>NC_089254.1:75745864-85745864 GCF_963930625.1 Muntiacus reevesi | reverse complement strand
CAACCATAGCTTTGAGCCATGTTTGTGAGTATCTGTGCTTTATCTCAATTGATTTTGTGAATCTATTATTAAGATGTTTATTAAGGTAATTGCTTCTTCACTTTACACCATTTCAGCTTACACAAGTTTTCACAGGAACAGTCTCCTTTCAGGTAGCAGGGGAAAACTGTATTCTTTGTATCATATCTTTCAGTCACTGTTCTATTCTTCCACGTTTGTTCATGCTGTTGCCTTTGCTTTTGATGGCCACTCTTTACTTCATAACTGTTGTAGCTGTTGTTTGGTTTCTAACTTGTGTCCAACTTTTTTGCAACCCACCAGGCTCCTCTGTCCATGAGATTTCCCAGGCAAGAATACTGGAGTGGGTTGCCATTTCCTTCTCCAGGGGATCTTCCTCACCCAAGGAAGGAACCCACATCTCCTGCAATGGAAGGTAGATTCTATCACTGAGCCACCAGGGAAACCCTGCTTCATAATTATATTTCCTTCAAATTTCAAGTTTCCTTGAATGCTGTTTCTACAGTAAATGCTGCTTCTACAATAAAGTGTTCTTTCTGCAGCACTTTGTTTTTATTCCTACATTTATTTTATGTTTTCCTTGTGCAGAGGTTAACTGATAATGTGTCTGGGAGCTGACCACGTCGTCATTTCTCTATCCTCTCAACTGCAGTTGTCCAGTTCCTTACTCTAGGAAGGTGATTGATTATATTTGCGACAGTGGGATTCAGTGGATCAGCATACATAGGAGCATCTTTTCACGACAATAGAACTCTTCTGGATAGGTGTCCCAAAAGTGAGACTGCGAAAATGCATTGCAGGGAATATGGGGTAGTAATTATGATGACAGTTTTATTTTTAAAACCACTTCACAGTATACAGCTCAGTGATTTTAAGTATATTTGCAATGCTGTGAAACCCTCACCACTATAAAATATTAGACATAAATAGGAACCCTAAACCTCCCAATTTCTCCTCACCTCTGGCAACCACTAGCATATTATACTGTCTCCATTGATTTCTCTACTCTGGACATTTCATATAAAAGGAATCACACAATAGGTTACCTTTTGTGTCTGGCTTCTTTCACTTAGCATAACGTTGTCAAGCTTCATCCATGCTGCATTATTATCAGTACTTTCTTCACTCCTTTTTATGGTTGAACAATATTCCACTGTGCAGATACATTTTGAATAATCTATTCATCATATGATGGAAAATGTAGATTGTTTTCACTTTTTTGCTATTACGAATAATGCTGCTAAGAACATTCATGTATGAGCTTTTGTGAACATATATTTTCAGTTTATGTGTTTGACTTTCTGATCCCATGAACTGTTGCCTGCCAGGCTTCTCTGTCCATGAAATTCTCCAGGGAAGAATACTAGAGTGGGTTGCCATTCCCTTCTCCAAGGGATTTCCCAACCTAGGGATCGAACTAAGTTCTCCTGCGTCACACTGGTAGGCAGATTCTTTACTGTCTAAGCCACCAGGGAAATCCTGTGCATACACATAGAAGTGATATGACTGGATCATACAGTAATTATGTATTTAACTTACTGAGAAGCTGCCAAATCTACCCATAGTTGCTGCCCATTTTACGTTTCCACCAGTATATGAGGATTCTACTTTTTCACATACATATGGACACTATCAACACTTGTTATTTTTTTCAATTAAATAATATCTTTAAAAAAATAATATCTTTTGATACTGGTCATTGTATATCTTCTTTGGAGAAACATCCATTCAAGTCATTTTTCCATTTTTAAACTGGGTTATTTGGCTGCAAAAGAGTCTGGCGGGGTCACAGAAGAGTCGGACACGACTTAGTGACTAAACAACAAAAATCTGTGTTTTTATTGTGGAGCTCTAAGAATTCTATTTATGTTTGGGTCCTTTTCAAGTATATGACTTCAAATAGTTTCTCCCATTCTAAAAGTTTTCTTTTAATATTCTTCTGGTTTGGCTGTTATATTTAAGAAAGTATTGCCTAATCCAAAGTCAAGATGTTTTTAACCTATTTTTTTTTCCTGTTTTATAATTTTAGTTCTTATACTTTTAGCCTTTGATAGATTTTGAGTCAATTTTTGCATATAAAATGAAGTAAGAGAACAAACATATTATTTTGAATGTGGATACCCAATTGCCCAGTGTCATTTGCTGAACCAGATATCACATTGCCAACATCCATTGGAACATAGAAAAAGCAAGAGAGTGCCAGAAAACCATCTGCCACTGAGTTAAGCCTATGACTGTATGGATCACAATAAACTGTGGAAAATTCTTAAAGAGATAGGAATACCCAGACCACCTAACCTGCGTCCTGAGAAGCCTGTATGCAGGTGAAGAAGCAACAGTTAGAACTGGACAGGGAACAACAGACGGGTCCAAAATTAGGAAAGGAGTACATCAAGGCTGTATATTGTCACCCTGCTTGTTTAACTTATATGCAGAGTACATCATGCGAAGTGCCAGGCTGAATGAAGCACAAGCTGGAATCAAGATTGCCAGCAGAAATATCAATAACCTCAGATACAGAGATGACACCACTCTTATGGCAGAAAATGAAGAGGAACTAAAGAACCTCTTGATGAAAGTGAGTGACAGGAGTGAAAAAGCTAGATTAAAACTCAGCATTCAAAAAATTAAGATTATGGCATCCAGTCCCATCACTTCATGGCAAATAGATGGGGAAACAATGGAAACAGTGACAGACTTTATTTTCTTAGCCTACAAAATCACCACAGATGGTGACTGCAACCATGCAATTAAAAGACACTTGCTCTTTGGGAAAAAACTATGAAAAACCTAGACAGCATATTAAAAAGCAGAGACATTACTTTGCCAACAAAGGTCAGTCTAGTCAGAGCTATGGTTTTTTCCAGTAATAATGTATGGATGTTAGAGGTGGACCATAAAGAAGGCTGAGCACCAAAAAATTGATGCTTTTGAACTGTGGTGTTGGAGAAGACTCCTGAGAGCCTCTTGGACAGCAAGGATTCAAACCAGTCAATCCTAACAGAAATTAATCCTGAGTATTCATTGAAAGGACTGATGCTGGAGTTGAAGCTCCAATACTTTGCCCACCTTATGCGAAGAGCTGACTCATTAGAAAAGACCCTGATGCTGGAATAGATTGAAGGTAGGAGGAGATGGGGATGACAGAGGATGAAATAGTTGGATGGCACCACTGACTTGATGGACATGAGTTTGAGCAAGTTCTGGGAGTTGGTGAAGTACAGGGAAGACTGGTGTGCTTCAGTCCATGGGGTTGCAAAGATCTGGACACTACTGAGCGACTGAACTAACTCAGTTTGCTGTAAAGACCATTCTTTTCCCATTGTATAGTCTTGTCATCCCTGTCTAAAATCAGTTGAGCATAGACATGTGGGTTTATTTCTGTAATCTTAATTTTATTCCATTGATCTATTCATTTGCGCTCATGGCAGTACCAACTCTTTTAATTTCTATATCTTTGTAGTTAGTTTTTGAATCATGTGTGAATCTTCCAACTTACTTATTTTTCAAGGTTATTTTGGCTATTCAGGCATCCTTGTATTTCCATATGAATTTTAGATCAATGTTGAATAGGAGTTGTAAGAGCAGACCCTCTTGCTATTCTTAATCTCAGAGGGAAAAATACTATTCTAAGAATTTCTACTTATTAATATGAGAGTTTAACTTATAGGTAGTTACTGGAAAGAACTCACTTCTGCCAATTTGCTGTTTGTTTTCTCTCTGCTATATATTTTTTTCTGTTCCATAATCCTTCAAAAGGTGTCTTATAATTGTTAAACAGATATTTTCTTGGCTATCAGTTAGATTCTATTATTATCTTTTTTTTTGACTTTTTAAAAATTAATTTATTTTAATTTGAAAATAATTACAATATTGTGATGGTTTTTGGCATATATCAACATGAATTGGCCACAGGTGTACATGTGTCCCATGGCCCCCCTATACTCAACCCTCCTCCCCAGACTGTAAATTAGATAATAGTACTGAATCAGTGTTAATTTTCTGATTTTGATAATTATACTGAGGTAATTTAAGATGTGAGCCTTTGGAGAATGTGGGTGAAAAGTGTAGGGAATTTTTTTTGGTAACATTTTTGTGATTCTGAAATTATTTTAAAATGAAACATTAAAAGTAAAAGAAAACTCTGTTTCTAATGGTTTCATATGGCCTTTGCTTACTTTCTCTTGCTTAACTTTACTCCCCAACACCTTCCTCTGCTTCACAAATGAACCCTGAGCTCTAGCATACTGGCTACTGGCTTTCTTCTTTAGTTCCTTGAATATACCATTCTTTCTCCTCTTCAGATCCTGAAGGTAAGAAGCATAGTATTCTCTTTGCATGAAGCATGCTTCCTGTGAACTTTCTCCTTTAAGGTTCATCTTATTTATTCTAGAAAACCCATCTCAGACCCCCTAGTTCAGGTCCCAACATTATGTGGTTTCTTTCTTTCTTTCTTTTTTTTTTTTTTTAAGGGGCTCCCCAGACTCTTAGTGTCTGGAATTTTTTTTTTAAATTTTTTATTTATTTATTTATTTTTAATTTTATTTTATTAGTTGCAGGCCAATTACTTCACAACATTTCAGTGGATTTTGTCATACATTGACACGAATCAGCCATAGAGTTACACGTATTCCCCATCCCGATCCCCCTTCCCCCCTCCCTCTCCACCCGACTCCTCTGGGTCCTCCCAGTGCACCAGGCCTGAGCACTCGTCTCATGTATCTCACCTGGGCTGGTGATCTGTTTTGTTTTGAGATATTTTTGAGTGGTTGCTTCATGAATTATAATCAACAATAAATTAACACTCCAGTCTGAATTAATATCAGTTTGAATTTAATATTATACAAAATCTTTTTTCCTATGTATCTTATGTATGAATCCTTTCCTATGTATCCTAAGTGAGATCTACTTATTTTCTAATGTCTTTTCATTTCAGCCTGAAAATTGCCTTTTAGCATTTCTTGTAGGGAAAGTATAATAGTCCAACAGTTTTTCTCTCTTTGTTTTTGTTCTTTTGAGAACAGAATGCTTATTTTGTCCTTTAATTTTGAATGATAGTTGCTGGACAAACAATTCATGATTGACAGATTTTTTTTCTTTTGGAACATTGACTATGTCATCTTACCACTGACAGGATCCTTAAAATTCATATATTGAGATGCTAACCCCCAAAATGATGGTGATAAGATGTGGGGTCTTTGGGTAGATTAGGTCATGAGTATGGACCACCCATGATTGGGATTAGTGCCCTTATAATAGAGACACAGAAAATTCTCTTTCAGAACACAGGGAGACGATGCCATCTATGATTCAGGAAGCAAAACGTCACCAAACACTGAATATTCTGGTACCTTGATCATGGACTCTAAACCGTCAAAACTGTGAGAAATAAATTTCTGTTGTTTGAAAGCCACACTATCTCTGGTATTATGTTACAGCAGCCCAAACTAAGACAACTACTTTCAGGCCACCATGATTTCTAATGAGAAATCAGCTGTTAATCTTATTAAGGATCCCTGTTCAGTTCAGTTCAGTTCAGTCACTTAGTCATATCCAACTCTTTATGACCCCATGGACTGCAGCATCAGGTGGCCAAAGGATTGGAGTTTCAGCTTCAACATCAGCTTCCAATGAATATTCAGCACTGATTTCCTTTAGGATGGAATGGTTGGATTGCCTTGCAGTCCAAGGGACTCTCAAAAGTCTTCTCCAACACCATAGTTCAAAAGCATCAATTCTTCGGTGCTCAGTTTTCTTTTTAGTCTAACTCTCACATCTATACATGACTACTGGAAAAACCATAGCTTTGACTAGATGGACCTTTGTTGGCAGGGTAATGTCTCTGCTTTTTAATATGCTGTCTAGGTTGGTCATAACTTTTCTTCCAAGGAGCAAACATCTTTTAATTTTATGGTTGCAGTCACCATCTACAGTGGTTTTGGAGCCCCCAAAAATAAAGCCTGTCACTGTTTCCACTGTTTCCCCATCTACTTGCCATAAAGTGTTGGGACCAGATGCTATGATCTTAGTTTTCTGAATGCTGAGTTTAAAGCCAACATTTTCACCTTCCTCTTTCACTTTCATCAAGAAGCTCTTTAGTTCTTCTTTGCTTTCTGACATAAGTGTGGTGTCATCTGCATATTGAGATTATTGATATTTCCCCCCAGTAATCGATTCCAGCCTGTGAGTCATCCAACCCAGTGTTTCTCATGATGTACTCTGCATATAAGTTAAATAAGCAGGGTGATAATATACAGCCTTCACCTACTCCTTTCCTGATTTGGAACCAGTCTATTGTTCCATGACCAGTTCCAACTGTTGCTTCTTGACCTGCATACAAATTTCTCAGGAGGCAGGTCAGGTGTTCCGGTATTTCTATCTCTTTAAGAATTTTCCACAGTTTGTTGTGATCCACACAGTCAAAGGCTTTGACATAGTCAATAAAGTAGAAGTAGATGTTTTTGTGGAACTCTCTTGCTTTTATGATCATCCAATGGATGTTGACAATTTGATCTCTGGTTCCTCTGCCTTTTCTAAATCCAGCTTGAACATCTGGAAGTTTATGGTTCACGTGTTGTTGAAGCTTGGCTTGATGAATTTTGAGTATTATTTTGTTAGTGTGTGAAATGAGTGCAATTGTGTGGTAGTTTGAACATTCTTTGGCATTGCCTTTCTTTGGGATTGGAATGAAAACTGACTTTTCCAGTCCTATGGCCACTGCTGAGTTTTCCAAAACTGCTGGCATATTGAGTGCAACACTTTCACAGCATCATCCTTTTAGGATCTGATATAGCTCAACTGGAATTCCATCACCTCCACTAGCTTTGTTCATAGTGATGCTTCCTAAGGCCCACTTGACTTCACATTTCAGGATGTCTGGCTCTAGGTGAGTGATCACACCATTGTTATTATCTGGGTTGTGAAGATCTTTTTCGTATAGTTCTTCTGTGTATTCTTGCCACCTCTTCTTAATAACTTCTGCTTCTGTTAGGTCCATACCATTTCTATCTTTATTGTTCGTATCTTGTATATGAGTTGTTTTAGTCTTACTACTTTCAAGGACTTCCCAGGTGGCGCTAGTGCAAAGAATCCTGCTGCCAATGCAGGAAATGCAAAAGAGCTGGATCCTTGGGTAGGGAAGATCCCCTGGAGGAGGAAATGGTAACCCGCTCCAGTATTCTTGTCTGGGAAATCTCATGGAGAGAGGAGCCTGGTGGGCTATAGTCTATGAGGTCGCAAAGAGTCAGACATGACTGAGCACACACATACAAACTACTTTCAAGACTTTTTGTCATTGACTTTTATCAATGTGATTTTGATCATGTGGATCTCTGAGTTTATATAAAATTTAAGCTTCTGAGTTGGGTATGCTAATGTCTTTCATCAATTTTTAGAAGTTTCTGACCATAATTTCTTCAAATAACTCTGTCTTCTCTTTATTAATATTTGATACAGATCATCACTAGCATCCTCATTCAGTCTGTATATCATAACTGCAGACCTGACATTTCTAAATGTAGCCTGCCATTTCATTAGCCACAGCACAAGATTAAAACAATGATAAGCTAACCAGATCTGAACAAAAGTATGATTTCAACATTCACATTTAAGGATAATATTTGTAACATGGATTTATAACATTATTCTTAAAACGTCCAACACCTTAAGTAAATATTTTACTTTTAGATATCAATTATCATATGAATTCACCATGATGAATAACAAAATACATTTTAAAAATGAGCATACAAAACAGGAATAAAAGCATCTACAATAGTTCCAGTGATTTTTAAAAACATTAATGCTCAGTAAAATTCTTTATAAAAATCACTGATGTCAATACAACAGTAAATATTTAGATGGATTTTTTGAGAATTCTTAGTATTGAAAAAGAATAATCAGATATAATTGGAGAAACACTTGTTATTCCTTTCAGAGTGAAACTTGCTAAAATAATACACTAGAAAAATAATCTGAACTTAAACTAGAAATGTGTTGTTTAATCAGAAGATACTGTTAAAAGATACACAGAAAATAGTGCCAAAAATATAGAAAAGCAAGTAACAGATCAAGTTACTGAGTATGTGAGCTACTATATTTGGATGGTAAAACATGTTTCTAACATAGCTTATCTCAGGAAATTTGAGGATAAAGTATTCAAATAATTTTTTTTCTGTGAACCTCTCAAAACAGTATGTGTTGGATAAAGTGGTGGTGGTGTTTGGTGGTTTAGTCGCTAAGTTGTGTCCAACTCTCTGCAACCCCATGGACCATGGCCTGCCAGACTCCTCTGTCCATGGGATTCTCCAGACAAGAATACTGGAGTGGGTTGCCATTTCCTTCTCCAGGGGATCTTCCCAAGCCAGGAATCAAACCTAGGTCTCCTGCATTGCAGGCAGATTCTTTACCAACTGAGCTACAAGGGAAACTCACCTGGTAAAGTTTCAACAGTAAATAATTATCTTAATTAATAGTATATAATTATTTTCATTAATTAGAAAAAATATGTAAATATAACCACCAAATACTGGTTGCCTTGACTTCATTTAAAAAAAAAGATGAGTAGAAGATAACATTGAGGAAATTGCATCATACATGAAATGCATTTATTGCATTATTTGTAGCCAAGACATTAAAGGAAGGAAAATAAAGGCAACAGTGGATAAAATACTTCACTATGTTGGTACTATTGATATAAAAAATAAAAATCTTTATACATAGTAAAATCTTTAAAATAGATTACTACAGGAAGAGCTATGATCCTGAAGATCAAAAGTATTACTAAGAAATGGGCTGGCTGCTTTGTCTCAAAAACTTGAGTTTAACTTGGATATAAACAACACATTTTTCTTTTAGAGAAAAATCTTTCCAAATAAGTGGAAATTTTTTCATATGGTTTCAGGCAAATATGAAAAAGAAAATGTGACTCTTCAAAGTACATTAGCATTTTAAAATTTTATTTATTTTAATTGGAGGCTAGTTACTTTACAATATTGTGGTGGTGTTTGCCACACATTGACATGAATCAGCCACGGGTGTACATGTGTGTCCCATCCCAAACCCCCGTCCCACCTCCCTCCTCATCCCATCCCTCTGAGTTGTCTCAGTGCACCATCTTTGAGGGCCCTGTTTCATGCATCAAACTTGGGCTGGTGAAACAGTGAATGGCAGTTTTTGAAAGAAACTTGGTGCTATAGAGTAAAAATTATTGATGTGGGCTCTTGGTGGCCATTTTCATTATGCAGTTTAGTTGCTGAAAATGAATGTGTGTCACCTATTAAAATATTCAGAGTTTCAAACTCCAGAAATAAAATGTTTTAACATATTTAAAAATTTTTAAGTGAATGTTTCCCTGGTTGTTCAATATACTAGTTAATAATATTAAAATGCATCATTTTCTGATCAGCTTTAAAAAAGTACTGGGTACTAGGGAAGGTGAAACTTTTCCAGGTCAATTTCAGTAAAAACACTGACAGAATTTGTAAGTGTGACTGATGTGGTAGGCATAGATGACAGTACTTCTTTAGTTTGAAACTAACCTTATTATGACATATTTTTTTACCTGTAACAGTGAATAAAATCAATTATTTATATAAACTGAACTAAAAATCAAACTCAGAATTTGTTGACTCAAAGTGCTTTACTAAACTTTAAAAATTAGCATAGCATTTTCTATCATATTATCTATGAGTGAAATGTTTTTAAATCATGAATACATAAATTTTAAAATAATTTTTATTTTTAATTTATACTTTTGCATATTTTATAACATGAAATCATTAATACAATAGTGTAGGATTTATAAACAAATACTAAAAATACAGTTTTGCAATTATGCAAATCTACATATTAATCATTGATTTGACTTTCAAGTATTAATACACGTCAGCAACTAAAATATTGTGTTCTCTGCTCTTAATTTAAACTACATTAGAGCTGTTACAAGGAATATCTTTATCTTTATTTTAAATTATGTATTTCTAGAAAAATGCTGGAACATTGTTTCATTTTTAGTTAGACCATGTTAGCTTTTGACACATTCCTAGCCTTTCTCTGGGCCTTCCCAGTTAGCTCAGTGGTAAAGAATCCACCTGCCAATGTAAGGAAGCGCAAGAGATGTGGGTTTGATCCCTGGATTGGGGAGATCCCTTAGAGGAGAAATTGACAACCCACTCCAGTATTTTTGCTGGGAAATCCCATGGAAAGAGGAGCCTGGCAGGCTACAATTCATAGGGTTGCAAAGAGTCAGAAATGACTGAACTCGAGAGACTGAGCATGCACGCGTGCAACCATTATCTGATAGTGAAAGCTTTTTCATATCCGCCCAAATCTTATCTCACTTTTTCATTTTAAGTTATCCAGACTTTATTTGTTCCTCAGAAAATGGTGTTGAATTATAAGTCATTCTCAAATACAGTTATGATAGCCTAAAATGAGTTGTATGCATATTTGATAGGGAATTTTATGTACCACAGTGAAGAGGACAAAAACCAAGACACATATTTTGCTAGGGTAATCAAGTTTGAGTGATAATTTCTTAAAAATCTAACCTTATTTGAGCTTAAAAAGTCAGGGACAAAATATTCTGCAAATATAATTTGGAGTCAGACTAGAACAGAGAGCAGAGGTCGAATTCAACAGAAGGCTAGTGTGAACACGTCCCGTCTATAATAAGATGATGATCATAGTAATTGTAGTAGCTGTAGTAGTATCAGCAGTAGATGTGTTGGCGATGGTGGTTGTAGTAAATAATACTAATAACTATGAACACAATTTTAAACACCTTAGGATCTTCCTGATGCTCCAGTGGCTAAGACTGCAAGCTTCCAATCCAGGAGATCTGGTTTCCATCCCTGGTCAGTGATGAACTAGATCCCACATGCCCCAGCCAAGAGTCTGCATGCTGCAATTTAAGATGCCATGTGCCACAACCAAGACTAGGCACAGCCAAATAAATACATAAATATTTTAAAACACACCTTATGCATAATTATTCATTAATTCTCACAACAAACTCCTAAGTCTGGTACTACAATTGCACTCATTATACAGGTGAGGAAGCAAAGCTTAGAAATGTTAAGTAACTAGTCTTCAAACTCACATTTAGGAACTGGAATAATAAAGATTCAAAATAGAAATTGTACGCCAAGTCCGTGCTCTTAGCCAAAGTACTATATTCAGTGGTGAAGCAATGGGAGAAGAGTTTATTACTCAGGATGGGACCCAGGGATGCCTCAGAGATATCGTGACTTTGATAAAGCAAATATCACATTAAAGTAAGTCTCTCACAATTTTTTTGCTTTCCTAGTGCATATAGCAATTATATCTACACTATCCTGCAGTCTTTTAAGTGTGCAGTAACATTATTCTAAAAAAGTATATAACTTAAAACATACATTATTGCTTAGTAATGCTAACTGCCATCTGTCAATGCAGGGTTGTCACAAACTTTCAATTTATAAAAATCAAAGCATTTGTGAAACACAATAAAACAAGATTTGCCTATAAATGGAAGAAGACACAAGATTGTACAGGGTGGAGCTTGGGATTAACATAAACAGACTACTATATATAAAACAGATAACCACCAAGGACCTACTGTATAGCACAGAGAACTATACTTAACATCCTATGATAACATATAATAGAAAAATTCTTAAAAATATATCTATATAATTGAACCACTTTTCTGTACATCTGAAACTAACAGCACTGTAAGTCAATTATATTTCAATATATATATTTTCTTTTAACAAAAGACTATAGGGCAGAGGTTCCCAATCGCTGGATCTAATGCCTGATGATCTGAGGTGGAGCTGATGTCAGTCAGTACAGTTGCTCAGTCATGTCCAACTCTTTGCGACCCCACGGACTCCAGCACGCCAGGCTTCCCAGTCCATCACCAACTCTCAGAGCTTGCTCAAACTTACCTCCATCAAGTCAGTGATGCCATCCAACCATCTTATCCTCTGTTGTCCCCTTCTCCTCCTATCTTCAATCTTTCCCAGAGGTAGGGTCTTTTCCAATGAGTCAGTTCTGCACATCAGGTGGCCAGAGTATTGGAGTTTCAGCTTCAGCATCAGTTCTTCCAGTAAATATTCAGGACTGATTTCCTTTAGGATGGAGTGGTTGGATCTCCTTGCAGTCCAAGGGATCCTCAAGAGTCTTCTCCAATACCACAGTTCAAAAGCATTAATTCTTCAGTGCTCAGCTTTCTTTAGAGTCCAACTCTCACATCCATACATAACTACAGGAAAAACCATAGCTTTGACTAGATGGACCTTTGTTGGCAAAGTAATGTCTCTGCGTTTTAATATGCTGTCTAGGTTGGTTATAACTTTTCTTCCAAGGAGCATGCGTCTTAATTTCATGGCTAAAATCACCATCTGCAGTGATTTTGGAGGCCAAGAAAATAATGTCTGTCACTTTTTCCATTGTCTCCCCATTTATTTGCCATGAAGTGATGGGACCAGATGCCATGATTTAGTTTTCTAAATGTTGAGTTTTAAGCTGACTTTTTCACTCTCCTCATTCACTTTCATCAAGAGCCTCTGTAGTTCTTTGTTTTCTGACATAAGAGTGGCATCATCTGTGTATCTGAGGTTATTGATATTTCTTCCTGAAATCTTGATTCCAGCTTATGCTTCATCCAGCCTGGCATTGTGCATGATGTATTTTGTATATAAGTTAAATAAGCAGGGTGACAATATGCAACCTTGATGTACTCCTTTCCCAATTTGGAACCAGTCCATTGTTTCATGTCTAGTCCTAACTGTTGCTTCTTTATCTGCATACAGATTTCTCAGGAGGCAGGTCATGTGGTCTGATACTCTCATCTCTTGAAGAATTTTCCACAGTTTGTTGTGATCTACACAGTCAAGGGCTTTGTCGTAGTCAATATAGCAGAAGTAGATGCATTTCTGGAGCTCTCTTGCTTTTTTGTTGATCTTAAGGATGTTGGCAATTTGATCTCTGGTTCCTCTGCCTTTTCTAAATCAGCCTGAATATCTGGAAGTTTACAGTTCACGTACTGTTGAAACCTGGCTTGGTGAATTTTGAGCTTTGCTCGCATGTGAGATGAATGCAATTGTGTGGTAGTTTGTACATTCTTTGGCATTGCCTTTCTTTGGGATTGGAATGAAAACTTACTTTTCCAGTCCTGTGGCCACTGCTTAATTTTCCAAATTTGCTGGCATGTAGAGTCCAGCATTTTCACAGCATCATCTTTCAGGATTTGAAATAGTTCAACTGGACTTCCATCATCTCCACTAGCTTTGTTTGTAGACTTTCTTCCTAAGGCCCACCTGACTTTGTATTCTGGGATGTCTGGCTCTAGGTGAGTGATCCCACCATTGTGGTTGTCTGGGGAGCTGATGTAATAACAGAAATAAAATGCACAATAAATGATATAAGCTTTAGTCATCCTGAAAACCCCACCCTCCTCACATCCATGAAAAAATTATCTTTCATGAAACCAGTCTCTTGTGCCAAAAAGGTTGGGGACCACTGCTATAGGGTATACTTCATGCTCAATCATCAGTTGGGTCCGAATCTTTGCAATCCCAAGGACTACAGCCCTTCAGGCTCCTCTGTCCATGCAATTTCCCCAGCAAGAATACTGAAGTGGGTTGTCATTTCCTCCTCCAGGAGATCTTCCTGACCCAGAGATGAGACCCACCTCTTCCGCATCTCCTACATCTCCTGAGTCTCCCTCATTGCAGGCGGATTCTTTATTACTGAGCCACCAGGAAAGTCCAAAAGTATAAATTGACTCTTTGTGACCCCATGGACTGTAGCCTACCAGGTTCCTCTGTCCGTTGAATTCTCCAGGCAAGAATACTGGAGTGGGTAGCCAATCCCTACTCGAGGGCATCTTCTCAACCCAGGAAATGAACCCCAGGTCTCCTTCATTGCAAGCAGATTCTTTACTCTCTGAGCCACTCCAGAAGCTAATAAAAATTACTTTTGAACATTATTTCATACCATCCAATAAAGCATAACAGAAGAAAGAAAGCACAATCACAGAGAGCTTCTGAAATTTTCCAGGAGCAACCCCCAGCTCTTTCTCTTTTTTGGGTTATGGAAAACCAAATATGTGTGAGGCATCTCAGTTTCATGGGAACCAAGAGTTGAGTTGGCTGCAAAATCTTTCATACTCCTCTTATCAGGTAGCCAAAGCGAGAGTATAACTGATTAAGTCATTTGAAAACTGCAAATCTATACATCATAGACACCCTAGTACTGTGTGTGGAGGCTGAAATCTGGCACATTCTTCGGTTATTGAGTCATATATCCTGGAATCTTTTGAGTAGGGCTGAATTCTTCCAGATAAAATGGAAATTTCCTAATTGACAGAAGCCACCTCATGAGCCAATAGTAAACATGTAGCTGAAAGAAGTCTTTGCAAGGGAATAGAGAAGCTATGAAAGCTATGAAGAAAACACTGGTCAGCAAAATGAGAGAGGAGGGAGTACACTGAGAAAAAATATGATGAAGACAAGTTTTCAGTTTTGTTCAATATACTTTCAGTGGTTATGACTTTTATCCATCTTTCTCCCTTTGCATAATTTAAACTACTTAGTGTAGTATACCAGTTTAAAATGTAAAGGACCACAGTCCTTTTATCCTTTAAAATTTTGTTGAATATCTATGAATACTAGATAATAAGATAAAAAATTGTGTGTGTGGAGGCAGAGGGTGCTTCCCAGGTGACTCAATGGTAAAGAATCTGCCTGCCAATGGAGGAGACAAGGGTTTGATCCACGGGTCGGGGAGATTCCCTGGAGAAGGAAATAGCAACCCACTATAGTATTCTCATCTGGGAAATCTCAAGGAAACAGAAGCCTGGTGAGCTACAGTCTTTTGGGTCTCAACAGAGTCGGACACAACTTAGCAATGAAACAAGAGCAAA
Organism: Muntiacus reevesi; assembly: GCF_963930625.1. Classification (NCBI taxonomy): domain Eukaryota; kingdom Metazoa; phylum Chordata; class Mammalia; order Artiodactyla; family Cervidae; genus Muntiacus; species Muntiacus reevesi. The sequence continues at coordinate 85,730,935 of NC_089254.1, read as the reverse complement.
AAGATAAAATGGTGAATAATATGTAGTTACTGTACTGGTATCACTTTTGATGGAACTCCTCTTCCCTTTCCTCAGCCACCATGTTAGGTTGGATCTGATCTCAAACACTCCTGCTCTCTGTTCCTGACAGTGACTTTAACTGGATAAAGCCAAACCCTCATACTCCAATCCCAGAGAATGGTCCTCATGTAACATTTTGACCCAATTTGGGTAAAATTTACTAAAGAATGTGTTTTCTGGATATTTGACTTATATTAGTTCAATTTCTTTTCTGAAGAAGTTACCGGAAGGAATACTGATGATCAGGGTGGAATTTTTTTTTTAAACTTTTTTGTTTTGTATTGGAGTATAGCTGATTAACAATGTTGTAACAGTTCCAGTTGGACAGCAAAGGTACTCAGCCATACATATATTAATATATGTATCCATTCTCCTCCAAACTCCCCTCCCATCCAGGCTGCCACATAACACTGAACAGAGTTTCTGTGCTATACAGTAGGTCTTTGTTGGTTATCCATTTTAAATATAGCAGTGGAGTTTTGGATCACATGTACACACAGATCAGGATGGACTGTTCCAGGGCTACCACATGAGGGAGTCTGGTTAGAGTGCCAGAAAGGATGATAGAGAATCAGAATTGGATCTCTCCTAACACTTATTTTTTTTGCTTCATCCTAGATAAAGCTGAAATTAATAGCATATGGATGTTGGTGTGTGTCAATCTACTACGTAGTTTGGGAAAAGATAAGGCTAGAAAGTAAGATATGAACTTAAAGAAGAAAAAATTCAAATTTACTAAAAGTTTTCTTCTAAGCATTGTGGCGATGTCTATGATTTTTTTAATGGGAAGAACTAATATTTTTATGACAAATGTCAGATTATATACCTCTGCAGTTGGAGATAAAGGAGTCCTAAATTTCGGATAGCTAACATCCTGGAAGTTTTAATATGCAACACAGTCTCTGCATAATCACAATAAAAGGTGTAATCAATTGAACACTGTCAAAGTCAATTGCAGTTTGAATGGTCCAGGATGCCATACTTCATGTCAAACTTAATTTAAATCAATTTAAAAGGTAGGGTTGAATTTTAGTTGGTTTGAAATCTTCCCCAAAGCATGCCTTTCCAGCTGAACTCTCTTCATTGTGAACAGGGAAAAAGTGATGTGCTTGACATAGCCAGATGAAACACATCCCCATTGTACCTGACAACCAAGAAATTTAAACTGACAAGAGCCTCTTAAAAGAGTCACAGAAAAAGTGGACTTTGAACTAGGAGTGCAAACAATAGATGCTGGTGTGGCCTTGGGCACAGTGGATGGGATTTTCCTTTTTTAAACATCTCCTTTCTCAAAAATCTACTTAAGGAACAGGGTTTTTTTCTCTTAAGTTTTGTAGAGAGTTCTGCATATCCCACCTATGAAAAGGAGATGCAGTGAACTAAAAAGATGTATAGAGTTATGCAACCCATTATTTTGGCTTTACTTTCTGTAATTAAAGAATAAAGCTGTTTCTCCCTTTTGCCTCAATGACAATAAAACCTGTTTCTCCCCATTCTTCCACATACCTCTAATCGACACTACCACCCACCTCTTGGCAGCATGCTGAAAAAGTCACTTATTTTATTATCTAATCATTCAGCAAATTTTGTTGCTTGTACATGCAAATACATTAAAAGGAATTCATTTATGTCCATCTCTGCCACTTTCTCAGTCCATATAATCATTATTTCTTAACTAAATGCTGATCAATAATTATGTTCACTAAGTATTTTGAACTGTCTGCTTCCCCGGGCTTGTCAAAAATGTATTTGCTCACTCCACTTGAAGTTATGCATAGCCATGTCACTTTATTTGGCCCATAAAATGTGAGTGGAAATAATGTCTGTTACTTCCAGGTGAAGGCTTTAAAAGTCAATATATAATGTTCCATCTACCTAGACAGCATATTAAATGGCAGAGACACCACTTTGCTGACAAAGGTTCTTCTAGTCAAAGCTATGGTTTATCCAGTAGTCACATTTGCATATGAGAGTTGGATTATAAAGAAGGCTGAGCACTGAAGAAATGATGCTTTTAAACTGTAATGTAGGAGAAGACTCTTGAGAGTCCCTTGGACAGTAAGGAGATCAAACCAGTCAATCCTAAAGGAAATCAGTCCTGAATATTCATTGGAAGGACTGATGCTGAAGCTCCAATATTTTGGCCACCTGGTGTAAAGAACTGACTTATTGGAAAAGACTCAGATGCTGGGAAAGACTGAAGGCAGGAGGAGAAGGGGATGACAGAGGATGAGATGGTTAGATGGCATCACTGACTCAATAGACATGAGCTTAAGCAAGCTCCGGAGATGGTTAAGGACAGGGAAGCCCGGCGTGCTTCAGTCTATGGGGTTACAAAGAGTCTGACATGACTGAAAGACTGAACAAAAACAATGTTCCATCTTTCTTCTGATACCTTCACAGTTAAGAAAGCTCAGAGGTGGAATTTCTCTCTCTCCCAGATCCAGGGAGAATGACATGGGACAGAGCCTGAATGGACCCTCAATGGCCATGTGGCTCATTCTTACCAATGAAATATGGGCAGAAATGAAATTAATCCCTTCCAGGCAGAAACTAGAGTGCCTCTTCTTTCCCTCTTTACTATTCCCTCAAGAAATGACAACAAAGTTGTATATTGAGTTGTCACCACCATACTGTAGCAATCTGTATCTCCAATACACCTCACACCCAAGTATGAAGCTTAACTCACAATGAACTTTATAAGAGTAAGGGATAAACCACAGTGATAAAATGTTCCACTCACCAAAGTAATATAATTCCAATTCTGAATACATCTAGTGAAATCAAAATATGTTAAGATATAATTGATAGAATCACAAGGGAAAGCTGCCAAATTCATTGTTACAGTCATGCCAAGAATCACTTTCAAAAAATCAGTACAACAATAGTGTAAGACCCAAACGTCAGGTCTCTGTTCCAGAGAGGAGCTCCCGCGACTCAATAAACAGTCCAGCAGATGCAATATGCAAGAGGCTTTATTGTCGGTTTGCGCAAGCCGGGCGACTCTAGTCTCCTCGGAGGCAGAGCCGCACCGTATAGCAGTGTAAGCTGACTTTTATAGGCAGAAGTCACATTGTCAGCACATCCAGTACAGTGAATGAGTAACATAAAAGTAACATAATGTGTATCATATGGGGTCATCTTATCTGTGAGTACAGGTGCTTGACGTCAGTTGGTTCCGGAAAACAGCAGGCTTGTTTGTGGAGTTATTGGGAAACCTATAGACGTTCCGTTTACATTTTTCTATCCTTATTTTGCAAACGGAAAATTCTGCGCAAGTGGAAAATTTACACAGGCCAGGGAGTTTCATGGTGTTTTTCAGATTCTTTCATTCCCCCCTTTTCTTTGTCATTAGTTTTAATCTTAAAACTTAGGGATCTTGTTGTTTCACATCCCCAGGCCTTGCAGTATCCGTCTGGGGGCCCTCCGCACCTCTGGACTTTAGGACGGGTCCGTGAGTGACCCGGACATACATAAAAGTCAAGTGCTCGGGTTTTTACCCGCCACCCGGGGTGTAAGCATCCATATCCAGGGAAGGGCTCTTGGGGGTTGGGATCCCAGCTTTCTCCCACTATGTCACACAGATCTACAGTCAAACTGGGGAAATACATGGAGACTGGGGCTACACCGGTAGTCTCAGTTGCTGTCTCTCCGGTTTCTGTGTTGAAAACTCTCCAGGTGATACGGTACACCTGGTGGGGGCTCCTGCCCTCCTGAACCGAGGGCAAGACGCCCCGGACAAATAGCAGAATTATTATAAGTGAGAAAGTCTTAGCTTTAGAGGATTTTGAGTGCGGTGGAGTTTCCATCCGTGTTCTGGCATTTCCTCGCAGCAGCGGCCGGGTGCAGCTTTTACGTGGGAAGCGTGTATCCATGCTGCAATCCCGTCTACCTTTAGTGCGGTAGGAGTGGTCAACAGGACGGTGTAGGGTCCCTTCCAGCGAGGTTCCAAAGTCTTGGTTTGATGTCTCCGCACCAACACTGTGTCACCGATCTTAAAGGGGTGGGGACAGGAGACAGGGTTATCCACACGGTATGCGGCTGATACGGACTTTCAAATTTTTTGTTGCACCAGCTGCAGAGCCTGTAGGTGGGCCTGCAGGGTAGGGGAAGTCGCAAGGACATCAGGGTCAAAGAAGGATGTAGCTGGCGGGGGGCTTCCATAGATGATTTTAAACGGGGTGAGCCCGTGTGGGCCGGGGGTATTTCTGGCTCGATATAAAGCCAGTGGTAGGAGTTGAACCCAGTCTCTAGTGCCAGTCTCCAGCGTTAATTTGGTTAAGGTCTCTTTAATTGTTCTATTCATCCTTTCTACCTGTCCTGAACTCTGGGGTCTGTAGGCACAATGTAACTTCCAATCAATCCCCAATGATTTGGCCACCAACTGACTTACCTGGGAGACAAAGGCCGGACCGTTATCTGACCCGAGTACCTTAGGTAAGCCTAATCAGGGAAAAATTTCTTCAAGGAGCTTCTTGACCACAACTTGAGCTGTTTCTTTCTTTGTGGGATATGCTTCTACCCATCCTGAGAAGGTATCTATGAACACTAGCAAATACTTGTTATTATATAGGCCTGGTTTAATCTCGGTGAAATCCACTTCCCAGTGGACTCCAGGCCTATGCCCCCTGGCTCGAACTCCGGAGGGGAGTTTTAGTCTGCCAGCGTTTACTTTTGCACAGGCCTCACAACCGTTTACAATTTGTTGTATCAGTAAGTCTCTCTGAGGGATGTAATAGTCTAATTTATTTTCATTTAGGAGGTCAGCCATCTTTCTTTTTCCCAAGTGGGTCAGTCTATGCAGGTGAGTCAAAAGTCTCTTGGCAGTGCTTTGAGGCATCACTGTTTTCCCTTGGTATATCCATCTGTTATGGACCTTGTCATAGTCCGCCCCAATCCTTGAAGGAAGTCTAGGTCTGCTTTACTATAAACAAGTGCCGCATCATCATCATTTTTTTTGATGCTGACTCGAGTGAGACGGTTAGTATTTGGGGGCCTAGTGCCGCTTGTTTAGCAGTTATATCTGCCAGCCGATTTCCCCGTGCAATGGGTGTATCTCCCTTTTGGTGGCCTGGGCAATGGATTATCCCCAGTTTCCTTGGTAAGAACAAGGCTTGTAGTAAATCTAATATTTTTCTGCCTTCTGAAGTCAGCAACCCCCTCCTTCTATATATTTCTCCATGTACATGTGCCGTGGTGAAGGCATACCGGCTATCAGTGTATATGTTGGCTTTCTTACCTTCCGCCTTCCTGAGTGCCTGCGTGAGGGCGATGAGTTCGGCCCTTTGGGCCCAGGTTCCCGGAGGCAGAGTGCTGGCCCAAACGACGTTTTCTCCGTCAACTACTGCAGCCCCGGCTTTTCGCTCGCCCTCTAAAAGGTAGCTGCTCCCATCCGTAAACCAGGTGATCTCTGCGTCTGCCAGTGGTTGGTCGGTGAGGTCTTTCCTGGTTCCATGCACATCTTTGTTGCAATCCAGTTCCGTGGGGGCCGCCAGCAGCAGGTCATCTACATACTGCAGAAGCACCAGGGCGGGGTGTTGTGTCCAAAAGGCAGCCAGGTCTTGATGTAGGGCTTCATCAAACAGGGTGGGGCTATTTTTGAATCCTTGCGGTAGTCTAGTCCATGTCAGCTGCCCCGACAGGCCAGCTTCTGGATCTCGCCATTCAAAAGCGAACAAGGGTCGGCTTTGTGGACTTAGCCTCAGGCAAAAGAAGGCATCTTTTAAATCCAATACCGTATACCAGGTATGGGAAGGGGGTAGGGTGCTAAGCAGATTGTACGGGTTCGGCACTGTCGGGTGGATGTCTTCTACCCGTTTGTTTATTTCTCTCAAGTCCTGCACTGGCCGGTAATCTCCCGTACCTGGCTTCTTGACAGGGAGTAGAGGAGTGTTCCAGGCTGATCTGCAGGGCTCAAGGACGCCCAGCTTGAGGAGCCGTTGTATATGGGGTCTGATTCCCTTGTAAGCCTCCTCAGACATGGGGTACTGTTTCACCGAAATGGGGGTAGCCGAGGATTTTAATTCAACGACAATGGGCGGCTGTCCCATTGCTAGCCCCATTCCTGCAGTCTCTGCCCAGGCTAGCAGGTACTTCCGTATCCAGTCTTGGATGGGACCCATTGGCAAGGTTTTGGACTCTAATAATTTGTATTCATCTTCTAACTTTATGGTCAAAATTTGAAGGGGGCCCCTCCGGGTCCTGTAATGGAGGCCCCCTTTTCATGAAACTGAATTTGGGCTCCGACTTTAGAGAGAAGGCCCCTCCCCAACAAGGGGAACGGACAGTCCGGAACATGGAGGAAGGAATGAGTCACCTTACCGGAGGCCAGGTGCACCTTCCGTTCAGTAGTCCATCGGCACAGCTTTCCTCCTGTAGCTCCTTGTACCCACGCGGTCCTGGTGCTCATGGGTCCGTTGGTCTGGGTTAATACAGAGTGCTGAGCTCCTGTGTCCACCATAAAGGTCACTGGCTGCCCCCCTATTTTTAATGTTACCCGGGGCTCAGGGGGGGGGCTCCTGGCCCTGACTGTCCTAATCTTCATCCAAGGACAAGACCTTGGAGGATTCTCTTCGCGAATCCCGTGGTTTCTTTGGGCAGTCTTTTATCCAGTGGCCTCTTTCTTTACAGTAGGCACATTGGTCACGGTCTATTTTCGGTCGCCTATTGCCTCCCAACCTATCTCTCCTTCCTGGCTCTGACCTAGGCTGAACTACGGTGGCCAAAATTCTGCTCAACTCTCTGTTACGCCTTTTTCTCGTTTCTCCTGGAGTTTCTCTCTTATTGTAAATCCTTTCTGCTTTTCTCATTAGATCCTGCAAGCTATAATCTTGAAGTCCTTCTAACCTTTGTAATTTATTTCTAATGTCCGGCGCCAACTGCCCTGTGAAGGCCATGGAGACATTTCCCCTATGCTCGGGGCTACTAGGATCGAAAGGGGTATACATACGGTATGCCTCCATGAGCCTTTCAAGGAAAGCCGCCGGGGTCTCCTCCGGTCCCTGTGTTACTGCTCTTACCTGGGCCAAATTGGTGGGGCGCCTCCCGGCACCCTTGAGACCCGCAAGGAGAACCTGGCGATAGAGACGGAGCTGCTCCCTACCAGCAGGGGTGTTGTAGTCCCAGTCCGGACGCGTCAGGGGGAAGGCTGCATCAACTTCATTTGGAAGGAGAGTAGGGGCCCCGTTGGGCCCGGGCACGTTTTTTTTTCTTGCTTCCAGGACAACTCTCTGTCTCTCTTCTACGGTCAGCAGAGCCTGCAAAAGCTGGAGGCGATGGGGGATGAAGTATTAATCTCCCCGCTGGTCGCCGCTGGGCCAGTGGGGTCAGGGGAGCGGGCCTCAGGGGAGGCGGACGGGGGCGGCCTGGGAGGAGAGCGGGCGGCGGGCGGGAAGGGGCGGGGAGCGCGCTCCTGCGGCGGCGGCGGCGGCCGTCCTCATCCCGGCGGGATGACTGGTTTCGTCTTCGCGGTCGATTTTTCTTTTTCAAAAATGGGGTAAAGAGGGGACTGGGCTGGTGGGGCCGTGGGTGTATCAGCACCGGGAATCTTCGGCTTTTCTGCCACGAAAGGTGCCACCCAGGATGGCGGGTCCTGGGCCAGACTCTCCCAGGTAATTATGTAGGGGACTTGGTCAGGGTGTCCATGAAGTCCTCTGTCAAACACCCGTTCTTTGATCTGCAAAATACAATCAATGTTAAAACTGCCCTCCTGAGGCCATCCCACACTGAAGGCTGGCCACTCGGAGCCGCAAAGGGTTTGCCACTTTTTCCTCCTGATTTCTACTGACAGGTTACTGGCTCGTCCTTTGACGTCCTTCCAGTGCTCTAGAGTCAAACTTAGGGGGGTAGTTAGTCTGGGTCCCATGCCGGAGGGAAGGGGGACACAAAAGTACACCAACACACAGACAGTACAGACACACAGAATGCAGACCAGAAGCCGCGCGGCACAGTATCGGCGCCAAAGTTCAACTAAAGAATCAGACGGGGGCAGAGGCCGAAGTAGTTGACCCCCGGGGTTGAGGACGGCCTGCTCGTCCCCAGCCACTCAGAACCCCCCCGGAGCGTCCTCCAGGGTTGAAATTCGGAAGGCCTATGACCCGTCGGTCCACTTCACGAATTTCTACTAAGCCCGTACCGTACGGGTACTAAACACAAAGCACAAAGGACAACAGACAACACAAACTCACTGCCGGCCGGACTTAACCTCCTGCTGAAGTCTGGTATTGAATCCGGGGTCTCCTCGATCCCGGACGAGCCCCCAAATGTAAGACCCAAACGTCAGGTCTCTGTTCCAGAGAGGAGCTCCCGCGACTCAATAAACAGTCCAGCAGATGCAATATGCAAGAGGCTTTATTGTCGGTTTGCGCAAGCCGGGCGACTCTAGTCTCCTCGGAGGCAGAGCCGCACCGTATAGCAGTGTAAGCTGACTTTTATAGGCAGAAGTCACATTGTCAGCACATCCAGTACAGTGAATGAGTAACATAAAAGTAACATAATGTGTATCATATGGGGTCATCTTATCTGTGAGTACAGGTGCTTGACGTCAGTTGGTTCCGGAAAACAGCAGGCTTGTTTGTGGAGTTATTGGGAAACCTATAGACGTTCCGTTTACATTTTTCTATCCTTATTTTGCAAACGGAAAATTCTGCGCAAGTGGAAAATTTACACAGGCCAGGGAGTTTCATGGTGTTTTTCAGATTCTTTCAATAGTGATGCAGGTTCAATCCCTGGGTCAGAAGATCCCCTGGAGAAGGGTAAGGGCAACCCACTCCAGTATTCTTGCCTGAAGAATCCCATGGACAGGGGAGCCTAATGGAATATAGTCCATGGTGTTGTTAAGGGATGGATACGACTGAAGCAATTAAGTACTCACGCATGCATGCACAACAGTAATGAAGAAATGAAATGCTGAACAGGAAAATCAGTTAAATTTAATGTAATACACCTATATGATGCCCTGCATGCAGCAATGAGAGAAACCACCTTCTCAAGCATACAAGAAGCACACATGAAAATTGTGTATGCATGTGGTCATAAAGCAAGCCTCAAGAAGTGTCAGAAATGAGTATCCTAAAGACTGTTACAGGACTTCCCTGGAGGCTCCATGGTAAATAATCTGCTTGCCAATGCAGGAGAGAGAGGTTCGATCCCTGATCGGGGAAGATCTCCCATGACATGGAGCAAATAAGCCCATGTACCACAAAATTGAGCCTGTGCTCCAGAGTCAGGAAGCCACAACTTCTGAGCTCATGTGCTGCAACTATTGAAGCCCACAAGCCCTAGACCAGTACTCCACAGCAAGAGAAACCACCGCAGTAAGGAGCCCAAGGACTGCAACCAGAGAGAGCCCCCGCTCACCACAACTAGAGGAAAGTTTGTGAAAAAATGAAGCTGCAGCACAATCAAAAATAAATAAGTAAATATATTTATTAAAAAAAAAAAACCACTCTTACAGAGCATGAGAAATAAAGAAAACATTAGTCAGTTGTAAGCTGGCTCAACCTATAACCTTAAAAATAAATCTGGTTGATGATATATGAAAGGGAAACAATACATGCATCAAATTATTTGTATACTCTTTAGCAAAATATGAAAACAACAAATCTAGGAACTTAAAATTAAGTCTCATGACTGAGTCTTGCCTATTATAGGAATATAAAAGTGCTCATTTAAAAATTATAGATGACATTCATTAAAGTAATAGATCAAAGGAAAATAATCTTACCTCAAAAAATATAGAAGAAATATTTGATGTCAGTACCCATTCATGATTAAATTGCTTAGTAATTTAGGGAGAAAAGGAACTTTCTTAATATGTTAAATTATCTACCAATAGTCTACAACAAAAATGTGTTTACTGTTGAAAGTTTTCTCATTTAATTAGTGACAAGCAAAGATATCAATTATCACCATATCTACTTGATTTTTTTATTGGTAACATCTGCTGATAACAGTACGTAAGTTAAATAGACATGAACAAAATATACATAATTAGTCAAGGGAAATAACAAGTCCAAACTTGTCAATACCTTTTTTGATGGAATTATTTTCATAAAAAAGTAAATGTCAGTTACAGAGCATCATTAGAATTAGTATTTTTGGCAAGATGGCTGAATATAAGATCAAAATACAAAAATAAATTATACAGATACCTATTAGAAGCAATGATAAACCTTGTTTCCTAAGCCTAATTCTAGACTTGCTATTCAGTGTTCTGTTGATGAAGCTGATAATTCATTTTGCAACCCTATGTTAGCTTTTCTATTGTTTCTCCATTTCTGACATCAAGACATATGTAAAAAACAGTAATAGTTGTGTAGCAATATAGAGCAAATGGGCCAGGCTGTTTCTGGCCAGAGGAAACCAGTCCAGATTCCTTCATGGCACATGTTCTTTCATTCTGATAAACCAACCTAAAGTTTACCAAGTGTATTCATAGACATTTCATGATCTAGTGGGTAGTTATTTTTAATAGATCTGATTAAAATGGTTATTATACACATGTGTTATCTGATATACTCTCCTGGCAATATAGCCTACTTAGAACTGACTGAGAAAGACTATCATTAATTCTTATTATAATACTGAATTGATAAAGACTATCATTAATTCTTACTGTAATACTGAATTGATACATAAAACCATTCATTTCCTCCTCCAAATAACTTTATTTTTGCCATGAATGTGAAAGATAGTGTTTGGATCAGGTATAATAGTTATCTCAATATCAATCAGGCTTGGAAAGCTCTTTTAATCTTAAAACCTTTAAGACCAGATTTCCAACTTCAGTGTTTAGAAACCTTAGGTAGCTTTAGGATGGAATGGGAAACAACATTAGGGTGTGCTAATTATTTTGGAATGCTTTCTATAAAATTTTCTTTTAAAAATTAAACTGAACAATTTTCCTTTCAAACTAGTTCTAGTCTAGGAGTTGCCTAGGAATTTCTAAGTTCAGATATTTATTTATCAAAAAGGTAAACAATCTGTATTTTAATATCACTTCACACACAACTTGGGGTAGATTAGAAGGATAAAATATTAATGTGGAAACAATATACACATTCAGGATTCAAACTCATGAGATCAGTAAATCAGTTTCCTCCATCCACCGTCCCACATTTCTTACCATTCAAAGGCTTTCAACCTTTGTCAGAACTTTGTGTCATTTATTAGGAGCTCAGCGACTCTGGTTTACTTGCTTCATTTACCTGCTTATTTTTGGTCTCCATTTATCATTATTTTGAACAGTTGTCAGCATTAAATGTGATTTGCCGCATCAGCCAACTTACACAGCAAATGCAAAACCTTTTGGGTTTCACTTGCAATTTCTGGACATCCCCAGCCTCACTTTTGCTTTATCAGCATCACTTGATGTTTTGCCATTAGAGACAGTTCTCAGTGATTTTTATTGTTTTAAAGGAAATAGAAACTAAAATAAGCATGTTCAATTAGACATGATTATTCAGTGTTCTACAAACTAAAGCACTTGTATTTCAACAGCAGTAATCTAGATCACTAAGACTTCACTATCTTGTGACTGATAATACAAAATCATTGGAATGTTTGATTAAATTTTTTGATCCAAGCTTTGATTCAGCTTTGGGAGGACAATGTGAGAAGAGAATACATGTACACCAACCCTTTAGGCTGTCTTCATACTGTTTCATTATAGAATGCACCTTTGTGTTTACCTTTTGTTTACTAGTGTTTGATTTTATTTCTGAAAATGACAACTCACACCATATTTCCTGATGAATATCCAGCACTGTATCATTATTCAGAAATTTAGCTTTCTGTTTGGACACTAATTTAAGTTTTAGCACCATCTCTGTGCTAAATTGGAGAAGGAAATGGCAACTCACTCCAGTATTCTTGCCTGGAGAATCCCAGGGACAGAGGAGCCTGGTGGGCTGCCATCTATGGGACTGCACAGAGTTGGACGTGACTGAAGGGACTTAGCATCAGCAGCAGCTGTGCTAAATTGTTTCAGCCATGTCTGACTGTTTGCAGACATGTCTGACTCTTTGCAACCCTATGGGCTGTAGCCCACCAGTCTCCTCCGTCCACGTGATTCTCCAGGCAAGAATACTGGAGTGGGTTGCCATTTCCTTCTCCAGAGTATCTTCCCAACCCAAGAATCGAAACTACATCTCTTACATCTCCTACATTGGCAGGTAAGTTCTTTACCTGCCACTTGGGAAGCACCGTCTCTAGATTTTTTTAATTATATTTAATATTCTAAAAGGGTTTCTCTGGTGGCTCAGATGGTAAAGAATCTGCCTGCAATGTGGGAGATAGATCTGGGTTTGATCCCTGGGTTTGGAAGATTCCCCTGGAGAAGGGAATGGCTATCCACTCCAGCATTCTGGCCTGGAGAATTCCATGGACTGTATAGTCCATGGGGTTACAAAGAGTTGGCAAAGAAAAAGAGTTGCAAAGAAAGGGAGCAACTTTCACTTCACTAATCATTCTAAAAATTCTTTAAGCATCAAAAACAAATTGCTTTATATCCTTTATTATGGATCACAGGTACATGTGTTCAAATAGACATCTTCCAAAACTGGGTGAGGTGTAAAACCATGGAGATGCAGTTTCTGTTTTTTTGCCTTCAACAGAAGCAGTAGCAAATTCATCCATTTAAAATCAAGTGGAATGTCCTGACTAAATGTGGAAGAGTAAAGCTAAAATCACAAAATTATGCAAATACTTAAAAAAAAAAAAACTAATATCAATTAGAAAGACAAGCAAAAGAAATTCATTGCCAGTAACTTGATCATAACACTCCTGAACCCTAAACTTCAAAACTGTTAACCAGTGAAAAGCAGCAGTTTAGATCAAAATGGTTTGACTTCAGGATCCTTCCCCTTTGCCTACCTCTTGTCCCCCTGGATACATACTTTCAGAGCTTGAATTTGCTATGGGAAGACACAGACCTTTCTTGGATTAACCACTGCAGATTTCCTCTGTATCACTGGTTGAATGTGGCTGCATGAAGTCTGGGAAAGAGTGAGGACAGCAGTCCTTTGATTGGTTTCAACAATCATGATTCTCTGTCTGGGATCAGGTACATCATCTTTAGAATCAAAATGGGATTCTTTTAGCAAAGAAGAGGGGATGTATGTCAGGGATGCAACTCTGTGCACATCACTCTTACCTTCTCCAGTTCAGAGAAAAAGACTAAGGTGGTACCTTTATCCCTTCTATCCTCCTATTAACACAAATAAGAATGACTGTTGAGAAGTGGGGAAAGTTGTAGAAATTGGAGGAAAACAACTAAGATTCTATTACAGAAACATGGGGCTATTGTTCCAGATGGAATTGGGAGATTAAACAATATATGTCTCTCTGGCGAGCTTTATCCACGTTGAGGTTTGACAGAAAACAACAAAATTCTGTAAAGCAATTATCCTTCAATAAAAAAATACATTAAAAAAAATAATTCCTCCATGTGCCCACTGTCTCCCTGCAAAAGCTACCCATATCCCAATCCCTGAAACCTTGTATATCAAAACAGAAAAGGGTCTTTTAAATGAAGAATCTTAAGATAGGGAGATTATATTGCATTATTCAGATGGGCTCTAAATGTCCTAAATCCTAAATCCTCATAAGAGTGAGGCAGATGGAGATTACACACCCCACCCCAGAGGTGGAGGAGTCATTGTGAATACTGAGACACAGATGCGGTCATAAACCAAAGACTGCTGGAAGCCTCCAAAGCTGGAAGAGGCACCTGGACTTCTGCTCCACACTCATGTAAGCACTCTGAAGTGAGCCAGCAGTATTTACCCAGATATATATATAAAATATAATGTGCTGTATCAGCAAAGAAGCATAAAGTATTTTAACTTTTTATTTCATTATTTTCCATTTTCTATCATAAGCCATTTGCTTTCATTTTACTGAGAACGCGCTTCTATTTTATGAGATTAGGCTTATAGCAAGAAAAAGAAGTGGGAAAAAAAGGAAGACAGATCTGGAGAAGACAAATGCTTTCTTAATTAAGCAAACAAACTTTAGGTTAGTATTTTGTTTAACATAGGTTAATGTCTTCTTACCATTTATGCAACATGGCACTTTAAGGCCACTCATTAAATGTTCATCATTTCATAATATATACTTCATGTCTAAATGTTTACCCTCATTTCACAAATGAAATTAGTGTGACATTAAATTGAGAGATTTAAAATCTTTTTACATGGTTTAATGATCTATATCTTTTCATGAGACATGAAAAATGTGCTTGGAGTGACATTAATTCCTGAGAAGTATTATCCTTAAACAGTCTTGTGTGCTACTAGTTGTAAAGTGAAAGTGTCAGATGCTCAGTCATGTCCCACTCTTTGCGACTCAATGGACTGTAACCCACCAGGCTCCTCTGTCCATGGAATTCTCCAGGCAAGAATGCTGGAGTGGATTGCCATTCTCTTCTGCAGGAGATCTTCCCTGACCCAAGGATTGAATCCAGGTCTCCTGCACTGCAGGCAGGATTTTTTCCATCTGAGCCACCAAGTTGTAGTTTTGAGATTAGCTCTAGTATCTATACATGGTAGAGTTCCTTTACCTCCTACCCCATCCTCAAATCCCTTCACTAAAACCTGAGATTACTTTCTTAGATTTACAATATTTTAGGTGAAGTCTTGGGTCATTTGTTAAATTCAACAGCCTGCAGTAGAAGGTAATATTATGAGTGTTATCAGTAAGTCAAAAGGTATTTAAAACTTTCCAAATTATACTTTCTGAATAAAGAAATATGTATAAATCTTGGGGTCCTGAATAGGTTAAGGGTATTTCTGGAAGGACATAGTAAACAACAACAACAACAACACAGATAATGGTCAGTCGACATGAAAAGAGAAAAAAATCAAGACTGTGAGAAATAGTAATGTCAAAAACAAGCTTTAGTTCTTCTAAGATTTTAATGGCTGAATTATAACCAAGAGCAGTTCTGTCCTGAGCTGATAAGCATCTTTAAGTGTCATATGAAGAAACCAACTATAGTTGAAATTCATTCAACAGACAAACTGTGCAACACTACTCTCAAAACTATGTAACAAACAAACAAAAAAATAGTTTTATAGCTTCCACTCTTTCCCATAAGAAAGAAATCTGTATTTTGGAGACTTCTCCCTGCTTCCTCCACATATATCTTTGCAACACACGTATCAAGACTTAGACCAAAAAAATTATATATACTTGGAAATTAGGAAGTGAGTGAGAATATTAGAGAACACTTGAGAGTGACTGTTTAAAACTGCTTAGATATTCACAGAGAGATGGCTGAATAATCGACCAAGTTTATTCAAGCATATGTATGTGATGGTTGTATTGATTTATTTTTAAGTAAGCAAAATATATTGTCTGCCGTGAATTTAATACTGTTAGTTCACAGACTACCTGCCTTTAAATATAACAGACAACTTTAGTTCCATGAACTCATGTGTGCATGTGTGTTAAGTCGCTTTGGTCCTGTCTGACTCTTTGAGACCCCATGGATTGTAGCCCATCAGGCTCTTCTGTCCATGGGGATTCCACAGGCAAGAATCTGGAGTGGGTTGTCACCCTCCTCCTGGGGATCTTCCCTACACAGGGATCAAATCAATGTCTCCTGCAGCTCCTGCGTTGAAGGTGGATTCTTTACCAGAGCCACCAGGAATCCCCCTATGTGTTCCTAGTTTACATCAAAGAATACATAGCTATAAAAGGAATTTTATAATTATGAATGAATTTCTAGAATAATTCTTAGATATAAAGATAGAAGAAAGCATTTGGAAGCTGGTATTTCAAAGTTAGCAAATAGTTTCCCCTAAGTTTAGAGGTCAAGTTACATTTCCTGTTATCTGTAAAACAATGAAACTGTTTAGATGCTTTTTAATTATTATTCCTTAGAAGTTGGTTCAGTCACTCAGTCGTGTCTGATTCTTTGCAACCCCATGGACTGCAGCACAGAAGGTTTCCCTGTACATCACCAACTCCCGGAGCTTACCCAAACTTACGTCCATTGAGTCGGTGATGCCATCCAACCAACTCATCCTCTGTCGTCCCCTTCTCCTCCTGCCTTCAATCTTTCCAAGCATCAGGGTCTTTTCAAATGAGTTAGTTCTTCACATCAGGTGGCCAAAGTATTGGAGTTTCAGCATCAGTCCTTCCAGTAAATATTCAGGACTGATTTCCTTTAGGATGGACTGGCTGGATCTCCTTGCAGTCCAAGGGACTCTCAAGAGTCTTCTCCAACACCGCAGTTCAAAGGCATCAATTCAATAGCATTCAGCTATCTTTATAGTCCAACTCTCACATCCATACATGACTGCTAGAAGAACAATAGCTTCGACTAGATGGACCTTTGTTGACAAAGTAATATCTCTGCTTTTTAATATGCTGTCTAGTTTGGTCATAGCTTTTCTTCCAAGGAGCAAGTGTCTTTTAATTTCATGACTGCAGTCACCATTTGCAGTGATTTTGGAGCCCCCCAAAATAAAGTCTGTCACTGTTTTCATTATTTCCCTGTCTATTTGCCATGAAGTGATAGGACCAGATGCCGTGATCTTAGTTTTCTGAATGTTGAGTTTTAAGCCAACTTTTTCACTCTCCTCTTTCACTTTCATCAAGAGGCTCTTTAGTTCTTCTTCACTTTCTGACATAAGTGTGGTGTCATCTGCATATTGAGGTTATTGATATTTCTCCTGGCTGTCTTGATTCCAGCTTGTGCTTTATACAGCCCGATATTTCACATGATGTACTCTGCATATAAGTTAAATAAGCAGGGTGACAATATACAACATTTCCTGATTTGGAAACAGTCTGTTCTTTCGTGTACAGTTCTAACTGTTGCTTCTTGACCTGCAGGAGGCAGGTAAGGTGATCTGGTATTCCCATCGCTTTAAGAATTTTCCACAGTTTGTTGTGATCCACACAAAGTCTATGCAGTAGTCAATAGCACAGATGTAGATGTTTTCCTGGAGCTCTCTTGCCTTTTTTATGATCCAGCAGATGTTGACAGTTTGACCTAGGTTCCTCTTACTTTTCTAAATCCAGCTTGTACATCTACGAGTTCATGGTTCATGTACTGTTGAAGCCTGGCTTGGATAATTTTGAGCATTACTTTGCTAGTGTGTGAGATGAGTACGATTGTGTGGTAGTTTGAACATTCTTTGGCATTGCCTTTCTTTGCGATTGGAATGAAAACTGACCTTTTCCAGTCCTGTAGCCACTGCTGAGTTTTCCAAAATTGCTCCCATATTTAGTGCAGCACTTTCACAGCATCATCTTTTAGGATTTGACATAGCTCAACTGGAATTCTATCACCTCCATTAGCTTTGTTCATAGTGATGCTTTCTAAGGCCCACTTGACTTCACATTCCAGGATGTCTGGCTCTAGGTGAATGATCATACCATCATGGTGATCTGGGTCATGATCTTTTTAGTATAGTTCTTCTGTGTATTCTTGCTGCCTCTTCTGAATATCATCTGCTTCTGTTAAGTCCAGACCATTTATGTCCTTCATTGTGCCCATCTTTGCATGAAATGTTCCCTATCTCTAATTTTCTTGAGGAAATATCTAGTTTTTCCCATTCTATTCTTTTCCTCTATTTCTTTGCATTGATCACTGAGGAAGGCTTTCTTATCTGTCCTTGCTATTCTTTGGAACTTTGCATTCAAATGAGTATATCTTTCCTTTTCTCCTTTGCTTTTTGCTTCCCTTCCCTTCTCAGCTATTTGTAAGACCTCCTCAGACAACCATTTTGCCTTTTTGAATTTCTTTTTCCTGGAAATAGTCTTGATCACTTCATCTGTACAATGTCATGAAGCTCTGTCCATAGTTCTTCAGGCAATCTGTCTATCAGATCTACTCTTTTGAATCTATTTGTCACTTCTACTGTATAATAGTAAGGGATTTGATTTAGGTCATACCTGAATGGAGTAGTGGTTTTCCCTACTTTCTTCAACGAAGTCTGAATTTATCAATAAGGAGTTTATGATCTGTGCTACAGTCAGCTTCCAGTTTTGTTTTTGCTGGCTGTATAGAGCTTCTCCATCTTTGGCTGTAAAGAATATAATCAATCTGATTTCAGTATTGACCATCTGGTGATATTCATGTGTAGAGCCTTTTCTTGTGTTGTTGGAAAAGGGTGTTTGCTATGATCAGTGTGTTCTCTTGGCAAAACTCTTTTAGCCTTTCACCTGCTTCATTCTGTACTTCAAGGTCAAATTTGCCTGTTACTCCAGGTGTTTCTTGAATTTCTACTTTTGCATTACAGTTCCCAATAATGAAAAGGACATTTTTTTTTGGATGTTAACTCTAGAAAGTCTTGTAGGTCTTCATAGAACCATTCAACTTCAGCTTCTTCAGTGTTACTCGTTGGGGTGTAGACTTGGATTACTGTGATATTGAGTGGTTTGCCTTGGAAACAAACAGAGATCATTTTGTCATTTTTCAGGTTGCATCCAAGTATTGCATTTCAGACTCTTTTGTTGACTATGATGGCTACTCCATTTCTTCCAAAGGATTCTTGCCATGGTAGTAGATATAATGGTCATCTGAGTCCAAAGCAGGAAAGGAGTATGTTAAGGCTGTATATTGTCACCCTGCTTATTTAACTTATATGCAGAGTACATCATGAGAAATGCTGGGCTGGATGAAGCACAAGCTGGAATCAAGACAGCCAGGAGAAATACCAATAACCTCAGATATGCAGATGACACCACCCTTATAGCAAAAAGTGAAGAAGAATTAAAGAGCCTCTTGATGAAAGTGAAAGAGGAGAGTGAAAAAGTTGGCTTAAAGCTCAACATTCAGAAAACTAAGATCATGGCATCTGGTCCCATCATTTCATGGCAAATAGATGGGGAAACAGTGGCTGACTTTATTTTTTTGGCCTACAAAATCACTGCAGATGGTGACTGCAGCCATGAAATTAAAAGACACTTACTCCTTGGAAGGAAAGTTATGACCAACCTAGACAGCATATTAAAAAACAGAGACATTACTTTGCCAACAAAGGTCCATCTAGTCAAGGCTATGGTTTTTCTAGCAGTCATATATGGATGTGAGTGTTGGACTATATAGAAAGCTGAGTGCCAAATAATTGATGCTTTTAACCTGTGGTGTTGGAGAAAACTCTTGAGAGTTCCTTGGACTGCAAGGAGATCCAATCAGTCCATCCTAAAGGATATCAGTCTTGGGTGTTCATTGGAAGGACTGATGTTGAAGCTGAAACTCCAATACTTTGGCCACCTGATGCGAAGAACTGACTCATTGGAGAAGACCCCAATGCTGGGAAAGATTGAGGGCAGGAGGAGAAGGGGACGAGAGAGGATGAGATGGTTGGATCACATTACCAACTCAATGGACATGAGTTTGGGTAAACTCTGGGAGTTGGTGATGGACAGGGAGGCTTAGTGTGTTGCGGTCCATGGGGTCACAAAGAGTCAGACACGACTGAGTGACTGAACTGAACTGAGTTAAATTCACCCATTACAGTCCACTTTAGTTTGCTGATTCATAAAATGTCAATGTTCACTGTTGCCATCTCCTGTTTGACCACTTCCAATTTGCCTTGATTCATGGACCTAACATTCCAGGTTCCTATGCAATATTGCTCTTTACAGGATGGGACTTTACTTCCATCACCAGTCACATCCACAGCTGGGTGTTTTTTGTTTTTTGTTTTTTGTTTTGCTTTGGTTCTGTCTCTTCATTCTTTTTGGAGTTATTTATTCACTGATCTCCAGTAGCTTATTGGGCACCTACCAGCCTGGGGAATTCATCTTTCAGTAGCCTATCTTTTTGCCTTTTCATCCTGTCCATGGGGTTCTCAAGGCAAGAATACTGAAGTGGATTGCCATTCCCTTCTCCAGTGGACCATGTTTTGTCAGAACTCTCCACCATGACGCTTCCATCTTGAGGGGCCCTATATGGCATGGCTCATTGTTTCATAGAGTTAGACAAGTCTGTGGTCCATGTGATCAGATTGGTTAGCTTTCTGTGATTATGATTTTCAGTCTGTCTGCCCTCTGATGGAGAAGGATAAGAGGCTTATGGAAGCTTCCTGATGGCAGAGACTGAGGGGAAAACTGGGTCTTGTTCTGATGGATTTTCTATTGATGGGCAGGGCTGTGTTCCCTCCCTGTAGTTTGACTTGAGGCCAAACTCTGGTGGAGGGCAATGAAGATAATGGTGACCTCCTTCAATAGGTCCCATGCAGGCACAACTGCATTCAGTGCCCCCGACCCTGCAGCAGGCCACCGCCAACCCATGCCTCTGCCAGAGACTCCTGAACACTCAATGGCAAGTCTGGGTCAGTCTCTTTTCAGGTCGATGTTCTTTTCTCCTGGGTTCTGGTGTGCACAAGGTTTTGTTTCCTTAGAAAGCTGTACCTAAAGCTTTTCAGAGAAACTATTGCATGACTTAAAATCAGGACTATTCAAGTACGAAGCTGTGAAGTGACCAAGAATCCATGGAATATTTTAAATGGGGTTGTATGCTGGTCCAGTCAAGAGAGAGATGCAGAGGACCTTCAGCTCTCAGCTGGAAACAGGTGCAGAAACAAAGTTAGAAGAGAACCCACAAAAAGGTGTTGAGTGCAGGACAAAAGTCATGCTCAGGACCAAACCACTTGCGAAGTGAGTGAAGAACTTTTAGTAAATCTAGTGGGAGGTAAATCTAACAATGGATGGTTAGAGATGAGAGGGAAGAATTTAGTTTGAAGAGATAAGTAATGACTTTGGCA
This sequence comes from Muntiacus reevesi, assembly GCF_963930625.1. Taxonomy (NCBI): domain Eukaryota; kingdom Metazoa; phylum Chordata; class Mammalia; order Artiodactyla; family Cervidae; genus Muntiacus; species Muntiacus reevesi. Next base: position 85,710,149 of record NC_089254.1, on the reverse strand, counting down.
TACACAGTTGCAGTAAAGAATGGAGATAATCAATACAGAAGTGGTTCTTTCTTTTTCCCCTTCCAGTTTTATTCTGGTATAAGTGATGACAGCATTGTGTAAGATGTACAAGATACTGATTTGATACACTGACATACTGTAATATGAGTACTGTTATCAAATCATATAAATACCTTTTCTTTTTTTTGTGGTGAGAACAGTTAAGATCTACTCCTGTAGCAATTTTCTTTTTTTTTTTAATTTTTTTTTTTATTAGTTGGAGGCTAATTACTTCACAACATTTCAGTGGGTTTTGTCATATATTGACAAGAATCAGCCATAGAGTTACACGTATTCCCCATCCCGATACCCCCTCCCACCTCCCTCTCCACCCGACTCCTCTGGGTCCTCCCAGTGCACCAGGCTCGAGCACTTGTCTCATGCATCCCACCTGAGCTGGTGGTCTGTTTCACCATAGATAATATACATGCTGTTCTTTCAAAACATCCCACCCTCACCTTCTCCCACAGAGTTCAAAAGTCTGTTCTGTACTTCTGAGTCTCTTTTTCTTTTTTGCATATAGGGTTATCATTACCATCTTTTAAAATTGCATATATATGTGTTAGTATGCTGTAATGTTCTTTATCTATCTGGCTTACTTCACTCTGTATAATGGGCTCCAGTTTCGTCCATCTCATTAGAACTGATTCAAATGAATTCTTTTTAACAGCTGAGTAATATTCTATGGTGTATATGTACCACAACTTCCTTATCCATTTGTCTGCTGATGGGCATCTAGGTTGCTTCCATGTCCTGGCTATTATAAACAATGCTGCAATGAACATTGGGGTGCACGTGTCTCTTTCAGATCTGGTTTCCTCAGTGTGTATGCCCAGAAGTGGTATTGCTGGGTCATATGGCAGTTCTATTTCCAGTTTTTTAAGGAATCTCCACACTGCTCTCCATAGTGGCTGTACTAATTTGCATTCCCACCAACAGTGTAAGAGGGTTCCCTTTTCTCCACACCCTCTCCAGCATTTATTGTTTGTAGACGTTTGGATAGCAGCCATCATGACTGATGTGTAATGGTACCTCATTGTGGTTTTGATTTGCATTTCTCTAACAATGAGTGATGTTGAGCATCTTTTCATGTGTTTGTTAGCCATCTTTATGTCTTCTTTGGAGAAATGTCTGTTTAGTTCTTTGGCCCATTTTTTGATTGGGTCACTTATTTTTCTGGAATTGAGCTGCAGGAGTTGCTTGTATATTTTTGAGATTAATCCTTTGTCTGTTGCTTTGTTTGCTATTATTTTCTCCCAATCTGAGGGTTGTCTTTCCACCTTACTTATAGTTTCCTTTGTAGTGCAGAAGCTTTTAAGTTTCATTAGGTCCCATTTGTTTAGTTTTGCTTTTATTTCCAATATTCTGGGAGGTGGGTCATAGAGGATCTTGCTGAGATTTATGTCGGAGAGTGTTTTGCCTATGTTCTCCTCTAGGAGTTTTATAGTTTCTAGTCTTACATTTAGATCTTTAATCCATTTTGAGCTTATTTTTGTGTATGGTGTTAGAAAGTGTTCTAGTTTCATTCTTTTACAAGTGGTTGACCAATTTTCCCAGCACTGCTTGTTAAAGAGGTTGTCTTTTTTCCATTGTGTATCCTTGCCTCCTTTGTCGAAGATAAGGTGTCCATAGGTTCGTGGATTTATCTCTGGGCTTTCTATTCTGTTCCATTGATCTATATTTCTGTCTTTGTGCCAGTACCATACTGTCTTGATGACTGTGGCTTTGTAGTAGAGCCTGAAGTCAGGCAGGTTGATTCCTCCAGTTCCATTCTTCTTTCTTAAGATGACTTTGGCTATTCGAGGTTTTTTGTATTTCCATACAAATTGTGAAATTATTTGTTCTAGTTCTGTGAAAAATACCGTTGGTAGCTTGATAGGGATTGCATTGAATCTATAGATTGCTTTGGGTAGAATAGCCATTTTGACAATATTGATTCTTCCAATCCATGAACACGGTATGTTTCTCCATCTGTTTGTGTCCTCTTTGATTTCTTTCATCAGTGTTTTATAGTTTTCTATGTATAGGTATTTTGTTTCTTTAGGTAAATATACTCCTAAGTATTTTATTCTTTTTGTTGCAATGGTGAATGGTATTGTTTCCTTAATTTCTCTTTCTGTTTATTCATTGTTAGTATATAGGAATGCAAGGGATTTCTGTGTGTTAATTTTATATCCTGCAACTTTACTATATTCATTGATTAGCTCTAGTAATTTTCTGGAAGAGTCTTTAGGGTTTTCTATGTAGAGGATCATGTCATCTGCAAACAGCGAGAGTTTCACTTCTTCTTTTCCTATCTGGATTCCTTTTACGTCTTTTTCTGCTCTGATTGCTGTGGCCAAAACTTCCAACACTATGTTGAATAGTAGTGGTGAGAGTGGGCACCCTGTCTTGTTCCTGATTTCAGGGGAAATGCGTTCAATTTTTCACCATTGAGGGTGATACTTGCTGTGGGTTTGTCATATATAGCTTTTATTATGTTGAGGTATGTTCCTTCTATTCCTGCTTTCTGGAGAGTTTTAATCATAAATGAGTGTTGAATTTTGTCAATGGCTTTTTCTGCATCTATTGAGATAATCATATGGTTTTTATCTTTCAATTTGTTAATGTGGTGTATTACATTGATTGATTTGCAGATATTAAAGAATCCTTGCATTCCTGGGATAAAGCCCACTTGGTCATGGTGTATGATTTTTTAAATATGTTGTTGGATTCTGTTTGCTAGAATTTTGTTAAGGATTTTTGCATCTATGTTCATCAGTGATATTGGCCTGTAGTTTTCTTTTTTGTGGCATCTTTGTCTGGTTTTGGAATTAGGGTGATGGTGGCCTCATAGAATGAGTTTGGAAGTTTCCCTTCTTCTGCAATTTTCTGGAAGAGTTTGAGTAAGATAGGTGTTAGCTCTTCTCTAAATTTTTGGTAGAATTCAGCTGTGAAGCCATCTGGTCCTGGGCTTTTGTTTGCTGGAAGATTTTTTATTACAGTTTCAATTTTCTTGCTTGTGATGGGTCTGTTAAGATCTTCTATTTCTTCCTGGTTCAGTTTTGGAAAGTTATACTTTTCTAAGAATTTGTCCATTTCATCCAAGTTGTCCATTTTATTGGCATAGAGCTGCTGGTAGTAGTCTTTTATGATCCTTTGTATTTCAGTGTTATCTGTTGTGATCTCACTTTTCATTTCTAATTTTGTTAATTTGGTTCTTCTCTCTTTGTTTCTTAATAAGTCTTGCTAATGGTTTGTCAATTTTGTTTATTTTTTCAAAAAAACAGCTTTTAGCTTTGTTGATTTTTGCTATGGTCTCTTTAGTTTCATTTGCATTTATTTCTGCCCTAATTTTTAAGATTTCTTTCCTTCTGCTAACCCTGGGGTTCTTCATTTCTTCCTTCTCTAATTGCTTTAGGTGTAGAGTTAGGTTATTTATTTGTTTTTTTTCTTGTTTCTTGATGTAAGCCTGTAATGCTATGAACCGTCCCCTTAGCACTGCTTTTACAGTGTCCCATAGGTTTTGGGTTGTTGTGTTTTCATTTTCATTCATTTCTATACATATTTTGATTTCTTTTTTGATTTCTTCTATAATTTGTTGGTTATTCAGAAGCATGTTATTTAGCCTCCATATGTTTGAATTTTTAACAATTTTTTTTTTTCCTGTAATTGAGATCTAATCTTACTGCACTGTGTTCAGAAAAGATGACTGGAATGATTTCAATTTTTCTGAATTTCCCAAGACCAGATTTATGGCCCAGGATGTGATCTGTTCTAGAGAAGGTTCCGTGTGCACTTGAGAAAAAGGTGAAGTTGATTGTTTTGGGGTGAAATGTCCTATAGATATCTATTAGGTCTAGCTGGTCCATTGTGTCATTTAAGGTTTGTGTTTCCTTGTTAATTTTCTGTTTAGTTGCTCTATCCATAGTTGTGAGTGGGGTATTAAAGTCTCCCACTATTATTGTGTTACTATTAATTTCTTCTTTCATACTCATTAGTGTTTGCTGTACATATTGCGGTGCTCCTATGTTGGGTGCATATATGTTTATAATTGTTATATCTTCTTCTTGGATTGATCCTTTGATCATTATGTAGTGTCTTTCTTTGTCTCTTTTCACATCCTTTATTTGAAAGTCAATTTTATCTGATATGAGCATTGCCACTCCTGCTTTCTTTTGGTCTCCGTTTGCGTGAAATATTTTTTTCAAGCCCTTCACTTTTAGTCTGTATGTGTCTCTTGTTTTGAGGTGGGTCTCTTGTAGACAGCATATATAGGGGTCTTGTTTTTGTATCCATTCAGCCAATCTTTGTCTTTTGGTTGGGGCATTCAACACATTTACATTTAAGGTAATTATTGATAGGTGTGGTCCCGTTGCCATTTACTTTGGGTTCACGTTTATACAACCTTTCTGCATTCCTGTCTAGAGAAGATCCTTTAGCATTTGTTGAAGAGCTGGTTTGGTGGTGCTGAATTCTCTCAGCTTTTGCTTGTCTGTAAAGCTTTTGAATTCTCCTTCATATCTGAATGAGATCCTTGCTGGGTACAGTAATCTAGGTTGTAGGTTATTCTCTTTCATTACTTTCATTATGTCCTGCCATTCCCTTCTGGCCTGGAGGGTTTCTCTTGATAGATCAGCTGTTATCCTTATGGGAATCCCTTTGTGTGTTATCTGTTGTTTCTCCCTTGCTGCTTTTAGTATTTGTTCTTTGTGTTTGGTCTTTGTTAATTTGATTAATATGTGTCTTGGGGTGTTTCACCTTGGGTTTATCCTGTTTGGGACTCTCTGGGTTTCTTGGACTTGGGTGGCTATTTCCTGCCCCATTTTAGGGAAGTTTTCAGCTATTATCTCCTCGAGTATTTTCTCATGGCCTTTCTTTTTGTCTTCTTCTTCTGGGACTCCTATGATTCGAATGTTGGGGCGTTTCACATTGTCCCAGAGGTCCCTGAGGTTGTCCTCATTTCTTTTGATCCTTTTTTCTTTTTTCCTCTCTGCTTCATTTATTTCCACCATTTTATCTTCTACCTCACTTATCCTATCTTCTGTCTCCGTTATTCTACTCTTTGTTCCCTCCAGAGTGTTTTTGATCTCATTCATTGCATTATTCATTTTTAATTGACTCTTTTTTATTTCCTCTAGGTCTTTATTAAACATTTCTTGCATTTTTTCAATCTTTGTCTCCAGGCTATTTATCTGTAACTCCATTTTTTTTTCAAGATTTTGGATCATTTTTATTATCATTATTCTAAATTCTTTTTCAGATAGATTCCCTATCTCCTCCTCTTTTGTTTGACTTGGTGGGCACTTGTTCCTTTACCTGTTGCGTATTTCTCTGCCTTTTCATCTTGTTTAGATTACTGTGTCTGGAATGGGCTTTCTGTATTCTCGAGGTTTGTGGTTCCTTTTTATTGTGGAGGTTTTACACAGTGGGTGGGGTTAGACGATTGGCTTGTCAAGGTTTCCTGGTTAGGGAAGCTTGCGTCAGTGTTCTGGTGCGTGGAACTTGATTTCTTCTCTTTGGAGAGCAATGGAGTGCCCAGTAATGAGTTTTGAGATGGGTCTATGTGTTAGGTGTGACCTTGGGCAGTCTGTATGTTGACGTTCAGGGCTATGTTCCTGAGTTGCTGGAGAATTTGTGTGGTATGTCTTGCTCTAAACTTATTGGCTCTTGGGTGGTGGTTGGTTTCAGTGTAGGTATGGAGGCTTTTGGACGGTCTCTTATTACTTAAAGTTCCATGTAGTCAGGAGTTTTCTGGTGTTCTCAGGTTTTGGGCTTAAGTCTCCTGCCTCTGGATTTCAGTTTTATTCTTCCTGTAGTCTCAGGACTTCTCCAACCATACAGCACTGATAATAAAACTTCTAGATTAATGGCGAAAAGATTCTCCCCCGTTAGGGACTCCCAGAGAGGTTCACAGAGTTACATGAAGAAGAGGAGAGGGAGGAGGGAGATAGAAATGAGCATGAGGAGAAAAAGGGGGACTCAAGAGGAAAGAGACAGATCTACACAGTTGTCTGTTCCTAGAGTGTTCTTCGTAGCCCAGACACCCACAAAGATTCACAGGATTGGATTGGGAAGAGAAGGGGAAAGGAGGAAATAGAGGTGTTCTGAGGTAGAAAACAGAGAGTCAAGATTGGGAGAGAATAATCAACACACTCCTGAATAAAAATGGGAACTGAATATTGGATTCTTAAATGTTGACAATTTATATCATATACTAAAAAACAGAAATTAAAAATCTAGAGTAGAGGTTAGACTCTTAAAAATACTATATTAAAAACAAAAGCCAAAACACACACACAAAAATTTTAGAAATATATATGAAGTTCGGTTTCCAAGTAGGGCTTCTCTCTTTTTTTTGTAAGGTTATAGTGTATTGAAAATGAAAATTAAGGAGTAGTAGAGGAGTACTAGAGGACTCTAAAAGAAATAAGAGAAAAAGAAAAATAGAAAATAGAAGAGAAAAAGGAAAAAAAAGAAGAAAAAAGAGAAAAGAAAAAGAAAAGAAAAAAAAAAAAGAAAAAAATTTTTTTCCCCTAATTAAAAAAATCGTAAAAATCTATGAAAATGAAAGTTAAGGAGTAATGGGGGAGTAATAGGGAATTTTAAAGGAAAATAAAAGCGAAATAATAAAAAAAGGAAAAAAAAATTTTTTTCTTACTTAAAAAAAAAAAAAGTAAAAATATATCTAGGAATTTCTCTGGAGCTGTTGCGGTCAGTGTGGGTTCGGCTCAGTTTCAGATAGCTCCTCGTTCCAGCTTACACTTCTCGATATCTACAGGCCCCTTCCAGTGTAGTCGGTGTTTTCTACAGGGATTTTAATCTGTTGCACCTGTCCCTTCTGAAGAGGTTCCCTTTGTTTATTTGGCTTCTGTTTGCCGGTCTTTTCAGGGCCTCATTTCCACCCTGACACGGGCGGGTGGAGGTGGACTCTCATTCAGGTAGCTAGTTCCATCGCGCTGCAGGGAGCGGCTGGCGCTGCTTTCTCCGTCTGCGCTGCTCAGGCTCCCGGCTGCTCTACATGGAGCGCGCTCCGCGCTGCGCGCGGTTCCAGCCCTCGGGTGTTCCACAAAAGCACGGAGCACAAAGCTGCGCCTGCTCTTTGTGCCTTCCCCGTCAGAGCGGTCCAGGCAGCCAGGGGCTTGACGGGCGCAGTCTCCCCGGGTGCGGCGCGCCCACTCCCTTCCGCGGTCCCAGTCTCAGATTCCGCCGGTGCCAGTCTGGTGCGTGCACCTTCTGCCCTCCGCGTCCCCAGCCCCAGTCCCCGCCCGTGCCGGTCGGGTGCCTGCGCCCTGTGTCTCACCGCGACCCTCCCGGTGGATGTCGACTATCCAGAATCTCGGTCCCTTTGTTCTGCGAACAGCCGGCAGTGTGTTCTGGCCGGATAATTTTCTCTCTCTTTTGCTCTCCCACAGTTCAAGCTGGGAACTCACAAAAGCTCCCTCCGATTGTCCTCAGGGCACTCAGGCCCGGACCCTACCCCAAACAATGCCGCCCGCTCCTTTCCGTTCCGCCCGCACTTGCTGGTGGCGGATGCGGGTGTCTGGGGTACTTTTCTGCTGGGAGTTGCTTTTAGGCTCATAATCTGTGGGTTTTATTTATTGCTTCTCTCCCAGTCAGGTTGCCCTCTGAGATTCAAACACTTCCCCCAGGCCCGCCAGTGCGAGGGTTTCCCGGTGTCTGGGAACGTCCTCTATTAAGACTCCCTTCCGGGGACGGATCTCCGTCCTTAGCTCTTTTGACTCACTTTTTATCTTTTATATTTTGTCCTACCTCCTTTCGAAGACAATGGGCTGCTTTTCTGGGCGCCTGATGACCTCAGCTAGCGATCAGAAGTTGTTTTGTGAAGTTTGCTCTGCGTTCAGTTATTCTTTTGATGAATTTGTAGGAGAGAAAGTGGTCTCTCCGTCCTCCTCCTCCGCCATCTTGGCTCCTCCCTCCTGTAGCAATTTTCAAGTACACACCACAGTGCTGTTAATTACAGTCACAATGCCATGCATTGGATCCCCAGAACTCATTCAGCTTCTATCGGAAGTTTGTACCCTTTGGCCAACATCTTCCTAATTCCTTCATCCCCCAGACCCTAGCAACCATTATTCTACGGTCTATTTCTATGAGTTCAGCTTTCTCAGATTCCTCATATAATTGATTGTTATTTAAGAGGCATAGTCTTCTAATAGATTGTATCATTATTTCTTAGAGAGGGAGGAAGATGAAAAAAATAACCTACATGCATTGATAGATAATATTCAATAAAATTGCATGTGATAAAAGGTTGAGTAAAGTTGATATTGAGACTATATTTGATATGCTTAGAAATTAAAGCACTGATTGAGTAATAGGTAGAGAGGATGCATATATGAGATAATTATATTGAGCAATACAATGCTCAGTATTAACTCTTAGCTACTTCTGAACAAATTTTTGCCAATATGTTTTTCAAAGAATGTGAAATGCATTGTGCTCCTCTATAAGAAGGATCTCTATAAAGTCCCTGTTATTGCAGTGAATTTATTGCTATTAATGGTCCAAACAGAAATCGAGTTCCTTTGAACTCCCATTTGCTCCTGAGTGAGACATGCAATCTATTTAAAACTATATTATGATTGAGTGGTCATAGCTGAGAGAACTGATTAGAACTACTTCAACAAGGAAAATGAAGAACTCATTACCTTAATTTTCTGCTAACAGGCCTTTTGAGCCCTTTTAACCAGCACTGAGTTGTCATGGTGATGGCAGAAGTTAATGGGTGACTGGGTGAGAATTCTGACCCAACCCTCTCAAGCAGCTAACAAGGTGATCAGGCCATAGAATTGGAGGCACAGCCTCTTTAGAACTTACAAGGACAGAGATCATTTTTAACATGAGAGACTGAAAATGGAAGCATTTCCTTGGCCTTTCTGAAAACTCTGCATCTTCTTTTAGTGATCTCCAGGGCTTGAATCTTTTGATTATTTGAGCAATTTACTGTGTTTTCTTTGGCGGGGATCAAGCTATGACCCATTCCTGTCTTTGACCAAAGTCACTTATTTTGATGCCTCATGGCATAACAAAAGCTACAGCAAATACTATTTCTTTTACTTTTTAAACCCCAAGTTTATTCTGCATTTTACATGCAAATGACATAAACGTATTCAGGATTAAAAGGCCCAATTTTCTCATTTTCTTTCTTCTTCTCTCTCGTCTCTATTTCTTAGAAAAAGACAGAAATAGTTCATGAAACAAGACTAAAGTTTAAACTATATGATTTTTTAGAATTTTCTTTGTTCCTCCAACCAGGGATCCGCGGGGTTGAACCCACACCCCCTGCAATGGAAGCCTGGAGTCTCAAGCACTGGACACCCTGGGAAGTCTCCTATGTGCTCTTTTTGATTAAACATTTTTGCTGGTTTGAGTGTAATCTATGCTATGACATTTAATAGCCTTCAGAATAATTGAGTAAATTGAGAGATTAAGATGTGTTTTTGGTGCCTTTTATACATTGTGTATTTTGTCCTATAATTTATATAACTTACTAGGATGGTTCAAAGAGAGTAATTTTTCTTAAAAGATCACTAGAAGATCAAGAAGGCTTAAGCAAAATCTTAAAGGATTTTCCTTAGAAGATGGCCACTAGTGTTTATCAAAAGAAAATCAGAAAGATACATCCTAGTATAAGCAATCTCACCTTCCTATTGTTTGGATCAAGTTAAAAGTCATCTGCATAAGTTCCAAATATACAAAACCTATATTTCTTTTATGGGAGGCCTATGATTGCACTTATGATCCTTGACCTATATCACCAGCACAACTGAACAGTCTTGACTGCAAATAAAAAATAGCATTTTTATTTAAGCACTGGCTCATCTTATTGTAAAACTGTTAGTTTTGTGAAGTTGAGAAGAACATGAACACATGCACACATGTTGATACATAAGAAATGCAGACTCCAAGGCTAGAAGAGGTTTTTAGGTCTTACTAATTTCAAGAACTCTAGAAGTAATTGGTTCAAGTTCTAAAGAGACTATCAAGACACTTCCCCCAACCTGCAGCCTTCACAGGTTTTTATAGCAGTCTCCTAAGCTCTCAGTGCTGATCCTCAAGGATCTTCATCAACCATTTCCACTTTTTACCTGCACACACTTTTTCTCTCTAAATTGTAAGCAAGGCTACATCAATGTTCTTTCCTTGTACCCTGGCTCATTCAAGACTCTTGTATTCTTTAATGATATTTACTACATATTGAATGGAATTCCCCCTTTTCTTTTACAGTAAAAAAAAAAGTCACAATGATATTTTAGTCATTTAACAACTAGACCATACACAACCAGCAACAACAAACAAAATCAAAATAAAGCCATCTATTTAAGCCTAAGCAGAATTTAGATTCACTTAAGTGGAGCTCATGGCATCAGTGAATTCTTCTGAACTAGAAACAGATTTTTTTTTTTTCTATTTGATTTCCTTTTTTATATAACCTATATGAGTTATTGCATAATAGCTTGCACACTATTGTGTTAGAAATGTTTCCTTAGGACTTCAATGACATATATGCAAAAGTTACATAACAAGATGTGCCTTAAAACTTATTCAAGTAAAAAAAAAAAAAAAGGGATCATTACCAGTGATGGCACCTATTAAAATTTCATCTCCTAACTGAAAAGAGACCACTAAATTTCAACAATGATCTATGATTTTTGAAATATATGTGCATTTTTTCCCAAGCTATACTCAAAGTTTCTCAACAAAAAAAAAAGAATAAAAAATTAGTTTTCCACATTATTAATGATCATTGCAGTTTTAACATCTTTATGTTACAAAAATGTCTGCAAGTTTAGAGTATAAGAAACTGTCAAAAATAAGAATTAATTCTCTTATTATACTTCATAAAAAGAAACACTGTTAAAATTTTGGCATGTACCCCTCAGAAAGACAGATAGAAATTCAGCTAAAATATGCAAGTAATTAAAACATGACAAATAAAACTAAATAGAAATTTATTTACAATTAGTATTTGTATTTTATGAAGTTTATAATATGATGTTATAAAATGTATACATACACACTGGTAATCAGCTTCTCCAACTTAATAATTTATGACTAACCTTATATATTGATATGCATACACTTAAAATTTAAAAAATTTCCTAGTATTTAATTCTATGACTATATCATGATTAATTTAATGCGTCCCTTATTTGAGTTTACTTAGTTTGGTTCCTTTTTAAATAAATTGCAAGGAACATATTTATAGATTCATTTTGTGATAGTTACTTCTATAAGGTATAGCTCTACAAGTGAAAGAGCTTAATAAAGTTGCTGATGTATTTTCTCAAAAATATTTCCCAGAAGGTGATCTACTATGTAATCCCAAAAGACTTTGTGTCAGTATTCACTTTTCACACAATTAATACTCCTCTACCTATTAGGATGGATTATAATCAGTTCAGTTCAGTTGCTCAGTCCTGTCCAACTCTTTGTGACCCCATGAACCGCAGCATGCCAGGCCTCCCTGTCCATCATAAACTGCTGGAGCCTACTCAAACTCATGTGCATTGAGTCAGTGATGCCATGCAACCATCTCATCCTCTGTCGTCCCCTTCTCCTCTTGCCCTCAATCTTTCCCAGCAACAGGGTCTTTTCAAATGAGTCAGCTCTTCACATCAGGTGGCCAAAGTATTGGAGTTTCATCTTCAACATCAGTCCTTCCAATGAACACCCAAGACTGATATCCTTTAGGATGGACTGGTTGGATCTCCTTGCTGTCCAAGGGACTCTCAAGAGTTTTCTCCAACAACACAGTTCAAAAGTATCAATTCTTTGGCACTCAGCTTTCTTTATAGTCCAAATCTCACATCCATACATGCCTACTGGAAAAACCATAGCCTTGACTAGACAGACCTTTGTTGACAAAGTAATGTCTCTGCTTTTTAATATGCTGTCTAGGATGGTCATAACTTTCCTTCCAAGGAGCAAGTGTCTTTTAATTTCATGGCTGCAATCACCATCTGCAATGATTTTGGAGCCCCCCAAAATAAAGTCTGTCACTGTTTCCACTGTTTTCCCATCTATTTGCCATGAAGTGATGGGACCAGATGCCATGATCTTAGTTTTCTGAATGTTGAGCTTTAAGCCAACTTTTTCACTCTCCTCTTTCACTTTCATCAAGAGGCTCTTTAGATCTTCTTCACTTTCTGTCATAAGGGTGGTGTCATCTGCATATCTGAGGTTATTGGTATTTCTCTTAGCAGTCTTGATTCCAGCTTGTGCTTCATCCAGCCCAGCGTTTCTCATGATGTACTCTGCATATAAGTTAAATAAGCAGGGTGACAGTATACAGCCTTGACGGACTCCTTTTCCTATTTGGAACCAATGTGCTGTTCCAGTTCTGACTGTTGCTTCCTGACCTGCATACAGGTTTCTCAAGAGGAAGGTCAGGTGGTCTGGTATTTCAATTTCCTTCAGAATTGTCCACAGCATGCAACAGGCACAGGAGCGGCAGAGAGGAGCTAGCGCACATCCAAGGTCAGTGGCGGTAGCCGAGAAGAGCTACCTCACGTCCAAGGTAAGAGAAGCCCAAATAAGACTGTAGGCCATGAGAAAGGGTGTCAGAGGGCAGATCACAGCCTTGTCTAACTCAGTGAAACTAAGCCATGCCGTGTGGGGCCATCCAAGAGGGATGGGTCATGGTGGAGAGGTCTGACAGAATGTGGTCCACTGGAGAAGGGAATGGCAAACCACTTCAGTATTCTTGCCTCGAGAATCCCATGAACAGTATGAAAAGGCAAAAAGATAGGACACTGCAAGATGAACTCCCCAGGTCGGTAGGTGCCCAATATGCTACTGGAGATCAGTGGAGAAATAACTCCAGAAAGAATAAAGGGATAGAGCCAAAGCAAAAACAACACCCAGTTGTGGATGGGACTGTTGATAGAAGCAAGGTCTGATGCTGTAAAGAGCAATATTGCATAGGATCCTGGAATGTTAGGTCCATGAATCAAGGCAAATTGGAAGTGGTCAAACAGGAGATGGAAGAGTGAACATCAACATTCTGGGAATCATCGACCTAAGATGGACTGAAATGGGTGAATTTAACTCAGATGTCCCTTATATCTACTACAGTGGGGAAGAAATGGTGTAGCCATCACAGTCAACAAAAGAGTCCAAAATGCAGTACTTGATTATAATAAGATTATAAGATAATAAGATAATAGTATTAAGAGAAGTATGAAGCCAGTAAGGATCATAGAGCAGTGAGTAGGGAGTAGCACTGATCATGAACACTGTCACTGATAAGGGTCATATCAGCAAAGATGGGAAGCAGTAATAGCAACCCATGAGGGTATTTGATGAGAGAGCATCAAATACTTGGATTATAATAAGATTGCATATATTGTCACTTCAACATATAGTCATTATGACTATTAAATATGATAATCAAAATAGAGATATTTTCAAGTCTTTTGTGTATTAAATATTTGAATCAGTATGTATTTTATATACCTACCGCATCTCAATTAAGACACTGTATTTTAAATAAAAATACTTGATTCATGTCTACATTTGATTAATATTACAATTAGAAAAGTAGATTCACACATTCAAGCTCTTTGAAACATATTTAAAAGCCTCCCAATAACTGAATCAAGTATCAATTTAAAATTTTTAATTTAAATTAATGTGAAACTTATATCCAGTCACGCTAACCAGATTTCAAGTGCTCAGATGCTACTTTTGGTTCAGAGACAACAGTACTGCTTGGCAAAGGTCCTAGGTTCTTAGTACAATCAACAAGACCTACAAGATCCAACGTTCCATAAACACTGTGCCCTCATTTCTTACACTCATGCTCCTCACTTCTCCAGCCTTCACCTCTTAATCTTCTCCAGCCCTCTACCTTTCCCACTCTATGGAGCACCCCAGGCATCTCAGAACCTCTGTAATAGCTATTCTTTCTGACTGAAATGCTCTCTCATCAAATACCCTCATGGGTTGCTATTACTACTTCCCATCTTTGCTGATATGACCCTTATCAGTGACAGTGTTCATGACCAGTGCTACTCCCTACTCACTGCTCTATGATCCTTACTGGCTTTATATTTTTCTTAATACTAAATTCCCCCTGTGATTGTGTCTGTCCACTCTAGAATATGACTACAGATGCAGATGCATGCTCCCTGCTGTACCTTCAGTGCCTGGCACATAGTAGATGCTCAAATAATTGTTAAATATGAAAGCTCATTTATAATTTTTAATTATTAATAGGTTCTGTGTGTATGTCTGTGTGTGTTCTATCCCCCTTTCATTTTACTGAAGAGCCACTTCCCCCTAGCTTATTTTGGAATCACATACTCTATTAGCTCTTCTACCAAATCCTAATTTTCACTGATGGGTCAGTAGGTGAAAAAAATTTTCATTTCAAATATGGGCTTTGTCAGACTCAGAAATTTACAAAAATGTGCTAGGAATTAAAACCTCTTGGAAAGAGCTGTTTAGGCCAAAGATTACAAAATGGTATGGCCAGTAGCTAGTTCCACCTTATATGTGAGAAAAGATGATTTAAGACATTTAAGTATCCCTAATTTCTTCTGTTAAACAAAAATCAGTTATTCCTAAAATAGAGCTTATCTATGATCCTGGAATAGATTGCAATTGGAAGCTCATGAATATATTTTAGCACTGTTTGCATAATGAATACTTAGCTCAGAAGAGATCATACAAACTTAGAAAATTATATCAACAGTAATAAAGATTGAATCAATAGGTGTATCAGACATTTATCAACCAAAACTCCAGATCATATTTATAAATATTTACTATAAACATTCATAACTTAATATAATCCACATTTTTAATTATAATAAATTACTCATAATTACAGAAAGAGCAATCATCGTTTTCAGAGAGCTCTTTCTGTTTTACTATATCTCCTACAACTTTCTTTCTTATAGATCTCCACAAATAATACAGAAATTAATAAACAAAGTTTTAATAAAGAAATACATTTAGAACATTTATTATCCTAAAGTAAGTTTATATATACCAATACCCCTTGTGGTACTGCAAAATCTTGTCCTAAGAGATAATCTTCTCATTTGTCCACTTTCTAAATATTACTGCCATGAACACACTGAGTTCTCACTAGGGTAATATCTTCCTACGGCTACCACTGCCTTTGTTATTTCAGGATGAGATTCTCTAATGCATTCTAACTAAATCTCTGTTTGAAGACTCTCAAGGGAGTCAGGTCATAAAACTGTTCATTTGTAGTGAAATGGAGCATATGGACTACGTAATGCTGGTCTTGGTATCCCTAAAATATCTCACAATTTGTTTCAGGTTTGAATTCGAGATCCAGCTAAGTTCCATATCAACACTGCTGTTGAACAACTGAACAGAAAATTAGAATTGCACAGGTAATTAGTAGCTTGTGTTATATTCCTTGGCACTGCCCAGTTGATTTCTAATGCACCCTTTTCAAACTTATCCACCTGGTGAGCTTCCAGTAACTCTTGAAGAGTGTGTGCATGCTAAGTTGCTTCAGTCATGTCTGACTCTTAGGGACCCTACGGACTGCAACCCACCAGGCTCCTCTGTCCATGGGATTCTCCAGGAAAGAATATTGGAGCGGGTTGCCATTTCCTCCTCCAGGGGATCTTCCCAACCCAGGTGTCGAACTGCATTTTCCTACATCTCCTGCATTGGCAGGGGGGTTCTTTACCACTAGCGCCACCTGGGAAGCCCCTTGAAGATCCAGGATAATTTTCATTTCCTCTTGGAAAATGCATCCACCTGGCAAAGGTAGTTAGTTGTTTCTTATTATGAAATAACACAGCCCTTTGCTTCTAGCTCTGTGTATAGCATTTTAGATGCTTCCCTAACGGCTTAGTCATGTCTGACTCTTTGTGATCCATGACTATAGCGTGCCAGGCTTCTCTGTCCCTGGAATTTTTCCAACAAGAATACTGAAGTGAGTTGCCATTTTCTCCTCCAAGGGACCTTCCTGACCCGGGGACCAAACCTACATCTCCTGTGCCTCCTGCAGTGGCAGGCAGATTCTTCACCACTGAGTCACCTGGGAATCTTATATATCGATATAGATACATCTATATCAATATATAAGTATATATCTTTCTACATATCTTATATAGATATAGATAGATAGATAGATAGATAGATAGATAGATAGATAGATATAGATATAAGATATATGGACTTCTCAGGTGGCACTAATGATAAAAAATCCACCTGCCAATGCATGAGACTTAAGAGACTTGGGTTCAATCCTTGGGTCAGGAAGATGCCCTGGAGGAGGGTAGGGTATACTTGCCTCTCCAGTATTCTTGTCTGGAGAAGCCAATGGACAGAGGAGCCTGGCAGGCTACAGTCCATAAGGTCGTAAAAATCAGACATGACTGAAGTGACTTAGCACACACAAATGCATAAGATACATATGTTTGTGTGTATATATATATATATATATATATATATATATACACACACACACACACATATATATATATATATATATTAGGTTGGTGCAAAAGTAACTGTGACTTTGCATTGTTCAACTTTGCTATTTGATATTGGAATATACTCTTAAATAAATGTGGTTATGTTATAAATAATTTTAATGCACTTTTCTCACTTTATGTTTTCCGCTAATGACTTATTACTTGCTGTTTATTTTATATTTATTTTAGACTAGTGAAATGATGTTAGACGAAAAGCAAATTTGAGTGATTTTCTTATTTGAATTCACAATGGATCATAAGTCAGCAGAGACAACTCACAACATCAACAATGCATTTGACCCAGGAACTGCTAATTAACAGTGGTGGTTCAAGAAATTTTGCAAAAGAGTTGAGAGCCTTGAAGATGAGGAGTGCAGTGGCCAGCCATGGGAAGTTGACAATGATGAACTGAGAGGATCACTGAAGCTGATTCTCTTAGAACTACTCAAGAAGTTGCTGAAAAACTCAACATTAACCATTCTATAGTCGTTTGGCATTTGAAGAAAATTGGATAGGTGAAAAAGGTCAATAAGTTGGTACCTTGTGAGCTGAATAAAAATTCGAAAAAATCATTGTTTTGAAGTGTCATCTTCTCTTATTCTATGCAAAACTATCAAATCATTTCTTGATCAGATTGTGACTTGTGATGGCAAATGGATTCCATGAGACAACTGGCAGCAACCACCTCGGAAGCTGGAGCAAGAAGAAGGTCCAAACCATTTCCCAAAGCAAACTTGTACCAAAAAAGGTCACAGTCACTGTTTGGTGGTCTGCTACTGGCCTGATTCACTACGGCTTTCTGAATTCTTATTAAACCATTACATCGGAGAAATATGCTCAGCAAATAGATGAGATGCACCAAAAACTACAATGCCTGCAGCTGGCATTGGTCAACAGAAAGGATCCAATTATTCTCCACAACAATGCCCAACCTGATTTCACACAACCAGCACTTCAAAAGTTGAATGAATTGGACTATGGAGTTTTGCCTCATCTACCGTATTCACCTGACCTCTTGTCAACTGACTACCACTTCTTCAAGCATCTCAACAACCTTTCGCAGGAGGCAGAAAATGCCTTCCAAGAGTTTGTCGAATCCTGAAGCACATATTTTTATGCTACAGGAATAAATAACTTGTTTCTTACTGGGAAAAAATGTGTTGATTGTAATGCTTCCTATTTTGATTAATAAAGATGTGTTTGAGTCTAGTTATAATGATTTAAAAGTCACAGTCGGAAACTGCAATTACATTTGCACCAAGCTAATATACCTATATATATCTGCTTTTAAATCTATATATGTGTGTGTGTATACATATGTACACATAGAAAGTGCCTGGCAGGAAGTAAGCACTCAAAAATGCAATTACTATGAGCTATAGTTCTTTGTGTTTTCCCATTTGAGTTTTTTAAAACTCTATGAGGTAAGTAGCAACATTCTTCTCAATTTCAGATAAGGAAATTGAGGTTTAGATAGGATAAATAATTACATGAAGTAAGGGCCAGGGTTTGGAAATACAGCAATCTGTCTGCAGGACATGTTGGTTTATATTACTTATTTGGATTATATGTTATTCTTATTTAATTAATTTGGAATCTTTTTTTCAAATTTGAAATTAATTTTCCATATCAAACTGCTAAACATTTATATATGTAACAAACAGATCTCTTAAACAACTGATAAGATTTGGAGAGGTAAAGCCATTTATTAATTTCCCAGCATAATGAAGACTCAGCTGTTTATGCTTAAGGAAAGTTAGATTCAGATAAAAAATATTTCCTTAAATACAGAGTCGAAGTGAAATATTATGAGTAAACCTGATATTCAACTTCAAGTCTTTCTTGGGTTTATAGCAGAGAAGAATCATGTATATTAAGAAGTCAGAAGCTTTATATATAATTAATAAATGAGATCCAGTATTATAGTTCTTTTATATAAAGAGTAGTTGAGCAGACTTTTATGTAAGAAACTGAAGTTGAAGCAAAATTATTACAATAAAAAGAGGAGTGGCCCAAGTACTTTGGGCCTATTATTTCTCAGAATTTTAATTTGTTCTTAATGAACACATTTTACTCTATGTTTATGAACTTTCATTTGGACACATTTGTGCAGAATGCTCTAAACAGCTAATGTGAGACTCAGCAGGTCAAGGACTATAAACTATTTATGTTTATATCACCAATATCCCGCTGGCTTCTTCATTAGTTTATTCAGCAACTACTCAGCACCCATTATGGGACAGGGAGTATCATCTTGTCTTGAGATACAGTGAGACCATGATAGTAAAATACTATCTTAATACAATTTAGATTCTTATCAGGAGCAATAAGCAGCAGACAAATAAACAAATTAGTACATAATGTCATTTACAGATATCTTAAATGAATGATGATTTGATCAATTATACCAGTTTGCAGTATTTAACCACTTTACTTTCTTTGTTTTATATGATCACAATTCTGGAAAATGATTTGGGGAGATACTTTTACTTCTCAGAGGGGAGACATTGATAAATCTATAGATTAAACATTCTGCTCAATCTAAGCTTACATAGTTGGTTGTCTAAAAAAACAGTGTGAAAACATATATCTTTAGATTAATCAGTACAATCTCACACAATTTTTGTATTTAAATTACCTTTAAATATAAACCTACTGCAGCAACTTTAGTAGGCTGTGTCTAGATGTACACCATGCTACCCTAAAATCCATGAACTCGTCCAACATGATAATGTGTCCCAGGACAAATTCAAAACACACCCTTATAAAAATAATGAAAATTTTATGAGCCAAATGCAATTTAAATAAAAGTAGTTGGTATGAAGAAAAAAATATATATCTAAACCTATATCTACCTTTCTTTTTATATGTCTATCAAACTTGTCCATCATAAATTCATTGCTTTTTGTAAAAATGTCAGTTCAATTTCTTTAAAAGTTGTGTCTATTTAAGGGGCTTCAACTTTCATTTGAAAACCCTAAAATTTTCATTTGAAACTCAAGATGAGTGAAAAAAAATCAAATATCAACTAACTCAGAAGACCAATCAAATGCCCAAATCTCAGAGGAATTTCACTAACTGTAAATGATGAAAGTTGTTAGAGAAAAACAATCTTCACTCATGAAAACAGAAAACCACCATCTATAAGTACACAGAAGAGACAATTTAGCTTTCTCTGGCTTTCTGTCCACTTATTTACAGGAACTGACATGTACCAATCAGAAGGCTAGGTAGTCCTCCCTGTATTGGTTTCTCCTGGTGACTCAGTTACGTTTAGTTCAGTTGCTCAGTTTTGTCTGACTCTCCGTGGCTCACTGGTAAAGAATCCACCTGCTAATGTGGGAGACTCAGGTTCAATTCCTGGGTTGGGAAGATCCCCTGAGAAGGAAGGAAATGCATAAGCTTTTAAGTTTCTAGGTCCCATTTGTTTATTTTTGCTATTATTTCCAATATTCTGGGAGGTGGGTCATAGAGAATCCTGCTGTGGTTTATGTCAGAGAGTGTTTTGCCTGTGTTCTCCTCTAGGAGTTTTATAGTTTCTGGTCTTACATTTAGATCTTTAATCCATTTTGAGTTTATTTTTGTGTATAGTGTTAGAAAGTGTTCTAGTTTCATTCATTTACAAGTGGTTGACCAGTTTTCCCAGCACCACTTGTTAAAGAGGTTGTCTTTTTTCCATTGTATATCCTTGCCTCCTTTGTTGAAGATAAGGTGTCCAAAGGTACGTGGATTTATCTCTGGGCTTTCTATTTTGTTCCATTGATCTATATTTTTGTCTTTGTGCCAGTACCATACTGTCTTGATGACTGTGGCTTTGTAGTAGAGCCTAAAGTCAGGCAGGTTGATTCCTCCAGTTCCATTCTTGTTTCTCAAGATTACTTTGGCTATTTGAGATTTTTTGTATTTCCATACAAATTGTGAAATTATTTGTTCCAGTTCTGTGAAGAATACCGAAATGAAACTTAAAAGCTTCTGCACAACAAAGGAAACTATAAGCAAGGTGAAAAGACAGCCTTCAGATTGGGAGAAAATAATAGCAAACGAAGCAACAGACAAAGGATTAATCTCAAAAATATATAAGCAACTCCTGAAGCTCAATTCCAGAAAAATAAGTGACCCAATCAAAAAATGGGCCAAAGAACTAAACAGACATTTCTCCAAAGAAGACATACAGATGGCTAACAAACACATGAAAGATGCTCAACATCACTCATTATCAGAGAAATGCAAATCAAAACCACAATGAGGTACCATTACACGCCAGTCAGGATGGCTGCTATCCAAAAGTCTACAAGCAATAAATGCTGGAGAGGGTGTGGAGAAAAGGGAACCCTCTTACACTGTTGGTGGGAATGCAAACTGGTACAGCCGCTATGGAGAACAGTGTGGAGATTTCTTTAAAAACTGAAAATAGAACTGCCATATGACCCAGCAATCCCACTTCTGGGCATACACATGGAGGAAACCAGATCTGAAAGAGACACGTGCACCCCAATGTTCATCACAGCACTGTTTATAATAGCCACGACATGGAAGCAACCTAGTTGCCCATCAGCAGACAAATGGATAAGGAAGCTGTGGTACATATACACCATGGAATATTACTCAGCCATTAAAAAGAATACATTTCAATCAGTTCTAATGAGATGGATGAAACTGGAGCCCATTATACAGAGTGAAGCAAGCCAGAAAGATAAAGACCAATACAATATACTAACACATATATATGGAATTTAGAAAGATGGTAACAATAACCCTGTATGCAAAACAGAAAAAGAGACACAGATGTACAAAACAGACTTTTGGACTCTGTGGGAGAAGGTGAGGGGGGATGTTTAGAGAGAACAGCATCAAAACATGTATATTATCTAGGGTGAAACAGATCACCAGCCCAGGTTGGATGCATGAGACAAGTGCTTGGGGCTGGTGCACTGGGAAAACCCAGAGGGATGGGGTGGGGAGGGAGGTGGGAGAGGGGATCGGGATGGGGAATACATGTAAATCCATGACTGATTCATGTCAATGTATGGCGAAAACCACTACAATACTGTAAAGTAATTAGCCTCCAGCTTATAAAAATAAATGGGAAAAAAAAGAAGGAAGGAATGGGCAACCCACTCCAATATACTTGCGTGGAAAATCCCATGGACAGAGGGATACTACAGTCCATGGGGTTGCAAAAGAGTTGGATTGCAAAAAAATGCTATTATTTATTATTATTTTTTTTTGCAAAATAAAGTTGTTTACTAAACAAATAAATAGTTGTTATTTAGTCACTAGTTATTACTTAGTGACTAAATAACAACCTTCTAATACACAGAAAATATTTCTATGCTGCTTTTATTCTTTGCACTTTTATGTCACTCCCACTCAACATCTCTCAGCATCCTGCTGCCTAAGACTGCCAAATCCATTTCCCCACTTGCCTGCATCATGGTGAAGATGGAAAGTCCAGAAACGGTTCACTATGGTCCAACAGATATGCAGGAGATCAAGTTCTTTCTAGTAGAACTGAACTAAGGAAATGACATCTATCTTCCAGCTCTAAATCTAAGAAGAGGGTTTGATCAGGATCTCAGTGAAAAAGGAGGAGGCACACAGGAAGCCCAAACTTTTTCCCAGTTGACATATTCTGAACATGGTCAGATCACTTTTCTTTTGAAGAAAAGCAGAGAAAACAAGAAGAAGAGGAAGATGTGTGCAGTTTGAGAAGAAAATTATACAGTAAGAGGGAATAACATAATTCTAAAAATACTGTCAATGATTAGAAGAAACTTCAAAAACTGATAGCTATAACAAGTTAATGAAAATGAATTATCTATGAAGTTGGAGCAGAGAGTCCTAGAAAAATATCTCCTGAGATACAATAGGAGGAACTTTTAAAAAAATCCAGAAAATAACACGTAGATGCAACAAAATTGAGATAAAGAAAGAATGGAATGATTAAAAGAGTGAGAAAAGGCCTGAAAGGAATTGAAATCATGATGGTGAAATTAAAATCCTCATTGGCAGCTGTTAAGTAGCAGAAAAGATTCTCAAAGGAATTTGTCAAGGATGGAAATAAGAAAATAATGAGAAAGACAATTTTTAGAAAGGGATCAGAAAATAGGTATCAACAACTAAGAAAAAGCCATTTTCTGGAGGAAAAAAGCAAAAGATTTAGGGAAAAAACAATAACCAAATTATGGTTGGAAAAGCCCTATTGTGAATCACAGAAGGACAAGAACAAAAATCACTCACAGATTTCAAAACCTCTTCTCTTGTTGCTATATAAAATCAATGGAGAAAAACTGCTATATTCCCCTGCCACTGCCTCAAATGCTCTGTTCCCTGACACAGGAAAAAGCAGGTTAAATGAAAGCTATAAATTCAGGGCAGAGAAATAAATTGAGTGGAGGCCTTTCTGTTTGGGCATAATGTGTGTTCGCATGTGTGCATGTCTGCACATGCACACGGTAAAGAGTGTGATTTGAGGTGTTCAAAATCTTAGAAGAATTTGAGAAATAGCATCTGTGTCCACCATTAGAATCCAATGCAGGAAGTTTCTAGATCAACACTGAAAATGAGTAGAGTAACTTCCTAGGTTTCCCATGTGGTGCTAGTGGTAAAGAACCCACCTACCAATGCAGGAGACTCAAGAGACACGGATTCCATTCCTGGATCAGGAAGATCCCCTGGAGGAGGGCATGGCAACTCACTTCAGTGAAGAGAATCTCATGGACAGAGGAGCCTGGTGGAATATAGTCCATAGGGTCACAAAGAGTTGGACACGACTGAAACGACTTAGCACGCAGCATGCATGTGGAGTAACTTAACCTGATATATTTGAAAAGTAAGAACGATGGTTACAAGCTCTATCCTTATCTGCAGTGTTTCTGCCATGCTTTTAGGCTACTTCGGGGAGATTCCTTATTACCTGGTTTCACTCTATCATGTGATCTCAGTTACCTGTTTTCATGTTGTTGATGTTGTTGTTTAGTCGATACTTTGTGTCCAATTAGAGAGATTGTGTCCAATAAGAAAGATTAAGATCCCCTGGGGCTGGAAATGGCAACCCACTCCAGCATTCTTGCCTGGAAAATTCCGTGGACAGCAGAGCCTGGCAGGCTACAGTCCATGGGGTCGCACAGAGTCGGACAGGACTGAGGCACTACCTGTATCTCACATATTAGCCATTGAAGGCTGGTGGAGGGTAGAAGGTTGCTCCATGGTGGATACTGGCTGGTAGTTCTTGTCTTTTATGAAACACACAGAGAAGGAAGCAGTCAGATGGAAGGGCAGATGCTAAGAAACAATAGAGAAAATGCAGTAAATAGAAAGCATGCATTAAAGAGGTGGTGAAGTAACAGAAATCATGAGATAGAGGAGATAGAGAATTGGTCAGTAACATTGATGAAGTCACCTTAGGCATGAAGGGGAGTTGAAGAGTGGCCCCTGTGCAGAGCTGTGGGCTGTAGTGGAGGGAGACACCTACAGCAAACACCACAGAATGGAGGGAGGGGTCCTGGGCGATGCATGCCTGCAGTCATTCCCTCCTGCTCTCCAGTCTCCTACTGGTGCTCCCTCAGGTCGAATGCAGCTTCAAGCCAGACGGCAACAGAGCCTTTGATGTACTTCTATAAAGTAGGTTAGACTCCTAGGGGGGAAGGGGAATTAAATACAATCCAAATTACAACTCTAACCCAAATAATCAATGAAAAGTAATAGACTTTTATGATGAAGATAAAATCTTGCAAATGAATATCTAAGTAGGTAAAAACATGTTAGCCACAACGGAATGGAAGATTGGTTTCATTCTTCACTCAGAAACATCTTGTAAGAAATTCTTAAGCTGAAGATTAACGTATGTGCTTCAGGCAGCTCTTGAATTATAAAAGCCTTTGTTAATTTGTGGTGGTATTTTGAATAGATAAATGCTTGATTTCTATGTAGAGGCCTGAGCCTTTCATCAAATTTGTAAAGATGTCTGAAACCAAAAAAGGTTCAGAAGCACAGATCAGTAAAATTTAAGATGAAAATATTACCAGCAAAGATCTGTGTATTCTTGAGGATTGCTTTCACATAAGATAGAAATAGAAGACAATTCTAGACATAAACTATTTCAGAAATAAAGTTTGGTGACCTTGGAAAAACTTTCTTCAGCCAACCAAAACATGTATCAAGATTAGAAACAAGAACACAAATATAGTGAGATAGAAGGCAGATAGGCACTATTGAAACTATAACGTTAAAATAATTGTTGTAACTATTACAGAAATGGCAAATTAAAAGGTATGTGTAGTAATATAATGTAATACAATTTAGTGGAAATTATTTTTGTATAAATGATCAGTCTGTTACTGATCTTTCTTCTGTAAGAAGAAAAATGGTAAGTTGAAACGTGGATAAAAAAGAAGGGTTTTAGATTTATAGTCTTCTGTAAATAATGGGCAAAGGATGACCTATTATTGTTGATTAATTTGAGAAGTATATACTGAATAGTGTTTTTGAGAAACTTAAAATCACTTGAAGAATTACAAGTGTAAGAATTCCAAATCACTATGGAACCAAGGCGTAATTCACACAGTAAAAGAGAAAACAAAGGAAATAGAAAGAAATAAAACTATGTGAGAGAACTATAACTGCACATAGGTTATGCAAATATTTATGTAAATGTAATATCTTTAAAACTTATCTAACTATAGGCTTCCATAACAAACACAATGAGAACAATTAGAGGTTTTAAATTAAAGATGCACAGAAGTTTATTAAAAAGTTTGATTTAAGGCAAAAGACATTAAAAGATGACAGAGATTTGTTCACACTGATAAAAGGAATAATTGATTTAATGAACTTTTCTGTGGTAAAAATCAAATTATATAGATCAAATAGTATTAAAAATCTACAAAAATGTAACTGTGGAAAAGAGATACTAGCATGGATCTTAGTCTTTGACAGATCTTAAAAAAAAATTAATAAAATTATAGACAAATATTAATGTTTTTCTAAAGTTGAGAATGTAGTTTTTTGCTAATATAGATTGATATATTTTAATGGATACAGAGCTATAGCAACAATAAATCATGCAAATACTTAACCCCCCAAGTATATGCAGTCCTCCAAATTATATTGGAATTGTTAGATGGGTTTGAGGACTTATAATTTAACTGTAAATTTCATCCAGAAGAACAGCATGTATTTCATGTGAAGATAAAAATGTGCTATGTATTATATATTTTAAATGTATTACACATTTTCAATGCTTCAGAGTGTTATGCTACTTAAACATTATATGGTTCTGGTTTATAATCAATAAGCAAAGTAATAATAACTTAAATATTCCTTTCTGCAATATAATAATAAATTTTTGATAAAATTTATAACAACAATAGCAATTAACATATGACAACAATGCACATGACAACTTTGAATAAACTATTTCCCAGCCTCCCTTGTCGTTAGTCACAGTCATGTGACAATCCTGGCTAACAGTATGCAAGTCATAATAACTTGTTCAGGTTTCTTGCAGATAAAGGGAAATGGTATGCCTTTCCCCTCTTTTCCTTTTAGCTACTGGCTGAAATATAGATTCTGGCTGAAATACAGATGCAGTGATTGGAGCTATAACAGTCAACTCGGGTCAAGAGATAAAAACCAAATATGTTGAAGATGGAGAGTTAAAAAAAACACACAGAACAACTATGTGGTGTGATAATTGTGGATGTACCTTTCTTTTTTCCTGTGTCTGGGCTATTCACCACTTCAGTAACACATTAGGAACATAAATCAACATCTTGGTCTTGGTTAAGTCACAATTTTGTGAGTTTTGTCTCCTTGATAGATAAAATTAATCTTAGTATATTTGTTTTAGTTTCTTTTTCAGTGAAACAGTTGTGTTTGATCCCACAGAATTTTTACTAAAATTAGAATGTGAGACAAAGTTGTACATAATAATAAAAAGTTTTGTATTTTAAAACATTTAAAAGTATTTTAGATGTAAAAATGATGTTAAGAATATGACAAATACTCAAATGAACATTAAACTTAGAGAATAAGACATTTTAAATATTTCTGAAATTTTCCATGCATATCTTACTGATGTCTTTCTCCTTTCCTATCTGCCATGCCCAGATCTCCAAGGGGAATAACAATTCTGACTTTGGTATTCATCATTCCAAGGTAGGTGTTCCTATTTTCACTATAAAGGTTGGCAATATGGAATTTCTTTTTTTTTAGATTTTTAAAATTAAAATAGAACCTGAATTGGGTCCTTCCCTCTAAATTCAAATGTCGAAGCTCTAACCCCCAATATGATGGTGGAATGGTATCTGGAGATGAGAGGTCTTTAGGAGATAATTAAGCTTATATGTGAACCGAGAACTTCCAGATGTTCAAGCTGGTTTTAGAAAAGGCCGAGGAACCAGAGATCAAATTGCCAATATCTGTTGGATCATTGAAAAAGCAAGAGAGTTTCAGAAAAACATCTATTTCTGCTTTGACTATGCCAAAGCCTTTGACTGTGTGGGTCACAATAAACTGTGGAAAATTCTGAAGGAGATGGGAATACCAGACCATCTGACCTGCCTCTTGAGAAACATGTATGCAGGTCAGGAAGCAACAGTTAGAACTGGACATGGAACAGCACGCTGGTTCCAAATAGGAAAAGGAGTACATCAAGGCTGTATATTGTCACCCTGCTTATTTAACTTACATGCAGAGTACATCATGAGAAACACTGGGCTGGAAGAAACACAAGCTGGAATCAAGACTGCCGGGAGAAATATCAATAACCTCAGATATGCAGATGACACCACCCTTATGGCAGAGAGTGAAGAGGAACTAAAAAGCCTCTTGATGAAAGTGAAAGAGGAGAGTGAAAAAGTTGGCTTAAAGCTCAACATTCAGAAAACTAAGATGATGGCATCTGGTCCCATCACCTCACGGGAAATAGATGGGGAGACAGTGGAAACGGTGTCAGACTTCACATTTTTGGGCTCCAAAATCACTGCGGATTGTGACTGCAGCCATGAAATTAAAAGGCGCTTACTTCTTGGAAGGAAAGTTATGACCAACCTAGACAGCATATTAAAAAGCAGAGACATTACTTTGCCAACAAATGTCCGTCTGGTCGAGGCTATGGTTTTTCCAGTGGTCATATATGGATGCGAGAGTTGTACTGTGAAGAAAGCTGAGTGCTGAAAAAATTGATGCTTTTGAACTGTGGTGTTGGAGAAGACTCTTGAGAGTCCCTTGGATTGCAAGGAGATCCAACCAGTCCATCCTAAAGGAGATCAGTCCTGGGTGTTCATTGGAAGGACTGATGCTGAAGCTGAAACTCCAGTACTTTGGCCACCTCAGGCGAAGAGTTGATTCATTGGAAAAGACCCTGATGCTGGGAGGGATTGGGGGCAGGAGGAGAAGGGAGCAACAGAGGATGAGGTGGCTGGATGGCATCACCGACTCGACGGGCATGAGTTTGAGTAAACTCCGGGAGTTTGTGATGGTCAGGGAGGCCTGGTGTGCTGTGATTCATGGGGTAGCAAAGAGTTGGATACGACTGAGTGACTGAACTGAACTGAAGCTTAGATGAAGTCATGAGGGTAGGACTCCCACAATGGGATTAGTGCCCTTATAAGAAGCGACACCAGACAGCTTGCTTCCTCTCTCTCTTTCTCCATTGTGTGAGAACACAATGAGAAGGAATTGTCTGCATGTCAGGATGGGGGCTCTCACCAGGAACTGAACTGCCAGCATCTTGCTTCTTTACTTCCCAGCCTACCGGACTGTGAGAAACCAATGTCTGTTGTTTAAGTCGCTCAATCTATGGTATTTTGATGTAACAACCAGGCAAACTAAGACAGGACCCAGACTGTGTAGTCTTCTACAGATTGCTTTTCTCTAATTATTATTATTTGAAAGATGCATCCATGATAACATTTTTTCCTTTTGCTCACTCATTTTCACTGTGATATAGTATTTCCTTAGGGACTGTATTATGCTCCTTTATCTATTTTCATTTTGCTGGTTATTTATATTGTTTCTAGTATTTTTTCATATAAAAATTGAAGCTGTTATGAATAAATTTGTACATTATTTTGTGGACAAATGTCAATTGCTACATATCTGGTGGAACTTCCACATTATAGTGTATGCATACACCAGATTTTGCCAAATTGTACTGAAAAGTTAAAAGTTCTCCACATTCATGTCAACACTTAGGATACTCAAATTTTAAAAACTGTCAATCTACTAAGTGTGAAATGGTATTTCTTTTTACTTTCATTTGTGCTTAATTTTCACTAATATGGTGAAACTGTTGTGTTTTTTCAACCATTTAAGATTTCACATGTTTGAATTTATCTTTGACATTTTTGCCTAAATTTCTAGTTAATTATTTGTGACTTTCTTAATGACTGGTTGGAAGTGATTTCATTCCTTACTTGAAAAAGATGTCTAGTCAATTTTAACTAAATTTCCACAAGGAGATCTTTTGCTACTTTGTCAGTGGTATTTAACCTCCTATATCAAAACCTGTGTCACCAGGCCATCATTTCAAGTATTAAAAACTTGAGAGAGGGATGAACTTTTTTCATTCTGCTCCCTGTAGTCTGTCTTTTATTAATATAATCAGAACATCCACCTCCACTGAGTCTGAAAAGGATAATGTAGTGCAATCTCCCTCCCCCTTTTTACTTCTCCCTTGTGGCTGGCTATAATACAAGTTTCTCTTCAGGCTCTTGTGGAATTGCTGACATAAAAATACAGGGAGGCTTTAGCAGCAGGAACAGGTTACAGAAGCAGCCCCTGCTCCTCCTGCCCCGTTTTGGTGGTTATACTCTAGCTCTCCCCTGAGCTTCCTCACTGCTGGTTCTTCTTCACAAGGGCCCTGGGGTGTTTCTAAGTCACCTTCATCATTCATCAAACACTAGGGATTACAATCCCAGACTGGGATGAAATAAATCGGCATGTATCTTCATTTTATATTTCTCAAAGAGGCTTGATTTTATCCTTTAAAAGGCACGAAGTCATCACAACAGTGTTAATCAGTTATATTCCAACATAAAACAAAAAGCTAAAAAAGACAAACTGATAGAGAAGCCTAAGATTTAGCTGAATAAAAATATAGGTTTTATAGGGCAATAATTTAAATGATTCAAATTTCAAACAGTACAAAGAAAACAAAAGAAGTCTGCCTGTCAGGTGTAATTCATTCCTCTTCTATCCAGGCAACCAGTGTTAATTATTTTACATAGAATTCTAGCATTATTTTAAAAAATTTTTTTATCATTTAAAAAAGAGTAGCATTTTATTCACAGGAATGTGTATTGCAGAAGGAATCTCAAAGATGTCCGTCTCTAATCCCTGGAAAAATGAAATTTATATGTGTGATTACAGGTATGCTCTTGAGATGAGATTATTTTGGGTTATCCAGATGGGTCTGAACCATTTTGGATTATCCTGATCACATAAATACTTATAGTCAGAGAACCTTTCCCAGCTGTGATCCAAGAGAGGTGTGACTACAGAGGGGAATTCAGAGTGGTGTGATGTTGCTGGCTTTGAAGATGCAGGACGAGAACCATGAAATAAGGAATGGGGGGGGATTGGAGAAGCTGACAAAAATCAAGCCTCCAAGAAGGGCTGTAACACTGACAAAACCTTGAGCTATCCTGGTAGAACCATGCCAATCTTCTGAACTGCGGAATTGTAAGATAAATTCATATTGTTTTAAGCCTCTAAAGTTGTGTCCAAGTATTACAACAGCGACTACGTAAAGCTGACATAATTCAATATACTTACCTTGGTTTTTTTTTTTTTTACTTTCTTTCATTTAAAAATAATTTCATATCAGTCCTCAAAGAGCTTACTCAGTTTCATTTTTTCATAACTATATAATATTCCAGTATATGATTAAAACATCATCAAATGTCTTGAATGAAGTCTTCTGCTATTTGAAATAAGACCATAGTGAATATCTTGGAAAAGTGCCAGTGCTCACACATGTCAATTAATATATGGAGCAAAACTTAAGAAATGGAATTAACCATTCAGTGAGAATGGATATTTATATTTTGACTGATATTTCCAAATTAGCTTCCACAGAGGCTGTTTCCATTTATATTCTATGTCTGAAACTCCTGCTTCTATATAACTTTGTAAATACAGTATGTTGAAGCTCACATTAGAATCAAGATTGCCAGGAGAAATATCAACAACCTTAGATATGCAGACAACATCCTTAAGGCAGAAAGTAAGGAGGAACTAAAGAGCCTCTTGATGAAGGTGAAAGAGGAGAGTGCAAAAGCTGGCTTCAAACTCAACCTTCAAAAAACAAATATCATGTCATCTGATCCCATCACTTCATGGCAAATAGATGGATAAACAATGGAAATAGTGATAGACTTTATTTTCTTGGGTTCCAAAAGCACTGCAGATGGCGACTGCTGCCACAAAATTAAAAGATGCTTGCTCCTTAGAAGAAATGTTGTGACCAACCTAGACAGAATAATAAAAAGCAGAGACATCACTTTGCCAAAAAATGTCTGTCTAGTCAAAGCTATGGTTTTCCCAGTAGTCATGTATGGATGTGAGAGTTGAACCATAAAGAAGGCTGAGTGCTGAAGAATTAATGCTTTTGAACTCGGTTCTGGAGAAGACTCTAGAGAGTCCCTTGGACAGCAAGGAGATCAAACCAATCAATCCTAAAGAAAGTAAGCCCTGAATATTCATTGGAAGGACTGATGCTGAAGCTGAAACCCCAATACTTTGGCCACTTGATGTGAAGAACTGACTCATTGGAAAAGACCCTGATGCTGGAAAAAACTGAAGGCAGGAGGAGAAGGGGGTGACAGAGGATGAGATCGCTGGACAGCATCATCGACTCAATGGACATGTGCTTAAGCCAACTCTGGGAGACAGCCAAGGACAGGGAAGTCTGGTGTGCTACAGTCCATGGGGTTGCAGAGTCGGACACAACTGAGCAACCAAACAACAAATTGAACACTGTCTTTATTTATCTAATAGCAGATAAATGGAATCCTAGTTTGAATTCATTTATCTTTTGGGATAAGTGAATTTGAGAATTTTTTCTTTCATGATTTTTCTTCATTCTACGTTTCCTTCCTTGATCTCTGCCATCCTTCTTCCCATCTGTTTGCTCATATTTCTTCATACTGTGTTGATGGGGAATCTCATTGATATATCAATGCTTTATAATTGTTAAATGAACAAATTATTTTTCTTTTGGCTTTTCTTATGGAAGCTTTGTCAATGTAGGTTTTTTTTAAATGTAAAATCCATCAACTTTTTATTTGAATTTAGAGATTTATTTCATATTTAGAGAAAATAATCACCAATATCCTGTTTTTATTCTTCCACAGATTTAGTATTTTTATGATTTCAGCATTCATATCTTTGATCCATTTTCTTTACACTGAAAGTTATGGAAAAATCTTTTACTTTTTCCAGAAGGCAATTTAGCTGTTCAACACCATTTATTGAATATACCATATCAACTTTTAATATGCTTTTTAAAATAATATCTTTTAAAACTAAAATTTTCAAGTTTAACAATGGACATATTGCATATACCTAAAGAGTTGACTCACTGGAAAAGACCCTGATGCTGGGAGGGATTGAGGACAGGAGGAGAAGGGGACAACAGAGGATGAGATGACTGATGGCATCTCCAACGCTATGGACATGAATTTGAGTAAACTGCAGGAGTTGGTGATGGACAGGGAGGCCTGGCATGTAAGAGTCAGACATGATTGAGCAACTGAACTGAACTGAAAAATTTTTAATTTCAATTGACATTAATTTTTTCCCTATTTATTAAACTCTTATAAAGGACTAACTTTTTTTTTTGTACTTTAATGAATGGACAGATGAATTAATATGTCTTGGCAAGAGATGTAGTAGACCCCAGTTGGGTTTGACTGTCTAGCTAACATCAATTTATCCAGTGCCCATATCTATCCTACAGATTTTCCTTTGAGAAACCATTCTTTTTCCCCTGTTCTGGTCATGGTCCTATACTAATGATCATGGTATTTTACCATTCCAGACACAGAGCTGAAAATGTTATTTACCTTGGCTCAGTAATGGAGTAATTCATCCTTCTGGCAAGCTCTTCCTGGACCCACTCCCAGACAGTTGTCACAGGAATGGAACCCAAGGATTTAAGTTCTAGGACCCAAGTTTCTTTTCCCTGTCACTTCTTGACAGTATATTATTAGGGCAAGGGAGAAAAAAAGAAGCACCTTTCTTTCATAATTTTGTTTCCTCACTTCCCTTCCCTTAATTCAGCTTGATGACCCATCTAAAAATATTTGATCAACCATCCTAAAGAAACCTTAGCTCTTAATCAGCACAAAAGCTTAAAGTATCCAACTTTGAGAAGCAGAAAGATCTACTCCCATCCTGGTTGGGGATAGGCAGGCATTATTATTATTATTATTATTTACTTCCTTATACATTTACCACTTCCAGGAATGGGCAGAAGAGCTTCTCTTTAGAATAACAGAAAACATAGTACAATATCAATTATTAGCAATCAAAAGCTGAGCACATCCATTGATTCGAAAGATATTTTCCCCTCCTTGAAATTTATGCAAATTAATTAACTCTGCATCTCAGGGACTTGGTACAAGTACAGAAAAGATACTGAGTAAATGTTTGTTTACTAAATGAATAAGTACATAAACAGCCCCCAGGTGGAACTGTTTCTTTTGGGAGAAATTATCAGAGAAACCACCACTGCCTTTTGCTTCAGTAGGTCTTAATACCATTCTCTGCTCCTAGCAGTGGCCCCCTGGGGGATTTCCAGTACAACCTCTGCCTTGTGATGATTCAGTATCTTCTCCTAGACGTATCCTCTGTCCATGGCTCAGGGCACAGGTGATCATCCTGAACCATGCTATTCAAGACATCCTAGGTCTCTTTAATTTAAGATCCATGATTTCAGGAAGGAAGGCTGGAATAACATGTTCCTATTTTCCAGAACTTTATCCAAGTTCTACTTTTGCTTTATTGACTATGCCGAAGACTTTGACTGTGTGGATCACAAGAAACTGTGGAAAATTCTTAAAGAAATGGGAATACCAGACCACCTGACCTGCCTCCTGAGAAATCTGTATGCAGGTCAAGAAACAACAGTTAGAACTGGACATGGAACAACAGACTGGTTCCAAATGGGAAAAGGAGTACATTAATGCTGCATATTGTCACCCTGCTTATTTAACTTCTATGCAGAGTACATCATGAGAAATGCTGGACTGGATGAAGCACAAGCTGGAATCAAGATTTCCAGGAGAAATATCAATAACCTCAGATATGCAGAAAACACCACACTTATGTCAGAAAGAGAAGAAGAACTCTTGATGAAAGTAAAAGAGGAGAGTGAAAAAATTGTCTTAAAACTCAACATTCAGAAAACTAAGATCATAGCATCCATCCCATCACTTCATGACAAATAGATGGGGAAACAATGGAAACAGTGACAGGCTTTACTTTTTGCGGCTCCAAAATCACTGCACATGATGATTGCAGCCATGAAATTAAAAGATGCTCGCTCCTTAGAAGAAAAGTTATGACCAACCTAGACAGCATGTTAAAAAGCAGAGACATTACTTTGCCAACAAAGGTCCATCTAGTCAAAGCTATGGTTTTTCCAGTAGTCATGTATGGATGTGAGAGTTGGACTATAAAGAAAGCTGAGCACTGAAGAATTGATGCTTTTGAACTGTGGTGTTGGAGAAGACTCTTGAGAATTCCTTGGATAGCAAGGCCATCCAATCAGTCCATCCCAAAGAAAATGAGTCCTAAATATTTATTGGAAGGACTGATGTTGAAGCTGAAACTCAAATACTTTGGCCACCTGATGTAAAAGAACTGACTCATTGGAAAAGACCCTAATGCTGGGAAGGATTGAAGGCAGGAGGAGAAGGAGATGACAGAGGGTTAGATGGTTGGATGGACATGAGTTTGAGTAAGCTCCAGGAATTGGTGATGTACAGGGAAGCCTGGCATGCTGCATTCCATGGGGTCACAAAGAGTTGGACAAGACTGAGTGACTGAACTGAACTTATTCAAGAAAATGACTTTTCCAATCTCTTTTGGAACTTTTGCCAGATCTGTTATTTACCTTTCTAGATAGAGGAAATAAAGTTTGGCCCCTACTCTTTGGAGCTGCCCACTCCATACTGATGCGGGGAGAGCCCCTCAGTTTACACTCATCAGACACTGAACAGTGATAAACCAAGTCGACCTCTGGCTAGAAGTCTGGTCATTAGTACATGAGTATGTGCGGCCTGGAGTGCTGCCAAGTATTACTTACACACAAGGACATTGGCAGGATGAGACTTGGGTCCCTCTTCTAAAGCTGTGGATTTTAGCCACAGAGGCAACTTTTTCAAAGTTCTGGTTCCAAGTCTGTGAGGAAGTCTGAGCTATGGATTTAGAAAGCCTCTCACTGAATTCTGATGTACATGCCTGGTAAAGCCTGTTTCCTGAGTATTAATCACCACTTATCAACTAGATCTGACTTTAAGTATTAGTTGTGACATCAACGAGGCGTTTTCTACCGACAAGTCCCTTAACCTTTCTGACATTCATTTATAAGCTGCAGGATATACTGCCCTTTCCCAAAAGTTTGTGAAGGTCAAATGGTATAATGCATAGCACATAGACATAAATAAAATAAATTTATGATTATGTAACTAAGCATATGACTTTGTTCCAAAGGAACATATAGAAAGGATACCTATTCATTACAGCAGTGAGCAGGAAGAAGCATCTTTTAGAGAAAAGTAGGGCCTAGGCTACTTTGAAATAGTTTATTCTGGAAAAGCTTATTTGGTCCAAAAATAGTCTTAGAGTTAAATTCAATAAAATATGGGCTAAGTCTATGGAAATAGCTATAAAGAACCCAATGAAATTTAATTTAATTCTTTACCTAAGCTTATAAATAAGTACTGAAGCTGCCTCTCTCCATTTAAAGTGCTTTCAGCTAAGACAAACAACTCAAATTCTTTTATTTTCCTTTAGTTGCTCTTAAATGAACACCTTAGTTATTTCTGACATCTCTAATCCAAACTGGAGTCCATACCTTCTGTAGCTGCTATTTGTTTTCTCCAGAGTCTACTAGTTCCTGTCCTTCTAAAAGATGAATTCAGAAGCCCCTTCCAGATTTCTTACTCTTGCTTCAGTTTGGGAAATTTACTTCAAAAGCCATCACATTATCAAGCAGTAGACTCCAGCCCCTTCCCTTAAAGGGATATAAGGATGGAGAGTCAACCTGCCTCACTATTTTCCAACTAAGAGATGAAGCAACAATTATGGAATCCATAGCTGGTGATGGATCACAAAATGCTGGGCTATAACAGAGGACTGCATTTCATGATGTGACACAGGAAACATAATAAGAGCCATAACTTCAGGGGGACTCAGAAATCACGTAGTGTCACAACTAGGAAAGCCTCTATTTCCCATCCCCCTGCTGTGCTCAGAGGAGAAGCAAGCAGGTTAGGGATGATCATCCTAGACAAGAGCTGCAGCCCAGAGAGATTTTTCTCCCTTCACTAACAGGTGCCTGCACCAAACCTCTCTCCTTTATGAAGAATCATGACATTTTCAGAAGTATAGTATTCTATCAATTAATTGATAATAAATTAGAAACAGAGGTAAAGTGACAAATATATAGTTGATCAAGATTATAATGTAAATATACTCTGAGCAAGGGTAGACATAAACCTGACACTTACATGAATAAATGGAAAGTTCTAACTCAGTGAAGCCACTTTGCTCTAGATTAAATGGTACATGTAACAAAGCAATGCATAGCTGAAAGAGAAAACAAATGAGAATATATACATTTCCCTTAGTCATTTTGGCTACAAATTTCAACAATTCTGTAATAATGAGGAATTAAATAGATGCTATATAATAGCTCAAATTTTATTATGGGTATGTGTGTGTATATGATAATTCTTTATCAATTCCATAGTACAAATATTCCCAATTAAATTTTCCTATTGCTTTAAAAAAATCCCCAAATCTTCATCTAGTATCTTAAAAAGGGAATTAATATATATTTTAATTTTAAAATAATTCAACTTGTTAACTTTGAACACACAAATTATATGTTGTCTATAGCAACACCATTTTAAAAACTTTTAATTTTTATGTTTCTTCTTTATGAAAAAAATTTAATCAAAGTAATACATCACATGGATATTGCTAAAAGGTTAGATTTATTCAATCTTTTAATAAGTTCTTGAGTTTCTACAGTAAGTCAAGCAATTTTTCTAGGCACTGATAAATTCAATAATGAAAAAAGAAAAAAATATAAAAGCTCCTATCCTGAAGGAACTTACATTCTAATTGGGGCTCAGATGCTACAGTTGTAAGATTTAAAGAGAAAAATAAAATGAAAGAGGAAGATAAGAACTGTAGAGCACGGGACCAGGGAAGAAATATAGCAACAGTTACTCTCTAGTAATTTAAATCTTTATTTAAAAGATCAAGCCCTCAAGTATATTTGTTCTTGAACTCAGTTTGCTTGCATATTTTGATGTAACTTGATTTCGTATCCCTTTTTAGAAATGTGTCTGTAATATATGCTGATGACTTAATAATTGGTTTCTAATGAAATTAACTTCTGCTTGCTTCTGGATCATACCTATATTTTCATCTTTTCATTTAGATACCTAAACCAAAGGAGAAAATACTTCTCAAGGTTAATGGATTTAATTTCTTAATTCACTATATAACTGTCTAGTATATACCAGACATTAGGCTAAATCGTGATATGTAAGGCCATAAGAAAATCCTTCTGATATAGCTGGGAAGACATACGGGGTGACAATGCAGTATGACAAGAACCATAATAAAATGAAGCCTGAGGTTCCATAGCAGTAGAAAGGCAGATGAATACAGACAACCAGGGAAACAAAAAATGGTTTAGAAAAGAAGGGGGATCTAAACTCTCTGGAACAATGGATAACTCCCCAGGCTGAAATCAGAGGAAGACATTCTAATTCATGCCATGTATAGCATATAGAGGCATAGAGCAGTCCATTAGGTGAAGGCCTCAGGAAAATTCCAATAATTCTTTTAGAATTTGAAACAAAGAGTTAGTGAAAGTCATGAGTGTGTTGGGAGAGGAACTAACTGACCAGGAGCAAAGATCTTGAAAACTTCAAAATCCCCAGGCCCTGACTCTAACACCAGCTGTTTTAGTTGCCTTGGCTACCCACTGTGCCCTGCCTACTGAAAGGGTGCCAGCTGTCAGCACCTGCATGTCTTTGTTGGAAGAAGGCTCTTTTATCCTGGAAGCCTTCTTTGCTAGTGAGAACAACAGGTTGAAAACGTTGGGGAATTACTGCTTCCTGAGTTTATTGCTTAACCAACGCTCTCAGGAACTGATGTTTAAATACTTTTATTCTGTTGTCTCTATAGTGGGACAACCCTGAGGAGCACATGCTATACTAGTTTCTGGAGTTCCTGCAGCTAAGTTAAACTCCAGATTCCCATACCCAAGTCCTCAGGAAGGGATGCCAATCCTGATTTGGGAACTGGGCATGCTGTAGTACCACAATTATTAAGATGCTCACCCATGCTGAATTGTGTTGGGATATTGATAGAAGAAGGTGTATTATCTATACATCTCTAGTATTTGCCAAATGTTGGAGCAATGGCAATTTCAAGGTTTGGGAAGTGAGAAGGTGTCATTAAAACATTGAAGAAAAAGCCAATGACAGGCTCAAGTCACTCAACTATCAACTCAAGGCACAGTGCGAAATTCAGAGGGGCTCTGAACACCATTAAAAGAGAATAACCAGAGGACAGAATGGGCTGAATCCTACATTTTAGACATTGAGATTAGGGAATTTTCAAACAAACTTGAATTCAGAACCCTGGCTAGTCTTTGCTAAACTCAGGGCCTGACACTGAGGATGGGAACATTGAATGTGTGTGGTTTTAACAGGCTGAAGTCTTAAGTGCCAACGAACATCTACCAAATTTTCTGGTAGAAGCATTTCCATCCCTGGACCTCTAGTCTAGTAAAAAACTGAAATTGTAATAAAGAGTAGCACAAATTCCTCAAGGGAATCACTAGGAGGTATAATGAGATTTTCTCCTACATCTACCCTTTGGTCTCAAACTCATGTCTTCTAGTTGTAAGGAATACAGCCACTCCTCATCCTGGTTGGTACAGAGTATATACTGCATCTTGACAGATCACATCCAATCCTCAAGCTAGCACTTCATATATATTTTAAGAGGGCATTCCATAGTTCTACTAGACTGGAAGCTTCTGGAACATAAGTGCTCATTGTTGTACTCAGCCTTAGCCAAAAGTGGGTTCCTTGGTCCAAGGCAAATATAGGATCAAATGTCAGTCATTAATCGGATAGTCTGTGAGCCCTGGGGTGGTAGTGATGACTAAGACATGGAGACTAGAGAAGATAAACTCCTTGTCCCACTTTAGATCCAATTTTAACCCACATTAGATTCAATCTGTATTGTCAATGGTACTTTATGGTGATGGTCACTCACAATTTCTGAGGAGAAAAAAAGAAAAGGAAAAACTTACAAAACAAACTGTAGAAGGGTAAGATATTATACCTGCAGGTACAGTCTTTCTTGAGGAATTAATATTTGTCATCTTCCTTCTCTGACCAGTCATCATAAGTTCCCTTCATTTTCCACCAGTCTTCAACTCTTTATCCCTGAGGAGTCAGAGCCCTTGATTTGCATGGCCTTGGGGAGCTGTTGCAGCTGTTGGTCAGTTATGGTTATGACCAGTTATAAAAGCACCAATCAATTGCCCAGAGAATAAATTCCTGAATTCCATACTCCACACAGAAAGCAAGTCAGCCACCTCATGAAAATCAAGGCCAATTATTATTAGCAGTAATTCTGTTCTTCCTCTTCTGGTCTGCTGGCATAATAAAACCATTATAATAGAAATCATGCTCTCTCTTTAAAGTAAATTTATATTTCCCTGTTCTCTTCTACTGTGGTATGATTTTATAATTTAACTATGAGAAGATAATTTTATTTCTTCTATTTCCAACTACTTAAGAAGTGCCCTACCACCACCCCTGTGTGCAGATTATAGTTCAGCATCACTGCAGATATGTATGTGAGGGAAAGAGCTGGCAGGAGATAATTTTGGAGAAAGAATCAGACACTAAGTTTTGAATGAGTTTAGAGTTTGTTTATTCAGTAGGCGATGGGATCCCTTTGAAAGATTTTAAGTAAAGGATAAAGGGGTAAATCCAGATACGTGATTTTGAAAGCTAATTACCATGGCTTGGAGGGCTGAGGCTAGAGGAAGTGATCAAGAGGAGCTCAGTAGTCCAGTTGAGGGCCTGATGGGCAAAGGTGGTTGGATAAAAAGGGAGAGGGCAGATCTGAGACATGTATTCCAGGAAAAATGTTCAACTTCTACAACTAATGTTGTAGGGTCTGAAAAGGTCTAAAAACGGTCTAAAAAGGAAGGAGAGTTCTAACTTAACTGGATTATATCCTGTCCAGTCTTATCTCAGCTTCTATTGCTTGTCACTCAGTAAAAACTAAAAAGACTCAGAGAATCCCAGGACTCCAAAGAAATGAGAAATTTGGCTTTATAAAATAGGACATAGATGGGATGTTAGAGGTAAGTATTTGTTGAGATATCAAGATAGAATAAAGAAGAACCATCAAAAAAGGAGCCAAAGTTACATATTTCTTAAGGCTTTAGCTGAAAGTGTTTTCATGGCTTTGAAATAACCCCCCACATCTTAAGTATAAAAGTTTCAGAGATTGTTGGGAAAGAGCATTTTTGAGGGTGACTTATAAAATGCGTTATAATTCCTAACCTTACTCTTTCATCACTACCACTAAAGAGGGAAATGTGTTAAACGTAACAAATAAAAATGTATAAACATACAAAAGAATGAAATATATATAAAGTCTAAGAGATAAGCAAGCTAACTGTAACCCGCAAAGCAAAGGAGAAATTACTGAGTTGAGAATGAGTCATCACTTCACTCCCAGGATTTGCCAGGACAAAGGACATGAGTGCTTCCTGTAGGCAGGGTGTGGACCACACAAAAGAGAAAGCTGGTGTGAGGCTGCCCAGAGACAAGTTATTATATTTGAGGACTTTGAAAAGCTTTTGTATTTAGAAGAAAGGAGGCAGCAGGAACTAAGTGTGTGAATTAAGAGCATGAATTTGTCAAAGCAATCAAAATGAATAAAATAAAATAGTGGAAAGCAGTGACAATAAAGTGATGATTGAAGGCAACCTTGATAGCGTTAGGAGAAGAAAAAGATCTCACTGTAAGGGCACATTAACAGTGACACAGCTTCCTATGCCTATTGCCCTACTTTTTCTCTTTACAGACAACCAAGTCTTGAAAGAGTTGTCGGTAGCTACTCCTACTAATTTATCTATAAATTTCTCCTCAACCCACTCTTGGAGAAGGCAATGGCAACCCACTCTAGTACTCTTGCCTGGAAAATCCCATGGACAGAGGAATCTGGTAGGCTGCAGTCCATGGGGTCTCTACGAGTCGGACACAACTGAACAGCTTAACTTTCATTTTTCACTTTCATGCATTGGAGAAGGAAATGGCAACCCACTCCAGTGTTCTTGCCTGGAGAATCCCAGGGATGGGGGAGCCTGGTGGGCTGCCGTCTATGGGGTCACAGAGTTGGACACAACTGAAGCAACTTAGCAGCTGCAGCAGCAACCCACTCTGATCACACTTTATCCTCTGTACCATTTTACTGAAAGGACACTGATGAAGGCCAATAATGTATGTACTGATGCAGTTGACTAATAATATGGGTGTTGCCTTCAACACAGATGACTACTGCTTTCCTCTCTTGACTTCTATGATCACATTCTCTTCTGTTTATTTCCCCTATCTTGATGGTTGCTCCTTCTAAGTCTTCCTTATGGTACCTACTTCCTCTGCTTGAAATATAAATGTAGGAGTATATCCAGGATTTGTTCTCAGCTCTTTATTCTTAGATAATACACCCTTGTACCTTGGTTTAGAAAGTCACATATGTGCTAATGGCTTCTAAACTGTATCTGAAATAGGAAGTTACCAAATAAATTATCTGATAGAGCTAGTTGGATGACAAATAGGCATCTCAAGGTTATCATATCTAAATCATAACTTTGATTTGCTTGTGTTCCATCTGCTATCCACATAATAGTTTGCAATCTTCCCTGCCTTGGTTTAAAATCTAGCCAATATCCACCCAGTTCCTCAAGATAAAAGTCAAGGGGTAATTTTGATTATAGTCTTCCCTACTCCATGTCATCCAACAGATTG
The DNA here is from genome assembly GCF_963930625.1 of Muntiacus reevesi. Taxonomy (NCBI): domain Eukaryota; kingdom Metazoa; phylum Chordata; class Mammalia; order Artiodactyla; family Cervidae; genus Muntiacus; species Muntiacus reevesi. The sequence goes on along the minus strand of NC_089254.1, from coordinate 85,668,322 downwards.
CTCATTAGGTTCTGAAGCTTTTATATTTGAAATATTTCATAAATTCCTCTACTATTCACCATGGCAAGTACTATCCTCCTTGTTCAAAAATTCAGCAGTATTTTGGATGGATGACTGCAATAGCCTTATAGGTACGTGCAGGCCTTCCACAAGCAATTACCCACAAGGCACTTCCCCATCACTCACTGTACAATACACACAGCTGAGAAATAATCACATCACATTGATTTTTTCTGACTACTCAGTCATGAGTAGTCACCCAGTTTTGTTTCTCTATACAGCTATTATATAGCTGTCCACTTCATGGATCAGGTCATGGCAAAGGGGCTTGTGTAACTCAATGAAGATATGAGACATGCTATGCAGGACCAACCAAGATGGATGGGTCATGGTGAAGAGTTCTAACAAAATGTGGTCCCATGGAGAAAGAAATGGCAATCCACTCCAATATTCTTGCCTACAGAACTCCATTGATGAAGTATAAGCTAGAATCGAGATTGGGATCAAGATCACCATACTTGCCTCCTGAGAAACCTGTATGCAACAGTTAGAACCAGACAAAGAACAATGGACTGGTTCCAAATTGGGAAAGGAGTACATCAAGGATATACATTGTCACCCTGCTTATTTAAGTTATATGCAGAGTACATCATGGAAAATGCCAGGAAGGATGAAGCACAAGCTGGAATCAAGATTGCTGGGAAAAGTATAAGTAAAATATCAGATACACAAATGACACTATCCTAACAGCAGAAAGCAAGAGGAACTAGAAGAGCCTCTTGATGAAGGTGAAAGAGGAGAGTGAAAAAGCTGGCTTAAAACTCAGCATTCAAAAAACAAAGATCAAGACATTCAGTCCCATCACTTCATGGCAAATAGATGGGGAAACAATGGAACCATTGAGAGACTCTATTTTCTTGGACTGAAAAATCACTGTAGATGATGACTGCAGCTATGAAATTAAAAGACACTTGCTTCTTGGAAGAAAAGCTATGCCAAACTTAGACTGAATATTAAAAAGCAGAGACATCACTTTGCTGACAAAGGTCCATATAGTCAAAGCTATGGTTTTTTTAGTAGTCATGTAGGATGTGAGAGTTGGATCAGAAAGAAGGCTGAGCAGCAAAGACTTGATGCTTTTGAACCATGGTGCTGGAGAAAACTCTGGCGAGTCCCTTGGACACCACTGAGTCAGACCAGTCAATTGTAAAGGAAATGAACCCTGAATATTCATCGGAAGGACTGATGCTGAAGCTGAAGCTCCAATATTTTGGCCAACTGAGGTGACAAGCCGACTCACTAGAAAAGACTCTGATACTGGGAAAGATTGAAGGCAGAAGGAGAAGGGTTGACAGAGGATAAGATGGTTGGATGGCATCACTGACAGTGGCAAACTCCAGGAGATAGTGAAGGAAGGGGAAATCTGGCGTGCTGCAGTCCATGGGGTCACAAAGAGTCGGACATGGCTTAGGGAATGAACAACAAATAGCCATTGTATTTCTTGTTTATTATTAGTAATTTTTCTTTTGACTGTTTATTCTCTCCACCCAGGATAATTGATTAAAACAACAGTTATATTAATAGTAATAACTTACAATGGAAAAGAATGTAAAAGAGAATATATATCTAAATACATATTCATTTCTCTATATTTTCTTTTTACATATATTTATATAAACTTAATCACTTTGCTGTGTACCTAAAAGTAACACAGCATGGTGAATCAACTACCCATCAATAGAAATTTTTACAAAAGCCATATATATTTTGTCCCTCCGACTAGAACAATATGTGAAGCACAGTAAATACCCAATAAATATATGTTGAGTAAATGAAAGATGGATAAATAGTAGGAAAATGGATAGTTTGAAGAGGATTAATGACTATTTCAAAAATATTAATATTTCGAGAGTTGATATTTCAAAAGGAGAAAAGAAAACAATAATGTGGAAGTTTAAGAAGGAGGCAAGGGTAAAAAAAAAAAAAGCTTTTTTGCTGGTTTTAAAGAATGAGAAGAACTGAATGCATGTGAAAAGCCTATAGGGAAGCTACCCATGAATAAAAAGTTTGTAAAAATAATAAAAAATAAAGAATGAAACATGATCCTAAAATAATCAGGGACTACTGGATCAGAGCTGCGTATTGAAGGATCAATCCCAGAAAACAGAAAGTGCAGGAGATTCTGTCCTTCCTCTCTTCCTTCCCACTTTCTTTAACTTCCCTCTCTTATCCTTTCCTTCTTTTTTTTCTTTTTATTGCGTTCGTCTCTGCTTCTACAACTATTGTTTTAGCAAGTCTATAGTATCAGGTGTGTAAAACGGGGGGTTTAATCTGAATAAAAACAAAAAGTGAGATCTGACTACAGATAAGAAAGAAATTGCCTTTGTGCCGAGGAAATTAGCAGCAGCATCCCTAATGGGTTTATTACAGCTATTCTATCATAGCTACTCTATTAGTCACAAATAACCTAATGGGCGCTGGGTGATGCAAGTAGAAAATGACTATGTTAGAATTGTGGATATCTCAGAGAACCTGCAGGAAGGCGCCAGCTACAGGCTGTGGCATAAGCAGAGCAAGGCAGAATCAAGACAACATGGGAGACATCACCGATGCCTGGTAGCCACTTCCGCAATTGGCGTTGCCTCCAGTCATCCATTGGTTACTGGACTCCAGCGCTCTGAACTGTTTGTCATCACACCATTAGACTCTCTACTCCACTGCAGGGACTATAAAAAATTCTCCGTTGACCCTTCCTGTCACTTCACTCCCTCAAGAATCAACACAGAGTCACCTGACTGGTTATGCTCAGGTCACGTAGAACCTGAGGGGAAGGGACTATCCAACTTCTTTTGAGCTAGAATACGTGACAGTGTATCTGTCTCTTGTACTCCTTTGGATCCCCACACACGTGAGTATGAATCCTGGTTACCCTCAAAGTCAAATATTCACTAGAAGCAACTTCATAAAAGGGGAGGTGTATGATGTGGGAGTGACTTGACTCCCTGGGCTCTCGTTCACACCTCTGCCTCAAGCCACCACGTGGCCTTGTATAAATCAGCCATAGTCTCCAGGCCATTGTTCACTTGTCTGAAAAACAAGGCTGTCGTTTTCACATTTGCTAGCCATTTCCAGTGCCAAGATTCACCATGCAGCATCTCAGAGTTAAAGAAATACGTCAGTAAACCCAGTCATATCAGTTTACAGAATTTTACCACTTATGACTCTTCTTAGAAAACCCTTAGGGAGCCAACATAAACCAGAATATCTTCACTAGGTATTATAAAGATAGAAAAATACAAATGAGAAATGGTAAAGGTCAGACATACATACCCTGGTCAGACAAACTGAAGTGAGACTCAGAAAAGGTGTCAACACTGAGGTTATATTAATGCTCTTGAGAAAGAGGAAAAATATGCCAGGGGAACTAGATTTTCCTCTTAACAAACAGTTCAACAAAAACAGGGAAAATCACAGAATATAAAAGGGAAGATATGTCAAGTCAACACAAAAATCAGTTGGAGGTAACAGGCCTAATACAATTCACAGAGATGTCTCTACAGCTGGAAAGCTCAGTAAAGGCTGGTCCAGACTACAAACGATGCAGACTCATCTTTGTGACACATTATCACCAAGGCCAGTGAGGAAGGCATCAGGAACATGGAAAGTTCAGATGTCTAGTATGTTTTTAAAAATAAGTGTTAGGAAAATGGAAGAAGGCAATGCATTAGTATTGTTTTTAGGTCTCTGATCATTTAAGTAAATATACTGGAGAAGAAAATTAAGTTAAGCTGAAAGTCTGAAGAAGGGGGCTTAAAATTGTATTTGATCATATACCTGAGAATGCAATCACTCACTGGTCAATAGACAAGTAAATTCAAATTGCTACCTGGATTTATGTGAGATCTTACTGATATTTCCCGACATGAAAGATGCTGATAATCAGGAAAGAATCTTTCTCTCTTTATACCAATTCAGTTCAGTTCAGTCACTCAGTCAAGCCCAGAGTTACATTGTGGGTTTCTCTACCAAATCTTGATTTGAGCTATCTAGAAATATCTTGAAAGAAATACCCTATTTTATCATTTTTTCTACAATTAATAACAATATGAGTGTAGACACTTTAATTAGTATAAATGTTGTGAAAGGCAAATAGTCAATATTCATCAAACTGAAAAATGATCACACTCTTTTATCCAACAACTCTATGCATAGGAATTACCTCTATAGATACACTTGCAAAATTATGCTATGATGTATGTTTAACAATTTTTGTTACAACTTTTGTAATAGCAAAAATATCTGGAAATAATGATAATTGACAGGAAAATGGTTAAATCAGTTATACACACTGATATATGCTCAATCGTGTCTGACTGTTTGCAACACCAATGACTATAGCCCACCATGCTCCCCTGTCCATGGGATTCTCCAGGCCAAAATACTAGAGTGGGTATCCATTCCCTTCTCTAGGGGATCTTCCTGACCCAGGAATCAAATCCAGTACTCCAGCACCACACAGATATTCCTTACCATTTGACCCACCAGGAAAGCCCCTATACATTGATACAATATTCTGCAGCCATTAAATAAAATGAAATTGATTTATATGCAGTAACATGAGAAGAAAATGTGTTTATTTAAATCAAGAAACATAACTGTGTATATTAAATTGTCACTAGATAATTTTTTACAAGGATATGTGTGTGTCTATTCTGAAAGAATATGTAAGACACTATTAAAAGGAGTTACCTTGGTGAACCATATGTCCATGCAAGAAACATGGAGGCATTCAATAAATACATGTGCGTTTATTATCTACTGTGCTCACAATTCCTTTGTACTCAACATATTGCTCAATGCCTTGGGATTACCAAAGGATGAAAGACAATCATTAACATTCACTTTGTAAAAATGTGTTATAGTTGACTTATGGTATATGCATAGTGATTCAATATTTTTATAGACTATATGCTATACAAAATTATGTAAAATATTGGCTATATTCCTTGTGCTATACATTACATCCTTGTCGCCTATTTATACTATAACTGGTAGTTTGTACTTTTTAATCTTATTCATCTACTTTACCCCTTCCCTATTCCTCTCTTCTCTGTCAATCACCAGTTTGTTCTCAGTTTCTGTGAGTCTGTTTCTGCTTTGTTATATGTGTTTATTTGTTTTGTTTTTTAGATTCTACATATAAGTGAAAACATACAGTATTTTTCATGTTTTTATAGTTAACTAGTTTGTGTATATACCAACACAGTCACAGATGTGTTTTTTTTTTTAGTGATGCCAGGATCTTATCTCTATGGGAGAGAATACTGATATTTATAGGAGATTTTAAAAATGCCCCAAACATTTTTTTAAAAAAATAATTAAAACATCATAAAACTGAGTAATATATCTATAAAAATATGCAGTCAGTTAAATTACTGGAAAATCTATAATAAATGGCTATCTCAGTTAAGATAATTTTGTTTCTAAAAGACTTTCTTTTATATTTGAGTATAAAATCATAGTAAATGTGGTACTGACTGTTGCATGTTGTTCTAAAACGATGCCAGGATTTCCTTGGCATTCCAGTGGTTAAGACTCTGCACTTCCACTGCATGGTTCAATCCCTGGTAGGGCAAATTCCAAGTACTGTGCAGTACAGTCAAAACAATTTCTTTTTTCCTCAGTAAATGAAAATTTCTAAGTAGTACTCAGGAAGTCAGTTGGCTACAGACACAGAATTGAAAAAATATAGCAGTTAATTCTGGGCCAGCATTAGCTTCTAGTCTTCCCAGCTTAGCCTTCCCAGCTTTGGACAAATGATGGGATGCGGAACTCTTGATAAGATCCAAAAACAAGATTTACAATTTGCATAGTAAGAGTGTGTGAGAACATCCCTTTCAGTATCAGACCACAGCCTCATCTCTATATAATTCCTTTCCCTGGGTTCTTTTGCTGGACTGATTTCAGTACAAACCAGGCTGGGAGGTAAGGACACAGAAGAAGGCACTTAATCTGACATGTGAGTGATTTGCTGGTCTTCTTACTGACATGGGTGAGTTGACAGCTCTTTGTATTTCATCAGTTACCCAGAAAGTCTGAGACAGAACTTCTGACAGGTAAGCCCCGTTTTCAGTTTTGTTAATTTCTCTGTGATAACAAGGGAACATTTCATGTAAAGATGGGCTCAATAAAGGACAGAAATTGTATGGACCTAACAGAAGCAGAAGATATTAAGAAGAAGTGGCAAGAATATACAGAAGAACTATACCAAAAAGATCTTCACGACCCAGATAAGAATGATGGTGTGATCACTCACCTAGAGCCATACATCCTGGAATGTGAAGACAAGTGGGCCTTAGGAAATATCAGTACAAACAAAGCAGGTGGAGGTGATGGAATTTCAGATAAGCTATTTCAAATCCTAAAAGATGATGTGCTGTGAAAGTGCTGCACTCAATATGCCAGCAAATTTGGAAAACTCAGCAGTGGCCACAGGACTGGAAAATGTCAGTTTTCATTCCAATCCCAAAGAAAGGCAATGCCAAAGAATGCTCAAACTACCGCACAATTGCACTCATCTCCCACGCTAGTAAAGTAATGCTCAAAATTCTCCAAGCCAGGCTTCAGCAATATGTGAACTGTGAACTTCCAGATGTTCAAGCTGGTTTTAGAAAAGGTATAGGAACAAGAGATGAAATTGCCAACATCCACTGGATCATTGAAAAAGCAAGAGAGTTCCAGAAAAACATCTATTTCTGCTTTATTAACTATGCCAAAGCCATTGACTGTGTGGGTCACAATAAACTGCGGAAAATTCTGAAAGAGATGGGAATACCAGACCACCTGACCTTCCTCTTGAGAAACCTGTATGCTGGTCAGGAAGCAACAGTTAGAACTGGACATGCAACAACAGGCTGGTTCCAAATAGGAAAAGGAGTACGTCAAGGTTGTCTATTGTCACCCTGCTTATTTAACTTATATGCAGAGTACATCATGAGAAACACTGGGCTGGATGAAGCACAAGCTGGAATTGAGATTGCCAGGAGAAATATCAATAACCTCAGATGTGCAGATGACACCATCCTTATGGCAGAAAGTGAAGAAGAACTAAAGAGCCTATTGATAAAAGTGAAAGAGGAGAGTGAAAAAGTTGGCTTTAAGCTCAGCATTCAGAAAACTAAGATCATGGGATCTGGTCCCATCACTGCATGGCAAATAGATGGGGAAACAGTGGAAAGAGTGGCAGACTTTATTTTTGGGGGCTCCAAAATCACTGCAGATGGTGATTGAAGCCATGAAATTAAAAGATGCTTACTCCTTGGAAGGAAAGTCATGGCCAACCGAGACAGCATATTAAAATTCAGAGACATTACTTTGTCAACAAAGGTCTGTCTAGTTAAGGCTATGGTTTTTCCAGTAGTCATGTATGGATTTGGGACTATAAAGAAAGTTGAGTGCCAAAGAATTGGTGCTTTTGAACTGTGGTGTTGAAGAAGACTCTTGAGAGTCCCTTGGACAGCAAGGAGATCCAACCAATTCATCCTAAAGGAAATCAGTCCTGGGTGTTTATTGGAAGGACTGATGCTGAAGCTGAAACTCCAATATATTGGCCACCTGATGCGAAGAGCTGACTCATTTGAAAAGACCCTGATGCTGGGAAAGATTGAAGGCAGGAGGAGAAGGGGATGATAGAGGATGAGATGGTTAGATGGCATCACCAACTCAATGGACATGAGTTTCGGTAAACTCCCGGAGTTTGTGATGGACAGGGAGGCCTGGTGTGCTGCGGTTCATGGTGTCGCAAAGAGTTGGACAAGACTGAGCAACTGAACTGAACTGAACTGAATTTCCCTATAAGTCAAGTCAATTTTACCTCTCCCACCATAAATTCCAAAGTCTCTTATTTCATTTCAAAGTCTCTTCATTTCTTACTTTTGTCTTAGAAAGTAAAAAATTTGGATGTAGGTAATTATGTTAAGTGGTGTGGGATGTCTCAAGTTTTGATAACTTTTTGCTTATTTAGGAAAATGTCCACTGTATTTACCAGAAATAGCTGTGCCCAAAAGCAATGGAATTAAAAAAAAAAAATACTATGCTACCTAAAACACTGTGGATCCCAGATGATATTCCTGTCCTAGGATAATGGAAAAGCTCTTCAGGAAGTAGAAAGATAAGCAGATCTATGAACTTCAAATTGCTGATGATGAGAGCAAAAGTGTACATTGTGGCTAAACAGGAAGAATCTCTTTGTTCCTGCACCTGGAGATGTCTGTTAATAGGAGTCACCTAAATGTTGGTTATACATAATTTTAAATAGGCGTACAAATTACTAGGTTGGGTAGGTCTCCTACAGGAATCAGCAGGTAATCTAAGAGAAGAGGAGTTTCATTAAATACAAATTTTTAGTGCCTATTCAGTAGAGGGTAAAATTGACATGATTCAAAGATTAATTAAGCCTTTCCTAAAGTTCTTTTTTAGTTGCTAAATACAGAAAAAAGATCAACCTCATCACAGGCAAATAGTTAAAGAAAAATAGAATTATCTCATGCTAACTCAACTCTCTCACTTAACATCCAGCTAGCACCTAGCAGCTGCCAAACATATGCTTTGAATGATGGATTCTGCTCTAAGCAAAGAATTATATTTCTTCCTAAGTAACTGAAAGTCTATTAACTATACCTTGGAAAATTATGGAATTTCTAAAATGCATTTGTATGGGTACACTAAGCTTTTGAGTGGGTCAGGAGTATCAAGAAGATTCTGGGGCTTGTTCCAAATTTCATTAAGGTCTGAATTCACATAATGCTAAATGGTACTGACAGATACCACAGCTTAAGCTTCTTTATAGACTTGAGAGGGGATGAAACCTCACCTTAAGCTAAAGTGGACAAGATAACCAGAATTTAGAAAGCTACAGAGGGGCAAGTAGGATACTAATTCCACGAGATAATACAAAATCAGATAACAGGAATAACTCAATGGTAATAAAACATATGCATTGAGTGCTACATATCTGAAATATCATGTGTGTCTCATCGATCTTGATAACACCCCCAGGGATTATATGATATGTTAATTAGTATCATCATTATTGCTATTTCATCCATTTTATTGTCAAGGAAACAGAGATTTCATACAAATTAAAGAAAACTGCCTAAAGTCACTCTGCATTGCAATGGCAGTGCCCAGGCTCTTAACAACTATCCTTCCTGAACTATCCATCTGCTCAAAGGAACATCACTAAGGGGCAAAAGATACCAAGAATCTGACTGAAAATGCCTGTAGTGTGGTCGGCTGCAGAGAAGCTAAGTTGCTGAGAACTATCAACAGCAGAAGTTCTTTGGTGGGAGCAACTGTTTATGAAGCCTGCAAAAAGCATTACTCAGAGAAGACGTTAGTTACAAAGCCTTGGAACATTTGCTACTCCAAGTGTGTTTTGAGACTAGCATCTCCAGCCCTTGTTATGTGTACTCTGAGACCCACCCCAGTCCTGCTGAATCTGCATGATAACAGATCTTACGACTCTGCATAAGATGTCTAGATAATTCACATATAGATTAAAGTTTGAGACCCACTTCCAATATCACCCATAAAGTACTGTGTGGTATCACCAACGCTAAAATGTTACAGCTTTATTTTCAATTTAACATGATTAACTGGGGGTGGGAATTACATACACGTAAGTTTACCATTTCTAGAAAGGTAGTTACACTGGTATTAAGCTAGGACATTCAATTTAGGGACAAGGCAGTTAGTTCCACTCTCTGTGACAGTTCATAAGACTGCTGGTGTACCACAGGTGTGGAATTAGCTGCCAGTCCACGAGGTTCAAGTCTGCCTGTTGAAAAGCTTCTCAGAGGCAGTTGATACCACAGCACCATTTTAAGGCAATTTACAGTGAATGTTAAGGTACACCTCCATATGTCATCATGGAGTAGCCATCCTAAGATGCCATCTGAGTGTAACGTGGAAATGGATAATCTTACAATAACAAAAGCAAACTAAAAATTGATAGTCTCCATGGAGTCTAGAGAAACTGAAAGTTAAAAAAAGTAGAATATCTCATTGTCTTTTTAGTACCATCCAGAGGAGAAGGTCTCATCACCAGTCACCAGAAATTCTCTCTCCATTCGACAACTATATCTATTCAGAACAGATGTCTCACCAAACCTTGACTGCTAGGATACTACCCATAAACCTTCTTGTTACAGTCAGCTGTACCAGTGCTTATCAAACTCTGTGGGAAAGGACCAGTTTTTTCTCACTACATTCTATTTTGGAAGAATAAATGCAATACAAAATAAATTACAGACAATGAAACAAGTAAAAGTGGAGGTATTAGTCACTCAGTCCTGTCCTACTCTTTGTGACCCATGGACTGTAGCCTACCAGGCTCCTCTGTCCATGGAATTCTCCAGGCAAGCATACTGGAGTGGGTTGCCATTCCCTTCTCCAGGGGATTTTCCCAACCCAGGGATTGAATTTGTGTCTCCTGCATTGCAGGTTGATTCTTTACCATCTAGGCCACCAGGGAAATAAGGCATAAAATATTATAAGCTCATTTTAAAATCATTATTAGATTTAATGATCCTCACTGTGGATGTGTAAGAAAAATCATGTACCACATTTTGAGGAACATTTTTTCACATAACCCCAGATTGTCTTCCTCATCCTTTAAGGATTTTACTACCTGATTTTTTATTATTTTCTCCCAAATTGCTCCTGCCATGGCAACTTTAATATCCATGGAGGAGACTCTTCCAATAACTTTGACTCTCAGGTATTTGACCTGTTATAATAATTTTGTTCTTGAATCTTCCTAAGACTTCCAAGTCTGTGAACATCATCTAAAGTTTGTCATTACCAGTATCTGTAATTACCTCATTCTCTAGACCACACAGACCCCCATGTTCAGCTACTTGGTCTTTTTATCATCTGCTCTGAAGAAGGAAATGGCAACCCACTCCAGTATTCTTTCCTGAAAAATCCCAAGGATGGAGGAACCTAGTAGGCTACAGTCCATGGGGTAGCAGAGTCGGACATGACTGAGCCACTTCACTTTATAGACCACTGACAAAATCCCAGGCAAATCAGGATAAGTTGATGATCCTTCCATCAGAGCAGAAATTGTGAGTAGCCACTCACATGCTTTTGTAGCAATTTGACAGGTTTGTTTTAAATATCCATTAAATCTAATAGTAATAATAATAAATGATTTATGCTTATGTCTTTTTCCATATTATTCCCCCTTGTACCTTTACTAAAATAATTTTTCAACCTGACAGGGATCTACAATTCACTAGCTTTACCATCTTCTGAAATTTTATTTTCAGTATGAAGTATACAGAATCAATTTCTCAATTCAGAAAATAAAACAGTTTTATTTTTCATTGAAATGAATCTCTCGATCAGTTTTGAAACCAGCCCAGGTTGGATGCATGAGACAAGTGCTCAGAGCTGGTGCACTGCGAAGACCCAGAGGGATGGGATGGGGAGCGAGGCAGGAGGCGGGATCGGGATGGGGAACACATGTAAATCCATGGCTGATTCATGTCAATGTATGACAAAAACCACTACAATATTGTAAAGTAATTAGCCTCCAACTAATAAAAATAAATGAAAAAAAAACAAAAACAAAAACGGAAACTTCCCATGTCATGCTATATTCTCCATTCATTTAAGCTTTACTAATCCCCAATATACTACATATTTACTTAATTATTTTTTGATTGACTCCCTTTATCCACTTCAATGTAACATAAATGAAGACAGGTATTTTTTTGTTTTGTTCATAAAGCACCATTTTTTATCTTGTTTGTGTTTTGTTCACAATTGTATATGCACCACCTAAAATTGAGTACTTGGCACATAATAGACCTTCAACAATGTCTGATCTTTCATTCATCTATTCAATTAAACAAGTTCATGTGGGAAGAATCCTGGGATAAATAAGAAACAAAATCTTTTTTCAAAAATTCCATTGATTTGGCTGACCAATGTTCAAACAAATAATTATAATGCAAACTTTAATATGACGTAGGTTTGTACACAGTGTATTATGGAAGCACTAAGGAAATGCATACAGTTAATATAAGACTTGGAGCAGCTTTGAGAATAACCATGCTTATTATAGAAGGAGAGTAGCACTATTTCAGAGAAGGAAGAAGTAAATAAGGATAAATTCTAGGAAGCCCAAAGTCCAGGGAAACAAACTTTACTGAGCCTGATTGGGAGTTGACAGGGGTATAAAATGAGAATTACGGAGAAGCAGTGATAGGGGCTGAGAGACAGTGATGCAAGTTTAAGAAACCTGGAATTTTTTCCTTTTACGGAAATCACTGAAGAATATTAAGCATGGAAGTAAAATATATAGATTTGTTCTTTGTTAAGAATGAAATTGAGCATGACATAGTCTAGGGAATAACAAGTTTGATTTTGTGCAGGGTTTATAGGAATAGAGAAGACGGAACAAATTTGAACATGATTAGTAGTCAGGAGAAGGAAATGGCAACCCACTCCAGTGTTCTTGCCTGGAGAAGCCCAGGGACGGGGGAGCCTGGTGGGCTGCCGTCTCTGGGGTCACACAGAGTCAGACACAACTGAAGTGACTTAGCAGCAGCAGCAGCAGTAGTCAGGAGGTAGGAAGTATCAATGAGAGAACTAGCAAATGCTTGAATTTGGAAGACAAGGGGAAAGAGCAAAGTGAATGATGACTATTAGTTAAAAGCAAGCAGTTTTGTGACCAGGTCAAACATTAACCAGCAAGTAGCTTTACTATATAGAAAATATGCCTTTTAAAATGATAATAAAGCAAAAAACATAAACAAGATATATGCAGGACATATACCTACAAGATTTAAATGTTTATTTAGACATGAAAGAAAATTTTAATAGAGTAAGATAACTTTGTACTTGCCCAGAAATAGTCACATCAATTAATTGCAAATGCAAATATAAATTGAATACATTTAAGTAAATTAGTATCATAACTCTCTATCCTCTCTCGTTCTGCTCATTCTACTTTTTGGGAAAAAACAACTTCCTAAAATTTATGTGTATAAATAAGTGTGTAAGAAGAAAAAGAAAATGCCACAGAAGGTTTTTTAATGGTAGAGAACTACTCCTGTCAAGTATACACTAAGTTGTACTAATTAAAACCATGTGATAATGGCGTATGGGCTGAAAAATCAATGGAACAGAATAAAGAACAAAAATAGAACCATTTCTCTGGGATATTTAGCACATGATAAATACCGGTTTTCAAAACTCAGTGATGGAAAAATAGATTACTCAACAGATTAGATTAGGATGACTCCCTATATTTTGAGGAAAAAGGGCTCAATTCTTGCCTTTCTCAATAAAATAAACTCCAATGATTCACAGTCATCAAAACTTAAAAAACAAACTGAAAAAAAAATGCTTAAAATACATATGGCATAATTTCCTTAATCTACAAATAAGTATTAATATTTTTTTAAATGAACAAATGCATAAAGTGGGCAAAGGGTGTGGAAATACAATCTTCTCTCCCCCACCATACACACACACACACACACACACACACACACACACACACACTCACATCATATATATATATGACTAATAGTATATATAAAAGCTCATCTTCACTTAGTTAAAATATGCCTTTAAGTCAAAATTTAGAAGTTTCTTTACCAACAAGATTGGCAAATATTGTAAACATTTATAAAGTTACATGTTATTTAAAGCAAAGGAAGGTCAAAACACCGTTTGCTAGAAGTATATAGATGCTTCATACCAATTTTTGTAATGAAACTTTGCAAATTTTCAAAATATAAGCTATATATATCATTTGGATTTAGTCTATAACATTTATCCAAACAAGTGCTCTTTGCATGTACAAGGATTTTGTTACATAGGGATGATACTGGGTTGTGCACATAAATTGGTCTATGTGGTTAAGATGCAATACTACAGACCCATTAATGAAGAGTGAGTTATAGCTATGAGCGCTGTCATAGGAAGATTATGCATAATTTTATTTTTAAGTGAAAGAAGCAAGTGGAGATCAGTATATGTGGTTTGATTACATTAAAAATAGCTTAGGCACATGCATTTTAATTTGCATATGCAGGCAAAGAAATGCTAGAAAAATACATCCAAAACTACTAACAATAGCCACAGCTGAGGAGAGGAATTAAGACAGCAGTGGGTAGAGGAAGTAGATTTTTTATTTTTATTTAGAATATTTTAGCATTTTCTGAATTCCTTTATAATTTCCACATGTTATATTTTAATAAAGACTAATACTATATAGTAGTAATTAATTAAATGCTCTAATATTCTATAGTTCAAACTGAGTTTCTTAGCAATATCAAATTTGAAATAAAATTAGACACATTTCCTCCCCAGTAAGGACTGTGTTTCTGTAGGCTCTTGAGCAGACCTGTTATGGAAACATAGACAAATGGGAAGGAGCAAGATAAATTACCCATCCATATGATTGCACAACCATATGATTGACGTGCAAACTCACGGGTTCAGTTAATTTTGTCAGGGATTTATTTATTCTGAAGATGGAATTAAGTGATTAACATAATCCAGTGTCGAATATTTACAACAAAAGCCTCTTACATTCTTGCTTTTTTTTTTTTTCCTCACTCATCAGACAAATTTTTTATTAGAAGTTGGCTCCCAAAGTACTTCTGGTTGTGTTGTAAATTAATAAACTGATATTCTCATTTATACTCAGGCTCTGCAAACCTAATTAATGTGAGTCTCATCCTTAGCCATTGACTCATTCTTGGAACACTGACAAAATCAAATTTCAGAGCCCATGAAGATGATCCTAGGACCTAGACTCTGGTGTCACCAAGGTAAGTGCCAACTTCAGAAATCTTTCATTCAAATTTGACTTATGCTGAAAACAGCCCTTTTAATGAAAACACCTCATTTCTATCAAATTATAACTGCTGTACAAGGCTTGACCCAAACCTTATCTCCTACCTAAAATCTTCCATCATCATAACAGGTGACTTGCTTCTTGTAAATTTTTTTAGAAATTATTTTCTTTGTACTCAGGCACTTATCACACATTGATTGCATTTTTGTTCGTTGACATTGATTACATCCTATACAAAATTACAATACTGGTATATTTTTCTGCAATCGGTGTTATCTGATATAATCCCTTACACTATGGTTAGACTTTAGTATATATTTATTAATTTAAGTCTTCTTGATTGCCTTCTGTAACCTTTTTTTTAAACTCTAAACTTATTCTCTATATCACCTTTTAAACATGTGCCTTATTATATTTTTTCCATTTTTATTTTACACTATTAACTTCATAAGTGATGATCTTTTTCTTTTAGTTTATATGCTATCTGGTGGGGAAAAACATTTCTTAGTACATGTGAAAGAAATGTTTACTGAATGAATTTAAAGACATTATTTTTCTTTACATAACTATAATGCATAGTGTTTTAAAAATGTAAACCTTCTTTATATGAATCTTAAATGAACAGATATCACATAATGGGAGTTTCTAAGAGAAGTTCTATGAATTAGTGATTCAGAAATATTTTTAGATAACTATTCTTAGATTTGTTTTGAAGAAAAACAGAAAACTCCAAGCCTTATCTGAGGTCAGATCAGTTCAGTTCAGTTCAGTTGCTCAGTCTTTTCCAACTCTTTGAGACCCCATGGACTGCAGCACGCCAGCCCTCCCTTTCCATCACCAACTCCCAGTGTTTACACAAACTCATGTCCATTGAGTAGGTGATGCCACCCAACCATCTCATTCTCTGTCGTCCCCTTCTCCTCCTGCCTTCAATCTTTCCCACCATCAGGGTCTTTTCAAATGAGTCAGCTCTTCACATCAGGTGGTCAAAGTATTGGAGTTTCAGCTTCAACATCAGTCCTTCCAATGAATATTCAGGACTGATTTCCTTTAGGATGGACTGGTTGGAACTCCCTGCAGTCCAAGGGACTGTCAAGAGTCTTCTCCAACACCACAGTTCAAAAGCATCAATTCTTTGGTGCTCGGCTTTCTTTATAGTCCAACTCTCACATCCATACATGACTACTGGAAGAACCATAGTTTTGACTAGATGGACCTTTGTTGGCAAAGCAATGTCTCTGCTTTTTAATATGCTGTCTAGGTTGGTTATAACTTTCCTTCCAAGGAGTAAGCATCTTTTAATTTCATGGC
Source organism: Muntiacus reevesi (assembly GCF_963930625.1). Lineage (NCBI taxonomy): Eukaryota > Metazoa > Chordata > Mammalia > Artiodactyla > Cervidae > Muntiacus > Muntiacus reevesi. Next base: position 85,652,130 of record NC_089254.1, on the reverse strand, counting down.
TGCAATCACCGTCTGCAGTGATTTTGGAATCCCCCCAAAATAAAGTCTGCCACTGTTTCCCCAATCCATTTGCCATGAAGTGATGGGACCAGACGCCATGATCTTAGTTTTCTGAATGTTGAGCTTTAAGCCAACTTTTTCACTCTCTTTCACTTTCATCAAGAGGCTCTTTAGTTCTTCTTCACTTCCTGCCATAAGGGTGGTGTCATCTGCATATCTGAGGTTATTGATATTTCTCCCAGCAATCTTGATTCCAGCTTGTGCTTCATCCAGCCCAGCATTTCTCATGATGTACTCTGCATATAAGTTAAATAAGCAGGGTGACAATATACAGCCTTGAAGTACTCCTTTTTCTATTTGGAACCATTCTGTTGTTCCATGTCCAGTTCTAACTGTTGCTTCCTGACCTGCATACAGGTTTCTCAAGAGGCAGGTCAGGTGGTCTGGTATTCCCATCTCTTTCAGAATTTCCCCCAGTTTGTTGTGATCCACACAGTCAAAGGCTTTGGTATAGTCAGTAAAGCAGAAATAGATGTTTTTCTGTAACTCTTGCTTTTTCGATGATCCAGTGGATGTTGGCAATGATCTCTGGTTCCTCTGCCTTTTCTAAAACCAGCTTGACATCTGGAAGTTGACGGTTCATATATTGTTGAAGCCTGGCTTGGAGAATTTTGAGCATTACTTTACTAGCATGTGAGATGAGTGCAATTGTGCGGTAGCTTGAGCGTTCTGAGGTCAGGTTCACCCTAAAGAACGGTACTAAGCAGATGATAACCGAAGCATCATTTACCCACCAATGATTGTTGTATTTGTATTCTTGCTGTCTGCTTTCAGACAGAAGAAAAATGTTTTGTGAGTTGATACTCTTTTTTAATGTATTTGAAAGACTGCATTAGCTTTTGTTAATTAACTTCATTACTGTGACCCAAAGCAACTCAGGCTTGTTTGAAATGTTAGTCAGGGCAGGCAAAGAGCAGATGATGCCTCATGGAAGTAGGACCCCCTGTAGACTCTGTCTCATGGCGTGCTCATTTCATTAGTATTTAGGTGCCTTGCTTGATAGAGGTTGGCTATCTTGACCATATATTAAAAAGGTTATAGAAATATAAAAGTGATGTGCTGAACTTAAATTAGGAAAGCATTTTTATGGTAAGTGTAGGTCACTTACTCCTAAAATTCTATTTAGGAAATTATTTCTCATAATCATTGCCACTTACCTTGAAGGTATTAATTATCAGAGCTAAAATACATCTATAAAAGTTACATTTCTTATTTGTATTTGCATATATACTCTCTGTATGCTTCTATCTCTCATTTAATCTATTAAAGCCAGTTCATTTCTCCTGAAAGACTCAATTCTCAAGTTCAAAAATGGGGCATCATCATATCTTATTCTTAGACTTTTCTGTTACTATCTTTTAAAAATTCTTTTTAAGGACATTTACTGACCATTCAGAAGTGGTGACCAAATCTCAGCATGCCACTTTTTTATAAGTACATGTCCTCTTGAATGTCACCATGGTAAAGAACTGAGAGGCAGATGGCTATTTCATCTTCCTGAGAGTGGAGAGCAGAATAAATAAAACTCACAATATGTTAGGCACCAATGTAATGGTGTCACCTTTAGCTCCCTAATGGAAATCTGCTACATAGGGCTTTTTGGAAGACCACTGGAGTGGTGGAGAGGAGACCACCAGAGACCACAAGAGAGGGAAGCAAAAGGATAAACTATGATAAACAGACCGTAGGTTTTAGAGCAGTGTGCACCATTCAAAGTGGAATGAATGACCCCGACGCTATTGCTGTGTGTGTGCTCTGTCATGTCCCGACTCTTTGCGACCCCATGGACTGTAGCCCACCAGGCTCCTCTGTCCATGGGATTTTCCCAGCAAGAATACTGGAGTGGGTTCCTCCTCCCAGGGATCTTCCCAACCCAGGTATCAAACCTGCGTCTCTATGTCTCCTGTTGCTGCTGCTAAGTCGCTTCAGTAGTGTCCGACTCCGTGCGACCCCATAAAGGGCAGCCCACCAGGCTCCTCCGTCCCTGGGATTCTCCAGGCCGGAATACTGGAGTGGGTTGCCATTTCCTTCTCCAATGCCTGCATGCATGCTAAGTTGCCTCAGTCATGTCTGACTCTGTGCGACTCCATGGACAGCAGCAGGGGCAGGCAGATTCTTTTCCACTGTGCCACCAACAAGAACTCAAACATCTTTTCACTCCTCTCTCTCTCTCTTCTGTCCCTAAAGATACCAGAGTGGTGAACTAGGTAAATTTTACCTAAGGGAGTGTGGGGGGGGGGGGAAGTGAATATGAAGTGAAAAGAAAGCTACAGATTAATACAGCCCTGATTCTCTGGTTTCAGAATGAGAGGCACTCTGGAAGTTACAGAGTTGTTTAAGGATGCAGAATGTGTCCAAAATTCGAGTTTGGCAAAGATTTGTTTTTGTCTGAGTTAAAATGATTTTTGTTAAGAAAAAAATTACAGTCTAAGTCATAAAGGAAATTAGGAAGTTGGAAGTTGTATCTGGTTCTAGATGTGTGCATTGCACAGAGGCACCACGTTTAAGAGCCTGCCATTTGTATTAAAAATATTGACTAACATAGATGAGCATGTGGACTGATTTGAAGATTCTTAGCTGTGTCCATTTAAAAAGAAATCTGTTCCATGTAGACCCACATATGTATGCATGGCTGTGTGTACAAACCATGATCTGGGCTTCCAATGAGGTTGATTCCCTCACCTACTTGATGGTTTTAAATGCTCTGTAATTTCCACTCTATTTACCTTCCCCCCGCCCCGCCGGCCCCCCGCCACGTCTCCCTGCTTTCCCCCAAAGGCCTTGTCCTGACATAATAGTCTGGATACCTCACCTTGGCAAGGGATGGATGTGGTTTTAAATTTGTACACTATGTGCTAGGTCCATTGTTTCTTAAATGATTATGAACCAAAGACAGTTGGTATAGAAAACTCAAATGTATCCATTTCTGCTCTAAATATACCTGTGTAAGCATTGGAATATGGCATGAGTTAATGATCCCAATCCTGCCAAAGGAGTCAAAGGCTACCTCTAACTAGATACCTGAAACTCAAGAGTGGTTGCCTTCAGTTGTAGCAAACACCCTGACTTAACCTACTTGGTGAAGGGACAAAATGGACCAGTGGCTTGGTTTTATCAGAATGTCAGAACTGAGAACTTTGAGTCCTTTTAACATTTCTCTCTTTGCCTCTTGGGCTTCCCTTGTGGCTTAGCTGCTAAAGAATCCGCCTGCAATGTGGGAGACCTGGGTTTAATCCCTGGGTTGGGAAGATCCCGTGGAGAAGGAAAAGGCTACCCACTCCAGTATTCTGGCCTGGAGAATTCCGTGGATTGTTTAGTCCATGGGGTCGCAAAGAGTTGGACATGACTGAATGACTTTCACTTTTACTCTTTGCCTCTCACTTTCAATCAATCGCTGTGCCCCATAAATTCTACTTCCTAAATGCTTCTCCTGTCTCCTTATGCCTCTCCAGTCCTACTACTAGAGATTTATTTCCCACCCCCATCATTTCCCATTTGATTTACTATACTTATCTACCAGATTATTCTGTTTATTATCCATCTTTGTTCATCACCAGTCCCTAGCACTTCTCAGTAGGCCTTGAGAGAGGGAGGGACGGAGGGAGACTCAGGAGGGGGAGAGAATGAATGCCTGTTCTCTTCTTCACTGTACCTCCATCATGGGTTCCATCACTTGGCCTGTGAGCAAAACATATGTTTGAACACTATGCTTATGAATAAATGAATGAGGGGTTGTGTGCATAACCGGAAAGATGTATTCAGCCTACCATCCTGTAGGCTGTAGTCATGGTGATGTTTGAAATGAAAATCTATACAGGTCACGCTCATCCTGGATATCTGATTTTCTCTGTGGCCATAAATATGAAGCCTACATGATGTGGAATTTAAGAGCATCTTTTACATCAGTTTTCACCATTTTTTCACACAACCAGTGTATATTCCACTTTCAACCATTTGACTTTTCGACCTTCTCTGGAACACTATTTTGCTTCTCACCTCCATGTCTACATGCATAATATTACTTTCAAAAACATTCATAGCCCCCTTCTTCAGACATTGATGTCATGAAGGAAATTGAACACATGACTTACTTCTATCATTATTGCCTTCCCACTTAGGAAAGTGAGTCCTTCCTAGGTAATGGTAGATTTTCTTGTACACCTGGGGACTTACAGCTTTCCTTACTCTTAGGAGATATTTAAGATACGGCTACTGAACAACAACAACAAATGACCCATGACGCACACCATGAAAGATGCACTGGTCACTTTAGGCACTTGTGTCAAGTTTAATTTGGGGGTGACGGCCATCATTTGAATGAATGTATTTCTTTCTTTTTTCTACCTTTCAGTTAGTTCAGTGGTAGTTTTAAAGTAAGAAAGCTGTTACTGAGACTTGAGGAAGTTGAGATTTAATACTTGAAACTTGATTTAAATTGATAAATAAAAATGACAGATATGTCCAACCAAGGTTTTCAATAACATGGCCACAGAATTTTCCCCAGAAAATGGTACTTACTGTGCTCACTTGCATATATTTGAATGTCTTACTCAAAAGTACTATTGACAGTTTTAGGTGCATATTCAAACTACAAAAGTGAATAATCAGGCTCTGTAAGGATTTAAAAGAATTCAGCAATGCTAATGTCTTCTCCTTACATCTGTATGAAACTGGACCAGTTAATTAACTTCTCAGATCCTCAACATCCTTGAGTGTCAACTAGTGATAAGAGGTTTTAATTCACAAATTCAGTGATGATGATGATGTTTATGTCATTTATTCAGCCCTTATTACATGCCAGTTTCTATGATAAGCACTTGCTGTAACCTATTTAACCTTTCATACACCTGAATGGATTATCATCTTCTTATGTATCATAAAAAGATGACCACTTAAGATTTTATAGTAAGTGATAGGATTAGAGTACAGGTTAGACAGATCCAAAGCTATGCACTTAACCACTACATTTTGACAAAACTTTCTATGACAAAACCTTCCATGTGTACTATACCTAATTTCTAGGTAATTGTGCATATTGGGAAGAAAGCATTGATTTTTAAATGTAATCCCTCTAAGAAGCTAATAAATATGATTCATTAATGGGTCATATAACTGCTCCTATCACTTCTCCTTGAAGAGGGCCATTACACTGATTTCTTTCTTAATTTACCATGGGGAATTAACATTCTATTATTTATTCAGTTCATATACCACAATAATGTAACACTATAAAAATAATTGAAGTATTCTAAGTAGAAGGCAAGTAATTAACATTATTTCAGCTGTGTTCTGCAAAGTGAAGGAATGTATTTCATGACTCAAAACTCTTTTGGCTTCTAAAATGAGTACATCTTCTGAAATGCAGTTGTGCTATTGACACATTTTTTTCTGCTTCTGTTATTTCTTGAAACACTTTTAACTGGTTATTTTTCTATCCAAAATGAGAGAAAGAGTTATGGAATGTCAGTCAAGGAAAAACTAATACCTCCTTAGGGTCTCTCAGAGGTACACTAAAAGTTTATGATTTGCAATTTTTAAAGTGAGGTACTATTTGTGAATCATCACCACCATTATTATCTACCTTGTAATTTTTTTGAAACTGTATGGATTCCAGTTTAGTAGTCTACTCACACAAGCTCCTGTACAATGAGCTGTGGAAAGAATGTGCTGTCTCATAATGCAGAACAATGATTACTTTTTTTTTTTTTAAGTTTAAGTTATGGATTTAGGAGGAAAGTGGTGAAACTGCATAAGAGAGAAAAGAAAATGAAAAGAAGGGAAAAGCATTTTCTTGCACTCCAAAATCACTGTGGACAGTGACTGCAGCCATGAAATTAAAAGATGCTTACACCTTGGAAGAAAAGTTATGACAAACCTAGACAGTGTGTTGAAAAGCAGATATATTACTTTGACAGCAAAAGTCCATCTAGTTAAAGCTATGGTTTTTCCAGTAGTCATGCATGGATGTGAGAGCTGGACAATAAAATAGGCCGAGGGCCAAAGAATTGATGCCTTCGAACTGTGGTGCTGGAAAAGACTTACTTAAGAGTTCCTTGGACAGCAGTGAGATCAAACTAGTCAATCCTAAAGGAAGTCAACCCTGAATTTCCACTGCAGGGACTGATGCTGAAGCTGAAGCTCCAATACTTTGGCCACCTGATGTGAAGAACCTACTCACTGGAAAAGACTCTGATGCTGGGAACGATTGAGGGCAGAACGATTGAGGGTAACAGAGAATGAGATGGTTGGATGGCATCATCACCTCAATGGACATGAGTTTGACAGGAAAACTTGATGTGCTGCAGCCCATGGGGTTGCAAAGAGTGGGACGGGACTGAGCGACTGAACAACAAATTCCAAAACCATTTTGTGAATTCTTCACTACACCACCTACCTTTTGTCAACATTTTTAAGGCAAAATCTATCAAATATTTCATTTTGCCATGTTTACCAAAAATGTTTCAAACCAAATATAATTGAGAAAAAATAATGGAAACTATTCATACTTTCATTTAAGGAATAAAACCCTGAGGATATAGCTGAATACCACTCTCTCTCTACAGTCACATCAGAGCTAACTATACCTGTACATCAGTGAGGACAGGTTATCGATAATAAACTATGTCCCAAATCACTGTCATGGAAAACAAAAACCACTTGTTTCTCACATGTGGTAAAAGTCCATGTGGACAGGCACTCAGGGACCCAGAAAAAGAGAGTAGCTACTATTCTGAATTGTGATAGCTTCCATGCTATCAATAGTAAGAAAAGTCAGATTTCTGTAGTCTCACATCAACAAAAATGCTTTACCTGAAAATAAATTATGTTATTTCCACTAGCAGATCATTGGCTGGGATAAACTGTAGTCCCATTAACCCAAGAGACATGAGAAAATATAGGCCATGTGCTTAAAAAGCCTAAGAGCAGGAATTATTGGTGAACAGCAATAATGATCATTTCATACCCTAACACTGCTGTTTACTCCTCTCATCTGTATATACATGTGTATTTATACTCTCCCAAAATACATTTTATATAAATTGCATTTTACTATATTTTTCTTCCTGAAATGTGTTTTTCCTTTTGCTCATATTTATATCTATGGCATTATCCAAATTGTTACAAGTAACTGATTTGTTCATTTTTTATTGCTGCAAATTATTTCATTCTCTAAATAAATCACAAATTTATTTGTCCCGTTTCCTTTTGATGGATATTTCCTTTTTTTCCCTTTTTTGACTTCTATGAAAATATAAAGATACTTGGACAACTAGCTCTATAAACATGTGTGCAATAGGGAAAATCTGACTCCATATTAGATCTGTTCCTTTTCCTTTAACCTTTGTGATTTGCTGCCTGTTCTTACATGCTGGTTCTGCACCTTTCCTTAAAGAGTGTTATTTATAGCCTGATATATACAGAAAAGCTTCTTCTCAGGGCTCTGACCTTTAAGAGTTCACACATAGAGATAAAAAGTTGCAGAACAAAGAATAACATTCCTCTTATTGGAGATTTACAGGAATATTGACTTGGTCTATGTCGACAGCTTCAAGAATAAAGGATTCCTACCCAGTGAAGTCTACAACAATTAACCGCACCTCCTTATTATCTTGTCTTAAAAAAAAACAAACAAACAAACAAACAAAAAAAAAACCTTGCCTAAAACCTTCCAGGAGTTTGGGATTTCGGAGCACGAGCAATCCATCTCTTTTTCTTTGCATGCCCTGTGATAAACCTTTCATTGCTCCAAACTCTTACGTTTTGGTTTGTTTGGCCTCACTGTGTGTTTGGCACATATACTTGTGTTAAGTAATGTGTACAGTTCTCTACTTCAGTATATAAGTTACATAGTATTTGGTGCATTTTAATATTTACTATATGGTATTATAAATAAGACCAAATTATGCTTTAATCTACTTGGAAATGATTTTTACATATTTTATAAGAGATGCTCAATTTTAAAAGTTTACACATAAACATCCTATTGTCTGGAAGCAATTATTTAATAATTTGCTCTTTCCTATTAATATAACATCACCTGGATCACATATCAAGTTTACCTCTGGCTCTCTTCTTGAGATCTATTTTTATCTATTGGACTATGCACTCTGTTTCCATTAATGATGTTTCCATCTCACTGCCTTCACAACAGCTACATAATACGTTTTGATACCTAATTGTGCAAGCATTCCTACTTTGTTGCGCTTCATCAAAATTACTTTGGTGAGTCTTAGTCCTAGGCTGCACACATACTTGTTAAATATCACAAAACAGGCTAGCAGTATTTTTGTTGCAATTCAACTGAATTTATAGATCAACTTGAATAAAATTAGCTTCTTTAGAATATTGAGTTTGCTTATCCATAACAGCAAATACCCATTTATTTAAAAACTTTTTGGAACACATCTTTCAATTTTATTTAAATTATTCTATAAAAAACTTAAATATCTTTTGCTGTATTGGCCTGGACAAAAATTTGTTTGGGTTTTTCCATACTATCTATGGACAAACGTGAATGAACTTTTGCCTAACACTTTTCTTATGTATCTTGTATTGTTATTGCTAGTATTACTTATATCTTATATTCTGGTTTTAGTTACTTCTTAAGAAAATTTTTATTTATTAATATCAACCATATACCCAGAGAGAGAGATTATTGATTCTCTTATGAATTTCATTAATTCATTTTTAGAGTCTCTTGGATTTCCTTCATAGATGATCACATAATTCTTCAACACTGGTATTTATTTCTTACTTTTCAGGTCCTTAGAACAATTCTTTGCTTTTTCTTATCACAATACTGCCTAGAGCCACCAGTACAATATTAGATAGAAGTAATAAAATGATGGTGAATATCCGTATATTCTTCAAGAACATTCAGTTCAGATGTTTAATTATTAAGTTGGATGTATTCAGACTGTCATCATTTGAGAATCCAGACTTTATGTGAGCAACTAACTGCACTTACGACCATGAATCTGCCCTAAACTTCTTATCCCTTAATTCATGTTAGATCGAAAGCTCCTTTTTACTGAAATTGGCAAGTAATCAAATGACGTATCATTCCCAGTTTCTCATGCTCACTTTTTGCTTCCTATTCATTTTTCATTTATCTTGATATATGCATTACTTTCTTTTAAGCTCCGGGCTTCCCTGGTGGCTCAGAGGTTAAAGCGTCTGCCTGCAGTGCAGGAGTCGTGGGTTCGATCCCTGAGTCGGGAGGATCCCCTGGAGAAGAAAATGGCAACCCACTCCAGTATTCTTGCCTGGAGAATCTCATGGGGGGAGGAGTCTGGTAGGCTACAGTCCATGGGGTCACAAAGAGTCGGACACGACTGAGTGACTTCACTTCACTAAACTTCACTTCATTTCAATACCTTTAAAACGTGAAGGGTACATTACATTCCTAAGTTTTCCATGCTTCATAATTGGCTTTTAAAATGATATTAGAGTAGTCCATTATTTTTGTAAAATTGTCTTGACCACAACTCGGACAAGATCAATCATAGGACCAGACAATTTGATGTGAGCATGATAAGGGGGATGTAAAAAGAAAGGGAGGGAAAGGCAGATAGGAGTCAGTTCTTGGGCTTCCTCTTTCTTGACATTCACCTATTCATTCAGTCATTCATTAAACAAATATTAATTGACGCTTGGACATTAAGCAACAGTTTCTAATAAGGATTCTTAGTTGGAGTTAAAGCTAAACTGGTATCTGATAAAGGAGCAGGCATTAATTGGAAAACTAAAGGAAGGAAAACTGGGGCCGAAAATGGAAATTGTGGTAAAGGGAAAGAATCTTAGTAAGGATTCTGATATTGGGGTTAACATGTCTATAGCTATTTTATTTGCCTTGCACAGCATGTCTTTAGCATTTTTAATTTATTATTTTGCTTTATTTCAAGAAATTCAGGAATCACTTATTTTGCTTATTTTACAATACCAGGCACTTAATGAAGTTCATGACCCGCTTATTTGAGAGTGACTGCTTCAGAGATTCAGTAGCATTAATTTTTGTAAAGTATCCTTCTTTTTTGATCCCAATTACAATTAATAGGTGATTTTTGTCAGTTTACTTTTTAAAATACTGAAGTATGAAGTATAGGTCGTATATCAAGTGCATGCCTTTCAATTATCTGATTGGATTCATACTCTGGGTATTTTTATTTGTATATTTTCTAATACATTTAGATGCATATGTTTTCCCCAGTTCAAACCTAAATATCACATCAGCTATACAGATGTATGCAGGCTTCTATTATGCTAATTCTAGCAGGAACTATATTGCTCTTCCTTTGGTGATAAAGCATCCACCCAAACCAGAGATGTCTTGCCACTCTGAAATGCAATGCTCACTGGCAGCGTCAGTGAAGGCGTCAGGATTCTCTACTGGATTATGTCTCAGCTGTTGTACTCAGGTGGTGTACAGACAAGTTCGGGGATCCATCTATGTAGTAAGGCCCTAAAATAATTATTCAAAGACTGTTCCAAGTTTGTTTGGCTTAATAATTATACCAATAGGGTGCAGGAGTTTGGAAAGCAATTTTAGAGTGACAGAAAAATGTATTCTCCTATTAAAATATTAAAGCTTCAATATTTGTATAAAGCAAACCACAAGAATTACCTTAACAGACAATGAGGAAAGCTTTTAAAATTATAGTAAAGTGCATGGGAAATGGTCTGAATAAATGCAGAGATATGTTACATTCTTGGATGCTACGATTTGATTTTATAACAATGTCTATTATCATAAAAGTAACTGTAAAATTTTCAGTGAAGCTGTTGTACAAAATTTGATACACTTATCATAAAATATATCTGGTGGAATAAAGACACATGAACAGTTAACTAAAAATTTGGCATAAGAGTTTACTACATGCTGATGGGGATGATTGATGCTTGATGCTAAATCGCTTCAGTCATGTCCGACTCTTTGCGACCCTATGGACTGTAACCCACCAGGCTCCTCTGTTCATGGGATTGTCCAGGCAAGAATACTGGAATAGGTTTCCATGCCCTCCTCCAGGGGATCTTCCTAACCCAGGGGTCGAACCTGCATCTCTTAAGTCTCCTACATTGACAAGTGGGTTCTTTACCACTAGCACCTTAAATATCACTGGCTTCCTTCCTAACACTTTAACACAGGAGACACTACATTAAATACACTTTAAGATAAACTGTAGGTGATCTTAAGGTGAAACTACGAAGTCAATAGAAAAAAATGGTGAAAGATAAAGTCTTTGGGACTCTCATCTCTTCTATCTCCTTCCTCCTCCTTCTTAGCATAATTCTCTTTTTCTCTCCCTCCTTCTTTGACAATTGATTTAGGCTATTAAGAAAGAAAACTAAAACACTCAGTTCAACTGCACTGTCAATCCTGACTGTATTTTCATTGGGTCCTATACGTGTGCTAATATGATTCTCAAGTCAGATGCAATATATTTGTCAATACCTATATATTTGTTTAGTCTGAAAAACTAGAATTTGTCTTTTGTTTCTACTTAGCGCATATAGGTCTCCTTATACAACGAGGTTGGTTGTCTAAAAGTGAAACAAAACCATCCTATTCACTTGAGTTTGGATATAAATTAAATGATTTATTCAGGAAAAAAATGAGCCCAAGGCCAATGTTTAAGTAATCTTGTGCTTTTTCTGACAGAGGAACAGTCTTCAGGTATTTTTCCAGTAGTAGAAAGTTCCTTTAGTTCCCAAAGAGTCATAGCAGTTTATAGTCAGAGGGTATGAACAGAATGAAATTTAACTTGTCCTCAAAGGAATAAACTTGTGACCTTGGCCTCATTAATTTGTGCAGTGTGCTCTGAGTTGACTCGTACCTGAAACAGTTTAGAATTATATTCATATGCTAGAAATACCCTGAGTAATTTTTCCACATCAGGAAAAATAAGAGGCTTGGTCTAGGTGTTCACTGCCATTCTTTTTGTGGAGGGAAGCCCTGGGCTCTTAGTCCCAATACCAACCTCCCTTTGGTGTCTTTCTCACTCTTTGGGATCTTACCCTTGACTCTTGACTGTTGAAATTTTAAATTTTTATTGAAGTGTCTTCCTTATTGCGTAGTGTAAAGCAATGATGAGTGACGGCAGCGCCCCACCACAATGACCATCCAACCAAAGCCATTCCTGAAGCTGAGGTCCAGAAATAACTACTCATCCCCACATAATAAGGGCTAGGAGCATTCAACACTCCACTGGCAACTATGGAGGCACTGCTTAATACTCTGTATGCAAACCACACATTTTACATCTTTTCTACCTCTGAGAAATGCAAGATGGAGAGATTAGGAGTTGAAGAAGTAATTCTATTAGGAAATTTGGGGGCCATATGTAAGTCATCTAACATATCTGGGTCTCAGATTCCACAATTGTAAAATTAAAGGATTGGGCTAGGTGACCATGAGGTTGCCTTGAAGCTCTGAGATTGCTGACTTCAAATTCAAGGGAAAATTCTGCCAGTGTTCTTACAAAAGCAACATTTTTTTTTTTTTTAAAGATCTCTATCAGAACTTAGACTGGAGTAGGGGGAACTTCAAGGGAGAACCTACTGCAGTGGTTGCTAAGGAAACCAGCTGTATAGCGATTCAGGTTATTAATCAGTAATATCTTCCCAAGTAGTCAGCCTTGGTGATATAAATACTACCATTAGAACAAAATTTCTTTTGATTGAACTGTATATAAAGTGGCTTCTGATTAAAATGCAAATATCCGCAGGGGTACCAATCTGTTGTTTGATATTAACAATTTATTATATCAATTTTAAGCATTGGGACAAGACAGGTATATTTTGAAGCAAACAAATGAAGGAGGGAAGATGTAGAATATGGGAAGTCTCGGAGAGAAAGATACAGTACAGGTTCACAGGTAGGAATCTCACATAGTTAGAATTCAGCTTATAAATTTAGTTCAGTTCAGTCGCTCTGTCGTGTCAGACTCTTTGCAACCCCATGAATTGCAGCACGCCAGGCCTCCCTGTCCATCACAAACTCCCAGAGTTTACTCAAACTCATGCCTATTGAGTCAGTGATGCCATCCAGCCACCTCATCCTCTGTCATCCCCTTCTCCTCCTGCCCCAAGTCCCTCCCAGCATCAGGGTCTTTTCCAACGAGTCAACTCTTCGCATGAGGTGAACAAGGCATTGTAGTTTCAGCTTCAGCATCAGTCCTTCCAATGAACACCCAGGACTGATCTCTTTTAGGATGGACTGGTTGAATTTCCTTGCCATCCAAGGGACTCACAAGAGTCTTCTCTAACACCATAGTTCAAAAGCATCAATTTTTCGGTGCTCAGCTTTCTTCACAGTCCAACTCTCACATCCATACATAACCACTGGAAAAACCATAGTCTTGACCAGATGGACCTTTGTTGGCAAAGTAATGTCTCTTCTTTTTAATATGCTATCTAGGTTGGTCATAACTTTCCTTCCAAAGAGTAAGCGTCTTTTAATTTCATGGCTGCAGTCACCATCTGCAGTGATTTTGAAGTCCAAAAAAATAAAGTCTGACACTGTTTCTACTGTCTCACCATCTATTTCTAATGAGGTGATGGAACAGGTGCCATGATCTTAGCTTTCTGAATGTTGAGCTTTAAGCCAACTTTTTCACTCTCCTCTTTCACTTTCATCAAGAGGCTTTTTAGTTCCTCTTCAATTCCTGCCATAAGGGTGGTGTCATCTGCATATCTGAGGTTATGGATATTTCTCCCAGCAATCTTGACTCCAGCTTGTGCTTCCCCCAGCCCAGTGTTTCTCATGATGTACTCTGCATGTAAGTTAAATAAGCAGGGTGACAATATACAGCCTTGACGTACTCCTTTTCCTATTTGGAACCATTCTGTTGTTCCATGTCCAGTTCTAACTGTTGCTTCCTGACCTGCATACAGGTTTCTCAAGAGGCAGGTCAGGTGGTCTGGTAGTCCCATCTCTTTCAGAATTTTCCACAGTTTATTGTGATCCACACAGTCGAAGACTTTGGTGTAGTCAATAAAGCAGAAATAGATGTTTTTCCAGAACTCTCTTGCTTTTTTGATGACTCAGTGGATGTTGGCAATTTAATCTCTGGTTCCTCCCTTTTATAAAACCAGTTTGAACATCTGGAAGTTCTCAGTTCACATATTGCTGAAGCCTGGCTTGGAGAATTTTGAGCGTTAGTTTACTAGCATGTGAGATGAGTGCAATTTTGAGGTAGTTTGAGCATTCTTCAGGATTGCCTTGCTTAGGGATTGGAATGAAAACTGACCTTTACAGTCCTGTGGCCACTGCTGAGTTTGCCAAATTTGCTGGCATATTGAGTGTAGCACTTTCACAGCATCATCTTTCAGGATTTGAAATAACTCAATTGGAATTCCATCACATCCACTAGCTTTGTTCCTAGTGATGCTTTCTAAGGCCCACTTGACTTCACATTCCAGGATGCCTGGCTCTAGGTGAGTGATCACACCATTGTGATTATCTGGGTCATAAAGATCTCTTTTGTACAGTTCTTCTGTATATTCTTGCCACCTCTTCTTAATATCTTCTGCTTCTGTTAGGTCCATACCATCAGCTTATAAAGACCTTAGCAAATCAAAGGGAAAGAGGCACCATAATGAGGATAGAAAGACGAGAAAATCAGAAGTTGGAGAACAGTGATGAGCATTTGTTGGACACTAGTGGCCATAATCAACATGCTCCATAAGTTGGGCAGACAGGTAGGAAGAAAAACAAAATTCATTGTCTAAAGTCCCAGAATATTCCCTCCTCTAATAGTCTTCCAGTGCATATTCTAGATATTCTGATCTTGATATTGAGATCAAGACACAGAAAATTTCTTAGTGTAAAAATAATGGAGAAGGCTCTTGAGAGTCCCTTGGACAGCATGGAGATCAAGTCAGTCAATCCTAAAGGAAATCAACACTGAATATTCATTGGAAGGACTGATGTTGAAGATGAAGCTCCATTACTTTGGCTACCTGATGTTAACAGCCAACTCAATGGAAAACACCATGATTCTGGAAAAATTGAAGGCAGGAGGAGAAGGGGAGGACAGAGGATGAAGTGGTTGGATGGCATCACCAACTCAATGGACATGAGTTTCAGCAAACTCAGGGAGATAGTGAAGGACAGGAAAGCCTGACGTGTTGCAGTCCTGGGGTTGGACATGACTGAGTAACTGAACAACAAGGAATAAGGCTATTTTTTTAAAATATTTATTTATATCAGCATGCCTAAAGGAGTTTTATTTGTAGATTTTGAATGAGGATTCAAATGGGGATTTTTCAGTAGCCATTCTAAAGTAGTCATTAAGGCAAAAATAGTTTGTTTTATCTGGTTTTACTTTTTTCTAAAGCTACATTAAATACTTCTTTCAGAAATTATTATACACACTGAGACAGCCCAGGCACAATTCTTAGATTTGTGTTTCCTGGAACTAATATGCTATGGAGATTTGAAGGTTCTTCCCCTCTGGTGACATATTTGGACAAACATTTCTGGAACATTTCAGTAAGTTCCTGAATTTGCTTTGATTGAATAAACAATGAAATTTCTTAAAATGAAGCTTTATACCAAAGAATAAAGTAAGCCAATACAAGTTAAAAACTTACTTCATACTTGTGTCCCTCTAGATTATCATAGAGTGTTCTATGATCTAATCAATTTAAATGGTATAAATCCAGGAGCTAACAACTTGGCTGGAAATCATGAAGTGCTCTATAGACTACATAAACTTGAACATAACAATTTTCAAGTTAGGTGAAGATTCCAGACATTTATATGTCAAGACACAAAATCTATGTATTTGGAAAATTTTAAACATGATAGTAAAATCTTAAAGTTGCTCCGGAACTTTTGTCTGCCTCCTGTTTTCAATGACTCCAATTTTTCTTTCCTTTTAAAAAAAAATATTTATTTTTTAATTGAAGGATGATTGCTTTACAGAATTTTGTTTTCTGTCAAATCTCAACATGAATCAGCCACAGTATACATATATCCCTTCCATCTTGAAGCTCCATCCCATCCCCCTCCCCATCCCATTCCTCTAGGTGGTTACAAAGCCCCTGTTTGAGTTCCCTGAGATATACAGCAAATTCCCATTGGCTATCTTTTAACATATGGTATTGTAAGTTTCCATGTTACTCTCTCCATACATCTCACCCTCTCCTCCCCTCTCCCCATGTCTATAAGACTATAAGACTATTCTCAATGTCTGTTTCTCCATTGCTGCCCTGCAAACAAATTCTTCAGTACCATCTTTCTTTCTAGATTCCATATATATGCATTAGTATATGATATTTATCTTTCTCTTTCTGACTTACTTCACTCTGTATAACAAGCTCTAGGTTCATCCACCTCATTAGAACTGACTAAAATGCATTCCTTTTTGTGAAATGCATTCCTTTTTGTGGCTGAGTAATATTCCATTGTGTATATGTACCAAAACTTCTCTAACCATTCATCTGTCAATGGACATCTAGGTTGCTTCCATCTTCTAGCTATTGTAAAGAGTGCTGCAATGAAAACTGGGGTACATATGTCTTCTTTAATTTTGGTTTCCTCAGGGTATATGCCTAGGAGTGTGATTGCTGGGTCATATGGTGGTTTCTTTCCTAGTTTTTTAAGGAATCTCCATACCATCTTCTATAGTGGCTGTATCAATTTACATTTCTACCAACTGAGCAACAGGTTTCCCTTTCCTCCACAACCTCTCCAGCATTTATTGTTTGTAGATTTTTTGATGATGACCATTCTGACCCATGTGAGGTGATCTCATTGTAGTTTTGATTGTATTTCTCCAATAATGAGTGATATTGAGCATCTTTTCATGTGTTTGTTAGCCATCTGTTAGTCTCCTGTAAGAAATGTCTGTTTAGATCTTTTCCCCACTTTTTGGTTGGGTTTTTGTTTTTCCGGTATTGATTTGTATGAGATGCTTGCATATTTTAGAAATTAATCCTTTGTTTGTTGTTTCATTTGCTATTATTTTTTCCCATTTTGAGGGTTGTCTTTTCACCCTGCTTATAGTTTCCTTTGCTGTGCAAAAAGCTTTTAAATTTAATTAGGTCTCGCTTGTTTACTTTTGTTTTTATTTCCATTACTCTAGGAGTTAGGTCATGGAAGATCTTGCTTTGATTTACGTCATCGAGTGTTCTGCCTGTGTTTTCCTCTTAAGAGTTTCATAGTTTCTGGTCTTACATTTAGGTTTAATCCATTTTGAGTTTATCTTTGTGTATGGTGTTAGGAAGTGTTCTAGTTTCATTCTTTTACATATAATTGTCAATGACTCCATGTTTTGATTTGGTTTTCTTCACGTCCAAGATTTCTTCTGTGAATTTCAGAATTATTTATTTTGGCATCTATACGGCATCTAAAAGGCATCTGAAATGAGGCAGTCCTTGCTCTGCTTGGCCCCTGGATACACACATTTCAGTAATCAAACTTTGAATCAACCTTCTAGTAACACAGTTCCAATTCCTGTTACCATTATATATTAACTCATGGGATTGTCTAAATTATAAGCTTTACTGCTACTTCTTCAGTCCACAAGTTGCTACATAAATAACAGACACATTTTGTCATCAGTGATTAATCATATCACTTATTTCAAAGTCTGTTGGTAACTTGCTGCTGTGCATTTGGTATTCAATTCTGGCAAAGACAGCAAAGCATGTGGTTATGTTACCTCCTTGTCTCCAAAATAATAAATTCACATTATATTTTACAAAAGTGATAATTGAGAAAGAAAACTGGCCAAGAAAAAAGTGCAGCAAAAAAAAAAAAAAAAAAAGAAAAAGAAAAGAAAACATGATAGCTGATAACACTAGAAGTATAAATAGCGTAGAACATAAATGGAGCTGAAGAACTAGTTGATCTTCTACATGTTAACATTACCTCCTTTAGAAAGAGTTTTGATGTGCAGCCAGAGGGAATATAAATAAAGGCAAAATTTACCAACATAAAAGAGAAAAGTGGTTACAATGAAAAAGATGATGATATGCCAGAGGAAATGATGCCAGCAAAGAAATATGCATTAAAGAAATTCTCACAAAAATTTCACAACAGTAGATTCACAAAGGATCTAAATTGGGAAAGGAATAAAGTGAATTTTCAATTTTCTTGTCAAATATACCTGCTATGTTGAAAAAATACAGTATTTGTCACAAATTCTCTAAGATTTCTGGAGGAGTCGATTAAATATAGTTTTATTGAGGCAACACTGTAAAATCCTAGGTCAGGAAGAGAGTTGGTTAGTGTCTTTATTTTGTTTACAGTTCCATAATCACGAACTATTGCTATATTCAAAGCATCCCTGTCTCATTCCAGATCAACGTTTCCCCCATAGTGTCCTCTATAAAATGGGCGAGTCAGACACGAATGCTAAGAGAAGAGAGAAGAGGGGAGTTATTCAATGATTCGAGAAAGTATCAGACAAATATGGTAATTTTATATCATGCCCTGGAGAAAGAAATGGCACCGACTCCAGAATTGCCTGACAAAATCTCTGGCAGGCTACTGTCCAGAGGGTCGCAAAAGAATCAGACGTGACTTAGCTACTAAACGACAATAGAAAATATAAAACCTTGTAGATATAAATAACATGATCTATTTTATTTAAATGCTCATTTTATTATCCACTTTTTTTTCTTTGAGAGTATTGTTTACTATCATTAGATAGATAATTCTCTGTCCCCACAACCTTCAGAGCACACTGGATAGAGTTGTTCCTATAAGGAGCAGCTCGGTTGCAGATCAGCAACCAAGTCTGGCAGATCAGCCATCAAGGCTTCCAATTTTTTGAGTGTGTAGCTGAAACCAATGTTGGTTTTCTGTTCATGATATGATGATTTATACGAATGTCACTGTGGATCAGAAGGCATATCTTGGTAGCATATTTTTCATCCTCTGAAAAATGACTGCTTATTTCTCTTAGGTGTTCACCAAGAGAACTTGAAACAGAATCATGAGTACCTTACACGTCCTATTCTACAAACACACAATGCAAATTTGATGATTATCATTCCGAATGTTTCAAACTGATTCAACAACTTATAACAGACAGCAATTTAATTTTAATTTTGTTTTTACATTTGGGATGTATTTCATTACACCCCCAACTCAAAAAAACAAAAAAATACAAAGAGTTTTTCAGAATATCATACCAGTTGGTAAGTTCAGAAAGAGTCCAGAATGGCATACTGATGTGATCTTTACAAATATACATACAAATATACCTTATTTATGCTCTCAGTGCAGGGGTGTGTGTGTGTGTGTGTGTGTGTACATTCATAATATACACTGATTATTTTACTCACTGTTTATTTATTCAGCTAACTTGTATAAAGTGTTCACTCCTGACAGATAGATGTGAGGACAACAAGAACCATCTACCTATGCAGAGCATTCAGGTTACTGAGAAGATGGTTATGTATCCCAAGGGCAGGGAGGATCAGACAAGCTAGTGATTTCCACCAGGAGAGTATGACTAAACCTATTTGACTCTAGTGATTTATCAAGCCTCCAGAGAATGGAGAGGTTTTATAAACCATATTCATCATTAAACTTCCTGAATTCTAGCAGCCAATTCTCTTTCCACTTGTCTGGTATCATCTCGTGTCCAGTCACTCTTAGTGAAGATTGCCTTTCCAATACCAGCAGAGAATGAGCTACAGATTCTTTATCCTACCTTCTATTTCCTCCCAGTCCTTTTTTTTTTTTTTTTTTTTGCTTTTAATGTTTTCTTCTGTAGCAAAAAAAGGATGATAAAGGAAAATATAATAATGATATATTAATGAAACCACAGAACTTCTGCTTTGGGTCTTTTTTTATATCTTAATTGACCTTTGGGGTAAAACTGTATACCACGGAGAGGACATAAGCATATTTATGAAAACTTGGTGCTTAAATATTCTCAGTCCACAGTTAAAAGTCATGTTCATCTCAAACATAACTTGAAAGGCAAAGTGAGATGGTGATAAGGTAAGAACTGTGTAGCATGAAAATCTGGGTTTGAATCTTTATTGTTCTGTCTACACTCTGTGACATCCTGGCAGATTCTTATCTCTCTGTTTGTCAGTTTCTTTACATGTATTAAAGAGTCAATGAATCTCAAATATAGAAGAGGGAAAGAAAGAGTTTAAATACAGAAAGACTTGTCGAAAATTATCTTCCCTTCCTACTGAACACGATCTTTAATTTTCACATTAAGACATATAGCTATTATAAGGAATAAAATACAACATTTACTAAAAGCTGACAATGTTTCAGGCACTGGGCTTAGTGCTTTTATATATTGATCTGTTTTATTCTTATAACAAATTTATAAATTGGAAACTATTATTATTTCTCTCTTATAGTCAAAGAAAATGAGGCATGCAGAGTCACAGTAATTCCCTGAAGTTGAAAATTAGGCAACTGGAATCTGGGTCATCCATCTCTTCTGTGCTGTTATCCACTAGACCACGAATCTCTTCACTAAAGCATCATTTCTAAACATTTCTTTCAAATTATCATTATATAAAATGTTAGGGAAATATTTACATCTAAAATATTGAAGCAGTTAACCAGAATATTCCAATCCCAGATGTTGTTTACCATTGATGGGCTTTAGGAGAAGGTTAATTCAAAAGATAAGTGAAAAACTCTGAGTTCTGATAACAAAACTAAAACTGAGTTGATCACCAGACCACTAAATGTCAGTGAACTCTCATTTTGATCCAGTCCTCTTCAATTCCCTTCAACTCTAGATTTGGAAATGCTTAATTATTAAGCTCAATACTTACAAATTATTTTAATATCAATAAGCAAGGAATTTTATTTAGAAAACTAAGCATGTATCTATATCATTAAGACTACATGATAATTATTTCTTATTTCAGGTCAAAGTGCAAACTTTCTGAAAGAGGAAATTTAAATATATTGAAGAAAATAAGATGAAGACTCTAATATATCAGATCGTTGACAAAGGAAGGGAGATAATTCTTTACTCTGAATAGTAACCATTTATCTTCCTATAGTTATAGAGATGTGATGGGAGTGTGTGCATGCCTGTGTGTGTGTGCATGCAATTGTCGGTGGTGAAGTAGGCTAGTTGTAAAGTTCTTTAAGCCCAGGCAGGTCTGGTGGCTCACAAGATTTCTCCAGCCTTTGGCCTGAACAAAGTTCTCTCTGACCCAAGGCCGACAATTCTGATGACTGATTATATTTCTGTGCAGTAAGCTGTTAGAGGGGAGAGATGAGTCTCCCTGAATCCCTTATCATCTTACACTCCAGTTTTCTTTTATTCCTGGAACTATCATTGTACTCTAGCCCTTCAATCATCACCTCCACTTTCACATTCAAAGCTCTTACTGAAGGGTCCCAAAATGTCACAAAGATAAGATATATGAATGTATGGAGGAAATAGAGAATCCTTGGCTCTATTTGTATTCACCGTAATCTTGCCAGCAAGAAGAGTGACACGTGTTACTTTCTGGCTGGAAAACTATAAGGAAAAAAAGCAATTTGCCACAAGAACATTATATTATTTTTTTCCAGAAGAATAACTGGTTTAACCTCCAAAGAAATACCCTCTTAATGTGTGTGTGTGTGTGAGTGTGTGTATGTGTATTAATGGTAAATCTTGATTTAAGTAGAAGATTGTTTAGTTTTCTGATTTACCAAAGGGTTCTTAATATATACTCTAAGTACAAAATAAGCATCATTTTTAAGACTGAGGCTGTTTTATTTCACTGTAACTTATGTATTTTAGTATTAATAGTACTTTCTTACTGAAAGGATAACAGGCAGGAAGGCCAGGGGTCTCCAAATGGAGGAAATAGACTGCAAGTGTCAGACATTTTTCTCTCTCTTAAGAGGCAGGAGGAAACAAACTAGGGATATTTTTTTCCTTCTCTATAAAAATTTAAAAGGCTTCTCTTAAAATACTGTGTTGCCATAATGACACCTGGTTTCACCTGAAGCTAACTATTCTCAAACCTTGAGTTAACCAATATATTTTTCTTATGGAAATGTTTGTCTTAAGCTATGTTAATGTGCCATGCATTTACCCCAGACTCTGTCTTCAAGTCGGTTCCGCCTAACGGCTCAGAACCTACTTGACAAACCAATATATTATACTCAGATATTGTTCCCCTTATCTATGTAAATGAAACTATTTGTATGGTAATCTGCCCTTCTACAAGAGTCTAGTCAATCGTTTTATGGCCTGGGATGAATCAACTGGTGCCAAGATTATCACAAAATGCAACTTATGGATGAAGGGTCTGGTGCCATTCAGAGTTTTAAGACATTCCTTTCTTTTCAGGAATTCCAGTCTTTTCACTAACAGACTGCTAGTGACTATATAACATCCAGCTGAAGACTAGCAGGGGGCACTCTTTCTGCCCCCTTCTGATGCCTATGTCAGAAGCTTTCTCTATCTCCTTTATACTTTAATAAAACTTTATTACACAAAAGCTCTGAGCGATCCAGCCTCATCTTTGGCCCCGGATTGAATCCGTCTCCTCCGGAGGCCAAGAATCTCCACGTCTTATCGTTCAGCAACAACCTTTCATTACTTTACAGTCGAGTGGATTCTCAGTAATGACAGTCTGTGATGTATATACAACACCTACATTTGGGAGGAGGTTGAATTAAGGTATCTCCCAATTTTCTTTCCAGAATTCATGACATCTGTGTGTACTTAAGCAGCCAAAAGCAGAAAAGTCAGAGGTTGATCTTATTTCCGCATTGCCTGTTATGGCAGTTCTGGCATTTCTTCTTCACTTGGTGTGGTCATCAGTTTCTTCAAGCTTTCAGGACTTATTCTGACAGCAAGTTTGTAATGTCTTCTAGAATCTAGGTCAGGATGTTAAATTCAGAGCTCAGGAGAGTGCTTCCATCTTGATAAACTCTCCCTCATCTGACTTCATCTTCTTCCTGCCCTCTTGCTCCAGCGCCATCAGCATCCAGTCCCATACACACTCTCACGATTCCTGCCCTTGCAAGTTGGCCGAGTCCTGTAGGTCCTTCAGCATCTAGTCCCATTCCCCTCTTGGCAGGTTCAGCCTCTGTTTGACTATCTCACATTTTTTTTCAACCACCTGATACACTTGATTAATCAGTGTGTTTCCCTCCATTCAGAGGTCATCTGAGTTTACAACTAATGATAAGTTTAAGACTACACCACTACCAGGTATAGCAATGTGTCACAATATTCAGTACTGCCAGGAAGGGGGCCTCATTGCTAGACAAGCAGTGTATGACCCAGACCCAAAATTTCACCTTAGACTCTGTTTCCTTAACCACTTTCAATACAACTGCTGCACTTTGCATTTCCAGGAAAACAGATGCCAAACACATAGCATGCAAGAAGTTAATTGATGAGTGTTTTTAAAAATATCAAAATATATCTGCATAGAAATGGAAAAGAGTGAAAATGAACACATATTGGGCCATAGTGCAGTCACAATAAGACCTCAGCTGAATCCATGGGTCGTTTGAAGCTGGACTGGCCCATTAGAGTTGCCCCACTACAGGGCAAGGAGGCTATACATTTACATTCAGCATTCAACCAGTGATGCCTCCAGGAAGAGTACTTTTCTGTGGGAGAGGTAACTTCTCAGCAGAGGACAGTTAGCTGAGAGGACTGACCTCTGAGATCTATCATCCAACATCTAGGGAATAAGTCTTTCTGTCTTGGAAGGAAGATACAGGTGGCAGTGTGCAGCACCCATTAGGACATCTGGTTCATGCTGCTTCTTCTATAATTTAGATTTTTGTGTCTATAAAGACTACCTTTCTTTCTATCCCCATATCATAAGCTATGCATTTTTTCCCATATACTGCCATATATTTTTTGCATTGAAGACAAGCAAAGCTCTTCTCCTGCTTTAGTCATCCCAAGTCCATGCATAAATCAGAGAAGAGTCACATTTCTATGAGCACAGGAATTGAGAAGAGATTGTATAATTGGAGCATGGAGCAGTATGTAAATTTTATGTCCATGAAAATTAGAAGTGTAGATACATTTTGGTTACTTGAGAATGGCTTCAATTAGAATCGAAGAAGTCTCACCCCTCCTTCCCCCACCACCCATCCCAATCCTGCATCAGTTAATTGGCAGAAATCTGGAGTTATATCTTCTTTTGTGCATTTCTTCTTTGGTGTTCTATATCTGGTCATGTTATTTAACAAATACTGTGCTGATCAAATTTTGTGATCTCCTTTTCTCACATACAGTTTAGGATTCTCTCTCTTTTTTTTACATTCTGATTTTAATTTATGCAATTTTGATCGTCATCTGTTTTGAGGTTGCCGGATACTGGATAAGACCTCAGTGATATCACCACGGTGCTAAGGGATATTGTTGAAGGCTTAAAGAACAAAAGCTCAGAAAGAGAAGACAAACACTACAGTTTAGTTAGAAAGCCTCTGCCTCTATTACCCTCAACACACAGACACACACAATCACCCACATCCATATATGTTTAGAGATCAAAGATTACCCTGTTAGTGTCTTGATTTCTCTTAACATAATTAACAACAGCATATATTTATTTGTGGATTTATTTATTTAGCTTTAATTTAAAAATTTTAATTGCTATTTTTTAGTTTATATTTTTTAGAGCTTATAATATTTTATAGAATTATTAGTTATTAAGTCTGATTTAGATGTAGAAAACAATAGCAACAATGTTATAAAGTTTATTTTTGGCTAGGATAATTAATGAAGGTGACTGGTCCCATATGCTTCAAGTAAAATACTAAAAAATATGCTTTAGGCTATTACTTGGGGTTAGGTATATCAAAACTTTTTATTTTGAGGATCAGACTTATAGAAAGTTGCAAGGTTACTAAGAATTCCCTTCACTTAGATTTCTCAAATGTTAGTATTTTAAAATATTTGTCATATCCTTCTCTCTATTATTGTCTATTATGTAAATCTCATTTTTTCTGAACCTTTTGAGAGCAAGCTGCAGGCATGATGACCCCAACATTTAAATACTTCAGTATGTCTTCCTGTAAACTAATATATCCTTTCATATAACTGCAGGGTAATTATCAAAAACAGGAAGGGAGTTTTCTTAAAAAAAAAAAAAAAAACTAGACTAAACAAAGAACTACCATACCACTCAGCAATTCCATTACTGAGCATATATCCTGAGAAAACCGTAGTTCAAACAGACACAAATACCCAATGTTTACCGCAGCACTATTTACAATAGCCAATATGTGGAAGTAATTTAGATGTCCATCTACAGATAAATGGATAAAGAGCACACATATACAGTGGAATATTAGTCAACCATAAAAGGAACAAAATTGAATCATTTCTAGTGAGGCAATGAACCTAGAGCCTGTTATGAAAGTGAAGTTAGAAAGAGAAAAACAAATATCATATATTAACACATGCATGTGAAATCTAGAAAAATGGTACTGATGAACCATTTTCAGGACAAGAATAGAGGCAGAGACAATAAAAACTGACCTGTGGACACAGAAGGGGAGGAGCGGGGATGAACTGAAACAGTAGCATCGACACATATACACTGTGTGTGTGCCCATGCTCAGCTATTTGCAACCTCATGGCCAGGCTCCTCTGTCCATGAAATTTTCCAACTAAGACTACTGGAATGGGCTGCCACTTCCTACACCAGGGGATCTTCCTGATTCAGGGATCAAACTCGTGTCCTGTGTCTTCTGCACTGGCAGGTGGATTCTTTACCACTGGGACCACCAGGGAAACCCATATATACACCATATGCCATGTGCTAAGTCACTTCAGTCATGTCCAACTCTGTGCGACCCTATGGACTGAAGCCCACCAGGCTCCTCTGTCCATGGGATTCTCCAGGCAAGAATACTGGAGTGGGTTGCCATGCCCTCCTCCAGAAGGTCTTTCCAGTCCAGGAATGGAACCTACGTCTCTTATATCTCCTGCAATAGCAGACAGGTTCTTTGCCACTAGGGCCACCTGGGAAGTCCTTAATTATATACACAACCATGTATAAAATTGAAGAAGGGACACACAAAGAATTGGATACAACTGGACAATTGACACATGCACAATGTATAAAATAGCTAGCTAGCAGGAAGGCGCTATATAGCACAGGGAGCTCAGTTCAGTGTCTGTGATGACCTAGAGGGGTGGGATGGGGAGGTGGGAGGGAAGCTCAGAAGAGAAGGGGTACATGTATACACATAGCTGGTTCACATTGTTGTATAGCAGGAACTAACACAGCATCGTAACACAATTATATTCCAATGAAGACAATGAAGACTGTCAAAAAAAAAAAAAAAAAAAGAGAGAAAGAAACTGTTCAAAAGTATTGATGAATTTTTCTGTTTGTTTTTGTCACTTTCCTTATATCAACCAAAACTTTCATTTTTGCTTTTGTCACAACTTACAGTGAAAATACACATTTCAGCCTATGATCTAAATGCAAATGCAAACTTCTTTCATATTTGTGAATATTTCCCAGCTGCTTTGAGATAGGAAGCCAATTATGTACAATATATCACAGAGAGGAAGCAATTACATTCATTTTCTTGGGCACTGAGAAATTTGATAAGGGTGACACTTGGCACATTGAGCTGTGATAACAGTTAATTTTTTAAAAGGCATAAAATATAGGGCAGTTGAATTGAAGCCATTTGTTTTTAAATTGTAGGAAATTGTGTTACCTTAGATGCTTTCATATGACAAGAGGGAGTGAAAAAATTAATTTAGAAATCTGTTCTAAATGCAAAATGAGTACTAGGCCTATTCAATTAAAACAAAACACTTCATTCTAAGAATAAGCCAACCCCTGAAACCTAACAATTAGCTTCAGATTGGACTGTACCTTTGTAAAACTGAAGAAGGCAAGGACTTCTCATCATGCATAATGTTGTTTTCCTGAACTCTCTTCCATTTATAAATAATGCTTCTTTTTCTTTTTTATATGTAAGGCAACCAACATCCATATTTCTTCTCTTCATTAAAATACTCTCCAAGTGATATTAGGTAAATTTATCAATACTCTGTGATAGGTGACTTAAAATTCTAAATGCAGAGTGCTTTCATCCATTTATTCAGTAGGTATCTCAAATTGGACAAATAATACAGTTTACTCACTATACCACATGTGCGTTAAGAACTGATGCTTTCGAACTGTGGTGCTGGAGAAGACTCTTGAAAATCCCTGGGATGGCAAGGAGATCAAACCAGTCAATCCTAAAGGAAATCAACCCTGAATATTCATTGGAAGGACTTATGCTGAAGCTCCAATACTTTGGCCACCTGATATCAGGGAAAAGCTGATTCTTTGGAAAAGACCCTGATGTTGGGAAAGATTGAGAGCAAGAGAAGGGGGTGGCAGAGGATGAGATGGTTGGGTGGCATCATTGACCCAATGGACATGAGTCTGAGCAAACTCAGGGAGATAGTGAAGGACAGGGAAGGCTGGCGTGCTGCATTTCATGGAGTCACAAAGAGTTGGACACAATATAGAGACTGAACAACAACAATATTAGACATTACTGGGCTTCCCTGATGGTTCAGTGTTAAAGAATCCATCTGCCAAAGTAGGAGACGTGGGTTAGATCCCTGGGTCGGGAAGATCCCCTGAAGAAGGAAATAGCAACCCACTCCAGTATTCTTTCCTGGAAACTTCCTAAACAAAGGAGTCCAAGGGGTCACCAAAGATTTGGACATGACTTAGTGACTAAATAACAACAGTGCACACTATATTTCTTTCTTATCATTAGAATAGCAATTAAAAGTGAAGCAAGCAAAAGCAAGCTCACTGTATTATATCTGAGGTCACTTTTGTTGGATTGGTACTTGCTCAGTATTTTATCACACAAAATTAAGACAATCTGCTTTTAGTTTATGGCAACTAAGAGAGTATTCTATATTTCAAGCTTTAATTAGAGGTGTTTATCTCAATAAATGTCCCAAAATGCATTTGTTTCTTTGCAAAATTAACTTATTTCTTCTCCTAAATGGGAGGTGTAAGTTAAAATGTTTCTGTTTCAGAATTTTGGTGCCCTAATTATTCACACATTCCTGCTTGAAAAACACTGAAGGAAGTTGCACTTCCTTTGCAATGAGAGCAAAGCAGCATCCCAGACAGAGTTCATCAGTCATAATTCCAAGAGACCCCTTCCATTCCACACAGATGCCCAGTCAGACAGTGCTCTATTTCTCTTACATCTCCTGATAAATGCATTGAAATATCACTCACTTATATTGTAGGGCTGTGAAGAAAAAAGTTAATTGCATGATGATATAATATGCTAGAATTGGGGTCTGTAATATTAACCTTAAAAGAAAATAAGTTCTAAGTTGGTTCATGTGCAATGAAATAGGAAGCAAAACTCAAGAGGTAAGGGTTACAAAAACCTAAATAACAGTCAATTTCATTTTTTTAAACAGAGAATTGAATTATTTGTAGCCAACTCATCCATTCACTCATTCAACAAATAATTGTTTTATTTTATTTCCAGTCAGAAAGATCCACAGTTGCAAGGACTAAAGGTGAAGGTAAATAAAGAGGCTCAATCATGGGATGACCTTGGGGCCAGGTCAAGGGATAAACACAATGCGAAACTATTAAATAGACTAAAGGATGAGAATATCTCAACCAAACACTTTGGTTTCAAAGGATATAGAGGAATATCGAAAAAATTTATTTATGGGCTTAATGTAAATTCCACTTTAACTATTAATTAGGAGTAGTTCCAAACTTGAGTTAATTAGAAAGTCAGCCTTTTACTTAAAAGAATGAATGGCACATTACCCATTTTGAAAACTGAGAACTGAACTGCATGCATCAATGTCAGTGCTTATTCCTTTTATGTATTTGTTCATATTTGAACAAGCTCTTTTTAGGTGCCTGGCATCATCCTAGAGGCTTCCCAGGTGGTGGCGTGGTAAATAATTCACCTGCCAATGCACAAGATGCAAGAGGCGCAGGTTTCATACGTGATTTGGGAAGATCCCCTAGAATAGGAAATGGCAACCTGCTCCAGTATTCTTGCCTAGAAAACTCCACGGACAGTCCCTGAGGTCACAAAGAGTGGGACACAACTGAGCTTGACTGAACATACATACACACACATCCTGCTAGGTGAAACTGATAACAGCAAGTAAAAGATCTGTGGGCATCTGATCTAAGTCTTCCTGGCTCACTATGTATTAAAATAGGTAATAAAATTTGTTATTTGTCAGTTATCATACTTTTAACATTTCTTTCCTACCCACTGCATACTGGGTTAACCATTGGAGAGAGAAAGATTAAACTGGCTTTGCTCTCATGGAGCTCACAATGCAAAATCATATCTAAAATTATTTGTATATATGAAAAATATTTTGATTAGGTAATTAAAACACAATGAAGTAGGATATTTAATTTGCTGGCAATTGTTTTGTTTTAGCCCACACACTGCTCAACAACAGGCCACTCTGGGCTGGACTCTGGTCCTGGGCACATTCAAGATTTTGGAAAAATTATCAAAATATTCCTGATCCCTAAGAATGATAAAAGAATGCAATAAGAGCTGTCAATTCAAAATTTATGAAAGACAGTCACTCCAGTATTGATAGTCATCAATATCCATCATTAAATTATAATAAAAATGTACTATCACAAATTTTATAACCTGCTCGTTAATGCATTTTGTCCAGTGTTTAGATTTCATGTTGTACCAATGTTTGTGGTATTTGGTAAGTGTGAGTGGATTTAATACCCCTTAGGTGATTTAATCTTTGTCTAAATGTCCAAAGTTTTTTTTTTAAATAATAATCTTTGAAACTCCCTATCTTTGTTAATTTATAACTTGGTTTAACTTGACAGTATCACTTTTTTTCTTTGAACATGCATTCTTTCAATAGTCTGTGTCTGGAATTAGAAACACTTTATCTCATTGTATCTTTGAATATTTTTTCTTTTACTTGTTTAGTTTTCTTCCATTGGGACACCTATTATGTGTAACAGGCTGTCATTTAGTGTCTCAATTATTATTATTGCAATCTTTTAACCTCTCTGTTCCTTTCTATTCCTCTTCAATTTCATTTCCTTTGAAGCTTGTTCTCCATAGCCTTAACTGTTATATGTTAAATTAATCAAAATTTTAAAAATAAAGACTTTATCTTTTTAACTCAACTTATTTTGTCTTTGATATTCTTCCTTTTTTATGAAGATCTACATTTCTGACCCATATACTTTCCCTTCTGTTAAAGTTCTTCCTTAATGTTTCTGGCAAGACAGTTCTATTGGCAACAAACTCCCTCAATTTTTGCTTGTCTGGGAAAATTTTCACTTTTGGAAGACAATTTCACAGAGTAGATAATTTCAGATTGGTAGATTTTTTTTTCTTCTCACAACACTTTAAATATTTCACTTCACTCTCTTGCTATATTATGGTTTCTGAGAAGTTGGATATAATCATTATCTTCTTTATTCTATTCTCCCCTGATGTCCTTCAGGTTTTTTTCCTTTAACCTTCACTTTCTGTCATCTGGAAAAAATATATGTCAAGGTATAGAGGGATTTTGTTTCTTGCTTTATTGGTATTCATCCTGTGTGGTCTTTTGTGGGCTTCCTGAATCTATATTTTGGTGCTTGACATTAATTTGGGAAATATAGGTTTTCCCTGCTATCTGAAAGTAGAGCATTCTTATGAAATCTCCTGTTAGCTGAAATCGTATAAAATGAAGATGCAATTACCTTAGGCCAGATCTGCTAACGGATGCACAATACAAATTGACATCGAGCACAGATGCCCGCAGACACACTTCAAAGCCCCCGGCGGCCAGATACTGAGATGCCGAATACAGTTCCTGGGGGAGGAGATTTCAGTGTCCTTTCTGCTCCAGTGTGTGCTGCCTCCACACATAATGGCTTGCTGCAGAACAATGCTGAATGCTACTTTTGCTTTTCCCCTTTTTAAATAAAAGTGAAAGTCCTTTACATATTTCCTTCAGCTATTTGAAACAGAAACTAGTGTAGGTCTTCTATAAAAGTGAAGTGACATAAAGCAAACTTTCAAAAAACAGGAATACCTGTACTCAGTTATTGATTTTTCAAATATTTCTTCTGCTCTTTTCTTTCTTCTCTGGTATTCTCCTTACATGTAGGTTACATCTTTTGTAGCAAGTCCCACAGTTCTTGAATATTCTGTTCTCTTTTTAGTTTTTTCCCCTATTTGCTTTCCAGTTTTACCTATGGAGATGTCATCAAGTTCAGCCATCCTTTCTTCAGCTACTTCCAGTCTAAGAGACCCATTAAAATCTTTTTTTTCCCATTTCTCTGAAAGTGTTTCTTTCTCTAGCATTTCTTTTTGCTTCTTTCTTAAAATTTCCTTCTTTTTCTTACATTGCCCATCTGTTATTGCATGCTGTTGACTATCCATTAGAGTCCTTAGCATATAAGTCATAGTTATCTTAAATTTTAGTCTGATAATTCCAACATTCTTGCCTATCTGAGTCTGGTTCAGATACTTCCTTTGTCTCTTCAAACTGTATTTTTTGCCACGAAGTATGTTTTGGAATTTCTTCTTGACAGCCAGGGACAATGTCCTGGGTAATAGGAACCACAGTAAATAGGCTCTAGTATTGTGAGTCTTTTGCTTCTGAACCGTGAACTTGAAAGGGACCTATCGGTCCTCTCTCCTTACGTGAATAGGAAAGCTGGAGCCAGTTGGAGTTGAGTATTTACCTTCTCCCATGTTAGGGAGGCTCTGATAATATGCTAGCAGGTCAGGCTCTGGTTAAATAACTCCTCCTGAGAGAGCAGACCTTGTTAAGAAGAACACACTCTTCAGGCATAGTTAAAGATGTGTCTTTCTCTTCCTGTCAAGAGTGTAAGAGGCCATATTCCCTGTGAAGTTCTAGGAAAGCTCTTTTAGGTAAAACTAAGAAAACTGTTGGGATTCCCTGGACAGACTCTACCTGGAGTTTTCACATCTCAGAGATAGCCATACTAAGCCTCCAGGAATTCATTAACTACAGTTCAGGTTCCCTAACCCTAACACTGGTTCTTGCTCAGTAGTTTCTGCGAGTAAGATGTGATTCTCCATGTTCCTCTGTGGGTTGCTCCAATTCGGGGGCAGCCGTTTGCTCTGTGAATTATTTGAAACAGCTAAGAAGAATTGCTGAAGTCTGTTTAGTTTTTACTTCCTGTTAGGATGGAGTGGTGACTTTCAAGCTTCTTACATACCTGATTAGAAACTTATTCATTTCTATTTTTTTTCATTTTGAAGAATTTTTGTGAATCTATTAATTAGTGTCCTTATTGGAAAACCCATTGCAACTTCATCTCCAAGAAGCACAACGCTTACTCCTTTCAGGTTGAACCTGTTAGACATAACTTTTCTATCTGTTAGGTGAATAAGTAACATTCATATTCAATAAGGAGCTTAGAATATACTACACTAACATTCAACTATTTGCTCATCTTTGAGCCATCATGGGCCAGAACTAATGAGGCAGTAAAACAAAGTTGTTTATATCAAATGATCCTTACTTATATATCCAGATTCATACTTAACATCTGTGTGAATTTAGGGAAATTATTCAGTCTGTTGTTCAACTTCCTCCCATATAAAATGAGTTTAACAACTATATCTAATATGATTATTAAGACATTAGTTAAGTAGCAAATGTAAACTCCTTAAAGCAAAACATAACTAAGAAACTAAAAAATAAAAATATAACAATAACATTTGGTACAACTTTGTTAAGCCACCTTAAGAGGAGTGCCTTATAAAGAAAGGCAAATGAGCAGATAGGGGACCGTTGTTTATGGGCAGACTAATGCAACTGGGCTGATGATTTCTTGTCAATTTGGAGTAGGAGAATTTATAAGATTGAGTTTTGAGTACAACTGACAGTGTCTATGAGGCCACAGCATCCTGAGAATTACACACACTTAATAAGGATTCCCAGAGGGTATTTTCTGAATAAATATTCATTGGCAGGTAGCTAGCGGCTTCACTGGCTGGTGTTTTGCTTGTACAGATGACAGCTTTTTGTTGTCCTTTTTTTATGAATACCATTGTCTCTGTTGATTTAGGGCCCTACCATGAAAGAAAACTCCCACTGATTCTGAGAATTTTAGGCTTTATTTTTATTTTTTTTTAATTTTGTAAACAACAGTAGAACACAGGGGTTTTTCAGAAAGTGTCTGTGAATTGTAAGTTTCTTTCAGAGTGATCCATGCTTTTAAAGTGATTTAGAGCATCCTATTCTCCACTTCCTGCTTTGTAGACAGTAAAGAGTTTGTCTTCAGGCACAGAAAATAGGAAACTTTCCATTCTTCTTTTACCTTCTGACTATGATACAATTCAAGCAGTAAAAAGCATCATACCTTATGTGCAATTATAAGAATTATCAGCATTATTATTGACTCATACTTCTCTTTCAAAAATCTCATGTCTTTAGTGATTTCCTGTGATACTGAAAGGAGATGAACTGGTTCTCATGCACCTCAGGACTGCACATATTTTGTATGTGAAATGACGGCTTTGCTTTGATTTTCCTGTGCACAGAGAAGGACATGGCCTGGAATGAGTGCTGCACAGTCCGTTTGTCCACATTAATGCTATTAATGATATTGTTTTTCCTGGGTAGTCCTGGCAATAGCTACAGAGTTGCAAATAAGACACATATGTCAACATCTCCTAGCTTTTCTTTTGTCCCAAATACTATGCTTCTAACCTTCTGCGGAGCATGATGAAGATAAAATTATTTAGTTGGAAAAAAAGTTTTTAAATGATATTAACAACAAACCTTCGACTCAATTGTCTCATTTTTCTTCATCCAGATACAAACATTGAGAAATGATCATTTCCATGCAGTCTTAAACATCTGTGATAACTGACATGAAGCAATAAGAATATCTGTCTATTACAGAAGCTGAACCAAGAGGCTCTCTTACACAGAGAGTTTGGCCAGTCAGTTTGTTATGTGAAATACCAAACTGGTATCTCTTCTGTAGTCTGGCAATTTCATGGATTCAAAGGTGGAATAAATGCTACATTTAATATGATGTAAACATGTAAATGTTACACCAAACTAGTCAACTATTACTGACCTGTATATATACATATGTAGAAGATGAATCATAAACATCTCAAAAGATTCTGCAACACCTGTATATTGCCAAAACATGTCCCAGAATTGAAGCATGGGAGATTTACTTTTAAGTTCCTATTTCCATCCCTCTATATCTTTTCTGCTCTCTACTATTTCTGCCTGACAGGTCTTCAGAATGCTCATAGTTACAGTGCCCAAAGATGCTTGCTGCGCTATACTCTGGACATCTTCCATCCTTACCTACCTTTACTAATAGTAAGCGTTTAAGGTCTTACTAAGTTTTTAATTAATCCATACAACAATTAGATGGTTGAAAAACATCAGACAATATTTTTATCTTACATAAAGGGCTTCCAGCTGAATACATAAGCAATAACTGAACTGCCACTCTTAAGGTAAAGTCAGTGGGGTGGGGATTTGTATGTACTGATTTCTCTGAGCATCTCAAATCACACAAAATGGGAAGTTATTGATTTTGCTCATGAGTACTCAGGACCTTGTCCCTGGGTGACCATTTAGAGTTGATTAAGCCTATACAAAAAGCATTTCTATTATCAAATCTTAATCAATTTTGCAAAACAAATGTATGCAAGTCAAAATGAATTTAATTACTTCTACAAAAGAGACCTTAATATCCTCGTAATGAAGTTGAACAGTTGTAGAGTATGGTCATCTTTATAAACTGATTCTCTGCAAATATTTACAAGAAATTAGTGTTAGGTTTGAATTTTAGCAAGTTTTAAAAACAACTACACTTTTGTAAGCTGTTATTGTGCTTTAATATAATGTGCATTAAGGGATATTTCAAATCTAATGTCTGCTGTGTCTCGCTAAAATTCCAGCGATTCTCAGAATCACTGCAATGCCTAGTTGTCCATAATGGTGAATTTATAAATATTAATTACAATTCTTCTGTGATGAACTATGACACTAACTAAGTTATGAAAATGTAATGGTTTAAAAGTATATAGGAAGTTCTATTTAAGCACCAAATTTCAGGAATCTGTATAGGGAACAACATTTTCAGAACTATTTTTTTTTTTCAGAGAAAATTAATTAAACATTTGTTACAATTCCTTCTTAATAGATACAGAGAATATTTATTTAGACAAAGGTGCAATTTACTGTGAATTGATTCCAATAGTTACTAGAAATGACAATGATCTTGATACCTCTATCCTAATTCCTGGTTAATGATAATGAAGATAAGTGTATTTTGCTTGCTCTTAGCTCTTTTCTGATTGTACCACATATCTCTCAAGAAATAGACTGAACAGGCTAGTTGATCACATATTATGAAACCATATACGAGGTTGGCACAAATATAACTGCGGTTTTTGCATTGTTGAAAATTTCCATTTAATATTGGAATACATTCTAAATAAATGTGGTTATGTTAAACAGTGCAGTGGTGGTTTAAGAAGTTTTGCAAAGGAGACAAGAGCCTTGAAGATGGGGAGCTTTGTGGCTAGGCATAGAAAGATGGCAATGATCAATTGAGATCAATAATTGAGGTTGATCCTCTTACAACTGATTTAGAAATCGCCCAAGAACTCAACATTGACCACTCTATGGTCATTGGGCATTTGAACTGAATTGGAAAGGTGGAAAACCTCAATAAATGTATGCCACATGAGCTGACTGAAAATCAAAGAAATCATCATTTTGAAGTGTCTTCTATTATTCTACATAACAATGAAGCACTTCTCAACTGGACTGTGACATGCAATGAAAAGCAGACTTTATAAGATAACTGATGACTACTGCTCAGTGGCTGTACCAAGAAGCAGCTCCAAAGCATTTCCCAAAGCCAAAGTTGCACCAAAAAAAGGTCATGGTCACTTTTGGTGGTCTGCTACCAGTTTGATCCACTACCACTTTCTGAATCCTGGTGAAAATATTACATCTGAGAAGTATGCTCAGCAAATCAGAGATGTATCAAGAATTGCAATACCTGTAACCAGTAATGGTCAACGGAAAGAACCCAATTCTTCTTCAGGACAATGCCCAGCCACGCATTGCACCAAGGCTTCAAAAGTTGAACGAATTGGGCTACAACGCTTCACCTCATTTGCCATATTCACCTGACTTTTCTCCAATCAACACCCACTTCTTCAAGCATCAAGAAACTGCTTTCCAAGAGTTCATCAAATCCTGAAGCACGGACTTTTATGCTACAGGAATAAACAAACTTATTTCTCATTGGCAAAAATGTGTTGACTGTAATGGTTCCTATTTTGATTAATAAAGATGTGTTTGAGCCTAGTTATAATGACTTAAAAGTCACAGTCTGAAGCCACAATTATTTTTGCATCAACCTAATATTAATTGCAAACTCATTTTTACCAGGTTATATCCACACATGAGTTGTTTTGGATTTCATTCTCTTCTAGAATGGAATGCTAAAGTCCTACTCAAAAAGTAAAAAGAGAGACCTGGAAGGTTTGTCCAGAAATAGATGGGTTACCGCAGTACAGACCCAGTATCTGGTGCTAGTTGTAAAGACTGGAATTAGGGAAGCTGATATTCACAAGAGTTGAGATTGAGGCTAATCATTAGTCCAAGTAAGCTAAAGTCTTAGTAGAGGAAACTCAGGAACAGACCTTGGGAGGGTCATGTATTACACAGTTTGAAAAGTGCAGGATGATCAACATAATACGTATAAGCATTAGATATAATATCAAGGCAGTTTTTTTTTTTTTTCTTTTTCCCCTGGGTAACAAAGATCCAGTGTTGGGACTTCCCTGGTAGTCCAGTGGTTAGGAATCCTCCTGCCAAGGTAGGGGACATGGGTTCCAACCATAGTCCAGGATGGTCCCACATGCCAAGGAGCATGGTGCTCCTCGATGGTCCGAGGAGCAACTAAGCCCATGTGCTGTGGCTACTGAGTTGGCATGCTACAGCTACAGAAGCCTATGCATCTAGAGCCTGTGCTCTGCAACAAGAGAAGCCACTACAAAGAGAACCCCATGCACACCAACTAAGAATATCTCCTATTTGCCACAAATAGAGAAAGCCTGCACGCAGCAATGAAGACCCAGCACAACCAAAAATAAAATTTAAAAAATATCCAGTGTTTATTGTCATTGATACTTCCAGGGTTTAAATCATCATCTTCCATTACAGGCAGTGGCTACAGTAAAGCTGAGGTTGTTCAAGACAAAATCCTTTAAAATAATTGAACCTAAGAGATCTTTTACAATCTTCCAAACCTGCCCCTTGGATAGGACTGTAAACTCATCCCTTATTAGTTGTATAAGCTTTGTGGCCTAAATATAACTATAAATGAGAAATTTGTGAAAACTACACCCACTGAGGTTCCAAGGCTTTCCAGCAGCACTTTGCTGAATGGCATCATGCTCAAGCCATGAGGTATTTGGGCGTCCAAAATCACTGCCAGCTCAGCTAATGTGACACAGATTGATGATGCTATCTCCTTTTGGGCCAAGCTGAAACTGCAGAAGGCATCAGTAACAATGGCAGCCTGATACTGAAGAAGAGTATGAAGACTCCAGTGGGAATGCTGTGAATAAGAAGACAAATGAGGATCTGAAAAGAACAAGGATGGCACTAGCATTCAGGGATGTATCTCAGCTTTTATGCTTGTCCAGGCTTCCCTAAAACCTGGTGTTTATTTTTTTCTATTTCTCCTAACCAATGCTCCTAAAGACTCTTTGCTATTTAGTCTTATGGATTTAACATGCATCTTGTAGAAACATGGCATGCTGGTCAATTGCAGAATTGAGATGTGTTTTATCTTTGTTTTCTATTTAAAATTTTTTTGGGGGAAAAATGTGACCCATTTAATATGATTATAGTCAGCAAGCTAAGGTCTAAGGCCTCAGAGTTGGGGATTCTCTCATTTCAGCTCTTTGTTCTTCTCAGGAACAGAGATCAAACACACCCATCGGTGACTATCCATCTGGGGTAAAAATTTCTGGCCAAACTGCAGTGTTCAGGGCAGAGGAACCACCCACTTACTAGAGGGCATCTCTGATTCCTCCCCTGAAACCATATTGATTATATTATTTGCAGCCAAAGATGAAGAAGCTCTATACAGTCAGCAAAAATAAGACAGGGAGCTGACCATGGCTTATATCATGAACTCCTTATCACAAAATTCAGACTTAAACTGAAGGAAGCAGGGGAAACCACGAGGCCTTTCAGGTATGACCTAAATCAAATCCCTTAGGATTATACAGTGGAAGTGACAAATAGATTCAAGGGATTATAACTGATAGAGTGCCTGAAGAATTATGGACAGAGCTTCATAATATTGTACAGGAGACAGTGATCAAAATCATCTCCAAAGAAAAAATGGCAAAAAGGTTGTCTGAGGAGGCCTTACAAATAGCTGAGCAAAGAAGACAAATGAAAAGCAAAGGAGAAAAGGAAAGATAGACCCATCTGAATGCAGAGTTCCAAAGAATAGCAAAGACACAAGAGAAAGTCTTCCTAAGTGATCAATGCAAAGAAATACAGGAAAACAATAAATGAGAAAGACTAGAGATCTCTTCAAGAAAATTAAGAGATACCAAGGGACCATTTCATGCAAAGATGGGCACAATAAAGGACAGAAACAGTATGGACCTAACAGAAGCAGAAGATATTAAGAAGGGGTGGCTAGAATACACAGACCTGTACAAAAAAGATCTTAATGACCCAGATAACCACGATGGTGTGATCACTCATCTAGAACCAGACATTCAGGAAAGTGAAGTCAAGTGGGCATTAGGAAGCATTTCTATGAACAAAGCTAGTGGAGGTGATGGAATTCCAGCTGAGCTACTTCAAATCCTAAAAGATGATGTTTTTTAAAGTGCTGCACTCAATATGTCAGCAAATTTGAAAAACTCAGCACTGGCCACAGGACTGGAAAAGGTCAGTTTTTATCCAATCCCAAAGAAAGGCAATGCCAAAGAATGTTCAAACTGCCACACAACTGTACTCATTTCACACGCTAGCAAAGTAAGGCTCAAAATTCTCCAAGCTAGACTTCAACAGTATATGAACCGAGAACTTCCAGATGTTCAAGCTGTATTTAGAAAAGGCAGAGGAACCAGAGATCAAATTGCTCACATCAGCTAAATCATAGAAAAAGCAAGGGAATTCCAGAAAAACATCTACTTTTGCTTTAATGACTATGCTAAAGCCTTTGACTGTGTGGATCATAACAAACTATGGGAAATTCTTGAAGAGATGGGAACACCAGACCATCTACCTGCCTCCTGAGAAACCTGTATGCAAGTCAAGAAGCAACAGTTAGAACCAGACATGGAAAAACAGACCGGTTCCAAATTGGGAAAGGAGTACATCAAAGCTGTGTATCATCATCCTGCTGATTTAACTTACGTGGAGAGTACATCATGTGAAATGCCAGGCTGGATGAAGCACAAGCTGGAATCAAGATTGCAGAGAGAAATATCAATAACCTCAGATATGCAGATGACACCACCCTTATGGGAGAAAGCAATGAGAAACTTAAGAGCCTCTTGATGAGGGTGAATGAGGAGAGTTAAAAACCTAGTTTAAAACTCAACATTCAAAAAACTAAAATCATGGCATCTAGTCCCATCACTTCATGGCAAATAGACGGGGAAACAATAGAAACAGTGATAGACTTTATTTTCCTGAGCTCCAAAATCATTGCATATGGTGAGTTCAGCCATGAAATTAAAAGACTCTAGCTCCTTGGAAGAGAAGTTATGACCAACCTACACAGCATATTAAAAAGCAGAGACATTACTTTGCCTACAAAGGTCTATACAGTCAAAGCTATGGTTGCATAGCTTTGACTTCTAGTAGTTG
The DNA here is from genome assembly GCF_963930625.1 of Muntiacus reevesi. NCBI lineage: Eukaryota > Metazoa > Chordata > Mammalia > Artiodactyla > Cervidae > Muntiacus > Muntiacus reevesi. The sequence goes on along the minus strand of NC_089254.1, from coordinate 85,612,216 downwards.
CATATGGATATGAGATTTGGACCATAAAGAAGACTGAGTGCCAAAGTAGTGATGCTTTTGAACTGTGGCATTGGAGAAGACTCTTGAGAGTCCCTTGGATAGCAAGGAGAGGTCAAACCATTCAATCCTAAAGGAAATCAACACTGAATATGCATTGGAAGACTGATGCTGAAGCTGAAGCTCAAATACTTTGGCCACCTGATGGGAAGTGCTGACTCATGAGAAAAGACTCTGATGCTGGGGGAAAAAAAACAAGACTCTGATGCTGGGAAAGACTGAAGGCAGGAGAAGAAAGGGATGACAGAGGACACAGTGGTTGGAGGACATCAACAACTCAATGGACATGAGTTTGAGCAAGCTCCAGGAGATGGTGAAGGATAGGGAAGCCTGGCTTCCTTCACTCCAAGGGGTAACAAAGAGTCGGCCACAACTGAGTGACTGAACAACAACTGATTCCTCCAGTAACATTCCCAACTCTCCAACTGTTAAGACTTCAATCTTACATTACACGTCCCATAAAGATGGAAACAAATCTTTCTCTTTGTTATCTTAATGATGCACTTTTTCCAACATCTGGAAAAATAATGGGCCCAACTTTCCTTCTGATTACAGAAGGTGTTTTTTAAGCAGAAACCTATAGGATATAAGAGAGTGAGTTATGCAGACAAACAGAAACAAGAGACAGCAGAGAGAGTTCCACCAGGGTAAATGCCTTGAAGCAGGAACACATAAGTGTGGTTGAGAAATAGCAAGAGAGCCTTGTAGCTAGAGTATGAGTGAAGAATTTCGAAGGAAATGAGCTCAGAGATAAGTAGCCTTGCAGAACATGGGAGTGCTGAATTTATCTCCCTCAGTGGAATGGAGAGTTATTGAAGAGCTTTGAGCTGAGTAGTTATATGATTTAATTATGTTTCCAAAGGATAAATCCGATGCTCTTTCAAGACTAGACTAAAGAAAAGATGGTAGAAGCATTGATACCAGCGTGCAGTGGGGTGAAGAGTAGAGCTACTAAAAGGTTTAGGCCATGGTAAACACCACTTGAATCAGAATACTAACAGTGTGGATGGTGGGCAGTGATTTAATTCATACATACACACTCTTACAAATAAATGTACTGATGTATAGCATACATATAGAGACACACACAAACCAGAAGTGAGAACACACATGTAACCTGCTCCTGCACCCATGGGACATTACCAATACACATAAGCCTACTTCCATCTTCTTTCAGTCACAATCTCCCCAGCACAGCATTAAAACACCATCCTGAAATCTACCACCATGGTTCAGTTTGCCCATTTAAAAATTCTGTATAAATGGAATCTCCAGTATGTATGTTTCATATGTTTCTTCTGCTCAGCATATTTGTAAGATTAATTCACTTTGTTTTGTATTGTTTTGTGTTGTTATAGTTTGTTAATTCATTTCTATGTAGTGTTTAGTTGTATGGATATTGGGATAAGTGTAGGGTAGCTTGTTTACAATTTTAGGCTATTAAAAACAGTGTTTCTAGGAACTTTCTTTTTGTATATGCTTGGATAAAGGTACATACATATTTTGAAGAATATATACCATAGGATGTAATTATTATATCATAGACTATGTGTATGTTCATGGGTAATAAGTAGCTTTCCAACATCGTAAGACAAATTCCTCCCAGAAGTTCATATGAGTTTCAGTTGCTGAATATTTTTCCCAGTACTACATTATTGTTTTTTTTTTTTTTTCAATTTTATTCATTCTGCTGGGTGCTTTGTAGTATTGCAATATAAATTAGATGACCTTATCATACGTTACAGGCCATGTGAATATTCTTTTTGCTAAATATTTGTTCAGATATTTTGCACATTTTTTATTTGACTATCTGTTGCTTTTATTGTTTGCTTTATCCTGGACAATTCCTTTGCCATACATATGAGTTGCAAATATTATATTTCCCACTCACTGACTTCATTATTCACTTTCTCAATGGAGTCTTTTGATTAAGAGAAGTTCTTAATGTACTTCTATGGTTAGGTTTATTTATTACATAATTTAGCATATTAGCATTTAATAAGCTAAACACAATACTTGCCTATTTCAAAATCACGAAAAAAATTACCTCATTTCTTTCTTTTGAAAGATTCAGTCTCACATCAGGATTTACAATATAGTTGGCTTTTTTTTTTGGTAGTTTGTGAGGTAGAAGACAGATTATTACCTTTCCTGTATAGATGGACAATTATCCAAGTGTAGTTTAATGAAAAATTTCCTTCTTACAGCACTAAGAAGTGTAAGCTTTGTCATAAATATAGACAGCTCTGTTCTAGGATATTTCACTAGTATGTATGTTCAACTTAGCAACATGCTGTACTGCCTTAATTACTAGTAAGCTTGAAACATTTTAGTGTAATCCCTCTATCTTTGTTGACTTTTTTCAATATGGTCTTGACTTTTCTAGGTTATTTGAATTTTCCATATATAAATATATATTTTTTATAATCACCCTGACATTCAGAATATCCATCTAGGGATTTGATTGGGATTGCATTTAATCTGTTAGCTGCTTAGTTGTGTCCAACTATTTGTGCCCCATGGACTACAGTCCACCAGACTCCTCTTGTCTCTGGAATTCTCCAGACAAGAATGCTGGAGTAGACAGTCATTCCCTTCTCCAGGTGATCTTCCCAACCCAGGGATCGAACACATCTGGGCCACCTGCACTGCAGGCAGACATTTTACCATTTGAGTCACCTAATCTATATATACATTATGGAATAAATTCTATTTTTCAATATTGAGTTTTTAAATCCATGACCAATATCTTTATTTTCCTATTTATTTATATCCTCTTTAATTTCCCTTAGTAAAGTTTGGAGTTTGGTAAGTAAATTCTTAAATACCTTTTATTATACAAGAGTTAGTCATTAGGTGATAGTTTTTACATATTTCACATTCTGATTCTATTATAAATGGACTTTTAAAGTATACATTTATATATTTTTCCCTAGCAAATAAAAATAGTAACTCCATTCTTCCTCCTTACAACTAAAACCCCTTAGAAGCATAACCAGCAGGCCTAGGAACTTTCTTTAATATGAAAAGTAGAAAGCATGCTCCCTAGGGACCTTGGGATTTGTGATGTGCAAGGCAGTGAGTTCTTTGGTTTTCTATATATCCCAGACATTGCCTTCCAGAAGCCTTTAACCCAGAACTGTTAGTAGAAACAGGTAAATCTTCAAGAAAAACCTGTTTTCTCTAGTCAAAAGAAAAGAAAGAAAAGAAAGAAAGTGAAGTCGCTCAGTCATGTCTGACTCTTTGCGACCCCATGGATTGTAGCCGACCACACTTCTCCATCCATGGGATTTTCCAGGCAAGAATACTGGAGTGGGTTGCCATTTCTTCCTCCAGGGGATCTTCCCAACCCAGGCATCGAACCTGAGTCTCCTGCATTGTAGGCAGACGCTTTTACCGTCTGAGCCACCAGGGAAGCCTTCCTTCTCTAGCCAAAGGATGGGGAAAACAGAAAGTCTTGTTGGCAATACCTTTACCCCATTTCAGCCAAATAGCTACAAAATATTTGTATCCAATCTCCCAACTGGGGTCCAAAGGAAGATTTATTTTCCAGCCCATTTCCCTCGTCCTCAAGGAAGTGGGGTAGGGGGATGGACATAGTTGCACTTCAATTCCCCAGTAGGACTGTAATTTCAAGGTGAAACGTGGAGCCAATCTTCCATTCCCCTCCTGCAGATGCAGGCAGGACTCTAGTACCTTGGTGGGGTGCGGCAGCCTTGGTGGGCTGGAGCAGGAGCTGACTCTCTGCTTCCTACCTCCCAGCACCCCGTGGGAGCAAGATGGCACCAGGCTGAGTACTCCACACTCGGTAGTTCTGTCCTTTGAAAGATACTTTTAAGAAAACGAACCAATAGATCACAAGCTGGGAGAAAATATTTTTGCAATGAACATAGCTTCCTTGTATCTAGAATTTGTAAAGAATATAAAAATAACATTTATGACTTATAATAAGATAAACAATCCAATAAAATTTCAACATGTACTTCACAGAAGACATGTAAATGAATCATAAGCACTTAAAAGGATACTTCTATTATCAGAGAAATGAAAATTAAAACTAGAAGACAGACAGAAGTCTTATATATTGCTGTTGAAAATGAAAGTGGTACAGGTAATTTTTTTTAAAAAATAGCTTGAAATATTCTTTGAAGTTAAATTTATCTTATAATCCTGAAATTCCACTCTTAGTTATTTACCCAAGAGTTATAAAAACATATTTCCAATTAAAAACCTGTGTGCAAATGTTCATAACAGCATTATTCATAAAAGCCAGAAACTGGAAACAACCCTCTGTCAATCATCCTGTCAATGATTAAACAAATTACATACACACTGTAATAACTACTCTATCAAAATACATTACTTATGAATACACAAAACAATGTGGATTATTCTTTAATGTATTATGCTCAATGATAGAAGCCAGACCTGAAAGCATACACATTGCATAATTCCATTTATATGAAACCAGAAGAGACAAGTTTAATCTACAGTGATATAAAGTGAATCAGGATGGTTTCCAGGAACTGGTGTTGGAAAGAGAAGGGTTGGAAAGAGAAGTTCTAGGGTCATTAGAACTATTGGGATGCTGGGAATATGTTATAACTTGGGTTACATAATCATACATCAAAATTCATCAAACTATGCACTTAAAGTGGGTGAATAGGCAAAGCATAAAGTCTAATTAAAAAAAAAAAAAAAAAAACCCTAACATACATAGATACACAGACACGCATGAATATACACACATACATACACACTTACATCTTTGCCACAGTATAATAATCATACATCTTATTGATATAACCTCAGAAGAACTGAAGAAGAACTAAAGAGCCTCTTGATGAAAGTGAAAGAAGAGAGTGAAAAAGTTGGCTTAAAACTCAACATTCAGATCATGGCATCTGGTCCCATTACTTCATGGCAAATATGTGGGGAAACAATGGAAACAGTGACAGACTGATTTTTGGGGCTCCAAAATCACTGCAGATGGTGATTGCAGCCATGAAATTAAAAGACACTTGCTCCCTGGAAGAAGTTATGTCCAACCTAGATGGCATATTAAAAAGCAGAGATGTTACTTTGCCAACAAAGGTCCATCTAGTCAAAGCTATAGTTTTTCCAGTGGTCATGTATGGATGTTGGATGGAGAGTTGGACTATAAAGAAAGTTGAGCACTGAAGAACTGATGACTTTGAGTTGTGGTGTTGGAGAAGACTCTTGAGAGTCCCTTGGACAGCCCAACCAGTCCATCCTAAAGGAAATCAGTCCTGAATATTCATTGGAAAGACTGATGCTGAAGCTGAAACTTCAGTACTCTGGCCACCTGATTCGAAGAGCTGACTCATTTGAAAAGACCCTGATGCCAGGAGAGATTGAAGGCAGTAGGAGAAGGGGACAACAGAGGATGAGATGGTTGGATGACATCACCAACTCAATGGACATGAGATTGAGTACACTCTGGGAGTTGGTGATGGACTGGGAAACTTGGCATGCTGCAGTCTGTGGGGTTGCAGAGTCGGACACAACTGAGCAACTGAACTGAACTGAACTGATGTTAAAGCTTAAAGTCAAGATTAAAATGACTATTTATTCAATTATCCCTGTTAACTGTCTATCTCTCAATATTAAATGAGTAACCTAGCACCAATTATTTTTACATAATGAGATTGATTTAAACACTAGAGACCTGACCTTTTCCTATAAATTTCTCAGTTTTGGAAATTTATTAAAATATAGGCTAATACAAAAATCTCATCTTTTCACACATCAAATGATATTCATGTGCTTTTAAAGATGCTACCATCTATTAAAATAAATTGCTTATTCATTTCTATTAGGGATGAGTCATAATATTCATATTATTCATATGACAGTTATAATTGCAATATTTAAATATTCTAATATTTATTACAAAGAACTCAAGTGTCTATTTATAAAAAATTTTGAAAGCAGTTTCCTCCTGTTTAATGATGGCCTAATGCAACATTCCTTCCATGATGGACATACTCTATATCTGCCCTGTTTAATGTGATTCCCACTCGCCACATGAAGACATTAAACACTTGAAAGGCTAGGATGACTGAAGAACTTAAAATTTATTTACTTTAATTAATTTGAATTTGGACTTCCCTAGAGGCTCAGTGGGCTTCATTGGTGGCTCAGACTGTAAAGAATCTGCCTGCAAAGGGGGAGACCTGGGTTCGATCCCTGGATTGGGACGATCCCGTGGAGGAGGGCATGTCGATCCACTCCAGTGCTCTTGCCTGGAGAATCCCCATGGCAAGAAGAGCCTGGCGGGCTAGAGTCTGTGGGTTCACAAAGAGTCGGACAAGACTGAGTGACTAAGCACACGCAGCACAGAGGCTCAGCAGTAAATCCACCTCCAATCCAGGAGACGCGGGTTCTATCCCTGGGTCAGGAAGATTCCATGAGAAGGAAAATAGAAACCACCCCAGTATTCGTGCCTGGGAAGTCCCATGGACAGAGGAACCTGGCAGACTACAGTCCTGGGGTTGCAAAAGAGACAGACACAACTTACTGACTAAACAACAATTTAAATTTAAATAGTCACATATGAGTATTAGTTACCCTATTGGGCAGCCATATCTAAGATTTGCAATGGATGAAGTGGATAATTCTTTGCATAGGTGTCAATCTGCTGTTTGGCATTAACAGGAGATTCTATCTGAACCATCCCACTTCTATTTAATAGAATGAGATCCTCACCTGATTTAGTCATATCCTGAGCATTTGTTAAATTAACTTTACATTGGCAGGATTATTCCACACTCAGTGACGTCATACATGAGTATGGTGACCTCAGAGTCTTTCTCCATACTCAAGGCAGATAGAGAAGGCTGAATCCAAATCTGCCTCAGGCAGAGTCTAAGCCAGCTTATTTCTTTTTCTCTCCCGCAGGTTGTTAGATGCTTTGGGAGTTCTTGATACTGGTTAGTGTTAAGGTATTTACCTAAGCTATTTATTTTAGTTCAGAATACTAAAGAGTCTGATCTTTGGAATAATGGGCACTGACTATTAATGAACAGTTCTTTTATCTATTGCCTTTTCAGTAATACAGAAGATTTTCTACCTGATAGTGGTATGGGTTCTGAAAGACTGTTCATAAGTTCTAAATCCCTAAAGAATTTAGACATTTTGTCCATGGATATTTTTAAATGAGGCACATCTTCTTGAGTGATTTGTACCTTGTCTTTCAGAATGGTTACTATTTTGGAATGTTTTATTACTTATTAATGTTTTATTATTAATTATTATTAATGTTTTATTATTTATTCCATAGAATGTTCTGTTTTCTCCTCTTAATTTTCATCATAATCATATCCTGGCCACCTTTGCACATATTAGAAAGGATGAGGTTAATAGTGCAATACTAATAAGAGCAATATATTCTCTGCAAACCCATAATAAAGAAAGGATCTGAAATTCCTGATCATTTAGAGAAACTTCGACCATTCATATTTTGAAATGGTTGATTGTGAGTGTCAATTCTCTGTAGAGTAGATAGGGACCACATTTATTTGTAATTATAAAAAAATTACATTTTTAAAAATATAATAAATGTGCTAAAACTTAGAAATTCGAAATTAAAATTCATTTGGGGATTACCTGCTTTAAAAATCTTTTTAAACAAGATATATGAGCAATTTTTAAAAAATCAATGGTCCAGCCAATGACTAGCAAGTTCTCAAGCTCCATATACAGAATTTTAAGTTGGGTTTTTGAGCATTACTTTACTAGCATGTGAGAAGAGTGCAATTCTGCCAAAGTTTGAACATTCTTTGGCTTTGCCTTTCTTTGGGATTGGAATGAAAACTGACCTTTTCCAGCCTTGTGGCCACTGCTGTGTTTTCCACATTTGCTGGTGTATTGAGTGCACTACTTCAACAGCACCATCATCCAGGATTTGAAATAGTTCAACTGGAATTCCATCACCTCCACTAGCCTTGTTCGTAGTGATGTTTCCTAAGGCCCACTTGACTTCACATTCCAGGATGTCTGGCTCTAGGTGAGTGATCACACCATCGTGATTATCTGGGTCATGAAGATCTTTTTGGTACAGGTCTTCTGTGTGTTCTTGCCACCTTTTCTTAATATCTTCTGCTTCTGTTAGGTCCCTATTATCTGTCCTTTATTGAGCCCATCTTTGCATGAAATGTTCCCTTAGTATCTCTAATTTTCTTGAAGAGATCGCTAGTCTTTCCCATTCTGTTGTTTTCCTCTATTTCTTTGCATTGATCACTGAGGAAGGCTTTCTTATCTCTCCTTACTATTCTTTGGAACTCTGCATTCAAATGGATATATCTTTCCTTTTCTCCTTTGCTTTTCACTTCCATTCTATTCAGTTATTTGTAAGGCCTCCTTAGACAGCCATTTTGTTTTTTGGCATTTCTTTTTCTTGGGGATGGTCTTGATTCCTGTCTCCTGTACAATGTCATGAATCTCTGTCCATAGTTCATCAGGCACTCTGTTTGTTAGATCTAGTCGCTTAAATCTATTTTTCACTTCCACTGTGTAGTCATTAGGGATTTGATTTAGGTCATACCTAAATGGTCTAGTGGTTTTCTCCACTTTCAAAATTTCAGTCTGAATTTGGAAATAAGGAGTTCATGATCTGAGCCACAGTCTGCTCCTGGTCTTGTTTTTGCTGACTGTATAGAGTTTCTTCATCTTTGGCTGCAAAGAATATAATCAATCTGATTTTGGTGTTGATCATCTGATGACGTCCATGTGTAGAGTCTTCTCTTGTGTTGTTGGAAGAGGGTGTTTGCTATGACCAGTGTGTTCTCTTGGCAGAACTCTATTAGCCTTTGCCCTCCTTCATTCTGTACTCCAAGGCCAAATTTGCCAGTTACTCCGGGTGTTTCTTGACTTCCTACTTTTGCATTCCAGTGCTCTAGGATGAAAAGGACATCTTTTTTGGGTGTTAGTTCTAGAAGTTCTTGTAGGTGTTCATAGAACTGTTCAATTTCAGCTTCTTCAGGGTTACTGGTTGGGGCATAGATTTGGATTACCATGATATTGAGTGGTTTGCCTTGAAAATGAACAGAGATCATTCTGTAGTTTTTGAGATTGCATCAGTATGTGAACCATGAACTTCCAAATGTTCAAGTTGGTTTTAGAAAAGGCAGAGGAACCAGAGATCAAATTGCCAACATCCACTGGATCATCGAAAAAGCAAGAGAGTTCCAGAAAAATATCTATTTCTGCTTTATTGACTATGCCAAAGCCTTTGAATGTGTGGATCAAAATAAACTGAAAAGTTCTGAGGGAGATGGGAATACCAGACCACCTGACCTGCCTCTTGAGAAACCTATATGCAGGTCAGGAAGCAACAGTTAGAACTGGACATGGAACAACAGACTGGTTCCAAATAGGAAAAGGCATACGTCAAGGATGTATATTGTCATCCTGCTTATTTAACTTATATGCAGAGTACATCATGAGAAATGCTGGGCTGGAGGAAGCACAAGCTGGAATCAAGATTGCCAGAGAAATATCAATAACCTCATATATGCAAATGACACCACCATTATGGCAGAAAGTGAAGAAGAATTAAAGAGTCTCTTGATGAAAGTGAAAGAGGAGAGTGAAAAAGTTGGCTTAAAGCTCAAGATTCAGAAAACTAACATCATGGCATCTGGTCCCATCACTTCAAGGCAAATAGGTGGGGAAACAGTGGAAACAGTGCCTGACTTCACTTTCTGGGGGCTCCAAAATCACTGCAGATGGTGATTGCAGCTCTGAAATTAAAAGATGCTTACTCCTTGGAAGGAAAGTTATGACCAACCTAGACAGCATATTAAAAAGCAGAGACATCACTTTGCCAACAAAGGTCCGTCTAGTCAAGGCTATAGTTTTTTCAGTGGTCATGTGTGAGTGTGAGAGTTGGACTGTGAAGAAAGCTGAACACCAAAAAATTGATGCTTTTGAATTGTGGTGTTGGAGAAGACTCTTGAGAGTCCCTTGGACTGCAAGGAGATCCAACCAGTCCATCCTGAAGGAGATCAGTCCTGGATGTTCATTGGTAGGACTGATTTTGAAGCTGAAACTCCAATGCTGTGGCCACCTGATGCGAAGAGCTGACTCATCTGTAAAGACCCTGATGCTGGGAAAGATTGAAGGCAGGAGGAGAAGGGGACAACAGAGGATGAGATCGTTGGATGGCATCATTGACTCAATGGACACGGGTTTGGGTGGACTCCACGAGTTGGTGATGGACAGGGAGGCGTGGCATTCTGTGGTTCATGGGGTCGCAATGAGTTAGACACGGCTGAGCTACAGAACTGAAGTGAACTGAAGTTGAATTTATATTTGGGATGTTTTGGTATTTCCATCAGCCCTTGACCTGCTGACTGACAAAAGGAGGATGACTGACAAAGTTATCTGATCTTGGTAACCTGTTTTTAAAATGATTAAATTTTTTCACAGATTTTAAATATTTAAATAAGGCAATGCCTTGGAGAAGGAAATGACAACCCATTCCACTATTGCCTGGAGAATTCCACGGACAGATTAGCCTGGCAGGGCAAAGTCCATGGGGTCGCAAAGAGTCGGACTCTACTGAGCAGCTAACGCACATAGCAATGCCTGGTGAATGAAAAAGAGCATTTAGAGACACAAAGGTCTCCAGAATAACAAGAGCAATCCAGTCCTCTTTGATTTCTGATTCACAATACTGACCCATTAATGAAAACCATGACTATATACAACACTTGACATAGTGTGGACATGGAGTGAATGTTTTTTAAATGAATAAATAATCCTGGACATTGATTTAAAAAGTTGACAAATTTATCCTCCACAATAAGATATACACACAAAAGAACTTGTGCATGTACATACAAATACACATATCCTTGAGCATAAACTCATTTTGCAATTTACAAAGATCCCATCAGAAATTTGATTATCATTTTTGAAGATCATTATATATATGACTCTTTCATCAAACTTGGAACCTTCTTTTTACTACTATCTTATCTACCTTGTAGGAGAAACTGGTTTTGAAAAATGGTTTTGCCTTGAGGCTTTCCTAGTAGCTTATGTTCAAGTGATAGGAAAATTCTGTTTCTCTGAATAAAATTATTGTTTTAATAAAACTTGTCTGCTTTGGAAATCATATTGTCTTTTCAAATTTAGCTTTAGAAAATACTTAAAGACTGAGGACTACTAAGTTCTATTAGTTTGCTTATATCAAGAATGAATATTTAAATTTACTTGTTTAATACCTAATTTTTATACTATTTCTCAGTTTTTAGTAACTAAAATTTCCACTAGATGTTGTTTTAAAGTACCTTAAGAATTGATTTACATTATACCAAGAATTTGTATAAGACATAGTCTTTGCTATGTATAATAACAATTTATTTTTCTGTATTCCAAGCATCCCCTCACGATTCACACCATCTGCTGTTGCTACCAGAATGCTAACAGGCTTCTTCCTCCGTCTTTATTTACTACCCAAAATGAATATTTGTAAATGTGTAACATTTATAAACAGAAACAGGAAACCCTATGTAGGACGTGGAAAAAGGGAATTTTTTTCTCGCTTTTCTTTTATTATGTGCAATCTGCTTATCCTGTGGTACTCCTGAGCTGCAGGAACTCGGTGGATAGACCCTTTTGCCGTTCATCAGTAAGACGATAATGAAGTTCATCGTAATAACCTCATCAACTATTAGGGTTGTTGATTCAACAAAGAAAAATTATATTTTGTTTGGTATAGGCTTAATGTCAAAAGTATTTACTTGAATTCTAGTGTTTGGAAATTTAATTATCTGCAAAATACATACAGCGACTATTAATCAGGAGACCTGATTAAACAGAACACTGATTAGCTACCATCTAATCATCTGATGAAGACCAGTAGGGCAAAAATGGGTATGATAAAAGATTCACAGATGGATTCTTTGCCATGAGTCAGAAGATTTGCATCTTCAGATAGGGCACGCACAATGATCAGTGATACTCATACACACATTTTGTGTTTATAGCGGCATCTACCCGTCTATTTACACAACCATGTGTGTTCTAGCTGCAGTCATATCTATATTTCTCAGGCAGTCATCTGGGATTCATGTTCTGCCTTTGGATAGTGTTTGTTATTTTGCTCCTTTCACAGCTGTTGCTCCTCTGCCAGACTCCAAGTACAGGAAGGAGGCCAATGGTTGGGAAAAGGAATCCTCGCTCCAGCTCTGCCAATGATCAGCTAGCTCTATGACCTTCAACAAACGACATTACTCATACTTTACTTAAGCTGCAATTCCCTTTTGTAAAATTGTCTTGGACTAGACCCCTGTGTGGTTTCATTGTCTGAAAAGGAGTTGTATCCCTAAAAGTAAAAAAAAAAAAAATCTGAAAATCCTACATCAAGTGCCTGAATGAAAGACAGATAACAAGAAAACTGCTCTGGGTTCTAGACTAAGTCTGGAGTCCTGCCCTCTCAGCAGCACAGAGTATATCAGCAAAGCCCCAAAACATCATTTTAGAACAACTAGACTATATTTTCTCCAAGTTTTTTTCTTTTCATTATAAATATTATGATTCAATATCACATGCAAATCAGTTATTAAACACTTGAAAAGGAAGGTGGTTGTAGTTAATGATGAAAATTGAAATTTAAATTCACTGCAGATTTCTTTTCTTTATAATCCAACTCTCACATCCATACATGACTACTAAAAAAAACATAGCTTTGTCTGGAAGGACCTTTGTTGGCAAAGTAACGTCTCTGCTTTTTAATATGCTGTCTAGGTTAGTCATAACTTTTTTTCCAAGGAGTAAGCATCTTTTCATTTCATGGCTTCAGTCACCATGTGCAGTGATTTTGGAGCCCCTCCCCGCCCCAAATAAACTGTGTCACTGTTACCACTCTTTTCCCATCTATTTGCCATGAAGTGATGGGACCAGATGCCATGATCTTAGTTTTCTGAATGTTGAATTTTAAGCCAACTTTTTCACTCTCCTTTTTCACTTGCATCAAGAGGCTCTTTAGTTCTTTGCTTTCTGTCATAAGGGTGGTGTCATCTGATATCTGAGGTTACTGATATTTCTCTTGGCAAACTTGATTCCAGCTTGTGCTTCCTCCAGCTCAGCGTTTCTCATGATGTAGTCTGCATATAAGTTAAATAAGCAGGGTGACAATATACAGCCTTGACGTACCCCTTTTCCTATCCGGAACCAGTCTGTTGTTCCATGTCCACTTCTAACTTTTGCTTCAGTCCATGGGGTCACAAAGAGTCAGACACGATTGAGTGACTGAACTGACTTTAGATTTCTTATAGTTATACTAGAAAATACTTCTTGGAACACATAATTGAAAATTAGTTGGTCTCTATTACCATTGGTTTTAGATTCAGTGGTGTTACCAAATGCTCTTTAATTATGGGTTAAAATAATATCATTTCTATCTATTACTGAATAATAGTATCATTTCATCTATTAAGTGAGGAAACTGGATTAGATAGATGGCTTTGAAGGACTTTTCAAAGTTAATGTTTCTCTGAATCCATGATAAAGTTGGCTAAATTTAAATAAAGATTAAATGACAAAGGACCTTTCAATTAAAATAAATTTTAATTAAATCCATATTTAAATAAAATTCAACTACAATGAATTTTAGTAAGAACTTTAGCCTTACTGTAGCCAACAGTTTGCCCAATCCAATACATTATTTCTTCTTATACCTCTATTATTTCTTTACAAAGTCTGTTTTACCACATTAGACCAACCAAACTTCAGCTATATCATTAATTTCCATACTCTCGATGGTCTTTCCACTGATAAAACCTACCAGCTCATTACCAGAATAAAAATAATATTCTTTTTAAAGAAGCCCCATTGTAAAATCTCAGAATAGAAAGGCCCTCTATATCACATTGGCAGCTCATTCCAAAGGCAACCACAAAAGTAACCCTCCTATGTGATCATGTTTCTTGAACTATGACTTTGCAATAAGTCTCAGCAAGAACTTAGCATCTACAGCCTGATATTGTGATTCTAGACCGTCTTGCAACATATGTCTGTTTATAGAATGTTCTAGATAATATACTGTGCCAGTTTCAAGCCTAGACTTCCAAAATGTTTGTTTCTGCCCTCTCTTGACTCTGCCACATCCATATGACAAAATTTGGACTAACCTGATGTTTAAGGAAACACACGTGCTTCAGTTATCCTCATCTTCCCAAGTGACTAGTAGCCATTAGTGAATAAGTCCATCCAAACTAGGGAAGCCCCAGCCTACCTGTCAGTACATTACAGATGAGTAAGTTAAGCCATGATCACCCAGCACTGTCCACTTTACCTGATTCAAGGGCATCTACAAATGGTTATTTTACGCCAATAAGTTTGGAGTGATTTATTTTATGCAGCAACAACTAAAATCCACGTCCACTTCTGAATTTCCTACTAAATGTTAATTATAAAAATATAAAAATAATATAAAATATTCTACTGATCTGGTTTCAGTCTTCATATTCTCCATTGCACTGTCCCTCAGCAGCCTTCAAAATGTTGTATTCATATAGATGGAAATGGTCAAGATTTGCCAAGGAACATGTGGCGCTAAATAATTTTAAGGGAATCATTTTCCATCCTCTAATCCCATGGGCTCCTCTTCCTAAAATTGACCTTCTTGAGAATGCTCCTCTGATCAGAGCCTCATGCTGGCTTTTTTCCCCCCATGTCCTATTGACAGTATGTCAATTCTAAATCTTGGTTTTGAGAAAACATCTTTATGAGTTGCTATATTTTTTCACAATATCAATATTATGAGGGAATGTATAAGCAAAAACCTTTTTACAATCAAGCTGCATCATTGCATGCAAATGTGACCACTTTTCTCTCTAGTTTAAAATACTTCAACAGTTTCTCATGATTCACAGGATAAAATACAAAATCCTTGGCTTGGTGATCAAGACCCCACAAGACCTAGATCAACATCATTTTCTGGTTTTATTTCCTTTCAGGAAACCTGTTTTGTTTATACTGCGCTACTTGGACCAACGTGCTGCCTGAAGTTAGGCTACTGGGGTTAGTCTCCTCCTAATCTCCCACAGAAGGAGGGCAATGGGGCAGCATCTTCCTTTATGATCATATTTCAGAGGGATCACTCCTATATCTATTAGAAAGACAGACCTGGGTTATAAAGTTGACTGGAGACTTCAAAAACTTTATATCTCAAAGGAGTAGAATTTACATGTACCGCTTTCTGAAGTAAATTCTCTAAGGAAAGGGAGGCCAGGGACCTGAACCCAAGAAGAAACCTATCTATTATTTGGTCAAGCTGAGGGAAAGTTTAAGTCTACCGTTGTTGGTATATAAGGGTATTTTGAAATGTGGTACCAAACCAAGTTATCAAATAAGGTTTTAGAGTTAGTTCTTATAATGAACTCTCTATAGGAAAGTCTAACAATTATAAATGTCATCTACACTAAATTTTTTCTCAGTGTAGGAATTCCTTCTTGGTTGACTCTGAGAGTCAGTCATTCACAAAATTCTTCATCAGTTCTGACAACTGAAGTGATTACCTCACAAAGCAGTTATTCTATCTTTGCATGGATCTAACTAAAGAACAAACAAACGAAAAAACTTCAGTATTGCTTTCTAATTATAATACAAAGGGTTCTTATTAGGACCTTCCAAGTTGATTATTTTGTGGGAAGTCAGGCAAAAATAATGTGGTTAAGAAATCCAAGATTCTATTTTCACAATTTTTCTATATCAGAATTTCCAGATGTAAAGCTGAATTTAGAAAAGGCAGAGGAACCAGAGAAAAAATTGCCAACATCCACTGGATTATAGAAAAAGCAAGAGAATTCTAGAAAAACATCTACTTTTGCTTCATTGACTACTTAAAATCCTTTGACTGTGTGGATCACAAAAACTGGAAAATTCTTACAGTTAGAACTAGACATGAAACAACAGACTGGTTCCAAATTGTGAAAGGAGTACATCAAGGCTATATACTGTCAACCTGCTTATTTAATATATATGCAGAGTACATCATGTGAAATGTTGGGCTGGATGAAGCACAAGATGGAATCAAGATTGCTGGGAGCAACATCAATAACTTCAGATACACAGATGACACCACCCTTATTGCAGATAGTCAAGAGGAACTAAAGAACCTCTTGATAAGAGTGAAAGAGGAGAGTGAAAAAGTTAGCTTAAAACTCAGCATTCAAAAAACTAAGGTTGTGGCATACAGTTCCATCACTTCATTGCAAATAGATGGGGAAACAGTGTCAGACATTATTTTCTTGGGCTCGGAAATCACTGCAGATGGTGACTGAAGCCATGAAATTAAAAGGCACTTGCTCCTTGGAAGAAAAGCTATGACCAACATAGACGGCATATTAAAAAGCAGAGGCATTACTTTGCCATTGAAGGTCCATCTAGTCAAAGCTATGGTTCTTCCAGTAGTCATGTATGGATGTGAGAGTTGGATCATAAAGTAGACTGAGCACCAAAGAATTGATGTTTTTGAAGTGCAGTGTTGGAGAAGACTCTTGAGAGTCCCTTGGACTGCAAGGAGATCCAACCAGTTTATCCTAAAGGATATCAGTCCTGAATATTCATTGGAAGCACTGATTTTGAAGCTGAAACTCCAATACTTTGTCCACCTGATGCAGAGCCAACTCATGAGAAAAGACCCTGATACTGGGAGAGACTGAATACAGGAAGAGAAGGGGACAACTTAGAATAAGATAGTTGGATGGTATCACCAACTCAATGGACATGGGCTTGAGCAAACTCTGGGAGATGGTGAAGGACAGGGAAGCCTGGCGTGGTGCAGTCCATGGGGTTGCAAAGAGTTGGACATGATTCAGTGACTGAAAAACAACAACTACAACCAATTTCAGAATAACAATATATTACCAGTTACTAGTCTTCTTAATTTGGGAACATATGTAAAACTTATTTTTGTTTAAAAAATAATCAGGTGATATATATTTTAGGGGCATATGAAGCAACTACAGATAAAACCTACCTTTTAAAATGTTTAAATATGAAAACCTGACAATTAACACAAAGTGTCAAAATACTTGATGGAAACATGGAATCATCATAGTTATCAATGAAGACACCAACTATATTTGCTACACTTTCTGGTAAGTTGGCTTCATATATATATTAATATTTTTATTGAAAGATAATTGCTTTACAGAATTTTGCTGTTGTCGGTCAAACCTCAACATGAATCAACCATCAGTTCAGTTCAGTTCAGTTCAGTCGCTCAGTCGCGTCCGACTCTTTGCGACCCCATGAATTGCAGCACCCCAGGCCTCCCTGTCCATCACAAACTCCCGGAGTCCACCCAAACTCACGTCCATCGAGTCGGTGATGCCATCCAGCCATCTCATCCTCTGTCGTCCCCTTCTCCTCCTGCCCCCAATCCCTCCCAGCATCAGGGTCTTTTCTAATGAGTCAACTCTTCACATGAGGTGGCCAAAGTATTGGAATTTCAGCTTCAGCATCAGTCCTTCCAATGAACACCCAGGACTGATCTCCTTTAGGATGGACTGGTTGGATCTCCTTGCAGCCCAAGGGACTCTCAAGAGTCTTCTCCAACACCACAGTTCAAAAGCATCAATTTTTTGGTGTTCAGCTTTCTTCACAGTCCAGCTCTCACATCCATACATGACCACTGGAAAAACCATAGCCTTGACTAGACGGACCTTTGTTGGCAAAGTAATGTCTCTGCTTGTTAATATGCTGTCTAGGTTGGTCATAACTTTTCTTCCAAGGAGTAAGCGTCTTTTCATTTCATGGCTGCAACCACCATCTGCAGTGATTTTGGAGCCCCCCCAAAATAAAGCCTGACACTGTTTCCACTGCTTCCCCATCTATTTCCCATGAAGTGATGGGACCAGATGCCATGATCTTAGTTTTCTGAATCTTGAGCTTTAAGCCAACTTTTTCACTCTCCTCTTTCACTTGCATCAAGATACTTTTTAGTTCCTCTTCACTTTCTGCCATAAGGATGGTGTCATCTGCATATCTGAGGTTATTGATATTTCTCCCGGCAATCTTGATTCCAACTTGTGCTTCTACCAGCCCAGCGTTTCTCATGATGTACTCTGCATATAAGTTAAATAAGCAGGGTGACAATATACAGCCTTGACGTACTCCTTTTCCTATTTGGAACCAATCTGTTGTTCCATGTCCGGTTCTAACGGTTGCTTCCTGACCTGCATATAGGTTTCTCAAGAGGCAGGTCAGGTGGTCTGGTATGCCCATCTCTCGAAGAATTTTCCACAGTTTATTGTGATCTACACAGTCAAATGCAATCAGCCACAGGCATACACATATCCCCTCCCTTTTAAGCCTCCTTGCCATTTCCGTCTCCATCCCACCCCTCTAGATTGACACAGAGTTTCAATTTGTTTGAGTTTCCTGAGCCATACAGCAAATTCCCATTTGCTATTTATTTTACATATAGTAATATAAGTTTCCATGTTACTCTTTTCATACATCTCACCCTCTCTTCCCCTCTCCCCATGTCCATAAGTCTATTCTCTATGTCTGTTTCTCCATTGCTGCCCTGTAAATAAATCCTTCAGTACCATTTTTCTAGATTCTAGATATATGTGCATTAGAATATGATATTTATCTTTCTCTTTCTGACTCACTTCACTCTGTATAATAGGTTCTATGTTCATCCACCTCATTAGAATTGACTCAAAGGTGTTCCTTTTTATGGGTGAATAATATTCCACTGTGTATATGATTTTTCATTGTTATTATATAGAAATGCAAGTGATTTCTGTGTATTGATTTTGCATCCTGCAGCTTTGCTAAATCCACTGATTAGCTCTAGTAATTTTCTGATACTATCTTTAGGGTTTTCTATGTATAGTATCATGTCATCTGCAAATAGTGAGGGCTTTACTTCTTTTCTGATCTGGATTTCTTTTATTTCTTTTTCTTTTCTAATTACTGAGGCTAGAACTTTCAGAAATATGCTGAATAATAGTGATGAAAGTGGACACCCTTGTCGTCTTCTTGATCTTGGGGATAATGCTTTCAGTTTTTCACAATTGAGAAAGATGTTTGCTGCAGTCTTATCATGTATTGCCTTTACTATGTTGAGGTAGGTTCCTTCTAAGGCCCCATTGCTTGAAGAGTTTTAACCATAAATGGGAACTGAATTTTGTCAAAATATTTTTCTTCTTCTATTGAGATGATCATATGGCTTTTATCTGTCAATTTGTTAATATGGTGTATCACATTGATTGTTTTGTGTATATTGAAGAATCCTTGCATTCCTGGAATAAACCCAACTTGATCATGCTGTATGAGCTTTTTATGTGTTATTTAATTCTGTTTGCTAAAATTTTGTTGAGGATTTTTGCATCTATGATCATCAGTGACATCGGCCTTTAGTTTTATTTTTGTGTGTTGTCTTTATCCAGTTTTGGTATCAGGGTGATGGTGGCCTGATAGAATGAGTTTGGAAGTGTTCCTTCCTGTGAAATTTTTTGAAAGAGTTTTAGAAGGATAGGCATTAGCTCTTCTCTAAATGTTTAATAGAATTCTCCTGTGAAGCCATCTGGTCCTGGGATTTGTTTTTGGGGAGATTTTTGATCATAGCTTCAATTTCAGTGCTTATAATTGGGTTGTTCATAATTTCTATTTCTTCCTGGTTCAGTCTTGGAAGATTGAACTTTTCTAAGAATCTGTCCATTTCTTCCAGGTTATCTATTTCATTGCCATATAGTTGTTCATAATAGTCTCTTATGATCCTTTGTATTTCTGTATTGTCTGTTGTAAACTCTCCTTTTTAATTTCAAAATTTGTTGATTTGACTCTTCTCTTTTTTTCTTGATGAGTCTGACTAAAAGTTTGTCAATTTTGTTTATCTTCTCAAAGAACCAGCTTTTAGTTTTATTAATTTTTACTATTGTTTCTTTCATTTCTTTTTGATTTATTTCTGCTTGGATCTTTATGATTTCTTTCCTTCTACTAATTTTCAGGGGTTTTTGTTCTTCTTATTCCAGTTGTTTTAGGTGTAAAGTTAGGTTGTCTATTCAATGTTTTTCTCCATTCTTGGGGGGTAGGGTTGTATTGCTATAAACTTCCCTCTTAGGACTGCTTTTATTGCATCCTGTAGGTTTTGAGTTTTTGTGTTTTCATTGCCATTTTTTTCTAGAAATTTTTTGATTTCCTGTTTGATTTCTTCAGTAACCTGTTGGTTATATAGAAACTTGTTGTTTAATCTCCATGTATTTGTGTTTCTTACAGTTTTTTTTCTTATAATTGATATCCAGAGTCAAAGTGTTGTGGTCGGAGAAGATGCTTGATAAGATTTCAATTTTCTTAAATTTACTGAGGTTTGATTTGTGACCCAAGATGTGGTCTATCCTGGAGAATGTTCCATATGCACTTGAGAAGAAGCTGTATACCTTTGCATTTGGATGGAATGTCCCGAAGACATCAATGAGATCCATCTCATCTAATGTATCATTTTAGACTTCCTTATAAATTTTCTGTTTTGATGATCCGTCTGTTGGTGTGAGTGGGGTGTTAAAGTCTGCTACTATTATTGTGTTACTGTCAATTTTTCCTTTTATGTCTGTTAGTGTTTGCCTTATGTATTGAGGTGCTCCTATGTTGGGTGTATAGATATTTACAATTATTACGTCTTCCTCTTGGATCGATCCCTCCATCATTATGTAGTGTCCTTCCTTATTTCTTATAATATTCTTTATTTTAAGGTCTATTTTGTCTGATGTGAGGATTGGTACGCCAGCTTTCTTTTGCTTCTCATTTGCATGGAATATACTTTTCCATCCTCTCATTTTCAGTCTATACGTGTCTTGAGGTCTGAAGTGGGTTTCTTATAGACAGTATATATACGGGTCTTGTTTTTGTATCCATTCAGTCAGTCTTTGTCTTTTGGTTGGAGGATAGAATCCATACACACCGAGGAAACCAGATCTGAAAGAGACACGTGCACCCCAATGTTCATCGCAGCACTGTTTATAATAGCCAGGACATGGAAGCAACCTAGATGCCCAACAGCAGACGAACAGATAAGGAAGCTGTGGTACATATACACAATGGAATATTACTCAGCCATTAAAAAGAATTCATTTGAATCAGTTCTAATGACATGGATGAAACTGGAGCCCATTATACAGAGTGAAGTAAGCCAGAAAGATAAAGACCATTACAGTATACTATCACATATATATGGAATTTAGAAAGATGGTAATGATAACCCTATATGCAAAACAGAAAAAGAGACACAGATGTACAAAACAGACTTTTGGACTCTATGGGAGAAGGCGAGGGTGGGATGTTTCGAGAGAACAGCATCAAAGCATGTATATTATCTATGGTGAAACAGATCACCAGCCCAGGTTGGATGCATGAGACAAGTGCTGGGGCCTGGTGCACTGGGAAGACCCAGAGGGATCGGGTAGAGAGGGAGGTGGGAGGGGGGATCGGGATGGGGAATACATGTAAATCCATGGCTTATTCATGTCAATGTATGACAAAAACCACTACAATATTGTAAAGTAATTAGCCTCCAACTACTAAAAATAAATGAAAAAAATAAAGTAGTTATTGATATATATGTTTCTATTGCCATTTTCTTAATTGTTTAGGGTTGCTTTTGTAGATCTTTTTTCTTCTCTTGTATTTCTTGATTATATAAGTCCCTTTAACATTTGTTGTAAAGCTGGTTTGGCAGTACTGAATTCTCTTAACTTTTACTTGTCTGTAAAGCTTTTTATTTGTCCATCAATTTTGAATGAGATCCTTACTGGGTATAGTAATCTTGGTTGTAGATTTTTCCCTTTCAGTACTCTAAATATATCCTGCCATCCCCTTCTGGCCTGCAGAGTTTCTGCTGAAAGATCAACTGTTACACGTATGGGGTTTCCCTTGTATGCTACTTGTTGCTTCGAACTTGCTGCTTTTTATATTCTTTCTTTATGTTCAATCTTCGTTAGTTTGATTAGTATGTGTCTTGGCATGTTTCTCTTTGGGTTTATCTTGTATGGGACTCTTTGAGCCTCTTGGACTTGATTGACTATTTCCTTTTCCATGTTGGGGAAATTTTCATTGATAATCGCTTCAAAAATTTTTCTCATAACGTTTATTTTTTTTCTTCTTCTGGTACCTCTAAAATTTGAATGTTGGTGCATTTGATATTGTCCCAGAGGTCTCTGAGACCATTCTTTGTTCTTTTCATTCTTTTACTTCATTCTGCTCTTCAGAAGTTATTTTCAACATTTTATCTTCCAGCTCACTGATACATTCTTTTGCTTCAGATATTCTGCTGTTGATTCCTTCTAGAGTATTTTTAATTTCAGTAATTGTGTTGTTTGTCTCTGTATGTTTATTCTTTAATTTTTCCAGGCTTTGTTAATTGATTCTTACATTTTCTCCATTCTGTTTCCAAGGTTTTTTCTCATCTTTACTATCATTATTCTGAATTTTTTTTTCAGGTATTTTGCCCATTTCCTCTTCATTTATTTGGACTTCTGTGTTTCTAGTTTGTTCCTTCATTTATGTAGTATTTCTCTGCCTTTTCATTATTTTTTTTTAACTTATTGTGTTTGAGGTCTCCTTTTCCCAGGCTTCAAGGTTGAATTCTTTCTTCCTTTTGGTTTCTGTCCTCTAAGGTTGGTCCAACAGTTTGTGTGATCTTCCTATAGGGTGAGATTTCTGCTGAGCTTTTGTTTGTTTGTTTGTTCTTCCTCTGATGGGCAGGGCTGAGTGAGGGGGTAATCCTGTCTGCTGATGATTGGGTTTGTATTTTTGTTTTGTTTTTTTGTTTAGATGACACATCCTGCACAGGATGTTACTGGTGGTTGGGTGATGCTGGGTCTTGTATTCCAGTGGTGAGTGAATTTGAGTGAGTTCTCACTATTTGATACTCCCTAGGGTTAGTTCTCTGGTAGTCTAGGTCTTGGAGTCAGTACTCCCACTCCAAAGACTCAGGGCTTGATATCTGGTCAGGAGCAAAGATTCCACAATGGTTTTTTATGGCATTAAGTGAGATTCAAAAATGAGAAATCAAAGATGAACCCCAGACAAATGGCAGTTACAAAATCAGGCAAATAATAATTAAATAATGGAATATAGACTTATACATATACACCCATGAGCAAAGTCAAAACAGTCCAACAAAAATAAAGTACAGTAGATTGACCTGGAGAACAAAGAAAATAAAAAACTATATTTACCATTTAAGAACAAAGCTAACTAAAGCACACATTGGAAAGCAAAACTAAAGCAAGGTGCCAAGTAGGAAATAAAGCAACGTAAACAAGACTAACAAATATGTTGAGAGGAAAGGAAAGAAAGTAAAGAAAGAATAGATATGGGGAGTTAAATAGAGGTAGATGAAGAAGATTTATATACATTAAAGATTAACTGCAAGGGAAGAGAACTGTAGGATAGGCAAACAAAGGAATAAATGCAGAAAAAATATAATAGGTTTAAAACTTAAAAATTAAAATGGTACAAAGAGAAAAGTTTTTTTTTTAAAAAAAGGAAGAAGAAAGAAAAAAGAAAAGAAAAAAAAAGAACTCCATAGAACTGCAAAAGCCCAATGTAGAGGCAGAGGTTTATAACAATAAAAAGTGTGACTGAATATACAAACATGCCTATACACTCATAAGCAAAATTGAAACTATTCAACACAAATAAAGTACAACAGATTGATCTGGGGAACAAAGGGAACCCAAAATTATGTCTACCAGAACAAAACTAACTAAAGCACAAACTGGAAAACAAAACTAAAGCAAGGTGCCAAGTGGGAAGTGAAGCAATGAAAACAAAACTAACAAATATGTTGAGAGGAAAGTAAAGAAAGAAAGAATAGATATGCAAAGTTAAATAGAGGCAGATAAAGAAGATTTATATATATATATAAAAGATTAACTGCAAGGGGAAAAGAACAGTAGGAAAAGCAAACAAATGAATACATGTACAAAAAATAATAATAGGTTTAAAAAATCAAAATTAAAAAGAGAGAGAGAGAAAAAAAGGAAAACTCCCCAGAACTACAAAAGCCCAAAGTAGACATAGAGCTTTATAACAACAATAAAAAATGTGACTGAGAAAAAAGAAGAAAGAAAAAAATCCAAAAGAATCTACAGAACAAGTCAACACGTAAGAATAATAAATGTTTTTCCTGAGTCCCTGCTGTCAGAGTCCTTTCCCTCGCTGGGAGTCAGAGTCCACCTCACCTCCCTAGGAAGCCCTCCAACACGGTGCTGGTCTCTGGACCTGGTGTGGAGGCAGCTCAGCTTCTAATCTGGTCCTGCTCCTCTTTATTCTTGCCTCCAATGTCCACAGCTATCAGAACTAGTGCGTTTTCTTTTGTGGGAGCTCCCAGTGACCTTTTATATATTCCATAGATACAGAGTTCTGCCTGGTTGATCGTGTGGATTTAATTTGCAACGTGTACAGCTGGTGGGAGGGTTTAGGTCTTCTTCCTTAGCCACACTGCCCCTGGGTTTCAATTGTGGTTTTACTTCCACTCTGCATGTGGGTCGTCCACTGGGGTTTGCTCCTGAGGCTGCCCTGGAGGACTTGGATCTGCCCCAGTGAGGGCCAGTGTGGAGGCAGCTCAGCTGCTTGGTTTGGCTGCTTGGAGTTTTGGCAGCACCAGGTACTCGGGAGTCGGTGGCTAGGGCAGCAGGAAGCATAGCGCTCTAGAAGAGTATGGCAAAGAGTACTGGCCAATAGCTCCAGTATTCTCGCCTGGAGAACACCCCTCCCTGACAGGGAAGTCTGGCAGATGACAATCTACAGGGTCGCAAAGAGGCGGACACTATCGCAGCGACCCTGTGCACGGAGACGCAAGACTTTGGTGCCTGTGGCAGCTCTGCCCCAGTGAGAGTTGAGCATGAAGGCGACGCAGCTGCTTGGCTTGCAGGGACCCCGGTGGCATCCAGTGTGCAGAGACATGGACTGCCTCCACTGCAGGAGTTATGGCCCCATCAGAGTCTTTTTTCAAGCCTCTTGTAGCCGGCGATCAGAAGGCCTCTTTGGCCAGTCTTTCTCTGTAGCTCCACCCGTTCGGGCACTTAGAGGGCTTCCTTGCCTGGGACCCTTCTCTGTTGTTTGGTGTGTCGGGCACATAGATGGGACCTGTGGCTGGGGTCCTACTCTGTAGTTCAGTGTATCAGGCATTTGATGGGCCAGCCTCTCTATTGTTCAGCTGCCAATGCCGGCGAGTGGGAGGAGAGAGGCTATGGTGATGGCTTCACCCGCTACGCATGACTCAGCAGTATCGCTTTGCTTCTATGGCTGCCTGGCTTTCCTCCACAGGCATTTTCCACCACAGTCTCCTCCCTCACATCCCCTCGATCTATCTCACTGCAGTCAATAACAGCCCTTGCCGGGGATTGCTCCACACTCCCTCAACTCCAGCTCCCTGTCACCGCGCCTTCCAGGAGATCCGCATACCTGTCCAGGGTACTTATGGCGGCGGCAAGGACTCTCTGATTCGCATTCCATTTAGGCTGCCACAGATCAACTGTTTCACTCTCAGCCTTGAATGTTTCTCGCCTGACTCAGAAAGTTGCCCGCATGTGGGTATCGGACCCCTGCTTCAGTTCCCCTACCTGCTGAGGGCTGGTCCAGTCCTACTAACACTCCTGTCCCCACCCCCACCCCCACCCCCAGTTCCTTCATCCTACTGAGTTTTGCTTGGGCCTATATATTCTTTTCCACTGGTCAGGTCCTCCTGTCCGCTCTCAGCTGCTCTTCTGCATGCCCTTCTGTGTCTGAAGGTGTATTCCTGATGTGTCCCTGGAAAGACATGTACTCCACATCCACCTACTCCTCTGCCATCTTGTTCTTCCTCTCCTTTGTATATTTTTACACACACACACACACACACACACACACACAAAGTCTTCTAAAGAAATGCATGAGGTTATAAATATATATATATATATTTTTTTTTTAATGTGCCTGAAAACTCTACCTTAAATGCAGTTAGCTGTGCCTAAGAAGCAGTTTTCTTCTTATATCTATCTGCCTCTTTGAAAAGACTTAGTAATGGTGATAAATATTAAGGTCAGCTCATCCTTCTCCAGTTCTAATTAACTGGAGTACTTAAGATCAGATAGATACCTATAATCTCTTGTCTGCTTCCTACCTGGGCTTCCCTTGACTGCGGTAAGCAACACATTGAAACCAAGTAGAGTGAATGACAGCTAATGTGGGATGGGATACTGTGGGTTAGGGTTAGGGTAAGCTGAAAGTCACTAATAGGAAATTGATCTTTGAAAATTTGGTAAAATTTCCAAGACTGAAAGATAATTCCACTTCTTTACTTGAGTACCAGGCCAATCAACTTATTTATAAGTCCTAATTTATGAAAAACACTTTAGATTTGTGAATCATATGTTCAACATACAGACTGAGATAACTGAGGGAATATCAGAGTTTTGTTTTCCATCCGAAACTCTCAGGAGCAACTGGGGGTGATTACTACCCAATTCATTAAATTATAAATTTCTCTCTCTCTTTTACGCACACACACACACAGGGTCACTGGAATTCAGTTCTTCTATACTACGAGAACTGTGTTAAATTATGCTGGAACCAGATAAAATAATTTAGCAGCTTGCTCCAGGAACTACCTGTTTATAGAAGATAAGAGCCAGCTAAACGGATTACTTATCAAGTCTAACAGCTTCCTGATCAAGACTTGCTTCAAGACCGGTGCCTCTATGTGTGCAGCAATTCAAGGTTATGTTGTCATAATTGCTAAAAATTCTAACTAATTTCCAGTTTTGCAAGACCTCCTTAAGAGAACCCACTTCAGTCCCTAGAACTCTATAAATCCCTTGCTTTAATTTCCTATTTTGAGATTATTAAGACTCTAAGTTTGTGTTCTCCCTTACTGTAGTGAATATAATAAAATTAACCTGATCAATACATTTCCCTGGTGACCTTTTTGAGAAGTCACAATTGAGAACCAATTATCTACATGGTGTGTCTCTATCACATTAGTATAACTGAAATTCCAACCTCTTTTATTTTCCAAATGTTTATATTTAAGCATGTGGCATACTTTCTTCTGAGACTTCCTAGGTAACACTAGTGGTAAAGAACTTGTCTGCCAATGCAGGAGACATAAAGAAACATGGTTTCAATCCTTGGGTTGGGACGATCCCCTGGAGGAGGGCATGGCCACCCATACCAGTATTCCTTCCCTGGAGAATTCCCATGGACAGAGGAGCCTGGCAGACTACAGTCCATGGGGTTGCACAGAGTCAAGACAAGGCTGAAGCAATTGAGCAGGCACACAGGCATCCCTTCTCCTAACTCTCTGTGGTCAATTTTCCTTCAAATTGGCTTCAGATTTTTAATTTTTCCAATTAACTCTAATTTAGTCTAAAGCCTGTCCTGAGACCCAAAACATTCTGATGAGGCTCAGACTTATATCTCTCTGCTCCTTCACCCTCCCCTCTGATCAACCCTGCTCCACACTCCACAATGTTGCTAACCACTATACATCAACGAGGTACCTTTCTTAGAAATTCCAGGTAAGGGTTCTGTCTGCCAGAGTAGATCCAGGATTTTAAGCCAATTTGTTGTGGCTTTCCAGTGCAATTGTATGGGTAGTGTTCTTAACCACCAACTCGCTGGTATCTAATGCTTTCTGCTTGCCAGTATCTTGACTATTGAAGACCTAACTTTCAGCATTATTTATTAATGGGTATTATAAATAGTTATTATTAATACAATTTAAAAGGCATATTTTAATCAATAACCTGATACTTACTAGTCTTGTAAAAAATGACAACAACAACAACAACAGAAAACCTACAGAACTTTCCCAAGCCTCAATTTTCTCAATTAGAAAAGAAAAAAAAACCTGCAAAACAGATTGTGCTCTGTGCTTAGTTACTTAGTCGTGTGTTTGACTCTTTGGGACCCAATGGAGTGCAGTCTGCCAGGCCCCTCTGTCCATGGAATTCTCTAGGCAAGAATACTGGAGTGGGTAGCCATTCCCTTCTCCAGGGGATCTTCCCAAACCAGGGATCGAACCGAGGTCTCCTGCATTGCAGGCAGATTTTTTATCATCTGAGACACCAGGGAAGCCTGCAAAACAGATTAAATGATATTAAACATGTTAGCCTAGTTTACAAATATTAAGTATCAAACATTTACTATTTAGGTAGTACTCTATCAGAGGCTAGAATTCTTTGTTTATTACAAAGTGCTCAGTTGGGTCTGACTGTTCACAGTCCGATGGACTATAGCCCACCAGACTCCCCTGTTTATGGAATTTTCCAGGCAAGAATACTGGAGCAAGTTGCCATTTTTTACTCCAGGGGATCTCCCCAAACCAGGAGTCAAACCAGCTTCTCTTGTGTCTCCTGCATTGGAAGGTGAATTCTTTACCATTAGTGCCACCTGAGATAACCATTTACTACAAAAGCATGAACAAAATTAGTTATCTTGTGTATTTGGATTAATAAACTTTCTAGTTAACATGAGCTACCATCTTCATTGCAGACAGAATACAGGTATGTTCATACTTCTTAACCTAAAGGAACAACTTGAGTGTTCAAGAACCATCTATTCAAATCTTATCATTTGAGACCCTACTCCTTTTTCTCTTGGTTCTTTCTTTTGACCTTTTAGCCACTGCCATGCTCATTAGCATCAGAGTGTAAGGAAGAAGGAGAAATGTGACTTTAGATAAAACTCCATTCGGCATGTGAATTCCTGTTAGCAATCCTGTAAAGTACTTGTAAGAAACACATAGGTTATATGTAGTTAACTTTATGGTCTGTGTACTTTGATATCAAAAGGCTTCAACAGGATATCTAAGCCAAAATGTGTTACAACTAGCTTCATTAATTTCTGCCACTTGGAGCTATAATTTTGACTGCTAAATCTTTGCCATTTATAAATACATAAGGGGCTTCCCAGGTTGCTTTACTGGTGAAGAATCTCCTGCCAATGCAGGAGACACAAAAGATGTGGGTTCATCCCTGGGTCTGGAAGATCTTCTAGAGAAGGATATGGCAACCCACTCCAGTATTCTTGCCTGGAGAATCCCACAGACAGAGCAGCCTGGCAGGGTACAGTTCATGGAATTGCAAAGAATCAGACGTGACTGAGCACACACATACACACACAATATATATATATTTACACATTATACATAAACAGAAATATGTATATACTTCATATGTATATAGTTCAAAGAAATGGATTTTTATGGGTAATTGTTCTAAGAGTATATGGCATTCTTCTGTTTTTGATTTTTTTTGGTCTTAAGAGTAATAAAGGTATATAACAGTCACTGTAGCCTAAAAAAAAAGAGAGAGGGAGAGAAATATGTAAGCTTACCTTTTCTTTTCAGGTTGACCTGACCCTGACTTTCAAATTGAAATGGATAAAGACAGAAAATGGAAAAGCCCTAAAAATAGGAGGGAATTTTTTTTTTTTTAAAGTTTTTAAATTCTCTATCTTCAAGTGGCTAAAAGAGGATTTTCAGTAAATAAGAGTTTTGATTCAGCCATTAACTATCAAATGAAGCACCTTGGGAGGTTTACATAGCTGGAGGCATTACTCAGAGAGAGCTCCTCTCTGTTCCCTCAGGGCACACACCATGAGCACTCGGAGGCAGTTAAACAAGCTCTAAGCTGTGCGGTCTCCTGGTTGCAACTAGGGAAACTTATGAGAAACTCCTCAAGAAACCCTTGATTAGAATTCCTCACAGTAGGCCAGGTTGGAGGGCACAAAGAGCAAATTCACCTGTGACCAGGGCTATATCTAAGGCAAAGCTTAAAGATTCAAAAGAAAAAGTCTAAACCTAATCCCACAAAACCCAGAGATTTACCAGTACATACCTCACATCCCTTTATTCTTTCTAGTTACTGGAAAGAAAAGAGGTTTATTGAAAAACAAACCTCCATATCATTATAGTCATTTTTATAATATATGGGGTATGGCTACAATAATCAATTAACTCTGAATATTATAACTGAATATGCATGTATGCATGCTTAGTCATGCCTGACTCTTTGAGACCCCACTGACTGCACCCCTCCAGGCTCCTCTGTCCATGGAATTTTCCAGGCAAGAATATTGGAGTGGGTTGCCATTTTCTCCTCCAGGGTTTCTTTCCGACCCAGGGATCGAACCTGAGTCTCCTGCATCTACTGCATGGCAGGCAGATTCTTTACCACTGAGCCATCCATCAGGGGAAGCCCCCAGTAATTGCATAAGCAGTGTTTTAAAACTAGTATGTTTGTTTTAGTGATTTGACTGTGAGAATAGGTATGCACATACTGTCATGCTGAGGGTCTCTTGGGCAGTTTTAGGAGGTCAACACTTACTTTAAAGCCAAGACCACTCGAAATGGAAATGATTCTGCATCGCCAAGATCAATCAGGAGTGAACCTATGCACTGGCTGCCCTCACCTGCCCTTCTTTGTTCTGAGAAACTGCCAAGATCTTTGCACTATGTAATACTCAGTGGGAGAAATCTAAACCAAGCTTTCAGAGATAGAGCAAGAAACTGAATTAAAACATACCATCAAGAAAATAAATAAGTCAAGCCACAGACTGGAGAAAAGATTCACATGACATTTATCTGAAAAAAGGATTTACGTCTAGTTTATACAATGAATTCTTAGAGAACATTAGAAAAGGTAAATTGCCCCCCAAAACCAGGCACAAGATTTGTACAACTGTTTCAAAAAAGGAGATCTGCAAAAAACGATGGGCACATGAAAATGTATAAATCATTATTAATTTGAGAAAGCAAATTAAAATACACAAGTGTGGCTAAAATAACAATTTGTTAATAAAAAATGCTGGTATAAAATGGAGTGGTTAGAATACCCATACACTTCTACAAGGAGTGTAAGACGGTATATCATTTTGGAAAACTGGAACTTTCTTATAAATGAAACATATTTCTATGACATAATATTTACATATCCACCTTTATGTATTTATTCAAGAGAAATAATAATATATGTTTTCAAGAAGTGTTGTATGAGAATGCTTATACTAGCCTTATTTATAGTAGTCCAAATTGGACATAACATAAATATCCATCAACTAGAAAACAAATCAAGAAACCATGTTATATGCATACAATGAAATGATATTTTGCAATGAAAAGGCATATATTACAGTTGCACACAGCAACAGGGATGAACCTCAATAAAACTATGCTGAATGAAAAGGAATGGGACATGATATATATATATATATATACACACACACATATAAGTTGTGACTCTGGAGGTAGATAAATTTCTAAGAATGGGGCATAAGTGAAATCTCTAAAATGATGGACATGTTCTATATTCTGTATTGGATAATTTAAAACTTATTGAATTAATAATTGAGGATTTTACATTTTATCACATATACATGCTATCAAAAAAGATGGAATAAAATGTAAACAGTGGCAGGAAATACCTTTTGGCACAATGCTATGCACTAAAATGCTTGTTGAAGCCTTCACCACATTGAAATTGCACTTAAGACAAGGCCTATAAAGTGAGATTTTAAGGGTGGGGCCCCGATCTGATGGAATTAGTGTCCTTATAAGAAGGGACACCAGGAAGTCTACTATCTCTCACTTTCACCACACATGCACTAAAACAGGTCATGTGTGTGACTACTAAAGGAGATGGTGGCTTCATGCAAGCTAAGAGAAAAAATCTCAGAGTGAAAGCTATCTGGTTTGCACCTTGATCTGAGATTTCCCAGCCTGCAGAACTGGAAGATATAAATTGCTACTGTTTAAGCTGCCCAGTCTGTGGTACTTTGTTAGGGTAGCCTGAACAGACTACAATACCACCAACCTTACTTATAGGAATTTGTCATAATTGACACCTCCAATCATACCAACTATATCCACACATATACATGATGCTATTCATTGAGGCATTTTTTAATAATTGCAAAATATTGGAAATAATCTAATGTCTAGAAACAAAAATGACTGAACGATTGCACTTCTATGCAATATAGTACAATATAGCTATTAATAAACTAAGTTATTTCCAGTGTGTGGATGTGCAGAAATGTGTTTGTGCTTGAAAAAACAGAAGATGAGTAAATGAATAGTTTGTTGTGAACACAGTGGAGCACAGAAAGAGAATGGACGAGATACAGAGTGAACATGCCCTGAGTGTTTTTATGTATATTTCTGAAGAGTTATGTCTTCTCAAGCCACACTAAAATTCTGCTGAGTTTAGAAATAAACCTAATCAACAGGGATGGTAACAAATATACATTTAAACCAAACAGACAAAACATGAAACTAATGTTATATCCAATTGGTAAGATAATGGCAGAACAAAATAAACTATTCCACTAATTTCAATATAAATTCAGTCTAAAGACAGAAAAAAGAAAAACATCTTGAACTTAAATTTTCATTGTCATCTAGTGTTCTAAAAATATTTGTGGGTGTGCATGAGTGTATGCATACAACTGGATTCAGCAAATCAGTAAATGTATTGCTGCTCTTCAGAGAGCAGGTTTTTGTTGTGGGAAAAAGGGGATATAACTAAGGAAAGGGTGAAGAAAAGGATGTATTCTGTGGCATTGGACTGATATTTGAGATATCAGGATGAACTAGTGAGTTGAATATACATCTTCTAGTTCTGTTAGCTAGAACATATTATACCCCTAGGCCAATGAGCACAGCTAGTTCCCAAATCATGGACATAGAACAACTGACTGGTTCAGGATTTGGAAAGGAGTATGACAAACTTTATACTGTCACTCTACTTATTTAATTTCTAGGTGGAGTACGTCATACAAAATGCTGAGCTGGATGAATCATAAACCGGATTAAAGGTTGCTGGAAGAAATGTCAACTACCTCAGATGTAAAGATGATACTATTCAAATGGCAGAAAGCGAAGGGGAACTAAAGAGCCTACTGATGAGGGTGAAAGAGGAGAGTGAAAAAGCTGGCTTAAAACTCAACATTCAAAAAACCATGATCATGGCATCCGGTACCATTACCTCATGACAAACAGATGGGAAAACAGTGGAAACAGTGAAAGACTTTATTTTCTAGGGCTCAAAAATCACTGCTGACAGTGACTGCAGCCATGAAATAAAAAGACACTTGCTCCTTGAAAGGGAGCTATAAGGAACCTAGTCAGAGTATTAACAAAAGCAGAAACATCATTTTCCAGACACAGCGCCGTATAGTCAAAGCTATGTTTTTTCTAGTAGTCATGTACAGATGTGAGAGTTGGACCATAAAGAAGGCTGAATGCCAAAGAATTGATGCTTTCAAACTGTGGTGCTGGAGAAGACTCTTGGGAATCCCCTTGGACTACAAGAACAAACCAGTTAATCACAAGGGAAATCAATGCTGAATATTCGTTGGAAGGACAGAAGCTGAAGCTCCAATACTTTAGGCACCTGATGCAGAGAGTCAACTTATTGGAAAAGACCCTGATGCTGGAAAAGACTGAAGGCAAAAGAAGAAGAGGCCAGCAGAGATTGAGATGGTTAGACAGGATCAATGACCCAGTGGACATGAATCTAAGCAAACTCTGGGAGATAGTGAAGGACAGAGGAAGCTGGCATGCTGCAGTCCATGGGGTCACAAAGAGTTGGACACTACTTAGAGACTGAAAAACTACTATATATATATATATATATATATATATATATATATATATAGAGAGAGAGAGAGAGAGAGAGAGAGAGAGAGCATATATATACACACACACACACACACACACATACATATATATACACACATACATATGTATACATACACACACACACTCAAAAGAGAAAAGAGTATAGGAATGAGTAGTACAGTAATGGATCATAATATATCAAATTAAAATACAATCCAGGAAACCTATAGTGTTACTTTTAAAATGCTGTACACATATGTACACATTGAGTACACGAAGGAGAAAAGCTTTTCCTTACAGTAAAATGCAACATAAGAAATATGGAAGGAATAACAGAGTGAGGAAAACACCATTTTGCAACTTTTATATAAATAATTGATTCAAGTAAAAATCACACTAAAAATCACACAGCTAAAGATTCTGACAGAAAGTCCAATGTGTGTAGGTGTGTTCTTCCCCCACCACCAAGCAGTTTTCTGACACAAGATGCAAATCTGACAACTCAAAACAATTCTGTCAATGTTTACCCAGAGATAGCATCAGAACCCACAGGTTAAGGGCTCAGTTCAATACGACTGCCCTCCACTTCAGACACAAATTACAAGTCTAGGTTATTACCTGTGCTTCTTAAACAACTGGTTATGAATCAGAGGTTCCCACAGCCTCTTTCTTGGGCTCTAGTAATTTGTCAGAGAAGTTCACAGAACTCAGGAAACCAGTTTACTCACTAGATTAGCAGTTTACTACAAAGGATATTAAATTATACAAATCAACAGTCCTTTCAAAGAGGCATGAAGCAGATAAGCGGGCAAAGGTGGAAAGCCTCCTTTCCCTCTCCAAGTTAGACATTCTCTCTAAATAGCCAGAACTAATATGCTATTTTTAGTATTTTTTTGTCAGCATTGTTTTGCCTTTCCTCTAATTTCACATAATTTTGTTGTTGTTGCTCAATAGCTAAGTCTTGTCCAACTCTTTGCAAACCCATGGAGTGTAGCAAACCAGAATTCTCTGCCCTTCACTCTCTCCCGGAGTTTGCTCAAATTTATCCCTGCTGAATTGCTGATGCTATCTAACATTCTCATCCTCTTCTTCCTCCTCTTCCTTTTGCTTTCTGTCTTTCTCAGCATCAGGGTTTTTTCCAAGGAGTCAGTTCTTCCCATCAGGTGGCCAAAGTATTGGAGCCTCAGCTACAGCATCAGTTCTTCCAGTGAATATTTAGAGTTGATTTACTTTAGGATTGACTTGTTTGCTCTCCTTGCAATCTAAGGGATCATCGTGAGTCTTCTCCAGCACTACAATCTGAAATCATTACTTCTTCGGCACTCTGCCTTCTTTACAATCCAACTCTCACATCTGTCCATGACTACTGGAAAGACCACAGCTTTGATTATATGAAACTTTGCTGGCAAAGTGATATCTTTGCTTTTAAACATTCTTGTCTAGGTTTTCCACAGCTTTCCTTCCAAAGAGTCTTTCATCTCATGGCTGCAGTCACCATCTGCCATGATATTGGAGTCTAAGAAGATAAAATTTGTTTCTGCTTTCACTTTCTCCCTTTCTATTTGCCGTGAAGAGATGTCACTGGATACCACGATCTTAGTTTTTTGAATGATGAGTTTCAAGTGAGCTTTTTCACTCTCCTCTTTCACTCTCATCAAGAGGTTCTTCAGTTCCCCTTCACTTTCTGCCAGTAGGGTGGTGTAATCTGCATATCTGAGGTTGCTGATATTTCTCCCAGTAATCGTGATTCATCCAGCCCAGCATTTCACATGAGGTACTCAAAGCCTTTGATTGTGTGGATCACAATAAACTGTGGAAAATTCTGAAAGAGAGCGAAATACCAGACCACCTGACCTGCCTCTTGAGAAACCTGTATGCAGGTCAGGAAGCAACAGTTAGAACTGGACATGGAACAACAGACTGGTTCCAAATAGGAAAAGGAGTACGTCAAGGCTGTATACTGTCACCCTGCTTATTTAACTTATATGCAGAGTACATCATGAGAAACTCTGGGCTGGAAGAAGCACAAGCTGGAATCAAGATTGCTGGGAGAAATATCAATAACCTAACATATGCAGATGGCACCACCCTCATGGCAGAAAGTGAAGAGGAACTAAAAATCTCTTGATGCAAGTGAA
This sequence comes from Muntiacus reevesi, assembly GCF_963930625.1. Lineage (NCBI taxonomy): Eukaryota > Metazoa > Chordata > Mammalia > Artiodactyla > Cervidae > Muntiacus > Muntiacus reevesi. Next base: position 85,576,366 of record NC_089254.1, on the reverse strand, counting down.
AGAGGAGAGTGAAAAAGTTGGCTTAAAGCTCAAGATTCAGAAAACTAAGATCATGACATCCGGTCCCATCACCTCATGGGAAATAGATGGGGAAACAGTGGAAACAGTGTCAGACTTTACTTTTTTGGGCTCCAAAATCACTGCAGATGGTGACTGCAGCCATGAAATGAAAAGACTCTTACTCCTTGGAAGGAAAGTTATGACCAACCTAGACAGCATATTAAAAAGCAGAGACATTACTTTGCCAACAAAGGTCTGTCTAGTCAAGGCTATGGTTTTCCCAGTGGTCATGTATGGATGTGAGAGTTGGACTATAAAGAAAGCTGAGCACCAAAAATTGATGGTTTTGAACTGCGGTGTTGGAGAAGACTCTTGAGAGTCCCTTGGACTGTAAGGAGATCCAACCAGTCCATCCTAAAGGAGATCAGTCCTGGGTGTTCACTGGAAGTACTGATATTGAAGTTGAAACTCCAATACTTTGGCCACCTAATGCAAAGAGTTGACTCATTGGAAAGGACCCTGATGCTGGGAGGGATTAGGGGCAGGAGGAGAAGGGGACGACAGAGGATGAGATGGCTGGATGGCATCACCAACTCGATGGACATGAGTTTGAGTACACTCTAGGACTTGGTGATGGACAGGGAGGCCTGGTGTGCTGCAGTTTATTGGGTTGCAAAGAGCACGACTGAACTCTACACAGAAGTTAAATAAACAGGGTGACATTATGTAGCCTTGTCATACTAGTTTCCCAATTCTGAACCAGTTGGTCCATGTAAGGTTCTAATTGTTACTTCTGGAGCCACATACAGGTTTCTCAGGAGACAAATAAGGTTGTCTCATATTCCCATCTCTTTAAGAATATTCCAGTTCATTGTGATCCATACAGTCAAAGGCTTTAGGGCAGTCAATAAAGCAGAAGTAGATGTTTTTCTGGAATTCCCTTGCTTTTTCCATGATCCAAAGAATGTTGGCAGTTTGATCTCTGGTTCCTCTGCTGTTTCTAAATCTAGCTTATACATCTGAAAGTTCTTGGTTCACATACAGCTAATGTCTAGCTTGAAGCATTTTGAGCATTACCTTGCTAACATGTGAGATGGGCATACTTGTACAGTAGTTTGAATATCCTTTGGCACTGCACTTCCTTGAGAATGGAATGAAAACTGATTTTTTTCCCAATCCTGTGGCCATTGAGTTTTCCAAATTTGTTGGCATATTGATTTGTAGCACTTTCACAGCATCATATTTTAGGATTTGAATTACCTCTACTAGCTTTGTTCGTAGTAATGCTTCATAAGGCCGACTTGACTTCACAGTACAAGATATCTAGCTCTACATAAGTGACCATACAATTGTGGCCATCTGGGTTATTAATGTCTTTTTTTGGGGGAGGGGGGGTATAATTCTGTGTATTCTTGCAACTTCTTCTTAATCGCTTCTACTTATGTTAGGTCCTTACTGTTTCTGTCCTTGATTGTGCCCATCCTAGAATGAAATGTTCCCTTGATATCTTCAATTTTCTTGAAAACCTCTCTAGTTTTTCCCGTTCTATTGTTTACCTCTATTTCTTTGCACTATTCTTTTAAGAAGGCTCTCTTACCTCTCCGTGACATTCTTTGGAACTCTGCATTCAGTTGGGTATACATTTCCCTTTCCCATGCAATATGTCCTCTTTTGTATTTGAGTTCTTTGATTTAGTGACATCACTGTGTTAAAAAATATTGAAATTTCCCATGCAAAAACACAGAACATCTCACCATCTGTTTATACATTCCTTAATTTCTCTTTGCAATATTTTGTAGTGAGCAGGTAATTTACATATATCATTAAGTCTATTCATAAATATTGTAATGTTATTATAAATGAGGATGTTTGTTTTAACATTTCATCTTCTAATTTTCCATTGCTAGTACAGAAACATAATTAATTTTTATATTGACCTTTTAGTTTTGAACTGTTAGTCACTCAGTCATGTCTGATTCTTTGTGACCGCACGGACTGTAGCCCATAGACTCCTCTGCCCATAGGATTTCCCAGGCAAGAATACTGGAGTGGGTAGCTATTCCCTTCTTCAGGGATCTTCCTGACCCAGGGATTGAACCTGGGTCTGCTGCATTGCAGGCAGATTCTTTACTGTCTAAGCTGCCAGGTAAGCCCATTTTTTTTTAACCTGATTAAATTCACTTATTGGTTCCAGTTATTTGTGATCTTTTGTAAATCTTCTTGGGTTTTCTGTACATGATCATGTCATCTGAAAATAATGACTATTTAAATTTCTTTCCAATAATTGTGTATTTTATCTCACTTTCTTGCCTTATTTCATTGGCTATGATATTAAACAGAATGAGTAAGAGCAGATACTGTTGCCTTGTTCCTGATCTTAGAAAGTGTTTAGCCTTTCACTGTTGAATATGATGCTAATATTTAACAGAGAAAAGAATGAGGAAGATTACTTCTGTACACAGTTTACTGATGTTCAACTGTAGAGATTCTAAACTGTGTTACTTTTCTTTGAACTATCTGTTACTGTTTTTGAGAACAACTTCAATATTTCTTAAGCCAATTTAAATGGAAGTTTTCTCTATTTAGAAGTGACAGATTCTAGCTGATATTATGTATTTAATATAAAAAATGAGTATAATAAATAATGTCTATTCTAACAGAGAGAAACATTTGAATCATTAAGGAAAATACACCTACAACTAAACCAAATTAGTTAGTCCTAAGAGGAAACAAACTTTTGGCCCACCCTTGCTCTGTGTGTGTGTGTGTGTGTGTGTGTGTGTGTGTAGGTGTGTGTGCATTGAGAATGTGGATTTATAGGAGAAAGGAAAGGACAGTATCATTTGAGTTTCATGAAAATTCTACATCGGCATCAGAATTTTAAGAAGTATATTAATATATACACATATCTTAATATATACTTATATCTAGTAATTGTATATGTTATATGAACTTATATCTACATATGTATAATGTGCATCATTATAATAATGTATAGTATAGTAATGTAATGTATAGTAGTGCTTAAATAATGTAATTAATCCAAATATTAATATATAAAAATTTTTAGAATGTGTATATCCTAGGTGTGCTAAGTCACTTCAGTCGTGTCTGATTCTTTTCAACTCTCTGGACTTTAGCCCACCAGGCTCCTCTGTCTATGAGGTTCTCCAGGCAAGAATACTGGGGTGGCTTGCCATTTCCTCCTCCAGGGGATCTTCCTGACCCAGGGATCGAACCTGTCTCTTATGTCTCCTGCATTGGCAGGCGGGTTCTTTACCACTACACCACCTGGGAAGCCATAGCCACGCACCCCTCCCACCTCCCAAACGAGACCAATATAATAATAATAATGTGAAAAAGTGTAATGGGATACATAATTTGATTTTAGTCATATGTTTCCTCATTCTGTAAATACTGGGTGCTTTGGAGCAATGTAAAGACCCAAAACATGTTGATGTTTGAAAGGGGCTCAGTAAAGGTGAATGATACTTCGGGAAGCAGAAGATTAAGCCTTCCTGTTTGTATTGCTGGGTTCTGGCTGGACCAATCCTATACTCTCTCCTATTTAAATAACTAGATAAGCTGTTAAGTAGATTTGAGGCAACTGTCACTTTGTGAATAAATGTGATAGGTGCAGAAGAGGATAAAAAGGGGATAAAGTGACCAGGCTTACTTAAAAAGGGAACAAAAGAGAGGAAAGACCATGGTCTTGCAGTTTGACCTAGCAATTAGGACAAGAAATTTGTCTTTTCAATTTTATAGCCTCTTCATGTTACATAATAGCATTTAAAATACTTATCTCTAGAGGTATGAAAATTAAATAAGATCATATTATTACAAAAATTTTATTCAATAAGTGAGTTATTTTATGATTCTAAGAATGGTCTAACATTGTGATAAAATAATGAAATATATTAAGAAAATTTTGAGATAAAAAGCAGACAATTTTAGAAAGAACAAAATGAGATTTGTATCTAACTTAGGCTAGGTTAGAAGAAGGCTTTTCTAAAAGTCCAGACAGTGTGTAAAGGGCTTAAAGATTTCAATAATAATAACAATAATTGTACTATATAGTTATATAAACAAAAACAGTAAGCATCCATATTATTAGTTTGGAATTTAGCTATTCATTGGTTTATTAACATGCTTTTGCACTAGTTATTTTTTACAGTAATGTAGTAAAATACATATGATTCATGCTTAGCAAAATCCCACAGTCTCTGCACATAAATATATGTGAAAATCATTAATTTCATGTCCAATCCCAATGCACTATTCCTATTGTTCATGTCACCAGACAGGTGAAAATATGAAGTTCGGAGAGAATTCACATCAATGTAACACTGTTGAGGTGAAGGGATGATCAGAAACTAGGGTGAAAATCTGCCTCTAAGACCAGATCTGGAATAATCCAAATTCAGAAACATAGCCAAGGAAGAGCAGAGTCAAGCAGTTCAACACACAGGGAGCTGTGATGTGAAAGGCAGGTAAGCAGGGTTTAGAAGGCAATCTGGGAGACAGCTGAAAGTTCGAGAGTTTTGTGGATAATAACTGCATTACAGGAATTTTTCCACGAGGATTTCTCTGCCAGTGGTAAGTCTAAGGTCAGGAGCGGATAGAAAGCAAATTTACTTCAGGATCCAAATCACAGAGAAGGAAAATGACAGAAGCTAGTGGTAATTCTGGTTTCTAACCCAATAGGCTATATAAAGTAGATGATAAAAAAGAAAGTCATAGCTACTTAAGAAGGGTATTTTGGTAATTCTAGGAGAATTAGATATCCTGTGAAATGTGGTTAAAGATAGACACATTATCTATGTGGTTATGGTCAAAGGAAGCTTGAGAGTAGGAAGTATTAAATTTCAAGTAGGCACACTTAAATTTCTCTAGCAAAGATATGGATCATTCTTACAGGGGCAAATCATTCCTAAGTGTTTGAAAACTTTCAGAAGAAATTCATGATTCTATGGATGCCACAGGAACATTTTCTGTTGAAGTTATACACTCCAGTTCCATAGAACAGACACATAGAAAACTTGTACTGTCCCATATATTTTTAAAAAGGGCAAAACAATAGTGTCCTCAAGAGAAATAATTTAGTGCATTCCAAATAATGAATAGGGAAAATCTAAAAGTTCTCTAGAAATACTTTAAAAGAGAAAAATTATATTCTAACACTGATTCAAAGTTTTGAATAGTGGAATACTGTCATAAGTAATGAGGAGGTTTTTAGAATTATTAATACTGTCTTTTAAAGCTACATATCATTTACATGTCTTTATAACTTGTTTTAAGGGATGCATCAAACAAACGGATCACAGCTGAGTAATTGAGGACTAGGTTTCAAGGGTAGACACTGTTTTACATTGACGAGGTGTACAGAGTATTTTTAGACTTTATGAAGTGCAGCAGATAAGCTTTCATTCATCTGATGACAAACAAGACAAGGAGATATATTTGGATATTCTAACTTTGCATAACGTGTGTGATCAACCGTTTTCTGTGGAACAGTTCATTTAAAACTGATTACAATCCCAGCTGCTACAATGATGAAGGGGGTTCCCTAAGAGTTCTTTTTCAGGTGTACAGCATGTTATGACATTTTTGTGGAATAGGTTTTTACTTGCTTTCTCATCTTAAAAATTTAGATTACTCATCTATAACCCATTATACCACCAAAGATGGAGATTTATGTCTCAGACAATGTATATATTTTCTGGCAAGAGACTGAAGAATGACAGCATGCTAGTAGACACTTTTATAGAACTGGTAACACAGGAATAGATTGCAAAGTACTCCTCAATCATATGCAAAAAGCAATCTTAGTAAAGCTTGCAAGCAAGGCAAACGTACAAGTTCTGCCACTGCATATAAAAATAACACATCATGATAGAAATCACAGCTGTTTGGTAGTTGCATTTTTTTCTTAAACCTAGATAAACATGTAAGAAAATTAACCTTGATTTTATCCATTTTTTTTGTAAATTTTAATTGAAGAGACAGAATGATATATGCCAGTGGGGATAAAAACCAAAGAAAACACCTCTTGTCCACATGCTGCTATAAATAACAATATTTACATAATTGTAAGAAGTGACCTATGTAAGTCCCATTCTAAACTGTGTGATTATAGAAAATATTGATGCAGAAAAAAATCAGTTATATTTTTATTTAGTTTCAGTGGACTTCCATAGCCCATACATAATATAAAGAAATGGCATAAAGCAAAAAACAAACAAACAAACAAACAAACAAACAAAAAACATTCCCAGTATGAGACAGCTAAACTTCCTAACAGTAGGGATTAAGCCATGAATTATACCTACTACAGGTGTACTTCTTGGATGTAAACAGCTTGGAAGCACTCTCCATTATAAAAGCATACTTATATAAAATTCATCCATTGCAAAAGCAGAGACATTACTTTGTCAACAAAGGTCCGTCTAGTCAAGGCTATGGTTTTTCCAGTAGTCACGTATGGATGTGACAGTTGGACTATAAAGAAAGCTGAGCACCAAAAATTGATGCTTTTGAGCTGTGGTGTTGGAGAAGACTCTTGAGAGTCCCTTGGACTGCAAGGAGATCCAACCAGTCCATCCTAAAGGAGATCAGTCCTGGGTGTTCATTGGAAGGACTGACGTTGAAGCTGAAACTCCAATACTTTGGCCACCTGATACGAAGAGCTGACTCATTTGAAAAGACCCTGATGCTGGGAAAGATTGAAGGCAGGAGGAGAAGGGGACGACAGAGGATGAAATGGTTAAATGGCATCACGGACTCAATGGACATGAGTTTGGGTAAACTCTGGGAATTGGTGATGGACAGGGAGGCCTGGCGTGCTGCGGTTCATGGGGTCGCAAAGAGTTGGACAGGACTGAGCAACTGAACTGAACTGAACTGATGATACCTCATAGAGGTAGAATCAAGCATCATTTGTTGTTTTTTTTTTAAACTGGCTTATTTCACTTAACATAAAGTCCTCAAGATTCATCCATGTTGTAATATCCCTCAGGATTTCTTTCTCTTTTCCACTGCACACATATAGCCACATTTTATCTATCCATTCATCAGCTGATGACCACTCAGCTTGCTTTCACTTCTTGGTTACTGTGACTCTTGGCTATAATGAAGTTGAGAGAGCAAATTTCTCTTTCAATACAGCTTTCAATTCCTTTGAATATATAATGTACATGCATGCTAAGTCTTTTCAGTCGTGTCTGACTCTCTGTGACCCCATGGACTGTAGCCTATCAGGTTACTTTGTCCATGGGATTCTCCCAGGCAAAAATACTGGTGTGGGCTGCCATGCCCTTCTCTAGGGATCTTCCCGACCCAGGGATGGAACCTTGGGATCTTATGTCTCCTGCATGGCACGTGGGTTCTTTACCACCCAAAGTGGAATTGCTGAATCATTTGGTAATTCTATTTTTAATTGTTTAAGGAAACAGTACACTGTTTTTCATATTGGCTGCACCATTTTACTTCCTCACCAACAGTGTCCTGGATTCTGATTTCTCCATATCCTCAGCAACACTTTTTATTTTCTGCATTTTTTTAAGAGTAGCTATCCTAGTAGGTGTAAAGTCATATCTCATTGTGGTTTTGATCCTAATTTTCTGGTACTATTTTTAACCTCTTTTTTCAGATGGGGAAACTAAGGTCCAGAGAGGTTATGTAACATGTGAAAAGCCATATAGATTAGAGTGGATCTGGGCTTCCCTGGTGGATCAGACAGTAAAAGTCTGTCTGCAATGCAGGAGACCAAGGTTCGATCCATTGGTCAGGAAGATCTCCTGGAGAAGGGAATGGTTCCCTACTCTAGTATTCTTGCCTGGAGAATTCCAGGGAAGTATAGACCACTGTAGCCTGGTGGGCTACAGTCTATGGGGTTGCAAAGACTCGGACACAACTGAGCGACTAACACTTTCACTTGCACTGAAATTCCACACTCTTCTGTCTTCAAGTAGTCTCACTACTCTGCAGACAGCAACTATAGGCATGTTGGAAAAATGATGACTTCTGTGTCAGAACAGACCAGCACAGAGCAGCTAGCTGATGTGCGTTCAGGACTTGATAAACGATAACAGAGAACAATGGAGACGCAGAGAGTTCACCCTAATTGATACTTAAACTCTGACACACAGGAACAGCCATTTTGTCAGAAGGCATGAGTCACCGTTAATGGATCAAAAGAGTAATGGGTGATGAAAGGAGAAGATAAAAACTAGGCTAGAAGCATTTTTCTTAGACATTCTTGTGTAGATTTTCTCTATTTTATAACATGGTAAATATGGAAATGTGGTAAATCATACTAGCCTCATATGTTTTATTTATGATTCGTTGCATAAAAACAATTGCTTGAACTATTACATTAATAGTTATATTGAGTTATATAGAGTTGATCATACTGTATTAACCTCATTTGTTGTGTTTGTTAAGTCCCAGTTTCTTTTAAAGAAAAATTTGCTCACAACATTTCAGAGAATTAATGGATCAGGTGACTCACATCTGAAAATTTCTATGAAGATTCTCATGTCATTTTCAGGAAGTTTGGTGAGTTGCACATATCTTAATAATGACTACCAAATAATGAGAACCTATCATGGGCCAATGTATGTGTGCTGTCTCTTCAGTCGTGTTTGACTCTATGTGATCCTAAGGACTATAGTCCACCGGGCTCCTCTGTCCATGGGATTCTCCAAGTAAAAAAAAATACTGGAGTGGATTGTCATGATCCTCCAGAGGATCTTCCTGATCAACTGATTGAACCAGCATCTTCTGCATATCCTGCAATGGCAGGAGGGTTCCTTACCACTAGCATCATCTGGGAAGCCCATCATGTGCAGGCTTTCTGCTAAGTCTTTAATATGCGATGATCTCATTCAATCCACACAAGAACTATTATCAAAGTAATAATGATACAGCTGAAAGCTTTGAGGCTCTATGTGATTAATAACCGAGGTTCAACCCTGCTTACTGATGATACAGAATTCCAATCAGTTCTACTGCAGAGCAAAATCAGTACTCTAGCTAAAAAGTTGCCCATTTCTTTATTTGTTTATATAGTTTTTCATTAATTTATCAAACTTTAGGAAATGTCTTCTATATGCCAAATAAAAAAATACAAATGGGAATGTCTAATTTTAATGGAAATGGAGTCAACTTAGCATTCTTTTTATAGGAAGCATACAAGTAAAAGACTTCAGCTTCTGGTCAGGGAAAAAGAGATCATGGTGATCCAATATTCCTCCAGTATAGCTAAAACAAACTTGATAAATCACAAAGTTCCTATTATTAAAGACAACAAACAGTTGTGGAAACAACAGTCACAAGGTGAGCTGAAATTCCAAGGAGGGTGATTCTTTTAAGATGAGCTGACAATCACTGACCTTTTTAATTATATTTTTTAATCTTGAGCTTCAGGTTTGACACATATAAAGGGCGTTCTCTAGGAGACAAAAATCCATCAAGACTTTTGGTGATCACCGAGAACTGGCATGATAGGAAACTTTTGGAGTTTCAAACAGAAATCCACTTTTCCAATGGAATGTGTTATATTTAGGGCTATTTATGAGAGGTTGGGATTGAGGCACAATGGCTTACAAGGCTGATTTACATCTCTCAAAGCTGTGGTGTCCTTAAGAGACAGCCCTTCTAAAGCAAAGGGGAGTGCCTCAAACACAAAAGTGCTCTCCACACATGATATTTGTAAGATCTAATGTAGTGGGGATGGAGTGGGGAGATTATATAGCTGGGCTCAAAACCTCTGGAGGGTCTCTAGTGAGATCTGTTTCTTTCTCTCTCAATCTATCTACCTATCTATCTATTGTCTTCCTAGAACAGTAAGAAAAATAAAAATCTGATATGCCACTTTTGTGTTTAAAGTCCTTCAATGTTCTCCCTATTGTTTACATAGTGAAAACCAAGTTTTCATAACATACAGAATTCCTTTATTACCTGAGATAGTCCTAATATATCTATATATATATATATTTCTATACCTTGTATTTTATATGTGTGTGTGTGCTCTGTCATATATGACTCTTTGCAACCCCATGAACTGTAGTCCACCAGACTCCTCTGTCTATGGGATTTTCCACGCAAGAATAATGGAGTGGGTTGCCATTTCCTTGGAGAAATGGATTATATATATTAAACACTAAATATACACTAAACACTAAATAATTTTTAACAATTATATAAATATATGTAACAAATATATAAATTATATATCTAAATCTAACTATCTATCTATATATATATTTCTCTAGCATATTTTGATTTATAGGTTTCACTTTGACACTCTCTCCTGATCAAGAAAGATGTCTGTGAAAGGGCTGGCTGGGGATAGGCTATAATGTACAAGGAACCACAGAATGAAGACCAGTAGAAATAGCTACAAGCAACAATACCTAAAAACTCTATGTACTAAATAGAGACTCACTGTTTACATGCTTTTACCTAGGAGAAGGCAATGGCACCCCACTCCAGTACTCTTGCCTGGAAAATCCCATGGACGGAGGAGCCTGGTGGGCTACAGTCCACGGGGTTGCTAAGAGTGGGACACGACTTAGCGACTTCACTTTCACTTTTCACTTTCATGCGTTGGAGAAGGAAATGGCAACCCACTCCAGTGTTCTTGCCTGGAGAATCCCAGGGACGGGGGGAGCCTGGTGGGCTGCCGCCTATGGGGCTGCACAGAGTCAGACACGACTGAAGTGACTTAGCAGCAACCTAGGATTTACTGAAAGACTTCTAACTTTGTATGGCATGTTTCATAGTACCATTTGAATACTAGGCAGTCAGAGCTTAGTGCTTTCCCCAGGACAGTTAGAGTATTTTTTTTGGTCCCAGTTCACTGGCATCATTTTTATTCCAGAATGCTTTATCTCTGTTTGTACAGCTCTGTCCAAGAGAAACTGAATGCAAGCCACGGATGTGAGTGACATATATAATTTAAAACATTTTAGCAGCTGCATTAAATGCAAAAAGAAACAGATGAAAATAATTTCAATGTATTATAGTTGAAACTTCTATATCCAAAATATTATCATTCAACATGCAATCAATATAAAATTATTAATAAGCTACTTGATTTTTATAATACATTTAAAAAATCTGGTGTGTGTTTTACACTTGCTCTGCATCTTAATTTAGGCTGGCCACATTTCAATAGCTCAATAGTCATTTGTGGTTACATGTGTACAGGCTTAGTCGCTTAGTTGTGTCCGACTCTTTGTGACCCCATGGACTGTAGTCTGCCAGGTTCCTCTGTCCATGAAATTTTCCAGGCAAGAATACTGAGTGAGTTGATTTTCTACTTCAGAGGATCTTCCAGACCCAGGAATAGAACCCGTATCTCTTGAGTCTCCAGCATTATCAGATGGATTCTTTACCACTTCACCACCTGGAAAGCCCTAAAAGTTCTATTATATAATTTAGAGAATATACTACATTTTCAGTCACATAGGTGCTACCTATAGAATCTGGGATAGGCTTTGTTTTCCACAAACTCCTTGTGTAAATAATATATTTTTTATATGTTAGAATGCAAATAATGTTTTCAAGCTAAAATGATGAAAGCCATATGTACGTATCAAGGACTCTGATCTTGGGAATATTACCTTACTATATAAGGAGTAAAAATAAATCTCTAGTGCCATGTCTTGTCCAGGGTATAGTCAGCTTTTACCTGGTTATAAAACTTAGCACCTCCATTTGTTATTCTAAGTATACTCTCAGAGAACCCCTGTTATCCCAAAGTTCAGCACTATTATCTTTGGAGAAAATTAAGTAAAAAATATTTGAAGATCATGGTTTTGGCAAAATATAACTCTTTAGTATGGAGGTAGCTCATTTGAAAAATCAATAAATGATAGCCACTATGATGAAGAAGAGGAGAAAGTAAGAACAATGATGATGATGACAACCTTTATTCCATAACACAGGATATTTCCATTTCTATAAAGAGAGATGCCTTTGATTGTGAGCTCATTTGCAGGATCATTTTGACAGATGAACCAAGGCCAGTGAATAATTATTTCCTTCTATGATAAAACCCCATTGCCACCCAATGCTTATCTAAATTTCCTCTATATGCATCTCATTCTAAAAATGTTTATCCCAGATCTTATTGCTTAGACATTTTCATCAGCAATGCATAAAATAGCTCCTATAACCTCACTAGACCTCATTGGTCCACTGATAGAAGACTATTCCTTCAAAACTTCTCCCCATTCTTTATTATACAGTCAGCATAAGAAAATATTCTTTCTCATCCTTAATTACCTCCACAATATTAAAATTATTTCACAACTGTCATCAATTTCTCTTTTGTAAGTACACTAACACTGTTGTTAAACAATTTTTCTCCCATATTCACAAAACCTCTTGTTTAAATTCAATGAAAAGCTCTTGTAAAAATCCTCAAGGGAGAGTGGAAAAAGGAGGTTTTACTTGTGATTTATTTTTTTCCCAAGGCAAATTGCATTGATCTTTATTGGCTTTTTACTACACTACAGCATTTTCTCTTCGCAGTTTGCTACTAACAGCTGTACAATGTTTTGCCAGGTATAGTTTCCAATTGTCTTAAATAAATGCTGATCGCCTTCCTTCCTCGGGGAAGAGTAATTGGTATCAAAAACAATGCAATTATTTCCCAATAACTTTTATTTTTTTTTAATTTAAAAAATTACTTTTATTCTCCAAAAGTGTTCTTAGGTATCCATCGCTATGAGGAAATTACATTTGAGATTCCTTTAATGACAAAAAAAAAAAATGAGCAGAAAGAAGTACTAGAGATATTAATGAATCTTCAATACTAGAAATATAGAAGCCTTTTGTTGTGCCTCTTCTGTCTTGTATAACATCTGAATTACTTATTTAAAATAAAAAAGAATTTTCTCTTTTCTAGGAAATGTTTATAAGTTTTTATGTTACTCTTACAAATATTCCTTTTATTTCTTAGCATACCTTTTTCTATGACTATAAGGTATGAGTGAGAATGGCATATATTTTATATGTTCCCTTATTTTTTCTCAAGCATCACCCTTTGGGTACAGCTATAAAATCAATACCTTAGAGCTAACAGAGCTGAATGGTTCTCTTGTGAATGACTTTTCTGGCAATATGCTATCTCTGGTGGTCTTTGCAGCCCCGTTGGGAAGAGTTGTTAAAAGGTGCTTTCAGGTGGCAGGTGGTGACAAGGTAGAAGGAAGTGTATATGAACTGACATTATTACCTGAGCTGCCTTAAGGATCTGCTTACACAGTCAAGCTATCAAAGCGGTGTTCACATGTCAGGACACTCAGAGGTGTGGCCTTGGATTCCTTGCAAATATGTCTGTGCCTGTCACTCAGTGTGATTGGCAACACTTGTTGATGCCACATGGGGTATGGCTCCACTCCTGAGGATGACAAGTGGGTTTTATATTGATGATCAGGAATATACTGCATCACAATGTATCTTATTTCCCCTTCCTACATGCTAAGTTGTTTCGGTTGAGTCGAACTCTTTGCAACCACATAGATTATAGACTGCCAGGCTCCTCTGTCCATGGGATTCTCCAGGCAAAAATACTGGAGTAGGTTTCCATTTCCTTCTCCAGGGGATCTTCCAGATCCAGGGATCCAACCCGAGTTCTTCTGCATTAGCAATGGCAGATACTTTGGCTCAGATGGCAAAGCGTCTGCCTACAATGTGGGAGACCCAGGTTTGATCCCTGGATCAGGAAGATTCTCTGGAGAAGGAAATGGCAACCCACTCCAGTACTCTTGCCTGGAAAATGCCATAGATGGAGGAGCCTGGTGGGCTACAGTCCATGGGAACGCAAAGAGTCAGACACAACCGAGCAGCTAAACGTCCACTTTCTTTCAGCACCAACTGGGAAGCCCTATACCTATTGGTTCAGTTCAGTTCAGTCGCTTAGTCATGTCTGACTCTTTGCAACCCCATGGACTGCAGCAAGTCAGGCCTCCCTGTCCACCACCAATTCCTGGAGTTATTCAAGTTCAAGTCGATTGAGTGAGCAATGCCATCCAGCCATCTCATCCTCCGTCGTCCCCTTCTCCTCCCGCCTTTAGTCTTTCCCAGCAGCAGGGTCTTTTCAAATGAGTCAGCTCTTCACATTAGGTGGACAAAGTATTGGAGTTTCAGCTTCAGCATCTGTCCCCCCAGGACTGATCTCCTTTACGATGAACTGGTTGGATCTTCTTGCAGTCCAAGGGACTCTCAAGAGTCTTCTCCAACACCACAATTCAAAACCATCAATTCTTTGGCACTCAGCTTTCTTTATAGTACAACTCTCACATCCATACATCACCACTGGAAAAACCAGAGTTTACTAGACAGACCTTTGTTGGCAAAGTAATATCCCTGCTTTATAATATGCTGTCTAGGTTGGTCATAACTTTTCTTCCAAGGAGTAAAGTCTTTTAATTTCATGGCTGCAGTCACCATCTGCAGTGATTTTGGAGCCCCACCCCCACCCCCGGGAAAAATATAGTCAGCCACTGTTTCTACTGTTTCCCCATCTATTTGCATGAAGTGATGGGACCTGATGCCATGATCTTAGTTTTCTGAATGTTGAGCTTTAAGCCAACTTTTTCACTCTCCTCTTTCACTTGCATCAAGCGGTTCTTTAGTTCTTCTTCACTTTCTGCCATAAGAGTGGTGTCATCTGCATATCTGAGGTTATTGATATTTCTCCTGGCAATCCTGATTCCAGCTTGTGTTTCTTCCAGTCTGGCATTTCACATGATGTACTCTGCATGTGAGTCAAATAAGCAGGGTGACAATACACAGCCTTGACGTACTCATTTCCCTATTTGGAACCAGTCTGTTGTTCCATGTCCAGTACTAACTGTTGCTTTCTGATCTGCATTCAGGTTTCTCAAGAGGCAGGTAAGGTGGTCTGGTATTCCCATCTCTTTAAGAATTTTCCAGAGTTTGTTGTGGTCCACACAGTCAAAGGCTTTGGCATAGTCAATAAAGCATATACCTATATGATAATCTGAATTCCATATGCATTTTAACTTTGTGCTTTCTTATTAGTTGCAGAAAATATATTTTTGGATGAAATGAAAATCTTTCAGGTTGTCCTAGTTTGCATAATATTCTTCATGACTGTGAAGTCTGTTTTTAACAAAATAACAAAAGAAATCTTTACTATGAAAATATAATATCCATTGTACCTAAAGTCTTGATTTGAAGAGAGATAAAAGAGATTAAAAGCTCTTTTAACTGCAAAGTCTAGATCCACCCAACCCATTAAAAGAATTATAGAGGGTTACCTTGTAGCAAAAAAGGTAAAAATTAATTTTCAAGGTACTTTACTGGTTCCTTAGCTGATACTGCCATATATATTTATTTCTGGAAAGCAGTCTCTTGACAGCTCCCTGGAGTTAGTGCAATGACACCACTTGTGCTCCCTTTGGTTTTCAGAGATCATTTTGGCAACTTTATTTTTTTAGTCACCTAATTAAGTCCCCAGGTAAATTGATGAAAAGAGTAAAAGTTTACCTGAGTCTCTCTAAAGTAACTTAAACCTCTCCAGCTACCATGAGCCTGTGGGTGCAAATAAAGTTACACTTAGACTATTATCTTCCTGACTCATCTTCCTAACCAGTTCAACTCTACAATGTTGGCCCTGAAAAATCTTTTCCCATCACCACTCACAAGTATATCAGCATTCTCCGACTCTTCTAAACAAGGTCACTTTTATAGAAACTTTTGATGTTCAACAAAATAAAGCAGCTGCCTTTCAGTGGGTATTCCTTTTCCCCAGGCTCACCACCTCTGTGATTCCGATGCTTTCACTGATGCATTAATTCCCAGAGAGTTCTCTTTTCTATACAAAAGTGGAAGAATTATCTATCACATAGTACACACTAATGTCCTGTCTTCCACATACATAGGAAAGAATTTTCTTTCTCCTAGGTGCCCTTCAGTTCAGTTAAGTTCAGTCACTCTATTGTGTTCAACTCTTTGTGATCCCATGGACTGCAGTATACAAGGCTTCCCTTTCCATCACCAACTCCCAGAGCTTGCTCAAACTCATGTCCATCAAGTCAGTGATGCCATCCAAACATCTCATCCTCTGTCATCCCCTTCTTTTGCCTTCAGTCTTTCCCAGCATCAGGGTCTTTTCAAATGAGTCAGTTCTTCTCATCAGGTGGCCAAAGTATTGGAGCTTCAGCTTCAGCATCAGTCCTTCCAATGAATATTCAGGACTGATTTCCGTTAGGATGGACTGGTTGGATCTCCTTGCAGTCCAAGGGACTCTCAAGAGTCTTCTCCAACACTACAGTTCAAAAGCATCAATTCTTTGGCACTCAACTTTCTTTATGATCAAACTCTCACATCCATAGATGACTACTGGAAATACCATAGCTTTGACTAGATGGACCTTTGTCAGCAGAGTAATGTCTCTGCTTCTTAATATGTTGTCTAGGTTGGTCATAGCTTTTATCCAAGGAGCAAGTGTCTTTTAATTTCAGGGCTACAGTCACCATCTGCAGTGATTTTGGAGCCCAAGAAAATAAAGTCTGTCAGTGTTTCCATTGTTTCCCTATCCATTTGTCATGAAGTGATGGGCCAGATGCCATGTTCTTAGTTTTCTGAATGTTGAGTTTTAAGCTAGCCTTCACTCTCCTCTTTCACTTTAAGCAAGAGGTACTTCACAGCCATTCAAAGAATCTCATGCAAGTAGGCATGTATGAGGTTAAATTCCACTTCTATAGAGATGACTTTATTTTCTTGGGCTCCAGAATCAGTGCAGACAGTGACTGCAGCCACAAAATTAAAAGACACTTGCTCCTTGGAAGAAAAGTTATGACCAACCTAGAGAGCATATTAAAATTAGAGACATAACTTTGCTTACAAAGGTCCATCTAGTCAAAGCTATGGCTTTTCCAGTAGTCATGTATGGAAGTGAGAGCTGGGCCAGGAAGAAGGCTGAGCACTGAAGAATTGATGCTTTTGAACTGTGGTGTTGGAGAAGACCCTTGAGAGAGTCCCATGAACAGCAGGGGGCTCAAACCAGTCAATCATAAAGGAAACTGAATATTCATTGAAAGGACTGATTCTAAAGCTGAAGTGGCAATACTTTCGTCACCTGATGCAAAGAGATGACTCATTGGAAAAGACCCTGATGCTGGGAAGGATTGAGGGCTGGAAGAGAAGGGGGTGGGAGAGGATGAGTTGCTTGGATGGCATCATTGACTCAATGGACATGAGTTGGTGCAAACTCCGGGAAGAGTGAGGGACAGGGAAGCCTAGTGTGCTGCAGTCTATGGGGTCACAAAGAGTTGGACATGACTGAGCAACTGAACAACACAGACATGACTGATTCAAAATTTAGTCTCCAGTTGAACCCTGCTTTATTAGCTTCCAAAGTCTTTGAAATTTTTCTTAAAACAATTCACAGAGAGAATAGAAATGCTAAAGTTGGAATTAAAAGCCTCAAAAAGAATATAGGTTAATATTGACAGGCTCTCACTTTTCTACCAAAAATTAGGATGATGAGTTCCTACTTGCCACAGCGACATGATATTCTGTACCTCTTGGTGGAAAGTCTTAAAGCATTCTACCAGCTGAGCTACCCTGCACTGCCTCATCCAGTCTCTCTGCCTTAGGCTGTGATGAAATTGTCTCATCCACATGAGGCTCTTTGAGCTTAAAGGATGCATTACATCCATTTTTCTAACCCTGAGAACTGTAGCTTAACTGAGTTCTTATTTGAGGCATTTTAATATTAAAAATATAATTTAAAAAGCAAGACGCTTGGAGATGTTAGATAAGGAATATGAATAGTTATTTTTTTCATCTTTTCTAATATCAGGAGTTGTTCAATACTACCCGAAAAATTTTAATGTAGTCAAAACTAATTCTTAATTATGCTAAGAATGAATTCAGCAAAAGTGATTTAAAAGGAGAAGTCCAAGACTAATTCAACATTCATATTTACACAGAGCCTCTTCACCATGGTCTGAACTGCATGACTGGGGGCTTTATAAATTGATAATATAAGAGACACTGTGACAAAGAGGGTGTGCTGCAAACACTGGAGATGACACTGCCCTCTGCTCAGCTTTAGCCATATATTTTGATTACCATAAGAGAAAAGTGGAAAAATCCCCCTCAACTTATAAATTGATTTTCCATTCTATTGAACATGACCTTGTGAGGATTTCATATTATTCATATTGGGTAGAAAATGCTTCTTTTCTGTTTCAAAGGAGCTGAGAAAGCATGGAATTTTGTCTATGTCTTAAAGATCTGCTATGATTTGGCTCATGCAAAAGCTGCACAACTGTTTTAACTGAAACTTAATCTAGAGTTTGCTGGAAAAAAATTCCATTTGCTACATCAAAACAGGGTGATATTATTCCTCTACAATTATATAACAATTAGAGATAGAGTTTTCTGTCAGCTTCAGGAGAACTGGCTCTGATGCATTAAAACCCAGGAGACAGTTCTGCAGGATTTTGGCATGATGTTAACCTACAAAGACATTTGTCCTACATCCTGCCTTTCTGTACCCACCCATCCTGGATCTCATCCCAGCCTTTGGATTCAAGCTACTAAAATGTTCATTATCTTAAGGGAGACATAGTAAGTATAATGAAAAATATGCTCTACTGATGCATTAAATTTTATTCTAATGTGTCTTGAGATAAAATCTTTCTGTGCCAAATTTTATAAATACTTTTTAGAAAACTCACTGTGGTATGGTAAATTATCAGATGAATCTGATTAGTTCATTTGCCAAAGACTAGTAGATCCAACTTTATTTTTTAATTTTTAGCAAATTTTCCCTGGTGACTCAGACAGTAAAAAATTAGCCTGCAATGCAGGAGATCCACATTCAGTCCCTGGGTCAGGAAGATCCCCTGGAGAAGAGAATGTCTACCCACTCCAGTATTCTTGCCTGGAAAATCCCATGGACAGAGAAGCCTGGTGGGCTACAGTCCACAGGGTTACAACTGAGAGACTAACACACACACACACACACAATTATGAGTTTTCCAAAAAGACGTTTAGATATATGGTTATTCATCCTGTGGTTTGATTCTTTTATTCATAATCATATATATATATAAAATAAAGTATATTATATATATATATATATAATAAAATCTGAATGTACCTTATTTACTTTTTCACAAGATGCACTTGACTATTCCAAGCCTATATTCTTATAAAAGTTGTTTAAAAATTGGCAGATGAAACAACATCACACAAGTCTCCAAATTTAGGAAACACCTTTTAAAAATGTACCTTTACACTATTTAAAATTCTAAATTACTTTTTAAGCAGAATTTTAAAAGCACATTTATGTTTTTTTTTAAATAGAAAATCAAAAAATGAGAGAGAAATTGGACATAAGTCAGTTTTTCCTCCTTGTGTCATGGTTTTATTTGGAACTTTCATATTTTTCCTCTCAGAGAACTTAATTCTGCAGAGATCAAGCCTCCAGAAGTTTATTTAGGGAGACGTCTAAGCTACTTTGTAAACAATGTCCTGTGTGCACTGGGACTGCAAGCCTGAGTAGAGATTGTTCCACTGGCCAGTAAGAAATATTTCAAGCAGAGATGAATCTTCTTTCTTCAGCCTTATGCCACTTTTGGGCCCCATTATATACTCAAAGGAAAATGTTGAAGTTTATGGTTGTCTGTTTCTGTCACCTGGCAATGTGAAGAGTTAGGGTGTGTAGGGGAAGGTAAAGAATAAAGATTATAACTAAGAAACTAAAAATCCAGGAAAATGTATTTCTGGTGTCCTTATTCTAAAACATTTTTATATTTCAAATGAGGTCAAGTAAAACCTTTGTGCTTGGTATATGCACCGACCTCTAATTTATTTCAAATTAGAAATATCAGTTAGAAAAATGCACAACGAGATTTTTCAAAATTTTCAATGATGTGCATACTTGTTAGTAGATGAAATTATATTTTTTTGAATAGCATTTTTGAGTGAGAAAGATATCTGTTGTTTCAGTGAGATCTAGAATAGAGAAGTTATAATAGGCACACATTTGAGACTTCCGATGTTCTGTCATCATCTTCAACCTTGATGTCTCCAGCCTTCTTTGATTGGACCTCAACTTACGTAAATTCTGGATATAGCTTCCACAGTCTAATTTCCAACTTGCCATCTATAAGACTGGTGAACACTAGTGACTGACTTAAAACCAGAATTCCAATCAAGTTCAGGGATTACAAATGAAGAAATGTAAAGAGTTATGGAAGAACCAGGGAAGTTACTTCCAGCATTCCTAACTTGAAAGTATGGAGTATTGGTTGTACTAGTAAGAAGATCTATTATCGTTTACTATTTTAGAGATTTTAATATCTAAGTATGGTTGTGGTTTTTGTTTTTGTTTTTGTTTTGTCCTTTCCTATTTGGGTAACTGCAATACATATGGGTGAACTATTCTTTATTTAAGAACATTTCTCCTTGAACCAGAATTATATAATATGATTGGGCATCCTTGACCTTGGTCTTCTAGGTTATGGCCTACAAGTATAAGGTCCAAAGGGGCCATAAGTTTAATAACTTTTAAACAATTAGTATTGAGACATTTTACCTTACTGAATGACAGTGTGAGTATGGAGAACATACAGGTAATATATCATTTGTTATTACTATCTATATCCATGCAAAATAAAATATGTGGTTATTCTATAATTGAAAATGGTATTCTTTTTAATGATGTACTGTAATAGTGTTTTGATAATAAAATTAATATTTTACAAATATTTTTTATTATAAAACATAAATAGCAATATCAATTTACTATAAGAGGTTTCTTCTATTTATGGCACATGAAAACAAAGTCTTTTAAAATGAAAAAAAAATCACAATGCATTGTAATTTATAATTCTTTTTATTATTGAGACTCACGAAGTAGAGTTTGTATTATCAATTAAAGAGCACATATTCTTTTACTTTTGGAGCACTTGCAATTGTATAAAATTACTGTTTCTATTGACTTCCAAATGTGTTTTTTAATCAATGCTAACTATTTTTAACATAACACAGTCTACTTATTATAATCAAAATATATGACTTCTAAAGGTACCTTTATAATGAGGGTAGAGTGCATGAACTCTCTTATAAAGCAGTGTTAAACCCAAAAGACATTAAAGCCGATAGAAAGAAAATAAAATTAAGGGCTAGATTAACCAGAAAAAAAGAATATAACTAATGTTGCCCAAATAGCAACTGTGACCATTCCACTGAGACTGTATATCAAATGTGTGTTCTTTTTATTTTTTAATAGTCTGTTATTTATATCACTTTGCATTCAATAACAGACCTTACTGAATATATTTGTGATAGTTTCCTATAAAATCCTACAAATAATTTTTTCTACATAACATCAAATATTCTACTATAGAACCATAAATACTCTGTTTTCATAAACTGTATATCTGACCTTGAAAATAAGGTTGAAATTCAAAGTTATTATATTTTAATATCCTGAAAGAATGCCATGAAAATATATAGTCTCTTGTTACTGCCTGTTGTTAAATTTGATAGGGCAGTCATGAAAATAAATGCTGTATTGCATCACCAGAGCTTAAATGAATTTGCATGGGTCTAAAAAGAACCCCTCAGAAGTCAAAATGCAGTGCAATGAACAGCATGAGAAATTCAATTTGGTTTGCTTCTGATTTTTATTTGTTTTCATAGGAATGGGTGTTGGTGGTGCAATTTCTGGGCATATTTCATCTGAGGCACTGCTTGTGTTTGTGTAGAATAGAAATTTCTGTTACAATAGAAAGAAAGATTGTGCGTCACTGGGTCTCCACTGTGTTGACAGTCATAAGGTGGTATTGAGTCTACACGTGTGCCTGTTATGTGGATTTTTGAAAAAAACAACTACATGATTCCAATGTTCTATTTCTTTGATATACTATTAGGAAAACCTAATCATATATGATACCACTTTATGTTATGTCCACTTTAAATAAATGTGGCTGTACAGAGATCTCAGTAGACTATAAAGAAGATCTAAAGTCCTTGCCTCAAAAACCTTCAGAAAACAAATCATGAAAGTGGTCAAAGTTATATCTCAGGCCTACCTCAGGATTAACAGATACTATTAAAATATTCCTATGACATGCACATAGGTAAAATGTGTGATCCACATGTGAGTTATAAGTTATGAATCAGAAGCAAAACTAATGATAAAATAAACACCAACTTTAGAAAAAATATTATTCTTTGATGAAGGTACTGTTTTCTTCCCTGATTCCATCCTCACATTTTCTCCTCCAGAGGTACTCATTGTTTTCAATTGTTTCCTTATTTACTGTTGTGATTATCAGTTGTCACAATGCACATATTTCTAAAGAATATTATGTTTTGTTTTCTGTCCCTACAGTTTTACCTTTTCTAGAATGCCGTATGTCTGCACGCCCAATTGCTTCAGTCGTGTCCAACTCTTTTTGACCCTATAGACTGTAGCCCGCCAGGCTCCTCTGTCCATGGGGTTCTCCAGGCAAGAATACTGGAGTGGGTTGCCATGACCTCCTTCAGGGGATCTTCTCAACCCAGGGATCAGACCCGAGTCTCTTATGTCTCCTGCATTGGCGGGAGGGTTCTTTACCACTAGCACCACCTGGGAAGCCCAGGATGTGATATACGCTCACCATATACTATACAACACTTTTGGGTTGCCTTCTATCAATTAACATGGTACATTTGATATTCATCAACATTTCGGTAAAACATCAGTACATTTTGTGCTCTTGTTGAGAAGTATTTCATCACTATATATCCATATGTTTATTAATCCATTCCTAACTTGAAATATGGGGCTATGAACATTCACATAATGTTTTGTGTAAAGAAATTTTTCTTCTCATTTGGGTAAAGACCTAGAGATGGAATTTCCAGGTCAGATGATAAGTGGACGTTTAACTTCATGAGAGACTTAGAAACCATTATGCAGAGCAATTAACTATACCACATTATCATCTCATCACTGATGTAGGTGAGTTCTAATTACTCTGCATACTCTCTAGCACTTGGTATGGTCACTTTATTTTTAAAGACATTCTAAAAGGTGTGTGGTTGTGTCTCCTGAATTTAATCGGTTACAATAAAATTTTAATTGGCATCCTGAAAGAGATTGGGTAGTATCATTGGTGTAGTCCATATATGGAAATCTTACATGATAGCCTTCATTTTAGTTTGGAAAGTTTGGTTAAATGCCATGCTAATCAGTAATCAAATACTATGTTTAAGATTGTATTCCATCCCTCTTCTAACCAGCTGCTATGCATGTATCATACATAAAATGGCTGTGACACTAAAGAAGGGAAAGAAAAGAGTAGGACTTTCATAATAAACAATTTCTATAATTGGATTTTAAATATTTGGGAAGTTTTCAGATAGAGTATAGATTCTCCTTATATACATGACCCATATAACTTATCCAAAGAAGAATAGTTTTCCCTGACAATGAGGGAACAAACCTAAGGAAAAAATCTTAGAAAATACTTAATAGTTAGACACATAAAAAACACCCATGAAAAGTTTCTATTTCTATTTTTATGGACTTTAAATGGCAACTTACTCCAATAATCTTGCTTGGAAACTCCTGTGGACAGAGGAGCCTGGTGGTTACAGTCTATGGGGTTGCAAAAGAGTTGAACATGACTGAGCAACAGAACAAGAAAAAGTTTATATTTTTATTTTTATGCACCTTAAAAAGAAGAACATTTTTATTTATATTAAAATCTATTAGGTTCTTCTATATGGGAATGGATTATCAAAATTCCTGGTTGTACTAAAGGTTTGAACATCTTGAGACGGATCTTAATAAAAGCACAGCTCGTTATGAATTCCCCAGAAGAGAATACGAAGAGCGAAATATCTAAAAATTATCTTATAAAGAACTTATTTAGCATCCATGAGAAAAAATTTTGATAGAAAATGCACTACAAATGCTGTCACCTATTGAATTTTTAGACTTGCATTTGTTTTATAGAGAATACACATCAATAATGTAAGCATAATCCAAACCACTGTGCTTAAGTAATACATTTAAAGGTTAAGTGTAAGTAAATTACATTTCAGTTGACCATTTTTTGAAGTATATGTATGGAGTGGCATACAAATGTACTAGAACAAACATGGTAAATGGGTTGGGAAGTTAGGTTTTAAACAAGTGCTTATTGTAATATAATAAGAGAGTTAATACAAAAAATCATTTTACCAAAACTTTGCAAAAAAAATTACCACCCACTCTCATAACAAAATCTGTATAGGTGATTTAAGGCAGAGTGTCACACCTTTTGTTTCTAAAAAGTGCCAGTGTATGTATCCAAGTATCTACAGGTAGCTTTATTTTTAGCTGATTGCTTGAAGTAGTCTCTAAAATTTTTCTTAAAAGAGTTATTATACAGGTGTATTCATAATTTTTATACTCAGTTCTATTCCAATTAGTGCAACTGTGAATGGGATAGCGAGGGGAGGTGGTTCATCCCCTTGTTATAGGACTTGTGCTAAGAGGCAGGCATTCTGACTTGCTGTTTTGTTAAACTGTGTGAATCATCTAATCTCTGCACCTCAGTCTCTTTCATAATAGTGTAGAGAGAATGGACTATATCTGTGTTTCTCTGATATCAGATATTCACATACCACCAGTTATTTACCATACCAAGTCACATTCACAATCAAGACTTTCATCATATCTATCTGCTGTTTTTGCTATTACTTAATGAATATTATTTTTTCAACTTCAGTTCAGTTGCTCAGTTGTGTCTGACTCTTTGCAACCCCATGGACTGCAGCATGCCAGGCTTCCCTGACCACCACCAACTCCCGGAGTTTTGTCAACTGAGTGTTTCTAAAACTTACATTCTAACTTAATTTTCATCCCAAATAGTAGTAGCCATGAAACCATATGTATGACATTTGACATATTTTTTTTCTGATTTGCTTAAATTCTGATTAAAATAATCACATTTTGCTTACACAAAATGTATTTGCCTATGAACAAACTAAAATAATCTGCCATAGCACTAATAACAGAGCATGAAATTTGTTTTCAACACTAGTATCTTTCCAAACCATGTTAAAACCTAATTAATATTATAATATATTTAAGATATAATTATCTAGTTTGTTATTTTAAGGAATAAGTTGTTTTATGTACTCAAATAAGAGTCAAAATGGAAAAATTATGTTTAGGTAAGTCTTTCATTTTTTTATACTCATGTGAAATTACCTATGTGTAATATAACTTACTACAACACATTTTTTACAACCTGAAAAGATGCTTAGGTGAGTGAAGAGTCATTTTCCAAAGTAAAGAATGGTTTATATATAGGGTAACATTATGTTACTATTTCAGTTTATTAAGACAAAACTTAGACACATACCTGCAGAACAAGAAAATCCCAATTTTGATTATTTTTATTAAAGATGTTTCATGTTTTATGCATATTCAAAATCATTATTATATGTATTTGAATTATTAATACATATTTCTGAATATGATTATGAGCTATTTTACTCAACACCAGTTGTAACTACTTTTATTTAGAATGCAATATTCTTTTGTAAAGCTCATACTTTAATGAGAACTTCAAACTTTGTGAAATTTTACATAATCATTTTTTTCCAAATTGCCACATAAAATCTAAAACTGTCAAGGGGAGAAAAGATCATGAAAATCATTCAGACATCCCTGGGAAGACCTGATTTTAATGCCTTAATAAACAGTTGGATATAACATAGCAACCTTCAAATTTTACTTCGCACCACACTTCTAGTACCATGACTGCATTTGACCCTATAAAAATGCTGTTAATGGTTCTGTTTACTAGAATTTATTGCTACCAAGATGGAAAGCCATAATGCTATGAAACTAGTAATATAGCAATATGCAACCTCAAACCCTATAATGTGGCTATATTTTGAAATCATTAAAATGCTGATGAGGATTAAGCTAAAGACTGATTTTGTGATTGCTTTAAGAAATTCAGTAGTTCTTAAAATATGTCTGGGTGAGTGTGTATAAATAACTTGCATATTAGTGTCTTTTGAAACTGCTCTCCTGAGAAGGGTGTTTTCTTTGTCAGTGATTTCCCAGTTATGTTTAAAGTATTCTGTGATTCATCAAGTCATCAGATAAATTTCTGGTTTTTACTATTGTGATTATAAACATGTAGCCTTCTACATTTTTTTCACTGATTTTCAGCTGACTCTTATACGAGATACGTAAAATGTTTGGAACTGAGTAATATGCCTCCTTATAACCTTAGGCATATATCATGTATCTGGCTTCAGATTACTGTGGGGCATTTCAAATTACTGAAATATATTGTTCTAATTTTCTTTAATGGTGTATATCAGATCAATACATTGACACATGTTCTATATGTATATAAACTCTTTGATAGATAAAATTTTTGATTTGCACTAACTGGTCATATCATGATGTGAATTACAACATCTTTATTTCCCTGAACATGTTCATTATCCATAGGTCAAGATACAGGCATCATCTATTGATAATTAACAGAAACTGTATCATGATTGATTTAATATGATATTTCTATGATCCATTGAATCATATTAAAATCTATAAAATTTCAGAAGAGAATTTATTTTTCAGGATAACTATTGCACACATACTTCACACTTGATAACCACCCTCTATCTATTTAAAAAGGTTGACTTTATCCACTTCTGCTTCCTGCCTGTACTTAGCTCACTGCACATTAGTGGCGCTAAATGGACAAAAGAGGGCCCTTCACAGACCGCTTAGCTCACCTCCATTGCTCTATGCCCATTGATCCATATAAGCTGTATTTTTACAAAATGTTATGGAGAGGTTTATTACTTGATTTTCCTTACACTAGTTAGAATTGATTCTTTCATTCTGGGGGCATCTTGACATTATATTTCTCTTTCTGCTCTAAATTGTCTCACCACATCCATGGCTTCAACTACTATCTATATGAACCAAGGTCTTTCAAAAATTAATGTTCTTTTCCGACAGCACTTAGGCAACAGACTCTCTATTCCACAGTCCTCCTTTGGAACACCTTAAACTTAGTGTTTTTCTAAACCCACGACCTTCTTGCCTCAGCCTAATCTACTCCTGCTCCCCTGTTCCCTTTCTGCATTAATGATATCTCGCTGTCCTTGAATCCTTTCTCTTTTCTGAACCAATGCAAAAGTCTTCCAGCTGACTTCTCAGGTTTATCTTGCATCCTTCAATTCCTTTACCCATTCTATAGTTGGAGTGTGATCTATCTAAAACACAAACCTACCAATCACTACTTCAGGAAAATCACATTTTCAGACATTCATGGATTAATCCAACCTGCATGAAAATGCAGACAAGTTTCCATACTGCATGGGTAGAGGGCCGATCCTTTACACTCCTTTCTCTGAGTCTATTTTTCTTCATCTCAGTATCTGAGTTATAATATCTGCCTCACAAGTTGGTATGAGATTTCAAATAGATAATTTAAGAATATGTTTTCAGCACAGTACCTGGTCCCTGGCAGCACTCACAACCTGTCAGTTGTTGCTTCATGGGGCCAAAAAAGGAACCAGTAATATTTAGCATTAAAGCCCAAGTACATACATATAATAAACACTCAATAAACATTTATTCAATGAATCATCAACCTCTGTATTTAAAAGAAGCCTCTGTCCCTCCATCCTCAATGACTCTGTCTGAGGCCATTGTGTCTCCTACCTGAAGGGATATACTGACTCCTCTACTGTTTTTCCCACTTCCCATCTTAGAGTCCCTTTCCAACAATTAGAATAATCTTTCAAGTCAACATACACCCGCATGACTTCTCAGCATGACTTATGTTCCACTTATTCTTCTGAATTATTATTCTAGTGCTAGGCTCACATCTTTTCCACTTTCTTCCCTGCTTTATGCTTTACTTGCAATTTCCCATGTGAACTGTAGATCCTTTTACTATTATTTTATTTGAATTGTACAAGCTTACAATGTGTGTACACATAGATGCACATGCACACAGATTTCATGTTGTGAAACTTCTTTAGTGCCTTAACATTTGAAGGTTTATACAGCTTTTGTATGTGTGCGTGTCGCTCAGTCGTATCCGACTCTTGGCAATCCTGTGGACTGTAGCCTGCCAGATTCCTCTGTCCACGGAATTCTCCAGGCCAGAATACCGGAGTGGGTAGCTATTCCCTTTTCCAGGGGATCTTCCTGACCAAGGAAGATTGAACTGAACCCAGTCCTCCACATTGCAGGCAGATTCTTTACTGTCTGAGCCACCAGGTAAGTCCCAGTTTTTAATTAGATGTGCCTCATTAATTATACTAATAGGTGGTTCAACTGGTAAAGAATCTGCCTGCAATGAGGGAGATTTGGGTTTGATCCTTGGGTTGGGAAGATCCCCTGGAGAAGGGAAAGGCTACCCACTCCAATATTCTGGCCTGGAGAATTCCATGGATTATCCATGGGGGCGCAAAGAGTCAGACACAATTGGCTTATTAAAGAATTCACAAACCTCATTAATGAGGGTGGAGACTAAGTCCTAGAAAGTTCAAATGACTGAATTACTCAAATTTTGACTGATATCTTGAAAATGGCCATTCACATATTTTCTATAACCCTCTTCAAAAGGTAAGCTACTTTTAAAACAACTTGTGTCAGGAATTTTGTACCTGTGAAACTCAGGTTTGCAAAAGCCAAACCCCAAGAACAGAGTTTGTTACAGGTTCTGTAAACTGTAGGGAAAGGTGGTTTGAGAGAAATAGGAGGAAGGGAAAGGCACTTCACCTGGTCTGCTGAAAGAAATGAAATGGAACACTTCATTATACTTCAGAAAAATCAGGCACTAGGGCACTATCATATTAGTTATATGATATATCTCATACAATGGAACCTGAAGCACTAGGGTTTCCTGCCTCAATAAATATTCCTTTATCCAACAGAATTAAAGGAGTACACCGCCATGGGATGTCAAGAGACCCCTGTGGCCTAGAATGTTGGAGATATCAGTGGGGGAAATCTGACTCATTTCAGTAGTGATCTTCAACCTTTAGAAGGTCATTTGCATTGTGTATATGGATTGGATGATATTTATGGGCTGAGGTTCATATGACTGTATCCAATTTTACGTGAATGGAAGCAATAAGTGGCTCATTATTTCTAGCAGCACTGGCTTGTTTGTTCTAAGATTAATTTAAAAATCCCATATAAATCCAACTTTTGTCCTAAAATCTATGTGTGTAAGAAAAATTATCATTGGGAATTAGCAGTTCTTATTTGTATTATTTGTATTTAAACCCACTTTCACTGGATATTTCTTTATATTATTTTCTATTGGAACTTTTTCAATTTTGTATTAGAGTACTCCATTTTTAGGAACAATTTATCTAGTATAAACACTCTTATAATTAAATATTTCATTGTGCTTCTCTTTTTTCAAATTTTAATAAATACAGGCCACTCTTTATGTGTATAGTACAGTCATTTAACTTTAAAATATCAACAGAAGCTATATCAATTATATGCTATCTTAATGTGACAGGCATCTCAAAGGCATCAGTTTATTAACTACTGTTATTGATTAGTAAATTTGTTATTGTCGCTCAGTTGTGTCTGACTCTTTGTGACCCTATGGTATGCAGAAGCCAGGCTTCTCTGTCCTTCACTGGCTCCTGTAATTTGCTGAAACCCATGTCTATTGAGTTGATGATGTCATCCACCCATCTCATCCTCTGTCGCCCCCCTTCTCCTTTTGCCCTCAATTTTTCCCAGGATCAGAGTCTTTTACAGTTGAGTTTATTTTTATTTTTTTGCATAAAGTGGTTAAAGGATTGGAACTTCCTACATAAAACATATTCATTTATTATCTAACCATTATTTATCACTTATATTGTTCCTTACTGTGTCCTAAGGAAAATGTCCTTTAATTTTATATACATGTACAATAATTAACTATAATTTCAATAAATTCTTTAGTTTCTACTGCTTTCAATTATGCTAAAGGCACTATAGCAATATAAAAAATATATTTCTAGAGAGATCCCTAATCACTAGAAATAAACGGGAGAAGAGCACAACAACATATACTTGAAATGAGAAAATGCTTTATATTCAGTAAAAAAAAAAAAAAAAGAACCCAAAAAATCTCTAAAGAGGGTTGAAACAAATACACAGCTGAAGAACATTTCATAAACATCAAAAAGCATAAAGGAGAAAATTACATGCTGGGATACAGAGTCAGAAAACAATAGTTCAAATTCCAAACCCACTATTTACTTGCTCTGTAATTTTGGCAACTTTTTTAATCTTTCTGGGCCTGAGATTCTACATCTGTATAATAAGAATTGTCCTTATAAAGTTGTGATGAAAATTAAGAGTTAACCCAGGAAAAATGCTTTAAAGAATACCTGGTAAAAGTAAAATTCTATTTTAGTTCTTAGGATCAAAGATCACTACTTTCCTTCTAGAATGTATCGTAATTTTTGTCCTCCCTCCCACCTTTTTCCCTAACTTCTTTCCTTCTCAGTTTCTCTCTCTTCATCTTTTATATAATGACATTTTGGAGTTTGTTTTTCTCCACCCTGCTTATATAAAGTTTATGCACATTCTTTAAAAAATCCTATTGCCAAAAAGCAACTTTACATTATTTTCATTTTTAGCAAATGCATTTTAATTACAGATTAACTTAATTTATTCAGCTCCTCCTCCTCATTCCAATACTGGATATTACCTTTTCCTCTTAATTTTCTAATTGCTTTAAACACTGCTTCAATAAGTGTCTTTGTAAATGAATCATGGATATCTTCTGTATCACAATTCTGATGGGGAATTACCAGTTCAAATACAGTTTTGAAATTTGAGTTTATCATGTAAAATACAAAATTGTCTTCCTGAAATGTTGATCTGTACATCTGCTGATAGTGTATGTGTATCCTGAAGTGATATGAAAAGTTACTCAGTTGTATCCAACTCTTTGTGACCCCATGGATATTCAGACAAGGTGATTTTCCAGGCCAGAATACTGGAGTAAGTAGCCATTCCCTTCTCCAGGGAATCTTCCCAACCCAGGGATCGAACCCAGGTCTCCTGCATTGCAGATGGATTCTTTACCAGCTGAGCCACTAGGGAAGCCCAAGAATACTGGAGTGGTAGCCTATCCCTCTCCAGGGGATCTTCCTGACCCAGGGATCGAACTGGGGTCTCCTGCACTACAGGCGGATTCTTTATCATCTGAGCTATAAGTGAAGTTCATGCACACAGCCTACAGTTTACTCAAATATTGTTACATTGGTGAGAAACTGAATATACCATCAGAAAATGGTCAGATCATACATAAAGATAGAATTCTGACCCACCATCTGCACGAATCATCCTAGGAAGTCAACCTACTATTTATAAGTCAGACATGTTAGAAAGTCAGAAACCTCTCTGAAAATCAGTCTGTGAAGTGAAAGTCATTCAGTCACGTCCAACTCTTTGCGACCCCATGGACTGTAGAGTCCATGGAATTCTCCAGGCCAGAACACTGGAGTGGCTAGCCTTTGCCTTCTCTAGGGGATCTTCCCAACCCAGAGATCAAACCCAGGTCTCCGGCATTGCAGGCAGATTCGTTTCTAGCTGAGTCACAAGGGAAGCCCAAGAACCCTGGAGCACGTAGCCTATCCCTCCTCCAGCGGATCTTCCTGACCCAGGAATCAAACTGGGGTCTCCCGTTGCAGGAGGATTCTTTACCTACTGAGATATCAGGGAAGCTGAAAATCAGTCTAGGAAGCCCCAAAGTAGCCCTGTAACAACTGGCCCCAAACAAAGGGACTTGACCAATAACCGACAACTTCTCTAACTTTTGTCCCTGCTCCCAATTTAGAACTAACAGCAGAGAAATCCAAATATGCAGCCCTAACCTATCACATAAGAAGATTCACTTCTAGTTAGCCTGCTTACAATTTGCCCATGCTAATAGCCTTCAAGGGGGAATACCTGAAGTCTGCCCTTTTTGTCCACTATAAAGCTTTTCCACTCTTCTACCTACCTTCAAGTCTTGCCAAATTCTACTCCCTTCTTCCCTTCCTCCTTCTCCCTCTTTTATTTCTTTACTTTTTCCTCTCTCCCTCCTAATTCTCCCTTCTTTCTTTCCTTCTTTATGTTTCAATGAATTCCAAATTATAAATAAGCAATGAGTTTGAAATAAATGAAATACGGTGTCCTGAGGGTATGAATAGAATAGGGGAGACAAAACAAAAGGTCACAGTTCTATTCCAGGTGCAGATTCAAATCACCACATTAATTGAAATTCTATCAGTTATATTTGCCCACACTGAAAACCATTTGGCTAGAGAAATAAAAAAGCTGACATACATATAACACCATATTTCTGAATGCCTCTCTGTTGTTGAATAGATTAACACCATGATTTTTTGTTTTTTTGGTAGGCCTAGGGATTTCTTTCGATTGATATTTTATTAACCAGCTTCACAGGTGTTCTGTGATACAAAAGTAATATACTTTCTCTGTAAAATGGCCATAGTTTACTGAAAAGCATTAAAAAAAATTTAATTCTATCATTCAGAGATAACAACTGGCAACATTTGTTTTATGTTTCAGACTTTTTCTATGCACATACACACATACATGCATACCCCCAGTGGCTCAGCAGTAAAAGGACCTGCACAAGACCCAGGTTCGATCCCTGGGTTCAGAAGATCCCCTGGAGGAGGAAATGGCAACCCACTCTAGTATTCCTGCCAGGAAAAGCTCATGGACAGAGGAGCCTGGTGGGCTTTAGTCCACTGTGTTGCAAAAGTTGAACACAACTGAGCATGCATGCAGAATACACTATAATAATTCTATTTTCACTTGATCATCTTTTTATATCAAAACTATCATCTTCATGAATTTGTTCTTCACTAAGTTGTATCCAACTCTTGGCGACCCTACGACTAAAGCACATCCGGCTCCTCTGTCCTTGACTGTCTCCTAGAGTTTGCTCATATTCGTGTCCATTGCCTCAGTGATGCTATCTAACCATCTCATTCTCTGCAACTTCCTTCTCCTTTTGCCTTCAGTCTTTCTCTTCCAATCAGTAGGTCTTCTCATCAAGTGGCCAAAGTATTGGCGCTTCAGCTTCAGCATCAGTTCTTCCAATGAATATGCCAGGTTGGTTTCATGTAGGATTGACTGGTTTGGCCTACCTGTAGTCCAAGGGACTCTCAAAAGTCTTCTCCAGCACCACAATTCAAAAGCACCAATTCTTTGGCATTCAGCCTTCTTTATGGTCCAATTCTTACATTTTCATGAATGGTCTCATGTAATGCTATTTTATGGACATAGCCCCATATCACTGGACCCATCAAGTGATGGTGGCTGACTCTCTTGTTATAGCAAGCACTGAATAAATAACCTTTACCACTGTCATTTCAGTTTACTTCCACACTGGGTATAATTACTTTCATTTTTACCCTCTAAACAAAACAGCAGTATTTATTTGATTAAACTGATATTTTTTATTTAAGAGTTTATGAGTATTTTTTCATGCCATCATATCTTTTCCTATTTAAGCATTTAGTGTTTCTTTATTGATTTTATTTCAATTGAATTAGTGAATTATAATTTTAACCTATGTTTTGCAAGTATTTTTACTAATACAAAGGAGAGTTATTTTGTTTATTTTAATATGCATTATATTTTTAGTAATATTCTTAGCATTCCTAGGCAGAACATTGTATCATCTGAATACAGTTATGTTTAGCATTTCCTTTAAGATGCTCTGGTTTCTCATCTTTATTCTTGTTATATTATTTTCTAGATCTTTTAGAAAAATGTGCTAAAAGTTGTGCTAGTAGTATTCTTATCTTGCCTCTCACCTAACAGAAAGATCTGAAAGTCACCAGTGACTTTTGTGATACTTAGCTACAGTTACTTTGACATACATGCTGATAAAATACCCTCCTATTCCTAGTTTATTAAGAGCTATTATTAGAAATTATACTTTTATCAACTATTTTAGTACCTCTGGATAGGATCAATTCATTCTTTGATCTGTTGATGTGGTAAGATATAATAAAGGATTTTTCATTTAAACATCTTTTGGTTTTTTATTTTAAAAACCCTATTTGAAAAAAAAAAAACCTATTTGGTCCTTATCTGATGAATATGGTGTGAATTAAAAGTGTAGAGCCTTGTAAATTTTATTATGTTTATTTCATCTAAAACTTAAAACTATGACATGTAAGTCTAAGCTATAATACTAAGTATCCCCTACTTTTCATATTTCTCTCCCAAATGACTATTTATCATTATTTTAACAGGAGTTATAGAAATTCAAAGAAGAGTAGCAACATTTGGATGAAGTCTCAGGAGTTTCAGGATTTCCCACTGGCTGTTCAATGAAATGATGGATACTCACAGAGAGAAGTGGGAGAAGATGGCGTGAAATCCTAAAGTGTAATTTAGGGACAAAAATTTGGAAAGGATTTAAGCAAAGGCAGAACTGTTTTATATGTTCCAGGATAAATGATATCTTTTAAAGAGGTCCAATGTAAGAGAAAAATGATAAGAGATATAATTGGAAAAATATATTGATACCATAGGGAGTAGGGTGTTAAATATGGAGGAGTCTGACTTTTGTACAGTAAGTGGTTTCTGAGCCAGGGATTGATACACAAAATGTTATTTGAGCACCAGAATTCCTGTGGTTGTGTAAGAGCTGAACTGTAGGAACATCATCTAAAGGCAGGGGGATTAGTAATAAAATTACTGCAGTCCTTTAAAGGTGATATTAATGTTTTTGCTATGTATGGAAAATCTGATTAATAACTTATCTATTTCCTCAATAATATATTAATTGTTGTTTACAATTAGAATTTGTGCATTTTGGTTACCAGTTTCCTAATTTTACCCTTGAGTTCTTTCAAAACTGTTGTGTAAATCTCAGTTGGTCTGTCAACTTATCTACATAAACACATGTTCCTAACAGGAATCTTTAATTTTTTATTGGAATGTATGATGCCACAGAAATAATTTAACAGCTTATTTGCTACAGAGGAAATAGGGGCTGTCGGTGTATTATAAATGAAATTAAAGACATTTCACAATATGATACATCCAGAGTTTTCACTTTATGGTCAAATTTTATAACTTAGATTCTTTTGATAATGCTTTCATGCTAAATATCTAAATATAGGAATCATGACTTAAGTTAACAGCTTGTGCATACTTCCATTGTAAGTTTTTCTTAGCATGGTGTGAAGCCATTCCTCACAGAATAGGCTTTGGGGCAATTGTCTTATCAGAGGCATACATTTCTTTGTGACTTTTCTTCTATCAGATATAGTTCCTATGTTGAGAAAAATATATATATTAAATTAACATTTTCTCTACAGAGCTTTTGTTGAACCTGTAGGCAGCACAGATCAGAATTTCTCCCTTACACTTAAACAACCAAAACAGAAGAGAATATTTATGATATACTCAAGGAAAGAATATGTAGGCATTTTATATCTAGTCAAATAGTGCTTATAGGATGAAAGCTATGACCAGAGAATTTTGAACATGTACGAACTCATGGGATATTGTTTGCATGAATCCTCCTTAGGACTTAGATGATAAACTTCAAGTAAGAAGTCAGTGAGGGAAATCTCAGCAAAAGGTCCAAATATATTTTACTGAAAATCTGAAACAAGTGTGCTCATAAAAGTAACTGAATATAATGAAGATGTTACATATCTAGCAACTATAGAAATAGAATGAAGTGAAGAGAAGTCACTCAGTCATGCCCGACTCTTTGCAACCCCATGGCCTGTAGCCTACCGGGCTCCTCCATCCATGGGATTTTCCAGGCAAGAGTACTGGAGTGGGTTGCCATAGAAATAGAATAAATAATAATAATAGGAGCTGGCATATGGAGTCAGGGGAATAAGGTGATCAGCAGAATAATCTAGCTGATTGTCTTGTATGTGGTGACCCAGAAATCTCATTGTAGAGATATAAGCACTCAGTATAAAGGTAAAGATAAAGAAAAGTAATATTGCTGATTAAATTGGATATGAAAAGAGGGAAAGAGGAAAAAGACAGGCAAAAACAAAAATATATATTATTTAAAAGGAAAGGGCTCCACTAACACATTAAAACAACTATGAAAACAAAGATACAGAAATTCCTGTATCAATGAATGCTTATGCAAAACAAAAACTTAAGAGGAAAACAGAACATCAAAAAATGTTAGTGATAAGAAGAAAAGTGTCAGTAATATTAAGAAATGCATGTGTTAAACTTGCCTATTAAAAGGAAGATAACTTTCAAGATTGATTACAAGGAAAAAACAATTCTGCTAGGCTTATATATCTGGATCAAAGTATTCCCAAGAGACTGAAAATGGTAACTGAGAAAAAAGCTTCAACTAAAACAACAACAGTAATGACAATCTATAAATATGGAATTTTACCCAGAATACTCAAAATGGAAGATATCATCACTTACACTTTTTCAGCTCTTGAAACAGGACACAAATGTGATAGATTCAGAGTGATGTCTCACTCAACAAGTGCCACAGGAGTTTAATAAATCCTTAGACTGATGTTATGATAGCTTATTCTTCAGCTTATTAAGGATTGAATAGATCTTATGGAATGTCTTCCCAAATAAATGCATACTGAAGAAAATTTAGAAAATACATTTAGAAAGAAGAATATAAAATCACTCATACCCACTTTAGTGATCAATCCTATTAATTTTTAAAGTATCATTACCTGTGATCATTTTTAAGTTATTATAAATAGATACAGACAACATCTATATAACATACATATGTCACATGGGTTTTTAAAAAGTTAAATAATGTTGAATATACAGTTGTGTATTTTACTTTTCTAATATGATAATAAAATGGACATTTTCTATTGCTCTCTAAAACTTAAAGATGTATCACACTGCCCTATTGTAAAACCTTCATTTAAGATGCAATATTTTTACTTTTATAATGTTATTAGAATAAAAAGGTACCTATATGTATCTACTTTGAGGAGATACCCCTTGTCCAAGGGTAAAGAAGCAGCCCCAGCAAGACAGTAGGAGCAGTGAATTCACTTTTATAATCAAACCCCATTTCCAACAGAGATGCTCAGAGGCCTCAAACAAACCTAATGTGCACGAGAAGCCAGAGACCCCACAGACACTGAGACAGAACTGTGTTTGCGCGTCTCCTCTGGAGGTACGGGTCAGCAGTGTACCGCCACAGGGCCTGGGGCTCTGGGTGAGCAGACTTGGGTATGGCATAAGCCCTCTTGGAGGAGGTGACCATTAACCCCACCATAGAGCTGCCGGAGCTTACCCAGGACTGGGGAAACAGACTCTTGGAGGGTACAAACAGAACGTTGTGTGTACCAGGACACAGGAGAAAAGAGCCGTGACCCCACAAGAGACTGATCTGACTTGATCGGGAATGTCCAGGACTCTCCAGGAGAGGACTGGGTCGGTGGTGGCCTGCTGCAGGATTGGGGGAACTGAGTGTAGCAGTACATGCACGGGACCTTTGAAGGAGTCACTATTATCTTCATTACTTCCACATAGGTTGGCCCCAGGTAAATAACAGGGTAATAAATATTCCAAACACTAGCAAGGAGATATAAGAAAGCCTTCCTCAGTGATCAATGCAAAGATATAGAGGAAAACAATAGAATGGGAAAGACTAGAGATCTCTTCAAGAAAATTAGAGATACTGAGGGACCATTTCATGCAAAGAGGGGCACAATAAAGGACAGAAATGGTAGGGACCTAATAGAAGCAGAAGATATTAAGAATAGGTAGCAAGAACATACAGAAGAACTGTACAAAAAAGATCTTCATGACCCAGATAATCACGATGGTGTGATCACTCACCTAGAGCCAGACATCCTAGAATCCGAAGTCAAGTGGGCCTTAGGAAGCATCACTACGAACAAAGCTAGTGGAGGTGATGGAATTCCAGTTGAGCTATTTCTAATCCTAAAAGATGATGCTGTGAAAGTACTACACTCAATATACCAGCAAATTTGGAAAACTCAGCAGTGGCCCCAGGACAGGAAAATGTCAGTTTTTATTCCAATGCCAAAGAAAAGCAACGCAAAAGAATGCTCCAACTATGGCACAATTGCACTCATATCACACGCTAGTAAAGCAATGCTCAAAATTCTCCAAGCCAGGCTTCAGCAATATGTGAACCGTGAACTTCCAGATGTTCAAGCTGGTTTTCGAAAAGGCAGAGGAACCAGAGATCAAGTTGCCAACATCTGCTGGATCATCAAAAAAGCAAGAGAATTCCAAGAAAACATCTGTTTCTGCTTTATTGACTATGTCAAAGCCTTTGACTGTGTGGATCACAATAAACTGTGGAAAATTCTGGAAGAGATGGTAATACCAGATCATCTGATCTCCCACTTAGGAAACCTATATGCAGATCAGGAAGCAACAGTCAGAACTGGACATGGAACAACAGACTGGTTCCGAATAGGAAAAGGAGTACATCAAGGCTGTATCTTGTCACCCTGCTTATTTAACTTATATGCAGAGTACATCATGAGAAACCCTGGGCTGGAGGAATCACAAGCTGGAATCAAGATTGCCAGGAGAAATATTAAATAACCTCAGATATGCAGATGACACCACCCTTATGGCAGAAGGTGAAGAAGAACTAGAGAGTCTCTTGATGAAAGTGAAAGAGGAGAGTGAAAAAGTTGGCTTAAAGCTCAACATTCAGAAAACTAAGATCATGGCATCTGGTCCCATCACTTCATGGCAAATATGTGGGGAAACAATGGAAACAGCGACATACTTTACCTTTTTGGGCTCCAAAATCACCACAGATGGTGACTGCAGCCATGCAATTAAAAGACCCTTGCTCCTTGGAAGAAAAGTTATTCAACCTAGACAGCATACTAAAAAGCGGAGACATTATTTTGTCAACAAAGGTCCTTCTAGTCAATGCTATGGTTTTTCCAGCAGTCATATATGGATGTGAGAGTTGGACTATAAAGAAAGCTGAGCACCAAATAACTGATGCTTTTGAACTATGGTGTTGGAGAAGACTCTTGAGAGTCCCTCGGACTGCAAGGAGATCTAACCAGTCCATCCTAAAGGAAACCAATCCTGAATATTCATTAGAAGGACTGATGCTGAAGCTGAAACTCTAATTCTTTGGCCACTTGATGGGAAGAGCTGACTAATTTGAAAAGACCCTGATACTGGGAAAGATTGAAGCCAGGAGGAGAAGGGGATGACAGAGGATGAGATGGCTTGAGGGCAACACCAACTCAATGGACATGAGCTTGAGTAAACTCCCGCAATTGGTGATGGATAGGGAGACCTGACATGCTGCTGTTCATGGGGTTGCAGAGTCAGACATGACTGACAGACTGAACTGGACTGAACTGAGTATTTTCTGTGCATTTATTTGTCATTGCTGCTATATAGGAAATCATCACACATTTAATGGATTAACACACATTTTCTTACAATTCTGTAGTCAGAAGTCCAACATAGATCTCGTTGGGCTGACACTAAAGTATCTGCAAAGCTGCATTCATATCTGGATTGTACAGAGAATAATCTGTTATCTTGCCTGATCCAGCTTCTAGAGGATGCCTGTGTTTCCTGATTCATGGCCCCTTTGCTCCATCTTCAAAGCAGACAAGGGTGAGTCAAATCTTCCTCATGTTGCATCATCTGACCCTTCCATCACTGATTCTCTTTGCACAGGCAGAGAAACTTCTGTGCTTTTAAGGACTCATGAGATTAGCTTAGATCCACCCAGATAATCCAAGATAATTTCTTCATTTTAAGGTTGATAATCATAATTACATTTGCTGTTTTTTTCTGCAATATAAAATAATATGTTCATCTATTCTAGGGGGAAATGCACAGATATTTTGCCTACTACATTCTGTTATTTTTCCTTTTTTTTTGCATCCAATGATCTTTTATTGAGGCTTTTATTCTATTCAACCGGTCTGGTTTGTCTACTCCTGCTATACTATGCTGAATTTTGTTGATTTATACTACTGTAATCTATGGCAGGCTTTAGTGTATCTTCATAGCTTTTTTTTTAAAAATATTCTCATGTATTTATTTTAGAAACTGCTTTACAACTAATTAAGTACAAGAGATATCCTTGAGATATTTAATTTAAATTGCACAGATCTTATAAATCCTCTAACATCCCTCCTACACACAGTGTCCATTCAATTTTTTTTTTTAATTTTATACCCACATTTTTATAATTTCCATCAGATATGTTCAAAATATTTCTTACTGAGTTTATTCTTATTTATTTTTGTTGATGCCTATGAGTATATTGTTTTAGTTTCTAGTCTCCTAGATATATAAGAAAATGTTGATATTTGAAAGTCTGAATTATCTCATTAATTCTAATATATTATAGTCTACTAGATTACTAAACAATTATTCATAATGCTAACTATTTAGGTTGACATGTCACATACCAACAATAATTACTATATTTTTTTAACTTTAGGTGGTTAGAACACTTTAGTTATCATGTGTGGTTTTATATATTTACATTTTAAACCAGTTGTGCATCCAACTCAAAAGAAATCTATGTAAATAAATATGATACAAATACTGCTCAACCAAATATGGAAAGCTGATACTTTTGTATATTGTTAGCATCTGAAAATACATTTATAAAGAGAAATAGCAAGAGTATTAATAAATAATACAATCAATTTCAGGTTTAAGTGTTTATAAATGTCTATTTGATGATTCTTGTCTGTCAGTTCTCTCTTGTTAATGATTACAGGTTGAACAAGCAGTGTTTACTAGTCACTGCCTTAAGGGAGAACACAGTCCTTGGGGAACCACTCAGGGTCTTAATAAGACAATATTACAGAGGGATTACTGTAGGATTTGGGCCTGTGTTCGTGATTTGCAGACGGGCTTAAAGAAGTGGGGTTTTACTCTGCATTGGATGATGTCAGGAAGCAGGGCTATTTCTAGGACTGATCATTTTAACAAATCTTTTCTAGAGGAAGAAAACAACAGAGAGAGACAATAGTTGTATCTGGTATAGAAGTAGCAGTCACACATATTTGCCAAGACAGGAGGATCACAGCGGTGGTGGTGGTTTAGTTGCTAAATCATGTCTGACTCTTGGACTCCATGGACTGTAGCCCGCCAGGCTCCTCTGTCCATAGGATTTCCCAGGTAAGAATACTGGAGGGGGTTGCATTTCCTTCTCCAGGGCTCTTCCTGTGCCAGAGTTTGAACCGACATCTCCTGCTTGGCAGTTGGATTCTTTACCCTTCGGTCACTAGGCTTCCCAGGTAGGAGGGTACTGCTTTTTTTGTTGTGTGAAAATTGTTCAAGCTTTCCTCTGTGTTTAGATATGATTTTGGTTTTGTCTAAATTCTTGCCTGGAGAATCCCCATGGACAGAGGAACCCGGTGGGCTAAAGTCCTTGGGGTCGCAAAGACTTAGACACGGCTGAGCAAATGAGCACACACCCACATATATCATGGACTAGCCTGGTCTGATGTTGGTGTTTATAAAGTTGTTTATGCTCATCAGGAGCACATGAAGGTCTGTCTGTGTCAATCCAGTTTCCAGATGTTAGACTACTTTTCTCTCTCATCACCATACAGACCAACATACAACAACATTACTGATCCCAAAGGGCTTGATGTTAATTATAAGAGTGTTTGACTGTTACTTTTTGTGTCTGAGTTTATCAATTTTAAGTTCTTTTGCTCCATATTATAGTTAATTATAGCAAATATATCCCTTAGATATTTTTAATAATCATAGATTTACAGTGTCACACACATTTGGAATTATTTTTCTCTTGTATTCCAGTAACTGCAATCATTTGCAAATTCACTTTTGAAATTCCAAAATTCTGGATTCAGAAAGACAGTCTGATTTCCATACCTCTGTGTGTGTGTATGTGTATGCATTACTAAGAAACAAAATAATTTAGATTGATGGTGGCTAAGTCTTCAACAAAAGTTAAGTAGTTATTGTGCTAGTCAATTATATATAAACTTACATAAAACTAATTATATAGAGATACACAAACATATTGCTTATCATATAGCAGATTTAATATGGTTAATGTGATATATTTTTAATTAAGTAGTATGTATCCCTATGAGAAAATAGAATAAGGAAGTTTCCTCTTCTTTCAACTCTTTCAGAAGAATTTTTATAATGGTGAATTATATAAAGTCTTAATAACCTACTCTTAATTTCAACAGAAACAAGCTACAAGAATTTTCCTACATAACTGAAATAGCCACTTAGATTTTTTTTTAATAAACAGATTTCAAACGGAAAATTGAACAGGCTAAACTATAATAATATTTACTAAATTATTAGACTTGGTAAGTCTAGTAATTCCTAGACTTCTGTCAACTGGAATCAAGTAGTCATTTAGAAATTTCCTAGGGCAGAAAAAATAGCTAAATGTTTTTCTGGCCATTTCCTATAGACTTGACAAATTGGGCTAGATTTATTTTCACCAGTTTTCTTTATTGTTACTTTTCTCTTTCCAACTAATTTAATTTTTCTTTGTATAATGATGAACATTTCTTTTGAAGTCATGATATATATGCTTAATTTTCATATTACATATATAAAGAAAAAGCACATTTGTATAGTTTTTGGTCATTTATGCTTATTATTTGGATATGAATAAACTGATCTGATGCAAAGTTTATTTTATTTTTATATAAAATATATCTATGATTTTGAATTCATGTCTGAATATTATTCATTTAATTCACCAGAATGTTTTTAAAAGTTCATCCCTTAAAGATTTCTCTTTAATGTTACCTAGGAAATGCACCATATAAAGCAGCAATCCCCAACCTTTTTGACACCAGTTTCGTGTAAGATAATTTTTCCACGGATTGG
Organism: Muntiacus reevesi; assembly: GCF_963930625.1. Classification (NCBI taxonomy): domain Eukaryota; kingdom Metazoa; phylum Chordata; class Mammalia; order Artiodactyla; family Cervidae; genus Muntiacus; species Muntiacus reevesi. The sequence continues at coordinate 85,533,456 of NC_089254.1, read as the reverse complement.
GGTAGGGGTGATTTCAGGATGATTCAAGTGCACTGCATTTATTGTGCACTTCTGTTATTATAACATCTAAGATCACCAGTCATTAGATCTTGGAGGTTGGGGACCCCTGATATAAAGAATTAGAAACAATCCATTATATAAAACCTTAACAGAGATTTATGCTGCTAATTAGACTAGCTCTATTCCAATCATTTCAAATTTGTAAACTCACTTAAGGAAAAAACTCTCTTTAGAACAAGGTTGTAAAATGTGGAATATTTTTATCTTGTTGTTTTCATTGTGTTCTTATTCTTGTTCAGAACATATGGGCTTCGTATGCATAATGGAATAGCTAATTGAAAAACTGTCTCCCAGACTATATATGACGAGTTCAACTAGCAGCTGCTAGATCTCTTGTTCTCCTCTTCAAACAAACAAAGGACACTCTATGTGCTAATCTCTGAAGTAGTAGGCAAACCACTGTCATTGTTTAGGCTCTAAGTCCTGGCTGACTGTTTGCGACCCTACCGGAGTAGGTTACCATTTCCTCCTCCAGGGGATCTTTCCAACCCAGGGATTGAACCTGCATCTCCTGTATTGACAGGCTGGTTCTTTAGCACCAAGCCACATGGGAGCCATGGTGGCAGTCAAAATCCGCAGACATTTACATTATCTTTATTAAAAAAATAAATAAAAGCACATTCAAATTAAAGACCTAACACATTGCATGCAAGTTTTCTTGAAACAATTGCTGTCTCTAGTGTTGAGAATACTGGGCTATGCATAACCATTAACACTAACCGGATTACATTTCATTATCCTTCCTTCTCAGAATCTCTACTCCCTGTCCTTCCAGAAATCTCACCATCTCTCCAGATGTGGGGATTGTGGTAGATATAAGTTCATGCATTTAAATTCTTTTATAAACTTGTTTTAGAAGAGAAAAGGCGAGTGCAAGGGCCAAAGAGAGAGCAAGAAAGAGCTTCCTCATAAAATTCCAAAAATAAAAATTTTAGAGTTACACCTATATTTCATTAAATTTGTTTTGAGGGAATGGCTCATTTGTTCACATGACTTTCCTAAAATGAAGAGAAAATGTAAGTTTTGCTACTTTTAGTTATAGACAGGAGTGGGGGCATTGTGTGGTAACAGCTAGGATGTTAGAGATTAAATATTTTATGATTAGCATGCAAATTTTACGGAGACTAAAGATCTAATTTTTCAATATTGAAATATTCTCAAATATCTTATGACTTTTGTATATTGTGATTTACAAATGTCTTGTGATTTTGTATTGGGTGATTTACAGAGGAGTTCACAACTGTCTTGTGAAAAAGGTAAAATCCAGTATTTATTAACATTTCTTTAAAATTCCACATAATTCCATTAATTTAAAATCTTATATGAATAGACTATAATCAGCTTAAGGAAATTTAATGTACAGTGATTTAAGGACAAAAACCAGAGCCCACTTCTGCTAGCTAATTAAACTATTTTTTCCATGATTAGCTGATTTTTTTGTAGTTGTTTAGTCATTAAATTATATTTGACTCTTTTGCAACCCCATGAACTATAGCTAGACTCCTCTGTTCATTGAATTCCCCAGGCAAGTGGGTTGCCATTTCCTTCTCCAGGGGATCTTCCAGAACCAGGGATCAAACTTGTATCTCTTGCATTGGCAGGATTCTACATAGTTGCATATGCAATTACATATATTTGCCTTTTAATTTATCATTATTGAAAAATCCTGCTCATCCTTAAGAATGCCATGATGATTAAATGTATTAAAGAAAATATTTCAACTAATTAGCTCTTACAGAATCATAAATGAATATATGATTTGGAACATTTCTTGCCTGTCAATTCTGAAAAAAAATTTAAAGATAATTCCTAACCAAGGACGAAATGCAGAAAAACATATTTTCTCATTTACCAATAAATAAAAGGAGAATAAATGGTCAGAACAGTTCAGGAAAGCTCTGTGGAAATATGTCGAAACCGAAAATGAAAAGTGAAAGTGAAGTCGCTCAGTCGTATCCGACTCTTTATGACCCCGCGGACTGTACCCTACCAGGCTCCTTCATCCATGGGATTCTCCAGGCAAGAATACTGGAGTGGGTTGCTATTTCCTTCTCCAAGACTATAAACACGCTCATATTATTTAGCCCAATAAACTGTTTCAACACCTGGGAAATAATCTCAAGGAAACATAGGAAAAAAACAGGCAAAAAATCTATGTTTCAGAATCTTAAAAAAATAAATAAATAAAAATTAGGAAATGGTGTAAATGATGAATAACACAACTATGATTAAATAACTTGCAGTCTATTGCCTTGATTCAGTGGTATTGCATTAATATAAAATGTTCACTAAAAATATATTAAAAATATTTCTCTGTGTTTCTCTTGTCTAGGCTCTCTTCCAAGTTTTTGACTTGTTCTCCATTTGGCTGATGTTAAAAACATCCAGAAGTACAGAGTCTCTTTCCTCTAATTGTTCAATGAAAGTCTAGGGCTTTAATTAGAAAATTCAACTTGTTTCTTCCTGAGCTAGTCTACTATGTCAAGGAGGGGTGAGGTCTCAATCTCAGGAGCTCGTGACAGATCGATGCCTCCATGCTGCAGGCTCCTGTGTGATGGGGACAGGGTATAACAAATGCTGGGCATGCAAGCAAGTGTAGCTTGAAAAGAGAAGAGCATGTTTGCCATGTAGCTGATCTTAAATAAACAATAAGGGATAAAAGCAAACTGGTATTTATTAAACTTTTTAAAAGAACCCATTTTTCATTGCATCAGAAACCTGGCAAAACTGGGACCTTTACCAACATCTTACAAATGGGAACACAGAGGCTTATTGAACATCATTAATTAATTTGCTCAAGGTTATAGTCATTGGCATTTAAGCGAGTTTTAATGGTAAATGCTATGCTCATTCTATGGCTTGTATTAATTCCTCACTGTTGCTGGCAGCAAGCAGTCATAAAGTGTGATTTCTTTTTAACAAAGTTTAAAAATAGTATGTGTTTTATTTGGAAATTAAGGTATTTTTATAGATTTTAACAAGTGGGAGGAAATAGAAAATATAATTTAAAAATGAAATTGTAAAATTTATGTGAAAAGAATGGATGTGGAAGCTAGTGTATGCTCCCTAGAGAGGCTGAGGGATATGGATATGGGGACTCTGTATAATAAAATCATCTGCATAGAAGTCATAGCCCTTGACTATGTATATTGGTCTCTCATATATAAGTGTGCAGTAAGTTTTGGAAGAGATGCAATCATTTAGGAGAGCACATGACAAAAATATGAAAATGGTGACCCAGAGGAATAATTAAAGAACATTCCAGAAAATCTCTGAAACATTCTTGCCAACAGGATAGTTCCTATTTAAACATATTTTCAAATTTTATGTAGATGAACTCTAACATTTTGAACATCACCTACAGAATAACAGTCGAAAAATAGCTTATTATAATGTAAGCTAAACCAAATACAAGGCATACACAGTTATGCATGTCTATATTTCAATTTTTGCATATGTGTAAAGAATCTGGATTTGTATATTATCCATTAAAAGGCATTAAAGTCAAGATAGAAATAAACACTTGTTTAAAAGAAGTCATTTTTGGGGGGCATATCACAGACTCCAACTCTGTAGCCACATCAGGGTTGTGATCTAGGGTCTTCAGGGCTTTGTCCTAGCTCTGCTGCAGGAAAGTTTATGACTTTGGCAAGCTGACTTATTTCATTGTGTCTGTTTCATACAGGTAAACTGAAACAGCCGAACCGGATTATGTCTAAAATTTTCTCTGCTTCCAAATGGCTATTGTTCAAGAATTCTTCTAAACAAATAGTTCTTCCAGTAGAGCACACACATAGTATTCTGAAGTATGTACACATAAATATGTGATAATTGATTCAACAAATACTGAGTGTCTACTCAGCTGGGGAACTAGGGATATAGTGGTCAATAAGAACTATGGACTCTTTCTTTATTAGTACACTCTTTTAGAAGGCGGTAAATTTATTTTTTTCTCCAATATCTATCTTTAACCCTAGAAGAATAAAGTCAGCTTCCTACCCCTGGAATGTATGTATGTGTGTATATGGATGGTGGTTAGGAAATACTAAAGGTGTCATTCCAGCTTAATATCCCAGAGAAAGGCAACAGCATGAGAGATTATTTTAGGTTCATAAATTAGAAGCCCACAGGCCTCATTCAGAATGTATTAATAGGTAACTTTTCTCCAATTCCACCATGCTTTAAAACATTTTTATTAAAGGCCAATATTTATAAAGTTGAAAGATTATAAGTAATAAAAATATATTTTCAGTTTCTCTCATAAACTGGAAGACTGAGCCAGCGTAACAGTGTGACCTGGTAGCTAAAGCTAGGTCCACCAGAGGGGGTGCAGCAAAGCCCCAGTCATTAAGTCCGCATCCCTTACTAATGGATTATAACAGGTTCATTCTGCTTAAAAGATCTGTTTCTTACTGTCATTTGAGATATGAATGCTAACCTACAGGTCTGAAAAACTGCAAGCTCCTTAACATGTTCAAGCTCAGTTCAGTTATGGATCTCATTAGTAAACACTGGAACCTTGTCCAACAGATTTACAAAAACAATTTGGTAACAGAGAGTGGGTACTTTTCATAAACAGCAAGAGGAACCAAAAATCTGGCTTGGAAACTATGCCACCAAGAATAAGAGGAAAATCACAGCCCCAGGCTGATCTCATGAGTTGTTCTGCTGCTTCTTCACGTGCTCCAGAGTTGACCCTGTGTCACAAATCCTGCAATAGTATCGCTGGGCTCCTGGTGCTATGGCAGAGAGCCTTTCATTTTCAACAGCACACCCACCACCTTCTCCAGCCACACTGCCTTTGCTCAAGGCCACCTTCCTCCTGTTCTTTCTTCTGAGTGACCCTCTGAAGGATTCTAAGCCACACACAAACCTAAGCTGTATCTCTAAATAAGGCTGGAGAGGCAAAGTCGGGCTGCCAGCTTGCTGAGGTAGGATCCACAAAACAGAAAATCAACAAAATATTAAAAGTGTGTTCAAAGAGACTTGGCTTTTAAGGATGACTGTGTAATAAGTGTGCATATGCCTAAAGGCATATAGCGAGCTGCTCTGGTAAACATGAAATTTGAAACCACTTCTCCTGTGCCCTAATCCATTAATTCATGCCTCTAGACCATATTTATAGAAAACCCTAATCCCAAGGAAACAGTCTGAATGTTACTGTAGGAAGCTTTTTATTTTTTAATTTTTAAAATTTCCATTTAAAGCCCAGAATTTCTTAAAACATCCACGTATTAACCACCCAAGGGCTTCCTGCATATAAACTCCAGGAAGACCAGAAGACACTTGACATGGACAGAAGAGACCCCCTAATGCATTACTAGTAGGTCAGAGAAGGCATGTAATGGTAATGAGGAATGCAGGTATCTCCCTCTGTAGCATGCATATCTTATCCAGGAGTTATGCTTCATGAGGTCCTTGAATATGCCCCATGAGTATCACACAGCATCATTTAATCTCACATTAGTTTTTCCATTAGAAACTGAATTGTTCTGAGAAGTAATAATAAGAATGTACTTTAACTTTCTATATGTATGATGATGTGGTAGATATGACAGGATATAAAATTATTGAAAATATCAATGTATGTGAGTATTTTAAATGAGTGAATGCTTTTAATAACAGGCTTTCAGATCATCAGAATAGTTACAGAAAGCTGAGCTGGGATAGCTTCCACATCTTCAATCATTATTTTTTTTCACATTATAATGAGATAAATAAAATGTGCTCCTGCATTTGCCAAGAAAAGTAGAGGCATCAATTATCTGAAATGCAATCTAATTTCTTTTGTGTGTCAGACCAAGAGAAAAGAAGGCATACAGATAGGAAAAGAACAGTCATAATCAAGAAATCATAAATAATTACACCCAGAGGTCTTGTCTAAGTAGCTTGTTCAGACTCTTGTTTGTCTTCATCCAATTATATGACTTACAAAAGTGGTGATTAAATGAGTGAATAAATGATCTTTTCACAAGCCAGGGAAATGCTGACACCAGAGGACGGCACACAGGCTCAGAGTGGACAGAGGAAACACCCCTAGAGTCAGAGCTGAGTGCACGACAGGCACATCAATGTTGTGGAGCTGATGTTATTTGCTCCAACAGCACATTTCTTTATATGCAGCATCTCCATTATTCACCAAGTCACCTTTAACAAAACTCGTCTAGCTGGATGCAGTGCTTAAGTTAGCTTCTCTCTATACTGTTCTGATCACTTCATCTCCTTTTTACCTCCCAAGCTACTGTCTCTTACCTCCATTGAGGCCATTTCTCTTCTCTCTATAGACATTTCATTGCCGCTGTTATAATTGTACTGACTTAGTTACCATCTCTCTTTAAATTCCTAATTCTGTACAATCATTCCCAACCTCACTTTCAAGCCCAAGTCATGCACTTCAAACTAACAATTTAGTTGTAATGTAACCCTTCCTGTGGCTTCTGCATTTTCTTATTAGTAATGACCTTGCAAACTCCAGTTATTCATTCATCACTCCTTTACTCTTAGCACTGACTCTTAAACTCAGTGAGTTGCAAGTCTTGTTTTATTCATTTTTCATATTTAAGCCAGAAATCTCTTTGTGATTCCTCATTCTAGTTTAAGTTTCTGACTTCCTAACACTTTGATTATTGTTAACTGGTCCCTTGTCTTTTATCCATTTCACTGTTTAGTCCATCCTTCAGGAAATTACCACAATCTCCTTTTAAAGTTACCATTTTTATTATGTACACAACCTTCTTTCCTAGATCATCAGTAATCCTGTTTTACAAAAAAAATATCTAGACTCATTCCAAGTTGTTTAAAAATCTGATGTTAAAGTGGACCATTTTATAAGACTACATTTCGAGTATTCGGTACAAAAATTACACTACTTGGTTTTCCCTGAACATGCTAAATGCTTTGATTTGTATTGCATTTGCTGGTTGATGTGACCTTAATCCTTGTATGTTAAAATAATACATATTATTCAAGGACATGTTCAAATGCCATGAAGCATCCAGGAATACTTCTTTAACTCTGCTTATCCTTTCCATCCTATCTTGTGTCCTTTTATTTCTCTTTTGCTGTTAGTGTATCCATGCCATTTCATCCATAGATTATAAACTTCTTTAGGAGTATAACTATATATCATGTCCAATCCTTTTCCTGGTAATTTTCAGTAAGTATTTGATGAGTAGATTAATAAAATATATTATTAAATTATGGATTGTCATATTAAAAATGGTTATAAAATAGTATCTATTAAAAACTCCACAAGTGTGGAGAACTGATATTTAAAAATTACTCTTTACCCAAATGGCCACTATCCTTGGCTCTTTATTTCCCACCTTTGTCCTAGACCATGTTTTGAGGCTTCTTCTCTTCCCCTTCACAAGCAAATGACCACTTTATGTTTTGATGCTGGTCTGTATATTCCAATTAAACTATAGTGATCCATTTATGCTATGATGCTATCAAGTATGGTCAAATTTGCACCACCCCAAATACAAATGTTATCTGTGTTGGGACCCTGAAGGGAAGAAACTTATTTTTTAGCATCGACTCCATGCCAAATATTTCACATACCATTCTATCTTAAATTTCCATTATGTTATTTTTATAAGAGGACATAATAAAAAGATGTAAATTGTCCAAAGTGAATCCTGAATTTGTTTTTAAAATCTCTAAATGCTATAATTTCCTAAGATAGTTTACTGTGAATATTGTTTCCCCAAGATGTTGTTCTTGAGTGACTGAGTCAGATACAGCTGATGAGGGCATTACCAAATAAGATTTTCATTGTGTTAAATTAATTTATTTTAAATGAGTAGTAAGTTGATGTGCTCTAGTAAATCCAACCACATGTGTTCCATTCAGCTGGAAGATAATACAAAGAATCTGAAAGCAAATATAAGGTATATTTCTATTTTTTTTAAAATTTATCTTGAAACACATTTAGGGCATCCTTGAATGTCCTTGATGCAGCAATTCCGAACAATTATGTCTAGGTGATTCTGAAAAGCATAATTTATAAATATGGAGCCTGCTTTTAGAGGTGCCATGCAGCTTCTGAGTCCAAAAGAGAAAGGTACTAATATCAAGGTCTCTATGAACAGAAAAATCTGTAAAACAAAGTTGCAATCAGCATGGAAAGAATTTTAGGGCACCAATTCTTATTTTCCACCATTCTTATAATTCAGAAGTCAGCGATATCATCTGTAGTCCCATCTTGAAATAGAAAAAATATAATTTCTCCAACATTATTCATCACCAGACTCATCATTATCTCTAGCTTATTCCACAATAGATTATTTCTCTGTCCAAACACTCTGTGACTGTTACAGCAATAATTTCATGTCCAGCTGAAGGGATTCTCAATCTTGTAAATTAGTTCTGATTGCCATTTATCTTAATAATTCAGTGTTTTTTATGTAAATCAATTCTATTTTTAGGAAGTCTGTTTATCAAATTTTATACTTGTTTATCTCCCTCTAGTTCTGACTTCAGTGTTACTGTGTAGAGTAATATTTCAATTTAATAAATATGTTATAGTTATTTAAATAGGACAGTTTAAATAAGACAGTTACATAATATTTGGGGATCACAGTTCTTATTTACATGCTGTATGAAATATCCAACACATATTTTTGTATGGTTCTACTTAGTTTGACATTTTACATTTCAAAATATACCCATGTACATATACATTCAAAAGTAACATTCTTAAACTTTGAGGGTAATATAAAGAGAAAAATGCTATCACTTTTGCCAGACTTGAAATACAGTCTCAGTATAAACACTTACAATCTAGGTAAAAACCAAGTTGACAACACCATGGTCATTCTAGAAGAGGTCATTGTTGTGAGGCTCCATGAAGCATCATATACCTCCCAGACCTGTTTCTGAGTCTAATATGGACATTTCTTTTCCAGTGTTTTAGATTAATTTGAGAAACAAACTTAAAAGAAAAGCTGTAGTGACCTAGAGATTTGAGAACGCTTTGAAGTGGGCAAGACAAGCTCTCACTGGTATTCCACTCTTCCTGGTTGATTACAAATCCTTCTCCAAGAAAGCAGGCCCATTAAGAATATAAAGAACCCCACTTCTACCCAAGGGAAGGCAATACTCAAGCGATTTTTCTGTGATTGATTGTGCATTACAGATTTTGATCATCTCCTGATAATTGGACCCTGGCTAGGTGCAATCTACATAGATAGATAGATAAGAAAGACAATGTAATTGAGAAATAGGGAACAGCCTGTAAGAAAAATTAGGTAGAAGAATTGTAAAAGGTATTCTAAATGGTAGAAATATAATCTACTGATCATAGTCTGCATGCAAAATCACTTCAGTTGTGTCCGACTCTTTGCAACCTTATGGACTGTAACCCACCAGGCTCCTCTGTCAACAGGATCCTCCAGGTAAGAATACTGGAGTGGGTTGCCATGCCCTCCTCCAGGGGATCTTCCTGACCCAGGGATCGAACCCATGTCTCTTATGCCCCCTGCACTGGCAGGCAGATTCTTTACCACTAGTGCCACCTGGGAAGCCTGATCATGGTCTATGAGCTCTTTATTTTCCTAAATTATGATTGTGTGGAGATACAGCAAGGGTACTTGGTGCAAAGAAGATTTTATATTCTGTGCCAATTTAGTAGGAATACTAATATGATGAACCCTAACTAAATCAAGATTTCAGTAGATTCAGAAAAAACTTATTCATGAGCATGGGAAGAATAACTCTGTTGACCTAGAGAGGTTATGAAAGATCTTAAGGAAAAATACTTGAATTGAAATTTATGGGAAAAATAAAAATATGTGTTAGTACAAAAGGCAGCTCATTTTCAGAGAGGGTATTACAATTTGGGTTCTCTATAAAGCCAACTCTCAAACAGATACTATAATAGTTTGAGTGCATGCATGCTAAGTCACCTAAGTTGCGTCCGACTCTGTGACTCCATGGACCACAGCCCACCATGCTCCTCTGTCCATGGGATTCTATAGGCAAGAATACTAGAGTGGGTTGCATGGCCTCCTTCAGGGCATCTTCCCCATCCAGGAATTGAACCATGTCTCCTATGTCTCCCATTGGCAGGTGGGTTATTTACCACTGGAATGTTTATTAATTGAGTTCTCTTGGGATCAAACCCTATGGAAGCAAGGAAAGGAAGCAGCACAGAGTAGCGGGTGAAGTCCAAGTGTGACTGAGGTTCAATTACAGACTTAGCCTCCCCCATGGAACACCTGGGAACCGGAATTGACTTTCAGGGTTGTTTTGAGCTAGGCCTCATACCCCTCCTGTCAACAAATCATGACATGAGTGCCACCCCAAGGGGCAGCTGAATTGGGACTGACAACTAAATAATGTCTGCCAACCACACTCCCAGCAGCTGACTTACAGGTTGTATGTTGAAGAGAAATTGAGACATATCACAATGATTATCACAGAAGTGATATAAGTGGTGACTTCAACATGATGGAGGTTTGGAATACAATAGTCAGAAAACTTGGATGAAACATACATTATAAAGTATCTGGGAAACCTGAGGGTGCAGCAGAGATTGGTTATTATTCTGGAGAAGTCAAACACTGTCACCTTTCCGGGGCAGCACCAGGGACTTGAGAAGTCCTAAGAAGCAGACCTTGGGAAATGGTACAGGCTGGTGAACAAGGAAATTTAGAAAGCAGAGGAGATAAAAATGTGTCTTCAGCTAACGGGCAATATCCCCTATTAGTTCTTGTGAGAGGCAAGACAACACAATTTCTACAGTAACTATATTGCTAGAAACATACAATGGAGGTGGTAGACAGAATAATGACTCCTAAAGAGACCATTGTCCTATTTTCCAGAATATGTTACCTTAGATGGTAAACTGCAAATGTGACTAATGGTACAGACCTTGAGATAGGGAGGTGGTTATTTATTATATGGGCAAGCCCAGAGTAATTTCTAAGGTTCTTAAAAGTGGGAGAGGGTCAGAGTAATGCAACATGAAAATGACTGAAACTGTCATTACTGGCTTCAAAGATATAAGGGGCAGTTAGTTAAGGTGATCTCTTGAAGCTAGAAAAGTCAAGGAAATGAGTCCTACCTAGCATATACTAAAAGAAATGCACACTGGCAACAATTCTATTTTAGTCAGATGAGATCATTGTCATACTTTTGACCTACAGAATTGTAACAGAGAAAGTTTGTGTTTTAAGCCATTAAAACAATATTGTTGGAAATTCAACATTATAAAAATGGTAAAACAACATTGTGTCAACTAATTACAACAACAATGGAAAATTAATAAGCAATATGCATGTTAGAAATTAGGTTCTAAATTGAGCACACAAGGCAAAATTCAGTCAACGCTGAGTTTGACAATATCTTATAAGGCCCATAAAGCTCAGTGATCACAATATGATTTATATGGTCCTATAAATTAATTCTAACCTATAAATACATAATGGACTTCCCAGGTGGCTCAGTTGTAAAGAATCTGCCTGCCAATGCAGGAGATGCAGGAAATGTGGGTTCGATCCCTGGGTTTAGAAGAACTCCTGGAGGAAGTAATGGCAACCCACTCCATTCTTACCAGGAAAATCCCATGGACAGAGGAGAGTGAAGAGTTGTAGTCCAAGGGGTTACAAAGATTTGGACATGACTGAGCATGTGCACATAATATATATACATAATATGTAAAATAATGCAAGTAATATACACATCAAAATACATATGCAAAAAAGTTATGTGCTTTTTAAAAATTACACACATCAAAATTACATGAACTAATTGCATATATGATGTCCAATCTACTTAGATAAAAAGAGGTATTAAAGACTAGAATATTATTGGAAATGAGGTTGAAATACTCCCTTTAATATAGGTGAATGAGGTGGGCGATTACTTACTAGAAAATAGTTAAAACATCAAGGTAGCAGAAGCAATTCGGGCTTAATTCTGATCTTGTGGATTACTGATGAAAGGTCTTGCTGTTCTTTCTCTCTGGAAACAGGACTACTTGCAACATTGTGTGTATGTGTGTGTTAGTTTTCAGTCCTGTCTGACTCTTTGCGACCCCATGAACTATGACTCACAGGGCTCCTCTGTCCATAGAATTCCCCAGGCAAAATACTAGAGTGAGTGGCCATTCCCTTCTCAGGGGATCTTCCTGATCCAGGAATCGAACCCAGGTCTCCTGCATTGCAGGCCTATTCTTTACCACTGAGTTACAAGGGAAGCCCCTGCAGCATTGTGGGCAGGGCAAAAATTCTTGGAGTGATCAAATACTCCGTGAGATTTAGAGGCATGGAACTAAGTAGATCAATATAGAGCCTGCTAATTCACCAATAATTTTCTTTTATAGGATCTTGGCAAAGATTTACACTGCATTCACTACTTTAGTAAGTAATACACTAAAACTTCTTTTTTGGGGGTGTTAATTCTAGAAGGTCTTGTAGGTCTTCATAGAACCATTCAACTTCAGCTTCTTCAGCGTTATTGGTCAGGGCATAGACTTGGATTAATGTGATATTGAATGGTTTGCATGGAAATGAACAGAGATCATTCTGTTGTTTTTGAGATTGCATCCAAGTACTGCATTTTGGACTCTTTTGTTGACTATGAGGGCTACTTCATTTCTTCTAAGGGATTCTTGCCCACAGTAGTAGATATAATGGTCATCTGAGTTAAATTCACCCATTCCAGTTCATTTTAGTTTGCTGATTCCTAGAATGTCAATGTTCACTCTTGCCATCTCCTGTTTGACCACTTCCAATTTGACTTGATTCATGGACTTAACATTCCAGGTTCCCAAGCAATACTGCTCTTTATAGCATTGGACTTTGCTTCCATCACCAGTCACATCCACAACCGGGTGTTGTTTTTGCTTTGGCTCTGTCTCTTCATTCTTTATGGACTTATTTCTCCACTGATCTCCAGTGGCATATTAGGCACCTACCAATCTGGGGAGTTCATCTTTCAGTGTCCTATCTTTTTGCCTTTTCATACTGTTCACGGGGTTCTCAAGGCAAGAATACTGAAGTGGTTTGCCATTCCCTTCTCCAGTGGATCACGTTTTGTGAGAACTTTCCACAATGACCCGTCTGGGGTGGCCCTACATGGCATGGCTCATACTTTCATTGAGTTAGACAAAGCTATGGTCCATGTAATCATGTGATCATGTGGTCCAAGTGATTATAGTTGATAGGTTCTTTAAAATGTTTATCATTGAGAGATTACATCTGGGATAATGGCAGCAAGCATTAGAAGTTCATCTCTCCACCTAGACAATAATTATACTAGAAGAATCTACCCGAAACGACTATTTTTGGAACTCTTGAGTCTCCACAAACACTTGTAGGTTACAGGGGGAGCTAGGTTGGCAAATGGTGGTCAGCATCAATTTCAGTCAATTTCAGCCTTCAGTGCAGCAGTGACTACTCAGCCCCCAGCCCCATGACAGGTAGCTGTGGGAACAGAGAAATCTGTTGGTGTAGCCTGCTGGAGTTGGGGTGGGGAATAAGGACCCTGTCTTTGAAACCTCAGGGCAAGTGTTCTGGTTATGGATTGTAGCTTCTGATGGCGGATATACAGCTAAAGGCTGCTACTGTTCCAATCTCCACCAGTGGAAGCAGTGGTGAGTAGCTTTATCCATGTTTGAACAGTTTCTTTGGGTTCAGTTGCTTTGATGTGTTTGAGAGTTTCATCCAGTGAAACATCACCTATTGGGCTCTCTGACTGTAGCAGTACCTTTCTGTCTAGTAGTCCCTTCTTACACATGGTGGGGTTCTAGATAGATTTGACCTCGCATGGGCAGCTCTATCAGGATGCCGCCTCATAGGCCAGATGATATGCAGTCATTCCAGACAAATGTGTAAACTTCTTTATCTTTTAGTCCCAGGAGCAATACTTCTTCCATAAGGGTGAGGTGGATATCCTAAAGTGTCATTGTCTTGACTTCTGTCTTGCTTCGTGTCTTCCTCACTTTATACCTTCTTTTCAGAATTCTTAACTACTTCAGTACAGTGGACCTGGTGAATAAAGTTGGTAATTTTCCCCTGTTTTTGATGTTACCCCTGGGTTACAGCCAAACACAGGTTGCAGCTTGCACTCTGGAAGGCAAAAGTAGGAACGCAAATGTAGGAAGTCAAGAGATACCTGGAGTAACAGACAAATTTGGCCTTGTAGTACAAAATGTGCCAGTCAAAGGCTAACAGAGTTTTGCCAAGATAATGCACTGGTCATAGTAAACACCCTCTTCCAACAACACAAGAGAAGTTTCTACTCATGGACATCAGCAGATGGTCAATGCTGAAATCAGATTGATTATATTCTTTGCAGCCAAAGATGGATAAGTTCTATACAGTCAGCAAAAACAAGATGAGGAGCTAACTGTGGCTAAAATCATGAACTCCTTATTGCCAAATTCAGATTTAAATTGATTAAAGTAGGGAAAACCACTAGATCATTCAGGTATGACCTAAATCAAATCCCTTACAATTATACAATGGAAGTGAGAAATTGATTCAAGGGATTAGATCTGATAGAGTGCCTGAAGAACTATGGACAGAGGTTCATGAAATTGTACAGGAGGCAGTGATCAGGAACATCCCCAAGAAAAAAAAATGCAAAAAGGCAAAATGGTTATCCAAGGAGGCCTTGCAAACAGATGAGAAAAGACATGAAAGGCAAAGGAGAAAAGGAAAGATATACCCATTTGAATGCAGAGTTCCAAAGAATAGCAAGGAGAGATAAGAAAGACTTCCTCGGTGATCAATGCAAATAAATAGAGAAAAACAATAGAATGGGAAAGACAAGCGATCTCTCCAAGAATATTAGAGATACCAAGGGAGCATTTCATGAAAAGATGGGCTCAATAAAGGACAGAAATGGTATGAACTGAACAGAAGCAGAAGATATTAAGAAGAGGTGGCAAGAATACACAGTAGAACTATACAAAAAGATATTCATGATCCAGATAACCACCATGGCATGATCACTCACCTAGAGTCAGACATTCTGGAATGTGAAGTCAAGTGGGCGTTAGAAAGCATCAATAGGAACAAAGCTAGTGGAGGTGATATAAAATCCAGTTAAGCTATTTCAAATCCTAAAGATGATGCTGTGAAAGTGCTGCACTCAATATGCCAGCAAGTTTGGAAAACTCAGCAGTGGGCAAAAAACTGCAAAAGGTCAGTTTTCATTCCAATCAATAAGAAGGGCAATGCTAAAGAATGTTCAAACTACCACAAAATTGTAGTCATCTCACATGCTAGCAAAGTAATGCTCAAAATTCTCCAAGCCAGGCTTCACCAGTACATGAACTGTGAACTTTCAGATATTCAATCAGGATTTAGAAAAGTCAGAGCAACCAGAGATCAAATTGCCAACATCCATTGTATCATAAAAAAAGCAAGAGAATTATAGAAAAGCATCTTCTTCTGCTGTATTGACCATGCCAAAGCCTTTGACTGTGTGGATCACAACAAACTGTGGAAAATTCTTAAAGAGATGGGAATACCAGACTACCTGATCTGCCTCCTGAGAAATCTGTATGCAGGTCAAGAAGCAACCGGGTGAACTGGACATGGAAAAACAGACTGGTTCCAGATTGGGAAAGGAGTACCTCAAGGCTGTATATTGTCACCCCGCTTATTTAAGTTATATGCAGAGTACATCATGAGAAATGCTGTACGGATGAAGCACAGGCTGTAATCATGATTGCCGGGAAAATATCAATAACCTCAGATATGCAGATGATGCCACCCTTATGGCAAAAAGCAAAGAATAACTAAAGAGTTTCTTCATGAAAGTGAAAGAAGAGAGTGAAAAAGCTGACTTAAAATTCAACATTCGGAAAACTAAGATCATGGCATCTGGTCCCATCACTTCATGGCAAACATTGGGGAAACAATGGAAACAATGACAGACTATTTTTGGGGCTCCAAAATCACTTCAGATGGTGACTGCAGCCTTGAAATTAAAAGATGCTTTCTCCTTGGAAGAAAAGTTATCACCAACCTAGACATCATAGTAAAAAGCAGAGACATGACTTTGCCAACAAAGGTCCCTCTAGTCAAAGCTATGGTTTTTCCAGTAGTCGTGTATGGATGTGAGAGTTGGACTATAAAGAGAGCTGAGCACCAAAGAATTGATGCCTTTGAACTGTGGTTTTGGAGAAGACTCTTGAGAGGCCCTTGGACTTCAAGAAGATCCAACCAGTCCATCCTTAAGGAGCTCAGTCCTGAATATTCATTGGAAGGACTGATGTTGAAGCTGAAACCCCAATACTTTGGCCACCTCTGTGAACAACTGACTCACTGGAAAAAAAAACCCTGATGCTGGGAAGGATTGAAGGTGGGAGGAGAAGGGGATGACAGAGGATGAGATTGTTGGATGACATCACTGACTTGATGGCAATGAGTTTGAGTAAGCTCTGGGAATTGGTGATGGAGAGGGAGGCCTGGCATGCTGCAGTCCATGGGGTTGCAAAGAGTTGAACATGACTGAGTGACTGAACTGAAAGATACTAAAACTTCAGTAAAACAGTATCTTATAGCTAAAATGGGTAATTAATTCTCTAACAAACCTGTATTTTTATCAATGTTATAAATTTGGAAATAAACAATCTCATTTATAGGGACCATGATGACAGTAAGCTAAAATATTGCATCACCACATAGTTATTTAATAGACAGATTTTTTCTCCCCCTGTTTTGTATCATAAGAACTCAGAATAAACAGAGACTCTTTTTAAATGGAACATGCATAGTCAATAAGAAGGGCCTTATGCTTGAGAAGCTTCGCAAGTGCAAGAAAACAAAGGGTTCTGATTTTCCCCTTTTGGGAAACAGATCCATTTCATTCCATGAACTTTTCAGTGATGCAGAAATATAAAAAAAAAAAAAAAAAGACCTCATCTCCTTATCTTTGCAAATCCAATGCCAGACTAACAAGTTAGGGCTGGGGGAAGAGAAGAAGGGAAAAGAATGCAATGCTAGTGTGTTTGGTTTGTTTTGGATTTTAATGTCATTACAGAGACAAGTCAAGCAATTCTACAGCATAGCTGTATAATCCTACATGTGGTTTATCAGAACAAATATCTGGGTTTTTGTATCATAATTGAGCAAATGTTGGGTTTTTGCAAATTAATGGACCAGAGGCGGGAATCACAAGGATGCCATTTAATAGGTCAAAAGATACAAACACACTAAAATGAAAGTCCTTAGAATAAAGGAAGTAACCATGGGTCAGTTTAGTTCAGTTGCAAGTCGTGTTCAACTCTTCATGACCCCATGGACCACAGCACACCAGGCCTCCCTGTCCAGCACCAACTCCCAGAGTTTACTCAAATTCATCTCCACTGAGTCGGTGATGCCATCCAACCATCTCATCCTCTGTCATCCCCTTCTCCTCCTGCCTTCAATCTTTCCCAGCATCAGGGTCTTTTCAAAAGAGTCTGCTCTTCACATCAGGTGGTCAAAGTATTGGAGTCAGCTTCAACATCAGCCCTTCTAATGAACACCCAGGACTGAGTTCCTTAAGGATGGACTGGTTGGATCTCCTTGCAGACCAAGGGACTCTTAAGAGTCTTCTCCAACACCACAGTTCTAAAGCATCAATTCTTCAGCACTCAGCTTTCTTTATAGTCCAACTCTCACATCCATACATGACTACTGGAAAAACCATAGTTTACTAGACAGACCTTTATTGGTAAAGTAGTGTCTCTGCTTTTTAATATGCTGTCTAGATTGGTCATAACTTTCCTTCCAATGAGTAAGCAGCTCTTAATTTCATGACTGAAATAATCATCTGCAGTGATGTTGGATCCCCAAAAAATAAAGCCAGCCACTGTTTCCCCATCTATTTGCCATGAAGTGATGGGACTGGATGCCATGATCTTAGTTTTCTGAATGTTGAGTTTTAAGCCAACTTTTTCACTCTCCTCTTTCACATTCATCAAGAGGCCATTTAGTTCTCCTTTGCTTTCTGCCATAAGGGTGGTGTCATCTGCATATCTGAGGTTATTGATATTTCTCCTGGCAATCTTGATTCCAGCTTGTGCTTCATCCAGCCCAGCATTTCTCATGAGGTACTCTGCATATAAGTTAAATAAGCAGGGTGACAAGATACAGCCTTGACGTACTTTTCCTATTTGGAACCAGTCTGTTCTTCTATGCCCAGTTCTAACTGTTGCTTCCCGACCTGCATACAGATTTCTCAGCAAGCAGGTCAGGTGGTCTGGTCAGAATTTTACACAGTTTTTTGGTATCCACACAGTCAAAGGCTTTGGCATAGTCAATAAAGCAGAAATAGATGTTTTTCTGATACTCTCTTGCTTTTTCAATGATCCAGTGAATATTGGCGATTTGATCCCTGGTTCCTCTGCCATTTCTAAAACCAGCTTGAACATCTGAAAGTTCACAATTCATGTTATTGCTGAAGCCTGGCTTGGAGAATTTTGAGCATTACTTTACTAGCATGTGAGGTTGATTGATTGTGGGTCCAGGATTCCAAATGGCATTTTGGATCTGTATAATTCATTACTGCATAAACTACTTATTCCATCTTTTAGCTTTTCTGACCATTCCCTCATGGCTGGCCAGCACATCTAGAAAGACAGCAAACACTTTTATATACATTATTAGAAACTCAATAAATAATTACATAGTGAAAAAAGAGTAAATGAATAAATGACTTTACATATAATTTATGTTTGGCATGATAAAAATGCTAACCTGTCCCAATGGCCATCTGACTGGAAAAATCCTCCACTTTCAACATCTCTCTCTGGTGGTATGTCTGTGTCTGGGATTTGTGTTCCGTGCTAATTAAGCATGATCCCCTTTTAAATGGTAATTTTTCAAAAAGTGATTCTTTCTTGGCTTACAGAACAGCTCACTTAAATCTTCTAAATTGGTATTCTAGGGAAATGGTCTTGACCTCCTTCCCCTTTGGAGACAGACTCATGTTCTACGTTTCTTAAACTAAGGCTATGCTCACACCAGAGTAATTAACTGAATAATTGTCCTAATGGGATTTAACCTTACTCTCAGTCTTAATTGGATGATTGCTTCAGTTTGAATATACTCTAATAAGTTCGCCAAGAAGAACTTAGTCTTTATTTTCTAAAATCAAAGTCTACTGTGCTTTCCCTTAATTTGATTTTTCTTAAGAGAGATGTAATCAATGTTAAAAATAAAACACTCAAAACAGAAGTATATGTGCTGGAAATAAAAGTTCCAATGATGACACCCTGCAGAAATATTTATCATTAAAAGTCTACAGAGCTTTCCAGAATTGTTTCTCTCTCACACACAAACACATATACATACAAACATACACGTGTAAAGATTATTAATAATTAATAGATTAATTAAACAATTAATTAGATTAATAGATAATTAATAATTTAAATATATTAATTAAAATTCCTACATCATAGGAACATTGTATTCTTTCTAAGGTTATCTAGTAAAGGTGCTTTTGTATTAATCATAGTAACAGTCTATTTCTCTGTTTAATTATTTTAGTTGCTAATAATCATTTTATACAAATTAACAGCTTTTAAGATTATTAAGAAACATTTTTTCAGTATTAAACACACAAATAAGCTCAATTATCTTAACATTTTAATATATAGATTACCTAGGAGATTTCCTCACTCTAAGATAGTCTAGAATACTTATATTTTAAAAATAACATTTATTGATACTTCCCTAAATTTGAACATTCTCTATTTGTGTGTATGTTATAGCTATCAAATTCATGTATTTTGATAAGTTTAGATATACTTCTCTGCTTACATATTTTATATAAAACATAATGCTGCTTTCTATTTAGGATCTAATAGTCACCTTCTATCTTGATACAAAGAGTTATCTGTATTGGATATAAGATACTTTTTGAAACATCTTCTAACAAACATGTATGTTGTTTGCAATGTTTAGTTATTGCAAATCCTGGTGCTTTAATTGTTCCTTGTAGTGAGCACTGCTTTGCCTACCAAACATCCATTCTTCCATCTATCTTCCTAAGATAATCATAACTATGTTGAGAAATCCATTCCTCTTCTCTGAGACCCCCTAACTTGGGTAAACACAAGTATACTCATGGCCTGAGTACATATAATTGGTCTGAAAGTAATCCTGTTCACTTTTCTAGTGATTGGCTGAGAACTGAACCATTTGGGCACATAGAAACGCTAAGAGCAATTTTCTGAGAAAGTTCTTTGATATCCTCTGGGATCTTCCAGAAACCATTTTCTGTCTTTTCCTTTTTCTTTATCTTTCCTGTCAGTGATATGAAGCTCCGAATTGCTAAAACCTCACAGGGAGGGGGGATCTGAGACAAGACACAACTCAAGTTATAGCCATAGGATATAGCGAGGAGGATGCCTGTATGCCTCAGAATCTCCAGTCATGTGAGCAAATTCATTTCCTTTCTGTTTAAACCAGCTTGCGTAGGGTGTTCTGTTATTAATAGATAAAAACAAAGACATGATCTTTGATTAACTATGTAGGTGTAGGATCAAGAAAACTTGAGTATACAGAATTAGTGTTTTCTTCATTGCTCAATATCTAGCACTTACCTGGCTAGGATATCTGGTGCATAATAAAGAAGTATGGGACGCATGAATATATAAATTCATACTCTACTCATGAAAGACTTGAAGTAGAGCCCACAGAAATTTTAAAATAAACTTTGCACTTCTTTCTTTCAACATTTTAATTTTTAGAGTGGATATAAGCATTGACTATGGGCATATACTTAATACATAGGCAAATATTTATTTTGAAAGTTTACACTTGATAGCTTTCTTGTTCCTACACAGTACAAATATTTTCTTTAATGAAGAAATATGTCAACAAATGTGATGAATCAGTGATAGCAAAGGATGTATACCAACAGAAATGGATCATAAGGTAATACATTATGTAAATCCTTGATATTCTGGTCCCCTCCACATTGTGGGGCTGTAAAAACTGCCCCACAATAGGTAGGAATACATTAGTCTTTAGAATTCAAATCATTCATGTTTGTTTTTAAAAGAAAATATTACCATTTATTAACCTCTCAAAAGAAAAATCAGAGAAGGAATCATAATCATATTGTTGATACGATTGTTATTTCTCCAATTAGTGCCATAAAAATCCCTTGAAATTTAGTTAGCCATCAGTGTATTCCTCTAGAACTTCACAGTTGAGAGACAAAATTCTTCACAATTATTTTGGCTTTATGAACTCTATTCCCTTACCTATTTCACCGATGCTAGGGAAAGTTTAATTAGATCATTACCTCTGGCTGATAACGTGCAAAGCCAATTTTACAGTCATTACAAGTTCTACACCTCACTATTTTTCCATGTAAAATCTCTCTGAATGGGGGTTCATCTTACAATTTATGATGAGTGATAATTTAATTGTTAGTGTTTGGACTCATACCACCATAACATGACTTTTAAAGTTCCCCAATGATTCTGAAGTGCAGAGGTTAGGTAATTAAAGTTAGAGTCAAAAGTTGAAGTCCTTCTCTACCCAAATTTTAAACATTTGAATTATCTTTAATCCCCAAACTCATCTATCATTAAGAAACTAGCCTCAAAATTAGTGCAAAATTCTTATAATGAAAAGTGCATGCAAATCCATGAAAGATATTTCCATCTTTTATTTGTTAAAGAAAATTTTATCACACTTTAATTCATTGTGCACACATTGAATATAATCTCTGTCTTGTCTGAAATGATATAGGGGATATATGTTTAAAATTAGTTTTAAAAAACTTTTTGAATTGTGGACTATCATGGAAATTTTTACTTATAATTCTCTCAAATTAAGGGGAAAAAAAAGATTGAAAACAGTTGCTTCTTTCGTATCTTGCATTCCCTTCTGGCAGTCATCTTAATTGGCCCTTCCAATTATGAATGAAGGTAGGTTTTGATCTAGTACTGACCTGTTCTATCTGCCTTAGTTCAGCTCTTTTTCTGAGTTTGTAAGGGCAGTTGGCTTTATCCTATGAGACTTAGGGAGACTTCAAATAATTGGTTGTCTGTTTTCAAGGTTTTGTCTCTGGGTGATAAAATGGAGGGCAGAGACATTTTCTCAGAGTTGGTCTGTCTTAGCAGGAGCCCTAGATAACCGAGAAAGACAGCAGCTGGGCCGCTGCTCTAATGGTGTGGATTCAAGCATAGCACTGAAAGGATGCGCTGGCAGTGGGGGAGGACAGTCACAGCAGAGCCAGAGGTTTACAAATGCTGCTCCGGCTCTGCTCAGATCTTGTCATTTCAGAGCAGAGACCCGTAATGCAAATGGGCTCCCAGAAGAGGACACGAAGTCTAGAGCGGTTGGGAGACACAGGGTACACTAGTGGTTGGTGATGGTGGCTAAGCTGGCGAGTCTTAGTAATTTCACTGCTTAAGAGAGAGAGCTGAGAAATGGAATATTTCCTGCCATATCAGTAAACAAGGATGTGACAGTCCTTAACCACTGCAGCCTCCACTGTGAGTCAGTGGGCCCTAAGGGAACTCAGGGGGGAGAGGAATACCTGCCATCCAGCCCCCATCAGACTACAACCACCTTCCATGGTGAGCCCTGGAAAACACAGGATATTGGCCCCAGATAGCTGAGATGCATATGAAAGGAATGATTTCTGAGAGCTCAGACTCTTGCACCTTCCCATACATAGAAAAGCACTAAATTTCTTAACTTGGGATATTTGAGTGAGTGAAAGTCGCTCAGTCGTATCTGACTCTTTGCAACCCTAGGGCAGCCCCTGGAATTCTCCAGGCCAGAACACTGGAGTGTGTAGCTGTTCCTTTCTCCAGGGGACCCTCCCAACCCAGGGATCTCATCCAGGTCTCTCACACTGCAGGCTGATTCTTTATCAGCTTTGCTTTTTTTAAATTTACCAGAAACATTCAGACTACCTTCGCTTTGTTGCAAAACTTCTGTATAATCTGGTTCCCCCTCTTGCCTCCTCAGAGAAGTTCTCTCAGGATTATTTGAGATGTTGCCTCCCAGTCCTAAAGTCCTAAAAACTTCTGCCAATTAAAGTATAACTCTCAATGTTTAGCTTCTGAGTACCTTTTAAGCCGACAGGGCTCAGAAATGAATGACAAGGCACCATTGACACATTAAAATTAAATAAATGTATATATTTTAAACACTGGCAAAATGATTAAGTAACTACAGAGTGAAAACAGGAGATACTGTTGCAGTGATGTGACCTCATGAAAAACGTCCCTATGCTACAGGGCACATAGCACAGACCACATTTAAGCCTGCAATGCAGTTAATAATTTTAAATTGCAATTTGTAGTTTCTCATTGGTTTTGTCCTTCCCATCTCCTCATCATTTAAATTTAATTATGAGGTATTCCAGAAATGCTCAGGAAAATCATAGGTTGATTTTCTATGTTTAATTTAAAATTCCCCACTGCATGTAATCACACAGGGTCATTGATGGAATTACCTGCTGACTGACATAGACTTATCATTGTCTTTTTCTATTTTTCAGATAACTTACTCAGCAACCTGATTCTTTTTTGTCTCAGCAGGAGGTTTAAAAAGAACCTTTTGAAAACCTCATTTTACAAAATTCAGTTTTAATTTGATCACTATAGTAGCACTAGTGTGAGACAAAAACATGTGTTTCTCAAAAAAGTTCCTCATGGACATTACTACTCTTTTACATGTAAATGGAGGCTTCCCTGGCAGTTCAGCTAGTAAAGAATCCACCTGCAATGTGGGAGACCTGGGTTTGATCCCTGGGTTGGGAAGATCCCTTGGAGAAGGGAACAGCTACTCACTCCACTATTCTGGCTGGAGAATTCCATGGACTATTTGGTTTATGAGGTCACAAAGAGTTAGACACAACTGAACAACTTTCACCATATGTAAATGAATACTTGGGCAAGTGAATGAATGAATGCTAGCAGTGAGATTTCCTACTGAGGCTTCTCATATGCCTAGAATTTAGATGAAAATTTAAATTTTCATTTAAATCCACAGTGTGAAGGGAGTCATTTTTATGTTCAATCATCAGTTCTCTTTCCACAATATTAAGCAACTGCAAAATGTGACAACAGAGTTTACTGTGATATATTTTCCTTACTCCTCCTGAAGTGGTAACAAAAAGTAATAAATACTAATGGTGACAACAATCAAAAGTCTGGTGGCACTTTACACTCCCACAAGATGCATCCATTTTCTCCCCATTCTTTGATACACACAAAGACCCAAGACATTTTTCTCAGTCTTCTGTAAATTGCTCTGCAAACACAGCCTCAAGCTGGTTTTATCTACCTGCAAAGAAATCACCACTTATGAGTCTCCATCTTGTCTTATAAAGCTGGCCCCACCACTGAATCTAATATTAGTATCTTTTACTAAGTGTTTAATCTGTTTCAGATTTAGATGATCCGATTTCATTGCCACAATGACTCTTGAGATAGGCACTATCAGTATTTCCCCAATTACAAGTTAGGAAATTGCAGTTTACAAATACCAAAACCACACAGCTAGCAAAGAAGTCAGAATTGGAACTCAGATGTTTACCTATTTTTTTTTTTTTTTTTCTTTTGACTGGGTCACCATGTTGCCTGTGGGATCTCAGTTCCCTGACGAGGGATACAACTTGAGCCTTGGTCATTGAAAGTGAGGAGTCTTAGCCACTGGACCATCAAGGAATTCCCTCCGAGGCTTCATTTTAATCAGCACATTATACTGGCATTGGCAATAGATTAATCAAACTGCTTATGAGCAGTTCTAATATTTTCTCAATTGTCCTTTTCTGAGGTAAGTAGAAATAAATTGAGCTTCCGTTGAAATTAGGCATATGAAATATTCATTTGCAATCAGCTGGTAGCCATTATGAAATATGAATTTCTTATGAAAAGCAGTTTATTTTCTGAAATTGGTTAATAAAGTACAGAGTTAGTTGGTCAGTCTTGTCCGACTCTTTGCGACCCCATGACTGTAGCCCGCCAGGCTCTTCTGTCCATGGGATTCTCCAGGCAAGAATACTGGAGTGGGCAGCCATTCCCTTAAGTCTTACTCAATTCTGTGTTCTTAGAACCTAGCACAGTGGCTGGCAAGTAGCAGATGCTTCATAACTGTTTTATTGTTCAATTGCTGAGTTTGGATTAAGATATTCTGAGCTGGGGCTAGCAATATATTTATTTTTGCAGCCCTTGATTAATTCATAAAATATTTATTGAGAGCTGGACACTGGGTGGGTAGTGGATAATGGGTTTTTATATTATTGGGCAGAAAAAATCAATCTAGTTCATTGAGGAGAAAGAAAATGTCTTATTTTTCGAGATATTTTATAACTGATTGAATATAGTCTGTACCTAGTAGAGGGGAATGAAGACATTCCTAACAAGATTTATCCTAAACTGATATTAACCCAAATTTAACAAACTTCTCAGAGGAGATACCTGATGACTTGTAGTTTGTTACAGTGTTTAGAACATCTGGAGCTAGAAGGGCAAGTGCTCCCCTGAGAACCATTTGCTTTGAAAGTTTAAAGATCATTGTGAGTTTACAGATAATTAGTGGTTCTTTTACTTAGCCAAACATACTCTCATAGGTTGCATTTAAAGACCCAGTGAATCTTCTACAGAACTAGAAGTTTCACTGGTTTGATAAAATACTCCCTTTACTATATCATACGCTGTTTACTGATTTCTGAAAATTATTAAGCTAATAACTTTTAGATACCAGTTGTGAGAGCCTAATTCTATTTATCTTAAAAAGCAGGTGTTATAGTAAGATGTACATATTTATAAGCTCTATTCTCACCTGTATGAAGCTTTTAAAGATGTTGCTTCATTTAGTGTCTCATCTGGTTGCTTATTTATGATACTCAGTTTTCTAAGAAAATATCACCAAAACAAGTCATCTTTGGATTCAAACAATGAAATAAAATGTGTAGAGTCAAAGGCGCCACACTTTCAAAGGTTTTTAAAAATATTTTTAAACTCTCATTCTGCCTATAGTTGAAAGTCATACATCACCTCTCTTTCTCCTTGAATGTGAGTTGTCTGGGAGAGTTAAGGTTTTATATTTACTTAGATCTAATACCTCAGTGCTGCTTGGTGATTCCTGGAACCCTGTGTCTGAGGACTTTTTGTTATCTTCATAGTCAGCTCAGAAGCTCGGTCATGTCTGACTCTTTGAGACCCCATGGACTGCAGCACACCAGGCTTCCCTGTTCATCACCAACTCCTGGAGCTTACTCAAACTCATGTCCATCGAGTCAGTGATGCCATCAAACCATCTCATACTCTGTCATCCCCTTTCCCTCCTGCCTTCAATCTTTCCCAGCATCAGGGTCTTTTCAAATGAGTCCTTCGCATCAGATGGCCAAAGTACTGGAGTTTCAGCTTCAGCATCAGTCCTTCCAATGAATATTCAGGACTGATTTCCTCTAGGATTGACTGGTTGGATCTCCTTGCAGTCCAAGGGACTCTCAAGAGTCAACTGACCTATACTTTTTATATTTGGAACACAGTGATGTCAGGGATAAGGGAGTCTGAGCACAGAGAATACCTGAGGGATAAGCTCTAGTCAGTATGAATTTAAAGAACTAGGTATACTGTCCCTCTTACTTTCCCAGGTTCTCGTCCTGGCTCTGTAGCTCCAGCCCTGATTGGTCTTTCACTCTTACAAGTCAGAAATGTGTCTCTGCCTAATTATGGCAAGAAATGCAAAACGCGTAAGCATACAAACAAAAGGAACAAAAGGGAGAGAATTTTAAATAAAGTATTTTTTTAAGTTCACTCTTCCATAAGATGTGAGAATAATCCCAGAGCATTTTCCCTGGTTCTCTTATATGCTTGTGTTTTGTGTGTTTTTTGGTTTTTTTTTTAATTGAAAGTTGTAAAAGCTTAAAAGTTGCATATTAGGATCAGGCAAAATCCTATATACATTTCCCATACAGCAGCTTCACTTACAGAAGATTAAGGTCCACAAAGGTTTAAAACATTTTCTACTACATGGGCTCTCAATCCTATATGCACTTTAGAATCACCTGGATGTTTTAAACAACTGTTGATTCTTGTGCTCCTGCCCTATCCCCACCAGAGATTCTGACTGGTGATGGGTGGGCCCCAGGCATGGGCCTCTAGAAGTACCAGAGTGTATTCTAATATGCAAGCAGGGTTGAGAAGCTCTCTGTTTATTCTAAATGAGCTATTCTGGTTTTATGGTGATCTGAGTAAAGAGTGGAGATTCAGAGAAATTTGCCTACTAATGTCGGAATTGAGCAGGTATATGAACTCACCCTGCTCATATTTTTTATAAATAATTTTGTGGACAGAAAATGTGAGTTGTATCCTGAGTACTAAGGAAGTTCTCCTGGCTGCCTATCCTTGTTCTCACACCATCAACCACCATGAAACCTTGGCAAGCTTTTTTTTTTTTGGCAAGCATAACTAGCAGAGCCTCCTCGGAGGGGACCCATCATTTGGAAGGATTTCCATGGCGCCAGATCTCTTTCCAGTACAAAATAGGTTAATAAGTTCTTATCCATGTGAACTCATGAGTTTCACAGTTCTTTGAGTATCTTTAATGAATTTACCCCCAACATATGACATATATATGTCTATTTTACCCCCAAATATTGGACATTATTGTGTAGTTGCTAAGTCATGTCTGACTCGTGACCCCATGGACTGTAGTCCAGCATGCTTCTCTGTCCATGGAATTTTTCAGGGAAGAATACTGGAGTGGGTTGCCATTTCCTACTCCAGAGGATCTTCCCAATCCAGGAATCAAATCCATGTACCTTGGAACTCCTGCACTGGCAGGTAGATTATTGTTACAATTAACAAACCAATATTAACTCATTATTATTAAAGTCCATACTCTAGTCAGATTTTCTAATAATTTTCACCTAATACTATTTTATGTTCCAGGAGCCTGTCCAGGATGCCATATTACATTTAGTTGTCATGTGTCCTGAGGCTTCTCTTAGCTGTGTGTCAATTTCTCAGACTCTCCCTTTTTTGATGATCTTAGCAGTTTTGAGGAGTACTGTCAAGTACATTGTAGAAAGTTCCTTAGTGGGATTTGTTGGACTTATTATTACTATTAAACTTAGGTTATGTTTTCTTGGGAGGAAAATTACAGAAGAAAGTGCCATTTTCATCACATCATATCAAGAGTAGGTACCTCAGCAGGACCCACCACTGTTGAGGTGAACCTTGGTTATCTGTCTGAAGGAGTGGCTGTCACATTTCTTCACGGTGAAGTTACTTTGTTTTCCTTTGCCCTGTTGTAGGGCTGCCCAGCTGGCTCAGTGGTAAAGAGTCTGAGATATGGGTTCAATCCCTGGATCAGGAAAATCCCCTGGAGTAGGAAACAGCAACCAGCTCCAGTATTCCTGCCTGAAGAATTCCATGGACAGAGGAGCCTGGTGGGCTGCAGTCTATGGGGTTGCAAAGAGTTTGACATGGCTGAGTCACTGAGCATGCATGCACTCTTTGACGGGAAGTCTCCATGTGCAAACCACAGTAATAAGGGGGAGTTATGCTTCTTGAAGTCAGAATATGTACATAAATTATCTGGAATTCTGCTTAGAGTTGCCTCTTCTCCCCACAGACTTGTTCAATCATTTTTTTTATATCAGCATGAACTCATAGATATTTATTTTATAATTTGGGTTATAATTCATCACTGCTTTGTTTTGTTGCTGTAATTGTTCTATCTTTGGCTATTGGGAGTTCTTTCAGCTGGTTCCTGTGTCTCTCTGACATAGTCCCCACATTATATATTTTTTGTTTAGTAATTCCTCATTTTCTGGCCCTGAAGATTCTCCAAGGAACATTGATCCCCTTTTTCTTAGAGAACAATATTAGCCACAATCTGGATGCTAAGTATGTTCACTGTTACTGGGGTATTTTACTTCTAGACCCTTTCAGCTGACAAGAGTAACAACTATTTGGGTATATATTAATACATATATAAGCATACACTTTTCTATATGTAACATATGCATCTTTATTAAGCAGAACCTGAGTTCATATTGATGTTTCCAACTCTAATTCATTATCGCATGGGTCATTCCCTTTGTTTGTCTGTAATCTCCCCCTCCAATAGTGAGAAAGTTGCCTTCCACCCTCTGCCATCTTATATTTAACTGTTAAATAATTAAAAGATGCTTGCTCCTTGGAAGAAAACTTATGACCAACCTAGACAGCATATTAAAAAGCGGAGACATTACTTTACTAACAAAGGTCTGTCTAGTCAAAGCTATGGTTTTTCCAGTAGTCATGTGTGGATGTGAGAGTTGGACTATAAAGAAAGCTGAGCACTGAAGAACTGATGCTTTTGAACTGTGGTGTTGGAGAAGACTCTTGAGAGTCTCTGGGACTGCAAGGAGATCCAACCAGCTCATCCTAAAGGAAATCAGTCCTGAATATTCATTGGAAGGACTGATGCTGAAGCTGAAACTCCAATACTTTGGCCACCTGATGTGAAGAACTTACTCATTGGAAAAGATCCTGATGCTGGGAAAAATTGAAGGCAGGAGAAGAAGGGGACAACAGAAGATGAGATGGTTGAATGGCATCACCAACGTGATGGACATGAGTTTGAGTAGGCTCTGGGAGTTGGTGATGGACAGAGAAGCCTGGTATGCTTCAGTCCACAGGGTCACAAAGTGTCAGTCATGACTAAGTGAATGAACTGAACTAATCTGTAACCTCCCACTCCAGTAGTGAGAAACTTGCCTTTCACCCTCTGCCATCTTATATTTAACTGTTCAATGACATATGTAATATACAGAATGGTTTTAGAATGGTGAACACTGACCCCCCCCCCCCCCAGGAAACAACTTATGAAACAGCATTTGCAAATATCTTCTCCATTCAGTAACTCTCCTCATTTTATTGATGGTTTCTTTTACTGTGCAAATTTTTTTTAGTTTGATGAAGTCTCATTTACTTATTTTTTCATTTGTTTCCCTTGCTTGAGGAGATATACTCAAAAAATTATCACTAAGTCAAGTGTCCAAGAGCATACTGCTTATGTTTTCTTCTCAAAGTTTATTGGTTCCAGGTCTTATATGTAAGTATTTTATTTATTTTGTGTTTATTTTTGTGTATGGTGTAGAAAGCTACAGATTTACTTCCAATTTAATTATACTGAGTAAAAATTAGGTTTCCAAAGTGCTTTGTTGACTAAAGTTCTTCTTTAAGTATCTAACTTCTTTATGAAAGAATGGAAAGCTCTCAATTGAATATGTTTTACTAATGAAATTTATACTTGATATATCCTAATGATATTGCTATATACTAGAAGTTGCATTATGCATTATGCCCAACCTCCATCCTGAAAAATCAAAAATTTGCTTTTGGAAAAGTTGCCTGCCTTCCATCTCTCATTTTAGCTGAAAAATCTTGGTGAAAGTAGATTGACAAAAGTGCTTAATGTAAATAAAGTATAGATAAAGTGAAGCAAAATTTCCAATGTTGGGAGTAAATGAAAAGGACACAGGGAACAAATACAGGCTGAAATATCACACAGAATCAGAATTAAGGCTGATACAAAATGTATACTGTGACAACTTTTTAGTTGCTAGCAATGGAACCTTAATAAACTGTACACTTTCTTTAATCCAGTACTAAAAGGCAAAGGTAATCAGTTTTATATATATATATATATATATAATATATATATATAATAATTGTAGTGCTCTGTATATATATATATATATATTGTAGTGTTCAAAAGAGAGAAGACTTGGAATCAACTGGAAAAGATATAAGTATTGATGATACTAAGATGATAAAGAAACTTCTCCCAAGAATCTTCATAAAGAAAATACTTTCACCTAAAGTAGCTTTTTCACTGTAATTCCAGCAGCAAGATTCTGACTTCTAATATAGTCTTCCATGCCCTTATGCCAAAGCACAATCGGTAAAATCAGCTCAGTGTATGTGACACATCATGCGAGTCGTTGTGTGTGTGTGTGGCTAGAGTCTAATGGGGATGCGGTGTGGCAAGTTGGGGCTCATCAAAACAAAGCTGACATCCAGCAACCGCCCTTGTGTGTTTGACTAGCCTAGTGGTCATAAGAATCTAGCAGAATAGTTCAGGCTTCCCTGGTGGCTCAGAGATAAAGAGTCTGCCTGCCAATGCAGGAGACATGGGTTCAATCCCCGGTCCAGGAAGATCCCCTGGGGAAGGAAATGGCTACTCACTCCAGTACTCTTACCTGGGAAATCCCATGGACAGAGGGGCCTGGTGGGCTACAGTCCACGGGGTTGCAAAGAGTCAATACGACTGAGCGACTAAACAAGAGCAGCAGAATGGTTGTATAAAGTAGCACTCAGAAGATTCTCCCCAAACCTAGTTTCTTTCAGATAAATTTTAGTAGATATTTAGTGGTATTAAGTTCACAATTGTATTATGTAAAGTTTAAATTCTGATAGCAGAACTTAAATTTCCTTCCATGATATTCTAATATCGAGAATGACTATTTTGCCTTTTGTGCCATTGCTGCATGAATTGTTCAGCCTCTATATTCTCCCTTAATTAGTCTACATTGCAGAATCACATCTCCAGTCTAGTGGGCAATGTATCCTTTCCAAAGCAGCTTTAATTTATATGCTATGTTGAGCAGGGGCTTCTCTGAATGACTAGTTAGGTTGGATTTGTGATATGTGAATTTTCTACAAAGATAATTCATAAAAAGTGGACCTAATGAGTAGCAAATGAGTTATTGATTATTTTGACAGACATAGAACTTGGTCAAATATTTCTCACTTTACCACAATATTTTTAATTTATGCAACTTGAGACTTTCATAAGGAAGGCATCTTCTTTATTTGAATGAATCATTTTGTACTTTAATCATTAAGAAGTTGATATTAATGCATCACAGAATTTTCTTCATTCCAATAACTAAACTTCATACTTATTTTCTTATAGGTACACAGCATCTAACAGGTGATTAAACTTGTTGACCTCTAAGTCCCAATTCACACTGAGAAGCTATTATCCTAAGACTCTTCTGTGTACTTGTTATACTACTTCCTAATCAGGAAATCATAGTGGATAGATTTATTAATGGCATGGAGACCAAACCTTTGCCCTGTTCCCCAATTGTCATTGTCTTTCATAAAGAAATCATTCCCTCCCCACATAACCAGTTCTTATAACTCTTTTCTTCTGACAGATCAAATCTTACCTCCTCCTTCCTTTCCTCTTCTTCCCTCTCTCCCTCTCCTCCTCCTCCTTTTTCTGATCCTCAGTCTCTTCTCCTTCCTATTCTTGAAATGCATAAACATAGCCTCTGTTACCTCGTTGGCCAGTATTTTACATGCAATGAAGTTCTACAACTTGTCCATTGTCCTTTGTCTCCTGTTCTACAATAAGCCTCAGGGTTGTAAACCTGCATTCTTTTTGCTTTAATTCCTTAAGTTCAACCTGGTCAAAACTGGAATGAAAATTGGAATCCTGACTTCACCTAGGGCCAGACAGCTCAATGCTGGGGGGGGGGGGGGGGGTGGAATCCAACCCTCATAATGAATAATGCCCCTAAGCTGATCAGCTTTAGAAGATGACAACAGAAGCCATCAACTTATTTACCATGTCTTTTGTAAACCCTGAGCCAAGCGTCTTTCCATGACTTGCTGATCGAAACACCAAATGATTTGGGGCTCAAACTCAGGTCAACAGAACCTTAGGAACTGAAGGTCACTTATATGCTTGTTCTCTTTCTATATATACTTTGTGTTGACTCTGCCACTTGCCATTGATATCAAGGATTTGCAGGCTGTCTGAACATAGATTCCTCTAATGCAGGGTCCCCAACCTCTGAGATCTAATGCCTGATGACCTGTGGTGAAGCTGATGTAATAATAATAAAGTGCACAATAAATGTAATGCATTTGAAACACCATTAAACCTTTCCCCCCACCCCGGTTCATGGCAAAATTGCTTTTCACTAAACTGGTCTCTGGTGCCAAAGAGGGATTTGAAATGTGTCATTCATGGGATTACTGAAGAAAATCTTTCTTTGCCATTGTCGGTGTTTCAATTGCTTTCTGTTGATCTTTGTTAAAGTCCTTGATACTTTTCTCTTCAATCTCTGTAGTCTTTCAGGGACACTCAAACATTACTTCAAGATCCTTCTAAAAGTCCCAGAAGGTCTCATGCAGTGTCTCAGAAATCTCTCAAGAAGCAGCATGTGTTTTCTTTGCCTGAGGTCAAACTCTCCAGCACTGCAGACTGAGATCAGAGCTATTCCTCTCTGAGCAGCTCAGAATGTCCCTAT
This sequence comes from Muntiacus reevesi, assembly GCF_963930625.1. Classification (NCBI taxonomy): domain Eukaryota; kingdom Metazoa; phylum Chordata; class Mammalia; order Artiodactyla; family Cervidae; genus Muntiacus; species Muntiacus reevesi. Next base: position 85,500,147 of record NC_089254.1, on the reverse strand, counting down.
CTCAGATGCCCAATGATGGCAACATTTTGATTTTTTGAGGTAAAGATGCACCTGACATTCTTTATATTCTTTTTATTAAGTTTTGCTTATATGTTGCAAATAGATTTATGATTTTCCAAGTTCTGCTTGACTTTAACTACTACACTGCATGCTTTCTAACTTGATAAAGATTACTTACAAACAGAGTCCATCCTAACAGCAGATGTAATCTGAGTGTGATTTGAAGAGATCATAGGCAGGTCTCCCTGAATCTGAATTGCTACCACATCCTTTCACTCCATCAATGTTGTTGTTTTATTGTGATGGTTTGAGAAGCTTTTTAATCTTTCAGAGGTGTTTTTATTCAACGCAGACACACTCAGAAGAAGTCTTACCTTCTGTTTTCATTATATCATGGTTGACTGAAAGTGGTTTCAGAATAAAATATGAACAATCCAAGTTCTATTGATTAAAAGGAGAAGCATATCAAGAAAATAAAATGGGTGCTATCACAGCAGGTTTTGGAGAGCCAAGAAATCTTTGCAAGTCCAGGTTTTTCTGTGAAACAATTTTCCCTTCTATATAATTTTTCTGTTGTCCATGTTTTGTTTTATTAATATTTTGACCTGGGTAAATCACACATTTTTTGAAGAACTGCCATGATATTCTTAACTTGGCTTGGATAGGGAATAGCAAATTTTATTATATATATATTTTTTCCTCTGACTTGTAAGAAAAAAAGAGGTGATGTAGAACAATGTGACCAGCTCCATTTAATCAAGTCAATTTGCATATTTATATTCCTAAAATTGTAAAAGTTGGTGTATAGAGAAATCACCATTTGGTGACACAGAAATTTCATTTACTAAAGAAAATTTAAAATATTTTTCTTGGATACCTTTTATTGAGGAAGAACAATAAAAAATTCTAGTTAACTGATATTTTGCTATTTGTGTGTGTGCATATGTGCTTTATGTGTGTTTCTGTGTGTTTCTCCAGTGTCAGACACACAGGACATATATAACAAGAAACTGACAGAAGTCATACTTTCATAAACTTGAAATAGATGGCTACACTTCCACCAGTTGCAGATAAAATGTAAAATCATATACATATATATATATATATTTTTTTTTTTTTCTAAGATGTGCAGATTCTGGTTAATTAAAAAAAACACATAAGCACTGTTTTTTAAGTAGTGAAAACACTGATGTCTATTCCTGATACCCCTTTCCCAAAATGCTGAAAGAAATGATGTATTAAAAAATATTTCCAAAAATTATCTCATATTCTTCGTAAGAATTTTTCTGTGCATTTGCTACTATTTCAGTGTTTTATATTCTGGACGTGATCACTAAACTTAGTCAATCCACTTTGATAAACGGTCATTCACAGAAGTTGCTACTTTCTGTAAATGTTATCATCTGATTCAATTTTGTCACCTTATCCAACTTCTCAAAACTGTTTTATTTCCTGTCAGATCTTTAGTCATCTTGAATCTTGAGTAAAGTAGGATGTCAAAATATCAAATCCTCCTTTCCATCATTTTTTATTTTTATTCTCTGGCAGCTTCTGGTAAATGAAGGGTTGATTTTAGATGGGTGAAGTTTTCTTGCTTTGAAAATGAGAATTTTTGTGCAGATAATGTATTTATTTTCATTGAAGTAGCAGCAATTGAAACACTGGACAACACATTGGAAGATAAAATGATATCAGAGTAATATATGGAAATAAATTCACTTTATTACATGGAAATAAATTCACTAAAGAAAGCTGAGCACTGAAGAATTGATGCTTTTGAACTGTGGTGTTGGAGAAGACTCCCTAGAGTCCCTTGGACAACAAGGAGATCCAACCAGTCTATCCTAAAGGAAATAAGTCCTGAATATTCATTGGAAGGACTGAGGCTGAAGCTGAAACTCCAATACTTTGGCCACCTGATGCGAACAGCTGACTCATTGGAAAAGACCCCGATGCTGGGAAAGATTGAAGGCAGGAGGAGAAGGGAACAACAGAGGATGGGATGGTTGGATAGCATCACTGACTCGATGGACATGAGTTGAGTAAGCTCTGGGAGTTGGTGATGGGCAGGGAATCCTGGAATGCTGCAGTCCATGGCGTCACAAAGAGTAGGAGACAACTGAGCAACTGAACTGAACTGAAATTCACTTTGAAAACTAGAACCCGTTTGCCCAAGCCATGGCCTCACTAAAGTCATATTTCAAGATGTGCTTAATTACTGGTGCCATGGTTTATATCTCTGAGCTATTTATGCACTGTAGGTATGTAAAAGTAATGTGGGCTAAGAGTCCGCTTTAGATAAAGTACAGGAGCTGAAACAAATGGGCAGGAGATGCCTTATGTACAGCTGACCTGTTTTTCTTTTCTAGTGGCATCAGATGAGCATAGACTTCAGGAAATAACAAACCAGTACAATGCAAGTCCGTATGCATCAAGCACTTAATAGGGTCTGAATAGCACTTGTATATAGTTTAGCTTTGACAAGAATCTCATCTAAATTCTGAGTCTAATCAAATGTGTTATAAATATATTATATATATTATCTGTATTTACATGCATTATATATTTATTATAATAAACTTAATTCAATGTAATTAGCTAGTTACTAACTGTGATATTGTTATTTATATGAACTGCAACTTTTGGCCATTCAGATGACTTAAATTATTATCTCATATATATTTGGTCTTCATCCACAGTTTCTAGCTCATAGTGCCCCAAGTTCCTGAATTTTCTGACTGATAAGAGCAATGGGAGAAATTTTAGCTATAATATTTGGTCTCTTGATGCTTCAGACCCATGAAGGTAAAATGGGTGTCTTGTTACTCACAGTAAAAACTCTTCGAACCTGTCCTCTATTTATGGAGGCTTTTCTGGAGTTTTATGGAGGCTTCATTCATTACATAGGGATGTTTGATTAACTCATGGATCACTGGTGATTGATTCAACCTCTAGTCCCCACACCCTCCCCAGAAATCTGAGAGAACTTTTTTTGACAACTAGCTCCTTCCTAAGGTGCTTTCCAAAGCACCTAACCATGTTAACTTTCACTGCAACTGGGTTTAAGTTAACATGGTTAGGACAGGTTCGAAGAGCTTTTAGCTTGGGGAACCAAAACCCTTCACATACTATAGTCCTGGGCTGCACACTCTATGAGGACAGAAGCTCATTTTAGCAATCTCACTCTATGTGTCTCTTCATCTGGCTGCTGATTCTTATCCTCTACTAACCTTTGCAATAAATTGGTAATCTACTGAGTAGATGGCTTCCCTGAGTTCTATAGGCCTCTCTGGCAAATTGAACCCGGCAGGCGCTCATGAGAACCGCCAATCTGTAGCCTCATGGTCAGAAGCATGACCGACAACCTGGGCTTCCAATTGATCTCTGAAGTGGAGGGAAGTCTTGTTGGAGAGAGCCCTTCACCTGTGCAATCTGATGCCATCTCATGGTTAACAGAGTCAGAATTGAGTTGAATTGTATTAATGGCATCAGGGCTTCCCTGGTGGCTCAGATGGTAAAGAATCTGCCTGCAATGCAGGAGACCAAGGTTTGATCCCTGGGTTGGGAAGATCCCCTGGAGAAGGGAATGGAAACCCATTCCAGTATTTTTGACTGGAGAATTCCAGGGTGAGTGCAGTCTGGTGAGCTACAGTCCATGGGCTCAAGAAAGAACACAGAGGGGACAGAAGTAACAAAATGAACTGTCACACGTATTCTTTAAAGTATATTTTATGATCAGAAAAATACTCCTTGCTAGAAAAGGATACGTCCTCTGAAATTTAAGATTCAATTTTGATTACAAGATAAAAAATTATTTACATTTTATTTTATTGGACATTCATACATAATCATTTCCCATTAAGTAACTATTTGGTGAATTTGAATAAAGCAAATAGATTGCACTGAGTTTTAACCAATGAGGGGGACTTAAATGTTTCTGCTACTTTTCTCATCTTTCTACTTGTTAAATTCTAAAACACACTCTATTGGTTATAAACTATACCATAGTGTATAATAATTTTTCATTATAATCACTGGATTTCTATATTTATACTCTCCTATTCTTTCTTCATATATTTTCTACATATAATCTCACATATATATGTCTCAGGGTCTATCCCTTAATATTTACATTCAATATCAATTGGTTGAAAATTTGATTCAATTTTAATGTTTAACTTATATCAGTGCCTTTTAACTCTCTCTCATTACAGCTAGTCTTTATTTAATTCCTTCTCTTGTATCTCTACTTTTAAGTCTCTGCTGAGATGCCAAATACATCTTCCTCCTACTCACCTATGATATACTCAATACCTCAAATTAATAGTTTTCTGTTTATTTCTTCAGTGATTTTTGCAATATGGCCTCAATTTACTATCTGCAATTACAGTCCAATCATCTGTAATCCTATGCTGTGGTCCAGATAGAATTCACTGAACTATCCTATGTATAAAATTCATCTTAGGCAGGATCAAGATGCATTACAGGATGAGCAGAGGGAGGAAGGGAATGGAGTACCATGGGATGAATCAGTTTTGAGCAATGGAAGGACAAAAACTGTTTTAGAAAAATTCAGTATATAAAAAGTTACTCTGAATCAACAGCTTACTAACCCTAACCTTGTCTGCAAACTTATCTGTCTGTCGAAAACTGACTCAGGGTTTGACATCTTTAACAATGCTACCCATATCAGAGCTTTCTTTCTTTTTTTTTTTTTCTTGAGAAATTTTTGTTTGCATTTGATGCTAGTCCCACTGTCACTCAACCCCATATTCTAGCTCCCTGTAATATTAAGCTAGTCTTTGCTGGCTTCTTCCTCCAGGTTTATCTGTGCTGAGTATCCGCTCTAATTCTACCCTCCAACAGCCAAAATTGAGCTCTGCCTCATCCAACTGCAAGTAGTTACTAAGTTGATATATACTGATAATCAGTTCCACTGATTACCTAATTGTGATTCACTTACCACACTTTCATTTATTCTCTTTCTCCTGAAACTTTCTACTCTTTTGGTTTCTGATAGCATATTACTTAAATTTTCTTAATTCTTTTCTCTCTTCTATTTTCATGCTGTTTGTCTCCCTATCTTCCTCTTCCTTCCTCTTAAATATTAGTGCCTCTTTTCTTTCTGGGGCTTCCCTAGTAGCTCAGCTGGTAAAGAATCTGCCTGCAATGTAGGAGACCCTGGTTTGATTTCCAGGTCAGGAAGATCTGCTGGAGAAGAGATAGGCTACCCACTCCAGTATTCTGGCCTGGAGAATTCCATGGACTGTGTAGTCCATGGGGTTGCAAAGAGTTGGACATGACTGAGCAACTTCCACTCATTTCATTTAGCTTTCTAAACTCTGCTCCATTTGCCTTCACTCTCTAAATATTTTTTATGGATGAGTTAATCCAATCTCAAGGATGTAAATATCACCTGTGGGTTGATTTATGCCTTCTAATGTTTCGTGTATCCACGTTATCCAGATCAAACCCTTCCCTCCGAACCACTAGAAATGCTTTTGTCACGGTTGCCAACACCTTCTGTGTTGCTAAACGCAGCGGCTTATTTTCTGCTCGCATCTTCCTGGGTCTTACAGCAGCATTTTCACTCATTGGGCTTATCCTTTCTTTTTGAAACACTGTTCCCTGGTTTTCTTTTGGCTTTCATCGTTTTAAGCTGATAGCTACAATTCAGTTTTCTTTTCTAGTTGCTCTCCCTGTTCTCTGTAAATTGGGCATGCTTCAGGCATTGTTTCCTGAGTCCTCTTTCCTTGTCCATATGAACTGTCCTTTTTACTGATCTCATTCTGTCTCATGGCCTTAAATATCATATTCTAATGATATTCTGAAGTAAGATATTAAATGTGGAGCCAGAGAAGAGATCAGAACTGAAGAAATAAACAGACAGATAGATATAAAATGATCTCCTAGTTGTCTATCTTTCAGACATGATGGAATCTAACCCAAATTTCCTTCATTCTCTAATCTTGGCTTTTCACCACCACAGTTAATGGACCTTTCATTATCTTTACAGATATTCGAGCCAAAAGATTCATTCTTGACTCAGCTCTTTCCTTCTACTCTCTTATTCATCATTAGGTCCTCTCAGCTCAAGTTCCAAATATATATCTTGAATATTTTCATTTATTTCTATCACATGGTCATTACCTTGAGCAAAGCCAAGACAACACTGCTTTTCATCAATATCCATTTCTCTAACCTGGGCAAGAATTATCCATCCCAGCCCCACCAAAGGCAGGTTTCACCACATGGCTGTTTTAGCAAATGAAATGTGAGCAGAGGTGAGACCTGCCACTCTCTAGTAGAAGCTTTAACAGGTAATGCTTTGCCTGTCTTTTTCCCTTTCGAATCAGTCACTGACAATGTATCAGAGAATATATGCTTCATCAGCCTGGACCCCAGCCCTAGGACGATGTCTTTGTACACAGAAGCCTTTGTACGCAACGACCCACAATAGAAATGCCGTGTAGTGAAAAATAAACCTTTGTTGCCATGAGTCACTGATAAACTGGTGGTGTTTGTTATCACAGGATCGGCCATACTGTCCTAACCAGTGTAGCCGACTAAAGGCAATATGCCTTTAACTGAAATTCTTGCTTTCTCATATCCCCAGCCAGTCAGATCCCTCACTACAGTTAGTGTCATCTTTCGATTTTTTTTTTTAATTTATTTATTTATTTATTTATTTTTTTCAGTGGGTTTTGTCATACATTGATGTGAATCAGCCATAGAGTTACACGAATTCCCCATCCCGGTCTCCCATCCCACCTCCCTCTCCACCCGATTCCCCGGATCCTCCCAGCCCAACAGGCCCGAGCACCTGACTCATGCCTCCCACCTGGGCTGGTGGTCTGTTTCTAACACTAAACCTTAACCCTTTCTTCCCCACTGTCTTTTCAGATCCCCTAGAATAGTATGAAAAGTCCTTGTCATGGCCTCCATGGTCCTGAAGAGCCTGGACCCTGCCTATCTCTCAGATTTCCTTTCATACCTCTCTAGATTTATTCTCCATGAGCTATGCTGGTCTTCATTTTTCCCCTTGATATCTCAAAGGTATTAATTAATGGGGAATTAATGACTGTCTGTACTTGGTCTTCCCATAGCTTGTTAATTTCTCATTTTCCAGGGATTACTTATCCCCCTAATGTCAGTTCTCCCATTTCAGTAACCATCTCATCTATCGCAGTATCCCTTTGGCCTTCTCTTTCCAGACATAGCAGTTCATATTTTCTGTGGGATTCTGAAGGTAACATGAAATATAGATGACAAAATGGCAACTTGCACAGTTCCTTGCATTTTTCTCTATTAAGTTCCTAGGGGCTGTGAATCATGACTTTTCATCTCTGTATCTCTAATACCCAGGACACTACAATATACCACATGCAGTAGGTGATAAATAAATGATTTGTTGAAGTGAGTTAAATATCTATATACTTCCTTCTACCTTAAACTATTTCTGAATAGATTAAGGATAAAAATAGTTAAGAATGATAAGTGAAGCTCTACAACGTTTGTCCTTGCGTAAATAAATGCCATAAACAAAATTGTCTTCACTCCTCTCCAAACACACCAAGTGTCCTGTAATTACTGCCCGATTCATATCATAATAATTCAAGTGCTAGGTTTATGCAACCTGACCAATGGTGCAGTTTTCTAAAATAGGAAAGATTTTTTTTTCATTTTTCATATTATATCTACATTTTATTTTTGCCAAAGTAGTACAAGCAGGTAAAAAGATATTTATAAAAGCACAGACAAACTTATAATTTAAAGCACCACAAGTTCATTTCATTTCTTCCCATTCTCAGGTCTATTCTCAGATTAAAGCATTTTAAAATTACTTCTACCTTTATTTCATTTGCTGAGTACATTCATAATTAATATGGAAGAAGTGTGAGGTACTAAATAATCATCTTTCATAAAGGAAGTGGAAGTCACATCTTCCTATCAGTTCAGTATAAAAATAAATTGTTATAGATGTATTACTTATACTGAACTTTTCACTAGCTCAGTTTATAAATATTCTGAGAGGAAAGCAATATAATGAATAAAAAAGTCATACAAAATAATAGAAAAAGATAAACACAACAAAATGCTATCATTCCAAAGCTGAAGGCTTGAGATAAGAACAACTTTGGAAATGAAAAACAAATTTTAATAATCGGGAAGTTCAAAAGAGATGTAGTTCACTTCTCTACACAAATGTCTTAAAGAAAGAAGCTTCTTTCTGTCTGGGAACCTTTAACTTTGCATATATTATCTCATTTAACATATGCAAATAAATTGGTATGAATGTATCAAATGATGAGGTGCATAATTATGCAAATGAAAAATCAAATTCAGAGTCATTCAGTGACTAAGGAAACCCAGGACATCGTAAAATCTCAGTATTATGACTTTGGGTCTAACATACTTCCATTCTAATAGTATTGGTTCAGAGCTCTGGGATATTAAAATTGGAATGCATATTATCATCTTTTTAAGCTTTTATCATTTTACTGGCTAATCTAGTAATCAGAACTTTGATTGGCATTAAAATATGACTTAATTTGTCCTACTGGAAAAACTGCAATTTTATTAATTTGTTTTCTCCTTATTGATATGACTTATACTGATACGGTATTTTTCTCAATCTCAACCAACTTCCAATTTAAGAAAGGAAAAAGAATCAGAAAATCAATTCTGTATCATATAGATTACATACTGATATCCAAGGGGTTGTGAAAGAGAAGAAATGTGAATGCAGAGACTCTTCCTTTAATTAGACAATTCAAACCTACTGTGTCCATAACTCAGTCTGAATATATTCTTTTGTTCTCCTAGTATGTAGACTTCATACAAATAAATTTTCCTGTCTTAGTTTAGATATTATTTCAAATCTTGGTCTTTACGCAGTTCTAGAACATCAATGTAAGTAGCAAAAAACAAGGAAGAGTTTAAAATCTTACAAATTCAGTCATGGAAAAAAGTAGTGGATGAAACTTTCTACACTATTTCACATATTAAAGACTGAAGGTTACTGCCAAACTCTGTACCTAATATAACATTTCTTTAAATACAAGAAAACTGGTATTCTAAATTGAGCTCTCTCCTAATTGTTTTTTATAAAACCATTCATCAGATATGATAATGAGAATATACAAAAATGTTCTTTACATAAAATCAAATGACAGCCACAGTAAATTTACATAAGTCAGTTTAACTTTCAAATAAACTTAGTAGTTTACAGATTTTCAATTATGTTTACTACAATCAAGAGCTTTGAGAAATTAAAAAAAAGCACATTGCTATATATCCTTGCTAGGTCCCCTACAACAGAAAAATCTCCTTTCTTTCCTCTAATATCTATATTTAAAATTTATTTTGACTCCCTCATGCTATGAAGTACCTGCTGGCTAGTCCAGAACCCATAGCACTCTCTGTTCACACATTTGCACTCAGTAGTTTCTTATACTCTCGCTTGTGAAATATTGTGAGTAGCTATGTGAGTGATGAAAGTCTCTTAGTCATATCTTACTATTTGCGACTCCATGGCCACGTTCATCTGTCCATGGACTTCTCCAGGCAAGAATACTGAAGTGGGTTGCCATTCCCTTCTCCAAGCGATCTTCCCGAGCCAGGGATTGAACGCGGGTCTCCTGCATTGCAGGCAGACTCTTTACCATCTGAGCCACCAGGGAAACTTATAGGATGTTTCATAAATTCATCATATTAAGCTCTGATCTCCCAATTGAAACACAATTGTCTTGAGACCACTATTTTGTAATCCGTCAGAACCTATCAAAATCCCTCTCAAAGAGGTGATAAGTGATTAATTTGTTTCCAAAGAGCTAGAATACTTTAATGATAACTCCCCGTATCACAAAACAATGTTTTCTCCATTTAATTTGTTTCATTAAAAAAAAAAGATGATAGATTTGAAATCAAGTTCTTGTTTAAAATACCATTTATAAAAAGGCCAGATACAACCTTCTTTTCAAAAATGCTTGAGAAATTATTTTATCTTTATACAACTATTTTTAAATCATCTTTCCTTTTATATGGTGTCAATTTTCCCTAACAATCTACATTTTTATATAAAAAGCACAATTTTAAAGCATTTTGATGCTGACTTCCTCAACACCTGTCTTCAAGCCTACTTATTATCTATGCTACTTCCCTATCTCCATAACAAATTTTTCCTTTACCAGGACGCTACCCACTTTCAAAAGTAATTAACTGACATCATGTCTTTTACATAAACAATATAATTAATATAAAATCCTACAATCAGTGACTTGTACATAGTAAAAACTAATAAATGATTAAAAAATCATTAAGCTCTACCTGTAACCTGACTGCTTAATTTCTTCTCCAAAACAATAAACTTCAGAATACTGTCCAGGGTGATCAATCATTTTTTCTTTAAAAAAAGTTAGAATAAGTAAAAACAACTTAATAATAATAATAATACCTAGCTTTTTGTTTACAATTCCTCACCCTTAGCATATTTAACCTAAATTATGCTTTTAAAGAAATAATTATTCTTTCATTTGAGAATGTAAGAAACAAAGAGATATATTTTAAAAACATTATACTTCCCTCTTGCAATCAAATATAATTCTCTTTATGTGCATTCAGTATAGAACATATCTCCATTTTATCTTAGTGAATTCACTAAGTGGATGAGAGTCATTGTTTAAATACTATTAAGAACACTAATGCTGTATTAATCAATTGTGCATTTATTTTGTCCTTTAAAATGAAAGATCAATTAACTGAAGCAGTAATGTCATATTCTAAACTGTGTTCCAACTGAGAAATGCTGAAATAATTCATTTCTATCGAGTATTGTGTTCACCCTTCTTGAATTGTCAAGTAGATATGATGAGCTATATATCAAAGATATACCCACATGCTCTTTTTGACAGGTATCTGAAAAGATTTCTTTCTTTAGAAAAAGAATAAAGATATCTGATATCTAGAGCTTGGTTTTCTACAATTCCTCCTTTTATTAGCAGTGTCTAAAGAGACAATTTATAAAACAGTCTGTTTTGACTGACAACATTATTCATTGTGAGGCTGAGGCGATAACCACGTAAGCATGCCAATGAGTTCTTAGATAATTGAGGGCAGTTTAGAGTCCTCCTTTAACTATGATAGATTCTCTGTACACAGGTAAGAAATAAAATTCTGAAAAACACAGCACTCAGATACCTTTGCTTAGCTCTAATTGATCACATTGCTGCTTTGGTTGTGAATGTGGCTGGGGTTCCTGAAGTTGTTTAGCTTTATTTTAAATTCATCAGTGGTATTGATTGGAAAAAAAAGTACTTTCCAAGGAATCAGAAAAAGTAAATTCAGTACCCAGTTGGCAACCATCTGGCCTGAGTCCTCTGTGTACTTCACTTAAAATAATTTGGACTTTAACTTCCAGTTAGAATGTAGGAAAATGCAAAAAACAAAAATTTTAGTGACACAATAACAGCAACAGAAAACCCAGAAAAAAAAATCATACTTTTATATTGGGATAGCAAAGAACATCTTGCCCCATCCTTCTAAGGGTGCCTATCAAACTGATGACTTGTTCGCTAAAACTCTGACTGCTCAGTGACAAATTGCAATGATCTAGCAGTCCTATTAAGAGGTTAGAGAATTCTATTGTGTGTTTGCTCAGTCACTAAGTCACGTCTGAGTCTTTGCGACCCTATGGAAGATAGCCTGCCAGATGCCTCTGAACATATGATTCCCCAGGCAAAAATACCAGAATGGGTTGCCATTTCCTTCTTCAGGGGATCTTCCTGACCCAGGGATGGAACCCACATCTACTGCATTGCAGGCTGATTCTTTATTATTGAGCCACCTGGGAAGCCCAATGAATTATATTAGTAACCTGTTTTATGGCTTGATAAACCACAATATGTTTATAAATTTTTCCATATTGTAAAACACACAAACACACACACACACACACATATATATATATATTTTTTTTTTTTCTTTTTTTTTTCTTTTTTTTTTTTTCTGAGAGTGAAGGATACAGGGCATCCCATTGGCCAAAAATATAAGGAGACATTCCCATGAAGGGAAAGGCAGGATGCGGCCTCTTAGCCAGGAAGCCATAGCTGCCTACTAATGAGACAATCAGCCACAGTGGTTAACAAATAAGGGGAGGCGCCTGTGAACTAGTACAAGATAAAGGAAGACCTATGAGCCAAAGAGGCAGCAGAATTTGGAATACCTCCCAGGCTTTCCTAAGACTCAACCAAAGTTACAGTCTCAAAAGTTAATGAGGTGAGAGAGATAGATGACTTTGTATCAGAAAACATGCAAGCCAGAAGACACTGGAGAAACTGGTAAAAGTGCTTAGGGGAATTAAAATTCAGTCAATGCAGAATTCTTTACCCAGTAAAACTATGATTTCAAAAAGAAGCTGAAAGTATTTTCTAAATGAAATAAAAATTGAGATATTTCCCAGTAGACTCTTTAAAGGAAGATTTTAAAGGAAGTTTTTCTCCCTTTGCCAAAAGAAATATTAAGTTACTATTAGAAACTAGAATCCACACACACACATAGATGAAACAAAATTAAATAAATAAAAGTAAAAGGTATTATTTCAGTTCAGTTCAGTCGATCAGTCTTGCCTGAATCTTTGCGACCCCATGGACTGTAGTACGCTGGGCTTCCCTGTCCATCACCAAATACCGGAGCTTACTCAAATTCCAGTCCATAGAGTCAGTGATGCCTTCTAACTGTCTCATCCTCTGTCATCCCCTTCTCCTCCTGCCTTTCAATCTTTCCCAGCATCTTTTCTAATGAACCTGTTCTTAACACCAGGTGGCCAAAGTATTGGAATTTCAGCTTCAGCATCAGTCCTCCCAATGAATATTCAGGACCGATTTCCTTTAGGGTTGACTGGTTTTATCTCCTTGCAGTCAAATGGACTCTCAAGAGTCTTCTCCAACACCACAGTTCAAAAGCATCAGTTCTTCAGTGCTCAGCTTTCTTTATAGTACAACTCTCATATCCATACATGACTACTGAAAAACCATAGTTTTGACTTTTGGACCTTTGTTGGCAAAGTAATGTCTCTGGTTTTTAATATGCTGTCTAGGTTGGTCATAGCTTTTCTTCCATAGCTTTTAATTACTTGGCTGCAGTCAACATCTGCAGTGATTTTGGAGCCCAGTAAATAATGTCTGTCACTGTTTCCATTGTTTCCCGATCTGTTTGCCATGAAGTGAAGGAATCAGATGTCATGATCTTAGTTTTCTGAATGTTGAGTTTTAAACCAATGTTTTCACTCCCCTCTTTCACTTTGTTGAAGAAGTTCTTTAGTTATTCTTTGCTTTCTGCCATAAGGGTGGTGTCATCTGCATATCTGAGGTTATTGATATTTCTCCAGGCAATCTTGATTCCAGTCTATGCTTCATCCAACCCTCCATTTTGTATGATGTACTCTGCATATAAGTTAAATGAGCAGGGTGACAATATACAGCCTCGACGTACTCCTTTACTGATTTGGAACCAGTCTGTTGTTCCATGTCCAGTTCTAACTGTTGCTTCTTGACCTGCATACAGATTTCTCAGGATGTAGGTCAGCTGGTCTAGTATTCTCATCTCTTTAAGATTTTCCAGTTTTTTGTGATCCACACAGTCAAAGGCTTTGGCATAGTCATTGAAGCAGAAGTAGATGTTTTTCTGGAAGTCTCTTGCTTTTTTGATGAGCCAATGGATGTTAGAAATTTGATTTCTGGTTCCGCTGCCTTTTCTAAATCCAGGTTGAACATGTGGATGTTCACTGTTCAAGTACTGTTGAAGCATGGCTTGGAGAATTTTGTGCATTACTTTACTAGAGTGTGAGATGAGTGCAATTGTGTGGTCGTTTGAGCATTCTTTGGCATTGCCTTTCTTTGGGATTGGAATGGGAACGAACCTTTTCCAGCCCTGTGATCACTGCTGAGTTATCCAAATTTGCTGGCATATTGAGTTCAACACTTTTGCAGCATTATCATTTAGGATTTGAAATACCTCAACTGGAATTCTATCACCTCCACTAGCTTTGTTCATAGTGATACTTCCTAAGGCCCACTTGACTTCACATTCCAGGACGTTTGACTGTAGGCCGGTGATCACACCACTGTGATTATCTGGGTCATGAAGATCTTTTTTGTATAGTTCTTTCATGTATTCTTGCCACCTCTTCCTACTATCTTCTGCCTCTATTAGGTCCATACCCTTTCTGTCCTTTATTGTGTCCATCTTTGCATGAAATATTCCCTAGTTATCTCTAATTTTCTTGAAGAGATCTCTAACCTTTCCCATTCTATTGTTTTCCTCTATTTCTCTGCATCGATCACTGAGAAAGTCTTTCTTATCTCTCCTTGGTATTCTTTGGAACTCTGCATTCAAGTGGGTATATCTTTCCTTTTCTCCTTCACCTTTCATTTCTTTTCTTTTCTCAGCTATTTGTAAGGCCTCCTCATACAACCATTTTGCCTTTTTGCATTTCTTTTTACTGGGGATGGTCTTGATCACTGCCTCCTGTACAATGTCATGAACCTCCATCCATAGTTCATCAGGCACTCTGTCTATCAGAATAATGCCTTGAATCGATTTGTCACTTCCACTATATAGTCGTTAGGGATTTGATTTAGGTCATAACTGAATGGTCTAGTGGTTTTCCCTAGTTTCTTCAATTTTAAGGTATTAGTTATGTGATCTAAAAAACCTATCTAAACACAACAGTAGTTTGCTATGGGTTATGGCACAGAAAAATAAAATGTATAGAAACAATAGCAGAAAAGACAGGAGGAAGGAATTGAAAATATAATGTAGTGAGAAGCTCACACTACCTGAGAATCTACATAATAGCATTTGATGGTATACTTTGATTAGTTAAAGATGTCTATTTATACACTAGTATAAATATTCATATTTTTTAAAATCTTGCAGTAATGAATAGAAGATAAAATAGAAGATAAATTGTGATCATAATAGTAAATTAACTTCAGAGAAGTTAGAAAAGGATAATAGAAAAAAAAAAAACAAATGGAACATATAGAAAGTAGCTAGAAAAATGCTAAAATTTTAATTTAATTGCTCCAATAATAACTTTAAATGTAAAGGCTCTGTGTAGCATTTAAACAGCAAAGATTGGAGGACCGTAGCAAAAACAAAGATCCTACCATATGCCACCTACAAAAAAAGCATGTTAAATTTAGATATAGATCATGGATGCTGGTAAACTTTTAGACAGAGGATCCAGGTAAGAGAGGATTAGACAAAAATGTCTAACAGCAGTATTGAAAAAAGACATCACCAAACCACACAGACATGATAAAGAAAGTAAGAGAATCCTACAGAAAGAATTGTCAAAGTTTGACAGAAAGGACCAATCCCTTGAGAAAACTACCAAAATCTACTCAGCCAGAAATAGACAACCTGTATAATCTTATACCTATCACAAAAATTAAATTCATAATTTAAAACTTTCTGAAAATTAAAGTGCTATCATAGTTTAGCAAGACGATTTTTTAAAAAAAATAAAGAAATAGTACAATCTCCAGTCTGTTTCAGAACACAAGAGAGGGAATATTTTTAAAAAATTATGAAAATATCATTAAAACTAGACAAAAACATTATTAAGAAAAGAAAATTATAGACCAATATCCTTCATGAATATGGATGTGCGTGCCTGCGTGCTCAGTTTTGTCTGACTCTTTGTGAGCCCACCGAGCTATGCTCCTCTGACCATTGAATTTTCCAGGACAGAAAAATCACAAACAGTATAATATTGAATTCAATCCTGTTATAGTCCTATGTTCATAAGGTTG
Organism: Muntiacus reevesi; assembly: GCF_963930625.1. Lineage (NCBI taxonomy): Eukaryota > Metazoa > Chordata > Mammalia > Artiodactyla > Cervidae > Muntiacus > Muntiacus reevesi. The sequence continues at coordinate 85,484,329 of NC_089254.1, read as the reverse complement.
CCCAAGTAGTTTTAAATGGAGATCTGGATAATCTACTATCTCTTCAGTGTCTCATTTATCAGTAGCCTTTCAGGTTACTACTAAAGATGATCAGTTTGCTCTATGAGGGGCCACCTAAGAATAAATATTTCCATGGTTTTATATATGGAATAGAGCACCTCACTTTTCATTCCACTCTTATCTCAATTAATAACTATTAAAACCAACTAATATTTTCTTTTACATTCTTTACATAATTTTTTCTTTGCACTGACTACATTTAAAAACACCACTAAAAGCTATCACTTTATGAAAGAATGTCATGTCGAAAACTCAGTTCAGTTCAGCTGCTCAGTCGTGTCCAACTCTGCGACCCCATGGACTGCAGCATGCCAGGCTTCCCTGTCTATCGCCAACTCTCGGAACCTACTCAAACTCATGTCCATCATGTCAGTGACGCCATCTAACCATCTCATCCTCCGTCATCCCCCTCTCCTCCCACCTTCAATCATTCCCAGAATCAGGGTCTTTTCCAATGAGTCGGTTCAGGTGGCCAAGTATTGGAGTTTCAGCTTCAGTATCAGTTCTTCCAATGAATATTCAGGACTGATTTCCTTCAGGATGGACTGGTTGGATCTCTTTACAGTCCAAGGAACTCTCAAGAGTCTTCTCAACACTACAGTTCAAAAGCATCAGTTCTTCAGTCCTCAGGTTTCTGTATATTCCAACTCTCACATTCATACATGACTATTGGAAAAAACCATAGTTTTGACTAGACGGACCTTTGTCGGCAAAGTAATGTCTCTGTTTTTAATATGCTGTCTAGGTTGGTCATAACTTTCCTTCCAAGGAGAAAGCATCTTCTAATTTATTAATTTATTTAATTTGATTTTAATGTCAAAAACTAGCCTTGTAAAATACAAATATAGTCTTTTTTAGGGGGAAAATGTAGGGTAATTTTTTTTTTTTGGTCAAATATATTTGGAAAACACAAAATGAGAGTTTCTAATGTGTCCTTCTGAATGTTTCAAGTATTTATGTTACGTACAGCCTTCACAATATGGACACATGAACCATAGGAATCTGTACACTAAATTTTGTTGGTAACTGGAAGAAACCCAACTCAACATAGATTAAAGAGGTAAGGATTTATTAAGTCATTTAACCAGGAACTTCTGGGACCTTTCAAGTACTGATATAATAATTGAGGAGTTCAAATGATATCACAAGCTCTTCTCTTTTACATCTTTTTCTCAGTGACAATGGCAGCTATTCAGGTGCCGTATTGTAAATGGCCAGGTCTGATCCTGTCCCTTTCCTGGTAAATAAGAGTATCAGCGCCAATCAAACCATATTGAGCATGCTATGTATTAGAAAGAAAGGTTCTGTTGCCAGATGGAAACAGGAAGGGGTTTCTATGATAAACTCAGAGAAGACTGTATAATTTTTGTGAAAAGATGATACATTTTGAAGGATGAACATTTTTTTCCATTGATGTGCTGTAGAAAATTTTAATTTCATAAAGTATAATTCTTAACAAGTAATTCAGAGTTACCTATTTGAAGTTAGAGCATTGCATGTGAATGATGTTTCTTTAATAAAACAAACTGGTTTACTTCTTTTGCTATTTCCCTACTGAGTTATGTTGGCAAAGCCTTGAAAGCTGAGCACTGTGATAGATGAGTGACCATTTATCACCTAAACCATCAGTTACCACTTGTGCAGATCTCAAAGAGAAAACTATGAATTCTGAAAGAAGAGAACTGTGTTTTACTTATCATTCTGGTCTTTTTGACAAGCTAGAGAAAAATAATCAAACTTATTTACAAGTCACTTCTTTATTCATATTGGTGGATTGATTATCATTAGAGCCTAATAATAACTGTCCTACTAAGCCTATCATCTATTCTATTTGATTATTTTAATAAAATATATTGAAACATAACTTACATACTGTGTGTGTGTGTACACACACACAAGCACATACTTGCATACACTTTAAGTATTTAGTTTTATGAACTTTGACAAATTTATATACTTGTGCATCTATCAACCCCATCAACTACATTGTAAGGAAAAACTATTGGACTTCTAGTTCAAAATGGCAAGTGAGCATAAATGTTTATTTGGCATCTCCTCAGAATTCCCACAAGTAAGAGGTAAATCACAGAAAGGAAAAACAACTAGGAGGTATGACCACATACAGATGATAGGAGCCTGTTGAGACATGAAGTAAGCAGAGAAAGCTTCAATTATGTCATCTGATGGGTTCAGTGGTAGAAGTTTCCCTTAATACACAGGGACTATCTCTTTTCACTTGCCCAAATTAAAAATCCTGAATTTTTTTGACTCATACATATTTTATATTCTGTCCATCTAGATATCCTTGTTAGATCTACCTTCAAAATATATTAATAATCTAAATCTAAGAGGAAAATGTCCAGTTTCTCATCATTAAGTATGATGTTGGCAATAGGGTTTTTGTAGAATTTTTTAAATCAAGTTAAGGAGGTTCTTATCGATTCTAATTTTGCTGAGGTTTTTCCATGAGTGGATGTTGTATTGTGAAATGGTTTTCTGCATTAATTGATATCAATATTCAAATATTTGGGTATTTTCAGACTACTTTTCTGTTAATGATTTCTAGGTTAATTCCAATAGTTCCTAAGAAGATACTTATTATAATTCATATTATTTTAAATTTTTTAAGGTTTACTTTATAGCCTATAATGTAGTCTATCTTAGGAAATGTTTCTTGTGAGGTTGAAAAGATTAGATATTCTTCTATTGTTAGATGAAATATTGCTTTGCTATAAATTAGATTACATTGATTGACAGTGCTGTTCAGGTCATCTGTGGCCTCACAAATTGTCTGCTTTTACAATTATCAGTTACTGATGGGAAGGTGTTGAAGTCTTAATCATAAAATCATATTTGTCTATTTTTCCTTGCTGTTCTATCAGCTGTTGCCTTATATATTTAACACTCTTTTGTTGATACATATTTAAGATTGCCAAAATTATTAAATTATATCTATTCCTTACGAATATCCTTGTTCTAAAGTCTACTTATTATGAAAATAGCATGACTATTTTTTCTTTTTTTCTGTTTTCCATGATTTTCTCTTTGGCTTTGTTTTTCTGGTTTCTGTTTTCCATTCTTTTTCTCTGTGCATTTCAAATAGGGAAGTTTCTATTGACCTATCATCAAGGCCATTGATTCTTTCCATGGCCATAATCTATTGATGCATCAAAGACATTTTTCCTTTCTGTTAAAGTGTGTTTGATTTCTAGCATTTTCTTTTGAGTCTTTCTTAGAGTTTCCATCTCTCTGATCATATAATATATCTGCTCTTCCATGCTGTGCACTTTTTTCCTATTAGAGTCCTTAACATATTAATCATAGTTATTTTATTTTTTTGCCTGATTATTCTAAAACTTCTGTCATATCTGAGCCTGATGCTTACTTTGTCTCTTAAGCTGTCTTATCTTTTGGCTTGCTTTATACTTTTTTTCCCAAAAACCAGACATGTTTTATTGAATAATTATAATTTAGTTAAATAGAACATTATTGTGAGGATTTATTTAAATCTGGGTAGGACTTGGGCTTAATGTTTTCATTAGCTATGGGTGCCTAGTGTCCTTATTTTTGTCTTCCCTTTTGAGTTTGTTGCCCTAAATACTACTCTTCAGAGACAATGTATTGTAAGCTCTTTTAGCTGTAATCCATTATTAGTATACTAAATCCTTGCTGATGTGGTAGTCAGGTGTGGGGTGAAATGTCCAATAATTTTATAATGAAAGAATCCAATTTTTTAGTGGGCCTGTGTCTCAAGGCTGTAACTTTCACAAATGTTTCTTTAGTGCCCTCACCCCTATTCCCTTCTCTGGCTTCAGCTTTCCCAATCAATTTCCTTGAAGCCCTGGGCCATATTATCAAAGTTTAAATTCCCTTCCAGCTCCTATCAGAACTATGAAGAATTTTTTCTAGGTTTTTCAGTGTGGGAACCTTCTGGAATTTCTGGAAGAAAAAACCCATGCTATATGAGAACTCCTCTTAGTCTACAGGTCCCCAGGGGTTTCTCACTAATCATAGTCCTTAATCTCCAGCAATTCATAAAAATGACCGTTCTAGTGTTCCTACTAGTAAATGGCTCTAGTAGTGTCTGCACCATGTAAATAAGTCTATTCTGTGTCTCTCTGGTTGCATCTACTTCTTCAGAGTTTTGCAGGGTAGCATGCCTTGTCACCTCTGTGCACTGAGGATGCACTGGTGGATCCAAGAAGAGTCAGGGATTTTCAGTGTGTTCAGGCTTTTACTGTAAGGATGAGGCTGATGACTTCTGATCTCCTTACATGTCAGAGCTGAAACTTGAAATAATGTTCTTAATGTAAAACAACCATATTAAGAACTTGTCAAAATTTATTTATTCCCTTATCTCTGCATTTTCAATCCATCTCTCATTTTTTCCCATTCCATGATTTGTTTATTCTTGAGAATAATTTTGTTAAATGCAGAACCACCAACGTGAACACTTTAATTATATGTCTTGCTATTAGTCTTTTCCTACATCTCCTATATAATCTTCTCTCAATCGTTTATATATAGAATGGTTTATCACACATACATTGTACTATTTATACTCATTCTTTCTAAAACTTATTTTCTGTTGGAGAACTGCATTATTTGTATTAATGGATAATAGAAGTAAATAAGTGTTTTTATTTCAAAGCTTTTGCTTTTTATCAGTCAATGGTACAATTATGTTTATAACATTTTTCTTTTATTTCCCTAATTATTTTTAGTTCTATATAGTACAGAGTTTGTACTTATGAAACAAGAAAAATTTAGAAAATAAATATAGTGCATTATAATGACAACTTTATGTGATGTCATAGAATAAAATCCTGAATGGCAACAAATTTTTCTTCGTATATATAGATTTTCTGTCCATATTTAGCCCAAAGATTGAAGTTTCATTAGAAAGTGAAAGTGAAAGTCACTTAGTCAAGTTTGACTCTTTGCGATCTCATAGACTATACAGTCTGTGGAATTCTCCAGTCCAGGAGTAGGTAGCCTTTCCCTTCTCCAGGAGATCTTCCCAACCCAAGAATGAAACCCAGGTCTCCCACATTGCAGGCAGATTCTTTACTAGCTGAGCCACAAGGGAAGCCCAAGAATACTGGAGTGGGTAGCCTATCCCTTCTCCTGGGCATCTTCCCGACCCAGGAATCCAACCCGGGTCTCCTGTTTTGCAGGCTATTCTTTAGCCAACTGAGCTATCAGGGAAGCCCTCATTTATGTAAAATGTGTCAAGGTTATAGGCTACTTGGCAGAAAACACTTGAATGTTATGGTTTTCTTTTTATAGTCTATGGCTTAGTATCTATCTTATTTTTTATTTACTTTTCTACTTTATTTTTTAATTGGAAATTAATTGCTTTACAATGTTGTGTTGGTTTCCAGCATACAATACCACAAATCAGTATGGGCTTATACTCTTAGAAAATCACAATTCAAAAAGACACCTCTACTCCAATGTTCAAGGCTCAGTCTCTTTCACATGGAGGTAGTTGAGGCATATTTTTGTCAACTAAATACTTATTTGAAAAATGCAGATTTCCCAGAATGACCCTGTTATTCAATTTACACTACACATTTTTTCCCTATGTTGTGAATTGATATATGTAACTTTTTTATTTCATAAGTTAATTCAAACTATATGACTGCATTACCTTTAGTATGTTTAATTGCAGTCTATTCCATTTATTTTAATTTACAATCTATTATAGATGAGGCCAACCCTTTTAATGCACTTATCTTTTTAACACTCAGAGAGCAATCCTGTAGGTGTTGGACAATTCTATTTGATTGAACTTATCCTTTCCAGGTAACCATTATTATTACTATTTTTTGGAGTGTCTAGAATTAATAAACTCATAGACTTTGAAGAAACTCTCTTTTTCATTTGTAGGGCAAGGGTTAAGTACACAGATGACTTTCTTGTTCTGATTACCATCAGTGTAATGAGATAGTTCATTTGTATCCTAGAATTGACATATCATCTTATCAATGCTCAATATATTCAGAAGTATACATTTAAAAATCCTTAGAATGTTGAACCCTGGTTGCCTTCATTTTTATTTTTGCAAAATTGCTGCTGCTATAGAACAGAGAAAATTGAGAACTGACAATGAATCTAATAAGTTAATACTAAAATAAGTGGAGTTACATATATATATATATATCCTTCTGAAAGTAGATGAAATGTAATCTGATACTCAAGGCATTTGACCAATTATTACTAGAATATGTAAGAAGGCAATCTGAATGTATTGATTTTGTAATCACTGTAATATAAAAAAGGAAATAGTACATGTATAAATCATTCTGCAGTAATTTAAAAACTGATGGATTTTGTACCTGAATTCTTACGGATTTTCTTAAACAATGGGGGAAAAATAGAAAAAAAGTAATTTCAGAAATTCTGATCATATAATGAGAAGTCCATAAACTATATTTTCAGTGTATGTAAATATTACAGTCCAGCTTTTAATTGATATTAGTAAACTAAATATCTGTTTCTGCTTTATTGACTATGCCAAAGCCTTTGACTGTGTGGATCACAATAAACTGTAGAAAATTCTGAAAGAGGTGGGAATACCAGACCACATGACCTGCCTCTTGAGAAACCTGTATGCAGGTCAGGAAGCAACAGTTAGAACTGGGCATAGAAGAACAGACTGGTTCCAAATAGGAAAAGGAGTATGTCAAGGCTTTACATTGTCACCCTGCTTATTTAACTTATATGCAGAGTACATCATGAGAAACACTGGGTTTGAAGAAGCACAAGCTGGAATCAAGATTGCTAGGAGAAATATCGATAGCCTCAGATATACAGATGACACCACCCAAAAGGCAGAAAGTGAAGAACTAAAGAGCCTCTTGATGAAAGTGAAAGAGGAGAGTGAATAAGTTGGCTTAAAGCTCAACATACAGCAAACTAAGATCATGGCATCCAGTCCCATTATGTCATGGCAAATAGATGGGGAAACAGTGGAAACAGTGGCTGACTTTATTTTTCTGGGCTCCAAAATCACTGCAGATGGTGATTGCAGCTATGAAATTGAAAGACGCTTACTCGTTGGAAGGAAAGTTATGACCAACCTAGATAACATATTAAAAAGCAGAGACATTACTTTGTCAACAAAGGTCCATCTAGTCAAGGCTATGGTTTTTCAGTAGTCATGTATGGATGTGAGAGTTGGACTATAAAGAAAGCTGAGTGCTGAAGAATTGATGCTTTTGAACTGTGGTGTTGGAGAAGACTCTTGAGAGTCCCTTGGACTGCAAGGAGATCCAGTCAGTCCATCCTAAAGGAGATCAGTCCTGGGTGTTCATTGGAAGGACTGATGTGGAAGCTGAAACTCTAATATTTTGGTCACCTGATGCAAAGAGCTGACTCATTTGAAAAGACCCTGATGCTGGGAAAGATTGCAGGCAGGATGAGAAGGGGATGACAGAGATGAAATGGTTAGATGGCATCACTGACTCAATGGACATAAGTATGGGTAAACTCTGGGAGTTGGTGATGGACAGGGAAGCCTGGCGTGCTGCAGTTCATGTGGACACAAAGAGTCGAACACGACTGAGCTGAACTGAACTGACTGAAACTGCTGTACTTAGCAAGTCTGCAATCAGTATTGTCTTACTAAATAGAATTTATTCATTATCATCATTATCTCCAAATTACAGATTTCTACTTGATTTTGCACACTATATAATGCTTAGACATAAATACAAATTTATTAGATGGAAGTTCACTATCTATCTGAATAGTGAACTATTAGTGAACATCACTAATAGTGAGGTTCTGAATACAAATGTAATTGAGTGATGTAATAATTGAAAAAATTTAATTAAAAATTCCCTTTTATAGTCTGACCAGGACAGGAGAGCTGTTGGGGTTTCTTTCTTTCTCTTTTTTTCTTTTGTTGGATTATTTAGCTAGTTACTCCATGTTCTTATAATTGGACTTTTGAAGCTTAGTAAGTAACTGAAACTATATAGCTAGTTTGAGGTTTGGTTTTGGAATTTTGTTATTTTTTGTCTGTAACAAAGAAAACTGCTACTTAGAATCAGAGGCTAACAGTACTTTTCTATACTTTATGTTACCAGTAAAGGGAGATCAATTATGGTTTTCTTCTCTCCATCACTATCTCAAAATATCAGATTTTATTTAGGATCAATCATGGTTTGTGTGTTAGTCACTCAGTCATGTATGATTCTTTGAGACCACATAGTCTGTAGCCCACCAGGCTCCTCTGTCCATGGAATTTTCCAGGCAAGATTACTGGAGTGGGTAGCCATCCCCTTCTCCAGGGGATCTTTCCTACCCAGGGATCAAACCCAGGTCTCCTGCACTGCAGGCGGATTCTTTACTGTCTGAATCACCATGTTTACAATTAGTCATATATTTGCTTGATTAATTTCTCTGATACTACACTGCAAGATCTTTGATAAGCTCCCTTTTTTGGCTCAGGCTCCTCTTTGATTGCCGAGTGCATAGCACAGGACCTAACAGGTAAGGGGTTCTAAAAAATATTTAAACACTTAATAAGTAATTTAAATTAAATTTAATGTTGGAATAAAGGTTATGATCATAAAAAATTTCAGGTTAGGATAGATAATTGTCACATAATTTAACTCATTTTAACAAATTCATTTATATTACAGAAAATGTAGAATCACCATCAAACTCATTCTAACAGGGCTCAAGTACTTCTCACTAACTTTTACTTTCCCTCAGCCCCAATATGGTTTACAATTTATACCTAAATTAATTTACTGTTTTCTTATGGTTTTAAAGTGTAACTCCAAATAATTTAATTCTGCAAGACTCAAGATGTCATTAGACTACAGACTGGGGATATTGTTTGTCCCATGCCACCAAGTGTAAAGTTCTACTTCAGCAAATGTTTGTGTGGATGACTGAGAACATTTTATCTAAACACTGATGCCAATTTAAATCAATGCTAAAGTTTCAGGAGTGGTTCTCCATCAAAAAAAAAAAATTGATAAGTAGCTAGATAAGCATTAATTTAATACACTCTCATACCCAAGTTCAGTAAGGTTCACGCATTTAAAATTCAAACAGATAAATGTGATACTATATTGTGGGAAATATATATAAGTAATGAGACAATAAATTCAAAATCAGAGATACTCTTTATCTCTAAGAGGGTTAATAGTATCCTGGAGTATCCTGAAACCTTTAAAATATGAGAGATGTTCTATTTCCTTGTTTGGTAAAATGAGTGTTTGGGTATTTTTAAGTATTTTTAATTATAGTTGATTTATTTATAATCAATTCTTTTGCATTCATGAACTTTTCCTAAGTTAAAAAAATTAAATAACTAACTATGCACTATAATTTTTGTGGTCCTGGCAAAACATCTGTCATTCCGGTATAATTTCTCGGGAGTAAGAGAAGAGTATCTGGTTTTGAAAACTTCCTCAGTTCCTTAGAAATATTAGATTTAATATGATAATGAAAAGTGAACATAAAATCACTAATAAACATGCTGCTCTAGGAGTCACTGTTCAGTTTAATCAATATAAGAGAAAACCAATTGATACTAAAAACAAAAAATTAAGTTCATTGAGGATGATACTCTTCTGAAGCAAGAGAACTTGAAAGATTAATTATGGCTGCCTGAAGGAGTAGTCAAAGAAATTCGGTCAAAAATACGTGTATATAGCTGAGAAAACTAAAAAGAAGATAGGAAAACATTTCTACTGGTTCTAGAAAATTGTGCAAATTGAAATTCAGTATATTTTTATAATTATTTTATATATTTTTAAAATGCACTTTATATTACAATAATAGAAATACTATAGTGATATTAATATCTTAAATAGTTTTATGTGTATTTCTCATGAAGTCACATGGACAATATGATTCAATTATTGTTTGAAGTGTGCCAGCAATTTCTCTTGTTCTGGTGTGATAGAGAGAAATGTAGCACCAGTACACAGCATTGTCATAAAATATCTAAGGACTTCTGTTGTTTTTGGTTCTCCATATTATCCATGGTATATTAGTCAATGTTTTAAAATATCTTAAGGTTCAAATTTTCTATAAATTAAGTCACAATCACATATCATTATTAATATATATATATAATTTATAAACTATAAATATAAATCATTTATGGATGATGCAAGTACTTCATATAATTAATAAAAAGAAGTCCTCACATAGATACATGGAGACAAGCATACCAATTCACTAGGGTTTTTGTTCTGTTTTCTTTGGTGTATATGTGTGAAGAAAATCACTTTATTCTAACCAATTCACAAACAATAGTGTCACAAAAGCTGGATTAAGGAGGCCACACAAACATCTGTCTAGCCTGAAAACTCTACAGCAACTCACTGAACTATACAGGAACAATACCCTCTTTCACTGTGATGCTGAAACAAGGAAACCAGTAATAATAAAAGTTTAACTGACTGTTTTATACTTTAAACTTTCACTATCAATTATATCTTTATGAAAAATTAACTTGGCCATGAGAGATGACCTGCTATGCCTTCAATATGAATTTCTTGATTAGGCTAATGCATTGGCAAATTTGCTTTTTTTTTTTTTTTTTTCAGTACCTCGCCAAAACCTTCACAAAGCTTAAGATCACCCTGATTTGGGGCACTCTGAAACTTCTATCTTACAGTGGCATGGGCCGCTGCTGTCGCTGGTATGCTATTTGGATTCTCTGAGGCTCCTGGTGAATGATGTCAGGGCTTGAAAGCTCAACATTACTCCTCCACTGAAGCCTCCAGCAATGGCTCAAAATTCTAATTTTAACTCAGTCTTAATTATTCATTTCTCATTCCATTGCCACTGGCTGAGAGCTCTGTTCTCTCCACCAATGACCATGCCATTTTCCTGAGACCTTCAACTTACTGCATCCTTGAAATATATCTTGGAAGCTGCATCCATTCTAAATGATCTTTTTATTTTAAGCACATTAATTAAGTTGATAGTAAAAGCTAGACTAGTTGCCTGGTAATGGGGTATTATATTAATTAAATTTACAGGTTTTATTGGGTTAACATAAATTTCCTCTTGTACTCTGTAAATTTTAGTTTCTTCAGGTTTTACTGAAGATCCTAAGATTTTCAAGGATTGATTAGAGACACTGACCATGAAATTAGAGTAGCATTTTTCCTCTGGGTAATATGGGTAGAGGCAGACTCTACTGTAGTGGTTTCAGTGAAAGACCACTTACTTTACTTTCAGAATTAATAGCAGAAACTGTTGCAGGAGAAATTTTGGCTAGTCTTGAAAATCCTATTTTTGAGTAAATAATCTGATAAACTAAATAAAAAGTATTCTTTAGATGTTTACCAGGGTGCTTATTAATTAATTTAGTTAATCATTTTTTAATTACCAACTATGCATGTGATGTTTTTCTAGGAATAAGGGGTGCATCAGTAAACATGGCAGAAAAAAGAAGAAACAAGCCATGCCTTTACAGAGCTTGATTTTTTTTCCTAAAATCACCATGGTTTTTTAGGAAATAGTAAAAGTCATAATCCATTTTGAAATTACTTGGCATAATGCCCGCTCACTTCCCCAAAGACTTTATCATTCATCTGACATTACTGATCAAAGCCAGTTTTTTCTCATTTATTTGAAATTCCTCATTTCATATATACAGTTTCTATATGCAGATTTGTGTTTATTTCCAGATACTCTGTCTCTGTTCTTTTACAGGTTTTGCCTAGTCTTCTCATTGCAGGATAAAGTGATTATTGTAAATGTAATGGTTAACTTCCATAAGCCTCTTATCCTTCTCCATCAGAAGGCAGACAGACTAAAAACCACAATCACAGAAAGCTAACCAAATTAATTACATGGCAATCACAGAAAACTAACTAATCTAATTACATGGGCCACAGTCTTGTCTAACTCAATGAAATTATGAGCCATGCCATGTAGGGCCACCTAAGATGGATGGGTCATGGTAGAGAGTTCTGACAAAATGTGGTCCACTGGAGAAGGGAATGGCAAACCACTCCTCTTGCCTTGAGAACCCCATGAACAGTATGAAAAGGCAAAAAGATAGGACACTGAAAAACGAACTCCCCAGGTCAGTAGGTACCCAATATGCTATTGGAGATCAGTGGAGAAAAACTCCAGAAAGAATAAAGAGACAGAGCCAAAGCAAAAACAATACCAAGTTGTGGATGTGACTGGTGATGGAAGTAAAGTCTGATGCTGTAAAAAGCAATATTGCATAGGAACCTGGCATGTTAGCTCCATGAATCAAGGCAAATTGGAAGTGGTCAAACAGGAGACGGCAAGAGTGAACATCGACATTTTATGAATCAGCAAACTAAAATGGACTGGAATGGGTGAATTTAACTCAGATGACCATTATATCTACTACTGTAGGTAAGAATCCCTTAGAAGAAATGGAGTAGCCATCATAGTCAACAAAAGAGTCCGAAATGCAGGACTTGGAAGCAATCTCAAAAAGACAGAATGGTCTCTGTTCATTTCCAGGGCAAATCATTCAATATCACAGTAAGTCAAGTCTATGCCCTCACCAGTAATGTTGAAGAAGCTGAAGTTGAATGGTTCCATGAAGGTTTGCAAGACCTTCTAGAACTAACATCCAAAAAAGATGTCCTTTTCATTACAGGGGACTGGAATGCAAAAGTAGGAAATCAAGAAACGCCAGGAGTAACAGGCAAACTCGGCCTTGGAGTACAGAATGAAGCAGGAAAAAGGCTAATAGATAACACACTGGTCATAGCAAAGACCCTATTCCAACAACACAGGAAAAGACTCTACATGAACATCACCAGATGGTCAATACTGAAAACAGATTGATTATATTCTTTGCAGTCAAAGATGGAGAAGGTCTATACAGTCAGCAAAAAAAAGACTGGTTGCTGACTGTGGCTCAGACCATGAACTCCTTATTGCCAAATCCAGACTTAAATTGAAGAAAGTAGGGAAAACCACTAGATAATTCAGATCTCACCTAAATCAAATCCCTATGATTATATAGTGGAACTGAGAAATGGATTTAAGAGACTTTATCTGATAGACAGAGTGCATGATGAACTATGGATGGAGGTTTGCAACATTGTACAGGAGACAGGGATCAAGATGATCCCCAAAAAAAAGAAATGCAAAAAAGCAAAATGGCTGTCTGAGGAGACCTTACAAATAGGTGTGAAAAGAAAAGAAGCCAAAAGCAAAGGAAAAAAGGAAAGATATAACCATTTGAATACAGAGTTCCAAAGAATAGCAAGGGAGCTAAGAAAGCCTTCCTCAGTGATCAGTGCAAAGAAATAGAGGAAAACAATAGAATGGGAAAGACTAGAGATCTCTTCAAGAAAATGAGAGCTACCAGGGAAACATTTCATGCAAAGATGGGCCCAATAAAGGACAGAAATGGTATGGATCTAACAGAAGCAGAAGATATTAAGAAGAGGTGGCAAGAATACACAGATGAACTATACACAAAAAATCTTCATGACCCAGATAATCATAATGGTGTGATCACTCACCTAGAGCTAGACATCCTGGAATGTGAAGTCAAGTGGGCCTTAGGAAGAATCACTGTGAACAAAGCTAGTGTAGGTGATGGCATTCCAGTTGAGCTATTTCAAATCCTAAAAGATGATGCTATGAAATTGCTACACTCAATAGGCCAGCAAGTTTGGAAAACTCAGCAGCGGCCACAGGGCTGGAAAAGGTCAGTTTTCATTCCAATCCCAAAGAAAGAGAATGCCAAAGAATGCTCAAACCAGTGCACAATTGTGCTCATCTCACACGCTAGTAAAGTAATGCTCAAAATTCTCCAAGCCAGGCTTCAACAATACGTTAACCATGAACTTCCAGATGTTCAAGCTGGTTTTAGAAAAGGCAAAGGAACCAGAGATCAAATTGCCAGCACCTGCTGGATCAACGAAAAAGCAAGAGAGTTCCAAAAAAAAAAAATAATAAATTTCTGCTATTGACTATGCCAAAGCCTTTGAGTGTTTGGATCACAATAAACTGTGGAAAATTCTGAAAAAGATAGGAATACCAGATGACCTGACCTGCCTTTTGAGAAATCTGTATGCATGTCAGGAAGCAACAGTGAGAACTCAATATGGAAACACAGACTGGTTCCAAATAGGGAAAGGAGTACGTCAAGTCTGTATATTGTCATCCTGCTAATTTAACTTAAATGCAGAGTACAATATGAGAAACGCTGGGCTGGAAGAAGCACAAGCTGGAATCAAGATTGCCAGGAGAAATATCAATAACCTCAGATGCAGATGACACCACCCTTATGGCAGAAAGTGAAGAAGTACTAAAGATTCTCTTGATGAAAGTGGAAGGGGAGAGTGAAACTGTTGGCTTAAACTCAGCATTCAGAAAATTACTATCATGGTATCCAGTCCCATCACTTCATAGCAAACAGATGGGGAAACAGTGGCAGAGTTAATTTTTTTTGACTCCAATATCACTGCAGATGGTGATTGCAGCCATGAAATTGAAAGATGCTTACTCCTTGAAAGGAAAGTTATAACCAACCTAGACAGCATATTAAAAAGGAGAAGCATTACTTTGCCAACAAAGGTCCATCTAGTCAAGGCTATGGTTTTTCCAGTAGTCATGTATGTATGTGAGAGTTGGACTGTTAACAAAGCTGAACACCGAAGAATTGATGCTATTGAACTGTTGTGTTGGAGAAGACTCTTTGAGTCCCTTTGACTGCAAGGAAATCCAACCAGTTCATCCTAAAGGAAATTAGTGCTAAATATTCATTGGAAAAACTGATGTTGAGCTGAAACTCCAATACTTTGGCCATCTGATGCAAACAGTTGACTCGTTTGAAAAGACCCTGATTCTGGGAAAGATTGAAGGCGGGAGGAGAAGTGGATGACAGAGGCTGAGATTATTGGATGGCATCACTGACTCGATGGACATGAGTTTGAGTAAACTCTGGGCGTTTGTGATGGATAGGGTGACCTGGCCTGTTGCAGTCCATGGGGTCACAAAGAGGCGGACAAGACTGAGGACTGAACTGAACTGAACTGAGTGTTGTTAGTGTGACTCTTCTCTAAGAGCAATTATTTCATTGCCATTATAATTACCTGGCTCAAATCTTGAGCAGAATTCAATGGATGTATTTATTCCTCTAAAATATATATTCCAGAAGGAAAGTGAAAAGTGTGAATTGCCCGAGGATGTGTCTTAGAGCAAGAGGTGATATTGGTGATAAGGGTTAAAAATAGACTTCAACATTTCTCTTCTACCAACTGCTCTTTTCTAGTTTTCTCTCTTTTAGATTTCTTGATCAACTTTCCCTGGCCTCCAGCCTTAGGGCTTCATCCTTCAGCTTCTTGAATTTTTTTACTCTTGGTCTTTCATTTTGTATGTAAATTTATTTAGTTCTGTCTCAACCCTTTCAAAGTGAAGAATTTATATCCTCTAAGAATGTGAAGGGCTTCCCTGGTCACTCAGCTGGTAAGAATCGCCCTGCAATGCAGGAGACCTGGGTTCGATTCCTGGGTTGGGAAGATCCCCTGGAGAAGGAAAAGGCCACCCACTCCAGTATTCTGGCCTAGAGAATTCCATTGACTGTATAGTCCATGGGTTTACAAAGAGTTGCCATGACTGAGCAATTTTAACTAATGTGAAAGTTCTTTACAGTAAGCATGAATCTGTGATTAGAAAAAACAAAACAAAACAAAACAAAAACAAAAACAGATGTTCCAACTATCAAAACTTACTGATTTAGAAAAGACACAGTAGGGAAGTAATGGTTGATTGGTGGAAGTATCATGAATCATACATAACAAAAGCATTTTCTTGATCTTAAATACAATTGAAAAACAAAATATTTTCCTGCGGCATGTAAAACATTGTCTCAGGAGTGCTTATGATATGCAGGACACATTATGTGTCAGGCATATTATCATCTCTATTTTACAGTTGAAGATACTGAGTTCTGAGAGATTACACAAATTGTCTGAAGTTACAATGTTAGTAATATGGCAGACCTGACCTTGGTATTCACATCTGATTCCAAGCTTTTGAACATAATGCTTTATATGTCATATGTTTTGATATCTGAAAAAGCAGTTGCCCAGTAAAGTTTTCTTCCATGTACTTAATTTCTTAGTAGAAAATACTTAGCATCTAATGGATGTAATTCAATAAGATTAGAAACATAAACATATGTCTAAAGTAATTAGACCTTGATTTGCCACATTCATAGAAACGTACATGTGGTAGTTAGTTGTATGTGTCAACTTGGCTATACTAAATTATCCAGTGATTTAACGAAACGCTTATCTAGGCATTGCTGTGAAAGCTGTTGTTGATGTTGTGAACATGTGGTTGTGTGCTAACGAAAACAGTTGATTCTGAATGAAGAATAGTACCCTTGATAATGTCGGTGGTCCTTCTCCAATCAGTTGAAGGTCTAATGAGGAAAAGCTGAGGATTCCAGGAGAAGAAAATATTGTGTCACAGGACTGAAGCATAAACTTCTTCATGAGTTTCAAGCCTGCTCAGTTCAGTTCAGTTCAGTCGCTCAGTCGTGTCCGACTCTTTGCAACCCCATGAATCGCAGCACGCCAGACCTCCCTGTCCATCACCAACTCCCAGAGTTTACGCAAACTCATGTCCATCGAGTCAGTGATGCCATCCAGCCATCTCATCCTCTGTTGCCCCCTTCTCCTCCTGCCCCCAATCCCTCCCAGCATCAGGGTCTTTTCCAATGAGTCAACTCTTCGCATGAGGAGTTTCAGCTTCAGCATCAGTCCTTCCAATGACACCCAGGACTGATTTCCTTTAGGATGGACTGGTTGGATCTCCTTGCAGTCCAAGGGACTCTCAAGAGTCTTCTCCAAGGAGCAAATGTCTTTTAATTTCATGGTTGCAGTCACCATCTGCAGTGATTTTGGCCTACCTAGAATTTTCAGACGTGCCAGCTGCCACTCTGCATGGGCTGTTAAAATAAACATATCAATATCCATATCTCTATCTATATGAGTAAGTATGTATACAATTATACATACTTATACAATATGATATTAATGTATATATATACATATATATATACACACAGACATGTTACATAAATATGGATATATATTTATTACATATAAATTATGAATAAATATATATGTATATATATAGACACCCACATTGATAGTCATTGATTTTGTTTCTCTGGAGAACTCTGTATGATACAGGACCTAATCGGGTATCTTAATAGTACAAACATTTTGCCCTACAACAAAAGTTTAGAGATGTCTTCTGTACCCACTATTACTGAAACAAATAAGGACATTTTAAAATTATATTATTGTATTAGAGAAGTGATTTAGGTAGTAATTCCAGTTGAAAAAAAAAGAAAAATAATCTAAAGTAATTTTTTTTCTTTTCAGTCATAATTCCTATGGGTAAAATTTATTTTCAAAGAGTTTAGTAATTTATTAGCAATTGATAATCTGCAAATATTTACAATCCAATAGTGAATAATTTAGAGAAATATGGATTTTGGAGATTTTATATATATATGTAAAGTATATATGTCTGTGTTTATATGTAAAATCAAAAATAATTGTGATACTTGGGACTAATATGAAATAATTTCTTATTAAATCACTCCTCAATTATAAGGTAATTTTAAGTAAACAGTTTTAGATTTTATTAAATGTTTCTCTAATTTATTTACTAACTAATGTAGAGAAAAAGTATAGCTATAAAAATCATCATAGAATGCCTGGGAAATTATTTAAGTAACATGAAACCTAATGCATATACACAACAAATATAAACATAGATTTATGCACTGCACAAGCGATGTAGTGAATAAAACAAAAGGAATTATTGTTCTATTTAGAGCTCGAATTCAAGGATTACAGTATGTACTCTTAAGGCAAGGACACACTGTGCTGGCTCAAAACCAAAGTTTTTTCAGTGAGAGTGTCAGAAAGTAGCTCACATGATTTGTGTTTGTTTAAAAAAAAAATCACAAGATATATCATTAAATGGATTCCTAAAAGAGTGACTTGAGGTACTCTACAGGTTTTTGTTGAAATAAATTATTTTCTCACTTAGTTTAAGTAATTCATTTAATAATGCAAGTCATTCTTCAAATCTGTTATGCTAGGTCAATATTTTTAGGTTCATTGTAGCCACACCATGAGTTCAAATAAAAATAGAAAGAGGCCTTGGGTAATAATCTGGTAAGTGGTAACAGTGGTAGAGGTAAAGCTCCCAAATGTGGTTATTAGCAGATGTCATGTGCTACTTATTTCAGTGTCATTTTACATTTAGTGTGCTAAAAGAAGCCACTTTGGAATAAAGCACTTTTGGATTTGCACTTTAAGATTTTTATCACCACCACTGCTGTTACACACAGCATCCAAAAAATGAGTCTGATTTAAATTAAACATGTAAGGAATATTAGAATTCTTGAAGCAGAGCCATTGCAAATCAATCTCTATAAATCAAAATTATTTGGCTACATTTTCACATGTGCATTTCTATCTGAAGATAATGTAATGATAAATGTAAATTCATCAAAATTACATGGGGCATAGTAGAGATAACATAATATAATTAGATATAACATTTATCTTCATTTAGTATCAAACATGAGCAAAGCACACATTATGTTTAAAATATCGAAGTCACGATAATAAACTATACTTCTCCTTAAGGAAAAAGAAAAGTAAGTTTCCCTGAGATTTCCCAAATTAACCATTCATTAAACCATTCCCATTTAACCATTCCATTAAATAAGAGCCATCTAAGGTGTTGTGTTTTTTTTTCCTTAAACCCTTTCACCTTGCCTTATAAGTTAATAGTGTAGTCATCAATTGGATTAGAGCAGGAATCACCAGATGAATTAAATTCTATATATGATAAACCGAAAGTCACAGTTATCACGTAGAAAATGAAAGGAGATATCTTCTGCTGAAGAGTCACAGGACTGCTTGCATGAGACTGTTTGCCTGTTACTCTCTCTTTCTCTCTCATTTCCAATAGAATCCTGAGCTGTTTGAATCACACTCTGAGATACAAGATCACTAAACTATCCAGAGGGAGGAAAGAAAATTTCCAGAATTCACTGATAAGGCAGAGTCTACACTAATAATACATGGACAAAATAAATGACTAGTATTCATAATTAAGCTTTTCAGACCAACATAAGGAAATTGTCCTATACATTATCTGATCTCATTCCTCTGAGGTTGCATCTGACTGTCACTTGACTAATTGAAATTCTACTGCTCTGCTCACAGCTGGGAGACTACAGGGAATCAGCCACTGTGTATTTCTATTAGACTAGAGATGTTATATGGGTCAATATAAGCATGACACAAAATAGATTCTTTTAAAACACATCACATTAACCTCTGAAAGGTTCAGGATAATGAACTAATAAAAAATATTAATTTTATTTTTCTTCAGGACCTGTTTTACAAGGTCCAATGTCTGATGCATTAAACACACACACACACACACACACACACACACTCGCTCACTCTCTCTCTCGCCCCCGCTCTCTCCCTCACACTTAAAACTCATTTTTTAAAATTTAAATCATTTTGAAGTTGGCAATAAAAATAAAACTAAGCCCTTAATATCTGAATTTTCTCTTATTTTTTGCTGTTATTTTAATCTTTCCCAGTCTGTACCAAAATGTTTGATGTAAATATCATGTTTCAGATTTAGCTCAAATTATTTCATATGCAAAGTTAGTTAAATATGGGGACAGGACCTCTGAAAGTGCATTTCTCCATAAAAACAACACCACTGACAACAATTGTCAAAACCAACACTTTCTAGAATTATGAAAATTAACCAAAAGCTTGTAACAATCCAGAGAATAACTAAACCTTACTTAAAAAATATTTTTGGAGCATTTTATCTTATTTCCATATTTCTCAGCTCAATGATAGCCTTGAAAGTCAACAATTTTGTTAGAAAGGTAACTATGAAAACCAGAAACTTAGCAGTCATCATAAATGGCAAGATAGGTTTGGAGAGAACTGTCATCATTTGACATGGCTGGCAATTCCTTAAGAAGTTCCATTGTCAGATTACTGTTTTACTTTATCTAACTTAGAGATAACCTTTGTTTCACCTCTGTTTGAACTGCCTTTTCTCTCTGTAACTTCCTGAAAACAATCAGTAGCAGTGGTTTAACATCACTGTACACTGACATATTACCCACTGGGGCTAACATTCTTAGCCTTTTTAAACTAAGACACTCTGTCTAAAATGAGAAATTTCCATAGGTAGCTTGTAAAAGCTCTGATATAGTCTTGAGAACACAAAGGTCACATATATGTGCCAGCCTATGTGAATGTACAGGAAAACATTGAGAAGGACCTAAATTTTCACCTATGTCTGAACTTGAGGGTTTTTGAAAACAGAAGAGTTAGAGTTGTAAACTTCTTGCTAGAACATTAAAAGTTCTCCTCACAGCCTGCAGAATTCCTAGGTGAAGACTGGGAGACTTACTGGTTCAAAGTATTTAAAGATATTCTTGTCTGATCACTATCTGACCACTAAGTCAATTAAGCATAGACTTCAGTGGCTGCACTTGACAAATAATATAGAGATGATAAAGAATTAGTACAGGAATTATGCTAAACAAGTAATTATCATCAACAAACTACTACAATGACAACAAGAGCCAACAATAATCACAAACTTAAAAAAATTAGGTAATTTTTTTGGATTTCTATGGATGCCCCATTCGATTATTTAAAATGTCCAGTGTTCAACAACAACAAACAACATGAAACACATAAAGAAACAGAAAGTGTGGCCTTTACATAAGGGGGGGGGGGGAAGCAAACAAAGCTGTTTCTGAGGAATCTCAGACGTAGAACTTAGAAAGAGTTTAATAAGCTATTATAAAATGTTCAAATAACTAAAGGAAGTATATCCAGAAAATTAAAGAGGTATGATAATAATGCTTTAATAAATAGAGAATAGCAATAAAGACATAAAAAGTTAAACAGAATAATACAGAAATTATTGTTTTGAAATGTACAATAAAGTAGTAAAAACCACTAGAGAAATTTAACAGCAGGCTTGAATTGGCAGAAGAAAGAAACAGCTAACTTGAACATATATTTATTAAGGTTATCTAGCTGAACAGAGAAATAAGAAAAGATACAGACAGACAAAGTTTCAGAGGCCGGAAAGGCACAATCAAGGATGCCAATCTATGTGCAATGGGAATCTCAAAAGAGAGATGATAAAGATGCAGAAAGTTTATTTGAAGAAATTATGGCCAATAAAGTCACAAATTTAGTGAATATAATTAATCTTCCCATTTACAAATCTTAGTCTCAAAGAATTATACACTGTGTTGCATCAGAGTTGAACTGTAAAAACAGAATCTTAAAAGTAACAGGAGATAGTGATTCATCAAATGAGGGACTTTCAATGAGATTAATGGTTGAATTCTTTTCAGAAATCATGATGACCAGAGGCATAGCAGGGCAGAGTCAAAGTGCTAAAGGAAAAAATAAGACTGTCAACTAAGAATTCTATATATAGCAAAACTATTTCTCATATATGAACAAGAAGCTAAATTATTTTCAGACCAGCAAAAAATGAGAGAAATCATCACTAGTAGAAATTTTCTACAATAAATAATGAAAGTCCTTCAGCCTGAATTAAGAAAGAAAAAAAAGGGGGGCGGGGGGAGAAAACTAGACCATGGTTTAACTCTACACTAAAAAAGCACTGATAAAGATAACTAAATAGTTTACTATCAAAAAAGTATGAAATTATATTTACAATTCTCTTTGATATAAAGACAACTATATAAACTAATAAATATAAAACTGTACTAATGGTTTTATAATGTATAAAGGAGAAGAGAGCAATAGAGAATGAGATGGTTGGATGACATCACCAACTCAGTGCACGATTTTGAGCAAACTCCAGGAGATACTGAAGGACAAGGAAGCCTGTCATGCTGTAATTCACGTGGTCACAAAGAGTCAGACATCACTTAGAGACTGAACATAAAATGTATAAAGACATAATTTATATGGCAATAATAGCATGAAAGAAGGAAGAAGAGCTATATTGGAGGAACACTGTTTATACTATGGAAACTAAGTTGATGTTAATTCAAGCTAGATTGCTTTTAATTAAAATATTGATTATTATAGGATCACCAACTCATTGGAGATGAGCTTGAGCAAACTCCAGCAGATGGTGAAGGACAGGGAAATCTGGCATGCTGCAGTCCACAGGGTTGCAAAGAGTCGGACATGACTGATCGACTGAATAAAGGGATTACATGTAGGTAATTAAGTAACCTAACAGTATAGTAAAGGAAACATGGAAATTAAAATGGCATTGTAAAGATAGGAAATTGGCCATAAGACTAATCCACTTCTAACACAAGTTGCAAATTCAGGAGTCCACAAGACTACTTTCAGCTTGATAATTTCACTATAAGCCCTCAAAGAACTCACCAAAAGCAGGAATACTCACTGCTACAGTTTATTAGCCATAAAGAAGGTTGAACACTGCAGAAATGATGCTTTCGAACAGTGGTGCTGGAGAAGACTCTTGAGCGTCCCTTTGATAGCAAGGCGATCAAGCCAGTCAATCCTAAAGGAAATTAATCCTGAATATTCGTTGGAAGGACTGATGCTAAAGCTGAAACTCCAAAATTTTGGCTACCTAATGTGAAGAGCCAACTCACTGGAAAAGACCCTGAATCTGGGAAAGATTGAAGGGAAAAGGAGAAGGGGGAAGCAAAGGTTGAGATGGTTAGACAGCATCACCAGCTCAGTGGACATGAATTAGAGCAAACTCTGGGAGATAGTGGAGGACAGAGGAGCCTGGTGTGCTGCAGTGCAGGGGGTCACAAAGAGTCAGGCACAACTTAGCAACTGAAAAATAACACAGTCCATGACAACAAGGATAAAGATTAAAATTAACTAATGGAAGAGACCCATGGGGAAGAGTCCAGGAATTTTCCAAATATAGAGCTCCCAGTTTTCCTCTCCCAGCAGTCATAGAGTGTTGACTCTTAGCAACAACGTGTGGCAGACAATATGCATCGATCAATGCAAACCAAAAATGATCTCCAGAGGCTGGGTGTCCAGAGTTTTCATTAGTGCTTTGCCACTAATGATATGACTGACCATACATGCGGCTGATCTTTGCCTCCAGTCCCTCCAGAAGTCAAGCTGATACTTCATGACCTAAATGCTCACAATAAATCACATAGTTACTGTCTTCTGCAACTCAAAGTCTCCACATAAACAAATATACTCTTATCAGGCCAGTCATTCCAAGGGCTTAGATACTATATCCAAGGAACTAAGGGCAGAGAGTCAGACCTCTCTTTGGTAAAATTAATTCCTTTTCACACAGATGTATTATAAATTATCTCTGAGCCTAACTCAAAGGAAGACAGTGCCAACTGCAAATTGGTACTTGTCATGGTGCTTGCCATCTACCTCTTCAAGGATTAAATCAGGGGCTGCTGCAGCTGCTGACCTAAACACCCCTCGAAGGAGTTCAGGATCAAGAGCAGAAGTGAGGCACTGTGTACTCAGGGCAAAACTGGCAGAACAGGTCTTCAGATAATCAGATATCCTCAGGAACTGATTTTATGAGCCTAATTCTTATATCTCCTCATATCTAGAAAAGCACTAAAATCTTTCATGACAATTGTTTCTCATGACTCGCAGAAGCTTCATGAGACGAGCAGAAATTTTCTACAAAAAAATGTGTGCTTGATTGCATATATTCCCCCTTTACCAAAATCACAAATATACTGTCTGTTCCCCCTTCCTTTTTGGAGCAGTTTCTCAGAACTATCTAAGGTGCTGTCTCCCAGGCTGCAGTCCTCATTTTGCCTCAAATAAAACTTAACTCATAATTCTCACGTTGTACACTTTTTTAAGTCAACAACAGTAAAGGAAGAATAGAGAAAAAATGATGTAAGGCACACAGAAAACATATAGGAAATGGTTAAAATAAATACTATCTTTTCAGTAATTAAATGTAAATGGAGTAAACACTTCAAGTAAAAGCTGGAGAAAAAAAAAACCATTAAAGAACTATATACTCTTTTCCAAAGACACACTTTAGATTCAAAGACATTTAGATTGTGCATAAAAGATGGATAAGGATATACCACACTATCAGTAAACAGAAGAGGGTTGGCGTGATTATATTAACATCAGACCTCACTCGTATCATAGACTTTGTGACAGAAAGTATTAGTCGAGATGAAGGCCATATTCTGTTTGATTCCACTTACATGAAATGTTCAGAATAAGAAAACCCATAGGGAGAGAAAGATGATTAGTCATTTCTAGAGGCTATGGGTGAGGGGAAAGTGGAGAGTGACTGCTAAAAGATATGGCATTTTTTTGGGGGAGGGGGGTTAATATTCTAAATTTAAATGGCAGTGATGATGTACAACTTGCTGATTATATAAAAAATAATGAATTGCATACTTTAAAAACGTGAGCTTTATGATATGTGAGTTACAGTCAATGATGATATTATGAAGACATAATGCTTAAATATTACTATTGTGTGAATGTAACATTTTAGAAATGAGTGTAATTATTACATATGTCTGCTTGTTTTCCATTATGATCACCAAATAACTCTTTAGGAAACAATCTCTGGATCTTGAGTATAATTCCTTTGTAAGTTGTCTTTTTTAAAGGAATATCTTCAAGGGAACTTATTGCCTCTTGTGATTTGTCCTTACAGACAGTATTTTGTTTGCTTATTTTAAGAAGAATGTAAGTATATAAATCCCCAAAGGTGGATTTCAAATTGGATGGTGGTAAAATCTACAGTACTTTTTTCCTCTTTGCTGCGTAAATATTTTAAGCCATTCTAGCTGCTCTATGCAGTAATATTTTATCCACAATATAAGGTAATACCTATATAGAGTTTAGTTTTTCAAAGCTCTGGGTAGTCCTCCAAACTGCTGTGTATTCTATGAACAAGTCTTTTACTGGAAGATTTATGCTAATTCTATTGAATTAGTTTGGGTTTTCTTCCCTAAAATGCGTGAGAGATTTGGAGTTTTTACTAGCCCGAAAAAGCTATTTTCAAAGAAAGTGATATTTTTGCTTATATGCTTCAGTAACTTTAAATTAAGGCAGTGGGGAATTTAAAATGCTGGGGAAAAAAGCTCAGCAAGAAATAACAATAAAAGACTAGCCACATGAAAGCATTGCAAAGGAAGCCAGTGGGATATAATTATTACTCACATTATTATCGGAGGTGGGTTATGTGAGAGAGTGGTAACATCAGATAGTAGGAAAGTCAATGAGGCCACAGGATCACAAATCATTAGGAAAAACATCCCATTTGCACACGTTATTCTTTGTATGTGTTTTTCACTTGAAGAACTGAAATGAAATTTAAATCAGCATTTCACAGCTGCCATATTTTGCCTTTATATAATATTTAGACCCTTAATTTTCCATAAAGAAGAAAGTTAAAAATTCACTTAAATTACATATAAAACCCTTATTTTGGTGACTGTTTTGTTATGCACTTGTTTTAAATGCAGAAGTTTCTTTTTCTTATATCTATAAACAGCAGAATCCAATTTTTTACTCAGAGTGAAATAATGTAGCTACCATGTTTTGGAATAGAGAAACAGGGATAAAAACATATAATATTCGCATGGTAAAAAAAAAAAGGACCTAAGTATTACTAACTGCCGTGAGAATTATCCTCTCATTATCCACATACAGAAAATAGGACAACATATGTGAAATGATGAAATGACAGTTTTCAGTCATTGGGCAACAGGCAGTGAATGCTGAAGGAAAAGGGAGCCAGAAAGATACAAGTCTCATGTTTTCATCTTTGCCTCAGCCCGAGGCAGTTTTGAAATGTTGGACAAAAAAGAACGGAGAAAGATGAACTTTAAACCTATGGAACAACTTCAAGCACACAAACATATGAAATGGGAGACCAAGAAGCAGAGGAGGGAGACAACCAGAGCAACTTTTTTGGTCCACACTATTTTGTTGTTTAGTTGCTCAGTTGTGCCTGACTCTTTGGAACCCTGTGACCGCAGCACTCCAGGCTTTTACACTTTAAATATATACATTCATATGTCAACTGCCTCAATAAAACTGGAAAAATTAGAATCTTTGCTAAGGCCAGAATCAAAATAAAAACAAAGATCAGTTAGTGAATTTCTCATCATTTTCTTATGACACAGTGATTAGACGTGGTTTGAAAATGGAAATACGTATCAAAGAAGGCTTCTGGTAGTCTGAGTTTTCACTGTTGATGTTCTTGTGTGTCCCTGATTCATCTCGCAATGCAAAATTTCCTACACAGAATTTATCAGAGATGATGTGTCTCATCTTCTACTCGCTCAGTATCTGGAAACTCAACACAGGACTCAAAAGCTATTGTTGAGTGTAAAATTAGGTAAGTAACAGCCACTCAGAATGTGTGCCACTTCATATCTTTTCTTGCTTGGGAGGTGAAGATTTCCTTCTGTAATGGAGAAAACAAGCCCAAGTCTTGCTCTCTCCTAGCAGTGCGGCTATACACTTACTTCCCAGCCCTCTGATGTTTGCTTCAGGAGCATCAATATGCACAATCGATGCTACTTGCACGTCGGCATCAAAGGGCAAAACCGTGGGTGACACCTGCTTCCAGCCACAGGTCCTCAACATTCTTTACTTTCTGGGGATGAAAAACTGGCAATAGGCATCTCAAGTGGTTTCCAGTCTCAAAAGCATGGACACGAACCAGGAATGCTTGTCTTGGTGTACAAAACAACCTAAGTCTAAAGAGGTACTGTCAATCTGGCTAGGCAGTTGTTATCAGTGAAGCTTTATTTTCTAAAGTAAAATGAGGAATTGAATTAAAAAAAAAAAAAACCAAAATAAAAACTACTACCTAATCCAATGTTATGGTGATTTCCACTTATGTTTTCTTTCAAGAGTTTTATAGGTCTTGCTATTACACTTAGGTCATTAACCTGTACTTAGTTCATGTGTGTATGTGGTGGGAGGTAGGGGTCCAGCTTCATTCTTTTGCATATGATTATTCCAGCTTTTCCAGACACATCTTTTGAAGAGACTTTTCCTTCTCCACTGAATTATCCTGGTGCTCTAGTCAAAGAGTAATTGACTGTTGCTGGGAGGGTTGATTTCTGGATTCTCAGTCTATTCCATGGGTTTGATCTTATGCCAGCACCACACTGTTTTATTCAATTAATGAGGCTTTGCAGTCAGTTTGGAAATCAGGAAGGGCAAGTCTTCTAATTTTGTTTTTATTTTTCAAGATTGGTGTGACTATCCTGGGTTAGCTTCTTTTATTAAAAATAAAATTAATATGTAGCTCTATTTCAGTGGCTTTCACTTAGGGATTGTGCTAAGTTGCTTCAGTCATATGAACTCTGTGTGACCCTAAGGACCATAGCCCGCCAGGCTCCTCTGGCCATGGGATTCTCCAGGCAAGAATACTGGAGTGGGTTGCTATGCCTTCATCCAGGGGGCTTTCCCACCCCAGGGATCAAACCCGCATCTCCTGCAGCTCCTGCATTGCAGGTGGATTCTTTAGCACTGAGCCACTAGGGAAGCCGCAATTAGGGGTCATTTGTCCCCAATTCCAGGGGTACTTGGTGGTATCTGGTGACATGTTTGGAATCCTTATCTAATTAGTTCAAATAATCATTTTAATTTACTGAGTTGTTGTTAAAGTATGATTTTCCTTCCATGAAAGAACTGAGAGAGACCCGAAGCATTATAACACATGATGAAAACAGTGCAGTTCCTTGATGATGGGTGAAGAGGATATTTTGGGGGGCACACTTTTGTTGATGGAGCCAATGTATGCCTTGCAACCTTTTTCTCGTTTTAGGCTACATCTTTACTACATCTCCATTTTAGGCTATATTTAAATATTTGCTGATCTTGGTATCTGGAGAGATAGCAGTTCTCAGAGTAGAAGTTGGTAGGGGTGGCCTGGTGTGTATCAAGGACCTTGTTGCTGAGTGAAGCAGCTGCGGCTTAAGTCTGCAGAGGCTGCTATAGTGCCCCAACTTTTAAGAACTAGGGAAGTCAGTAGGTGGGTGTCACAGGAGCAAAATAGGGGGTTGCTGGGAACTGCAATAGAGGCTCTAGCCTGGAATTCTTCATCCTTCCCAGGGGATAGTTCAGGCTCTGTTGGTACTATCCCTGCTACAGACAGGCAGCTATTAACAGGAGAGGCTGGCTATCAGGCTCCCACTCATCCTCCCAGAAACAGTGCCTCCAGGAACACAGGCTTCTGTTCAGAGGCCTAGTCCATGCACAAGGAAGGGACCACCCCATTTCTCATCTAGGGCTTGAACTGGGATGGCTGGGACTCCTGCTCTCTCAGTCCCAGCTCTCAATAAGGACAGATTCCTTGGAAAACTACCAAGTCCCTTTTTCCCAGTGTCCCACGGCCTCACAAAGTCTAGATCTGCCACAAGGGGTAGTGTAAGGGTGGAGGCTCAGCAGAGCTTGGTACCTGCTCCAGGGATGCAGACAGGCCCTCTGCACTCAGGAGTGATCCTGATGGTCCCTAAGACCCACACTGCTTCTGGGTGTCAAGGAAACTAAACAAAATCTCAGGTTCCTGTAATTCTCTCATTGTTGGAAAGAATGTACTCCATGGTGGAATATGGGAGATCCTAGTGACTTGGAAAGAATGTATCCCATGGTGGAATATGGGATAACCTTGTGGCTTCCATATAATAATAAGGGGTTTGATGTAAGATACGTGAATGGCCTAGTGGTTTTCCCTACTTTCGTCAATTTAACCCTGAATTCTGCAATAAGGAGCTCATAATCTGAGCCACAGTCAGCTCCCAGTGTTGTTTTTGCTGACTGTATAGAGCCATCTTTGGCTGCAAAGAATATAATCAATCTGATTTCAGTATTGACCATCTGATGATGCCTACATGTACAGTCATCACTTGTGTTGTTGGAAGAGGGTGTTTGCTATGACCTTGTATTCTCTTGACAAAATTGTTAGCTTTTGCCCTCCTTCATTTTATACTCCAAGGCCAAATTTCCTGGTTACTCCAGGTATCTCTTGACTTCCTACTTTTGCATTCTAATCCCTTATGATGAAAAGGACATCTTTCTGAAGAACTATGAACAGAGGTTTGTAACATTGTACGGAGGGTGGTGACCAAAGAAAGAAATGTAAGAAGGCAAAGTGGTTGTCTGAGGAGGTTATACGAAAGGCTAAGAAAAGAAGAGAAGCAAAAAGCAAGGTAAAGGGGAAAAGATATACCCAACTGAATGCAGAGTTCTAAAGAATAGCAAGAAGAAATAAGAAAGCATTCCTAAGTGGACAATGCAAAGAAATATAGGAAAACAATAGAATGAGAAAGAGTAGAAATCTCTTCAAGAAAATTAGAGATATCAAGGGAATGGGCACAATAAAGGATCGAAATGGTAAAGACCTAACAGAAACAGAAGAGACTAAGAGAAAGTGGCAAGAATACACAGAAAACTAGACAAAAAAAGTCTTAATTACTCATATAAGCACAGTGATACAGTTAATCACCTAGAGTTAGACATCCAAGAGCTTGAAGTCAAGTGGGCCTTAGGAAGCATTACTATGTACAAAACTACTGTAGGTGATGGAATTCCAGCTGAGCTATTTAAAATCCTAAACGCATTGCTGTTAAAGTGCTACACTCAATATGCCAGCAAATTTGGAAAGCTCAGCAGTGGCCACAGAACTCGAAAAGGTCAGTGTTCATTCCAATCCCAAAGAAGGGCAATGCCAAAGATTATTCAAACCATACAATTGCACTAATGCTAGTAAGGTTATGATCAAAATCCTTCAAGCTAGCCTTTGTCAATATATGAACCGAAAACTTCCAAATATAAAAATTGCATTAAGAGGAGGCAGAGGAACCAGAGACCAAATTGCCAACATCTTTTGGATCACAGAAAAGGCAAGAGAATGCTAGAAAAACATCTACTTCTGTTTTATTGACTGTGCTAAAACCTTTGACTTGGTGGATCACAACAAACTGTGGAAAATTCTTAAAGAGATGGGAATACCAGACCACCTTACCTGTCTCCTGAGAGACCTGTATGCAGATCAAGAAGCCACAGTTGGAACCAGACATGAAACAATGAACTTGTTCACAATTGCAAAAGGATTATGTCAAGGCTGCATATTGTCACCCTACTTATATAACTTCTATGTAGAGTACATCATGTGAAATGCCAGCCTGGATGAAGGACAAGCTCGAATCAAGACTGCAGGGAGAAACATCAACAATCTCAGATATGAAGATGACATTACCCTAATGGCAGAAAGTGAGCATCTTGATGAGGGTATAAGAGGAGAGTGAAAAAGC
Source organism: Muntiacus reevesi (assembly GCF_963930625.1). Taxonomy (NCBI): domain Eukaryota; kingdom Metazoa; phylum Chordata; class Mammalia; order Artiodactyla; family Cervidae; genus Muntiacus; species Muntiacus reevesi. The sequence goes on along the minus strand of NC_089254.1, from coordinate 85,453,917 downwards.
TGGCTTAAAACTCAACATTAGAGAAACTCTGATCATGGTGTTTGGTCCCGTTACTTTGTGGCAAATGGAAGAGGAAAAAGTAGAAGCAGTGACGTATTTTATTTTCTTGGGTTCAAAAATCATTGAGGATGGTAACTGCGGCCATGAAATTAAAGGACACTTGCTCCTTGGAAGGAAAGCTATGACAAATCTAGTCAGCATACTAAAAAGCAGAGACTTCATTTTATCAATAAAGGTCTGTACAGTCAAAACTATGGTTTTTCCAGTCATCTTATATGGATGTGAGAGCTGGAACATAAAGAAGGCTGAGCGTCAAAGAACTGATGATTTCAAATTGTGGTGCTGGAGAAGACTTGTGAGCGTCCCTTAAAGTGTGAGGAGATCAAAGTAATCAATCCTGTGTTGTGCTTAGGTGCTCAGTCATGTCCAACTCTTTGCGACCCCATGGACTGTAGCCCTCTAGGCTCCTCTGTCCACGGAGATTCTCCAGGCAAGCATACTCAAGTGGATTGCCATGCCCTTCCTTCAGGGGATTTTTCCAACCCAGGGATCGAACCCAGGTCTCCCACATTGCAGGTGGATTCTTTACTATCTGAGGCACCATGAAAGCCACCAATCAATCCTAAAAGAAATCAACCCTGGACAGTCATTGGAAGGACTGATGCTGAAGCTGAAGCTCCAATACTTTCGCTACCTAATGTGAAGAGCCAACTCACTGGAAAAGATCCTGATATTTGGAAAGACTGAAGGCAAAAGGAGAAGGGGGTGGCAGCAGATGAGATGGTTAGATAGCATCACCAACTCAATGAACATAAATCTGAACAAACTCTGGGAGATCGTGAAGGACAGGGAAGCCTGAAGTGCCACAGTACAAAGGATAGCCAGTGCCAGTCATGAATGACTTAAAGACTGAATGACAAGATAGTGGCCTCTAATCTTCCAGACCCTGCCACATGTTGGGCTTGAGGAGATGCAAGATTGGTGTATTGTGGTGGGTAACCTCAGGGTTCTACTATGTTAACACGTGGGATCTAGACCACATTAGTCTATAATGCCTCCACTTCACACAAGGATTTGTCATCTATTAATAGTTCAACTATAGTGTTGTTCCTAATATAAAAACATTGTCACATTGTTCAAGGTATTAGTGTGTGATTTTGAAGTCAAATGAAGAGCGATTACCTTGAACTACAGACAAAATGCAAGACTGTGTTTCCCTGATCTCGTGGCAGAACTGCAGACTCTACACTTGCTTTCATTGTGATGCACAACCTAGTGGCAGCATTCAGATTTAATTACATTCAGATCCCACCTGCCTCCAATCATCAAAGTCACCTGATATTTACCAAAAGGACCTGTCATTTACAAAATGAAAAACTGGCTTATGTCAGTTTGTGACAGCCAATTATATAAATAAATAGTCATAGGAAATGTTTCACTTGACAGTAAATGGCTCCACTTTCTATTTCAGAATTTTACCATAGACAAAAAAAGGTATCAGGACCATATCTACTTATAGTTACCTGGAGTAAATAGGCTTGGTAGTACAGTAATCATCACAAAGAACTGATTACCTACAATAATAAATAATGATATACAAAAACAGAAGAGGAAATGCATAACAGATTTAATGCTAGGACTTTTGCTTCCAACCATGATGGATTACCAAAGACTGAATTGTCTCCAATGCTTTCAAACACCAGAAAACTGAACAGAAGGTGAGAAATAATGACTTTCATATGTGTGACAATAGCTAAGGCCGGTCTGTGATCTATGAGTAAAGGAAACAAAGGAGGTGAGCTTGTGCAGGGAAGGAAATGCAGATAGATCCAGAGATCTTAATCTGTTGAAGGGATCAATATCATAATTCAGGGGGAGGCTAATACAGATAGAGCAGGGGGGACATAATATTAGAAAAAAAAGGAGTTAACAGATATTCAAAGGGGGTCCTTCAAGTTTTAGCTGAGTATAAATATGGCTATATATAAAAACAAATTACACAAAGGCATAAAGAAAATCACTTGAAGTTGAAGGATTATCAATTCCTGGAGCTCACACAGGGATGAGAGAATTTATTTTCCCATCAGCAGAACAGAAAGACCTCCTAATCCACAGATCACGCAAGACTTGAGAAAGTGATTAATAATGGGGCTTAATTATGTCCATAATAACAGCTGATCTGTATTCATACTAACAAATCATAAAGCAAGCAATTGTATTCAGATTCAATTGATCTGAATAACTCAACTGCATTCCAAGCAAAATCCAACACTATTTAGAGGAATACAACAAAATCTATCACTCAAATGCAAGTATTACAAAGTTCAGTGATCAATCACCTTTTACCAGGGACAGTAAGACTCCAACATGTGAATGACTTCCATTCTTCATGAGTCAGTTTTCAATACCAATATTGTACTCTTTTTATTACTATAACTTTGCAATATAGTTTAAAATCAAAGAGCACGATGTTCTAGTTTGTTCTTCTTTCTCGAGAATTGCTTTGTCTATCGGGGGTCTTTTGTGGTTCCAAAAAAGTTATTTTTAAAATAGGAAAAAAGATCTATTCTAGTTTTGGACTTTTTAGCAGGCTAAAATTTACCTGAAACATATTTGCCATTCACATTAAATTTCATTTCTAATACATGAGAATATCAGATTATCAGTATTACCAAAAATTTTCTGTGGAAAACATCCTGTCCACTGATAAAATTCAAATTAACATATCCATTATCTTCATAGTATTTTTCTTCAATTGCTGTAAAAAACTTATGCCAGATTTCAATATGTAGCTTTGATAACACTACATCTACAACCCTTTCTATTTTTATATATAATTTAGTATACCTTTTAGTGCATCAGTAAGTGAGAATTTAGAAGTAAATCATTTGTTCCTCTCACAGGTCTGGGGAAGTCGGAGTCAAATAGGTCTGTATGACATTGAATCCTGAGCTTTCTCTAGAACACTATTTTACATCACTGCTATGTCTACTAAAGCAAAACAGCTGCATAATTATTTTCTCACAAAGACATATATTTGCAAACTGTAAAAGTGCTTCATATTTCTAATTAATGTTGGTCCAGCAAACACTTACAGAGGGTCCACAATGTTCAAGAATTATTCTAATTACAGTAAATTACAGTGGTTCTGGTTTATGCTTTTGACTAATTTAGAATTTACTAATGACGAACTTAACTGTAGAAGTACCAGAATCATAAGACATTATGAAAAATTAATTCACCACTCTCTTAAATAGTTTAGTGACTCATTACTTAATGGAATATCTTACTCAACAAGGAAAATATAATCAAATGAATCATGAAATAAAACATCGTATGAGCTTCATTTTTCCTAACAATTTCTAACATTTTAAATTTAAAAATTCTTTTCAATTTCTTATTCTGATTATCAATCCTTTTGGTAAAATATGACAACAAAAGGTGAAAGTGAAGCTCAGGGCTATATGTGATTTGTTGTCTGTCACAATATATTTTAATGGCTGGCTAAACATCACTTCATGGGAAATAGATGTGGAAACTGGCAGGCTTTATATTTTTGGGCTCCAAAATCACTGCAGATGGTGACTGCAGCCATGAAATTAGAAGCCGCTTACTCCTTGGAAGGAAGGTTATGACCAACCTAGACGCATATTAAAAAGCAGAGACATTACTTTGTCAACAAAGGTCCATCTGGTCAAGGCTATGGTTTTTCCAGTGGTCATGTATGGATGTGAGAGTTGGACTATGAAGAAAGCTGAGCTCCGAGGAATTGATGCTTTTGAACTGTGGTGTTGGAGAAGACTCTTGAGAGCCCCTTGGGCTGAGAAGAGATCCAACCAATCCCTCCTAAAGGAGATCAGTCCTAAGTGTTCATCGGAAGGACTGATGCTAAAGCTGAAACTTCAGTACTTTGGCACCTCATGCGAAAAGCTGACTCATTTGAAAAGACCCTGATGCTGGGAAAGATTGAAGGCAGGAGGAGAAAGGGATGACAGAGGATGAGGTGGTTGGATGGCATAACCGATTCAATGGACATGGGTTTGGGTAAAACTCCAGGAGTTGATGATGGACAGGGAAGTCTGGTCTGGTGTAGTCCATGGGGTCACAAAAAGTCAGACACAACTGAGCAACTGAACTGAATTGAACTGAAGCAAAGGTAAAAACCCAGATTTCATGGGTCTTTAACCCAATGAGGCTTTTACATTTATTCTACAGAGAGCTGATTTCTAGGAGAAATGGACCATTTTTTATTAAAATTTCTTTAATGTCCTACAGGTTTTGCTGTTATATTATATATTGATAATTGAACTTAATTCTCACATATACATTCAGCCTTACTATGGAATCAAGAAAAAAAAATCTTCAATAAAGAACTTTAAAAAAGAAAATAACACCTTATATCAACCTGTGGGTATTTCACTTTTCATAAATAACACTTTGGATAGCAGAATTTATTTAATTTTAGACACTTCCATCATTCAAAAGTTGTGTACCTGTAAATATCTAAACTTAAACAAGAAAGTAGCAATATTTCTCTCAAGTCCTTATCTCCAACATGTCATAGTGCCGATCAAGAGAGAGCTACAACAATGTTTGACTATTGCATTATATTTTAAAGCACAGATTTTGACTGATATTTTAAATATAAGGAATCATACTAGAATATTGAGTTCCTGGAATTAAATATTAAGAAAAAGTATAAAATAGTATTTCTGAAATTTTAATTTTTTAAATATTTTAAGTATGTAGAAAATTTCATTGGTGAGTTCCTTATGTTCACAAACAGTTTTTGATGAACAGACTTTTGACTATTTTGAACAAAGCATGCACAGAGTTAGAGAATACATCTTAATGTAGGCTATATATCTTTTTTTATTTTGAATTGTGGAAAAAACACATAAAATTTACCAACTTAATCATCTGACAGAACCTCAAAGAGATATCTGTATACCTATGGTTACACCAGTATTATTCACAATAGTCAAGAGACAGAAGCAACCCAAGTGTCCTCTGATGGATGGATGAATAATCAAAATGTGTTATATACATACTGTGAAATATTATTTACAGTACACATATAAAAGAAAGAAAATCCTGTATATGAATGAAACCTGAGCACATTACACTAAGTGAAATGTTAGTCACCAAAAGATAAATAGTGTATATTTAAAGTAAGAATTTAATGATATTGTTTGAAGGAGAAAAAATTTAAAATTTTCACTGAGTTTTATAGTGCCTAAGACTGCTTCATAAATTTAAAAAAAATTATAAACTTTTAGTGTAATGAAAACCTAAGATGTCAGATGCCACTTTTATACATTAGGGATTTCCTGGTCAGAAATTCAGCATTTTACCCAAGTTTATATAAGTAACAGCAACTTACTGAGAATTCACAATGGGGCATAATATTTGCTAGATGCCTTAGATGCTATCTCATTTAATGTTCATCATTTAATGATTTAATTAGTTTTATTCACTTAACTTTATGCCTGAGAAAGCTGAGACTTCAAAGGTTAAGTAACTGGCATAAGATAAAATAGGAGAGGGTGGAGAAAACATTTGTTTTACTCAAAGCTCATGTTCTCAAACTGGTAAGTTATATTGCCTTCTTCAGCTTGTATCTAGATCAGTCTTCTTTATGCACTCTATCAGTAATTGAAAATACATGAGTTCTGTTTAAGCAGTGGTTTAAAGGATTGAATTTGAATGTCACATCCTCCTGAATAGCTATTTCTCTCGGCAATCTTGATTCCAGCTTGTGCTTCCTCCAGCCCAGCGTTTCTCATGATGTACTCTGCATATAAGTTAAATGAGCAGGGTGACAATATACAGCTTTGACCTTGTCCTTTTCCTATTTGGAACTAGTCTGTTGTTCCATGTCCAGTTCTAACTGTTGCTTCCTGACCTGCATACAGGTTTCTCAAGAGGCAGGTCAGGTGGTCTGGTATTCCGATCTCTTTCAGAATTTTCCACAGTTTATTGTGATCCACATAGTCAGAGGCTTTGGCATAGTCAATAAAGCAGAAATATATGTTTTTCTGGAACTCTCTTGCTTTTTTGATGATCCAGGGGATGTTGGCAATTTGATCTCTGGTTCCTTGGCCTTTTCTAAAACCAGCTTGAACATCTGGAAGTTCATGGTTCACGTATTGCTGAAGCCTGGCTTGGAGAATTTTGAGCATTACTATACTAGAGTGTGAGATGAGTGCAATTGTGCAGTAGTTTGAACATTCTTTGCAATTGCCTTTCTTAGGGATTGGAATGAAAACTGAAAACTCTCCTGGGGCCACTGCTGAGTTTTCCAAATCTGCTGGCATATTGAGTGCAGCACTTTCACAGCATCATCTTTTAAGATTTGAAATAGCTCAACTGGAATGCCATCACCTCCACTAGCTCTGTTCCTAGTGATGCTTTCTAAGGCCCACTTGACTTCACATTCCAGGATGTCTGGCTCTAGGTCAGTGATCACACCATTGTGGTTATCTGGGTCATTAGGATCTTTTTTGTACAATTTTTCTGTGTATTCTTGCCACCTCTTCTTATTATCTTCTGCTTCTGTTAGGTCCATACCATTCCTGTCCTTTATCGAACCCATCTTTGCATGAAATGTTCCCTTGGTATCTCTAATTTTCTTGAAGAGATCTCTAGTCTTTCCCATTCTGTTGTTTTCCTCCATTTCTTTAAATAAATCACTGAGGAAGGCTTTCTTATCTCTCCTGGCTATTCTTTGGAACTCTGCATTCAAATAGGAATATCTTTCCTTTTCTCCTTTGCTTTTGGCTTCTCTTCTTTTCACAGCTATTTGTAAGGCCTCCTCATACAACCACTTTGCCTTTTTGCATTTCTTTTCTATGGTGATGGTCTTGATCACTATCTCCTGTACAATGTCATGAACTTCTATTCATAGCTCATCAGGCTCTGTGTCTATCAGATCTAGTCCTTTAAATCTATTTATCACTTCCACTGTATAGTCATAAGGGATTTGATTTAGGTCATACCTGAATGGTCTAGTGGTTTTCCCTACTTTCTTCAGTTTAAGTCTGAATTTGGCAATAAGGAGCTCATGATCTGAGCCACAGTCAACTCCTGGTCTTGTTTTTGCTGACTGTAAAGACCTTCTCCATCTTTGGCTGCAAAGAATATAATTAATCTGATTTTGGTGTTGACCATCTGGTGATGTCCATGTGTAGAGTTTTCTCTTGTGTTGTTGGAAGAGAGTGTTTGCTATGACTGGTGCGTTCTCTTGGCAAAACTCTTATTAACCTTTGCCCTGCTTTATTCTGTACTCCAAGGCCAAATTTGCCTGTCACTCCAGGTGTTTCTTAACTTCCTACTTCTGCATACCAGTCCCCTATAATGAAAAGGACATCTTTTTTCGGTGTTAGTTCTAAAAGGTCTTATAGGTCTTCATAGAACCATTTAACTTCAGCTTCTTCAGTGTTACTGGTTGGGGTATAGGCTTGGATTACCGTGATATTGAATGGTCTGCCTTGAAAATGAACAGAGTTCATTCTGCCATTTTTGAGATTGCATCCAAGTACTGCATTTCGGACTCTTTTGTTGACCATGATGCCTACTCCATTTCTTCTAAGGGATTCCTGCCGACAGTAGTAGATATAATGGTCATCTGAGTTAAATTCACCCATTCCAGTCCATTTTAGTTTGCTGATTCCTAGAATGTTGACATTCACTCTTGCCATCTCCTGTTTGACCACTTCCAATTTGCCTTGATCCATGGACCTAACATTCCAGGTTCCCATGCAATATTGCTCTTTACAGCATTGGACCTTGCTTCTATCACCAGTCACATCCACATCTCCTATATTGGCAGACAGGTTCTTTACCACTAGCACCACCTAGGACATCCTTATGCTGCTGCTGCTGCTGAGTCACTTCAGTCGTGTCCGACTCTGTGCCACCCCATAGACGGAGCCCCGGGCTCCCCCCGTCCCTGGGATTCTCCAGGCAAGAACACTGGAGTGGGTTGCCATTTCCTTCTTCAATGCATGAAAGTGAAAAGTGAAAGTGAAGTCGCTCAGTCGTGTCTGACTCTTGGCAACCCCATTGACTGCAGCCTACTAGGCTCCTCCGTCCATGGGATTTTCCCTGCAAAGAGTACTGGAGTGGGTTGCACTTGCCTTCTCTGAGGATGTCCTTATAAAAAGGAGTAATTTAGACACATGTGTTTCTGTGTGTTGTTGCTTTGATTGTGTCCAACTCTTTGCAACCCTATGGACTGTAGGCTACCAGTTTCCTCTATGTATAGGGTTCTCCAGACAAGAATACTTGAATAGGTTGCCCTTCCCTTCTCCAGAGTATCTTCCCAGGGATTGAACTCACACCCCTTTAAGTCTCCTGCATTGTCAGGCGTGCTATTTACCACTAGCACCACCTGGAAAGCTCAAAGTGAAAGTGTTAGTCACACAGCTGTGTTTGACACTTTACAACCCCAAGGACTGCAGCCTGCTAGGCTCCTCTGTCCATGGGATTCTCTATGCAAGAATACTGGAGTGGGTAGCCATTCCCTTCTCCAGGGGATCTTCCTGATCCAGGGATCAAACTCAGGTCTTCTGCACTGTAGGCAGATCCCGTATCATCTGAGCCAGCAGAGGCTGTGACACATCAAGAGAGAAGACAACATGAATAGACACAGAGATGACAATTAACAAGTCAAGAAGAGAGGCCTGAAACAGCTCCTTTAAAGGAACCAACTCTGCTGACACCGTAATATTGGATTTCTAGCCTTCAGAATTGTGACAACTAATTTTTGTTGTTCAAGGAGCCTCATCTGTGGTTCTTTCCTATGATAACTCTAGCAAACTAATAAAAGAACCATGACAAAAAATTGTCATTGTGTGTAATATTATAGAACTAGCTTTAACAACCACAGCTATGCATTCTAGCTGAATACCTGTTATTACAAGACTAAAACATTGGTCTACATATTACAGGGATACTTGGTGGCTCAGATAGTAAAGAATCTGCCTGCAATGTGGGAGACCCAGGTTTGATCCTATGATAGTGATGGGATCCGCAATATCAGACATCTTAATGGAATGCTTACATTAGAAAGATGAGTCATGTTTATTATTATGTAGTTTGGGGCTCTGAAATGATTGAAAAGCAGTCTCATATGTGTGGAAAGAATTGCTATTATTAAGGTATTTATTGAAATTTAGTCCATAAAATGTAATTATTAAGCAAGCTGTATCTGGTTTTTTTTTTCTTTTAATGCTTTTCTTTACACTGTTCAAGGCACATTCTACTTGCTTAAACCAGATCTAAGACTTTGAGAGACACATATTAGCCAATGCTTACTATAAATTATAACAGAGGTGGAATACCAGCCAGACATGAATTTTATTACTTTATTTACAAACTTTTTCAAAGACATACCATGGGCATTGCAGTATATGAATGCTAGTAGTCTAAGTTATGCTAGAATCACCATGGTTTACTACTTCTCTTGACATTTCAAAGACTCTTGCTCCCTTATTAGCAAGCAAATAACAGGATATTTTTTGCATTTATAGGAAATGTTAAAAATAAGTGAAATTAAATTATATGATTTATAACAACTGAGGATAATATGAAATAAAAATATTTCTCGGGGTCAAATAATTTATGCACACATTTCTGACAACTGGATATCTGCTGAGGGTCCTGAACAAAAAACAATTGAGGAAAACAAAGCAAAATCCTTTTACTCTTCCAATAAAGTCAAACAGATCACTTACATATTTCCCCTAGGATTGCTAAACTCAACAGCGGTCTTTATCATCATACTGTTGGAGCAAGCATTACTATAAATACATTATTATGGGATTCTCCATTTAAAATTACGGAGGAAAGGCTTTTTACATACAAAATAACTTGCTTGTTAAAGAAGATCTCATTAGGTAGCCAGGTTGTGATGAAATTAAATATTTGTTTAAGTATATGGCAATGAGGCTGCATGCAGGAAGATCCTAGGAATATTCCTCCTCCTTTGAGAATTTCAGCATGGGAGGGATGTGTTTTGCCTCTACTTCTACACTTAGCCCTACATTGAACAATATTTCACTGATATCAATGCAGGTTCTCACTTTTTACTTCTGAAGATTGGCATTAGGCAACCTGAGGGACGAATACTTTGAACAACTTTAGAATTACAGAACACTTTTTGAACATGTATAGATTTTGAAAAGAGATAAATGTATAGAAGAACTGAAGAAATAAAGTTTCTACTGAAATATGAAGTGAGAAAAAAATTTCTATACCTTTGACAAAGGGAAAATGATTAATAGCTTGCTTCTCTTGTAACATGAACATAGTGATTGTGAGAATAATATGTACTTTTAAAAATCTGTAAATGCAAGTATTTCTATCAGTGTATTCATTCATTCTTGCATTGATCAAGTATATACTTAAAAGTGGCTTTGTGGGATATACTCTGCTAGTCGAGGGTTAGAAGGTGGCAAACTTTATGGAGTTTACAGTTTGGTAATCTACCATTAATACAGAAAATAAAATGGCCAACTCTCTCCATATAATGTGATTCATATGCCTCTTGATGTCACCCATAATGTTAGTTGTCCTTATAAAAGGAAACTGCGACTCTATAGTTTTAGGTGAATTTATTGCAAAGCTATGGTTTTTCCAGTAGTCATGTATATGTATCAGAGTAGGACCATAAAGAAAACCGAGCAGTATAGAATCGATGCCTTCAAACTGTGGTGCTGGAGAAAACACTTGCTGCTTTTGTACTGTGGGGTTGGAAAAGGCTCTTGAGAGTCCCTTGGACTGCAAGGAGATGAAACCAGTCAATCCTGAATATTCATTGAAAAGACTGATGCTGAGGCCGAAGCTCTAATATTCTGGCCACCTGATGCAAATAGAAAACTCATTGGCAAAGACTCTGACACTGGGAAAGATTGAAGGCATAAGGAGAAGGAGGTGGCAAAGGATGAGATGGTTAGACAGCATCACCATTCAATGGACATGAATTTGAGCAAACTCTGGGAGAAAGCAAAGAACAGGGGAGCCTGGTGGGCTGCAGTCCATAGCGTCACAAAGAGTCAGACACAACTTAGTGAATGAACAACAAGCTCAATCAACCTTGATTATTTTCCCCCTACTTGGGAGCTCTTAGTTTTCTGAAGACTTTAAGCTGCCTAATTTTCTCTCCGTAACCATCTGGTTTCCTTAGTCCAGATGTCAAATCCTCATCATGAATGTTTAGCAATGGAACAGGTTGAGTGTTAATTTACTCTCTCTTTCACTGCACAATGACTCATCAGTAAAATGTTTATCTGTTTCATGTTGTTGTTTCTGTCTTATTATTATTGGATTATTGGATGTTAAAGATCTTTTATCTTATGATTTCTAAAAAAGATATGATTTTCACTGTATGTGAAAGAGCCAGAAACAGGGGGCTAAGTGTACAATGTATTTCAGACCAATGGTAGTGAGCAGAGTTCAGTTCCTCATAGCACTTCTGACTTTGCTACATAATTATGCAGTGAAACTAAACAAGAGATGAGCTTAAAATCATTAGACACAGGCTATGAAAAGTTCTTTGCTGAGAGTAAAATGAATCATTGATTAGATTTCTTCTGAAGTCAACACTGCTAATACTGTTTTTCTGGTTGTAATTTGGAGGATTTTGTGTGTATTTGTTTTATTAAAGACTTTCTTTTGTGTCTTGTATCAAGAGAATTTTTCTTCCAAAACCTAAAGATAGTAAAACAAAATACAATCAATATTTGTATAATTAAATGATTATTCTCCTCAATGAAACATTCCACTAGGAAAGTCTCCTTAGGTTCAGAAATGTTTTTAACTTTTTTTTTTAAGTTGCTTAAAATAAGGAACAAATGTGTCATTATCATGACAGACTAAAAGAGAAATAACTGGAAGGAAAATACAGTTATAGTAGAATTTACCAAACTATTCCAATCAAAGCCGTTATCAACTTGCTCAAGAATAGATTTCAGATAATGCATAAAATCCTACCACAAAACTAAAGCTAGAAGCCTAATTATATTTGAATGTACCCTGTAGGATCTCTCCCATGACTTATTTTCCCAGGAGTTTCTGCCTTAATTTTTATTCATTATCCCTTTTGCACATATTTTTCTCTGAAGACATGGGAGAAAAAAATGATACAAGAAAAGCAGACCTTCTTGAAAAGGCTTCCAGGCTTCATACATTTCACTGAAGAACTGGAATGTGGAGTAATCGGTGGTCTCTGTAAATATCGGTATTATCAGTTACCCCGTGCCTGTCAACTTGTGGATTGAAACAGTTTTTTTTTTTTTTTTACTTTTTAAAATTTGTTTTATCAGCTTATTTGAAACTCATAATTCGAGTTAGTATTTCAGAACTATATAACCAATTGATCTGGACTATCACTTTCCCGGAAGAAAAGGTGTAAATTATTGTTGATTATTATAAAATAATTATACCTCACAAAATTAGATGTCAGAATTTAAATACAGCTCTACATTCTGTACAATCTTTGCATATGCCTAGGGTGAAATCTCTCTGTTTCTTCTGAATATTTTAAGACTATTTTACTCCTGAGAATCTGTGGGATGATCTCCGCTTTCAGTCGAAAGCATCGATTCGGTAATCAAGACAAATACACAAACGTAAGTATCTGATTCATCAGAAATGCTTCCATTAAAGCAGTAGAAGATAATAAAGGCTAATATAAACACCTATTACATAAAGTACAAAAGAACAGCTTCTCCTGACAGTTACTTTCTAGACTGAAGTTTCATTTCTTGTGGGTCTTTCACAGAGGTTTATGTCAGTACTAAAACTAGCTAAAATCAAAGAAAAATAAAGGTCTGATGGTGGGGAGAGATCCTGGCAGTTCTTTCCAATGGGGATGTGCATGTCTTCATTATAATCCATCAATATGTATGTTTCTATTGATGGGGCACCTTGCCATCTTAATATGATTTTAATTTATAACATATTAGAAATTAAGGATAGTTTAGATGCTCTAAATTGCACATGTGTAATGCAATCTTCTAAGGCTTATCTATAACCTTTGCTGCAACTGACATAGAGTAGCGATGGAGCACATAGACTATTGAATGACATTGCTTACCACACGTAATAAATGCTTAAGATGTGAGAGTCGGACCAGAAAGGAGGATGAGCACTGAAGAATTGATGCTTTTGTGCTGTGGTGTTGGAGAAGACTCTTGAGAATCCCTTGGACTGCAAGGACATCAAATCAGTCTATCCTAAAGGAAATCAATCCTGAACATTCATTGGAAGTACTGATGCTGTAGCTGAAACTCCAATACTTTGGCCACCTAATGTGAACAGCTGACTCATTAGAAAAGACTCTGATGCGGAAATAATTGAGGCCAGGAGGAGAAGGGGATAACAGAGGATGAGATGGTTTGATGGCATCACTGACTCGATGGACATAAGTTTGAGCAAGCTCTGGGAGATGGTGAAGGACAGGGAAGCCTGGCGTGCTGCAGTCCATGGGGTCACAAAGAGTCGGATACGATTGAGCAACCGAAAAACAACAAAACCTCACTGAAGATTAAAATTAAATCATGAAGCAGACTTATATTTAAGATTTGGGGATTACAGATTTCTGGATTCCTTTAATGGAAATTTTGGTTAATACATAAATGGGTACTTCCATAGCTGCAGGGTCAGTCTGGACATAAGAAAATAATTCTCATTTATGCAGAATCACTATCTGACACAGTATAACTGATTCACTACTTTATCAAGAAGAGAGACTTGATGATAGATAGTCGAGGGAGGTAGTCATATGGATTTTCATTGCTTAATTTAGATTTTCCTGAAGGATATCTTTGAATACTTGACATAGGCTCAGATATAGATCTCCTGGGAATGAAGTAAACTTATAAAAAATAATGTTTGCATTAGTTTTGTGATGTATTTGCTTTCGTGTAGAACTTCCATGGTCAGGGAAATAGTATTTTTCTCTACTTTGACAAATTTTCTTTTGGCTTCCTTCTTCATTAATATTTATTAGGCTTTTTATATGTGCCATCAAGAGATAAATATTTCTAGGTAAGTAGCAATAAAAAATATAAATCTGCTATTTTCCCCTGATATATGACCCAAAACAACTTACACAAATGCTATTTTTCCAAAATTCCTCAACGGATTTGATCCAGTCTATGCCAATTTCTAATCCTCTGGAGGCTCAAATGGTAAAGAATATGCCTGTAATGCAGGAGACTCAGGTCCAATCTCTGGCTCAGGAAGATCCCCTGGAGAAGGGAATGGCTACCCCTCCATTGCTCTTGGCTGGAGAATTCCACGAACAGAGGAGCCTGGGGGTTCACAGTCCTTGGGGTTGCAAAAAGTCAGACACAATTGCATGACTAACACTTTCACTTTCTTTAATAATATATTTAATGCTTACTTTTTTTTTCTTGAATGTCTTGTCTTTTCTACATGGTCTAAATTCAGTTAGAGATATAGATGTTACAGCAAGTTTTTTCTACTGCTATATTATTCTCTTCTTCATATTTATAATAAAGTAGGCTGCACAGAAAAAGACTGTTCTGTATTTGTTTTTGTATCCTTAGTTACTTTAGATGTATGTTTGTTCTTTTCATTGAATCTGAAAATAAGCTTCTTAAGGATAGGTATTATGTCTTACATCTCCTGTATCATCAAAATACAGAGCATATTTGTGTTCCAGGATAAACCTAATGAACACATATGTTTTGTTTAAAAATTTCAGTAGCAGTATCCTCAAATGAGTTGATGGCTATTCTTGGCAAATTTCCATAAGATTAAAGTTTTTCTGTACTCCAGCTGTTATCTGATTGTGTAAATCCTCACAATCTGTCCTCAATATTTTGGTGAGTGTAAAGATGATAAAAAAGGGAATATAATGCCTGTGACCAATGAAATACTGCTTTTCATATCTGTAAACAAAGGATGTCACAATAATCAAGGCTTGCAGCCCTCCAACATGGGCAGATGTGCCCAGAGGAACTCATGAAGCAAAGAATACTTGCCATCTAGCAGCCACCAGACTGCAGCCACTCCCTACAGTGAACCCTGTGGAAACTCAGGGTGTGAAAACACAGGATACTGGCCCCAGACATCTGAGGTGCATATCAACTCTTGTTTCTTCCCATATGTAGAAAAGTGCTAAATTCCTTAACTTGGAATATCTGATTTTCTTTAATTAAAAATAGTATTTTGACATTCAGACTACTTGCCCTTTGGGGCAATCTTCTATATAACCTGACTTCTCCCATTACCCCCTTGGAGCAGTTCTCTCAGGGTTACTTGAGATGCTGACTCCCAGGCCTGAAATCATAAAAATTACTGGCAAATAAAACATAACTCTCTACTTTTAGACTGAATTATTTGTTGCTGTTGTTTAGTCACTCAGTCATGCCCAGCTCTTTGTGATCCCATGTACTGTAACCCACCAGGCTCCTCTGTCCATGGAATTCTCCAGGCAAGATTACTGGCATGGGTTGCCATTCCATTCTAATAATGTTTTAGTCAACGCCTAAAATAAATTATTGTGCTAGATATCTTCTAATTCTCACTGCAATCCACTCCCTATTATTTCTTATAATATAATATGCTTCAAGAACTGACTTATCTCATCTTGCATAAATTAGGCTTCATGTCCTATAGGGTATGTGTCATTTTAGCCATAAGAAATGGGGGAAAGGGCAGGTCAAGAGCGTATTTGCCCTTAGTTCCTCTCCTGATAGGTTTAAATTGAAAGTAGCTATTTTTCTATCCCTAAAGCCACAGATCCCTTTTAGGGTCAAAAGGCCCATTTAATTCAGCTCTACTTCTCCCTGCATTCTAGATGCCTCTCTTTCTTGGTATAATTGGGACTAGAGTGGTGAACCTTCTCAGCTCTTGCTACCTTTGCATTGTCTTCTACTCTAGTCTTTATAAATAAATGTGTCCCTTCACCAAAGTGCCCTCAGTTACTCTATTGTACTACCTATTTTCTTTGCAGACCCTAAATGACACATCCTTTAAGCAAAGGATGAAAAAATGACTATAATCTACCTCTTCAACACTTAGTCTTGCCTATGTTTCTTTTCAAAGAAAACATCCATACTTAATATCAGTACATTATTTGTGGTAAGCTTTATAGTTGGTGATGCTTAACTAAACATAATTTATGCAATGTCACTTCCAAGGAGGGAAAATTCTGTTCAGGTTGACCTTCTGGAGAATTTGATGAATTAAAAAATACATATATTGGCAAGAAAGCAATGACATTTACCAGCTTCTAAAATAGGCATTATGTTCTCTCCTTTCTTAAGCCCATAAAACAGCCAAGTGAAAAGATCTCAAAGTGACTCGACAAAATGTTGGAAGCACCATATGAAAGAGTCTGGTTGACATCCTGTCATGTTAACTTTATCTCTACAAAGTCAGATGTTCTTATTCTCCTGTAGTTGATATAAGAAGATTAAGGTGCTGCATGACAGATGGTTTTAAAAAGTGCATACTATTCCATCTGGACCCAAGAGGAAATAGCAAAGTCACCCAGAACTTTTCATCTAAAAATCGCAATGAAAGGATTCTTAAATGTGAATTTTAACACTTCACAAAGGAATTCCACTAAAATTCTAGAGATGGTCAACTTCAGTTTTTCCCCAATTATAAATATTTGTGCAACCTGCCATCCAGATAAGACTAAATATTAACATAGAAAAAGTTAAACTTAGAAAGTTCCAGACTCATTTTACAGCAATAATCCTCTGCTCCTTTCCAATTTTGATCATATTTCCTTTAGGTGGAGGTTTTATACACTATTCTGTTGTATAAATGTTCGAAAACATTCAATGCATTTTATTTATTTATTTTTTTTACTGTTTTCACTAACAGAAAGATACAGCCTATAACCAAAGAAATAAAATTCTAGCTGTGCTGTTTCCAAATATAAAATATTTCCACTTATACAGATCCAATGTTCAAAGTTTTAAAAAATGTTAGGTTGATTCAATCCTACAAATCCTCAAAATAATTTAACTAAATGTTATTTGTGTTCTTGCATTAAGGTGATTACTGTGCTTCTGATGGTAAGAATAATGATGATTCTTTTTTTTTTTTTTTTTTTTACATTTTAGTTGCTTTTATTTAAAAAAACTTACTGATAAATGAAGCAAACCTGAGTGTAGATTCCCAATTATATAAGTCAACTGTCTTTCCATTTCTATGCATTTCTTCTTGATGTTTCTTTTTTCTATTATTTCTCTTATGGCAGATAGTAGTCTCTCTTACACAGGGAAATAGTTTATCTACCTTTATCAATATTATAGCTTGATTCATTTTCTTTTTTTTTGTTTTTTTTTTTATTATTATTTTGTTTTTTTGTTTTTATTTTTCAGTGGGTTTTGTCATACATTGATATGAATTAGCCATAGAGTTACACGAATTCCCCATCCCGGTCTCCCATCCCACCTCCCAAGAATAATGATGATTCTTAATTATGGTGATTATGGTGACTCTGCATTAAGGAAAAGCTGTTCTTTAATAATAGACAGTAGGTTTTATCTTTTATGATAAAGGCTAATCAGGTGGGAATGGAGATGATATGAAACTGGATGCAAGGTACATATCACTATCATATAAGATGGGGAATAGTTTTTCATTGTCAGAATATTTCCACATTTTAAGCAATCATGAAATGGAGTGGTAGTATGAACCTATGATTTAAAAGATAAATATACAAAAATAATGTTTATAATAACTAATCACTAATGATTAATTGGTCATGTATGAATGTGAGAGTTGGACTGTGAAGAAAGCTGAGCACCGAAAAATTGATGCTTTTGAACTGTGGTGTTGGAGAAGACTCTTGAGAGTCTCTTGGACTGCAAGGAGATCCAACCCGTCCATCCTAAAGGAGATCAGTCCTGGGTGTTCATTGGAAGGACTGATGCTGAAGCTGAAACTCCAGTACTTTGGCCACCTCATGCAAAGAGTTGACTCATTGGAAAAGACCCTGATGCTGGGAGGGATTGGGGGCAGGAGGAGAAGGGGACGACAGAGGATGAGATGGTTCGATGGCATCACCGACTTGAAGGACATGAGTTTGAGTAAACAAGGGAGTTGGTGATGGACAGGGAGGCCTGGCGTGCTGCGATTCATGGGATCACAAATAATTGAACACAATTAAGTGACTGAACTGAACTGAATGATTAATAAACAACATTTATATAGTTGGAATTTCATAGTTACACTCACAAACACTATATATATAATATATGTGTGTAATGTTCATGTGAATCAGTTGATTTGACAGAGACTTTTTTATAATAATGTTAAATAACCCTTCATTGAGGAATTAATAATGCATTATATTTTATTAACAATTCAATTCATTCTGCCATATTTTTATCCTAATTGAGAAAAGAAAGATTATTATTCTCATTTCACATTCTTACTACATTGAGTATTGTTCTCAAAAATGTGTATGACATTTCTCCTAAGATTTTTTTGATGTCTTAGAATATGGCTATGTGTGATATTCAAATACTGTTGTATTACTAGATACCATAATTTTAATTAATTGCTTAAACTGACTGAACTTTAACTTGGCTTTTAGTAGGTAATATTTACATGTAATTTAGAGAAGAGAATATTAATCACATTCTGACTAAAGACATATTGTCATTGAAACACAAATTTCCTTGCTTTCTTTTTTCTTTCTTTCTTCCCTTCTCTCAGAAATGTGTGAACACCAAGTCTTTGCCAAATATTAGGATATAAATACAGTACACAAAATGATTTTGAAAAAAGTCATATAGAATTCATGTTTTCAAATGTTTATATTCTAATGGTAGGACAGAGAAATGCATATAAGTAAAATTAAATTTGCACATATACTATTTAAAACAGACTAAAAGTAGAAAATGCACATCTATAAAATACTGTAATACTAATGCATAAAACTAATAAAACATATGAATATCTTTATGCTAGTGACACAAAATGCAGATAAAAAGAATGAAATGTTTACTATCAAAGAAGATATTACCAATCTCATGAATTGGAAGACCTACCACAATTCTGATGAACATCCTCTAAATTTATGTGCAGATTTAATGCAATTAAAAGAAGGTAGAGATGCAACCAAAACATTTCCTCCAGGGCAAGACTTAAAGGCAAATGGCTTACTAAAAATTTTAAGGAACAGATAATTGTCATGTTACACAATATTTTCATAAAATAGAAATATATGTGTTATGTAGTTAGAATAGTGAAACAGGTTCCAAGATCGTGGTCAGAGGAAGCAACGGCTAGAACTTCGCTAAGGGCAAAGGCAAGGAAAAAGCCTTGGAAAAAGGAAATCATGGCCTGGTGTGAGAACCTTTGGTGGGAAAAGACACCTAACACTCTCCTTCCACTGACTGGAAACACGTTTCTTTCCCTGAGTGTTCTCTCGTGCAAGCCCTACTCTGCATGGGGAATAGCCAAAACAGACCCAGGGACCACCAATGGGAAGAGACAAAAAGTATAGAAGAGGAAACCAAGACATGTTGGGACCACTCCTAAAGGAACTGGTCCCCTTTCACATCCCCAGCGTTTATGGTCTGCTGCCTAATAAATCCTGCTTGCTTGAGTTGTAACTGGTCTGTCATTTCAATTCTTTGCTGCAGCAAGACAAGAACTGAGGGAGAAAAAAAAAATGATTTGACATATGGAAAGCAACTAAATTAATTTTATTAAAATACATTACCATATTACCAACTAAATAATAAATAATCCCCTCAAAATCACTTCAGCAGTCCTTTTTTTATGAATATGAAGAAGCTACTCTAAAATATGTACGAAAATGAAAATAACAGCCAAAACTATTTTGATAATGAAAAAAAAAATTGAGAGGGCTTGTGCTATATGATTTTTAAGAATATTTTATAGTTATAATAACAAGGACTTTGTGGTATTATAACAAAGATTAGTGAGAAAAAATTCAGTCTAGAAATAGAACCACACAAATATCACCAGTTGATTTTTGAAAAGTGGCAAAGGAAAGTCAGTGGAGAATGAATAGTGTTAAGTGAATGACGTTTGAACAACTGGACATACACTTGAACTCTTGATCTGTTCTTCGCACCTTTCCAAAATAAAATGAATTACATATCCAAAAGTGTAATATAAAATTATTAAACATTTAAATGAAACATAGGAGCAAACGAACCTCAATGAGCTTGGGTTATACAAAAAGTTCTCATTTATGTGTGCAAATGCAAAATCCACTAAAGAAAGATTGAACTTTTCTTTAGTCTAAAATAAGGAAACAAACCATTCAATTTTAAAAATGGGTAAAAATATGAATTGTTAACTTCATCAAAGAAGATATGCAGATGACAAATATGTTCAGGAAAGATGTTCAACCCAATTATTCAATAAGAAAACTGAAATTCAAATCAAAAGGAGATAACAGTACCACTACATGTCTAGTAGAAAGGCTACAATGAATAAAGCACAATGCCAAGTGCTAGCTTACAGTAAGTACTTCTTTACATAACTCTCCCCAAAATCTCTCTCCTGAGATATTCTTCCTTCCTGAGATAGACTTCCTCCCTGGCCTTAGGAACTTCAAACACAACAAAACTGAGGTTAAATTCATTCTTTTTACATACACACCCACCATGCATACAAAGTCAGTCCTTCCAAATTGCAGCTTACAACTTGGTTCAAAACTTAAAGCTCATTCCATCTATACTTTTCTCCTGTATCCCCACTACTACATCTAATCACAGATGTAGTTCTAGCAATTCTATTAGTATTTCTTCTACCCCTATAACAAATAGAGCAACTTCACTTTCTTTGGTTTTACTCACATTTGCACTTTTTTTTCTTAAAAAATGTTTTTATGATTTTATAAAACTAAAATGAACTTGGAAATTTTTCATGCTAGAAATTATACTGACTTCAGTATGAAGATACTGCAAAATCTAGTTTCTAAAGTATTTGGGAATATTATATTTCCAAATCACTGTAGTGTGAAAACCCATAGGTTTTCTTTTTTTAACCCCCATGGAGCTGCTTTCAGTATTCTCCCCATGCTTAACATTTCCCTATTTTTGCCTTTGCTTTTATTTTTTATTGTCCTCTCCACTTAGAGAGGAAACAGTTTGTTTTCATGATGTAGTAATCTGGCTTTCCCAAGTTGATGTGGTTTTTAAGATAAATGGAAATGCCCTCTCTTCCAGGAAGTTTTATCACATTCCTCACAATAAATATAATACATATCTTCTTTAAGTAATCTCAAAGCATTTTGCATCACAATCCAACTCTTGTCACATTCTGACCCCAAACTTACACACTGGCATTTTGCCTGTATGTTACATTCAGCCAGGAATAAATAAAGGGCTTCTAATTTATCACATCACCTTGCACATGAGATCAGCTGCATAAGTGGTCATTGGATTGAATGCAGTTTGTTTTTCTTGTTCTGTTTTCTTGACACATGAGGGAAATAGGAAAAGGGTAGCACTTAAAGAGGTGGAGAAGATTGCTATCCAGAATTTGTGAAGGGGTGGATAAAACTAATAAATAATAAAACAGTTTTGCCCTGTGAAAGCTTATAAAATGCTATCGTAAAATACGCACCGTGTCCTTTAAAAATGGTGTATTATTCACCTGAATGAAGACAATGAATAATAATTCCAAGGATATTCATACTGATATTTTTTACTGTCCTCTTGCAAAAACAAAGGCAGAACAATTGAATTTCTAGCATATGTACTATGCTTTCACTCTGCCAAAGAGATTTGTTTGGAAATTGGGAATTGGTATTTTTATACCCTAGTGTTAGAGAGCTGGCAACAAACTTAAAAATACAAATGTTTACAATATAGTTACTTAGGATCAGTTTATTCTTGAGTTTTAGCATATGAAAGCAATGATAAAACCATGACAATGAGACTAAATCACAATATAGCAGGATAAGACTATTATTTTTTATATTATTTTATTATGGTCAAATAAGGCTTCTTACTTCCAGAATCTCAAAACTCATCTCCTAGTATATATTTGCACTCTCCTATCCATCATCTCCCTGCTGTCAGATAGTCTTAAGAAAATACACATCAGAATGTTTTACATTTTCGCTACACCATTTAGTGGACTTCCCTGGTGTCTCAGACGGTAAAGCATCTGCCTACAATGTGGGAGACCCGGGTTTGATCCCTGGGTCAGGAAGATCCCCTGGAGAGGCAATGGCACCCCACTCCAGTACTCTTGCCTGGAAAATCCCATGGAGGGAGGAGCCTGGGAGGCTACAGTCCATGGGGTCGCAAAGAGTCGGACACGACTGAGCAACTTCACACCAGTCAGAAGTGTTTCATAAAGGCTTAATGTGAATTATGTGGTTCTCTATTTATGTTATCTAGTCAGCTTTACATTCCGCACTTCTTCCACTTTCTATCTACTCATTTCTGTTCTCTTTCATCCATCTTATTCTACCATCTCCTTCACCTTCTGGGTCTCCAGTAAATCCAGGCTTCTCTTTGTGTTCTTCCAATAAACAGAGCACTCTATTTATTTCAGTAAAAACTGCCAGATTTCTTCTATCATTCTTTAACATTTATTCTTTTATGTTATTATCTTATTCTTTAAAGCTTATTTACTTTACTTTTCAGGCTTCCTATAATCTGGCTCTAGTCATCCAACCAAAGCCTTTCCTTATTCCCCCTCTTCCCTTGTCTTCCCCTCTCCTCCTCCTTCTCCTCTTCTCTCCTTCCTTCCCTCCCTCTCCATCTCATCTTCTCCTACTACTCTTTTTCTTTCAATATGAGGATCTAAGACAGCAAGTCTGGGATGGTTCTATCAACTAGCATTGCTCAAGTAGAAATATTCCCAGTTATGGAGGCATTTTAAAATGAAAAAAAAAAAATTTCCAGAAAAAAGGCAGAATTCTTGACTGTGATAAAGCTGGCATTTTATTTTTTTTTTAACCAAGAAGTAAAATGCAAGCAATGTTAACAGGAGGTTTAAGTGTTCCTAATATGAGGTGAGACAGCTTGTTCTATGGGAAAAAAATTACTATTAATATATTGTGATATATTTGCATTTAGGCAAAGAATTACTTTGATATTCATATATTTTGGGCATACATGTATTCACTTTTTTTCTTTTTTGCTGATACATGCAATAATTTAGTTCTTAAGGACATCATAGCTGTACTGATGTTGCTGTATAACAAACTAATACAGGGAAATCAATAGGCCTGATTATTTGTTAATATATAATGTGCATGGACAATATAAATAACTGAGCCTTATGAGTCTTTCATATATTTGCACATATTTAAATGATTATTGTTAATTAACTTACATTTATATATTCCTTTAACATACATTTACCTACAGAGTGTCTGGCACCATGGTAATTGGGATATATCAGTGAATAAAAGAGACAAAAATATTGCCCTTCTAGAGCTTACATTCAAGTGAAGGGAGAAAAAGGATTAAGTAAAGCATGTAACTATCATGGTGATAGTGCTATTTATAGAAATAAAGGAGGGAATTATGGTGGGGTATGATGTGAAGGTTATTTGCTCACTCCCAACATTGACTTATATAGATTAAAATTAGAGAATGAGGGTCAAATAGTGGGGATTCTTGTTGTGTTGGGGTGTGTAGAGAGTTCCCCTAACAACAGTCCTTAGCATCACAGGTGTTTTTGGTTGCTGTGAAGTTGAGCTTACATGAGGAGGAGGTAGCAGGTGTGATGTTTTTGACATGGGGTATGAAGATTGTCAAGATGGAACTGGCCTAAATGTCTAGAGACCTGGTTACAGGAAACTTGTCTAGAGCTCCTTGAACTGTGTCTTGAATCCAGGAACAGAGAATACTTGGAACTTTATTTATTTTTTTTTAACATTGGTAAAAAGTGTAAGACTTGACAAGTGAGGATCATTTCAGACCACACGCAGAGCATTTTAACTCCTGACCCTTGGGTAATCATTTTCAGTATCTTTTTTCAAAGTCATCAAACTTGAAAATAAAGCATTGGTGTTCAGATATACATTCCATTTATCAAAATTCATTATTTTGAAGAGTTAAATTTAATTTAGATGAGTTGGAAGTTTGACCTCTACTGAAAATAAGAAGAAGGAATGTTGAGAGCCTAGCTGAACACTGATGATGACAAAACCTAAGTCACATTATGGGGAATGACAGAAGGAGTGTTGAGTATGAGTACTATTCTTTTTACTAGAATTGCATTTTTTAAACTCCTGGTGTAAGTGTTTTCTCAAGTCCTAGAGAAAATCAACGGGTTATAGAATTAAATAAAAATGTTGTCATTAATTCAGAAAAGATAATGATGATGATTCCCAAACACTAAAAAGTAAAATGACCAAGTGAATGGAATTCACATATTATGAGGAAAGAGCACAGTATGTAGACCTATCCAGAATAAAGGAAGGAAAACATTTAAAATACAATGGGCTGACTTGATTGGTGGATACAAGTAAAAGAAGACATTTTTATGCAAATATAACTACAACTATGAAATTTCACATTATAGTCAGAATTAATTAGGTGAAATGTTAGGCAAACCATATGAGGAGATAAGAGAAATAAAAGCTTGGAAGTTCTACTGAGAGAGCTTCAGGGGACCCATACCTGGAACTCATTAAGCAGAGAATGACAACTCTCTGACTTAGATAATTTAGCCATTCATTTGGTAGGAAAATGTTAGGATTTGATGTGACATTTTTTTTCTGTTTTAAAACAGTTTTATTGAGCAATATCATTGGCGTAGCAAAATTAGATATATTTAAATTGTACAACTTGATATTTTGATATATGTATACACTATGAAATGATCACTGCAGTCAAGCTAATTAACATATTCCAGTATCTGTCACTATAAGAATGGAACAGCGAATCTAAGAATACTTGTCACATTAGATGAAAGTCAGAATTCTATCAGAATTGGTCTTGATTACTGAAGGTGTGAACATGGAGGCACCTTGCTTATGTTTTTAGGAAAAATCTTAGAAACAGCATTCTGCCATACAATCACTTAATATTGCTTCAGTGTGTCCATAACGTGATGTGTGTCATCCAGAAGTGAATTTTTAAATCTGAGAACAATACGATCAGTATGACATGTAGCTATTTTATAACCCAGCAATTCCACTTTTTTGCTGATACATGCAATAATTTATGACTATAGTCATACCCAGTGGAAGTGTTAGTTATATTCACTAGCATTCATAAGCAAGAATATTCATAGCAGAGCTTTCATCCAGCTTCCAATTGAAAACAACCCAAATGTCAGTCCACAGTGATGAAGATTAATATATTTCAAATATTTACTTATACTATGGAATTCAATATAAAAAATGAACATGAATAAACCATTGTTATATTCGATAACAGGGATAAATTATATTAATATTTAATTAAGCAAATCAATCAGATACAAAAGAGTTGTACTCTATGATTCAAAAACAGACAACCCTAATCTCTCAAGTTATCCTAAAAGCAGGTTAGGATAATAGTTGTTTTTTAGGTAGGAATAGTGCCTGGAAGGGAACAGAGGTGAACTTTTTGGGGTGTCAGCAATATTCTTTTTAAAACATAGGTGTGATTACATAGAGACACTCACTTTATTAAAACTAAGTTTACATATATGAAGATATATGACTGTTAACTGGTATGTATGCTATATTTTTGACTTGTCAGGTTATAGGTACCCACAATTGTTTAGCATGCAAATTCAATAGGTAATATTATTCCAACTTTGTATAAGTTGATCCTAATAATTGAATACAATAGGTGACACAGTTATAGAAAATTCAGGACAACAGAATATTCCTTAAAATATGCTTAGCATCCTTGATATAATCTCCTAGCATATAGATCCTGAACCTTTTGGGGCCATCTGATCTATTCACCTTTCTGTGGTTCTCTCATCATTATTATCTTGTGTGGTCTATTCACAATAGTATTTGGGTTTTCTTTTTAAAGGAATGTCCTTCTGTTACTTGCATGCTCATTTTTCTCAGGTCTATAGAACTTTGCATGTACTTGTAGTTTTATCTAAAATACCTCTTCTTGTTGGATAAAGGAATCCTTACAAGTCTGCAAGGTTTACTTTAACTATGATCCACTTGTCTCTTGGAATGCCAGCTTCACTACCTGCCTCCACTACAGCATTCACCTCATTGTGTTATGATTGTGTCTGCTTATCTTTCTCACACATTGGATTGTATCCTGCTCAAGAGCAAGCATTGTGTCTTTCTACTTCATATCCTTTCCCAATTACTTCACACAGAGCACAATAACAGGTTATACTATACAATCAGGCATGTCAGTTGACTGCTTAAATCTTAAATTATAAATTGTATTTTTGGTGAAAAATTACCATGATAAAATATGACCTGCAGTTGTGTAGGATTTTGTTCTATTGTCCTCATGAACACTGTGTGTATGCGTACACATGTTTTATTATATTATTTTGACCTTCTGGGAACATTATGTGAAAAGTGGAGTACTGCATACCTATTTTCTAGAAATATGTTTAAATAATACATGACATTTTTGACCAGAAGATTATTTGGAAATTACCCACCCCTATTTGTCTTCTCACTCCCAAATAATGTCCTTCCACATTTATTCAAGGAAAAAAAAATGAATTGTTTGCTGAAGCAGCTGCAGATCACCCTGAATAAAAGCATATTCCAACTGTTTCAGAAAAAAGTACAGAACCATTTATGCTTAAGAAACAAAAGGGAAACCATCCTGAATTAATATATAATGAAGGAAATGGTAATTATTGGATCCAAAGGTTTCCTGAGTCTCACAGTTCTAATGTTTTTTTGGAACTGCTTCAAGCTGAGACCAGTACAAACAGAAAAGAATATGAAATGAAACCCTGTTGAGGGCTCTAGAGTTTTACAAAAGTTACCATGCCTTTTAACAATGATGGAATCACATGATTTGTTCCCTAGCTTCAGTGGCAGGCTCAGACTCAGCTGCTTTTGAGCACGTCATATTTATTAGAAACATTATGGAGAGAATCAAATATATCAGTCACAACTCTATCCACCTCCTAAAATGGAGGTGGAAAGCATCCCTAATTCTTAGCTGAGTGTTGCCATTAGAGATAAACAAGGTTTCAATCCTCTAAGCAAAGATATTCCTTATTTAGAGACTTACGTTAGCTTCTCTTCACAGAAGCCAGCTAATTTAGTCATTTGTTCGTTTTTCTGTTTTTGTTGTTTTTTTAATATGCTGCAATATAAACCAATTAGGTGGATTTCCCCACTTGACAGAAATAGATGACACAGTAGATGTCCTTGGGCATGTTCCATGGGCTCTTAAAATCTTATTCTCTTAGTGACATAAAATCATTCTGATTTTAATCTAAGAGCCAAAATATGATACCTGCTGGAATAGTTCATTACATATAACTAGTCCAGAAGCTATTCTTTCATATTACCACTTTCAGGACTTAGGAAGTGCTTTGGGTCAAAATCCTTCAAGCTATGTTTAGTGGTAAATACACACACACACACACACACACTTAGCTGTTTATTCTTAAATAAAGTGAAAATGAAAGTCACTCAGTTGAGTCCAATTCTTTGAGACCCCATGAACTATACAGCCATGGAATATACAGTCCATGGAACTCTCTAGGTCAGAATACTGGGGTGGGTAGCCTTTCCCTTCTCCAGGAGATCTTCCCAACCCAGGAATGAAACCCAGGTGTCCCTCATTGCAGGTGAATTCTTTACCAGCTGAGTCACAAGGGAAGCCCATTGCTTAAATAAGTGTTGCTTAATCTTTTGTTCCACTGATAATGGCTAAATAATCCTCAAATTAAAAAAAAACAGCTATAAAGTGCATGGTTGTTCTAAGGGTATTAAAAGGAATATCAATAAATATTTTTGCATCCAAGATATCTTAAACCAAACCAAGTTCAAATTATAACAGCTTCAGGCTTATCTTTGCTTGAAACATTTCCTGATGCCCCAACACTCACTAAATTATTTTTGTGTGCTATGATGTCTGTTTTGCTTTTGCATCTTTATCCTATGCAGTTTAGATGATAATTCAACAATTTCCTCATCATGACTGAGAAGCTTTTTCCAAAAATATTTTCATAATGAATCTTCTCTAGGGGATCCTCTGCTCTCCAGAATCTAGCAAAAGTAGGAAATAGATCTCTATTTTACAAGTCTAATTGAATTTCTATTCTCCTTTCATGGAAGAAGAAAGTTTAATGCAGCCCAATTTCCTACTACATAAATATGACTGTGTTAATGGGGAATTTTATTTTATTTATTTATTTTTTTTCTGGGTGCTTATTCATTTATTTCCAGAATATTAGAACTAAAAAAGACCTTAAGGATGAATTAGGCTAAAAAGTTTCTCTTGCAAGCTCAGTTCAGTTCAGTTCAGCTGCTCAGTCGTGTCCGACTCTTTGTGACCCCATGGACTGCAGCACGCCAGGCCTCCCTGTCCATCACCAGCTCCAGGAGTTTACTCAAACTCATGTCCATTAAGTCGGTGATGCCATCCAACCATCTCATCCTCTGTAAGGGGAATTTTAGTTCCCCAAATTCCAAAGTGTTTTTTACAGGAAAGTGAAGTTTTGTTCTAGCTATCATTTCAGAATTTTTAGCAATCTGAATTCCACACTGACTTGACCAAAAGTTTTAGCTATCATTTTGAAATAGACAATCTCATTTTATAACTACTGTGAATGAAGTCTGTCTCATAAGCATAGCTATATTTCCCTTGTCAATAAAAATATATACTCACTACTATCAGCTAGAAAATCATGGTTCAAAGTAGTAAGTAATCAATGTCCTAACAAGAGAAATTATTACCAACATGTGAAGGTATCCTCATTTAGGGAAAAGGCCACTGGATAGTTGACTGGGGAGAATCAACTTTAAGGTTTAATAGCTGCGGTTTAGTGATAGAGCAGCAGCAGCAGTGATAGAGACTTATGGTAAAAATGGAACCAACAGTTACAGTCAAGACTTCTGAACTTGGGGAAGGCTTATATTGACGCGAAGTATAGCTTCTTATTCAATATTTATGAAGTACAAGCCACCGTCATAAGTACTAGAGGGATCCTGGATTTGCACTATGCACGTCACATTCTTAAAACTAGCATGCTGAGGCTAACACAAGTGATAAAATGTACAAGAGAAACAGCAATAACCAAATGATTCTTAGCCTATTGCTAACAATAGGGAACAGTAAGTTTGCACTATAATAGCTATATATATATATATATATATTTTTTTTTTTTTTGTAAAGTCTCCAACAAGCATTCAAAAACACACTCCTAATTCACATCTGGTGTATGGTCCTGGATTTACTCCTGGAGCTATGTGCTCTTAAATAGGTTTCTTAAGCTATCTGAACTTCACATGAATAAATATTAAAATAAGACAGTCTCCCAGTGTTCAGTTAACTCCAATATTATCCAGTCCTAATTTTGACATAGAACTCAGGACTAACTGTACACGGAGCTGCAGTGAGTCCACTTTGACATTAACACAACAGCAACTGTAAAACAGCAATGCTCCAATACTGAACTAAATTTTTGCATATTCATTAGTTTTTGTTATTATTAGATTAAGAGAATTGAGGGAATGAAGCAAAGGAAGCCAATCAAGTTATTCTAATAATGCAAAAGTAGTGCCCTTAAAATGATTAAAATGTGAATCTAATATATTTTACATGTTTAGAAAACATATATAATGTAATTGTGT
This sequence comes from Muntiacus reevesi, assembly GCF_963930625.1. NCBI lineage: Eukaryota > Metazoa > Chordata > Mammalia > Artiodactyla > Cervidae > Muntiacus > Muntiacus reevesi. Next base: position 85,424,174 of record NC_089254.1, on the reverse strand, counting down.
TTTTTCTTGTTTCTAAGCTAATATCCTTATAATTATGTATTTTTTCTATAGAATTTCCACAGTGAGAGGTAATATCCAAAAATACAAATAGTTTTTGTATATATTAAGCATATGTTAACTATTAAAATATTATGAACTATATTATTCAGATTCATCACAGTTTACTGGTTCCTTACACCCTGCCACACCTCTATGAGTAGCCTCTTCAATAATTACTTTCAATTTATCCACTGAGAATGCCAAATGTATTTCCTATTAGGAGCCTAACTATTGTACTCTTTATCTCTTAAAAAAGTGAACTAGACCAAAATGTAATTATGATCTGTAGGGATGAAATTTATACTAAATTATACAGGGCAGTTAATATTAATCAGAAATCTTTAAGTTCCAAACTTCACAACTCAAAATGACTTTTGAAACCACAATAAAACAAACAAAAAGTATTGACTCTTTCAGTTATGAAATGGTGTCACTTGTTTCTTACTCATATTTTCACCTCTGCTTTCAGTTATTTGGCTTCAGTCCCTAGTGAGATCTCTGCCTATGGCCAGAAATAATTCTTCAGCCATTCAGGCTTTACATGACCATTACAGTTTGCCTGCTCAAAAGGGAAGAGACAGACTTATTTCCCATCTCTTCCATCAGTCACCTCAAAAGATTCCCAATTCATGCATACCACATACACCAAATATAGTCCTCTTATTGTCTAGTATGAGTCAAATACTTCAGTACTCATTCAGGAATGCCAGTGCCCAGAGAAAAGAGGTGGAGAGGACAAAAATGTAGCAGATACCCAAAATACTTTTACAAACATAAACATATTGTCATCGACGTTCCTTCATTCCTTAATTGATGGACCATATGAAATAATAACTGTATACAAATTGTATAATGAGACTTCTGTGTAGGTATACAGGGTAAATACTTGGTATATATTGAGAAAGAAATAATAGTAATTTAGTAGTGGAATTTTCAGGAACCTAAGGTTTAGGGTTATGATAGGAATTATGAAGTTGTTTTGTAGGGTAGTTCTGATTTACCTCTACTTTTTTCTATTTATAAGTCATGCTTTAAAGGAGATAATCATACATTAAATTGTGAAACACTGCTATAGTTCGTGAGAACCTTGTGCTTCCTACTAGGTTAAAGATACAAAGTTTAAATTTATATATACATAAATGTAGTGGTATCAGGGAAGGAATAACATCTGAAATTGCTGGCTGATTTCAAATGCAAGTAAGATATTCAACCCTGCCTCTGGCTATTTATACAAAGGCACAGAATAGAGTTGACATTGCAAGAAACATATTTGTTTTTTTTCAATATATAATATCTGTGCAATTCATTTATTAGTGCTTGTTTTCCATCACTGAATAAAGAACAATTTATTTTTAAGTTGCTTAAGGTTAGAAACTGTAAAAAGGCAATTATATTTCTGATTTGTAAATAATATGCCAGCAAAATTAAGATATCTCCACAGCTTAGTCTTTTAAGGTTTCTACATAAAGTATCTTCTGAGTAAAATGTATTATATAATGCAGTACATATACACATATAATCTATGTAGCATTCATTAGTATTATATACTATGTTCTTTTCTTTGCTAATACTTTATATATTATCATTGGAGAACTTTCAACTGAATAAAAGTCATAAGAATTTGCTTGAAGTTTGATCACTGAAAATATACACATTGAGAATCTGTTGAACTGAAGTCATATTTTCCAATCTGAATAAAGAGGGATTTATTTGCTTCTATCTGGTTAAAAAGTACTGGGAATTATTTTGGACATATACCTAAATAAAGTAGATCCTTTTGTGGTCACCACCTATCAGTCCAGTTCCACATCAGGCCAATTCCACAACACAAGGCATGAACTAACAAAAGGGTTTTATCAGGGGAAATGTACAGGGCAGGTGTTCAACAAGAAGAGAAGGTACATTTTTTTTCACTCCCCTTCCTTTCATTAATCTCATGGAGAAGCAAGCAGAATCAAGGAAATTGCTGAATATCCAGTGACATATTTCATTTTAAACAGTAAAACAGAATATTCTACAACCCTTACCTTCTTAGAAGATAACTTTTTCAGCAGTGGGATAAGCAGCTGACTGGGTATCAAGTAGTCTGAATTGTTGTTCCAACTGTTGAGCTGATGTCTAGGAAAGATGTCTGCCCATTACCTGGAGTATTTTGGGACTGATAGGAAGTTGGCCCCAGGAACAGCACTTCCTGCAAGGAGAAGGAAGACACTAGAGAGCAGAAGAAGAGTGTCTGGGTACACGCATGGAGAAGTGGACCCCGGTGACAGCTGACTCATTTTTCAGGTTACATGTAGTACAAATCTTGGGTCATTCCCAGATAATCCACTTCGCAGGCAACATGTTAAAATGCAAAGTGTTTGTGATATTTTGTTACAGTTTGGAAGTAGGAAAAACAGTGATTTCTGATTGATCAGTGTTAATCTGAGTTTTCAGAAGTCAGTGAAATTTGATATGAAATTTGCATTAAAAAATTCAAGAAAGATGTTGATTGTGACACTACTGTTTTTAATTTCCCCAAATTCTCTATAAAGTATGACTGGTTAGGAAGACCAGAAGTCTTCTAAGCCTGACTGAAGGGTATTGTTGGACAGAGAGTAGGTTCTCAAGGCTGGAGACCTGTGGAAAAGATAAGGGTGATATGAACATTTTTGAAATTGTAAATTTCTCTGACACTTATTTGTTATGGAGGAAACCCATTGTCTCATCTAACAAAATCCTTTTGATGGTATTTCTGATGTGTGTTGCACATCCTCACAAAAACATGCTGATTCTGTTAGGGACCAATCCCTGCCACTCCTTGTTGCCTCCATGGCAGGAGTTCTGACTCTAGGTGATGTTGGTCTGACATCTGACCAACCCCCCACCAGGGGACATCTGACAGTGTCTAGAGACATTTTTGATTGTGACAACTGGGAAGGTGGGTGCCACTGGTGTCTATGACTACTGGCTAGAGATTCTTCTAAACACCCTACACGGACAATCCCTAAGAAGAAAGAATTATCTTGGCCCAACATCTCAGAGTGTTTAAGTTAAGAAATGCTGCTCTTAGGACCATAGTAAGAGTTTTTATATATGTTGTCCATGCTGTGAAACAAATGACCATGGACAGAGGCCTAAAAAATATCTGTTAATGAACTCACATCTTCTATAGGTTAGACATCTGGATGAGGATTAGCTGAGTTCTCAGCTCTGTACTCAGGGTTTCACAAGGTTGAAATCAACGTTCTGGCTTGGTTGCATTCTCAAAAGGGTGCTCAACTGGGGACGGAGTCACTTCCAATCTCCCTTAGGTTGTTGGCAGAATTCATTTTATGGTGGCTGCAGAATCCATGGCTAAATTGAAGAGAGACAAACAGATAACAACACACAGTCTTCTTTCAGGAAGGTGTGTGCTTTTTTGTAAATGGTTCACTCAGTTGGAACAAACCCATTCTAGATAATCTTTTTTTAGGAGTAATGTAAGTCAATAAATCATTAGGGATCTTAGTAACATCTGTAAAATCCCTTCCTTTGCCATAAAGCATGAGATAACAATGAGAGTAGTGGCCTATCACCTTTGCCGTATTCAATTGGTTGGAAGCAAGTTGCAAAGTCCACCACCATTCGAGGGGAGGGAATAACATAAGGGCATGGCTCACTGGTGGTCACTCGGGGCTGTGCTCACCACAGTTCCTACCTGGAAAGAAAAAATGTCTAACTTTAAGAGAATACAGTGTCATTCTGTACCCAACCTGTGGCTATTTCGGACTGGATGGGGAAATAGATACTAACGAACAGATTCCTTGAATTGTTTCCTAGCTTGTGAAGTGAGAGCCATTATAATAGGAAGGAGAAACTAACAGTCCTGGAAATGCCACCAACTCCTATAAAAATAGTTAATCAAGAACCATTTAGCTTCACTAGGGCCAATATAGAGTACAGTGTAAGTCACTCAATCATGTCCAGCTCTTTGTGATCCCATGGACTGCAGCCTGCCAGGTTCCTCTGTCCATGGAATTTTCCAGGCAAGAGTACTAGAGTGGGTTGCCATTCCCTTCTCCAGGGGATCTTCTTTGATCTTCCAGGGATCAAACCTGGGTCTCTTGCATTTCAGTATCTTTACCATCTGAGCCATTAGGGATGGCTTACAGGGTACAGAACTGCCATCAAATATCTGAGGGCTGCAAGGATGGCAAGTCCTGACACATTCTCAATTTGTATCACCTGCTTGGCATACACAATGTGTACTGTGCTTGGGAAGGTGATAGGAGGTTTCCATAAACTTAATGAGATGGTAATGCCAATTGCAGCTGCCACCGTACTGGATAGAGTATTTTTCTGGGGAAAATAATCTTACTTCTGGCACCTGATATACAGCTACAGGCCTGCCAAATGCTATTGGTTACATTCCCATAAGTGAGCCAAATCAGAAACAGTTTATAACTATGTAGTGAGGACAATAGTACACCTTTACTGCTCTGCTTTTCTCTCTGTTGTCACGGTCATCTTGATATCCCTCATAATATTAATCTTGCCGATACTTTACACTGAAAATCTAGGGGATTTTCACTTACACTGGATCTAATAAGCAGTAAGAATACCAGCAGCCTTACTATTACATATGCTTCCAGGAATGTGGTACATAAACCCTCAACAACTTAAGGCCTACCCTATTGCTGCAGTTCCTAAGGATGCAGTGGAATGGAGAATTTAGGGATAGTCCTATTCAAATAGAACAACCTTACTTCACTTCACACCACCTGTGAAGAGCAGGAGGCATGGTGCTCTGTGAGACCCCTCAGATTTTAAAGTGGCATATTCTACACTTGACTGCTCCTGTCTGCCCATCTTGTATTAAAGATAATCCCTACGGAATACAACCATGATTGAGACTTAGGGCACAAATTTCTGCAGCAGGTTCAGGCTGTAGTCTTACAAGATACCCTACCATTCAGATCATATGACTCCCCAGAGGGTCATATTGGAAGTTCTAGGCAGAGAATTATGCTGTAGGAGATGCTGGAAAATCCCAGTGAAGAATCTGAGCACAGACTCTCCCAGAGTTAACAAATTCACTACTTCTATCACAGTCAGTCAGTCAGTCAGTCAGTCAGTCAGTCAGTCAGTTCAGTCGCTCAGTCGTGTCTGACTCTTTGTGACCCCATGAATCGCAGCACGCCAGGCCTCCCTGTCCATCACAAACCATGGCCAATTAACTTAAGAGAAAAAAAGCAATAGCCTAAATATAAGAGAACCTTCATGGTTTTCTAACTGAGGTTGATGGCTTTCACACTACTGCCTCACTCAGCAGTGACCTCATCCTGATACTCTGAAGGGAAATTTTCTCAGATGGCACAACTTTGGTGGTAAATCTGTTTGGTCACCTAATGTGAAAGAAGAGATGGCTTGAGTACCCAACCTGCCAATCACAGAGGCAGATGCTGATCTCTAGTACATCACCTTTCTCTGGGGAAGTCAGCAGGCTTCCCAGTGGTTGGTTCACTATGGTGGACCCTTCCTTTCACAGCACATGGCTCTTTATTATTATTAGAACACACATATATTTCAGGTATGGATTTGCTTTCCCCTTTTGTACTGGTTTTGTCTGTACTGTTATTTTTTTACTTGTTGAATGCTTTATACACAGCATGACATCTCTTATAATACTGTCTTCAACCAGAGGACATGACTTTTTAATAGAAGAAAATGCTATGTGTGACTAAAGCTGTAGATTTCAATTTTGGAGTATAATACATTTTCTACCACCCTGAGATGATGTCATATCTTGATGGTAATTTGTGGGTCTTCTGTGTCTGAGACACAAATGCTTTACTACACAAAGGACAGAGTGGCTGCTGGAGGCTAAAAGCCATAGGCTATTGCAATTATCTTCCATTTATCTCTCAGAGTCTCTCTCCACAGAAAGCAGGAGAAGAGCCTGCTCTGTGTCTTAAGAGAACTGATTCATATGGGTTATACAAAAAGGCTCCCATGTTTTCTGGTTTGTTTAGATTCAGCCAATGGTGAGTCCTATGAGGAGATTAGAGGGAAGTAGAATCATTACTGAGTGATACTGGGATGTATACTATCATGATATTTTCTCTTTTGCTCTCCATAGGTTGGCTACATCCTTTCAATGAAGGTCAGGGCTCCTCTCAAGCTGGCCCTTTCTATATGATTCTGCTGGGTTTAGGTAACTGCTCCTGTCTTCATCTATTCAAATTTCACAGTGTTAGCAACACCACTTTAAGCCTTTTTAGATACTATCTATCAGTCTGTCTCCTCCTGCATTTAGATTTAAGTTACTGGTAACAGTCTATCATTACCAGTCCTGAATACTTCACTGTTCCTTGCAGTTTGTGCCCAAACTATTATAGGCAGTCCTTTGTTGGTTATTAATTACCCTAATTGGAGTCTGATAACTATTTACTATGGTGGTCCTAACTTGTGCAATGGCAGAGGCCAGAACATAACTGAAAGAGGAAAAGAGATAATATCTTAGACTTATCCTGAGGAGTGGGGAGCCAGGAAACTATTGAGGTATACCTCTTAATTTTGCAGATAGAAACTCAAAAGTAAGTAGACTCAATATTTTTGTAGACTTGAAAAGATAAATAAAATAGAAATAAAATTGGCAGTTTCAAAAGAAAAATACAGAGGAAATCAGCATTTTAGCATGTGCTCCCTCCAGTTTATCCTTCCTCAAAAGTGGCTCAATTTATGAGAAAAGTTACATGAGCACTCAAACCACATAAGACTAGTACAGAATGACTAATATTCAGGTCAGATTGAACCAAAATCTCTCTTTTTTACTTATATTCCTTTTTTTTTTTTTGGACATAACTGAGACTCTGGTAAGATCTTTGGCAATGCTAAAAAGGATTAGACCTGGAACAATAAAACTGTTTGACAAAGTGACATTAGGAATAAAAATTTCTTTGCTTCTCAAATGTCATGAGTGTGGGGCCGAAACTCAAGCTCCAACAGGAATATAACTTTTTTGCTTTCAGGGTTAGATTTTATCCCCTCTATTAAGAGATACGCCTGATTCTGTGGTGAACAAAAACATAATTTCCACTCCTATGACAGTTTCAGTTCAATTTAGTTCAGTTCAGTCACTCATTTGTGTCCGACTCTTTGCGACCCCATGAACTGCAGCACGCCAGGCCTCCCTGTCCATCACAAACTCCCGGAGTCCACCCAAACTCATGTCCATCGAGTCGGTGATGCCATCCAACCATCTAATCCTGTCATCCCCTTTTCCTCTTGCCCTCAATCTTTCCCAGCATCAGGGTCTTTTCAAATGAGTCAGCTCTTCACATCAGGTGGCCAAAATACTAGAATTTCAGCGTCAGCATCAGTCCTTGCAATGAACACCCAGGACTGATCTCCTTTAGGATGGACTGGTTGGATCTCCTTGCAGTCCGAAGGACTCTCAAGAGTCTTCTCCAACACCACAGTTCAAAAGCATCAATTCTTCTGCACTCAGCTTTCTTTATAGTCCAACTCTCACGTCTATACATGACCACTGGAAAAACCATAGCCTTGACTATGACTATAGTCATAGTCTAGATGGACTTTTGGACTAGATGGACTAGATGGACCTTTGTTGGCAAAGTAATGTCTCTGCTTTTTAATATGCTGTCTAGGTTGGTCATAGCTTTCCCTCCAAGGAGTAAGCGTCTTTTAATTTCATGGCTGCAATCACCATCTGCAGTTTCAAATAGCATTAATTTCCTTTCTATTCTGTCTGATCATCTACCTGTGTATGTGTATCCATCTTTCTATCTATCACCTATTTCCATATCCTCATCAGCATTTTACTTGGGGGTTCATATATAAAAAGCTTTTTCTTTTAACAGGTCTGGCTCTACTTCAGGCAAGCCCATGTGAAGTCACCATGACCATTCTGTTCCAGCAGAGCAATACAACTGGCAGCACTGGCTTAGCCCCAGGGAGAGCAGTAGGATAGCAATGATTGTAAATTTAAAACAGGAAAATGCCATTTTTTTAGTTGTGGATACATTCTATTTGAACATAACTGTGACTTCAGAAAGACATTGTTCTGTTTTAAATTCAGTAATTGAACTTCTTGTATGTTGACTTCCCTCTCCACGGGCTAAGCCAGCATGGTCATTTTGAACAATTTCCCTCCTCTGTGACCTGAAGAGCAATAGACATTTCAAACAATGGGCTCAGAGGCAAAGCACGCCATGCATGGGAAAATGACTAAAACATCCTGAAAGGATTTCCAGTGTCGGGGGCCTTCGGAGAATTGTTCTAGCCCAATACATGCTTTCCTGCAAAAGACTCAGATTTGAACACAGAGAAACAAAGAAAAACTAAAACAAATCCTATTGTTAAGAGACTAATTTAAACAACCATCTGGGGATTTCTTGTTTGCTTTCTTTCCTGTTTTGTTTTATTTTGTTTCATATTTGCCTCCTTTATCTGTATTGACATTGAAGAACTGAATTAAACCAGTTTATCAAATACATTAACTCTGGAGTGAGCCCTGGGCAAAATGATCATGAAATATTTGTCTTTGAGGGACATCTTGAGCTCCTTCTTTGATTTACAGTTTTTTCTTTTCCTTTTTCCCCACCCCAATTCCTTTCCAGCTTTTTTTTCTCTAATCCTTTCCCCTAACTGTCAAATCCAATGGATTATCCTACTGTTTATTATTTTCCCTCCCTGTAGAACTGAATGGAAAACATCTCATCCCCCTTGATTTCTATCACAGAACTCTGCTAATGTCCTATTCCTTTCTGACTTTCTCCTCTTGGTCTCCTTGTTTCCTTATTGGGATTATTGTCTGCTTTCTGCCCGTTAAATAATTTTTCCCCCTGCTAACACTCTTTCTCTTCTCAATTGTACAGTACTGGGATAGTTACATCTAAGTACTTATTTTTAATCCTCATGGAATTAAGTTTATTAATTAAATATGCAAAATAAAAATATGGGCAGAGAAACCATACTTCCTGCCCTGCTGCTGCTGCTGCTGCTGCTAAGTCGCTTCAGTCGTGTCCGACTCTGTGCGACCCCATAGATGGCAGCCCACTAGGTTCCTCCATCCCTGGGATGCTCCAGGCAAGAACACTGGAGTGGGTTGCCATTTTCTTCTCCAATGAATGAAAGCGAAAAGTGAAAGTGAAGTTGCTCAGTCATGTCAGACTCTTTGCAATCCCATGGACTGTAGCCTACCAGGCTCCTCCATCCATGGGATTTTCCAGGCAAGAGTACTGGAGTGGGGTGCCATTGCCTTCTCCAACTTCCTGCCCTATTCATTTCATATCAGTTTCATCCATCATACATACAATTTGAGCTGTTTTTGGTACATTATTTATTTTTTTTACAAAAATAAGAAAATATATATGCAAACTTAGTCTTACTTAAGCAAATGATGGCATATTATATATATGTACTCAATACAAATACACATGTAGTCATGTATTTTATCATGGCTTTCTTATTCTATATTAAAAAAAAACACACATTTTGGCATTTTGTAAGTCACCCCATAGCAGTTCATAAAACATTTGTATTTTATTTTAAATCTGTGTAGAATTCTATTTTAGCCTCAATCCTAAGCCCTATCTGACCTGAAGCTAAAAGAGATATAAACTTCTTCAAATATGAAATGAAAACTGCCTTTTATCCAACTAAGATATTAGTTAGGAATTCTAGACTTTGATTTTTCTTTTCCCAAAATAAATTTTCCAGTGTTATCAAAAGTGACCACTACCTGCCACTATCTTTGCAATCACCATTTTCACCAGAGCAACTAAGTATCAATACTCCTTGGTCACCCAGTATCTTTTTCTTCATCTATACTTCATCTTACATTATCACTGCTGATAATGTAGGCAATCATGATATTCTACATGCTGTGACTTTTAGTATCCTATCCTCCAAATGAGAAGGATGATTTATGTTTGCATTTTCTTTTGCTGGGCAAGACTTTCTGAGGTGAAATGATAATGCTGACAATTGCCATCCAAGACTTCCCTTCTCGGGGGTGCATGTTAATTCTTGGTAGGGCAGGCTACAATCCATGGGGTTGCAGAGTGAGTCAAATGAACACACACACATGGACTAACAATCTGGCTTGGCCTATATAGAAAGCCTCTGCTAGGATAAAGAGAGAATCCCAACTTCTTTGTGAAAGAGAGAAAATGAGGTGAAGAGCATTGGGAACTGGGAATCACCAAATGTATGGCTGGTGCACCCAAAGTGTGAAATGTTAGTTCCTTTGTTATATCTGACTCTTTGCGACCCAAGAACTAGAGCCTGCCAGGCTCCCCTGTCCATGGAATTCTCCAGGCAAGGATACTGGAGTGGGTAGCCATTCTGTTTTCTAAGAGATCTTCCAGACCCAGGGATCAAACTCAGGTCTCTTGCTTGGCAGGCAGATTCTTTACTGCCTCAGTCACCAGGAAAGCTAATATATATATATATAAGCTATATATATATATACACACACATGTATCGTATATATTCATATATGTATAGATATATTTATATATTTGCTGGGTCCTGAGGTTGTATAGACCATCGAGTTACATTAAAATCTTTAAAGGCAAAGATTTGGAAGTGAAATTTGGAAGACTACCATTTCTCATGGTGTTCGAGTAAAAAGACCTGCTGCGAGAAAGGGCTGGACTTCAAGCACATGGCCAGTTATCCAGTTAAAGCATAAGCTATGTTCTGAAGCTACACTGGATGGTCACAGGGTTTAGTCACCAAGCTGTGGCTGACAGTGACCTCATGGACATAGAACTGCCAGACTAAGTCTGTCAATGGAATTTCCCAGGCAAGAATACTGGAGCGGTTTATAATTTCCTTCTCTAAGGGATCCTCCCGACCCAAGGATAGAGCCCATTTCTCCTGCATTGCAGGTGGTCTTCTGCATTGGCAGGCAGATTCTTTAAAACTGAGCCATCAATAATTCCCAGTACATTGAATGGGAGGCTGGGCATCTAGGCTGGAAAACTTCAGAAAAAAAAAAAAAAAGCTACAATGTTTTAAGGCTACAAATAAGATCCTAATCAGATATGCACTCACAATTCCAAGAAGACTATATTCAGAGAAAAGGGATGAATATAGATAAAATGTGAACTTGTAAATTGCAGTCCATACAATTTAATTTGTGATACAGTTTAACTTGTGAAACAGAGGAAAGAGACTATCTGATTTGTAAGAAGATGGAATCATATGGTCATATGGCCCTTTTATTTACATATATCTAGTGTCCAAAAAAATATTAAACTTACAAAGAGGCAAGAAAATTTGACTGATAATCAAGAGAAAAACAAAAGGAGACACACATAATCCAGATGTAGGAATTTTCATACAAAGATTGCAAAATAAGTGCATTAATATAGTAAATAAAAAAGGAAAATGGCTCAAATAAATATGAAGATGAAGATATTCTATACAGAATTGGAATCTATTAAAAAAGAACTGCATAGATACCCTAAAGTTATCATATATTAAATTAAAAACCCCAGGAATAGATTTAACAGAAAATTGGACACTGTAGATGAGATGAGATGAATAATGAATGATTTGATAAAAACCAACTTTAACTGGACTCATCGTTCTGCAAATCATTTTTCCTATTCAATCAGAAAGATCATTCTAAAATGAAAACTTCATTACTTTCCTCAAGAAAAAAATCAACAGATTCTTAGTGAAGTTAGGATAGTGTACATATTCTTTAATATATTAATATAACTTTATAAGACCTGCTCCATTTTATATTCCTGGAATATATTATTCACTTAGTAAATATTACTTAAATGAAATAGAAGTTTGTTAGTGGACAGTGAGGAGTCTCACCTAATGAAACTATATGATATAAATATCAGTTCAACCTGTTAAAATGCTTATTTGGAGACATTGCACATTCTTGTCTAAGGGCCTGGCAGACTGAATGCAATGCATCAGAATTTGGTCTGACAGAGGATTACAGAGTTGATTTTAGTTGAGACAAAGGTAAACCTAGTACTACTTTAAATATATATATATATATACACATATATACACACACACACACAATTGAAACACAGTAAAAAGTGGCTCAGAAGGTAAGGAATCCGCCTGCAATGCAGAAGACTCTGGGTTTAATCACTGGGTCGGAAAGATCCCCCGGAGAAGGGAATGGCAACCAACTCCATTATTCTGGCCTGGAGAATTCCTTGGACAGAGGAGCCTGGTGGGCCACAGTCCACGGGGATGCAAAACGTCAGACACAACTGAGCGACTAACACTTTCGCACTTTATTGGAACAATACTTGTTTCTAATCAACTCAAGCTGAGACAAAATCTTCCTGAGACTCTTCTAGTGACCAATGTGAGACCCTCAGCATTCTTTTCTCTTTTCTTCCAATGCCTTATTCATGAATTCTCTGTGATCATTTCAGACTTGAAAACAGAATGTTGATAATCCTCCATGCAATTTCAGTTGGTATTTATCTTTCTTGAGGAAAAAAAAAAGTTAACATGAAAACCACACTGAAATAATTAGAAAATTTCTAAGCTTTAAACAAATATCTTTATCCATTTATGTTCTGAGGAAGGATTACTGGCTTTACTAGTTGAGTTCCTCATATCTATAGAAGATTAAAACCAGATTAAACTATGTTTATTGTGGAAGAGATAGATATAGCTGTCCCTTCGACTCTCAGCAGATCATAAAATCCATGGGTAGTTAGGTCCCTTATATAAAATGGCACAATATTTGCATATAACCTATGCACATCCTCCTATATACTTTAAATCATCTGCAGATTAACTATAATTCTGAACACAGTGGAAATGCCATGTAAATAGTTGTAAATACAAAGCAAATGCTATGTAAACAGTTACTGGTATGAGGTAAATTCTGCTTTTTGGAACTTTTTGCAATTTTTTCAAATATTTTTGATACATTGTTGGTTGAAACCACAGATGCAGAACCCCTGAGATCAAAGGGCAAACTGTATAAAGCTATTTTAAAATTGAGTTTATCAAGTTGTAAAAGAAGGAAAATTTTAAAAAACTGTATTCTTAAAAAAAGCTGGGCCCTATTTTTCTTCCAAATTGAAAATTTCAAATATCTTTTACTTTCTTGATAAGTTGCATTACATAAAAACATAAGGATTCTTGAGCTGTATCAAAAATGATTCTAGAGAACTCTTTTCATAAAATACTCACATTTGAAATAAAATTAGAAATGACATAGAACTTATATAAGTAGGAATACAGCAGAAAATTTCTATATCAGAACAATAATATTGAATTTATTTTGAATTAATTTTGTCATTAAGTTCACACTGAATAGACTTAAGTATAATGTTTACTGAACTTTGGATATTGTTGAGTATTAAGCAATACAGATTCTTTTAAAGCAAATGATGGTAAATTACATAATCCCCATAAAAATAAATATAGTAGTATTTTTTTTCTTGGCAGAGCTCTACTTAAGTTATATTTATCCTTCTCCTGATTATATAAGTTGATTAGAATACACTTTTAATCAAACTAAGATAGTAGTATATACTATCTCATTTGATGCCACTTTAATTTCTGTTTCCTTGGTCATAGAGTGCATATTCAAACTTAGAGAACTTGCTAATATGTTCTATTAGTCATGAGGAAGAAGTGTTTGGGTCAAAACATAAAAACCTACTGTAGAGCACAGGGAACTCTACTCAATACTCTGTAATGGCCTATATGGGAAAAGAATCTAAAAAAGAGTGATATACATATATATATATATATATACACACACACACACACAGGTATACATATGTATATATAAGTATATATAATGGATTCACTTTGCTGTACATCTGAAATGAATACAGCACTGTATATCAACTATACTCCCCTAAAAATTTGATTAATAAATAAAGTGCGAGTAACTTGAACTCTAAAAAAATTAAAAAAACAGATTCTATGAAAACATCTCAAAATTCAAGTATGCTGGGTTACTGGTGATACAGTCATAGTTCAAAGATCTTCTATTACAGGCGCCTCTTCATTCACATCATTTCATTCCCTATATTATGTCCAAAGATAGTTATACTTTGGAGAAAATTTTTAAATACTTACTGTGCAAAGTATACACTCATTATGAATGCCTACTCAGGCAAGGGGACAGTAAGGTATATTTGCTTCTTAAATGGTGTTATACTGATATGTGAATTCTATGAATGACTGCATTTTTGTAGTTTTATTATATATCTTACAATGCCTGGTGAAAAGGCATTACAGCCCGAGTTGCAGTTTTAAAGCATAATAAATATGCATTGCAATACAGAAACTGAGAAATTAAGAACTTTGCAATCTTATAATAATTTGTCAATATTATCACTATATACAGAATACATGCACTGCAGAGAATTTACAGTTTCTGCAGTGTACCAAAGTTACATACACAGTGTCTCTCACATACCCACTGCACTTATTTTTTATAGTATTCCTGCAGGTTAAGTGCTATCAATTCCATTTTTTCTTTTAGAGAAATTTAAGTGTCTTGTTCAGTTCAAATCATATCTAAACCTTATTATAAAACTTCTTGCTCTACTGTATGTGGAGTGATAATATACTGCATGTGCTCCCACTGTGCAAGGCAATGCACATGTAAACTCACAAAACCTCTCTGAAGATAATTATTAGTATGCATTTGTATGTATATTTATGTCATCCACTTTTAATTACATGTAGGTAGAGCAGCCTGCCCCAGGCATAAATCTTCATTTGACTCCTCAGCTGTTACAATAAGGAATTAACCCCATCCACTATTCCTGGAGGAGGGTATGGCAACCCTGGAGAATCTCATGGACAGAGGAGCCTGGCAGGCTATCATCCATAGGGTTGCAAAGAGTTGGACAGGACTGAAGTGACTTAGCACACACGTTTACTTACTGTTTAACATACAATTAGCTTACTGTTTAACATACAGAATTTCCTGAATTAGCAATGCTAAATCTCTGCTCTCTGGTTATTTCCCAAAGAGGAGAAATTAGAGTTGTTTATTGTAGACATATTATTGATAAGTATTCTATACATCACAGTGTATGGTCCTTATGAGGATTACTGGGATAAGATTTACTGAGGTCTTAGAAATGGGGATAGACTTTCCAAACTTCATCTTAACTCTGGGCACTCTGAGTAATGTAACTTAGATTTTTCCCTTGCTAGTGATTCTCAGAAAGTTCAGAGCAAATTTGTGGTCCCATTCTAAAAAGTGTGGAGAACCTTATGGCATGTATTTTATCCTTGGCTTCATTTTATTTCTTTTACCATTAATATACTTCATGGTAATATAATTCATAGTTATTTCTACTGTGCTGTTTGTTTTTAAGCTTTGTGTATGATATATTTATATATCATAAAAATAACTTAGATTCATTTCACAGAAAATTTGAGGCAGTTTCCTTAGAATACATGCAATAGAGCAAAAACACCAGAGCAAAATAATTTATTATCATGGGGAATATGAGTGTGAACTAAGGGGATATCCAGCTATGAGTCAAATACAGTTTTTAAAATTAGACTACTCATTTGGTTCAGTGCTTTCTTGTGTGCAAAGGACAAAAAGTGTATGTTAATTACAAAATTTACATTGTCAACTAGGAAGATAGTTTTTAAAAGGAACATATTGGCTCTACAAATATCATTTTTCCCAAATCTTAATTTTAAAAGAGACCTTATAATGATACTCAACTCTACTTTATATATAGAGTAGTGATTACTACTGAATTAAATGAACAGATATTATTTGTTATACAGAAATATCATTCTTTTGTTTTTGTGGAAGGTAGGTCTGACGGGAGTAATTACTAGCAATGACTTACACTACATAATCAGACTAACTCCCATATACTAATAAAATATAAGAAAAATGAGAGTATCTTATTTTATAATTACAAAGTAAAACATAAACAAATACTTTGCTCTAATGGTCAAATTGCTTCATATTTAAGTGATAGAAAACATTTTTTTTTCAGTATTTATAAGCCTCATGGGTACACCTTAAGAAAGACCATACTGAATAAAGAGTTTTGATGACACTGCATGGCCTCAAACAACAGGGTCCAGAAAACTTAGGGCTACTTTTCATATTCAATATCTTCCCATTCCTCATTCTCAGTTTGAAAAAATGAATATATTACAGATGGATGTGCAAGTAGGAATTAATATGGTTAAGTTAGAATTTAAAATATGTGGGGAATGTAGACTAATTAAAAAATAAGTTGGAAAAAATGATCAATTCTAAAAAAAATAAAGTTCCATCTCTTTTTACCATTCACAAAAATATAAATATAAATAGTAGAATATATGTATGGCTTACATTTTTCAAAACAGCATTGAGGCATAGAAATTCTTTACAACAAATCTATAAAAGTTGATACAGATTTTTAAGCAATATCCACATGATAATGTAAATTTATATAAAAGTTCCTGATAAAGTGAAAGAAAAAAAGCAGAGTGGGAGAAAATATTTGTAACATATATAAAAATACCACTGTCTTAGTTCATTTGGATTGCTGTGACAAAATTACCACAGAGTAGGCGATTAATACACAACAGAAACTCATTTCTCACAATTCTGGAGACTTTTTGAAGCCTAAGATCAAGGCACCAGCAGATTAGGAGTGGTGAGAATTCGCCTCCTGGTTCTTTCAATAGCCTTTTCACTATGTTCATGTGACAGAAGTGAACAAGGAGCTCACTCGGATCACTTTTTAAGGGTGCTCTGTGCTGTGTTCAGTTGCTAAGCAGTGTCTGACTCTTTGCAACACAATGGGCCTTCCACCAGGCTCCTCTCTCCATGGGATTTCCCAGGCAAGAATACTGGAGTGAATTGCCATTTCCTTCTCCAGGGGATCTTCCTGACCCTGCGATCGAACCCTCATCTCTTGCGTCTCTTGCAATTGCAGGTGAATTCTTTACCACTGAAGCCCCTTTCTAAGGGTACTAATCCTGTTTATGAGAGCTTCATCTTCATGACCTAATTGCCCTCTAAGGGTCCTAATCCTACTTATGAAAGCTTGATCTTCATGACCTAATTACCACCGAAAGACCCCACCTCCTATCCTATCACACTGTGGGTTAGATTTCAATGAATTTTGGGGGGACACCCACATTCAGTCTATAACAGCCATCAAAATTGTAGAAGTCTTCTCTGACACCATAACTAATGAAGCATATTCACACCCCCAGCCCAACCCTCTCAGCCTTTATCCTGCTGTATTCTATTTGCAGCACACACTTCTGCCTGATATAATATTTCATATTAATTTGTTTGTAATTTTATTGTCTACAGTCTCCAAAAGATGGTAGAATTGGGAGACAGGTAGACAAAGTTGTCTTATGAAAATATTAACATGGGGAATGTAGCACAATTTCATCAACAAAAAGGTATACTTTATGAGCCATAACTTAAAAAGATTAAGAAAGTTAATCATTGACTAGGACAAATGTATTTCATATTTTTACACATAGGAATTTCATTTGATAAAGGAGTATAAAATTCATTCTGGAACTCTCCAAATTAAAATAAAAGCACCTAATTTGGAAGACCATGGTAAACAATTAAACCTGCATTTTTCTTCTTCAAAATCTAACTTGAGATGTCACTATGTGTTTCCAATTTCTTTTCAAACTAGGTATGTCAATTTACTCCTATTTTCTTGCTTGTATCTAAAAATGCAAATAGGGAAGGTGCATTAAAAAAATCTCTTTGAGAGAGGGGAAAAAAGGAACGTTTCTCAGAGAAGATTTTGACTGAAATAGCCTTTGCTTATTTACCCAAGTACATTCCCAGGAAGATTTTTTTTCCTCAAACCCATTTGGAAATGCTTCCTTGAAGCCTGGTGTTTCAGAAGAAGCACTTTCTGAGTTGACAGGACGTATGCCTCTTCACTAAGCACTCTACTTTTCATTTCTTGCTATGACATGGTGTTAAAATCTCCAAGGTGATGTTTAGGCTGCTCTCAAACTATTCTAACAATCTGGAAACCTTAAGTTCCTTTCTAGAAAACAAAGCTGATAAAGCTTTTGAGCTTCAAAAGAAGAGTGTACTTTGAGTTTCTATTGAATAATGCATAAATGTGTTTACATGGGAATGCTAGGTTTATCTTATTTTATTGTTGTCATGGAAAAGTTAGAAATTTAACATAAAGTAAAATCTAGAATTTAAGTTTCCAGATTTCACTTTATGTAATGTAATAATAAAAACAATAACATTGTCAAAGGCCAGAGTATAGCAGCCAGTGTCTGAGGGGGTTGAGTAGGCCATCAGGTCAAATGTGCATACCCATCCGGCAACCACACCCAACCCCACCCAGCACACAAAGCTGGGCCACCTTTCTACATTACTGTGTTGTGTGTTTAGTCACTCAGTTGTGTCCAACTCTTTGCAACCTCATGAGCTGCAGCCTGCCAGATCCCTATGATCATGGGATTTTTTTTTCAGGCAAGAATACTGAAGTGGGAGGCCATTTCATCCTCCAAGGAATCTTTTTATTGAACTTTATGTCTTGCACTGCAAGAGGATTCTTTACCCATTGAGCCATCAGGGAAGCCGTGGCCCAGACTTAATCCCCTTCCCACGTCACTGGCAGGACTCATGAGTGCATCTCATGAGAGCTAGTCGCATGGTTTATAAACCTCAGGAGACACTGGAGGACAAGCCCTCCAGTTGGACTAGGAACCTGAAGCATCATTCTTCGAGATAGTTGAGGACAATGATACTTAAACAACAATTCCTCTAATTCACATGCCTGGCAAAGAAAACCGTAAAAACACAGTGGCATTTTCTAAGTTTGTTTCATTTTGGGTTTAAAATTAATTCTCAGCTCAGACTTCTAAGTGCTTCATTTAAATATGTATTTGTCCTCGACTTGAGTCAGAAGCTCTCTTTTCCCCTCCTGTGGCCTGACATGATGATTTCTTAATCGATACTATATCATATTGCAAACATCAAGGATGGACGCTGATGAATCTGTTTCACAGTACTGAGCTCTCTCCCTGAATGATCATTTTGTTAGAATTAGATGTGGCATGTCCAGCAGCATTCAAGTTACAGGCTGACATTCATTCAGCCATATTTTTACCTTTGAATTCTTTTAAATAAATATCTAGCAACCATCTCCAGTATCTGAGAGTTAAAAGCAATATGTGTGTTCAGGTGTTTGGGATACAGATATTTAAATGTTTAAAATTTGATTTTAATAAAATCTTTCTAATATACTGTTGATGTCTTTAAAACTGTTTACTCATTTCCAATCTTATAGCACTTCCTTCTAAGGTCAAATTTGCTTAAGTGTTTAGTAAACGGCTTATGGAAGCATCAAACAAATGATTTCAAATATTAAAAGCAACTGAGTTTCATTAAAAGGAAGATTCTTCCATAACATTTCTTCAGGAATTTTAAATTATTGCATTTTTGAAAGTATTTTTTCTTTCTCCAAAATTCTCAAAATTAGATCCTCTAACATTAGGTGGAGAAATTCAAGATTATCTAAAATTAATATTACAGATCAGTGTATCTTATCATCTAGGTTTTTATCAAACATCTATAATATATACAAATCTGAAATGTTCAAAATAGTGCCTGAGTCCAGGCTTGATGTGTTGAAGATTAAAAGTTAAATGAAAATATTTGCTTGTTGACTACATTCTATCAACTGTTCTAATGTGTATCTGTTTAAAGGTTTCACATTATCTCATTTTTGACCTATGCATTAATTACAAAAAAAGAGTCTTACAGAGTTCAAATATTTTCTTGACACAGATCCTGTACCTTCTATTTTTTTTTTTTTTTTTTTGCATACCCATATCCCAAGAAAATTTCTTTCTTTTCTAGGGTGCAATGGTTTGGATACTGATATTGTTGTCTAACTCATGAATATCACCTATTTTCATCTCTATGAATGAATTAAAAAATCAGTTTTGCAAGGACACCTGTCAATATTTGCAAATGAACCTTCTTGAAGGCCATTCCTTTGACCTTTGTGTTTCTGGCCATCTAGGAACTTCACACATTTATGAGCTTGTTGGCATTTCTTTTATAATTATATATCTGTTTCTAACAATGTTTCCTGAAGAATGTAAGCCTCTGTGCTGGCAGACTGGGGAAAAAATAAAAAAGCTAACTGCAGAGAAGAGTAGCTGCATTTCTCTATAATGGTGAAACAAAGTAAAACAACTTTATAATGGATCTAGAACAAATAAGGCTATAAAGAAAACCAAACATAAAACTACAAGGATATAGATGTATAAAGAAATAAGACATGCCCATTCACAATATAGACTAACCATTTCAGTTACATTGAGATTAAAACCCTGGTAGGTTGCAAAGTGACTTTTTTGAAGAAGCAAAAAATACATATATTTGACTGATTTTTTTTCCTAACAAGAATTGTTTTTCTTCTTTTTTTAAAAAAAAATGTGTTCATTTCAATTAAATAGTCAATTTGGTATATGTGTATACAGCCTACTTTATATCAATTGTTTGCACGCTTATGGGAAGTAAAATAACCGTAATACAGACCTCCAAATACAGTACCAAATTAAAGTTAAGATAAAAAAAAAAAAAAAAGTAAAGATAGAGCTTTGGAAAATAAAGTAGAATCAAGTATGCTTCCAACTCAACAATTAGAAACTGACTAAAATGACTAAATCAGAATTTCAGATGGGATCACTGACTGGCCTCAATTAGTGTTGAAATAAAATAAGTAGAAATAATGCTGACCATGACTGAGAAAAATATTTGCTAAACAATGTACAGACTGAAAAAAAATGGTGATGGACACTAAGAATTCTTATACTTTTTGCCTTCCTAAGAGAGTAATAAAGTACTGGAAGATGTGGAGGAATTTCTTACAAACCCAATCCAACTGACTTCATTAATTTGGAGGAACAATAGTCACACATACGTTTCAAATATTTCATTCCTAAAAATTTACTTGAATAATGTCCTAGATCATTCAGAAAGAAAGCATCAAAGACTATAGTTCACTAAAATAAGAAGCAAATTGGCACATAAACAGGAAAAAAAATATTACATGCAAGGTTTTCAGGTGAGCACTGACATACTTAGATACAGTAATGTTTAACTGTCATAATGATACAGTAAAAAAGAAGAATCAAGGAATACTCTCAAATTAATTCTATGAGTCCATCATTAGTACGATATCAAAACCAGACAAAGACACTACAAAAATAGGTAATTAAAAGCTAATAGCTCTGATTAATATAAGTGTAAAAATCCTCAACAAATATTAGCAACCAAATTCAACACCAGATAAAAAGGATCGTACATCATAGTCAAGTAGGATTTATTCCAGGGATGCAAGGATGGTTCAACATCCACAAATTAATGTGTTATACCATACTAAAAAAAAGGTAAGATAAAAATCACATGATCATCTCAATAAACACAGAAAAATCATTTGATAAAATTCAGCATCCATTCACAGTAAAAACTCCCATAAAATTTCTTATGGAAGGAGCATATGTCAACATAAAAAAAACCATATATGACAAATCCATAGCTAACATCACACTCAATGTTGAAAAGCTGAAAGCTTTCCTGATAAAATCAGGAACAAGAAAATTACACCTACTTTCTCAATTTTTATTTAACGTAGTATTGAATAGAATATAAGCCATAGTGATAAGAAACAAAGTCATCTAAATTGGAAGGGAAGAAATAAAATTGTTGCTATTTTTCATTTTTAAGATTAGAGAGAAATAAAGTGACCTTGTATGCTGATGGAAATGGACAAGGTAAAATGAATAAACACAAACACAAAAGTATAACTGCAAGAGCAGTCCTCAAGAAGGTGAAAAGCGATAGACTTCAGAAATCCAAGTTACTTATGAACAATGTATTTTGACTGCAAATCACCTGTGGGCCAAGGAAAAAAGGAAAACATTGTATAAACAAATATTGAACTCTCAACAGTAGGTTGGTTTTGTTTTTGATTCTGAGTCATGTTGGCTAGCAGGTTTGAGATAGTTTCTCTGTATTTAAGGTTACTAATAATTAAGTATATTGAGATGTCTATTTCAATATAAAGAAAAGGGAAATTCAAAAAAACTAAAAATTGTTTGCAAATTACTCAGGGATGTGGAATATAAATTCTTATTTGTAATAAAATGTCAACGAGTGTCAAAGATCTTGATGATCAGCATCCTTAACTTCACTGGGGCTTCCCTTGTGGCTTAGCTGGGAAGGAATCTGCCTGCAATACTGGAGACCTGGGTTTGATCCCTGGGTTGGGAAGATCCCCTGGAGAAGGGAAAGGCTACCCACTCCAGTATTCTGGCCTGGAGAATTCTGTGGACTATAGTCCATGGGGTCACAAAGAGAACTTCACTGCTGGGAAAGATGGAAGGCAGGAGGAGAAGGGGATGACAAATGATGAGATGGTTGGATGGCATCACCGATTTGATGGACTTGAGTTTGAGTAACTTCCAGGAGATGGTGAAGGACAGGGAAGCCTAGCATGTTGCAGTCCATGGGGTCACAGAGTCAGATACGACTGAGTGACTGAACGACGACAAACTTCACTCTTTGTGAAGAAGTGAAAAACAAGAAAAACACCATTTTTAAACCATCACAATAATAATTGATTCACACAAGAATCACTAATGATGATAAATCTGGTGAGGTATGTTTGATCTGAAACATCTTGCATAGTTTCAAGTACTTTTTCTTGAAGGCTTTGATTAAAAAGTGAAAAACAGTAATGCTATAATGAAAAGAATGTCAGACACCATGTTAACCAAATGATCAAAGTTATAATAAGTCAGGAGACAATTCAAAAATCTTCTTTTCCAAAATGATGCACTGAGAAAGCATAAAACATCATCTCTGTATTTCTACTAAAATGAATTTTTTCTATTTAGTAGGAAACATCACACAAACCAAAACAGTAATTTTTTACCAAAAAAAAGAGAGTAAAACCTAGTCTGTCCTTTTCCAAGTTACAAATGTATCATGGACAAAGAAAGAATACTCCAAATTAAAAAAGAATGAAGACTATGAAAACTAGATGCAGTATGTTCTGCTGGATTTGATCCTGAACCAAATTTTGGTATTCATATAAAGAAAAGACTGTTATTGATATTGAGTTTGGATACATTACATCACAGTATTCTCTCAATATTGATATTCTTTCTTTCTTTTTTTTTTTAAGAATTACACTATTTGGCTCTAAGGAAGTATACTCTTAGAGGATACTAAGAAGTGGAACTAAGAAGTGGGAATGGAGCATCGTGTTTTAACTTACTCTCAAATGGGAGAGAGAGAACCTAATGTTAAAAAAGTTAGACATAACAATATGTAAGCCTTATATAAGTCAAGACACTAAAATCCAACCATAAAGCAGGACAAAAATCTCTTTAAGACAACTGGGGACCTGCCAACATTGACTGAATATTTAACGACATTAAAGGATTATTCTTACTTTCTGAGGAATTTGGTATTAGTTAAGAAAAAAGAATCTGTGTCTTTCAGAGATAAACAATGAAGCATTTAGGATTAAATTTAAATGATAACAGTCCTTTATTTCCAATGTTCCAAAGGTTTTATTGAGTAGGGTGTCAATGCAATAGGATTGCCCATTGCACAATAATTGTTTATACTGGAGATGGTTACATGGGAGATTATTTTGTTTTACTCACTACCTTTGTAAACAATTTTCCATAGTAAAAATTTTTACATTTTAGGAAGTTTAATTTTAATTCATAAAAGAGTATCCTTACCAGGAAAAAAGCATTTGTAAAACATCAAATAGTATATCATATACAGATTTTTACAAACACCGCTTTAATGTAAGAGTTAATTTATTTGCTGAGAACAGTGGCAGTAGAAGTAGTCTGTTTTAGAAACTTTCTTTGTGCCCCATATGCTTATATAATCCCCCTTTCTCTCCTAATCTTTTAAAATTTCACAAGTTGAAGAATATAATTTTCCCCATTGTTTGATTGTGAAGTAACTCTTGTATTTTACCTTGCTGCCTTTGGCTGAATATTCAGGGAGTGATGGGGAGAGGGAAGTGCTAAGACTGTGGCATTCAGTGAGTGAAACTTCATTTTAAACAAACCACTGAATCACAAACCTAGACAGACTATTAAAACTCAGAGACATCACTTTGCCAACAGAATTCCGTGTAGTCAAAGCTATGGTTTTTCCAGTAGTACTGTACAGATGTGAGAGTTGGAGCAGAAGGAAGGCTGAGCACCAAAGAACTGATGCTTCTGAACTGTGGTGCCGGAGAAGACTTTTGAACTGAAAAGAGATCAAACCAGTCAATCCTAAAGGAAATCAATCTTGAATATTCATTGGAATGACTGATGATGAAGCTGAAGCTCCAATACTTTGGCCACCTGATGAAAAGAGACAACTCACTGGAAAAGACCCTGATGTTACAAAGGATCTGAAGGCATGAGGAAAAGGGGGCAACAGAGGATGAGATGGTTGGATGGCAACACAGACTCAGTTGACATGAGTTTGGGCAAACTCCCGGAGATGATCAAGGACAGGGTAGCCTGGCATACTGCAGTCCATGGAGTCACAAGGAGTTGGGCACGACTGAGCAACTAAACAATAATAACAGCTGAATCACTGTTGAGAGTGTGTGGCCTTTTACGCCTATGAATGGTTCATGGTCTATAGAGATTTATAAGGGACAAATTACATCAAAACAAGGAAAGAACTAAGAATATTTTATGATTCCTTAAAAACCAAAAGATGGAATTCTTTCAAAATCCATTTCAGCAATTTCCTAAACTGCACATAGGGATTTTTTTCACATTTGCAATCCCAGAGTGAATTTAAATTGATAGAATTTCATTAGTATTTAAATGTAAGTAAGCATGGTGATAGTTTCCAAGCTTGCCTAAGTGGCTACTCATCACATCATACAAAACTCTCAAGTATCCCCTGAGTATTTTCATGCTTTATACTGTTTTCATATTGCCACTTCCCATCTCTCTCTCTCTCTCTTATTATACATCATAAACACTTCATATACACATCTTTAAATGTTCTCAAGTTGAATTCCCAGGTGGCTCAGTGGTAAAAAATCTGCCTACCAATGCAGGAGCCCTAGGTTTGATCCCGGGGTCCAGAACACCCCCTGGAGAAGGAAATGGCAACCAGCTCCACTCTTCTTGCCTGGAGAATCCCATGGACAGAGGAGACTTGCAGGCCACAGTCCATGTGGTCGCAAGAGAGTCAGACAGGGATGAGCGACTGAGCACACACACAGGGTGTACAGTACAATTAAAATGCTACCTTGAAATCATGATTGAGGTATTAAAAAACATAAAACGACCAATGCAGTCGATTTTTCTGAAAGTGTCACAATCTAGTATGCCTGTGTTATTCAATGGAACACAGCTACACCTTGAGAAAATGTCATTGCTTTATTAACTGAAGGCACCAGAGTCCTGAGATGTGCTCAACATCTATTAATGCATTCAGTGGGAAATCACTGACACTCAAATGAAGATAGAAGTGATTATTTTTCTGTACTCCAAACTGGATAATTGTATCTGACATATTCTTGAATTGGACACATGTATCATTTTCAATGCTATTGCTGATTGACCATTCTTTCCTCCCATCCATCCAACACCCACACCACTGATTCCACTCTTCCTTGGAGCCACATCATCTAAAGACGTAAACACAAATCTCAACTGTTCCAAAATTTTTTTCTTTTATTTGAGAACAGGGTAGTTAAACAATTTTAACTTAATACAAATACTCTTCTAAATTACCCTAAGCAGGAAAATTAACAAATGAAATTTCAGCTTGAGATCAGTAAAATTATGAAATTAATCAAAAGCCTAACATCTTAGGGTACTCTGGGCAGTGAGAGAATAGGCAATGATGCATTGCCCTGAACCACAGCAACACTACAGAGCTGTGCATAAAACCCATTGACAGTTGAATAGCATTTAAGTATTTAGCTATTCATTATGGATAAATTATTTTACCCTAGGATGCGAAATAGCATAGAAGCTCATCATAAACTTTGTGACTAGTACAACATATCATAGTGCAATCAGAAATTCTAAAAGTGGAAAATTACATGAGGAAAGAATATATGCTATTATAAATAAAATAATTAAAATCATTATCCCTTTAATGTAACCTAGACAGCATATTAAAAAACAGAGACATTACTATATCAACAAAGGTCCATCTGGTCAAAGCTATGGTTTTTCCAGTAGTCATGTATAGATGTGAGGGTTGGACTATAAGGAAAGCTGAGTGCCGAAGAATTGATGCTTTTGAACTGTGGTGCTGGAGAAGACCTTTGAAAGTCCCTTGGACTACAAGACAATCAAACCAGTCCACCCTAAAGGAAATCAGTCCTGAATATTCATTGGAAGGACTGATGCTGAAGCTGAAACTCCAGTACTTTGGCCACTGACTCATTGGAAAAGACCCTGATGCTGGGAAAGATTGAAGGCAGGAGGAGAAGGGGACCAGAGGATGAGATGGTTGGATGGCATCACCAATGCGATGGACATGAGTTTGAGTAGGCTCCGGGAGTTGGTGATGGACAGGGAAGCCTGGCATGCTGCAGTCCATGCGGTCACACAGAGCCGGACAGGACTGAGCAAGTACTGAACTGAACTGAATGTAAGTGCTATCCAGTACCAAGTATTATAAAACAGCTTTCCATCTTCTAAATTTAACCACAGAGTATATTAAATATCAACTAGAACTTTATTTCAATTAAAAGATGCTTTCAATGTGTTTTATAAAATAAAATTAACATAGTAAGCATACTCTCATAAATAGGACCATTATACATTGTGTAGATAATTATATGCAAGGAAATTAAAATAATTTATTTAGAAGGCATTTTTGTTTTTGTCCAAATGTTAGGAACTCAAGTTTATTGAAGGACCCAATTACTCATAGGACTTCTTTATCTGAGTTACTATTTCTACTCAATGTTTCTATTTAATCAGTTTACATTGCTTGCATGCTAAGTCACTCCAGTCATCTCTGATTCTGTGCAACCCTGTGGACTGTAGCCCGCCAGGCTCCTCTGTCCCTGGGACTCTCCAGGCAAAAATATTGGAGTGGGTTCCTATCCCTCCTCCAGAGGATCTTCCCAACGGAGGAATTGAATCCACATCTCCCGTCTCCTGAACTGGCAGGCAGGTTCTTTACCACTATCACCAACTGGGAAGCCTGAATTTATATTTAAGAGGGTATAATAAGCTAAGATTGTACAATCACATATATTGATACCTGATTTAGAATTATATAATCATACTGAAACAAAATTATTCTTGCAATAACTACATATAATTTGATTATGTATTTCTGAAGTTATACTCTCTGATCTCAAAGAGTACTGAGAAAGTTTACCATGGCATTTCTGGTGGCACCTGAATGCATAAAACTAAGTAAAAAAGTTTACTCTAGAGAAACAAGACAAAAAGTATTCCAAATCTCTCTATCAAACAAGAATTCTACCCAACAGCTTGTACTTTCTTTGCTGACTGTCGTATTGACTTGCTGCTGGTGGCTATTGCTAAGCTGCCTTTTAGGACATTTTCTGAAATATGCTATGTGGAAACTCTGCCATCCTGAAATAAGATTATACAAAGTGTCTCCTTGAATTGTGGCTGACTACAAACAGATGAGAGTTTTCCTTGTGTGATTACTTCAGAGGCACCAGAACTGACGTCAACAAATGCAAAAGATATAAAGAAAACTACTGAAGCCAGTCCAGCAATTTAAGTGAGAATCTTTGTTCCCTTAAGAATATGAATTTTTATGTTTCTTACTATAGGGGGACACAGAGATAATCCTTAAGGGGATTTGACTTCAATAATAAAGGATTCTTTACAGAACATACAGTGGTTACATTATATTTGTAACCTTATTTTCTACATGCAAACAATCTCTCTTTGCCTTTATTTTGACATTTGCTACTGCAGATCAAATCAGTCAATCTAAAGGAAATCAGTCCTGAAT
This sequence comes from Muntiacus reevesi, assembly GCF_963930625.1. Taxonomy (NCBI): domain Eukaryota; kingdom Metazoa; phylum Chordata; class Mammalia; order Artiodactyla; family Cervidae; genus Muntiacus; species Muntiacus reevesi. The sequence goes on along the minus strand of NC_089254.1, from coordinate 85,396,138 downwards.
ATTCACAGGAAGGACTGATGCTGAAGCTGAAGTTCCAAAACTTTGGTCACCTGATGCAAAGAACTGACTCATTGGAAAAGACTGCTGTTGGAAAAGACTGAAGACAGGAGAAGGAGATGACAGAGGATGAGATGGTTTGATGGCATCACTGATGGGATGGACATGAGTTTAAGTAAGCTCCAAGAGTTGATGATGGACAGGGAAGCCTGGCATGCTGCAGTCCATGGGGTCACAAAGAGTTGGACACTGCTGAACGACTAAACAGAACTGAACTGCATCTTATTATTTACTTTGGAAGATGTGCACTTTGAGATGGAATTATCCTGGTAACATATCTGTAATCATTCTACTTCAGTAGTTGATGTAGAAGTCTACCTTGTGTTTAGTTGCTAGAACTAAATTTTAAATAGGTATGAGAAATGCTATGAATAATCTTTCATCATATTATTGAAAATAATTCATAAAAATGAACAATGCATTGTTAAACATATAAATAAAAGGCAAAATATATAGCAACACAAAATATACCAATATGTAATACATATATATTGCTCAAATTTCTAAATCTTTAGTCTTATCTCAATGATTTACATTCTCTTTACCAATTCTTTTCTTTTGCTAACCTATCACTTCTTTTCCCTTTTTTCCTTCCCTTTCCTCTCTATTAATATATCATTTCTCTCTTTATTCCCTTTCATTTCTTTTTCTTACACTGGCTTATTAGCCAAATAAGCCAAGGACTAGATCAGTTCCATATAGCTTGATGCTTCACTTAAATCTGCATCAAATCCTCATACAGTTTTGACATCAAAGCATGTGACTGCGAGATGTTACAAATTTAAGGATGTTGACATGTTTTCTAGTTACTTTTAGTCCTCCATGCACTATGTGTCTGTGTGTTTCTTTACTTATACTTGCATGTAGGCATAAGCGATATTAAACATACTTAATTCAGAAAGACTATTTACAAATAGTAAATAAATACTCTAATAGTTAAGTCATCTTAAAACCATAACCATATGCTTATTTTAAAGAGATTCTGAATATTTGCTCATCCTTTCTACTAACTTCAAATTAACATTTCCCTAATTTTTTTTAAAGGAGTATATTCAGGAAAATATTCTTCTAACGAATAAGGAGCTTTTTATTTATTTTTTTGTAATGGATGTCTTATCTTTATTTAACTTTAAATTCAGACTTTCAGTTATGATAGATGTCTTAAATTAATATATAAATTTCATTAATTTTTTTTAACTACTTGACAGCACTTTTCATTCTATTTTAAAAAGTCAAATAAAATTGAATTTTAAAAACTTTACTTATTGTTTACAGTCCATTATTCCTTTTCTTCTTTTTACTTTTTTTTTTAAATGAAGTAAACTTTATTTCAGTTCAGTTGAGTCACTCAGTTGTGTCTGACTCTTTGAAACCCCATGAACCACGGCATTCCAGTCCTCCCTGTCCATCACCAGCTCACAGAGTCCACCCAAACCCATGTCCATTGTGTCGGTGATGTCATCTAACCATCCCATCCTTGGTTGTCCCCTTCTTCTCCTGCCCTCAATCTTTCCCAGCATCAGGGTCTTTTCCAATGAGTCAGCTCTCCACATCAGGTGGCCAAAGTATTGGAGTTTCAGCTTCAGCATCAGTCCTCCCAGGACTGATCTCCTTTAGGATGGACTGGTTGGATCTCCTTGCAGTCCAAGGGACTCTCAAGAGTCTTCTCCAACACCACAGTTCAAAAGCATCAATTCTTCGGCGCTCAGCTTTCTTCACAGTCCAACTCTCACATCCATACATGACCACTGGAAAACCATAGCCTTGACTTGACAGACCTTTGTTGGCAAAGTAATGTCTCTGCTTTTTAATATGTTTAATATGTTTAATCTAGGTTGGTCATACTTTTCTTCCAAGGAGCAAGCGTCTTTTAATTTCATGGCTGCAATCACCATCTGCAGTGATTTTGGAGCCCAAAAATATAAAATCAGCCACTGTTTCCACTGTTTCCCCATCTATTTGCCATGAGGTGATGGGACCAGATGCCATGATCTTAGTTTTCTGAATGTTGAGCTTTAAGTCAACCTTTTCACTCTCCTCTTTCACTTTCATCAAGAGGTTCTTTAGTTCTTCTTCACTTTCTGCCATAAGGGTGGTGTCATCTGCATATCTGAGGTTATTGATATTTCTCCCGGCAATCTTGATTCCAACTTGTGCTTCTACCAGCCCAGCGTTTCTCATGATGTACTCTGCATATAAGTTAAATAAGCAGGGTGACAATATACAGCCTTGACATACTCCTTTTCCTATTTGGAACCAGTCTGTTGTTCCATGTCCAGTTCTAACTGTTGCTTCCTGACCTGCATACAGGTTTCTCAAGAGGCAGGTCAGGTGGTCTGGTATTCCCATCTCTTTCAGAATTTTCCCCAGTTTATTGTGATCCACACAATCAAAGGCTTTGGCATACTCAATAAAGCAGAAATAGATGTTTTTCTGGAACTCTCTTGCTTTTTCAATGATCCAGCGGATGTTGGCAATTTGACCTCTGGTTCCTCTGCCTTTTCTAACACCAGCTTGAACATCTGGAAGTTCTCGGTTCACATATTGCTGAAGCCTGGGTTGGAGAATTTTGAGCATTACTTTACTAGTGTGTGAGATGAGTGCAATTGTGCGGTAGTTTGAGCATTCTTTGGCATTGCCTTTCTTTGGGATTGGAATGAAAACTGACCTTTTCCAGTCCTGTGGCCACTGCTGAGTTTTCAAAATTTGCTGGCATATTGACTGTAGCAGTTTCACAACATCATCTTTTAGAATTTGAAATAGCTCAACTGGAATTCCATTGCCTTCACTAGCTTTGTTCATAGTGATGCTTCCTAAGGCCCACCTGACTTCACATTTCAGGATATCCGGCTGTAGGTGAGTGTGAGTTATCACCTTCGTGATTATCTGGGTCATGAAGATCTTTTTTGTACAATATTTCAAAAGTTTACATTTTCTTGTGTTGTACAATATATCTTTGTTGCTTATTTATTTTATACATAGTAGCTTTTTTTTTTTTTTTTTTCCCAACTGGAGGTGTTAGTTTCTGCCACTAGTTTTAATCATTTAATCATTTCTGTACCTCATCACTGGGATTAAGCTGAAGATAATTTAACTCAAATGTCTCCAGTTTTGATTTTTTTTTTTTTTTTTTTTTTTTGCAGTGTTTGAAATGAAGTCGTTTTTATTCTTCAGCAACTACCCAGATGACCCCCAGAGGTTCCAATAGGACAGTAACAATCCACCCTGCAGCTTTACTTCATGAAGGGTGGTGAAATAAAACCTATCATCTGAAAATCAGGCCTCAGCCCTGCGTGAGCCGGCCTCGGGGAGGAGAGGAGGAGACCACTGCGGAGGCGATGCTGTGGCGAACATGGCGCAGATGTGGAGCAATGGAGACACAGCCAATCAGGGCTGACAGATCGCCTGCACGGCGCACCAAGTCCCCACAGCTCTGAGCCAAGTCGTTTAGAAGGGATTCAGGCCACTGCATTGTTCTCGCAGAGGAGCAGCCAGTGTGCGCCCTCCAGCTCACCAGGGCTGGCTAACCGTGCAGCAATTTCATGACAGTTTCTGCCAGATATTTCCTGCTATCTTACTTTGTCTCCAAATCCACCTAAAGTTCACATTGGTGTCCCCAATGACTAAGAAAGGCTTTGTGCTCACTTTTAACTATAATTTATCCTGTTATGCAAAATATTAATTCAAACAAGAAAACAACACTGCAGAATCTTAGGAGGGGCTGAGGGCTTTGTCCCAACTCCTCTTTACATGAAAATCCTGTTGCCGTACACACAAAAAAAGCCAGCTGAGGTCGCACAGACTCTAGGATCCCCGCATCACTGGTGAGGAAACTGCAGCTCCAATTCAATAGGTGCCAGGCCCAAGCCCACAAGGCAAGCACCCCATTAAAGGGCAGAGTTCGGGGCCGGAGTGGGTGTTCCACATGCTTTTTTTTTTTTACAACTGCCCCAACTCTGCTTAGTCTGTGCTGGGGCTGAAGCTCACACATCATCATCACATTTATGATCTTGCAAGACTGAGAAGAACATAAAAAAATGTTTTTGTTTTTTTTTTAAATTTCCCCCAAAGAGGTTTTGCAATCTACTTTTTAAATTAATTTATTCCTTTAGGAAGATTCACAATTGGAAAGACAGGAGAATGATCAGTTGCCTAATGCACATCATTAACAGAAAGTAGATATTTGAAGAGTATTAATACTTAAGACCATGAACTTCTTCCTCAGATTTTTCATCCCACCCCTGTGTGCTCCATCCAACGGATGACAGCTGGGCCACAGCGGGACTCCCCAGGAAGAATCCACTCTGACTGTGTGCTCTGCTATCCAGAAGCAGTGAGCCAGGCCTCTGAAACATTCCTTTTCTGCATGAAAGACCTCCTCATCTATTGTAGAAAAATGTTGCAACCTTGCCACAAGCGATGGCAAAAGTATTTTTAAGCTGACCTCAAAGCAAGAGGCCAGTTCTACTTTCAAGACATCAGTCCTTCTGCATCCCCCTCACCAAGTCATACACACTACAGTCATGGAAAGAGCTCTGATACAGATCAAGTCCAGAGGCAGAGCTTGGGGTCTAATCCCATGGCTACCCCTGTGAAACTGAAAATCACAAGATGGGATGGTAAGGAACCCCTAACATACAGGGCATTTTCAGAGGCATGGCGGGGATGGGCCGTACAATCTGTCTGGGAAGAAGGGAGCTGCTGTGACACCACAGACCTGATGGGGTAAAAGAGATGGCCACAGGACCTGCAGACATCAATGTGAGATGATACAGGACATCTGGGACATGACAAGCACACACCACAAATGCAGATTATTATGCAAGTGAAACTTAAAATGGCATTCTTAATCCTGTTTGTCCAGTCATAACAGACCTATGATCACATTCACGCATCACATCTCAGCTGGACAGCCAGTCACCAGCTTCGTGAAGCCCAAATATGTTGCTGTAAAAGGGCTCTACACATGTGAGCAAACGTCTCCCCTCACCCTGCTAAGTCCAGGAAGCAATAAAACGAAAACTACCAAAGAGAAAAGACAGGGTCAGTTACTGTACTTAGCTTCAGCTATATAACAGAAATAGCCCCTGGCACCAACTTCAAGAAAAAAAATAAAAAATACAGTTTAAATATTCTAATTTCAAAATGTTGACGTTCTGCTTTCCTAAGGCACAGTTAAGAGGTCCCAGAGAAAAACTGGCAACGCTGAGGGGTGTGCCCTGGAAACGACGTGTCTATGTCGCTGTGCAGTGACAGGGAGGTGTCACTCCAAGGCCGCCAGCTGCTCAATGGCACAGCGGACCTTCTTTGCAGTTTCTTCAAATTCCTTCTGCTTACTGTTGGTTTCCTTTGCGATTTTGTTCTTGGTTCTTTCTTTATCCAGTTTCAAAAATTCACTGAGGGTTAATTCTTCAAACCGCTTCTTGACAGAAAGGAAAGCACAACCAGATGAATGCTTTTTATGTTCTTCTAAAGGGTCGTCATCTGGTTCCCAGCCTTCCAACTCCTTGAAGCAGAAGAAACACTGAGCCAAGTCGGGCTCGTTCTCAGTGGGGCAGTGGATGAAGCCTGCCGCGGCCATCCGCTCCGGGGTGCAAGCGCAGCCCTCTAAGAAGGGCCAGTTCTTAAACGTGGAGACGCGGTGGTCCTTGAGGTAGAGCTGCCAGGCCGGGGGCAACGACTGGGCACCCATCCCGCCGCCGCCGCCGCCGAGCGGTGCAGCGATTCAAATCCCCAGTTTTGATTTTAAAAATATGAAATTTTTATACATGAAAATGAAAGAAAATATAAGGGCATTTTAAATTAAGTATGAATTGAAACATCTTATTTTCTCATCAACATATTTATTTTTGATCAAACAAGTGTTTACATCTCAAACCCAATTTGAATATTTTCTTCCACATGAGAGTTTAAATTTTATGGAAACAGAAAATTCATATATCTTATAAAGAATATAAGAAAAGGATAAATATGGTACATAATCCTATTTGTCATAAAATATCAAATAAGTTCTAAAACTTATATAGTGAAAATATATAATTAAAGAAGAACCAAGATATTTTCTCAAACAATTTTTAAATTTATAAATAGCAAGACTGAAAATCTGTAATAATTTAAGAAGAATAGAGGAAAAGATAAGCAATAATGGAATGAAAATATTTTCTTTTTTTTTTAAGTATCAAAGAAGATGTGAAATAAGTGTTAAAACCATTCAGAGCATTCTGATATTGCCCAAAACAACTTCACTCTATTTTTTGAAGTCGGCATATCAACCTTTACCCATCAGCAATGATCAAGCTCCACACATTACTTTCCGTCTGCCATCCCCCAAATATGCCACTATCAGTCCTCTCTTATCTAGCCACAGCAAGACTGCTACATAAAAGGCATTACTGACAAAGGTCAGAAATCCAAATAACAGATCAAAGAGTGATGCTTTAGCATAAAACTGCCAGCACCAAAGTCATGAAGTGGCTGCATCAAAATCATCTTTGGTATCAAAATGGGTTTAACAAAAAGTTCTGCTTTTAGGAAAAAACATATTACATGATATCTTGACCAATCTAAAGAGTTCATCTTAAAGAAAGGACATTTAAAATTCCACTCTCATAGGAATGATCTCCAAATGCAAAGTTGGGCAAAGCTTTATAGGTGTTACTGGGCACTGAACTGAGCCACATACATATATAATGGGGCATACTAGGCTAGAAGCAAGTAACTTCAAAAGCAAATATGTGAATTTTATCATTAGAGCTTCCACAAAGGAGATTAAATACAGTTCAAAATATGCTTAATGTATCTTCAATATTACATAATCATAGACCCTGGATTTGACATTATCTGAGAGAAAACGGAATCTCAATCTGTTATTGTAATTCAGGAAAACAAGTCTTAGCTTAATCAACTGACCAAAATCACAGATTAGTGGCGGGGGGGGGGGGGGGCATGAAAAAAAATCTGCATATCCTGAATTTTAGTTTGAAACTGTTTCTCCTATCCCACACTGTAAATCAACATTTACTTTCTACAATCATTTTTCTTTGTCACTAAGAAGTATGATGCTTTTGAATTGTGGTGCTGAAGAAGACTCCTGAGAGTCCCATGGACAGCAAGGAGATCAAAGGAGACATCCCTAAGGGAAATCAACCCTGAATATTCATTGGAAGGACTGATGCTGAAGCTCCAAAACTTTGGCCACCTGATGACAGGAACCAACTCACTGGAAAAGACCCTGATGCTGGGAAAGACTGAGGGCAAGAGGAGAAGGGGGTTAACAGAGGATGAGATGGTTGGATGGCATCACAGACCCAATAGACTGAGTTTGGGCAAACTATGGGAGATGGTGAAGGATAGAGAAGCCTGGCGTGGTGTAATTCATAGGGTTTCAGAGTGGGATACAACTTAGTGACTAAACCACAAGAAGCATGAAATATAGAAGATACTCATTAAGTCCTTAAATTTCCATTTTTTACTCTTGTATCCCAACCCACAACTTATGATTTTCAAGACTATTAATACTAACTCTGTGGAACTACACTTTCCTATAGGAATTTAATCATTAAGTTTTTCTCATTAGGAATTACCTTCAGCTTTATACACGTCAATATGCTTTATGCTGACTAAAGCTATACTTGTTCCAAATAATACATGCTTTTACATAGCTCTTCACTTTAAATATTATCTGTGTGTATCTATCATATAGGTAAAGAAACATAGCACATGGAAGTAGAATGAAATGAAAAGAAAAAATGAGATAGAGACAGAACAGGAAAAATACTCATTCAAAATGTTTTTGGTACATTAGTGGTAATATATTTGATTTTTTCACTGTTATTAAAAGGCTGGGACCATATGTTCATTTTAGGCAATTTATGAAATGGTTTCAGTTAAACTCTTCTCAAGAGAGACGCTAGTCTCTCTAAAATGTGTCTGTTATGTGTGTCACAACTTCTTCTAAACTCTGTTTCCTTCCACGCTGATGTTCTATTCTTTGATATACATTTAAAAGCATTTTGATTTAATTCAAGATGCATAGGGATCTCAGATTCAGGGATGCATTGTTAAACCTCAACTAACCCATTGATTGAAAGACAACCATGCTGGATTTTCTGTTGCTAACCCAGTTCCACCATGTTTGAAGGCTGATTATTATCTTTCCCAGAATCCTCTTCACTTGATTAATTTCTTTGCCCAAAAGAAGAGTTCATGTAAGATTAGGCAGGTAAATGAAAAGGAGAAACTATTGTTCTCCAGAAGGGGCTACAGTTTGACTTGTAGGGAGACAAAGATTTACAGTCACTGCCTAGCAAGCTCCTGAGAACCACCTCTCAACTGTTCCAGAGTCAAATCCTCTGATCCACAATGCAGCCTTGATGATCTCTGGCTCTTTCTGCTTGAAAGTGAAAGTTGCTCAATCGTGTCCAACTCTTCGAGACCCCCATGAACTACACAGTCCATGGAATTCACCAGGCCAGAATAGTGGAGTGGGTAGCCTTTCCCTTCTCCAGGGGATCTTCCCAACCCAGGGATCGAACCCAGGTCTCCTGCATTGTAGGCAGATTCTTTACCAGCTGAGCCACAGGGGAAGCAAAGTGAAAGTGTTAGTTGTGTCCGACTCTTTGGCACTCTATGGACTGTAGTCCTCCAGGCACTCTGTCCATGGAATTCTCCAGGCGGGAATACTAGAGTGGGTTGCCATTTCCTTCTCTAACAGGTCTTCCTGACCCAGGGATTGAACCCAGGTTTCCTGCATTGCAGGCAAATTCTTTATCGTGTAAGCCACCAGGGAATCAATTTTCTGCTTAATTCTGTAGTAAGTTTTGCTTTGGGGCTTCTCTGGTAGCTCAGTTGGTAAAAAAAAATCTGTCTGCAGTGCAGGAAACCCCGATTTGATCCCTGGGTCAGGAAGATCCCCTGGAGAAGGGAACGGCAACCCACTCCAGTACTCTTGCCTGGAAAATCCCATGGACAGAGGAGCCTGGCGGACAATGGTCTGTGGGGTCACAAGGGTCAGACACGACTTGGTGACTAAACTACCACATATACAGTGGTTTCTATTTTCCTGAACAAGCCTTGTCTGATATCGATTTTAATATGAGGATAGAGGTTGCTTTAAAACAAACACTTAAAATATGCATATTGGATTTTGGCAAGAAAATTTTTATCAGAGGCTGCAAGAACCATAGACTATATTCTGTAGCCATGCAACATCTGGTAAAATTACACATCAGATAATGTACCTTAATGAACTTGCCACCCTGGGCAAGAAAGCTTTGATGCAGAGATTTAAAAGTGTGAACTAGCTGCCATGATAGGTATAACATTATCTGGCCAGTTTAAGGGGAATGCAGAGGGAATATAGAGTCTAAAAACAGCAATGTTTTTAAATAAAGTGATAACTCATTAAATCAAAGGCAGGTGACATAGCTTTAAAATATGTGGGAGGGAAATGGCTTATAGTGACTAAAATGGTCAACTGGTGGTCTCATAGGGTATAGAGAGTACTTCTCCTCCCTTTTACTCCAAGTTTGGCTATTTGATGCTTTACCAATGAGATGTTAGCAGGTGTACTATGGGCACAGATGTATTGCCTATGCAGTTTGGGTGCTTTTTTTTGTGTACCTGCCTTTGCCATGAGAAAAATACAATGAAGATAGACACTTATCTCACCCTTGATTCAAGAATGAAATATCACAGGGCAGATAGCCTCGCTGTCCCAGCCAACTGTAAACATGTGAGCTCGGAACACATGTGTACTATTGCATGATACTCAGATTTCTGTAACTATGCCTAGAACATGAAGCAGATAAAGCTGATTGATGGAATGGGCCTGAAAAAGGAATATTTTCATAGATAGAAACTTCTAAGAAAAGGAGTAAGAAGAAGGTAAAAATACGCATACTTGGTTTTGAATGGATGGATTCTCATGGAAGGGATTTTTGACAGACTGGATTGCTGTTCTAATTATCACCCCTATACTTTGGCCACCTCATGCAAAGAGTTGACTCATTGGAAAAGATCCTGATGCTGGGAGGGATTGGGGGCAGGAGGAGAAGGGGACGACAGAGGATGAGGTGGCTGGACGGCATCACCAACTCGATGGGCATGAGTTTGAGTAAACTATGGGAGTTGGTGATGGACAGGGAGGCCTGGCGTGCCGCGATTCATGGGGTTGCAAAGAGTCGGACACGACTGAGCGACTGAACTGAACTGAACTGACTGATATTACACACAGATTTTTCAGTCCTAGAAATATATATTATCCCATCTGGATAAAAATATATATCCACTTTATTGAGTTGGGTTTGTTCAGTTTATAAGATACAGGGAAAGATTTTAAGAATGCTTTCCTGGTTGGGTTTTCACTTCTGCTTGCTTATGATTAGTTGAAAGCATGTTCCACAGTAACCACTACCCAGAATCAAAAAGACACAAAAAGCAGGCCTGAACAAACATTGAAAGCTTGAAGCAAAGTCACTCCATCTGACCTACTGGATCTATAAGCAAGACAAATACATATATATATATATATATATATATATATATATATAAAAATTCTAAGTCTCTGAGTATATGGGTAATTTGTTCTTCAGAAAAAAAATGACTAAAAAAGGTAAGGTATGATATTGAGAACAACATGCTGTGGGCTGTTTGTATGGCCTGCTAGCTTTAGGTTCAGTATTCTAATACTGAACATCTTATAAAACAACAAACAAGGAAGGTAATACTACTATGACCTAGCTCAGTTGCGTCTGACTCTTTATGACCCCGTGGACTGCATCCCACCAGGCTCCTCTATCCATGAGACTTCCCAGACAAGAATATTGGGGTGGGTTGCCATTTCTTCCTCCAGGGGATCTTCCCAACCTAGGATTGAACTCACGTCTCCTGCATATCGTGAAGTGGCAGGCAGATTGTTCCCCACTGCACCACCTGGGAAGCCCGGTGACCTAGTTAAAAACTGGGTAAAAAAAAAATGGATTGTAGCTCCCTTATTTCAGTATAGTCATGGATGGAAAATAGATCATCAGAATATTTTTGACATCATAACGGTAGTTCAAGGTGAATTTTAGAGATTGGGTAAAACAACAGCATAGCTCCAGGTCAAGGTGCTTAAGTAAGAAAAGCAGGTAATGCTGCATCATGACCAAAGATCTGTGTGGCCATCACAGGAAAGATGCAGGGACAGAAGTTTCAAATAGGTAAGAGGACATCATTAGTACAAGTGAGATGACCTCATTGCCACCAGAAGCCTGGAAGGGAGAGCTAGTGATCTGATGTGCCTGCAGTTAGATGATCCGAACTAATTCATATACTTTCAGTTTGGAGAATTCTAGGGCAATAATAGCTGTATTCATTTTATTTAAAAAATACACTTATAATTTATGTTAAAATTTTTCACTTTTATGAGTTGAAGAAAACAGGTAGTTTGGATGATTTAATCCACTAAAAACAAACAACAAAAATTAATTTTAAGTGTCAGTTACACAACAGACATAGAAAATCCTTTTTCTTTTGAAGGTTTTCCTAATGATTTGCTTAATTTTTCAAGAACAAAAATATTTCCACTTTTCAAATATATATCTCTTGAATACAGAGGAGTATGAATAGGTTTATACATGTAGACTGAGAAAGACATTATGACTAATTTTGTAAATTTCCAAACTTTTAAAAAAATAGCACAAGCAAGTTCACATAAATATAACAACATGAAAAGAGAAAGTTAGAAAATTCTAACAATCTTGCTAAAAGACTCAAGCATTGTTTTTCTAAAGAACAACTGAGAAGTGGATGTTAGGTCTCTTTTACTCAGATTTTTTAAACTATAACTCATATGTTATTTTATACATCCATTTCAAGTGCACAATTTGATATATTGTAAGGAAATTAGTAGGTCCAACCATTGCTTCAAAATAGTTACAGAGCACTCCATCACTCAAAGATATCCTTTGTATTTCTATGCAATCACCTTTTCTGGATATAAGTGGAACCATACAATACATTGTCTTTTGTGTCTGGCTTATTTTACTGAGCATAAAGTTTTTGTGGTTCACTCATGTTACAACACTTATCAATAATTTGTTCTTTTTATTGTGAAATTTAATTTTTTATCTAACCACTAGTTGATAGATTTTCAGATTGTTTCCAGTTTACAGACATCCTGAATAATGCTGCTATGAGCATTTGCATAGTCATCTTTGTGTAAACAAATGTTTGGATTTCTCATGGACTTAAGAATGGGATTAAATGCATACTTAACTTTTTAAGAAATGGTCACAGTCTTTTCTAAAGCAACTGTACTAGTTTGCATTCCTACCAGCATTATATAAAGGTTCAATTTTTTTACACGATTGCCAACACTTGGTATCACCAGGCATTTTGTTTTTGGTAACTTTTTTATGATAACAGTGGATATCTGCTCAAATGAGTAAGAAAACAATTTGCCTATATTTTTTTAATTGACTTGCTTGCCATCTTCTTACTGAGCTGAAGCATTTCTCTGTATATTTTGGTAACACATACTTTATCATATATATAATGTGGAAATATTTTCTAGACAGGTTGTCATTTTTCTCCCCCAGGTTGGAGGATAAAGTTTATTCATACCCACTACAAATAGGAATTACTAAATACAAAAGTGATGTTTTGTTGAGATAAGTAAACTTTATACATTTAAAGTTATATTTACTGGGAGAAATATCAATAACCTCAGGTATGCAGATGACACCACCCTTATGGCAGAAAGTGAAGAAGAACTAAAGAGCCTCTTGATGAAAGTGAAAGAGGAGAGTGAAAAAGTTGGCTTAAAGCTCAACATTCAGAAAACTAAGATCATGGCATCCGGTCCCATCACTTCTTGGCAAATAGATGGGGAAACAGTGGAAACAGTGGCTGACTTTATATTTTGGGGCTCCAAAATCACTGCAGATGGTGATTGCAGCCATGAAATTAAAAGATGCTTACTCCTTCGAAGGAAAATTATGACCAACCTAGACAGCATATTAAAAAGAAGACATCACTTTGCCAACAAAGGTCCATCTAGTAAAGGCTATGTTTTTTCCAGTACTCATGTATGGATGTGAGAGTTGGACTGTGAAGAAAGCTGAGTGCCGAAGAATTGATGCTTTTGAACTGTGGTGTTGGAGAAGACTCTTGACAGTCCGTTGGACTGCAAGGAGATCCAACCAGTCCATCCTAAAGGAAATCAGTTCTGGGTGTTCCTTGAAAGGACTGATGTTGAAGATGAGACTCCAATACTTTGGCCACCTGATGCGAAGAGCTGACTCATTTGAAAGCACTCTGATGCTGGGAAATATTGAGGGTGGGAGGAGAAGGGGATGACAGAGGATGAGATGGTTGGATGGCATCACTGACTCAATGGACATGGTTTGGGTGGACTCCGGAAGTTGGTGATGGACAGGGAGGCCTGGCGTGCTGTGGTTCATGGGGTCGCAAAGAGTCAGTCAGACATGACTGAGCGACTGAAGTGAACTGAACTGAACTGGAATAAATTGGGTTTGTAAATTGAAAGGCACAACATTTATACATTAAAAGAGTTTGCTATGAGAAATTAGATTCTTTAGCTATACATAAACATGTAGATCTGGACTTCAGATGATGGAAAAAGTAATATAATTGACTGACCTTTTTGGATTTGTAAACCATGGAGAAAATTCTGACTCAAAAGGCTAAGAAGTTGTATTTTTAATGTCTTGTTTGCATTCTTCAATTAGACTGATAAAGCATCTCTAAAGAATAAGACATTTTTGTTTTAAGTTAGATCACTAATGATTCCAAAGGAACTGCTTACTTTTCACTATAAAAATTCAAGCACAAAGGCTCAAAATTCAAAATTGCTAAGACTTCCTAAGAACACAGAATTATCTTAACATGATATGTCATGCATTTATTTGTCATTGCACAATTGACTATTAGGCTGTGACCAGAGCACGCATCGAGCAGATGCATGGGGAATGTGCTTGGCATTTAATTGAGCATAGCATTCAGGTTCGGTAGATGAATATTACTTCTACATTTTTACATGAGTAAACATGTGCTGTAATGAATTTTAATGTGCCCTAATGCAGAGCTACAACTGTCCCTAGTCAATGGTATGTTGACAAAGTTTAAAAATACACACAGAGGTACAGAGTGCTATGTTCAGACATTTGTCGCCCAAATGAAGGAATCTAATCATACAGGACATAGGAGGGAGCTGGCCACACATGAGAAAAGTAATGAATAGCCAAGAATTGGAATATACACATTTGAATAGCCCAATATACACTTAAATGAAATTATTAGTAATTATATGCAGAAACTCTGATGAATTTTTACCAAAATCTAATACCTATTACAGTAACATATAATTGTCTTGACTCTTTGCGACCCCATGGGCTGCAGCCCACCATGTTCCTCTAGCCATAGGATGTTCCAGGAAAGTAAATTGGAGTGACTTGCCATTTTCTCCTCCAGAGGATCTACCTGACCCAGGGATTGAACCTGTGTCTCCTGCAAGTCTCCCACATTGCAGGTGGATTCTTTACTGCTGAGCCACCAGGGAAGCCCTATATATACACACTACTCTTGAGAGTCCCTTGGACTGCAAGGCGATCCAACCAGTCCATCCTAAAGGAGATCAGTCCTGAGTATTCACTGGAAGGACTGATGCTGAAGCTGAAACTCCAAAACTTTGGTCACCTGATATGAAGAACTGACTCATTTGAAAAGACCTGGTGCTGGAAAAGATTGAGGGAGGGAAGAGAAGGGGACCACAGAGGATGAGATGGTTGGATGGCATCGCCGACTCAATGGACATGTGTCTGAGTAGATTGCAGGAGTTGGTGATGGACAGGGAGGCCTGGCATGCTGCAGTCCATGGGGTTGCAAAGAGTCAGACACGACTGAGCAACTGAACTGAACTGAACTGAACCATCTAAAGATATTATAGATGGAGAGCAACAAGTCCCAGTGAAGGGGCCATACAACTATTTCTGCCGTTAAACTCAAAGGTTTTTCTCAGAGTGAGAGGGAACACTTTTCACTTTCCTGGTCTTCCTTACTATGGTTTCCAAACATTCTAAATTCTGTCCTCCACTCTTCAGAGAGGCAACTCATAAGTGGCACTTATTAGACACACTTCTGTATTGTTTAGGTATGCTGTCCAATATTATACCCACTACCCTTACATGACTATGATTAATTTAAATAGTAATACAATTTAAAAGCAAAGCTTTTGGTCTCACTAGCCACATTTCAAATGTTCAGTAGTGCAAACATAGACTATTTATATTATGGCAGAAGTTCTACTGGGCTGTGCTTAACATTTTACAAAAAGTACAATACATATGACCATAATTAAATAGGAAGAAAGAACACTGTATTTTTACAGCTATAAACAATTAAGATTGGTTCTAGAGATGAAACATATTTCTTTAGTGGCTTCTTTTATCTTTTGCTGTTGTCTTGGAAACATATATTTTAAGATGTGCACTTTCACCATTCACTATTTAACCAATATTTATTAAGTTATTATTCCAGACTTCATGTCAGGCTTTCAGATACAATAATTAGGACATGACAGATATGAGCCCTACCCTCATGGGAGTTATAATCTAGCAGGAATGAAATAGACATTAAATTGATTTTTACACATCATAAGAAAAAATAGCATCTCATGAGTGTTGGGAGAAGGAGGTTACTAACCTATTCTGAGAGGGTTGGTGAAGTTTTCCTCCAGAGAGTGACTATACCTGATGCTTTGAAATGGAAAAGAAAATAAGTTACACAGGTGAGACTGTATATATTGGGCACCTACAAAAGGAAGCAGTGATGGGACACTGGATGGGCATTCTAGGTGGAATGAACAGTAAATGTATATAGAGACATTGAGCAGAAAGAGACAGAAAATCAGCTGCTGGTGGGTGGCCAGAATGGCTGGTTTGGAGGAAAAAGAGTAGAAGGCGACAGGGTAAAGAAAGGCAGGAAACAGTCACACAAGGTTTTATCTCAGCAGTATGGGTTGATTTGGTTTTAGAAGTAAGGACAGACTATCAAACTGACAGAAGGAGAGAGGAGAAAGGTTATTTTCAGAGGCTGTACATGTGTGTGCGGTAAGTCGCTTCAGTCATGTCCCATTCTGTGTGATTCTGTGGACACCTGTCAGCTTCCTCTGTCCATGGGATTCTCCAGGCAAGAATATGGAATTGCCATGTCTTCCTCCAAGGGATCTTCCCGACCCAGGGATCAAACCAGTGTCTCTTAAGTCTCCTACATTGGCAGGCAGGTTCTTTATCACTATAACTACCTGGGGAGCCCCTGTCAGAGGCTGGGGAAGGAGGAAATAAGCAGCTGAAAGTCTAAACATACAAAATTTCAGTTGTGCAAGATGAATATGTTTGGAAGATCTAATGTATAACATGGTGACTACAGGTAATCATACTATACTTATATTTGAAATTTGCTAAAAGAATAGATCCTAAGTGTTCTCAGCGGCAGTGGGTAGGGCCAGGGAGGGGGTAGAAATTAACCATGTGAAAAGCTGTACATGTTAATCAGCTTGACGGTAGTGACTACATCGCAATGCATATGAAATCTTAAATCTATACAATTTTAAAAATGGAATAATTTGAAGATTAAAAGTTCCTGATCAGATCTGCAAAATTGTTTTGTCAGGAAAGGGTATCTATAACATGGAAACATTAAAACAATTATTTCAGGAATGTCTTCTGTCGTTTTGCTTTTAGACTGTCAGTGGCAGAAATTTTTTGACCCATTCTGCCTTTTACTCGTGGTCCTGCTGCTCTTCCATACCGATTTACCTGTGCTCCCTGGGCTTACCTACCCTCACTCCCACCTCGAAGGTCTTTAGCATGGACTTAGGCACATTCCTACTCTCAGGTGGGGATGTAATCCCATCAATGGCTTCCACCAACACAAATGGTTCTTTTTCCTCTACTGCAAGGTGATACAGGGGACTGTGGTTTTCTGATCCTCTCTGTATTCTCATTTAATATCTATCCAGAAATTCCTTTATTTTCACACAATTTCACACCTTTTTAAAAGAAGAATGTATGTCTCAACTTACTACCATGTCTAAGAAGCCTACTTACATGTTCACAGGCCCTTGTGATTGTTTCAAAGACTCCCATGCCACTAGAGGGACTCTGCGGATCCACTGCTAGATTAAAAAAGACAATGACATGCCTCCATTCAACATGTAATCTCACGTTTTTTCAGATATTACATCTCCTACTGTTATGCAATGATGCTGGCAGCAAATCATGTGGTAACGTGACCTGGCAATTCCTGACTCAATTCTTGGCCTGAGATCATATTTAGGACTTCTAGAATTTCTCTGGGTTTAGATATTTCATTTTGCAAACAAGAAAGGAATTGAGAATCTTGTGGTTGTAATTTTCCTATCATATTTTGCTGAAGAAACACCATACCCAATGTCCTATAAAATGTAAAGATTTTCTGTTTATAATTTATTTTATGCATTTTAATTTAAACCATGCCTAACAAGAAATCATTCTTCTTCAAAAGAAAAAATGGTTATTGTTTCACCAGTTGTTTTATTGCATTTTTTCTTTTTGTTTGTTTGTTTTTAGTTTATATTTTATGTCCTGCCTTCTCTTCTCACTACTGCCAGCTGTTGAGTCAGCAGTGTGTAGGCAACTCAAGTAGGACATGATTACTGAGATTTCTTTTATGTTCTCCTCCAGGGCAGCCACCTGCTTTGTCATTGAAAAAAAATGACTCATGGGGCAGCCTGACAAATACCTGGTTGCTCAGCCTAGCCTTCTGTGAGACACACTTGTAGCTTGGCTTTAAAGGAGGGTTACAACGAAGATTAAGAATTCATTGAAATATCCCTGCAGAGCCCAGCTAAAAGGCAAAGAGGGACCTTCACATTATAAATAAAACATTAGCAGAGTCAGTGCAGGGCATTGGGTTTCTTTTATGATTATTATACCTAAATGATGCAGGAAAACAAGGCAACAAGATAAAAATACATGTCAAAGCAGTATCTGATTCCCTGACATATTCTCTGACTCAACAGTCAAAATATTTCAGTCATGTTTCTTTGTAGTTTACCCTTTGAACCAGAAAAGTTTCAGTCAAATCTGTGTCAAAAATCCCAGTCTAGTTAGCACATACAGCATAATTCCACCTGAAACAAATGCTCCCTTCTCTTCTGTATTAAAAGCTCACAGAACTGGTTTCTCTACCACGTAGAAATTATATTGGAAATGGCCCCATTTAACTAGTTCTGGGTAACACACTACCTCAAGACTCAACTAATTTAAGACTCAAAATATTATTTTATTTGCTTATGATTTGGGTGGGAATTCAGGAATACTCTGATTGTGTGGTTTGTCTCTGATCCAGGCACTGACAGTTGGCTATCTGGGGCTGGAGCACACAGCTCCATAATGACCTCATCCTTCAGATGTCGGGTGCCCCAATTATCCTTGGTCTCTTGTTCTCCACAAGGCATATCCCGGGTCTATCCATGTGGCTGTGCTTCTCACCATGTGGTGGTCTCAGGGTGGTTGGCCCTCTTACACATTGGTTTCCTTTCTCCAGAGTGAGTGCTACAATACGTCTAGGTGAAACATACATGCATGCTCAGTCGCTAAGTCATGTTGGTTCTCTGCGAACCCACAGATTCTGCCCACATGGCTCCTCTGTCCCTGGAATTCTCCAGGCAAGAATACTGGAGTGAGTTGCCATTTCCTACTCCAGAGGATCGTCCCGACACAGGGATCAAACCTGCATCTCCTGTGTCTCCTGCATTCACAGACAGATTCTTTACCACTGGCTACCTGGGAAGCCCAGATGCAGAGAGAGAGAAAGAGAGTATGTGTGTGTTAAGTCACTTCAGTCATGTCCGACTCTTTGCAGCCCAATAGAATGCAGCCAGCCAGGCTCCTCTGCTAATGATATTTTCCAAGCAAGAATACTGGAATGGGTTGCCATGCCCTTCCCCAGGGGATCTTCCTGACTCTGGGATTGAAGCCTCATCTCATATGTCTCCTGCATTGACAGGTGGGTTCTTCACCACTAACGCCACCTGGGAAGCCCAGGTGAAAGACTCAAGGTTTCTAATAGTGGAATGTCAGAAGTACCAGGATGTCTCTTTCATCCATTCTATATCCATTCTATATCCATTCAAGCTATATTCCAAGTAGGGAAAAACAGACCCCAGCACTGGATGGGGGAAGGGTATGCACATACAGGACGCATGAAACAAAAGTCCATTTGTTGAGTAACAATATGTACTTTATTTTGTGAGATTGCGCTGAGGTTCCAGCTCAGTGAAGAAGATAATATTATTTATCGCAGAATGGGTTTCCACATGTTTTCTTTATGTTAACTTTATGACAAGGCATAAAATATCAACAATAAGGTTCTCATTTGGCTGGGAATTGCTGCTCAAATCTAGTCCTATTCCTTTTGCTTTTACATATATATATTTTTTTCATAGTGGGTTATATTCATGTAACATGTGATACTGAGTAGAAGAAGTTGTTTCTAGGTCTGAGAATCAGTTAGCTTTTCTTAAAAAGATCTTTTTTCAACTCATTTGGTTTTATAAGAAACATATAATAATTCCTTACTAATCCTTTATATTTTCTTTCATTTTTTTTTAAACAATGTGAATCAGGTCAAATGATCATTTGCCGCCCCCCACCAATGTCTGTTAATAGACTAGGTACTGTGATGATTTTTATAAATTAACATTTTATTAACATAGTTATATTTCAAATTCTCTATTTTGGTTGTTATTAACAATAATCAACCAAAGAAAATTTCTCTCATTAGAAAAGAATTATTGTAAACTTTAAGAGTTATCCTCTTGATGGTAGTTTTGTGAAAACATGTATTTTCCTCAAGAACGTTCCTTCTTATTTTTATCATATTATTGAGAACTTTGAGAAAATAGCACACTTTGTATTTTCTACAGACTGCAGTTACCTTCTTTAAGGAAACCAGGACAGTTATATATTTCTAAGACAAAATCCTGTTTTTAATTTCTGAGTTTATGCAAATTAATGAGAGCTTAAACATATATTTGCAGATCAAGACAAAATAGTGAAAAATAGCTATTGGCATATCCCGTGAGGTGCAAAGATCTTCAAAGGAAAAGCCCTAGTTCTTAAAATGGAAATTAACTACAAGATAATTTACATAGACTCAATTGTGCTATTATTGAATTCCTCTATAGAGCAACCATACAAGAAAAAAGGACTTATTCAGGTAGGTTCATGATACCTTCTGGTGGAAGGGATTTAACAAGAAGATCCTGCTATATTTTTAACTATTTCTTGCCTAATTCATTTTGTAATAGTAGACTTTTGCAGCCATGATGGATGGTATGGCTGAAAGAGATCTTAAACTGTGAAATCATACACATAACTAAGTCATAAACTAACTAGATTCCAAATATGGTCATTTTAAATGACTCTTAACTTGCATGTATGGGTCCTAATGTTGAAAGACAGCCTCCAATCTTCAAAGGAATTCTCACAGAAGTCTTATGGAAAATAAAGGGGACAGAGCTGATATTAAATGTCTTCTGTCACTGCCATTATTACCACTACTGCCACTACTATTTCCTACTGAATCACTATGATAGTAACAATAATAAAATTATTTTGCAGAAAGTTTCAAGCTATAGACATCAGTGGAAAATATTCATCTTAGTCTTTAAATGATATAAACATACATTCATGGAAGCACATCAGCATTTATATGACATGCTCTGCTAAGAGCTTTTTCCAATTTAATTTCACCAATTTCTAATTCAGGTAATTTGACTGTAATCTCTAAGGTTCTTTCAACAAATTTTAAAGTATACTTTCATGTATTACCATTATTCTCCTGATGAAAATGTGAAACAGAAATGGAAAATCCAAGCATGTGCTCACCTTTAAAAAGAAATACATGTAGAAAGTAGCAAAATACACATTTTGAAAAACATCATATATTTGGAAGTCATCTCTCCTATGCTTAAGTTGTATCTGTAGGCCACTACCATATCCAATTTTTATGTTTATCTGGTTTATGGATTCCTGGGTACCTGTTAACATAACTTATTGCATCGACTGAAATTACATCCATTGTGCAATTATGTATTTGCAGCTATAGAGAAGTATCAGTTCAGTTCAGTTCACTCAGTCGTGTCTGACTATTTGTGACCCCATGAATCACAGCATGCCAGGCCTCCCTGTCCATCACAAACTCCGGGAGTTTAGTTAAACCCATGTCCATCGAGTTGGTGATGCCATCCAGCCATCTCATCCTCTGTTGGCCCCTTCTCCTCCTGTCCCCAATCCCTCCCAGCATCAGGGTCTTTTCCAATGAGTCAACTCTTCGCATGAGGTGGACAAAGTATTGGAGTTTCAGCTTCAGCATCAGTCCTTCCAATGAACATCCAGGACTGATCTCCTTTAGGATGGACTGGTTGGATCTCCTTGCAGTCCAAGGGACTCTCAAGAGTCTTCTCCAACATCACAGTTCAAAAGCATCAATTTTTCAGTGCTCAGCTTTCTTCACAGTCCAACTCTCACATCCATACACAACCACTGGAAAAACCATAGCCTTGATTAGACGAACTTTGTTGGCAAAGTAATGTCCCTGCTTTTTAATATGCTATCTAGATTGGTCATAACTTTCCTTCCAAGGACTAAGCATCTTTTAATTTCATGACTGCAATTACCATCTGCAGTGATTTTGGAGCCCCAAAATATAAAGCCTGACACTGTTTCCACTGTCTCCCTGTCTATTTCCCATGAAGTGATGGGACCAGATGCCATGATCTTAATTTTCTGAATGTTAAGCTTTAAGCCAACTTTTTCACTCTCCTCTTTCACTTTCATCAAGAGGCTTTTTAGTTCCTCTTCACTTTCTGCCGTAAAGGTGGTGTCATCTGCATATGTGAGGTTATTGATATTTCTCCTGGCAATCTTGATTCTAGCTTGTGCTTCTTCCAGCCCAGCATTTCTCATGATGTACTCTGCATAGAAGTTAAATAAGCAGGGTGACAATATACAGCCTTGATGTACTCCTTTCCCTATTTGGAACCAGTCTGTTGTTCCATGTCCAGTTTAAGATGAGCTTATAATAGAAACAGAAATAGAGAATAGAGTAGTATACAAGGGGACAAATAAAATTAGGCTTGTTTTAATCTATTTTACTTCCCTGATGAAACTAGTGAGCTCTCTTTCAAGTTATAACCTAAATAATTTAATAGTTTCAGACCTGAAACACTGTAATAATAAAATATAATTTAGTAAATGTAGATAAAAATTTGATTGGATATGAGTAAAATTTCTTCCCACATCATTCACAAAATGCCTAGATTCAGAATTATGACTTTTTTTCACATTTCCTACCTAGTTATATAATTTAATAATAAATAGGATTTTATGCTCCCCATCATATATTAATGCTTATATAACTTTTCTTATGAATCACAAGGTAGGAAAAGTAATATATAAGTTATTTTCACATGGTATTAATTACATTGGGTTAATTTTTCCAGAAAGAAACATAAAAGTACTTCCCTGCTCACATTGTGTGAATCCAGAAAATTATGCAGCATACATTCAGAAAGGAGAGGCAGAAATCTAATTATGAGTAGATTTGACCCACTAAAAGAACTTTGTTCTGTTATCTTATTATTTCTTGGGTTCTTTATAAAAACACAGATAAAAGCAACAATGATATGACTAATGCCTACTTCATAAGGCTGAAGAAACTTGGGGTTAAAGATTATCTTTGTCTCAGTGCAATGTGTTTTTGTTTATATGTCAATCCACTGTGTGTCAAAATATGATTGTTTTATTTACTGCAAATTTCCAGCATGATTAGAGAATAAGATTATAATCTTCCATCAGCAATATTTAATGGGATACTAGTACATATTGCCAACAGAAAAAATGGGTAATGATCATTAACATGTACTTATAAAGGTATAAATGAAAACCAAGGGAACATTTCATGCAAAGATAGGCACAAAAAAGGACAGAAATGGTACGGACCTAACAGAAGAAGAAGATATTGAGAAGAGGTGGCAAGAATACACAGAAGAATGATACAAAAAAGATCTTCACAACCCAGATGATCCCGATGGTGTGATCACTCACCTAGAGACAGACATCCTGCAATGTGAAGTCAAGTGGGCCTTAGGAAGCATCACTATGCACAAAGCTAGTGGAGGTGATGACATTGCAGTTGAGCTATTTCAAATACTAAAAGATGATGCTGTGAAGGTGCTGCACTCAATATGCCAGCAAATTTGGAAAATGCAGCAGTGGCCACAGGACTGGAAAATGTCAGTTTTCATTCCAATCAGAAAGAAAGGTAACACCAAAGAATGCTCACACTACCACACAATTGTACTCATCTCACACGCTAGTGTTCTTGCCTGGAGAATCCCAGGGATGGGGTCGCACAGAGTCGGACACGACTGAAGTGACTTAGCAGCAGCAGCAGCAGCACACACTAGTTAAGTAATGTGCAAAATTCTCCAAGCCAGGCTTCAGCAATACGTGAACCGTGAACTTCCGGATGTTCAAACTGGTTTTTGAAAAGGCTTAGGAAACAGAGATCAAATTGCCAACATCCATTTGATCATCTCCTTTTGAACTATGGTGGTGGAAAAGACTCTTGGGAGTCTCTCGGACTTCAAGGAGATCCAACCAGTTCATCTTAAAGAAAATCAGTCCTGAATATTCATTGGAAGGACTGATGGTAAAGCTAAATTCCAATACTTTTGCCACCTGATGTGAAAAACAGACTCATTGGAAAAGACCCTGATGCTGGGAAAGACTGAAGGCGGGAGGAGAAGGGGATGACAGAGGATGAGATGGTTGAATGGCATCACCAACTCAATGGACATGAGTTTAAGTAAGCTCCGGTAGTTAGTGATGGACAGGGAGGCCTGGAGTGCTTCAGTCCATGGGGTTGCAAAGAGTCAGACATGCCTGAGTGACTGAACTGAACTGAACTGAAAACATCAATATCTTTCAATATGGTCAGGGAATATTGCTCTTATATTAATATTTACTATTAAAGACTGCCACCCTTTAGCCTCAGAAACTATGCCTATAGATAATACTCCAGTACAATTTGAATGTCTAGAGCTAGAAAACCTTCTACCTTAACCACTGGTTAAAACACCAAATTCATGCACCAGTACAAATTCAAACTGTCAAATATTGCAAAATTGTTAGTGCATTTGACTGTAAGGAGTGGTCCTCATTTTTGAGAAATTAACAACAAGATTAAGAAATGTGTAAGGGGAGATATAAAGGAAAAAAATGAAATGCTCTTTACTAAATATAAATATATACTGCGTAAAAAATCCTGCAAAATGTCAATTTGATATTGAGTCAGGGATGGAATAGCAGAATGGCTTTGCTTTGGTGTCAAATATATTTTGGGGATGATAATTATTCTATATTCTACTTTTGTAGGACAATATGGCACAATGAAGGCTCTACAAAGTACTTTATTACTAACAAAATAAATTTGATTGACATTTTTTATCTCCCAATTTCCCAAGACATTGACCTTCAAACTTTGTTTTATCTTTTTGCTTAGTAACCTTTTTTTACCATAAAACACCTTTTGCAAAAAATGAATACAGGCAAATGTGAACCCTAAATTAATTTGTATAGTTAGACTGTGTAGGGGAAAGTCTAAAAGAGTTGCATCAGTACCTAGAAATTCATATTTCTTTGACATTAGGCTGAATGTTATGTATCTACTACCTGTGAATATATATAAGCGGATCAGGTAGTCACACACAATGATCATACACTTTCCTTTTGTCTTCTGTAATGTGATCTTTACTTTACATCTGAGACCCCCATATAATTACCACAATTAAACAAGTAAACTGATATTCTAGAGACCTTTTGTTTTGGAGGGCACCTAGAGAACTGATGGTTTATTCACTGTGGATATGTTTTTTATCTGACTTACTGCTTATTTGTACTTCAAAGGGAGCATAAATCACAGAACAGCCTTCTGTTTAAAATATTAATAAGTTTTTATTTTGATAATACCTTCTCTACTACTGTCTGAGAATAATTACAGAAAGAATTCAGAATTCTGCCTTATTCAAGTGTGCCTGATCAAAAACACACGTAAACATTCATGCACCAGAGAGAAAGACAGAGCTGCTTATGTATGCAGCGGAATAATATCACACTGAATTGAGAAACTAGTCTCTCGGGACCAATTTTATGCCTTCCTCTACAGCTGTATGGAGCCACTTTGGAACATAATATATTCTTTTGAAGTCAATGATCCCTGAGGGTTCAAAGCAAGATAAAAATTTGGCTCTTGATAGAGTGGATGCATTGTGCAGAATAGTCTTTAATTCTAAGCCTCACTGAGCACATGCATACCACACACACACAAGATAAAGAGAAAGGGGGAGTAATTCACTGGAGAAAATGTAAAATGATCAGGACCCAAAATATTGACTTGACATGCAAGAAGTAAAATCAGAAGCTTAGCTATCCTTTGTATTAGAGTGAGGTTGAGGAGGTATGTCTATTTGTATGTCTTTACTCAAAAAGGGGAGAAAAAAAAAAGAGAGAAATGATCACATGGCTCAGAGAGGTATGACCACAGAAAAGAAAAACAAACTTTAAGAAAAGAAATAATGTTACCAGTTTTTTTTTTCCTGAAATTGTGTTTCACAACATTTAACCTGGAACCAGTCTGCAAATATGAACCAAATTTTCAAAGGGACTTGACTGGAGTAAAACTGTTCACAGGTTTAGCTCAAACTTATGAGCATTTATTACTAATCTGTGTGCACACATGTGTGTGTGTGTGTGTTCAGCTTCTTTGAGAATTTATATTGCTCACATTATACAAAAAACAAGACAAAGTCAATTTTTCTATGCATACTGCATACAGCTAAACAGTAGAAATGATCAATTCATAATAACTTCAGTGATGGCTCTATAAGTATTTATTTGCATGTTTTTTTTTTGCTAGATTTCAGTTCATATAGAACAGTCTCCAAAACTAGTTTAGATTTTATTAACTGTTATACCTTATTTCAGGTTAAGAGACTTTCAAATGCATAGCTGGAGTTCTTATTTAACATTACTAACATTTATACTGAAATCTGATAACATGTTAATAAGCAGGGGCTCTAGGGTTCCTATTCAGAGAGCTTTATAATTAGAACAGAGTTGAAATTCAGAAAACTGTTAATAGAAGTAAAGTTTGTGAAACAGGAAACACTGGGCAGAAATCTAAGACAGATGATTTACTTTTGTCAGATAGTCCTTGGATCTGAAATAGAGTAGACAAAGAGACATTTCGTCCAAGAAAGGGGTTCATGTACATATTTATCCAATGGGTTAGACTGAAAAAGAAGCTCAGTTTCAGAGTGGTGTTGAAGCAACTTCAAGCAGTATACACTTCTGCTTCTTTGCTGCAAGGACAAGCTATTTTTTGTAGATAGTAAGAACTGTGCAAGTGTAAGGACCTTTTGATGGGAGAGGCAGTGATATGATCACACACTGAAGGATACTTTGGACCAATTGTCATCAAGGAGATGGGTTGTATTTCAGTTGGAACCTTCTGACTCTTCCACGGCAGTGCCTAACCTATTGATTTGGAACTTCTGACCCTCTACTTCTAATATTGGAGATAGGCTAGATAGGTTATAGTCCTAGATGAGTTATAGATTGGCCAGCTCTTCTAGGTCATGTATAGATCTTTTCTCCTTCCATTGTGCTTAACCTATTCCTCCATCCTTCACATTTGGTCAACTGAGCTTTTGACTATTTCAATTGTTTTCTTTTCTTTTTTTTTTTTTTTTTTTGCACATATCAACTTGGTAAAGTATTCTTTCAACTTCAATGTATTTCTTTAGCATGAACCTATAATTCTCTTTGTCTCTTATTCTTTATACAGACTCCTGGCACAAGCCAGCAGGAAAACCATGTAGGACTTTTTACAATATAACTAAAACGTTAGCCCACTCTCACATTTTAAAGAATCTAATGATCCCAGTTTCTCATTAACACCAATACAAAATGCAGAGTATAAGCACTGTCACAAATGTAGTGCTTCTTCAAATGATTTAGTCTCAAAAGAGAAATGAGAACACTGTCCATAGAAGAACAAGCAATATTTAATTGAATAATCATGTTAAAAATAGATATAAAGAGAGGCATATTTACTGTACCACTGTTTGATATTGCAGGAAAAAATAAGACAGTAGGACAAAGGAGAAGGGAGGGGTATGCATATATCAACTGCCTTACTAGTAGGAGTCACTCTCCTCCTACAAATATGCAAAGTGAGAACACTTCCATGCCAGCAAAGGGTGTGGCAAAGAGTTACGCATTATGGCTTAGTAGGTAAAGATTTTGGTGAGAATAAAATAACTAGTAAGAAAATAGCATGATGACAGCAAAGGATAAAAGATGATATAAATCCCCTCACATTGAATACATTTCCACATAGCTTCTGGTATAGCCATTCCAGAAAAACATAACCTTTCCCATTTTCACTTAAAATAATTTCATGAGGCCACATCTTTGCTAAAAATTCTAATTTAAACTTAAATGAAAGCTCTTCAAGATCATGCCACTACCTCCCTCTCTGGCTTACTCCTTCTCATC
Source organism: Muntiacus reevesi (assembly GCF_963930625.1). NCBI lineage: Eukaryota > Metazoa > Chordata > Mammalia > Artiodactyla > Cervidae > Muntiacus > Muntiacus reevesi. The sequence goes on along the minus strand of NC_089254.1, from coordinate 85,368,410 downwards.
TTATCTCTAAGTGTTATACCCAAGTTCCAGTAATACCAAGCTTCTAGCTGTGCTTACATGCACCAAGTCAGCTCCTTCCCAACTTATATTACCTCTTTTCTGTTGTTCAGTCGCTCAGTCGTGTCTGATTCTTTGTGACCCCATGGGCTGTAGCACACCAGGCTTCCCTGTCCTTCACTGTCTCCCCTTCTCCTCCAGCGCTCAATCTTTCCCAGCATCAGGGTTTTTTCCAATGAGTCGACTCTTCGCATCAGGTGGTCAAAGTATTGGAGCTTCAGCATCAGTGCCTCCAATGAATATTCTATTGTTACCTCTGCTTAGGCCTAAGACCCATATTTTTCTCTTCTCTTGAGTTTGATATTTTGCTGACCCTTTCACGCTCCCAAAGCTGAACCACATAAATATCTTTTATGCTCCCACAGTATCCATTGATCAAGTTCAACACACTCTGTTTTAAAAATGCTTTTTCATTCTACTTACATTAAAGTCATTCATTGCTATACATGTGCAGCTTAATACAGCACTTTCTACATAAGACAACTCCTGGTGTTCAAGGTTTTGATTTTAAAATACAAAGATTTATTCAACGTTTGAATTCTGATCTTTTTCTGGGCTGGAAATATGCAGTACAATTCTCTCTTGTGATGCAAGGCAGCTTTAAGCCACAGCTCCCAGTCAGCCATAAGATCACAAAGGTAAGCAAACAACTCATACAACCATTATATACACCCATATGGCCATTCTGTTTTTCACTTTCTGTACATTATCCAATGAATTAAGCAAGATATTCAATACTTTCTTATAAAATAGGCCTTTTGATAGATGATTTTGTCCAACTGTAGGCTAACATAATTATTCTGAGAATATTTAAGGTAAGCTGCACTAAGCTATGATGTTTACTAGGCTGGATGTATTAAACACACTTTCCACTTAATAATATTTTCAACTTACAATGGGTTTACCATGATGTCATCCCATTATAATTTAAGGATGATCTGTATTACCAACTCAAATTTTCTGGCCAACTGGAAAGCAAATATATGGTTCACTGGGTCACCTAGAAAGTCATTTAGAGAATTCTGTATTTCTCTTACAGAAGTTAAATTTTAGGAAGGACTTTTTTATATATACACACATATAATTATATATATATATATATATATATAATAAATGGGTTGCCTTGAAAATGAACCAAGAACATTCTGTTGTTTCTGAGATTGCACCCAAGTACTACTGCATTTTGAACTCTTCTGTGGACTATGAGGGCCACTCCGTTTCTTCTAAGGGATTCTTGGCCACAGTAGTAGACATAATCTGAATTAAGTCATCTGAATTAAGTTCACCCATTCCTATTCAGCTATGGCAAACCTAGACAGCATATTAAAAAGCAGAGACATTAATTTGCCAACAAAGGTCTGTACAGTAAAAGCTATGGTTTTTCCAGTAGTCATATATGGATGCGAGAGTTGGACTATAAAGAAAGCTGAGCACTGAAGAATTAATACTTTTGAACTGTGGTATTAGAGAAGACTCTTGAGAGTCCCTTGAACTGCAGGGAGATCAAACCAAACAATCCTAAAGGAAATCAGTCCTGAATATTCATTGGAAGGGCTGATGCTGAAGCTGAAATTACAATACTTTGGCCACCTGATGTGAAGAACTGACTCATCAGAAAAGACCCCGATGCTGGGAAAGATTGAAAGCAGGAGGAGAAGGGGATGACAGAAGATGAGATGGTTGGATGGCATCACCGACTCAATGGACATGAGTTTGAGCAAACTTCAGAAGTTGGTGATGGACAGGGAAGCCTGGCATTTTGCAGGCCATGGGTCACAAAGAGTTGGACACGACTAAGTGACTGAAATGAACTGATTCTGATAAATTTTAGTTTACTGATTCCTAAAATACTGATGCTCACTCTTGCTATCTCTTGTTTGACCACATCCAATTTACTTTGATTCATGTACCTAATATTCCAGGTTCCTATGCAATATTGTTCTTTATAGCACAGACTTTACTTTCACCACCAGATATATCCACAACTGGACACTGTTTCCACTTTGGCCCAGCCTCTTCATTCTTTCTGGAGTTATTTCTCTGTTCTTTCCCAGTAGTATGTTGGACACCTAACAACCTGGGGGGTAGATCTTTCAGTGTTGTATCTTTTTTGCCTTTTCATATGGGGGTTCTCAAGGCAAGAATACTGAAATGGTTTGCCAGTGGACCATGTTTTGTCAGAACTCTCTCCACCATGACTTGTCCATCTTGGGTGGCCGTGCATGGCATGGTTCATAGCTTCACTGAGTTACACAAGGCTGTGATCCATGTGACAATTTTGGTTAGTTTTCTGTGAATGTGATTATTGTTATGAAGACCCTGGGATTTTAGTTCTTTCTTCTGTCTATCTTCTGCTGGATGGGGAAAAGAGGCTTCTGCAAACTTCCTGATGGGAGAGGCTGGTTGTGGGAAAAACTGAGTCTTGCTCTGGTGGACACAGTCAGTAAAACTTTAATCCAATTTTCTGCTGATGAGTGGGGTTGTGCTCCCTTCCTATTAGTTGTTTGGCCTAAGGTGGCCCAGTCCTGGAGTCTACAGGCTCTATGGTAGGGCTAAAGGTGACCTCCAAAAGGACTTATGCCATCATGCATCATCCAGGACCGCTGCTGTTAATGCCCCTGTCCCCACGGCAGACCACTGTCGACCCACACTTCACAGAAGACCCTCAGACACTCACAGGCAGGTTTGACCCAGTCTCCTGCAGAGGCACTGTCCCTTTCCCCTGGGTAATAGGGCATATAATGTTTTGTTTGTGCCTTCCAAATGTCTGTTTCCCACAGTCCTGTAGAAGTTCTGTAATCAAATTCCACTGACATTCAAAAGTTAGATTCCCTGAGGATTCCCAGTCCCTTTGCCAGATACCCAGGTTGGGAAGTCAGATGTGTGTGGGTCCTAGAATCTTTGCAACAGTGCAACAACTGCTTTGGTATAATTGCTCTCCAGTTTTTGGGTCACCCATCTGGTAGCTCTATGGTAGGATTACAGGCTCTATGTTAGGGCTAATGACTGAAGTGGATGAATCACAAGCTGGAATCAAGATTGATGGGAGAAATATCAACAACCTCAGATACGCAGAAAGTACCACCCTAGTGGCAGAAAGCTAAGCGGAAATGAAGACCCTCTTGATGATGGTGAAAAAGGAAAGTGAAAAAGCTGGCTTAAAACTCAACATTCAAAAAACTAGGATCACAGCATCTGGTCCTATCACTTCATGGCAAATAGATGGGGAAACAATGGAAACAGTGACAGGTTTTGTTTTCTTGGGCTCCAAAATCACTTCAGAAGGTAACTGCAGCCAAGAAATTAAAAGATACTTGCTCCTTGGAAGAAAAGCTATGACCAACCTAGACAGCATATTAAAAAGCAGAGATATCACTTTGCCAACAAAGGTACATATATTCAAAGCTATCATTTTTTTAGTAGTCATATACAGGTGTGAGAGTGGCACCATACAGTGTGCTGAGCACCAAAGAATTGATGTTTTTGAACTGTGGTAATGGAGAAGACTCTTGAGAGACCCTAGGACAGCAAGGGGATCAAACCAGTTAATCCTAAAGGAAATCAGCCCTGAATATTCAGTGGAAGGACAGACGCTGAAGCTGAAGCCCAATATTTTGGCTTCCTGACGTGAAGAGCCAGCTCATTGGAAAAGACCCTGATGTTAGGAAAGATTGAGGGCGAGAGGAGAAGGGGGCAGCAGAGGATGAGATGGTTGAATGGCATCATTGACTGAAAGGACATGAGTTTGAGCAAACTCAGGGAGATAGTGAAGGACAGAGAAACTTGGTGTGTTGTCTCTGTGGTGTTTGGTGCAGAGTTGGATACTGCTTAGCGACTGAACAACAACAATAATAAACATAAATATATATGCAATTGCCACATGTAATAGTAGTATTTATTAATCAGTGCTCAATGCTCCTGAAAAACTAATGCATTTGGCTTTTGATCTTTTCTTTCCTTTATTTTTAAATCTTAATATCTGAGTTGCTATATTGATTATCATAAAAAAACTTGAAGATAATTTGGACTACTTTTTTTTTAATTTGTAATGTTATTTGCACTTTGATAGATTTATCTTAGGACAAATAATTTAAATGCTGCATGTAACAAATATATAAATAGCTAGCAGTAGAAATTAATAATGTATTTTTAAATTTTATACATAATATATCCTCTTTTAAGACTGCTTCCAAATTTATTCTATAAGGCCAGCATTACCTTGATACCAAAATGAGACAAGAACATAAGAAGGAAAATTACAGGTCACTATTTCTAATGAACCTAAATGCATAAATTCTCAGCAACATATTAGCAAACTGAATTCAACAATACATTAAAAATATCATAGACCACAGTCAACTGGGATGGATCCAGGAAAGCAAGAATGGATCAGTATCAGCAAATTGATAAATATGAAAAACCACATTAACAAAACAAAGGCTAAAAATCATATCATCATCTCAATAGATGAAGAAAAAAAAAAAACCTCTTGACCAAATTCAACATCTATTTATGATAAAAACTTTCAACAAAGTGGATATAGAGGGAACATACCTCAACATAATAAAGGTTATATATGATAAACTCATAGCTAACAAGGTCAGGAACTAGACCAAGGTAACCTATATTGCCTTTTTTTTCAATATATTGCTGAAAGTCCCAGCCATAACAATGAGACAAGAAAAAGAAATAAAAGGCATCCACATTGAAAAGGGATAAACAAAACTGTCACAGTTTACAGATGGCATGATACTATCTACAGAACACCCTAAAGATTCTACAAAAAAATAATAATAATAATAGAACTAATAAAGAAGTCCAGTAAAGTTGCAGGATCCAAAAGTAGTATGCAGAAATACTGTATTTCTATACACTAACAATGGAGTAACAGGAAGAGAAATTAAGGAAATAATCTATTTACAAGTGTATCTAATAGAGTATCAAGCAATAAATTTAAGCAAGGAAGTGAAAGATGCAGACTCTGAAAAATATATAACCTTGTAAAAGATATTAAAGACACAAATAAATGGAAAGATATAATGTGCTTATGGGCTGGAAGAATTAATATTGTTAAAATATCCATACTACCCAAATCAATCTACAGATTCAATGCTTGTTATCAAAATACAAATAGTAGTTTTGACAGACTGAAAACACATAATCCTAAAATCTGTCTGGAACCAGAATCACCAAAGTCCCCAAATAGCCAAAGCTATCTTTAGAAAGAAGAACAAAGCTGAAGGTATCACGTGCCAGCATTTAAAACTATCCTACAAACCTAGAGTAACCAAAACAGTATGGTGCTGCCATGAAACAGACATATTGAACAGCAGAACAGAATGGGTGCATGCATGTTAAGTCGATTCAGTTGCGTCCGGCTCTGTGCACACCTATGGACTGTAATGCTTCAAGCTCCTCTGTCCGTGGAGATTCTCCAGGCAACAATACTGGAATGGGTTGCCATGCCCTCCTCCAGGGGATCTGCTTGACCCTGGGATCAAATCCATGTCTCATGTCTCCTGCACTGGCAGGTGGGTTCTTTACCACTAGTGCCACCTGGAAAGCCACAGAACAGAAGAGATAATCTCAACAAGAACTCATACTTATATGGGCAATTGATCTATAACAAAAGATGCAAGAACATATAATAGGGAAAGGCAGCCTCTTCAGTAAGTGATGTTGAGAAACTGGACAGCAACGTGAAAAAGAATGAAACTAAGCCACTTTCTTACACCATATACAAAAATAAACTCAAAATGTGGATTAAAGACTTAAATTTAAGACCTGGAATCATAAAACTCCTAGAAGAAAACATAGCCAGTATGTGCTCTGGTATAACTACACAGTATTTTTCTGGTATGCCTCCTCTGGTAATGTACACACAAATAAAAACAAACAAATGGGACTACATCAAACTAAAAAGTTTTTGTACAGCTAAAGAAACCACCAACAAAACAAAAAGGCAACCTGCTGAGTAAAAGAAGATACTCCAAAATAATTCATCTTGTAGGGGGTTAATATCATATATATATATATATACACATATATAAAGAACCTATATAATGCCATAACAAAAAATGATTAAAAATGGGAAGACAACCTGAAAAAATTATTACAAATGGGAATAGAACCTGTAAAAAAAACACATTATTCCAAGTGAGACGTGCAGATGGCCAACAGACACACAAAAAGGTATTCAACATCCTTAATCATCAGGGAAACACAAATGAAAACTACAATGACATATCATTTCACATCTGTCAGAATGGCTATCATCTAAAAGAAAGCAAATAAAACAGACATGGGTAATGGTGTAGAGAAAAAGGAACCTTCATATACTGTGGTGAAAATGTAAATTTGTACAGTTACCACAGAAACATGTATGGACATTCCCAAAAATATTAGAAACAGAACTGTCATATGATTCAATAACTCCATTTCTCAGTATTTAAGTGAAGAAAATGATAATTCTAATTTGAAAAGATAAATGCACTCAGAAGTAGATTCTTACACACAGAAATTGTTGGTTGTCAGAAAGGAGTTGCATAAGAGGTTGGGTGAAATAGCTAAATGGGATTAAGAACTATGAATTTCCAGTTGTAAGATGAATTAATCACAAAGATATATTGTATAGGATAAGGAACATGTGTGTGCTTAGTTTCTGAGTCGTGTTAGACTCTTTGCGACCCCGTGGACTGTAGCCTGCCAGGTTCCTCTGTCCATGGGGATTCTCTAGGCAAGAATGCTGGAGTGGGTTGCCATGCCTTCCTCCAGGGGATCTTCCTGACCCAGGGATCGAACCCAGGTCTTCTGCACTGCAGGCAGGTTCTTTATCATCTGAGCCGCCAGGGAAACCCAGTATAAGGAATATGGTCAATAATAATGCAAGAACTTTGTACAGGAACACGTGTTTACTCGACTTATCAGGGGGATCATTTTGTAATGTATTTAAATGTTGAATCACTAAGCTGAATACTTGGAGTTAACATAATATTGTACATAAACTATACTTCAATTAAAGTAAACAACTAAATTGAAAAATTAAAAAAATTCTTGCTAAATAAATGAAAATTATATAATCTAAATAAAAATAAAAGTCAAGGGGTTAACAATGGAATTAATAGAGCTTTTAGCTAGTTACTTTTATAGTCACAAAATTTAGTATCAGCACTGCATTACAGTTGTAGCAGGAAATCAATGAAATGGATATACAAATCAATATACACCCAAAGAAAACAATCTGACCTAAAATAAACTGTGTCTCACAACGTGGAGGCAAATTTTGTCTTGTCATAGTATAGCAGCACTTCTGGGTACAAATCTGGATCTCAAGATGCTTGTAATAATCAAATATATGTGTGTACTTGGGGATGTTAAATGCATTTACATATCCTTGGCCAACATTTAGGTGAAGAAATAGTAAAAGATATAAAGATGCTGATCTAAATTAGTACAGGAAATAACAGCACTTTCCTCTACATTCAGAAGAAATGTATTACACATTCATCTTTCATATGTCCCTTCCTTTCAAATGTGAGTACTGAATTTTTTTTTTAATGTCATTTGTCACCATTAACAATCAATTTGGTTTAACTTTTTATTGCTTTTATGGAAAGAGTCTCAAATATGATAAGTAATGGAAAGAAATAGTCAGTGCCAAAGGGTTAGTTATTCTGAATGAATTTTATTGTAATAGCATCCACAAATGTATATATCTAGCTTTAAAACTAATAACTGAAGCACATCGTTTAAAATGTTTCAGTTCTGAGACAGCAGTGAAAAAAAGAAATTCAAATTACTCCAAGTAAAAGTAATTTTTCTTGGTGTTAGGCATATATTAGCAAAACAACTCTAGGGAAGTCTAAATGGGAAAAATACTCAAACAGAGAAAAGGCAATTGAATTTTTTTCTGAATTTATCGGGATACACCTTTTGTGTTTGATAGTGTTAAAAGGACAGTAACAGCCAGTTAACTACTAAATTGAAATGACAGCATTCCATTTGGACACAAGTGATGAACTATAATCACTGGCTCTTAACTTCCCTACTCTTAGTTAATACTGCTTACAGTGTGTGGCGTAGTAGAGGGAAATTATATTACTATATAAACATCTTGGGTTTCTCTGATATTGCAAATGGTGAAGAATCCGCCTTCCATGTGGGAGACCTGGGTTCGATCCCTGGGTTGGGAAGATCCCCTGGAGAAGGGAATGGCTATCCTCTCCAGTATTCTTGTCTGGAGAATTCCATGGACAGAGGAGAGCACTGATGCAAAACTTAGTCTACCTGGAATGGAGTCTAGGCACTTTTTCAATGGCAGCTTTCTCTGATTATCTATCCTGAGTGACTAACAAAAAAAAAAAAAGGTAAGCTGTAAATATTTCACATTTTAACAGAATGATATAAACCTTGTGCACTAGCTACTGGGTGACAAACTCTAACATGATTTTGAATAACTAGAAATATAAATGTGCAAATAGGGATAGCTGAATCAAGGTGTTGAATGTTACTGTTCTCCATTCAATAAACTTAACCATTTCTTTACCACTTTATGAGATCAATACATTTTCTGACTATCATAAAGGTTTACTTCTTATGTGCAGAAAAAATTTATAATAGTTACTAGTATTTTTGCTAATATTATAATTAATAATCCAGACATAAAAGTAATGCTAAAAATTGAGACAACCCCTTGAAGCTAATGTTAAAAGCATGAGTAGTCTTTTAATAATGTTACCCAGTAATGTTGAGTTTTCTAAATTAACATTTATTTTTAAAAAAATATTCCTGTAAAATAACTCCACTTTAAACACCTAAAAACAACTATTTTTCTTAAACTAGTCATTATCTATTTCTATAATTTACTGAACTAGGCATGATAGCATTCACAAGAGCAGGCATGACTGTGCTATTGAAGAATTTGAAATTAAAGCTGGAAATACCAATGTTCAGTTCAGTTCAGTCGCTCAGTCATGTCTGACTCTATGCGACTCCATGAACTGCAGCACACTAGGACTCCCTGTCCATCACCAACTCCTGGAGTCCACCCAAACCCATGTCCATTGAGTCGGTGATGCCATCCAACCATCTCATCCTCTGTCATCTCCTTCTCCTCCTGCCCTCAATCTTTCCCAGCATCAGGGTCTTTTCAAATGAGTCAGCTCTTCACATCAGGTCGCCAAAGTATTGGAGCTTCAGCTTCAACATCAGTTCTTCCAATGAACACCCAGGACTGATCTCCTTTAGGATGGACTGGTTGGATCTCCCTGCAGTCCAACGGACTCTCAAGAGTCTTCTCCAACACCACAGTTCAAAAGCATCAATTCTTCAGTGCTCAGCTTTCTTTATAGTTCAACTCTCACATCCATACATGACTACTGGAAAAACAATAGCCTTGACTAGACAGACCTTTGTTGACAAAGTAATATCTCTGCTTTTAAATATGCTGTATAGGTAGGTCATAATTTTCTTTCCAAGGAGTAAGTGTCTTTTAATTTCATCACCATCTACAGTGATTCTGGAGTCCAAAAAAATAAAGTCAGCCACTGTTTCCCCATCTATTTGCCATGAAGTGATGGGACTGGATGCTATGATCTTAGTTTTCTGAATGCTGAGCTTTAAGCCAACTTTTTGAGAAAACAAAAATTAAAAATCAACAAAACCCAGAATTGGCATTGAATGAAAGTAGCGTCTTTAAGTATCCCACTGATCTCCTTTTGCACCTTTCTTATAGCTTTTATTGTTCATTTTATACTATTAAAACTTTTACTACATTTTAAGCTTCTGGAAGTTAAAACTTACACTTGATGTACTTAGCATTGAGGTATCGATCAAAGCAATGATATAGTAGCAGGATCAGCAAATATTTTTCTGATAACTGAATGATTTTTAAACAAAAAGTCACACTTCTGGTGGGAAACAAATGATGGAAGTGTCAGGAATACAAGATTTCTTTGCTTACAAAGATAGGTGGGGATTTTCTTCCCTTTTGGAAGGTTTGAAGGGGAAACTTAATTCCAAATTTATTGGGTTCAGATTTAAAAAAATGAGTGCTTGGATGAGTACATCTGGTGTGTGCTGAGGATGAAGAGTAGAAGGTAAGCATGGTGATTAGCAAAAAAAAAAAAAAAATTAATAACTATTATTACATCATAGGCAATGGCAAGGAGAAAAAAGAAAGTCTTCTTAAGTGAAGAGTGCAAAGAAATAGAGGAAAACAATGGAATGGGGAAAAGTAGAGCGATTTCTTCAACAAAATTGGAGATACAAAGGAAGCATTTCACGCAAAGATGGGCACAATAAGTGACAGAAATAACAAGGACTTAAGAGAAGCTGAAGAGATTAACAAGAGATGGCAAGAATACACAGAACTCTACAACAAAGGTCTTAACGACCCAGATAATCACGATGGTGTGGTCACTCATCTACAGCCAAACGTCCTGGAATATGAAGTCAAGTGGGCTTTAGGAGGCATTACTACAAAGCTAGTGGAGGTGATGGAATTCCAGCTGAGCTATTTCAAATTCTGAAAGATGATGCCGTTAAAGTACTGCATTCAATATGCAAGCACACTTGGAAAGCTCATTAGTGGCCACAGGACTGGAAAAGTTCAGTTTTCATTCTAATCCTGAAGAAAGGCAATGTCAAAAGAATGCTAAACTACCAGACAATTGAGCTCTTTTCACATGCTAGCAAGGTAATGCTTAAAATCCTTCAAGCTAGGCTTCAACAGTATGTTAAACAAGAACTTCCAGATGTACAAGTAGGATTTAGAAAAGGCAAAGGAACCAGAGATCAAATTCTCAACATCCACTGGATCATAGAAAAAGCAAAGGAATTCCAGAAAAGTATCTAAAAAAAGCAAAGGAATTCCAGAAAAGCATCTACTTCTGTTTCATTGACTACGCTAAAGCCTTTGACTCTGTGGATCACAACAAACTGTGGAAAATTCTTAAAGAGATGGCAATACCAGACCACATTTAGCCTCCTGAAAAACTTGTATGCAGGTCAAGAAGCAACAGCTTGAACTGGTCATGGAACAATGGACTGGTTCAAAATTGGGAAAGAAGTACATCAAGGCCGTACATTGTCACCCTGTTTATTTAACTTACATGCAGAGTGCATCATGAGAAATGCAGGGTTGGAGGAATCACAAGCTGGAATCAAGATTTCTGGGAGAAATATCAACAGCTTCAGATATGCATATAATACCACCCTATTGGCAAAAAGCAAAGATGAACTAAAAAGCCTCTTGATGAGTGTGAAAGAGAGTGAAAAAGCTAGCTTAAAACTCAATATTCAAAAAACTAAAATCTTGGCATCTGGTCACATGACTTCATGGCAAATAAATGGGGAAGAAGTAGAAACATTGGCAGATTTTGTACTCTTAGGCTCCAAAATCTCTGTGGATGGTGCCTGCAGCCATGAAATTAAAAGATGTTTGCTCCTTGGAAGAAAAGCTATGACAAACGTAGATAGCAGATTAAAAAACAGCAACATAATTTTGCCAACAAAGGTCTGTCTAGTCAAAGCTATTGTTTTTCCAGTAGTCAAGTAGAGATGTGAGAGTTGGACCATAAAGAAAGCTGAGTATTAAAGAACTGATGCTTTCAAACTTGGTGCTGGAAAAGACTGTTGAGACTCACTTGAATTGCAAGGAGATCAAACCAGTCAATCCTAAAATAAATCAACCCTGACTTATTCATTCGAAGGACTGATGCTGAAACTGAAGCTCCAATACTTTGTTTGGTGCAAAGAGCAAACTCATTGGAAAAGACCCAGATTCTGGGAAAGACTGAGGGCAGGAGGAGAAGAGGGGACAGAGGATGAGATGGCTGGATAGCATCACTGATTCAGTGGACAAGGAGTTTGAGCAAACTCTGGGAGATAGTGAAGGACAGGTAGGCCTGGTATGCTACAGTCCATGATGTCACAAAAGTCAGACACGACTTAGCGACTGAATAACAAGAAGACACCCTGATGGAGGGTTGAGCCATATAGTAAGAGGATCTATAAACAGAATAAAAAATCTATAAACTGGAAATTAAATCAAGATAAGGATTGAAGATGTCTTTTTTAAAATATAATAATATTGATCACTAAAGGAGGGCTTCGCTGGTGGCTCAGTTGGTAAAGAATCCTTCTGCAGTGCAGGAGACCCAGGCTTGATTCCAGGGATGGGAAGATCCCCTGGAGAAGGAAATGCCACCCACTCCAGTATTCTTGCCTGAAAAATCCCATGGATGAAGGAGCCTAGCAGGGCACCTAGGGCCCGCCTTCTGCAGGCTGCATGGGGTTGCAAAGAGTAGGATGCGACTGAGCGCAACGTTCTGTCTTTCTGTCTATTCATCATTAACGTCCTGCACCAGGGTCTCTTAGGCTCGATGACTCACAAGAAGGATTCACAAGACAAAGTTGCATTACAGGAAAACAATACAGACTCAAATCAGCATAGGGAAAGACATCTGGGTGAAGCCCAGGAGAAAGGAAGGACAAGTTTCCAGGTGTCCTCTCCCAGTGGAGTCACCTGATGGACACTTAATTCTCCCAGCAATGGTGTGTAACAACTCATATTAAGTGCTGCCAACCAAAGAGGTTCCTCATCTCCAGGGTTTTGAATGGGGTCAGTCATGCAGCCATGCAGCACTTGAATGACTGGCCTCAGTTACTCAGACTCCAGTCCCTGCAGAGTGAAAACAGGTGTTAACTGTAAATTACATTGTTAACATAAACCATAGGATCAAGCTGGTACACCATGGCCCATGTCCTCAGGAATAAAAAAACAAGCACTCATCATAGATTACATTGTTAGCCAAACTTACCTGGTCAGAGGGAACAGCATGAACCAAAGTTTCAGGCATACAAAAATCCTCTTTATCAGGGAGAATATTCCAAGGCTCAGAGTTCATCATCTAAGAGCCAGTTAAGGGCTAGTCATGACAATGAGCATTTTTGGGGAATGTCCCTTATACAATACATGAAATATAGAAAGAATTACAGAATTTGAAAAATCTGTTATTTGGAGTTGGTAATGGGTCCCTCTCAAGAAGCATATAAAATAGCAAAAACTTGGAAAGAATAGTGGGTAGAGACTGCCATGTATTCAGCAAACCTATTTTCTATTCCTCTTGGTCACAGAGCTATACTATATTTTTCCCATTCTCATACAGGTTTCTGAGACTGGATAACTGAGACTAGATGATGAAATGTTGGTGGTAGTGAGGTGTGCTACTTTCAGTGATGTGAAGTTTATCTATCAAAGGAAAGCCAAGCCTGAGTTCAATGGTTTAGGTTTAAATTGCTTTTACATAAAGGGTCACACCTGTAATTATTTTAAGAAGCAATCAGTTGAAAACTGCTACACTGTGAATTTCAGTGAACTAATAGTCTTTTACTTTTAGATCTGATAAATTAGCTGCAAACACTGTAAGAGAGCAAAGTGACATAGTAAAACATTAGGAATACATAATAAAAGTAGAAATGACAAAAATCCTAAGTATCACCAAGAATAACGCGAATATTTATTAACTTTATTAAACAATGTTATGTTTAAATTAACTTTTAACAATGAGCTCCATAATGTTTTTATTTATGTATGCTTTGTGTTCTGAATAAAATGTTTGAATTTTTAAAAAAATCAGTTGTGTGATATCATAATTGCAGTATAAATCTGAGGGGATATAATCAAGACAGTGAAATGTTAAATATTTAAGAAAAAATGAGTTTCACAAAAGGTGGATCAATATCCTAGAAACAAAACAATATCCTAGAAAGGATATTATGCAATTCATATTAGATTATCCAGTGAAAGTTTAAAATTCGGTGTAACTTTTACCTCTGTAGAACTAAAAAGCAGCCCATAAAAATATAAGCTGAAGGAGCATATCTTTTCAATTTGTTATGAGGTAAAAATACCTCATTCAACATATAGGAAACTTTTGCAATTTTTGTGTCAATATTCTGTGGCTATGAAGGGGGCATTGTTTCTTTGTTGTTTTTCCTTCTGAAGCAAAACTATAATGGCTTTTATCTTTGTTCATCTGATTTTAGGTTCACATTGCCCAAGGAAGCTGCATAATATTGATTACTACTGTTTAGGTTCTATACTTCATGTGAGAACTATCTTTACATAAGAAAGATAGTTTAAGTGGAAAACTATGGCAAGCACTTCATTCATTAGAGAATTTATGCTTTGTTCACTTGTATTTTGTTGGTTCAATGATTCCTTGGTTACTTAGACTCAGAGTATATTTTTCACAAATGAAGATTAAATGATTTCCTTGACTTTCTAATTTTTGGCCAGTTCCCAGTACGCTATACAATAAATGACTTTCATGTAAAAAGAAAAACTGAATTTCATAACTTTAATTATTATATATACTTTTAATAAATTTACACTTAACAATGTGTGGTTGTTTATGCATAACTGTGCCATGAAGAAGCTATCAACTCTTTCTAAATGGAAGTATATGGCTTTGCATCAAACCATAAGTGAATCTGCAAGGGCAGAAATCAAGTGGTCACACTTTCTAAATATATACACTATTATTAAGACATAAACAATATAAAAACTAGTTTTATTTATTTAGAAATTAAGTTGCTAGATATGTCCAACATAGAAAAATCTAAAGATGCCCTACATTCTAAAAATAACTGACAATAAAATGAAATGGAAGAGGGAATTTCCCACACAGGTGAAGACAATGTGGCTACTTGTTTTCACATTTAATAACAACTCTTCCAAAAACAAACAAAAAATAACTACACACAAGGCACCCCTTTGCAACTCCAAAGTTAGAAAATGTTGAAACTTTACAATAACTATAAGTACATTAAAAAAAAAAAAAGCACTAAATTCTTTTAGGTCTTCTCCTAAGCCCCTGCTTCACAGTAGAACTTTGCAGGAGACTTTGACAAAAACCATGGAGGAGTTTCTCAAAATTTTCCTCAAAACACATGAATATTATTTAAAGGATTATTTTCAGATCTATTTTACTCCAGGTTAGAATATATTTTCTGTTTTCTTCCAAAACGACACAAATCAGACAAGGTCTCATTTTAAAGCATAGAGCTAATAAGAAATTAGACTTACATCTTATGGTATTAAGAGTCAAATATGAGTACGTTTCTTTTTCATTAGGCTCCCTCAAACTTTTTTAATTGAAATTAACTCACCCATTCATATACATTTCTAGTTTATTATTCATACAGAAAGTTGGATATAACTATTCATTTGAATTCTTCACTCATCCCAAATGCAGAGTCATTACTTCCTGTCACCAAGAGATACTTTAGGGTTGATGATTTAAATGCTCATTTATGATATGAAATTACACTTTACTTTCACTAGTTTTTTCATCATTTTCCTCTCGTAGACCAAGAATCTATAGGCACATGCTTTTACAATGCCTGCTACAGCCTGACTGCCGCTTGCACAAAGTTCAACATAAATATTTGCTTTAAAATGACAATGTCTGGAGTTTTTATATATTGATTTTTCTAAACTTGGATCACTGATACTCATAGTAAAGCAGCTGATTCATCACAACCTGATAATAAGAGAGTTTTTGACAAAAACTTTAATGCCCTAAGTATCTATTCTGACAAAGCAATTCTAAAATTTCCCCCAAAATATGAATATCATTTGTTTGAAAGATTTTCAACTATATTTTGATCCAGGTTAGAATATTTTGCTGTTTTCTTTCTAATCCACACAAATAAGACAAGGCCTCCTTTTATATACTTTGAATTATTTATTAAATTTTCTTGACATTAATGCTAATGGGTTAAAATATTTCATGCAACTACAGACACAGATCTGCATTTGAAGTGCTTCTGATCAGCTGGATTTTTGCTTTCGCTTAAACATGAGGCTTTCTCTCTACCATCAGGACTCTGCCCAGCCTTCTCTCCTCATGCCCAGAGTCTATCATGGCCATTTCCATACCTCTATTGGATCCTGGACCAGGCATCTGACAACAGCGGCCTCTGTTTTACACTTGAGGGAAGCTGATAAGCAGGATCTTTGCCAGAATGGCGAGATAGCAAGCATTTGAGCACTGGTGCCCTGATTCCTACTAACCAACATCCACTAGGAGACAGCTAGAGACAGTTCTTTCAAAATCTAATGCCATACACAACAGGATGAATGAAACTGGAGGACACATGCTAAGTGAAATACGCCAGTCACAGGGAAAGTACTATATGAGTCTCCATGTATGAGGTACCTAAACAGTCAGACTCACAGGGACAGAGAGAACAATGGTGGTTGTCATAGGTTAGAGGGAGGGAGAGATGGGAGGTTGCTTTTCAACAACATAGATTCAGTTATGCAAGATGAGGAAGTCCTAGGGAGCGGCTGTACAATGCTGTGACTACAGTTAACAGTGCGGCAGTGTGACTGAAAATGTTGAGAAGGTACATTTCATTCTAAGTGTTCTTGCACAATTAAAAGCAAAAAAAAAAAAAAAAAAAAAAAAAACCTGAAACCATGCAAGGTTCCTCTCCATCACAGGCAAATAAGTAAAACCTTTTGCTTACTCTCCTTCCTTAGAAGTTTCTCACCATACAGATTACAGTGTGTCTTCTCACAAACATAACTCTGCTTCCTTCCCTAGCTTCCTACCTCCTCAAAACTTGCAGCTTAAATGTTTTCTGTAACTCTCAGTCCATGATAAGAGATGTCCTATGTTCTTATTCTTTTTTTTCCCTACTGAAAAGTCTCTCTACCTCCAAATTAATTTGAAACTCACCATAAAAAAATATCCCTGGCTTGATGTTTGTCAGTTGCTCTGAGATGCAGACACAAAGAAGTAAGCATACAAAAACAAGTGAAAGCCGCTGAGTCAACTTTGGACTATAATCCACCAGGCTCCTGTCCATGGAGTTCTCCAGGCAAGAATACTAGAGGAGGTAGCCATTCTCTTCTCCAGGGGGTATTCCTTACCAGGAATCAAACCCAGGTCTCCTGCATTGCAGGTGGATTCTTTACTGTTTAAAAGATCAAGGAAGTCCCTTGCATGCAAAGATTTTATTAAAGGCAAGACTATGTGAAAGGAAAGAGGGAAACAGGCATGGAAGACTGCTGAGAGAACCAATCAGGCAGTGGAACTGGACATGGAACAACAGTCTGGTTCCAAATAGGAAAAGGAGTACATCAAGACTGTATATTGTCAACCTGCTTATTTAACTTATATGCAGAGCACATCATGAGAAACGCTGGGCTGGAAGAAGCACAAGCTGGAATCAAGATTGCTGGGAGAAATATCAATAACCTCAGATATGCAGATGACACCACCCTTATGGCAGAGAGTGAAGAGGAACTAAAAAACCTCTTGATGAAAGTGAAATAGGAGAATGAAAAAATTGGCTTAAAGCTCAACATTCAGAAAACTAAGATCATGGCATCTGGTCCCATCAACTTATGGGAACTAGATGGAGAGACAATGGAAACAGTGTCAGATTTTATTTTGGGGGACTCCAAAATCACTGCAGATGGTGATTGCAGCCATGAAATTAAAAGATGCTTACTCCTTGGAAGGAAAGTTATGACCAACCTAGAGAGCATATTAAAAAGCAGAGACATTACTTTGTCAACAAAGGTTCATCTAGTCAAGGCTATGGTTTTTCCAGTGGTCATGTATGGATGTGAGAGTTGGACGGTGAAGAAAGCTGAGCAAAGAAGAATTGATGCTTTTGAACTGTGATGTTGGAGAAGACTCTTGAAAGTCCCTTGGACTGCAAGGAGATCCAACCAATCCATCCTAAAGGAGATCAGTCCTGGGTGTTCATTGGAAGGACTGATGCTGAAGCTGAAACTCCAATACTTTGGCCACCTCATGCAAAGATTTGACTCATTGGAAAAGACCATAATGCTGGGAGGGATTGGGGGCAGGAGCAGAAGGGGATGACAGAGGATGAGATGGCTGGATGGCATCGCCAACTCGATGGACATGGGTTTGAGTAAACCCTGGGAGGTGGTGATGGACAGGGAGGCCTGGCATGCTGTGATTCATGGGGTCGCGAAGAGTCGGACACAACTGAGCGACTGAACTGAACTGAAAAAGAGAAGAGAAGGCTAGGTGGAAGTTGTGCAATCTAAGAAACATTCAACAAGGTCATCAGGGAGTCCTTGAGCCCAAGGCTGCCCCTGTCTCCCCAGAAGGGTCTACTTTGGTATTTCTGACTCATTTGTGTTGAGGAGGTGAAGCTTACAGGAGGTGTGGCTCTGTGAATGCTATGATGACTTTTAAGGCTCAGAACCTTGGGCCATTTATCAATTATGCTGCAAGTAACAGGAGGAACACAACGTGCATTACCACAGCAATCCCACTCAAGTCTCCGTTATCAGTCGGCTACCACCTTCTTTCTTTCTTCATGCCCACACTTTTTTTTTTTTTTTTTTTTTTTTTAAGCTGCTTTATTTGGTCTGCTAAAGACATGCCTATGGCTGCTTCTAAAAAGCCCTTAGGAAGAGCCTCACATGACATCCTGCAGTTGGATGTTGTCAGGTTCTTAAACTACACTGTAGGTCTAAACTTCTTCATGAAAACCCCCCAAAGTACGCACTCAATGCAAAGAAAAACTTCTTTGCCCACACTTTTTGAACAAGGTTTCTTTGTTCATTTCTCTAGTTCTTTACCTCATGCTAATGCCTCTATCTACCTCATTCTGGTTTCTTCTCTATAACCACAAATATTTTCTCAATAAATTCACTGATATATATTTGGCATTAAGACAAGGCATAATTTGTAGTTCTTTTATTCATTCTCAAAGCTGCAAACTGTAGAATACAATCTTCTTGAAAAAGATGTTTCACTCTTTGCTTGTTTTGATCTATAAAATGCATGATCATTTTTGTTGATATCTGCTTCTTACTGAGGGTTTCCGTGGTGACTCAGACAGTAAAGAATCTGCCTGCAATGCAAGAGACCTGGATTCAATCACTGGGTCGGGAGATTCCCTGGAGAAGGAAATGGCTACCCTCCAGTATTCTTGCCTGAAGAATTCCATGGCAGAGTAGCCTGGCGTGCTACAGTCCATGGGGTCACAAGAGTCAGATACAATTGAGCAAGTAACACTTTACCTTTTCTTACTGAACTTTATACATTCCATACTCTGTATCTACAGGTTCTGTGCCTGTGGACTCTACCAACTGCAGTTGAAACCATCTTCTTTTTAAATTCCAGAAAGTTTCAAAAAGCAATGTACTTAGTAACTATTTACATAGAATTTACATTAAGACTAGGTATTAAAAATAGTCTAGAGATGATTTATACATATAGGCAGATATGTATAGGTTATATGTAAATACTATGCCATTTTGCATGAAGCACTTTACCATCTGTGGAGTGGATTTTGGTATCTGAGGGCAACACTTCCCCATTCTATGGATAGCATGGGATGACTGCAGTTGATGTGTCTCAGATGGTTATTATTTCATCCCTCCTAATTTCTGTACTCAATTACAATGGATATACCAATAAACATGAATTTAAATCACAAGTCTAAATTTTTTTCCCTGAGCTTAAAAACTAGATATCCAAATGTACTTGGATATGCACATGCATAACTCAAAGGAAAATACAAAATGAATTACTTCTTACCAAACTTTCTCCTGTATACTAAATCTACAGCAATCATCCTAGCAGTGCCCCAACTGCCCATGTTAGAAACCAGAATACCAATATAGTTTCTTCATCCCCATAACTGTTATCTGTATCCAATATAATGTGCACTGTTAAACTTAAGAATTGCTTTTCCACTGCCACTTCCCTATTTTAAGTCACTATCACATTTATCATGAATTACTATAAAATTCATCGTACTTCATTCCCATCTTTATCTTTAAATACACTAGTACATTATAGACTAGAGATAATTATGTTACTTTAAGTAACAACACATGAATGTGTTTCATGTTATATTGTAACTAGTCTACAAAATAAAGATGAAATAACATGAAAACAGTTTTTGGAAAGTAAATATTCCAGTTCAAAGTCTACCATTACCTAGATATATAACTTGAGAACTTTGAATTTGTCTCATCTTAATGAAAAATGGATTGGATTAAATCAATAGGGTCCAAATAGTAGGCCATATGCAAAATTAATTGTGTTTATACATCATGTTCACATGGGACACTAAACAACATTGTTACTATAATTTGAAAGTCTTTGCTATATTAAGAAAGGATTTATATTACAGAAAATTATATAGCCCTCTAGCCAGATTACTTCACTCTCAGTCTAGTCCTTCCTCATTAACTGTCTTTAAGGTTAAAGCGCAACATTTATTCAACACAGACATGCTCTCAAGATGCTGAGCTTCCAAGTTTTAGAATCCTATCACACGTAATTTGTACTGTCTGGTTTTATTAATAAATGTTTCTTAGGTCAAAGAATTAAAAGGATTTATAAAAGTTAGGATTTTGCATTTTATTAATCTGTGACTTTTGTTATATAACATTATACTCATGAAAGAACAAATATAGGCATAGGGATTTTACATAAGGCAAAAAAAAAAAAAAATTCCAGAAAGAATCAGGAGGGAAAAACATTGTTATCGTTTTATCATTAGTGATATATCTAAAAAATCTAGACTAACCAGTTACATAGTATCCTAAATTTTGTTGTTCTTTCTGTCACATTTATCACATTTTCCTCTTCATTATTTTTTAAACTATTAATTGGTTTCACTAGCATCAGAGAATTGAGGCTTAGGCTTGAAGTAATACATTAGACACTCGGAATTATGAGGACTAAAAATTTATAACTTCTCTGATGTTTCAGAAGAGAGGAGACTGGAAGACCTGAAGAAAGAAATACTGCTCTAGCTGTTGAGGCCAGTCTCCAACTCACTAATTACATCCAGGACACTGAAGATGATCCAAGAAATCTGTTTTCTTTTTCATATGATTCCTTACAATAAATCACAGTTTTTAAAATATCAAAGAGCTTGGCAAGCAATCACTGTGATCTACTGTGGTTAAATCAACCCTCTTCTCCTCTCAATATTAAAAAAAGTCAGTGGGTCAGTGAGATTCCAAGATTAATATCAAAGCAATCAGACTGGCACCTTATTCTACTGGCTTTTACGGTAAGAGATTAGGACTACACATCTATATGGTTAAGCAATTAGTTTTAGAATCAAGGAATAAAATTCTACTCATATGAAAGTTTCTAATAGTTACTACATAGTTTTATGATCACTATTATTTGATATGAAAATAATAATAGGGGAGGAAAATACTTTTCAGCATTCAACACTCATAACCAATCTTGGACATTTCTTAAATTCATTTGTGACCTGATTTGCAAAGGTGAATTTAAAAATGTTTGGCACAAGATTTATAGGAAAATAAGCACAATCAAAGGGAAAGCCACGAGTCTTTTCTACGTCAAGCTAATAATCACTACTGCAAAGCATTCTAAAAATGATATCTCTTTTCATTTATGAAATATTTCATCTTAGTGCCAGTACCACTTCCAGAAGTGACTCGAGGAAACATTTTATTCTTGATTTTTTTCCATCTTATACATGAGACCCTTCATGTACATTGAATAAAAGAACTAAATAGATTAGGACTTCACTATCAATGTAATATGCCCATGTTAATAATAATCTTCCTCCATCAAATCGTACTCCTTTAACTGGTTGTTTTTAACAGGTTAAAAGCATTAGGTACTATTGTTTATACACTAATACATATCTTTTGAGGGAAGGAGAAAAAGGAAAGGAAAAGGTGAGCACTTGGAATAAGAATGTGTGTCGATACAACAGGGATTCAAAGGCTTATTATCTAACATGTAAATATAATCAAAAGTAGATGAATACATTTTTTTTTTTTGTATTGTGGAATTCAGACAAGATGAGTTCACTCTGACTTTGGTACCTAATGTGCATGATCCTCACATATCACACAACACCCTTGAGTATAGGTATGCTGATATGTAGAATGAGGATGAAACACATAATTCAAACAATTTGGGTGGAGGTTTAATGAGCGACCTATCTAAGAGCTGGACACATACTAAGTACACAATTATAGTGGTGTATTAACAAAATCCTATTGTTTCCACTCAAACTTCTCACTTTTCTTCTATAAAATCCCAAATGTATCACTATATTCAAACTTAGCATTTCTTATACTTTTGTACCCCACAGTAGGTAATTAGGTATCCTAAACAAGTGTTAGAGATTGAAAGCAACTGATACAATTTGGTAAAACTATATCTGCATATCTATAAAGGGTCTTTTATTATAGAACTTTATTTTCAAAGCAGGAATAAGACATTGTTGTTCCAACTGTGTCTCCAAAGTATTTTAATTTTTCCATGGTTCTTTTATTTTCCTTTCTGGTTTCCTTTGTAATTATCTGCCTCCTCTTTTGTGGAGGCCACCAGAGACTGAATTAGACTGTTTCATCTTGAAGGGGGTCCACACTCAATTTTTAATAGCAACCTCTTCAGTTCTTGCTAGACTACCAGGGATCTTCTCAGGCTATTACAATACCACCAGCAGTGACTATAGAGCATGCTGTTTTTCCTGCTCCAAGAAATCAGATTTTTCTCCCACTTTATGCATAATTTTATATATTTTTCTATGCCATCTTTAAATCCATGAAAACATATGCATGAAATAATATCATGCATAACCAGAAAACGATAGCCTAATTTGGGCTTTAAGTATTCACCTCACAAAACAGAGCAACTTTCAGCAGTCATCTTTGAATGACACATCGAGGAGTCTCCTTTATCAGAGAACTTTCATTAGTAAATACTGTTTCATTGCCACCTGAGCTGTTTCTTGCACAGTTTGCAAAGACATTGAGTCTCTGTTATGCATTAAGGAAAAACAAGCATGAGCTATTCATAAAGATTAACCACTGGCAGCATCAAATGCAAAATCACTTTCTTCCCCTGCTGCTGATGTCTATAAGAGGGTCTGCTACAGGCCAAAACACAGAATTGTTCTTAATGTTGACAACAATGTAGTGAACTGACTTCTGGAGAAATGGGCAATGAAAAGAAGACTCAGAGAAGAAAATGATGAAACAACAGCTGGTGTCTCTGTGGATGAAATCTGTCTCTTCCAAGATACTTTTTCCGCCCACAGACATATATATTACTGTCATTACTGTAGGCTCATAAAAACCTTAGCCTCCAAGAGGCTTATGTCATTACATAAAACGAACTACATAAACATTGTGCACTTCTGTTTACTATCAACAAGCAGTTAGGGAATAAAATTTATTAACAAAATATACCATTGAAAAATCATACATTACG
Organism: Muntiacus reevesi; assembly: GCF_963930625.1. Taxonomy (NCBI): domain Eukaryota; kingdom Metazoa; phylum Chordata; class Mammalia; order Artiodactyla; family Cervidae; genus Muntiacus; species Muntiacus reevesi. The sequence goes on along the minus strand of NC_089254.1, from coordinate 85,345,065 downwards.
TGGATAGGCATATAATGAAAGCTGTATACATCGCTACTTAGAAAACTGCACCACATTACTGAAAAAAATTTAAGAAGGTATAAGTAGTTGATGTTCTTGCATTGAAGACTCAATTGTGTAAAGATATCAAGTCCTCTCAAATTGACCTCTAGATAAAAATATAACTTTCAACTCAGTTTTAGAATTTTTTAAAAGAAACTAGCAAGTTGAATTGAAACTGTATATGCAAAACGCAATAGGCCTAGACAAGACAACAAGATACTGAAGAAAAAGAACAACATTTGGAAACTTTTCTAACCAGATATCAAGATTTCTTATAAAATTTTCACTAAAGTACTGTTGTAATGTCACAAGGCTATACAGAGCCATAATCAGCATCGAAAGTTCAGAAACCAACTCACACATTTAAGAACACTGGGTTTCTGACAAAGTTGGTTCCATAAAACAGTGGGAGAATGACAGTCATTTCAATAAATTAAACTGAGTTAAACAGTCATTAAATAAATAATCTTCATTTCCTCCTCCCACAGTCCACAAAAACATCACCTCCAGGTGGATTATAGATTGATATATGACAGGTAAAACAATAAAGATTTCTAAAAGATAACATAGACAATTACCTTTGTGATGATTTTAAGAGAGAAGATTATAAATATCTTCTCAATGTGTCTAACTAAAAATTTTATCCAAAGACGTTGTTAAATTATTCAAAGGCAAGCCACAGATTAAAGAAAGTATATACAGATCATTAACAAAGGACTTGCATCCAGAATATATAGAAATGCCTATTAATCAAGAAAAAGAAAGAAGCTGCCATTACAAATAAGTAAAGATGTATAGTACTTAGGGACTTTACAAATTCAGATACAATTACGAATTGTATAATTGAATTATATATAATAATTATACAACTAAATTATATTTGATACAATTATGAAAAGCTGCTAGACCACATTAGTCACATGGAGATAAAAACTAAAACCACAGTGAGATATCATCACACACATAAAGAATGGCTAAATTAAAAAAAAAAATCTATTGCATTGCAATATTTCATGTATCTAATATTTAAAAACAGAAAAGCTTATTCATGGAATACAAAGTCACCTTAAGGAAAGGCAGGGTGGATTCTACTGGGATGGTGCAAGGGCACAGTTTTGTTTTGTTTTATTTTCTAATCTGGGAAATGGTTACAATACACTGAGCGGAACAATCATGATACATGCAGTTTTCTATTTATTTTTAAATCAAGAAAAGGAAAAGAATAATAACTCCATTTTTTCCTTACTTTAAACCCACTCTATTGAAGTATGATTGGCATACCAAAAGTTTTACATATTTAATGTATACAACTTGAATATTGAAGTAAGTATATACCCTTGAAACCATCACCACAAACTATAGCATAAACATCTACATCACCTCTGGAAGTTTCCTTTCAGCCTCCTCATTTATTACTATTTTTCTCAAGAAAGTTTCTATTATGGGACAAAGAGAAATGAAATATTCCAAAAGAAGTTAATTTCCAGAAAAGTGGATTTTCAAAATACATGGTCATGTAGGGCTGGGAATAAAATATGCATAGGAAAAAATGATGCAGGAGAAAGGAGGAGAAATGCTGTATTGCCCCTGACCTGAGAGAATAATGAAATGGGATCTGAGACAAATAGACAGCTTGGTTTTAGGAAGGAAAACAAGTTTTTTCTCCATATGAGCAGAGTGAATTCACTCTGTAATCTTTCACCCTCCAATGTATCCAAAGCTTCCTTCCTGTGACTATAACTTCATGCAAACCATTCTCCTGAGGAAATGATTTTCTGAATTTACTACCTGCTGTGTAATATAGTGATTTCAGTTTGGGGTCTTAAATTAGCCTTCATGTTTTGAGATCCTGTCTCTTAATTCTTCTGCATTATAGGACTCAACCACATGTCTGTTGCACTGTTTCAGAGACTAGAGTCCTCGTCTTTTCACCCTGTCCTCATTGGACAGCCATGCTCTTTCTCATCTTTACTACACCTTTCTTGATTTTAGCTTATCACCTCTGTATACATTCCAGCGCCATTCTATACACTGACTGATAAGATCTAAATAATTCCAAGTGGAGCTGCATCCTGATACTACACAGTTTAAACAAAACAACCTTGTGCATATTTTCAGTATGTTTTTGACTGCCACCCTCTTTTTTTTTCTTCTTTTTAAATACACTAGCACTTTGAATTGGATGTTTTCAATGTATCTGATTTTTGCCAAGTCACCATAAATGGGCGATAAGAGGTAATGAGGAAATATTTTTAATAATTATTAAAATAGAAATACTATTATATAAAAGGGCTTCCTAGGTGGCTCAGTGGTAAAGAATCTGCCTGCTAATGCAAAAGACACAGGAGACGTGGGTTTGATACATGGGTTGGGACGATCCCCTGGAGGAGGAAAGAGCAACCCACTCCAGGATTCTTGCCTAGAAAATTTCATGGACAGAGGAGCCTGGTGGGCTACACTCCATGGGGTCTCAAACAGTTGGACATGACTGAGTGACTAAGCACACACTCAATAAATAATAAATCTCCATGGTATAGGACAGTGTGTTCAAAACTTGAGTAATCAATTGAAACTCTATGGGTGAATTACAGCTACAGGTTCCCAGGTCTCACAGAGAACTGCTGAACCATAATCTCCAGAGACGGAGGATCGACGCTTCAACAAACACTTTACATGGTTTTAGTTATTAGTTGTTTTAGAAACACTGGATTTTGAAATAGATTGTGATCTTGGTTTGTATGATCGTTGGTAAAAGTGTTAGTCACTCAGTCATGTCTGAGTCTTTAGGACCTCATGGACTATAGCCTGCCAAGCTCCTCTGTCCATGGAATTCTTCAGGCAAGAATACTGGAGTGAGGAGCCATTTCCTTCTCTAGTAGGTCTTCATGACTCAGAGATTGAATCCAGGTTTCCGGTGTTACAGGCAGATTCTTTACCATCTGAGCCACAAACTATACATACCTTAAGTAGATATTTTGAGACATTGAATAATTATAATCCCAGCTTTAGATCAAAAGTCTTAAAAATTATTGCATTTATTCTCATAAAATACCTCTTCTCCATTAGGTTCCAAAGCACCTCTCATTTCCCATATTCCCCTGAACAATTTCTGATTTTTCTTTTCAGTATTGCCTAAGGCATTCAGTCCCCTCTGCATATTCTTTAATTTCATACTGTTGAGGTTTCTTTCAACAAAGCTTGAATTCACTCACCAACAGTAAGCATTGTTATTAATAGTTGTCTACCAAGTATCCCCCTGGTGACTCAAATGGTAAAGAATCTGCCTGCAATGCAGGAGACCTAAGTTTGATCCCTGAGTCAGGAAATGGGAATGGAGAAGGGAATGGTTACCCACACTAGTAGCCTTGTCTGCAGAATCCCATGGACAGAGGAGCCTGATCATTTACAGAACATGGGGCCGCAAAGAATCAGATACAACTGAGCAACTAACACTTTCACTTTTTCTTTCACTTTTATCAAGTATTCTGGGCTTACCAGGAGGCTCAGTGGTAAATAATCACCTGTCAAAGTAAGAGATGCAGGAGACATGCGTTCGATCGCTGGGTCAGGAAAAATCCCTGGAGAAGGAAATGGCAACCCACCCAGCATTCCTGCCTAGAGAATCCCATGGACAGAGGAGCCTGGCGGGCTACAGTCCATGGAGTCACAGAGCCAGACACAACTGAACAAAACACACCAAGTATTTTATCTCTTTTTTCCTAAGAGAATATGATTTTGTTCAAGTTACCATTTCTCTTCTACTTAACTAGGACAAAACTAAGTTTAGCTTAACTCCATGCTTATTTCATCATTAAGTGAATTAACACATGGCAAACTGCTGCCAACTCTTATTGGTTCAGAAGGGAGCACGTACTCTAAGACAGTCCATTAGAACTGAATCATAGAACTTTCATTCTACGCTTCTGTCTTTTACTCCCACTGTTTCTATCTTAGATAATAAGGCAGCCTGATGCCTCAGCTGCTATCAGGCTGAGTACAAAACCACCTGTTCAAAGAGAACTGGCACAAGAGAATCAGCAAAATGGAGCTAAAGGCCTAATATATTAAGATCTATGGCATCCCTCATGGCTCAGATGGTAAAGCATCTACATGCAATGCGGGAGACCTGGGTTCAATCCCTGGGTCAGGAAGATCCGCTGGAGAAGGAAATGGCGACCCATTCCAGTACTCTTGCCTGGAAAATACCATGGATGGAGAAACCTGGTAGGCTACAGTCCATGGGGTCGCAGAGTTGGACACGACTGAGCAACTTCACTTCACTTCACTATAGCATCACTAATTTCTGCCTTCTTCTTATGTAAGACAAATCTCCTTCTCATTTAATGGACTTGAGTGCTTTTGTCTGTACAGACATTTTAAAATGAATTTTCTTACTCAAATGAATTCAGTAAATCAACAAAATTATTTAATTCATGATATCTGCCCAGAACTAGTACAGTGCAGAATTTTGTTAAACAACAAATTCAAAGTTTTAATTCCTTCTGTGAAGTCTAGAGTTCAGCAGACCAACTCATCCAACACCCAGATAATATTATAACCTGTTTTAGTAGTGTTCACCTTGGATTTCTGTTGAAAAAGCATAATATAAATGTTAGGTGAGTCCTAGACTGCTAGCTGGGCTTCCTTGGTGGCTCAGAAGGTAAAGAATTCATCTGCAACTGGGAGACCTGGGTTCTACCCTAGGTTGGGAAGATCCCCTGGAGGAAGGCATGGCAACCCACTCCAGTATTCTTGCCTGGAGAATCCCCATGGACAGAGGAGCCGAGCAGGTTACAGTTCATGGGGTCACAAAGAGTCTGCCACAACTGAGCGACTAGGCACACAGCACAGCCAAGAACTTGTCCTTGATCACTGGATATGTGTGCTGTGCTTCCAATTTAACCTGCATATCTGAATATTTAACATATTTTTCCATGTCTACTTATTATGAAAACCAAATTTCTCATCTTTTCCCATATCATCTTTACTGCCATGGGATTCACTAAACACACATGTGAGACACTCAGAATCACTTTTATTACCTCTAGATTTTGTAACCTCTCATGATCATTATCATCAACTACACATTAAGAAGGTGGTCTTAACTCCTCCCTCTCCTTCCCTTCATATTAAAACAGCTGTTAGTCTCTTCACTCTCATTTTCCAGGTCTGTCTACACTCCTTCGCATAACTCTGCCACGTGTCTACAGTTTATCCTGTTCGAGTCTTATCCTTTTAAAACATAAATCTCATCATATTATTTAATTTAAAGCTTTCAAAGGCTAATCACTGAGTGATAGCATTAAAAAAAAAAAAACAGTATAGTGTAGCATTTAAGAACCTCAGATTCCTATAAACTCTGTTTCCCGTCTTAATTATATACTACAACTAGATACAATGACCTTTTTCTAGACTCTTCACATTATTTGTATATACTGTTTTCTCTGCTTTTAATGTCTGTTCTTTTAAAATTCTATCTGGAGAAGGTCATTCTTCTTCCCAATTTCATCATCTCTGTGAAACTGTTCCTTGTCTAGAATATAGTATGAACAACCACCACTTTTGTTTTCCTTTAGTAGTTCTGTATACATCATAATTATAGCACTTGACATACTTTGTTATTTCTTTTCATCTTTACTTTAAAAAAACTGAGAGGTTATTGAGGATAAGACATTAACTCTTATTATATATATAGATATAGATATATAGATATATATATATACATATATATATTCTGTGTCTAAAACAATGCCAGGAACATAGTAGTATGCTTAATAAATATTGATTGAACTAATCCATACCATGTAAATCTGGAAAAAGAAGTTCTAATTAATTAATCCTTAATTTTTAAATTAAGTTTTGTTATAAAAAATATTATATATACATATATTTTTGTAAGAAGTGGGGATATATTTTCTACTTGCTCCTTTAATCCCAACACAATCCTCACAGAATGACAGTCTACTCACAGATGACTTCCCTGAATAGATACCTCAATCCCCAACTTCCACCCTCAACTTCCTACAAAGGAGGAATCTATATCTTATGATAGTAACAATAAGCTTCTACATATGAATAAAGATTATGGGTCTTATAGAATCTTTTTCAATAGAAATCATAAGGCAATCCACCAAACATGCCACATGATGCACTAACACATTACATAATTTACTACATTACATAATTTACTAATTTATTGTTGTCCAGTCACTCAGTTGTGTTTGACTCTTTGCGACCACATGGACTGCAGTATGCCAGGATTCCCTGTCTTTCACCATCTCCCAGAACGTGCTCATACTCATGTCCATGGAGTTAGTGATGCCATCCAACCATCTCGTTTTCTGTCATCCCCTTCTCCTCCTGCCTTCAAACTTTCCCAGCATCAGGGTCTTTTCTAATGAGTCAGCTCTTCCCATCATGTGGCCAAAGTATTAGAGCTTCAGCATCAGTCCTTCCAATGAGTATTTAGGATTGATTTCCTTTAGGATTAACTGGTTTGATCTCCTTGCAGTCCAAGGGATTCTCAAGAGTCTTCTCCAACAACACAGTCAAAATCACCAGTTCTCGGCGCTCAGCCTTCTTTTTAGTCCAACTCTTACATCTATACATGATTACTGGAAAAACCATAGTTTTGACTAGACAGACCTTGTTGGCAAATTAATGTCTCTGTTTTTTAATATGCTGTCTAGGTTGGTCATAGCTTTTCTTCCAAGGAGCAAGCATCTTTTAATTTCATGGCTGCAGTCACCATCTGTAGCAATTTACTAATAGCTACACAGTTTCTCCTTGGCATGCATTCAAAAATCTTAGGGAAGTGCCATATACTCCCAACAATTTATCTACATATAACCTGTCAAATAAGCTTATAAAGCAACTTGGCTAAGATATCACAGCTCTATCTATGTATTGGTCACAAATCTGGTATTATCTAATAATGTCTCTATGTAGGAATCATTAATATGTTTTAATAATTTCACAGTGGAACTGTCCTGATATTTCTTCTGCAGAGACCAAGGCAAATAATTGTGTTGTCAAACATTTTAATGTTCAAGCAACATTTTGCACCATACTTATAAATTGGCTTTTCTTCATAGATAAATTGACTTTTCTTCATGCTTAAAGAACAAATTTGTTGGGGATATTTTAAAATGTATCTTCATAAATTAGGGTAAACAAATTTTAATCATACCATAGAATTAGGGTAAACTGTCTAGCAGCCTAGACCAAATGGAAAACCCATACATGTGGCTCACTATCTTGACCTACACTTCTTTATTTATTTTTATGTATGATGCCTTTTATATTGTTATTATTTTCTCACATCCATTATTTAATTATGATTTTGTCTAACATAATCTGAATCCTCTTGTTCCTTAGAATACTAGCATTTTATTTTCATTTTAGGGGATGACTTCAAGTAAGATAATTCAAACTGGAAATTGTTACCTTCTGCATATTTGCTAGATAGGATTTTGTTAACCTCATGTCTGACTCATCATTAATGGACAGATGTAGGTTTTGGAAGTTATGACATTAATCAGGGTCTATTTCCCCCACCCTCATGGGGCACCTTCTTAGATTTCTTGACCAGGTCCAGAGAAAGGTTCAGGAGAGAAAATTTGGATCTCTATATGACATCCTTGATAACAAACACCAACGCATGCTTTCTCTCTTGCAACACTCTCATATCAGAATTATTATGGAAAAGGGGAAAATCTACACTGGGAATTATAAATTATATTAAAGTGTAAAAGGAATCTTAGTTTATATACACTTTTGTGGAAGGCTATTTTGAAAGTTGGATTTGTGAAATTGCAATATACATACATCCATGCAACCAGCATGAAGCATGGCATTAATAACACTTTCTTTGATTTACTTAGTCCAATTGATCTCTATATTAACTAATTGCATTTATAATCATGAGGATGACTTTAATTTTTCAGGAAACTTGTAACTTTTAATATCCATCCTAGACTAATGTTACTTTGACCCATCTTCTATGCTGTACCTGTTCCACCATCTTTGGCAATAGTACGTTTTTTGTTTTTTTGTGTTGTTGGGTTTTTTTAATTTTTAAATTGGAATATAATTGCTTTGCAATGTTGTATTACTTTCTGCTGTACAACAAAGTGGATCAGCTATATGTATACATATATTCTTTCCCTCTTGAGCCTCCTGCCCAAAACCCACTCCACTCCTCTAGGTCATCATGGAACCCTGAGCCGAGCTCCCTGGGCTATATAGCAGTTCTCCACAAGCTATCCATTTTATACTTGATAGTGTACATATGTCAATGCTACCCTCCCTACTTGTCTCATCCTCTCCTTTCCCCCCCGCAGTGTTTGCACATTTGTTCTCCATGTCTTTGTCTCTATTCTTGCCCTGCAAATAGAATGTATATATATGGAATCTAGAAAGCGGTATCATGGTAGTAGTAGTTTGAAAATCCTTCCAGGATTGTTTTTTTCTTGGCTCACCTACTTGTATATTCTATCTTCTGATTCATGAAAAGGCAACACAACTCAAAATGTAAGAAATGATTAAAAACTTGCATTTGTTCAAAATTACTATGATAGTTAATATCTATAAAAAAGCTATCATTTGTAAATAAATGAACAGTATAAAAGAAATAATTTTAAGTAAACCTATCCAGCTCTTCGTTTAATTTTCTTTCTAGTAGTAATAAGTACTACTAGATAGCTCTCGAAGCTTATTTTATAACTGAAAACTATGTTAGCTTTTTCAGATATTTTGATGTAGGATTCAAAATTTCTTGTCTTTTTTAAATCTACCCTAGTGGCTGGATGGCATCACCGACTCGATGGGCATGAGTTTGAGTAGACTCCGGGGGTTTGTGATGGACAGGGAGGCCTGGCGTGCTGCAATTTATGGGGTGGCAAAAAGTCGGACATGACTGAGCGACTGAACTGAACTGAACTGAACTGAGTGTCCTTCCTCTAGGCAAATATTTCTCCTTTTTTAAACATTGTGAAAGCAAGTATCTTTTTTATTCTCAAAGTAACCATCATAGACCCCATGAGCATATTCTTTCTTAGTTTTCTATAGATTTATCTGTAATAGGTAACATTTATCATCTTGAATGAATAAAATAGAAATTGAGAAATATCATTATTCCACTACATATTTCAAAGAACAAGATCTCTTTTCTCTTTTTGATTCTTACACAGTGGGACATGGTTAATAGTCTAAGGGTAATAATCATTACTTACAAAATAAAATACTGTCAAAATAATAAAAATGATGCAGAGATCTCTTTCCAAGGACAATTCTATTTTGTAATATTGACAAATAATATTACTCTGTGTGGAAATTAGTTTATAGTACTTTTTTTCACGCATTTCTCATTTTTGTTATGTAACAGCATGAATTTTCCTGTTAAAAGCCTTCTAAAACTTAATATTTAATGTGTTAATTCAAAAACATTGTTTTACAAACTTATTCATATCACACAGTAGCTGCATAGCATTCATTGAGATAACTTCAACACTTCAAAAATATCTGGAATTAGGACTCAAGATAATTTATAACTATAGAAAATAAATTCTGTAACAACTCATAGATTCTGACTGCCAGAGTTCTTGCCTTTCTATCGTGAAGTTAAATACCATAAGATGAATTCATTACTTTTAGCACCTAATCACAATCTTTTCTTATCTTGAGTGTCAGTTGATCCAGTGGACGGAGTGGCATTACTGCTTCAGGTCTCCTAAATGCTAAGACATAGATGTGGCAGGTAGAGTCATCTAGGCTAGAGAATCTAAGGTACCTCTCTGGATGGAAAGCTGAGATAATTTCCAGTGAACTTCAAAGGAGGAAGAATGAGACTCTTTCGATAAAAGAGGGCCCTAAAGTTTAGCAGTGCAGAACAGGAAGTCATAGGCCTCTGAGCATTATTCTAAGGAGTATGCACTGATTTTTAATCTCTTTTCTCACGAAATAAAAGCTTATGAGGTCACAAAAACACTATAAACAAATAGAAAGCAAAATGAACGAGAATTTTCCCTTTCTTTGTGTAAAGATGAATACATTCCTTTCAAATCCTGTCCTATAAAGGCATGAACCACTACATCTAATAAAGTTTACCACTTGTAAAAAAAATGAACAGCAAAGGTAAGTCTGTTTCATTTAAGGTCAATGAACATATGAAATTTAATAATTTATTAGAATGATTATCATCACCTTTACTCATTTACAGAAGCCATTTTAAAAACTAATTCAGTGTTTTATAGTTTTCTATGTATAGGTCTTTTGTTTCTTTAGGTAGATATACTCCTAAGTATTTTATTCTTTTTGTTGCAATGGTGAATGGTATTGTTTCCTTAATTCCTCTTTCTGTTTTTTCATTGTTAGTGTATAGGAATGCAAGGGATTTCTGTGTGTTAATTTTATATCCTGCAACTTTACTATATTCATTGATTAGCTCTAGTAATTTTCCGGAAGAGTCTTTAGGGTTTTCTATATAGAGGATCATGTCATCTGCAAACAGCGAGAGTTTCACTTCTTCTTTTCCTATCTGGATTCCTTTTATGTCTTTTTCTGCTCTGATTGCTGTGGCCAAAACTTCCAACACTATGTTGAATAGTAGTGGTGAGAGTGGGCATCCTTGTCTTGTTCCTGATTTCAGAGGAAATGCTTTCAATTTTTCACCATTGAGGGTGATGCTTGCTGTGGGTTTGTCATATATAGCTTTTATTATGTTGAGGTATGTTCCTTCTATTCCTGCTTTCTGGAGAGTTTTAATCATAAATGAGTGTTGAATTTTGTCAAAGGCTTTCTCTGCATCTATTGAGATAATCATATGGTTTTTATCTTTCAATTTGTTAATGTGGTGTATTACGTTGATTGATTTGCGGATATTGAAGAATCCTTGCATTCCTGGGATAAAGCCCACTTGGTCATGGTGTATGATTTTTTTAATATGTTGTTGGATTCTGTTTGCTAGAATTTTGTTAAGGATTTTTGCATCTATGTTCATCAGTGATATTGGCCTGTAGTTTTCTTTTTTTGTGGCATCTTTGTCTGGTTTTGGAATTAGGGTGATGGTGGCCTCATAGAATGAGTTTGGAAGTTTACCTTCTTCTGCAAACTGATGAAAGAAATCAAAGAGGACACAAACAGATGGAGAAACATACCGTGCTCATGGATTGGAAGAATCAATATTATCAAAATGGCTATTCTACCCAAAGCAATCTATAGATTCAATGCAATCCCTATCAAGTTACCAACGGTATTTTTCACAGAACTAGAACAAATAATTTCACAATTTGTATGGAAATACAAAAAACCTCGAATAGCCAAAGTAATCTTGAGAAAGAAGAATGGAACTGGAGGAATCAACCTGCCTGACTTCAGACTCTACTACAAAGCCACAGTCATCAAGACAGTATGGTACTGGCACAAAGACAGAAATATGGATCAATGGAATAGAATAGAAAGCCCAGAGATAAATCCACGAACCTATGGACACCTCATCTTTGACAAAGGAGGCAAGGATACACAATGGAAAAAAGACAATCTCTTTAACAAGTGGTGCTGGGAAAACTGGTCAACCACTTGTAAAAGAATGAAACTAGAACACTTTCTAACACCATACACAAAAATAAACTCAAAATGGATTAAAGATCTAAATGTAAGACCAGAAACTATAAAACTCCTAGAGGAGAACATAGGCAAAACACTCTCCGACATAAATCACAGCAAGATCTTCTATGACCCACCTCCCAGAATATTGGAAATAAAAGCAAAAATAAACAAATGGGACCTAATGAAAATTAAAAGCTTTTGCACAACAAAGGAAACTATAAGTAAGGTGAAAAGACAGCCCTCAGATTGGGAGAAAATAATAACAAATGAGGAAACAGACAAAGGATTAATCTCAAAAATATACAAGCAACTCCTGAAGCTCAATTCCAGAAAAATAAACGACCCAATCAAAAAATGGGCCAAAGAACTAAACAGACATTTCTCCAAAGAAGACATACAGATGGCTAACAAACACATGAAAAGATGCTCAACATCACTCATCATCAGAGAAATGCAAATCAAAACCACAATGAGGTACCATTACACGCCAGTCAGGATGGCTGCTATCCAAAAGTCTACAAGCAATAAATGCTGGAGAGGGTGTGGAGAAAAGGGAACCCTCTTGCACTGTTGGTGGGAATGCAAACTAGTACAGCCACTATGGAAAACAGTGTGGAGATTTCTTAAAAAACTGGAAATAGAACTGCCATATGACCCAGCAATACCACTTCTAGGCATACACACTGAGGAATCCAGATCTGAAAGAGACACGTGCACCCCAATGTTCATTGCAGCACTGTTTACAATAGCCAGGACATGGAAGCAACCCAGATGCCCATCAGCAGATGAATGGATAAGGAAGCTGTGGTACATATACACCATGGAATATTACTCAGCCGTTAAAAAGAATTCATTTGAATCAGTTCTAATGAGATGGATGAAACTGGAGCCCATTATACAGAGTGAAGTAAGCCAGAAAGATAAAGATCATTACAGTATACTAACACATATATACGGAATTTAGATAGATGGGGGCGATAACCCTATATGCAAAACAGAAAAAGAGACACAGAAGTACAGAACAGACTTTTGAACTCTGGGGGAGAACGTGAGGATGGGAGGTTTTGAAAGAACAGCATGTATATTATCTATGGTGAAACGGACCACCAGCCCAGGTGGGATACATGAGTCAGGTGCTCGGGCCTGGTGCACTGGGAGGACCCTGAGGAGTCGGGTGGGGAGGGAGGTGGGAGGGGGGATTGGGATGGGGAATACGTGTAACTATATGGCTGATTCATGTCAATGTATGACAAAACCCACTGAAATGTTGTAAAGTGATTGGCCTCCAACTAATAAAATAATATTAAAAAAAAAAAAAAAAAAACTAATTCAGGATAAGGATTGTGGCCCTTTAAATGTGTTGAAAACTAAACTGCTAATAAAAAGTACTTGATAATATAAAAGAATCAACAGTGAATGCTTATCAAACTCTTACCAAATGTTTTCTAACAATGTGTTATACACTTTAAATTAATTATATAATTTGATTCCCACAAAAAAAAAACCTCTTTTAATATTTGTGTTTTAAAGATGAGAAACAAATATGCAAATAATTTAAACAGTATGCTCCAATTCATTCAATAAGGAATTGAATTCTGGTCTATCAAGCTAAATTAATAACTATGTTCTCAAAAACTGTGCTATAAGGCTTTTTGAACACAATAAAGTGAGATCGTTGTAAATATAATATCTTTTCTAAATAAGCAAATATTTCAGTTACTTGACACTGAAGAATGAGAGTTTTTCAACTGATGTTCTTCCTGGATAATTACTTAGATTATTTTATTTCATCTGGTGTCATGAAAATATTTCTGAAGTGTTTAACTTAATTTCCAGGTTGAGAAAAACCACAATTCAACAAGTTTTAAATGGGTCAGGTTACTATCTGATTTTTATATCCCACTAGATACATGGATAGTAGAAACTTGAAGAGACACTTCAAAAACAATCACACTAACTAGAGAAACAAAAGATTTGCCACGTGTCTAATGCTCATAAAATGGATATGTAGAATGTAAGCATGCAGCAATGGTATAATAACACTATTTTCAATAAAATAAATTGCTAAGGAAAATGATAAGCTATTTTGGGAGTACCCATGACATCACTGATGGACAGTCTTAAAATAATATTGCTCAACCTCCTAACACGTCATTGTAATATTTATGTGATTTACATGGAACAGCAATGCTCAATGATGAATTCATGAACTACAGAATGAGTATTTCGGCCTAACAGTTCAAAAGTTTTGTATATCTTGACAAAATTTTACAGTTTTATGAATATATCATTCCAATTGTATATAGGAGCATTTCTATGAAAATACCAACAAACAAGTAATAATTAGCAAAGTTCAAATAAATAATGGGATTTCAACTTCTACATCCTTTTATAGGTGCTCAATTTTTAAGACTTCTTTTTCAACATGATTCCTCTTTGCATTCAACTTGTGCCAACTTTTGTCTACATTACTCTACGTCCAAAGGTCTACCCCACGTCTTTTCTTTCTCTAAAGTGTTCCACAGATAGAGTTGTTACAGGATTAAGAATTTAAGGATAAATTCCAAAGCTTAGGATTTGGGATAGAATGCAAAGGCAAACAAAGGAATTTCTCTAAAACTGATTTTGTGCCACTGTGTTTGTACTTAAAAAAAAAAAATTTCCAAAATAATCTTCACGAAAACTCCTTAAAGCAGACCTTTCCCCACTACACATTAAAAGGTAAAGAAATGTAGGGGAGAGGAAAAAAAGAAGATTAAGTAGCTTTCCTAAAACATTCACTTCTGGCAACTGGATTTAAAACTATGTAAATATGCCGAGCCTCATAATTCATTATGTTTCAATTCACCAATACCAGAAAGCAAAGCATTGAAATAAAAGCCTCATTACTTTCAAAGGCTTTCATTTTAAGACTGTTAGTGCAAATGAATGAAGATTTAATATTTCTAATTATTACTTTTGTTTTCTTTAGTGGTTGGAGTTTCAGTCACTGGTACTTACAAGTTAAAAGGTAAATGAAATTTTCACTTCATTCTCAAATTCAAATGATTTATTTGTTCATCACATTTTGATAAAAACTTTTTGCATTTTTGCTAAAGGAAATATAGGAGTTTTATTATCAGTTCAGAGAGACTTACCTGTCTATATTTAATTTATTGCCCTCATTTTTTTAAAGTCAGTCAACCAGACCACAAAAGATAGCACAGTAAGATAGAATTCGGTCCACTGTTTTAAGCATAAGTATGGTGGAAAGGTCAGATTAACATACTGCCAGTTTTCCTGTTCACTAACCCATCAAGAGTTAGAGGTACAAAATTATATATTAGAAATTGAGGGATACAATAGAAAACATTGGGAATAACAGTGGAATATATATCATTTCAAGACAATCATAACGTATGGGTCACAGAATTAGTGATAAACTAGTGAGTCCATTATGGCCACTGAATTAAGACCAATTTTTAATTATTTGTTTAATATGTCAGAGGAAGGATCATGTAACATGTCACAGTATAATCAAAATGGTATATTTTGTACTGAACAACCTGAATCATGTAAGCATTACACTCAAGATTTGGTCAAAAACCAAATGTAACCACTTTAATTAGCAAGTTGAGTTTGGATAGAGACATAAAAGAGTTTAAGTATTTTTGTTTCTTAAAATAAGAATATAATTGTGCACTAGATTCAGCTTCAACAAGGAGACTATTAGGAAAGATTAAATTAGATAACGGGAGCAATGTCACTAACTGTAGTATTAACAATTATGAATATGACAACAATATAAGAATATATATAAAGACCAAAGTATTGATAACGACTTAAGTATTTTAACTATTTTGTGAAAAGACATCAATCTATTGTCTTTTTTTTACTTCAATAACTTTACTAAGTAATGGAGAAGTTGGCATCTATTAATATTATTATTTGTAAATTATTTATATATATTTGTGTATGTGTGTGTATGCTTTTTGTCCTTTCCAGGTGAGCTGAGGAAACGACAAGTGAGATAGTTATGAAAGCATAGGAACTTTACCAAAAACTGAAAGTATGGATCAACAAAACAATGTGAGAGCAGACTTCAGTGTTGTGTTTCAAATTCGTGAAATAGCCATGCATTTCGAGAAGACAGTTGTGTGGAATCTATCTCATCCATATCTTCTGAGGCATGAAGCTTCTGAAAGACACTGTTCAATAATTATAATGAGATGGAAAGGAGTTACAATGATGTGACTGATTGTGGTAGAGGTTGCAAGTATACCTCTTCCAATTCTTCTTCCCTTAATGGACACACAAAAAAGTATGATGCCTAGGCCCTTTGCTGTTAGGTGCATCCATGTGATAGTCTTAAGAATCAGATATAAATTTGAAGTTAATGTTTGTCTTCTTGGCCAAGACAGAAGAGAAAAACCCATCTGTCTCTGGAGGCCATATATCTCCTTTCCAAGATGGGAGCATCTCTAACTATCTGGGTCCTTAAACGACTTATGTTGAACACATAGGCCTACTCATGTCATAGATACTTATGAGTGAGTGAAAAGTAAATCTTTATAAAGTTATTCAAATGCAGAGACATTACTTTGCCCACAAAGGTCTATATACTGAAAGCTATGGTTTTTCCAGTAGTCAAGTACAGATGTGAGACTTGGACCACAAAGAACGTTGAACACTGAAGAATTGATGCTTTCAAATTGTGGTGCTAGAGAATACTCTTAAGAGTCCCTTGGACTGCAAGGACATCAAACCAGTCAATCCTAAAGAAAATCAACTCTGAATAGTCACTGGAAGGACTGTTGCTAAAGCTGAAGCTTCAATACTTTGGCCACCTGACATGAAGAGCCAACTCACTGGAAAAGACCCTGCTGCTGGAAAAGACTGATGGCAAAAGGAGAAGGGGGCAGCAGGGGATGATGAGATGGTTAGATAGCATCACCAACTCAATGGACATGAATTTGAGCAAACTTTGGGAGACAGTGGAGGACAGAGGACCCTGGCATGCTGCAATTCATAGGATTGCAGAGTTGGACATGATTTAGCAACCAAACAACAATAGTTACTGAGATGTTAGCTTATGCTAATAACAGAGGATTTAGCAACAAATTAAAGGCAGGAAAATAAGAAAACAGCCAGGGAAAGTGTAGTAGGAGGATAAGAGAAGATTCAGCAGATCTGGAATGTATATAATAAGCCAGACTCTCCAATACATCACTGAGCTTTTTTCTAGGCAGAAGAATGAATGATTACTGGCTTATCTAGGAGACAAAGTCACCAATGGAAATAGAATCACATTTCTATGATTCTGTATCATACATTTTTTTCACATTTTGACATCTCTGAAATCTTATTACATTTTATGATGGCTGTCATGAAATACAACTGCATCATTGCTTAACTGATTGTTTTCTTTAGTAGCACAAAATGGTGCATCTTACAAAGAGTAATGGCTTAGATTTATTGAAATATGTTAATGTCTGCTATTTTGTCTGCAGTTTTTTATTAGGGAATATGGCCTACTAAATATAAATTAAATTCTCTGACCAAAGTTGAGAAGATTCAGACATGTGAGTAATTAACATCAGGTTGCAAATACATAAATATCTATCTATTTTATTTTGAGTTTATAAAAAAACTCCTACCAGAGACTGATCATTTTTATATTATTTGTAATAACAGAAGTATACATTGTGATGACTTTCTTGGATATTTATAATTATACAGAATATAAAAATTCCACAACATGATGATTTCTGTGTGCTTAACTCTAATTTTGTGATAGATGTGTGTGGCAGACATGCAGATGCATCACTCAGGTCCTCCTTCAAGCTCTTCTTTCACTGTCTAGTTTCCAGGGCTGTGGCTATCAGGCAGTCTCTAGTTGTTTGCTCCTTCATGAGTGCCTCATTTTTTTTTAAGCTAAGGTTATGTTCTCTTAAGGATGACCCCCAATTAATGACTGAGAAAGGTAGTACCACAAAGGCCTGGTCATTTCTACCCAAAGCAAGACTAACAGATAATTCCTGTTCTAGAGCTCCCTCATGGGGTGGCAGACACTTCATCATATCTATGAAACAGCATAACTCTTCCTGCCTAATTGCCCTTCTTTCATAGGTGTTACTAACCAACAAAAGTTTTGAACTCCTAAAAAATATTTCCATCTGCTTCCCAGAGAATTCAGTTGGCACAACATGAATACAACAATTTTGATTGTGATCAGAAAAAAGTAAAATAACAGTTGTTTTTTAGTCATCTCCTTGACTTTGAAAATTGCAAGATTTTAGATTGTGTTTTCACATTTCTTTTGTATTTACTGTTTCTGAAATCCAGATGTATCTTCCAAGTGATGTGGACAAGGATTATACATTTCTAAATAATAGTGAACTTGATAGAAATTGTTATTAAAATAATGATGGATATTTGAGTATATGTCAACCTAGAATCAAGGAATTATGACATATTGTTCAGAGCTACATTATGCAAGGTGCTGTATTTTATATTTAAAAGGCTGGAAGCTAGCAAACATATGCTACAAAACAACTTCCCCATATGTAATTCTACATTTATAGGCCAGCTAATTAACCTCTCTGTCAGTGTGAAAATACAACCAGTATTAAAGCTATGAAGATAAAATGAGATCATTAATTTCAAAAGCCTTTGAAAATTTAGGAGAACCCTGTGATTTCTCCCAACTGTGTATATCAGACTTTGAATATAACTAACAAATACCAAATATCACACCAGTTACTCTTCCCATGAATAAAGAAAATATCTATGAATCCTGGAATATTCCATAAAGCTTTAATGTAGCATAAGATGCTCTTTGAACATAACACAATAGTTGACCATTAACAATTACCCATTATTATGAACTTGCAAATGAAAATGCCAGGCCTGAACTTGGAATTTTTGACTTCAAGGTCTTTTAAAAATCAGGTTTCCATGGACTTTTCTTTCGAGACTACAATAGTCAAGTTAGTCAACAAAGCAATTTTTGGTTCCATTCTATCTTTATAGCTCCTCAGAAACAAAGTTAGTTGTGTGGTTGCCCTAACCAGTGAAGTGAGAAACGCAGCTATTAGTAGACCCGGCAGATCAGGATAATAAGTAACTACTCAGAAAGGATAAGTAACTACTATTTACTATACAATCACTTAATGCACAACAAACAGCTCTAATAAAAGGTTCTGTGGTAATAAAAAATGATCTATATCTTCACTGTCCAATAAAATAACCACCAGCCTCATGTAACTGTTGGATAGTTTAAAAGTATTCAGTATGACATAGGATGGGACCGGGTGCATAGTGATGGTATCTGGTTCCATCACTTCATGGCAAATAGATGGGGAAACAGTGGAAACAGTGACAGACTTTATTTTTTTGGACTCCAAACTCACTGCAGATGGTGACTGCAGCCATGAAATTAAAAGACACTTACTCCTTGGAAGAAAAGTTATGACCAACCTAGACAGCATATTAAACAGCAGAGACGTTACTTTGCTGACAAAGGTCCATCTAGTGAAAGCTATGGTTTTTCCAATAGTCATGTATGGATGTGAGAGTTTGACTCTAAAGAAAGTTGAGCATTGAAGAATTAATGCTTTTGAACTGTGGTGTTGGAGAAGACTCTTGAGAGTCCCTTGGACTTCGAGGAGATTCAACCATTCCATCATAAAGGAAATCAGTCCTGAGTATGCATTGCAAGGGCTAATGTTGAAGCTGAAACTCCAATACTTTGACCACCTGATGTGAAGAATTGACTCATTTGAAAAGAACCTGATGCTGGGAAAGACTGAAGGCAGGAGGAGAAGGGGATGATAAAGGATGAGATGGTTGGATGGCATCACCAACTCAGTGGGCATGAGATTGAGTAAACTCTGGGAGTTGGTGATGGACAGGGAGGTCTGACATTCTGCAGTTGATGGGGTTGCAAAAAGTAGGACATGACTGAGCAACTGAACTGAACTGATGACACAGGAACTGAAATTTTAATTATACTTATTTTAAATATAAATTTAAATAGACAGGGAATTGTAGAGGAAAGAACTGAAAATATACACTCCTCTATAAAAAAAAAAGGAAGTGAAAAAAAGTTGAAATCAATTTTTTTATAACTCTGTAAATTAACTAAAATTTGCAACAATCAGATGAGTGTTTCTTTAAGGAAAACAGCTATATTTCAGGAGGACCAATAAACTTTGTGATGTTTTAACTTGAAATATTATTATCCCCTTCTCCCCAGCTCTGAAGTAACCAAGAAAATAAGCAACATCTACATGAAACCCATAAAAAACTATAAAAGTGACAGACTACAGCAAGGAGATCAGGACATGTTTGATCTCTGACAAAGTCCCAACCTCAAAAAAATTGTAGTACTTAACCTCTCTGGCAACTCCCTGGAAAATCAGTTTGCCTCTGCTTGGTTTAACTCAGCGCTCAAGCTAAACAAGTATCCATATTTCCAGAATGTTTGATGGAAACAGTTAGCAGTAATTGTATAATATCACATCTTCCTGAGGTGAAGATCCTAGTTGTGGTTAACAATTGGCTGACCAAAAAATTGAAAATGAAAAACTTAGGAATGAGTTGTCTACAGGAGTTCCTGAAAGTTTCAACAGTCCCTGAGAATCCAGAAGGCCACACACATATCCACAGGTTTACCATGCCTAGGAGAGATCTGATAAGGTTTAATCTGCTACCTCAGGTTGACAATGAGCAGGAAGTTAAAGCTATGGCACAGCTATTATTTGCTGAAGCATTAAAATTGTGCCTCAACAGACACATAGAGTGTCTTGGAAAATTTTCAAAGAATTATTGGTTCAATGCATTTAAGAAAAATCTCTGCCCAATCATTAACAGATCACTTGGCTAATTGAGCAGACTTCAACAGTCACACATGATAAAGAATAAGACTTTAAAAAATTAGACCTGAAAAAAACAAACAAACAAAAATAAATAAATAAATAAAATAAAAAAATAAAAAATTAGACCTGGAAAATCACTAAATAATAGGAGCAGTAGCAACAACAAATAATAATAATAATAGATTCTGGGAAGTGGGCAGAATTTTGTTTCTCAGGTTGCCACATTATTTTAATTTAAATTATTTTAAAATATTATAATTATAAAGAAGTAGGAAAGCATGGATAATACACAGAAAAGCAAATATGTTCAAAGACTTAATGGAAGTCATATCTAAAAAATTAAAGAAAAGTAAAAGAATTACTTAGGTTATATCAATAAAAGGCAGAAAAATGAAAACACAAGAGTAAAAATAAAGCAACAGAAAAGAAAATTTTAAGAGTTGCAAAAGCTGGTATCAGCTGGCTGAAGAATGAATCAGTAAACCTGAAGAAGATTCAGCTGCCACTATTCAGTTTGAGGAACAGAAACCATGTCCCCATCTCCCTGAAAAAGAAGAAAAATGAACAGAGCCTTTCAGCGATATGGTACATAATCAAGTGGACCACTATGATCACAGAAGGAGGAGGTGAACAGAAAGGATATTTGAAGAAATAGTAGCTAAAAACTTCCCAATTCTAATGAATAACATTTAGCTATCCATCTAACAAGCTCGGAGAAGGAAATGGCAAACCACTCTAGTATTCTTGCTTGGAGAATCCCAGGGACAGAGGAGCCTGGTGGGTTGCCGTCTGTGGGGTCACACAGAGCCGGACACAACGGACGCAACTCAGCAGCAGCAGCTAACAAGCTCAATGAGCTCTATGTAGGAAAAACTCAATGAGAAATATACTAAATGCCTCACCACAGAACTGTTCTAAGGACAAGACAGAGACTACTAAAAACAGGAAAAGAAAAGTAATACACTACATGAAACAAATTGTCAACAAAAATAATCACAATGTTCCCAAATCACAATGGAGTACATGTCCAAAAATAACTATCAAAACCAATTGGTGAGTATATCAAAATTCTAGGAAACAAGATCCATACACAAATATCTCTTGTATTTCTAGACACTAGCAGTGAATACTCAAAACCTGACATTAAGAAAACTACACAATTTATGATAGTGGCAGTAAGAAAATATGCATCTATATAGTGGTACATTAAGAAGCCAAAAACTGGTACACAAAAATCTTTCAAAATGAAGTAGATTGAAGAAAGCCTAAATGAATGGAAACAAATCCCATGTTCATGGACTGAAATATTTAGTATACTAAATGACTATAATCACAAGTTGATCCATCAGTTCAGTTCAGTTCAGTTCCCTTGCTCAGTCATGTCTGACTATTTGCGATCACATGGAGTGCAGCATGCCAGGCCTTCCTGTCTATCACCAACTCCCAAAGTTTACTCAAACACATGCCCATTGAGTCGATAATGCCATGTAACCATCTCATCCTCTATAATCCCCTTTTCCCCTCAATTTCAATCTTTCCCAGCATCAGGTTCTTTTCAAATGAGTCAGCTCTTTGCATCAGGTGGCCAAAGTATTGGAGTTTCAGCTTCAACATCAGTCCTTCTAAAGAATATTCAGAACTGATTTCCTTTAGGGTTGACTGGTTGGACCTCCTTGCAGTTCAAGGGACTCCCAAGAGTCTTCTCCAACACAACAGTTCAAAAGTATTAATTCTTTGGTGCTCAGCTTTCTTTATAGTCCAACTCTCACATTCATACATGACTACTGGAAAAACAATAGCTTTGACTAGACAGACCTTTGTTGACAAAGTAATGTCTCTGCTTTTTGTTTATGCTGTCTATGTTGGTCATAACTTTCCTTCCAAGCAGTAACCATCTTTTAATGTCATTACTCTAGTCATCATCTGCAGTGATTTTGGAGTCCAAAAAAAAAAAAAAAAAAAAAAAGTTCACCACTGTTTCCACATCTATTTGCCATGAAGTGATGGGGCCAGATGCCATGATCTTAGTTTTCTGAATGTTGAGCTTTAAGCCAACTTTTTCACTCTCCTCTTTCATTTTCATCAAGAGGCTCTTTAGTTCTTCTTCACTTTCTGCCATAAACGTGGTGTCATCTGCATATCCAAGGTTATTGATATTTCTCCCGGCAATCTTGATTCCAGCTTGTGCTTCATGCAGCCCAGTGTTTCCCATGTTGTACTCTGCATAGAAGTTAAATGACCAGGGAGACAATATACAGCCTTGGTGTACTCCTTTTTCTATTTGGAAACAGTCTGTTGTTAAATATGCAGTTCTAACTCTTGCTTTCTGACCTGCATTCATTTTTCTCAAGAGGCAGGTCAAGTGGTCTGGTATTGCCATCTCTTTAAGAATTTTCCACAGTTTTCTGTGATCCACACAGTCAAAGGCTTTGGCATAGTCAGTAAAGCAGAAATAGATGTTTTTCCGGAACTCTCTTGCTTTTTCGATGATCCAATGGATGTTGACAATTTGATCATTGGCTCCTCTGCCTTTTCTAAAACCAGCTTAAACATCTGGAAGTTCACGGTTCCCATATTGCTGAAGTCTGTCTTGGAGAATTTTGAGCATTACTAGTGTATGAGATGAGTGCAGTTGTGCAGTAGTTTGAGCATTCTTTGGCATTGCCTTTGTTTGGGATTGGGATGAAAACACATTTTCCAGTCCTGTGGCCACTGCTGAGTTTTCCAAGCTTGCTGGCATATTGATTTCATCACTTCCATAGCATCATCTTTCAGGATTTGAAATAGCTCAACTGGAATTTCATTACCTCCACTAGCTTTGTTTATAGTGATGATTCCTAACTGAGGCCCACTTGACTTCACACTTGTCTATCTCTAGTGAGTGATCACACCGTCATGATTATCTGGGTCGTGAAGATCTTTTTTGTATAGTTTTTCTGTGTATTCTTGCCACCTCTTCTAAATATCTTATGCTTATGTTAGGTCCATACAATTTCTGTCCTTTATCGATCTCATCTTTGCAAAAAATGTTCCCTCAGATTCTCTAATTTTCTTGAAGAGATCTCTAGTCTTTCCCATTCTATTGTTTTCCTCTATTTCTTTGCACTGATCACTATGGAAGACTTTTTTAAATCTCCTTGCTTTTCTTTGGAACTCTGCATTCAAATGAGTATCTCCCTCCTTTTCTCCTTTGCTTTACACTTATCTTCTTTTCACAGTTATTTGTAAGGCCTCCTCAGACAGCCATTGTGCTTTTTTGCATTTCTTTCTCTTGGGGACGATCTTGATCCCTGTCTCCTGTACAATGTCACGAACCTCTGTCCATAGTTCATCAGGCAATCTGTCTATCAGATCTAGTCCTTTAAATCTATTTCTCACTTCTACTGCATAGTCATGAGGTATTTGATTTAAGTCATTCCCAAATGGTCTAGTGGTTTTCCCTACTTCCTTCAATTTAACTGTGAATTTGGCAATAAGGAGTTCATGATCTGAGCCACATCAGCTCCAGTCTTGTTTTTCCTGACTGTATAGAGCTTCTTCACATTTGGCTGCCTAGAGTAAAAGCAATCTGATTTCGATGTTGACCATCTGGTGATGTCCATGTTTAGAGACTTCTCTTATGTTGTTGGAAGAGGGTGTTTGCTATGATTAGTATGTTTTCTTGGCAAAACTCTATTATTGTAGAGTTTTACTTATGCTACAATTTTATGCAAATGCAAGGATCCAGAATAATAAAAAAAAAAAATCTTTAAAAACAGGGATTAAGTTGGAGCATTACTGTATTGCAATTTCAAGCACATTACATGCTACAATAATATGACAATATGAAAAAAAAAAGACATATAGGATCAAGAGAATAGAACTGAGAGCCCATAAGTAAATCTTTACCTTTATGATCAATTAAGTTTCAATTAGGATAAAAGAAAAACCAATAGGAAAATAATATTCTCTTCAACAAATGATACTGGCAACAATTTAATATTTATATGCAAAACAATTAAGTGTGATTCCTAACTTACAGTATATAGAAATACTAAGTTAAAATGGATCATAGACTTAATTGTTAGAACTGAAGTTATAAAATTCCTAGAAGAAAATATAGGGATAAATAATGCCTTTTAGATATGACATCAAAAATTTAAGTGGCAGAAGAATAAATACATGAAATGGCTAGTCAGTCAGTCATGTCCAGTTCTTTGCAACCCAATGGACCATAGCCTACCAGACTCTGCTGTTCACGAATTTTGGATTTCATCAAATTTAAAAATGCATTCCTTGGTGGTCCAGTGGCTAGCACCCTGCAGGGGATATGGTTCAATACCTGGTCCAGGAACTAAGATCCCACATGGCACACAGTGTGGCCAATTTTATTTTTTAACTAAAAATAAAGTAAAAACTTATGTGTTTCAAAAGACACCACCAAGAACTTGAAAGACAATGTACATAATAAGGAAAATATCTTCAAATCATGTATCTGATCAGAATACATGAAGCATTTTTAGAACTCAACAGTACAAGTAACCCAACTAAAAAATTTTCAAAATTTGAATAGCCATTTCTCCAAAGAAGACATGAAAATGTTGGTAAACATCACTAGACATGAGGAAAATGAAAACTACAATGAAAGCATTTCATCCACATTAGGAAGGCTAAAATTAAGAAGAGAATAGTAAGTGGTATCGGTAGTATCATGGAATCCAATCCCATCACTTCATCACAAATAGATGGGGAAACAATGGAAACAGTGAAAGATTTTATTTTCTTGGGCTCCAAAATAAGTGCAGATGATGACTGCAGCCATGGAATTAAAAGATACTTTACTCCTTGGAAGAAAAGCTATGACCAACTTAGACAGCATATTAAAAAGTAGAGACATTACTTAACCAGCAACGATCTGTCTAGTCAAAGCTATGGTTTTTCCACTGGTCATGTATGGATGTGAGATTTGGACTGTGAAGAAAGCTAAGTGCAGAAGAATTGATGCTTTTGAACTGTGGTGTTAGAGAAGACTCTTGAGAGTCCCTTGGACAGCAAGGAGACCCAACCAATCAATCTAAAGGAAATCAGTCCTGAATATTCATTGGAAGGACTGATGCTGAAACTGAAAGTTCAATATTTGGCCACCTGATGTGAAGAACTGACTCATTGGGAAAGAACCTGATGCTGGAAAAGATTGAAGGCAGGAGGAGAAGGGGACGACAGAAGATGAGATGGTTGGATGATATCACTGACATGATGGACATGAGTTTGAGTAGGCTCCAGGAGTTGGTAATGGATAGGGAGGCCTGGCATGCTGCAGTCCATGGGATCGCAAAGAGTTGGACACACCTGAGCAGCTGAACTGAACTGAACCAAATTGGTAATGTGGAGAAATCAGACTCGCATACATTGTCTATAGAATTTGGTAAATAGTCTGATAGTTCCTCAAACTGTTAAGAGTTACCATATATTCCAGCAATTTTCAGTTCAGTTCAGTTGCTCAGTTGTGTCCGACTCTTTGCGACCCCATGAACCGCAGCACGCCAGGCCTCCCTGTCCATCACCAACTCCCAGAGTCCACCCAAACCCATGTCCATTGTGTTGGTGATGCCATCCAACCATCTCATCCTCTGTCGTCCGCTTCTCATCCTGCCCTCAATCTTTCCCAGCATCAGGGTCTTTTCAGATGAGTCAGCTCTCCGCATCAGGTCTCAAAAGTATTGGAGTTTCAGCTTCAGCATCAGTCCTTCCAATGAACACCCAGGACTGATCTCCTTTAGGATGGACTGGTTGGATCTCCTTGCAGTCCAAGGAACTCTCAAGAATCTTCTCCAACACAACCATTCCCAGCAATTTTATTTCTACATAAATACCCACAAGAATAAAAAAAAAATCTATGCCCACATAAGAATCTTTATAGCAGTATTAGTCTTAAAAGTAAAAAAGTACAAACAACCTATATTCCGACCAACTGATAAATGGATAAACAAAATGTACACTAAGCATATAATGGACTATTATTGTTCATAAAGACAACTGAGGCACTTATATATGCCACAACATGAAAGAACTTTGAAAATGTGATGGCAAATTTAAAAATCCAGTCACAAAAGGTCACATATTCCATGATTTCATTTAAGTAAAATGTCCATAACAAGCAAACTGATATAGACAGAAGGTAGATTAATGCTTGCCAGAAGCTGGGGCAAGAGGAAAATAGAGAGGTACTGCCAATGAGTACAGGTTTTTCTTAAGAGTAATGACAACGTTCTAAAATTAATAGCAGTCATTGCACATGTCTGTGAACACACTAACAACCACCACATTTCACACTTTGTTTAAAGAGATGCATTTATTATATGTGGAGTATATCTCAATAAAGCTTTTAGAAAACAAAACCGAAAAATTATTACAATAGTGACTACATATCAGATAGCACTATTATAGAGAGGAGTGGTAATGTGGGGAGATGGTATCTTTAATTGGAGTCTATCAGAGAAGACATTTCTGAAGAGATGTAACTTGATCTGTTATTTGTATGAGGAAATAAATGTGACGGTCTGGGTAAAGAATGTGCAAGGAGTAGGAAAGAGCCAGTACAAATGCCTTGAGCAGAACTAACTTGGAATATTAAAGAAGAAAGAAAAGTGAAGGTCACTCAGTCATGTCCAGCTCTTTACAACACCAGGGACTGTAGACTACCAGACTTCTCTGTCCATGGGATTTTAGGCAAAAATTCTGGACTGGGTTGCCCTTTTCTCCTCCATGGTATTTTTCCCAACCCAGGGATAGAACCTGGGTCTCCTACATTGCAGGCAGATTCTTTATCACCTAAGCTACCAGGGCAGCTCCTCAAAGAAGAAAGAAGAAAACAGTATATTCTGAACCCGAATGAAAAAGGGGGAGAGTAAGAGAAGATGATGCCTGAGAGGTAGGTGCCAATCTTGGTGGCTGTTATGGTGGTAAGTACTAGAATTTTATCAATTCATTCAACAACTATATACTACACACTATGCTCTGGGCACCTGAATTTGATATGTCACAAAAGGGAACACCCCAAAACTCTTTGCTTTAAGGAGTTCACATTTTTCACATAGAGAGGCAGAAAAAAAATAGCTTTCATTGAAAAGGTGAAATTTGAGAAAGATTTGTAAGAGGCTTAACATGCAAGAAGCTTTGAGAAAATTATTCTAGGTGGAATGAATGGACAATGTGAAGTCCCCAAAGTGGAAGCATGCCAGGCAAGAGCTAACAAAGATGCTTCTCAAATAATGGCAATGTACATGCACATTGGCACATCTCTGCTCAAAATGCAGATTCTGATTCAGTAGGTGTAGGGAGAGGGAGGGCTAAGGTTTTGCACTGCTAATAACATCCCAGGTAAGGGGGTTGGTGCTACAACGGAGCACCACTGCCTGGACTATGAGTAACAGTAGTCTATTGAGTAGATGGAAAGCTACATTAACAAACTTCACTGGAAGCTTACCATCCTGAATCTTCTAGGATTAAAAGCAGAACTCCAGCTCTATGCCTCCAGAACTCATTACCCCATGCTGATTCCACTAACTATCATTTAAATTAGGACAAAAGAAATTCAACCAAAATTGGCTTAAGTAGAAACAGGAAATATATGATTTCCCATAGCTAAGCTGCCTCCACACCCTCTTGAGCCTCAAAGGCTCAAAACATGTCATCATTAACTAGTCTCTTTTGACTCTGCTTTCCTTTGTATTCGTTTCATTTTCAGACAGACTTTCTCCACATGGTTTTCCTCCCAGCAACTGAGATTTAAATCAACACAGCTCCAAAATTCATGGAATTCAGCTCCGTCCTCTCTCCTCTCAACATTTCCAAAGAGCTCCAGGATTGATCTGCATTTGATCGGCCTAGATCCAGTGCCTCTTGGATGAACGACTACTGCCAGATGATTTGATGTCTGGTTGTGACAATGTCAAACAAGCTCCTGGGTGGTAGGAGTTGGTACAAGTACCTCTAGATCATATATAATAATTTTAGGGGAGAAGATTTCCCCAAGAAAATTCTGCTGCTAGAAAGAGAGAATAGATAATGGTCAGGCAGAAAAAAAAAAAAAAAAAAACTTACTATAACCCAGCACTTTCTGGAACATGTCTGGCTTCCAATATCACAGTGAGAGGAATAGTGACAAAACTTCAGAGAGCTAAGTACATTCTCTGCATGAACTGGAAGCAAAACTGTACAAAGAATGATGAATAAATACAATGTGCTGAAAGAGCAGATGGAGTTAAAACCAAAAGCAGCAAAAAAGAAAAAAATTGCCTTAAATATTTATAAGGAATTTATAGAGAATAGTTTACATTGTATGAGTGCTTACTCAGAAGGCAAAACTAACAGATTAAAGCTGGTGCTTTGAAATTAGGAATAGATGGATTTGGATTAAAGACATCTTTTATGAATTAAAGCTTTCAGTCAGATTCTCTTCAGTGAAAGTATCCTGACTTTTCTGAAAATACTAGAAATTTAATTTTTCCATAAATGCGTAACTAGTGATAATTAGTTAAGCACTGAGGGGAAGTTTTCAATATCAGGTTTAAGTTGTTATATGAAAAAGGCCTCCTTTTCTTCTTCCATTCCTCCTTCTCCTCCTATTTCTCTTCCTGTGTTCCCTCTCTAAGCATAACATTTCTTTGTAGAGAATTTCTTAGTCTTTTGTTTCTTTTTCCCATTCTCCTTTCACTTCTCTTCTTCTGGATGTTGCACAGTCTTTTTTTAAAAAAAGCATAATTATTACATTTAGTAGAGGATTTCCAAATGTATATCTTCATTCTCAAACTCTGCCCCATGGTCCAACTCCAAAATCTAACTTCTGAATGTACTTCACCTTTGATATATATTCAACTGGATCTTAAAACAAAATCCATTATCTCTACCTTCTTGAGCAAATTACATTTCTGAACTCTCTGCTCCCATTCATGACACCATGATTTTTGTAGTCTACAAAGTTGACAGACTCAGAGGCATCTTTAACTCCTCCTTTGACAGCATTGATTTTTGGCCAAATTTATGTACTCTACAACCACAATGGGCTTAAATCCACCTGTATCACAGGAGACACACGAGACACGGGTCTGGAATTAAAAGCCGCTTGCTCATTGGAAAGAAAACTATGGCAAACCTAGAAAGTGTACTAAAAAGCAGAGACATCACTTTGCTGACAAAGATCCATGTAGCCAAAGCTATGGCTTTTCCAGTAGGCATGTATGGATGTGAGAGATGAACCATAAAGAAAACTGAGAACTGAAAAATTGATGCTTCCAAATTGCGGTTCTTGAGTAGACTCTTGAGAGTCCTGTGGACTGCAAGAAGATCCAACCAGAGCATCCTAAAGGAAATCAGCCCTGAATATTCATTGGAGGGACTGATGCTGAAGCTGAAGCTCTAATACTTTGGCCACCTGATGCAAAGAGCTAACTCATTGGAAAAGACCCTGATGCTGGGGAAGACTGAAGGCAGGAGGAAAAGGGGGTGACAGAGGATGAGATGGTTGGATGGCATCACTGACTCAATGGACATGAATTTGAGCAAGCTCCATGAGATGGTGAAGGACAGGGAAGTCTGGTGTGCTGCAGTCCATGGGGTCACAAATAGTCAAACACAACTGAGTGACTGAAGAACAACAAGACCAAGCACTGTAATGAGTCTTCAAAAGATTTTTCCACTGTTCTATGAAGCCAGTTGCTTCAGGGGAACACAGCAAAACCAGTGAAATCCATGAACCAACTGCCACAATTCCTTTGCTTTGAAGTGAGTTCCTATATAAAAAGCAATGCTTTATGCAACACAATGAGTGTGTAAAGCATTTTGTAAGTCCCTGGATAATAGGCTGGGCTGACACATTACATTCAGGAAAGGCGTACTGATATCCACAGTGAGTATGTATTCCAGTAAGAAAAAATGCTGCCACGTCCATGATGGAAGCTGTCCGATGTAATCAACCAGCCACCGGGTAGATGGCTGATCACTCCAGTAAATGGTACTTTACTGGGGACTTAGTGTTGGTCTTTGCTACCAACACAGGGGCCTAAGTGTAAGGTCAGCTTGTACCACAGCCTGAACATGTTTCAGAACCATTTCCTTCTCTAGGAGACACTCAGCTTTTTGAGACATTCTGTAAACAGCATGGAATATCATACCCAAATTTAAAAATATGTTGTCTCCAAAATCCAAAGAGGCCTACTAGGCTATGGGTCTCTCTCTTAGTTGTAGTAGAGGTTAGATGCGATAACTTATTCTTTATCTTAGAAAAGATATCACAGCATGACCCATGCTTCTAGACTCCTAGAAATTTAACTGAATTAGAAGGTCAATTAATTTTTGTCAGATTTATTTCCCACCCTCCAGAATCCAAATGTCTTCCCAATGAGTCTCTAGTAATTACTATCTTTTTTTCTCACTAGATCCAGTCAGCCTAACAACATCAGTGGAATTGACTAGTGTGATATCTTATATAAGAAAAAGTGACCAAGATTCCTGCAAACTAAATTATGACATAGGGTGAAGGGTTTATTCGTTCCTGAGACAAGACAGTGAAGCCGTATGGTTGACTTTGCCAGCTGAAAACAAACTGCTGAACCTTAGTGACAGGAATGGAGAAAAGGGCATTTGTCAGCTCAAGGGCTATACACCAGGTAATCAGGGGTGTGTTCACTGGATCAAACAATTATACCACATCTGTTATAACTGCTGCAACTGAAGTCACTACCTGGTTCAGTCTACGACAGTCCAGTGTAATTCAAGATCCATGTGTCTTCTGAACAGACCAAACAGGTGAGCTGAAAGGGGATGTGGTGGAAATCACCACTCCCTCATTCTTCAAGTTTTTTGATGCACTAACCTTTGCAATCCCTAAGAAAGGCAATGCCAAAGAATGCTCAAACTACTGCACAGTTGCACTCACCTCACATGCTACTAAAGTAATGCTCAAAATTCTCCAAGCCAGGCTTCAATAATACATGAATTTCCAGATGTTCAAGCTGGTTTTACAAAGGGCAGAGGACCCAGAGATCAAATTGCAAACATCTGCTGGATCATGGAAAAAGCAAGAGAGTTTCAGAAAAACATCTATCTCTGCTCTATTGATTATGACTGTTTGGATCACAAAAAACAGTGGAAAATTCTGAAAGAGATGAGAATACCAGACCACCTGACCTGCCTCCTGAGAAACCTGTATGCAGTTCAGGAAGCAACAGTTAGAACTGGACATGGAACAACAGACTAGTTCCAAATAGAAAAAGGAGTACATCAAAGCTGTATATTGTCACCCTGCTTATTTAACTTCTATGCAGAGTACATCATGAGAAATGCTGGGCTGGAGGAAGCACAAGCTGGAATCAAGATTGCTGGGAGAAATAGCAGTAACCTCAGATACACAGATGATACTACCCTTATGGCAGAAAGTGAAGAAGAACTAAAGAGCCTCTTGATGAAAGTGAAAGAGGAGAGTGAAAAAGTTGGCTTAAAACTCAACGTTCAGAAAACTAAGATCATGGCATCTGGTCCCATCACTTCATGGCAAATAGATGGAGAAACAGTGGCAGACTTTATTTTGGGGGATCCAAAATCACTGCATATGTTGACTGCAGCCATGAAATTAAAAGACACTTACTCCTTGGAAGGAAATTTATGACCAACTTAGACAGCATATTAAACAGCAGAGACACTACTTTGCCAACCAGTGTCCTCCTAGTCAAGGCTATGGATTTTCTAGTAGTCATGTACGGATATGAGAGTTTGACTCTAAAGAAAGTTGAGTGCTGAAGAATTGATGCTTTTGAACTGTGGTGTTGGAGAAAACTCTTGAGAGTCCCTTAGACTGCAAGGAGATCCAACCAGTCCATCCTAAAGGGGATCAGTCCTGAGTGTCCATTGGAAGGACTGATGTTGAACCTGAAACTCCAATACTTTGGCCACCTGATATGAAGAGGTGGCTCATTTGAAAAGACTCTAATGCTGGGTAAGATTGAAGGCGGGAGGAGAAAGGGATGACAGAGGATGAGATGGTTGGTTGGCATCACTGACTCATTGGGCATGTGTTTGAGTAAATTCCGGCAGTTGGTGATGGACAGGGACGCCTGGTGTGCTGCAGTCCATGGGGTCCCAAAGAGTCGGACGTGACTGAGTGACAGAACTGTACCAAACTGAATCTCTGCAAGCTCTCCAGGATTACAGTATTACTTTTGCTTTCATCTTTTCCGAGGCAGGGACAGTTCTATTGACTTTCAATTAGCCTTTGCCAACACAATAGCCCAACCTGCACCATTCAGGGACCTCATATAGGAGTTCTGTGAGTTGCTGAATATATCTATTCTAACTATGGATTTCAGAACTGGGATAATAACAGGTTCAGAAACACTGGACCCAAGGTAAGATGGACCTCTACTGCTCACCTGACCTACTGGAACTCCCACTGTGACTGGTATATCTCACTGACATTTTGGGTCTTCGGGTACCATTGTCAGTTCAAAGCTTATATCTAGCAGTTATCAAAAATGTCTGATTATTTCCTTTTCCGAACACACAGTCACTCTGGTAAAAGGCTAAGGGTTCCATGGGGAAGAGAAGGGAAAGTATTAGCAGTACAAATTGTTGGCAGCAGACCAGGGTCCTCAAGGAGATCTGGCCTCTTCATTCAAATGCTTCTGGGTGTATAAATTGACTCAGATCTCCTAACTAACTGGGCGACTTTGACTCCTGCTTTATGATTCCTGTTAGACTTTTGTTCACTTGAACTAGAAATTTCTGCTTATACAGATCAAACAAAGAATTTATCAGGCAATCTATTTCACTTCTCTAAACTCCATGATCAAATTCTGGTGGCCTTCCCTAATCCTGCTATGAGCACAGCCAGGGCTAGTAGAGAGGGTGGTCCACTTGAAAACAGACACCACAGTGTCTCCTGGGGAACTATTTTTCTTTCAGTTTAGTCATTTTCACAGTTGACAAAAGACAAGAAGTGAGGATATTCCAGGCCAGCACATTGCAAGGCAGCCAGAAATTCATTTAATTGAGGTCCATGAGGTTGAGAACTGCTTGTCTTCCTTCCTCTTTTCTAGTCTCTTGCTCTTACTGCCTCAATATTGGACATTCCTTTTAGAGTTTTTACCTTTATTGTGCAGAGTGCAACAAAACCCAAAACTTCGTATTACAATGAATATACCAATGATCTACAGGAGAGAAAAAACATAAACTGTGTGTAATCCAAAACTTGTATTTATTGCCATAGCCTCATAAAAGAGTATAATATTTGCAATATTTCACAATATATTAGAATGATGTTTTCATTTATATCAGTGATATTAAAATGAATATGTTAAAATAATAGATATTTTTACTTCTTCTCTGTATTTTAAATAAATTATTTTTTTAAATGGTGTGTTCATTTAAGTATGTAACCCAGCTATAATTTAATGTACTATTACTATTTTTTGTTTTCCTAGTATAAACACATTTGTCTTAATTTAGTTAAATTTTGTACTGACATTTTAACTTTATTTTGCTTCTTTGGACACTCGAGATTTTTTTTTTTTTTTTTAACAATGCCAATACTTCACTGCGCTTTGATTTGATGCTCTAGATATTTATCAAAGATGTTTATTATGGAGAAAGTAAAAGTGTATTGTTTATAAATAGCATTTTCTCTGAAGTTTTGAAAATTTAGTAGAAATACTTTAGGAAAAAATGAAATAAAGCTGATTTTTAAATTTCTGATTTCCTCTGTTCTCAATTTATCATTCTTTACTGAATGTATTTCATTTTGAAATATTCATTTTAAGACTTTTTATGACACTACACTTTTTTTCCAGTGAGTAAAAGGGAGTGCTGCTATTATGTTATCTTGGTGATTTATGGTGTGTATCCTCATAATCAACCTACTGCTTATGATACACATGTAAAATAACATATTTCCTGCCTTGTTACAAGTTTATAATATAGTTTGCTTTATTGTCTTAGTTGTATTGCTTGTACATGTTGAATATCATTTAAAATATTTTAATGAGAAAGACTATAACTGCAAAACCTACAATTTTAGTAATTAAAAATTGCCAATTACTTAACAGTCTTAAGAATTTTGCCTTTACTGAGCTTTTATTTATTAATGGACAAATATATTAGGTACTCTGGGTTTTTTGTGGGATTTTACTTTGATTTTTTGATGGTTATAGCAACTCAGAGCATTGTTTTAAAAATATTATCAGCTCAGTTCAGACACTCAGTTGTGTCCGACTCTTTGCGACCCCATGAATCGCATAACGCCAGGCCTCCCTGTCCATCACCAACATCCGGAGTTTACTCAAACTTGTGTCCATCGAGTCGGTGATGCCATCCAGCCATCTCATCCTCTGTCGTCCCCTTCTCCTCCTGCCCCCTATCTCTCCCAGCATCATGGTATTTTCCAATGAGTGAATTCTTCGCATGAGGTAGCCAAAATATTGGAGCTTCAGCTTTAGCATCAGTCCTTCCAATGAACACCCAGGACTGATCTCCTTTAGGATGGACTGGTTGGATCCCCTTACAGTCTAAGGGACTCTCAAGAGTCTTCTCCAACACCACAGTTCAAAAGCATCAATTCTTCAATGCTCAGCTTTCTTCACAGTCCAACTCTCACATACATGACCACTGGAAAAATCACAGCCTTGACTAGACAGACCATTGTTGGCAAAGTAATGTCTCTGCTTTTTAATAGGCTATCTAGGTTGGTCATAACTTTCCTTCGAAGGAGTAAGCGTCTTTTAATTTTATGGCTGCAGTCACCATCTGCAATGATTTTGGAGCCCCCCAAAATAAAGTCTGACACTGTTTCCACTATCTCCCCATCTATTTCCCATAAAGTGATGGAACCAGATGCCATGATCTTAGTTTTCTGAATGCTGAACTTTAAGCCAACTTTTTCACTCTCCTATTTCACTTTCATCGAGAGGCTCTTTAGTTCTTCTTCACTTTCTGCCATCAGGGTGGTGTCATCTGCACATCTGAGGTTATTGATATTTCTCCTGGCAATCTTCGTTTCAGCTTGTGCTTCTTCCAGCCCAGTGTTTCTCATGATGTACTCTGCATATAATTTAAATAAGCAGGGTGACAACATACAGCCTTGATGTACTCCTTTTCCTGTTTGGAACCAGTCTGTTTCATATCCAGTTCTAATTGTAGCTTCCTGACCTGCATATAGGTTTCTCAGGAGGCAGGTCAGGTGGTCTGGTATTCCCACCTTTTCCAGAATTTTCCATAGTTTATTGTGATCCACCCAGTCAAAGGCTTTGGCATAGTCAATAAAGCAGAGATAGATATTTTTCTGGAACTCTCTTGCTTTCTTGATGATCCAGCGGATATTGGCAATTTGATCTCTGGTTCCTCTGCCTTTTCTAAAACTAGCTTGAACATCTGGAAGTTCATGGTTCGCGTATTGCTGAAGCCTGGGTTGGAGAATTTTGAGCATTACTTTACTCAAAGATTAGTGAGTGAGATTAGTGCAACTGTGTGGTAATTTGAACATTCTTTGGCATTGCCTTTCTTTGGGATTGGAATGAAAACTGATCATTTCCAGTCCTGTGGCCATACCATCTGAGCCACCAGGGAAACCTGAAAAATATTATAACAATCTTAAAATTTGGCAAATTCTATATAAACCCAAAGTATATATTCATATATGTATGTGTGTGTGTATATATATATACACACATATATACACATAGTTTTTATCTCATATCAAAGGTAGAGTGCAAAATAACATTAAATTTTTTTGTAAAATTTATTAAAAGAAATACATTCTAGTTGTTATTATTTTTAAAACATCACAGAAACAGAGAAAATGTATTAATTTTTTATTTAGATTAACCAGACTGTTACTTCTATCATTTTGCAGATGTGAAATATTTTTTATGGCCAAAGTCCTAAAATGAAACAGCATTATCAGAATGTTAGAAATGACTTTCATTTAAATACTTGGCAAGTAAGTAGGCACTGGAGTCAAAGAATCCTAATAGACCTGCAATAGGATCAATGAGGAAGGAGTCAACACAAAGGGTGATTATTATTTATCACAGACACGTTGAGCTTAGATCTGTAAATGGCATTCAAAGATTTTATTATAAACTTCTTATAAAAATGTTCAAGGTAGGCCAGTATAAATATCTCTGTAGAAAAATGAAACAAACATACTCTAGTATTGGCTTCAGAAATATTCATTTTGCTGGCCAGAGGAAAACAAGGAAGCAGAGTAAAAAGCACAAAATTCCAGCTATATGGGCATATGTCACAGATACTGTGAGTCTGGCTGCAGACCACTGCAATAAAATGAAAATCTCGATAAAGTGTCACGTGGATTTTTCAGTTTCCTCATAGACTTACACTATTATACATTACATTATTACATTATACTTACATTATATTATAGTCTATTAACTATGCACTGACACTGTATCTAAAAAAAAAAGCAATATACATACATTATTCAAAAAGTAATTTATTGCTAAAAAATGTTAAGCATCATCTGAGACTTCAGCAAGTCACAATCTTTTCGCTGGTAGAGAGTGTTACCTCAGTGCTGATGGCTGCTAATGGAGCAGGATAGTGTCTGCTGAAGGTAGGGGGTTAGGGGGGTGGGCACTGTGGAAATGTCTTAAAATAAGACAATGATGACATTTGCCACATGGATTGACTCTTCTTTCATGAATGATTTCTCTACAGCATTGTTTGATAGCATTATCAAATGCTATTAGATAGCATTACCTACAGAACTACTTTCAAAACTGGAATCCATCCTCTCATATACCGCCACTACTTTTTCAACAAAATATCTATGATATTCAAAGTCCTTTGTTGTCGTTTCAACAATCTTCACAACCATCTTCACCAGAAGTAGATTCTGTCTCAGTAAACTACTTTGCTTGCTCAACTATAGGAAGCAACTCCTCGTCCAATGACGTTTTATCTGAGATTGCAGCAATTCAGTCACACTTTCAGATGTCACTTCTAATTCCACTCTTTTGCTATTTCCACATTTTCAGTTTCCTTCCTCCACTGAAGGCTTGAGACCTTCTCTGAGTAACCCATAATGGCTGGAATTAATCTTTTCCACAGTCCTATTAATGTTGATATTTTGACCTACCACATGTTCTTAATGGTATCTAGCAGTGAATCCAGTCCAGAAGGTTTTCGACTGACTTTGCTCACATCCATGGCAGCTATATCTTTATGAAATGTATTTCTTAAATGTTAAGAATTGATCAAGACCATCCCCAAGAAAAAGAAATGCACAAAGGCAAAATGATTGTCTGAGGAGGCCTTACAAATAGCTGAGTAAAGAAGAGAAGTGAAAGGCAAAAGATATTCCCATTTGAATGCAGAGTTCCAAAGAACAGCAAGAAGAGAAAAGAAAGCCTTCCTCAGTAATCAATGCAAAGAAATAGAGGAAAACAACAGAATGGAAAAGACTAGAGATCTCTTCAAGAAAATTAGAGATACAAAGGGAATATTTCATGCAGAGATGGGCACATTAAAGGACAGAAATGGTATGAACCTAACAGCAGCAGAAGATATTAAGAAGAGGTGGCAAGAATACACAGAATATTCATTGAATTGTCTTGAATATTCATTGGAAGGACTGATGCTGAAGCTGAAACTCCAACACTTTGGCCACCTGATGCAAAGAACTGACTCATTAGAAAAGACCCTGATATTGGGAAAGATTGAAGGTGGGAGGAGAAAGGGACAACAGAAGATGAGATGGTTGGATGGCATCACCGACTCAATGGACATGAGTTTGAGCAAGTTCCGGGAGTTAGTGATGGACAGGGAAGCCTGGTGTGCTGCAGTCCATGGGACCGCAAAGAGTCGGACATGGCTGAGCAAATGAACTGAACTGAAGTGAAGAATTGACATGTGAAATTACTCCTTGATTCTCAGGCTGCAGAATGGATATTGTGTCAACAGGCAATAAGAAACAACATTAATCTAATGATACATTTTCACAGAGCTCTTGGGTAACCAAGTGCATTCCCAATGAGTAATAATACTTGGAAAAAAAAATCTCTTTAGTTTTCAATAGTGGGATTAAACTATTTAGTAACCTATATTATAAAGGGATGTGCTGTCATCCAGGGTGTGTTTTTCCATTTATAGAGCACAGGAAGATTAAATTTAGCATAATTCTTAAAGGCTATCAGCTTTTCAGAATGATACATTTTATCATTTATCATTGGCTTCACCCTAAAAGCACCAGTTGCATTAACCTCTAACAGGAGAG
The DNA here is from genome assembly GCF_963930625.1 of Muntiacus reevesi. Taxonomy (NCBI): domain Eukaryota; kingdom Metazoa; phylum Chordata; class Mammalia; order Artiodactyla; family Cervidae; genus Muntiacus; species Muntiacus reevesi. The sequence continues at coordinate 85,306,299 of NC_089254.1, read as the reverse complement.
TCCATCTGTCCTCCAAAGCTTTCAAGTCAGTCTTTGGCTTTTCCTCTCTAGCTATGAAAGTCAGAGGTGGCATTTTCCAATCTAAGGCTATTTCATCTGCCCTGGAAATCTGTTGGTAAGTGTAGCCATCTTCAGTGATTATCTTAGCTGGATCTTCTGGACGACTTGTTTCCATATTAGCACTTGCTGCATCTCTTTGCACTACTATGCAATGAAGATAGTTTCTTTCCTTAAACTTCCTGAACCAAAAGTTCTACTAGCTTCACACTTCTCTTCTATAGCCTCTGCACCTCTGTAAGCCTTCACATAATTAAAGGGACTAGGGCACTGCTCCTGCTTTGACCTAAAGAAATGTTGTGGCTGGTTTGATCTTCTATCTGGACCGCTAAGACTTTATCCAAGTTAGCAATAATGCTGTTTCACTTCCTTATTGCTCATGTGTTCACTAGAATAGTATTTTTAATTTTAAGAATTTTTCCTTTTTATTTACAACCTGACCAACTGGTGCAAGAGACTTAACTTTCAGACTGTTTCAACTTTGTACTGCCTGCCTCACTAGTCATTTCTAGCTTTTGATTTACAATCAGAAATATGAGAAGTCTTTTACTTTTATTTGAAACTTAGAGGCCACTGCTTTTATTGTTTGTTATTTATTCATTAAGTCATGTCCAACTTTTTTGCAACCTCATGGACTATAGCCTGCCAGACTCTGTCCATGGGATTTCTCAGGTAAGAATACTGGAGTGGTTGCTGTTTCCTTCTCCAGGGGATCTTCCTGGACCAGGAATCAAACCTGTGTCTCCTGCATTGGCAGGTGCATTCTTTACCATTGAATCACCAGAGAAGTCACAGTAGTGTTATTAATTGGCCTAATTTCAATATTGTTATGTCTCAGGGAATAGGGAAGCCTGAGGAGATGGAAATGGGCTTGTGGTTAAAGCAGTCAGAACACAGACAATATTTATTATTAAGTTCACTGTCTATCGGTGTGGTCCATGACACCTTAAATAATAACAACATCAAAGATCACTGATCACCATAAAAAATATAACAGCAATGAAAAAGATTGAAATACTGCAAGAAGTATCAAAATGTGACAGAGACAGGAAGTGAGAAATCCTATTTTTAAAATGGCACTGATTAACTTGCTGGATGCAGGGTTGCATAAAATCTCAATTTACAGAAAAAAAAAGTTCAATATCTGTGAAGCAGAATAAAATGAAGCACAACAAAAAAAAGTATGCCTACATTTCCATATTACCTTTAATTAAAACAGCAGCTTTCTTTTTCTCTAAGAAAGATTCAGATTATCCACATTCCAGTAATTTGACAATATTATGAAGCTGAGACTCTTTAAGTCGGTCATATGCTTTAAAAGAGGGCTTCCTTGTGGCTCAGCAGTAAGGAATTTGCCTGTCAATGCAGGGATGGCTTCAATGTGTTGGGTAGCTAGAATAAGGAAAAGGAGTCCAAAGTGGCGGTGGCTAAAAGACAAGGAAGGAAAAGCCCGTGAAAATAGAACAGAGGAAGGTCAAAGGAAGGTCCGAGGACCGGAATGAGGACTTCAGGTAAAACAGCGCTCCTGCCTAGGCCCAATTTGCATAGGACAGGCCCAGGGAGAAGAAAATAACATATAAAAAGAGTAGCCAAAGGGGTCTCGCTCTCTCTCTCCCACACGATGGGGTGCTCTTCTCTTCCCGTCTTTGGATCCACATGCCCTCACGCCTTGAAGATGGATTTTCCTGCTATCTTCTAAATAAAATAGGGCTGTAACACTGATTTCTCTAAGAGCTAATACACGGTCCGATCGAGACCTGAGAGTTATAACATGGTCTGTCCAAGACCCAAGAGCTGAGGGGCTTTAATGTCCATCACTCCAAATCTCTGTTGTGACGAGACAAAGAACCGAGGAGCATCACTCGCCTGACAAGTACATGGGTCGGGAAGATTCCCTGGGGCAAGAAATGGCAACCCACTCCATTTCCCATTCTTGTCTGGGAAATGCTATGGACAGAGGAACCTGATGGGTTACAGTTCATGGGTTCACAAAAGGTTAGACAAAAATTAGGGACTAAATAACAAACAACCAGGCTTTAAAACAATTTGTAACATATAATTCTCAATTAGTTGAACAATAATGTTAATAAGCCAGTTTTAACTTAAAGCAGTCAATTCTCAAAACTTGCTGCATTTTAATAATCACCGGATGGGTACTAAAAAACTTCTCAATGCCCAAGCTCTGCCCTTGCATATCTCTAGTCATGAGATCTAAGAATCAGTTTTTTCTTTTTTTTTTTTTAAATTCCCCAGGTAATTCCAATCACATTTGATCACTAGTGACATCGAAACTAGACAAAACAAATATTCAGCTGAAGCAAGACTTGAATTAAATTGCACAGAGTCAGGATTAATCAATTGTTCCTCACCTATAAACAAAGAGGAAACACTTTTCCTAAATATACAGCTAATCCTACACATCATCTTAATATTAGCAAAACATGTCATGTTAGTGCTGCTGCTCATGCTGGATGTAATCTTGTTCACCTTATTGATTATAGCTGATATCACCTGTGAATCTCTATTTTTCTGAAATAAAGATAATTCTGTTTTGTTTTTCCCCACAGAAAGACTGCTGCTGCTGCTGCTGCTAAGTCACTTCAGTCGTGTCCGACTCTGTGCGACCCCAGAGACGGCAGCCCACCAGGCTCCGCCGTCCCTGGGATTCTCCAGGCAAGAACACTGGAGTGGGTTGCCATTTCCTTCTCCAATGCATGAAAGTGAAAAGTGAAAGGGAAGTCGCTCAGTCATATCCAACTCTTAGCGACCCCATGGACTGCAGCCTATCAGGCTCCATCCATGGGATTTTCCAGGCAAGAGTACTGGAGTGGGGTGCGATTGCCTTCTCCCACAGAAAGACTAGGCATAATCAAACAACAGAGTTTCCTATTTACTTTCTTCTCAGTGTCACATTTTAATTTTCTTGATATTGTTTTATTTTCTTTTAAGACCACATAATTTATTCTGCTAGGGCGTCATCACTCTGTAGATTATTGTTTATGTAATTGTTAACTGTGGCCCACCTACATCAGAGTAAGTTGGATTTAATGAGCAGATTCATGAGCCCTGCAAAAAAACAACAAAGACCCTGATGTGGGGAAAGATTGGGGGCAGCTGGAGAAGGGGTGACAGAGGATGAGATGGTTAGATGGCATCACTGACTCAACAGACATGAGGCTGAACAAACTCTGGGAGTGAAGGACAGGGAAGCCGTGCATGCTGCAGTTCATGGGGTCGCAAAGAGTCAGACATGACTGAGCTACTGAGCAAAAACCAAAAGAACAACTTCAAGGACTCTCTAGAGTAGGACTCCTTTTATAATTTACATGAGAAATGAGTCTTATGCAAACCACTACTTTTAGGCATTCTTCATGCTATAAATCTTTGAGCAGAAGAACAAAATAATTCATGAAAAAGTTTTGTACATAAAATCACAGACTACTATAACTTTCTCCAGTTTTCATCCTCTGAAACTCAAGGTTGGGAATTCCTGGTGGCTTAGCACTAAAGAAACCTCTTGCAATATAGGAGATCACCTGCAATGCAGGAGACATGGGTTTGATTTGTGGGTCAGAAAGATCCCCTGGAGAAAGAAATGGCAACCCACTCCAGTATTCTTGTCTGAGAAATCTCATGGACAGAGGAGGCTGGCAGGTTACAATCCATGGGGTCATAGAGTTGGACACAACTCAGCGATGAGCACACACACAGGCACAGCTCAAGGTAATCCACGTTGTTTTCCTAGACTGCCAATCATACATGGCTCTCTGTTGGCTGATTATTGCTCCCAGATGTACAGGACTTAGTGATAATTTAGCTTTCAGGCCCACCCATCTGCCCCTACTGGTATCCTCTGATGATATGCCCAGGCATTAACATTTAGTATTTATTATCAGCGATTCCACATCCTGGCTGCACTTTAAAATCAACTGGTAAGGTTCTAAACATTACTGATGCCTTAGCAAGACTTCCTAAGATCACAATTAAATTATTCTTGGTTGTGGCCCCAGCATCTCTCTCTCTCTCTCTCTATGTGTGTGTGTGTGTGTGTGTGTGTATATATATATATATATATTTTTTTTTTTAACCCCAGCTGATTATAATAGACAGTCAAAGTTTAAAACCACCGAGCTACTTGTCAGCACAATACTTTGGTCTGCAATTTTATCAGGAACTCAGCTTTTCAGTTCATTATGATTTCAAACGTCAGGAGGAAGGCATTGGTCCCAGGGTATTAAGATATAATAATTACACAGTCTTACTTTACTACACAAATACCAGAATACTGGAAAGAATAGTAATGTCTCTCAGTTTGAAAAGTTCTGATTTCAAGCTGCTGTTACATCTATCTTCAGAATTTATTGCCTGGGTTGCAGATGGTAGAGTGCTACTTAGAAGAGACACCCTGTTGGGAAAACCACACTGCTGTGCAATTAATAAGCAGGGGAGTTTCATTTTCCACACCCTCTTAGTTACCAGTTGAAAAGAATCTTTATAGACTTACAAGGTTAACTAACCGTATAAATTTGAAAATATATAAACATATTTACATTTTAAAATGTTTTATTCAAACAAAAGGCAAATATGTTTAGAAATATTTTGCAAATATTTGTCTCAAGGGCAAGTCAGTAGAGAAAGAGTCTTTAGCATTGATTTGATTTCATAAAACATTACAGTATCCAGTGATATTTTTGTGCCATTTCAGAGAAGAAAACATATTTTTCAAGGCAGATTTCTTATTTTTGTTGACATTCCATCCAGTAAGTAAGCAGTGACCAAGCAGTGTGAAATTTTCTAATTGCTTGTATACATCTTTATGTTGTTACAGCTTGTATGTATTCAGAAATTCGAGTGTCTTTCTCAATTATCACTAAAAGAAATGCAAGATGGTGGAGTAGGAAGTTCCTGAGATCACCTACTCCAACAAACATAACACAATGAAAACTATATGGAGAGCAATTCTCTCTCAGAATGAACTGAACACTAGCTGAATGGCTCTTCTACAACCAAGGCTATTAAGGGAGAGCCAGAGTCTCATAAGAGGAATGGAGAAGTGATCTAGTCAGGAAGCCACACTGCTGGGGGGGGGGGGGGGGGTGATCCAGAAAAGGAGGTGGGTATCACAGACTTGGAGATCCTACTCAAGGAGTAAGGGACTCAAGCCCCATACTGGGCACCCCAGCCTTGGGTCTAGCACCAGGAAATGAGCCCCCTTGCCTGGTTTGAAAACCAATGAGGCATACTGGATGGCTACTGAAAACCAAGACCCTGTCTTGAAGACCAGGAAGACAGACTGGCTTGCTCCAAACCCAACCCAGAAGATTGGGAGCTGCCCGATGCTCGGGAAGGCCTTCTAGGACCACTGAGGGATGCCCCGGAGCATGCAGCATGCTTCTGCTGCAGCCCCTCTTCATCCAGTACTGCTCCCAGCCAAGGTGGGGACTGCATCACACGCACTGGGGAGAAGCTGGGCTAGCTCACCTTGGTAGCCGTAACCTCTCCAGCCCCAGACCCAACCCCAACCAAACCAGAGACTTACACTGTGCCAGGGAAGAGCTCAGAACTGTGACTTTCACCCTCTCTGGCTTCACCCTGCAACAACCACCCTGACCAAAGCAGAGGCCGTCACTGTGCTGGGGAGAAACGGAGGTAGCTCAAGTTTGCCACTCCAGCACTTCAAGCCCTCACTCCACCCTCAGCAACTTGAGGACAGCCACCACACTGGGGAGAAGCCTGGCTCCCTCAGGGTCCCTGCTCCAGCCTGGGGCCCGGGCCTGCCTGCCATCGGGGTACAGCTGTCACAGCCGAGGGGAAGCCCCAGCTCCTCCCCGGCTCCGGCTCACACCCCTCTAACTCTATCCCCATACCCCGCCAAGGCAGCAAACCTCAAACGGAGTGAGAAGACAGAGGAGTGCTTTCCAAACAAAAGAACAAGGTAAAACCCCAGAATAAGCTTCCCAGGTGGCTGGCTCACTGGTGAAGAATCTGCCTGCCAATGCAGGAGACACAGGAGACGTGGGTTCAACCCCTGGGTCAGGAAGATTCCCTAGAGGAGGAAATGAAAACCCACTCCAATATTCCTGCCTGGAAAAGTCCATAAAAAGAGGAAGTGGAGGACTACAGTCCATGGGGTCCCAAAGAGTCAGACACCACAGAGCGACTGAGCATGCAATGTCTAAATAAATGGAAATAAGTAATTCACCTGATAAAGTGTTCAAAGCAATAGTAATAAAAGTGCTTGCTGAACTCAGAAAAAAAGAATAGAGAAACACAGTGAGAACTTCAACAAAGAACTAAAAAATATAAAGGAACCAATAAGAACTGAAGGATACAATAAATGAAAAATACACTAGAAAGAATTAACAGCAAATTAGGTGATACTGGAGAATGCATAATCAAACTGGAAAAACAGAATACTGGAAATCATCAATCAGAAAAGTAAAAAAAATAAAAGGTGTGTATATGTAATATAAACACACACACAAATATATATCCATATATATATAATATAAATTTTTCTAAAAACATACAATTTTCCAGAACAAATCAGGAAGAAGTAGAAAATCTGAATAGACCAGTTACTAGTATGGGATTTGAATCAGTAATCAAAAAAGTACTAACAAACAAAGATCAAAGGAACAGAGGGGAATTCTGCCAACATTTAAGGAAGAGTTAATACCTATCCTCTCAAACTATTCAAAAAATTGAAGAAAATATGTCCAAATGTGCTCTATGAGGTCAAAATTACCCTGACAGCAAAACAAAAATACTACAAAAAATGAAAATTACAGGTCAGTATGTGGTGGCTCAGACAGTAAAGAATTTGCCTGCAGTGCGGGAGACCTGGTTTCGATTCCTGGGTTGGAAAGACCCCCTGGATAAAGGAGTTGCAACCAATTCCAGTATTCTTGCCTGGAGAAACCCATGGACAGAGGATCCTGGAGGGCTACAGTCTATGGGGTTGAAAAGAGTCTGATGTGACTGTGTGACTAACACTTTCACTTTCGTGTCTAACGAACACAGATGCAAAAATCCTCAACAAAATATCAGCAAACTGAATTCAACAATACTTAAAAAGGAGACTTTAAGATCAAGCCAGGGCTTCTCTGGTGGTCCAGTGGTTAAGAATCTACCTTTGTAATGCAGGTGACACCGGCTTGACTCCCAGTCCAGGAAGGTTTCACATGTCGAGGAGCAAACAAGCCCTTATGCCAAAACTACTGAGCCGGTGCTCTAGAGCCTGTGAGGCATAACTACTGAACCCACGTGCTGCAACTACTAAGCTCACACATCTACAGACCATGCTCCACAACAAGAGAAGCCACTGCAATGAGAAGCCTGTGCATCACAACCAGAGAGTAACCCCCACTCGTCACAGCTAGAGAAAGCCCACATACAGCAACAAAGACCCACCAAAGCCAAAATAAATAAGTACTTTACAAAAAGATCAAGTGAGATTTATTCCAAGGATGCAGAACGGTTCAATATCCACAGTCAACATTAATAAAGGAAGGATAAAAATCAAGTGATCATCTCAAAGGAATGGAGAAAAAACATCTGGCAAAATTCAACATCCATTCATGATTAAAAACTCTCAAGAAAGATTTTATAGTGGGGACATACTTTAGTAAAATAAAGGTAATTTGTGACATAACATTTTTATTTTTAAACACTGAGAATGATGTTTTTCATGAGTGGAGTTGTCTCATATTTTCTAATATTTATAATTTTTATCCACCTTGCTTTATGGCACTGGTTAATCACCTGAAGGAAAATGGCAAATGGCAAAAGCCAACATCATGCCATGTCCCTGCACTTAGGAGCAAAGTGTGTTTACTACTGATAAGTTTTTTACAGATACGCATCATCAGATTGAGAAGTTTCTCTTGTATTCTAGTTTTGCTACCAGTTTTAATGCTTTTTTGTTGTTTTTATAATACAAGTGTTAATTTTTCAAAATTTTGGCAATTAAGATACTTATATAATTTCTCATTTATTTTGTTTATTTGAGGTTATTTAATTTTTTATATTAAACCAAACTTAACTTTCTGGGATAACAAAGGTTACAATTTATAAGTGTTGATTTTGTTTTGTCAATACTTTTTGTAAAAGAAATTTTGTATCTGTGTTCTGGAGGGATAGTGTTCTATCATTTGTTTTCCTTGTAACATACTTCACATTAGGATATAAGCATCATGTTGGCCTCCATCTCAGTCCATTCAGGCTGCTATAACACAATACCACAGATTGGGTTACTTTTAAACTTCTGGGTCTCATAGTTCTGGAGGCTGTTAAGTCCAAGATCATGGTGTCAGGTGAGGACATTCTCATGGGCTGGAGACTGTCAAATCTTCACTGTAACCTCACAGGGTGGAAGCAGCTGGGGAGATCTGTGGGGTCTCGTTTATAAGAGCATTGATTTCACTCATGAGGGCTCCACCTTCATGACATATGTAGCTCTCAGAGGCTCCACCTTCTAGTACTGTCACGTAAGATTAGGATTTCAATATATGAATTCTGGGGAGGCACAAACAGTCTCATAAAATGAGTTTCCCATTCTTACATTTGTTTGATATTTAGCAATTTGTTCTTTGTTCCTCCTTTACCCCCTCTGTTGAATCAACTGTATACACTGAAGTACTTGATTTTATATGTTATATTGACAATTTAGCGCCATCTCTTTTTGTTAGTTTCCATAAATACCACCATATGCAATTTTATGTGTTTACTCTGGCTTTGAACAATATTATGCTACTTCATGAAACTGTAAAAAAACTTTAAGGAAGCTTTTATGCTACTATTTTGTTAGCTTTTTATGTCTGGCATATATACTATATCACAGTGCTAATACCGTTGCCTTAGTCACTTAGTCTTTTAAAGAAATCAAAAAAAGCAGGTAGGTTTGCATATTGCTAGCCCCGTGCTCTTCATGGACACTTTTCATGTCTAGTGCTCTGCATCTATTCTTATACATTTGGAATTTCATACTTTACTTTAGCTAGGAGTATTTCTTTCCATTTTTCTTTAGAAAAGATATATTAGGGACATAAGTTCTTAGTTTTTTCCCTCTGAGAATGTTTTTATATAGATTATTTCACTAGATTTATAATTATAATCTGAGTTATATATTCTCTTTAAAAATAAAAGTATTTCAAAATTACCTATTATTTCTGGTAAGAAGTCAATCTTTATTAATATCATTTCTTTCTCCTGTATCTAACAGGCATTTCCCCCCCTGATTTCTCCTTTTAAGAATGTGATTTTATCTTCAAATTTTAGCATTTTGGCTGTGATGTGTGTTTGCATGTTTTATATGAGCATATATGTTTTGTACTTATCTACTCATACTTTTTGCATCCTTGGTGGTTCAGCGGTAAAGAATCCACCTGCAATGCAAGAGACCAGAGTTTGATCTCTGGGTTGGGAAGATCCCCTGGAGAAGGAAGTGGCAACCCACTCTACTATTCTTGTCTGGGAAACCCATGGACAGAGAAGTTTGGTAGGCTACAGTCCATAGGGTCAGAAAAGAGTTGGACATGACTTAATGACTAAACAGTATTCATAATTTTGGAACACCCGTTGAACTTCCTGGATCTGGACTGATATCTTACATTAGATTTGTGAAGTTTTCTTGGCCATTACCTCTTATTTCTGTGTCATCACCAACTCTGTCCTTTTGAGATTCAAAGTACACATATTTTATACTGCATGATATTTTCTCATATATATTGGATGTTCTATTTCTTTAGCCTTTTTTCTATTTTTATTTTTGTTTGTATACATTCTCATCAACATTTCTTTCCTCTGTTGTATCCACTGTTATGTTAAGCACATGAAATGAATTCTTTATTTCTGATATATATATATGTATATATATATATATATATACACACACATAAAATAGCATTTCTACTTATTACATGTAGTTCCTATGTCTCTGCTAAAACACCCACATATCTCTAATATTTCTTTCTACACTTTCACAAAATGCTTCTTTATTTTTATTTTAGTCATTTTAAATTTGGTGTGATAATATCAACATCAAGGAAATCTCTTTCTGTTTCTAAAGATCATTGCCACTTGACTATATTTGCTTAAATGTTTGTGTATTCATTATGATTTTTGACTATGTTGTACATACTGCATTCGAGAACAACAAAGATTGAAATAAACAAATGCTTACTTCCAGAAAGCCTCATTCTTATAAAAGCTGACAGAATTTACTGTAGTTTACTTGATTCTGGGTTTTGTTTACACTTGAACTAGAATGAGTTAACACTGGGCTTTAGATATTTTGAAGATGGGATCACCACTTTCCCTTTAGCAGCGTTTAGGATCTAAGCTCTGGCATGATTCTGGAGATCTTCTTATGCTTCCAAGTGAAGCTGTGAGTTTCAGATACTGGAAAGGCTCTCCTGATTTCCAGCCCTGCTTTTTGCATTTCTGGTAGATGAAGCACCTTCTCTGCTCTTCAATCTCACTCACTGGTGTCTGAGCCTCCAGAGATACTATTTAGCCCTGCTCCCACATTTCAAGTTCTCTGATTGTGGCCCTTATCTTTTTTTCTGTAGACAAAAGTATAGATCCCTTGGGTGAAACAGTTCTCTAAGTTATGTTCTACCTTTAGCCTAAGAATCTTTTACATGTCTTATCTTCTCTGCACTGTGATTTTAGATGAAGAATTTCACACTCACACACGCACAAAATTACTGCGTGTCTAAATGTGGTCTCTGGCAAGATTTTTTTTTTAAATTAACTTGTTTATTTCTAGACAGAATATTAAAAAGCAGAGAAATTACTTTGCCAACAAAGGTCCGTCTAGTCAAGGCTATCGTTTTTCCAGTGGTCATGTATGTATGTGAGAGTTGGATTATAAAGAAAACTGAGTGCCGAAGAACTAATGTTTTTGAAGTGTGGTGTTGGAGAAGAGTCTTGAGAGTCCCTTGGACTGAAAGGAGATCCTACCAGTCCATCCTAAAGGAGATCAGTCCTGAGTGTTCATTGGAAGGACTGATGCTGAAGCTGTAACTCCAATATTTTGGCCACCTGATGCGAAGAGCTGACTCATCTGAAAAGACCCTGATGCTGGGAAAGATGGAGGTCAGGAGGAGAAGGGGATGTCAGAGGATGAGATGGTTGGATGGCATCACCAACTCAACGGACATGGGTTTGGGTGAACTCTGGGAGTTGGTGATGGACAGAGAGGCCTGGCGTGCTGCAGTTCATGGGGTCGCAAAAAGTCAGACATGACTGAGTGACTGAACTGAACTGAAATTGTGTAATATAGTGGGAACCCAACATACCAAATGAAATACAGTCATGCAGCTTAGACTAACAAATGAATTTTAAGATCTTTCACACCAAATTCATTGCAAAAAACCCCGCAATTCTAAAAAGGATTTAAAGAATCATATTTTTTTAAGAAAAGTTACTAACATTCCAGACTATTTCATAACTAAATGTTGAAGAAAGTACTCAAAATGTTGAGAAAAATGCATACTTTAAACATTTTAAAGAACTATATTCAATAATAAAATAAATTATTGAAGAGAAATGAAAATTAGATACTTTCAAAAACCCTGATGCTTGATTATCCCCTTATTCTTAATATTGAATTTGTTTTGTCATTACAACTTAAATTTTACAGCTATTCAGGCAGCTTGCAGATTCTTTTGCATAACTATGAACATTATCATTTAAGAAATAATTTCAGCAATGCTAAAAATCAGTATGTATTTAATCAACAGGCAGTTTAAAAAGATGATTAAGACTCAATCTAGGAGAAAATCTGTAATTATTAAATATACTTCCTTAAACACTATGTTATTTTGAAATATTATTTGGGAAATACTCATCCAGACATTTATGAAAAACACAGACTACAATTCATTTCTTTTACAGTAGTCTCAGGGCTAAAACCAGTTGTTGTTGTTGCTGTTCAGTCCCTAAGTAAGTCATAGCCAACCCTTTGTGACCCCATGGGCTGCAGCACACCAGAATTCCCTGTTCTTCACTCTCTCCCAGAGTTTGCTCAAACTCATGTCCATTGAGTCAGTGATGCCATCCAACCATCTCATCCCCTGCCATCCCCTTCTCCTCTTGCCCTCAATCTTCCCAGCATCAGAGTCTTTTACAATGAGTTGTACCTTTCCATGAGGTGGTCAAAGTATCGGAGCTTCAGTTTCAATCAGTCCTTCCAAGGAATATTCAGGGTTGATTTCCTTTAGACTGATTGGATCTCCTTGCAGTCCAAGGGATTATCAAGCCTTCTCCAGCACCACAATTCAAAAGCATTCATTTTTCAGTGCTCAGCCTTCTTGTGGTTCAACTCTCACATCTGTACACGACTGATGGACAAACCATAGCTTTGGTTACATGGACTTTGTCAGCAAAGTGATGTCTTTGCTTTTTAATATGCTGTGATCTTTATTTGGAAGACAGCAGGGTAGATACAAGCACTACTCTGGATGGATGGTAAGAGCTGCGTAATTATTACTTATTTTATATTAATTAATTCTGAGGAAACAAAATCTGTTAAGACCACCAAATCCTGATTGATAGATTTTTGATGATTTCAATAAATAGAGATGAGAATTTCATGTGTTTTATACTGCATCTTGATATCTTTATAAAGGAAGAAGTAGGACATATCTGTCCTGGTTTTGTTTATTTCCTTTAAGAATTTCTCAGAACTATCTATTCATATGTCCCTGAACCACCTTTAAGCAACACAGTAAAGATATAAGGAAAAGGTTAGCTCTAATTTTGTGAAAGAGAAGTGTCAGTAAAGCAAGAAAGATATGTAAAACTGTCAATAAGCTAGGACCACAATATTATACTATCTCAAACTAAAATGACTCTAACTTATGTAGAAATTATATTACTGTCATTGAAGTTGCCTTAATAATTAACAATATTGATTGAACATGGATATACTTTTTTTGGTGCTTAATGCAGTCTGAGGTTCACTGAAAAAAAATCCAAATGCTTTAGCAGATTATAGCCTACATTTTTCATCATACTATTTCAGTAGTATTTTTATGATGAAAATAGCTTTTCTCAGATAAAGAGATCTGAGCAGAACATCACAAGTTAGCTACATACATGAAAGAGTAATAAATTACACTGTGGAAATTAGTATACCCTGTAATTCTCTTAGCAAGAAAACAAGATGTCTCTCAGATTATATCTACATGTAGAAACTATTTTACCCATTTCATTCAAGTTGAGTGGCAGTTTTAGTTAATAACAAATTAGCTCATATTAAAGAACTAATCAATTAAAATAGGAGTTACCTTAATTGACAACTGAATGTGTCTGAACGCTGAAATAGAACAGTGAACTCTCCTGTGACTTATATGCATTTAATTCTGATCATTTCTTTTGCTATCTGGAAATAAATTGTAGGTTTCTGTTCTTATAAAATAACATCATAGTTCAGGCTGCTTTAGCAAAATGCTGCAGGTTGGGTGACATTCAAATATTTATTACAATCCTTGAGTCTAAGAATTCCAGGTCAGGGTGCCAGCATAGTCAGGTTCTGGTGAGAGCCTTCTTCCTGGTTTGCCCATGGCTATCTCCTTGATATAGCCTCACATATCATATGTCTCACATCTCTTCTTACAAAGACACTAATCACATTCACGAGGACTTGAAAGGTCCCACCTCCAAATACCATCAAGCTGAGGAAAAGTATTAATGTGGGGGAGACACAAACATTCAGTCCATAGCGAATAATACACTTTTAACTGACAGATATTAAGATAATATTGTCAAGGCACTTATATACTAGTACCTATGAAATCCAATGAAATATATATTTACATAGTAGTTAGGTGGCCTCAATAAATACTCAGAATTTGGTCTTGACCTATATTGTATCTTTTATTTTGATTTACTTCAATAATATCTAATAAGACATGCTATTAGAAGCTAAGAATTATAGAAGCAACTGGCCATCATCACCAAAACACATGCCCAAACTGAAGCTGATGTACAGATCCATGCTTGAAAATGCATATGTCTTAAGCTACCAATATTTTAAAGTCATTCATTATGCAGCGTTATCAAAGCACACTCATGGAGCGCTGGGAGACCACGGCATACGAAAAGCAGTGTAAGTGCACAGGTCAAACTCGTGATATCCAGAGCATGTGTTGGGATGTGAAGATATTAAGCAGGAGAAATTGGCTTAGACATCAGGCTCAGCACTTTGTAATTTATCCTAAAATCAAAGTGATCCACTGAAACATTTTATTCACCTTGGTAAAATAACCACATTAACATTTTAGAAAGATTGTTCACTTACATCTGTTAGCAAATTCTGCCAGAATTCTCAGAGGAAACCTTCCCAAACCAACATACGAAATACTTTTCCATGAACTATGTTGCAATTTTTTTTTCTTAGTTCCATGGCTTCAATGGCAGGAAAATCGATTACACATATTTAGAAAGTTCTATTCCAGAAAGAGAGGTGAGCTCTACCAGTGGCGTTTTCCCTGGAGGCATCTGATAAGATAAAGCCTGGGTTTTAACAGGTGTCTGGCTTAGAATACAAGAGACAGAACTTGAGTATCACCAATATGTTAATGTCACATTAGACACTCCATTTCCACCTCTTACAAAACTTGGAGCCCCAAAAGACATCATTTTGCAGAAAAAAAAATGCCCTATAAAAAGAGGGAATATATGCCTTTCTTAAATTCTACTTAGAGTATAACACACAAAATGAAATTAACATTCCTTAAGAATACTTAATTGCATGTCCACATGAACCTGAATTTGGTCGATGAATTCATATTCCAGGGATAGTTCAAAGCACACTGCTGCTGCTGCTGCTGCTAAGTCGCTTCAGTCGTGTCCGACTCTGTGTGACTCCATAGACGGCAGCCCACCAGGCTCCCCCATCCCTGGGATTCTCCAGGCAAGAACACTGGAGTGGGGTGCCATTTCCTTCTCCAATGAGGGGAAAGTGAAAAGTGAAAGTGAAGTCGCTCAGTCGTGTCTGACTCTTAGCGACCCCATGGACTGCAGCCTACCAGGCTCCTCCATCCATGGGATTTTCCAGGCAAGAGTAGTGGAGAGGGGTGCCATTGCCTTATCCATCAAAGCACACTAATAATATATTATTTTAGTTCTGTCCCAAATCATTACTGTCGTGCATTGCCTGAAAGAAACAATACACTGAAAAAATGAATTTCAAATGACAACTTCAGGAATATCGTACTAAGAAAAAAATTTAAAATATGAGACAAGATATTTTGAAATCATTAAAATTAATAAATGGGCCAGAATGCTAAAAGATAAAATAAATTATAAGTTAAAGAATATGAGTTTATTTACAATGCTTAAAATATAAAGGAGATATTGAAATCATAATGAAGGATCAATGATCTATAAAAACTAAGAAAGGTGAACTTTTTAAAGATAGGATATCAAAGATTTTAATATATAATAATTAAAATCAGAAACAGTGCAGAGAAAGAAGTAACAGACTCGACTTCACTGAACAGTAAACAAGTAAATGATACGCTGAAAAAGTCTACCAGGATTAAAACATAACATTATGAGGTCAAATGAAACTATATATTAGATCTATTAATCTGTTCTCTCTTCCTGACTGACTGAGCTGGTTCACTGGTTTCCTCTCCTCAGCCTGGAACTTAACACCTCTGTCTTTCTTGGTCTCCAGCTTACAGACAATAGACAGAGGTGAAGGGAGGGGCTTTGTAGATTCTATAATAGCATAAGTCAATTCCTTATAATAAATATCTCAGTGTATATGTATTTCTCTCTCTCTCTCTCTCTCTCTCTCTATATATATATATATATATATATGCATGTATATATGTGTGTGTGTGTGTGTATACATAATGTATGTATGTATATAACCTATTGGTTCTGTTTCTCTAAAAATATCCTGAATAGTAAGATAGATAGATAGAGACAGATATAAATTAGGTCAAATTGGGTTAATTATGCTACTCATCACTTCTTTATACCATTAATGAATTTCTGTCTTATTCAATTATCTTGTGAGAAGCTGGAACTGTTAAAACTTCCCATAATAACTATTGCTAGTTTCATGATCTATCAAATATTTTCTCTTTTTCAGGGAGTGGGAAGGATTTTTTAATTAAAACATAATATCTAAAATGAAATTGGACTAAATCATATATATAGCCCAATGAGCTTTCCTAGGCTGAACACACCTATATACCAAGCACTCTGATTGATAAATAGTACTCCGGCTGTACAAAAGCTCTTTTTATGCCCATTTCAAGTCATTTAATTTCTACAGCCTCAAGGGACCCACTCTGACGTCTGTCACCAAAGATGTGTTTTGTCTGTTTTTAAACCTTCTGTAACTGAAATAATAAAGCATGAATCATTTGCACCTGCTATATTTTGTTTAACATTATGTGCATGTGGTTCATATAGTTTGCTGTACATAGTTGTAGTTTGTTCACTTCTGCTGCTGTGTATTACTCAATGTGGAATTTCTACTAAATACATGTGTACATTAATACTGTGCATGAACATTTTGGTAGTTTCCAATTTCAGCCATTTTGAATAGAGCTGCCGTAAACATCCTTTATCTTTTGATAAACATATGCACATTTGTGATAGCTATATTCCTAGAATGGGAATGGCTGTGTCATAGCACTAGCATAGGCTCTGCTTTAATCAATACCAAAACTCCCACACTGTTCTCATAACAGATAGCTCTAGGCTATCTGTTATTTGGGATTTGGGGATCACTTCCTTCTAGTGGACACTAGTCACCTTAACTAGGGCTAAGATAGATAAGTCTTTTTGGAAGCACTGGCATTTATTTATTTCACAGAAAACCTGAGGAAGTTTTATTATAGTATTTTTATCTAATTGCAAGTATCAGTTGCAGAGACGACAGAATAACTTGGTGGAACCAGGATGCATTAATCAAGTTGTCAAGGAAGTACCTTTATAAAGCCAAATCTCATAGGTTCAAATTAGTCAGTTCATGAATAAGACAACAGAAGTAAAAATTTTCACACATAGTAAGAAAAAAACATACAGATAAGAGAATACAAAAGAAAATAGCATATGAACACAAGGAAGAGAAGCAAGATTTCTATCTGCTCCCTTGCACTCCCAATTTCATGTATACTTCTTTTTTCCCCTTCTCAGAGAGAATAACATTCTGTACTTTTGTAGGCACAGATTAACATAAGAATTAAGCAAAATGCTTACTTAAAAAGTGCTGACAAGATCAAAGAAGGGCTCAAGGAATAAGTAAAGATAAATCCATAGTTTTACACAGAACATGAAATTAACACGAAGTTAGTGGCCGCCAAATAACTTGGAAATAAATTATTTACCCCTTTAGAAATCCATCCCTTGTACAAGGAAGAAATTCAAAGTATTTACATAGCAAACAGAGCAACAGTTAATAATATACAACAATGTGCCAATTTAAACCACTGAACATGTCTCTAATTAGTGTAAAATAATTTCAAAAGCAATCAGTCAGGCAGGAAGGTCAAATGTTTCACAATCTAAAATGATGATTTTGATAAAATGGCCAATACTTTGGCCACCTGATGCAAAGAACTGACCCATTGGAAAAGACCCTGATGCTGGTAAAGATAGAAGGTGGGAGGAGAAGGGAATGAGATGATAAGATGGTTGGATGGCATCACCGACTCAATGGACATGCATTTGAGCAAGTTCTGGGAGTTGGTGATGGACAGGGAAGCCTGGTGTACTGCAGTCCATGGGATCACAAACAGTCGCACACGACTGAGCGACTGAACTGATAAAAATATCAGGTGATGGTGACTGCAGCTTTCACTTCAGTTCAGTTCAGTTGCTCAGTCGTGTCTGACTGTTTATGACCCCAAGGACTGCAGCACCCCAGACCTCCCTGTTCATAACCAACTCCCGCAGTTAACTAAAACTCACACCCATTGAGTCAGTGATGCCATCCAACCATCTCATCCTCTGTTGTCCTTTTTACCTCCCATCTTCAATCTTTCCCAGAATAAGGGTCTTGTCAAATGAGTCAGCTCTTCACATCAGATGGCCAAAGTACTGAAGTTTCAGTTTCAAAGTCAGTATTTCCAATGAATATTCAGTACTGATTTCCTTTAGGGTGGACTGGTTGGATCTCCCTGAAGTCCAAGGGACTCTCAAGAGTGTTCTCTAACACCACAGTTCAGAAGCATCAATTCTTCAGCACTCAGCTTTCTTTATAGTCCAACTCTCACATCCATACATGAATACTGGAAAAACCATAGCCTTAACTAGATGGACCTTTGTTGGCAAAGTATTGTCTCTGCTTTTTAATATGCTATCTAGGCTGGCCATAAATTTTCTTTCAAGGAGTGTCTTTTAACTTCATGGCTAGAGTCACCATCTGCAGTGATTTTGGAGCCCCCCAAAAATAAAGTCTCTCACGTTTCCACTGTTTATCCATTTATTTGCCATGAAGTGATGGGACCGGTTGCCATGATCATTATTTTTTGAATATTGAGCTTTTAGCCAACTTTTTCACTCTCCTCTTTCACTCTCATCAAGAGGCTCTTTAGTTCTTCTTCACTTTCTGCCATAAGGGTGGTGTCATCTGCAATCTTGATTCCAGCTTAAGATTCATCCAGCCCAGCATTCCTCATGCCGTACTCTGCATATAAGTTAAATAAGCAGGGTGACAATACACAGCCTTGACATACTCCTTTTCCTATTTGGAACCAGTCTGTTGTTCCATGTCTAGTTCTAACTGTTGCTTCCTCACCTGAATACAGATTTCTCAAGAGGCAGGTAAGGTGGTCTGGTTATTCCCACCTCTTTCAGAATTTTCCACAGTTTATTGTGATCCACACAGTCAAAGGCTTTGTCATAACCAATAAAGCAGAAATAGATGTTTTTTCTGGAACTCTCTCACTTTTTGATGATTCAGAAGATGTTGGCTATTTGATCTCTGATTCCTCTGCCTTTCTAAATCCAGCTTAAACATCTGGAAGTTCACGGTTCATGTATTGCTGAAGCCTGGCTTGGACAATTTTGAGCATTACTTTACTAGTGTGTGAGATGAGTGCAATTGTGCGGCAGTTTGAGCATTCTTTGCCATTGCCTTTCTTTGGGATTGTAATGAAAACCGACCTTTTCCAGTCCTGTCGCCACTGGTGAGTTTTCCAAATTTGATGGCATATTGAATGCAACACTTTCACAGCATCATCTTTCAGGATTTGAAATAGCTCAACTGGAATTTCATAACCTCCATTAGCTTTGTTCGTAGTGATGCTTCCTAAGACCCACTTGACTTCACATTCCAGGATGTCTGGCTCTAGGTGAGTGATCACACCATCTTGATTAAATGGGTGCTGAAGATCTTTTTTGTATAGTTCTTCTGTGTATTCTTGCCATGTCTTCTTAATATCTTCTGCTTCTGTTAAGTCCATACAATTTACATCCTTTAATGAGCCCGTCTTTGCATGAAATATTCCCTTGGTAACTCTAATTTTCTTGAAGAGACCCTAGTCTTTCCCATTCTATTGTCTTCCTCTATTTCTTTACACTGATCATTGAGGAAGGTTTTCTTATCTCTCCTTGTTATTCTTCGGAACTCTGCCTTCAAATGGGTATATCTTTCCTTTTCTCCTTTGCTTTTTGCTTCTCTTCTATTCACAGCTATTTGTAAGGCCTCCTCAGACAGCCATTTTGCTTTTTTGCATTTGTTTTTCTTGGGGATGATCTTGATCCTTGTCTCCTGTACAATGTCACGAACCTCCGTCCATAGCTCATCAGGCTCTCTATCAAATCTAGTCCCTTAAATCTATTTCTCACTTCCACTGTATGATTTGAGGGATTTGATTTAGGCATACCTAAATGGTCTAGTGGTTTTCCCTACTTTCTTCAGTTTATGTCTGAATTTGCCAATAAGGAGTTCATGATCTGTGACACAGTCAGCTCCCAAGTTAATCCTTAATCTACAATCTGATCTCTAGAATTTTAAATGCCCTGCCACAAATGTTTATACTTTCACAATTAAGGCAAAGCAAGACAAAGTTTATACTCTATTAAAAGTTTAGATATGGTATGTAAAACTGGAATTAACATTTATAATGTCATCAGGTTCATATATTTTTTTTTCTGATATACTGTTTAAATCCATTTGACTAATCAAAAATATGTTTAAAAAAAGAAAGCAAAAAATAGTCATTGTGCAAATGCACCAAAACTTTAAAATTCTATATAGGATATCTCAACTGTGTCAAAGCTGCCTAATAATTTTAATCTTTTCCTGTTGACAAAATAAAATTTGTCATCAAGAAACCAACACCCAAGTAATCCTGGAAAAGAAGCACACTATATTAAGTGAAGAAATTGGAGCTGTAGGAGAGTTTTCATTTATTTAAGTTTCCCAGGAGAAGTGTAGATAGTTTAAGGACAGCTGCTTCAAAGGGTAAGATGAGTCTTATTATTGATTTATTTTAAAATTGTCCTGGCCATGCCACGTGGCATGCAGGATCTTAGTTCCCTGCTGCTAAGTCGCTTCAGTTAAGTCTGACTCTGTGCGACCCCATAGACGGCAGCCCACCTGACTCCCCCGTCCCTGGGATTCTCCAGGCAAGAACACTGGAGTGGGTTGCTATTTCCTTCTCTAATGCACGAAAGTGAAAAGTGAAAGTGACGTCACTCAGTCCCGTCTGACTCTTCGACGTCCTATGGACTGCAGCCTACCATGCTCCTCCGTCCATGGGATTTTCCAGGCAAGAGGACTAGAGTGGGGTGCCATTGCCTTCTCCGTTAGTTCACTGACCAGGGATCAAACCTGTGTCCCATGCAGTGGAAGCATGGAGTCCTCACCAGAGGACTGCCAAGGAATTTCCAGTATCTATTTTAAAAATCAAATGATAACAATCATAATGTTCTGTTTTACTAAAGATTATTTTGCTCTCTCGAAATCACATCCTTGCTGGTGAAAAGTGAAAGTGAAAGTCAATCATGTCTGACTCTTTGCGAACCCTGACTTTTGCGAATTCTGACTAATTAATGGTGATTTCTTCACTCTGAGAAGTTATATAAATGTCACCTGTTAACATTTTAATTGGTTTGAAAAAGGAATTGTCCCTGTCCCTGAGAGAAGAATGTACATATGTCTATAATTTTGTACGATAAGTTTTATTAAGTGGAACAGAATTTTATCAAGAGATATTTGGGATACGGATTCCACTTATGTATGTGATGATCTTCATCACAATGCCAAGATCATCCAATACAAATATAAGTGGAGTCACAAACGTTAGACATACATGTAACAGCAAACTTTCTATTACCACATAATAGAAGCAAAAGGAACTAGTAAAGTTAATTTTAATAACATTTTCTTAGCTGTGGTACATATACACCATGGAATATTACTCAGCCATTAAAAAGAATACATTTGAATCAGTTCTAATGAGATGGATGAAACTGGAGCCCATTATACAGAGTGAAGTAAGCCAGAAAGATAAAGACCAATACAGTATACTAACGCATATATATGGAATTTAGAAAGATGGTAACGATAACCCTATATGCAAAACAGAAAAAGAGACACAGATGTACAGAACAGACTTTTGGACTCTGTGGGAGAAGGCGAGGGTGGGATGTCTCGAGAGAACAGCATCGAAACATGTATATTATCTAGGGTGAAACAGATCACCAGCCCAGGCTGGATGCATGAGACGAGTGCTCAGGCCTGGTGCACTGGGAGGACCCAGAGGAGTCGGGTGGAGAGGGAGGTGGGAGGGGGGATCGGGATGGGGAATACATGTAAATCCATGGCTGATTCATGTCAATGTATGACAAAAACCACTACAATATTGTAAAGTAATTAGCCTCCAACTAATAAAAATAAATGAAAAAAAATTTCTTTAAAGCAATATATTAAAATATAATTATGCCATGTAATTAATACAAAATGTTAATAAGTAATTTTACATTCTTATGCTAAGTCCTTGAAATGGGGGTGTGTATTTTATAATTACAGAATATCTCAAGTCAACCAGTTACATTTAACATGCTCAAACATGACTAATGGATAGTGGCTACCATATTGGACAACACAGTTCTAAATTAAAAGAGAAGATATTAATGTTTTTATTTTCAAGAAAAGATCATTAAAATACTTATTTAAGTAGATAAATTTATGTTTTTTCAAACGTTGACATATATTATTGGAAATCTATTTTAACTCTCATTTTACTACGATTGATTACTCGAGATAGAGTTATACCCATAGTGGCTTTCATTTCACTTTTCACTGTCTACAGGAAAACTACTAACTTTTAGGCCTTCATCTTCTTTTCTGTTTCTGCTCTTTCAAGTTATTTGCCTTTGTTGTTTCCTCCAAAATAACTAAATGAAAAGAGAATAAGAGAGACCTGAATTTGGGGATTCAATTACTGCATTTCTGATTTTATACCTAATGCCAGGGGGAAATTGTTCTTCATTGAAAGAATATCTCAATTCAAACCAGTTACTTACTCCTGCATACTTTCTACATAGTTTATTGATATTCTAAATGTGTTTAAAAGGCTGTAACCAGAAATATACTTTTAGAATTCTCTTAAAATTTGCACAGAAGTTGCCCAAACCTATACCTTCAAACAAGAGGAATGAGTTTGTGGTGCTGCCTGCTCTGAAAGCATTCTGATTCAACTTAAATTTTTTATAGTTCGACATGTTGGATTGTTTGCAGTACTCTAATCATGATTCTTCCCAAGAAATATGGGTGTATAGCAATTCCTACTCTTATTTATCCACGTCCTATAACGATATTTCAGTTATTTTTATGTCTAAGCTGTATGGTCATAAATCAACAAGGACTGTTTCCTCAGGGTGCTTTAGGATAGGTTTCTCACACTCGATTTATTCCAGGGGCATCACAAAGAATTTTACAGAACTTTGTCTGATGTGGTCTTCAACTATCTCTCCTCTTCCTTCTCTTTCTGTTAAACTAACTTTAGCTAGCTGGGCCATGCACAGCAGTGGATTATACATCTCTTCTCAAAATAGCTAAGCTTTCAAAAAATTACAAAAAGACAAAACCTCAGGTATGGTTAAATGCCTTATACTTTAAAGTTCTGGTAAGTGCCATTTCAGTTGGGCTATTTAATGTAAACCAAAGCAATTATCTATTGTTGTAGCCTTGTAAATTGTAAACAGAATATTAAAAGTGACATATATGCTGAAACATCAAAGCTTTGGAAAGAAAATACAAATTCTAGGGGTTCATATAATTGAAATATTAATGATTTTAGGTTACTGGTATCTGAGTTCATTCTGAGGTTGCCTTCCCCTCGCCCAGAATTTCATTGCTGGCTTTTGGAAAATCATAATTTTAGTGAAAAGAAAACAAACATTTATTTTGGCAACAGAAATGTGAGAGCCAAATAAATTAGCTTCCAAGATAGTAATACAAATGCTCTTTTTGGTCCATGCACAACAAACTCAAAATTATGTCTAACAAAATTAGTCAACTACCAATTATATTTTGCTAAGAAACGTACCAAAATACACACTAGAAAAAATTCTAAAATAGACTCCATTAAATATTTTAGTCCAGTTATTTATGAGTAATATATTTGTCTTTCTTTGTTTTATTCCTTACCTCACCTCTGTTAATATTTTTCTCACACAAAGATACTGAAATTCTAATGCATTACTTCTGAATCAACAGCACATCCAGTTTCAATAATTAAGTAATCCTAATTGTTAAAAATATTAGAAAGTGGCCTTTTAAAAATGATAGCTGATAAATTTCAATGATGAACAGAAAGAAAGCATATTTTCAATGTGGTCACAAAATTATCTATTTCAATAGTCTACTCTGGCAAAGTTTTTCTAATTCTCATAATTTCTCTAATTATTCTATAGTAACAATTAATGGTACAAGATTATCCCAGGAGTCTAAAGGGAAATAACATTTATTTTTATGTAAAAAATAGGAGGAAATATCCTGAAGCAATAAAGTTTCAGCCACAGAAGTTAGCTCCACTCAACCAGCTGTTCTCTGACACAGTGCAAGAAAGGATACAAAATAAGCAAATGCGTGTTTGGGGCAAGATGCTTGTGCTACATCACTGACTTGGTAGTGGAGTAGGGACATATGGAACTGAGAGCAAAAGGGAATGGAATTTTACTTTAATGAATACAATGAATATGTTTATAAAAGCCAAAGAGCTTTCAATGTCACAGTTATGACTCATTCTGAAAGAAGACTTGTTTGTGTCTGTGAATGACATTGGTAGAATTCCTCAAGGCCATTTTATTATGTAAAGGATTACTCCTAAGGAAAAACTGGACTCTTTATAACACAAAAGTAAAATATACTAAAAATTGTTACTCTCACTCGGGAATGAAAATATTTTATTATTTTTTTTACCATAAACTTACGAGGTAAGTGGCGATTTTTCCAGAATGCAACATGCATGGTATATAAGTAGTTACAACATTCCTCTATCTTCATTCATTTTGGTAATGAAGGAGAGAGTGGGATGAATGGAGGAAGTGGCATTGACCTATATACACTATCATGTATAAAACAGATAGTCAGTGGGAAGTTGCTATCCCACTAGCATCAGTCCAGCCTGATGCTCTGTGATGACCTAGGCAGGTGGGAATGGGGGAGGGGAGAGAGGCTCAAGAAGGAGGGGGTATATGTATACTTGTGGCTGATTTGCATCACTGTGTGGCAGAAACCAATACAATACTGTAAAGAAATTTTCCTCCTATTAAAAAGTAAATTGAAAAAAATAGTTGTTTTAATAAAAAAACTTCCTTGTTACAACCTTTTTTTTTTTTTTATTTCTAAGGTAAATAAAAATGTGGCAGAGCCTTGGGTTACTTAAGGAATGGGTAGAATATCCCTTGGTCAGGAAGATCCGCACCTCCAGTAGTCTTGCCTAGAAAATCCAATGGACAGAGGAACCTGATGGGCTACAGTCCATGCAGTTGCAAACAGTCAGACATGACTCAGTGACTAAACAACACAAATGTCATCAAAAGTCCACAAGTGAAAATCATCTTCTCTGGAATTCACAAGAAGACAAGGGTGACTTGTGGTTTTAAAACATAAATGATTTTTAGGTTTAATGTGAATGGCGCATTGGTTTCATTATTACATTACTGTAGTTAGAAAAAATACATTACTCACAGTCACACAAATCTTAGAATTAATTATGCTTTTGCATACGAATTTCTGTTGTAAATCTAGAGAAATCAACAGAAATAAACTTCTTCTATTAAACGAGGCTTTATTGACATTATAGACATTTATAAAGTTGAAAACTAAAAAATAAACTTCGTTATAGGTCATGAGCTAGTACATATATTTTATCCACAAACTTCAATTTCCAGTTGATTATCTGAGATAATTTATACACATGGGTTGCAAATAGCAAAATGACACATTTTGTTATTTATTGATTTTAATTTTGTTTAAACTGCGAAGAGAACAGAGATGGAAATGTACCTGCCATTAACTGCCTCAGAATTAATTTTTAAATGAATGGCAGGACACTCTCTTTCTTAAGTGGGCTGATTCCAAAAGCAGGGGCAAGTCTGACCAGTCCCAAAGAATGAAAAGCTTATAATGAGATCTTGGGTCAAACAAGCAGCATCTTGAAATACTCAATCTTGTCACTGTGAGACAACAGTGGGGATTTTTAAAGTCTTATTATTCAAATGTGGTCCACGGGCCACCAGCAAGGGTCTACCTGGAAGCTCTTTCAAAGTGCAGATTCCTAGGCTCAATCCTAGGCTCTATGAGGTCTACCAAGTAACTGAAGAAATGCTAGCAAAAAGGAAAATGGTGACATAGTAACAACGAAAGGCTGAAATTTCCTTTAATGGTGGTGTGATTTCAGAAGGAACCCTCATCAATCACAGGCCCAAGACATGAAAAAAAAAAATACTATGAACATGATATGGACACAAAGTCAAAGTGAAAAATATGAGAAACAAAATGAGGAAGCTAAAGCAGAAAACAGATCACAACATATGTTTGGAGAGGCTGGTATGGGTGGAGGTGTTTCATACTATTCACAGATTTTAAGACCCAGAACCTCACCCAGCAGAGGCTGTGTGTTCAGTGTCTGGGAGGATCAGCTCTGTGTTGCTTCTGGTATGACAAACAGCTAGGGGGCTTCAGAATGAAACAGTGCTTAGGCTGTCATGAATGGCGCTCCAAAAGCAAATTAGCAAAATAAAACACATTTGTTAATGCATGTAAATCAATAATAAATAGAGACTATGCAAAATCTAACTAATGCTGAGAAAGAACTACAGGTCTCCTCCCATATACTGTGGGGGTATGGGCAAAATAGTTGAAGGAGATTAAGTATTAAAGATTAAGATTAAGGTATAAAGTAAGCTATAAGGTATTAGGTTATAAGGTATTAAGATTAAAGTATAAAGTAAGTTATAAGGTATTAAGTTATAAGGTATTAAGATTAAGGTATAAAGTAAGTTATAAGAAGGTAATGTAGAGCACAGACAATACAGTCAATATTTTATAACAACTCTGCATGAAGAATTTTCTATAAAAATGTTGATTTCCTATTTTGTACATCTGAAACTTATATGTTTAAGTATATATATGTTTAAGTATGTTTAAGTAATATGTTAAGTGAAATATATTTCAATAAAGTTAATTAAAAAGAAACTATATTCTGATATATTCTGAGTGGAAGGTAAGAAATGAGAAAATAATAAGTTCAGACAATTTATGGCAAATAGAAAACACAGACAGAGTGCAAATCAATATGAAAATACCATTTTTTACTATATGGATAAAATTCATCTAAAATGTCCAAAATCACAAAAGATAAAGAAGCACAAGTTTGCATTAAATGACTCAAAAATGCAAGAATAAATGAAGGAGTAAATATATAACAAATACTAAGGTCACAACACTTCATGGGAAATAGATGGGGAAACAGTGGAAACAGTGTCAGACTTATTTTGGGGGGCTACAAAATCACTATAGATGGTGACTGCAGCCATGAAATTAAAAGACACTTACTCCTTGGAAGGAAAGTTATGACCAACCTAGACAGCATATTAAAAAGCAGAGATATTACTTTGCCAACAAAGGTCCATCTGGTCAAGGCTACGGTTTATCCAGTGGTCATGTATGGATGTGAGAGTTGGACGGTGAAGAAAGCTGAGTGCAGAAGAATTGATGCTTTCGAACTGTGGTGTTGGAGAAGACTCTTGAGAGTCCCTTGGACTGTAAGGAGGTCCAACCAGTCCATCCTAAAGGAGATCAGTCCTGGACGTTCATTGGAAGGAGTGATGCTGAAGCTGAAACTTCAATGCTTTGGCCACCTCATGTGAAGAGATGACTCATTGGAAAAGACCCTGATGCTGGGAGGGATTGGGGGCAGGAGAAGAAGGGGACGACAGAGGATGAGATGGCTGGATGGCATCACCGACTCAATGGACATGAGTTTGGGTAAACTCCAGGAGTTGGTGACGGACAGGGAAGCCTGGCGTGTTGCGATTCATGGGGTCGCAAAGAGTTGGACACGACTGAGCAATTGAACTGAACTGACCTAAAATTAAATCTGTAAAAGAAATATTGCTATCAGGAAAAATACTGAGTTAAAATATGACTGAGGGTAATATATCAATGGGGGTAAATAGTAATGGGAGTAATATGACATACTATATAGTGAAAAAAAAATTTTCAAAACTAAAGGTAAAAATTAAGATGTTGCATTAACCTCAAAGTGAAGTTTTAAATCTACAAAGAAAAGTTAAGAACAGATTATTAGGGAGAAACAAACTCCCCCAGAATCTAATAGCGATGGTGCAGCAAAACAACTATGTAATCATTAAAACAATTTAAAATGTAGAAACATAGATTTCGGCAAACCAGTTAAGAAACTTGAAAGCATATTTAGAGAAATCGTCTAAACATTAGAGCTAGTAACCAGTTTTGTTATTCACATATGAATCATTTACAAAAAATTAACACTTTTAAGGAAAAAACTTTTTTGATTCCAAATATAATACTGATAGAATTCTCTGATAATCACACATCTGAGGTAAAAGACCAATTGATGATTTTAACAATATATTTAAAAACTATGGGAGGTGTATGTTTCCATGAAAACCTACAACACACTTTAAATTATTTTATATATTTGTAATACTTAATTTACTATTTCACATCCTAAAAGATGATGCTGTGAAAGTGCTGCACTCAATATGCCAGCAAATTTGGAAAGCTCAGCAGTGGCCACAGGACTGGAAAAGGTCAGTTTTCATTACAATCCCAAAGAAAGGCAATGACAAAGAATGCTCAAACTAACGCACAATTGTACTCATCTCACACGCTAGCAAAGTAATGCTCAAAATTCTCCAAGCCAGGCTTCAACAATACGTGAACTGTGAACTTCCAGATGTTCAAGCTGGTTTTAGAAAAGGTATAGGAATCAGAGATTAAATGGCCAACAACCGCTGGATCATCAAAAAAGCAAGAGAGTTCTAGAAAAACATCTATTTCTGCTTTATTGACTATGTCAAAGCCTTTGACTGTGTGGATCACAATAAACTGTGGAAAATTTTGAAAGAGGTGGGAATAACAGACCACCTGAGTTGCCTTTTGAGAAATCTGTATGCAGGTCAGGAAGTAACAGTTAGAACTGGACATGGAACAACAGACTGGTTCCAAATAGGAAAAGGAGTACATCAAGGCCGTATATTGTCACCCTGCTTATTTAACTTATATGCAGAGTACATCATGAGAAACACTGGGCTAGAGGAAACACAAGCTGGAATCAAGATTGCCAGGAGAAATATCAGTAACCTCAGATATGCAGATGACACCACCCTTATGGCAGAAAGTAAAGAACTAAAAAGCCTCTTGATGAAAATGAAAGAGGAGAGTAAAAAAGTTGGCTTAAAACTCAACATTCAGAAAACTAAGATCATGGCATCTGGCCCCATCACTTCATGGCAAATAGATGGAGAAACAGTGGAAACAGTGACAGACTTTATTTTTGGGGGCTCCAAAATCATTGCAGATACTGACTACAACCATGAAATTAAAAGACACTTACTTCTTGGAAGGAAAGTTATGACCAACCTTGATAGCATATCAAAAAGCAGAGACATTACTTTGCCAACAAAGGTCCATCAAGTCAAAGCTATGGTTTTTCCAGTAGTTGTGTATCGATGTGAGAGTTGGACTATAAAGAAATTTGAGCACCGAAGAATTGATGCTTTTGAACTGTGGTGTTGGAGAAGACTCTTGAGATTCCCTTGGACTGCAAGGAGATCCAACGAGTCCATCCTAGAGGAAAACAGTCTTGAATATTCATTGAAAGGACTGATGCTGAAGCTGAAACCCCTTTGGCCACCTGATGCAAACAACTGACTTATTTGAAAAGACCCTGATTCTGGCAAAGATTGAAGGTGAGAGGAGAAGGGGATGACAGAGGATGAGTTGGTTGGATGACATCACCGACTCAATGGACATGAGTTTTAGTAGACTCCAAGAGTTGGTGATGGACAGGGAGGCCTGGAGTGCTGCAGTTCATGGACTCGCAAAGAGTCAGACATGACTGAGCAATTGAACTGAACTGAACCATTAACAACTAAATATTCTGAAGCTTAAATATTAATACAAAACAAAAAATATCTGTGATATGAAGAGAAGATAGTGTTTCTTTTAGTGCAGATATGTTTGCAATGGATTTTATTAGCTTTTATACAAGTCAGTCAAATCAGTTAATGCTTTTAATTATTTTCATTTTTGAATGATAATTTTAGTGTAATTGAACTCTTAATCGATAGCTTTTTTAAAAAGTATTTTGAATATACCCTCTCTGTTCTCTCCTTGCCTAAATACAAAAGGAATTACTCTAACGGGATGCAAGTTATTAACAATCTTATCCTGTAGAAAATATCAGTTCTAAAATTTTTTCAGTACGCTAAATGAGAGCTAAAAAGGGTGAACAAAAGCAGGAAGATTTTAGGAAAGGGAGAGCAACTCAAAAATCATCCATATTATAATTATAAATTACACGAATGTGAAACATAATGGTAATAATCACCTCTGATCAGATATCAGAGAGGCTAGAAGGGGAACATTATCTTCGTAGTGCTGAAAATAAAATAGACAGTAACTGTGTTAATTCAGAATTCTGTTATTTTAGTGATAATATTTTTCAAGAAAGAAGTAAAGAAATTTTCAGATATTGGAATGTGTTACCTCAAATGTTTCTTTGCTTTTCATCTGAAACTACCACAGCATTGTTAAATGGCTATACTCCATTAAACTATAATAAGTTTAAAGTTTGGGGGAAAAAAAAAAAGAAGAGTGGCCTCAAAGGATTAAAGGGGAAATAAAAGTCCAAGCTCACAAACTACCAAAAATACTGTCTGTTCACAACAGTCAGATTAGAAAACTTCATATTACACAAGATATTAGCTAAAGTACTCCGAAGGGTTTTTTCTCAGATGTGAGGGCAAACTCAATTCAAATAATTTGAATTGAATTTGAATGAAATTCAAAATAAAAATGTCCCACGTAAATCTTAAAAGCAGGACCTAAAAGTATCAAGTTGTTACCTTGTATTAAGAGCATCCCAGAACAAACTCAAGAATATTTATAGCATGCAGAAATATCCAATATCCCAAAGGGAAATCCATATTATCTGGCATCCTGTGAAAATTATTAGGTAGTCAAAGAAGAAGATAATATGACTTATGATTATACTACAAAAAATAAATAAAAACTGACCCAAGCATGATACAGATTATATAATTAATAAAAAGGCATTAAAACAGTTGCTATAGATATATTGTTGGTAAAACAATAAAGGAAGTATATGCTTTTTAAACTAGCAGAGAACGACTGAAAAATAAAATTTCTACATTTCATTCACAACATAAAAACTAAAATACTCAGGAATAAATTCACAAAAGCTATACAATATTTCTACACTGAAAACTACAAAGTATTGGTGACACAAATGAAATAACATTAATGCAATATATCTTATTATACATGGGAATAAGTCAATCATCTTACAGATTCAAGAAATTATCTATCACAATTACTACAGAAATTTTTGCAGAAATTAATAAGCTGTAATGGATGTCCTGCTGCTAGCTGTAATACATTGCTAATAAAACGTTAAAACAGTACAACTACTTTGGGAAATTACTTCAAAGTCTCCTAAAATGTTAAACATATACTTGCCATAATTTCCAGCTATTTCATTTCTATGTATGTGTTCAATTAAAATGGAAACACTCTCAATACGAAGATATATTCTTGTACAAGCGGCCAATATTGCACCAGTTGTAGCATGAAAGTCCTAGGTGCTGAGAAACCCTTCAATCCTGTGCAAAGTTGGATTTTCTTTGTTACCCATCATACAGGTACAAGAGTAAATAAATTAAAGTTTGATGAATTGCAATATTTATATATTTTCAAAGTTCCTCTTTCTAAAACATATTGACAAAAAAGCAAAAATGACTTTACAGTGTGGAAGTCTGGCAGACAAAACATTAATTAAATGATCAAAGTGATATCATAAAAAATAGTGCAAATGGAAATTTTATGCTACTTGAAAGAAGCGGGGAAGATCATGCAGCACACTTCTGTGACATTCTTGTCAAAAACTGCAGCTTGTATATCTCATCATAGGGAATATTAAACACATTTATATTTAGAGACATTCTTTAAAATAATTACACTGAAATTTCCAAAAGTTTCGAGCTCCTGAGAGTCAAGAAACGGCTGAGAAACTTGCAGAATGAAGGAAATTAAAGCAGTATGACAATTAAATTCAGTATGTGATTCCATAGAGGATGTTTTTACTATGAAGAACATTATTGAAGTCATTGGTGGGATGAAACAGGCTCTAAAGATTAGATGATAGTATTGTATCACTGTAAATTTCCTTATTATGTCAGGCCCACTGTGGTTATGGGGGCTTCCCAGGTGGCTCAGTGGTAATGAATCTGCCTGCCAATGCAGAAGATGCAGGAGACCAGGGTTCAATCCCTGGGTCGGGAAGATCCCCTGGAGGAGGAAATTGCAATTGCTCCAGTATTTCTTGCCTGGAAAAACCTAAGGACAGAGGAGCCTGACGGTCCCAAAGAGACAGACACAACTTACCGACTGAGCATGCACTGTGGTTATGGGGGAGGATGATTTTTCTTACAGAACATATAAAGTATTCAGGATAAAATATTAATAACTTATTGTCAGATAGCACAGAAACAATTTTTCTATCCTCTGTCTCCTTGTTTTCCTAAGTTTGTGATTGTTTAAAAATTCAAGGAAAAAGAATTAAAATCTTCTAAATGGAAAAAAGACACCAAATATAAAGCTCTAAATAAACTATATTTTAAGAGAAGATGAAAGATCAACAGCTATTTCTGCCTAACATAGAATTCATCCAGCACACAAGATTTGCTGAAGAGAAGTCTGGGACAGCTTCGATTAAAAAAAGAGTGATATCTCTACCTTAGAACAATATGAAATGTTAAAACAACTAAAATTTCCATGGAAAGTTAAAAATTTTTATAAAGCACTTAGATTTTCATATTTCAAAGTTGTGAAATACAATCTTGTAACTTAAAAATTAAGTGTATAAAGACTAACCCAATGCAACTTTGAACTCAATTACGAATTATTAATTAAACTTATTAACTTTAAATTTCACATATTTGCATGTTAGTAGATAGTTCACCTGGCTTCCCTGGAGGCTCAGTGGTAAAGAATCTGCCTGCTAGTGCAGGAGAAGCAGCTTCTATTCCTGGGTTGGGAAGATCCCCTAGGGAAGAAAATGGCAATCCACTCCAACATTCTTGCCTAGAGAATCCCATGGACAGAGGAGCCTGTTGGGCTACAGTCCATGGGGTCTCAAAGAGTTGGACACGACTAATCAACTAAACAACAACAATAACAACTTATGTCTCAATAACAGTCCAAAAATTATTCAACAGCAGTGTTGGTACAAATTATCTTTCCTAGGTTATGGGGAAATATTTCAGAAATCAAGAAAAAAAATAAATGAATTCTATGGAGAGTAATGTATTTTCCATTCTTCATAAAGACATTTTAAAGGAAGAGTGGGTAGTCTGAGGAGAGAGAGAGACCTCCCCTTCATCGGATATGGAAGTGTCAGTCACTCAGTCATGTCTGACTCTGTGACCCCGTGGACGGTAACCTACCAGGCTCCTCTGACCATAAGATTCTCCAGGCAAGAATACAGAAGTGGGTAACCATTTCCTTCTCCAGGAGAGTTTCCTAACCCAGGGATCGAACCCTGGTCTCTTGCATTGCAGGCAGATTCTCTACTGTCTGAGCCACTAGGGGAGACCCGTCTTCATTAGTAAATCCATATTTAAAGTTTGATCAATATAAAGGCTCTTTGCCATTGAAAGTGATTTGCATTTTTATCTACAAGGAGAAGAAAATTTAGGGGAAATAACAAAGATAAAGTGAGTGAAAGGAAAGAGTCATTCTATTCTGGCTGCAGGAAAATAAATTGTAATGACAGGTCCAAGGACAATTTAAAATCTTCCAGCACAGCTTCCTGGGGACTTTACTATTAATAAGCAGAGGCTAAAGTTTAAAAAAAAAAAAAAAGTGTTTTCAAGCTTGACATCAGAATTCCACTACGGCTGTCAGGGATTTAACGGTGAACTGAGATTCTGACCTCCTCAACAATATAAAAGGGAAAATTCAGAGGGAAAGAAGTTGAAATATGAATTGATAAGGTTGTGCTCTGCACATGGTAATCACAAGTCATTCTACACAGATATATCAACGGTGTATACTCTTGACACATCAAACACAATTGCAAGAATTTGGAAGAAACTAAATTTTTAACAAAGTTGGATTAAATCTTTAGAATTCATACTTTTAAAATATGTACCTCAAATATTAATATTTTATTTTGTAGTGAGCAAATATAATACATTCATATTTTATTTATCAATGTATTATAAGCTTATTCCTTGTACTAGTACTCATGAGAATCCTAAATCAATTACCATTTGTTAACATCAGTTTCCTCCAATTATTTTTCATCTTATTTAGGTTAAAATATTTTTCTGTTTTTGTCTCCAAAAAAGTTACTTAAAGTTTTAGTGATTTTTTTTAAAGTTTCCAGTAACACCTAATGTGACATTTGACATGAAAGAGACACTTAATTCTGTTTATTGGTGAAGTTGTAATAGCTATTATATAAAGAGACTATGCATTCTTGAAATATAAAATTTATTTAAAATTTCCTTCTTAATGATCTTGCCTTTGCCAGGGACTGAATGTACTAACAAGTCATTAAACAGAGGCATTTAGAAGTGCTTTGAAACACACGGATTATTGTGCTCAGTTCTCTTTTATCACCATTATAATGGGGATTTGTACAAACCCAAATTACTGAAATGAAATGGAAAGAAACAGTATCCCTCATCCTACGATCTTTGTGAAATGTAAGTGGTCATAAATGGTAGTATTCTTGTATCCCAGTATTCTTGCCCGGAAAATCCCATGGACAGAGAAGCCTGGCGGGCTACAGGTCATAGGGTCACAAAGAGTCAGACACGACTGAGGGACTGAGCAAATACTGGGAGTACCTGGAAAACTGTTGAGAGGACACAGCCTCCATAGAGAGAAGGACTTACTGAACAAAAGTTAGGAGAAACAGCAAAAGAAGGAGTGCCCTAGGAAGGATGAGGAGGAAGGGGTGGAGGAGAAAAGGAAGCCTAGTGAGAAGGCAACAGCACCCCACTCCAGTACTCTTGCCTGGAAAATTCCATGGACAGAGGAGCCTGGTAGGCTGCGGTCCATGCGGTCGCTAAGAGTTGGACACCACTGAGCGACTTCGCTTTTCACTTTCATGCATTGGAGAAGGAAATGGCAACCCACTCCAGTGTTCTTGCCTGGAGAATCCCAGGGATGGAGGAGCCTGGTGGGCTGCTGCCTATGAGGTCATACAGAGTCGGACACGACTGAAGTGACTTAGCAGCAACAGCAGGGAGACTATCAGAGAAAAGGGTTAAGTCAAGGATAGACAAGTGAAATGGAGAAGGAAATGGCTACCCAGTCCAGTATTCTTGCTTGGAGAATCCCATGGACAGAGGAGCCTGGTGGGCTACTGTTCATGGGGTCACAAAGAGTCAGACACAACTGAGTGAGTAAGCATATGCAAGTGAAAACTTCACCAAGAAAAACCAACTGTGTCCAATTTTTCATTGCTAAATTTTCACAAAAATCTACCCTAATCTCACTTTAAATTTCAGTTTCCTTTATATCTCTAACTTCTGTGAGGCTTTGGGCCAGATTATGTGATATATTAAGACAAATAAGAGAACTTACACTATATATCCCATTTTGTGTGGGGGGGAAAAAAAAGGAGTTCCTTTTATTTCCCGAAAACCTAGAAATTTACTTGCTGAAACATACAAATATTTTATATAAA
Organism: Muntiacus reevesi; assembly: GCF_963930625.1. Taxonomy (NCBI): domain Eukaryota; kingdom Metazoa; phylum Chordata; class Mammalia; order Artiodactyla; family Cervidae; genus Muntiacus; species Muntiacus reevesi. The sequence goes on along the minus strand of NC_089254.1, from coordinate 85,270,762 downwards.
TTCATAAATGCTCATCTCTTAACATGCTACTAATATGCTACATAATGGGAGACTATGATTGTCATACAAAAGATTTTCTAATACTTTCAGGTGATTATATTGGAGGGTAACTATACCCACCCACATAATATCCTATGGTCCTAATATTAAAGTCATAATGTGGGAAGCCACATTATGACTTATGTGGACTTAGATTAGAATAACAAAATGCTTAATATTTTTAAAAGTAAGTTAAAAGTTCAATATATATATGAATTTTGGGAGGACATAAACATTCAGCCTATAGAAATCATATTCTCCAAGCCCGTCTTCCTCACTTTTGTGTTTTGAAACTTCATATAGAAGCAAAATGTTTTCTTAAAATATGACATGAAGAAATTGAGAGGGAGGATCATCAAAAGTAAAAGTGTATTATAATGAATAGGCCAGAAATTTTGCAAATTTTTCTTCTTTATTCACTGTCCTAGAAGGAGTACAAATCACTTGATCTCCACACCTTGAATTCCATTAAAGAACTTATCAAATGAATACTCAAAAAGATGGAGCATTTCTGTTTCTTCTACCCTATAAACACCTATAGGAGCTCAGATGTTTGGAATAGCTCACCACGTACAGCAAAGCATGAGCTTTCCTGCGTTAACACTAAAGCAGTGAAATATTTAGCAGTCAAGTGGCAAGAGGACAAGATCAGACACATAGTACAAAGTTGACATAATCAAATTATTCCCTATTCCTGTCAAGCAGATGTTGGAGTGTAAGAGATTTTGTTGGGAGGAAGAGGCAGAAATACTGGAAGGCTACTATGAGCTGGTATTGCTATTTTGAATTTATGGAATATGAGCCTTGGTTTGGTACAAATTTGACTCCTGAATACCCTGAGTACAATTAAGTATTATATGATGATACAAGCTCAGTAGTGTCTCCTTTCAGTCTTTTTATTTCAATCTCCCAGGACTCGACAGACCACTGAATCAGGAGAAGGATCACATACATGAATATACTCTACTACATAGACTTGAAATATCTAGAAATAGGTTAACAATTACCTGAATAGAATATATTCCAATATCTATAATGCTTTTGTACATGCCAAATTTATCCCCCAAATATTCCTCTTTTAATGATTTACCAATAAATATATTTATATTAGTATTCTTTTTTCTTTTCTTTTTTTTATTTGTTGTCAGAAGTGGAAAGTCCATAAAATGAAGACTCATGTGTAATAGCTGCTATTTATTGAATGACTAAATGAGTGGCAAATGCCAGGCACTATGCTAAGTGCTTTGTAGGCTTTGTTCCATTTAATTTCTCCAACATGATGGAGGAACTACCAGGGTCTCTATTTTACAGCTGAGTATCTGAAGCTTCAATAAATAAATCAGTGCATCCGTGGTCAGTAAAGGTAGAGGAGGGCTGACTTGGGATTTGGACTGAAGTCTGGTTGACTCCAAAGCCCTTCCCCTTCCTATAAACTAGTACAGAATGTATTTTTCATAAGTGAATAACATACTGAAATACCACTCCCACAGCTTTTTTTTTTTAATATAAAGGTTATGAGTCAAGTAAGATTCCAGATTCTCAAAAGAAAGCTTTCATAGTGAAGTAATGCTGTATGGGTTATGGAACCTTGTCTGCTACAAACTGACTACAGACACATTACTGAACAACCGAGCACCCGTGTTCTGTTCCGTAAAATGAGCAGAGCTATATCAAGTTGAGAATTGTTGAGAAGACAAAATGGAACAGCATGTTAAATTCAGTAACTATTCACTTTCACCCCTCTTCTCAGCCTGTTTCCTACTTTGTCAACCAGAGGTAATAAGCCTTCTATCATATCACTGTGATGGAGATCCTTAAAGGGAAAAATTGATTAAAATGAAAATGCTTTGAAAAGTGCAAACTGACATTTTAGAGAAATCGTGTTTCTGAGCATTAGAACTTTGAGGTTACTGAGTCCTGCCAGAAAGAAATCATGAATTATTACATAATTCACATTGGGCAGTTCCTATTTAAGAGAGTCTGAACTTTTGTTATTTGGGGGAGCAAACTTTTGACATGTGTTTTTCAACTCTGAATTGCTTATTGGGCTTAACTTTGTTTTACTTTTGATTCTACTGAGTATGTTAGCACTCTAACAATTATTTTGTACTTTTGAGTGCCCTGAAGTAAATTTGAATGACTTCTGGTTGTTTCTCTTCTGCCTCTAAACCACAAGATAACAGAGGCAGTATTTAGTGTGTAAATCCTAATACATTTTTCTGGCCATTGGTAATATAGCTGAATATGATTATGTGTTGTTGTTTAGCCGCTAAGTCATGTCTGACTCTCTGCGACCCCATGGACTACAGACCACCACGCTCATCTGTCCATGAGGTTTTCCAGGCAAGAATACTGGAGTGGGTTGCCATGCCTCCTCCAGGGGATTTTCCCGTCCCAGGGATCGTACCCAAGTCTCCTGTATTGGCAGGCAGATTCTCTACCACTGAGCCACCAGGGAAAAGCATGATTATGTTTTGCTGTTATTCAGTCACTAAGTTGGGTCCAACTCTGTAACCCCATGAACTGCAGCACACCAGGCTTCCCAGTCCTTCACTATCTCTCAGAGTTTGCTCAAACTCATGTCCATCAGTCAGTGATGCCATCCAACCATTTCATCCTCTGTTGCCCCCTTCTCTTCTTGCCGTCAACCTTTCCCAGCATCAGCGTCTTTTCCAATGAGTCAGTTCTTCACATCAGGTGACCAAAGTATCAGAACATCACTTCAGAATTAGTCCTTCCAGTGAATATTCTGAGGTGATTTACTTTAGGATTGACTGGTTTGATTTCCTTGCAGTTAAACTCTCAAGAGACGCTTACAAAATATACAGAACCATATATAGGTAGCAAAAAGAAACCACAGACTATTGTATTTAGTAGATTATGTAAAAGATATACTTTCTAATGAAAAATTACTAGAACCAGCACCAAGACATCTGAATATAAATCAGCAAATAAAAAATATCGTTCTTAAAAAGAAGCAACTCTTAAAGTTACTCTCTGTGGTAAGTTTGTTTTGATTGAATAAGAGCAAACAATCTAAAGCTTGGAAAATAAATTTTTACCAAATGTTGCTTACATACTTAAATTTTCATAATATACCTCTAATAAATTAATTCATTGGAGGGACTTTCACATTTGCAATCTGCTTGAGGTACAACTAAATGATCCTCTTAAGAACAAAAATATACTAATAATTATAGTATTGATAGAAATGTAAAAGAATTCAGATATATGATAATTCTCTTCAGTCAAATTATTTTCATTAATAATATGAAATACAGCTTGCTTAATAGCTTAGTAATTTTAAGAAATTAGAAACTGAAGGTTAGTTAAATTTATATAGTTATCTATGCTCTAATCTGGATTATTTCATAGTCTTCAATTTGTTTTTAAAGATTGTTATTTAACTGCTCAGTCAGTTGCCATTTCCTTCTCCAGGGGATCTTCCCAATATAGGGAGACAATCCTCATCTCCTGCATTACAAGCATATCCTTTACCACTGAGCCACCAGGGGAGCCCATTTTAAAGATATTAAAAGTTTTTCAAATTATAATGCTATTGTTTTTATTTCTGTTATGTATTTTTAATTATTTATTAGTAGGAAATAATACAGAGAGTAATACATGTTGCAAAGCTTCAGTAAGATATCACAGCCAGAAAATTAACATTGATACAAACCACCAACCATGTCTGCATTTCACCCATTTAAAAGTGTATGTCACCCATACTAAATGTGTATGTCTACAACTCTGTAATTTTATCATTTCTAGAATGTTATATCAATTTAATCATAGTTATATTCTGTATTTTGAGACCGGCTTTTTTTCACTCAGCAAAATTCTCTTGAGGTTCAACCAGGTTTTGCACTGTTTTAGTATTCCATTTTGTGGATGTACCACAGATTGCTTGCTTAATCATTCACTTGTCCAAGGACATCTAGGTTGCTTTCATTTGGGGGGTGTTGTAACTAAAGCTACTATGAGCATTTGTTTACAGGTTTTATTGTAGACTTTGGTTTTCATTTATCTGGAATAAATGTCCAAGATTAAAGTTACATGGTTGCATGGTAATTTTACCTTTAATTTTTAAAGAAACTATTACAGTCATCCAGAATGTCTTATACTATTTCATACTCTCTGCAGTAATGTAGAAGTTTCCCAGTTTCTCTGTATTCTCCCAGTATTTGGTATGATTTTTTTTTTTTTCAATTATTTTTATTAGTTGGAGGCTAATTACTTCACAACATTCCAGAGGGTTTTGTCATACATTGACATGAATCAGCCATGGAGTTACATGTATTCCCCATCCCGATCCCCCCTCCCACCTCCCTCTCCACCCGACTCCTCTGGGTCCTCCCAGTGCACCAGGCCTGAGCACTTGTCTCATGCATCCCACCTGGGCTGGTGATCTGTTTCACTATAGATAATACACATGCTGTTCTCTCGAAACATCCCACCCTCGCCTACTCTTATTTTAGCCATCTGATAGATATGTAGTGATATCTTGTTTGGCTTTAATTTGCTTCTCCCTAATGGTTAATGCTGTTGAATATATTTTCATGTACACATCTACCATCTGTAAATCCTTTTCAGTTAAATGTGTGTTCACGTATTTTGCTGATTTCCTCATTGAATTTATTCACAGCACTTTCTATTATTGAGTTTGGGAAACTCTTGCTATATTTTAAATGCAAGTCCTATGTCAGAATTGTGATTTGCAAACATTTTCTCCCAGTCTGTAGATTGTCAATCTATTCTCTTAATAGAATTTTTCACAGAATAAAAAATTTCGATTTTAAAATGAAACAATTTATCAATTTTTCATTTGCACTTTGGGTCAAGTCTGATCATTTTTTGCCTAGCCCTAATTTTTTTCCATTCTACTTTTTGTAAACATTTTGTATTATTTTTTGTTTGTTTTACTCAGAAGTTCATGATCAATTTTGAGTGAATTTTAATATAAAGCATGAGGTTTAGCCAGAGATTTTTTTTTTTCTTTTTTTGGCATTCAGTTCAGTTCAGTTCAGTCGCTCAGTTGTGTCCGACTCATTGCAACCCTGTGGACTGCAGCACGACAGGCCTCCCTGTCCATCACCAATGCCCGGAGCTTGCTCAAACTCATGTCCATTGAGTCAGTGATGCCATCCAACCATCTCATCCTCTGTTGTCCCCTTTTCCTCCTGCCTGCAATTTTTCCCAGCATCAGGATCTTTTCAAATGAGTCAGCTCTTCGCATCAGGTGGCCAAAGTATTGGGGTTTCAATTTCAACATCAGTCCTTCCAATGAATATTCCATGACCGATTTTGAGTGAATTTTAATATAAAGCATGAGGTTTAGCCAGATTTTTTTTTCTTTTTTTGGTATACAGATGGCCAATTGTTCCAACATTCTTTGTTGAAAGTGCTATCATTTGTTACTGAATTGCTTTTCCATTCTTTATCAAAACTCATTATTGCATATCTGTGTGGAATTATTCCTAGATTTTCTATCTTATTTCATGGATCTATTCTATTGGCCAATTTGTCCCTTTTCAAGTACCAAAATGCCTTGATTACTATAGTTACATAGAATTCCTTAAAATGGGCAGAATTATTAATCTCACTTTATTTTTCTTATATCAGGTAGTTAATATCTATACTAAGGTCTTAATCTTTTCCATGTCATTTTCAGAGTATGCTTAATATGTCTACAAGAACTTGCTGAGATTTCAAAAGGAATTACCTTAAATCTATAGATAAATTTGGAGAGAACAGATAGGTTACTGTGCTGAGTCTTTCAATCCATGAACATAATATTTCATTCCATTTATTTATGCATTCTTTGATTTCTGCCATCAAGAGTCTGTAATCTTCAACACATAGATTCTATACATGCTTTTTGAGATTTATACCCAAGTACTTCAATTTTCATTGAATCAATGATAAAAAAATACTATGTTCTTAATTCTGGTATCCACATGTTCATTGTTAGTATGAAGAAATGAGAATGATTTTCTTTGTGTTAATCTTGTATTCTAAAACCCCACTGAATTGACTTCCTACAATAATTCTTTTTTGTAGCACTCAGGGTTTTCTCTTAACTTCACTTGTCTCTTGGAAGAAAAGCTATGACAAACCTAGACACCGTATTAAGAAGTAGAGAAATCACTTTGCTGACAAAAGTTCATCTAATCAAAACTATGATTTTTCCAGTAGTCATGTATGGATGTGAGAGTTGGACCATAAAGAAGGCTGAATTGAATTTGAATTGAATTGAAAATCAGTCATTTCTCACTCTTTGCGATCCCAAGTCCATGGAATTCTCCAGGCCAGAATACTGGAGTGGGTAGCTTTTCCTTTCTCCAGGGGATCTTCCCAACCCAGGGATCAAATCCAGGTCTTCTCTGTTAGCTCAGCTGGTAAAGAATCCACCTGCAATGCAGGAGACCCCAGTTGAATTCCTGGGTTGAGAAGATCCCCTTGAGAAGGGTTAGGCCACCGCTCCAGTATTCCTGGGCTTCCCTGATGGCTCAGACGGTAAAGAATCTTCCTGCAAAGAATGCTGAGTGCCAAAGAATTGATGTTTTCAAACTGTGGTGCTGGAAAAGACTATTGAGAGTCTCTTGGACAGCAAGAAGATCACACCCAACAAGCCTAAAGGAAATCAACCCTGAATAGTCACTGGAAGGACTGATACTGAAGCGCCAATTAATTTGGCCACCTGATGTGAAAAGCCAACTTACTGGAAAAGACCCTGATGCTGGGAAAGATTGAGGACAGAAGGAGAAGAGGGCGACAGAGAATGAGATGGTTGGATGGCATCACTGACTCAACGGACATGAGATTGAGCAAACTCCGGGAGATAGTGGAGGCCAGGGAGACTGGTGCGCTGCAGTCCATGGGGTTGCAGAGTCGGCAATGACTTAAGAGGCTAAACAGCAGGGTTTTCTATGTAGCTGTCACATCCTCTGCAAATAGGAACAGTTTCATTTCTCTCTTTGCAATTTGTATGTCCTTTATGCTTTCTCTTGCCTAGACTTTTTGTGCCCGCTAGAATTTCTAGCATATGCTGAGTAAGCATGGTAAGCAAGACATTCTCATCCTGTTCCCAATCCAGGAGGGAAAGTATCCATTCAGTCTTTGAAAATAAAGCATGATGCTGCTGCAGACTTCTGTACGTGTTATTTTTCCAGTTTAGAAAGTCCCCCTCTATTTGAGCTCAGAGTTTTTAGTCACGAATGGAGGTTGGCTTTGGTCACAGACTTATTCAGCATCTACTAATGATCAAATAATTGCTCTTATATAGCCTACTGATACTTTGGGTTGGAATGATTGATTTTCAGATGCTGAACTAGACTGGCATAACTATAATAAATGCCACTTGGTCATGGCATACAATTCTTTTCATAAATTGTTGGATTTCATTAATAATTTGTTGATAATTTTTACATCTATGTTCATGGTTTTTTTTTAATGTTTTTAATTTTCCTTTTTCACAATTTCTTTACCTCATTTTGGAATTACAGTGATACTTGCCTCATAAAATGAGTTACAGTCTCTGCTGAAAGAAAACACAGAATACTGGCATGATTTCTCCTTCAAATGCTTGGTAAAATCCACTAGTGAAACTACTAGGCTTAGTACTTTATTTTTTATAGGTTAATTTTTATTATCTCTCATTGCATGAATTTTGGTAGATTGTATCTTTCAAGAAATTGCCTATTTCTAAATTATCAAATTTCTGGGCATAGATTTGCTCATTTTATCATTTTAATGTCCCTGGGCTCAGCAGTGGTGCTCTCTCTTTCATTTTTGATATTATCCACGTTCTAGATGATATATGTAGATATAGGTATTTGTTGGTTCGTCCTGCAAAAGGTTCATTAATTTTATTTATCATTGCAAAGGAGTAAATCAGTTTTATTTTCTCAACTGCTTTCAATTCTATAAATTTGTGACTTAACTATTCCTTCCACTCAGTTTGGATTTATTTTGCTTTTCTTTTTCTGTTTTCTTAAGGTAGGAACATAAATTACTGACCAGATATTTCTTCTGTTCTATTGTAAGCACATACCCCTGTAAATGTTCCTCTTAGTACTCTGTCAGTTGCATCCCAAATATTTTGATGTATTTTCAATTTCTTTCAGTACCATAGTTTTTCATTTTAAAAAGTACATACATCAAGAACAACAACAAAGAACTATGTTTCAGGTAATGTTGCTATTAAATATAAAGAAATACTCCTCTCTTCCCTTTTCAAAAATAGTTAATGTTAGGGCAGCCTGAGGACTTTTTTCCAATCATGCAAAAATTAATTGCTTTGTAAACAGTGAATGTCATTCAATTATGTCCTACTCTTTGCCATCCATGGACTGTAGCCCCACAGGCTACTCTGTCCATGAAATTCTACAGGCAAGAATGCTGGAGTGGGTAGCCATTCCCTTCTCCAGGGGATCTTCCCAACTCAGGGAACGAACTTTGGTCTCCTGCATTGCAGGCAGATTCTTTACTGTCTGAGCTACCAGGGAAGCCCTCATATATATTATAGAATACACATAAAATGTATGTATTATTATACATATATATATATATATATATATACACACACATGTGTATGTATTATACATACATATATACATGTAATGCATACATGTAATTGTTTATGTATTATATACATTTTAATACATATAAAATGCATGTATTATATATATTACATATATAATTCTATTTTATATAAAGGAGCAATATAAAGATTTTTCATTTAACACTTACTATATTAATGGTCTTCTTCCAGGTCATGAGAATGAAGTATGTTTTTGCAAATTTGAATGGAATATGTCCATTCCACCTGTGCAGTCAGAAACTGGCTAAGTATATAGTGGGTCACAGATTCACTTGGTCGTGTTTGAGTAAATCCAGTAGATTTCAACTCATCAATTGATCTTTATGTACTTCCATTGTTACAGGCAAACATGTGTTGCATTGCAAACAAAAATACATGATCTTCTCACTCCAGAATGGTCTTCGAGAAAAATATGCCTGTTCAATTTATTTGAGAAAACCTTAAAATACAAAATATCACAAGGAAACTGAAAACCTAGTAAAAATGATTTATCACAGGGTTTCCTGTTAAAAACAGAATGCATACCATCTTATTTCTTTACTCAAAATAGTCCCATCACGTCTCACCTCATTAACCTTAAAGACTGATTTCATGTTGTGGGCAAGTGGTCAGACCTAGCATTATCCATCCTTGCATCATCCCCTACTATGGTTCATGTCATTCCTTCTGTTGCAAACACAGAGATCACCTTGTCAGTCCTTCCTCAGGGCCCTCGCACTTGCTCTTCTCTCTGCCAGGAATACTCTTTCCCATTACAGCATCTTGATTTATTTTCTCAATTCTTATAGGTCTTATTTTATTACCTTTTCACTTTATTTCTCACTTTATTAAATTTTCACTTTCTTACTTAAGTCTTTGTGGTACTGTTTAGCATTTGTTTACTGAATGAATTAACTAACCACCTATTCTAATGGTTAAGAATGGGTCACCCAAGGGATGCTTAGGTTCAAATCCTTATATAGGCAGTGTGTGACTGTGTCTTATAGGGAAACTTAGTTAATGCCTCTGTGATTTAATTCATGCATGCTTATTTGCTCAGTTGTGTCTGACTCTTTGTGACTCCATGGACTATAGCCCACAAGGTTCCTCTGTTTCTGGGATTTCCCAGGCAAAAATACTGGAGCAGGTTGCCATTCCCTTCTCCAGGGGATCTTCCTGACCCAAGGATCAAACCTGAGTCTCCTGTACTGCAGATGAACTCTTTATTCTCTAAGCCACCAGGGAAGCCTGGTTTAACTCATTCATCTATACAACTGAGAAAACAGAAGTATTTATCTCATGGAGTTGTTACTCAAATATCAGGAGCAAATATATGTAAAATAATTTCACAGTGCTGGGAACATAGGAAGTGCTAAAAACTGCTGTTTATTATTATGAAGAAATTTATATTATGTTATACAATGATTAGAAATATCAATAGAAAAATACTCAATTATGTATATTGGCAAACTTTGTGCCCTTGATGATAAAAATATATTTTACATTACACATTTTTATACTCTCAGGTAAAAACAATTATATGTCTGTATGTGTATATGATGCTTGTATATATCATAGAGATAAATGTATCTACCCATCTATATGTCTCCTTTTCCTTAGAAACACTTTTGATTCTATTTTTTACTTTCCACCAAAAAAGTGATTATAGATATATTATTTTTCACATCTCTATGGTCCTCTGGTGAGGCTGATTTATGATTCCTTTACAGCCCCAAAGGTCCAACTCCAACATCTAAGAGTTTTATTCCATGGGGCTTTCCTTCTCAACTTCCCAGGCAGCCTACTTCTCATTTGCTCCACAGCTATGGGGTGGTACTTCTATTAAGAATATAGACCTACAGCTATCAAAATCAGCAATACACCCAAGGAACTTTTAAAGCTCTCATAAACTCCCTTAGTGTTTTCCCCTCAAGATATCCATGGTATTTCACTTCAATCAGCATGTAAATTCTTTTACTAAATCTCTGTCATGGTTGAAAATCATGTTACTCTCAAAAGGAATGAGAGAAAAATACCGTTAACGTTTCAGAGGATTGTTTTTCATTATCATAAGAACAATACATAATTATTATCAAAAATTAAGTGGTAACAATACAAAGATAGAAATATTCAGAATGTCATTTAAAAAATATAAACTGTACAGCAATGAACATTTATATATCTTAAAGTTTTCTGGGCTTCCTTGGTGGCTCAGACAGTAAAGAATTCACCCACTATATGGGAGACCTGGGTTCAATCCCTGGGTTGGGAAGATCTCCTGGAGAAGGGAAAGGCTATCCACTCCAGTATTCTGGCCTGGAGAATTCCATGGACACAGGAGCCTGGCAGGCTACAGTTCATGGAGTTGCAAAGAGTCAGATACAACTGAGAGACATTCACTTTCAAGGGTTTTTATATAATCTCTGCATTCCTCCCCTTCTCCCCTTCTCTTGTTCTTTTTTCTCATCCTTTTCCTTCTCTCTCTCTCTCATTTTACCCCAAAAAGAAAGGAATAATATACCCACATTACTTTAAGTATGCATTCTTTTGAAACTGTAAGTTAAAATTATCATTTTGTTAGGAGCAATCTGTATTTTTAAAAATTTTGTGCAAGGCATATTTCTCCCAGTTGCCCACTTTTGTATCAGTTAATATCAGCTTTATGTGACCTTATTCTAATTTGCAATAATGATGTTGTGAACAGAATTGTCTAACTCCCTTAAATTCGTATGTTGAATTTCTAATCTGCAGCACTTCTCATCATGACTATATTTGGAGATAAGGTCTTTGAAAAGGGTAACTAAGTTAAAATGAGGCCCTTAGTGAAGGCCTTAGTCCAATATGACTGGCACTCTTTAAGAAGAGGAGACGGGGACACAGACATGAACAGAAGTAAAACCACATGAAGATACATGGAGAAGACAGCCATCCACAGGCCAAAAAGAGAGGCCTCAGATAAAACCAAGCCTGAAGTCACCCAGATTTTTGGATTTTTAGCCTCCAGAATTGTTAGAAAATAAGTTTCTGCTCTATAAACCACCTAGTCTATGGCACGTGTGTGTCTGTGTGTGTGTGAGAAACAGCCCTAGAACACTAACATAGGTATTAATCACTTAATTCTTCAATATATACTGAAAATATATTTTCTATTTTTTCATTTGTTGTATATATATATATATATATATACTCCTTTGAAGTATGGCATAATGCCAGAAAGTACAAAATCATAATTGTACTGCTTTGTGGATTTTCTCAGAATGAGTAGACATACATAACCACTCCCAGATAAAATAGAACATCATTAGCACAATTAGAACTGAACATGGAACAACAGACTGGTTCTAAATAGGAAAAGGAGTATGTCAATGCTGTATATTGTCACCCTGCTTATTTAACTCATATGCAGAGTACATCATGAGAAACGCTGGGCTGGAAGAAGCACAAGTTGGAATCAAGATTGCCGGGAGAAATATCAATAACCTCAAATATGCAGATGACACCACCCTGATGGCAGAGAGCCAAGAAGAACTAAAGAGCCTCTTGATGAAAGTGAAAGAGGAAAGTGAAAAAGTTGGCTTAAAGCTCAACATTCAGAAAACTAAGATCATGGCATCTGGTCCCTTCATGGCAAATAGATGGGGAACAGTGGAAACAGCGGCTGACTTTATTTTGGGGGCCTCCAAATCACTGCAGATGGTGACTGCAGCCATGAAATTAAAAGACACTTACTCCTTGGAAGGAAAGTTATGACCAACCTAGACAGCATATTAAAAAGTAGAGATATTACTTTACCAACAAAGGTCAGTCTGGTCAAGGCTATCGTCTTTCCAATGGTCATGTATGGATTTGAGAGTTGGATTATAAAGTAAGCTGAACGTCGAAGAATTAATGCTTTTGAACTGTGGTGTTGGAGAAGACGCTTGAAAGTCCCTTGGACTGCAAGGAGATCCAGCCAGTCCGTCCTAAAGGAGATCAGTCCTGGGTGTTCATGGGAAGGACTGATGTTGAAGCTGAAACTTCAATCCTTTGGCCACCTGATGCAAAGAGCTGACTCATTTGACAAGACCCTGATGCTGGGAGAGATTGGGGGCAGGAGGAGGAGGGGACGACAGAGGATGAGATGGCTGGATGGCATCACCGACACAATGGACATGAGTTTGGGTGGACTCCGGGAGTTGGTGATGGACAGGGAGGCCTGGTGTGCTGCGGTTCATGGGGTCACAAATAATCAGACATGACTGAGTGACTGAACTGAACTGAACAGAAGCACCAGAATCCACTCTCATTCTTTCTCTGAACCTTCACAGAGTGAAGTGTTAGTCACTCAGTTGTGTTCAATTCTTTGCGACCCCATGGACTGCAGCCCACCAGGTTCCTCTGTCCATGGAATGCTCTACCATCTGAGCCACCAGGGAAGCCTTCACTGAACCCTCTTCAAATCCAAATGAAAAGAGTTCTTTGTCTCTATTAACTAGTTCTACATGGGTCACAATGCATCTGTAAGCTCAGCTTATGTATAAGGTCAGCCCATTTTCCTAACACCAGTAGCAACGTTGCCACACATGGAAGCTCCACTTTCTCTATGTCCAGGGCCACACTAAGTAATGTCAGTCTTTATTCTAGCCCTATGTCTTTTCTTCATTTTAGTCATTCTCTTTTGAGTAAAGTGATATAGCTTTAAATTTAATTTTTCTTTTAGTGAGAGACTGAACATCTTTAAATGCTTTTTAATTTACTGCACTTACTTTTGTATGAGCCCCTTATTCATCAGTTTTATTGTTCACTATCTTTTTCTGACTGTAAGAGTTCTTAATACATTGAAAATAGACATAAATTATCTACATATCTTGTACATTTTGTCCATATTTCACTTGCCATTAAAGCTTTTAATGTTGTCTTTTAGCAAACAGGAATATTTAATGTATACCTTTCTATCATATTTTTTATGGTTAATGTTCTCTATGTCTTCTTCCAGAAATCTTTGGCCTCTCACAAGGTCAAGAAGTTGTTTTCCTGCATTTGCTACCTTCTAGAGAGTTTTTGGTGGTTTTGTTTTTAGATCTTTAGCATCTAGAATGTAGAGCTTTTAATTTTATGATCTAAGATTTCTTTTTTCAGATGGGTATTCAATTCATCCAACATCATTCTATTTTCTTTTTCATTACTGCACTGAAGTTTTACTTCAATCATAAATCAAGACCACATGTTTGTAATTTGTTTTCTGGATTTCCTATAATCTTTCATTAAGCTGTCAATGCCTGTACAAAGGTCATTTGGTGTCAGATTCTCAGATTTTGACTATCTGAAAATATGTTTACTTTGTCCTCATTTTTGAAACATATTTACTGGATTTAAATTTCAGGGTTAGCAGTTATTTTCTCTCAGATCTTCAGAGATACCATTCTATTTTCTTTTGGCTCTCCTTGCTCCTTTAGAGAAGTCAGTAGTGAGGTTTGTTGTACTAATCAGGTTGACTTATCTTTCATTTAAATTTAAATATATTTTTACAACCTGGAAATTTTTAGGAGGGAAAAATATTAAATTAAATGTGCATAATTAACATATATATTAAATATATAAATTAAAACTAAATATCACACCAGAGAAAAATTAACCTGGATTATTTATGCAAACTATGACAAACTGTGATACATATTCACTCCAAATATAGAGTACTGAGGTAACTTTTCTTTGCTTACTTTATGGTAATGGATTTTTTTATTTTTCCTGAATTTGGCCAAATGTACCATTCCCTCTAAAGCTTTTAGAGCTCTGATTATACTTATGTTAAAAATTTTCAACTGTCACCTATAGTTGTTGAAAATAGAACAACTGAACAGTAGTTCTGTATTTTCCATTTGTACAGCTCTCTATGCTCCAGATTAGGTATTTTCTATTGCCCTGTTATCCAGTTTACCATTCACCTTCTTAGTTCTGTCCTTTCTAGTGTTAAACTTATCTACTGCTCTTAATTACAATAGCTTTATTGTTCAGCTCTATAATTGCCACTGTGTGTGTGTGTGTGTGTATTCTTTTTTTCTTTTTTTTTTTTTTTTACAGATTCCAGTTCTCTGGAAATATAGTTCTCTGGAGTCACTTATTTTGCTGAATGTAATTGCAGTTTAAGTTTGCATTTTTATAAACTATGTGAATAACTTATAGATCTCTTTGCATTTTTCATTTCTATCAACTCTGTATGCAAGCTGACGTTTCATTAAAAACCAAGTAATTTATTTGAAAAATTTTTAAATTTCTAGGTAATCTTATCTAATCTGGAAATAATTTTTTTCAGTTCATGACTGTCAGTAAATTTTGATGCAGACTACCTTAAATTCAATCAGAAACTGACTCAAAGTTGTGTTCAGGCTTTTTTCTGATTCATTCTTAATTCTTAGAAAGATCCTTTCAGTTGTACCAAAGACATGGGACTACCACAATCGAAGCTTTCCTCATGCTTTTTTATCCTCTAGCCCTGCAGCATGTATAGATGTGCAAAACGACTGAAGGAGAGAAGCAGTGAAGTGTATGAAGCTTACTTCTTGGGACTTCCCTATTTGTCAAGTGGTTAAGACTTCGCCTACCAATGCAGAGGGGTGTGGGTTCAATCCCTGGTCAGGGAGCTAAGATCCCACAACCCTTATGGCCAAAAAATCAAAACATAAAACAGAAGGAATATTGTAACAAAATTCAATAAAGACAGGAAAAAAGTAACTTAAAAAAAAAAAAAAGAGAGAAAGCTGATTTTCCTATGCTTCACTTCTCTTAGGGATTCTGACTCCTTAAGTCATGGCTATCTTGCCATGTTATAACTCTAATAAATCCTTTCCTCCTCCATCCCAGGAGACTACCAAAAGGTTTCTTACTCCTGTTCTCTGTAATTTTCTTCTCAGCAGAGATATGTGTCATCTAATCCTTGTGAATTGGTAAACAGTTTCATAGGAAAAACAGCTTAAAATGTTGGGTTTAGCATAGAGATTGTGTTTTCTTTTTCTTTTTAAAGATTTTTTTTTTTTTTTTAATGTGGACCGTTTTTAAAGTCTTTATTGAATTTGTTACAACATTGTTTCCATACGATGCTTTTGGGTTTTTGGTCACAAGGCATGTAGGATCTTAGCTCCATAACCAAGGATCAAACTCACACCCTGCATTGGAAGGTAAAGTCTTAACTACTGGACTGCCTGGGAAGTCCCAGAGATTGTCTTTTCTTTAACAATATTGCAGACAATAATATTTGCACTACCTTGGTAACCCTTGGATGCATTTTAAATTGATAAGTTATTATTATCATGAAACTATTATTCATTGAAAAATAGAAAATAATATTATATTTATTTCAATTATCCTAAATGTGTGATGTTTAAGAGAGAATGGTTTAAATGTTAAAAACAAGTGGATTTTATTCTCATAATCTATGAAATTTTCAAAATCATGCCAGTTTTTTGGATTGTAACTTTTAATTTTTATAGCTATTTTCTTGGGATTTGTAATGACTATTTTCAAGTATTTTTAATCTTATCATCAAAGTTTTCATAGTCTTTAACCAAATATTTCTGCACTAAAATTCTCCTCTGTGTATGTGTAGATTTACTCGCTTTAGAAGTCTAACCATTGCTGTCCTAATATTGACAGATCGTTATTTGGGTTCAATGTACGGTTTCACTCTATAGCTTCTTATTATTTCATTTTAGATTAGGTCTTTTTTTTCCTGAAATCCATATCTTTCTCCTTGTGATTTTTTTTTTCATTTCTTTTTCTGGATAATTTTACAAAGAATAAGTGTAGTTATATCAAAATAAATGATCAGAAATTGATTAAGATCTCCTTTACCTAAAATCATCTTGAACTGCACTGATATAATTGAGAGTTCCACTGAAATATAGGATTCAAGCTTCAACACCATTTCTGTCTCAGAAATTACAATGTTACAGTTTCTGACATGTGTTTCCATGAATCCAGATGCCTCTTCTCATCTCTAGATCTAATACTTTTATTTTTTGCCTGATTCATTAATTTTACCAGAAAGCACATGGCTATAGACAGTAGAGATTGCTTTGTTCCATAAATACTATTTAACACGTACATTAACTTATACTTTAAAATCAGAAGATTTTTGTCTCTCTTCAGCTTTGCTGCAAATTCCTTTATCATTTACTTAGTTACTTCATTAAAGCCATGGTGCCCTGATGAATACCAACTGAGTCTTTTCTTAGAATTCTTATGGATATTATATGACTTTTCAATTTTTTACAGTTATATTAATATAATTGCAGTAAAGATACAAGGTAATTTCCTTCCCAAGATAATATTATAAAATATGAACAAATGAAATAAAAATACCCTATGCCTATGTATCAGGAAAACTCATTTATATATCATACACAGTTGTATTCAGAGAAGTTATTTTAATCTCTAAGATACTTTCTATTACCTCAATCAATTTATCTGCAAATATTCTTTCCAGTGTTACAAAAATTTTATTTCCCTAATATTGTCATATTGAGCTTATTTACAGTAGTTCAAAGTTATAGTTAATAAGCTCACACACACTGTCAGAATATAGATAGGTCTCTGTTACTTACTGTCCTAATATGTCTAAAATAGTTAAAACTTGTGTGACTTAAAAAAACACTAAAAATGTACTTTACTCCTCTGAAAATGAGTTTGTAAATTTCTATGTTTATTGACATAGCCCACTTACTTTGTGCATGCTCAGTCACTCAGTTGTGTCTGACCCTTTGTGACTGTAGCCCGCCAGGCTACTCTGTCCGTAACATTTTTCAAGTAAGAATATTGAAATGGGTTCCATTTCCTTCTCCAGGGGGCCTTCCCAACCCAGGGATTGAACCTGCATCTCCTGTGTCTCCTGCATTGCAGGCAGATTCTTTACCTGCTGAGCCACTGGGGAATGCCCACTCATTTTATTTATTATTATTTGTACCTACATAAGACATATTTTATGTAGCTCGCTTCCTTATAGCTCAGTTGGTAAAGAATCTGCCTGCAGTACAGGAGACCCGGGTTCGATCCTGGGTTGGGAAGATCCCCTGGAGAAGGAAATGGCAACCCATTCCAGTATCCTTGCCTGGAAAATCTCATGGACAGAGGAGCCTGGTGGGCTGCAGTCCATGGGGTCGCAAAGAGTCAGGCATGACTGAGCGACTAACACTTACTTACTTACTAAGACATATCCATTTCCCATGCTGTCATCAAAAATTGAATGGCTTAAAACAAGAGAAAATTTTTGTCTCACAGTCCTGGAGGCCAGAAGTTCAAAATCAAACTTTCACTCTGTGATACCTTCCTCTCTTCTGCTAACTTCTGGATTTTGCTAGCAATCCTTGGCAACCATTTGTAGATGAATAACTCTAGACTTTGCCTCTGTGTCACAGAGCCATACTTTCTTTTCACATCTCTGTGACTCTGTCTCATCTCTTCTTGTAAGTACAGAAATCATAATGAATTAAGAGCCCACCCTTAATACGGTGTCCTCTCAGCTAATTACAGGGCTTCCCTGAAGCTCAGTGGGTAAAGAATCTGCCTGCAATGCAGGAGACCCCAGTTCAATTCCTGGGTCATGAAGATCCCCTGGAGAAGGGATAGGCTACACACCCCAGTATTTTGGGGTTTCCCTTGTGACTCAGCTGGTAAAGAATTCGCCTGCAATTCAGAAGACCTGGGTTCGATCCCTTGGTTAGGAAGATCCACTGGAGAAGGGAAAGGTTACCCACTCCAGTATTATGGCCTGGAAAAATCCATGGACTGTATAGTCCCTGGGGTCACAAAGAGTCAGACATGACTGAGCAACTTTAACTTTCAACTAATTACACTTGTAACAACCCTGTTTGCAAATAAGGTCACATTCTGAGGCCCCAAGGATTAGGACTTCAACATATCTTTTATGGGGGACACAATTCAACTCAAAACATAGGAAACACTAAAATAGTTAAGAGTATGTCATTTTAAACATAACAGGGCAAATAATCAATTATGTAAAGCCAAATTACTCAACTGAGAAATCTCAACATCTTGCAGTTTCTCAAATAGCCAATCTAAATTTTAATCCATTTAGTTGATAATTAATTTTTTAATAGCCAAGGCAATTAAGAATAGCAAATCAAGCAAATTGCTGTTTTAGTGATTGAACAGAGTTAAAACCTCAAGTTGAAAGCAGGCAGAGCAAAGGGGAACATTACACATATCCTGAATATTTGCCTTCTCTCCCTTTTTAGTGTGAAAATTATCATGACGTTATTACCCATGAGGTACATAAATGAAAAGATACTGAAAATAAGTATTATCTGGTTAAAGACAACTTAGTAAAACAGTATTTTTCATTCATCTCTCTCAAATTTATTTCATTTTCTTTATGTTACATTTTTTTCCTTATTATTTTGCTCAAAAGACTCTCAAATTTTGGCTGGATAAGCACCATGTAAGGACCATGTGAAATCACTGGGTTCAGCACAGTTTCTGATTCAATACATCTAGAATGTGATACAGGTATGTGCATCTTTACTCTCTCAACCTCTATGATTCTAATCCAACTATATCACATATTACACTTTGAGAAACACTACTGTTTTGCTACCGGAATTTACACACTATTTTTAAGACCTCATATTGTTTTATATTTTGTACATTTTCTATCAATTTATGATTTTTTCAGTTGATTTTTTGACACTACCCATGATACTTTGTCTTTTTTTTTTCTTTTTTTTACAAAACTCCCTAACCCAAAGGAGTAAGTATAAGTTGATTATGAAATGGGTAGGACTCCTTCAACCATTTGCAGAATTCAACTTCATTCTCCCTGATTACCACCTTTAGGACTACATCCAAATATTCCTTTCCCACACCTGGATGATATTAAAGGGAAATCCTACAGTTTTCCAGGCAGAGCCAGGATTAGAACAATTTCTTGATCAGGTATTAATAAACCCAGTAATCTGAATCTATACTTCAAGCTTACTTGCAATTTAGTTTCTCCCACTTCCCTATATTTAGTTCAGACCGGCCAGAGAAATCTGAAAGAAGAAATCAGGTGCAGTGTTTGGTACTTTACTCCTCTGCTCATCATGCTATTAAAAATTCCTCCATATGTGGTCTGATGAAGGAAGATGAGGTCAGGCACAGAGAAGTTGTAATTGTATATCTCACCATACATTGTTTTCTGCTATCAGGGTCTCTCCACCCCAATAACTTGTCCTGTCTGAAACAGGTATCTGAAAATGTTCTAGTTTCACTACCTTCTTTCACCTCTTTGTCAAATTCGAGACATCCAGGATATTCCTACTGTACCTCTAACCTTTCTCTGCTATCACTAACAGCTTAGCCAGAATCTCACTTTTTTGGCATTTCCAGATAAGATTAAAAAAATGGAATCTTTATGCCTATTAAGTTCAGGAGATCTAGAGCAATCAATTTCAAGAACATTTGCACTCATTCCACTTTTGCAGCAATGCAAGTGGGATTAAGGTGTTTTCCACATCAGCAATATTCATTTCAGGGGATAAGATGTCATTCTACACTCCTGGTAGACATCCTCACATTTCAAGGGGGTTGCTCCCTTGAGGCACCCCACTTGTCTCTCCCACAGAGGTATAACAGTGATACATAAATCAGTTTGGATAAACATTCTTCAAAGGAATTCTCACTCTCTTTGATTAACCTCCTGTCTTTTAAGACACAAGTTAAACATCAATGACCATGGAAGTATCACTGGTTTGTTTTGAGACCTCTAATGTAAGAAATGGAAGATTTCCTGCGATATCAGCAAACAACGACGTCACAGTCATCAGTGATTCCAGCCCTCCAAGGCAAGCAGGAAGAAGAACAATACCTGTGATCTGGCAGCTATGAGGTTACAGCCACTCCCTATGGTGAGCACTGAGGACAAATGCATGATACTGGCCCCAGATAGCTGAGATGCATATGGAAGGAATGATTTCAGTGAGCACAGCCTCTTTCATCTTCCCATATATAGAAAAGTGCTCATTCCCTTAACCTGAGATATTTGGTTTTCCTTCACAAAAATACTTTTGATGTTCAGACTACCTGTCCTTTGTTGCAAACTTCTATATAACCAGACTCTTCCCCTGCCCCTTCAGAGCAGTTCTCTCAGGGTCACTTCAGACGCTCTCTCCTAGGCTTGAAGTCCTAAAAATTTCCACTTAATAAAACATAACTCTCAAATTTTAGGTTGTGACTGCGTTTTCAGTCAACAAATGCAAATAAACATCTCCCATTTGAACTTTGGGAAATTGGAGGCCTGTTTTCTCAACTCATCAGCCTCAGCCAGGAATCTCAATCAAATTGCCCTGAGCTATTTAATACCCTACTGCAGAGGATTTCTCTAAACTATATAGTTCTGTTGAGAAGGTAAGTATCAATACTGCATGTGATACAGACTGCCCAAAGGACCCAGATTCTGATCATAGCTACTTTTCTGGGCTACTGGGATGAGGGTCAGGACCTATGGTGCATGGTTTCTCTCAATCTTATTTAAATTAAATAAAATTAGCAGATGTATGCGAGATGAGAGCTGAAATGAGTAACTCTAAAACATCCAGTGGATTTGGAAGAGACAAGGAGCCAAATAGTGAAACTGAAAACCAGGAATATGTGAGCCAAGGAGCAGTTTTCAAGATTCTCAGGTGTTTTTGTTTTGAGCAAGTTTGCATGCCTGTGCTCAGTCACTTCAGTCGTGACCAACTCAGCGACCCCACGGAGTGTTCCTCGGTCCATGGGATTATCCAGCAAAAACACTGGAGTGGCTTGCCATGCCCTCCTCCAGGGGATCTTCCCAACCCAGGGGTTGAATCTGCGTCTCTTATGTCTTCTGCATTGGCAGGCAGGTTCTTTAGCACTAGTGCCACCTTGGAAGCCCATTGAGCAGGCTTATGTATGTTTAATCATTTATTTGCCAAAGTGCCTTGAAATAAAAACTACATTTTTTATTTCCACTGTAATTGAACCTTTTAAGATGTTATCATCTGTCTAAATATCAAGGCATACACAATGGAAATAGCATTTATATGACTACATTCCTTTAATGTACATCTATTTTGAGGACATGATATTAAATGCAGATTTTCCATTTCTGATATACTGTTTTAAAGTGGTTTACAATTTATTTCACCTTTTGAAGAGGAAAAACTAAAATTTATGAGATTTTCATTTGTTATTAAGCTACTCTTCAGTTTGGCAAATTTAAAAAATCATTACAATTTCTCTCTCCTGTTCAAACTTATTTTAATCTCATGAATTTCAGGCTATTTAAAAATTTGAAAGTGTATTATTTGGTCTGACTGAGTTTAATTAACACCTTCTCTCCTAAGTCAAGCTCTCTCACTCTCTGCTGGAAACCAACTTTTTCATTAATGATTCTAATAATCTTTCCTAACTATGAATCTCTCTCTGTGTATCTCTATCCATGTATCTCTATCAATCTATGTTTACTTTCTATGTAAGTCATCCATATATATTTTCTTGAATTCCATTTCCCCTCCAATTTATTTTAATATCATACTCAACATGATCTTATATTTGCCTGTAGTTGATACAGGAACAGTGCAAATGATATTCTGAATATTTCAGAGAGGTTTTTTTTTTTTTATATTTCTTAAGACTTTAAGCATAAACATCAGATGAATCTTGCAGCTGATACATGAGGCATCATTACTGATGGAGGGAGGAAGAATTCTGGACTCTTGAGGCTTTGAGATGCTTTGGGTAGAAAAAAAAATTCCAGCCACCAAGCAGGACATTAAACGGGATTGTTAACCTTAATTAGGGGCTCATAAACCTATTAGTAATCACCTATACCGCTTTCAAAAAATAGTAATTATTGCCACAATAATTCTAAATCCAGAATTCTGGATTTAGAAGGCCTACATAATAGAAATGCAAAGAGGGATTGTTCATTTCCGAGTTTTTAAAGGAGCAAAATACACCAGCTCCTGGGAGGCTTGGTTCAGAAAATCAAAATGTGCTATGTAAAATATTTCACATATTCCTTTTTTGAAAAAAGAAAGCTTAGTGACATACTGATGATTATCACATTTCTCTAGTTCCTTCCAAAGACAGTTATTTAACTAAAGGCAGTAATTGAAGGGCATGCAAGGAGATACCATAAAGTAAGCCTACCTCTTGAGAGGAGCAAATTAAGAGTACAGTGGTGGACAGCTTCGCCAAACCACTGTATGATGGGGCCTGACATGCTGGTGACTCAAGAATGCAGCTGAAAAGTGTCCACTATGTGCATGACATGAGATATTCCTGCTACTCTCAGAGAGGGCCTGTAAATTAGACTAAGCTTAGAGAAATCCTTCAGCATGTCTAGGATGATTTGAGGGCCAGTAGTTAGAGACAGAATATTTAGAGCTTTTAAAGCCATGATCAGAATCAAATATTACAATCAACATTAAGCAACATTAGTGCTCTGTTAGCACACTTGTCAATAAAGAGTTTGGCTTTTATCTCATCTGTGTTCATTATACTCCCTCTGTTCCACTCTATACACCATTGGGCAGGTATTTTATATGCAAACTGCTAGTTTTAAGACTGAACATGATAAGTATTGTGGGTTGGTGATTCCAAATTTTTCAACTGTCACTCCAGATAAGCAAGGCAGTCTGGCAAAAAGTACCTTTTCTAGATTCAGGTGGGGGTATGTTAGGATAGTTAACCCACTATATGCTAGATATAAAAGTCTGTCTATATCACTAGCCCTCACTTCAAAGTCTTTGGGAATTCAGCTAATTCATCTCTGTCCTAATTCCCAGAGCTGTTAGTAGAATTTAGGTGAGGAAGCTACTGAGTCTGAATTCTGGATGGGGTGTGGATTTCACTTCCCACATAGAGTGGAGAACTACTCCAAATTAGGAAGTGTATCTAGATACAAGGGAACCAAAAATTGGCAAATGCTCATTGTGGTGTGCATTTTTTAAAAAGTTATAAGAAATTTGACACAAAGATGAAAATTCAGCAGGCAGCACTCAGCCTCAGTCAAAAAAGAGGTATTGGAGGGAATATCAAGATGGTGGAGTAGAAGATGCAGAACTCACCTCCCCCAAAGTGAAAGTGAAAGTCGTTTAGTTGCTTCCGACTCTTTGCAACCCCATGGACTATTACAGTCCATAGAATTCTCCAGGCCAGAATACTAGAGTGGTTAGCTTTTCCCTTCTCCAGGGGATCTTCCCAACCCAGAGATCAAACCCAGGTCTCCCACACTGCAGGTGGATTCTTTACCATTTGAGTCACAAGAAACACATCAAAATTACATGTACATGTGAAGCAATTCTCACTAAAAACAAACTGAAGACTGGCAGAAAGACTCTTCTATGACCAAGGCTGTTAAGAAAGAGCCACACATAGGAAGGGAAGAGAAGTGATCACATAGGGACGTGTACCTCTAGGAAGGGACACGGAAGAGGAGGGGATTATACTAACTGCTCATTCATATACTGTGCACCCTAGCCCTGTGGGTTTGACAACCAAGGGGATGAATCCCCTTATCTGGCTTGAAAACTAGTGGAACTGACAATAAGGCTGTAAAAAACCTAAACTGCACTGGTGAAGAACACATGCATGCATTCTTACTGCCGAAACAGGACTGTCAGTACCTATAACAGTACTTGATGTGCAGTAGATGCTCAATAAATGTTGAATGACTTACTAGATAAAGGAGCTTCAGTTTCTTCAAAAGTTTTATTCAACAGAATAAAATAATATTTATTGTATGTTTCTTATAAGAATTTGAGGTACAATTTGTAAAGAACCCATTTAGTTTGTAATTTCAGTGTCTGGCAATAGTAGAAAATCAGTAAGTGCTAATTCTCTCCTCTTCCTGTTTACTGAACACACATATATACACAGAGCTCATTCAGTTACATTTTTGAATTTATGAATACTTTTATAGCCATAACTAGGCATATGATAAAAATATAGTTATCACACTTAAAACCAGACATTAAAATTGCATTATGTATAGGAAAAACGATTATTAGCAAGCATCATTTTCTTACTACTTTTGTCAAACTGATTTCTAATAGAAGCACATCACATCTTTTGTTAACCATGTCATATGATAAAGGAAAATATGGGATTTGCAATCTAGGCATGTCAAATTAAGTTGAACATAGAAATATTATAGTAAATATAGATTTTCTACTGCACATAATTTTAAATGGAACACCTTATGTCAAGTCAATGTTTACCTATTTATCCAGGCCTCAACACGGTACTTAACATTCATTTCAATCATCATGAAAGTGCTATTTATAGCTGATCCCTCAAGCATTAAGACACTTAAGACATATATCTTGTACTTAGGTTTCTATAGAGAACTGTTTGTCACAAATAGCTGAGTGGTGATCAATTCATCTTTTCTGTACGTTATCTCAAAAAAAACTTACTTTATCAATTTTCCAAATAGATTCAGTCATTTATATAGTATTTTATCACATCATATTATGTTATACAATGTTACACTATATATATCTATTAAATCTCTCACTGTGCACACTTGTTAAATAGGAAGGTAAAGTTTTGGGGTCCTTGACAAGAATAGATAATGTATTGTGAACTATAATGTATCACATTTTATGTGAAATGATCGAAATTATGGTAGTCCAGATTTGGATTGAATCTATTCAGATTCAAAGTCCTTGCTTTCCACACCTTTGACAGTGATATGGTTTCATCTGTTATTGGTTTATTTGATAGCACTGAATGAGATGAGTTTCGTTTTTATATTTCGCATTCTCATTTAATGCATTCCTACAACACAGCTGGGAACAGTTGTAGTCGTAAACTCAAATGATTATGTGGTTTCTAAAATGAAAGAAAACTAATAGAACTGATAGAGCACAGTTTTTAAATCAAAAGTTAAAATCTTAGAGAAGATTTGCAGTTCATTTGTTGCTTTAGGCCAGTCTGATCACTCCCATCAGCCCAAATAAAATTAGTTCCATTGAGTGTAATTCAATTACTATGTTTAAAAGCCGGTAGCCTCTAAGAAGGGTGTGGAAAACATTCGTTGCAAATGTATTTTATGGTGTGTGAAACAGTTTGTATTTTTTACAGCATGTATATAGGAAGTAAATACTTTTCCATTTGGTAGATAACCAAAGAGCTCAGGCAAAAGTGTGTGAAGATAAATTTAGGAAGCTGAGTGCAATTTGATTTTCATATTATTTTTAATATTTTGAGTTTATTTTCCTGTGACGGGTGTGTGCTCGCATGTAGTTTAGACTCTCTGAGAGTCAAGTGGCTGAATTTTGCATCAGATCTTCAAACAAATATAAGATATATATATATATATATATATATATATATATATATATACACACACATACAAAATATATAAATATGAATATAAATTAAGTAATAACCACTTGCAATAAAATTAATTTTACTTCATAGGAAATTTTAAAACCCAGCAGTTATTGCTAATTGTTTGCAATATAGCTTACAGGACATAGCAAAGAACTGCATAGCAAGCCTGGCAAGAATACTGGAGTGGGTTGCCATGCCTCCTCCAGGGTATCTTCCCAACCCAGGAATCGAACCCACGTCTTTTATATCTCCAGTATTGTAACAGGGTTCTTTACCACTAGTGCCACTTGGGAGGCCCTAATTACCACTGATTGCAAATATTAAACAAATATCTACATGTAAAACAAGTTTCGCCAGGTACATACAAAGTGAATGAATCAAACATTTGGTATATTTCTCTGTACTTCCTCCCTTGATTTGCATAGACACTCAGATTTGAAATAAAACATCAACTGTCTGTGGCATGAATTTCATGACGAGATTATTTATACTGCTTGCTGCTGCCGCTAAACTGCTTCAGTTGTGTCTGCCTCTTTGTGACCTTAGGGACCATCGCCTGCCAGGCTCCTCTGTCCATGGGATTCTCCAAGCAAGAACACTGGAATAGATTGCCATGCCCTCCTACAGACTATCTGCCATACCCAGGGGTCAAACCCACATCTCTGTGTCTCCTGCATTGACAGGCAGGAGACACTGCTTAGTTCACTTATCTAATTTTTAACTGGAGCATGTTTGCTTTACAATGTTGTGTTAGTTTCTGCTGCACAACAAAGTGAATCAGCTGTGGATATACATATATTCCCCCCTCTTGGACGTCTCTCCCACCCACCCGCATCCCACCCATTTAGGTCATCACAGAGCACTGACCTGAGCTCCCTGTGCTGTTTAATTTCCCTATCACTTCTTTTTGAAACTTAGAGCTAAATACTAATTTAAAGACTAGTATTTGAAATAGAGCAAACTCATACTGGAATGTAGAATATATTTCCTACACATAAGATTATCGAGTTTATTAAAAATTGATGTGATCAAACTATACAACTGTAAAATTCTTTATTTCATGTATAGAAGGAGTTCCCGCTTTGAGTAAAGGGCATAGAGATTGCATCTCACAGACAAGGAAAAGAAATTCAAAGCAGAACCTAGGGAATTTGGGTCTACAAAGCTTAGAGCAAATTTTAGCATATTTTGTTCTAATATTTAGAAACATAAAATACAATAGCTATTGAAAACACAAGCAGGGAGAATGATGCCGTCCACTGTATAAGAAGCCATTCCTCTGAGCAACAAATACCATTTAGTTGTGCTCTGTTCTTACTAGAACAAACCCCTAAAGGAAGGAAGTTTCAGCCGAATTTTCTCATCTTTCATGAAATGACATTTTGCTTTCACTTTCTATAACCCAACTTTGTTCTTTAATATCTCTCCATTTTATTATCTAACCAATGTGAGAACCTAAAAAAAATAATAATAAATCTAAAAAGCCAATACATTTCTGCCAGCTGTGATCTGTGCTAATGTGAAAAGAATACATTGAAGTATCGGGTGGCATCTTCCCCTAAGCTGTACGCATGCAACGCTGCTCTCACAAATATGCAGAGATACGCTTTCACAAATTATGTTATTAAAGATGTGGCTCCCGGCATTAGCCACTAAGCCTGACTTTGTTCTCTGATGCTTTTATATGCATTTTTTAGATAAATACCTTATGAAAGTGAAAGCGTTAGTCGCTCAGTCATGTCCGACTCTTTGTGACCCCATGGACTGTGGCCTGCCAGGCCCTTCTCTCCATGGGATCTCCAGGCAAGAATACTGGAGTGGGTAGCCATTCACTTCTCTTTTTCCCAACCCAAAGATCGAACCCAGGTCTCCTGCATTGCGGGCAGATTCTTTACTGTCTGAGCCACCAGGGAAACCCAAAAGTACAATGTGTGTTATACAATATATGTACAATAGTGGAAAAACACTAAACCATAATCAGTAGATCTATTAGATGAAAATTACTAATACCAGTGAAATCATCTATTTCACCACTATGGTTAAAATATGTCTGATCATTTTGCTAACTTGAATCATGCTTGTTTTGTACAGAGAAGAGAGAGCAGGATGGGGTAAAGAAAGATGCAAAAGAATAATTATGGGAAGATAGTGAGCTTATGTCTCTGAAATATTAATCTTGTACCCATCTCTCTGTATTAAAAGAACTCAGAGAGCCTGGAGTATCCTTATGATCTTAATTTAAACAAAATCTCCAGTGGAAAGGGCAAGTGAATAGATTCATCCTCTGGGCATTAGGTGAGAGCTAGGGAAATGAGATCAGAGAAGAAAGCCATATATTCTACCCTGAAGATCCAAGGAAGTTAGTGAGCTTCTCTCTGCATCTCAACTATCAGGTAATCCCTGACCAGCTAGTTTTAACTCTAGCAGATAATGTCACAGCATCATTTTTACGTGTCTGTCATTATTCAAGTGATCCCATAAGTCTACTTTTACAGCTAATGAAAGGACACAAAATAAACTCTAATTAAAGAAAAGTAATATATTCATCTCTCTGAAGGAGGATCAGTAACCCGGGGGAGGAAGATCCAGCTCAAAATACAAAATTATGGTCTCCTATGGAGCTATAATGAATGGAAAAAACCAAAAACATGTGTTAGGAAAACTATAATAAAAACTCCCAGTGACATAAAATTAACAGTGCAAAAAACTTTTCAGAATTAAAAAAAGACAATGGAAACATGACTTTTACACAAACAGACTGAATAAACAGAATAAAAAATAGAATGACACCACTAAAATCTGAGTCAGTGTTCTGAAAAATCATATGGAAATATCTGATGACACAAATATAAGTTCCAAAAGAGCAGGTACATAATCTAGGTACTTTTCTATAGTTAAAGCACCTAAAACAGTAGCTATGGACAGGCTTATTAATGAATGTATACCAAGACAAAATGAGTTAAGAGATTAAGAATAAAAGAGAAAACATACTTAAAAAGTTTAAACCGTACACATGAAGACAGGAGACCTAGAAGGAGAAAAGCATCAGTTTATAATAATCACAAAAATGCTAAGATAGATTGGCAGTAGAGATATGCACAATATACATATATGTATAAACATACATATACATACACATATACATATATATATATAGTGTGTATCTTAGTGAAAAATACAAGTGATAGAGCAGTATGTTTAATGTGATTCCATTTTTTAAAAACAAAAACACAATTATGTATAGATAATTCAAATATTATTAAATCAATGACTCAACATGTGTGTGAACTTAAAGAATGATATAAGCATAACAGCAGATATCTATTAATGTTTACATCAGAGGAGTGGAATGGGGAGGTAACAGGGTCAGTTTCTATTTATCTTTATGCATTCTGAATATTTTATTCATTGTTCAACTTTTTAATAAAGATAAATCCAAATGGAATACACATTATACATAAAAAGCAAATAAAGCTAGTGAATCTGAGATCTTGATAATGTCAGCAGCTAGGAGTCTAAAAGGAAGTATATTTGATTAGTATTACTATAGGGCTTTCCTAGTGGTTCGGATGGTAAAGAATCTGCCTGCAATGCAGGAGACCCTGGTTCAATAACTGGATTGGGAAGATACCCTGGAGAAGGAAATGGCTACCCACTCCAGTATACTTGCCTGGAGAATTCCACGGTCAGTGTTTCTATAATATGTAACATCATAAAATTTGTTTGAGTGCAAACACTAGGTTTAAGCTGCTTGGACTGAAATCCTGTTTTTTTCAAGAAGTCATGGAAACTGCAGGAACAGTTTCCTCCCTGGTAATGACTCCAACCTCTTGCAAGGTGGTTGAGAGGATTTATGAATTAACAAATGCAAAGAATTTATAAGATTAGAGGGAAGATTATAAGATTAGAGATCTTAGATGGCATTACCGCCCTGCCCAAAACTTTGGGCAGACTGCAGGGCATTTTGCCCACATTGAAAATAGACCTTAGCAAATCTGAAAGTCAGAAATACAGATGAAGTCTGTTTCACAAAATAACCCTCACTCACAAGTTTCCTCAGTCAGTCTAGACTTGGAAGGTAAGCTGAATGCTCTCCTATTGTCCCCAGATAGGATAATTTGAAAGTGATCCTTTGCTCAAGGCCTGTAAACAGTCTGGCCACTCTCCTAGATACCTCCTCATGCCAGGGCACTTGCAGGGAACAGAGAGAGAGGAGAATACCACTAGGCCAGTGTGTTCCGGCAGGCAGGGAAATTCCTAATACCTCTCCCCAGGCTCCCCAAATCTGAAAATGTGACTGTAGGTAATTCTAAAGGTGAAGCACAAAGATTCTTGGGTCAGGTTACAATTTATATTTTCCCGCTAATGGATTTTACAGCTTTTCTTGAGAGCAGTTTTTCAGTTACAAAATACAACCAAAATGAGAATAAAGATCTATATCTGGAAAGCCAGGGATAACTAGTGCAGTGTGGCAGAGGTCAGTACTTCCCTCACATATAAAAATATGTGTAGTGAATATTCATCAGTATCTCCCCTCACTGATGGGTAAGATTAGCTCTTCATCATCTTATAAGACACCCTCTCACAGATTTTTTCATTTTAAAAGTTATATAATTTGATGACAGCTTTGATTCAAGGAAGGATAAAAAGGAGATAAATTTTCTGAATCTTTCCTCCAACTTTTAAAATCAAAACCACTAACTTATACCTTGTATTGCTCATGATATTAATTTTACTTAAATTCATTTTTTATTTAAGTTTTTTTCTCTTGTAACATGGAGTGTATTTTTTTTTTTTTTAAAGCAAATTAGTATCTGGGTGCTTATGTGGGTCTATGTGCACATGTATATGTATAACATCGTTTAGGATGAATGATCTACTCTTGTCTCTTTACTTATCTACCTAGCCATCTACTTAGTGGCTGGCTGCCATTGTTTGGTAGTATAGCATAATTTAAGTAAATTTGTATTGTAACCTGTAATATAATAAAAATGTTGTAATACATATTGTTCATGTATTTTTGTGAACTTATGTAACTTTTCCTTTTGAATAAATTTCAAATAGAGAATCCAGAATCAAACATTTATTTTTTTTTGTAACTTTTTGATACCTAATGACAAAAGTTTGCAGTATGTTATACACAGCCATAAAAATATGTGCTATTTTAGAAAGATTAGGAAAGATACATCAAATTATTGCTTTTCTTCCCATTTCTTTTACTCACAGGCATAAAAGATTACTCACAGAAGTTTGTACGCTTTCCATATCATGTTTGGTACCTTTTATATGTTTATTTAACATATTTCTTTTATATGTTCTCTGTGAATTTATATCATAAGCTGGCTTTCTATAACATTTTGGAGATTTTTTTTAACTGATTTGTAAATAGCTTTTCACAAATTAAAGGTATTAACTCTCTATCATTTTACATAACTCCTTCACATTTTATATCTCTCTTTAGTTTAACGAGTTTCCTTTTAGAAGTTTTTATATTTTATGTAGTATGTGTATTAGTGCTTCAGGAAGGAACTGCATAAACACTGGATATTCCAAATGTAAGGTATTTCCTTTATTTCGGAGATGCAGAACTACCAGGTCATCAGTATTCCACAATAACTGTCATTAGACTGAGTCTGGAAGAGTAAATTTATGACAAGTACAGAATACACTGTACATTGAATATACAATACTCAGAAAACAAAGATCATGGCATCCGGTCCCATGACTTCATGGCAAATAGGTGGAGAAACAGTGGAAACAGTGGCAGACTTTATTTTTGGGGGGCTCCAAAATCACTGCAATTGGTGACTGCAGCCATGAAATCAAAAGACACTTACTCCTTGGGAGGAAAGTTAAGACCGCCTAGACTGCATATTAAACAGCAGAGACGTTACTTTGCCAACAGAGGTCGCCCTAACCTGCCCAGTCCCGTATTTGGACTCTGACCTGCAGCTGGGATTTCAGTTATCCCTCAAGTCCTCAAATTCAGAGGGTCACCAGCATGACATCTACTGGATATGAAATATTCCTGAGCAGCTTGGGGGAACACAGCACAAATGACCCCAGGATGCAGGAAGTAAAGTAAAATAATTACAAAATGCTGGGATGCAAGCCATCTCTCAGTATGAACGTGAATAAAATTCTTAACATTGACAAGAACCCAAGTGTGAAAATCGTAAGACGGCTGTCACAATTGCTGGGTGCAGTTCCAGAGTGAGAAGACATTGAGATGCATCAACTATAATCTTGCCTTGAAGTTACTCACATTAATGAAATTTCACCTACTGAGTACTTAATTGTATAGACGACTGAGCTAGAAATAATTCTGGTTGCTACTTCTAGGTTTAACACAAGTCCAACATATAATATGAATGTCAACAAGAAAAAGAATGTCTTCTCAAGTACTTTTTGAATCTCTGTAAAGACTGCCAGCCAGCATGTACCAACTATGGGATTTATAACTAACTCCCCTCCTGAAAGTAAACCACAACCCACTCCAGTATTCTTGCCTGGAAAATCCCAAGAATAGGGGCGCCTGGTGGGCTGCAGTCCATGGAACTGGAAGGAGTCAGACACAACTGAGCATGCACACACCTCCGAAAAGACAATTTCCCCAAGAGTATAAGGGAAAGATTGAAGGCAGGAGGAGAAGGGGACGACAGAGGGTGAGATGTCTGGATGGCATCACTGACTCAACGGACATGAGTTTGAGCAAGCTCTGGGAGTTGGTGATGGACAGGGAAGCCTGGTGTGCTGCAGTCCATGGGGTTGCAAAGAGCCAGACAC
The DNA here is from genome assembly GCF_963930625.1 of Muntiacus reevesi. NCBI lineage: Eukaryota > Metazoa > Chordata > Mammalia > Artiodactyla > Cervidae > Muntiacus > Muntiacus reevesi. The sequence continues at coordinate 85,238,019 of NC_089254.1, read as the reverse complement.
GACTGAGCAACTGAACTGAATTGATAAGACAATGAATTAATGTAAAACATGGTCTATTTATCTAAATAATCGTCCCTTTATTTTACTCATATGAAGTGAAAGTCACGCAGTCATATCTTACTCTTTGCAACTCCATGGATTATAGACTGCCAGGCTCCTCTGCCCATGGAATTTTCCAGGCAAGAATACTGGAGTGGGTAGCCATTACATTCTCCAGGGGATCTTCCTGATCCAGGGATTGAAACCAGGTCTCCTCCATTGCAGGCAGATTCTTTACCATCTGAGCCACCAGGGAAGACTCCTAATCTTCCCTTCATTTTACCCATATCAGCTCAGTTGCTCAGTCGTGTCCGACTCTTTGTGACCCCATGGACGGCAGATTGCCAGGCTTCCCTGTCCACCACCAACTCCCAAAGTTTGCTCAAATTCATGTCCATCGAGTTGGTGATGCCATGCAATAATCTCATCCTCTGTTGTCCCCTTCTCCTCCTGCCCCCAATCCCTCCCAGCATCAGAATCTTTTCCAGTGAGTCAGTTCTTCACATCAGGTGGCCAAAGTATTGGAGTTTCAGCTTCAGCATCAGTCCTTCCAACGAACATTCAGGACTGATCTCCTTTAGGTTGGACTGGTTGGACCTCCTTGCAGTCTAAGGGACTCTCAAGAGTCTTCTCCAACACCACAGTTCAAAAGGATCAATTCTTCGGTACTCAGCTTTCTTTATAGTCCAACTATAAGGCTATATAGTTCATACAAACTCTATAGTTCGCCAGTATATCCTAACCAACTATGACTCAGCATTCATTCTTATGATAATAACCATCTTACTTTCAAAGTATTATAGTTGATTTGATATCTTTTTTGTTATAGTCTATTTAAGATATTTTTCTTTGGGCACATTTTACAGCCTGGATTACACGTGGAGATGCCTGGTCACTTATAGAGTCTCAAGAATAAGATGCTGCACACACTGAGTCTTGTCAGCTACAAACTGGCACTTGCCATCTACCTCTAAAGGATTAACTCATGGTCTGCTGAGGTGCTGACCTGCAGTACCCCTTTCCAGGGTGGAGAGCAAAACAGGCCCTGTGTGTCTCAGGGCAAAACTGGCAGAACAGATCTTCAGATAGATATTCTCAGGAGCTGATTTTATGAGCCCAATTCTTATGTCTCCTCATACCTAGAAAAGACTAAAATCCTTCATGGTGACAATTGTTTCTTACGACTAGTAGAAGTTTCTTGAGACCAGCAGAAATTTCTTACAAAAAAAAAAAAAAACAAACATGTGTGATACTGTCCTCCCCCGACCTCTTTGAAGCAGTTTCTCAGAACTATCTGAGGTGCTGTCTTCTGGGCTGCAGTCCTCATACAGCCCCAAATAAAACAACTTGCAGCTCTCACATTGTGCACATTTTGGTCAACAGTTACTATACAATAAACATGCAAGAAACTAAAAATTAAACAGAGTTCTTGTTACCCTTATAGATCAATGTAAAAAGAGGAAGTCATGTCCTTGATTTGAGTTGAGTTGAAAATTGGGGTAGTAGCTCCAACAGAGTTAGTGGGAGGATCCAGATGGGGAGCATGATGTAAGAAAGTTTCATATAACCTTGTGCACCATTCATTTTCTGTTAAAAACAAACAAACAAACAAACCTATCGGGACTAACTGGAAGGAAGTTGTTCTCTTGCCTGGATCACATACACGTTTCCCCACTATTTCCTTCACTTTTAAATTTGAATTATCATCTTAAATATCTGCTTTCCTACATTTCATTTTAGTACAATTCGTCCAACCTCTAGTCAATGCTCTAAGTCTCCCTTTCATTAGGTAAGCCACCCACTGCCCATCCCTCTTAACATGGAGAGGAACACTGTAAGACAGACTTGTTTATATTTTGGAATTAACGATTTGTTGATGGAGTAACCTTGAGAAAATTTATTAACTGCTGTATGCTTCACTTTTCTCAGTTAAAAAACCATAAACACCTAATTCATGGGTATTTTAAGAGATTATGAAAAATTAATATGCAACATTAAGTGCTTACTATATGTCAGGATTTATTCTAAGCACCTTCCATATATTGACTCATTTAATACTAACCTTTAAGATAATCCTCTCAAAGATAATCTTATTACTATTTGACAGATGTAGACACTGAACTGTACAGTGGTAATCACATATCCAAGTTTTCCTTAATGATTCAGTGATAGAGTTTGGACTTACATGTAAATATTCTATCTCCATAGACCATAGCTTTGACCTCTATCAGTGCTGAATTTAAGGAAGATCAATAACCACTCTCTCTTCCCAATTTCATCAATCCAAATTTTAAAGAAAACTAAAATTGAGAGAAAATGTGTTAAGTGATTAAGCAGTGTTCCATCTAAGCAAATATTTTGTTTTTTGTTTGTTCAGTCACCAAGTCATGTCCTGCTCTTTGCAACTCCATGGACTGCAACATGCCAGGCTTCCCTGTCCTTCACTATCTTCTGGAGTTTGTTCAAACTCATATCCATTGAATCAGTGATGCCATCCAACCATCTCATCCTCTTTCGACTCTGTCTCCTCCTGCCTTCAATCTTTCTCAGCATCGGGGTGTTTTCCAATGAGTCAGTTCTTCGCATCAGGTGGCCAAATTATTGGAATTTCAGCATTAGCATCAGTCCTTCCAATGAATATCCAGGGTTTATTTCCTTTAGGATTGACTGGTTTGATCTCCTTGTCGTCCAAGGGACTCTCAAGAGACTTCTCCAACAGTTCAGTTTGAAGGTATCAATTCTTTGGCACTCAGCCTGCTTTATGGTCCAACTCTCATATCCACACATTACTACTGGAAAAACGATAGCTTTTACTATATGGACCTTTGTCGGCAAAGTAATGTCCCTGCTTTATAATATGCTGTCTAGTTTTGTCATAGCTTTTCTTCCAAGGATCACGTGTCTTTTAAATTCATGGCTGCAGTCACCATCTACAGTGATTTTGGAGCCCAAGAATATAAAATCTGCCACTGTTTCCATTTTTTCCTCACCTACTAGCCACGAAGTGATGGAACCTGATGCTATTATCTTAGTTTTTTGAATGCTGAAATTCAAGCCAGCTTTTTCACTCTCCTCTTTCACCTTCATCAAGAGGCTCTTTAGCTCCTCTTCCCTTTTTGCCATTAGAGTATATCATCTGCATGCCTGAGGTTGTTATTTCTCCTGGTAGTCTTGATTCCAGCTTGTGCTTCATCCAGCCTGGCATTTCACATGATGTACTCTGCATAGAAGCTAAATAAGCAGGGTGACCAAATACAGCCTGATTTACTCTTTTCACAATTTCAAACCAGTCCATTTTTCCATGTCCAGTTCTAACTGCTGCTTCTTGACATGCATACAGGTTTCTCAGCAGGCAGGCAAAATGGTCTGGTATTCCTATCTCTTAAGAATTTTCCACAGTTTGCAGTGATCCACACATTCAAAGACTTTAACATAGTCGATGAAGCAGAAGTAGATATTTTTTTCTGGAATTCCCTTGCTGTTTCTATGTTCCAATGGATGTTGGGAACTTGAACTCTGGTTACTCTGTCATTTCTAAATCTAGCTTGTACATCTGGAAGTTCTTGCTTTACATAATGCTGAAACTTACCTCGAAGGATTTTGAGCACTATCTTGTGGAAACGTTTGTTCTATTTATGTTCACCTTCTAGGTGATCTTTCCAGTGTCCCGACTGACTTTCCTGAAGCAGCAATGAAAAGAAGCAGAACATAATCACAGATACGAGCCACTCTGTGTTCCCTGTGGTACTTGATCATCCTTCCCTTCCAGGCTGCATCTCCCACTGTCTCATTCCAGTGAAGAGTTGTCTCTCTGGTAAAGCTTGCTGTAGCACAGTAAAGATGCCACACAAAACTAAATCCTCCCTCAGTTCTCCAGCTGCCCGATATATTTCTAATAGAATGACTCTAGTATCGTATGCTTGAAAGTCTTGTATACAAGACTTTACTCATTCTCCTCTTGATGTATCAGGTCCCACTAAGAGTGAGTGAAAGTAAGAAGCAGATATTGAGGCTTCCATTATATCATCTCTCAAACACCAATTAAGGAACTCATTTGGAGACTTGGAGGCAATGATAATTTTGCTTACTATTAAAATGATGCTTTTTTATGAGTCAGAGTTTTGTACTGCCTGTTGTGTTAAAATACTTGTTAGAATACTGAAGACAAGAATAAATCTCCATTAGACTCCTTTTCATTTCTTAGCTATAGGAGTTTTGTACAAAGCTGATAAACTAATCTGTGCTGTGTAGCAAAGCAAACACAGAATAGCAATGGCTGACAACACATGGTTTATTTCTTAACCCATGTTAAATGTCAACTACGTTTGACTGCAAGCGTGTTCAGTCAGCGTTCAGGCAGGAACCCTGTTCCTCTTTAGTTTGAAGAAGCACCCCATATTTGGAACAATATTGATAAAAGGAAAAGAACAAAATGAAATCACAAAATGACTCTTAAAACTTATCTTCAAAACTAGAATATGTTATATCTGCTTATATCCACTGGCCAAGGGAAGTCATACAGCCAGGAAGTATGTCAGTGAAATAGGGTATACAAGACTTGCACAGAGAGGAGGACTAAATGGGGGAAAATAGTATCTATCTCATCTTCCAAATATGTATAGGCTTGGAAATAAGGAGGATGCTGTTAGCATTCTCTTACACAGGAAGTACATTCAAACACATGTAGTTCTGAAACATCTTAATTTCCAATGGAAAATGTATAATTACAAACCGTGACTGTCTTTTATATTGAATTCAAGGTCCATGATATCAAAAGAAATGCCCACAACTGTCTTCCTTAATTAAGATGCTAAATTTCTGTTTTTAATCCATGGGGTTTCTCTTCTTTAACTTCAGATGTGGCAAAGAGCTGTTGCACTCATTGCCTTCTGGGAGGAATTTGTTATGGGTCCCAAAGGAGAAAGTGCCTACAAGTCATATTTATGGTCTTTTTCTTCCTAAATTTTCGACCATCTATGTGCTAAAAGTCATAGAAAGGGAGCAGAGAATGCCTTTGAGAAGAGGAGAGGAAAAGAGAAGTGAGAACAGGGAAAGAGAGAGAGAAAGGCAGTGCAGGACAGAACAAGAAAAAGAAAAAGAGGGATAAAAACAGAGACAGAGAGAAAGATAGAAAAAAAAAGTGTGAGGTTAAACACTGTCCCATCTCTAAACACAATGCAAATATGTAATATTTGTGTGTTTCCCATCAGCCTATCAAGATAACAGACTGTAATACAAATCCAGTTGATTTAAAGAAAATTAAACCACCACATTTCTTAAAAATGTGAGTTTATGGTCTGAGATTTTTCACACTCTCTGTTTAGCAAAGGGAGCTTGATATTGGTCAATGACAAATGTCCTATGGTTGCAGATTTGAACTTTTTTCCCCTACTTCTTTTGAATTTTTTCCTCATCATGCTTACCTATTTTGTTCTCACATATAGGTAGACAAGGGACAGAAATCACCTTAAAAGTATATTATGGGAAATTGTGGAGGATCAAAAAATATTTTTTTTCACTATCATATCATATAGAAAAAGTGGAGGAAGACATGTCTGAAAAGAAGTTAGGTATCATGGTACCTCTGACCTGAGATGTTTTTACAGCCTCTTGACTTGTTTCACTGATTCATGTCCTCTCCAAGCCTCATTTCATCCCACCCACATCAATCTCCCTAAAATATAATTTTGCAGTATCTTGACCCAAGAACTTGTAATAGAAGCTTGTTTGCAGCAAATCAAACCCAAGTGCCTATATTCATATTCAAGATCTTTTATCATTGAGCACTAGACACTGAAAGTTTACATTCCACCACAATTCCTATGTTGAAAAATAACCCCCAGAGTGATGGCAGTTAGAGGTGGGGGGCCTCTGGGGTGATTAGATCAAGATAAGAGAGCCTTCAGATGAATTCAACTAACCTCCTTTTAAGAGAGTCGCGAGAGACTGTCCTTGCCTCTTATGTAAAGAATCTACAAAAGCGTCACCTATGACTTAGAATGTGAGTTTTCACCAAGACATAAAAGTTGCTGATCCTCTGTCTTGGAATTCCCAGCCTCTACAACCATGAGAAACATTTTTGTTGTTTATAAACCACAAAATCTATGTCATTCTCTTACAGCGGCCAAAAGAGACTAAGACACTGACCATGTTTAATGTGTAAATCCTACTTTTTTGTTTGTTTTTTCCACTAACTATTCCCTCCTCCGCATCTTTTCTCTGGCTTCATCTCCCACATAAAATGTTCCTCCACTTTCTCTCTGCTTTCATATTTTAGAATTTAAACTCATGTTTGTTTGTTTGTTTTTTTATGCTTTAATTTAGTTATCTTAAAGGAAAACTAGATATCTGTTAAGGATTGTTACAAGAACTGAACTACTTTTCAGGAATGCACAGGCCATGATCTATCTATGATGTGGTTGGTATTATGGACATTTCATTCCCTCTCTCTGTTTCTCTTTTGATAATTGAATATTTCTACCTTTAGGTGACTATTCCTTACTTCAAATATTTCTTGTTCTTTTTCTTGAACAACAAAGTTGAAACTGACATCATTGACCACCAACCAGTTGTCTATTCACATAGAGCTTAACCTGCTTAACATATATATTTCAATTTCTCTCACAGATATTGTTCTTTACTGTCCTTTGTGCCTCTAGTTAACCACCTCTCCCTACAATCTGACACACATTTTCTTTTTAATTCAATCTCTATGCTCTTTCTATAATTATTTTGCACCCCATGCAAACCAACATTATTAGATCTATTAGGCTGTGTTGCATTTTTTGGATTTAATTGCTATCTTCTTTCTAGACTACAAACAAATACCTCGGGAGAAAAAAAAAATCAATTCCTCTCACTTTTATATTATCAATACCTATCACAGTCCTTGGCATATCTGGTGAATAAGACAGTGCTGCTTTGAAACACTTATGGATTGTTTCATAGAGAAACTATAAGATGTAATGTGAACATATATAGACGGGACAAAAGACCTGGCTTCCAGTCCATGTACACATACTTGATGTGAAACCTATGGAAGATTGCTCAGCCATTCTGTTCCTCACTTTGTCATCTATAAAATGGAATTTTAAATATCTACTTCTTTATCAAATTTACTTTTAGAATGAAACAAAGTAATAAATGTAAGATTATTCCAGATGCTACCAAAAAATTGATGCTTTTGAACTGTGGTGTTGGAGAAGACTCTTGAGAGTCCCTTGGACTGCAAGGAGATCCAACCAGTCCATCCTAAAGGAGATCAGTCCTGGGTGTTCATTGGAAGGACTGATGCTGAGGCTGAAACTCCAATACTTTGGCCACCTCATGCGAAGAGTTGACTTATTGGAAAAGACCCTGATGCTGGGAAAGATTGAGGGCAGGAGGAGAAGGGGACGACAGAGGATGAGATGGTTGGATGGCACCACCAACTCGATGGACAGGAGTTTGGGTAAACTCTGGGAGTTGGTGATGGACAGGGAGGCCTGGCATGCTGCGATTCATGGGGTTGCAAAGAGTCAGATATGACTGAGCGACAGAACTGAACTGAACCATGGAATAACAAACTACCACAAAACTTATTGGCATAAACAACCATTTCATTAGGGTACTGATTCTTTTTTTTTTTTAATGTTTTGGTTTTTTCACCATGAGGCATGTGGGAACTTAGCTCCCCAACCAGAGATCAAGCCTCCACTCCCTGCATCAGAAGATGAAGTCTGAACCGCTGGACTGTCACAGAAGTCCTTGGGCTGCCATTACTGCAGTTCAGGAATTAATCACGGAAAGGCTCAGACAGAAGCTCTCCCTGAGTCTCTCTGTGGCTATGGTCAGCTGGTAGCTACAGCTGTGATCATTTGATATTCTACCTTGTTTTCCGAAACAGGACTTTGAAGTCCTGAAATTCCACATAAAATATTCTATGATCCTGAGGCTCAGAGTAGTTGAATTTCGTATGTGGTGGCTCAAGGTTCCATGCACAAGCAATCCAAGCAAAAGACAAAACTGTATTATCTTTCATAGCCAAGCTAGGAAGTCAGGTAACATAACCCTCCTGAATTTTTTTTTTTTTTTGGTTAGAAATGAAGAACCCAAGTTTCACAGATACAAGGGTAAGGGACATAGGCTCACCAACTAATAGGAGAGATGCTAAAGAATCTGTGGTCATTTTTTTAAGATCACCATGCATATGTGCTAAATCTCTTCAGTTGTGTTCAACTCTTTGCGACCCTATGGACTGTTGCCAACCAAGCTCCTCTGTTCATGGGAGTCTCCAGGCAAGAATACTGGAGTGGGTTGCCATGCCCTCCTCCAGAGGATCTTACCAGCCCAGGGATCAAACCTGCATCTCTTATGTCTTCAGCATTGGCAAGTGGGTTCTTTACCACCAGCACCACCTGAGTGAAAGTCGGTCAATCGTGTCCGACTCTTTGCAATCCCATGGACTATACAGTCCGTGCAATTCTCCAGGCCAGAATACTGGAGAGGGTAGCCTTTCCCTTCTTCAGGGAATCTTCAAAACCCAGGGATTAAACCCAGGTCTCCTGCATTGCAGGCAGATTCATTACCAGCTGAGCCACAAGGGAAGTCCAGCACCACCTGAGGAGCCCTTTTATTCACATGTAACTATAAATCACATAGGGTTAAACAAATGTAACAAATCATTTCATTGTCCTTTGAAGAGGTTGTTTAATCAATGTGCATTATATTGCCCCTATTGCCAAAACACATATCTTTCTTCTGTTTTTCATGACAACATAATCTGCAGGATTTTCTACTACTCACTGCCTCCTTTTCAGGCTCTTTCTTTTTTCTCTCTCTCTTTTCTGGCTCTGACTTTTCCACCTTTAACTGTTGAACCATCTAGGGGCTTGATCCTAGGTTCCCTTGTCATCTCTATAACAGAGTGATTACCTTCAGTCTCCAAACCTAAAGTACCCTGTGTATGCCAATGAATCTCAAATACACGTCTCTAGACCTGAAACTTCTCCTCAAATCTAGATTCACTGATCCCAAAACCTATTTGAAATTTCAACTTGTATACTAAACCAAACTCCACACATCTAAATAGAACATAAAATGTGATATCCCAAACCTGTGTCCCATCAGGGAATGCCATCACTACTCATCCAAACTTTGTCTAACTTTCTCTTAAAATGGATGCACAGAAGTAGTAGGTTCCAAGTCTATACAGTGCATTGGATATGTCATCCCATATACCATTCGGGAAATAGATACAAAAGAGACACCAGCAATCTACTGGTGTCAGTAACTTTCTCTCTGAATATGTAGGAACACGCTTCTCTCTCTTCCTCCCTGTATAACACACACACAGACACACACACACACACACACACACAGTCTTTTCTCAATTTTATTAAAGGTGTTCATATTCATTGAAATAAGCATATCTAAAAGAGACTAAGAAAGAAAAGAACACAGCACAAAGGTGGTGTTTGTCTTAAAGTCAGTACTAACTATTTTAATATAAATTTAGAAGCACTGATTCTTAAAAATCGGAAGGGACTGACTCCAAAGCCTTGACTGCTCACCCAAAGGTCACTCCCTTCTTGGTGGGTGGGAGTGTCTTCCTTTTCTTCAATTTATTTCTGAACATCTGGCCATCTGTTCCCTAATCAAGTGGGAGGATATTGTGTACTGTTAGCCATCCCAGAAATCCTGTTCTCCACACCTGTTATTAGTTTGGGTATATATATATATAATGATATTTGGTTAATAAGATGAAGATTACTGAAGAGCTTCTAAGCGTTTCTTACCTTTCTGGTCAGAAACATGAAGAGAATGTCTGTATCCTAACTCTGTAAAGAACGGTGTGAAGCAAGTGGTGTTTGGAAACACGAATACTGAATCGGGACGAGATCTTCCCTGAGATAAAACACTCCAGGATGTAGACATAACAGATGTAGGAACTTGGGTCTTTGGTAATATCATTGAGTCGTCAAATTATCTAGCTATGGAATTATCCTTTTTCTGTGTTTCTGGCCATGAGCAAAAATAAAGTGTACATTTATTTAACCATTTTAGTTGGGTTTTAGCTGAAGCTGAAAGCATCCTAACTTATTTAAGGACCTTAGAGATTCACTTGGCTTCCCTGATAGCTCAGTTGGTAAAGAACCTGCCTGCAATGCAGGAGACCCAAGTTCAATTCCTCGGTCAGGAAGATTCGCTGGAGAATGGACAGTCTTCCCACTCCAGTATATTTGGGCTTCCCTTGTGGCTCAGTTAGTAAAGAATCTGCCTGCAATGCAAGAGACCCGGGTTCAATCCCTGGGTAGGGAAGATCCCCTGGAGAAGGGAAAGGCTACCCACTCCAGTATTCTGGCCTAAAAAATTCTATACAGTCCATGGGGTCGCAAAGAGTTGGATACGACTGAGCACTGATTGAGTCATCAAATTAACTAGCCATGGAATTATCCTTTCTCTGTGTTTCTGTCCATGAGAAAAAAAAAAAAACAAAGTATGTATTGATTTAACCATTTGAGTTGGGTTTTAGCTGTAGCTGAAAGTATCCTAACTTATTTAAGGACCTTAGAGATTAACTACCCTAGCCTACATAAAGAAAGCTAAAAATATGAAATAGCTTATTACAAACCACCCACGTGGAGAGACAGAAGTCTTCTGTCTCACTTATCTTCCCTTTCCTCCCCTCCCCTCTCCTCCTTCTGTCTTCTTTCTCTCCCCTCCTCTACCTTTCCTGTCACTCAGACTCTCCCTCCTTCTCTCTTTCTCATAGCATATCCCCACATACACATTAATCATGTGTTTGCATGCACACAAACACACTCACTCACTCTTCACTCAATTCTGCTTGTACCTTGGCCAGCTGAAAACCAGAATTGAGAACTGTCAAGTAAATTCTGTACATAGCTGACTCAACATATTGAATGTCTCCTAACCTGCCCATTAGATATTTAAGAATTTTTAAGTTTATTTTTATATCATAGGTTTCAGAAAATTTAGTATTTGGATTTTTATGCAAAATTTTATTTTGGATACATTAACTGCAGTTCAGGATTTAATACATGCAATAAAATTGAATCTGTACATAAAATATATTCTGAGATATATTCCGAAAAGTGGGAACCACTGAATAGGTACTATTTTAATAGCTATTCATTCTAATAAAAAAGAATCCTATGGGCATAATAAAAGCACAGAATATTATTGAATCATAAAGGGGTAATTAGCTTTGTGAATTTAAAGTGCTGTGTTTGCACATGAAAACTAATTACTGATTATATGCAACCTTGGATTGAATATTTTTTTTTCACATGCTATTCTGTTGGTTGTAAACCTAAATTTACCAGAAGTTGGAGGCATTTCCCTAGCATCTAGATTTCAAGCACTTGGTCAGTAAATAATTGTATTATTTACCACATATATAGGAACAAATATAATCTCAAAATCTTTAAGGGAAAACTTACACTTATTCTTTGCCAGAATTATACACCATGGAATCTAATCTAAATTTGATGTATAATATATTAGCTGTAGTATTTTAGTAACCCTGGCAGAATTCTAGCAATTACATATCAGAGCATCAGCTAATTGAGTTTAACCTTTACATGTATCTCCTGGACCATTTATGAGCACAACATGAAACACTTGAATAAACAAGAATCATTCACTTGCATATTATTTCTAAATCAATGAGAAAAAATGGAATTAAATAAACAAACATACCTGTATCATCAGAAAATACAGTTACACAGAAAAACTATTTGCAAAATGGGCATTTATTTTATGCAATAATATATCAGTCTTCAGAAGCTGGAGTCGCCCTGCCTATAGCCTTATTTCTCCCCAGGGAATTACCTGATTAAAAGTCTGTCTTCATGACAGACCATGACTTCAGTGTCTTCTTCATTATTTGTCACTAGCTTAAAAAGGAACAAGAATGAGTTACACTGTTTCTCTTACTCTTTCACTCAACCTTCTTGGGATCTGTCCAGTAATACTTTATCTAGGATCTTAGCCAGCTATCAGTTGAATAATATATTTCAGCTGAATGAGGAAGAGGAAGAAAGAAGCAGAGAAGGAGAAAGAGAAAAAGAAGAGGAGGAAAAAGAGGAGCTCTCCAGCATTAATGTCATTATCTTGGACTGTAACTTTACATTAGGCAAATGTGTCAAAAAAAACAAGTATGTCTATAGCCCTTTAAGAATCTTTTCTACATTATGTGATAACTCATTCCTTTTATGTATACTTTTAATTACCTAACACTATAATCTCTTATTTTTTCTGAATCTTTTCTAACTAACTTCATATCCAGAAAAAATATTTGATGATTGTACAATCATTTATTCATTCATTAGGCTTATATATATGTACCTAAGATGGGTAGAGCATGGGACTCGCAATCCCAGGGTCATGGTTTCGAGTGCCATGTTGGGTGGTTTCTCTTCAATATTTTGGGTCTCCCAGGTGGTACAAGTGGTAAAGATTCTACCTGCCAGTGCAGGAGACACGGGGAATGGGTTAGATCCCTGGGTTCAAAAGATCTCCTGGAGAAGGGAATGGCAACCCACTCCAATATTCTTGCCTGGAAAATTCCATGGACAGAGGAGCCTGGCAGGCTAAAGTACATGGGGCCGCAAAGAGTCAGACATGACTGAGCACATATGTAAGATTAACACACAATTTTATTATACAATTTCACAGAGAAGGCGAAGATTCTGAAATTTTAACTTAGTGTCACCTGAAGACATAGGTTACTTCTTTGATAGCACAAGTAGAACAGATATCATAGATTATCCCCTTGGTCCATTTTCAATCCTGTTTTTTCACTGCAACAATATTCATCCATCTCACTTCTAATTTTATACTTCATTCTGAATTCCAAGTATGCTCAGAATTATTTTGTTATTAGAATATTTTACTTTTGTTACTCAAAATAAGCTCTTGTTTTATTTTTATTTATTTATTTTTTGGGGGGGGGCCAGCAGGGAAGTTCCTGCATTACTTTTATTTTTTTTATTTTTATTTTTTTTTATTTTTCAGTGGGTTTTGTCATACATTGATATGAATCAGCCATAGAGTTACATGTATTCCCCATCCCGATCCCCCCTCCCACCTCCCTCTCCACCCGATTCTTGTTTTAAAATAGTGGACCAAGGTGATTCTGACACATGACATTCCATAGTATTCAGTCCTCTGAACACAATATTCTATATACTGTAAAAGGTGTTCTTCAACGTCCACTCTTTTATTCTCACTCATTCCTGGTTCAATGTCCCACACAGATTGTTTTTTTTTTTTTTTTTCTATTTAAGACCATAGCCTGTTTCAGGTTATTATCATTTCATCTTTTTAAAGTAGAAGCATTTGAGTCAGCAGAGGACTCATGTGATCCCAGGTATCTTGTTAAGCATCTGAGCAGTTCTGAGTGGTAATGGCTGGAAATACCTGCGCAGCTGTCTGGAACCCATGACGCAACAGAAGCGCTAACAGAGGTGGCGTTGACAGGAAAAATAATAGAAACCATGACAACCAAATATTCTAACACTTGAAAGGGTGCCAATCATTTGTCACTAATTTTAGAAAACATTCTTTTTTTTTTTTTTTTTTTTAACTGTCTCTATGACTCCAAATGGGAATCACTCCATATTTCATCCAGCAGGTGTACACACATACAAGCTAAAGATTTTCATAAGTTTAACAATCAGTCCCAGCCACTGAGCAGAGATTAGCTTTGAAAAAAAGCTTGTAAATTATCAGTTCAGTTCAAACAACACCAAAAATACCGAGAAGGTGGTTGTTGAGCTGTGAAGGAAACCAAAAGTCTTGGAAAATAATAAATGAAATCATTTATTTATTTAATTTGCCCCTCAACTAGAGCGGAGCGTTCACTTTGAGATACCACCTTAAAAAACAGACAGGCAAACTGAAGTTCTGAGAGGACAGTGATAAATTGAATAAAAAGTTAGAAGAAAAAAACTGAATGGAAAGCCTAATAATTAGTCACAATAATCTTTAAGATATTATATCTTAATATTTCCCTTGATGTCAGTAATAACCAAAATATATTAGAAAGACATGATTATGTGGGTTTCTCTTCCACATCCATTCCCATTTTAATTAAGTCAGTATTTGAATAGTGATTGAACTTTTTAAAGTTTATGCTTAAAATTTCTCAATAAACTTTATAAAAGCAATTCAAAAATTTAACAACTCCATATATATATTTTAAACCCTTTGCATCACTGAAAATATATTTCAGTGTTTATGATATGATGAACAAAAAGTCTAATGCTTTATAACACAGTTTCCAGTTGTAAAATATCTCAATCTGATGAATCCCTTCTGTTTAGTGAATCCTTGATTTCTTAAAACAGGTCATTCTTTCCTGATACACATATCTCTGTCTTTAAAATTAATCTTTTGGTAAAAATTCAGATAATATATAGGTACAGATATTTCTCTCACAGTGATCTTGTTGAAATTACTACTGAAAAAGTGAATTAGAATTTCCTGATTGGCAACAAAATAAGTGTTTCACATGACAAAATAAGAAAGAATTTGATATCTTGGGAAAACTCATAAATGAAAATATATGATATATGACTATACCTAAATAAACACGTTTGCAATATTAATACATAAGACGACATTTAAGCTGCAAACTATGAGAACTGATTAGCATTCAACATAATAGAAGAATGCTTTCAGAGTACATGATGCTTATAAATCAATTAGAAAATTACGAACAACCCAATAACTTGGCAGTTCACAGATGAAGACATCTGAATCCTCTAACAGAATTTTCTTGAATGAACTTTTTTCCCCTGCTCATAGTTAGGCCAAGGTTCCCAGGCAATAGGTGCCCAAGTAACATTCTGGAGCAGGTTTTGAAAATATGGGAAAGGACATCTGTAATCATAACCTTTAGACTATCACACACATCAAGGTCATAAAGACCCCAATGCTGAAAAACAGTGGGGAAGTGAAGGTGGAGAATAGTGGTTTCCTGAAAGTGATGCCCTAAGATTCAAGCTACAGGGCACATTCACGGTGGAGGAGCACCAAGGCTGGCTGCTGCCAGAACAAGGACTCAGAAAGTGCAGGACTGCGGCTGGCTGGCCGCTCTGACAGCCACTGCAGGAAAGGGAACTGCTTCTGGGGATGGCTGAACTTGCAGATTTTGCGGGAGTAAAAACGTGAGTATGAGGACTGGGAACTAAGATGGCATTAAAAGGGCCGTTGTACTCCTACAAAGAGACTGTGCTAAATGTATCACCCTAGATCAAGAGAGTCAAGTCACAAGCTGCTAATCAGAAGACATTAGCAATAACAGCTGAGAAACCGAGAGGCAGCAGCAGCAGATTTTCAGGAAACCAGAAAGCACCTCACGACAGAGTCAGATTTAAACCACCACCAAATCCATCAGCTTTATTTGAATAAACCATCCCTGTTTCTTATTTTCCTTCCTTTTTTATAAAGCTTAACTACTGGTGTGAGAATGTTTAGAAACTGGAAGAGACAAAGATATATTTATTATATGATCTAAAAGATCATGGGAAGACCTAGATTTTTACCCAGGTATTGAAAAAAGGAACCAACATTTGGGTGTTTTATGGGTGTTTGAGAGGAAAGAATAAAGTCACTTTACCAATGCACCCTACTGGATTCCAATTTTTCATAAGTATCATATGAAGTTTTTCATAAGTATCCATTTTTCATAAGTATCATATGAAGTTTCATATCAACATATGAAATAAATATGAACTTCACTAGTAATCAAAGATATACATATTAAACCAAAAATAAACTTTTGTATCACAGATATCAAATCTGCAGAAAACTAGTCTTGCAATATAAGTGTTGACAAGAGCTTGGAGAAGTAAAAATATTTATACACTACTGTTGGTAGTAGAAGTAGTTATAGCAAGTATATATTAGCAGATATTAAAATTTGTATCCATACTCAAATAACAGACTAAGTGATTCTTCTGCATCTACATGCTAGAGGATCTTCTACATGTGAGAAAGGAAAAATTACAAAAATTCTAACTACAGTCCTCTTTGTGAACAAATAAAATGCCAATATAATGGAATGGTAAATTATAAACCAGAGGATGAAAAATTATTACTATATCATGGCTAAAAGTTAATGTATTAGATACATGCATATCTATTTAAACCAAATATAGAAATGTAACATTTGGTAAAATATTTGCCTAGATGTATAAAGGATGAAAGCAATTATAAAATTTTAAAACTAAAATAATATTTATTATGCTTGTGAATTCATATATGTGAATGTAGGTGGAAATATAAACATAATGGATTTAAAGGTATACAGTAAACTCACTTCAGCATCCTCCTGTGCTGGTCAAGTGTTTTTGATTCCATTTATTCTGGCTAACTAGGCTTCCCTTGTGGCTCAGCTGGTAAAGAATCTGCCCACAATGAGGGAGACATGAGTTCAGTCATTGGATTGGGAACATCCCCTGGAGAAGGAAAAGGCTATCCACTCCAGTATTCTGGCCCGAAGAATTCCATGGGCTGTAAAGTTCATGGAGTCACAAAGAGTCGGACATGACTGGGCAACTTTCACTTCACATTCTGGCTAACTGGATTAGTGGTATATTTTAAATTATTTGTTTAATTCTAAATCCCCAAATTGTAATCACTTATCAATCACATCTATTCCCTATTATATTTTTATCATTGCATCACAGTATAGAGGTAACAAATTATAGTCACTAGGATTTTGCATTTTAAGAACAGTACATATCTAAGGCTCTTTAAGCAAGAAATAAAACAATAATCAATGATTTTTATAATCATTTTTTTCTTTTTAGTGAAAAGGCATATAATGTTTATCATGTCAATGTAGCACACTACACAGTGTATTTTAAGATACGATATGTGTGCTCATGTGTGTTTTTAGAGCTGTATACTGTAAATACACACTGTACCTTCAGCCATCACTACTTTTGGAGCTGTTATCCATCTCTTATTAATCATATTGGCCAGTATTACAGATGGAAAAATTTATAATATAAAACTGCATTCTCTGCATTTTTTGTTTAGGACTACAGTTTTCCTTCTTTTCAGTCAAGTAATCAAAGTCTATCCTGTATAATTAACACTAAAATAAAACCATAGTTTTTATGTTCCCAATTTACTATTGTTTCAGACAGTTTACAGAGACATTTCTTATTCTAATTCCACTGGTATAGAAAACAGATACAGAATCATTCAGAGTCATAAATGTGTCCACTTAGCCCAAAAAGAAAGCATCAGTTGTATCTAAATTAAATTGGATTTCAGTGGTTACTCAGCGTAGGAAGAGCAAGTGACTGATAGAACATGTTTCTTTCCCTAGTATCTTTTTACTGCCTTATAAAATGACTTGTCGGTTGCAAGTAAAGTTACAGGAGAACCGAAATCTAAGTCATTAAATTAAAATGTACCGTAAATAAACTCCATTTCTCTCCTCTTCGATTTCCTGTTCATTTCTTTTTAGTAAAATGCTCCTGTCCCAACCTCACTTATTATAAATTATCCCAAATTCCCATCACTATCATTAGTCTTCTTTTGTATTTGCTATATAGTTTTGATTTCCATGGTCAAATAGTACATTAGCACTTAGATTTCAGACTGTAAGTAAAAGTTAATTACATAGTTGACTGTACAATCAATTAGCAAATATACAATTTGAGTCTTCTGAATAGAACCATCCTTATTCATAGCTGAATTACATAAATATTTCAGTTTGTCTTCCAAACAAAATCATTACCAGACTTGCTGGTAACTAAAATTTAGCAAAATAAGATGTTAACCATGGTTGTTTCCTACTCTGTAGGAAACAGAGGAAACTCTGCAGGTTCATCGGTTTATTTTAACAAAGATATCCAAGAAACTGAGTACATATGAAACTTAATTAACATAGTGGTACATTTCAGCCAGCATCATGGTATATGTAATATAAAATAACAAATCTAACTTAAAGAAGTAATCATGTGTATAATATTAGGCTAAGCAAAGCCACTATTTCCTATCAAAGTCTACTTTGTTCTTTCTTCAATTATATTCTATTATAATGCAAGTGAAAGTCACTCAGTTGTGTCTGACTCTTTGCGATCCCATGAACTATAGAGTCTGTGGAATTCTCCAGGCCAGAATTCTGGAGTGGGTAGTCTTTCCCTTCTCCAGAGGATCTTCCCAACCCAGTGATGAAACCCAGGTCTCCCGTGTTACAGGTGGATTCTTTACCAACCGAGCCACAAGGGAAGCCCTCTTATTATAACAGAATGTGTTTATTAATATTAATAGAATTATTTATAATAAGATAGTAAACAAAAGGAATATTTTGATGTTTTTCCTTTTGTATCTACCTGTTGCTCTTTTATTCTGGGGACCACTTGGCATTCATCCATTAAACTTGAAAATTTGTAGATAGATTTGAGTGTTCTCCAGTTTTTGACAGCGATGATATTGTTCACATTCACTGGTATTCTTCCCAATATTTAGCATACTAGCAACATACATAACTCAAATAACAAAATTATGCAACTGCAGTAGCTCTCTGGGTGCCTGGCCTTGAACCAGTCGGAGTCAAGTACTTACCACAGGTAGAAAAGCTGCTACGACCTCAGCTTTCTAGACACACACACATACATATACACACACATACATATACACATGTATACATATACATTTATACATATATACATTATATGTATATATGATTATGCTCGGGGCATATACACATATATGCATATATGTATATATCAGCTGCAGCTGACATATCAAGAATCAGAATGCAAGCTTAACATACAACATTACTCATCAGGCTTCCCCTCTACCCTGCATGCAAAAGTCACAAAAATGAAGAATGGCAGACAGTGAGATCCCTCTCCTGCTTCCCAAACCACGATGTCTCGGCTGCACTCTGACCCAAGCGCATATTTCTGTAAAATGCTGAAAGAACTAGTGACCATATGCTTCCCGCAGCTGCAAAACTTCTCCTTCATAGTTCGAGCCTTTGCTCGTGAACCCCTGCACATTGTTTTTGCTAAATCAATTATAATAAAATAGATCCCTAAATTATGATCTGCCATTCGCCTGACATCCTATGAAGCAGACTGGATAATTGTAAACCTTCCCAGTTTTAACTTTCTCATCTTAGCCATACCTGAAAGTAGCTGGTAAAAATCGTTCTAAGGCAAAAAGACTACCGAAGTGTTCCACAGGAAATGTAAGGAAAACATGAAGCTAAACCTGTAAGTATATGTAAGAGGACAGAGGCACAATGTATTAAAGGCAAGTCAGGTAAATTCTCACAAGAACTCTTCTCACGTTACTGTGCTGTACTCAGTTCAGGACTCAGATTTTCTCTTACCAACACTATTTGGAATCTCTATTTTAATCTTTCCCCAAAAGCATGGATTTTGGAATCTGAAAACCTTAAATTTATACCCTACCTCTGTCTCCTAGTAACACTTTGACCATCATAAAATCATCTAAGGTTTCAGAGGCATTAAATACTCTTCCTCACAATAATGATAATAAAGACAGCCTCACAAGGGTACAAGCTATTTTAAGGGTTAAGTTAGATAATATACACATTTTTTCTGTACACAGTCACGTCATAAGAATTGGAATATTTCTTCTCTACAGTGGAATTAGCGCTGGTTAAGATTTTTGTCACTTCATCTCCTATAGCTTCTAAAAACTTGCAAATCACATAGAATTCCTGTGCCTCATTTCTTTTTTTCTCCCATACCCATGTGATTTACCATCTCTGCCAAGGGCACCTTCCTTGTGACAGTCTGAATTACTGACCACGCAGGACAAGACTGAA
The DNA here is from genome assembly GCF_963930625.1 of Muntiacus reevesi. Lineage (NCBI taxonomy): Eukaryota > Metazoa > Chordata > Mammalia > Artiodactyla > Cervidae > Muntiacus > Muntiacus reevesi. The sequence continues at coordinate 85,218,149 of NC_089254.1, read as the reverse complement.
TAGTACTGGGGGCCAAATTGTGCCAGCTTATATGCATCGAAGCTTAGCTCTGAAAAGCAGAATAAGTTAAACTTTCCACGAACGGACAGCAGCATTTGTACATGATTTATAATCTGCCAATACCCTATCGTATGGAAAAGTGTTTCTTTACAACTATATATCTTAGGAATTTCTAATAGTAGTACTGAGATAGGAACTTCCTCTGAGACTTTCTTCATAAGCCTGTTAAATGACTATATTTACAGTTAAAGAAGAGACTGAAATAATAGGATAATATTTTAAAATCTTGCATATTTGAATCTCAAACACATTTTTGTATTCACAGCCAAATATACACCTTAATTTATCACCTCTCATTACTTTCTTTATCTGAAATAATATATCAGCCATCACATTTTTTAAACACGGTATCATTTAATTCTAGCTCCCTCACTCATCTTCTCCCCATATATGAGTTGCTTGGTGTCACAAACAACTCAGTATTTTTACTCCATCTATCAGTGCAATGGAACCTAACATATTCCCTTTTCTTGCCTGTATTCCATGATTCACTGTTCTTTAGTCAATCACTGAGTGAAATCCTGAGGCCTGGTTGAATTCTATAGTCACTTTTCATGAAGCTTCCATTTAAGCAGAAGTGAGATATTCTTCAACCTGGCAGCCAACTTCTTTGGTTGACTTAATGGTACATTGGCACTTCATTCTCCCATTTGTCTAAAATTTTAAATTCATATTATGTAGAGTTCCAAACATAGTAAAGTAAACCAAGTAAACCATATATGGTAATAAATACCAATATATCTATCATCAGGCTTTCCAGGTGTCTCAGGGGTAAAGAACCTGCTTTTCAATGCAGAAGACTGTGCTTTGAACCCTGGATTGGGAAGATCCCCTGGAGAAGAAAATAGCAACCCACTCCATTATTCTTGCCTGGGAAATCCTATGGACAGAGCCAGAGAAGCCTGGGGGTGTGTGTGTGTGTGTGTGTGTGTGTGTGTGTGTGTGTGTGTGTGTGTGTGTGTACAGTCCATGGGGTCACAAAGAGTCAGACATTACTTAGCAATTCAGCATACCTATTACCCTCCTTTAACAAACATCAACCATGTACAATGTTTATTTCAACTTTGCACACACACTACCTGCCTGCCTTTCAATTCAAGTGAAATATCCATATATTGAAAGGTATACACATTAACAGCTTGATTTTAATAAATGGAAAAGTATGTAATCCACATTCAGATCAAGATACAGAACATTTCTTCCACACTGGAAAATTATCTCATGGCCTTTGTTCATTCAATCCCCTCTACACAGAGGTAACCCAGTGTTTTTATTCCTGCTCCCCTAGATTAGTTTTCCATTGATTACATTAGGTTAGTTTCATCAGTTTTCTAATGAAAGGCTGTGTGTGTGCTCACTCAGTCACGTCTGACTCTTTGTAACCCCATGGGCCGTAGTCCGCTAGATTCCTTCTGCCCATGGAATTTTCCAGGCAAGAATACTGGGTCAGGTTACCATGTTCTTCTCCATGGGATCTTCCCAACCCAGGGATCAAACTTGTGTCTCTTGCACCTCTTGCATTCATAGACAGATTCTTTACCATTGCGCCACCTGGGAAACCCAATGAAAGACTAGCTTGTTTCAATCAGCATTACATCTGTGAGATTCATTCTTGTGGCATGCATGTTTAATCCCTTTTACAATAGATATTATTTCATTTAATAAATAATATCATAATTTATTTGGCCATTCCTCTCTTGATGACATCTGAGTTGTTACCATTTGCAGCTATTATGAATAAAGCCACTGTGTGAACTTTCTTATAAAATCTCTGGGTGGACATCTGCACTCATATTTGTGGGGTAAATATGCACAAGCAGAAAGGCTCTGTCAAAGTGTAGCCATATGTTTAATTGGCTCTTCAATCTGATTAGATGTAAAACCACAAATGGCTCCAACCACGAATAGAACGCTGAGAGTCAATGGCATGATCTGACAATGGAAATACACAAAATATCTCCATTTGATATTCCTAATCAAACATTAATGAGAACCAAGGATCTGAGTGACCATGTATATAATATTTTAGGTAATTTATGCCAAATTAATGAATATGATGAGGTGGATTGGTTGCTCCTAATGCCTCTGGACAAAGTGGGGAAAAAAAATGATGCACTCGGGAACTCAAATTCCCAACAAAATTACTGCATAAAGACCCTGAGAGTTTCTATAGCTTCCTGAAAAGAGACTCGCATCTCCAGTAGCTGCAGAACTAAAATGGCTGAGATCCAAACTCAGAAGCTTATCCTCCAAGTGGCTGAACAGCAAAGCAAATTAAATTCCCAGCCTCACAAGGTATTTATTGTTAAAGGCAATAACAACAAAACCAAGTACTCACACATTTTAATGGGGATATGTGGTAAGACCCTGATACAGCTGAGGGCATTGAGCAGTTAAGTTCTGATGAATCATCTTTGCTAGTAGAAGCAGCTTCCCCAACCCCTAGTCTAAGTGGTCTCTCCACCTACTAACTATGCATTGCCTGAGGAAATGGGAATGACCTTCCCTGAGGCACTTGCCTTCCAAGACAACACAGACTCTTCTGAGGGCTCACCCCAATGACTTCTTTGTTTCTAGATCTATAACTAAATTCAAGCCCGGTAGTTCTCTAAAGGTGAGGTATATTACCCTCCAAAAGAAGTTCTTGAGTTTTCTACTTTATACAGGTAGAAATCTGGGGAATACGTACAGGAATAGATATTAAGGATGTGAGATAATTGTGGAAGGGACATAACATCAGATAAGGCCAAATTTTTTGCCATGGGCCCACCAGGCAGGGATTCTGCATTTAATGCTGGAGCTAACCTGGGGTGTTCCAGCTTTCCTGATGAGTCTGTGAAATAACATATGGATGTGAGATGTATGGATGTGACATCCAAACATGTATGGATGTGAGAGTTGGACTATAAAGAATTAAAAGATGCTTACTCCTTGGAAGGAAAGTTATCACGAACCTAGACAGCATATTAAAGAGAAGAGACATTACTTTGCCAACAAAGGTCCGTATGGTCAAGGCTATGGTTTTTCCAGTGGTCATGCATGGATGCGAGAGTTGGACTATAAAGAAAGCTGAGTGATGAAGAATTGATGCTTTTGAACTGTGGTGTTGGAGAAGACTCTTGAGAGTCCCTTGGACTGCAAGGAGATCCAACCAGTCCATCCTAAAGGAAATCAGTCCTGAATATTCATTGGAAAGGCTGATGTTGAAGCTGAAACTCCAATACGTTGGCCACCTGATGCTAAGAACTGACTCATTTGAGAAGACTCAGATGCTGGGAAAGACTGAAGGTGGGAGGAGAAGGGGGACGACAGGATGAGATGGTTGGATGGCATCACTAACTCAATGGACATGAGTCTGAGTGAACTCTGGGAGTTGGTGACGGACAGGGAGGCCTGGCGTGCTGCGGTCCATGGGGTTGCAAAGAGTCAGACACGACTGAGTGACTGAACTGACTGACTAAGTGATGTGAAATAAATTAGTGAAGGGAGACCCAGCATCTCTGAAGAACTCTGAGGTCAGTCTTCTACATAGACTGAACTCACAGTGGGGACAGAGGCCACTGAATGGGTAAACCTGAAAACAATGTAAGTCACTGAATCCCAGGATAACAGAAATCAAATGACAGCAGACACCTGCCAAAGGCAAGATGAGTGTAGCATTCACAATGTATAGCAGAGTCAAAGTAGTACTCGGAACAGTCTAATACACACACATATATATAATGGAATCGTCTAGTGATTAAAATCTTCCTAGAAGTGAAACATGTAAGAAGCTTACTAAATTCTTACTGGATCTGTGGAAGTAACTGCTGATCTAAAATGAAGAGACTACCAGATATTCTTCCAGCAAAGATGGTTTTATTCAAGATCAGCTGAGAATTACAATTAAGGGTCTGGGCCTGACAGTCCAGAGTCGCACATAGTTGGACGTGCCTGAAACGACTTAACACACAGACTTCATGCAGCACGCAACCATGGCAAATCAATCACAAGCCCAAGGATAATGCTTTTACAGAGGGGAAAATTTGGGATGGCCATAGCAAACCAAAAGTCCAGGGTTCACTGGTTGAGCCCTTGCCAGGAGAAAAGAAGATTCTTTCTTCTTCCTGTTGGGCTCTGGCAAGTACTTTTATCTTCATCCCTGTCAATTAAGTCCATCAGAAACAATTTTCTTTTAGCTGACAAGGTCAGCAATGCAACCTCACTGTCCTTTCACAGAGGTATACATCAACTCTCCAGCCCTGTGTCATAATTTAGTTCACATAGATATTAATGTTCTTTTTCTTCCACAAGATATTACCCTGGTCTAACCCACTGAGGTCATTATCCTGATTCCCCACTGGCTTAGCGATAAAGAATCCACCTGCAATGCAGGAAATGCAGGAGACACGTGTTTGATTCCTGAGTCAGGAAGACCCCCTGGAGGAGGAAACGGCAATCCATCCCAGTATTCTTGACCTATAAAAAAAGCCATGGACAGAGGATCCTGGTAAGCTACAGTCCATGGGGTCACAAAGAGTCAGACATGACTGAGTGACTAAGCACTCAGCACTGGTGCATTCTGATTGGACCTAGGGATCAAGCAGTGTCACCTACTCTAGACTCACTGGCAAGGCATCTAGGTCCCAGCCTCTGAGATTAAATCCAAAAAAAAATTCTAGACCTTTTATCTCAGTGAAATGTCTATGGGTCCAGTGGTGCAGGTCATATCAAGAAATCCCTTCTAAGGTGAAAAACAAGTTGTTGTCCGGCCCCTCTTACAACCAAAAAAGAGTCACAAAACTTAGCAGCCCTCTTTGGATTTTGGAAGTAACACCTTCCTCGTTTGGGTGTGTTAGTCCAGCTCATTATCAAGCAAACTGAAAACTGCTAGCTTTGAGGGGGGCCCAGAACAACAGAAGGAACCACAACAGGTCCAAGCTGCTGTGTCAGATACTCTGTCAATTGGGTCACTGGATCCAGCAGAGCCAATGATACTCGAAGTGGCCCTGGCAGACACAGATATTCTTTGTAGCCTTTGGCAGGCAACAGGCTCCATCACAGTTAAAAATGTGAACTGACACTTCCAGTTTATCTCCTTCTCTGTTCAATAGACAGTGCTTTGAAAGATGCTTAAGGAAAGCTATTACGTCTGATTGACTATCCTCCCCTTTATACATATTTATACTTTTGTCAGACTTTAGTTAGAAAGATACAGTAGAGTGTCTCCTTTTATTTAAAATTATGCCTTTCAATAATAATAGGCATTTGCTATAAAAGTGTTAACATGACTATAGGTGAATATACAATTTTAAAATATAGCAATTGTTTTATTTTAAAAGAAAGCATTCTATCCTCAAACTTCTGAATGTGAATAGCTTTTTGTTGTCTTTCAGTAGGATATTCTCACTGCATATGCATGCACCTTAACATCTGTGCCATTTTGTTTTGAATGTTTGACAGAGAAATTATTCAACAGGTACCCCAGCTGTCAAAGCATGCCATTTGTGATGCTTCAACAAACAGCACAGACTCTTCAAACTATATTGCACCTGAGCAGGGGGAACCTCCACTGGGAACTACTGCCTTAAATGTTTCAAAGCATACACAGAACACTTACACTTTTCAACATCAGGTCTCCTCTCTTTCTGCAAAATTGGTTTTTGCTGATCATCTCTGTCTTATTTTTCACCTAGGGTGACACTGATATGATTGATACTGTTTACTCACTTCTCAACGGTCCCTTAAATACTGTCTTATCTTTGACATTTCACTTATCTCTGCCGCTTTACTTGTCAGTTATTTATCTCATGTATTAATTATTTCTTTATTTAACGGTGACCTTTTTCTGAAAAGTTCCATGTGCTAATGTACATTTTTATTGGTATAAAAAATATTCAGTAGTAGAAGTGAAGAGAATTTATGAAAAAAATGATATAAGAACAGGTTTTAAAAGTTACTTCTTGAAAGCACATCTCAGACCACTGCTATGTAAGAAAATCTATTCACATAGGATATACTTTTGATCATTTTATGTAAAGCATTATTTCAAGGAATGTTGTGCCATTTAAGATATGCCACGAGGGAATGGCACTCACTTTCTACTTCTCTAGACCTATTATTCTTCCTCTATTATGTGTCTCCTTTGGCAACTCCTTATATTTCCCCATATCCTAAACCATAAAACAATCCTCAAAATCACATCCTCATATTCCCACATTCATCAAACTCCATTAAACCTATTCCATTTACACATTCAGACAAATCTTATTAAGTACTTGACAACTGCCAGGAAATTTGATACATGGTGAGATGAGAGGAGAAGATAAATATGCATGATCCCTGACATCACGGATCATATGGACTCATCTGAGAGAGAGACAAACATTAACCAATTTCACAAACAGCTGCGGTTATACCACAGGTCCACGAAGAAGAAGCTGTCAGTGCTCCTAGTGCATATATGAAAACTTCATGCAGTGCATACATACAGTGGAGCATTTACTCAGTCATATAATGGAACACATTTGAGCCAGTTCTAGGTGACGTAGATGAACCTATAGCCTGTCATAAAGAGTGCAGTAAGCCGGAAAGAGAAAAACAAATATCATATATAAATGCATACATATGGAATCCAGGAAATGGTACTGATGAACTTATTTGCAGGGCAGCAACAGAGATGCAGACATTGAGAACAGGCTTGGTGGACAAAGTGGGGGAAGGTGAGGGTGGGATGACTCCAGAGCAGCATTGAAACATATACGTTACGATATGTAAGAGAGACAGCTAGAGGGGAGTTTCTGTATAAACAGGGAGCTCAACCTGGTGTTCTGTGACAACCTAGAGGGTTGAGATGGGGCAGGGGATCGGAGGGAGGTTCAAAAGGGAGAGGGTATATGGATACTCACGGTTGATTTACACTGTTGTATGGCAGAAACCAGTATAACATTGTAAAGCAATTATTCTCCAATTTAAAAAACTTAAGAAGTGGTGAATAATGCTCAAATTAGAAAAAATAATAGACTTGAAGCAGATGAAGAAAGATCTGAGTGTTTCAGCTGAGGGAACAGAAGGTACAAAGGCTCAGTGGACGGAGGGGTAAGTTATGTCTGTGATACTAATAGAAGGCAGTGAGCCGACTGGGTAAAAGTGAGACAGGAAACTTGCGAAACGAGTCTTCTCTATGTAAAACCTTATGAGATATTAAGGAATCTGGTACGTAGTATATAAACTTTTTAAAGCCAATGATTCACTTTAAGCAGAAAATGGAAAATGAGAAATTGGCACAATCAGATTTGAGCTTTGAAAGGAGATCACTCAGCTATGAGAAGAAAAAATTGGAAAGGAGCAGTGACTGGACATGGGGAGATTATTTCAGATGCTCCTGAGAAAAGCTGATCTCTTTAATACAAAGACAGTGTTAAAGATCACTTATTGTTATCTAAATTGTATAGCTTGGGGAAAAACTGGGAAGGAACCAGGTTTAATGTAGTGAAGAATCATAAAATTTCTAGACATGCTGATTTTCAGAGGTCTTAGAGAAGGCCAATGGGTAATATCAAACAGACTGTTAAATATATAGATCCATGCCTAGAAATTCTAGATTGAAGATATAAATCTGACTTAACTGCATAGAAAAGATAAATAAACCCAAGATGAAACTGTTTAAAGACCAGAGAAGACCTAAGACTGGGATGTGATGACTTCTGGCACATAATATCTGAGGAGACAACAATGAAATTAGAAGACAAAGCAAGAAGCAGACAAAATCAGAGAACCATAAAAGGCAAAGAAACAGACTATTTCAAAAAAGACATATTGACCAAGAGAAATGAAAGCATCTACCTAAACAAAAACTTGTATACAAATATTCTATAAGCATCATCACAGCCAGATATTGAAAACTATCCAAACATCCAACTACTGAATGTCTAAACACTATGGAAAACTACTCAGTTATAAAAAGTAACAAAGTAATGAAATATGCAATAATATAGAAAACATTAAAACATACCACTAAATGAAACAGAGTGAGTGAAAGAAAGAAAGTGAAGTCGCTCAGTCGTGTCCGACTCTTTGCAACCCCATGGACTGTAGCCTACCAGGCTCCTTTGTCCATGGGACTTTCCAGGCAACAATACTGGAGTGGGTTGCCATTTTCTTCTCCAGGAGATCTTCCTGACCCCAGGACTGAACCCAGGCCTCCCACATTGTAGGCAGACGCTTTACCATCTGAGCCACCAGGGAAGTAAAAGAAAGTGAAAGCCAAGTCGCTCAGTCGTGTCTGACTCTTTGCGACCCCTTGGACTGTAGCCTACCAGGCTTCTCTGTCCATGGGATTTTCCAGGCAAGAATGCTGGAGTGGGTTGCCATTTTTTTCTCCAGGAGATCTTCCTCTTCCCAAACCAGGGATTGAACGCAGGTCTCCCGCACTGTAGGCAGACACTTTACTATCTAAGCCACCAGGGTAGTCCTCCAAGGATTCCCTGGTGGCTCAGCTGGTAAAGAATCTGCCTGCAACGCGGGAGACCTGGGTTCGCTTCCTGGGTTGGGAAGATCCCATGGAGAAGGGAAAGGCTACCCACTCCAGTATTCAGGCCTGGAGAATTCCATGGAGGTATAGTCCATGGGGTTGCAAAGAGTCAGATATGACTGAGCGACTTTCACTTCTTCACTTCACAAGAAAATGAAAGAAGGCAATGACAAAACACAAAATTCAAAGAAAAAGAGAAAATGATCATGAAATAAAAGACATTAATGCTTCTCTGGAGCTGGGGGTGGGAGGGGGTGAAAATTGCACTCAAGGATCAGAATGGAACTCTTTAGAGTTCTGGATGTATCTTATATCTTGATCATGGTAGAGATTAAATGAGGCAAGTTTCACCTCAGTCAAGTTGAGTAATGAAGGGAGTTGCAGGTTATCAAAATGAAATGTTACCTAGAGGCCAGGTGTGATTGAAACTGAAAAATATTTCTTAAGTTAAGCACTGTAGACACCAGGTTTTTATCAGAAACTACTGTACTAGAAGTTAAATCAGGGTGATTATTTTTAAGGACTGAAATAATTTATAATGATCAAAAAACAAAAGGAACAACTTTTCTAAAACTTAAGACAATTAATCAATCACTTCAACTGTTTAACTCTTCAGGTGATGGGGGACTCAAGTGGTAAAGAATCTGCCTGCGTAGGAGGAGACCTGAGTTCCACCCCTGGGTTGGGAAGGTCACCTGGAGACGGGAATCGCTATGCATTCCAGTATTATTGTCTGGAAAATTCAGAGGGACCTGGAGGGCTATAGTCCTTGGGGTCACAAAGAGTTGGACACAACAAAGTGACTAATACTTTAATTTGCACTTTCATTTAACTCTTCATCCTTAATCAACCCCTAACAAACACATATAATATTTCTTGTGATTAATACAAATTTTTGTGTTGTTTTTATTTCACTTTGCTTGTGTTTTGTGTTCACCATAAAAACTGTCAACCACATCCACACTGAGGATGGACATGATAATGACTACAATTCACAACCTTAAAATTAAAAGTGGGAGATCAGTTATTTGGCAATTGCATCCATATGCTATTGCTATCATTTCAGTTTTAGTTTTTTTCCTATTACATTGTATTCATGAGAGTTTTTAAGCTGCTTAGAGCAATCTACCACTGCCTGACTATAAATTACATAAGTTCATATCTAACACTTACAATGAATCACTTCACACTGTTTGCTAGGGTTATCACTTTTAAGAGCAAGAATAATCTTAACAATATCAGGACTGTAATTTTATGTAGATTTCTCAGGTACCTTGAAAATTTTAATTGAACAGATAGTTAAGATAAAAAATAATTTGATATACTTCAAATCCATGTGACTTTAATTGTTAAATATTTATTTGCACATTTAACTAACTACATCAAAATATTTCAGATGGTTTTGGAGCATGTGCTGTAGTTAACTCAAAGTGAATCATTTATCTTGAAAAACAAATAGAAAACACATTATATACACATTAAATATAAAGTCTTTCTAAATACAGTACTCACTTTGGAAATCAATTTTATACAGATGTTTTCTTCATCCTAATTCTAAATCAATCCCAATCCTGTATCAAGAAACAAGAGTACATTAAAAAGCATGAAATATATGACATATTTTATAATAGATATGGAATAATCTTTCTTTTCCTATCTATTCCATATCTAAATTTTCATTAGTTAGGCTTCTGTATGGTGATTTACGATGTTCTTAAGCAGTGTTATTGACTCACAGTCTATCCACAAGTACCAGAAAATCAAGTGTGAAGGCAATGCCCATCATTTTGTAAAAATCTAACCCAGTGAAAACACAAGAGCCTTGAGCATAGAAAATAGATATTGCAATTTGCACCCTAAAACTGGGCATTGCATTCTGCCTCTAGAAGAGATGCTGCCACTAGTTCTCAATGGCAGCAGAAAAGCCACTTGGTGAAAATCTGGTAGAGCTACTATAACCCAACAGCAGAACAGCTTCTGTATGATCAGTTTTCTTTATGTCATTACATCCAGTTTCATCATCCAGAGCAAGTCCATCTGACTAGTGAGGCACACATGTGATGCTCAAGTTGTAACTTCTAGGGAAACTGCCAAATGCAGAATGTAAACATTTCAGCTTCTACGGTGAGAAGAAGACAGTCAAAGAAGATGGTGGAATCCTCTAATATGAGATGAAGTTTCAGATGTTGGCATGTCAAACAATAACAAAAAAATTACTACAGACATTAGTAATGATTTTCTAGAAGCAAAAGCTATAATATACTTTCTCTATGCACTGACAATTACTTATATTTACTCAAAGGACTTTTGGTACAATATATAAGCATTAATTAATGCTCACCATTTGTAGCCTACTAGACACTCTTTAACTATGAGTCAGCATCCTATAACTTATGACTGTGTTACTTTAAAAGTGTGAGGTTTTAAATTCCATTTGTGACAAGCTCACAGATAACATCATACTCAATGGTGAAAAGCTGAAAGCCTTTCCTCTAAAATGAGGAACTTGACAAGGATGCCCACTCTCACCACTTCTATTTAACACAGAGCTGCAAGTTCTTGCCACAGAAATCAGGCAAGAAAAAGAAATAAAAGACTGTCAAATGGGAAACAAAGAAATAAAACTGTAACTGTTTGCCGATGGCACGATACTATGAACACACCAAAGTCTACACCAAAAAACTTTAGAAATAAAAAGGAAGTCAATAAAGTTTCAGGATACAAGATTAACATATAAAACTCTGCTGCTTATTTATATACTAATAGTGAAATATCAGAAAAAGAATTCAAGATAATAATCCTATCTGTTTACAAACATATCAAAAAAGAATAAAATACCTAAGAATAAACTTAACCAAGGAGATAAAAGACCTGTTCTCTAAAAACTATAAAACACTGATGAATAAAATATAAATGATACAAAGAAATGGAAATATATCAAGTGCTCCTGGATGGGAAAGTTTAAACATTATTAAAATGTCCATGTTACACAAAGCAATCTACAGATTTAATGCAATCCCTCCCTCCCAGGTGGCAAAGTTGGTATAGGATCTGCCTGCAATGCAGGAGGCCGAAGCTCGATCCCTGGGTCAGGAAGATCCCCTGGAGAAGAAACTGCCTACCCACTCCAGTGCCCTTGCCTGGAAAATTCTATGGACAAAGGAGCCTGGCAGGCTACAGTCCATGGGGTCGCAAAGAGTTGGACATGACCAAGCATGCACTTCCTCCTTCTATCGAAATACACACTGCAATTTCAAAGAACTATAAAATAATCCTAAAATTTATATGGAACCACAAAATCCCCAAATTGCTAAAACAATTTTGCAGAAGAACAAATTTGAAGATACCACATCCTCTGACTTCAGTGCGTGTGTGCTAAGTTGCTTCAGTCATGTCCAACTCTTTGCAACCCATGGACTGTAGCCTGCTGGCTTCTCTGTCCATGGGATTCTTCGGACAAGAATATGGAGTGGGTTGCCATTTTACTTCTCTGACTTCAGACTACAGTACAAAGTTACAGTAAACAAAACAGCATGATATTTACACAAAGCACACACACAAATCAATGGAATAGAATTCAAAGCCCAGAAATAAAGCCACACTCCTATGGTCAATCAATCTACAACAAAAGAAACAAGACAAAACAATATAAAATGGCAGTCTCTTCAATAAGTTGTTCTGGGAGAACTGGACAGTTATGTGTTAAAGAATGCTATAAGAACATTTCATTATGCCATATATAAAAATAAAGTTTAAATGGATTAAAAGACCTGAAAGCAATCCCTGAAACCATAAAATTCCTAGATAAGAGCATAGGCATAATATCCTTTGAAATAAATTGCTGTGATAATTTTTTAGATCTATTTCCTCAGGCAAAAGATATAAAAGCAGAAGTAAACAAAAAGGACATAATTAAATTTAAAAGTTTTTGTACAGCAAAGAAAATCATTGACAAAGCAAAAAGATAACCCCCAAATTGGAGAAAATATCTGTAAATGATATGACCTATAAGGAAATATATATTTTTATATAAATACTTACAATACTCAGTATTTTTTTCAAAGCCTGATTAAAAACTGGGAAAAAAATCTGAAAACATTTTTTCAAAAACATACAGAGGGTCAACAGGCACATGAAAAGATGTTCAATATCACTAATCATAGGAGAAATGCAAATCAAAATCACAATGAAATATCACCTCACACCTATCATAATGCCTACCATAAACAAGAACTCAAATAACTAAGGCTGGCAAGAATGTGGTGAAAAGGAAACCCTAGTATGCACTGTTGGTGGGGATGCAACTGGAGGAGCCATTATGGAAAAAGAGTAGGAAGCTTCCTCAAAAAAACTAAAAACAGAGCTATCATATGATCCAGCAATTCTAATTCTCACCATATATGTGAAGAAAACAAAAACAGTAATACGAAGAGATACATGCACTTCAGTGTTCATCACAGCATTACTTACAATAGCCAAGCTATGGAAGCATCCTAAGATTCCATTAAGTGATGAATGGACAAAAAAGTGGTATATATAGACACATGCATGCATACACATGCAATAGAAGATTGCTGTGCTGTGCTGAGTCGCTCAGTCGTGTCCAACTCGTTTGCAACCACATGGACTGTAGCCCATCAGGCTCCTCTGCCCATGGGGGTTCTCCAGGCAAGAATACTGGAGTGGGTTGCTGTACCCTCCTCCAAAGGATCTTCCTGACCCAGGGATCAAACCAGCATCTCCTGTATTGCAGGCAGATTCTTTACCACTAGGCCACCTAGGAAGCCCAGAGAGTATTATTCTAAATGCAATAACTCAAATAGAGAAAGACAAATATACTGTACATTATCACTCATATGTGGGAACAAAAAAATAAAACAAATTAATGTATATAGCTAAACAGGGATCAAACCCAGTTTCCCGCACTGCTCACAGTCTGAGCCACCAGAGAGGCCCTTGATTATAAAACCAAGCAGAAACAGATTCACACATATAGCAAACAAACTAGCACTTACCCGTGAGGAGAGGTAAGATGGGGTATGGGATCAAGAGACACAAATTACTACGTACAAAATAGATGAGCAAAAGGATATTTGGTACATAATAGGAAATATAGCAATTATTTTGTGATAACTTTAAATGGAGTGTGATCCATTAAAATGAATCACTACCATACACTTAAAACATTAACACTAACATTACACTTAACATTGTAAATCAACTATAGCTTCAACAAAAATAAATTCATTTAACTATAATCGTGAAATAAAATGTTATTGCAAATTGAGCAGAGTGTGAAATGGAACAGATGTCCATATCCTAACCTGTGTTCTTATTTCTCTAATTACTAATTTGTGATTTATGAAAACTTAGTCTACCTCAAGAGCCTCAGTTTCGTCATCCATAGAAAGGTATTCATAATGGTAATAAAATGGTGAATATCTATCTCTTAATATAGAAAAGAGAAATATATAAAAACTAAAGTATACAGTCTACAGAAAATATGAGCTGTTATCTGGGTCACATCTGATAGATAACCAAATGCCTTCATATGTGTTCTCTCAATTTATCACTTATTCCTACATACAATCTTGTTAGGCAATTCTATGGCCTCTATACCACTGTTAAATTATATCTTACTGCACCCACATGCTCTTCACTTCACAAAATAATAAACAAACTACAGACAAGACACACAACTGCCATTTATGTGAGGTAAGACCATGTGTCTTAAATTGAAGAAAGTAGGGAAAACCACTAGACCATTGAGGTACGACCTAAATCAAATCCCTATGATTATACAGTAGAAGTGAGAAATAGACTTAAGGGACTGGATCTGACAGACAGAGTGTCTGATGAACTATGGACAGAGGTTCATGACATTGTACAGGAGATAGGGATTAAGATGATCCCCAAGCAAAAGAAATGCAAAAAAGCAAAATGGCTGTCTGAGGAGAACTTACAAATAGCTGTGAAAAGAAGAGAAGTGAAAAACAAAGGAGGAAAGGAAAGATATTCCCATTTGAAAGCAGAGTTCCAAAGAATAGCAAGGAGAGATAAGAAAGCCTTCCTCCATGATCAGTGCAAAGAAATAGAGGAAAACAATAGAATGGGAAAGACTAGAGATCTCTTCAAGAAAATGAGAGATACCAAGGGGATATTTCATGCAAAGATGGGCACAATAAAGGACAGAAATGGTATGGACCTAACAGAAGCAGAGGATATTAAGAAGAGGTGGCAAGAATACACAGAACTATACAAAAAAGATCTTCATGACCGAGATAATCACGATGGTGTGATCACTCACTTAGAGCCAGACATCCTGGAATATGAAGTCAAGTCGGCCTTAGGAAGCATCACTATGAACAAAGCTAGTGGAGGTGATGGAATTTCAGTTGAACTACTTCAAATCTGAAAAGATGATGCTGTGAAAGTGCTCTGCTCAATATGCCAGCAAAATTTGGAAAACGCAGCAGTGGCCACAGGACGGGAAAAGGACAGTTTTCACTCCAATCCCTGAGAAAGGCAATGCCAAAGAAATCTCAAACTACCTCACAATTGCAGTCATCTCACATGCTAGCAAAGTAATGCTCAAAATTCTCCAAGCCAGCCTTCAGCAATATGTGAACCATGAACTTCCATATGGTCAAGCTGGTTTTAGAAAAGGCAGAGGAATCAGAGATCAAATTGCCAATATCTGCTGGAACATCAAAAAAGCAATAGAGTTCCAGAAAAACATCTGCTTCTGCTTTATTGACTATTCCAAAGCCTATGACTGTGTGGATCACAATAAACTGTGGAAAATTCTGAAAGAGATGGGAATACCAGACCACCTGACCTGCCTCTTGAGAAACCTGTATGCAGGTCAGGAAGCAACAGTTAGAACTGGACATGGAACAACAGACTGGTTCCAAATAGGAAAAGGAGTATGTCAAGGCTGTATACTGTCACCCTGCTTATTTAACTTACATGCAGAGTACATCATGAGAAATGCTGGGCTGGAAGAGGCACAAGCTGGATTCAAGATTGCCAGGAGAAGTATCAATAACCTCAGATAAGCAGATGACATCACCCTTATGGTAGAAAGTGAAGAAGAACTAAAGAGACTCTTGGTAAAAGTGAAAGAGGAGAGTGAAAAAGTCGGCTTAAAGCTCAACATTCAGAAAACTGAGATCACAGCATCCAGTCCCATGGTAAATAGATGTGGAAACAGTACAGTGGCTGACTTTACTTTTCTGGGCTCCAAAATCACTGCAGATGGTGATTACAGCCATGAAATTAAAAGATGCTTACTCCTTGGAAGGAAAGTAATGACCAACCTAGACAGCATATTAAAAAGCAGAGACATTACCTTGCCAACAAAGGTCCATCTAGTCAAGGCTATGGTTTTTCCAGTAGTCATGTATGGATGTGAGAGTTGGACTATAAAGAAAGCTGAGTGCAGAAGAACTTATGCTTTTGAACTGTGGTGTTGGAGAAGACTCTTGAGAGTCCCTTGGACTGCAAGGAGATCCAACCAGTCCATCCTAAAGGAGATCAGTCCTGGGTGTTCATTGGGAGGACTGATGTTGAAGCAGAAACTCCAATAGTTTGGCCACCTGATGTGAAGTACTGAGTCATTTGGAAAGACCCTGATGCTGGGAAAGACTGGGGCAAGAGGTGAAGGGGACAACAGAGAATGAAATGGCTGGATGGCATCACTGACTCTGGACATGAGTTTGGGTAGACTCTGGGAATTGGTGATGGACAGGGAGGCCTGGCATGCTGTGGTTCATGTGGTGCAAAGAGTTGGACACAATGAGCAACTGAACCCCCCCATGCTGTTGATAAGTAAACACAATTTTTTAGTCATGTTTTATTAACACTATTTGATATGCTACATGCTTCCAGGAGAGGACAGTTATCTGTTTATTAAAAAAAAAAAAAATTCTCTTCTGATTACAGGCTGACAACATTTAAATAATTAAACAATTTTATGAGCAGCCCTCTTGATATCAAACATGACACATACTAAAACTGGCAGAAGTACAGATTATTGTCTTGAAGAAATATGTAAAACCTGAGGATCTCAAAAAAAAAATGATATTCAGAACAGAAAATTATGCTACTTAATTACACTGCAGTGAAATGGATTATAAAAGCAATTTGCAGTCCTAGATATGGTGGGCAGATAAAAATTATATTTTTTCTGCATTGCTTAAGGTTGAAAGAGACTGTAGATGCATAGCTGGAGAAATGATGAAAAACTAATGAGCATAAACTAAAAATTCTCCTTATGTCTCTACCAATAAAATCTCCCCACTCTCTAACATGTTTCCCTCTCCAGGTCACCTAGACACATCTGAGTCCTGAAATTTTGTCTGATCTGTTCCACCCATACTATTGTATTCTTGCCCATCTGATAATGGGATTTGGAGGAAGGAATAATCTAACCCTTCTCGCATTGACTGAACTAACAGAATTGAGTATGGATTGAATAAAGAGAGAGGAAACCCATCAAGGAAGAATGATAGAGGCAGGAAGAGAGCAATGGATGTAGCCAGTGGCACTATTGTATAATGGAACACAGTAACCATTTATAGAGTGGGTATCTTTAGAAATTTCACACTAAAATCAATATGCCAGCTCTGACATACAGCTCTGCCGTAGGCAATTATTTTTTTCAAGAAAAAAAAATCATAACAGATTTAACAAAAATAGAAAGTGAATGTATACCCAAAGATTGAATATTTCTTAGGAATAGAAGATAGCAAGAAAACTACTAGCTGCCTATTATGCTTTAAGCATTAAAAAAAAAAAAAAAAAAAGGCATGGCGGAAGGCAAGGCAAAATGGACCACTTTCTCCAGGATGCTCTGAACTCAACAGTAAGAGCCCCAAGTACTTGGACGTACCTTTGACTTAAGTTTATCTACCCCCACCTCTATCTACCTACACACACAAACACATACACCCATTACAGTGTTAATATTAAATGGTTCCTCAGATTTTAAAATGTTTACCTAATTCTAACATGACCAGGCGCTTTTACTGACTTTCTTTAGATGAAGAAGACAGTTTGTGTCTGTGTCTTTTGGGAGGCTGACAATGTGGACACATTTTCTCAGTTTAGATTCCATCAGGATGGTGCTGCATTTTAGATTCACTTGGATGTAGCAGAGAAATGGGAAATCACACACCACTGACAGAAGGGTAACTAATGGCCCTCTCTCAGAATTTCTGACTTAGGTTTTGATAAATGTAAGTTAGGAGGACTGGCGAGATTTAGCAGGGTTTTTACAGAATTAACAACCAGGCTGTCACAGCATTCAAAGTGAGGAAAGACTGTCCCTCTTACTGACTAGATACTACTGCTTCTCAGTAGATTCTGATGATGATAATTATGATAACTAACAATTTTTGATTGGAATTATGTGACACTTTCCTAACTATGTAATGCAAGGTAACTTTTTAAAATTTAATTTAATTGTGCAAGATAAATGCTATTATTATTCCATTTCTACAGTAGGAAAAGGAGGTACAGTGCTTTCTAAAATGAAACAGTAAAATGGTTCTTGTTTCATGGAGAAGACTTGAGACTAAAAAAGTTGTATAAATGTTGTGAAGACAGTGTGGTTTCAATGAGAAAAATGGAAAAGCAGAATGAGAACTGAAATAAAATATTTTAAAATTCTTCCTAAACATAAACCTGAATAGAAAATAAAATATTGGAAGTGCAAGATAAATGCAAATCATTGTTTTCTTATAGCCTCCTCTCAGAAAAGTTCAGAAATCAGATGAAACAATGTATTTAGAGATGTTTCAATATTTTCAATATTAATTCAAAAAAAATTTTTTGACATTCAAAAACATTCAAAAATGTTTCAATATTGTTTTCAATAGTTATTCCTAAAAGCTTAGTTTAGAACTGTGGATATTACAGCTCTCACAGAATGTCACTTTTTGATACATTCGTGAATGGAATTACTCATGTAGACAGATTTTATTCTTGACCCATTATAACAGCTCCTTTCTTTAAGGCATATGGAGTTTATATCTCACAAACTATCACAATCTATTAGAGATAGGTTTGTAATTCTTGACCCACATGCAACAATAGCCTATTGTAGGTGAATTTTTTTAGCTTTCCTAATAAACAGCAGACAAAGAACAAAAACAAAACTTCTATAATATGAACCAAAAAACCTAGGATTTAAGAGTTTTATTTGATGCATGCATTCTCCAGGTTGCAAGAGGATTTACCCCTCCCTAAGATTTTCCATCAGGCAGTTTTATATATTCATTTATGCACCTACCTTAAATATTCCCATTAGTTACTAAAATTTTTACTCTAACATAAAAGAAGGAGATGGTAGTCTGGTTCAGTGAAGGAGGAAGAGGGCAGGATGACGGGGAGAGCGGTGTCACTTCATGTTCTAGCACACATCACAGTTTGTTCTTGGAGAACCAACCAAGGAAGAATTACCAGCACGGGTGGTAGGAGGTGAATTCAGAGAACACCTGAGAATGTCTTATGACATGAAGTCTCATTCTGAAATCACCCAGAGCTCGTGGACACAGGCTGACCTTTGCTCAGTGAAGTGAGAGGCCTCAGTGCCTTCCTGAGACACACAATGCAATCAGTCCCTTCTTGATGCTTCCGGACCCTGTCAAGCCCCGCAGGCTGCCATCTCCTATCTCATGGAAACACTGCCAAGGATCGGATTGTGAGCAAAGCAGCAGATATTAGTTCTCACATTTTTCTCAGGATTTTCTTCCTGAAATTGCCTTTGAGTTTTGGTTTTGATACTTTACACACACACACACACACACACACACACACACACATATGTTTGAGAAGAGTATATGCGCTTGAGTACTATGCTCCTGAAATCTCAAACACCTGACTAAAATGAGAAAATGGTCATGCCCTTCTTCACTGTCCAAAGACGAGGGCACTAAAACATGTGCATTCTTACTATTACTCTCTTGGCCGAGTTTGGGAGTTTAACATATGAATATGGCACCTGGGCCACCTGCACAAGATTTCTACAGCCAAATCACAGTAACCAACAGCTAGTATACACATGACTCATTTCAAGTCTATGTAGCCACCTATTATCACCATATGTCTTTTATTTGATTTTTCGTCATAGGAATATCTTTTCTGAATCATTTACTTTCTATTGAGAGCTCATAAAGGAGTTGGTCCACAGATCCAATATGGGGTCAAGGAACACCATTACTGCATTAGACTCATGGTCCATGAAAACCACTATTTATTGCTTAAATCTGCTTTGAAAGATCTGCAATGAGCAACCATTGCTGTCCTTCCCTAAAAACTACCAGAGTTTAATATCATCCAAGCCAGTTGTGCATATGATTTGTGATAGAATTAAACTCCAATGCTGTAAAGAGCAATACTGCATAGGAATCTGGAATGTTAGGTCCATGAATCAAGGCAAATTGGAAGTGGTCAAATAGGAGATGGCAAGAGTGAACATCGACATTTTAGAAATCAGTGAACTAAAATGGATTGAAATGGGTGAATTTAACTCAGATGACCATTATATCTACTACTGTGGGCAAGAATCCCTTAGAAGAAATGGAGTAGCCATCGAAGTCAGCAAAAGAGTCTGAAATGCAGTATTGGATGCAATTTCAAAAACGATAGAATGATCTCTGTTCGTTTCTAAGGCAACCATTCAATATCATAGTAAACCAAGTCTATGTCCCGACCAGTAATGCTGAAGAAGCTGAACTTGAACAGTTCTATGAAGACCTACAAGACATTCTAGAACTAACACCCCCAAAAGATGTCCCTTTTATCATAGGGGGCTGGAATGTAAAAGTAGGAAGTCAAGAAATACCTGAAGTAACAGGCAAATTTGACCTTGAAGTACAAAATGAAGCAGATCAAAGGCTAACAGAGCTTTGCCAAGAGAATACACTAGTCATAGCAAACACCCTCTTTCAACAACACAAGAGAAGACTCTACACATGGACATCACCAGATGATCAATACTGAAATCTCTTCAGCCAAAGAAACTCTATACAGTCAGCGCAAACTAGACTGGGAGCTGACTGTGGCTTGGGTTATGAATTCCTCATTGTCAAATTCAGACTTAAATAGAAGAAAGCAGGGAAAACCACTGGACCATTCAGGTATGACCTAAATCAAATCCCTTGTGTTTATACAGTTCAGTTCAGTTCAGTCGCTCAGTCGTGTCCGAATCTATGACCCCCATGGACTGGAGAACACCAGGCTTCCCTGCCCAGTACCAATTCCTGGAGCTTGCTCAAGTTCATGTCCATCAAGTCAGTGATGCTATCCAACTATCTCATCCTCTGTTGTCCCCATCTCTTCCTGCATTCAATCTTTCCCAGCATCAGGGTCTTTTCCAGTGAGTCAGCTCTTCCTACCAGATGGCCAGCGCACTGGAGTTTCAGCTTCAGTATCAGTCCTTCCAAAGAATATTCAGGACTGATTTCCTTTAGAATTCACTGGTTGGATCTCCTTGCAGTCCAAGGGACTCTCAGGAGTCTTCCCCAACACCACAGTTTAAAAGCATCAATTCTTTGGTGCTCAGCTGTCTTTATAGTCCAACTCTCACATCCACACATGACTACTGGAAGAACCATAGCTTTGACTAAATGGACATTTGTCGGCAAGGTAATGTCACTGCTTTTTAATATGCTGCCTAGGTTGGTCATAGTTTTTCTTCCAAGGTGCCAAGCATCTTTTAATTTCAAGTTCACGTACAAAGACATTTAAATTTCTTCAGAAACCACTAGCACATCTTGCTTCATACTGTGACTCAACCTCTGTTTTAAATATCTGCTTTTTTTTTTAGGATTTCCATAAACTACCTTAATAATACCTAGATCTTCTTCATATTTTTTTCATTTATTCCCATCTCCATGGGCCTTTGGCTCTTGCTTTGGTTTCCCTTGGGTTCTCTGGTTTCAGCTCTGCCCTGAAAGCCTCCACTCTTTGGCTTCTAGGTTGGAGTCTCTTGACTCTGCCTCTGATTTGCATGGTTTTAAGAGACTACTCACAAGATGTACTCCTCTTAGCCACCCTACTGGAAAAAGCAATGGTCTCAAGGAATTAGTCAGATTCTGGCCCCAGCCCTATTATGTAAAGGATAGTTTTCTGTAGTAATAAGTACATAACAAAATAAAGTGAGTCATCAACATTTAGATTAGACTTGTAGTTACAGTGGTTTTGACTATGAAACTGGAGACATGGTAGATCAATTTGTAAGAACAATATTCTTACTTGTGGTGTGGCAGTATATTATCATCTTTTTTTGTGAAATACAGACTTGGAGGACAGAAAGAATCCCATGTATGTCAATATGAAGTGCTCCTTAATATCTCCAATCCTCAGTTTCTTCAACTGTCAAGTAGGGATAATATAATATTGTCTCCCAGGGCCATTAGTATGTTTTTCATGCCAATAGTCGGACACCGAATAACATTTAAGTAAAACAGTAAAGAGTAGTAGCAGTCTGAGCCAGAGAGAGTATGTAAGAATATATTTTAAAGTATTAATGCCTGAAACACATGTGTTGATTTAATCAAATGAGTTATGTAGAGGCATAGCATGATCAAACAATCTGGGAATAAACATGAGTAGGTGGCTGATAACAATGACTCAGAAGATATAAAAGACTATCCTTCATACAATTAGAACAGGTGACACTCTGAGGCTCTGGGTTCATATATTTTTTTTTTTTTAATTTTATTTTATTAGTTGGAGGCCAATCACTTCACAACATTTCAGTGGGTTTTGTCATACATTGACATGAATCAGCCATATAGTTACACGTATTCCCCATCCCGATCCCCCCTCCCACCTCCCTCTCCACCCGACTCCTCTGGGTCCTCCCAGTGCACCAGGCCCGAGCACTCGTCTCATGCATCCAGCCTGGGCTAGTGATCTGATTCACCATAGATAATATACATCAGTTCTGGGTTCATATTAACGAGGTATGCTAAGACCATCTGATTGAAAGCATGGCCAGATTATATTGTGCAGCAACTTCCTTCAAGCAGAGGCGTCAACTGGTCCAACTCTTTTACTACAATGGACTTAAGACTTCCTTGACCAGACTGTGACAGAAAAAAAAAAAAAAACTGTGCAAATTGCAAAGCTTAGTCTTCAGGAGGTATTATGGCTTCTTTTCTACCTTCTTTGAATGCTGACCTGAAACTGCCATTTAAGGATGAAAGCCTTCATGGGGAGCTGAAGGTGTCTCAGAGGACACTCGACACCAATGTCAAAATTGTGAGGGACCATTTACCCCAGTGATTCTTCAGCTGGACACAGTCATATGAGTACAATCAGGTGAAACCAGCAAAACTCTGTCCAGCCAAGCCATGTAGTCAAGAGAAATCATAATGTTGATGTGAATCACTAAATTGAGAGACAGTTTTTTTACACAGTGACAGAGAACAGAATCGCTATTGATTAATTTAGAAATAATTGAAAAAATTTTATCAGGAAAGGATCTAAGTAAAGCTGAATATACTGCATCTTTGTCTGAAACATTTTTCAGCAGTTTTTGCCCCAAGTAATTTACATCTGTTGTTAGAAAACACTAGTTTTATGGAAATTTTATAACTACAAAATATTAAAAGATTATCACAGAGATATAAAGTTAAAAAAGGTCAGATCTAAAGGTTTACATGTTCATGATCTCTCTTATTAGAAGTCATTCCATGTGTGACAGTATAACTGAAACTGTAATCCTTATAGGTTTTAACAGCTAAACACACCAACACGTCTCTTTGGGATCTACTAAAATTCCATTTAAAAACTATAAGGTGGAGGTGGGAGGGAGGCTCAGAGTGAGGGAATATATGTATATTTATAGTTGATTCATGTTGTTGTACAACAGAAACATACAACAGTATGAAGCAATTGTCCATTACAAATAAATGAAAGACAACAAAAAATTAAAAAAATAAAAACTATAAGGTACTTGTAAGCAGATCTTAGCTTAACAGTGTTGGGTTTTTTTGGGGGGGGGGGGCGGTGTTTAAAGTGACTTTCTCTGAGTTTTGCTTGAAATCATACCTTAAGAATTTTATGATTTTTTTGTGTGTGTGCATGTTTGCTCATGTGCACTCAGTCATGTCTGACTCTGCAACCCCATGGACTTTAGCCTGCCAGGCTCCTCTGCCCATGGAATTTTCCAGGCAGGAATACTGGAGTGGGTTGCTGGTTCTTACTCCAGGGATTTTCTCAACCCAGGGATCGAACCCACATCTATTGTATCTCCTGCTTTAGCAAGTGGATTCTTTTCTACTGGTGCCACCTGGGAAGCCCCCATGTGATTGTTTGGTCTTTATAAGTCCAAGGAAAATGAAAGACAGAAACAGAGACGGAGAAAGATAAGAGAGACAGAGACAAAGAGACACGCATAAATCACGCAGGCTGGTTTCTTTCTAATCTTCTGGGATAAAATTAGGAGAAAGTCATTCTTAGAAGGGAAATAAAGCTGAGAAAAAGCAGAATACTCTACAGCTCTTAGAACTGTTTAACTGTTGCGACCCTGTAACCTTCAATAACGTTACAGGTATGGTGAGAGGCCAAAGACCAAAATAACTTAATGGTGAATATATTCAGTCCAATTTAAAATACTCATATTAATGATGGCACTAAATACAGAAGGTATTCAGAATGCCTTTTACTATGTAAAAAGGTTTTTGGCTATTTTCTAAATCTGATAAATTTCATTAAGTTGACCTTAGTTAAAAATTTCCAATTTTTTTGTTTCAAATGCATTTGCAGACTTCACCAAGATTGAGTGACAAAATATTATAAACCATAAAATTTTAATACAAACAGTAAAATTCACTTATTTTGATGTATAGCTTTGTATGAATTCTCACAAGTGCATAAAATCTTATTATTGAGTAAAGACAAAAAAAATTCCCCCATGTGGTTCCTTTGTAGTCACCCCTCAGCCCACCCTAAGCCCGCAAATGATATTCTGTTCTCCATCCCTATAGTTCTGCCATTTCCAAAACAGACCATGAATTTTAGATGTGTAACTTTTATTGTGTAGAGATGATCAGGCTTTAATGAAATAAAATGGTATTTTTCACAAATGCTACGTTGTCTTCAGAGGAAAACAATTTCCTCTGTAGCTTCACCAAGCTGTGGTTTTTAGACTGGAGTTGAAAATCTTTACCAGGGATTATTCTGTAAAAGAATTCTCTAACTCTGTAATAAAAGATTTGGTGGAAGGAACTGAAAGGAACCTGGAAAAACTAATGGAGGTAAAGGTTTTAACACAGGCCATCTTTCAGTTCAATATAAATTGTATCTTTCCTCATTTTAAAGAACACATAAACACACACAAAGACTAGAGCATACACAATAATCATAGAAAGCACAATAAAAACAAACGTAGATATTTACCTTATGTTCACTCACTGATTCAATAAGAATTTAGTGAAGCATTTATTATGATGGCTTGGGAGAAAGAGTGAATTCAGAGAAACAAGATATTTTCCATCATGCAGTTTATATTCTGGTAGGAAAACACAGACAATAAATAAGTAGGCAAATAATTTAAATAATTGTATACTGTTAGGTTTGAAATCTTCTAAAAGCTTACAGATTATTTGAGGACAATTAGCTGTGCACAAGTAGGAGACTGGGAAACTCCTATTAAGTGACTGAGGAGGTGAATTAGGGAAGGGAAGGCAGCTAATATATAGTATTATGACAGGGCCCAGGTCCTCTTCCGAACGCTGGGGAATGTGTGGAATGACCCTCAGGTTTATTCCAAGCTAAAAAAAAAAAAAAAAAAAAAAAAAATGCTAGTGTTTCTACCCACTTGCGTCTCTTTTTCTTCAATTGTTTTACTCTTTATTCTTCAGACTGAAGAATTTCTACTGATCTATCTTCCTATTTATTCATTACAATTTTTCTGCTATCATGCATCCACCATTGAATTAATCTACCAAATTTTTTAACTCTAGAATTATACTATTCAACTCTAGGATTTCCATTTTTTATTTCTACTTCTCCTTTGAGATTTCCTATTTATTAAGTCACTACAAATAATTCTTTAATTTTTTGAAACATTGTGTTTTTCAGTACTTTAAACGTATTTCTAACAATTGCTTTGATGCCCTTTCTGCTCAATCCAATGTTCAGCGAACCTAAGATCAGTTTTTGTTGCTGTTTTCCCATTAATAGTGGTCATTTATTTTACATTATTTATTCTACTTCATATTTTAGTGGTCAGCTACTGATTTGACTGTACTCCAAAAAGTCAAGTCCTGTGTGTATATGTCTATGGGGAATCTCAGTTAACCTCCATTTTCTATCTGCCATGGCTTCAACTGTACGCCAGGCTTTCTCAGGTCTCCCTTAGCAAGTGTGTAGGTTTCTGTCAGTCAGGCAGGTTTGGATGGCTTATGGGTGGACCTCACCTTCTAAGCTCTGCTCATTAAATTTCTGGCAGGTCTGTAGCTTGCCCCAACTGTGACTGTGACTTCTGGCTCACAGACGTACAAATTTCATCTCATTTCTTATGAGTTAGTAAATTTTACTAATAATGTCACCCATGTGAGTTTTCAGTTATATTGGTCCAAAGGGAACCCACCCCCTCTCGCAGCAAGATTGATTCCCATGGCCAGCGTCCACCCAGGTCACACTGCTGTGCTTGCTGCCAGAAGTTGGGTGGACTTGATTAGACCAGTACCAGGAAAGAATGTCGTCGACTCTGCTACTCTTACTGAAACTATTGGCAGCTTTTATAAATGTGTGCCTCTCAGTTTGTTTAATCATTTTTCTGAGAACATATTATGGTTGTTTTCAACTATTCTGTCCAATTTTATATTTTTTTAATTTTTAGGAAAGGGTTTGCCAATTTTTTTAAGTTACTATCGATCAAATCTAACCCTGCTCCTCCCAAGTTCCTTTATACCAGCACTGAAAAGACATGGTGGATATGATATGACAAATTTTTATCAAGTTCTCCCACTAAAGCAAGTCATATGAATTCTTCAGTTTTCAAAATTCTTTCTGTGCTTTATAAAATAATGGTTATGAAAGAGTGGTCAATATAAAGCAGTGAAAACTCAATTGTGAGGAGAAAAGGTTGTCTTTATAGCTGCATACACATTGTGTAATGAAAAACTTTTTTCTCAAGTTATACAGAAAGGACATCTGTTCCAGTGATAACTTTCTTTTTGTCCAAACTTTTAAATTTATTTTTATTTGGAGGATAATTGCTTTATAATATTATGTTTGTTTCTGCCATTCATTAACATGAATCAGCCATAGGTATGCATATGTCCAGGCCCTCTTGAACCTACATCCCTATTCCCACATTTTTACTGGTAGCACAGATAAAAATAAAAATAAAACGAAATCATAAGCTGATGGCAAATATTTATCCTCAGTTTTATTTCTGATAAAGTTAACTATATAATTTAGTATTTCTCAATTATGTGTTCCAATTTGAAGTCTTCTTTTTGCCCTGAGAATTCATGCCTGTGAAATTCATCCTGCATCCATCTGAATTGATTCTTTGTTAAGCTAGATTTCTCTGAAAGCTCTCAGTTGTCAAGTTGTCTTTTGAAAATGAAATATGATTCTCAATATATTAATCCCACACTTAAAGTGATCCTTGTTTCAGTTCAGTTTAGTTGCTCAGTCATGTCCAACTCTTTGTGACCCCATGGACTGCAGCATGCCAGGCTTCCCTGTCCTTCACCAACTCCTGAAGCTTGCTCAAACTCAAGTCCATCTAGTCAGTAATGCCATCAAACCATTTCATCCCTTGTCATCCCCATATCCGCCTGCCTTCAATCTTCCCCAGCATCAGGGTCTTTTCTAATGAGTCAGATCTTCCCATCAGGTGGCCAAGTATTGGAGCTTCAGCTTCAGCATCAGTCCTTCCAATAAATAGTCAGGACTGATTTCCTTTAGGATTGACTGGTTGGTTTGATCTTGCAGTCCAAGGGACTCTCAAGAGTCTTCTCCAACACCACAGTTAAAAGCATCAATTCTTCAGCACACAGTTTTCTTTATGGTTCAACTTTCCCATCCATACATGAATATTGGAAAAACCATAGCTTTGACTAGATGGACCTTTGTCGGCAAAATAATGTCTCTGCTTTTCAATATGTTGTCTAGGTTGGTCATAGCTTTTCTTCGAAGGAGCAAGCATCTTTTAATTTAATGGCTGCAGTCACCATCTGCAATGATTTTGGAGCCCAAGAAAATAAAGTCTGTCACTGTTTCTACTGTTTCCCCATCTGTTTGCCATGAAGTGATGGGATTTGATACCATGATCGTCATTTTTTAAATGTTGAGGGTTAAGCCAGCTTTTTCACTTTCCTCTTTCACTTTCATCAAGAGGCTCTTTAGTTCCTCATCGCTTTCTGCCATCAGGGTAGTGTTATCTGCGTATCTGAGGTTATTGATATTTCTCCCACCAATCATGTTACTGAGTCACAACTTTACTCCTTGTGCCTTCTTGAATTCACTTGATTTCCACCTGCAATGTTATTATTTCTTCTAAGTTTATTAAATTGCTTCTAATGGTAGAATTTATGCAAAGCATATTATCATTAGCATATCTGAATTCAACACAGATTAGAACAATTAAAAATTATCTGAGACTATAAAAGGGAGCTGTAATTTGGAAGCAAAGCTTTCTGACAAGGTGAATACATCCTGAAGTATCCTGAGGCACACTGATTAAAGCAGAGGATACTCTTCTCTTCGCAATACAAAGTGAACTAAGAAAATAAATCTATTACATTCATGTACATATGTATATTTGTGTGTGTGCTATGCATGTATGATTAGCAAGGCTTATCAAACAAAACATTGTACAGTGAACTAAGAAAACTTATGCATGCATGTATATGTATATATGTGTATATCAGTAAGATTTATTAAAGATAGTTACAAATATCTTGAAAAAAGTATTGTCAAACTCTCCTACATATTAAAACTGGGCTACTGTTTCTTAGAGCATGTAGTAGTTCACTTTGATTCTTTAAGATCCCTCTGATTTTGCAGGTACCATAATGATGTTTTAAACGCCAATATATTTGGAGTTATGATGAGGATTATAATCTTTGCATCCTTTAAAGATTTAAAGATAGCACAATATCCTCCATTCTTCCCCCTACAATATTATTTTTTTTTATTTTCTTATGTAGGGAAGGAAGACAGTTTCAGACATTTCAGAGGTTTCTAGCCTCATAGCCCTGTATCCCACAACACAGAGTTACCCCAGGTACCAAGTATATCAATCCCAATTACACATTCTGACCCTGGGAAATACTACCAAGTGGGTGTGTAAACTTAAATGAACACTCTATAAGCTTAACATGAGCTCAGGTCAGTTCAGTCGCTCAGTCGTGTCTGACTCTTTGAGACCCCGTGAATTGCAGCATGCCAGGCCTCCCTGTCCATCACCAACTCCCGGAGTTTACTCAAACTCATGCCCATCGAGTCGGTGATGCCATCCAGCCATCTCATCCTCTGTCGTCCCCTTCTCCTCCTGCCCTCAATCCCTCCCAGCATCAGAGTCTTCTCCAACCAGTCAACTCTTCACAGGAGGTGGCCAAAGTATTGGAATTTCAGCTTCAGCATTAGTCCTTCCAATGAACACCCAGGACTGATCTCCTTTAGGATGGACTGGTTGGATCTCCTTGCAGTCCAAGGGACTCTCAAGAGTCTTCTCCAACACCACAGTTCAAAAGCATCAATTCTTCGGCGCTCAGTTTTCTTCACAGTCCAACTCTCACATCCATACATGACCACTGGAAAAACCATAGCCTTAACCAGATGGACCTTTGTTGGCAAAGTAATGTCTCTGCTTTTTAATATGCTGTCTAGGTTGGTCATAACTTTCCTTCCAAGGAGTAAGCATCTTTTAATTTCATGGCTGCAGTCACCATCTGCAGTGATTTTGGAGCCCCAAAAAATAAAGTCTGACACTGTTTCCACTGTCTCACCATCTATTTCCCATGAGGTGATGGAACCAGATGCCATGATCTTAGTTTTCTGAATGTTGAGCTTTAAGCCAACTTTTTCAGTCTCCTCTTTCACTTTCATCAAGAGGCTTTTTAGTTCCTCTTCACTTTCTGCCATAAGGGTGGTGTCATCTGCGTATCTGAGGTTATTGATATTTCTTCCAGCAATCTTGATTCCAGCTAGTGCTTCTTCCAGCCCAGCATTTCTCATGATGTCCTCTGCATATAAGTTAAATAAGCAGGGTGACAATATACAGACTTGACGTACTCCTTTTCCTATTTGGAACCAGTCTGTTGTTCCATGTCCAGTTCTAACTGTTGTTTCCTGATCTGCATATAGGTTTCTCAAGAGGCAGGTCAGGTGGTCTGGTATTCCCATCTCCTTCAGAATTTTCCAGTTTATTGTGATAACATGGGCTAGGATTTCATCTATTAGCTGGAATCACATGCCTACATTCTAACAGGTGGCCATGATGGCACTTTGGTTCTCTGGATACCAACTTGCACCTGTGTCTAGTGGCCCTTGAGATGTCTGGGCATTTCTCTTTCCCCAGTGTACAGTTACTCCAGTTACCAGCCACAGATACCTTTGGGGAAGGATTGATGGAATTATTATTTATAGTTATTATGGTATTACAGATTTCTTCTTTTTGGAGATGAGGTGTCTTCTCCCTTCAGTGGGTTCCAAATGTGAAAATTATCTCATAAAATGAAAGTGGGAAAGAGAGGGTGATACTTTATTGGGGTGACTTCCCTCAAGCTCCTGTTCCTCCATCATTGACATCTTTCTGTAGAACAAGGTGAGGTGTATTCTTGCTGGCTGACTATCTCTTTTTCCCTTGACTACCAGGCTCCATCAGTCATCTCTGTAGCTCTCTGTGATTCAGATCTCTTGACTGGCACTCTGATCCTTTCCTTCTCTCCAATAGTTGTGTCCACAAAGCTTCAATCAAGTAAGCATCAACTCCCAGCCTCTATAGGTTTCAAGTTCTATGATTCTTACTACTTTCAGTGAGCCTAGTTATGTGATGGCCTCTGCTATCATCAGCCCTGGATTACAAAGAAAAGCCAACAGGGAAAATTTTAGTGATGCTGAAACCAGCTCCTCTCACCTGTTTCCTAACAATCCTGTTTTTCTGAAGTCCTGATGCACACACCGAACCTCTGCTAATTAATCAGTGTAGGTTTATACCTCCGGTTATCTTCCCTCCAAAAGAAGGTGTACTGCCTGAAATCCTGCCCTGTAGAAGAATTTTCCTCCTTCAGAGCCACACTCTGCATGGATCCAACTGCAGCAGTGCTTTTCTGTCTGATGCTAAAAAACCATGGGCACCAATTGTAAACCAGGTTTGACCTATCTTTCCTCGTCAACCTGTTATAGGACATCTCATGATAATACAGCAGAGACTGAAGGATAGTAAGAAATACATCAGTGATGAAAGCGCCGTGGGAGACTGAGACATGTGTCCATGCCTTTTTTTCACAATCAAGGAGGTCATCTTGTGCTCTTTATACATTGTGAATAATCCAATGTAAAAATCCCAGTACGCATCACTTGTTCTCTGAAACTACTCTGAATAGTAAGAATTTGATAGCAAGTCAGAGTCTAACTAGAAAATAGAAACCACTTGAGGATGAAAATAGACTCATTTTAAGGATTTAATCTATGGGAACACTAAGAAGCCAAGCAGGGGACATAGAATATTCATTAACGATTATACAATCATTCATTGAACTTACATCGTTTATCCTTCAGGAGTATTATGCAGGTTTATTTATTAGAATGAATTAAGTGGATTTCATGATTTCATAAATGTTTATGCATTGTCTCATAAAGCAATGACTTAACAAGCTTGATTTCTAAGGAATTCCACAAGAAAATATATTTACTTTTAACATCATGTTTTGTTTTTTTTTAGAGACATCTAAGAGAAGGCAGCAAGAATACACAGAAAAACTGTACAAAAAAGATCTTCATGACCCAGATAATCACGATGTTGTGATCACTCACCTAGAGCCAGACATCCTGGAATGTGAAGTCAAGTGGGCCTTAGAAAGCATCACTACTAACAAAGCTAGTGGATGTGATGGAGTTCCAGTTGAGCTATTTCAAATCCTGAAAGATGATGATGTGAAAGTGCTGCATTCAATATGCCAGCAAATTTGGAAAACTCAGCAGTGGCCACAGGACTGGAAAAGGTCAGTTTTCATTCCAATCCCTAAGAAAGGCAATCCCAAAGAATTCTTAAACTACTACACAATTGCACGCATCTCACATGCTAGCAAAGTAATGCTCAAAATTATCCAAGCCACGCTTCAGCAATATGTGAACCATGAACTTCCAGATGTTCAAGCTGGTTTTAGAAAAGGCAGAGGAACCAGAGATCAAATTGCCAATATCTGCTGGATCATCGAAAAAGCAAGAGAGTTCCAAAAAAAACATCTATTTCTGCTTTATTGACTACAGCAAAGCCTTCGACTGTGTGGATCACAATAAACTGTGGATAATTCTGAAGGAGATGGGAATACCAGACCACCTGACCTGCCTCTTGAGAAACCTATATGCAGATCAGGAAGCAACAGTTAGAACTGGACATGGAACAACAGACTGGTTCCAAATAGGAAAGGAGTACGTCAAGGCTATATATTGTCACCCTGCTTGTTTAACTTATATGCAGAGGACATCATGAGAAATGCTGGGCTGGAAGAAGCACTAGCTGGAATCAAGATTGCTGGAAGAAATATCAATAAAATCAGATACGCAGATGATACCATCCTTATGGCAGAAAGTGAAGAGGAACTAAAAAGCCTCTTGATGAAAGTGAAAGAGGAGACTGAAAAAGTTGGCTTAAAGCTCAACATTCAGAAAACTAAGATCATGGCATCTGGTTCCATCACCTCATGGGAAATAGATGGTGAGACAGTGGAAACAGTGTCAGACTTTATTTTTTGGGGCTCCAAAATCACTGCAGATGGTGACTGCAGCCATGAAATTAAAAGATGCTTACTCCTTGGAAGGAAAGTGATGACCAACCTAGACTTTGCCAACAAAGGTCCGTCTGGTCAAGCCTATGGTTTTTCCAGTGGTCATGTATGGATGTGAGAGTTGGACTATAAAGAAAGCTGAGTGCCAAAAAATTGTTGCTTTTGAACTGTGGTGTTGGAGAGGACTCTTGAGAGTCCCTTGGACTGCAGGGAGATCCAACCAGTACATCCTGAAGGAGATCAGTCCTGGGTGTTCATTGGAAGGACTGATGCTGAAGCTGAAACTCCAGTACTTTGGTCACCTCATGCGAAGAGTTGACCTGTTGGAAAAGACCCTGATGCTGGGAGGGATTGGAGACAGGAGCAGAAGGGATGACAGAGGATGAGATGGCTGGATGGCATCACCGACTCGATGGGCATGAGTTTGAGTAAACTTCGGGAGTTTGTGATAGACAGGGAGGCCTGGAGTGCTGTGATTCATGGGGTCGCAAAGAGTGGGACACGACTGAGCGACTATACTGAACTGAACTGATTCCTAATTATTAGTATATATTTAGCTTTGAATAAACCTCCAATCTTCCAGAATTTGACTTTCTCTGACAAAATAATTCTGAGAAAAAACCAGTGTCAGTTGACTAATGGAAAGAAAAAATATATATAAACTATTCACCTCACACTGCTCTTTCATATGTCTCAGTTATTTGCATATTTCTTTAAATTCCAAATTAGCATCCCATTTGCAAAATTGGCTATTTGGACCTTTTTCCATTCTAACCTGTTGTACGTTATTATTAATGCATTCACAGCACACTAGCTGGCAGTGGCACCTTGATAAATTGTAATCGGCATTAGCTAATTTTCTTTTGTAAGAGCTGTAACTTGTGCAAACCTATGGATATTGATCATTAGCACAATGATCCATGTCACAAGTATCTCCATTCATCACAACCTCATTTTCATTAATGGCATTAGTAAACACTTTAATTCACTTCCTCGAGTCAACAGGATGTGATAGAGCTTTGTAAATAAATTCAAGGTTTGGGGGGAAAGTGAGAAGTGTTTTACATCTACGCTAATGGTGACACAAAAGCTTATATATTAGATGAGGCATCACTCACAGCATATCAAGTGGATGCTTGATATTTAAAGAAACAGTTTCAACCTTTAAAATTGATGGCTCCTTCTTAATGGTCCCTAAAAATATGTTATAAATATAATGCATTTTTTCAAATATAAAATTTATTGTTAAGTGTATGTTACATTTTGAAATAACTGTTTTTAATCCAGAGTATGAATAAACCCATGCTGAGAAAATTCTTTACTAGAAAATGCTTTCTCATCATGAATGATCCAACTATGTACAATCACCTGAGTATGTGTATCTCAGAAGTCTGGAGACAGAGAAGCTTCTATCAAGAGTACTGGGATAGGGAATTTTATTTCCTTTCACCACTGCAGGGAATGGGGAAAAATATTGTTTATGATGAAAAACAAATTAGGAGGCCACATGTCAGGACTATTATTTATATTCCTACCATTGTACTTTAAGTTATGTGGTATACCGATAAGCAACCATGATGAAAATACTATGCTGTGATAGTTTGATAATTAAGACATGGTTTATACCCAAAAGGTAGAATAGCTAGAGAGAGAGAAACTTTAAAATGAACATGTTCACATTCATTCACGTCTGCAGACATCTTTATTTTACCTGTCTCCATCTAGAATATTAGAAATTTAGTTCATGGTTCACTACACCCTGAAATTGCTTAAATGCCACAACTGACCAGACAGAATCCAAGACAGGAAAAGCAGAAATAGAAAACAGAAATCTGATACATAACACAACGCGCTGAATGCCTGACTAGGAAATTCTCTACAGCCTCCCTACCCAGACAGCACCAGTAAAGGCAGCACTGACCTGAGGTAATTTTTACCCCTTCATATATTACTAAGTATTGGATTTTATGGCAAAATCCAAATGAACTTTTTTGCCAATCCAATAATTAAAATAATGATAATAACAGTACTGAAACCTTTTCACTGTGTAAGTAAATGTATACTATTCTGAACAGGTTATGTAGAAAAATAGCTAATTGCATGGCTCTTGGGAAAAGACTACCTGAGATCACTTATTACTTATACCCCTTTGAGCAAGTTATTTATCCTCTACTGACTTCATCTTTCTCATAGAGCGGGATGATGACATACTTACTGAACATAGTAAGAACACTGAATATTATAAACATTACTACTTTCTAAAGTTGGACATGACTGAGCACACACATATAAACACACACACAAGTATATCCAATAATTACTGACTCATATTAGTCTTTTTTGGTATGGTGTGGACATAGTGATATAAACTCAAAAACATTTAACTATTTTGATTAATGAATATGCTCAATAGCTTAAATTTAAGCACTTTCTTGAAACGAATAAACACAAGTAAATCACTATGTGTGATCACTGTTTCTCAAAGATGTTGGGAATCTACTAAATTGAGTGTGAAACATTTTGTTTTTACATATATAGAATTTCCTGGATTGTGTTTAATCTATTCTAATGGAGATGGCAAGTAAGTGACTCTGGGTTTCAGCTGTTTTACTGGAAAATAATTTATCTCATGAACAAGGCGATTTCTTCTGTCATAATACTCTAATAGAGAGTATTAAAGAAACTAATGGTTGACTCTCTCCTACCTCCATAAGAAAACTGAATTAACTTCACTATTTAAAACCTCTTAGTAAATATCTTTCACTTGAAAATAACCATTTCAGGAATAAAGAATTGTACTGCCATCTTTACATTGGAAATTTATTTTTAGATTAGCAATGTAAGTGATTATGTTAAAAATGGGTCCTTAATAAAGCTTCATTTTTGCTATCAACATTTCCTTGAACATATCATAGTTGAGGCTAGCTATACATGTGCGTATAGACACTTTGGGATTATCATTGGGATTGTTGTGACACAAAGGAGTTAAAGCGTTAACTAATTCAATCCAGGTCTTCAAATTGTGCATTTGGGGAGTGGAAATCTTTCTAAAGGGGAAAGTTACTCTTATACTTGAAAGTCTATTATATGCAAGGAAAAATGAAATGGTTAGTGATACAAATAGATATACCACAGCAAGTTCTCTAATGTTGCCTATTTTCTCTAAACTATCTACAGCAAGTTCTCAAAAAAAAATCACTAAAATTCTCAAAAATTCCCCACTACTATAGTTTTTCTCAATTAGTCCTGCTACTAATTTTTGCATGGCAGAGATTCATAACATTTCCTTATTTCCCTTTTTCCTTTCCCTTCCCTTTCTTTCTTATAAAGAAAAAAAAAACAAAAAACAAAAAACAAACTGAACTTCATTCAGCATTTATTTCCCAGATTGTCCTCAGCATGCCTTTGCACTGGGAAGTATTCATCTCTTCTGCTCATGTTTGCCACATCTCCCCTCACACTGCATTTAGTTTTTAAACTCCACCAAGTCAGAGCTTGATTAAATACAGTATCCTAGATGTTTTTATCTTTAATTTTTATTTCTTGCTTTCCATAGTTGCTCACAAAACGTGTACCCCTGTGAAAAATGAAAAATACCCCCCAAAAGATGTCATATCCAAAACCCCAGAACTTGTGAATGTGTTGTTCCCCTACTTGTAAAAGAGACTTTGCAATGTGTGGCTAAATTAAGGATCTTGATATGGGAAGAGTATCCTGGACTATCCGCATGGGCTCAGTGTGATCACAAAAGTCTTCATAAGAAGGATGTAGGAGAATCAGAATCACAGAGAGGGGAGGCAAGGAAAGGAGCAAGTATTAGAGAGGAGAGAAGATGCTACGGAGCCAGCTTTGAAGAGGGAGGAAGCCAAGGAATTGAGTAGCCCCGAGAGGCTGGGCAAGGCAAGGGAAACAAATTCTCCCCTAGAGCTTCTAGAAGGAATACAGTCTTGAGAATCCATTTCACTTTTAACACTCAGAACTGTAAGATAATAAATTCACATTGTTTTATGCCATGAGGTTGCCGTAATGTGTTACAGCAGCAATAGGAAACTAATACAGACATACATGAGCACTGGACAAATTCCTACTGACTACTTTCTCACACCCCTTTTTGCTTTTCCTTATTGTAATCGCATGCATATTTTCCACACATTGCTTCTTCTCACTTCTCTATCTCCCCAGTCATTCACATGTCAGAGAATATTTTTCAGTGACTATGAAGCTTATCCAACTCTATTTGTATATTTGTATACAAATATACAAATATTGTATACAAATATTTGTATATTGTATATTGTATACAAATATTTGTATATTTACAAATGGTAAATGCTAAAAATTATTGACAAGATAAAGACTAAAAATAAATTGTAAAAAAAAAAAACACACACACCATAAAATAGCAAGGGCATGTGTGTTCCAACGATTTGACAGAAATTGTCAGGACAGGTGGCTCACATACCAACATTTCCTTAAAAGGCATAATCATCAGTCATATCTTCTGATTTAGATGTGCTCTATAGAACCAGCTGTGATCCAATTGCTGATTAATTCATTGTGAAAATTGTTTACTATGATAATAAAATTCACACTCTAAAATATAAACATGATGTTTATTATAGTTTATAATAATATATTCAATAATTATTATATTAATGATAGGATTTAAAAATAATTACTGAGTACATACTTTATGCAGTGGTTTAAATTTTATCTGATTTAATGCTCACAACAATTGTCTGAGATAGATATTATTACTGCTTTTTATAAAAGAAGGAACTGAAGCAGAGTAACTGACCTGAAGTCATATTCACTTAAAATTTGAATATCCTTGCTATAAAGAGGAAAATTTAATTGTCACAAGGGTTAATATGTTTGTAAGCCACTTACTTTATTTCTGAAAGACTATTAAGACATCTCACCCTCTACTAAACTGCAAGCTGTTTGTTTAAAATTCTCATTTTTTAAAGTAATAATCTGAGCAGTATTTAACTTGTCTGAGCAGTAACTGTCTATCCTAACTATCTCTTTCATTCCTAAAGACAAGTTTGTTTTCAATTTAACAAAATATATCATGTTCTTTATTGCCAATAAATGACATTTAACAGAATGTGGTAAAGATGAAATCGACATAGCCTAGGGGAAAGGGGAGAGAAATTAATTAACTATGCTTCTTTCAAAGTAAAAATAAAAAAAACTATTTTAAGACAAGTTTTTTTTTTTTTAATCACACTAGCTTGCTTTATTTTATGACTGATTTATGATATAATTTATGATTGAAGAGAAACACATCAGATTACGGAAGCTGAGGGAACCCACTCACATGCAGTGTTTCCTACAGGCTCCTACTCCCACTTCTGCCTGTTCACTGACATTACCTACAGTGGCTGCCAAGCAAGTGCTTTTCCACAGGGAATTCGTCATCTGTTTTTGTTACTGTTTTGCCTGCTGCTTTTACTGGGTTGGCAGCCATGCTAAACACTGACTTCTAGTTACATTTTTTTAAGACAACTGAAGAAACAATAAGTCGTAAACTGTCAATTCTCATCCATCACTGTATTATCAGGAATCACTCCAGTCATGGACCTCATCTAATCCATTCTCCAGCCTTCAGGCAGGATTATATTACAAAAAAAAAAAAAAAAAGCAGTCCAAGATCTATTGGATATTTAATTCATTTTAAAAGCTCTAGGGAAAGACTACTGAGATACGTGGCATTCTTTTGATGCCATATGGCAATTCAAGTTTTGATTATTTCATGACATTAGTAAATATTTATTATTTTTATTAGTTTGTTGCCAGTGGTGATAGAAATAGGTAGGATGAGAAACAGAAACTGCATCTTAAAGGAGACAATTAGCACAACTGTGAATATGACCAGGTCATGTATGTTTTTAAACTCAAATCAGGTGATAGCTTAAAAACATTTCATCATAGATAGCTGGGAAGGAAATGGTGGATGACTCTGAGTTGCCAATGCCAAACATGAATTCTTTTTGTCTGTTTTTTTCTTTTAATTTTTACTGGAGTACAGTTGTTTACAATGCTTTAGTTTCTGGTGCACAGCAAAGCAAATCAGTCATACACACACACATATCCACTCTTTCTTAGATTCTTTTCCCAAATAGATCATTACAGAATACTGAGTAGAACTCTTTGTGCTATTCAGTAGGTCCTTACAGTATCAGTTATCTATTTTATATATAGTAGTGTGTATTTGTCAATTCCAGTCTCCCAATTTGTCCCTCCATATCCTTTACTCCCTGGTAAGTATAATTCTGTTCTCTACATCAGCTTTAAACATAACTATAAAAAGTACTATACAGTACAATGTATCCATGGGCTCTAATACGATAGATAAAATTTAGCCAAAGCACATCAATATCTTAAAAAACACAAGTACCCCAACTCACTGGCTAACAAATCCTTAATCCTATAAACACCTGTATATCTCTTGGGCTCTACAGATACTGAAGACCTATTTCCATACTATGGTTAAAATGTTGGAATTAAGCAATGGCGTGCAGTATTCTGTGGTTACACTGCCTGTAGTAGATCGGCGAGGTGGCCCCAATTCCTTATCCCCTTTTCTATATCCTTTCTCATGTAATTTTCATGTCCTTCTCACGAAGTAGGCGGAGTGTGTTTCCCCATAGCTTTACTCTGAATCCAGCCTTGTGACTTGCTGTGGCCAGTGAAATGTTAACAGGTAGCAAAAATGTCTGTATAATTGGGCTTATGTCCCTTGCAATTCTGATAGCTTCATAAGACCTGGCTAGCTTCTGCTCCCCAGTCAGGACCACAGAACAAGCACATGCAGAACATATATAGAGAGTCCCAACTTCAGAGAATGCCCGCCAGACCCACTCCTTGAAGCAGAGCCATTTAGTAATGTCCAGCTGATCCCTGCTAATCCATTAACTCGTAAACCGAATGAATATCTGCAGCTGAGACTTTGTAATTTACATTGGGACACTGTAATTTACAGTGGCAATAGATACTTGATACACTGTCTTCCCATGATATATGCTTACTACTTGAGTAGCTAAAATCCTAATATCTAATTTGCATTCACTAGGTATTTGTTGAATAAATGTGAATGGATGAAATCAATATTACATGAAAATTCCAGAGTATAAGTACATGTTCTTCTGGAAGAATATTTCTAGTTATGATTTAGCACTGATATTAGAACAATATTAAAACTGTTGATTTGTTTGTGTTTTGCTTCTGTTATTAAGGACAATTTATATTCATTTCTGTGTTTTCTAAAAATCCCATTTTTCTGTGCTAAGTCACTTCAGTCATGTTCTATCCTGTGTGACCTTATGAACTGTAGCCTGCCAGGGTCCTCTGTCCATGGGGTTCTTCAGGCAAGAACACTGGAGTGGGTTGCCATGCCCTTCTCAATCCAGGGATCAACCCTCGTGTCTTACATCTTCTGCATTGGCAGGTGAGTTCCTTACCACTAGCACCACCTGGGAAGCCCAAAAATTCTATCAGGATGTATAATTAGGATGCTATGTTGAAAATTCACTTGAAAAAATTTTTCGTCTTGCTGTTGTTTAGTTATTGATTTGACTTACAGTTATTTTCATTGTTTTCTTTTCATATTTGATTTTAGAATGTGCAGTTTGGGTCCTGGTTAAGAAATATTTTCCCTGGGCTCTCTAGGATGTTGTCCTGTATTATCTTCTAGAAGGTGTATTGATTTGCTTTCACATTTTGATCAACAATTCTTCTGAAGTTGATTTTTGAGAACATTTTCAGTTAGGGGTCAAATTTAATGTTTGTTTCCAAATAGCCTCAGAGCAAATTATTCAGGACTGCATGTTCCACTGCTCTGAAATGTCATTCCTGCTTTAAATTGGTGGCCTTAATACACAGGTATCTAGTTTAGGATTCTCTATGCTCATCAGTGGATTTATTGACTTCTATTTGCACTAGTAAGACTTAATTACTGTATATTTATGACTTGGTTTTATATAGATTCATTCAGGAAACAAGACGCATTTATTATGA
The DNA here is from genome assembly GCF_963930625.1 of Muntiacus reevesi. Classification (NCBI taxonomy): domain Eukaryota; kingdom Metazoa; phylum Chordata; class Mammalia; order Artiodactyla; family Cervidae; genus Muntiacus; species Muntiacus reevesi. The sequence goes on along the minus strand of NC_089254.1, from coordinate 85,177,568 downwards.
AGAACTGCTACAAATAAAGGGGATGAGCAGGATTCCAAGGGTCTCAAAAGCATCAAATGTAGAAAGCAGCTACAACTTTTAGGATAAAGGAGTGTGGGGGAAGAAAAGAAGTCAGTGGGGAAAAAATGTACAGCTCAAGTTGACAACTATGGGTCCTTGATGGCTGCTTCATTGAGCACTGAGCTTATGAGCCCCATGCGCTCCAATTCACTAGCTGGCATATAGGAAAAAGAAAACACAAAATTATCCCACTACCAGACAGCAGAGCACCTTCTCCGGATCTGTTCTAACAGCATCCCCTCAGGCGTAATAGCATCAAAGTCTGATATTAAGCCAGCAGGCAAAGGATAAATATTTACATGGTCCAACTGCAGGATCAAAAAAATCAGGAAACAGATGGGTGAATCTGGAGCTGAGAGACAATAAATTGGTAAGACACACAGTCTTGACTGCTGGTAGAATAATTCCTACAAATTTGTTCTTATTTAAGCTTGTTTTAAACCAGTCAATCCTAAAGGAAATCAATCCTGAATATTCATTGGAAGGACTGATGCTGAAGTTTCGATATTTTGGCCATCAGATGCAAAGAGCTGACTCATTAGAAAAGACCCTGATACTGGGAAAGACTGAAGGCCGAAGGAGAAGGAGACAACAGAAGATGAGCTGATTGCATGGCATCACCTACTCGATGGACATGAGTTTGAGCAAGCTCTGGGAGTTGGTGATGGACAGAGAAGGCTGGCAAGTTGCCATCCACGGGGTCACAAAGAGTTGGACACGACTAAGTGACTGAACAACAACAATAAACTTGTTTTGGATAATTTGAACTTTCTTGCTTTTATATACATTTTAAAATCTGATTGCTAATGTTCAAATAAAAAACCTTGAACTTTAATCAAGAACTATGAAAATATTGCTCAATTTGAAAATAACTGATATGCTTACAAACTCAAAGCTTCTAATTAATGAACATGATATTCCCTCCTTTATCTTTGATGCCTCTCAAATTAGGCAATTAAAATTATACATATATTTTATACATTTGTTATATTCTTAATTTATAATCTTTCATATATAAAATCTGAGACTAATTTTTGTGTATTGAAATACAATTTAAAGTGGCAATCTATTCAATCAGCTTAACAGTTTATCTGAAGACTCTTGTATTCTTCCAAATCCATAGCCATGTGATATAGAGATGAGAGGTGACAGCAGATCTATTCTTCCTCTCTATTTACCAGTTGTCATTATATATTTTTCTTGCTTTATTGCCCTGGCTAGGAATGGTAGAATGTTAAGTATAAGTGATAACAGTGAATACCCTGTATCTTGTTCATTATCTTAGCTTTCAGCATTTTAAAATTAACTATGATATCTTGTAATGATACCTTTCACCAGATTAGCCAATTTCCCTTCTACTTGATTTGCTAAAGACTTGTATTCCAAATGGCCCTTAACTTGATTAAGTAGTTTTCTTAGTTTATTAAAATAGCCATCCCCTGTATCATTTAATTTAGTGAATTAAATTGACTTTCAAATATTAAATAAGCATTCTATTCCTGGAGAAAAGTCAGCTTGATAGTAATTATTCACTTTATATGTAAACAGGTGCAATTAAACAACAATTCAAACTATTTCTGAAATGAAAGTTTATGAATGGGACTAATGCATTTGGCATTTTATATTAATTCAATTTTACTGAGGTAAATATATATTCAGTAAAGTGCATAGCTCTTAGTTGTACAAGCTGATGAGTTTTTGACACATGTATATACCTGTGTAATCAAAAACACAATCCAGATATACAAAGTTTCTTAGTGTATCTTTCATGGCAGTGCTCCCTACTCTACAGATAAATAATCACTATTTTTATTCTTACACTATAAAACAGTTTAATTTGTCCTTTATCTTTACATAAAATAATAATATAACAAATTCCCTACAGTTGAACATTTGCCCAGGTAAACTCATTTGTTATTTTGTTAATAAAAATATATTAAATGGTCACTGATTACTAGAATTTTTTAAACATTTTATCTTGTTTTAATATATACAAAATTTAATCAGAGGCAATTTTAAATACTTAAGACAATTGCCACAGTAGATACTGCTTTTATATTTCAATAACAAGTGAAGAGCCAAACCTAGAAATATATATATTTTAAGACATATGCTTCGTTTTTGAGAGAAAAAAATTATTTTAGTTGAAAAACCACTATATAACTTTGTACTTTTTATATATTGAATTATCACAAGACAACATAGAAAGAGGCAGAGGGAATAGCTAGAAGAGAGGAAATGTATCTTTAGCTTCATCTCGGCAGCTCTTCTTTTATGACATTCAAAAACTGCCAGCAAAATAACATAATATATATGATACAAAGGAAAGTCAAGCTGAGGAAAGGAAGTCCATAGCAACCAGAGGAATATCACTGGCTAGTCAGATCATGGATGAAGCACAAGCTGGAATCAAGATTGCTGGAAGAAATATCAATAACCTCAGATATGCAGATGACACCCTTATGGCAGAAAGTGAAAGGGAACTAAAGAGTCTCTTGATGAAAGTGAAAGAGGAGAGTGAAAAAGTTGGCTTAAAACTCAACATTAAAAAAACTAAGGTCATGGCATCCAGTCCCATCACTTCATGGCAAATAGATGGGGAAACAATGGAAACAGTGAGAGACTATTTGCTTGAGCTCTAAAGTCACTGCAGATGGTGACTGCAGCCCTGAAATTAAAAGATGCTTGCTCCTTGGAAGGAAAGTTATGACCAACTTAGACAGCATATTAAAAAGCAGAGACATTACTTTGCTGACAAAGGTTCCTCTAGTCAAAGCTATGGTTTTTCCAGTGGTCATGTATGGATGTGAGAGTTGGACTATAAAGAAAGCTGAGCACCAAAGAATTGATGCTTTTGAACTGTGGTGTTGGAGAAGACTCTTGAGAGTCCCTTTGACAGCTAGCAGATCCAACCAGTCCATCCTAAAGGAAATCAACCCTGAATGTTCATTGGAAGGACTGATGCTGAAGCTGAAACTCCAATACTTTGGACACCTTATATGAAGAACTGACTCATTGGAAAAAGACCCTGATGCTGGGAAAGATTGAAGGCAGGAGGAGAAGGGAACAACAGAGGATGAGATGGTTGGATGGCATCACCAACTCAATGCACATGAGTTTGAGCCAGCTCTGGGAGTTGGTGTTGAACAGGGAATCCTGGCGTGCTTCAGTCCATGGGGTTGGAAAGAGTTTTGGACACGACTGAGAGACTGGGGTGAACCAAACTGAGTCAGATCATGAGAGGGTCTTTCTATTACAAAGATGCCACTAGTTTCAGAATCTGGATATGGGATGAGAAGAATATCTGACCCAGATTGAGTTCTGATGAATTTCTTAAAAGTGATTTTCTCAAATTTATGAGTTGAATTCTGTGTTTCAAGAGCTAATGAGGGAATTCAATTTTTGAAAACTGTCAATTCTGTCCCAGCATTTACTCTTAAAATCTTATTTATTATGCATACTCTCTTTTTAGAATGTCTTATTGATCATTTGACTTGAATGCTGTCAACCTCCTGCCTCAACCTTTCCTCCTTTAAAAAAGAAAGAAGTTCAATGAGACACTGGAATAAAGCAAGTGACAAAACAAATACTCGCGTATCTATTGGGGCTTCCCCAGGTACCCAGTGGTAAAGAATCTGCCTGAACTTCTAAACATATTGCTACTGCTAAGTCACTTCAGTCGTGTCCGACTCTGTGCGACCCCATCCCTGGGATTCTCCAGGCAAGAACACTGGAGTGGGTTGCCATTTCCTTCTCCAATGCATAAAAGTGAAAAGTGAAAGTGAAGTTGCTCAGTCATGTCCCACTCTTCGCGACCCCATGGACTGCAGCCCACCAGGCTCCTCCGTCCATGGGCTTTTCCAGGCAAGAGTACGGGAGTGGGGTGCCATTGCCTTCTCCGTCTAAACATATTAGCCATTCCTAAAATAAACTTTGTCATAATAGTTGTTTTTATATACTAATGATTTCAATTTACTTTCTCAGCTATATTTCTGAGAGATAACTGCCTTGTTTTAGGTTTTTCTTGTAATGCCTTTTTAGATGTTGATATTAATTATGCTGGACTCATAAAATCAGTTTAGAAATGTTATTTTTTGCTTATTTATATTTGGAATATTCATATTATCTGTAACTTTTTCAAATATTTGGAAAATTTGAACAGTGAAGCTCTTCAGAAGTTTCCTTTGTAAGGATAATTTTATTGTAGATTTATTTCATAGGTATAGGATATTTAATAGTTTTCTATTTCCTTCACTTTTTGATATATTTTTCAAGGAATTTGTCAATTACAAACTATGTCAAATTAGTTCATATAATGCTTATAGATTCACAAATTAATCTGTCTCCTTATAAAATTAACAATTTTGTTGTTAAGAAAAAAATCTCATTTTCCTTATACTTTAAAACATTCAAGCAACTTTGTCTGATACTAAAATAGTTATCATTACTTCCTTGGTTTACTATTTGCAGGTATACTAGTTTTTCATCTATTACTTTCAGTCTTCTTGTGTTTTATATTTAAAGAACATACAAAGAAATTGTGAGGGTGAAGGAGATGGTGCCTTATGACAGTCAAAGATAGAAAATATTTATGATTTCTTTTTGAGTTTTGTGTTGCTTTTTTAGTAGCACTTTTTTCTCCCTGGAGATTCAGATTATTGTTTTATCTTTAAAGCCTACTAATTTTATTCAGAGTAAATATCCATGGCCTTGTAGGTCAATTTTCCAAACTACATGGCAGATCTTCTCAATATGTAAGTGTAGATCTTTTATTTCTCTTGGAAATGGTCTCTTGGAGTATAGTTTTCAATTTTAACTTTGTTTCATTATTTTGTTTTATTCTTTGTAGGAACTCAGTGTAAATGTATGGACTTTCCTTCCATATTTATCACTCCCACTCTAATGGTGTTTGCTTATGTATTTTTTATTTCTTCTTTGTTTCTTCCCTTCACTGAATGATCTTTCCTATGTTTTCAGTTGAATCTAGTTTGTGTGTGTGTGTGCTCTGTAATTTGGCCTTCTGTGAAACAATTTTGTATTTTTCATACATGAAAGATACTGGAATATCTTTTATGAGTTTGCCAGCTCATACTTCCTATTAACCATATTATCCACCTGTGATTTAAATTTTTGAATGTGTTACTTGAAACAGTCTCTTTTACTATATGCATACAAGTAATTGTTTAAGGATGTTTAGTATAGACTGATATGTTCCCTTTTTTTTTTTTTTTTTGAGATTTGGGGTTTTGGTTTTTTTCCCCACCCCTTGGAAGAGTTACTCATTAGATAAAATCTTGTAATCCTCACTTTCTGCTTTATTTTTATTGTTGTTTATGTATTCTGCAAGTAGTTTTCTGTCCATTGAGAAATGTCTCATAATTTACAGAAGAAGTAACACCACCAAGTACAGATAAGAAGTCCAGGATGCTTACTATATTGTTTGGTTCAAGTTCGCCCTCTTCTGTTGCTACAGAGAAGTGCAGTTTCTATAATGGCAGCTTTATTTTGAGGGAAGAATTACTGTGACTTCTACTTCTTTTGAGGTTTTGCTGGTGGCTCAGACAGTAAAGAATCTGCCTGCTATGCAGGAGACAGGAGTTCAATCCCTGGGTCAGGAAGATCCCCTGGAGAAGGGCATGGCAACCCACTCTAGTATTCTTGCCTGGAGAATCCCAAGGACAGAGGAGCCTGGGGGCCTACAGTTCATAGGGCCATTCTCCTCCTTCTCCTCTTTTATCTCTAGATTTATTTTTCCTCTTGCTTACTTCCCTTACGTTCATCACCAACCATCTGAAATTCTCTCCTTTTTTGGCCCCTTTGGTGATGAATTTCTAGCACTGCAGTCTAGTCCAAGGTTGATTTCAGGATTCAAATCTGTTTTCAACAAGTCCCTGGTCTTTCTGATGATATATGTATCTCTGTCAAAGCACATTTTGTACCACAACACCCTATCATGTTAGCTTTTTTAGTTGCGGATATTAATTTCTCTACTTACATGTGAAGTGAAGAAGGAAGGCGAAAGAATGATTAGGTCTCCTAGCATGAATTATGCATGTTTTTATTTGTTCAACTGGTTAATCTGTTTGCTTTGTGGAATACATGTGAAAAGACATGGATTTAGGGGCCGTCCATTTTCCTTCACAAACAGAATCCTCTAAAATTTACTTTTAAATCAAACAGAGTGACACAAAGCAAGATGGAATAGAACAGAAATGGATTGGAATGCATTCACATATAAAGTAGATGGTATGTGCATATGCTTACATGTGAGCAAATATCTATAATCTTTATTTACTGAATTTTAATAAATACTCTTATTGTGAGTGTATTTTTAAAAAAAGGAGTAAAGAAAAGCATTGTTCCAGAATATGTTTGAGACTTTTTTTTTTTTTTGTCCAGATTACGAGAAAAGAATTGCTGATGAGAAAAGTAATAACAGCAACACCGAAACCAGTTTGGGTACAGAGCAGAACAAAGTCTTTTACAGTAAGAATGGTGAGTCGTGTCAAATGCAGCACTATCAGAACAATGTTAAGTAAGTTGTTCTTTAAGAAAGATCCTGAATGTCAAGCTCAGGTAAATTCAACCTTCAGAAAAACTCTAGGGAGAGCGAAACCAACAAATAAAAACAAGAGTGTTAGACTATGTGTTCGTCACTTTTTTTTTTTTTTTTTTACTTTAGAAGTTTCATTTTACTTGAATATATTAAGATTTGATTTCTTTCCTCAAAATAAGTTTGCCCCATATGATAAGAAAAATCCTTATGCTTTGAAACTTTCCACATGTAAAGCTTTCCTTACTCTATTTTCTCAACTGCTATTTTTATTTGGTTCTATGATTTAAATAAAATTAATTAACTTGCATATATGAAAGCCTTTAAATTACACACCCATCCATAGGAAAGAGAAATATATATCATTGAGCGTCATACAAAATGTCTTTACAATTTTATTGGTTAGTCTAAATATCAGTGTGAAAATAACATACAGCTGCAAAGATTGAGCTTCTTAATTAGACCTACTGGACAGCTAATCCATAGTTAAATGTTTTCTGGTGTTTCTTATTATAACCTGCCATATTCGAAAGTTAAAATGCAAGTGTACATTTTAAAAATTCAACATTACTAGCTGAGAAAATGATCTCACTACTTTGTCATTTTATTCAGGGGAGCTGTGAGATTCTGATCCTAAAACTATAAAAGCTATTACAATTTCTGGAACACTTTGCATGCATTGTGTACTGTCTAACACACTAGTAATCTGTTCTCATTTAATTCCTATAACAACTCTCTGAGGTATCACTGCCCCCACTTTATATGTGAAATAACGGAGGTTTCAAGGTGTTAAACACTTTGCCCACAGGTGCACAACCCTCCTGCTGCCTCACTCTTCCTAGGGCTGCACTCATCCCTCTCTCTCCACCCCAAACTGGGACCGTGTTCATCCCTGCAGATAATGAGCCCCCACCTTCATCTTCACCCTCCTGATCAGAAATTTTCAGAAATGAATGCATTCCATAGGATAAATCCCACTGGCTCAATTTTAAGTATGTTCATGGCCTTTAAGGAAGCTCTGGTAGGCCACTGTATAAAAATCCTACTTCATTAAGCATAAATTCAGCTGTACTCTACTAAAAAAAACCCTAATGTTGGAGGTGAAAAGTAATAACTATATATTGTTTTTCAGAAGAAAAGAAGTAACTTGTATCACCCTCATGATGTACAGCTTTGCAGGACTCTCTTATGGTATCTAACTGCAGATTCTTTACCTGCTGTCATCAGGGAAGCCCTTCTATGTGCCGGGGGTGGGGGGGCATTTAAAAAAGGTTTCAAAATAAAATAAAGAGCCTTATCCATATTCGTGGGTGAGAGTGGTAAAGAACCAGCCTGCCAATGCAGGAGATGTAAAAGACCAGGGTTCAATCCCTAGGTTGGGAAGATCTCCTAGAAGGCCAGCCACTCCAGGGTTGTCACCTAGAGAATCCCATGGACACAGGAATCTGGCGGGCTACAGCCCACTGGGTCACAAAGAGCTGGACACGACTGAAGCGACGTAGCAGCAGCATGGCACAAAATCTCTTTATGATAAAATATTCAAGAAGCTCAAGGAACCCCAAGGAGAAAGCAAACCACATCAAGGCACATTATAATCAAACTGTGGAAAACCGTAAGAAAGAAAATTCCTCTCCAAAAATGGAAAGAAACATCTAGACTCGTCTTACAGTTGCTGAATTCTGTTCTCATAGTGAAGAACTGAAGATAAAAATCTGAGATGGAATAAATTATGTAGGAGAGGGCTTATGGATATTCTCAATGGATTTGAAAAGTAGCATATTTTTCATCAACTCTGTATTTATATTTCATCATTTCTATAAGAATCTAATAAGGTAGTATTATCAGCTTGCCTTTAAAAATGCTTTCCTGAAACCCATGGAAGAGTCTGTGTCTTTTCATCCATTAACTGGCCCAGACTCCTTTGTACCTTGCAATAATCACTGAACTTTTCTTCACCACAACTTCAGTCAGTAGATTGGCTTTACTGTGTACAGACCAGGAGAATCAAGTTTGGTTTGGTAGCAACAAGGAAATCAAACCAAAAATATAACAAAATTTACAAAGAAGATAAACAGAAAATGTTGTTGAAGTTAGATACATGTGTTGGCCAAAAATTTCATTCAGATTTTTACCCTGAATGAAATTTTTGGCCAACACAATACTAAACACTGGACATTCAGAAAATGCAGACTAGTCTAAGGTAACATTTAAAATACTCAGTTCTAACCCAGAATTAAATAATGCTATTGACTGTTTTCTTTCAAGTTTCTTTAACTTGTTGATGCGTAGCTGAATTTATGCATCTGCAAGGTAAAGCAGCTCTAACATTTATAACATAAATCAGTTACGCTATTTAGAGTGTTTCTCACATAATAGATTTTCCTTTAATTTTCTAAAGTAAATGCTTATCCATTTATAACCAAGCACATGTTTTAATATTCAGTATGATTATACATTAATTCCAGTAAGTAACTTATGAAACTAAAAAAAAATCTACATAGCCTGTAAATGGAAAGAAATGAATTCATGCCCAAATCTCTTTGATTCCAGATCTGTGATCATAATCATTATGCTGTACTTTCCTCTAACTAAACTGTAGCTGGAAGACACTATTTATGATCCTGAGACTTAGTAGCAAAGAAAACTTATATTACCAATGATGTTCATACCATGGAGGGTCACAAGTAAAAGTGGAAGTCACTTACTTTCACTCATGTAAAAGTAAATACTCATGTATATAAGTTCTTTCATTTTTTAAACATTCCTTTATATGTCTTGGTTACTATTTCAAGAAAAATGAACCCTGCTACTTCTGGAGAATTCTGGGGACTTTGTTTTTTAACCTATTAATATAGAAATTTTGTGAGGTTGAAAAATTGGCTACTTAGTAACTGAACAAAGAACAAGAACTATTCACTCTTCTCTATTTTCTCTGTCATTCTTTGAACACAGTTTTTCCAGTAAGTTAGCTAGGACCAACACTAGGTACTGTGTGGGTGCTCAGTCACGTCCGACTCTCTGCAACCTTGAGGACTGTAAACCGCCGGGCTCTCTGTCCATGACATTTTCCAGGCAAGAAATACTGGAGTGCGTTTCCATTCCCTACCCCAGGGGATCTTCCCAACCCAGGGATCAAACCCCCCTCTCCGGAATTAGCAGATGGATTCTTTCACTGAGCCATTGACAGACATATAAATGATTGAGATGAGATCAGAACATTTCCGAAGGAAAAGAGACAAGTGGTACTTTGATGTTTGACTTTCTTCTGTAACGAGGAAAAACAAGTATCTCTGAAATTTTTACAAATGTGAAGGTGGATTTACTGGAATGATAGTTGTTTCAATATTAAAATGAATATATGGTGCCTTTTCAGAATCACTTCCATTGGTTTTCTTCTTGCATGCTTTGGAGGTAGATAACTTGTTCTAACTTTGTTGGCATACATTCAAATTCATATGCAGAATTTCTTTTGTGAAGTCATCCAGAAGATATAAGCTAGAAAAATGTGCTCAACTGAACAATGCTATCTCCACTTCACAGATGACAGAACTGAGACAGAAAAGTAAAATGACATGTTCAATGCCACCGAATGAGTCACTAGAAAACTCAGGATTAGAATTCACTGTCCATGATTTCCAAGACTGAAAGTTGGCAGAACTTCTCCCATATTTGACTAGAGTTTTTTGTTGCTTTGCAAACTCCAAAACAAACATGAATCTATTTATAACATTGGTGTGGAAATAACACAAATGTCTACTTATAAATATACATGATATAGATTTTTATCATGAAAGAAATAAATTTAGAAGAAACACGTGATCCATGGAGCATTCAGTTTGCGTAAAAGTAAAGCGCACTGTAAGTTAAAGTATATATTATACATTTACTTTTTCATTTAATTAAAGCAGATCCTATTGAGTTTGGAACATATTTTTAATGTTCAATGTTCAAAATTTCATATGATTCCAACTTAAATATAAATTGATAGAAATATAATCATGTAAATAGTTTATTTTCTTTTGAAACTAAAGTCTTAAAGCAGGAGCTTCAACATTAATCCTCAAACTTGGCTCTTAAAACACTAACGACTATGCATCTCATTTACATAAACATTTTATATTCTGAGCTGACGACAGTGCAGGGAGAGTTCAAATTCCTCTAAAAGATTACTTAGCTCTAAAACAGTGGTTCTAAGAATGATTCTGGGACCCCTGGGAGTTCTGGAAACCTTTTCATTGGGTTAAGTATGGCCAAGGTTATTTTCATACCACTAAGATATTTATGCCATTTTTATTCCCATTCTCTTATGAATGTCTCTAGATGCTGTATCACATTTAATGACATTACTGCTTTGATGGCTAATGTAATAAAGGGCTTCCTTGATGGCTCAGCGGTAAAGAATCTACCTGCAATGCAGGAGATGTAGGAGACGCAGGAGATGCAGGCTCAATCCCTGGGTTAGGAAGATCCCTTGGAGGAGGGCATGGCAACCCACTCCAGTATTCTTGCTGGGAAAATCCCATGGACAGAGGAGGCTGGAAGGCTGCTGTCCATGGGGTCACAAAGAGTCTGACACAGCTGAAGTGCCTGAGCATGTACACACAAGAACTTATTAACAAGTGCTTGTAAAATCTCATGACTTAATTTTGTTTTCATTTTTAATTTCTAATATGATGAATACAGATAAATACCACTACAGAATAAAACCTCCTCAAAGTATTTGATAATTTTAAGGCTGGAAAGGACACCAAAAGTTTTCCATTACAGAAGATGAATTCCTAATTTTAAAAGAGGGAACAGCTCCTTTTTTAAATGAGGGAAGAGGCCACTTTTGAGGTTCAGCTTTGAGAAATCTTCTGGAAAGTTCCTTCAGGTATATAGGTTTTCAAATTATTCTGTAAGCCACTTAATAACCTGCAATAAACCATTTCTCTATAATCTAGCCACAATGCATATGTTTGTCTTCATCGAAACTCAGACCAATAAGTCATGTCTTTTCAGTCAAGAGAAAAAGATACCTCCATGGCAGAAAGGACTAAAATTCACTAAGAAAGCACTGTGACCAGGGAATGGTGAAATATCTAGCCTAATACCTAGCAAGCATGCTTATAACTGACAGGAAATAGTCTAGAAATGTGGGTAAGGTATGGGATGTGCAAGGCCTCAAATGTCAAGTTGAATAATTTACACGTTATTCTTTGGGGCATGTGTTCTTACACCTGCCTAGAAGTTTTATAAAATACAGATTCCCATGCCTCACTCCAGACATGTTAATCATGCGAATCTGTATTTTATCAAAGCTTCTCAGACATTTATTGGCCAGATTTTTTACCTAGACTTAAATGATGGAAAAATGGTTGCAGTTGGGGAATTGAAGCGATCAGATATGTGAATTAGAAAGAATTCTCAGGCTTTGCCACTGGTTGTATTGCCACGGGTTGTCTCACTGATTGTGAGACAGAATAATAAGAAATAGAGAAAGTAACACCCTGTCAGTGATAGAGTCAAGAGATTATAAAATAGTAACAATGGGGAAAGATAAATGATTATCAATAAAAGAAGTATTTAACATGACGCTCTTTCGTGCATGTCTCCCTAATCTAGAAAATATTTTCCTTGCATATACCAATTGTACAATAATATTTCAAGAGTGTTCTCTTATCCCAACTTTTAAATTGTATCGAAAAAACTCTCAATTTCACTTCACAGGAAATTTTCTAAATTTACATCTCAATCACTTTATCTTATCAAACTTTAACAGCCCTGGTTTGCAACACTCATAATCAACTTTCAGAGGCCTCAGTGCCAAACATCTAGGGATATCTCTCTCTACTTTGGGTCTGCAGAGTCATTCAAAATATCCATTCCACAAGAAGCCCTCCAAGTCTTCCTAACCCTATCTTACTTCTCAAACATAAGCCGAGTTCTACAGTTCCAACCAATGTTAACCCTTTGCCCAGGTATCATCCCCTGTGTGGTTCTGCCTGGAAATCTCTCGTTCAAAGATACAAAGTGATAAAGAGGTTTCTTTCATTGATTCAGTAGGCAGTGTTTTGTGATCTACCATCATTAGAATCTAACAAATACTACTGTTCATTCTTATATGTTGTGATCACTGAAGAAGCAAAGTATAAAGATTACTGCCTGTCACACAACATGAGTAGGTTTTTTTTTTTTTGATGAAAGGAGAAACCAAAGAACCTTTTAAATGGGGAATTATCTCTTTTCTAGGGTATAGCATTGTTATACATACTAGAGCTAATGCACCTACTGTATTTGGCACATAATAGGCAACTGAAACATGTTAGGTATTACTCCTATATATATATATTATTTTATATATCTATATTACATATATATATATACTCCTATATTACTCCTAAATACTCATATATTACATATATATACATATATATATATATATATATATATATATATATATATATACGTGTGTGTGTGTGTATATATACACACACACACACATATATATGCATATATATACAGGGCTTAAGCCAAATATATATATATAAGGTTTAAGCCAAAACTGAAATAGCTGACCTAGTAGTTATGTTTCACAGTGTATGACTAATAAAATCCCTGGATAAAGCCTTTGCTTTGCCAAAATGCAAAGATAATTCCTCTCAGCATACTGTTTATAGAATTTTTTTTAATGAAGAATAGAAGCTAAAAATTGAAATCCTAAATAACAGCAGAAATTCCAAATTATCAGGGAAGTTATGGCATGTTTAAACTGAAAAAAAAGTATCATTACTTCTGATTATGTTCCCTATGATCATAAAAATTGAAAATGATAAATAACATCTAATAAGTATATACACATATAATGGCACTCTTATGTTTATGGTACCCATAAATATGTTTATCTGGGAGGTATTTCTACATGGGCAAATATGTCATCAGCAAACTGTTTTATTTCTTCCTTCCTCATCCTTACATGTTTTCATTCCTCTTTACTTCTCATTGCACTAGCTCAGACTTCCAGGATGATGTTGAGTAAGAGCAGCAACAGGGGACATTCTTCTGTGCTTTCATTCTTAGGGGGTGATCATTCAATATCTCACAATTAAGCATGGTTAAAGCCTTAAGTTCTTTGCAGATTTTTCTTTTTAATCAAGACAAGACAGTTTCTTCTATTCCTGGTTTGTATCAGTAATGAGTGTTGAATTTTGTCAAATGCTTTTTCTTCATGTTAATATATCATGACGTCACTTTTCCTCTTTATTTTGTTGATGTGGATTACACGAACTGATTTTCAAAATTCAATCAGCCTTGCCTACTTCAAATAAACCCCACTTTATTATGCTGTATAACTTTTCTATATTTATTAGTTTTATTTGTTGTGCTTTATGTGGAATTACTTTATCCTGTAATAGTAAATAGCTGACAGAATTATACTTATGCTACTATTATAAATAGTATATGATATTAACTAATTATTTTTAACAAATGCTGCCCTACAAATGAAACTGGCTTTTTGACTTTTGTATATTAATTCTATATACAGTCAAATTGGTAAGCTACCCAAAAATGGTGCTTTTCCTTATATTTGAGCACTTCACCCATGAAAAATGATCATACTATAGTCTAATACTTTAATTATATTATACTCTAATTCTTTAATTTTATACTAATTCTTTAATGTCTATTTTTTGTTTTATTTTATTGCACTATATAAAACACATTTTATGGTAATTGTATTAATTAGACTTAATAATAATGGCATACTTGTCCTGTTCTTAATTACAAAGAAACATGTCCTAATAACTAAAGTTTTTTTTTTTTTTTTTAATTTTATTTTATTAGTTGGAGGCCAATTACTTCACAACATTTCAGTGGGTTTTGTCATACATTGTCACGAATCAGCCATAGAGTTACACGTATTCCCCATCCCGACCCCCCCCCCCCCACCTCCCTCTCCACCCAACTCCTCTGGGTCCTCCCAGTGCACCAGGCCCGAGCACTTGTCTCATGCATCCCACCTGGGCTGGTGATCTGTTTCACCATAGATAATATACATGCTGTTCTCTCAAAACATCCCACCCTCACCTTCTCCCACAGAGTTCAAAAGTCTGTTCTGTACTTCTGTGTCTCTTTTTCTGTTTTGCATATAGGGTTATCATTACCATCTTTCTAAATTCCATATATATGTGTTAGTATGCTGTAATGATCTTTATCTTTCTGGCTTACTTCACTCTGTATAATGGGCTCCAGTTTCATCCATCTCATTAGAACTGATTCAAATGAATTCTTTTTAATGGCTGAGTAATATTCCATGGTGTATATGTACCACTGCTTCCTTATCCATTCATCTGCTGATGGGCATCTAGGCTGCTTCCATGTCCTGGCTATTATAAACAGTGCTGCGATGAACATTGGGGTGCACGTGTCTCTTTCAGATCTGGTTTCCTCGATGTGTATGCCCAGAAGTGGTATTGCTTTTTGATGATTTAATTTATCTTGATTTTCATTATTACATAAATATCATGAATGCAAGGTAGATTGAAGAATTAAGGTCAAAAATATGATAACCACATAGTATTACTTTAAGGAAAAAAGTCTAACAAAAGCTATGCAAGATTACTACTGAGGAAAGTTCAAAACTTATTATTAAAGTCATTGCACAAGATCTGCCTTATCTCTGTGTTTCTGACGACTTCAGTTCTGGCTCATATTTGGCTAAATTAAACCTCTGGGAATTCTGAGGGAGACAGATAAAGGATAATAAATCTAGAACATAAATGTATTTGTATCTTCCAGGCACCAAAGGTCTATACCAACCTTGAATCACATTAAGTGTCTGGCCCGTGTTTGTTTTCTTTCAAGAGAATACACCAACAAAATGAGCAAGAATAGTTCATTGACTACAAATTCTCAGAGGGTTCTATTATTGTTTTCAATAAGCAGGTAAAGAAGCAGATTTTTTCATCTGAGAGCTTTGCAGGAAGGCACAGTTTCTCACATACATAAGAATGTGCTTCTTTACAGCCCAAACCCGCTTAGATGTAAAGTTGGAGTTCTAATTCCCAGTGGTTATATTCTCACAAAAGATGATTTAGCATGTCTGTGTTCTCTGATTGACTTGTGATCGATGTTCTTCTTGGATCTATGTTAAAAATAAATGTGTACTGAATTCTTGCTATGTATAGAATACACCTGGTATATTGCAATGAAGCAAAGAAGCTGACTATACTATAATCTATGTAGAGTTACACATTACTCATGCCTAAAGATATACTATAAAGCCATATATCAAAGATGCATATTGAAAATAAATGTATCTAATAGCTTATACAAATACCACATGGGGAAAAAAAGTGAAAGATATAATTAAGTGGAATGCAATAAATTGGGAACAACTGTCTAGTGAGAGGAGTTCAAACTTTATTTTTAAAAAGGGCAGTAAATATAGACTGCTTTTAAAAGTATGTATATTATCTTCTAGGATCTTCAACTATTATGTGGTTGTTAAAATGTTGTTTTATCAATACCTCCAGCCAGTGTAAAGATGCCTGGTTGCTCACAGAGAGATCCCGCTTCATTCCATTGCTTTTGCAACATACTTTGAGATATTTGTTTTACCATTTTTATCTCACTTGTTGGGCTCTGTAATTATTTACTTCTGAAATGATTTCAAACATAGGAACACAAAAAATGATTGACTTAAAACATGAAATTTGGCAAGTGATTATATATAATGTGCTCTAATTATTTGCTGTGGAGCTTTTATCCTATGAATTTTTCATAAGAATAAAAAGCACATGATAAGTAATTAATTGATGATTTTTCTTTCATTTAACTAGTGAATATGTCTTGTAACTGATAGATTAAAACAACTGTTCTGGTGGACTGAAGCTCTAATAGTTTTTCAAATGTTTTGTGAACACATCATTAAAGCTATTAGGATCTAAGTAAGTCATGTGAATTTATTTCAAACTACTATAATTATTTTTATCAATGGGCTGCTAAAAATCTTAAGTAGACTGGAATTTTCTACTCCATATGCACAACTTATAAACTTGCCAAAATACATGTATTTTTAAGAACAATACAAGATTGTAAGCACTGACCAACTGAAATCAAGTTTCTCTTTGGTCCATATTTTTACAATTCGTATTTTTTCAATCTCATACATTAAAAAGAGTTTAAATGCATTTCAATTACTTTCAAGGAAATTTCTGACAACTCACTGACATAGTAGAGGCATCAAATTTGGAGGAATTAGAGGAGAAAAAAAGGGAAGAACAGATAAGGGGAGAAATGAAATTGTAGTGACCGATAAGATATGCTGAATTCATAACAGCAGATACTACTACATTTTAACAATATAATTAACAGTTATGAAACTTTTCTCAAGATTAACACTGCATTTATATATTTACTCTAAAATAGGTTACGACTTTTAGGCATAACATTTCATTTAGAACCTGACATAGTGAATAAGTCAGGGTTTGAAGTTCACATACACCTCGACGTGTAAGCAGTATTAGGACTAGAGGAAGTTTAAGATACAAATACTATGATTAGATACTCTCTAGCTGTTAGCCGTTCCATGACCCTCTAGTCTCCTAGAGATATCACAACAAATTATCACAAACTAGATGGCTTAAAACACAGAATTATACTCTGTCACATTTCTGGAGGCCTTCTAGAAGTCTGAAATGGAGGTGCCAGGAAGGCCACGCTCCCTCTGAAGAATCTGGGAAAAAATCACCAGGTCTCCGATCTAAAGCAAGTTCACAAATAAGCAGGTCAATTCCCAATAGGTTTCAAGGCCTGAATATAACTCTCTATGGCTTTTTCTGCTCAGGCCACTGCACACCCCAGACCTGTGGAAGTCTTGTAGGACCAACCTTTGGGCTGTACATGCCCCAGACTGGCCCCTGACTCTGCCATCTGTGACACCTGCTATTACCTGTTTATATGAACAAAAAATAATAAATGGTAGACACTATTTGGAGCCAATTTTAATCGCAAAATCAACAATTACAAAAAAAAATGCTTCTAATTTCAAACTAAAAGAGAATAATGTTTTTAAGAATTCTAAGAACATGTGACGTTCTTTGATAAATACAACATATGTTAAGTACAGAGGGTAGAAAATAAAACACAAAGAGTGCATAAAGTCTGTATCATCAATAAATTTAAACACAAAAGAAGAAGAGAAACTAAACATGGGTGGAAATTCACAGTACCTTCCAGTGAGACTATCAGGCAAGTGATACATTGGGAACATGTGATTATTTAAGAGCAAAACCAATTGAGAGGAAAACACCATAGAAAGGAACAGATCAGTTATCTAAAAGAGTAAAAGAGTGAATTCAGTATAGAGGTAGAAGGTGACTGGACAGAGTAGCTGCTAAATTTGGGAGAGACTGAATTGGCTGGGGAGGAACACTAGGAAGTTAATGGAAACTTGCAGGAGGGATATACAAAATAAGTGAGCTGAAAGAATCAGATGCGGAAAGACCCCTCAAGTCATTATATTATTTACCTGGGAATCTATATAAAGTGTTTTGAGCTGTAGCCCCTAAGGAGATTTTTATGACCAAAACAGCCATTTCGGTGACCTGCCCTGTGCCCTGTCAAAATGGGCCAGTTATAAGCTAAGGGTATGAAAAGCTGTTAAGTCTGTTTCCAAAAGTTTGTAACACAGATTTATTAAATCAAAGCTCATGATGACGCACTAATTCAGAAACATAATTTTATATGAAGATTAAAATAAAGTGTATCTGCAATCATTCAGTCCAGTATTGCCAATGACAATCGCTGAATTAAATGTCCTACGCTCAACACCATGAAAGACTCGCCAGTAACATTCCACCATTTTACTCACCCCAATCCAGTCTGTTCTTGTAACTACAGCCTGGTTTTGATATGTCCCCCGATCATAATTTAACATGTGAATCACCTCAAGAACAGTGAAGCACAAGGGTAGCCTTAATTGAGTCACCTTTTCCATCTCTGGAATCCCACACCTAAAAGAAACTGGAACTAGTATGTGTACTGACAGTCCCCTGGAGATGGAAATGGCAACCCACTCCAGTATCCTTGCCTGGAGCATCCCGTGGACAGAGGAGCCTGGCGGGCTACAGGCCGTGGGGTCGCAAAGAGGCAGACACGACTGAGCGACTAAACAACAACACTGCCGGTCCACTCGGGTGCTGCGACCGAATCCCACAGACCGATGGCTCACATCGTACACACTTACCCCCCCACAGTTCTCGAGGCTGGGCGCCAAGACTGTGCGGCCAACAGAGTTGGTTTCTGGTGAGACCTCTCTTCCTGGCGTGCAGATGGCTGTCTCCGTGTGTCTTCATGGGGCCTTGCACTGGGGGCATGTCCACTCCTGGTATCTCTTCTTGGAAGGCCACCGGGCCTCCTGGACCAGGGCCCCGCCTTCCTGAGCTCATTTAACCTTTACTGCCTTCTCAAAGGCCTTATCTAATACAGTCCTCTGGGGTTTAGAGCTTCAGCTTATTAACTGGGGGAGGGGGTCACAGAGAGTCAGAGAGAACTGAGTGACACACACACACACACACACACACACACACACACACACACACACCACTCTCCAGTCAATAACACCATGAACAGCACAAAATGAAAGATAGCACATTTTGATGCCAAAGGCACATGCCTGTTTAGCTGTGATAATAAAGCTCTTTACATTAGCAACGAAATTAGTCTCTGGCTGGCAGTCAGTATTAACAACAGATTTTTCCTCCAGCAAATGGATCCATTTCTTCTAAAGCCTTTCAGTATGTTTGTAGATTATTAAGCAAACCTCCCTCTGTTGTAAACATTATGCAAGAAAAACTCCATACTAAATGAAATTACACTCTAGCTGCAAGAAGTGCCATCATAAAGATTCGAGAAATCTGAGAATATTTCAGCCTATAAGATAATTCCAACAAGATAACTTTTCTTTCTTAAACTTAAGTGGATAATTCCCTTAACTTTTTGCAAAGATATCCACTTGATTACAACAAGGAATTATATAATAAATATGTTGGCATAAGTATTCATAACAACAAACTTAGCAGAGTGAAGTTTCTGTAACATGTGGAGTCCTTTATCACAATTCTTCCATTTATTTCTGGAATTGAGAGATGTTTTGGTTGTGCAGATATAACTATGCAAACGACACTGTCTGGCTTCAATGGGGCTTTCAAATGTTTGCCCAAGTGGAATTTAGGTCTGAGGCATCTGAGGTATAATCAAATTTGGGTGTGGATTATTGGAAGGGGAATGTCAGGAAGTGCTTTAGTGTTTGTGGCATAAATAGCTTTTGAAACAACAGGAGAAAAGAACTGCCTGAAGGCTCACTGAAGACTTCACATATTTTCATTTTCAGAAGAATATCCTGAAACTAAAGCTATCATCAATATATTAAAATGGTCACATTTTTCTTCTTTTTCCCTACTTTTTAAATCTGAATCAGAGAATCAATAATATAAACATACTTTTTAGAGCCATGGAGCTTGTTGGGGAAATCCATTAGGAGCTTATTTTTAGAGCATCTATTGTTTCCCTTGGAATGAAATATGAAAAAATTATTATGCAGGATAATATATTAAGGATTCACATGTATTATTTTATCAGTGCTGGACTGCTCACTGTAATATCCTCTAAAATGTAGTTATTATGTCTAATTTAAATTCTGCAACTTTCTCTCAATTAGATCAATATCACTCACTGGGTGCAGAAACCTGTGGATAGCAGCTGTTACAAATCCTTTCTCCTTCAAACTGGGATCTTAGTACATTTCAGGTCTCCAGTTCTCCTGAACATAATTCTGTGAAAGTCTTGGAGTCTCTTATTGCACAAGCGAACACTATTTACTTTACTCTTCTGGAAGAGAAGATATCTATTTCAGGTCCTTAATGACTTGTATAAGCCAGAGAAAGTCTTATGACTTGCAGAAAAACACTGTGGCTAAATCTCCAAATGAATTGCAATTGTGACACCAGAATATAACATGTTCTGACATCAGGGCTTGATGATCTGTTCCCCTATACCACGGAAAGTCACTGGACAGGTGAGAGAACTAAGGGGATTTCTGTTTTACACCTACAACTTTACCGTCCTGAATGAGACTTAAAAGATTTTTGAGTATTTGGAGGTCTCATTACTGGGCATGCTCATATTAAAGAAGTCTGGGTCTTTATGTGCCTTAGACAGTACTTTACAATATGGAACTAGGGCTTTGGAGCCACCAGAAGTTGGAATGACATCTTACAGAAGAAATATCTGGTGACAAACTCAAGTGATAAAATTCCGTTCACTGATTGATTAATTTATATATTTATTGACTCACAATAACTATTTGTATCTCTATAATTATTTAGTATCTCTATATGCTGGGCAGAATTCTGGATACTGGAGACACAAAATAAAACAGATAAAGCACTGCCCTCACAGAGCTTAGAGTCTAGCAAGAGAAGGCATGCTAAATAAAGATATAACGTGCACTGGAAAAATATAATTAAAAATTTTTAAAAAATCTTCTAAACCAGAAAACTTCTCACAAAGGTAGAAGAGAAAGAAAACAATATTGTTACCAAATAAACATTAAACCAGAATGCGCTGTGCATCACAGGTGATCTGCTGATCTGATTGCATAGATAGGTTATCTCTACCCTCTTATGGGACAAAGCAGGTACAACCCACTACACATGTGTTTTCCAGATAAGGACTGGGTCTCAGGTGAGGTGAACTGAACCACCTGTCATCCACAGCTCATTCTAAACTGATTGGGTAACTGGGGTGGCCCTTGAGATTGCTAACCGACTTTATCAAAGGAAAAATATACTGCTCTTATCTTCATAGGAGGTGGTTTTGCAAGTTGGAGGAGGTGCTTGTGATCATAGCCTCCCACAGAAACTAGCAAACAAAAATCACTGCCTTCCTGGAAGATTACATACTGGAGAGTGCTCCCAAATCCTTGGGAAGGAATTCCTGAAGTCATTAAGTTGGCAAAAGGCTCTTTAGCTTTTAAACAAATGTATATACATAGGAGATAGGAAGAACTTAAAATTACAAATTTTCTAAAGTTTTAAGTAAAGTTTTAAGAAAAGTAGGGGAGAGGTAAGCCTTTTCTCTTATTTTCAACTTGGAGGATTAAGCTTCTTATTTTTATTTTGATTTTGCCCTTACAATCTCCTCCCTATGTTACTAAAAAAATAGTAGCATTACACTTTTCTAATAATCTCCACTGTTATTTTTACCTTTCTCTGGGCAAGCAGCAGACATTGAAGTATCTAGCAAGTCCAGTAAAATTAAAGAAACACTTTCCTTGAAGTTCATGATAAAACAAATATTTTGTTATCTATTTCATCATTTTAACTATTTTTCTTCCTGCCGTAAACAAGTGAGTTACAGCTTTTGCCTCCCTTCCTTGAGAAGAGTTCTGGGTTAAGGAAAAAAAATTCTGTCCCAAAAGAAATGTTATCTATATTTTAACAGTTCTTTGGAACTGGGAAGAAAAAAAAAAAGATATCGCCTCTTCAAATACTGAATCCCTTTTGATCACTTTGTTTTGATGAAGAGAAAAGAAAGTGTTGGACTAGGGTACTGTGACAATGTCCAAGGTAGAAAAAGAAAAGGTAAGGAACCAGCACCAGCTGTTTCTCAATGGAGTTTCCAGTGTCAGCTCCACGTACAGATGTTAACTCGTGTGTGTGTATGTGCATGCTCGGTTGCTTCAGCCGTGTCTGACCCTTTGCGACCCCACAGACTGTACCCCACCACACTCCTCTGTCCAGGCGATTCTCCAGGCAAGAATACTGGAGTGGGATTCCCTCCTCTTGGGGATCTTCCCCATCCAGGGAATGAACTCGCGTCTCCTGCATCTCCTGTATTGCAGGTGGATTCTTTCCTCACTGAGCCACCAGACAAGCCCAATTAATTGGTAATACCACCTAAATCAGAAGCAGGCCTCTGTCCCTATAGTATGATAATTTTCAAGTCTTAGAATTCATTTAGAGAAGTAAAGTCTTCTATTATTTATCAAATGGATAAATAACAAATAGACAAACTGCTTTCTTCTCTTCCTGCGAGATTCAACCATCCTCCCCACCCCAGATACCTATTCAGAGGGCTCACTCTTTCCCTTTCATTAGGTTACCTCTCATATGTAATTTTCTCAGAGAGGTTTTACCCTAGCACCCTACATAAATAGCACCTTCTCTGTTACATTGAGAACCTTCCCTATCCCATTTATTTATATTTGCCAGCACTTATATTTCCTTGTACTTCCCCCAGCACTTATATAACCCCTGATATGTTAAGGGTAAAACTCTCAAGTGCAGATTGAGTCACCTTCTCTCTTGTAACCTCTACTAAGCCCTCTTCTATTCACTAAACAATTTTCTCAGTAAATCTGGAACTAAAGTCTTTTTCCTCTTCTCACATTATTGCATATTTTCATCTTCCTAGGTTGCTATGTGCATATTTATCCCATAACATTTGCTACCTTCAATGTACACATCTCTACTACAAAAATTAAAGGCCTCTTAAAGCAAAGACCGTGTTCTCTTGCTCTTTAAACCCTTCCAGGGTTTAGCAGTAGCTAACAATAACATGTGCCAAATAATCAGTTGCTAAATATTAATAGCTATTCAGATACATATCCATGTAAATATTAAAATCTATGACTCTCTATAAGGTGAAATATTTTATAATAAAGCAAATTTATAAATATATGTGCACACAGAGAGAAAGGAACATGAATTCATTAGTTTTCCCAGAAAAATATTGGAATGGTGGAATTCACTGCCCTACCCAAAAAGATTAACTGAACTGGTAAACCTATTCTTAAAGTTATTTGAGATTGGGAAGGTGTTCAAATTCTTCTTGTGTAACACTATATAGACAGCCTGCTCCTCTGTTTTCTAAAGATAGTGGATCTATTACTGTGCTTCTAAGGACCCATTTTGAAGTAGAGTCAATTTTCTCTACATTGTACTTTCTGGTTTGAGATTATTCTATAAACCCACAAGATGTGTGACTGATGATACTTTTTTTTTCATTTCCCTTTTCCTATATTTGGACACTGTCACAGTAACCTGGACCACTAGTTTTCACACCATGGAAAGAAAGAGAAAGACTGAAAAAGATTGAATATCTGAAAGGGGAGTGTATTTCTTTCAATTCCAAGGCACTGTTACAACATACACAACACTGATAAAAACTGTTTTGGGGACAGAACTTTTTTTTCTTAACCTCAAAACCATCTCTGAGAAGGGAGAATGCTATAAATAGCTTGTTTACCACAGGAAAATGTAAGCTAAAATAATTAAATGAGAGTAGATTTGTTTAATCTCAACTCCATATAAGGTAACTCTGAAAAAATAAAACATGAATCATTATTTGAATCTATTAAGTATTAAAAGAAGAAGAAACTTCCCAAAGTGGATCACTCCATCCTAAAAATTCACAAAGCATTTTTATAACTTAAAAGTTATATATCATATATATTTGTACTCTTTAATGTTTTATATGGTAAGAAAGATATTTTCCCTAGGCCAACTAAAGAGGATAAAATGGGTCATGGGCTTAGTATTAAAATCATTCAAGTCTTTGGATTACTTTTTTCTGATCATATATTATTATATGTTAAAACCCCAAAAACGGATGCATAAATACACAAGAATGGCACACTTGGAATTTAAATTTATGTGAATTTAGTGATTTTAAATAGTCCAATATTCTGAAAATACACTGTGCACTGGAAATAGTTCCTGTCTAAGAGACCTGGGTATTACGTGATTACGAGAAACAGGACTGGAGTCTTTCAGCAAAGTCATAGGGGATTATCTCCATTCTTGTATGCAACAGAAACAGGACGTAGAGCAGAAGTGCTCCTGATGAAGTCATGACTTCCCTCTCGTCAAGATCCTCTCCAGTCAGATTAATAAACCTGTTACCAAACAGCCATTCCCTCTGAGATTCACAGAGTGTTTATCAGGAATTAAACACCATGGCAGAAAATGAAGACGTAAAGAGCCTCTTGATGAAAGTGAAAGAGGAGAGTGAAAAAGTTGGCTTAAAACTCAACATTCAGAAAACTAAGACCATGGCATTTGGTCCCATCACTTCATGGAAGATAAATGGGGAAACAATGGAAATAGTGAGAGACTTTATTTTGGGGGGCCCCCAAATCACTGCAGATGGTGACTGCAGCCATGAAATTAAAAGACGCTTGCTCCTTGGAAGCAAAGTTATGACCAACCTAAACAGCATATTAAAAAGCATGTGCTCCTGCTGCTGCTAAGTTGCTTCAGTAGCCTCTGACTCTGTGTGACCCCATAGATAGCAGCCCACCAGGTTCCTCCATCCTTGGGATTCTCCAGGCAAGAATCCTGGAGTGGGTTGCCATTTCCTTCTCCAGTGCATGCATGCATGCTAAGTTGCTTCAGTTGTGTTCAACTCTGTGCGACACCATGGACAGCAAACCACCAGGCTCCTCTGTCCGCAGGATTTTCCAGGCAAGAATACTGGAGTGGGTTGCCATTTCCTTCTCCATGTATGGATGTGAGAGTTGGACCATAAAGAAAGCTGAGTGACGAAGAAGTGATGCTTTTGAACTGTGGTGTTGGAGAAGACTTCTGAGAGTCCCTTGGACTGCAAGGAAATCCAACCAGTCCATCCTATAGGAAATCGGTCTTGAATATTCATTAGAAGGACTGATGCTGAAGCTGCAATACTTGGGCCACCTGATGCAAAGAACTGACTTATTGGAAAAGCCCCCGATGCTGGGAGAGATTGAAGGCGGGAGGCGAAGGGTACAACAGAGAACCAGATGGTTGGATGGCATCACCGACTCAATGCACATGAGTTTGAGTAAGCTCCAGGAGATGGAGAAGGACAGGGAAGCCTGGCGTGCTGCAGTCCGTGAAGTTGCAAAGAGTCGGGCATGACTGAGCGACTGAACAGCCTTCCTTTTGGTCTAACTTTCACATCCATACATGACTATTGAAAAAAATGATAGCTTTGACTGTATGGACCTTTTTCAGCAAAGTGATGTCTCTGCTTTTGAATATGCTAGGTTTATCATAGCATAGGTTTGTCATAGTCTAGGTTTGTCAAAGTTTTCCTTTCAAGGAGCAAGCATCTTTTAATTTCCTAGTTGTGATCACTGTCTGCAGTGTTTCTGGAACCCAAGAAAATAAAATCTGTAACTAAGTGTTACCACTTTTTCCCCATCTATTTGCCATGAAGTGATGGGACCAGATACAATGATTTTAGTTTAGTTTAGTTTTGTTTTTTTTTTAATATTGAGCTTCAAGCCAGCTTTTTCACTCTCCTTTTTCACCCTCATCAGGCTCTTTAGTTCCTCCTACAGGAGATTATACTCAATCTCAGACCTCTTAGACTTTGTCGTTAAACCTGGTTTTACTCCAAAGCAAAAAAAAAAAAAAGAAAAGAAAAGAAACTAAGTTACCCCCAGATTCAAAAGTAATTCCTTCTCCCACTTTGCGGGTGGCTCAGATGGTAAAAGCATCTACCTACAATGCAGTAGACCCGGGTTCAATCCCTGAGTCAGGAAGATCCCCTGGAAAAGGAAATGGCAGCCCACTCCAGTACCCTTGCCTGAAAAATCCCATGGACAGAGGAGCCTGGTAGGTTACAGTCCTTGGGGTCTCAAGGAGACATGATTGAGCAACTTCGGTTTCTTTCTTTCTTTTCTTTTTCATAAAGTTAAGAAGGGCCTGACAGAGATCTGTTATTTAGGCTTTTTAATAGTGATGCAACTGATAGAATTAATTTTTATTAGACACAGAATTTAGCATTGCCTCAGTGCCCTAGCACATCCTGCTTGACACATCTAATGAATACGACAGAATATCTGGTTGACTACCTGCTTCTCATAAAGGGGTTCTTTTAGTCTGTTTGGGCTGCTATAACAATATACCACAGACTAGCAGACACTGCTCTCAGAGTTAGGAAGATAGGAATCTGAGCTCAAGATGCCAGTGTGACTGAGAGTTCTCTTCCAGGTCTTAAGACTTATCACTGTAATTGAGAGGCCCAAGGAAGTAGGAAACTCTCTGAGGCTCTTTTATAAGGCACCAATCCCATTCAGGGTTTCCACACTCAAGACTTAGAAACTCCCCAAAATCCTGCATCTTAATATCAGCTCGGAGAGTTAGGATTTTTATCCTGTGAATTTGGGGATGATACATTCAGACCGCAGCATGAGGATACAGCAAGACCAACAAAAATCCTACAGATATTCAGATACTGGCAAACAAAGGGAGAGTTCATGCCCTAGTAACTAACATCACTTAAAATGTCAGTGATAGGGACTTTCCTGGTTGTCCAGTGGTTAAGACTTCACCTTCCAATATAGGGGGGTGTGGGTTTGATCCCTAATCAGGGGGCTAAGATCTCACATGCTTTGGAGCCAATAAAAAACAGAACATAAAACAAAAGCTATATTGCAACAAATTCAAGGAAGACTTTAAAATCATCTACCTAAAAAATCTTTTTTTAAAAATGCCAGTGAAATACATTATTTTGGCAGCAGTTTTAGGAATCGATGTGCAATTCTGTTACAGAGAAATCTCAATTCACTTACTTTGCTGTGAGAATGGAAAAACATACAAAACACACCAAGTTTCTCTTTATATGAGAGCTACTTCCAACCACCCCTCAAGAAAAAAAAAAAGATTCATGCATGGTTCATGAATATATGGTAACATCTGCAGCACTGAAATTAGAATGAGATAATGAAATAATATGAACAGACTAATTTGAATTAGATTGTAGGGTGCAAGATGTCTTCAAGTTTCATACTGAGCCTGGTCTGTCTTATTGCCTTTCCCATAAGCCTTACTGGAAGATTCCTTTGAACTCAAAAACAGTGAGATCAATACCAAAATCATCCTTCCACCTAACCCATTAAAAACAAAACACTGCTGTTTTTTTTTTTTTCCCCTGGTTATGTACTCCAAATCTGACATGATGATCATTTCCCCCCCTTCCAAGGGTACTGATGAGTGCTAACAATATGAAACATCAGAGTTAATAATATCAGAAAGATTCACTTCTTAAAAGGCAAAGTCTTTGCTGCTGCATGTAGAAAATGGAGATTGGCAGTTTCATTACTTACCTTGGTAATTCTCCTCCTCTTAAAAATCAATTAATTTTTGTCTTTGCTTGGCCTAAATTATACTTCTCTACTGAAGAAGTTACAATGAGACCTCTTGTAGACAAATCATTATTAAAGCACCTGGGCAATGATTGATCTTTTTGTTTTCTCTCAGAAGACACTATGCTTGTTTTATTTTGGCTTCAGGTTTTAAGATTATTTTAAAGAAATATTTACAAAGGTTTATATTCACGTGATAGTCTCCTTCAAAACATCAGCTTAATGAAAGAGATTTCTGATCAAGAATTTGCCAAATTAAGATATACCAAAAAAAAAAAAAAAAAAAGGCCAACCTCTCAAAGGTAATTTTTTACTTACTGAATAAAAAATTGAATACACACAACCTTTACTTCAACATGTAGTCCACTCTACTTGATTCATTTCACCAAACCACAGAATTCTCTTTAAATAATTACAACATATGTGTAAGCTGGAATATGATAAATTTGGGACCTCATAATTACCGAAATAAATGGATAGTTATTTTGTACCATAAAATTAAATCACTATCAACACAATATTTTAAATTAAGGCAATCATTAAATAATCATAATGAACAAGTAACAAAGAGAATACAGCTGAGTATACGTAGTAATAATAGATTTTGAAAGACAACGTGTGATAAATAAGTCCAGACTGTTTTGTAGGCCATAGATAATTGTAATCCAAGTCTTCTTCAATTAAAAAAAAAAAGAATTAAGGAAAGATCTTCATAAAGTTCTAATTTTAGAGACCAATAATGCATGTTTTAAAAAATTTAATTATTCATAACTGTCACTTTTTCAGAACTAGAGTATGTAGACACACAATTTTAGGGTAGTTTAAGTCACGCTTCTAAATGCAATATTAAAATACTTGCAACATTTTGAAAAGATTTGTATATTCTGTTTTCAGTTGGTTGAATTTTTTGTGAGGATGCATATGTTATTTAAACGTATATACATATATTTAAATATCTATATATACACACATAACTATATAATTTTATCCTAATCTAAAATATACTGATCCACTAAGCTAGATGGACAGTGATAATGTACATATTGTCAAACTATTTGAGATCATTGCCTGTGGAATATATATTTTTGAATCTCAGAATGCCTAACACAAGCTAGGCACTGAGTGTTTGTCTAAAGTGAAATTAATTGAAACATTGATTTTGCATATAATGTGTCTTTGAGTAATGCAAATGGGTACTAAATATAATGAATATTTTAGTTTAATATTGAGAAATATAAATTGCTATTTTTAAGACAAGTAGAATATTCCCTTATTTCTGAATAGAAAATAAAACTATTGGAACACAATATAGAGTGGCATCCCTGTAGTAATAACTTCAAAAGCTATGTCTGCTCTCTAGTCACAAATACGTATGGTGTTGGGAGAAAAAATATTATTGAAACATTACTAGGAAATACACAAGGATAACACATACTACACAAAGAAAAATCAGGTAAATAGTAGAGTAAATATGTTGCATTATATAAAATCTGCTAAAACTATTAGAAAATTGAAATAAAGACTGGATGAAATATACATATGAAAAAATTAGATAATGTGGTTTTCTAAGGAATATGTCACACCGAGGAGTTGATGAGAATGTAGCTATATTAATCAGATACAGAATTAATATTTTTAAATGCTCTAAAACATATTACAATTTAAGAATGCTTATATGAAAAAATTATGGCAGAATTTAGTACATTTTGCAATTAAAATGACAAAATTATAAAGAATCAGGGCTACCCCTGAATTTGGTCTTAATCAATGTTTCTTTGTGATATTTTTTTTTTTTTGAGAAATTTAAAAAGTGAGACTCTCAATAACAAATAATTGCATACAGAAAGTCATTTTATTCATGCTTATATACATCAGAAAAATATGTACTGTTGACTAGTCCATTTTATAAGTTTTTTAAATCATTTTGTAATAGGTGCATCATTTCCTTTGGGTTAGATTCAGTGTATACAGAGATACCGTATCTGTTCCCTAGAAATTGGGTACCAGAAGTTCTCTATCCAACGTTTTGTGTCCAGAGGTTCCTGAATGTGAGTTATTTGGGAGTTGCTGGGCTGTAGAAAAAAGGGCCCACCTTCCATGGAAGGTCTTTACTGATCTTCTGTACAGAAATAAGGCTTCAAGTCTATGCAAAATAGTCCTTTCCCTAAGTAGTAGCTCCAGTGCTTCTGCAAACACAAAATCAAAACATAAAGTCAAATGCCCTAAAAGCTATTAGCTTTGATCCAAACCTCTTGAATTCCTAACTCAAAGTAACCTATTTTTCTTTCTTGCAATTTCTCCTCTCTGAGTTATGACTCTGTCTTCTATTCCTTTAACTAAAGTGAGGTTTATGTTGTTTGTTTACATAAAATAGAAATGCATGATCCCTCAGGAAATAAGTGTTCTTATTAGAGTGTACCTTCCTTCACCTCATTGCTAAGAAAGTCTTTGAAATTTAAAACACAAGACTTATGTATTTTCTAGAAAGGAAGGAGCAAAATATTATCAGTTCCTTCATGACTGAGTCAACTTTCTTCTGCCAAATGAACAGAAGAGGAAGTTTCTAGTCACATAAGTCAAAAGAAATTAAAAAAATAAACACCCGTGAACAGAATTCTAAACAAACTACCACGGAAGATGATGTTTTTAAAATACCCAGTTATAATTATATATTTATATTGATCAATCAATCCAACATAAAGATATCTATAAAACAAGGGGTTACATATTCAAGGAAGTTGATGAAAGTTGAGGACCAATTCTAGGTTACTAAATCAGCCAATAAGACATACTGGCATTCATCATGCATTTCATAAATCATCTGGATTTTTTATGTCATAAAAATACATGTGGAACAAATAGTTGTAATATTGGATAGAACCCAGCTCTCCTGCATTGCTTCTCTGGCGGCTCAGCTGGTAAAGAATCCACCTGCAATACAGGAGACCCCAGTTCGATTCCTGGGTTGGGAAGATCCGCTGGAGAAGGGATAGGTACCCACTCCAGTATTCTTGGGCTTCCCCGGTGGCTCAGCTGGTAAAGAATCTGCCTGCAAGGTGGGAGACCTGGGTTCGATCCCTGGGTTGGGAAGACCTCCTGGAGAAGGGAACGGCTACCCACTCCAATATTCTGGCCTGGAGAATTCCATGTACTGTGTAGTCCATAGAGTTGCAAAGACTTGTACATGACTGAGCAACTTTCACTTCCTCTTGCATTGCAGGCAGATTATTTACTGTCTGAGCCACCAGAAAAGCCCAATATAAATATAATACAGGTTGAAATGAATACAGGAGAAAGATACTGGACCAGTGTGAATTAAAGTCATTTCCTGTAATGAACCAAAAGAAACTTAGATTTTCTAAAGTGCCATAAGGGCAAAAAAATTGCAATAATTGAAAAGGGAAGATAGTACACTGGTTTTAATCAGTATTGAAAATAAAGGAGGTTATGAATTGGGCTTTTAACTCACACAGAAAGCAATTTTAGGAGCTAAAGCATCCTGAAAGACAAAGGAAAATGATCTATGTGGAAGTCTAAAAGAGAACAAATATGAGAGTTATTTAAGCAGTGCTGAGTGAAAACAGCAAAAAGTGATATGCGAATCTGTAAACTAGATTTTGGAAATAGAGAAACAGACATAACATTCATCATGGGACTTAGAATGCAACTGAAAGGGAAACCTTTTGATTAAAGGTAATTCTTTCTCTATCTCTCAGGCTCATCTAGTTTCCAACTCTTTGTAAATTTCATGGGAACACAAAACTTTCTTGTCTTTGCATACTTCTCTGCTCCTACTTTGCTATAAACAAATGTTTTTCGTTCATCTTAACAACAACAAAAATAAACTTTAATTTCATAAAAACTTTGGGGAATTTTTTAAAGGTAAAAAATTCCATTAAAGTGAATAATCAGTAGGCTCTTAAAGTGAATTCAAACTCAGTGAATTAGATTAATCAAAAATGCATCAACGCATCAACTTTATGCATTCTGCTTGGGAGGTAGAAAACAGTAAAGAACAATATGTTTTTGTCTTAGAAAAATACTTTGGGAAATACTGGCTTAGAATCAGTTAAAGTAATATCACAGATCCAAAATGCTTAGAGAACATGAAGAAAAATACATAATAAAAATAAAATAACAGTTGTGACATGAAGTTTCAGCTCTGACATCTGCAGAGCTTAGAAGCTGTCAATCCCGTTCTTACAGCAAGAAAATGCTCAAAGAACTGAAAATCAATAACGGTTCTTAGGTACATCAGAGAACTAAGGTTGCAGGGCAAATGGACACCCTGACATCTGGAAAGTCAGGCCAATCCAGAGAGTCAGAGTCAACGTTTTATTTACTTGGAGAAAAAACTGCAGCAGCCATAAACTGGTAAAAAAAAAAACAAAAACATTTCAATGGTAATTCTGATGAACTGTGGGAGGCTGAGTGTGGACTAGTGTGAGAATGAAGATTCCCGAGGGCTCATGTTCTCAGGGGTAAACTTAAAATTCTCATGAGTTTTACCTCCTCAATCCCCCACTGAATGGTCGGAAGGTAAGAATTCAAGAAAGATCTCTTCATGTTTCTGGCAGTGAGAAGGGAAGAGTGATTATTGTGAAGTACATCTTAGAACAAAGATCTGATCTCCAGGGAAAAAAATTTCATCAAGGCCTTATCCAACAGCAAGGACCTTCACCTCATTCCAGCTCCCTCTAGGATTCTTGTCTCACCTTAAGTGTATGCAAGAGGGAAGCGATGCCACTGGAAGGTCAGAGCCCAGGACACCTGTTCACTAAAAGATGGATATTTAGTCATAATATAGAATGCTTCCCTTGCCCACAATCACTTAGGGAAGCACAAACAGAAGAAAGGAGACAAAAACAAAAACACTAGATTAATTTCAAGTCTCAGTGTCCATACCTAGAGCAAACACTAAACATAGCCAACTTCTAGTCTGATTAACATTACCTGATACTACATAACTGGCTTTCAGTTAAAAGTGAAAAGGCATGCCAACAGGCAAGTAAAAATACAGCCTCTAAAAATACAGATGTACACCCATGGCTGATTCATGTCAATGTATGACAAAAAAACACTACAATATTGTAAAGTAATTAGCCTCCAATTAAAATAAATAATTTTTTTTAAAATATGCAAATCAAGCATTAAAATCAGATTCAGATATAACACAGATGTTGGGAATTTAGAATGGCTGCAATTAGTACCTTACGAATTACACTGGGAAAAATTAAATGATATGACATATAAGCAGAGAGACAAACTAACTCCAAGAATTAAAATAAAATGCTAGAATTAAAAAAAAAAAATCACTGAGTTCATCAGTAGGCTGATGAACAAAGAACCTTGGATTTGCAGATGAGTCAGCAAAAAAGTCTCAAACTGAAATGCAAACAGAAAAAAAAAATGAAAGAAAGAAACACACAAACAGCCCAGAAAAGAACATTCAAGAAATATGGGACACTTTTTAAAGGTATAATGTAAATGAAACTGGAATAATAGAAGAATCAAAGAATGAAGCAGAAGAAATATACGAGGTGAGAGTGACAAAGACTTCCCAAAATTAATAACAGAGATAGTAAATGACAAATTTAGAAAGCTCAGAGAATTATAATATCAGGGAAGATTTTTTTTTAACTACATTCAGGTATGTCATATTCAAACTGCAGAAAAACAAACAGGACGTCAAGAAAGAAGACAGGGGAGGAAATAAAACATCTTACTTATTGAAGAAAAATAATAAGATTTACAATAGTTTTCTCATCAGGATCCATGCAAGCGAGAGTAAACTGAAACACTGGAAGTGGTAAAAAAAATAATAATAACCACTAACTTAGAATACTGTCTAATGAAATTATTCTTCACAAATGAAGGTGATATAAGCACTTTCTCAGATTAGCAAACAAGAGAGAATAAATTCATGAACAGCAGATCTGACCTGCAAAAAATGATTTTTAAAAGTCCCTTAGGAGAAAAATGATACAGATCAGAAATTCTGCACCTGCTTGAGAGGAGCCTAAGAAGTCAAGACAAGGCATCTCCTGGGTGGGATCCTGTAAGGCAGGGGTTCCCAAAGCCCGGCCACAGACTTGACTGGTCAGTGGTCTAGTAGGTAGGAACCAGGCCCCACGGCAGGAGGTGAGTGGTGGGCAAAGGAGCCAACCTCCATCTGTATTTGTAGCCGCTCCCCATTGCTAGTGTTACCACCTGAGCTCCGCCTCCTCTCAGATCAGCAGGGTGTTATAAATGCAACGCGCTTGAATCATCCTGAAGCCAGCCCCCAGCCCTGGTCTGTGGAAAAACTGTCTTCCACCAGTCCCTAGTGCCAAAAAGGTTGGGAACTGCTACTCTTAATGAAAAAGGACATCACATACAAACTAAGGAAACCTGAATAAAGTGAAAAGTGTGGACCTCAGTCAACAGAGTCAGACAGGACTGAAGCGACTTAGCAGTTGCAGGAGCAGCAGTCAAGGATAATTTATTAATATCTGTTTACTGACTGTAACACATGTAGCATACTAATGCAACATATTCATAAAAGAGAAAAAGGTGTGGAAAATCTCTACTATTCTTATCATTTTTATGTAAACCTAAAAATGTTCTAAAATAAAAGTTTTTCTTAAATGAATACACAATAATAGCACTTTGGCATATAGCAGTCAAATTGTTGCCAAAAATATACAAACAGAAAATATTAAAAGCAGCACAAGAAATGATACACTACATTAAAAAAAAAAAAGATGTGAACTACAAATTTTTCATCAGAAGCCAGGTGGTCTGACGACTCAGAGGGGTGACTTAAAATATTAAAACACAGAAATAAACACACACACATATCATACATTCACCCACACAAAACTGCCAAGCTAAAATTCTATAAAAGTTTAAAATAACTTTTAAAATTGAAGAACAGTTTCCATGTCTGGCTAACATGGAATAATCCCTCTGCTCTAAGTCTTCTACTGATTGCAAGTGAAATCCTAGAAAGAAGAAAAGAGCTATCTATTCAGACTCTGAAAAACACACAGTAACAGTAGATTGAAAGGGAAATGAAAATCCAAATAACGGCTGATATGGTGATATTATCTCTTATGTTGATGATACCGTTCATACATTCAGCTTTGACTCTATAATGGCCCCTATCTCAGAACCATGAACACAGACGGGTATGAAAGACAAATCCTCTCTCTCTTTCGTGACTTTCTTTCTCTAAATTGTCCAGGAAGGGAGACTGTGGGAGTAACTCTCTTTTTGTTTTTATCCTCCTGGCCCTGAGCAACTTACAGCAATGAGGTTTGGCTCCAAGATCAGCAGAAATCAAGAAAGAAAGAAGGAAAGTGAAGTTGCTCAGTCATGTCTGACTCTTGGTGATCCCATGGACTGTAGCCTACCAGGCTCCTCCGTCCATGGGATTTTCCAGGCAAGAACACTGGAGTGGGTTTGCCATTTCCTTCTCCAGGAGATCTTCCCGACCCAGGGATTAAACCCAGGTCTCCCATATTGTAGGCAGACTGTTTCAGCCACCAGGGAAGTCCAATAAGAAACCAAAAAGGTATTTAAAATAGTGAGAGAAAAATCTTTATATGTGGCCTGAGGCACTGGGAATTGGATGTCCACATGTCTTAATGTTTTTGTGGGGAACTCCTGTTATCTTCTATCCTTTGCTTGATCCCAAAGCAGACCCATTTAAAGGGAATGGGTGCCAGCACATGGAGGTTAAAGCACCACCTTTTTAGCCAGAGAAGCATGAAAAAGGAGTCATAGGAACCACAGGAGGTGAGGAAACCTGAGAAGACATGGGAGATGGACAGCAAGAGCTCCTAAATTTGTGTACAAATTCTTGGGCTTGCCCCTGAGCCTCACATGTATGGAACTGAATTAGTCATTGGGGGTCTCACCCCAAACAGGCTGACCCGCTGCTGAAGAAAAGAAAAAACAAACAAAATAATAATAATAATCTATATATTAAAATAAAAATCCTTTTACAAATGAGTAAATAAATAAATGGGGAAAAGGGAAAGTGTTCCTTCTCTCTAGCTGAATCTCAGCTAATAAATACAGAAGAAATGAGGCTAGCAAATTATAAATGCTGCTAAAACAACGGATACACCCTTGATAAGTAACAAGATGTTTACCTGTTTAAATAATCTTAAAATATAACTCCACATGTTATTTTTCTAAAAGGTATTGTAGTAGTTTGCAAGAAAAGTTAGTCACTCAGTCGTGTCCAACTCTTTGTGAATCCATGGACGGTAGCCCATCAAGCTCCTCTGTCCCTGGAGTTCTCCAGGTGAAAATACTGGAGTGGGTAGCCATTCACTTCTCCAGGAGATCTTCCCAGTCCAGGTCTCTTGCATTTCAGGCAGATTCTTTACCATCTGAGCCACCAGGAAAACCTCCTCGTTTATAGGAGGAAAAATGGCAGACATTATCTCATCTGACCAAAGTTAATATTGTCACTTCTTGACACAATGTTTTCATTTCTTCAGTTTAAAAATTAGTCCAGTCCAATTTAAAATCTCAGTTTCAAATTAAAGTCTCAAGCCTAGATTTGCTACAACAAGGAACCACTCACAATGGAGAGCTAGGCAACTGAGGTAACTCGTGTCTCTTTCTACTGCTCTTTCTCCACTTGAATCTGCTCTACTGATGGTGATGGGCAGTGAAGGGATGTTTGCTCACAGCCTGCTTGAGCAACTGTGGTGAGTTCTTTTTCTCATTTCTTATTATTCCTCACCATATACCTGTCTGGTGGTATCCTCAGATAGTCCAGTTTCAAGTTTCAACAGTGAATTAGCAGCCGGACTTGATACGTGGCATATTAGGCTGATTTCAAATTCAAAGCTGATACCGCCACGTTAGCCTTTCTGAAAATGGAGTGGGGCGCTCTTCATGTGCTCCAAACAATAGTCTGTTACATCCCAGGGCAGGTATGATCTCAGCAAGGTGTCCTTGTCCTTGGCCAGACTCCTTACAAAGGAAGAGGAAGAAGAGAGGGAAGGAGATAGGGAAAAGGAAGCTGCCTGCTAGCTGTCTTTTTTCTTTCCTTCATTCTTGCCTCTCTGTTTTCCTCCAGTAAATATTTAGAAGGCACATATAATGGATATTATTTAAATTAATATTATTTCAATAATTTAATAATAATATTTAAATATCCATAATAATATGTCTCTAAATTACACTCTTAATAAAACAAGTGCAATGCACTCAATATTATAGTAGTGCAATAATTACATTCATAGTCATTAGTTCAGAAATGTATACAAAACATGTGCTTATGATGCCAACTGAGTATTTCAAGATGTATCTAGGCTCATAGAAATATCTTCCATATATTTTTCTCCAATGCTAAGAAACCTGTTGTTGCTCTAGAAGTTTAAATTTCAAACCACTCTCCAGGTTGAATCATGAAATCAGCTATTAATGAGACGATGCAGCATCTGACTGTGATTTAAGGTCTTATTAGACCTGAGAAAGGTCCCTAGGTTTCAGCAGCGTAAGATGACTAGGATTCCACAGTGAACAAGGAAAGTCTGAAAATCATCCAGATTTTACATCACACAGACGATACCTTTATAATTTCAGAAGTGTGTGAAGGACTAGTAGAAAAAAATTCTGTCTAGAAAGCTGACCAATGTTCTCAAGTCTGATATTGCTTCAATCTGAAGTTAAGAAACCAACAGTTCAGCCCACTGAACTACAGAAACCCCTTCACTCATGATCTCCAATCAAGTTGTAAGCAAGTCCACCTCAATAAATTGGGCATCTATGAACAAAATCCTTCTATTATCCACTTTTCTATCAAAAATTCAAGAGAAACATTTTGCAAGGTATCACAAGAAATATTGGGAAGATATTTTTTAAAAGCTTGGAAGTTTACAGTTCATATATCAATATTGGAAAATTATAGCTATATTAGATAATATATAAAAAGCAAAATATAAAAAGCAAAAAAAAGAAAAATAACATTGTTGCAGAGAATTCAGTAAGTGATATTAATTGCTATATTGAGGAGAAGACATTAAGGAACCTATCATGTTCAGGGAACAGTGATATTGTCAAGACAGTTATTGAAGGTAGCTGGACTTCCTAGGTTCGTTGCTCACAGAGGCCTCAAGTTCAATATACATAAAATTGAATTCAGTATCTTTAACATCTGACTTTCCTTTCAAAACACACACACACAGAACTAAAAGGGAAATACACTGTGTGGTTCATTCTCTTTATATTTTAATCATGGTACAAATCCCATGATCCATTTTCCCAGGCCAGGAGCCTGAAGAGTCTCTTAAATTTTTGTCCCTCTGTTAATGTCTGAACTTAATCAAGATACACTGACTCCCCCCTCTCCATCATTTGGCATTGACTTTTCTTTGCTTCAGATTCTAAGTCCTGGTCTAGGTTATGATTCTAATACTGCAACAGATCTCCCTCTCCCTCTTCATCTCCATCTCTCCCTCAATTATAGTCCCATCAACAAATTTGTCAAACTTTGGAGAATAATCCTTCTAAAATATCAAATGGATGATGTCATTTCCTCTTTAATAGCTTTTATTTCTATTAGGATAAAATGAAAACTTATTAAGGCACGTAACACCTCTTTGAAATGAGCCCTTTCTTTCTCTAAACACAAAATGTGGCTCAACTTTTAGCCATGATAAATTTATTAAAGTCTGTCAAATGCATCATAGTCTTGAACATTTCCATAACTTTTCTCAACCTGGAATCACCTTACTCCCTTTTCACCTGGTCATCTACTTGAACAGAAGGAAAAAGATGTTTCATGATACCATCCATTGACTTTAGCACCCTGTAAAACTGTAATCAAATTGGTTTAAATGTTAATTTCCAATGCCCATATTACGTATAGAATAAAAAGACTACTAAGACATGGTGGTTAATTTCAAGGAGCTTGTATTCATTTGGAAGACATGTTAAAATTGCTGAAGAAATAGTATATATAAGGAGAAGGAAGATCTTTTATTATTGGTGCTTTCTGTACCAATTTTTATGAGGCCTAACTTCTAAATCTCTTAAAAGCCACCTTTCCTTCAACAAGTCTGTGTCAATATCCTCTCAAGTGACCACCCAAACTTATCTCATATCCCTTTAATGCATTATCAACATGGTTGGCAGGCTGATGTTTCTAAAATATAGATTGGATTCTATAGCTTTCCAGCTTAAGAGCTTTCAGTGGCACCATGTCGTCTATGGGATAAAATTCAAACTTGGTGACACTGCCTTCATGGCCTATTAAAATCTGACTCTACCTTTCAAGCTTTATCTCCTACAAATCCTATTCAGTTCTAGCAACAAATCTCATTCTTTGAACCTACCCTGGCTTCTAACATCTCTTGCTTCTGCATGCTATTCTTTCTTCTTAACTATCATTCCCACTTGGAGAATCAATAACAAACTACATTTCCTCTCAAGTTTTCTTTGACTTTCCTCTCCCTGATGTCATTACTTATAAACATAAATACCGACTAAATATTCGTGCAATAGCGCTGCTATGCTGTATTGGAATTTCAGAACAAATACATTCTTCTCTATTACACTGGAGATTCCTCAAATACACAGACTATGTTTATTCATCTTTGTGCTTCCTAGGGCTAAATGCACAATAGTTCATAAGGGATTAATACATGTTTATTAAATTAATTCATTCTTTTAATTATTTAAAAAGAATGAAATATACACATATTTATGTACACATATTCTTTCACATATATTGGTTTTTTATACTGAAATGTATTTTTCACCCATATTACACACACACAAATATGTATCATACACACAAATGAGTGCATTGTATGTATGTGCCTAGCTTAAACAACAAGCTTATGTATGTATGTGCCTAGCTTGCGTATTCACCATCAGAAGTGGGTACTTTGGGTTTAAAATGTTATCTGGCATGCCATGGGGTCAGTTTGATACTCTACAAACCCTTGTAGGATGTCAGTACTGGCAAAGGCATTGGGGGTGGGAAAAATAAATGCATATCCAGAATGGAAGTCAATTCCAACAAGGATGAACTATTGTCCCCAAACAGTCAGGACAGTTTGGTACAATCAATCTAGGACCGAGTGGCTGATGGGTCCCACTGGTTGACTTTGCCCTACTGGGTGCTCCATGTTCCTCTCAGAGAATGGTAGGCTGACCATTCAGCAGTGGCAGTAGCTAGATCTGACACACACAGAGAGAAACCCTGCTGCTGGACTATTCTCTTCATGGGCTCATTGCTCGAGAAATGGGGTGGCTAAGATCAAATTCTGATGGATTTCCTTAAGAGGAATTGTCTTATTGCTCCTGTTGTTATGGGCCTCCTCTAGGTTGAATGCTCACTGGCAGGCAGGAATGTAACACACAGATTCTCACACTTTTTGTCCACACCCATTCTCCATCCACATGCCTCTTCTGAAAAGCTTTCATGGTTTCCTCAATGCATCCC
Organism: Muntiacus reevesi; assembly: GCF_963930625.1. Lineage (NCBI taxonomy): Eukaryota > Metazoa > Chordata > Mammalia > Artiodactyla > Cervidae > Muntiacus > Muntiacus reevesi. The sequence goes on along the minus strand of NC_089254.1, from coordinate 85,137,326 downwards.
CATCTTGCTCCTGCAAGATGGTTGGTCCCTGACCAATCATCTCTGCCATTTGTAAATGCTCAAGCATCTTTTACGTAAAAGCAGAGCATAGCCAATTACATACTGCTCACAGCTATTCACAATGGAAGAATTTCTTCCTAATGTTGTGGTTAGGGCCATCGGTGAGTTTGTGGTATGGTAGAAGTTAAGTCTGGCTTGCAGCAACACATCAAGCTAGTCTCCTCACTCAGGAAATCCCCATGAAGCCACAGGTACGAACTAAGGGAGAAGCACTGCTTCTAGAGAGCAAGTGAAACAATTTACACTTCATGTAAATTATTGTTGCTTCTGACCCTGCTAAGGTCCAAATCTAAATACACCATTTCAAATCAATGATACCGCACACATTTTACATCATTGGTGGAGATTTGCTCTGGTTGTGGAGTCAATAGACATTCTGTCAGTAAGCACTCAATTTCTACTGGGTTTTGTGGCAAATAAGGATCTGATTTTTAGATCTGTCCTCTGGTGCAGATGCCACAGCCTTGAGATACATGAAACAACTTTATCTAACCTTGCTACTTCTGACACCACTGAATGTAAGAGTCATGCAGCCCAAGAAGTAGGTGAGTTGGTTCAGCACTAGAACAGTAGATCCAAGTGTAAAAGACCCACTAGGTCCTGTGACTCTTAGTGGTAGGATGTGGTAGGAATAATAATGTGTTCTTTATTCCAGAAAGTAAATTCTCTTTGAGGTGGTAGGCCTGGAATTTTCTAGGAGTATGTTTACCACTTCTGGGATGCTTGTAACTTAGCAGGACATTTAGGAAACTTGTTGAATATTAGGTACAATTAGCATGATACACTTAATCTAGTGAAGCACTGTGATGCTCCCTGAAACCATGAAATGCCCAAGGCCTCAGAAGAGCAGAATGTAGTAGCAGCAAGAGAATTACTATAGCCTGGTACAAAACTGTGAATGAATATTGATCTCCTTCCCTCAACAAAATGTGTTACTTTGATACTCTATTGATAGAGACTGAAGAAAAGGCACCTTCCATATCAATAGTGATATCCAGGTACCAGAAATCACATTCTTTTCTTAGAAATTCATCCAGTGAAACAGTTTCAAATGTGGTGTCACTACTTTGGTTTGTAGTAATCCACTATCACTTATCATATTAATGGTTTATCTGACTTTCAGTGGGGTCACAGAGGTAAAGTGATGGAAGATGCTGGTATATTTCTTTGCTCTTTTCCTTTTGCAAGAACTTTCCCTCAACAGGTCAGGAATGAACCAGTCTAAATATATCAGTCCTAACTAGCCCTAGGATAGGAGTTTGGGATGGGCTTGTACACATTGCTATATTTAAAATGGATAACCAATAAGGACCAACTGCATAGCAGAGGGAACTCTGCTCAATGTTATGCGGCAGCCTGGATGTTAGGAGAGTTTGGGGAGACTGGACACATGTATACGTATGGCTGAGTCCCTTCTCTGTTCACTTGAAACTATTGCAACATCGTTAATCAGCTACATCCCAATACAAATAAAAAGTTAAAAAATAAATAACTGTATCAATCCTAGTGCTGCATTTTTGAAGAATATTTTATAACTTTCATAAAATATACTTTATTATTTCTTTTATTTTACATATGATCCTTTATAAAATCATTTGTTTAACTTTTAAATAGCTATACTGAAGTGTAATTTATGCACAATAAAACTTACCCACATTAAGTGTGCAATTCAATGACTTTTTTTTTTCTTTCTGGTAAATTAAAAGAGATTTCCATGAAATTAGTGTTCCCATTGCCAGATCCAGCCAAACACTAATCTACACTAACCCCTCTAGATTTGCTTTTTATATATAATTAATGTAATTATTCACATGATATTACACCAAGGATTTCTTACTGTAGTGAAGATTTTCTAAATGTAGACTCATAATTTTAATCATCCATATAAGTCTCTCATTTTGTCCATCAAGTATAGATTGAGCATCAGGACTCTGGAGAAACTTCTAGGATGCAGAAGTGCTATAAAAAGGTCTCATTATACGAATTAAACTCAGTAAGAGTTCTCACAGTGTAGATCACAGCTTGACACCTCAGAACTGTGCTTTAGAGGGTTCACCATGTGCTTGTTTTTGTCACTAGTTATATACTATGTTGCTTTGATAATGAGTGCTAAAATCAGAAGTACTCAACTGTTATTTTCTTCCCCATTGATTTTTTAATCTCAAGGTGACCCAGTCTGATATATGCCTACACCTGTTATACAGGGTTCCCAATATATCCTAGCAGGCAATACTAAAGGTAATAAAAGTTGCAAGTCATCTATCTAAAACTACCTGGATAATGAAAGCTCATTTCAGGGAACTGAATAGATAAGATATTGATCCTGGTGAAGAACAATGTATGCTCAACTCATGGTCTGGTAATAGAGGGAATGGAATTAGAGCGGCTGGCTGTCACCACAAATAACCTGATCTCCTCATGAGCCAAGATGGCTTCTAAATGGGTAAAAGCCTCAACTTGGAGAAACTTAAGAAAATATAGCACTTCCAAGGAAAGCAGAATGAATGTGGAAGAGTATTTCATTATTTAATTACAATCCAGATACCTGATGTAGCTCTTCAATTAAGATTAACCCAAATTACTATTCCGCATCACATACTAAACTGAGAAAACTTTTATTTCTGTATTATTTTGTTAAAGTGGAGTTGGGCTGTTTTATTTTTAGTGCCTTATGTCCCCAGGCATTGTTCTAAGATAGGGACCCGGTATTGAATAATGAATGCAATAGAAAAAACACCCAAGTTTATAGAACTTATATTCAAGTGGAACAGGTTTTAAAAAAAAAAGCAAATAAAAAGGTAAATGTATAATTTCTAGTAGTAAAAAAAAAAAAAATCCTGCAGAGGAAAATAGCATAGGGTTAAGAGTTTTAGGAAATTAGGGACACTTTTTGGGGGGTTAGGATGTCAGGAGGACTGTATGAAGATGATATTTGAGCAGAGAATTAACTGAGGTGAAATACAGCCATATGAATATATGGGCATGAGATTTCTAACCTCAGGGGAAGTCCAGCATAAATCTTCAGGAAAAAATATAATAAGCACATTTTGTGGAGGAGGAGAGGGTAAATCCAGGAAATTCCAACATCAACAACAAAAATGAAAAGTCAGATTTGAGGACAGAGTTACCCAGGTCAACTAGGTCCTTATGGGGAACCTTGAAAAGAACAATGGATGTTGGTTGAAATATAACTGCAACACAAAACAGAGATTTTTGAGTAGAAAAATGATAGTCATTAAAAAAAAAAAAGAAATAACCTAGCTATTGACAGGAGTTGGAAAAAAAAGAAATCACAGACTACTTGGTAGAGTTTTGGACCATTTCAAAAAGAAATAGCTTGGATTATAATTTTAGTGATTACAGTTGAGATAATGCATTGTGTTTACTGAATAATTCAAAAATATAAAGAATTTCCTTATGCATTATATATAATATTTGAGAGAAGGGTCAAAAATGATTACAATAATTTAACAGGAGCAATTCATGGTCTGTCAGTTCCATATACTTCAAAAAGACTGGACAATGAAAAGATTCATAGAGATGATGTGGGAATCAAAACTTCGGACTTGGATGTGTTAGGTCTCCCATGCATATTAGACAACCAGAGAAAACACGTGTTAGGAAATGGGGTAGTCACAAGACAGTGAGAGAAAGCACAAGTTTCTAAAAATAAATGTTTGTGTGTCATCAGTATAGAGAGGATTTTTAGAACCACAGGTCTGGATAAAATCACCAAACAGGAGGGAAAAAAAAAAAAAAGTACAAGGAACTTTGGGACATCAAAGCATTTTAAAGGAAGAAAGAGGAAGACAAGAAGCAAAAGCAGCATGGATCCCTGGAAGTGATCACTACCAGAAGCCAAGAAGCAAAATTGTCTTAAGAATGAGAGAGATCAAAAGTGTTAACTGCTCTGAAAGTTCAATTAAACAAGAACTGAATTTTAATAAATTAACTGCTATCTCAATGAGGCAACACAGAAGTTTATTTTTCATCCAGAAAGAAATTATATGTACATTAGCAGAGGGCAGAAACAGGGAGGGTTTACTCCATGCAGTCATTTGCATACCAGGCTCCCTCTAGCTCCAGAAAAATAGCTGTAGAAGTCAGTCTCTACAACAGTCTAATTTTGGCAAGCTGGCAAGAAAGGAGCTACAGATAAATATCCCTACCTCACCCTCTGCCCTTCCTATCATCTCTTGTTAATCCTTCCATTGATTAAATTCAACTGGAAGAAAAGAGTCAAGGAAGGCACTGATGTAGTTCGTACATGTAAGAAATGTGGACGTGCTTGAGAATATATTGATGGGGAAAACATAAGATATCAATACATCACTGTTTTAATTGCTAGAAATATGTAGAAATGTTGACACATGACTATTTGTTTCCCTTTTTATAAACATCATGGGTATTCTTACATGCAACATTGATAAACGATTTATAGTCAACTTTTCAATGTGCACATACAAAAAGTTGTGATATCATTATAATTGGAGTTACTTTACATTTATAGATTAATTCATGTCTAATTGATACTTTAAGATACTGAACCTTTACATCCATGACTTTATTTCATTATTATTTAGGTCCTCTTTTATCGCATGTGACAATATTTTATAATTTCCTATTTAGAAGTGTTGCACAATCATCCTTAAGATTACTTTCTATATATCTTATAGATTTGTTTTGCTTTTGAGTGGAGTATTTTTCAAACCATTTCTTCCAGTTGGTTATTATTGATATATAGTAACACTATGATTTTCATATATTTCTCATGTTTGACAGAATGGTATTGTCAGTAAGCCCTTTTTAGGTATTTTATCCCTTCTTTCAAAACACTTTTCCCAAAAAAAGCCTGCCTGGCACTAGTAAAATGTATTTGTTTTATATTTTCTGCTATAATTTAATTTGAACAAGCTTTCTTTGTTCCACTTTCATTTCACATGTCTATGTCCTCTCTGACTTAGAGCTGTACATTTAGTTTGCGTATATTTTATGATGTTAGTGAAGTGAGTGAAATTCACTCAGTCATGTCTGGCTCTTTGCAACCCCATACATATGTCCATGAAATTCTCCAGGCCAGAACACTGCAGTGATAGCCGTTCCCTTATCTAAGGGGTCTTCCCAACCCAGGGATCAAATCCAGACCTCCTGCATTGCAGGCGGATTCTTTACCAGCTGAGCCACCAGGGAAGCCCAAGAATACTGGAGTGGGTAGTCTATCTCTTCTCCAGTGGATCTTCCCGACCCAGGAATTGAACCGGGGTCTCCTTCAATGCAGGCAGGTTCTTTACCAGCTGAACTATCAGGGAAGCCCTTTATGAGGTTAAGCAAGTTTTAACTGATTGTTTACTAAGTGCTTCTTTTGTTTGTGTCAATGAATAAGTGTTAAATTTTAAAGTGAGGATTTCAGTTTAAGACATTATTTTCTTCTTTACAGTTTGATGTGGTAAATCTTCCCATGTGAGATTGAGTTATGTATTTATTTTATATGCTTTTTCTTAGTTGTCTGCTACATTATTCTCATGAAATTACATGTAATTTTTCTAATTACCAATGTTACATTTTGAAGCTCTGCAGCTTTACCTGATCTTTGCATTGTTAATATAATCACCAGCATGAATATCTAAGCTTCTTATTAAATTTTATGAAGAAAAGTAGAATTGGTGAAATATTCAAACTGTCAATTTCATTAGTGGACATGATCATAATCACGTATGATATCTAAATTGCATTAAAAATAGAAAATAAGCAAAAATGGATATATCCTTAAATGCATTTTTTCTCAATTTTCCTCATTCCCTCCTTCATTTGAACTGGTAAAGTTTTATACATCCTACTCTTTCTACTTTCTTTTTCTATTTATTTTTTAAACTACACTTGTATTTATGTTGCTTCAGTGATTACTCTTAATTAAGTTATGTATGTGTATTTATAGGTATATAATAAATGCAATTAAATTAATATTATACATTAAAGTCCCAGTCTTCTGGTTCTGGATTTATCAGAGGCAATAATATGAATTATTATGTTATTTGGAAGTGTTAACACATATACAGATAGCTAAAGAAACAAATATAAATGTGTACATATGCATGGGTTACTACGTATGTTCCCTAGTTCTCTGCACTAAGAGGAATGACATTACTTATAGGCCCTATGGGACAACCAATAACAAGATTATGGTATCTATACCCCATTTACCAGCAAAAAGAGTCAGAGTGCATTGGAGAATCAGTTAATTCCAGAGCTCGGGCAGGGAAAATACAATATGAGCTTGGGGTATGGGATGCCAGAAGGACACTCCCAGTTTATGTTTTCATACAGTTAAAACATTGAAGAAAAATTGTAATTAATTTTTTAATTACTGTGTAACCCACAGTTTTGAGGTATTTTATGAAAGTTGCAAAAAAGACAAAACTGGTTAACTTCTACAGAGTACAAAAAGTTTCCAGAACATTACAATGCAGCTGTGTAACAATCATGCTAATCAACTGGCTCATGCTTACTACTCATGTATGGCTACTTGTTTTATGATTGATTCCTTGACTCTCTTCAGTCTAATTATAACGGTGTTCTTAAAATTTCTGGAAATGAGAGTCCTCTTTTAGTCCCTACAGCCTCATGCTCATTATGTAGCCTCTCTAACCATTTGACTTAAGTTGCAGCGTGCTTAGAAGAGGGCCTTCAGCAAGACAGCCGTCTTGACTTCAAGTCATCAGCTTGAACATGCTGATTTCACATTTATTGTAAGTCACTAATAATCCTTTTTATCATAATGCTCCAGTACCCCTTCTTTCTTTTTGAAATTGAGGTGCTAAAAGCTTGAATGATCTTCAAGCCTAAATGTAATGTTATAAAAATACTAACACAAGACAACAGTGAAGTGTGGGGAGGAGGAAGGTGAGGGGAGAGTTGGGAAAAGCCCTAAGGAATTTGACAGAAACGGTAAGTTATAGGACACCATGAGACAGTCTAATGAGATAAGTTGATAGCACCTGGGTTGCATTTGTAAGAAACCAAACAAGGCCATTTGTGTAAAATTATCACACAGAAATGTTTCCCCAATCATTATAACGCCCTCCTTACTTGTCTACGTTTCTAAACTTTCACCACTGACTCTCAAATTTTTCTTTCTCTTTCAGAATAACTGGTAGTGGAGGACAATAACATAAGCTTTCAGAAGTATGAGCTTTATCACACTGGCCAGTATGGTCATCATCAAAAAGTCGACAAATAAAAAATGATGGAGAGGGTGTGAAGAAAGGTAAGTCCTCTAACACTACTGGTGGGAATGTAAATTAAGGCAGCCACTACAGAGAATGGTATGAAGGTTCCTTATAGAACTAAAAATAGAGTTACCATATGATTCAGTGATCCCACTCCTGGGAATATATCCTGAGAAAACTATAATAAAAAAAAATGCATGCACCTCAATTTTCATAGCAACACTATTTACATTAGCCAAGACACAGAAGCAAACTAAGTGTACACAGACAGATTAATGGATTAAGAAGTGGTATATGTATACAGTGGAATATTATTCAACCATAAAAAAGCATGAAATAATACCATTTAGACTATCATGGATGGACCCAGAGATTACCATATTAAGTGAAGCAAGTCAGACAAAGACAAATATCATGAAATTGCTTATCCATGGAGTCTAAAACAATGATACAAATGAACTTATTTAACAAAACAGCAACAGACTCGTACAGATTTCCCTCCTGGCTCAGATGGTAAAGACTTTACCTGCAATGTGGGAGACCCGGGTTTGATCCTTGGGTTGAGAGGATCCCTTGAAGGAGGGCATGGCAACCCACTCCAGTATTCTTGCCTGGAGAATCCCCATGCACAGAGGAGCCTGGTGGGGTACTGTACGTGCGGTCCCAGAGTCAGACACGACTGAGCGACTACGCACAATAGACTTACACAGAAAAGAAACTAATGGTTACCAAAGGGAGAAGGGGAGGAGGGGTAAGTTAAGAGTTGGGGATTAAAATATACATGCTTAGATAGATAGATACAAATAAGCACTTACGGTATAGCACATGAAATTATAGTAAATATGTTATAATAACCTATAATGGAAAATAATCCAAAAGAGAATACATACACACACACACACACATATAACCCTGGAGAAGGAAATAGCATCCCACTCCAGTATTCTTGCCTGGGAAATCCCATGGTTGGAGGAGCCTGGCTGGAGAGAGTCCATGGGGTCACAAAGAGTTGGAATGACTGAGTGACAGCATACACATGTATAACTGAATCACTTTGCTGTAACCTGAAACCAATACAACATTATAAACCAAGTATATTCCAATAAAAACTTTTTAAAAATATGAAGTTTAACATGATTTAGAATAAGAGTATTTATTATTAATCACTTTTTAGCCTTTTGGCTAAAATCACACGTTTAGTTCAGTTCAGTTGCTCAGTCATGTTTGACTCTTTGTGACCCCATGGACTGCAGCATGCCAGGTCTCCCTGTCCATCACCAACTCCCAGAGCCTACTCAAACACATGTCCATTGAGTTGGTGATGCCATCCAACCATCTCATCCTTTGCTGTCCCCTTCTCCTCTTGCCTTCAATCTTTCCCAGCATCAGAGCTTTTTTCAATGAGTCAGTTCTTCGCATCAGGTGGCCAAAAATATTGGAGATTCAATTTCAGCATCAGTCCTTCCAATGAATATTCAGGATTGATTTCCTTTAGGATTAACTGGCTGGATCTCCAGATTATGTATAGAATACTTATTAAAAATGCTTAACTAATTCCTAATATTTACACAATAAAATATGATTACAACATTATCTTCAGAGAATTTAACTTTCATTAAGTGTAGAAAGATGCACTTAGAAGGATATAATCCATCTATTTAAAAATCATAAACACAGATTAGTTAAAGTGTTAACAAGATACCAGGGAAGGATTCAAGGAGAAAAATGCACTTAAACTCAGTCTCTAAACGTATGAAAGTCTCTGTTATGGGGTGAGTGGAATTCATTGCTTCTATTAAAATTGAGACTGAGGTAGAGACAGAGACCAAGATTTGGTTTTCTTAATAGAAAGAAACTCAGAAAGATGTATTATGCCCTTCTGTTTGAAAGAATTTAGTGGAGGTGGTAATCATTAGTGTGTAATTCCTTTGTAATATCAAGTTAAAAATGAACATGCCCGGTCTCTTTAGCATGTCTGACTCTTTGAGACCCCACAGACTGTAGTCTGGCAGGCTCCTCTGTCCATGGGATTCTCCAGGTAAGAATACTGGAGTGGGTTGCCATGCCCTCCTCCAGGGGACCACCCCAACTCAGGGGTCAAACCCAGGTATCCCGCATTGCAAGTGAACTCTTTACCGTCTGAGCCCAGGGAAGCTTATTATCTACCAGGAGTGGTTAGCAAATCCAGCTAGGTTCTGAAACTCTGGTATTTTAGTTTTGGTCCAAGTCTAAGGTCAAAACTTAAGGATACCTAGGGCATGTAGACTATACACAGGTAACACATTAGGCAGAATTCCTATCTCAAAAAGTGGAATGCTTTTCTTTTTTGTGTGTGTGGATGCTTTTATATTAAAATTAATTCAGTGATTGCAGCAAGTAGTGTTTAAGATAATGTGATTGATTTTTTTCATTTGTTTATAGCTCAATGCAGTATGTTAAGAGCCTATCTGACCTATATATGATTTCTGCACAACTGTTCCAAAGTTGGAAATGTCTTCCTTAGGAAATTCAGCAAAACTGGTTAACTGAATTAAATAATTCACCCAGGAAATATCTGCATAATCCTTCTGAACATAAGAACTGTTACAAAAGAGAAACAACCCAGAGAATTCACTAAATAAAAATAATAGAAAAATGAGGCAGTCTGTAACTTCATGTAGTCATTTGTATTTTGGGCTGTCAAGAATCTAAAGGTATTTAATGAATAAATATGTCAACTATCTGACTTACTTTTGCATCTAAATTGCAATATGAATAAATAAGCACTTTTTGCTCTATAGAGGCAAAATGTGAGTTCAGAAAAAAAAAGAGATTACAGATTAAAATGCTAGAAACATAATATTTAAATAACTTAATTTTTAAGTTTTAATAAAAATATTTTTAATTTTAAATAAAATTTAATAAAAATAATTGTATTAATAATGACTAAAAGAGACACAGCACCAAAATTTTATATGTATGTGTTCTGTCATGTCTGATTCTTTGTGACCCTGTGGATTGTACCCTTCAAGGCTCCAATTTATTATTAAATAAATTAAAATTTATTTAATTCTTAAAGTTATTTAAGAATTATATGTATAATTCATGTAAGATCCAGAGGAAACTTTAGGGCATTTTAGATGTCTATAGGCTGTTTATAATCTTAATGCTACTGATTTTACTCTGAAATTGACATGTATTCAGTGCCATATTTACATGTAAGCATATCTAAACTTTTAAAACATTCTCAATGTATTTTTAAGTATTAAAAATTAGAATTTCAATATGTGGTTTAAAAGATACTAGGGAATTATTTTTAATCTATTGAAGCAGCACATTCAAAATAAGTTAGGTTATTCAAAAATAAGTTAGGTTTGCTTACTACTTTCTTATTAAACAAAGTGAAATGGAAAAGACTCTGGTTTTTCTATAAGAAATATTTTAAATACAATTGGATTACTGTGATAATATCCAAATAAATTTTGGCAGTTTATATTGTTTCTATAGTGTAGCAAACCATTCTAAAGCCCAAAAAAATCATTTTTAATATTAATCTATGACTGTGAGTGATTGGTGCACTTCAGTTGCGTCTGACTCTTTGAGACTCTATGGACTGTAGCCTGCCACGCTCTTTTGTCCATGGGGTTCTCCAGTCAAGAATACTGGAGTGGGTTGCAATTTTTTCTCCAGGGGATCTTCCCGACCCGAGGTTCATACCCATGCCTCTTATGTCTCCTGCACTGGCAGGCAGATTCTTTACCACTAGCACCACCTGGGAAGTCAAATATTTACAGTTTACAGGAAGTATATGTCTCTCAATTTAATAGCAAATAAAAATGATATGAACTTATAGTTTGGATTTATATAATTACCTTTATCTATAATATAATAAAATATATTTTACTTTAATTCTTAACAAGGTGCTGTCCTGTGGTGAGTTGCTGAGTCATGCCTGACTCTTTGCAACCCCATGGACTGTAGCCCACCCGGCTCCTCTGTCCATGGGATTTCCCAGGTAAGAATACTGGATGAGATGCCATTTCCTTCACCAGGGTCTTAACATGGTAGAGTTATGCATATTGTTTTTACCAAATACAGCATATATACTGGACAACTTTTCCTCACCAATTGAACTTTTCTGATTATGATATTCCATTGGGTAAAAAAGGATACAGGAAGTCTGAATTATAGTTTCTACCAAATACAAACTGTTTATCTTTGAATAGAAAACATACTTCCTTCTATAACTGCAAAATAAATCTCTAACTTTATCCATTTTATAACAGTTTATTTAGACCATGGTGAACTAGATAAAAAAAATATGGATAGAAAACTTAAACATATGTTTGAAAATGGAGTATCTTAAACTAATTTCATATGTAGTAAAATAATTGTTTTGCTTACTATAAAAGCTTATTTTAACATAAGGAACCAAGTACATAAAATTTTACTTCCCTGATGGTCTAGACTTTGCTGGTAGCTCAGATGGTAAAGAATCCACCTAAAACGCAGGAGACCCAGGTTTGATCCCCAGGTTGGAAAAATCCTCTGAAGTAGGAAACAGCAACATGTTCCAGTATTCTTGCCTGGGAAATCCCATGGGCAGAGGAGCCTTGAAAGCTACAACCCACAGGGTCACAAAGGATCAGACACAATGGAACACACACACATATAATAGTGCTGTGTCTCTTTAAGTCACTGAAATAATCTTCACAAGTTTCATTGTCCTGTCTGACTCTTTGTGACCCCATGGACTGCAGCACACCAGGCTTCCCTGTCCATCACCAGCTCCTGGAGCTTGATCAAACTCATGTCCATCGAGTCGGTGATGCCATCCAACCATCTCATCCTCTGTCAACCCCTTCTCCTCCTGCCTTCAATTTTTCCTTGCATCAGGGTCTTTTCCAGTGAGTCATTTCTTCGCATCAGGTGCCCAAAGTTTGGTAGCTTCACCATCAGACCTTCCAAGGAATATTCAGGGCTGATTTCCTTTAGGATTGACTGGTTTGATCTCCCTGCAGTCCAAGGGACTCTCAAGACTCTTCTTGAACACCACAGTTCTAAAGCATCAATTCTTTGGTGCTCAGCTTTCACAAGTTTAGTTTTCATCAAAAGTTGAAATATACTCCAAATATATATAGAAGATCTACTTTTCCAAATAATACATAAAGTTATATTGCAGTTCACATAGACAATCTTTACATAATCTAGGATATACAAATAAATCATATGAGGACATCAAAAATGTGTATGTATAATTGAACCTCATGATTTTTGCTTACACATATTTATGCTTTGATTTTATGTTCTCTGCATATGAAATAGTCACTGAGATAAAAACTCATTACAATGCTTATAATAAGGTTATTGTGAATAAATGCATTTGACTATTTTACATGTCTTAAAGTTTCAAGTTAAAGATTTAGCCATATTTAATAACTATTTTATAACTCACAAAGAGTCAAACACAACTGGGCAACTAACACCAACACCAATAATTATGTACTATTAGGTCTGAGTTTCATCTTTATCTTATTATACAGTAAATGCTGTTGGAAGTCACCTAAAGATTTTTTTAAGTATGTGGCATATAATTTAACATGCAGATTTTTATTGTCTTTATATCAGAAGCACAAATTTATCTGGGCCCCTTCACATGGCCTTAGTGCCAAGCCAAAGGTTTGAAAATATCTGCTGCCATGCACCCTGGTTCACTGCCCTGTAATGTCCCTTATACACTGAATATCACACAGCTCTCTGAAGGTCACAGCATAGGAGCAGCACTTCATTTGATTCAACAACACAGACATCAGGGTTTCTCTGTGTTTGCTGTGATAAAACCTTGCTGACAAAAAAAAAAAAAAAAAAAAAAAAAAAAAAAAAAAACCTTGCTGACAATAGGACAAATAAGGAAAAGGACTAGCTAAGCAAGGTTCAGGGATGTGAAACACAATAAACCTACACAAATCAGCAAATGGCAGAAATAAAGTAACAGACAGACAAGGAGGAACTATAAATGTTTCAGATAAACAAAATGCTCTGCTGAGATCAGTAGTATAAAACCAAGAAGAAAACAGAAATCAAATTTCACTCATGTTCGATCTGAAAACAAACCCAGAAAAACGGAACAGCTGCAGAACTATTTTCTCATTCCCTTCTTAAAATGATTGTATCAAAAGCCACATCAACTGCATTTAGCTACTTCTCTTTCAGCTCATCACCATCAGAAGCACAATCATCCCGTAATATCCTACTTTCTCTAATGGTGAACTTTGTTACCATTGTAACACAACTCTCAGCAGCATTTTAGACTCCTAACTACTCTCTTCATCCTGTCAAAATGTTCTATATTTTCTTATATATATATATATGTATATATATGTTGTGATATGGCATTTTTCTGGCTTTCCTCCAACTTCCTTGAACAGTCTGTCTCATTCTTCTTTGCAGGCTCTTCTATTTAATCCTTAAGTGTTGAGCTCCTCCAAGCTCTTCTTCTCAACTCTTTCTTTCTCTCAACTGTCAACTCTTTGCTCTATGTACATGTGCTCCTTAAGGTGTCCATGGCTTTATTCTTTAACATTTTATATATTTAATCTTGTTTATTTAGGTATAAACATGTTTAGTATAGAAATTTTCAAACACAGATAAAAGATTCATAAACCTCATTTTTTATAACTCAGGTGCCTAATGAACAACATACAATGAATCTTGGTTTATTTATAATACCTATTATCTACATGCCCCAAGCTGAATCATTTAAATAAGGCATATATCATTTCCCCCTTAAATAATCCATTGCTTTTTAAAGCACAGCCATAAAATAATTAATTCAGTTCAGTCACTCAGTCCTGTCTGACTCTTTGTGACCCCGTGGACTGCAGCAAGCCAGCGCTGTTTTTGTTTGTGCAGTAATTGTTTGTCCATCACCAAACAGTTATTTATTGTAGTCAGTAAATGTTAAAATCTTCCTGATTATCCCATTTTTATAAATGTCTTTTTTACATTTGCTTTGTTTAAACTGGGATCCTAATAAATCCCACAGGTTGAACTTTCCATAACTTAAAAATTTTGTTTTTACTCTATAACAGTTTTTCTCCTTTATTTCCCCAACTCACTTCTTGAAGAAACCTGTCCTTCATCGGTAGAATTCCCAACATCCTCTATTTGTTTAATTCCACCCCCAAAAATGTCACCATGCTCTTAATCTCTATGCTTTCTATAAAATTAATTAGACCTAAAAATATATGAAATTCACATTAAATTTTTAGACAGGGCCATTTCACAGGTGGTGTCGTTTATTTTCAGCTGCTATGCATTTCAAATCACAACACGTCCATCTCTGTAAGCAGTTAAAATTGATCAGCCTGTTAGGATCTTATGCATCCATTATAACATTTCTCTACCAAACTTTCACCTAATGATTTTAGTAGCCACTGAAAAACATTTATTTTCATTTCTTCACATTATCTACATGTTTTAAAATATCACCTATAGGTTGGTGACTGACCTCATACTTAGGCCTAACCTTCATTTATAGCCAACTGTCTACACACTATTCCTCCATGAAGATCTAGTACTTATATCCAACTTCACTTTGCCAAACAGAAAAAATAATCCTTGATTTTAACCTATAACCAAGTCTTCTCACTTCAGTAAATGGAAATATGAGGCAGTGAGCTTCTTTTCCCATAGATCTAGGAATATTCCTTGGTCCTTTCTCTCATTTTGTATTATAATCTATTATTATAACCTATTGACTCTACTTTTCAAATATGTCCTGAACAAATTGAATTATATTTTGCATCCTGTTACAATCCTTAGCCATTTTGCTATAAACTCACCCCTAAATATAATAGCATTCTGATCATCATCCGTGTTACCAAGTTTTTCTTCTACCTAAGAGCCAATGCAATTCTTTCAAAAATAGATCCCACTATTTCCCTATAAAAATAATATGAAACTTCTTAAATTTCAATCAGCATACAATCCAAACTCACTAATATGGTCAATCTTATTCTACTGAAGCAGGTGCCTAATTCTCCAGCCTCTCTTCCTGTACATGCCACCTACAGCTGTCCTTATCCTGCTTACCAAACACATAGACCATGTTCCCCTCCAATACTTTTGTACTTGCTAGTCTCTATATTTAGAACAATCTTCCCAATAAACTCAAATGACTCTCTCACATCTTTTCAGTGTAAGTTCCATAGATTATTCCAAACCTCTCAGCTAAAGCAGCAGTTTAACCCACCCCTAGTCAATTTTTATAACCATAGTACTTTTGCATACCAATACTCATTATCTGGGTGTTTTATAAACTGATTAACTCTAATTTGTTTTCCCCAAATAAAATACATGCTCCATATGGTTAAAGAAGTCAGTTCTTTTTCATCCCTAAACCTAGAACAGTGCCAAACACATAACTCGTAGTAAGAACTCAATTACTGTTGAGTGACTGATTTGCAACAGAAAAGTTCATTCAAATAATTTGCAAAAAATTTTCTTCCAATGAACTAAAAAGTACAAAATGTGATAAGCTTTATTAAAATTAAGCTAAGAACTACTCAAATTAAACCCAGAGGTATTAAAGAAGGATGTCTCAGCATTAGATATGATAAAGTTTGAAAAAGAAAACATCACAAAAATAACAATAGTCTTTGTGCTTCAAAACAGGATTACTTAAAAACCACAGGATTAAGGAAAGACTTTACAAAACTGAAAACTTTCCTAAGATATTTTTACAAATAAGTAGTCTTATTTGGCAAATCAAATATAGTATTAAACATGTATTACTTTATATGAAATATTTTTCAAAACAATTATGTCCCAAATATCCAAATATACAAATGAAACCTATTTTATTATAGAGTTTAATAAATACAAGGAAAAAGTTACAGTTATAACCTATAGTTTATTGTATGTAAGGTCAGATAAGTGCTTTTAATTTTTCAATGCTTAATATAAAGTTCCAATACAAGCTTACTATTGCTAATTGCTATGGTATTTCATTCCTTTTATTTTTCCCCTTTCTAGTACCAATTATCTGAAAATAATAAAAACTACTTGCACATATTTTAAATTTTGAATTTAATTGAAATTAAGTCTACCTTAAAGACATTTTTCAGATCTAATTAAATAGCTAAAAATGTCAGAAAGTATGCTAAGCACAAAGAATGTGTTCATTAAATATGTTCCCTTCATTCTTGAATAAATACACCTCGGTTGGGGGTGTGAAAGGAAGACGCCTACTGAATTTATCTTAGTGACACTGTTACTAGGCTTCGTCCAATACTTTGGGTTTAACTGTGTATCACATAAATACATTCTGTGATTTTTTCCTCAAAGACCAACTACCTTTATATGCACTTCTACCATTGGATTCACAGCAGACAAAACATAATCCTGAAAAAGTTACACATATTTACTTTACTGCTTATAAGTTTTTGAACACTGTTTCACTTTGGAGTAAAAGTCTTGTTACCTTAATGTATTTTATTACTTACAAAATGAAGATTATCATCATCATTTTACCTCATAATTATATGACAAGTTTGTTTGTTAGGTAGTTCATAAGAAACCACAGATGCAATATGTGAATGATTGTATCATAGTTCCTATGATGTTTTTGATAAGTATTATTAACAAATAATTTACTAGAGGAAATCTGTAATACTGGAGGCCATCTCTTTGTGGCCATAAGGCTTAATTTTTCCTTAATTTATCTAATTTCTGTGTACTCCTAAGGAAAGGTTTGTTGTCCCAATGAAATACCTAGCTTGTCTGGATTTGCATTACATTACTACCCAGCACATCAATATAGTTTAGACAAGGTATACTATGCAATCATTTTTTTAAATTATTTTAAATTAGTAACCAAATATTGGACACTTAGTTCTATGATTGTTGAATATAATGTACCACCAGCCTCTGGAATGTGCTTCTGAAAAATTAATTGCTTCCAGGGCTGACTGCCAGTTTCCATAGTAACCAGAACATATACTGAAAGGTAAAATATTTAATTTTGTATGATAATGTTTTTCACAGTTTCTTTTCTAGAATGGTTCTTCAGTTAATAATGCCCATCAAGCAACTTCAGCTGAAATAAACATTTATCTACTAACTCATAGCTTGACTGGCACACCCAAAGCATCCTTGTAACACAAAACATATTTCTTTACAGATTAATTGAGACTAGTAACCAAGCTATTGATCAGAATGCCTCCTGGCTGATTCATGAGGTTGGTTACATTTAAACAGCTATTGTTAACCAATATGACAGCTAAAACCGAAAAGAGTAGATTAAATTAGCATGTAACTGATGTTTATTTATTTGTCTAAAGTTTCATATCCTACAATTTGTTTAGTATTGTGTGTTAGATAACTGTAGGTATCTTGGTAATATTTCTAGAAAATTTTCATTGAGTTATAACTAATTGGATCTAGAACAATATTCCAAGTCAAATTGTTTTTCTTTTTTAAACTGCTGTAAATATATGCAGAAGAAAGTCTGACATTTAAGAACATAATGTAATGGCCTAAATTCTAAAATATGTAAGCATCCAAGGAAAGGTACTTTCTTGTGAACTTTGCACAAAAACAGCTTGTACTAAAATTCAAAACACTTTTTTTCCCCACAAGCATACATTAGTCATTTTCTTTGCTTTGCTACCAACGTAGAATAATTTTAGACATTCCTGACATTAAAGAGAAGACCTATAGGTCTTCCCATTCCCCTCACTCCCAGGTCCTTTTACTCAATTGAGAAAACATATAGTTAAAAATATTACGAAGTCTCTGGATCCCTTAGCAGAATCCAGAAGTGTCAGGCATGGAGACATCACTCAAAAAACACCAACAGGGATCTCAAACTCACTGGCTTCCAAATCTCACCCGATCCCTAAAGCCATTGTCCATCCAAATGGAACAAGAGGTCATGATCTCTGCTCGCAGAAGCCCCAGATATCTCCGTTTACCCCTACGGTGGACTCCAATTTCACGGAATCCACTGTAACATTCAAAATCACGAAAAACAGCACCGGTAGCACGCAGGAATATGGGGCTTGCAGGATGATTAAAAACGTGGATGCCGAAATTTGAGAAAAGCCACCTTCACTAGAAAACAAATCATTTTCCTCCAAGTCTGGGAGACCTAGGATGGGGACGAAACCAAACGTCCACAGGAGAGGGACTGTGATCAGCGGGCACCGGGAGGTACTCGGGGCACTCACTTTCTGCCCTCGGGCTCCAGGGGCGGGGTGTCTGGGTTCTGCAGGTTCCCATGCTGTTGCCCCGGCTCTGCCACAGCACCAGGAGGCAGCTGGGGTCCGAAGAGAGCCAAAACCCTGCTATGTCTGCAAGCATTTCAGCTCACCGCGGGGACTTGCCACGAGCGCCCCGCGTGGAGGCTACAGGGCGTGGCCACACGAGGCTTTGGATTCTTGTGCCTCGTTGAAACAGAAGCACGTGGAGTCCACGTGGCGTCTTTTAACCTCCCCCAGACCTTCGCTTTCTCTGTGTGTTGTCTCTTCATGGCTGCCTGTCTGTTGCTTCTAATCAGGGCCTTTGTTTCCATCTTGGTGCTCTTCTCCGTCCAAACAGTACTGGAGCTTTAAGGGGTGGCTGGCTTTTTGGGGGGTTCGAGGCAGTGAGCTTTGACTCTGTACTTTTACCCTGCAGCTGCTCTTACCAGCCTTGGATCCAGGGGCACTCAGGCTGCCCTTTCATTTCTCTTGCCCTTTGGGCTCACACGTGACTGACTCCATCTGGTTTTCCTAGTATTCATGAAACACAAGAAATGATTTCATGCAGCAATCCTCTGAGTTCCTACTATGATTCAGTATTCACCTTATCTCTCCAAATGACTCTGAAGTTATAAGCCCAATATAAATAATAAAAAGCCCAATACAGAAGCTTAAACTACCAAGGTGTCTATTAGGTAGGGGGATGTAAGCTTGTGCACTCTTTTCAACAGCCCTGGTTCATTGTCCAACCTTCTGCAACAGTGACTCTGGGAGTTTCCTTCCACTTGCTCCTAGGCAGTATCATTGCCTGATCTTAGAGGTAGGGAAAGAAAGATTCCACTGTTACATGATTTGCCCAAATTCACATTTCATTAAAAAGTTAACCCCTTTATGACAATCAAATGATTATGTTTAGTTTATGGAACATCCAAGTAGAGAACAGTGCAATAAAGCAAAATCGTAATGGAATAGAGTGGATTGGAAACTCTAAGTCAGCCAGTTGTGTGAGTGTGTGTCCCTATTTGCTGAGAAACTTTTCATAAGGCTTACCAATGATAAATTTGGGTTTTGTTCAAACTTCAGAGCTCATAAAAGCTAACATCTGTCTTCTATGAGTCAGCACTGCCCAAGGAAATTAGACCACCTCTTTGACCCTGCAAATTGGTAAAGTGTTTTTCAAAGTCAGGATCTGTTAACTCATATTAATACTAATTTTTTGTCTCCACTTGAAAGAAAACTGTTTATGTGGTGCGTGTGTGTGTGTGCACGTGCGCTAACTAACCTTATGGAGGCTGGGGAGATAGAGAAGCTAAAATAAGATTGACCTTTGACCCATTGTATCCAAAGCAACCTACTCCAGTATTCTTGCCTGGAGAATCCCATGGGCATAGGAACCTACTGGGCTATGGTTCATAAGGTCACAAAGAGTTGGACAGGACTAAAATGACTTACGTGGTTACATGCATCCAAAGCAAAATAAAACAATATCCCCCAACATTTCTATAATTCCTCTGAGATTAGTTGCTTAGTTATAGGACTTTTATCCAAAACTCTGATTTTCAAAATTAAAGGGTAAGAGTTTATATCGTTAGAAGTTAAGATTTGATATAAATTGCAGGATAGGGTGAGAGCATTGGGAGGAGTTAGCAAAACTTCAAGGCAATGATAGTCTTAATCAAAGTTTCAGAAAAACTGAGACCTGATTGAAATGAACAGGTGTTTATTTGGGGTTTGTTAGGACTATCCCAGGAGACACAGACTAGAAGCACTTGAGTCATGTTTTTCTGAACTACAAAATGGAGGAAGCTTATAAAGGCAAAAACTGCAAGGCCCCAGATAGTTACATGTTATTTGTGAAGCATTATAATTGGAACTGATGCAGTAAGGGTGCTAGTTAGCAAAGACTGATTGGGGTCTGCATGGTTGCGTAGTTACAAGGGTGGCCTTCCACAAAGTGGCAGCTGTCCACTGATGTTCCAGATACCACTGGTGGTGTCCTTCGTTTGGTATGTTCACAGAAAATTCAAGTTTCACGGTTCAGGGACGTGTCTAAGGCCAGATCCTCAATGGGCACCGCACTCTGTCTTTGTGTGCCTGAACTGTAATTACTTCATTACAATTGCAGTTGGTCATCAACAGCTTTTCTGTGGTGAGACAGGCTAAGAGAAAATATTTAGGTACCTGGCAATAGGAAGGGTTTGAATGGCAAAATTAGATTCTGGCATCATTCAGTAAGTTGAAAGATGAGCCCAGATTTAAAGGGTTGAAAGTTCAGTAATAAGTAACAGCTTCTGGCAATTTGATAAATTGTGACTTCTTTTTTTGCCTTTGGAGGGAATATAAGTCAAATATTCAGATTGGGTCAGAGTGCAGAAACCCAGCCAAGACAGGTCAATTCAGCAACAGGTCTCCTGCCCCAGAGAGGACTTTGTAGTACTTGAAAACCTTTGTCCAGAGATAGAGAAAATATAGAGAAGCCATCTGAAATAGAGGTTAAAGTAGAGCCTCTGAGGTACCCAGCAAAGAAAATGGCCCAATTTAGGAATCTAGTCCAGACTGGCCCATTCCTTTGGGGCCAATTGGAAATTCACTCTACTTTCTTAGGTTTTGTCAAGTATTTACTGTGGTTAGTGTTAAGCATGTAGAAGTACTGAGGGTACAATAATGAATAAAAGGAAAATCTGAAAATACACTTGTGTATTCTCTTTTGGAACTGCTGGATGATGAAACTCAGAAAGATACCTACAACCTTCTGAAGGTAGAAAATCAGAGGATAACAGCGACTGGGAATGGCAGATAGAATGATAAACCCCTTTTTAAAGTGAATTGGAAGTAACTGCTATGATAAGGTTGGTCCATAAACTGTCATCAGATGTGAAATTATGGGTATTTGCATGACAGGCAGCATCTTGCAAAGAAACAGAAAGTAACTGTTGGTTGATCATCAATATGAATGGAATGAGCAAAGACAGAGAATCCAAATAGGAACAAACTAGGGTCTGTAGTAAGAATGAATGAGTTTAATGTATATGTGGAGTAATCAACCTTGGAGAAATTCTCTGAGTTTGTGAGATATATGATCAAAGCCTCCTCATACCTTTGCTCTGTAAGGAGTGGCTTTTGCTAGTTTTTCCCTGTGTGCACAGACTCAGAAGATGGGAAGCAGCTGTTAAAGGTATAGGCCTAGTTAGATAGGCTTCCCTAATAGCTCAGTTGGTAATGAATTCACCTGCAATGCTGGAGACCCTGGCTCAATTTCTGGGTCGGGAGATCCACTGGAGAAGGAATAGGCTACCCTCTCCAGTATTCTTGAGCTTTCCTTGTGACTCAGATGGTAAAGAATCTGCTTGCAGTGTGGGAGAGCTGGGTTCTATCCCTGGGTTGGGAAGATCCCCTGGAGAAGAAAAAGGCTACCTACTCCAGTATTCTGACCTGGAAAATCCCATGGACTGTATAGTCCATGGGATAGCAAAGAGTTAGACATGACTGAGTGACTTTCACACACCTAGTTAGATAACAATTGAAACAACTCTCTCCTGAGAAAAAGTATTTAAAAAGTCTTCCATAACTTGAGTTTGACAGATACAATTTTTAGACATTCTACACCTTGTTTATTTTAGGACTTCACTTGTACTGTGGTGAACAAACAAATAAGATCAAACTCCTGTGTCAAGATATTTCAAAACTTGGATATGCTGTAGTCTGATATGATTTCCATATTCAGGTAGTTTCAATCCCAGGAGTTGTCACTGTGAAACAGGGAAAAATTCCACAGACACATGGAGAGAGAAACTGATGAGTTATTCTTGCGAATCATTCCTAGTACCCTAGAAAATGTAGCTATGTAGCAGCTGTGAAGATGAATGGGATATTTGGCAGTAAATGGGTGACTGGCAAAAAATATTTGGAGCATATGGAAATACGCTGTGAGCATACGTGCTATTATAGAGTATTTTATCAAGAAGGCACATTAATAGCAAAAAATCCTATCAGTTATTATCATCATTAATGTTTCATCAGAGGCTCACTCAAAGCAAATATGAGATTAAAGTAGATAACCAGTGAAGACCTGTCTAGCACAGGGAACTCAGCTCAATACTTTGTAATAACCTAAAAGGGAAAAGAATTGAAAAAAAAAAAATAGATACATGTAAATGTATAACAATCAGTTTTCTGTACTCATGAAACTAACACAATGTAGTTAATCAACTATGTTCCAATATAAAAGTTTTAAAAAAATTTAAAGAAGTTTTATTGTGGTAGGTATAGAAGATTAAACAAATATTAGAAAGATAAATATCACCATATATTTTAGTTTATGAAAGTATTACTGTATTGCCCTCATGTTTTCCAGATGACTTTGGACCAGTGAAATCTTCAAAAAGGGCAGGGACTGCAAAATAAATATTTTGGGGTTAATAGGTTAAATTAATTGTACAAGGCATCACACTAAGAGTCAGAATTAGAATTTTATTGCATCCACAGCCCTGTATTCTTTTTTTTAAGTCTTAATTGAATTTATTACAATATTGCTTTTGCTTTTTTGGCTGCAAGGTATGTGGAATCTTAGCTCCCTGACGAGGGATTGAACTCATGCCCCTTGCAATGGAAGGCAAATTCTTAACCACTGGACCACCAGGGAAGTCCCCTGTTTTCTTTTTATAAGTTTATAGTTTTGGGGTCTTGCAGTGGATATGAAGTATTATAATCACAGCTAAGACTTGCTATTATTCCTTGAGGAACATAATTAAACAATTTTGTATTAGGCTCTGATCAGTGAAAAATATGGAAGAAAATGATTAAATTGATATTTTATATGAATCTAATTGACAGTCATGAAACTACCGATCATAAAACTATAAACAAAGATTTTATATTGTTGGACTTTGTTTTGGAGGTGTTTGATTCATACTTTCAAATGTATTAATTCTACTTCACTACCTCTGCTTTCGTCCTACTGCTTAAGCAATGTACTGCTTACACAAATTAAAATCAGCTGCAGACAAAAGGCTGGCTTGTGTTTTACTAGTGTTTTCATCATAGAGAGGTTTTTTTTTGTTTGTTTGTTTGTTTGTTTTTAATTCCTAGCAATTAGAGGAGCAGTCAGTAGAAGCGCAGTTCACAGAACTGAGGGGGGGGGGAAATCTCATAGATTTTGACCTTTAAAAATTATAAAGGTCTCATGTTTTCATGTCTTCATGTTACAGTTGTTTTTCTGCCCTGTGCTCTGTCTTCTTCATGCTTTTGCTCTACTACTTTTCCTGTTTCTAAATTCTGCCTTTTAAAAATACAATTTAAAGCAAATAAAAGGCATCCAATTTGGAAATGAATCAATAACACGCTCTAACCACAGATCACATGATCCTGCATATATATAGAAAGTCCCAAGAATCCACAAAGAAAGATACTAGAGCTAATAAACAAATTCATCAAAGTTGCAGGGTACAAGACACAAAAATTCACTTGTGTTTCCATATACCAGCAATGAATAATCCAAAAGGAAATTAAGAAAACAATTCAGTTTATAATACATCCAAAGAATAAAATACTTGAGAGTAAATTTACAGGTAAGTAAAAACTTGTACTCTGAAAACCACAATTTTTACTTAAAGAAATTAAAGAAAGCCTAAATAAAGGGAAAGCCATTCCCTGTCCATGGACTGAATAATGTAGCTATTTTACGTGGTTGTAGCCCTTGATTGACTTTATTACGTTGCACTGGGTAGAGAGGAAGCTCAAAAGTATTTTGCAGACTATTTGTTTAGGCTTGATCTAGTTCAGAATTTTTCACCTTGGCACTGTTGATATTTTGGACTTCTTAATTCTTTGTTTTTGTCAGAGGGCAGGGGTGCCCCATGCTTTTTTAGAGTGTTTAGCAGTACCCTGGCCTCTAGATTCCACTAGAGGAATTAGATTCCATTAGCATTTTCACACTCAGTTTTGACACCCCAAAACATCTCAAGGCATTGCTAAATGTTCTTGGTGGAGGAAATGGGGTTAGCCCTAGCTGAGAACCACTGGTCTAAATCTTTTGTTTCATATGTCTGATTTATTCCCAGTAACCACCTTCAACAAATTTCAAAATTAAGGTTGAATCTGGTAAATTTCATCCTTTAGGAAGTTAGCAGATAATTTGTGTCATGGCCATGACCTGAATTAAACTGAAACATTATTTTATTTTTTCTGATTTTTATTTGCAAATATTTTATTTAGTTTTGATTTCTAATCTCTGATAGTTGGTTTCTGTTCCATCTTGAAAATAGACTTATTCTACTTATATCAAACATGAGAAATGAAAGACTACTACATTCTCCTGTTGTAAAAATAACTTTCTATTGATGAGGATATTGAAATCCAAAAAGAGTAGTCAGTTTGTTTAAGGATTAATAGCTGACTTGAAGCTGTCTTACAAAACCTCTCCATCTAGGTGCTATGAATGCATTTCATTTAATGTTGAGACTCTAGATTCCTGTTACTTTGAATTGGTATTTAAAAACATCCACTGTGTTACTTATTTATAAACTTCTTTTGCTTGATAATTTGACTTTGCAAAATAAGTAAACAATTATTTCCACTGTTTCTCCAGTATTACTTGTTTCTCTGAAAAATCATATCTGAAATAAATGAAGTGTAATTCTATAACCTATTTACTGAGTATAAATGACACAACGAAATTTCAAATTAAATCACGTATAAAAGTATATTTTTATAGTTTCTTCATTTGTAAAGAGACTATAATAATTAAAACTAAATCACAAGTAATTGAACCATGATGACTTCTTAATGGCCTCATCTTATGCCACTAATCATTTTGTGTATATGATACAACTGCTAAATTATTAAGTTATGCATGGAAGCTCTAACTTTTGTTTTAAATTTTATTTTCAGAGTCAAATCAAATCAGGTATCAAGACTTTAGACTGCATTCATATATTCAGATTTCTGGCTCCCCTCAGAATGAGTCACTTAAACAATATCAGCCAGATCACTGATGTAAAGATAAAAGTTTCTGATAACTGAAACAGAAAGATATGCCTTAAAAAATAGCATAATCTTCTAATATCCTGTGCAGTCTTAAATAATTGGCAATTATTGTATTTTTACCCCTGGAGAAATGGGACTGAAAACATTTAATTTGGGACTTAATGTGAACTGAATACCAAGCAAATCCTGTATGTTATTTAGGCTTAATTGGTTTTTGAAGGATATAGAACTTTTTAGTTTAAAATTATCTTATGATCTTTCTTTCCAATGGCAGAGATATGCCTTCTCATATTAGTCTTCATGGAAGATAATAGCTATATAAATTGATATAGGTATTAACATAAGCATTTATCAAAGGCCAATCAAAACTGTATGAATGACTATAATCCTTCCTTAATTATTCATTTCAACTGCAAGCAACCTATAAATACTATCATTTTCTAGCAGAAGACACTGAAGCTTAGTGACAGTAAATAACACATAATTTTATAAGCTCACAAAGGCCAGTACGTGGTAAAGTCGAGGTTTGGGTTTTCATTTCTGTTTTCTGGTACACTATATTGAAACACTTCCTTGTGTATGTCAATAGTTAAACAGAATAAAAGATTTAAAAGCTATGGACGTTTGAGAAAGGTCTTAAAAGATAAGTATGCTTCTCAGAATAAATCAATTTATGGTTATTTGAAGGAGGGATAACAAAGAGAAAAATAACTTGGCCGTGTACTTGATTAAGGCATATTTAAGGAATGACAAATTGTCAAATAATTCAAGGAAACAAGAATTCCAAGTAGGTAACACCCACTATCAACTAAAGTATATAAAAAGATAGTTTAGTGAGGATTGGAGAGAGGCTTCTACATATGTTAAGAAATTGAGTACAAACCTTTGGAAAGTGAAGAAACAAAGTCTTCCTTGCTTTCCACAGAAGATAAAACTCTGTATATATGTTTTGTTAGATTATTTAGAGACAGATGGGAGGTAAGGAAATAATTCTATTCAGCATAAGCAATTTTCACAATTCCAGCGGAGGAGCTATTCACTTGAAAAGTAGCGCTGTTCACAAAGAGCGATGCCAGTGGGTTAGGTCCATCCATCATTAGCGGAGAAGTGTCTGAATCCCCAAAGGGACTTCCAGGCTACATTGCTAAAGGAGACGTGCCTAGTTTAAATTAAAAATATTTTTGCACCTTCAGTTTGTGACAGGTATTTTGACATAAAGTTTGAAAAAGAACTTTGAGGTGATGGCATCAAAAACTAAAGGGAGATAGCAGAGAAGTCTAATAAAGTTTCCTGCAAGTAATGAACACATGGAACAAATTAACAGTATCCAGAGACACTATAGAAAGTATTGCAAATAAGTTATAAATGAACACCTGAAAATAGGAAAAGAGCTTTCTAATGGATTGTGCCACATCGAATTTTGTTTCAGAAACAAGTAGAATGGGAGCAGAATTGGAAAATAACTGAGACAATAATAACAAAATGTGGAACTTGGGGAAATTCAAAAACACATAGGACTTTAGGATGGCACCCAGTACCACTTTCTGACAAACAAAAAAAGAAAAATCAATAGTGTATACTTGGTTTTAGTGAGTTTTACTCTCTGATTTAGGGTCTTGAAAAGAATCCACAGAGGTCAAGACTGTCAAAGCATTATTAAAAAAAAAAAAAAGAAATCTAGAACTTTGGAGGCCAATACCACTCATAGTGTCTATTTACTAATTTACTCTTCCTGAGCAAAAGTGAAGAATGGGGCATGGGGTAGAATTGTTAAAAAGGATAGTGTTTGAAAGTATCATAAAAGTCAAAATTCACTTTTTAAAACTTGTTTATATACACTACCACGTGTAAAATAGAGAGCTAGTGGGAAGCTATTGTATAGCACAGGAGATTAGCTTTGTGCTCTGTGATGATCTAGAGGGGTGGGGTGGGTGGAGGAGGGGAGTCAGAGGGAGGGGATATATAAGTACATACAGCTGATTCACTTTTTTGTCCAGCAGAAACTAGTACAACATTGAAAAACAATTATATTTTTAAAAAAAATAATAATAAATGAAAAAAATTTAAAAACAAACAAAATACACCAAATAAAACTTGTCTATTCACCGAATAGCCATATATAAATATGGCTTCTCATCTAGCAAATTGCCTATCTTTGGTCAATAGGTATATGTTGATCTATTTTTATTTTTCTATTGTTTATATTTTTTATTATTTAAACTAAGCCTCACTTTTTGACTCCTTACACATAACTTTTATAAAAGTCATAATATTAAATAAAAGCAACTAGCCAAAGATATTTAAGAAGGAAGAAATTTAACTTCTTCCACCTGAATGTTAAAAGCAAATGGGAGGATAGATAAACAACTATGTTAAAATAAAATGTTAAAATTTGTGAAGCTATTTGAACAATTAAATGCAGCCTTCCTTTAGACATACAGTGTCCATAACATCCTAATTTGTGACTATATAAAAAATATCAGCCTAAGAACTGTGAATATGTCCAGAATTGTATTTGCTATGTCCTTATTTTTAACAGATGAATTACTCAGTTTGGGGACTTTTTCTCCTAGCTACTATTTTTGTGGGGTTCCTTCATGGCAACCTTTTCATCATATTCTACCAAATACATGTTTTCATTTAAACAATATCATATAGCATGAACTTAAGAGTTATTAGGCCACTGTGCAGGTTCTCTGTAAGATATTTTCTCTATTCCCCAATCACTGATTTTTTGGTGTAGTTAATACAAATTCACTGTTGCTCTGTGAACCAAATATTATAAACCAATAGAGATATAGCTGAAAAGTGCCTTAGGCAACATACAATGAATGAATAGAAGGTTTTTGTTTGCTTATCTCTATTAATTTTTTTTACAAATATAATTTGTAAACACAAAAAACTAGACTTCAATAGGAATTGAAGTAATTATAGTTATTATGATACTTTACCCCTCACATAACTTATTTTGAAATATATCTAGACCACCACACAGTCCTCCTGGGAAAAATGTTAGGCACAATATCAGTGCAAGTACACAAGAAAAGATAAATTTTACATCTTTGTTACTTTGAATTTATATCAACTATACCACAAAATCATCTGTTACATGTTTCCTCTTCCCCCCACCCCCCGCCCTAAGATTTAACATCACTTCATAAAAAAGTGGGCTTCCCTATTAGCTCAGATGATAAAGAATCTGTCTGCAACACAGGAGACCCAGGTTCCATCTCTGGGTCAGGAAGATCCCCTGGAGAAACAAAAGGCTACCCACTCCAGTATTCCTGCTTGGAATGGGGTCACAGAGAGTTAGACACAACTGAGCAACTAACATGTTCATACAAATGTAAAAGTAGTCAATATGTATCAAATGTATGTATATTGTCATCCTGCTTACTTAACTTATATGTAGAGTACATCATGAGAAATGCTGTGCTGGATAAATTACAACCTGGAATCAAGATTGCCTCAAGAAATATCAACAACCTCAGATATGCAGAGATACCCCTCTAATGGCAGAAGGTGAGCAGAAACTAAAGAGCCTCTTATGACGGTGAAAGAGGAGAATGAAAAAGCTGGCTTAAAGCTCAACATTTAAAAAACTAAGATCATGGCATCCAGTCTCATGGCAAAGAGATGGGAAGAAAGAGGAAGCAGTGACAGATTCTTGGGTTCCAAAATCACTGTGGACAGAGACTGATGCCATGAAATTAAAAGACACTTGATCCTTGGAAGGAAAGCTATGGCAAACCTAGACAGTGTGTTAAATGCAGAGACGTCATATTGCTGAAAAAGGTCAGTATAGTCACAGCTATGGTTTTTCCTATAGTCATATACAGATGTGAGAGTTGAACTATACAAAAGGCTGAGTGCTGAAGAATCAATGCTTTTGAATTATGGTGCTTTAGAAGATTCTTGAGAGTCCCTTGGATAGCAAGGAAATCAAACCAGTCAATCCTGAAGAATATTCATTCATACTTGATTCCCTGAATATTCATTGGAAGGACTGATGCTGAAGCTCCAATATGTTGGCCTCCTGATGCAAAGAGCTGATTCACTGAAAAAGACAAACCTTGATGCTGGGAAAGACTGAGAGCAAAAGAAGGGGGCAGCAGAGAATGAGATGGTTAGATAGCATCACTGACTCAATGGACATGAGCAAACTCTGAGAAATAGTGTAGGACGGGGAGCCTGGAGTGCTGCAGTGCTGGGGGTTACAAAGAATCAGACACAACTGAACTACCGAATAGCAACAACAAAATCAATAAGAATATCTAACATCAGATTTTATTACCATTGCCACTTAAAGAAGTCGGGGCTCCTCTATCCTGGGTTGGCACAGAAAAAGGACAAAATGTTCCCAAAGCTCTACTTTTTCCAGAAAGCAAAGATGCACACACCATTGAGGAAGACTTGTCCAAAATGTGCCAGGAGATGGCTTCCCCTTCTGGTTGAGATAAAGTATTGGGGACTGGATTTACTCTCTCCCCTGAAATAGCTAACAAATGAACAATAAAATATGTAAAGCAATTGTTCTCAAGACACTGGGCATCAAAAAGCAAAGGACAGTGATCTCTGAGACATGGGGGGAAAATGTGAATGCTTTAATTATCCCTACTTAGAGCTTGGGTAGGGTTTTAAGATCATGGGGTGGAGCAGGGGAACTAAGACAGAGTTCAGTGGAATCCTTCAGGTGATGAGATGGAGCTCCAAGGCTCGGGAGACCCAAATGTCTGTGGTTCATAGGACAGAGTACTAACAGTAAAAAAGCCACAGAAGAGAGAACTCTGGAGAGCTGCAGAAGGGCTTGCTGATTATTTAGTTGAGTCTTGAGTGAGGAGACTAGTGGGGCTCCCACTAGTAATAAATCCTTGTGTGGCACACACAAGGATTTGTAGTGGAAAAAAGAGGGAAAAAGTAATAGTAACAACAAAATAAAAGAGCATCAGTGAGTTGGGAGACAGCCTGAAGCAGCCTGATACATAAGTAATTGCATTCCTGAAGGAGGAGGGGGAGCAGCAGAGAAATATTTGAAGAAATAAACTGCTGAATTTTTTCTTCTGATTTTGTGAAAACAGTGAACTCACAGATCCTAGAAGCTGATCAAAACCCAAGCACATAAACATAAAGAAAATATGCCAAGGCACAGTATACTTGCTCAAAATCAGTGATGAAGATAAAAGACTTAAAAAGCAGCCAGAGGGGAAAAAAATCACATTGTTAAGGATAATAGCAGACTTCTCAGTGGAAATAATATGTTAAGAAGATAACTGAACAATATATTTAAAGTAGAGTTATTAAAACCTGTCACTCTAGAATTCCATGTGTGTGTGTGTTCAGTCATGTCCGACTCTATGTGATCCTATAGACTGTAGCCCACCAGGCTCCTTTGTCCATGGAATTTTCCAGACCAGAATACTGGAGTGGGTTACCACTTCCTCCTTCAGGGGATCTTCCTGACCCAGGGACTGAACCTGAGTCACCTGCATCTCCTGCATTGGCAGGCAGATTACCACTGAGCCCCCCGGGAAGACCCTTAGAATTCCATACCACTTTAAAAAACAAACAAACCAAAACAAACAAACAAACAAAAAACTCAAAAATGAAGGCAAAATAAAGAACTGTTTTAAAAAGCTGAAAGCATGAATCCCCACAGATTCATATTCTAGAAATGCTAAAAGGAGTCCTTCAGTTAGAAGGAAAACAGACTTCAGTCCAGAAGTTAAGACTGGCAGTCCAATGGTTAAGACTCTACAGTGCTTCCGCTCAGGGGGCATGCTTAGGTTTGATCGCTGGTTGGGGAACTAAGATCCCGCAAGATGCACGGCCAAAAAAAGGAAAATAATACCGTATAGAAATCTGGATATACATAATGAAATAAAGACACTGGAAATAGCAATTCAGTGGGATTTATTATTATTATTATTACTAGTATTTAGTTATCTTTACAGGACTACTGTTGCAGAGGTCCTAAGGGAATACCCTCAGGCTTGATGATGTGTTAAAAGTATTCCCAGGACTCTGCAAAGTTGCTCTAAGTGTGGCTAGAGTGACCTATAGCAAATGAAACCGTCTAAAAGGAACAGGTTCATGGGTGAGGTCCAGGAGAAATCGGGTGCAGGTTTTCAGAGGAGTTGTATGGATATGTTTAATTCTCCCAACAACAGTGCGTGTCAACATGTGTGAAGTGACATCAATCCAAGAAGCTCTCCTGTGTCTTGGGGTACAGAGTTTTAATGGTGGTGCATCACGTAGGCCTCGACTGAGTCATCACATTTTGCCTTCAGACACAGCCTGCTGTTTCAGATTTCTATACCATTGTGAGCTTCTTTCAGGCAGGTTTGTGAATGAGGAACTAGTAATATGTCCATAGATAAAATACACCTCTTCCCAAATCCAAACAACCTAATCATCTGCTTTGCCTCTTGATTAGTTCCAAAAGGAGGCAACAATAGCAGCTTATTCTCAGCAGCCTGTGGGTGGTGTGTTACAGGTGGCCCTCCCCACAAGCTGGCCTCTGTGAGTCCTGTGTCACCACGGTCAATGCATTTAGTCAGCCCTAGCTTGTTCTTCGGAGAAGGCAATGGCACCCCACTCCAGTACTCTTGCCTGGAAAATCCTGTGGACGGAGGAGCCTGGTGGGCTGCAGTCCATGGGGTGGCTAAGAGTCGGACACGACTGAGCGACTTCACTTTCACTTTTCGCTTTCATGCATTGGAGAAGGAAATGGCAACCCACTCCAGTGTTCTTGCCTGGAGAATCCCAGGGACGGGGGAGCCTGGTGGGCTGCTGTCTATGGGGTCGCACAGAGTTGGACACGACTGAAGTGACTTAGTAGCAGCGGCAGCATCTTATTCTTCAGTTTCTGACATTAATTATCATGCTCTTATCAATTTAGTGTAATTTCATACTAGGGATTTTGCATCAAGTTCAAAACCTTTCTACTCAAATAATGATGGGAAACTGGTGAATTCAAATAGCCTGTGAATACAGTAAATGAAAATTGAGATCATTCACAGTTAAAGGCAAATTGTTGTCAGCTCTTTTCCAAGACTGAGGGAAAAAAAGCATTTGCAAATTCAATCATTCTCCTTTTGGCTTGAGGTAGATTTTGCAGTGTTGAAACCACATCAAGACTGCTGATGCTATGTGTGGTACTAAAAGTCTTGATAATCTACTGTTGGTCTCTCTCCATCAACCGTTTTCCTCATGGGTCACTCAGGGGTATTTACATATATTGATATCAACATTTTAATTTCCGACATGCCATTAATTAAACTGAGATTTTAGTTTCCTAGAGCTATTGTAAAATCAGTATACAAATTGTAAGACAACATTGTTCTTTTTTTTTTATTTCACTGTTCTGAGGGCTCCAAGTCCAAATTTAAGGTATTGAATCTGAATATGTTCAAGCTTTCTGATACACCTGCCAATTTGCGGGACGCATAGATGACACAGGAAAACAGTGAACTGTACCATGAGAGTGCAGCTGGCAATTTATATGTAGGGAAATCTACAAGTAAATGGCTTGGATTAATTCAATTCAGTTTAGTTTAGTCACTCAGTTGTGTCCGACTGTTTGCGAGCCCATGGAGAGCATCACATCAGATTTCCCTGTCCATCACCAGCTCCAGGAGCTTGCTCAAACTCATGTTCATTAAGTCAGTGATGCCATCCAACCATCTCATCCTCTGTCGTCCCCTTCTTCTCCCACCTTCAAGCTTTCTCAGCATCAGGGTCTTCTAAATGAGTCAGTTCTTTGCATCAGGTGGCCAAAATATTGCACTTTCAATTCAGCATCAGTCCTTCCAATGAATATTCAGTACTGATTTCCCTTAAGATGGACTGGTTGGATCTCCTTGCAGTCCAAGGGACTCTCAAGAGTGTTCTCCAACACCACAGTTCAAAAGCAGCAATTTTTCAGTGCTCAGCTTTCTTTACAGTCCAACTCTCACATACATACATGACTACTGGAAAAACCATAGCTTTGTGCAGACAGACCTTTGTCAGCAAAGTAATGTCTCACTTTTTAATATGCTGTCTAGATTGTCAAAGCTTTTCTTTCAAGGAGCAAGTGTTTAATTACATGGTTGCAGTCCCATCTGCAGTGATTTTGGAGCCCTTAAAAAAAATAAAATCTGTTACTGCTTCCATTGTTTGCTCATCCATTTGCCATGAAGTGATGGGACCAGAGACCATTATTTTCATTATTTGAAAGTTCAGTTTTAAGCCAGCATTTTTACTTTCCCCTTTCACTTTCATCAAGAGGCTCTTTAGTTCTTCACTTTCTGCCATAAAGGTGGTATCATCTGTATATCTGAGGTTATTGATATTTCTCCCGGCAATCTTGATTCCAGCTTGTGCTTCATCCAGCCTGGCATTTCACATGATGTACTCTGCATATAACCTAAATAAGCAGAGTGACAATATACAGCCTTGACATACTCGATTCCCATTTTGGAACCAGTCTGTTGTTCCCTGTCTAGTTCTAACTGTTGCTTTTTGACCTGCATACAGATTTCTCAGGAGACAGATAAGGTGGTCTGGTATTCCCGTCTCTTGAAACATTTTCCACAGTTTGTTGTGATCCACACAGTCAAAGGCTTTGGTACAGAAGTAGATGTTTTTCTGGAACTCTTTATGATCAATGGATGTTGGCTATTTGATCTCTGGTTCTTCTGCCTTTTCTAAATCCAGCTTGAACATCTGGAAGTTCACGGTTCATGTACAGTTGAAAGCTGGCTTGGAGAATTTTGAGCATTACTTTGCTAGTGTGTGAGATGAGTATAACTGTGCGGTCACTTGACCATTCTTTGGCCTTTCTTTGGTATTGGAATGAAAACTGACCTTTTCCAGTCCTGTGGCCACTGCTGAGTTTTCTAAATTTGCTGGCATATTGAGTGCAGCACTTTCACAGCATCATCCTTTAGGATTTGAAATTGGTATCAGTTCAGTCAGTCATGTCCGACCCCTTTTGACCACATGGACTGCAGCATGCCAGGCTTCCCTCTCCATCACCAACTCCTGGAGCTTACTCAATATCATGTCCATCCTGTTGGTGATGCCATACAACCATCTCATCCTCTGTTGTCCCCTTCCCCTCCTGCCCTCAACTTTTCCCAGCATCAAGGTCTTTTCCAGTGAGTCAGTTCTTCACATCAGGTGGCCAAAGTATTGGAGCTTCAGCCTCAACATCAGTCCTTCCAATGAATATTCAAGACTTATTTCCCCTAGGATGGACTAGTTGAATCTCCTTGCAGTCCAAGGAACTCACAAGAGTCTTCTCCAACACCACAGTTCAAAAGCATCAATTCTTTGGTGTTCAGTTTTCTTTAGAGTCCAACTTTCATATTCATACATGACTACTGGAAAAATCATAACTTTGAATAGATGGACTTTTTATGGCAAAGTAATGTTTTTGCTTTTTAATATGCTGTCTAGGTTGATCATAGCTTTTCTTCCAAGGAGCAAGTGTCTTTTAATTTCATGGTTGCAGTCAGCATCTGCAGTGATTTTGGAGCCCCCAAAAATAAAGTTTCTCACTGTTTCCATTGTTTTCCCATCTATTTGCCATGAAGTGATGGGAACAGATGCCATGATCTTAGTTTTCTGAATGTTGAGTTTTAAGCCAACTTTTTCACTCTCCTCTTTCACTTTCATCAAAAGGCTCTTTAATTCTTCATCACTTTCTGCCATAAAGGTGGTGTCACCTGTGTATCTGAGGATTTCAAATAGCTCAACTGGAATTCCATTACCCCCACTAGCTTTGTTTTTCCGTGATGCTTCTAAGACCCGCTTGATTTTGCATATCAGGATGTCTGACCCTAGGTGACTGATCACACCACCATGGTTATCTATGCTATCTAGGTCATGAAGATCTTTTTGTATAGTTCTCAGTGTATTTTTGCCACCTCTTCTTAATATCTTCTGCTCCTGTTAGGTCCCTACCATTTCTATCTTTTATTGTGACCATCTCTGCATGAAATGTTCCCTTAGTATCTTTAATTTTCTTGAAGAGATCTGTAATTGTTCCCATTCAATTGTTTTCCTCTGTTTCTTTGCATTGCTCATTGAGGAAGGCTTTCTTATCACTCCTTGCTATTGATTGGAACAGCGAGGGGCCGGCTGGCGCGCAGGGGATGGCGGCACCAGGGGCCCAGGCTGCCCACTGCTGGTCCCTGGCCACGTGCGCGCCTTGCTCCCCGGAGCTGTCGGCCACGAGCCACGCATGGAGGCGCTGGCTCCAAGGCGAGCCATCTCCCCGCTCCTTGGCCGGCGCAGGTGAGCGTGGACGACCTGGGCGGGGGGTGCAGGGTTGGATGTAGTAACAGATATAATTAAATGAGCAAGGTCAGATGGAGAGTTTTACATTTGTGGGAGTTTTTCTTTGTTTCATTTTTTAGTTCTTTTTAGTGGTTTTTTTTTTTTTTAAGATATCTTCTTTTATAATTTTTTAAAAAGCTGAAAAGCATTGCTGATAAATACAGAAATTTTGGCATATTCTCTGGTTTTTCTTGATGTTTAAAATGTTGGTAGTAAGTTAAAAAGTAAAACAGAGAAGTGACTGCAAAACGTGCACAGTCTAATAGCACTAAGGGCTATCCATCACTACTGTTGGAATAATCTTGAATATTCTGAAGAATTGGTGCCAGTTAAGTTCTTTATTCATAAAAAATGTCAGGTAAGGAATATTCTTTCTCAGCCAATTATACTCACAAATACAATTTAGAAGTAGAGTATTCTATATATTATGAAGATTGATAAGAATTCCCTTTTTCTAATCATTGCTAAGATAAGACTGAAGAAAGTTAGCTACTTAATGCTAATGAATTACTAATTTTTACTTGTCAGATATAATGCAAAAGGCAAATTTTGACTCCTGAACTACTCCATCTGTCTGCTGACCTCTTTTTATGCCTTGGAGTGGTTGCCTGATCTGGGGACCGTATGCCCTCAGCCTTTCCTGTAGCAACAAAGCCACATGATTGAGATTTGGAACTGATGTAAATGCCCATTCCAACTTCATGGTAAGAAACAGAACCTCAAATGCAGGTGAAATAATCATTTGATAGATCTTTTCATCAGCCTATCGAGGATAAAGTCAGAAATTATAAAAAAGAAAAAGACAACCTTCCCAAATGATTTTAATGTCACCGCAGTAACTGATGTAATTCCTTTAGAATCAAGTCACTCTCTATACCCAGGAGCTCTTTTTAGTCAAATAGACCCCTGGATGTTGGCTGCACTTGGCATTTGGCTGTCCTCCATCAATACACAGATAAAATAGGCTCTCTTTATAATGTCAGCATTAAGTTGGCTGTAATTGAAATAAATAGTTTTTACTGCTTTTCATCTTTACAGATAGTTTAGAAGAATTAAATTCTTATTTTGTACAGCTTGTGCCTTATTCTTTGGAATGAGAAACTTCTGGATGAACTTCATGAAATTTGATATTCTAAAGTTATCTGCCGGTTCTTCTTGACAGTGCTGAACAATGACAAAAAGAAAAACTTCATGTTCATAAATGACATTGAACCTAAGATTTGGAGAGTGGCAGAGACATGTTTTGATTTAAAAATTGAGCAGAACATGTCAGATGAGAGAAAATGAGAATATACACATGCCAAAATGTCATTTTCATAAAATACCTGTTTGAAAGATACTTCATTTTAAGCAGAACATTAAATAAGTCTGTAAAGAAATAACTAGGACCACACTTTAGAAGCACTCAAGATTTTTCTTTGTATAGATTTGCATGGTAGATTCCAAAGGTCCTGATCACTATTGTGCCAGAAAAACTATGTGTTTGTGAAGATAAAAAATAGATCAACAAAATACATCATCAAAAATTTCACCAAGTTTATCATA
Organism: Muntiacus reevesi; assembly: GCF_963930625.1. Classification (NCBI taxonomy): domain Eukaryota; kingdom Metazoa; phylum Chordata; class Mammalia; order Artiodactyla; family Cervidae; genus Muntiacus; species Muntiacus reevesi. The sequence continues at coordinate 85,099,966 of NC_089254.1, read as the reverse complement.
TAGATTTAAATCTAAGTTAGAAATATACCCATTTTATATAGCATATCAGGTAGTGGTCATATATGCAGACTGCATTCAAGTTCATATGAAACTTCAGAATATCCTAAAACAAAGTAGAAACAACAGGGAATCTATGAAAGTGAAAGTGTTAGTCAGTCAGTTGTGTCTGACTCTTTGCAACCCCAGGGACTATAGCTCACCAGGCTTCTCTGTCCATGGAATTCTCCAGGCAAGAATACTGAAGTGAAGAGCCATCCCCTTCTCCAAAGTATCTTTCGGACTCTTTGATTGAACATGGGACTCCCACACTGCAGACAGATTCTTTGCTATCTGAGCCACCAGAGAAACTTATCCCTAAATTCAATAGGATGAAAAATCAACAGATCAGATTTTAGAACAACCCAAATCAGTAATTATGTCCACCAGATCATTGTTCTGGCTTTTAATCCTAATTCTCTGCCAGACAATATAGTTGTTTAATCTATATATCTTTTGGACATACCTCTTCCCATAAGATAAATTCAGTTGCTAGGTAGGACTACGCTTAAGGTGGTTAACATATATGTTATCAGTCACAATGAAAAAATAAAATCAGAAACAAATGGAGGACTTGAATGAGTCTCATTCAGTTATCTTATTTAGGGTCCATACATGCATGCTTATGTCTTTCATATGCATGTCTTTGCTTGTGTGCTAAACAAGGTTCTCAAAATACCCTCCACATGTATTTCATGTTCCTGTACGGAACTGAACTAAAAATATTTTTTAGACTTATATTGCGATACTTGGGTTGTTTTCCTCAGACTGTATTCACTGTTTATCTCTCCTTTCTCTTAGTGCTATCTTGTGTTTCTCTCTCTCATATTTATTTTTCTTAAAGAGAAGATACTCCTGGTTTCGTGGTTTAGACCAGGGATTTACTCAATATCATCTTCTACAGTATGGTGACCAGAAGCCTCATGGACCATAACATTTCCTGTAGTTGAGTTACTATGCTAAGCAGACTCAACTCAAAGATAGCAAGTCTTAATTCTTAGAACGTGTAAATATTACTTTATATGGCAAAGGGTCTTTGCATTTGTAACTAAATGAAGGATTTTGACATGGGGAAACTGTAATGGGTTAGTTAGATCACAGTTGTCATGATAAGAGAGAAGGAGGGAGAGATCTGACAGAGAAGGTAATGTGAAGATGGAGCCCAGAGAAAATTATAAGATGCCATTCTTAAAAATGGGCATGGTTGGACTACAAGAAATGCCAGCAGCCCTCAGAAATGGGATGAATCAAGGAATTCTTCCTCAGAGCCTGCGGATAAAGTACAGCCCTGATAAAACTTTGATTTCAGTACAGTGAGATAACAATTTTGGACTTCTCACCTTCAAAACTGTGAGCAAATACATTTTGTTGTGTTAAGCCACCAAGATTATGGCAATTAGTTACAGCAGGCATGAAAAAAACTAATGCATTTATATAATTAGTTCATTCTTTGCATAATTAAATGTGTTATTTAATCATCTGTCTGATTTAGCAAAAATAATACTGATTTAATAGGATTGCTCAACAGCTACTTCTCTGTAGGAAAGCCTGTGTTACCCTTGCCTGTTTCCCTTAAATTTTGCTTTTGCCACATGATTGGGTCAAGGCAATATTCTCGTCTCAACATTACTATTAATTTATAAGAATGGACAGACCTTCCATTCTTTATTCAGTATACTACATTAACATATGAAGGTATATTATCCTAAGCTATTTTAAAGATTAGTATGGTTTCAGAGCGAATCTAAAAAAAAAAAAAACAAAAAACTCAAGTTTTAAAGAATCTTCTTTCCTTTACATGAATTGTTTAATTTTAAATCTTAAGTAATTTCACTCATACAGAAATTTCACATTATTAAGTGCTCTGAAACAAACACAAACATATAAACTTCGAAAAGTCTTGTTTTTCTTGATGTTTTGGGAATGGGGAAGTCCATCCTCTGAAAGCTAAAGTAATATGAATTCCCAATCACATCTCACCTTTTAAATGAAACCTTGAGTTATGTAATCCATCCCAGGATGTTATAAGGTCTTACATTTGTTTTATTTCCCTTAGAGCATTAGAGCACATGGTGAAAAGAGTCTATATCTGAACTTACAAAGCTGAGGATGGCTGATATTAACATGTATTAAAATTGCCATTTTCCCTCCCTTCTCTGTATTTTTAAATATTAAGCAAAATGGGCAAAGCACTGATGTAATAAAATAGGCGTATACTTTGTTCGTGCCTTACTGTAGGGATGAACGAGATACGGCTACAGCTCAATCACTGTCAATCAACATATAATAACATCAAAGAGCCATTACTGAAAATATGATATAAAATAGCCATTCAAGAATATCCATTATTAAGGGATAAAGTGCAGATTTATGAAAGCTAAGGATTTCTTCTTCTCCTTTGTTCCACTTTTCTTAGAATCATAGAATTTTAATCAATGGTTATCCCTTTATCCTATTATCCTTTCCTATTTTCATATTTCCCCCTCTGGAAGACTAAAATACTTTGCATAAGATTCAAAGGCAAATTGAATATTTTAAGGGTATCTGCAGGTTTTTTATATAACATATACTCCAAGTAAGGCATATAATATTCATTTCATGTATTTCTGGTTATTAGCCAGATTTTGGAGGTGTTCTTACAGCTGTTTCTAATTTCCCTTTGACATGCTTTTGTTTGCAAGAAAATCAAATAGTATTTCTAATCCTTCCCCCCTATTTTTTCTTTTTCTCTTTCTTAATTAAATTGATATATAATAGTATATTATTTTCCAGTGTATAATATAGTGATTAAACATTTATATACTTTTCCCCCATTTTTAACTAGAACCCCCTATTCGAGGGAAGAGGAAAAATACATCCCCTATTGGATATTCCCTGTAGCTCAAACTGTAAAGAATCTGCCTGCAATGAAACCTGGGTTTGATCTCCGAGTTGGGAAGATCCCCTGGAGAGGGGAATGGCAACCCACTCCAGTATTCTTGCCTAGAGAATTCCATGGCCAGAGAAGCCTGGTGGGCTATACAGCCCATGGGGTCGGAAAGAATCGGACACGACTGAGTGACTAACACTACATCTACTGTTGGATATTCACCTCATGTGTCTGTTTTACTTTGCCTTGGTAACACTAATTAATATTAACTTATAGAACATGATTTCTTTAAAGGTAGTATTCTAAGGTTTTCAACTGAGGCTTAAGCAGCAGCTGTATTTATTATGGCACGTAAATTCCCTGAGTGGTCTGAAGGAAGCATTTGATGCTGTATTTGATTTGCAGCCAAGTCATTCAGCAAAACTCTGTTTCAATATCCTCTATGAACATGTAAGCAAAGTAAGTGTCTTTTAAGCTTATTATCAGCAAAAGTGTTTTCATCCAATGCATTAGCAACAATGATAAAAACAAAGTACACTAGACCAAACGTGCAGAGCAGAGCCATGGGCCTTGAGAAGCTCTTTCCATAAATCAATGCATGATGTCTTTTCTATGGAGTATCCAATTAACTGTAAATAAAACCTTAGACATTCTTAAAAATTGTTTCTTCCCCCAAGAAATGACAGTTGGAAATAGCTTCCTGATAACAATCATTACTGGCTTTTACCATTTACTACAAAAGGCCTGACCATGGTTAAAAGGTTTAATTTTTATGTTTCAGTGGTCACAGAGTCAAAAACATGGATTTATCTACAATTGCAAAGATAGCTATAAATTCTATACTATTCTATTCTAATTCTATTCTATTAGTGACAGCAATTTTCCTTCGACTATCTTATGCTGAATGTAACTTTATTGCTACTTCTAGGAGGGACTTGCAGGCAATTTCCATTTTACAGTCACCATGAGTTAAACTCACAATCCCAAGCAGCAGTCATTTCAGACTGGTGCATAATTTAAAGAAAGAAGTGTAACATGTGGATCGCATTATCCACCGGCACTGGCCTTGGTGTCTTGGTTGCTTCATTTTCTGCCAACCACAGCCAATCAATATGTCTGGCCTGTCAGAGTCAGATTGACAAGGTGCTTGCTGTGCATCTTTTCTTTTTTATTGCGTTCACTATTATCTTCACATAGTGTTTTTACATTTCTCTGGTGGGGAGACTATCAAAATGCAGCCGAAGTCAATAGTTTGTGTTTTATAAATAAGTCACTAATTAGACACCCCTCTAGCATAGTTAGTGCACTAATGGTATAATATCCACTCTTTTCCTAACAACTTATGAAGGTTTTAAAAAGAGTTGAAAATAATTGTTTTTAGATCTCAAACTAGTAATAGAACAGTGTGTTCTGACCATGTGTTGAAGAACAAAATGTGATCTATACAATAAAGGTTTATAATTTTGTTTATAAATTCTTGTATCGGGGTATTACTGTAGGGAACGGCACTAAATATTATTCTTTCATTTCAAGCGGGATATGGGACAATATCAGCAGAGTAAATATTCTGACTGAAAAGTTCTGGAGTTGCATGAACACTTAAACAAGCTTGTTATGACAGTATGATTATCACTAAGAAAATCTCATCCATCTTTTAAAAAAGCATTTGTAGTTATTTCAAACCACAGGATCATCTCAACATGAACAAACATGTAACATATACCATATTACATAAAATTGGGATAAAGTTCATAATATTTAAGTAACTTATTCAGGATTATACTCCTACCATGGCTTCCTGGTGGTTCAGATGTAAAGAATCCACCTGCAATGTGGGAGACCTGGGTTCAATCCCTGGGTTGAGAAAATCCCCAGGAGGAGGATTTGAAAACCCATTCCAGTAATCTTGCCTGGAGAATCCCATGGGCAAAGGAGCCTGGAGGATTACAGTTCCTGGTGCCACAAAAGAGTCAGACACGACCGAGCGATTAAACACACATACTCCTAAGAATTTAAACAAGAATGTCTTTTGTGCTGGTTAATATCAAAACTGGGACCAGAACCCAGAAACAGGTGTCTGATGATAACTAAGCACTCAATAAATAGCTGTGGACTAGGTGAAGTTTATTTTAAATATATAATCAAAGTGGCAAAAAAAATTTCCACTCACAGGGAAGCCTAGCTAATTAGTTTTCTCTGGTTAAGCCATTGCTTAATTGTGTCAGATGGAAACATTAAAAAAGACAAAAACAAACTAGATCCCTGTTTTAAAAAATGGCCTAAAATACTTGCCAGTTAGCTAAAATTTGTTTTCCACCCTAATTAATATTGTCTTCCAACCAAATCTAAATATGCAAGACAAATAATTTACTCACTTTTTTACTTTATTTTCCCTGATATTTGCTATAAATGACATTTATAAATGTATTATATGTGATCTGCTTCTGTAATTTAAGTCAATATTTGTGGCATGTATGGTATTAAAAGCAGATAAACAGATGTGCAAATATATGAATGATGGGAAAATATTGAGAAAAAATGTTGATAAAATTCAAAATTAAAAGCTTTAATTAAAAGTTCAACAGATGCCCCCAATCTGTTCACATGATTTTGTTTTTTTTACTTCTCAGAACTTTTCAAAATATTAATCACTGTTAATCTATGTGAGAATTTTATTTGGGGGTAGTTGTAAATTTTCTGTATAGATATAATTTTAAATGATGTATTTGGATACTTAAGTCACATTTTCAGATGTCTTCTCATTTTATAGTTCTTAAAAGTCTCTAAACTGTGGTCCCAACTTGCTTTCTAATTAATATATCATATATATGTTACCCAGTAGATAGTATCGCTTGTTTCATCAAGTAGATACTTAATAGGTGCCTCTGGAAAATGCTAAAATCTCTTGCCACACACCTGAGGCTTTTGTGTCTCTGTGTGTTAATTTAGTCCTTTACCCCACAGTCTAAAATGTTTTCTAAGAATTTCAGCATGCAGATGCTAGAGCCAGATTGCTTGGCAGAAACTATCATCACATCTTGCGACCTTAGGCATATTCAAATTCCCTCTTGGCACAGGCTTTTCATTAAAAAAAAAAAAAAAAGATCCAATGCTTGTAGCTTGCACCTACTCATTCAACTGCAGAGACCAGTGAGATATCTTGTCATCTGTCTGGAACAGTACTTGACATCTAGTAAATGCTCCATATCGGTTATTGTTGTGGTTTAGTCACTAAATCGTGTTCAAGCCTTTGCAATTCTAGGGGCTGTAGCCCACCAGATTCCTCTCTCCATTTCCAGGCAAGAATACTGGAGTGGGTTGTCATTTCCTTCTCCAGGGGATCTTCCCCACCCAGGGAGGGATCAAACCTGAGTCTCCTATATTGGCAGGAGGATTTGTTAGCAATGAGTCCCCAGGGAAGCTCTGTATATTGGTAGTTATCATTTTTATGAATCTGGAATTTACCTTTTACAAATTATATCAGTTTTAAAATGTAAGTTTTCCCTTAAGTTTTCCTTTTAAAATGTAAGTATTCAATTTCCTGTCACAAGCTGAGCCTCAAACCTATTATTCTTTTGACTTTACTTATAATTTAATTTTTCATTTGTTCATTGAACATTTCTGTAATGCCTAATATGTATTAATTCTTCTGTTGGGTGTTCATATATAAATGAATGTTTTTTGTTTCAAGGGGCTCACAATTTGGATGAATAAGGGAAATAAAATTATAAATTCTAGTCAAATTAGGTGGAGAATGAACTCAGGAGAAAGTATGAAAGGGCACAATTTCAAAAGTTTAAAAAGTAATTATGAGATTTTTAAAATGTAGAAGTTTTAAAATCTAAGGACATCTTATGAGCCAAGTGCTGTTACCTATAAAGTCAAAGTATCATACAGTGGCATTCAATATTTTATTCTTAATAACATATATTTCCCATTGTCAATAATATGCCTATGAAAACTTCTTCATAGCTATGATTTTATGAACATCAAAGATTAATTTCTTTAGACAAATTATGTGTTTTTTAGATATAATGCTATGTTAAGATGCTCATATTTCTCATGTCTACATCTAAAATACTTTGAGAGAATTATTTTTAGATGCAGATTTTAAATAATAATATTTGTGATTATTTCTCTCACTACTTATATAACAATAGTTAAAAATATTTTCTCTTATGCTGTGTGAAAAATGGCATATTTTTATTATTTCACTTTGTATTTTTAAATTTTTATTTTTGAACAGATAAAAAATTTCATGAGGTTCAAAATTTTAATGCTAAACAAGCACTGTATCAGTTAAATATTGTTGTGTAATAAAGCACCCAAGAATAAAAGCAAGCCAAAATGAAGAGGCTTAAAATAGCACCTATTTACTCACATTTTTATAATTTCCATGAGAACTGAACAGTCTGCTTGGATAGTTTCAGCTGGACTCACTCATGCATGTGTACTCATTGATGGTAGGAGTTAACAGCTGTCTTGTTGAGAATAGGCTTGGCTATGATAAATCATATTTTTCTACTTGTTTTTCATGTGTTAAAGACTTATTTGTGAATCAAATTTTAAAATTCATTGATCTAAGATTTAATCCTTATTAATTTTTTTTGTTTCTCTGAACATTATTGATTTGTTTTTTAATACTTCTGAGTTGGTGCTTTTATTCATGTATTCATTTGTATTATTTTGGTGCTTCCCTTGTGGCTCAGAGGTTAAAGCACCTGTCTGCAGTGCAGGAGACCTGGGTTCGATCCTTGGATTGGGAAGATCCCCTGGAGAAGGAAATGGCAACCCACTCCAGTTTTCTTGCCTAGAGAATCCCATGGACCGAGGAGCCTGGTGGGCTACAGTCCATGGGGTTGCAAAGAGTCAGACATTACTGAGTGACTTTACTTTTGTATTATTTTATGTGTATTTATGTATACATATATACATACATATATTTTTATCTCATTGCTGGATTTCAAATGTATGTTTTGTCATTCTTGTTGTTTAGTTGCTAAGTCATGTCTGACTCTTTTGTAACCCCATGTACTGTAGCTGGCCAGGCTCTCTGTCCATGGCATTTACCAGGCAAGAATGCTGGAGGGAGTTGCCATTTCCTCCTCCAGGGGATCTTCCCAACTCAGGGATTGAACCCAGATCTTCTGAATTACAGGTGGATTCCTCACTGTCTGAGCCACAAGGGAAGTCCATGTTTTGTCATATGTTGCTGTTATCATCACTTTATGTGCATGCTCAGTCGCTCAGTCATGTCCGACTCTTTGTGACCCAATGGATTGTAGCCTGCCAGGTTCCTCTGTTCATGGGATTCTTCAGGCAAGAATACTGGAGTGGGTAGCTTTTCTCTTCTCCAGAGGATCTTCCCAACCCAGGGATTAAACCCAGGTCTCCTACACTGTAGGCAGATTCTTTACTGTCTGAGCCACTAGGGAAGCCCCATTATTACTTTTTACTGTCATCTAATAGATAATTTTGGTAAATGTTCTACAGGTTCTTAAAAAGAAGTTGTATGTGTTTTATATATAATCTGCTTTATTCAAAATGTGTTTGAGTGATAAAATCTTATGCCTTACTCTATCATGAAAAGCACTAAGTTCAGGAAACATGTTTAAATGTGATATAAGTGCTTGTATATGATGTAATTCATAATGAAGACATGACAGTTAATATTAATCTTCTAAGGAAAATCTATAGAAGATATAGGTATAGATTTCTAAAGGAAATACAATTTTTGCTCTTTGAACCCTCAAATGTGGTGATTTGTTTTGGTAGTCCTAGCAAATTACACATGGTCATGTTTTAATTAATTAACAAGTAAAATAGAATGTATGAAAATCATGGTGCATTCAAACTATTGATGACGTATTAGCTGTAAACAAAGCACTTTTCTTTGGTCTATAGTCATTACAGATAAAAATATCAATTCATTTTTCAAAAGAAGGTGCATTTATAAATATAAAAAGTACTTAATACTAAATAACCATTGATAGTTTAATTATGAAATACCTACGTTATTAATACTATGTGTGCTTAGGTAGAAATTATTCCTTTTTTTAAAATATACCTTTTTTCCAATTTGCCTCTTTTTAAGAGTTCTATATGCAGGTCAGGAAGCAACAGTTAGAACAGGACATGGAACAACAGACTGATTCCAAATAAGAAAAGGAGTACGTCAAGGCTGTATATTGTCACCCTGCTTATTTAACTTATATGCAGAGTACATCATGAGAAATGCTGGGCTGGAAGAAGAAGCACAAGCTGGAATCAAGATTGCCAGGAGAAATATCAATAACCTCAGATATCCAGATGACACCACCCTTATGGCAGAAAGTGAAGAAAAACTAAGGAGCCCCTTGATGAAAGTGAAAGAGGAGAGTGAAAAAGTTGGCTTAAAGCTCAACATTCAGAAAACTAAGATCATGGCATCTGGTCCCATCACTTCATGGCAAATGGATGGGGAAACAGTGGAAACAGTGGCAAACTTTATGTTTCTGGGCTCCAAATTCCCTGCAGATGGTGACTGCAGCCATGAAGTTAAAAGACACTTACTCCTTGGACGGAAAGTCATGACCAACCTAGACAGCACATTACTATCTTAATAAAGGTCCGTCTAGTCAAGGCTATGGTTTTTCCAGTGGTCATGTATGGACGTGAGAGTTGGACCATAAAGAAAGCTGAGTGCCGAAGAATTAATGCTTTTGAACTGTGGTGCTGGAGAAGACTCTTGAGAGTGCCTTGGACTGGAGGTTATAAAGAGTCAGACATGACTGTGTGACTGAGCACACACACACATATACATTCTTGTTTTAAAGGGAACTCATGAGGAGTTTGCTCAGGTGCTTCAACCTGGAAAATTCAATTATTTTCCACTGTCCTTAAGAAGAATGCTGCAGAATACTGCAGAATTAAGGTTAGTGATGTCACTGTCAGATCTGAATGCTGATTCTCCTTCCAATGTCAGGAAGTATAAAGTATAATGGAACAATGAGAAGAGCATTCTGGATCTGGCTTCTAGTAGAATCCATTTTGGGTCTCAGCAATCCTACTATTGATTCCTCGTAAAATGAATGAAAAAGACATCACTTCTATTCTTTCTACTCAACACAAACTACCTTTGTGGACTCATCAGCAACTCTAAGACAGTTTATAACAATGGTGAGTCCTGCCGGTCATCAACAACTGTGTCCATGATTAGGTACTGCTTCAGTCAATGGAAATTCTTATAAAGGATATCTGTGGTTGCAAAGATAAATCAAACAGCTAAAGAAACATTAAAAATGTAAAAGAATGGTGGTGAGCTCCAAGCAACTTAGCACATATTTATTCAACAAAGGGACAGAACTTAGAACTGGCAGGCATTTTCTGTAGAAAACCTCATGGAGTGTTTGTCCCCTTTAGGTATTCCCTAAATGAGAGAGAAGAAAAAGGGCTTCTGAAAATGGGGGCCAACCTTTAAAACCTCACATTTGATTTTTAAAATATAAATCACCTCCCCTCACTTCATGATGAAATTTTAGATTTTTGAGACAAATACAGAGAGGAAGAGAGAAAAAAACCCTTTTCTGACGTTGATAATGTGGACTAATTCCTTGAAGAACTGTTATTCTAAGAAATTATACAGAATATTCATCGACCAACAAACATTTCTAGCACAAACGATAATCATACTAGCAGTATCTGTTATGATCCCTTACATTTTGTGAAGAGCATAACTAATGTGTCAATTGTGAGGCTCACACAATTGATTTTTCTATGTTAACCATCAGATCATCTCTCATTTGTCTAAAAATTCTGTCATGTTTAATAGTTCTCTTTTTTATTCCTTTATTTTTTATTAGTTGGAGGCTAAATGTATTACCCTACTGTCTCATCAGAAGAGCACAGAATGGAGAAAAATAATAAGGTTTATGTTTTTATATTTCTATGTCTTCCAACAGAAGCTTAAATACAGGTGTCTTTAATATCTATCTTCCTTATTTCCTTACCCACATCTACAACACATTCACACACACTCAACAGATATACATACCATTTGTGTGTGTGTGTGTTAGTAGCTCAGTCATGGACTGTAGCCTGCTAGGTTCCTTTGTTCATGGAATTCTCCAAGCAAGAATATTGAAGTGGGCAGCCATTCCCTTCTCCTGGGGATCTTCCCGACCCAGGGACCAAACCCGGGTCTCCTGCTTTACCATCTGAGCCACCAGGCCCCTTTTATGCATGCACAACTCCATTTTTATACTCTTACTGCGGTAATTATGTAGCTAATAAAGGGCTGACCTAATCGGTCCAGTCCAAATTGGAAAACATATTTTTAAAAATTCGTGTGATAAAATATTTTAAAATGCCAACACATGAAGACAGAGAGAAATGAACAAAATAGCATTATGCTGATAAATTTACTAATGTTATGAATCGCAGTATCAATAAACAGTGAGTTAATAACTAGACATTGTCAAGCAAACACTCATCTGGAAAAACCTATAGCTAACAATACACTCTCCCTAAGATCAAGGTCAAATACAAAGATATTTTCTTTTATAAGTTTTATATAATATTTAATTTGATGCCCAAGCCAGTGAAATAAAGCAATGAAATAAGAATATATTTTCAGAAAGGAAGTAGTAAAACTACCTATTCACAAAGACATAATACTTTAACTAAAAGGTCTTAAGGGAGAAACAAAAACTTAGAATGAATAAGTGACATTTGAAAAGCACACAATTTAAAGGCAAAAATTAATCACATTCTTCCTATATTGGCATTAAATGATTAGAAAAATGAAAAAAAGAATCATTAAAATAAAATATTTAGGAATAATTTTCACAAAGGATATGCAAAATATCCACAATGCAAACTAAAATCAAAACAGAAAAAGTATTCACAAGAAAAAATTGGCTTTAATAAATTAAAAATATATATTATAGTCATCATTAAAATTGCATTCTAAAAGTGTCCATTCTTCCCAATGTGATCCGTAGATTTAAGGTAATACAAATCATAATCCCAAGATGTTTTTCAGTAGAAATGGACAAAATAACTCTAAAATCATGATAGCTCAGACGGTAAAGAATCTGCCTGCAATTCAGGAGACCTGGTACGAACCCTGAGTCAGGAAGATCCACTGGAGAAAGGAAAGGCTACCCACTCCAGTATTCTTGCCTGGAGAATTCCATGGACAGAGGAGCCTAGAAGGTACATGGCCTCGCAAAGACTCTGACATGACTCAGCAACTACAATCCATATAAAAATGCAAAGGATCTAAGATATTTTAATAGAAGAAAGAAGTTGGACATCAAGTAAACAGTAAAATAATAGTAATCAAAAAACTGTAATATGTGTAAGTAAGCAAGTAGAGATAGAACAGAAATAGACACCCATATAGAGTCAGTTAACTTTAAAAAAGTGTCAGAGCAATTCAGTGGGGAAATGAAAGTTTCTTAATAAATGGTGCTAGAAAACTTGGCTATCAACTTGGAAAATAAATACAAGAAAGAAACCATATCCTTACCTCCTATTATTCATAAGTTAATTTGAGAGAAATCACTTATTTATGTGTACAAGCTAGATATATAAACTGTCTAGAAGGGAACACACAAGGATAAAGCCATGAACTAAGTGCAGACAAAGATTTGTTTGAAATAACCTAAAATACATAATTGATAAGTTAAACTATATTAAATACTTCATGTCATCCAAATACATTATTATAAGAATAATGAGACATGAACTCAGAGGAAAAAAATTGTAAAATATGTATCTGTTGAAGAAGTTTTATCATATATAATCGAAATGTCTCAATTCAACACAAATGACAAAGAACCCAATAAGAAAATTATCAAAATACTTGAATATACACTTCTCAAAGTAAGATAAATGAGGTACCAATAGTCACATAAACATTAACTAAATCAGCAAAATGTGAAATAAAACAATAATAAGGCATTGCTACACACACACTAGAAGGGCAAGTGTGAAAAAGGTTTCTATAGAAAGTTGGTGAAAATTAGTGACACAATTGTAACTCTTCTTTATTGCTGAGGAGCAGGTACTAATAAAACATACAACTAGCATATTACAAACATAAAACATAAACATATTACAAAACATAAACATACAACTAACATATTACAAAGAAAATACTCTCTTAAATATTCACCCAAGAGAAATAATGATAAAGGTCCACAGAAACACTTATGCATGAAAGTTTATAGCACCTTTACCTAGAATAGTTTATTTTCAAACTTAATAATTACACAAATGCCAAACCACAGAGAATGGATAACTAATTGTGTTGTATTCATATAATGGAATATTACTCAGTAATAACAATTAGCAACTACTGATATAGATATATAAAGCTAAATGTGTGATTCTAAAATGCTTTATGATGAGTGAACCAGTTGGGAATAAAAGAGAACAGTAATGTATGTTTTCATACAGATGAATTTCTAGAATAGATAAAATGAATCTGTGGTGAAGACAAATAAATCAAATGGTCACCTCTAAGAAGATGTTGCTTGGATGAAGCACAAGCTGGAATCAAGATTGTTGGGAGAAATATTGATAACCTCAGATATGCAGATGACACCACTTATGGCAGAGAGCGAAGAGGAATTAGAGAGCCTCTTGGTGAAAGTGAAAGACGGCATCACCAAGGCGATGGAATTGAGTTTGAGCAAGCTCCAGGAGCTGGTGATGGACAGGGAAGCCTGGCGTGCTGCAGATCATCGGGTTGAAAGAGTCAGACACAACTGAGAAACTGAACTGAACTGAAAGAGATGTTTGGCAGGGACGGGAAAAGGAAATTTCCTTTGGTGATCAAATACTCTGTATTTGGATAGAAATATAGGTCTATTTGTGAAAAAAATAAAAAAAATTACATACCAAAAATGTGTATTTTAATTCACTTAAATTTTATGTCAAAGAAAATCTGTAAGCAAACACAAAAGTAAGCGTGGCATAATTACACATATAAATTTTGGTGCTTCCCTAGCTCAGATGGTAAAGAATCTGCCTGCAGTGTGGGAATCTGGCGTTCAGTCCCTGCGTCGGATGATCCCCTGGAGAAGAGAATGGCTACCCCCTGCAGTGTTCTTGCTTGATAAATTCCATGGACAGAGGAGCCTGGCGGGCTACAGTCCATGGGATCACAAAGATTTGGACATGACAGAGCAACTAACACTTTCACTTTTCACTCTCATAAAAACATGTTTGGGTAACTAATGAAAATAAATAAAGAAAATATACCAATAAAGATAAAATCAAGATCTTTTATGTGCACATAAATTGGGTCAATTTATCTTTTAAATTTCCTATAGATTGAAAATATCAAAAACTATGAAAGAACTAAAAAGACCAGTGTGAAATCAGAAACAATTAAATCCTATTTCTTGTGTATAAGTGGCATTCCTACCATTCCATTTATAAAATTATTGCCAATAATTTTTCTCATTTTGTTTTCCTGGTAGGGAAAAAAAATGTGAAAATTGCAGGGAGTAAGAGACAGTGTTTCTAACAGATATTGTACTTTATTTTAGTAAGGTTAATAACATAGAGCTGAAATTGTGACCCAAGTGTATTAAATGATGAATAAATTATCATTTGAAAGGTGAAAACATAGTGTATTATGTCTATCAAAGCTGGTGACTAGGGCACACATTTACTTTATTTTCTACCTATTCAACATCATAAAATAGGAAGCTATACCAATTTGACATTTTTTTAGTGATTCTAAATTCCATTATATTTCCCTCTATTATTTTTGAGTATTGGAGGATGCAAATATAGATACACATTCTGTTACCTTAAAAAAAGGAAAAGAAAATGATAAAGGAAAAGACATTTAATGTTTTGGTTTTAGGTCATTTATTTCTCCGTGCATGAGGGGAAGTTAAACAATGCTATCTGAAGAGAATATTATCTTGCAATAAAGGAATCAGATTTTTTTAAAAAATCAAGGTATAAATAAATTATAAGTAAAGCACAGCTACTCTAATATCCAGTTTTTGCAATTCCTTTTTAACTGTATGCTTAAATTATTACAAAGACTTATTTGTATTATTTGAATTATTACAAAGTTTCACAGACTTTCATCTAAACTATTTAAGATTTGGAAATTTTATTCAATATACGACAGCAAATGCAGATTTAGAATATAATTCAGGAACAAATTTTTGTCCTTCTATAAAAATAATGGAATCAAATTGCACTGTTAAGATTAAGAACTTCACTTTTACCTGAAAGAAAATTCCTTCTCTACCAAAGGACAGCATAAAGAAGGATTAATCCAAATCCAGTTAGAGTGCAAAGGAATAATCTGCAATATGTTTATCAGTATTTCTCAACTTCTTGAGGCTATTTCTTATAGGCCATTTTTTACATTTTAATTACATTTTTATTTTATTGCAAATGTTTTTATGTAGCTTGAAATATAAAATAAACTTCATTTGGAAAAGTAAAATCCCTCTGTCTCTTACATATTAAATTTATTATCATTATAGTAAATGGGATTTACTATTGTCAATTAGGGAAAACGTTTTGTGAGGCTGGAGTCGAGAAATGAGATGGGAACCTAATCCAGCAAAGAAAACTTCAGAGTTCTCCTGACCGCAAACAGTGCGCCCAGGTGACCATGTCTTAATAAGTAAAGTGGATTCAATTTGCTTGTGCCTGCTAGTTTTTTGCTTTCCTTCAAGGAGCTGTGACAGACAGTATAGGGCCTGCGGGGGATTGTTCGTACCCTCCCAC
The DNA here is from genome assembly GCF_963930625.1 of Muntiacus reevesi. Classification (NCBI taxonomy): domain Eukaryota; kingdom Metazoa; phylum Chordata; class Mammalia; order Artiodactyla; family Cervidae; genus Muntiacus; species Muntiacus reevesi. Next base: position 85,084,311 of record NC_089254.1, on the reverse strand, counting down.
TGGTGATATCTGTCACTGCATCTTGTTCCTGTTCCCTGACTTGACAGAAGCTCTGCTTCAGGGTTGAGAATGGTTGGGAACCTAGCCCATTTCTGCCTGTCAGCCTTGTTGACAGGCAGACACGGGAGCTGTCCTCTTTAGTGTCATCTAGCTCAGCTTCTAGGAGCACCAGAATAGAGGTTGTCTTTCCCACTGAACAAAGGGGAGCCCACGACACAGAAATGTGACGCCTTAACTACTGCCACTCAATTCTGGTTTGTTGATTCAACAGATTGTTCCTCCCACCGCTCCTGGCTTAGATCAGCACTTAACTAGTGTGCAAATCTAAATGAATCCTTTAGACTCAACAATACTGAGTGTTTCACCGTACTCCAGGCATACACGTGTGTGGGCTAAGTCACTTCAGCTGTGTCCAACTCTTTGCGACCTGACCTGATGGACTGTAGCCCACCAGGCTCCTTTGCCCATGGGATTCTTCAGGCATGAATACTGGAGTGGGTTGCCATTTCCTACTCCAGCCAAATACATACTGATGGTTAAAAGGGTCCTCCCAAACTCATCTTATTATTAAACTCCTGTGTTATTTAGCTTGGGCTTCCAAGACAAATGTTTCATAGACTGGACTATTTAAATAAGAAACACTTATTTCTAAGAGTTCTGGAGGCTGAAAATCTAAGATCAATATGCCAGCTAATTAAATTCCTGGTTAAGAGTCCTCTTTCTGGATTTGCAAGTGGCCACCTTTTGGCTGTATCCTCACTTGATGATAGCTCATATGGTAAAGAATCTGCCTGCAATGCAGGAGACCTGGGTTCGATCCCTTGGGTCGGAAAGATCCCCTGGAGCAGGGAATGACAACCTGTGCCAGTATTCTTGCCTGGAGAATACCACAGACAGAGGAGCCTGGCAAGCTACAGTCCTTGGGTTATAAAAAGAATTGAACACAACCGAGTGACTAACACTCACTTGATGAAGATAGAAAGACTCTAATCTCTTCCTTTTATTTTAAGAACACTAACCCCATCCTCATAACCTCTTCTATCTCTCATTACTTTCCCAAAGCCCCATCTCTTCATTGGGAACTGGGGTTCATGGCATTGGGGATTGGAGTCCCAACATGTGAATTTGGCGGAGGGTGGGGGAGCGACATAAACACTCAGTGCATGCCTTATTTTAAATTCTTCATTCTTAAATACTAACATTAGTGTTTAACATATCTAATTTATTTTGTGTAAGGATATTAATTACTGGATCATGGCAGTTCCATTCAGTTCCCATAAAATGAGCTATTATTTTACTGAGTTCAGTAGCATAAGAAGTATTCTTTAGAAACACTCAATTATAAACATTGAGTTGATTATTCTTTAGTTTCATCACCTTTGCAGTGTCTATATTACAATATATACTTTCTTATTATAAAATTTTATGTTATAGGCATATCAATTTGCCTATAACATTGGGAGCTACCAGAAAGCCAAAAGTGTAACTTAGTAATTTTTGTCCACTTCATTTATGACATTTATGGAACATAGCAGGCACTGAGTAAATGTGTTTAGAATGTTGAATGAATGGCACAAATGATCAAATATATAATGTGCAAAAGAGCAAAATATGGAACTTATCATAATACATTTGTCATTTAATTATATAAACTATAATTATGGCTTTGTAAAATTTATACTAACATTTGGACAAAGGCTAAAAGAATAGCAGGGAAAATGAGAACAGACTGATTTGTTGGAGATAGTAAAAATGAGCTTTTCTATGTTTCTGACTTCTATCCATTTGATCATATTATTTTGGCAATAAGCAAGATATAAGAAAAATGCAATGATTATTACATGAGATGTAATGAATTCTATGTCTACATTATACAACTGTTTCTATTTCCCCAAGATTGGTTGGATGTGATTATCCCCATGATCACTCCAGCCCATGAAATTATAACTAGCTAAAGGACAAATGAGTCAGCTCTTCCCATCAGGTGGTGCTCAGCTTTCTTTACAGTCCAACTCTCACATCCATACATGACTACTGGAAAAACTATAGCCTTGACTAGATGGACTTCTGTTGACAAAATGATGTCTCTGCATTTTAATACGCTGTCTAGGTTGGTCATAACTCTCCTTCCAAGGAGTAAGTGTCTTTTAATTTCATGGCTGCAGTCACCATCTGTAGTGATTTTGGAGCCCCCAAAAATAAAGTCAGGCACTGTTTTCACTGTTTCCCCATCTATTTTCCAGGTAGTGATGGGAGCAGATGCCATGATCTTAGTTTTCTGAATGTTGAGCTTTAAGCCAACTTTTTCACTCTCCTCTTTCACTTTGATCTTTATTAAAGAGAATCAAATTAATGATTAACTTGTAGAGAAGCACATTATTGATTATATATGTTAATATTTTACTAAATATTAAGATCTAGTGTAATGACATCTGTTATTCTAATCCCTTAGCTCTCCTGTAGGTAAATTCAATCCTACATTTATTTTTGAGATAAGAATTATATAAATAGAATCTCCTCCAAATAATGTAACTCTATGAGTTAAAGTAGACTAAAAGTATTAGGCTTTTTAATTCAAATGCTCATCTTACTTTTTGTTTACTATTTCAGGATGTATATTTTACCGTTAAAATTAAAATAGGTATATTTTATGTGCTATGTAATTGTGCAGCGTGGCATATAATATCTATTAATATACTATTAATACATAAGAGATGTATATTTTAGATTTAAAGTTAAATATTTAGCATTCAAAATTGTAGCTAATTTGTAAACCCCTCTAATATTGTTTAAAATAGAGTAGAGCCTGTCAAGGGCCTCTATTAATTCTCTTTCTGACACCCAAGGACTGAAAAATTACTGGAGACAGGAAGTTACAGATTCTCAGAAAAACCACATCCTATAGAAGCACAGGTGGCCCAGATATAACTGTGGACCAGAATAGATATGAACCCACCCACTCTTTCCTGTTCTTTGCCCTTTGAAACTCAGTAAAAAGACTCAAATTCCCACTCTCCTGGGCCAAGATCACTCTGTCTGACTCCTTTCCTCCCTTGAAAAGTGAATAAAAGCTCCCTTTTCTTCCCTTAATAATACTTCCGTGAATTATTTCACCATCTGCATTGGCTCACTTAACATAACTGGTGTCTATAAATTTTTACTCCTTTAATTTGTTGTTGTTGTTGTTGTCGTCGCTAAGTTGTGTACAGCTCTTAGCCACCCCTTGGACGGTGCAGCCCACCAGACTGCTCTGTCCCTGAGATGTTCCGGGCAAGAACACTGGAGTGGGTTAGCTGTTTCCCTTCTGCAGGGATCTTCCTGGCCCAGGGAACAAACCCGCCTCTTCTGCATTGGCAGGAGGATTCTTTTTTGTATGTGTAATTCTTTTTTTTTTTTTTTTTCATTTATTTTTATTAGTTGGAGGCTAATTACTGTACAATATTGTAGTGGTTTTTGCCATACATTGACATGAATCAGCCATGGATTTACATGTGTTCCCCATCCTGAACCCCCCTCCCACCTCCCTCAGCATCCTAGCATTGAAACATGTATATTATCAAGTGTGAAACAGATTGCCAGCCCAGGTTGGATGCATGAGACAGGAGGATTCTTCACCACTGAGCCACCAGAGAAGCCCAGTTCTTTAGAGTGTGTGCTAAGTCATTTAGTTGTGTCTGACTTTCTGGGACTCTATGGACTGTAGCCTGCTAGGCTCCTTAGTCCATGTGGTTCTCGAGGCAAGAATACTGGAGTGGGTTGCTCTGCCCTTCTCCAGGGGATTTTCCTGACCCAGAGATTGAAACTGCATCTCTTGTGTCTCCTGCATTGACAGGCAAGTTCTTTTTCCAACAGTGCCAACTGGGAAGCCCATTCTTCAGAATAAATAGTACTAAATAATGAATTATGGCAAAAAAGAGAATATAATCTTAACTTTCCTTTTTTTTTTAAATTTTATTTTATTAGTTGGGGGCCAATTACTTCGCAACATTTCAGTGGATTTTGTCATACATTGACACGAATCAGCCATAGAGTTACACTTATTCCCCATCCCGATCCCCCCTCCCACCTCCCTCTCTACCCGACTCCTCTGGGTCCTCCCAGTGCACCAGGCCTGAGCACTCGTCTCATGCATCCAGCCTGGGCTGGTGATCTGTTTCACCATAGATAATATACATGCTGTTCTCTCGAAACATCCCACCCTCACCTTCTCCCACAGAGTTCAAAAGTCTCTTCTGTACTTCTGTGTCTCTTTTTCTATTTTGCATATAGGGTTATCATTACCATCTTTCTAAATTCCGTATATATGTGTTAGTATGCTGTAATGATCTTTATCTTTCTGGCTTACTTCACTCTGTATAATGGGCTCCAGTTTCGTCCATCTCATTAGAACTGATTCAAATGAATTCTTTTTAACGGCTGAATAATATTCCATGGTGTATAGGTACTACAGCTTCCTTATCCATTCATCTGCTGATGGGCATCTAGGTTGCTTCCATGTCCTGGCTATTATAAACAGTGCTGCGATGAACATTGGGGTGCACGTGTCTCTTTCAGATCTGCTTCTTTTCAACCCCACTGATAATTTCAAAGTCACATTGCCCTACTCTCAAGCTATCATTGTTTCCATAACCAGAAGAGCAATTTCTGTTTAATGACAATTTTGACCAACTGCCTGATAAAGTAATAGGGGATTACACAAATGTACCTTTATGTTGATAAATTTTCTTGGGCTCCCCTGCTCCCAATTCACATAGATGTGAAGGTATTAACTGTGGCACCACAACACATGTTTGAATGATTTCATGGCTCTGTCCCAGCAGCAGTTATCATGCCACACAAGGATTACCACACCAATGAGACTAATAAGAACATTTAAGATGACTGGCATGCCCAGCCCAGAAAATAGTGAATGAATGTTCATAACTATTCACTGGAATCCAGAGACAATGTATTATGGAAAATTTAGCTTCTATATGTGAGAAACACAGATATGAGATGAAATAATACATGATACATATGAATCTGCTAAAACAAAAATATTGTCTTAATTTCCTTTTTCTTCTATGATCTTAGCATTGTTTGAATTCCATGTCAGTGTGCTCAGGGCTGATGCACTGGGAAGACCCAAAGGGATGGAATAGGGAGGGAGGTGGGAGAGGGGATCAGGATGGGGAACACATGCAAATCCATGGCTGATTCATGTCAATGTATGGCAAAAACCACTACAATATTGTAAAGTAATTAGCCTCCAACTAATAAAAATAAATGGAAAAAAAAAGAATTCCATGACAGTTTCTTGAAATACATATTTATCAGCTAATCAGTGACTAAACAGACATTCAGTATTAGTTCAGTCAGTTATGTTTTAAGAAAGAAGTGGCTACCCACTCCAGTATTCTTGCCTGGAGAATTCCATAGACAGAGGAGCCTCATGGGCTACAGCCCACAGGGGTTGTAATGAGTCGGACATGACTGAGTGACTAACACTTTCATTTTCAAGCATTGTTTTAGCTATTGAACAATTACTTGGTAATGAAAAATCAAGAAACAAACAATCCTTGCCCTTATGAACCTTACTATAAACCATAAGTAAACAGATATAAAAAGAATATGTATATAATATGTCAGAGTTTGATTCATTCTAAGATAACAACACAAGGAGGAAAAAGGGGCAAAAAGAGGGACTCAATGGGGCTTTGCTGTTTTATAAAAGATAATCAGGAAAGGCTGTTTGGTAAGGTGATAGAGAACAGAAACATGAAGAATGTGACAGTAGCCTAGCGGATATCAAGGGGAAGAAAAATAGCAATAAATCTACTATGACTTGAGCAGGATAAATGGGAATGGGGAAAAAGGGATAGTAAGGGCCAAATGATTTAGGGTTTGGTAGGTCAGTATAAAAACAAAGAATTTTACTTTAAATGAGAAGAGAAACCTGGGAAGTGTTAAATTTAAAAATTGGATTTCATATTTAAAAGATTGTTTCTGGCATTGGTGTGGAAAAATTGAAAGAATAAGTGAATTTGCAGCATGGAGACAAGTTAATACTGTATTCCAGTCATTCAAGCAAAATATGATAATAGTCTAAACCAGATTGGTAATAGTATTTGGCATGCCTATTTGATAGACCAAAGAGGAGGATGAATAGGCGGTTAGCTTTGTTGCTGAAAATTCTTAAGTTTGTAACAGATGTAAATTTGGAAGATGTTAGAGTAGAGATTGTGCCTTAATTTTAGCTTGGAAAAAACAGATTATTTGCAGCAATTCATGTATAAGGGGTCCTTTCAGAAGCAGAGGTAGCAGTAGGAATGCATGCATAGAGACAAACAAGGAGAAAACTCTAGTGTCAATGTGTATGATTGAGGCTGATGTTGCAAGTATTGGACATTTGATTCTGCAAGAACCTCTGGAGAAGTGTATAAATATCTTCTGGAAGTTTCCATCTAAACGATGGAAGGCTGGGGAATTTTTTTTTTTTTTCTCCTGTTCTCCATCATTATCTGAGAGTTGCTTCTAGGAGTTTTACGTCACTCTGGATATCCTCACTGTCTTTCCCTGGGTGAAATGTCCTAAAAACAAGTCTGGGGAAGAAGACAGAAATATGCTTAAAGTGGGAACCATGTCACTCTAAGATAATTCAGAGTTTGCATGGAGCTGCCATTAAGCCTGAAATCAGAGGGGGCCTGAAAGTACACAGCATAGGACACCAGAGACACCCACTACAGACATTCTATAAACCTAGATGATGAGATGGGATAGGGCTCTCTCTAAGGACTAAACAAAATTAAGAAGAATTAGAGAAGAATTCCCTACAACCTGTGGATAATCCCAGCATTTGAAGCTTGGGAAAGTTCAACAAAACCAACAAAAAGAACCAAAAAGGAATTACTAACTAAATAAAGAGAACTAAGAATGAATATCTTGAAAGGCAAATAAAGAAAACACATCAAGAAAAGCATTCATTTAAAAAAAGAGTTAAATTCTACTGACAGATGAACTAAGGGTTGAGAATTCATTATTAGATTTATTGATAATGACACTGAAAATAGGATACATAGTCCTGACTGAATTAAACTTTACTGAGACTAGAAAAACAAGATGTGGAAATGAAAGGAAATAAACAAACAGAAAACTCAAGGGGTTTTATGGTGAAAGAAGGTGAAAATATACTGGCACCTTGAGGAGGGTGTGGTATCAAAAACAAATAATATTTTATTAATTCTTTTGTAATTCTACTGTAAGTAGGTAATGAGTTAAGCTTGGTTCCGTAACTCAAAAGAAAATCTGTGACTAGAGAAATATAGCTCTGGTTGAAACATATTGCTTATACACTGCTTGTCCTATAAAATAGCACATTATAAAAAAGAATATTTGTTGTTTAGCCACTTCAGTTGTGTCTGACTCTTATGGACTGTAGCCCACTAGACTTCTCTGTCTATGGGATTTCCCAGTCAAGAACACTAGAGCGGGTTACCATTTCCTTCCTCAGGGGACCTTCCGGACCCAAGGATCAAACCTGTGTCTCTTACATTGGCAGGCAGATTCTTTATCACTGAGCCACTAGACAAGCCCAAAATAGAATATACTTCAGAGTAAATATTCATCACTAGGTGTTTTTTTCCCTTCTACTTCCTTTTCCTTTTCTCACATGTTTTCACCACTTAGCTTAACAATCTCTCACCAATCTCAAGCTGACAGGACAATTGTGTGACAGGCGTGTTGCAGCATGATTTTTCTCTACTTATTTTAAGGTAGGCATGTGGGTAAACAACCTAGAATTTGGGGGCCCCAGCCAATCACAATCCGAGTAAGGAAAAAATACAGCAGCATAATTTCCTGTCCATACTACCTGAAGAAGAGTGTGGAATGAGATCAATGAAAAAGAATCCCTCAGGGGAACATGTAAGAAGTGGGGTGTCTTTGCTAATCCAAAGTGGTCAAATGATATAATGGGTTAAAGCAATTAAAAGCATGGTTTGCAAAATCTTTTGAATATTTTAAACTTGCCAAGTGGGAGAATTACATCTCTATGAATAGTAATTAAGTGTTTCTGTTGTCAATGACACCAAGAGGCTGGTTGGCATTCATCTTAAAAGGTAGAGTGCTCAAGTCAGTAAATTATAGTTGATGAGTTAAAACCCTGTCACATGTTTACATAATAGTTACATTACTTAACAATATTTAAAGTCCATTAGAGGAAAGTATCATGTAGTGGTTACTAATCCAGGCATTGAGGTATTATAATCTTGGTTGAAATAATTTTCCTCCTCAGAAAAATTAATATTATTATTATTGTCAGAAATATAAGAAAGAATGTAGTATCAATAATATAAGTAGTCTTACCTCTGCTTTTTATCATTGTAACTCTTAACTACATTTGTTGAAAAGATGTCAGCACAAATGCATCTTATTTGTTGCTTCAGCCTTTATGCTATTTGCAAAATAGGAAATAACAACTTATTACTTGCTTGAAGAAGACAATTATAATTTGAATATTATTAAACCACTAAAATATACAAGGATAGATATTTCACTGCCCTCTGTACAAATTAAAGAAAGACTTGCCTGCCCACTAGAATTTGTATTAAGCAATGGCCAGGTTTATATTCATTATTTTTAGTAAATTATACATTTATTAATTACTGAAATGGTGCTATGAAGGTAGCATTATTTGAATGAAATTTTAAATGACAGAAATTTAAATCTAGTATTATTCACAAATAAACATGTAAATATGAGAAGAAACATTTTAAGAGACAACAAAATGTTACTTTCTACTTGAATTCTGTAACTTTCATTTTTCCTTTTTAAAATTAATTTTATTTTACTTTATGTTATCTAAACTTAAATTCAAGCCGAAAGAAAAGTGTCTCCAGTAATGTGGATATTTACTATTATCCCTGAAATTTATTTTCAATGTAATCTTTCAGTCTCAGGAAGTATTGCAATGATATTCTGCTTTCTTTAAATTCTTAAGGTAATCCATAACTATACAATCTACCTAGAGTATACCTATAATTGCTGTATTATTGAGCTACTAGTCATTTGTGGTTACTGAGTTCTTGAAATACTGATGGTCAAAACTGAGATGTGCTGTAACTGTGAAATACACACTGGGTTTCTAACTTTTTGCATGAAAAACATGTAAATTATGTTGTTAATAATTTTATACTTGTTACATGTTAAATTATAATATCTTAGGTGTATTTGGCTAAATAAAATGTTAATTCAAGTTTACAGAGTCTCTTTTTATTTTTTAATGTGGCCATTAAAATTTTTAAATTAAAGACATATGTATATAGTCTGGCTGGCTAAATTCTAAGATAGTCCCCAAGATCCTAGCCTCTGGTGTATATACACCTCCTTCCGGTTATCCAATTAAGCATAAATCTAGATGACACTTTAAAGGGATTTTGTAGGTGTTTAAACTCATAAATGAGAAGGAAATGGCAACCTACTCCAGTACTCTTGCCTGGAGAATCTCATGGACAGAGGAGCCCGGCAGGCTACAGTCTGTGGGGTCGCAAAGAGTTGGACATGACCGAAGCGACTCAGGAAGGTCACAAATCTCTTGATCTTAAGAAAGAGAGATGGTTGAAGTGGGCTTGACCTAATTATGTGAGCCCTTTATTTCCTGCACTTGGTTACAGAAAAGGACATCTGAAGTGTTCTCTGTCTGACCTGGAAGAAAGTAAACATCTTGCTCTGAAATGACTGTGAGAATGTCTTTGGTGGGGACACGATTCAGTCTATAGCAGATGGCACATGGCAAGGACATGCCTGTAAGCAGCTGAGAACTGGCCCTGCTTGATACCTAGCAGGAAAACAACCACCTCAGTCCTATAACTTCTAGGAATTAAACCCATTAAGTTTGGAAGAGGATCTTGAGGCCAAGATGAGACACATAAGTATGGCTTAACTCAATGATTTTAGCTGAGTGAGACCCTAAGCATAATGTTTAGCCCAGTGAAACCCAAAGAATAGTATTTCATTGCTCCAAGATTTCCTACCTACAGACATAATGAAAATAAATAGATGTTTTTTAAGCTGCTGAGTTTGTGGTAATTTGTTATGCAGCAAGAGAAAATAATGCATGCAGCTCATATTCTGGCTTGTGTGATATTTCATCAAAAAGTAGTTACCCAACAGTGACAATTCTAGATATGAAGTGCTTAAAAAAACTGCAAAAGTCTTCAATGATATCCTGAACTTAAAGGTGGTTTTGAAAATGGAGTGGCTTCTTCCCTAATATCTCTCTCCTGATTCTTTATTCTTCAAACATATGCATAATATTTTCATATTGGTTACTGGGGGCTGCAGTGTAAAAAAGCTATCATCTTGTACTCATGGAAATCAATATATAGAATCTATCTTGAATGATATAAACTTAATCTTTGCTTTATAACTCATATTTTAATGTGTATGATTGCATTAGCTACCTTTCATTCCCAAACTCAATCAGTTCAATATAAAAATTAATTGTATTTAACTAAGCACAGCTTAGTAAAATGGAAAACCAAAAAACAGACTAATCCAGACGTTCATTAAGTGCACCAGTCAATAATTTCTACAAAAATTTATTCTTGAGAGTAATTTGGACAGTCGAGAAATTTTTATGACTTTAGGTGCATGAAAGCTAGCCTTGAAGAAGCTACCTCTCCACAAACTTCCATTCCAGTAACATTATTAAAATTAATCCAAGAGCATTAGGAAATGTCTCCAAAAGTATCTGCTTATGCCACAAGTCATGGAAAGAGAGAAATCAGCACTAGCAGTTTTTACCACAAGATTATAGGGCAGAATCAGTAAATATGAATCCAACTCAGGAGAGTAGTGATAAGATATCACAAACTGACCATTCTGCAGATGGTTTAGAGAGCAACCAGTTCAGATAATAATTAGAAAATGGAGAACACTGGTAGGATCAGGGGAATACAAGTAACTGGGATAAAAAAGGTAGAGTTTCATTCCTTCAGGGTATAAAGATTTATTAATTAAAAAAAAAGTAGAGTGAAAACTCAAGGAGGAAGGGGTGTTTTACAAAGCTAAAAAAGAAGCACATTAAAATGCTTCCTGTCTTACCAATGGATAGAATATCAAGAGAAGTGAATCTATTTGAAATTAATTTTACACTAATTACATTTAGAATGGTACTTAGTTAGAGAGAAGGCTTCCCTTGTCTCTTGTGGCTCAGCTGGTAAGGAATCCGACTGCAGTGCATGAGACCTGGGTTCGATCCCTGGATTGGGAAGGTCCCCTGGAGAAGGGAAAAGCTACCCAGTCCAGTATTCGGGCCTGGAGAATTCCACGGACTGCACAGTCCATGGAGTTGCAAAGAGTCAGACACGACTCTGCGACTTTCATTTTCACTTTCACTTGGTTAGAGAAACAACACAGAGAAGAATGTGTACTACTAATTTATTTTGCATGGTTATAATAATGTAAACTCTATTTGTCGCCTTACATTTTTTGACTTCGCCTAATGACAGAGCTTCCCAGGTGGCCCTAGTGGTAAAAAACCTATCATCTGCCAATTCAGGTCAGACATAAAACAAACCAGTCTGATTCCTGGATCAGGAAGGTCCCCTGGAGAAGGGAATGGCAATCCACTCCAGTAATCTTTTTTTTATTTTTTCTAATTTGTTTATTTTTTAAATGAAGGATAATTGCTTTTCAGAATTTTGTTGTTTTCTGTCAAACCTTAACATGAATCAGCTGTAGGTATATATGCCAACATATATATATATATGCCTATATATATATATATACCTTCCCTCTTGACCCTCCCTCCCATCTCCCTCCACTGGAGAATCCCATGGACAGAGGAGCCTGGCAGGCTATAGTCCATAGGGTCATACAGAGTCGGACACGACTGAAGGGACTTAACATATCACAGCAAGGACAGAGAATAAATATAATGATGTGTGATTTTCAGATGAGAAGCAAAATGACATCAAACTTTAAAAGGCAAAAGTGTACATAATATAAGATACCGAATTACAAGTGAAGTATTATAGAAGACTGTTGTTACTCTTATTTCAGATGGAAATCAAGAAAACAATAATACAAAGGGAAAACATAGGACTATAGCATATTTTCTGAAAGTTTAGAGGTAACAAAAAATTAAGATCATATTAAACTGTAAATGTCATTCATTGGTGGTGTGAATCGCAAGTGGAAATGGAAAGTATTCAAAGGAATTAAGTCCCGATCTCTGTAAAGAATGAATAACTTTTTTGCAACAGGTTTGCTGCCAGGACACAGGTGTTGTGAAAACCCCATTAAACCTAAGCAAAAATGGGAAAGGAAAAGACCCACATCATCATCGTTGTCACTAAACACATAGCTTCAGGCAAGTCTACCATGACTGGCCATCTGACCTACAAATGTGGAGGGATTGACAAGAAAACAGTTAAAAAGTTCGAGAAGGAGGCTGATGAGATGGGAAAGGGCTCTTTCATATATGCCTGGGTCTTAGACAAACTGAAAGCTGAACGTGAGTTAGGTATCACCATTGATATTTCTCTGTGGAAATTTGAGAACCAGCAAGCACTACGTGGCCATCACTGATGTCCCAGGACACAGGGACTTCATCAGATACATGATCCCAGGCTGGATGTGCTGTCCTGATTGTTGCTGCTGGTGCTGGTGAATTCGAAGCCGGAATCTCCAAGAAAGGGCAGACCCGTGAGCACGTCCTTCTGGCTTTCACTCTGGGTGTGAAACAACTAATTGTTGGAGTTAACAAAATGGATTCCACCGAGCCACCCTACAGCCAGAAGAGATAGGAGGAAATTGTTAAGGAAGTCAGCACCTACATTTAGAAAATTGGCTACAACCTCAACACAGTAGCATTTGTGCCAATTTCTGGCTGGAATGGTGACAACATGCTGCAGCGAAGTGTTAACATGCCATGGTTCAAGGGGTGGAAAGTCACCCACATGGATGTCAATGCCAGTGGAACCACCCTGCTTGAAGCTCTGGATTGCATCCTGCCACCAGCTTGCCCAATTGACCAGCCCTTGTATTTGACCCACCAAGACGTCTATAAAATTGGTGGCATCGGTGCTGCCCCTATGGGTTGAGCGGAGACTGGTGCTCTCATACCTGGCCTGGTAGTCACCTTTGCTCTAGTCATTGTAACAGCTGAAGTGAAGTCTGATGAAGTGCACCGTGAAGCATTGAGTGAAGCCCTTCCTGGGGAGTGAGGGCTTCCATGTCAAGAACGTGTGTCAGAGATGTTCGTCATAACATTGTGGCTGGCAACAGCAAAAATGACCCACCAGTGGAAGCAGCTGGCTTCACAGCTCAGGTGATTATTTTGAACCATTCAGGCCAGATCAGTGCTGGATAGGCCCCTGTGCTGGATTGTCACACAGTTCATATTGCTTGCAAATTTACCAAGTTGAAGGAGGAGATTTATCATTGCTCTGGGGAAAAGCTGGAAGATGGCCCCAAACTCTTGACATTTGGCGATGCTGCCATCGTTGATGTGGTTCCTGGCCAGCCCATGTGTTTTAAGAAGTTTTCTGACTCTCCTCCCCTGGGCCTTTTTGCTGTATGTCACATGGAACCGACAGTTGCTGAGGGGTCATCCAAGTAGTGGACAAGAAGGCAGCTGGGGCTGCAAGGTCACCAAGTCTGCCCAGAAAGCTCAGAGGCTAAACGAATATTATTCCCAACACCTGCCACCCCAGCCTTAATCAGTGGTGGAAGAATGGTCTTGTTTCTCTCAACTAGTCATTGAATTTTAATAGTAAAAGACTGGTTAAAGATAACAATATATGGTCAAACTTTCAGAAGGAAAGGAGAATGGCTTATGGGCCATATGTTTTGTATGAGGCAGATTTAAGTTATTAATTTTTAAAATTAATACTTTTTAATGGAAGCAACTTGACCAAAAATCTGTCACGGTGTTTGAGACCCATTTAAAAAAAAAAAGTTTAATGAGAAACCTGTGTCTGGACCTACTATATAGCATGGGGAACTCCACACAGTGCTATGTAATGGTTTATATGGGAAAAGAATCTAAAAAAAGAGTGGATATATGTATAACTGATTCACTTTGCTGTATACGTGAAACTACACAACACTGTAGGTCAACTATACTCCAATAAAAATTTAAAAAATAATAATAATAATAAAAAAGAAACCTGTGTCTTATTTTGGGCAACTTTGTAACTTCCTATAGTATTACTTTGGAAAGAATTGCTCATAAGCTATTTCTGGTGAAACAGTTTTCTATTTATGGGTTTGTAGTTCTGAAGTGGAGCTTCAGGTTTGTTAACCTTGTGTTGAGAACTCATCTGTTTTAAGAAACATCTTGAGAAACATTTGTGTAACACTTTATAGGTTAGGATAGATGAGTAAATAGCTGTTTTATATGTAAACAAATGTATAAGGTCAGATTCTATAGTATAAAAGCTCCTGTTGCATATAAAGTTTTGTGATTACATAAATACTGAGTAAATTTATGTCAAATTTTAGTTAACCAGTTATGAGAATGTGCATTCACATTTTTTTCCCATTTATTTTTATTACTTGGAGGCTAATTACTTTACAATATTGTAGTGGATTTTGTCATATATTGACATGAATCAGATTTACATGTATTCCCCATCCCGATCCCCCCTCCCACCTCCCTCTCTACCCGATCCCTCTGGGTCTTCCCAGTGCACCAGGCCCGAGCACTTGACTCATGTATCCAACCTGGGCTGGTGATCTGTTTCACCCTAGATAATATATATGTTTTGATGCTGTTCTCTCGAAACATCCCACCCTCGACTTCTCCCACAGAGTCCAAAAGTCTGTTCTGTACATCTGTGTCTCTTTTTCTGTTTTGCATATAGGGTTATCATTACCATCTTTCTAAATTCCATATATATGTGTTAGTATGCTGTAATGGTCTTTATCTTTCTGGCTTACTTCACTCTGTATAATGGGCTCCAGTTTCATCCATCTCATTAGAACTGATTCAAATGAATTCTTTTTAATGGCTGAGTAATATTCCATGGTGTATGTGTACCACAGCTTCCTTATCCATTCGTCTGCTGATGGGCATCTAGGTTGCTTCCATGTCCTAACTATTATAAACAGTGCTGCGATGAACATTGGGGTGCACGTGTCTCTTTCAGATCTGGTTTCCTCGGTGTGTACACCTTATCTTTGACAAAGGAGGCAAGGATATGCAATGGAAAAAAAGACAACCTCTTTAACAAGTGGTGCTGGGAAAACTGGTCAACCACTTGTAAAAGAATGAAATTAGAACACTTTCTAATACCATACACAAAAATAAACTCAAAATGGATTAAAGATCTAAATGTAAGACCAGAAACTATAAAAATCCTAGAGGAAAACATAGGCAAAACACTCTCCGACATAAATCACAGCAGGATCCTCTATGATCCACCTCCCAGAATATTGGAAATAAAAGCATTCACATTTATAATATTTAAGTAGCTAATCTAAAATACGAGGCTTAAACAGTATTGAGCATTGCCTTGCCAGAGTTAATTGTATACAGATTCTAGGAAAAATAAAAGTTGCTGGAAACTAAAAAAAAAAAAAAAAAAAAAAAAGAATAAATTTGTGTAAAGTTATGATTAAAAATTAGAGATATACAAAATAAACCATTTATTTTAAAATACCTGATTAAGAATCTACAAATAGGGGCCTTTGGAAGCTAACATCCAAGATGGCTCCCAAAGATTCTCATGTGCTCGGTAGTTTTCATTCATACTGAATAAGATTGATGTAATCAACGAACTAGTGTGCCAACAGTATCTGTGACTTCCAAATCTACATCATAAAACACATTGAAGCTTACACCATACTTTCCTGGATCACTCATCCTGGGGAAGCCAGGTGCAATGTCATGAGGACACTCAGAAAGCTGTGCAGAAAGTGTGAGGATCTGAGACCTCCTGCCATCAGCCAACATCAATTTGTCATTGCTTATGTTATTAGTTAGGGAAACAGAAGGACTCCAAGTGGCTCAAACTAGTAATAACATGATATTTTGCTACTTTTGCGTCATCACATTTATTTTCTCTCTTTGTTTTTGGACAAAAGTGGGGTTGACAGGCAAATAAGGATGCATGAATATATGAATTCCTAAAATAATTATCCACCTCACCTTGACATTTACTTTGCATATGTTCCAATATAACAATACTTGGAATTCTAGATAGTCTATGAATGAAACAAATTAAACATCTGTTAACACCCCAAGTAATTATTTATAATTTGGAGATACTATCAATATTTTGGCAAAAATTTAAAATATATTTATGTGTGGGGTGAGTTGAGTTCAAGCAAGTCTTTTGATTTTGAAAACTCCAAAATAATTATTTTCAGACATCTTAAGCATAGGTTTCATTTTTTAGACTTTAACTACCTATGAAAGTAAACATTTTACTTTGAAATTCTGGAATAGATTTTATTTATCCTATTCAAGATAGGATAAATATTTCATAGACATTATTAAAGATTTAAGAGCTATTATAAAACACCTGGTATAAAAGTGAAAATAAAATAAATCTAGGTGAATTCCTTCATATTTATTTTATTTTCACTTTTATACCAGTGAATTCCTTTAGGGTCACTAAATAGTGAGAACTGAACCACTTCACAACACTAAACAAAAATACAGCTACTACATTGGCATCTACAGTAAATAAATCACTGATCAGGTCATATATTTTGATTTACAGACAGACACCAATTTCAATTCCAGAAATATCACCTAAAAGTTTATGCTGAAAATTTGAAGATAAAAAAGAAACTATTAAGAGTACCATTAACACAGAAGCTGGACCAAGTAAGGCATCATTTCCCTCATTTCCAACAGCCAATTAAACTTTGGAAACAATCCAACTTTATCCATTGTTAGTATCACTCAGTTCAGATTCAGCATCATCTTTGGATGTAGATTCCTAGCAAGCCTTTCTGGTTCTAGAAATAGTCAGTGAAGAATATGGTTCAAAAGATCTCTTGGATGCTTAAACATGCTCCCTGATGAAAATCCTATGATTGTTTATTTTCCTGATGCCTATTTCACTTGCACCAAATTCCCTTGTATTGTAACAGGTCCCCTCGTATTGTAACAAGTCCCCTCGTAACTTATAATTTATCCTCTCACTCTCTTTCACAACTTAAAATTTACTTGCAATTGTGCAATGCTACACTAATCTCAGAGAGATTACTCATCTTGTTCTCTCTTTGCCTGCAGTGCCCTTCAGTCAATCCACCCCACTAGGACCTAGGTAACCTCTCCTCTTCTGTAAGACTGTAAGATTACGTGAATCATTGGTGTGTGTGTGTGTATGGGTGTGTTTGGTGGGGGAGGGGATTTTCATTCCTGAAATTGTGAACTGTTTGGTCAATTTTTGTTTGCAGACTATGACAAGTAGATTGACTCAATATCATTGTACTGTCTATTTATTCACTTTTAACTGTTTATTATGCATTGTTTCACATTTGTGATTTTCCTACATATTGCTCTATCTCTGTATATGCCACTATAGCCAGGCTCATTTCTATGTAGTTACATCTCAAGGCAGTTATTTTGAGAGAATTAAACCAATAGCCAAAATAATTTAAGAAAAAGGTATCCTTCAGATGTTGAGAAAACTGCCCCCAAGAGCCCAGTCAGTGGTGTTTATAGTATTTTGCAAATGTACAAGAAGTCTATAATGGCCCAGAAATATGTAATGATCAAAATAATTACATTTTATTCAAAGAGATATCTGATTTAAAATAATAAAACTTGATCCAATGCAAAATAATCGCATGTTATCTTTGTGATATGTAGCCTTCTATAACAAAGGAAAAGAAACTCTACAATTTATGATCCTCTTGTATGGGACCAATTATTTTTAAGATGCAAGAATAACTTCGCATCCTTCTCTTTGTGTCAGAAGAAAAGATGAATATACAAAGTATTCTTTTATCTAATTATTTCATTGGCATTAACTATTTTACAAACTTTTCCCAAACATTTCATCTTGAATGCATGATCTTCTCTATGATCCTATGGTCAAAAATTAAATGACTTTAATCATACCTGCTCAGTTAATCTCTTAACCAACTTCATGAATATGCTGTCTCTGGTCCTGTAGGCTCCCTGAAGTTCAAACCGTCCAAATTTCTTGCCTGAGACTTGAAACAACCTTCTAAGGAATTAATATTTTCTGTCCTAAATACTCCAGCAAATCAGCATTCCCCAGTATGATAATTCAGTATGATAATCCCCCATATCATTCAGTGTGATAATCCCCCACCTGTTTCTTAAATCTGCTCAATAATTATCCTTAAACTTTTTCTTTTTTAATAAAGCCCAAACCTTTTATCAAGGTATACAAAAGTCCTTTAACTATTTGTTCCTAGGCAACTTATCCAGAGCTATCTTCCTTCTTTCACTCTCCGCGCGCTCAATCCTCAGCCAAACACAACTAATTCATGCTTATAAAATGCTTCTCTATATTTGCCTTTCTCCTCTCTTCTCCTCCACAAGAAAACTCCACTTACTAAACAAGAACTTCAACCTTCTTTATGATGTTTCTCCACACCAACCCCACCCCAGTCCCACCGAGGCTACAACCTTCCTTCCTGAGCTCCTGTAGCATTTTGCACAAGGCTCTAACACTGACATATTTTTATTGTGATTTTCTTCTATCAGGCTTTAATTCATTCAACTAAGGTTTACTAGACTGCCCTATGCCATGTCCTTGAAATCCAAAGATGTAAAAAACCACCCTGTCCCAAGGAAAATGTTAACAATTTAAAAATAACTATACAAAAAATAAATAAATAAAAAATAAAAATAACTATACTTCAGCAAAATAAAAAAATAAAAAAAAGCTAACAAAAAGATACACATTTATAGTAAACTATTCATTTGTATAATAAGTGTATTAGAACATGACTGAAACATCAAAAAATACTTTCTAGAGCAGATGACACTGAAGCTGAAATTTAGTCATTCTCGTCTTTGTCACCAAAGACATTGTCTCAATTAATATTGAATTTTGAAAAACCTGGAGTGAATAAGTGTCACCAAAGACATTGTCTCAATTAATATTGAATTTTGAAAAACCTGGAGTGAATAAGCAAAGTTCACAGAACACTTTACCTTTAAACATAATGTCTTTGGAAAGAAACATCATTTTATTAACTGCAACATGTCTGATCAGTGGCTATGACCTGGATGAGCTTGGGCCCATACATATCCTTAAACAACAACAACAACAAAAAAAGTTGCATTTATTTACAAGATCTCCATCAGGGATGAATATTTCTCAGGTTTCAGTCACTTTAAACTGCTCCGATATGAGGTTAGGTATTTACTTTGGTAAATTGATGCTTCGTTTTAACATTTGTTAAATTTACGGCACTTCATAAAATGTAAAAAGAAAAATTTGTTTATTTTTCTAATATTAATTTTAGATTCTGCCCATATTGATTCTTTCCTTACTTGATTTTTTTAAAGAAAATAAATTATTCTACACACTCTCCCCCTGACTCCTCAGTTCTTCACAAGAGGCAATACATCATGACTACGAATCACTAATTAATACTTCACAACATAGATTGATGAGCCGTTGCAACTTCTCTGAAAGTATGCTAAGTTTCAGAATCTGAATTGTCATTAGTCATAAAAATACTGACATAATGATTAAGTTTAACTAGGTAATTCTACCCCAATTTAAGTCTACAGTAGCATGCCAAGCTCAGAATCCATTCATTTATTTAGCTGCAATCATGAATACAAGAACTGTATTCAAAAATTTTATGCTGTTCAAATTGTTTCTAACACTTGACTGGTTGAGTTCACCAGCTGATGACAAATGATTACATCACGTATTAATATTATTGTCAAAGTAATATATTACCTTCCCCTGGGAAGCTCATTGTACTTCCTATGCTCTACTGTATTATTACACACAACAAGGAAAAGGAGAGGAGGAAAGGAGGATGTATCAGTGGAGAATGAAACAGCAAACACTCACTAAGTCAACTTCTGACCAGAAGACAAGTGACTAAAGAAATGTCACAGCAGTAGTGTATTAGCATGTACTTCCAGAGAACTAAGATATTTCTCTAGAATTTTCACTAATGTCTTGTGCCTTTGATGGGCTTCCCAGGTGGCTCTAGCGGTAAAGAATCAGCCTGCCAATTCAGGAAAGTTCGATATCTTGGTTGGGAAGGTCCCCCAGAAGAGGAAATGGCAACCCACTCCGGGGTTTGTGCCTGGGAAATCCCATGGACAGAAGAGCCTGGCGGGCCACAGTTCACAGGGTCACACGGAGTCAGACACAGCTGAACACACACAGGCCATTGTGCCTTTGATAGAATATTTTGTTGTGATCATTTTGCTTTCTACTCAGTATATAGTTTCACAGGACTCTGTTGAATATTTGGTGGTGATGACAATCTGAAGTGAAGTTAAGAAACTTTCTCTCACCTTCAAGAATATTTAACAGGAGCTAGGCCTTCGTCCTCTGAATAGGGATCTCTTTTTCAATCCTGTTTCTTTGATGACAAAGTTGGTGAGTAGGTATGCTATATTTGAAACTTTATTGACCAAACCCTAGTGAAATGATTTCTGGTTCTTAAAGCAAAGCTGCTTTCATTTTTTAAAAGTAACAAAACTGTTAGAACACTGAAAAACTATCCCTGTGTTCACAAACACTATGTTATAATCAGTGCAAGCTATTAAATTTAAATCTAAGCAAACTCCTAGATTGAATTTGTGCTAAAGTCTGGAAGTAGACCCAGGGATGAACAGTACAAGGATGGCTGGATCATGCTGAATTTGTCATGGTAAAATGATCATTTGGGGTATATTTTATTGAAGCAGTAACAGGGTCCATTACCTCCAGGATCTGCTAATTCCACTTTGAGATTCTAAAGTAAAGTAAGGCCTAGTCCAGCTGGATCTATGTTGTTCATCTGTGGTTCTGTCTTGATTGGTGCAGTGTCTGCCATTATCAAAGAAAAAGCAATTAAACACCTTCTTAGAAATACCTTCCAAATAAAATACAAAATAAATTTCAAGTCAATAATATACTTAAATCTTTTATCTGTCTCTCACTCTTTTTCTTAAAAGAAATTAGACATGATGTATTATTTCTTGAATATCCCAAACTATTACTTCACATGAAAGATTTAAAAATTTTAGCCCTTCAATAATCCTTTGAAATAACTTCTGTGTTAATCACCAGTTCTGGCATGTAGGTTTATGCATTGACTTTATGACAATCCAGTTGAATGGCAAGAACAGAGGTGGATTCTTATTTTATTACTTATAGTCTTATTTACTGCAATGGTATAAATGTGAAAATCCATCAAACTCTTGAATATTTTTGTGAATATGAAAAATTTCAGATGGTTGCATCTGTTTGGTTCTACACCTCACTGGGATTATTTATTTTTTTTTTATAATGATTAAGTATAGTCTGATTTACAATTAACTAAGCTTATATTTTAATTGTCCTTATTTTATTTCTGTTTTTATGAATCTTCTTTTGGTGGTATTTACAAACTTAGGACTGAAAATAGAGAGGAGGAACGTCTAAAATGTTAGAAAAGAAGCTAGTAGTTTAATTTTGTATAATATTTGCACTGTATCATAAAAATCTGTACATGTACATAATACCAATTGAAGTGTATAAAACATTAGGTGAGCTTCAAAGTAAAGAAGTATTGTGTCTTATTCTTTAAGTTGAAGGTTTGAAATGTTCAACAATTCTGAAATTCTGATAGCATTTCATTAAAAATTTATCATGAGAATGTAAGACATTTATTCTGTAAATTAAAAATTTGTTGCTAGGGGTATCTGTTTACAAATATACATATCCCACCCCCTATTCCTTGTTGATTAATGGTTGTTGGCCTAACTTCTTTTTTGTAACAAATTTCACTTTTTAAATATCCTTATATGCTGTTAGAAAAGCAATATTCACACACATACAAACAAGTCAAGAACTTATTATCAGTTTTATTCTGTCATATATAAGACTCATGCTGAGTCATATACTTGTATGTATCTATCTGTTATGGATTAGTTAGGAAATAGCTTTTGTAATTTGCAGAATATATATATTATATTTTTATGAGTTATGTTAAAAGCGTAGAATGTACAACCAAAAGTGCTGAGTGATTATTTGGGCTTACGTGTGATTATATTGGTCTTAATTTAGATAGTAACTCATTAAACCTAGTTAGCGTATTGATTAATGAGAATTCTTATTCTGCTTATTTACAGAGGCATTGTAGCACACTTGTAATGCCCAGTAATGACATTTTTAGCAGATCCCAATAAAGCAGTCCAATTAATTCTGGCTTCTAGGAACTGGAGTAAGAATTAATTCATTTGGCTGTTTACTTGACTCTAAATCTAATATTACAAATAAATAATTAGTAAGTAAAATTAAAATTTTAGATTTTGTGCAATAGTAGAATACATAATTGCATTAATTGTATTTTAATAACAACCTCATAAAATTATAGTTTATTCTCTGATCTTAATTTTAAATAGATTTTTACAGAATGCTTTCTTCAACATCATCAAAGAAATTAAAGAATTAGCCCATTATTATCTTAGAAGGAAAATAAATGGAAGAACTAGAGAAAACTGATAACTAGCTTATTAACAGTTTCTAATAATATTTATTTTAAAATGATTAAAATATATTCAGTCTCAATTGTTGCTTGAGATAATTAGTTTGATCAAAGACCAGGAATGAACCATATATGAGAAAAAGTTTTCTACATTCTAATTATCTCAATTATTAATGATACTTTTCAATCTCTTTGTATTTTTATTGTTTTACTGGTGATGCATTATAAAAGATGATGTATGTACTAATAACCTCCTATTCACTCCTAAGAAAGTGATCCCTCACTATATAGTATTAATAGGAGATAGCTGAACTCAGAACACTCAATATCATGGAAACTTTCAATCTATTTAAATGCTATTTTATGATGGTTTCAGTCAAGAATACAACTACCTAATTCTTACACCATTTGTTGGGTAACTCATCCTTTCAATAAAATATTGCATTCACTACTTTAAGACATTTTGTTGACAAAGTTCTATTTATCACTCTGTAAGTTTTATGATAACCACATAATTTTGATTATCCTAGATTTGCAACATATTGCAATCACTTTTATATCTTCATTATTCTATAATAAAAAATGGTCTTGTGTTTATGTATTTCCAGATGAATTCAATGTCACTGTTACAAATTTTCCTTCAAAAATTATCATCAAAATTTCATAAATCTGATTATTTATTTTCCCCCAGATTAACATATTCATATCCCCATCAAAAAAGACAGTATGTCTCTCCATTTTTAATGCCTTTGTTCTTTCTTAGAAGTTTTCTTTACGTTTCCTCATAATAATCTTCAGCATGACCAGTAAGCATCTCTGTCATCTGACATGACAGAATCCTATTTTATGACTGTTGTTGAAACTCTGATGATCTATAAACACATTTTTAAAGTTTTTTTATATCAATTATCTTATTGGTTACATAGACTTTTTTATCATATAATTTCTGTGATAACATCATTACAAAGTCTTTTGCTCATCTCAGAAATACATGCTTCTGCAAAATATTTGTGATTTAATATACCATTTACAGACAGATTATATCCCATGGTCCTCATGTTTACAAATTTATTTTCACACATGCTCAGTCACTTCAGTCATGTCCAACTCTTTGCAAACCTACGTACTGTAACATACCAGGCTCCTCTGTCCATGGAATTTTCCAGGCAAGAATACTGGGATGGGTTGCCATTTCCTACTCCAGGAGATCTTCCTGACCCAGGGATTGAACCAGAGTCCCCTGTACCTCCTGCATTGCAGGCGATGCTTTACTGCTGAGCCACCAGGGAAGTCCATTAATTATTCCTAACTTATTAATGTATTTAGTTTTATATTACACCTGACATAACTAAATTTTAAATCAACTCTAATAATTTTTTTTATTCAAGTATTATATGCACAATATGATCATGGTATATCCTGCCTTCTCATAATTATATCTCATACATAGTACTGGTCAGAACTTTCAAAACAAATTTATATTGTGAGATCTTCTGGAAAACAGAAACTTCTGCATGACTGTTTTTGCCTTTGTATTTTTACCAATCTAGGCTCTTCCCATGTGACAAGCGTAGGGCAGCAAAATTTACCACCTTAAATTATATTTATTTGGCTTAAGGATTAATTTAAGCTGATTATTTTTAATCAGGAAGAACATATGATCTTCTCCCTAGTTGCCTAGAGAATGTAGGTAGAGAGCTTTTCCCAGTAAGCTTTCTCCTGCCTAGATGTGTAGACAGAGAAGTAGCCAGCAAAGTCTGTTAAAATTCATCTCTGCGTCCCTTCTCTCTGCATGGTCCAGCAAACATTTGTTTACCAAACATTTGCTGTTCAATCTCCGTGAAAATTGCCTTTCTCCCCTTTGAAGTCCCAAACAACTACCCCCAGCATCCTCTTTTGTCTTTAGCTAAAGACGGTATTTAGGGTGAAGGCTTTGCCCATGTGGGGGAGTTAGTTTTCCAAGGTCTCCACGTGTATAGGGCTTCCCTGGTAGCTCAGCTGGTAAAGAATCCACTTGCAATGCAGGAAACCCTGGTTTGATTCCTGGGTCAGGAAGTTTCCCTGGAGAAGGGAATGGCTACCCATTCCAGTATTCTGGCCTGGGTCACAAAGAGTAGATGTGACTGAGTGACTTTCACTTCTTCTTCTTCCATGTATTCATTTTATCAAATTTTTGTTTGATTTTATCCTGTTAATATGAATCACACCAACTTAATTCTTGACCAGCCAGAAGAATCTAGAAGAGTAGAGGAAAATGTATTTTTCCCCAACACAGGTTAACCATACAATTACTTAAAAAAATCTTATCTTTGTGCTTTAAACTAAGGACAAAAGTCACATGCAAAAAACATTTTGAATAATGTTTATTCTAGTGCAGGTGGATTTGATTGAGGAAGGAATTAACAAACACATAACCATCTAGCATCAAAGTTATCATTTAACATAGCAAATATAAAAGGAACCTTATCAAATTTCAATAAAATCTTTAAACATTGAAAAATGAAGTGCTGGCTGGTCTTGGAGTAGACGAGGAACTTGATGAATATTCTACTAGTAACCAAGATTATGCAAATCTAAAGACTGAGACACATAGGATTATTAAACTGTCAAAAATAAAATAAAAACACAACTCCTTGCTGATGAATGTATAGAGAAGTACAACCTAATAGTCATTGAAATTAGGAACAGAAATTGATACATACAGTTGGTAATTTATGT
Source organism: Muntiacus reevesi (assembly GCF_963930625.1). Lineage (NCBI taxonomy): Eukaryota > Metazoa > Chordata > Mammalia > Artiodactyla > Cervidae > Muntiacus > Muntiacus reevesi. The sequence continues at coordinate 85,058,970 of NC_089254.1, read as the reverse complement.
TACATTAAAACATTCCTTTCTTAGCCAGGTTCCATCATTTTAATATTATTCTTGTCAAACACTAAATTCTTATCTTACTCATCTAACAGATTCAAAACTTACATGAGCCCCAGTAGGTCTCAATACTTGTTCCAGAGCCCAATGTACATGCATACATATTAAGTCACTTCAGGCATGTTTGACTTTTTGCAACCCTATGGATGGTAGCCTGCCAAGCTCCTCTGTCCATGGGATTCTCCAGGCAAGAATACTTGGGTGGGTTGCCATGCCCTCCTCCAGGGGAGCTTCCTGACCCAGGGTTCTAATCCATATCTCTATGTCTCCTGCATCGGTAGGCAGGTTCTTAACCACTAACGACACCTGGGAAGCCCCCCAGAGCCTGGCATGTGTGTTGGGTGCTTAGTCATTCAGTCATGTTCAACTCTTTGTGACCCCATCGACTGTAGCCCACCAGGCTCCTCTGTCCATGGGGATTCTCCAGGCAAAAATGCTGGAATGGGTTGTGATGCCATTCTCCAAGGGACCTTCCCAACTCAGGGATTCAACCCAGGTCTTCCACATTGCAGGCAGATTCTTTACCATCTGAGTCACCAGGGAAGCCCAAGGATACTAGAGCAGGTAGTCTATCTCTTCTCCAAAGGAACTTCCTGGCCCAGGAATTGAACTGGGGTTTCCTGCATTGCAGGCAGTTTCTTTACCAGCTGAGCTACCAGAGAAGCCCATCATAGCTTGATAATTTCATACAATAGGGCACCATGGTTTCATGATCTTCAAATTCAAATGATCCCACAACAATCTGACTATTCACTTTCTTTGTTAAACTTGCCATGTTATATTGCACAAACATTTTTGTCCTCAAATTCAACTTTATTCTAAATTTTCTTCTCCATTCTCATGTCTCAACAACTGATATAACCTTTTATCGCAAAAGGAAAGAATAAAATGTCAATGAAAATTACCTCAATATCTATTTAACTTAACCACAAGCATATATATTTATATATGATATAATAATATGCTATTATTATGCCTCTTTGTATCTTTAGTTCTCTGTATGTGTTTTGTGCACGCTCAATCATACCCAACTCTTTGTGACCCCATGGACTGTAGCCTGGCAAGCTCTTCTGTTCCTGGGATTTTCCAGTCAAGAATACTGAAGTGGGTTAGCCATTCCTTTGCAATCCAGGGATCAAACCCATGTCTCTTGTGGCTCCTGCATTGTTGGATGGATTCTTCAGCACAAGCACCACCTGGACCTTAGCTTTTACCTTATGTATAAATACTTTCTCAGTGCCAGGATCCCATCCTGGATCCCAACTTTTATTTAGTCATCATGTCTCCTTAAGCTCCTCTTGACTCTGATAGTTCTTCAAACTTTATTTGTGATGACCTTGAGAGTATTAAGGAGTTCAAGTCAAGTGTATTTTAGAGTGTCCATCAATTAATATTTGGTTCCTGTTTTTTCTCATGATTAGACTGGGGTTAAATAGGCTTTGGGCTTCCCTTGTGGCTCAGCTGATAATGAATCTGTCTGCAATGCAGGAGACCTGGTTTTGATCCTTGGGTTTGAAAGATCCCCTGGAGAAGGTAAAGGCTACCCACTCCACTATTCTGACCTAGAGAATTCCATGGACTCTATAGTCCATGGGGTCACAAAGAGTCAGACATCACTGAATAACTTTCACTTTTCACTTTCATATAGACTTTGGGTTGGAAAATCACAAAGTCAAAGTGTCATTTTCATCGCATCATATCAAGGGTATCCACCATCACCTTGACTTAAAACTTTTGATACTAACTTGAACACTGGGTTGAGGGAGTGTCTATCCATTTCGTCACTGTGAAATCATTCTATTTTTTTTTTTTTTTACTCCCATCCAACTCTGCATTCTTTGAAGGACGTCACTAGGCACACTCCACTCTTAATGAGTACAAGTTATTCTTATCAATTGCCTTTTATCAATTAGATCATTAAAGTCGATTTAAACATATTCAAGTCTCTCCCAGTTGTATATTGTGTGTTATGTACATATGGTGGCTCAGATGGTAAAGAATCTGCCTGCAAGCCGGGAGACCCAGGTTTGATCCCTGGATTGGGACGATCCCCTGGAGAAGAGAATGGCAATCTACCCCAGTATTATTCCCTGGAGAATTCCCCTGACAGAGGAGACTGGCAGGCTACAGACCATGGGGTCACAAAGAGTCAGACACCACTGAGCGACAAATACTTTCACTTTTCAGCATAAATACACATGCCAAAATCTCTCTTCAGCCATTTCTCACTTTTCCCCTCTTTCCTCTTCTGCAAGCAGACTCCTTGAAAGATCTTCTCAGACTTCTTCTTTTGACCATGTGCAGAGGCAGCCTTTCTCATCAAAAGAAGGATGTGTGAAAAAAAATCTTTAAATATTTCTATTAGTTATAACAAGTAAACCATGTTTCAAATAGAACATTTTTGAAGATGTTAACCGTCTCTCAACAAACTGACACAATCTCCTCATCAAAAACATTGACCTCAGAGAATTCCCTGTTGGTCCAGTGATTAAGACTCTGTGCTCCCAATGCACGGGAGGGACTCAATCCCTGGTCAGGGAACTAGATCCCACATGTTACAACTAAGAGTTCATATGGTACAATTAAAGATCCTGCACGTGGCAACAAAAATAAAAAATTCTTCAGGACACAGTTAAAGGCCTGGCACAAGCCTTTATGTTTAAAGCATAAAGCATGTTTATATAAATATGTTTAAATTATATTTAAATGCTTAAATATGTTTAAATAAATATGTTTAAAACAAAGAAACAAAATGCCGACCTCAAACAATTTCCCCAGTGCCAAAGAAGCTTCGGTAAATGAAAGTGAAAGTGACGTTGCTCAGTGTCCAACTCTTTGGCACCACATGGACTGTAGCCTACCAGGCCCCTCCGTTCATGGGATTTTCCAAGTAAGGATATTGGAGTGGGTTGCTATTTCCTTCTCAGGGGATATTTTCAAGCCAGGAATTGAACCTGGGTCTCCCACTTTGTGGGCAATCGCTTTACCCTCTAAGCCACCAGGGAAATCTAAATGAGTCTAAACAGAGGATGAGATGGCTGATGGCATCACCGACTCGATGGGCATGAGTTTGAGTAAACTCCGGGAGTTGGTGATGGACAGGGAGGCCTTGTGAGCTGTGATTCATGGGGTCGCAAAGAGTTGGACACGACTGAGCGACTGAACTGAACTGAGGGAAAGGCAATTATATCAGAAGCTTTCTGAGAGATTGTCAGTGTGAACTACTCAAACATTTCCAACACTTACACATTTGAAATGAATAACTACAATCCTGTGAAGGCTGGCTAATAGCCAAATAAATTACAAACATGAGTGTACAGCTAATAATGAAAGAGAAAGAGAGACTCTGCCCCTTCTTTAAAATGTTTCTCAATCATCTAATGCAGAGCTTTCTTTATGGCGACACTTGATCTTTTAGGTTACTTTATTCATTTTATAAAATCATTTGGCCCAAAGCCTCACTTTATGATTTTTGACAATACACCTGAACATTTTCCTTCCTATTGATGGCCACAATCACTGAAGACCTGACTGCTACAGAATATCATTTTTGCTCGTACTAAGATGTTATATATAAAATGTAGGTTAAAGCAATATTTCTGACAGTGAACTCTGCTTATATGTGGACTGTCTGTTTGAGAACATAAGATAGATTTTCTAAGTTCTTTCTATTACAGTGTGTAAGGCCCAGACTTGCATCTCAGATTTCTGAACTAAAGAATTGCTACAGATCACACTACTCAAAAGGAAAAAAAAAGGAAGGTATTTTCCTCATTGAGCTCAAAATATTATTAAAGACATCTACACAGGTACCTGTGATTGCTTTTCTGCCTTCTCCCAAGAGACCAAGCAAGATAAATACTTTCTTAATGCCAGTGTGTAAAACATCCAGATCTCAGGACCTTTGTTTGTTTTTGTTTAGTATAACTTGATAGATTTCAAATAGATATCAAAATAGATATCAAATTTCACATAATTTTACATATACTAAGAATGATTACTAAGTATTTATTACACATACTAAGAATGATTACACATATAGAGAATGATTCTGTTAAAGCCAGGACTCAAGTTTTTATTGTAAAATAAAACTGTATTTCTGTAATGTTTGCTTAGGGGTAGTAAAGACATAGACAAAATGACAAATTTTATATTTCTAAAACCATTGCAAAATTACTTGCAGCTTAAAATTTTAGAATTAATCTCTTAATTAAAAAAATTCAATACTTCTATGTTTATCAGATAGCATGGATAAATGAATGCTTATTTGCAAATACTACAATTCCATATAAAATGATATGATATATCTTTAATAGAAATTCCCTATCTGATTAGAATTTAAATTATATATTGAGTTTTCCAATACATGTAAAATATATATGTATACATTACTATATATGTTAGTTTTGTCAATTCAACCAAAGTGGTAAAGAAAAATAGGAATAGTATGACATGAAATGATTATATTCTTTGCAGCCAAAGATGGAGAAGCTCTATACAGTCAGCAAAAACAAGACCGGGAGCTGACTGTGGCTCAGATCATGAACTCCTTATTGCCAAATTGTGACTTAAATTGAAGAAAGTGGGGAAAATCAGTAGACCATTCAGGTATGACCTAAATCAAATCCCTTACAACTATACAGTGGAAGTGAGAAATAGATTTTAAGGGACTAGATCTGACAGACAGAGTGCCTGATGAACTATGGACGAAGGTTCGTGACATTGTACAGGAGACAGGGAGCAAGACCATCCCAAGAAAAAGAAATGCAAAAAAGCAAACTGGCTGTTTGAGGAGGCCTTACAAATAGTTGTGAATAGAAGAGAAGCAAAAATCAAAGGAGAAAAGGAAAAGAAAACTATACCCATTTGAATGCAGAGTTCCAAAGGATAGCAAGGAGAGATTAGAAAGCCTTCCTCAGTGATCAATGTAAAGGAATAAAGGAAAACAATAGAATGGGAAAGACTAGAGATCTCTTCAAGAAAATTAGAGATACCAAGGGAACATTTCATGCAAAGATGGGCTCAATAAAGGGCAGAAATGATATAGACCTAACAGAAGCAGAAGATATTAAGAGGAGGTGCAAAGAATACACAGAAGAACTATGCAAAAAAGATCTTCATGACCCAGACAATCACAATGGAGTGATCACTCGCCTAGAGCCAGACATTCTGGAATGTGAAGTCAAGTGGGTCTTAGGAAGTATCACTACAAACAAAGCTAGTGGAGGTGATGGAATTCAAGTTGAGCTATTTCAGATCCTGAAAGATGATGCTGTGAAACTGTTACACTCAATATGTCAGCAAATTTGGAAAACACAGCAGTGGCCACATGACTGGAAAAGGTCAGTTTTCATTTCAATCCCAAAGAAAGGCCATGTCAAAGAATGCCCAAACTACAGCACAATTACACTCATCTCACACACTAGCAAAGTAATGCTTAAAATTCTCCAAGCCAGGCTTCAGCAATATGTGAGGCCTGAACTTCCAGATGTTGAAGTGGGTTTTAGGAAAGGCAGAGGAACAAGAGACCAAATTGCCAACATTTTCTGGATCATCACAAAAGCAAGAGAGTTCCAGAAAAACATCTATTTCTGCTTTATTGACTATCCCAAAGCCTTTGACTGTGTGGATCACAATAAACTGTGGAAAATTCTGAAAGAGATGGGAATACCAGACCACCTGACCTGCCTCTTGAGAAACCTGTATGCAGGTCAGGAAGCAACAGTTAGAGCTGGACATGGAACAACAGACTGGTTTCAAATAGGAAAAGGAGTACGTCAAGGCTGTTTATTGTCACCCTGATTCTTTAAATTATTTGCAGAGTACATCATGAGAAACCCTGGGCTGGAAGAAGCACAGGCTGGAATCAAGATTGCCGGGAGACATATCAATAGCCTTAGATATGCAGATGACACCACCCTTATGGCAGAAAGTGAAGAGGAACTAAAAAGCCTCTTGATGAAAGTGAAAGAGGAGAGTGGAAAAGTTGGCTTCATGCTCAACATTCAGAAAACTAAGATCATGGCCTCTGGTCCCATCACTTCATGGGAAATAGATGGGGAAACAGTGGAAAAAGTGTTTGATTTTATTTTGGGGGGCTCCAAAATCACTACAGATGGTGATTGCATCCATTAAACTAAATGATGCTTACTCCTTGGAAAGAAAGGTATGATCACTCTGGATAGCATATTTAAAAGCAGAGACATTGCTTTGCCAACAAAGGTCCATTTAGTCAAGGCTCTGGTTTTACTAGTGGTCATGTATGGATGTGAGAGTTGGACTGTGAAGAAAGATGAGCACCAAAAAATTGATTCTTTGAACTATGGTGTTGGAGAAGACTCTTGAGAGTCCTTTGGACAAAGGGGAAATCCAACCAGTCCATCCTAAAGGAGATCCAACCAGTCCATCCTAAAGGAAGTCAGTCCTCGGTGTTCATTGGAAGTACTGATGAAGCTGAAACTCCAATACTTTGGCCACCTCATGCAAAGAGTTGACTCATTGAGGGAGAGAAGGATTGGGGGCAGCAGAAGAAGGTGATGACAGAGGATGAGATGGCTGGACAGCATCACCAACTCGATGGACATGGGTTTGGGTGATCCAGAAGTTAGTGATGGACAGGGAGGCCTGGCGTGCTGCGATTCATGGGGTCACAAAGAGTTGGACATGACTGAGCGACTGAACTGAACTGAACAGAACTGATAGTCACATAGACTAATCTTATGCTCTACTTAGAGAATCTCCCAATTATGTTTTTTAACCTTCTTTTTATTCTGGAACTTTCTTTACAGTTGAAACCTCACACATTGCTTGTGTTCAGTTCCAAGAAGCATAAAGGCAGTCACAGAACTAATTGTTAGAGGATGAATATTGCAACAGCTAATTTGATGTGTTAGTTTGACTGGCCATATGGTATTTGTATTAAACGTTATTTCTGGGTGTGTCTGTGAAGGGGGTTCTGGGTGAGATTAGCATTTGAATCACTGGATTTAATAAAGCAGATTGCACTCCTCAATGAAGTGTGCATCATACAATCCATTGAAGTCTGAATAGACTAAAAAGCAGAGAGAAGAGAAATTTGCTCCATTTTTTTCTAAACTGCCTGAGCTGAGCCCTCTTCTCTGGCCTCAGTCTGGGATTTATATAATTCTCCCTGCTTCTCAAGCCTTCAAACATGGAGTGAATTACACCACCAGTTTTTCTGTGTCTCCAGCTTGCAGATAGCAGACCATGGGACTTACTATAATTGTATGAGCCAATACTCGATAACATATATTTTCTTTATATATCAGTTCAGTCACTCAGTCGTGTCCTACTCTTTGCAGACCCCATGGATTGCAGCATTCCTGGCTTTCCTGTTCATCAACAACTCGCAGAACTTACTCAAACTCATGTCCATCGATTCGGTGATGCCATTCAACCATCTCATCCTCTGTCGTTCCCTTCTCCTCCTGCCTTCAATCTTTCCCAGCATCAGGGTCTTTTCCAGTGAGTCAGGTCTTCACATCAGGTGGCTAAAATATTGGAGTTTCAGCTTCAGCATCAGTCCTTCCAATCAGATTCAGATCTGATCTCCTTTAGGATTGGCTGGTTGGATCTCCTTGCAGTCCAAGAAACTCTCAAGAGTCTTCTTCAATACCACAGCTCAAAAGCATCGATTCTTTTGTGCTCAGCTTTCTTTATAGTCCAACTCTCACATCCATACATGACTCCTGGAAAACAGTAGCTGTGACTAGATGGACCTTTGTTAGCAAAGGAATGTCTATGCTTTTTAATATGTTGTTCTAACTTGGTCATAACTTTTCTTCCAAGGAGCAAGCCTCTTTTATTTTCATGGCTGCAGTCACCATCTGCAGTGATTTTGTGTATATATATATATATATATATGTATATATATATATATATTTATTTATTTACACATAGGCTGCGGCTAAGTCATTTCAGTCGTGTCCGACTCTGTGTGACCCCATAGACGGCAGCCCACCAGGTTCCCCCATCCCTGGGATTCTCCAGGCAAGAACACTGGAGTGCGTTGCCATTTCCTTTTCCAATGCCTGAAAGCGAAAAATGAAAGTGAAGCCGCTCAGTCGTGTCCAACTCCCAGCGACCCCATGACCGCAGCCCACGAGGCTCCTCCATCCATGGGATTTTCCAGGCAAGAGTACTGTAGTGGGGTGCCATTGCCTTCTCTGTATGCACATATATACATATATATATTTATATACATATATATACATCTACCTATCTACTTATCTGTCTCTTTATATTTCACTGATTCTGTTTATCTGTAGAATCTTGACTAAAATGAATTATTTAAAATGTCTTCTTTATGATTATGTTAGAAATAAACTTATACTTCTCTACTAAGAGAAACAATATTTAAGATAAATTCCAATACTTCTGACAGATAATTTTTAAAGTTCTTTTTATTTGTTTATTTTTGTCTCATGTAGCTAGAAACATATAAACATATACTTACATGCACAAATACAAAAACCTGCAATTTTGCTAGAAGTTCTTGAGTCAGTTAAATGAAATATTCTAAGAGGAAATAAGAGAAGACTTCTAACAGATTAAGCCAAAGTAATAATAATTAAAGGTCTGTAATGAAGTTGCCAAGTGCTATATCTAGGATTTAATAATGTTACATTTTAAAGAATATTTTAGTAATTTAAATATAACTAGTACAAATGCCTTTTTAAACCTTTTTTTTTTTTTGGTTTTTGATAGGAAACAACAATATAAAGAAATGACTTTTTGATTAACCAAGTTAGTAAGAAATGTGTTATGCAAGTTGTGAGCACAGTGTCTAAGAGAAAATGGAATATCGCACTTTACAAAATCAAATCTTGAAGTGCCATCCCCTGGCCTTGGTTGTTTAATATTTGTTCTCTGAAAAGTGACTATTTGTTCAGCATTAGCATATATATCATCTACAGATAAGTCAAAGGAAAAAAGATAGAAGAAATGGAAAAATAACAGAATAGCAAAATTATTATATGAGCTTTCCAGGGAACAATCACAAAATGTTTTGCATTATCCACAGACATCTCCTGATTTAGTACATGTTTTTTATCTGTAAGAAGAAATTTCCTTATACTCAGGTGGAATGGTCTGATAAATGGCAAACCAATGTAACAGAAACTTCAGAAAAAATTTATCTGCTTGAAAATATCTGACTAAATATATATACAGGAGACCAAAAAGTGCAAGGTAAAATTAAATGGCAGGATTTGAGAGGGTTTCACCTCTGAGATGCTATATAGCTAAGAGCTTAAGAACATTGCTGCCCAGTAGTAGATAAAATAACTTGAAGTAATTCATTCAATCCTGTAATTTTTAGCAATGCATGCCTTACAATTTTAGATACTAAATGCATAAAAGAACATTCTAGTTTACAATAACTTGTGTACAGGTTAAGTATAAAGAAGATACAATTTATTTGAAATTACATTTTTAACAAATTTGAGGTAATTTCTAGTACCTGGGTATGCTGTCTCAAATATTAGTGATTTGATTAATTAGTGGCACTTAATAAATTCTATATTGTGCTTACTATCTATTCAGCCTGCTAATTTTTCTTATAAACCCTTTGCTCAAGTTTTAAAGCTCTCTCTAAGCCTAAATAGCATTTTACTTTGCTAGTTAATGAGCACAGTCTAGAGTTAGTTAAAATTAGTTAATACTAGGTATGAACATTAAAAATACAGTTTGAAGGAAAAGAGAAAGCTATTTGGCAAAAACAACATAGAGCATTTCTTTTACTAAGAAAATCTCATCAACTGAATTTTGTTTCAATCAAATTCTTCATTTCAGCTATATAATATTAAAGAGAAAATTTCCAGTGTTGATGCACAGCCGTTAGATTTTTACCAATTTGTAAATAGAACATTTAATGATGTTTTATATTTATCAATCGATACATGTCATATTTGGAAATCACTGTCCTGGTATAAAATTATATCATTTTGATAACTAAAGAAACACATTTATTTTTTTAAATTTATTCAGGTATTAGAATGAGAAAGAAATCTCTTTTCTTCAGCTCTACAAAGACTTTCCTTTTTATAATGCCAAATTGAGACTTCTCAAAAGCAGCCCTATTGATCTTTGGGATTAGATAATTATCTGTTATGGGGGCTGCCGTGTACACTATAGGATGTTTAGTAGAATGTTTGGATTTCATCTTCTAGATACCCCCAGCACCATGCAGACTCCACAGTCATGACAATCCAAGATGTTTCCATATTAAACCAAAGAGTCAGTGGGCAGACAAAACTGCCCTAAATTGAGAACCACCTTGTTACATGATAACATTTCATTTAGGAGATATTCAACAAAGATATACTAGTAAGCCTTTAACTAAGTAGATTTAACTTAGTATTAAACAACCATTAGGATAGATTCTATATTTAGTAACCAAACGAGAAACATTCATTAAATTACTGCATATGGAATTTCTGTGCCCTGTGTCTGACATGAATTGAAAAAAAAAAAAATCCAGATGTCAGAATTAGCTTCACATTGATTACTATTTGTAAAGAGTTAATATGACATGTGTGTGGGTAGGTAAATATTTTAGATGTGTGCTACACACATTTTGTGAACCTTATATTTTATCAGCATTAATTTCAGGACAAGAATAAGTTACTATTTTTTAAATTTGAAAAATCATAAATACTTATGTGCAGTTTATAAATAACCATTGGGCTTCCCTGGTGGCTCAGTTGGTAAAGAATCTCACTGCAATGCAGGAAACCCAAGTCAATCCCTGAGGTGGAAAGATTGATCCCCTGGAGGAGGAAATGGTAACCCACTCCAGTATTCTTGCCTGGAGAATTCCATGGGCAGAGGAGCCTGGCCAGGTACACTCCATTGGGTTGCAAAGAGTCAGACAGTGACTGAGTGACTAACACTTAACTATAAATAAATACAAATGATGATATCATTTTCTATTAGAGTCTGGACATAAATCATTTGCAAATAAAGTAATTCCAAATTAATTTACCATATAGGGCTGAAAACTAATATTAATAAATATACAAATGCCTGATGTTATTTCTAAATTTCAAATTAAAAACAGAGATTTTTGTTTTCTATCCTTTCTCAAAGTCTACTGGTCCTCAAGGTAAGATAACCTGGATTGCCAATATTTGAAGAATGACTTTTGTTCATCTATTTAATCAATGGAGAGCTTTAAACCGACCATGTGCCCATCACAATCTCACAGTGCTCAGTCATCCGGTAAGGAAATTTTTGGCAAAATCTTCTTCAAAGATGAAGGTATGCAAAGTTCAAATATCAACTCACTAAACATAATGATATCAATCACGTGCCTTCAGTTCAAAATGATCATTGGAGGAGAGTAAAATTAAGAGAAGGTGAGAAACAGATATGATTTTTTCTTCTCAAAGCATCTCATTTCAACTTGGTTGTTGATTACTAGCTTTCCTACTGTCCGTATATTCTTCTAAAATTTGCCTTATTATCATACTTAATTTGAAAGTATGAAAGTGAAAGTGTTAGTCGTTCAGTTGTGTCCAACTCTGTGTGTGACCCCATGGGCTGTGACCTGCCAGGGTCCTCTGTCCATGGAGTTCTCCAGGCAAGAGTACTGGAGCAAGTAGCCATTCCCTTTTCCAGAGGATCTTCCCTGTCCAGGGGTCAAACCCAGGTCTCCTGCACGGCAGGCAGGTTCTTTACCATCTGAGACACCAAGAAAACACATATTTAATATACTCTGGGATTAAAAAGCAATTAATAAGTAATGGAAAAGGGCTGCCTGGTAGCCTCTAAACCCAATACAATGGGAGCAATGGAAAGTAATATTATGTTATTCTTGGAAGAGAACATAAAAATTTATATACACATAGTGCGTATAAGTGGATATGTGTGTGTGTGTGTGTGTGTGTGTGTGTGTGTGTGTGTGTGTGTGTGTGTGTGTCTGTACTATTGATAGCTTACGGTGAACCACATTGGATTCGTGATCTCCTAAAAATATTCAGCTTTGGGACCAGGAACCAGGTTTGATCACTTAGAGATTTTGTGTGGCAGAAGTATATTAAAGTGAACAAAGACAAAGAAAGCTTGTGACATAGACATCAGAAGGGGAACAGAGAGTATCCCCCTTGCTAGTCTTATCAAGACCTCATATACATTTACCAGACCCACTCCCCCAATATAAACCTTAAATTGACAAGATTAGAACTAAAAATAGAAAGGTATTACCAGACCCACTCCCACAACACAGTTCTTAAAATAAGATTAGTCAGAAAGTTCTTGGTAAGGAGGAGAAACATGTCCTCAAGCAAGACATACTGTTGTTATATAATCATTCAGTTCAGTTTAATCCCTCAGCCCTGTTCAACACTTTGTGACCCCATGGACTGCAACACACCAGGCTTCCTGTCCATCAACAACTCCTGGAGCTCACTCAAACTCATATCCATTGAGTCGGTGATGCCATCCAACCATCTCATCCTCTGGTGACCACTTCTTCTCCTGCTTTCAGTCTTTCCCAGCATCGAGGTCTTTTCCAAGGAGTCAGTTCTTTGCATCACGTGGCCAAAGTATTGGAGTTTCAGCTTCAACATCAGTCCTTCCAATGAATATTCAGGACTAGTTTCTTTTAGCATGGACTGGTTTGATCTTGCTGTCCAAGGGACTCTCAAGAGTCTTCTCCAACACCACAGTTCAACCGCATCAATTCTTAGGTGCTCAACTTTCATTGTAGTCCAACTCTCACGTTCATACATGACTATTGGAAATACCATACCTTTGACTACATGGACTTCTGTTGGCAAAGTCATGTCTCTCCTTTTTATTATGCTATCTAGGTTGGTCATAGCTTTTCTTCCAAGGAGCAAGCATCTTTACATTTCATGGCTGCAGTCCCATCTGCAGTGATTTTGGAGCCCACAAAAATAGTCTCTCACTGTTTCCATTGTTTCCTCATCTATTTGCCATGAAGTGATGGGACCAGATGCCATGATCTTAGTTTTTAGAATGTTTAGTTTTAAGCCAGCTTTTTCATTCTCCTCTGTCACTTTCATCAAGAGGCTGTTTAGTTCTTCTTCACTTTCTCTTATGAAGTAGACTCTTCTGCATACCTGATATTTCTCCCAGCAATTTTGATTCCAGCTTGTGCTTCATCCTGGCATTTCACATGATGTACTCTGCATATAATTTAAATAAGCAGGGTGACAATATAAAGCCTTGACATACTCCTTTCCCCATTTGAACCCACTATGTTGTTCCATGTAATAATATAACCATTAGTACAGAGCTTAAAGAGAAACATACACTTGAGCAAGATGAATTGCTTTGTTGTGTAATCATTCAGTTCAGTTCAATTCAATTGCTCAGTTGTGTCCGACTCTTTGTAACCCCATGGACTGCAGCACATCAAGCTCCCCTGTCCATCACCATCTCCCATGGGTTTACTCAAAGTCATGTCCATTGAATCCGTGATGCCATCCAACCATCTCCTCCTCTGTCATCCCCTTCTCCTCCTGCTTTCAATCTTTCCTAGCTTCAGGATCTTTTTAAATGAGTCAGCTCTTCACATCAGGTGGCCAAAGTATTGGAGTTTCAGCTTCAGCATCAGTCCTTCCAATCAATATTCAAGACTGATTTCCTTTAATATGGACTGGTTGGATCTTGTTGCTGTCTAAGGGACTCTCAAGAGTCTTCTCCAACACCACTGTTCAAAGAATCAATTATTCGGCACGCAGCTTTCTTTATAGTCCAACTCTCACATGCACACATGACTACTGGAAAAACCATAGCCTTGACTAGAGGGAACTTTGTTGGCAAAGTAAGGTCTCTGCTTTTTAATATGCTGTCTGGGTTGATCATGACTTTTCTCCCAAGCAGTAAGCGTCTTTTAATTTCATGATTGCAGTCACCATCTGCAATGATTTTGGAGCCCCCCAAAATAAAGTCAGCCACTGTTTCCATTGTTTCCCCATCTATTTTCCATGAGGTGATGGGACTGGATGCCATGATCTCTGTTTTCTGAATGTTGAGCTTTAAGCCAACTTTTCCACTCTCCTCTTTCACTTTCATTGAGAGGCTCTTTAATTCTTCACTTTCTGCCATAAGGGTGCTGTCATCTGCATTATCTGAGGTTATTGATATTTCTCCCAGTAATTGTGATTCCAGCTTGTGCTTCATTCAGCCTGGCATCTCCCATGATATACAATGTATATAAGTTAAATAAGCAGGGTGACAATATAGACTTGACGTACTCCTTCTATTTGGAACCAGTCTGTTGTTCCATGTCCAGCTCTAACTGTTGCTTCCTGACCTGCATACAGGTTTCTCAAGAGGCAGGTCGGTGGTCTGGTATTCCCATAACTTTCAGAATTTTTCACAGTTTATTATGATCCACACAGTCAAATCTTTGGCATACTCAATAAAGCAGAAATAGATGTATTTTCTGGAATTCTCTTGGTTTTTTGATCATCCAGCGGATGTTGGCAAATTGGTCTCTGGTTCCTCTGCCTTTTCTAAAACCAGCTTGAACATCTGGAAGTTACAGTTCATGTATTTCTGAAGCCTGGCTTAGAGAATTTTGAGCATTACTTTGCTAGCATGTGAGATGAGTGTAATTGTGCTGTAGTTTGAGCATTCTTTGGCATGGCCTTTCTTTGGGATTGAAGTGAAAACTGATCTTTTCCAGCCCTGTGGCCACCGCTGAGTTTTCCAAATTTGCTGGCATATTGAGTGTAACAGTTTCACAGCATCATCTTTCAGGATTTGAAATAGCTCAACAGGAATTCCATCACCTCCAGTAGCTTTGTTCATAGTGATGCTTTGTAAGGCCCACTTGACTTCACATTCCAGGATATCTGGCTCTAGGTGAGTGATCACATCATCATGGTTTTCTGGGTTGTGAAGATCTTTTTTGTACAGTTTTTCTGTGTATTCTTGCCACCTCTTCTTAATATCTTCTGTTTTTGTTAGGTCCATACACTTTCTGTCTTTTATTGAGACCATCTTTGCATGAAATATTCCCTTGGTATCTCTAATTTTCTTGAAGAGATCTCTAGTCTTTCCCATCCTGTTGTTTCCCTCTATTTCTTTGCTCTGATCACTGAGAAAGGCTTTCTTGTCTCTCCTTGCTATTTTTCAGAACTCTGCATTCAGATGAGTATATCTTTCCTTTTCTCCTTTGCTTTTGGCTTCTCTTCTTTTCATAACTATTTGTATGATCTCCTTAGACAGCCAGTTTGCTTTTTTGCATTTCTTTTTCTTGGGCATGGTCTTGATTCCTGTCTCCTGTACAATGTCATGAACTCTCCATAGTTCATCAGGCACTTTTTCTGTCAGATCTAGTCCCTTAAATCTATTTCTCACTTCCACTGTATAATCATAAGGAACTTTATTTAGGTCATACCTGAATGGTCTACTGATTTTCCCTACTTTCTTCAATTTAAGTCTGAATTTGTCAATAAGAAATTCATGCTCTGAGTCACAGTCAGCTCCTGGTCTTATTTCTGCTGACTGTATAGAGCTTCTCCATCTTTGGCTGCAAAGAATATAATCAATCTGATTCCGGTTTTGACCATCTGGTGATGTTCATGTGTAGAGTCTTCTCTTGTGTTGTTGGAAGAGGGTGTTTGTTATCAATGAATTTTCTTGGCAGAACTCGATTACCCTTTGCCCTGCTTCATTCCATACTCCAAGGCCAAATTTGCCTGTTACGCCAGGTGTTTCTTGACTTCCTACTTTTGCGTTCTAGTCCCCTGTAATGAAAAGGACATCTTTTTGCATGTTAGTTCTATAATGTCTTGTAGGTCTTCATAGAACCATTCAACTTCAACTCCTTCAGCATTACTAGTTGGGGCATAGACTTGGATTACCATGATATTGAATGGTTTGCCTTGGAGATGAACAGAGATCATTCTGTTGTTTTTGAGACTGCATCCAAGTACTACATTTTGGACTCTTTTGTTAACTATGATGACTTATCCATTTCTTCTAAGGGATTCCTGCCCACAGTAGTAGATATAATGGTCATCTGAGTTAAATTCACCCATTCCAGTCCATTTTAGTTCACTGATTCCTAAATTGTCGACATTTACTCTTGCCATCTACTGTTTGATATCTTCACTGAGATGAACTTCCCAGGTCAGTAGGTGCCCAATATGTTCCTGGAGATCAGTGGAGAAATGACTCCAGAAAAATGAAGAGATGGGGCCAAGGCAGAAACAACACCCAGTTGTGGATGTGACTTGTAATGGAAGCAAAGCCTGATGCTTTAAAGAGCAATATTTCATAGGAATCTGGAATTTTAAGTCCATGAATCAAGGCAAATTGAAAGTGGTCAAACAGGAGATGGCAAGGGTGAACGTCGACATTTTAGGAATTAGCGAACTAAAATGGACTGGAATGGGTGTAATCATTAGCTCTGGGCTTAAAGAAAGTTAGTCTTAAAGATTGTTGTCATATAACTCAGAGTTTAAGAAAAATCTAAGACGTGTAACTAAGACAAAGCAATGTACAAAAAACATTTGTCCCTTTCTCCTCCTCAATTGCCCCAGACTCCTTATCAACCTACCTAAGAATTAACTCTCTCACAATTAAAAAAGAAAAACAACAGTAAGTGCATTACTAGGAAGATATAAAACATAACAGATAGGGAGAAATTATCTATATAAGTGTTAATAGCATCTAGCTATAACTAGAAAATAAGATTCAGGGAATTATATGATAATTAAATGTCCCTACCTATTAGTAATGAAAAAATAAATTGTCCTGTTAGTTTTCTACTTTGGTTTCATTATTAAGATGATTAGTTAACTAGTCACTTTATGTTCATTTAAATACAATAGATCGAAACTACTTTTTTCTTGTTGCTCAGTTACTAAGTCATGTCCAACTCTTTGTGACCCCAAGAACTGCAGCATTCTAGGCTTCCCTGTCCTTCATTATCTCTCTGAGTTCACTCAAACCCATGTCCATTGGGTCAGTGATGCTATCTAATGATTTATTCCTCTGGTGCCCCTTCTCTCTCTAGTTGGGAGTTATTAAAAGTCATCTAGTCTGATCCCTAACTTTATGCATGGGAAACCATTATCCAGAAAAGTTAATTGCTTAATCTGGTTAGCTAGTGTCTTATAGGTTCACTGCTATAAAATAGCACAATTTAGGAATCTGAAATAGCAGCCAGAAGACTAGTCACTGAATAAAGATAAATGTGATTATCCTCAAATCAGACAGTGAGAAAATTTATATGTATAAGAAATAAACACAAGTGAATGTAGTGACCAGCAGTCCATGCTAGACGCTACGAAGAGCAATTAAAAAAAAAGTGGCATAATTTGCATATGGGCAAGGGATACATGAGAAATCTCTTATTCTCCTCTCAATTCTTCTGTAAACCTAAAATTTCTTGAAAAAAATCATCTTAAAAAAGTGAAACAGCCAATTCCCTAAAAAATATAAAATAAAACAATTAAGTGTAACTAGTGTGTGCTCAGTTACTTCAGTCATGTATATGTTTATGTACAATGTACAAATATACCTTGTGTGTGTGTGTGTGTGTGTGTGTGTGTGTGTGTGTGTGTGCGCGCACTCAGCAGTGTCCAACTCTTGGCAACCGCATGGACTTTAGTACACCAGTCTCCTCTGTCCATGGGATTCTCCAGGCAAGAGTACTGGAGTGGGTGGCCATGCCCTTCTCCATGAGCTCTTTCTGACTCAGGTATCAAACCCACACCTTCCAAGTCTCCTGCACTACAGGTGAATTCTTTACCCACTGAACCACCTGGGGAGCCCCTAAGTGTACTAAAATCAGACGCAAATATGCGGTAAGTAGTCTAATAGAGCTAGGAATCACAAGCTATGTTCAGAGAAAGAAAATAACCATGTCCTGTATAGAGCAGAAATAGACCAATGACCCAGCCTAAAATGTTAGAAAGGCTTTAAAAAGTGGATGGTAGGTATGGAAGGTGGGGAATTCAGTGGAGAAAAACTACTGAGATACAGTTCTATTCCTTAATTATTCTATGGTTATGGAAATTTATTAATTACAGTGAATAGATTATTAGATGTCACAGACTCTGTAGAGGACTAGCAGAGAAATGGAATCCACACCTAGTATTATAAAATAGCAATAGCTACAACTTGAGAACTTGCCACACTGCAGACCCTGTTCAAAGTGTACTGATACGTAACAAACCCCCTGCCAACAAAAACAGTCTATTATTTTCATGGTTCTGTTCTGTGGGTTTCCTGGGTCCAGCTGGGAGGTTCTTCTGCTATGTGTAGTATCAGCTGTGATTGCAGTCATCTGGATGATCAGTTTAGCTGCAACATCCAAGATGATTTCTCATATGGCTGACAGTTGGTATTGGCTGTAGGCTGGAAACTCAGCTGGAGCAATTCAGCACAGCATCCGGTTCTCCTTCACAGGGCCTCTCCTCTATCTTGGGCTTGTGGGTTGCCATTCCCTTCTCCGTCTTATAGAACAGGGATCACTAATTAAGAAGAAACAACCAGAGCATGTAAAAGTGCAAAATTGCTTAAAGCCCAGATTTAGAAGTAACACAGCATCACCTTTGTCACATTCTATGAGTCGAGGCAATTTCATGACAGTGTAGAATGCAGAGGGAGAGAAAATAGATTCTACCTTTTGGTTTTAGGAGAGGCAGACATTTGTACCCTTCTTTAATCCAACAATCTTATTTGAATCCAGTCAGCATTCACAACAACTCTGTTAAATACTCAAGAGACTTGAAGTACAGACAGGTTAATAAATACATTTTCCAATTATCACAGCAAAGAATTGGCTGAATAGAGTATTAAATGGAGATAGTCTGACACAGAAGATAACAAATGGTACTGATATTACACTGGACACAAATAATGTGAATTATTTTATTTCTTAATAAACAAATTTGATGTTTTCTGATATATTGCATTTACTCTATTTTGTATAATACTCCCTTTAATTAGTATTTTAGCCTATAGGCATCCCAACACTTGGTAATATTCTTGTTTCCTTTATTTTATTTTTTATTGAAGTTAACTGACTTAAAATATTATATAACTTTCAGGTATACAAATTTGTAATTTGATATTTTTATAAATTATACTATATATAGTTATCATAAAATGCTGGCAGTATTTTTGTGCTGAACATTTCACCCTTATAATTTATTTTGTACTTAGTAGATTGTACTTTTTAATCTCCTTCATGTATTTTGCCCTTCTCTCCAGTTTTCTTGTCTTAGATATTGTGATATTTATAGGTCCCAAAATTTAATACAGCCATATTGGTGAGTGATTTTTCCAATGATCAGTTGAATATTTGCAGCTCTTTAAACACCGAAATTCCATATCTTAAAAAAAAATGTATCCACTGAAAATTTTTAAAAAATTGTTTTTAGTGTTATAAAGCTGCTGTTGCTTTTCTATTACATGAAATTGAAATATATTTCGGATTAGTGAAGAATGTTTTCAGGAGTTAAATCATGGGTTTCAGGATATTTCAAATTGCACCAGCTTAAAAAAAAAAAAAAACAGATATATGGTATCATTGTTTATCATTAGAGTATTATTTTTATTGCATTAAAAGTTTATACATTCATTTTATCAGCTCCATGTCAGCTTTCTCCAGTACTTTACACACTATTTAAGGGCAAAGTCTGTCCAGTTTTCTCAATTATGTTTAGTTAATTAGTTAAGTTGCTCAGTTGTGTCCAACTCTTTGCAACCTCATGGACTGTAGCCCACCAGGCTCCTCCGTCCATGGGATTCTTCAGGTAAAAGTACTGGAGTGGGTTGCCATTTCCTTCTCCAGGGGATCTTCCCGACTCAGGGATTGAACCCGGGTCTCCCTTATTGCAGGCAGACGCTTTAACCTCTGAGCCACCAGAGAATTCCAATTATGATTAGGGTGACCATAAGCTGTGTTCAATATGATCCTAGGCATGGGATCCAAGTCTTTTAGAGCGTGGGATGATTTTTTAACTGTTACTTTGCCTGACTGGATCTTCCTTACTGTTTTATCCCCAGAGAAGTTTTCTTCAGCTATAGACTTATCAGGTCTTTCTCTCATTACGTGTTTGTCTTTTTAAAAATAGTACATCCATTCCAATTAATATTTACATTATTTACATTTGGCTTAATATTTTAAAAGTAGCAGATTAAACATACATCTTTAAATGACCATGTTACTCTAGCTTTCTTTTCTTCCTCCCCTCTCTCCCTTTCTATCATTTCTCTTCTTCTTTTCATATCCTTTCTTTTTTCTTCCTTTTTTACAAAAGAATGTAATACAATTACCAAGGCAGAGCTTGAGAATCAAAGTGGCACATAAGTATATTGTAAGTATTCAGTATATCCAATATTCAAAAAGTATTAGGAAGATTCAACGTCTCTGATTAACACTGACTTATTGTAAAGGAAGTGGATATTTGAGTGACTTATTGAAAAAATTTCTTAAAGCAAAGTAACAGTTCAGAAGGTATTGTTCAGATGTATGTATATATTATTGTGTTCACGTTCAGTTGCTTAGTTGTGTCCAAATCTTTGCGACCGCATGGACTGTAGCCCATCAGGTTCCTCTGTCCATAGAATTCTCCAGGCAAGAAAACTGGAATGGGTTGCCATTTTCTCCTCCAGGGAATCTTCCTGACTCAGGGATCAAACTCACATCTTCTGTGTCTTTTGCAGAGAGGACACAGAAGAAGTCTTTTCCTCGCTATGTCTTCATATTTCATCCCTCTCTTTATATTTGTATCCTCATTTTCTCTTATTATAAGGACATTAGTTCTATTAATTAGAGCCTGTCCCAATGACCTCATTTAAACCTAATTACCTATTTAATGGCCAAACATAAAACCTTCTGAGGTACTGGGGGTTAGAATTTAAGCATGAAATTTAGGAGAGAGCGCAGACATAATTTAGCTTATAACTAGTTATATTTGAAATCATTTGTTATTTTTGAAAAGTATTATAATTTTCAAACTCATTTTATCATGAATACTTACTGTCCTTTATTTGCTTATCCTTATTTCTAAGGAATAAGGGAAAATTATAGATTCTATCATTTACCTAAAAACATATCTGATTTTATTCCAAACATAGCAAAGAGGGGCAAAAAAATCAACGTGTATTCAAAGCTGAAATACAAGGAAGGAAAGACAAGGCTCAGAATGAATATTTAAGAGTTTTACTGTGCCTTCACCGCCAAAAAAAATATGCCCTACTACTGGCCTAGTTACAGACTAATATAGTGTCTCCTATGTGAACAGTTTCATCCTATAAGCAATTTGCATATCTCCATTAAGTGTTTATTAAAATACAAAAACTTGTGGAATAAACAACTCTGGAAACTCAATAAATTATTACAAATAGAAGTACATAATTTTGAATAGTGTTAGGTTTTATTATTCTTTAAAGATCATTAATAATTTTAGGAAATATATTTTTTTCTGAAGAAATCACATCATGGTAACAATAAATACCTTCTTAGAAAGTCTTTAAAACAGTAAAGTAAAATTCTATGTTATGGAGAATGGGCTTCATTTTCAGAATAGTTCAACTAAATTAGACTACAGCTGTCACATTTCACTAATATATGATCCTTTATAACATTTATGCCTTTCAAGCATGTCACAGAACTTGAAGACAAACATGAAGCAAATATTCTTATCTTTACTTTGCAGATAGGTCAATGAGGCTATTGAGAGCTGCAAGATTAGCCTAAAGTAAGAGAAGGAATTTTTGAGACTTCTGTACCTCTGGAATTGAAACCCTCTTATTTTTTGGCCCCGCGCCTCCCTCACACAAACAAAACTTCCTTTCTTTTGCCAAATTGCCTCCAGGTGCACAACTCTATGGGGCAATATCAAAGTAGCTCAATGCAACAGCTCTGGTTCCACAAGGAACTGAAAAATCACCATGCATTGTGCTTGACACTATCAACTGATGGTTTGAGACACTATCTTCACATACCCCACACCCACCAAAACTTGTTGACTCCATCACAGAGACCTCTGGTGTTTGCATAAATACCATGCCAATCAGTATTAGTCTAAACAGCATGCAGTTAGTTTAAGGAGATTAAGAAGGTATCAAACATACTGCTATATTGATGTCAATTTTAAATCTCCCAAAATGATTCAATGTGCCTGAATATACCTGAAAATAAATTTTAATGAATCTAGAGCATAGTAGTAAGCAAATTATATGAGGAAATGATTTATATGATCATGTCTTACATATTCATTCCTCTTTGATATGAATGTTAATGTTGCATTAGATGTCAGTTTCACTCCAGTAAGTAATGGTTTTATGGAGTAACATGATTGAGAAATTATTAAAATAATTGAGGTACCAGGCAATGAAGCAGTAGCTGGACATGACTAATTATTAGAATTGACCCAATATGCTGAAGTTTCCTTGATGGCTCAGTGGGTTAAGAATCCACCTGCAATACAGTAGGCACAGAAGATCTGGATTCAGTCCCTGGGTTGGGAAAATTCTCTTGGGAAGGAAATGGCAAGCCACTCCAGTACTGGAAAATTTTGCCTGGAAAATCCCATGAATAGAGGAGCCTGGAGGGCTACAATCCACGGGATGGCAAAGAGTAGGACACAACTGAGTGACTGACTCAATATGATCCTTGTGATAGATGTTTTTGTTAATTTCTGTCAAAATCTTTTATATCTCATGAATAATTAAAATAGCAATCTTCATATGGAAATAGGATTACTCCCAATTTTTTTCAGTAATGAGCACCTAAAGATGTTGCCTCTAGTAGAAGAAATGGGAGTGTATCGGCACAATGGCACAATCACTCTTGTCTTCAATCCATTTGGTTCATATGTCACTTCAAAGTTTACTGGATACATCACTCGCTTTTTTTTACTTGCAAAGTAGCTACCTATTCATATTCAATCAACCTTGATACAATTTGATTCCTTTTTGCACTGACATTTTACTAAATTAAGTTTGCATAAAACAGGAACTATAAAGTAAAAATTACAAATATAGAGTTAGTGGTGAAAATAAAGCATTCAGGTAAAGCATAGACTGAGATGGAATAGAAAAGTTCTTTATTTTTTAAAAATAAAGATTCTAGGAAATAAAGATCAGAAAACTAAAATTTGTTAACTAGAAGAATTCAGTAAAGTTTATTAAAATGTTCCTGATTTACAGACAAAAATATTTAGAAGTTTTATATGTTAACTCTTAGGCTTGACGGAATCATAAATATCAATTTAATTCCCACTCCATCCTCTGTATTGTTGAGTTTAACTAAATTGCCTCATTTTATTGTTATGATGACTGATAGATATAAGCCTACAACAGACTTGCCTCATTAACACATGCATACATAAATTCCAAATCATGATTTGTATTTTAATCAAAAACTATCCTGTGGGCTCCAGACTTAAGCTTTAGAAACATAAAGAAACTGTCACAGAAAAACTAATGACTATGAAATATCAGATAACATATGCTACCATAACATTTTGAACACATCTAAGAGCTGAGGTCATCCTGAAACTCACTACCTGAAATTTAAGGGCAGACAGGCACCATCAAGGAGAGATGGGACAAAAGCACGGTTGACCTAGAGCAGACAAAGCACAAAACCGGGCCAACTTACAAGTGATTAATATAAAACCAACAACTTTTAACAAATTGCCAAAGCTGAGCCAGGCTAGCCTGAAAATGCAGAACCCTTGGAACAGACAGACCAAGGTGGTGTCTTCGTCTTCGCAGTTGTCCTCCCTCCAACACCATGAGTGGCTGATAAATGTTAACAAAATTCAGGAACCTGGATTCATATAGCTCAGTTCTTATGGCTGCAAAAGTGTAACTGCTGTCTCTTAGGTTCCTTATTGTCAAAACAAAAACCTAGACCCTACAGGGTATGTTGTACACTGGGGACAATATAAACTCTGTAAACAGTGATTCTGCCAACTTGAACATACAGTGAGAGACAGCCTTTATTTTAGGGATTTGAACTTGTGGCTTCCCTGATGTAACTACCAGGTATCCTCATTTTCAAAAGTGGCCATTAGTTTAATACTGAACATTTGTTCGAACTGTAAGCTTGACCCATGAAAGACTTGTGAAACTCTTTCATTCTTTGTACACTACAGACAATTCCACCAAAACACACTGTAACAATCCACTTCTTAACTGATTTATTAGGACTACAACTTCATAGGTGCTGAATATATAATCCAAATATTTGTAGGCCAAAAATTTAGTAAATGCTACCACAATATTAAAAGTCATTTCATCATTTTTTATAGCCATCATTAACAGATTCCTATCCATTACACTCTATTCCACAAACAAATGCTTTATAACATATTTTTAAGCTTTTTTTAATTTACATAATCCACTTCCATTTATATGTTAGTCCTCTTCAGCTAGGTTATACAATAAGAACAACAAAATCTTACAATACACATTGTTTTGTAGAAGTTTATCACTTACTTAAAATATATGTCCTTTGTACATCAGTTTATGGCTTGTTCCTATCGCCTATATCTCCTGTGTAGCTCAGTTGGTAAAGCATCTGCCTGCAATGAGGGAGAACTGGGTTCAATTCCCAGGTTGGGAAGTTCCCCTGGAGAAAGAAATGGCAGTCCACTCCAGTATTCTTGCCTGGAGAATCCCATGGACAGAAGAGCCTGGCAGGCTACGACTCATGGGATCGCAAGAGCTGGACACGACTTAGTGCTTTCTTTTCCTTCTTTCTACTAAGTGAAGTGAAAGTCGCTCAGTCGAGTCTGACTCTTTGCAACCCCATGGACTATACAGTCCATGAAATTCACTAGGACAGAATATTGGAGTGGGTAGCCTTTCCCTTCTCCAGGGCATCTTCCTAACCCAGGGTTTGAACCCAGGTCTCTCTCATTGCAGGCGGATTCTTTACCAGCTGAGTCACTACAGAAGCCCATAGGTCTACTAAGGGCTCTTCTTTATAATATTCACACCACTTGGAAAGATAGGCTAAAAGAGAATGGCAGACCTAGGACATGAAATCATCATGGAAAAAACCACAGTGTGATAGGTCCTAATGCCTCTTCTCAGAAGAAACCTTAGTAATTTACACATTGGATTGCTCCAAACAAGTGAAAGGGCCATGTTTAGTATTAATCAGTTGAAGAAGGAAGTTATTAAAGGCCTTTGATCTCAATACTTCTGTGACTATCATGAGTACTTCTCCATTTTCATGCCATGCCTATGTACATGTTAAAGGCTATGAGTATTTTAAGAAGTAAATATAGGAAGAGTATAATATAGTATAATCCTTGGCTATAAGTGAATAATAGATGACGCCCATCCTTTATCTTCATCCAGAGACAGAATACATGATACACAAGAGGTTTTAGAACCAATTTGTCATACTTCTATGCAGGATGCTCAAACAAGACATCTTAAATAAGATAAGCTACATTACACATTAAGAAGGATGCTTGAGCCCAGGCTAGATGCATGAGACAAGTGCTCGGGCCTGGTGCACTGGGAAGACCCAGAGGAATCGGGTGGAGAGGGAGGTGGGAGAGGGGATCGGGATGGGGAATTTCATGTAACTCCATGGCTGATTCATGTCAATGTATGACAAAAACCACTACAATATTGTAAAGTAATTAGCCTCCAACTAATAAAAATAAATGAAAAAAAAAAAAGAAAAGAAGAAAAAAAGAAGGATGCTTGAATAAAAGAAACTCTTCACGTATAGATTACAATACAGCGTATAGCAGGACTTGCTAACAACCAATTAGCTTGCTTGCTGGAACTTGATGAAGAAATAACTAAAGTAACATTTCCAACGATTGCACTTATTTATCCATGATCTCTGGTATAAAAAACCCACTCTACAGAATAGAATGAAATCGGTGCATAAGCACTGAAAGTTAAGCTAAAATCAAAAGTGATTTTTCTTTATCTTGAAAGCTAATTATATTGTGCCATTGCCATATTTCTATATTTAAGGCTTAAGGTTAAACTTTTTTATTTAACTATATAAAGCAACAAATACATACAAATTTATTGGAAATAGAAATATAAGTGAGAAAATAAATCTCATATCTACTGAAAATATTTAGAAAGAATATTATTCATGTAGTATCAAAACTTTGGCTTGTATGACTGCTTTTACTACATCATCTTGGGCATTGTAATCATCTGCAGGACGGTAATTTTCAAATCTGGTAAATGAATGTTTAGTCAGGGAGAACCAGAGAGAACAAGATCAACCTCACCATCATCAGAAACATATTCTGACACATCTGGTCAAAAGCATTTCTTCTTCCAGGCAACTTAGTTAAAAATGGATGTAAGTCTAATTGTGCAAAGTGAGCACATCAGCAGTATAACAACCGACAGTGTTGAAAAATTACTCAGCCCACAGTGTAATGCTAAACCTTTATAAATAACCTATGACATTTAAAGTACATAATTGTAAAACTAAGTTAAAATGTTGATAAAATTCTAGATTATTTTAGCTTTGACCTATAGTGGTGATAGTTATCTTTCAATAAATATTGATTTTAACATTTGCCATTCAGCATTTAGCTAACCTCCATAATTGATGAGTCTATAAAATTCAAGCGCGATTCACTGCATGTTTATAATTGGTATACATGTAAACTAATTCTGCTCTCAGTACCCTTTTTAATCCCTAAATTATTTAATTGACGAGAATGCCCATGAGCAAGCCAGCCATATGCTACAACTGTCATTCTCGCACATAATTTTGGTTTTATTTTATCCCTTGCCACTTTTCGCCTTCTGCTTCCTGCCCCTGTCACACTGACCACCTTGCACCTGGCTTAATAGGCTGTGTTCTTAGAAGCTTTGTTCTAAATATTTCTTCTGACTGGAATACAACCAACTTACCCAAATGTTTGGGGCCTTCCTGGTAGCTCAGCTGGTAAAGAATCTGCCTGCAATGCAGGAAACCCTGGTTCAATTCCTGGCTTGGGAAGATCCCCTGGAGAAGGGATAGGCTACCCACACCAGTATTCTTGGGCTTTCCCGGTGACTCTGATAGCAAAGAATCCGCCTGCAATGTGGGAGATCTGGGCTCAATCTCTGGGTGGGGAAAATTCCCTCGAGGAGGGCGTGGCAACCCACTCCAATATTCTTGCCTAGAGAGTCCCCATGGACAGAGGAGCCTGACAGGCTACAGTCTACGGGGTTGCAAAGAGACGGACACGACCGAGCAACTAAGTATAGCACACCCAAATATTTGCATGGCTTTATGTTTCACTTCCCGTAAACAAATCTCACTTTCTAAATAAGATTGACTAGGTGCCTTTTCAAAACCTAAACTCTTGCCACCAGCATTTGCGATTCCTCCCACCCTTATCTATGTGTCCTAGTCTTAACATTGATTGCAGTTATCACCTACTGAGAAACATATTTTTCACATTATGTATAATGTTTACTGTATATTGACTGCTACCTTCTGCCACTCTAAAATAAGTTCTTCAAGGGCAAGAATCTTGGGCTTTTTTGTGTCTAGTGCAGAGTAGTTTTTCAGTAAGTACATCACAAAAGAGTGAATGAGCCATAAAATAGGACTTTGGGTACTATCACATCTGCAATGGCAATTATAGTGCCCATAATTCAGTCATTCTAAAGATCTAAAATACCTATAAACATTTTAAAGCTAAATGAAGAGCTCCTATATAAATTACAATAACAGTTTATATAAATATTGGTGATCAAATAATTTCTTCAACAAAAAGAAGGTGAAAATTTTCTAACTAGCCATATTTTCTCCCCCTGGGTAAATATGTACTAAAATGTTACAATTTAAATAGATTCATGATGCAATGGCAATGACTGAATTATTTTAAAATTTACCTTATCCTAAGCATTTTGCAGAAAGTGAAGAGGAACAAAGAAGCCTCTTGATGAAGGTGAAGGAGGAAAGTGAAAAAGCAGGCTTAAAACTAACCATTCAAAAGACTGAGATCATGGCATCTGGTCCCATTATTTCATGGCAAATAGATGGGGAAAATTGGAAACAGTGGCAGATTTTATTTTCTTGGCTCCAAAAATCACTGTGGACGGTGACTGCAGCCACAATTAAAGACGCTTACTCCTTGGAAGAAAAGATGACAAACCTAAACAGCGTTTTAAAAGGCAGAGACATCACTTTGCCAGTAAAGGTTTGTCTAGTCAAAACTATGGTTTTTCCAGTAGTCATGTAGGGATGTGAGAGATGGACCAAAAAGAAGGCTGAATGCCGAATAAATTGATGTTTTTAAACTATGGTGCTAGAGAAGACTCTTGAGAGTCCCTTGGACAGCAAGGAGATCAAACCAGTCACTCCTAAAGGAAATCAGTCCTGGATATTCATTGGAAGGACTGATGCTGAAGCTGAAGCTGCAATACTTTGGCCATCTGATGCAAAGAACTAAATCATTGGAAAAGACCCTGATGCTGGGAAAGATTGAAGGCAGGAGGAGAAGGGGATAACAGAGGACAAGATGCTTGTATGGCATCATCAACTTGATGGACAAGAGTTTGAGCAAGCTCCGGGGGATAGTGAAGGACAGGGAAGCCTGGCATGCTGTAGTCCATGGGGTTGCAAAGAGTTGGACATGCCTAGTGACTGCACAACAAGCCTTTTTGGTGGCAATAGGGTTGTTAACATGAATTCCGCTCTCTTCTTTCATATTGGGGGAGCAAACACCAAAATGAAAACAAATATAGTTTTTTAGCATTGGCGTTAAATGATATGAAAATTTCCTCTATAGATAATAGACAAGGTACATTGATTTAAGCTAATGATAGTAATAAAGCAAAGCATGTTTTATGATATTATAAAATGAGTGATCGGGCTTAGTTACTTCCTCCTTGCCTATCTATCATTATAACTTTTGAAATGAGACTTTTGGTTCATAGAAAAATGTGGGTCCATTTGCAAATCATCCACTTTTAGTAATTTTAGCTATTCTCTCTAATGTCTATAAGCTGCTTACTTGTGAAAGAGAAGTTACAAATATAACATCTATATTTTTCTTATCACACATAATTTCTGCGTTTCCTACAACCCTGAAAATCCCATATGGACAGGCACCACATCTGCTGTGTTCCTTTCTGAATCAAAGGGCTAACAGGCAAGGACTCTTATAGCTATTACATGTGAAATCAGAAACAATATTAATCTTATAAATTTTAGCATCACTTGTGTTTTAGCATAGAAACTTCAACTTAATATTGTGTTCTTGAAATGAATTGGCAAAGTTTTATTTAGGAAGTGATACAATATATAAAAACAAATACACTTGCTTTTATAACTCATAAGATGCATTTTATGCACATTTTTCAACTCCACCTACATATCAAATTAGGACAATATTCACCTCACAGGATTGTCATGGGGCTTAAGTGAGATGAACCTGCTAAGGCACCATGCAATAACTATGCAATAAATATTAGTTGATACTTAAAATTAATTTAGGCAACTGCATATAAAGCTTGAAGTGACTCTTTGGGCCACCATCATGGAGACCAGAGCATAAAACACTATGAAGGATAAACTAGAGCATCACTAGGAATTTGCCACTACGTCTAGGTCAGTGAGGACTTCCCTGGTAGCCCAGCTGGTAAAGAGTCCACCTGCAATGCAGAAGATCCTGGTTTGATTCCTGGGTCAGGAAGATCCCTTTGAGGAGGGCATGACAACACACTCCAGTGTTCTTGCCTGGAGAATCCCCATGGACAGAGGAGCCTAGCAAGTCCAGGGGGTCACAAAGATTGGACATGACTGAATGACTAAGCATAGCGTAGCTAGGTCAGTGAATTTTTCTCTGAGTAAATATACCAAGTGAACAGACTTAGAACACTACATGGAATATTACCAGTGCCTCTGAAGATTCTCTTACAACTCCTCTAGTGACCACCACTTAAACATTATACCCTACACATTAGTTTTGCTCTTTTATAAATGGAACTATAATGCATGCAGTTTGATGTTTAGCTCCTTTTGATAAACACTGTTCATCATACAGGATTTTTATTATAGTTATAGTTCATTTTTGTTATGATGTATTCCACTGTGTGATGTCATAATTTATTTTTCCAGTATATTTTGATTAAAATCTGGATTATTTTTCAGTTTGAGCCTATTTTGCAGTACTACCATTGGCAAACTACCATTGCAGTTTACCTTTGGCAAACATATTAAAGCTGCTTTATGTAATGTTCATATATTCAGCTTTAATAGCTGTTTCTCTTTTTCAAAGAGATTTGACAGAAAAACTCTCAAAGTAGTTTATTAGTGTTTCCTTTGTTCCATATCCTCACCAACTGTTGCCATTTTATCTTTATTATGTAAGCTACTCTGTAGATGGGCAGTCATCTTGCATGATGGCATTAGTATGCATTTTCCATATGATTACTGAAGATGAGCATTTGTTATATTCATGTACAGTTCTGTATATTTTTAGTATCTTTTATTCTAAAGTGGTTTTAGATTTACAAAATTATTATAAGGATAGCACAGAGTATTCCTCTATACCCAATTAATGAAATAACATTGATATATTATTATTAAACATAAAGCACTATATTCAGATTTCTTCAGGTTTTTTTCCCTAATGTCCTTTTTATGCCCCATTATTCCACTCAAAGTAGCACATTACAATTAGTTGTGATGTTTTCCTAGGCTCTTCTTGACTGTGTTAGTTCTAAGACTTCCCTTGTTTCATTGACCTTACAGTTTTAAGGATTATGTCAGTCAGGAGGTTTATAGCATTCCTTTGTAACTGGTTCAGGGTTTTCCTGTAATTATACTAGTATAATGTATTTTGAGGAAGACTGCAGAGGTAAAATGCATTCTCATCATATCACAATAACACTGAGTATTGTTGAAATGAATCACCACTCGATGTTAACCTTGATCATCTGTCTTGAGGTAGTGTTTGCAACTTTCTGCACAATATGGTTATTCTTCCTTTTTTCTTCCTTTCTGTTCTGTACTATTAGGAAGAAAGGCTCTAGAAACAGCACATAGTGAGTGAGTAGGGACTTACAGTTTATATCCTTGAGGATAGAATATCTGTTTCATCATTTGTAACTCTTTTGCCTAAAAAATGTATCTCTTCTCCCACATTTGTTTATTCAATCATTTATATCAGCAGAAATTCATAGATATTTATTCACACTTTGGGTTATAAGTCAATATTTGTTTTCTCAAATTGTTCCAGCTTTAGCTATTAACTCAGTTGGCACCAGCATCCCTTTAGCATACCACCATTGTGTGTGTGTGTGTGTGTGTGTGTGTGTGTGTGTGTATGTTCAGTACTTTGTCACTTTCTGGAACTATAAGATATCCTAGCTTCGTATTGTATATTTTCTGCCCCAGTCCCATAATTAGTCATATATCCAAGGAGTACTATTTTTAAAATTGAAGGATGTATTAAAAACCAAGATCTGAGTATTAGTATTCATTGATACCTGTGTTCTTAACTGAAGAGCAAGGAATTACTTGTGTGTGTACTAATCCGTGTATATACATATACGCATAAATACTTTTATACTTAACTATTTGTATACATATTAAGTTAAACATGAGCTCAGATTAACATCTGCAACTCTAATCATGACCACATGCATGACTCTAATCTCCTCCTCTGGCTTTTTTGCAACCTCACACCTGAATAGTCGTAGGTGTGGCTCCCATCATTTCCATCAATTTACTTAATCACTGAGTTTCAAACATAAAATCATTAAATTTCAAAATGGTTGCAGAACTGTTAACCCATACCCCTCGAAGAACAATTTTATCACCTGTATTACAGTGCTTATGTATAGTTCATTTTGTCTTTCTCCTTATAAACTCCACTCATTTCTAAAGTGAATTAGATCAACTTTTTTCTTTACCACCTTTGTTGAGTTGTTTCCTACACTTTTAGACGAGTTAGAGTCATGTCCTGCATTCTACCCTGGGATCTTCCCCTCTAAATTATTTTTTTAATATTTTTTTCATTTATTGTTATTAGTTGGAGGCTAATTACTTTACAATATTGTAGTGGGTTTTGTCATACATTGACATGAATCAGCCATGGAGTTACAAATATTGATAAATTAAAGTATACTCTTTGTGCTGTAAAGTTCATCAGCTCAGACAGATGCTTGCTTAGCATCTTATATTAACCATTACAGTATCACATAGAATATGTTCATTGCACTAACAAATCCACTGTTCTTCCACAATGTAATCATTCCCTCTCTGAAGCACTGGCAACCACTGATGTTTTAAATATTTATATTCTTTACTTTAAAAGCATTTTTAGGTTCATAGGAAAATGGAGCAGAAAGAACAGAAGGTTTCCATATATTGCCTCACTCCTCTCAATTTCCCTTATTAATTAACATCCTGCATTAGTGTGGTATAATAGTAATATAGCCTTATTAGCTAAAGCTTACAGTTCAAATTAGAGCTCATTCTTTGCATGTACGTTTCTATGGATTTTGGCAAATGTATGACATGTATCCACGATTACAGTTTCATACACAATACTTTCATTACCCTAAACATTATAGCCTGTAGAATAAAAGTAAAATCTATAAGTCATTACTGTCATGAATATATGAGAGAAAGAGAAAGAGAGACTGCAGTTTTTTTCCTTAGATGGAAGTGTAATGGTGGAAATGAAAAATCAGAATTTGGCGACTATCACAAAAATAATTGATCAAAGCAAGAATTAATAATAGAATCTAATGCAAGTTATTTTAGAAAAACACGTTTTTTTTAACGTGGTCTCAAAATATCTCCCCATAAGATACATTAATTACAGAGGGAAAAATACTAACTTCACATTGGAGAAAGCTGGCAGATACTATTTAAGTCAGGTGATCAGAGAACAGACTTGTGGACACAGTGCAGGGAAGAGAGGGTAGGATGAATTGAGAAAGTAGCATTAAAACACATACATTACCGTAAGTAAAGTTAGAGAGCCAGTGGAAATGTGCTGTGTGATGCAGGGAGCTCAAATTCAGTGCTCTTGGTGGGAGGTAGGAGGGAGGTCCAAGAAGGAGGGTACATATGTGTGTCTGTAGCTGATTCATGTTGATATATGGCAGGAGCCAACATGATATTGTAAAGCAACTGTCCTCCAATTAAATATAAATAAATTTAAAAAGTAAGCCAAGTAATCAAAGTAAACCCTTATTTTTAAATAAAAACTTAGTATTATTCATAAAGGGTATCTTAAATTATGCATACATTCCTCTAAAGTCACGTTACTAGAAACAACATAAAATGGCAGAAAACCACTATAGTGTAACTTTCATCATAATTAGCAGTTACATAAAAATATTATTTCTCTAGATAATTTGATAAATAATAATTTGTTTAGTAATTTGGACAGTTTTATAATGTGACATTTTACCCCAAATGACAGACAACTACTTCATTAATTTTTATCTCTCAAGAAAACTGTTAGAATAATCCTTCAGTTTTAATAATTACTTTTCAAAATGAATTATTCGTTAATTTCTCTTAACACTTCTGGTGTAGTCATAGAAAGAGCTCTTCCAGATTTCAGGTCAGTCATGTCCGACTCTTTGCTACTCCATGAACTGCAGCACGCCAAGCCTCCCTGTCCATCACCAACTCCCGGAGGTTATCCAAACTCACTTCCATCCCGTCGGTGATGCCATCCAACCATCTCATCCTCTGTCATCCCCTTCTCCTGCCCTCAATCTTTCCTGGCATCAGGGTCTTTTCAAATGAGTCACCTCTTCGCATCAGGTGGCTAAAGTATTGTAGTCTCAGCTTCAGCATCAGTCCTTCCAATAAGCACCCAGGACTGATCTCCTTTAGGAGAGACTGGTTGGATCTCCTTGCAGTCCAGGGACTCTAAAGAGTCTTCTCCAACACCACAGTTCAGAAGAAGCAATTCTTTGGTGCTCAACTTTCTTTATAGTCCAACTCTCACATCCATACATAACTACTGGAAAAACCATAGCCTTAACTAGATGGACCTTTGTTGACAAAGAAATGTCTATGCTTTTTAATATGCTGTCCAGGTTGGTCCTTCCTTCCAAAGAGCAAACATCTTCTAATTTCATGGCTGCAATCACCATCTGCCTTGATTTTGGAGCCCAAAAAAACAAAGTCAGCCAGATTTCAAGAAAGTAAAAATATGTCAGAGAGAAAATACTACTAAGTTCAATTATATATAATTGAGTTAACTCTGCTCAGAAGTAAGTTGATTTAACTGTTATTAAATGACAGTATAGTACTGCTCTCAGAGAATAATGCAAAATAGAAAAAAAAAATCAAGGAACTTTGTAATGTTTCTCAAATAAGAAGAAATACACACCCTAATTGGACGAAAGAAAACAAGCAAGGTCTTGCTATATCAGTTACTGCTTAATAGCATATCTGCAAAAAAGAAATACAGTTTAAAAAAGGAGTCAGATATACTAACACATGTCAGAGGAGAAAGAAAGAAGACCAATGAAATATATTTTGATATCAAAATGTTTGAGTAATGTAGCTCATCTTAATTCCACTTTTAATAAGAAAAATGAAAAGTGAAGGCAAGAACTGAAAGCTATGGAAAATTAAAAAGCAGTAGAAACCAAACCAAATTAAGTAATATTTGACAAAAGAGTGCCATAAAAGTTATTGATTACAGCTATGATGCATGGCTCATTTTAAAATAAATAGTATTTATGAAAACACCAATACTGTTTACAATTATCTAAAAAGAAAATGAGAATAGAAATGGTAAATATAAAAGCTTAGCAGAAATCATTTTCTTGAGATATGGGGTATTTTTTGAGATATGTGAAGAAACAACCCAAATAACTGAAACACATTTCCTTAAGTGTTATATCTCACAATGGACATAAATTGATAATAAAACAGTAGGGTCGTTTTCTACAAGTGGTAATTCTGGTCCCTTGAGATTATTAGTGGAGTTTAAGAGTAAAACTTTTTTCTGTGTGGTTTTTCCTATGAGTCAGTCACCAGAATACCATGAGAAGAGGACAAAGTCAATAAAAAAATATAAAGAGTTAAGTACAAAAGGAGAGTCTACTAAAAGGACTTAATTGCATTTTCTCTTCATTCTGAAATTTGTCATTTTATATACCTAAAATATACTATTCTTTAAAATTCCACTTTGAAGTACTGTCCAGATTTTCTGTTCTACCCCTCCAGGCAAATTGACGTCTTCTAAAAATGTATATGTTGAAATCCTGAATATTATTTAAATCTCAGAAGATTCTTATTAAATGGCCACCTCTCACTGTATCCTCACAAGGCCGAGAGAGAAAGCTCTGATCTCTTTCTTACCTTGTAAGGACACTTTCTCATAGGGTACCACCTCATGACTTCATCTTAATCTAATTACCTCCCAAATCCCAGATTCCTAGTAGCATCCATTTGGGGATGCATACAAATTTGTGGGTGCATGGACATGAGTCCATTGTCGTAATGAATAATCCAAATCAATGAATCCATCTGTAAAGCCATTTGTACTTTATCTCCAGCTTTGGAATTCATCTATTATTCATAGACATACTTGGGTCAGGAATTGCATCTACTTATAAATTTGTTAGCATAGATAGCAGATTGTTTGAAAATGAATATTTTTTGATGCAGTAATATACGATTACTTTAAGGTTTAGGCCAATAGAACTACAAATAAACGGGACTGTAATGGCAGTTGTAGGAACAGAAGATATTGCATACTGGGAGAAGGTTTATAATTTTTTTCTCAAAAAAAGTTTGGATTCTCTATTTGCTGTGGAGAATTTCAGTAAGAGAAGATGTTAGACAAATGAGATATGTTCTAAGAGGATGACCAAATATATCATGAAAATGGTAATTTATGAACAAGGTTATTGTTTGACTCTGCGTGACTAAGTGGGAGAAGTTTTATACTTCAAAACATGAAACTGTAAAAAGAAAGACTAATTATTAAGCCAACTACAGAATACTATAATTGTAGTTTGTGGGATCACCTGCATGTCAGCCTGCTTTCGCACGAAGTACAGAGTTTAAATCGCCAGTATTGTTCATATGATGTCTTCGGAATTCATCCTACCTCTCAAATAAATTCAAATGGGAAAACATGACTATAGATGCAGGTAGTACTTATCTCTTGGCATTCATGTTCTTCTTTGAAGGTGACAAATTAAGTATTAGAATTTTCAGTGCTGTTAGAGAAAATAATACCGAATAAAGTGAAAAGGCAAAAAATAAAGCCTCCCACTAACTGGCTTTGGAAACCTACTGCTTGTCATCTTCATCTTCTTAATCACAAAGTAAAGCCAGATTACTCATAGTCATAATTTTAAGAAAAATTAAGTCTCTTTTAAGATACAATCCACGCTGCCTTAATTGTGCTCCAAAGATAATGATTTATTCATCTCTCCTTCCTCTTGTATCGTTTGTGCCCCATTTTATAGTAACCCTTATTTCTTATCCATTAATTATCAATAAAATCTTTCTTAGATAAATCATGAATCAATATACATTTTTTTCCTAGGGGCCATGTTCACATTATAAAGAGACTAGGAAATAAACACGAGTGAGATCTAGCCAGGGCTTCTCATTCCATCAGTAGTGAAGGGCCAGTTTTACTTATTTCAATCTATGGTAGATCTATGTTTTTTGTAAAACAATTTACAAAATTTTCTAAAATATGTAAAATGAGAAAAGAATCACAAAATATAAGCCTTACTCTAAAAAGATATCAAATTTAATAAACTATAATTACTCTCCATGCAGGCAGATTCCTTATCATCTGAGCCACCAACGAAGCCTCATATTTACTCTCCATGTTGCTATAAAAGTCTTTAAACTCACTCTTGTTGTTTGTCATTGTTTTTAATCATATGCTAATAGAGTTTGTACACTGACATTTCCCTAACTAGTAAACAACTAACCATGAAATCACTAGGCAGAAAATTGCTTCAAATAAGAAGTATTTTTTTAAAAAAAAGTTGGAATTCTTAAAACAAAACCAAAATATTAACACTTTCAGTAGTGAATGCAAGAAAAATTTAATAGCAGACATCTAAACGCCACCTGATGATTCTCAGTACTGATGACTAATGAGCATAATAGGACTTTCCTGGTAGCTCAGCTGGTAAAGAATCCGCCTGCAATGTGGGAGACCTGGGTTCGATCCCTGATTTGGGAAAATCCCCTGGAGGAGGGCATGACAATCCACTCCATTCTTGCCTGGAGAATCCCCATGGTCCAAAGAGCCTGGAGGGCTAGAGAGTCCACGGGGTGGTAAAGAGTGGAACACGACTGAACAGCCAAGCACAGCGCAATAAGCATGATGTGGACAGACTTTTAGTCCCCTCGCCTGTTCCCACCTTATCACCCAAGATCCTGATTTAACTGTTACGGTCCCAGGCCTCAGGATTTTTGAAGCTGAGATATTTTAATGCACACCTGGGATTCAAAACCACTGCACCAAAGTCCAAGTTCCCCCTAGACTATTCTCTCATTACCATCCGAATATCAGCCACATAACAGCAACTCAATAAATGCTAATGATTCAATAACTGGTTCCAGTTTATCATACCTCCTTTAAAAATCCATAATCTTTAACTAATCAAGAATGGCCAAATCATGTCCCTAAGGAAGTAAATGTTAGTCACTCAGTCGTGCTCGACTTTTTGAGACCCTATGGAATGCAGCCCACCAGGCTCCTCTGTCCATGGGATTCTCCAGGCAAGGATCCTGGAGTGGGTTGCCATTTCCTTCTCCAGGGGATCTTCCCCACGCAGGTATCAAACCTGGGTCTCCTGCACTGCAGGCAGATTCTTTACTGACTGAGCTATGAAGGAAGCCCTAACCATGTCCCTAGGGGACCCTAAAGGAAGAAGGAGTTTTTCTTTCTGCTCCAGGGCAGTTCTTTCACCAGATGCTGCACAAAGGATGGATGCTTTTCTTCAGCAGTGCACTAGAAACTTCTTTTGACACAGAACCTTTTTTGTGGCTTTACAGAAGAGTTAGGGGTGGTCAAGGCAGCCCAAAATAGTTTCCCACCTCCATCCCCTAGTTGGGTTCTTAGTAGTGCTAGGCATCTGCCTTTTGGGGGCTTTTCCAACACACACACAGGCAGCTTTACAGTGAGTTCTGGATACAGCATGTCACTGTCAGGAGTTTGTCCCACCACACCCATTGCACCAAATTCAAGTAAGTCTTTCCAAAGTCTCAGTGACCTTTACCTGGTGAGCGACAGAAGTGCCCTTCAACAGGTTCTGCATCTCAGCCCTGGGAAAGCCTGGGCTTTCTGTGGTTGCTTTAAGTAAGTCCTAGAGATGATGTCTACTCTCCATGCTTGAGAATCTTTGCCTCTTATTACACAATCTCCCATTCCTCCAATCCCACATTATAATTCTTTCTACTAAACTTTGCTGTTCAAGTAACTGTAGTTTCTGTCTCCTGATTGGACCCTGAGTGATACACCTATGGTCTGAAACCTAAATATATCTACTCTTTCTTATTTGTCT
Organism: Muntiacus reevesi; assembly: GCF_963930625.1. Taxonomy (NCBI): domain Eukaryota; kingdom Metazoa; phylum Chordata; class Mammalia; order Artiodactyla; family Cervidae; genus Muntiacus; species Muntiacus reevesi. Next base: position 85,020,426 of record NC_089254.1, on the reverse strand, counting down.
GAAATTAGCATGTGAGTCTTATTTAATAACTTTATCAAGCCATTTAAAGCCACTTCTCTAAAAATAGGCCTTCTCATCTATAGCACCAAACTTCAAGTCCATTTATTCAAAATGTCATAAAACGTTAAACAAAGAATTTTGAGGGAGGAATATTTTATCACTGTCATTATTCAGGCTTGTAATTATTTGGTAATAATAAAAAAGCGGGCTTGCTTTGAGGTTTTTTTTTTTTTTTTTTTTTTTTTATCGTTCGTAGGTTTGGTGGCTCAGAGGGTAAAGAATCTGCCTGCAGTGCAGGAGGCCTGAATTCCATCCCTGGATTGGGAAGATTCCCTGGAGAAGAAAATGGCTATCCTCTCCCATATTATTGCCTGGAGATTTCCATGGACAGAGGAGCCTGGTGGGCTATAATACATGGGGTCGCAACGAGTTGGGCATAACTGAGCGACTAGCACACAGATTTTTAAAGTTGTTATTCTAAGAATTTTTTAAAGACAAAGCATCTCTTACTGTCTGCATTCAAGGCCAATTGCTTTACTGTCCCAAGCTTAGCACGCTGTGTGCCGTGCAGTGCTTACCGCTCAGTCGTGTCTGACTTTGTGACCCCATGGACTGTAGCCCACCAGGTTCTTTTGTCCGTGGGGATGCTCTAGGCAAGAATATTGGAGTCTGTTGCCACGACCCTCTTTCAGGGGATCTTCCTGATCCAGGGATCAAACTCAGATCTCCCATATTGCAGGCAGATTCTTTACCGTCTGAACCATCAGGGAAGACTTAGAAGAAACTTTTTCATTTCAAAATAGAGATACAAAGAAATTTTAAAAACAGTATGTTTGGAGCATCAGCTTGCCAAACAAACAAAATCGACAATGAATAGCCTGCGTTGGGAGGAATATGAGATCATCAGAAAAATCAAAAATCATTTCCTCCCAAAGGGACAATATCCAACCCACACTTACAGAGTGAGAGGAATTATGCCTCATCTCCTTAAGGGTAAATTATCTGCATCACTTAGAATTCTTCTAAAGAATAATTTACCAATTCCCATTTATTACCTAGTCATTATTTATATAAGTATGAACTTATGTATATAATATGTTATAATGTGGATAGTAAATTAATACTGTTATGTTGCCAAATTTTTGCAGCTTCGCTTGGCCATCAGTTCTTTCATTTGGCTCTTTTGTACTCCTTTGATATATTCTCATCACTGTGGTGCCTTTGTTTTGTTTTGAACATTTTCTTACTTTCTGACATCACAAGTTGCTTCAGAATCATAATTCTGCTCCAAACCTAAATTCAGTCATTTCTCCAAAGAGTCCTGGTTTCTTTTATGGGAAAATGACATTAGAAGATGCTTGCTCCTTGGAAGAAAAGGTATGACCAACATAGACAGCATATTAAAAAGGGGAGACAATTCTTTGCCAAAAAAATTCTGTCTAGTCAAAGCTATTGTTTTTCCAGTAGTCATGTATGGATGTGAGAGCTGGGCTATAAAGAAAACTGAGTGTTGAACAATTGATGCTTTTGAACTGTGGTGTTGGAGAAGACTCTTGAGAGTCTCTTGGACTGTAAGAAGATCCAACCAGTCCATCCTAAAGGAAACTAGTTCTGAATATTCATTGGAAGGACTGATGCTGAAGCTGAAACACCAATACTTTGGCCACCTGATGTGAAGAACTGACTCATTTGAAAAGACACTGATGTTGGGAAAGATTGAAGGCAGGAGGAGAAGGGGACAACAGAGGATGAGATGGTGGGATGGCATCACCAACTCGATGGGCATGAGTTTGAGTAACATTCTGCAGTCCATGGGGTCACAAAGGGTCAGACATGACTGAGTGACTGAACTAAACTGAACTGACTTTAGAAACTAAGATGATAGGTGATAGGTGTGCATGTTGGTACTTTAGGATGTGGAGTATTATTTTTAACAGTAAAATATGTCTGGGAAATGGAGGCTCAAAGGCACAAAAAGATCAATCTCATTATTATTTATGGAGAGTCCACTACCTGTTAGACTCTGTTCTACATACTGCGAAGTCATCAGTAAGCTAAACAAAAAGTATCTGCCTTCATGATGTCCATATTCTAGGAGCAGATAAAAGCAGTAAGCAATAAATAAATGAAGAAATAACAATAATAAGCATGATGAATGAAATGAAGTCGAGAAAAATAAGAGTAACTGGGGCTACATTACAGAAAGTGACCTTTGAACAAAGTTCTTTAAGATGATTATGAACATTATAATCAGCCAGGCAATTTCTGAATATATCAGTGTTGAGGGCAGGCCCTGGATTGGTTCATCTGAATATCTGTAGTTAGAGCCCCTCAAAAATACCAGAGTGATCACATCCATAGTGAAAAATACAGCAAAAGATAAGCTTAAAGGCACTGAGATAGGAATGAGCTTTATGTGATGTAAGGAAAGGAAAGACAAGTATAGTTCCTGCTTAATCAATAATGATAGACAAAAAAAGAAATATTGTCAATAATAAGATCAGTTCACTTTAGTTCAGTCGCTTAGTCATGTCCGACTCTGTGAAACCCCATGAATCGCTGCCAGGCCGCCCTGTCCAGCACCAACTCCCGGAGTCCACCCAAACCCATGTCCATAGAGTCAATGATACCATCCAACCATCTCATCCTCTGTTGTCCCCTTCTCCTCCTGCCCTCAATCTTTCCCAGCATCAGGGGCTTTTCCAATGAGTTAGTTCTTCGCATCAGGTGGCCAAAGTACTGGAGTTTCAGCTTCAACATTAGTCATTCTAATGAACACCCAGGACTGATCTCCTTTAGGATGGACTGGTTGGATCTCCTTGCAGTCCAAGGGACTCTCAAGAGTCTTCTCCAACACCACAGTTCAAAAGAATCAATTCTTCAGTGCTCAACTTTATCGTTCAACTCTCACATCCATACATGACTACTTGAAAAACCATAGCCCTTATTCTACCCAAAGCAATCTATAGATTCAATGCAATCCCTACCAAGCTACCAACAGTATTTTTCACAGAACTAGAACAAATAATTTCACAATTTGTATGGAAATACAAAAAACCTCCAACAGACCAAGTAATCTTGAGAAAGAAGAATGGAACTGGAGGAATCAACCTGCCTGACTTCAGACTCTACTACAAAGCCACAGTCATCAAGACAGTATGGTACTGGCACAAAGACAGAAATATAGATCAATGGGACAGAATAGAAAGCCCAGAGATAAATCCACGAACCTATGGACACCTCATCTTTGACAAAGGAGGTAAGGATATACAATGGAGAAAAGACAACCTCTTTAACAAGTGGTGCTGGGAAAACTGGTCAACCATTTGTAAAAGAATGAAACTAGAACACTTTCTAACACCATATACAAAAATAAACTCAAAATGGATTAAAGATCTAAATGTAAGACCAGAAACTATAAAACTCCTAGAGGAGAACATAGGCAAAACACTCTCTGACATAAATCACAGCAGGATCCTCTATGACCCACCTCCCAAAATATTGGAAATAAAAACAAAAATAAACAAATGGGACCTAATGAAACTTAAAAGCTTTTGCACAACAAAGGAAACTATAAGTAAGGTGAAAAGACAGCCCTCAGGTTGGGAGAAAATAATAGTAAATGAAGCAACAGACAAAGGATTAATTTCAAAAATATACAAGCAACTCCTGAAGCTCAATTCCAGAAAAATAAATGACCCAATCAAAAAATGGGCCAAAGAACTAAACAGACATTTCTCCAAAGAAGACATACAGATGGCTAACAAACACATGAAAAGATGCTCAACATCACTCATTATCAGAGAAGTGCAAATCAAAACCACAATGAGGTACCATTACACGCCAGTCAGGATGGCTGCTGTCCAAAAGTCTACAAGCAATAAATGCTGGAGAGGGTGTGGAGAAAAGGGAACCCTCTTACACTGTTGGTGGGAATGCAGACTAGTACAGCCACTATGGAGAACAGTGTGGAGATTTCTTAAAAAACTGGAAACAGAACTGCCATATGACCCAGCAATCCCACTTCTGGGCATACACACTGAGGAAGCCATATCTGAAAGAGACACGTGCACCCCAATGTTCATTGCAGCACTGTTTATAATAGCCAGGACATGGAAGCAACCTAGATGTCCATCAGCAGATGAAGGGATAAGGAAGCTATGGTACATATACACCATGGAATATTACTCAGCCGTTAAAAAGAATGCATTTGAATCAGTTCTAATGAGATGGACGAAACTGGAGCCCATTATACAGAGTGAAGTAAGCCAGAAAGATAAAGATCATTACAGCATACTAACACATATATGTGGAATTTAGAAAGATGGTAATGATAACCCTATACGCAAAACAGAAAAAGAGACACAGATATACAGAACAGACTTTTGGACTCTGTGGGAGCAGACGAGGGTGGGATATTTCGAGAGAACAGCATGTATATTACCTAGGGTGAAACAGATCACCAGCCCAGGTGGGATGCATGAGACAAGTGCTCGGGCCTGGTGCATTGGGAAGACCCAGAGGAATCGGATGGAGAGGGAGATGGGAGGGGGGATCGGGATGGGGAATACATGTAACTCCATAGCTGATTCATGTCAATGTATGGCAAAACCCACTGCAATGTTGTGAAGGAATTAGCCTCCAACTAATAAAAATAAATGGGGAAAAAAAAAAAAAAAAGCCATAGCCTTGACTAGATGGACCTTTGTTGGCAAAGTGATGTCTCTGCTTTTTGATTTGCTGTCTAGGTTGTTCATCACTTTCCTTCCAAGGAGTAAGAGCCTTTTAATTTCGTGGCTGCAATCACCATCTGCAGTGATTTTTGAGCCCCCCAAAACAAAGTCAGCCACTGTTTCCACAGTTTCCCCATCTATTTGCCATGAAGTGATGGGACTGGATGCCATGATCTTAGTTTTCTGAATGTTGAGCTTTAAGCCAACTTTTTCACTCTCCTCTTTCACTTTCATCAAGAGGTTCTTTTGTTCATCTTCACTTTCTGCCATAAGGGTGGCATCATCTGAATATCTGAGGTTATTGATATTTCTCCTGGCAATCTTGATTCCAGCTTGTGCTTCCTCCAGCCCAGCATTTCTCATGATGTACTCTGCATATAAGTTAAATAAGCAGGGTGACAATATACAGCCTTGACATATTCCTTTGCTGATTTGGAACCAGTCTGTTGTTCCATGTCCAGTGCTAACTGTCACTTCCTGACCTGCATATGGGTTTCTCAAGAGGCAGGTCAGGTGGTCTGGTATTCCCATCTTTTTCTGAATTTTCCACAGTTTGTTGTGATCCACACAGTCAAAGGCTTTGGCATAGTCAATAAAGCAGATGTTTTTCTGGAACTCTCTTGTTTTTTCAATGATTCAGCCGATGTTGGCAATTTGATCTCTGGTTCCTTTGCTTTTTCTAAAACCAGCTTGAACTTCTGGAAGTTAATGGTTCACCTATTGCTGAAGCCTGTCTTGGAGAATTTTAAGCATTACTTTATTAGCATATGAGATGAGTGCAATTGTGTGGTAGTTTGAACATTCTTTGGCATTGCCTTTCTTTGGGATTGGAATGAAAACTGACCTTTTCCAGTCCTGTGGCCACTGCTGAGTTTTTCATATTTGCTGGCATATAGAAGATAATGGAAAATAAATCAGATCTTTTAAAGTGTTTAGACTCTACTCTATGGTTGATTGTAAGCCAGTTGGGAGACTTAAATAAGAAAGTACATGCTCTAATAATTTGTCTTTTGTAAAAATCATCCTGGAAGCGGCGGGATTTAACTGTGTAAGAGGAATACCATGTATCTGCTTTGATTCCCAATATCAGTTCTCCTGCCCTGATGTCTCTAATGAACTTTACATGAGTATGAAGCTGACACCTTGACTTCCCACTTGGGATACTAACAGATACCTGACTTATCTAGTCTATAATTAAGTTCCTGATAGGTCTTCAGGTCTGTTCCTTACATAGTATCATTACTTCATTCTCCCTCTACCACCAGGGCTGCCCAGGTGACACAGTGGTAAAGAAGTCTCCTGCCAATGCAAGAGATGCAGGAGACACAGGTTTGATCCCTAGGTGGGGAAGATCTCTTGGAGTAGGTAATGCAACACACTCCATGGACAGAGGTACAAGTGTAACCTGGTATTGTAAAGAGTTCTGCTCTACTGAGCATGGACTTCCAACATCAGGTATCAGTAAAAAGAGTGGCTCTGGCCCTTAGAAGAGAAGAGGATTAGGGGAACGGAAGCCCTATGATGTGACAATGTCTGAAAATTGATAGACCTCTAAATATTAACAAGCTGTTTGTGTAAAACAAAAAAAAAAATAAATAAATTAGAAATTATATTATTCTTAACAATGGTGTTTAAATCTTCAAATTGTTAACAATTGATAATCTACTGAAGATAACATTAAAATACATAGCAAAATAACAATTTGAGAGAAGGATAAAGAGTTTCTTAGCTTTCTCTCAATAGTAACAATATTGATTAAATTTGCATGCCATTTAGTAAATTTCTCATGTTGTAATTTCTAACACAATTACTAAAAGAAATAATAAAGTACTGAGTATAATGGGAAAAGCAGATAAGGACAAAAATAAAATAATTGAACAATATTATGGATAAAAATATAAATGATTTTAAAAAAAAGACTAGAAGAGCAAAGAGATAACATAACTTCTAAATAACTATGCTTGCTCCAAAGATGGTCAGATAAGATATCCAACTATTTGTACTTTTACAAGAGATACATCATGAATATGATTATCAAAAACTGAAGACAGAGGAATGTCCATGTTTTGTGTGATCTGAAACAAACAATCTAGGGGATAGCTAAGAAAAGTAATTTAGAAATTATCAGTGTAACCTTAGGAGCAAAAATGCATACTTACAGAGTGAGAAAGTGAAGATTCTAACCATGCACAAATACCATAATCATCATAAATCAATAAAAAGAGCATACCATTATCTTTATTATTATTATTGTATATTATAATTTATTTCAAAATTATAGGTAATAATAATTTATTCTTACTCTAGCATAATTGTTGTGACTAAAACTCTGGGGGAGAACGTGAGGGTGGGATGTTTTGAAAGAACAGCATGTTTATTATCTATGGTGAAACAGATCACCAGCCCAGGTGGGATGCATGAGTCAAGTGCTCGGGCCTGGTGCACTGGGAGGACCCTGAGGAGTCGGGTGGAGAGGGAGGTGGGAGGGGGGATCGGGATGGGGAATACGTGTAACTATATGGCTGATTCATGTCAATGTATGACAAAACCCACTGAAATGTTGTGAAGTGATTGGCCTCCAACTAATAAAATAATATTAAAAAAAATAGTTTCAATAATTAAATCTTTCAGCTTCACAACTCAATAGTTATTGCCAATCAATACCTTTCACTGCCATTGATGGCACAAATGTGCTTCCTTTCAAAGCCTAGTCCTCAGAGAACTCCAGCCCTTTCCCTATGTCCTGTTCCCCTTCCCTCCTCTGACACTGTTTTTCACAGAGAAAAGTAGCTTTGAAACATAGGTTTGATGGGTCCCCACGCATAGTGCCCTATGCTCAAAGAAGCCCATTTAGGGGCAGGTTGTCACAGGAGACCAGGACAAGAGGCACCTTTAGAAGGTTCAATACCACCTCAGGTTTTAGTGGTTTACCCCAGGTTAGGCCAGCACTCTACTTCTGGCTGAGGGTAAAAGATAAGATTCCTCCCTGAGTCTCAGGGGAGACTATGGAAAGCTTAGATTTCTTACGGTAAACCCCTATCTATCTGAAGGTAAAGAGAAAGCTATACCATTTTAATACTAACCAAAGAAAGCTCTCATTCCCCTATGGACATTAGACAAAATGGACCTAAAGGCAGAAAAGAATTTCTAAAGGAAAAGAAGTTTACTTTATAATGATCCAAAATTTAATTCATCATCAAGCAGCACCAGTTTAAAATTCATATGTACTCAATGATACCTTCTTAAAATATATATAATTGATATTGAGAAACCTACAAGGAATAATGGACAAATCTACAACCAGAGCTAAGCCAAGTATCCAAAATATTAGTACGAATAGGAAAGTTGAGCAACATCATGAACAAAGTTAACCCAAACTGTGCAATGTGTATTCTTTTCCATTGCATACTTAATATTCAAAACATGGTCCATATACTAAGTCATAAAGAAAACATTCACATAGTACATGTACTTTGCAAAAATGCATTAAAGGTAATATTTGCCTTGTTTCCTTCCAACCTTTCCATCACACATATGCACACAGTTAATCACCTTTTTCAATCTCAAAAAAAGGTGACTTTGAGCAAAGAAACTGCTAGCTCTGAAAAAGGTAGGAAGGAGTATTCAAATGTATCTGACCCAAGAAAATCAATTACTTATCTATACCTTTACTGGAATCATTTATATAATTTGTTGGTGGAGCTAATTTACCTTGAAATAATTTCTGTTAAAAAAATGCACGTTCTAATGCTAAGACTTAAGATAGGAAAAAGTAACAGACATCATAGAGGCCTGAAAGTACATTATTATTCAGTTTGGCTGTTCAGAATCCCAGCTGTGATCTAGTTAATCTCTGAGACCATTGCCCCAGGAATTGATAGCATTCCTGGAAAACCTCCCCACAACCCCACTTCAAATCTACTGCTGCCTGAAACTGCCAACTGTTTCATTTTAAAGATTCTAGTGATTTTAAAATTGCCTCTACTAGAGAGGGAGTAATTGGTAAAAATCCCCAAGGGTAGTGACTGGGAAAAAGCTGTCACTGGTAATAGCAGGGAGTTACACATAAACGCCGATGAATTTTCTGACTGATGGAACTGAGATATGATTGAAGTTTAATAACCAAGGATGCTGATAGCTGGATAAAAAAAGAGGACAAAAGCTCACGCACTCACATATGTATACATATCAGGGGGAAAAACATATTTAAAAGCAATTTTTCTGCTTTTAAGTTATAAGTCACATTGGATAGATTAAATGCGTTTTTGGCATCAAGATCCCGACCAATTGTGAGAACAGTCACTGTTTTCCTATTTCTTCTTTTCACCTCTCATTAAATATTACTGTTGCAAGGACTATTATTTTCAATACTTGAAAAGGAAAGGAGTGTTCAAGAAATTAGTGGGAAGGATATGGACATTACTAAAAGCAGAGAATACAAACCATCCAATCAACAATTGGATACTTCAACAAAACCATGTACAACCTATACATTGTAACAACCTAACTTCTTAAAAAGTACACACATAAACATACACAAACATATATAGAACCAAAACATTATCTCAAGCAAAACTAACACTAAAATTTCAAGAGCACCAAGTATTGTCTTTTAAGTGAATGATACAGTGATAGAACACTTTTAAGGTCATTGATATATTCTTACCTGTAATGTTGATTGCTTGTCCTCCTTTTTATAGATTTTAGTTTCTTCAAAAAATTATATGATAGTTCTAGGATATTACATTAACTTTTAACATCTTGATTATAAAAATAACCTTAAAAAAGTAAATAAATTCATGTTTTTCCTTCCAAGATCCCGCTAGTAATACTGACATTAACAGAGTGAAGTAATATATCTTTGTTTGTAGCTTATGCAGGCTTTCAAATAATATATTTACATTGAATTCTATCTTTGACAGTGAAAATAAAATAGAATGTCTGGTAGATCACCAGTGTTAAGACTGCTTTTATCCCAAAGATTCACTCATGACTCTTCTAAAATCACTTCTTATTCCCCTTCTTTGTGAGTGTTGTCAATAACTCAAATTGCCCTACTCTGAAGTCTAGCACCACTAAGGAATAATCATGAAATGACAAATGTCATTCACTAAATTGATAGTTCTTACTCAACTGTTCAGTATTTTCTGAAGAAAGGTAATTCTGAAATTATTTTGTAAATGGACACCTTTCTTTAGATAAAAAAATAGAGCCATTCCTTTAGAATTCTAGGCCACATTTTCTTATATAAGGTTTATATTTTTCTTATTCTTTAATGACCTTACTCTCTTCCTCTATTCTTCCTTCTTGTGAAAGTTTATGGGGATAAATATATCCCTAGGCATCCTATTCTTTCAGCCTTCCACTATTCAGTGAGCGGACTTGTCACTTCTCAGATGCCTGGATACCAGGCTAAGAGCCAAAAATATGTTGCTACTGGCAAGCTCCACGAATGGGTTGATGTCCTGTGATACCTCGCTAGATACCGTCACCTTGAATGTGCATGTTACTAGAAAATTTAAGAGTTACACTGGTAAATGTTCTTTTTTTTCCCCAAAAATCTTTCCTCTAAATACCTTACTTAGAGGTAAGTAGTATTTTTTACCTCTAAAAACTGCACGTTGACTCACAGTATTATGTAGAAATGACAGTGAATTATTAGCAACCACATTAAATAGATTAATCTCACTAAATTTTTAAAATAAAAACATTTAAAAAATATGGAATTCCTGAGAACAATGATTATTTTGCATGTGTATTGCAACTAGGTGGAGCAGGAAATGGCAACCTCTTCCAGTGCTCTTGCCTGGAAAATTCCATGGACAGCATAGCCTGGTGGGCTACAGTCCATATAGTCAACGAGGTTGCAAAGAATTGGACAGGACTGACTGAGGGCATACGTACACTTTGCAGCTAGTATCTTAGTAGTTGTTGCCTTAATTGAAATCTTTGTTCTTAAGTCCAGAGTTTTATTTGCATTCTATCTTTTCCTGCTCTCTATCCTCTCTTCCACTGGTTTCATTAAGTACTATAAGAAATGAAAGACATGTTAATAGGAAAAGAACTCATCAAAAATGAGTTAGCCTCAGTTACTAAAGCATAAACGTAAAACAAAATATCTGTTACTTCAAAGTTCAACCAGTTTTCCGTGTTTATTACTCTGATTAGAAAGATTATTCATTATTTAATTACATAAAAAATAGGATTGTTGTTTGTTTTTAAGTAGTTGATGTTAAATATATCCATAAACATATTTAAAAGAATCAAGGCAAGAGATTTTTTTACTTAAGAATTAAAACAACTTCTGAGGATCTTGATTTGATAGCTTTGTAAAAACTCTAATTCAAAAGATGTCTTTCTCTACTTTTGATAATAGCACTTATTACTGTAGTGACTTGTTATAGTTTGATTATTAGACAGGTTACCCTTGAGTCATGGTTTCCTGTTATATCTATTTGGTGACAGATTTTGCACTCATTATAATTGAATCTCATCTTCCTTTATTTATAAAAACTGTTTTTAAACCAAACTAGAGAAAGTCGCTCAGTTGTGTCCAACTCTGTGCAACCCCAAGGACTATACAGTCCCTGGAATTCTCCAGGCAAGAACACTGGAGTGGGTTGTCATTTTTTCCTCCCACTTTGCAGGCATATTCTTTACCAGCTGAGCCACCAGGGAAGCCCAAGAATACTGGAGTGGGCAGCCTGTCTCTTCTCCAGCGGATCTTCCTGACCCAGGAATCCAACTGGGTCTCCTGCATTACAGGTGGATTCTTTACCATCTGAGCTACCAAAGAAGCCCTAAGCTAAACTGATCTCTAATATTAAAAATGAGGAATTATCCATGAGGGCAGCTTATAACCAAAAGAAGTCATCAGATGGGCATTAGGAAAGCAGAAGATATTCTGTTTCTATCTGGGTACTAGTTACTTTGTGATGGCATTTATTTAAATTAAAGAAAGTTAATTTTTACAATTCATACAATTTCAAAGTAGAGAGCACCTGAAAAATATCAAGCATGCAACTAGGTACACCAGGAACTGAATTAATTTTTTCTGTTTACTGGGATGCCCTTTATTAAATACATAAATCAATAAGAAATGTCATTATTTTGCAAAGTTTTCAAACCCATAAGGGCCAAATAACTGATTTGGAAAACTAAGTTCAGTATCTTAATTTTGTACCAAGACAGTATAGTTTGATGCTGATATGAATACTGTGGCAGGGGATAAAGTACACAAGTCTGGAAATACCAAGCAAAGAAAAGTATCAGGTTTCCTTTGAAGCCATTGACATTTGAGTGACTAATACTTGCCAAAACCTTCTCTCAGTTTTTGTTATTTCAGTTGTCCTAACGACTCCTATTCAGCAGTTGAATAGTGGGGTTCTTAACAGGAAAAGTATAAACAGGCTTTTATGTTTGAAAAGAAACAAGAGTAAATTACTAAGTGACATCAATTACAACTAATTCCAGATTTACAATAGAAAACTAGAATAGAGGACATAGTCTTTATAAGTAATGGACAAGAATAATTTTTGTGTACTTAGCTATATTTTTCCTAGTAAAGAAAAGTCAGGGGAAGCATTTTTAATATCCTCTATTTAACACAATGTAATAGGGATACATTTAACATCAATTTTCTGTTCTCTATTGTAGGGTTCATTTTAAAAGCATTGACAGATTATTTCTCACAAAGAAAGGTAGATGATCATTTATTCAAAGCAGAAAACCAATAAAATCTGTTTTATTGTTTTAAAGAGATAAATTTTAAAATTAAAACATTTGAAGAGTTATTGTTGCAGAAATGATTTGTTGTTTTTCAGTCACTAAGTTGTGTCCAGCTCTTTTGCAACTTCATGGACTATAGCTCATCAGGCTCCTCAGTTCATGAGGTTTTCCAGGCAAGAATACTGGGGTGGGTAGTTGTTCCCTTCTCCAGGGGAACTTTTCAACCCAGGGGTCAAACCTTCATCTCCTGCGTTGGCAGGTGAATTCTTTACCACTGAAGTACCTGGGAAGCCCAAAGAAATGATACATGTAATTTAGCAGATGTAATGCACTCTCAGTCTTCTCTCTTAGGAAATAGAACATTCAGTATCATTTGCTCAAACTTAGCTAATGAGCATAACTATTTATCTTTCCCTTCCTTCCTCAAGGAAATGAGAGCACTGGATATCAAAGTGCCTTGCTGAATTCCACATTAGGATCATATCCTCTGCCCTGTTTTATAGAATCACTCAAATTTGACTTTTACTTCCAGAATTTTTCCCCAGAATTTTTCTCTTCTTTATACTCCATCAGCTGGAGCCTTCCCTATATTTCCCCCAGAACATAAAAGGTACACTTGCTTCCAGAACCTGGCTTTATAGCTGATGACCAACATTCACTGTCTATTGAAGAAACTCCACACCAACTGTTTCATTTCTGGAATGGTGATGTGAAGATCTTCATGAACCCTTCCCCAGGTGAAATAGCCATAACTGGTGAAAATTATTAAAAAATACCCAACCATTTGAAGTCTTTGAAAAATGTCATAGGGTGCATAGTAAGAGGAGAAACACTTAAGAATATCTACTAAGTCCTTCTCAGAACTGTAAAGGGATATGGCATTTCAGCCATGATCCACCCACTTCCACCTGTGTTCACCATGATTGAAGCTCTACTCCAAATTGATTTTTCTTCCCTATGTGCTCAGTTGCTCAGTCATCCCCAACACTTAGCGACCTCATGGACTGTAGCCCAACAAGCTCCTCTATCCATGGAATATTCTAGGCACGAATACTAGGGAGGGTTGCTATTTCCTTCTCCAAGGTATCTTTCTGACTCAGGAATCAAGCCTGTATCTCTGGCATCTCCTGCATTGGTAGGCAGTGTCAGACTTTATTTTTTGGGCTCCAAAATCACTGCAGACGGTGATTGCAGCCATGAAATTAAAAAACTCTTACTCCTTGGAAGGAAAGTTATGACCAACCCAGACAGCATATTAAAAAGCAGAGATATTACTTTGCCAACAAAGGTCCGTCTAGTCAAGGCTATGGTTTTTCCAGTGGTCATGTATGGATGTGAGAGTTGGAGTATGAAGAAAGCTGAGTGCTTGAGAATTGATTCTTTTGAACTGTGGTGTTAGAAAAGATTCTTGAGAGTCCCTTGGACTGCAAGGAGTTTCAACAAGTCCATCCTAAAGGAGATCAGTCCTGGGTGTTTATCGGAAGGACTGATTCTGAAGCTGAAACTCCAAATCTTTGGCCACCTCATGGGAAAACTTGACTCATTGGAAAAGACCGTGATGCTGGGCGGGATTGGGGGCAAGAGGAGAAGGGGATGACAGAGGATGAGATGGCTGGATGGCATCAGTAACTCAATGGACATGAATTTGAGTAAACTCCCGGAGTTGGTGACGGACAGGGAGGCCTGGCATGCTGTGATTCATGGGGTTGCAAAGAGTCGGACATGACTGAGCGACTGAACTGAACTAAACTGAACAACTTAAGACAGAGAAGGCAATGGCACCCCTCTCCAGTACTCTCGCCTGGAAAATCCCATGGACAGAGGAGCCTGGTAGGCTGCAGTCCATGAGTCACTAAGAGTTGGACAGGCCTGAGCTACTTCCCTTTCACTTTTCACTTTCATGCATTGGAGAAAAACGGCAACCCACTCCAGTGTTCTTGCCTGGAGAATCCCAGGGATGGGGGAACCTGGTGGGCTGCCGTCTATGGGGTCACACAGAGTTGGACACGACTGAAGCAACTTAGCAGCAGCAGCAGCAGCAGCAACAACTTAAGAAGTATTAATTTTCCCTAATATAGTCTTTGAGGATGATGATTTATCTTAAAATCAAATCTTGTTTACAAAAGCAACTCCACCTTGTTGGATAGGACTGAGCAACTCTGAGTTACAGGTTGAAACTTATATGTCATCTTGGATTATAGGCATGACTATATTTAAAAATTGATTCAAGTAGTATGAGTGCTTTCCCATTTGATTGGCTCCTACTGTGAGCCAGGGTAAAAGAATGGTAATATACAAGAAATCTTGTCCTCAAGACGTTTGGAGATTGAGATAAAGAATATAAGAAATCCATGGCTGATTCATGTCAATGTATGGCAAAAACCACTACAATATTGTAAAGTAATTAGCTTCCAACTAATAAAAATAAGTGAAAAAAAAAGAATATAAGAAGTACAGAGCTATAATTATATACATTCACTTGCATGTGAGATAATAAAAAAAAATTATTGCAATGTAAATCATAGGTTCCATTTGGGACCTTGAAAATCCACATACATGTCTGGAAATTGTAGAAATATGACATATTGATGATGGAAATTATAGTATATAGACATGCTTTTCACTATAGATAACTGTGTGATCAAAAATTCTAGGATGAGAAAACAGTGTTTTGCAATAGTCAAAAGCAATAGTCAGAATAGTCAGAAGCAATAGTCAGAAGCAAAAAGAATTGATTAACAATGCTAATGAGCTCAAGGAAAATAGCACTCCTTTCCATTTCTTCTTTTTCTGTCACTCACTGCTATGTTTCCATTTTTTGCTTGATTCCATCCATCCATCCATCCATCCGTGACAACTGAACTATAAGAGCTGTGAGGCTAAGAACATTTTCTATTTTATCTATCACTGACTACCCAATTTTAAACAAAATGTATGTTTTATAGGATGTGTGCAATTAATATTTGATGATTTTCCCTGAAAACTGTATTATCTAACCAAATTGTATACTTCCAAAAAGAAATATGAACCTGTGTGATGATAAGACATTTATTAAAGACAATACAAAATGATTCCTGTAATACTTGCACTTCTAAATGCATAATATTCTAGGTTCTTCATCTCAATTTCTACTCGTAAAAGTACAATGTGAGTAGAATCAGTCATCCCCACATCAGAGGCAATTTTCAGGAGGATTAATTAGAAGTGCTTTGTTTGGTCTTGAAAAACCTTAATCGGAGTCACTGATACCTGAGTATTCTATGCCAAAACAAAGACTTTTTGTCAAAGCAATCAGGTGGCAAACAGATCACAGATAAATTAATATACCTGTAACTGTGAAGAAAAATATGGCAAGATTTCCATATGATGTCAATAAAAGCAGAGCAAATATTTTTATATGAAACTGCATTGAGGCTCCAACAATTGACTTTGTTTTCAAAGAGTTTCTCTAGCATATTCCATTACACAGCATTGGGTCCAGGAAATATTTTTTTTTAAGTCTCTGGGACTTAAGACTAATGATTAAAGTCATTTAAAAATTGAGTTATTTCCTCAAAGCTTTGGAAAAAGTCTGAGATTAGAGTGTCTTCTCACAAATAAAATAAAATAAAATAAATCAGCAGGACAAATACTGTTGATTGTCTAATTATTGACTGAATAATACCTAAATGTGGAATGAAATCAAGAGCCATTGTTGCAGGATCAGAGGCATTGCAATGTAATAGATTCTAAAAACATTTAGAATGTTTTTAGAATGTTTGGGAGCTGACTTAAATGCAAAGTTAAATTAATCACTGGATGAAAATCCTGGGATGAAATATAATACTTATATGGGTTGATTGTGAATTTGCCAATAGCAAGGCCTGTTTCACTTATTCTTCTTCTAAATCACTATTCCTTTGTGCCACTGAGCAATTAATTTCCTATTTGGTTGCTTTCATATCTACAACATTAAAAACATTAAAGCCTACCTAATTCTCACTTATTTTATTATCCCAACAGTACCCATGTATTAAGGGAGCAAAGTCAATTTCTATTTAATCTGGGCTGCTGTAAATACAAACCTTTGCTTGACAGCCAACCTAGACATCTCTTGTCTGTTGCAGACACTATAAAATCCTCATTCTCAGTGACTTGCAGCAATCAGAAATATAGGACAAATTGCAGGTTTGTAGGAAGATGAGGTTCAATTACAATAAATGTAAAATCTACCATTTAAGAGATAGGATAAAAGCAGAAAAACCAAGACTCAAGGGAATCCTGTCTAATAATCAAATGATAACAAATCATAAAAGTTATAAGTACTATTATCAAAAGAACAAAAAGACATCTTTCAAATTGAGGTTTTTACAAGGCTATCAAATCAAGATACCCAGTTCTCTTTCTAATTCTAAAGTAAAAAATCACTTTCCCTGACACATATAAATATTTTTATGGGTACATTTAACATCAGCTACTTAAAAACAAGCAGCAATCCTATTTTTTATGTAACTAAAAGCCAAATAATAATCTTTCTGATGAGGGTAATAAACATGCCCAAATGGAAAAATAGTTGAACTTTGAAGTAACTCATACTTTCTTTTATGCTTATGCTTTAGTAACCAAGGCTAACTCAATTTTGGTGTTTTCATTTCAACATATTTTTCATTTTGTATAGTACCTAATGGGCTTCCCTGGTGGCTCAGATGGTAAAGAATCTCCCTGCAATACATGAGACCCAGGTTCTACTGCTGGGTCAGGAAGATCCCTGGAAAAGGGAAAGGCAACCCACTCCAGTATTTTTGAGTGGAGAATCCCATGGATACAGGAGCCTGGCAGGCTACGGCCCATAGGGTTATAAAGAGTTGGATAGGACTGGTACTGACACTACTTCACTGCTACTGTAGTACCTAATGAAACCAATGGAGGAGGGAGTAGAGAGTAGGAAATGTAACTCTTGAGAACAAAGGTCTCAATTAAAGTACCAACTACTAAGATAATGGTTTCAATACACATGCAAAATAATCATAGTTCTCAGTAACTCCAATGCTTGGGTGTTAGAAGTTCTAGATAAAAATTCATTTTGCCCAAGGGATCTTGAAAAAGAAGTTCAATATTTGTGTGCTATAATATTTGTTCCCTAAATTAAATTTTTCACAGCTTTTTTCAGATTAAATGTTTATTGCATTCACTATTAACATACCCTAGAAATATATCATAGTTGATACCCTTGTGCTTATAAATGACTTCTAAAAACAAGTTAAAGTAGATATGCCTTCTGCATAGCTTTATAGAAGCTAGTGTAATTAATGTTAACTATAGGAGTTCCCAGGGCTTCCCGTGTGACTCAGATGGTAAAGCGTCTGTCTGCAATGCAGGAGACCCGGGTTTGATCCTTGGTTTGGGAAGATCCCCTGGAGAAGGAAATGGCAGCCCACTCCAGTATTCTTGCCTGGAAAATACTATGGACGGAGGAGCCTGGTGGGCTACAGTCCATGGGGTTGCAAAGAGTCGGACATGACTGAGCGACTTCACTTCACTTCACTTTACTATAGGAGTTTCCAGGTGGCGCTAGTGGTAGAGAACCTGCCTGCCAGTGCAGGAGACTTAAGAGATGAGGGTTATGTACTTCTGAGTCTCTTTTTCTTTTTTGCACATAGGGTTATCGTTATCATCTTTCTAAATTCCATATATATGTGTTAGTATGCTGTAATGATCTTCATCTTTCTGGCTTACTTCACTCTGTATAATGGGCTCCAGTTTCTTCCATCTCATTAGAACTGATTCAAATGAATTCTTTTTAACAGCTGAGTAATATTCCATGGTGTATATGTACCACAGCTTCCTTATCCATTCATCTGCTGATGGGCATCTAGAGGAGTCGGGTGGAGAGGGAGGTGAGAGGGGGGATCGGGATGGGGAATACGTGGAACTCTATGGCTGATTCATGTCAATGTATGACAAAATCCACTGAAATGTTGTGAAGGAATTAGCCTCCAACTAATAAAAAAAAGTTAAAAAAAAAAAGAGATGAGGGTTAGATCCCTGGGTCAGGAGGGTATCCTGGAGAAAGGCATGGCAACCCATTTCGGTATTCTTGCCTAGAGAATTCCATGGACAGAGGAGCCTGCCGGGCTACAGCCCCCAGTGTCACAGAGTCTGACACAACTGAGCAACTGAACAACAACATAAAAATGTAAATTGAAAATTTGAACATCCTGTTCTTCATGATCCTTTCATTGCTTTAAAAGCATGTGCCTTCAAAAAATAACACTAATACCTTAGAGATAAGTTGGGGACCCTGTGATAAACTGACTAATGTGTGGAATTTAGTATGGCCTATGGATTCCTTTAGATGGAATTGGAAATCAGGCCATTCCAACAATTTAAGTAGTATTAATTTTCCCTAATATAATCTTTGAGGATGATGATTTCTCTTAAAATCAAATCTTATTTACAAAAGCAGCTCCACCATGTTTCAATGAAATTAAAAAATGAGTTATTTCCTGCACACATGTATATGTGTATATATGTGTGTGTGGAAAGAGTGACAAAGAAAAAGAACATTGCATTCATCACTACACTACATTTGTTTTCAGTTATTTTAAAGAGAATTATTCCTTGCATACAAATGTTTTTGAATAAGTGTTTGATGTATTGTGTATATTATTATTCCACACCCAGACATACAACGTACATACAACACATAGAGCTCACTCAGCTCATGTAACTCTGGGCTACTGACCACCTGACTCTGTCATATTTTGTATACCCAGGAGACTCGTTTCTTGGCTGAAGCTCTTGAACTTCTTGGCCCCTGTTCTTGAATGCTCTTCCCCAGGTATTTCACTTTGCTCTCTTACTTTTGTCTCTGGTGTTTATTTTTGATGAAATACCACTTTATCAATGAGACCTTCCCTGATCACCATATTAAATGTTTCAGCACACTTTTACATGAATATCACTCACTCATTACACCCTTTTTCTGTCTTTTTTTTTTTTTCTTTTTCCAGAGCTACAGTTCATGGGGTTACAAGAGTCACATGGACACGACTGAGCAACTGAATCACCACAGAGCGCTTCCATCACGAGTTTCATTTAATGTTTATTTTTTATTTATTTACAGTTGTCTATTTCCCGCTTATTGGAACACCAGTGCATAAACTCGATGAAGGTAGCTTTTTATGAACAAAATATCTTTTGAGCTGATACTACAGTTTGGCACATTCCATTACTATTTTTGAATGAATTCTGTCCATCTTATTTGATCAATGTTATTATTGTAGAACCTATAACTCTTCCCATATTTTCTGCATTTGACACAAATCTTTGCTTATGCTTTAGCACTTTTGGATCATTTGCTCCTTATCCAAGCTACAGCCCCTTTTTTGCTGCCTTATTATATCAGCAGAGGCATTTTCCTTTGAGTTCTCTCCAATATTCCATGTTTTACAATGCTTCATCTGTGACCCTCTGCTATCTCTCTTTCTATTGAAATGCTACCCTTTCAACATCAATGAATTCACACTCAATTGTTGCCACAGATCATTTGGTGCTTTTCTCCCTGACAATTCAACTATTTATCAAACACTTCCTAATTTTCATTTCACACCTCTTTTCTGTGATCACACAGAGATGAGGTGTGAGAGGATAAAGTGATAAATGCACAGCTCAATTGAAATCCTAGAGAAAGAGAACTGGCAATATAAATTTACATTGCCATTTGACCATATGTCTGTCACACTAGAGAACATGGTTTCTTGAATTTTCACTCAATAATGCAATCAATTTGGTTTGTAAGGAGCCAATCTAGAAAGCTCCAGATGTATTTCTTAATGTTTAAATATATTGTGTGCAAAGTCAAGCTGAGCAAAACTCAATGAAGGCATTGATCCTTTCCAATTCCTTTCTCTCCCATTACACCCTGATCAATAAACACTTTTCCTACTTTAACTCTGAAACCCTCTTTAAAGAGAAACACATAATTTTTGGAGTAGTTTCAAGAAGGTCTTGTGGTTAATCTCATAATTCTTCAATTTTATTTTCT
Organism: Muntiacus reevesi; assembly: GCF_963930625.1. Classification (NCBI taxonomy): domain Eukaryota; kingdom Metazoa; phylum Chordata; class Mammalia; order Artiodactyla; family Cervidae; genus Muntiacus; species Muntiacus reevesi. Next base: position 84,999,939 of record NC_089254.1, on the reverse strand, counting down.
TTAGCTTCTGGTGTTTGGGTATAAGTTTGAATGACTTTGAGAAAAACTGACAAGCTGGACCACATTTTATTTCATTATAGGACACTCTTAATAAATATAGTTATTTTCATCCTAGGGTCTTTTTATTCTATTTTTTCTCTCATTGACATATATGAAATTATTGTCAAATGTTATTACATGAACATTATGAGTCTAAAGATTTGCTGAAAATATATTATGCCAGAAGACCTTTCTCCCATACCACCAAAGAGGGCCCTTTAGCTCTGGGATGCTAATTTACAATGTGCCCATATTTGCAAGATGTTTCTAAGCCAATTACAATTTCACAAACAAAAGGTAGCAACTTAATTTGTACTGTGTTTGTTAAAAATCTCATCCTGTGCAAGCTTCCTTTTAAATATCCTCCAACAATCTGAGGAATAACCACTAATTCTCAGGGATCTCACTGTGACTAAGTCTGAATTGTGACTATGGTTATGTGCTCACTTCACTTCCAAGTATTTTAAGAAACCCCATGAATGTAGAGCCATATGCTTTAAGATGTGGGGATATAATTATTATTCAACATGGATACTCACAAAGAACTGTTTATAAAGAAAGAAGAGAAGGCAGTAACTAAACTTAGGGAATGCAAATATCCATTAACTGATTCTGCCATGTGCTTTAAGGGTTCACAGGGAGTGATCACTAAATGACTTCAGTTCAGTTAAGTCGCTCATACTAGGAAATTAAAATAATTTGTGAATACAAGGCGGACAGAAAAAATAGAATAAAAAGACCCTAGGATGAAAATAACTATATGTACTAAGAGTGTCCTATAATGAAATAAAATGTGGTCCAGCTTGTCAGTCTTTCTCAAAGTCATTCAAACTTATACCCAAACACCAGAAGCTAAAGAAAATAAAATTGAAGAATTATGAGATTAACCACAAGACCTTCTCACTGGAAGGCAAGAGGCTGGTCTGGCATAAGAGCCAAGGGAGATGAGCAGTTCTTGAAGAAGAGCTGCATTTGAGTAGAGAGAAAGGAATGACATGAGCGCTGCAGGAGAATGAGGGAAAGCACAATCGGAATGTTGTTTGTGTTTTGTGCAGAAGATAATAGACTAGTTTAGTAATATAAGTGATCACTGCTCCTAAGTCTACTCTTGCAAAAATGAAACATTTTTTGTTGGACTATTAATGGGAACTCATGGTTTTCTATATCAGACAGCCAGTTCAGTAGCTCCGTTGTGTCCGACTCTCTGTGACCTCATGAATCGCAGCACGCCAGGCCTCCCTGTCCATTACCAACTCCTGGCGTTCACCCAAACTCACGTTCATGGAGTCAGTGATGCCATCCAACCATCTCATCCTCTGTCATCCCCTTCTTCTCCTGCCCTCAATCTTTCCCAGCATCAGGGACTTTTCAAATGAATTAGTTCTCTGCATCAGTGGCCAAAGTATTGGAGTCTCAGCTTCAACATCAGACCTTCCAATGAACATCCAGGCCTGATTTTTAAAATGAACTGGTGGGATCTCCTTGCAGTCTAAGGGACTCTCAAGAGTCTTCTCCAACACTACAGTTCAAAAGCATCAACTCTTCGGCACTCAGCTTTCTTTATCATCCAACACTCACATCCATACATGACTACTGCAAAAATGGTAGCCTTGACTAGACGGACCTTTGTTGACAAAGTAATATCTCTGCTTTTTAATATGCTGTCTAGATTGCTCACAACTTTCCTTCCAAGGAGTGTCTTTTAATTTCATTGCTACAATCACCATCTGCAGTGATTTTGCAGGCCAAAAAAATAAAGTCAGCCACATTTTCCACTGTTTCGCCATCTATTTGCCATGAAGTGATGGGACAAGATGTCATGATCTTAGTTTTCTGAATGTTGAGCTTTAAGCCAACTTTTTCACTCTCCTCTTTCACTTTCATCAAGAGGCTCTTTAGTTCCTCTTCACTTTCTGCCATAAGGGTGGTCCATCTGCCTATCTGAGGTTTTTGATATTTCTCCTGGCAATCTTGATTCCAGCCTGTGCTTCATCCAGCCCAGCGTTTCTCATGATGTACTCTGCATATAAGTTAAATAAGCAGGGTGACAATATACAGCCTTGACATACTCCATTTCCTATGTGGAACCAGTCTATTGTTCCATGTCCATTTCTAACTGTTGCTTCCTGACCTGCATACAGGTTTCTCAAGAGGCAGGTCAGGTGGTCTGGTATTCCCATCTCTTTCAGAATTTTCCACAGTTTATTGTGACCCACAAAGTCATAGGCTTTGGCATACTCAATAAAGTAGAAATAGATGTTTTTCTGGAACTCTCTTGCCTTTTCAATGATCCAGTGGATGTTGGCAATTTGATCTCTGGTTCTTCTGCCTTTTCTAAATCCAGCTTGAACATCTGGAAGTTCACGGTTCATGTACTGTTGAAGCCTGACTTGGAGAATTTTGAGCATTACTTTGCTAGCGTGTGAGATGAGTGCAATTGTGCAGTAGTTTGAGCATTCTTTGGCATTGCCTTTCTTTGGGATTGGAATGAAAACTGATGCTTTCCAGTCCTGTAGCCACTGCTGAGTTTTCCAAATTTGCTGGCATATTGATTGCAGCACTTTCACAGCATCATCTTCTAGGATTTGAAATAGCTCAATTGGAATTCCATCACCTCCCCTAGCTTTGTTCATAGTGATGCTTCCTAAGACCCACTTGACTTCACATTCCAGGATATCTGACTCTAGGTGAGTGATCACACCATCGTGATTGGGTCATGGAGATCTTCTTTGTACAGTTCCTCGGTGTATTCTTGCCACCTCTTCTTAATATCTTCTGCTTCTGTTAGATCCACACCATTTCTGTCCTTTATTGAGCCCATCTTTGCATGAAATATTCCCTTAGTATCTCTAATTTTCATGAAGAGATCTCTAGTCTTTCCCATTCTATTTTTTTTCCCTCTATTTCTTTGCATTGATGTCTGAGGAAGGCTTTCTTTTGTCTCCTTGCTATTCTTTGGAACTCTGCATTCAGATGCTTATATCTTTCCCTTTCTCCTTTGCTTTTTGCTTCTCTTTTTTTCACAGCTATTTGTAAGGGCTTTTCAGACAGCCATTTTGCATTTCTTTTTCTTGGGGATGGTCTTGATCCCTAACTCCTGTACAATGTCACAAACCTCCGTCCATAGTTCATCAGGCACTCTGTCTATCAGATCTAGTCCCTTAAATTTATTTCTCACTTCCACTGTATAATCATAAAGGATTTGATTTAGGTCATACCTGAATAGTCTATTGGTTTTCCCCACTTTCTTCTATTTAAGTTTGAATTTATCAATAAGGAGTTCATGATCTGAGCCATAGTCAGCTCCCAGTCTTGTTTTTGCTGACTGTATAGAGCTTCTCCAACTTTGGCTGCAAATAATATAATCAATCTGATTTCACTTTTGGCCATTTGGTGATGAACATGTGTAGAGTCTTCTCTTAACTATCAAGAAATAAAAATAGTTATAAATATAGATAAATGATAGAGGTGTGTGTGCAATATATAAACATAAATATATTCTCTACTCCATTCACTAACAAAGCCTGGGAGCTGTTACATCTAATAGCAGATACTGCTTTTGAAGTATTATTTTCCACTAAAAGGAACCAGCCTTGTTGAAGAAATGGCTGACTCCACGACCGAAACAGCACAAAGTGCATAAACCTAAATGACCTGGCATGTTGTTTTGTCAGAAAGCAAGGAAGTGCTTAATAATTGATTGCAATATCCAGTCTGGATAGGAGGGATTTTGAGGGAGAATGGATACATGTATATGTATAACTAAATCCCTTCACTGTTCAACTGAAACTCTCACTATATGGTTAATTGGATATATTTCAGTACAAAATGTTTCTGGTATTAAAAAAAGATTACATTAAAAAAATTAAAAACAAAACAAAAATTATGGCAAGATGACAAAAGATTATAGGGGCTATCATAAAGAACCTTCAACTGGCCAAATCCTGGACAATTTGATAACCAATATAAACAGTGGCAGGAATATAAGATAATCCATTGAATAAAATAGGACACTATATATGAAATTGAATGAATTAAAAATAATGATGGGGAACATTTACATAGCTTCAAATACTGATTAACTCTAAAGGCAAAATTAGTAATTTAACAGGGGAGAAGCCTGACACATAAGACCTTAGTCAAATGATCAAAATGTACATCAGCAACAATGGAACTAGTCAAAATTATATACCATTTAGAAAAAAAAATTCAAGAACAGAAAAAATTAAATATATATATATATATATATATATATATATATATATATACACACACACACATAAAAGCTTTAAAAATGAACAAACAAAAGGAAAATGTATGTGCCACCTGATCAGAGGCAAATTACTGACATAGCACCCCTTCTGATATTCTGACCAGGAATACAAAACTTGAATCTAATTATGAGGAACATCAGGTAAACTCAAGTTGACAGATATTTCATAAAATATTAGGCTTTAATTTAAATAGTATCAAAGTCATGAGAATCAAAGAAACACCAAATAACTGTTCAAGAGAGAAGCCTAAAGACACATGGTAAGTAAAGTAACACATGATTCCAAACGAGATGGTTTCCTTATAAAGTATGTTATAAGGGAATCTAGGCGAACTTCAATAGAGTGTGAACTTCATACTCCAAGTGACATGATAGTAATATTGTTGTTGCTGTTATTGTTAGTCATGTCCAACTCTTTTGTGACCCTGTGACCCTGCCAGGCTCCTCTGCCATGGGGTTTTCCTGGCAAGAATACTGGAGTGGGTTACCATTTCCTTCTCCAGGGGATCTTCCTGACACATGGATCAAACCCATATCCCTTGCATTGCAGGCAAAATCTTTACTGCTGAGTCACCAAGGAAGTCTGTATCATTGTTAATTCCTTTATTCTGAAGTTTTCTATGTGGCTATGTAGGAGAATGTCCTTGTGTGTATGGGATGCAAACTATACTGTTTGGGGTGGCAGGGCATTATATAGGAAACTTATTCTCAGATGGTTTGGGTAAAATAAATCTTTACTATATCTTCAAATTTTCTATAAATTTGATATTGTTTCAAAAATAATGTATTTTGAAGATTCAGTTAAGTCCAGTTCAGTCCAGTTGTTCAGTTGTGTCCAACTCTTTGAAACCCCATGGACTGCAGTATGCCAGTTTTCCCTATCCTTCTCCAACACCTACAGCTCGCTCAAACTCATGTCCATTAAGTCAGTGAGGCCATCCAACCATCTCATCCTCTGCTGTTCCCTTCTCCTCCTACTTCAATCTTTTCCAACATCAGGGGCTTTCCAGTGAGTCAATTCTTCGCTCCTGGTGGCCGAAGTATTGGTGTTTCAGCTTCAGCATCAGTCTTTCCAATGAATATTCAGGACTGATTTCATTTAAGATTGACTGGTTTAAGTCAGGATGGCTGCTATCCAAAAGTCTACAAGCAATAAATGCTGGAGAGGGTGTGAAGAAAAGGGAACCCTCTTACACTGTTGGTGGGAATGCAAACTAGTACAGCCACTATGGAGAACAGTGTGGAGATTTCTTAAAAAACTGGATATAGAACTGTCATATGACCCAGCAATCCCACTTCTGGGCATACACACTGAGGAAACCAGATCTGAAAGAGACACGTGCACCCCAATGTTCATCGCAGCACTGTTTATAATATCTAGGACATGGAAGCAACCTAGATGCCCATCGGCAGATGAATGGATAAGGAAGCTGTGGTACATATACACCATGGAATATTACTCAGCCATTAAGAAGAGTTCATTTGAATCAATTCTAATGAGATGGATGAAACTGGAACCCATTATACAGAGTGAAGTAAGCCAGAAAGATAAAGAACATTACAGTATACTAACACATATATATGGAATTTAGAAAGATGGTAATGATAACCCTATATGCAAAACAGAAAAAGAGACACAGATGTACAGAACAGACTTTTGGACTCTGTGGGAGAAGATGAGGGTGGGATATTTTGAGAGAACAGCATGTATATTACCTATAGTGAAACAGATCACCAGCCCATGTGAGATGCATGAGACAAGTGCTCAGGCCTGGTGCACTGGGAAGACCCAGAGGAATCGGGTGGAGAGGGAGGTGGGAGGGGGGATCGGGATGGGGAATACATGTAACTCCATGGCTGATTCATGTCAATGTATGACAAAACCCACTGAAATGTTGTGAAGTAATTAGCCTCCAACTAATAAAAATAAATGAAAAAAAAAAAAAAAGATTTATTGGTTTGATCTCCTTGCAGTTCAATAGACTCTCAAGAGTATTCACCAACACCTCAGTTCAAAAGCATCAATTTTTCAGTGCTCAGCATTCTTTATGGTCCATCTCTCACATCCATACATGACTACTGCAAAAACCATAGCTTTGACTAGATGGATCTATGTTGGCAAAGTAATGTCTCTGCTTTTTAATACACTGACAATGGTTGATATAGCTTTTCTTCTAAGAAGAAAGTGTCTTTTAATTTCATGGCCACAGCCAACACCTGCAGTGATTTTTGAGCCCAAGAAAATAAAGTCTGTCACTGTTTCCATTGTTTCCCCAATGAGAAAAGCTGTATTCATGTTTTTTTTTTTTCTTTTGTAATGGAACTGTTTTGAAGATCATTCCCATTACAAAAGAAAAGGAATAAAAAGTAATACCACTTTCAATTAATCTGACAGCTCCACAAATAGAACTATGGTTTAAAAACACAACTCAAGATGTTGGACACAAATTAAGTTTTAAAAATCTGACTTAGTTGTGAAAAAAATCACATCTCCATTTTTATGACTGAGGATTTTAATAGTTAGCACATGAAGCAAGGAGGAAGGGTGTAAAAGGAAATAGCCAACTAAAAGCAGTAGATATGAGATGACGCACATGAAAGTGTCCCTATGCAGCCAGTGATTAATCTCAAAAATTGAGTCCTAGGATAATAGGCACTCGTTTGTCTAGTGATGCATCTAAGTAGAATCATTTAACCACTGGACTGAAGGAGTGCTTATGGTAGTTTTCAAAATTTTGTATAATTTTCACTTTAAAAAAGCACACACTGTATTTTTGTTGTCACACCTTTATACTTTGGGAGATGCATAAATAGAATTTTTATTTTTGAGTTAGAATTAGTCACTACTGTAAGTAAGTTTCTGATATACCAGAACTTACACAGGACTGGGGAAACAGACTCTTGGAGGACACAAATAAGACCTTGTATCCACCAGGACCCAGGAGGAAGGAGTAGTGACCCCACAAGAGACTGACCCAGACTTGCCCATGAGTGTCCTGGAGTCTCCTGAGGAGGCATGGGTTGGCAGCAGCCTGCTGCAGAGATGGGGACACTGGGTGTAGCAGTGCCTGCATGGAACCTTTTGAAGGAGGTCGCTATTATCTTCGTGACCTCCACCATAGTTTGAAAGTGAACGCCACTCAATCGTGTCCGACTCTTTGTGACCCCATGAACTATACAGTCCATGGAGTTCTACAGTCCATGGAATACTGGAGTGGGTAGCCTTTCCCTTCTCCAGGGGATTTTCCCAATCCAGGGATTGAACCCAGGTCTCCTGCATTGCAGGCAGATTCTTTACCAGCTGAGCCACAAGGAAGCCCCCAGCATAGTTTGGCCTCAGGTAAATAACAAGGAGAAACAGCCCCACCCAACAACAGAAAATTAGATTAAAGATTCAATGAATCAAAACAAGACCTAGTTTTCCCCTCAGTCTCTCCCATTAGGAAACTTCCATAAGCCTCTTATCCTTCTCCATCAGAGGGCAGGCAGACTGAAAACTACAATCACAGAAAAATAACCAATCTGATCACATGGACCATAGCCTTATCTAACTCAATAAAACTATAAGCCATGCCTTGTAGGGCCACCCAAGATGGACAGGTCATGGTAGAGAGTTCTGACAAAATGTGGTCCACTGGAGAAGGGAATGGCAAACCACTTCAGTGTTCTTCAGTATTCTTGCCTTGAGAACCCCATGAACCGTATGAAAAGGAAAAAAGATAGGACACTGAAAGATGAACTCCCCAGGTCGGTAGGTGCCCAATATGCTACTGGAAATCAGTGGAGAAATAACTCCAGAAAGAATGAAGAGATGGAGCCAAAGTACAAACAACACCCAGTTGTGGATGTGACTGTTGATGGAAGTAAAGTCTGATGCTGTAAAAAGCAATAGTGCATAGGAGCCTGGAATGTTAGGTCCATGAATCAAGGAAATTGGAAGTGGTCAAACAGGAGATGGCGAAAGTGAACATCAACATTTTAGGAATCAGCGAACTAAAATGGACTGGAGGGGGTGAATTTAAATCAAGTGACCATTATATCTACTACTGTAGGCAAGAATCCCTTAGAAGAAATGAAGTAGCCATCATAGTCAACAAAAGAGTCCAAAATGCAGTACTTGGATGCAATCTCAAAAACAACAGATTGATCTCTGTTCGTTTCCAAGGCACGCCATTCAATATCATAGTAATCCAAGGCTATGCCCTGACCAGTAATGCTGAAGAAGCTGAAGTTGAACGGTTCTATGAAGACCTACAAGACCTAAAACTAACACTCAAAAGTGATGTCCTTTTCATATAGGGGACTAGAATGCAAAAGTAAGAAGTCAAGAAACACCTGGAGTACCAGGCAAATTTGGTCTTGGAACACAGAATGAAGAAGGCCAAAGGCTAATTGAGTTTTGCCAAGGAAATTCACTGGTCATAGCAAACACCATCTTCCAACAACACAAGAGAAGACTCTACACATGGACATCACCGGATGATCAATACCAAAATCAGATTGATTATATTCTTTGCAGCCAAAGATGGACAACCTCTATACAGTCAGCAAAAACAAGACCAGGAGCTGACTGTGGTTTAGATCATGAATTCCTTATTGCCAGATTCAGACTTAAATTGAAGAAAGTAGGGAAAACCAGTAGACCATTCAGATATGACCTAAATCAAATTCCTTATAATTATACAGTGGAGTGAGAAATAGATTCAAGGGATTAGATCTGACAGACAGAGTGCCTGAAAAACTATGGATGGAGGTTCATGACATTGTACAGAAGGCAGTGTACAAGACCATCCCCAAGAAAAAGATGTGCAAAAAGGCAAAATGGTTGTCTGACGAGGCCTTACAAATTGCTGTAAATAAAAGAGAAGCAAAAAGGAAAGGAGAAAAGGAAAGATATACCCATTTAAATACAGGGTTCCAAAAAATAGCAAGGAGAGATAAGAAAGCCTTTCTCAGTGATCAGTGCAAAGATATAGGGAAAAACAATAGAATGGGAAAGACTAGAGATATCTTCAAGAAAATCAGAGATACCAAGGGAACATTCCATGCAAAGATGGGCTCAATAAAGGACAGAAATGGTATGAACCTAACAGAAGCAGAACATATTAAGAGAGGTGGCAAGAATACACAGAAGAACTGTACAAAAACAGATCTTCATGACCCAGATAATCATGATGGGGTGATCACTCACCTAGAGCCAGACATCCTGGAATATGAAGTCAAGTGGGCCTTAGGAAGCATCACCACAAAAAAACCTAGAGGAGCTGATGGAATTCCAATTGAGCTATTTCAAATCCTAAAAGAGGATGGTGTGAAAGGGCTGGACTCTATATGCCAGCAAATTTGGAAAACTCAGCAGTGACCACAGGACTGGAGAACGTCAGTTTTCATTCCAATCCCAAAGAAAGGCAATGCCAAAGAATGCTCAAACTACCTCACAATTGCACTCATCTCACACACTAGTAAAGTAATGCTCAAAATTCTCCAATCCAGACTTCAACAGTACATGAACCGTGAACTTCCAGGTGTTCAAGATGGATTTAGAAAAGGCAGAGGAATCAGAGATCAGATTGCCATTGGATCATCAAAAAAGCAAGCGAGTTCCAGAAAAACATCTATTTCTAATTTATTGAGTATGCCAAAGTCTTTGACTTCATGGGTCACAATAAACTGTGGAAAATTCTGAAAGAGATGGGAATACCAGACCACTTTACCTGCCTCTTAGAAAGCTGTATGCAGGTCAGGAAGTAACAGTTAGAACTGGACATGAAACAACAGACTGGTTCCAAATTGGGAAAGGAGTATGTCAAGACTGTATATTGTCACCCTGTTTACTTAACGTATATGCAGAGTACATCGTGAGAAATGCCGGGTTGGATGAAGCAAGCTGGATTCAAGATTGCTGGGAGAAATATCAATAACCTCAAATATGCAGATGACACCACCCTGATGGCAGAGAGCCAAGAAGAACTAAAGAGTCTCTTGATGAAAGTGAAAGAGGAGAGTGAAAAAGTTGGCTTAACGCTCAACATTCAGAAAACTAAGATCATGGCATCCAGTCCCATCACTTCATGGCAAATAGATGGGGAAACAATGGAAACAGTGATAGACTTTATTTTGGGGGGCTCCAAAATCTCTGTAGATGAAGACTACTGCCATGAAATTAAAAGACTCTTGCTCCTTGGAAGAAAAGTTGTGACCAGCCTAGAGATTATATTAAAAAGCAGAGACATTATTTTGCTAACAAAGGGCTTTCTAGTCAAAGCTATGGTTTTTGTGGTAGTCATGTATGGATATGAGTTTTGGACTATAAAGAAAGCTGAGTGCTGAAGAATTGATGCTTTTGAACTATGGTGTTGGAGAAGACTCTTGAGAGTCCCTTGGACTTCAAGGAGATCCCAACAAGTGCATTTTAAAGGATATCAGTCCTGGATATTCATTGGAAGGACTGATGCTGAACCTGACGCTCCAATACTTTGACCACCTCATGCAATGAATTGACTCACTGGAAAAGACCCTGATGCTGGGAAAGAGTAAAGGTGGGAGGAGAAGGGGACTACTGAGGATGAGACAGTTGGATGGCATCACCAACTGGATGGTCATGAGTTTGAGTGTACTCCGGGAGTTGGTGATGGACAAGGAGTCCTGGCATTCTCCAGTCCATGGGGTCACAAAGAGTCAGACACGACTGAGTGACTGAGCTGAAGATTTAGTTACTACTGATACTTAGGCTAGTTTTGAATTGCTTAGACTAGATGAATTGATTGATAATAAAGTTTTACCTTTACCAATTATTTTACAGAAGTCTATAAGAGTTTTATGTATATAGAACATCTGTATGTGTGCTAATTCACTTTGGTGTCCAGTTCTTTGCAACCCTATGGACTGTAGCTCTCCAGGCTTTCCTATCCATGGGGCTTTCCAGGTAAGAATACTGGAGTAGGCTGCCATGCCACCCTCCAGGGGACCTTCCTGATCCAGGGATTGAATGCATGTCTCTTATGTCTTTGTCTCCTGCACTGATTGGCAGGAGGGTTCTTTACCAGTATTGCCACTTGGGAAGCCCATTCTCTTTATTTCAGTACTTTGGAAGAAGAGTAAGGAGATTTTTTTAAATCATGACATTTGTTTTACACAAATCATTATAACATTAATACTCTTCTTTGATAAAATTGAAAAATCAGGGTTTTTTTATGCTTCACAAAATATAGGAAGAGGTCAGATAAAGCTATTTTGTTGGTTGTCGCCCATTTAAAGTTGACTAAATTATTGACTTACTACTCCTTAAATAAATGATTATTCTATTACAAATTATGTGAGTCTCATCGCTGTATTTACTGAGTTGTGTGAAGGAAAATAGCATACATAGCAATGCATGGAGAAACTGAGTTTCAAGAAATTTAATGATACTTTCTTGCCTCAGTAGTTACACTGCCAATAGATTTCAGCTGTTTGAATTTAGTAATTGATTCTCCATAGCTTATAACATTTCTCTCTTTCCCCAAGAGTTTTTCTACTGGTATACAAAATTCCATTTCTTATATTTATTGATAACTTACATTAAGCAACATACTTTGTGATGTACTACAATGATATAAAATCCATAAACCATAAATCATGTGCTAAATACCTTAAAAGAAAAACAAAGCTGCTTGTGAACTCTAGCTAAGATTAGATTGTTTTCAGATGATAGAATTCACATCAGACACATGGCACATAGGCTGGACCTTAAAGAATAGACAGGATGTTAACATATACAGTTGAGAGAGAATGTTATCCTAAGGGATGAAAATAATAAGATTAAGAAAATTAAATTGGAAATATAATGATCAGTCTTAATGAGGGAAGAATTTGAACTTCCTTTCGGTTGGTAGGGGTGCATGAGAGACCAGTAAGAACAACGTTCAGAAAGTTATATTCTAATCAGACTTTGGAGGATACTGAATGCTAAATTTATTTGGAGTTTATTTTATTCTCAATACCTGGATTTATTCTCAATACTTTTGGAAGCCATTGGTGTGACACATTTGTCCTATTTCAGAAGGATCAATGGGCAGCTATAAAATGTTAATACTTGGGGAGAAGTAATATGCAGCTGAAGAGAAGAGCTGGAAACGGCTGCAATAGTCCAAGTGTGAGATTCTAGGCTACATTAAATTATAAAGACTGTTTAATAAATAAGATAGGTCAACTGCAATATATCACAAAGATAGGATAGATAGGATGTGGCAACTGATTAGATGTGGAACACAAATGGGAGAGACATGTCAAAAATGTATAGTGTTTGTATCTGAATGACTAGAAGAATGGCTGTAAGAAAATGGGTTAGAGGAGAAGGGTATTAGAAATGAGACAGTTGAATTCACCTTCTAACATTACAGTTGATTTACTAGTTTTTAGTATATAGTGTTCTTTTCTTAAACAACGATCTTGTATAGCTACTATCCCCCACCATTCTAAATCTTAAAAGGTATGAGTTTCAAGGTGATTTCCTATAAGAAATGATTGATTACCCTAAACCAGCCAAAACTTCTCATTAAGTAAATCTAATGACCAAAATTGATAAAATGACTAGCTGCAATCCAGACATTCCCATTTAGGGACTGATAAAGCAATTAATGATATACAGTATTAGTTTTTCACTGGATTTTCATAATCAGGAGGCTTAGAACAATTATTTTTTTTATTGCTCAAGTCTCAATAATATAAAGGTCAGTATGAGTTTTGCCTTTGGATAATATTTAAATGTGTATCTTTAATTGGAAAATATGGAAACACATATAGTTTATTTTAGCTCCCAAGTAAAGATTATTCTATCAGCTCACTGAATAAAAAAATTAAATCAGCCTCATTCCCAAGGCTCTGTGTTCTCAGATATTGTTATTCAGTCTTATTAACTAAGTTTTTAAAAACAGTTCCTTTCCTTCTGAAAAATTATTATAGCAGGGAGAAATATACCTTCAAATAATGAGAAAATATTTAAAACTATTTCTAAAACTCTTTCTAAAATCCTCATACTTTCTAGATAATCATTCAAAAATATATGAACATATTAGATGTAATAGAAAAACAAACTTTAATGTTAATAATTTTTATAGCATCAAGGTCTATTAAAAAATTTTGTTTCTATCCTACTATATGCATACACAATATATAATTGAAAACTTCATCTTGTGAGAAATTAATCATTCAAATCTGGTTTATTAAAATATTGGGTTTGCCAATTGTTAGCTCTGTTATTTTTTAGCAAAAGTTATACAATTTTTCTTCTGCATCTGATATTTATCATTCAAAAATAAACAGTAACTCCTTCATGAAATTGTAAGAGATATTAAATTAGAAGATATAGCATATAGTATAAAGGTGCTAGATTCATATGACAACTATGTAATATGAATTATATCTGATTATAATCTGGTTACAATCATTGATTATATCTGGCTTTGTTATCATTGTTATCAATATCATTTTCACATGCTATGTGACTACCATATTTCTGAGAGTTTCTCTAAATTATCTCTCTTGTCTTTCCATTAATGTCCACTACAATATTATCATCTAAATCTTAAATAATTCTCAAATACGGCTTCTCCTCCACATCAAAGTTCCTGCTGCCTTTGTGTAAGCTATAATCTTCCAATGTCATTATAAAATTAAGCTCCTAAATCTATTTTGCAATTATCTAAACTTGATACAGAATTTTATGTCTTCACATCTTTGCCCTAGAAGCATCTTTAGACATCATCATCAACTCCTTTGTGTGGTTATATATTGATTCTGCACAATATGTAGCAATAAATATAAAAACAGAAATGATAGTTTAACTGGCTTATATATAAACCTGTTAATTTTTTTAATGCAGAAATTTTCTTCCCAAAGATAAATATCTTCTTGTGAAATTTTGATACTATTGTTTTTATTAAAAAACACAATTCTAAATAAATACTTTGAAATCAAAGTGGTAGAATGAGGATTTCTATTGGATCATAATCGCATTATTAAAGCTATCTAGGAAAATCACCATATTCCTATCATTGTTTGATGCACTAGACATGTTTCCACTTGGCAAACTTCTGTTTATTCATCATGATTCAACTTTGTTGAAGAGATTAAATAAGAGGTAGCAAGAATACAGAGACAAACTTTACAAAAAAGGACTTAATGACCTGGATAACCACGATGGTGTGGTCACTCACCTAGACCCAGATATCCTGGAGTGTGAAGTCAAGTGGACCTTAAGAAGCATTATTACAAACAGCTAATGGAGGTGATGGAATTCCAGCTGAGCTATTTCAAATCCTAAAAGATGATTCTGGGAAAGTGCTGCACTCAGTATGCCAGCAAATTTGGAAAACTCAGCAGTGGCCATAGGACTGGAAAAGGTCAGTTTTCATTCTAGTCCCAAAGAAAGGCAATGACAAAGGATGTTCAAACTAACATACACTTGTGCTCATTTCATATGCTAGCAAGGAAATGCTCAAAATCTGTCAAGCTAGGCTTCAGCAGTATGTGAAACAAGAATTCCAGATGCACAAGCTGGATTTAGAAAATTCAGAGGAACCAGAGATCAAATTGCCAACATCTTTTGGATCATAGAAAAAGCAAGAGAATTCCAGAAAAAAAAAAAAAAAAATCTACTTCTGTTTCATTGACTACGCTAAAGCCTTTGGCTGTGTGGATCATAACAAACTGGAAAATTCATAAAGAGATAGGAATACCAGAACACCTTTTCTGCCTGCCTCCTTAGAAACCTGTATGCAGGTCAAGAAGCAACAGTTAGAACTGAACATAGAACAACAGACTGGTTCAAAATTGGGAAAGGATAACATCAAGGTTTTATATTGTCACTCTGTTTATTTAACTTCTATGCAGAGTACATCATATGAGATGCTAGGCTGGATTAATCACAAGCTGGAATCAAGATTGCTGGGAGAAATACCAACTATCTCAGATATGCAGATGATACTACTTTAATGGCAGAAAGCGAAGAGGAACTAAGAGACTCTTGAAGAGGGTGAAAGAAGAGAGTGAAAAAGCTGTCTTAAAACTCACTATTCAAAAAATGAAGATCATGCTATCCAGTCCCACCACTTTATGGCAAATAGAAGTGGAAAAAGTGGAAATAGTGACAGGTTTTTCTTTCTTGGGCTCCGAAATCACTGCAGATTGTGACTGCAGCCACAAAATTAAAAGACACAAGTTCCTTGGAAGAAAAGCTATGACAAATCTTGTCAGCTTGTTAAAAAGCACAGTCATTGTTTTGCTGACCAAGGTCTATATAGTTAAAGCTTTGTTTTTTCCACTAGTCATGTACAGATGTGAGAGTTAGACCAAAAACAAGGCTGAGTACTGAAGAATTGATGCTCTGAAATTGTGCTGGGGAAGACTCTTGAGAGTCCCTTGGACAGCAAGATCACATCAGTCAATCCTAAAGGAAATCCACCCTGAATATTCAGTGGAAGGACTGATGCTAAAGCTGAAGCTCCAGTTCTTTGGCCACCTGATGCAAAGAGCCAACTCACTGGAAAAGATCCTGATGCTGGGAAAGATTGAGGGGTGGAAGAGAAGGGGACAACAGAGGATGAGATGGTTGGATGGCATCACCAACACAATGGACTTGAGTTTGAGCAATCTTCGGGAGATGGTGAAGGACAGGGAAATCTGATCCACTGCAGTCCATGGGGTCGAAAAGAGTTGGACACAACTTAGTGACTGAGCAACAACAACAAACATTTTATATTTGTAATCAAATTTTGCATGTTGTGAAATAGGGAAACTATATATTTTTTTCATTTTGAATAATACTTGGCACAGGGTAGATACTTGATAAAATGAAAATTGAGTCGATGAACTTACTAATTGTGGAAAATATCTTTTCCCATAATGGAAGGATCAGGGAAGACAGATTATAAAGCCTGACAAAGAGATCACATTTATTAGGAAACTTCTGAACTCTAAATTACGTAGAAATCAGAACACAGAAATTAGAGAAATAATTCTACATGTTCTAGCTATGTTTCTATGAGAGATTCAATTTCTTTTCATTGTTTGCGGATTCTATATTTGTGAATCAGCCTACTCATTAAAAAGTATTTGTAACCTTGATATCAGCACTGCCAATACTTTCCTTGTCATCCATGGACATGCACACATCAGAGCAACAAAAAGTTTGAGGAACCCAATGCACAAGTTCTCGGTAGAGGCTGAATAAGATCCAGCTCTGCTCTCATGTTCCAAGTCCATAAAGTAAAGCAGCATCTTTTTTACACTCTATTTAGTGCCACGTTTGTCATGTATTTGCATTTGTTTGTGGTTATATGCACGCCTGTGCACCGTGCTGAAGTACAGTCTAGCATTCCTAAGTGCAAGGTGGTTGTGCTGTGCTTCACAGAGAAAATGTAGGTCAGATGTCCAAACATAAATTCAGGACGCTCAGAGAACAACAAGCAGCATAAATGCCAAAAAAACTATACTTAGGCACATCATGATCAAACTGTTAATGTAAAAGAATCAAAGATAAAGAAATAATCCTGAAAGAAGTCAGAGGAAAAATGTATCCCATAGAACAAAGGATTCTGACTTTTCAGAAACCAGACAACCAAGAAGAAAATGGAGTGAACTATTTAAAGAGTTGAGATAAAACCACTAACCTAGAATTCTGTCAGTTTAGTCATTCAGTCATGTCTGACTCTCTGTGACCCCCGTGGACTGCAGAATGCCAGGCTTCCCTGTCCATCACCAACTCCCAGAGTATGCTCTAACTCATGTCCATCAAGTCAGTGATGCCATCCAGCCATCTCATCCTCTGTCGTCCCTTTCTCCTCCTGTCTTTATTTATTTATTTTTTTTTTTTAAATATTATTTTATTAGTTGGAGGCCAATCACTTTACAACATTTCAGTGAGGTACCATTACACGCCAGTCAGGATGGCTGCTATCCAAAAGTCTACAAGCAATAAATGCTGGAGAGGGTGTGGAGAAAAGGGAACCCTCTTACACTGTTGGTGGGAATGCAAACTAGTACAGCCACTATGGAAAACAGTGTGGAGATTTCTTAAAAAACTGGAAATAGAACTGCCATATGACCCAGCAATCCCACTCCTGGGCATACACACTGAGGAATCCAGATCTGAAAGAGACACGTGCACCCCAATGTTCATCGCAGCACTGTTTATAATAGCCAGGACATGGAAGCAACCCAGATGCCCATCAACAGATGAATGGATAAGTAAGCTGTGGTACATATACACCATGGAATATTACTCAGCCGTTAAAAAGAATTCATTTGAATCAGTTCTAATGAGATGGATGAAACTGGAGCCCATTATACAGAGTGAAGTAAGCCAGAAAGATAAAGAACATTACAGCATACTAACACATATATACGGAATTTAGATAGATGGTGGCGATAACCCTATATGCAAAACAGAAAAAGAGACACAGAAGTACAGAACAGACTTTTGAACTCTGGGGGAGAACGTGAGGGTGGGATGTTTTGAAAGAACAGCATGTATATTATCTATGGTGAAACGGACCACCAGCCCAGGTGGGATGCATGAGTCAGGTGCTCGGGCCTGGTGCACTGGGAGGACCCTGAGGAGTCGGGTGGGGAGGGAGGTGGGAGGGGGGATCGGGATGGGGAATACGTGTAACTATATGGCTGATTCATGTCAATGTATGACAAAACCCACTCCTCCTGTCTTTAATCTTTCGCAGCAACAGGGTCTTTTCCAAGGAGTCAGTTCTTCGCATCAGGTGGCTAAATATTGGAGTTTCAGCTTCAGCCCCAGTCCTTCCAATGACTATTCAGGACTGATCTCCTTTAGGATCAACTGGTTGGATCTCCTTGCAGTCCAAGGGACTCTCATCAGTCTTCCTCAAAACCACAATTCAAAAACATCAATTTTTCGGTGCTCAGCTTTCTTTATGGTCCAACTCTCACATACACACATCACTACTGGAAAAACCATAGCTTTGACTGTACCCTACAAAATTATCCATCAGTGCTCAAAGAGAAATACTTTCTCAGAAAAACAAATATTTAAGAAATTTGTTGCCAGTAGACCTTGCAACAAATGTTAAAAGAAGTTCTTTATTCAGAAGGAAAACAATATGGGTCAGAAACTTGGATCTATACAACGTAAGGAAGAGCACTGAATAAGAAATGTGCTTGAATGCTAAGTTGCTTCAGTCGTGTCCAACCCTATGAACCGTAACCCATCAGGCTCCTCTTTTCATTAAAAGGAATAATTAAAGGTAAAATAAAACTTTTCTTTTTCTTAATTTACCTAACTGATCAAACATAATATTTTGTTTAACAGAATGTCCTTGCCTTCAAGTTGATTCTTTTATCATTTCCATGTGTCTTGCTAAAACTTCCCATTTTTTTCTTCATATTCTCCATCTTTTCCATTTTTATCTTAGTAACTTCAATGCCTTTGACTAATATTTGAACATCTAGGCCATCTCTGAAATGGACTGTTTTCTTTCTTCAGGAAAAATCAATTGTTCTTGCTTATTCATGTGCTTCATACTCTTTCATTATATACCAGAAGTTTTCATTAACAGGATATTAGATTCTAAAGTAAATAACATTTATCTTGGGAAAAGGGCCCTCCTTTTTTCTGCCATTCTGCTACACTGGTTGCTGAGTCCATCCCCATAGGGCCTCTGATCAGCTCTAATTTGACTAATTTCACCACTAGCTTTATATCTTTCTGTAGGCTGAATCATTATTATCCTTTCATGGGAGCCTGAAATCTGAGTACCAGTGATATTCCAGAAAGCACCTTTTGCCTCACAGATGAGTAATACTTTTTTTTTTTTTCTGAGTGTGAAAAATCTCTCAAGTTTTTTAAGTCATGGAGTATAGGCTTTGCTCCCTAACTGTGCACCTTGGGAAATTTCTTTCAGCTGTTATCCCTCTGACAACTTCAACACCACCAGCCTTTGTGAAGTTTTAAGAATGGCTTTGAAGTCACTTATCTTAGCTTTTCTCTCCTGCCTTCAGTCTATGGTAACTGAAATTCCAATATGCCTGAAGGAAGGAAGAGTTTCTGTCAGCATTCTTGCCCTCCTTTCAACAGGGAAAACAATGGAATGGAAAGAACCTAGAGTTGGTCTTATGGATCTCTCTTATCTGTTTCAATCATCCCTTGTTTGGGGGAAAAGGAAGTGCTTGCACTTGGGTGAAGCCCCACACTCATCATGAGAGATCTTTCTCAGCTCCTGTTTTTTGACCATTGTTTTTTAACAGACTCCCATAGTTGACCTCTACATCCTGAGGAATCTGAGAGACTTGAGCATTCATGGATTTAGTCTTGGTGGTGGTGGGATAGTCCTGGAACCAATCCCCCATTGATACCAGGGGACTACAGTCCTCATGAATGAGTTGAGTGACTGCAGACTAATTCTTTTGGAGGAACTCTTCTGCTATCTAGTCTGCCACAATGCTCACAGGAGACTGTTAAACATTCTTTAAATGTTAGCTGGTCTCTTCTCTCCCTTAGTCCCACCCAGGCCTCCTCCCCTTCACTAAACATAAGGGTGGATTCTTGTTCTCTTTGCACTTCTAGGAGGACTGGGAGCCTGTCTTTTTTATGACAGGTTTGCCACTTTCTGGAATTTAGTTTATTTAGGAATCATCATGTCTTCAGATCTGTGATGTGTTTTTTTTTAAATATGTGTTGTAGTTTATCAACTTTTTGTTGATTGCTAGGCTGGGACAGATGATCACTTATACATTTTCAAATTTAAAGTGAAACTAGGTTTTAAATTTTAAACATCAAAAGCTTTCCTCTTTGGGGTGCATTTATTATGAAAGCCTCTTCAAACACTTTGAAAGGAGGTCTTGCAGGCACCATCCACATAATTTCCTGAGGATCTACTCGAACAGTTGTTTTTACCTGGTGTTTATTTTCCCATTGCTACAGATTTGATTTCTGTGTCTCTGTCCCTGCTCCTTCAGCTGCTACTTTATTTGGATTGCTAACTTGAAAGTGGAACCATGACAGCTGTAACCTCCAGGGTTCCCCTCAGCTTGCTGATTTGTAGTGTGTTTGTCACATACAAAACCAAGTCTGTTCCTTGAACATTAACTCAGGTTCAAAACCTTGTTATGAAATCTTGCAATTGACTCTGCATCTTGTATTAGACAAAAATAACGTCCACGGGATACTGCGGAGCCAAGACTGAAGATCACAGTGACAGTTTCTTCCTCTTCCATATGAGTGGCCTCCAGCTGTAAGCAATGGGGTGTAGGTGATGGAGAAATAATTGCATCTCAGAACCCAGCATTCTCATTTACCAACATCCAATTAAACAGATGTTTCATCATTTGGGAGCATTTACTAGAGACTCTGAGGCATCAGTGCTCTCTCTCCAATACATTTGGTTGTATGAGGGGACTAATTTCCAAGTTTCTAGTGGAGTCGGGGAAGGAATTGCATATATCTCCCTTTCATACATATTCTACTGCTCGATGACAGCTTAGAATTTCAAGCAGTCCTGAGAAATGTAATAAAATATCTATCCATGATATTTATTTAGAGAGCTTGATAGATAACAGACAGTGACACCCTATAGCACACACGGGCTCATTCTGGAATTATGTCTCTTTGTAGACACTTGTGTGAACTCTGAGGAAACTACATAATGTCCTGGCCTACTCTTCTGAATATTTCAGGATTCTGAATTGGTTGATCTCACATTTATGATGTGGTTATGGCTGCTGTTTCATTCTCCACTTCTTGAGGTTATGGCTCTGTGGCTTCCTAACTCATTCGTGATTATGCATATCCCTGGAGTTGATGGTATGTATGTGCTACCTGTGGGCATCTAAAGGAGCAACTTTTCCTCCATTTTAATGTGACTTATCATAGAATCCCATCCTACAATGACAATACTCTGCAGGGACTGTCACTCTACAATGCTCACCTCAATGGGAACCTCATTGGTTCTTACCCTCTACTGACCTCTCTAACTAGTCATGGCTTCCCAAGTGACTGAGGGGTAAAGAATCTGCCTGTCAATGCAGGAGATGTGGGTTTGATCCCTGGGTCAGGAAGATCCCCTAGAGAAGAAAATGCAACCCACTCCAGTATTCTTGCCTGGGAAATCCCATGGACAGAGGAGCCTGTTGGGCTATAGTCCATGGTGTCACAAAAGAGTCAGACACAACTTGGCAATTAACCAACAAAAATCTAAAGATAAATTTCAGGGTCAGAGTACTTCCCCAAACTTAAAGCAGTGATCAACTTGGGGATAGTATTCTGATGCTAGTTCTTGAGCTAATTCTAATATACACTGATTCAAAAAGGCCTTGCAGATAGAGGCCCTCTACTAAAGAGAGGAAGTAATCAATGAGACCAATTGTGCCAAACTGTATAGAAAGAATATTATTAACTCAGTGATGCCTACTACCATGTGTATGCACCTTTTCTTTAAATTATTATTTTTCTGGGTGTCAGCCCCAACCAATAATTGCCTAAGCACCCTCTATTTCACATTTCTAATAATAATTTCTATGATTTACTGATGCCTCCCATCTCACTGGCCATGGCTATTTTAAGAATTCTGGAAAAATGTAATGTGCATAGGAAATAGTTCAAGACATGGTAGGAGAATGATTGTACCACATTTCCACATGCATTCAGTACTCTTAGTTCTTGGCAAGTATTCACTGATTCCCTGACATGAGGATGAGGCTATTAACAAGCCAACAATAGATCACCTCTCCTGCATCTTGCCATATTATCTATTTTGATACCTGATGTCCCAAATCAGCTCTGTGGGGCATAATTCTTTATAAAGTTAGGTCTCAATTGCAGACCTAACTTAACTATTGCAAAGGAATTTGATATCAAATACCTGGTAGTATTTTGTATCACTATTGTCTTCCAGCCTGATCTATATGCCAAGTTGTCATCATCAAACCTGCTTCCATTGCAATTGGAATGAGTTATTTTTCAGGAGGCTTCTCTATTCCTCAAGTAAATATTTATTTCATGAGCCCAACCATATACTGATCCCAACTTAGACTTAACTGAGTCTTCTACTACACATGTATTATAGCTGCTTCACACAATACTTATTCGTGTCATCATTTCACCTTTTCTCACTTGAGAATAAGCACCTTAAGAGACATCTTTGCTCATATTTGTATGTCAGGTTTAAAGGCAGTATGTTGCACATTTTAAGTAGGTATAAAAAGAAAAATTAGGATAAAGAGAAAAATTGAGAAGGAAAGAGGGAGAAAAGAAAGGATATAAAGCAGAAAATAAGGAAAGTTAAATGATGGGATAGCAGACAGAAGCAAAAGTTTTCAACAGTTTCAAAAACTTTGCAAGAGAATTGAGAATGAGTGAAACAGGCTAACTAATGATTGCAACATAGCCAAGAAAATAATGGAACATTTATAACAAGGTAAAAAGTTTTTTACTTGTAAAACTAAATGTCATTGCAGGAAGTAAGCGATAGAGCTTAGGAATTAGGGCAACAGAGAAATCTTTAAAGAGAATCAATGAGACCCAAAAAATGCCACGATCTGTCAGATTCCTGTCATCCATTAAAAGATAAGTGAACAAAATCCTCAATCCCTATTCCTTTATATCATCATTCTGTTGACATTACTAATTTAGACAAGAAAAGAGAAAATAGTGCTTTATCTAACAGTTATTAAAGCTAAAAGTAAATCAGATGGGAGCATTTGTGTGAACATGTTATAAAATTAACACTCAATATTAATATTTCCTGATTTTTAACATAATTTATAAAACTGATTTCTTGAGCACATGGATATGAAGTAAAATCAACTATAAAAACACTCCACTACTACTCATATCCAAGATTACATTTTCCCTGGACCCAGAGACACCTGATCCCTTTGGCAGTATAAACAGTTAAGGGTTATTGATCCCTGTCTTATTGTTTTATATGGATGACTTACTTTACAAAAATGTCTCCCAGCTCTTCTAGACCAGTCACTGAATTTATCAAAATAACCCTCTCTCCCTATTCCATGCATAGTGAGTAAAAATCTCTGGTACCGAGGACAGTGAATCTTTATTAAAATGATTTCCAAATATTTGAATGCAGCTATCTGGCTCTTGTCCTCAGACTGACATTTAGAATCACTCTTCTGAGCTCCATATAGCCATGTTAGTCACCATCCAGAAGGCTGATTACTTGGATCCCACATCTAATGTGTTTGGGCATCATCACCGTCCACCCTTTTTCCAGATCCCAATGTGTACACATTTTGGCTGGGCCCACTGATGTCCAAAACAATCCAGTACTCACTGAACCCCATTTCTAATGTAATCACAGAGTCCTTATGAGTCACTGCAATATGTGCAGATGTAGTTCTTCACTCCAAGCCAAGTATCCCAAATGCATCAAAGGGCAAATCTGAAATGTATTTCATGATATCTTTGGGAGACCAAGAGTGAGTTGATTTGCCACCACTAATACTCTGAAGAGTGTGTCTTCCCCCGTAGATAAGCCTTATTAGATGAAATTCAGGTCTGACATACTGCTAAGTCAGAAGCCGGTGCTCTGGGATGGTAATGACTACATAATGTAGTCAGCATGGTCAGAGAAAAGAAGTGAACCCAAACGTGGCAGAAGAGTACCCTTTCTCACCTACTTGCAGCAGGTTGTGTGGAATGCCTTTTCCCTTTTCTTAGAAGCTATGTATTCCTCGAATATGTGCACCTAACCGCTCACAAGAAGAGCATAATTAGAAAAGGAGCAAAGTAGTTGCTTCTATATCATCTCATAATTACTATATGCCAAGACGATGAGAGTTATCACAATGAATCATTGCCAGGTTTGGTCTTCTGGCTGAAGATTTTAAAGAGCTCAGCACATTTTGAAGATATTTGAAATTCTTTGGCTTCTGTCATAAATTTAAAACCCAGAGCTTTGCGTCAGCTGTTTTAAGGAGAAAAAATAGTCCAAGTCCATCATAAATTTTTAGTTGAAAACTAACGCTGTTATTGTATTCGGAAAAAATGTCATTAATGCACTCAAATCTTTATTAGTTAGAAAGGCCAAGTGGAAGACACATCAAAATATAAGAGATCAATATAGAAAACAAGTATATTATGTTGTTTTTTAAAACTAGAAATTTCAAGATGCTTAAAGAACTATCACAATGTCTTTTGAGACCAGGAGCAAAATGTGAAATAGTTGAAGAGTACAACAATTATGAAATGCAGTAGGATTAGAGAATGCAAGATGCAATTAAAAAATGACATGGAAGAAAGAGACACAATCCTGTTTTCAGATAACATCTAGATGATCTAGAAATAGAATTGTTTTGACAAGCAAGTGATTTAAATAAATTGCACTTTAAAATGTGGCAAGAACTCGAGTTAATGTTCTGTCACTTGAATAAATAGATGACAATTTAAAAATAAGATATGCTATGTCTACATAACAATGTGAACCAAATCCTTCTTTACTATTAAGCATTCAAATGTTGTCACATAAGCACTTGGAACAAAGTTAAAAGGATTCATGGCTTTTAAATTGGAAATAATTTTTATGCAGCATAAGTAGAGAACAGAGGATAAAAATATGTAAACATATCTGATACAAATACATATTTAACCCAGTTGATTGAAACTTTGGGAGTTCAATAGGAAGAATAACTGAACTTCTATAATATACATCCTAAAATAGCAGTGACAAAGGCACAGACATGTATTTCACATTCACCAACAATTTGGTTCCTGTGATTGGCAGATGCCCTCACAGGGTAATTCAGAGGCCCAAGCTCTTTACATTATGGCATCCCCTTCCCCTAGGTCCTCAAAGCCCATTCTGTTCATCCAA
Organism: Muntiacus reevesi; assembly: GCF_963930625.1. NCBI lineage: Eukaryota > Metazoa > Chordata > Mammalia > Artiodactyla > Cervidae > Muntiacus > Muntiacus reevesi. Next base: position 84,974,790 of record NC_089254.1, on the reverse strand, counting down.
CAAATGGGAAAAGATAATTTTAGAGGTGGTTTTTACTAGTGCTAGAAGATAGATACATCATTTTGCTACATCCTATGGCCACACATAACTAATAAAAGCAGAAAAATATGCTCTAGATCTGTGATCAGCATGAAAGGAAAACAACTGTTTAGACCAATCGTTTGCAATGATTATCAATTGTTTCCTTGAAAAATTTCACTGCCAGCAATTTTTATTCTTCACGTGCATGAAAAGTTAACAGTTATAATCCCAAGAGGTCAATAAAATACAGTGTCTTAATGGTTGCCAGAGTTCTGCAATGCATTTCAGGTTAGGGAAAGGATTTAGCTTTTTATAATTAGCGTAGTGCGTGCCTGCTCTGTCATGTCCGACACTTTGCGACCTCATAGATTGCAGCCCATCAGGCTCCTCTGTTCATGCAATTTCCCAGGTAAGTATACTGGAATAGGTCACCATTTCCTTCTCCAGGGGATCTTCCTGACCCAGGGATTGAACCCGAGACTCCTGTGGCTTCTGCATCAGTAGGCAGGTTCTATCACTGAGCCATCTGGGAAGCCCTATAGTTAGCATAATTCCTTTTAAATATAGAAATATATATTTAAGGGATGTAATGTGCCTGAAGATCATGTTAAACAGAAGTCTACAATATTTAGATTTCATAACAAGTTCATCTTAATTCTCTGAAATTGGTTGGAGTATTTAGCATAGCAATAATGGTAGCTAAAATTGGTTACTTTAATAAGATTCAGAAGAAATCTTTTTGGAAAATGTTTTTAAAATCCTCACCATCAGATTTCTCCCTCTAATCCAAACACATAAAAAAGGACAAAGTACAGTGATATGCAACTATTTCTTAGAAGTTTTAAAGTTTAAAAGTCCCCCAAAAAGGTAAAAAAGAGAAAGCTATAAAATATCAGGAATTGGGAGAAATACAAAATGAATAATTATCTTAGGTATAATGTAATACTGCTTGTAGTAGCTGTGTTCTGTGGTTTTATTCTGGTTATCATAGAAAAGGAGCTTTTGTCACTATTAGGGTTAATTTGTGTGATACTGAAGAAAAATAAAGGAGTCCTGAGAGAAACAAGCCCGTGTGTGTAAAGTAGTTACTCAGACTTAGTGACTGAAAAAACAGTCTTCCCTCTCTGAGCTTCATTTTCCTTGCATATAAAATACGGTTGACAGCATTAAGTTCACAGGAATGCTGAGAGGGTTAAAATACGGAACACATGAACGGGTGAACAAATACCCTGAATCAAGTAAGTGAAAGTCAGGTTGTAAAAGCAAGTCTATGTTACCACTTGGGAATAAGTTTGTGACTTATTGTCACTGTTTTATTCAAATGGATAAAATAATCTTGGCCTCATTTCCCTCTTCATTTTGATGTGGATTATTTTAAAGTCTTTATTGAACTTGTTATAATATTTATATAGCATATAATAAAATATAACCAACTAACAATAATATTTAATAATTAATATATAAGCATATAAGGGGAATTATCATTATATATATATATATAATATAAGGGGAATACCAGCTTCCCAACCAGGGTCGAGCCCACACCCACTGCACTGGAGGGTGAAATCCCAACCTCTGGATGGCCAGGGAATTCCTTTCCCATTTATCTTCCAAGTGAAAAATTAAATAATCATCCTGAAGGGATTTCATGAAGATAAGAAAATCAACAACTCTAGAGTGTTACTAGTTGTAATGCATCATTGTATTTCCCTCAGACTAAAATCTAAGAAGACCTCATTTGGGTTTCCACATGACATGTTACAGAGTGAGGCTTCGACATTCTTTATGAACTCCTCTGTATCTTGGTATTAATAGAATTTATGCACCACATTATAAGCTACAGGAGTGCTTTCAAATCACTCTGGTGCAGCAGAGGGTTAACCAGATTTCACTCCCCACTTACTTCACAGTATAAAGGAAGGTTGTTTTAGAGATCAGATGAGTTTTAACTAGAGTAAGTACAGCAGCAAAGCAATGAATGCTGTTGCCTAGGAAATAAAGGAATGGGAGAGGTAATCAATTTCTTCCAATCTTTATTTTACTCACCCACTTGATTTGAAATCACATATTGCTTCTTCCCAGATTAACAGTTAAGGCATCTTCTTGCAACTCAACAAGCATTACAATGTACACTCAATTTTGAATATATTGAAATCCCCATCATAAAAAACCTTCTGAGGCTTCTACATTTAAAATAACAGCATTTTCTAGTTAAGCCAGCAAATATAAACACATAGAAATAAAGAAATTTCTGGCGAATTAGCTCTCTGGCATAAACTATGGTTAACTGTGTGCATATTTATACGTTTATTTTACACATTCTACTCATTTGTTTCAAAAGTAGACAGTATACTTTCGGTGTTCATTGTAATCTCAATTTGGTTCTACTTCTTTAATGTGCTTTCTTGGCATCTGCTTTTACAGAAATATAGCTGGTCATTAACACAAATTTGCACGCCTTACAACTGTGTTGTCTTTCATGCAAAATATACATTAGTAAAATAATTACAGATGGGAAAGTATGCCCCATGGAACTGTTTCTTCATTACAAAATTATCCTGTTCTGATCATTTTACATCCACTTCATTTAAGGGGAGAACACAGGAAAAATCAAATATTTCAGCTGTGATAGCCATCTTCAGAGTACTTATTCTTTCAAAGTGAGAAATGATGGGTTATATATAAAAGGAACCATTACAGAGAGATTTACTTAATAAATTATTTCCAATTCCCCTTCTTTTCACCACCCTCCCCATTCTGTAAGAATAGCCTCTCTCAGCTTCAAAGCAGGCTCCTGCTAAAGCTTCCAGAATCTAAAGTTCATGGTGGACTTGGCAACTAAGGTCCAGAAGAGGAGGATTTGTCATAAAGAATTATTTAGCTTATCATAGTATACAACTTTCCTTCCCACCTATCAATAGGAAAACCCTGAACTGAATGCCCTTTATGTTACTCCAGGTCTACTCTCTACCCTCTCTGCCCTGCTGTGTGCCTGGAAAAACTGGCCTGTACAGACTGCATCAACTGGGACCCCTTGCCTTCTAATTCCATGTTAGGTTTAGCCACTGGGAAGCACTAATAGGTGATTTCAGACAAATAGGAGAAAAAGATTGGGGATGTATTCTTCAACCTTTAACATTGCTGGGCAACAGTTGGCAGTATCTATATCTTTACTGATGTCCATAGATCCTGTTGGGCAGTCCTCTGCTAGAACTTCTGGCAATTTCTCCTTCTCTTTACCAAGTCAAACCTAACAATGGGAAAGGCTTCCAACTGGAGCTAGTTCCAAGACATATTATCACCTTCTTTTGGTTTCTTTCACTCACATATTGTTTGTAGCCCCTTCATTAAGGACTTCTCTTGTGGCTTAGCTGGTAAAGAATCTGCCTGCAATGTGGGAGACCTAGGTTTGATCCCTGGGCTGGGAAGATCCCCTGGAGAAGGGAAGGGCTACCCTCTCCAGTATTCTGGCCTAGAGAATTCCATGTACTGTATAATCCATGGGGTTGTAAAGAGTCAGACATGACAGAGTGACTTTCACTCACTCCCTTCATTAAGCTATTATATAATTTGTTGAGATTGTCATTTATTTTGTGAACAATCCAGTTTCCTACTTATGTTTTGTTTCTGTGGAAATAATAGATAAAATCGGATTGAGATTTCTTGAATTACAGAATGATGGACTGTTAGAACTGGAAAAAATCTCATACATATTACCATGACAAAAATGAGATCCCAAATTATGAAGCCTTATGCCCAATCACATCACTAATTGGTTGAAGAGATGAAATCATAACCAAAGTCTTCCAAATCCTGGTCAAGGTTTTTGTTTTTGTTCCTCTTACCTTAGCAATATCTGTATTTGATCATTTAGAATCTGAAAATGAGATTAGTCATAGGGATATGAGTTTTCCTTTGCTAAGTCACTTCAGTTGGGCCTGACTCTTTGCAAGCATACGAACTGTAGCCCAACAGGCCTCTCTATTCATGGGATCCTGCAGGCAAGAATACTAGAGTGGGCTGCCATGCCCTCCTCCAGGGAATCTTTCCAACCCAGGGATCGAATCCACGTCTCCTGCCTCTTCTGCCTGCATTTCAGGCCCACTTTCCTCTACAGATTTCTTTATTTTATTTGTGTTTGTTTTTTTAATATTTTTAGGGAAGGTTCATGTAAGTAATGGAAATGAAGGAGATGAATACAAAATAAACAAAAGGAAGACTACAATATTTGAGGAATACTTTGTAGGGACATTGATAGTTGAATTTTAAATTTCAGTCATTAGAAATATGCATTTTAGTACCCCTTGTTTATCTCTTCAGTTTATGCTGAGAATAAATAGACCCCAATGCGAGTGAATTTTGTGTCTAAACCATTTAGTGCACAGCTGCAAACATCACATTAAAAGGGCTCATTATTTCATGAAATGAGCTCAAGAGGAGCTTCAAATCTGTATTTCAGAGATGGGGGCGGGCATACTTCTTTTACATGATTAGCCTTCTCAAGATGGAAATAAAATTATTAAAAACTACTACTAACATAAAAAATTTAACTTCTATCATGTGTAACCTATTAGTTTATGCCTTGTAGAAGTTTATAGTTAGAAACAGTTTCTAAGAACCCTTAGCATCTTTTATTACTCCTTATATTAAGTTACTTCTAAAAACTAGAATGAAAATATATTTACTTTCTGTCTTCCTAAGGGAAAGACAGTATATGGAACATAAAAATAATTTATTCCATAATTTGATTGAAAAACTTGTCCTTTAATTTGCCACCATGAAGAATTTAGTATTTCAACAAGAAAACCAGAAAAATAATTTATAATACATATACACAAAGAAATTCATGAGCAGTCTTATTTATTTAGTTATACTTTACTTTTAAAAAGTTTACATAACTGAAAAAAATAAAAACAATAAATATAAAACACCAATATTATCATTTTAATGGGATAATTCAATGGCTAAAATGATATTTTGCCTAAATTCATCAAGCATCTGTCATACATACTCATTGTGAAATCCTAGATATTTGTGTATAACAAAAAAACTGTGTATCCAAAAAGAAAAACAAGAAGCACTTTCCCCTATAATATAAATCAAGGGATGATCTGAAGAAGGGCATCACTTGATTTTATATTTAAAGAAGGTATACAGTAAAATAACCAACATCTTTGACGGTAATGAATAACATTGTACTATAGCCTTATTAAAGCTCCATAGCTTTGAATCTGGCTTTTGATACAGTTTCAAACACAGCCTACATGCACATACACATCAAAAAAGTTTAAATGGGAAAAATATACAAATCAGTCAATCCAACAATAATAAAATAGCTATCAGAGAAAACACATGAGATCTGAAGAAAAGACATTAAGACTTATTAATGATCTGGCACATTTCCTCTGACAAAATAAGGACCACCCTAATGGTGGTCATCAGGAGTTGGCTGATGTGACGTACTTCCACATGCATTAGCATCCAGGACACTCTTGGGTATCACACACTGGCCTAGAAAAACCAGAGTGATAGCAATTGACCCAACTTGTGTTTTCTTAAATCATATGATTGATCACTGCTACTCAGTGCAAAGAGAAAAACAACATGAACATATGAAAAATAGTAGCAAGATTACATAAGATTAGAAGGTCCACCTTATTTATATCTATATTTCCACTATTTAGGATGGTGACAAGAAAAGTTATAGTCAAGTTATTACATGTTAGGTCGTATTGAATAAATCAACTAATGTTCCTTCACTGCTAGTAATCTATTGTACTGAACTTGAACAAATTGTTTCAACTCTCTGAGCTTGAGTTTCAACATCTGAAAAATTATAAACTATGATAGTACTACCTCCAGGAGGCTTCCCCCCAGAGAATGAAATGAGATAATACACATGAACACACTCTTTGGACTTCACATACTGTTAAAGACAGAAAGTTTGTGTTACTATTTTAATATTTTATGGATTAAATAAGAAAGCTAAGTTTGCCACTGACATTCTGTTCAACACATGGTTAAATTTATCTAACAATTGTTAGGCTTTATTTTTCTTAAGAGATTCAATAATATTTTACATTTCAATGACTTGCAAACACTTTTATTTTTTAACACATTTGGTTTTACCACAAAAAGATGGCCTATCATTTTTCCAATATAAATAAGTGATAACTCCATAGTAGTAACACAAATAGTAAAAAGCTGTGAAATCTGGCATTTCAGGGCATGTCTCCATAGTCAGTGTTCCCCCATGAGGGAAGTCCTAAGGGCATAAGAGATAGTTTGAATCATAACAGTGAGAAAATGACTGAACACATTCTTTCATACAGAAAGCTCCCAGTGTCTGTGATGGCCAATCTGAGACAGGGACAAAAAATAAGTTGTTTACACAGTTGTTTATACAATACAGTTTTGGCAGCTCAGGGGGTCTCCCACATAGTTTAATAACTGAGAAATTTCCAAAAGTGTTGTAAGCAAATTTATTCCTGGAAGAATATGAGGTTATTTTTCTTACCTCTGGAAAAATTTACACTGTCTTATGAAACATGATCAGTGTTAGTGATCACAGAAATAACTCTACCAATGGGAAAACAGAAAAGTAGCTATAGATGAAAAGTGAGGGCAGAGGTGACAGAAAATCAATCATTAAATACTGTTAGTGATAGTGGGAGAAAAGGCACCCTGAGGCAAAAAGGAGATGGTAGTGGTTACTTGAAAAGCATGTGAATATTTTTACATTCACCAAAGATATTAATCGCTAGAATTTAGGGACCAGAAATGACCTAAATTATAGATGATTCATAAACTACATCTAGCATTCTTAATACTTATTAATCTTTATTATAGATAATAAAATGGTTATTATTTTAAAAATATTTTAGTAGTTTTTACAAAAGTTTTAGCTTATGGGCATATAAATAAATAACTGGAAAAATCCAGTAACCTTACTGGCTAGTTTTCAAATAATAAAACTGGGATCCTCTATCAAGACGCGAAATTCTATGTTGTTTCCAAAATGTGTTACTTCTTGAAACATGTTTATAAGATTTGTCTAATGTCTACTATGAATATAAACTTACCAATTTCTATTGATAGGAATGACTCAACATTGGCAGAAGACAGGACCACCACCAACACACACTTAGCATAGATGCAACCTGAGCAGGACTGACTGATTAACTTGTGACTGATAGTCTCCTAAGTGTTTCTGGGTTGATTATCAGAGATGTCAACTTAGCCTTTGACTCTGAATGTCATCCCTTCCTATTCTTGCTTTTCAACTTGACATCAGTGGTTTCTTTCAAACCAGCAATACCTCGATGGTAGCTGTTAGACTTTAATTCTTTCAAGAGGATTACAATTATTTTTTCTCATGTTCCCGATTTTTTAACTGATTTTTCTTAAGATTTTGGACTCAGAAAAACATAAACTTCCTGAGAATCACTGGGAAGAAATTTCTGCATGGAAATCCCATGCAAGACAAACTCTTTTCCGTATCAATAAGTGACATGACAGGCAGGCAGTTTCTTGAGTTTTCATCTAAGTATGAAAGTATTAATCACTCAGTGGTGTCAGAATTCAGAAACATAAATATTCATCACTGTAAAATGGTAAGAAATATGTTTATTGGTGTCTGTCCCTGAAAGTGAAAGCCACTCAGTCATGTCCGACTCTTGGTGACCCCACAGACTGTATTCTGCTGGGCTCCTCTGTCCATGGGGATTCTCCAGGCAAGAATACCGGAGTGGGTAGTCATTCCCTTCTCCAGGGAATCTTCCTAACTCTGGAATCAAACCCAGGCCTCCCGCATTGCAGGTAGACTTTTTAACTACCAGGGGAGCCCCCATCTAAGCATGAACCCTGGGCTCCTCTATGCCTCCCACACACCCAGCCTTCTGAATGCCGCTTCAAATATATCCTGAATTACCATCATCTCTCCAGCCACAAGGTCAGCTCTACCACCTCTCCTGGTCATGACACAGCAGTGTTTTAGGTGGCCTTTCTGCTTCCACTTCTGACCCACTAAATATAATTTACCACACAGTAGTCAGAATAGAAATTTTCAACATACAATTTAGGTCTTGTTACTTTCATGCTTAAAATCCCCATCAGTTTCTTATCACATATAAAGTTTAAATTTTGTAACATGCCTTCCAAATTCCTGATAGTCTAACTTTCCAAACCGATCCCCTCAGGCTGAATTCTAGGCCCACTGACTTTCTTTCTTTTTCAAACACTGCAAGTTAATTCTTTGATCTTTTGTTGTATTTGGTTTCTTCCTAAATTGTTGTTGTCCTGCATTTTCAAGGATGAATTTAGGAGTTATGCAAGTGACTTCCATGACCCGTGAATCTAGGCTGGCCTACTGCATACTCTCTACTATACCATCTTATATAAATTTTCTACATAGTATCTATCACCATGTTTTTTTCTTAATTGTCCTCTCTCTTCTTTCCTTTCCTTCCCTCCCTTTTCCTCCTCCCTCTCATCTTCTTTTACTAAAATGTAAACTGTAATAAAGCAAAAGTTGTCTTGTTCACTGCTACATCCCAAGCACTTTAGAACAGTATGTGGCACGTAGTAGTGCTCAGTAAACAGTTATTAGATGAATGAATTAATAAAAAAGGAATATTTTAGATCATACATTTAAACTGAGCTTTAGTTTCTTGATCTCTAATGTGATCATAATACTGATTTCCTTAGAGTTCTTATAAAATTATATGTGATTAGTTCATGCAAATACTTGTAGAAACCACCATGAAAATGGAAGATACTAAAATATTAAGCCTATGAAAGAGAATTTTTTAAAAAACCATACACAGCACATAGCTACATTTAAAATATAAGCCCAAATCTAGTAATCAAATATATTAATATATACTTACCTGATGGTGTATATGATAAAGAATCCACCCACAATGCAGGAGACCTGGGTTCTCCTCCCCTGGAGGAGAGCATGCCTACCCACTCCAGTATTCTTACCTAGAGAATCCCATAGACAGAAGAGCCTGGTGGGCTACAGTCCACAGGGTTGCAAAGAGTTCAAGACTGAACAACGAAGCACAACGTAACACATATTAATAAATATTTTTAATTAAGATACATTTTATGGGGTGAAATATTCCTAAGTGGGGCTCACACATATATATTTAATCAATATAGATTTTATGGGGTAAAACATTGGAAGTTGCTCAAGTTATTTAACCTAATTTAGAGATCTAGGCTTCAGCAAACAGAAGGAAAAGGAAGAAAGGCACTTTTTGCTATTGAGTACTTAAACTGAGTACATCAATCTAAAAAATAGATTGAAGATCATGTTAAGATTTTCACGTAATATACATCACTGAGGTGGTATTGTCATCTCAATTGATAAATAAGGAATTCAGCCCCAGAAACTTTAGGTCGTTATGTCTCCAAACCAGGTGCTTTTCCGATCATGTCACCTGGCCCTCATCAGTGGCTGGGAAGATGACCTGACAAAGAAGCCTCCAACAGTTTTTCTGATGTTTTATCTTCAAACGCCAGTTCTACCTGTACCTTTTCCAGGTAAATCCCACTCCCAGCTCCAGCTGAGAGGTTGTCAGGTCACAAAACTCCGTGTCACTTTAGCTCCCCTTCTCATCTCTGCACATCTGACCCAAGAAGAAACTTCTGTGGCCTGGTTTTAAAAAACATGAGTGGATTGCTTTTGCAGGTACTTGAATTGAAAAACAAGAAGCAAGTGTCAGTCACCTGGGATTTTTTTTTTTTTTAATGTGGACCATTTTTAAGATCTTTATTGAATTTTTTAATATTGATTCTGTTTTATTTTTTGGTTTTCAGCCACAAGGCATGTGAGATCTTAGCTCCTCAACCAGGGATTGAACCTACACCCCTGCATTGAAAGGTGAAGTTTTAACCACTGGACCGCCAGGGAAGTCCCCATCTGGAGATTTTGAAACAGGTTAAGTCATTAAAAAAAAAAAAAAACTTGAAAATTTATGAAGCAGAGTCAGGAATGAGGTTGGTGCCCTAGCAAGCCAAAACCATCCACAAGTTGTGGCTATTAAAGAGTAGAAGTAATATATTATGAGAAAGGAGAGCCAGAACAAGGAGTCCACATTCTGAGATTAGGGATACCATGCAGCTCCTAAGAAATGCAAGAGAATCTCTGATATCCTACTTAGTTTCAGTCCCTATAAGACTACGTTTCCTATCTTTGGATGCAATTGCTTGTTATATCATCGTAAGAAAATCTATTTGTCCTTCCTATTGCTGGAGCTAGCTGGAAAGGTCTCTCTTTGAAACTAAAAGGATCACAACTAGAACACATCATGTTTATTACCTCCTCCCAATCTTGGCCACATAGCCTGAAAACATAGCTTCACACAATGAGAGCTCTATCCACCCCACAGCAATGATTTCTGGAGAAACTGTTTGAAGAATAAGCAATTAATAAAAATAACAGCAAAGGGCTTCCCTGATGGTCGGGTCAGTAAAGAATCTGCCTGCAATGCAGGAGACTGGGTTCGATCCCTGGGTTGGGAAGATCCCCTGAAGAAGGAGATGGCAACCCACTCTAGTATGCTTGCCTGGAAAATCCCATGGGCAGAGGAGCCTGGTGGGCTACAGTCCATGGGGTTGCAAGAGTTGGGCAGGATTTAGTGAGTAAACCACCATCCTAAAAATAACAGCAAAAAAGATCCCTAAATATTATCTGAAAGACTGTGCATTGTGTTCGTGTGCTCAGTCACCCAGTCAAGCCTTGCTCTTTTGCAACCCCTAGGACTGCAGCCCACCAGGCTCCCAGGTAAGAGTCCTAGAGTAGGTTGCTATTTCCTCCTTGAGGGTGTCCTCCAGGCCCAGGGACTGAATCCGTGTATCCTGCATCTTCTGCATTGGCAGGCGAATTTTTTACCACTGTGCCACCCAGTCAGCCCTGTGCTTTGCATCATGTCAATTAATGCAAATCAAATTTTTATTGCTACTATTAGTGTGCCATTGATTTGATCTGATCATTTTTATTCAAAGTAAAAGCTATACAAACTAACATGCATCTGTAACTTACATTCCTAATAGCTGAACTTAAGTTTGGATAGAAAGTAATTTTATGCACTTCAAATGCACTAGTAGAAGACAAATATGAGCTATGGTTGACATAACGATTTTCTATCAGACTAATGCGAAAAAGCCTGCTAATTATAAGCCATAACTCCAACAGAATAAGATTAATGTCCTCATGTCTTAATAAACTCTCATTAATTATTGTATAGTCACACTACTGTAACTTCAGACCAAATTGAAAAGTGCTTTTTTCTAGTTAATATGAATTAGAAACGGTTTTCTAAGTGTCTGTCTTCAGGCATGGATATAGAGATGGTCCTGGGTCTCTGGATGTGGACAGAGGAAATAAAGTAAGCAATACAGGTTTAAGTATTTAAACAGGAGAAGAAAAAGTTGTGAAACATTAGCTCATCCCCCACACAGGGAGACTGTAAAGTCACAACAACAGGTTGTTCTTAACAGACAATCAATAGTCATGATCTGCCAAGGGCAGATCCTCAGTTCATTAGTTAGGACTTACTGTAAATAATGAGCCTTATGATAATCAAAGATGTTCCCTTTAGCAACAATTTGGTTGTATTTAACTGATTTTCTATACCCTTGAAGAAGGGAAAGGCTATCCACTCCAGTATTCTGGAGAATTTCATGGACTGTATAGTCCACGGGGTCTCAAAGAGTCGGAACATACAGAGCGACTTTCACTTTCTTTTCTGTAGATAGGATATTCATTTCCCCAAGTAATAGGCTTCAAGGTTGACTGATTTCAATCATGTGTGACAGGAAATGAAAAAATGTATATATGCAATATATTAAGGTAAATATGTGTGTGTGTGTGTGTGTGTGTGTGTGTGTTTTATAGGGGCTTTCCAGGTGGTTCTAGTAGTAAAGAACTGTTCTGTCAATGCAGGAGACATAAGGGTCCGATCCCTGGTTTTGGAAGATCCCCTGAGGAGGGCATGGAAACCCACTTGAGTATTCTTACCTAGAGAGTCCCATAGACAGAGCATCCCCCTGGGCTATAGTGCATAGGGTCACAAAGAGTTGGACATGACTGAAATGGCTTAGCACTCATGCACACATTATTTTCTAAAGGAACAGAAACGTAGGTATCTTTACTGAGTAGTAAGATCCCGCTTCCAAATAGGAAAAGGAGCATGTCAAGTCTGTATATTGTCACCCTGTTTATTTAACTTATATGCAGAGTACATCATGAGAAACCGGGACTGGAGGGAGCACAAGCGGGAATCAAGATTGCTGGTAGAAATATCAATAACCTCAGATATGCAGATGACACCACCCTTATGGCAGAAAGTGAAGAGGAACTAAAACGCCTCTTGATGAGAGTGAAAAAGTTGGTTTAAAGCTCAACATTCAGAAAACTAAGATCATGGCATCCAGTCCCATCACTTCATGGCAGATAGATGGGGAAACATGGAAACAGTGGCTGACTTTATTTTTCTGGGCTCCAAAATCACTGCAGATGGTGATTGCAGCCATGAAATTAAAAGACGTTTACACCTTGGAAGGAAAGTTATGACCAACCTAGACAGCATATTAAAAATTATGCTTTTTTTTTTTTTTTTTTAAAGCAGAGACATTACTTTGCCAACAAAAGTCCGTCTAGTCAAGGCTATGGTTTTCCCAGTGGTCATGTATGGATGTGAGAGTTGAACTGTGGAGAAAACTGAGTGCCGAAGAATTGATGCTTTTGAACTGTGGTGTTGGAGAAGACTCTTGAGAATCCCTTGGATTGCAAGGAGATGCAACCAGTCCATCCTAAATGAGATCTGTCTTGGGTATTCATTGGAAGGACTGATGCTGAAGCTGAAACTCCAATACTTTGACCTCCTTATGCGAAGAGTTAAGTCATTGGAAAACACCCTGATGCTGGGAGGGATTGGGGGCAGGAGGAGAAGGGGATGACAGAGGATGAGATGGTTGGATGGCATCACCGACTTGATGGACATGAGTTTGAATAAACTCTAGGAATTGGTGATGGACAAGGAGGCCTGGTGTGCTGCGATTCATGGGGTCACAAAGAGTTGGACATGACTGAGCGACTGAACTGAACTGAACTGAAGATCCCCTGGAGCAGGAAATGACAGTCCACTCCAGTATTCTTGCCTGAAAAATTCTATGGACAAAGGAGCCTGGAGGGCTCTAGTCCCTGGGGTCATAGAGATTTGGACACAAATGAGCATTCATGCATGTTCATGTTCATGATGTACATAAAGAATTAAATTTGAAGAGGAGAGAAAGCTATGAATCAGAAGAGTTAAAAATAAAGAAAAAAATGGTTGAAAAGCATGTGTGGAGAACAAAATCAGAGTTTTGTAGTGAGATGCTAGATGCTGTGTGTCTTATTATCTCTTCCTTTCTTAATCACCCAACAAAATCTTTAATAATCTTACAACTCACTATATTTTGAAAATGCAATGAATGTTAGCAGTGATTCAAGGTGAACAAAAAGGAAAAAAAAAGACCATGTGCAAATCTGTATTGCTAAAATAATCCAATCATCAGTTAGCTTTAAAAATTTTACCGTATTTTTCTTTTTTAATTACTAACAAAACCCTAGTTTAATAAAAATAAGATAATTACAAAGGTTAAACTTTTAAAAGTTATTTTATGGAATATACTACATACACACTAGACATACACTTCAATGATTAAAGAAAATTTCTCATTTAACTAAAAACAGGAATACAATTGACCAATTTTCCGAATAAAACTGAACTTGTAAAATTTGCATGGCAGGAATAGTAATACAGACATAGAGAACAGACTGGACACAGTATGAAGAAGGAGAGGGAGGGACAAATTTGAGAGAGTAGCACTGAAACACATATTACCATATATAAAATAGACAGCTAACAGGAAGTTGCTGTATAATGCAGGGAACCCCTGCTGGCTCAGACTGTGAAGAATCTGCCTGCAATGCGGGAGAGTTGGGTTCAGCCTCTGGGTTGGGCAGATCTCCTGGAGAAGGAAAAAGCTACCCACACTAGTATTCTTGCCTGGAGAACCCCCATGGACAGAAGAGCCTGGCAAGCTACAGTCCATGGGGTCACAAAGAGTCAGACATGACTGAGCAACTCAGCACACAGCACACACGGTATAATGCAGGGAGCTCAGCCAATACTCTCTGACAACCAAGGCCGGTGGGATGGGGTGGGCATGGGAGGGAGCTTCAGGAGGGAGGGGACGTATGTATGTACACTTATGGCTGATTCACATTGTTGTGTGGCAGAAGCCAACACGATATTGTAAAGCATTTATTATCCTAAAATTAAAAAGTAAAAAAAATATAGGGCACAGTTTTTTTAAAATAAAAATTGACTCTAGCACAGTGTTTTCATAGAATTTTGACAAATCATCATAAGGTACTTTAGTTGATGAGCACAAGTTAGATGGAGAAGAAACATTTGAAAATGTTAATTACAGATGGAAATCTTTGGCTTAGTCACTTGCAATAACTTCTTTCCCTAATATGTACAGAATATAAAAGTACCTTTTGATTTCAAATTCTTTCTTGATTAGTGATTAATATAGTTTCTATACCTTATGTATAGTTGGAACCAAATGAAAATCCTTGGTAAGATTTATATAACAGAAATCTTTGCAACAATATTTTCTCTATGATGAAATATGTTTACACTTTAAATTTATTAATGCTTATAATCTCAGATAACCCAATGCCATAAAATGACCTGTTTTGTGAAATATTCTCTTAATTCAATTCAGTAAATTATCTGGAAAAATTAAGCTCCTCTGAGTTTGGATTTTGTTTAAAACTGGAGCTATTTTAGTCAGTATGCAAAATCAGTGTGTTAGGTTTCAATTGCTGCTTTAACCAATTTCAATCCTAAAGAAAGGAAATGCCAAACAATGTTCAAAGTACCACACTATTGCACTCATCTAACATGCTAGCAAAGTAATGATCAAAATCCTGCAAGCGAGGCTTCAACAGAATGTGAACTGACCTTCCAGATGTTCAAGCTGGATTTAGAAAAGGTAGAGGAACCAGAGATCAAATTGCCAACATCCACTGGATCATCGAAAAAGCAAGAGAGTTCCAGAAAAACATTTACTTCTGCTTTATTGACTACGCCAAAGCCTTTGACTGGGTGGATCACAACAGTCTGTGGAAAATTCTTCAAGAGATGGCAATAGCAGACCACCTGATCTGCCTCCTGAGACATCTATATGCAGGTCAAGAAGCAACAGTTACAAATGGACATGGAACAACAGACTGGTTCAAAATTGGGAAAGGAGTACGTCAAGACTGTATATTGTTACCCTGATTATTTAATTTATATGCAGATATATCATGCAAAATGCCAGGCTGGATGAAGAACAAGCTGGAATCAAGATTGCCCAGAAAAATATCAATGACCTCAGATATGCAGATGACACCACCCTTATGGTAGAAAGTGAAGAAAAGCCAAAGAGCCTCTTGATGAAAGTGAAAGAGGAGAGTGGGAAAAGTTGGCTTAAAACTGAGCATTCAGAAAACTAAGATCATGGCATCAGGTCCCATCACTTCATGGCAAGTAGATGGGGAAATAATGGGAACAGCGAGAGACTTTATATTTTGGGGTGACAAAATCACTGCAGATGGTGACTGCAGCCATGAAATTAAAAGATGATTATTCCTTTGTAGGAAAGTTATGATCAACCTAAACAGCATATTGAAAAACAGAGACATTACTTTGCCAACAAAGGTCCATCTAGTCAAGGCTATAGTTTTTCCAGTGGTCATATATGAATGTTAGTTAGACTAAATAGAAAGTTGAGCACCAACGAACAGATGTTTTTCAACTGTGGTGTTGGAGAAGACTCTTGAGAGTCCCTTGGATGGCAAGGGGATCAAACCAGTCAATTCTAAAGTAGATCAGTTCAGTTCAGTTCAGTTGCTCAGTCGTGTCCGACTCTTTGCAACCCCATGAACCACAGCATGCCAGGCCTCTCTGTCCATCACCAACTCCCAGAGGTTATCCAGACTCATGTCCATCAAGTCGGTGATGCCATCCAACCATCTCATCCTCTGTCATCCCCTTCTCCTCCTGCCTTCAATCTTTCCCAACATCAGGGTCTTTTCAAATGAGTCAGCTCTTTGCATCAGGTGGCCAAAGTATTGGAGTTTCAGCTTCAACATCAGTCCTTCCAATTGAACACCCAGGGCTGATTTCCTTTAGGATGGACTGGGTATCTCCTTGCAGTCCAAAGGACTCTCAAGAGTCTTCTCCAACAATACAGTTCAGTAGCATCAATTCTTCGGCACTCAGCTTTCTTTATAGTCCAAGTCTCACATTCATACATGACTACTGGAAGAACCATAGCCTTGACTAGATGGACCTTTGTTGACAAAATAATGTCTCTGCTTTAT
Source organism: Muntiacus reevesi (assembly GCF_963930625.1). Taxonomy (NCBI): domain Eukaryota; kingdom Metazoa; phylum Chordata; class Mammalia; order Artiodactyla; family Cervidae; genus Muntiacus; species Muntiacus reevesi. The sequence continues at coordinate 84,958,334 of NC_089254.1, read as the reverse complement.
AATATGTTGTCTAGGTTGGTCATAACTTTCCTTCCAAGGAGTAAGTGCATTTAATTTCATGGGTGCAATCACCATCTGCAGTGACTTTGGAGCCCCCCAAAATAAAGCCAGCCACTGTTTCCACTGTTTTCCCATCTATTCGCCATGAAGTGATGGGACCGGATGCCATGATTTTAGCTTTCTGAATGTTGAGCTTTAAGCCAACTTTTTCACTCTCCTCTTTCACTTTCATCAAGAGGTTCTTGAGTTCTTCTTCACTTTCTGCCATAAGGGTGGTGTCATCAGCATATCTGAGGTTAAAGTAGATCAGTCTTGAATATTCATTTCTAGGACGATGCTGAAGCTGGAACTCCAATACTTTGGCCACCTGATGTGAAGAACTGACTCCTTGGGAAAGACCCTGATGCTGGGAAAAATTGCAGGCAGGAGGAAAAGGGAACAACAGAGGATGAGATGGTTGGATGGAATCAACAACCTGATGGACATGAGTTTGAGCAAACTTCAGAAGCTGGTGATGGACACGGAAGCCTGGCATGCTTCATTCCATGGGATCACAAAGACTCGGACACAACTAATCGACTGAACTGAACCAACTGCCATTAAATTAGTGGTTTGCCGCTGCTGCTGCTAAGTTGCTTCAGTCATGTCCAACTCTGTGTGACCCCAGAGACGGCAGCCCACCAGGCTCTACCATCTTTGGGATACTCCAGGCAAGAACACTGGAGTGTGTTGCCATTTCCTTCTCCGTTTAAAACAACTCAAATTTGTTATCTTAAAGTACTAGAGGTCAAAAAGCCAAAATGTATCTTGCTAGGCTAAAATCAAGGTGTCAAAAGGACAGAGATCCTTTGTATGCCATATGGAGAATCTTTTCCTTGTCCTTTCCAGCTTCTAGAGACTACATTCTTGACTGTTGTCACTCCATCATTTTCAAAGCTAGCAGCACAGTATCTTCAAATCTTTCTCTGACTCTTTCTTCTGCCTCCTTCTTCCACTTAAAAGTTAACTTGTTTTTATACTGAGCCTACTAAAATAACCCATGATAATCTCAAGATCAGTTAATTAGCAGGTTCCATCTGCAACCTTAACTCCCTTTTGCCAAGTAGTCTAACATACTTCTAGATCCCAGGGATTAACACATGGATATCTTTGGAGAACCACCACCAGCCACTAAAAAAAAAAAACCGAAGTTGTTTCCTATTATGATCTATATTTGTGATTTTCAAGCATTTGTAGTTCATTTTCAGTTTAATACCTTACCATAAACTCTATCCCTAGAGGATTAGAGGACAAATTTTATGTCTGAATAGAATCAATAAGTTTTTGTGTTAAAAATTCATCAGTATCTTTCCACAGTGGGGAGATATTATATGATGCCTCAAATCTTAGATTTTTACATATTGTCCACTTTATGAAGAAGATTGGCTAGAACCTTACTATAAAATTCCATGGCAAATGAATGCCCAGAAGGGAGAGATTTTTCCTACCATCTCTCTTTGGGCTATACAGATTATGCTGTAAATGTCAGAACTGGGTTTCTACAATTCAGTTTGAAAAGTTTCCCTTCCATAGCACTGAAATTTAACAACCAGTGAGCCAAACGGCCAACTAAAACTTAACAGGCAAAAGTGTTATTCACTCAGTCATGTCCAACTCTTTGCGATCCCATGGACTATATCCCACCAGGCTCTTCTGTCCATGAAACTCTCCAGTCAAGTATACTGGAGAATCCTTTCCAATAGCATTCAAAACAATTTTAGTATTGATTTGATAAAATACCACCATATTGTAGAAGGTTTATAATATTTGTTGTAATACTGCATTTCATATTTGGCATTTGCAACCTGAAAAAAGAAGAATGCATTGAATTTATACAGTTCAATTATGCTTAAAATCAGACATTTCTCTCTAAACTCATATCTTTATAAGATCTAGAAGGAATGCAATTTGGAGTGAATTATGGTTATAGAATAACATTGAAATAAAGGTCTTTTAGTCTAATATTTTCAATGTAACATAAATGACTATTTGGGAAAAACTAAGGTTAAAAATATTTTTGTAAACACTGATTTACTTGAGATAGGTGTATTGGTTTACAGGGAAAAATATCTTTATGTGGTTTTTCTGATATAAACACTTCAGTCTTATATTTAGAGAACAATTATTTTACCTAACTAAAATTTAGGATTTCCATCCAGTAGGTAAAGATGCATAAATTAGAGGATACAGTAGTAACAGTAATAGTAGTTAATAATTTCTTACACTTCATAAACCAGAAAATATATGGATCTAGACTCAGGCAGATCTGGATTCACATCCCAGACCAGTCATTAATGACTTGTGTGGCTACGTACCTCGGTTTTCTCATCTATGGCTACCAATAATAATGCAACCTTTATAAGATTCAATGAGGATTAACTATAAGTAAAATATGGGTGCTTAGCATAGGTACATGGAGAAGGAAATGGCAACCCACTCCAGTACTCTTGCTTGGAGAATCCCATGGACAGAGGAGCCTGGCTGGCCATAATCCAGGGGGTCACAAAGAGTCAGACACGACTGAAGTGACTAAGCAAGCAAGCAAGCATAGGTACAAGTATTTTATTTGACTCAATGAATGATAGCAATTGTTGAAGTCAAAAATTCTTCCTCTATATTCTGTGAGTCAATGGAAAGCTGGTGACAAGTGTTGTTTGTGAATTAAGAATATGTTTAAACTTTCATATATGTGTATGATAGAGAAATCAGTCCTGAACTAGTCTTCTCATCATAAACAAACATAAAATGAAAAAAAAATGTATTCTTTTGGAATAAATTCCCTGCTTGGAATTTATTAATCAGTGAATAGGTTTATTTAATAACATTTGGAAAAAAATTTCTATATCTTTCAAAATGTCTTCTCCTTTCTCTATACACTTTCTTCCTGGTCTTCAATTACTCATTTGATGTTAGGCCATAAAACATGGAGAATAAGTTTATTTAAATCTTTATTTTCTGATGGTTCCTTTTGAAATTAATATTAAAAATGAATTTTATCATGAACTTTCAATATTTTATTTCAATTGAGGCTCAGTGTATTTGGTTTCATTTTTCTCTGTGACTTTAGCTTGTATAATTTCTATAGACTTTTCTGTTGTGCTATCCAGGAAAAACATCAAGTGATTTATTTTTACTCTAAATATATTTCATTTTCATTTCCCATTTCAGTCTTTTAGAAGTTTTATATCTCCTCCAATATTTTGCATATTTTCCTCCTTATATACATCATTAACTGTATCAACATATTTTATGTACTTATTTCAGAGTCTTCCTCTGACAGTTCCAACATCTGTGTCATCTTGTTTGTCCTTTTATGTCCCATGGAGCCATGTCTCATTTTGCTCCCCTCTTATTTAAACCTTGCATCACCAACAGAACTACTACAAGCAAATGTTTATGGCTTGAAAGTGAAAGCGAAAGTCACTCAGTAGAGCCCAACTCTTTGCGATTCCATGGACTACACTGTCCATGGAATTTTTCAGGCCAGAATACTGGAGTGCATAGCCATTCCCTTCTCCAGGAGATCTTCCCAACACAGGAATTGAACCGGGGTCTCCTGTATTACAGGCAGATTCTTCACCAACCGAGCAATCAGGTTTATGGCTTGGTAGTCACCAAAAGATGAGTGGATAAATGCATGCATACATAACACAATGGAATATTATTCAGTAAAGAAATTCACTATCTCAAGCTATGAAAATACAGGGATGAATCTTAAGTAATACTGTTATGTGAAATAAATCAGTTTGTAAAGGCTGAATGTTGTATGATTCCAATTACATGAAATTTGAGAAAAAGCAAAACTGAAGTAATGATTAAAAAAAATTCACTGACTCACATGAATTTTTCAGGGGAAGAGGGAGAAGGTTTACTAGGTGAAACACAGGAGATAGTGCAGGGTGGTGAAACTATTCTTAAAAGAGTCCAATGATGCATGCATGACACAATGCGTGTGTAAAATCCATAGACTTTACATCAGGGAGAGTGTCATTCCCTTCTCTATGGGATCTTTCTGACCCAGGGATTGAACCCAGGTCTTCTGCATTGCAGGAAGGTTCTTTTCCATCTGAGCCACCAGGGAAGCCCAATCATTAATATATGTACAGGAGGTCAAGGTAATCCCAGGAAAGAATGCAGAATGTTATAAAACCATCTAGCTGCATTATAAAAATATGAAAAAAAATTTAATGAAGAGGATGGGAAAAATGAACTAACCTAATTAAATTTGGAAACAGAGTATATAAGTAGTATATGCTGCTCAATAAAGTTGTTTCCCATAGGAGTGTGAATGAGTAGCTGATACTGCTATATGGATGTACTGGAATTGAACAGCTAAATAAATGTGAGTACATGCTGGGAGCCAGGTTTCTCACTGTTGGAGAGGGAAGTTATAGATAAGTAAGGAAGAAGAGTTTATAATGATCCATCCCTGGTGGCTCAGATGGTAAAGAGTCTGCCTGCAATTTGGGAGACCCGGGTTCAATCCCTGGGTCAGGAAGATCCCCTGGAGAAGGAAATGGCAACCCACTCCAGTATTCTTTCCTGGAAAATCCCATGAACGAGGGAACCTGGTGGGCTACAACCCATGGGGTTGCAGAATCAAACATGACTGAGAGACTATCACATACATATACATGTTAATGAATCAGAGCAGGAGACATATGAACTTATGTTTGACCTGGTATAAAAATGGTTACATACAGAATTAACTGAAGGGAATGTACAGGAAACTAGACATATGAGCTTTAAGGAATAGGAAAAAAAAAAAAAAGAACCTTTAAGGAAAAAAAAAAAAAAAGAAAATACAAGGTTGAATCGTGTGATTGCAAGATTAGTAATGCTTATTTTTCACGGATTGATCTTTGGATTATTGCATAGGGATAATGACAATGCTTGAAAAAGTGTACTGGTGTCTTTGCATTCACTGTGAATTGGAACTATAAAGAAAAACATTGATTTTTGTAGCCAGTGTATTAGGAATTTAATCATTATGTTTCTTACCTTGGAGAATTTATCTAACTGAGCTTTTTGTCTCCTTAAGGCAAACTTCTACTGTCCTCCTCTACTACAAACATCTGTTTTATTTTGGAAATGTGTACTATGGCATATGTTCATTTTCTTTTTCTAACTCATAACTTAGTGTCTCTTCATATAAATTATTAATTAAATTTATGTACACAAAGTCCCAGTTACACTGTAATGCCACATTGCTGCCTTGCAAGTGTGAAGGTAGCTACTCAGCTCTTCTGCCACCAAGGATTATGTCTTCTTTGGTGACAGATTAGCACTTCTCCACCCCAGGCTTTCACATTTACTTCTCATGAGTCATTATATCCAGGATTAAAAGCTTAGTCTGTCCTAGTCAGTTCAGCTTGCTAAAACCAATATACCATAGACTGAGAATCTTAAACAGCAAGCATTTATTTCTCACAGTCCTGAAGGCCAAGAAGCAGATCTAGTATCTGGTGAGAGCCCACCTCCTGGTTTGCAGATCATTCTTGCTGAGTCCTTACATGGTGAAAAACAGAGGGAGGGAGGCTAGCACTCTTATATCTCTTCTTGTAAGTGAATGAGTGAAAGTCTGACTCTTTGCGACCCCATGGAATTCTCTAGGCCAGAATACTGGAGTGGGTAGTCTTTCCCTTCTCCAGCGGAATCTTCCCAACCCAGGGATCAAACCCAGATCTCCCGCATTCCAGGTGAATTCTTTATCAGTTGAGTCAAAGGGCTAATCCTATCTTTGAGGTTTATATCCTCATGACCTAAGTACTTCCCAAAGGCCCCACTTCAAGTACCATCACACTGGGGATTAGGCTTCAACATATGAATTTTAGAGGGACACATTCAATCCATAACACTCCTTCCCCAACAAAACTCACATTTTTCTTATATGCAAAATATACTCATTCTCTCCCAAAAGCCCCCAAAGTCTTAATGTGTTCCAGTATCAATTCTAAAGTTGAAAGTCTCATCTAAATATCTAAATCAGATATGGGTAAAACAGTGACTCATCACAAGGCAAAAATCTCCAGTTGTGAACTTATGAAATCAAATTCCCATTTCAAAAGGGAGAAATAAGAAGGAAGAGGTAACTGGTCCCAAGCAAGTATCAAACCTGGCAAAACAAATTCCCTTAGATCTTGAGGCTCAAAAATAATCTTTGACTCAATGCTCCCCCTTTTGGACCTTGTGGGGTAGTAATGTCACTCACATGGCTCAGGAAGGTACTACACAAGTCTTGATGATCTTCAGCGACACTGCTGGTGTCAAGACAGGGGTTGTGTCCCCAGGGTTGCCCCAACCCCATGGCTTCTGTTTGAAGCCTTGCCAATAGTCCAGAGGGTCTCTGACTCACCTTTGGGGCCTTCTTCTGTTTTCTTGAAGGCTAGCACACATTCACAGCCTTCCTTCATTCTATCCTGTTTTCTGTTTCCTTCAGTCATGCATGCAGCTAAGTTGCTTCAGTCATGTCCAACTCTTTGCAACCCTATGAACACCAGCCCGCCACGCCCCTCTGTCCATAGGATTCTCCAACTGCCATGATTTCTGATGGTATAATCCCATCTGAATTCTTGGTGCTTGTTGAGATGCTCTTTAAGTCTGTGATTCAGTCTTTATAGCTTGCTCCTTTTCCTTGTGACATCTTACCAGAGTTGCTTTTAAAATTTCCTTACTGACTCTTTCTAGGCTGTATCTCAAAACTCTTCCAGCTTCTATTCATTAGCCGGTTTCAAAGCCACTCTGACATTTTTTAGGTATTTGTTACATCAACACCCCACTTCTAAATACCAATTTCTGTCTTAGTCAGTATAGCCTGCTATAAAACAAATATACCATAGACTACATGGCTTAAGTTATATTTATTTCTCACAGTTTTGGAGGCTGGGAAGTCCAAGTTCAAGGTGTCAGCAGATCCAGTGTCTAGTGAGAGCCCACTTCAGTGGTATCCTCTCATGGTGAAGACCAGAGAGAAAGAAAGCCAGCACTCTTGTGTCTGTTCTCATAAGGGCACTAACCCCATTCTGAGGGATCCACCCTCATAACTAAATTACCTTCCAAAGCCCTCACCTCCAACACCATTAACACCATAGATTAGGTTTTAACATGTGGATTCCGTAGGACCACAAGCATCCAATTCATGGCAGTTAGGGTACAAAAACTTCAGGCTAAGTCTGTGTCAAAAGCAGCTGAACTAAATGACTACATCTGGGATTGAAGCAATAAAATATAATACTGCAGCAAATTTTACTACACATGCATATTTTAAGATTATTTGACTCATTCTCTTATACATTCTTTATAGTCAGCCTTATGTTATTGGTGGTAAAAATCTGGCCATCAAAATATTATCAGATGGAGATGATTGTTAACTTTAAGTCTAACTGTTCATAGCATCAGTCATTGTGATGATGATCCTTGAGGTTGACAAAAATCAAAGTTCAAGGGGAAATATATAATAGATGTGATTTATATGATATTTCATTGGAATTCTTAGCCATTTTGTAAAGGATATGGACAATGTCAATCAAGAAATAGCTCTACATAAATTTGTTCACAAGTCCCATATCTACACTTTCTGAGAATATTTTTGATCCTTGACTGAAACACTTTAGATTGCTATACTCCCCCACCCCACTCTTTCTATCCTCCTCATAAGAAAGCCTTCTCTTAGAGTGAGTAAAGGCCCTAAGGCAAGAGTGATGGGCAAAACCAAAACAGGGAAGTTCTTTTTAGTTTTAGCAGGATGTGTGTTCTAATACACTCATGCTCTTTTTTTTTTTTCCCACGTATAGGAATAGGAATGAGTAGAAATGAATTTCATCCAGGGACACAGTTAAATATGCCACATTTTATTTCTTCCTATGCTACTGAACCCATTCAACAAGAATATAGGATTTTAAATGGGTGAAGCAGTCACCCATTATGTGTTGCCAATAGTGACCATCGGGTAAGCCCTATAGAGTTGAATGTGTTAATGCATTTTTAGTGGAGGGGTGAGAATGTACATCTGTCTGGAAAACACTGAAGAAAGAGTGGTATTAGAGACAGAACTACAGCCAAAGTTTTCAAATAGTTTGTTGTCAGATGGGGCAACTCCAGTAAAGGGATATGGGACAGATAGAGTTTAGTTTGGTTGTTCTAACAAAAGCTGAGTGATTGCCCACTTGTGTCCAATTCTTTGCAACCCCATGGACTATACAGTCCATGGAATTCTCCAGGCCAGAATACTGGAGTGGGTAGCTTTTCCCTTCTCCAGGGGATCTTCCCAACACAAGAATCAGACCCAGGCTCCTGCATTACAAATAGATTCTTTACCAGCTGAGCCACCCGGGAAGCCCCTAACAGAAGCTACTGGAGTACACATTTGGTCTCATAGACTAAAGCTGAAGTACATCCTGACCAGGTTTTTAAAAAATATGTTTAATTATATCAGGTTACCAATTAACTAAAAATACTTCCACTGGAATTATTCTGGGTACATAATGCCACATGTAAATTTTTTATTCATATCCTTCTTTATTTACTCACTTAAGGAGTAGGGATGAAGTTTTCTGTCACTCTATACTTCATTTCTAGTCCCCAGTATGGTGATCATCACAAAGTATAGTGTCAAAACCATTATTTGCTCTTCCTCTTAGCTATAGGTCTAAGAGGAGCCTGAGCTAAGAGGACTTCTATTAGCAGTAACATCTGAAGAATCTGAAACAATTGCAAAACATAGGAAGAGATATAAGCTTGATAGCCAAGAAATGGAAAGAAGTGACTTAATGGGCATGGAGCTAACCTTCCAGGTAGACTCTTGGAGGAATACTACAATGAAAAGGGAGGGAAGACCTCAACAGAGGGGAGCGTCTTTTGCTTGTATCCTATCCTGTGGTAACAGAGGACTGAAGATTGAGTCAGCAACATTAGTATTAATATTTTAAGAAAGAGTGTTTCAGTCAAAGGAAGGGGTAATTCCCAGAATATTTTCATTCTTTCACCTAATAGAAGCCTGATTCTAATCTAATCTTCACTGTTAGTGTTGTTAGTGATAAAGCATTTCATGACACTTGGAAGACATTCTTTGCTCTTCCCAAGGATATAATTCAGTCAGGACTAACAAGCAATGAAGAGATTTTTCTTTCATTTGCTGTTTTAGTTATAAAAATGAAAGGCCAACCCCAGCTGTTCAGAAATACCCAAGTGCTGAAGGGAATTGTCAGAGCGATGATGGCAGCTGAGTTGGACTTAGTCTAGGAGGACTCTGTGTTGCTGATTCCCTGAGTGATTTGTTCTCTCCTTCCAACAACCTTGAGTTTCTTGCCTCCTGTTTGAAATTGAGTCTTAGTGTCTCTATTCCCCCTGGTTCTTAAAATATACATTTTTAAATGCTGAGCAAAAAAAGTACCTACACTTGGCAGAACAACTTTGGGACAATTTCCAAACAATGCTTTTTATAAGAATTCAATTATATTGTCTTATTTTCCTGATTCACTGGAGTTAGTCCAATTTACTGATTACCCTTTCCCACACACTATTTCTCTTAAAATTGGAGTAAGGCCTATTTGAATGCCAGTGATAGAGTGGAAAGAATGTACATTCTAAACAGGAGAAATAAAGTAGGGAAGATTGAGTAGCACTAAATCTAGAGTTTAGGTGTTGGCATGGCAACGCCAATGGCTGGCTCTGAGTGTGCTATGAGAGAAACCCTGAGGGCATCAGAGAGAGTGGAGAATAAAAACTGCTAAGAGAGAAAAGGCGAATGGAGAATACAATGTACACGTTTATAGTAAGGTAGTAAGGAGTTTTGCCAAGTCTGATTCTAATGACTAGGATATACCATCCATTAGCATATTGATTCAACAAAAACATGAACTCTTCCATGTGCTAGACACAATGCTAAACATTGAGAATATAAACTGATTTTAAAGTAACTTTTTATTTCAAAATAGGAAAAATTTAGCCAAGAAATATAATATTCTTAACTAATGTCAAATTATAAACTTGCTATCACTGCTACTTTTGTCTTAGAAACATCTTTCTCTTAAGATGCTTGTTGTGTATTATTCACTAATTGTTTCCCTATTGGTATTAGTTTTACTGCTTTATTAGCATATCCATTCATTTATTCACAGATTTAATTTCTATTCATTAATAGAAATGAATTAGAGACTCCACAGTAAAAAAAAAAAAATATTTTTTCTATATTACTTTATGTAATCCCATCATTAGCTTACAATAAGCTAGAAAAGACAAAGATTTAAAAAGTGGTCAAATAAATAAGTAGAATAAACATCACCTAGTGATCAAGGATATTGCAAGTCTCTTTTCTGTTCTTTTCAAGACTATCTCTCTTTATGCTTGAGACAGTGGTGGCAGGAGTGTGTGTTTTGAGGGCTGGGGGTAGTGTGTGTGTGTGTGTGTGTGTGTGTGTGTGTGTAAGAGAGAGAGATAGAACTTGGGGATCCAAGGGCTTTAAGCTTGAGGGCTATAGTATCTATAAGAGGGAGACACCTCACTTCAAGAACTCTTGGTGGAAAACTGGTAGGTGTTCAGTGCCAACCCAGTATTTCCTGAGTGTCCTGAAATTGCCTTAGACACTTTATTCTTACAATCTCCAAAAGATATCTGACAAAACTTCATCTCCAAGTCAAAGTTACTCTAAGTCATTCGCTTCTATATTCACTCTTTCATTCGATCAATATGCATTGAGTGTCTGCTCTACACAATTATACAATCTATGCTAAGTGGAAAGAGGAAAGTAATCAATTCAGGTCAAGACCTCTCATTCTGGAATTTACATTCTTCTTGTAGGTGGAGGGATGAAACAGGCACATAATGACTAACAATGCCATTAAATATTTACATAAATTATGACAGATGACATAAAGGAAAATATGGAGGCCAGTATAGATTATAAGGGAGGAAACTGAACTAATCTGGAAAGAACAATAACAGAAGTATTTTCTGAGATAGTGGCATTTAATATCATAATGTAGCTAGATGAAGAGATAGAAACCAAAGAGATAATGACCCAAGCTTTGCGGTAGAAAAGGATCAAGTGATGTGAATAGAAACCTTACACTATAAAATCAGACAGAAAAGAAATAGCACGTCTGTATTTCCCTTTAAATGACTCCAATCCTGCAAGATGACAGGGAATTCAACCTGTGTCATAATTCTGGCTTCCTGTCAAACTTCTCACAGCTGCCTGATATTCCAGATCTTCACCTGAACAAACTAGTCACAAAAGCCTCTCCAGCTATTAGATTTTATAGCCACAAAAGAGATGTGGGCAGTATGCTTTTGTGACAAATTTAAGCCCAGCTGCTCTTCCATTTCTGTGCATCCTTGGTCATGGGAAACAGATTGTAGAAAGAACCCCTGGCCCCTTGGTTACAGTATTCCTAGATGTATTACTTGGGTACCTAAGAGGAAACCGACCAAGAAAACACTTCTAGGAGTACAGCTAACAGCCATCAACTTCCCACTCTTAAGAGTGACTGCCCTTCTCATTTTGCATAAACCCCTCAAAGGAGTTTAAGCTGTTGGGAAAAAAAAAAGTTAAGTGGCTTGGAACTTTTGTTTTCAGTATTTTCAAGTCAAGGGAACACAAAATCTTGAGTATTTGGTGAATTCAATGCAAACATTAAGGAAAAGTCAAGATTTAACATCTTAATAAATTATGAAGCAGCACATAGCACATTTAAAAAGTTAAAAACATGCCACAGTGACCAGACATCCAAGATTTGGGAGACTATTATTATTTAGAGAGCAATAAAATCATACATTAATACCATCTAAAATAGCATCTACTCTCATATGAAATATTATGTCAATAATAACAGTTCAGTTCAGTTCTTTGTGACCCCATGGACAGCAGCACGCCAGGCCTCCCTATCCATCACCAACTCCTGGAGTTTACTCAAACTCATGTCCATTGAGTTGGTGATGCCATCCAACTTTTTCATCCTCTGTCGTCCCCTTCTCCTCCTGCTTTCAATCTTTCCCAGCATCAGGGTCTTTTCAAATGAGTCAGTTCTTCTCACCTTGTGAAGTTAGAGTAACAACAAGTATATAGATTATTACACTAATTAATAATGAGTGAGTGAAACTTGTTCAGTCATGTCTGACTCTTTGTGACTCCAGGGACTATAGCCAACCAGGCTTCCCAGTCCATGGGATTCTCCAGGCAAGAATACTGGAGTGGGCTGCCATTTCCTTCTCCAGGGGATCTTCCTGGCCCAGGGATTGAACCCAGGTCTGCTGCATTGAAGGAAGAATCTTTATTATCTGAGCCATCAGGGAAGTCAACAATTAATAATAGAGGTATACATTAAAATGAAATTTACTATGAATTAGAAAAAATATTATTCTAAAATACCTTTTAGAACATAGTAACCATAAGAAATCTACTTTTGCAGGAGATGCCCTGCACTCTTCACTAAAAGAATATATTTTTAAGTCTCTCATCAGCTCCCATGATGGAGTAAAGAAAGGAGAAATGATCTAATCAGTCACAAGGTCATTTTTCTGGATATCATAGTTCAAAATTCTGAGTATTTTGCAGGCAGTTGAGAATTATAAGACTTTGTCTTTTTTCTTCTTGTTTCTAAGGCTTAAAAAAGTTGCTTATTTTCATCACAACAAAGGGACACAGAAGGGAAGTGGCATAGAGAACATGGTTATCAAATTCAGGATTTGACTCAAAAGACCTAGCTGGAATGGTAAGACTTGCTCTAAAATATTTTCATCTCATATAGATAAACACCAGGGCTTATTCAATGGAGAAAGAGGAGGATGCTCTGAGAAAGGAAAGGGAGAGATTGGAGGGTATAACAACAGAGAAGTAGTTAATTTAAATTTGAAGCCACATGACTTGGCTCTGATGCATCTGAATCAGAGACTGAGTCACTGAACAAATGAAGGCACTGTGAGTTGTTTGGATATGAGGAGAATTATGCTAACATCAGTGAGATGGGTCAGCCAGAGAGATAGAATCACAAATCATGGGAGCTTCGTCACTTAGGGAATGTCTGCTTGCCTAGTCCTAAAGGTTGGCAGAGCGACAAACTGATGTCTGTTCAATATTTACAAAATAGATATTTATTTCCTGCTTACCATGAACCAGAAATAGAACAATGTCTTGAGGTCAGGAAGTGGACAAAGAACAGATTAACTGTAACATTTTGACTACTCTCAGTCAAAAAATTAATGTATTAATTAGTTTTGCTCATAATATGTTGCATTTCTGCTAGAATATTTTTGGATGCTATCTTTATGATTATAAAAGTGTCCCTCAACTATATTATTTTCATTAGGAGACATTAAATGCATTTTCAACCATGTATTAATGTTTTATTAAATATTAATAATATTCAGTAAACATTATTTAGTAACTATTATTAATGACGAGTTCATGAACAGTCCTACTCACCAAGATTTCCTTTAACAGAAAGTTTAATGCATTAATATAATATAATGATATTTAAGCCCCCAAATTAGGAAGGATTACTTTGCATTACAATCATAGAGGGCATATTTTTGAAACTTATGGTGACAAAGCTTTGCTAACATGAGGCATGTCATTAAGTGAAATGATGTTCTGTTGTGTCTGATATTAATTAGTGCCCCTTTTGAAACAATGTCTTTGCACTAGCTTGAAAGAGGGGTTTGAAAAAGCAAGCAGTGAGGAAAAATGACTAGGCATGAAGAAAATATGAAAGAGAAACATGCCCCTTTCAAAGCACAGACTCTTAAGCTGTCCCCTCAGTTCAGTTCAGTTCAGTCGCTCAGTCGTGTCTGACTCTTTGCAACCCCATGAATCGCAGCACGCCAGGCCTCCCTGTCCATCACCAGCTCCCGAAGTTTACTCAAACTCATGCCCATCGAGTGGGTGATGCCATCCAGCCATCTCATTCTCTGTCGTCCCCTTCTCCTCCTGCCCCCAAACCCTCCCAGCATCAGGGTCTTTTTCAGTATGGTACAAAAGAATAATCCTGTGACTCCAAAGAGATAGGACTTCTCAATTCAATTCTCAGTTCTTCTCAATTTTTAGTCGTCTTCCCTTGAGATATTATTGTCTCATAGTGAAGACTCTCATACATCTGTAATGTATTCTGGCACACGTTTTTGAATGGCAAAGAAGTACTTCAGAAAAGTATCATCACCTTCCCATGTCATCTTACAGAGGCTAAGAAAGAATGAGACAGAGTTGGAAAAGCGCTTGACCACTCTGGTTGCTCTCGAGGTTCAAGACTGGATGTCCACAACACTGGAAAGATCCATGAGCCAGTAGCAGCCACAGCAGCCACAACAGCCCATAAAATATCCCTATACACACATCCCTGTTGTAAGATACAAAGACTGATTCTCGAGTCAGGCAATACTGAAAATAAGAGCAAAATAAGCAATGAGTACCCAGTAACAGAGTTCTCTAAAAGCCCCATACCATATTAGCCTCTTCCCCTCAATTTTTTCTGCCACTATTGTTCACTTTAAGCAAAAAGATAAAACTGTTGAATATCTCAAAATGAACATTTTGATAAGTTGATCTCAATATTTAAAAAGCTAATTAAGCAAAGTGATTCCATCATAAAAGCTTTGGATATTTCTTGATTATTCAGAAATGATCAATGACCAGGGATTGACATTTTGCTGGAATTGGGGGACCATTATTTAGATGACATATACCACACCGACTTTGTATTTAGTAAAGGAGATGTGGGTTGGCCCATGATTTAACAGACCTTAGTTATGAGTAAGTGTTTGTTGATCAGTCATGTCTGACTCATTGTGACCCAATGGACTGTAGCCTGCCAGGCTTCTCTGTCCATGGAATTCTCCAGGCAAGAATATTGGAGTGGGTAGCCATTCCTTCTCCAATTATGAGTAAAGGCCATTCCAAACTGACATTTACACATCAACAATTTGGCACACACAATACATTTTTTTAAAGGAAAAAACACAATACAGAAGGGTTGCCTTCTAAGTGGCACCAAAAGCTAAATCAGCACCGTGACTGTATGGAGCCCACTTGCTGATGTCAGGCCTCCTGTGATACTAGTGCACTTACATATTCCTTTGTTACCATCACCACACCTACAACATCTGTGGGAACTGGTTGTAACAAAATAATCAATGCCCCAACATTGTCATAGATGATATGCGGTTGTACTTTGTGAGATTTGTGAGTTGAAAAAATGTAACACAGTCAATTAATTAAGCATGAATTCTCAGGGTCCAATTTTGTGATATATTGCTCTGTTTAAATATTAAAGGGGTAATTCTAGTTTTCATGGCTGATTAAGACTGAGACAGTAGCACTGATTATAGCAATACTCTGGTTAATGAGGACCACTTTTGTAGACTATTTATGGTATAGATATTGGACAGAGAGAATAATGGGAGATCAAGACATCTACTGTCAGCCTTCTCTCTTATTTAAGTTGGGGTTGCTATTACTTCTCTACAAAGCTTTATCCTCTCTTAACACTTTCGTCTCTTAACAAAAATCCTCTCTTAACACTTTCCATCACCCTCTGAAAAGCAGATCACTATTGATATTTTTGTGAGGACATGAAGAGACCTCTTTAAAAAATTTTTTTCTGCCTTTTGATTAAATTTGTAAGTATAAATTTTAAGTGATTACAGTACACTACATATTTCATTTTTGGGGTACAAAAATAATACGCTTCTCCTCTATGGTAGATCATGTTGGTGATGAATCACTGCCTAAAACAAAAGTGATTAACACGTAAAGGGAAAACTTAAAAGGTATCCTCAGGGTTCATGTAGGAATAGGAAGTAACCAGGAAACTGCCTTGAAGTGGAAATAAAATACTCTGGAAAAATAAAGAGTGCACAACTTCTGATGGTTCTCTTTTCAAAACTTTCATGGCTGCTCACTGTTTGTTCTTACTCTCCTCAATTTCTTATTCCAGGTCTCAATGCCACTATACACAACTGGGGGCTGTGACTATTTCCCCTTATGTAGAGGAAGGGAGAGAAAAATACTCCTAAGCAAGCGGTTCAGTTCAGTTCAGTCACACAGGCCGACTCTTTGCGACCCCATGAATCACAGCACGCTAGGCCTCCCTGTCCATCACCAACTCCCAGAGTTTACTCAAACTCATGCCCATGAAGTCGGTGATGCCATCCAACCATCTCATCCTCTGTCGTCCTCTTCTCCTCCTGCCCCCAATCCCTCCCAGCATCAGGCTTTTTTCCAATGAGTTAACTCTTCACATGAGGTGGCCAAAGTATTGGAGTTTCAGCTTCAGCATCAGTCTTTCCAATGAACACCCAGGACTGATCTCCTTTAGGATGGACTGGTTGGATCTCCTTGCAGTCCAAGGGACTCTCAAGAGTCTTCTCCAACACCACAGTTCAAAAGCATCAATTTTTCAGTGCTCAGCTTTCCTAACAGTCTAACTCTCACATCCATACATGACCACTGGAAAAACCATAACCTTGACCAGACGGACTTGCATTGTCAACACATATGCCTGGAGTCAGAGGTGGAAAACCTTTCCATACATCAAAAAAGTGTCTAGAATCAGATTCTTCCCAATTCCAAAATTTTCATGAGTCACAGGAGAGATCTGAGATAAGAAACATAATCATTAGGGAGTAGAATAAAGAGGATCAGGCCAGAGAAATGTGAGATAACCAGAAACAAGAGCCTACCTGAGGGTGGTGAGGGGAGTGCAGTTATATGGATTTAACTTATGCAACCTACTCTTAATCTGGCCTTTCTCATGCCTCCACTGATCACTCCTGTCTCTGCGGATACCAGGGCCCCCTCTCTAGACTGAATCTTGAGCACATGAGACCAGAAGGACTAAGTAGACAGCTATGGTAGTAGCCAGTCAAGGGAGAATAAAAAAGGGGGAGACAAGAGGAACCCCAAGTTCTAAGCAGCACCAGTGGGAATCTGGGGATATTCTAGGTAAGCACTGGTTTATAAAAATTGCCCACTATATGACCTATTATATTTTTTAAAAAGTTAAGATCCTACAATCGTTCATTTTGCTCTAAGGAATTTTCAGAGTAATATTAATCCTCTGTCTCCAGGAAAAACAAATGTATACTGCCATATGTATACTATAAATCATTTTTCTCACATGAAAAATTCTCAGATGTATATTATAAATTTGTTTTTTGTAAATATTAGCTGTTTTACATTAATTAAAATAAGGATATAATTAATATTCTTCTCTCTAAAAGTGACATTGCTATTATTTATTTTTTCCGTTTCTTAACTAGTGAACTTATTTCTGAGAATGTGTGAAGTAGGTTGAGACTAACATACGATCTTAATAATACCTTTGAGGTAATGAAAGAACTCAGCTATGCTAACTTATTAATTCTCAATATCTATGAGAAATAGTATGCAAGAAGTATTAGCAATGATTCATGGAGGAGGAAACTAAGGAACACTCTAGTTAATCAGCTTTCCTAAGGTCAACAAGCACAGCTACTTTTATAACTATGGAGATTCAAGGACCAGAAAAATTCCTCAGTGTGATTCCAATCTCAAGTTGTCCTTCCAGTGTATCATATTTGAATAAAAACAAGAATTTGTCAGGTGGTGACACTGAAATTTACTTCCTTAATTCTGTCCCTGAGCTAATTTTGCTGAATTATCCAGCTGATTACCAAACTTAATTGTTATCCAAAGTTTAGCATAATATGACTAGTTAAATGGACATAGGAATAATTTTGAGTACAAAAATTAACATGATTACTATCACAGGATTGTATGTATGGAAGATATCTGCAGTTGATGGCTAAATAAGGCAAAGGGGAAAAGGAACGATATATCCATTTGAATGCAGAGTTCCAAAGAATAGCAAAGAGATAAGAAAGACTTCCTCAGTCATCATTGCAAAGAAATTGTGTAAAATAATAGAATGGGAAAGACTAGAGATCTTTTTAAGAAAATTAGAGATACCAAGGGAACATTTCATGCAAAGATGGGCAATATAAAGGACAGAAATGGTATGGACCTAACAAAAGCAGAATATATTAAGCAGCGGTGGCAATAATACACAGAAGATCTATACAAAAAAGATCTTCATGTCTTCAAGACCCAGATAAGCACGATGGTGTGATCACTCGCTTAGAGTCAGACATCCTGGGATGAAAAGTCAGGTGGGCCTTAGGAAGCATCACTACAAACAAAACTAGTGGAGGTGATGGAATTCCAGTTGAGCGATTTCAAAACCTGAAAGATGATGCTGTGAAAGTGCTACAATCAATATGTCAGCAAATATGGAAAACTCAGCAGTGGCCACAGGACTGAAAAAGGTTAGTTTTCATTCCAACCACAAAGAAAGGCAATGTCAAAGAATGTTCAAACTACCACACAATTGTACTCATCTCACACGCTAGCAAAGTAACACTCAAAATTCTCCAAGCCAGGCTGCAACAGTATATGAACCGTGCACTTCCAGATGTTCAAGCTGGATTTAGAAAAGGCAGAGGAACCAGAAATCAAATTGCTAACATTCGCTGGATCATCGAAAAAGCAAGAGGGTTACAGAAAAACATCTACTTCTGCTTTATTGACTACACCAAAGCCTTTGACTGTGTAGATCACAACAAACTATGGAAAATACTTAAAGAGATGGGGATACCAGACCACCTGACCTGTCTCCTCAGAAATCTGTATGCAGGTCAAGAAGAAACAGTTAGAACTGTACTTGAAACAAGAAGCTGGTTCCAAATTGGGAAAGGAGTTCATCAAGGCTGTATATTTTCACCCTGCTTATTTAATTTACATGTAGGCTGCATCATGCAAAATGCTGGGCCGAATGAAGCAACCTGGAATCTAGATTGCTGGGAGAAATATCAGTAACTTCAGATATGCAGTTGACACCACCTTTATGGCAGAAAGCAAAGAAGAACTAAAGAGACTTTGATGAAAAAAGTGAAACAGGAAAGTGAAAAAGTTGGTTTAAATCTCAACATTCAGAAAACTGAGATCATGGCATCTGGTTCCAACAATTCATGGCAAATAGATGGGGAAACAATGGAAACAGCGAGAGACTTTATTTTGGGGGGGCTCCAAAATCACTGCACATGTTGACTATAGCCATGAAATTAAAATTTGCTTGCTCCTTGGAAGAAAAGCTATGAGCAAACTAGACAGCATATTAAAAAGCAGAGACATTACTTTGTTAACAAAAGTCCATCAAGTCAAAGCTATGGTTTTTCCAGTAGTCATGTACAGATGTGAGAGTTGGACTATAAAGAAAGCAGAGTGCCAAAGAATTGATGCTTTTGAACTGTGGTGTTGGAAAAGACTCTTGAGAGTCACTTGGACTGCAAGGAGATCCAATCAGTCAACTTACTCAAACTCAGGTCCGTCGAGTCGGCAATGCCATCCAATCATCTCATCAGAGGATGAGGAGTTTGTGATGGACAGGGAAGCCTGGTGGGCTTCAGTCCATGAGGTCGCAAAGATTCAGACAGGTCTGAGCGACTGAACTGAATTACACTGATTAGAGAAATTATACATGCACAAATACTTGTACAGGTTTCAGTGCCATAAAAAGACCTTCAGCTTAATACAGCCATTAATTTTACAACTATTCATTCATTTCTTCTCTAGACAATTTTCATACCACCATTAAATCATGGTGAGAGATCAATTTGCCAGCATCTGCTGGATCATCGAAAAAGCAAGAGAGTTCCAGAAAAACATATATTTCTGCTTTATTGACTATGCCAAAGCCTTTGACGGTGTAGATCATAATAAACTGTGGAGAATTCTGAAAGAGATAGGAATACCAGACCACCTCACCTGCCTCTTGAGAAACCTGTATGCAGGTTAGGAAGCAACAGTTAGAACTGGACATGGAACAACAGACTGGTTCATCAAGGCTGTATATTGTCACCCTGCTTATTTAACTTATATGCAGAGTACATCATGAGAAACGCGGGGCTGGAAGAAGCACAAGGTGGAATCAAGATTGCCAGGAGAAATATCAATAACCTCAGATACGCAGATGACACCACCCTTATGGCAGAAAGTGAAGATGAACTAAAGAGCCTCTTGATGAAAGTGAAAGAGGAGAGTGAAAAAGTTGGCTTAAAGCTCAACATTCAGAAAACTAAGATCATGGCATCTGTTCCCACTGCTTCATGGCAAATACATGGGGAAACAGTGGCTGACTTTACTTTTCTGAGCTCCCAAATCACTGCAGATGGTGATTGCAGTCATGAAATTAAAAGACACTTACTCCTTGGAAGGAAAATTATGACTAACCTAGATAGCATATTAAAAAGCAGAGACATTACTTTGTCAACAAAGGTCCATCTAGTCAAGGCTATGGTTTTTCCAGTAGTCATGTATGGATGTGAGAGGTGGACTATAAAGAAAGCTGAGTGCTGAAGAATTGATGCTTTTGAACTGTGGTGTTGGAGAAGACTCTTGAGAGTCCCTTGGACTGCAAGGAAATCCAACCAGTCTATCCTAAATGAGATCTGTCCTGGGTGTTCATTAGAAGGGCTAATTTTGAAGTTGAAACTCCAATACTTTGGCCACCTTATGTGTAAGAGCTGACTCATTTGAAAAGACCCTGATGCTGGGAAAGATTGAGTGCAGGAGCAGAAGTGGAAGACAGAGAATGAGATGGTTGGATGGCATCACCGACTCGATGGGCATGAGTTTGAGTAACTCCAGGAGTTGGTGATGGACAGGGAGGCCTCGCATGCTGCAGCTCATGGGTTTGCAAAGAGTCGGACACAACTGAACGACTGAACTGAACTGGTTAGAACATGATGACTCCCTAAATAGAAAAATGCAGGAATAAAATAAGTAAATTAAAAAAAATTGCTGACACAGTCTAATGAGTTTGACTTTAGATATTGATAAAATTAGATTTAGATTTAGATATTGAAGTTAGAGAATGTATTAACAATATAAAATTTGTTCTATGACTTTGCTAACTTGTCTCAACAGAAAAACCATTGGAGTAACTATAGTAGAACCCACTAACACAGTCATTTATAGGGAAGTAACAATCATGTATTTTATGTCATTGAAGAAAATAAATAGCAATTATAAGTAATGATGAATTCAACAGAAAATGCCTCAAAAGATGTTGTACTCTTGGTAAATTCAGGGAAGTCCTATAATGGATTATCTCACTACAGACATTAGTCATCAATCATGGTCATACAGACATATATATTTTTATATTTAAAGATATAAATATAAAAATGTATATTTATAATATTTTAGACAATAACTAAGGCAGTCAGAGATTGGCAGGAGGTATTCCATCCTTGGGGCTTCCCTGGTGGCTCAGTGGTAAAGAATCTATCTACCAGTGGAGGAGACACAGATTTGATCCCTGGTTTGGAAAGTGGCCATGGAGAAGCAAATGGCAACCCACTCCAGTATTCTTGCCTGGGAAATCCCAGGGACAGAGGAGCCTGGTGGGCTATAGTCCATGGGGTGGCAGTCAGACAGAACTTAGCGACTAAACAACAAGAATAATACACACATGAAAGAATGGCAATGTTTACATGTTTTTTCACTGAGGATCTTTACTAAGATGATCCCCAATGATATTTGTTTCCTGGCATCCATGCTTTTGTGTAATCTCCTCTCCTTGAAGATGGGCTTGATCCAATGACAACTGTCTTCTAACACACTACATATGTTGAAAGTGACAGTGTCAGTTCTGAGACTAGATTTCAAAAGTTTGCCTTCCATATTGTTCACCCTTGCTTGTGGTCCTCACGACGGAAGAAGAAGTCTGCCATGTTGTGAGGAACCCAAAGGCAAATCCAGTGGCAAGGCACTGATCTCTGGTCAAATACAGGGAGAACTTGAGGTGGCTAACAGCCAGATGAAGGAGCCTGGGAATGGATTTCACCCCAGTTGAGCCTCAAGATGACTCCATCCCTGCTCCTACACTGATTGTAGCTTTGCGAGAGACCCTGGGCCAGAAGACCCAATTAACTTGCATCTGAATTTCCATTAAAATATGTGCTTTTCATAAGAAATACTTATTAAAGTTTAGAGTGCAATCAAAATAGGCAGAGAATGGTAGATATTTGATCCTTGTAAGAAAGGAACCCTTGAAATCGGGGTGAGATAGGGCTTTCTAGCTGTCACAGTGGTAAAGAATCCTCCTGCCAATGCAGGAGACTTGGGTTTGGTCCCTAGGTCAGGAAGATCCCCTGGAGGAGGAAATGGCAGTGCACTCCAGTATTCTTGCCTGAAAACTACATGGACAGATGAGTCTGGCAGGGTACAATTCATGAGCTCACAAAGAATCAGATGCAACTTATCGATTGAATGACAACAATATACAAAATGAACAACTCTTAATACCATACAGGAAAATTAAGTTAAAAGGGATCAAAACCTAAGTGTTAATACTAAATTTTGTTAACACCAGATTTCCAGAAGAAAACAGATTTTTCAGTTATTATAGGTAAAAATGTATCAGCTACATAAGCACTAAGCCTAAATAAAAAATATTAATTTGACTTTAACAAAATTTAACATCTTTAGTCTTCAAAAGGCACTATTACAGAAGGAAAAAATAATCCATAGAGTAGAATAAAATATTTACAATATACATATCTGTTAAGTAACTTTTACCTAAAATACAGAAATATTTTTATAACTCAATAATAAGAGACAATCCAATTAAAAATGCAAAAATTTTGAAAAGACAATCAAAATTACATACGTAGCCAATAAGAATAAAGAAACAAAACATCTCATAAATCACTAGTCACCAGAGTAATACACAGGAGGAGATACTGCCAGAATAGCTACATTTTTAAAATATGGA
Organism: Muntiacus reevesi; assembly: GCF_963930625.1. Lineage (NCBI taxonomy): Eukaryota > Metazoa > Chordata > Mammalia > Artiodactyla > Cervidae > Muntiacus > Muntiacus reevesi. Next base: position 84,935,490 of record NC_089254.1, on the reverse strand, counting down.
CATTAATAAAAAGATGAAAAGTGTAGGCAAGATACTGTACACGTTGATGGGAATGCAAAATGGGATCATCGCTGCATCTCTAAAGTCTCCTGCATTGGCAGGCAGGCTCTTCACCACTAGCGCCACCTGGGAAGCCCAAAATTAAACATACATTGTCATAAAACATAGCAACCCTCTTTCAGGTATTTACCCCCAGGAAAATGAAAACAGATTTCCACACAAAGACCTGGATATGGATTGTTAGAGCAACTTTAAAATAACCCATAGCAAGAAAAAAATCCATGTCTGAAACATAGATAGCTTAAACATAAAATCTGGAAAATAAAGTATTGCCACCGACTGTGGGTAGATATTATGTACTGCAAAAGAACAAGAGGAAATTTTCTGGTTGATGGAAATGCTCTTAGCTTTGATTGGTATGGTGGTCACATTCAGAAATCATTTGTTGTAATTAAAATCATTCTTTATGATTAACTGAACTGTGTTTTCAAATGAGTAAACTTTACCACATGAAAATTATCCTTCAATAAGCCCGTTTTTAAAAGTGGGGACCCTTTAACTCAAATGAACATTTTATTGCAGTAACTTAAAATGTTTAACTTAGAAAAGAGATTTGATGATTAACTTGCCTTTAAATGATTGATTGATAACTTACAGAAATTGAATACTTCCACTACTTAGCTCTAGATGAAAAAATAAGACTGGTAAACAATAGTTGCAAAAGGACAGATTTTATATCTAGCTAAGGAAACAGTCTGTGAGCTAGAGAGTACTCTATCACTCAACTAAGGAGAGGCTGAAAGTTTACAGATTTAAGATGATGCAGAGGGCTTATTACACTGTTTGGTTGAGTTTGTTAAAGATACATTCTAATTCTAAGGTCACTGGTTTTTATGCTGTAAATCTAATAGATGGGAATAGAAAACATAATAGATGGTATTTTCATTTTTGTGACAGACAATAAAAATATAATCATCATAGTTTTATCTCCATTTTACATTTTGTAGGATCTATAAGTTTTGACACTATATCAAATAAGTTAAATTATTCTTTATGGCATGTAAAGAATGAATAAAGTAGATCAATAAATTATTGACTTAGCATCAGTAATTTAGTATTACTTTGAATTAAAATTTATACTATATATAAATAGTATTACTTATTATGCTGTTATATAGTATTGCTTTAATACTTTTTTATATCACTTTGAATTAGAATTTATATATTAGTTCTATAAGATTTGGTAATGAACTATGCCCTTCCCATCTTTAATAATGTAAATGAATCTGTAGTTTTACATATTGAGTCACTTGTAACTATTCTTTAGATTATTGATTATACCCTGTAGAAGTATTATTTGCTTATCTGAAATGTGGTCCTTATAGTTTCTTTCCCGTCTAATAGATTAAAGTATTTAAACACTAAATATAATTTAAAAGTTTTAGTTATATATATTGTCTTGTCTTTTAAATTTTGATAATGGAATCATATCATTCCAGACACTGTATTTTGCCAAAATTAGGGTAAAAACCTTAAGAGATTTTTCCTTTCAGACTTAGGATACAAAAAGTACAAACTTCTGTTTCTTTAGAAAATACAAGATTTTTAGTGAATTTCTGCTACATGGCACTGACAAAAAGAATAGAAATATAAAATTAGTAAGTATGTCTAATAAAAAGGTTTTTATTTAAAAAATTCACAATATCTAAAAGAAAACAAAGAATTTGATAAATAAGGATATTTCTATCAAGAAATAGAGGTTTTTAAAAAATTAAATAAATAAGAAAATATATCAAGAAGTCAAATAAGAAATAGACTATTTTAATTTCTATCAACGAATTAAAAACATTTTTATGTTTTAGTTTTAACTATTTTATTTTTTAAATTATGAGAATAATTTCCTAATAATGTCATCTACTTGTGAAAAGTTTGTGTTTGGATACTTCAAATAACAGTGTTTCAGAAACAATGATCCAAAAGCTCGGGTTGTCAGCAAAGAATGAAAAGACATATTTGAGCCATAAAAAGGAGAGGCAGGAAAACAAAGTTCATAAGACAGAAAATCAAACTACAGCACACCTTGAAAACTCAGAAAGTTAAACTGGCAATTGGTCACGTCGGAAAAAAGAAATGAATTAATGAAGAGCCATGATTGAAGATGCAGAAAGGGCTGCTTGTTCTGAAGATAAATAGGCTCAGAGGGGAGGTAAGAGGAAACAGGGTAAGGTGCATAGAATGAGTGATAATGGCTGTGAGGTAGCATGTTTATCACAGTAGTTCATGGCACTGGAGATAAAAGCCCAAAGTGTATTAAATCATTTAATTGCTTGCTATGAATTATGGAAGAAGACCCATTACTGTGGTATATTGTTATATAAAACTACATGTTCAGGAAAAGATATCCAAAGCATCTGCAACGTTCCTCAGGGGTCTCTTTATCAATTTAGAATTCTCTCACGTGAACTACATCAAGTATTAAGTGACTCGCAGAGGAGTAACAAATCTTGTGTTTTCCAGTATGGTGCAATAAAATTTGGCGACTCACAGACATATGAATTAATCACTAGATCGGTTAAATGCAAAAAAAAAAAAAAGTCAAACTTGCAAGATGTTATCAAAATTTAGATGACAAATACTTTTTCCCCAATAAAGGAATGGCCTCAATAAAAGAATCAAACATAATTGCTGAATCTTAGAAAAGTTTTCAAAACCAACATGTTTTCTTTTAAAATGTAAAATAAGACAGTAATCAGAATGTCTTTTAGTTTATGAAATAAGTATTCATATATGAGTATGTTGAACAATAATAAATGGCAACTAAATTTATGCAAAGGAAATGGAAACTAATTAGTTACAAATTGATTACATATTAGTCTCACTAGAAATGGTGGTTTAGTGGAAATAATACCATATCTTAAATTTATGGGTGTCAATTTTGATTTTGGGCTTTAAAATAAAAAATACAAAGTCATATGCTTTATGCATTCAAGACTAAGAATAGCAAATTAAAATTTGATAAACATTCCATTATTTATTACTAGAAATTAATTAGTATGACTTTTTAAATGGGAACTGCTTTTGTGTTGATACAGACAGAAAGGATTAATCACTACAGTTAAAAACAGAAATTGAATCATTTGCCACTTTATTTTATAAATTAATCAGTAAATCAACAAATGCTGATTAATCAGTAATGAGCTTTTAGTAGTGTGCTGGACAATGCAAGAGATACAAAGGAAAAAAAATACACAATTCATATAATCAAAACCTCAATTGTTGGGTGACCACCATGACTTAATTATGATTTAAAAATTTTATAACACTGATAGAATTCAAAATGTATTGTAATTGAATTCTTCTAAACAATGCAATATCACTGGTATATATCTATGAAAGTACAAGTTTTCTTTAATAGATTGCAAACTTATAGTGTCAATATAGGCTAAAATTTTGCACTAAAATGTGCCTGTTCTGCTATTTGAGAATTTGTAAGAAAAAAATTAACTGATTTGGTAGACTGAGTTTTTCGTTGAATTGGTTAGTTTTTGCATAGTATCATTTACATTTATAAAACTGGATGAAGGTTTTCAAGTATAAATCTAGCCATTAATTTATTATACTTCAAAATGTGTTAAGTAAAGCCTAAGGGGAAGACTGGGACCCTGATAATTATACTTCTGATAGAATTTTTAAATGTCTGCATAGATTCAAAAGGAGAAATATGATTTTAATTATTTTTCTTTTCCACATATACATATTTAATGCACACATACACCCATACATGCTTTTTGAAATATACATTATGGCTTTTAAGAAACCCATAAATGGAAAGTTTGGCATTCCAACTAAGCTATTTTTAGATATATGGATAATATTATTTTAAAATATTCTGGAGCAATGTATATTCTTACAATTTACTGCTTCCTCAAGTTTGAGGTCAGTCTCAAAATGGGTATGATAAATGACATGCAACCTTGCAAATTTTAATTTTTGTCACATTAAATTTAAGTAAAATCTTACCAAAATATTTAAGTCCTTTATTAAAATTTCCTAAGTATGATTTTTCTCTTTTTCTTTTCATCTCAGTTAACCATCATTATAGTTTTATATGTATCATTCAATACATTTCATTTACAATTCAATACATTTATATGTATCATTCAAAGTTTCTAAATGTATATTTATAAGCTATAAGTAATTTTATATCCCTATAACAATACATCTTTATAGGTCTAAGAAAAGCTTAGGATCCCATATTCTATTTAGGAAATTAAAACCAGTAATAAATTATACAACATATTTTCTATCAAAATTTCTAAAGTTCAACATAATTTTCCAGGGGTATACAGATGTCAAGAAATTTACCTCTGATTTTTCAGGCTTTAGGATTCGACTTCTAAATTTATCTTTAAGGTAAAGATAAATGAGCTTTCTACATGCAAAATATCCTTTATTTCAGTGATGTTATCTTACCACAACATGAGAAAGCAGAATTTTGTTCTTACTATAATTTTAATCATTTAAAGATGCACAGGCTATTATATATCAATCTAATTTTTTGTGTTTTCTTTTTCACCTTAGATAAGCACAGGGGTAGACAATGCATGGTATTTCCCTCCATAGAGATAGTCCCTTAAACAATATCCACTAGAGGTGTTTAAATGGAAGCACCTTGTGGTATTTGCTACCCCTTATGGTGAACAGGAATGAATTCACAGTGACCTTTACCCTCCCACCTGAAACAGCAGTAACAACACAAGTTCATTCCAGAAGAAATAGATCACATGAAGATTTGTATATCTATTAATGACACTGAGCTTATTGTTAACCTTTCCATATAGAAAACTCCAGGCCCATATGATTTTAATGGTAAATTCTATATATATTTAAAAAAAAAAAAATAACACTAGGGGCTTTGCCAGTGGATCGGTGATAAAGAATCTACCTGCTAATGCAGTTGCTATGCAGCAAAGCTCATGGGACACAACTACTGAACCCACCGGTCGCAACTAATGAAGTCCTATGACCTAGAGCCCTTGTTCCACAACAAGAGAAGCCACCACAATGAGAAGCCAGGGCACCACAACGAAGAGTAGCCCCTGCTCGCTGCAACTAGAGAAAGCTCGTGTGCAGCAACGAAGACCCAGCACAGTGAGTAAGTGATTAAGTAAATAAATACAATTAAATAATACTAATTCTATGGAAACTCTTCCAGATAACTGAAGAGGCGGAAAGATTGTCTAGTTCATTCCAAGATGCTAGAATTTTACTCTCGACATGATAAGAAAGCTCTAATTTCTTCATGAACACAAATGCAAAAATTCTAAACAAATCAGCAAATCAAATCCAAAAGTATATATTTCTTGACCCTATGGTGTTTATCCCAGGAATACAAGCTTGATATTCTATTTGAAAACTTCTCAGTCTAAGTCACCTTTTATCAAATTAAAAAAGAAAACCATGTAATATTCTTAATGAACACAGAAAAAATCCATTCCTTGTTATAAGACTAAAAAAAACCAACAAAAGCCATAATAATAAATCTCTCCATAAACAAAGAACAAGGATACCTCCTGAATCTGGTAAAGGACAGTTAAAAAATAAATCTATTCTAAACTCACAGTTAACTATGAAAATTGAATGGTTTCTCCCAAGATCAAGGGCAAGACAAAGAACTCTACCATCACCAACTCAATGTTGCACGGGAGTTATAGCCCAGTACAAAAGACAAGACAAAGAAAAGGCCAAGACTGAAAGGAAGTAAACCTGTCTTTATTCCCAGAGAACTTGATCACCTGTGCAGAACATCTGTTGAAATCTACCAAAAAGCTGCCAGAATTAATGTGAATTTATCGACTGCAGTATACGAGATTCATATGAAAATTAATTATATTCTTGCAGACACAGATAAAAGAACCCTCGAGAAAAGCCTGCTCACTCTTGCCAAAGACTTGGGGAAAGAGACAGCTCGAAAGAGATTTTCTGAAAATTACACACCATACTCCAGCCAAAAATCAAAGGAAAATCAGCTCTTTCTTTGATCACAGAGTCAGGCATCAATTTCAGCTTCTACCACCAGCCAGCAACTACCCTGGGGTTCCCAGGTCAAATTTTAAACTGGCCCCTGTACACAGGTAGCTAAGAGACCAAGAAAGGCATATTACTCCAACTGGGAGGTGGCAGGTTTAATAAGAGATGGAACTTACCAGGCTTGTCTCTGGTGGTTGAAAAACCAAATAGATCTCCACACCTGCTTGCCTGGGTCTTGAGTTTACATGGAGGCCTTAACAGGATTAAGCTATATGTACAGTCTAGGTTTCAATAACACATGAATGTCTCAATGTGAGAGACTCATGACTCTCAACACGACTCGGTCCTTGAAGGGACCTTCATGGGCAAGTCTGGGTCAGTCTCTTGTGGGGTCACTGCTCCTTTCTCCTGGGTCCTGGTGCACACAAGTTTTTGTTTGTGTCCTCCAAGAGTCTGTTTCCCTAGTCCTCTGTAAGTTCTGGTGGCTCTATGGTGGAGTTAATGGTGACCTCCTCCAGGAGGGCTTATACCATACCCAGGTCTACTGCACTCAGAGCCCCAGCCCCTGTGCAGCCCACTGCAGACCTGCACCTCTGCAGGAGACACTCAACCCACTCAATCTCTGCAGGGCCTCTGTGTCCTGCCTGGTGTACACAAAGTTTGTTTGCGCCCTCTGAGTGTCTCTGGCGGGTATGAGGTTTGATTCTAAATGCGATTTCTCCCCTTCTACCATCTTGCTGGGGCTTCTCCTTTGCCCTTGGATGTGGGGTATCTTTTTTTGGTGGGATCCAACATTCTCCTGTTGATGGTTGTTCAGCAGCAAGTTGTAATTTTAAGGTTCTCATAGAAGACGAGTGCACATCCTGCTACTTCGCCATCTTGGAGTCATTCCATTTCACTAGAAGGGGTGAACTTACCTCAGAAGACCATTATATCTACTACTTTGGGCAAGAATCCCTTAGAAGAAATGGAGTAGCCATGATAGTCAACAAAAGATTCCAAAATGCAGTATTGGATGCAATCTCAAAAATGACAGAAGGATCTCTGCTCGTTTCCAAGGCAAACCATTCAATATCACAGTAATCCAAGACTATGCCTCTACCAGTAATGCTGAAGAAGCTGAAGTTGAACAATTCTATGAAGACCTACAAGGCCTTCTAGAACTAACACCCCAAAAAAGATGTCCATTTCATTATAGGGGACTAGAATGCAAAAGTAGGAAGTCAAGAAACATCTGGAATAACAGGCAAATTTGGCCTTGGAGTACAAAACAAAGCAGGTCAAAGTTGACAGAGTTTTGCCAAGAGAATGCATTGGTCATAGCAAGCACCCTCTGCAAACAACGCAAGAGAAGACTATACACATGGATATCATCAAATGGTCAATAACAAAATCAGATTGATTATCTCCTTTGCAGCCAAAGACAGAGAAGTTCTATACAGTCAGCAAAAACAATACTGGGAGCTGACTGTGGCTCAGATCATGAACTCCTTATTGCCTAATTCAGACTTAAGTTTAAGTAGGTAGGGAAAACCACTAGGTCATTCAGGAATAACCTAAATCAAATTCCTTTTGATTATACAGTGAAGTAACAAATAGATTCAAGGGCACTCTGATAGACAGAGTGCCTGAAGAAATATGGATGGAGATTTGTGATGTTGTACAGGAGGCAGTGATCAAGAACATCCCCAAGAAAAAGAAATGCAAAAAGGCAAAATTGTTGTATGAGGAGGCCTTACAAATTGGTGAGAAAAGAAAAGATGCAAAAGGCAAAGGAGAATAAGAAACATATACCCATCTGAATGCAGAGTTCTAAAGAATAGCAAGGATAGATAAGAAAGCCTTCCTCAGTGATCAATGCAAAGAAATAGAGGACAATAACAGAATGGGAAAAACTAAAGATCTCTTCAAGAAAATTCGAGATACCAAGGGAATATTTCATGCAAAGAGGGGCACAATGAAGACAGAAATGATATGGACCTAAGAGAAGCAGAAGAGAATAAGAAGAGGTAGCAAGAATACACAGAAAATCTATACAAAAAAGATTTTCATGACCCAAATAACCACAATGGTGTGATCACTCACATAGAGTTAGACATCCTGGAATGTGAAGTCAAGTGGGTCTTAGGAAGCATCACTACGAACAAGGCTAGTGGAGGTGATGTAATTCCAGTTGAACTATTTCAAATCCTAAAAGATGATGCTGTGAAAGTGTTGCACTCAATATGCCAGCAAATTTGGAAAACTCAACAGTGGCCATAGGACTGGAAAAGGTCAGTTTTCATTCCAATCCCAAAGAAAGGCAATATCTAAGACTGTTCAAACTACCGCAAAATTTTACTTATCTCACATGCTAGCAAAGTATTGCTCAAAAATCTCCAAGTCAGGCTTCAACAATATGTGAACCATGACATTTCAGACATTGAAGCTGGATTTAGAAAAGGCAGAGGAACCAGAGGTCAAATTGCCAACATCTGCTGGAGCATCGACAAAGAAAGAGAGTTCCAGAAAAACATCTACTTCTGCCTTACTGACTATACCAAAGACTTTGACTCTGTGGATCACAACAAACTGTGGTAAATTCTTCAATAGATGGAAATACCAGACCACCTGACCTGACTCCTGAGACATCTGTATGCAGGTCAGGAAGCAACAGTTAAAACTGGACATGGAACAACAGACTGGTTCCAAATCAGGAAAGGAATATGTCAAGGCTGTATATTGTCACCCTGCTTATTTAACTTATATGCAGAGTACATCATGAGAAATGCCAGGCTGGATGAAGTATAATGTGGTATCGAGATTGCCGGGAGAAATATCAATAACTTCAGATATGCAGATGATATGACACTTAAGGCAGAAAGCAAAGAACTAAAGAGCCTTTTGATGAAAGTGAAAGAGGAGAGTGAGAAAAGTTGGCTTAAAACTCAACATTCTGAAAACTAAGATCATATCATCTGATTCCATCATTTCATAGCAAACAGATGGGGAAACAATGGAAACAGTGAGAGACTTTATTTTTGCAGGCTCCAAAATCACCCCAGATGGTGAGGGCAGCCATGAAATTAAAAGATGCTTACTCCTTGGAAGAAAAGTTATGATCAACCTAGATAGCATATTAAAAAGCAGAGACATTACTTTGCCAACAAAGGTCCTTCTAGCTAAGGCTATGGTTTTTCTAGTAGTCATGCATGGATGTGAGAGTTGGACAATGAAGAAAGCTGAGCAGCGAAGAATTGATGCTTTTGAACTGTGGAGTTGGAGATGACTCTTGAGAGTCCCTTGGACTGCAAGGAGATCCAACCAGTCCATCCTAAAGGAGATCAGTCCTGGGTGTTCATTGGAAGGACTGATGCTGAAGCTGAAACTCCAATAGTTTGGTCACCTGATGTGAAGAGCTGACTCATTGGAAAAGACCATGATACTGGGAAAGTTTGAAGGCAGCAGGTGAAGGGGACAACAGAGGATGAGACGGTTGGATTGCATCACCAATTCGGTGGACATGAGTTTGCGTAAGCTCCGGGAGTTGATGATGGACAGGGAAGTCAGGAGTGCTGCAGTCCGTTGGGTCACAAAGCGTCAGACATGACTGAGTGACTGAACTGAACTTACTGAAAAGTACTAATCTGTACACATTAGCAATATTGACTGAAAACATTAGTTAAAGAATAACTATAGAGACACTAACTAATGCCTCATATAGTGCATATTCATAGACACAAACCTCTTTCAGAAAACACGAATTTACAGTTCCATCTGAATTTGATGAATACAAACAAATACATAATAAACAAGCTAATTCATAAAAAACAGGTATTCAACCAGGCCTTCTGTGCAATAAATAATAAAATGCAACTTTCCTAGGAATTTAGTTATCACATTGTTACATATAGAATCTGGACACAAACTCATATGATAATGAGAAAATAATCTAGTTAGATTTATATTTTATATAAACAGCCTATAATTTTGAGAGGTTTTGCCAGCCACATAACTTAAAATTATGAGTAAAAAGTAGAACAGAGGAAAATGAGTAAAGTTGATACACAGACTTGATGTCAGTTCTTAATTTAAATCTTATTTTTAAAATAGTTTCCTCATTATGTTAGAAAAGGAAAACTAAAAGATAGGTAGAGATCAGAGAGTTAAGAAACATATGATATCAGAAGACCAAATAAAAATTCCAATTTCATTATGGAAGCGTTCAACTTTCCACATCCTCATGAATAGTCTAGTCCCTAGGAAGCATGTCATGTGTGGGATCAATGATTTAGAAGAAATCTGTGGTGGGTTTAAATAGAAAAGTAATTGAGTAAAGAAGCTCAATTAAAAGATGAAACAATTTAATTTAATATATATCATAAGCGTATTAATCAAGAAAGCATTTATACATTTTACTTCAAATAAGAGGTCTTCCAGGTTTGCTAGCCAGAGGCAAAAAATAGAAGCAGAATGGTGGTTGTGCTGCCTTATGACAAATTTCATTAGTATGCTCAGAATTATTCTGTCAGCCTTTTTAGGTAGACATTTAATTAGATTTGTCTTAAAAAACCTTAAGTGACAGGAAGACAGCTGCATACTTACCTTGAAAATGACAAGCTACATTTTCCCTGTAAGCTGAACTGCTGCAGCTGTCTGATAATTTTCGCTCTTTTAAGGAAGTGGTTTGTAAGAACTAGACAAGTGATCAGGTTTGGGGCCATACTGACTTTTACAGGATTTGGGGAAGGCTGGGCAAAAGAACAAAGGGAAATTTATATCAGGGATAAAAGTTGGTCATGCACTTGTGATTTCTGCCGGTCTGCTTTGGCTTATTCATTATGACATTAATATGTCCTTTTTGGAAAAAGAAAAAAAATTGAGCCAAATTTTGAAATGCAAATATTACAGACAAAGGAATAGATTCAGCCCTGCCTATGTGATAATTTAAAATCAGTGCACTATATTTATGACTTTTCATTCTTTTCCAGTAATGTTTTTTTCTCATTCAAGTCTATGAATTACTCTGGAGGCACTGGAATATTCATTTATTCTTGGTTACTCTTGCACCGTCTGTTATTTTAGAGGAAATACACTGATGCTAATGGGAAATATATTGCTAGAGAGATACAGAGTGACAGTGAAATGAAGAAATATTTCCAAAAATGACAATGCCTAAAGTTTTACTCAAAACATTTAAGTCACATGCTTGATAGTTGTATAAATCATGGGCACTTGTAGACTCAGGGAAGGCCATAGGGAACTGGTGGTGCATGCATGCCTGCTAAGTCGCTTCAGTCTTGTCCGACTCTGTGCGACCCCATAGACGGCAGTCCACCAGGCTCCTCTGTGCCTGGGATTCCCCAGGCAAGAACACTGGAGTGGGGTGCCATTTCCTTCTCCAATGCACACTGGTACTGGCTGCCTAAGAGTTACGTTATGTGTGGGATCAGTGATTTAGAAAAAACCTATAGTAGGCTGAAATAAAGCAGGCTTTAATTTTCTGGGACCACATAGCAGAGGTGAAGGTCAAATTGAAGAATAAGAAAGATCAAACACAAGGGCAGAAAAATCCATGTTGATGTAAAGATTAAAAACAAAAGAAGAAGCCTGTTGTCCAAGCTCTTTAGAGCCAAGAGATAGGGACAGAGGCAAGGAGTTGCCCCAAACAGCCTATCAAACAATTTACTGAAGAGTAGCTTGTTTGTGACTCCATCAGTCCAAGCCAGGGCAATTTCTTTGTTGTGGGACTGTTTCTATTCAGTGTATTTCAAGGACTAGCAACAAACATTTCTGGGAATATTTTACAGCTTCATCTTTTAAACACATCCTTATCTATAATCAATTATGCCTCTTACACTCTTGTCTCTGAATTCAGGGAAGTTTAAATAGCAGACAAGGGAGGCTGTCTCGGCGATTTTGATAGGTTGTGAGAAGAGATGGGCAATTTCAGAAAAGCAGTACCATGAGATGAAGTTGAAGCTGAGTTGGGCATTCGATTAATTTAATTGTTCCTTCCCCCAAACTCACCCCATCATCTCACTTCTCTTACTCACTGGACTTAACAGTTGACCCTGGAGTCAACCAAAAGCAGACTGGTCAGCAATATGTGAGGAAAATGAGATTTTCACCTTTGTGGAGTTGTTCTATCTCAGATACATAAATTCCACTGTGAATACTCTGAGTATTACTGATAGGCAGCTCAGCTTTTACACCTAAACCTCAAGGTTCTGAAAGGCATCCAGGCAAAAAATTCACACCTTGGTCTAATTCTTATATCAAATATTTCCAGCCACATGTTCTGAGTTGGTTCATGGGTGTTATGCATAACCCAATAGAAAATTACTCCAAAGTGTTCAATGTCAGCATTATTAAAATATGCTAAATTTGAACCAATATTTATTCCCTCACTTGATTGTATTCCAGTTGAAATTAAAGGCCATATATCAGATAACTTGCTCCTTTAAACCTTTAAGAAATAAAAAGCTAAAACTCTTAAGTGTAAGGAAATTAAAATCCCCAAAATCATATTGCTGATTTTTTTTTATTACACTCTTTTGGCCAGATGAATATCATTTTGATGCCTGAATAGTATTGGGATTCCTTCACCAACTGTGATTTAGACTGTGATCCAGGGGGACTGGCATAGCCAACTACAGAAACTGAATTATTTCCATAAAAATTCTCTTGATCTAAGGTAATAGACATGTCTTAACTAAAATCCTTAAACTTTCCACCTAGATTTCAGTGCTCAAACTAGTACTTGTGATTATTTCTCAGTTTCAAATAATATACATGCTGGGATTTTAAGGGCTCATTTCAAATTCAGGCTTTAGACAAACAGAGGTCAAACATGTGGATTATAACTGATAAAAGTTATGCATGAAGATGTAGCTTAATATAAATTCTAATGGATTTCTATAATATTTCCTTTATATTTAACCTAAAAAACACTGAACTAAGGAACCCAGCTTAGGAACATGGAAAACAGAATTAAAGCTTGCAAAGTCTAGGTACCTATGAAAACTAGATGGCTGGGTTGTACAGACAACACTTTCTATTTTTCTACCAGTCTTACCAACTGGGTCAAAGAGGTGGCAACCTCTTTCCTGGCTGACATAGAAGCTGTAGCAGCAGCCATAAGGTAACCATAAAGTAGTGTAACAGCAGAACGTAACCTCATATAACATAACCATGATGCCCAAATGTAGCCCCAGGGCCGCAGCAGTCAGGGTTTTCACGGTAAAGCCCATTTAGGTATACCACACAAAGCAGCCTCTGACCAAGCATCTCGTGACAAGAATGTGCAGTGCTATAAGTGATCTCGCATTACACAGCCATGCAAAGACACTGTTTACAGAACACGGGGCCAGAAGGTGTGAGAGCTTCTATAAGTGATCTTGCATTACACAGCCATGCAAAGACACCGTTTACAGAACACGGGGCAAGGAGGTGTGAGAGCTTGGGGAAAGAGTGCCTGACTGGCACCATCCTGCTGATTTCCCCACAATGACATATTTAAATATCTGATGGAACTCTATCTGCAAATCAAAATCACTTGAACTTTCAGTTACATTATTTAATAAATCCTTCTTTTGCTTAGACATGTCTTGCTGAGTTTCAGTCTTATGTAATAATAATTTATCACTGATGGGACATCTGTACTAAAAGTATACCAAATAAGATATAATCAAACTCTGTGTTCAAAGATGTTTATCACAATAAATCTGGAAAATACACAAACCGCTGAATTAACTTTTCATAAACTAGTACAAAAGAAAATTATGTGTTTGATATAGAACAATCTTAAAGTTAATTTGAAAAAAGATAGGTACAAAACTAAATGTGCATAGTATAATTAATTTAACATGAATTAAAATAAATGTATATCAATATGTAAATATATGCATATCTTCCTGTTGTTAAGACATCCAGTTGTGTCTGACTCTTTGCAACCACATGGCTGTCGCACATCAGACCTCCCTGTCCTTCACCATCTCCTGAAGTTTGCCTAAGTTCACGTCCATTGCAACAGTGATGCCATCCAGCCATTTCATCCTCTGACACTCTCTTCTTCTGTCCTCAATCTTTCCCAGTATTAGGACTTTCACAATGAGTCAGCTGTTTGCATCAGGTGACCAAAATACTGGAGCTTCAGCTGGAGCTTCAGCTTTAGCATCAGTCTTTCCTAAGTATTTAGGGTTGATATTCTTTAAGATTGACTGGTTTGATCTCCTTGCTGCCAAGGGACTCTCAGGAATCTTCTCCACCACCACAATTCAAAGGTATCAGTTCTTTGGCACTCTGCCGTCTTTACAGTCCAGCTCTTGCAACCATATGTGACCACTGGAAAGCCTTGACTATACAGACCTTTGTCAGCAAAGTGATGTCTTAGCTTTTCAACACACTGTCTAGGTTTGTCATAGCTTTCAAGCCAAGAAGCAGAAATTAAGAAAAGGAAGATTTGCTAATAATGTTATAACTTATCTTACCTTGATATTTTTATCATTAATTAAAAAATGTAAATAAAAATTATCTTTTGTAAATAAAAATTATTGTGGGCAATTTTTATTCTTTTTTAATACCTTAATTTGAAATTACTAATAAAGGTTATTATATTTCAAGAATGTCTATGAAACTGAAGGTGGCACAGAGCTAAGAGTGATAATATATCTAATTTCAGAAAGATAATAGCCCCTTGAAGAGAAGGATCATAGTTTCTTTATCTTTTCTCCTTAATGGCAACATATAAATTCTGCCCAATTGATTTGATATGTAATGAATAATGTGGTTTGATGATATACATTAATTACCAAGTTCTTTCCTCTTTTCTCTTGGAAAAACTGCTAGCCTTATTTGAAAATATACAATTCTTCCATAAAATCATATGAAAAATTACAAAACTGAAAATTAAATAATCATTTGATCTATTTTATGGCCAACTTTACATAGAAAAATGAGCTTAGAAGCAATAGGAATTGTGTGATTTTTGTAAAATGTCAGACTCTTCCTCTTATAATTGTCTTCCAGTGAATGAATTTCTTGGACTTTAGGACAAATTGCAGGGTTCATTGAACCTTGAACATTCAGTACATTTTCATTTTCTTTTTAAGAAAGCTCTGGTATGCTGCTTAAGTAGCTGGTAGTCACAAATGAATATGGGAAACATAATTTCAATAGCAAATCTCAAATTCTGTTATATGGCTACATCTGTAGTCAATGAATAATGTAAATGAAGTTTCCAAAACTTTCTATATACCATGTGCATTTTTATTCCTACTCTTTTATCTGTGAATATTTATGCCAGCTTGTGATTTTTTGTCATTGCAAGTGCAAGGCAATTGTAATATGGTTATAAAACATAACATAGTAACACTTTAGGAGATCCTCCAATATGCACCCAAAACTTGTTAAAGTTCAGTTTTTTCTTTAAGAGTTATAGCTTATCTCTAATTTAATAGACATGTTGGATCAATGGCTTATTTTTTTATGTACTTCTAAACAGAACTATATATTAAATTGGTATATGTACAATAAACATAATTTAAATAATGATCCAGTTCACCCTATCTCATTCAGGGAATATTGAAAAATAGTGAATTTAGAATTATCCCAAGGATGATATCAGGTATCTTTCTCAATGACTTGATCAAGATTATATAAACTTAATGATGACTCTTACATATAATAAACATTATTATATTTAGATTCATTCCCAAAACAAACGTCTATATTTGAAGGCAGTATACATTGTCTTCTTTAAAATAGCCCTTATTGGTTTGAACTCTCTTATTGAAACTATTATGCTGAAATGCATTCCTATATCACAATAATTCACTATTTTTTTAAAGTGAGTGAAGTGAACTCGCTCAGTCGTGTCCGACTCTTTGCGACCCCATGGACTGTAGCCTACCAGGAACCTCAGTCCATGGGATTTCCAGGCAAGAATACTGGAGTGGGTTGCCATTTCTTTCTCCAGGGGATCTTCCTGACCCAGGGATTGAACCCAGGTCTCCCGCATTGTAGGCAGATGCTTTACCGTCTGAGCTACCAGGGAAGCTCCAAGGAAACCCCAAATATAAGAATATATTTTTTCTACAAAAAGATAATCTAGCACATTCAAAGATCATTTTCTTTTACTTTTAAAACACAGGATCTCAGTAGTAATGCTTTTAAGGCAACTCTGCAATGCTGGTGTAACTGGATGGTTTTCAGGTATTTGAAGTTGGGTTATTTTCGCCAGGAGTATGTTCTAACAAATGTCCAAGTGAGTTCAGGCAAAGTTATTATTTTTAAAGAAGCTTTGAAACAAATAAAATGTCATGGGACTCTGAAATAGTAAACTGGACAAATAGTCAAATGGGTTTTCCTTGCCCCTTCATTCATGAAATCAAAGGCTAAAATTAGAATTGAATTTGAAAATATATATTAGAAGATATTTTTAGGCATTAATTATCTTTGGATAATTATAGAATTAATGCCTTAAATCAGCATAGTAAATTTTAATTTTCAAACATATTTGCACAGGTTTTATCTTATTGTATCTTATTACAAATAAGATATTGAAATCCCATCTTTTCTTTTTTTAACTCTTAACTTTTACAAGTCTTATTGACAGAGCAAGTATATTACACTCTATTAATCAGGAAAACTTCTGTGTGTTCTGTGTATTTAACCTCTCTACAACATCTTTTAATGATCTCTTGGTTCAAAGAATATTTATGTTTAGCAAAGCCGAATCCAAACCCAGGTTTACTAATACCTAGAACAAGTCCTAGCCCACTACTTGACACAGCTTAAGCTGAGATGGTTGCCATTCATTACTATTCATGGTCTAGAATACTTAGAAAAAATGTTATGAATACTGAAAGACTGTACTTCAACTGCCAGTTTTTAAACTAGCATGTACTTAGAGAAGTTACTTCTAGAGAAACTTAAGATGAAATGACAAATGAGGCTGAATCATATTTAACTGTTCTTTTAAAATAATAACAGGATACAATTCAAAGCAATGTTTGATTTCTGGTAAATTAGATACAAAAATAAATCAAATTAGATCTCACTTAAATTGGATTCGCATTGTAAAAATCATCTTAAAAAGCTTCTCCAAGTTAATTGTTCACAGTACCAAATGCAAAGCTTATAAGTATCAGAGATTGAGGGATGTGTTGCTTATGAATGTATTCATATGTTTACATATGTATTTATGTGTATTTTATATTCATTTATATATGCATATATTGATTATTATATGCATCTTATATATAGATACAGAAGGCAATATGTATATATATATACACACAAAATTAGACATACTAATTTTTTAGTATAAAAATAAATATAAAATTAGATATACTCAAGCATATATGTATATTATAGTTATATGTATGTGTGTGTTGGTTCAGAGACTAAAATTCTAGAAGTCATGCCAACAATCTATATAGAGAGAGGGACTTTGAGGTTGGACCATGGAAAAGTGTCATTGTCAATTTTTGTCTCATATATCTCTGAATTTTAAGTAAAATTTGCAAGGAGCATGTCGTTGTGAATTACTTTTTATATAAAAAATCAAAATCTAGGGAGTGAAAATGTTGTTCTTTGTAGTAGCTCATTCTTTTTCAGCACTCTGGAATTCTGAATCACTTTAGCTGTAATCTTCAGGTGACGGCAGTTATTCTTTACCAAGTACCTTTTAGAGCACTTCCATCGTCAGATTTTGTTATGAAGTTATAGTTATTAAAACACAGATTGACTAACAATTTTGCAAGGTATTTTCACATGCCAATATATATGCAAGGGTTTCTTTTTGCTCAAAGATGTACAGTGGTTCAATTATTTATAGTCATTGCTGTTGCATAACCTCTTCTTTTATTCCCAGAGATGTAAAGCTAGGAGAATATAAACATATGCCTGAAGTATCTTTGCCTGGAAAATCCCATGGATGGAGGAGCCTGGTGGGCTGCAGTCCATGGGGAGAGTCAAACACCACTGAGCGACTTCACTTTCACTTTTCGCTTTCATGCATTGGAGAAGGAAATGGCAACCCACTCCAGTGTTCTTGCCTGGAGAATCCCAGGGACGGGGGAACCTGGTGGGCTGCCGTCTATGGGGTCGCACGGAGTCGGACACAACTGAAGCGACTTAGCAGCAGCAGCAGCAGCAGCAGAAGTTAATACACTCAGATTTTCTCTACAGACAAGAGTTCCTGCAAATGATGAACAAAGAGTTAAGAAAGAAAGAAAGAAAGAAATCTAAATATAAAATAATATAGATTTCATGTCTTAATTTCCAGTAAGCCCATCCTAATTTCTTTCTGATTATGGGTCAGTACTGGTTAATATTTCTTTTTGTAGCCAATATGCCATTAAATAAACAATATTTTAACACTGTAAATGGACTCAATTTTAAATTCACTGAATAAAGAGAAAATGTTATTTGCCATTCTCCTATGCCAATATGTATTATCAGAATTATCCAAGAGCGTAAAAGCCATAGTGGTAATGATATTCTTTAAAACTTTAAATTTAGTATTTCCCTGAGCTTTGCAACTAATTTACTATTTCCTCTACTTTCTATCATATTTCCTGCTGATAAAAGTTGTGAATCTCAAATAGGCTGTTAATACATATTAGTACACTTCTGCAGGGAAAAACAAATTATTTAAGGATATAAAATAAATTTAACACGCTCTGATTACAGAAAACCTTGTAGAAAATTAAATATTTTAAATGTAATTTTTAGCAAAATATTAAAAAATAATCATCATCATCAAGAAGAAGGCTATATGTTTTACTATTTTAAATTGTTATTTTACAAAATACATATTCTAAAAAAATAGCTAATAGCCAAACTTCCAACAAGGATACTTCTTGTAATTTGCTGACAAGTATATCTTAAGTTTAAATATAAAGTTCATGACTTTGAGTACACATAAAATAGGACCAAATTGTGGTTTGCAAATATTTAACGTGAATACTTACCAAGAATAAAGTAGCAAGGACCACAGAATAATAAAGCAACACAAAACTCATTTTAAAAAATAGAAATATTTTGACAGACCAAAAATTAAGTGAACAAAAAATGATGACAGATATCATATAATGGCACACATTGCTTGTATATGGAACGTGCTGCTGCTAAGTCGCTTCAGTCGTGTCCGACTCTGTGCGACCCCATAGACGGCAGCCCACCAGGCTCCCTGTCCCTGGGATTCTCCAGGCAAGAACACTGGAGTGGGCTGCCATTGCCTTCTCCAATGCATGCATGCATGCTAAGTCGCTTCAGTCGTGTCCGACTCTGTGCGACCCCATGGATAGCAGCCCACCAGGCTCCTCTGTCCACAGGATTCTCTGGGCAAGAACACTGGAGTGGGTTGCCATTTCCTTCTCCACATGGAACATGAGGTGATCTATTTTTCAGTCAGAGATGTACAATGATCGTTCTTGAGATTTAAATAAATGCACAGTTTTGTCAGGTACAAGTAATATAATTCCAGTGTAGTCAATAGACTATAGAATCTTACATAAGCAAGCAATTTAATGCAATGTTTAACTCTTTCTTAGGCTTATTAGAAAATATTTAAATGTCAAGACCCATGGTCCTGTTCACCCTGGAAGCAGCATTTCTTAAAGGTCATTCCAAAAATCTATAGAGTATGAAGAATACTTTTTAAAAAGTCATAAATGAATTAGTTCAGTCTATATAAGAGAATACATGGGTGAGACCCAAGCAATGATTAATCTTCAGATCTATCCAACTGAAAAGCTACTGAATAGATTTATTTCTTAAGCCTGTTTTTCATCTAGATATGTTTTCCCTCTAGCTTCCTATTGATTTTCCCACTACTTCTAAGGGTCGTTTTACCGGCTGAAGAAAATGTTATCAACCATGTGAAAAAATATATAGTGATAAAGCAATACTTAAATACTAAATATTGAAAAAGATATTTAAAATATTTAAATTGTTATGAAAATGTTGTTTTAAATATATAATGCTGTATCTCTATATATACTCTGTTTTATAAAATGCTATTTGATAATAACATACACATACTTCATAGTATAACAGTGAATTTAATGCACAACATGACAGATAAAGAAAATTCTAAAAATATAAATTATAAACCTAAAAAGAAACTTTTTCCCCTTAATAAATGCAAAAAAAGATGGTGTGTGGATAAACTGACCACAGGAATGTTAAGGACATTTAAAATTGTTCTTCTTTACATTTTAAAACAATATAAATAGAAAAATTTGTATTTTGCAAAAATAATTTAGTCTGTTATTTACTAAAAACAGGGATGATGCCAAATGAAAAAATGTCCTTTTTTTTTTTTTTTTTTTTTTGGTGGGGGTTCTCAGGGAAATTCAAACTAAATACCATTAAATGCCCACTACAGACCCAGAAGTTTAAAAAGAAAAATGTGAAGCAGCAGGAACTCTCAAATGTTGCTGGTGGGAGGAGAGATTGGCACAGGTTCGTGTGTGTGTATGTTAGTGCTCGGTTATGTCGAACTCTTTGCGACCCCATGGAGCTCATCAGGCTCATCTGTCCATGAAATTCTCCTGGCAAGAATACTGTAGTGGGTAGCCATTTCCTTCTCCAGGGGATCTTCCTGACCCAGGGACTGAACCTGGGTCTCCAGGTTTGCAGGCACATTCTTTACCTTCTGAGCTACCAGTGAAGCCCATATAATATGTAACAGTAATAATATATAATTCCATTTTAATTAAGTTCAAAAGTAAGTGAAATATTTTTATTATGGGGAGAATTGTTACCTTGGCTGGGGAGAGAATGCTTGGAAATCGGTACAGTAATGGTTTCTTAGTAAGATTATTGACTTCTTTGCTAAGTTATATTTAAGCTACATATTCATGTATTACATTTCAATTTTTTTAAAAGTTTAACTAAAAAATACAGTGATGCATGAAATGACCAGAAGCAAAAGCTAAAGTGTTACCCTCATTTCCTAGTCATTTAAATAGTCATGATTTAAGACTGACATGACAAAATTATCAATAATACCAAAAGTCAGGTATTATATACAAGTTCATTTATCAAGTACAGTATCTTTGCAATATATTTATCAGATATCCAGCTCAAAATATTGTCATTCTGGTGCCTCTGAAGACCTTATCACTTTTAACCCCAAGGGATCCTAGTTGCAGACCTTTGCTTTCATTGTCAGTATCTACCGGCTTCTCCAAGTAAGCCCAGCCTTGGGGAAGATTTTCTAAACTAGATTAAGATAATCCTCCCACTTTGCCATAATTAGAGAGCAATGTCCCCTTGCACTAACATCTATAAACTATTTTTAGTTTAAATGATAAAATCTTGGAAAAGTTTAAAGCATAACGTTATAAATCTGGAAAAATACTTCTTCAATTAAACATACATAAGGTACCATTATAAGTCAGTACAATTTCAAAGTTTATTTGCATTTCAGTGCCCTGGCTCATCTCTTGAGTATATGGAAGCATTATGTGTTGATTCAAAAAAGATTTGCAAATAATTTTTCTCCTTAATATTTCTTTTCTTGCTTAAATTCTTAGCAAAATAACTCTTATTTTCTCACTAACTTTAAACTATTTTATAATATTTTAACATTGTAATTAATATTTACACTGGCATCTAAATGAATTCGATAACTGATGACTATATGCTTATTTGTTTACAGTGATTTGCCATCTGAAGCTAGGAGTTTCCATCTGGGTTGAGCAATTCCTCACAAAGGATTGAAGGTCCAAGAACTGAAAAACTATGAAGAAAAAAAAAAAAGAAAAACTATGTAATGATTTCAATTTCCAGATAAGCCAAGAATCATTGTGTAAGATTCCAATAAGTAAAAAGAAAGTTATACAAGGAACTGAATATCCACATAATTTCAACACTGTGACTGTTAATGCTCACTTCACAATAAATAATTCATCACAAACATTCTGAGCTTCCATTGAGCTCAGAATTATTTCAGTAAATGTTCCGAATATTAAGCTTAAATCTCTTTTTTCATGTTATCTCTTCATGAACACTATAGTTATATTGACTTGATTTCCAGATATTTCTAATAGTTTCTCATCTTATCACTTTAGGTATTTGCTGTTGTTATCAAATAGTAAGAAAATATAAGGAAGCTCCGATATAAGGAAATAAACCATGGTGTTCTAAGTTTTATAGTTGTCTAACCAAAGCAGAAGTAAATTTATGAGAAGTGAAAGTGCTGGGTAGTGGAGAACTAAAGGTAAAGCTAAAGGCTTCAGATAGCAAGTAGATCTCTCAGGCCAAGGGTTGATAAATCTTCACCATCAAAATCCAAATATGTATGAATCCCAATCTATTTGTCTAAATATTTTCCATGATGGAGAAGTATTTGCCAATCAGTATGGAATAAAACAAATTATTTACCCATGTACCTAAACCATCTTGCAATCCTGTGCAAAGTAAAAAATAATATTATTGTTATTTTAAACTTCCTTTTCTTTCTCTGTGTTTCAAGAGATAATAGTCCTCATTCATTTTAATGAACAGATCCATGAGTCAGAGTGAAAGTGTTAGTGGCTCAGCTGTGCCTAACTCTGCGATTCCATGGACTGTAGTCTGCCAGGCTCCTCTGTCCATGGGGTTTTCCAGGTAAGAATACTAGAATGGCTAGCTGTTCCCTTCTCCAGGGGACCTTCCTGACCCAGAGATCAAATCTGGGTCTCCTGCATTGCAGGCAGATTCTTATTAGTAGATTCTGAGCCACCAGGGAAGCAAAGAAGTGGAATAGAAAACATGCTATGGGCCCTCTGACAATGGAAAGCTTTCTTAGAAACTTAACAATCAGTGGTGTGTCATGGTTTAGTGACTAACTCATGTCCAACTCACTGCAACCCAATGGACTGTAGTCTGCCAGGCTCCTCTGTCCATGGAATTTTGTCCAAGAATACTGGAGTGGATTGCCATTTCCTTCTCCACATGATCTTCTCAACCCAGGGCTCAAACCCAGGTCTCCTGCAATCAGAGAGGACAGCAAACCCAGCCCGTGAGCAGAAGAGTAACACAGAGTAGTGTTGGCACCCTGGAATTCATGACAGAGTCTTGTGCTTTGAAATCTGCTTCCCTGGTGGCTTAGATGGTAAAGAATGTGCCTGCAATGCAGCAGACCGGGGTTCAATCCCTGGGTTGAGAAGATCCCCTGGAGAAAAGAATGGCTACCTACTCCAGTATTCTTGCCTGCAGAATCCCATGGACAGAGGAGCTGGGCCCTCTACAGTTCATGGGATCACAAAGAGTTGGATTTGACTGAGCCGACTAACACTTTCACTTTTTTCTGTTTCTGTGATAGCTGGTTTGGAGAGCTGGTTGGCCAAGTTACATAATTTTTTCAAATTCAATTCTATTTTTAAAATGTTTAGCTCTTTCGCTTACATAGAGAAATAAAGATATTGCTTTTTGTTGTTTTTTGATCAGGGGATTGGAAGGGGTATTAGATAATTTCTGAAACATTGCATTTTATGCAATTTGGGGCATATATTTTGCACATAAATTAGAATATGAGAGTGTAGGGTTATAGACACCTTTAAGAATAATTTATATCTTTTTTTTTTTTTATTTATATCTTTGAAGCCAGGGTCCAACAGAACCAAATGCCTTGTTTCTATACAATTCGAGGTCACTACCCTAAGAAGGAACCAAGGGAGATGCCAGTTTACTACTTTTAGGAGTTTAGTTTGGTATACTTGCAAAAAAATAATAAATCTATTAATAAGTCATCTCTGTCATCTTTGTACAAATACCACACAAAATTTGCATCTTGTTTTCTTTTTCACACTTGATCTTCTCTTCCTCATATTTTCCAAGTGCAATTCTGAGGCAAATATTATCTAATATAATTTTTATATGCAGTTTTTTTTCTGACTGGCTTCTCTGACACCATTACCTAAAACATTTAGTCTTTTTTTTTTTTTTTCACAACAGAAGCAATGTTTAGGATTATGGTTGATCTTACAAAGGTCAAACAGAGTATATGCAAATCTATATTTTTATTGTTCTCATTCTGAAACACAAAGAGCCCAAGGATACAAATAAGGGAAAGTCATGGCAAATGAGAAGAAAATATTCAACATTAAATGCAAATGAAATTTAGTTTGCATTAATTGTACATATCTGGCATAGAAGTTGTGAAATGTCATATCTGTGGTCTCATTTAACGGGGATATTAAACTTTAAAAATCACATAGAGCAACTGGTGCTGGAAAACACTTGGTTTTATCTTTAAGTCTAATTTTGCTTTTAGAGGATTTAAGCTATTATTTAATTATGTTCTTTATACAAGTTCTCATAAGAACTAACTGAGGCCAGACATGGTAGAATTGACATTTATTTTTATTTTATCGCTATTATTATCAGTACTAATACTATTTTCCTATGGGGCATTGGCTCCTCAGATTCCTTTGAGGACATGGACTTAAATAAGCCAGCTAAGTGGGAAGAGATCATTTCCCACTTTAAATGAGTGCTGATAAATTATAAATGACTGCCAATGTTGATAGTTACATTCAGGTTATCAATTGCTGGAAATCCAATTAGATTAATGATAACTTTAATGTCTACAACACACATTTGAGGAAACACCTGTTTTGAAAATTTGACTTAACTTCTTGCTTTGATGTTTATGGTTTTGACAACTTTGCTCACTCCAGGAAAAAGCAGAATATGGATTTACTCAACCAAATAGACTCTTGCAGAGTAATGATAACAATCACAACAAATTACTGCAAAAGACACTGTGCAATCTAGGCATTTTACTTGAAACATTTTTTCATTTTAACCACTATTAAGATTTTCAGTATATAAATAAGGAATATATGCACTCAAAGAGTTGAAATAATTTACTGACGCACATTCAGCTAATTAATGCACCATCATGATTCAAAAGTAGCTGTCTATTCATTCCTTCAAACTTGGTGAGTCAACGCCACTGTTATTCATATTATCCAGATGTGAATATTTACATTTGGGCAGTAATTTTCTTAGGATTATCATGGAGAATCAATGGTTGAACTCAAAATAACATATCAAACTAGGAAATCAAAGACATAAATATCACTGAACTAAGGGTCATGGAATAAAAGTCCAGAAAAGTTTATGTGCACCAACTTGATCAGCAGTTGGCACTAACTCTATTAACACATTCACTGGTTCATGTTTTTAAATAATTCAGTTCAGTTCAGTCACTCAGTTGTGTCCAATTCTTTGCGACCCCATGAATCACAGCACACCAGGCCTCCCTGTCCATCACCAACTCCTGGAGTCCACCCAAACCATGTCCATTGAGTCAGTGATGCCATCCAACCATCTCATCCTCTGTCGTCCCGTTTTCCTGCCCTCAACATTTCCCAGCATCAGGGTCTCTTCAAATGAGTCAGCACTTCGTATCAGGTAGCCAAAGTATTGGAGTTTCAGCTTCAGCATCAGTCCTTCCAATGAACACCCAGGACTGATCTCCTTTAGGATGGACTAGTTGGATCTCCTCGCAGTCCAAGGGACTCTCAAGAGTCTTCTCCAATTCCACAGTTCAAAAGCATCAATTCTTCTGTGCGCAGCTTTCTTTATAGTCCAACTCTCACATCCATACATGACGACTGGAAAAACCACAGCCTTGACTAGACAGACCTTTGTTGGGAAAGTAATGTCTCTGCTTTTCAATATGCTGTCTAGGTTGGTCATAACTTTCCTTCCAAGGAGTAAGCATCTTTTAATTCCATGGCTGCAATCACCATCTGCAGTGATTCTGGAGCCCAAAACAATAAAGTCAGCCACTGTTTCCACTGTTTCCCCATCTATTTTCCATGAAGTGATGGGACCAGATGCCATGATCTTAATTTTCTGAATATTGAGTTTTAAGCCAACTTTTCACTCTCCTCTTTCACTTTCATCAAGACGCTCTTTAGTTCTTCTTCATTTTCTGCCATAAGGGTGGTGTCATCTGCATATCTGAGGTTATTGATATTTCTCCTGGCAATCTTGATTCCAGCCTGTGCTTCCTCCAGCCCAGCATTTCTCATTATGTACTCTCATATAAGTTAAATAAGCAGGGTGACCATATACAACCTTGACACACTCCTTCTCCTATTTGGAACCAGTCTGTTGTTCCATATCTAATTCTAACTGTTGCTTCCTGACCTCCATATAGATTTCTCAAGAGGCAGTTCAGGTGGTCTGGTATTCCCATCTCTTTCAGAATTTTCCACAGTTTAAATAATTAGGTAACTAAAAATTAGCTAATTCACTTTTTAAAAGTCCAAAGTGTTGTATCCTTAAATGAAGTGAATTAAATAAAATATATTTTGAAGTACTTAGGAGCTGGAGATACTAAATTGTAATATATCTTACAAATAGAAAATATGATCCTAGTCGTAGTATGTATTAGCCATGAACTGAACCTACCATTTCAGTTAACTCCTCTGTTTGTATAACATCAAATCATTTCCTCCATTTGATACACGACCTACAAAAATGTTTAAGGTATCTCATTTAAAAATTTAAAATCCCCTAGATTCTATAAATGCTAACTGCCACAAGAACCAGCACAGCACTGCTGTTCCCACTAGGAAGTTTAATTGATAACAAAAAACCAAGAAGGACAGAATTTTGTAGGAGAAGATTCATTGCTGCCAGTGTTCTAGAGATAACAGTAAACGTCTGGCTCAGAAATCATCAAAGTATGCTATTTACGCCCCACAAAATATCTTGGTAAAGTTTTCCTACAATATTAGAATATCCTACTTAGGATATTTTCAGACCAATTTGTTGGAAGAATAAGGTTGATTTTTAACATATTTTATAAACATACACCAACTCTTACAGAAAATTTTACCACAAAACTTCACTGAAGTGTCATACACCTAGAAATAGTTATCTGAGATGATGCAAATGTTAGTGATATTCATATTATGGAGTGGGAAAGTAGATGAGAGATAACTTTTGGGTCTTAGGTCATCTGAGGTCATGCAGTCACTGAGAACAGGGCACTAGGGATTGACAGGCAATAAAACTATGTTTTTAGTTAGCATCAGAAAGCCAGAGAAAAACAACTTCAATCTCTACATTATTTCCTTTAGTTATTAAAATCTTACATCTTCATACACACACATATGCTTCCCAGGTGGCACTAGGGGTAAAAAAAAATCTGCCTGCCAATGCAGGAGATGCTAGAGAAGAAAGTTCGATCCCTAGGCTGAGAAGGTACCCTGGAGGACAGTGTGGCAACCCACTCCAGTATTCTTGCCTGAAGAATCCCATGGACAGAGGAGCCTGGTGGGCTACAGTCTATGGAGCTGCAAAGATCGGACATGACTAAAGTGACTGAGCACACACACACATACACAGGAAATCTTTCTGTGACCATTCTGTAAAACTGTGCCTTCCTTTGTAGGCTTTGTAGACCACAAGAGTAATTGTAACTTGAGGAAAAATCAAGATTTTGGATTAAAGTTACTGAGTTATAATGGAAACAGAATTATGCCATCAGATCTTGTACATAGAGTAGGCCACTTATAGAGGAAAAAATACAATATCAAAATTCAGAAAGATGACACTTCGAAGTAACTAGAAAGACCTAGAAATTCCAAAACTCTCCTGAAATCCTCTGCTTTAGAAAGCACTGTCTCAGGTGTAGAAGAAAAATAACAACACTATCATTCTCTACCCCTCATTATAACTAATCCAGAAATCAGGGATCATACAGAGCTCATAGTAGAAGGACAAAAAATTATGAAAGGCCAGTATGTATCTGCCTTGCACAGCAGTCCCTGCATGAGCAGTTCATATGATCAAGACAGCTCTTGTGGCACCTCCATCTCCTGCAGCATTTTGGTGGGTCTCTTTCTGGAAAAACTGATAAGAGGCCACTTGGTAACACCACACTTCCCACCACTGCAGCAGGGTCTAAGACGAACTAATACTCATCATCTTCCTCATCTACACTTAGTTTTGGTTTTCCTCACTTTCAACCAGCATCTCTCCCAGTCTTAAAGGATCTCACAGGCCCTTACTGCTGAGAGGTCTAAGCCCTGGTCTTTATGCCATTACCATGCTGTGCTTCTTACTATAACGCTTTTACACTGTAAAAATTGGGAAAGAAATTACCAGATGAGGCCCCAGAGAGTAACTAGGTACATTTCTCCATTGGTTAGCTGCAGCTCTACAATAATCCGGTGATCATGACAAATTTCTTTCCTGCTTATTCTCAGGATTAACCATGAACTAAGGAAATGGATAGACAGAGTTTGAACTATAATGAGACTTTTTCTATGTCCTCTGTTGAACACATCTTTCCTCTGGAAGCCCTTTAAACTTGCAGAGCCCAGAGTAACACAAACTTATCCAAGTAAGCCTATGGGAGTGACAGTAAATGGGATCCTTCTCACTGTCTCCTTTAAGTTCTCAAATCCAAGTATTCTATCCCTAAATCCATAGACCCATGTGAAATAAACAAAATAAAATGATGATTGTTCATTTAGAGTATAAACATATTATGGAAGATGACACTCCATCACTGCAGTTTCACCACCAAGTTCTTATCTCATGAGGCTATTTCATGATCCTATCCAGACTGGCAGTTTCTGAGTGATGCAGCATGGAATCAGTTCAGTTCACTTCAGTCGCTCAGTCGCATCCGAACCACAGCACACCAGTCCTCCCTATCCATCACCAACTGCCGGAGTCTACCCAAACCCATGTCCATTGAGTCAGTGATGCCATCCAACCATCTCATCTTCTGTCTTCCCCTTCTCCTCCTGCCCTCCATCATGGAATAGGTCCAGTTAATTTCATGGTCATATCCCTACTGCTGCATCTCTTTTTATGTACAGTATGTCTCTTCATCCAGTGAAAAGTTAGATGACAGCCTGTGATAATAGATCAAAAACTTAGTAAGCTCTCAGATAATATTACTGGTTAAGGTCCAGTAGTGCAAAAAGACAAATCCATACCCAGAATATATGTAGATTTCACCAAAGATGAATGCCTACATCACTAAGGACAGATAATCTAATATAGTCAAGTGGTTGATGGATGAGATTGTGACATAAAAGGGATCACCTTTACACTCTGTTGCTAGCCTGTTAAATATTTTCAACAGCAGTAGGTAAACGTGCCTGGGTTGAGTGAAAGTCTATGCTTGTACGTTTTCACCATGGAAATCTACATGTGAATGTTCCAGCAGCTTTATTGAAAACTGCAAAAAAAACAGTAAAAACAGTCCTTTGTTTCCAATAGGAAAATGACTAATCAAATCACTGATATATCTATACAATGGAACATTACTCAGTAATAAAAGGGAAAAAAACAGGAATGCAGCTAAATCTCCAATTCATTATTCAAAGTGACAGAACCCAAATTCAAAAGTTTATATTCTGTATGATTACATTTATATAATACAGCAAAGGCAAAATCATAAGGACAGAGAACATTTCTGCAGTTGACAAGGTTTTACCGTAGTGGGGGAGGATGATTTGGTTACCAAAGGACAGACAATACAAGGGCGTTTCTGATTATGATTTGGCCACCTGATGTGAAGAACTGACTCATTGGAAAAGACTGATGCTGGGAAAGATTGAAGGCAGGAAGAGAAGGGGATGACAGGGGATGAGATGGTTGGATGACATCACCAACTCGATGGACATGAGTTTGAGCAAGCTCTGGGAGTTGGTGAAGGACAAGGAAGCCTGGTGTGCTGCCGTCCATGGGGTCGCAAAGAGTCAGACACAACTGAGCTATTGAACTGAACTGAACATCACTTTGCATTTGTCAAAACACATAATGTACACTTGAAAGAGTCAATCTGACTTTATCCAAGTTAGAAATTAGAAATTAGCAAGGAACAATAATTGAAATCTTAGAACATACAGATGGATCCTTCTTTTTAAAGAGATAAACCCCCTGAAAATCATGAAACAGTTCATCCCTTTAATGCTGATTATTGCATCCATTTAAATAAATGGAATTTTGAGCTATTAATAATATCAGCTTAGAGAATGTAAACACTTAAATCTCTTTTCTATTCAGCATTTTTTAAATTGGTGGATCATCAGTGAATAAAGCAAACTACTCATGCTGCTCTGTAATGATCCTCTTTTAATTACTTTGATTATTTTCTACATGGTACTATTTCTTAAAATCTAAAAGATCACCAATATTTTTTGAACTGGAGGCATTAAAAAGGAGAATTATCTTTATATCTCAGCTTTTATTCCTTTATGTCATGCTTTCCTCCCAGAAATCACTTAATACTGTGCCAATCTCCTACTTCTAATTAACCAGTCATCACTAGTTGTTTTTAAGGTAACTTCACATTCTGCTAAAACTGCTAAATGTCTTTATAGACTATCTCTCTCCCTATTTTTAAGCTTCTGATTTTTTAACTCCTTGTAAACTTTGAGGCAAAAAATAGGAACTGTGTAGATTCCTCCCAAGTCACTCTTGTGGATCACAGCAAGTGAATGCTGGCATTGCCTCTCATTTCCTATCAGCTTCTGGGGCCTGATGATATGAAAATTACCAGATATTAGAGAGAAAAGACCAAGAAAAAGAAGAGATACTGGGAAGAGAACATATGATAAATAATCAACAGAGCTGTTTAGTCCTGTCCAAGTAAAGCCAGATAAGAAAGAATCGGGGACTGATTTTGACTTTGACTCCTGTTGCCAGGACTGTTGATCTCTCCTAGGAATTTAATTTCAAAAAGTCATTTTTATTCTTGCTCTTCTCTGAACAATGCCTGGGGAAAAGATTCTATTTTTCAGATATTGGTTGCATCACACAAACTGCTTATTTGTAAAATAAACTTATTGCACAAGATACCCTGGGCAAGCGAGCATCAAACACCCAAACTCACATATACAAGTGAGAAATGAAGGATTTAAGGGATTTGGATTTGTTTTATGACATTCTCTGGCTTTATGAACACAGCCATACATAGTTAGCTAATATTTGGTTCACTGAACTCCAGGAGAAAGTTACTAAAGTCATAACTTCAGCCATGTTCTTCAGATCCAGCCCCCAAGAACCCAGACTAAACAGATGTTTGATTACCTGTTGATTTGAGGGGGGAAAGGGAGTTGGAGTAGAGAGAAGAGTCACAGGAGCAAGAAGAAGAAAGAAAAAGCCTGAGAAGTACTGCAGTAGAGTCTACATTGATGAAGAAACGACATGGACTAAGATAAATATGTGATACTTATTTTCATAAAACTTTATCTTTCTAAAACTATATTTACATAAATTATTTTACATGATACCTAGGGATTTTTCTAAAGCAAATAGACCAAATAAAATTACTGGCTTTCATTTACAAGACAACTGAGTCTCAAAGCAATATATCAGTTTGCTTGGACAGCTACTACTGGAATCTGTATTCCATTTTTAAGCTCAGCTCTCTTCACAATACTCAGTAGTAGCCTATAAACAAATATGAACTAGAAGTTCTTTCTCATTTTTATCCATATTTCGGTTGTTTCTCATTTCCCACTTTATTCTTAAAATAATACCCATGTTCTTAGCAATATTAAGTCTGAGATAAGGGGACCCTTTCGAGATCCTTTCTATGATACTGATTGTTGCTGTTGTTCAGTTACTCAGACGTGTCCGACTCTTTGCAACCTAATGGACTGCAGCACACCAGGCTTCCCTGTCCTTACTGTTTCCTGGAAATTGCTCAAACTCGTGTCCATTGAGTTGATGATTCCATCCAACAATCTTATCCTCTTTTGCCTCATTTTCCTTCTGCCCTCAATCTTTCTGAGCATCAGGGTCTTTTCCAATGAGTGAGCCCTTCACATCAGGTGGTTAAAGTATTGGCGCTTTAGCTCCAGCATCAGTACTTCCAATGAATATTCACATTTGATTTCTTTTAGGATAACTGATTTGATTTCCTTGCAGTCCAAAAGACTCTCAAGAGTCTTCTCCAACACCACAATTCAATAGCATCAATTCTTTGGCACTCAGCCTTCTTTACGGTCCAACGCTCACATCCATAACGACTATTGGAACAACCATATCTTTGACTATATGTGGTGATATCCTATAATAAAGGCTAGGATATAACATCTACTATCACATATTCTCTCCTTTTCACTTTTTCTATTCTTCTTCCTTTTAAATATTTATTGATAAAATGCCTCTTAGTTATTTTTATATCTTGCCACATTCAGCAATTCTGCTTAAGATGAGGTTGATAGATGTAGTTATTCTTAATAGTTCTCTTGAGTCTTTTTGGTAAAGTCAGTATTAACTTTCTTTTCTGATGATGTAATAAGAGCTTAGTGAAATAGAACAATAATGATAAAATATCTAAATTCTTCACTATATCTAAATTCTCCACTATGTCAGAAGCAGTCAGCTCCTATTTTAAAGTGAATCTTTATCGTTCACCAGGAGCAGATTTCTATGTAGTTAGTATTCTCTTGGTTCAGTTTTATGAGGTCCTTTGCTGATGACTGGGCAGTCTCTATTCTTGGATGTCATGTTGGACCTCTGTGTGTGAAAAAATGAAAATGTAGTTCTGCTACCTGGGCCAATGAACACATGAAGTGTTTCTCCATTGGGTTATTCTTCTGAGGAACTATCACTATTGATAACTATGTAATCTATCATCAGAGAATGTTAAAAATGATGTATGAGTTTGCCCTGCTTGTACCTTAGAAGTCTTGACATTACCAATTCTAACTTTCATAGTTGGCGTAGTGATATCATTTGCTTCTGCAATTTTGAGCAAAATAGACACAAAAGAAATGTAAAAATAGAGGCTTTTTCATGACTTTCCTGGTTAGTTTTACTGAAGATAGTTGAAAAATAGTGTGTATGTAATTTTTCTATAACAAAACTATTACCAAACTAGAATGTATTTGTATGTAAAGTGACTCTTCCATAATTCAAAGCTTAAACCAAGGACCAAATAGTTTAAATCTTTCTCCCTGGCTTCCTCTTATAGCTCTCTGGTATTTTTACCACAGGTCTTTGTATCTGTTTTTATTTGGGCACACACACACACACACACACACACACACACACACATCTATATATGTTGTTGTTATAGTTTAGTCGCTAAGCTGTGTTTGACTCTGCGATCCCATGGACTATAGCCCACCAGTCTCCTCTGTCCATGGGATTTCCCAGGTAAGAATCCTGGAGTGGGTTGTCATTTCCTTCTCCAAGGGATCTTCCCAACCAAGGGCCTTGTTTACTGCATTGCCAAGCAGGTTCTTTACTGCTGAACCACCAGAAAAGCCCACCTACTATACAGGGACAAAATAAATACCTTTGAAATAATTTGAATGAATATAAATGATAAACAATTTGCTTGCAAAAATTCAATAAATTTAAATTGGAATGAATAAGATCTTATAAAAAGGCACTTTTAATAGATTATCATATGGACATAGAGGTGACTATAAGAACAACAGGTTTTCCAGGTAGCACAGTGGTAAAGAACCAGCTTGTCAACGCAGGAGATGCAGGAGACACAGGTTTGATCCCAGGGTCAGGAAGATTACCTGGAGTAGGAAATGGTAACCCACTCCAGTATTTCTGCCTGAAAAATTCCAAGGACAGAGAAGCCTGGTGGGCTGCAGTCCATGGGGCTGAAAGAGTTGGACGAGACTGAGCATGCATCCACATGAACATAGCAACAACAATTCTTAGTTTCAGAGCCCAGTACTCAAAGCAAAATACCTATTTGCCTGTCTGTCTATCAGTCTAACTGTTGACATAATTTATCATACATACATATGCATATATTACACATTTGAAGAAGCCAGGTAATATTCTGCTTTTCTCTTTTTTTCTAACTAGTAATGAGATTAATAAAAACACTTGGCATTTCTTATAAATTTATTGCATTCATAGCATCTATTTCAAAATTAAATGTAGTCTAATTGTGGAAAATAAAAGAAATTAAAACATATACATTTCTATATAAAGCTGTAATATTGTATCTGAAAATAAGCTACTAGCAGTCAATTCTCACCAGTTAGTAAATAAAAGCAAACGAGGAGTAAGGATTTTAATTCTCTTGTAGTAAATATAGTTAATTTTAAGTGAGCTTTTTCCAATCTTGATTCACATTTTATTCATATATTAAATACATTTACATACTGCTCTCAATAAAATAATGCATGTTGATTAATCTATTGACTCCTTTTAAAGTCTTCCCCAACCTGTCAGATGCCTATAGACATTAATGATACTTTTCTAATAATAGGAGAATAGGACCTTATGAAATAATTTAATTTCTTAGTATCACAAACCCAGATGTACTTTTTTCTATATCATTTCTTAAGTTCAGTTTGAGTTCTTCTTCCTAGATAATAATCACTAATGTCAGAAGACAGAGCGTGTGTTTTAGGGTAAAAAAATAAAAATTGAAAAAAATCTATAATGTTCTAGTTCTTCAGTATTTATTGCGACAATTTACCCATTATGCTCCTGCGAATTATGTTTCTAATGTGTGACCTTTAATAAAAGTAGGAATAAAGTTTTAGCTGCCTCATGAAATGTAGTAAAATTGCAAAGTAAAGAATCAAAATCACCTCTATTTGTGCTCACAAAAACCTCCAAAATTCCTCAATAGTAAAGTTATATATCATAGACAAAAACAATTTGAACATCATCTCATAAGAGATTCTTAGGTAAGCCAGGGTCTGGTCTGTTTCAAAACTTAAAATCATATATGTCATATCTAAATTTTTAAGTAATTATCTCTATACTAAAACATGTTAATGCTCAAATCTATAAATATACAATATACTGAACATATACTTATTTAACAAGACAACCTGGCTTGTCAAGAACCTGGACCTTAAGCAGGAGGAGTCATTTGCCCTCCTTTGGAAGTGTTCCTTCCCCAAACACAGCCGCTGGGATCTGGGACTTGGAGGCTACACTGTAAGAGAACATTTTTTCCACTGTTGGAGCACTAAAGGTAAAATAAAATAAATTGATATTCAAACATGTCCTTACTTAAACTTGTCTGGTACATTCTTAGGCAGATATAGAAAGGAGTGATGAATAACAGTAGCTCCCAAGGGAAAACTCACCATATGGTAAATGGGTCTCTGCAGGTAATCAATTTCAATTTTAGAGCCTAGGATATAGAAATCAAGTGTTGATTCTCTGATCAGCATGCAGTTAACACAGAAAGAGCTCCTGGCCCCCTAAACAAAAAAAGAAGAAAAATTCCCATCTTAATATTAGGGCCACAATGAGGACTTGAGGAAGGTTAATTATAAAAAAGCAATAGCACAAGGGACATCTCTGTCATCCTCACTGAGCATTAAAGTGAGAAGAGCATAATTACTCTCAGCCAAAGGAGCAGACCAAGAAGCGATCTTGATCTGCATAAATAAGCACAAGAAAGTGGTCATGATGAATAAACCACATGCGCTTGCAGGGATAACATGGGAGCTTTCTTGGTCTGCCCTGAGGATGAGGCTGGAATGATGAAGGGTTATGAAACCAACCTAAATAGAACATATGGTTCCTTGTAGGTTGTCTCAGGGGAACATGGGAAGGATTGATTCAACGACAAGTATGTTACTCTAGGGTGTCTCAGGATTATATCCGGAATGAAATTTTAGAAAGAAAAAGACTGAATTCCATACTAATTTAATGGTTAGAGTTTCACAGGTATAGATAGATAATTGTAGCAGTGAAATCTAAGTATATGCCACACATTCTTTACATTTAAAGAATTTACATTTTCTATCCTTAAAACCACTCCATTTAATAGATGGAATAACTGGGGGACTGAGGTAACAATGGTTCAAGCACACACATTCAGTAACAAGTAGAAGAGCTGTTAGAACCCAAGAAATCTGATTCCAAAATTTCCTTTTAAAACCATTTCTCTAACACTGGATATTTCAGGAAATAGAAAGTTACTATGGAGATGAGGCTAACAGGATCTATAATGTTTGGGTTTCATTTGATCCCCTTTCTATTACTCGTTTTTGAAGATCATTTAACTTATGATAGATATATAACTTCTTGTATCTTCCCAACTAAAAGTTTAGCCATTTCTATGAGTGGAGTTGGAAAACAAATCTATTTTTTGATAAATAATCATCTTGCTCTCAGCATCTAAAACTTATTACCAAAATATTGTTTTCTGCCAGACAGACAAATGGTATTTTTCCTTATCCCAAAGCCTTAGGGTATGATAGGCAATTTTTATTGTGTTTATTAGTGGAATTTTCTACTTCTTTGAGATTACTATCCTTGTCATTAGCTAGAAGCTACAATATGAATTTTGCATTCAAATTTCAGTGCCTTTTTCTGGGCATGCAATTATACTTCAAATGATAATATCATCTGTTCACACTTTTTATTGGGAGAATTCAAATATTAACACTTTGTTCTCTTTAAAGATGGTGATCTAAGTTTTATGCAGTAAACACTCCAATTATATTACTGGCTTGAGAGGAAATTTCTGAATTTTAATTAAAGATACTTGACAATTTTGATTAAAGATACTTGCTTTTGTCAGATTAATGAGGCATAGCTTTGCTTGGTTTTCATTGATTTATTTTGATACACGGACAGGTAGAATTGCTTTGATTCATGGGTAAATTATTTTTTAAAATAGAAGTATTTCTAAATTTCAAGTTTATATTTAAGATGAGTATAAACCTGCTTAGATTGTTTCAATACTTTCACTATCTTTCAGTGAAGATTTTGACTTAAAATTTTCTCTATTCCCTTCAATCCAACTAAAATTTCAGGGTATGAGTGATTACATAGAAAACCTTTACAAAAAACTAAAAAAAAAAAATCATATATAAAACAAAAACTTTTGCTCATAGCATAGTAATGAAAGTAAAATCAGCAACTCATAACAGATGAAAAATAATCATTCATAGAGTAGCTGCAATCAATTATTATTATAACATTTAATCAGTATTATAGCATTCACCAGGTTCAAGAGAATTAAACAAAATCCTTATAAATATTGCTTACTCGTTAACAAACCAGCTGAAAGATTATCAAATGCACTGCCTTTTTTTTTAAGATATTTGAGATATGCCAAGTTAATGATTCAAGGTATTATAAAGGGATTTTAAATGAAATCTTTTGAAAACTGTCCATAATGGGTGCCTCTGAAGTCTGAAACATGTATATGAATAGGATTTGTCTGATACTCTCCACTGAATTTTCAAGATTGGATAAGAGAGGAACGTGTAGTGGTTTTTGTCATACATTGACATGAATCAGCCATGGATTTACATGTATTCCCCATCCCGATC
Organism: Muntiacus reevesi; assembly: GCF_963930625.1. Taxonomy (NCBI): domain Eukaryota; kingdom Metazoa; phylum Chordata; class Mammalia; order Artiodactyla; family Cervidae; genus Muntiacus; species Muntiacus reevesi. The sequence continues at coordinate 84,898,204 of NC_089254.1, read as the reverse complement.
CCCTCTCCCACCTCCCTCTCCAGCCGATCCCTCCGGGTCTTCCCAGTGCACCAGGCCCGAGCACTTGTCTCATGCATCCAACACGGGATGGTGATCTGTTTCACCCTAGATAATATACATGTTTCGATGCTGTTCTCTCAAAACATCCCACCCTCGCCTTTCCCCACAGAGTCCAAGAGTCTGTTCTGTACATCTGTATGACAAAAACCACTACAATATTGTAAAGTAATTAGTCTCCAACTAATAAAAATAAATGAAAAATTAAAAAAATTTAAAAAAATAGAGAGGAACGTGTATTAAAATCAGACATCATTTCTTACATGTTGTAATTTAGGATGATCAAGGAAGGAATACAACTTTATATATTTATGTATAAATATAAAATAAATATATAAACTTTATACTTTTATATACAACAATATATTCCTCTTTATATTTTGTACAATTTTATCACTCATCCTTAAGAGGCATTTATTAATAACAATCAGAATTTGCTTCAGTAAAGGAAGATTGAGTTACACTACATCTCCTGCTGAGAATAATTTTAAAAACCCAGACACAAACACCTACTTCAAGACACAAAGGAAATGCTAAGGTTGCGAAGAATAACCAGTTAGGATCTGTGAGAGGATGAAAGCATAGGCAGAGACAAGTTTAGGGCTTCTTTTAAGTATTTTCTGACTCAAGAGAAAGTAGCAGAGAAGAATTTTCTGACTCAAAAAGACATAGCAGAGAAGCTGAGAGGCTTAAATATGCTGTTATCAGTCCTGCTATGCTAAGGGGCAGAAACTGGAGTTCAGAGATGGTAACCTGGTGAACTCCTCTTGATTTCAGAGAATTATGATCAATAAGTAAAAGTGAGATAGATAGAGTGCCTCAAGAACTACGGATGGACGTTTGTGAAGTTGCACAGGAGACAGGGATCAAGACCATCCCCATGGAAAAGAAACGCAAAAAGGCAAAATGGTTGTCTGAGGAGGCCTTACAAATAGCTGTAAAAAGAAGAGAAGTGAAAGGCAAAAGAGAAAAGAAAAGATATACCCATTTGAATGCAGAGTTCCAAAGAATAGCAAGGAGAGGTAACAAAGCCTTCCTTAGTGATAAGTGCAAAGAAATAGAGGAAAACAATAGAAGGGGAAAGGCGAGAGATCTCTTCACAAAAATTAGAGCTACCAAGGGAAGACTTCATGCAAAGATGAGCAATATAAAGGACAGAAATGGTATGGACCTAACAGAAGCAGAAGATTTTAAGAAGAGGTGGCAAGAAAACACAGAAGAAGTATACAAAAAAGATCTTCATGACCCAGATAAACATGGTGGTGTGATCACTCACTTGGAGCCAGACATCCTGGAGTGTAAAGTCAAGTGGGCCTTAGGAAACATCACTACGAACAAAGCTAGTGGAGGTGATGGAATTCAAGTTGAGCTAATTCAAATCCTAAAAGATGATGCTATGAAAGTGTGGCACTCAATATGCCAGCAAATATGGAAAACGCAGCGGTGGCCACAGGAATGGAAAATGTCAGTTATCATTCCAATCCCTAAGAAAGGCAATGCCAAAGAATGTTCAAAGTGCCCCACAGTTGCAATCATCTCACATGCTAGCAGAGTAATGCTCAAAATTCTCGAAGCCAGGCTTCAATAGTACATGAACCATGAACTTTTGATATTCAAGCTGGATTTAGAAAAGGCAGAGGAACCAGAGATCAAATGGCCAACATGTGATGCATCATCGAAAAAGCAAGAGAGTTCCAGAAAAACATCTGTTTCTGCTTTATTGACTATTCCAAAGCCTTTGACTATGTGGACCACAACAAACTCTGGAAAATTCTTAAAGAGATGGGAATACCAGACCACCTCACCTGCCTCTTGAGAATCCTGTATGCAGGTCAGGAAGCAACAGTTAGAACTGGACATGGAACAACAGACTGGCTCCAAATAGGGAAAGGAGTACTTCAAGGCTGTATATTGTCAGCCTTGTCAAATAACCCTGCTTATTTAACTTACATGCAGAGTACATCATGAGAAACGCTGGGCTGGATGAAGCACAAACTGGAATCAAGATTGCCGAGAGAAATATCAATCACCTCAGATATGCAGATGACACCACCCTTATGGCAGAAAATGAAGAAGAACAAAAGAGCCCCTTGATGAAAGTGAAAGAGGAGAGTGAAAACGTTGGCTTAAAACTCAACATTCAGAAAGCTAAGATCATGGCATCTGATCCCATCACTTCATGGCAAATAGATGGGGAAACAGTGGAAACAGTGGCTGACTTTATTGTTTTGGGCTCCAAAATCACTGCAGATGGTGACTGCAGCCATGAAATTAAAAGACGCTTACTCCTTGGGAGGAAAGTTATGACCAACCTAGACAGCATATTAAAAAGCAGAGACATTACTTTGTCAAGAAAATTCCATCTAGTCAAGGCTATGGTTTTTCCAGTAGTCATGTATGGATGTGAGAGTTGGATTATAAAAAAAGCTGAGAGATGAAGAATTGATGCTTTTGATCTGTGGTGTTGGGGAAGACTCTTGAGAGTCCCTTGGACTGCGAGGAGATCCAACCAGTCCATCCTCAAGGAGATCAGTCCTGGGTGTTCATTGGAAGGACTGATGCTGAAGCTGAAACTCCAATACTTTGGCCACCTAATGTGAAGAGCTGACTCATTTGAAAAGACCCTGATGCTGGGGAAGACTGAGGGCAGGAGGAGAAGGGGACGACAGAGGATGAGATGGTTGGATGGCATCACCGACTTGATGGACATGGGTTTGAGTAAACTCCAGGAATTGGTGATGGACAGGGAGGCCTGGTGTGCTGTGGTTCATGGGGTCGCAAAGAGTCGGACACGACTGAGCGACTGAACTGATCTGAACTAATGAACATCACAGTGACATCAGTTGGCTCAAGGCACCCCTCCCGCACCCCTCAAGAACCCAGGATGAAACCCTCCCCAGACTCTTTGGTCTAGTCTCTAAATGTGCTGAGCTTTTACTTAATGAAGAAGTCATTAACCCTGGGTGGTTAATTTTAGAAGAGATTAAATATGGAAAGTGAATTTAAGACATTTAAAAGAAAAGAGATTTGGATAAATGGAAGTTTCTTTACTCTTTAGCAGGATGGGAAACTGAAGGAGATTAATGAGACATAGAGCTAATTATGTCTCCCAGATACATTTAAAAAATTATCGTTAACTCTACTCTCATTTATCACAGTTTTTCTCTTAATCTCTTTTATTGTAATTCACCTCTGTGAAGATATTGTTGCTTCCACTACAGTTTGCAGTGATGTGTGGGAGGTGTGAGGTACTGTGCCTCTATTTAACATTATGTGATTAGTGGAGTCTACTCTTTTTAATAATCTTGTTCTTTTCTCCTTTATTCAGGATTAACATCTAAAGTTAAGACTTACAGTAAAGTTGGCTCAAAAAAATTCCAGATAATTTACTTCAAATTTATATACTGGCATTCTTCTTTGCCAAGGTTTCTAACACTTCATATGAAAAACATAGCCAATTCAGAAGCCCTGCTTAGAAAGAAAATTTTCTTCATCCTAAAACTACCTGAATATTTTCTATTTCTCTCTCCTATGGAACTTAGGGGAAGAAATATTTATAAGTTCAAACTGAATTAATAAAGCTATACTGTTCTAAGCACTGCCACTGGCATTCCACAGACAGTGCAAGATATTAGCTATAAAACCTGTACAAGAAGCTACCAACAGTACTATAAATACACCAGAAGAACATGATTCATCATGTGTATTTTCTCTTTAAAGAGTTCATTCTTTGGGGACAGTCTGCTGACAAGAGTACAAACCCCAAACATGTGTAAAGATAGTCAGAAAATAATGAAATGTCAGTAGAAACAAAATTATAAAGCATCGTGTAAATTTAACATATAAATATATTACATATGAAAAGGAAATTTTCTTATAGCATTTTTTAGATAGTTGTTACTCAGTTATACATCTCAATCAGTTATCATTTATTAATCTAATAGTTCTCTTATCATCTCCAATATTCAGGTAGAGATAAGTAGAATTAAATATTTCAATTTAATAATAATGTGTAATAGTGATACATTTACTCAAGTGTAAATCTATGTAATAAATACAACTTTACAGTTTACAAGTCACTTTCGCCCTAATAGTCCTTTAGGAAATAAATTGTTGTTCCTGTTTAGTTGCCAAGTGGTGTTTGACTGTTACCATTCCATGGACTGTAAGCCGCCAGGCTTCTCCATCTATGGGACTCCTCAGGCAAGAATACTGGAGGGGGTTGCCATTTCCTTTAGGAAGTAGAAAGGCATTTATGACAATTGACATTTCACAGATAAGGATACTGAAACTGGAAGACTGCAAGTTACTAGCTCATAATCACTATGAAATTTAGAAGAGGAGGCAAGATTAAGACAGAAGCCTTTTTATAGTAAGCACAGTACTCTTTTTGACACAGTACTTTTATTATTTTTCCAAAAAGTTTATGTTTCATACATTTGTAGTTCTCTGGTGGCATCTGAGAATTGCATTTGCTATGCTTTACACTGATGCTTTTAAAGGAAAGAAAATAAAATTGGAATATGCTTTATTTATCAACAGCTTACAATATTCCATCACTGTCTTAAGTTCTTTACATCAGTTTACACATTCAGTCATCCCAAAACGCCATGAAGAGGATAGTATCACTAAAACCCTCCCTAGAATGAGATGCTGAGACTTGGAAGGTTTCAGGGCTAGGCAGAGTGCTGACCAGACCATGTACAGACTGACCTGGTCAAACAATTCATCCCCAACAGAGAGCACGTTACCCCAGACCTTTTGGCTCTCTGTCCCGAGCAACCACAGGGTCCATCTCTGTGACAAACACCGATGGATTGAGGGAAACATTTGGATCCACTTTTTTTTTTTTAATTGGATTTTTAAGAAAGCATTTGTTTATTTATTTGTCAAATCACAGAGCATGTGGGATGTTAGCTCCCCAACTAGGGATCAAACCCATGTTTCCTGCATTGGAAGTGCAGAGCCTTAACCACTGGATTGTAGAAGTACCCAGTTCCACTTCTAATCAAAGCACATTTCATCCTGACCTCAGACTCAGTCTGTAAAGTTCAAATGGCTACTTTTCTCCAAAGGAGTACTTGAGAGGAAATGAAAGATGCTGACCATCATGCTTGTTTTCCTTGGTCAATGCCCAAAGAACAGGTAGGTCCCTCCCGTGTGCTATCGTCATCACAGTGCTCTCATTTTTTTTGCCTTTGACTCACAGGTTGACACTTCCATTGCCCACACATATCTAAACACTATGGTCTCTTTAACTCCCATATCATTCAAAAGGGACCCCCACGCACCATATATTGTCATGTCCTCAGCATTATTTCTCAATATTTCTGAATCCTGAGTTTTCCTTAAAACATTATTTCCTATGGATCAATTTAAGTGAAGATCTTTTATTCTCAGAGAATATATAAGCCAGAGTCAACATTTTTGATCACCACTTCTCCTCTAAAAGTAAGCATTTAGAGCATTTAAGAAATACTAATAACTAACATTTAGTGAGAACTCATGTGTGTTAGTCGCTCAGTCATCTCTGACTCTTTGTCACCCCATGGACTGTAGCCCACCAAGCTCCTCTGTCCAGAGAATTCTCCAGGCACGAATACTGGAGTGGGTAGCCATCCCTTTCTCCAGGGGATCTTTCCAACCCAAGAGTTGAACCTGGGTCTCCCACATTGCAGGCGGATTCTCTACGGTCTGAGCCATCAGGGAAGCCTAATGAGCACTTACCAGGGGCCCAATCTCTTTTGAGCAGTTTTTATGTACTTGCACATAAATCCTCATAATACCTATGAGACAGGATTACTGCCATCACTCTTAGATAGATTTTACATCTTAAGCCAGGAAGTGATCATTTTAACCCTTATTATAACTTCCATCTTTCAATAATAATTTACTTTCCTTAGCTCTATTGAGAAAATAAATGATTATTTTCTCTTCTCACATTGCAATTATTTTCTACTATGCATTACTTGTGTTTTTAAAGAGGAGGAATCTTCTCCATTCCTTGTCATTCATTTCTTTACAAAGGCATTTAATCCAAATTTGGGTGACAATATTGTTATAACTTTTGATTTATATGGCTACTTGCCGGGATCCAGCCTCAGCAGGATCCAGGGGATACCCTCAGGATGAACGGCGTCGGCGAGAGAGAGAGAGTGAATGACTAGGGAGAGAGTGATTGACCAGATGGGGGTGTTTGCAGGGTCTGGCAGAGTCTGGCAATGCTTTATTTTTTGGCTTTTACACCCTAAATTAGTACATTTCTAAGGGGAAAATAGTTTAACATTACATCAGCTTGTTCTTCACGAAACCAGGGTGTTTTCTGCATACTTTTTTGTTTATGAGGGTCTTGTACATTAACTTCTGGCCTTGGGGCCTATTGACATTTTATGACCTAGGTGAATGCAAAGCGGTTTTCCCTAATCTATTCTTTAATGAACACAAAGGTCAGTCCTTTTGCAGAAGTTATCAGTTAAATTTATCTAAAAGGTTTACCACACAAAGACTCTGCAGCTCCAGAGAGGCAGCCCCTGTTTAGCATTCCTGGTTAAAATTAACAATTTTAAACTCTTATTTTTCTAAATCTTTAACTATAACCACTTTTAGAATAATATTTTTATGTTCTTTAATAGGGCTTCCTCACCCCCGAAGGGCTCTGTGCCTATTAGGGCCTTTATGTGATCAGGTTCTTTATGCTGTTTTATGATTAGGGTATTATAAGCAATCATGCATATTAGTACCAAGGGCATAAACACATTTGCCAAACAAACTAAAATACCAGCAAAGGAGTTTAAATTAAAACACTCCTTTCATCCTGGATAATCTCATAAAATACCACCACCTGGGAAACTTATTGATTAAAGTTCTAAACTGATTCTTATTTGGAAAGAGATCGGGGAAGGCCTTCTGCCTGTGTCACAGAAATTAAGGAGTAGTCTATTGAAGCAAGCATCAGAAAGACAGATATCATCTTTAAGGTGAGCGCTGGGGGCAACTTTTCGGAATCCCTGAAAATCTGACCCTCCTTGCCCGTCAGGTCTTCTCCTCATGACCTTGTCATGGGTGGGATCTCGTGTGCTGGCTCCCGGCAGCTACTTAGTTTGGTTTTTTTTTTCCTGGATCCGCATATTTAGGAAGGAAATAAAATACAAATGACGGAATATAAGATCTATTTTTAAAAGAATGTATTATATAAGAGCCTTATACATGTAAATCCATGGCTGATTCATGTCAATGTATGACAAAAACCACTACAAACTGCAAAGTAATTAGCCTCCAACTAATATAAATAAATTAAAAAAAAAATTTTAAAAAAAAGAGCCTTAAAAGAGGAAGATTTCCAGAAGTCCAATTGTAACAAGTCTCCTTTCTCTGACTGTAATAAATCTGACAAGGCTGCTCACTAGGTCATGTGTATTAACTGATTTTGAAATCAGTCTGATAGGCCAGGCCATGACTCAATATGGCTATAATAATTGCTACACTTCAGCTATTGAACCTATTTTAATGTCAGAGATAATTTTTAATACACATATATTTAGGTTTTGTCCTCTTTTATACAAAATAAATGTGTTAGTGTCATTTACAGAAGCAACGACTTTGTAACCAGGCTACAAGGGTTGTTATTCAACAGACTATAAAATTATTTATGAAGAAATAACCATTGGAAATAAACACATAAACTTAGGGAAGGCATTTAGTATAAAAGAACATTTGGGACTTTTCTTTAAAAGTCTGTTTATATTTTCAACATAAAACATTGAGCACTTACCACCAAATCCATGTGCCAACATGTTGGATAGCAGTAGCCATGACCAAAAAATTTTTAAAGGCACACAACATAAAACAGGGCTTCCCTCATAGCTCAGTCGGTAAAGAATCTGCCTGCAATGCAAGAGACCTTGGTTCGATTCCTGGGTTGGAAAGATCCCCTGGAGAAGATAATGGCCACCCACTCCAGTATTCTTGCCTGGAGAAACCCATGGACAGAGGAAGCTAGCAGGCTACAGTCCACCGAGTCCCAAGAATCGGACACGACTTCGCAACTAAAGAGAGAGAAAGAGAACGTAAAATAGGGCTTCCCAGGTGGCGCTAGTGGTTAAGTACCCATAGGTTCCATCTCTGGGCCAGGAAGATCCCCTGGAGAGGGCATGGCAACCCTCTCCAGTATTCTTGCCTGGAGAATCCCATGGACAGAACAGCCTGGAAGGCTGAAGTCCATAGGGTTGCACAGAGTCAGACACGACTGACGCGACTTAGCATGCACACAAGGTAAAATAAGTGTCACAGACCCCATACAACTTTTTTTTTTTTTTTTTTGCTTAGTGCTACTGCATTAAGCTAAAAGGCTTCCCCTGTAGCTCATCTGGTAAAGAATTTTCCTGCAATGTGGGAGACCTGGGTTTGACCCCTGGGTTGGGAAGATCCCCTGGAGAAGGGAAAGACTATCCACTGCAGTATTCTGGCCTGGAGAATTCCATGGACTGTATAGTTCATGAAATCGCAAAGAGTCAGACACGACTGAGCGACTTTTACTTCAACTTCTTCAATTGCATTATAACCCTCTTCTTTAAAACATGCAATTCCCACTAGCAACAAAACTTAGCTTAAAATCAAAGAAAGGCTTGAAAAGTCACAAATATTTTATGAAAATTATTGAAAGAAACTTTGAAAATTACATCATGGGGTTTATATTCTGGGCATATTTGACATCCACCTTAGTAAAAAAGTTGGATTGACCACTCTGTAACACTACTTATAAGAGGCTTTACTGATTAAATATATGCTACAGGGTTAAGGTGCTTTGTTCTTTTTTTTTTTAAACTGATATTTATTTTTCTTTCTTTTTCGTTATTATAATTTTGAAAAATTTGTGTCTTTTCTAATTTTAAAAAATATTTTCAAGTATTAGTAGTTTATGTTACTTATGTAACATCTGAAATCTTTTCACTCACACATATCAGTATCATTCCTTTCTTATTATTCTGTTATTACATCTACTGGATAATAATCTGTTGAAAACTTACTACATGCCAGGCATGATTTTAGATTCTGGAAATTTATCTATGAACAAAATAGCTACCAATAGCTTATGTTTTACTGAAAGGAGACTGGTAGTAAACAAACAGAAAATAGAAAAATAAAAAACCCCAGATGGATTATAAATGCTATGTCAGAAATAAAAATTGGGTGATGTGATAAAAGGGAGATGAATGGCAACTATATGCTGCATTACCAGAAATTATTTCTTTGCGGAAGTGACCGAGTAGCCATTTTCCTGACACTTTTGCCTAAAAGAACATTGGCTGTATCCATTTATTCAGTCTTGAATAGGATTCTTGGATTTGTTGATGGCATCATAACCTTGAAAAGAAAGTAAAGAGAATGAGCAGAGAGACTGCACAAGTGCCTTGATATCTTTGGACTTCTTCACTAACTATCCTTCTGATAGTCCTCCTTCCAGAATTCTTGTAAGTAAAATGGTTAACCAACTATAAAGTTACTCTTGGGTGCACCTTTCATTTACCTCAGTATCAACATTTACATTGAAGCATGAAGGATCAAAAAGAGAGCCCAGGTATAAGAAAGTCGGAGAGAGGTATATTCAAGAGAAAACGACTCATTCAAAGAATGTATGCCTGGAATGAGCCTTTGAAAAAGAACGGAATGTGTGTGGGGTTTAATGGAAAGGATGAGAGTTACAGAGATGAAGTCAGAGCTACAGCAGGTTCAAACTGAGCAGGGTTTTGTTAGTCAGGTTAAAGTAAGTGTTCAACTTTATTCTAAAAGTGTAGGAGTCATTCCAGGGTTCTACTCTAGGGAGTAGCAATCTCTGGTTAACATGTAAAGAAACCCCACTAGTTCCACCAGTGGGGGAGTAGAGAAGCAAATGTTGAAATGAGGGTGACCCATTTACCATAGAATTGCAGAAGTCTTGGGGTCATAAAGAACTGGACATGACTGAGTGACTAACACACACACAGGCAAGAGATAATGGCGATATGGATTTGGTAACAACAGGGGAAAAGAGAAGTGAATAAATTTGATCTTTATTTTCTGAATCTGTATGACATAATCATGAGTTGGATAGATGAATGAAGAATAACTGCTTAGCTTTTTAATTGGTCTTTCACCTAAAATGGCTCAAATATTTAGAAAGAGTAAATAAATATTGCATAAAAATATATATTTAGCATGAAAGGAATTAAACCTGTTTTTATAGAATTCAAAACATTTCTCATATAAAATAACTAATATTAAATATCTACTGTAAATTAAATTTTGTGTCACTGACTAGGGATGAAAATATGTAAATTTTTATGTAAATGACAACCTTAACACATAGTGAATATTCTAACAGGAGTATCTCTAAGACTCTATAGGTAGCCAATATAGTAATTGCATAATTGTAGGTGTCTTTTGTTCAACAACTAGGTTGGAAATTTCCTTAGACAGGGGCATGTTTATTTTATTTCTTTGTTCCCCATGGTACCAAGAAAAGTGTGAGGAATATAATGAATGCAAAATACATAGAAGCCTAGAGGTTCAGATCTGTACAGTTAACCACCAGGCATTTTCCAGTAGAGGCATAAAGGCAAATTCTGAGTAAAAACTCCTCTAGAAAAACACTTTTGCAAAGACCAAGAGAATCATCTAGAGCAGCAATAGCCACAACAATGCAGTGTCTGTAGTCAGACACTATTCCTCCACCAGTAAAACAAGGTAAATGTCTCATGATCAGTGGCTATTAAGTTAAAAGGTACGTCTTAGGTACATGGGTAAAATAATGTTTACTTTAGCTTTTAGGTACATCTGAATTACCACTTTTTTTTTTTTTTTCTTGAAAGAGTTCTATATTCTAGTTTAACTCTTTGTTTAAAATGGGCTAAAGTAAAACTGTAGAAGATAGGCCCTCTGCATCCCACTGAGATCAGGATCACCAGAGCATCTGTCCTTCAAAACGAGAATGCAGCCAAGTATGCAAATACCCTCTATGTGCTGAGGGAGGACAGAAAAGTGACCTGGTCCTCTGGCCAACTGGCAGTAACCGTCCTGGTGGTTTAGCGATTTTTTTAACCCTTGCTGGGAGGGAAGATAAGAATATTCTTGCTTGTTTGACTATATATATATTTAAACACACATATAAAAACAAAAGCTATATATATATATACACACACATACATATATATATATATATATATATAAAACAAAGTATAAATTTTGCTGTTAACTTGTTTGCTGATTTTAGTGAGAGAAAGGCCTAAAGTTAATCAGCTCTGCCCTCATTACTGCAGTCAGTGGAAATCATTACAGTTGGCTGCAGGGCACACAAGGATAATTTGTCCATCCAAGAAAAGGAATTAAACATTGCAAAAACAAAAATCATAAAATTTCAGTATAGTATGAAGAGACCAAACTTCTTAAATTGCACAGAATTGTTTTAGTTCTAAACAAGAAAGGCACAAAGTAACATCTTCCTAAATTAAATTAAAACCTATTTTGATCTTTCAAAACTCAGGTTTGCAGCTGTGTTAAATTTGTTGTGAGATTAAATTTGTATCTGTATTATTCTACACAAGCTTTTCTTTCTTTTATCTTAATATCCTAACTCACTTTTTTATCCATTTCTGTAAAAGACATTTACAAAACAGATACTCTTTTCAGGACTTTTATACAAGCTCAAACGCCAGAAGCACTGAACTCCATTTGGTAGCTATATAATGGGATGTTTTAATTTCTAACCTGAAGCAGCTCACCCAAAGATTTAAAATGCCAAGGGGATCAATCTATTGTTGAAATGTGCTTTTCAGACAGACCTATTAAAAATAGCCCTGACAAACAAATTCGAAGAGTCCCCATCGGGTCAGCTATGGTAAAGTAAAATGCTATCTTTGTGTTTGACCCAACTCTGGTTAAGAATCAGCATTAGCCAAACTCCAATCTTTCTTGACTTAAAATATCTTTCTCTACTTAAATATAACATTGCCTGAGTGACCTCAATGGGTAAATTTCTCTCAAATCCATATAGGTCCCCTCACAGAATAACATGAGCATAACAAAAATATACATGTTCTCAGGGGCTTCCCTCATAGCTCAGTTGGTAAATAATCCATCTGCCAAGCAGGAGACCCCAGTTTGATTCCTGGGTTGGGAAGATCTGCTAAAGAAGGGATAGGCTACTCAATACAGTATTCTTGGGCTTCCCTTGTGGCTTAGCTGGGAAAGAAACCTCCTGCAATGCAGGAGACCTGGGTTCAATCCCTGGGTTGAGAAGATCCCCTGGAGAAGGGAAAGGCTACCCACTCCAGTATCCAGGCCTGGAGAATTCCACGGATATTGTCCATGGGGTCGCAAAGAGTCGGAGACAACTGAGCAACTTCCACTTCGGTTCACTTCAAACATGTTCTGAGATGCTATTATGATAACAAAATTAGAGAGGAACAATAATTATGAGTTTCAAAATCATATAAAAACTCTCATACATGAATCTTAGGTTAGTCATATTTCACTGGATTTTGGTGAAGCCTTGGTTTGGCAGGTACTTGTGATAACCTCAGCTAGCTGAGGTTTCCTCTAAGATTTGATTTTCTCATTTTTATTTTCTTCTCTTTTCTCCTTCTTCCCCTCCTTGACTCCCTCCCTTCTTCTCCACACATCTTCCTACACATTCTAGTGTAGATAGCTGGACAGTGAAACAGATGACATACCTGATGGTAAGAGCTATGGAGAAAAAATACAGCAGGGAAAAATAACTGACAATGCTGGGAAGGAACATTTGGTATTTTAAACAGGGGCTGGCGCACTGGGATGATCCAGAGGGATGGGATGGGGAGGGAGGGGGGAGGGGGGATCAGGATGGGGAACACATGTAAATCCATGGCTGATTCATGTCAATGTATGGCAAAAACCACTACAATATTGTAAAGTAATTAGCCTCCAACTAATAAAAATAAATGAAAAAAATTAAAAAAAATAAACAGGGTGATCAGAGGGCTTCCCAGGTGTTGCTAGTGGGAACGAATCCACCTGCCAATGCAAGAGACTCAAGAGACATGAATTCGATCCCTGGTCAGGAAGATCCCCTGGAGTAGGAAACTTGTAACCCACTCCAGTATTCCTGCCTGGAAAACTTCATGGATAGAGGAGCCTGGCAGGCTACAATCCCTGGGGTTGTAAGACTCAGACACGACTGAGCATGCACACATACACACACAGGGTGATCAAGGAGGTCTTTATAAATTAAAAGAGTGAGCAAGGAGGTCTTACTGAAAAGGGCACCTTTGAGAAGACCTGAAGGAGATGAAGGGTAAGTCTTATTAGGCTACACAGAAATCTTTGAAGTTAGAGGATGGTTAATGTGTTCAGCAAAGAGAAAGCAAGTCAGTGGGGCCAGAACTGACTGGATTGGGTGAAGAGTGAAGAACTGATTGGGTGAAGAGCCATTTGTTTATTTTAAATACCTTCTAAAGATTTTGATTCAGTAAGTCTGGGTAGGACCCAAGAATTGATATGTTTTTGAACTTTCTATGGATAATGCTAAATCATGCACCCTCCTCTCAATGATGTACACTGCTGCTGCTGCTGCTAAGTCACGTCAGTCGTGTCCGACTCTCTGCGACCCCGTAGATGGCAGCCCACCAGGCTCCGCTGACCCTGGGATTCTCTAGGCAAGAACACTGGAGTGGCTTGCCATTGCCTTCTCCAAATGATGTACACTTGTTTCCAGCAAATCAAAGGGGAAAAAATAAAAGCATCCAGCATCTTCTCAACTTAACTTAGTTTATGTACATTATTTTAATATTAAAACAAAACAGAAATACCCCATGACTTTTAGTGAACTTAGAAGATGATATATTCCACAAGTACTTTCTCAAATGAACCCTAAATTCCTGCTTACTGTTTTTCAATATTAGGCAACATGGCATCTCTATTCTTTACTTTTTTAAACTTTGCAATTCTTGAGTTTTTAAATGCCCTTCATTCCAGTTGTCCTTGAAAACAATAGGAAAAGCCACATGAAGTAATCCATCTTAAGACAGGCACTGTCTTCAAACCCAATCTATGTCTCTGGTACAGAAAAAAGTCCATGTGTTTTCCTATAGCATAGCATCATCCTTAGTTGTTTTAATTATAGCTTAAATGTTCTCTTTGGATATTTGAAATACTCCAGAAGTGTGTTCTTCTAGCAGCGCTCTGTAAAGAACAACTCAAATAATAGTTTTACAAATATTTAATAATTAAGTATTCTCTTCCTATCACTTTTGAGTTTTTTACAGGCATATATATAAGTCTATATATCATACAGACAGACATTCACATCTATTTTTATCACAGGCGCTTACAGATTGGTGGCAGTACATATCTACATATATATACCACACAAATGATGGTGCACACACACACACACATACATACACATCTTTATGTATCCACAATGGATACCAGACTCATAGATGTGCTCAATTAACAGTTACTACATAGATAACATTAATGGATAAATGAATGGCTGAATTGTCTTAGAAAGCACTAACTTTCAAAGGACACACACACAATGTCTGTTGTATTTGGTGGAGTTATTGTTTGGTCCCCAAGTCAAGTTGGACAGTTTTGTGACCCCATGGACTGTAGCCTTCAAGGCTCCTCTATCCATGGGATTTTCCAGGCAAGGATACTGGAGTAGGTTCCCATTTCCTTCTCCAGAGGGTCTTACCAACCCAGGGATGAATCCACATTTCCTGCACTGGCAGGCGGATTCTTCATCACTGAACCAGCAGGGAAGCTCACGTACCTGGTGTGTACATCCCTTATTGTAGGTCCATCCTGGGCAACGACAAAGGGACATAAAAGGCCTCATGTACATGTGCAGCTTCAGATCATGGCAACATTTGGGTCTTTTGGCTGTTTCGTTTTTAATTAGATTTTAATTTCTAGAGGAGATTTAATTTTATAGAACACTGAGCAGACTGTACAGAGTTCTTGTATACCTTTTCATGCCTTCTCATAATTAACCCACTTGTTAATATTTTGCATTATTGTGATACTTTAATTACATTTGATGTATCAATATTGGTACATTATTATTAGCTGAAGTCCACAGTCTGCATTAGGGTTCAGTCTTTGTGTTGTACATTCTATGAGTTTCAATGTATGCATAATGACCTGTATTCATCATGACATTATCCAAATTACTGTCACTTCCATTAAAAAAAATGACTATGGCCCACCTGTTCATCCCTTTCTCCAGCCACTGATCCTTATACTATCTCCACAGTTTCACCTTTTACAGAAAGTTGTATAGCTATAATCATACTGGAAGGTGGCTTTTTTCAGTTTGGCTTCTTTCACCGATCAATATGTACTTAAGGTTCCTCCATGTGTTTTCATGGCTAGAGAGATTATTTCTTTTTATTATTGAAAAATATTATGTTGTAATGTCTATACCATAGAGTTTTTATCCATTCATCCATTGAGGGGCATACTTGTTTCTTTTAAGTTTTAGCAATCATGAAAAAAGCTACTACCATAACCTCTATGTGCAAGTTTCTACATGGGCACAAATGTCTGAAAAGACATTCCACCAAAGTAGATATCTAAATAGCAAGTAAGTATAGAAAGATGTTCCACCTTGCATGTCATAAGCAAAGTGCAAATTAAGACAATGGCATGATACCACCCTACAGCTATTAGAACAGCTAAAATCCCAAGTGCTGTCAATGCCAAATGCTGGCCAGGATGCAGAACCAGGAGTTCTCACCCATTACTGGCATAAATGCAAAATGGTACAGCTACTTTGGAAGATGATTTGGTGATTTCTTACAAAATTAAATATAACTCTTACTATATGACCCAGCAGTTGTACTACTTGATATTTATTTACCCAAATGAGTTGAAAATTCACATCTACACAAAAACCTGCACACAGATGTTTATTGCAGATTTATTTATAGCTGCTAAAACTTGGAAGCAACCAAGATGCCCTCCGGTAGGAGAAGGGATAAGTAAACTGTAGTATGTGGGTGCGAAGTCACTTTAGTCATGTCCAGCTGTTTGTGACTCCATGGACTCTAGTCCATCAGGCTCCTCTTTCCATGGGATTCTCCAGGCATGGAAACTGGGGTGAGTTGCCTTGCCCTTCTCCAGGGGATCTTCCTGACCCAGGGATCAAATCTATGTTTCTTACATCTCTGGCATTGACAGGTGGGTTCTTTACCACTAGCACCATCTGGGAAGCACTCAATGTAATATATCCAGGCAATGGAAGTTATTCAGCAGTAAAAGAAAATGATATATAATGTCATAAAAAGACATAAAGGAACTTTAAATGCTATTACCAAGTGAAAGAAGTCAGTCTGAAAAAGTTACTTACTATGATCCCACTATATGACATTCTGGAAAAGTAAAAACTATCCCTAATTGCTTGGGGCTGAGGGAGAAGGAAGGATGAATAGGCGGAAAACAGAAGATTTTTAGGGCAGTCAAAGTACTCTGCAAGATACTATAATGAAGTATATATATCATTATGCATTCCCTGAAATTCACAGAACTACAACACCAAGAGTGAACTATAATGTAAATTATGGGTGATTATTATGTGTCAGTGTAGGTTCACCAATTATAAGAAATGTACCTCGATGGTGGGGGCTGTTGATAGTGAAGGAGGCTATGCATGTTTGGGGCAGGAGGTGTTTGGGAAATCTCTATGCTTTCTTTTTAATTTCATAGTGAAACTAAAATTGCTCCAAATAAAGTCTTCAAAAAAGAGAGGTGGCTAGAATCCAAGATGGTAATCATTGCATAATAGAAGATTTTGATACACAGTTGGGTAACTATGTCACTAAAGAGATACATCTGGAGAGCAACTTTAATGACATTTAAACATATCAATCATATAATTAACTTACTGAAAATCCTAATATTCTTTATTACAATGTTTCTCATTATGGGCCAACTTTTCCATTCCTAAATCTTATGACATCATCACTCACTCCTAAATTAATCCAATTAGTTTAGGAATGAGTTTTTCTCAAAACTGTTTCTTCTGCCTTCAGTTTCAGCCCCTTACATCTATAATCCACAGTAAAACTGTATTTCCTGGTGGCTCAGTTGGTAAAGAATCTACCTGCAATGCAGAAAACCCGGGTTTGATCGCTGGATCAGGAAGCTCCCATGGAGTAGGAAATGGCAACCCACTCCAGTAATTCTTGCCAGGAAAATCCCATGGACAGAAAAGCCTGGTGGGTTACAGTCCATGGGATTGCAAAGAGTCAAACGTGATTGAGCGCGCACACACACACACACACACACACACACACACACACACACACACAGCTGTATTCATACCCTGGAGATGCAAAAACAAGGCATCACAAATAAGGTGGCTTAAACAACAAAAATTTATATTGCCTCACAGTTCTGAATCAAGGCATCAGTAAGATCTATTACTTTCGAGGGCTGTGAGGGAAATCCTGTTCCATGAGTCTCTGGTAGATTTGGGCATTTATTGGCTTGTAGATAGTATTCTCTCCCTATCTTCACATCATCTTCCCTGTTGTACGTATCTGTTTCTGCCTAAATTTCCCCTTTTTATGAGGACACCAGTCATACTGGATTTGTTGTTGCTATTCTTTAGTCACTAAGTCATGTCTGACTCTTTGTGACCCCATGGACTGTAGCCTGCTAGGCTCGTCTGTCCATGAAATTTTTCCAGGCAAGAATACTGGAGTGGATTTCCATTTCCTTCTCCAGGGGATCTTCCTGACCCAGGGATTGAACCAGTGTCTACTGCTTTGGTAGGAGGGCTCTTTACCAACGAAGCACCTGGGAAGCCCAGTTCTTATTGGATTTAGGTCTACCTTACTGACTTCCTTTTAACTTGATCATCTGCAAAGGCCTTATTTCTAAATAAAGTCACATTTATAGATACTGGGGATTAGAAATTTAATGTCTTTTTTTAAGGGGGGGGGGGAAGCATAATTTATAACACAACAATTGCCAAAAGGCATCATTATAAAGAAGGCCATAGCATATTCGTCCCTTTTTTACCTCTTCATCACTATTTAATAAAGACTACTTTCTTAGGATAAGAGAGGATAAGTAAGGCTGTTCCTATTCTACTTCCAGCATATGCCTGATGTGCCGACTCTTCTGGGCATCACTGAAATCATCACTACCTGAAATCTTTTTCCCTGCCAGTAGAAATTTTACTGACTTTTCATAACCCAAACTCAAGGGAAGTATTCTCTAAAGAGTCTCACTTGATTCTTTGAGTCCCAATTAATCTTCTTCTATCCTCTTTTCCTTAGTATTTATTTAAACCTCTTAAAATTAAGATTCACAAAGCCTGACTTCTTGAGTCCTCTTATGAGTCCATTTTTCTCATTCTTAGATAAATTCTATTGTATTCCTTTTAATATACCAATAGCATGTGAACAATAGATCTATAAGAATATCTAATTTAACTGATCTATGTCTAAAAGTAGATAAATCTAGGCCTCCTCAAACTTTCAAATCTGACAGAATTAAAATGGCATTGATGAAAATGGGATGGATTTGATTAATATTGGGTACCTGTTAACTATATTGTGGTAGAATTTATGTCATCTCTGTAAATATGAGAGCATAATTCACCATATGAGGTCTCCAATGGGAATATTTAAAGAGAGTAACCAGGGACTAGTTATTCCACTTCGGGAAACTCTACATGGTGAAACAAGAAATAATTGACAAAACTAGATAAAGTGAAGAAATGATGATCAAAAGAAAGCTAGGATATAATTTGATAATTATTGTTTCACATCTTAGTACTACACTATAGACTGTAGATTCCACAAAATTGAAAATATAAGTTAATATAAATACCTTTACAAGGATAGGTAGGAAACTTGTTTGCATAGGAAATGTTCTAAAAGTTTTCAGAAATAATACACGTACAGATTTTTTTTTTTTTAACTAAGGGACATTGTTTTTCCAACTGTCTGCCATAGAAACTAAAGTGGTAACAAGGAGAGTATTCTCTTCACAATTTTGGCCTATTTTTTCATTTTATCTATTTTGGTTCTCATGTTAAATCGTAACATTTAGCTGAGCTTTAGTGTTCGCACTTAAAATGAAAACCTAAAATGTACATTTAATGGGAATGAAATTCTTAAATCATACTACTTCATGATGCATGATTTAAGAGTTTCATTCCAATTAAGTATATGGATAAAGCTATAATTATTGCCACTCTGCCTTTCTATTTATACTTTTACCCCTCCTCAAAAGGCTTAATGATTTTATTGGATAATTTTGGGAGATGAAACCTAAATCTTACAGCTTCTTTATTTCATTTAAAATTCTAAATACAAGGTTTCACCTTCAGCATTTGGTTACATAATGGATAACACAGTTGATCCATCTCTCCCTGATGATAACTCTGGCCTTAACTTAAAAGGTATCATAATTCAAATGCTATAAATCTAACCAGTAGGTAATTTTATTTTTTTCACTAGGATTATGGCAAGGCAGCTTGAGAGTAACTGATGAGTTTCTATCACCATCTGCCAGAGGTTGAGGTGCATTCCTATATGGTTCTCTTCTTAATGGGAAAATAAGCACATTTATGTTCATCTCTGACTAATTTGGGCACAAATACATCTCAAGAACCTCTGCTTCCTTTTAGAGAGTGTTAATTCTAAGGCAATTACCATATGACAGGTGGAAGGCACAAGTGAAACCACAGCTGCAGTCCCTTAAATGATGCCTATAAACAATTGAAATAACCTAGGATATTTCCATGATCATACAAGAAGGGGTTGTCAGCAAGTCATTGCTGCTCTATCCTAGTGGGAATGCCCTGAAGGCAGCAAGTGATGTTTTACATGTTGCCAAACTATAAAATACACTGTAGTCTTGTTTGTTATTCCCAATGACCTGCCAGTGTGGAATTCGCATTTTGCTTCTTTTGGGGATTGTGGTCAGCAGTTTTACTCTTGAAATATGTCACCTTCTCTATTATGCATAGAATCTCACGATTCAGTATATTTTACAGAACAAAGTGTTCAAAAATTCAGAGAAGTATACAATTTGAAAATAAGAATATATATTAAAGAGATATTTCTTTATGATCTCATGAAAATAGATGTCACATAAAATTCTGAAAAATACCAAAATTATATATAAATTATTAAACACATTTCATGAACTTCTAAGTATCTTGTTTAATCACAAATAAAAATGTAAATTTGAAGACTTGAGACTATCAAGACATTTAAGTGATAGCACTTGTATTTGAGACCAAAGAAAAATGACACCTTCCGTAACTGTAAAATCTGCTCTGTCAAGTAAGGGATAAGACTTTAACACCTTGTGACCTTTTTGAATGCATCATAGTAATTATCAGTATAAGCAGTAGTTGAAATTCTCTGAAAGGTTGGGAGGAAAACTGTGCAATAGAGCCACTTATGATCTTGGGTTTGGTGTTACTAGTTTAGCATCAATCGTCCTCATTAGCTATATTAGTAAATGCTAAGCTTCTGTCCTGATTACTTCTATGTCCTGATTGTAGCTTTAGACAAGATGAATTAGGAAATTGGGAACTGACCCTGAAATTTTGTCCTGAAAATCCACTTATTTCAGGTCATTCTATGAAACAAAGCATATACTCTCATGATTGTGCAATCTTGCCCTGGGAAATTAGTAATAGGAGGGACAATTTTTCCTTTCTTGTTTAAGGAGACAGTATCTTCCTTTCTCCAAAATGCTCTAATTCCCTTATACAAAGGAATTGCTTTGCAATAGTATAAGAGAAGAATTAACAGTGGTTTTGTGAGTTTTCCTCTAGCTAGATCTGAGTAAATCTGAGAATTCTGACCTGTGGAAAATCACATAATGTTTAGTAACTTACTTATACCATATCCAAGATGAGAACTATGTACCAGACCTCTCTATCTGTCAAAGAACGAGCGACTTATATTCTTGGGCTTCCCTGGTGGCTCAGACTGTAAAGGATCTGCCGAAAATGCAAGAGATCAGGGTTGGAAAGATCCTCTGGAGAAGGAAATGGCTACCCACTCCAGTATTCTGGCCGGGAGAATTCCATGGACAAAGGAGCCTTGCAGTCTATAGTGCATAGGGTCACAAAGCATTGGACACAACTGAGCTACTTTCACTTTCAAGTTTAATGAGTTGCAACTAAAAAGACTGAGTCCCAGCAACAGCATTTTTCACAGAAATAGAACAAAAAAATTTACAGTTTGTATAGAAACACAGAAGATCAGGAACAATCAAAACAATCTTGAGGAAGAAAAATCGAGCTGTAAAAATCAGGCTCCCTGACTTCAGACTATATGAAAAGTTACAGTAATCAAAAGAGTACGGTTTTGGTGCAAAAGCAGAAATATAGATCAATGAAACAGAATAGAAAGTCTAGAGATAAACCCAGGCACCTATGGTCACCTAATGTATGACAAAGGGGGCAAGAATGGAGAAGACAGCCTCTTCAATAAGTGGTGCTGGGAAAATTGGACAATTCCATGTAGAAGAATGAAACGAGAACATTTTCTAACACTCTACCAAAAATAAACTCAAAATGGATTAAAGACCTAAATGTAAGGCCCTTAGAGGAAAACACAGGCAGAACACACTTTGACATAAATCACAGCAAGATCTTTTTTGATCTGCATCCTAAAGTAATGAATGTAAAAACAAAAATAAACAAATGGAACCTAATTAAATTTAAAAGCTTTTGCACAGCAAAGGTAACCATAAACAAAATGAAAAGATAACCCTCAGAACAGGGCAAAATATTTGCAAATTAAGCAGCTGACTAGGGCTTAATCTCCAAAGTATACAAACAGATCATGCAGTTCAACATAAAAAAAACAACCCAATCAAAAAATAGGTGGAAGATATAAATAGACATTTCTCCAGAGAAGACATACAGATAGACAAGAGGCACTTGAAAAAATGCTCAACATCACTATCATAGAAATGCAGATCAAAACTACAATGAGGTATCACCTCACACCAGTCAGAATGGCTGTGTCAAAAAAATCTACAAACAATTACATGCTGGAGAGGGTAAGGAGAAAAGGGAACATTCCTACCTTGTTGGTGGGAATGCAAATTGATATAGCCCCTGTGGAGAAGAGTATGGAGATTCCTTTAAAAAATAAAAATAGAGCTATCATATGGCCCAGTAATCCTACTCCTGGGCATATATCCACAGAAATCCGTAATTTGAAAAGATGTATTTATTTCAGTGTTCACTGTAGAACTATTTACAATAGCCAGAACATGGAAGCAACCTAAATCTCCATCAACAGAGGAACAGATAAAGATGTGGTACATATAGCCACAAAAAAGAACAAAATATGTCATTTGCAGTGACATAGATGGACCTAGAGATTCCATAGAGTGAAGTAAGTCAGACAAAGAAAGACACATATCACAATATCACATATATGTGGAATCTTATTTAAAAAATGGTACAAATGAACTCATTTAAAAAACAGAAATAGAGTCACAAATGCAGAAATCAAATTTATAGTTACCAAGAGGGAAATGGGGGGAAGATAAATTGGGATATTGGGACTGACATATACATACTACTGTATATAAAATAGATACCTAATAGGAATGTACTATACAGCACAGAGAACTCTACTCAAAATTGTAGAATGACCTATATGGGAACAGTATCTTAAAAAGAGTATATATATGTATGAGCATAACTGATTCACTTTGCTGTACAGCAGAAACTAAAATAACGTTGTAAATCAATTACACTCCAATAAAAATGAATAAAAATAAACAACAACAAAGAGCTAGTTACATGTGGGAAGGGACTGAAATAATAGTCAAGACAATCACAGTGGGATCTGTGACAAGCTAGAAATAAAAGCTAAAACATTTTAGAGACAGTGGTTTTCTCAGGCTCAAGGGGTTTACATACTCTCAGAGAAGCCTGTGTAAATTATACATTTGACTGTCAACTCATATGCCAAGCTGGAGCTGCTAGCAGCATACCATAACTTCTTATCTTAGAAATAATTCTTCCATTTTAGAGGAGCTGCACTATTATGTAGGCATTAGAAATTAAAGATACAAAGATTAAAAGCATAATCTTTGCCTTCAAAATCATTCTATTGGACAGATAAGGGAATTATGTATAGTTTAATAAAAGTTAATAATAGAAATGAGCACAGGATATTTGGTGGTGATATGTTTGGGTTCACATATGTCAGAATGGTGAAGAGGGATGTGGTCAAATACTGCTTCTCCCCAAAACTATACTGATTCTGGGTGTTGGGGAAAAAATAAAAAGGATTGATTTTAGGAAGAACATGAAAACAGCTCTGCTGCTTGTGAGAATTAGATTGTTCAAAGCATTTAGATACACGTGCTTTGTTCAAAGAACTGCAATTTAGGATTAAGGAATTAAAAAGAAGAAAAATTAGGAGCTCTGGGGAGCTATATCATGGGGGAATTTTTTTCACATGTTAGAGAAATTGGGCGCTGCCACATAACAAACTGAGAGATATTAAATAATTTTAATTAGGTAACTGATATCATATTTGGAGAACTAGAGAAAGATAAAGAAAGAGCCAGCTTAGCTATGAAGAATCCATGATCAGAAATCCCATTGTAAAGCTACTGCATAAAATCTTTATTTAAAATAACTTTGTATAACATTTAAACTGAAGAGCTATTTTACTAAATTGCTAAACGTTTAACATGACATGTTTATGTGAGGAAATAATGATGGCAGTTTTAGAGCATGCAAAATAAAATTCATGTTGTTATTTCTCAGAAGTAATACTTCATAACTTCTATAAATAAATATATTATACACCACTGCTATCTATAAATAGGTACCATTACTTTTGTTCTTACTTATAGCTTGCATGATATTCATAACTCAAGAGGCACAGGAACAAAAAAGTTTGATGGTATTCTGTTGTTTTGGAGACTTTATTTTTGTTCCTTTTACAAGAAATAGACCTCATGTGTAAAAATAAATACAATTTGATAATCAAAGGTTTGAAAAATATATAATATTACATGGACACTAATCAAACTTTGTTTTAACTAAGTATATCAGACACAATTGATTTTAAGACAAGAAGCATTATTAGAGATACAAAGGGACATTTAAAACTACTGTGTTCACTCACCAAGAATATATAGCAATTCTAAATTTGGAGACATTAATATCAATTATCAGAAATAAAAAGGTAGCTAGAGATATCCCAAAACATGAGAGGCACACAATTCTCAAGATGTCAAGGCATCTGATAAATCAAGATGAAATATCTGTAAACTATAGAAAAACTGAGCAAAATGATTAAGAAACATGATATAATTGGCAAATATAGAACAACTCAATAACTTAAGAGTAAACACTATTCTTAAATCCATGAGGAACCTTACCAAAGTTGGCTGTAACAAATCTCAAAAAACTGAAAAAGTGTTAGCCTCTCAGTCACATCCAATTCTTTGCAGTCCCATTGCCAGTAGCCTGCCAGGCTCCTCTGTACATGGAATTCTCCAGGCAAGAATACTGGAGCGGGTTGCTGTGCCCTTCTCCAGGAGATAGTCCCAACCTAGGGATCAAACTCAGGTCTCCTACATTGCAGGTGGATTCTTTACTGTCTAAGCCATCATGGAAGCCCTTAAAACACTGAAATTAAGCCAAATCAATAGTAAAAATGTAACTAAAAATCTGACCAAATCTTTGGAAAGTAAGCAATGCACATCTAAATAATACGTGGATCAAAAACGAAACAAACAAAAAAACAACACATTGATTTCAGACCACATTTTTACTGAATGATAAAGTATGATATGTCATATTTAGAAGGGAATGTTTAGTCTTAAATGTATATGTTAGAAATGTGCAAAAACTAATTAAAATTAATATTAGTTGTTTAGTCTTAAATGTATATGCTAGAATAAACAAAGTAAAAATAATATTAGTATCCATCTCAGAAAGTTAGAAAAATCAAATGAAATGCAAGAAAAAATGGGATAAAATGGTTAATAAAGATGAGAACAGACATTAATGACATTAAAAATTCAAATTGCATTAGAGAAAATAAACTAAGCTAAAAGTTTT
Organism: Muntiacus reevesi; assembly: GCF_963930625.1. Taxonomy (NCBI): domain Eukaryota; kingdom Metazoa; phylum Chordata; class Mammalia; order Artiodactyla; family Cervidae; genus Muntiacus; species Muntiacus reevesi. The sequence continues at coordinate 84,873,051 of NC_089254.1, read as the reverse complement.
TTCTCTCAAAATATCTAATATGTTTTACTTTTGGAGGTCAGTCTAACTTTCCTACAAACACCAAAGAAAGAATACAGATATTCTTTATTATCTACAAAGATATATATATTTATATTAGATATATATCTAATTCTTATTATTATCTTTATTCAGAAAGATAAAGGTAAAAAAAACAAGAAACAAAATCTTCTCAAGAATAGAAATGCAAATATATAAAGAAATTTTTGACAAATTAAAATCTAGAATTGTATAATATGGGACCACATCGTGGCCAAGTTGTATTTATCTCAGGTATGTAGTCGGGTTTAACATTTCAAAATTAATCTATGAAATTCACAACACATGACAGAATAAGAAAAAAAATCACCTAATCTCATAAGCATTTCATAAGATTCAATATCCTTTATTTATAAATAAATGTGACTTAATGATAAGAAGAAAATTTCCTTTCTAATAAAGAGTATCTACGATAAACTACAGCAAACATTACACATCATGGGGAAACATTGAAAACTTCTCTACTGAAGGAGAAAGGATATTGACTATGATCACTTTCCTGAAAACTGAACAGAAGCCATAACTTAAACAATAAGAAAAGAGAAAGGAATAAACATAATGATGAGTGTAAGTGTTAGTCACTCAGTGGTGTCTGACTCTGCGACCCCATGGACGCTAGCACACCAGGCTCTTCTCTTATGGGATTTCTTAGGCAAAAATACTGAAGTGGGTAGCCATTCACTTCTCCAGGGCATCTTCTGGACCCAGGGAATGATAATTAAGAAATAAAACTTTTCTTTTTTGAGACAGGTAGGAAAGGAACTAGTGATAAATATCAAAATCAATAAGTTCAGCATAATTATGAGATACATTGTTATGTGACAATTGTTTTCTATTACTAGCGTTGAAAAATAAAAATTTTAAAATATCGATTTCAATCGCAATAAAAAAGCTTTGAATAGTTATGACTAAACCTAAAAGAATTTTGTGAAAACCCACCACACAGAAAATTGCACAGTTTTTCTTTTCTTTTTCTGGAGTTGCCTATTGGTCTCTCTCATTTTTCAACTGCACTGTTTAAAAATAATCAGACATATCTGATGGACTTACATCAATCTGTTTCTCTAATCCTTAAAGCAGACTTTGTTTTGTGTTGAGTATATTGCCCAGTTTTTCTAATTATACTCTGAGAGAGAAATGCTCTACTAAAAGCTGGATAGTCAAAACAGCAGAAGTCAAAAGTCTTGAAAAATCTCCTTTAATAGCAACAGAGATATTGTTCCTTTCTATATATTAATCACAAAAGTTAGCTTATGCTTGATATGAGAACATTTAATAAAGTACTTAGTATTTACCTCTTAAATAAAGAAAGTTGATTATGTGGTGACAGATTTTTACTTGATTAAAGTTATTGAATTATCAATTAAATAATTAACACTTCTCATATTCAGGCACCTATTTGAACAAAAACACTAGCTTTTATTCAAACACCCTGTTTATTCTTGAAATTTCACATGATAACACCTGGATGAAAATTGGCAGAATACTAAATTTAAAACTCAAGGCTTAAATTTTGAACCAAAAGATAATCTACTATATTTTCTATTACTTTTCACTGCTCTAAAGAGATTTATTTTGTCCATTTGGAGTACACGTATGCGAATATAAAAAGGCACGGTATAATCTGCCACAATCCTGCCCTGAAGAGATAATATGTACAAGAAATTTTGAAAATGCATGACCTGATTAGCATTATCACCTTCTTCTTGATTTTCCCACAATACCTCAACTCTGAGGTTCCGAGGCTTGGTCTTAATGTGTTCACTGTTTAGTTGTCAGAGAAAGAGAATTGGAAGTAAGTAGGATATAAGGAAAATATATTCAAAATAAACATTGGATAAATCAAGGAGAATACCAGGAAATCCATAATATGTCCTATTGGATAGACTTTAAATCCCTTTTTTCATTGAATTCTCGGTCTCTAACCCCCTTTAATGGTGGCGATTCTCTTGGCAGGTCAAAGCTCCCCGTGGGTAGGGTAGAGACAGGCTAGCCAGCGGGTGCACTGCAGTCTGTGGCCAGCAGCAGAGGGGCTTTCATAGCCTGAAATCCGTGCATTTTAACACGGGGAAAGCTCTTTATCTTGAAGGGACACTGTAGAAAAGCAGGCCCATTAGTTAGGAGCTCTAGGAAGGCCTCTGTGAAACATGAATGCCATCGAGATTTTCATGCCTACGAGAGAAAACCCTACTAGAAAGTGAATAGGCCCATTTTTTGATTGGGTCATTTATTTTTCTGGAATTGAGCTACTAGAGAGCTGAGAACTAAACAGACATTTCTCCAAAGAAGACATACAGATGGCTAACAAACACATGAAAAAATGCTCAACATCACTCATTATTAGAGAAATGCAAATCAAAACCACAATGAGGTACCATTACACGCCAGTCAGGATGGCTACTATCCAAAAGTCTACAAGCAATAAATGCTGGAGAGGGTGTGGAGAAAAGGGAACCCTCTTACACTGTTGGTGGGAATGCAAACTAGTACAGCCACTATGGAAAACAGTGTGGAGATTTCTTAAAAAACTGGAAATAGAACTGCCATATGACCCAGCAATACCACTTCTGGGCATACACACCAAGGAAACCAGATCTGAAAGATACACGTGCACCCCAATGTTCATCGCAGCACTGTTTATAATAGCCAGGACATGGAAGCAACCTAGATGCCCATCAGCAGATGAATGGATAAGGAAGCTGTGGTACATATACACCATGGAATATTACTCAGCCGTTAAAAAGAATTCATTTGAATCAGTTCTAATAAGATGGACGAAACTGGAGCCCATTATACAGAGTGAAGTAAGCCAGAAAGATAAAGAACATTACAGCATACTAACACATATATACGGAATTTAGAAAGATGGTAACGATAACCCTATATGCAAAACAGAAAAAGAAACACAGAAGTACAGAACAAACTTTTGAACTCCGTGGGAGAAGGTGAGGGTGGGATGTTTCAAAAGAACAGCATGTATATTATCTATGGTGAATCAGATCACTAGCCCAGGTGGGATACATGAGACGAGTGCTCGGGCCTGGTGCACTGGGAGGACCCAGAGGAGTCGGGTGGAGAGGGAGGTGGGAGGGGGGATCGGGATGGGGAATACGTGTAACTCAATGGCTGATTCGTGTCAATGTATGACAAAACCCACTGAAATGTTGTGAAGCAATTGGCCTCCAACTAATAAAATAAAATTTAAAAAAAAAAAAAAAAAAAAAGAAAGTGAATAGGGCTTTCCAGGTGGCGCTAGTAGTGAAGGCTCCACCTGCCAAAGCAGGAGACAAGAGACCCAGTTCAGTCCCTGGGTCGAGAAGATCCCCTGGAGGAGGGCATGGCAACCCACTCCAGTACTCTTGCTTGGAGAATCCCGTGGACAGAAGAGCCTGGTGGGCTACAGTCCGCAGAGTTGCAAAGCGTCAGACACGACTGTGGCGACTGAGCACGCACACGCCCAAAGTGAATGAAGCAGGTCCATTCTGCCCTGAAGTTTGGAGTGTCCCACATCTTCTGCTGCCACTCTGAAGTTCCGGGTGCAAAGCACTGGACACCCCCAAATCCAATACTTCACTCACTGCTAATGACCAAATAAGTCAATAGCATGGAGCTTTGAGAACATCATTCCATCATTCCAAAGTTACATCTTCTAAATGATGTTGAAATAGGCCACATAGGAATTTCTGTATTTACTGAATAATGTTTTGTTGAATAACAGGAGTTGAAACCTGCTAAATCAAGTGTTCTTATATATAATGTTTGCGGTTTGATTAATTGGCACAGACTACAAGAAGCCAGTTTTGTTGTGTCCTTTTTTTTCAACAATTGCACATCTATGAGTTTATAAAAAGAGACAAGAGATATATAAATGGCTAAATGCACAAAGATGTTTTATTATGACAATTTATAATGTAATAAAAAATTAAATATTCAACAATAGCAAATGATTAAAAAATGTATAGTAAATAATTATGATGGGAAAGCTCATCACTGCAAGACGATATTAATAAATACAACTTTAATGGCTTGGAAAACTGCAAATACTACAATGTTAAGTAAAATTACAGAATAAAAATATCAGTTGCAGTATGATGGTTAAATTAATATAGATATATTAATATATTTTATATATATATATACACAAAGAAAAATTTATTGTCTTTAATTAATGAATACATATCAAAATAAAGATATTTGAATATTAGCTTTAATAATTGTGAGTGATATCTTTATAGAGAAGTATATTTACTTTTTATATTAACATTTTTCATTAAGAAATATAATGTCTTAGTTTTAAAATAGGGAAATACTTTTTAAGCTTCAACAATAATATTTTTTTAATTTAATATGGCACTGGTTATTCAGAAATCCCATTTGTTAGTTCCTTTTATAGGTTACAGAACATGAGAAAGAATCCCCATGAAATCAAGTGTAGTTATGTACTTTATAGAAGATCAGACACTCAGGACTTTGCTAATGCTACTAAGATTATTTTTAAAAGTATACCTCTAGACATATATCTTCTGAAAGATAACAGATGCTCCAAATCAGTCAATCTGAACAAAATAAGTGGAAATCAAAATTTGGACAATAAACACCTTGACATTGGGGAGAGACCATTTTCATGTAACACAATGTAAAATCTGGGCAGTTTGTGTTTGCTCTCTAGCACCTGCTGTTTTATTTCCTCTAGGGAAGAAGCTTATAGCATGTAATCTTATAGCTCTTACATCTACTATAGATGAGACCTCAGCACAAAACTTAACATTGGGAAACACGATTTGGATTTGTGATTGTTTCTAAGATCAAGGACTCTATAAACTCCCCCCAAAAGTACAGTACTACTTCCCCACTACCTATTTTGTGAATGCCAGACATTGTTTATATGATCTTTGTTGTTTAAATGGAAGACAATATTATCAAGTTTAGAAAGCTGCAATATAGGTCAGCAAAAATTTTACAACTAAACTGTGAAAAGTTAAAAATTCCTGCCAGGGAAAAACAGATTTGGTTTGTTTATTGAAGCAAAAACTGATTGAGTTTCTGTTTCCAGGGCAATATTATTTAATAGGAAGAGCCCATATGTATGCTTTTATATGCTTTACATGCACCTAAAAACTGCCAGTTTTTACTTTTATAAATAGTTCTCTGTCAGAATATTTTCAAGTTGAAATGCATAGTGAAAAATAAAATCTGGAATTTTATATTTTGAAATGTATTGCCTTTGGCCAAAATTCAATAGTAAAAATCATAAATTGCTCTCCCGTAATGCTATTTCCTTTTTTTCTTTCATTTCTTATTTCTTGGTTTCTTTGCACTAAATCAATGCAGTTGATTCAGATACCTGAAGCACAGACCTAGAAGAGTAATTTAGAGACTGACATTTTTTTTTTAAGTGGAAAGTATTATAGACACAATAGGGGAATAAATAATCAGAGGAGATGCTGGGTTGCTAACTCTTCTAAGTATATAATCCACTCAGGGAAGAACACAGGCAATTTAGAATGGCATAATACTCCTTACATGTTCTGACTCCTCATTACCTAGTAACAAGACCACCTTTTTTCATATCATGTTCCAATTGAAGTAAAACTGTCCTTTTTCTACCGACATGCTACACATAGTCACCCTTGCATTTTGATTTGACTCTGCAGAGAATGTTGCACCACCTGTGTTGTACCTTCCTTGGTTCACGGTTCAGTACAGCAAACCAATTAAAATCAGCCCAGCCTTTGAAAGTATTGCATAACTACTACTGTGGCCAGTAATTAAGGGGTCAGATCTTAGAAAACCAGGGAAGCACACTGAGATAACTAGAACTTTCTGCATGCCACTTTGCCCTTGGATGCTGAAGTCTTGGAGTAAGGCAAGTAGCTAAGAAATGCTACAAAATATTTCGGCTCACAGGTGGAAAATCCAGTAGAACTTGAAGCAATCTCTGGGAAAGTCTGGCACAAATAATGAGTTTGAGACTGCCTCGTTATCCAGAAACTGACAACCTGAGATCCCAAGAAAGGGTAACACAGAGAAGTTAAACAGACACTACACATTGGTTTTCTCTTTAAGACGTCTGTCAAGCCCAAGAGACGAAGAAACCCAGCAGAAGTATCTGAAATGTGGAGAGATTTCTAGACAACTCACTGCAGTGGGAATGAATATAAACATTGCGGTTCAGAAATCACTAAATAGGAGAAAACGTGCAAGTTCCAGACTTTACATATGTTACTAATAGAGGGCTAAAAACAGGAGTGAGGCCAAATCCAAGGAGACACAGCAAAAAACGAGAGAGAGGGAGACTGGGAAGGATGGAGGGGGAAGAGGAGGAGGAGGAAGTGAAGGAGGGAGGGAAAAAAAGAGGAAGGAAAAAGGAAGAGAGAGACAGAGAAGACAAAAGAAGGAAGGAAAGAAGTGGTAGCGAAAGAGGGAAGAAGGAAGGGAGGTTCTGGGGAATATTAAGTGATTTTTAAAATTATTCTTACAACAGGATTCTTAAATATAACCAGTCATAGGCAAGAAAATCATATGCTTTCTTCAAAGGTATGTAATTCAACTATCAACTGATCAAATAGCATCTTTAATATGATGAAATTGATTGATAATCTAGATTTCTAGACCTAGTGAAAATTTCCTTCGAAGGTAAAGAAAATACATCTGTTATTTCAAATAAGATAAAGTATACAAAATAAAATTTAGCCAGTAGATCAATATTAACAAAATTTTAAGCATAAAATACAGTATCATTACCTACAGGTGTGATGGAGTATAGCAGATCTTCAGAATTTATTCGTCTATTACCAACTCCCCCTCCTCCCAGCCCAGAGAAATCACTCAATATTAGAAAAAAGAAATACTAAAATGAGTTCTCATGCAAAAGCAAAATGATCCTAGAAAGCAAACTAAGACCACATAGAATTCAGAAAAGAATAAAGCAATAAGAAAAGCTATACATTAAGGTAAATATATATGAATATTTACTGTACAAAATAATAACAGTAATTTTGAGGGGTTAGATATGTATAGCATGTGTATTTCACATTATAATTTTAACCTACAAAAATGGACAGTCTACATAATAAAAAGCAGTAACAATTAATTGTATTTTCTTTATAGAATTCATTGTCTCTGAAGGCAGTAGGTCCTAATTCCTCTGTTGGATCTATATTCCTGAATATATGTGAAGCTAACAACACAGAACATATGGATCTGTATTTGAAGATTTAATATTTGAAAATAACCATGAATATACACAGAATTTGGAGCCACATTACAATCAAATATGAAAAAATATATTCAAACTAATTATAATAACTGTAACTGATAGTTATGGAAGTTCTTCATCATGGGATAAGAACATATCTCATGCTGATGCTGCTGCTAAGTCACTTCAGTCGTGTCCGACTCTGTGTGACCCCATAGACGGCAGCCCACCAGGCTCCGCCGTCCCTGGGATTCTCCAGGCAAGAACGCTGGAGTGGGTTGCCATTTCCTTCTCCAATGCGTGAAAGTGAAAAGTGAAAGTGAAGTCACTCAGTCGTGTCTGACTCCATGCAACCCCATGGACTGCAGCCTACCAGGCTCCATATACATGAAGCATTTACAAATTCTGACATGGATGACAATGCCTATCATGGTAATATACACACAGATGACATCTTTACAGCAACCTCCCATTAAAATGACAAATATTAAAACATACTTTGCTTAAAAGGTAATTCGAATAATGAATAGATACACTTTCTTAAGGTCACAATCAGTTGGTAGCAGTCCTGGGGTTATAATCCAGACTTCCAAATCTTTTGCATTTAACATAAGATATATCATTGAAAATGATTTCTTGCCCTGAATATTTAATTTGTTAGACTACCATAAACAAAATTCAGTATAGGTAAAGCCTTTTTTCCTTTACCATCACTAGTAAAATTTACAGAAGGACCCCTGTTATAATATGGCTTTCTTATCAGGTGATCAGGAAATCTTGTCAAAGCAAAATCCTCTATGGCACAAAACTTCTCTGTCAATCTCAGTGTTGAAGTTTTCCCCTATAAACAGTGCTCTGCTGGCTTATGATAATACAGTGTGGCAGTTTTTGATTTGTGGCAAGGCAAAGAACAAAAGTAAACTGAACTCTGCATTTGATTTCTGTGCCTTCCTAGAAAAATGTCATTACCTTTCAACCTTACACCCATTTAAAATCCCCAAATCTATCAAGCTATTTAAAAAGTAAATTCACAAATAGTCCAGAAAAATAAAGCAATCCCTCTTACCACTTAGAGGAAGCTTCAAGGGTGAAGTTTATATTTGGGCAGTACTTTTCTTCTTGAGATCAAAGCAAATTTCATTCCAAGCCACTACAAAGAAGCTAGTCTGAGCCACATTTCATCATCAAGTTCTAAGCTATGAATGTCACTCTGACAATGTGTTCATTACAGGTATTATGAAATTTGACTGTAATTAAATAGTGTACTGCTTGTTAAAATTGGATTTCACTTCTATCATTTAAAAAAAAAAAGTGAAATAACCATATGGTTATTTCCACTTGCATTATTCCCTTCTTTTGGGGCAGGATTCTTATAAGTTCTACTTCCATATTCATTGTACATAAAATAATACTGACTTCAGAAGGTTTTTAGAAAATATAAATATGAAGAGAGAGAGGGGGACACTCATTTGCCTACACACATACACACTATACCCAAATCTCTTCTTCATTTTTCAGGTTAAACATTATCTTCATACCTAAACTATCTCTCTCCTACCCTTTGGCTTTCTTATTTTATTGATTTCCTTATTAAATCACAGTATGCAGAAATGAATGCAATACTCCACGTGTTATTTGAGCGATTCATTGTTTTGGACAATATGCTCTATTTACTAAACTCAGATGGCCTCTTAAATCTTCAAGTATTGTTCTCCATTCTTAACCATCAATAATCTTTTTCATCATTGATGTTCTGAAAGTTTGTGATACTCTGTTTAAGATGATTATCTCATTTATTGTGGGTACATTAGGAACCTTGCTAATCTGAAAAACTGTTTGTTAGTTTCTTAAATAACTAAACTTGAAACTGTCATGTGATCCAGTAGCTGCATTCTTCTGTATGTATTCCAGAGAAATAAGACCTTATAGCCACACAAAAACCTGTTCACATTTGTTCACAGAGCCTTATTTTGTAACTCGAAAATAAAAATAATCAACCTAGATGTCCTTCAGCCAGTGAATGGTAAAAAAAAAAAAAAAAAATGCTGCTTTTAACTCAGGAATGGTTGAATTGTTTTTGTTTTTTGAAAATAAGAGTTTTTAAAGAACAGCTTGTTGCTCATTAATACCATGGAATAGCATCCAGCAATAAAAAAGAATGAATTATTGATATGCATGACAACCTGGATGAATCTCTTAAGAATGACACTGAGTGAAATGAGCCAATTACAGAAGGTTATGTAATATATGATTTCCTTTATATAATATTCACTCAGTGAAAGCTTTTAGAAATGGTGAGGCAGTCCATGTTCCCTAGAGTTTAACTATGGGGAAAGGTGTAAGGACAGGGAGGAAAGTGAGTGTGTAACATGGGAGAGTCTCGTGGTAACAGATTTGTTTCATATCTTGATTGTACCAATGTCAATGTCTTGCTCTGAGATCCTGTACTATAGTTTTGCCAGATGTCATCTTTGGGACCACCGGGTAAGGGATGCATTGACTCTCTTGGTGTCATTTCTTCCAACTGCTGGGGAATCTACAATTATCTTAAAATTAAAAGTTTAATTTAAAAAAGAAAAAGCATGTATATTAAAAAATTCCCTGAAGCCTGGAGAGATAGATGGGACAATAACTGGAGATCATACACAGGACCGAATAATTCCTGTTCTCATCAGCCAGTGTGAAAACTTGGGGTTTGCTTAGAGCACTGAGTGTTTTGTGTCACTAGAGAGACAAAATTAGCCCTGAACTAAATGCTAACAAAGGTTAAACCCAAAACACAAAATTATCAAACTGTTCCCAAATAACTTAGCTGCCTTCCAAAACAAAGCTCAAGAATATTTTTAGGAATGCAAAATACCCAGCCCCCAACAAGCTAAAATATGTCACATCTAATAAAAAATCACCAGGCATTAGTTTCTTCTATACTTTCAGCTTTGTGTCTTCCTGGAATTTTTTATATCTTTATTTTTTAATATAAATTTATTTATTTTAATTGGAGGCTAATTATTTTAAAATATTGTATTGATTTTGCCATATATTGACATGAATCTGCCAGGGGTGTATATGTGTTCCCCATTCTGAACCCCCTTCCCACCTCCCTCCCCATCCCATCCCTCTGCATCATCCCAGTGCACCAGCCCCGAGCACCCTGTCTCATGAATCGAAACTGGACTGGTGATTCATTTCACATATGATAATATACATGTGTCAATGCCATTATCCCAAATCATCCCACCCTCGCCCTTTCCCACAGAGTCCAAAAGACTGTTCTATACATCTGTGTCTCTTTTGCTGTCTCACATACAGGGTTATCATTACCATCTTTCTAAGCTCCATATATATGCATTAGTATACTGTATTGGTGTTTTTCTTTCTGACTTACTCCACTCTGTATAATAGGCTCCAGTTTCATCCATCTCATTAGAACTGATTCAAATGTATTCTTTTTAATGACTGAGTAATATTCCATTGTGTAAATGTACCACAGCTTTCTTATCCATTCGTCTGCTGATGGGCATCTAGGTTGCTTCCATGTCCTGGCTATTATAAACAGTACTGCAATGAACATTGGGGTACATGTGTCTCTTTCAATTCTGGTTTCCTGGGTGTGTATGCCCAGCAGTGGGATTGCTGGGTCATATGGTAGTTCTATTTCCAGTTTTTTAAGGAATCTCCACATTGTTCTCCATAGTGGCTGTACTAGTTTGCATTCCCACCAACAGTGTAAGAGGGTTCCCTTTTCTCCACACCCTCTCCAGCATTTATTGCTTGTAGACTTTTGGATAGCAGCCATTCTGACTGGTGTGAAATGGTACCTCATTGTGGTTTTGATTTGCATTTCTCTGATAATGAGTGTTGTTGAGCATTTTTTATATCTTTAAATCACTAAATGACTTCCTCTTTTTTTTTTTTTTTTCTAGTCTTGCTTTCATGAGCTCTTTCTATTCAGATTTCCCCACTGAGGTAGAAAGCCCCAGGAAACATCTTTCCTGCTCCATACTGTTATATTTATCTTTGTTATCCATGTAATATATCACCCACCTTCCTCAAATGTATGAGTTACAAATGTGATTAGCATGATAGACCTGAGAAATCTGATGAATAATTATTAAACACATATAAAAAATATTAAACACAAATATGAGTGACAAATAATATCAATTCCAATTGCTTTTTAAATTAACTGGCCCATATTTTGCTCATAATTATTAATTGTACATTAAGTTTTTGATCCAGAGTTTATACTTTTTTTGTTGTTGTTGTTCTAACTCTAAGCTAAGTTTCAAAGTTGAGAGAGATTGGCCCTTTTGAGAAGTTAAATATCTACTATATTGTTAATGGATAGCACAAAAGAATGAATCTTTTTTTAAATGAACACAGTTATATGGGTAAACAAATAGAGCATGCCTAATAATGAACTTCCTAGTGAACAATATTAACATTAATTTTTATCCCCAAATTAAAAGAAGAGATTGTTAAGAGGTGATTTGATTTATATTTTCAAATTACTCTGAAGGATGTACAAGATATATACTGGATAACTGAAGATTCCAAGTAGGAATGCTGGTAAAGTTATTTGCAACTTCTATATAGTATTAGCATTATACAGTACATACAGTAATATTATTAATACTACAATATAAGATAATGGACATGAGTATAAATAGAAGTAAACAGAGTCAACAGTTGTATAGGATATAGAATCATAGGAGTTTATATGAAGAAGAGAGATACCTCCAATATTTCTTACCCAGTCTAAGGAAAAGCTTTGCAAGACTTAATTCAGACAGAATATCACAGAATGGATATTGAGATGGGTTTTGTAAATATTGATTTGAGATTCCTGTAAGATACCCATGTTGAGCTGTTTCCTGCATTTCAATTTCTAGAGCATGTGTTATCATGCTACTTATGAGAAAATCAAAGGAAAACCTGCAGTCCTGGAGAGCATCATATACCCACAAACTCATCATTTCTCCCTTGCCTTCTGTCTTCTGCCATCTGGGTCATTGCTTTGACTTGCTTTACATTTCCTTGTTCTTTTCGAGAACAATCCATGCCCTTGTCTTTAGAAAGTCTTGTCCAACCCAAGCTCCTAGTGAGCATTCCTCTTGCTCTCTTTTTAGCAAATCTGCAGCAGGAAATGTTAACTCATATTTAAACATACATATATACACACATCAGAGAAAGACATGGCAACCCTCTCCAGTATTCTTGCCTAGAGGATCCCATGGACAGAGGAGCCTGGTGGGCTGCTGTCCATGGGGTCACATAGAGTCGGACACGACTGAAGTGACTTAGCAGGCATGCATGCACTGGAGAAGGAAATGGCAACCCACTCCAGTGTTCTTGCCTGGAGAATCCCAGGGATGGCGGAGCCTGGTGGGCTGCCGTCTATGGGGTCGCACAGAGTCGGACACGACTGGAGAGACAGCAGCAGCAGCAGCATATACACACATAAGACGCAGTTCTGAGTATTTATTGGGCAAAAGTGTTTGGCTATTTTATAACTTTCCTGACCATAATTAATTTAGTTTTGAAAAAGAAAAGTTCAAATAATACTTCTCAGCTTTATTTTTATATTATTGAAATATTACTAAAATAATAAGCTGATAAATTGGTTTACATAGTAAATTAATAAAATATTATCAAAATATTAAAGTTAATGAAATTCATAACAGAGTTTCACAGCATCACTACTAAAATGTTCCTTTCTGGTTGATGTTGACAGATAATTATACACATTTGGCATGATTATTCCGTTAGTTAGGAAGGCACCAGATTCTACTAATATTCAGCACATATGTCTCAGTTTGCTTATGAGGATAGCATGAAATATTTGTTAAATGCTTTGTTAATATCCAAAAACATAATGTAGTTTCCATGGCCACATGTTAAATAACATTACTGAAAATGAAAAGATAAACATGAAATGAGGTGATCTTAGGGTATTTTTTATATATAACTTTAGTAATTACAGCACATTCTTTTGGGTCCTTTGAAGTTTTTCATCACATACTACTACTCCAAACTCACATTTTTGTTCTAGAAATGTGATTATACTTATATTTTAAACTGGCAATTAAAGCTTTACTCTGGTTACTTTTGAAATGGGTACAGAAGAATATAATTTCCAATTTTTCTAACTTTAGAATAACAATGACTTAAAGAAAAATACCAAAATGTACAATGCAAGAAAATAATTTCCTACAATGAAAATACTGTATAAAGTGTGAGACATAACAATAGTCTTCCTGCCCAGGCAAACCATCCCAGCCTTTAAGTTTCATGAAGGCATCACACTAGGAATGAAATCCCCCACAGGAGTGAGGACCATCAGATTCTATGGAAATCTCTCTTTACTAATGTCACAAAGGTGTGTTTTCAGCCTAGCAATACCTTGTCTTGGTTCTGGAGATCTGGATAAGTGCCTTGTGCCTTTCTGCCCAAGGAACTGGTAACAACTTCAGACCACAGGTAAGTGATTACTATATGATACATTCAGGATCAATTCAAAAGTTCTTTCTTCTCTCTCTCCACTCTCTCCACTTGATAGTTCCAAAATGAAAGTCTCTAGTCAAGCCTAATCTTCAGAACTAAAACTCTGCATGTCAGATTTGCATCATTAAGATTTCTTCTTGGGAGTCGTGCAGTGAGATGTATTTTAAGTGTCCTATTTTCTAGGACATCCCTCTAAACTCCAATCTTTCCAATGTCAGTAAAAGCAACACCACCCTTATCCAAGTGCTTAAGTATTTAACTCAATAATCCTTTCTGTAGTCACCTTCTTCTCTAACCGTACATGTGTGATTAATTTCTCTTAATTTCTCTGTCTAAATCCCAGTCCAGACTATCATGATCACTTACCCAGAACATGACAACAGTATCATGACTCATCACTCCTTTTCTGCTCACACTTCCCTTAGAGGTATTACCTACAGAGTGTCAGGAATATTATTCATAAAATTGTTTGCATCAATCTATTCCTCGTAACACTTTAAAAAAATGACCCAAGTTTTCTGATTATCCTTAGAAAAAAATATGATGCTTTCAGTTCATTTCAGTCTCTCAGTTGTGTCTGACTCTTTGCAACCCCATGAATCGCAGCACACCAGGCCTCCCTGTCCATCACCAACTCCCGGAGTTTACTCAGACTCATGCCCATCCAGTCGGTGATGCCATCCAGCCATCTCATCCTCTGTCGTCCCCTTCTCCTCCTGCCCCCAACCCCTCCCAGCATCAGGGTCTTTTCCGATGAGTTAACTCGCTATCTTATCCTAAATTTTCCCTGTTATACATTTATTCTTACTTCATCTGATATCATTTGGCAGCAGGAATGACAGACTTTAAAAAAGATTGTACCATCTTCTTGTTTAAAATCTTTTTTCTTATCTTTAATATAATTTCATCCTCCAGCACAGCACTTATAATTTTTCTTAGATGAAAGAACAAATCGATCTTAATTGTTGAGGGGATTAAACAAAATGAAATAAACATACTGCTTGGTATGGTGCTTGGCATATAATACATGATCAACACTTGTTAGCAATTATGTATATCATTTTATTATAAGCTCTATGACTTTTTCTTTCTGTAAATATAAATACATGAGTTGTTGTAGCTGTTCTCATAAAGATGCAAGTCAGTGGTACCACTTGATATGCTTTAAATAAATGGTTGTCTACAGAGGGTAAATGTTCTTTTAATTTATGAAAAAGTATATTAATATATGCCAACATCTTAATCTTTTATTCTATATTACAGAAAGCTGATATATTGAAGGAGATTTAAGGGGAAATCTTTTTTGAATACTAAACAAGCAAAACTCAGTAACAATCTTCCTTTTCATGATTTTCTAAACAGAGGGGAACTGAAGATTGATATAAAAATTAGACAAATGTTTCCAGGATTTTGAATGTGTTCATATCCTATACATTAACCCAGACAATATCTATTGGCTATCAAACAAAAATCAAATATTGAACCTGGAATGGTGATCAAAGGGAGATAGGGAAAGGAGATACTTTAAGAGAATTTATTATAATTGTAGGTGCTTAAAATCACTTTTCAAAATTATTAAACACATTCATATGACCAAGCACTTTTCTCTCTAACCCCATTCTGCTCTGAAACCATTGGAATAAAGATAAATGAGAAGCAGAGAAAAAAATATATTTTTAAAGAATTAGCCAAAACCTGTAACCCTATGTGCCATGTGAAAAGGACAATTAAGGGTACTAAGGTGAATGAGACCACCTCAGAGAACCCAGAACAAGCAGATCTTTCAGGTCAAGTAGATCAAAAGGCCTTAAAAGTAGGGTCAAGACCAAGGATTTCATGCTTGGAATTTCAAGATTGTGCTGCATGAACTTGCTGTAATAGCCTTCTGGAAAGGAGTTGAAACTTGAAACTTATTTAGCAGTTCTGAGAGTTAGCTAGGGGTATTCACATAAACAAATGCAAAAACTACTTCTGTAAAAAGCAGTTGTTGGGGTTGTAAAGGGAAAATTAAACCAAGTAGCACGGTGCCCTGGATCTGCCAATCTATATCATCTGAAAAGCATTAACATCTAAATCATACTAGAAAAATGTCTATATACAAACATGTAGACATGCAGACACACACACATACAAACACACACAGATGAACCACTGCACTTGTCACACCTTGATCATGAACTACAGAGATTTCCTACTTAACAAGAAGCTGTAAAGCCACATCTAGGAATAGCGACTGGTGAGGATTCATTTTTTTTAATGCTCTAAAAATTACCTACTGTCATTTTACAGCACCAGCTACATGTTAGCATCACCAGGAATTTTAAATAATAATTTACAAGTTCTAAACTAGACAATCAGAATTTTGTTATATTTTAAAAGGTCATCTCTTCCAACCTATCCATGAAATCCTGTGAAGCCAGACTTAAATACTGTGCTAAAAGAAATACAAAATACAAGGGGCCCAACTAAAACCTGAGGCAGAATGGGAAGGAGAAAATAGAAACTGTTAATTTTTTATGTGTCTTATCATTCACACCAAATAATTTATATGTAGCATTATATAAAAGTTGATATTACATATAAAGCATTAAATATAATGATGAAAAGAAGTACCAAGGGTAAGCCCCCCAAATGTTCAGAGGGAAATATATAAGAAATATAAGACAAAAACAATGCAAACCAAGCAAAGATTATAAAGGAAGATTGGAAGAAAGAAATATTGCAAACATAATATAAAAAGGTAAATATACACACATGTGTGTACCTGGACATGCCCACGCATGTATACATATATGTTGGTAGTCAGCAGTTCAAAGAATAAAATAATTATTTGTTAAATATGAGACAAAGCTAAAACTGAAGCAAGAAACTTATAAGTAATAGGATGGTTAAAGATATATCCAGAAAATGCAAATAAAAAGAAAACAAGAAGCATAATCTTACATCAACAGTTTGAACTTAAGGGGGAGAAATAAACTTTTCCCAAGAAACATAAGGGTATTCTAAAAAAAATAATAAATTGAATCATGAAAATATATCATAAGTATTTTTCCAAGTGTCTCAGTATCATAATAATAAAAATAATAAAGACAAATCTAAAAATTGAGCAAAGTCAGGGGTATAGTTTTTCTGGTAGTCACGAGCAGATGTGAGAGTTGGATGGTGGAGAGTACTGAATGCCTGATTTGATGATTTTGAATTGTGGTGCTAGGGAACTTATGGGGGTTCTTTGGACCACAAGGAGTTCAAGCCAATTGATCCTGGGGGAGATCAGCCCTGGATATTCATTGGAAGGACTAATGCTGAAACTGGGGCTCTGGTACTTTGGCCATGTGATGAGAAGAGCCAAATTACTGGGAAAGGCCCTCATGCTGGTAAAGATTGAAGGCAGGAGAAGGAAGTGACAGAGGATGAAATAGTTGGATGGCATTACCAACCCAACAGACAGGTATCTGAGCAGACTGGGAGATGGTGAAGGACAGGGAAACCTGGGATGCTGTAGTCCATGGTGTTGCAAAGAGTAGGACACAACTGAGTGACTGAACAACACAAAGAAAAAGTTGAGATAGAATCATGATGGTTGTAATAAGGAGACTTTATAGTGACTTTAAAATCAAACAAAGATCTTCAATATGCATGAATAAAAACTTCAGGAAATGAAAGAAACATAGACACAAATATTAATTAGAAGATAATTTATTTCCATTGGCATTAAAAAACAAATGAAAATACAAATATATTTAGAAAATTTACATTTAATTTATAAATAACATTTAAAATATAAATATGTAAATAAATACAAAAGAAACAAAATTTTTTTTTAGAATTTAAAATATAAAAACAGAAAGCAAACTTTCTTTTCTTAATGCAAACTAAGAAGGCTTGCAAATTTTTTAACCATTAAAGCCAAGAAGTTAGAAAAAATACAGAAAAATAGAACAAGGAAAATTGAAGGATAAAACTACATACTATAATATAAAAGCTTAAATTAATGAACTAGAAAACAGAAAATCAGAACTAATAAATGAATCAATGATGTGGCTCATTGAAAATGCAAATGGGAAAAACAATAGATAAACCACAAGCTAAGCTAATTCAGTGGAAATAAAGAAGAAAACAAAAGAGAATGGAAAAGTACATCTACAGAGTATATTAAGAAAAAATCATAAGGAATTATTTTGCTAAACACAATAAAAATAAATTTTTAACCCTGGCATGAGTAAAACTACCAACATAAAAGTAATAGATAATTGCAGTACAATTTAGTTCATTCAAAGAGTAGAATGTGAATAAAGCCTTCAAGATCTCTTGCAAAGATGCATGTTATTTTAAAAATCTAGTAAGAATAGAAGCTACAATATATATTAATTAAATGTTTTCATTGTAAAAATGTACCAAATACACGTACAGCATGAATAACAATGGGTTAATTTTTATAGTAAAAAGGCTATTGTGAATCTTCAAGAAATACTACTATAAGAGATTCAAATGATTCTTGGGAGAGGAATTTCCTAGCTATAGGTTTTGCATATTGTCGTATGAATTAGATATTAGTTGTACTTTGGCCACCTGATGTGAAGAACTGACTCATTGGAAAAGGCCCTGGTACTGGGAAAGATTGAAGGCAGGAGGAGAAGGGGATGACAGAGGATGGGATGGTTGGCTGGCATCACCGACCCGATGGACATGAGTTTGAGCAAGCTCCGGGAGATGGTAAAGGACCCGGAAGCCTGGTGTCCTGCAGCCCATAAGGCTGCAAAGAGTCAGACACAACTGAGCGATGGAACTGAACTGAGCCAGTAGATATCTAAAGTGCTCATAAATACTTTACCTGGAGTGTATGTGATTTACACATTGCTCCCTATATAAATGAACATTGGTATTATCAGACTTTTAGTGTTTTCTAGTCTGGTGGTTATGAAATAATTGTGGTTTTAATTTTGACCCACTGATTATTACTGAAGTTGTATACTTTGAATTTGAGTACCGTTTCAATGAATAACCTGTTTGTAATGTTTCCTCATGTTTTATTTTGTATTTTATGTAGATCATTATAAATCTCTTTTAAAGGTCTTGGAACATCTTTTCAATTTTTATAGCATTGTTTGTTATCCAGTTGTGAGCAGGTTATGTTGAACTTCATCAATCATTTTCTAGGGACTGTGATTTTATGTGTTTTGTATAAGAAAATCCTCACTATCCTGAAGTAATAAGATGACAATTATTACAATCTTTTATCTTCTAAAAATTTAAATTCTTCATTTTCATATATTGATTTTTAATACACCTGGAATTGAGTCTATGTGTTTTATATATTTATGTTTTGCTTTAAGGGTAACTGAGAGTCTTAAGATATTTCCAAAGAGTCCACTGATTTGACATGGTACTTATTTTGTAACTTAATTTTCCAAGTGTGCATGGGTGTGATTTCAGGATACTTATTATATCTGGTCCATCTTTTTAATCTTTGTTTGAATACCATACTGCATTCAACATATCTTTGTTATATTTTAGATTGCACAGAACATATTCCCCAGCTTCACACTTCTCCAGGAGTGTCTTTGATATTTTTGGGTCTTTGTGCCTCATGTAAATTTTATAATTAGCTTTTCAAATTTCATTAAAAACTTGGTTAGTACTTTGATGAGAAATACATAGAACTTATAATTTAGGGAAAATTAACACTTCTATCATATTAACTCTTCATGCACATACATGTATATCTCTTCATGTATTAAGTTTTCTTGAATTGTTTTAAAAAGGTTTAGTATTTTTTTCTCATCAATGTCTTACAAATTTATTTTCCCTTCAGTGAATTTTTATAGTTATCATTAAGAAAAAATATATATACTTTATTGCTATGGTAAATAATTTTTTTGAATGACAGTTTCTGGTTTTGCTGACATTCAAAATTACAATTAAGTATACTTTAAAGCCTTTTATCCTGAAATAACTATAGATGCCAGAACTTGTGAAAATAGTGCAGAAAGTTTCCATATACCCATCGCCTACAGTCTTTCAATGGTAACATCTGTATCACTGTAGTACCTACATTATCAAAACCAAGCAATTGGCATTGAAGAAATAGAATTAGTTAGACTACAGATTTTATTCAGGTTTAACCAGTTTTTGCACTAATTCTTTGTTGTATACCTTTGTGTAAATCTATATGAATTTTTAAATCATGATTAGGATTCATATAACCACCATCCTAATCAAGATATAGAATTGTTTTGTCAACACAAAGGAACTCTCTGGAGATATTTTAAAGTCACACCTCCCTCCTTCCCTTACCACATATGTGTCTCCATTTCTTTAATTCCATCATTTCAAGAATGATGTATAAATTGAAGTAGAAAATATTTAACTTTTTGAGATTGGCTTTTTTTTTTTCTTCACTCACCATAATGCCCTGAGATCCATCCAAGTTGTTACCTGTGTCAATTGTTTGTTCTTTTTCAGTTCAATTTTTTATCTGAACAGTTATTCCACTGCAGCGACATACCACAGTTTATTTAAGTCATTGAAGGATATATGGACTGTTTTCAAATTGGGGCTCTCACAGTTAACCACCAGCCTAGTTAAGATAAACCTACTATGAACATTGTGTACAGGGGGTTTGCTCAGCTTTTTTGAGCTATAACAGGTAAACAAAAAACTTCACATATTTAATGTTTAAAATTTGATTGATTTGAATATATACAGACAGCCATGACATCAGCATCATAGTTGAGGCAATAAACATATCTATCCGTAAGAAAAAGCTGCAGTTTTTCTGATTGTTTTATTAGTTTTGTTTTGTTCTGTGGTAAGACATGTAAGAGCTACTGTTTTAACAAATTTTTAAGTGAACAATATTGTATTGTTAACTATAGGCAAGATGTTATACGGCAGATATCTAGAACTTATGCATCTTGTATAACTGTAAACAGTTATACATATATGTAGAATAACAATCTTATATCTGCAGACTTGATTAACTCTTCTATTAGCCTAAGAATTTATCTGAAGTTTTTCTTGGATTTTTCTTTAAAGGCTCACAACAAGGGATATTTTTGCTACAGTCAGTCTTCAGTATTATCAACTATCAAAATTAATTACTTTTTAAATTTAAAACCTTTTGGTTCTCTGAAAAAATAATTGAAAATCACAACACACAATTGGCAAGGTTTCTTCAATTTAGACACACTCAAATCTTTGAAGTTCTTTTTTATTTTTCAGCTGAACAATCAATTGCCAGAAATATCAGCCCTTACTGAGTCTTTAACATATTTACTTTTTGAATCCTCCTGGAAAGCGAGAATCTGAACTTATAAATATTAAATCCCCCACAGCAACTATAATAATATAGTATGAGAAAACTTTAAAAGCTCAATTAGAATATGCTCCAAAAGATGGGAAAAAAACAAGTATACTCAGCCACAAATGAGAACAAAAACAAAAACTTTCCATGAGTAACTAATTGCTATTGGAATTTCCCTCCCGTCATAGATATTAAAAAATATATATATATATATTTGAAACAGCTACCTTTAATTATTGGACAAAAATCAGTGCAAGAATTTGACAATGAGATGAACCCATAACTGCTCCAATTTACCGCCTAGATCCAATTTCCAGGGCACCTCAGAGGAAGAGAAGACCGAATAAAGTCCAGTAGTCAACAGGCTACAGACAGAAGCTAGAATGTGGAAAAGGAGATCTGAGTAGAGCCATGGGCCAGAATACCAGAGAAAACAGAATTTGAGAGAGGTTGAGCTCTAGAACTCTGCAAAGAGGTTACCCTTAAATGTTTGTCTAAGTACTGTTCTCAGCAAACTTGAAGTCAAACTCTGCAAGGCTCCAAAAAGTACCACTGGAAACAAGTAGACCAAAGAATTTTTGCAGAATACTTATGAATAGTTTGCTTTTCACCAGCCAGAGTAGGGAAACCTCATAAGTCATGGGACATTGAGTAAAATACTCAGAAACACATTTCTTCAGTGATATAACTCTAAAACAATGAGAAACACTAAATAGACCCTTGATAGCACAGTTGCTAAAGAATCTGCCTACAATGCAGGATACCTGGGTTCAATCAGGTCAGGAAGATCCCCTGGCAAAGGAAATGGCAACCCACTCCAATATGCTTGCCTGGGAAATCCCACGGACAGAGGATTTGTCCATGGGTTACAAGTGTTGAACATGACTTAGCCACTAAACCAACACCACCATAAAGTCCCAGCCAATCAAAGATGAAAATTACACTATTTGAAATGACAACTACAGTGTATGGAATAAATAAGATAATAGAGTGTAAACAAGGTATTAACTAAAGGTAAAGAAATAGAAAGTTTCCAAACTGAAGTACAATTCTTAAAAAGATTTAAAAATAAACATATTAATCTAAATTGGCTAACATATGTGCAGTTGAAATTCTTTTTTTTTCTTTTTTTTTATTTTTTATTTATTTTATTTTTTTAAAATATTATTTTATTAGTTGGAGGCCAATCACTTCACAACATTTCAGTGGGTTTTGTCATACATTGACATGAATCAGCCATATAGTTACACGTATTCCCCATCCCGATCCCCCCTCCCACCTCCCTCTCCACCCGACTCCTCAGGGTCCTCCCAGTGCACCAGGCCCGAGCACTTGACTCATGCATCCCACCTGGGCTGGTGGTCTGCAGTTGAAATTCTTGAAAGAGGACTGCAGAAAAAAACTGAACTAAAAGTATCCAAAAATTTTCCAAATTTGATAAAAATGATGAACTCATAGATCTAAGATTTTAGATTCAAGAATCTCAATTAAACTTTAGCAACATAAGGAGATCAGAACAAAGCACAATGTAACAAATTGTTAAAAACCAGTGATGAGAGGGCTTCCCAGGTGGCACTACTTGTAAAGAACCTGCCTATCAATGCAGGAGACTTAAGAAACATGGGTTCAAGCCTGGGGTAGGGGAGAGCCTCTGGCGGAGGACATGGCAACCCACTCCAGTATTCTTGTCTGGAGAATCCCATGGACAAATGAGCCTGGCAGGTTGCATTCCATCGAGTCACAACGACTCAGACATGACTGAAATGGCTTAGCATGCATGCTCAAAATTCTCTAAGCCAGGCTTCAGTAATATGTGAACTGTGAACTTCCAGATGTTCAAGCTGGTTTTAGAAAAGGCAGAGGAACCAGAGATCAAATTGCCAACACCTGCCGGATCATTGAAAAAGCAAGAAAGTTCTGGAAAAACATCTATTTCTGTTTTATTGACTACGTCAAAGCCTTTGACTATGTGGATCACAATAAACTGTGGAAAATTCTGAAATAGATGAGCATACCAGACCACCTGACCTGCCTCTTGAGAAACCTGTACACAGGTCAGGAAGCAACAGTTAGAACTGGACATGGAACAACAGACTGGTTCCAAATAGGAAAAGGAATATGTCAAGGCTGTATATTGTCACCCTGCTTATTTAACTTATATGCACAGTACATTATGAGAAATGCTGGGCTGGAGAAAGCACAAGCTAGAATCAAGATTGCTGGGAGAAATATCAATAACCTGGAATATGCAGATGACACCACCCTTTTGACAGAAAGTGAAGACGTAAAGAGCCTCTTGATGAAGGTGAAAGAGGAGAGTGAAAAAATTGGCTTAAAGCTCAACATTCAGAAAACTAAGATCATGGCATCTGGTCTCATCACTTCACGGCAAAAGATGGGCAAACATTGGAAAGAGTGACTGACTTTATTTTGGGGAATCCAAAATCACTGCAGATGGTGACTGCAGCTATTAAATTAAAAGGCACTTACTCTTTGGAAGGAAAGTTATGACCAACCTAGGCAGTGGATTAAAAAGCAGAGACATTACTTTGTCAACAAAGGTCCATCTAGTCAAGGCTATGGTTTTTCCAGTAGTCATGTATGGATGTGAGAGTTGGACCATAAAGAAATCTGAACACCAAAGAATTAATTCTTTTGAACTGTGGTGTTGGAGAAGACTCTTGAGAGTCCCTTGGACTGCAAGGAGATCCAACCAGTGCATCCTAAAGGAGATCAGTCCTGGGTGTTCATTGGAAGGACTGATGTTGAAGCTGAAGCTCCAATACTTTGGCCACCTGATGTGAAGAGCTGACTCATTTGAAAAGACCTTGATGCTGGGAAGATTGAGGGCAGGAGGAGAAGAGGACGATAGAGGATGAGATGGTTGGATGGCATCACCAACTCTATGCACATGGGTTTGGGTGAACTCCGGGAGTTGGGGATGGACAGGGAGGCCTGGCGTGCTGCGGTTCAAGGGGTTGCAAAGAGTTGGACACAACTGAGCAACTGAACTGAACTGAACTGAAGTGATGAGCAAGTCTTAAAAGGTGCTAGAGAAAAGAAGACACATCATGTGTATATGAATAGACATGAGAATAACAGAATTCTTCTAAGATGTGTTTTGAGCCACAGAAGTAGCAACCTCTTTAATGTTGAAAGGAAAAAACAAAAAACAGCTTTGAATTTAATAATCAGTAAACATCTTTCAAAAACAAAAGTAGAGTAAGATTTCTATGCTTTCCAGAGCAGCACAAACTTTTTCTGGGACAAGAAAGGAATATAGAATTCCATTAACTCAGCCAAGCTGAGGACACACTTCACCTCAACCTTTAGCAACAGCTCCGGCCTTGAGGTGAGGCTGAAAATTCTCAGGACACTCAGACAGGGGATAAGACTTTCTCCAACTTTTTTCTAGGAAGGCAAAAATGGCTCCTGGGCCTCCAAGTAGATTTAGACATTTTCCCAATAGCTCTAGAAGTGCAAGAGGCTCTGTCTAGGTCTTCCAGACTACCCTGAGGGTTGTTTGGGCCCTGGAAGGGACTGGCGATTCTATTGGAAGCTTGGCCGGATGACTGGCCTTGTCACTGAGCCTAAGTATTCAGTTGTGTTGATTCTGGGGCTCTGAAGTAAGGTAGACAATCCTGAAATCACTCAGACAATAGTAATTCTCCACTGTTTCCAGGAAAGCAAGAGAGGTTCTGGGCTCTTATCGTGTGGCTGGCAGCCCAAAATGCCCTCTCTGATGCTTCCATGACTGGAAAAGCATGTGCTGGGTCCCCTGAGGGAACTTATGCAATTTTCTACAAGTTTCCAGCATGCTTACAACTTCATCTCTATGGCCACTCTGCTAGCATGACTAGTTCCATGCTTCTGGAAAAGCACTTGGAATATATCAGGAATAAGCACTTCCAAATTCAGTGTTTTAAACAACTTCTTTTTAGTTCTCAAGAGTGTATGGGTGAGCTGGGAGTTTGCTGAGTTTCTATGATCTCTCCCAGGCTCACTCATACAATTGTTCATCTAGCATTGAGAGCTGGCTGCTCTACCATGTCCTTGACAGTTTTAAGTCAGTTTCAGGGTGTCATAGAAAAGGGCAGGAATTGAGAAAGGAGTGAAAGAGATTTTTAAATTCATACCATATCAGGGATTTGACTTAGGAAAGCTAGTCTGACTGACTTTCCTGTCATTTATATCTTCATCATTTCATCATTATTTAAATATTTTATTATAGGAGACCTCTAACACCTATCTTATATGGAAGTCTAAAGCAGTAGCTACTGATTTCATTTTCTAAAACAAACAAGAAGAACCAAAAGTTATTATTCTCAGAATCAGTGAGACATGAAATTTTGTTCTTTTTCACAAACACATAAACACAGAAAACTTTTTTTTAATTTTGACCACTTTCTGTTACTAGTAATTTTATAGTGTAGTAGTATTTTCCTGTTAAATGATAACCAGTTTCTAACTCACAGTCTCAGATTGATGAATTTTCTAAATTACTGAACATCCAGGAAGAGTATGGACCCTTCTTATTTGGGGAGATTGTTCCTCTGTTGATCCCATCTACAAGGTTGTAGAGGGGATTACCAGTCATTGTACCTAAGAACTCAATTTTTGGAGACTTGAGCAAAATCAGGCTAATTAATTTATTCCTCTAAGACTTTTTAAATCATAAAACTGAAGTATGATATGTAATGTGCCTTGCATTGCACAACTGAAATGCACTAGACTGAGAGTTGGCACTGCCATGGAGAACTGGCTTATGAGCTGTAAAAGCCTGAATAATGAGAGACAGTACTAATGTGAAGATGCAGAGAATAAGCAACATTCGATGTATTTCAAATCCCCGTTCTCAGTCATTTCTAAGAAGAGCTAACGCTTTGTGACTTCTCAAGTCCTGGTAGGTAACCCATAAATTTCGCTCTCTGAGTAAATGTGTTCCAGTTGGATTTCTGCCATGTGCAGTCAAAATGAATCCTGGCTGAATATTCTGATGAATGCCCTATTTTTCCTACGGCAGATTTTTTCTTCTCACCCATCTACTGGATTCAGTAGCTGCATAGTCTGAGACTGGACTCATGCTCATCACAGAGAGAGAATCAGTCTTCAAAACCAGAACTTGTCACCCTTTGTATTCTAAATTCTAACAGCTTATTTTAGATCATGGAAAGATTAAAAAATATTTTCAGACTCCATTGATGAGCCAATATTTTGGGAACAAGAATCACTGTAGTATATAAATATGTTATAAATATAAATAAAAATTAAATCATTGCTCAGCAATTTAAATATATTCTTACTTGTCTAAATATGATCTTTTTTACTAGGCCTTTTTTTTTTAATTTCAACTATATGGTTAATCTATACATTCACTCACACAAGAGAAGACTCTACACATGGACATCACCAGATATTTGACACCAAAATCAGATTGATATTATGCTTTGTAGCCAAAGATGGAGAAGCTCTATACAGTCGGGAAAATCAAGACCAGGAGCTGACTGTGGCTCGGATCATGAACTCCTTATTGCCAAATTCAGACTGAAATTGAAGAAAGTGAAGAAAACTACTAGACCATTCAGGTATGACCTAAATCAAATCCCTTATGATTATACAGTGGAAGTGAGAAATAGATTTAAGGGACTAGATCTGATAGACAGAGTGCCTGATGAACTATAGGAGGAGATTCATGACATTGTAAAGGAGACAGGAATCAAGATAATCCCCAAGAAAAAGAAAAGCAAAAAAGCAAAATGGCTGTCTGAGGAGGCCTTACAAATAGCTGTGAAAAGAAGGGAGGTGAAAAGCAAAGAAGAAAAAGAAAGATATACACATTTGAATGCAGAGTTCCAAAGAATAGCAAGGAGAGATAAGAAAGCCTTCATCAGTGACCAATGCAAAGAAATAGAAGAAAACAAGAGAATGGGAAAGACTAGAGATCTCTTCAAGAAAGTTAGAGATACCAAGGGAACATTTCATGCAAAGATGGGCTCAATAAAGGACATAAATTGTATGAACCTAACAGAAACAGAAGATATTAGGAAGAGGTGGCAAGAATACACAGAAGAACTGTACAAAAAAGATCTTCATGACCCAGATAATCACGATGGTGTGATCACTCACCTAGAGCCAGACATCCCGGAATGTGAAGTCAAGTGGGCCTTAGGAAGCATCACTATGAACAAAGCTAGTGGATATGATGGAATTCCACGTGAGCTATTTCAAATCCTGAAAGATGATGCTGTGAAAGTGCTGCACACAATATGCCAGCAAATTTGGAAAACTCAGCAGTGGCCACAGGGCTGGAAAAGGTCAGTTTTCATTCGAATCCCAAAGAAAGGCAATGCCAAAGAATGCTCAAACTACCGCACAATTGGACTCATCTCACACGCTGGTAAAGTAATGCTCAAAATTCTCCAAGACAGGCTTCAGCAATATGTGAACCGTAAACTTCCAGATGTTCAAGCTGGTTTTAGAAAAGGCAGAGGAACCAGAGATCAAATTGCCATTGCTGGATCATCGAAAAAGCAAGCGAGTTCCAGAAAAGCATCTCTTTCTGCCTTATTGACTATGCCAAAGCCTTCGACTGTGTGGATCACAATATACTGTGGAAAATTCTGAAAGAGATGGGAATACCAGACCACCTGACCTGCCTCTTGAGAAACCTGTATGCAGGTCAGGAAGCAACAGTTAGAACTGGACATGGAACAACAGACTGGTTCCGAATAGGAAAAGGAGTATGTCAAGGCTGTATATTTTCACCCTGATTATTGAAATTTTATGCAGAGTACATCATGAGAAACAATGGGATGGAAGAAGCACAAGCTGGAATCAAGATTGCCAGGAGAAATATCAATAACCTCGGATATTCAGATGACACCACCCTTCTGGCAGAAAGCAAATAAAAACTAAAGAGCCTCATGATGAAGGTGAAAGAGGAGAGTGAAAAAGTTGGCTTAAAGCTCAACATTCAGAAAACTAAGATTATGGCATCTGGTCCCATCACTTTGTGGCAAATAGATGGAGAAACAGTGGAAACAGTGGCTGACTTTATTTTTCTGGGCTCCAAAATCACTGCAGATGATTGCAGCCATGAAATTAAAAGGCACTTACTCCTTGGAAGGAAAGTTATGACCAAACTAGACAGCATATTAAAAAGCAGAATTATTTTGCCAACAAAGGTCTGTCTAGTCAAGACTATGGTTTTTCCAGTGGTCATGTATGGGTGTGAGAATTGGATTATAATGAAAGTTGAGCACCGAAGAATTGATGCTTTTGAACTGTGGTGTTGGAGAAGACTCTTGAGAGTCCCTTGGACTGCAAGAAGATCCAACCAGTGCATCCTAAGGAGATCAGTCCTGGGTTTTCATTGGAAGGACTGATGTTGAAGCTGAAACCCCAATACTTTGGCCACCTGATGTGAAGAGCTGACTCATTGGAAAAGAACCTGATGCTGGGAAAGGTTGGGGGCAGGAGGAGAAGGGTTCAACAGAGGATGAGATGGTTGGATGACATCACCAACTCTTTGGACAGGGGTTTGGGTGGACTTTGGGAGTTGGTGATGGACAGAGAGGCCTGGCGTGCTATGGTTCATGGGGTCACAAAGAGTTGGACACAACTGAGTGACTGAACTGAACTGACTGAAATGAAACATTCACTCTGAATATATTTGTTAAAAGCCCAGTATGTTTCAGGTGAACAATGAGGACACACTATTGTACAAACTTTACAATATGATGGAAAATAGTGTTCACTACTGTGTTTTAAAGTTGAATTTGTTAGCCACATTTAGTTTACATGGAAAATAAAACATGTTATAAAACCCTAGTAGCTTTAACATGATTGTCAATTTTCTGCATCAACTTCACTGGGTTAAGGGATGCCCAGATAGCTGGTAAACGTTTTTAGGTGTGTCTTTGAGGGCTTTTCTGGAAGAAATTGGCATTTGAATTGGCAGACTGAGTGAAGAAGAGTGTCCTCACCAATGTAGGTGAACATCCTCCAATCTTCTGAGGGACCCAATAGAACAAAAAAGTGGAGGAGGAGTGAATTTATTTTCTGTTTGAGCTGGATGTCCGTTTCCTCCTGCTCTCAGACTTTGGCAGACTTTTCAAGTACCATCATCGCACGAACTATTCCCCCATAATAAATACCTTTTGTTTTCTATCTATCATCTATCTATCTAATCTATCACCTATTAGTTCTGTTTCCCTGAAGGGCCCTGATAGATGAATGAGATCAGAATCAGCAGGTAACTTATCATGCGAGTGTGAGAAAATTAACTTCATATGCCAAAAAAAAAGCTTATCAATTTGAATAAAAAGTTTATCATAATTCTAAAAGCTATCCTTTCTTAAAAGAAACATGCAAAATCTCAAGGTCACAGGCCTATGGTCCCTAGAACTATTCAAATTTGTCAATATTATGGAAAATGCCCTTCCCTCATTTTAGGAAAAAAAAAAAAAATTCTTACAAAACAAGATACAGAGCATAGATTTCACTTAATTTTCTTCATAACTTCCATGTAAATATTTACTATTATCTTTCTTTGTAAATGAAAATAATGGTAAATCCATTGCTTTGCATGGCCAAAAGCATTTGTGTGAACAGTTTCTTAAATATTACCATTAAAGTTTTATCACCAAATATTAGCTTAACATTTGTGGCCTCAGGTATCAACTTCAATTTTAACCAAAATTGCATGAAAAACATCTGGGACTTAGAACATATATCTAAACCACAAAAGAATCAGAGTTCAGAATAGAAACCACCAGATATATGTCTAAAAATATTACAAGGCAATTAGTTTGGCCTAGAGTGTTTTTAAAAGATGGTGAAAGTATACAGACCAGAGAAATTTGGTACTTATGCATTGATTGAATCAGAAAAGGCACCACATAAAAAATGAAATTTCATCAGAATCTAGAATAAATGAGCTTTCTCAAGAGAAAAAAAGTATATTGAGGGCAGCAGCAATTTATTCTCAAAATTCATCATAATATCATATGATGTTACTTACCTGTGAAATCTAAAAAAGAATAATGATAGAAATGAACTTATATACAAAACAGAAACAGACAACACAGACATCAACAACAAACTAATGGCTATCAATGGGGAAGGGGGAGGAAGGATAAATTAGGAGTTTTGGAGAGATAATCAACATACTTTTTTGAGGGAGACAGTTTAGCTAACTAAGAGCACTCTAACCAGAAGAAACAAATTGAAAAAAAATTCATAAATTTCACAATTAATCTTTGGTTTAGATTTCAAGAAAATTTTTGTTTTGATTTTCCCTTAGATCATCAACTTGTCTATATTACTCCAAATTTCAAGTATACAATAATCTTAAGCTAAGATACATTAAAAATCACTTTGCTCTATTTCAAGCATTTTATCTGGCTTATTTTTAATATTTCAAAGCATTCTTCAATATTAGTTATTAATTTAGAAAAACTAACTAAAAATGCTTTTATTGTACCACAAAGAAATAGCAGTTGCTCAAGATTGGCTTTAATGAGAAATGGAGAAGGTTTTCAAACTCAGTTAAAAGGTGGAGGAAAGTTGGGTAAAATCTAGGTTGCTCTAGTTAAGTTTCTTTCCCAGGATAATGCATTGTGATGCCTCCTTTCTGTCATCCCAAATCCTTTTTCCATTGAGCAAAACATCTTGACAATTATCTTCAGTCCTTTTTGCTTAAAATATCTTATCAGTACCTTTCTACTTGATGGGAAACTTTTATAGTTATATAAAACTTCAAGGTTTAACCTTATTATGGATATAAATTTGCCCCTCTCTCCACAAAAGTAACTTGGAATTCTAGCTCCCAGGTCCCCAGTGATCTTATTAGGAGACGGGGTCTTGACAGAGACAGACAAGTGAAAATGAAGTCTTTATTGAAGTAAAGTGAAAGTTGCTCAGTCAAGTCCGACTCCTTGCGACCCATGGACTATACAGTCCATGGAATTCTCCAGGCCAGAATTTTGGAGTGGGTAGTTGTTCCCTCCTCCAGGGGATCTTTCCAACCCAGTGATCAAACCCAGGTCTCCCGCACTGCAGGCGGACTCTTTATCAATTGAACCACAAGAAAAGCCCGAAGTCTTCAGGGAGGGCCCTAATTCAATATGGACCTTCCCAGGTGGCGCTAGTGGTAAAGAACCCACCTGCCAATGCAGAAGACACAAGAAACGGGGATTTGATCCCTGGGTTGGGAAGGCCCCCTGGAAAATAAAATGGCAACCCAGTCCAGTATTCTTATTTGAGAAATCCCACAGACAGAGGAGCCTGGCGGGTTACAGTCCCAAAAGTTGGACATGATTTAGTGACTAAACAACAAGAAGAATAATCCAATATGACTGGTATCCTTATAGAAAGGGGAAATTTGGACAAAGAGACACATCCATTGGGAGAACATGAGGCACAGATATAGGCAGAGACTGGGGTCATGCATCTATAAGACAAAGAATGACAGAGATTTCCAGCAAACCATCAGAAGCCAGTAGAGAGGTAGGGAACATAAACTCTTAGGCAATTAGAAGGAATCAGCTCTGTTGACACCTTGCTTTTTTACTTCTAGACTCTAAAACTGGGGCAATACATTGCATCTAGTTTGTGGTACTTTCCTATGATAGTTCTGGTAACTAGTAAGGCATGCAGGAGACTCAAGTACTAAGATGTTTTAAATACGTATTACAAGCAGTAAAGAATTCATACAAAAATAGCAGATAATAAAGACAAGGAAAATATCTTTGAGTTGAGAGTGAGCATGTTAGTTAGTAGAAGGGTAACTCCTACCTCTCCATCGTCATCTAGTCCTGCTCTCAATTTTATCCTCAGATTTCTAAGCTGCAGAAGAAGTGGCCTTATTTCACATTCTTCCAAGAGATGCAGATGTGGCTTTGATCCCTGGGTTGGGAAGATCCTGTGGAGTAGGAATCGCTGGATTCTTGCCTGGAAAATTCCATGGATAGAGGAGCCCAGTGGGTTACCAACCATGGGGTCACAAAGAGTCAGACACAACTGAGCACACACACACACACAATGTGCAATGGCCCCTGATTCCTGACACATTCTGTTCCTTCTAATTGTGTAACACTTTCACTAATTTTTATGAGGCAACCTAAATGTCACTGTCACCAGAGGACTTCTAGACCACCAAGGATAGGTTCAGTTCGGTTCAGTTCAGTCGCTCAGTCGTGCCCGACTCTTTGCGACCCCATGAATCGCAGGACGACAGGTCTCCCTGTCCATCACCAACTCCCGGAGTTTATTCAAACTCATATCCATTGAGTCAGTGATGCCATCCAGCCATCTTATCTTCTGTCGTCCCCTTCTCCTCCTGCCCCTAATCCCTCCCAGCATCAGGACCTTTTCCAATGACTCAACTCCTGGCATGAGGTGACCAAAGTATTGGAGTTTCAGGTTCAGCATCAGTCCTTCCAATGAACACCCAGGACTGATCTCCTTTAGAATAGACTGGTTGAATCCCCTTGCAGTCCAAGGCTCTCAAGAGTCTTCTCCAATATCACAGTTCGAAAGCATCCATTATTCGGCGCTCAGCTTTCTTCACAGTCCAGCTCTCACATCCATACATGACCACTGGAAAAGTCATAGCCTTGACTAGAGGGACCTTTGTTGGCAAAGTAATGTCTATGTTTTTAATATGCTATCAAGATTGGTCATAACTTTCCTTCCAAGGAGTAAGTGTATTTAATTTCATGGTTGCAATCACCATCTGCAGTGATTTTGGACCCAAAAAAATAAAGTCTGACACTGTTTCCACTGTTTCCACATCTATTTTCCATGAAGTGATGGGACCAGATGCTATGATCTTAGTTTTCTGATTGTTGAGCTTTAAGCCAACTTTTTCACTCTCCTCTTTCACCTTCATCAAGAGGTTCTTTAGTTCTTATTTGCTTTCTGCCATAAGGGTGGTGTCATCTGCATATCTGAGGTTATTGATATTTCTTCTGGCAATCTTGATTCCAGCTTGTGCTTCTTCCAGACCAGCGTTTCTCATTATGTACACTGCATATAAGTTAAATAAGCAGGGTGACAATATACAGCCTTCATGTACTCCTTTTCCTATTTGGAACCAGTCTGTTGTTCCATGTCCAGTTCTAACTGTTGCTTCCTGACCTGCATACAGGTTTCTCAAGAGGCAGGTCAGGTGGTCTGGTATTCCCATCTCTTTCAGAATTGTCCACAGTATATTGTGATCCACACAGTCAAAGCCTTTGGCATAGTCAATAAAGCAGAAATAGATGCTTTTCTGGAACTTTCTTGCTTTTTCAATGATCCAGCGGATGTTGGCAATTTGATTTCTGGTTCCTCTGCCTTTTCTAAAACCAGCTTGAACATCTGGAAGTTCACTGTTCACATTGGATAGGTTAGATTCTCCCAAAGCCTTATTTTTCTCTGTTTATTAAAGATAATAATGTTTTTGGAATTTTCATAAATAAAAATTTCTGTCTAGACATCTGTTACAGCAAAGACCAAATACATTGGTAACAATTTTATTTCTAGAATATGGATGATTTCTTGGCACACATTCGTGCACTCAAAACATTTTTTGTTGACCATGTGGTTATCCTATCTCCTGACAGCATATTATAATAAGTAAAAACAACGTTAAAAACAGGGCTTGCTCAAAGTGACAATTATTGGTACCTAACTAAAATTATTCACATCTTTTGTTTCAATACTATTCAGTAAAAGAACATGACTAATAACATTTCTTGAGATAATTTGATCCAGAGCAGGCCCCATTTCCTTTCTATATTGCTCCATGACCAAATATACCATCGCTACTCTGCAGGGAATTCCAGTAGAAACTTAGGTTTCTAAGTAGAGTATTTTGCACGGTAATTCAAAGATAGTTCTGTACAGGTATACTGCTGTAGCTATAGCTGTAGTAATTTAGGTTGTACTTACTTTCAAGAAAAAAAGCTCAGTTCTGTTGAAGGTTTTATTGCTAGTTCAATGTTATTCAAACTCGCACATTCTTGAAATTTGGGTAAAATTCTATTAAAAAGACATCTGACTAGCAATAGGCAGAATATTTTCCCAGTAGCTTATTATGAATATCTAACCTTATAACCTACTTCATATAATTTATAAACCAAATACAGTTGCATTTCAATACAATCTTGATTGTCTAGTATAAGCCAAACTATGTTTTAAGATACACAAACAAACTAGACATTTCACTTGTATTCACTTAAGTTATTGTTAAAATTTACATATATGCAAAGTTGCTTCAGTTGTATCTGACACTGTGCAACCCCATGGACTGTAGCTTGCCAGGCTCCTCTGTCGATGGGATTCTCCAGGTGAGAATACTGGAGTGGGTTGCATTTCCTTCTCCAAAATTTATATGTATATATAGAGAGATTATTTTGAAAATTGAAATCATTTAATTATGAAAATAGTATGTATGCTCACAGGAGTATAAAAATAGGTTGAATTTCTCTCTTTCCAAGGTTCAATTTGCACTCAGAGTTTACTGTCAACAATACTTTACTTTCCTTCCATAATATGCCAGTTACTAGATAAATACACATATCTGCATTCATTATATTGAGAAATGGAATACATTATACACACAATTTTGTATTTTTCCATTTAAAATAAGTATCTTTTCATAAAATCTGTTTTATTAAAACTGTTTTCAGCTTCATTCAGTTTCATTGAAATCTACATTATATCCCATTATAGAAATATATCATAATTCACTTAGCCTATCTCTCCATTATGGTCTTTAGGTTATTTGTATATTTTTTGGTATAGAAAGCATTTGCTATATACATCTATGGTGGTGGTGGTTTAGTAGCTAAGTTGTGTCCAACTCTTGCAACACAGTGGACTGTAGCCCACCAGGCTCCTCTGTCCATGGGATTCTCCAGGCAAGAATACTGGAGTGGGTTGCCATTTCCTTCTCCAGGGGATCTTCCCAACCCAGGAATTGAACCTAGGTCTCCTGCATTGCAGGCAGATTCAATATCAATTGAGCTACAAGGGAAGCCCATAAACATTTATACATAGACATAAAAGTAAATGTTTAGTATCAGTTGCTACCTGTATATTTTAAATTTTGTCAAATTTCTTTCAAAGTTTTTGTATCAATTTATACTCTGAAACAATATATAAGAATACTCATTTTTTCAGACCCTAGTAAGTCCTGTGAATTATCTATGTTTTTGACTCATTTGTGATCTGATGATAATAATAAGAATACTAGCTAACCAATATATGGCATACATTATTCATCAGAAACTATATACTATGTGTGTTTATGTGTGTATATACGTATGCACAAGCCTATATATGGATGTAGAGAGACTGACAGAGAATTGGCTTAAACGAAGTTGCTTTAGTGAACAAATATGCACTGTTAAATTATTCCAGGCATGTTTCAACATGCTGGAGTTTTGTTTGTGAACAACATGGGTAAAATTCCCTGCCTTCATGAAGCTTATATTCTAATGCAACTTGCATGAAGCTATCAATATATTTAAGTGTGGAATTACTATTATCAGATTTTCATTTCTGCTGCATGAATCTGGTTGAATGAAACACAAAGAAACAAACCAAGCATAAGACCACTACAATTATTGTCCCTTTAAATATCAGCCAACAAGAGGTCATAGCTGGTGTCCTACAGACAGCTTCGTCCAAATATGTATTCATCCTTTCCTGTGATATGTCATGTTTGAATCAATTAATTTAATTAAGTTCATTTTCATTTCCAAAAATGAAATGTCTCCTGATTTTGATTCTAGCTTTGAATGGCATAAGGTACAAACAAGTCAGTGAGGTGTTTTCTATTGTTTTTGTTGCTGTTTTGTTTTTTTAAGAATTTGAGAGAAAGTAGTGATTTGAATGTAGATGACATGAGGGGAATATATAAATAATTTAATATATGTCCCCAACCCAATATTTGTTCCTTGGGTGTCACTGGCCAAGATCCTCTCCTACTGTATGTAAATTTTGAAGGAAATAATCTGATTGAAATAACTTTGAGAGGACCTGTGGTGAATGGTGAGGGAAGGTGGAGCAGTTAAGGCATAACCAAGTGTACAACTGGAAGATCTTTGGGGTGTTATCTAGTGAGCAGGCTTTTTGCACAATGAATAGAATGAAGAAAAAAAGAAATTAACAGAATATAGTCAAGGAGGAAGAAAGCAATTTTTGTTGCATTCCTATCATACACAGGTAATTGAAACCTGTGCTTATTCTAGAAAGAACCCTTTCTTTAATCCTTGAAATACCCTTACACATTAGTCTCTGCACTAGAGGAAACAGGGAGCTTAAATTAGTGTAGAGCTCCCGCAGATATACTGTCTTTGAATCACATCTGCCTAATTTCAAAGCTTTGAGCTCCTGGAATTCTGGAATTCACAAGTGATATTTTAGCAAGCTTAGACCTACTTCCTGGGAAAACTGTATTTGGGTCAAGAGGCAACAGTTATAACTGGACGTGGAACAAAAGACTGGTTCAAAACTGGGAAAGAAGTATATCAAGGCTGCATATTGTCAACCTGCTTATTTAACTTACATGCAGAGCACATCACGCAAAATATCAGCTGGATGAAGCACAAGCTGGAATCAAGATTACCAGGAGAAATATCAATAACCTCAGATATGCAGGTGACACCACCCTCATGGAAAGTGAAGAGGAACTAAAGATCCTCTTGATGAAAGTGAAAGAGGAGAGTGGGAAAGCTGGCAAAAACTCAACATTCAGAAAACTAAGATCATGGCATCCGGTCCCATCACTTCATGGCAAATAGATGGGGAAACAGTGGAAACAATAGCAGACTTAATTTTCTTGATCTCCAAAATCACTGCAGATGGTGACTGCAGCCATGAAATTAAAAGACGGTTGCTCTTTGGAAGAAAAGTTATGACCAATCTAGACAGTATATTAAAAAGCAGAGATATTACTTTACCAACAAAGATCCCTCTAGGCAAAACTACAGTTTTTCCAGTGGTCATGTATGAATGTGAGAGTTGGACTCTAAAGAAAACTGAGCACTAAAGAATTGATGCCTTTGAACTGTGGTGTTGGAGAAGACTCTTGAGAGTCCCTTGGACTGCAAGGAGATCCAACCAGTCAATCCTAAAGGAAATCAGTCCTGAATATTCATTGGAAGGACTGATGCTGAAGCTGAAACTCCAATACTTTGGCCATCTGATGCAAAAAGTGGACTCATAAGAAAAAACCCTGTGCTGGGAAAGATTGAAGGCAGGAGGAGATGGGGACGACAGAGGATGAGATGGTTGGATGGTATCACCGACTTGATGGACATGAGTTTGAGCAAGCTCCAGGAGATGGTGATGGACAGGGAAGCCTGGCATGCTGCAGTCCATGGGGTCACAAAGTTTCGGACAGGACTGAGTGACTGAACAACAACAGAGCCCTGAACAACAACTTTACCCTGGCTCAGTGGTAAAGAGTTCACCTACCAAGCAGGAGATATGGGTTTGATCCCTGGGTCAGGAAGATCCCTTGGAGAAAGAAATGGCAACCCACTCCAGTACTCTTGCCTGGGGAATGGCATGGACAGAGGAGCCTGGAGGGCTACAGTCCATGGAGTCACAAAGAGTTGAACATGACTGAGCAACTAAACAACAATAACAAGAGCTCTGGAAACATGTTCAAGTTATTTTCACCTTATAAAAAACCTTTATTAGCAGAATAATATTGCCAATAATTTTCATTAAATATCAACATGTTCTGTTTTCAGAAAGGTTACTAAGCCCATTGTTATACATGTGTATGTGTACACAACTAGTCGTGTTAGACTCTCTGTGACCCCATGGATTGTAGACCTCCAGACTTCTCTCTCCATGGAATTTTCCAGGCAGGAATACTGGAGTTGGTTGCCATTGCCTCCTCCAGGGAATCTTCCTGACCCAGGGATTGAACACACATCTCTTGTGTCTACTCATTGGCAGATGCACTCTTCAACAAGCGAGCCAGAAAGGAAACCCCATTCTTTATACATATTAGAATGCTACTCTTGGAAAAGGCAAAATTTTAATTCTATTTACTTAAATAGATCTTACTTAGTTAAATACTCAATACCTAACTTATTTTTCAAACTGTATTTCCATCACCTACTTATTAGAGATGCCAAATCCACACTAGAATATATCATGTATAATATAATTTTATATATTTAACTTGCATGGAAAGTTTTTAACATTTTATTATGTATAAAATATGCATGGGGTAAGTGATGAGTTTTTTCTAGATTCAAAGAAATATTTAAGAAGTAGAAGCAAGCTAACATATATGAAGGCATTCATTAAGGCCACAGTTAGAAAGGAGTGGGTACTACTTCCTGACATTTGTTTTCTTTTTGGAATTTCTTCTTTTCCATTAATTGTCAGTTTCCATTGCTCTGCCCCCTGTTCTCTTTGATGTATCTGAGGATAAAAAGTGCATGTGGGTAAGGCAATGGAAGAGGAGGTGTCAATAATTAGCACTCCTTAGATAGAAGAGATATCAGAATGCTGGACTTTCAATGGAGTTAGGACAAGGGGATACTGGGGAGACGTCATGTCAAATCTGGAGATTGTCTCACATCTTCCAAATTACAAAAATGCTCTCCTTGAAGAAGACCTCTAGTTGTCTTGTTACACAGGATTTTTTTTTTTTTTTTAAGATTGATGCAGACTTGTAGAAGAAAATACCTGGGGTTTTGGAGTCAATCCAATGCATAACTCTGTAGCATAAAAATGAGATTATTAAATATTTCAGGTTATTAAACATCTGATGACTTGGCTTCCTCATTTGAAAACTGGACAATGTCTGTCCCATAGGATTTTGTAAGTATTAAACTACAAAGTATAAAATAAGCCTAGTGCAGTTACAGACACTTGGCAGGGATATAACAAAGGCTACTATCTTTCCTTCATGTATATATTTCACAAATGACTGGAAATAGTATTATTCTGGAGGTAATATTATTATATGACCGTAGATATTTTAAATTTTAATTTATTCCTCTTATCAGAATTATGTACAAGAATTCCTATTGCATATAAAAATATAAATAGTTGCATTAATTGCCTCATTCAAACTGACAAATCTAAGCTTAAAAAAATTAAACCAAAGTCAACTGAAAGTTAAAATGCTTTCCAGGAAATCAAATAAAACTATTTCTTACTACTTATTGTATTGGGATCATATTTTATACAAAGTTATATAGCTTATTTTTTGTATAAAATTATCTCATGGACATTTTTCCTGTAATATAGGGACTAACGTGTAAGGGTATTTCAAGGATTAAAGAAAGTGATGTTTGTAAAATAAGCACAGGTTTCAATTACTTGTATATGGTGTATATCTGTTGTTTAGTAGATAAGCTGTGTCCGACTCTTTTGCAACCCCATGGACTATAGACAGCCAGGCTCCTCTGTCCACGGGATTTCCCAGGCAAGAATACTGGAATGAATTTCCGTTTCCTTCTCCAGGGAATCGTCCCAAGCTCAGTTCAGTTGAGTCACTTAGTTGCATCTGACTGTTTGTGACCCCATGGACTGCAGCACGCGAGGCTTCCCTGTCCATTGCCAACTCCTGGAGTTTACTCAAATTCATGTCCACTGAGTCGGTGATGCCATCCAACCATCTCATGCTCTGTCGTCCCCTTCTCCTTCCGCCTTCAATCTTTCCCAGCATCAGGGTCTTTTCAAGTGAGTTATTCTTTACATCAGGTGGTCAAAGTATTGGAGTTTCAGCTTTAGTATCAGTCCTTCCAATGAATATTCAGGACCGATTTCCTTTAGGATGGACTGGTTGGATCTCCTTGCAGTCCAAGGGACTCAAGAGTCTTCTCTAACACCACAGTTCAAAAGTATCAATTCTTCAGTGCTCAGCTCCAAACCAGGGATCAAAGCCGTGTCTCCTGCACTGGTAGGAGAATTCTTTACCACTGAGCCATCCACGGAAGCCCCGTGTACATTTAGTAGTGCTTTAACTCTCCAACTCCCCTCACCATTCACCACAGATCCTCTCAAAGTTTAGAGAGCATCACTTTGGATGTGCAACAGCAAATTCCCCACATATAACATACTCTGTCATCCCCTTACAGGGTTACTCCTGAACAGGTAACTGCTATGATTGAATTATCTCAAATCAAGAGATGTAATGATTAGAAAAGAACCAGCTACAGAACAATCAATAGGCTGATGAAGAATGTACACCAGAATAATTACGATATGAAATTTCAGATATATAGCCCTCAAATTCTATTTCTGAGTCTAATGCAAAATCCAGAAATCAATTAGAAAATATTAGAATACCAGTGTGAGATCAGTAAATGAATTTAGGTCATTAACTGTTAGGTGAAGGGGAAGGCACAGACCCTTAGAAAACAAAAACAGCATAAACCAAGATGAGGGAAAGAACTAACTATACTTATTGTTTAAGTACAATAATTTTAAAAATAATATTAAAAGCTACCTTCTGTCTTCTAGTCATCTTCTAAAATGAAAGCATGATGATGCCATTTCCCAAAACAAAATATGTTGCTTGTTGTCTGCTGTGCTTTGGGCACTTTTAAATTTATATTCTTGGCTTTTAATGTGACTCCAACCTATTTTTTCCTTTTTATTTTTTCTATTGCATCTTATTTATCAACTTGTTCATAAACATGCTATCAACTTTGGTGACTTTTATTAACATCATATTGGTCTACCACCTGGTTGGAAGGTTCTTTCCTCAACTTTTGCTATCATTACTGCTGATGTCTCTGAAGAATCAGGACAACTGTCACTCTGCTTTGCCAGGCAAAAATAATTGCTCTTCCATTACCTTGTTTATGCTTCTATCAAAATATATAACACACTTAGAGCTACACTAACTAGTGGTATTTGCATAATCAATATTTTTCAATTGAAATTAGAATTCCACACAGAGCATTAGCAAACCTCAGACCAATGGTTACAGAAAAAAGGGGAGAAAGAGATGGATTCGGTAGTTCTCACAGGAGATTCCATAGTTTAGTTTGCAAGGACCCAGAATTATTTGTGGAGATTTGGGGGAGAATGAGACATTTGTATAGAAAACACAGCCTAAAAGTCATTGCACACAGGGATAAATAGCTAAAAGGAGTAGGCTGAAAACAAGGCGACCCAAGGACAGAAGTTAACCAGAAATCCATGTCAGCAGCCTTTGTCAGAGAAGTTTATCTACAGCCAATAGCAACCATGCTACCAAACTGGCATCCAGAAGTAGGAAAGCTAATGAAGAGAAAAGACAGAAGCAAGGCAAAGATCCATATACAGATTCCTAAGACAGGAAAGCAAGCCAAGGAAAACATGTAAGAAGAGTTGTCAAAATTGGAGTCATCATGAGAATGTCAGACTCAGGACAAGACAGTCTTGGTACCAAATCACAAATATTTGTGATAGAATATTAACTTTTTCCTATCTGACTCCCAGACCTGTATGAATATCAAAATTAACATTGTCTTAAATTACAAATTACAAATCCTACTTCCAAAGATTGAGAATCAATACATTCGTACTTAAAAACAAATAAAAATACACTGAAAAGAATTCTGCATTTCAGCCAGCTTTTTTCTAGACTAGGAACATGCCACAATCAGAGTCAACCCATGCTTGTATCTATTTTCCTCTCTAACTAGAGCTTTTAATTTCCTCTGTTTTTGTATTGAAAACTTTTAATTTGTAATATTTCACCACAATTCCTCTCAACTTTCCCCTTGGATATCTTGCTCAGTATGATGGTTTGTTTTATTTTTCTATCAAGAAAAGATCACATGTATCTAAAGCCTTTTTTTCTTGAGCTTTCCCCATTGTTTTCAGACTCAAACACCCTCATAAATAAGCTAGTGTCTTTGATTTTACTTTTCCTGGCATCCACAAGATTCATCTAGACTCACAGGATCAATCAATCCTCACATAATCTGTCAATAGATTCATCAAGAATCTTTGCAGTTAATATGCTTATGCTGGTGTTAATGGTAAAATTGCAAACCTATAATAACATGTCAGTATATAATTTATTCTAACATTTCAACCATATATTACAACTGATAAATTTCTGATTAAATGAATGAACTCAATAAGCATTCAACAAACATTTATCTACAACCACTTTCTGAACTTTAGTAATTAGATGGAGACTGTAGGACAATGACAAATCAATTCCAAAGGCACATTTTCAGTTTCTAGAAAGTGAAAAAAAAAAAAAAAAAAAATAATGGAGACAAGTTTTGATTTTAATAATGGTGAAACACTAGTACATATGTTATATGCAAATCATGTATTATGACATGTTTTATTATATTCAATTGTATCTTAATACAGGGGTTGGACATTTTTTCTATAAAGTGACAGATAATAAATGATTTCAGGTTTGTGGGCCATATAGTTTCTTTTGAATCCCAGGTTAGAACCCCAGTTTAAACTATACCAGTGCCTGCTTTAGTAGATACACTTTGATCCATGGTATTATATATTGGTACGATGAAATATGAACTTTTTCTTCTTTAGAATCCTTGGTATAACATACCTGAAGACATGATACATCTTGATGGAATAGAATGTATTAAGTTATTTTTACAATATAAAATTCTAGGATTCAAGCCACCAAATATTTATCACATACTCTATGCTGCATGATGTAGGAGGAAAAGAAAGAGGAAAACTTTCCCAACAAGCTGTTAGGACCTTGTTAATTTAAGAGTTGTTACAGTGAAGCACAGGGTGTTGTTCAACAACATCACAGGAAAAAAATACAAAACAAAACTGAAATAGCTGTTTATTACTTACAGGTCTTGGACGAAGTACAGAGCATGCCTCAAAGGGCCACAAAAGGAAGTCAAGGCAGAGTGAGACCAAGAGAGAGACAGGAGTTAGGTGAGACACACGCCTTTATTAGAGTGCCTGGGTTCAAAGGTAGGGCCAGCTTGGTCAGCTCAAATAAAAAGAGAAGGGTTTTGGAAAGCACCACAGGGTCTTATCTAATGAAATCATAAGGCATCCAGGTGCTGGGAGGCAGGGGAGACTGCGGATCACAAGGGCTATTGGGGAAGTTATATCAGGAACTTACTTTTGCGGGTGATGCTGAGGCTGCTCTCTAGGACTTGAGCTGGTATAAGAGGGCTAGCATCAGTTTAAGGTCCCTGCCAGACCCTTGACCAAACAAATTGACTGCAGATGCAACAATCCTAAGGAGTAGAATGGCTAAACTCTCAACACAAACTTTGTTTCAAAATTAGTTGTACTCATATCCTAGAACTGTGGTAAAATTATCACAAATTAGCTTGAGACAACAGTCATTTATTCTCTCAGAATTCTGGATACCTGAGGCCTGAAGTCAGGGTGTCAGCAGAGTCAAGCTCCCTTTGAAGGCCCTTGGGAAGTAGCCTTCCTTGCCCCTCCCTCCTTTGTTTTGCTTTCTGAAATCCTTAACACTCACGGGTTTGTCCCTGCAGCAGTCTAATCATCTTCAAATGGTCTTCTCTCTCTGAGTCTCTGTATCGTCTCTTCTTCTTATAAGGGTATCAGTCATTAGACTTAGGACTCATCCTAAATCCAGGATGAATTCATCTTGAGATCCCTAACCATTAACCACTGTTAGGACTCTATTTCCAAATAAGATCACATTCTAAGGTTCTAGGTGAATATGATTTTGGGGGAACAGTATTCATTCCACTACACCAGTCATCATTTGCTTATTTTTTAAGTCTTTTCTGATGACTCGTTTAACTTCTTCCAAAAAACAACATTGTTTTTAACTCCTCAAAGGTCAGAGCTCAAAGACTTTATCGGTTGGTTTTGTCAAGAAACACAGCGCCAACACAAGTATTAGCATAATTGGAGGTGTAAATAAAAATTAGGGTTTACAAAACATGAAACTGCCATAAGAATTCTGTAAAGCTGCAGCCGAAAAATGCACTGTAATGATTGTAGAAACCATATGAAGCAGCCTGAGATGCCACCAATTTGCTTCATCAAAACTACAATGAAAACTAATGGGGGATGTCTATAAAATGTCTGTGTGTCCACTGTAACTGCAAGGTAGTGCTCATGGAAAGTCCGCGTGCATGGATGTTCAGTTGATTCTGTTATGTTTGACTCTTTGCAACTCTATGGACTGGAGCCTGCCAGGCTCCCCTGTCCATGGGGTTCTCCAGGCAAGAATACTGGAGTGGGTTGCCATGCCCTCCTCCAGGGGATCTTCCTGACCCGGGACTAGACCCTTGTCTCATGCATCTCCTGCATTGCAGGTGGATTATTTACCACTGAACCACCAAAGAGGCCCTCATGGAATGTCTACAGAAATGCTATTTATGGTCATCATACTCTTCTGAGAAAAACAGCTGCTATTTCACATCCATCTCCGAATCTCACAGAATTTTCTTTCATTGACCAACTCAAATCTAGCGCCATAGAGAAGGGGATTTTGGAATATACGCTTCCCAGATGAGATAGGCAGTGGTGGTGAAAAACTGTCACCAGGCTAACCAGCATAGTCTGCTCCTTTGTTAACCTGGTTTCTAAAACCACC
Organism: Muntiacus reevesi; assembly: GCF_963930625.1. Classification (NCBI taxonomy): domain Eukaryota; kingdom Metazoa; phylum Chordata; class Mammalia; order Artiodactyla; family Cervidae; genus Muntiacus; species Muntiacus reevesi. Next base: position 84,828,438 of record NC_089254.1, on the reverse strand, counting down.
TTTTGAACTATACTTAATTTACAGATAAAGTCAATAACCCTTAATAAGCAGTACCATCCAGGTTCCACCAATGGCAGGCCAGGTGGAGAGTCACAGAATCCAGAGAAAAGGGCTAGTGGCCTCACAAAGACACAGTTTAACTAAAGTGAACTGGAGAGGACTCTCAGAAGCTTTCTAAAAAACCCCATGGACTGTGTCACATCCAGAATAACTCACTCCAGGAGAAGGATGAGGAGGATCAGGGAGAGAGTCTTATGGGAGGCTTCACAATTCTCTCACGTCAAGAGTTGGGGAAAGTCTAGAAGAAGCCAGAAGTCTCGCTCATTTTGGCAGAAAAGCTTACTCCAGTGTTGGGAAGTCACATAATACCAGAGACACTGAGAAAAATCATGAGACGACGCATAGTCTCACCAAACACAGTGACCACAGATCACAGCGCTGGGGATCATGCTGCAGGTGCAGAAACTATGGGCTTCAAAACAGGGAGAGTGGCCCCTCAGGAAGTGACTCCGGTGTGGAAGAAGAACATCCAGGGAGCAGCTGAAGGGACCAAAGATGGTTCTGGAGACTGGATCAGTAGAAAGTGCACGCTACACGAGTGATGAAATTCAGCTCTGGGGGTGGGTGTCACTGACTGAAGTTGGCAGGTGGAATAGCCTCACAGCAGCCCTTACAAGGTACAGAAATAAATGGCCACTGAGCATAGAGGGCTCCCACCATCCCGGGTGGGAAGGTAGGGTCTCACAGAGGTTCACCGACGCCTGGATGGCAGAGTTCTTCATGTCAACAGTGCCCTTTATGGCAGTCTTGGCAGAGAGGGTGGTGGGATCTGTCTTCTACAACCTGGGGTGCAGTTTAGTTGGCAGGCATTCTCGATAAGAGGCTAATTGATGGTTCAAGGGTTTCTCAGTTCTTTGTGGACGCCTCCCCTCGAAGGACTCCCTCAGCCAGGTCCACGAAAGGAGGTTCATCACTGACTCTTCCGCCAATCGTCACTATACAGGCCAGACCAGGGACCTACGCCTCCTTGAACTGGGTCTCTACCCCAGGGAAGAAGGGTAAGACTCTGCTGCTGGTGAAAACATGGGTCCCCTTGGTCCTGGAAGGCCGGTGTGATCCTGTTCCAGGCCTCATTCCCTGAGGACCGGGGCTGCAGTGGGTGCAGTTGCTTCTGATTCTCATTTCCTATCAGCATGATGGCTGTGGCAATGACCGCAGTGGGATCTCCCTTCTTTCTTTTGAAACCAGCATATATATACATATGCACACACATACTTATATACTTATATATATATATATTACTTATTTATAGCATATATATAAATATATTTATTTATATATATATTTTACATTTTAGGAGTGTGATGTTGAATTGTATTCTTTAGTTTATGATATGCCCACCACCTTTTATTATAAAATTTTACTCATTTTAATTTATTTGCTTATGTTCCCCCTTCATCTTTTAACATCACTGCCACTCCTTTCCTCCTATAAGCACACAATCTTAAGATTTTGATCAATTTTGCTCCTGTATTAGTAGTATCCTTGTCTCCTTGAGAGGAAATCTAGAACAAGATGCTAAACTAAAAATGACATGCAATGAAGGACTTGACCTTTAGTGTACTTTACAAAGGCCCCTCATTTCCAATGCCTTCCCTCAAACTAAGAATAATAATAATGAAAGAGTTAAACTAAACACATCAGTCCTTTAAAGTGCTTTGCATTTACTATCTTGAAGCAATAGAAAAATGGTTTAAGTGTAAATCCTGGTTTTCAGTAATAATTGGGCTTCAAGTGAATTTTTCCCACAAGGTCTACATTAACTGGTTGGAATTTCTTCTCAACCTGCCTTAGAGTCATAAACTTTTATTTGTTTAAATGCCAATATAGATGTGCACAACCTATCCTTACTCTACATGAGCTGTAGAGGATCTGAATCACAATTACATGATTTTAAGAGGCTCAGAAAACATTCCTGCTATTGATTTACCACAGCCTCCTTCACTAGTGTCAATTTTTAACATAACAGCAATTACACAGAAGGTGGAGAGGGATATAGAGTGAGAAATAAGGATACTCTTTTTGTTATTATAAATTAATGGTGCAAAAACAATAGAGGTCTTCCTCTCAGTTTTCTAACAGAACTGATAGTGTCAGCTTTCCTGAAATGGCAGTGGAAGAGGGTGGGACTCCTGCAGACACCAATATTTACTACAAATCACTGACTTATAATCACAAAACCAGTGTGACTTATGGCAACTATATATGGGATAAGCCCTCTGAATGTAATAAACACAGCATATTGACTAAATTTTTTCAATTAAATTCTGTTTTTGTTTTTTAAATTGTGTTCCCACATTTTGTACAAAAATAAATCCTAGCATTTTTGTTGATGGTGATGTCAGTAGTTTCTTAAAAATTATTTATCTATTTTTGACTGCTCTGGATCTTCATTGCTACATGGGCTCTTCTCTAGTTGTGGCAAGTAGGGGCCACTCTTTCTTTAGTTGCAGGGTACAGGCTTCTTGTGGTGATTTCTCTTGTTGCAGCTCCCACGCTCTAAAGCACAGGCTCAATAGCTGTGGCAGAGGAGTTAGTTGCTCTGCAGCATATGGGACCTTCTGGGATCAGAGATCAAACCCACGTCTCCTGCATTGGCAGGCAGATTATTTACCACTGAGCCACCAGGGAAGCCCCTGGTAGCCCCAGTAGTGTTTTAAAATAAGTAACTTTTTAACTCTGTTAGGGAATACTGAGGTGAGAGTATTGAACTAGTTATTCAGACTTCTTGAAAGAAAGCATTATGCCTTGAATGTGTTTCATATTGAAGATGGCCCTTTGAAAGACACAGGCAAATTGAAAAACAGTAGCTCTCTATTATGTAATTGTTGATATAAAGATCAAGTTGTATGTTTTAGATTAGAATCAACTTTCTCTCTTACATTCACAAACTCATGCATATAACTCATGTTTATAGCATAACTGGACGAGAACTAGAGCCTGGGCTTAATAAAATCCAATTTTCACCAGGGAGAAACAAAAAGACCACATATTAAAATGATACTGTACTGAAATATAGGATACCAAAGTGAAAAATAAAAGAAGATGTGGAAAGTGAAAGTATAGTATAAATTTATAAGTATTTGCAGGCAGAGTTGTCCACAGTTTAATGAGAAAGGCAGTAACTGGATATTCATCTGGCATCATAGGGAGTCCACACAACAGGAAAAACGTGTGGGAATGAGGCAGAGATAGCAATAAACAAAACCAAAAAAGTTACAAGTTGAATTAAAAAAATCAGTGAGGATTTTATAAGGCCATTAAAAAGATGAAATTTAACAATGGGAAGAATAGTCTATTAAAGTTGAGTGGACAAAAGAATTTGGTACAAATGTAGTGATATTAGATATTTAGAATACTAAGCATCATCATAATTAACAGTATCATGATCATAAACAACAGTCATCATCATAACTAAAAATTACTGAATACTTACCATGAAGTGAACACTATACCAGTGAACACTTATACCAGGCTGTAAGAGGTTTCACAGCCTTACTATAAGACCAAGTAATTTGCCATGAGTCTGAAGAAACTAGTTTTTTTTTGTTGTTGTTGTTCTAGCAAAATTTATTATGCAGTAATTACAAAGGTTAAAGATTCTTCCATCTCAAATAAAAATAACTGTTACGCACACATAATACAGTACCTTAGAGTGAGTCCAATAAATATCACAGGACGTACAGGGCATTTTCAAATGGAGAGACAGAAACTAGTTTTAAATCCCATTTTTTTCTACCTCATCCATCAATGGAATCACCTTAGTTAAACACTTTAACCTTTAAAATGTTGTTTAACTGAGACTTATCTTCTTAAAATGGTTTTGATGTTAAAAAATTGCACTTTATTTAGTAGCTCATTTGTGCCACTAATGCAGTGTTTTAAACTCTTAATGCTAGGGTTCTTTATAAAATTTTTAAACATAATATCTTATTATTTAATCCATTGTTTGTAGATATTTTCTTTAAAAGAATAGCCCCACATTTAGGCTTTACATGTAAAAAATAGATTTTCATTATTTCCCAGACATTATTCATTTTAGTTCAGTTTAGTCCCTCAGTCATGCTGGACACTTTGTGAACCCATTGACTGCAGCACGTCAGACCTACCTATCCATCACCAACTACCAGAATCTACCCAAACTCATGTTCATTGTGATCTCATCCAACCATCTCATCCTCTGTCTTCCCCTTCTCCATCTGCCCTCAATTTTTCCCAGCATCAGGGCCTTTTCAAATGAGTCAGTTCTTTCGCATCAGGAGGCCAAAGTATTGGAGTTTCAGCTTCAGCATCACTCCTTCCAATGAATATTCAGGACTGATTTCCATTAGGATGGACTGGTCTCCTTGCAGTTCAAGGGACTCTCAAGAGTCTTCTCCAACACCACAGTTCAAAAGCATCTATTCTTTGGGGCTCAGCTTTCTTTATAGTCCAACTCTCACATCCTTACATGACTACTGGAAAAACCATAGCCTTGACTAGATGGAACTTTGTTGGCAAAGTAATGTCTCTGCTTTTTAATATGCTGTCTAGGTTGGTCATAACTTTCCTTCCAAGGAGTAAGTGTCTTTTAATTTCATGGCTGCATCACCAGGTGCAGTGATTTTGGAGCCCAAAAAAATGAAGTCTGACACTGTTTCCACCGTTTCCCCATCTATTTGCCATGAAGTGATAAGACCGGATGCCATGATCTTAGTTTTCTGAATGTTGAGCTTTAAGCCAACTTTTTCACTCTCCTCTTTCACTTTCATCAGGGGGCTCTTTTGTTCTTCTTCACTTTCTGCCATAAGGGTGGTGTCATCTGCATACCTGGAGTTATTGATATTTCTCCCGGCAATCTTGATTCCAGCTTGAGCTTCATCCAGCCCAGCATTCCTCATGATGTACTCTGCATATAAGTTAAATAACCAGGATGACAAAAATACAGACTTGATGTACTCCTTTTCCTATTTGGAGCCAGTCTGTTGTTCCATGTCCAGTTCTAACTGTTGCTTCCTGACCTGCATACAGATTTCTCAAGAGGCAGATCAGGTGGTCTGGTATTCATATCTCTTGAAGACTTTTCCACAGTTTGTTGTGATCCACACAGTCAACGGCTTTGGTATAGTCAAAGCAGAAATAGATATTTTTCTCGAACTCTCTTGCTTTTTCGATGATCCAGCAGATGTTGGCAATCTGATCTCTGGTTCCTCTGCCTTTTCTAAACCCAGCTTGAACATCTGGAAGTTCACCATTCATGTATTTCTGAAGCCTGGTTTGCAGAATTTTGAGCATCACTTTGCTAGAGTATGAAATGAGTGTAACTGTGCGGTAGTTTGAGCATTCTTTAGGATTGTCTTTCTTAGGTATTGGAATGAAAACTGACCTTTTCCAGTCCTGTGCAACTGCTGAGTTTTCCAAATTTGCTGGCATACTGAGTGCAGCACTTTTACAGTCTTTTAGGATTTGAAATAGTTCAACTAGAATTCCATTACCTCCACTAGCTTTCTTTGTAGTGGTGCTTCCTAAGGCCCACTTGACTTCACATTCCAGGATGTCTGGCTCTAGGTGAGTGTTCACACCATCGTGATTATCTGGGTCATGAAGATCTTTTTTGTACAGTTCTTATGTGTATTCTTACCACCTCTTCTTAATATCTTTTGTAAGATATAGGTACGAGAAACCCCATTAAGATGGTAGGTGCTGAAAAAGGGCAACAGAGGGCAGAAAGACTGAAACCACAATAACAGAAAACTAGCCAATATGATTATATGGACCACAGCCTTGAATAACTCAATGAAACTAACCATGCCATGTGGGGCCACCCAAGATGGTCGGGTCATGATGGAGAGGTCTGGCAGAATGTGGTTTAACGGAGAAGGAAATGGCAAACAACTTCAGTGTTCTTGCCTTGAGGACCCCGTGAACAGTACGAAAAGGCAAAAAGATAGGACGCTGAAAGATGAACTCCCCAGATTGGTAGGTGCCTAATATGCCACTGGAGATCAGTGGAGAAATAACTCCATAAAGAATGAAGGAACAGAACCAAAGCAAAACAACACCCAGTTGTGGATGTGACTGGTGATAAAAGCAAGTTCTGATGCTGTAAAGAGCAATATTGCATAGGAACCTGGAATGTTAGGTCCATGAATCTAGGCAAATTGGAAGTTGTCAAACAGGAGATGGCAAGAGTGAACCTCGACAATCTAGGAATCAGTGAACTAAAATGGACTGGAATGGGTGAATTTAACTCAGATGACCATTATATCTACTACGGTGGGCAGGAATCCCTTAGAAGAAATGGAGTAGCCATCATGATTAACAAAAGAGTTCAAAATGCAGTACTTGGATGCAATCTCAAAAACAACAGAATGATCTATGTTCATTTCCAACTCAAACCATTCAATATCACAGTAATCCAAGTCTATGCCCCGACCAGCAGGCTGAAGAAACTGAAGTTGAATGGTTCTATGAAAACCTATAAGACCTTCTAGAACTAACACCCAAAAAGGATGTCCTTCTCATTATAGGGGACTGGAATGCAAAAGTAGGAAGTCAAGAAACACCTGGATTAACAGGCAAATTTGGCATTGGAGTACAGAAGGAAGCAGGACAAAGGCTAATAGAGCTTTGCCAAGGGAACACACTGGTCATAGCAAACACCCTCTTCCAACACCACAAGAGAAGACTCTACACATGGACATCACCAGATGGCCAACACTGAAATCAGATTGATTATATTCTTTGCAGTCAAAGATGGAGAAGCTCTATATAGTCAGCAAAAACAAGACTAAGAGCTGACTGACTCAGATCATGAATTCCTTATTGCCAAATTCAGACTTAAATTGAAGAAACTGGGGGAAACCACTAGACCATTCAGATATGACATAAATCAAATCCTTTATAATTATACAGTGGAAGTGAGGAATAGATTTAATGAGCTAGATCTGATAGAGTGCCTGATGAACTCTGGATGGAGGTTCATGACATTGTACAGGAGACAAGGAACAAGACCATCCCCATGGAAAAGAAATGTAAGAAAGCAAACTGGATGTCTGAGCAGGGCTTACAAAAAGCTATGAAATGAAGGGAAGTGAAAAATAAAGGAGAAAAGGAAAGATATACCCATTTGAATTCAGAGTTCCAAAGAATAGCAAGGAGAGATATGAAAGTCTTCCTCAGTGATCAGTGCAAAGAAATAGAGGAAAACAACAGAATTGGAAAGACTAGAGATCTCATCAAGAAAATCAGAGACACCAAGGGAACATTTCACGCAAATATGGGCTCAGTAAAGGACACAAATGGTGTGGACCTAAGAAAAGCAGAAGATATTAAGAAGAAGTGGCAAGAATACACAGAACTGTACAAAAAAGAACTTCATGACCCAAATAATCATGAGGGTATGATCACTCACCCAGACATTATTATTCTACCTCAAATTCAAACAAATACACCAATTCTGCAATATGAAGCAACATCTACAAACCAACTGATTGTCTTAAGTGTTTGTAGAATATAGTTTTGGATTTTCTCTAGGGTAATTTCTAAAAATATATTTGGCATAAAAATAATTGAATTATTTGATGAATTGTGTAACACTGCAAAAGCAGAAAACTATAATTGTATTTGTCCATTATTGTTTTCCTAAACTGAAGTCCAGCGCAACTATAGCAAAGAAAAATACATGGAAAATATATATCCTGCTTTTCCATAGCTTAAATTTCATTCCTAAGATTATACATGAGTATATAAAATATTCTCAGATTTTACATGTCTTTCTAACAAAGAGGATAGTGGTATGGGCACATTTAAATCACAAATAGCTTTTAAACTTATTATTGTTATAAATATTTTTATTCTAAAGCAGATCTATCTTCCAAAGCATCATAGGCTAAAATTTTCTTCAAATCTTTAAATATATGATCAACTGCAATGTTAGGTTATCGGATGATCTAAAGTACTTAAAAACAGAAAAAATAATCCCATGAGGCAGAATTGGAGCCAAAGAAAAGTCCTTTAAAAACGGTCAGATACTAACAAGAGAAAACTTTAGGGAAAGGGTTTGGATTCAGTTATTCATCCTGAAAACTGACTCTTACCTAATTCAGGTACTTTTCTTAACACTGACATTCCTTCCATTCATTACTGGCTCCTTTCAATTCCAAGGAGTTGATTTATGGATACAAACAGGTTCCCTTACTCTGTTAGCTGTGAATGGTGTGATATTCTGCTTGGCAGCATTTACAATGAGGGAAGAAAGAGATGACAAATTAGATCTCTCATTCAATGATATTTCTTTTTAATACTCTTTCTAATTTTTGCATGATGTCTCTCCTTTGATCCAGCTTCAAAATATATGCTCATTCTTAATTTTGAATCTTTGTTCTTTGTCATTCTGATGAATAGAAAAGCATATATTAAAGTTATCATCTGGGAATGAGTCTATCGTCTACAGATCATCGGCAGGGCGGCCAAAGAGTTTTTCTACCAAATTGTATTCCCAGCAGGAGTAGATATAGACACTCTAACAAACTCTGGGCACGGTGACATCTGTATCTGTGAGAAAGGATCAATTTGCATACCATCTGGCACCAGAGAATCGAACTACTTGAAGTCATAGTGGAGATGCTTTTGGCTCTGGCAATCAGGTTACAGATATGTGGTGAGTTAAAGGCTCCAACAGAGCTGCTGACAGGAGTTTTATAGCCCTCAAAAAAGACAAACTGGGTGGTATCATTGGAAGAGCTAGAATAATTGTAACAAAAGGAAGACATCGAAATTTGTAATTTCTCTTCCTGTGGAAAATCCAGAAGGGCTTATATGTCATATTAATTCACAGTATTAACGTTCATCCTTCAGAAATAAGTCATTTTTTTTTTTTTAAATAAAGACATCAGCCTTGAGATTCAATTTAAAAAGGATAAGAATGTTCCTTCCAAGGTGCAGCATACTGTGTCTGTAAGTAACAGCTTGAGAGAAAATTACAGTCATTAGGGTGCAATGGTAAGGAGTTTTTATTTCTATTTAATTCAAATTAAATCGGGTTCAAAATACATGGGGAACAGGGGTGGTTATTGCCAGGAATGCTATTAAAGCTTCTGTTCAGTATTTCTGTAGACTCTTTATTAAAATGAGACTGACAGCACCATCTCGGCCATTGCCCTTCTGTTCATTCTCCAGTCATGACCACCCTACATACAACTGCTGGTTGGAAGTAGGATCAGGGAGTGGAGATGGGAGAGTGAGCGAAGGGAGGCTTGATAGAAAGAATTAACATATTACAGCTTAGGAGAGAGGAAGTTTTAACAGTTTTACTCATCATTCCAAGATTGGGTTTATAAAAAAGAAACTAGTTGATTTGTGATACTTGCATTTTTAAAATGAATTAAAGTATTGATTTAGTTTTTTTTTCTTATGATCATGATAAATTAATTTTCATAAAAACTTCAGCAAATTTCCAAGAAGAAAATACTTAATGTACTTTACTTGCTTTAATTTGGGGGGCTTCCCTGGTGGCTCAGATTGTAAAGAATCCTCCTGCCATGCGGGAGACCTGGGTTCAATCATGGCCTCAATCAATGGCACCAGTATGACCTTTGCTTCCATTATCCCCTTCTTATAAGGACCCCTGTGATTACAATGGACCCACCTGGAAAAGCCAGGATAATCTTTAAAATAATTACATCTGCAGAGTCCCTTTGTCAGGTAAGGTAACAAGTTCTGGGATTTGGACATGGACAACTTTGTAAGAACATTATTTCACATACAACTCAGAGAAGGCATCAAATGATCATAGGAAGCACACAATTTCCACCAGGGTTAACTGCCATCTTATTGTGACAGATGATTCAATGGGGTTAAATCATCAGCAATGTTCTCTTGGATAGAAGGAAATGAAAGTCACTCACCTGCCTCTAGATAGCCATTGATTCACTTATGCATAAATCTTATTGAACAATAACCTGAAGCAATGGAAGAAGTCGTCTCTTCACAAGAAGTTCATAATCTACTATAAGTTAAAAGGTATGAGGGTAAGTTATCATAAGAGAAGGCAAAGTGGTAAGTGCCCTAGGAAATCAATTCAGTGATTCAGGAAATAGAGGACAAAGCGCACACTAATCAGGATTAGCAGTGAAGGCTTTATTTTTTTAAAAAATTTCTTTATTTAGTAAGTATTTAGCAGTTCTTACTTTATTCCAGATATCAATTTACATACTTTCAAAAATTACTTGTTTAGCTCTTGTAACAACCCTTTCTAAAATATTATTATTTTTATACCTAGTTCACAGATGAGGGAGCTGAGCCACAAATATGTTAAAAAGTAAAATAAAATCATATTCAGAAAGAGATCTGAGCCCAGGCACTCTGACTCTGATTCTTTTCTTAACCACTACCCTAAGTCACCTCTTAGAGAGGGCCATTAGAGCCAGGCTTTTTCAAGTACTGTATTAAAATGTTTCTGACTTACATGGATGAAGAGTTCTGTTGCTGGTACTTTATTCACTTGTGTACCCAAAGTTTTAATAAATTTCCCTTCCTAAGCTGCAAAAAAATAATTAAATAAAGAAATAAAAGGTTTCTGAGTGGAGAAGACAGAAAAACATTCTGGGTTATAAAAAAGTGACTTATTTGAATGTGGGAAAGCAAAGAACACAACTGTTCAGCTAAATATGGTAACTCGGTTATATTAAAGAGTAAGGAGGATACATCGCCGTATGTAATGTGTACCCACACATTTACAGATGAGCAAAACTCCAAACCATTGGGCCATGCCACCTACCCCAGGGCATCTTAAACTTTCAAGTCACCTTAACCTGAATCTCGAGTTGAGCATAAATATGAAGCCCATAAAATCTTGGTTTGAAGAATTTTGGTTTACTAGCAATTATCTGTCAGGTTATATAGGTTATTTCAGGTCTGGAAATTCCTCTCTGTCTTTGTAAATGTTTTTCTCCTTATAAGAATTACTAAATCATATTAAAATATAGCTTCATGATACCAAAGGGCAAAACAGTAAAGTGGTAAAGAGCTTCAGAATCAGACATACCTGGCTTTGAATCACAACTCTCCTCATTCCTAGTTGTATCAACATATTTACCTCCTTTAGGCTGTTTCTCCATCTTAGGAGAAATGAGGGTAAAAACAATTCCCACTTCTTCAAATAGTGGTTGTAAGTATTAAAGACTGCACATTGAAACACATAATACAGACTGTTAATTACTCAGTAAATGTTAGCTACTATTAGACAGTCATTTGATATTTACATTGACATAATGTGGCAGGAATTAGATTTGGAGGTAGTCATAACACAGCAAACTGAAATTTTCAATGTGGAAGAAAGATTATTTTTTAACAATGATTTTTAAAAAATGGCAGCAAGGTATACCAGTTAGAAAAATAGATTTTGGAGTAAGAAAAGACTAGTTGAAATTCATGACTTTGCATACTTACAGCTGTCTGACCCAAAGTGTGCTAATTAGCTTTCTGAATCTATTCTGCCCATCTGAATAAAATAATAGAAATAAAACTGTATAATCAATGCATTACACCTAAAAAACTATTAATAATATATCACCATAAATGTCAATTTTGTTTAACAATTCTTACTGGATTCCTATTATTTATTTCTAGATGCTATTTATGATAAAAAGCTCAAAAGTATTCACAAAGATAGAAGAATAGCCCATTCAGTTCAATTCAGTTCAGTCGCACAGTCGTGTCTGACTCTTTGCGACCCCATTAGTAGCATATCAGTGTTAGATCAACAATTTACTAATGTTTCCAAGAGACCACATCATCTAGTTATTTTACATTGGGCCACAATTCTTTTTTGACAAAACAAAAACAAAACCTCACATTGCATTTTTTAATACATAAGTTTATGCCTGAATCACCTATTTAGCTTTGATAGAAGCAGTCAAATCATTGTTTGGAAACAACTGTTTCCAAAAAATACAAATTTAAAATAACAAAAATAATATAGTGCCCAGTTCCCTTTAAAAAAATGAAATGAAGTCATTTGCAGCAATGTGGATGGACCTAGATATTGTCATACTGAGAAGTAAGTCAGACAGAGAAAGACAAATGTTATATGACACCACTTATACAAGGAATCTAAAAACTGATACAAATAGACTTATTTACAAACAGAAATAGATCCACAGATTTAGAAAACAAGCTTAGGATTACCATGGGGGAAGGTGGGGAGAGAAATAAACTGGGAGATTGGGATAGACATATACACAAGGAAATCAAAGCAGTCGATCGTAAAAGAAATCAATCCTAAATATTCATTGGAAAGGCTGATGCTGAAGCTGAAGCCCCAATTCTTTGGCCATCTGATGTGAAGAGCAGACTCACTGGAAAAGACCTTGATGCCTGGAAGGATTGAGGACAGAAGAATAGGTTGACAGAGGATGAGATGGTTGGATAGCATCATCGACTCAATGGACATGAGTTTGAGGAAACCCCAGGAGATAAAGTGAAGGACAGGGAAGTCCGGCGTGCTGCAGTCCATGAGGTCACAGAGAGTTGGAAATGACTGAGTGACTGAACAACAATTATATATAAAATAGATAACTAACAGGAACCTACTGTATACCACACAGAACTCTATTCCGTACTCTGTAATGGCCTCTGTGGGAACAGAATCTAGAAAAGAATAGATATATGTATCACTGACTCACTTCGCTATACACCTGAAACTAACACAGCATTGTAAATCAACTATACTCCAATAAAAATTAATTTTAAAAATAAATTGGATTTTTATAATTTATTTACATAGTCTAATTAATAGTTGTTGACTGAATCAAGTCAGTTTGGAAAATTTAGTACATTTCCTGGCATCTGTTCTTGAGTCATTGTTTACTAAAGCTGCACTTTTACAACAGGAGGGGAAATTATTATAAAGTTAATTGATAAACTAAGCATTTCCACCAGAAGGAATGAGCTGATTTTATAACAGCAAATGGGTCTGAAAATTTTAAAATACATATTCAGGGAGTCCCAGATTTATAGGTACAGTCTCCTTGATACCAATAATTTCAGCAAGAATTTATTGAAGAACTCTTAGTGCCAGGCACTTTAAAAGAAGCAGCACATTTAAGTGACAAATTAAAAGCTATAAGAGATAGTTTATCTCACATGCACCCATTTTTCAGATGAATAAAATAAGGTTTCATTTCAGTTCAGTTCATTTCAGTTGCTCAGCCGTGTCTGACTCTTTGCGACCCCGTGAACCTCAGCACAACAGGCCTCCCTGTCCATCACAAACTCCCGGAGTTTACTCAAACACATGTCCATCGAGTCGGTGATTCCATCCAGCCATCTCATCCTCTGTCGTCCCCTTCTCCTCTGGCCCCCAATCCCTCCCAGCATCAGGGTCTTTTCCAATGAGTCAACTCTTCACATGAGATGGCCAAAGTATTGGAGTTTCAGCTTCAGCATCAGTCCTTCCAATGAGCACCCAGGACTGATCTCCTTCAGGATGGACTGGTTGGATCTCCTTGCAGTCCAAGGGACTCTCAAGAGTCTTCTCCAACACCATAGTTCAAAAGCATCAATTTTTCGGTGCTCAGCTTTCTTCACAGTCCAACTCTCACATCCATACATGACCACTGGAAAAACCATAGCCTTGACTAGACAGACTTTTGTTGGCAAAGTAATGTCTCTGCTGTTTAATATGCTATCTAGGTTGGTCATAACTTTCCTTCCAAGGAGTAAGTATCTTTTAATTTCATGGCTGCAATCACCATCTGCAGTGATTTTGGAGCCCACAAAAATAAAGTCTGACACTGTTTCCCCATCTATTTTCCATGAAGTGATGGGACCAGACGCTATGATCTTAGTTTTCTGAATGTTGAGCGTTAAGCCAATTTTTTTCACTCTCCTCTTTCATTTTTAACAAGAGACTCTTTAGTTCCTCTTCACTTTCTGCCATAAGGGTGGTGTCATCTGCATATCTGAAATTATTGATATTTCTCCCGACAATCTTGATTCCAACTTGTGCTTCATCCAGCCCAGCGTTTCTCATGATATACTCTGCATATAAGTTAAATAAGCAGGGTTACAATATACAGCCTTGAAGTACTCCTTTTCCTATTTGGAACCAGTCTGTTGGTCCATGTTCAGTTCTAACTGTTACTTCCTGATCTGTATACAGGTTTCTCAAGAGGCAGGTCAAATGGTCTGGTATGCCCATCTCTTTCAGAATTCTTTTTTTCTTTTTTTTTTCCATTTATTTTTATTAGTTGGAGGCTAATTACTTTACAATATTGTAGTGATTTTTGTCATACATTGACATGAATCAGCCATGGATTTACATCTATTCCCCATCCCGATCCCCCCTCTCACCTTCTTGTCTACCCGATCCCTCTGGGTCTTCCCAGTGCACCAGGCCTGAGCACTTGTCTCATGCATCCAACCTGGGCTGGTGATCTGTTTCACTCTAGATAATAAACATGTTTCGATGCTGTTCTCTCGAAACATCCCACCCTCGCCTTCTCCCACAAAGTCCAAAAGTCTGTTCTGTACATCTGTGTCTCTTTTCTGTTTCTGTATCAGAATTTTCCACAGTTTATTGTGATCCACACAGTCAAAGGCTTTGGCATAGTAAATAAAGCAGAAATTTATGTTTTTCTGGAACTCTCTTGCTTTTTCAATTTACATGAGTTAAAAAGTTTTGTTCAAGCCATATCACTGGTAAGTGGCAGATATGGGACTTGAATTCATGTATGGGCCATTCTAAATATTGCATTTTTATCTTCTATTTTTACTATCTTTACAGATAAGCACAGAAAATGCCTATTCTCATATACTTTCCATAAATATTACTTTTATCTTTCAAAGCACATAGGACTCTCCTTGCTTCTACCTTTGCCGCCTCCTCCATCACCAGGATGGTGTCATCATTGTCATAGCACAGGCTCTTCTACTCCTCCCAACCTCCCAGTCTCTCAACCACAGCACCCCTCGCATTCATCCTCTTGCTTAGCTCCCTTAACCCTTCCACTGCATCCATGCTGTACTGAACATATGGAGAAAGGTGCCCTGGGAGAGAAGAGCAGAGTAAGAATTCCTTCTTTCTCCACTGAAAGCCCCAACACACTAATTTTAGATGCTACATAGCAACCTTGATAAAATGACTAGTATGTACAGTCTAGGATTTTCTCTGAAAAATAGATTTTCAAAATCTCATTTCATACATTTACATACTCAAAAAATTCTCTACTTTTATATCAATTTTAATCATTTTTATTTAATTTTAAGAGATAACTACAGTATAACCAAAGGAATGAGACTTTAAAATTTTACTTTTTCTTTGGAGCTTTCAACAAATCCATTGAGAGAGAAAAAAATGATCAATAAGTAGTCTATATTGGTGACTCAAATATTTTATTAGGGTTAGTCACCCTAACCCTAACCCTAAATATTTTAGTCACAAATATATTGGTGACTCAAATAGATCAAATGTTTTAAGGGTCATTTTCCATAGAAGGTCTAGGTTGAAAGGAGTTGTGGAGAAAGAGAAAAAGGAAGATAACTCTTAGAGTGAGAATAAAGGTTAAATTAGAGAGCAAAGGTGAAAGGAAAATGAAAAATATGAAAGATTAGAGAGCAGAAAATATAGATTTGAAAAATACAGAAAATAAAAAATATGGAGGACTTGAAAGCAGCAGACAACTTCCAAAGGAATAGTATAATATACCATTCCACAGTTATTGACTGCATCTATTATCATTATACACCAGATCTCAAATTCAAATCTCAGTTCTTTCCTTAATAGGCTTCCAAGCATGAAGGCTGTGAATCTTTTAGGGCCTCAGCTTCATGCTTTAGAAAGTTTCAGTAAAGACCAAATGAAACAATATTTTGTGCACTTTGCAAACTGGGCATTGCAAGGGGGTATGGATACAAAGAAGGTTACGGTTACAGAAGGTTGAAAAAGCCACAGGATAAACATAACACATTCACTGAGCAACAACCTGTTTAAAATATTGTCTATATGTTTAAAAGGACATCCATACTTGGAAGTAGCAAGCAAAATTTTACTTTTTATTCAGATTACACACACACCTTAAAAAAAGTTAATGCCTATGAAGTAATCCAAATATAACTTGACCTAATAAACACTATTTGATACCTTAGAGAAAATTAAATGTCCTCTGAGCTTTTAAAAAGCATTAGAGGTTTATGGCAAAATACATTTCAGAAATGTTGTCTCTTACAATGCACATTTTAACATTTAAGGCACTAAAGAATCCTACAGTAAGAAAACTTATTTAATGTATTCAACTTCAACATAATCAGTATATTTACTCATGAAATTCTACTCTTCCTTGAAATATCTATTAATAATTCTATGTATACTAGTGTCTGGGGGAAAACTTTAGTAAGCTGTTCTGAGAGCTTTCTCACCAGCTACCATAAATACTCCTCTTTCTCTGTGAACACACAGTTGGAATTCTCAATAAATATCTTACACAGAACTTATTGAACATAACTCACATGTAAGGTAAGAACAATTTTTTATGTGATATGATTTTTCTAAGAACTGGACCCTTTCATAATGTAATCTATGACCACAATGGGGAAGAGACATTTCTATATACACTTCCTATATGGAAGTTGATATATAGAAAGATTAAATAGCTGTCATCTTACACAAAGTTTATAATTTTCCTTACAAACTGTAGTGCATTTTTGTAAAATTAAGTGCCTCATTCAGATCCTGAATGATTATACAAGGATCGTTGTATAATAAACTATATAAACTATATATTATTGTATAATAGACTATACAATATCATGTCAATCATTTAAAAAACACTTAAAATAAATTCTGCTATTCAATTATTACAATATATGTAATTTTATTATTTCTCGGGGAACATTCACCAAAAAATTTCTGAAGTCTTTAAAATTCCTATCATTTTATTTTTTAATTGTTTTATTGGAGTATTTTTACATTTTACATTTATTGGAGTATTTATTGGAATTGATTTACAATGTTGCATTAGTTTCATGTATATAACAGAGTCAGTTACACATATACATGAAGTGGTTTAGTTGCTAAGTCGTATCTGACTCTTGCGACCTCATGGACTGTAGCCTGCCAGGCTCCTCTGTCCATGGGATTCTCCAGGCAAGAATACTGGAGTGGGTTGTCATTTCCTTCTCTGGGGGATATTCCCGGCCCAGGAATTGAACCCCAGTCTCCTGCATTGCAGTCAGACTCCACTGACTGAGCTACCCGAGAAGCCTCAGGTATAAATATATCCACACATATACATATATCTATTCATTTTTAGATTATTTTCCTATTATAGGTAATTACAGAGTCGAGTTCCCTGTACTATACAGTAGGTCCTTATTAGTTATCTACTTTATATGTCAATCCCAATCTCCCAATTTTTCCACCCCCCTTTTCTGCTTGGTAGTCATAAATTTATTTTCTTCCTCTGTGATGCCTATCATTTGAATAGTCACTGCATATGTAAGAACAAATAGAGGACACGAAAAGTGTACTGACATGAGTTTATAGGGCATTCATATACACTCACTATCTGACTAAATGAGAGAAAAACAACTGAGTTATTTAAATTCTCACCTCATCATCTCATCTAAATTATACTCTACTAACTTAAATAGAACTTCTCAGTTGTTACAGGATAAACAAAATTGCAAATACTGAATCTTCCACATCAAAATTTATACTCTCCTACATACAAAAAAATATGTTTCAATAATCCCAAATGAGTGCTTGAGTATATAAATTAACATGCTGGTTAATTTTTTAAAAACTTTTCAGATCTTCCATACTTGAATATACCAGTTTGCATGAAAAAATGTCAGTCTCAGCATTCTTATTATCAGTTGTATAAATAAAGAGATCTTTTGTATGTTTTCTATGGTAGTCACCTTGAATGACATCAAAGCAAAATTTTCCATTTAAACTTTATGGTTAGATACCAATTTAATCCTCAGTGTAAGAACCTCCAGTTTTACAGTCTCCTGAGACACTGGTTAATATTTTCTCTGACTGTATTACTTCCAATGAAAACAATGACTCAGGCAATGCTGATTTAAGATATTTAGCAATCCAGAAACATAAATATTGCCATATGTAAATACATAGCTGGTGGGAAGTTGCTATATAACACAGGGAGCTCAACCAGTGCTCTGTGACAACCTAGAGTCGTAGGATGGTTGGGGTGGGAAGCAGGTTCAAGAAGGAGGGGATGTATGTATACTTAGGACTGATTCACACTGATTTCATGCATGATAGAAACATAAAGCAATAATTCTCCAATTAAAAATTAAAAAAGAACAAAAGAATTAAACAAAAGCAATAGTTTAGGGAAATAGAAAATAAGAGAACAGTGTTAATATATAAATGGGGCAATTCTATTTATCCTAATCAGGGTAAGGATTATTAGAAGAACAGAGATTATTAGAAGAAGTATAAACATAATGCTTAACATTCTTTAATGATAAAATCATTTATCTAAAAAAAATTTAGCAATTTAGGTATTATAAGTTAAATTTCCTCTTTAAAAAATGATGCTGATTCAATGGAATTAGATTCCATATATAAAGGAGATCTTAAAGGTTTTTTTTTTCCCTTTGAATCTGTCTTATTTCACTTAGCATAAAGCCTCCAGGTTCACCCATGTTCCTGCAAATGGGAGGATCTCCCTTTTTTTAAAGTTTGAACAATTTTCCTCTGTTTGTGTGTGCATCAGAATTTCTTTATGCATTTGTCCACTGAGTAACACTCAGGTGTTTCCATATCTTAGTTATTATGAATAATGTTGCAATGAACATGGGAGTGTGAATATCTCTTTGTGCTGCTGATTTCATTTTCTTTGGATATATGTTAGAAGTTGGATTGCTGAAATTTGTAGAAGCAGAGAGTAAAATGGTGGCCACCACGAGAGATGTTGGTTAAACAGTACAAAGCTGAAGTTAGGTAAGGTGAAGAGATCTAATGTACAGCATGATGACTAAAGTTAATAATAATGTATTGAATACTGGAAACTTGCTTAAAGGGCAAATTCAGGGTCTCTCATCATACACACACAAATGGTAACTACATGACAAGATGATGTTAATTATCTTGGCTGGTGTAATCATTTCACTATATATGTACATTAAATCATCATGTTGCATACTTTAAATATATACAATTTTATTTAAAAATAAAGTATACTAAAAGATGGAAGGCTTTTTGTATTCAATTCTCTGGCAACAATCTATTCACATAAAATCATTTCTATATGATTGGAATCAAATAAAGAATAACTTCAAAAAAATAAAACTCCAATGGTTTTAGGAAAACAAATTGTTTTTAAGCACATTTGAAGGATCCATTCAATCATTTAAAGTCCTAATTATTCTAGTTACATCCTTTCACCTGCGTTATAAGTTAGTTTCCAATCTGTTAATATGGATTTTCTCAAACCAGAAGGAGATATAGATTTAATTAAATAAATTAACTTTTTAATCATAAAATTCAGACTTTCTAACAACTCAGATTTTCATTCGTCTTTATTATTCCCAAATAAGAAAACTTAGCACACGTGTTCCTTATATTAAATATATATTATTGGTTAATTTGTTTTAATTATAATTATTCTTAAAGCATTAAATACACAGTATTATGTGTATTTCACACAATACAATTCACACAATAAGTGAAGTATTAATTTCTTACACATAGCATTAAAATCTCGGAGGTAAGATCACAGAATCTTATGAAATATTAGCTATTTTGAGACTACAGTCAGAAACACTGGAAATAAAGTAGTTCATAATAAAATGTTATACTACACTAACAATAGTGATTGACATTAAATGTATTAAATTATGTGCTTCATATTTGAGAATATATTTCAGAAAATGTAGAATAAGGAAAATTCCTATAATAAATCTTGTCACCTCTACTCAAAACTAAGATTTCCCTCAAAATATTACTACTAAGCTTAATCTCAAAGTATATTAGTTCTAAAATTAAAAATTAAACATTGTAACTAGATTTTTCATTGTAGTCAGAATATTTAACATGAAATACACTCTTCTAACAAGTTTTAAAGTCTACAATATACTATTTTTAACTATAGGCACAGTGTTCTCCAGAGAACCTAGTCATCTTGCGTAACTGAAACATTATATGCATTGATTAGCCCACATCCTGCTTGATCTTATTTATGAGGTATGAGGTGTCTAAAATGGTCAAACACACAGAAGAAGAGAGTAGGTTGGTGATTACCAGAGGATGGGGCTAAGAGGAAATAGGGTGTTGAGTAACCTATGCTAAAAGTACCAAGGGAACATTTCATGCAAAGATAGGCTCAATAAAAGACAGAAATGGTATGGACCTAACAAAAGCAGAAGATATTAAGAAGAGGTGGCAAGAATACACAGAACTGTATAAGAAAGATCTTCATGACCCAGCTAATCATGATGGTGTGATCACTCACCTAGAGCCAGACATCCTGGAATGTAAGGTCAAGTGGGCCTTAGGAAGCATCACTATGAACAAAGCTAGTGGACGTGATGGAATTCCAGTTGAGTTATTTCAAAGCCTGTGAAAGATGCTGTGAAAGTGTTGCACTCAATATGTCAGCATATTTGGAAAATTCAGCAGTGACCACAGGACTGGAAAAGGTCAGTTTTCATTCCAATCCCATGAAAGGCAATGCCAAAGAACGCTCACACTACCGCACAATTGGACTCATCTCACACAGTAGTAAAGTAATGCTCAAAATTCTCCAAACCAGGCTTCAGCAATAGGTAAACCACGAACTTCCAGATGCTCAAGCTGGATTTAGAAAAGGCAGAGGAACCAGAGATCAAATTGCCAACATCCGCTGGATCATTGAAAAAGCAAGAGAGTTCCAGAAAAACATCTATTTCTACTCCATTGACTATGCCAAAGCCTTTGACTGTGTGGATCACAACAAACTGTGGAAAATTCTGATAGAGATGGGAATACCAGACCACCTGACCTGCCTCTTGAGAAACCTGTATGCAGGTCAGGAAGCAACAGATAGAACTGGACATGGAACAACAGACTGGTTCCAAATAGGAAAATATTTCGAGTATGTCAAGGCTCTATATTGTCACCCTGCTTATTTAACTTATATGCAGAGTACATCATGAGAAACACTGGGCTGGAAGAAGCACAAGCTGGAATCAAGATTGCCGGGAGAAATATCAATAACCTCAGATATGCAGATGACACCACCCTTATGGCTGAGAGTGAAGAAGAACTAAAGAACCACTTGATTAAAGTGAAAGAGGAGAGTAAAAAGTTGTCTTAAAGCTCAACATTCAGAAAACTAAGATCATGGCATCCAATTCCATCACTTCATGGAAAATAGATGGAGAAACAGTGGAAACAGTGGCAGACTTTATTTCTTTGGGCTCCAAAATTACTGCAGATGGCGATTACAGCCATGAAATTAAAAAACACTTGCTCCTCAGAAGAAAATTATGACCAACCTAGACAGCAAATTATAAACCAGAGATATTACTTTGCCAACAAAGGTCCATCTAGTCAAGGCTATGGTTTTTCCTGTAGTCAAGTATGGATGTGAAAGTTGGACTATAAAGAAAGCTGAGCACTGAAGAATTGATGCTTTTGAACTGTGGTGTTGCAGAAGACCCTTGAGGGTCCCTTGGACTGCAAGGAGATCCAACCAGTCCATCCTAAAGGAAATCAGTCCTGAGTATTCATTTGAAAGATTTATGCTGAAGCTGAAACTCCAATACTTTGGCCACCTGATATGAAGATCTGACTCATTTGAAAAGACCCTGATTCTGGGAAAGATTGAAGGCGGGAGGAGAAGGGGACAACAGAGGATGAAATGGTTGGATGACATCACCGACTCAATGGATATGAGTTTGGTAAACTCTGGGTGTTGGTGATGGACAGGGAGGCCTGGTGTGCTGCAGTCCCTGGGGCCACAAAGATTCAGACATGAGTGACTGAACTGTACTGAAAGTACAAGTTGAATCTGTAGTAGTCAACTAGTGTCTCTAACAAAAAACTGTTGAGATAATAATAAACTGGTGATTTCTTTTCAGCTATCAGTAGAATCAGAGGAGCAAGGAAATAGGCACTATCAGGCATTATAGATGGATATTCAAAAAATCAATTTAGTTTATAAAAAAAGAAATCCAGGTTTTGTGCTACTGCAGAAAAATATACTAAAAATAACTTTTTTATAAAATAAGTACATCTAAAATCATCCCATGTAGACAATATTATTATAAAATACATTTATTTAGGTAAATTCTATAAATTATACCAACCATACAGAGTGATGCTTCAGACTCATAAGAAAACTGGATCTAAAAAAGAGAAATTATTTAAATATAACTACAATCATCTGAATGAATAGATTTAAAGTATAGAAACTTATTTTGTAAAATATATTATATATATAAAATCTGCTTCTTTAGTTCATCATCAGATTTCAAATCAAGTTGAGTTAAGTTCTACTAAAGTAGCCTTTAAAGATGATCATTAAAGATAAATCAGTTATTTTTACTTTCTCACAAGAAAAATAAAGTGAGATTTTTCACTGAGATATTCTATTAAGCAGGATAGACTAAGTTATGCTTCAGTTACAAAAAAATTAAACCACAAGACCATTGTTTATACTTCATGTCCACTAGAAGCTATCTAGGGCCCTGCTGTTACCCAGCCTTGTATGTGTTCCTAACACTGTGATAGTCCTCTTTAGCCAGGGCAAAGGTTCTAAGACTCCCCATGAATGCCTGAAACTGCAACTAGTAGGATAGTACTGAGCCCTTTATCTACTATGATATTTTCTATACATACATACCCACAATAAATTTTAATTTATAAATTAGACATAGTAAAAGATTATCAATGATTAATAATAAGAAGAACAATTAAAGCAACATAATGGGATAAAACATACAAATGTGGTCTCTCTCTACAAACATCTTGCTGTATTCACCCTTCTTCTTTTGATGAGAGAGATGCCTGCAGCATGAGATGAAGTAAGACTACTACTGACCTTCTGATTATACGTTAAGAGGAGGTTCATCCAGTTCTACTGATTCTGGATCATTGAACAGGGATGATGCTTGATGGCTGGGTGTCCAGGGCTAGTGGATGTCGACGTTTGGGGATTCTAGGCAGGATGGAGCAAGACAGTGTTACTTTCATCAAACTACTCAGAATGGTGCAGCATTTAAAACTTATGAATTCTATTATCTGGAATTTTCCATTTAATATTTTTGTACCAAGGTTGGTGGTGGTTTAGTCGCTAAGTTGTGTCTGACTCTTGTGACACCGTGGACTATAACTTGCCAGGTTCCTCTGTCCATGGGATTCTCCAGGCAAGAATACTGGAGTGGGTTGCCATTTCCTTCTTCAGGGGATCTTCCCAACCCAGGAATTGAACCAGGGTCTCCTGCATCACAGGCCGATTCTTTACTGACTGAGCTATGAGGGAAGTTATCTCAGCAACAGTTCTGTAATAGCTTCATGGTTACAGCGACTAAGGTTGACCTTGGGTAACTGAAACAATGGGAAGTGAAATGTGGATAAGAGAGAAGTACTGTGATTTGATCTGTGCAATAAGGCTGAGTTTCAAATAGCCTCAAATTGTTTTCAGTATTTTATTTTACATTGTTTTCAAATATTGTATTGGAAGTATTTTCATATTGAAATAATAGCTGATATTCAATAATATTTTCAATATTGTTTCAAATTGTTTAAAAATATTTATGTATTATTTTTATTTTATTTCATTTACTTTGTAATTGAGAAGGAAGTGCCTATTCCAACCCTATAATGCCTAATTTTGTGGGCTGTCTCTATTCCCTTTCATTACTACTGAAAATTGGTCAGTAGTTTTCTCATCTCATTTCTTTCTTGGGCTTCCCTTGTGGCCCAGTGGTAAAGAATATACCTGCAATGTAGGAGACAGAGGAGATGTAGGTTCAATCTTTAAATTGGGAAGATCCCCTGGAGAAGGATACAGCAACTCCAGTATTCTTGCCAGGAAAATCCCATGGACAGAGGAGCCTGGTGGGCTATGACCCATGGAATCACAGAGTCAGATACTACTGATGTGACTAAGCACATCTTTTTCTTATAATGCATTGCCAAATGTCGCCAACAGCAGTCAACACACACACCTGATACTCACTGTATACCCCAATCTCTTCCCACAGGGCTGCAGGGTCATTAGCTATTGACCTGCATTCCAGGTTATCTCAATAACAATTGTATAACAGTTTCATGACTAGATAGACAGATTTTCATGTTTTCCAACACACAAGAATCATTTATTTGCTATCTGCCAGTCAGGCCTTTGAAAAAACACTGCTATTTAAGTGCTTTTCCCCTTGTGGTAGCATTTATTTTTATATCAGTCAGTTTACCAGGTTAGGACAAAGAACAAACTACTCCAAAATACTTAATGAGTTAAAGATTAATTTTCTTCACATTATATGTCCTTTGCAGGTCAACTGGTATCTGTGCTCTGCATCATTCTCACTCTGGGACCCAGGTTGGCAAAGAATTCATTTCCTGGAATCCTGCTGGTCACTGCTACAAAGAGAAGATAAAGTGTAGTGGGTCACATGCTGGTTCAGGAGAGAAATGCTTCAGTACAGAATTGACACAAGTTAATTCTGTTCACAGTTCATTGTCCAAAGCAGTCCACATGACCATTCTCCAATGCAAGGTGGCTAGGGAAGGAGAGCCAGGTATAACTGATGAACAGAACTTATGACTTCTATATACATTATTTGGATCAAAGTTGTGTGATATAGTAGAAAATGAGAAGCAGACTTTCTAAGAGAACCTTTAGGTATAAATAAATGCATATAAGCAGTATTGCAGGCATTTCAGTGCATGATGACCTGGTATACAGAGCATAGCAACAGAGAGCTTCCTTGCACTAAAAGACACAGAATTCTAATGACAAATTCATTATTCTATCCACCCTTGAATTCCTTTTACATTACAGCTTGTCCACATACAAAGCATTCTAGAGGAAGCCATTAAAACATCATTTTTATGCCTTGGAGTATTTATATAGAATGGCACTGTTTATCACATAATATTGTTAATGCCTTAGAAAATAAGAGTATAAACTACACTTTTACTTCCTTTGAATCTATCTGTCTGAAAATATTCTTGACTTTCTCATAACGAGATTATACTTATAAACAAATTACTTGCATAACAATCGACTGTATGTGAAAGCAAGGGCAATGAGATTTATTTTCAGCAACATGAAAAATAAACATAAAGGTGCATTCTAGACACTGGTATTTTGTAGTTTCTATTTTAGGGTCAGCATGTTAGTGTCCCAAGGCTGTGTTAGAGTCACTCTATCATAGCCTTTGTTACTGAGAGATAGGAATGGAGAGTTCCATTTTATTTATTTGTATTACTGAGGTATTGCTGATTTACAATATTATTTTCATTTCAGGTGTACAACACAATGATTCAAACGTTTTTACAGATATACTCATTAAAGTTATAAAATATTAGCAGCATTCCCTGTGCCATGTAATGGATCCGTACAGATTTTTTTATACACAGTAGTTTGTAACCCTTACCTCTGCCTTGCCCATTTTCCTTTCCCTCACCATACTGGTAACCACTACTTTGTTCTCTGTAAGTCTGTTCATGTTTTTCTAGTATTAATTTTGTTTCATTTTTTAGATTCCGCACATAAGTGATAACACATAGTGTTTGTCTTTCACTGTCTGACTTACTTTGCTAACCATAATACCCTCCAGGTTCAGCCATGTAGTTGCAAGCAGTATAATTTCACTGTTTTTTTATGTCTGAGTAATATTTCTTGCTTATGTATTTGTCTTTACTACTTCTCTGTTGATGGACACTTAAGTTGCTTCCCTATATTGGCTATTGTACATAAAGCTGCTATGAATATTTCAATTTAGTGTTTTCATTTTCTTTGGATATATTCAGCAGGAGAATTGATAGTTCTATTTTTAGTTTTTTGGGGGGAACCCCCATACTTTGGTCTCTATTTATTTCCTCTCTGATCTTTATTATTTTCTTCCTTCTGCTGACTTTGAGCTTTGTTTGTTCTTTTGCTAATTCTTTACATGACATATTAGTTTTGTTTATTTGAGATTTTTCTTCCTTCTTGAGATAGGCCTGAATTGCTATAAACTTCTCTCTTTGAATTGCTTTTTCTACGTCTTATAGCTTTTGGAAGGGTTTCCCTTGTGGCTCAGCTGGTAAAGAATCCACCTGCAATGCAGGAGACCTGGGTTTGATCCCTGGTAGGGAAGATCCCCTGGAGAAGGAAAAGGGTACCCACTTCATTATTCTGGCCTGGAGAATCCCATGGACAGAGGAGCCTGGCAGGCTACAGTCCATGGGATCACAAAGAGTCAGATATGACTGAGCAACTTTAACTTTCGTAGCTTTTGGAAAGTGGTGGTTTTATTTTCATTTGTCTCTTCAAAAATGTTTTCTGATTTTCTCTTTGATATCTTTATCGACGTGTTGGTTTTCTTAGTAGCATGTTGTTAGTTTCTCTCTCTCTCTCTCTGTTTTTCTTTTTTACCTCCTGTAATTGATTTCTAGTTTCATATCATTATGGTCAGAGGGAAAAAAAAAAGCTTGATATAATTTCTATCCTCTTAAATTTGTTGAGACTTGTTTTGTGTCCTAGAGTGTGATATATCCTGGAGGAAGAGGGACTAAAGAGAGTAACCAATGAAGGCAGGGACATGTGCTGGAACAGTACCAGGTCAGCAGTCAGAGGCTGAGACAGGTCCCAGATTACTGCCCCTTTGAGCACCAGTAATAGCTGGCTTCACCCCATTCAGATTAATTGCAGGGTGCTAGCTAACCCCACTTCCCTTAACCTTGATATCTCCTTGGCAATAGCAGCCTTCACTCTGGTGAGGAGCTGCTTCAGAGCAAGTGTTTGACAGGGGCCAGAGCACGTGGTAGGATGTTTGCAGGAAACTGGCCAAAATCCTAGGCTGTTCCAGTCTGTTTCTTCTGCCTTGTTCCCAGGGGTAAGCAAGTGTGTATGCTTGCTCTTCATGAAAGAAATCTGGATTTCTTCAGATCTACTGTTAGGCCCACTAGTTTTTACATCACCTAAGAGGACTAGACTTGCTGGTGTAAAACCTAGGATTAGGATGCTCAACATGTGGTTCAAACCAATAACTCCATAGGGAGTATCTCCAAGCCAAAGTAATCCCCCTCCTTCCTCTCCTAGGGCTACAAGTCCCAAACTAATTGCTTATCTTTTCTTCCTTCATAACTCTGTGTGGATCTTTCTTTAGTTTTTCTGCCAGTCTCCAGTGAGAATTGCTCTTTATATAAATGTGTTTTTGCTATATTCACAGGGGGAGGTAATTTCAGTGTCTTCCAATTCCACAATCTTGATTTCCTCTTCCAAGTTTCCTATTTAAAGAGTGTCCACACTGGTAACAATTGGAAGTACCTGAAGAAACTTTATAGCAAGGGCCTATCAATAACATTTTCAGATTTCATTGGGGTTGAACTACTGAACTACATAACATTACTACTGAACTACATAACATTAGAAATCAGAAAATGTTAAAGATGGAAAAGTAAGCAAGGGGTCATAGAAATAATTTTAAAAAATTGTATTACTATTATTAGATTATATTCTGCATTAAATTGTCAATTTTAAAGCATCTCACACATCATTTTGTAAGAGTTCTTGTAGGGAAAAGAGGACTTCCCGGGTGACACTAGTGGTAAAGACTCAGTCTGCCGATGTAGGAGAAGCAAGAGACATGGGTTTGCTCCCTGGGTCAGAAGATCCCCTGGAGGAGGAAATGGCAACCCACTCCAGTATTCTTGCCATGAAAATTCCATAGACAGAGGAGCCTGGTGTCACAGAGAGTCACATGGAATTCATTTTACAGTCCATGGAGTCACACAAAGAGTCAGACTGAGCAACTGAACAGGTGGGAAAAAGAACTTATTATTTTGTAAACAACAAGCTGTCAGAATCAAAAAAGAAACAGATTTCATGAGCAGTAGCAAACCTGAGATAACCGCAGAGCACAAGACTTATTAAAAATCCATGATTCTATAAAGCTTGTGAGTAAGAGGGTAATAAATGAATTAATGACAAGAACCTGTAGTGAGCTATTACTCCTGTAATGATGCCTTAGTGACCCTCTAATAAATGCTTAATTTGTTTCTTGGCAGGAGAACTGTGTTGGAAGGCCTAAGGTGATATGGTCAAAGCAATATGAACAAAAAATGGCTTTTTAATAGCTACATAATGAAGCTTGCATGACTTTAAAACATTGAAATAAATGTTACTATTTCATATTGGTGTTTTCTTATTCTGTATTCCAAAACTAAAATAACAGTGCTACTTTAATAACCTTGTCATCTACATTTTAAAAAGTATTATTTTATCTTAACTCTTTACAATTAATAAGATATATGAGTAACTTTAGATTAAAGTATACCACTCAATGTGGCTTAATATGCCTGAACATAATGGCAAATTTTACTAAATTAACAATTCATGAGTGTTCATTTTAGATAAAGCACTTAATATTTCTGGATGCCTATGTTAATTATCTTCTATATTTATTATGAAAAGCAGAGACGTTACCGACAAAGGTCCATATGTATAGTCAAAGCTATGGTTTTTCCAGTAGTCATGTATGGATGTAAGAGTTGAGCCATAAAGAAAGCTGAGTGCCTAAGAATTGATGCTTTTGAATGTGGTCTTGGAAAGGACTCTTGAGAGTTCCTTGGACTTCAAGGAGATCAAACCAGTCAATCCTAAAGGAAATCATCCAGAATATTCATTGGAAGGTCTGATGCTGAAGCTGAAGCTCCAATACTTTGGCCACCTGATGCGAAGAACTGACTCACTGAAAAAGACCCTGATGCTGGGAAAGATTGAAGGCAGGAGGAGAAGGGGACAACAGAGGATGAGATGGTTGGATGGCATCATCGACTTGATGGACATGAATTTGAGCAAGCTCCAGGAGTTGGTGATGGACAGGGAAGCCGGGCATCTTGCAGTCCATGGGGTCACAAAGAGTTAGACACAACTGAGTGACTGAACTGAACCATTCTTTCTGTACTTAGGGCCTATCTTCAAAGAATCTGGATGCTTAAAGTAACATAAGTCTTACTTTTTTCTTTAATACACAAGTAAAGAAACTACCAAGAATGCTATATGCTTTTATACATGTTTGATATTGTTTGTCCTATGATTTTACTTACATTCATTTAATTATTGTTGTTTCTGAAAAATTCAAATATTCAACAAGTTTGAATTAAGCCCATTATTAGGGTTTGATGTGTACATTAGAAAGGTTAGTATTTAACGGAATTATTCTCAAAGCCAATCTTATCTCTTTTCCCATGGTCCATGGGTAAGAGTCCAAGTGTCCTTCAAGAGACTGCCTTTGTCAGGAAATCTCAGTGAATCAGTTTTCCATGTGTTCCTGATAGTTTCTGATCAATCTCACTAAATATTACAGCAAATCCTTTATAGCTACGTATGTATGTACTAGTTGTTCAATCGTGTCTGACTGTGCAACCCCATGGACTGCAGCCCACCAGGCTCTTCTGTCCATGGAATTCTCCAGGCAAGAATACTGGAGTGAGTTGCTCTTCCCTTCTCCAGGGGATCATACCAACCCAGGGATCAAACCTGGATCTCTTACACTATAAGCAGATTCTTTACCATCTGAACCACCAGGAAAAATGAGTGAACTAGACCTTTATGCGCTTTGTAGCTATATCTAAGTAAAATTTTGACTTTTACCAGGCACATTTTTAATTTTGTCACTTCTGAAAGTCCCTGTTGGTGTGAGAGCCCATACTGCCTATCTGCTATTGGTTTCTCTTTACTTTAAGTTCTATGAATAAAGATCCACATACCCTACTGTTGACAAAAAGTTAATCAACAGTTGATCTAAGAAAGAAATGGAAATTTTTATTCAAGCCACCTTCAGTATTATAATCCAGGAGACAGTCTTTTAGAAAGCTCTGAGTATTATTCTGCTCATTAGAGGTCAAAGCACAGTTATATATGTTTTTAAGTTTACACAATCCTGATGTGCATCCACAAAATGAGTAGAGGGTCATCATGAACACTTACAAGATTAAGAAGGAAGGTATCTCCTAAAGTGATTAATGCAGATGTACAATACACACTAGAAGGGAGGGAAGAGGCCCAAATAGAGAAAAAATTTTACCTTTAACTTTTCCTTCTCTTGTCATAAAATATGAATTTTATTTCATCACTGCTCATACTAAATCTGTTTTCTGGGCTTCAGATCAGCCCAGAGGCACTCCTATTCCTGAGAAAGGTGCTCAGGCAAGGAGGTAAAGAAAGTCAGGCTGCTTCACTCAGTACCTGCTACTATTGAAATGATGAAACAAAAGACAGTAAGTTGTAGGCATGATAACTTCAGAATTCCATGCAGGGAAAAGGATGACTGATATGGGAATTCAATAACCTAGGCAAGCTTTTCCAGAGCCCCAGAATCTAATACAGAAATCAACAAGATTGTCCACCTAGGTTTAGAGAGTCAAGAGAAAAATTTGCAAAATCTCATAAATTATAGCTGAGTCAGAGGAAGATCATGGATAAAGTAAAAGAGAAGGGAAAGGATAGAACTAGTTATAAGGCAATCTATAATTAATGCAAAGATGGGAGGGTCATGAAATGTGTGTTTTCTAAGTTAATCAACAGCATAGCACAACCCAAAGGAACGATGGCAAAAACCAAATTGAATGTATCTTTGGTTGAAAGTCCAAAGTAATCTTAGGCCCATAATAATTCAATATATTTAAGTATCATACTAAAAAAGCTTACTGATATTTTCGTTTAATTAATTGTATTCTTAAATAAAATACTATAATGAGAAAATAAAGAGTTTAGCACCAGAATATTCCTTAATATTCTCCAAGAAATAAAACATTTAACAATAGTAGCAAATCCAAATATAAGTCACCTCTTTACAAAGGTGGGTCTGCAATTTGGAAATGTGCCTTGTTTTTTCTGAAGGCATAGTTCAATCATTTATAGTCAGTCACGATTCTACCAAAAAATTTAAAAAATAAAAAACATTGTATTTCTTCTGTCCCTAAGAACTTTATCTAAGTGAAGGACAGAAAAACAATTCTACTCCACCTAAGAGTTTTTTCCAATGACACAAGGAACAGTGAAAGGCAGAGGACAAGCAATAAGAGACAATATAATTTTTTCTTTTCATGAATTAACTCTGTATCTAGAACAATAAACATGGTGAATGAGCTCATAGTACAGATTGTAAACTACAGAGACTTTCATCTCCATGATATTTGTTTTCTGCCTTCAACTAAAATGGTATTGATAGTTATTTGAGAGAAAGAAACAGTGTTAGCTGGAACTTGGGACTGTATCTACTTACTAGGCAGAAAATTTTGTGGCAATTTCTATTTTGCCACATGTTTCAACACATGCTAAAGACATAAATATTGTAATCTTTTTGAAGTAAAAAGAGAGTATTTCAGAGTGTAACATTAAAAAAAATGTTGCTTTACAAATAATTTCAAATGTATGTAGGAGTTGCAAAGACAGTACAAAGAGTTTCAGTAAATCTTTCACTTATCTATCCCTATTATTAACAGTTTCCATAACTATTCCCATATAAACAAGTATGGGTATAGTGAAAAACAAGCTTATAAAATTTGACATAGTTGGAGAAGCTCTATAGAGTCAGTAAAAACAAGACTAGGAGCTGACTGTGGTTCAGATCACGAATTCCTTATTGCCAAATTCAGATGTAAATTGAAGAAAGTGGGGAAAACCACGAGACAATTGAGGTATGATTTCCATCAAATCCCTTACAATTGTACAGTGGAAGTGAGAAATAGATTTAAGGGACTATATCTGAGAGACAGAGTGCCTGATGAACTATGGATGGAGGTTCGTGACATTATACAGGAGACAGGGATCAAGACCATCCCCAAGAAAAAGAAAGGTAAAAAAGCAAACTGGCTGTCTGAGGAAGCCTTACAAATAGCTGTGAAAAGAAGAGAAACAAAAAATAAAAGGAAAAAAGCAAAGATATACCTATCTGAATGCAGAGTTCCAAAGAATATCAAGGAGAGATAAGAAAGCCTTCCTCAGTGATCAGTGCAAAGAGATAGAGGAAAACAATAGAGTAGGAAAGACTAGAAATCTCTTCAAGAAAATTAGAAATACCAAGGGAACATTTCATGCACAGATGGGTTCAATAAAGGAGAGGAATTGTATGGACATAACAGAAGCGGAAGATATTAAAAGGAGATGACAAGAATACACAGAAGAACTGTATAAGAAAGATCTTCACGACCCAGATGATCACGATAGTTTGATCACTCACCTAGAGCCAGACATCCTGGAATGTGAAGTCAAGTGGGCTTTAGGAAGCATCACTATGAACAAAGCTACTGGAGGTGATGGAATTCCAGTTGAGCTACTTCAAATCCTAAAGATGATGCTGTGAGACTGCTACAATCAATATGCCAGCAAATCTGGAAAACTCAGCAGTGGCCATACGACTGGAAAACGTCAGTTTTCATCCCAATCTCAAACAAAGGCAATGCCAAAGAATGCTCAAACTACTGCACAATTGCACTCATCTCACACACTAGTAAAGTAATGCTCAAAATTCTCCAGTGAGGCTTCAACAATACATGAACTGTGATCTTTCAGATGTTCATGCTGGTTTTAGAAAAGGCAGCGGAACCAGAGATCAAATTGCTAACATCTGCCAGATCATCAAAAAAGCAAGAGAGTTCCAGAAAAAGCATCTATCTCTGCTGCATTGACTATTCCAAAGCCTTTGACTGTGTGGATCACAACAAACTATGGAAAATTCTGAAAGAGATGGGAATACCAGACCACCTGATCTGCCTCTTGAGAAACCTGTATGCAGGTCAGGAAGCAGCAGTTAGAACTGGACATGGAACAACAGATTGGTTCCAAATAGGAAAAGGAATACATCAAGGCTCTATATTGTCACCCTGCTTATTTAACTTATATGCAAAGTACATCATGAGAAATGCTGGACTGGAGGAAGCACAAGCTGGAATCAAGATTGCGAGGAGAAATATCAATAACCTCAGATATGCAGATGACACCATCCTTATGGCAGAAAGCGAAGAAGAACTAAAGAGCCTCATGATGAAAGTGAAAGAGGAGAGTGAAAAAGTTGGCTTTAAGCTCAACATTCAGAAAACTAAGATCATGGCATCCAATCCCATCACTTCATGGCAAATAGATGGGGAAACAGTGGAACAGTGACAGACTGATTTTGGGGGCCTCCAAAATAACTGCAGATGGTGATTGCTCCCATGAAATTAAAACACGGTTACTCCTTGGAAGGAAAGTTTGACCAACATGGACAACATATTAAAAAGCAGAGACATTACTTTGCCAACAAAGGTCCATCTAGTCAAGGCTATGGTTTTTCCAGTAGTCAAGTATGGATGTGAGAATTGGACTATAAAGAAAGCTGAGTGAAGAATAATTGATGTTTTTGAACTATGGTATTGGAGAAGACTCTTGAGAGTCCCTTGGGCTGCAAAGAGATCCAACTAGTCAATCCTAAAGGTAATCAATCCTGAGTGTTCATTGGAAGGATTTATGTTGAAGCTGAAACTCCAATACTTTGGCCACCTGATGCGAAGAACTGACTTATTGGAAAAGACCTGATGTTGGAAAGGATTGAAGGCGGGAGGAGAAGGGGACGACGGAGGATGAGATTGTTGGATGGCATCACTGACTTAGTGGACATGAGATTGGGTAAACTCGGGAGCTGGTGATGGACAGGAAGGCCTGGCATGCTGCAGTCCATGGCGTCGCAGAGTCAGACACCACTGAACAACTGAACTGATCTGAACTAATATTGAGTGTGAATTCAGTTGTGCCTGGAAGTTAAAAAAAAAGGAGACGTACAGATTAAGGAATAGATTATATGAGAGAAATTTCATTAATTAGAAAAAAGATTTAAGACCCTTTAAGGCTTTCAGGAGTGTATAAAAAGTTATTTAGAAACTATAAACCAACTTCTGCATCTCATTTACCCAACTGATGAGAGATAAATGAGCTGAGCATTTAAAACACAGCCCTTAGGTATGTTTTTTGCACAAGAACTGTCTCTCTTAAAAGACAATATAATCATTAGCTTCTGCTACCACTATGCCAGCAGCAGTCACTAACCTTTCCTACCATATATAGTTTCAGAACTAGCAATACAACAATTATAAATCATGATTCTCCTGGCTGACTTAGTACATTTTTATAAACTAGAAACTCTGTAAATGGCAATACTTTGTTATGTGTAAACAGGATATTATTATTTATTAAAAATGCCATTAAATCTCACTGTGGTTGTGTGAAAATAATTCATACTGCCTCATGGGAGGTCTTTTTATGAAGCAAGCTGAGAGATAAATATTGTGTAGATTGCTCTAAAGACAGATGAGAATTTCATTTGCTGAAGAGGATGAACATCACCACCATTTGGGCAATATTAAAATCAGACTTGTGGCTACTGCCAAGACCAGAACCTCCCAAGCCTATACAAAAGCCAATAATAAAATGTCTCCTTTTAAAATGAGATGGAATTAGTATAAGAATCCATTCCAATAATAGGAATATGAATGCTCTGTTGTATATCTGTATTCAGCTTTGTAACAAACTCTCAAACCATCTTCCAAATGGTTATATTATTTTTCATCTTTGGCATTGATAGATAAGAGTTCTTGCAGTATCTGCAGTTTACCTTTTCAATCTTAACTTTGTCATTTTCAGTGCAAAATTTTTTTATTTTAATAAAGTTCAAATTGTAGTCTTTCTTTTGTACATCATGACTCTAAGAAATTATCACCAAACTCAAGGTGACCTAAACTTTATCCTTTATTTTCTTCTAGAAGTTACATAATTTTGCACTTTGCATTTAGGTTGCTCATCCATTTTGCACTAATTTTCATAAAATAGGTAAGTTCTTTGTGTTCACTTTTTGCATTATGGATTCTCAATTGGTCCAGCACCATTTGTTAAAGTTACAACTTTTCTTTATTGAATCATCTTTTCCCTTTTGTAAAAAATTAGTTGAACACAGTGCATTTCTGGACTCAATTCTCTTCCACTGACTATGTGCTTAAACTTTTACCAAAAACTATGCTGTTTTATATTGTCTTGAAATTGAGTAGTATGAGTCCTCCAACTTTTTTCTTCTTCTTCAGTATTTTTTTGGTTGTTTTAGATCTACTGATTTTCCGTATAAACTTTGTTGTTGATGCTCAGTTGATAACTTGAGTCCAACTCTTTGCTACCCCATTAATTGCAGCATGCCAAGCATCCCTGTCCTTCACTATCTCCCAGAGTTTGCTCAAACTCATGTCCTTTGAGTCAGTGATGCCATCCAACAATCTCATCCTCTGTTGTGCCCTCTTCCTCCTGTCCTTAATCTTTCCCAGCATCAGGGTCTTTTCCAGTGAGTTGGCTCTTGGCATCAGGTAGCCAAAGTATTGGGGTTTCAGTATCATTCCTTCCAGTGAATATTCAGGGCTGATTTCCTTCAGGATTGACCAGTTTGATCTCCTTTCAACCCAAGGGACTCTCAAGAGTCTCCAACACCACAGTGAAAAGCAAAAACTCTTCAGTGTATAGCCTTCTTTTTGCTCCAACTCTCACATCTGTACATCTCAGGCTCCTCTGCCTTTTTAAAATCCAGCTTGAACATCTGGAATCTGTCCACATACTGTTGAAGCCTAGCTTGAAGGATTTTGATACTACCTTGCTAGCATGTGAAATGAATGCCAGTGTATGGTAGTTATTCTTTGGCATTATATTTCTTAGGATTGGAATGAAAATTGACCTTTTTCAGTCCTATGGCCACTGCTGAGTTTTCCAAATTTGATATATTGAGTGCAGCATTGTCTTTTAGGATTTGAGATAGCTCAACTGGAATTTCATCACCTCCACTAGTTTGTTTATAGTAATACTTCCTAAGGCCCATTTGACTTCACACTCCAGGATCAATATTCCCTTTTTGTATATTTCTGTGTATTCTTGTCACTTCTCAATCTCTTCTGCTTCTGTTAGGTCCTTGCCATTTCTGTCTTTTATTGCACTCATCTCTGCATGAAATGTTCCCATGGTACTTCCAATTTTCTTGACGATATCTCTAGTCTTTCCCATTCTATTGTTTTCTCTATTTTCATTGTTCACTTAAGAAGGCTTTATTGTCTCTCCTTACTATTCTCTGGAACTCTGCATTCAGTTTGGTATATCTTTCCCTTTCTCCTTTGCCTTTCACTTCATTTCTCAGCTAATATAAACTTAAAAAACTTTGTAAGAAACTTTATATATATATATAAACTTTAGAATCTATTTATTGATATTTCATAAATAGCTTCTGAGTCTTTTGATTGAGACTGCATTGAATCTTTAGAGCAAGTTGGGAAGAACTGACATTTAACAATACTGAGTTTTCTATTTGAGAAACTCAGATTCTCTGTCCACTTTTCTAGATCTTTCTATGATTCTTTCAACAGCTTTTTTTTTTTTTTTTTTTAGTTTTTGCCATATAAATATTGCCCATATTTTCTTATGTTTGTATCTAAATATTTCCTTCGTGTAGTATTATAAATGTTCTTTTCTTAAATTCAAATTTCCATTGTTAATTGCTAGTATATAGGAAAGCAATTGATTTTGAATGTTAATTTTGCACCCTGTGACCTTGACGTACTCATCCATTAATCTAAGGATATTTTTGGCCAATTCTTTGTAATGTTATACATAGTTAATTATGTTATATGCAAATGAAGATCATTTTATTTTCCCTTTTCCAATTTCTACACCTTTTACATCTTTTATTGTTGCACTAACTAGAACTTTCAGGATAATATTCAATCAGAGTGGTGTCTTGCTTTTTTCTCAGTCTTAGGAAAGTGTTCACTCTTTCACAATTAAGTATGATGTCTGTTGTAAGACTTTTGTATATATTTGTTACTATGTTGAGGACTTTCCTCTATATCCCTCATCTGCTGGTATGTTTTATCATAAATAGATTTTGGATGTCAAAAGCTGTTTTTTGTATCAGCTGATATATATATAATTATATAATCTTTCTTCTTTAGACTGTGATAAATTGTGACATCTTTAAATGTTGAATTAGCCTGGAATAGCTGTTATAATTTTTTTTTAATACTTCATGGGAATTGATTTGCTAATATTTTGTTAAGGATTTCTGTATCTACATTTAAAAGAAATATCACTCAGAAGTTTTTGTTTCTTCTAATTCTTTATCTGGTTTGCATATGGTGACAATGATGGCCTTGTTGAATGTTTAAGAACTGTTTCCTCTGCTATAATGTTTCTAGAGAAGATTATGATAATGCGGTACTATTTCTTCCTTAACTGTACAATTCAACAATGAAACTATCTGGCCTGGTGCACTCTGTTTTGGAATGTTATTAATTATTGATCCAATTTTTTTTAAATAAGAATAGAGCTAGTTATGTTATTGATTTCTCCTGATGTCAGTTTAATTAGATTATCTTTCAAAAGTCAGTCCGTTTCACTAAACTATTAGAATTGTTGATAGTGTTCCCTTTTTTATCCTTTTAATGTCTACAGATCAGTAGTAATGGCCCCTCTTTCATTCCTGATATTGGTAGTTTGTATCTTCTCTTTTTCCTTTTGGTTACTCTGGCTACAGGTTTGTTAATGGTATTTATCTATTCAAAGAACGATCTTTTGCTTCTGTTGATTTTATCTACTGGCATAACTTGTAACATTCTGCTGAAAGCCAGATATGCTATAAGATACCAGTAACATTTTATGTGAACTTTCTACATAGATCTCTCTACAGATTTAGTTATGGTGGTCTGCTCTGCAACCTTGCTTCTCTGATGCTTCTCTATGGCTTTCAGATTGTCAAGCTTGTTCTTATTTAAAGACAGGACTGATAATATCCAAGCTATTTGTGTGTGAAAGAGGACACTAGAAATGACTTATTCTTTAATGAAAAAAACTTCTTAGAAAAAAATTTCTATTTTAAGTAGATCAATGATTATTTTAAAAATGTAATCATTCCTTTATTAAAATATCCACTGGCAATATCCACTTATTAATGTCTAAATCCTTCCACTGATGAAATATATCTGTGTAAGAAAGGGATGATGATCTTTGGAAAGTCTAACAACAAGTGCTTTATACATAGTAGGAAATTAATAATTTAGTTATTACTAATATTGTATTTCAAATTATTTACAAGGTAAGAAATAATGCCAAAACCATAATCTATAAAAGAAAAAATTGATAAGTAGGACTTTGTTAAAAGGTAAAATTTCTGCTCCACAAATGATGCCATAAAAAGAATGAAAAAACAAGACACAAACTGGGAGAAGATAGTTTCAAAATGCAAATCTGATAAAAGACTTGTATTCAAAACATACATAAAATTTCTAATACTCAACAAAAGAAAATAAACAACCCAATTTAAAAATGGACAAAAGACACACATGTGTACACACACACACACACACACACACACACATATATACAGACAGCTCTACAGATAATATATACAGATTGCAAATAAGCATATTAAAAGATGCTTTTAATATCATATGCCATTAAGGAATTGCAAATTCAAACAATGAAATGCCCACTATAGAATAAAACCCAAAACACTGACAAAACCAAATGGTAAGAAATGGAGAAACAAGAATGCTCACCCATTGATGGTAGGAATCCATAATGATATAGCCACTTTGAAAGACACTATAGGTTCTTACAAAGCTAAACATAATCTTGTTTGTACTGTATAATATGGCAAACTAATTGTCTGCAGCTTAGCACATGTCCTTTCACTTTTAGTTGTGCCAGAATTGTCCTCTCTCTATCCCTTACCCTTTAATCTTAAACATAATTCATAAAGGACAGTAAATAGTTCAGAACTGAGTATGTCCCTTACGATTCATGCCCCTGAACAAGAGAGAAGTTTTAACTCAAGCATTGCTTCTTATAGTTCTTAATTTGATATCAGGTGGAAGCTTCACTCAATTAGCTAGCATCTTGGAAAACACTCAGATTTTCTGAAAGTGATTTTCTTTTTTCTTAGCTCCTGATGTTATTTGACAAATTGCTATAATCATAACCAAATCATTTTATAATAATATTTACCAATGAGCATTTTTCAAAAACTAAGGGCAAGTATTCATCTGCTACACAGATTTAAAATAGGTGGCCTAATCATACCATCACTTAAGACTGTCCTTGCTTTTGCTAGATGATTCTAGACTACACACATAGACTACAAACCCATTAAGTTCTTAAAACAGTCTTTCTTTACTCATATGCTGCAATGAGCATTCACTGTTTGAATGCTGCAATGTATTTTTCTGGTAGAAATTTCCCCATCTGATTTTCTCCAGTTATAAAAATAAAAATATTTGCTTGCAGTGATAACTGTATTCCAGAGAAATGCCCAATGGGATCCAAACCAAAGAGGACGTTGGTTTATGCCAAGAGGCTATTTAAGAGCAAACATCAATTAGTGGTCCATAACATTGAGCAAGATTACTCACATTAGGTAATCCTGAATGTAAACGTAGCTCAGTCGGTAAAGAACCTGCCTGCAGTGGATTTGACTGCTGGGTTCGATTCCTGGATTGGGAAGATCTCCTGGAAAAGGAAATGGCAACCCATTCTAGTATTCTTGCCTGGAGAATGCCACCAAAAGAGGAGCCTGGTGGGCTACAGTCCATGGGATCACAAGAGTCAGACACAATGACTAAACCACCACCACTGAATGTAAAATGACACTATGTAATTAAAGGTAAAGTTCTAACTCTAAAGTTATTATTTTCAGTTCAGTTCAGTTCAGTTCATTCGCTCAGTCGTGTCCGTCTCTTTGTGACCCCATGAAACGCAGCACGCCAGGCGTCCCTGTCCATCACAAACTCCCAGAGTTTACTCAAACTCATGCCCATTGAGTCAGTGATGCCAACCAGCCATCTCATCCTCTGTCGTCCCCTTCTCCTCCTGCCCCCAATCCCTCCCAGCATCAGGGTCTTTTCCAATGAGTCAACTCTTCTCATGAGGTGGTCAAAGTATTGGAGTATCAGCTTCGGTATCAGTCCTTCCAATGAACACCCAGGACTTATCTCCTTCAGGATGGACTGGTTGGATCTCCTAAAAGACTCAAAAGGAAAAACAGAATTTTAATTTCAGAACAATTTTTCCAAGACAGATAATTCAAAACTGAATTCTGCATTTTGGCCGTCAGTTTTGATATAAGATTTGGTTCTCTTTTGCTGAAATCATTGAATAGATGTCCTTTTCTGTGCATATCTGTGAGTGCATGAGTAAAAAATACTCTTCTCCAGTGTGAGGAAATTTATCTTTTCAGTTATTATAACTTTTATCTCTTTCTTTTTAGCTCCAAAGATTTAAACTTTCTGTTGCCAAGGTTACTGCTTATTGGCTTTTGCTGCTACTTGAGTCCCTTTCTCACAAGTATCTTTATGGTTTCTAATATTTCCCACCAATGTATATCTCTTTTTGCCCATGCTCATTCTCTGTTCTTTTTTTCAACAGATGATGTACCTTCTTAAGAATCTTCTTCCCAGCATTAGTCTCTAAAGTCAAGCAGCTTATTTACATGAATCATAATTTTCAATTTCTCCCATACACACTGAGGTATTTGAGGATGCTATTGTAGACAATATTATTTGTTTGAGAATAGATTAAAAACTTCCCTCTAAATGTACCTGAAAGCATTTTGGTTGAGCCTAGCTAAAGTTAGCATCATTCAGAGTAGGCCATCACTATGAGGTTTCCAGGAGCTAAAGAAACAACTCTTTGCCCCCAAATATGTCTAATGTTGATATAATACTTCTGCTATGGATTATTTATTATACCTCAGATATATCACTGTCTGAATCCTGTACATACTCATTCCTTTTGATAAAGCATTTACATTTGAAATAATTTTATATTTGAAATCTTCAAATATAAATATAAGGAAATTTTCAAATTTCCCTGGGATGTGATCACTTCTTCACCTTCTCATAGTTTGATCAATGATATTCATCACCTGAAAGATATAAATCTTCCAAGCTAGCTCCTAACAGAATCAGGACAAAATTTTGAGAACTTAAACATATAAATTACCATCAAAATATAGCTCAGAGTTTTAATGATCAGGTTTGGGGTTGGAATGCCTGGGTTTCAAACCTCAGATTGTATTCAATGGCTGTAAGGCCACAAGCAGGCTATTCAGCTTCCCTCTGTCTATTTCCTTATCTGAAAATTGGGAAGGTGTTAACATAGAGTTTTGATGGGAATTAAATCAGTTGGTAAATATAAAGTTCTCAGAATAATGCCAGTACAAAGTAAGCACTATTTTAAGATTATTTATCACTGTATGCTCACGTGGTCAGTACCTGTAAGCTATCTTAGTTCTCTTTCAAATTCTTAGTATGAACCCAAACTCATGATCAAATGGATGTCTTGACTTAGTTTTCTCCAGTTCACTCACTGCAACTCCATCACTTTCCCTCCATTTTAGGTTACTCTGTAAGAATGAGAATGCTGACTTTCTGCATGCTTTATATTTTATTCTATTAGTCTTCCTAACCTATACAACCTGAAAGGCCATGATGCTGAGGACTAGTCACTTGAATGATTCCTCATGGTTTACCTAATTAAAAAATACTGTCTTCCTTCAGTAGTCTAGTGCTAGACTAGTATATGTGTTTGCAGATTGGTAAATCTTTATAACCAATTCTCTGCCCTGGTTTTAGATTATTTTGCTACTTCTCACTTCTTATCTTGCTTATTCTAAGCATCCTCATTCCTAAACTATAAGGCAAGTGATATAATGACAATCCTTGAGTATTCTATGTATTTATGTTGAGGTAGGAAAAAGATTATAATGATTTAAGCAGCAAATAACAGAAAATTCAAGTCAAATTTCTTAACTAAATCAGAATATATTCCCTCATAATCAAGAGATATCAAGAATAGTATTTCCAGGTTTGGCTAATGCAGTTGATCAACAATGTCAAGGACTCAGGTCCCTAATCTCTTTTCTGTCTTTTCTCTCTTTTCATTCTGTCACCCTTAGAGTGCTTGTTATCAATTAATCCCATTTTTACAGAAGATACCTGACAGAAGAAAATGTACTTTTGTTACATGTGTGATTCCTTTCTGGAGTCATGACAAATGCCTCATATCTTATTGGTCATAACCAAATTATTCCTAAATCATGCTTATTCTTAAAACAAGTCAGAGAATGAGAACATTTCAATTAACTTAGATAAAACAGGAGTTACTCTGAATAAATAACTAGCAGAATCGAGGCATGAACAAAATCTGTTCCTGGACAGTGTTCCAATTACTACTGAAATCTAACAAATCATATACCAAATTTACACATTTAAAAAATATTTTTTTTACCTCTTACATTTACTGTAGGTAGGAATTTGACAACTTCTGAACCCTCGGCTCAGGATATATCATGATTGTGGTCAAACAGGGATTGGAATTGTAACAGCAAATGACTAAATTCATTGGAAGTTAAACAAGCATCTTTCTCTCTCTCTCTCTCTCCCTCTCTCCATATAATCTTAGAGCCTCTTCCTGTCACTTTTCTACATAATTAGTCTTCATGGCCTACAATGGTCTTCCTCAAAACATGGCAACCAAGGCAACTAGATTGCTCACATTGAAGTTTTGATCTCCAAAAATGAATGCCTTGGGTAATAAGGTGGATGTCGTATCCTTTTAAGGCCAGTGTTTAAATTAATATAGGATAATTTTTGCCACACTCTCCTGGATATACATAACTTACAAAGTCTGCTCAGAATTAGGAGGGGAATTAACTTCCGCCTCTTGATATGGGTGTGGCAAGTTTCCTGTGTGTGTGGCACATCAGATGAGAGACAAAAATAAACAAAACACAGACAAAAACAGAAGGAGATATCCCTGTGGGTATTCTGCCATACACACACACACACACACACACACACACACACATACACACACACACACAAATTATTCTGCTTATTCTATGTGAATGGAAAGTAGAGTACATTAGTGTTAGTCACTCAGTCGTGTCCGACTCTTTGTGACCCCAGGGACTGTAGCCCACCAGGCTCCTCCCTCCATGGGATTCTCCAGGCAAGAATCCTGGAGTGGATTGCCATTTCCTTCTCCAGTTGAGTACACTAGTTTGGTCAAAAATTCAAGATCAGGAAATGTCTAGTTGAACCATTCATAAGAAGAGTCCCTGGGCCAGACACAAGCTCCTAGGTTGAAAGATCTTATGAGGGAGATCTTATTTATTGAGGGAGAGAGAAAAGATGCCAAGTAACAGAGAAAGAAGAGGAAGGTTTTAGAAATGACAAGGGGAGCAATGATGAGGCCAAGTAAGTTTTTTCCCCGTAGTGTTGCTCATGGTTAGCCCTTTTTCTTCTTTTCCTTTTTAAATTAACTATTTTATTTATTTATTTATCTTTAATTGAAGGATAATTGCTTTACAGTATTGTGTTGGTTTTTGCCCAAAATTTACATGACTCAGCCATGGTTGTTGAGGAATAAGCTATGTCAGCATATACACATGTTTGTGGTTAGCCCTCTGTGAGCCACTATCAGTCAAAGCTTCATGATCCTACACAGATTCAACTAGCTTCTTTCGTTTGTCTGAGCTCATGTGATCTGCCCATTCAAGCTCTTTTCCCCAAAATTCACAGCCTGAAACACTGCCTGAAGCTGTGCTGCATGCCTTTAGAGAGTTTCTTCTTGATGTCCTGGTAGTAGTCCTCTCAGATGGCATGACTGATTCAATGGACGTGAGTTTGAGTAAATTCTGGGAGACACTGAAGGACAGGGAAGCCTGGTGTGCTGCAGTCCATGGGGTCACAAAGAGTCGGACATGACTTCTCAACTGAGCAACAGCTCTGCACACTACTTTAAAAATGAGTTAATATAGTTTGAAGTGAAATGTGGCTTGGTAACTGAATGAAAGGATTTTGTGGTCACATTGTGAGGACTTATATATCATCCTTTCCTTTCCAAGATTTGAAACAAATGTTCAAGAAGGGACTGTCGTAACAAAGACTGCAAAAAGGATGGCACAGAGAGTAAGAAATATCCTAGAAGGCTTAGGTCAGTGACTTGAAGTAATTGAGAGAAATGAGAGGGGAAATATGAACTGATAGACTTATGGAGAAGAGAGGAATTTAACAAGGTTAACGTGGGAAGATTTAGTGAGTGACCTGATAGCTAAAGATATGGACTGAAGGAAGGTGTATCAAAAATATTTGAGTTTTCAAGTATGGCTCCTTCCATTATTAATAACTTCATTGATTCCACTTAAGGAAATAATAAGCACAGAAAGCTTTAGAAATTAATTTAATTGCCCTTTTAAATTGGTGCTAATAAAATCTATAGTAATAGGTAATATCACACACAAAATCATATCTAATGGGGTACAGGTCAAAGATGGAATCATGGAACTTACCAGCAGTTAGGGACAGAACTGGAGGAAATTCAGAAAGACAATAATCAGTGAGCTGAAGACAAGAAAGAGAAATAAGGTATTAACTTAATAGTAAAGAAGTCTAT
This sequence comes from Muntiacus reevesi, assembly GCF_963930625.1. Taxonomy (NCBI): domain Eukaryota; kingdom Metazoa; phylum Chordata; class Mammalia; order Artiodactyla; family Cervidae; genus Muntiacus; species Muntiacus reevesi. The sequence continues at coordinate 84,783,721 of NC_089254.1, read as the reverse complement.
AGTGGAAAAATGTATGATCAATATCATTATGCTATAGAGCAGCCAAATTAAGTAGAAGGCAGTCACTGGATCTGATAATTACAAGTGTATTTTCTGTCATTAAAATAAAAAATCAGATCAAAGTGAGTTTAGTAGCACATTGGACATGAAGGAACTAGCAAATTTTGTAAACTCTTGATTGAAGTTTGTTTGTAGAAGGAGGAAATGAAAGCACTTACAATGCAGCAATGAAAAAGTACATGTGATAGTGTGTCTTCAGGATATGTTTCTAAAGTGTACCTAAGAATGATATTCTTAGAAGAGGTAAAAAAAGTGAACTTGAACTAAAGAAAGATCAGTTCCGCCTTGAGAGGAAAGAGACAGGGAGTGACAAAGATTCCTGGAGGAGATGACAGGGGGATGAAAGTGGTTTGATGAGTTTGTTTGACATGCAGGGTTTAAGAAATTTGAAGCGAATTTAACATATCCAGTCGATGAGGTACAGTTTAAACAAAAACTAAGCCCCACATGACCAGTCAAGACATGAAGCTGGTTTGAAAAAAATATAAGCTAACAACTGAAAGTAATGAAAATAAACCACTACTTACTGGAATCTCTCAAATAATATTAAAGTGTAAGAAACATTTTTCATTGCACTGAAAATCTTTAAAACATTTTCATTTCTGTCATCACCAGCACCCTACCCTTGAATTACAACTGATTTCCTCAAAGTCTCACTCCACTATAACTCTGAACTCCTACTTTTTTTCCTATAAGACACCATTCTCTCTTAAAGAGACAAAACCCTTCCCAACATGATTCAGTTTACGTATCTTTCTCTCTACTTGTCCTAAATTTATGATGTTCTATTTTTTATCTTAAAACTATGTTACAAAAATCTAAAGAAGGAGCTGACATAACAGGGATACTCACTAGATGTGGCAGGGGTGCAAAATCTCAATGGAAATAATCATAATTTTCCTCAACATGTGAGGAAGAAAGAAAATGGAAAATGCAGATGTTTTACCTGTCACAGATGAGAAAGAAAACCAAAGTTGCAAAATCATTTTCTGCTAGAGTTGCTAAAATATGGATGATTCTTCAAGGGTAATTCAAAGATTAAACTGTTCAAAATGTGAGCATATATGCTCCTAGAATCAATTACTGAAGTATTATATCATATTAAATTCTCATATATCGCCTCATAAGTCCTACTATTTGCCATCAGTATGGGTGGATGATGGAAATTTTAACTTCATGAAGGTGGTTGTAAAATTATATCATCCCCCAAATACTAATAGCATCTTAAATGTATGATGTGTGCCAGACTCTTCTGTGCACACTGCTTCCAAAAGCTCTAGGTTGTATGTATGTCTTTTATTACTATTTCCAGATGAGAAAAATAAAAGCATAAAGGTAAATTAGAAGAAATAAAGAACAAGTAACAGTGATCTAAACTGATGATGCAGGAATGTAGCGAGCAGAATAGTGGCCCCTCCCCAAAGGCACTCCTGTCTTCATCCCCAGAACCTGTGAATATGTCATGTAACATGTTACAAGGGACTCTGCACATGTGATTAAGATCAAGGGTTTTGAGATAGGGAGCCTGTCCTGGATTTTCCAGGTGAGCTTAGTTTGGTCACAAGAGCCCTTAGAAGAGGGAGTCAGGAGAGTCAGAGGCACAGAAGGGGACGTGATTATTGAGGAAGAGGCGAGAGCACTGCTACAGTGGCCAGAAACGTGTGCAGCCCCTAGGAGCTGGAAAGAGCAAGGGATGGATTCTCTGCTAGAGTCTCAGGAGAGGGTGCAGCTCCGCTGAGGACACTGATTCTAGCCCCTAAGACCCAGTTCACATATCTGACCTCCAGGACTGTAAGATAACAACTTGGTGATGTTTCAAACCATTAAGTCCTTAATAATTTGTTGTAGTAGCAACAAAAAACTAATACAAGAAAAGACAGGAATAGTGAAAAGAGTGAAGTCTTTGAGTAGCTGTGAGGGAAGCAGCTCCAGACTAAGGGGATTAGATTATTTATTTATCTTGGGAAAGATTTTTTTTTTTTGTATCTTGGATCACCAAATGGAGCTCAATAAATATTAGTGAATTACAAAAGGCTATAAATGTCTCTCAAATAATAGACCATTCCTCTTTATGTTGTTAAAAAATGATTATATTTCTAAATGTGATGCTGAGTGGTCTACTCACAGTAATTTGCCTACCCTACCCCCTTTAAAGGGGGTCCCAAGGTGGCTCAGTGATAAAGAATCAGTCTACCAATGCAGAAGATATAGGTTTAATCCCTATGTTGTGAAGATCCCCTGGAAATGGCAACTCATTCCAATATTCTTGCCTCAGAAATCCCATGGACAAAGGAGCCTGATGGGATCGCAAAGAATCAGACATGACTGAGTGACTAAACAATAATCCCTCTTTAAAACCTGGTTTCTACCCATATCTTTGAAAAATTAAATATTTGTGAGAATAGGGTGGGGGGAAATATAAATAAGTCACCAAAAGGAGAGAGGGGCGCCATCCACATACCAGAGATATTAAGTAAATTCTGAAAGTTACAGGAATGACAAAAACAGATGAAGGGGGAGGCCAGACAATCTGGAATTAGTCTTAAGAACAAGAAGACTGTTTCTGGCCAACATGTGGAACAGTCACCAACAGGAAGCATTACTATCTTACATCTGTGGAGAAAAGGGTGAGGCTGCATTCAGAGATCCTGCTGGAGCTTCCTGTCTAGGTAAAGATCATCAAGAGAAGGAACCTGCTCTCCATGAGGAAAGACAGTATTTTATGATCCTTTTACGGCAGCTGTCATGCCAGCTAAATCATGGTGGCTCTTAACAACTGATTTGGCATAAAAATGAGTAAAGGCAACTTTGACACAGATCATAAGAGTCTCACTATTAGCAGCCACCAAAGACACCTTTATTTTCTTATGTCTCTTGTTTGATGCATGGGCGGTTGAGAGAAGTCTAGAACACAGGTTGCATAAGCTTTCTTGTCTTCTCCCTCTAGGTATGAAAAAATGTTCATTGTATATTTGCATAGGCACAAAAGTTGCAAAATATTTTATCTTTCCATATTTCATCATAAGCAGTTTAGATAATCTTTGTAAAAGGTCATCATAGTTCTGTGCTGAAAACACTAAAAAGACATTTTGCCCTTTGTGAAACACTAATATGAGACCCTTCTTACCTGGCTTCTGCCTACTTGCCCAGAATCAAAAGTCCCTGACACAGTACACATTAGTAGTAAAATGGGATAACCTTTATTTCTCCTAAAGTTCAATGTTCTGTGTTCTCAGACCTTTAAGCATATCGTAGTTCTTTCCATTTAGACTCTGTCTCTCCCACCTTTCAGGTCTTCTACATCATACACTTAGTGTGGCTGATTTGGAAATATTTCAGGTCTCAGCTAAGAAGTCAGTTTCCCCTTGAAGATATTCCCTGACCCATCACAAAGGGCTGTCCCATCGCTATGCCCTGCTCTGTGTTTCAGAAGAGCAGAACAGCAAGAGCACCAGAACACCTGTTGGGAAAGCACTATTTTTGGACAAATAAATATTGATATGTTGATAAAGTTCAAGGGAGCATTTTCTAAGAAATTAAATTTATCACTAAACTATTATACAAGAGTTTATGAGATAAGATTATTGTTTCTGAGAAGATGAGAGAGAATAGAAGCAAGAAAAAGAGGAGAACTAAGCAGGGAGTGCAGGTAGATGACCACAACTGGCATACATTCACTTGTCTCTGCCTTAACACATATCAGCATGTCTGCAATAATTATCTCTGAAGTCATTATCAATAATTTATATTTGAATCTTCTCCTTTATATTTTTTGAAGATTTCTAAAATAGGCAATTTATTTTTAAAATTAAAAAAGAGTACTGGTTTGTTTATTCATTCAGCATATGTGCTGGAATTTACTAAGTGCCAAGTATTTTTCAAAGCACTGAAATAAAACACTGAACGAGAAATAAATAAAATGTTGCTGATTGTAAGGAGTTTGCATTCTAGAGGGAAGTGTAGAAATTTAAGCTAAAAATAAATAAAGCAATATCAGATAGTAAGAAGTAATACATAAAATAATAAAGTGATATACTAGAAAGTAAGTGGTCAGAGACGGCCCTTTTCAGTGACAAGAAGGTATTGCTCACATGACGATATAAGGAAGGGCCTTCCAGGAAGTGGGAAGAGATAATGCAAAGTCCTGACAGTGGAAAAGTCTTGTCCTGATAGCGAAATAGAAGAAAAGCGGTGGGGATGAAGTGTGAAAACTGAGGAAGATAGGTGTTTGAGATGTAAAGTATAGTTTAAGGTGTAAAGTATAGTTGTGCTGGAGTCCATAACTATGCAGAACTTTAGCATCCAAGATGATGAATCTAGATTTTATTCTCCATGTAGTACTGATAGTAAATTTATTATATGCATTTTCCAATTTTACTAAGTATTCTTCTAAAATACCATTTTAATGGGTTCACATTATTCTGTCATATGGATGTGCTAAGATTCAATTAATCATTCCCTTATTATCGGACTTTTAGGTTATAAGTCTTGGCCAAAACCCAACTTGAATCAATTAGTGAAACAGAATGAATCCACCTCTTTACTGCTTCAATCAAATGCCAGTTAGTAGTAATTAGTATTTGCTGAAGATGATATATGACACTGGAAATTATAATCAGGTAAGAAATGTGCATTCTTCCCCATGATATAACTTATTTTGACATGTTTGGAATAAAGTGTAGATGCTTAAGTTAATATCACGGCATGTTTTCAACTATCCCTGGAGAGCTCTTACAAATCTAATAAGTGGATATACTAGCATAAATGATGAAAATTTTAAAAGCATTTTATTTGAAATAAACATTTCACAAGAGATATTCAGAAGGTAGCCGAGGAAATATGTATTTCAGAGTTTTTGAAAATAAAAATGATAGAGAAGACTTTTATATTTATAGTTGGACCAAACATCATTTTAAAGGAAGAATTATGTTACTATGAGGCATCCATCATTGTCAGGGATCCTATCCTAATCATTTCCTCCAGATCTCTGAGGTTTGAATTATATGTGCAATATCTGCCAACCCCTCCTCCTGCCTTCAACACAGTCCCCTGGAGCAGGAGCCTAAGTCATAATCTCTTGATAGTTAAATAAACCTTAAGTATGGATCTTCTCAGAATATTGATTTTAGCTGAATTAAATTAAATACATAGGATTGTAAAGGAAATCAATTCTACTGAAATGTAGTTCTATCCATTGTTCTGGAACTCAGTTGAAGGCCTAGATTATCAGTTCTCCATGGGTGATTTCATAGTTGTAGTACAAGACTTCTCCTACCCTTAGCTCAGGTAAATATTAATATGTGTGCCTTGAATTCCCCGATAAAGAATCTGCCTGCAATGCAGGAGACACAGGTTCAATCCCTGGGTCAGGAAGATCCCCTGGAGAAGGGAATGGCTACCAATCCAGTATTCTTGCCTGAAGAATTCCATGGACAGAGGAGTCTGGCGGGCTATAGTCAATAGGGTCACAGTCAGTCAGACAGGAGTGAGCAACTAACACCCTTTCACTTTTTTTTTTCAGTGTAGAGCATGTTTATGATAATAGTAGGTGCGTGGGTATATGTGCTCATAAACTTGGCCCCTCAGGCTACAAAAGCCAGATGTATAGTCAGTGTTTGAGCAAATTACAAAACTCCTTATTTTTATGTGGTCCTCAGGAACACCAGTCCTACACAGTGATTTTTCCTCTGACTCCGTGTCTGATGGTGGAGGGCATAGAGAGCACCTACATTTTCTTCAATGCTGTCAAACTCTGGATCCCCTATGGACTGAGAGGCACTGAATGGGCTGTCATGTTAGCCTCCAAAGATGCTCCTGGTTATGGAGAGAACTAATCTCTGTCTTGGTCACTGCACGGCTGAATTTCTACAGCAGTGCTTTCTTCATTGTCCATGAATTTCTACAACAGTACTTTCCTCATTTTCCATGAAGCTGGCTGCCCCTGAGACTTGCTGGGATGGAGCTGCTAGAACGGTATACACACCACTCCTTAAAATGTGAGGTTCCGCACCCTTCCTCACATTTCCCTTCTCCTCAAAGAAAGTATATTACTTAGACATAGTCCTCAAATCAGGCCACAGAGTCGAGCCTTTCCTGGTGCTGCTTCCTTGCTTTTGCTTTCCAGGATTTTGTTGTTGTTTTTAATTGCTAGCGCATTCTTAGACCAGGAAGCAATGCCTGTTCCTCTCCCAAACTGTCCACAGAACTCCCCAGAAAGCAGTTTGTATTCCTATTTCTTTCAGTTCCTTGTCAGCTACTTCTCTCAAAACTCAAGCAACAAACGATGTCAAAATTAATTTTATCCATGCAATCTTAACAGCCAAGTTTGTGCTATAAAATTTTCTTTGAATTTTTACTAAACATGATGCGATCAACTTTTGCTTAATATGCCAGTCCTACTCATCCTGATTCCTAATATGTGTATATGTATAAGTGTAAATAGAGGAATGTCTATTTGTATCTCTATGTGAGCATTTGTTGTTGGAGTTTAACCATTGGAAGGAATATGTGTTTGTAAAGAGAATATTTTTCTTTCGTAGCTACATGGAGGATTATCAGAAGGAAGAGATGTAGAGCTTTTTTCTGGATAATTATATTTCTCCAAGAGCTGCTCTGGGCATGCTCATGGGAACCATGTGTAAATGTCATTTAAAAGTGTTTTGACTCAGAAGTGAACAGAGAAGACGAAGGAGGAACAAAGATTCTGATACAGAATAATACAAAAAAAAACAGAAAGGCCACTGGAGTCAGGTGATCCTGAGATCTTCTTTTATCTGCTACCTGCTGCGTAACCTCAGTAAGTCACTCAGAGCTTCGATTTTCTCACTTTTAAACAAAGGAAAACATATGATTATTTGAGGATTAAATGCCTGGCACAGTGTAGGAGATCAATATACGCAATCAATAAATGGAAGGTTCCAACCTCTACCTCAGTCAGCAATTGTTGCTTCTAAGACTTTTCATGCTGAGTGATCAAATTTGCATAGGTCCATAAAAACAGTAACTTTTATTAAGTATTTAATATACAGGAGATGCTCTTCTTGAAACTCTTAAATCTTTTGTATCATTGAAATCTATGAGAAAGTTATTTCTGTTATACATGCTTTACAAGTGAGTAATTTAAGGCACAGAGATGTTAACGGGCTGGCAGTCATAGAACTCACAAGCAAAGGGACTGGGATTTGCGTCCCAGAAGCATGGCTTCCAAGCTCATGCACTCTTAACCAATGTGCCCGAAATACTTCTTATAAACCAGGTAGAACTGAGATGGCTGGGCATGATGCAGAAATGAGAGATTTTCCTGTGGATCCAGTCTATGGGAATGAGGAAGGCATAACATGTTCTTTCTCAAAGAAGAATAGTGAGTTAGTATCACACAAGAATCAGTGCTGTGTGTAAAAGATCCAGGGTGTTCCATGCTTGGACCACAAACTGGCAGTGTTTCAAGGCACTCCCTTTCTGCTCCACCTAGAAGAGGAACCAAACTCAGCCTTCCAAAGGATGGGCAGTTCCCTCCACCTGCCACATCACATCCACTGGGTTTATTTTACAGCTGTCCCCAGACAACAGATTCAAGGAACCTGGCTTTCTCAGATACTTCTCCAAGGAAGTGGTACCCTCACATAGACACTACTGTGCCAACTGACTCCTTAATTTCCCCTGAGCAGAGCCCTTCTTCAAACTCACGCTCTGTGAGGAGAGTCACAAGTGGAAGGGTATTTTCTGTAGCAATGGAATGGATCCCACACTCCATAGGATGGCAGGAAACTAATGACTGTCCCAATTCTCTCCCTGGTTAAATCTAACCACACAAGTTATCCCTCACACCACACCATGTCACAGTGTAGAATGTGTCTCAGCTGTATGCAGTGATAGATGACAGCTCTGAAGGCATCCTCCAGACATGAGAGTTGGAGAGTAATAAAGCTAACAGGAGACTGTTCTTTTTAGCCACTGAGTGGTTTATTGTCAGCATCATGATGATATGATGATGATGATAAGACCTCACATTTGTACATGAATTTACAGCTTCAGAAGTACTTTTTATCTATTACCATGTTTTATTTTGGGGCTTCCCTGGTGGCTCAGATGGCAAAGAACCTGCCTGCAGGGTGGGAGACCTGAGTTTGATCCCTGGGTTGGGAAGATCCCTTGGAGAAGAGAATGACTACCTGCTCCAGTATTCTTGCCTGGAGAATCCCAGAGAGAGAGGAGTCTGGCGGACTATAGTCCATGGGGTCACAAAGAGTCAGACATGACTGAGACTAAGCATGCATGTTTTATTTTTAGGAAAGAGAATATAAGCCATCCACATATGACAGCTGAGGAAACAGAAACATTAAGAAATAGAGACGTTTCCAAGTCTGACTGTTAATAAATCCAAGAACCAGTACTACAGCTCAAGTCTTCTGATAGCTTCACACATGGTGCTTGAGAAATATCAGGTAATTAATTCAAAACTATTGCCTCTAAATAGCAGTTTAGAGATACTCAGACAAGTGGTAATCATGTGTGCAGTGAATTATATTAGCTAAATATAACCAAGTTACATATAAAGTATAACTAGCCTGGGCAACTTGACAGTTCACACTCTTTGCTTCCTCTGTGGAGGTAGCAAGTATGCAGGGTCAGCCCTGCAGAAATCTTTCCATTTAGAATGTAACCAGATACTGGTTAGCATAATTCTGCCATCAACATGCTTCTTCTTTCCTGGCAGATTGACTCTACGATTATTCATCTACCAGGAACTGAGAGTCAGTCAATTAAGTGAAAGGAACAAGGACAATCCTATTTTCTCCCCCATAGTCAATGTTCCTTTATTGCTTACTGTTTTCATTTTTGAAGTCATTGTAAAACGCTATCTCTAGGTAGCACATACCTTCTCAGCCAAGTTCACCATCTCGGCACTAAAAGGCTTTGTGTACACAAACTGAACATGAGACTGATGTCCATGGTGTGGACAATAGTTTTAAAAGGAATTAAGTACTTGACAGGGCCCTTCTTCTTTGGGTCATTTCCTTTTCTATGCATAGCCTTTTTGGCAGTACTGAAATCACTGCCAAAAAATTCTAAACCTTAGGTCTGAACACTATTGATCCTTTCTGGACACTAACTTTTTTTTAATGAGGTCAGTTTGAGCAAACTAGGAGATGGTGAAGGACGGGGAAGCGTGGCATGCTGCATTCCATAGGTTAGTAAAGAGTCGGACACATCTTGGTGACTGAACAAGTGAAGACCATTGTCTTTTTTAATATCCGTCACAAAAAATTCAGGATGATATTTCACTTTTATGCTTTCACAACATACATATAATAATTCTTCATATATGCACTTCTCTATTAAATTTGAAGACCTCTACACTTTTCATAGGAAGAACTAGTCAAGAAGAGAATAAATGATGAATATCTAATATAGATTAGTTTTTCCTTACAATTCAATGGTATATTCTCTGCCATCAGCAAAATATTATACAATTGTATATACTGACACAGAAAGAGCAAAAATACTTTACTCAGTAGCTCTTTTAACAGTAAATTCCTTGGTTTACCATTTCTTACATAACCATATGTATTTTGCTATGTGAGTGCTACTTATATTATTTTATATGGTATAAGTATATTCTACTTTTGCTGAAGGAGTTTTCAGTCTGGACCATGGATAATAAGATGTTGTCTAAATACGTATATCTAGGTCATTTTTTTCTACTCCAGATTCAATCATATATATTTGAAAGAAATTTTATGAATCCAAATTAATTAATCATTTTAAAGGAAATAAGAATGAAATATTAGAACCTTACATTTTCAATTAAATTTTTATTTTTCTCTACATTTTCTACCCTGGTAAATTATTTTTTTTATCTGGGTGACATCTATCCCAGGTGTGTTATAAATTCTCATGTTCTGGTATTTTGAAATGCATGTGTGGATAAATTGTGACTTCCTCAATTGTCTGGTAAACATAATATAAAGGATTTATTTTTATATTGAATTTTTCATCTTACCTTCCAATATTCAGAAGCTTCAAATTGATACATTCAATTTTTTAAAGACTATAAAATAATTACTTGATAATTATTGGGCTTTTCTTGGGCAAAGGGGATATATAGTTGAATTTTACTGAAGTAGTAAGCTATTAGTTGATCTCTAATTTGTATCTGATCTTGTAAATCTACTCTAATGTACAGCCAGTTCCCTGTTTTCCTGAATTCAGAATGAATTAATCATTTTGTTGTTTAGTCACCAAGTCATGTCTGGCTCTTTCACAACCCCATGGATTGCAGCCCGACAGGCTTCTCTTCCATGGGATTTCCCAGACAAGAATACTGGAGTGAGTTGCCATTTCCTTCTCTAGGGGATCTTCCCAACCCAGGGACCAAACCTGCATCTCCTGCTTGGAAGGCAGATTCTTTACCACTAGCACCACCTGGGAAGGCCCAGTGATCTTGGACCTCATGCAAATGCTGACCTAGATACTGTTAATCGAATGCTGGTAACTCAAGACTTTTTATAGATAAATAAAAATAGCCTATAGCCATGCACTCCATTTAATTTGCATATATCAGTTTTGGTCTTTGCTTTTATTTATTTATTTTTTTAAGGAAAAGACAAAACTGGGATAGGTGGTCCTGTTTCCTGGCCATTCTGAATTGGCTTCATCAAAATAGAAGAATTTCCTGAAAAGCATGACTCTCAGGGCATCACTCTCTTTCCCTCTTTTTGGCACTACTTTTTTCCCAAAGAGCTCTTCTCCAACCAATTTTCAAGTGTCAAAATTCTACTGTTACTAGGGCTTGATTCCTTTAACCTCTGTTAAATGCAAATTACCTTTGGCAGAATAACAATTACAGTGATTCGTGTCATAATCCCCTCAGAGTATTTCTCCAGTAAAGGTTTCCATGAGAGGAAGAAAGAAAATGTAACTCAAGGAATAAAAATAGAATGAAGACAGACTTCACTCACTTAACTTTCTTCCTAGAGTCAGCTCTAGAAATAAAGAACAGCTATATTAACACACAGTAGTATAGAGCAGAGCTTATTACTACTGAAATGTGAGCTAAAGGATGATTCTTTGTCATAACTATAATCATGCAGTGGATTTTCTAACCTACTGGACTGTAAAGCATCTGTATGTAATACAGAAGAGTATAGTAACCTGAAAGAGCACATACTTTCAGAACCTCAGTAAATATCACTTTCAGAACTGTACAGCTTTGTAAAATGAAGGAAAATTTGTTGACATTAACCTAATTTTGATACCACACACATACACACATATAAATATACACACACAATGCACAAACATCAATGAACATAATTCTAAAATGTTGCTAACATAAACTATAAGAAGATGTTTCAGTTGTATAAATCTGACATGAAATTTTTTTTTCTAAAGATGTCTTTGATAGTCAAATGTAATATTGAAAAATGAGAGAATGAGACCCTGGGAAATTAATATGCATTAATCTAGCACTGTCTAAGGATACAAAATAATTCTCCAGTATAGTTTAAGGTTTATCACTTAGACTGTATTAACATCTGGTGACATACATTGGAACAGACACATTTCATTGACTAAATACTAATCACTCTTCACTTGTTCCTCACCAATAGAAATCTTGCTTCCCAGGTGGCATAGTGGTAAAGACCCATCTATCAATGCAAGAGACACAAGAGATATGGGTTTCCAAACAGTGGTGCTGGAAAACTATATATCCATTTGGATTAAAAAAATAAACATTAATCTTATCTACATAATGCAAGAAATAATAATAGCATATGGAGAAGGAAATGGCAACCCAATCCAGTATTCTTGCCTGGAGAATCCCTTGGAGAGAGGAGCCTGGTGGGCTACAGTCCATGGGGTCACAAAGAGTTGGACACGACTGAGTGACTGAGCACAATAATAGCATAAATTAAAGCACAGCCATAAATGAACAACCGTAAAACCTCTAGAATAAAATACATCAGAAAATTTTGTAAAATGTGGGAAGACATGCCAAAAAAATAAACCTATATCAAATTAAAGTTTTTGTTGTTGTTGAAAGAATACTGTTAAGAAAATGAAATTGCAAGTCACAAAATGGAGGAAAATATATACAATACTTCTATATGACAAAATAGACAATAAGAAAGCAAACCATTCAACTTAAAAATTGGCAAATATTTGAACAGATCCTACCAGAAAAAATAAAAATGAATCTGTAGATCATCTTTGTGGTTCACATTGTATTTCTATTGCAATTTATAGTTCTACAGCACTTGAAAGCACAGGATTCAAAAAGAATAAAGACGAAACAAAGTAATTGGTGCCTTCAGTTCAGTTCAGTCGCTCAGTCGTGTCCGACTCTTTGCAACCCCATGAACCACTGCACTCCAGGTCTCCCTGTCCATCACCAACTCCCGGAGTCCACCAAACCCATGTCCATCGAGTCGGTGATGCCATCCAACCATCCTATCCTCTGTCTTCCCCTTCTCTTCCTGCCTTCAATCTTTCCCAGCATCAGGGTCTTTTCAGATGAGTCAGCTCTTCACAGCAGGTGGTCAAAGTATTGGAGTTTCAGCTTCAACATCAGTCCTTCCAATGAGCACCCAGGACTGATCTCCTTTAGGATGGACTGGTTGGATCTCCTTGCAGTCCAAGCGACTCTCAAGAGTCTTCTCCAACACTACAATTCAAAAGCATCAATTGTTTAGCACTCAGCTCTCTTTATAGTCCAACTCTCACATCCATACATGACTACTGGAAAAACCATAGCCTTGACTAGATGGACTTTTGTTGACAAAGTAATATCTCTGCTTTTTAATATGCTGTCTAGGTTAGTCATAGCTTTCCTTCCAAGGAGTAAGCGTCTTTTAATTTCATGGCTACAATCACCATCTGCAGTAATTTTGGAGCCCAGAAAAATAAAGCCTTAAGCATCATTAAATTGAGTCTCCTCAACTAACAATAAGATAAACTGAATCTGGATCCTCTTTTGCCCATGATCTGAAAAAAAACATATTCTAAACACATGCAATATAAGAAACTTACATTCTGTCAGTTAGATATGTAATATATCATCATTCTGCAGACTTATTATCCTCCTCTAAATGATTCAGGGAGAATTTTAACCATGCTTAAAGGAAGTTAACAAAATATTCCAAAGCCACAAATCAGTTTACAACATAGTTCCTTACATTCTCTCCTAATAATTCTCATGTTCTGGCTCAAATATATTTTTGATTTTAAATTATACATATTCTTTTGCTCTTTAGATTTTATCTCATGTTTCTAATTTTACTATCATTTTTTGGAAAGGTAGTTGGGAGAGAAATATGAAATCTAGTCCATAGCCATGGCTTTGCCTTCCTTTAAATTTGGATTCATTTATTTTCTCCATGGCTTTACTATTTACAGTCCCAACCTCACTCAGCCCTTGCTTTAGGTCTTGGCAATTTCCAGATTCTTCACCCTATGAATATAGCTAAAGTAATTGAAGTGGTGAAAGGATGATGTATAATGCATTATAAACCACTAATTACAATTAACATTTGAAACATGGGATGATTTTAAGGAAATATTAAAAGCATATCAAGTTCTATAAATATTTCAGTAGAAAGAAAGATGTAGCTATCACATGGGTATTACAAAGTACTTTAGAGACAGATTTATTTATAATAAATGAATGAATAGGGGTTGTGGCTATTTTAGCAAAATATCAACCCTATTAAATTCAGTTTAACATGAGATTAGGGCTTCTATTTATTCCTACTTCTTTATCCTTGAAATTCTCTATTTTGTGCATAATAAGAAAGTTTAGAGTTCTAAACACTGTATTTGTACAAAGATAAAGAGTGTCTAAATGCCAGAAGAAATGTGCACTATGTTGGTGAAAATATTATACAGATTTTAATCCTGAAAAATTTTAAGCACATAGGAGCATTCACTGAAAAGCAGAATAATTTTAGAAATAGAGCAGATTAAGATAATAAAGAAACATCTTTTTCTAGGTCTGACTTGTATTTATAGCTAGAAAAATAAAGGATTTGTAGTGTAATATCCTACATACAAATGGCATTGCATTTGTATATACATTAGTTTGAGGAAATTCTCAAGAAAAAGATTTGAAAGTTAGAAAATAAGGTATTCTATTCATAAAAGCAATATGAAATTTCACAAATTAAGCAACAGTTAAAGGAAAGTACTCATAATAAAACTTACTATTTGCTAAGTGGGCAGAACTTAGAGTCACAGACAATATTTTAAATGAGATTAAGAAAATGTGACTCACTAATGCTGAAACTAATTGGCTTTTGAGACATATACAAAGAGCAATGTCTAGACACAATGAAACATTCATTGATAAAAACTGATACAGAGCATACTGAAAAAGTTCTTAGAAACTCTTTTATCATGGTAATAACCTTTGATTATATGATTTCTCTGGTATAGAGAGCAGGTAATAGAAATTGAATACCCATTTGCTTTGCATAAAAATTGTGATTTATTCTAACAGGGAAGCATAGAATGAAATTAGAAGTATATAGGTGAAATTTTAAGTTGATAAAATGGTCAAAGTTTGATGGTAAAGTCCTAAAAGAGATTTATAGAATCATCTCATTTATTCCTTAAATACTTGAGTGTTTTCCATGAATAAGGCACTTTGCAAGGTGGATTATACCTAGTCTATAATTATAGCCTCTGCTTTAAAATGCAATTGTGTAGAATGTAAAGAAATAAAAGTCCTCTGAACTACACTCATGGACATAGGCAGGAAAGGCTGACATTGGCAATGATGAAAGCTAAGGTGGAGCAGAACCTGGACCTGTTTGCCACCAGATCTTCCTCTTCTCCTCTTGGCTCTGTAAAATTGGTAATCTGATTCCATAAACCGTGCTTTCAAGATCTTTTATCAGTTGGCTTTATATTGGGATTCAAAAAATGGAGGACAGAAGAGAGGAAACAAATTGTTGTCTCAGCCTTAGGCATCACCTCATCCTGATCATCAGGCCGTGTCCGTGTCTCTTTCAAGTAACCAGCTTCCAATCACTTGACTCTGGCCCCTGAGTTCCCATAATATCAGCTTACCACACTGTGCGCAGCCTCCACCCTCCAGCCGCTATTGCTCATCCTGTTATTGCTTGTTCTTGGATTATCTCACCACAGTCTTCTATTAATTTTCTCTGCTTTTCCATCACTAGAATAACAACATATGTATACTAAATTCTATTTTAAATATTTTGAGTGTTTTTTTGTTTTTTTCTGGATAGACACTGAAGATTAAAAAAACAAACAAAACAAAACAAAAAAACACACCATCAGGGGCTCACTGAGTACCAGACATTGTAAAAATGCTTTACATATGATATTGCATATACTCCATAAAACAACCACAAGAAACAGATAATATTAGTAGTATCATTTGTCAGAGAAGGAAACAAAGTGGTTTAAATATTTTCACAAGGACACACAAGTGTAAGTAGAAGTGCTAGACTTTAAGATCAGGCAATCTGCATCTAAAATTAATGCTCTAAACATTGAAATACTAGGTTAAATCAACTCATTACCTGTCACATGGGAAACATCCAATAGGGGTGAGTCTAAGCTGTCCAAATCACCAAAAGATGAATCTGACTCAGTCAAATATTAATATCCAAGAGCTTAGGGTAATACATGATAGCTGCAATTCATTCAACTACTGTACCAAGAAATAAATGTTCTTGGTGCTGGGAAACAGCAGATAAACAGCAACCATATAGATAAAAATCCTGACCTCATGGAGCTTACAAACTCTTAGAGGGTGAAAAGATAATAGGTAAGTGAATGGTAGTTGCTAGCAATGAATCCTATGAGAAGAAAATAAAGAAAGGAAGAGGAATGAGAAATCTCAGGACAAGTTTTGAATTTTAAATAGGAAAGTTCTATATATTTACTTAGATGTTCTCAAATGTCACTTTTCCTCTCTTTTGGTTCACACTCTTTCAGCATTCCTTCTCCTCTTTAAACATGAATGAAATACTATGCCACAGATGGGACATGGCTTAACGAATGGCCATCAAGGTGCTGGCCATTGTGACATGGAAGTTCAAGAAATCCCCAAGAAGTTTCCCCATCATGTTTTCCTCATCTCATAGGAAGCAGGATGCCCTTTGTTATTTCTCTAGTAAATTACTTTGATGTAAAGTTCCTACTTTCACTGTTTTAAAAATATTTTATGTGCCTATTATTTCTCTTTGTGTCTCTTGATAAACATGCTGTTGCAGTTTAGTTGCTAAGTTATGTCCAATTCTTTTGTAACCACATGGGCTGTAGCCCGTCAGGCTATGTTCAGGTTAGTGTGTGCGTGCTAAGTCACTTCAGTTGTGTCCAACTCTTTACAACCTTATGAACTGTAGCCCACCAGGCTCCATCGGATTCTCCAAGCAAGAATACTGGAGTGGGTTGCCATTTCCTTCTCCAGGGGATCTTCCTGACCCAGGAATTGAACCTGAGTCTCTTGAGAGTCTCCTGTATTGGCAAGCAGGTTCTTTACCACTAGCATTACATAGGAAATAATTCATGGCATTACCTTGCTCAGCATCTTTCTTACTTCATTTCCATATTTCTCTCATCTTCAGCCTTGTCATGTTCTCCTCAAGTAAAGTTGTTGTTCAGTTGCTAAGTCATGTCCGATTCTTTACAACCCCATAAGCTGCAGCACACCAGACTTCCCTGACCCCCAGAGTTTGCTCAAACTCATGCCCATTGAGTCATTGATGCCATCCAACCATCTCATCCTCTGTCATCCCCTTCTCCTCCTGCCCTCAATCTTTCCCAGCATCAGGGTCTTTTCCAATGAAGAGCCTCAAGTAAACTATCAGCAACTAAATTCTTTCCATAGAATCTGTTTAAAGAAACTGAAATTATTTTATTTATAGTTACAAATGTGGAAATAGGCAGTTAATAAGCAACAGATTTGTGCCTTAGGTATGTCACAGATATCATCTCTGATTCCATCTCAGGCTTTTACTTGATCCAAACAAAGGCTGCTGAAGCTCCTCACATGGCATTTCAATTTGAGGCAGTAAGGAAGGAGGAAAAAGGAGAAACACTAGCTGAGTTTCTCTTTTCATCATAAAAGATTTTTCCCAGAAATGCCAGTAACACAATTCCATTTAGCATATCATTGGGTAAAACTTCCACTTGGCGTGCCCTAATTTCAAGAGAGACTTTGAAAGTTGGTACTTAGCAGCTCTAGTCTTTTTAGTGAAAGTGTATAAAGAGGAAGGGATCTAGGAACTCTGTGCACTGGCCAGGCAGTAAGACTTACCACATTCATTAGGAGTTGCAACAGGAAAGAACAAAGAGAATGCCACCGAGGCAATATTTGAAAAACATGATGCCTGACATCATCAGAATTTAGTAAACACATGAATTAAAACGCATGATTGAAATTGCCCACTTATTTCCAAGCAAACTGAACAAGAAATTCACATCTTGTTAAAAGTTAAATTGCTCCTCATAAAATGCAAAGAAAAAGTGTTCAAAGCAACCATAAACAAAAGATGAATTACATAAGAAGGGAACAACAATTAGACTGGCAGTTTTCAATAGCAAAGAAAGAGGCTCAAAGACAATGAAATCTTCAAAGTGTTAAGAGAAAATAAATGTCACCTATCTTGTAACTCCTTCAATTATCATTCAAGAATATGTACGATATAAAAGCATTTTTTTTCAAATAGTGGAAAATTTTATCACTCATACATAATTGGTTAAAGAATTAGAGAGACTTTATCTCAATAAAAAGGAAATTGATATCAATGAGAAAGGGTAGAATGTGAAGAGGTGTGGTATGGTCTGAAATCAAATGATCAAAACTTGACTGAGAATAATTGCAAAGAATTGCAAGAATATGCAACCTAGGGTGATCATATAATTTGTTGCTCCAAACTGGGAGATTTTTGACAGTAAAAGGGATTACTAAATATAAATTTTAAATACACATTTTATAAAATATTTTTATTGAGTATCTTGGTTTTATTAAACTGATAGGTCTTTATTATAAGAGTTACCCTTTTTAAACATTTTTTGAAGTTGTGTTTTAGTTGCTAAGTCGTGTCTGACTCTGCAACCCTAAGGACTGTAGCTTAAATTAATATTATTTTTACAAAATTAAGAAATATATATATAAAAGCAAAATTTTCAGTCTCATTAATTTTTTGAACCATTAAAAATCAGTTTTTTAATTGTTTCTGTTTCTAAAACTATGCCAACATACTTTTCTGTAAAATGTGGTTTTTTAATGGTCTTATTGCTTTTCATTTTTCAATAAAGTTACATAAAATTTTTCTCAAAATTGCATTTCATGGTCAATAAATTTGAATTATCAATAAATTCTATTGAAAATTCTCTCTGTTATATTTTGTTGATATGAAAATATTCACTCTAGATGAAGTCCCTTGTAAAATCAAACTCTATTAAATACAGGATATTTTTAATTATAGTATTGTCTTTTTGCCTTGAATCAGAGTTTGTTTACTGAATAAATATGCTCAAAATAAAAAACTCATAAAATCAGTTGTTCTCATCTAAACATATTTTGAATATTTCAATAAATTTTCATTTAAAAATATCACTAAAGATAGACATTAAAGATATTGTAAGAAATCACAGACTATCTATTGATCCAATTAAAAGTAGGTGATCAAAAGGATCTCTACAATTTGAGATATTCTAAAGCAAAACTATTCTAAATTGAATATTATAAATCACTTCACTGCTCATTCAACTTGTTCAATTCTTTTCTTGTTCTTATAGAGGATAAATCTTAGTGTTTACCTGTTTGTAAGCTTTGTTTCCATGTGTTGCAAATTGCTAAAATCTTCAAATCATATTTTCTAGCAGCCAATCTTTCAACTTAAAATTATTTTCAAAATAAAGCAACAAACATAGTAGAAATATTTACAAAACATCTTTGTAATATTTTAGTGCTGTTAGATTGACTTAAATAAAACTTATAGCTCAAACATTTTTGAAATGCAAAGTAAAAAAAATAAAGAGAGAAGGCTACATGTACTGCTATGCTGAGTTTTTGTCTGTATGCTTATTCAACATTGGTTTTTTCATAAAAGTTTTAGTTAATTACCCTAGATCTATATGGGCAAAAATTATAAATTTTGACAACTTCAAGCTTCTTTTCCATCAGTAGGCACATACATCCTCAATATATGCATGCATATATTATTATATATACAATTATAACTTATGTGTGCTCCCAAATTAAGTCCAAGTACATTTCTGTTCCATAGATTTCTTACTTTAGTGTGAGTATTGTTTTTATCATAAAGCTTTGTTCCACCAAAATTGGGTAAAATAGTTGTATCATTCATGTTGGATTTTAACTGAAATTCCAATAACATGTCAGATGTTTTAACAAAATAAGCCTCCAGGACTGTATTGCCTCTCAATTGTTGGGCAACAAAAGAAGTATTTGATGACATTGAGTTTTTTAACTGGAAAAATTTAACTATTTTGTGTACAGAAAGCTCTTCTTGTACACATAGAGACAAGACATTAACATCTATCAATTCATTCTTTGCAGTATGTAACAAAACTGGAATTAAATCAGGAGGTCAACTGATATATTTAGAAGAGTCACTTGACATATATGAAAAGTCACACTTTACAGAAAGGTTATTTAAATACATAAATGCATCTTCTGCTGCACTGAGTGTCATCTTAAACAATTTAACTAAAATTTTTAGGTAGATTATGAGACTGTGACAAATCTGGAAATAAAACATTTTTGAGTTTTACCACACCTGCACTATTTACAAATAAAACTATAAAAATACTTAGCTAAATCTGGAGCAAGTGCTAAATGAGATGGATGCCAGGAAATAAAGTAGAAATATTCTAGGCAAACCAGAAAGTAAACTTACACATATTAAACTCACATTATACTTGGTCATTTACATACAGTATGGTGGCATTTGGGGTAGTGTGCTATCAAAATCTGAACTCAAGTTTGTAAAATGTGTTGCCAACATTACGTACTTAATCTAAAAGGTTTAGGATAATTTACATGAAGTGTTGAAGAGAGTTTTACAAGGCATAAAAACTATGATTATAAACTATAGTGAAAATGGAATATTGGAAGCTTTTATTCAATAAAATAAAGCATTTTATAAAAGCTTGTGAATTCTGTGAGTCTACAGTTGTCACAATATTTCATTTTATGTTTCTTTTCTCTGAATGAAATGATAAAGTGCTATTGTTAAATATCAGTCTTCACATAACTCCCTCATGCTCCCTCAAGCTAAAAATGATGAACTATCATTTTTTTCTCATTGATTTCTTTTCATATAAAAGTCAGTGCATAATTATTTCTCAACATAGAAACTATAATTTAAGTAAGTTCTGAAACACTGTAAAAAGTCTTGCCACACAGATAATATCTCCTCTTGGTCTTTACCCACTGTGCACCAGGATTCAAGATGAATTTCATAATGTATGAGATGGCTAAGGATATACTTTACTGAGGAAACTTACACAGGGCCAAGGTCAACAGGTGACTTTTTAGTGTGTAGGGGGAGTCTGACCCTCCCATCATTCCACAGAGATGTGTACAGAAGCTTTGAGCCTGTTGAAGCATTCAGTCCTCCTACTGTGTCTTTTTTTATATGATAAATGTGGGAAAATAGTTTTGTCATTGAGGGAACGAATGAACTGCTAAACTTGGGGACCATCTATTTATAAAGTTGTTCTGGAAAAACTAGCATTTTGACACTTAGAGATTAAGTCTTGAGGAATCCCCTTGTTGGAAGAGGAAGCCCTATTCCTATGGAAAGAACCTTTTTTCGAAAGAACAGCATGTATATTATCTATGGTGAAACAGATCACCAGCCCAGGTGGGATGCATGAGTCAAGTGCTCGGGCCTGGTGCACTGGGAAGACCCATAGGAATCAGGTGGAGAGGGAGGTGGGAGGGGGGATTGGGATGGGGAATACGTGTAACTCTATGGCTGATTCATATCAATGTATGACAAAACCCACTGAAAAAATAAAAAATAAAAATTAAAAAATAAATAAATAAAAATTAAAAAAAAGGAAAGAAACTTTTTAAAAGGAATCTCTGGTCTCAGCCAACTGAGGTATAGGCAACAAAAAGTGAGCATCCCGGCTCAGCTTCAGCAATTGTTTGTGGCACCTCAAGTCTTATAAAAACTTATGGTGGAAAGTATCTTTATCTATCTATCTATCTTCTATCTATTATCTACATACCACAACTATGAAAATATTGTCTTATACAAATGGTCATTTCAGATTAACAAGTTGTACATCATGCATGGCAAACTATATAAAGATGGTACAGTTTTTAAACTTCATATTTATAAGAACAATAAAGTCACCTACTACCATAACATAACCACTGCTGGAGTTAATATGATGGACTTAAATGAATATAGAATCAAAGTTCATACTTGCCTTTTTCAAACATGGTATATTGTAGATTTGATTCATTTAAAAAACAAACAAAAACTACAAATTATTTATATTAAAAAATAGCTATAATTTTTCAATTCTGGGACATACAGTATTAGTGGCTTATTATCTATCCTTCCTGAGTAATTAAACGTTAACATCTGTGAAATCAAAAGTTGCTAATAATAGATTTTCTTTTTGATTTTGGAGCTCAAGAATATAAAATTCACTATTTCCATTTTTTTCCCCATCTCTTTGCCATGAAGTGAGGGTCTGGATGCAATGAATGTTTGTTTTTTGAATGCTGAGTTTTAAGCCAGCTTTTTCACCCTTCTTTTTCATCTTCATCAAGAGGCTCTTTAGTTCCTCTTCACTTTCTGCCATTAGGGTTGTATCATCTGCATATCTGAGGTCATTGATATTTCTCCTGGTAATCATTATTCCAGCTTGTGTCCCATCCAGCCCAGCGTTTCCAGTGATGTACTCTGCACACAAGTTAAATAAGCCGGGTGACAATACACAGTTTTGATGCACTCCTTTCTCAATTTTGAACCAGTTCGATGTTCCATGTACAGTTCTAATTGTTTCTTCTTAACTTGCATACAGGTTTCTCAGGGGGCAGTGAGGTGGGCTGGTATTCCCATCTCTTTAAGAATCTTCCACAGTTTGTTGTGATCAACACAGTCTAAGGCTTCTGCATAGTCAGTAAAGCAGAAATTGATACTTTTTATGAAATACTCTTGCTTTTTGTATGATCCAGTGGATGTTGGCAATTTGATTTCTGGTTCCTCTACCTTTTCTAAATCCAGCTTGTACATCTGGAAGTTCTTTGTTCATGTCTTATTAAGGCCTAGCTTGAAGGATTTTGTATATTACCTTCCAAGTATGTGAAAAGAGTGCATAGTAGTTTGAACATTCTTTGGCATTGCCTTTCTTTGGGCTTGGAATGAAAACTGACCTTTTCCAGTCCTGTGGCCACTGCTGAGTTCTCCAAATTTGCTGACATAATGAGTGCAGCACTTTAACAGCATCATCTTTTAGGAATTTAAATAGCTCACCTAAAGTCCCATCACCTCTACTAGCTTTGTTTCTAGTAAGGTTTTCTAAGGCCACTAGACATCACACTCCAGGATATCTGACTCTAGGTGAGTGACCACACCATGGTGGTTATCTAAGTCATTAAGTCCTTTTTTGTGTAGTCCTGTGTATTCTTCCCACCTCCTCTTAATCTCTTCTGCTTCCGTTAGGTCCTTGCCATTTCAGTCCTTTATTGTGTCCATCTTTGCATGAAATATTCCCTTAGTGTCTCTAGTTTTCTTAAAGAGATCTCTAGTCTTTCCCATTCTATTATTTCCTCTATTTATCTGTATTGTTCAGGAAAGAAGTCTTTATTTCTCCTTACTATTTTATTTATTTTCTTGGACTTCAAAATCACTGAAGACAGTGACTGCAAAAATGAAATTAAAAGACACCTGCTCCTTGGAAAAAAAAAATATGACAAACAGTGTGAAACTGAAAGTGTCCGTCACTCAGGCGTCTCTGACTCTTTGAGATGTGATGGACTGTAGGCCACCAGGTTCCTCTGTCCATGCAAATCTCCAGGCAAGAATACTGCAGTGGGTTGCCATTTCCTTTTGCAGGAAATCTTCCTGACCCAGAAATCAAACCCGAGTCTCCCACATTGCAGGCAAATTCTTTACTGTCTCAGCCACCTAGATAGCATATTAAAAAGCAGAGACATCACTTTGCCAACAAAGGTTTGTACAGTCAAAGCTAAGGTTTTTCCAGTAGTCAGGTACAGATGTGAGAGTTGGACCATAAAGAAGTCTGAACACCAAAGAATTGATGCTTCCAAATTGTGGTGCTAGAGAAGACTCTTGAGAGTTCCTTGGACAACAAGGAGATCAAACCAGTCAATCCGAAAGGAAATCAACCGAAACATTCATTATTAATAGAAGGACTGATGCTGAAGCTCTAATACTTTGGTGCTCTAATGGGAAGAGCCGATTCATTGGAAAAGACCCTGAGGCTGGTAAAGATTGAGGGCAGGAAGAGAAGGGAGTGACAGAGGATGAGATGGTTGAATGACACGAGCAAACTGCAGGAGGTAGTGAAGGACAGGGAAACCTGGCATGTTACAGTCCAGAGGGTCACAAACAACTGAACATTTTATGCAAAGATGAGCACAATAAAGGACAGAAATGGTGTAGAGCTAACAGAAGCAGAACATACTCAGAAAATGTGACAAGAATACACAGAAGAACTATCCAAAAATTATATTCATGACCTAGATAACCACGATGGTGTGATTTCTCACCTAGAGCCAGACATCCTCCAGTCCAAAGTCAAGTGGCCTTAGGAAGTATCACCATGAACAAAGCTAGTGGAGGTGATGGAATTTCAGCTGAACTATTTTAAGTCCTAAATGATGATGCTGTGAAAGCGCTGCACTCAATACGCCAGCAAGTTTGGAAAACTCAACAGTAGCCACAGGACTGGAAAAGGTCAGTTTTCATTCCAATCCCAAAGAAAGGCAATGCCAAAGAATGCTCAAACTACCACACAATTGCACTCATCTCACATGCTAGCAAAGTAACACTCAAAATTCTCCAAGCTAGGCTTCAACAGAATGTGGACCGAGAACTTCCAGATGTTCAAGCTGGATTTAGAAAAGGCAGAGGAACCAGAGATCAAATTGCCAACACTAGCTGATCATAAAAAAGCAAAAGAGTTCCAGAAAAAACATCTACTTCTACTTTATTGACTATGCCAAGATCTTTGAACACAACAACCTGTGGAAAATTTTGTAAGAATGGGAATACCAGATCACCTGACCTGACTTCTGAGAAATCTGTATGCAGGCCAAGAAGCAACAGTTAAAACCAGAGATGGAACAACAAACTGGTTCCAGATAGGTAAAGGAGTACATCAAGGCTGTATATTTTCACCCTGCTTATTTAACTTATATGCAGAGTACATCATGAGAAATGTTGGGCTGGATGAAGCACAGGCTGGAACCAAGACTGGAGGGAGAAATATCAATAACCTCAGATATGCAGATGATACCACCCTTATGGCAGAAAGTGAAGAGGAACTGCGTAACCTCTTGATGAAAGTGAAAGAGGAGAGTGAAAAAGCTGACTTAGAATTCAACCTTCAAATAACTAAGATCATGGCATCATCCGGTCCCATCCCTTTATGGCAAATAGATGGGGAAACAATGGAAACAGTGTCAGATTTTATTTTCTTGGACTCCAAAATCACTGCAGATGGTGACTGAAGCCATGAAATTAAAAGACACTTGCTCCTTGGAAGAAAAGCTATGACCAACCTAGACAGCATGCTAACAATCAGAGACATTACTTTGCCAACAAAGGTCCATCTATTCAAAACTCTGGTTTTCCCAGTAGTCATCTATGAATGTGAGAATTGGACTATAAAGAAAACTGATACCTGAAGACTTTTGGATTATGGTGTAGGAGAAGACTGTTAAGAGTCCCTTGGACTACAAGGAGATCAAACCAATCAATTGTAAAGGAAATCTGTCCTGATTATTCATTGGAAGGACTGGTGCTGAAGATGAAGCTCCAATAATTTGGCCACCTGATGCAAAGAACTGATTCACTGGAAAATACCCTGATTCTGGAAGAGTTTAAAGGCAGGAGGAAAAGGGGACAACAGAGGATGAGATAGTTAGATGGCATCACTAATTCGATGGATATGAGTCTGAGCAGGCTCCAGGAGTTGGTAATGGACAGGGTAGCCTGGCATGCTGCAGTCCATGGGGTCACAAAGAGCTGGACACAAGTGAGCAACTGAACTGAACTGGCAACTGACAACAACGATGACAGAACTGATTTTGATTCTAAAAGACTGAATTAAAAATCACTGAAGCTGTATCAAGAGGGGGGTAATTCAGTTCTGCAGTACACATAGAATGTTATCAGATTGTCTATTTTTAAGAGTCTGTGAATTATTATTACTCAATATGCTATTTATTTTCTGTGTCACCATACATTCATCACATTCTCTATAGCATGGGAAGTACTATTTTAGGAAAATGTGGGGGGAAATAAACCACCAGAAGCATAAAATGCTTCTCCTCTGATCTCCCTGAAACTTTCTTTACGTCAAGATAAAATGAAAGTCCCACATTCATATGATTCAAATTGTAGGAAGATAGTAAATATTTCAAAAATGCCAAAAAATAAATAAATAAATAAAAAGCGAGATACCATAGCACACAAAGCATAGATTAATTGTATTCCCATTGATTCTCTTTCTACCTACAAGGCAATCAAGGGAAGGTAACATAAGCCACCTAGCCTGTTTTTTCACCTGTAAAATGGGGATAAGGAGATTATCTCAAGGGGAGAACTGATGGAAATTATTATGACTTATCACAATAATTTTAAGAGGATCTCCTGAATTCAAAGTCTATCAATACATTATTTACCAACAATGTAAAAATTTTTCTTTGTGGCTGAATAATGTGAATCTTTATAAAATAGATTTGATCTTTATTTAGCTCAACTTTCTTTACAGTTAATAAATCTAAAAGTCTCATAGATAACTGTGGAAAAGCTTAGTTAAATTTGAATATGATTCTTTTTGACATGCTTTCATAATATGCTGCTATAAAAATCAAAGAGGGTAAAGCTAGCATCATTGTGAAATATAAAGCCACATCTTTTACTTTAAAGTGAACTCCCTAGGACTAGTTTCTCTTATATTTTTTGGGAAACACTCATCTAATTCTTTTTAAAAGAATCCTATTGCTATTGTCACATGTTGTAAAGCTTATAAAATCATTTAGAAAAACAATATTTTATTTCCACTCATTAATTACAATCTACTGTTTAGCTAACTCACAGAAAATACACAGAGTAATACTTTGTTGTGTTTGTAAAAATACTTTTTAAGTAGAAATGTTTTTCATATAGGGAAAAATCGCTTGCTTGTTTTTCAGAGAACATGAATCCATCTAAAACAAGATTTTATTTTGCTTCTTGATTGTTGAATTTGGGGAATGCTGTCAGTATGTCGCTAAGGCTAATTGTTGACCACAAAGGATGCAGTTTTACTATGGAAATAAAAATATCCAACAACAGAACAGGCATCTTCCAGCAATGTTGATCAGCCACTGAGCATCACATTATGGGTCATGGAAACACTGCCTGAGCTTTGCCTTGCTTGATACATAAAAATGGAATATAATGTTTAATTCTTCATACACTTGAAGGCATTTCAGGAAAATTATGACAAAGATAAGGGATATTTTTTAGACAATGTCCAACAGTGGCCATAAGGCAACAGACTACATTAGTCTTATTGCTGTTGAAACAAATTACCATCAATTTAGTGACTTAAAACAGTGCAAACATGATTTGACATTTTAAAAGTCTGAAATAGGTTTTGTGGGTCTAAAATCAAGGTGTTAGCAGGGCTGAATTCCTTCTGGGGGCTCTAGGAGCAAAAAAGTATTCCTGCCTTTTCTAGTTTCTGGAGGCTGCCTCCATTCCTTGGTTCATGGCCCCCTTCTATCTTCAATAAAAATCAGCAAACAAATCACTCTGATCTCTGCTTCTGTCATCATATTTCCTTCTATGATTCTGCCTCTCCTGCATCCTTTTCTAAGGTCCCATGCAATTATATTGAGCCCACCCAGAAAAATATGTCCATCTCAAGATCCTTAACTTAATCATATCTGTAAAGTCCCTCTTGCCAGGCAATAACTTATTAACAGATTCCAGGATTAGAACATGAACATCTTTGGAGGGACATTTTTCTACCCACCACAATACTTCCCTTTTCTTCACATCCAAAGAAACAAACAAAAAACAGTTGAACTCTTTGAGTTAGCAATCATACTTCTCAATTTCCTGAACATCAACAGTAATGATTTAGATTTTCAGAGTACTGAGAGAAGATTTACTTGCCAGGTGACTGAAAAAATATAAATAGCACCAGCAACTGAATTTAAGAAATGGAGAACATTACTTTAGAGATTTTATTACATACAGCTTACATAGACAAAGAATGATTTTGTCTCACAGCTACTATATCCATCAACTCAATTTTATCACTTTGCTTTTCTAAACAAGAAAGTGTTTTATAAATCATACACATCTGTCATCTTATTTGCTGCTGTATGAGGCATCATGTGTTAAGAATAAGTGTTTAGAGTTCAATGTGATATAGCCTCTCTTTTTAATAACTTGTCTCTGCTTGGTATTTTCTCACCTTGCAGCAAAATTTTAAAGACTGCTGTGTTCTCCAAAGAGTTATTATAAATCCAAAGAGACTTACCACATGCAAAGGGAAATAAAAGCATCTGTTTGTTTGATAATTCACTGGGTCCATTCTTCACATCAGATAATTGCTATTTGACCACGTGAGATCTAATAAAAGCCAATACCCATTTTGTTAAATTCCTCTTCTGCGGCATCTGTGCATGGGTCATTACACACTTTCAGCATATCATGTGTGCTGGTCATTAGAGTCAGACCTGGCTCATCTAAATCAATTTGTAATGTATGTAGATCAACTACAGATTTTCACTGCTAATGCTTCATAATGTGACTCATATTCATAATTTAGTTATTCAACAAAGGAAAAAAAAAACAATAGCTACTCAAACTGAGAACAATTCTTTTCCTTTTTGACCTCATTACAGGTTTGAGTTTCACTTTGCTTATATCCTGGATTCACATCACTTCACAAAAAACATGAGTATAGATAATTTGGGGCAACTCACCATCAGGGCAATCAGCAAACTCGTACTACAGTAGAAGAGTGAACACCCTAGTACCCTGAGTAATCTGTTCTGAAGACAATAGGGAGAAAGACATAATGAGAATTATTCTGACATTTCAGTAATTAAATTCATTTTGTGTCTAGATCAATCTGACTTAACTCGGAATTGCACCCTAGAATGGGTTTCAAAACATGTTTTCATTGTATTCAGGTATCTGAATGGGACCTTTCAGAAGAACTCAAAGGGAAATAAACCATTTGGTAATTGTACTTTCAGGGACTGTGATACAGACTAGTCTAAAGAATAAATCACTAATGTGAAAGCAATGTGCCTCTGGAGGAAATGTCTTTTTGTCTCGTTCAGGTTTGGTTTCAGAGACACTGTGTCATAGGTGACATAGTACTGTACTCGCTGGTGAGCTAGAACCGGGCCAACATCTACTCCATGAACACGGAACAAGAAGTTGATGTTCTAGTGAGAGTCAGCAAGAGATTCGTGTTCCCTGAGGGCAGATGACCCAAACATTATAGCAAATCAGTTCATCTGCACCATTTTTCTAGATTCCACATATAAGTGACATCATATGATATTTGTTTTTCTCTTTCTGACTTACTTCACTCTAAATGACAATCTCTCAGTTTAGTTCAGTTGCTCAGTCATGTCCGACTCTTCGCGACCCCATGAATCGCAGCACGCCACGCCCTAGGTCCATCTAAATGCCACTGTTTAGTTCCTTTTTATGGCTGAGTAACATTCCATTGTGTATATATGTACTAATCTTCTTTATCCACTTGCAAAGCAGAAATAGAGTCACAGATGTAGACAGCAAAATTGCGGTTCCCAAGGAGGGAAATACGGTGCAATGAATTGGAAGATTGAGATTGACATATGCACACTGCTATGTATAAAAGGGATAACTATTGAGCCCCTACCATAGAGCAAAGGGAACCCTACTCAACACTCTGTGGTAGCCTAAATGAGAAGGAAACCTAAAAAAGAGGGGATGCATGTATACATATAACTGATTCACTTTACTGCACAGCAGGAACTAACACAATATTGCAATATTGTTGTTGTTCAGTCGCTCAGTCATGTCCGACTCTTCGTGACCCCATGGACACAGCACTCTAGGCTCCTGGGTCCTCCACCGTCTCCCAGTGTTTGCTCAGATTCATGTACATTGAGTAGTGATGATATCTAACCATTTCATCCTCTGCTGCTCCCTTTTCTTGCCTTCAATCTTGCCCGGCATCAGTGTGTTTTCCAATGAGTCGGCTCTTTGCATCAAGTGCCCAAAGTACTCCGGCTTCAACATCAGTCCTTCCAATAAATTTTCAGGTTTAAGTTCCTTTAGCATTGACTGGTTTGATCTCCTTGCTGTCCAAAGGACTCTCAAGAGTCGTCTCCAGCACCACAACTCGAAAGCATCAATTCTTCGGCACTCAGTCTTCTTTATGGACCAGTTCTCATATCTGTACGTGACTGCTGCAAAAACCACAGCTTTAAGTATATGAATCTCTGTCAGCAAAGTGATGCCTCTGTTACTTCAATAAAAATTAATTTTAAAAATATCACAGCGGTCCAGGGCCAGGCTCTATCTTCACTGACAGTCTGATGCCATGTCATGTACAAAGGAGTCTAGTGTGAGGGAAGCTGGACAGAAGACTTGATGAAAGACCATTTCTTTAAATTCGACTAATGAAGGACATGGCTGCAGACTGTTCTAATAGGGGGTCATTTGGAAGGGACATTAGAAAAGATCATCCAGAGGGGAAAAAAGTAAAAGACGAAGGAGGAAAAAAATGAAGATAAAGACAGTCCTTGTTTTGAGTTAGAATATGTACAATAAATAGTCTTATTCAGTTAGGATTTATAGATAAATCAACTATATAATTCTACACAGAATATTACTTTTGGACAGAAGGGGCAATGAACGTTAGAATGTTCAAGATCGCCAACCACTCTAGGAAGTGGAAAAAAAAAAAAAAAGTGCTGGAATGCTGGCTCGTGCTATTGTATCACTCATACCTGCCTTGTTAGAAGCTATTTTTATCTACTCTCTTCTTTTGGAACATGTTCCTACATTATCTTCTTCTGTTAGTTACTGGTACTACTCTGGGTTTTCATCTTCTGGTTCAGTATATACTGGCTCTTCCCATCCTCTCCAATTTGGACAGTTGTGGTCCCCTCTTGGTCTCAGGCCTCTACAACTATTTTCTGCTTTTGGTTGTCAGCACACGGCACAAACCATTTGTACCTCCCCAACTCAAATCACCCTTCATATCATCCTGTTTTCAATGTTAACCATGAACCTCCTACACAAAAGATAGGTGCGTATAAATACGCAGACTCCTAAACCCCACTTTAAGAATATGGCAAGGTTCATTTATAACAAGCATTCCCAGTTGATTGGACCACAGGATACATTTTGACAAAAACTGTGTTAAGTCTTCAAATTACTAGAAAAAGACAAACCTCTGCCCTTTCTTTTCCCTACCCCTCGTTGCTTAACTGAATGTTTAAGTTGACCCGCACAGACTTTCGAGAACAGAAGTATTGTGAGTAGCCACTCTGCAAAGTAAAAATTAAGAATCAGGATTAAATTTTTAAGTTTTATTGGCATAAACATATAATATTATTTAATATTTAATGCTAGTCATGAGACTAATCCAGTATATTGATGAAAATAGCAGATACCATGCTGTGTTACTCATCATTAAGGTGAAAATTAATTATGTGTAAATCAGAAAATAGATTTCCAGGGTCACTTTCTGTGCTAAAATATCACCCACTCCCAATCTAAGTTTGCCTATCAGTAGAAGGTAGAAAATTTCGGTGACACTCTTTCAGAATGTAACACAGGCATTCTGGGCAGGGGATGGATGGAAGGGTGTGGGGTTGCTGGGGTCTGGAGGAATTTATACAGTTGCAATCAAACAGCAAATAAATTTAAATTTCAGACTATGTAGAAATTTATCAGTATAGGTAATCCTTATCAAAACTACTAGTCAATGCATGATAAAGTGTTTCTATTAATAGTGGTTTTTTTTCTTTACAAGTTTCTTTTTTGAGTTTTGTTGTATTTAGTAATTAATCTCCTTTTCTTCACAGTCTCCCTTTTTTTTTAAGTTACAAACATAAGATAAAGTGTTCATATAAACGTTTAATGGAGCAATAAGGATCCTGGTTGACTTATGAGGTTAATTAATTCTAGCCTTTCCAAACAAGATATTAAAGTTATTGTTTGGGAATGGAAGTAGAGTAGTAGTCTGACAAGTTGCTGCAGCTTTTGATCACAGGCATGAGCACACTCACTGACAAAACTTAACAATTTTGTTATGTATTTGTGTAGACAACATGAGTACAACCCATGCCAGTCATTTTTTTTTTGCTCAAAATAATGACCTCTTTAAAAACTCACTACTTTCTCAGTATATGCAAATTAGTTAAATGTGACACTGTGCTTTTTTCAAGAACATTTGTTAGCAGTTAAGAAATAAAGATGATAAAAATGTTTATCCTCATGGGATTAAGTAACCTGAAATTTTAATTATTCTCGAGTGACCATGTTGCTGTCTCAGGATTTTAAAATGAACAAGAAAGAATAGGATATGACAACCTAATTCTTCAGACCTCAGATGGCAATTAGAAAGAGGAATCTTTAGCCATGGGGTGTCTTAAGACTAAAAGGTATTTACATTAGAAGTCTTGGTATTTCAAGACAGATAATCAGAGAAGGTCCAAAACTAAATTTCATGTTACACAGAATTTGTAACTGGTGATATAGTAGACAGGTGGAATTTTGGGGAAAAATTCCCTAAAACCTCATGACTTGGCATGCCTACTTCACATAATATTATTTAAATGCTTATTGAGAAATTTCTAGGCTCACATATTGAAGCTATAAACTTTAATTGTTTAGTCATCACCGTAAGCCTGTGGGGAAAGTTCTATAGTGATTCCAATTCCATAGCTGAAGCAAAAGGGAAGATTAAAAAAAGAATAAAACTGGGATCTCACCTCAGATGATTAGAGCACAGCTGCATATTTAAACACCATGCTCTTCTACCTAGTAAACTGTGATTTATGTGTAATTGTAAAGGGGAGATACTTTGAATGTAGGATAGAACCATGCTCAAATTCTTCCAGGAGGACAACTGCCTAAATGTATGGTATGTAAAACTGGTATTGTCATTAAACGTCAGCATTATCACATAGCTTACTGATTATAATACATTTTTAAAAGATACATAGGGGACTTTTGTTTCTTACATATATCATGTCTCAGTGCTTTAGAACATTGAATCACATGATAAAACTACAAATACAAGAAAGAGCTTTAACTATAATAACATTTATCTGGAATGACTCAATATGCATCAATTTTTTAAAATGAAGATTTTTATATTTTAAATATTTAAGGTTACATCTTAAGTTTTGAGATTTAAAATTAAACTTCAAAGATAAGCTTTCAGAATATTTGATTCACTTTTACATGTATTTTTTATTAACTTTCTTGGAATTTGGGAAAATAGTCCTATTATTTTCATAATTCCAAGCAAAGAGCTGGTTATACAGTAGACAGTTAATAAATATTGGATTGATAAGTTGATTTACCTTGTTT
Source organism: Muntiacus reevesi (assembly GCF_963930625.1). NCBI lineage: Eukaryota > Metazoa > Chordata > Mammalia > Artiodactyla > Cervidae > Muntiacus > Muntiacus reevesi. The sequence goes on along the minus strand of NC_089254.1, from coordinate 84,750,836 downwards.
CTAAGCTTTGCCCCCTGGTAATTTGTACTATCATTGTTACTGTTCAGTCGCTAAGCCCTATCCAACTCTTTGTGACCCCACAGACTGCAGCATGCCAGGCTTCCCTGTCCACTATCTCCCAGAGTTTGCTCAAACTCATGTCAGTTGAGCCAGTGATGCCATCCAACCATCACATCCTCTGTCGCCCCACTTCTACTGCCCTCAATCTTTGCCAGCATCAGGGTCTTTTCCAGTGAGTCGGCTCTTCCCATCAAGGGGCTATAATATTAGAGCTTCAGCTTCAGCAGCAGTCTTTTCAATAAATATTCAGGGTTGGTTTGCTTTAAGACTAACTGGTTTGATCTCCTTGCTGTCCAAGGGACTTTCAAGACTCTTCTTCAGCAACACAGTTTGAAAGCATAAATTCTTCAGCCCTCAGTCTTTTTTATGGTCCAACTATTACATCCGTACATGACTACTTGAAAAACCATAGCTTTGACAATACAGACCTTTGTCAGCTTTGCTTTCTCACATGCTGTCTAGGTTTGTCATAACTTTTCTTCCAAGGAGGAAGCATCTTTTAATTTCATGGCTGCAATCACCAGCCACAGTGGTTTTGGAACCCAAGAAAATAAAATCTGCCACTGTTTCCCCTACCCCCTTGTCTATTAGCCATGAAGTGATGGAACTGAATGCCATGATCTTAGTTTTTTGACTATTGAGCTTTAAGCCAGTGTTTTCACTCTCCTCTTTCACCCTCATCAAAAGACTCTTTAGTTTCTCTTTACTTTTTGCCATTAGAGTAGTATTATTTGCATACAGAAGTTGTTGATATTTCTCCTGGTAATCCTGATTCTAGCTTGTGCTTTATCCAGCCCTGCATTTCACATGATGCACTCTGCATATCAGGGCTTTCCTGATAGCTCAGTTGGTAAAGAATCTTCCTGATGCAGGAGATCCCGGTTTGATTCCTGGTTTGGGAAGATCTCCTGGAGAAGGGATAGGCTACCCACTCCAGTATTCTTGGGCTTCCCTTGTAGCTCAGCTGGTAAAGAATCCACCTGCAATGTGTGACATCTGGGTTTGATCCCTGGGTTGGGAAGATCCCCTGGAGAAGGAAATAGCAACCCACTCAAGAGTACTCCAGTATTCTGGCCTGGAGAATTCTGCAGATTGTATAGTGCATGGGGTTGCAAAGAGTCAGACACAACTGAGGTACTTTCACTTTCACTTCACTCTGCATGTAAGTTAAATAAGCACGGTGACAATATACAGCCTTGACTCCTTTCCCAATTTTGAACCAGTCCATTGTTCCATGTCTAACCGTTGCTTCTTGACCTGCATACAGGTTTTTCAGGAGTCAGGGAAGGTCATCCGGTGTCACCATCTCTTTAAGAATTTTCCACAGTTTGTTGTGATCCACACAAAGGTTTTAGTCAAAGAAGCAGAAGTAGATGTTTTTCTGGAATCCCTTGATTTTTCTATGATCCAATGGATGTTGGCAATTTGATCTCCTGTTCCTCTGTCTCTTCTAAATCCAGCTTGTGTATCTGAAAGTTCTCGTTTCACATAATGTTGAAGCCTAACTTGAAGGATTTTGAGCATTACCTTGCTAGAATATGAGAGGAGCAGAATTGTGAGGCAATGTGAGCATCCTTTGGCATTGCTTTCCTTTGGGATTGGAATGAAAACTGAAAACTGTACAGGAAAAATCCAGTGCTGTTGGCATTGCTAAGTTTTCCAAATCTGCAGGCATAAAGAGTGCAGTACTTTAACAACATTATCTTTTAGGATGTGAAATAGCTCAACTGGAATTCCATCACCTCTACTAGTTTTGCTTGTAGTATTGCTTCCTAAGGCCCACTTGACTTCACATTCCAGGATGTCTGGCTCTAGGTGAGTGACCACACCTTCATGGTTACCTAGGTCATTAAGACCTTTTTTGTATAGTTCTTTGTGTTCTTGCCACCTCTTCTGAATCTCTTTTGTTTTGGTTATGTCCTTGTTCTTTCTGTCCTTTATTGTGCCCATCTTTGCATGAAATGTTCCCTTGGTATCTCCAATTTTCTTGAAGAGATCTTTTGTCTTTCTATTTCTATTGTTTTCCTCTATTTCTTTGCACTGATCATTTAGGAAGGATTTCTTATCTCTTCTTACTATTCTCTGGAACTCTGCATTCAGATGGGTATATCTTTCCCTTTCTCCTTTGCCTTTTGCTTCTTTTCTTCCTCAGCTATTTGTAAGCCCTCCTCACACAACCATTTTGCCTTCCTGTGTTTCTTTTACTTTGGGATGGTTTTGGTGATTGCCTTCCATAAGCTGTTGCGAACCTCCGTCCATAGTTCTTCAGGCACTCTGTCTAGCAGATCTAATCCCTTGAATCTACTTGTTACCTCCACTGTATAATCATAAGGGATTTGATTTAGGTTATATCTGAATGGCCTAGAGGTTTACTGCCATATTAAGAATCCTTAATGGTAATTTAAAAATTATCTTTGGATTAAAACATTTCTTAAATGGGATTAGAAAAGATTTTCCTTTTTTCCTCCCTAAACATATCAGTTAATTCATTGTTTATCAGTTTTTCTTTTGTGCTTTTTTAATCACTTCATTTGTTTACATCTTCTTTAATCTCTCTTTAAAAAGTTACATAGCTTTCTCCACAAAGGACTTACATGTCCTTTTAAGATATATTTATAAATAATTTATTTTAAATGTCATTTAAGTGTTAATTAAAACATTTTATCAATTTTAAAACTGAAGGTTCCCTTTTTCCCATTACTTAGGTCACTGAATGTTATCTGAGAGTTCAGTGAAAGCTTTGCTTCCCTACCATTATATAAGTTCTCTAATTTCCTGTGAGAATTAGTAGCTGGTGGAACATACATGATGAATTTCAACTTTGACAACAGGCTTTCTATGCTAAGTATACTTTGTTCAAAGAAGTCTTATAATTTGAAGAATTCCTACTCATTCCCTGGGACTTTCAGAGACAATCGTATTTCCAGGTTGCATTCCAAATTTTGACTTTGACAGCTCCTAATTGTGTCTCTAGTAAACCTCATCCTAAGTTAGATCTTCAGGCACTGATATCAGTTGCATTTTTACCTGTATTAAGCTCTGTTTTTGCCTACTTTGGGACTTTTGGTTGGTTGTTTATGTGGTTGCTTGTTTTACTAAGCAGTAGTTGAAAAACCTAAAAGTCAAGCTCTTGTCATTGATGTAAAGAGGTCTACCAAATACTGGTTCCACCATAAATGTTTGTGAGTGAATGAGCTGCTTTCATACAGAAATTCATGAGGTTTTGTCAGTGGCTCTGTTCCATGTCCCATTATGATGCTTTTTGTCAACCACCTATCATGATACTAAAGATGTCATTTACTCTTTCTCCTTTCCTTATTCTCCTACTCTTTCCTTTGATTTTGTTTCCATTTCCTTTTTCTCTTCCTCCTCAAAATATAATATTGGGTTATAATATAGTTATATATTTTATTTACATTATTTATTTAATTATTGGGTTTCCCCTCACCATCAGTGCTGAGAAGTTTCTACTCTGGCTTTAAGGTTAGAAAGAAAGTGAAAGTGAAAGTCACTCAGCCGTGACTGACTCTTTGCTACTATATGGACCATACAGTCCATGGAATTCTCCAGGCCAGAATACTGGAGTGAGTAGCTGTTCTTTCCTTCAGGGGATTTTCCCAACTTAGGGACTGGACCCAGGTCTCCCACATTGCAGGTGGATTCTTTACCAGTTGAGCCACAAGGGAAGCCCTTAAGTATGGATCACCCGATCAAATACTCCACCCTCTTATTCTGAGTGATCAGACAGAGGATTTTGTGTTTTCACTAAAAATATTCATAAATGAAAAATGTACTGTATTAACCAGGATTCACCAGAGAAACAAAACTAATGGATCTATCTGTCTGTTTACCTATCTATCTTTGAGGTAGTACATATGATCATGGGGGCTAAGTTCCCGTGATCTGCTCTCTGCAAGGTGGAGACCCAGATAAGCCAGTGATACAATTCCAGTGTGAGTACAAAGTCTTGCAAGTCAGGGAAGCCAGTGGTGTAAATCTCAGTCCAAGAACAATGTCTCAGTTGGGCAGGCAGACAGAAATAAGGCAAATCCTCCCTTCCTACCCTTTTCATTCTAGTCATGCCCCCTAAATGGATTGGATCACGCCCCCCCCCCCAAACCCCCATCTATTTTATTGAGTCCACAGATTCAAATGCTAATCTCATCCAGAAATACCCTCACAGGCACATTCAGAAGTATTTAATCTGGGCACTCATGGCCCATCAAGTTGACACAAAATTAAACACCCCATGTACATTTCAGTGTCTGATACAGCCTTTGATTTCCAGTGGGTATAAATCATTTTAAGTCATTTTCCAAATTCAGAAAACTAATGTATTTTTCTAAATCCCACAGACTATCCAAGTCATATAAGGAAAAATTATAAGACACTCTTAAATCCCAAAAGATTTAACATCTCACTAAGGGAAGGACACCATTAATTCATTCCTCTTGAGTGAATCAGATGTTTTAGGAAAAGGAAAGAAGGAAGGAAGGAAGGAGGAAGGAATATGAAAACATTAAAACAACAGCAGCTTATTGATACCTGTTCAACATCAAACAGCCTTATTTCTTCTCAGTCTTGAAAAAATAAAAGCATCTGCTTTGGTTTCATGAATATATATTTCATTGAGATCGCTCTATTTTTAAACAGTGATGTAGGATTGTGTAAATGTGATTATTATTCTGACCTATGTCCCTAGACTCTACAATTTAGAATCATGGGAGGAATGGCTATTGATACAATGCTCTATTCAAATAGAAAGACAATCCAATAGAGACATTCTCTTGCATTTGAAAATTTTCATAGTCTCACCTGACAAAGGAAATTTGGAAGATCTGCAATAATTGCATAGGTCTCAATAAAAACAAACAAATAAAAATCCTCTGTTTTGGGTTTTTTGGTTGTTTTTTTTTTTTTTCCTTACAATAATATCCTATGTCCTAGATGCTGTGGTTTTGTTTATTCAAGTTTTTACTCCAAATAAAGTAGTTTTCCTTGCATACACAGTATCATGGTCAAGGTCTTTAGCTTGCCTTCTTCTCTAGTCATAGCCATCTTACACTTAAATGGTGTTAGAGCTTTTTAATTGCATTATGCAGGCTATTAAAATGAAGCATTCAGGGAGAACCGGCTGCAAGTCCAAGAGAAGTGGTAAAAATCATAGGTAACTAATCCTTTTGCTACTTGAAATGACTATAAAAGATAATGGCTATGTCAGCAGACAATTAGATCAGCAGTGCAAAGAAACGAAAATACAATACAGGAAAGAACTTCAGACAAAGCAACTGTTAAAAAGGAAAAAACAAAAAAAATCCTTTTCAGTTGGTTCTCTGGAAACATCCCCCCACACATCCAAGCTTGACTTGACTATATTCCTTGTCAACTTCTGTCAAACTGGTGATTAAATTCACAAATAAATTATTTGGAATGTTTTAAAAGCCTAGGTTCATTTAATGAAGAAGCTGCCTAGAAACAGTTGAGTCTCAATGTAATAGGAACTATTTACATAATTAAAATATTCTACCTTTACCCATGACACTAAGTGTTCCAGAATTTATATAAACTCATCTTATTTAGCAGTGTGCTTTGGAAATCCCTCTTGAAAAATTGAATATAGAAGTAGTTACAAATAAAAAGAGGAAACAAGATGCTGCTTCTTTGGCAATATCTTGACTTCATTATCTTAAAAGCTGAGGGAACCTGGTCTTAGTCACCTTTACATTATGAGAAAACAAAAAGACATCCAAGAGTTAAAAATCACCATTCAGAGCTTTCTGCTTAGAGAAGATTCCAAAGAGCAATTTCTATGTTTACCCTCTGCCTGTTCAGCACTTTGATGTCTGTCCCTACTTGTGTCTACAATTCCTTTGCACTAAATAAGGCTGAATTTAACAAAGTGAAGAATTCAGTTTCACACATTGCTAAGTATGAAAATAGTGTTCCATAAACGAACTGCACTGCTAGCTTACATTTCCTCAATGAAAGAGTAGATGATTGATGATGAAATGAACTAACAAATTGAAAATAAGTATGTATAATGGCGAGGATTTGGTATGTGGCTCTGTTTCTCACCAATGTGTAACTGCCTGGGGATAATACAGAAATTGCCTTTTGCTTGATAGTATAAATTTTAAATCAGTCTCTTTCAGTTAATCAGAAGAAGAGAAGCTGGTCTGGTTCCTGCCACAGCCTTTCTGTTTGTTATTAACTTTGTTCAAAGAACTTATGATTTATTTATTTTTTAATAACCAAATCATACAGTATACAGTGATGGATCTGCAATGATTTAACTTTCAAGAGATTTGCAGCCTTTATTTTAAACAGAATTACATATCCCTTAGAAGTTTCACATTATTTTCAGCCATTCACAAATGTTATATAAAACAATTAGCCACATTGAGAAAACTGGATTAAAAAAAAGTAGTGATGATGATATCTGCCTTTGGGTAGAGAATATATCAAACAGAAACTGAAAGATGTGTACTTAATACAATAAGAGTATAATATGAAGGAGTTCTACATTGTACTACTCCCTAAATTCTCCTTCTGCCAGTACATTCTTTCATTTTCCTGGGTAAACTTCCTTGACATACTCAGAGTCAGACCTTCCCTTCAGAGACCTCCACCAATGCAGGTCAGTCTGGAGACCCAGAACTTGCTTCTGACATGCCCTAACCTCTAATCCCATCCCCTCTTTCCCTGAGCTCTACTGCTATCTGTTCAGAATCATTAGGACTAAAATAACGGTCATGCTCATCTTTTTATATCAATCACCACAGGAAGCCTGGCTCTCCAGGTTATACCTTACCCCTCAGGTTTCAATTCCCAGAATGTTCCCTAGCACCTTTCTACCCATCTTTCCCTCTCCCACAACTCCTTCAACTTTTCTTCCTTCATCACTAGATTCTCTAATTTGTCCCATCACTTTCTTGTTCTAACTAGGCTTCCACACAGCTCATTCAGTTGGTGTTAGTCTCCTTACCTCCCTAACCGTTGGACCTGGAGATGTGGTAGAGATTCTCCTTGTACTAATCACCACTTTCAGCATATCCTCTTTTCTTCCTCTCTAAAGGCCTTCAGTCTAAATGACTCAAGTCACTTTTTTCCCTTCCATAAAGATTTGATATGTGAATCATTATGACTCATTAAAAATACCCCATTTTAACTTTTAGTGATGTTAAACCCACCATGAAAAGCTACAGAAAGAACAGGGAGATTACTAAAGACTCCCCCATTTCTTTCCACCAGGAAATTACTCCTGCACACACTAGCATTAGAGAGGATGCATATTTCCTGGAAAAGTTTAGTCAAAAGGGCTCTGAACTCGGAAATAAATGGAACAGATGGAGGCAGAGTGCTGTAACTTGGGTCTTTGTTGCAGAATGGTCCACAGAGCAGCAGAATTTTTGTTACCTGAGATCTTGTTAGAAATTCAGAAACTGAAAATCTACACTAGAACTATGGAATCTCAGTGCATATTTTACTGTGTATTTATAGGCATATTGAAGTTTAAGAAGCAATGACACTGTGTTAACTAAAAAGAATGTGGCAATCCAGTTTATTCTTACCAAGCAAGCCCCACAGCAAAGATCTATAGATGGTGATGTTTGAGGGAAGTTTTCAGAGGAAGAGATAGCAAGTTGTCTTCAAAATTAATACTTGCTTTCCCATAGCTCAGACTTGTCACCGGGAAGCAGTGTCCTAGCTGGAGACATTTCCCAGTCCAATTTTCATTGAACTAGTTCTGGCTACTCTAATGTCTGTCACTTACAGGATAAAGATTTAAAAAGCAAATGTGTCCTTTCTAAAGTTCATCTTCACTTTCTGCCATGAGGGTACTACAAGACCCTATGACAAGAAGGATCACAAGGAAAAGAGTCTGTACTTCTAAATCTCTCGAGAGTAAAATCAACCATTAACCTGAAAAGTGAATAATAAAAATTTTCCATTGTTTTTGAGCCTTTATATTGTCTTTATTTTAGTGTCTATGTGTTACAGAAGCTATCTATGATTTATCCAATACAAATTCCCAACCAAATATCTGGGTGTGTGTGTGTGAACATACTAAGTTGATTCAGTTGTGTCTGACTCCTTGCGACCCCATGGACTGTAGCCCGCTAGACTCTGTTATCCATGGGATTCTCCAGGCAAGAACAATGGAGTGAGTTGCCATGCCCTCCTCCAGGAAATATCTGGGTGTACATCTGATCAATTTATGATAATGACACTGTACCTCATTGGAATTAACAGAGAATGACTAGCAGAAATCCTTGACCTTGTTTTACAAAACAAGAGATAAGGGAACAGCTTGTAAAGCCCTTTCACTAGTATAATGCCTTCACTGATTGAGCTCACTTTTCAATTCAGTTCAGTAGCTCAGTCATGTCCGACTATTTGCCATCCATCCATTGGAATGCAGCATGCCAGGCTTCCCGGTCTATCACCAACTTCAGGAGCATGCTCAAACTCATGTCTATTGAGTTGGTGATGCCATCCACCAATGCCATCCATCCTCTGTCATCCTCTTCTCCTGCTGCCTTCAGTATTTATCAGCATCAGGGTCTTTTCCACTAAGTCAGTTCTTCTCATCAGGTGGCCAAAGTATTGGTGCTTCCGCTTCAGCATCAGTCCTTCCAATGAATATTCAGGATTGATTTTCCTTAGCAAAAACAAAACCAGAGGCTGATTGTGGCTCAGATCATGAACTCCTTATTGCAAAATTAAGACTTAAATTGAAAAAACTAGGGAAAATCTCTAGACCATTCAGGTAGGACCTAAATCAAATCCCTTGTGATTATACAGTGGAAGTGAGAAATAGATTCAAAGGATTAGATCTGATAGACAGAGTACCTGAAGAACTATGGACAGAGGTTCGTAACATGGTACAGAAGGTGGTGATCAAAACCATCCCCAAGAAGAAGAAATTGAAAAAGGCAAAATGGTTGTCTGAGGAGGCCTTACAAATAGCTGTGAAAAGAAGAAAAGTGAAAGGCAAAGGAGAAAATGAAAGATATATCCATTTAAATGCAGAGAGACTATCAAGGAAAGATAATAAAGACTTCCTCAGTAATCAATGCAAAGAAATAGAGGAAAACATAGAACAGGAAAGACTAGAGATCTCTTCAAGGAAATTAGAGATACCAAAAGAACATTTCATGCAAAGATGGGCACAATAAAGAACAGAAATGGTAGGGACCTAACAGAAGCAGGAGATATTAAGAAGAGGTGGCAAGAACACACAGAAGAACTATACAAAAAAGATCTTCACAACCCAGGTAACCATCATTGTATGACCACTACCTAGAGCCAGACATCTTAGAGTAGGAGGTCAAGTGGGCCTTAGGAAGCATCACTATGAACAAAGCTAGTGGAGGTGATGGAATTTCAGCTGAGCTATTTCAAATCCTAAAAGATGGTGCTGTGAAAATGCTGCATTCAATAAGGTCACTTTAGATATTACTTTTTTTCTTTCTTTACATGCATACCTGCTGAGCCTTGTGTAGCCTAGGTAATTTACAAGACTCCTTAACCACTCCAATAGATAACACCTCAGATGTATGGGTCACTATAGAAATAATGGGGGCTGAAATTGTTTTTCAGGAACTCGGAGTCAGCTCTTGTTCAGTTCAAGCTGGCTAAGACTGGCTGAGACCACTAATCCCAAAACTGGGCCTTGGCAGGTGCGTGATGAAAGACCCTTTGATGTCAGAGGGCCAAAAACTCCCTCTGATCACACTAAGCACCTCCAGTTATTAACATGCATCCTATGAAGAAGCATGTAACTCAGATGTACCTGCATAACACACAATTATCTCACCTTTCCCTTACCTCCAATCACCTTACACACCCCATGCCTAAGACCAGGGTGCTTCTTTATCCTGTAAATATCTCAACCCCCTCACCTTTGAGGAGGTGGATCTGAGCCTTTTTCTCAGGTGTCCTGTCTTGGCTGCCTTGTGAATAAATCTATGTCTGCTGAAAACCTCTGGCATCTCAGCATCAGACTTGCTGCAGGGCAGGCAAACAAACTTAGTTTGATAACAAAGCTTAGCAAACCCGTAAGGCCAAGTTCTGTACACAGTTTCCAATTACCATGCTAGTGCCCCACTTTTAAATATGAATGGACAGCAAATGTCACCAAGCATCTGACAAAAGCATCTAAAGGACAAACAGGCATATAGAAAGGGGGAAAAGTCATTATTAACACCAGGAAAAGCAAAGAATTATATAAAAAGAAAATCAGAATGTATTACAGAATTTGTGTGACCAATATATATATAAAGTCAAAACAACATAGGCAGGAAACATGGCTTGACAAATAATATAATTATGTTGGGAGACATAGGAGAGAGAGAGAGTAGGGAGAGTGGGGATATGAGACAGAGAAGTCCTCATCTTCCAATCAAAACAGTATATGTTTACATTTTAAAAATCAAAACATATCAGTATACTTATTTTATTTATGTATAGGGAAGTAAAACCAAGAAGATACAGTTAAGCAATTGAAGACAGTTTCCTCAGAGCATAAATCTGGGGTGAGGAGAGACACAAAGTGAATACGGTTCTGTCATTCTAGGCTTTTGGGACATTTTAACTCCTAAATTATATGCACACATAAATGAGTAAAATAAAAATTAAATTAAATTTTAAAAATGTGTTATTTTATTTTTTGCTTCCTTAACTCTACCTAGGAGCATAATGCTTTATTTGAATTAGTTAATTCTGCAAAAATTCCATTTTATCTCCCCATCCTACCTATCATTAATTTTGTCAATTTGCTCAAATTAAAGATGAGAATCTATGTTTCGCTGGAATACTTATATGTTAAATTTGCATGTAAACAGTCACGCTGAACACAGACAAATAAATAAAGATCCACCATTTATCCCACTGAAGGTATTATTTTACCAAAAGCAGACAGAAGTGAAAGTGAAAATCGCTCAGTCGTGTCTGATTCTTTGCAACCCCATGGACTATACAGTCCATGGAATTCTCCAAGCCAGAATACTGGAGTGGGTAGCCTTTCCCTTCTCCAGGTGATCTTCCCAGCCCAGGGATCAAACTCAGGCCTCCTGCATTGCAGGCAAATTCTTTACCATCTGAGCCACAAGGGGAAGCCCTAAGCATATGGAGGTTAAGTCTAAATCAATGCATTTGATTTTCCAGTTAAATCATGAAAATTTCAAATAAAGGAATTGTTTTTGTTAATCAACTATGACTTAGAAAAGGTGTTGAGGTACAAGAAATTTTTCTCTACTCTTCTAGGTTTTTCTGGTTGGTCTGAGAATACAATGACATGAAATTGATTAACAAAAGAAAATCAAACAAAAAATAACATGTACACATGAAAAAGATCCAGGAAATTGAGTAACTTGCCAAAATGGCCAAAGTGAAGCCCTCACCTTAAATCCCATCTTCAGCTAAAGACAAAAGAATATGCTGAGGGTGGGAAGAGGCTGTTATGAGAGGGTACCAAGAACAGCACAGTAAAAAGCAGATTGTGATAAAGATTTAAGCCTGTGCCTACTCCATGGGCTTCCCTGGTTCCTCAGATGGTAAAGCATTAGCCTGCAATACAGGAGACCCAGGTTCAATCCCTGGGTTGAAAAGATCCCCTGGAGAAGGAAATGGCTACCCACTGTAGCAAGAATCTCCAGTATTCTTGAGTGGAGAATTCCATGAACAGAGGAACCTGGCAGGCTACAGACCATGAGGTCCCAAAGAGTCAGACACAGCTGATGACTGCTTTACTCACTGATGCACGTTTCTTGAGTTTGGTCATCCTCCTCTCTAGGTATAGAGAGGGAGATGGAGACTTCTCTTACAAATGTAATTATCTCTTGTTGTTATTGTTGTTCAGTTACCCAGTCATGTCTGACTCTTCGCGAACCTATGGGCTTCACCATGCCAGGCCTCCCTGTCCCATACCATCTCCTGAAGTTTACCTAAGTTCATGTCCATTGCATCAGTGATGCCATCTAGCCATCTCATCCTCTGATGCCCTCTTCTCCTTCTGCCCTCAATCTTTTCCAGCATTAGGGACTTTTCCAATGAGTTGGCTGTTAGCATCAGAAGATCAAAATACTGCAGCTTCAGCAGCAGCCCTTCCAAAGAGTATTCAGGATTGATTTCCCTTAAGATTGACTGGTTTGACCTCCTTGCTGTCCAAGGGACCTCTCAGAAGTCTTCTCCAGCACCACAGTTCAAAGGCATCAATTCTTTGGTGCTCTGCCTTCTTTACACTCCAGCTCTCACAACCATACATGACCACTGGGAAGATCACAACCTTGACTATATGGACCTTTGTCAGCAAAGTCATGTCACTTCTTTTCAACACATTGTCTAGGTTTGTTATAGCTTTCCTACCAAGAAGCAATCACCTTCTGATTTCATGGCTGCAGTCACCATCTGAAGTTATTTTAGAGCCCAAGAAGAGGATATCTGTCACAACTTTCAGAGTTCCTCCTTCTATCTGCCATGAAGTAATGGGGCCAGATGCTATGAGTTTTGTTTTTTTTTAATATTTAGTTTTAAGCTGGTGTCTTTCACTCTCCTTCACCTTCATCAAGAGGTTCTTTAGTTCCTCTTTGCTTTCTGCCATTAGAGTGGTATCATCCACATATTTGAAGTTGTTGATGTTTCTCCTCTTGATTCCAGCTTGTAACTCATCCAGCCTGACATTTCTCATGATGTGCTCAGCATACAGGTTAAACAAACAGGATGGCAGGAGACAGTCTTGTGGTGCTCCTTTCCCAAACTTGAACCAAACAGTTGTTCCATACAGGTTCTAACTGTTGCTTCTTGACCTGCATACAGGTTCTCAGGTAACATGTAAGATGGTGCTGTAATCCCATCTCTGTAAGAGCTTTACATAGTTTGTTAAGATCCACACAATCAAAGACTATAGCATAGTCGAGATAGATGTTTTCTGGAATGTTCAGAAACAGAGATAGATGTTTTCTCAAATTCCCTTGCTTTCTCTATGGTCCAGAAAATGTTCAATTTGGTCTCTGGCTACTTTGCCTTTTCTAAATTCATCTTGACCATCTGGAAGTTCTTGATTTGTATAATACTGAAGCCTAGCATGCAAGATTTTAAGCACGACCTTACTAGCATGGGAAATGAGTGCAACTGTCCAATGATTAGCACATTCTTTAGTACTACCCTTCTTGGAAATTGGGATGAGGATTGACCTTTTCCAGCCCTGTGGTCACTACTGGGTCTTCAGACTTGCTGACATATTGAGTGAAACACCTTGATGGTATCATCCTTTAGGGTTTTGAATAGGTCTACTGGAATTCTACTGGAATCCACTAGCTTTATTAACAGCAGTGCTTCCGAAGGCCCACTTGACTTCACAACTATAGAATGTTTGGCTCAGGGTGACTGACCACACTATTGTAGCAATCTGGTTCATTAAGATATTTTTCATACAGTTCTTCAGTGTATTCTTTCCATCTCTTCTTGATCTCTTCAGTGTCTCCTAGGTCACTACCATTTCTGTCCTTTATTGTGCCCATCTTTGGGAAAAAATGTTCCCTTGATATCTCCAATTTTCCTGAAGAGATCTCTAGTCTTTCCCCTTCTGTTATTTTCCTCTAGTTTTATACACTGTTCATTGAAGAAGCCTTTCTTGTCTCTCCTAGCTATTCTTTAGAACTCTGTGTATAGTTGGATGTACCTTTCCCTTTCTCCCTGCTTTTTGCTTCTCTTCTTTCTTCAGCTATTTGTAAAGCCTCCTCAGATAACCACTTGGCCTTCTTGCTTTTCTTTTGTTTTCTACCTCCTGCACAATATTAGGGACCTCTGTCCATAGTTCCTCAGGCACACTGTTTACTATATCTAATCCCTTGAATCTATTCATTACCTCAATTGCATATTCATAGGGGATTTGATTTAAGTCATAACTGGCTGGCCTAGTGGTTTTCCCCACTTTCTTTAGCTTAAGCCTGATTTTTTTTTTTTTTTTTTTTTTTTATGAGAAGCTGATGATATGAGCCACAGTCAGCCCCAGGTCCTGGATGAATAGCTGTAAGAAATGTTTCTTATAAATGGATAACTCCTACTTGGTTTTCAGGACCCTTCTCAGGTCTACTATTTCTCAGAAAATAATCAGTTAAAAATAATTAAAATGCCAGAGACGAATTTTAGGGTGGCAAATTCTGCTTCCCTACAAAGAAAAAAGAAGACAAGAAGTTGAAGAAGAAGAAAATATTACCATACCTAATCCTAAACAATGTACTTCAACAGCCTTCAATGCCATTTTGAACTGTTACAAAGTGACATCAACGCTGCTGCTGCTGCTAAGTCGCTTCAGTCGTGTCCGACTCTGTGCGACCCCATAGACGGCAGCCCACCAGGCTCCACCGTCCCTGGGATTCTCCAGGCAAGAACACTGGAGTGGGTTGCCATTTCCTTCTCCAATGCATGAAAGTGAAAAGCGAAGTTGCTCAGTTGTGTCTGATTCTTAGCGACCCCATGGACTGCAGCCTACCAGGCTCCTCCGTCCATGGGATTTTCCAGGCAAGAGTACTGGAGTGGGTTGCCATTGCCTTCTCTGAAACACCAGTGGTGGGGTTCCAAACTGAAATCAAAATATTGCTGTTGTTCAGTCGCTAAGCGGTGTCCAACTCTTTGCAACCCCACGTAATTATATAGCAATTACATAAAGAGTGAGTATAAAATGCCAGTAGTGTTTCCCTTAGATTCCTCTTGGAAGTCACTGCATAATTCCTTACACCATACAAGCTTCTGCCATATACAAATACCTAGGCCAAAGCTACATGAGGAGAATAGTGAAGTAAGTAACAGAATAGCCAAGTTGGAAGTCTCCAGTTCTAAAATACTCTGAAGTTAGAATACTAAACATTGTAATTGACAAGTTTGTTACTGAACAGCTAACAACTATTTTTTAAAAATTCCTGTTATCACTTTACATTTATGATCATGTGTTTTCACCAACATTACAAGTAACATAGGAAATGCCTGCTAGGATACAGATTTACTGCCACAGTGTCTTGATTTTGTTCGTTTGTTTGTTTTTTAATGTGATTCCGGTTTTACTTTATGTTAGGTAGTTAAACTAGGAAAAAGGAGTCCAAAATGGCCGTAGCTAAAGGACAAAGAAGGGAAAAGCCCGCAAAAATAGAACAAAGGAAGGTCTGAGGACTGGAGTGAGGACTTCAGGTAAAACAAACAGTCCTCCTGGCTAGTCCAATTTACATAGGGCATGCCCAGGGGGAGGAGGAAAGAAAACATACAAAATTGAGCTGGGGCTTCTCTTCATTTCCTGTCTTTTGGATCAGCCCACCCTCATGCTCAGAGGATGTATTTTCCTTTGCTTTTAAAATAAAACTGAGCTATAATATGGAGCTGTAACACTGGTCCATCTATCGCTTCAAATTTTTATTGCGACGAGACAGAACCAAGGAAATTACAAACTCCCCTGACACTTTATAAAAAGAAAAATTATTTTCCACTTTAGTTTGATCGGCGGCTAAATCCAGACATAAGGAGCAGAGATAGGAAACAAAATGAAAATGATTCACTTCACCCTTCTATTTCTAAAGATTGCTGCTTCAAAACACAAAGACCTCCCATGCAGTAATTATATTTTGTTACTTTACATAATAATACAGCTTACAGTCACTTCTGTTTTCTAAATTACCTGGAGGCAGCAAATTGTTCTTGAAATTATCTGATTTTCTAAGTAACTAGGACAGAGTACTCAAACTGTGAAGCTGATCACCCTGGGATGACTTCAATCTTTTCCTGGGGATGTGAAAGCCAGTCCAAAGAGACGGATGGTGTATTTTCCTGCTCAGTAATTATTTTCACTAATGGTTGAGAAGGCATTTAATTGGGAATTTTTGGTCATTTTATTTCTTTTGATGGAGTATATCATTTTTCTTCTATATTGTGAAATAAAAAAGATATGTATGTGTTTCATTAGCATTCAAACATTAAATAATAACAGTTGGAATTTATATTGGTTGCTATTCAGTCATGTCCAACTCTTTGTGACCCCATGGACTGCTGCACATCAGGCTTCCCTGTTCTTCATTATCTCATTGAGTTTGCTCAAATTCATATCCATTGAGTCAATGATGCCATTCAACCATCTCATTCTCTGTCACCCCCTCCTCCTCCTGCCCACAATCATTCTTTGCATCACAAAGTATTGGAGCTTCAACTTCATCACCAGTCCTTCCAATAAATATTCAGGGCTGATTTTCTTTAAGATTGACTGGCTTTATCTCGTTTTCCAAGGGACTCTCAAGAGTCTTCTCCAACACCACAGTTTGAAAGCATCAATTCTTCAATGCTAGCCTCCTTTAGAGTCCAACTCTCACATCTGTTCATGACTACTGGAAAAACCATAGTTTTGACTAGGTGGAGCGATGTCAGCAAAGCAAGTTTGTGCTTTATAATATGCTGTCCAGGTTTGCCATAGCTTTTCTTTCAAGGAGCAAGCATTTTTAAATTTCATTTCATGGCTGCAGTCACCATCTGCAGTGATTTGTCAGACCAAGAAAATAAATTCTGTCACTTTTTCCATTGTTTCCCCACCTATTTGCCATGAAGAGATGGGACCAGATGCCAGTATCTCTGTATTTTGAATGTTGTTTTAAGTTGCTCTTTCACTCTCCTCTTTCACTTTCATCAAGATGCTCTTTAGTTCCTCTTTAATTTCTGACATAAAGGTGGTGTCATCTGCATATCTGAGGTTATTGATATTTCTCCCACAATCTTGATTCCAGCTTGAGCTTCATCTAGTCTGGCATTTCACATGATGTACTCTCATGAGTTAAAAAGCAGGGTGACAATATACAGTCTTGAAGTACTCTTTTCCTAATTTGGAACCAGTCCATTGTTTCATGTCTGATTCTTACCTCATACAGGGTTCTTGATCTCATACTGGTTTCTCAGGAGGCAGATAAGGTGGTGTGATATACCTGTCTCTTTAAGAGTTTACCGCAGTTTGTTGTGATCCACACAGTCAAAGGCCTTATCATCAATGAAGCAGAAGTAGATATTTTTCTGAAATTCTCTTGCTTTTTCTATGATTGAACAGATGTTGGCAATTTTATCTATGGTTCTTCTGTCTTTTCTAAATCCAGCTTGTACATCTGGAAGTTCCCAATTCACATACTGTTGAGGCCTGGCTTGAAAGATTTTGAGCAACAATTTGATAGCATGTAAAATGAGTACAATCATGAAGTAGTTTGAACATTCTTTGGCATTGCCCTTCTTTGGAAATAAAATGAAAACTGACATTTTCCTGTCCCATGGCCATGGCTGTTTTCCAAATTTGCTGGCATATTGAGTGCACCACTTTCACAGCATCATCTTTTACGATTTGAAATAGCTCAGCTGGAATTCCATCACCTCCACTAGCTTTGTTTGTAGTAACACTTCCTAAGGCCCACTTGACTTTGCACTGCAGGATGTCTGGCTCTAGGTGAGTGATCACACCATCGTGGTTATCTGGGTCATGAAGATCTTTTTTGTACAGTTCTTCTGTGTATTCTTTCCACCTCTTTATAATATCTTCTGCTTCTGTTAGGTCCATACAGTTTCTGAAGGAGTCTTTTGGGCCTAGAAAAGAGAACTACAGTCTCCAAGAGTTTGGCCCCTTTCTTATTGCCAGAATAGGGGTATTGTGTGGTGAATGGGTAGGAATTAAGATAGAGGCTTGAAGAAGACAGTCTATGATAGGCTTAAGTCCCTTGTGGGCCTCCGGGGTGAGAGAGTACTCTTGTTGGGTGATTATAGTCAAGGGGTCTTTTAGGATAATGTGGACTGGGGGATGATGTTTGGCTATGGATGGGTGATCAGTGTCCCAGACTTGGGGGTCTAAGGCAGATAGATCCAAGGGAAGGTCAGGAGTGAGGGATAGGGACTGTCCAGGGGCCATTTGCATGCAGAACATAGAGACTGTATGGGGGGGGGGGGTATGGTAATAAAGATCCCCAATTTGGATAACAAATCTCTCCCTAGAAGTGCCATTGGGCACTGAGGCATTATGAGGAATGAGTGTATAAGGGTTGATTTTCTAAATTGACAGGATAATGGAGGACTGATTTTTGGCCTTAGGGGAACTCCAGAGACCCCCTTGACTGTGATTTCTGAGTCTTGAGTTGGGCCAGAGTAGGAAGTTAAGAGAGAGAAAGTGGCTCCAGTGTCTATTATAAAAGAGGTCTTTTTCCCGGCCACTACCCCGTCTACCCTAAGTTCCAAGCCCGTGTTCAGGACATGGGCCGGGGGGCTGGAACCCGGGCCCCATCATTGGAACAATTCTTGTAGAGTTGGGCTGGGGTTTCGGGGAGAAGTGGGGATCTCCTCAGATGCGCCAGGGCGTCCCTGTGGACATTCCACTCTCCAGGTCTGGGAAGTGGGGACCTCCCCAGGAGTGCCAGGGCACCCCCGGTGACAGTCCATCTTCCAGTGTCTCCATTGGCCACAGGTTGGGGATGCTTTTGTGGGGGCCGCGGGTTTGGACATGCCTTTGCCCAGTGTCCTGACCGGTTGCATCGGAAGCAGGGTCCGGGGGGAGTCATCCCCGTTTTGGGATGACTTGGGCCAGGCTGATCTCTTTCTTTAATTGTTGCTGCCAAAAGGGCATATTTAGCTTTTTTCTCACGTTCTTTTTTTCTCTTAGCCTCTTCCTCTCTATTATTGAACACCTTGAAGGCTACTTCTAGAAGGTCTCTCTGGGGGGGGTCTCAGGGCCCTTTTCTAGTTGTCGAAGCTTGCGTCTGATGTCAGGGGCAGATTGGCTGATGAACTGAACGTGAAGGTACAGTAACTCAGCAGGGGTAGTGATATCTAGGTTGGTATACTTTTGGACTGCCTCTGTGAGGCGTGCCAAGAATAAGGCTGGATTTTCGTCTGCCTCTTGGGTGACTTTCCTGACTCTGTCATAATTGACATGGATATGAGTGTTTTTCTGCATTCCTTCTAGAAGGCAGGTGATCATATGATTGAGTCTCCTGATACCTGGGTCACCGGGCTGGTTAAGTCCAGTGGGGATCTAACTGAGGCACCGCCTCATCAGCAACTGGGTTGTCCCGGTCTTGGTTATGCAAATGATCAGCATGGGCTTTTGTCGATTGCCAGATGCGGTCTTTTTCGTCTGGGGTGAGAGTGGCGTTTAGGATATAATATACGTCACTCCATGTGAGGTTATAGGCCTGGGAGAGTCTCAGGAATTCTTTTCTGTACCTGGTAGGATTTTCAGAAAATGATCCTAACTTTTCTTCTATCTGGCTCATATCTGACAATGAAAATGGCACATGGACTCGGGTGGGGCCCTCTGGTCCTGCCACCTCTCTCAGGGGAAACATGTGCTGGGTACCTGACCTTGTGGCAGGCAGGGAAGGAGAGGGGGAGGGGGAGTTGGGGAGATGGGGTAGCGGGGCTGAGGGGGAGTCAGGAGAGGTTTTAGTGCCAGTAGGTGAATTGGATGAAGGGGAAGGAGAGGGGCGGCGGGGTGGCGGGTAGGGAGGGGGCTCGTCAGCGGGGTCAAACTCTGGGGGTGCAGAAGGTTGCAGTTTGCGGTTAGTTGAGAAAGAAGAGCCCTTTTGCTTGGGAGGCAAGGTGCATAGAAGGACCTCGTGGGTGGAGCAGGCCTGGCAGAGGGAGGGCCTGCTCCGAAGGGCCCAAAAGGCTTGGGCATAGGGGATCTCCGACCACTTGCCATTCCGTTTAAGGAAGTCAGTGAGATTTTGGAGAACATTAAAGTCAAATGTGCCGACCTCAGGCCAGCGGTCTTGATTGTCTAATTGGTATTGAGGCCAAATCTGTGTACAGAGTTGCTTTAAGCGGTTAGCTTTGAGTTCAGTGAGTGAGAGTGGTTTGAGATTTTTGAGAACACAGGCCAGAGGAGAATCTTTTGGGACAGATTGGCCAGACCCCATAATTGAAAGGCAAGTAGAAGCTCCTATTGGGAACTCGAGTCGTCACCCGCAGTCGCAATAGGAGTTATGAGAAGAGAGCTCTGTGTCGAGGTGGAGCGTTTTTTACCGTCGCCTACAGAGTGGCCCTGGGCCGGGGGTCCCTGGTACCCGGAGAAGACTGAAGTCTAGGGTGCCTCTAGAACTCCGTCCGGATCGGATCTTACCTTAATCTAGGGGCCGGCTTGAGTGGAGTGTTGCATGTAGAGTGGTCGAATGGCAAGAGGTCCCTATTCTGGAGGTCGTCAGAGAGAGAGAGAAAAGGGGGTAAAGCCGAGGCCTGGGGGTACGCAAATCATCAATAAAGCCTTAGCACAAGGCTTGCACCGCTCACGAAGGCACTAGGCGTCCCCGAGGGGAACTTAAGAGCCCTGGCAGAGAAGTGAGCTCAGAGGATGTTTGCGCTCCCTGACTCCGGGGAAAAGGGGAAAGCAGTGAGAGGGAGGGAGAGTGAGAGAGAGTGAGACGAGTGCCTCGCCCCCTCCCGGGTTTCGGCACCAAAAATGTAAGGCATAGTTCTGGCAAGGCAGAAAAGGAAAGACGACCTCAACAGAAGTAGGTTACCTTTATTCAGGCAAGGAGGGGCGACAGTCGGCCAAACGACCAGGCTGAGCGCCGAAAGGGATCAGGGAGGCTTCATACTTATAGGAAGGTTTGTGGAAGTGATAAGGGAAACGTCAATCAAGTGGGATATTTTGAGTATTCTTTTGTTGAGATGACACTTGTAGTTGGGCAGGGGGTGATAAGTCTTCTGGGCGGGTGTAGGGGGTGGAAGGTTTCTGGACAGGGGGTGATAAGTCCCAGATAGATGCAACTGGCCTGGAGCATCAGGATGGAACTAAAGTTATGCTTTGTTTTCTCTGAAGTTAGATGATTCAGCAAGAGGCCTTTGAGACTGTTGTTCTCTTTTCTAGGCCCCATAGACTCCTTCAGTTTCTATCCTTTATTGTGCCCATCTTTGCATGAATTGGTCATCAGATTAGTAATTTCCTTCTGTTTGCATCTCAGAGTAAAAGTGTAAAAATTTTAATGAATCAGATAATAAGGGTTCTATTTGCTTTATAATATATTCTGCTGCTGCTAAGTCGCATCAGTCGTGTCCGATTCTGTGCAACCCCATAGACGGCAGCCCACCAGGCTCCTCTGTCCCTGGGATTCTTCAGGCAAGGATACTGGAGTGGGTTGCCATTTCCTTCTCCAATAACATATGCCACATATGCTTAAAGAAAAAGCATTTGTATATTTTTATGTATTGACTTACTTTTGGCTATACTGGGTCCTCACTGCTACATGGGCTTTTCTCTAGTTGCAGGTACTAGAGTGTGGGCTACTCGATAGTTGTGGTGCTCAGGCTTCTCATAATCATGGCTTCTGCTGTTGTGGAGCATGGGCTGTAGAGCAGGCAGGCTTCAGTAGTTGCGGCACATGGGCTTAACAGTTGAGGTTCCCAGGCTCTAGAGCACAGGCTCAGTAGTTGTGATGCATGGGCTTAACTGTTGCCTAGCATTTGGCATCTTCCCAGATCAGGGATTGAACCTGTGTCTGTTGCACTGGCAGTGACTGATTCTTTACTACTGAGCCACCAGAGAAGCACTGAAAATACTGATAATTGTGCTGTTTCCAAGATATTATAATATCCCAATTTCTTTTTGACTTAGTAAGTCATTGTCTATCCTCTACCTTTTCAGCTCAACATCTTCTTTTGTCTTTAACTAGAATTGGTATTTAACATGGTGGTGTGGTCCACTTTGGGGAGTTACTCTGTTTCCCTGGGTTTCTCCTATTTTTCTCCTATTAACCTGTCTTTTTCTTTCAAGGGGTTTCTGAGCCAAGAAACTAGAAAGAGAGAGGGAAATTATTTTTCCTCCCTTGCCAGATCACAGAGGAACTACTTGTTGCCTACATTCTTGCCACCCTGATGAAGCAGGATACAGAATCAGAAGTAATGTTGCCACTAAAGAGTAAGTTTTCATACAGCCATGCTCTGTATAAGTAAGAAATCTTCACAGCTCATTAGTTGATCTATTCCCCAGAACAGGCATAAACAACCTTTACTCTTTGCAAGTGGAACAGCCATAGGAATAATATGCATGTTATGGCTTATCTCTACTCTGTTTAGTTAACCAGAAGTCTAACTTTTTCATTCTGACTTCTTATTATTTTAAAGAATTCTTCTGCTGATATTCCCTCCATTTTATATTTTTCTGGAATATATACTTTTGTATTTGCATATGCAAAATGATGTTTATTAACTCTAACAAGGTCTCAAAAATAATCAGAAAACTACAGAAGAAATAACGTAATCATTGTTGACATTTACATATATTTACTAACAATAATTTTATGTTTATATTTTCTGAAAAGAAACTAATTATAATCTTCAATTTTGTATTCTACTTTTTGTTCTGCTTAACATTTTTTTGGTGAATTTTCCATATGCATGTAATTAAAAAACATATCATTAAATAGATGTACCAAAGTCTTTAGAGCCATGTTGGGAGGATGTTAAGCAGTTACTGCAATTGTCTTACCCAGTTCAAAGATGTGTTAACTGAAAAGACTACAAATTAAGAGAGAGTGGAGTCTGCTTATACTATATATTAGTCTAATGGCTAGAGAAGGAAATGGCAACACACTCCAGTGTTCTTGCCTGGAGAATCCCAGGGATGGGGGAGCCTGGTGGGCTGCCGTCTATGGGGTCGCACAGAGTCGGACACGACCGAAGTGACTTAGCAGCAGCAGCAGCAGTCTAATGGCACACATTTGATCCTATATAAGAGTATAGAAATCAGAGAAACTAAAATATCACATTGAAATGCTAGAGTTTACTGAACTAAAGCAAACTCAAGTGAATTCTTGGACCAGCTCCAGAATATTACTGAATGAATGAAACATGTCCCATTTAATACAACAGCAATCGGTAAGAACTGTGGAAAACTGGAGAATATTCACCTTGCTTATAGCCAATAAAATTTAATTTTTCAAGCCGAACAATATATTTCTGATAACCTCTCAGCAGGTTGTAACCTTCAGATATCAAATAAACCTTTATCTGTACTTGAGAAGAATTCCAGGATATCAGACTTCATTTTGTATAATTATGATACTGTTCATAGGCAAATAAAAAAGACTTTAAATCATTTAAACTTTTTGCAGTGTCTGTGAGCTTAATTTTGATAAATTCTCTCCAATGGCAGCTTCTAACCATCAAGACTTATTTACTTAGACATCTGCTACATAACTGTTCATATACATTCATTAACCACCATGTACTAGAAACTTCCGTGTAAACTCAAATGTTCTGTGTGCTTTTCTCCTAGCTGTGGAACCCTGTGAGATTTAGTTTCAACTTGCCTGTCACTTGAGTGGTATGGGCTAGGACTATTCACTCCTAAACATGTCCTTCACTTGGTTCTCACTATTCAAAGTCATGCTATAAATCATTCTTCACCCAGAAAACACATCAAGACTTGGAAAACTGGGCAAGAACTGTTTCAGAGGAATCTCTTTAGATTATTTGGAAAGTAGACCAACCATAAAGTCTCAATAACCAATGGATGTAGGACTATGAGTATGCCTATTAAAATGGCAAATGAAGTTCCAGAATATTGCAACCTGCTTAAGAATATATTTTTATATTAGAATTTACTAGCATGAGTGTGTTTTGTAACTATCAGAAAACTTCATAAATGGTATTCATAAATGCATAAAAATCATGAACTTTGTTATAAAATAGACTTTGATTAAAATCCTGTTCAACTGGTTAAATGACTTCAGAAACTCTCTGGAGTCATTTATAAAATAAGGAAAAATAATTCCTAGCAGAATGAATTATTTTAAGTATTTGAAATAGTTAACTAATCTAGTCAGAAATGGGTCCCCTACTCTGATACTGTGTTTTCATTCCAGGTCTCTATAACAGATATTCCATATGCCTCCAGATAATGATAGTGCTCTGGCAGGAAAGTTGAACATATAACTGTAATAAGTATCTATCCTTGAAAGGATAAACCACTGGTTCTTCAAGTATAGAAGGCGATTTTGGAGTTAACTTGCCATAAGTGGTTGGTTAGTTTCCCTCCGAAATAATATCATATTGGGGGATTCATGTTGGGTTCCATTACTGTAAATTGTTTATTCAGAGGCAGAAGTAGCTCGATCACCATTAGTACACGAGAGACCATACTGTCAGACATGTACGTGAATTCCATCAACTGCATCAGCTGTGGGCACGGACAGTGGGAACAGTGATTTTCTTGAAGATGTCACTGCTACATCCTAAAAAAGGTTCATGGTGTATTTTTAGTTCATCTATAAAATCAATTCATAAACATACAAATTATTGAGAATATGAAGATCTTCAAGAATACAAACACAAACCCTCAGGGATCTGTTAACCCTGTGTTTGAATATACATCCACTATGTTAATATATCCAAATGATCAACTTAGAAAAAGGATATACTTTTAAAAGCTATAAATATAAGATCATCAATGGGAAATTACAGACATCCAAAAACCCAAAAGAATGGGCACTACTGCTTTATGTGGTATGGAGGATGTAATTAGCAACATTAAAAGATATACTAAATTGTTATCTTTCTAAAATAGTGAGAACAGTCAGAGGAAGCAGAAAACAATGATAAATACATGTGAACATGCTTTGATCTCTGTATTTTCAGATCCATGCTTCTTCAGTTACAATGAGAAAACTATTTCTTAGCAGGTTTATTTGTGACTATTAAAAAACCATGCTGATAATCTTCCTAAAAGTATATTCATCTAGCTCCTCCTTTAAACCCACAAAGTGACCATGAGTCTAATCCAGAATCACTTCACATACATAAGTACTTTTGTCAGCTACCTTTCATCTACAATTCATTTCTTTATATCTTATTCAAAATTATCTTTTTTCAAACAAAATGATTTCATCAGAAAAAAAAATGGAAAGAAATGTGGATTTCAGCCTGATTTTTTTTTTATTGTACCCATTCACTACCTGCCTGCTGTTAAACACAATTGTTTTTAAAACCATGCAATACGGCCTTGAAGTATGTATTCATGATATACTTAGATATAATCAGTTGGAAGATTAATGTAACTTGCTATAGAAATAAACACTGCACATTTCTATATTATCGTTGCTTATTAAATAGAGAACAGGTATACTTCAGAAATCTAACATTCTTACTTTATCGCCCTTTTATTTCACATGTCTAATTCAATGATGCATATGACTATATAACAACTTTTGCTTCAACATAAAGCTTTATTTCTGGTTTTCCAGTACTTTCAATTTTTTGAGAACTGGATTAGAAACATTTTACAGTTACAGTGTCTCTGTATACACTTAAGTTAATGCTTCAAAAGGTGAGACTATTTTATTTAATTTGTCTTTTTACTTTATGAAAATAAAGAACAAGTAAGTACTCTAATCAGCACATTTACACTTTTAAATATTGAATTTAATTATATCCTTCTGCTTAACAAAAAAGAGACAATTGAAGGTAGTTTGAAGTGTTTTCCATAATGGGTTTCTATTATAAGATGAGCTAACCCTCTAAAGGGTATGCATTAATGTTTATGAATTCAATACCACAAGTCTATTAATTCTGCCTCAGGGAAGGAGAATTCAGAGAACTATTTTAACAGCAAAATCTGAATTTTGCTAGAATGATGACAGACAATCATAAAAACACATCTATTGTAATGATATCTGATCATATGTGAATATATGAACATACCAAAAAGGGTATATTCAAGCTTATCCTTTTACTAATACAAAGGGTATAGAAATTAAAATTTGATGGTAAATCAGCTTCTTAGTGACCAATGCACTGTGATGAAACAGTCTTGAAGACTACTAAAATGATCATTTTGTCTAGCAAGTATACTTGAATTACCCTTCATTTCATTTAGACAGCTGTTTTTACAAGAGTTGGACAACTAGCTCAAATACTTGTTCTGGATTAGACCTAACATGAATTAACTGGATAATAAGCATAACTTGATAAGTTTATCTAGCTGTCCTTTAGAAAGAACTTTTCCATTTGAGAAGAGTCATTTATTCAAGAATGAAGGTTCATTGGGAAAGTGAAAGCAGGAAGAGTTGTAGAATATAAGTTTATATTTTTAAATAAAAAGGGTTGTAGAATATAACTGTATATTTTTTTAAATATAAATTTTAAAAAGGTGAAATAAAAAATTAATCCCAAGGGTTTGGATATCTCTTCTATTTAAAAATTCTCATGTGATCATGATGAAAAAAGAATCCAAAATATTAAAAACCTCAAAGAAACTCTAATTTCTGAAAGACAGACAAAAACTCAAAATCTTCCTTATTCCTAAAACATTAGTACTCAGATCACTCTCTGCATTAACAGTGCTAAGCCCCAGTAATATGACTGCTCAGTTTAGGTATCAAGCTGTGAACATAATCTTCCCTTAACGTTCACTTAAATGCCCCACATAATACAACACTGAGTGATGGACAGACCCATATCCCTTTGATCTCTTCCTAAACTTGTCAATCATGTGCTCTTTGTCCCAGTTTTGCCCACAAGACTCTAATAATCAACTGGATTTCTGGTATACCTTATCTTGTATGCAACTGTATGTTTTATTACTACTAACTCAGGTAGGGTTTATAACTACTCAAAAAATTAAAATTAAAAAAAAAAATTCAAACTACAGATACGATTAGTTAGGCCCCTTGCTTTGTTCACCTCTAAGCACAAGGAATAAAATAAACAGTGAAATTAAAACAATACTTTTGGTGGCTTCCCTGGCGGCTCAGTGGTAAAGAATCCACCTGGCAATGTAGAATACGTGGGTTCAACTTCTGATCCCGGAAGATCCCAGCCACAGAGCAACTAAGCTCATGCGCCACAGCTATTGAGCCTGTGCTCTCGATCCTGCAAGGCACAACTAGTGAGCCCGTGGGCTGCAGCTATTGAAGCCCATGTGCCTACAGTCCGTGCTGCACAAAAGAAATCACCGCAATGTGAAGCCCGTGCACTGCAGCCAGAGGTTTGTCCCTGCTCTCTAACTCGAGAAAAGCTAGTGCATCAAGCCTGTGTGCGAAGATTCAGAATAGCTAAAAAATGAATAACATAAAATAATAATACTATGAATCATTAATTGGTTCCATTTCCTTTCTTACTGCTATGTTACTAGTAAAGCACACACTTAATATATCTTTTAAAAATATCATGCTTAATTAACTTAGTTGGTCAAGTCACTCAAAAGTACTAAAAATCAAAATGCCTAAAAAATGGTTAACAAAAGCTATCTGCTCATCTTTAAAAAAAGAAAAAAGCTTTATTGAGACATAATTAACATGCTATAAAGTTTACCCAGTTTTAAAGTTTACTTTGGCTACTCTGGATCATTTGCATTTCCATACAAATCTGATCAGCAACTTATCAGTTACTGAAAGAAGTAGGTTAGAATTCTGGAAGGGAATGTGTTTAATCAGTAGATCAAATTAAGGAGAACTCCATCTTGATAAGGGGCTTCCCTGGTAGTTCAGCGGGTAAAGAAACTACCTGCAATGTGGGAGACCTGGGCTCAATCCCTGGGTTGGGAAGGGAAAGACTACCCACTCCAGTATTCAGGCCTTGAGAATTCCATGGACTGTGTGTAGTCCATGGTGTTGGAAATGGTCGGACATGACTGAATGACTTTCACCTTCACTTTCTTTCCTTCTTGATAATATTGTCTTCTGATTTATGAACATTGTATGTATTTCTGTTTATTTAGAACTTTTTAAATTTCTTTGAAACACATTTTCATGTTGTCAGTTTCTACTTTTATTAAATTTATTCCTAGGTTTTTAAAAAAGTTTTTGCAAGTGGAATTATTTCCTTAATTTCATATTCTGATTGTTCATTGCGACTGTATAGAAATAAAACTGATTTTTACATTGATCTTGTATCTTACAATTTGCTTATTACCTCATTTATTATTTCTAACAGTATCTTTGAGAGTGTGGATTCCTTAGGATTTTCTGTGTTCAAGATCATGTCATCTGTGAAAACAGTTTTACCCTTTCCTTTTCAATCTGATGTTATTTCTTTTTTCTTATTTTTTTCCCTAATTTTTCTGGTTAGAACCTCTAGTACAATGTCAAATAAAAGTGGAGAGTGGAGACATTATTGTTTTGATCCTGATCTTAGGCAAAAGCACCCAGTCTTTCTTTATAAACGGTAAGAATGATTCTTAAGGCAGGCAAAGAAGCTATAAAGTTCTTTTGGCATGGGAGAATATATTTTAACACTGCAGGTACTTTGTTAAATCTAACCTATAAAGATCACTGCCTAAATAGACTTAGATGGGATCATTCTAAAAATCAGAAAGGCTTCCCAGGAAAAAAGCAGGATTTTTATATGAAATTTTCATTATATAGCATATAATAGTTTAAGTATTTTGGAGACTTTAGGCATATTAGCTATTTCTATTCAGTGAGTAAAAAGAGATTTTAAATATCAATATCATAAAAGTTCTATTACACAAGCTCCAACAGTTTATATCTGACTTCTACATTATCTGTCATCCCTAAAGAAACTATTTCTTATAGCATAGAATGTTAGAGTACAATGCAAACATTCTTTTGGTCTGAGTGCACAATAGGAGTACAGAAGAATATATGATGATATCAGCTTTGCACTGTCTCTTTGAAAAAGACATAATCAAGTTTACGTTACACAATATTACATTTTGTTCTCTCTATCCACATCTCTATGATACTTTTATTCCACCACAAGAATATGTTAAAAGCTAACAATCATTAAGTCAATGATCTGTATAGATTCTATTCTTGGAAGTACAAATGATTCTCTAATTCAGAGGCCAATAAACAAATATATGTGATATCTGGGTTTCCCCTCTCCTCAATACCAGATCCTAAAGTAGAGAAAACCACTAGATAATTCAGGTATGAGCTAAATCAAATCCCTAACGATTATACAGTGGAAGTGAGATATAGAATTAAGGTACTAGATCTGAGAGAGTGCCTGATGAACTATGGACGGAGGTTAGTGACAATGTACAGGAGACAGGGATCAAGACAATCCCCAAGAAAGGAAATGGAAAAAAGCAAAATAGTTGCCTGAGGAATTGTTACAAATAGCTGTGAAGAGAAGTGAAAAGCAAAGAAGAAAAGGAAAGATATTCCCATTTGAATGCAGAGTTCCAAAGAATAGCAAGGAGAGATAAGAAAGCCTTCGTCAATCATCAATGAAAGAAATAGAGGAAAACAATAGAATGGGAAAGACTAGAGATCTTCTCAAGAAACTTGAGATAACAAGGGAATATTTCAAGCAAAGATGGGCTCAATAAAGGACAGAAATGGTATGGACATAATAGAAGAAGAAGACATTAAGAAGAGGTGGCAAGAATACACAGAAGAACTGTACAAAAAAGATCTTCACAACCCAGATAATCACCATGGTGTGGTCACTCACCTAGAGCCAGACATCCGCGAATGTGAAGTCAAGTGGCCCTTAGAAAGCATCACTATGAACAAAGCTAGTGGAGGTGATAGAATTCCAGTTGAGTTATTTCAAATCCTAAAAGATAATGCTACAAAAGTGCTGCACTCAATATGTCAGCAAATTTGGAAAACTCAGCAGTGGCTACTTGACTGGAAAAGGTCAGTTCTCATCTCAATCCCAAAGAAAGGCAATGCCAAAGAAAGCTCAAACTACTGCACAATTGGATTCATCATACACACTAGTAAAGTAATGGTCAAAACTCTCCAAGACAGGCTTCAACAATACGTGACATGAACTTCCAGATGTTTAACCTTGTTTTAGAAAAGGCAGGGGAACCAGAGATCAAGTTGCCAACATCCGCTGGATCATTTAAAAAGCAAGAGAATTCCAGAAAAATATCTATTTCTGCTTTGTTGACTATGCCAAAGCTTTTGACTGTGTGCATCACAACAAACTGTGGAAAATTCTGAAAGAGATGGGAATACCAGACCACCTGATCTGCCTCTTGAGAAACCTGTATGCAGGTCAGGAAGCAACAGTTAGAACTGGACATGGAACAACAGGCTGGTTCCAAATAGGAAAAGGAGTATGTCAAGGCTGTATATTGTCACCTACTTATTTAACTTATATGCAAAGTACATCATGAGAAATGCTGGGCTGGATGAAGCACAAGCTAGAATCAAGATTTCCAGGAGAAATATCAATGAACTCAGATATGCAGATGACACCACCCTTATGGCAAAAAGCGGAGAACTAAAGAGCCTCTTGATGGAAGTGAAAGAGGAGAGTGAGAAAGTTGGCTTAAAGCTCAACATTCAGAAAACTAAGATCATGGCATCTGGTCCCATCTCTTTGTGGCCAATAGATGGGGAAACAGTGGATACAGTGGCCGACTTTACTTTTTGGGGTTCTAAAATCACTGCAGATGGTGACTGTAGCCATGAAATTAAAAGACGCTTACTCCTTGGAAAGAAAGTTATGACTAACCTAGACAGCATATTAAAAAGCAGAGATATTACTTTGCCAACAAAGTTCCATCTATTCAAGGCCATGGTTTTTCCAGTGGTCATGTGTGGAAGTGAGAGTTGGGCTATAAAGGAAGCTGAGCATCAAAGAATTGATGCTTTTGAACTGTGGTGTTGGAGAAGACTCTTGAGAGTCTCTTGGACAGCAAGCAAATCCAACCAGTCCATCCTAAAGGACATCAGTCCTGTGTGTTCACTGGAAAGACTGATGTTGAAGCTGAAACTTCAATGCTTTGGCCACCTGATTCAAGGAGCTGACTCATTTGAAAAGACCCTGATGCTGGGAAAGACTGAGGGTGGGAGGAGAAGGGGTTGACAGAGGATGAAATGGTTAGATGTCCTGACTCAATATGAGTTTGATATGAGTTTGAGTAAACTCCAGGGGTTGGTGATGGGCAGGGAGGCCTGGCGTGCTGTAGTCCATGGGGTCACAAAAAGTCAGACACAACTGAGTGACTGAACTGAACGGAACCTCCAGTTGAGCTTACATTAAGCTTTGCTTCTCTAACCCACTGTATTAGCCTTGAAGACAGTTTTCTTTGCTTAACTTGGGGACAATTTTTGCTTTGACAGTGCTTTTTATAATTATTATTATAATCAGCTTTGTTTATTGACCTTTATCTTTAAAACAAAAGATTTGGTTAGGGAAGCTTGTGCCGGTGTTCTGGTGCGTGGAACTTGATTTCTTCTCTTTGGAGAGCAATGGAGTGCCCAGTAATGAGTTTTGAGATGGGTTTATGTGTCAGGTGTGACCTTGGGCAGCCTGTATGTTGACGTTCAGGGCTATGTTCCTGCGTTGCTGGAGAATTTGCGTGGTATGACTTGCTCTAAAACTTATTGGCTCTTGGGTGGTGGTTGGTTTCAGTGTAGGTATGGAGGCTTTTGGACAGTCACTTATTACTTAAAGTTCCACGTAGTCAGGAGTTTTCTGGTGTTCTCAGGTTTTGGGCTTAAGTCTCCTGCCTCTGGATTTCAGTTTTATTCTTCCTGTAGTCTCAGGACTTCTCCAACTATACAGCACTGATAATAAAACTTCTAGATTAATGGCGAAAAGATTCTCCCCTGTTAGGGACACCCAGAGAGGTCACAGAGTTACATTAAGAAGAGGAGAGGGAGGAGGGAGATAGAGATGAGCAGGAGGAGAAAAAGGGGGACTCAAGAGGAGAGAGACAGATCTACGCAGTTGTCTGTTCCCAGAGTGTTCTCCGTGGCCCAGACACCCACAAACATTCACAGAATTGGATTGGGAAGAGAAGGGGAAAGGAGGAAATAGAGGTGTTCTGAGGTAGAAAACAGATAGTCAAGATTGGGAGAGAAGAGTCAACACACTCCTGAATAAAAATGGGAACTGAATATTGGATTCTTAAATGTTCCAATTTATATCATATATTGAAAAACAAAAATTAAAAAGCTAGAGTAGATGTTAGACTGTTTAAAATACTATATTAAAAACAAAAACCAAAACACACAAAAAAATTTTAGAAATATATATGAAGTTTGGTTTAAAAATAGGGCTTCTCTTCTTTTTTTTTTTTTTTTTGTAAGGTTATAGTGCATTGAAAATGAAAATTAAGGAGTAGTAGAGGAGAACGAGGACTTTAAAAGAAATAAGAGAAAAAGAAAAATAGAAAATAGAAGAGAAAAAAGAAAAAAAAGAAGAAAAAAAAAGAAAGAGAAAAAAATTTTTTTCCCTAATTAAAAAAAAATCTTAAAAATCTATGAAAATGAAAGTTAAGGAGTAATGGGGGAGTAATAGGAAATTTTAAAGGAAAATAAAAGAGAAAAAATTAAAAAAAATTTTTTTTTCTTACTTAAAAAAAAAAAAAAGTAAAAATATATCTAGGAATTTCTCTGGAGCTGTTGCGGTCAGTGTGGGTTCGGCTCAGTTTCAGATAGCTCCTCGTTCCAGCTTACACTTCTCGATATCTACAGGCCCCTTCTGGTGTAGTCGGTGTTTTCTACAGGGATTTTAATCTGTTGCACCAGTCCCTTCTGAAGCGGTTCCCTTTGTTTATTTGGCTTGTTTGCCAGTCTCTTCAGAGCCTCATTTCTGCCCTGACACAGGCGGGCGGAGGTGGACTCTTATTTAGGTAACTAGTTCCATCGTGCTGCAGGGAGGGGCTGGCGCTGTGGGGAGGGGCTGGCACTGCGGGGAGGGGCTGGCGCTACTTTCTCTGTCTGCGCTGCTCAGGCTCCCAGCTGCTCTATATGTAGCGTGCCCCGTGCTGCGCGCAGTTCCAGCCCTCGGGTGTTCCACAAAAGCGCGGAACAAAAAGCTGCGCCTGCTCTTTGTGCCTTCCCCGTCAGAGCGGTCCAGGCAGCCAGGGGCTTGACGGGCGCACTCTCCCCGGGTGCAGTGCGCCCACTCCCTTCTGCGGTCCCAGTCTCAGTTTCTGCCGGCGCCAGTCGGGTGCGTGCGCCTTCTGCCCTCCGCGTCCCCAGCCCCAGTCCCCGCCCCGCGCTGGTCGGGTGCCTGCGCCCTGTGTCTCGCCGCGACCCTCCCGGCGGATGTCGACCATCCAGAATCTCAGGAGATCTTTGATTAGAAACTGGAGGCCTGTTTGCAGTGTGGCAGGGGATGCGGTCCTTGGGGCCGAGCCTGCCCCCATCCCCTTCCCCCTGCCTCCTGCCTCCGGCGGGGCTGGGCCGGTCTGCAGCCTGCGAGCTCTTCTCTGGACTTTCTCAGTCCCTTTGTTCTATGAACGGCCGGCAGTGTGTTCGGGCCGGTTAACATCCTCTCTCTCTTTTGCTCTCCCACAGTTCAAGTTGGCAACTCACAAAAGCTCCCTCTGATTGTCCTGAGGGTGCTCAGGCCCAGATCCTACCCCAAGCAATGCCGCCCACTCCTCTCCGTTCTGCCCCCACTTGCTGGTGGCGAATGCGGGTGTCTGGGGTACTTTTCTGCTGGGAGTTGCCTTTAGGCTCGTAATCTGTGGGTTTTATTTATTGTTTCCCTCCCAGTCAGGTTGCCTTCTGAGATTCAAACACTTCCCCCAGGCCCGCCAGTCCGAGGGTTTCCCGATGTCTGGAAAAGTCCTCTATTAAGACTCCCTTCCCCGGACGGATCTCCATCCTTAGCTCTTTTGTCTCACTTTTTATCTTTTATATTTTGTCCTACCTCCTTTCGAAGACAATGGGCTGCTTTTCTGGGCGCCCGACGACCTCAGCTAGCGATCAGAAGCCATCCTGTGAAGTTTGCTCTGCGTTCAGCCACTCCTTCAATGAATTTGTAGAAGAGAAAGTGGTCTCCCCATGCTACTCCTCTGCCATCTTGGCTAAATGGTGGAAATAAATGAAGCAGAGAGGAAAAAAGAAAAAAGGATCAAAAGAAATGAGGACAACCTCAGGGACCTCTGGGACAATGTGAAACACCCCAACATTTGAATCATAGGAGTCCCAGAAGAATAAGACAAAAAGAAAGGCCATGAGAAAATACTCGAGGAGATAATAGCTGAAAACTTCCCTAAAATGGGGAAGGAAATAGCCACCCAAGTCCAAGAAACCCAGAGAGTCCCAAACAGGATAAACCCAAGGCAAAACACCCCAAGACACATATTAATCAAATTAACAAAGATCAAACACAAAGAACAAATATTAAAAGCAGCAAGGGAGAAACAACAAATAACACACAAAGGGATTCCCATAAGGATAACAGCTGATCTATCAATAGAAACCCTCCAGGCCAGAAGGGAATGGCAGGACATACTGAAAGTAATGAAAGAGAAAAACCTACAACCTAGATTACTGTACCCAGCAAGGATCTCATTCAGATATGAAGGAGAATTCAAAAGCTTTACAGACAAGCAAAAGCTGAGAGAATTCAGTACCACCAAACCAGCTCTTCAACAAATGCTAAAGGATCTTCTCTAGACAGGAAATGCAGAAAGGTTGTGTAAACATGAACCCAAAACAACAAAGTAAATGGCAACGGGACCACACCTATCAATAATTACCTTAAATGTAAATGGTTTGAATGCCCCAACCAAAACACAAAGATTGGCTGAACGGATACAAAAGCAAGACCCCTATATATGCTGTCTACAAGAGACCCACCTCAAAACAATAGACACATACAGACTAAAAGTGAAGGGCTGGAAAAAAATATTTCACGCAAACGGAGACCAAAAGAAAGCAGGAGTCGCAATACTCATATCAGATAAAATAGACTTTCAAATAAAGGATGTGAAAAGAGACAAAGAAGGACACTACATAATGATCAAAGGATCAATCCAAGAAGAAGATATAAAAATTACAAATATATATGCACCCAACATAGGAGCACCGCAATATGTACGGCAAACACTAATGAGTATGAAAGAGGAAATTAATAGTAACACAATAATAGTGGGAGACTTTAATACCCCACTCACAACTATGGATAGATCAACTAAACAGAAAATTAACAAGGAAACACAAACCTTAAATGACACAATGGACCAGCTAGACCTAATTGATATCTATAGGACATTTCGCCCTAAAACAATCAACTTCACCTTTTTCTCAAGTGCACACGGAACCTTCTCCAGAATAGATCACATCCTGGGCCATAAATCTGGTCTTGGAAAATTCAAAAAAATTGAAATCATTCCAGTCATCTTTTCTGACCACAGTGCAGTAAGATTAGATCTCAATTACAGGAAAAAAATTGTTAAAAATTCAAACATATGGAGACTAAATAACACGTTTCTGAATAACCAACAAATCATAGAATAAATCAAAAAAGAAATCAAAATATGTATAGAAATGAATGAAAATGAAAACACAACAACCCAAAACCTATGGGACACTGTAAAAGCAGTGCTAAGGGGAAGGTTCATAGCATTACAGGCTTATATCAAGAAACAAGAAAAAAGCCAAATAAATAACCTAACTCTACACCTAAAGCAATTAGAGAAGGAAGAAATGAAGAACCCCAGGGTCAGCAGAAGGAAAGAAATCTTAAAAATTAGGGCAGAAATAAATGCAAAAGAAACTAAAGAGACCATAGCAAAAATCAGCAAAGCTAAAAGCTGTTTTTTTGAAAAAATAAACAAAATTGAAAAACCATTAGCAAGACTCATTAAGAAACAAAGGGAGAAGAACCAAATTAACAAAATTAGAAATGAAAATGGAGAGATCACAACAGACAACACTGAAATACAAAGGATCATAAGAGACTACTACCAGCAGCTCTATGCCAATAAAATGGACAACTTGGATGAAATGGACAAATTCTTAGAAAAGTATAACTTTCCAAAACTGAACCAGGAAGAAATAGAAGATCTTAAGAGACCCATCACAAGGAAGGAAATCGAAAGTGTAATCAAACATACTCCAGCAAACAAAAGCCCAGGACCAGATGGCTTCACAGCTGAATTCTACCAAAAATTTAGAGAAGAGCTAACACCTATCTTACTCAAACTCTTCCAGAAAATTGCAGATGAAGGTAAACTTCCAAACTCATTCTATGAGGCCATCATCACCCTAATTCCAAAACCAGACAAAGATGCCACAAAAAAAGAAAACTACAGGCCAATATCACTGATGAACATAGATGCAAAAATCCTTAACAAAATTCTAGCAAACAGAATCAACAACATATTAAAAAAATCATACACCATGACCAAGTGCGCTTTATCCCAGGAATGCAAGGATTCTTTAATATCTGCAAATCAATCAATGTAATACACCACATTAACAAATTGAAAGATAAAAACAATATGATTATCTCAATAGATGCAGAGAAAGCCTTTGACAAAATTCAACACTCATTTATGATTAAAACTCTCCAGAAAGCAGGAATAGAAGGAACATACCTCAACATAATAAAAGCTGTATATGACAAACCCACAGCATGCATCACCCTCAATGGTGAAAAATTGAAAGCATTTCCCCTGAAATCAGGAACAAGACAAGGGTGCCCACTCTCACCACTACTATTCAACATAGTGTTGGAAGTTTTGGCCACAGCAATCAGAGCAGAAAAAGACATAAAAGGAATCCAGATAGGAAAAGAAGAAGTGAAACTCTCGCTGTTTGCAGATGACATGATCCTCTACATAGAAAACCCTAAAGACTCTTCCAGAAAATTAGTAGAGCTAATCAATGAATATAGTAAAGTTGCAGGATATAAAATTAACACACAGAAATCCCTTGCATTCCTATATACTAACAATGAAAAAACAGAAAGAGAAATTAAGGAAACAATACCATTCACCATTGCAACGAAAAGAATAAAATACTTAGGAGTATATCTACCTAAAGAAACAAAAGACCTATACATACAAAACTATAAAACACTGATGAAAGAAATCAAAGAGGACACAAACAGATGGAGAAACATACCGTGTTCATGGATTGGAAGAATCAATATTGTCAAAATGGCTATTCTACCCAAAGCAATCTATAGATTCAATGCAATCCCTATCAAGCTATCAATGGTATTTTTCACAGAACTATAACAAATAATTTCACAATTTGTATGGAAATACAAAAAACCTCGAATAGCCAAAGCAATCTTGAGAAAGAAGAATGGAACTGGAGGAATCAACCTGCCTGACTTCAGACTCTACTACAAAGCCACAGTCATCAAGACAGTATGGTACTGGCACAAAGACAGAAATATAGATCAATGGAACAAAATAGAAAGCCCAGAGATAAATTCACGAACCTATGGACACCTTATTTTGACAAAGGAGGCAAGGATATACAATGGAAAAAAGACAACCTCTTTAACAAGTGGTGCTGGGAAAACTGGTCAACCACTTGTAAAAGGATGAAACTAGAACACTTTTTAACACCATACACAAAAATAAACTCAAAATGGATTAAAGATCTAAATGTAAGACCAGAAACTATAAAACTCCTAGAGGAGAACATAGGCAAAACACTCTCTGACATAAATCACAGCAAGATCCTCTATGACCCACCTCCCAGAATATTGGAAATAAAAGCAAAACTAAACAAATGGGACCTA
Organism: Muntiacus reevesi; assembly: GCF_963930625.1. Classification (NCBI taxonomy): domain Eukaryota; kingdom Metazoa; phylum Chordata; class Mammalia; order Artiodactyla; family Cervidae; genus Muntiacus; species Muntiacus reevesi. The sequence goes on along the minus strand of NC_089254.1, from coordinate 84,713,345 downwards.
ATGAAACTTAAAAGCTTTTGCACTACAAAGGAAACTATAAGTAAGGTGAAAAGACAGCCCTCAGATTGGGAGAATATAATAGCAAATGAAGAAACAGACGAAGGATTAATCTCAAAAATATACAAGCAACTCCTGCAGCTCAATTCCAGAAAAATAAATGACCTGATCAAAAAATGGGCCAAAGAACTAAACAGACATTTCTCCAAAGAAGATATACAGATGGCTAACAAACACATGAAAAGATGTTCAACATCACTCATTATCAGAGAAATGCAAATCAAAACCACAATGAGGTACCATTACACGCCAGTCAGGATGGCTGCTATCCAAAAGTCTACAAGCAATGAATGCTGGAGAGGGTGTGGAGAAAAGGGAACCATCTTACACTGTTGGTGGGAATGCAAACTAGTACAGCCACTATGGAAAACAGTGTGGAGACTTCTTAAAAACCTGGAAATAGAACTGCCATATGACTCAGCAATCCCACTTCTGGGCATACACACTGAGGAAACCAGATCTGAAAGAAACACGTGCACCCCAATGTTCATTGCAGCACTGTTGATAATAGCCAGGACATGGAAGCAACCTAGATGCCCATCAGCAGACGAATGGATAAGGAAGCTGTGGTACATATACACCATGGAATATTACTAAGTCGTTAAAAAGAATTCATTTGAATCAGTTCTAATGAGATAGATGAAACTGGAGCCCATTATACAGAGTGAAGTAAGCCAGAAAGATAAAGATCATTACAGCATACTAACACATATATATGGAATTTAGAAAGATGGTAACAATAACCCTATATACAAAACAGAAAAAGAGACACAGAAGTACAGAACAGACTTTTGAACTCTGTGGGAGAAGGTGAGGGTGGGATGTTTCAAAAGAACAGCATGTATATTATCTATGGTGAAATAGATCACCAGCCCAGGTGGGACGCTTGAGACAAGTGCTCGGGCCTGGTGCACTGGGAAGACCCAGAGAAATCGGGTGGAGAGGGAGGTGGGAGGGGGGATCGGGATGGGAAATACATGTAACTCTATGGCTGATTCATATCAATGTATGACAAAACCCACTGAAATGTTGTGAAGTAATTAGCCTCCAACTAATAAAAAAAAAAATGTAATAAAAAAATTAAAAAAAAAAAAGATTTACTCAAGGAACTATTATCTCAAATAATTTTTTAGAATGTTTTCTCAAGCTACATTTTCTCTAATTTTTCTTGGGTGCATGTGTCAAAAACATTAAAGAAAGAATTCAGATTATTAGATAAATAGAAACAGCTACAATTAAATAATGTGATAAACTAATTAATGCCCTTAAAACACAATTTTTAAATACAACTTTTGATCACAGAAGCAACTGAATAATTTATAGATGAAAACAAAACAATCCAATCATTACAAATAATTATCATCCGTGCCATAAATATACCAACTGCACTCGTATTCTCAGCATAATAAAAAGGACAGGACATATCCAGTGATAATACTTTTCATCCTTGCCCCTGTTGACCATAGCCCACTGATCCCCTATGACAAATGTGTGTGTGTGCTCAACCATGTTGAACTCTGTGGCCCATGGTCTGAAGCCCACCACACTCCTCTGTCCTTGAGATTCTCCAGGCAATATTATTGGAGTAGTTTGCCATTCCCTTCTCCCGAGAATCTTCCCACCCCAGAGACTGAACCTGTGTCTCCTGGCTCTCCTGCATTGGAAGGTGGATTTTTTACCACTGAGCCACCTGGGAAGTCCCCTATGACAAATAGTATCCCTATATTCCATACAGGTAAACTGGTGGACCTGGATTTCTGAACTCAGGCATGGATTTCTAAAAATGAAATCACATTTTAAATGATCCAAGAAAATTTCTCTTTAAAAATATACTTTTAATGTGAAAAAAATCACCACTTTGTTTGTCTGTTAAAGTGTATTTGTACATAATTGGTTTTTAAAGGTGTGCTAACCCGTCTTGAAGAACTTTACTAACCTACTTCAATTAGCTGAGCATTAATATCGACTTGAGGCAGTAGTACATAGTGGTTAAAAACACTATAGTCCAGGGATTCTGGACTATAACTGACTAGTTTAATGTTCCAAGTCCACCCCTCACTAGTTGTGTGAGCTTGGGCAAGTTATCTACACTCTTTGTACATTCAATGAATCACATATACAATGAAGGTTCCTAGTATCTACTTACAGAGCTGTGAAGATTAAATGGTTATATGTAAACTTGACTTGAAAATGTCTGCAGTATACTAAATGCTATACAAATGCATGCAGTTTTTATAAGGAAATGTTTTGTTCATTGAAAATTTCAGAATTCTTTCTCACATTGTAATCTCAGTGTACCAAGTGGCCACTTAAAATGCTTATATGAATTAGGTTATTTAGAGCAAACTAAATGCAGCTTTTAACACAACTCCAAAAAGTATTTCAATCTTATAATATGTACTTCCAAAGATCTTGTATTTATTTTAAGACTTTTTAAGGAATAAATAACATTACAATGCAGTAGAAAGATTTTGTTTTTGCCATTCTTATATTAGTTTAAGGTGATTCTTCAATCTTCTGTGTTTCAGTTAGGAAAGGCCTGATGATGCTCAGTAACAAAGAGCTCCCTTTTATTTCTTGTCTCCCAGTGCCCTCTGTGGACCTAGGCAGTATCTACCTCCCATAAAGCCATTTAGCAATGCTGATTGATAAAGAATCTGAACCTATAACTTTTTGGTCGGGAAGGGGGGGGAGAATAAAGTATCATATCTGACCATGAGTTTCTCAGAGGTACAGATCACTTCTGCTCTCAGCTCACTATAATAACATTATTTCTAAGGTACTGTCTGACTGCAAATAAGATGAGTAATGAGAGAAAAAAAAATTGTTTATTGGGTGGCCATTATATCTCTACCTGTCTGTCCTCCAAATACCCCTTCACATGAAATACCTCCTTAAGGGAGACAGCACAAAGTTTCATCAGTGTATCCAGTTCAAGGCTTATTCTGAGTGACATGCAGTAGTGTCTATATCAGGTCAAGGAATGGCTTTGTTTGGTGTAGATATCTCTGAACTAAAAATATAACTTAAGTCCCTTCTACATTCCAGTATAAAGTTTGTGTGAAATGACTGTAAAAATCACTACCCTTTTGAAGAAGGAAGAATGGGTGACATGCAGTAATGCAGTCTATTTGATTTATTAAGAAATTGAGAACATAATACTATGAGAGACAGTAAGCCTCGCTAACTACTCTATTTGTTCCATTATATTGCCAAACACACAGGGAGGTCTGCCACATATCTATCTGTCTGCAATCCCACTGGGAAGGTACTGTAAGGGACCCCGTGTCTTTGACTATTATCAATGGAAGGAATAACTACCAAAGGACCATTGATACCAACTATGAACGTTCTTTGATCCACAGAACATTTGTAGTTGGTATCAATTGTCGATTGGTAGTGTCTGTCTTTATCCTTCATGTCCATGTCTGAAGTGGACACTTGGGTACTATGCACTCTTGATGGCTGAGGAGATATTTCAATTCATTTCCTTAACCTAAAAGCTTTGAGCGATTTAAAGTGATATTGAGCCTTAGACTCAAACTTTTTGCTGTAACATGCAATATCTTCCAAAACTAAGCTTCTTATATATTTGATTCCACTTAGTTCGTAGGTACAATCTTAGTCTTTCCAACATAAGTTTCAGACTCACTATAATTTTTGCTCTCTTGTCCCCATCCCTCTCTATGTGTTTAGAGGCTACATGATTTTCTATACTCCAATCAGATTTTTGCCTCAAGTTATTTTTTTCAGTTTAAAGTATTTACTGTCTTCATATTCTTGGTTTGATTTTTTCTCCCCTGAAGCAATTAAATCAGTTTAAAGATCTTGCTGGATTTTCATATTTTTCCTGGTTGGGAGTCCAGAAACAGTGGACTTTCCTAATCCTGAGAGGCCCAGATTTTGTGTATTATATTTCTTTTCCTGCATTTTTGCTTAGAAACCAGCCAACTTTTATCTGAAATCATCACATTCATGTAATATCTAGCCAACACAACGATTTAAAACTATTTAAAACTATTCAAAATTCTAAATTTTTCAACCTCTCTTTCCCTAAAAGCCACACATCCTTTTTGTTTAATCACTCTGAACCCCACTGGTTGGTGATGTTTTCATTTTGTCTTATTTGGAGGTATATGATCCGCCTCCTTAAACCCTGCAGGTATGTAATTTGCCAGATATTTTACTACTGTAAAGATCACCAACTTTTTTAAGCTTTGATATAAGTTTAATGCTACCCCATACATCAGGTTTTTGACACTCAAAAGTTCTACAACTTTGGTTCCATTAACAGTATTTGTCAGGATAGGCTTGAATATTCCACACTAACAACTGCCCAGTGTACAACCACCAGTGTTAGTGGCTTACAGCAACAAAAGCTTATTTCCCTCTCATATAAAATTTGGCATCTCTCTAAGCAACTCTACAGTAAAACTGTGCACCAGTAACAGAAGTTCCATTATTTGAGTTATACCATATGGAATTGTGGAGGACTCTCTTCACTTCTGTTCATAGCCCATTGACCATTACCACTGACAGTGCACCCGCCTAATTTCAGGGGTGAGGTGATGTAAAGGAATAAATGAAATGGTTGTTGAGTATACCACCTCTGATCAGTATTACTTTCTAGATTTCTCAATAAATTAAATAGATCACAAAATGCAATCTCTGCCTGTTGCTTTGGTTAAAGCTTTTCTTTGTGTGGAAAGAAATCTCCCACAACTGAACATGTGAGGTTAGTATCATAAGCATATGTCTTACTGTCATTGAAATTATATTAGGTAAATAAGCATGAAGTCTAGGGCTGTTGTGTTCAGTAAAATTGAGAGAAAGAACTTGCATAAGAATTTAAATACTGTATAGATTAGAATATTAACACATATATATGGGATTTAGAAAGATGGTAATGATGACCTTATATGTGAGACGGCAAAAGAGACACAGATGTAAATAATAGAATTTTGGACTCTGTGGGAGAAGGCGAAGGTGGGATGATTTGAGAAAATAGCATTGAAACATGTATATTATCATATGTGAAATAGATCACCAGTCCAGATTCGATGCACGAGACAGGGTGCTCAGGGCTGGTGCACTGGGATGACCCTGAGGGATGGGATGTGGAGGGAGATGGGAGGGGGGTTCAGGATGGGGAACACATGTACACCCATGGCTGATTCATGTGAATGTATGGCAAAAAACACCACAATATTGTAAAGTAATTAGCCTCCAATTAAAAGAGATAAATTTTTTTAAAAAGAATTTAAATATTGTATAGATTAATATTATGTAACTCTCAAGCTTAAAATCTATCTAGTGTATAAGAACCTTAACAGAAAATGATCAAAGAATGATTAACATGAACACTAAAAAGCACTATTATGAAAATATACAAGTAAAATTCAAAAACCAGTTTTATTTTGAAAGTCAAAAATATTTAAGATAAGTAAGACTCTGTGAGTCAAAAAGTGATAAGCTAATAAAGCGCTGACTTAGCCTAAGACAGATTATAAAAATGTAGTGTGCAAAAAAAAAATTACAATATAATCTTAGATATTAAAATATTTCAATTTACTTTTTCCTTAATGACAATAAATGAATCCATATGCAATTTAAGTATGCACATATTATCAGAGAAACATATTTTTAAAGTTTATGACATTACAAATGTCATTCAGCTATCAAAAAATTAGTTAGCAAATTTCTCTCATTTCAAGGCCATCTTATAAAATAGTTTTCAACTAGAAATGGTGTATATATCAGAGTCTATATGAAAGGTGCTTTACTTCTCATAGAAAATGGAAAATAGATTCATCATCAATTTTACTCTGCAATAAGCCTTAACATATCACATAAGTCCATCTGAACAAAAGAAAAAGCCTTTAATATTAAAATATTTTTAAGCTATGTCATCTGGTCCATTAGACACTAGTTTGATAATGCACTTCTCCATTTGCAGTTAACAGTTTTTTTTTTTTCTTAAAACACATTTACACTCATTAACAGTATAGATTTGAAAAACAGGAAATGAGACTTTTAAAGATACTATTTTAAATATTTACTGCTTGATATTTTAGTAGCAATCTGAACACTGGGAACAATCATCATTTAAAGGTAAAAATTAAAGTGAGTCTGCAAAATTAATTGAGCATAATCCCTTATTGTATGTACTGTAATTGCTTCTTATAATGAAACTGGACATTATTTTGGTCATTAGAATGGAAGTTTTGAATGGCACTAGGATTCTTTATAGGAAAAATAAGGCATTTCCCATCAAAATACACCACAGGAAAATATATGGAAGAAAAATAAATTTAGGATTTGATTGTATAACAAAACCATGTTTTAAAAAATGCATCAGGCAACCACAAGATACATTCTCTGACCACAGTTAATTTGTGAAGCAGAATAGCAAATGGACATACCACCCGGGGCTCATTACTAACTTTGCTTTTAGCTCTGAGATGTGGTTCCAAGAGCAGAGTTTTCCATTAAAACCAGAGTCAGACAATTCAATCTTAAGAGGCTTGGGGCAAGGGAGGGAGCAGGTGCCTGGGGGACAGGAGGGAATACACAGTTCTGATCCACATTTTATTCCCCACTAGATGCTTAATGCTGGACCAGGAAATATGCCAACTTAGGATCCTACTGGGCAGAAACTTCAGCCAGCTCTTCTTGGAATCCCACATCTAATCACTGCCAGGGCTCAGTAAAGGTTCATCGCTAGTCGCGGTCTCCCAGTTCTCTGGGCTTCTATTCAGTAGAACAGCTGAAATACTGCACCATGTTTGGAGAAAACTGAACTACACTTCTACATGTTTGCTTCATTAGCCGAGTTCCCTCAAAGGCAGAGCCATAGACAAAGACTTGCAAGGCAATTAAAGTGATCTCAGGAAATTGGGGGCAAGGAGAGTTTAACAGGAAAACAAGGAAAGCAAATTAAAAGATGCATTATTTCATTACCGACCAGGCTGGAATGACAGTATTTGATCTTGTAAGACATTCTGAAAAGGTTTATGAAATGCATATTGGAACTTGAAGCGCAGAGGACAATTGAGGAGTGTTTATCCATTAACTTCTGCCCCCATAGATATTGACTCTCCAACCCCAGTAGCACAACCATGAACATCCATAAAATACTTTCTATAATTTCAAGCTGTGTCCTCAAAAATGCATGGAATAGGAAGCTAGAGGAAGGTTTTCTTGAAAGTGAAACATGATCAAATTGCAGATGGCTGAGAGACATCTGCAAGGAACTGGACACTAACACTGGCTGCAGTAAGAGATGCATCCAAGAGGATGTGGAGTGATGCACAAGAGGTCCTCACACATTAGGTTAATTAAACACCAGACCAGATTTAAAGCAATGGGAATATGAATGAGAGGGAAAGAAGGAGAGAGAGGTTCCAGGACTGCTTCCTAAATACAACTAAACTACTTGACCACCACTTCTTAATTTCTTTTTCCTTCATACATGGTAAGCAGTACCTCAGAGGACAGGCTTGTAAGGAAACTTACATAACACTATTAAAAAAAATTTCAGTATATTCAAAGATAATATCTTAATTAGATGACCTTCAAATGAAAATTGAACAACTACAAAGAAAGAATCAATATTAAACAACATTATTACTGAGTGAATTATTCCGAGTAAATTTGGTATTCTAGCTAATAAACAATGAAAAACATATGTTGTGAAATACCTGGGGGTGGTAATTCTCCCTCCTGATGTAGTAGGAAGAGCTCTGAACTTGAGCTAAGAAGCTGTGGGCCTGAATTTTAGGCCTGAAACCGTTTTATTGTATAAATTTGGAAGTCTCTTAACATCTTTGAGTCTTTGCAAAGCTGAACTAATAAAACTCGCTTGCAAATGTAACCGGTTGAGTACAGGGTCAAACAAGATGATGTGCTGGAAGATACTGTTTTCCCGGGCCATTGTTTATCTTGGTCATTATGACTTTTCTGGTTCAGAAATTTCAGAGGCCATTCTAGATTTGTCCCCAGCCTAAGACTAGTTCTAGCTAAGGAAGACCAATCCAGTCATTCTCCATCCCTGCCAACTTTGAAGAGTCTATAAACAAGATTTTGGTAATCTTGTCTACACACACAAAATTCTGAATCCTGGTTGGTCTTTCCCAACCTACACTCAAAACAGCTTAGTCTTTTGATTCTGTAACTGTGTCTCTCAACCTAAATTGTTATTCAGTTCAGTCGCTCAGTCATGTCTGATTCTTTGTGACCTCTCGGACTGCAGCATACCAGACTTTCCTGCCCATCACCAACTCCCAGAGCTTACTCAAACTTCTGGTTATTAGCATACACATTTTGATGGCTATCCCTGCTTATTCTTCTTTTCCTAAAGTTGAATCTTCCAATGTCAGAATTTTGTTCCAGCATTTTAAAAGAACCAGGCCATCATTTTTACTTTGTTGCTCTCTTTAGACTTTGACTGAAATAATCCTCTCAACATACTAAGAACAAAAAAGTCAGATTTTTAATCAATCCGTGACCTAGTACTGGCTATGGTATAATTTATTTATCTTTCAGTTCTTGAATTATTAAATTAAGGCAACTATTTGGATCACAAACGAAACAAAATATTTCAACATGCTATGTGTTATTGTTCAGTTGCTCAGTCATGTCCAACTCTTTGCAACCCCATGGACTGCAGCACATCAGGCTTCCATGTCCTTCACTGTCTCCTGGAGTTTATTCAAACTCATGTCCATTGAGTCAGTGATGTCATCCAACCATCTCATTCTCTGTTGCCCCTTCTCCTCCTACCTTCAGTATTTCCCAGCATCGGGCTCTTTTCCAATAAGTAGGTGCTTCACATCAGGTGGCCAAAGTATTGGAGCTTCAGCTTCAGGATCAGTCCTTCCAATGAATATTCAGGACTGATTTCCTTTAGGATTGACTGGTTGGATCTCCTTGCAATCCAAGGGAATCTCAAGAGTCTTCTTCAGCACCACAGTTTGAAAGCATAAATTATTTGGCACTCAGCCTTCTTTATGGTCCATCTCTCACATCCATACATGACTACTGGAAAAACCATAGTTTTAACTATATGCTTTTGTAGCATATAGTCTCTGCTTTTTAACACACTGTCAAGGTTTGTTCATAGTTTTTCTTCCAAGGAGCAAGCTTCTTTTAAGTTTATGACTGCAGTCACCATCTGCAGTGATTTTGGAGCCCAAGAAAATAAAGTCTCTCACTGTTTCAATTTTTCCCTATCTATTTGCCATGAAGTGAGGGGCTGGATGCAATGTTTTTAGTTTTTTTAATGTTGCATTTTAACCCAGTTTTTTCTCTCTTCTTTCACCTTCATCAAGAGGCTCTATAGTTCCTTTTCATTTTTGGCCATTAGGGTATTGTCAACATGTTAAGTACCTCTCAGTTAACTACACCTAGACTATATCCAGAGCTTATTACACTTTATTGTGCCCAGGATAAACAGCTATCAATAGGGCCAACATAAATACTTCTTGAAGGATTACAACTCAGAAGTCAAAAAGCTAATGATTTCATTCTAATACAATATCAGAAACTGTTTCTGAAAATTTTACGTAGTTATATTTGATCTGTAAGCTATTTACTTTTAGAAATATAGAACTTTTGCAGTGAAGCATTTTTAACTGGTAACTGGCCTATCAAATCTTAGTAAAAACATACTTTTGGAGACTTCATATAAAATGTGCAGTTAAAGTGGTCTCCAGTGATATTTTTTCAAATAGAAGCCAGAGGCTAAAACAGTCCTTCACCAAAAATTTACAAAGGCAGAAATCTTTAGAACCTCCAAGAAATATATTTCATAAATAAACTGTAATTAAAAATATTGAGATGCTAGAGGTGATTATAAAAGTAAAAGGGACATCTAATATGAGAATTGAACATATTAGAGTGGAAAATTCTTAGATGGGGAATACCAGACCACCTAACCTGCCTCCTGAGAAATCTGTATGCAGGTCAAGAAACAACAGTTAGAACTGGACATGGAACAACAGACTGGTTCCAAACAGGGAATGAGTACATCAAAGCTATATATCATCACCCTGCTTATTTAACATATATGCAGAATATATCATGTGAAATGAAAGGCTGGATGAAGCACAAGCTGAAATCAAGATTGCCAGGAGAAATATCACTAACCTCAGATACACAGATGACACCACACTTATGACAGAAAGCAAAGAACTAAAAAGCCTCTCAATGAAAGTGAAAGAGGAGAGTGAAAAAGTTGTCTTAAAACTCAGAATTTATAAGATCATGGCATCTGGTCCCATCACTTCATGGCAAATAGATGGGGAAACAGTGACAGACTTTATTTTGGGGCTCCAAAATCACTTCAGATGTGACTGCAGCCATGAAATTAAAAGACATTTGCTCCTTGGAAGAAAAGTTATGAGCAACCTAGATATTATATTAAAAAGCAGAGACATTGCTTTGCCAACAAAGGTCCCTCTTGTCAAAGTTATTGTTTTTCCAGTAATCATGTATGGATGTGAGATTTGAACTATTAAAAAAGCTAGGTGCTGAAGAATTGATGCTTTTGAAATGTGGTGTTGGAGAACACTCTTGAGAGTCCCTTGAATGTCAAGGAGATCCATCCAGTTCATTCTAAAGGAGATCAGTCCTGGGTGTTCATTGGAAGGACTGATGCTGAAGCTGAAATTCCAATACTTTGGCCACCTGCTGTGAAGAGCTGACTCATTGGAAAAGACCCTGATGCTGGGAGGGATTGGGGGCAGGAAGAGAAGGGGGCAACAGAGGATGAGATGGCTGGATGGCATCACCGACTTGATGGGCATGAGTTTGAGTAAACTCCGGGAATTTGTGATGGACAGGGAGGCTTGGCGTGCTGCGATTCATAGGGTCGCAAAGAGTCAGACACGACTGAGTGACTGAATTGAATTGAACTGAACTGAATGATATTTACAGTAATAAGCATTGGATTCTTTGATTTAATTTTGTTTTCTGGAGTATATATAAATTAGATAAGTCAATGTTAAAATGACATATGGCCAGTCTTGAATAAAAATAATATTAGAGGCAGTAACACTTTGTAACAACTTAAAAATCACCTTCCAAGGTAGCAGTGATTTTCCTTGCTTGTACTTTCAAGACCTCCTTCTACTCCTGTTTTAAGCTATATTTTCTTTAGGACTTCATTATGTTCCTTGGGAGACTATTTCACACTCTATTAGTTACAGGCAATTTCATCACATTACTAGCAGTATAAACAGCCACAGTTCTTTGCACCTTTTGAAAGCACATTTCTTCCTTTTTGGTATTTAATAAACTGTAGGCTGGAATTTGAATTAAGGGGTAATTTTACCCCTTCTGGCAATATGGCTTTAAGTGGGGAAAATCTTATTTCCCAATTTCAAATTCTATATTATATAAAGATAAGCAGCATGTCTTATTTGTATCTGATAATTTTTTGTATCAGAAAAACTCCCCCAAACTTGGAACTAAGGCAAGTAATTGGGATATACATCTTTTCAATATTATACTCTGAAAAAAGTTACCCAAGGATTGTCATTCCCTTCTGCAGGTGATCTTCCCAATCCAGGGTTCAAACCTAGGTCCCCTGCATTGCAGGCAGATTCTTTACTAGCTGAGCCACAAGGGAAGCCCAAGAATACTGGAGCAGGTATCCCTTTCCAGAATACTGGATAGGCTATCCCTTTCCCCAGTGGATCTTCCTAACCCAGGAATCGAACCGGGGTCTCCTGCATTGCAGGCAGATTCTTTAACAACTGAGCTATCAGAGATGGTTAGATAGCATCACCAATTAAATGGACATGAGTTTGAGTAAACTCCAGGTGTTGGTTATGGACAGGGAAGCCTGTAGTGCTGTAGTCCATGGGGTCGCAAAGAGTCAGACACGACTGAGCAACTGAACTGAATTGAACTGAACTGAAGCATTGTCTAAGAGAATGTGCTTAGTTCATTTTATTATTTATTAATTAAAGTCCCCAGATTTTATGAAGTTATTTATTAATACTTATAGATTTTGTTTGATAAAGATGAAAGTCACTTTTGTCTGCTAGGATAGATAACTCCAAAGATGTGTGATCTATTGGATATTAAAAAGTATTAGATTCAACTTAGCAATCTTATCCTAAAGTCTTTTTGATAAGTTTCCTACAAATACATCAACTTGTTAAGTGCTCTTTGAACCAGTCATTACATCTTTTTGGTCCCTTCAGAAACTAATGGGTTAAATAAAAATCTGATATGGCCACATTATGAGACTTCTCCCCTTGTTTGAAAAGAGGACTCATTGTTTGAAAAGGGGACTCACTGACTCATTGGAAAAGACCCTGATGCTAGGAAAGTTTGAGAGCAAGAGAAGAGGGTAACAGAGGCTGAGATGGTTGGATAGCACCACTGACTCAATGGACATGAGTTTAAGCAAACTCAGGGAGATAGTGAAGGACAGGTTAGAGTCGCATGCTGCAGTTTGTCGGGTCACAAAGAGTCAGACATGACTTAGTGACTGAACAACAAAATTTCTATTTGCCTGAGAATCATGATTTCGCTTTTTAAGTTGTGCTTTAATCTATGCAACGATCAAAATTCCTCCAAGTAATATGAGTAATATTACTTATTCTGCTAAAGATCCAGAACCTATTCAGATTTTTTTCTAAGAAATTCAAACACTGGAGTAAGACTTTATTAACAGTATTACAACAGGAAGATCCTGGTTGAATTAGTGGCATGGTTGAAGCCTGGTTGAATCCTGCCATGTGCATCTTATTCTTCCTTAGTCATTATTCTTCACGTAGTTTACAGTTTGATTATATGTCAGATCAACTTCTGGTGTCTCAGATGGTAAAGAATCTGCCTGTAAGGCAGGAGACCCAGGTTCGATCCCTGGGTTGGGAAGAATCCCTGGAGAAGGAAATGTCAACCCACTCCAGTATTCTTGCCTGGAGAATTCCATGGAAAAATGAGCCTGGAGGTATAATCCACGGGGTTGCAAAGAGTCAGACATGACTGAGTGGCTAACACAACAACAACGTTTCAGAAAGATGGTAAAAATATAGTATCATTCAATGCATTTACATTCCTAAAACCTCATCAAAAGTCATTTCACAACAATTTATGTCTAGTACATTTCAACGTGTATCACATACCAATACTGACTTACTTGTTAGTTAATAAAACCTCCACATGATAAATTCAATAATTTGTCAATCCACATCCTCAGATAGGCATAGACATGTACCAGTGTATGTATCTAGACAATTTTCACTGCTTAAATTAAAAAAAAAAATAGCTTCTCACTTTTATAAAAATATGTTTGTTATATACAAGTTTCACTGTGTCATTGTTTTTGTATGTTCAAAAATAGCAATTTTTGTGCCAAAAAACAAACATAGAAAGTGAAGAATAAAATAAACTATGCATTAGCAGGTGAAATAACCTAAAGGCTGAAATATAAAGCAGCAAAAAAGTGAGACAACACAAACTGTATACTGAGTTCATAATTACCTCTGATACATGCCACAAAATAGGAAATATAAAATTGTATTCAGGCTTAGAAGTAGATGAGAAGTGTTAAAAGAAATTTAAAACTATCACTTACCCTGAATTCATCAAAGTAAAATTAGAAATCTCTATTGTATCATTGGAAATGTATATCAATATTCTTACTTTGCCTAGAAAAAGTTGCTTCAGGTATTCAAATTTATCTGTGTATTAATTGATGACAAATACTGTATTTATGGTCCCTCAATAAACTTTGTGCATTTGGATCATTTATTTGAGGTGGAAAATTAAAGACCATTTATTTGATTTTTGCCTGGGTGTAGATTCACAGAAATCATTTCCAGAGGCCTGGAGATATAAAATACCCTAAAGAATATTATCTTAATTCCATTTCAGAGATAGATGGGTCAGAAGTAAATAAAAGCCATTTTCTTTAGCCACTTTTCCAATTCCAACTTAGTCAGCCATCCCCACAAGAATGAGCTTCATAATTAATAAAGCTTTTAGAAATAAGGCTACAAATAAGGCTCTCAAATCTCCAAGTATATTGAATTCTTGTGACTAAAAAAAAACTAGCAAGCTGGTTTAATTGCATTCTAGGATCTCAATTATCTCATGCAGATGATCCAGCACAGAAATGATATTCTTCTCCAAGCAACACAAATGCATTTAAACAACAATTTTCCTAAGGATGCTTGAAAATCTACTTTCTTCTGTATGCTACAAATAGATGCCAAGAACTGGATGCTGGTAAAAGATATCAGCAACAGAGTTGATTTTATCTAAGGTGTAGTTATAACAAATGTACAGAGAAATCAAGGTTTGGGTTTAAAATTGTATAAAACAAGAGAAAATGTTAAGCCTAAGAGTTTATGAGCAGTATAGGAAAATAGTAACCAAGTCCTCTTCTTGATAAGCCTTATTTTTCAAATAATTTTTAAAACTAAAAGCATCTAGGCAGAATTATATTTACATCATATGTACAGAATTCAAAGAACTATCACCAAGATACAAATATGATTACCACCAAAACCAATAAAAATACTACTGATACCACATCAGAAGTTCATCACATACTATTTTACAATTGCTACCCTTCATGTTTTCCCAGAGATAACTATGACCCTGAATTTTTTTAATTTTTGAACTTCAAATAAATTGAAGCATACAATATGTATATTTTGGCTAATTTCTTTCACTCAAAATAGGTTTGTGGAATTCACTATAACTCTATCAATAATTATTTTATATTTATATATAGTATCCTAAGATATGAATATACCACACTTTATCCATTTTACTAATATTGGGCATTTGGGAGATTTTCACTTTGGGGCTATTAAAGACAATGTTGCTCTGAACAGCTTTGTACATGCCTGGTGCACACATACATAAAATTGTCACTTTGGTACACATGTACACAAAATTCTGTTGAGAACCCACTTAGGAATGGAATTCATAGGTTATAGTGTATATATATGTCAACTTTAGAAGACACTACTTAGTAGTTTTCAAAAATGATTTAACAATTAATAGTCACATCAGAATTGGAATTGTTCCATATCATTGTAAGATCTTGATACTAACATTATTTTAATATTTAGTCATTATTACAATGTACAGGATGTTATTTGCATTTTCCTGATGAATAATGAGGTTGAGCACCTTCCATTATTTTTATTGGCCATTTGGATATCTTCTTTTGTGAAGAGCTTACTCAATCTCATGAATTTTTCTGTTGGATTATCTGTCTCATTTTTATTAATATGTGCAAGATTTTTATATACACTGGACAAAATACTTTTGAGCATTATTTATGTTGAAAATGTATTCATCTACTCAATAGCTTGACTTTTCACTCTCTTAGTAGTCTTTTGATAGACAGAATTTCTTAATTTTAATGAAATAATATTACCAATAGCTTATTTTAGTGATATTTATATACTATTTTATAACATTAAAAATCTCCATTATGATCTTCAAGGATGATACGAGAACTTTACCATTCATACTTAGACATATAATCAGGAATTGGGTATTGTCTATTGTGTCAAACAGTGATTAACAACTTCCCCCTCTTTTTTATATGTACAGTTGACCCAGTACTATTCAGTGAGATAAATGATCCTTTCCTCACTATTTTTCAGTTATACTTTTTTATCATAAAGCAACAGTCATTGTACCTGTGTATACCCATCTCTTGACTCTGTTAGATTACTTGTCTCTCATTGTACCAATTTAGTTTGAAAAATAAATATTGAAACACAAATCTATTCTATTTTAGGATGGTCTTAGCTATTCTTTTAAAATTTTAATATACATTTTAGTCAATGGTAAATTTTCATAAGCATTTTGGTAGAATTTTGGTTGATATCATACTAAACCTACCTGCTTTTCCATCAAACCCAATGTGCAGCAGGAAAGGCAGATGACTACATCTGAATGGCCTGAAAAAAGAGGCAGAAAGTTTAAACTCTATATTGCCATCCCCATACCTTATTCAAAGGACAAGTCCCAATGACAAGCAGTAAGTGTCGAAAAGAGATATCACCTCAGACCCTTTGGTTCCCTTACTCTCTGGTAAAAAGATAAATATTCATATTCATCACCTTGATCTTTTGCCAATCCTTCCTTAGTGAACAATAAAACTTCAGCATAGTCCAAAGAGCAACATCCGATGCACCAGGTCCAGATTTGGGGCCCAAATTTGTCATTCTGAGGTATGTAACTCAACAGCTCATTGAATCTCACTGGATTTCATTTCTCTCAACAATAAAATAACAAGGTCAGCTCCATATTTCCTAAGGTGACTTACTTCTGTAAAGAAAATTCTATTCTTTTAAAAGGATTTTTAAATTTGTTTTAACTATTTTGCATGTAGAAGCTGCTGAACAGGTAGTTTCACTCTTCCCTAGGATACAGAGATACAAAGAACAATGCTCCCATTCTAACAAATAATAATAATAATAATAATAATAAGATGTGCATAAGCTACAACATACAGACATTCAGGAGGTAAGTGACTCTGGTGGGGAACAGGCTCAAGACACTGAAACAATAAAATGAAACAATTTATCAGTGGGTGGTGGTTAGAGATACAGTGCCACCATTTACTCTTGCCTCTTAACTTTTTAACTTGCTAACTAGAAACCACATCCAATCAATCTGAACTGAAGAAATCCACACCTGAGAAATAAGGATAAAAGTGGCAGTCTCCTAGAGGCATATGGAAACACATATGTGTAGAAAAAGTCTAAAAAGTATTTGAAGAAAAGAACTTAATATTCAAAAGTGTTTTAAAAAATATGTTTAAATACATATTAAGTAATTGAAGCATATGTACAAAATTGGAATAAAATATTTGGAGAAATGTATAAGTCCTTTATCAATATTTCTATGACTGAGAGTGATCTTATATTTCAGAGGGCATCATTTTGACAAAACTATGTGAAAACACTGACAAATATTTAAAAAATCACATAGAGAGTACTCATTCACTGAAATGATTGATCCCATTTGTTATGGCTTTAATGTGTTTTTTGTATAATTGTATTTGTTACCATCTCTGAGATTATTCATAAGGTTTTGATGAAGTGCATACTAAATATGCTGTAATAACTGTTTGAAGCTTCTGTCAAATATGACTGTGCTTAGTAAATCATGTGTCACCAATGTTATGATTTGCAGTAATAAAGTTATGCTATGGTAATTTTTTTGGAACACTGAAGCATATGGTACCAGATGCCACGGGCATACTAATTAATGAGAAAATTAGCTTATAGATACCAGACCACGGTAATGCATCCATAACCAAAGCTTAACATATAACTCAGAAAGCAATTTGAAATTTTAAGGCTAGTATTATACACAACTTAATATCCTTAATAGAGGTATACAGACAAAATATTCACGGTCTTTGGAACAATGAGGATATAGAAAGTGTGCTATTGACCTAATCATTCTATCTTTCCCTTTCAGACAGGAACTAAGCTGAGAAAAGTAGTTTCTCACATACTGTGATCAAACATCTTTATCAAAAATGTCTTTCACATTCCACTAGATACTCTCAAGAACAAGAACATGTTTTAGGGTGAAATCATCAATAAGTCGAACAGGTACTAGTCCAATTTTTTTGCCTCAGACCTCCTAAGGCGAAACAGGAACTGAGATGAACAGCCAGAAGGCCTCCCAATCAGAGGTATTCCTGCCTCTATCAAGCAGTTTTAATAACTAACTGATTTGCAGTTACGCAGATCGAGGTTTTATAATAAAAATGCTACTATTTTACACTGCTGTAGGTTTTAAAGTCTGACAGATTACTATGTGACATTGAAGTTAAAAGCCCGAGTTCTGGAGACAGATGGACAAATTCTTAAGGACAAACTTCAACTCTAGGACTTGTGATCATTGTGATCTTGGGAATGTTATCTAAATTGTTAGTCACAGCTTCCTTCCCTTGCAGTGGAAATCACTGCAGTATGTACTTCAAAGGGCTGTTGAGCAAACTGACATACTGCATGTAAAGTTAAAACAATGCCTGCACATAAAAAATATTCAACAACTGTAATAAGTTATTGTAAGTTTTTTCCCTGCAGCTCAATGATGTTGCTATCACATTCACAATTCTCACAAATGAAGAAATGAACAATGAAGAATTTAAATGGCTTTCTAAAGTTTAGGGCTGATGCAGAAGCTGAAGTTCCAATACTTTGGCCACGTGATATAGAGAGCAGATTCACTGGAAAAGACCCTGATATTGGGAAAGATTAAGGGCAGAAGGATAACAGGGTGACAGGATGAGATGGTTGGATGACATCACTGACTCAATGGATGTGAGTTTGAGCAAACTCTGAGAGATAGTGAAGGACAAAGAAGCCTGGCATGCTGCAGTCCATAGGGTCACAGAGTTGGACACGACTCAGTGACTGAACAACAACAATCAAAGTTTAGGGAGGTAATAAGCTGCAAAGTTGGAAATTGAGTCCATGACACAGATTCTTTCTAGAGTTTCTCACTACTTTCCCACTAATTGATACAGACATGGATAGAAATGATTTGAGCTTATTTGATGGACTGTGTCTATTCTAGGGATTACTTTATGCTTAGTGATTACTTTCAGCCTTATTTGACTCTATATAAGCATAACTAGGTCTTCTCCGATGGCTCAGTGGTAAAGAATCTGCCTGCAGTACAGGAGACGCAGAAGACGTGGGTTTGATCCCTCCATTGGGAAGATCTCCTGGAGGAGGAAATGGCAACCCACTCCAGTATTCTTGTCTGGAAAAAATCCCATGGACAGAGAAGTACTCAAAGAGTCAGACAAGACTAAGCAACTAAGCATGAATACAAAGGATGACTAACCCATCATGTTAATGATAAACATCTTAGAATTCTTCCTGATTTCCCCCCAAATTATAAACTCATGTGCATTTGAGACGCTGCATTGCTGATAACAGCTATTGAAAAATGACTGCAAAAAATCTGAGGAAAGTTAGCTTCTGCTCCATGCCCTTCTGTGTGGTAAACGTTCATGACACAATACTAAGTGTGGAGTAAATAAACTGTTACAAAATGTAAACCACTCAAAATAATACTGAATACTATAACTGTGTACTTTAACCTATAATTCTTTGACTTTATACGACAGCTCTTTGCAACTGAAAAAAAAAAAAAATTTCCAGCTGCAAACGGAACAAAAGTTGCAAAAAAACAAACAAACAAGTCTATCTATATGAGTTCTTTAGGAAGACCCCTCTCCTTGTAGCTTGCAGGCAGTCTTGAACCCTGCTGACTTGTCGACTTCAAATCTCATTTTTGTACTCTTTTTATTTCCTTCCAAAGATTTTAAACCTACAATTCCAGATAAATAAAAGACATTTCCATTCATTGGAATGCTGAAGTCATCAATATTGCCCATCGGAGAACAAAAGTTCTCAGAAAACTACTTGCTGAGGCAGGTGTAATAGGATTATTCTGAGAACTGCCTTGCAAATTCAAAGAATGAAGCCTAAGTGACCTACATCGAATGGGATATTAAAATATGTTTAACATACAAATCCAAAGGCATGACCACTAATAGAAATAGAATCATGTCATCTTTGCTAAAAACATGAAAATAATTAGCAGATTTCATTGACTCCTCAATGACCCTATGAAAATAGTTTGAACCTAAAGAACCAAATCTAATTTTGAACAGGTATTATTACCCCAATAAACTTTACTCTTTCCTGAAAGTATATTTATTATCTCAAGTGCACAGAAAATTTTTTTCTTTCCCTATATCCCTTCTCTATGTTTTATATTCTTTCTCATATTGTGTGTAAAGTCTAATAGACTATTTCATAAAATTTCTTAAATGCCAACTAATCCCTGAATTGGCCAGTCTCATTTAATGAAAAACAAAATTATATAATTTCAGAGTGCACTTTTATTATTTTTCAGTATAGGAAAATCTATACTAGTTTAATTTCAAACTACAACAACAATAATAAAATCTACACATGCAAAAATCTTTCTATATGTTCTGTGAGAAGGGGTATTAAGGAATATTTGGCTACAATTCTGATCTCTTAAACTAAAAGGAAATAAAAAGATATTTATAAACATTAGCCAAATTCATGCTTCAGTCCTCAAAACTCAGCATATGTTTGGTGAAATTTTAATGTCACCACCTTAAAAACATATTAGTTTTTGTCCCAGTCTTTAAGGGTTACACAATGTTCTTATATTTCTGGATTGCAAATAACATCTCTATCCCAATCATTATAATTAAAGAAATTCTCATCACACAGTTTTACTTATTTCTTCCTATACTATATACTACTGGTATTTTTATGTTTCTACACAGTGTTGTTTTTGTCTAGTTCCTAAGCCGTGTCTGACTCTTTGCGACCCCATGAACTGCAGCATGCCAGACTTCCTGTCCTTCACTATCTCCCGGTTTGCTTAAATTCACGTCCATTGAATCAAGTCATGCTATCTAACCATCTCAACCTCTGCTGCCCCTTTCTCCTTTTTCCTCCAATCTTTCCCAGCATCAGGGTCTTTTCCAGTGAATCAGCTCTTTGCATCAGGTAGCCAAAATACTGGAGCTTCAGCTTCAGCATCAGTCCTTCCAATGAATATTCAGGGCTGATTTCCTTTAGGATTCACTAGTTTGATCTCCTTGCAATCCAAGGGACTCTCAAGAGCCTTCTCCAGAACGACAATTCGAAAACATCAATTCTTTGGCACACAGCCTTCTTTATGGTCTAACTCTCACATCCAACTCTCACATGACTACTGAAAAAAACATAGGTTTGACTATATGGACCTTTGTCAGAAAAGTGATACCTCTGCTTTTTAATATGCTGTCTAGGTTTGTCACAGCTTTTCTTCCAAGGAGCAAGCATCTTTTTATTTCATGGCTGCAGTCACCATCTGCAGTGATTTTGGAGCCCAAGAAATTAAAATCTGTCACTGCTTCCACTTTTTCCCCTCTATTTGCCACAAAATGATTTCACTGGATGCCACAAATAGCAGTTCTCAAAAGAGAAATTCGGCTAGGTTATGAGAACAGTCCTAGTAATGCTGCCTGTCATTAAATTTACGATAAAGTTAAGATTTAAAGAACTAAAAGTAGTGATTCTTAGAAATATACTACTGAGTTATATCTTTAAATATATGATGTGTGTATTTGCCAAAAACTATAATAAACTGACAGTAAAATATACCTCTCAATATAATGGCATAAACATGATAGTATCTAGTTTCCTTTTGTAAAAAATAAGTCTCCATTCTTTGTCGTTGGTGTCCACCCTCAAGTTTACCTCATAGTAACAAGATGGTTTTGGAACTTCAACCATTACATCCACAGCACAAGCAGGAAGAAAAACAAAGGGAGATTTTTGAGATGACCCATGAGGCTTTTTTCCCAGCTTTCTTCAGATATAATAAACATATAGCGATGAGTTAAGTTTAAGTATACAGCATAATGATTTGATATATGTATATACATTGGGAAATGACTAGCACAATGTTTAGTTACCATATCCACCACCTCACATAATTACAAGTTCATTCTTCCTATGTTAAAATCTTTTAATATTTGCTCTCCTTAGCAACTTTGAAATATACAATACAGTATTGTTAACTAGTCACCAAGCTTCACTGTATATCACTAAAACTTGTTTATCTTATAACTAGAAATCATTGGTCTTTTACTTACATCTCATCAGACCCTATTTATGAGAGAGAAACTGTGAGTTACAGTTGTTATTTACTGGGTACACTGCCATCCCAAACAATAAAGTTCATTTATGGAAGACCCATAGTTAACATCATACTCAATGGTGAAAGCTGGAAGTTTTTCCTTTAAAAATCAGGAAAAGACAATGATGCTCACTTTCCCCACTGCTATTTAGGTAGTATTTGAAGTCCTGGTTGTTGGAGAACACTTTTGAGAGTCCCTTGAACTGCAAGGAGATCCAACCAGTCCATTCTAAAGGAGATCAGTCCTGGGTGTTCATTGGAAGGGCTGATGTTGAAGCTGAAACTCCAATACTTTGGCCACCTGATGCGAAGAAGTGACTTGTTTGAAAAGACCCTGATGCTGGGAAAGATTGAAGGCAGGAGGAGAAGGGGAAGACAGAGGATAGGATGGTTGGATGACATCACTGACTCAACGGACATGAGTTTGGGTAAACTCCAGGAGTTGGTGATAGACAGGGAGGCCTGGTGTGCTGTGGTTCATGAGGTCACAAAGAGTCAGGCATGACTGAGCAACTGAACTGAACTGAACTGGAAGTCCTAGTAACAACAATCAGATAACAAAATAGAGAGGCATCCAAATTGGATGGGAAGAAATAAAACTGTCACTATTTGCAGATAACATGATACAATATGCATAAAACCAAAAAGGATCCACTAAAAAACATTATTAGAATTAATAAATGAATTCAATGAAGCTGCAGGATACAAGATTAATACATGAAAATCTATTGTTTTTCTCTGCACTAATAATGAACTATCAGAAAGAGAAAGCAAAAAGCCAATCTTGTTTAAAATCATATCAAAAAAGAACAAAATACCTATGAATAAACTTATAAGGAGGTGAAAGACCTATACTCTGAAAAATATAAAACACTGATGAAAGAAATTGAAGATGGTCCAATATTTTTTATTGAATTTTAAGTTTTAGGATTAGTATTGTTCTATTGCTTGGGTTCATATAGTAGGAATCATTTTATACATATGCCTTATGTTCTTCTATTCTTTATCCATAACTTATACTCATTAATATCTTTTGCCCAGTTATTTTTTTTCCATTTATTTTTATTAGTTGGAGGCTAATTATTTTACAATATTGTAGTGGGTTTTGTCATACATTGACATGAATCAGCCATGGATTTACATGTATTCCCCATCCCGATCCCCCCTCCCACCTCCCTCTCTACCCCATCCCTCTGGGTCTTCCCAGTGAACGAGGCCCGAGCACTTGTCTCATGCATCCAACCTGGGCTGGTGATCTGTTTCACCCTAGATAATACACATGGTTCAATGCTGTTCTCTCAAAATATCCCACTCTCGCCTTCTCCCACAGAGTCTAAAAGTCTGTTCTGTACATCTGTGTCTCTTTTTCTGTTTTGCATATAGGGTTATCATTACTATCTTTCTAAATTCCATATATATGTGTTAGTATACTGTAATGGTCTTTATCTTTCTGGCTTACTTCACTCTGTATAATGGGCTCCAGTTTCATCCATCTCATTGGAATTGATTCAAATGAATTCTTTTTAACGGCTGAGTAATATTCCATGGTATATATGTACCACAGCTTCCTTATCCATTCATCTGCTGATGGACACCTAGGTTGCTTCCATGTCCTGGCTATTATAAACACTGCTGCGATGAGCATTGGGGTGCACGTGTCTCTTTCAGATCTGGTTTCCTCGGTGTGTATACCCAGAAGTGGTATTGCTGGGTCATATGGCAGTTCTATTTCCAGTTTTTTAAGAAATCTCCACACTGTTCTCCATAGTGGCTGTACTAGTTTGCATTCCCACGAACAGTGTAAGAGGGTTCCCTTTTCTCCACACCCTCTCCAGCATTTATTACTTGTAGACTTTTGGATAGCAGTCATTCTAACTGGCGTGAAATGGTACCTCATTGTGGTTTTGATTTGCATTTCTCTGATAATGAGTGATGTTGAACATCTTTAACAAGTGGTGCTGGGAAACCTGGCCAACCACTTGTAAAAGAATGAAACTAGAACACTTTCTAACACCATACACAAAAATAAATTCAAAATGGATTAAGTATCTAAATGTAAGACCAGAAACTATAAAACTCCTAGATGAGAACATAGGCAAAACACTCTCCGAGACATAAATCACAGCAGGATCCTCTATGACCCACCTCCCAGAATATTGGAAATAAAAGCAAAAATAAACAAATGGGACCTAATTAAGCTTAAAAGCTTTTGCACCACAAAGGAATCTACAAGCAAGGTGAAAAGACAGCCCTCAGATTGGGAGAAAATAATAGCAAACAAAGCAACAGACAAAGGATTAATCTCAAAAATATACAAGCAACTCCTGCAGCTCAATTCTAGAAAAATAAATGACCCAATCAAAAAATGGGCCAAAGAACTAAACAGACATTTCTCCAAAGAATACATACAGATGGCTAATAAGCACATGAAAAGATGCCCAGTTATTTTTAAATGTTTGCATATTGTTATCTGTCTTAAGACATCATCCAAGGTATTTACATACTACTTTTTGAATTATACTTTAACCTTATTTCCCAAATGATTTTATATGTTATTTTAAATTATTTTATGAGTTATTTCAAGTTACTTTTGAAATCTTCCTTTTCTTTAAACACTTTTATCTCATCTGTGTTTATCTAAATCTGATTGATTCGTTCATTCTTTTATAGATTTCATTTCCTTAAAATATTTCATTCATATTAAAAGACTATTCATGTCATTATTTATACAAATCTTTATTCTGATGGTCATTATCTCTTAAAATTGTAGTTGCAATTTTTCTGTAATCCCTTTACATTACTTATATTTTATCAAGATAGATTTTCTATATTAATAGTAGAGAAAAGTGGGACAGAATAGCTTTCTAATATTTGTGATTTTGGACTCTCCTAATGGCACAGTAGGAGATTAGAAAATATAGTCTGAGTATTTTGGGGATCTGACTGCTTTGTTACCTGGTTCTGACTTTTTCCTTCCTTTTCTCCTCTTCCTTCTCAGGTCAGTTTCCAGTCTCAGCAATATTTTCACATTGTAGGCCTTGGTACTGGGAAAGAGCATCAGCTGGTCAGTCTGAGAATTTACTTGTCCAGTGTGACCCATAATAATGAACTTTTTAGTAGTCCTTCTATATTTGTTCCTGAATGGTAACCTTGGAACTCACCTCTCAGCCCATCTTCCTTAATTTGGCCCACTGAACTTCCCATGCTAACTGGGATTCTGGATTGCATATCATGCTATTGGTTAGATGCATAGGTCTTCTTGCTATAAAGTTCATCAAAAGCTACTTTCATTTCCACTGCTTCCTCTCACACAGTTATTAACACCAAACATGACTTAATGCTCTTGGTGTTGGCTGACAGCTATTTTTTAGGCCTCTCGGGATTATAAAATAATTTTCATGAACACTGAATATGTGTTTGTAAAATTTTGTTTGGCTAGTCCTGTGCTTTATTTTTTCTTAATTGGGCGTGGGTGTGTCAAATGTATACCAGTGCTAATATACCTCACTCAGAAAGCTCTTGGTTTTTTCTTCATCTATCTGGATATATTTTAATGCTGCCACATCAACATACCCCTATCTCATTTTTGTTGGTCCTTTAATGGACCGGAACCTAGTGGTCCGGAGTCAACGATAAGAAAGTAAGAGAGAGAAAGAGGCTGATAGCGCTTGTTGGTCCTTTAATGGACTGGAACCTGGTCGTCCAGAAAGTAAGAGAGAGAAAGAGGCTGATATACCCTGGTTTATGCGGAAAGCCAATAGAGTTCTGTTCTTAGGGCTCACGCTGCTGCAGGTACGCACCAGGCGCCCTCTCGAGTGGGTGAAGGTGCAGTGTGCCGACTCGAGAGGGTCTTAGAAGCCCGGGCAAGAAAGTGAGCTCAGCAGGCCTCCGCGCTCCAAGGAATTAGCCAGAAAGAGAGAGAAAGAGAGGAAAGAAAGGAAGGAAAAAGAAGGAAGGAAGGAAGACACGGGGACCAAAAGAAAGAAAGAAAGACACAGGGACCGAAAGAAAGAAAGAAAAGAAAAAGAAAGAAAGAAAAATAGATAGAAAGAAAGAAAAGAAAAGAAAGACAGACACAGGGACCAAAGCTCTGATGGAGCAAAGGTGTTTTAATCAACATGGCGTGGGCATACATACTGTAGTTATTCTCAGCAAAGATAAAGATTAAAATTCCAGACTTACAAAACATAAGATGATCGCTATCAAAGAGAGAGTTTCAAACAATCACCTTTTACCATATGGCTCATAAAAAGGAAGAGGGTACTTATCACCGTAATGAGAAATGCCTGGATTCCTCAGCCCTGGGAAAGGCGTGCCTCTCCTCTTAATTCCTGAATATTCAGGAATCAATAACGGCCAGAGGGTTCCTGACAGATCCAAAATAGCATACAGGACGCCTCTTGTTAAATGCTTCCTGACACATTTTTACTCTTCTTTAATATCTTTCATAATTTTCTTCTCACCTACATTTGAGTTCATGTTAAGGGGGAGACTAATTAGTATTCGAGAAAGGTAAACGGAAATAAAAGAGGGAAGTCATCATTTTGGTATCTATATTCACATCTTAACCACTTTTTCCATAGTATAAATAATGCATCAAAAGATAAAATAGTTTCCTCCTTAAAGACAGAAAAAATGACACTGGTGGAACTGCTATTCTTACACAGCATTCAAGAGCACCCGAGGTGAACTGTTAAGGATACATTTGTGTCTTCTCACCCCCACTGACCCTTATTGTTTTTGTGAATCAGTTGGCAGACAGGACAATTTATGACTTTATTAAAACAAACTTCACTTTTAAAGTACCGGCTCTAATACAGTATATGTTTTAAAATACAGTATATGTTTACATTTTATTTTGTGCTAAAATTTCACCTGAAGGAGCCATCCATGAAACATTAAATATTTCATTATATTACTGAAAATAACACAATTGCTCCTAATAATCTCCCTAACATGTCACAATGCAATGTTATATTCATAGTGTCCAAAGCCATGTGAGGAAGGAACAAATTCTTTGGTTTAAAAAGCACAGGAAACAAACTCCATTAAACATGGTTCATAAGCAGATGTGACATTTCTATTGCAGAAAGTATTTTCTTGATTTATAGAACTGTCATGAATGAGGGTCACAAAACACTTATTTTTACAGACACCCTTGCAGGAAAGGTTAAGGCCTGTATAAAACAGTTCACAATGCCCTTAGTGTGAGGAAAGGAAGCTGTGTTTCACACAATACCTTTGTCATCTCTCAGCTGTGTTTCTCCCCTGCTCATTACTTATGTTTTGTATGTTCTACAAGCTGACCTCATCTCCTTTACTTTTACTCACGCTTCACAGGCAAGGGGGCATCGCTGCGGAGCTAAGGCTTGTCATCTAATCAGATTAATAATGACAATATTAGAGGGCTTTACTCGTATTATTAAGACAAATGAATGGGAAATCTATTGCATTTAGGGATCAAACTATGAGCAAGCTTCTGGTCAGTCCTCTAGATCATCTAGATCAGATGAGAAGAAAACACATCCGAGATTCTATAGCACATACTAGTTTGATGTTTCTATTTGTGATTTCCCATATTGGTTTAGAAAATACAATGACTGGATGTTTCCCATCATTTCTAATGGGAACAGGATAAATAATCTAGGAATCTTCATAAAATATCTTAATATAAATACCTCAATGGTCCTCTGAAGTGTTGTACTGCAATTCCTTAATAGCTATCAGTCTTAAACAAGAAGAACAGTAAAAAACATGATGCCCATATTTAATAATAACACACTAAAATGGCTAGATTTGAATTAAATTCAAAGTCAGAGTTCATGAGTTAAATAACATCCTTTGATTTTATGTAGGAATTTTCAAAACACCTATCAATTAATTACTGCATCAAAACAAACTTGCAAGGCAGACAGAGTAATTATTCATACCACACAGATGTGGAAACTGAGGAAATGCAGAGTCATTTTGTGACCTTCAAAATACTCAGCTTAGTGAAAACTCAGCCCCAGTCCGTCCCCTCCACCATGTTGCTAACTGACATACGTTATCACTGGGATCCACACACACTGAGGAAAAAAGGCATGTAACCTGCGCTTTTCGGACTCAGTAGGGGTCATGCCCTTCTGCTCATCTGGATAAAATATGCTGTCTTTTTCTCTTTTTAATATTACCCATGAATTCCTCGTTTTCTGACTGAATCATGATGGATCACTAAATTAGGTAAAACATTCTCCTTTCCTTTTCCTCAGAAAAACATTTTATGAGTCTAGAGAATTAGAAAGCATTCTGCAACTGAATGTTTTGGCAGACAGAAGAGTGGAAATAGAGTAAATTGCCTAATCAGAGGAACAGAGGTTTGCAGGCTCAACACTAAAGTTTTAATGACAGGGTCTCACAGGGTCACTGATCTGATTACAGGCTGTTTTCCTAATCCATTGCCCAACTTACCTTTAATTCTAAATAAGTGAAACTGAGAATCATGTCCTGACAGATTCTTTTGTTAACTTCTTTTCCAGTTGCCCAAATAGGAAGACCTGAAATAGAAGATATTTTTGCGCCTTGCTCAGAAATCTGTAAGTAAAATAAGAGTGCCAGGCCGACACATGTTCCAAGGGCATGAGATTTTCTTTTTTTTAAAATTTGCATTATATATTACCATACAATTGATTAACAATGTTGTGTTAGTTTCATGTTAGTTAGTACATGAATCTGTACTTTTTCAAACTATTTCCCCATTTAGACTGTTACAGAATATTGACCAGAGTGAATTTCATGATCTCTATCTTTTCATTTAGATATTTATCAAAACTCCATCAATGTTAAGGGTTTCCCTGGTGGCTCAAATGGTAAAGAATCCCTCTGTAATGCAGAAGCCACAGGTCAGAGGTTCAGTCCCCGGGTGGGGAAGATCCCCTGGAGAAGGAAATGGCAATCTACTCCAGTATTCTTGCCTGGAGAAGTCCATGGGCAGAGGAACCTGATGGGCTATCGTTCACAGGGTTGCAAAGAGTCAGACATGACTGAGCAACTAACACTCTCATTTCCTAAGAATTTTTGAAGCATATAAATGAAAGTAACAGAATTTTTGTTACCAGTTGTTATTTTCAATCACAGGTGATTCAGAAAAGGGTCAACTCTGGGCAAAGATCTGAAATAATAGGTTATGTGATATGTCTGAGAAGTTACATATGTATAGTGTCTCAATTCATTGCTTCTGGTGAAGTTAAGGTTTTATGTAATAAGAAGGCAAGATGATAATCTTGGTCCACACACATGCTGAGAAATAAGAGGGTGTTCTTTCTTTTTTCAATACTTTTAGAGGACAAACAGCAGTAAGCATAGTAGCCTATACATAACACACAGGGTACATATTTTGTAACTATAGCAGACTGTTGAGCCCTGGAATAAATCTATGAGCAAGAATCAGTGAAATCAGCCCACATTAAGAGTGGAAAATTGATCAAAGAGCAGAAAATGGATGCAAAATTAGTAATGCTTGTATTTCCATTTTTCCTTAGTTGCATTTTTTTTCATCTTTTTGTTATTTTCAAGAAAGTTACAATTAAAATGTAACTAAGGAAGACTTCACTGGGTATTGTTCAGGCTGGACAATTTGGAGGTTGGTGTTAACACACATACTGCCTAGCAGGATGTAGCACAGAATTTCCTAGCTCAGTAAAGCTGTATTGGTTTCCAAAACCCTCTATGGATTCCATTTAATCCATTCTTTTTTAGACTGTGCCCCTGATACTTTCAATCATCGAGGTGACTGAATCATCATCTCAATGACTATTTCTTCTCCTTCTATCAAAATTTACCCACTATGCCCCAGAATTAGTCTCTCCAAAGTGATAACAGGACTCTCTGAGAAATAATTATGTCTTAAACCAAAGAGGAAAGACTTTGGCTAACATCTTACTTTGTCTCAGGCATGATTTCTTGTCTTAGGTCAGTGATAGTCTAAGTTGTGCAAAGTCCTGGAAATGCATGAAGACTTATACACAGCTATGAAAAATTTTAAGTGATTAAAATACAGAAACTATTTCCTAAAATTAATATGTCTAAAGAAAACCCTGAAATTAGACTTTCTGCCATTTCTACTTTTTAACTCCTTTTTTAAATGGTCCTTCCTCCATTTCTAATGGTAGAAAGAGCACAGGGAGAGAGAGAGAGAGAATCATCTAATCTTATATCCAAACTTTTTCTACAAATATCCATTCATTTCTTTCCATGATATCACAAAACATAACACATACCAGAACAGTTAAGTACTTGAACTTTTGTGTTAGACCTAGATTCTAATCCTATTCACTTATAAATTTGGTGACTTTATGTAAGTCACACAGCTTCCCAGGCGGTTCAGTGGTAAAGAATCTACCTGCCAATGCAGGAGATGCAGAAGACGTGGGTTTGATCCCTCGGTCGGAAGATCCCTTGGAGAAGGAAATGGCAACCAACTTCAAAATTCTTGCCTGGGAAATCTCATGGACAGAGGAGCCTGGTGGGTTGCAGTCCATCAGGTAAAAAACAATGGACATGACAGAACAACTGAACACACAAACATGCATGTAAGCCACACAACGTAGAAGTGTGCAAATAATATCACACTTGTCTGTTGATAAGGAGAAATATCTCCAAGGAGTAAAAGGTTATAATAGGTTTAGGATAATTAATCTTCAGATTGCCCAGTTCATGCTTTCTTTTCTAAAACTGATCTGCCTGAGAAAATAGGACATCATGTAATTTCTCCTATCTAACCTTTCACATTGGAGAAGGAATTGGCAACCCACTCCAGTATTCTTGCCTGGAGAATCCCATGGACAGAGGAGCCTAGCAGGCTACAGTCCATGGGGTCTCAAGAGTAAGACTTGACTTAGCAATGAAACCACCAACAACAACCTTTCACATGAATTTCTCCTGAGGGACAACCCTGTGTATGAGAAACAAAGTGGAGTGTTGGTAGGAAATGTTAATAGCAACAGAGGCTTTTATCTTCTACCCAAGACAAATTTGGGGTCTTTTCTTAGAATAAGAATTTAAAAATTATAAAAAGTGAAGTCAGATGTTTCCCTGTAACAAATAATTCTATTACAATTCGTTTGATTATTTTGACAATGAGGATTGTTTTCCCCTTTATTATGGATATTTCCCATAAATTGAATGAGTTAAATCAGCAAGTGCAACTTTTCCGAGTATATCTGGTTAAATAGGGTGCCTCTGAGTAAAACTTAAATTAAGATGGTTACAGCAGCACCGTTTGCAATAGTCACGATGAGAAAGTGATCTAGATGTCCACTGACAGACGCATGGATAAAGAAGCTGTGGTACTTAAACACAAAGCAATGCTGTTCAGCCATAAAAGATAATGTCATAATGGCGTTTGCAGCAACATGGATGCACCTGGAGACTGTCATACTAAATGAAGTAAGTCAGAAAAAAAGACAAATACAATATGGCATCATTTGTCTGTGAAATCTAACATGTGACACAAAGAAGCTTATTGACAACACAGAAACAGACTCACAAGACACAGACAATGAACTTACAGTTATCAAAGGAAAAAAGGCGTGGGGTGGCATAAATTAGGAGTTTGGGATCAGCAAATACAAAATACTACGTGTGAAACAGATAAACAACAAGGTGTTACTGTATAGCACAGGGAAATATATTTAATATCTTATAGTAAACCATAATTGAAAATAATATGAAAAAGAATATGTATATATATATAGTGTGTGTATATATATATATATATATATATATATATATATATATATAACTGAATTACTTTGTTGTATACCAGAAACTAACACAATGTTGTAAGTCGAATATACTTCAATTTTTAAAATATTAATAATTTAATTAAGGGACTGATGCATGTTAGTGAATTATTTTGATATACTCTCCAGAAACTGAAGAAATAGATGATTTTATTTAATAGACTGTCATTTGGAAGTCAGATGGTCTTCTAGTCTTTGTTTTCTTCAAATATATAAGATATAAATGAATCAGAAACTGAGAGCATCAAAAGTAATGATAAAGTACAATAATCCTCAGCTTTAAACTTAAAAGTTTAAGAAAATGTGTGACATGACATTAATAAAATTCCAAATATGTATTATTAGAAAATATTTTCACTATTATCATCAATAAAAATAGTAGAAATGATCTTAAACACTGTGTTACAATAAGAGAATCATTTTTGGACATATCGGTTCAGTTCAGTTGCTCAGTCATGTCTGACTCTTTGCAATCACATGGACTAAAGCACATCAGGCCTCCCTGTCCATCACCAACTCCCAGAGTTTACCCAAACTCATGTCCATTGAGTCAGTGATGCCATCTAACCATCTCATCCTCTGTCGTCCCCTTCTCCTCCCACCTTCAATCTTTCCCAGCATCAGGGACTTTTCAAATGAGTCACTTCTTCGCATCAGGTGGCCAAAGTATTGGAATTTCAGCTTCAGCATCAGTCCTTCCAATGAACACCCAGGACTGATCTCCTTTAGGATGGACTGGTTGGATCTCCTTGCAGTCCAAGGGGCTCTCAAGAGTTTTCTCCAACACCACAGTTCAAAAGCATCAATTTTTCAGTGCCTAGATTTCTTTATAGTCCAACTCTCACACCCATACATGATTTCTGGAAAAACCACAGCTTTGACTAAATGGACCTTTGTTGGCAAAGTATTGTCTCTGCTTTGTAATATGCTATCTAGGATGGTCATAACTTTTCTTCCAAGGAGCAAGTGTCTTTTAATTTCATGACTGTAGTCACCATCTGCAGTGATTTTGCTGCTGCTGCTGCTGCTAAGTCGCTTCAGTTGTGTCCGACTCTGCGTGACCCACATAGACGGCAGCCCACCAAGCTTCCCCGTCTCTGGGATTCTCCAGGCAAGAACACTGGAGCGGGTTGCCATTTCTGCAGTGATTTTAGAAACCCCCCCCCAAAATAAAGTCTCTCAACTGTTTCCATTGTTTCCCCATCTCTTTGCCATGAAGTGAAGGGACCAGATGCCATGATCTTAGTTTTCTGATGTTGAGTTTTAAGCCAATTTTTTCACTCTCCTCTTTGACTTTCATTGAGAAGCTTATCAGTTCTTTGCTTTCTGCCATAAGTGTGGTGTCATCTGCATATCTGAGTATACTTATATTTCTCCCAGCAATTTTGGACATATGAACTATATGAAAAATAGTCTCTTTTTTCATTAATAGGAACATTTACAATAAAATCTTTTCTTTATGATTAGCAATCACTTGTCAAATATCTTATATACATATGTTGCTTTGATCAATCCTGTACTAATTACATTATAATCTAGTCCAGGAGAAAATTTTTAATATTTAGAATCTTAAATTAATGGAAAAATAAAAATGTTTAATTTATAAATACAGTTTGCTCACAGAGAAGTATGAGTACTTTATTTAATATTTAACTAATAAGAGACATGAGTCTATAAATATATTAATTTAGTATAAAATTCTCCAGAGCAAATGAAATGCAAATCAGTTTGAAGATTAAAAAACATGATAAAAATTTTTAATAATTAAGAAAAGTTTTCTAATGTAATTATTAAATAGCTGGTTGTAGATATTAAAGTCAATCCTAAAGGAAATCAACCCTGAATATTCATTGGAAGGATTGATGCTGAGGCTGAAGCTCCAATACTTTGGTCACTTGATGCAAAGAGCCGATTCATTAAACTGTTATGGTACTTAAATTCTATTGAAACTTTATGTAAGATTTATATAATTTTATGAATAAAATCACACTAATTTTTTAAGGAAAATAATATTTTTAAAGAATATATATATAGCTGAATCACTTTGTGTATGCCAAATGTAACATTGTAAATGAACTATACCTCAATAAAAAAAAATAATGAACTTTTTCATTTTCAAATGTACAAAGGAGTCTATACTTAATTTCAAAATAATCCTTATAAGTACATAAGCAAAAATTTGAAGACCCCTAGTCTAAGCATATGTATTTCATAAAGGCCTTCTGATTTTCTGAAGATCTAATTTACTTAACTAGTCTACTTTATTGATCTTCTAATCCTTAACATCTAATAGAATGCCTACCAAAACATTTCCAAAAGAAGGAATAATATAACAAATATGAGATACTCCTAAGCAAAACTGAGATTTTAGCACATTACTTTTTTGAAGCATATATATACAATTTATCGGAGAAGGCAACGGCACCCCACTCCAGTACTCTTGCCTGGAAAATCCCATGGATGGAGAAGCCTGGTAGGCTGCGGTCCATGGGGTCGCTAAGAGTTGGACACGACTGAGTGACTTCACTTTCACTTTTCATTTTCACACATTGGAGAAGGAAATGGCAACCCACTCCAATGTTCTTGCCTGAAGAATCCCAGGGACAGGGAAGCCTGGTGGGCTGCCGTCTATGGGGTCTCACAGAGTCGGACACGACTGAAGCGACTTAGCAGCAGCAGCAGCAGCATATACAATTTATATATAAATTTATTGATCAACAGTGGCTTCTAAGATATTTCCTATCTGGAAATACACAGGTCTAATTTAACATAGCTTAATGGGTTGTTCATCTCAGGGACAGTTGCCTTTTGCAAAGAGAATATTGAATTTCAGTTTTGATTCAATTCATTGAAGACTTCTTAAGCTGTTCCTATATACTACACATTTTGTTAGGGGTTGATGATATGTCAGTGAAGATAGTCATGGACTTGCTTTCATGGAAATTGTATTTTTACAGAGAGGGAGGATTTAAATCTGTAATAACAAGTGTGATAATGGTCACAAAGGGTACATATGAGTATCGAGGCCCAGAGCGCAGGGGTGTACCCCAGCCATTGAGACCAGAGATGGACGTGCCAGTGGAGAGATGGCACAGAATTGTATTTGACTGCTTGAAGAGTAGAAATATACATATATATAATTAAATACATTATGAAAAAAATATATGCAAATGTATGTGTGTGAATGTGGTGGTTCATACCTCCGAAACTTAAGTGAACTATTGAGCACTTAAAATGTTCAAAACCACGAACTACCACACAATTGCAATCATTTCACGTACTAGCAAGGCAATACTCAAAATCTTTCAATCTAGGCTTCAACTGTAAGTGAACTGAGAACTTCCATCTGTACAAGCTGGACTTAGAAAAGGCAGAGGAACCAGACATCATATTGCCAACATCTGTTAGATCACAGAAAAAGCAAGAAAATTTGAGAAAAACATCTACTTCTGCTTCATTGACTATACTAAAACCTTTGATTGTGTGGATCACACCAAACTGTGGAGAATTCTCAGAGAGATGGGAATACCAGACCATATTACCTGCCTCCTGAGAAACCTGTAGGAAGGTTAAGAAGCAACAGTTAGATCCGGACATGGAACAATGAGCTGGTTCCAAATTGGGAAAGGCAATATACTGTAACCCTGCTTATTTAATTTATATGCAGAGTACATCATGCAAAATGCCAGACTGGATGAAGTACAAGCTAGGATCAAGATTGCTGGGAGAAATACCAGTAACCTCAGATATGCAGAGGACACCACCCTAATGGCACAAAGCAAAGAGGAAGGTGAAGGAGGAGAGTGAAAAAGCTGGATTAAAACTCAACATTCAAAAAATGAAGATCAAGGCATCTGGTCCCATCACTTCATGGGAACTAGATGGGTAAAAATTGGAAACAGTGACAGACTTTATTTTCTTGGGCTCCAAAAACACTGAAGACAGTGACTGCAGCCATGAAATTAAAAGATGCTTGCTCCTTGGCAGAAAAGCTATGACAAACCTAAACGGAGTACTAAAAAGCAGAGACATCGCTTTGTTAATGACGATCGGGATAGTCAAAGCTATGGTTTTTCCAGTAGTCATGCCCAATGTATTACTGGAGAAGAATGGAGAAATAGCTCCAGAAAGAATGAAGAGGCTGAGTCAAAGTGAAAACAATGCCCAGTTGTGGATGTGACTGGTGATGGAAGTAAAGTCCCATGCTGTAAAGAAAAATATTTCATAGGAACCTGGCATGTTATGTCCATGAATCAAAGTAAATTGGAAGTGGTCAAACAGGAGATGGCAAGAGTGAACATCGACATTTTTGGAATCAGTGAACTAAACTGGACC
Source organism: Muntiacus reevesi (assembly GCF_963930625.1). Classification (NCBI taxonomy): domain Eukaryota; kingdom Metazoa; phylum Chordata; class Mammalia; order Artiodactyla; family Cervidae; genus Muntiacus; species Muntiacus reevesi. Next base: position 84,677,427 of record NC_089254.1, on the reverse strand, counting down.
AGAATGGGTGAATTTAATTCAGATGACCATTACATCTACTACTGTGGGCAAGAATACCTTAGAAGAAATAGAGTAGTCCTCAGAGTCAACAGAAGAGTCTGAAATATAGTACTTGGGTGCAATATCAAAAACAACAGAATGATCTCTGTTCATTTCCAAGGCAAACCATTGAATACCACAGTAATCCAGGTCTCTGCCCCAACCACTAATGCCACAGAAGCTGAAGTTGAATGGTTCTGTGAAGACCTACAAGATCTTCTAGAACTAACACCAAAAAAAAAAAAAAAAAGATGTCTTTTTCATCATAGAGGACTGTATTTGAAGTAGGAAGTCAAGAGATACCTGGAGTAACAGGCGAGTTTGGCCTTGGAGTACAAAAGGAAGCCAGGCAAAGGCTAACAGAGTTTTGCCAAGAGAACATACTGGTCATATCAAACACCCCATTCTAACAACATAAGAGAAGACTCTACACATGGACATCACCAGATGGTCAATACTGAAATCAGACTGATTATATTCTTTGCAGCCAAAGATGGAGAAGCTCTATACAGTCAGCAAAACCAAGACCAAAGTCTGACTGTGGCTAAGATCACAAATCCCTTATTTCAAAATTCAGACTTAAATTGAAGAAAGTAGGGAAAACCACTAGACCATTCAGGTATGACCTAAAACAAATCCCTTATGATTATACAGTGGAAATGACAAATAGATTCAAGAGATTAGATCTAATAGACAAAGCATATGTATAACCATGGACAGAGGTTGGTAACATTGTACAGGAGGTGGTGATCAAAACTACCCCCAAGAAAATGAAATGCAAAAAGGCAATGTTGGTCTGAGGAGGCCTTAATAATAGCTGAGAAAAGAAGAAAAGCTAAAGGCAAAGGAGAAAAGGAAAGATATATCTATATCCATCTGAATGCAAAGTTCCAAAGAATAGCATGGAGAGATAAGAAAGCCTTCCTAAGTGATCAATGCAGAGAAACAGAGGTAAACAATAGAATGGGATAGACTAGAGATCTCTTCAGCAAAATTAGAGATAACAATGGAACATTTCATGCAAAGATGGACACAATTAAGGACAGAAATGGTACGGACCTAACAGAAGCAGAAGATATTAAGAAGAGGTGGCAAGAAAACACAGAAGAACTGTACAAAAAAAAAAAATTTAAAAATCAATGACCCAGATAACCACAATGGTATGATCACTAACCTAGAGCCAGACATCCTGGTGTGTGAGATCAAGTGGGCCTTCGGAAGCATTACTATGAACTAGTGGAGGTGATGGAATTCCAGCTGAGCTATTTCAAATCCTAAAAGATGATGCCGTGAAAGTGCTGCACTTAATATGCCAGCAAAATTGAAAAACTCAGTAGTGGTCACAGGACTGGAAAAGGTGAGTTTTTCATTCTAATCCCAAAGAAAGGCAATGCCAAAGAATGATCAAACTAACACACAATTGCACTCATTTCTTATGTTAGCAAAGTAACACTAAAAATTCTCCAAGGTAGGTTTCACCAGGACATGAACCAAGAACTTCCAGATGTTCAAGTTGAATTTAGAAAAGGCAGAGGAACCAGAGATCAAATTGCCAACATTGGATCAAAGAAAAAGTAAAAGAGTTCCAGAAAAACATCTACTTCTTTTTCATTGACTATGATAAACCTTTGACTGTGTGGATCACAACAAACTGTGGAAAATTCTAAAAGAGATGAGAATACCAGACCACCTTACCTGACTCCTGAAAATCTGTATGCAGGTCAAGAAGCAACAGTTAGAACCGGACATGGGACAATGGACTGGTTCCAAATTGGGAAAGGAATACGTCAAGACTGTACACTGTCATCCTGCTTATTTTACATATATGCAGAGGTCATCATGTGAAATGCCAGGCTGGACAAACCACAAGCTGGAATTGAGACTGCTAGGAGAAATATCCATAACCTCAGATATGTAGATAACACCACCCTTCTGTCAGAAAGTGAAGAGGAACCGAGGAGCCTCTTGATGAAAGTGAGAGAGGAGAGTGAAAAAGCTGGCTTAAAACTCAACATTCAAAAAACTAAGATCATGGCATTCAGTCCCATCACTTCACGGCAAATTGATGGGGAAAAAATGGGAACAGTGACAGATTTTATTTTCTTGGGCTCCTAAGGTGACTCCAGTCATGAAATTACAGACACTTGCTCCTTGGAAGAAAAATTATGCCAAACCTAGACAGCATATTAAAAAGGAGAGACATTACTTTGCTGACAAAGGTCCGTATAGTCAAAGTTATGGTTTTTGCAGTAGTCACGTATGGTTGTGAGAGCTGGACTATAAAGAAGGCTGAGCATTGAAGAACTGATGCTTTTGAACTATGATGTTGGAGAAGACTGTTGAGAGCTCCTTGCATTACAAGGAGATCAAATCAGTCAATTCTAAAGGAAATCAACCCTGAAAATTCATTGGAATGACTAGTGCTAAAGCTGAAGCTCCAATACTTTGGTCACCTGGTACAAAGAGCCAACTCATTGGAAAAGATCCTATGCTACTAAAGATTGAGGGCAAGAGAAGAAGAGGTAACAGAGGATGATATAGTCGGATGGTGTCATGGAGTATATGGACATGAGTTTAAGCAAATTCCAGGAGATGGTGAAGGACAGGGAAGTCTGTCATGCTACAGTTCATGGGGTTGCAAAATGTCAGGCTCGATTGAGTGACTGAACAACAACAAAGACCCTTATAGAAATAAATACTCAAATGTGTTTGCAAACAACTTGTGTAAAATTTTTCAATTCAACTCAAATGAGAGTTGAATTACAATTTATAAACTTTATCTCTCAATATGACACATACCCACAGTTTTTGAGATTTTAAAATAGCTCCACATTGCCTAGAACTTCACTGACTATAAAATTTATTTAACATTGTGAAGCATACCAAGCTTACTTTTAATACAGAAATCTTTTTTCTTTCCCCTCCAGTAGCTGGTCCACATTTCTAACCATGCTCAACAGTGCAATAGGTCCAGTGTCCGGGCCAATGTAGTCAGATAGACCCAGATTTGAGTGCCTGTTCTACTAGTTCTGACTCTCTATGATCTTAGAAAAGTTACCTATCTTCTCATCATAATATCAACAGAACAAAACAAGATAAAAATATCTAATTTACATTTTACATATTAACCATTTTAATACATAATAACCATTTTACATATTAAGGGAGATAATGAATGGGAACATGTCTGATATAAAATCATCATTAAACATATGTGAAATCCATTATCTTTTGGCGCTCCTTGAATATTGCCTATTTTATCCCCTTTACTGAACCTAAGTCAATATGGTTTTACATTTTAATCTTGAAATTTAAGGGCAAAATTAAAAGCCTTGCCATATGTGAAAAATGTGTCAGAACTCAGAATGTAAGCAGGTGGAAGAAATTTGGAAAAGGGCCTTAGGAGTATCTTACCAGGACTTCTAAATTCAATCATAAAGATAATTGTTTATTCTGCCATTTCGGGAAACCATATTTATGTATATGATACAGGTTATTCATGGTGCTTCCCTGATTGGAACATGCATGCATACTACCACACACACACACACATACACACACACACAATGTCCATACACAGACAAAATTGGGAGTGGATGGGATTCAAACATTTGCTTTCAGTCCCACTGACCAGTTTTCTGAGAATCCTCTAATTTCTTTACAGCTTTGAGCAACTGAAGTAGTTGCATTTTCTTTCCTGGTTTATTACTTATGTTTTATCACCTGAAATACCTCTGGGAAAAAAAACGAGAGGGAGAACCTCATTTTTGGTAGTATAGTTTCCTTCTAACTAAAATGAAACCTATTGCTCAAATCCCAAAGATTGCATAAACACAGAAACTTAATTTCCTGCAGGCACTCATTCATTTCAGACCTATAACAGTATAGTGTAAAGAAGCCATCCAGCAACTTACCATGACCCTTGAAAAAGTCAGCATGTTTGATGTGGCAAAAGTACTGCCCTTTTTATGAGATTTCAGTTACTTCTACTTTAAGCTTTTTATTTATACAATTACTTGGAGGAAAGAAATGGTAGGGAATTTTTAATCATGGCAAAACATAGTAGTTTTTAAAAGCAGCTTTTTCACTGAAATGGTGGCTGGATTTATGGGGAAATCGCTGGAGGATGAAGATATTACTTTTCTAAAGTATCAGCTGAAGCCCATCTGTGTACCTGTGTCTGGTGATGTCTTAATTTGCAACCTTATTATCAAAGGCTCTCAGCAAAGGTCATCAAACAAACAAACAAACAAAGCCATTTGTTAGAGACAGAGATTTTGTTAGAGAAAAAAGATGAGTCACACTTTTGCACTCTCCATCCAGAGAAGTAGAATATATAAATTCTTCTAAAAATTGTTATGCATTAAAGCAATAAAGTCACTAATCCCAGAAAATGTTTTACTTTCATTTTTCAACTTTTATTAAGCTTTTTCATCTCTTACTGAGTATTTCATTTTCAAAGCAAAAAAGTTCCCAGTGAAGACATGGCAAAATGATAAAGTCCTTTTTTTTTTTTAAATGAAAAAGGGAAAACCATTCATATTTCTTGTTTTCACTTTCCAAGCACAGTTGTTTTTGTTTTCATTTGATTTTCATTTTAGTATATGTAAACACTGAATAAAAATCACAAAGATAGCGAAGCCTTTAAAAGAGAAGCTTCAGTAACTGTGGGCACACATATTCCTAGGTAAACCATGCTACTTTAGGATGATTAACCCTCTCTTATGCCTAAATCAGGAATTGGTCTCCTTATGAGAACGCTAAGTTCTTATGGCTCTTACAGAGCATCAGCCTTTAGGGTGCATTGACAGATAGTGCCTGCTAGGTAAGGAGCTAAAAGAAAAGATTTTCTGAGATTTTAATATCAGAAAATTTGTGATATCACAGTCCTAAAATTAAAGAAAGCATAAAGAAGCAAAGTACTTATTTTTGTCCATAGGATAGCAGGCTATTTGAAACCTGATATAGTGTTCTTGCCACAACAATTAATATTCCATGCATCAATGAGAAACAATTACTTTTGAGACATTTCAAAAAACTGAAGTCTCCAAATATAGCCCACAGAACCATAAAGGCTAATATGCTAACCCCTTTCTGCAAAGAACAATGACACTCATTCATTCATCCAAACTTTCATTAATTTATTCATTAGTTCATCAATTTACTGAGTAGTTTATCTGCAGTCAGCATTATTCCAGGGACTGGAATATATCAGTGAAAAAAACTTCCGACCCCCAAAGTAGCTTCTATATTCTTGGAGTATAAGGATAATGAAATAGATAATACAAAAGTATTGATAACTAAATGGGCAAGAGAATTTCACATAGTTATAAGTCTTATGATGACTATAAAAAATAATAAGAGGGAGAGAGAGAATGGAAGGGTCTAGGAGCAGTTTCTGAGAAGGTGATATCTGAGCCTGAAATATGAGTACTCACAAGCAGTATGATACAGAAGATGGTGAATGAAAGAAATTCAAGTAGAGGAAACTGTAGTCAGTGTATTTGATCAAAACAGAGTCTGTATGATTGGAGTTCAGAAGGTAAAGAGATTAAACAGGAGATAAGTTTACAGAGGTAAGTAGGATAAAAATGGTCAGAGACTTGAAGATCATAAGGAAACCAGATTTTAAATCCAGTGGGACATAATTTATAGAATCAAAAGCAGGAGATTGGCTTGATTTGATTTATACTTAAAAAAGAATATCTGGCAAGAGAATGGAAAATGGATTATAGACAAGCAACAGAAACAGGTAGAAACAATAGTTGCTATAATAGAGTAATAGCAGTAGACATGGTCAGAAGCATGGAAATTCATGGAGACCTGCACATGGACAGGAAGAGGATGTGGGGAAGTAAAGAAATCAATCAATAAACCATATCTAAGTTTTTTGCCTGAATAAATGGATGGGCTGTGAGCTATTGCCTGGCATGGAAAAAACTAAGAAGAAGAAAAAAATGTGTTGGAAATAGAAGTCAGAGATTTTCTTTGTCAATATTAACTTTTCTTTTTTTTTAAATTTATTTTTTTTTTTCAGTGGGTTTTGTCATACATTGATATGAATCAGCCATAGAGTTACAGAATATTAACTTTAAGATGTCTCTTAGACATTTAAGTAGAGATTACATGTAAGAAGTTGGCCATACCAGACTAGGGATATTCCAACACCCCCAAGTCTATCATGCACACACAAAAAAGACAGAGAAAAGCAAGCTGAGAAGGAATACCAGTGAAACAGAAGAAACACTGGAGAAGGATGGTGTCATCAGAGTCAAGAGTAAATGAGTCAAGAGAAGTAGTAGATAGCTGTGCTAATACTGAGAAATCAAGGAAGACAAGGACAGAGAAGGAATGATTTTGACAAGAGCTGCACTGGTGGATTTGTGAGGATATGTATTAATATTAATGAAAGAAGTTTAAAATATTTTTTTATAACAAACAAACCCTCAAATATCAGTGGTTAAACTCAATAAAGTCTTCCTTGCCAAACAGGCGATGTCCTGAGGTCAATCACTGACCTCCTTTCCAGTTCGTGGCCCTCATTCATCTTGTATAATGCCACTTTAAACAAATGACTTTTACGTTCGTCACAGCAGCAGAAGACAGCATGGTATATTTTTTTAAAAATCTGGCCTGAAAAATGTTTACATAACTTCCATACACATTATCCAAAATCCATTTACATGGCAAAGAAAACTGGGAAATATAGAAGAGAACATGAGTATCTGGTGAGCACAGTGTCTACTTGGGATAGTAACCTAAATTACTGCACTGAAGACAGGATGAGAGATGACAAATTAGAAAGAAAGAATAAGGACAATACAAATACTCTGCATCTCATAAAAGCCTTCCTTGACGCCACCTCCTCCTCAAGCTACCAGTCCATTTCTCTGCTCTCGTTTGTACTTAACACTTTGAATTACCAACCAACATCTGAATAATATTCTTAATAAAACTTTTGCTCTGTCATGAGCCAATGATAAAATTTTTGAAAATACTGGCAAAAGATACCTGATACAATTATATAGTTTGGAATTGTTACATAATGAGCATTCATAGGACAAGGACAGTAATTTTTTTTTCTTCTAACTTTGTATGATTAATGGACCCACCCCACACACACACAAATAGGAACTGCATCAAAGAAAACAAACTGAAGTGAAGTAAAGTGAAGTTGCTCAGTTGTGTCCAACTCTTTGAGATCCCCATGGACTGTAGCCTACCACGCTCCTCTGTCCATGGGATATTCCAGGCAAGAGTACTGGAGTGGTTGCCATTTCCTTCTCCAGGGGATCTTCCCAACACAAGGATTGAACCAGGATCTCCCGCATTGTAGGCAGATGCTCTACCATCTGAGCCACCAGGTAAGTTCTAAAAAAAAACAAAAGTACATGACAAATTTTGACTTAAGTACTTACTTCCATTATGAACCTAAGGTGAATAATGGAGAGAGGATCAGTATTTATAAGTTTTTTCTATGTGTTAGGCATGTTAATACATTGCTATATAAACCACATAGTAACATTAATTAGTATTAGGATCTTATTTGAAACTTGAAATTTAGGCTCTAAGATGAAATTTTAGTAAGCAAGATAGCTGGGGTCTAAAATCAGTTGATTTTGATTTCAAAGTCCATGTTTTTTCTAACCCTTGATGATTTCTGTTCAAAATTCAATAAATCAGGGTACATATCTATTCTATTTTAAAATTCTAAGATCAAGAGCTTCTACAAAACGGCCTTTGAGAAAAAATATCTTCTATTAAAACTATACTTTAATTCTAATAATTACTTCTAACTTAAAACTCAGTCTTCTATCAAGGAGCTGCTTTTAGAATACTTTCATTTTGATATTTCACATGACATCAAACTCAACACCCCCCCAAACCTTATTTCCCTTTTAAAAGCTACTCTCTCCCCAAGATTCTCATTTTACCATGGCATCACTTCTCCTGTCACCCCACAATTCAGTCAGTCTATTGACCTATCACCAAGTTATCCATTATTCTTATGAACGTATTTTCTCTGCTAGTTTAAAACTCTTTGAAGAAAAGACTCCGTATCTTCTCCATCTTTTTATGTCCATTATCTCTGCCATTATCTTATTTATAACAGGTGCACAATACATGTTTGTTGATGCCTTTAATGACAAAATATAATTTTAATTCACTCTTCTATTTTTACTACATTTACTACCTAAATCTAAGGTCTCATAAGTTACTTACTAATACAGCTCCGTCACTGACCTCCTAGCTCCCAGTAGATCTCCTTATAAGTATCATATAGACCCCCTGGAGAAGGGAATGGCTACCCACTCCAGTATTCTTACCTGGAGAATCCCATGAACAGAGGAGCTTGGTGGGTTGCACTCCACGGAGTTGCAAAGAGCTGAACCTGACTGAGCAACTAAGCATTCACTATACACAGTAATCAAGCAAAAAAACTCATAAAATACTACTTGATCACATCAGTTCTCCTTTCCCAATTCTACAATGGAATTATACTGACTATTAATTTAGATGAAAGTTATTGACATACAGTCTTCCTAATCTAGGTCATCTTTGTCTCCCAACCAATGAACAGGTAGGGTTTTAAACACAGGAGATCATTGAATCGGTATACACTTCCTTATTCTTCTCTTTAAGTATGACTAAGAGCTCTGGAAATGATGTATAAAACAAATATTATAAGACTGTTAAAGATTGAAAGAAGAAAGTAGAATAGCTAGAAACCTCAGGACTCAGGAACAACGTGGTGGTGAGACCTCTGGGTTTCTTTTGGCCTCATGTAATCCAGATTTAGAACTGAAGAACCCAGAAACCTGAAAGCACCTACAATCATAAGCAAAAAATATCTCCAAGAAAAGCCTTATTCAAAGGATCAATCTATGAAAGCAGAAAATGTTTAGATAATAACTGCACTACCCCCACCAAATGTCACAGGGCAAGTTGTGACCCCACTCTGCCCCCATGCCAGCAAAGGCTGAATGAAGAAATTAGACTGCAAAATTTGAAGCTATAATAAGACACCTCAGCATTCTTGCCAGAATGATGTTAAGAGGAGGCTAAGCTGAAAGGCAGGATGTTCAGCACCACCCAGCAATAACAAAGACTCATACCATAATGATGCCGGTGAGACCAACTGGGGAGCAAAACTCTCACCCACAAATAGCAATAACGAGGAGGACAAACTGCAGGTGTTAAAATCCTAATGACAAGCCTGGACTTCTACACCCACCAGAATGTAATAAGATAGCAGAATGATGTTCAGAAAAAAGTAATCTAAAAAAGATGGTTTAGCAACTTTGTGGATATTGACTAACTAATTCTAAAGTATTAAAAGGGAAAACATCTAAAACAGCCAACACAATGTTAAAGAATTAAAAAAAAAAAAGAAAACAGACTGACAAGATTTACTATCAATGTACAATTGGTGACAGTGTGGTACTGGTGAAAGAACAGATGAAGAGATCAAAGGAACAGAATAGAGAGTCAGAAATAGACCCACACAAATATAAACAACTGATCTTCAACAAATGAGCAAAGGCAATACAGTGGAGTATATTTTTTTGCAACAAATGGTGCAGGAACAAGTGGACATCCACATGCCAAAAAATAATAATAATCTAAACACAGACCTATACACTAAACTGAATTAAAATAAAAATACAACACATCATAATGTGAGTGATACAATTAAAGCAGTTCTAAGAGGAAATTTTTCCCTGATGGCTCAGACAGTAAAGAATCTGCCTGCAACTCAGGAAACCCAGGTTCAATCCCTGGGTTGGAAGATCCCCTGGAGAAGGGAATGGCAACCCAGTCCAGTATTCTTGCCTGGAGATTCCCACGGATAGAGGAGGCTGGCAGGCTACAGTCCATGGGGTCGCAGAGTCAGACATGACTGAGTGATTAACACTACATATTCAAAGGAAATTCACAGCATTAAATGCACTTATTAGAAAAAATAAAGTCTGAACTGAGTAATCTCACTTCCTGCTTCAAGAATCTAGAAAAAGAAGAGCAAAATAACCCCAAGCTAGTGGAAAGAAGGAAATAATATAGAATAGAAATGAATGAAATTGAGAACTATTGAAAATAGTAGATAAAAATCATAGGGACAAAGTGCTGATTTTTCAAAAATGCAAATAAAATTGAAAAACTTCTAATAAAATGAAAGAAAAGAAATTCATTGATAGATAAGACACATGGATCAATGGATATCAGACTCACAACCTATGAATCAACCCATAGAAACAGGCCCAAGTAATTTTGGACAAAGTTCATATATAATTCAGTGGAGTCTTATAAATAAGGCTGCTAGAGCAATTGGGGTTTTGGACATTCATAGACAAAACAAACAAGAAAAAACCTTATAGAAAAACATATTATCTTCAAGAACTATGAGGCCAACGGTTCTTAAACTTGACGTCAAAACTACAACCCATAAAAGGAGATATTGATAGACTATACTTCACCAAAATAAACAAGATTTTACTCTGTGAAAGACCATGTTAAAAGGATAAAGACACAAGCTACAGTGAGAGAAAACATCAAATTACAACTAGCATCTAGAAAGATAAAGAACTCTCAAAAGTCAGTATTAAGAATGAAAATAAAAAAGAAAACAATAATCCAGTTAGAGAATAGACACAAAGATACAGACAGACACTTCACCAAAGAAGATAGATATACAAGTGCAAATAAATATATGAAAATATGTTCAAAATCTTTTCCTAATATATCACTATACACCAGTCAGAATGGCTGAAGTAAAAAAAATAAAGATAACTCTAAACGCTGATAAGAATGTGGAGGAAATGCATTACAAATACTTTTCTGCTGAAAATGAAAAATGGTACAGCCACTCTGGAAAATCATTTGGTAGTTTCTTAATAAAACTAAACATTCAACTACCATATGACCCAGCAATTTCACTCCTGAGGATTTATCCCAGAGAAATGAGGCTTAAAATGAAGACATCAAACTGTACATGAATGTTTATAGTGTATTCATAGTGGTTCAAAACCTGAAACAACCCAGATGTATTTCAATAAGTGAATGTTTAAACAAATTATGGTATGGCATACTGATATCACAAAACAATTTATACGTGCAACCACCTCTAAATGAATCTCCAGATGATTATGCTGAGTGGAAATTACACATATACTCCATGCTTATAATTATATAACATTAACAAAATGGTAAAATTATGAAAATAGAAAACAGAGTAGTGGTTATCAAGGGTTAAGGTGATGAGAGGAGCAGCAGGGAAATGGATCTGGCTATAAAAAGACAACTGAAGGACTCCTGTGGTGACAGAGTGTTCTGTCTTGACTTTATCGATGTCAATATCCTGACTGTGATACTGTACTACAGCTCTGCAAGAGGATACCACTGGGGGAAACTGGGTAAAGAGTAAGGGGATCTTTTCGTTATTTCTAACTGCTGCATGTTAACTAGTGATTATTTCAAATAAAAGAGTTTAATAAAAAAAATAAACATATGAAGGGATAGACACCTTAGTTTGATTCTAACTAAGAAATATGAATACTCAGACTCATTTATAGAGCCTGCTGATTTCTTCTATGCATGCATGCTCAGTCTCTCAGCTGTGTCCCGACTCTTTGTGACTTCATGACTGCAGCTCGCCAGGCTCCTCTGTCCATGGGATTATCCAGTCAAGAACACTGGAGTGGGTTGTCATTTTCTTCTCTAGGGGATCTTCCTGAGGCAGGGATCAAACCCACATCTCCTGCACTGGCAGGCAAATTCTTTACCACTGAGCCACCTGGAAGGACTGATACTGAAGCTGAAACTCCAATACTTTGGCCACCTGATGTCAAGAACTGACTCATTTGAAAAGACCCTGATGCTGGGAAAGATTGAAGGTAGGAGGAGAAGGGGACAACAGAGGATGAGATGGTTGGATGGTATCACTGACTCAATGGACATGTGTTTGAGTAGACTCTGGGAGTTGGTGATAGACAGGGAGGCCTGGCGTGCTGCAGTCCATGGGGTCACAAAGTCAAACACGACTGAGTGACTGAACTGAACTGAACTGAGCCACCTGGGAATCCATGATTTCTTCCTAAACTTCTTCTTTTAGAATAACTCATCAGAAGCTTCCCATTTCATATTTCTGATCTTTCCTTTCAAATTTACAAAATTACTGCTGATGGTAAAGAGCTTTCATGATACAGGAGTGAAGTGAAAATACCCCATGTGTGGCCTGCTCTTCTACTGTTTAGGACTCTTTTTCTGACTCTTTGACTTCATAATGTATTTGTTTGGAGGACCCCATGATCTACTGCTTTTGTCACTTCCAAGAAATATATCACAATGTCACCCAGAAACAGGTAGTGATGTACTTCATGATTTTATTCTGCTCAATTACTTACAGTTGCCTTTCTTTACTTTGCCATGTCAGTAGCTTTTAGACAACCCTTCTATCTTACAGGAATCTTTTCTATTTGATTTTTCATATGTTCAGCTTGGTAGAGCTAAGTCACTCAGAATACAGCTTCAGTGCCCAGTGATCCTGCTTCAGAACTTTATTGGATCATGTGAAATACTCAAGCAAGAAACTCAAATAACTAAATCTAACTTTCCAAGCTGGACTGTATATATAGGTGAAATGGCTCCCCAAATGGTGGTTCTTTCAAGGCACTCAAACACATTTTAAAAAATAAAAATCAAACAAATATTTGTAGAGTGCTATATATATGTACCCATCGCTGTATGTCATTATAAAGAGTCCCAAAGCAACTTCTGGTAGGAAGACACCAGCTTGATTGGGAGAGAGGCACATGACATCAAGAAGTAGGAAATCAATTAGCATTAAAGAAATACATAATATGATCTCTAATCTAACAATTTTAGAAAACATTTTATTAATAACTAGTTTTTCAATGATAAGTGTCAAATATTACCATATTTATATAATTTTAAAATTTTTCATGGAATCTTTACTATATGAGTCTAATGCTGTACTAAACATCAGAATGTGTATGATACTGGAAATACCAAAGACAGGGTTCTTTAGACAAAGTCAGGACCCTGACTTTAAACAGCTGACATTTTGGTTGGAAAAATGCATCTCATCATGGGAAAATGTATAAATAACACATAACAATGTAAGAGAAAATAAAAATGTATTTAATAAGAAAAGCACTCTTGAGAGAACAGCAACCAAAAATATCAAAATGTAGTAGAGACATTTTTATATAAGGAGTGTGACTAGAGATGGGACTTATAAATAAATACTGGAGTGTATTGACAGAATTGGCAGATAGTCACATGAAAGTTTAAATTTCAAAGATTCTATTTTTCCAACCATATTTCCACAGCTTAGATCCCTTTCCTTAGGCATCTTCTCAGTGAACAGCATTCTGAGCTCAGGACCTTCCTTTCTTCCTGTTAAGTCTTCATCCATTTCCCCCACGCAAAGTCTTACCCTACAACTTCAGTTCTTTGCTCTTTTTTATCCATGCTTAAACATTCACAGGCTTGGCTGCTTACCTAAAGTCCAGAGGAGATCTCCACCTCCCTTTCCTGGGTACTTGCTGAAAGGAATCTCTTGCCTGAAAGAATCTGTCAACTGACACTGTATAGTACCCACCCGACTGTATTATCTGCAGGCGGGATTCTCCTCAAGTGTGTTCCCTACCCCAGTGTGCCTTCCAAGTTCCTATTATTTTGGTATCAGGTTCTATGCCTCCATGACTGTAACTAATTGACCATTTAAACCACTGAATCAGATCTGTTTCCCCACACTATCAAAATGGCATATTTATTCACTATTTTGTTTCTTTGAAATGACCATCTATTCTTCTAAAGAATGTACACAAGGGTTTCATGAGGGTGGATTATATTGAATGAAATTCTCACTAAAAATAGCAAAATTTAGAATTTAATTTAGGATTGCAAAAAGGTCTTGGAGGGAAGTGATTGTAAGTCATGCTAATGCAATAACAAGTACAAGAGTTCAATACAAAGTGATAATGATGTACACAGTGCAAGATGTGCTATATTATATTTGCAATCATCACAAACATTTAGTGCTCAGTTCCATCTGACTCCTCCTGGGTACTCTATGAACTATAGTCTGCCAGGATCCTCTCTCCATGAGATATCCAAGCAAGAATACTGGAGTGGGTTGCCATTTTGTAACAGGACACGTATTAAGAAATTAATGCATACAATAATCCTGGCAATTTCAGTATGAAAGAGGTTTGGACACTTATAGAGGAAAAATTAAACAGACTGGAAAGGAGGCTAGATAATAGATAGTAGATAATTCTAGTAAGTATGAATGAAGAGTGATAAAATCACTGTATATGACTTAGTGAAAAACAAAATTAAAAAAAAAACTACCAGCAATTTTTTTATCTCTATGTAAGAATGGTAATTCCTTTAGTGACTAGAGTTATAAATGATTTCTATTTTGATTAAAGCCTATAACTACAGAAATGTAAAATTTTGAGGTCTATTTTGAACTGTAGTGTTGAGGAGACTCTTGAGCGTCCTTGGATTGCAAGGAGATCAAACCAGTCAATCCTAAAGAAAATCAGTCCTGAATATTCATTGGAAGGATTAATGCTGAAGCTGATGTTCCAATACTTTGGCCACCTGATGCGAAGAACTGACTCATTGGGAAAGACCCAGATGCTGGGAAAGATTGAAGGCAAGAGGAGAAGGGGACAACAGAGGATGAGATGGTTGGATGTCATCACTGACTCAAAGGACATGAGTTTGAGCAAGCTCCCGGAGTCAGTGATGGACAGGGAGACCTGGTGTGCTTCAGTCCATGGGGTTGCAAAGAGTCTGAGTGACTGAACTGAACTTAACTGATGGCAGGCTAGGATCTCATAGCATAAAACTCCAAATCCAAAACCATTAGGGCAGTTAATCACCACTTCTGTCTTAACTTATTTCCTACTCCACACACCTTTAGCTTTTGTGGGGTTTTTTTGTTTGTTTGGTTGGTTTTTTAAATGGTGCAGTATTTCAGGTCCAGCTCTCCAGGAGTCAGTAGAGGAGCATGTCAAGTCATGAGTAACGTCTCCCATCCCCTCCAATGGTCTTCGGTTACCGTTTTAGTGTTGCAATGATAAGTTAAGTTAATAGAAGCTAAACTAATTAAACAAACAAACTCTACTGAACATCTCCCATCTGTTCCTGGGAATATAATCAACTCTCCCTTCATCGTTCTGTGCCCTGGATGGCTGCTGTCCCTGGTCCACATTCCTGACTCCTTTGCACTCTACTCTTTTGTTGGCAGAAGAAGGGAAAGAAGGAGGAAATATGGCTGGAGTTTACTTCTTGAGCCCCTTCACTGTGGTCACTGTAGGCCAGTGGTAAGAGTGTGCCCTCTTCTGACAGGGAGTTCTCTTTTTTTTTAATTTTTCATTCATTTTTATTAGTTGGAGGCTAATTGCTTTACAATATTGTAGTAGTTTTTGCCATACATTGACATGAATCAGCCATGGATTTACATGTGTTCTCAATCCTGAACGCCCCTCCCACCTCCTTACCCATCCCATCCCTCTGGATCATCCCAGTGTACTAGCCCTGAACACTTGTCTCATGCATCCAACATGGATTTCTCTTCTTATTAGTTCCTCTCACCTCTCCACTTCAGAGAGGGGTTGGCAGACATTCTATTCCAATCCCAGAGAACCAAACTATTCATGTCAGCCAGCTCCATCACTCAGTCGTGTCTGACTCTTTGCGACACCATGAATTGCAGCATGCCAGGCCTCCCTCTCCATCACCAACTCCCAGAGTTTACTCAAACTCATGTCCATCGTGTCGGTGATACCACCCAGCCATCTCATCCTCTGTCGTCTCCTTCTCCTCCTGTCCCCAATCCCTCCCAGCATCAGGGTCTTTTCCAGTGAGTCAATTATTTGCATGAGGTGGCCAAAGTATGAGTTTCAGCTTCAGCATCAGTCCTTCCAATGAACAACCAGGACTGATCTCCTTTAGAATGGACTGGTTGGATCTGCTTGCAGTCCAAGGAACTCAAGGGTCTTCTCCAACACAACAGTTAAAAAGCATCAATTCTTCAGCACTTAGCTTTCTTCAAGTCCAACTCTCACATCCATAAATGACCACTGGAAAAACCATAGCCTTGACTAGACAGACCTTTGTTGGCAAAGTAATGTCTCTGCTTTTTAATATGCTATCCAGGTTGGTCATAACTTTCCTTCCAAGGAGTAAGAGTCTTTTAATTTCATGGTTGCAATCACCATCTGCAGTGATGTTGGAGCCCCCCCAAAATAAAGTCTGACACTGTTTCCACTGTTTCCCCATCTATTTGCCATGAAGCGATGGAACCAGATGCCATGATCTTAGTTTTCTGAATGTTGAGCTTTAAGCCAACTTTCTCACTCTACTCTTTCACTTTCATCAAGAGGCTTTTTAGTTCCTCTTCACTCTCTGCCATAAGGGTGGTGTCATCTGCATATCTGAGGTTACTGATATTTCTCCTTGCAATCTTGATTTCAGCTTGTGCTTCATCCAGCTCAGTATTTCTCATGATGTACTCTGCATATAAGTTAAATAAGCAGGGTGACAATATATAGCCTTGAAATACTCCTTTTCCTATTTGAAACCAGTCTATTGGGTTCCATGTCCAGTTGTAACTGTTGCTTCCTGACCTGCATATAGGTTTCTCAAGAGGCAGATTAAGTGGTCTGGTATTCCCATCTCTTTCAGAATCTTCCACAGTTTATTGTCATCCACACAGTCAAAGGATTTGGCATAGTTGATGAAGCAGAAATAGATGTTTTTCTAGAACTCTCTTGCTTTTACAATGATCCAGCAGATGTTGGCAATCTGATCTCTGGTTCCTCTGCCTTTTCTAAAACCAGCTTCACAAAAATAAAAAAAATAAAACCAGCTACAACATCTGGAAGTTCATGGCCCATGTATTGCTGAAGCCTGGCTTGGAGAATTTTGAGCATTACTTTACTAGCATGTGAGATCAGTGCAGTTGTGCAGTAGTTTGAGCATTCTTTGGGATTGGAATGAAAACTGACCTTTTCCAGTCCTGTGGCCACTGCTGAGTTTTCCAAATTTGCTGGCATATTGAGTGCAGCACTTTAACAGCATCATCTTTCAGGATTTGAAATAGTTCAACTGGAATTCTGTCACCTCCACTAGCTTTATTCATAGTGATGCTTTCTAAGACTCACTTGACTTCACATTCCAGGATGTCTGGCTCTAGGTGAGTGATCAATCATTGTGACTATCTGGGTGGTGAAGATCTTTTTTGTACAGTCCTTCTGTGTATTCTTACCACCTCTTCTTAACATCTTCTGCTTCTGTTAGGTCCATACCATTTCTGTCCTTTATCGAACCCATTTTTGCATGAAATGTTCCCTTGGTATCTCTAATTTTCTTGAAGAGATCTCTAGTCTTTCCCATTCTCTTGTTTTCCTCTATTTCTTTGCATTGATCGCTGAGGAAGGCTTTCTTACCTCTCCTTGGTATTCTTTGAAACTCTGCATTCAAATGGGAATATCTTTCCTTTCCTCCTTTGCTTTTCGCTTCTCTTCTTTTCATAGCTATTTGTAAGGCCTCTTCCGACATGTATTTCCCTACAAAATGTTCAATTTTGTAATAACCCTTTATTATATTCACTTCAGCTTTCTCCAATTTGATTGTGCTATCATTTCCTGCTGAGACATAACTGACATCCAAAAAAATTAAACACATTGTTTTCTGGCATCACTACATAGAATATGGATGACATTAATACGATTTCCAAATCTTCCCATATTCTACCATGCTGTTTACTACATACTTCTTGAATTACTCACAATAAGCATAAAGATAGAAATGTGGGATGCGGATATTGACAGATTTTAGGAATATTCCTTATTGGAGAGCCACAGTTTTGCTAATGAAATTTCAGAAATTGCATATTGTATGAATCATTTTGTGTGTTTCGAGTATTAGATGAAGTTAGTGAGGGACAAATAAATTTTGTCAGGAAAGCCTACCAGTTGTATAAAAGCTTTGGGAAAAGCCAAACCCTTTAGACCTATTATTGATATTGATTATTTCATTTTATTTAATTTTTTTCAGAATAAATTTCTTTACAAGACCAGCTGGAATGGGTTTACTCTTTACAGGTCACACTGACTATCCCTAAAAATGCCTGTTTCTGTGTACACCTTCACACTGTCTATCCAAACACACTCAGTGACAGATTCTTTCCTCTTTCTCTTCCTGTGAAATCTGGTTTCTATCTAACATCCAGAACAAATGACAGCTTCTCCATGAGGTGTATCCAGATGTCTCCAAAGGCTATTACTTTCTCTGTATTTTCAAACTCTTGGGTGTATCCCTTTAATATATTAAAATTAGAAGTCTAAATATGTTGTGAGTTTCTGGATGGCAAAGGTCTAATTTATTTTTCTTCCCCTAGTATCCAGTTCAGTATATAACAGCATACAATAATTATTTAATGAATGAACGAATTAGTCAATTTATTATCTAACCACAATGCAAACCCACATAGAGCATTTAGATTCTGTTCTTATAAAGCCCCAAATGTGTATTCCTAAATGTAAATAAGGGATCATTTTCTGATCAAAAATAATTAAACATATTATCTATTAAATTATTTTAATACTAATTTAACAGTTGTTACTTAACTGAGCTTGGATATTTTATTTCTTGATTTTACATAAACACAAACTTCAACTGTATCTGTTAAAACATATGCATTGTTTTCCACTTAAATCCACTGAGAAACAATTCATGAAGCAAACAAAAACAAACAAAAAATTACAAACCAAATTCTGGTCATAAAATGGTAACTGTTTGAAAAGGATATGGAAAATCTACTTGAATCTTTCTTATGCACAATCTATTTAACATTAAACTGCTCACTGAAATCTTTAAAAAGCCTGAGAGGTAATATAATGAATGACTATCGAGCAAGTCAGCAGATGGTATTCCTCAGAGCTATAATACAACTGGACATGATGACTAAGGATACTGTTGTAAAACTTGTCCACAATTTTAACAATGAACGCTATAAATTTCATAGGTCTATAAGCTGTCCAAATCAGCACGATTCTTCTCACTGTTAAGACTGTAAATATAACTGCTTATTCTATTGGGCTTTTCAATCCTGCTATCTCACTATTCTATGGTTGCTAAGCAACCTTGGTACTATTATGGCATGATCACTTAAAAAAAAATGGAATCACCAAAATGTGTTTGCTGATTTATTTATTTGAATGGAAATGATCCAGGTCCAAAATAAAATCTTTTCATTGTGACAGCTGGCACTGACTGGGTAACAACTTGCAACTTGACTGTAATCACAGTTAATACAATGTTTTCCTCTGAAAAGGTAGACTCCTAGGTACCCTCTAATCCCAAATGTATATTTGTTTAATCATTTTTGGCCAGGATTGCTTTTGAATACCTGAAGATAGATTTGGCCTTTGGAAGTTCATGTGAAAAAGTATATATGTAGTGGAGCCCAGGGCCAGGACGTTTGTAGGACAATATGAAGTGTGAATTATTGCAACTGTAGTACTCAGTGAGGAAACTAACCCATCAAGCTATATAAGTTGTCACAAAATGTACTGAGGCATTCCGTTCCACTCAGGTGAGATAGGACGAAGGGCAGAAAGAAGGAGTCTGAGTCATAAAATCTTTCCTGCCTCAGGGTAATAGTAACTTATTTCACAATATTTATAGGTCACTAATGGTAACTGATCCAAAAGAAATGGTGGCATCGAATTGTCCTTGGCCTCTTGTCAAAAAGAAAGAAATCATCTATGAATATAGTCAAGGGCCAAAAAAGAAAAAAACACAATAAATGACAACACTATTAGCATAAATACAGGAATAATAACAGTATGTAATTTATATGGTCTATCTTCAATGTTTTTTCTAATGAAATTATTCAAATTCTAGTACATGCAGAGAATATTTATCACACAGAGGAAAAGAAAGTCTACCAGTACACTATTCAAACTTATGAGGCTAAATTCGCTATATTCACTTTGACTGTTCCTGGGTGAAGAGAATAATACGATGAATCATCCTTTCCTCCCTCTATTTCTCCTTCCCAGGTTAGATGGCTTTGTCAGGAGAAGCTGAGATACCAGAAAATAAATTCAGCTCTTTCCTGTACTCTGTATCGCAGAGCAGCACACATACATTTTTCTAGTTCTTAATTTTTATCCTTTCATTCTGTTCCTAAGCTGTTCCATGATAACTTAGGCTAAAGAAAACTGCATTGTTTAGTGATATTACTCATGGCTACCGTCTTCTGAGGACTTGATATGTGACCAGAGTTCATACCATTCTAGATTATCCCGTGCTTGTTTGTCCAGTGTAATAAGAATCCATTAAATAATACAGAGTCTTTGTTTCAGGGAAGAATGGACATGAAACCAGATAAAATTCAAATTTTTTTCTATGATAAGCACTACAGTAAAACAATGCAATGAAATGGGGTAGCTACTTTATTCCTAAAATATAGATTATGATTCCACTCACTCTTCTGTTATTCTGCTGAAATACTTTTAAATGGTGTTTTACCAAGGCATAAACCCTGCTGAGAATCCTCAGACATGTGCATACTATAAAGCACACTTCTTGTTTCCATAACCTTTATGGCTAAGCTCTTTTCATCAAGACTATAACATCTATTCTCTGTTTTATATTGCTAATTATCCCAAACATCGTATAACACTCTTACCCATCAGTTTAGAGTTTAGAAATTCATATGGGAACTCTGGGAAAATTTAGTGTCACAGAATTCATTAATGAATTTCAATTTTATACAATACATGTTTAAAAGTATACTTATGAGTAAGTTTGTGTCTGGCATTAATTAGTCTCTTTGACTGATTGATAACCGAATTAGCTAATTATTTGAATATATTAAACTGCCAAGTTTGAGCATATATTGATACATATAAATCATTCTTAAGTTTTAAAATTTATTTAAATCAATGTCTGCAATATGTTTCTTCCCAGGTGGCGTTAGTGGTAAAGAACCCAAATGCCAATGTAAGAAACATAAGAGAAACCTGCAATGCAGGAGACGTGGGTTCGATTCCTGGTTTGGAAAGATCCCTTGAGAGAGGTCATGGCAACCCACTCCGGTTTTCTTGCCTGAAGAATCCCATGGACTGAGGAGCCGGGTGGACTATAGTCCACAGGGTCACAAAGAGGCAGAAATGATTGAAGTGACTTAGCAGCAGAAGCAGTTGCATTAATTTAGTTGACTACCTTGAAAGAGGTAGACTATATTGTAAAAATATTTAGAATTTTATTAAGCAAACAATGGAATAAACTTAAATGCTACCTTTAAATAATATATTCATTGCTTACTAAAAAAATAAACAGTTTTGTTAATTAGACTCCTCTAGTTGGTAAAGAATCCGCCTGCAATGCAGGAGACCCTGGTTCGATTCCTGGGTCGGGAAGATTCACTGGAGAAGGGATAGGCTACCCACTCCAGTATTCTTGGGCTTTCCTTGCGGCTCAGCTGGTAAAGAATCTGCCTGCAGTGCGGGAGGCCTGGGTTTGATCCCTGTGTTGGGAAGATCCCCTGGAGAAGGGAAAGGCTACCTACCCCAGTACTCTGGCCTGGAGAATTCCATGGGCTTTGTAGAGAATTCCATGGATTATACTTGGACTTGAGTCCACGGGGTCTCAAGGAGTCATACAAGACTAAGCGACTTCACTTTCTTTCTTTTACCCTGAAACTCGATTCAGTTTTACTTAGACTCGTTATACCATGTGGCTTCAAACTGTGCTTATGGTGTGCAGAAAGATGACATGTCACTTGACTCAAGAGTGTCTGGTTTTGCATTCAAAAGACAGTAAACATTTTTATGGCATAAAACTGTTTAACTCAAATGAATGGCACTCACACGTGGGCTTCTAAGCTGCATTTATACATCTCATATTGCAGTGCACTTACATAAATCTTCCTCTTCTGGAGAGCATGCTTCCCTTGAGGGGCTCACCTGAAATGTCAGATCAACTAGAGCATGAAGATCTAGCGTAGTGAACAGTCTGAAAATATTCAGGTTGAGTTAAAACAAATACTTTCTTGTTTATAAAGCAAGATATACTTATTAGCACCTATTTAGGTATTACTTGAAGCTTTTAAACATATATCAACTCATGTTTTGTGTTTCTGTCCATAGGGGACAGGAAAAAAGAAACAGCAGAAAAAAAGAAAAATGAGACTTCTGCATGCTTAGGATGCCAATTATTCTGAAATAAAGTATTTTATGGCTAAAAATTACTAATAGTTAAATGTTTAAAATAAATATTTTGCCTAAACATCTAAAAAGTAGCATATCTGTACTGTGATAGCCGTTTAATCATAGTTCAGTGTCAACTTCATCACATTTGAAGAGAATCTATATTTACAAATTCTTAAACTTGTTATTTATCTACTCTATAAACAAAGTTGCCCATCATATAGAGTGAAGTAAGTCAGAAAGAAAAACACCAATACAGTATATTAACACATATATACAAAATTTAGAAAGATGGTAACAATGACCCTATATGTGAGATAGCAAAAGAGACACAGAAGTAAAGAATAGACTTTTGGACTCTGTAGGAGAAGGCGAGGGTGGGATGATCTCAGATAATGGCATTGAAACATGTATATTACTATATGTGAAACAGATCACCAGTCCAAGTTTGATGCATGAAACAGGGCACTCAAAGCCGGTGCCCTGGGACAACCCTGAGGGATGGGATGGAGAGGGGGGTGGGAGGGGGGTTCAGGATGGGGGTCACATGTACACCCATAGCTGATTTATGTCAATGTCTGGCAAAAACCACTATAATATTGTAAAGTAGTTAACCTCCAATTAAAATAAATAAGTAAATTTAAATTAAAAAAAAAATAAAGTTGCCCAGATGATAAAATTTATCATCTTACAAGTTAAAACAATCTTTGTTTTGGGGAAACAATCCTTAACAAGAAGTTAAATAAAACAATTCTTTCCTGAACACTTCAATGTACTTTTGGGTGGTAGGTAGTAAACTATATAGGCTAATTCTATGTACTAATCCATTCTTTTCAAAATCCTCCTAAATCTTGCTGCTCTGAACAGCAACAGATAATGAGATGTGGGGTCCCCTGGTGGCTCAGAGGTAAAGAATCTGCCTACAATGCAGGAGACAACCCCCGGGTCAGGAAGATCTCCTGGAGAAGAGAATGGCTACCCACTCCAGTGTGCTTGCCTGGGAAATCCCATGGACAAAGGAGCCTGATGGGCTACAGTCCATGGCGTGTCAAAGAGTTGGACACACAACACTGAGCAACTAACACTTTCACTTTCACACTTTCACCTCTCATATATGTCTGGGGTTTTTGTTGTTGTTGTTTTTAATTGCATCCTGTGATGTTGAGAGGGGAAAAATTAAACAAACTACAGAGGACAGTATACGGCAGAGTTGTCTCCTAAGAGCGCTTAAGAATAATTTTTGGATGTAAACATCCAATGGTCACTCCAAAATCTTAGACCAAGGAACAAAATAAAAAGACAACACTATCAAAGTTGTCTTTGATGTTGCTTCCTGAAAATAGGGTCCTTACTTTTTAGTCACGGTCACTAACTTTCTCCACAATTCCTTATCTATAGGTGATCCAAGAGATGACTGAATGTCATGGAATAACAACAACAAAAAAATGGTCTGCAGAAAATTCGTACTTGGAACTTTCTCCCTAATTAAAATCCATATCCTCATAAACAGTTAACATTCCTCACCTTATTAACATTACGTTGTTGAAGCACAATATTCATTTAATAAAAATTGAACTTGTTTCGAACACTCATGTAAAACTATATATTTCCTATTGAACATAAGAATGTCCTATGTATTCAAACATATTCACCTTTCCTTTTAGGTTTTTAAATGCAACAAATACAGTGAGCAAAACGTTTTTTTCCTTTATGATATTTACATGTGGTAAAGAACCCGCCTGCTGATGCAGAAGATGAAATTTGTTCCCTAGAACAGGAAGATCGCCAGGAGAAGGAAATGGCAAACCATGCCAGGGTTCTAGCCTGGGAAATACCATAGACATAGGAGCCTGGTGGGCTACAGTCCACAGGATCACAAGGGGTTGGACATGACTTAGCAATTGAACAACAACAACAGTCATTTACACTATATATTTCAGAGAATTTCCCATCATGGATTCACTGTTACTAAGGAATTAAAATTTGGACTGTGAAAATAAGTTCAGTTCAGTTGCTCAGTCGTGTCTGACTCTGTGACGCCATGAATCGCAGCACGCCAGACCTCCCTTTCCATCACCAATGCCCGGAGTTTACTCAAACTCATGTCCATCGAGTCAGTGATGCCATGCAGCCATCTCATCCTCTGTCGCCCCCTTCTCCTCCTGCCCCCAATCCCTCCCAGATCAGGGTCTTCTCCAATGAGTCAATTATTCACATGAGGTAGCCAAAGTATTGGAGTTTCAGCTTCAGCATTAGTTCTTCCAATGAACAACCAGGACTGATCTTTAGAATGGACTGGTTGGATTTCCTTGCGGTCCAAGGGACTCTCAAGACTCTTCTCCAACACCACAGTTCAAAAGCATCAATTCTTCTGCACTCAGCTTTCTTCACAGTCCACTCTCACATCCATACATGACCACTGGAAAAACCATAGCCTTGACTAGACAGACCTTTGTTGGCAAAGTAATGTCTCTGCTTTTTAATATGCTATCTAGGTTGGTCATAACTTTCCTTCCAAGGAGTAAGCGTCTTTTAATTTCATGGCTGCAATCACCATCTGCATTGATTTTGGAGCCCCCCAAAATTAAGTCTGACACTGCTTCCACTGTTTCCCCATCTATTTGCCATGAAGTGATGGAACCAGATGCCATGATCTTAGTTTTCTGAATGTTGAGCTTTAAGCCAACTATTTCACTCTCCTCTTTCACTTTCATCAAGAGGTTCTTTAGTTCCTTTTCACTTTCTGCCATAAGGGTGGTGTCATCTGCATATCTGAGGTTATTGATATTTCTCCTCGCAATCATGATTCCAGCTTGGGCTTCTTCCAGCCCAGCGTTTCTGAAGATGTACTCTGCATACACGTTAAATAAGCAGGGTGACAGTATACAGCCTTGACATATTCCTTTTCCTATTTGGAACCAGTCTGTTGTTCCATGTCTAGTTGTAACTGTTGCTTCCTGACCTGCATATAGGTTTCTCAAGAGGCAGGTCTGGGGGTCTGGTATGCCCAACTCTTTCAGAATTTTCCGCAGTTTATTGTGATCTACACAGTCGAAGGCTCCAGTATAGTCAATGAAGCAGACATAGATGTTTTTCTGGAACTCTCTTGGTTTTTTGATGATCCAAATGGCAATTTGATCTCTGGCTCCTCTACCTTTTCTAAAACCACCTTGAACATCTGGACGTTCATGGTTCACGTATTGCTGAAGCCTGGCTTGGAGAATTCTGAGCATTATTTTATTAACATGTGAGATGAGTGCAATTGTGTGGTAGTTTGAGCATTCTTTTGGATTGCCTTTCTTTGGGATTAGAATGAAAACTGAATTTTTCCAGTCCTGTGGCCACTGCTGAGTTTTCCAAATTTGCTGGCATATTGAGTGCAGCACTTTAACAGCATCATCTTTCAGGATTTGAAATAGTTCAACTGGAATTCTGTCACCTCCACTAGCTTTGTTCATAGTGATGCTCTTCAGGTCCCACATGACTTCACATTCCAGGATGCCTGGCTCTTGGTGAGTGATCACATCATTGTGATTATCTGAGTCGTGAAGATCTTTTTTGTACAGTCCTTCTGTGTATTCTTGCCACCTCTTCTTAATATCTTCTGCTTCTGTTAGGTCCATACCATTTCTGTCCTTTATCGAACCCATCTTTTCATGAAATGTTCCCTTGGTATCTCTAATTTTCTTGAAGAGATCTCTAGTCTTTCCCATTCTCTTGTTTTCCTCTATTTCTTTGCATTGATTGCTGAGGAAGGTTTTCTTATCTCTCCTTGCTATTCTTTGGAACTCTGCATTCCAATGGGAATATCCTTCCTTTTCTCCTTTGCTTTTCACTTCTCTTCTGTTCACAGCTATTTCTAAGGCCTCCTCAGACAGTGATTTTGCCCTTTTGCATTTCTTTTCTGTGGGGATGGTCTTAATCCCTGTCTCCTGTACAATGTCACGAACCTCTGTCCATAGTTCATCAGGCTCTCTGGCTATCAGATCTAGTCCCTTAAATCTATTTCTCACTTCCATTGTATAGTCATAAGGGATTTGATTTAGGTAATATCTGAATGGTCTAGTGGTTTTCCCTACTTTCTTCAGTTTAAGTCTGAATTTGGCAATAAGGAGTTCATGATCTGAGCCACAGTCAGCTCCCGATCTTGATTTTGCTGACTGTGTTGAGCTTCTCCATCTTTGGCTGCAAAGAATATAATCAATCTGATCTGGTGATGTCCATGTGTAGAGTCTTCTCTTGTGTTGTTGGAAGAGGGTGTTTGCTATGACCAGTGCATTCTCTTGGCAAAACTCTATTAGCCTTTGCCCTGCTTCATTCTGTACTCTAAGGCCAAATTTGCCTGTTACTCCACGTGTTTCTTGACTTCCTACTTTTGCATTCCAGTCCCTTATAAAGAGAAGGGCATCCTTTTTGGGTGTTAGTTCTGAAAGGTCTTGTAGGTCTTCATAAAACCATTCAACTTCAGCTTCTTCAGCATTACTGTTTGGGGCATAAGCTTGGATTACCGTGATATTGAATGGTTTGCTTTGGAAATGAACAGAGATCATTCTGTCATTTTTGAGATTGCACCCAAGTACAGCATTTTGGACTCTTTTATTGACAATGATGGCCACTCCATTTCTTCTAAGTGATTCCTGCCCACCGTAGTAGATATAATGGTCATCTGAGTTAAATTCACCCATTCCAGTCCATTTTTGTTCACTGATTCCTAGAATGTCGACATTCACCCTTGCCATCTCCTCTTTGACCACTTCCAATTTGCCTTGATTCATGGACCTAACATTCCAGGTTCCTATGCAATATTGCTCTTTCTAGCATCAGACCTTGCTTCTATCACCAGTCCCACCCACAACTGTGTATTGTTTTTGCTTTGGCTCCATCCCTTCATTCTTTCTGGAGTTATTTCTCCACTCATCTCCAGTAGCATATTGGGCACCTATCGACCTGGGGAGTTCATCTTTCAGTATCCTATCATTTTGCCTTTTCATACAGTTCATGGGGTTCTCAAGGCAAGAATACTGAAGTGGTTTGCCATTCCCTTCTCCAGTGGACCACATTCTATCAGACCTCTCCACCATGACCCATCCGTCTTGGGTGGCCCCACATGGCATGCCTTAATTTCACTGACTCAGACAAGGCTGTGGTCCGCGTTCAGATTGGCTAGTTTTCTGTGATTATGGTTTCAGTGTGCCTGCCCTTTGATGCCCTCTCACAACACCTACAGTCTTACTTGGGTTTCTCTTACCTTGGACGTGGGGTATCTCCTCACGGCTGCCCCTCCTGACCTTGAACGTGGAGTGGCTCCTCTCGGCCCTCCTGCGGGGCCCAGCCGCCGCTCCTCGAGTGTGGGGTAGCTCCTCTCAGCTGCTCGTGCGCCTTCGCCGCTTGGCGCTCTCGGTCTCTGCCCTTGACCTTGGGCGAAGTGTAGCTCCTCACAGCCACGTTCCATCGCAGCCGGCGCGCTTCCAAAAATAAAGGGAAAATAAATAACAGGGACAAACCAGTAGGTTGGTATGTCTTTCCCTATTTATGCTCCTTCTCTTCCAACTTCCAAATTTTGTGAGAGTGCTTCTATTGGCAAATTACAACACATTTGATATCACCTGTATGGTACTGGCGCAAGAAACATATAGATTAGTGGTACAGAATAGACAGCCCAGAAATAAGCCCATGCACACATGACCAATTGTTGTTATTGAGTCACTAAGTCATGTCTAACTCTTTGCAACCCCATGGACTGCAGCATGCCAAGTTCCTCTGTCCTCCACTATGTCCTGGAGTTGGCTCAAATTCAATAACTAATATTCAAATTCAAACTGAAAAGCTTTTACACAATGAAGGACATCATCAAACGAAATGAAAAAGCAACCTACTGGGAGAAAATATCTGCAGATGATACATCTGGTAAACCATTAATATCCAAAATATACAGACAACTCACGCAATTCAGCAACAACAAAAAATCCAATTAAAAAATAGGAAGAGGACTTGAATAGGCTGTTTTCCAAAGAAGAAATACAGATATTCAACAGGAATATGGAAAGATGCTCAACATCACTAATCATTGGGAAAATGCAAATATAAGGAACAATGAGATCTCACCTTATACCTGTGAGAATGACTATCCTCAAAGAGACAACAAACAAAAAGTATCAGTGAGAATGTAGAGGAAAGGTAACTCTCAGGCACTGTTACTGGAATGTAAACTGGATCAGCCCCTATGAAAAATAGTATGGAGGCTTCTCAAAAAATTAAAAATAGAGCTGCTATACAATCCAGCAATTTCACTCCTGTATATTTATCCAAAGGCAACAAAAACAGTAATTCAACAAGATACTACACCCCTATGCTCATTTCAGCATTACTTATAATAGCCAAGATATGAAAGCAATCTAAGTGTCCATTGATGAATAGATGAAGAGGATGTGATATACACATACAACAGTATATCACTCAGACATAAAAAGAATGAAATCTTGCTGTTTGTAACATAAATGAACTTAGAGGGTATTGAGCTAAGTGAAATAAGGCAAAGAAAGATAAATAAAGTATATTTTCACCTGTGTGTGGAATCTAACAACAACAGAAGAATAAGTATAACAAAGTAGAAAACAGATTCACAGATACAAGAAAAAAAGCAGTGGTTTCTGAAGGGGAGCGGGATGAAAGATGGATGAAATGAGTAAAAGGGATTAAGAGGTAAAACTATTTAATACCAATTATAAAATAAATAAGTCACAGGGATGCAATGTATAACACAGGTGTATAGTCAATAATACTGTATTAACTTTGGTGCATATTATAGAAAATATTATAAAATTAATTTTATTGGACTATTGTTGATTTACAATGCTCTGTTAGCTTCTGCCGCACAGCAAAGTCAATCAGTCATACACAGACCTATATCCACTCTTCTTGAGATTCTATTCTCATATAAGTCATTACAAAGTATTGAGTAGGTGTGAATATATTTGAATATTGAATGAGTGTATTTAAATGAAAATGTTAATAATGAGGGCTAACCCTGGCAAAAACATTTATATGAAAAACACTTCTTTCCAATGGCAACTACTTAAAGACTGATCCAAGGATTTCTAGAAACAGCATCTTCACATATTGGAAAGCTCACAGTATACTTTGCTCCAGCTCCAGAAGTCTCAATAGATTCTCTTTTCACACTTACCCTCCGTACAATCCTCACGCATGCTGTTCTCTTTCACTTTTGACCTGGACTCTTCTCCTAACTACCCCTACTGCCACCACCATATTCAGCAATGCTTTTTCCTAACCAAGTTCCCTAGATGCTTGATGTAGGGCTTATGATATAGCTGGCATTATTCTAGTGCACTAAGTTCTATCTTCCTTTTTTTTTTTAATTTGATTTTATTGGTGTATAGTTGCTTTACAATGTGTTAGTTTCTACTGTACAGCAAAATGAATCAGCCATATGTATACATATATCCTCTCTCTTTTGTATTTCCATCCCATTCAGGACATCACTGAGGATAAAGTAGAGTTTCCTGCCCTATACAGTATCTTCTCATTAAGTTTTCTATTTTACACAAAATATCAATAGTGTATATGTGTCAATCCCAATCTCCCTTCTATTTTCAATGGAAACCACTATTCCTTCACATTTTTAGAAACTACTGGATGTATGCACATGCCTCCTATATTGTTTGTATGTTTAGTGACAATATTACTAAACATCTATACAAGATTACAGCTTATTGTAGAGTAGGGATTTTTTTTTTCATATTTGTAACAGTTATAAGAAAGAACTGAAAATCTTTTTTTCTCAGTAAGAAGTGAGTTTAGTTCATTTTCTGGTAAGAAAATTTTATCTGCAAGCTATATTATAAAAGAAAGGCCAGTGATTAACTCCTGCAATAATCTTCTATTGCTTCTAGTCACATGTAAGAATTAGGTGAGAATGGATTTCTCTAATATAGGTTGTATTCAGAAGATGGAAATGGTGTGAAAGGTAGTGGAAAGAACAGAGCCCTTGTCTCTAATGATTATTTCTTACTGAAAGAGGCAGGAAAGAGTCACAGTGACAAGACCCATGTCGTCTCATTTAGGGATCGAAAACCATGCAGCTTATAACCAAAGATAAGTGAAACCAAATTTTCCCATGGAATGTAATGAGGAACAAGGGAGTGAAGAAAATTTTTAACAGGTTGGAAGAATATCCTAGGAAGGGTAGGCAGAGCTCTCTGCATGACCCACCTAGGATGACCAGACCCTGTCCGTATCTTACCAAACTCCTGTCTCATTAAAAGTCTCCAAGTCACACCCCCAAAAGGCTAAGTTTGAGGGATCTCCTTGTTACTTTGTCCATTTCATAAAATCATAAGAATAGGGTTTGGTTTAAAATTAGGATTTAATTTGAGATGGAAGAGAAATGAGTTTAAAAATTTACATATATTATTATTATTCCTGGAAATTTGATTTTATGGAGCAAGTCACACCCATTAGATTTCTGACATCTATTTTATTAATATCTTGATTACAGCCCAGATTAATGTAATTCTTAAAAATTGCCCATCTTCCATGGAAATGTGACTTCATGATCTTTTATTTTCATTATGGTATCCCTAATTTCTGGTCTTGATCTTAAAAATGAACAATTAGCAATTAAATTTAAGGGCACAATACACTGAGCTTTAACTTATTGCCTAAAGCTTACAGTCAGTGAGTTACTATGAGTATTTAACAGAGTAATAAATTCACTATGGCTTAGAAAAATCTAGAATTTAATCAGAATTTTGTACTGGCTTTCATTATTGTTTATATACATAGAAATAAGAGAAGGTAAATTCAAACATCAAATGAACAAATTGTGTTGACTTTTATTCTTTTGCTATAGGAAATCTGCTTTTAGAACTACTTCATTTGTAAATTTCAGAGTTTAACAAATGAATTTAACAAATGAATTTATCTTAACCTAATAAAGAGAACTGGTAGAAACACTGCTCTCTCTACAGTATCTAACACTTCACTACTTTGTACACACATCCTGTGGTGACTTGTTCAAACCTCCAGTTACATAATCCTTGAAATTAGACAAATTGTGAAATTTGGTGAAATAATTAAATTTAAACAAACGTCAGCAGATGACAAAAAGTGTTTTCCTATCCTGGTTTACCAACTATTTACAGTAATCAATTAGCACTTAGGACTATTATGTATATCCACAGAATTTTAGAACCCAGCCAGTGAAGTAGAGATTCCAAGATACTAAGTAACTTACCTCAAAATTCCATTTCTCCTTTTTAAAAACTGCCCCATTCCCATTTGTAACTTGTAATGAAACATTCCTTAGCAATGTTTTCCACCATCCTATAAAAAGTTTTAAATTTTAACATTATTGTTTTATACTAACTAAACTAAACTTTAGCAAGATTTAAGGTAAAATATACAGTCTCAAATGTTCTTTTTATTTTTATTTAATACTTACAACTTTTTATTTTGCAATAATTACAGATTAACATGAAGTTGCAAAAATAGTACAAGGAGTTCCAGTTTTCCCCAGTGGTAAGATCTTGCACATAACTCTAATCCAACTTTAAAACCAACATATTAACAATGGTACAAAAATGCTAAATAGATTATAGACCTTATTTGGTTTCATCAGATTTTACTTGCATTTATTTGTGAGTGTGTGTAGCTCCGTATAGTTTTAGCGCAGATATACAGTCACATAATCAACAAAACAATCAAGATACAGAAGTGTTCCATCAGCCCAAAGGAACTCCTTGTGCTACCCTTCATAAACTCACACCCTCGTGACTAAGACTGTAAAGAATTACCTGCAATGCAGGTGACCAAGGTTCGATATCTGGGTAGGGAAGATCCCCTGGAGCAGGAAATGGTAACCCACTCCAGCATTCTTCCCTGGAGAAGTCATGACCAGAGGAGAGTGGTGAGCTACAGTTCACAGGGTCGCAAAACGCAGGAAACAACTGAAGGACCAACACTCCAGTCCCTATCCTTGGCAATCATTTATCTTCTTCACCTCAATAATTTTGTCATTTCAAGAACTGAAAAATAACATACAGTAGGCGACCTTTTTAGAAAACTAATTTATTTTTTACTGAAGGATAATTGCTTTACAGAATTTTGCTGTTTTCTGTCAAGCCTCAACATGAATCAGTCACAGGTATACATATATCCCCTCCCTTTTGAAGTTCCCTCCCATCTCCCTCCCCATCTAACCCTCTAGGTTGATACACAGCCCCTGTTTAAGTTTCCTGAGCCAGATAGCAAATTCCCGCTGGCTACCTATTTTACATATGGTAATGTGAGTTTCCATGTTACTCTTTCCATACATCTCACCCTCTCCTCCCCTCTCCCCATGTCCATAAGTCTATTCTCTATGTCTGTTTCTCCACTGTTGCCCTGTAAGTAAATTCTTCAGTACCATTTTTCTAGATTCCATATATATGTGTTAGAATATGGTATTTATCTTTCTCTTTCTGACTCACTTCACTCTGTACAATATGTTCTAGGTTCATCCACCTCATTAGAAATGACTCAAATGTGTTCCTTTTTATGGCTGAGTAATATTCCATTATGCATATATACCACAGCTTCTTTATCCATTCATCTGTTGATGGACATCTAGGTTACTTCCATGTTCTAGCTATTGTAAATAATGCAGCAATAAACAATGGGATACATGTGTCTCTTTCAATTTTGATTTCCTCAGGGTATATGACTAGGAGTGGGATTGCTGGGTCGTATGGTGGTTTTATTCTTGGCTTTTTAAGGAATCTCCATAGTGGCTGTATCAATCTACATTCCTACCAACAGTGCAAGATCGCTCCCTTTTCTCCACACCCTTTCCAGCATTTATTGTTTGTAGATTTTTTGATGATGGCCATTCTGACCAGTGTGAGGTGATATCTCATTGCAGTTTTGATTTGCATTTCTCTAATAATGAGCAATGTTGAGCATCTTTTCATGTATTTGTTAGCCATCTTTGGAGAAATGTCTCTATAGGAATTTTTCCCACTTTTTGATTGGGTTGTTTGTTTCTCTCACATTGAGTTGTATGAGCTGCTTGTATATTTTAGAAATTAATCCTTTGTCATTTGTTTCATTTGCTATTATTTTCTCCCAATCTGAGGGTTGTTTTTTCACTTTGTTTATAGTTTCCTTTGCTGTGCAAAAGCTTTTAACTTTATTCAGGTCCCACTTGTTTATTTTTGTTTTTAATTCAGTTACTCTAGAAGGTGGGTCATAGAGTATCTGGCTTTGATTTATATCATTGAGTGTTCTGCCTATGTGTTCCTCTAAGAGTTTCATAGTTTATGGTCTTACATTTAGGTTGTTAATCCATTTTGATTTATCTTTGTGTATGGTATTAGGAAGTGTTCTAATTTCATTCTTTTACATGTAGTTGTCCAGTTTTCCCAGAACCATTTATTGAAGAGGCTATCTTTGCCCCATTGTATATTCTTGCCTCCTTTGTCAAAAATAAGGTATCCACAGGTGCACGGGTTTATTTCTGGGCTTTCTATCTGTTCCATTGGTCTGTATTTCTGTTTTTGTGCCAGTACCATACTGTCTTGATGACTGTAGCTTTGTAGGATAATCTGAAGTCAGGAAGGTTGACTCCTCCAGCTCCATTCTTCTTTCTCAAGACTGCTTTGGCTATTCAAGGTCTTCTGTGTTTCCATATGAATTGTGAAATTAATTTTTTGTTCTAGTTCTGTGAAAAATGCCATTGATCATTTTATAGGGATTGCATTAAATCTGTAGATTGCATTTGGTAGTATAGTCATTTTCACAATACTGATTCTTCCTACCCAGGAACATGGAATATCTCACCATCTGTTTATGTCATCTTTGATTTCTTTCATTAGTGTCTTATAATTTTCTGTGTACAGTTGTTTTGTCTCCTTAGGTAAGTTTATTCCTAGATATTTAATTCTTTTTGTTGCAATGGTGAATGGGATTGATTCCTTGATTGCTCTTTCTGATTTTTCATTTTTAGTATATAGAAATGCGAACAACTTTTGTGTATTGATTTTGTATCCTGCAACTTTGCTAAATTCACTGATTAGCTCTAGTAATTTTCACATACTATCTTTAGGGTTTTCTATGTACAGTATCATGTCATCCGCAAACAGTGAGAGCTTTGCTGCTTCTTTTCTGATATGGATTCCTTTTATTTCTTTTCCTTCTCTGAGTGCTGTAGCTAGGACTTCTAGAACTTGTTGAATAATAGTGGTGAAAGTGGACACCCTTGTCTTGTTCCTGATCTTAGGGGTAATTCTTTCAGTTTTTCTCCATTGAGAATAATGTTTGCTGTAGGCTTATCATATTTGGCCTCTTCAGGTTCCTTCTATGCCCATTTTTTGAAGAGTTTTAATAGGTGCTGAATTTTGTCAAAGACTTTTCTTCTTCTATTGAGATGACCATATCATTTTTATGTTTCAATTTGTTAATATGGTGTATCACATTGATTGATTTCCATATATCGAAGAATCCTTGCATCCCTGGAATAAACCCAACCATATCATGGTGTGTGACCTTATTGATGTGTTGCTGAAATCTGCTTGCTAAAATTTTGTTGAGGATTTTTGCATCTATGTTCATCAGTGATATTGGACTCTAGTTTCCTTATTTTGTGTTGTCTTTCTGGTTTTGGTATCAGGGTGATGGTGGCCTCGTAGAATGAGTTTGGAAGTGTTCCTTCCTCTGCAATGTTTTGAAAGAGTTTTGGAAGGATAGGCATTAGCTCTTCTCTTAAATTTTTGATAGAATTCTACTGTGAAGTCATCTGGAGCCATCTGGTCCTGGGCTTTTTTCTGTGGGGGGGTGGGGGTGGCGGGGAGATTTTATCACAGCTTCAATTTCAGTGCTTGTAATTGGGTTGTTCATAATTTCTATTTCTTCCTGGTTCAGTCTTGGAAGATTGAACTTTTCTAAGAATCTGTCCATTTCTTCCAGGTTATCTATTTTATTGCCATACAGTTGTTCATAATAGTCTCTTATAATCCTTTGTATCTCTGCATTGTCTGTTGCAAGCTCTGTTTTTTCATTTCTAATTTTGTTGATTTGATTTTTCTCTCTTTTCTTGATCAGTCTGGCTAAGGGCTTGTCAATTTTATCTTCTCAAAGAACCAGCTTTCAGTTTTATTAATCTTTCCTATTATGTCTTTCATTTCTTTTTCATTTACTTCTGCTCGGATCTTTATGATTGCTTTCCTTCTACAAATTTTTGGGGTTTTTTTTTCTTCTTTTTCCAATTGCGTTAGGTGTAAGGTTAGGTTGTCTATTTCATGTTTTTCTTGTTTCTTGAGGTAGGATTGTATTGCTATAAACTTCACTCTTAGAACTGCTTTTGCAGCATCCCATAGGTTTTGAGTTGTCATGTTTACTTTGTTATTTGTTTTTAGAAATTTTTTTATTTCCCTTTTGATTTCTTCAGTAACCTGCTGGTTATTTAGAAACGTGTTTTGATCTCCATGTGTTTGCTTTTCTTACAGTTTTTTTTCTTGTAATTGATATCTAGTCTCATAGCATTGTTATGAAGAAGATGCTTGATATAGTTTCAATTTTCTTAAATTTACTGAGGTTTGATTTGTGACCCAAGATGTGGTCTATCCTGGAGAATGTTCCATGTGCACTTGAGGAAGTATATTCTTCTGCATTTGGAAGGAATGTCCTGAAGATATCAATGAGATCCATCTCATCTAATATATCATTTAAGACTTGTGTTTCCTTCTTAATTTTCTGTTTTGATTATCTGTCCATTGATGTGAGTGTAGTGTTAAAGTCTCCTACTATTATTGTGTTACTGTCAATTTCTTCTTTTATGTCTGCTAGTGTTTGTCTTATGTATTGAGGTGCTCCCCATGTTGGGTGCATAGATATTTACAATTGTTTTGTCTTCCTCTTGGACTGATCCCTTGATCGTTATGTACTGTCCTTCCTTACCTCTTGTAATCTTCTTTATTTTAAGGTCTATTTTGTCTGCTATAAGGGTTGCTACTCCAGCTCGTTTGCTTCTCATTTGCATGGAATATATTTTTCCATCCTTCCACTTGCAGTCTGCATGTGTCTTGAGGTCTGAAGTGGGTTTCTTGTAGACAGTATATATATATGGGTCTTGTTTTTATATCCATTCAGTCTGTGTATTTTGTTTGGAGCATTTAATCCATTTACATTTAAAACAATTATTGATATATTTGTTCCTATTGTCATTTTCTAATTGGGGTTGATTTTGTAGATCTTTTATCTTCGGTTGTATTTCTTGACTATATAAGTCTGTTTAACATTTGTTTTAAAGCTGGTTTGGTGGTACTGTATTTGCTTAACTTTTGCTTGTCTGAAAAGTTTTTTATTTCTCCATCAATTTTGAATGAGATCCTTTCTGGGTACAGTAATCTTGCTTGTAGATTATTCCCTTTCAGTACTTTAAATATATCCTGTCATTCCCTTCTGGTCTGCAGAGCCTCTGCTGAAACATCAACTGTTAAGCGTATGGGGTTTCCCTTGTATGTTACTTGTTGCTCCTCCTTTGCAGCTTTTAATATTCTTTCTTTGTGTTGGTCTTTGTTAGTTTGATTAGTATGTGTTTTGGCATGTTTCCCCGTGGGTTTATCTTGTATGGAACTCTCTGTGCCTCTTGGACTTGATTGGCTATTTCCTTCTCCACATTGGGGAAATTTTCAACTATAATCCTTCAAAAAATTCATCATACCATTTCTTTTTCTCTTCTTCTTCTGGGACCCCTATAATTGAAATGTTGGTGCATTTGACATGGTCCCAGAGGTCTCTGAGACTGTCCTCAGCTCTTTTAATTCTTTTTACTTTATTCTGCTCTTCAGAAGTTATTTCCATCATTTTATCTTCCAGCTCACTGATTCATTCTTCTGCTTCAGATATTCTGCTATTGAGTCCTTATAAAGTATTTTTAATTTCAGTAATTGTGTTGTTTGTCTCTGTATGTATGCTTATTCTTTAATTCTTCCAGGTCTTTGTTAATTGATTCTTGCATTTTCTCCATTTTGTTGTTAAGGTTTTTTTATCATCTTTACTATCATTATCCTGGATTGTATTTCAGGTAATTTTCCTATTTCCTCTTCATTTATTTGGACTTCTGTGTTTCTAGTTTGTTCCTTCATTTGTGCAGTATTTCTCTGTTTTTCTTTATTTTTTAAAATTATTGTGTTTGAGATTTCCTTTTCCCAGGCTTCAAGGAAAGTTGAATTCTTTCTTTGAAAAAGGTTGAATTCTTTCTTCCTTTTGGTTTCTGCCCTCCTAAGGTTGGTCCAGTGGTTTGTGTGATCTTCGTATAGGGTGAGATTTGTGCTGAGTTTTGTTTGTTTTTCCTCTAATGGGCAAGGATGAGTGAGATGATACTCCTATCTGCTGATGACGGGTTGGTATTTTTGTTTTGTTGTTTTGAAATGGCATCCTGCACAGGGTGCTATTGGTGGTTGGGTGATGGGCGGGATTGTATTCAAGTGGTTTCATTTCTGTGAGTTCTTACTATTTGTTACTCCCTAGACTGAGCTAATGAACTGAACTGAACTAACTGAGGGTTAGTTAGAAGGGGCGGCCATGAGCAGATACCCCACGTCCAAGGTAAGAGAAACCCAAATAAGACTGTAGGTATCATTAGAGGGCATTAGAGGGCAGACACACTGAAACCATAATCACAGAAAACTAGCCAGTCTGATCACACGGACCACAGCCTTGTCTAACTCAATGAAATTAAGGCATGCCATGTGGGGCCACCCAAGACAGATGGGTCATAGTGGAGAGGTCTGACAGAATGTGGTCCACTGGAGAAGGGAATAGCACACCACTTCAGTATTCTTGCCTTGAGAACCCCATGAACTGTATGAAAAGGCAAAATGATAGGATGCTGAAAGAGGAACTCCCCAGGTCGATAGGTGCCCAATATGCTACTGGAGATGAGTGGAGAAATAACTCCAGAAAGAATGAAGGGATGGAGCTAAAGCAAAAACAATACCCATTTGTGGATGGGACTGGTGATAGAAGCAAGGTCTGATGCTGGAAAGAGCAACATTGCATAGGAACCTGGAATGTTAGGTCCATGAATCAAGGCAAATTGGAAGTGGTCAAAAAGGAGATGGCAAGAGTGAATGCCGACATTCTAGGAATCAGCGAATGAAAATGGACTGAAATGTGTGAATTTAACCCAGATGATCATTATGCCATCATGGTCAACAAGAGTCCGAAATGCTGTACTTGGATGCAGTCTCAAAAATGACAGAATGTTCTCTGTAAACCATTCAATATCACGGTAATCCACGCCTATGCCCCTACTAGTAATGCTGAAGAAGCTGAAGTTGAACGGTTTTATGAAGACCTACAAGACCATTTAGAATTAACACCCAAAAAGGATTTCCTTTTCATTATAGGGGACTGGAATGCAAAAGTAGGAAGTCAAGAAACACGTGGAGTAACAGGCAAATCTGGCCTTGGAGCACGGAATGAAGCAGGGCAAAGGCTAAAAAGAGTTTTGCCAAGAGAACGCACTGGTCATAGCAAACACCCTTTTTGAACAACACAACAGAAGACTCTACACATGGACATCACCAGACGGTCAACACAAAAATCAGATTGATTATATTCTTTGCAGCCAAAGATGGAGAAGCTCTATACAGTCAGCAAAATCAAGATCGGGAGCTGACTGTGACTCAGATCATGAACTCCTTATTGCCAAATTCAGACTTAAATTGAAGAAAGTAGGGAAACCACTAGACCATTCAGGTATTACCTAAATCAAATCCCTTATGATTATACAGTGGAAGTGAGAAATAGATTTAAGGGACTAGATCTGATAGCCAGAGAGTCTGTTGAACTATGGACGGAGGTTCCTGACATTGTATAGGAGACAGGGATTAAGACCATTCCCATGGAAAAGAAATGCAGAAAAGCAAAACGGCTGTCTGAGGAGGCCTTACAAATTGCTGTGAAAAGAAGAGAAGTGGAAAGCAAAAGAGAAAAGGCAAGATATTCCCTTTTGAATGCAGAGTTCCAAAGAATAGCAAAGAGAGCTAAGAAAACCTTCCTCAGAGATCAGTGCAAAGAAATAGAGGAAAACAACAGAATGGGAAAGACTAAAGATCTCTTCAAGAAAATTAGAGATTCCAAGGGAACATTTTATGCAAAGATGGGTTCGATAAAGGACAGAAATGGTATGGACCTAACAGAAGCAGAAGATATTAAGAAGATGTGGCATGAATACACAGAAGGAGTGTACAAAAAAGATCTTCATGACCCAGGTGATCACGATGGTGTGATCACTCACCTAGAGCCAGACATCTTGGAATGCTCAAACTACTGCACAATTGGACTCATTTCACACACCAGAAAAGTAACGCTCAAAATTCTCCAAGCCAGGCTTCAGTTATATGTGAATGGTGAACTTCCAGACGTTCAAGATGGTTTTAGAAAAGGCAGAGTAACCAGAGATCAAATTGCCAACATCCACTGGATCATTGAAAAAGCAAGAGAGTTCCAGAAAAACATCTATTTCTGCTTTATTGACTATGCCAAAGCCTTTGACTGTGTGGATCACAATAAACTGTGGAAAATTCTTAAAGAGATGGGCATACCAGACCACCTGACCTGTCCCTTGAGAGACCTCCATAAAGGTCAGGAAGCAACAGTTAGAACTGGACATGGAACAACAGACTGGTTCCAAATAGGAAAAGGAGTACGTCAAGGCTGTATATTGTCACCCTGCTTATTTAACTTATATGCAGAGTACATCATGAGAAACGCTGGGCTGGAAGAAGCACGAGCTGGAATCATGATTGCTGGGAGAAGTACCAATAACCTCAGATATGCAGATAACACCACCCTTATGGCAGAAAGTGAAGAGGAACTAAAGAGCCTCCTGATGAAAGTGAAGGAGGAGAGTGAAAAAGTTGGCTTAAAGCTCAACATTCAGAAAACTAAGATCATGGCATCTAGTCCCATCACATTATGGGTAATAGACGGGGAAACAGTGAAAACAGTAGCTGACTTTATTTTGTGGGGCTCCAAAATCACTGCAGATGGTGATTGCAGCCATGAAATTAAAAGACGCTTACTTCTTGGAAGGAAAATTATGACCAACCTGGATAGCATATTAAAAACCAGAGACATTACTTTGCCAACAAATGTCCGTGTAGTCAAGGCTGTGGTTTTTCCAGTGGTTATGTATGGATGTGAGAGTTGAACTGTGAAGAAAACTGAGCGCCAAAGAATTGATGCTTTTGAACTGTGGTGTTGGAGAAGACTCTTGAGAGTCTCTTGGACTGCAAGGAGATCCAACCAGCCCATCCTAAAGGAGATCAGTCCTGGTTGTTCATTGGAAGGACTGATACTTTGGCCACCTGATGAGAAGAGTTGACTCGTTGGAAAAGACCCTGAAGCTGGGAGGGATTGGGGGCAGGAGGAGAAGGGGACAACAGAGGATGAGATGGGTGGATGGCATCACCAACTCAATGGACATGAGTTTGAGTAAACTCTGGGAGTTGGTGATGGACAGGGAGGCCTGGCGTGCTATGATTCATGGGGTAGCAAAGAGTCGGACACAATTGAGCAAATGAACTGATCTGAACTGAACTGAGGGTTAGTTCTCCAGTAGTCTAGGGTCTTGCAGTCTGCTTCCACTCCAAAGGCTCAGGGTTTGATATCTGGTCAGTAATGAGGATTTCACAAACAGTTTGTTATGTTATTAAGGGAGAGTAAAACAAATATCCAAAAACGAGAAACCAAAGATGAACCCCAGATAAAGTTCAGTTACAAAATTAGGCTAATAATAATTAATGAAGTGTACACATATATATATATACCCTGAGCAAAGTGAATACAGCTCAACCAAAAGATAGTACAGTAGATTGATCCAGCAAACAAAGGAAATCAAAAATTATACTTATCAGTTAAGAAGAAAACTAACTAAGCACAAACTGGAAAACAAAACTAAAGCAAGGTGCCTAGTGGGGAATAAAGCATTGAATACAAAAGTAACAAATATGTTGAGAGGAAAGGAAAGAAAGAATAAATATGCAAAGCTAAAGAGAGGTAGATGAAGAAGATTTATATACATTAAACATTAACTGCAAGGGGAAAGGAAGGATAGGAAAGGCAAATGAAGGATTAAATGTAAAAAAAAAAAAGGTTTTAAAAAAGTAAAAATTAAAATTACTTAAAAAAGAGAAAAGAGAAAAAAAAAAAAAAAAAAGACGCAGAAAGAAAAAAGGAGGCAAAAAAGGGAAAACTCCACAGAACTGCAAAAGCCCAGTGTAGAGGCAGAGGTTTATAACAACAATAGAAAGTATGACTGAATATACACATATACATATACACCCATAAGCAAAATCAAAACAGTCCAACAAAAATTCAATACAAAAGACTGACACAGCGAACAAAGGAAACCAATAATTATGTCTACCAGATAATAATCATACCTACCAGAACAAAACTAATTAAAGCACAAACTGGAAAAAAAACTAAAGCAAGGCTCCAACTGGGGAATAAAGCAATGAAAATAAAACTAACAAATATGTTGAGAGGAAAGGAGAGAAAGAAAAGAAAGAAAGAATTGATATGCAAAGATAAATAGAGGTAGATAAAGAATATTTAAGGGCTTCTGGTGGCTCAGAGATTAAAGCGTCTGCCTGCAATGTGGGAGACCTGGGTTCAATCCCTGGGTTGGGAAGATCCCCTAGAGAAGGGAATGGCAACCCACTCCAGTATGCTTGCCTGGAAAGTCCCATGGATGGAGGAACCTGGTAGTCTATAGTCCATGGGGCTGTGAAGAGTCGGACACAAGTGAGCAACTTCACTGTCAGAAGGGTATGACAACTAGTATTAGCCAATGTGCTCCAGTATTCTTGCCTGGAGAACCCACTCTCTGAGAGAGAAGCCTGGCAGGCCACAGTCTACAGGGTGGCAAACAGTCGGACAGGACCAAAGCGACACTGTGCCCATAAACACAAGACCATTTTCGTTTTTTTTTTTTTTTTGCCTGTGGCAGCTCTGCCCCAGTGAGAGTTGAG
The DNA here is from genome assembly GCF_963930625.1 of Muntiacus reevesi. Classification (NCBI taxonomy): domain Eukaryota; kingdom Metazoa; phylum Chordata; class Mammalia; order Artiodactyla; family Cervidae; genus Muntiacus; species Muntiacus reevesi. The sequence goes on along the minus strand of NC_089254.1, from coordinate 84,635,087 downwards.
CATGAAGGTGGTGCAGCTGCTTGTCTTGTAGGGACCCTGGCACTGCCAAGTGTTCAGGGACACAAACTGCCTCCATGGCAGGAGTTATGGCCCTGTCAGTCTTTTTTCAAGCCTCTTGTAGCTGGTGATCAGAAGGCCTCTGTGGCCAGTCTTTCTCCATAGCTCCACCCATTCAGGCACTTAGAGGGATCCCTTGCCTGGGGTCCTTCTCTACTGTGTGGCGCATCAGGCACATAGACCCCCCTCACTGGGGTCCTACTCTGTAGATCTGTGCATTAGGCACTTAAAGGGGCCCCCTAGGTGGGCTCCTACACTGTAGTTCAGTGAGTCAGGCTTTTGATGGGCCAGCCTCTCTACTGTTCAGCGGCCAATGCTGGCATGTAGAGAGAGAGAGGCTATGGTGATGGCTCCACCCTCTACGCATGGCTCAGCAGTATCGCCTTGCTTCCATGGCTGCCTGACTTTCCTCCACAGGCATTTCCCACCACGATCTTCTCCCTCATGTCCCCCCTATCCATCTCTCCACAATCAATAGCAGCCCTCACATTGGGATTGCTCCACAATCCCTAAACTCCAGCTCCCAGTCACTGCACCTTCCAAGAGACCCGCGTTTCTGCCTGGCATATGTAAGGTTGGGGGAAGGACTATCTGATTCTCATTCCATTTAGGCTGCCACAGATCTGCTGTTTCACCCTCAGCCGTAAATGTTTCTCCTCTGACTCAGACAATTGCCCCGCTATGGGGATCGGAACCCTGTTTCACTTCCCCCACCCGCTGAGGGTCCAGTCCTATTAATACTCTTATTTTTTCCCCTAGTTCCTCTATCGTACCAAGTTTTACATGGTTCTATATATTCTTTTCCACTGGTCAAGTCCTCCTGTCCGCTCTCAGCTGGTGTTCTGCATGCACTTCTGTGTCTGAAAGTGTATTCCTGATGTATCCATAGAGAGAGATGTCCTCCACATCCACCTACTCCTCTACCATCTTGTTCTTCAATAGGTGACCTTTTAAGACTGGCTTTTTCACTCATCCTAATATGCTTGAAGTCCATCCAAGTTGTGTGTATCAATAGGCTGTTCCCTTACACTGCAGGATGGTATCACATGTGCATAGTTGCTTTAACCACACATTCAGCTGCAGGACCTGGGTTGTTTCATTTGGGGCTATTACAAGTGAAAGTGCTAAGAACATCTGTATAGAAATTTTTGTGCCAAAATAGGTTTTCATTTCTTTGGGATAAATGTACAGGAAAATAACTGCTGGGTAATAATAAATTATGTGTATATTTAACCTTGGTAGAATTTTCTAAACTCTTTTTTTTTTAGAGTGGCTTATCATTTTACATTCCATTCAGAAAAAATGGAAACCACAATTTCAGAAAACTAACCAAACTGATCACTTGGCTCAGAGCCTTGTTTAACTCAGTGAAACAATGAATCATGCCATGTAGGGCCACCCAAGACAGACGGATCATGGCGGAGAGTTCTGAGAAAACATGGCCCACTGCAGAAGGGGATGGCAAACCACTTCAGTATTCTTGCTTTGAGAACTCCATGAACAGTATGAAAAGATAAAAAGATATGACAATGAAAGATGAACTCCCCAGGTCAGTAGATGCCTAGTATGCTATTGCAGAAGAGTGGAGAAAGAATGAAGAGGCTGAGTCAAAGCAGAAACAAAATCCAGTGTGTGGATGTGACTGGTGATGGAAGCAAAGTCAGATGCTGTAAAGAATAATATTGCATAGGAACCTGGAATGTTACATCCTTGAATTAAGGTAAATTGGAAGTGGTCAAACAGGAGATGGCAAGAGTGAACATCAACAGTTTAGGAATCAGGGAACTAAAATGGACCAGAACGGGCGAATTTAATTCAGATGCCCATTACATCTACTACATTGTGCAAGAATCTCTTAGAAGAAATGAAGTAGCCCTCATAGTCAACAAAAGTCCAAAATGCAGTACTTGTGTGCAATCTCAAAAAGGACAGAATGATCTCTGTTTATTTCCAAGGCAAACTCAGTATCCCAGTAATCCAAGTCTATGCCCCAAACACTAATGCTGAAGAAGCTGAAGTTGAATGGTTCTATGAAGACCTATAAGACCTTCTATATATAAGACCAAAAAAAAATATGTCCTTTTCATCATAGGGGACTGTAATGGAAAAGTAGGAAGTTAAGAGATACCTGGGGTAACGGCAAGTTTGGCCTTGGAGCACAAAATAAAGCAGGGCAAAGACTAACAGAGTTTTACCAAGAGAATGCACTGGTCATAGCAAACTCCCTCTACCACAAACAAAAGAAGACTCTACACATGTCCATGTTGACCAGATGGTCAACACCAAAATCAGACTGATTATATTCTTTGCAGCCAAAGATGGAGAAGCTCTATACAGTTAGCACAAACAAGACTGGGAGCTGACTGCAGCTGAGATCATTAACTCCTTATTGCAAGATTCAGACTTAAAATGAAGAAAGTAGGGAAAACCACTAGACCATTCTGGTATGACCTAAATAAAATCCTGTATGATTACACAGTAGAAGTAACAACTAGATTCAAGGGATGAGATCTGACAGACAGAATTGTATAGGAGGCACTGATCAAAGCCATCCCCAAGAAAAGGAAATGCAGAAAGGCAGAATGGTTGTCTGAGGAGGCCTTAAAAATAGCTGAGAAAAGAGAAGCAAACAGCAAAGGAGAAAAGGAAAGATATATCAATCTGAATGCAGAGTTCCAAAGAAAAGCAAGCAGAAATAAGAACACCTTTCTAAGTGATCACTGCAAAGAAACAGAGGAAAACAATAGAATGGGAAAGACTAGAGATCTCTTCAAGAATATTAGAGACACCAAGGGAACATTTCATGCAAAGATGCACACAGAAATGGTATGGATCTAATAGAAGCAGAAGATAAAGAAGAGGTGGCAAGAATACACAGAAGAACTATACAAGAATGATACAAAAATGGTCTTAATGATCCAGATAACCACAATGGTGTGGTCACTCACCTAAAGCTAGACATCCTGGAATGGGAGGTCAAGAGGGCCATAAGTAACATTACTTTAAAGAAAGCTAGTGGAGCTGATGGAATTCCAGCTGAGATATTTCAAATTCTAAAAGATGATGATGTGAAAGACTTTCTCTCAGTATACAAGCTATTTTAAAAACTCAGCAGTAGCCACAGGACTGGAAAAGGTCAGTTTTCATTCCAATCCAAAGGAAAGGCAATACCAAAGAATGTTCAAACTAACACACAGTTGTACTCATCTCAAGCAAAGTAATGCTCAAAATTCTCCAAGTGAGGCTTCAGCAGTATGTGAACTGAGAAATTTCAGATGTTCAAGCTAGATTTAGAAAAGACAGATGAACCAGATATCAAATTTCCAACATCCATTGATCATCAAAAAGCAAGAGAGTTCTAGGAAAACATCTACTTCTGCTTCATTGATTATGCTAAAGCCTTTGACTCTGTGGATCACAAAAAACTGTGGAAAATTCTTAAAGGGATGGGAATAGCAGACCACCTTACCCGCTTCCTGAGATATCTGTATCCAAGTCAAGAAGCAACAGTTAGAACTGAACATGGGAAAATGGAGTGGTTCCAAATCGGGAAAGGAGTACATCAAGGCTGTATATTGCCACCCTGTTTATTTAACTTATATGCAGAGTACATCATGTGAAATGCTGGGCTGGATGAAGCACAAGCTGGAGTCAAGTTTGTTGGGAGAAATATCAACAACCTCAGATATGCAGATGACACAACCCTTGTGGAAGAAAATGAAGAGGAATTAAAGATCCTCTTGATGAAACAGGACAGTAAAAAAAAGCTGGCTTAAAACTCAACATTTAAAATATGAAAATCATGGTATCCAGTCCCATCACTTCATGGCAAATAGATGGGAAAACAATGGAAACAGTGAGAGATTTTATTTTCTTGGCTGAGAAAACCACTTTAGATGGTAACTGTAGTCATGAAACTAAAAGATGCTTGCTCCTTAGAAGAAAAGCTATGACCAACTTAGCATATTAAAAACCAGAGACATTACTTTGCTGACAAAGGTCCATATGGACCTTTTTCCAGTAGTCACATGAGGTACAATATAAATTGGGATTCCAATTCTCTCATATTCTGAGCTCTTTTAGGCCTGTATGGATTGAAAGCAAGTATAGATTATCCGTTCAGTCTTTGTACATTTATCTTCTGTGAAACAGGAAAATATAAGCCTGACAACGCTTATATTTAATATATATTTGATCCATCATCTGGTACATGGCTTGGTGTGAAAATCAACAAGTGAAGGCCAAACAGTTATATGGGGATGGGAATTATACCAGCCTGCAACTCTCAGGGATGCAACTAACAGGGATGACCTGTTAGTTCAGCCAACCTCTCTGCCTCTGTTGAGGCCACAGACACCTATTTGGAGAAGTTTCCACTTTATCCTTCTTCTTATCAGAACATCGCTAGATGATGACAAAATGAACACGATCACTTATGTTGATATCAACGGTTTCAGCAACAGCGCAGATTTCAGTTCCAGTATATGTAAATTTGAAGTCACTATTTAAATCACCATTCAACGCCCCTATGCACAACCCCATCACCTCCTCCTTCTCTGTGCTGACAGTGTGACTGAGGCATACTACGAAAGCCTCCAGATGAACTGCACTCACTGCCTGCACCACCGGCACCGCCTTTTTGGCCGAGTCCCACTCATCCGCCTCCCACCTGCTTAGGCCTGCCAACCAGCTGCTCAGGCATGCAGGTTGAGTCCAAACGTTCTTTACTTAAATCCACGAAACTAAGTGTCTTTAAGAAAGACACAAACTTTTGTTCTGAATGATCATGTATTTTTTAATGTTTTTTACTAAGCTATTGGTCAATCCAATTATAATATATTAATTTCACAGATCTCATCCAGGAAAAATGCTACTCATTACCTCTCAAAAATGCTTTTATTAATGCTGCATTTTTAAGTATTAGAAAAACAATTGCAATACCACACATAAAGTTTTCATTCAGAATAATTCAGGCTTTAAAAATTATTAGGTTGATTTATTAATTGATAATCAGAAAATTCTTTTCTCATAAACTTTTATATCAAGCCCAGTAAAAACACTTTTTCCTTATTTAGAGACTACCAGAATTTATTTAAAATGGCAAAGAAAAGTTAGTAAATCTACATTTGCTGTTGAACAGCCTACTAGTTATATTACTCCCTTTTCAATATTTTACATCATTGATGTTTGGAAAAATAATCAGGGTTATAAAAATCCAAGCCTGATAATCTGTATTCTCAGATTCTTCAAGCTTTTTTCTCAATTATATGAAGAGCACAATGCAGCATTATAGCACTTGAGACTTAATATCATTTCATTTAATTCTGTAGCCTCAAATACCTAATGATTATGAAAAATGATAATATTATGATGTGATTTATAAAATTAAAATATTCACTATTCTATTTGACCCTGTTTAAAGCAACAAATAACAAAATACTGATATCTTAATAGTTCTTAATGGTAACTTAAAATCTAAGACTGGTGGTGACTTGTTCAGCATAATGGCCGGCCTCAATTCTTATAGGTCAGTTAACATTATTTTGAATATCACTCCTGAATATACCTGTCCTTCCTCTAAGCTAAACTGGGCACAGTGTTGGTTTAGAAAGACAAACAGAAAGACAAACAAGCTTAAACCATCAGCCTGACAACCAAAATGCATTAAAAATTCATAGACAATTAATGAGAACCTACTGTACAGCACAGGGAACTCTACACAATGTTCTGTGGTGACCTAATGGAAAGGAAATTCAAAAAAGAGGGGATATATGTATACATATGGCTGAATTACTGTGCTGTACAGTGGAAACTAACACAACACTCTAAAGCAAATATGTGTGTTAGTAACTCAGTCGAAATCTGTCTCTTTGCAATCCCATGGAATTCACCAGGTAAGAATACTAGGGTGGATAACCATTTCCTTCTCCAGGGGATCTTCCTGACCCAGGGATCAAACCGGGGTGTCTGCATTCCAGGTGGATTCTTTACCATCTAACCAACTAGGGAAGCCCAAAGCAACTATACTCCAATGAATTTTTTTTAAGTTATCTTAACTGCAATCTACAGCAGAGCTACTAGTCATCTATCTCTCAAAGTATTTATTCATAAGACAAGCTGCTCTCACTTCTTTATGTTGCTGTCTCCCTAACTTTCTGGCCATGCATGTATTCTCATCCCACTCCTGTCCACTGCATCAACTTGCAGAGAATCTCTCCTTAGTATCCATCAGTGGAGTCTTTTGCAGCTTGGAATTTTTGTCAACATTTCTCCACCCCCTCGCCTTCCCCCCTCCCCCACCACCTTGAAAGGATCACTTGGTCACCTGCCTTATTTGCTCATCGGTACTGATCCACATATAATCATGTTATCTCCTCTTAGCTATTATCTAAGCTGGCAAATACAGAAGAATCTTCCTGAGTGAGGAGGATGAAAGTTTTAAATACTTACATATTATTAATATATATTGCCACCTTCACTCCAATCTAATAGTTATTTATATTTTCACAGTAGTTCATACAACTTGTATAAGGTCATTAACAGTATATTATTAAATGTGTGGCTCTTTGAAAACGGTTCCATTCACCCTTTTCATAATGAAGCTTTCTTTCACTTTATTTTTTTTCCCTTAAGATATCAAATTTCAGTTTAGTGGAATTTTTTTTCCCTGTCATCATTTGCTTCACATTTATGTTTTTTATATGATATCCCTACCTTTCTGGCATGAGGCAAGTGTCCCATTCTTTCTTTCCTTCTTTTTTCAGAACATAATGCTGCCTTACTAACTGAATAGTAAACAGCATTCTCCCAACAGGTTTCAGTTTGAACATTACTCATTCCAGGACTGCAGGTGATGATCACCCTGCACAGGAAAGCCAAGTCTCCCATGATAAATGATGATTTCAAATATAACTGAGCAAAAGTAAAAACCATCACTAAGGCAGCATTTCCACTGGTAGAGCACTCCCTGAACATCTGGCCAGAAGGTTGGTTCAGAATTGACTCAAAAGGTAGTCCTGTTGTTGAATTATTTCTTAAAATAGCTATTCTACAGAATGGGTTCCTCAGAGACATCACCAAATACTGACCCAGTCTGTTCCTGCTTAGCTTAAACTGACAGGTTCAGTATTTTAGTTGCACTGCCTTCAGTTCAGTTGCTCAGTCCTATCCAGCTCTCTGTGACCACATGGACTGTAGCACGCCAGGCTTCCCTGTCCATCACCAACTCCCGGAGTTTACTCAAATTCATGTCCACCGAGTCAGTGATGCCATCCAGCCATCTCATCCTCTGTCGTCTCCTTCTCTTGTGCCTTCAGTCTTTCTGCCTTAGCATGGAAGAAATCCTACTTGCTTTCTCATAACATATTAAGAGTGTGGAAATAGACTCCTGTCACCTCTTCTTCTCAGCAGTTCAAGATAAAGGTTTTCTTTCAACAAGCTAGTGTTAACAAAAACTGGTTGGTTTTTGTCAGGTTTCAGCTGCCAATCATAAAAGGAAACTTTCCAAATAGACCTCTATTCTTTTTCATTCTGTATCAAATAAGAGGATCAATGGTCTTGCTTTCAATCTAACTGTGCAGGTTGTGTATATAAAGCCTTTACTGCTTTGTGACTCATTCCTTCTGAAAGTTTCCTTCTCATTTCTTTACCTTATTTGTGATCCTCTACCGCAACCCAGACTCATTCTCTTACGTCTTACCTCTTATACATAAAATATCCAACATGCGGAGCCCATCAGTTTCTCTGTTTTATTTCAGTTTGAAGAAAATACATATAAAATAATAATAATAACTAAACCATTTCTGTTAAGAATAATATGATGAATACCCATGTACTCAACCTCCATGTTAACATAAATTTAAAGCCCAGTGTGTACCTGTTCCCAACACATCGCCTCAGAAGCATGCCACCTCTACATTTGTGCCTGTGATTCCTATTCATTTTTGGTTAAAACACTTTAGAATAATTTTTTAACTAACACATTACTTAACCTTTGTCCTTTCTTGAACTTTATATACATTAAATTATACCACATGCATTCTTATGTGAATATATCTTTTATATAAGAAATATATGGGATAGGTCCAGGTTAAAATCTCAAAATCTTCACATGATGGCTGTGTGGCTGTTTTTCACTCATTTTCTTATTGTACAGTGCTCAACTGTATGACTACACCACAATTTAATAATCGGTCCTATTTTTGGTGTCGGAATGGTCAAAAGCAAAAGTCTTAAACAAACAAATTAAAACAAAGTTTTTTTCTTACAGTATAGTATCCCCAACTAATTTTAAAGTCATGATTAAAGAAAAATGATATTCAAAAAGTAGAGTTGAGATACAGTTAGGAAACCTTTGAAAAGCTAGAGGGAAAGAATGATGGTACACAGAATGACAAGTGGGTCAATTCAGGACATGCGACATCTGAACAAGTATAGTTTCAGAAAGAGGGAATAGAAAAAAAATAGAGGAGTACATTATTAAGAAAACAATTTCAGAAAGATTCTAGAAGGATATGAACTTTTTTTTTTATTAGAAAACTCACCAAGTGCCCAGTAAAGGAGGTGAAAAATGATTCACGGCAAAGCATATTGTTATGAAAGCTCAAGAGAGAAATGTCACACCAGAAGCAAGACAATGGAGGATGCTTTCAACCATTTAAAGAAAATAATTTTCAGCTAAGAATTCTGTGCTGATACATCCTCTCAATCTAGTGTGAAGGTAGAAAATATACATTTTTAAACATTGATTTCTCATATTTTCAGATTTACTTTCCTTAAGTAAACCAAAAAAAAAAAAAAAAAAAAAAAACCAGATCCAGTACACCACATGAGAGAGAAGAACACAAAACCCCAGGATGATGAGAAAGGAGAGCTTCAAGGACATAATCTAAAAATTTAAACATTTAGGAGAAATTGTAGTTCTGAGAAAGAATTCAAAGATAAACTATGTGATACTCACATTGCAAATTATTCAAAGAAAAAAAAAAGACAATTACTGAACTCAAGGAAAGCAAAAATCTATGTAAGAATGCAGCAATTCAGGAGCTCTGATGTGATTTACTTCTGCCTACATAAATCCTACCTACTTGCTGCCCTCATCCAACTTCTTAACTACACCTCTACTTCTGACATGCAGATAGCTTCTCCAATAGTGCTAGTCACTCAGTCATGTCTGATTCTTTGCGAGCCCATGGATTGTAGTCCACCAGACTCCTCTGTCCATGGAATTCTTCAGGCAAGAATACTGGAGTGGGTTGCCATTCCCTTCTCCAGGGAATCTTCCTGACCCAGGGATTGAACCCAGGTCTCCTGAATTGTGAGCAGATTCTTTACCATCTGAGCCATCAAGGAAGCCCTTCTCCAACAGTAGAGGACTAAAAGGCAACATACAAAATCTTAAACTCTAACAGCATCTCATTCTAAGCTAGACTCTGCCTTCAAGATAAACTTTTCACAAACTCTATTTTTCCACATAGCCTAATAAACTGCATCTATCTCACATGTGTATAAGATTCAATATCAGAACCCTTTTATCTTCATTATATTTATCTAAAAATGATGGGGAAATCTTTTAATACATTGTCAGCAATGAGACAGATGAGACTCAAGTCAATTTCATACAATTTATCCTTTGCTAAACTAATATCATGTTCATACTCCTTATCAAGCTGTTTTTCTTTCCTCTTTGACCTACTTCATAAAGCTTCACATAAAATGAGGTTGAAATAATGCTACAAATAAATGTGTGGTTTTAATATGCTCTGAATGAAATATAGGAAGGAAAATTTCTTTTGATGTCTTTGAGTATAAAAAGTAGACAATTAGAGGTAATAGGTAATCATTGCTGGGACCAATCTGTAATACATGAGAGAGGCAAAACTCCTTGATTTTACAAATTGAGATGATAGGCAAGCTGCTGAGGATTAGAGAAAAAATATTACAACAAGAAGCCAATATGACATGGATGTCAAGGGAGAACAGTGCCCAACAGAAAGTTTATATCTGTACAAAGTGACCTACTTCATATAAAATAAAATCAAGTTACTGCAAGAGAGAAGTGTCAGGCAATATGAAATGACTATTCATCCTATGTAACCTACTTTTGCTTCAAGCTTCCCTGAATGATTTCTTACTAGAGAAACTAGAGTATACAGTCACACTCATTTAAATACATATGCTATACAAAGAACGTGTATAATTTTTATTGTGATATATAAGTGCTGCATTTTGTTGCATTGGGGATGTATTTAAAAGGCATAATGTGAAAGAATGATTTCTAAATAGTTTGTCATGTTTTAACAATTGTGAATGAGGTGAATCTTTATTTCTCTGTCAGTTTCATCACAGAAATACCAAATTAGCATCTGTCTGGTTGTAGATAGTTTTATTCTTTCCCTTTATTAAAAAGCAACCTTCCCATTTGTTTCTGTAATTAATTTTGCTAATATAATCTGTAGGCTTCCTATATAATAATTCTAATTACTTTACTGAATTATTTAAATTATAACTCGCAATTGGAACATATCTACTTCATGCCTCCATCTCTGTTCATGGTCTTTCCACTGCCAGGAACACCTCATACTACATTTCTGTGATTCCAAATCCCAACTACCTTCCCCTTAGTAAAATGTCAGTTTCTTACAAAATCACCTCTGATGGTTCAGCTGAAAGGAATCCTTTGCTGTCCCTAAACTCCCATTTTAGCCATACCACTGCAATGGCAGGCTTCCCTGAGAGCAGAGTTAGTAAATGCAATTCAGGAGACCCCAGTTCAATTCCTGGGTCAGGAAGCTCCCCAGAAGGGACAGGCTACCCGCTCCAGTATTCTTGGGCTTCCCCTGTGGCTCAGCTGGTAAAGAATCCACCTGCAAGGTGGGAGACCTGGTTTTGACTCCTGGGTTGGGAAGATCCCCTGGAGAAGGGAAAGACTACCCACTCCAGTATTCTGGCCTGGAGAATTCCATGGACTGTATAGCCCATGGGGTCACAAAGAGTAGGACACAACTGAGTGACTTTCACTTTCACTGCAATGGCAGTACTCATGACTTCCCATCCTATAATATATAGTCACTTGTCTGTTTCAGGAATCCTCCTTGAAGAAGGCTTAGTTATTTTTATATTTAGGGTGGATCATAATAAACTGTGGAAAATTCTGAAAGAGGTGAGTATACCAGACCACCTGACCTGCCTCTTGAGAAACCTGTATGCAGGTCAGGAAGAAACAGTTAGAACTGGGCATGGAACAACAGACTGGTTCCAAATAGGAAAAAAGAGTATGTCAAGGCTGTATACTGTCACCCTGCTTATTTAACTTATAGGCAGAGTACATCATGAGAAAGCTGGGCTGGAGGAAGCACAAGCTAGAATCAAGATTGCCAAAAGAAATATCACTAACCTCAGATATGCAGATGACACCACCCTTATGGCAGAGAGTGAAGAAGAACTAAAGAACCTCTTGATGGAAGTAAAAGAGGAGAGTGAAAAAGTTGGCTTAAAGATCAACATTCAGAAAACTAAGATCATGGCATCTGTTCCCATCACTTCATGGGAAATAGATGGGGAAACAGTGGAAACAGTGGCTGACTTTATTTTTGGGGGCTCCAAAATCACTGCAGATAGTGACTGCAGCCATGAAATTAAAAGACGCTTACTCCTTGGAAGGAAAATTATGACCAACCTAGAGAGCATATTAAAAAGCAGAGACATTACTTTGCCAACAAAGGTCCATCTAGTCAAGGCTATGGTTTTTCAAGTAATCATGCATGGATGTGAGAGTTGGGCTATAAAGAAAGCTGAGCACTGAAGAATTGATGTTTTTGAACTGTAGTGTTGGAGAAGACTCTTGAAAGTCCCTTGGACTGCAAGGAGATCCAACCAGTCCATCCTAAAGGAGATCAGTCTTGGGTGTTCATTGGAAGGACTGTTGTTGATGCTGAAACTCCAAAAATTTGGCTACCTGATGCGAAGAGCTGACTCATTTGAAAAGACCCTGATGTTGGGAAAGATTGAAGGCAGGAAGAGAAGGGCACAACAGAGGATGAGATGGTTGGATGGCATCACCGACTCAACAGACATGAGTTTGGGTGACCTCTGGGAGTTGGGGATGGACTGCGAGGCCTGGCATGCTGTGGTTCACGGGGTCACAAAGAGTCAGACACAACTGAGCGACTGAACTGAACTGAAGCAGTTCACAGATAAATATTATTGCACAGATAAATTAACACGCATTAATGTTTGCTTTAAAAAGCTCTAACAAAACATGAACCTAAAAAAAATTTTCAAAAAAAACTATACGTTTGTATCCTGATCATGAAACGCAGTGGCCCAAAATAAATGAGAATGTTTTCTTTCAGCATATTTCTTAGATTAAGCAACCAATCATAAAATCTTAGATGACTTAAACAAACCTGACCAATTTCAGACATCTGTCCCACCTAGGGTTACAAAACTACTATAAAATCACCCTCTGTGTAATACCCTGCACATGAAATGGGAGTAAAAGTATAAAGGTGGCAGGCAACTTCTCTACATGTGATCAATATATTGATTTTAGAGATTCATTTCTCTCAGACCTATCCAACTCTCATAACACAATCAACTAATGTTATAATCCCAAGAAACAAAATCTAGGTTCTCCTAACAAAATGGGTGGAGACTTCAATATTTAGGTACTTCTTAAAGGTGAGAGAGAGAGATTGATTCTACAAGTTTCCAAAAGCTTTATTGTTTTAGCTTTTGAGCTGGTATTTTTGTGTATAGTAGAAGATAGGACTTATAGTTTATTTTCATTTATAGCTAGCTTTTTAACCTAGCATCCTGTGTTTAAATGACCATCCTTTTCCCTCCACACTGTTGTGTCACCTCTGCTATAAATCAGGAGATCATATGTGTAACTGCTTTCTGAAAACCATTGTTTCATGGTTCTATTGCATTCTTTTGTTAACATTTTGATCTTAGCTACTATGGTTAAGAAATAAAGTTTGTATCTGATAAAGTAAGCTTTACCTTTACTTCCAGATAAGGTTTGTATCTGGAAGAACATATCTCCCAGCTGTGTTCTTGTTCAAGATTACCCTGTTTATTCACAGCTTTTGATTTTCCATAAAAACATTAGAAATAGCCTGTTACTTTCCTCCAGAAAAACCTGTTGCAATGTTCACTAGTGCCTATTAGGGAAATTTTACTTCTTTAAAATCTTGATTCTTCTATTCCATTGACATAAAATTCCATGGTCAAATTAAAATTATTATTTTGGCATAGATTGCGGTCAGTAATCCCAACCTCCTTGTTTGATTGTAACTGTAAAGGTTTCTAAATATAAATAATTTCTCAGTGTACTTTACAGTTTGGAATGCCATGTGACATAGTCCTGGCTTATTAAACATAGGGGAAGATTAAGACGCTTTCTTAAAAATTAATTAATTTGTCTATTGAAGTAGAGTTGATGTACAATATTATATATTAGAGATATACAATATAGTGATTCATATTTTAAAGGTTACACCTCATTTATAGTTATTATGAAATATTGGCTATATTTCCCACATTGTATATCCTTTTAGATTACTTTATACCTAATATTGCCCCTTTCCACTTCCAACTCCCCAGTGGTAACCACTAGTTTGTTCTCTATATCTGTGAATCTGTTTCTTTTTTGTCATATTCACTAGTTTGTTCCAATTTTTAGATTCCACATATAAATGATATAAGACAGTATTTATCTTTCTCTGTCTGGCATTTCACTTAGCATAGTACCTTTCAAATCCAACCATGTTGTTGCAAATGGCAAAATTTCATTCTTTTGTATGGTTGAGTAGTATTTCATTGTGTATATATACCACACCTTCTGTATCCACTCATTTATTGATGGATAATGGGGCTTTTATATTCTTAATAAAGGGAGGAAATGTAAGTGGCACTATGTTTTCCTCTTTCTTATGCCCTAAATGTAGAAGTGAGCCACCAGTATCCAAAGGAATCACCAACTGGGCCAAATTAAGGCCAGATGCTACCTACTTCAAAAAAAAAAAAAAAAAAACTCACTTAAGTTACTAATTACCTAAGGTTTCACATTCTCAAAGGATAATCCATTGCTAAGCAAAATTATATTTTTTTAAAAATAAAAGAACACTAGATTAGAATTCTATGCATTCTTTCCACGTAGGAAGTCTCTGATAACCAGAGACTAATCACACTAATCAAAATAGTGTGATTGAAATGGAATTAATATCCAAAATTTACAAATAGCTCATGTGGCTCAATACCCAAAAAACAAACAATGCAATAAAAAAAAAATGGGCAGAAGACATTTTGGAGAAATAGACATTTCTCAAAAAAAGACATACAGATGCTCAACAAACACATGAAGAGAGGCACAACATCACTAATTATTAGAGAAATGCAAATCAAAATTACACTGGGATATCATCTTTCACCAGTCAGACTGGCCATCATCAAAAAATCTACAGTAAATGCTGGAGAGGATGTGGAGAAAAGAGAACCCTCCTACACTGCTGGTGGAAAAGTAAATTGGTACAGCTAATTGGTACAGTATGGAGGTTCCTTAAAAAGCTAAAAATAGAGCTACCATATGATCAAGCAATCACACTCCTGGGCATATGTCTGAAGAAAAACATGTACCCCAATGTTCATTGGAGCACTGTTTACAATAGCCAAGACATGGAAGCAACTTAAATATCCATCAAGAGATGAATGGATAAAGAAAATGTGGTACATATATACAAAGGAATATCACTCAACTATTAAAAGAATGAAATAATGCCACTTGCAGCATCATGGATGGACCCAGACATTGTCATACTGTGTGAAATAAGTCCGTCAAAGAAAGACAGATATAAATTATATCGTTTTTGTGCAGAATCTTAAAAAAATTGATACAAATGAACTTAATTACAAGACAGAAAGAGACTCACAGACTTAAGAGAATGAATTTACGATTACCAGGTGGGAAGGGTTCAGGGAAGAATAAATTGGGAGTTTGAGACTGACATGTACACACTGCTATATTTAAAATAGATAACCAGGACTCACCTGGTGGTCCAGAGGTTGAGGATCCACCTTGCAGTGCAAGAGATGCAGGTTTGATCCCTGGTTGGGAAACAGATCCCACATGCTGCAGAGCAACTAAGCCTATGTGCCACAACTAGAAAACCCGTAGGCCGCAACTTTTGAGTACATGTGATGCTGGAGAGTTTGTACTTGCAATAAAAGATCTGCATGATGCAACAAAGATCCCACGTGCTGCAACTAGGATTTGATGTGGTCAAATAAATAAGTATTTTAAAAAATTAAAATAATAGATAGTCAACAAGGACCTACTACAAAAATAATATAGAAAGAAAAGGGAAAAGGTGAGCAGGGAAATTACGAATTTCATGAAGACCTGCCACAAATGGCTAACAAGAGGAATTTCACTTCATTAATTATTAAATAAATAAAAACTAGAACTAAAAATTTAATTGAAATAGTAGTAATTAATACAACACTGTAAACAACTATACTTCAATAAGGGCTTCCCTGGTGGTTCAGAGGGTAAAGAATCTGCCTTCATTGCAGGAGACCTAGGTTCAATCCCTGAGTTGGGAAGATCCCCTGGAGAAGGGAATAGAAACCTACTCCAATATTCTTGCCTCTAGAATTCCATGGACAGAGGAACCTGGTGGTCCACAGTCCATGGGGTCACAAAGAGTAGAACACAACTGAGTGACTAATGCTATGCTAATGCTTCAATAAAAAATTAATTAGAAAGCTTTCAGTCTACTACAAATTAGAAATATTAAAGAACTCATATAAACAATAACATTACTTTTCTTGGCTATATATGAAATTCATATTCAATAAGCATTTTGAAAACATCAATTCCTAATGTAGTATAATGTCTTGCTTAACTCCCATAAAGGAACTGCAATATTTCCTTCTCCTCACTAAAAGTTTCACACGTTATTCCCAGTATCTGTGTTTGATCTTTTAAAGACAAAGCAAAACACAGATAAAGAACAGACTTTTGGACTCTGTGGGAGAAGGTGAGGGTGGGATGCTTTGAGAGAATAGCACTGAAACATGCATATTACCATACGTGAAATAGATCACCAGTCCAGGTTCGATGCATGAGACAGGGTGCTCAGGACTGGTGCACGGGGATGACCCTGAGGGATGGGATAGACACGGAGGTGGGAGGGGGGTTCAGGATAGGGAACATATGTACAACCATGGCTGATTCATGTCAATGTATGGCAAATACCACTACAATATTGTAAAGTAAATAGCCTCCAATGAAAATAAATAAAAAAATTTTTAAAAGACAAAGCAAAAACCCTAATGATGGGTAAATGGTGTTCTTATTTTATAATTTAGTCACTTACACTAAATGATTTAATGATTTACTAACTATGGATGGCTGTCTTTCCCTTCAAATGCCTTTAAGATATTATTATTTTGAAATGTTATAATATATTTTATTTGCTTAAATGTCACAGCTAGATGTAAATAACATGTATTTTTGAAAATGTTTCAAAAATAGCACCTAATATGACTCTTTAATAGAGCAGGATAGCATGTACTAAAATAAAAAGTGAAATATACCAGAGGATTAATATGTAGCTTATAGATAAGAACTTATATTTATTTTAAAAGCTGCACCAGAGTCACCCTTCCTAGATATAGAATTATTTTGTCAGAACTCTTGGATCCATAAAAAAAATTAGATCTTAAAAAATTTCTCTAAATACCATTTTCATGCTTATTTGGAATCACCTTGTTTCATTCTGAGTCACTGAAAAATTGTTTGCTATGATTTGAAAGACAGTTTTCCAAGGGAGTTCTAGTGAAAATGAAAATATTTAAATTTTTGAAAAATGAAAGCAATTAAACGAAACTATAGCCCATAACATGAACCATGAACTTCCAGATGTTCAAGCTGGTTTTAGAAAAGGCAGAGGAACCAGAGATCAAATTGCCAACATCTGCTAAATCATCAAAAAAGCAAGAGAGTTCCAGAAAAACATCTATTTCTGCTTTATTGACTATGCCAAAGCCTTTGACTATGTGAATCACAATAAACTGTGCAAAATTCTGAAAGAGGTGAGAATGCCAGACCACCTGACCTGCCTCTTTATAAATCTGTATGCAGGTCAGGAAGCAACAGTTAGAACTGGACATGGAACAGCAGACTGATTTCAAATAGGAAAATGAGTACTTCAAGGCTGTATATTGTCACCCTGCTTATTTATCTTATATGCAGAGTACATCATGAGAAATGCTGGGCTGGAAGAAGCACAAGCTGGAATCAAGATTGCCAGGAGAAATATCAATAACCTCAGATATGCAGACGACACCACCCTTATGGCAGAAAGTGAAGAGGAACTAAAAAGCCTTTTGATGAAAGTGAAGAGGAGAGCGAAAAAGTTGGCTTAAAGCTCAACATTCAGAAAACGAAGATCATGGCTTCATGGGAAATAGATGGGGAAACAGTGGAAACAGTGGCTGACTTTATTTTGGGGGGCTCCAAAATCACTGCAGATGGTGATTGCAGTCATGAAATTAAAAGACGCTTACTCCTTGGAAGGAAAGTTATGACCAACCTAGATAGCATATTAAAAAGCAGAGACATGACTTCGCCAACAAAGGTCCATCTAGTCAAGGCTATGGTTTTTCCAGTAGTCATGCATGGATGCGAATGCTAGACTATAAAGAAAGCTGAGCGCCGAAGAATTGATGCTTTTGAACTGTGGTGTTGGAGAAGACTCTTGAGAGTCCCTTGGGCAGCAAGGAGATCCAACCAGCCCATCCTAAAGGAGATCAGTCCTGGGTGTTTATTGGAAGGACTGATGCTGAAGCTGAAACTCCAATACTTTGGCCACCTGATGCGAAGAGTTGACTCATTGGGAAAGACCCTGATGCTGGGAAGGATTGGGGGCAGGAGGAGAAAGGGACGACAGAGGATGAGATGGCTGGATGGCATCACCGACTCGATGGACATGAATTTGGATAGACTCCGGGTGTTGGTGATGGGACAGGGAGGCCTGGTGTGCTGCGATTCATGGGGTCACAAAGAGTTGGACACGACTGAGTGACTGAACTGAACTGAAATGATAGCCCATAATCCCAGACTACTACACTATACTGCTCTACCCATCCCCCAATACAAATACCTGTAATTTCAAGATTCCTATAAATATAGTATAAACACAATTTTCTACAATAAGCATACAAAATAAAAGTAGATCACCTATCATTGGTGGCAATTGATGCCATATTCATTAGCAGTTGGAGAAAATACATTCATATCATAATCTTTTCTCTATAAATTTTCAAGGAAAAACACATTTTCCTTGAGTAATATACAAAAGTTGACTAATAGTTTTCATTTATTTGATAAAGATGAAGACCCTCTGAGATGTGTCTCTTGATGACATCTTAATTCATCAGATCTTTTCAATATTATGATTACAGCCCAGAAATAATCCCTGTATACTGTCTTGGCTACTCCTACTATGAGTTTAAAAACAAGAGCTATTGAAAAACTCAAAGGACTTCCTAATTAACATGCTAAAGAGTTATAATATAATAATAATATAATAAGTTATAATAATACTTAATACCCAAGTCCATTGCATTGAAGATAATAATAAGTTATTCTTTCTCTTTTCCTCTCACCAAATGCCTTTCTCCACTAATGATTCTCTTTCTTCCTAATATTTAGAGCTTAGAATTCATTCCTTAAAGTTAACTGAGCTTTGGACTAAACACTAAATTTACTTATGTACTGGATTTTCAAATTAAAATGATTATTGAGACTAGGTAGGTAATGTAATATAAGTAAAAAAAAAATAGGTCAAGTGTGATAAAATAGAGAGCCCATATCCTATCTAAAGAAGGCAGCATCCAGTGAATTATTCTTTTGGGAACTGAGACATAGTTTTGGTAGAACTTGATTTTTTACAACTCATAATGAAGGTAATTCAATGAAATGTTTCAATTTTAAATGCTGGCAACCAATTCAAATTTAATAAGAAACAAACAACATACAGTATACAGGATCATACTTGTTGAATTAAACAATATACATTTGTTGATATATTCAGTCTTGTTTCTTTTATGCTTATACAGACAGAACCAGCAGAATGTATACAACTATATCACTCTTTGTCTCGTCCCACCTATTAAAAAGTTTGTTTTTTCCAGGGAAGCAGGGAAACTCTACAGTTTCCTCTTGTCAACAAGGAAATTTTAAAATGTGTATAATTTTACCTTATTGCTCTAGGTCTCAAAGGGAGTCATTTTGCCCCCTCAGAGACATTTGATAATATCTTTGGGTATTTTTGGTTGTCATAATAGGGGAATGGATGTGCTACTGGCATCTAATGAGTAGAAGCATACACAGATCCTGTTAATTATCCCATAATGGACAGGACAGCCCCATAACAAAGACTTATCTGGCCCTAAATTTCATTGGTACTAAGATTGAGAAATCCTGGTTGTAATATGTCCCCCCTCGCCCCAGTTCTTAATACTTCCTAAAATTTTTATGAAAGCTTAATGTATGAGAAATGGTATTGAAAAGAACTGAATAAAAATGTTTGAAGGGACTGAAAGGGTGTTGGATATGAAATGAATAGTTCTTATTTTGTCGAGTGTTTTAATTTATTCCACTTCTCAATTAGTGGAACAACCTGAAACAGAGTTCTTCATTTTACTTAAATTTTATTTAAAAGCAAAACAAGGAAAATCATTCCTATTTATTTTTTTCTACTTTAAGCCTAGATGTTTGTTTTAAAGCCTTATTCTTCCATCATGTTTAGATCTCAAGCAAGTCTATTTAAATATTCATGCTCAGTTGTTCAGTCATGGGATTCTCCAGGCAAGAATACTGGAGTGAGTTGCCAACTCCTCCTTCAGGGGACTTAAATGTTCAATTTACTATTATTATTAATACCAATAGCCCAAGTAATAGTCTAGTATTTCAGACATTTATGAATATTTGTGACATATAATAAATACTCAATAAATTAGTTTTATTGTTTAGTTTTTGTTCACCTGCATTTTCAATGACTTTTAATAGTAATTTTATTTCCCTTTTTCTTAGACTTTCTGGTTTTTATTTATTTTCATGTGCTTTAGCTAAGAGTTTGAGATTTATTCCAAAAAGTTTGAGCTAGCTAAAATAAACAATTACATACTAAAACTGATATATCATTGCAGTAGGGTAAATGAATTCATTCAGATATATTTTCCCATCTTCTGGGTTATCATATAATTATTAGAAAACTTAAATTCTTCTAATAAAGATATATTTAAAAGAAAATGTCCTGATGATTCGGCTATTTGGATACATAATTAATATGTACAGACTCAGGAGTTCTGCTCCTTTCTTGAGCTCAGGAATCATTTAATGGGGTAGTTCCCTTTCTTGAAATGTTTTTTGCTTCTTTGCATTTTCTAATTCATAGTCATTATAAGTTATTTGCTTGCATTCTCCATAGAAATTTATATTGCATGGTTCAGGGATATTGGATAGAGTCTTTGCAATATTTTTTTCAGGTTTCAAGAGACCACCAGAATGAATCAGATTTTCTTAACAACTTCTGACAAGCATCAAATACATTTAGACTGAGGAGTTAGTCACCTTGAAAATTTCAGTTCATCTTAATCTATGGCCAAATATACCACCAATTTCATTCAATTTATTCGCTTAGAAGTAGGGTTAAGGATTTTTAACTTCTTTGAAATATCTATTGGTGACAAGCTATATTTTTGCTTCTCTTATGTTGGTTTGATTTGTTGACACTATTTCATTGGATGAGCTGAAATTTTCATTTTTGCCAGTTTGTTTAGGCATTATACAAATGCCTCATTAATGTGATTTCAGATTATATACTAACTACAAACTAAATATAAACCCTAACTACAAACCCAAGAAACTAACTACAAATACTAACTACAAACTACAAACCCAAGAAACCCTCTACTTCAGAGTTAAAAGATTTCAGATTCCTCCATCTTTCTAAAATTGAAAGATTTTAGATTAGAAAATTATATTTTAGCCATGAATAAAAATTATGGGAAATTTTTCTCTTACTCTGCAGTAATTAAGGAAATGCTTAAAAAAATTAAGAGTTTTATAAAATTATTTCATTAACATTAAAAATAGTTATACAAGTATATACAGACATGTGGGTACAGTGTAGAGAGTTATATACAGTTCCAAATGATTGCAGCTCCTTAAAACTTCTGAAAGTATAGAACTCAGAGAGAGTATAATCACATACTTCCTGAACATATTCAAGAATACTAGCATTTATTTCCTATTCTCTCAAACTCAAGGGGATTTATTTAGGACAAATAAATGAATATACTACTTCATACCATACAACTTTTGTGGCTAACACGCTGGGAAAACATTTCTTTACAAATAACATCACTTGGGTTTTTTCCCTGCCTTCCCTTCAGGTGATGTCACTAATTTACAAAGCTTCAAGTAAATATGTCAATGTGTATGTATATATGTGCAGCGTTGTTAATTCTTAAATTATTATCAGTATGTAAACATAGTAATATTGAACATTTAAAATTATTATTAATACTTCATTAACTCAGCTTGAATTATCTCCATTTAACAAAATTATCGCAATCAACTACTTTAAAAGTTCAAAGTTTAAAACTAGTTTAAAAGTTCATGGTTCACGTGTTGCTGAGGCCTGGCTTGGAGAATTTTGAGCATTACTTTACTAGCGTTTGACATGAGTGCAATTGTGCGGTAGTTTGAACATTCTTTTGCATTGCCTTTCTTTGGGACTGGAATAAAAACTGACCTTTTCCAGTCCTATGGACACTGCTGAGTTTTCCACATTTGTTGGCATATTGAGTGCAGCACTTTCACAGCATCATCTTTCAGGGTTTGAAATAGCTCAACTGAAATTCCATCCCCTCCACTAGCTTTGTTTGTAGATGCTTTCTAAGGCCCACTTGACTTCTCCAGGATGTCTGACTCTAGGTGAGTGATCACACCATTGTGATCATCTGGCTCATGAAGATATTTTTTTGTACAGTTCTTCTGTGTATTCTTTCCAACTCTTCTTAATATATTCTGCTTCTGTTATGTCTATACCATTTCTGTCCTTTTTTGAACCCATCTTTGCATGAAACGTTCCCTTGGTATCTCTAATTTTCTTGAAGAGAACTCTAGTCTTTCCCATTCTCTTGCTTTCCTCTATTTCTTTGCATCGATCGCTAAGGAAGGCTTTCTTATCTCTCCTGGCTATTCTTTGGAACTCTGCATTCCAATGGGAATATCTTTCCTTTTCTCCTTTGCTTTTCGTTTCTCTTCTTTTCACAGATATTTGTAATTCCTCCTCAAACAGTGATTTTGCCTTTTTGCATTTCTTTTCCATGGGGATGGTCTTGGTCCCTGTCTCCCATACAATGTCACAAACATCTGTCCATAGTTCATCAGGCACTCTGTCTATCAGATCTAGTCCCTTAAATCTATTTCTCACTTCCATTGTATAGTCATAAGGGATTTGATTTAGGTCATACCTGAATTGTCTAGTGGCTCAGATCATGAACTCCTTATTGCTTATTCTGTAGGACTTCATAAAATTAAGCTACCATTATGATGAAGGCACATTGACTGGGGTGACTTTCACTCACGTTGGACACAGAGTGAATTCAGAGTTCTAGGCTACTATGGATCAACACTAACCCTTGCTGATGTGAGTTGAATGTGTGGATCTATGCATTAGCTCTTGTTCTCAATTCAACTGTAGTGCCACTTCTAGTCTTTGGCACACAATGGTGCCAGCTTGATGGCAGGTGACTTTGAACATTTATGCCCCTGCTGCTGACACCTGGAGAGATCAGCACTCTCTGCTCCCCGCCCCACCCCCACACCCCAAGCAGGCTTTGTGCCACTTGACAGGCATTGAAGTCCACGAAGCTTTAGAGACTTGCTCACAAGACCTATCTGTCTGACTGGTCTTTTTCTGATCAATGTAGTAATGTTATAATCTCCTGGATCAGTCTTAAGCTTTGCCAGCCAGGGACAGTTAACAGCATTGTTTTATTATCATGCTATGCCAGAAGATATGAAACTGTGCATGAATTTACTTTGGAAAATAAAAACTTAAAAAATGTTCTGGAGTTGAACTGAAGGGGACAGTGCCTAGAACCTATGGAAAAAGTTCTTGTATAATGAGTAGACAATCAACAAATCCCTAAAGACATCTCTAACCATAATTCTAATTCATCATCAATAAATTATTGTACCTCACAAGGGCCTGTGAATTTTGCAACATTTTTTTTTTACTCCAGTTGTTTGTGTAGACTGGGGCCCAACACACCCTAGGGGATGCCCCAGAATAGCCATCTCTATTGCTGGAATTTGACAGATATTACTATGCAATTTGAAATACTTAAAAATGAGACCACAGACAAGAAATAAAGGGACAAAGTGAAACATACAGAAGAACATTTTGAAGATAAACTTCACAAATTCCAAGTTCATCTTTCATGTAGCTTATTAATAAAAATTGAAATTATTAACCTTTTTGTTAACTTTTCTATGTGTTTATATTGTAGCTGTACATCTGTGGCCTTTTTCTTTTTTACTAACAAGCACAGGTCTTGAAAATAACATACTCTGAAGATGAAAATATTACTGGTGCCAGATTAGCTATGGCCAAAAACAGTTGAAAAAAAATTATAAAATATATATGGCAACTGTTTTCAGAGGTCAGCAGGCAAGGAATAAAACTCAAGTAGGGAAATACATAGGTAAGCTGAGCAATCACCCTGGCTTTGTTCCTGGGGACACTTTCCAGATTGTGGTGCAGAGAGTTGGAATCCAAACAGGGATCCTGCTGAACTGTGAAGGCAAGGATCAGGGTTCCAAGCTGCTAAGCTGGCTAGACTCTGTAAGACAGAATACTACAGGTGAAGAAGAACTACAGAAATTCTATATGGGCTCCATCACTATTAAAACATATACTAAGATTTGCTAGTATACTTTTTCCCAGGATAAAACTCCATAAGGTTTAGTAGAGAATAGCTGCTGGGGAATATGATAATCTCACATCCCAGCCAACACTTGGCTTCCAACAACATGTTAAATTTTTAACTGATTCATCTTATGTGCTTGTGTAGTTGCACCAATTTCTCCCATGCTCTGCCACAAATAAGCCCCTGCGTATGTTGTTACTCCCAAGAAGAACCATTTCTGCTTTGTATTCCATGTTACTTATTTGTCCTGCTGCTTCAGTTCTTTAATAGTCTCAAGAAGTTATGATTTTAAAGTTTATCCAGCCATGAATAGTTGCTAGAATGGATAAGACTCTTTTCAGTTTTACCGATGCTGGGCAGAAGCAGAAAAAACATTCAGTTGATTTTCAACAAAGGTGCCAAAGTAATTAAATTAGGTAAAGGGATGTCTTTTCAGAAAATGATTCTGGCATAATTGAATATTCATATAGAAAAAAAAAGGGGGCCTCAATGACTATTTCACATCATATAGAAAAGTCAACTAGGGGTGAATCATAAAATTAAATGTAAGTTAAAGCTCTAAAGCTTCCTGAACAAGGATGCCATAAAAAAAGAAAACTACATGCCAGTATCACTGATAAAGATAGGTACAAAAATCCTCAACAAAATTCTAGAAAACAGAATCCAACAATGTATTAAAAACATCGTACATCATGACCAAGTAGACTTTATTCCAGGGATGCAAGGATTCTTCAATATTCACAAATCAATCAATGTGATGCATCATATCAACAGATTGAAAGATAAAAACCATATAATTATCTTAATAGATGCAGAGAAAGCCTTTGACAAAATTCAACACCCATTTATGATAAAAACTTTCCAGGAAGCAGGCATAGAAAGAACATACCTCAACATAATAAAAGACATATACAACAAAGCCACAGCAAACATTATCCTCAATGGTGAAAAACTGAAAGCATTTCCTCTAAAATCAGGAACAAGGGTGACCACTCTCATCACTACTATTCAACACAGCTTTGGAAGTCCTAGCCACAGCAATAAGAGAAGAAAAAGAAATAAAAGGAATCTAGATTAGAAAAGAAAAAGTAAAACTCTCACTGTTCACAGACAACATGATCCTCTACATAGAAAACCCTAAAGATACCACCAGAAAATTACTAGAGCTAATCAGTAAATATAGTAAAGTTGTAGGATATAAAATTAATGCATAGAAATCCCTTGCATTCCTATACACTAACAATGAAAATACAGAAAGAGAAATTAAGGAACAATCCCATTCACTATTGCAGCAAAAAAAAAAAAAAATACTTAGGGAAAAATTTACCTAAAGAAACAAAAGACCTATATATAGAAAACTATAAAACACTGATGGAAAAAAAAAATCAAAGATTACACAAATAGATAGAGAAATATACCATGTTCATGGATTGCAAGAATCAATATGGTGAAAATAAGTATACTGCCCAAAGGAATCTATAGATTCAATGCAATCCCTATCAAGCTACCAGTGGTATTTTTCACAGAACTAGAACAAATAATTAACATCTGTATGGAAACACAAAAGCTTTGAATAGCCAAAGCAATCTTGAGAAAGAAGACTGGAACTGGAAGAATCAACCTTCCTGACTTCAGACTATACTACAAAGCTATAGTCATCAAGACAGTATGGTACTGGCACAAAGACAGAAATATAGAAGAATGGAACAAAGTAGAAAGTTCAGAGACAAATACACCTACAGACACCTTATATTTGACAAATGAGACAAGAATATACAATGGAGAAAAGACAATCTCTTTAACAAGTGGTGCCTGAAAAACTGGTCAACCATGTGTAGCAGAATGAAACTAGAACACTTTCTAACACCATACACAAAAATAATCTCAAAGTGGATTAAAGATCTAAATGTAAGACCAGAAACTATAAAATTCTTAGAGGAAAACATAGGCAGAATACAATCTGACATAAATCACAGAAAGATCCTCTATGACCCACCTTCCGGACTAAAGGAAATAAAAACAAAAATAAACAAAGGGGACCTAATTAAACTTAAAAGGTTTTGCACAATGAAGAAGACTATAAGCAAGGTAGAAAATAATAGCAAATGAAACAACTTACAAAGTATTAATCTCCAAAATATACAAGCAGCTCATGCATCTCAATACCAGAAAAGAAAAAAAAAAGCAACCCAATCAAAAAGTGGGCAAAAGAACTAAACAGACATTTCTCCAAAGACATACAGATGGCCAATAAACAAATGAAAAGATGTTCAACATCACTCATTACTAGAGAAATACAAATCAAAACCACAACAAGGTATCCTCTCATGCCATCAAAAAGTCTACAAACAATAAATTCTGCAGAGAGTGTAGAGAAAATGGAACCCTCTTACACTGTTGGTGGGAATGCAAACTGCTACAGCCACTATCGAGAACAATGTGGAGATTCCTTAAAAAGCTGGAAATAGAACTGCCATATGACCCATGTATATATTCAGTCTCACTGGTGGACATGCACACTAAGGAAGCCAGAAATGAAAAAGACGCAGGTACCGCAATGTTCCTTGCAGCACTGTTTACAATACTAGGACATGGAAAAATCTGGATGTCCATCAGCAGATGAATGGATAAGGAAGCTGTGGTACATGTACACAATGGAATATTACTCAGCTATAAAAAGGAACACATTTGAGTCAGTTCTAATGAGGTGGACAAAACTGTAGCCTATTATACAGAGTTAAGTAAGTCAGAAATAGAAACATCAATATAGTATATTAACGCATATATATGGAATTTAGAAAGATGGTAAAGACAATCCTATATGCAAGGAAGCAAAAGAGACACAGATATAAAGAACAGACTTTTGGACTCTGTGGGAGAAGCCAAGGGAGGAATGATTTGGGAGAATATCATTGAAACATGTATATTACCATATGTAAAATAGATGACCAGTGCAAGTTCAATGCATGAAGCAGAGCACTCAAAGCCAGTGCTCTGGGATAACCCAGAAGGATGGGGTGGGGAGGGAGGTGGATGTGGGGTTCAGGATGAGAGGACACATGTGCATCCGTGACTGATTCATGTCAATGTATGGCAAAAACCACCACAGTATTGCAAAGTAATTATCCTCCAATTAAAATAAATTAATTAATTTAAAAAAATAAAGCTTCCTGAAAAAAAACACAGAAGAATATCTTCATGGCTTAGGGAGCATTAAATATTGATTTCTTATGACTGTGCACAGAAAGCAAAGCCCCCTCCCGGAAATTTTAAATGTTAAATTCTATTTCATTAAAATTAAAAATTTATGTTCATCAAAGAGACACCATGTACAAAAAGGAGAGATCAACCACATTAGGAGATTTTTCACTAGAATTTTCACTAGAAGAAAATACTTGCAAAACAAAGTATTGACAAAAAAACTGACAAAGGCTTGTACCATGGTATATAAATAACTCCTACAACTCAGAAATTTAAAAAAAAAAACTTCAATAATAATGGGAAAAAGACTTGGGACATTTAAAAAGAATATGATGACTGATAAGCATATGAAAAGCTGTTTAATCATTAGTTTTTAGGGAAATACAGAGCAAAACCACAATCAGTTAGATATTTCCCTGGTGGTCCAATGCAGTGGTGGTGAAGACTCCACATTTCCAATGTAGGGCTATGGGTTCTATCCCTGGTCAGGTTACTGAGATTTCACATGCCTTACAGTGTGAGGAAAAAACAAACAAACAACCCACCACAATGTGTTATTTAAAGATATCTAATAAAACTAGTATTAATACAATTATAACAGCAAATATGAGCAAAGATGTAGAGATACTGAAACTTTCATAAACTCTTCAAGGGAGCGTGAATTGGTACAAATACTTTGGAAAATGTCTACCAGTTGCTTTCAAGTTAAATGTAAATCTGCTCTGTGCTATGTTTAGTCACTCAATCATGTCCAACTCTTTGCGACGCCATGGACTGTAGCTCACCAGGCTCCTCTGTCCATGGGGATTCTCCAGGAAAGAATACTGAAATGGGTTGCCATGCCCTCCTCCAGGGAATCTTTCCAACATAAGTATTGACCACAGGTCTCCAACATTGCAAGCGGATTCTTTATCATCTGAGACAGCAGGGAAGCCTACGAATACTGGAGTGGATAGCCAGTTCCTTCTCCAGGGGATCTTCCTGACCCAGGAATCAAACTGGAATCTCCTGGATAGAAGGCAGATTCTTTGCCAGCTGAGCTCCCAGGGAAGCCCCAAATCTGCACTATGATTCAGCAACTCTATTTCTATGTATTTCCCAAGAGAAACAATCAAAGAAAATCATCCCACAGAATAACTTGAATAAGGGTTCTTAGCAGGCTTTCTCATAATTGCTAGGGAAAAAAGAAAAAAAAAAGTCAACCCAAACATTCACTCCCTTAAGAATGAATAAACAATCTGTGGTTTATTAGTGAAACACTATTTAGCAATAAAAGGGGCAAAACCACTTATGAATCTCAAGAACATTTAACTGTGCAAAAGATGGACAAATTAGTGTACACACTGTATGATTTCATTATTATTGAGAAAAATTTGAATATAGATTTTGATTTAGGTAACAGTTTTGTTTCAATGCTAACTTTTGAAGTAAAATGTGCTCCTTCTAGAAAAACATATTGGAATATTTAGAGGTATAGAAGGACTAAATTTGAATATATTCAGCAAAGTTTTAGAGAAACTAGTGTGTCTGTGAGAGAGAGGGACAGAGAGAGAGGGTAATAAAGAATAAGGCAAATGGAGAAAAATGTGAACAATTAGAAACTGCATAATGGGTACCAAGAAATTCCCATTTTGGCAACTTTTCTGTAAGTTAGAAATAATATAAAAAGTTTAAGTTCCAAAAACTAGCATGCTCTACTTTATATAATCAAAGTGCATACAAAAGTCTCTTACTGCCAAAGTATTGTTTAATGCTCAAGGCAAAGTATCTTACCCTCAAATTTTGACTGAGATATTTATGTATCATACTATCCATTCTTTTAAAAAACAGGCTTTTAAAATTTTTTATTTATTTATTTAGACCATGCCACAACACATGTGGGATCTTAGTCCCCCAACTAGGATAAAACCTGTGTCCCCTGCTGTTGAAGCATCAGGTAATTTCATTTACAATTTCACCATTCATTTTTTCATTTTAATATAAACTTATTTATTTTAATTGGAGGCTAATTACTTTACAATATTGTATTGGTTTGGCCATACATTGACATGAATCTGCCACGGGTGTACATGTGTTTCCCATCCTGAACCCCCTTCCCACCTCCCTCCCCATCCCATCCCTCTGGGTCATCCCAGTGCACCAGCCCCCAGCACCCTGTATCATGCACCGAACCTGGACTGGCGATTCATTTGACATATGATAATAAACATGTTTCAGTGCCATTCTCCCAAATCATCCCACCCTTGCCCTTTCTCACAGAGTCCAAAAGACTGTTCTATACATCTGTGTCTCTTTTGCTGTCTCACATACAGGGTTATCGTTACCATCTTTCTAAATTCCATATATATGCGTTAGTATATTGTATTGGTGTTTTTCTTTCTGCCTTACTTCACTCTGTATAACAGGCTCCAGTTTCATCCACTTCATTAGAACTGATTCAAATGCATTCTTTTTAATAGCTGAATAATATTCCATTGTGTATATGTACCACAGCTTTCTTATCCATTTGTTTGCTGATGGACATCTAGGTTGCTTCCATGTCCTGGCTATTATAAACAGTGCTGCGATGAACATTGCTCTTTCAATTCTGGTTTCCTCGGTGTGCATGCCCAACAGTGGGATTACTGGGTCATATGGCAGTCCTATTTCCAATTTTTTAAGGAATCTCCACACTGTTCTCCACAGTGACTGTACTAGTTTGCATTCCCACCAACAGTATAAGAGGGTTCCCATTTCTCCACACCCTCTCCAGCATTCACAGCTTGTAGACTTTTGGATAGCAGCCATTCTGACTGGCTAGAAATGGTACCTCACTATGGAAACTGAGCAGCTTAGACATACCGCCATTCATTCTTTCTAATTATTATTCATTTATTTTTATTAGTTGGAGGCTAATTACTTTACAATATTGTAGTGGTTTTTGCCATACATTGGCATGAATCAGCCATGGATTTACATGTGTTCCCCATCCCGATCCCCCCTCCCACCATCCTCCCCACCCCATCCCTCGGGGTCTTCCCAGTGCACCAGCCCTGAGCACTTGTCTCACGCATCCAACCTGGGCTGGTGATCTGTTTCACCCTTGATAGTATACTTGTTTCAATGCTATTCTCTCAGAATATCCCACCCTCGCCTTCTCCCAACAGAGTCCAAAATTCTGTTCTGTACATCTGTGTCTCTTTTTCTGTTTTGCATATAGAGCTACTGTTACCATCTTTTTAAATTCCATATATATGTGTTAGTATACTGTATTGGTGTTTACCTTTCTGGCTTACTTCACTCTGTATAATGGGCTCCAGTTTCATTCATCTCATTAGAACTGATTCAAATGAATTCTTTTTAAAGGCTGAGTAACATTCCATGGTGTATATGTACCACAGCTTCCTTATCCATTCTTCTGCTGACGGGCATCTAGGTTGCTTCCATGTCCTGGCTGTTATAAACAGTGCTGTGATGAACATTGGACACCTTATCTTTGACAAAGGAGGCAAGAATATTCAATGGCAAAAAGACAACCTCTTTAACAAGTGGTGCTGGGAAAACTGGTCAACCACTTATAAAAGAATGAAACTATAATATTTTCTAACACCATACACAAAAATAAACTCAGAATGGATTAAAGATCTAAATGTAAGACCAGAAACTATAAAACTCCTAGAGGAGAACATAGGCAAAACACTCTCTGACATAAATCACAGCAGGATCCTATATGACCCACCTCCCACAATATTGGAAATAAAAGCAAAAATAAACACATGGGACCTAATTAAAATTAAAAGCTTTTGAACAACAAAGGAAACCATAAGCAAGGTGAAAAGACAGCCTTCAGAATGGGAGAAAATAATACCAAATAAGCAACAAAGGATTAATCTCAAAAATATACAAGCAACTCCTGCAGCTCAATTCCAGAAAAATAAATGACCCAATCAAAAAATGGGCCAAAGAACTAAACAGACATTTCTCCAAAGAAGACATACAGATGGCTAACAAACACATGAAAAGAGGCTCAATATCACTCATTATCAGAGAAATGCAAATCAAAACCACATGAGGTACCATTACACGCCAGTAAGGATGGCTGCTATCCAAAAGTCTACAAGCAATGAATGCTGGAGAGGGTGTGGAGAAAAGGGAACCCTCTTACACTGTTGGTGGGAATGCAAACTAGTACAGCCACTATGGAGAACAGTGTGGCGATTCCTTAAAAAACTGGAAATAGAACTGTCATATGACCCTGCAATCCCACTCCTGGGCATACACACCAAGGAAACCAGATCTGAAAGAGACACGTACACCACCATTCATTCTTAATAGCTAGTAACATAATGGGTACCTAAAATATTCAGTGTAAGGCTGTCTCCCACAAAAGAATGGTGAAACAGCATTATAATAATTATTTAAACCACCCTCCTTATGAATTTTGTTAAGATTTGAGACTAATAAATGAGACTACAGAAGTAAGCCAAAGCTAGGTCACCAATGATCTTATTTATTTACTATACTAAAGTGTTTAGATTTCATGAGGAAAATAGGAAGCCACTGAAAGGTTTTAGGGAGATTTTTTAAGTTCAGATGGAGACTTCATTAAATCACTTTCATAAATTTGAGGACTGCAAATTATTGGTGAGGAAAAAAATTAGAAATGTATTGTCACAATCTACGAGTTAGAAAAAAGGGATTTAGAGTGCAGACAATATGAACACTAACTGTATCTGTAAAATAATTTAAAAGGTGGAAGCATAAAGGTTTGTTATGTATTCAGTGTGGTGGTAAAGAAGTGGAAGAAGTAAAGCATTTATTTTGTATGACAGATAATATAACAGTAACAACAGATTCAAGAAGATGATTAGCTCTACTACAAGTTTCAGACCTGCATGCAATGACCAAGTTGAAATGATCAGAAAGATTTGAAGTTCAAGAAGGTGAGCTGAGATAGAGATAGTACTTAGGAAGTGATCAGCATATAGATCTATCCTTTTGCTGTGAAATACTGGGCAAATAATTCTTTAGGTATAAAATGTTTTAAGCCTTTATCAATTTCATTGTCAAATGTCAGGTGGCATCATAATCTTTCATTGTCTATTATCCAAATAGATAAATTAAAAATGTTAAAATGCAGATGGACCACTAGAAATTGTAAATAAACACCTATCACAGTTTCTTTGAAAGGAATTTCTCTTTTTTTTGATACTTTATTCTAATTTCAAGCAATTTTTTTTCTTGAATGTTAATGCTGGTTGTTAAATGAGAAAAATGCCTGTAGGCCAATTTTCAAGTGGCTGATGCTCTAATTACCCAAATTATGTTACACTTCTTGACAGGCTCCATGTTAACAGAATGTGACATATGAAGTTTTCTCCAAATAGAAGATTCCTTTCAAGATTTTCAATAAGACATTTGTACCTGCCCAGAAAAGCAGATGAAGGATAATGTAATTCTAATACATTTGAGACTCTTGATGGTATTAAAATTTTCAAGTCAAAATATGTACAAATCCCCAACACAGAAGGGTTCAGTAAAGCCTCCCTGATGAAAATATTAATAGAAGCCAAGATAAAAATTGGGAGAAAAATCAAGTACTCAATCATTCTACAATCAGAGAATAACCTGTGAGAGTACGTATGCATGTGTATCTATATATGTATACATATGTATAGATATAGGTATAGCTATAGATACAGCTGTATGAACACCAGTGGGAATGTGGGAGGAAAGTAGTAGGAAGAAAAGTTGCCCAACTTTTTCAGAACTATCTCAACTACTTACTGATAAGATAAAAGTAGGACCCTCCAAAGAAGTGGAACATCTTTGGTCACTTGGCCATTTAAGTAGATCTTAAATCTCTGTTTTCTGGATTTTGCTACTGGTTAAAAAACTTTGACTTTCAGAAATTTTGGCCTGTCAAAATCCATCCATTCTTACCTTGTTTGGTAGAGACATTTTTACTCTATCTATAACAACTGTAACCCATTCTGCCAATATTACTCACAGAAATATAAATGTATTTATGTTTATAACAATGTGATACTTTTTAAAAGTTTATCTCCCAACTTGCTATATTTTTTAAATTTCTTTTCATTTAGGAATTAAGATTATCAGTGTTGAAAAAATGTCATCAATGTAGGTAATCTGACTATATTGTATATTTGCTTACAGGACATTATTAAGATATGTTAAATATAGTATGCCCCACAATAATGCCTAATAGGTGAACTGGACTTCCAGAAGTACAAAGGAGTTCTGAATGTTTCCTACTATTCTTGAAAGATGTAAAATTATGGCCTTAGTGGATTACTTAAAGAAAATAAAACGTTCCTTTATTAAATTTAACTGATTATTATCCAAAACATCACTTTTCCAAGGAGAGCAATCTGAGGTTTCCTCATTGACATTTAAATAATGCTTTACCACAAAACTAGAGTTGAGAAAATAATAAATTATGCCATATGTTCTTATCTAGTTTGTGCCCCCAAAGGCCTAGGGAATGGGCTCAGTTTTCTAAAGCTAAACAAATTAAATAAATGTTTTGCACTTGTAACGCTGTTACCTTTTAGCCAAAAAAATGAATTACTGCCAGGGGAGCCACAGAATTAAGAGACCCTGTAAACAAAAGAACAGAAGGCTGTCTGCATCTTCACACTAAATTAATGAACACCAGACAAGTTACAACAGATTATTCAGTTTATCAAAACAGATAGCTAAGTCAATGCAGTTTATCTTCATGGACTATATATAAAAATATTTATAAAGGTAACCTTATTTTGATCATTAATGAGGAAACACAAAAAATAAACTTCAGTTTCTCAAGAAATTGAATGCATTTTTAAAAGCACAATGTAAAAATCTTGAATATTCCTTTCTAAACCTATTTCAGATTCTGCTTCTGCCTACAAACACAAACACTCATGTTACTTCTCCCTGTAATCATCTGACCATATATGCCAGCACATGTATATGAGGCTTGGCTATTATATGCCCCACACTTAGGGAGAATTATAATTATGTTTCCCTCAAGTTCTACCAGTTTTGTTTTGTTTTTATTTTTTTCACAAACAGAATTAGTCAAGTTTTCTAATTTTATACCATGAAAAAATCAATGCAACATTAGGAGGATGGACTTTTGTTTTGCCTGTTTACTTGCTAATCTTTTTTATCTTACTACTTCTGATGATTCTGTGTACTATAGATTATATCAATAATTCCTAGGAGAGTTATAGTCATCAAATCAGGACCAGTATTCTATTGAGTCAATTATGTTTCTCTCCTATTTGACTCACATATTGTCAAGTGGTAGAATTTATTTCTGGCCACTCATCACAAGTTATTTAGGGGATCCCATCCCCTCTTTCACTAACCATGAATCTCAAGTGAAGTTTATTTCCAGAGCTAATGGCATTAATGAAAGTGAAAGAGGAGAGTGAAAAAGTTGGCTTAAAGCTCAACATTCAGAAAACTAAGGTCATGGCATCTGGTCCCATCACTTCATGGCAAATAGATGGAGAAACAGTGGCTGACTTTATTTTGGGGGACTCCAAAATCACTGCAGATAGTGACTGCAGCCATGAAATTAAAAGACGCTTGCTCCTTGGAAGAAAAGTGATGACCAACCTAGATAGCATATTAAAAAGCAGAGACATTACTTTGTCAACAAAGGTTCATCTAGTCAAAGCTATGGTTTTTCCAGTGGTCATGTATGGATGTGAGAGTTGAACTTTAAAGAAAGCTGAGCACCAAAGAATTGATGCTTTTGCACTGTGGTGTTGGAGAAGACTCTTGAGAGTCTCTGGGACTACAAGGAGATCCAACCAGTCCATCCTAAAGGAGATCAGTCCTGGGTGTTCATTGGAAGGACTGATGCTGAAGCTGAAGCTCTGATACTTTGGCCACCTGATGTGAAGAACTGAGTCATTGGAAAAGACCCTGATGCTGGGAAAGATTGAAGGCAGGAAGAGAAGGGGACAACAGAGGATGAGATGGCTGGATGGCATCACCTACTCAATGGACATGAGTTTGAGTAAACTCCGGAAGTTGGTGACGGATAGGGAGGCCTGACATGCTGCAGTCCGTGGGGTCGCAAAGAGTCAGACACCACTGACTGAGCGACTGAACTAAACTGAACTGAGTGGCATTAAAGTGCACTTAAATCTTTTTTTTTCCAGACAGGTCACTTAACTCTTTTAAATGTTCATAATTTTTACCCAAATTACTTCATAGCCCAAAGAAGATATCTCAGGAAAGAAATAGAAATATCCACTTTAAAGGTAACTAATAATTTGCTTTTGGATCCTTAACAGCTCTATGATTTCTTTTTAAGCCACATTTTAAAATCACTCAGCAATAAAGTCATGTTCAACAAGAAGTTCAAATCCATGTTAACAGGGTCAAATAAAAAATTAGGACACTCCCATCCAGGACTTTTTAATGGTGAGCTACTCAGTAAAATGTCAGTCAATTCAATTCAGTCAACAAACTTAGAAAGCAGATATTACACCAAGCCTGTGGGCTAACTTTCGTACATTGATCTACAATTCTCAACTCTCCTCTCTTCGCGGTATAGTACTGTGTACAGGAATAAACAACATCCCAAAATGAAGGAAAGACTCTCATCTGCTCCTGAAATAGAGGCAGTTAGACAGGAGGGAGAGCAGGGCATGGCAACCCACTCCACTATTCTTGCCTGGAGAATCCCCATGGACAGAGGAGTCTGGTCGGCTACAGTCCATGGGGTCACAAAGAGCTCAGTTAGCCACGACTGAGCGACTAAGCACAGCACAGCACAGAGAGGAAGGAAATAAGAACAAGAAGCCAAATTCTCTCACCACTCCATGAATTCTTAAAATGTTCTCTTCCTCTTTAAAACACCACCACCACAATATTCAGGCCAGAAACCTAAATGTGGAAGAACTGAAACATAATTTTTTTGGAAACAAGTACCAGTATCTGTGCATTTCTCTTTCCTTTGTCAGAACAGCTCAATAGATTATGATAGCACACCTGTGCTATAAATGGGCTCCAGGTGTGATGAGATTTTTGTCCTCATTCTTTGCCCTACTTGGCTATAGCCTGGTATAGGATGCTCACAGTTAGTTGCTTCTACAAATAGCATAAATTTTTATGAATCCATGACTTGTAAAAGGTGTGGAAGTACCATTATATCCAACTGTCTCCATCTTCCTGGGTCAATGAAAACAAACTGATTCTGACTGATCTTGTATTCTTCAAAATTACTTTCTAATGGCATTATGCTTCACTCTCAGTGTCTTTTGGGGCTTTATTTAGTAAGTCTAAAGCTAAAAGTGAACTCTTCTGTCATCTGCTTTTATGAGGCAATGATTGTTGCTTACTGAATGGAAAAAGGTCTTGAAAAAACTACTTGAACCAAGTACACATTAGTCAGCATATCACAATAATCTTCCTATCTTTAGGCAGTGTCTTCATCAAGAATCAATCATGGTTGAAAATGACTGAAATGTTTTCAAATTGGGTTCAGCAGAAAATAGAAGGGGTGTGGGTCTCTATCATCCACAAATATAAGAATCAGACAGAATAAATAAGATTTATGGGGGGAAAAAACCTACCTACCCAAGAACAAGAGGAGTAATTGAGCATTTTGTGAGACTAGAACCAAGTTCAATCTTGCTGTCTCTCTATACCACTTGCTCTTCTTTCTAGATTTCAGGTACATTCTTCTTTCACTCTCCTTTTGTGCAAAAAATTATTTTCCTAATTAATTTACTCTTGCATACTTCAAAAAGACAATTTTACACCTCTTCTCTCCTGATCTCTAACAACCCATTCACACATATTACTCTCAGATAAAAAAGTCCTTATACCCACTAAAAAGAAGTTATCAGAAAAGCATTTATATATTCCTCTTACCTCTCATATCAACCAGAAGACCTGTGTCCGTCCCTATATACTGATTTCATTCTTGTAACAATGAATGAATTGTTCCCTGTCTATGGTCAACCACTTTATTGGTGTACTAGATCACTTCCTCCTCTTACCTGAGCAAGAACATCAGTCCTGTAATTATCTCCTTCTTCTGTCTCATTTTTCCACTTCACCAAATCATTCCATAGTCATCCTTACATTCAAATTACACTGAATTATCTATCTCCATTTGGAAAAAGAAAAAAAGCCTTAATCTAAAATCCCCTTATAGATTATATCCTATTTCTCCATTCTGTTTTCAAAACTCGTTGTGACATTTGTCTTTACTTATTTCTTATGTTCTCTTCAACTGAATTCATATGTCCTTTTGTCCTCCCTAATCCAATAAAACTGCCCTAGTCAATCATAGGAACTCTAGATATGTATACTGACATCTATTCAATGTACTGACTTCCACATCTAATAGGCATCCTGTATTTAACACCCAAAATCAGACACTTCATTCTGCTGCCACTTTAACCCCAAACTAGCATGCTTCACAAGAGAGTTCCAGAAAAGCATTTCTTTCTGCTGTATTGACTATGCCAAAGCCTTTGACTGTGTGGATCACAATAAACTGTGGAAAATTCTGAAAGAGATGGGAATACAAGACCACCTGACCTGCCTCTTGAGAAACCTATATGCAGGTAAGGAAGCAACAGTTAGAACTGGACATGGAACAACAGACTGATTCCAAATAGGAAAAGGAGTACGTCAAGGCTGTATATTGTCACCCTGCTTATTTAACTTATATGCAGAGTACATCATGAGAAATGCTGGGCTGGATGAAACACAAGCTAGAATCAAGTTTGCCGGGAGAAATATCAATAACCTCAGATATGCAGATGACACCATCCTTATGGCAGAAAGTGAAGAGAAACTAAAGAATCTCTTGATGAAAGTGAAAGAGGAGAGTGAAAAAGTTGGCTTAAAGCTCAACATTCAGAAAACTAAGATCATGGCATCTGGTCCCATCACTTCATGGCAAATAGATGGGGAAGCAGTGGAAAAAGTGACACACTTATTTTTGGGGGGGTTCCAAAATCACTGAAGATGGTGATTGCAGTCATGAAATTAAAAGACGCTTACTCCTTTGAAGGAAAGTTATGACCAACCTGGATAGCATATTAAAAAGCAGAGACATTACTTCGCCAACAAAGGTCTGTCTAGTCAAGGCTATGGTTTTTCCAGTGGTCATGTATGGATGTGAGAGTCGGACTATAAAGAAAGCTGAGCGCCGCAGAATTGATGCTTTTGAACTGTGGTGTTGGACAAGACTTTTGAGAGTCCCTTGGACCACAAGGAGATCCAACCAGCCCCTCCCAAAGGAGATTAGTCCTGGGTATTCATTGGAAGGACTGATGTTGAAGCTGGAACACCAATATTTTGGCCACCTGATGGGAAGATCCAACTCATTTGAAAAGACCCTGATGTTGCAAAAGATTGAATGTGGGAGGAGAAGGGGACGACAGAGGATGAGATGGTTAGATGGCATCACTGACTCAACGGACATGAGTTTGGGTAAACTCTGGGAGTTGGTGATGGATAGGGAGGCCTGGCGTGCTGCGGTTCATGGGGTCGCAGAGTAGGACTGGACTGAGCGACTGAACTGAACTGAGCATGCTTCTCCCCGTGTCAGCCTTTCCATAAACAACACCACATTCATCTAGTAGATTCTCCCAGTGGATGTACCCGGTAAACCCACTCTTATATAATACCTCACATACAGGCTTCCCCAGTATCTCAGCTTGAAAAGAATCTGCCTGTAATGCAGGAAACCCTGGTTCAATTTTTGGTTCAGGAAGATCCCCTGGAGAAGAGACAGGCTAGCCACTCCAATATTCATGGGTTTTCCTGGTGGCTCAGATGGTAAAGAATCTGTCTGCAATGCAGGAGACCTGGGTTCAATCCCTGGGTCAGGAAGATCCCCTGGGGGAGGGCATAGCAACCCACTCCAGTATTCTTGCCTAGAGAATCCCCATGGACAGAGGAGCTTGGTGGCTCCAGTCCATGGGGTCACAGAGAGTCGGACATGACTGAGCGACTAAGTGCACTCATCCAAACCAACAGCAAATCCTCTCAGCTCTACTTTCAAAATATATCTTGAATCTGGGGCTTCCCTGGTGCCTCAATGGTAAAGAATCTGCTTGCCGATGCAGGAGACACAGGCCTGATCCTTGGTCTGGGAAGATCCCACATGCTGTGAGGCAACTAAGCCTGCAGACCACAACTACTTAACATGAACTCTAGAACCGTGGAGCTGCAACTAGTGAAGGCCACATGCCCTAGAGCCCATGCCCCACAAGAGAAGCCACTGCAATGAGAAGCCCATACAATGCAACTAGAGAGGAGCCCTCACTCACTGCCAACTAGAGATAAGCCTGCACAGCAATGAAGACCCAGCACAGCCAATAAATACATACATAAAAAGTATATATATATATATACATATCTTGAATATATACATATAAGCATCAGTACACCCACCACTGCTACCTTACTCCTTGACCAGTATAACATTTTAATTTGTTTCTCGGTCTCCACTTTTTGTCACCCATAATGTTATTTTGACAATTTATATATATATATATATATATATATATATATATATATATATATATATATATATATATCTCACTCTCTTAAACTCTTTAAAAGGTTTAACAGCACCATTTGAAAAAATTCTGTCCTTATCTTGGCCCTCCAATTCCAAAGAATTTGGCTTGTAACTGTATTTCCAGTCACATCTCCTATCATCACCTACCTCACTCATTGTACTCTAGCCAAACTGATCTCTTGCTTTTGAGCTTTTATGCTTGATGTTTTCTTTGCCTGGATCATTATTCTCCAAGTGATTCACAAAATTTTTTCCTCACATTATACAGATCTCTTTTCAAATATAATCAACTCAGAGAGTTAGTCTCTTACTACCTTATTTAAAATAATACCTCTGTCTGCTATATATCGGTTTTCCCTGGTGGTTCAGCTGGTAAAGAACCTGCCTGTATTGTGGGAGACCTGAGTTGGATCCCTGGGTTAGGAAGATCCCCTGGAGAAGGGAATGACTAACCCCGCTAGTATTCTGGCCTGGAGAATCCCCATGGACAGAGAAGCCTGGCAGGCTATAGTCTATGGGGTTAGAAAGAGTTAGACAGGATTGAGTGACTTTCACTTTCACTTACTATCTATCATTTTGCCCTGCTTTATTTTTCTCCTTAACACTAACTTCATAACTATTACTTATGTAATTATTTTAATAATCTGCACATCCCCATAAGTGTAAGCATTAAAGCATGATTTTTGACTGAAGCATTCCTCTCACCTACAAGATAGTAAATAGTGGATAGCCATTACTTACCCATTGAAAAATTTATAGAAAATAGCCCACATAATATCACCCAGTTCAAATGGTGAGCACAGTTTCATGAAGTCTCCGTGTTTTATCTCCATGTCCCCAATCTGTATATCTAGGGCAAAAAAATACTTGGACAAATTTACCCTGGACCCATCAGTTACACATCCCATTAGCCATGGTGAAAGGGTGGCAATCAATACAGGTACCACTGTACATAGTTACAGCTATGGGAGTATTTAAGAAAAGGGGATATGAATAGGCAGGAAAATTAAATAACTTGTCTTCACTTTCATCTATTCAACAAATATTTATTGAGTACTGAAAGTGTGCCAAGAATTCTAGAAGGTAGAATACAATAGGAACTTGGCAAACAAGAACCTTTCTGTTATAAATCTTTCACTTAGTGAATGGAGTTCCAAATATATATGACACTCTTGCCTCTGGTCCATGAAAAAAAGAATCAGAGTAAACAAAATTGAGTTATTTTGTTGTATTGCATGCTACAATTATTTAAATGTGTTAATTAAAATAGGAATCCTTAGAAATCATCATGAAGTGAATACTGAATCATTTTCACACTGACCTGGATTATAATTTCACAGATAAATTCTTATTAATTTTTTTTGTTTCCTACATATTATTTAGAATTTATAAATATGTTTATTTCAAAAAGAATACATCTTTTAAAATATGTGGTATACATGCACTTGACTCATTCTCATAAACACTATCACAATATAACCACTACTAAATTTATTCACTGTTCGATCTTCAGCACATTGCTCAGCCTCTCAACCTTATTTTGTTACCTACAAAATTACCAGACTGGATTAGACATTCAGAAAGCCTTTTTATGAGCTTTACATATTTTCAGTTAAAAAATAAAACCAATGGAGACAGATTTCTGTATTCGAGAAAGATGTATCATTGGTGCACCATGGTCCACCATTCTCATTTTATAAGAAGGTCCCATTGACTCTAAAGACTGCTGTTTAGAGGATATACAGTCAGGGACAGCAAAACGGATAACCACAGAGAAATGGTTTCTAAATAGTTCAATTATGACCAATTAAAATTTTGAGCATTCTAGAAATGAAAGTGTTAAAATTCCTCTGAATCTGAAGACATAACTGATTTACCATGGGTTAAGTTCTTCCCTCACATGTGATGTTTATGTTTTGTTTTGGTCAGCTCAGTTTGTTGACCTTGAATTTGAATGCTTTAGGACTTATACTCTAGTTCACTGAAGTTCATAGTTTCCCATTATTCTACACTGGCTGTTCACAAATTTGAGCATAAATTACAATCACCTGTAGAGCTTGTTAAAACACATATTGATGGTCTCATCCCAAGTCTCTGAACTGTGTCTTCAGTGGGGCCATACAATATGCATTATTTAAAATTTCCCTTGTGTTGCTAATGCCATTGGTCTCATGTCTGCATTTTGACAACTACTGCCCTGTACTACTTCTGCACTTTATGTTATTTGCCAAGCCTCTAAAGACATCTAAATGCATGACTCACTGCCAAAAACAATTTACTCTAATCCTAAGACTTTTTTTTAACTCTTAATGAGTAGATATCAAAAAGAATTGAACTAAGCTTGTCAATCACCATTTGGTCTTGGATGTGATTAACATACATGGTGTTCTTTAAAGCTGTTTGACCAGAAAACAAACTATTAGAAAGAGTAACTCAGAAAACAATCTCTTTTATATGTGCAGGAAAAATAAAATATCTAGGAATAATTCTAACTAAGGAGGTTAAAGACTTGTACCTGTAACAAGATGCTATTGAAAGAAACTAAAGATGACACAAACAAATGGAAAGATATACCATACTCATGAGTTGGAAGGATTAATACTGTTAAAATGATCATACTACTCAAGGCAATCTACAAATTTCATGCAATCTTGGTCAAAATACCAGTGGTGTTTTTCATAGCACGAGAATAATTCTAAAATTTGTATGGAAATGCAAAAGACCCTGAATAGCCAAAACAATTTTGAGAGAAAAACAAAACTAGAGGCATCACATTCCCTGCTTGCAAACTATACTATAAAGCTACTATAATCAAAACAATATGGTACTGGCACAGAAAAGACACATAGATCAACTGAACAGAATAGAGAGCCCAGAAATAAACCCATATTAACCTGGGCAATTAACCTATGACAAAGGAGGCAAAGATATACAATAAGGGAAAGACAATCTCTTTAGCAAATGGTGTTGAGAAAACTTCTGCCAGATACAGGCAAAAGAATAAAACTAGACTGCATACTAAATCACTTCAGTCATGTCTGACTCTTTGTGACCCTAAGGACTGCAGCCTGCCAGGCTCCTCTGTCCACTGGATTCTCCTGGCAAGAGTATTAGAGTGGGTTACTGTGCCCTCCTCCAGGGCATCTTCCTGACCCAGGGATTGAACCCACATCTCTTGCATCTCCTGCACTGGCAGGGGGATTCTTTACCACTAGCGCCACCTAAGAAGCCCAAAACTACACTACTTCCTCATATTATGTACAAAAATAGATTCAAAATGGATTAAAGACTTAAATATAACACTTGAAACCATAAAACTTCTAGAAGAAAACATAACTAATACAGTCTTTGACATTGGCCTCAACAATATTTTTATTTTGGATATGTCTCCTCAGGCAAGGGAAACAAAGCAAAATAAATAAATGGAACTATATCAAACAAAAGGCTTTTGCACAGTGAAGAAAACTATCAGCAAAATGAAAAAAACACCTACTGAACAGAAGAATATATTTCAGCAGGGAGAAATGGATGAAGGCAGTTAAAAAATACAAACTTCCAGCTATAAGATAGGTAAGTACTAAGGATATAATGTACATGATTTAACAAAATTAACATTGTTATATATTATATATGAAAGTCATTAAGAGAGTAAATCCTAACAGTGCTCATCACAAGGAGAAAATACTTTTTTCCAATTTCTTTAATGTTTTGTCTATACAAAATGATGAATATTCACCACACTTATTCTGCTAATCATTTCATGATGTTATGTAAATCAAGTCATTATGCTGTATACCTTTCACTTATACAGTAGTGTATGTCAATTATATTTCAATAAAGCTAAAAAAACTAGATAATTTTTTTTAATTGTTTGATCTGGACTTTTATGTGACTATCTTATTAGGACCACACAACTAAACTATACACCAAGTCAGGTATGAGGATTCTCCTAAAAGGAACAGATATTCTCATATTCTTAGAGAAATACTATATATCGGGGTACAAAAATCTGTGGTTATCACATTTATCTTTAGACCTTGATAATGAGTTCATCTTAAGAAGTGAGAGCATACGTAGTGTCAATCTTCTATGTTATTTGTCACTATAATTATATACATATATAAAGCTATATACATATTATATATATGTGTGTATATATATATGCATATCACTGTAGTGGACAGTGGAGATATACATATATATATATGTATATGTCTATATATATCCACATATATTCATCTACCTGTCCACTAGAGTGATTCCCACAGTACATACATTATTTTTCACTCCTTTCCCTTATCCTTCTTAACTTGCCTAAAAAAATCAGTACTGATTCCTCTTTTTCCAAAACCTACCCATTCTGCAAACTCTAAAATACTCTACTTCCTTACCTGGACTCCGGAGGAATCTTACTGCAGTTGTGACACAGAGTTGTACTGTAGATATGACAGGACAGAATAACTACTATAAAGATCTACTATTTGTCTGGATTGTAACAGCATTTCAGAAGCAAAAAGTTATTATATTTGACAGATAAAGCAAATCACATTGCCAGAGAATTAACTACTGTGGCCATAAAACCTATAACTTTTTTGTTTATGCTCTCTATACAAAATGTGTTTGTTTATTCAGAGAAATTGATATGTGAAAATGTCAAAGCAATATTAAGCATCCAAATTTTATGCCAATCATGATAAATATTGACAAAAATCTAAATTCCATACAGGTTAAATGGATCTTTGCTTCAGAAGTTTAAGTCTTTTATAGTGCAATACGC
Source organism: Muntiacus reevesi (assembly GCF_963930625.1). Classification (NCBI taxonomy): domain Eukaryota; kingdom Metazoa; phylum Chordata; class Mammalia; order Artiodactyla; family Cervidae; genus Muntiacus; species Muntiacus reevesi. The sequence goes on along the minus strand of NC_089254.1, from coordinate 84,590,487 downwards.
AATTGGTTTATTGCTAAATCATTAGAAATAATCAGCATCACATTACAGGGATTTAAATTTTTAAGATCTTTACCTAAAGAAACTAGCAAGTTGAACTTTTATTTCTATACTTAATAAACAATTTGGCTGATTTTGTTCAACTGCTTTATTTTGTTATATCCATCATGGCCCACAGTCTTATGGCATAGACTCAGGGACCAAGCTGAGAGCTGGTGCCCTGTGATGCAAAGGGAAGGGAACATCACTTAGCCCCTGCCTTCAGCTCTCAGAAAGCAGTAAGTGGAGGTGACTTGTGAAGACATAAAATCCTCAAGAAAGCCTTGCCCTTTCTGTTGCCTTTGCCTAAAGCATATTCCCCTGCCTCTTTCTTTGCCTAATTAACATCTATACATTCTTTTTCTCAGCCAGTTTGGGCATCATAGCCCCTAATTAAGTTACTCTCCTTTCATAGCACCACTAAGCTCCCCTTTATTGAACTTATCTCAGCTGTATATTATATATTCATTATTATGTTATTTAATGAATGCCTCTCTCACCCCAAAGAGTGAGCTTCCTACAGGCAGTAGTGTGTTTTTACACAGAAACAATGTGTAACAACATGCCTGACATCCAACAGGTACAAAATCTATATATGTATATCTTATATATGCATATATGTATTAAGTGAACAAATGTATGAAAATATCTTTCCTCTTGGTCTACCACTTGAACTGAAATTTCCAAAGTTATAATCATTGATTATTATATAAATGAAATAAGAATTTTGCCCAATTGTTCCCAGATAAATGAGAAATATTGTCTAGAAGCTTTTTCCTTTTTATATGGGCAACTTATTAGGTCCCTGTAGATATGGCTAGCTCATTAGCTTAAATTTTAATTGAATGACAGGTGAAAGAGTAGGACTGGGCCTTTTAAAGCATATTGAAATGTGGCCTGAGCTGAGAGCTCTGTGCAGCAAGCACGAGCAGTAAAGGAGAACACCGACCATCTAATCTGGTGGAGAGAACTCTGAAATAACTGAGAGGGCTCCCTGCCTTAGAGGACTTTTTAAGCCCCACTCTACTAGATGTTGATTCAACAAGATATTTGTTCTTGTTGCTAGGAGGATGCTGAGTATTAAAGACTAATATAATAACTTAAAAAGGAAAATGGATATGATAAGACTTTTGATTCCCATTTTAAAATTCTTAGCAATTTGTATTATTTGATTAGAATCCTCCACAATTTTTAATTCCATTAAATAGCCACTCATCCAGAGACAGAGGAAACTGAAAGTTGAAGATTTCTTTTTACAAGCAATAGAATAGCCAGTCTTGAGAAGTTTTGGAAAGATTGCCAAATCTCACCTTGTGGTCTGCATAAGAATTGATGTTGTTTTCTTTTGATTAGTTTTCTAATACTGAAACAGTAAGCACTGATTTAAATTCCATAGTGTTAGGTCTTTGGTGGGTCAGATTATCTAGAGAGCTATTACAGGGCTTCCCAGGTGGCAAAGAATCTGCCTGCCAATACAAGAGACATGGGTTCGATCCGTAGGTCAGGAAGATTCCCTGGAAATGGCAACAAGTTGGACATGATGGAACACACACACACACAAGTTCATTATAATTTTTACAGGTCTATATTTTAAAACTTTTTTTACTGTAAAATCTGTTTTTCATGCATGCTAAGTCACTTCAATCATGTCCAACTCTTTGCAGCCCCACAGACTATAGCCCACTAGCCTCCTCTGTCCATAGGATTTTCCCAGAAAGAAATTAGAGTGGGTTGCCATTTGTACCTCCATGGGATCGAACCTGTGTCTCCTGTATCTCCTGCACTGTCAGGTAGGTTCTTTACCACTGTGCAAACTGGGAAGCCCAAAATCTGTTTTTAAACTAAATACCCATAATTATTTTCCTATTTAATGAGTTCAATGATGAGTTTAAACAAAAAAAGTTACAGAAAAACAAGACTATGTTCCTTGATATATTTAGAATGTAATGTATTTTTTTTCCTTCTTATGTTTTAGCATTTAAAATTTTTTAAAAAATGAAGTGAACCAACCCAACGCCCTGTGTGTTTAGCATAACTGTATGTATGATTGCTTTGTTGTGGCAAGCTAACCAGGGATGATATGATACTAGAAATTAATAGTTACTTAAGAAAAGCAACAAATTACAATTTCGACTTCAGTGATGATAATGAACATGAGTTCAATTATACGTGGGTTTAATTTGCTTAAAAGTTTGCTTCTGTTAATTCAATTTCCATATTTTTAGAAAATCTTGCTCAAAAGAGTAACTTAAATCAGATAGACTTTCAAAGAAATGCAGGCTTGACTCTCAAATCTATTTGAAAACATTTTAATATCAAGGCATCATTAATAGCTGCAGCTTCCATGACTTTGCATATCTGATAGCTATCTAAAAACTTTAATTGTCTCTTGAAAAGTCAATAATGCTGAGCAATATGCCCACCAGCAGTGCTCTCTCTTGCTGTCTCCAAGTCTCACATTGTGAGCTCCAGATTCCTCCTATAAACCACCAAAGCAGTGCTATGAGTGTGCATCCCTGCAAGATCAGACTGGAGCTTGTTTTAAAGCCTGATACATCTATAGATGAAACTACAATCATAACCTGACAAACTTAGACAACTTCCCTGGAGGCATGGAAGATGCTGTTGCATAGAAAGTACTGGGAATGACTCGAGTTGTCCTGGAAATTTTACCTGTGCATACATATTAACAGCATAAGCACAGTAATTAAAGAACCTCTCTGCCATGAAGTTAATAAATATCAAGTATTTCTACTGAGTTTTACAGTTGTAAATTTACTGGCATACTTCCGTAAACTTTCAGATATCACCACTTGGATAAATGTATCCTGATAAGGTAATCTCCTAAAACCTCTAAACTCATCCAGTTTAAAGCTAGTCTTAACTTGAAGACTGGGAAGAAATCTGAGAGTAAGATCGATTTTTCAGATATTGATGGGAGACGTGGGAGGTTAGCTAAGAAGCCCTCAGCAGCCTGATTAGAACTTGCTTTGTAACATTTCTTTCCTCATGGAATATCCTTGCTGTCCTCTGTGGAGAACCTCCATCCTAATGCTACTATGTAAATAAATGCTTGTACTTCAATGTATAAATAATCAGTAGTAACATACACACATATATATTTAAAATAATACAATCCTCCATAAAAATCATCCCTAGATAAGCACAAATGAGAGGAAAAATTTTCCTATTCATTAATAAGAGCAAATATAAAATATCAGTCTAAATTTTAATAAAATGGACATGGCTTTCTTAAATATTAAAACTATTTTAAAATACTAAAACACAAAGAGGGAAATAAATATCCGTAATAATCTCACCCTCAAAGATAAATGCTAAGAAAATGTTTGTATATAGGCTTCCAGGATTCAACATCTTGTATATATATAAGTGAAGTTTTACAAAAACACAGTTGTTTAAAGTTCTTGAATTTGTTCTATTATATTCATCATGTTATGATTATTTCCCCCATGCCATTAAATATTCTAAGCATGTCTGAATGATTGTTCATTCTATTTTTGTAGGAGTATTTGTTTAACAAACTCCACGTTGCTTCATATTTAACCTTTGTTGTTTAGTCGCTCAGTCATGTCCAGCTCTCTGCCACCCCATGGACTGCAGCATGCCAGACTTCCTTGTCCTTCACTATCTTCTGGAGCTTGCGCAACTCATATTGATTGAGATGGTGATGCCATTCAACTAGCTCGTCCTCTGTCGTCTCCATCTCCTCCGGCCTTCAATCTTACCCAGCAACAGGGTATTTTCCAATGAGTCAGCTCTTCATATTAGGTGGCCAAAGTATTGGAGCTTCAGCTTCAGCATCAGCCCTTCCAGTGAATATTCAGGACTGATTTCCTTTAGGACTGACTGGTTCGATCACCTTGCAGTCCAGGGGACTCTCAAGAGTCTTCTCCAACACCACAGTTCAAAAGCATCAATTCTTTGGTGCTCAGCCAGCTTTATGGTCCAACTGTCACATCTATACATGACTACTGGAAAAACCATAGCTTTGAATAACGGACCTTTGTCAGCAAAGTAATGTCTCCACTTTTTAATACACTGTCAAGGTTTGTCATAGCTTTTCTTCCAAGGAGTAAGCGTCTTTTAATTTCACAGCTGCAGTCACCATCTGCAGTGATTTCCAAAGGGAAAGTGAAAGTCACTCAGTCGTGCCTGACTCTTTGCTACCCCATGGACTGCAGCCTGCCAGGATCCTCTGTCCACGGAATTCTCCAGGCCAGAAACTGAAGTGAGTAGCTGTTCCCTTTTCCAGGGGATCTTCTCAACCCAGAGATCAAACCCAGATCTCCCACATTGCAGGCAAGTTCTTTACCGTCTGAGCCACCAGGAAAGCCCAATTCCAGCAGTGATTTTGGAGACCAAGGAAATAAAGTCTGTCATTGTTTCCATTGTTTCCCCATTTATTTGCCATGAAGTACTCTGTATATAAGTTAAATAAGCAGGGTGAAAATACACAGCCTTGAGGTACTCCTTTCCCAATTTGGAATCAGTCTGTTGTTCCATGTCGAGGCGCTAAATAACAAGAAAATCTGTTAGAAGGTTGTGTCTCATTCTAAAAGGAAATGAGTCAAGATCAAAACACTGGCAAGGATCATGTAAAACAGGTGAAAAGAAAGGAATTTCATACTTAGATTAGCAATCACATACTGAGAAATTGGCACAGAGGGAGTGGGCAGAGGTGGGAGTGATGGAAGTAAAAGTAAGAAAAAAACCAAGGATGATTCTGAGGTTTCTTAAAGGACCTAGGTTAACATTTACCCTGTCAATTTATATATTTCATATACATCCAAGCCAATTATCTTTATTCTGTGTGAAGGTTATTTCACATACTAGAAAATCCTTCCCAAAAAAATGTCTCAGTGATTCAGGTGATATTAGACATCAGAACATCTAATAAAATGAGGAAAATACTGAGAACATGTTATGATTTTGTGGACAACAATCATTTCACTCTTCTAATTAGGAATACAGCCTAGAGTGTCTTGTTTAAATGGACCCCATTTATTATAGTATGCCTTTAAAGGACTAGTATTTTAGTCCTGACATTTGAGCAACAAGCTGAATAGAAAGTTAATTGGTTCTGCTATGGAAGCATGGCTACCAATTAGACTATAGGCTCTGAAAGTCTAAGTTTAGCTACACCACAGGTAGAAAATGGACTCCCTAGCTTACTTCTTACAATAAATATATATAAAGTAATTATGTCTCAAAACCATAGTTTCAGGCATGAATTAATTTATTTGTATTTAATCTGTATTAAATTGTTCATTTGTATTAAGTAAAAATCTCCTAAAAATATTAGCATCCTTCCTTCCCTTCCTCCTTCCCTCTTTCTTCTCTTCCTCCTCTACTACCTCCCTCCTATCCTTTCTCCCTTCCTTGCTTCCTTTTTTCTTTTCTTCCTTCCTGTCTTTATTTTGGCTGACACATGCAAGAATCAGTAAACAATATTAATGGAAGAGAGTAGAAAGGCAGTACCGCATAACAGATTCTGAATTCCAACTATCTTGGATTCAAATTCTGGCTCTGCTGCTAATCAGCATCCTGACCATGAATAAATTACTTATTTCTCTAAGACTCATTATTTTCTAAAATAGAGATGATGATGATAATAACAATGTCTACTTTGAAGGGTAATTATAAAATTTAAATAAGAAAAGGGATGTACAGTAACAATGGGTCTAGCACATAGTATATAGTTAATAATGATTAGCTATTACTACTATTTATAAATAGTCATGTGCACTGATATTAGCTATGAAGGAAAAAATCATGAGAGCCTGAAAGAAGCAGATACAAAAATGGTCAGAAACAGATTAGCATCTTTTTTGAAGTCTCCTTTTCTTAGCCCACATTTACTGATGATTAATTGTAAAAAGGTCCCAATTCACCACCTTTTCCTACATCCACATCCTTTTCCTCATGACTGCACAGCTCCTTCCTTCAGAAGGTATAGACTTTGGCCACAAGAATAAAACAGAAGTGACAAAGTGCCAGTTCCATGTGGGGGACTCAATAACCTTGAACACTTCCTCATGCTGCTTCCTGGAAAGGAACCAGTCTTGGCTTGTCTGCTGGAGGATGAGGATCATGGGGACCAGAGAGCAGATGGCCAGCTGAGGTCACAGATGAGCCAACCCCCAGTTGATTTACAGCTGTCCACTGAAGGGGTTCAGGGCAGGCTGCCCTAAGAGGTGTCACTCTGGTGTTCAGATTGTTTCAAGCCGAAAACAAGTAAGGCCCAAAAGACTCAGGAAGAACCCTTGAACTTCCCCCGATTGACTAAAAGAATTCAAGATGAAAGGTGTGTTCCAAGGAGTTATCACCACAGATAACTGCAGTAAAGAAACGGAAACCCACTCTAGTATGCTTGCCCAGAAAATCCCATGGACGGAGGAGCCTGGTAGGCTACAGTCCATGGGGTCACGAAGAGTCGGAAACGACTGAGCCATTTCACTTTCACTTTTCACCTTCATGCATTGGAGAAGGAAATGACAGCCCACTCCAGTGTTCTTGCCTGGAGAATCCCAGGGACAGAGGAGCCTGGTGGGCTGCCGCCTATGGGGTCGCACAGAGTCGGACACGACTGAAGCGACTTAGCAGCAGCAGCAGGTTCGGTAGACAAGGAGGAATCTAGCAAAGCCCCCACAGTCAAAGCCTTTTCTGGGTCCCAGTGTCTCTTGGTGACCAAGCAAACACTTGTTTATCAAACATTAACTTTTTTCATCTTCCTGTGAATTTCCTTATTCCTTTTTGAAGTCTCAAACCCCTAACTCATTCTACTTAATCCAAAATTGTCTGTCTTTGGCATCCTTCATGCTTATGTGAATTCCCCACAGGCATATAAAAAATTTTATTTTCTCCTGTCAATCTATCTCATGTCATTTTAATTATTTGACCAGATAAAAGAACTACAAAGGGAAGAGGTGATCTTGGGGGGGATATTACCTTCTCCCACTCCACAGACACAGTAGAGATTGGCCCAGTCTGGTCCAGATCTGCAGAAACAGCAAACCATGAACTTATAAGCAAAAATAAATGTGCATGTTGTATATCACTGAGGATTTTACTTGTTTGTTATCAGGCCTTATTGGGCAGTAGATTCTTGGTAATTCTCTGCATATAGAAGAAATTGAACATATCTTTGATGAAAAAATGTTTGCTTTGTGAATAAAGACTTAAAAATAAACATAGGAAAAGAAAAAAGCAAAGCATAGCAATTTAGTTACCACTGGAGCACTTACTAACTGCCAGACAGTGTGCTAAATTTTATGTGTACATATAAATATATACTAAGTATGTACCTACACATATGTAATTTCATTTAATTCTTATGAGAAACTTTTGAAGAAACTTATCAGAAGAAATCAAAGCTGAAAGAATTTAAGTAATTCATCTAAGCTTTCACTATGATTTCTGCTCAGGTTTGTCTGACTCCAAAGTGTATATCAATGCTCTTGTGATATTGTCTTCCAGTAGAGATTTATTCATAACTCACAAAGCCTCTGCATTCATTGAGTAGAACTTGATTAATACATAGTTTTATCAGTGACTTATAAATGTAATTTCAATGGTAACAATGAATTCTTATTCTAAACATTTTTTGGCTCCATTTAACAGAAGGGGAGAATCAAAATCAGTAATCCAGACAAGTGCAAACAAGGCAAAACACTTTCTAGTAAACACATTATTTAATCAAATACATCCTTTCTATAGTTAGCAAAATAATAAATTCTAAAGAAATTCAAAGCACATATACAATCTGTGGATAACTAAGAACTAATCTAGTCAATAGATTTACACAGACTAGGACAAATCAAGTGAAGGAATATTTAATTTCTCTGTTTTCAGAGAGAAACTTCTCTTTTCTAAAGGTCTAAAATATAAATGAAAGTAAATAAGCAAAGTCGCTCAGTCATGTCCGACTCTTTGCAACCACATGGACTGTAGCCTACCAGATTCCTCCATCCATGGGATTTTCCAGGCAAGAATACTGGAGTGGGTTGCCATTTCCTTCTCCAGGAGATCTTCCTGACCCAGGGATTGAACCCGGGTCTCCCACGCATAAGATGATTTTGTGGAAATCATTAGAAGAGACACAAACAATGTAAATTGTTGAAAAAAGAAAATGCACTCCCCTTTGGAAGAAATGATTTTGAAATTTTATGAACATGGATATATCACTGTAGACTGAACCTGGAAGAATTCGGGTATCCAACTTAAAGAAAAAGTGTCATCAGTTTTACTGAGTGAAATGGCCTCACGCTGCTTAGTCCTCAAAGGAAAGGAAAAACCAACCAGCTTTTATGTTCTAGAAGCTGCCTGTCATTCAGCAGTGAACATGAGCCATCACATGAGTCACTTTTCTTTCAGCTATAATCTCTTTTCACAGTGACAAATGAATCACAGAAGTCAATCTCAACTCTGACTATGAAAAATCTTCTGCAGGGATTTTTATTTGAAAAGAGTTTAAAGACAGGCAACCTAAGATTAACATTAGGAGGCAGACAAAATGAGTGTGAGCCTAAACTGGTCCAGGTGTGCACAGAAAAGGTTTCAGAGCTCTGCCTGGCATGTTAGAAAGAGTTCAGTCTTTGAGATAGAACAGATGAGACCACATCCTGTCCCATGGCCTATTAGCTGAGTGAGTGGCTAAATTAGTCAACCTCTGCAAAACTTAGTTTCCTCATTCATCAAAAAGAGAAGATAATAATATCTCCATGGTAAGACTGTGATGAATGTTAAACAACGTATTCAGGCTTTTTTACCCACATTCCACTAAAAGCACTGATACAGAATCAAATAAGCACGAAGCAAACCTAACATCATTTTATACTATATGACTTAATGCATAAAGTTACCTTGCTGCTATTTTTCTGCAAGTGTATGTTTATTTCATCCCCCTAATTAAACAACTATTTCCAAAAAGCATGGCTTTCTATTTCTTTAATGTACCCTTCATTCCTGAATACTGTGAAGACCCTCTCTCTGCCCAAAGAAGGAACTCATTAAACAAGGTAGATAACTATTGAGCTACACATTCCAAACAAAAGAGTGAGATGTCGCGAATCATGTTTTTATATGGACTCAGAAGGCACTACAGGAATCATACCAAAAACAAAACATGTACCAATACTATTTCTGCTCATTAGTAAAGTTTTATATAATCTCCAAGGTTCTTTCTCCTGCACCAGTGCCTTGTGGACAGTTCCAAGGCATACAATTTGTTTCCCAGTCATTAGTAAGAATTAATAAGGTAATTCTGGATATCTCAATGCAACTTTTGCTGAAAACTCTGGTCTCTCTACTTATTAGACAAAATTATTGTCAGGTTAAGAAACCTCTTAGTGGTTGCTGAGCTCCTGTTGCTACTCATTAGAAAATTCTGGAGCCAGGAGCAATACAAAAGAAAGGGGTTTATTAAGGTTCATTTTTTATGCTGAATAAAATTTCTGCTACTAGCACACATTGCAGCATTTCAGTTTATACTACATTAGCTACCTTTTAAAAATACACCCATATTTAATGACATTAAATGAAAGCAGTGGTTGAACGGATCCTTGCTCTGTTAAAACGTCTGATGAACGATTTTGCCTTGCTATAAATAAAATGCAACATAAACATGGCCCCAACTTGAATTTTACTGGACTCCTGCTAAATGTACGTAATTTAAGCACAGAAGCTATTATTTTGTGGTTAGTCTCAGGCAATTATCACAGTTTTAAACTTTGCCTTTGGTTTTTTTAATTCTGTTTTTTCAGTCTCAGCACACTAGAGTGTGTGTGTGTGTGTGTGTGTGTGTGTGTGTGTGTGCGCGTGTGTGTGTTGTCAGCACATAATTTTCAAATGATTCAAGATATGTTATATATATTTAGTTTAAAAATCCACTAATTAGAAGTTTCATACTCAAGATGCTTTTATAATGTGAAAAGCAAGAAGAGAGAAAGCAAGAAAAAAAAAATGTTGTACTGTGTAAAACATTTTTAAGCCTTTCCCACCCAGATGCATAGCAAACTTATTTTACTATATAGGCATTAAAGATAAGGTGAGCATATCATTAGAGAGTTATTTGCCAAACCCTAGGAATTGTTTTTAAATACTTGGATATTTATCTACATTCCATAAAATCACAAAAGATTTGTTTATTGATATAGCGCCATCTTCTGGTAAGTATTATAAAGGTAGTTGGTTTCACACCAAAATAGTATTGAAATCATTTAAAGAATTTAATGAAAAATTGATCCATTGTAACAAATGTCTAGAATTGCATTCTACTAGGGCTTTCTTAACATTTTAGTGTTATACTTACTTGCTACTTGTTAACCTTGACTTTTAACCTTTTCCAAGAAGTTTAAAGTTATTGTCAAATTGCTATACATGGCATAAAATCAATACAAACTGTAAGATGAAGTTATATATGAGTGTCTTTTATACATAACGTGTAACTTTATAAATTTATTTTATATGTACTATAAAAATCAAAATGTACTTGGATAATCTAAAATTAGAATTATGTATTCTACTGCACAATGGAATATAATAAATGCATATACATATACACACACACAATTCTACACATATGAGATCCAAAACATAGGATCCAGCGCATTAATAGAAATGCAATGCATCAAAAATGGACTGCTTGTCTAAATATACCTTAACAAAAATTAAAAGTTTAAATACAAACATAAAATTGAACAAAACTCTTAGCATGTATGAAATAAAAAGGGCCAATAACTCTAAAATATAATCATTTTAATTATTATCAATGACAAATGTTAACCTCCTTAAAATGTTATAATTACAATGAGAAACTTTTAAAAAGGCAGTGACAACACAGAAAAATGAGATTAATAAAATTTTATAAGTGAGGAAATAGAAACTCAACAAAGAATAAGCTTAATAAATAAACCAAAAAATATTTTATCCTCATATACAATGAATTGTAAGCTAAAAAATGTTTTTAACTAACTAAAATTTGATAAAAAATTAAAACTGCAAATTCATAATTTTAGGAGTATAAATGCATACCATATTTCTGAAGTTATTTGTCAATATGCACCAGAAGTTCATTTTAATGTATATAACCTTGGAAAATAAGCAAATGTGTGAGAAACATGTTAAAAAGAAAATTCAAAACTTTTAGTTTTGGGAATTTCCTGTCAGTCCAGTGGTGAGGACTCCATGCTTCCCTTGCAGGGGCCAATGGTTCAATCCCTGATCAGGGAACTAAGCTCATTCTTGTGTGCAGAGCAGTCAAAACAAAAACACACACACAAAAATATTTAGTTTCATTTTGTTTGTTTGTGTTATACACTGGGAATATTTAGAAACAAACTAGACATGTTAAGAGGATTATTTATATTAACTGCAATGCCTTTACATGATAGAAAGATACTATTGACTGATGTTCACAACATATTGCTTAGAAAAAAAAATAAATAAAATGAACAAAGTAATATGTATATGATTCATGGAAAACATTGAATGGCGTACATCAGTTACAGGTCATCTCTGGATATTAAAATTACATGTATATTTATCTTTATATTAATCCCTATTTTCTGTATTCTAAATAGTAACTTATTTAGAACAACAGAACATTTTAAAATTATAATTGCTAAAATTCTTTAATTTTCAAGCACATATAAAATGCCATAAGTCAATAAACAGTTGTTAGGAACCTGTATTTTGTGTAGTTACACTAAGTATAAAGTGTACATAGTACAACTGTGGAACTAAGTTACAAATCAGTAACATAGCAGGGTAGATGAAAAGTACTGTATGAGTGAATACATCAGTCAGGATATTTTGACTTTAAGACTTCAAGAAACTGAATGCAACCTTGTTGAATATGCTTAAACGAAAAACAAACAAAAAAATATGGGCAGGGGTGGGGGAAAATTATTTGCTTACACAACTGGGCGGAGCAAAAGTGAAGCTGATCTTAAAGATGACTGAAAAGAAGGATGTAGAAGCTGACAGATCTGGGCTCTGTTTCTGTCCATGTGACATCTTCATTTTCTAATGTCAGGTTTTCCATATGGTGGAAGCAGGGGATGGTCCAGAGCAACTTAGGACTCATACCCACATAACTCCAATTAAAAAGACTACAGTTGAAAAATTTTGACTATTTGAGCTCGTGTTGTACCCACACCCTACAGCCCAGGGTATAAGTTAACATGATTGGTGCTCTCCACTGCTAAAAAATAATATTTGACACTTGCTAAAATAGTAAATTAGACTTTTCTTTTGGGACTATTGTGATAAATATCAAGATATCAAGACTATCTAGGGTCCCTGATGGCTCAGCCTGCCAAAAGAATCTGCCTGCCAAAGCAGGAGACCCAGGTTCTATCCCTGGGTCAGGAGGATCCCCTGGAGAAGGAAATGGCAACCCACTCCAGTTTTCTTGCCTGAGAAATCCATGGACAGACAGGCCTGGCAGGCTACAGTTCATGGTGTCACAAAGAGTCAGACATGACTTAGTGACTAAACAATAACAACATCAAGACTATCATAATAAGAGAGATAAGCCGAAACTCCTAATACAGAAAAGACAACTGGAAATGTATAGTTGATGAGCAGAATGAGTGGTTATTGGATGAAAGTTACAAAGAGAAGACATCAAGGGTGGGGAATTCTTGTTAAACTCCCTTAACAGGGTACTTGATGAAGGCAGGCCAGGGTGGTCAGATATCAAGGGTGGAAAGACTCTTAATAAGCAGACTTAGCAGGATTCTTGCTACAACTGAACTAGGCAGGCTACACACAGCGCCCAAGGACAAGGACTAGTCAAAAAGTGGGCTCTGAGGACCCTGACTAAAGTTTGGTCAAGGAGAGAGTCTTTGTTACCACTAAAATCAAATTTTTGAAAGAGGAAGAAAGGTATGAGAACAGAGTTCTGCGCAAAACAAAGGATAAGAATTTAAATATCATAGTGCGACTCACTAAAGGCTTTTAAGAAATCAGTCATGGGAAATAACTCCAGCTTAAAGATACTTAAAGAAAAGATGAGTATAAATTTGATATTGAAAATTAATCAGCATTTTACAGGTAGACATGAAAGCAGGAAGGAAGCCACTGCTAAGTCATGAACAAAGACAAGAAAGCTGGAAAAGAGAGATGAGCCTGTATGAGAATAAGTTCAGCAGTCCGGATGGAATGTAGGATTTACATAGAGAATTAATGGAAGATAGTTTATAAAAGTCTATTAAAGCTATACGTGGAGTATCATGAAATTCTAGCAAAAGCGCCTGAACTCAGTCTGACTTTTCAAATCAGAGTACTCCTACCTCCATGAAAATGTGGTACAGTCAGGGAAACTTGGAGCCATGTGGCAAATCTTCCTGGACATCACAATTACCTCAAGATTTGGGATGAAATACTAGGCTATTTAACCAGGAAGTATTTTTAATAGCATTAAAACAAATGTTGATAGTGAGACGGGCCTGGGACCTGGGACCCTTTGAAGCAGTGCTGCAAAACTTGCACCTAGGCATACCTCTCCTAGAGCAACGAACTACAAAGGAACCATGGGACTAAAAGTAACTGTGCACGTGCACAGCTGGGCAAATTCTGGACCAAAAGACACAAAGGCAGCAACACCAAAAAACTCAACTGCCATTTCTGCAGCGCCAATAACAAGAGAAAAGCGGGTGGCAAAAGCAGAGTACTGTGCAAGCCTGCCTGCTTCCAACACCGCAGAGGGGTGGGCAAACCACCCAAGCCACTCCTCTGCCCCACCCCAGGATGTACCCCTGCTCTGCCCTCACTTCATACACAGAATGGAACAGGAGGGTGTAGGGGGAGCTGTGAGCAAAGGAACAAGTTGCTGGTTTTCACTCCCTCCTGCAGCCAGCACAGGAGCCCCAATAAAGCCTTGCCTGAAATTCTTGTCTGGCCTCTAGTCAATTCCTATTACTTGGGGAAGGCCAAGAACTCTGGTTGGTATCAATAGTATGTGATTAAGAATGAAAAATTAATTTGCATATTAAAACTACAAGGCAAGATTGGAGGAGAATTGATTAAATTTTTGCCCCCAGGTTCTTCCAGTCTTCTCCCATCTACCATTTGGGCAGAAATTCTTGAGAACTCTGCTGCAACTCAAGGAAGTTTGAGCATAAGGACAGAATAATGAAATAGCATATATTATATAAATATTAGTGTGAAAAGTGAAAGTGAAAGCCGCTCAGTTGTGTCTGACTCTTTGTGACCCCATTGTCTAATAAAGTCCATGGAATTCTCCAGGCCATAATACTGGAGTGGGTAACCTTTCCCTTCTCCAGGGGATCTTCCCAACCCAGGGATCAAACCCAGGTCTCTTGCATTGCAGGTGGATTCTTTACCAGCTGAGGCACAAGGGAAGCCCTAGTGTATACAGAATCAGTAAAGAAGGGTAAGAATAAAGAAATGGAAGCTAGTTAAAAAAATATTTTTATAATTCAGGTATAATGCCATAAGGTAATAGCAATGGAGATGGGGGGAAAGGAACGATTCAAGAAGCACTATAAAGGAATTTAAAAATATGCACCATGTTTTTAAATAAAATTTTTATCACATTAATAAAAATAATGCTAATACTGTGTTGTTAAATCAAACTGACACTAAGTTCATGAAGAATGCCTGCCTAAGTCCACTGAGTTATTTGGTCCAATGCACCTTTTGTCACCCCTTTCTGCTTATCTTGCCACAACACCGGGCTAATGATTAAGAAGGTAATATTCATGAACTCTCACAGACATTGTTCTCACCAGACTCCAAGACTTACATGGCAAGAGGAGCCATAAGCAACTAATGAGTAACTCTTCATCCCTTCCAATTTCAACAAGATTTCACTTTCCCTCTGGGATACTTAAACATGGAAGCTAATTACAAGAGTTTATCAAAAGTCTGAACTCTTGGGTAGAGTTCTGGTGCCGTGCCTGAAGAAAGACAATATAAACTTTGAAGAGAGCAGAAGAAGGTAGTTAAAATCAAGAATATGTGAAAATTTTCATATAATGAAGTGGGAATCAATGATCACATAAAAAGTAAATTTGAAAGGGAACATAACTGAATTCTATAAAAGAATGAGAATGATACCGAGGTAACTGATTCTGGAACAAAACAGCACCTACTATGTACTAAGAAATTGTATTTGCCATAATGCATTCTATTTTGAGAACAAAACTGGTTATTATTATTCTGATATTTCAAATAAAGAAACTCGGGCTCAAAGAATTTGAGGATTATCCCATAATGAGTGAATGAAATAGTGCCAGGTGATATAAAAGAAATTATCACTCATACCCCAGTGGATGAAGATGAGAGGTATCAGAGTCTAAAACTAAAATTAAATATAAGTGAATAAAAATTCAAGGAGAACTCGAATTCATGACTACAGCTGTGCAGTGAATATTGAATATATATCATGAAGATTTTTGGAGCAGAAGGCTAACCCTTTGAGATCGAAGCATGGCAAATAATTGGGAAGCTTTATAACACCACTGCCCTGTCTCTCTCAGAAACAGAATTTTGAATGTGTAACAGAATCAAAGTTGTTAAAATGTGACAGATATTTATCAAATACAATGCTTAGGATATCTTAACTCTATCAACATTCCTATGATGTTACTACAAATAATCAAGCATCTGTGTTTTAAAAAGGTGTTTTTCTTTTATGCATAATTGCTTTTCTTTGTCCTAGAGATCCAGAACTATACTGTAATGTTATCCACAGGATGCCTGCCATGGGACTCTATTATAAATGAAGCCTTGGTACAGTGAGATCCTTTTGGTATTTCCAGTAATAAATCCCCTCAGATAGGGTCAAAAACACATCTACTTTATACTAAATTCTACATTCTCCACAGCAGTACTGTGAGGCTCTGGCCTTATATCTTAAATGTGAAAGCAAACCCTCAAAAAAATTTTGATTCAGATGGAAAACCTAAGAATTATCTTTAATATGACCATGTAATACGACAAAGAATTCTGAGCAGCCCTTGTCTAACAGCATTCTACTGTCTCATGAGATCTATGTGCCAAATAATAGCTGCCAACCAAGTCAAATCCAAAGCCAATTTCTAATTTATTATTTCATAGGGAGCTTTGAAATATGCTCATTTAAAAATCTACCACATAACAGCAAGTTCTGTGCCACTCTTCTGTAATGTCAGTACAATATTGCTAAGCACAAGAAAGAAGCATGAATGTTGACACTCAATTATGGATATTAAATTCAGTCTCCCATTTCAGATCTACGTCAGATGTCAGCATCTTCAAAAATTTATAAATGAGCAATTCTCCTCCTCTAGTCAATGTAATATGAACTATAGCTTGAGATATGTTAAACCACTCTTCTTTGGCTACACACCTATAAAATATTCTTTTGCACCCCAGAAGCTCTGGATCACAGAAATTTCCCAAATACTTCATCCATCACTATATTGTAGTTACCTCTCAAGTGTGATTTCAATATTCAGAGGCGAAATGGAGCATAGCAGATCATCACTTCTAACTAATTAATGATTTAAATTGCTATGCCTGATAAGCTTGAGCATTTTTCAAAATAAGAATTGGAGTGAGCTATTTTTAGGAGAAGCATAGTCTAAATTACAGCTATATATCTATACATGCATGACTTCACAAAATGGAAAAATATGAAAAGGTATGCTGGTGATAACAGGGATATTTAAGGTCATCTTTTTGTTGCTACTCCTGTTTATTTGAAGAAACTAAAAAAATAAGGTTTTATATTTAGCATTCTTTGACCACTTAAATTGTGTGCTGAAAGGTTAAAAGTTATATCAAAAGTTAAAGTTTTGTAATCAATTGTGTCTTAAACTCTAACCTTAGAGCTCAGCTGCTGAAAACATTTTACTTCTTCTCTGGAGACTTACTGTTCATGGGATTCACACTGCAAAATCATATTAGAGCTGAAGCATTTGTACAACTTTCTGTAATAAATGCCTTCAGACAATGGTCCCAGATCTAGAACAGATTTCCTAACAGAGAATTCTATAGTGGTTTATGGTACAGTGTAGGCCACGATTATCAAAGAAATGTGGTTCACTTTCAAGGGAAAAGTTAAACATTTTGGTCCCTAAATCAGAAGTCATCTGCTCAGTCATGATTACATGTAATAACCAGCAGGCTATGATACATTTTAAGAAATGTATGTGTCACACAGTGATGACGTATATTGCCAATTCATTATTCCTAACTCTTTTACTGCCATTTTATCATTCCTGACTAATTGCATGTTCTGACACTTTCTATGAAATGTGTGATACTGAATAATAATCATTGACTATTCATCTAGTAGTAGTAGGAAAAATGGCCAGGGGAAAATGTGTCCCAGATGATACATCAGCAAATGTTACTCAGACTTAAATAATTTCATATTAATTTGGATTTCAGCAGTAATTAAGGAATTTATGCCTTAAATTTTTTTCACTTTTATTGACATTTAATACTTTTCAGTGGCTAATTTTTTTAAAAGTTTCTTATTGACCTTTTAAACAGAGTTAGTTATCAGTATAATACACTTATAAGCTTTGGTTTTTTAAGGGAAATTTTCTAACAATAAAGAATGGCTTGGGATTTGTTTTATCATAGAAGTTTTGTTTATTGGCGGTTAGTTTCTGCTTCAAAACAATTCAATCTTATTTCCTAGATTAATTTTCCATTTGAGTGCAATATACATACAGGGACAGTCTTCATGTGGACAAACATCACAACCAAACTGTAACCTGCAAATGCCATACCAGCAACTCCTCATCTTCAATGATACATTTCAACAGAGTTGCAATTTCATCACAAAGCGACCACTTCAGTGGTTACACTTGAAACCTGAACAAAGTCTGGTTTTACCTGTGGCTGTTCACTGAAATTGCAAACACAATTCACTAAGCTTTTATATACATTCTAGGGCTTTAACTCAGTCATGCAAAGAACCCAAAGGCATCTGACCTGCTAAGTTGCCTAAAAATATGGGACTGTCTTTCTGAAAGTTTTTTCTCTGAAATAACTCAAGTATGGCTTTGGCTTTATTATAGATTTCACTTGGAGGCAGTGAAGAAAATAACAGGCTTCACAGGCTGTCCTTGTTAATCTAGCAATACCTGGTCTGAGGTTAAGGATGGAATGAACACTTAGGAAATACGTGTTAAATGAAAGAGCATTTGCATAGTTAAATAGTTTCAGTGACAAGGAAGTATCTGTAAATTAAAAATTCTGCAACATCTATATATTTTATCTTAAGACTATCATAAAAGTAAACAAGATGGAAACTTATGGCATCAAATCATTAATTTGCTCATAACTGGTTGACCTACTTAGCAAATGGGGCCTTCCTGGTAGCTCAGAGGTAAAGAATTTGCCTGCCAATGCAGGAGATGCAGGCTTGACCCCTGGGCCATGAAGATCCCCTAGAGAAGGACATGGCAACCCACTCCAGTACTCTTGGGTGGGAAATCTCATGGACAGAGGAACCTGGTGGGACAGTCCGTGGAGCTGCAAAGAGTCAGACATGACTGAGAGACTGAGCTGAACTGAAAATTTAAATGTGGCAAGTAAAGAAAAAAGGAGCCAAATCACTCTGTTTTATTAAAGATATAGCTATTCATGCCTGGGCACATTAAGTGCAAAGTGAAAATGATAGACAATGTCAGACTCTAGTATAAACAACTTGAAATGGGAATTAGAGCATGAAAGAGCTCTGAGCCTCAGTTTCCTCATCCGTAAAGTGAAAGTGGTGTTTCTGTAAGATTTCTCAGATATGCATGCATTGAAAACTCTTAAGGACAGGGTAAAGTTATTTCATACCCCTAAGTATCCAGAGCAACAGAGATAGCATAAAGAAGAAAATAAATAAATAAATAAACCTCTGAAAACCAAACAATAAAACCTCTCATTGATTTATTGTCACATCCCATGGTAATTAAGATTATATCTGTTATACATACTATACCCAAGATGTTTATACAATTTAGGATGAAATCATTTCATGTTATTTCCTTCCCAAGAGTCATAAACTTGCTTTTGTTTTTTCTGTTTATCTGAATACGAGCTAGAAAATCATCACACTAACTGGTTAGAGTCTTTCTCAACATTTAAGTAATGGAGACATATCCCCAAATTATCACATGCTAAATCACCTACAGAGAATCTTCCTGAAGTCTTACAAACTAGGAACAATATTTGAGCAGTAGTCCCCAGATGGAGCAGGAAATGAGCAGTGTTATTTCTGAACCAACAGGATTTTTTTTTTTTCCTTTCTAAAACATCTTTTCACTTGGGACTGACATATACAACTGCTATGTATAACAGATAACTAAAGAGAATCTACTCAACAGCACAGAGAACTCTACTCAATGTTCTGTGGTGAACTACATGGGAAGGAAGGAGATCTAAAAAAGAGTGGAGATATATATATATACGTACAGCTGATTCACTCTGCTGTGCAGCAAGAATCACACACAACACTGTAAAGTAAATATAGTCCAATAAAAATTAACTTTTAGAGAAGCATTCTTTCAGAATGATATCTTTACAATCAGAACAGGGTTGTGGGTGGTGCATTTGTAATTTGGGAAAACTGGAATAATACATCATCATACACACATCTTCCCTCTTCTGCTCACCCACAAGAGGATCATCACAATCACCCAGGAATTTCTGCAAAAACTCTGACAGGTAAGTGGAAGTTCACAGGTTAAAGCAATGTGGTGTGGTGCTGGGGAGTTTTTCTGAAGCGTGAGTACTTTTGCCCAATTTCAGTTAGCCCCACCCTCGTAGGAGTCACAGTCTCAAAGCAGAAGTGGAAGTAACGTAATGTATGTGTAAGTTCAAAGACTGCAATCATCTGAAAGTTAAAGTTGCCCAGTCATGTCTGACTCTTTGCGACCCCATGGACTATACAGTCCATGGAAATCTCCAGGCCATAATAGTGGAGTGGGTAGCCATTCCCTTCTCCAGGGGATCTTCCCAACCCAGGGATCGAATCCAGGTCTCCTGCATTGCAGGTGGATTCTTTACCAGCTGAGCCACAAGGGAAGCTAACGCATTCTAACTTACCTATCAGGTCCTCTCTCACTGTAAAACCAAGTAAGAATTTTCAGAAAGGGACTGGAGTCCCTATTTTGAGAAAACTACAATTTCACTTCTATTTTACCAATGTTTTAATATCATATTACATCTTCATTTACATGAAAAATTGGCATCTCTTAGGCAGAATGATGTTTTAAAATACACAGATGCTGCAAATAAAACATCTCATGGCTGTTCAACAGAAACATAAGGCCACTGAAATATATTAATTTTTCAGTACACATGTAAATGTGGCTAAACAAAAATTTGGCAGAAGAACAAATATTCTCACAAAGAAAATACAACACAGTAAAACATAAACACAATTAAGTGGGCCAAATTACACCCCATCAATAGATGAGAGAGGGGTGCCATTGACTCTGTCTGCATGGTAACTATACAGTCAATTTTCTGGATTATTAGACAAAATATGCACAAAAGCTTTTGGATGATTAACTGTGTATAATAGAATCCTATTAATTTAGCCAACATTCATTGAACACCTATCATATTTCATGCACTATAACCACTGGAACTACCAAGATGCAAAGAGGCACAGTCCACACACTTAGAAGCCTGACATCTTAAGTCTTTCCTTTACTGCATAGCTTTAGATGCATTATAGATCAGCTTACATTTCTTGAATACTAACCAAAGTCTGATACAACATGATTCATCAGAGTTCAGCAATGCTCTTGCCTTACATGAGCATGTAAAGATGAAATTCACTTTACAGTCTATGGCATTTCAACAATATATAGACATTAAAAAAATTTTCATTTTAAAATGTCTTGTTCATTCATTTTTTCACTCAAGAAATATTTATCAAGGGCTTATTCTGTACAACATTCTGTGAGTAACTGGAGGCACAGCAATGAAATATCAGCATACTCCTTGTTTTTCAGAACTGTAATTGTATATTATTCTTTTCACAATAACAAAGCTCCTAGAGCCCTCCATCTGGACAGATTATTTCTTTGTTTTCCTGCTGTTAGAGTCTGCCCTTCTCCTGAGAAAATCTAAGCTTCACTCATCTCCAATCAACTTATTTGGCTCAATCTTTACTTCCTTGTCTACCCAACAAGGAAGTAAATATTTTTATCTGGTTAATATTATCAGATCTGATTATTATTATGACACACTAATATATGCTAATGAATCAATAAAATATCTGCCCCCTTCTGAGTGACAGTTGTGCATTTGTGCAGTGTCCTTTTAGAGACCATGTGTTTAAACTTAAGTGAGTTTAATGGTCGGTATTTCAAACTCTGAGACAAACAGCTTGAGGAAATGATGGGATTGAATTTGTAAGCAGTTACCTGTATGCCTATGCAGGGATGATACTGCAGTCCCCTGGTGTCAAATGTTGTGAAAGCATTTTGGTATTTAACTGTATTGTCCATCTCATGGTGAGGTGCTCCCAATATGACACCCATACCTTCCGTTTTGGAGACTTAGGCATGGGCCTTTGATTGATGAATGTCATCATTTCATTAAAGGAGTTGTTTTTTTTTTTTTTTTCCATCCTTCATCCTGCTGTGTCCTCCTAATCATGTACTAAAATGAGCAGAGGACATCCATCCTCAAGTATCAGTTTTAACAGCCTCTATTTCAAATGCACTTCATCAATCTAGTCTGCTGTCAGGGTAAACCAATAATCAGGAATACTTTCTATTATATGCGACAAATTTCAGTGTTCTAAATGCAGTTAATTTAAGACCACTCTCTAAGGAATAGAGAAGCTAAAGGCAAAGGAGAAAAGGAAAGATATACCTATTTGAATGCAGAGTTCCAAAGAATACCAAGGAGAGATAAGAAAGCCTCCCTCACTGATCAATGCAAAGAAATAGACAAAAACAATAGAATGAGAAGAACTAGAGATCTCTTCAAGAAAATTAGAGATACCAAGGGAATATTTCATGCAAAGATGTGCACAAGAAAGGACAGAAATGGTATGGATCCAACAGAAGCAGAAGATATTAAGAAGAGGTGGCAAGAATACACAGAAGAACTATATAAAAAAGATCTTCATGACTCAAATAACCATGAAGGCGTGATCACTCACCTAGAGCCAACATCCTGGAATTCGAAGGCAAGTGGGCTTAGGAAGCATCACTATGAACAAAGCTAGTGGAGGTGATGGAATTCCATTTGAGCTCTTTCAAATCCTAAAAGATGATGCTATGAAAGTGCTGCACTCAATATGCCAGCAAATTTGAAAAACAGCAGTGGCCACAGGACTGGAAAAGGTGTTTCATTCCAATCCCAAAGAAAGACAATGCCAAAGAATGTTCAAACTACCACACAATTGTACTCATCTCACATGCTAGCAAAGTAATGCTTAAAATTCCCCAAGTTAGGCTTCAGCAGTTCGTGAACTTCCAGATGTTCAAGCTGGATTTAGAAAAGGCAGAGGAACCAGAGATCAAATTGCAAACATCTGTTGGATCATCGACAAAGCAATAGAGTTCCAGAAAAACATCTACTTCTGCATTATTTAACTATGCCATAGCCTTTGACTGTATGGATCACAAACAAACTGTGGAAAATTTTTAAAGAGATGGGAATGCCAGACCACCTTACCTCCCTGCTGAAAAATCTGTATGCAGGTCAAGAAGCAACAGTTAGAGCTGGACAAGGAACAACAGACTGGTTCCAAATGGGGAAAGGAGTACGTCAAGGCTGTATGTTGTCACCCTGCTTATTTAACTTATATGCAGAATACATCATGTGAAATGCTGGGCTGGATGAAGCACAAGCTGGAATCAAGACTGCCAGGAGAAATATCAATAACCTCAGATATACAGTTGACACCACCCTTATGGCAGAAAGTGAAGAACTAAAGAACCTCATGATGAAAGTGAAAGAGGAGAGTGAAAAAGTTGGCTTAAAGCTCAACATTCAGAAAACTAAGATCATGGCATCCAGTTCCATCACTTCATGACAAATAGATTGAGAAACAATGGAAACCGTGAGAGACTTTATTTCGGGGGGCTCCAAAATCACTGCAGATGGTGACTGCAGCCATGAAATTAAAGACGCTTGCTCCTTGGAAAAAAAGCTACAACCAACCTGTACAGCATATTAAAAAGCAGAGTCATTACTTTGCTGACAAAGGTCCATCTAGTCAAAGCTATGGTTTTTCCAGTAGTCATGTATAGATGTGAGAGTTGGACTGTAAAGAAAGCTGAGCATCGAAAATTGATGCTTTTGAACTGTGGTGTTTGGAGAAGACTCTTGAGAGTCCCTTGTTCTGCAAGGAGATCCAACCAGTCCATCCTAAAGGAAATCAGTCCTGAATATTCATTGGAGGGACTGATGCTGAAGCTGAAATTTAAATACTTTGACCGCCTGATGAAAAGAACTGTGTCATTGGAAAAGACCCTGATTCTGGGAAAGATTGAAGGCAGAAGGAGAAGGGGATGACAGAGGATGAGATAGTTGGATGGCTTCACTGACTCGATGGACATGAGTTTGAGCAAGCCCTGGGAGATGGTGATGGGAAAGGAAGCCTGGCATGCTGCAGTCCATGTGGTCGCAAAGAGTTGAACACGACTGAGGGACTGAACTGAACTGAACTGAACTAAGGAATAATTAACATTTATGCCCGAGGAACTGTGCTACTTCTGTTTTCCAACTCATGTGGTTCCCTCTATAGTTTCATGAGGTGGATTATATATCTCCACTTCACAATGAAGAAACTGAGACTAAAATCTTCGGTTTTGGTTACATAACTAGTGAGTATAACATTTTAGACGAGAACAAGCAGAACAGATATCAATAGTGTCAGAAACAGAGCCTGACCATAACTGCATCTGCCACTACCTACCACTGTGATTGAAAGTCTACTTTCAGAAAATCATTATTTGGAGTTCTTAAGTTATTTTACTTGATTTGATTTTTTTGCTGTTGTTTCATTTTAGAAACTTATTAAATATATGTGTTCCCCTAAGAGGAATAATGTCTAAAGATTTTCACCTAAAATATTATTGAACATTTAGACATTTTATAGGTAGACACTGTCTTTATGAGTGTTACACCTTATATCTAATTTCAGTAAATCTAAGACACCATTAATTGGAAAATGCACCAATTTTCTATGTACTACTGAAAAAATGCCAGTTAATCATGACAGTGATAATGATTTTTTATCATATCAACTTAAAGTTACATCGTGATTTCAGAGATGTTAAAATGTGAAAAATTCACTTTTTATGTTTGACAAAATAATGTAGAACCTCTGAACATGAAGAAAGTAAACTAAGATGGAATTCAAACTAACATCACCTGCTTCATTCATTTTAAAAAAGATTACTGAAATTACTAGTTAATTCGTTAAAAGGGTTTGAGACACCATATTTAAATAGTTCTTTGTTATTGCAGAATTAGAATATGCAGAATCATTATATTCAGAGGAATACAGTTGCTACAGTTATGAGTTTAATTAAGAAAATACTGATTTAATAACTATTACTTAATATTACTTTATTTTCTACAATGTAAAGGCAAAACTGGAAGAGGCACAATGTTCTTTGATTCTTAGAATGTCCAACTGAGGCCAAGATCAGGAACTGTTTAAACAGGTAAATACACCATAACTGTGTCCTATTATCATTTGTAGAGTGCTTCTAAGAACACTTCTACATTCAGCTCAATACAACCATCATTGCCAATCCTGTTTCAAGAATATCCAATCATCACTTCTTGTATAACCTGAAGCATCCTCTGTTTATCCTCTCCTATTATTGTACCCTTTACTTTATCAACCACCTGAGCAAAATTTCAAATGACTGCTTTTTATTTCTTGTCTTTAAATATTATCCATTTATAATTAGCTATTAAGTAAACATCAGAATAGACAGCAATAGAAATATCATAAACCTCAGAGTTGGAGTTGAACTTGGATTACCTTTTCAGACTTGATTTCTTTAGCTGCAAAACGTAAGAATTAAAATAACGTAAGTATCTGGTATTTAATGGGTACCAGTATACATTAGCCTCCCACAGACACATGCTTTGTAAACAGTCAAGTGTGTTGATTTCTTTAAGGATGCCCTACGTTGTGACATTTGGAACTCTAGCAGTGGGTGAGAGAAGACACAGCAGTGGTGGCTGAGGTTGAAAAGAAAATAAATATCCTAAAATTCTGGGGGACACCTAAGTAAGTAATAAGGGTAGTAGCTCAGCTGTGTCCAACTTTTTGCGACCCTGTGAAGTGTAGCCCCGCAAGCTCCTCTGTCCATGGAATTCTCCAGGCAATAATACTGGAGTGGACTGCCACTTCCTTCCCAGGGGACACTTCGGGGGACATCTAAGATATATTTAGTAACAAACACAATTTAATAATTTAATCATAAGTATTTTATATTTCTCAAATGGGCATAAAGCTACTTATTAACATACACATGTTTCAAAATACTCTTAATTAATACTTACACTTTGTAACAATTTGTTCATCTTTCCCTCCCACTTTTCTCACTTTTACTTCCTAACTCAGCTTCAGAGTCCCTATTCTTGTATAGTTGTGGCTTTGTTAACTAGCGCTTAGAAGAAGCCTTTCTAATTCCTTTGGCCCTTCACCTCAATCTTTGGATGAAAATCAAAGATGCAGAAAAGAGACTCCAATGGCTGTTTCATTCTCATCTCTGTAATGGGAAAAACCAAAATATGCTTCTCTTAAAACTGTCACTCACCTAAGTTTTCCTATTCCGATTTAAAACAGCTAACTTTGATTCAATGTTTTGCGAAATTCTAGACAAGTGTCAGTGCCTGTGTAAAATTAACTGAGACGAACAAAAATTCTTGTTTGTTATTTCTGGTCCCCGAATTAATTTTTCTAAAGTTTCCACTTTGATTCTTCTATAGTAACCAGGATCCTAGGTACAAGTTAGTAGCTTTTTGGTGACAATCCTCAAGCAGTAGTTTGATAAGGATCTCTCTCCCCCTCCACCATACTGGAAACGTATCTGCAAATATTTAATCTCAATTTCACACTGAATTTTTATTGTGACTTCTTATGTTGGTTTTGGACAACTTTTAATTTGATAAATAAATAGCCACACTTTATTTTTCCATATTTTAACTGCTATTTTGTGCATCTTCCTAGTTTGTACTAAGAAGGTAGAAAAAAAATCAGTACTGATCAGTGAAAATACATAGTTATAAAAAACTGAAAAGAAGCAACACCTGTACTTTCTGTTTTATCTTTACTGTTTCAAGACAGGCAGAACTTTAATAATTAGTTTTAGGAAACCATTTTAACAAGTCAACAAAATATTGGAACGCCTCAAATTCACTTTTCTGATGCATAATGACTAGTAACATCCCTACAGCTGTTTTTGTGTGATTAATTTCTCAGCACAACATATTTACTTTTAGAAAAAGTTTTCTTTATATTAGTTCTTTATAGGATTCTCCCATAACAAGGTTTTATTATACATTCACCTTAGATAGGGCTTCCCTGGTGGCTCAGAGGTTAAAGCGTCTGCCTGTAATGCAGGAGACCTGGGTTTGATCCCTGGGTTGGGAAGATCCCCTGGAGAAGGAAATGGCAACCCACTCCAGTATTCTTGCCTGGAGAATCCCATGGAGGGATGATCCTGGTGGGCTACAGTCCACAGGGTCGCAAAGAGTCAGACACAACTGAGCGACTTCATTCACTTTCACCTTAGCTAATGCTTCCTGCTCTACTTTCTTCATATTTATATTCTCAGAAGGGGTGCTACTATTTTCTAAAATACACACTAGTTATCAGCTGGCAGTCAAGTTAGTTACAAAACTGAAGCTATAATATTTGAAGTAACTTGGCAATTAAAACCAAATTACATTGACAGGTCTTATTATGTAAATTATTCAATATAAATCCTCTGGCTCAATTAATTGCTGTATAACAGAACTTTTAACTTTAAGAATTCCTATACTAAGAAGCCAATGATATCTTGTTTCAAATGAATATTTTTCTTTTAAGCAAGTAATCAGACATTTCCTATGGTTAGATTTACAATGGCACAACTCCTAGGTAAGCCCTTACCTTTCCAATCTTCTAATCTTAGCAAAGAGCCCTCAAAATGAGCAGGGCAGACAGATTGGTGAGGACTCCAGCTCTACACCCCTGGTTCCTGAGTCCTACCTAAAACTCCACAGCAGGGAAAGGCAATCTTAAGGAAGTATTTTCAAAGCAAAATAAAACACTTTAGAAGCACTGACTTGACCATCACCTATTTTACAAATGAGGAAAGTGAAGACCCCTTCTTGTCCACAGTGACTTCTGTTCTATTAATTCCCTTTAGCTGAGGAAAAACATTTTTTGAAACCAGATCTTTTCATACACAATGTTTATTTCCTCAGATGAAAAAAAATGTTTCCCACCTTTCACACTTGGGAACTTACACACCTTGGAAAATTTTAAGGACTTTTGACTCAGTTTAAAATTTAAAATATTTTACTAATTATGAAAAATACCACTTCTAACCAATAGGAGAAAGAATTCCTAATGTATGTCAGGTATTTTGTTAGACCCTGAGGATCTAGAAATGAAAATATATGGCTCTCTGACATGACAGATCCTGCAGTCTAGTGAAAGAGGCAAAGTGACAAATAACTATAATTCACTATACTGATATCATAATAAAGGTGCATGTAATGTGACAAAAAGCACAGAAGATGGGAGTAATATCTGCCTAACAATGTAGAGTAACTTTTACATCTAAACACTCTTTCTTCTAAACTTGCTTGCCTTTTAAATAAATACCATATAAATCCTAGTATTCTAAAATTGATGTTTTCAGAACTATGATAAATGGCATTTCATCAAAAACACACTGAATCCATAATATATAACACATTGATCTCTAGTATTCTCTTACCTAATAAATCCATCATTACATTAGAGAAGGTAAGAGCAGCTTTAAAAAAAATTTTTTAATAAATTTGTGATGTTGATCACTTTTCAAATATTTTGTTCTCAAGTGGTCACATATCAATAGTATTTATTGGGTCATAAATTTAAATCAGTTCTTAAATCATGTGACTCAACTTTGTGTAAACTTTCTAGACTTTTGAACTATATCCATTCCAGAGTGGAAAAGCTTCACTCTAAACTATGTAGAGCATTGAACCTAAAATGCAATTTGAACAGGCTTTTATGACATTGTTTCTATTAAAAGTGTGATTATGCAGCTCTCAGGTAAGCTCCTTCAAAGAGGAGGGATAGGAAAAATACTTAAGGCTTTCTGCTGAGGTTCCCAAAGGTCTTCACAGTAGTGTAAAGGCAAACTGGAAATAGAACAGGATTCAAAAATTTGGAAACAGTTTAAATACATGCATGGCTAAAGGTGGTTTCTTTGCTAACAAAAGGATATTAAATTCTCTCTGGAGAAAGAAATATCATATAGTCCTTCTATAACTCTATAACTTTTCTCTATAACTTTTCGTACGGATCTGTGGTATTCACTAAATGACCAAAACAGCAAGACCAAAATCCATATGACAGAAAAATATCCACAGGTAGACCATTTATACATTATAGCAATCAAACAGGGACTTTAAAGTAACAATCATTAATGTATCCAAGAAAACAAATAAGATAAAAAAAATTTACTAGGAAAATGAAACCCATTAAAAATAGTTAAGTGGAAATTCTATAAAAATAAACTTACAATAAGTTAAATTATGAATTTAATAGATAAGCTTACAGGATGATAAGATACTGCAGAAAAGAAGATTATTAACTAGAAAACAGAGGAACAGAAAAATAAAGTTAGAAAAAGAATTGAAAATATATAAAAGAGAAGGAAAGTCATATGGGAATACTAAAATTATCTAACATGCCTGAAATTGGAGTACAAGAATCAATGGAATGAAAGAATATTTGCACATATATTGGACAGAGAATATTCCAAAATGGATAAAATCTAGCTGGAAACATCAAGCATAAAATATATCAAAAAGCTCTGAGATCAAAGAGGATAGGCACCAGAGCTGTATAGTCACTGAAAAGGGAAAGGAAAAAAACAACTTAAAAGAAGATAGAGGGCAGAAAAGGACACCTTACCTTCAAAGGAGTGACAGACAATAAGACTGACAGCTTACTGAGCAGACATGCTGCAAGTCAGAAGACAATGAAATGACAGTTTAAAGTACTGAAAAAAATAAATGCCAACCTAGACGCCTTCCATCAGTGAATACATCCTTAGAAAGGTGGTGAGATGAAGAAATTCTCTGATAAATAACATATGAGAAAAGTCATTTCAAGGGCAACTGCACTAAAATATATAACAAAATTGTTCTTTAGGAAGCAGAACTTCACAAAGCAGAAGCATAGTAAAGCAAAGGATGGGTAGGTTTTGAAAGTATTGACCTGAGGGTAAATCCCAATGAATATTGACTGTTCTAAATAATAATATCTAGTGGAGTTTGAAATGTGTGTGTATGTGTGTGTGTATACACATATATGTACTTGTATGCATATATGTATACAAACACACATATATGTATCTGTACTTGTTTATATATATCATTAATATATATAACAACAGAAAAGTTTAGGAGGTAGGCAAATGAACTTAAAATGTGTAAAGTCCAGGAATTGATAAAAATATTAATAAAAAGTAGGCTGTTGAAACCTCTGGTACAGCAATCCCCAACATTTTTGCCACCAGGGACCAGTTTTCTGAAGACAATTTTTCCATGAACTGGAGAGAAGGGAATGATTTTAGGATGATTCAAGCATATTACATTCATCATGTACTTTATTTCTGTTATTATTGTATCAGCTCCACTTGAGATCACCAGGTATCAGATCCCAAAGGCTGGGGATCCCTGCTCTATGGATATCACTTAAATAATAAATACATGTATACAATTAAAAAGCTAAGAGAATACAGAAAATACTTTAAAATTACACAATTATTCTAAAAGAAAATAAGAGTGGAGGGGGAAAATAAACAAAAACAAAAAAACTGAAAATATAAAGATAATAAATTTAAACTCCACATGTATCATTACCTATATTTATTATATGAAATTTAAATGGATTAACTACTCCAAATTTTTTAAAAATTGTCAGACTGAATACAAAAAAATCAAATGATACTCTGCTTACAATGGATATGCCTTAAATATTAAAGACAGGAAGTTTGAAAGAAAAGGGATGAAGAAACATGCCATGAAAAACTATACATAGAGAGAAATATCTTGTAATAATTGTATTCGGGTTCTCCAGAGAAACAACCAACAGGAGATGATATAGAGATATACAGAAATAGAGCTTCGTCATAGCTCAGTGGGTAAAGAATCTGCCTGCAATGCAGAAGACTTGGGTTCAATCGCTGGGTCAGGAAGATCCCCCGGAGAAGGAAATGGCAACTTACTCCACCATTCTTGCTTGGAGAATCCCAAGAACAGAGGAGCCTGGCAGGCTACAGTTCATGGGGTCACAAGAGTCAGACACAACTTAGTGACTAAACCACCACCACCACAGAAATAGAAAGAGACTTGGTTCATGCAATTACTGAGGATAATAAATCCCTACACCTGCAAGGCGACTAGGCAGAAGGAGTTCTCTATTACTCTGGGAAGAGTCAGACTTTCCGTTCCATTGAGACCTTTAGCCAATCGGCTGAGATTCACCCACACTGAGGAGAGCAATCTGCTTTACTCAGTCTACCAATTCAAATGTTAATCTCATCCAAAGACATTCTCACAGACACACCCAGATTATTGGACCAAATAACTGGGTACCCATCGCCTAGTTAGGTTAATATGTAAAATTAATTATCACAACAACAAAAAAAAGGTAAATTTAATTGAAATATATAGCAATCTTAAATTTATATGGACTTAACACTACAGCACCAAAAGAGATGAAGAAAAGTCTTACAGAATTGAAAAGAAAAATAGACAAATTTCAAAAATACTGAAAAACATTAACATAAATTCTTCTTGCAATTAATAGAGAAGAAAATCAAACAACCAACACAAAAACATAATTGACAAAAAACATAACTAACAGATGTGGAACACTGTCCCTAACAATAAAACAGTACACTCTATTTCTACCTACTAGAAATATTTTATATAAAAGGCCATCTATGGGTCACAAAACCAGTCTCTACAGATTTATAATGATGAAACTAACACACAAGTCAGTCCCCTACATATGAACAAATTCCGTTCTAAGAGCACATTCATAGGTCCAATGTGTCTGTAAGTCCAACAAAGTTAGGCTAGGCACCCGACTAACACAATTGGCTATATAGTACGATACTGTAATAGGTTTTATAGTATTTTTCACATCAAAAAACATAAAAAGCAAACACACAAAATAAAGAAAACATTTTTAGTCTTACAGTATAGCACCTTGAAAAGCACAGTAGTACAGTACAACTGCGGGCATACGGACGCTGCATCGAGTGAACAGGCAAGGAGAGTTACTGACTGCAGGAGGGAGAAAAGAAAGAAAGGAAGGGGAAGCTGCCCGGTCGGGTCTGACTCTTTGCGACCCCACGGACTGTAGCCCACCAGGCTCCTCTGTCCATGGGATTTTCCAGGCAAGAATACTGGAGTGGGTTGCCATTTCCTTCTCCAGGAGATCTTCCCAACCCAGGTCTCCTGCATTGTAGGCAGATGCTTTACTGTCTGAGCCACCAGAGAAGTCCAGAGGGAAGGAGAGAAGGTGGGAAATGGTAGAACTGAAGAATCATCAGCAATAGGAGAAGGAGGCCAATCTGCAATTTCACTCATGCCTGACACTGATGGCACAGGTTCTGGTTACTTGCTGGATTCAATTCTATCTACCCTTTGGAAAAGCGATCCAGAGATGTCTGGATAGTAGCTCTTTGTTGTTGTTGTTGTTGCTGTTGTTGTTGTTTTTCTTCTCATCATGGATGATATGGTAGCACTGGATTGCCTTCTGAAGTGTTGTTGCAACCTTTGTGTACCATTCTGCGTTCAGGTCCTGTTCCTCAAAAACTAACATTGCCTCCTCAGATAAAAAAAAAAATTCCTCTTGCCATTTCCTGCATCCTGAATCCCTTTGGCTCTTCCATTACTTC
Organism: Muntiacus reevesi; assembly: GCF_963930625.1. Lineage (NCBI taxonomy): Eukaryota > Metazoa > Chordata > Mammalia > Artiodactyla > Cervidae > Muntiacus > Muntiacus reevesi. The sequence continues at coordinate 84,558,304 of NC_089254.1, read as the reverse complement.
TTCTTCCTCTTGTCTCTCTTCATTCTTTCTCTTTCTCAACTCCATCAGGTCTGCATTGGTAAGCTCTTCCTGTTGCACAGCAAGGAGTTCAGTGAAGCCATCTTCTTGCAGTTCTAGCTCCAGTTTCTCGCTGAGGGTCACAAAGTTACTGAAGACTTTTTTTCAGGGTAATGGCTGGAACCTCATGCTAAGCAAGGTCAATGGCTTTTATGGCCTTCTCGCTATTATAGTCCTTCCAAAATTGCAACAAGGTTCTTCCTGATTTGTCACTCACCTTTACTGCCTGATGAAAAGTGTGATGCAAATAATATTTCTTGAAAGTTGTTATAACTTCCTGGTCTGTAGGTTTGATGAGTGATGCAGTATATGGTGGAAGATGAACTACTCTGACGATGGGATGAAAGCTGTCCATAGATGGGGGTTGGCCTGGAGCACTGACAAGCAGCAAAAGAATGTTGAATGGGATGCCCTCCTCCAAGCAATGTTTCTCTACCTCTGAGATAAAGTGGTGGAAAAACAAGTCTCGGAAAATGACCTGTGTGACCCAGGATTTGGGGTTACTCTTCCACATAATAGGAAGTGAGCCCTTTTCTATGTTCTTGGGTTCTCTAAGTGATAAGCTAACAGAGGCTTCAGCTTCATATTGCTGGAAGCTCTGCCACCAAACAACAGAGTTAGCTTATCCTTTGCTGCCTTATAGTCTGTCATCAACTTTTCCTCCTCACTGATATAACTTTGGTCTGGCATCCTCTTCCAGCATAGTCCACATTAAAAAGCTGTTCGGGTAAATACATGCCTTCATCAATACTTTCTCAAAGACTTTCAGGAAATTCCCAGGCGTCTACCATATCTGCACTCACTGTCTCACTACTTACTTTTATGCTGTAAGTTTGACTCTAGCTTTGAACTAATGAAACCAGTCATGGCTGACATTAAAAGATGTACCCTCTGATTCTTCACTGTGTTTCTTTTTCAAGTCTTCACACAGGCTTTTATCCTTCTCTTAAGTCAGCATTAAGTTGAGCAGGACTCAACACTGATGCTGATTCTGCGTCCACACACTGAGAAACTTCTCTATCTTCTCCATCATTTTCCCATGCTCCTTCTATATTATTGTGGACATCACTGGCACAGCACACTTTACACGTTCAATGATTTTGTCTTGTTCTTTAGAATCATGCTGATGGTTGAACAACTCATTTTATGCGTGACATCTACCAGCTATTCCCATCACTCGACTCAATCATTTTTACTCTTGCTTTCATCATTATCACCTGGTGCTTCTTAGCAGTACCAGCTTCAAGGCCACTACTCTCACACTTGCTTCTGGACATTTGGGGCTTGAAATAAATATACTGTACAACTGTACTATACAGTATTGTAAAGTAAAGTACACAAAATCACAACTATAGAGAATGCATGGACAAGACAATGTATGCCAGATACATGAACCAACTTATGTGATTGGACATGTACTGCACGTTTACATCTTTAAAAGTTTCCCAACCTAAAGGTTCATTGGTAGGGGACTTACCATATAACATACAGAATATGTTCTTTGATTACAGTGGAGTTAGTCAGAAATGATCAAAAAAATATATAACAAAAATTACCAAATTTCAGATACTTAAGTACCACATTTCTAAACACCTGCAAAACCAGAGAATTAGTCAGAACGGTAATTAGAAAGTATTTTAAACATGGAATACCAAAACATGTGGGAAATACAGAAGGCAGTGCTTAGGAGGAATTATGTAGCCTTACTTTTAAGTATTAGAAAAGAAGAAAGGCTGAATTGAATAGTAGTACTTTTCTAGTTTACATCAAGTACCAAGGAAAGGAATGACATACTAAAATTTGCCAATAAAAACTAAATAAAACTGAAAAAGAAATCAATTAAATAGAAAATAAACACATAACACAGTAAGTCAAGAACATTAAAACTGTTCTTTAAAAAGACTAACAAAATGATGAACCTTCAGAAACACTACTCAAGGGGAAAAAAAAACAAGGAATACACAGAACAACAACATCGCAAAAGAAAACGGGCAACATTGGGGTGCACGTGTCTCTTTCAGATCTGGTTTCCTCAGTGTGTATACCCAGAAGTGGTATTGCTGGGTCATATGGCAGTTCTATTTCCAGTTTTTTAAGAAATCGCCACACTGTTTTCCATAGTGGCTGTACTAGTTTGCATTCCCACCAACAGTGTAAGAGGGTTCCCTTTTCTCCACACCCTCTCCAGTTTATAATAGCCAGGACATGGAAACAACCTAGATGCCCATCAGCAGATGAATGGATAAGGAAGCTGTGGTACATATACACCATGGAATATTACTCAGCTGTTAAAAAGAATTCATTTGAATCGGTTCTAATGAGATGGATAAAGTTGGAGCCCATTATACAGAGTGAAGTAAGCCAGAAAGATAAAGAACATTACAGCATACTAACACATACATATGGAATTTAGAAAGATGGTAACCATAACCCTATAGGCAAAACAGAAAAAGAGACACAGAAGTACAGAACAGAATTTTGAACTCTGTGGGAGAAGGTGAGGGTGGGATATTTCGAAAGAACAGCATGTATATTATCTATGGTGAAACACATCACCAGCCCAGGTGGGATGATGAGACAAGTGCTCGGGCCTGGTGCACTGGGAGGACCCAGAGGAGTCGGGTGGAGAGGGAGGTGGGAGGGGGGATCGGGATGGGGAATACGTGTAACTCTATGGCTGATTCATGTTAAAAAAAAAAAAAAAAAAAAAAAGTCAGTAAATAAAATGTAGATTTTCAAAAAAAAAAAAAAAGAAAAGAAAACGGGCAACATTACGTACCCCATAAACATTGAAAAAATAGAAAAAACAACTTTATGTCAATAAATTAAAAAATTTAGAGGAAATAACTGGACGAATTTGTTTCAAAACTCAACTTTTAAAATATTAATAGGCTTTCCACCTGTTAAAGTAGATGAATTCATAATTTAAAAATTTTTTTAAAAAAGCCTTAGGTGGAAACATAACATGGAACAAGAGTGTTCATGATCATTATATCTATTCAACGTAGCACTGGATGGTCTATAAGGCAGTAGAATAAGGCAACAAATAGTAAATATACTTCCCAATTCAACATTTTGTTCTGGATTTTATGTATAAAAGCATGCCATTTGCAAATAATATATTTCTCTTTTTCATTTCTAATATTTGCAACTTATGGCACTGTCCACTAGCTTCCATTTTCTAATCTTAAACCTAGTTATTGGGTCTTCTACAGGACTACCCAGAAAACAGTATGTGTCTCCTGAGGTTAGAGGTGGCATAGTTGACCAGAAAGTCTAAAAGGCAGAGAGATCAGAGGGCTGTGTCAAATGAGTAAAATGAGCATCGTAGAAGTTACCATCATGTTAGACATCACTTACATCTCTAGAGTTTGCTCCTGGTAAGAAGGCATAAGTTTTTTTCGTGGATCAACAGAGGAACATGTGAAAGAAAGTAGACTAAGCCACTGTAAATTTTCTCACATTGAAAACAATAATAAAAACACTATATTAGGTTTACCATGGGATTAGTAGATGAATAAATAGAGGGCTAGATAGGCAGGCAAATAGGTAGGTATATAGATGTAATTTCCTCTCAGGAGCTCTATGATGTTGGTTCTATTTATTATCATACCTCTTCCAGATGACAAAACTGAAGCAAGAGATATTAAGTAAACTGCCCAAAGTCACATGACTAGTAAGTGGTAGAACCAGTATTTGAACTCAGACAGCCAAGTTCAAGACCTTCTTTAGCATCACACTTTGCAACATAAACAAAAAAAAGTCTAGGTAAAGTACATCTCCTGAAAACTAGGAGGTGGTAAGAGGAAAGGTTGAATCCAGAGAAAATTACACCTCTACATCACAGAAACCTATGAAAGAGCACATGAAAGAAAGAGCTTTAAATACCTATCAGCTCAGAAACAGAAAGTTAACCTGGCAGAATCAAGTAAGTACATTTATTTGACAGTGTCCCCCACCCCCCAATCCTTCTGTCTTTCCCTAGTTTGACCCTAGAGGTGTTTGGAACTTCTAGTTCCAGGAATAAAATATTACCTTCTTTCACTTTCCTTTATTCACTTAAAATACTTAAAAAAATAAAGAAAGCATCACAGTTTCAAAAAAAATCAGCTTAACTCATATTTTTCAGATTATTCTCTTATTCTGACTTTACTGTAAGAAGGATTCACACCATTTCTTTTAGTTCATTATAATTTGCAAATTTCTAGTCTCTGCAGGTGTGTATCCTCTGTTACACAAAGGATCAAATGCTCATATTTGGAAACACAGGATAAAAAAGAAGAGACCTTAGTTGTTGCTTTCCTACTAACAGCTTTTTTCTTGCCAAACCAATTAAGTAAACAAGCTGTAGTTTCTACTCTAAAAATAAAAACACACATTTAGAGTTGCCCAAATATGTTTTCCTTTTCTTACATAAAAGGAAATACTCAGAGGATTTAATTATAACAAGACTTGACATTTGTGGCATAAATATGATAGGTTAGTTAATGTTTGTGTACTTTCTTTAAACACAGAAACAAATTAAAGAATCTAGCAAGCTGGCTTGAATGCTGTATGGCAGTTGACAAGCTGGAAACGTGCCACATGGATACTATAATTGTTGCAATTAGCTAGCACCTCTTGGACAAAAATTTTGTCTTTCCTTATGGGATTTTTTTAATGCAAAGGAGAAATATTGGGAAAATTAAGATAGTCTTATGGAAGTGATAACTGTTAAAAGAAATATTAAGAGCAGCCTATCTTGTGAAACCGCAAGAATTTTCAAAAGAAGGCCTAAAATACTGCTTTCAAAGGAATAACACTGAAGGGCCTCAGCAGCAGCTTTCACATTAGCCTAGAGTCATTTTAAACTTACAAAGTTCAACTGAGGCAGGTGCTGGGAAGACAAAGACTGGAAGGATCCTGTTCAGAAATGATCACAGCAGGATAGTTACTAAGAATAAGAGCAGGAATATTAACCAAAAAGGGTTTTCCAAAGAAACAATTTTCCAAATTCTGATGGAACATCAGCCAAAGTATTATATTTTACCCTCTAACTCTAAATTTGATCTATTTGATCCACCCTTTTTCACAGAGAGAATAATTTTTAAAGGCATTTCCCACTTTTTCTTGCTTCTGAAGTCAGTTCTACAAGGGGTTAACAAAAATCTAAACAGTGCTTCTAAAATGAATAGCTTCATAGATTCACTCGGCTGATGGATTCACAAAACCGTAACAGAGCAACAAAGCTCATTCCTCCACCAATACTATGTTCTTTTGCACTTTCTTTTGCCTGTGTATACTATCATGAACAGTTACTTCAGTTTGGAATTAGAACACACTTAGTTTGAGCTGAATGTCAATTTAGATGTTCCTCCTTCTAGGAATCTTCTCATGATTCTTCCAAATACTAGACAGAATCCTTAACACTTCCCAAACTATAGGACTTGTGCTAGGACACATTGAAAGTGAACATGTTATTTACTCAGTCGTGTCCAACTCTTTGTGACGCCATGAACTGTAGCCCACCAAGCCCCTCTGCCCGTGGACTTCTCCAGGCAAGAACACTGGAGTGGGTTACCATTTCCTTCCCTAGGGGGATCTTCCCATCCCATGGATTGAATCTGGGTCTCCCACATGGCAGGCATATTCTTTAACATCTGAGCCACCATGGAAGCCCATGCTAGAACATTTAGAAGAATCTAAATGTTTAATGTTCTTAATATGTTTCCATAGTATACTATATTTCTCCTCTCATAGAACATACTTAGCATGCACTGTATTGAATTCACTTATTTTTCTCCCTGTGCTAATCTCATAAGATCTATGAAAGCAGAAGACCTGCCTTTACTCTTCACTGTTACTTCCCCAAAGTTCAGTGCAAAGCCTGACACCACAATGACAACACTGAAAATACCTGGATGGAAACAATAGTTAAGCTAAAATAGAGCATACACAAAAACTCACATAGTGAAGCTTGGACTCAGGACATATATATGAATTTTGGACAGCACTATAAAAAACAAGAACAAGTCAACAAAAGCAGCAGAAATTGGGGAGGAGTAGTGGTTAACAAAAAAAAAAAAAAAGTTGGAAATAACAGCAAAACTTACAAAGAAGGAACATTCAGTAGAAAGTAATTCCATATGCAAGTTAAAAGCTGTACAAGTTACTTTGTCACAATTTGAGATATACCTAATAAAACCATCTCTTCTGTTAAGGAAGTCACAAACCAGAAATTTTAGAAATCAGAACAAAGATGGTGAGACAAAAGAGGAAATGATGTGTGAGCTGATAGAACTTGGGAAAGAAGTTGGAAGGATAAAAACAATCACAGAAACAAAGGAAAACAAATAAAAGAAAGTGATAGAAGTTCTGAAGGAACACAAAGAACAGAAACTGATGAAAATATAGTGATTGAAAGAGTGAATATAAATTTGTGTCAAACTTAAAAGAAATGGAGTTAACAAAAATTGAGAAGAATCAGAGACTATATTTAAAAAGAAAACAGGCAAACCAAGCCAATATAGAACAACTGGAGTCTCCAAAGAGAAAAAAAGACAAAAATCTATATTTAAATATTTAATTCCATAAAACTCTCATTTTCTGAAACTAGCAGTGTATCATAGCAGTAGAAGTGAGTCAGAATGACCAATAATAAGCTATACCCCAGTCAAGTTATGAAACCTTAACAATACAGAAACAAGCAGGAGAAAGTGGGGAAAGGGAGAGGACAAAACAAGTTTCAAATTTCTCTGCAGCAACAGATAACAACAGAATAGAGTGAAAAAATATCCAAAATGCCATCAAAGAAAGAAAAGCCTAGTGTTTATTATACAGACAAAGGTACAATAATTATAGAAATATTATTTCCATGAACATTCTTAAGGATCTACTTAGAAAACTGTTAAGAGAAATCACTTTTTCAAAAAGTTAGATTGCTTTTCTGAGATCAACTAATTATATTGATAGAATTGAGACTAAAATAAAAATGGAGATTAAAGTGACTTGACCACACAATTTCTATTTTCATTGCTCTTTATCTCCTCCTGCATCTTTGAGTTTCCATCTGGAAGTTTCCCTGCTGCCTGAATAAAACCCTTTAGCATCTTCTTTGTGCCATGTTACTAATGACAGATACTGACAGTTTTTGTTCATCCAAAAATTTATTAATAATTTCACTTTCATTCTCAGTGAATTCTTTCACTCAATAGAGGTTTTCCGATTGGCACTTTGAAGTTGCTATTCCATTACCTTTAAGAGCACAATTCTTTTTTCTAGCAAGAAATTACCTGCCAGTGATCACTGTTGCTTTCAAGATAATCTTTTTTTTTTTTAATTCAGCTGCACTTGGCATTTTCTTACATCTTTTTAAATATTATATTCCCTATCTAATCCTTCTCTCAACAATCCTACTTAAATTAGAATGACTCACTTGTGTACTTTACATTCTCTTGCTTATTTTCAGTTTTGACTTGTCCATGTTCTTTCTGGACATGTTCTTCTGACCTATCTATTAGTTCACAAATGCTGTCCTCATCTATATCTAATATATTGAGAAATCTTTACTGATAATTTCTAAATCTTGTTATTACATTTGTTGGCCTTAAAACAATTTCTTTCTTATGGTGTCCAGTTCTCTACAAAATTTTTACTATTTTATTTCCTTTAACTTATTCGGGGGCAGGGGGTGCTCTCTGATGGCTTCACTATCTGAAGACCCATGGGTCTTTTCCATTGCTCATCTCTGCTGGGTTTTTTTTATCCTGTCTCTTCTCCTCGTGTGCCATGATATCCTGAATATTTTTTATGTTACCAGACATTGTATTTGCAAAATTTATTGTATAAATAATTTTATTTGAGGCTTAAAATGATGTGAGGTTTCGCCAGAGGTGATTTATCTTTACTTTCTGCTAGGGAGGAGAAGGGGATGACAGAGGATGAGATGGTTGGATGGCATCACCAACTCAGTGGACAGGAGTTTGAGCAAGCTCCAAGAGTTGGTGATGGACAGGGAAGCCTGGCGTGCTGCAGGCCATGGGGTCGCAAAGAGTTGGACACAACTGAGTGACTGAGCTGAAATGAGGGGCAATATAAACACGGGATTGTCTTTATCCACTCCTGGAAACTAAAATGTTCCAGAGCTGACATCAGTCTCTATGACAGCCTTTCTATTTCCAATTATCCCTTCTTCTAAGGCTGTAGCCTGTTGAGAATCCTTTGCAAGGACATTGGCACCCACCAGACTTCAATTTCCTGCACAGGCCTTAGACTCCAGCTCTGCTCCCACAGAAATATGGAATAAAATTAGAGTGGTTTCTTTCCTGACATACCTCACAAGTAATCATTATAAGCAAAAATTTAATTGCAACTTTCTTTTTTTACAATTTAAAGAAACCATAGAAGCAATGGAGGAAACTATGGAGAATCCGCATATAAACTTAAAGTTGGAAAGGATATTCATACCATCACTCAAAATCCAGGGTTCTCAAAGAAAAGGTTGATAACTTTCACTACCAAAAAAAAAAAAAAAACTGCATGTCAAGAAATGTCATAAATGAATTCAAAAGGCAACCTAAGAAAATATCTGTGATTCTAAAACAGATGAAAAACAACTCTTGCTAGAATGTATGTTACAAAAACTAAATTACAAAAATGAAAAATAGCAAAGGTTGTGAGAAGAAAAGAAAATGCAAGCAGCTGCTAAACATGTAAATAGATTTCAAACTCATCTATAATGTAAAAAATAAATTTACCTTGAAAAGTTACCTGATCTTATCATATTTGCAAAAACTGAAAATTTGAAATAACAGACTATGAGGAAACAGACATCTTCATATATCGCTGACTGGAATACATGTTGGTGCAATTCTTATGAACAAAAATTTGGCAATAACTATCAAAATTACAGAGATCTTTGACACCACAATCCAACATATGACATATTTTTCAGATATGCTTGCACAGGTAGAAAAATGATACAGATGTACATACATTTTGTCTTATAAGCATACTGTCTCATAGCAAAAGCTTACCCTTGTAATATCAAAATATATGTCAAGCCCATACATCAACACAAGACACATCAAATAAATTATGGCATGAGGACTATAAGGATAGCTTTTATTTTCATAGATATACCACCATCCTAACACCTATAATGTATCTTATTATGTATAAAATTTAAATGATTATTAATATACCCTAAAATGAAAAGCACAGTAGCACAAATTAATATAAGCCCTATAAAGTAAGAAACAAAATAAAGTAAATAAAGATTTATCTAAGCATTCCAATTGACTTTGCAGATTTCTGTATGGACAGGAATAATGAGGGATCTGTCAGCAAAAGGAGAGATTGAGAAGGAGACTCTACTGGGATCCTCCATCCGACAATGTGTTTTAGAATATAGGAATGGTGTACTTTATGATGCTTTCAATAACAGAAAGTAACTCTTGGTTGCCTTCAGAACTTCATGACAAATTGACAGGAAATAAAATTCTTAGATAAATTTACCTTTTGTTTTAATATCGGGCATATAATTACATCACTAACAAATTTTTCTCCATCATCTTATGAAGTCCATGATAACAGTGACTGTGATTATTTTACTTGCTTCTTTTTTACCTAAGTTTGTATCTGATATAGAATTAAGTGCAAAATAAATACATTTTAAATTAATAAATGAGCAAATGAGTAATGCAAAGAAATACAGAAAGTCCCTATCTCTATTATTTCGTTTTCTTCCAGCATTTACCATTTGAGCAAAGGCATCTAAGGAAAGGCAGACTGTGCTCTGAAGTAAATAAGCTGTATGCTCTAAGTTCATGCTTACAGGATTTTTAAATTCTCCTTTGAATCTGGTAAAAATATGTTTCTGTGTGAGATTTTTACAGTCTGTACCATGGGATCGTTTTCAGTTGAAACTCTTTGGAATACATTTAAATACCATACCTTTTTTTTAAATGCAATTATGTCAATCAGTAATGCAAGATCTTGGGCAAAAATGTGAAGACAATAATAACTAACACAGAATACTTCCCTTGTACGAGATACTCTTCCAAGGGTTTCATCAAAAATAACCCATTTATCCCAAATTAGCTCTCTGAAGGAGGGTTAATTATACTGGTGATGCATCTGAGATAACAAAGGTTAAGGATGTTGTCCAAAGCAAAGGACCATTTGGGAGTGCAGAGATTCTTCTAGATGCTTAAGGTAAACATCATCTACATGTATGTAAAATCGTATGCACAGAACAGACATGCAGAAGAAACTCAGCAGAGGTTACTTTCAGGGGGCACTGGAGGAATAAGGATCTACAGTGAGAGGAGAATTGATGTTTTACCACAAACACATTTGTACAATCTGAAAGATTTGCCATGTGCATATTTTACACTTTCAGTTTAAAAATAAAAAGAGGGAAAATACTACATATCTTCAATTTGAGTTATTTACACTCCATTTGGCAAGGGATGTCAAATGAAGGAAGAAAGACAAGGCCTAAATTGTCAATGTCTTTCTCATGGTCTGTCCTGTTTCACAGAAAGTATTTAGGGTACTCTATAGATGCAAAAAATATGCATTTTATATATGATAAAAATAAATCTTTAGGGAAAAAATATAATACAAATGCATCTTGTTTATCCTTATTTGAATTGTTTTATGTTTAATTCATTTTAAAAGGTTATTGTGAAATATATGTAATATATCCATGCATTAGTAACTTTATTTATTAATAGAATGATTTCACAAGCTACATGTTCTGAGATGCAGAAGCATTTCTTTGAAAACAGCACTGGCTTTGTTAGTCCCACAATTCCAGTCTTGTAATCATTCAATTTCAAATCAGTAACAAATCTCATAATTCTCAAAGCTATGGTGAGGTGGTATGATGAGATATCGGTCTAAAATATTGTTTCAGTTGTCAGGAAAAACACTTGTAAGGAGAACTAGACTATTTGTCTGTTTCAAAATGAGCTTTAAAAAAAAAGCTGTAATCTGAAAGACAAGAAATAAATGACAGAAAAGACTGATAGTAGGATGAGCCACTACTCTTATTTTGCCTTCAGCTCAATCAGTCAACAAAAAAAATTATAATTCACAGGACACAGGATAGAATGGGATGGGGATGGCAGAGCTTTCTTCACTTTTGAGATAAATACAGGTAAGCAAAGACCTTGAACCTTAAGGAAAACACTTAATCTCTATCAAAAAATACATTTTAAATAAGTACCTATTTGCTGTAAAAAGGATCATATCATTTGAAGAGAGAATGGCTAGCAATGACGGCTGACATTTAATAACACATTCCAACCAACCCTGCACTCTACATTCATTGTCACATTTAATATCCCAGTTTCTATATGTTCAAAATGGTTAAACAGGTGCCACAAGGGTAAGTGACTTACTCAAAATAAAACACCCTAGAAACAGAAGAGGAAAAACTCAAATCCAGGACTGTCAATTCTAAGTCAATTCTAAGTTGAGCATTCAGCATTTATTCACCAGATATTTACCTCACTCCTTCCTGCTAAGTACTCTGATAAAACCTTAGGATTCAATTATCTGAAGCAGTTTAATTGTTAATGGGAAAGATTAATGACATCAAGTTAACTAACATTTTTAAAGTTATATTTTGTGATAAAATAGATGATGGAAATGAAGAGTGAGCTGCGGTTAAGACTGAAATGAGGCCTCTTTCAGTGGGGGACCTCTGAAAGCCTTCTCAGAGGTTGTGGCACTGAGCTGGGCTCTAATGATCAGAAGAAGCTGCTTGTATAGAGCAAAAGAAAAGACATTAGAAACAGAAGGAAAAACAAAGTCAAAGATTCAAAGAAATAATTTCACCTGTTTATGTAACAGAAAAGGAGGCCAGTTTTCTGGACTGTGGAACCAGAGGGAGAAGTCAACAGAAAAGAGAATGGGGCCATATTATTAAGACTTTATATATCAGGAAAGGAATTATAATTTTATTCTAAATATAACAGAAATTCATTTAAGAAGTTTAAAGCAGAAAATAACTAATTTTAAAATACATTTTTAAATATAAAATTTGTTTGGCAAATCAACAGCCGTACTGTTGACTTAAATTAATTGTACAAGCTATACTTCAACAAGGATAGTTCTGAGAATGAAAGAAGGCCTTATTAATAATTACACCATAACAACCGATCTAAACTAGGACTGTTCCAGGTATATTAATTGGTTTTTGCTACATAGCATTATACCCATTAGATATAAGAAACATTTACTTAGCTCATGATTCTATAATCAGACTCATTCTGTGATCTGGGTCTGCTTAGCTTACTCCCTCTGGATTCAGGCAGAATGAAGAAGGCTAGTTGGTGGCCCAGTGACCTAAGATGGCCTCTGGATCACTCTTGACTCACATATCTGGCTGTTTTTCATCCGGGGTATGGACACAAATGTGCCACTGGTCTCTACTTATCCACCAGGTTGACTCACCCACATGGTAATAACAGGGTTCTACAAGCAACAAAGGCTGAAGCTACAAGGCCTCTTGAGGTCTAGGCTCATAACCCATTATGACTGGTACTTCATCATTTGTCCTACATTCAGCGTGTCAAAGCAGGCCACAAGGCAAGCCCCAGGTTTAATGGGTGGGGAGCCAGACTCCACCTTTAGGTGACTGTTACTGTAAAACATTGTGGCCATTTTGCACACTCGTCAACTCTTAAGTTGACAGTTTGGGACGTTGTACAAGATGGATGTTCTATGTTAGGATAATCCTTTAAACCCTCCATAAACCATCCATTTTCTCAGAATGAAATAGACATCTTTAAAGTAGAGACTTAAATCAGATATAATCTCCTCTGAAAATACAGGTCAAACATAGAAGATACTTGCCCATTCATCCTGCTCCTATGTCTCCTGGTCACTCAAACTGCCTCTGAAGCAAAATACTCTTACAGCTCAAGGATTCTCACCCTTGAGCAGACGTTTCAATTGTAGCTGAAAAAGTAGTGACTGCAACTGGACAATTAATTGCCTGTAGCTTTGCCATATCATTTAAGGAAATTCAAATGACTCTTGGTAAAACTTAAGAGCAACAGGAAGGAAGTGCAGGTCTCACAACCTGACATGTTGTTAGCTTTACTCCTCTTCTGGTGTACTCATATCTTGTGCCTATGGCCACTAGCCCACAGTGTAACCAGATCCCCACCTCCTACTGCAAGTCAACTCCCAGTGGACCAAGATTTTACAAAAATTTTTATTTACTTATTTATTTTCAGCCATGCTGTGTGGTATGTGGGATCTTAGTTCCCCAACCAGGGATCAAACCATTAGATTCCGCATTAGAAACCCAGAGTCTTAATCACTGGACTGTCAGGGAAGTCCCCAGAAGTCTTCATTTTGAAAAGCTTCCTAGAATATCTTGATGGGCTGCCAGGTTTGAGAACCATTGATGTTATGGACAAATTTATAGTTGAACCTAGATTCTCACTTACTCTTACTCATCTGTGTTTTCTTGGAACTAAAGAAATCATAATGTATAAATTATTTTCTAAGACAAGACAAAATATTATTTCAATTTCTGTGAAATACTTTGACTAGAAAAAAAAAAATTTTGCATCACTAAGAAATCCGTCCTAAGCACAATATATCTCCAATTTCAGACACCTGGTTCCTATAAATTAGAATAGTTTCTTAGGGATATGGCTGGCAGATGCCACTTTTATGGAGTGAATCTTCAAGACTGGCACAGTATTCTCCTGAAAAGAACACTGAAATGTATAAAAATGAACGATAACAACCACAGAGCACACAGAAAAGAAAATTCTGCTCAATCACATCTAAACTAATGGAGAACAGAATCAGCGCAAAGGTTTGCCATTTCTTCCTTTGGTGTACACCAAACATTGTTAAAGTAATAATAGTAGTAATGCTATAGGCACTGAGTCCTACACTACAGCCTCCACAATGCCTCTCACTAAGCACTGTGCTGGCATTAGCCTATTGAATCCTCACAAAATCATGAGATAGGAATACTATCCCTCCTTCAGAGATAAAGAATCCATAATGTAAGACTGTTAAGTAACTTATCCAAGTCACACAGCTGGTGATAGAGCTGGGATGAAACCAAGTCATCCTATTTCAAAACCCCCAAATTCACCCATTACTTCAACCTGCCACACAGTGAGATGAAGGAGGAGAGCAAAAGCAGAGAAGTGACAAGAAAGCTGAAAACAAGGTCATGATTTCTCAATATACACTCAGAAATAACTACAAATCTGGCTTCCAAACTTGAGCTTCTCCCAATCCACAATTCAGGTAAATATAAACTACTCCCAGAGGAAAATTAACAGACCATTATGTTCTATTGTTATGCTCATCTTCTAGTCCTTTGCACTTGAGAATATTATTAAGCTAAAATGTGGGGGTTTTTCCCTTTTTGATGGGGAGTATTGTTTCTTTTACCATATCCATAACTGTCAGTGAGATGAAAATTTATTTTGTGCTTAATCAATAAAAAATAATGGCATTCAAGGGCTGCCCACCAAGTGAACAAAAGTCATTGGTAAAAATTATTTGTTAAATCCAGTTGAATGGGTTCCATACAAACGGGCAAACAGAAAGCAATGCAAGTCATGTGCTAACACATACCACTATATGAATGTATCTTCCTACAAGAAAAAGGACATTTCACCAATTTGCCAAGTAGGGCATGAATTTTCACAACTACTCAAGTAAAAATTAGCCATATATAGATTATTCTTAGGAATAGTTTTGTTTGAAAGTGATTTATGTCTCACCTAGCAATAAACAGTCAGTGCAGATCATTTGAACATAGCTTGCACTGTAAATTTTTGCTGAAAAGCTTTTCAAATCATTAGTAAAGACTTTAAAATATATCATACATTCATTTAACTCTACTTTTTTGCTTCTGTTATTATACCTTCCAAGTGGCAGTCTGTCTTGTGAAAATTTGCACAGCAAATACTTTGTCTTATTAGACGTATTCCATAGAGACACTGTTTCCAATAAATGGAATGTGCATGCGTGCTAAGTCGCTTCAGTCCTGTCTGACTCTGGGCAATCCTATGAACTGCCTCTGTGCAATCCTATGGTCTGCAGCATGCCATGGGGTTCTCCAGACAAGAATACTGGAGTGGGTTGCCGTGCCCTCTTTCTGGGGATTTTCCCAACTCAAGGATTGAAACCACATCTGTTATATCTACTTGCATTGGCAGGTGGGTTCTTTACCACTAGCACCACCTGGGAAACCCAAATGGTGTATTTAATATTACATTTATCTATCACATATCTTTATTTTCTCCTGGACATTGTATCTTTATTTTCTGTGCTATCATTATTAAGAATTATTAAGAACTGCCTGGATTCATTTTAGGTACAATTTAACAAATCAAAATTTAAATGTTTTGCAGATATCATAAAATTCCCCTATGACTCAGAGCTGCATGTTGGGTTCAATTATTTGACTGTATCTAGATGTGAATAAAAGAATAAAACCATATATTTTCTGGGAGTATATTCTCAATTTTATAAGCCCTCCAATCTCCTATTTTTAAGAACAAAGAAGAGGCATGAAGGGAGGTATAAGAGCATTTGACCCAAATATCAGATGTGTAGAGACCTGTACCTATGTTTTAGCAAAGTAAGGAAGGGTGATGTTTTACCGTAAACAAAGAACTGAAATACATCAATGCTGCAAAATCAGAGTGAGATGGCAGGGCCAAGGTGACGGAAAACTACACGGTCTTAACGAACTTTTAAGAGGACATTATCTTTCTTTTAAAATGCTCAGTTTAAATTAGTTCCTCGTAATTGCTGTAGAAAAAGAAGGAAATAATCTTTAAACAACTTGATAAAATCTTTAATCTGTAGGTAAGCAGAGTGTTCAGGTGTGTTAGGATCTCCAGTTAAAAGTAGACAAGAAGCATATCTACATAGACCATCTAGACGGAAAAAAAAAAGCTAAAACTTTGCTTTGTGGGGCTGAATAAGACGACGAGTTGTTATACCAATCAAATTACATAAGAAATGGCCAAATGTCTGTTTTGTGCTGTGTGGAGACAGACACTAACAATCAAAGCTAGGGAGTTTTAATGAGGAGACTTAATTAAGACACACATCATCTTCCGAAAACATGAGTCTTTAATTTTGAGAAAAATCACTGCCAAACTCAGTTCAGCTGTGCTAATTAGCAAAGACTGGGAATTCAGAAAATCAGGCTGTTAGAAAAAGGTATGCTAAAGAGTGACTATAGACTATTGGCCACAGAGTATATTGTCGGGTTTCTGATCCTATGACAGAAACTCGTAGATGTGGAAAGGGACAGGTCTTTGTTCAAATGATACCCGACCAGACCTTTCCATGAAGAGCAGAGTTCTATAAACATCGTGACACCTGGGAACCTCAAAACCAGAGACCAAGGTTTTGGTCTCATTACATTCTTTGGCTATCCTTGCAATTTTTGAATAGCTCAATTTAATTGAAAATAGTGTCTTCAATTGAGCTACATCTGTCTCTTTAGGGTTTTCATTTATTGCTTAATTCTTGCTCTCTGAAATTATCCAGATGCAGTCTAACCCCATTTCTTATACATATATCTGTTTTCTCTTTTCTAACACAACAGGATTCCCTGCTGTTTCTACTGTCCCTCACATAATCCTGCTTCAGACCTTACACCATCTGGGTCAGTCTCTTCTGAAAAAGATCAGTTGCTGTTTTTCTTAAAACTGTGGTACCTCGAAGGGGAATCTGTTCAGTGTGTCTCCAGTCCTCTGGATTCTAGAATTTTGTAATTGCTACCTAAGTTTGCATTAACATTTTGATAGTTACAACACACCATTTGCTGATTTTGAACTTGCAATCAGCTAAAACACCTGTCTTTTTCTTATGAACAGCTATTGAGCCAAGTTTCTCTGTATTTGGTACTCTACCAGTTGTTTATTAATTTAAGTTCAAATTTGTTTAATCTTTATTGAACAAGTGATCAACGTCCACTTGTTGAAAAATTAGAAAATCATCAAGATGAGCAAGAACATAAATTAAGTATAAAGCATCGCTTGACTCCAAACATTTGAAGAAAACTGCTGTCTACATTTTTTAAGTACTTTCCCAAGTGCCTTTTCTATATGTACACATGCTGACTGTTGGATATTTATGTGAATTTCTGTATACACACATAAAATATAATTATTATATATATTGTATACTATATGATATATAGTATTATTATTGTTCAGTCACTCAGTCGTGTTCGATTCTTTAGTGACCCATGGACTGTAGCCTGCCAGGCTCCTCTGTCCATGAAATTTCCCAGGCAAGAACACTAGAGTGGGTTGCCATGTCCCTCTCCAATAAGAGTATTATAGTATCACTGTATATGCTAAATATAATAATATATACTTTTATGATCTACCCTTTTTCTCAATTGTACTTTGTAAATGCCTGTAAAATTTTTAAGATACATATTTTCCACCTACGTTTTTCTTTAAAAATGCCTTCACAATATTTCAGTTTTGGAGGTAACATTGTTCCAGGTACTATGGCTACGTATAATAACAAACCACTTCAAATTGTAGTGACTTAAAACAACAGTATGCATTTTGTCCACAAGTCTGCAGTTTGGAAGCATTCAACAATTTGTCTGCTCTAGTTAGAATCAGCTGTAGTGACTCAAAGGCTGGAGGCTAAAATCATCTGAAATCTCACTCACTTAGATGATTAGTAGATGCTGGCTGTTGGCAGCAATCTTACCTGGGGCTTTCTGCTGAAACACCTACAGGTGACCTTGCCATGATGTCTGGGCTTCATCCCAAGCTGAGTTTCAAGGGAGAAAAATCCCGAAGGGGAGAATCAGGTGGAAAGTCTTCTGCCTTTAAAAGTCATCCAGTTTCACTTTCATCATCTGTTACTCAGTGAAGGAGCCATAAAGTATTGGCTAGGTTCAAGGGAAGGGAAAACTGTAACTGGGGAGTGACAAGGTTAAGGAAGAACATGTGGGACTGAAAATACTGTTGTGACTATCTTTGAAAATCAGTATATCCACAGCCATAACTCATTTAACCTACTTAACACTATTTAAAATTTCACCAACACAAAAACTGCTGCAAAACAATTCTCAAATAGACATCTGTGAGTATTTACACAATTATATCCCTAAGATATTCCGAAACCAGTGTTTACAAAATTTAAGCACATTTTGTAAGGCTTTTGATAGATATTGGCAAAATGCGATTCAGGAACATGAATGACACTTTAGACCTCAATCATTAGTGTATTAAAGGAAAAGCCCATCTCTTAACTCTAGCTTAAACCCTGGGAATTATCAAATTTCATAATATTAGCCAGTTCTATATTATTGTTATTTAAATTTGAGTTTCTCTGAGTACATTTGAACACTTTATATGTCTACTGGTTATTTGTATTTCTTCTTAGAAATTTCTTTTTTCTTGCCCTTTGATCACTTTTCTTTTGATCTCTCTCTTTGAAGTTTTTGTTAGAGAATTTTATGTATTAACATTAAACCTTGTCAAATATATTGCAATGCTTTTCCTGATTTGTTATTTACCTATTACACTCTAAGTAAAGTTCTTGTGTTTTCCTGTTTGCAAAAGAATACTCAGCTATATGTATACATATAGCTATATATATACATATATATACAGCTATATATATACATATACATACATATACATATGCATACATACGTATATGTATATATACATATGTATGTATATGTATATACATATATGTGTATACATACATATACATATATATACATATACATACATATACATATACATACATATATACATATATATATACACACATATATACAGCTATATATATACATATAGCTGATTCACTTCATTGTTCAGCAGAAACTAAGACGGCATTGTAAAGTAATTATGTTGTTGCTGCTTAGTTGCTAAATTGTGTCCGACTCTTTAGCAACACCATGGACTGTAGCCGACTCTTTAGCGACACCATGGACTGTAGCCCATCAGGCTCCTCTGTCCATGGGATTCTCCAGGCAAGAATACTAGAGTGGGTTGCCATTCCCTTCTCCAGGGGATCTCTTCCTGACCCAGAGATCAAACCTGAGTCTTCTTTGGCAAGCGGATTCTTTACCACTTAGCCACCAGGGAAGCTTCTCTTAAAGACCTACACCTACATAAAAATTAACCTGTATTTTCTACTAATATTTTAAGATTTAATTTTTATATAAAATCCTTAATAAATCTGAAATTTTGGTGTATGGAAAGAAGACTACATTTTTTCCTAAATATCTGTCTCTTTTCTCAAATACTGTTTAAAAATTAATCATGAATTACTTATGTATTATTTATCATACACCAAATATATATTTTTTTTAATTTTCCTTATGATTCCATTGATCTGTCATTTCCAATTTGTCTATCAAACTATACTACCCATTTATCAATGAATTCTTACTACACTATTCTATATACTGCTACTTTATGGGCAATGATATATAAACTTTTTTGTTTCTTAAGTTCTTTTGAGAATTTGATGGACTGTTTAGATTCTCTACTTAGAGAAATGTACATACATGCATACACAAAATTGTTTTCATTCAATTTCCTACAATTACCTATCTCTGACATCCATATAAGGTGTCTTCATCTTTGCCAATATCACATGAATTTAAGTATTTTTATTTTTTAGACTGCTACTTTGATTGAGTTCTCTTTTCCGTTTCATTTTGTTATATTTATTTGCTGATAACATATAAGAAAGCTGTTGACTTTGTTAAACAATTCTTTTCATCCAGAATTTTTTTTAATTCTTTCAAATTTATTTGTTTCATATAATTTTTGTGTTCTATATAGGCTTCCCTGGTGGCTCAGATGGTAAAGAATCTGCTGCAGTGCAGGAAACCCAGGTTCAATCCCTGGTTGGGGAAGACCCCTTGAAGAGGGGAATGACTACCCACTCCAGCATTCTTGCCTGGAGAATTCCATGGATGGAGGAGACTGGTAGGCTATACAGTCCATAGGGTCACAAAGAGTCAGGCATGACTGAGAGACTAACACTTTCATGAGACAATCAAACCATTTCATTGAATATAATATGGCCTTCTCTTTCACAGCATTTAAATATGATCTATATCATGTCAGAATATTTACAATATACATCTTTGTTATAATATCTAGAACAAGGCTTCATAATAATAGAGATAATATACTTCTATTTTTTTCCATTTTTTTCATGCATGTGTTAATGAGAATGCAGCTAAACTTTCACCTGGTTACATGTGCAAGATAAAAATTCTTTACTATGTTCAATTTCCTTCTTTTTTTCATAAGTTTTTCTTCTATTCCCAGTTTATTAAACATAAGTACCTTTTTAAAGTTTTTGAGATATAATTCATTTGCCATTAAATTCATCCTTTTAAAGTGTAAAATTTAGTGGATTTTAGTATGTACTCAGTCGCTCAGTTGTGTCTGACTCTTTTCTGCCCCATAGATTATGGCCCACCAGGCTCCTCTACCTGTGAATTGTCCAAGAAAGAATACTGGAGAGGGTTGCCTTTTCCTACTCCAGGGGATTCTTTCTGACCCAGGGATCGAACCCACATCTCCTGTATTGCAGGTGGATTCTTCACCACTAGCACCACCCGGGAAACCTGGACTTTAGTATAGTCACAAAATTATGCAACCATTACCATTATCCAATTCCAAAACATTTTGTCACTCCAAAAGGAAATCATTTGCTTCATTTGCTAATAGTCACTCCCATCCCCTGCTTCTCCCAGGCCCTGGTAACCACTAATTTACTTTCAGTCTCTATGAATTTGCCACTTTTGGATATCTCATATAAACACTTTCTTAGTGAATTCTGCCTATTATTTCGACTCTAAAGATTTTTATGAATCCTGATTCTACTCCAGATCATATTAGCAATTAATTTTGTACTGCCAGATAAATGTTGATCAGTTTTATATGTATGCCTCTGCATCTTAAGTCATTAATAAATTTCACAGAAATGTCTCAATTACTTATGCAACTTCTATGTAGGCGTCTCCTGTTACTTTGGTATTAATACAAAAAGCTAAAACTTTACTCATCTTTAGAATCATCTTGTCTGCACATCTTAATTTTGCCTTAAAAAACTGTTAAGTGATTAGGTTACAACATAATACATTGTTTCTCCTGTACCAATCAAATTTTGCCAAATACTGAACTTAGTTTTGGAAGCAAAGTTTATTCTAACTCACTACATACTACATCTAATCAATGAACCTTGTTCTATATGTGAATAAATTATCTCTTTCATGATGAAAGCCAGACTCTTTTCTAGTATTAACTACAAACTTAATGACCCATGATTTTCAGAACAAAACTTTTAACAAATCAAATTGTCACAGCTTTTCCTTACTTTATATTCTATGACTTTTCCCTTTTCCACTATATCTGAAAAATCACAGGCAATGTGGCAATTACTAAATCTCCACTTTAGTATCTGCTTTGTAAACTCCACAGCTTAGATGGATAAATGGTGAAAGGGGAAACAGCATAATCCACATCAATCCACTAAAATGCTAGTGATTCTTGACCCACAGTTTATGAAATGCTCCACACTGAACGTTAATAGATAATTCAATATATCATTTGTCCCTGGAACATTTGATCACTATAAATTATTATGAAAGATGAAGAGTCATAGACTCTGACATACACAGCAGTGGCATCGAGAAGGCCAAAGAATGGTCCCAAAGAGCACTTCAGATTTTCATGCCCCTCCTCACCAACGAGGTCTGATACCTGCTTCTGAGGCTAGGCTGGACCTGCCACCAGTGTGGTGAAGGTGGTGAGGCAGGTATGAATGCTGCTCTGTCCACTCAAGCTACTTTCCTAGCCCAATTCTTCCCACCCCTTGTGCTGTCAACGGCAACCTCACTTTTGGACATATCTGACTTGACCAGAGTACAGCCTCACTCTCAGAAGACATCCATCTTCTGGAATCAATCTCTAATTCCTTCCTGTAAAAGCACTTGATCTCACAGCCCACTAGACTTTTGACCTTGTGTGGATGTGTGTATACATATATATATACTGTAGAACCAAAACAAAATGGAGTCACTTATATTGAAGACAATTGTCTTCAATATAAGTGACTCCATTTTGTTTTGGTTCTACAGTATACAGGAAGCTGTGGTACATATACACCATGGAATATTACTCAGCCATTAAAAAGAATTCATTTGAATCAGTTCTAATGAGATGGATGAAACTGGAGCCCATTATACAGAGTGAAGTAAGCCAGAAAGATAAACACCAATACAGTATACTAACACATATATATGGAATTTAGAAAGATGGTAATGATAACCCTATATGCAAAACAGAAAAACAGACACAGACGTACAGAACAGACTTTTGGACTCTGTGGGAGAAGGCGAGGGTGGGATGTTTCGAGAGAACAGCATCGAAACATGTAAAGCAGATCACCAACCCAGGTTGGATGCATGAGACAAGTGCTCGGGGCTGGTGCACTGGGAAGGCCCAGAGGGATGGGATGGAGAGGGAGGCAGGAGGGGGGATCGGGATGGGGAACACATGTAAATCCATGGCTGATTCATGTCAATGTATGGCAAAAACCACTATAATACTGTAAAGTAATTCGCCTCCAACTAATAAAAATAAATGGAAAAAAAAGAAAGAAAGAAAAATGAAATTTAACTTTACCTAACATTAGTTGCAGGAAACTGACAGCTCTTCTCAGAAATTAGCAGAGTACACCAGCCAATCCACAAATGCCAAGTGTGTTCACACTGCCTTGGACTTGGTTGATCCTGACTCAGCTACCCTCACCCAAAAAAGGAAGAAGCCACCAAGAAAAAGACAAATAACTTCTGCATTCACTCCATAAATATCCTTTAGTTCTTACTAGTCACTTGTGTTCTTTTATTTTCTTCTGGCTTTTTTAAAATTTCCTTTGGAATATCAATGTCTTTGTTACTGGTTTCTAAGAACTCATTTATGACGAAGGACGTTAACCATTTGTCATGCGATACAAATGAAATATCATGTTTTATTGGCATCAATTTACTATGGTGGTCTGTATTTTGGTTATGTATTAAAAAATAATTATGTAGTGATTAAAAAACAAAACAAAAAACTGCAGTCAATAAGCAACAGGAAACATTGCCGGTCGCCTTGAGTTTCCCGGTTTTCCAGGCCTTAAGCCTTGAAAATAAACTCATCTTTCGGTTTTGGTTTATTCAGTGTCCAGAATTTGGTTTTGGACACTACATACCTGTGCACACATAAGAGCCAGAAGTCCGTACTGAATGACACAGCCCATGCCCTAAAAAAGAAATGAGAGAAAACCTTCTTCAAAAAACGGGGAACGGAAGGCTTGTCTACACCCTGGCGCACTCTGTTGTCGTGGAGAGTTAAATTAGTGTCACACTGAACTTTCGCGAGAAGTAGGAAATATCGCGCCTGCGCACAGCAGTAGCTCCTGCCGGCGGTGGCAGGTCCGCTGACAGATGTGTGACAGAAGCAGTCTGTGTGGAGGCCACTGCACCCCAGGGAAATCGCCACCATAAGCAGCATCTTAGCCGACACCTCTGGGATCGAAGCCGAGATGGCTCGGACTAAAAGTACAAAACCACTGCTTAGAGCTGCTTAAGGCACTCTCCATTAAGCTGCACAGAAAACTTGTTTCCCCAAAAGGTGGTGGTGCTGGTGAGCCAGAAGGTTTTGGTGTGGCCAAGAGAGGTGATGCTCCAGTTGAGTTAGTGGGCTTTCTAACTGTGGGGAAGTCCACGCAGTTCAGTAACTTGGCTGAAGTATATTCTGATCTGAGGTGGCCGCTGGGATTCACTCTGCTGACCGCTGTGTCATTAGACACAAAGGAACCAAGATCCAGCTCCCGGATCCCTCAGATATCATGGAAAGTGTCAAGGATGGGAAAGGTAGAGAAGCCGTCAAGTCATTGCAGTGGCCCGAATGTGTCACTTGATCCTGCTTGTTCTGGGTGCTCTGAAACCTTGGAGACCTAAGAATATAATTGAAAACGAGCTGGATGCCTTTGGTATTGGCTTAAACAGCAAACGCTTTTGTATTGGCTTTCAGAAAACGGATAAAGGAAGCATTACTCTGAAGGCCACTTGCTGCCAGAGTGAGCCGGGTGCTGAAACTGTAAAGAGCATTCTGCTGCTGCTGCTAAGTCGCTTCAGTCGTGTCCGACTCTGTGCGACCCCACAGACGGCAGCCCACCAGGGTCCGCCGTCCCTGGGATTCTCCAGGCAAGAACATTGGAGTGGGTTGCCATTTCCTTCTCCAATGCATGAAAGTGAAAAGTGAACGTGAAGTTGCTCAGTCGTGTCCGACTCTTCCCGAGCCCTTGGACTGCAGCCTACCAGGCTACTCCGCCCATGGGATTTTCCAGGCAAGAGTACTGGAGTCGGTTGCCATTGCCTTCTCCGAAGAGCATTCTAGCTGAGTACAAAGTTCGTAATGCTGACGTGACCATAGCAATACCACAGGGCATTACTTCACTGAAGAGGTGGAAAGAAGCAATTTATATCCTCTGTAACTGTGTGTTAGTGAAATAAGACTGATCAGATCTCCACTGAGATATTGTATATCATCTATAAGAAGTCCCACTGTACCCACCTCTGCCCATCACTGGGATTTTGATAAATTTTTGGAAAAGATCTGGTAGTATCTGAAATTTATAAAGACTTAGACCAAACCCAAAGGCCAGTTCCCAGGTTAAACATACCCAGTTCAATGTTACCTTACCCAGGATCACAATGGAGGATTACTGCTGAAAATTAATGAAAATATTATCAAAGAATTTAAATATGTTCCAGTCTGTGGTTTCTCTGTGAATGACACACACAAAAATGGTTAATGGTTGGGGAATAAGAATGTCATTCAGACATGGAAACCTTCTCTTTCCCCATCTTCTATGCCAACCACTACAGCTTTCCCCATGACCAAGAAGCCTACCCCAAACCCATTCTGGATTTGGATCAGGATTCACAGGAGGGAGAAGGAAGCACCCAAACTGGATCTTCATTTATCTTCATGTCATCTTGTACTTGGAACTGCATGAAGGGCCAGGTTAAAAAAAAAAAAGACCATATTCATTAAGATTTATTTATTTATTATTTATCTATTTGATGATTTATAATTAAGATGGTCATAGGATCATAAACATTTTTGAAATCTTGTTCAGGGCATGAGTATGCAAATCTGCCAATATGTAAACAAGGACACCTTAACTGAGGTGAGGCTAATGAATGTTTAATGAATTCTTGAGCGACATAACCTTTCAGTGATGGTGCTATCTCTGATTTTCATGCTTGCATATAAGACATATCAGTAATTACTTATTTAAACTTTCATCTGTCATCATTTAATTAGTGGAAATAGAGACAAACCTGAATATATTATATTATTTTAAAAAATGACAAAATATTATAATTACCAAAGAGAAAAAAATTGTGAGAGCTCATTTAAGACCACTTCTGTTGTTTTTTAAAATATCTATATTTACAGAGATATATTGAGATAAATATCAGCTTTATGGCAACCCAGATATTTCCTGTTGACTTATGAAGATGATCGACAGGAACTGCTACAAAACAGAAGAAAAGGTAAATCCTTAAAATATTCCATTTTGGAATGTGTCCATGACCTTTTGTGCCTTGTGCCAATGTGATGAATTATTCATAGAACACTGATAACAGTGTGACACATAAGTCTTATACACAGGGAATCACTGAACTGGAAAATGGAAGATTGTAATTCTCCTATTGGCTCTGTCATTACCTTTTGACCTTAGCCAGTTCATTCATTCATTCACTGACTCAACAAAATCTTAGGAAGTTTCTCCCATGTGCTATGCACTGTACCAAGGAATGGGATGTAGCAATGAACAAAATGTCCCCAAACTCATAAAACTTACAATACAGTCATTTAACTTCTATTCATTTACTTCCTAGTCAAGACACATAATTTTTTTTAGTCTTAAGTGTTTTCATTTTTAAATGAAAGAATTGGGTATTTATAATATCCTATCCTGAGTCCTCATCAATAAAACACATGTTTTCATATGTTTTTCATAATATTTATAGGTTGTCCTGTTGCAAAATTCTTTTGTGACCACTAGCAACTGTTTCTTGAGCCAACTGGCATTTTGTTATATGTCAGATGCTATCAGAGTGAGTACTCACTAAACAATGCACATGTCCATTCCATCACCTTGAACTAACTCAGAGCATTCCAACCAGTGTGAATGTGCTGAGGGAGTGGGAGGTGACCGTAGTTCCCTCCAGCTTTACAGTAGTCTGATAAGGATATGACAGGTTAGAGTACCTGGCTTGTGATCTCCTAAAGGAAACAACCTCATATATCTCCTTTTTTGTATTGTATACGTATTTCATTTTCTAGGTATACCATGATGTAAAAGACATTGGGAAGTATTACTCTATTCTAGGTATACTATGATGTAAAAGAAATTGGGAAGTATTACTCTATCCAACCAATTTACAAAATAAAAATGCAAATATTACAAAATATTAAAAAAAGCAAATCATAAGAGCAGAAGAAAATTAGGAAGTAGTTACTGTCAAGTTCTAAACGTCTTTTAGAGCACCAAAACTAATTTAATCTTATCTGCATAAAATTGGAACCAACAGATATTAAACTATTTCAGAAAATACAAAACTATACATGATTATGCCATCAAATCTAAAGTGAAGGAATAAGTAGCTTCTTTTGTCAGAAGTCTCAAGCTATAAATTAATTATTTCAGTTTATGAAGCAATGTCCCCTTTCCCTTTTTAAAATATGTTTATAAATAATCATTCTCTAAAAGGGTTATAAATAGCCTCTATGTTTGTAAAGTTGAAACATATACATTATGAAATCTAAATTCCACTGATTATATCCCTTTCATCCTAAAGGATAATTATTTTTAAATATTATATTTAAAGTATATCTTATTCTGACTTAAATATAAAGAAATAAATTGGATCAGAGCTCTGATTTATATAAGAACTCCTGTTGGTCCTACCTACCATCCCTCAAGTTGCTCAAATCTGTCCACCTGCACATTTACACAGCCACTACCTTAAGTCTATCTTTCGTGTCTATCATCCAGTCCACCTCCCCATTGTTTCCAGAATGCTTCTCTGTACTCTGAAAAGTGTTTTAAAGGATCCACTTTGTCTATAGAAATGGTTTTCACTGAAGGATAAATATGCAAGCTACTATAGCCTCAAAACTGTTTTAGGGAGGGATTTGTATGTTTCTCAAGTAGATTTTATTTAAGAATTAATGACACTGGTCAGCTGACTAAAGTCAAAGTTCTTGATATGGCACCCAAAGTCCTCCTTGATATGCCCTCAACATTTCTCTTTAGTCTTTTCTCTTGTTATCCATATTGGAAATGGATAGTTAACTGTCTGCATGCATGCCTGCTCAGTCACTTCAGTGCTGTCCGACTCTTTGTAACTCTATGGACTA
The DNA here is from genome assembly GCF_963930625.1 of Muntiacus reevesi. Taxonomy (NCBI): domain Eukaryota; kingdom Metazoa; phylum Chordata; class Mammalia; order Artiodactyla; family Cervidae; genus Muntiacus; species Muntiacus reevesi. The sequence goes on along the minus strand of NC_089254.1, from coordinate 84,530,765 downwards.
TAGCTTACTAGGCTCCTCTATCCATGGAATTCTCCAGGAAGAATATTGGATTGAGTTGCCATGCCCTTCTCCAGGGGATCTTCCAGACCCAGGGATTGAACCCACATCTCCTACATCTCCTGCATTGCAGGTGGATTCTTTACCCACTGAATTACCTGGGAAGCCCAGCATGGTCTACATATGTGCTAAGTGCATATCAAGTCACTTTAGTCTTGTCCAACTCTTTGTGACCCTATGGACTGAAGCCCACCCCCCCCACCCCCCCGGCCAGGCTCCTCTATCCATGGGATTCTCAGGCAAGAATACTGGAATGGGTTGCATTCCCTCCTCCAGGGGGTCTTCCTGACCCAGAGATCAAACCCGGGTCTCTTATGTCTCCTGCATTGGCAGGCAAGTTCTTTACTACTAGCATCACCTGGCAAGCCCCAACACTGTCTACAGTTCCCCCCAAATATTGGTGCATCAAATGCTGGTGTATTTAAACATTCCTTTCCTTTGCTTATGATATCCTTCACCTGCACTTGTATACCCTTCAAGTACACTTTTCTGATCTTCACAGATAAAGTTAATCACTCCACTCCCTCCATGTTTTACATCTGCTGCTCTTACAACACAGATAAAAGTGTACTTCTGTCCATCTTATCTGCTAGATAGGATCTCTCTGAGTATAGACAGTGTGGATTGTGTCTTATTCAACCAGTGTAAGTCCAAGCATATTAAGTACACAGCAGTTATAAATTAAAGGAAAATCTTTCCTATGAAGTTTTTCATAATATTCATTGAACCTTTAGAAGCCAAATTATAACTGAGGAGCCTTGAAAGATAATATGATGTCAACCTTGAAAAAATATTTTCAACTCCTTACAAAATTAAAAGCAGTTTAGTTCTGTGTAGTGAAGAAAAGGTTTAATGTTACAACGCCTATATTCAAAAGTCCTTATTCATTTCAGTAATGACTATGAAGTGGGCAGTATACTAGGTACTGAGATTGAAAGGTGAATTAGAAAGAATCACTAGAACCTTCAGTTCAAAATTATATACGATTATCTATTAGTTTCTGGAAGGAAATGAATGTGAATTGGTATTTTTCAATATTTAGTTAATGTTATATTTTGTCTCTGTTCCACAAAATAGACTTACCCTGCAGTCACATGGCATATGCTTTAAGATTCTGAGAAAAATTATTTTAGACCTAAACTCTATACCTAGCTATAACAGTGAAGCCATCCCGAAAGGCAGTTCCCAGCAGTGCTAGTTTATATCATCTTTTTAAAAAGAAAGCAGTTTAAAGAGAGATTCTCATTTTCGGTATGTTCCAGGAAAAACAAGTGTCAGTATTTCTTCTGAATGCACTAACATGGGTCGTATGCAACTCTGAATCAATCACTCTGGCCAAGAGAATAAAATGGTTAAAGGGCCAGACTTCGGTTATATCTGTGTGCCTGGAAAAAGAGTAGTAGGGGTAAGATGTCAATCACGTCTGAACCAGATTGAGAGTGAGCTCTTCCAAATATAGTCAAGTCAGCAGTATAAGAAAAAGAGAAAAAGATGCTGAAAATCAAAACAACACAAGTCTGTTATAGAGTAAGAAAAGAGAAAACGTCCAAATCATATGAATCTATGCTCTGCCTTCAGCATTATTCCTCACTAAGAATATGAAAACTGTTGTGGTTCCAGGTGCAGTAGATAGGGAAAAGAATGTCTTGCTACAACTATAAAAATAGGTGTGACCTCACCAACTTCAGGGAAATTCTTGGAAACTCCCAGACATCCATGAGCCCCATGTTGAGAAGCACTGCTATGGATGATGCCTCTTAAATTTTGATGTCTTACATCAATCTCTTGAGAATTCTGTGTAGCTTGTGATTTAGTTGGTCTTGGATGGAACCTAAGATTCTTCATTTCTAACAAGCTTCCAGGCAATATTAATGCTGCTGGTCCATGAATCACTTTTTGAGTAGCAAAATTTAAGCAATAAGAACATAATCAATTCTCTTGAATCCAGAGTCAGAGAATTCATGATTGGTTTACCCTGTTGTTGTTCTCTGTATATCTATTATTCTCTTTCTCTACACTGCCATCACAATGTCAGTTTTGTTCTAAGACTGATTTCACTCTTTAATTATGGGATGTCTTGTAAGAAACATCTGAGGTTTATACTTCTCTCATTGATATCCAGCTGGTAAAAGCACTTCCAATGCAAAGGCTTCAATGCATGCTTCTGAACCTCTTAAACTGATTTCTGTAGCCAGAAAACTGCCATGTGTGATTGACTCAGAGCATGATTGGCTCAGAGCTGGGATCTGTGAGTCATTCACTGTGTTAGGGGTAGATGATTTATTCTAATTAATTGAAAAGCGAAATGGTGAGGTATAACATTGACCAACAAATTTTACTTCAATTAACATAAAAAATAAAAGGGTGAACTATATGATATAAATATTGCTTTGCTTCAATTGCTCAGTCATATCCAACTCTTTGTGATCCCATGGACTGCAGCACTACAGGCCTCCCTGACCATCACCAGCTCCTGACGCCTGTTCAAACTCGTGTCCATCAAGTGGTGATGCCATCCAACCATCTCATCCTCTGTCATCCCCTTCTCTTCCCTCCTTCAATCTTTCCCAGCATCAGGGTCTTTTCAAATGAGTTAGTTCTTCACATCAGGTGGTCAAAGTATTGAAGTTTCAGCTTCAGCATCAGTCCTTCCAATGAATAGTCAGGACTGGTTTCCTTTAGGATTGACTGATTTGATCTCCTTATTGTCTGAGGGACTCTCAAGAACCTTCTCCAATACCGCAATTCAAAAGCATCAATTCTTCAGTGCTCAGCTTTCTTTATACTTCAATTCTCACATCCATACATGACTACTGGAAAAACCATAGCTTTGACCAAATGGACCTTTGTTGGCAAAGTAATGCCTCTGCTTTTTAATATGCTGTCTAGGTTGATCATAACTTTTCTTCCAAGGAGAGAATATGAAAAATAAATGTGGAAACGACAACACTAAAAAAGAAGGAATAGGAAGAATGAAAAAAATGACAGTGTTAAATAAATAGATAATAATTAATTTCAATAATTAGAGTGCTGGAAATGGAGCAATGATTAAAATAATGGAGTTAGAACTTTTTCTAATATTTAAGAACAGAAGGGTCTCCCGCAGTTGGATTCTTTACCATCTGAGCCGCAAGGGAAGCCCTAAAATACAACTGTCAGTCAAAAAATAAACAAAAGAGGGGAAATAACAAAAAAATAAAGAGAGATGAGTGAGATTTACTTATTATAACCACAGACTTTTACATTATATTAAGACATTTTACATGACAGAAACTTTGAAAAATAAAGCAACAGGAACAGAGGAAACATGAAAAGAATAAAATGAAAATGTGTGGCCAGTGTCACTGTTATTAACATATATTTGTAGACATATACATATAGTCATGAACATGTAGATGTGCAAATATATATGTAGTCATAAAATATATGTGCAAAATGTTTCATAAATGAGACATAAACACAAAGTAATGAGTGCGTTGAAGCTGCAGGGATTCTGGATACCCAAACTAAAGCAGAAAGTGAGAGTAGGAAACATAATTCCCATAGGACTACAAGAAAATTAAAATGTTCCACAATATCTGGTAGCCAGAGTTAACAAAAAGATGAGGGGAAAGCATGCTGGAACTTGAGTCTGAATCTTTAAAAGATGTCACAGACTTTTTTACAAAGAGTCACAGAGTAAATATCTGAGGCTTTGTGGGTCTTCTGTTTTTGAACAAGTCTTTAAAACTATAAAAATATATTTTTAGCTCAAAGGTCATGCAAAGCTGAAAGTGACCTACCAGCAGTAGTTTCTGATCCTGTTTTATAAGAAATTGTCAGCATAGATGAGGTGAGAGGATGGAGATGCAGCCATTTGACCAGATACTAAGCCAAGTTGCCCCTGTCCTGGAGGATTAATCTGCAATAATCACAGTATCTCTGTCATATCACTTCTAATTTCCCATCTCTCCTCTCCTCCTTTTCCTGATCCTCTCATCCTTTCTCCCCTTTTTTCAAGATGTTCCCACTTTTCCTTTGGCTAAAAAATATACAATTAAAACTATTTGCCTTCTAAAATTTAATATTAAACAAAAATTTAAATATAAAATAAAATTACTTGTTTTCTCAGACTCCCTTGGAGGTCAAACAATCACATACATATCAGTGGCCAAGAAGGTAAAAGCAAAGTACTTAATGTAATTTCCATAAATTTTAGAAGGTATAATTATAGCTGACATGCTACACAGGTGTTTTCTTTTTTCACTTCCCTTTCATCATCAAAATCACAAATGCATGTAGGTACAAGAGCCCTCTGGAGTGTTTGAAGATGAAAATCACATGGTAAAAACGGGGAAACTGAGATTTGGAAGAAGCTTATACATCTATGATATCTTGGATAGCTTGTATCCTTTGTGAGAAAAAAGAAAAAGACCTTTATTTGATGGAACCATCACAGCTGGTATGATCCACTGGTGTTTTCTCTACCACTGACTCTGAGACAGAACCGAAAGCAATAATAACTGATGCACCATTGCAGTGTCATAGGTGGACTGAAACATTCTTATGAGACACTAGTAGGCTCTAGTCTGAAGCAAAGATCCAGGTAAAAGTAATAACAATTTTCTAAATCCTCCAAAGGAAAAGTGCAATTAAAAGAGAAGAAAGGGAGTGAGAAGGACGTGCAGGTAGAGAAAGGAAGGAAGCGAGAGATAAGACTCAAAATACAATCAAATATATCAGCATGCAAAGCTTAGAAGGCTCATGAAGAAAGCCAGCTGTCAGAATAAAAATCAGAACATGAATTTACTATATATTTTATTAAAAAAACAGATAACTTTAAAAATAACAATGTTAGCTATTCACAAACATAAAGACCTAATAGCCATGAAATGCAGATACAACTTTTTGAAATGAGAAAAAATGAAAATGACACAAACAGGTTACAAAATGACACATGTAGAATGATGACAAAATTGTGAAAACGCACAAGGTGATATATTCATTGTGAATAAGTACACGCAAAGTAATAGTTTGAATTATGTTAAGGTTTGATGATTGAATTCAAGTGAATTGCTGTTTCTGAGAGAAGGGGAGGAAGCAAAATGTTATTGACAAGTAGACAAATGGTCTGCAGGAGGTTTCAGTAGCATGTTATGTATTATTTTATTTAAAAATTTTTAAATTAAGAATAGAAGAATGATGGGATTTCTCTTTTTTCTTGACCCACCTCCTAGAATAATAAAAATAAAAACAAAAATAAACAAATGGGACCGAATGAACTTAAAAGCTTTGGCATGGCAAAGGAAACCATAAATGATATAAGATAACCCCCAGAATGGGAGAACACATTTGCAAATGAAGCAACTGACAAGGGATTAATCTCCAAAATATAGTGCAAACAACTCATGCAGCTCTCTCTCTCTCTCTCTCTATATATATATATATATATATAATTTTAAAAAATAGAAGGCCTAAATAGACATTTCTCCAAAGAAGACATACAGATGGCCAACAAACACATGGGAATATGCTAAACATCACTAATTATTAGACAAATGAAAATCAAAACCACAGTGAGGTATCACCTCTTGCTGATCAGAATGGCCATCACCAAAAAATCCACAAACAATAAGTACTGGAGATGGTATGGAGAAAAGGGAACCCTTTTACCTTGTTGGTGGGGATGTAAATTGATACAACCACTAAGGAGAACCATATGGAGGTTCCTTAAAAAACTAAAAATAGAAGTACACATATGACCGAGAAATCCCACTCCTTATCATGTACTTAGACAAAACCAAGTTCAAAAAGGTCCTTTAATCCTAATGTTCATTGCAGCACTATTTACAATAGCTAGGACATGGAAACAAGTTAAATGCCCATCAAAAGAGGGGATAAAGATGTGATACATATATACAATGGGCTTTTCTTCTGGCTCAGTGGTAAAGAATCTGCCTGCCAATGCAGGAGACACAGGTTCAATCTCTGGGACAAGAAGATCCCCTGGAGAAGGAAATGGCAACCCACTCCAGTATTCTTGCCTGAGAAATCCCGTTGTCAAAGGAGCCTGGGCTACAGTCCATGGGGCCACGAAAGAGTCAGACATGACTTAGCAACCAAATAATAACAACAACGTATATATAGAGGAATATTACTCAGCCATAAAAAGGAAAGAAATTGTGCAATTTGCAGAGACTTGGAGAAACCTAGAGGCTGCCATACAGAGTAAAGTAAATCAGAAAGAGAAAAACAAATATATAATATCACATATATAGAATCTAGAAAAGCAATAGGGATGAACTTATTTACAAAGCAAAAGTAGAGAATGGACATATGGGTATGGGGGCGACGGGTGGAATGAACTGAGAGAATGGTATTGACATATATACACTACTATGTATAATAATTGATGCTGAATCAAATCAAATTTTTAGAGCCAGCTGCCACAAGAAATGTAAGACAACAAAGAACAAGTTAAATTAATTCCAAAGAAGCAATCAAAAATCCAGTTGCTAAAAGCAACTGATTTAGTTTTTACAACAAAGCAGTAGTATAAAGGGAGAAAAAGGAGGGGAGAGTTGGGAGAAGTAGAGTGGTGTGAAGAACTGATTTAGATTTTTCAAGAATTTTTTAAAATATAAATTTATTTTAATTGGAGGCTAATTACTTTACAATATTGTATTGGTTTTGCCATACATTGGCATGAATTCGCCAAGGGTGTACATGTGTTCCCCACCCTGAACTCCCCTCCCACCTCCTTCCCCATCCCATCCCTCTGGGTCATCCCAGTGCACCTGCCCCGAGAACCCTGTATCATGCATCAAAACTGGACTGGAGATAGGTTTCACATATGATAATGTACATGTTTCAATGTCATTCTCCCAAATCATCTCACCCTCACCCTTTCGCACAGAGTCCAAAAGTCTGTTCTTTACATCTGTGTCTCTTTTGCTGTCTCACATATAGGGTCATCGTTGCCATCTTTCTAAATTCCATATATATGCGTTCAAGGCATCAAGATCAAGGCATTCAGCCCCATGAAGTGAAGTCGCTCAGTCGAGTCCGACTCTTTGCAATCCCATGGACTGTAACCCACCAGGCCCCTCTATCCATGGGATTTTCTAGGCAAGAGTACTGGAGTGGGTTGCCATTTCCTTCTCCAGGGGATCTTCCTGACCCAGGGATTGAACTTGGGTCTCCTGCATTGCAGGCAGACGCTTTACCATCTGAGCCACCAGGGAAGCCCCAATATATATGCATTAGTATACTGTATTGTTATTTTCTTTCTGGCTTACTTCACTCTGTATATAGGCTCCAGTTTCATCCACCACATTAGAACTGATTCAAATGTATTCTTTTGAATGGCTGAGTAATATTCCATGGTGTATATGTACCACAGCTTCCTTATCCATTCCTCTGCTGATGGGCATCTAGGCTGCTTCCATGTCCTGGCTATTATAAACAGTGCTGCAATGAACATTGGGGTACACATGTCTCTTTCAATTCTGGTTTCCTCAGTGTGCATGCCCAGCAGTGGGATTGCTGGGTCATATGGCAGTTCTCTTTCCAGTTTTTTAAGAAATCTCCACACTGTTTTCCATAGTGGCTGTACTAGTTTGCATTCCCACCAACAGTGTAAGAGGGTTCCCTTTTCTCCACACTCTCTCCAGCATTTATTTCTTGTAGACTTTTGGATAGCAGCCATTCTGACTGGTTAGAAATGGTACCTCATTGTGGTTTTGATTTGCATTTCTCTGATAATAAGTGATGTTGAGCATCTTTTCATGTGTTTGTTAGCCATCTGTATGTCTTTTTTGGAGAAATGGCTGTTTAGTTCTTTGACCCATTTTTTGATTGGGTCATTTATTTTTCTGGAATTGAGCTGCAGGAGTTGCTTGTGTATTTTTGAGATTAATCCTTTGTCTGTTGTTTCGTTTGCTATTATTTTCTCCCATTCTGAAGGCTGTCTTTTCACCTTGCTTATAGTTTCCTTTGTTGTTCAAAAGCTTTTAATTTTAATTAGGTCCCATTTGTTTATTTTTGCTTTTATTTCCAATATTCTGGAAGGTGGATCATAGAGGATCCTGCTGTGATTTATGTCGGAGAGTGTTTTGCCTATGTTCTCCTCTGGGAGTTTTATAGTTTCTGGTCTTATATTTAGATGTTTAATTCATTTGGAGTTTATTTTTGTGTATGGTGTTAGAAAGTGTTCTAGTTACATTCTTTTACAAGTGGTTGACCAGTTTTTCAGGCACCACTTGTTAAAGAGATTGTCTTTTCTCCATTGTATATTCTTGCCTCCTTTGTCAAAGATAAGGTGTCCATAGGTGCATGGATTTATCTCTGGGCTTTCTATTTTGTTCCATTGATCTATATTTCTGTCTTTGTGCCAGTACCATACTGTCTTGATGACTGTGGCTTTGTAGTAGAGCCTGAAGTCTGGCAGGTTGATTCCTCCAGTTCTATTCTTCTTTCTTAAGATTGCTTTAGCTATTCAAGGTTTTTTCTTATTTCCATGCAAACTGTGAAATTATTTGTCCTAGTTCTGTGAAAAATACCATTGGTTGCTTGATAGGGATTGCACTGAATCTTAAGAAATGCTAATTTGACATATTGATGTTAACTAAAACAATAGTAAAAAGACATTCTAATGAGTCATGGAGAATTGAATATGGATAGTAGTAGCAATAACAAAAGTAGATGAAGCAATGTCATAAAATCTTGATAATTGGGTAGTGGATATAGAGGATTCAGTTATTTTCAGTACATTATTGTATTCAGCTTTAAATAAAATATATTTTAATATAATACTTTCCTAAAATATCAATGCATGTTAGAAAATATAGTAAAATGGTCTAGGTTTTTAGCAAAAGCTACTAATAGTAAATATCTAGCAATAATTGCAAAGTCTACATAATGAATTTTTTTAATTTTATTAAAATTTTTTAATATTTTTTCATTTGTTTATATTAATTGGAGGCTAATTACTTTACAATATTGTAGTGATTTTTGGCATACATTGATATGAATCAGCCATGGATTTACACGTAAATTTTATTAAAAATTTTAAATGTCTAAAACAAAAAGAATAAAGAGTTTCATGTTCCTACCTACAAAAGTAGGATATTATAAAGATGTTGATTCTTTCTATAGCAACACCATTCCTATAAATATCCCAAAGGACTTTGTATCAAATGACAAAAATGATAGCAAGTTTTTTTCTGAAAGGATGGAAGGATGATATAATTCTTCCACTATAATAATATATATATAATTTATCTATAATATAATAATAACATATATTATAATAATATATAATATATAATAATACTATATTATTATAGTGGAAAAATATAATAAAGTATTATAAATGGGAAAAAAAAAAGATGATTTTGAAAATCACATCAGATGATAACAATCTTAAACTTCCAGATATTATAAAATTTAGTAAATAGACTGCAGAGGGCACACATATAGAGAAACATTAATAGAATCAGATAGAAAGCACAGAAACAGATTTCCTTAGCATTTTTTTAAAGTGGCCTTTTTAACTCTCAGTATAAGATTGGATGATTAAACAACTATTTTTGTAACAGCTGGTCAAATTCTTAGGAAATGATTAAGTTAAATCCCTTTCTTACTGTATTTAGAGAAGCAAACTCCAAAGACTTTCCAGTAAATTAAAAAAATACCCTCAAAATATAAACATTGCAAACAGAGGAAATCTAATACAGAGAATTAGTTTTTCCTATGCTGAAAATCTGTAACACTGGTGCAAAATGTATCAACAGCAGAAAGCTTTTATTACTGCTTTGTAATTGAAGGACAGAAGGTAGTAGCAGTATTACCAGGACCTAGGATCAAAAATAAAGAAAAACACTGGGAAAATATTGTTGTGTTAATTAAAATAACAATTTTCAACTTTAATATGCAAAAATTATAAAAATAATTTGAGGCTTTAAAAAATGGGGGTATATGTGTGCAACATATACAGTGTATTTGATATAAGTAACTTTAAAGATAATTTGCATACATTGATATGAATTTTTTAAAAAGATAATTTGCAAAAGAAGAAATGTAAGTAACATTTTTATTGTTCAACTTTATGTACTAGAAATAAAATAAAGCAAATTAAACCTAAGATAAGCCTGTAATAGCTCAATAAATATCTAACTTATTTAAAAATCAATAAGCCAAAAAAAAAAATATAGACCATATGCTACTTTTGCAATAGTAGATGTAGTTTTAGTTTTAAGGTTATATGTATATTTACTCCTAGCAAAATACTGAAAAGGGAAAACTGCAAGCGCACTTTGCAAGTATTAGAACATTTGTGGAAATAGCAACTAATGTACAAAAATAGTTGGAGCTGTTGTATAAACATATGAATGGACTGGGGGGATATCTTTATTAAGAGAAAGAAAATATCAAATAAAATTATAATTTTAAGAATTGGATACAATTATTTTGAAGAGTTTTCAGCTTAGTTGGAATTCTTGACACATAAAAGTGCTAAATCTATGCTTGTTGTGAAAGGCAAAACATGTTATGTTGTTTTTTTTTAAACAAAACTCTACCAGTCAGAGTTCTTCATTGTAAACAAGAGTGTTGAGTTCTGGCTAAAAAAAGATAGGAGGAATTTGTAAAAGGACTTAGAGATAGTCCACAGAATCTGTTGGTATGCAAATAAGCAAGCTTGGAAAAATAAGTAAAAGCATGACCAAGGAACACAGTAACTGATTTCTTACTGCCTTCCTGTGGCTCGTTGCTATGAGTGAACATTCAGTGCTGTTCCATTGACCTCACAAGTACCCGGTCATCAATGCAAGAATGAATACTCATGGGGTCACCTTCTTTGGCTCATAACCTCAAAATTAAACATCTTTAGCTATAACCCTATTACAGGCTTCCCAGGTGATGCTAGTGGTAAAGGACTGCCTGCCAATGCAGGAGACATAAGAGAGGCAGTTTCAGTCCTTGGGTCGGGAAGATCCCCTGACGGAGGGCATGACAACCCACTCCAGTATTCTTGCCTGGATAATCCCATGGACAGAGGAGCCTGGAGGGCTACAGTCCACAGGGTCACAAAGAATCGAACACAACTGAAATGACTTTGCACTCATGCACCTGTTTATTGGGTCATAAGGGCGAAGAAGTAGAGTTTCTTAGCCCTTATGTACACTTCTCTTGATCCTTTCAAATCACCTGGTAGATAATTTAGATGAGCACACATACACACACACACATATAATGTACCAGAATCCCTATTAACCTATCTCCGCTTTACTTTTACCTTGAGTTGAGGTTTTATTGTGTTCAATGTGCCCAACTCTTTGCAACTCCACGGACTGTAGCCTACCAGGGCTCCTCCGCCCATGGAATTTTCCAGGCAAGAATACTGGACTGGGTTGCATTTTCTTCTTCAGGGGATCTTCTCTACCCAGGGATCAAACCTCTGTCTCGAGCATCTTCTGCATTGGCATGCGGGTTCTTTACCACTGCACCACCTGGGAAGCCTTTACTTTTACCTACTTGCTCTTATGTATACATATACTTCTGTGTGCACTAGTTGACTTATCTGCTTGCCAAAATTCCATTGTATTTGTTCTAATACCTTTCGTGTATGTTATCCATCTATCTAAAATTGCTTAAGTTAACCAACTATTATATAAACTAGTGAAATATGAATGTGAAGAGTAAGTTGATTCTTTAAAACCTAAGTTGAATATATCGACATATTCAGTAAAAATTAAAGTCTTCAAAATTACGACCATGTAGGCATAAGACAACAATAAAATGTAGGGAAAATCTACAAGTCTATAAAGATCAAGACATGTAAATAATATTTTTGCAAGTGCTTTGAAGTTCTCAGCCAGTTTAAGAGGTTTAACTTGAATGAGGTTATTTTTAAAAGTAAAATAGTAATCTAAGCAGGGGGGAAAAAATCGTTTCTTTACACAAAGGAATCTTCTGTCCTATATAAAAACCATTGATAACTGTACTTTTTATACTTATTTATAGAGTTTTTTCCTTTTGGAAAAAGTACATAAAGCTGTACTCTGTCATCAAAATAACAAGTGATCTAGCAAGCACTGTTCCTCTCTTATAGTAAGTGATACATGATGAAGCAACTTTCCCTGTGGAGAGGACATCCATCCTGATAACTGGTCCCCCAGAAACTCCACGAAGCTTGCAGAAGCATATTTTCACGGGATTTATTGCCTAGCCTTTGTTATGCACTTGTCCTACATGAGCATTGAAAGCACAAATGATATCTGGCTTTTCATGTCTTGCCACTGAGGCATCAGTGGATCCAAGTGGTAACCTATGGGATGATGACATGATGAGGATTCCTACAGGCTTTGGTTCTATTTGGCATGAATCCTTGAGATAATACTGAATTTCTATTACTGCCCCTGCTTAGTGCAATCAAACTTCTCCTGCATTTTTCAAGTATTAATATGTTGAGAAAGACAAAACATTATTTCCAAGCTTAATTTCTAGTAAACATTTACCAGATGTGGTAATACTTTCTTCAATAAGGATTTGAACAAGCAGTTTGGCAATTTGATAGGCAATTAACTACATTTATGATAATCCATTAACAAGGGCTTCCCTGATAGTTCAGTTGGTAAAGAATCTGCCTGCAATGCAGGAGACCTGGGTTCAATCCCTGGGTTGGGAAGATCCCCTGGAGAAGGAAAAGTCTACCCACACCAGTATTTTGTCCTGGAGAATTCCATGGACCATATAGTCTATGGGGTCACAAAGAGTCAGACACGACTGAGTGACTTTCACATGATAATCCATTAACATTTTTCAAAATGTACCTATCTCCTGCACTTGCCAAGCCAGATGGTGAAAAAGGATATGAGAAGAATTGCCAAAATTGCAACTTTCAAATGATTAATATTTGTTGATGTTTAGTTGCTCAGTCAGGTCTGACTCTTTGTGAGCCTATGGACCACAGCACACCAGGGAAGCCTGGTCCTTCCCTGTCCTTCACAATCTCCCAGAGTATAGTCAAACTCATGTCCATTGAGTCATGAGGCCATCCAACCATCTCGTCCTCTGTTATCCCCTTCTCCTCCTGCCCTTAATCTTTCCCAGCATCAGGGTCTATTCTAATGAATCAGCTCTTCGCATATATCAGGTGACCAAGGTATTCGAGCTTCAGCTTCAGCATCAGTCCTTCCAATGAATATTCAGGGTTGTTTTCCTTCAGGATTGACTGGTTTGATCTCCTTGCAGTCCAAAGGACTCTCAAGAGTCTTCTCCACCACCACGATTTGAAAGTATCAAATTGGACCTTCTTTATGGTCCAACACTCGCATCCATACATGACTAGTGGAAAAACCATAGCCTTGACTAGACAGACCTTTGTTGGCAAAGTAATGTCTCTGCTTTTTAATATGCTATCTAGGTTGGTCATAACTTTCCTTCCAAGGAGTAAGCGTCTTTTAATTTCATGGCTGCAGTCACCATCTGCAGTGATTTTGGAGCCCAAAAAATAAAGTCTGACACTGTTTCCACTGTCTCCCCATCTACTTCCCATGAGGTGATGGGACCAGATGCCATGATCTCAGTTTTCTGAATGTTGAGCTTTAAGCCAACTTTTTCACTCTCCTCTTTCACTTTCATCATGAGGCTTTTTAGTTCCTCTTCACTTTCTGCCATAATGGTGGTGTCATCTGCATATCTGGGGTTATTGATATTTCTCCCTGCAATCTTAATTCCAGCTTGTGCTTCTTCCAGCCCAGCACTTTCATTCCAATCCCTAAGAAAGGCAATCCCAAAGAATGCTCAAACTACCACACAATTGCACTCATCTCACATGCTAGTAAAGTAATGTTCAAAATTCTCCAAGCCAGGCTTCAGCAATACATCAGCCGAGAATTTCCAAATGTTCAAGCTGGTTTTAGAAAAGGCAGAGGAACCAGAGATCAAATTGCCAATATCTGCTTGATCATCAAAAAAGCAAGAGAGTTCCAGAAAAACATCTGTTTCTGCTTTATTGACTACGCAAAAGCCTTTGACTGTGTGGATCACAATAAACTGTGGAAAATTCTGAAGGAGATGGGAATACCAGACCACCTGACCTGCCTCTTGAGAAACCTGTATGCAGGTCAGGAAGCAACAGTTAGAACTGGACATGGAACAACAAACTGGTTCCAAATAGGAAAAGGAGTACGCCAAGGCTGTATATTGTCACCCTGCTTATTTAACTTATTTAACTTATATGCAGAGGAATATAGCTAGTTTATTTAATAAAATCTGGTTGATTGGTTAATACCTCATCAAAATAGGAGAATTTAGAACCATGGTTTGACATTAGGAAAGAGTTACATTGGAATGTGCCACAAAGATTGGAATTAAATGATTTTTAAACATTCCTTCCAGCTTAGTTATTCTGTGATTCTCCATGACTATACCAACTGTTGGGAATATGAAAATATAGGGCCCACAGCTGATCCTGGATCTTGGATAACCGACGCTTCAAGCCCAGTAGGTTTTAGCAGAAAGCATGCTGATTTCAACTATGACAAGTTGTTTTGCTAGTTCCAAAATCTTCTGATAAATCTGGTGCAATTGAAAAATAGGTATGTGGAAAATAAGATGTTTCCCATGGGTTTTTAGTACTGAACTAAACATATGTGAATGGTTCATATAATAAAAGATCAAATGAAGTTTGTTTTTATTGCTATAAAGTTAATGAAGAAAGAATACGTTAGGGAAAAGAAATGAAGCCATCATAACATTTCCTGGTAAAATGCCATTCCTAGTAGGAAAATTTTAAATAGGGAGGAGAGATGAAATCACTCTACAATGAAAAGATCACCTGACCAAGCATGAAATTTTGCTAAGTCCTTAGGAAAACCAAAATTAAACTGCAGAATTAAAAGATGTGATTTCTACACCTGTGACATTAGCACACTGGTTGTTTCTCAGTGTCGCTCTCAAAAGTGCTTTGATGGAAGCCAAAGTGTCTTTTGGCTTGTGAGCCTAAGTGATAAATTGCTCTGCCAGCATGATCTCCCTCTCCAAGCCCATAGAAGCCTTTCATTACACTCTCAGTGACAGTCCATTAACAAGTCTAGCTAATCAAACCCCAAACCACTCTTATTAAAAGTTTAAGCTTTCAAACCTCAAAACAACAAAATTCTGTAAAGCAATTATCCTTCAATTAAAATAAATAAATAATTTTTTAAAGTTTAAGCTTTACTGAACTTGTTGAAAATAGCTCCAAAGAAATGTTCTATAGCTCCAAATAAGTAATACTGTAAATGGTTAACCATAAATATAACCATGGGCCTAAGACATAGAAATCCTTTTTTTTTTTAGATTTTTTATTTTATTTTTTCCAGTAGAAATCCTTTTTAAATTAGAGAAGCATGATGGTTAATGGTGAAATATCAAGAGAACTGATTGAAAGTGTATTTATCTTTCAAATTATTATTTTAAAAAGTGATAATTTTCTTGCAATTATGAGTAAACAATACTCTTAAAAATGTGTACCCCAATGTTCATCACTGAACTGTTTACAATAACCAAGACATGGAAGCAACCTAGATGTCCATCAGGAGATGAATGGATAAGAAAGCTGTGGTACAAATACACAATGGAATATTACTCAGCTATTAAAAAGAATGCGTTTGAACCAGTTCTAATGAGGTGGATGAAAGTGGAGCCTATATACAGAGTGAAGTAAACCAGAAAGAAAAACACCAATACAGTATAGTAATGCATATATATGGAATTTAGAAAGATGGTAACGATGACCCTATATGCGAGACAATGAGAGAGACACAGATGTAAGGAACAGATTTTTGGACTCTGTGGGAGAAGGCGAGGGTGGGATGATTTGAGAGAATAGCATTGAAACATGTGTATTATCATATGTGAAATAGATCACCTGTCCAGGTTCAATGCATGAGACAGGGTGCTCAGCACTGGTGCACTGGGATGACCCTGAGTGATGGGATGGGAAGAAAGTTGGGAGAGGGATTCACGATGGGGAACACATGTATACCCATGGCTGATTCATGTCAATGTATGGCAAAAACCACTACAATATTCTAAAGTAATTAGCTTCCAATTAAAATAAATAAATTTTTTAAAATAAAAATAAAAAATAATAATTCATTCAACAACAAAAAAATGAACGTAGAGTCAAATTAACTTACTTATTTTTCATAATTCAGCTCTTTATTTAAGAACCTCATTTATTTGCATGTTTCACATTCTTCATTGGTCTTTATATAGAAAGGGTAGAATAATTAAGTTAGTCTTGTTGAAATAGTATATTGGTTAAAAAAAATTAATAAATATTTATTGCTATCCATTGTCAAGCATTGATATCCAACATAACATACTTATTCAGAGGAATAAAAGATCTACCTAGAAGCATAAAAACTAAAAATAGAATGAACTGAATTACATAAAATTATTTAATCTAATCTTTAAAAGCAATATTCCCCAAAATCATTTTAAGCCTGATCCTATATCATTACTTAGAAAAGAGTTGCAAGCTATTGTGATATAATTCTTTAAAAAATATTTGTTGTTACATTGTCTTGAATATGCAATGCATCATGTTATGTCACCCTCATGTAATGTAATATGTACAATGACTAGTTTTCACTATAGGTACTTAACCATCCCTTAAATTCTCCTCCATTCTGCCTCTTTATTTGATAGTAGGATTAATTCTCATCAATTTTCTTTAGAAGTCAGTTATGTTCTTCAAGTGTCTGATTCAGAGACAGAATGACTCCATGCACAGGTTCTTAATGAGCACATGGGTATGAATTATCCATATGGCTTAGAGATAATAGCTAGAGAGAAAGGGAATGATGGGGGGAATGCATTTACAATTTGGTTTAGGAGAAGGCCCTTGTCATGAATGTGCGAGTGAGTTGGCAGAGTCATTGTCTAGTGATCCTCTGTTAGAATATTAAAGATCTTTGAGGCATAAGAAAATGTTAACAGTGCTAAGTTAATGCTTCCTATACCAGCTTCCATGAATGATAAGAATACATATTACTGACATGATCAATTATATTTTTAAAAATGAGAAGTTATTAAAATCTCAGTTACATTCTTCCAG
Organism: Muntiacus reevesi; assembly: GCF_963930625.1. Taxonomy (NCBI): domain Eukaryota; kingdom Metazoa; phylum Chordata; class Mammalia; order Artiodactyla; family Cervidae; genus Muntiacus; species Muntiacus reevesi. Next base: position 84,513,619 of record NC_089254.1, on the reverse strand, counting down.
ATGAGTAAGTTGTACATAATAATAGTAAGCACCAAAGACTTTTTTGTTCCAAATAAATAAGAAAATCCATGCCATGTGAGCACATAATAAATAATCAAGAATGGGGACTCTAATGAGAGAAAGAATAATGAAGTCACCTCAAATATCTTTCCATACATGAAGTATCTTTTATGAGTAACTTTCGTGCTCTGATCCAGCATTTTCCACCTTAAGAAGCTTCTCCTAACAAAATAATTAGATATGTATGCTAAGATTTATATGTAACTATTTTCATGGAAGTTAATTAAAACAAATATATTGTTCAGTTCAGTTGCTCAGTCATGTCAGACTCTTGCGACCCCATGGACTGCAGCACACCAGGCTTCCCCATTCATCACCAATTCTCAGAGCTTACTCAAACTCATGTCCGATGAGTTGGTGAGCCATCCAACCATCTCATTCTCTGTCGTCCCCTTCTCCTGCCTTCAACCTTTCCAGCATCAGGGTCTTTTCAAATGAGTCAGTTCTTCGCATCAGGCGGCCAAAGTATTGGAGTTTCAGCTTCAACATCAGTCCTTCCAATGAATATTCAGGACTGATTTCCTTTAGGATGGACTTGTTGGATCTCCTTGCTTTCCAAGGGACTCTCAAGAGTCATCTCTAACACCGCAGTTCAAAAGCATCAATTCTTCGGCACTCAGCTTTCTTTATAGTCCAATTCTCACATCTATACATAACTACTGGAAAAACCATAACTTTTACTAGGTGGAACTTTGTAGAAAAAATAATGTCTATGCTTTATAATATGCGGTCTAGGTTGGTCATAACTTTGTTAGCAACCTAAATATTTTACAAATGGGAAGTGGTTAAATCTATCATGATTTATTTATAAAATGAAACACCATGCAGTTGTTTTAAATTATGCTGAAAAATAATATTGGAAAAGAAAGTACATTTTAGCATATTATTAAATGGCACAATTTGCACATCTAGGATTATTTAGCTATGTCTTAAATATATATACAAATATATAACACATCTCATTTATATTTTAAAATTTATATACAAATTATACACACACATGTAATGAAAAATATATACCTAAAACAAACAACTGTACCTGAGTGGTGATTATTTATGCTTTTTATACTTTCATTTTTTTCTTGTCTGTATATTTCAACTTTTCCATGTGACTATTTTATTTTTATAATGTTACTATCCATTGAATGATCTCCTAAAAGATTTTTTTATAGATACTGATAGGACTAAAAAAGCATATAATGAGTACATTGATTTGATTTGATTTGATTTAAAAATTAAGGTTCTAAAGTATCCAGGAGTCATTAGTAGAGATTATAGCCAATACCAACATGGCTACCAGAATGAAGGACTCTGGGAATCCCAAGTGTCAACTTTAAGTATTTGTATGAACTGCAATCTAAGAATAACCTGGAGTCTTCAAGTAGCTTAGGATAGTAAAACACTAAATCAAGTAGACACTTCTTTGACAGGTTCATTATAAGGTGGTCACAATGATTGCTAATGCCTGAAAATCCATAATTAGAAAATGTGGCTCTTCCTTAAAATCCTGAACAAATGAGGGGAAAGCTAAGAGGTCAGTGAGTGGGGATGAGAATCTAAGCAGCAGATGGCTCTGGTGGTCTTCAGCAGGTGCTCATGTACATATTTTGGCCATAACCTTCCTTGTCTTTCCCACAGCATGGCACGATGCACTGGCTTGACTGCACATTTAGATGAAAACTTGTGTGACCTACTGAAAAATGTACTAAATATAGAGTCTTAGATTTGACTTGTGATCCCAGCTCTTATGTTAAGTATATTCACAGTCTTAAACATGTCCCTTAACCTTTGGGAATGTCTTTTATCACAACCAGTATTTCTGGTTTCTCTAATATTCATATAGAGATTGAAGGGAACTAATGGAAAACTGTGCTGGCAAGGGATGAATTTTCACCATAAGTCAGATACTTTAAGAGCCCAGATTTTAGGAAGAAACAGAATGATGCAGTGGGCAAAGCCCCAAAAATTGGAGATCAGGAAATTATGGTCCTCTTGCTGTCAATAGTCCAAGTATGACCTTCAATACATATAAATTCATCCATCCTCAATTTATCAATGAGCAAAATGTGGTTAGGAGAATTGGGAGAAGAGAAGATAGGAGTTAAGTTACATTGTCTTTAAGATCTTATTAAAAGGTCAAATGCTTTGATCATCTATGAAGTGAGTAATCCAGTAGTTTTTTTGAGAAAAGTAAATTTATTCTAGAATTTTAAATGAATACCATATGGTAATTGGATATATAACATTACCAAAATAAAAGATATGGATAAAAGAACATCCCTGCAACAAAATGATAAATAATGGGACATGAACGTGTGTTAGTTGCTCAATCGCGTCTGACTGTTTGAGACCCTATGAACTGTAGCCCACCAGGCTCCTCTACTCATGAAATTCTCCAGACAAAAATAGCAGCCTGGGTAGCCATTCTATTCTCCAGGCTTTCTTCCCAAACCAGGGATCGAAACTAGATCTCCTACATTGCAGGCCAATTATTTACTCTCTGAGCCACAAGGGAAGCCTCTTAATTCATTTCCATTTCTTTAAAAGTTTCTTTGCATTGATTGGGCCCCCACCACTGGTGGGTAGGACATATAGACTGCTAATGTGTTAGAAAGACAGTATTCAAGTCAGGTCAGTTAAGTTCAGTTCAGTTCAGTCACTCAGTCCTGTCCGACTCTTTGCGACCCCAAGAATCGCAGCACGCCAGGCCTCCCTGTCCATCACCAACTCCCGGAGTTTACTCAAACCCATGTCCATCGAGTTGGTGATGCCATCCAGCCATCTCATCCTCTGTCATCCCCTTCTCCTCTTGCCTCCAATCCCTCCCAGCATCAGGGTCTTTTCCAAGGAGTCAACTCTTCGCATGAGGTGGCCAAGGTATAGGAGTTTCAGCTTCAGCATCAGTCCTTCCAATGAACACGCAGGACTGATCTCCTTTAGAATGGACTGGTTGGATCTCCTTGCAGTCCAAGGGACTCTCAAGAGTCTTCTCCAACACCACAGTTCTTCAGTTCAATTCAGTCACTCAGTCATATCCAACTCTTTGTGATCCCATGGACTGTAGCATGCCAGGCCTCTCTGTCCTTCACAAATGCCTGGATTTTACTCAAACTCATGTCAGTTGAGTCAGTGATGTCATCCAACGAAGTCATCCTCTGTGGTCCCCTTCTGCTCCCACATTCAATCTTTCCCAGTATCAGGGTCTTTTTAAGTGAGTCAGTTCTTTGCATCAGCTGGCCAATATATTAGAGTTTCAGGTTCAACATCAGTCCTTCAAATCAATATTCAAGACCGATTTCTTTAGAAGGACTGGTTGGATCTCTTTGCTGTCCAAGGGACTCTTAAGAGTCTTCTCCAACACCACAGTTCAAAAGCATCAATTCTTTGATGCTCAGTTTTCTTGACAGTCCAATTCTCACATACATACATGAATACTGGAAAAATCTTAGCTTTGACTAGACTGACCTTTGTTGGCAAAGTAATGTGTCTGCTTTTTAATATACCGTCTAAGTTGGTCATAATCTTCCTTCCAAGGAACAAGCATCTTTTAATTTCAATGCTTCAGTCACCATCTGCAGTGATTCTGAGCCCCCCAAAACTATGTCTCTCACTGTTTTCATTGTTTGCCAATCTATTTTCCATGAAGTGATGGGACCAGATGCCATGATCTTAGTTTTCTGAATGTTGAGCTTTAAGTCAACTTTTTCACTCTCCTCTTTCACTTTCATCAAGAGGCTCTTTAGTTCATCTTCACTTGCTGCCATAAGGGTGGTGTCATCTGCATATCTGAGGGTATTTATATTTCTCCTGCAATCTTGATTACAGCTTGTACTTCATCCAACCCAGCATTTCTCAGCATAGAAGCTAAATAAGCAGAGTGACAATATACAGCCTGACATACTTCTTTCCCTATTTAGAACCAGTCTGTTGTTCCATGTCCAGTTCTAACTGTTGCTTCTTAACCTGCATACAGATTTCTCAGGAGGCACATCAGGTGGTCTGGTATTTCCATCTCTTGAAGAATTTTCCACAGTTTGTCGTGACCCACACAATCAAAGACTTTGGATAAGTCAATAAGGCAGAAGTAGATATTTTTCTGGAAATCTCTTGCTTTTTTGTTGATCCAGCAGATGTTGGCAATTTCATCTCGGGTTCCTCTGCCTTTTCTAAGTCCAGCTGGAACATCTGGAAGTTCATGGTTCATGTACTGTTGAATCCTGGCTTGGAGAATTTTAAACATTACTTTACTAGTGTGTGAGACTAGTGCAATTATGTGGTAGTTTGAACATTCTTTGTCATTGCCTTTCTTTGGGATTGGAATGAAAACTGACCTTTTCCAGTCCTGCGGCCATAGCTGAGTTTTCCAAATTTGCTAGCACACTGAGTGCAGCACTTTCACAGGATCATCTTTTTGGGTTTGAAATAGCTCAACGAGAATTCCATCACCTCCATTAGCTTTGTTCTTAGTTATGTTTCCTAAGGCCCACTTGACAAGAAAATTAGAGATACCAAGGGAATATTTCATGCAAAGATGGTCTCAAAAAAGGACAGAAATGGTATGGACCTAACAGAAGTAGAAGATATTAAGAAGAGGTGGCAAGAATACACAGAAGAACTATACAAAAAAGATCTTCATGACTCAGATAATCACAATGGTGTGATCACTCACCTAGAGCCGGGCATCCTGGAATGTGAAGTCAAGTGGGCCTTAGGAACCATCACTACGAACAAAGTTAGTGGAGGTTATGGAATTCCAGTTGAGCTATTTCAAATCCTAAAAGATGAGGCTGTGTTGTACTCAATATGTCAGCAAATTTGGAAAACTCAGCAGTGGCCACAGGATTGAAAAAGGTCAGTTTTCATTCCAATCCCAAAGAAAGGCAATGACAAAGAATGTTCAAACTACCACATAATTGCACTAGTCTCACACACTAGTAAAGTAATGTTCAAAATTCTCCAAGTCAGGTTTCAACAGCACATGAACTGTGAACTTCCAGATATTCAAGCTGGATTTAGAAAAGGCAGAGGAACCCGAGATGAAATTGTCAACATCTGCTGGATCACTGAAAAAGTAAGAGAGTTTCAGAAAAATATTTACTTCTACTCTACTGACTATGCCAAAGCCTTTGACTGTGGAAAATTCTGAAAGAGATGGGCATACCAGACCACCTGACCTACCTCTTGAAAAATCAGTATGCAGGTCAGGAAGCAATAGTTAGAACTGGACATGGAATAACAGACTGGCTCCAAATAGGAAAAGGAGTACATCAAGGCTATATATTGTCACCCTGCTTATTTGGCGTCTATGCAGATTACATCATGAGAAATGCTGGGCTGGATGAAACACAAGCTGGAATCAAGATTGCCGGGAGAAATATCAATAACCTCAGATATGTAGATGACACCACCTTTTGGCAGAAAGCGAAGAAGAGCTAAAGAGTCTCTTGAAAGTGAGAGAGAAGAGTGAAAAAGTTGTCTTAAAACTCAACATTCAGGAAACAAACATCACGGCATCCGGTCCCATCACTTCATGGCAAACAGATGGGGAAACAGTGGAAACAGTGGCAGACTATTTTAGTCGGCTCCAAAATCACTACAGATGGTGACTGCAGCCATGAAATTAAAAGACGTTTACTCCTTGGAAGAAAAGTTATGATCAACTTAGACAGCTTATTAAAAAGCAGACACATAACTTTGCCAACAAAAATGGTCTGTCTAGTCAAAGCTGTGGTTTTCCCAGTGGTCATGTACGCATGTGAGAGTTGGACTATAAAGAAAACCGTGCCAAAAATTGATGCTTTTGAACTGTGGTGTTGGAGAAAACTCTTGAGTCCCTTGGACAGCAAGGAGATCCAATCAGTCCATCCTAAAAGAATTCAGTCCTGAATATTCATTGGAAGGACTGATGTTGAAGCTGAAACTCCAATACTTTGGCCACCTGATGTGAAGAACTGACTGATTGGAAAAGACCCTGATGCTGGGAAAGATTGCAGGCCGGAGGATAAGGAGACAACAGAGGATGAGATGGTTGGATGACATCACCAACTCAATGGACATGAGTTTGAGTAAACTCCGGGCGTTGGTGATGGACAGGGAGGTCTGGTCTGATGCAGTCCATGGGGTTGCAAAGAGTCAGACACGACTGAAAACTGAACTGAACTAATTTAATATTAAAGACTTCCCAGTTCATGTGAACCTGAGACGCATTTAACTTCATTTTTCTTCTATTTAGAATTGTTTGGTTTGTAAACGCTTATTTTTATTTAAGCCAATTAAATAGAGCTCTTTTACAAATCAACGGTAGCTATGCTATCCAAAAACAAAGATGAATAATGGAACATAGTATTAAACAAATAATTTACCAACACATTTTGATATTTGAATTGAAAGTAATTGATGTATCCCTTAGGCATATGTCATTTTCTTTTCTAATACTAGTTAAATATAAAAGTTCTTTCTTATGCATAATATTTTCCTAAATTATTAGTATCATCATATATGAATATGTTAATATCATAATATTGTGTTAGTGTCTTACATAGTCTATTATTTGCACCATAAACTTTTGTCATGATCCTTTCAGATTGTAGAACTCTTGCCTAATTCAATTCAGTCTTAATAAAACCAATGTAACTTCTGAGATAGTATATTAAATAAATATTAAAATGTTAAAGAAACTATTCAGACTAGCTTAAAACTTGTTTTGTGGAAAGTGCCTAGTTTTTTCTATTGACTGCTATTTATTGAATACCTTCCAAGCACAGACATGTCATAAGCTGTGTATTATAAAATCAAATTAATTATAAAAAATTCTCCCCGGCAAAGTAAAAAAAAAAAAAAAAATCTAGACATTTGATAATGTAGTAAAATGTGTTAATACCACAATAAGTTAAGTAAAGTTTAAAAAAATTAAATGCAAAATTTTCTATAAAGTTCATTCATTTATTAAACAAGGTTTAATTAAATGATCTGTATGCAGCAGTTTAGTAGACACTAGGTAAATATTTTAGAAGAAAATCATTATAATCTCTGGTTCTTTGTATTGTTCTTTAGTCCTTGGGATATGCTGATGATCTTTGTACTGTAGTAACATCTTCTTAGCCCTTGAGAATTTTCAGTTACTTGGAACTTGGAAAAATGTAGAGAAATTTCATATGTAAAGACCAGCTTAAAGGAATAGTACTAGAGGTCACAAAGAATCCCTTCAACCTAATTATTTTTATTCTAGGATGGAGGAAAGTAAACAAGTTTAAGTACAATACAGGTTAATCATTCTGAGTATGAATTATGACATCTCCTAAAAAGATAATGCCTTCCATGTTGAAAATTCATAGATTTTGGAGAGATGACAATAAATCATATTCAAAGGTGACAAATTAGTTGCTATAGATTTTGTATTTGTTGATAGAAATGCATTTCAATCCCAGAAAGAAAATAACAATGAAACTCTGAAATCTAAGCAAATTATTAAGTTTTCAAGTGAGTATAATATAATACAATAAAAATAATTACTGGAAAGGAAAAGCTCAAAAAAACTGTGAACTTCATTTCTTCTGCAATAGAAAATCAAGAGCTTCTTTGTTACTGAGACTTAAAATGTTTGGAAGAACTTAGATGTGTCTAAACTTTTCTGAAACCTACTCTCCAGATAGAAATTGAAGTTTTCTAAAATTAACATTAAGAAAGACAGGCCAAATCTATCAGAAGTGAAAGCGTTTTTAAATAGTGATTTAAAAGTCAATCATATTACTTCAGGTAAATAGGCTCAACATATGTATGCATAAATGCATAAAAGAAATCATTTGATTAGTACAGAAATGTAAAATGTTTGCCATTAATTCTCTTAAAAGGCTAGGGTAGAAATAATGCATAAATAATTACCCCAAAGTTTACAAACCACATTCCAGTGGTCATCCATTGGAACTTGAGAAAAATGTAGAGAAATTTCATATGTAAGGACCAGCTTAAATGAATAGTACTAGTACTATTCATAGTACTCTTAAGTTAAGAGAACTAAAAGGCCACAACTGACCAACTTTTACTCTAGTTGGCATTTCATGTTTTTTCTTTTATTTACTTTCTTCTAGGTTTTTAAAAGAAATCCTAACAGGTAGCAGTTCTAAAACTTACTTCTTTCTCTAATGCAGAAAACTTGCAACAGAATTATTTAAAATGATAATAGTAATAAATATTTGCAGAGCACCATGTAACTGAAAAGCAATTTCACATTGATAATTTAATTTTCAGATATCCCTTTAAAGTCCTTATTGATATATTGCAAACCATTTTGTTTCTTAAAGATAGATTGCTATGCATGTAAAACTTGAAGCTATTTCTGTAATAGTAAGGATCGAGTTGTTCAAATCCATCCCTGAATCTTCTGCCTTTCATACATACTCAGAGTAAAATTGAACTACTAAATAAGCTTATCAGCAAGAAAATTAAGATTTAAAAAACAATAAATGTATACATCTGAAAATTAGATAAGGGTACTGCATGAATGTATACAATTGTAATCATTCTCAAGAATAAAAGAGAGAGAAGAGAGAGAGCAGAGGAATCCATTTTTATTTCTTTAAAATTAACTGAGATTTTATTTTTATCCCCAAAACAGAAGTTACATGGATAATTTCCCTTTGACAGATCTATCATCTTAAAAATAAAGGCAAAACGTAACAAGTATTTTTATATGGAGATATGCAGTGAATCACCATGGAAGAACTTACAATTGGAGGAGCAAAGAGGGTAAGTATTTTCTCAATAAATATCTTCTCAAGAGCTTTTAGAAATAATACTCTCCTCTATAGGGTATGCCTTATACATCAGCCTCATCTTCTTAATGATAGATGGCAAGTATCAATTTCATAACGGAAGTTTAGGAACCTGGCAAAGGAAAATAGAATAAAGACATTTCTTCTAAAGTCATATGACAAATCTGTGGGGAAAAAAAAAAAAGAAAGAAATAGATGCTCAAACTTTAAACTTTATCTTTGTTGCCTGACTGAATAGACCATGTTGCCTCTCAGGATATGTGGGGTTGAGTAATTCTTACAGCACTAGAAACCAATGGGAAAACACTGATTCTGTTTCAAGCTTGAATGGGTGTGAACCGACAGGTAGTCTGATGAAGGTAGTCATATGATTTCTTTATAAGAAGATGTTTGACAAGCTGTCAACACTCTTTTGGAGAGAGAAATCGTGGATAGGGTTGCTCTAAGGAATACTTGTCAATTCAGTTATCTTATTCCTACATCATATTTTGATGCAAGATGAGTAATCTCCATGGGTGTCATGCTAAGAATCAGGTTAAAGTAACAAGAGTCAGATTGATTTTGAAACACAGATTTAGTTAATGTCATCAGAGCAAGATGACATTCATGCCAAAATTTTACCACAAAGTAAGCTTGTTTTTAACCAAGATTTAAGACAAAAATTTATAATAAAAAGATATAAGTCTATGGCTTAGTCAAATAATTCAATACTGTAAGTCAGAGACTTGTAATAGATCTTCAAACATTAGAATCTGAAGGGAAAAACTACCTGAGAATAGGGGAAAAGCAGTAATTCTCTGACAGCAGACCTGCAATACGCCATCTGGGCAATGAGATCAAGAATCAAATGTACAGTTGACATATTGAGTGGAACACGATTTTCTTCAAAACTCAATTCTGTCATGCCCTAAAATATTTTATGACTTAACATTTCTTTTTCTTCCCCCTCTGTGTCCAGATTTGGATTTTACTCTTTCACAGCAGGATAACTGACATAGAATATCAGTTCAGTTCAGTTCAGTTCAGTTGCTCAGTCGTGTCCGACTCTTTGCGACCCATGGACTGCAGCACGCCAGGCCTCCCTGTCCACCACCAACTCCCAGAGGTTACTCAAACTTATGTCCTTTGAGTTGGTGATGCCAGTCAACTATCTCATCCTCTGTCTTCCCCTTTGGCTTCCGCCTTCAGCCTTTCCCAGCACCGGGGTCTTTTCCAATGAGTCAGTTCTTCGTATTAGGTGGCCAAAGTATTGGAACTTCAGCTTCAGCATCAGTCCTTCCAATGAATATTCAGGACTGATTTCCTTTAGGATGGACTGGCTGGATCTCCTTGCTGTCCAAGGGACTCTCAAGAGTCTTCTCTAACACCACAGTTCAAAAGCATTAATTCTTCGGTGCTCAGCTTTCTTTATAGTCCAGTTCTCACATCTGTACATGACCACTGGAAAAACCGTAGCTTTGACTAAACGGACCTTTGTTGGCAGTAATGTGTCTGCTTTTTAATAAGCTGTCTAGCTTGGTCGTAGGTTTTCTTCCAAGGAGCAAGTGTCTTTTAACTTCATGGCTGCAGTCATCATCTGCAGTGATTCTGGAGCCCCCCAAAATAGTCAGTCACTATGTCCACTGTTTCCCCATCTATTTGCCATGAAGTGATGGGACGACATGCCATGATCTTAGTTTATACATAGAATATAATTGCAAATATTCAACTGTGCAATGACTAGGTATTTCTTAAGGAATACCATCCAGCTACTTGGCCCTCTGTGATCTCAACCCCATTTGCCTTTCCAGTCTTATTCCTTGTTCCCTACATTCCAGTTGCACTAGTCCACTTTTTTGATGTCTGTACATTGCCTACTAGCCTTCACTGCTAGTCTCTTTCCATGAACTCCTTTCTCTTTCTCCACTTCTGACTGCTGAAATCTTACCTAGTTTTTAATACTTAGTATAAATGCTCAAATCCCGTATCTTCCAAGGAAATATCCCTGATTTCCTAGCAAGCGTTATACTCTTTTTGCACATATAGATCTTGAAGTGACTCTATAGCTGACTCAACACTTTTTGCCATAAATCATGGTTAATTGTATTTATCAGTCTCTTCTGTATATATAGTCCTAAAAGTAAGGAGTTATATTTTTGTCACTTTGTATCTCATTTCTCTTTGAAAAGTTTGTGGATTTAACTAAATGAATGAATAAGCAGACTAGGTAATCAATGTTACATTTAAATATCCTTTATTTTAAAAAATTAACAAAACCTCAGACTGTCTTTACAGGCTTGACTTTCCATTTTTTGTAAATGGGGAAAAATATCCTCTGGGATATTCTGTCACAAGTCTACTTTGCCATTTGAGTGCCCAGGTATGATCCTAGGGTCATAAAGTTCTGAAAAATTCTTCTTAGACTTACTTGTATATTTATCTCCTGGTACTTCACCACAGCATCCTGTGTTCATGCCCAAAAGCACCACACAGTTTCTTCTCATTTGGGATTTTAAGAATAGTCTCTGAGCAGAACATCATGCCGACTGCACTCTAAATGCTGAACATTAAAGTTGGAGACATGAGATGTTGACAATAACTATTATATACTTGTAGGTATATGTGGAGTTTCAGATGCCAGACTAAAATGGAAACATTTCTTTGATGTGCAATAACTGCAGGGTATTCCACAATGACATTCTGAATTTTCCTATGCAGCAAAAAGGAAAAGGATCTTTGTGTTCACTGATTTAAAAGAAAAGCATTATGTTGGAGTTATTCTCTGATATGAGCTCATATCTCCTCCAGACACTCTCAGCAGTTAACATCTACTAACTAAGCCTTGTCATATTAACATTTTATGAAAACACGGGCTTAAATGATCAACATGAGAACTATCTCTCCCAGAAAATTGTGACTTTCTGCTCTGGCAATCCCGCAGAAGTCAGGTCTTTGTTTTTGGATGCTAATACCTACAGGCATCCAGGCAAGAGTTACTCAGGACTGAAACTCATTGGCATGAGATAAGAAGAAAGTAAGTTGGGCTGTGTGGGAGCAAATAGCCCCAGTTTCAGATTCATTTATTTTTCCGTTACTCTGGCTCTGTATCTCTGTTCTCCAGTTACATCGCCCTAGCTCCTTCAACTGATGAATATTTCTGAGTCATCAATATTTTGACCAACCCTTCTCCTACCGCTGCTTCAGCTTCTCCAGACCTCTTTGTTCCTGATCACTTACTTGAACCTTAGAAGTCCTGCTCTGCTTGATTTCTTTTATCTGCTTTTACATGGCATTGGGTGCCTCTCTTACCTGGACCTACTATTTGTCTGTCTTTGGCTTCCTTCCTTAGAGTTCTTTAGGGGCTTCTCTACCCACTGCCTGGAGAAGCAATCATAAATATCAGTTTTTACCTTCTCAACTTTTCTCAAATAATCAACTTATTAAAAGCATTGAACTTAAAAATTTTACTATGAGAAATGGTTTATCTTTAAATGTTATATTTTAGAACAGAATGTGACCCTTTTACTGGCATTAAGATCTAGTTTCCCCTATGAATACACTTTTACCTAATGAATACTAAGATATGGAAAATCTTGCCAACATTTATGAAAGTCAAACATTAATTCTAAAAATAAAAATCTACAGCAAATATGAAATTCTCCATTCATGGTCTACATGCCTCCCCATCTTAGGTGCCCTGGGTGCTCCTCACCTCCCACTGACGCCATCTTGGCAAACCCATTATCATGTGTTTTGCCTTTATTCCCAAGCAGACTCGAAGGACTTTAAGTGTAAACCAGAAATAAAATCTCAAAACTATGCCGTCTAGAAAGACTCCTATACTTCCGTTACATTAAACCAGTCCTAGATGAACATTTATATCAAATCAAGGAAGCCAAGTATTCTCCAAACAGAGTAAATGTCTCAGTATTATGAATATTAGTGTCTTGTGAATATTAGTGAGAGTTAGTAGTTCTGTTTATTTTGTTTGCTATAGCTACAAATCGTTTCACATTTGTACTATAAACAGGCTTACATCTTATTCAACAAATGTTTCTATTTCTATTCATTAACAAACCTCATTCCTCTCTGGACCAAAAAATTAGCCATTTTAGGAGTCATGCCTGCTTATCTTCTTGGCAAATGTCTTTATCCAGATGCACTGAGAGAATTAGAACACATTTGAGAGCAAATTCATACCAAATAGAGAAAAAATTTGATAATATTTTAAAACATGAATCTCTTGATACATAGACAGACATTAATAATTCTGCCAGAATATGAAAGTAAAATGCATTTGCAAAAATAACTTTATACATTCTTAAAAACATCTTACTCATAATTGCTCAGTACAGAATATTTCTCCCATGCCTATTTTTTTTATGTTTAAAAGAACACTGACTTTTAGAATTTAATTGGCTGCTAAGCTGTCATGTCACAGATAATAAAGTTGCATGTAATTTTTAAACATCATACAAAGAAACATTGAGGGCAAATATTTATAATGTTAAGTGCTCAGTGAAAGTATAATAAAAAATACTTTTAGGTTTATATGGAAAAAATTATATGCCCTACACTGTCCACCTTTATTTAGAAAGTCAAAATGAAATGTTCCTAAAGACACTTAAAAATTTATATAATAAAAATTCATTGTTTATGAAATAGTTCATTAGAAAAGCGAGTGCATTTTTCATGCTAGAATTTATCAGCAAACTGGTATTTACTTGTCTCTGCATGTGTACAGAATTTTTGATCTGCCAGAGTAACAAATGCTATCCCTGGATGTAGAGCATTCACTATGACAAATTATTGATGAAAACAAACAATAAGTCATTGTTCACTTTTATGGAAAGGTGTTGGGTGGAAATGAACTTAATTGAATTAAATACTATCTGACATTTGGATGATCATGCTGAACTAATTAGTACAACACTAACTGAAAGGAATGGAGAATTGGGCACCAAGCCAACATATCTCCTTTTAAACAGGCTCTTCTGCTCCCTTTTAAAGAAATGAAGGAAATGACAATCTCTAAATGAATGCTTCACTTACCCCATAAATAAAGCACTAACAGTGAAGAGGGTATAAAAGTAGCACAAGCATCAGTGAGATTGTGAATCATTTCACAGTTCTATTTAAGTAACCATTTTCTCCCCTCATTTTTTTTTTAACAGTTAAGATAGTAATACCTGGACATATTTTTTTAAATTATTGTTATAATCTGCTAAAGTCTTTCATCCAAGCAACTGATATCAATGGAATTTGCTCAAGGTAGCATCAAGGGCTTCCCAGGTGGCAGAAGTGATAAAGAACCAGACTGCCAATGCAGGAGACATGAGAGATATGAGTTTGATCCCTTGATAAGGAGGATCCCTTGGAGGAGGAAATGGCAACCCACTCTAAGTATTCTTGCTTGGAGAATCACATGGACAGAGGAGCCTGGTGGGTTACACTTCATCTGGTTGCACTTCAGTTGAGATCAGTTCATTTGCTCAATTATGTCTTTGCTACCCCATGGATTGAAGCATGCCAACCTCCCTGTCCATGGCCAACTCCTGGAATTTACTCAAACTCATTTCCATTGAGTTGGCAATGTCATCCAGCCATCTCATCCTCTGTCAGCCCCTTCTCCTCCTGCCTTCAATCTTTCCCAGCATCAGGGTCTTTTCAAATGAGTCAACACATCGCATGAAGCAGCCAAAGTATTGGAGTTTCAGCTTCAACATCAGTCCTTCCAGTGAATATTCAGAACTGATTTCTTTAGGAAGAACTGGTTGAATCTCCTTGCTGTCCAAGAGACTCTCAAGAGTCTTCTCCAACACCACAGTTCAAAAGCAGCAATTCTTCGACAATCAGCTTTCTTTATAGTCCAACTCTCACATCCATACATGACTACTGGAAAAACCATAGCTTTGACTAGATGGAACTTTCTTGGCAAAGTAATGTCTCTGCTTTTTAATATGCTGTCTAGATTGGTCATAACTTTTCTTCCAAGGAGCAAGTGTCTTTTAATTTCATGGCTGCAGTCACCATCTGCAGTGTTTTTGGAGCCCCAAAAATAAAGTCTAACACTGTTTCCACTGTTTCCCCATCTATTTGCCATGAAGTGATGGGACTGGATGCCAGGATCCTAGTTTTCTGAATGTTGAGTTTTAAGGCAATTTTTTCACTCTCTTCTTTCACTTTCATCAAGAGGCTCTTTAGTTCTTCTCTGCTTTCTACCACAAGGGTGGTATCATCTGTGTATCTGAAGTTATTAATCTTCCTCCCAGCAATCTTGATCCTAGCTTGTGCTTCATCCAGTCCAGCATTTCTCATAATGTACTCTGCATATAAGTTAAATAAACAGGGTGACAATATGCAGCCTTGACTTACTCCTTTCCTGATTTGGAACTAGCCTGTTGTTCCTGCCATATCCAGTTCTAACTGTTGATTCCTGACCTACATACAGATTTCTCAAGAGGCAGGTTAGCTGGTCTGGTACTCCTAGCTCTTGAAGAATTTCCCAAAATTTGTTGTGGTCCACGCAGTCAAAGGCTTTGGTATACTCAATAAAGCAGAAATAGATGTTTTTTCTGGAACTCTCTTGGTTTTTCTATGACCCAATGGATGTTGACAATTTGATCTCTGGTTCCTCTGCCTTTTCTAAATCCTGCTTGAACATCTGGAAGTTCACAGTTCATGTGCTGTTGAGGCCAGGCTTGGAGAATTTTGAGCATTATTTTACTAGTGTGTGAGATGAGTGCAATTGTGCAGTAGTTTGAGCATTCTTTGGCATTGCCTTTCTTTGGGATTGGAATGAAAACTGATATTTTCCAGTCCTGTGGCCACTGCTGAGTTTTCCAAATTTGCTGACATACTGAGTGCAGCACTTTCATAGCATCATCTTTTAGGATTTGAAATAGTTCAACCGGAATTCCATCACATCCACTAACTTTGTTCATAGTGATGCTTTCTAAGGCCCACTTGAACATGGTCCACTGGAGAATGGAATGGCAAACCACTTCAGTATTCTTGCCTTGAGAACCCCATGAACAGTATGAAAAGGGAAAAATATAAGACACTGAAAGACGAACTCCCCAGGTCAGTGTGTGCCCAATATGTTACTGGAGATCAGTGGAGAAATAACTCCAGAAAGATTGAAGAGATGGAGCCAAAGCAAAAACAACACCCAGTTGTGGATGTGACTGGTGATGGAAGTAAAGTCCCATGCTGTAAAGAGTGATATTGCATAGGAACCTGGAATATTAGGTCCATGAATCAAGGCAAATTGCAAGTGGTCAAACAGAACATGGCAAGCATGAACACTGACATTTTAAGAATCAGTGAACTAAAATGGACTGCAATGGGTGAATTTAACTCAGATGACCATTATATCTACTACTGTGGGCAAGAATCCCTTAGAAGAAATGGAGTAGCCATCATAGACAACAAAAGAATCCTAAATGCAGTACTTGGGTGCAATCTCGAAAATGACAGACCTTTGTTAGTTTCCAAGGCAAAACCATTCAATATCACAGTTAGCCAAGTCTATGCCTCGACCAGTAATGCTGAAGAAGCAGAAGTTGACTGGTTCTATGAAGACCTACAAGACCTTCTAGAACTCACACCCCAAAAAGATGTCCTTTTCATTATAGCGGACTGGAGTGCAAAAGTAAGAAGTCAAGAAATACCTGGAGTAACAGGCAAATTTGGCCTTGGAGTACAGAATGAAGCAAAGACTAACAGAATTTTGCCAAGAGAACACACTGGTCATAGCAAACACCCTCTTCCAACAACACAAGAGAGACTCTACACATGGACATCACCAGATGGTCAAAACCGAAATCAGATTGATTATCTTCTTTGCAGCCAAAGATGGAGAAGCTCTATACAGTCAGCAAAAACAAGACTGGGAGCTGACTGTGGCACAGACCATGAACTGTTTATTGCCAAAATCAGACTTAAATTGAAGAAAGTATGGAAGACCATACTAGACCATTCAGGTATGAGCTAAATCAGATCCCTTATGATTATACATTGAAAGTGACAAATAGATTCAAAGGATTGGATCTGATAGACAGAGTGCCTGAAGAACTATGGACGGAGGTTCATGACATTATACAGGAGGCAGGGATGAAGACCATCCCCAAGAAAAGAAATGCAAAAAAACAAAATGGCTGTCTGAGGAGGCCTTACAAATAGCTGTGAATAGAAGAGAAGCAAAAAGCAAAGGAGAAAAGGAAAGCTATATCCATTTGAATGCAGAGTTCCTAAGAATAGCAAGGAGAGATAAGAAGGCCTTCCTCAGTGATCAACGCAAAGAAATATAGGAAAACAATAGGATGGGAAAGACTAGAGGTCTCTTCAAGAAAATTAGAGATACCAAGGGAACATTTCATGCAAAGATGGGCTCAATAAAGGACAGAAATGGTATGGACCTAACAGAAGCAGAAGATATTAAGAAGAGATGGCAAGAATACACAGAAGAACTATCCAAAAAAGATCTTCATGACCCAGATAATCACAATGGTCTGGTCACTCACCTACAGCCAGATCCTGGAATTCGAAGTCAAGTGGGCCTCAGGAAGCATCACTACGAACAAATCTAGTGGAGGTTATGGAATTCCAGTTGAGCTATTTCACATCCTAAAAGATGTTGGTCACAGAGTCGGACACAAACTGAAGCAAGTTAACTGGCACACACAGGAGCAATGTAGACCCCAAGCAGCTTGTATGAGGAAGATAACCATTCTCTTCAGGCCTTGGTTCTAAAGCAGACAATTATGGCATCAGGAATATAAGCCCTTATGTACTGTGCATGCTAATTCTTCATTTTTTGTTGTTGGGACAGGTTGTGAATGTGCTGGGCGGACCTCACAAAGGGCTAGACTTAGCAGGAGAAAGCATAGATCTACACTGATAGAGCATTCTAGAGGTACATGTTGCTTAGGATAATCATTTGTACAATTCATATAAAGCCAGGAACTGGTACCCAAGGTCAAAGTGTTGGTGAGTTTCTAACAACCCTAAACTTTTATCTGAAGCTGATCCTCTCCCTTATTTGGTAGAACTTTGTTTCATCCTTGTTAATTGGAAAATTTTGGACCTACTTTTCTTGCTCTGATCTTTTTTTTTTTTTTTTCCTCTTCTACATCATTTTCACCTCTATCCAGGTTTATTCTTGATTTTATTTAGCTCTTCCTGCTCCTCTGTGTATTTCCCTGGAAGTTATATGAAAGATTTAGCTTTCTGGTTTGATATTCATCCCGTTACTCTCCAGCTCCCTTTATCTTTGGTCATACCAGAGAAAGAATAGGAATCAGCATTAGGGAAAGTTTGTAGGTAGGAAAATGTTATTAAATAAAAAGTCTGGCAAGGCAATAAATGGGGGGAAACGACGTGAAATTAAAAGGCTGTACAATCAGAGACATGTTAGAATGTGATGGTTGTAATAATGAGATGCACTTTTTAAGAGAGTTACCAAGAAAAAAGGAAGGATGTTGGTGACCACTTATGTAGCATGCCAACTGTGTTGTAGAAGTAAGTCAGAAAACTTAATAGGACTTGCCTGTCTCCTTGAATACCCTTGTCCACCCCACTCCAATGTGCCTGAATAGTTCCTTATTTTTTTATAACATTTGGCAGCATCTGTAACTAATGTGCTGTATTTATTTGTGAACATGTTTATCAGCTCTTTTTCCTAGTAGAGTATATGCTGTGTGATATCAGAAGCCTCTCTTGTTTACAACATATAGCCAGCACTAAGCATGGTGCCTGGCACAATATTGATGCCTAATAATTTTGAGACATACATTCATGCTTGAATAAATGAAGGAATTAATGAATGAATTCAAAGTCTAATTCAAGCATCATATCCTTTGTAAAGCTTTTACTATATACCTTAATAACTTCTTACAGTGAGGGTACCTTCTATATACCATTGTATTGTGTTCCACTTTAATAAAATCATTTTTTCACTTTTGACTTCTAACAGAATATTAGTCCCTTAAAGGCTGGGTCATGTGTTATTTCTCTTTGGAACTCCCACTTAGGGTACAGTTTTGTGATTGGATGAACATTTTTGAGAATATATTACTGGGGGCCCAGAACCATCCTGACTACAAGAGAAAAACCAAATTTTCTAAGTTGTTGCATATGAAAAATATACTTTAAATTCAGATAGCAGAGAGGTTTATATTATTTACTTATGAAAATATGTCATATTTTAATTACATATAATTAATTATACTTCTTTACTTGTAAGTTCTATACCCTAATCACTTCCTTAGCTAAAAAAAATAGCTGTCAATATAGGCACATGCAATGCTATCAAACTCTAAAGTATTCTTTCTAAAAATTGATAAATAACTTAATAGCTTTTTCACTTTCTTGAACTTATCAAATGGTATGGTAGCTGAAAATAACTGAGTTTCTCTACAATGCTTCATAAAAACTCAAGGAGTACTAGAGACTTGACAATACATATTAATCTAAAGGAAGTCATATTCCACCATTTTGCACATTTCCATTTAATAAAAACACTATATTTAACCAAATTAGAAGGAGATATGTAGGCTACAAAAGCATAGACATTTTCCTTTTGTAGCAATAGAAATAGAAGCCTTTGATTTTTAAAAACTGTTATACTTTTCCCTATTATGGATATTAATTTGGTTGTTGCCCAAACATGTACTTAGTAAAATTTAAGTAAAAAGTATGAGTTGTATGTGCTATAGATTTCTTAAAAGAAGAGTGAGATTATTTAGGCAACAAGATAGCCCAGTTTCCTTGAGATTGAATTACAATCTGAGAAACTTGATTTTCAATGCTAAAATGAGGCAGACCAAACGGTTGTTCACCTTAGACTGACAGCATGATTTTTTCTTTTCTAACTTAAATAATATGCTTGAAAGACTTTCTGGAATTTTACAAGAATGCACCTCTAAGGCACAGTTAAAGAATGGAAGGTAACTCATTTTTGTTTGAAAGGTTGACACTTTTATGTTTTATTGTTATCCCAAGATGGTCATTATTATTTATTTATAATAGTTGTAAAGGTACATGGCACTTATAAACACATAAAATACAAAGCTCCTGTGAGACTTTCTATCTAACTCAATATACGGTACACTATATAAAGGCATAGGGGGAGGTAGAAATGGGCTAGAAAAAAAATCAATACTGGTAGGCTTAGTGGGAGAAATGTGTTCTAAACTTTCAAGGAGAGATGTCAAGGAATAAGGAGAAGTTTGTTCAAGTAGGACTAATCTAGTTTGAAGCTTTTTGAGAATTATACATTCATAAGTAACAGGAAAATGGATTTCTATACCATTTTTCTTGTTATATCTTCCTAGTGAGTTTTTTAAAAAATCATTTTACAATGACCCTTTTAACCTGAGTAATGTTTCCTTCCTTAAACTGTTTTCCCTGAGAGTTACATAGTCACAGAATCTTCTTGTGGTTAATATGTGTCAGATACAACATTTTTATTCCCCTTATTCTCATATATACTGAAGGGCAGTTAAGGTACTTATTTCTAATATTTTTATTTTAAAGTTCTGATATCATTCACATTGACGACAATGTTATTTTATATGATTACCAATGAAATGTGCTTTTAAACAAAAATATAAAATATTTAAATTTTCTTTTGTCAAAATAGTTTTCCTTCTGGAAGGCTGTAATATTTTGTGCTGTCAAATACATTTTAAGAAGCAATAAATTGCATTTTAACACCAAAACTTCTTCTTCCAGATAAATATCACAACAAAACATTTATTACAAATCCAGGTCTTCTTAAAAATTATGAATGATTTCACATAGTTCCAAAATATCTTCTAGCCATACAACCTTGACTACCTTCATCTTACATGTTGAGAAAGTTAACAAGCTGGATATATACATTAAATATATATGGGTTTTATTCAGAAAGGAAGACAAGCAGAAATCAAGGTATACAATATGCTTCAGTTCAGCTCCGTTCAGTCACTCAGTCATGTGCAACTCTTTGCGAAACCATGGACTGCAGCATACCAGGCCTCCCTGTCAATCACCAAATTCTAGAGTTTACTCTAACTGATGTCCATTGAGTCGGTGATGCCATCCACCATCTTATCCTCCATCAGCCCCTTCTCCTCCTGCCCTCAATCTTATCCAGCATCAGTGTCTTTTCAAATGAGTCAGTTCTTCCCATCAGGTGGCTAAAATTTTGGAGCTTCAGCTTCAACATCAGTCCTTCCAATGAACATTTAGGTCTGATTTCCCTTAGGATGGACTGGTTGGATCTCCTTGCAGTCAAAGTGACTCTCAAGAGTCTTCTCCAACACCACAGTTCAAAAGCAGCAATTCTTCAATGCTCAGCTTTTTTTATAGTCCAGTTCTCACATTCATACATGACTACTGAAAAAACCATAGCCTTGACTAGATGGACCTTTGTTGGCAAAGTAATGTCTCTGCTTTTTAACATGCTGTCTAGATGGGTCATAACTTTTCTCTCAAGGAGCAAGCGTCTTTTAATTTCATGGCTTCAGTCACCATCTGCAGTGATTTTGGAGGCCCAAAAATTAAAGTCAGCCACTGTTTCCACTGTTTCCCCCATCTATTTGCCATAAAATAATGGGACCAGATGCCATGATAGTTTTCTGAATGTTGAGCTTTAAGTGAACTGTTTCACTCTCCTCTTTCACTTTCATCAAAAGGCTCTTTATTTAGGTCTTCTTCACTTTCTTCCATAAAGGTGGTGTCATTTGCATATCTGATGTTATTGATATTTCTCCTGGCAATCTTGATTCCAGCTTGTGCTTCTTCCAGCCCAGTGTTTCTCATGATGTACTCTGAATATATATAAGTTAAATAAGCCGGGAGACAATATACAGCCTTGACATACTCCTTTTCCTATTTGGAACCAGTCTATTGTTCCATGTCCAGTTCTAACTGTTGCTTCCTGACCTGCATACAGGTTTCTCAAGAGGCAGGTCAGGTGGTCTGGTATTCCCATCTCTTTCAGAATTTTCCACAGTTTATTATGATCCACACAGTCAAAGGCTTTGGCATAGTTTGTATGAATTTACATGTATATGGCTTACTTCATCAATTAGAATGATTGTGAAGTCATACATTTAATAAATGTATGTACCGTATGGTATAACTATAATTTTTCTTAGCTTCAACACAAAGATGTTGACTTAAAAAATATTGACAACTTAAAAGTTGAAGGTTATGTTATATTCAGTGGGAATTTTAGAATTTCAAGCCCAGGAGACATCATCTCAAGTGACCTAGGTGAAAGAACTACTCAAGGAGGCAAGGGGACTAGCCAGGTAAATAGAAGTTTTGTAACAAAAGGCAGGTAGTATAAACACCAAAGTTTTTTTTTTTTTTTTTTTTTTTTGTAAATTAAAGAAAAACAGATATCACAAGTAAAGGAATTTAGTTTTTTTCTTTGTAGTAGAAATGGAAGAGTCTGGGAAAACTAAAATTATTCCTTTGATATGGACCTCAGCTATCTGGAGCCAGGATCCTGTTTTCACATCCAGAGTTCCTTAGGTATGCCCTCTGGGCTCACCTTAAGGAATGGCTGCAGTCTCAGTTCAGTTCAGTGGCTCATTTACAACTCTTTGTGACTCCATGGACTGCAGCACGCCAGGCTTCCCTCTCCATCACCAATTCCTGGAGCTTGCTCAAACTCCTGACCATCCAGTTGGTGATGTCATCCAACCATCTTATCCTCTGTCGTCCCCTCTCCTGCTTTTAATCTTTCCCAGCATCAGGGTCTTTCCCAATGACTGAGTTCTTTGAATCAAGTGGCCAAAGTACTGGAGTTTCAGCTTCAGCATCAGTCCTTCCAATGAATAGTCAGGACTAATTTCCATTAAGATTGACTGGTTTGATCTCCTTGAAGTCCAAAGGCTCTCAAGAGTTTTTCCAACACCACAGTTCAAAAGCATTGATTCTTTGGCACTCAACTTTCTTCACAGTTCAACTCTCACATCCACACATGACTACTGGAAAAATCGTAGCTTTGACTAGATAAAGCTTTTTGGAAAAGTAACATCTCTGCTTTTTAATACGCTGTCTAGGTTGGTCAAAGCTATTCTTCCAAGGAGCAAGCATCATTTAATTTCATGGCTGCAGTCACCAACTGCAGTGATTTTGGAGCCCCCCAAAATAAAGTCTCTCACTGTTTCCTCTGTTTCCCCAACTATTTGCCATGAAGTGATGGGACCAGATGCCATGATCTTCCTTTTTTGAATGTTGAGTTTTAAGCCAGCTTTTTCACTCTGCTATCACTTTCATCAAGAGGCACTTTATTTCTTCTTCCCTTTCTGCCATAAGGGTGGTGTCATCTGCATATCTGAGGTTATTGATATTCTCCTGGAAATATTGATTCCAGTTTGTTCTTCATCCAGCCAGCTATATTGCATCACGTACTTTGCATAAAAGTTAAATAAGCAGGGTGACAATATACAGCCTTGATGTACTCCGCTCCCGATTTGGAACCAGTCTGTTGTTCCAAGTCCAGTTCTAACTATTGCTTCCTGACCTGCATCAGATTTCTCAAATGGCAGGTCAGGTGGTCTGGTATTCCCATCTCTTTCAGAATTTTCCAGTTTGATGTGATCTACATAGTCAAAGGCTTTGGCATAATCAATAAAGCAGAAATAGAAGTTTTTCTAGTATTCTCTTGCTTTTTGATGATCCAGCAGATGTTGGCAATTTGAACTTTGGTTCATCTGCCTTTTTTAAATCCAGCTTGAACATCTGGAAGTTCACAGTTCAGGTACAGTTGAAGTCTAGCTTGGAGAATTTTGACCATTACTTTGGTAGCATGTGAGATGAGTGCAATTGTGTGGTAGTTTGAACATTTGTTGGCATTGCCTTTCTTTGGGATTTGAATGAAAACTGACCTTTTTCAGTCCTGTAGACACTGCTGAGTTTTCCAAACTTGCTGACATATTGAGTGCAGAACTTTCACAGCATCATCTTTTAGGATTTGAAATAGCTCAACTAGAATTCCATCACCTCCACTAGCTTTGTTCATAGTGATGGTTCCTAAGGCCCACTTGACTTCATATTCCAGGATGTCTTGCTCTAGGTGAGTGATCACACCATCATGATTATATGGATCGTGAAGATTTTTTTGTACAGTTCTTGCATGTATTCTTGCCACCTCTTCTTTATATCTTCTACTTCTGTTAGGTCCATACCATTTCTGTCCTTTATTGTACCCATCATCGCATGAAGTGTTCCCTTGGTATTTCTAATTGCCCTGAAGAGATCTCTGGTCTTTCCCATTCTGTTGTTTTCCTCTATTTCTCTGCATTGATCTTGAAGCAGGCTTCCTTATCTTTCCTTGCTTTTCTGTGGAACACTGCATTCTGATGGGTATATCTTTCCTTTTCTCCTTTGCCTTTAGCTTCTTTTCTTTTCTCAGCTGTTTGCAAGGCCTCCTCAAACAACCATTTTGCCTTTTTGCATTTCTTTTTCTTGGGGATGTTCTTGATCACTGCCTCCTGTACAAGGTCACAAACCTCCATCTGCAATTCTTCAGGTACTCTATCAGATCTAATCCCTTGAATCTATTTGTCACTTCCACTGTTTAATCATAAGTGATTTGATTTAGGTCATACCTGAATAGTCTGTTGGTTTTGCCTACTTTCTTCAATTTAAGTCTGAATTTTGCAATATCTGAGCCACAGTCAGCTCCTGGTCTTTTTTTGCTGACTGTAAATAGAGCTTCTCCATCTTTGGCTGCAAAGAATATAACCAATCTGGTTTCAGTTTTGACCATCTGGTGATGTTCTTATGAAGAGTCTTCTCTTGTGTTGTTGGAAGAGGGTGTTTGCTATGACCAGTGTGTTCTCTTGGCAAAACTCTGTTAGCCTGCTTCATTTTGTACTCCAAAGCCAAATTTGCCTGCTACTTCATATTTCTTCACTTCTTACTTTTGCATTCAGTCCCTTATGATGAAAAGGACATCTTTTTTGGGTGCTAGTTCTAGAAGGTCTTGTAGGTCTTCATAAAACCATTCAACTTTAGCTTCTTCAGCATTACTGGTCAGGGCATAGACTTGGATTACTCTGATATTGAATGGTTTGTCTTAAAAACAAACAGAGATCATTTCATTGTTTTTGAAATTGCACCCAAGTACTGTATTTTGGACTCTTTTGTTGACTATGATGGCTACTTCATTTCTTCTAAGGGATTCTTGCCCACAGTAGTAGATATAATGGTCATCTGAGTTAAATTTACCCATTGCAGTCCATTTTAGTTCACTGATCCCTTAAATGTCGATGTTCACTCTTGCCATCTCCTGTTTGACCACTTCTAATTTACCTTTATTCATGAACCTTACATTCCAGGTTCCTATGCAATATTTTTCTTTACATTGTGGGACTTTACTTCCATCACCAGTCACATCCACAACTGGGCCTTGTTTTTACTTTGGCTCCATCTCTTCATTCTTTCTGGAGTTATTTCTCCACTGATCTCCAGTAGCATATTGGGCACCTACTGACCTGGGAAGTTCATCTTTCAATGTCTTATATTTTTCCCTTTTCATACTGTTCATGGGGTTCTCAAGGCAAGAATACTGAAGCTGTTTGCCATTCCTTTCTCCAGTGGAACACATTTTGTCAGAACTTTCCACCTTGACCCATCTGTCTTGGGTGGCCCTACATGGCATGGCTCATAGCTTCATTCAGTTAGACAAGGCTGTGTTCCTTGTGATGAGTTTGATTTGACTCCTTCAGGGTTCACCGTAGGGAGTGGCTGTAGTTTGATGCCTGCTAAACAGCAGGTATTCTTCTTCCTGAGTTCCCTCAGGTCTCACCAGCTCATATTGAAGGGCTGCAATCATTGATGACTGTGAAATTCTTTTTACTAACGTGGCAGGAAATACTCCATTTCTCAAAGGTTTTACAGAACATAAAACTTTGTTTTATATTACATGCTGACATTATTTTATATATTTTTGAACTTGTGTTATGGTTGATTGTTGATCTAATTTAAACATGGGCATGTGTGTGTACTCACTCTTATCTGAGTCTTTGAGACCCCATGAGTTGCAGAAAGGGGGACCCCTTCCAGGGCTGAAAGTGCACTCTTGTCTAACACTTGGAAATGAATCTGAGGTGATACATATGCAGACAAAGCAAGATATTTTATCGGGAAGCGGCTGCCAGGAGGAGAGCAGCAGGCTAAGAGAGCCCAGGAGAACAGCTCTGCCAGCTCTGCCTCGCAGTCTCGGGGTTGATGGTGATGGGATTAGTTTCCAGGTTGTCTTTGGCCAACCATTCTGAGCAGAGTCCTTCCTGGTGGTGCACGCATTGCTCAGCCAAGATAGATGCCAGTGAGAGGATTCTGGGAGGTGGTTGGACGCATGGTATCACCTTTTGATCTTTCCTGAACTTTTGTGGTTGGTGGTGGCTTGTTAGTTCTATGTTCCTTACCAGGATCTCCTATCATAAAACAACTCATGCAAATGGTTACTATGGTGCCTGGCCAGGGTGGGCAGTTTCAGTCAGTGTACTTCCCCTAACATATGGACTGTAATCCTCCAGGCTCCTCTGTCCATGGGATTTTCCAAGTGGGAATACTGGAGTGGGTTAGCCACTTCCTTCTTCAAGGGATCTTCCTGACCCAAGGATCGAACTGGAGTCTCTAGAATCCCCTGTATTGGCAGGCTGGTTCTTTACCACTGAGTCAGCTGGAAAGCACACTTCCAATTTATTAAAATATGTATTTGATTTTGTGTAATTCTACAGGTTCAGTGTCGTAGGATGAAGATTTAAGCATGCCGTTGCAACAAAATTAACAGCTGATATTGCCTGCCTTAGCTGTGAACTTATTTCATAAAGAATTGTTTTGTTCTGTTGCATTTCCCAGTAGATTTTAATCTCATTTCCTCATAATTTAATCTTGTAAAATCTTTACAAGTGATGTTTTTATTATTATGTTAATTACCTTCTAACGAATTTTTTTTTTTTTTTTTTTACCTTGTAGAAATAATCAACTCATTTTCACATTTAGGTAAAAGTGTAATATTTTTGTTTTAAGCATATCGGGTTTTGCAGCTCATTCACTTTTCTATATCCATTATTTAAAAGTTTCCATTCAGTTGCCTGGATATCAAATAACAGTAGTGCCATAAAGTAAATATAAGGGCTTTTCATTAAAGATTCATAAGCTTCAATAGTCTTTCAATTAGTTATTGGTAAATGGAAAATGACATTCTCCCCAAAAGAACAATGGGGAAAAAAAGCCTTGTATTTATCTCAGAACTTTTCTGTTAAGTCACAAAGAAAAAGTATCACTGCCTGCATTCTTTCCATTGCAGTGAAAATTTAGTATCTGATCCATCCCAATAAAGACTGTGAAAATGATAACAGTTTCCTAGCCACCAATAATTAAAAATTAGTCCTAAAAATCTTAAGTATTTTTGTACAAATTATCAGAACTGCAAGAATAATGTCAAGTACAAAATACAATGTATATGTTTTTGTCACTTGATAAATTTAAATTTTCTATAAAGATTTCCATTGGTGTTATAGTTTACCTACCACTTTTTCTGTTATGTAAGTGTTCACAGAAAGATTTTGAAATCAGTGTGAGGTAATGGTTGAACATAAGAATTCAAAGTAATATGAATGTTTTCATTTCAAAATATCTTATTTTCTCAGATGATTTACTTTAAATTTTACACAAACTCGGTGTATGAGCTACAGATTGTGAGGGCATACTCTTCTCAATGTAGACTTTGCTGCATTTTCACAACCTAAGATTCTAGTTACCAAGTAATAAAATAACTAGCCTCTCTGGTTGCAGAGATAGTGTTTATGCTATAAATCAAAGCACTAGCTACTTGTAAACAGCTATGAAGCCAAACAGCCTGAAATAATTTAGTACCAAGAGATGTGGGGATTTCCTTTGTTTATCCTACAAAAGTGTTAACTTCAAAATATTTAAGTGCTTGCAGTTTTATTTCAAAATAAAAACCGCTCAGATCCAGTTATGGCAACTTAATGAAGTCACTTTTCATTCTTCAGTCTTTCTTAGTTTCTGCTGTGTAACTACTACTATAAAAAAGAATTCTCTAGAACTGATGACAATAATTGGTAAAATACATTTCTGATCATAAGCACAGAAACATTTTACTATACAGTCAAAGATTTTTATCAATAATAACCTTGAATTTGTCTACCCTGTAATAAAATTGCAATGTTACTGCATAGTTAGACATTGGCTTAGAACAGAAATTGAACTTGATTATAAAGCATTGGGTCTCCAGTGAGATTTTACTGGACTATAAGTTAACAAACAGAAAGCTGAATTTTAAAAAGTCAGGAGACCAGAAGGGGAGCTCTCACACCCTGTGACCAGTACCTAATGAAGCTTGGAAGAAGATAGACTCCTTGTCTCTTGGCAGTGAGAAGTCAGCCAGTGAGCGTGGTCACAAGTCAACCAATGAAAATGTTTGGATGCTTTGTTTCCCATAACCCTCTCAACCTCCTTTTCCCCTCTCTGGAAGAGTTCTGTTCTCATTCTAAGAGGTGATTTTGCAACTCTCCCTCAAAAATGAGAAGATTGGGATGCTCTCCTCCTTGTTGATTTCATTTCAAGGAGATGCCTTCCAGTTTCCTAGACAGAGACATGGCTGGGTCATAAAGTTCTTAAGAATTTTATTTCATTTCTAAAAGATTCACAGAAGTTTCAGAGACAAAGGAAAAGCTTATCAATTGCGGCTTTCTAAAGTAAGCATTCTAAGAAAAGGGGTGAGGGAAGTCTCTCCTTTATTTTTAACATGGAGAATTGTCTCTTATTTTTAATTTATGTATGCCTTTATAGTAGAATTGGAAATAGAATGGGGAAAAGCAAATAGAAAATCTCTGCCATTTATCTTCAGACTTAAGATGCAGAATAGAAATCATGGAGAAGGAAATGGCAACCCTCTCCAGGATTCTGCTTGGGAAATCCCATGGACAGAGGAGCCTGGTGGGCTACAGTCCATGAGGTTGCAAAGAGTGGGACATACCTTAGCAACTAAACAGAATGACCAAAAAAGAGAAACAAGCATTTTTAAATTAACTTTAGATGTATAGTTGTTTTACATTGTGTGTTAGTTTCTACTCTACAGCAAAAAGTGAATCAGCCATATATATATAAACACTCTTTTTGGATTTCTTTCCCATTTAGGTCACCACAGAGCTCTGAGCTGGGTTTTCTGAGCTATACAGTAAAGATGTTTGGTTTTTATCTACTTACTAATGTGTAATATCAATACACATAGTTCTCATTAAGAAGGAAAATATTTAGCATAATATAATCTAAAATTATAAGAAATGTTTACCATTTATATCTAAGCTTAATCTAATAAAATTATGCTTACAAATGTGAAAAAAAAGAACTTTCTTTACTTGTGTCCAAGTTCCAGTATTCATTGTTCCAGGAAGGTAACTGGAAAGTAAGATAAAAAAGAGTTTCACAGGGAAGACTTACATAACATTTACACAAACCCATTTCCTGGAATATGCTCTGAGAAAAGAAGAATATGTGGGAGAATAGCATGGGAAACATTTCATTTGCCTCCCTTTGTAGGATGTTCAAAAACCACATTTTCATCTTGAAGTCTTTGTGAAGTCCAGCTTTTGGTAAGTCCTTTTAATTTTATTTTTGAAATAACATAAACTATCCAAATTAGAGCAATCTTTTTTCCAAAGCTTGCAATAGTAAAAGAGTCATCTATGGTCACTTGTCTGCTGCTTTTACAGATAAGCAAAAATTTAAAGTAGTACAAAATATTTGAGTCATACTTTTCCTACTTGAGAGTTTCCTAGAATTGCTTTCTTTCTTTCCAGCGATGAAACATGTTGTAGTGAGGGTTAAAACCTATCTGACAAGTAGCTTAAAATAAGTTACTCTTCCATTTTATTTTGATTTGGTAACTTAAAATCCATAGGAATCTTTCTTCAGTTTTAAGTCCAGGAAATGTAAATGAAAGTGTCATAGTGTTTATAATTCTGAGCCAATTTTAATTACAATTCAATGTCCACCTTCTGCTTATTGAATCAAAAATTTTATCTCAGAAATTTTTCTTTATTTATATTTGTAACTTTTTTAGGTTCAGATTGTTGTATTCTCCTCTACATGGATCCCAGGTATGTGTGTAATGAGTCTATGTTGGCAAACTTCCACAACTATCTCTTTCTAATTATTAAATGCTTTTTTATCTTTACATTTAATTCAATATGCTGAAATTTGTCCTTCATTAGATAGCTGTTATTGTTTAGCCACTATGTCACGTCCACCTCTTTTGCAACCCCATGGGCTGTTGCCTATCAGTCTCTTCTGTCCATGATTTCACAGGCAAGAATACTGGAGTGGGTTGCCATTTCCTTCTCCAGGGTATTTTCAAGACACAGGGATTGAAGCTGTGTCTCTTGCATTGGCAGGCAGATTCATCACCACTGAGGTAATGAATAAGGGAAGCCCTCATTAGATAGACTTGTTTAAAATTGTGTGGGGGCTTCAACTGTTGTATCATTATTGTGGTTTTATTTTTGTTCCCACTTATTTTGTTGTTTTATGATTTCTCCTTTGATTCTCATATTTCTACCTCAAATCTTCATGCATGGAAGGCTTTAAACAATTAGAAAAAAATTTTGGTTTATTAAGCTGTTTGACTCTATAAGAAAATACTTTGCAAAAGTTTTTATCTACTCCATGTTAAACATTTTGTTAGCCATCTATGTTGTCAGCTTTTATAATCTGACTGTTTTATGTGTCCCTCTTATATTCCATCCCCCAAAAAAAGAAATGCAAAAAGGCAAAATGGTTGTTTGAGGAGGCTTTACAAATAGCTGTGAGAAGAAACAAAGCTAAAGGCAAAGGAGAAAAGGAAAGATATACCATTAGAATGCAGAGTTCCAAAGAATAGGAAAGAGAGATAAGAAAGCATGCCTCAGTCATCAATGCAAAGAAATAGAGGGGAAAAAAATAGAATGGGAAAGACTAGAGATCTCTTCAAGAAAATTAGAGCTACCAAGGGAACATTTCATGCAAAGATGGGCACAAGAAAGGGCAGAAATTGTATGGCCTTCACAGAAGCAGAAGATATTAAGAAGAGGTGAGAAGAATACAGAGAAGAACTATACAAAAAAGATCTTCATGGCACAGATAATCACGGTGGTGTGATCACTCACCTAGAGCAAGACGTCCTGGAGTGTGAAATCAAGTGGGCCTAGGAACCATCACTACGAACAAAGCTAGTGAATGTGACAGAATTCCAGTTAAGCTATTTCAAATTCTAAAAGATGATGCTGTGAAAGTGCTGCATTCAATATGCCAGCAAATTTGGAAAACTCAGCAGTGGCCACGACCTGGAAAAGGTCAGTTTTCATTCTAATCCCAAAGAAAGGCAATGCCAAAGAATGCTCAAACTACTGCACAATTTCACTCATTGCACACGCTAGTAAAATAATGCTCAAAATTCTCCAAGCCAAGCTTCAGCAATACATGACCTGTGAACTTCCAGATGTTCAAGCTGGATTTAGAAAAGGCAGAGGAACCAGAGATCAAATTGCCAACATCCGCTGGATCATCGAAAAAGCAAGAGAGTTCCAGAAAAACATCTATTTCTGCTTTATTGATTATGTCAAGCCTTTGACTGTGTAGATCACAATAAACTGTGGGAAATTCTGAAAGAGATGGGAATACCAGATGACCTCTTCTGCCTCCTGAGAAATCTATATGCAGATCAAGAAGAAACAGCTAGAACTGAACTTGGAAAAACGGACTGGTTCCAAATCGGGAAAGGAGTACATCAAGGCTGTATATTGTCACCCTGCTTATTTAACTTATATGCAGAGTCCATCATGAGAAATGCTGGTCTGGATGAGGCACAGGCTGGATCGCTGGGAGAAATATCAATAACCTCAGATATGCAATGACACCACCCTTATGGCAGAAAGCAAAGAAGAACTAAAGAGTCTCTTGATGAAAGTGAAAGAGGAGAGTGGAAAATTTGGCTTAAAATTCAACAGTCAGGAAACTAAGATCATGGCATCTGGCCACATCACTTCATGGCAAATAGATGGGGAAACAGTGATAGACTTTATTTTGGGGGGCTCCAAAATCACTGTAGATATTGACTGCAGCCAAGAAATTAAATGATGCTTGCTCCTTGGAAGAAAATTCATGACCAACCTAGACAGCATGTTAAAAAGCAGAGACATTACTTTGTCAACAAAGGTCTGTCTAGTCAAAGCTATGATTTTTCCAGTAGTCATGTATGGATGTGAGAGTTGGACTGTAAAGAATGTTGAACACCAAAGATGATGCCTTTGAATTGTGGTGTTGGAGAAAACTCTTGAGAGTCCCTTGGACAGCAAGGAGATCCAACCAATCCATTTTAAAGGAAATCAGTTCTGAGTGTTCATTGGAAGGACAGATGCTGAAGCCGAAACTCCAATATTTTGGCTACCTGATGTGAAGAACTGACTCATTGGAAAAGACCCTGATGCTGGGAAAGATTGAAGGCAGGAGGAGAAAGGGACAACAGAGAATGATATGGTTGGATGGCATCACCAACTCAAAGGACATAAGTTTGAGTAAATTCTGGGAGTTGGAAATGGACAGGGAGGCCTGGTGTGTTTCAGTCCATGGTGTCTCAAAAAGCCGGACACAACTGAGCAATTAAACTGAACTTATATTTCTTCATACCTTTGCATCTGTGTTTTTTTCTCCCCTAGTTCTTTATACATTTAATATGGGAAGAGACCAGAAGAGTACATTAAATTAACATGATGAAGAGTGTGGTAAGCTACATGGCCATAAAATGATAAGGCAATACACATATATAGAGAGATTTTTTCCCTTCAACTCCATTTCCCTTGCAACTCCACGAGAGCTAAGAGGACCAGGAAGCCTTCTTCAGCCCATATGCTTGATCTTGATGTCTAAAAAAGTCTTAATTTTCCAGAGTAGTAAAAAGCACTTTAGAAACCTGTTGCTCTGATCTGAAATGGTTGCTAATCTGTTCAGATTTTCTTTCTTAATGTAATTATTCTCAAAATTTATCTGAATGTTCAATGTACTTGGAATGTTTTATTAATGTTTTGATATTTTTAATAGTATAGTCTAAAATTAGGGCTTTGGGCCCTAAAATGATCTAAAATAAAATTACTGTTTCTACTTCTCAAGTTCTTTGTTAGAAGTGGGCAAAGATTTTGTTCCTGCTCAGATTAGAAATGTTTTGTTGTGCATTTTTAAGAATAAATCTTTTAGTATTTTTTTAAAATTTTATCTATACTTATTAATTGATCTATAATCTATCATTCTAGAACCAGTGTGAGCAGTTTATATTTCCCTAGCAGAATGAAGCAGGGCAAAGGCTAATAAAGTTTTGCCAAGAGAATGCACTGGTCATAGCAAACACCCTCTTCCAACAACACAAGAGAAGACCCTACACATGGACATCACCAGATGGTCAATAACTAAAATCCGATTGATTATATTATTTGCAGCCAAACATGGAGAAGCTCTATACAGTCAGCAAAAAAGAGACTGGGAGCTGACTGTGGCTCAAATCATGAACTCCTTATTACCAAATTCAGACTTAAATTGAGGAAAGTAGGGAAAACCACTAAATCATTCAGGTATGACCTAAATCAAATCCCTTATGATTATACAGTGAAAGTGACAAATAGATTCAAAGGATTAGATCTGATAGAGAGTGCCTGAAGAACTATGGACGGAGGTTTGTGACACTGTACAGGAGGCAGGGATGAAGACTACCCCCAAGAAAAGAAATGCAAAAAGCAAAATGGTTGTCTGAGGAGGCCTTACAAATAGCTGTGAGTAGAAAAGAAGCAAAAAGCAAAGGAGAAAAGGAAAGATGTACCCATTTGAATGCAGAGTTCCTAAGAAGAGATAAGAAAGCCTTCCTCGGTGATCAGTGCAAAGAAATATAGGAAAACAATATAATGGGAAAGACTAGAGATCTCTTCAAGAAAATAAGATATACCTAGGGAACATTTCATGCAAAGATGGGCTCAATAAAGGACAGAAATGGTATGGACCTAACAGAAGTAGAAGATATTAAGAAGAGGTGGCAAGAATACACAGAAGAACTGTACAAAACAGATCTTCACAATCCAGATAATCACGATGGTGTGATCACTCACCTAGAGGAAGACATCCTGGAATGTGAAGTCAAGTGGGCCTTAGGAACCATCACTATGAACAAAGCTGGTGGAGGTGATGGAATTCCAGTTGAGCTATTTCAAATCCTAAAAGATCATGCTGTGAAAGTGCTGAACTCAATATATGCCAGCAAATTTGGAAAACTCAGCAGTGGCCACAGGTTTGAAAAAGGTCAGTTTCATTCCAATCCCAAAGAAAGGCAACGCCAAAGAACACTCAAACTACCACAAAATTGCACTCATCTCACACATTAGCAAAGTAATGCTCAAAATTCTCCAAACCAGTCTTCAACAATATGTGAACTGTGAACTTCCAGTTGTTCAAACTGGTTTTAGAAAATGCAGAGGAACCAGAGATCAAATTTCCAACATCTGCTGGATCACCAAAAAGCAAGAGAGTTTCAGAAAAACATCTATTTCTGCTTTACTGACTATGCCAAAGCCTTTGACTGTGTGGATCACAGCAAACTGTTGAAAATTTTAAAAGAGATGGCTATGCCAGACCACCTGACCTGCCTCTTGAGAAACCTGTATGCAGGTCAGGAAGCAACAGTTAGAACTGGACATGGAACAACAGACTGGTTCCAAATAGGAAAAGGAGTATGTCAAAGCTGTATGTTGTCACCCTACTTATTTAACTTATATGCAGAGTACATCATGAGAAATGCTGGGCTGGATGAAGCACAATCTGGAAGCAAGATAGCCGGGAGAAATATCAATAACCTCAGATATGCAGATGACAACACCCTTATGGCAGAAAGGGAAGAAGAACTAAAGAGCCTCTTGATGAAAGTGAAAGGGGAGAGTGAAAAATTTGACTTAAAGCTCAACATTCAGAAAACTAAGATCATGGCATCTGGTTCCATCACTTCATGGCTAATAAAGGGTGAAACAGTGGAAACAGTGGCTGACTTTATCTTTTGGGGCTCCAAAATCACTGCAGATGGTGACTGCAGCCATGAAATAAAAAGATGTTTACTTCTTGGAAGGAAAGTTATGACCAACCTAGACAGCATATTAAAAAGCAGAGACATTGCTTTGCCAACAAAGGTCTGTCTAGTCAAGGCTATGGTTTTTCCACTAGTCATGTATGGATGTGAGAGTTGGACTATAAAGAAAGCTGAGCATCGAAGAATTGATGCTTTTGAACTGTGGTGTTGGAGAAGACTCTTGAGAGTCCCTTTGACTGCAAGGAGATCCAACCAGTCCATCCTAAAGAGATCAGTCCTCGGTGTTCATTGGAAGGACTGATGCTGAAGCTGAAACTCCAGTACTTTGGCCACCTGATGCAAAGAGCTGACTTATTTGAAAAGACTCTGATTCTGGGAAAGACTGAATATGAGAGGAGAAGGGGACGACAGAGGATGAGATGGCTGGATGGCATTACCGACTCGATAGGCATGAGATTGAGTAAGCTCCGGGAGTTGGTGATGGACAGGGAGGCCTGGTGTGCTGCGATTCAGGGGGTCGCAAAGAGTCGGGCACGACTGAGTGACTGAACTGAACTGAACTAACTATTTTGTTGCAAATTAAAACAAAACAAAACAAAAAACAACCCCAAGTCAAAATGTTGTAAGCAAAAATGGACTATAGCTCTTATCACTGAAAAATCTAAGAGTAGATGATCAGTTATCAACAGATCTGGTGGTCAAACATTGTCAGTTGGACTGATAATATATAGTCACCCATTTCCTTTAGAACTAATACAAGATAGCAAAGAATAGTGAACAAATGGTTAGAAAACCACCCTCTAGCAAGGTGACTTTTCAGTAGAGACCTCAAGGAAGAAAGAGCCAAGTTTCTTGACTATTTGGAGAAGAGAATTTCAGTGTGTTTAGTCTGTTTCCAAACCAGCAGAAGTCAGTACTTTTAAGCAGAGAGACTGAGGGAAATATCTGGATGTAAAAGTGGAAGTGTTGAGAGGCTAGATATTTTTTTTTTTTTTTTTTTGAGTGTGGTGAAAAACCACTGAAAGATACTGTAAGCGGAAGTGACATTTTCTCAATATATTTTTAAAAAAATCCCTCTGGGCCCCATGTGGGGAATTAGATGTAAAATAATAAGAATGATGGTTAGTAATCCAGTTTAGAAGGCTGTTACTTTGAAACAGTGAAAGATAATTGACTTGATGGAGGTGATGGCAAGGGCCTGGATCCAGAATAGGATATGATCTGAAAACAGAGACATCAGAACTTTCAGATTGGTTGTGGAGTGTTAGAAGAAATAAGAGCATCCTCAATGTGGTTTAGCCTGAGTAATTAATTGCATGAAAGTGGTGCCATTCATTGAATTAGAGAATATTAAAGTGGAACAATTTGGAGTTCATAACATCTAGAGTTCTCTCTTGAGCCTGTTCCAGTTTGAAAGTTGGAGATATCTTCCCGACATATGAGTGGAGATATCTAGGATGCCAATGAAAATATTAGATTATTATTAGCAATGTTAGATGTCTACACCTATCAATTCCCTGGTGCTAGCCTAAAAGAAGTCTTCTTTTGACTGCCAGTAATGTAAAATTGAAACAAGTTCATAAAACTTAAAATTCAGAGGCATGTGAATTTCAGAGTTAGTTGATACAAGGGCTTAAAGTTATCAAACGCAGATTTTTTAAAAATCTGACATTCTGCTCCTTTACCACAGACTGGCTTCATCTTAAATTTGTTTCCTTTTTGGCCATGGAATGGCGTACAGGAGTAATTGATCTACATGTTTCCTCACTTTGTATCAGAAAGATGGGAGGCTGGTTTGCCATACTGTTGCTGTGACAACAAAGAGAGGAAAAAATTTTCTCACAAAAGTCCCCAGCAAATACTTTTTCATCTGTCCTTGGGCCACATGCTCATTCCTGAATGTGTAATTGTGGCAAAGAGAATAGAATTTTTCTGAGGGAGGAATGAATGGTTTGATATAAAGGCTAATGGGCAGAAATTGAAAGAAAAGAAGAATGTTTAATATGAGGGAAAATTATCAGGATTAATATTAGTAGTATTGTAAATGTAATATGAATAGAATTGATTAGTGGATTACTTGGAGTACATAAATAATCCTTCATGGTAAGTATAAATGACAAAGCAGAAAGAATAAAATTTCTTTTTACCGATTCCTTTCTTTTTGATAGAGTTACAAAACTGTTAAACAAACATGCATCTAGACTTTGGACTCATTTACACCATCTTAATGTGAAAATAAGTAGGAAAAGCAAAGTATTTGCTTTTCTCCTTCTGTTCTATTCCTTTGACTATGCCAAACTTTGAAAGTGCCAGATTTTGACACTGTACTCTGGGTTGAATGTATCCTAATTAAACTAGAAGTTTTTCAAATACGATTATATGGTAATCATTTCTATTCTATTCTAATCATAGGAAAGATGCTTTGAACTAATTTTCTTTTACTACTGAGGACTAGATAAAAGTAGGGCCAACACAAATCATATTTCATCCTCCAATACAGTAGCTATAACCTATCACTGTAGGGAGAAAAGATAAACTGTCATTTATAAACAGAACTTCTCACTGTTATTGTATACAAGTGAAAAAAGAATAACATACCCTCAATTTTCATCAAGGGGACCCTATGATTCATCCTCCAATACAGTAGCTATAACCTATCACTGTAGGGAGAAAAGATAAACTGTCATTTATATACAGAACTTCTCACTGTTATTGTATACAAGTGAAAAAAGAATAACGTACCCTCAATTTTCATCAAGGGGACTCTATGATGTTGAATTTTGCAATTCCTCAAAAAATGTATGAATGTAATGAATAAATGCAGATTCTATTTAAACTAATAGAAGAAAGATCTGACAAAAGTACAAAATGTCTTTTTGTGTTAAAAACATGTTTTGAACCTAAAGCAAATGGTTCTCAATTATGCCAAATAACCATGATGAACTAAAAAAAGTGAAACCTCCTAATCAATTTTCCATTATTTAAACTATTCATTATGAAGGATTTAAAAGTGTGCCTATTTTTGATCACTCAAAAAAGATGGGTAAAAAAGAGAAAAAAAATCAGATTACACTTTACTACCTGCTACCATGCTCTCCAACTTTCAGCACTGGACCAGAGTCTTTTTAAAACACATATTTTGAAGTCTAACACATTTTTTTAACCCTAAGATTATGTAAAACTCTATAGTGAGTATTATTCCATGCAGGATTGTCCAGAACTATCCTCATAGTATACTCTGCAGGACATTCAGAAAATAGTGACTCTAAACTCAAGACATAAATCCATACATCTACAGTGTTAAGAAATTGAAAGTTCCTCTTTGACTAGTCTATCCTTCATGTCTGCTCATTTTGAGCAGGTCTTTCATTATTATTTTTCTTTCTCTCTCTTCAGTGTGTGCTGCCTCAGTTATACTTGTATCAGTCTGATCATAGACCAAATCCCTTACTTCCTTACTGTGATCAATCAGATCAGTTCATTTCAATGGCTCAGTCGTGTCTGACTCTTTGTGACCCTATGGACTGCAGCATGCCAGGCTTCCCTGACCATCACTAACTCTCAGAGGTTACTGAAACTCATGTCCATTGAGTCAGTGATACCAGCCAACCATCTCATCCTCTGTTGTCCCCTTCTCCACCCGCCTTCAATCTTTCCCAGCATCAGAATCTTTCCAAGTGAGTCAGTTCTTTGCATCAGGTGGTCAAAGTATTGGAGTTTCAACTTCAGCATCAGTCCTTCCAATGAACTGATTTCCTTTAGAATGGACTGGTTGGATATCCTTGAAGTCCAAGGGACTCTCAAGAGTCAACACCACAGTTCAAAAGCATCAATTCTTTGGCGCTTAGCTTTCTTTACAGTCCAACTCTCACATCCATTCATGACTACTGGAAAAACCATAACTTTGACTAGATGGAATTTTGTTGGCAAAGTAATGTCTGCTTTTTAATATGCTGTCTCAGTGGGTCATAACTTTTCTCCCAAGAAGCAAGTGTCTTTTAAATTTATGGCTTCAGGCACCATCTGCAGTGATTTTGGAGCCCCCCCAAAGTAAAGGCTGTCACTCTTTCCATTGTTTCCTCATTTATTTGCCATGAAGTGATGGGACCAGATGTCATGATCTTAGTTTTCAGAATGTTGATTTTTAAACCAAATTTTTCACTCTCCTCTTTCACTTTCATCAAGAGGCTCTTTAGTTCTACTTCGCTTTCTGCCATAAGTTCTTCTTTGCTTTCTGCCTGATTGGGTCAGACCCCAAGATAACCTCCAGTTTTTTTATGTTTAGTGACTAAATTGTGTTTGACTATCAATGCTAAAAGATAAGCTCCATACTTAATATCAATTGATTTGCAAAATCCCTTCACAGCAGTACCCAGATTAGTGCTTGATTGTTAATTAAGGAAAACCAGGTATCTCAAGAAATTTAATGCTTTTCTATGTATGGGAAGATGTAAGCTGGGCTTACTGAAATCATTTCTTTCATGTGCACCTAATCTATCTGGGGCCACTATCCTGTTTTCACATCCTGAACTTCCTATCCTCAGGGCTTAATGTAGGGAGTGGCTACAGTCTGACGGCTGTTCAGTTCAGTTCAGTCATGTCCAACTCTTTGTGATCCCATGGACTGCAGCACACCAGGCCTCCCTGTCCATCACCAATGCCTGGAGTTTACTCAAACTCATGTGCATTGAGTCAGTGATGCCATCCAACCATCTCATCCTCTGTCATCCCCTTTTCCTCCCGCCTTCAATCTTTCCAGCATCAGCGTCTTTTCAAATGAGTCAGCTCTCTGCATCAGGTGGCCAAAGTATTGGAGTTTCAGCTTCAACATCAGTCCTTCCAAAGTACATTCAGACCTGATATCCTTTAGGATGGACTGGTTGGGTCTTCTTGCAGTCTAAGGGACTCTCAAGAGTCTTCTCCAACACCATAGTTCAGAAGTATCAAATCTTTGGTGCTCAGTTTTCTTTATAATCCAACTCTCACATCCATACATGACTACTGGAAAAACCATAGTCTTGACTAGATGGACCTTTGTTGCCAAAGTAATGTCTCTGCTTTTTAATATGTTGTCTAGGTTGGTCACAACTTTTCTCCCAAGGAGTAAGCGTCTTTTAATTTCATGTGATCAACAACTTTACCAAATGAGAAATTTTTTTCATGGGTTACTGAAGGACAGCACAGGCATCAAAAAATAGCATCTCTTCAGGGAATCATGTATACCCTTTGGCTTTTTGCTAAATTCCTCTCTCTTCTCCACCTCTACAGAGAAACAACCATTTTCTTAGGCAACGTGTTTCGTCTCACACATTGGCACCTCGAGGTGTTTTTTTTTGTTTGTTTTTTAAATTTTTTTTCCTATAAACAGTTTTCTCAGAGAATCTTATTCTGAATTAACTTATGTTGATATTGTAAATGCAGATTGTTTCCAATAGTTATCTTTAGTGTAACTTAACTAAAAATTCTCTGTTGAGACAGCCTGTTTCAATCAACCCTGTGCCTCTTAGATTCTATGAATTACTTAGGTGTCTAATGGCTTGGTTGGAGAAGACTCTTGAGAGTCCCTTGGACCGCAAGGAGATGCAACCAGTGTGTTGCATCCTGTGCACAGGAGATCAGTCCTGTGTGTTCATTGGAAGGACTGATGCTGAAGCTGAAACTCCAATACTTTGGCCATCTCATGCAAAGAGTTGACTCATTGGAAAAGTCCCTGATGCTGGGAGAAATTGGGGGCAGGAGGAGAAGGGGATGACAGAGGATGAGATGGCTGGATGGCATCACCAACTCAATGGACATGAGTTTGAGTAAGCTCTGGGTGTTGGTGGTGGACAGCAAGGCCTGGCGTGCTGCGATTCTTGGGGTCGCAAAGAGTCGGACACGACTGAGTGACTGAACTGTACTGAACTGAATGGCTTAATGCAAAAAGGAGAGTGTCTCACTCTTCTTTCTGATAAGATCATGGTCCTTCTTGCTTTGCTCACCCTTCCTTCATGTATCTGTATCCCTGTAATGTTTACTAAATGTTCAGGCTGTTATGCTCTGTTTCCAGTCATTCACTTTTTCCTTAGTGTGTGATTTGTCACTTAGTATTCCTCTCAGACAGAGCTTTTCACTGAACTTGATGTGATAACTGGAAGTTAATTGTAATTTAAAAAAAATACTACTAAAATACAGAAATTATGGTGGAATCTCTTCAAGAGACTCTAATGTTTTCCTCAATTTGTGATATTCAATATTATGTTTTAAAAATATCTTTATTGTTTTCATAATATACCCTGTGATTACATCCCTTATTTAAGTTTATGCTTGAAATATAATGTTGCTATAAATTTATGTTTGAAACATCTTTTAAACTATAAAACAATATAAAA
Organism: Muntiacus reevesi; assembly: GCF_963930625.1. Taxonomy (NCBI): domain Eukaryota; kingdom Metazoa; phylum Chordata; class Mammalia; order Artiodactyla; family Cervidae; genus Muntiacus; species Muntiacus reevesi. The sequence goes on along the minus strand of NC_089254.1, from coordinate 84,472,307 downwards.
AGTTGATGCTTTAGAAATAAGATTTTATACAGTTACTGATATGTTCATTGGGATTGGACACAAATGCTATTAGATTGCAAGGAAATGAACTCTAAACAATGTAATGTAGTTACTACTGTTAGGAAACTAAAGAATAAGTAGAACATATTATTGTCAAGTGCTTGGGATGCAACATGATACCAAATGCTTGCAGGAAGATAGCTGATTGCAATAGGAATGGGTAACAACCCCACAATTAATGCATAGGAAATAAATTTGAAGTATTGGGTGACTAGAAAATTCAATTCAAAATATCAACATTAAAAAATAAATAGGTAAGAGCAGTTTAAAAATGCTTATGAGAGATAAGAAGTACCAGAAGCTTGTAGATTAATTTCTTTCCTTCTGGTCAGTCATTTAGGAAAAAAGTGTCCATCCATCATGCTCAGTTGTGTCCAACTCTTTGAGAACCCAGGGACTGTAGCCTTCCAGGCTCTTCTGTCCATGAGATTCTCCAAACAAGAACACTGGAGGGTGTTGTCATTTCCTACTCCAGGGAAACTTTCAGACCCAGGGATTAAACTCAAATCTCTTGCATCTCTTCCAAGGGCAGGTGGATGCTTTACCACTGAGCCACTAGGGGTGCACTGAATCCTCATATTCATGCTTCTCTTAGTTAAAAAATTCTACTTTCAGCACTTATTTTTTATTTTTTATTAGTGAGAATTTCATTTTAACTTTTCTTAAAATTGAACATTTTTACATTGTAGATTTTGTACCAAAACTTCCTTCTCTGCATCTTTAAAAATTATAACTTGGAATAGCTGTTACATTAATTGTTAGTCTTAGTGTAGCTTTTTATATTGCTTCAGTAAAGGTAGAAAAACAATAATGGATTGTTTTGGCATTATATGAGTTCATTGCCCTATCTAGTTGATTCAATCTCTTTTTTCCACCTCTTATTATCTTAAATTACACTGTATTTCATATTCAGGTTTTTTTTTTTGTTTTTTTCATTTGTAGGACAAACTAATTGCTAATGTGAGGAAGAAATGTGTAGAATTCGGAGCTGGACCCACCCCCAACTCAGCCAGTAACTGGGAGGTTATGAAGAAGAACAAGATTAGAAGTTGCTTGAATATGTAGGGAGCATTTGGGTCCTAGAGTAATTGAGAACAATCACAACAAAAAAGCAGTTTTATATACCTCTTTTAGATATCTTCATCATAGTAGAATATGGACATTCATAGACTTTAACAGGAAAGAAAATAAGAAAACTTTAAAGGTTTCTGTTGATAGAGAATGAAAGAAAAACTAAGAACATGTGGTACTGTTACCAAACTTAAATTTGGCTGCTCATGGCTCAAGAATCTAATACTGAGAGACCAACATTGGGTAAAAGGAAAGAGCATTATTGTGGAAGCTGACAATCCCAAGGAGAAGGTTGACCCATGGACCAAAGAACTGAGTCCCTACTCCCCATGGTTTGCTTGGAGGTTATACATACAGGGGAAAGAGAAAAAGAGCTACATGCTCATGAAAGGTTTCAGGGTATATGCTCAGTTCATGGACATCCTTTTGTTTGGCTGGTGATGAGATAACCAGGAGTCAACATCATCAACTTCTGGTTCCAAATGGTCTGTGGGTCTACATACTTGTGGGCAGCATGTTTGTGAGCAAACTCGTCTGATGGGGGTTTTAGTATATACAAAATAGTTCAAAAGATATGGTGCAGAATGTTTTATATAGCCCTTAAGAAAAACTGTCTTTGACTTTGTTTAATAGCTAAACTATCATTATTTTGTCTTGTTTGACAATTTTTCTTTGTTTCTGCATTTTCTCATTTCTCTGATTAAATTTATTATTTGGCTTAAGTTTTTTTACAGACAAGAGGCAAGTGGAGGACATGAGTGGGGCAGGTCTGTCCCAGAGAGGCCCCATAAGGCCTTGTGCAGTTACAGTAGCAAGATGAAAATACTTTTTTAAAAGATAAGTAAGAAAGACTAAAAAGTGTCCTTTTGGCTTAGCAACAAAGAACTCTTCAGTTATCTTGGAAAGACAATTTCAATGTAATATGGTAAATTAGGGGTGAAATGATGGAAGCCAGAGGTGAGGAAAGAGAAATTTTTTTTCCTGAACATTTGTTCATTCAACAAATATTCAGCACCTACAATGTGCCAGACATTGGCCACAACTGGTCACACTGGTCACAACAGCAAACAATCCTCCTTGCCCGTAGTAAGCTTAGGCTGTGGAAGAAGGTGTTTAAATGCCAATTGCAAATGTAAAAAATAAATAAAATAAGCAAAACCTCAATTAAATAGAGTTGGATTGGATACAGTTAAAATTGCCATTGGATACAATGACATATTATTATGCACAGTCAAACTGAACTTTCAAAACAGTCCTTGTGTTCTAAACTTTTCCAATATATACCTGATTTATATAACTTTGTTGTTGAGTCAATTGTCTTGGGGTTTATGGAGATGAACTATTATGTTTGTATTAAGATTTGCTGGGAGTGATAGGTGGACATATCTATATATCAATAAGGACTAACCATCTCTCTTTTTTGTATATAGGAAATTGACAACTATACTGTTTGAACCCCACAGTGTTTTACTCCACTTTCAAAATGATTAACTTGGCACTTTCCCCCGTTTTTTTTTTTTTTTAATTGAAAGTAAGATTTTTTTCTCATTTTAGGGCAAAGGATAACTAGAAGGATTAAACTAAAAAGATAGTTTAGATGGTGTATATTTTTAAAACTAAGGACATGTATACAGGTTCTGTGTTGCCACGTTTATATGTGACAGATGAAAAAAAAATTCCTCTGTAATGATCATGGTGTTAAAATTTTGGGCTTTAGTAAACTTGGAGAACCAGTAGTCATAAGGTCAGTGGATAGTTTCACTCCCAAAGAAATGAATTGCTCCTGTGTATTTCCCTGTAGGACCCAATAGTAAATCCTGTCTCAGTCCTGTATATTTATAAGGACCTTAAAAGATGACCACCAAGGCTTTGGGCCTACGCTAAACAGGAAGCTTATGAAAATATCTGTATAAACTTTTTTTTTTCTTTCCAATAAGCTCACATTTGGATAAGTTTAAAAATATAGTAATTACCTTATGTTTCCTTAATGCTATAATTTGGGTGATTGTTAATTCAGTTAGATATTGGGGGAAAAAAATAGAGTTGGGAGACTAGAAAACTGAGATCTCACACCCTGCTGACCTTAACAAGAAGAAGACAGACTTCCCTTTCCTGGCAAAGATATTTGATACAAATGAACTTACAGAACAGAGACTCACAGATTTAAAGAATGAACTTGTGGTTGCAGGGAGGAGAATGGAGGGAAGGGATAGATAGAGAGTTTGGGATGAAGTACATACTGCTATATTTCAAATAGATAACCAACAAGGACCTATTGTATAGCACATGGAACTCTGCTCACTGTTATGTGCAGCCTGGATAGGAAAGAAGTTTGGGAGTGAACAGATACGTATATATGTATGGCTGAGTCCCTTCACTGTCCACCTGAAACTAATCACAACATTGTTTATTAATTGACTATACTCCAATATAAAATAAGGTTAAAAAAAGACTCAATGAAAAGCCATGAACTCTTTGCTATTAAAACCCTCCCAGCTCTCTTTCCCTCTCTATACCAGCTTTCTTCTTCCCTTTCCAGTCCTTTTCTTGCATGTTTCCCCGTGGTCGCAAACCTTGGGTTGCCCCATTCTACTGATCCCAAATAAACACATCCTTGTTGGAGAATTATCTGGTAGTCTTACTTGTTTCAGATCAACACAGAGAATAAGAAGGAAAAGTTGAAAATAGATTGAGAAAAGATGTGTAATTGACCCCTTGGATAGTTTTCCTCAAATAGCCAGCTGCAGAGCTCGAATTGTTATCTCAACTGGTGGTAAATGAATACAGGGATGGGAAAGAAAGGGAAGATGGACTAACACACGTGCTTCCTGCTGAAAAAAATTGTTTTCTTCAAATATGTTAGCTACTTCTTCCTGCAAATATATACGTACAGCAGATAGTTCAGTCCAAATAGCCTTGGAAATATTTATGTGAATCCTTATTTCATTCTAGTTTTGCACTGGGGTGGTTTCATGTAAATGACTGGAGGGAGAAATCAAAAATAAGCAGAAGATTCACATTTAACAGCATCTCATTAACTACGGTGGCTCAGTGGTAAAGAACCCAAATGCCAATGCAGGAGAGGCAGGTTTGATCCCTGGGAGGGGAAGATTCCCCTGGCAAAGGAAACCGGCAACCCACTCTAATATTCTTTCCTGGGAAATCCTACAGACAGAGAAGCCTGGCCAGGTGCACATGGTGTCGCAAAAGAGTCTGACAAGACTTAGCAACTAAACAGCTAATTAATTATAGCATCAAATCACAGTCCTATAAATCATTGAAGTGGTTAATCAAATCTGAAAAGTAGCATTCCTCATTGCTAGATTTATTTCACTGTAAAAACTGCGTTAGAACTCTTGCCTTTAGGGGGAGACAACTGGGAACTAAAATAAGGGCCCTGTCCCCAGCAGCTTTCAACCTACCAAACCCGCCTAGGTTTGCGAAAGGCTTTTCATTGGTTACGAGATTTAGGAAACGTGTAGCATCTCCTCTCCTCCCTCTGTCTCCCGCCTGAGAGACTGCTCGAAATTGGCGGGAGCCGCCCTAAGTGAATCGGCGGGAATTCGGGGCGCGGGGGTAGTACAGCCGCCACCCGCCCCGTCAAGCGCTGAATCCTCTAGGTGTTCCGGGAAACATCCAGCGCATTTTAGGCCTAGACACCAACTCGTAATTCGTCCTCCAAAGGCCCGAGAACGAGCAGCTGGTATACCCTAGCGGTCGTGTGCGCATGCGTGGGATTGGCTTGCTGGCGTGCGTGTGACGTCACGAGCGCGCCCGTCCGAACTCTTCCTAGTTTCTCTTAAGAGAGTGGGTCAGTCAATTTCCAAGTAAGTTTGGAGATCTTGACGTGGTTGCCAGGTGAGTTGGGACCTGAACCGATATTATGAAGAGCCTGGTTTAGCTTAGGTCAACATTTGGAGGAGTTATTGCAGGGAAACTCTTCATACTTGTCTTTCTCGTGAGCTTAACTTGTGTTGAGCATCTTAGCATTGCATTTTGTGAGCAGCTGACTTCAGTTAGTCCAGGTCTCCGCCGGTCATCTGGCTTGGAGAAGCTTGGTGCGCACACACTAAAACTAAATATAGATACTAGTGCGTGTCCCAGGCAATAAGTTTGGGGGGAAAAGGAACCTGAAAATGCGCAAGTTAACAGCAGTTCAATAGTTTCTTTAGACTGCGTAGGGGCTGGAGGGAGAAGGCAACAGATATATTTTGGAGTCATAAACTTTTGGGGCACAGTTTGTCTACACAATGTTACAACTGCCAAAGGGATTTAAAAACAAGCGCAAAACATTTCAACCTCCTTTCCCTTCCTCAGTAGTTTGTACACTTTAAAGCACAGTGGTAAAGGCAGTTGTTAGGGCCCTTTTCACAGATCCTAAAACTAAATTGTACAAGTAGTTCTTAAAATACAAGACTAATAGAAAATGGTTAAGTTTGAATGCCTTAGGAGGATGTGTGTATTGATCCTCGTAATAGAATTACAGAATAATTCACCGGTCCTTCTCCCCCAACAAGTGATGACTAACTAGAAAGGAAAAGCAAAAGTAAGTCAAAAGACGCTTCAAGCAAATTATTTACTATATTTTGGATAAAATACTGGTTTTTGTGTTTTCAGCAGTAAGTTATCAACTTCTCTAACTGAATTTGCTTTCCATCACACTATGAAGCAGATCTGATATGCCACTTGAATTAATAAAAGAAGTCAACGGAGTGCCTGAAGTTGATCTGCTAAATAAATTACACAAAGTCGATATCAGATCCCTACAGCCAGGTTGTGATTATGACAATAAATATATCCAGGTGAGAATTGACTCAACTCAGAATAGTTATCATTTGTTTTCAGAAGTTGGATTGTCGAGTGCCTTGGTGTGTTGTTTATTTGAACTTATCCTGATGTGAGTAACTGAACTTCTTGGATGCACAGGTCAATAGTTTTTTTATCAAATTAGGGAAATTATTGACTAATGTTTCTTGGAATTTTTTTTTCTTGCTTATTTTTACTCTCTTCTTTTTCTGGATGTCACTTACATGTATGTTTGCATGTTGGTTTCTTTGATATTGTCCTTCTGGTCTGTCAGGTACTGTTTGTCTTTCTTCAGTACTGTTTTTGTTTTGTGTTTTGGCTGAGGATTTTCAGACTGTGGAATTTCTATTGATTTTGTCTTTAAGTTCCTGAACTTTTGGGGGGGTTATATCCAATATTTGTTATGCATATTTAGTGAATTTTTAAATTTCAGTTATTGTGTATTTAATTTTGGGTCAAAGTTAAGAGTGATGGGAAGCAGGTAAACAGCTTACTGACAAAATGTGTCATATAGTGAAAGAGAAATGATGTAACTTTTCAGTTTTACCTCGTAATCAATCTTCTCCATGTAGACATTTATCTTTCATTTTTTTTGTTTTCCATTTTCCTGATATTTCCTGTCATATGAAGTAAAGTTCTGTGTATTACGGCTGGTCTTCTCTACTTCATTGTATTTAAATTTCTAATCAAATGTTTTTTAGTATTTGCAAACTCACTTCACATTTGGTTGATTAGGATGATGCTTCTCGCATACTTGTGTTTATTAATAAAATGCTTTGATTAATTTTCTTTCTGATGGATCATTAATCTTAATTATTACTATGCTGTACCTAACTTCATCATTCTTCACTTATTTTGTGTGTTTGATATAGAAGAATTTAAGTGAAATATTTAAAAAATTCTAGCATTTTTATTAGTGTTATTAAGATAAACCCTTTTAGATATAAATGAAATGTCAGTTTGAATTCTTACATTCCTTTTTCTAACCTGTGCATGTCTGCAGGTGTCTCAAGAAACATTTACATTTCTTGAATTTTACTAAATGCATTTTACAATGAAATTCACTGTATTTTAGTATATATAGGCCTGTGAGTTTTGACAGATGTATAAAAACGTGTAACTGCAACCATAATCAAGCTGTAGAACATGCTTTCACTCTCCCAAAATTTTATAGTCAGCTGCTACCTTAATTTCAATCCATGGAAACCACTTTTGACCAGTTTTCTCATGTTATACAGTATTTTTTGCCTTTCAAGAATGCCATGTAAATTGAATCATACAGTATGTAGTGTTGGACATGACTGAGTAGAGTTGGACATGACTGAGCAACTGAACTGAACTGTTTGTAGCTTTTTTCTTTTTAATTATAGTTGATGTACAATATTATATGTTACATGTATCAGTGTGTAGCCTTTTGATTGTGGCTTCTTTTCACTCCTTGCAATTCTTCAGGTTGTTATGTTTATCAATAGTATTACATTTTATTGATTGCTGGAATTCCACCACAGTCTGTTTATAACATTCCCCAGTGTAGCAGTACTTGGATTCTTTCCAGTATTTTGTAATGATGAATAAAGAAGTGTTAAAATTTTATTCTATTTTTTACTTATGTCATTACAGTCTCTTGAATTTATGTGTAACTATTTTTTTCTCACTTCAGGGAAAACTCTCACTTATCTCTTCTTTAATTTGTGGTGAAAACAGAAGAGCTATTTTAAAGATTGGACTTCAAGGTAAATGACAAGACCATTTCTACTTAACTTTTTGCTTATAATTTAGAAATGGGTAACTTTATGTATACGTACACACATAACCACAAAAATCATTTTTAGTATGAAACTCTATAGAGTGAAAAGTTATTCTTTTACTCCAGCATCAAATATATGGAATGAAAATTACTCTTTTCCTCTCTAAATCTTTTTCTTCAAAGTCTGTCCACTCCTCACTCCCCCATGGCTTCCATTTTACTTCAGATTCCTTTAATGTCCTATCCAGATATTACAATGGCTAACTTATCTCCCTATTTCTAGTTTCATTAATGTGACCCAAACAGCAAATTGTAAGATAATGCTATTTTCAGCATGTTATTTCTTTCCTAGGTGTTACGTAAACTAATTCTTCTCCCTAGTAACCCATAAATAATCTTGGTAAGAGTTTAGAATCCTTGGAGACCAAAGTAAATCTCATATGAAGTCTGAAATTAAATGAATGAAGAATGGTCTACAGCAGAAAATGAGAAATAAACTTTGAAATATGTTTCCAAAACTATTGGAAACCATATACATAACAGACACTGTTCTAGGTACAGGGAATATAGCAATGACCAAAACAAGGTTCTTGCATTCATGGAGTTTACATTGTAGGGGAATAAATAAATTCAGCAAATAATTGTACAAAGTAATAATTGACAGAAATTTGGTTTGAAGAAAAATAGAGCAGGATGTGGTGATGTTCCTGATGTATTATCCTTTTATATATTCCTAGGTTTGATTTGCTAATGTTTTGTTAAGAATTTTTGCATTTAATATTTATTAAAAAATATGGTAGGAATCTGTCTTTTCCTGTAGTGATTTTGATTGATTTTGATGTTGGGGTAATGCTGTCCTTAGTAAAGAGGTGTTTATGGCCCCTGCTTTCCTATTTTCTCGAAGACTTTACCTGGAATTGTTTACTTCTTCCTTAAATGTTTATAGAATTCACTGGTGAAATCACTTGTACCTGGAGATTTTTTCATTCAGTTCAGTTCAGTCGCTCAGTTGTGTCCAACTCTTTGCGACCCCATGAATTATAGCACGCCAGGCCTCCCTGTCCATCACCACTTCTGGAGTCTACCCAAACCCATGTCCATCGAGTTGGTGATGCCATCCAGCCATCTCATCCTCTGTCGTCCCCTTCACCTCCCACCCCCAATCCTTCCCAGCATTAGGGTCTTTTCCAATGAGTCAACTCTTTGCATGAGGTGGCCATTAGAGTTTCAGCTTCAACATCAATCCTTCCAGTGAACACCCAGGACTGATCTTCTTAGGAAGATTTAATTCTAAGTTCAGTCCCTGTAATTGACATAGGGCTATTGAAATTATCTCTTTCTTTCTTGGGTAAGTATTGATACATTGTGTTTCTAAAGGAATTTATCCAGGTCATCTTGGTTGTCAATATGTTGGTGTAAAGTCATTCATAAAATACTTTTTATATGCTTTTATTGTATGTAGGATCTGTAGTGATGTCGTATTTCATTGATTTGATAATTCATGACTTCTGTCTCTCTCTCTTACTTTTTTCCTGATCATTCTGGCTGGAGATTTATTTTATTGATTTTTTAAATCAGCTTTTAAGTGAACGCTGGACATTCAGAATTTTATATTATCACATATTGGATTTATTTGTAATTCTTTAAATATTATTTATCTTCATTTTGGAATACTATAAATTCTCTTGGAATCAATTTGATTAACTTTGTTAGGGTGGGTCTAGAGCAGCGTTTATGTGGGGACTAATTTGTCCTGATAACTAAGGAAGTGCCCTTCTGACAAGTTTACCATGTGCTTTGGGTGTGAGGATTCCACTCTGGAGCCGGAACAGTTCACAGCACTGTGTGAGTCTCAGAATTATCCCGCCTCTTTCTTTCAAGTGGTTCTGATTCCTTTTTGGGATTCTTTCCTCCCGTGCTTTTGGAGATCAGTACTCAGCCAAAGACCCAAAGGCACTCATCTCCAGAGCACTTGTCTATGCTGCTGTCTTCCTTTCAGCAACATGTTGCACAAATTCTGTCCATTTTGCTGTCCTCAAATCTGAACTCTCCTCTCTCCTGGATTCAGTGAGGCTGTTGGGCTTTCTTTAGATTTACCTCCATTTTCTGTTGCCTAGAATCTCCAGGGAATAAATTAAGGCTCTGGCTTTGCTTTCCTTCTCAAAGAGAATAGTTGCCTGCACTTCCTGTTGTCCACTGTCTGAAAACTTGTGTTTTTATATATATATACACACATATATACATATATATATATACATACATACATATATATATATACACATACATATATATATATACATATATATATATATATATATATATATATAGTTGTTGTTTTTGTCATGGCCAGAAATAGACATCTGACAGGGCATTTACTATATTAAAGAAGTAAGTTATATCTTGATTATATTTATCTTGATTATATATATCTTGATTGTATTTTTGAGAACATTAGTGTTTTAATTTATGTATCTACTTATTTTGAGGAATTGGATGACAGAAGTAAACAAAAGGAGGTAATAGGCAGATGTGTGATAGTTTTTTCACTGCTGGTGATAAAGTAGCAGATTGAAGAGTTATAAGTTACACTGCAAGTTTTGGAAAGATGTTTCATATACTTCATAGATACATGAAAGTCTGATGTGAGGGCCGTTGGAGTAATTGTTTGAAAGCTGATATTAATGAGACCTCCCTCAGATGATACAGTAACTGAATCTTAGTATTTGGCTTTGCTTCAGTGGTTCTAGGAGGTGACCTCTGGAGAACAAAGATTATGGAGAGTCTTCCCCAAAGCCTAGAATTTCCAAATGAGATTCCTCGTAGCATATCTGTTTCTTCTTTTCCAAATAGTTCTTATTGTCAAAATCACAAAAAGTTCAGTTTTTATACACACACTACTCTTTTACTCTTCAATAAATGGGTGCTGCAGAGAACTCACTTGTCTAGCTTAAAACTTAAAGTTCTGATAATTATATATTACCAGAAGTTCAGTAAAAATAAAGTATTTGGAGAGTGATGTTATACACTATAAAAATTGAATTGTTTTTATTTAGTTCTTATTCAGTATCTTATTCAGCTCTTTTGATTGTAACCATGGGAAAATAAATTGAAAGTGATCATTATGTGATGTTAATGTGGTATTTACAGAAATTTGTAAAACATAGTTGAAACTAGTTATAATTCTGGTTTTAATGCCTAGTAGCATTCTGTACATTATTTTTGTGATTTTAAGGTGATAGAGTAAACTAAAAGTGAATTATAAGCATTTTAATTACTCTTTTTCATAATTTTATTTTGAAGTAACTATGGGTTTTAGAATTTAGTTGTCAGCAATTTTTTGTGTGTCCATAAAGCTGTATCTGATGTGTTTTTCTGTGTGTTTCTCTATAGAACAAGATAATTCGAGTTCAGAGATCAGCAAGATCAATATATTATTTTTTGGAAGCTTAGCAAAGGACTGTGCCAGAGTTTTCTATGAAGGGGTAAAATCATTTTATATTACTTTATCTCTTTAGAAATAGAATTATTGATCATGCTGTATGTATCCTATAAGCCATTTTTTAGAAGTTCATTATAGATTTGCAGATGTATGAAAAATTATACTTTTTAATAAAGCAACATCCTTAAAATTGAACACTCCAAAGAGATTAGTGAAACTTATCATTGACAGAAAAAGGGACAATTTTTCCTCTCACTGAAGTTTAATTTTCAGAATTCAATAGACTGTCTTAAAGATAGGTACGTTTTCTCTTACTTAAAAATAATCCTTACTAACTAAAAAATAATATGAGCTATAAGTCTATATGAGTATGTCTATAATATTTTCTGTAATTATTATAAAATAAATGCCAGCTAAAATCCCCAACAAGATGATACCAAACAAACCCAGCAGCATATTAAAAGGAGAGTAAACACCATGACCAAAGGGATTTATCCCAGAAATTGTGTTTGGTTCAACTTAAGAAAATCATTGTACTACATTGTATTACATTGTAATAGCATCACTAACTAGATGGATATGAATTTGGGCAAACTCCAGGACATAGTGGGGGACAGAGAAGCCTGAGCGCTGCAGTCCTTGGGGTCTCAGGATTGGACACATTTAGCAACTGAACAGCAACAAAATTCCCCTCATTAATGATAGAACAAAGGGATGAAAAGCACTGCTACTCAGCACTGCACTAGAACTTCTAGCCAGAGCAGTCAAATAAGAAAGAAAAGAAAGACATCTAATCTGTAAAGAAGAAATAAAAATATCTCTCTTCTCAGAGTAGGAAGTCTTCTCAGAGTAGGAAGTCAAGACATACCTGGAATAACAGGCAAGTTTGGCTTTGGAGTACAAAATGAAGTGGGGCAAAGGCTAACAAGAGTTTGGCCAAGAGAACGCACTGGTTATAGAAAACACCCTCTTCCAACACATGAGAGACAGCTCTACACGTGGACATCACCAGATGGTTAATACTGCAATCAGATTGATTATATTCTTTGCAGCTGAAGATGGAGAAGCTCTGTACAATCAGCGAAAACAAGACCGGAAGCTGACTGTGGCTCAGATCATGAACTCCTTATTTGAAAATTCAGACTTAAATTGAAGAAAGTAGGCCATTCAGGTATGACCTAAATCACATCCCTTACGATTAAACAGTGAAAGTGACAAATAGATTCAAGGGATTAGACCTGATAGAGTTCCTGAAGAAATATGGACAGAGGGTCTTAACATTGTACAGGAGGTGATGACCAAAACCATTTCCAAGCAAAAGAAATTGAAAAAAGGCAAAATGGTTATCTGAGCAGGCCTTACAAATAACTAAGAAAAGAAGAGAAGTGAAAGGAAAAGGAAAAAAGGAAAGATATACCTATCTGAATGCAGAGTTCCAAACACTAGCCTGGAGTAAGAAAGCCTTCTTAAGTGAACAATGCAAAAAAATAGAGGAAAACAATAGAAACCGGAAGACTAGATCAGTTTTCATTCCAATCCCAAAAAGGGGCAATGCCCATGAATGTTCAAACTACTGCACAATTGCACTCATTTCACATGCTGTCAAAGTAATGTTCAAAATCCTTCAAGCTATGCTTTAACAGTAACTACATGAACAAAGAACTTTCAGATGTTCAAGCTGGATTTAGAAAAGGCTGAGGAACCAGAGATCAAATTGCCAACATGCATTGGATCATAGAAAAAGCAAGAATATTCCAGAAAAACATCTGCTTCATTTACTGTACTAAAGCCTTTGATTGTGTGGATCACAACAAACTGGAAAATTCTTAAAGAGAGGAGAAAACCTGATCACTTCACCTGCCTCCTGAGAAATCTTTATGCTGGTCAAGAATCAACAGTTAGAACCAGAAGTTGAACAACAAACTGGTTCCAAATTGGGAAAGGAGTATGTCAAGGCTGTATATTATCACTCTGTTTATTTAACTTCTATTACATCATGTGAAATGCTGGGCTGGATGAAGCTGGATGAAGCTGGAATCAAGATTACCAGGAGAAATATCGGTAACCTCAGGTATGAAGATGACACCACCCTAACGGCAGAAAGTGAAGAGGAACTAAAGAACATTTTGATGGAGGTGAAAGAGGAGAGTGAAAAAGCTGGATTAAAACTAAATATTCAAAAAATGAAGACCATGACATCTGGTCCCATCATTTCATGGCAAATAGATGGGGAAACAATGGAAACAGTGACAGACTTTATTTTCTTGGGCTTGAAAATTACTGCAGACAGCGACTGCAGCAATAAAATTAAAAAAGATGCTTGCTCCTTGGAAGACAAGCTATGACAAACCTAGACAGTGTATTAAAAAACAGAGACATCACTTTGCTGACAAAGGTCCATATAATCAAAGCTATGGTTTTTCAGTAGTCATGTACGGATGTGAGAGTTGGACCATAAAGAAGGCTGAGCACTGAAGAATTGATGGTTTTAAACTGCGGTACTGGAGAAGACTCTTGAGAGTCCCTTGACAGCAAGGAGATCAAACCAATCAATCCTATAGGAAATCACCCCTGAATATTCATTGCAAGGATTGATGCTGGAGCTTCAGTACTTCAGCTACCTGATGTGAAGAGCTGACTAATTAGAAAAGACCCTGATGCTGGGAAAGATTGAGGGCAAGAGAAGAGGGTGATAGAGGATAAAGTGGTTGGATGGCATCCTTGACTCAATGAACATGAGTTTGAGCAAACTCAGGGAGAAAGTGAAGGATAGGGAAACCTGGTGTGCTGCAGTCTATGGGTTTGCAGAGTCAGAAATGACCAAGCGACTGAACAACAAGTCTTCTCAGATGACCTGATCCAATATATATAGAATCTTTAAAAATCCAAAAAAAAAAAAAAAAGCTGAGAGGGCTAATATATGAATTTAGCAGTGTTGTAGGGTATAAGATAGACACAGCAAAAACAGTTGTACCATCCAATAGATCTGTTTGCTATGCTGGCAATGTTCTAGATCTGTGTTGTCAATATGGTAGCTACTTGTCTTATTTGGCCAATGAGCACTTAAAATATGGCTTGAGGAACTGAATTTTAAACTTTGTATCATTTTAATTAAATAGCCACATATGGTTAGTTTTTACTGTATTGGACAGCACATCTACAGAACTTAACCAGTCTCTGGTGTATAATACAGATTTTTTTTCTTCATGTGTATTAAAATGATTTAAAATTGTCTTTTAATAAGAATCATATGACATCTTTGATGTTAATTAGTGCTCCTCTGGATATTTGCAATACCAGTTTTGACAATTAACTAATATTGAAGCATATAGCTATAAAAATTATTGAGTCATTGATAAGTCTCCAGATAAATTGTTTAGTATTAGAAAATACTTCTAAAATGATGCTACAGAAATATTAGACATATGGGTGATTTATGGTTTTTACTAACAAGTAAATGATATGAGGAAAAACAATGGTTTCTGTAAAATGACAAAGTCAGATGAGATTGTCTGTACTCTGTCTCTTTTTTCATTTACATTCATTTAGGTTCAGTAAACATTTATTAAGGGCTGACATTTTGCTTGACTTTGTGCTAGGCTCTAGAGAAACCAAAATGAATAAGACACAGTGCTTGACCTTATGGTGTCCACTATCTCTAGTCTATTGGAAATCATTTAATGGTGGTGACTAGAATAGAACTGGAGTAGCAACCTCAATAAACTGAATCTGCCTGGAGGATTTGGGGAAAAACATCAAACAGTAGGCACAAAGTTTTTAGTGGAACATTTTATCTGTTAGTCCTTAAAATTTTTTATTATGAAAACTTTCAAACATATGTATAAGTGGTAAGAGTTGTATAATAACTGTCCATATTCTGAGCATCTAACTTCAGTAGTAATCAATACTTAGGCTCTTATTTCATCCATTTCATCTACTCATTTTACTGCCACAGATTATTTTGAGGCAAATAGCAGGAGTTATATAATTTAAACCCTAAAAATTTCAGTATATAA
This sequence comes from Muntiacus reevesi, assembly GCF_963930625.1. Taxonomy (NCBI): domain Eukaryota; kingdom Metazoa; phylum Chordata; class Mammalia; order Artiodactyla; family Cervidae; genus Muntiacus; species Muntiacus reevesi. The sequence goes on along the minus strand of NC_089254.1, from coordinate 84,457,168 downwards.
AAGAGAAAGCATCCTAAAATTATGTATATATGTATATGTATATATGTGTTTATGTATATACACAAATGAATATATACACAATATAATTATACTACTGAAGTGTTAACATCAGCTTTTATAAATCATGACATCATCGGTGCAGTCATGTGTACACACACACACATATCTATGTATATTTTTCTTTTCCTATGTATTTGTATACATGCATAAGCACAATTTCATCATTATGCCTATAATAATTTGTGTATATGTGTGTGTGTGTGTGTGTGTGTGTATGTATCAAGCCTGTTCCAGTTTCCCTGATTATCTTCCAGATTATTTTTCAATTTATATTCTTCTACCAGGAAGAGATTTAAGGTAGAGGAATCAGTGAGAGCTTAACAGTAATTCAGAAACTGTAAAGACCAAAACTAATAAGGCACTTGTTGACTTGACATAGAATTGATTAGTTGTATGTTTGGAGACTGTGTGTTTGTTTGGAGACTGACATGAGAAAACATTGCTACGATTTGTGTCAGAGAATGTTTTGTGTATATTCTCTTCTGGGATTGTTTTGCTAAGTTTCTGTGAAGAGATGGTAAATCAGTTAATTTTTTCCTTAATTTTTAATTTGAACAAAGAAAAGAATTAATGTAGTGATTTATTTTTTCCTCAGTGAACAGTTGTTATTAAATCAGTGGTGTATCTTGAAATCTTACTTTAAAACTTGAGGAAAGCAAATAGTTGCCATGCAGTTCATGTTCTAAAACTCCTAGGATAGTTCATTAGGCTTTCTCTCACAATAGTAACCAGAGTAATTTTTGATGCAATTTTAAAAGTTTTGATTGTAATATAGTTTTAACATAGTTGGTATGGCACTGTGAAGTTCTAGAGGCAAGTATACTAAAAAAAAAAAAAGTACTACCCGACAGCCTTATCAGGAAAGTGGACTAAGAAATAAAAAGGTTATGAAGCTAGTGTATCACACATACAATCAAATCTGCTTGAGGCTGTTTAGGTAGGGTGAAAATCAGTATCTGTATAACTACTTTAATGAGGCGCTTCTGTGAGTGGCTCCAGTAGCGGTCTGTTATTACTGTTATTCCTTATGATTATTCTTGCCCTTAAAGGCATGACTGTATTTCAGCTTTGTTTAAATAATTAATATTTATGATGACAGTTCTGAATTACTAAGAATTCAGTGTTTCATAAGACTCCAAATCATGTCTTTTTTTGAGAAAGATATTCTTCAGAAATGATGAGAGGGAGGGAGGGGAATGAAAGTGAGAATACTTACTAGGTGTTTAACAGGGAAAGTTTCACTCCCATCACTTACTCCCATTATTAGATGATACCACTGCTATGCCATTTTTCTGGTATCCTTCCAGTGTTATATATGTATGTATATATGTATACTTACGTATGTATGCGTATATATATGTATATGTAAACTCATATATGTGTGTTATCAAATGACATCATACTATCCATGTTTTGTAAATTGCTTTATTTCACAACATATCTTGGACATCTTAGAGAAGTGTTTTAGAAATAAATACATGGTATTGAATATTAGGGATTTGTTTGCTTATATTTTAAATACATTTTTATCTTTATCCTTAAAATTCTTGTGTTTATTCTTATTTGAAAAGCAATATAAAAAGTTTGTAATAAAATGAATTAGCATGTATGCATTCTGTGAAACATGTGTGATATATTAGATATTAGCATTTTTCCTAACTGATATGAAAGGTGTTTTCTGCTATTGAAATACATTTTAAGTAGGTATTCATTAAAATAGGATAAAACTATACAACTAATTAGTACTTGTCTGGTAACAGGATATTGATAATGACAAGTCAGTGTTTCTCTGTTTAAAATATAATAGTGAGAAGACTGAGTTCACAATTTGAATTCTTTCTGCATTTAAAATCATGAATGCTAATCATCCGAGAGGTCTAATTAGGCTATTTTTTTTAGAGTTTTTAGTGTCAAGGGTAAAGATTATTGCAAATCAAAGGTAAACCTTTTTGCATAAAAGGATGAACTTTATTTGTACTTCAGTTCTTATACCATTCTTTGTCACTTGTTTTCTTAAGCTTGGCTCTGTGTTTAAGTATAGCAGTCCTAAAACATCTTTGCTAGATTAATGCACATTTTGTGAAAATATGAATGCTCTGATTGAAACTCGATTCATCTGAGGCATTTTTTTCAGTTTTAGCTTTCGCTTAAAGAAAGTTTTAGCATTAGTATGTAGATATAAAATACAACTTTTTCAAAGTACTTTAAAATATTTTTTTTCCCACCCCTATAAGATTCAGTTTTGAAAGAGCAGATAGAGTAGTACCTGGAAGTCAGAGATCTGGATTCTTGTCTTGTTCTACAATAATTAGCTGTATGTGACCACAGACTGTTCATTTATCCTCTCTGGCCCTTATTTTCTTATCTGAAAAGTGAAGATATACGTGATTACATGATTTCTAAGGTCCTTTGTAATTCTAAAATGCCAAGTTTCTTTGAAGTAATTTTTGTGGTAGTTGTATAGTTTATGTTAAGATTTAATGAAGGTATATTTTATATAATATGTGTGTATGTTTCATGTGTATATTCATATGTTTCAGTCTTCACTGAGTTGTCTAAAGCTTTGTTGACTGTTTTTTGTCTTCTATGCTTGATGTCTGAAAAATCTTACCTGATTAAGACAGTCATGAACCTTGCCATCATGCAGTGGTTTTCAGTGGAGAAAAGTGAAATTAAACAACTATTATGTAATTAATTATTTTATCCAGATGTGATGTGTACTGAGAAGATTGAGTAGCAGAATAAGAAAAATAGCAGGAAGAATGAGCACAGGGGTACTAGGAGAGTAGATCATCCCTGCCTGAGGATCCTGGAATGCTAAGGAATTATGGGAAGGCAGAATTCCATAGTGAGTCCCACAAAATATTGCTGTTGGTCTGGGGTGGGGGTATCAGATCATAAAATGTTTTGAGACCACTTAAAGATTTTGGTTTTCATGCTTATATTCCATGTATTACTTCCAGTTATGTCCTTGGTGTTACACGATCCAATAGATGCTAGTAATACCCATGAAATACATTTCATATGTTAGAGAAATCTTTTCTGTCAGTCACTCTACTATCAGTGACATCAGTTGCCTGACTTTTCCCTGTACCCTTTCACTCTTGAGCAGTGTTTTAAGGTGTAATAACCTAACAATATTTGCAAGTTCTGTATAGTAAAAATTACTTTAATGCTTGGTAAAGTCAGATAAATTTTTCTTTTTGGATTATCAGTTGCTTCATATTTTCTCTGCCTTTTTCCTGCTCAGTCATGAGAATTTTTAATGTATTATCCATTAAAATTAGCACACTAGTTTTATGATTTACATTTTTGATATCTATTGATTTACTTCCTATTTCACCACTGATTGTGTTAATCATTAGGAAATATTAGTATGTAAAAACCATGTTTGTTTATATGCAAGTAAGTTGCCTGATTTTTTTTTTTAATTGTTCATTTTTAAAGAACACTTATGTTAAAAAGATGTGTCCTGATTTCATTATCCTGGAGACTCATTTGTGGTAGAAATATTCCTTTTAGCTAAACTAAAAATTGTTTAATGATGAGGACTCAGTCTTTCTTTTTTTGTTATTTTTGATTCAGTCTTTCTAAGGCACTGTAACAAAAGGGAAATGACCCCTTTGTGATACCTGAGTATTCTGAGTTGGTTCAAAGATTTCATTTCATGTGTTTTCACTTTTATAACATTGATGCAAAGATAGCGATTAAAACCTTATCATTTTTAGTAGCAGGGTTATGCTTCTCAGGCTGATTTCCTATTTCTGTTTTCAGTAGACTGAGATAGGGGCCCACTCTGATATACCAGAATACTTTAGTCTCACTACTGAACCATGTATTTCCCGTTCTTGTTTGATTGGCTTCAGTATGCTCTTCTCAGAAACTTAGAACAATTTATATTAAATCTCATTTTCAACTTAGTCTAATGAATGTTTATGCAAACTAAAACAACCTATTGTATATTTATCTTTCTTATCCTCTGTGTATTTGAATTAATTTGAGAGCCATTATGATTAATAAATTCATTAAATATGAATCCTAGGCCACTTATTTTTCTCTTTGTGAAGTTCAATATTTCAGTTTTTACCAGTGCTGATTAATTTATTCAGAATGTATTTATTGACCATTGATTATGAACAGCAGCCTCCACCATTCACTTGTATAAGATAGCCACATGGATAAGACATTCTTCGTCTCAAGGATCTGACAGAGTTTTAAGGGCAGTAAAAATATTAAGAAAGTTTATAAATAACACAATATAAAAAATATTAAAATGATGTATAGGAGAGTTTAGAAGAAGGAAGAATTATTTTTCCTTCTCCCTTCTTTGGGGTACAATCTAAGATAAACCTCACAGGGAAGAAACATTTACAGCCTAGATTTTCAAATATAGGTAGGATCAGATATGTGCAGAAGAGAAAAATGCTGTTTATTATTAGTGCGGGCTAAGAATATTCCAAAAATGTATGTGGAAAAGCACTAGATATTTAAAAGAATATGATTTGTGTAGTATTGAATGGAAGTATATGGCGATAAAACAGGCAAATTCCGTTGGGATGAGATCACTGAGCCCCTTCAGTGCAATTTATATGTATAAAGTAAACATAAATTCATGTATATAGGGCTTCCCAGGTGGCTCAGTAGTAAAGAATCTGTCTACAATTCAGGAGACGGTTTGATCCCAGGAGGATCTCCTGAAAGAAGGAATGGCAACCCACTCCAGTATTCTTGCCTGGAGAATCCCATGGACAGAAGAGATTGGTGTGTTACAGTCCATGAGTCGTAAAGAGTCTGACATGACTGAAACGACTGAACACATGACACACACGTTTATAATATAAATATATAAATTGGGGAGGGATAAATTGGGGGATTGGGATGGACATATCCACATTACTGTATGTAAAATAGATAACTATAAGGACCCGCTGTATAGCAGAGCACTCTCTATAGCACTCAGCACTCTGTAATGTGATAGATGGCAAAATAGTCCAAAAAGAGGGGATATATGTATATGTATAACAGATTCACTTCACTAAAAATCTCTATGTGGTCCATTAAGAGAGGCATTGTACTTGTCTATGCCTACATTACTGATACCCATTTTTGTAGGAGATGGTATTCTAAATCTTAGAGTCAGAAAACATTATGTAAGTTTAGGGAAGCCTGTTTTCCATCTTACAGAAATGATTTCCTTTTTTACATAGTAATAAAAATAAAAATCTATGTGGCTTTCAGAATTATGATATATTGATGGTTTTAAATTATTTTATTCTATATAGGACACCATTGCAGTGGCTGGATTTGTTGTTTTGTCAGCATCTTCATCTCCAAGCAGAGATGGTAAACATTGCTTATTTTTGAAAGCATCTGAGAACTTCAAATCAACTGTTTATGTAAGTGTGCAACTTTTTTAGAATAGAAGTAGTATTTCTGTATATCTGCAGATAAACTATTTTGTCTGACTGAATTATTGTAATTAAATATTTTAAGTTTAGAAAATAGAAATCCTTTTCTTAGCTTTATGTTTAGAATGAAGTCATTCTAAACATAATATCCCTTAAAGATAAGTAATTTGTTAATGAATTTCTTAAAACTTCACAGGCACTTTAAACCTGATCCTATTCTTTGCAATTGTACTGTCATCCTCTTTGATGGTCTGCTTGAATTTACCTGAAATTAATCAGATTCCCCTTTTAAGATAAAACTGATTTCCTCCTGTTGTTGTTGTTGAGTCACTAAGTCTTGTTCAACTCTTGGCGACCCTATGGACTGCAGCACTGCAGTCTCCTCCTTTCTCTAGTATCTCCCAGAGTTTGCTCAGATTCATGTCCCCTGAGTCGTTGATGCTATCTAACCATCTCATTCTGTTTGCCCCCTTCTTTTGCCTTCAATCTTTCCTGGAATCAAGATCTTTTCCAATGAGTTGGCTCTTCATATCAGGTGATCATAGCTTCAGTATCAGTTCTTCTAATGAATATTCAGGGTTGATTTCCTTTAGGATTACCTGGTTTGATGTCCTTGCTATCCAAGGGACTCTGGACAGTCTTCTCCCGCACCACAGTTCAAAACCATCAATTCTTTGGTGATCAACCTTCTTGATGGTCCAATTCTCACATCCATATATGACTGCTGGTAAAACCATAGCTTTGACTAAACAGACCTCTGTTGGCAAAGTGATGTCTCTGCTTTTTAATACACTATCTAGGTTTGTCATAGCTTTCCTTCCAAGGAGCAAACATCTTTTAATTTCATGGCTACAGTTACCATCTGCAGTGATTTTGGAGCCCAAGAAAATAAGATCTGTCACTGCTTCCACTTTTTCCCCTTCTGTTAGATTGGTTCAAAAGTAATTGCAGTTTTGGACTGTGAATTTTAAATCATTATAACTAGACTCCAACACATCTTTATTAATCAAAATAGGAATCATTACAATCAGCATATTTTTGCCAATAAGAAATAAGTCTCTCTATTCCTGTAGCATGAAAATCTGTGCTTCAGGATTCGATGAACTCTTGGAAAGCATTTTCTGCCTCCTGCTCATTGTGGAAGAGTTTTCCTGCAAAGAGTTGTTGAGATGCTTGTAGAAGTGGATATGTTGGATATGGCAGATGAGGCAAAGCTTCATAGCCCAGTTTGTTCAACTTTTGAAGTGTTGGTGCAGTCAGGTATTATGGAGAAGAATTGGACCCTTTCTGTTGAACAGTGCTGGCTTCAGGCTTTGCAGTTTTTCATGCATCTCATGGATTGGCTGAGCATACTTCTCAGTTGTAATGGTTTTACTGGGATGCAGAAAACTGTAGTGGATCAGACCAGCAGCAGACCACCAGTGACCACGACCTTTTTTTGGTGCAAGTTTGGCTTTGGTAAGTGCTTTGGAGTTTCTTGGTCCAGTCACTGAGCTGGTCATCACCAGTTCTCATATAAAATCCACTTTTCATTACATGTCAGAATCCAATTAAAACATGGTTCATTGTTATTGTGTTGAATAAGAGAAAATGACACTTCAAAACAATTATCTTTTTGATTTTCATTCAGCTCATGAGACACCCCTTATCAATCTTTTTCACCTGTCTGATTTGCTTCAAGTGACTGTAGCATGAACAACATTGAGTTCTTTGACAACTTCTTGTATAATTGTAAGAGGATCAGCTTCGATGATTGCTCTCGGTTGTCAACTTCTGAACACTAGCCTCTCAGCTCCTCCTCATCAAGGCTCTCATCTCCTTTGCAAAACTTCTTGAACCACTGCTAACATACTGCACTGTATGTTAGCAGTTAGCAGTTCCTAGGCCAAATGTGGTGTTGATGTTAAAAGTTGTCTTCTCTGCTTTGTGATCCATTTTGAACTCAAATAAACAAGTTGCTTGAATTTTGCTTTTTGTCTAACATTATTTCTATATTCTAAAATAAATATAAAATAAACACCAAATAATAAGTCATTAGGAAAACCACAGTTAAAAATGCACATTAAAATGATGTATGATATAACCACATTTATTTAATAATGTATTCCAGTATCAAACAGCAAAATTCAGCAATGCAAAACTGCAATTACTTTTGCACCAACCTAATATTTGCTATAAAGTGATGAGACCAGATGCCATGATCTTAGTTTTTTGAATTTTGAGTTTCAAGCTAACTTTTTCACTCTCCTCTTTCATCCTTACCTAGTGGCTCTTTAGTTTCTCTTTGCTTTCTGCCACTAGAGTGATATCATCTGCGTATCTGAGATTGTTGATATTTCTCCTGGTTGATGTTTCCTCCTGTTTCATTGCTTATGATCATCCTCTCTCTCTCTCTTTACCCCCCCATACACGTACACGAAAGTCTGCATCCTCTTCCTCTCTCTTCATCCCCACCGGTATCAACACACACAGATACACATACATACACACAGTTGGAAACTACCTGTTTGGTCAAGGCTGTCAGGCAGAGAAGCAAAATTGGGTCAAGCCATGTGCCTGCAGACCAACATCTACCTGTTTTGTTGTGTTCTGTTTATCTGAACAGGGCATTATATGAACCACTGTGGTCCTATGATATTAAAATTAATGAATTAAACTGAAGCTTAGCTTAGACAATTTTGTCACTGTCACTGTTCATTTGTAAGCTATTATGCCGTTCTAGTGAACTTTAATAGTATAAAATTAAGATTGTAGGTTTAATACAGTTAAATGTCTGTAATCACATTGGACATGATTGTATACAAATAAATCCTCTCTTTTTTTCAGGTTTATGTTAAATCCGTAAGAGATTGTTCTACAGAATCAATGTCTTTGGTAAGATGATGTTCATTTTAATTTAGAAATATACACCCTCCCACAGACACATGCCTATATTTACATACAAATATGTATTCAGGCAACTTTATAGCTAGCTATAAACTTTGAAATTGTATCAGTACAGTGGGAAAACATAATCTCTGCTTTTTCAATACATGATGATATTACATTTGAGTTATATATTTGCATAATAATTAATATCTGGTTTGTCTGTTACATGGAATATTTGCTTATATTTTGTGAAAGTTATGTGCACAAGAAAATTAAAGTGGAAAAAAAGATTTTACTGTGTGAAGACACTAGGATTTTTGCTACTTATAAATCTTAAGCAGTCATTTATTTTGCTTTTCATCAGCTTATGTTTAAAACTGATTATTGTGCACTAAACTGTGATTTGATAAATTATGTAATTTTCAGTAAAGAAGTTTTTTATACTTGTGATACATTTTGCTTTTCTTTTTAAAATCATTTTTTCAATATTTCTAAAAATATTGTTATCTCATAGCAATGAAAAGGTCCCTATTTTTTCAAGTACTTGTAGCTGAGTGAAACTAGAAAGAAGATAATATGTTGGTAAAGTTTAGTATAAAGTTTATATTCTACCTATGTTCTTAAACCTTTACTTTCTATTGGACAGAGTTCATCAACTTTGTTTCTAGTTGACGGTAACTACAGGGTATAGGCTTTAAATTCTGAATACTACCATAACAATATAATTTAAATTTGTTATTTAGGGAAACTATAACCAATAAGAGGATTGATATACTTTGAAAAAAATATCAGTGAACTCTGATATTAGTATTTTTCAAAATTGTTATAAATAGGTCAAGTTCAAATATATGATTCATCCATGCACCTGTAAATAAGGCAGAAGTAAATGAAAGCCTCTGTACTTAGCAAAAATGTTTTTTCAGGAAGATCAGGCATTAGTTTATAACTGAAATATTAGCATATAACTTATCTGCTATACACACATATACATATGTTTTACTTACAGTAAAAACCAAATTACTATGAAGAAGTTTATTGCTAGTTGTGAATTAACAAGTATATTATTTGGAAGACCATAAGAGTTAGGGTCTTGGAGCTGTGCTGGCCTTTGCTTCATCTCTACATTAGAGAGATATTTGTTAAGATAGTTTATTGGATCCAGTTAGTTTGGGAGCTAAGCTCCTCTCAGGTCTTCCTGTCCTATATGCTAACCATTATTTTTCTTTCTTTCTAATGTCATGGTTTGATGAGATTTCTAAGCAAGCTCTGTCCTTCTTGTGTTTGACCTGAGCCTCCTTGAAAAAAATCATTTCATTTTGATTTGATTTTTAAATTTTAACTGTTAGTGTGATAGGTAACCTTATTTCAGTTGGGAGTGACATTGGTGGGTGACAGAGCCAGGTGACTGAGTCCTTTTCAGGATTGTTTGACTAATAGTGTTTGTAATTTCCTTGGTTCTGTCTTGCCACAGCAAAAATTTGAAGCGATGGTTGGACCAGTGTTATTACAGCTCAGTGTTACTGCTTGGTTACAGCTCAGTTTTATTTGGCAAACAAAGGAAAATACATCCTCGAGGCGTGAGGGAGGGCCAACCCAAAAGAAGCGCAGAGAAGAGAGTGAGAGTCTCAATTTTGGCTCCTCTTTTTATGTTTTTCTTTTCTCCTCCCCCTGAGCCTGCCCTATGTAAATTGGGCTAGCCAGGAGGGCTTTTTATTACACCTGAGGTTCTCACTCCACTCCTCGGACCTTCCTCTGTTCTATTTTTGTGGGCTTTTTCTTTCCTTCTCTGTTAGCCACCACCATTCTGGACTCCTTTTTCCTATTCTAACCACCTAACATTCCTCCCTCAAGAGACTCGAGATGGGAGGCCCAATTCTTTGGGAGTAGGGGCGTCGAGGTCTCTCTGGCTACCCCCTGCTGAACTGGAATGGGGAGAGGCATTGGGCCTCCCCCTTTTGCTAGTCTCAAGCCTCAGAGTCCTTATAGCAGTGTCCATCTAAGGGTGAGTGATATTTTCCATAGTTGGCTGTAGTTTTATATATCCTTGTTGAACTGGCACTGCATGTTGTAGCTTTTTGACCTGGGCAGAGACAAAACAGGTTAGACAATTGATACTACGTGGAGCAATCATAGGCAACACCAGTATGGTGATAACAAAGATTAGTAGGGGTATTCAGTTCAGTTTAATCACTCAGTCATGTCCGACTGTGACCTCATGAACTGCAGCACGCCAGGTCTCCCTGTCCATCACCAACTCCCGGAGTCCATCCAAACCCATGTCTGTCGAGTCGGTGATGCCATCCAGCCATCTCATCCTCTGTTGTCCCCTTCTCCTCCTGCCCCCAATCCCTCCCAGCATCAGGGTCTTTTCCAATGAGTTAGCTCTTCGCATGAGGTGGCCAAAGTATTGGAGTTTCAGATGCAGCATCAGTCCTTCCTGTGAACACCCAGGACTGATCTCCTTTAAGATGGACTGGTTGGATCTCCTTGCAGTCCAAGGGACTCTCAAGAGTCTTCTCCAACACCATAGTTATTAGCCAACTCCAAATTCCCCATCACCAGGAGAAGGATCCCCCAAAGAGAGATCGTAGCCACCCTGAGAACTCTTATGCTCATTCTTTGAGATCCTGTAGGATCTGAATTTTTCCTTTTTTTTTTTTTTGAGAACTGTAAGACTTTCTTTAACTTACCTGGAGGTATTTATCCAGAAACAACATGTCTCATTCAAGGTGGCTCAAGTCCCAACTTGTTCAGGGATCAGGAGATCTGTCTCATGTCTATTTTGGAACACAGCCCCTGCCAAGCTGTGTTTGCTCTTTAGAACTGTCCTGAGAAATCTTATCCCCAGAAACTTAATTTTGGGGGTATTCATTGGAATGGCACTCATTTGTCGTCTTGAATAGGTATCTGAGATCTCTCAGGGGCTCACAGCTATATTGAGTGTCCTCTTCTGTTTTTTTCCACGGCTTGACTCATGAGTAGTGAATCCAGGAGTCATGTCCGGGTACCTTGACTGCTGCGGGGGTAGAAAGTATTACAAGGTAGGGGCCCTTCCATGTGGGCTGGAGTTGAGCCTTTGGGGACCCATCTTTTCAGACTTTAATTAGGACTTGAGTCTCTGGAGCATACAATGGGGGCTGTTTAGAATCTTTTAGGCCTTAGTTGACACCCCACAAGTGTATATCTTGTTGGAAGTGCACAACGGCCATGGTATAAGACCGGAGGGTCTGAGCCTGTGAATCTAGGAAGAGGTCATTGACATAAACAAAAGGTCCCCCATATAGCATCTCATAAGGACTAAGACCAACCTGTTCCTTAGGGGCAGTACGGGTGTGGAGGAGAGCTATTGGTAAAGCCTCCTTCCATCCCAGGGAGGTCTCCTGGGTTATTGTTTTATTGCTGATCTTAAGAAATGGTTTACCTAATACCTGTAAATCACTTCCCCTTTTATTTCCAAACTTATGTATAGTTATTTCATGTACTTTCTTCTTTTATTACCATTTTAAAGTCTTTATATCATTTATAATCATCTGCCTTTATATAGGCCTTAGTAAAATCTTCATAGCAGTATAAGAAAAACAAATATATGCCATAAGTTTTGAAGTGATTCTAGTTAAAGTTAAAAGCTTAAACTAAAATCTCTTAAACTGCTTTTTTTTAAGTTGTATACACATTGCAACATTAATAATCAAAGCTATTTATAAGAAAAAGTAGTATATACAGTAACCTTTATAAGCTGTACATTTCCCTTTTTTTTAGACATCTCTTTTTTAGACACAAAGAAATAGATGCAGATCAGTTTACTAACTTACAGAGTGATCATAACATGATTCTAAAATCTAAAAATAAATACTTAATAATATTGATATATTCACTGTCTTTCTTTAGGCTCCAGCCACACATTATGTATATACACCCCTGAATCAACTTAAAGGTGGCATGATTGTGAACGTCTATGGTGTCGTGAAGTTCTTTAAACCTCCGTACCTAAGCAGAGGAACTGGTAGGTATTAAAATGGGTGAAGATTTTAATGAACTGGATCTGCTTTATTGGTTTCAACACAGCTCCTTCGGTACTCTTAAGTCTTACAAGCTCAATTCTGATTTGTCATTGTCAAACAATACTGATGCAGATTTTTTTGGCCAGTTTTAGTTATAAGATAAGTGTCGTCTTTAGGTTCTAAAGAATAAAGAAGTTAAAAGGATGCTAAACAATAACGTGACAGCATATGCAAGTATATACGAAAGTACAGAATAAGAGAAGGTAAATATATAGCCAGTTACAGAATACTGTAATACTGTAATGATGATTTGTAAATCATTTTAATTCTGGTACATAAGTTAAATAACAAATGTTTAAAAAAGAACTACCTGTAAATACATGTTAGTGGGTACACAATATAAAAGGATAACATTGTAATGTTGTAACATCAGTGACATGGAGTATGTGTTGGGGAGAGTAAAAGTGTAGCCTTTTTGTGTGTGATAGTTTATTTTTTATCAGCTTGAGACAGTTTTAACTGTAAAATGTCTTATGTAAATTTTCTGTTAACCAAAAAGAAAATACCTATGGATGATACGCAAAAGAAAATGGGAAAGGAATCAGACTTTTTGTAATGACAAAAAAAAAAAAAAATCAATGAAATACAAAGGAAGATCATAAGAGGAAACAGAGCAAAAGAGCTACAAGTCAGAAAAGAATTAGCAGAATGGCAAGAGTAAGTTCTTCTTTAAATGTAAAAGGGTTAAACACCCTATTCAAAAGACTTGGGTTGCTTTAAAGCTAATTGAGAAGATATAATCTATTCTCAGCAGTGACCACAGGACTGGGAAAGGTCAGTTTTCATTCCAATCCCAAAGAAAGGCAATGCCAAAGAATGCTCAAACTACCACACAATTGCACTCATCTCACACGCTAGTAAAGTAATGCTCAAAATTCTCCAAGCCAAGCTTCAGCAATACATGAACCGTGAACTTCCAAATGTTCAAGCTGGTTTTAGAAAAGGCAGAGGAACTAGAGATCAAATTGCCAACATCCGCTGGATCATCGAAAAAGCAAGAGAGTTCCAGAAAAACATCTATTTCTGCTTTATTGACTATGCCAAAGCCTTTGACTGTGTGGATCACAATAAACTGTGGAAAATTCTGAAAGAGATGGGAATACCAGACCACCTGACTTGCCTCTTGAGAAACCTGTATGCAGGTCAGGAAGCAACAGTTAGAACTGAACATGGAAAAACAGACTGGTTCCAAATAGGAAAAGGAGTATGTCAAGGCTGTATATTGTCACCCTACTTATTTAACTTATATGCAGAGTACATCATGAGAAATGCTGGGCTGGATGAAGCACAAGCTGGAATCAAGATTTCCAGGAAAAATATCAATAACCTCAGATATGCAGATGACACCACCCTTATGGCAGAAAGTGAAGAGGAACTAAAAAGCCTCTTGATGAAAGTAAAAGAGGAGAGTGAGAAAGTTGGCTTAAAGCTCAACATTCAGAAAACGATCATGGCATCTGATCACTTCATGGAAAAGAGATGGGGAAACAGTGGCTGACTTTATTTTTCTGGGCTCCAAAATCACTGCAGATGGTGATTGCAGCTATGAAATTATTTTTTTTTTTAATTTTTTTTATTAGTTAGAGGCTGATAAGAGTGAAGTAAGCCAGAAAGATAAAGAACATTACAGCATACTAACACATATATATGGAATGCAGCTATGAAATTAAAAGACTCTTACTCCTTGGAAGGAAAGTTTTGACCAACCTAGACAGCATATTAAAAAGCAGAGACATTACTTTGCCAGCAAAGGTCCGTCTAGTCAAGGCTGTGGTTTTTCCAGCAGTTAGGTATAGATGTGAGAGTTGGACTATAAAGAAAGCTGAGTACCGAAGAATTGATGCTTTTGAACTGTGGTGTTGGAGAAGACTCTTGAGAGTCCCTTAGACTGCATCATCCTAAAGGAGCTCAGTGCTGGGTGTTCATTGGAAGGACTGATGCTGAAGCTGAAACTCCAATACTTTGGCCACCTCATGTGAAGAGCTGACTCTTTTGAAAAGACCCTGATGCTGGAAAAGATTGAGAGCAGGAGAAGGGGACGACAGAGGATGAGATGGTTGGATGGCATCACTGACTCGATGGACATGGGTTTGGATGGACTCCCGGAGTTGGTGATGGAGGCCTGGAGTGCTGCGGTTCATGGGGCCGCAAAGAGTTGGAGACGACTGAGCGACTGAACTGAACTGAACCTATTTATGTAAAAGTGCAAACTTTGAAACAGACTAACGTAAAATAATGTTTTCAAAAAGTGTGAATTTCAGTTTTCTGAGAGTTAATGTAGTTAACAGACAATGCACTTCATCTTGGTTTAATTCAGTTCAGCATTAAATTTCACATTTATTACTCTGTTGCGACTGAACTGAACTCTGTTGAGTCTAATTTTAAACAACAACAATTTGTAAAATGTATCATTGTTTTATGGATTATTAAGAAAAGCTATACTTTACTGTCAGTTGTAAGATGTAGCCATATTTTAAGATGTAAAAATATGAAACGGGTGGTGTTAATGAAACATTTTCTTTATCTACTGTGTGTCTGCCAACTGCTGTGGCTCATGCTGAGAACCCTAAGATGTTCTCAGTGAGTTAATATTCTTTAAAGATTTAATTTATTAAATTGTTGTTCAGTCACTAAGTCTTATCTGATGTTTTTGTGACTCCATGAACTGTAGCCTGCCAGGCTCCTCTATTTATGGAATTTCCTAGGCTCGAATACTGGAGTGGGTTTCCACTTCCTTCTCTAGGGGACCTTCCTGACCCAAGGATCGAACCCGTATCTCCAGCATTGTAGACAGATTCTTTACTGAGCCACCTGGGAAGCCCTGATTAAATTACATGTGTAAATTTTATTGTGAAATGACCTCCAAGTTTACTCCTTGCTTTGTTGGATGGAGGAAAATTTTATTTTCATGTGGTCCTTATATTTTGTTAATGTGTAGTCACAACTTAGTTTATGTGAAAATGACTATGTGAAGCCTATTAGATCTAGAGATAAGAAGTTTGAAATAGAAGGTAGCTAAGTTTGAAGATGCCAAAGGGATGTTTCATTGAAAACCCTGACTTCTGTTATTTTAGCAGGAGGGGAAAAAATTAAACACTAACGTTGAAGCAGAGAAATTTTTGTTTGAATTTCTCAAATATTTTTATTCAACTTTACCTTTTTGCAAAGTCTACATTCCATACCCCATCTTACCATTCAAAATACACATGCATGCTTTCACTTTAGTAGGATCTTCTCACTGAATTTTTCCCCCTGAATTTTACATTGCTTATCCTGAGAATTCTGTTACTGTGATCTTCTTCCGATGGTGAGTGTTATCCCGCTGGCTTTCATTGACCTGACCAATTTAGGAATAAGCGCTGGTAGTAATGTTCTCTAACTTGGTAGAAGATAAAATTTTAAAACTTTCTTGCACTTGGTGTGTTGTAAATGCTTATCATTAAAAGTTTATAGTAAATTAATCAGCAAATATGTTAAAAAATAACATGAAATTAGGAAATAAAAGTATAGCTGTTTTTAAAACAGCTGTGATGACTCAACATTAATTTTGTATAGCATAATCGTTTTCTTCTGACAATGTTATTAATTCATGTGTATATAATGAAAGCACTGGGAAACTGTATAATAATATGTTTATTATATAGTCTATGCATCTTATATGTCTCTCAGATATCCAGTCCCTATATTTCTGTTTCTTCTGAGATACTAAGTTAAAATGAATGTCATCAATTTTTTCTGAATATATTCATTGAAGCTCTAAAATATGTCTGAAGATATGGGGAGATATCTTTACTAATAGCAAGATAGTAGCATTTGCAAACTATCTGTCTTTTCATTTTAGTTACACTTAATTTTTATTTCTGTTTGATAGAGTTTATCCTTCAACATGCTGCAGGAGAGTCAGACAGAAAGCTCTGATTTTTGTGTTCAGGAAAGGATCAGCTTCATTTGTATTACCACTGAGAAGGACTAGAATAAATGTACAGGAATAACCCACAGCTGTGCGTCTTTTGTGTGATATAAAGCAACGTTATTTCACAAATACATGGCCACAACCTAAACATTACATCTTAATGTACAAAATAGTTATGTGGAGGAAAGTTACCTTTATGCAACTCAAACTTAGGTAGGTGGAAAAAATTTATTCTCTTACATATCATCAGCTAGAATTTTTCATTAAAATTCATTTTACAAATGTTCAGTTCAGTGCAATAGAGACAGTTTGGTGCAATTTTGCATCCTTACTACTTGGCTGAAATTTTTCTTGAAGACTTGCCTCCTCTGTGCTAATGAATACACATGACCTGTAGCACATTGCCATCTTGTTTAAAGCATTGCACATGCTTTATTTCCTAAGCTTTGTATTGAGTCTCAGGGTAGTTGCAGCTTTTATTCTTCCGGAAGTCTTCTTTTTTTTTTCTTCTTTCTTCAGTCCTGTTTTAAAAGGACTCTAGTTACTCAATCTCTTACTAATTTGTGATGATGTCATGAAAACCGAGAATTTCTCAGGGATGATGAGAACAACATGTATTAAAAGGTCATTATATCATCCAAATTGATTTATCACTCATTGGGGTACATAATATGGCCTCTTTCATGTAGGAAGACAAGGTTATTGTCACCTTCTTGGGATTTTGAGATTTATATCAGTTACCTCCTGTGAAAGCCTTACAGTTACTTTCACTTTGCAGAGCTGGATATAGAGAGCTAGGTATGCAGTGTTTCATCTTGTACAGATAACATTGGGCATATTTTCTAGAAAAAAACATATGCATGTGTAAAGACTTAAACATACAATATCAAAGGTTCAGTCCCTGCTTCCTTTGAGCTTCAGATTGGAAACTCCTGATCTGTGATATGTTTAGAGTCACTTATCTGAATATTTAGTTAATATCAAAGCTACAGCATATGTATTGGTTTAATGTATGGCATTTAAAATAAAATAAATATATAGTTTTTTTTTCAGTTCACTCGTTTGCATTTATGCAACAAACATTGACAACTTTCTATGTTCCAGGTGTTATATTAGATGTGAAACATTCAAAGATGCATGTAATTGTTTTCCACCCTCAAGAAATTAAAATTTTTACTTTAGACAGATAATCATTACAATAATTATAATTGTTGATGATTTCACTTTGGTCTTAGTCTTTCCCCAATTTGTAAAATTCTAGTTGTCCATTTTATTGTTGAAAATGAACAGAATCATCATTGTGAAGCATACTAAACTTTTTGAATATGTATTTTAAAGCTGATTGATGGATTTATCTTTTATATGAGATGAAGGTTGTGGACAGGCATGGAGTTTTCCATTTCTCTCGAGCTAAAGCATTATGTCTAGTTGAGTGACTTGAGACTCTTCTCAAGGGCTTGGCTGTCTTACTTTCATGAGGGGAGGCAGCCAGAGCACGGCTAGTCATCACTTATTCCTTTAAGGATTCGGAAAGGAAAGCTAAGCCTCTCTTCACTATTTTCAGGCTATTCTGTCCATGCCAGTAGGAAATACTTAGGTTTCCACTTGGAGAGTGAAGGTGAAGAAAGCTCTTTCTTATTCTGTCACTGAACCTTTGTATGACTTGCTTTCTTATATTCAGGATGACTTCTTTGAGGAGGTTTGTGGCATCCCCTCTTCCTTATCCATATCCTAGGAATATGTCTCTCAGAATGTTTTCCTCTAAAAAATTATTAGCCTACTTACTCTGTTTCTTGAGTTTATAGTTTTAGTTATTTCAGTGAATAATAATATGAGTGTTTTCTCATTCTTTCATGAAATTTGTGGTACATTCTTCTATTCATTCAATTGGAAAATGTCTTTGCTAGCCTTCTGTAGCATTATATTATAGTAGGTTGTTGTCTAAAGACAGAGACTAATAGATTGTTGTTCATAGATAAAATAACTCAGAGAGTTTATGAGTGAGAGAGACCCAAAGGAAATCAGCTAATTAATACAAGGCACAGTTGTATTATGCTGGGACTAAAGGAATAAACAAGTTGCTTTTAGAGTGGGAAGGGAGGGATTAATGCTAATGGAGAAAAGTTTCTAGGAGATGTAGCATTTGAGCTGAACTTTAAAGGATACTGGATTTTGATAGATGAGGAAGAAGAGGTAACATTCCAGACTTTGAAAATAGCAACAAAGGTTGTCAGCTTTATAATAAAAATGTGTACTAGTGCTGAAGCAGTTGACTTAAATATAATTTGAAGCAATAGAATGTCAGCAGTATATTGATGCATACTTTTATGCTCTTGTAGCAGGGTTTTTTAGGGATCATTATTAAGGACCTATGATACACTGTGTGATACACTCCTTGTTTATATTCTTGAATAAAATTTTTTTAAAATTTTGTATTTAATTTATGGTTTCCATATGTGGTAAAACCGGCTTGTTCAGATTGTATTGGGTATATATACAGTCAGCATCTTTATATGCTACAGCTGTCATATATCAGTCATTGGCAATTGGTCTTTGCAAGATTATTCAGAATTATTACAAATATATTTTAAGTGGACTTCCCTATAGCTCAGATGGTAAAGAATCTGCCTGCAATACAGCAGACCCGGGTTTGATCCTTGGGTCAGGAAGATCCCCTGGAGAAGGAAATGGCAACCCACTCCATATTCTTGCCTGGAGAATCCCATGAACAGAGGAATCTGGTGGGCAACAGTCCATGGGGTCACAAAGAGTCAGACACAACTAAGTGACTAACACACACTCATATTTTAAGTGGCTATCAATGGAATACTTCATTATATTATTTCACAGGTCTAATGGATTCTATTAATATTGGACTCACAAAAATTACTTATAAGTTACAAAAAACTTTGATTTCTGTCTGCATTTTTAAGATTTTCTTCTACTTCAGTATATTACTTTCCCTCCCAACTTCACATACATCAATTAAGAAAATAAAAATATAATCTCTTCTGTGTTTTTCAGTTTGGTTGTCCTCTCTGAGTGATTTCTGGCAGCTTCTTACTCTTTTTCATCATATATGTTATGATGCTTTCCCCAGCACTTTAGTTTTGTGCTGATAGTTTTTGAAATATAAATGTTTATAGTGCTTGTGGAGTCATAATTTATTTGTTTGGAGAGTCTTACCCATAGAAGATCTGCAAAAATATTTTTCTTTAAAATCATTTTATATTTTTAAAAACTAGATATATTGCCTGGAATTTTATTTTGTATGTAATGTGCAATGATCTCACTTTTTGTTGGTAACTGCCTTGTTTCAAAATCATCTATTAAATATTGTGATGTGTGTAAGTCATATATATTATCTGTACCCCCATGTAAGGATCTATGGAAGAACAGCTAACAGAGAGCCTGGGGTGAATTCTCTTCTCCCAGTGTATGACCTGCAATAAATCTCCTCAAAAAGAGGACTATTCAGATGTTGCCCGATTTTTAATCATTAGACAGAGTATTTACTACAGCCTCTACATGAGTTTTTTATGCCACTGTGTTCCTCATCTTCAAGGCTCTTGTCTCCTTTGCAAAACTTCTTGAACCACCACTGCACTGTATGTTCGTTACAGTTCCTAGGCCACGTGTGTTGTTGCAAGTTGTCTCCACTGCTTTACAACCCATTTGAACTTGAATAAGAAAAGTACTCAAATTTGCTTTTTGTCTAACATCATTTCCATAGTCTAAAATAAATATACAATAAGCAGCAAGTAATAAGTCAAACCAGTGAGTCCTACATGAAAGCAACCCTGAATACTCATTGGAAGGACAGATGCTGAAGCTGAAGCTCCAATACTTTGACTGCCTGATGAGAAGAGCTGACTCATTGGAAAAGACCCTGATGCTGGGAATGATGGAAGGCAGAAAGAGAAGGGCGACAGAGGATGAGAGGGTTAGATAGCATCACTGACTCAATGGACATGAATCCGGGAGATGGTGAGGGATAAGGAAGCCTGGCATGCTGTCGTCCATGGGGTCGGAAATAGTTGGACATGACCTAGCAACTGCACAACAACAATAGTAAGTCAGCAAAAAAACATAAAGGGAGAAATGTGCGTTAAAATGATGTATAATATAACCGTATTTATTTAAGAATGCATTCCAGTATCAAACAGCAAAATTCAATAATGCAAAACCGTGATTACTTTTGTACCAAACTAATATTTTTTGCTTTTATGTACACTTCATATAAACAGCCTCACTTTGCCTCTGGCTTCTTTCACTTAGCATAATGATTTTGAGGCTCCATGTTATAGCATGTATTAAGAGTTTATTCCTTTTTATTGATGAATATCAATATACTTTTATAGTTATTTTAAAAGTCATTCTTTTTATTTTATCTACATTATTTTAAGCACAAACTCTGGAAAGATAAAGACCACTGCTACTTTTAATATAAATCCTTAAACCTGGTATACCACCTATGACCTGTGGTTGCTCAATACATAGAGTAAAACATGAGGAAAATGCCTCCAGGCATAATTCTAGAATAACATTTATAAACTCGTCGAGTATCTCTCTACCTACCTACTTACTCTCCTGTGTAATCTGTGTGTATATGCACACATGTATTTAGAACCTATATCTCTATCATACTGTTTATGCTTTCTTCTCTTCCTGCTTCCCATGGTCTTTTCCAATATTATAAAAACATGAGTGGAAATTATGTTAACATCATACCAGCATAGTTAGAGAGTGCTGTTATGTATTATATGGCAAGTATCCTTGTAAACAGATAAGGTTGTAGCATATAGTATCACCTTAGTTCAGTGATTTGGCTTCATGACTTTTACTTTAGTGTTTCAATAATAAACTTTCATACAAATAGAAAGCTGTTGGGGAAATTGGTTTAAAAGCAACGCTGCTCTAGTATTGATAATAGATAAAAGATGGTGAAGCATCTTTCATGGAGGAATATTTTGTGGATTATATAATTTATGCATGCATGCATGCTTCTTTGATTAAAGACCTTGCTTAGATGAACTACCAGCTTTTCCTTATAATATAACTCCAAGGCAATTTACACTTAATCATACTGAGGAAATTAGGTGAATTGTTTAAGATTGCAGACTATAGAGCTTAATTTATCATTTGTTACCTTTTCTAGATTTATATCAAGTTACATGAAGTATTACCTAAGTGTTAAAGTAGTTAAAACACTTTGTCAGTTTAAACATGAAGTCTTACTGAAGCATTAAAGTAGTTAAAATCAATCCTTTATCAAAAGTTTAAATATGTGTTTTAGAGGTTATTTGCAGGGTTCCAGGTGGCTCAGTGGTAGAAAAACTGCCTGCCCACTGCAGGGGATACCAGAGATGCAGGTTTGATCCCTGGGTCAGGAGGATCTCCTGGAGGAGGAAATGGCAACCCACTTCAGTATTCTTGCCTTTGGAATCCCATGGACAGAGGAACCTGGCTGGCTGCAGTCTGTGGGGTCACATAGAGGCAGACAAAAATGAGCACACACATGCACACATACACAGACATTATATTAATATGTTATTTTGGTAAGCTAAGAAAGAATAGTGATTTATTAAATGTCTTTCTACTCTCCGTACTTTCTCTACTGGTGTTAGCTTTCAAGAAAGTAAACTTAAATTACCTTTGTTTTGTAACTCTGTTATTAAAATACAAAGTTCTAGGTTGACTGTGACTTCACAAGTTTTTTTTTTTTTTTTTTCATTCATTTGGGAGTCAAAAATGAGGCATAGGGAAAATAAATATTTTTTATTATTTTAGGTTCTCATTATTGAAGGATTATTTATTTGGTGGAACACTTGTTTGGCAGCTTGCCCTGTTAGTATTTGTTAAAATGAGTAGCTTGGCTTCCAGTTTGTCAGGAATCTAATGATAATTTGTGAAAGAACCTGAAAGCTCTTTAATATTTCATTTGTATTGCTACTTTACTGTTCTTGAGGGCAAATTATTAGACAGATTTCTTTTTAATGCCCCCTGTTTCTTGGATCTGAAGTTTTGTTTCTTTTATAACTGTATACATATCTAAATACCAAAATATATAAAATTTTATTTTGAAACTCATTTTTTTTGTAGATAACCTTAGGAGCGTCTGAGAACTTCCTCAGGTTTAGTTATGCTCTTCTAGAGAGCTTGTTTTGTAGCTGGTAGATGATATGTTGATTGCAGCCATGAAATTAAAAGACACTTGCTCCTTGGAAGGAAAGTTATGACCAACCTAGACAGATATTAAAAAGCAGAGACATTACTTTGCCAACAAAGGTCCGTCTAGTCAAGGCTATGGTTTTTCCAGTAGTTATGTATGGATGTGAGAATTGGACTGTAAAGAAAGCTGAGCGCCAAAGAATTGATGCTTTTGAACTGTGGTGTTGGAGAAGAAAGACCCTTGAGAGTCCCTTTGACTGCAAGGAGATCCAACCAGTTCATCCTAAAGGAGATCAGTCCTGGGTGTTCATTAGAGGGACTGATGTTGAAGCTGAAACTCCAGTACTTTGGCCAACTGATGCAAAGAGCTGACTCATTTGATAAGACCCTGATGTTGGGAAAGATTGAGGGCCAGAGGAGAAGGGGATGACAGAGGATGAGATGGTTGGATGACATCACCAAAACAATGGACATGGGTTTGGGTGGACTCCAGGAGTTGATGATGGACAGGGAGGCCTGGCGTACTGTGGTTCATGGGGTCGCAGAGAGTTGGACATGACCGAGTGACTGAACTGAACTGATGATATTTTGAAGAACATTGCCCGTGGTGCAGGAGACCCAGGTTTGGGAAGATTCCTGAAGAAGGGCATGGCAACCCACTCCAGTATTCTTGTCTGGAGGATCTCATGTACAGAGGAGCCTGGTGGACTACAGTCCATAGGGTTGCAAAAAGTCAGACACAACTGAAATGACTTACCACACATGGATATATTAATGTTACCTTTTGAATGTATAGGATAAGTTTGAGAGCAAAGTTGTTTCTGAAACAAGACACATTCTGCTGAAATGTATAACATCTACCCAAATGGCTTAAAAATAGATTGTTTTTCAAGTTTCTTCATAAACTTCCAACTTTCTGAGAGTTGTATGAGAACCCCACCTTCACATCTCCTCTTCTCTGAGTGAAAACACATTCAAATAATTTCTCTTTTGGTTAAAAAATGGGAAGGATTTTTTTTAAAAAGAAGTTTGGAATAGAAAAAGCAATGAAAATTAACTTATGCCTTGGATTATTTCTTTTATTTATTTATTTATTTTACTTTACAATATTGTATTGGTTTTGCCATACAATTTTTTTATACTTTTAGTTTTTTACTTTTAGGCATTTGAAAAATTTTGCTTTATTTGGAAAACAGTATCAGGACTTCACAGAATTTGTGTGTACACCTGCATGTTATTACCAGTTGAAAACCAGTGAATTTGATTTTTAGGGTGGAGTGATAAACCAAATACATATTCCTTGCAGAAATGTCATGATAAGAAAACTCATATTTTATGTTAAGTATTTGAAAGATTTGTCATTGAATGCATTATATAAATTAGATTTAAGCAAAAGGTTAATGGAACTGCGTACCAGTAACAGAATAAGAACTTAGAAATACACATGAATTTCTGTTACCACTAGAAACAGTTTTGATCATTTAATCATAAACAAAGTGGGTATACCCCAATCCCTACCAAAAGCTCAACAACTGTCCCTCAGTTTTTAGCAGATTCTTCAGGCTTCTCTTAACTCCTCTCAATTTCCCAGTACATATGATTCTTTGGAGAAACTGGTATCATCACCAATAATCACCTTCTATAACTGAAATAAGATTCATGTAGCATTATAGATAAGAAAACACTTCAAATTGAGAAAAGAAGAAAGATCAAAACTATGGCTTATTATTTGTTTATTATCTTCCATAATACTGTTGAAATACTTTCTTTCATTCTTGGTACTTTTGAGATAAGTTTATTAATACCTTTTAAATTCTGATATACCTAATTCAGGATTTTTTGAGAATTTAACAGGTCAAAATATTCTATAAAGGTGTTCTAGTCAAACAGCTAATGCAAATACTGTTATACAGGAAATATTTTAAAAAGTACTTGTTTTTCTCAGCATTTTTATAAAAATATTTAAATATACAGAATATTTGAAGGAATTATGCAGTGAACACTCATATATACTGACCGTTATTGGTGATTCTATTAGTTAATTTATTTTTTGATCCATTTCAGATCCCTAAACATTTTCAGATATACATCACTAACTATCAACTAGAGTTTATATGCAGTTCTTTTTTTGTGGGGAGAAACTGTTACATGCAAAGAAATGTATGAGGGTTTTGTTCATTTTGATCCACTTAAATCCATTATATGTAGTACAAGTTTATGAATATGTTTTTGTCTATCCATAATAATATAAATATTTAAATACTATAATACTTTTGGATATTCAAAAAATGAAAAGCTTTATCACTTTATTGCTTGAAAACACTCGTTTGTATAGGATATAATAAAAAACGGTCTATAAACTTTAAAGAAGATGGAAGAAGATAAACTTTAAAGAAGATAAAGAATATGGAAACTGAATCTTAGACTTTTCTGATGGTCTTTAAGCTTTTGCCAAGAAGGTTGCTAGTTATTTGTATTATTAGGGACAAGTTATAAGGTTACATATTCACTGGATTTTAGTTCACCCAGTTGTTTCAAAGTTTATTTTGGTTGCTTTTGTTGTTCAGTAGCCCAGTCATAAAGCAAGACAGTTCCAGAAAAACATCTATTTCTGCTTTATTGACTGTGCCAAAGCCTTTGACTGTGTGGATCACAATAAACTCTGGAAAATTCTGAAACAGATGGGAATACCAGACCGCCTGACCTGCCTCTTGAGAAACCTGTATGCAGGTCAGGAAGCAACAGTTAGAACTGAACATGAAAAAACAGACTGATTCCAAATAGGAAAAGGAGTATGTCAAGGCTGTATAATGTCACCCTACTTATTTAACTTATATGCAGAGTACATCATGAGAAATGCTGGGCTGGATGAAGCACAAGCTGGAATCAAGATAGCCGGGAAAAATATCAATAACCTCAGATATGCAGATGACACCACCCTTATGGCAGAAAGTGAGGAAGATCTAAAGAGCCTCTTGATGAAAGTGAAAGAGGAGAGTGAAAAAGTTGGCTTAAAGCTCAACATTCAGAAAACTAAGATCATGGCATCTGGTCCCATCACTTCATGGCAAATAGATGGGAAAACAGTGGAAACAGTGGCTGACTTTATTTTTGGGGGGCTCCAAAATCACTGCAGATTGTGATTGCAGCCATGAAATTAAAAGATGCTTGCTCCTTGGAAGGAAAGTTATGACCAACCTAGATAGCATATTAAAAAGCAGAGACATTACTTTGCCGACAAAGGTCCATCCAGTCAAGGCTATGGTTTTTCCAGTGGTTGTGTATGGATGTGAGAGTTGGACTGAGAAGAAAGCTAAGCGCTGAAAAATTGATGCTTTTGAACTGTGGTGTTGGAGAAGACTCTTGAGTCCCTCGGACTACAAAGAGATCCAACCAGTCCATCCTAAAGGAGATCTGCCCTGGGTGTTCATTGGAAGGACTGATGCTGAAGCTGAAACTCCAATACTTTGGCCACCTCAAACCAAGAGTTGACTCATTTGAAAAGATCCTGATGCTGGGAGGGATTGGGGGCAGGAGGAGAAGAGGCCAACAGAGGATGAGATGGCTGGATGTCATCACCGACTCGATGGACATGAGTTTGGGTAAACTCCAGGAGTTGGTAATGGACAGGGAGGCCTGGCGTGCTGCAATTCACAGGGTCGCAAGGAGTCGGACATGACTGAGTGACTGAACTGAGCCCAGTCATGTCTTACTCTGTGACCCATAGAGTCCAGCATGCCAGGCCTCCCTGTCCTTCAGCATCTCATGGAGTTTGCCCAAGTTCATGTCCATTGCAGTGATGCTATCCAGCCATCTCATCCTCTGACACCCTCTTCTTCTACCCTCAATCTTTCCCAGCATCAGACTTTTCCAATGAGTTGGCAGTTTGCATCAGGTGACCAAAGTACTGGAGCTTCAGCTTCAGCATCAGTCTTTCCAACCAGTATTCATGGTTGATTTCCTTTAAGAATGATTGGTTGGATCTCCTTGCTACGCAATCTTAGGAGTCTTCTCCAGCACCATAGTTCCAAGGCATTGATTCTTTGGTGCTTTGCCTTCTTTAGGGTCCAGCTCTCACACATGTACATGACCACTGGGAAGACCATAACCTTGGCTATTCGGACCTTTGTCAGCAGAGTAGTATCTCTGCTTTTCAACACACTGTCTAGGTTATTTAGGTTACTTAGTGTTGTCATATAGGAAGTAAAGCCTTGGCTACAAAATTTTGACAAATACTAGGACTGTTATGGAGACGGCAATGACATCCTATTTCAGTACTCTTGTCTGGAGAATCCTAGGGACGGGGGAGCCTGGCGGACTGACATCCATGGGGTCGCATGGAGTAGGACACGACCGAAGTGACTTAGCAGCAGCAGTAGCAGAACTTTTAAGCATACCTTGAGGTAACATAGTCTATTGAAATCTTTTATGAGGCCCGATATGATTAGGATAAGGGAGAGAGAAAGTGAATCTCTCCCGGTCTAAAGGGTGTAAAGGTATATTTAAAAGGCAATCTTGTGAATCAGTAATAATAATGTGCCAATTTTGAGGAATAGTAATAGGTGATGGGATCTCTGGTTGCAATGCACCCATAGGTTTCATAAAAGAATTAACTTTTCTAAACTCTGTTAAGAGACACCATTTGTTATGTTTCTTTTTTATAACAAAAATAGAGTTCCAAAAAGAGCAAGATTCTTCAATATGTTTCAATTTTAATTGTGTGTTTATAAGTTCTTTAGTAGCTTGTAATTTTTCTTTCATAAGGGGCCATTGCTTTGTCCAAATAGGCTCATAATTTTTCTTAGTTATTTTAATAATTGTTTTGTTTGTTAAATGAGCAGTGGCCCCTAGGAAAAATGTGGAATGTATATCTGAGTTTGCCATTGTATAAGTAAGTCCCTTCCTATTAGATTAAAGGGTACATTTATCACATAAGGTTTTAATGTTGCAGGTTGGCCTTTTGGACCCTCACATGAGTATATTTGAACACTTTGATAAACTTCTTGTACTTTAGTTTGAGAAATTCTTGCAATTTGGCAAGAGACCTTTTGTATAGGCCAGGATCTGGGCCATAAATATTTGGAAATAATAGTAATATCAGATCCAGTGTCAAGGAGACCAGAAAATCTTTTACCATTAATTTTGATATTTATATTTGGTCAGGCATACTCAGATACTAATGATGTCCACAAAGATTGTTTTTGATCTGTACTGTCAAACCTATCTGTCCGTACATTATTAGAGGAATTAATAGAAATGTAAGGTAAAAGAAGTAATTGAGCAATTTTGTCCCCCTTTTTGAATTGCCATAGAATCTGAGATGACATCAGAATTTGAATCTCTCCTTTATAATCTGAATCAATTATTCCAGGGTGAACAGTAATTCCTTTAGAAGTCAGACTAGATCGGCCAAACAAAAGACCAAAAGTTTGTGGGGGCAGGGGTCCAAAAAGTCCGGTAGGCACTCTAGTAGGGACTGTTTGAGGGTAAAGGAAAAAATCATTTATTGACGGCAGCACTGCCGGATGTTGAGGGTTTGAGGGAAAAGATAGAATTTGCTCCTGTTTGGAGTTTCTTGGAATAGGTTTTCCATCAATATCAAATTTAAATTTACAATTTTTGGCCCAGTGTATTCTTCTACAGCAGCGAGGGCAAATTTTTTGGTATTTTATTAGCCTTCTTAGGGCAGTCCCTTTTTAAATGATTTTTATCTCCACACAATTAAAGCATCTTTCATTTCCCTTTTTAAAGATAGTAGCCATTGCCTCAATCAGCATTTGCATCTTTTGAGCTTTTGATCCTAGATTGTGATAAGCTTTTAAGTAATCAATAATAATTTTAGTCTCACAAATTGCAGCTATAGCTCTTTGACATTTTTGATTTGCATTCTCATAAGCAAGTAATTTCTCTAGCTGTTTTTTGGTTTCTTCTCCGATTACAGTACGGGAAATAGTAGCTTCTAATCTAGTTTAAAAATTAGCATAACTTTTCATTAGGTTCCAACAAATGAGAGACTTTTGGAGTTGTGACTGTCGGCAGAGGAGAAGCATTTGGAGCAGCCAGGGCAGGGCTAGTAAGAAAATTTTGAGATATTTTGTATTGTTTTAATTGGGCCTTTTGTAAAGTTTATCATTTAATTTATATTTATGTAATAAGTGTTCTGTCTGTTGCTGAATATTGGAAGGGCTAGAATGTACCTTGAAATGGCAAAATTATAGCTTTAATAACAGCCCATAGGGGCTAGAGATCAACTGGAATATTTTTTCTTTGTTTGGCTGCTCATTTAACATTTTCTTTGACCTGGAGCCAAATTTCTAAATCAAAACTGCATTTATCAGAAAACTAAGGATTATGTTCAACTACTGTTTGAAGGCAAGTCTCTATTCATTGCCATGAAGCCAGAAGTCCCTGAAATTTAAACAAATGGTGAAGTAAAGTAGAAAAATAATGGGGCTGGCCAGCCGTTTAACCCATGCCTTAGTACTTACCGACCTCAATAGGTCCCTGAGTCACTCCGCCCGATATGCCGCGTATACCAGTGTCCCTGTTCCTGGGCGCCATTTGTTGGGGTCCTTTAATGGACCGGAACCTGGTGGTACGGAGTCGACGATAAGAAAGTAAGAGAGAGAAAGAGAGAGGGAGAAAGAGAGAGAGAAAGAGAGACAAAAAAGACCCGGGGACCTAAGCTCTGATGGAGCAAAGGTGCTTTAATGATTTTTCTATGAGTATATATAGGCTACAGTACAAGAAACTTCTTTCGGGAATGATAGAGATCAGAAAACCAAATGTACAGCAACCGTTACCAAGGGAACAAGGGGTAATGTTAGTCACAAGGTCAGGGCACAATCCATATCTCAAGAAAGGGGAGCAAGACTAAGCAGCTTTGTCCTAAAGAGAATGTTTACTAAAGGAGACCCAAGCCTGCCTCACACAGTGACCTCAGTCCCTGGGAGCACGTGCTGTTCCGCTTGAAGAGGGACAGAGGACTCATGAGAGACAGCACGTAGGCATCCTCCCGTCAAACATTCCCTGACAACTTAGTTTTATAGTTTATGTAAATTGGGAATATTCTTCAATGTGGCAGTTGCCCCGTACTCATTTTATGGGCAAATAAGGACAGTCTTTTGACATCCCTTTTGGAGGATTAGGAGAAGTCAGTGTAGCAATTGGTTTGATATCAGGAAGCATCAAACTGAGATTTTATTTTTTAACTTTTGTTTTAAGTTGTTCTCTTGTAAGTAATAACAAAGAGGGAGTTAAGACAAAAAAGAGGAGACAAAAGTATAAAACAGTGGATAGCCAGGAGATAGGTAGATAATGGAGAGGTGGGAACTGCTAAAGAGAATATCCCAAGACAACAGTGAACTGCAGTCCTGAAGAGGTGTCTGCCTCTTCATCAAGTGAGTCTGTAAGTTCTCCATTTTCTCAGTAATACTTCCCTTAAAATAAGTTGCAGATCTAATCTGCGTACACTTTTAGAAAAGCATTTTCAGTGGGAGAAACACCAATTCTGTGAAACATTCTATGGAAAAGTGGTAAATTTTGCATACTGTATCTGGCTCTTGAGGTTCACAATGCATTATTAGCACGTTGTCACCTCTGAAAAGTTTTAAGAAAGGAACCTGTTTAACTTTATTTTTAGCGTATTTCACTTGGAATTACTTGAACATGGAACCCTTTTTAATGTACTCTGATTTTTGTTTGCTGAAACTTGTTCTGTAGAGTCAAGTTTAGAGATTAGCAACTAGGAAGTGTTAGGTCCAATTCTTATTTTTTTGCAATTTTTAAAAATTTATTTATTTTTAATTAGAGGATAATTGCTTTACAATGTTTCATTGGTTTCTGCTGTACATCAGCATGAATCAGCCATAAGTATACATCTGTATCTTTGCAATTTGATTATGGTAGAGTTGCAAGGGCCTCGTCTCTGTAGTTCTCTATATAAAATGTAGTACTTTGTGAATTTTCACTTTCAAAGAGTATAATATTGTTGATGCCCTAAATCAGTGGTTTTTAAGTTTTCTATTCTTCTAAAAATTATCAGGATCTCAAAGAGCTTATATTTTTTATGGGTCATAGTTACTGATATTTAAACATACAGGAAATTAAAAGTGGAAGACTAACATTTAATAATTTTTCAAACCAAAAATAGTCTATTACATGTAAACATAAATAACATTTTTAATGAAAAATATATTTTCCAAAAACATGGAGTGTGGTATTGTTTCACATTTTTTAAACAAATTTTAACAAATGATAAAAGTAGCAGGATTCTCTTATCTCTTTAGCAGTTCTATATTATCTTCAACATTTCATTTTTGAATAAGTGGTTAATGTTATTTTCCACCTTATAGCTTCTCAGAAACTCTTTGTGTACTAAATGATATTTCACTTGAGAACCAGATTATCTTGTTAACTATAAGATATTTCTCTGTGGGAGGTTGATTGATGGATATCTAAAGGCCACTAATTGAAATTCTGGTGGAAATTCAAATTGGAATTCTTTTGCAATCTCTTACATCTGTACTTTTCTTTTCATGTACCATCTGCAATCAGTTTGACACTGTATATTGGTAGTGTCTTTAGGTTCTTTGCTAAGGCAGATTCTAAGATTATATCTGAGTTCATTAGATAAGAATGTTACAGTTTATTTACAGTAATAGAAATGCTGCTGTTGCTGCTGCTGATACCACCACCATCACCACCACTGACCAGCACTTATATATACCATTTAGCCATGTTGTAGGTGCAGTTTTAAGCACTTTACATGTGATTACATATTTAATTTTAGCAATCATATGAGGTGAATACTAATTTCCTCCATTTTTCAAGTAAGGAAATTGAGGCATAAAGAGGTTAAATGATTTTCAGTGTCTGCAGTAAGCTTCAGAGGGAGAATTTTTACAAGTACCATATATTCACTGTAGGTGGTGCTTCCAAGGTGGCGCCAGTGGTAATGAATTGCCTGCCAATGCAGGAGGGTCATTGCCAGAGACTTGGGTTCAGTCTCTGGGTCAGGAAGATCCCTTGGAGTAGGACATGGCACCCCACTCCAGTATGCTTGCCTGGAAAATTCCATGGGCAGAGGAGCCTGGCAGGCTACAGTCCGTGGTGCTGCAAAGAGTCGGACACGACTGAACAACTGAACACACAATGACATGCATTAATTTAGTAAAGATGGTTGGTCAACTACTGTGTATTATAGAATTTGTGAACTGTGAAGACTTAATACTAAATCTGGAAGCCTATTGTCTGTGTTTTCTGGTTAAAGAATGTCTGCTTCTGACATGCTTTAGAAATCTATATACAGTCACTATTTTGAAAAATATTTGCTGTGTTCACATATGTCATTCATTACACAATAAATATTTGTGATCTATTCCAAGACACATTGGGTGTCTTCCCACAGCTAAGTCCTTATTTAAATAAGAAACTTAACCTATCTCTTATCTAATTTGACAATGAGCAAAGTGTTTCCACTCCCTCAGTAAACCCTGTTACTGATGCTTTTATCGTCCTGAGCTCTCACAACTGGGAACTGGTTATCCGGAATTGACCAGCCCTAATGCCCCTGCTCATTTCTGCTCCTTCTAGTGGAACTGTATTCTCTCAAGAGTTGTGTTCTTACAGTTTTGTTCCCAAATCTCTTTGTACTCTTTTTCCTTGTTATTCTGATTAAGTAATTTCATTAAATCTTATGGAGACAGATGAATATGAATGTGAAAAGGCAGTTTTTTTGTGGTTTTTTTGAAAGTTGAATGCTTTGGAAAGATAATAAACAGGCAGTGGGTTGGATTTGGCTGTGGACCATAGTTTGCCAGCTCCTAATTTATAATACTGTGCTCTCTTCCTTTTCTTCTAACCACTCAAAATACCTCTCTAAGTAGCCTCACACTTAACCATATATCTGCTTTTATTGCCTTTGTCTCTTCACTAGGATTTAACTCTTGTTCAACTACCTCAGAAGATGCTCTTTTTTTGTCTCCTTTTCTTCTTTTAACTTATGAGTCAAAAAATAATTGTTGCAAAGAATGTAAAAATAAATTCAAGCATCATTGTAATGAATTTTTATAGACTTTTTCTATGATGTTTGTGAGGTCTGTTTCTGGAGTAAATTTATAGGTGAAGGAAGTTTCATTATAATGAATGGTATGTTAATTCATCAGTAATGAATTCCTTAATAGGAGATGCATGAAATTGTAGATGATATAGAGTTAAGATACAGTATAGTTTTTCCTATTTAGAAAAACTCTCAAGCCTCCATCACAGTTTTAAGCATAATATTTTACTTTCTTTGAAATTACTGTTTATGTTTGAAAAATATGTAATATGGAGACAGTACAGTGTTCTGGTGAAATATAGAAACACAGGAATCAGGTATGCTAAGCTACATGTGACTTTCGTACTTGGGAATCTTACCTAGACCTTTTAAGAAACTTAAGTTCTCTTGTTTGTTAATTGCAGTATACAACTATCTAAAAATTCAGGGAGACAATGCATATAAATTGCTTAGCAGAAACCTGGTATTTAGTAAGCCCTCAGTAGTTGCTGACTGTTAAGTAACATAATTTCCCCCCCATTTTTAGTCCTGGGAATAAGATACCTTGCATAACATAGGTATTGTGGTTCTGTTTTTTCTGTCTGAGAAGACAAATACATTATTCCATTTCATAAATTAATTTAGAATGTTGGCATTTTATTTTGCACATTATTATTATTATTTGATAACTCAAACTATATTTAGGACTATAAATATCTTTTACCAAAGTATACATCCTTTAATGTTAAACATAATTTCAGACTCTGGTTAAGCTTCAGTCATGGTTTGAAATTTATCTTAAGGTCCCTTATGTTTTGAACTCCAAAGCTGGGTATGAAATGTATGAAAAATTTTGTTTTCACCACTTTTCTGAAATATGAATGCTTATTTTACTGCTCACCAAGGATCCAGGGCCATCTTAAGCCTGTCTGTTTATCCAGTGTCAAGCTTAAATGTCAGTTTCCAGTTATGCTAGAAAATGTCATCTGGATCATTAGTTCTGTGGTTATTGTGATGAATCATTACGTATACAGAGTATAAACTATACACTAGCAGATGTTCGCATATAAAATAACACACAAACTGAGATCACAGCATTAGTGTTTAAAGATGTAAGTCAATGTAAGGAAAATGTAAACTTCATAAGAGAAGGTGCCATGCCCTGTTCATTTAGTAGTCTTCCTGACTAGTATATATATATACCTAGCATTAGGTAGGGAGAAGGCACTGGTACCCAACTCCAGTACTCTTGCCTGGGAAATCCCATGGATGGAGGAGCCTGGCAGGCTGCAGTCCATGTGGGGTCTCAAAGAATTGGACATGACTGAGAGACTTCACTTTCACTTTTCACTTTCCTGCATTGGAGAAGGAAATGGCAACCCACTCCAGTATTCTTGCCTGGGGAATCCCAGGGATGGGGGAGCCTGGTGGGCTGCCATCTATGGGGTTGCACAGAGTCGGACACGACTGACGTGACTTAGCAGCAGCATTAGGTAGACACTCAATAAAATTTAGATTAGCTTATGTACTAAGTTTTTTAAAAAAAATTGGATTGGAAAATAGCAGAGACCCAAGCAGGGTTCCTTGCTGCTGAAATACAAACTACTAATCACCACTGAAATATTCAGCATTCTGTGGTGGTGGAGGGAATTCCGAAGGAGGTTTATGTTCTAGAGAGCTTTGTCATTCACCTATAGTTAGTATCTATGGTGATTCTACCATAGGTGTTGCATAATATTTAGATCCTTACTGAACTAAGTCTTATATGCTTACAGATGTCAGTGTTTTATCACTGTACATATGTATATAGTATTGAGTTTGTTTCTATCTTTTTTGCTTTCAAGGAAGCCTTTGCTCTATGGAAAGATTCTCTTTTTTTCTCTGTTAATAAAATCTTACTTTTATAAAAGGACTTGAGCACTAGGTAGATCTTTGTGGCTTACACTTGTGAAAGCCATTGGTAGTACTTCCCGGTGAAAGAGAAAGGAAGCAAAGAACAGAGACTCGGCATGTGATGGCTCATGTGTGCAGTGCCCACGTGTGCACTGTCTAAGGAGGTGCCTTTCTCACCACATGGAGTCACTTAGCTGAAAACACAGCTGTGTAGATTTCAGGCCAAGTTCTGCTGCCACTTGGGAATGTCCTCTGCTACATAAACCTATAGCAGCATGTGGAGCCGTTCCT
This sequence comes from Muntiacus reevesi, assembly GCF_963930625.1. Classification (NCBI taxonomy): domain Eukaryota; kingdom Metazoa; phylum Chordata; class Mammalia; order Artiodactyla; family Cervidae; genus Muntiacus; species Muntiacus reevesi. The sequence goes on along the minus strand of NC_089254.1, from coordinate 84,422,464 downwards.
TTTACCCACTTAGAATTCTGAGCATGCATCTGTACGCCCTGGCACACACAACTGTTGTGTTGTTCTTTGGGCAATCCCGAGGTCACTTCTTTCTTTCTTGGCAGTCCGTTCCTACCTAACTCCTAGCCTGACACAGACACTTCAAGGGGAGTGGGGAGGAGGAAGGACCTAGAGAAGGAATGTGTGTATCGCAGGTGTCGCGTGTACAAGTGTCCCTGTTTCTGAAGGTTTGCATAGAAAGTTGTTCAATCACTAAGTTGTGTCCAACTGTTTGTGACCCCATGGACTGCAGCACACCAGGTTTCCCTGTCCTTCACGATCTCCTGGATATCTCACTGTCTCTTGCTCATAGTCATGTCCATTGAACCATTCAACCATCTCATCCTTTGTTGACCCCTTCTCCTCCTGCCCTCAGTGTTTCCCAGCGTCACAGTCTTTTCCAGTGAGTCAGCTCTTTACATCCAGTGGCCAAAGCATTGGATAGAAAGGCCAGAATGTAAACGTGTGCAAGACTGCTACTCTCTTGGGCTCAGTAAAGTTCCTCTGAAAGCTGGTTAGGTTGTAGATTATTTCTGTTTGAGAAGGAGGAGTCTTTTTCTAATTTGCACAAAGATACTACAAAAGCTAATGGTGACCCTCTATCAAACCCTCTGGACAATGGGTCTCCACACTGTTTCTCAGAGTGTCATATGGAGTCCTTTGCAACCTGTCAAGTTATCTATGGGAAGGCTGCACTTTCCAGGAAAAACAAAACCGTGAGGCAGTTTTCAATATTCTGAAATTTAGGTTAAGCCTGATCTTTTTTTAACCACACCCCAGTTTTGTTTTGTTTTTCAGTTATTCCACTCTCCAGTATCATGTATATGCTAGAGAGACTGGGCTCTGTCATTTCATCCTGGCTAACATTTAGATTCAACTACTGTTATTTATGCCTGCTAAATTTGCAATTTTGTTGATGTATTGTATTCCCAATTTACAAAAGTGGCTCATTGTGAAGCATTTGAAATGAGAGGAGTAATTTAGAATCACTGCAACTTAAAATAACACTATAAGTACAAGAAGTTACTAGTTCTCTGGTATAAATATGAAATGTGAGTTTGTGTATTCTAGTACAAATAAATCTGTTTTACATGATTTTGGAGAAGCTATCAGGAAACAAAAATGTAAAGATACTAGGTTTGATCTTTGTGTACCTGAATTAGATTTCGTTAGATTAGTGATCTCTTTGCCCTTATGTTTTGCCTATCATGAAATTACATGAAGCTGAAAACCTTCAGATCATTTGTGTTTTATTCAAAGTACATTACTCATTATGCAGTGCTGTTGCCTGTCTTTGCATTCAGCTTCTGCTTCATCTAATAATGGTTAAAGGACTTCTGTAGATTTTCTTCTCTATGGCCATTAGTAGAAAATTTCAGTTCTAAATTCTTAACTGAATTCTTAAAGCCGAAGAAGACATTCCAGAGATCGTTTTCAAACTCGGTCTTTTATGTCGTCTTGAAAGGTGTTGCAGCGCATGGAGCAGTGCAGGGCACCAGGAAGGCTCCGTGCACTCCTGCGTCTTTCTCCTGAGCAAGTCTCTCATTTTCCCATTTTAGTGTTAATTTAGTCTTTCTTAAGCATAGGTGGGAATAATGATGAAGTAATTAATAGGAGAATGAAATTGCAAAATATTTCAAGATAAAGGAAAATGCATGATTAAAAATTCCATAATTTTATAAATCTTAGATTTATCAAAAGGGTAAAAAGCAGCCATATGGTCATCACAAGCAAGAGTGTGTTTTATTCTGTTAAAAAAGAATGTGCTTTATTCTATTAAAAAATAAGTGAATTTACCTTTAATCTTTGGAAGACTGCTAAGAGAAAAAATATCACAAAATAACACTCCTTACAAATAGTTAGAACTACTGACAAAGGAAACCCCAGAACTAAAAACTGCATCCGATAGACCCTCTACATGAAGAGATGAGGATGTAATATATTTCCACTGTTTTTGAAGATGCTCATTAAGGTTTTGTTTTTAAAGTTTTTTAAAACACATGTAAATCCATGGCTGATTCATGTCAGTGTACGGCAAAAATCACTACAATATTGTGAAGTAATTAGCCTCCAACTAATAAAAATAAATGAAAAAAATGAAGTTTTTTATGTTCTCTGAGTTAATTATTGTCCCCTCCTCACAGAATCAGGTTTCTGTTTTTCCTTTTTCCCTCCAGTCCTGTCTCCCCATTTTCCCATTCCTTCCCCTTTCTCCATACTCCTCTGTTCTCGTCCATCTCCTTCCCCCTTCCCCTTGGTGTTCTTGGTGTTCTTCCTCCTTTTCTTCTATTTTTGTTCTCTGTCTTGTTTTTACATTTACAAACGTAGGTATCATTTATTTTAGATCGTAGACATTTGTTTCCTCTGCTTTGTATATGAAGAGTTTGTTTTTTCAACGTGATCTCTTTTTTAAATGGGAAATCTTACAATGTTCAAACGTCTAATAAGAGACAAATCTTATAATAGGAGACAAACAGTACTCACACAGGACACATTGAAAGTATCAGTCTAAGGTGAGTGGGAAGACAGCTTTCTACCTGGTTATAGACCTCCTAATGTGATAATGCAGAGGGTTTATTCTGGGTACTAACGTCCTCATCAAAAGGCTTACCACTTCTTGGTCTATCAGTGAAACTTACTTGGAAAGCAGTCTGTGTTCCACGAAGAGGTGCACTTAGAGACTGAGATATCCTCCCTGCCTACCTGAAATCATCTTCAAAGGAAGGTTAAGATGGGTGATCACTGAAGCAGTTGTTCCATGTGTAAACTTTTCACTAGCCCTAATTTCAGCTGTTTTTCTCTGTCTCCCTTAATCCCAAAGGCTCCCGTCTTTGCTGTAGCTGCTTAGGAGTATTTTCTGTTTGCGTCCTCCTCTGTCCATCTGATCCCTTAACCATCTACTTTCCCAACTTCCTGAAATAATGTTGATATCTTTTTCCATCTCCTTCACTCTCCTCTCCTCAGCTCTCCTCTCCTTTCACTACTTTGGGTTTATCTTTTCCTCTGTCTGCACTGTCATGAGTATAGTATTGAGAAGGAGGGAAATCAACACATATTTTCAGTGTTCATTTTTCTGAAACATGTACTTTAAATGATAACATCTGTTCTAGTTTTTGCTACCACCAGTTTGAAGGTACTTGTTTTTCATGCAGCCCAACTATCATTATATTTGGTTAGTTTTTTTTTTTTTTGCCAGTTTAAATTGTTTAAAATACCCCTCTTGTTCTGATGTGTAACCTTTTGTAAGTGTTAATAGCAGATCATCACTTTTCCTTTTAATTTGGTATTATATAGTTTTCTATGAATTGTTCATTTGAATTTCATATTCACTGTAAAACCCTGGGGTTTCTTTTTGCAGTATGTTCACTCTTAATCATATTTACTGGAAATATCTTATGGTATTTTTTGTTTGTTTTTGCTCTAAATTTAATTGTGTTTATGAATTATGTTATTTTAATATTTTATCTGTTTTACAATTTGAGGTAATAAAAATGACAGACAATTTACGTTAAGTAGGGTTTTTATTTTTGTTTTATTCTAAAATGAATTTTTTGTGAAACATTTTTGCAAAATAATTTGGCAGTGCGTTTCAAGAGAGAAGAAAATTTCTTTATGTTTTGATCCTATTCTTAGAAGACTAAAGGAAGGAATAAAGTTTGATGTTTTGAACTCAGTATTATTATTTTATTAGATGCTTTCAAATACAAAAAGTCAGGTGAAATATTTTTGTGTTTTCCAGATTATTGTTCAGTTGTAACAATTGTGGACCAGACAAATGTAAAACTAACCTGCCTGTTCTTTAGTGGAAATTATGAAGCCCTTCCAATGATTTATAAAAATGGAGATATCGTTCGCTTTCACAGGCTGAAGGTATAACTCCTACTGTTTAGAACTTACATTTGTTTGAAGAGAACTCAGTATTGCTCACTGAAACTAGTTAACACTAATTATGTGGTTGCTTTGTTAGAGCATGACTTCAGGCATTTCAAGAGATAAGAAGAAATGTAAATAAGATCAGACTTCAAGTGATTTATATTAGGAAACCTCTTCATTTGAACAAACTACCTGCCCTCCGTCTACAGAAGTGTTAGCTGCTGCCATTCAGAGGAGCTGCATTCTGTGAAAGAATTTTAGTAAAAAAGCAAAACTATTAGATAGTATGTGATTTTTTAATAATCAGCTTTTCAGTACCTTAATATTTTCAGTCTCTTAAGTTTTAAACATTTTAGTTCCTTGCTATTTTGCTCTTGTTACATGAGTTTCAATGCAACTCCTTCACTATCTTTGTTGTCTTTTCTTCTAATGCTTCGGTTTATCTGTGGTTCTTGTGATCACTGATGCTCATAAATGAGTGAGGTACTCAGGGTGTATTCTATCAGTGGTCTTAGATATGGTGGGAAATAACTCTGTTGCTCTATTAGTGCCTTTCCTCTGAGAACAGAAGAATAGTGGAGAACTTTGATTAAAGAGAACTGGAAAGATTATTATTATAGCACTATATTGCATGCTTATCCACTTTTCAAAAAAAATAGCTGATTGGCACACATTACTGTTTCCTGTAGTACAGTTGACCTTTGAACAACACAGTTTTAAACTTCAGAGGTCCAGTTATGCACAGATTCTTTTCAGTAGTAAACAGCATCCCATGGTTAGTTGAATCCATGGATGCTGAAATGAGGAGAGAGGGCTGACTGTAAGTTATAAGAGAATTTTCAGTTACATGGATAGTTGGTGCCCTTAACCTCAGTGTTCATGGACAACTATATTTACAATTTTTGTCTGTTGTTTAATTGAAGTGGAATATACATCTCTCTTTCCACAGTACTAGCATGCTCATATATCTAACACTCTAGAAACTTCCACCATACCCTCACCTAGGGTTGCCATTCACACTCTTCCCACCCCTAGCAGTAAATAATCTTATAATTTCTCACAACATTTATTAGTTTCTCTACATTTGTTCTTTATATAAAAAGAATACAGTCTTTTTTTTTTTTTGAACATTTGGTTTATGCTTGTTTGATTCAACTGTACTATTGCATATAGTTTTTACTTTCTTCATTTTCACTGCTAAATGGTATACCATTGTTTGAATACACTAGAATTTGTATATTTATTCTGTTAGTTGTTTAGGTAGTTTTCATTTTGGACTATTATGCTGCTGTAGACAGTCTAGTACATATATTTTACTGAATATGTATATTATATAATATATAATATACACATTTACATATAATTATATAATTATAATGTATATTATATAATATGCATTTCAGTTGATTGTATACCAAGGATTGTAGTTCCTAAGTTCAAGGCTGTGCATATATTTGCTTTAGTTTATAGCTAAACTATGTATTTAATTTTGCAGAGTGATTTTTACCACTTATACTCTCAGTGATACAGAAGAATTTTAGTTGTTCCACATTTTCACCAGCACTTGATATTTTCCATTTTTTTGAATTTCAACCATTCTGTTGCATTTGTATTAGTATCTTATTGTGATTTTAACTTGAATTTCCCTGAAAAATTAAGAAACTGAGAACCTTTTAAAGTTTGTGTGTCTTCTGAAGCATGAAGTGTCCATTGGAGTCTTTGGCTCATTTTTTATAGGATTTTAAACTCCCATTTCTTAATGATTTGTGAAAGTTCTTTATATATTTAGGCTACAGATCTTTTGTCAGGTATATGGATTGTGAATATCTTTTTCACTCTATGTTAGTGCCTACTTACCCTCTTAATGGTGTCTTTGGATGAACAAAAGTTCTTTATTTTAATATATTCTGCTTTATTAGTTTTTGTTTTATGATCAGTACTTTTTAAATTTCTTGTTTAAGAACTCTTTGTCTACTCATTTTATGAAGATAGCTTCTAAGCTTTCCTCGAAGTCATTACAATTTTCTTGTTTCATATTTAGACCTGTAATTTCCTTTTCCTACAATGTCTTTGACAGATTTTGAAGTTAAAGTTTTTCTGCCTCATGAAAACAGGAAATGTGGCCTTCTTTTTCAATTCTGGAAGAGTTTATGCAAGATTACAGAGTTTTTTCCTTACTTAAATGCTTGGTAAAGCTATCTGAGTTTGATGATTTCTTTATTGATAATTATATTAATGAATTAAGATTTCTTTAAGATGAATGAGGTTTTTTTATTCTATCAGCTTTGATGTATTTAATTTTTAGAAAAAATTATATCATTATCAAAAATTATTTCATTCAAATTGCTGACTTTATTGATATAAATTTGGTCATATGTTACTCATCTTTTAGATGTTTGATGGATTTGTAATGACAAATCCTTTTTTGCAGTCTTAATATTATGATTTGTGTTTCTTTTCTTTTTTTCCAAATCCACCTTTTTCTAGGGTTATTATTTTTGTTAATCTCTTCAGAGAGCTGGTTTTTAGCTTTGATTTTCTCTACTATATGTTTCTATGTCTCTTACCTTTGATTGTGTTTCCCTTCTACTTTCCTTGGATTTGAGATAATATTCTTTCTGCAGCGTCTTGAGATAGAAGCCTAAATTTCTGATTTTTAACCGTTATTCCTTTGTAAAATATTCACTTATTTCTATAAATTTTTCTCTATGTACTGCTTTAGTTATATCAAACAAGTTTTAACACATCACAGTTTAAGCATCCATCAGTTGAATACATTTTCCAATTTTCCATAAATATATAAATATATTTATTAATATCAGGCAGTATTACAGGAGACTTAAAAGGCATTTCATAAGTTCAAAAGGATTGTTTTATGGCGATGTAACAGTCATAAATGCATGTGCACCTAACAACTGAACCTCAAAATTCAGAAAGCCAGTGTTTTTAAGGTTTATCTCAGTTCTCTCAGTCAGACTGATGAAACCTTAGCCTCAGCTCCATTTTTTCCACTTCATACTCTTATTTTGGGTGTTCTAGTTTTCCCTACAATATTCATAAGTAACTATCTCTTATTATCCTTTTTCTTTTTATAAATTATATCTTAAAATAAGTTAATGATTGTCTTGTCAGTAAAAGTGTACTGATAGTATTAGGGGAGCTACCACATAGCTCTTTAAAAAATAAAAATAAATTTTGCATAATGTTTTACAGTTTACATGGTAAAAGGATCACATGGTACTAAAGGATTTCGACGTAGCTGAGTAGATTTTTATCATTTCATATTCTAATTATTTAAAGATTATGTCCTCTAATATCTGTACTGGCAAAATTTTATAGTCTCCTGTTTCCAGTTCCTAGGTTCTACATCAGTAACCTGTTTCTTCTGTTTTCTGCGTTGCCACTTTCTTAGATCCAAGTATATAAAAAGGAGACTCAAGGTATCACCAGCTCTGGCTTTGCATCTTTGACATTTGAGGGAACTTTGGGGGCTCCTATCATTCCTCGTACTGCAAGCAAGTGTTTTAACTTCACTGCTGAGGACCAGAAAATGGTAGAAGCTTTACGTATTTGGGCATCGACTCATATTTCACCTTCTTCAATATTAGTCAAATTGTGTGATGTCCAGCCAATGCAGTATTTTGACCTGACTTGCCAGCTCTTGGGCAAAGCCGAAGTGGATGGAGCATCATTTCTTCTAAAGGTAGGTATTTTTAAGTACTTAAAACTGTAAGTTAGCATGACCTCAAAGCCAAAAAGACCTTTTATTTCAGCATTCTGATGGAATAAATAAGCAGCTATGTATTAAGAACTTAAAATCTAACCTTTTTAATGGTCCTATATTTCCATGCATCCTTATTCTTGAATTTCCATTTTTCATCCTAAACTTTTAGAGAAAAATAGTGTTATCAGTTCTATACTTTAAATATAGTATACTTTATGCTGTTCATGTATTTCTTATTTTAGTACTGGTAAAAAGAGTTGTTTCCTCTTGCTATTTTTAAACTACATTTCAAAAAATGTGTAGTTTTGTTGCTTTATGTGGATGTAGCCTTTCTTCTCACTTATTTGCTTTCTTGGTTTGTTGTCATTCCGTTCTCTTCTGGGTTATTTCACTACCTGCTTCATGGGTAGATCATGGATGGTTTTGAAGTGTTTATTTTTCTTGTATTTTGTTTTGTTTTTAAAGCCACAGGATTAAAAAGGTGGCCTAAGACCCATCTAATCTTTGTTTATACCTATTCCAGTTTATTTATGAATAGCTTCTGGAGAGGTCAGTTGTCTGATATTATCTTCACTGAACCCTGCCAAGGCAGGATGCTGTTAAACACACACTACTTCAGCCCTGCTTCTGTGGTTCTTTCTTAGGTTTCTGCTCTTTACAGTGATGGAACGTAATGGGAAATGGAGTTCAGTGCCATTGGGCAGATATTGGGGTGTAGCATTATTTTCAGATGTATCTTGCCCATATTAAAAAAATTAGCAAGGATAGAAATGATTGAATAAAATAGGAAGTTTCTGAAGTTGAAAATAGCACATATTTATATATACATGAGATAATCTGAGAAAGTAAATGTGTGTTATAAAAAAGGGTAAATGAGTTAAATATGACAAAACTGAAGCTAAAGAAACATAGAATCATCCAAACAAAATGAGGTGTTTTAAGTCCACCAGTCGTACTTTATGCCCAAAGTGACTTACTTAACAAATGAGCATTTGTTAATCATCAAACATTTCTAACGATAATGAATCTGCTGTGCACAGAAATATTCTCCATCTTTTGACTGCTGTGTTGTTAGTACATAATTCTGAGGTAAAACCTGCCACCTTTTAACTGACATAGCTGAATCTACATTTTCTCTCTAAAGCAAGAAATCATGCATGCATCCCATTTTTATCAATAGCCTTTTCAGATAAGTAAAAACAACTTTCATGTAGAGATTATTTTAAAATATAGCATTCAGCTTTGAATATAAGAAATTATTTTAGTAAGATTTCCTTGAGGACAATTTGAAAGAAATCTCAGAAGTCCTTCTATACGTCTCAACAACTCTTTTCATAAATTATTTCATACTAATAATTTAAAATGTGAGAAAATGCCTTTAAGGGAATATTTCTCCATATATTTCTTACAGTGACAAAAATCAGAAAAAACTTGGGTACTAGCAATAAAGAATTTTGTGAATTATTTATGTATTATGGAATACTGTACTCTAAAATGACATTGTAGACATAAACTTACTGAGATAGAAATTCACAATATTCTTTTCAGTGATTAATGCACCTTCATTTATATACTAAAAAATGTTTCCTATACCTAGCAAAAATATATTGAGTTGAATATATAGCAATATTTTACTCATTTTACATACAGGAAGTCAGATTTTAATACTTTCTTTTCTGAAGTTGATTTTCCTATCCCAACCTAGAACTATATATTTTTTAAATTTTATTTTGAAAACAAAAGGAGCCAAATCTTACTCCAAATGAGTTCTGGTCACCATGGAATATAACATAATTGTTTCTCCTCTCAACTGAGATATGATACTAATATCAGTCTCCTTATTAGTAACTATAATACATTCACTTTAACTATTCTAGTAGACATGATTCCCCTATATAGTGCTGTTTCTAAAAGAAATTAATTTTAATTATAGGTTATTAAGACTATAATGTTAATAAGAATAAGTTAAAGGCTATGTCTGGAGGTATACTCAAAGACAAAATTTAGAGCCTTAAATGTCTTCATGAACAAAGAAAGAGAAAAAGGCATAGCATATGAGAATAATCTTTCAAGTCAAGAAATTGAAAAAGTAACAAACACCACTGTAGAAAGTACAAGGTAGTATTTTAATGAGGTATTTAATTTTGGGGTAGGTAATTTCTAGCATTGCCCAGAAATTTAAAAGATTTTTTTTAAAACAATACTATTAAAAAAGTTTATCTCCTTGCCATCCTCTCTTGTTTCCATGCTGCTATTAATACAATAATAAAAATAACATTAGCATTTCAAATTGACAAAGAAAGATTGTTAAATGGTGATTGTTATCTATTTGGAAAAAAGATATGTATATAATATGCAAATTCCTAACACATTGAGTTTTGATACAAGATTGCAAAAGTTCCAGAATTTCAAAGCAAAGTCTGACTTACACTCTACTCTCTCAGTCCGTCCTTCAAAAGACTCATGAATTGGTCTGTAAAGCCATTTAAAGTCTCCAAAACATGTACACACAATGAAAGAACAAATTCCAAGTGAAGGTAAGTGTCTGGGACATAATGTTACTACTTCCAATGTCATTGTCCTAGTTCTTTTAGGTAACAGAGCCAGTGACACAAACTGACAATACTTTAACACCTAGCACTGGCACCAGCATTATTTAATACTTCCTCTGTAAGCTGACCCTGGCAGACACTTGTATAGATATGTGGTATTTTCCAAACAACCCCATCAGAAAATAGGCAGAAGACCTAAAATGACATTTCTCCAAAGAAGACATGAAAATGGCCAAAATGCACATGAAAAGATGCTCAATATCACTAATTATTAGAGAAACACAAATCAGAACTACAGTGAGTTATCAAAACTGGTCAAAATGGCCATTATTAAAAAGTCTACAAATAACAAAGGCTGGAGAGCGTAGGTAGAAAGGGAAGCTTCCTACACTGTTGGTGGGAATGTAAATTGGTGCAGCCACTGTGGAGAACAGTGTGAAAGTTCCTTAAACAACTTAAAAATAGAGTTACCATATGATCTAGCAGTCCTGGTCCTGGGCATATATATGGCAAAGGCAAAAACTAATTTGAAAAGATACATCCGGTTTTCATAGCAGCACTATTTACAATACCCAAGACATGGAAGCAGCGTAAATATCTATGAACAGGTGAATGAATAAAGAAGATATACATTTTTATGTGTGTGCATGCACGCACACACACACACACACACACACACACTAGAATATTATTTAGCCAAAAAAAGAATGAAATAGTGCCATTTGTAGCTACATGGATGGACCTAGACATTATGGTACTAAGAGAAAAACAAACATCATATGATATCACTTATGATTGGAATCTTAAAAAATAAAACAACTTATTTACAAAACAGAAATAGACTTATAAACATAGAAAACAAATTTATGGTTACCAAAAGAGAAAGGACAAGGGGAGGAATAAATTAGGCATTTGGAATCAATAGATAAACACTACTATAAATAAGGTAAACAATAAGGACCTGTGTATAGCACAGAGAACTATATTCAATATTTTGTAATAACCTATAATGGAAAAAAATATGAAAAAGGTAACGTGTATGTATGTGCGTGCTCACACATGTGTAACTGATTGCACACATGTGTAACTGATCGCACACATGTGTGACTGAATCACTTTGTTGTACACCTGAAACTAACACATTGTAAATGAGCTCTACATCAACTAAAAAAAAGCAGTAACAGTTAAAGAAAGAAATGTGTTTTCTACTTCAGTTCAGTTCAGTTTTCTACTTGAGTAGCTTGTTTTCTCTTGTACAGCCAGACTTGGGACATGCAGGGCCATTCCCACCTCTATTAGACGTCTTTCGCAATGCCTTTTTAGCATAATAAAGCATCAGTCATCTCTACCAACCTAGCACAGCACAAGCCAGTTCAGGTCTTAAGGATGGGATAGCATCCTGGTCCTGCACTCCTTTCCCATCTCCGTCTCAAGGTAACTTAAATAGCAATCCAGCATGCCTTTCCCTTTCAAGGACCCATGATTGTCATTCATTTGTGTCCATTGCGTCTAATATGAGGTTGCCTGAAAAACTACCCAGCAGTAAAGTAAGAAATGAAAGCAGAGTAGAATGCCAGTTTGCTAAAAAGGAAAAGACATATATATTATAAATACGCACACAAAAAAAGAATAAGATTAAGCAATGTGTTAATCATTTTTCTAAGCTCAGTTTGAATTTTTTTACTTATATTTTATTCATTGCCTCTACATATGTAGTCCTTGTACAATCAGGAAAAAATATAGGTCATATTTAAAGCTTACCAGATATTTGGGGGAATATATTTAATTACTTTTAAGCTCTATCACCAGCGAATAAACCTCTTTTAGCCTCCACAGTTTTATAAAAAGATCATAAAAGTTTTGTTCTGCCTCTTATGCAGGTATGGGATGGCACCAGGACCCCATTCCCATCTTGGAGAGTCTTAATACAAGACGTTGCTCTTGAAGGTGATTTAAGTCGCATCCATCAGCTGCAGAATCTGACAGTAGACATTTTAGTCTATGATAACCATGTTCAAGTGGCTAAATCTCTAAAGGTGATGTTACATTGCAAACTTGTTTGTCTTTTGTATTTTTATTAATTTTAGGGTAAATCACATGGTAGGTGATATTTGAGGTCCAGAAATTAACTCCAAATTTATTTTTTCTTTAATTTCTAATTTGTAAAATGCATGTTTAAAATAAATTATTAGATGATACATTAAATTACAATGACTTGAACAACTTTTTAAAATTTAAGAGCATTTCTGAATATCTTAAAGCTGTGCCCAATTTTGCTATGAAAATAAGAAGGAAAAATTTCATCCTGCAATAAAATTTGCTGAAACTGATGGAGGATGTATGAAATATTTGTAAACTTAAAAAATGCTAAGCTTTTTTAATTGGTTTGATAAAATCCAGTCTTTAACTTTGTACACATTGGTCTAAGAAATTGTTAATCTACCTCTAAAATATATTGTAAATTGTGTGTATCATGCAGTTTATTAGAATTTGCTCAGTTTTTGAGATAAAATTTTCTAAGTAAAAGCATCCTGCTTAATTATGGCACTTCTTGTTTATTAATAACATTTTAAAGAATATTTTTCTTCCTTTTACTATATTTTGTGTTTGCAAGTGTCCTTTCTTGCCAAGAATAGTATCACTAATAATAGCAATCATAATGGTAACATTTATGAAGCACTTCATATGTATTTAGCACTGTCTCGGGCAGTAGGTACTATCATTTCTGTGTTACAAATGAGAAAACTGAGGCACTCAGAGAGGTTAAGCCCAAGATTTCACAGCCACTTGGGTGAAGCCTGTATTTGAATGTACAGTGTCTGCTTCTAGAGCTAATCCTCTTAAGCAGTATAAAGAAATGATTTCCTTTATTGCAAATAAAGCTTCTATCCTACCGTGAGGGAGTTATACAGCCAACTTAATAGGAAGAAAACAGTGAAAGTGAATTGTAATTTTTTTAGATATGAATTTTACTGCCTCATTTCTTTTTTGCAAATAAATGTTCTTGAAGAGGAAATATTTCCACTTCCATATTGTTACAAATAAGCCCACCCAACTCAATAAATTAGGTTCAAATCCAGGTCAAGGAAGGTGATAAGTGCACTTTTTTTTCCCTTGTGAGTGTGTTCATACTTTATGTCAGAAAACTGACGGTTGAAGATATATTTTGATGCTTTTCCCTGATTTTATCTGCATTGATTAGTTTCAAAAATAATATAATGATAAAGCCAATTCTGAAATCTTTTTAAGATACAGGTAGAGTTCTTTTACAAATGAAAAAATTTACATTTAAAATTGGACTTTTACCGTTTAATTCCCTTCCCTGTCCCTGTGCTGCTTCTCTAGGTCTTTCTGTTCCTCTGTCTCTTGTCCTGAACAGTACCTGCCACAGTGCTTCCCATAGTGTAAGGGTGAAGTGAATACTATCTTCTGATGAATGAATCAATCAGTGAGCCTCCTGAAATTTAAAAAAAATTTTTCATCTCCCTTTTCGCTTCTTTATCTCACCACTAGAGGGTGCTCTGAGCACACATAATTAAGAAAATGTAGGCAATTAATTTTTATCTAAAGATATCATGACATATTTATCCGTAATGTAATAGAAAAATGGAAAGAATTTTATCTGTATAAAAGTAATATAACTGTAGGCTTTTACTTAATGTACACTGATAGCATATTTTATTTGTTCTGAGGTAACCTTCATACCAACCATTTCATACTACTTTAAGAAATGCCCAGAGTCGAATGATACTGATAGCCAATGAATTCTTATCAGTGCCTGAAGAAAACTGGTTAAAATTGCATATGTATATTGAAATGCATGGAATGCATGTATTTTTGTTGAGTAGGAACAGGAAAAATGTGGTTTTTATTATATTTAATAAAGAACAGTTAAGGCAGTTATAAAGCACGATATAATTGAATTCTCTGTACAATACATTTTACAACTTAAGTTTTTTTAGTGGTAACGTTTTTAACATTTTTCTGAAAATTTGCTTTTTAAGTAAGATATCACATTCCCTATCTGTTTAATACACATACACAAACATAATGACATTTCAGACATTTTGTCTATAAATGAAAGCAGGGTATTTTCAGTCCCCAGACTTACTCTGACACAATTTAAAAATAATTATAAAATATACCTAGTTAGTATGTTTGGCATTCGGTGACCCAAGAACTATAATTTGATTATTTTCAGACATATACAGGTTATTAAAAATGTTAAATCTAAAGGGAAAGTTTGGAAAGTTTATAAGGAATATTTAAATTATTTGAAAAGGAATAATAATTTCTTAATAGCCAGTTTGTTTTGCTTTTTTTGTTTATGTATCAAAATGGACTTTTATAACAGTGTTTAGAAATATGTTTTATAATTTTGGGGTTATGATTCCCTCACCTGTATTTTTGGAATATTACCACATTAACAACAAGACTATTTATTATGTATTTGTCTATTTTAACAGAGCATCTGGCATATTTTATAGTATATTTAGCAAGCTTAAAAAAATACAATGCTGCCTCCAGAAGGAATTTCTGGAAATAGCAACTTGTCATTTTTATAGCCTATGTATATACAAATTCTCTCTTGATCTTTAAAATATGATTTTGTTTAATTATGAAATGCATTAGTAGAGACAAACGAACATCCATGTGTCTGTCACCCAAACTTAATATTTATAAATGTTTTGCACACTTATTTTAGGTACTTTTAACTTTAAGAAATGAAACTCTACATGTGGAACCTTCTTTGTACTTCTGCTTATCCTAATTTTTTGCTTCCCAATATCCTCTTTTTATTTATCCTGACATGTAGGTGTGTACAACCATGTTTAGTATGCTTTTATTTTATGATTTTTTCTGAAAAATGCATGTAGTTATTTATCATTCTATAAATTGCTTTTCTCCTTTGACATTATATTTCTAAGATTTATGCATGATCATACACGTGTCTCCATTAAAACCAGCCTGTCTTAATTTTTATACCTTTATTTTTAAATGATACTTAATAGGTTAAGCCCTCACTCCTAGTTCAGTCTTCAAAACTAACTTAACTATTCACTTTCAGATCAGTTTTTACAGTTGCAGGAAAGGCACTGGGGATTTTGACAGAAATTGCATTGATTTTAAAGAATAATTAATTAGGAAATTATCATTATATTTTGAAACTTTTCACTTATGGATATGGTATCTTTCACCCAGGTCTGCCCTTAAGTACTTTTTAGATTACATACAAATACTATTCTAATATATTGAGTATATTAAAAAGAATTATAGAGTAATAAATGTTCAAAAAGAATGGGATAGAAGTGCATAAATAGAAATATATTTTATATTTTCTTCTTACTTTACTTTGGAGACCATGAGGAAAATCAATTTCTCATCCTTTTTTTTCTTTTTCCTTTTGTGTTTTTTTCCTTTGAGTTTATTTACCCTGCTCCCCTGCTGTTCTGTCAGTGTTAGAAGTCAGAGAAGAAAAGACTAAATGTTTACCTCTTTATAGAACACATGATTATTTGGGGAAAGTATCCTTGAGAATGAAGAAGTAGCTCAAGGAGTGTAGATTTCCCCCTCCTTTTCTTTCCCCCACCATTTCTCTCCTCTATCAATTCGAGAGAGTGATGATGAGAAATACAATGAACTGAGACAGTAATAAGCAGAGGTGGGAAATTGACTTATAATAAATGTGATATAGGTTATACAGCTTCTTCCTTTAGTAGATGTCAGTTGCTTTAATAATGTTCTGTATGTATCTCTTTTTAAGTCTTCTTAAGAAAGCATCAAATACTATTTATTAAAGGTATTTTTAGGACTCAGTTCAGTCACTCAGTCATGTCTGACTCTCTCTGATCCTGTGGACTGCAGCATGCCAGGCTTCCTTGTCCATAAGCAACTCCCGGGGCTTGATCAAACTCATATCCATAGAATCAGTGATGCCATCCCACCATCTCATCCTCTGTCATCCCTTTCTCCTCGTGCCCTCAATCTTTCCCAGCATCAGGGTCTTCTCCAATGAGTCAGTTCTTCGCATCAGGTGGCCAAAGTACTGTAGCTTCAGCTACAGCATCAGTCCTTCCAATGAATCTTCAGGACTGATCTCCTTTAGGATGGACTGGTTTGATCTCCTAGCAGTCCAAGGGACTCTCAAGAGAGACTTCTCCACACCACAGTTCAAAAGCATAAATTCTTTGGCACTCAGCTTTCTTTATAGTCCAACTCTCACATCCATATATGACTACTGGAAAAACCATAGCTTTGACTAGACGGACCTTTGTTGGCAAAGTAATGTCTCTGCTTTTTAATATGCTGTCTAGATTGATCATAGCTTTTCTTGCAAGGAGCAAGCGTCTTTTAATTTCATGGCTGCAGTCACCATCTGCAGTGATTTTGGAGCCCAAGAAAATAAAGTCTGTCACTGTTTCCATTGTTTTCCCATCTACTTGCCCATGAAGTGATGGGACCAGGTGCCGTAATCTTAGTTTTCTGAATGTTGAGTTTTAAGCCAACTTTTTCACTGTCTTCTTTCACTTTCATCAAGAGGCTTTTAAGTTCTTCTTTGCTTTCTGCCATAAAGGTGCTATCATCTGCATATCTGAGGTTATTGATATTTCTCCCAGCAATCTTCGTTTCATTTGTGCTTCATCTAGTTCAGCATTTCGCATGATGTACTCTGCATAAAAGTTAAATAAGCAGGGTGACAAAATACAGCCTTGACAGACTCCTTTACCTATTTGGAACCAGTCTGTTGTTCCATGTCCAGTTCTAACTGTTGCTTCTTGACCTACGTACAGATTTCTCAAGAGGCAAGTCAGGTAGTCTGGTATTCCTATCTCTTGAAGAATTTTCCACAGTTTATTGTGGTCCACACAGTCAAAGGCTTCAGCATAGTCAATAAAGCAGAAATAGATGTTTTTCTGGAACTCTCTTGCTTTTTCCATGATCCAGCAGTTGTTGGCAATTTAGTCTCTGGTTCCTCTGCCTTTTCTATATCCAGCTTGAACATCTGGAAGTTGACAGTTCACGTACTGTTGAAGCATGGCTTGGAGAATTTTGAGCATTACCTTGCTAGCATGAGGGATGAGTGCAATTGTGCAGTAGTTTGAGCATTCTTTGGCATTGCCTTCCTTTGGGATTTGAATGAAAACTGACCTTTTCCAGTCCTGTGGCCACTGCTGAGTTTTCCAAATTTGCTGGCATATTGAATGCAGCATTTTCACAGCATCATCTTTTAGGATTTGAAATAGCTCAACTAGAATTCCAACACTTCCACTAGTTTTATTCATAGTAATGCTTCCTAAGGCCCACTTGACTTCACAATCCAGGTTGTCTGGCTGTAATCCAGTGATCACACCATCATGGTTATCTGAGTCATGAAGATCCTTTTTGTATAGTTCTTTTGTGTATTCTTGCCACCTTTTCTTAATATCTTCTGCTTCTGTTAGGTCCATACCATTTCTGTCCTTTATTGAGCCCATCTTTGCATGAAATGTTCCCTTGGTATCTCTAATTTTCTTAAAGAGATCTCTAGTCTTTCCCATTCTATTGTTTTCCTCTATTTCTTTGCATTGATCACTGAGGAGGGCATTCTTGCTATTCTTTGGAACCGTGCATTCAGATGGGTATATCTTTCCTGTTCTCCTTTGCCTTTAGTTTCTCTTCTTTTCTCAACTATTTGTAAAGCTTCCTCAGGCAACCATTTTGCCTTTTTGCATTTCTTTTTATTGGGGATGGCCTTGAATACTGCCTCTTGTGCAGTGTCACAAACCTCCATCCATAGTTCTTCAAGCACTCTGTCTATCAGATCTAATCCTTTGAATCTGTTTCTCACTACCACTGTATAATCGTAAGGGATTTGATTCAGGTCATACCTGAATGGTCTAGTGGTTTTTCCTACTTTGTTTAATTAAAGTCTGAATTTGGCAATAAGAAGTTCATGATCTAAGCCACAGTCAGCTCCCGGTCTTGTTTTTGCTGACTATATAGAGCTTCTCCATCTTTGGCTGCAAAGAATGTATCTGATTTCGGTGTTGACCATCTGGTGATGTCCATGTGTGGAGTCTTCTCTTGTGTTGTTGGAAGAGGGTGTTTGCTAAGACCAGTGTATTCTCTTGGCAAAATTCTATTAGCCTTTGCCCTGTTTCATTTTGTACTCCAAGGCCCAATTTCCCTGTTATTCTGGGTATCTCTTGTCTTCCTACTTTTGCTTTCCAGTTCCCTATAATGAAAAGGACATCTTTTTTGGGTGTTAGTTCTGTAAGGTCTTGTAGGTCTTAGTAGAACCGTTCAGCTTCAGCTTCTTCAGCATTACTAGTTGGGGCATGGACTTGGATTACTGTGATATCAAATGGTTTGCCTTGAAAACAAACAGTGGTCATTCTGTTGTTTTTGAGATTGCATCCAAGCACTGCATTTCAGACTCCTTTGTTTACTCTGATGGCTACTCCATTTCTTCTAAGGCATTCTTGCCCACAGTAGTAGATATGATGGTCATCTGAGTTAAATTTTTAGGACTAAGTTTGGCAAAACATCTAAAATTAACAATAGGGCATTTAGTTAAAAAATATATTGTTTAGTTTTACATTTGAACTCATGGAATGTGCTTCACATTATGGTGTCCTGACAGAAATTGTTTTTACAAATGTTTTCTTTCCATCAAACTTGTGGAATGTGTGCTGCATTCATAGTTGTTCAGTTGTTTCAGACTCTTTGAGACCCCATGGACTGTAGCCCACCAGGCTCCTGTGTCCATGGGATTTCCCAGGCAAAAATACTGGAGTGGGTTCCCATTTCCTACTCCAGGAGATCTTCCCAACCCAGGGATTGAACCTGGGTCTCTTGCATCTCTTGAACTGGTATGTGAATTCTTTACCATTGAGCCACCTTGGAAGCCCAAACTTGTGGAATAGAGGAAGTTTATTATTTTGATATAATAATGCATTTGAAAATATTCTAGCCTTCTCATAATGAGAGTGTTTTAGTGGTCATATTTAATTAAATGTTACCTTAAATTGGGCTTCCCAGTGGGCTTAATGGTAAAGAGTTCACCTGGCAATACAGGAGACATGAATTTGATCCCAGGTTAAGAAGATTCTCTGGAGAAGGAAATGGCAACTGACTCCATAATTCTTGCCTAGGGAATCACATGGACAGATGAGCATGGTGGGCTGCTGCCCATGGGGTAGCAAAGAGTCAAACAGCTAGCCATCAGTGATACCTTAAATTAGTTAAAGCAGGTTATTTTCAAAAACCCTAATCAAATAGGGGGCTTGGATTTGACTTAGGTAATAGGTTTCTAAGCTACTGTATTTTACCAGAGCTAAGACTCAGTCATATTTCATGTCTTAATATCCCCAAGATGAAAATGTGCCTTTAGATTTGAAAAAATGCATACATACATATCTATGCATGCATATGTGTGTATAGATACACACATTTTGGTTTCAATATGGTGTCCTTGGGGTTGATATTGAGTATACATCAGTGTAGTATACCAGTTCCCTTTCTGGTGGGTCTACACCCCTGGTTACTGGTCTGTACCCCATATTAGTTGTTAAATATTATATCAGAGATTTTTTTTAGTTTTCTCCATTTTCTAAATAATAAACCATCTGTTTTTAGGTTGGAAGCTTCCTTAGAATTTATAGCCTCCACACCAAACTTCAGTCAGTCAGTTCAGAGACCCTAGCGACGTCTTTGGCCCTAGAATTTCATCTCCATGGAGGCACAAGTTATGGTCGGGGAATCAGAGTCTTGCCTGAAAATAACTCCGATGTGGATCAGCTGAAAAAGTAAGCCTATTATATACCTATCTAGAAATTGTAAATAAGGTATTAATTAAGCTGATTTCTAAGATAATGTAGTTCTGAGGTGAGGAGAGGGAATCTAATGAATCCCTTGTAATTCATTCTCAGAGCCTTCTGTGCCATTATTCACTTTTTTAAAATAGCTGAACCAAATGAAACAAATCAAGTGATTGTCGGTTCAAATAGCTAAACAGTAGCAGAGCTGAATAGTCTTTAGTTTTCCAACATTTATTTATATTCTTTCTTACCTTTACTCTTTGCACTTTATGTTCTACCATTTTCCACCTTCTCTAAGTATGGAAACAAACAGTGGAAACTGGAGCTTAGCTAAAATTTGGAAAACTTGATATATATACCTAGGATGCCAAATGTACTTGGTCCTCTGTGGAAAAAAATCCTGCCTTTTTAAAGTGTGTATATCTAAGAAAATAGATAGCAGAAATATTTCATGGTGTCATATTTTTAAAGCTTTTAGGTGTTCCCAGAAAGTGAATAGTACCTTAAATCCTGCTACACTTGTACTTCCCTTTTCCCTGAAGTATTCCTATTAGTCATTGTGTGTAGAAACTCTTTGATCTATACTCTGGGGAAATAAAAAGTCTTCTGCATATTTTCAAAGAGATATAGAAAATATCCTGTTCAGTAAATTGAAATGACATAACTATTTTCTAAGTTTTAACATATTGACATCAAGATGACCAACATCAATGAAATTAGGTATTTTAATAACCTTATATCAGTTTTCCTACTTTATTTCTTAGATTACAATATATAGCCGTATAGTATTTCATTGCTTGAGTCTAGAGTGAGATTGTTCTGACTTAGAATGACATGCATTATATACCCAGCTTATTTGCAGTATTTCATGATCCCACTATTTCACTTGTATCTTTCTAGACTTGGGTTTTTTAAATTTTAGAGTCTCTCGGAACCCCCTGATAATCTGATGAAAGCTATAGACCTACTGAAGAATGCATACACACACAAACGCGCACAGAATTTTCACTAATTTCACTAAGCTCTTGCTTTCTAAGGGTAAACTGACCATTGTTTGATTGTGCTTTATGCAACTAAAAGTTGTATTCTTTCAATTACAGGATTTTAGAATCTGCACATTTGCCCCCCAACCAGAGTTTTGTTGGTGTATGTCAATCAGAGCAAGAGGACAGCTTTTCAAACATTTCAAGTAAGGATGGTTTTTTAATAAATTACCTAACTGTAGTTGACTTCTAATATTGTGTTAGTTTTGGGTGTACAGCTTTAGATTCTTTTACATTATAGGTTTTTAACAAGATATTGAATGTAGTTCCATGTGCTCTACAGTAAATTCTGGTTGTTTACCAGTTTTTATATATAGTGGTGTATATCTGTTAATTACATACCTCTAAGAACTAAGGGTGATTTTTGATGCTGCCAGTTTAGTTTCTGTTAAGTAAAATTACTACAGCAACATAAATTCTTTTTTTTAATACCTTCCAATCTCCTTTTTTACTTGTTAAATTGATATTCATTATAAAGAGACATGCTAAACCTTTATGTGTCCTAATACAAAGATAAACATTACTCCTCCCTTAATTATGTAGTTGCATTTTCAAATTGGAATGGTAAGGATTACTTGATTTGGGTTATATTAGTATTTATGTATATACATTTATGTGTGTGTATATATATCTATTGGACTTCGTAGGTGACTCAGTGGTAAAGAATCCACCTACCAATACAGTAAATGCAGGAGACATGGGTTTGATTCTCGGGTCAGGAAGATCCCCTGGAGAAGGAAATGGCAACCCACTCCAGTATCATTGCCTGAAAATATCCCATGGACAGAGAAACCTGTTGGGATTGGAATGAAAACTGACCTTTTCCAGTCCTGTGCCCACTGCTGAGTTTTCCAGATTTGCTAGCATATTGAGTGTAGTATTTTAAGAGCATCATCTTTTAGGATTTGAAATATCTCAACTGGAATTCCATCACATCTGCTAGCTTTTTGTGTAGTGATGCTTCCTAAACAAATTCTTAAAGAGATGGGAATTCCAGACCACCTGACCTGCCTCCTGAGAAATCTGTATGCATGTCAAGAAGCAACAGTTAGACTAGACACGGAAAAGCAGAATGGTTCCAAATTGGGAAGGGAGTCCGTCAAGGCTGTATCTTGTCACCCTGCTTATTTAACTTATATGCAGAGTACATCATGCGAAATGCCAGGCTGAATGAAGCACAAGCTAGAATCAAGATTGCTGGGAGAAAATCAATAACCTCGGATATGCAGATGACACCACCCTTATGGCAGAAAGTGAAGAAGAACTTAAGAGCCTTTGATGAAAGTGAAAGAGGACATGAAAAAGCTGGCTTAAAACTCAACATTCAATAAATGAAACATGGTATCCAGTCCCATCACTTCATGTCAAATAGATAGGGAAACAGTGACAGGCTGTATTTTCTTGGGCTCCAAAATCACTGCAGATGGTGACTGCTGTCATGAAATTTAAAGATGCTTGCTCCTTGGAAGAAAAGTTATGACCAACCTCAGTTCAGTTATTCAGTCATGTCCGACTTTTGTGACCACATGGATTTCAGCACACCAGGCTTCTCTGTCCATCACCAACTCCCGGAGCTTGCTCAAATTCATGTCCAGTAGAGTCGGTGATTTCATCCAACCATCTCATCTTCTGTCGTCCCCTTCTTCTTCTGCCTTCAATCTTTCCCAGCATCAGAGTCTTTTCAAATGAGTCAGTTCTTTGCATAAGGTGGCCAAAGTATTGGAGTTTCAGCTTCAGCATCAGTTCCTTGAATATTCAGGGAAGAATATTCATGTCTCATTTCCTTTAGGATGGACTGGAGATCACTCCTTGCAGTCCAAGGGACTTTCAATAGTCTTCTTCAACACCGCAGTTCAAAAGCATCAATTTTTCGTCGCTCAGCTTTCTTTATGGTCCAGCTCTCACAACCATACATAACTACTGGAAAAACCATAGCTTTGACTAGACAAATGTTTGTTGGCAAAGTAATGTCTCTCTTTTTAATATGCTATGTAGATTGGTCATAGCTTTTCTTCCAAGGAGAAAGTGTCTTTTAATTTCATGGCTGTAGTCACCATCTGCAGTGATTTTGGAGCCCAAGAAAATAAAGTCTGTCACTGTTTCCACTGTTTACCCATCTATTTGCCATAAAGTGATGGGACCAGATGCCATGAAGGGAGACCGACCTAGACAGCATATTAAAAAGCAGAGAGATTACTTTGCCGACAGTGGTCCATCTAGTCAAGGCTATGGTTTTACCAGTAGTCATATATAGATGTGAGATATAGACCATAAAGAACCTTGAGCACCGAAGAACTGATGGTTTTGACTGTGGTGTTGGAGAAATTCCCGAGAGTCCCTTGGACAGCAAGGAGATCAAACCAATAGATCCTAAAGGAAATCAGTCCTGAATATTCATTGGAAGGACTGATGTTGAAGCTGAAACTCCAATACTTTGGCCACCTGATGCAAAGAACTGACTCACTGGAAAAGACCCTGATGATGGGAAAAACTGAAGGCAGGAGAAGAAGGGGACAACAGGATGAGGTGATTTGATGGCATCACTGACTCAATGGACATGAGTTTGAGCAAGCTCCAGGAGTTGGTGATGGACAGGGAAGCCTGGTATGCTCCAGTCCATGGGGTCACAAAGAGTCGGACATGACTGAGCAACTGAACTGAACTGAGGAGCCTGATGGGCTATAGCCCATGAGGTGCAAAGAGTCCCACACAACTTTAGCGAGTAAACAACAATAACAACAAAAATATATATAACTTATTAAAAATCTGTATTCATTTCCCAGTCAACTGTTTGCTTGTTAATTTCTAAAAGGGACAAAGGTTATTTTTGCTGCTTTACTTCCAATAGCCCAAGTATTTTTTGATCATACATATCTTAAAGTTCCCAGTTGTATTGAATTAATCAAGTACCTAGTTATAAAATATTAACAGATAATTGGTGGTATATTTATATTATTATCTACCTGAACGGATGGCTATTCAAATATAAATTTTTAAAATTTGCTAAATCTGTAATAATTTTTCCTTTACCGTTTTGTCTCAGTATTTGCTTGTACATTCTGAGCTTTAAAATCTATGTCATGTTTCTATCTCCTATGTTTGTTTTTTTTTTCCTACAACCTAACTTCTTCCCCACTGTGATATGTTTAATGAATATTTATGCTCTTTCTATCTATATCAGTAATAAGAAGCATTAAAATTAACATCTGTGACTTGATAGGCACTAAATAAGTGCTAACAGTCATTATTTAATCCTAACCACACTCCTGTGCGGTTGCTATTCTTCTCTTTTGCAGAAAGGAAACTGAGGCTTTGAGTAATGGAAATCATATAGTTTGCCCAACCTCCCTTACTGTTAACTGATGGCAAAGTCAGTGCCATTCAAATGCTGGCGATTTGGTTGTTTTGTCCATATTTATTTCTTCCTTTTATGTGCTTTAAAATTCATATTTCCTAGCATCTTGATGACAGCATTTTAGCCTAATCTGTGACTACTTGAACTACCCATTATGAGGCCAATTTACTTCAATTGACAATAATTTAGAGCCAATGTGATTTATAATTATACTTTTTGAAATCTCTTTTCTCCTAAAATGTTTTTCTGATTATTTTCAAATTACAGAAGTAGTATATATGACAGTATCAAGTTACGTAGCTTTCCCATGCCTTTATTCCCACTTGCTAAGGGAAAGGTAACAGTTGACTATGAATTCTTCAAACCATTCATGTTTATAAAAATATACATACTTCTATATGAACATATATATCTTCTTCCTCTGTTTAAAATTTTCACAAAAGTGAGACCTTAGTATGCTGGTTGTTTTCTTTAATCATAGATTATAGACCTCTTTCTGGGCTAATTCATATAACTCAAACTCATTCTTTTAATAGCTGCATTATATTTTACATTAATCTAATATAATGAATTCAGCCATTTTCTATTTGATAGACGGTTGTTTTCAGTTTCTTACTCTTACAAATAATGCTTTAATAAACATCCTTGAACAGTTGTACATTCAAGCTTATTTTTTCTCTAAAATTCGTAAAGGTGGGGTTGAAGGATCAAAGAGTAAACACATGTTATTTTCATAGATGACACCAGATTATATGCCAAAATGTCATTGAATTCAAATGCAAATAGCAGTGTGGGAGCATGTCCCTTCCTCAAACTGTCAGTGGTATTGCTTTAACAATATGTGTACTTTTTTCAGTTTGGCAGGTGTTAGGTATATTTAGTTTCCCTGAGTACTTGTAAATTTAAAAAATCTTATATTTATTGACCCTTCTTACTTCTTTGAATTGTTTGCTCTTACTCTTTACCTGATTTTCTGTTGGGCTCTTTAGCTTTATTCTTATCAGTCTGTGGGAGATGGTTTTAATACAATTTTGCACATCTTTTCTCTTATTTTCTTATTATTTGTTTACTAATCAGACTTTGACTTGTTTCACTTCATGCAGAATAGCAGGTATTAAGTAATCAGATTCTTTGAAATTATAGTTTTCCAGCTTAATGTGTCCATGCAGGTTCTCTTACCATGGGTCCTTGTGCCATTTAATAGTGATGTTGAAGAAGAACAAGTAATCCATATATTTGTATATGATGTTTCATATAATAAATTATAAAAATATAACATACTATTATATGTAATAGAATGTGGTAAGCTAATATAAGTGCAGAATGTGAATACTTTAAGTCTTCAATTCTTCATTTTAGAAAGCATCATTAAAATGTCTTGCTGTGGTCACTATTTTTGCTGTTTTAAGTAAAATTATATTATATGGCATTCATCAAGTCATCCTATTAAATTTAGTAAATTTATTATTTTCTCTACTTATCCCTTATTTCCATCACAGTGTACTTTTTCAACATAAGCAAAACTTGCAAACATAAAGAAAAGTTGAAACAGTTGTTCAGTCAGCATTCGTATTCCCACCATCAGTTTCTCCAGTTAACCTTTTACTCTCTTTGCTGTATCTTTTATCTCTTTTTTAATCCATCAGTTCGTTTTAGTTTTTGGTGCATTTCAAAGTAATTTGCAGACATAAGTACACCTCCCAAACACTTCAGTGAATGAACATCATTATCTACAATTCGATATTTGTTTAGGATTCTAAACAAAAAATTTAGAATGTTTAGATTTTAAATTCCTTGCCATTTTCACTTAAGTGATGGAATCCACTTGTCTCTTTCTATAATAAAGTCTATGCAATTTTGATTAAGATTTCATTGAAACTACAGATAAATTGGGAAGAGTATCAGTTATTTACAATATTGAACTTTCAATTCCATGAACAAATGACATGAATCCATAAACAAATTTCTCCATTGACTTAAATTTTCTTGTTTCTCTCAGTAATGTTTTATAGTTTTCATTGCCACATTGAGCTTTTAATGGATTTTCAAATATATTTCTATCCTTTTTCCTTATAGGCTCTGGATCAGTATCACTATATGAAGTCGAGAGATGTCAGCAACTCTCAGCTACAAGTAAGACCATTTTCATCTTTGAAATTGAGACACAATAATGAGCATAATGAAGTCTGTCTTTAAATTTAATAAGGAACTCATCATTGGGCTTCCCTTGTGGCTTAGATGGTAAAGAATCTGTCTGCAATGCAGGAGACCTGGGTTTGATCCCTGGGTTGGGAAGATCCCCTGGAGAAGGGAACAGCTACCCACTCCAGTATTCTGGCCTGGAGAATTCCATGGACTGTATAGTCCACGGGGTCACAAAGAGACACGACTGAGTGACTTTCACTTATTACTATCTAATGTTGAGAGCACATAACCATGAGAACAAAAACATACCCATATTTATCTTTTATTCCTCTACTTCATGCTAACTGGCATAAAATGGAACCCAGAAAGATATATGCTTTTAAATTTAGTGTGTATTTTTATATCATTTATCTATAAAATTTGTAAGCCATATTTATAAAAATAAGCCCCATTGCATAGCAGAGAGTGTAAAATATCTTACATAGTATTAGCTTTAATCAATCCACACTATGTATTTAATGGTATACCCATAAAGGAGCTTCTTAAAATATTCCCCCAAATTTTAATTTTAGCAATGATAATCAATTCATCAGATACCCATCTTCTGTTACTTCAGTTCAGTTCAGTTCAGTTTAGTCGCTCAGTCGTGTCCGACTCTTTGCGACCCCATGAATCACAGCACGCCAGGCCTCCCTGTCCATCGCCAACTCCCGGAGTTTACTCAAACTCATGCCTATCGAGTCGGTGATGCCACCTAGCCATCTCATCCTCTGTTGTCCCCTTCTCCTGCTGCCCCCAATCCCTCCCAGCATCAGGATCTTTTCCAGTGAGTCAACTCTTCACATGAAGTGGCCAAAGTATTGGAGTTTTAGCTTCAGCATCAGTCCTTCCAATGAACACCCAGGACTAATCTCCTTTGGGATGGGCTGGTTGGATCTCCTTGCAGTCCAAGGGACTCTCAAGAGTCTTCTCCAACACCAGTTTCAAAAGCATCAATTTTTCAGCGCTCAGCTTTCTTCACAGTCCAACTCTCACATCCATACATGACCACTGGAAATCCATAGCCTTGACTAGACGGACCTTTGTTGACAAAGTAATGTCTCTGCTTTTTAATAGGCTATCTAGGTTGGTCATAACTTTCCTTCCAAGGAGTAAGTGTCTTTTAATTTCATGGCTGCAGTCACCATCTGCAGTGATTTTGCAGCCCAAAAAAATCAAGTCTGACACTGTTTTCACTATTTCCCCATGTATTTACCATGAAGTGATGGGACTAGATGCCATGATCTTAGTTTTCTGAATGTTGAGCTTTAAGCCAGCTTTTTCACTCTCCTCTTTCACTTTCATCAAGAATCTCTTTAGTTCCTCTTCACTTTCTGCCATAAGGGTGGTGTCGTCTGCATATCTGAGGTTATTGATATTTCTCCCGGCCATCTTGATTCCAGCTTGTGCTTCATCCAGCCCAGCATTTCTCATGATGTACTCTGCATATAAGTTAAATAAGCAGGGTGACGATATACAGCCTTGAAGTACTCCTTCCCCTATTTGGAACCAGTCTGTTGTTCCATGTCCAGCTCTAACTGTTGCTTCCTGACCTGCATACAGGTTTCTCAAGGGGCAAGTCAAGTGGTCTGATATTCCTATCTCTTTCAGAATTTTCCACCGTTTATTGTGATCCACACAGTCAAAGGCTTTGTCACAACCAATAAAGCAGAAATAGATGCTTTTCTGGAACTCTCTTGCTTTTTCGATGATCCAGCGGATGTTGGCAATTTGATCTCTGGTTCCTCTGCCTTTTCTAAAACCAGCTTGAACATCTGGAAGTGTATGGTTCATGTATGGCTGAAGCCTGGCTTGGAGAATTTTGAGCGTTACTTTACTAGCGTGTGAGATGAGTGCAGTTGTGTGGTAGTCTGTTACTTCAGCTAAGGTGAAATAGAACAATTAAGAAAATATTTCTCCACACAATGTATTAAATAAAATTCTGTAATATGCTATTATAAAAACATGAGTTTTTCATAACTGGAGAAAGGATGTATAACTATGAAATGGCAGAGGGCTAGAAGAAAGAAGCTTATGATATTGTATTAGAATTGGAGGTGTTAGTATGCACTCATGGTGTTAGAGACAGATAAAGAAATGGATACATATGTGTGTTTGTATATATGTATTCACTCATGTATATATTCATACACATGCAGGCTCATATGTATAAGTATAGGTGTAAACATACATGCATATGTGCCCCAGCTCTAATGGAAACAATGACACCCAGTAGCAATAAACACACCTAGTATTCAGATCTTAAGTTATAAATAATATCCCCAATCAGGGCTTCTTGGAGAAATAGCATATTCCAGAATTGGGAAGCAGAATTGTAAAATGATTCTGGAACATCTTATTGTGCCATAAAGTAGAGAAGTCCACCAGGTTAATGGTGGCAGGTGTCAAATCTGGTGCAATTTAAGTGTCAAAATTAAAATTACTAGTGATGGGATAGTACTACTTGAGTAAAGTAGGAATCTATTAGTCCATATGGAGAGTAAATAAAGAAGAAAACAAATAAATGAGGTTGAGTAGAAAACTGTTATTTTAAGTAGAATGGCAGCTGATAAATATAAAAGAAATAATCAAATTAGGACACAAAGTCACCATTTTTAATCATGATAGTGATAATTTATTAAGAAAATTGCCAGTTGCCTGTCACTGGTGGATCCTAAGCTAGCAGGATTCTAAACATTTCATGAAATTGGGATATTTATATTTTATCAAATGCTTTCTTATTAATTATGGAGGGGGAAATAATAAGGTTATAGTGGAGAAACCTACTGAACACCACCTTCATGAGCTGAACAAAGTTCACATCCCCAGGAATGAAAACACTGATACATGTGCCTCTTCATATGCTCTGAGAGGGCCACAGTATCACTTATATGGTAGTATTCCTACCAAAAATGCATAACTGATATCTGATCATGATAAAAACCAGACACACCCAAATAAACAGCCTCAAATTCTCAATATATCAATGTCTTGAAAGACAAAGAAAAGCTTAGGAACTATTCTACACTGAAGGACTCCAGAGACAGAAGAAATAAATACAATGCGTTGTTCAGGATTAGATCCTGGACCTGAAAATAAAATGCTAAATAGGAGTGTTATGGGGCTAGTTGGAGAAATTTGAACGTCTGTTGATTCAGTAATAATCGTTGGTAAGTGTTTTGATGTTGAAAATTGCATTATAATATGTTAATGAAATTCCTTGTTCTTGTAAAATATACACTGAAGTAGTTAGGGATAAAGGGGTATAATGTTTGGAAATTACTATCAAATGATTCATATATATATATATAAATATGTGAAATATGCATATATGAGTCATGTATCTGTAAGATTTATATATATATATATATATATGCATATATATATATATGGAGAGACTGAGAAAATGACAGAATTGATGTGGCAAAATGTTACCAAGGTTGACAGTTAATACAACTTAATTAGATTTGATTGTATATTTTTTTCATGGATATTCTTGTCATGAATACATTAATATCCTTATAGATTTATCTAACTTAATCCAAAAATTCTTTGTAGTACTTACAGATCATCAATATTTGGAGAAAACCCCACTGTGTGCTATTTTGAAGCAAAACGCTCCTCAACAATATCGTATCCGAGCAAAACTGAGATCATATAAGCCCAAAAGACTCTTTCAGTCTGTCAAACTTTATTGTCCTAAGTGTCACTTACTGTAAGTATTTTCTGTAATAAAACCAAAGTTTTCATTTCATAAAATTTGTGTATATATATTTTCTTATGTATAAGTTTAAGTCCTGGAAGTGAATCAGTTATGGTTTAAATCTATTGTATTTTGAAAGAATTGTAATCTTTTTAAGAGAAAACACTAATTCCTTAACGATAAATCCTTTTGCTATTTCTTCATAATAGTAAAAAAAAAAAAAGTGCTATTTTTAGATCTGAAATTCAATTTAGTAGCTCTGATACATGCAAACAAGTAACAGACTATGAAAATATTTGAACAGACTTTCTCATTTGTAACAAAAAGTCTTGAAAGTAAACCATTATTAAGTAAAATTCTTAAATCGATAAGATTTCTGGTTAGTTGAAATTCTTAATTGTTAGAGAAAACCCTGTTGGAAATATCCCTGTCCTGCTTAATAACTCCAATACATGAGCATAATCTAAACTTTTGTTAGTAATTGAGGATTTCTCAGTTTCTGAAAATCTTTATTCTAAGCATCAATTTTTATATAAATGAGTAAATAAATATATAGGACATTAGAATATATATGTACTTATTATTGGCTCAAGACATACTCTGAAAATTATTTTTAATCCCCCTTTCTCTATTTATGCAACCTGACTCTCTTCCCTCTATGTATGTAACAAATACATGTATGTGCATTGTCATTTGGGCATGTTGTTTGTGGGTGTGCTCTATACACTAATATATATATGGTTTCCCCTCTGAAATGTAAGTATAGTACTGTTTGTGGAGATTTTTAATCATCAGATCTCCTTCTGCAAAACAAGGGATTGTTTTCTATCTATTTGGGCTTGAAATAATAGAGTACAAGTACAGATTTTAGATCTTTAAGTATTATCAAATTATAGTTGGTAAAATTCTGTAAAATTATATAACTTTACCAAACAAAGCCACCCTGTATGATCCTTTTTTAAACAAATGAGGAAAACATTTCAGAAAGGTTAAGAGGTTTGGGGCTTTCCTGGTAGTCCAGTGGTTAAGAATCCGCCTTGTAATGCAAGGGACACTGGTTCAATCCCTGGCCCGGGAGGTAGCCGCATGCCTGAGGGCAGCTAGGCCTGTGTACCACAGCTACTGAGCCTGTACTCTGGAGCCACAAGCCCCGACTGCTGAGCCCATGTACAACTCCTGAAGCCTGTGCACCTTGGAGCCCGTGTTCCTCAGCAAGAGAAGCCCCCTCAGTGAGAAGCCCATAGTGAAGTGAAAGTTGCTCACTTGTGTCCAATTCTTTGTGACCCCTGGAATTCTGCAGGCCAGAATACTGGAGTGGGTAGCCCTTCCCTTCTCCAGGGGATCCCCGACTCAGGGACCAAACCCAGGTCTCCTGCAGTGCAGGCGGATTCTTTACCAGGGGAGCCACGAGGGAATCTCCTAAGAAGGCCGTGCACTCCAACAAAGAGTAGCCCCCACTCGTCACAACTAGAGAAAGCCCATGTGCAGCAACAAAGACCAATCATAGCTGTAAAATTAGATAAATATTAAAAACAACACCAAAAAGCAGAACATTTAGAAAGGTTAAGAGATTTTACCTAAAGTTACACACTTGATTGGTGACAGAACCAGGAAAGGAGACCTTTTGATTCCAGATTATGCAGTTTCTACTGTATCATATTTTGCCATATGATATTAAAAAATTATATTCTAGATTAAAAGGAATCCAATATTGGTCTATAAAATAGGTACCCTATGAAAGTGAAATTACTTAAATGGTAATGAATATTTAGCTGGAGTGAAGATGGGGTTCGTACTGGGAGGTTTAGCATTCCTTACAGAGGAGAACAGTTTGGTAAAGAAATAATTATACATAATCTTGGTATCACAGAGCCAGGCAAGGAAATTGGTGGTTGTTAATGTAATTATGATATGGATCTAATTAGCCATGAAATGTCATCAAATATCTTTCTATTGAATGAGTCCTTTAATCTGCAGAGTGAATTATCTCAATATTTTAAAATAAGTAGGTGGTTCATAAGCATATAAACATTCTTTTAATTGGATAATTTGTTAAATTTGACTTTCTAAGCTTATACCAGTTGTTTTTGTGTTATTCCATTGTTGATGATTTTAGGCAAGAAGTGCCACATGAGATTGCTTTGGATAAGATTTTCCAAGAGGGTGCAAGCACAACCCCAGATACAAAGCTACAAAATACATCCTTATATAATTCGAAGGTCTGGACCACTAAAGATCAAGGAGAACGAAAAGTAGCCATTCATTTTGTGAAAAATAATGGTATTCTTCCACTTTCAAATGACTGTCTAATTTTGATAGAAGGTATGATGTTTTTACTGTTTTATTAACATATAGCTTTTTCTTCTGCCTTTCTCTGATTAATTATTGTTGAATTTATTTTAGGGGCAACCTTGGACATATAAAGTGAAAATATTATTGCTTTAAATTTCAAATAATATAATATATGTAACAATTAGATTCAAATAGATACATACACATATACATATCTAAGCTTAACTGAATGGCATTTTGAAATTATACATTAAACTCAAGTGTTTGCATTTGTTCATCTTGTTGGAGTCCTGCATGCAATCTTAATGAGATCCAGTGTGGTTTTTGAGCTAAATAATAATCAAGAAGCTATTTATTATATATAGTTGCTGTTGACTTGGCCTCTGGATGTCACTCTTGTTTCATAAAAAATACAATGAAAGTCATCTATTGATAGCTAAAGCAAGGAAGGAATCCTTAACTCAAGTAAAGATAACTTGACATACAGTATTTTAAAAGAATGAAGCTTTAAGTCAGATTTATTTTTGCATTTCTTTTATACTTTTGTCTTATTTTTATCTAATGATTATTTATATAGCAATCCATAATAAAAGAAGACCACTTCTAATTTGAAATAGAGAAAACTTTAGTTTCATTTTGTAAATGAACTGATCTTTATTACAGTAGATTATGATCACTTTTATTACTGACATTTTTCTGTTTATAAAAGTAATTCATAATCTTTAAAAAAATAATTATGTATATATGTGAA
The DNA here is from genome assembly GCF_963930625.1 of Muntiacus reevesi. Taxonomy (NCBI): domain Eukaryota; kingdom Metazoa; phylum Chordata; class Mammalia; order Artiodactyla; family Cervidae; genus Muntiacus; species Muntiacus reevesi. Next base: position 84,389,148 of record NC_089254.1, on the reverse strand, counting down.
TACATATGTGTATAAACATTGGTGGTGTTTTCATGAACATTTCTTGTTTTAATACATTATAGCATACAGGAGACTATTCTAACTAATTTCTATATCTTAACTGATTTAATAATCACAATAATCCTGTGAAGTTGGTACTATTATTATAAGCTATTTTATAAATGAGAAAACAACCACAGAGAGATAAATGTCTTTCCCAGTATAATGACTAGTGAAACTGAGTTGCTTCCTGTTTTTTGACATAGTAACTCTGTGATAAACTTTATCTCCCCCTGGATGAAGTGTAATTGTGGGAGCACAAAGAATTAAGTAAATGTTACCCAGTTTCTCTCTAGGAACGTTATCGTAGTGTGCATATGCTTTAGTAGCATATGAAATTATCTGTTCCCCTACCCTCATCATTATGATAATACTAGAGCTTTAAAAGACTTGGCCACTTTTATGAGTGAAATGTGACAACTTACTCCATTAACAGTATTTTTACCTGTACCAGGAGATAGACATAAAAACAGAAAGACACACACACACAAATGGAGTAAGACTATTTATATCCCCTAAAAATAAAATAAAGACATGATCCTATCAGACTATATTAGAACTGTCCTTGTAGAGCCAACTACGAGGATGTCAAATACGCCTTCGGGTTCTTCTGTGCTTTGCTGCCTCCCACAGAATTCTGTGCTTAGCCAAGTTGGCCTTGAGGGTCCAAAGAAAGCTTAACAAAGAAGTCCCTGTAGTTCCTGCTTCTGTCTTTAATTACCAGTTATCCCTCCAACTTTCAGTCTCATCTCCTACCTCAATTCCCATCCCACCCTCTAGGCGTACTGAACTGGTCATACATCCTAAACCTAGTGTATTTCTCTGTACCTCTTTGCCATTCCATTGCCACTTTCCTGGGAAATTCTGCTCTAAAACTTCTTCAGAAGTAAATGCAGCAATTCTCCTTATTCCGCAATTCACATATAATATTTAATGAGCACCTACATGCATCAGGCATTTTTCTGATTCACCAGGCAGATTTGAGTGGTTCTTATTACATACCATATGAACTTCTAGTAGGGTATTTTTCTTATATTTGTGCTTTAGCTGTCTGTTTATAGATTTGTTGTCTTTATTAGAATGTAAAAATTCCCTGAGGTCAGAATGCAGGTAATTTTAATCTATGTAACTTCAACACCTAGAGTAGTAAACCTGATGTGTAACTAGCTTTATTTGCAACCCTATGAACTGTAGCCAGCCAGGCTATTTTTATTTTATCATATTTCTGAGTATTATAACTCCAAGCCTAGGCTAGGATCTTAACTGTAGTTAGATCCCACTATTACAGAGCTGAGAAAAGAGGTATGGGAGCTGGGCAAGTTAAAAATGCCACAAAGCTTGCTGTTCTCACCAAGATTTATCCACTTTTTTTGAATGAACACTTCTTGAACTGTTGCAAACTTTTGGCTAATTTCTGTACTTAGTCACTCAGTCCTGTCTGACTCTTTGTGACCCCATGGACTGTAGCCTGCCAGGCTCCTCTGTGGTTGGAATTCTCCAGGCAAGAATACTGGAGTGGATTGCCATGCACTCCTCCCAGAGATCTTCCTAACCCAGGGATTGAACCCAGGCCTCCCACATTGCAGGCAGTTTCTTTACCGTAAATAGAGTTCTGAAAAAGTTGAATTTGATAATTTTTGCCAAAGTTATTTTTGCTATTATAGAGATGTGTATTTTTGAATGTTTTTACTCCACTATGCTATGCCAGAAATACTTCCCCCTCACAATTGAATTTCAACATTACAAATTTTACACAAACTTTAGGAAATACACAGAACTATTTTTATAAATCCTGTTCTGTTTCCCTGGAGAGGAAAAATTATCAGTCTAAGTAAAAGTGTACCAGAAAAGGTACTGGTAGGTTTGAGTAATCAGAGATAAGGCTGCCTTCTAATAATGGTATGCCATTGAACATTGTATTTCTTCTCAGCCAACTTGATGATTTTAGTGCCCTTCCTGTCATAACATTTGGGTGTGATGATTTTTCATAGGAAAAATGTACAAACACTATACAGGAGTTTTCGATTACTTGAACTGTTCACATCTATATTTAAATTAAATGTTAAACTGAAAAGAACTGTGAACCGTGAACTTCCATATGTTCAAGCTGGTTTTAGAAAAGGCAGAGGAACCAGATCAAATTGCTAACATCCACTGGATCATCAGAAAAACAAGAGAATTCCAGAAAAGCATCTATTTCTGCTTTATTGACTGTGTCAAAGCCATTGACTGTGAGGATTACAATAAACTGTGGAAAATTCTGAAAGAGATGGGAATACCAGACCACCTGACCTGCCTCCTAAAGGAGATCAGTCCTGGGTATTCATTGGAAGGACTGATGTTGAAGCTGAAACTCCAATACTTTGGCTACCTGATGCGAAGAGCTGACTCATTTGAAAAGACCCTGATGCTGGGAAAGATTGAGGGCAGGAGGAGAAGGGGATGACAGAGGATGAGATGGTTGGTTGGCATCACCGACTCAATGGACATGGGTTTGGGTGGACTCCGGCAGTTGGTGATGGATAAGAAGGCCTGATGTGCTGTGGTTCATGGGGTTGAAAAGAGTCGGACACAACCAAGCGACTGAACTGAACTGATCTGTCTCTTGAGAAATCTGTATGCAGGTCAAGAAGCAACAGTTAGAACTGGACATGGAACAACAGACTGGTTCCAAATAGGGAAAGGAGTCCGTCAAGGCTGTATCTTGTCACCCTGCTTATTTAACTTATATGCAGAGTACATCATGAGAAACACTGGGCTGGAGGAAGCACAGGCTGGAATCAAGATTGCTGGGAGAATTATCAATAACCTCAGATATGCAGATGGCACCACCTTTATGGCAGAAAACAAAGAAGAACTAAAGAGCGTCTTGATGAAAGTGAAAGAGGAGAGTGAAAAAGTTGGCTTAAAGCTCAACATTCAGAAAACTAAGATCATGGTATCCGGTCCCATCACTTCATGAGCAAATAGATGGGGAGACAGTGGAAACTGTCAGACTTTATTTTTGGGGGCTCCAAAATCACTGCAAATGGTCATTGCAGTCATGAAATGAAAAGATGCTTACTCCTTGGAAGGAGAGACCAACCTAAACAGCATATTAAAAAGCAGAGACATTACTTCACCAACAAAGGTCCATCTAGTGAAGGCTATGGTTTTTCCAGTGGTCATGTATGGATGTGAGAGTTGAACTATAAAGAAAGCTGAGTGCCGCAGAATTGATGCTTTTGAACTGTGGTATTGGAGAAGACTCTTGAGAGTCCCTTGGACTGCAAGGAAATCCATCCAGTCCATCCTAAAGGAGATCAGTCCTGAGTGTTCATTGGAAGGACTGATGTTGAGGCTGAAGTGCCAATACTTTGACCACCTGATGCAAAGAACTGACTCATTGGAAAAGACCCTGATACTGGGAAAGATTGAGGGCAGCAAGAGAAGGGGACGACAGAGGATGAGATGGTTGTATGGCATCACCAACTCAGTGGACATGAGTTTGAGTAAACTCCAGGAGTTGGTGATGGACAGGGAGGCCTGGCGTGCTGCAGCCCATGGGGTCGCAGAGTCAGACACGACTGAGAGACTGAACTGAAATGAAGTGAAAACTGAAAAGATTCGTTTCAAACTCAAGACTAAATTTGCCTAGACATCAGTAGTATATAGCAAACTTAATAATGGGAATCCTATCATTTTTTCATTCTCAACTTCATTCTTTTTAGGTCATTTGAACCAAAGTGTTCAGGCATAAAGAGCAATTTGTATAAATTTTAAAAGATGATGGTTCATATTTCACAAACCTTTTGTTTTGCTTATATCTCAGCATTTTTGCTTAGTGGTTTCTTTAATCAATGAATAGGATCCTAAGTTCACAAATTTCTGTTTTTAACAATAAATGTATAAGTGTGTGAAATTCATGGCATGTGTTGTCTTTTTCTGTCCATCCTTTTAGTCTTTTACTGCCCCTAAGGTGTTGCACAATAAATACCCCAGTTTGTCTACTTTATATTTGTACTATTTGAAGGGTTTATTTGTTCCCTTTTAATAGGAGGTACACTCAGTGAAATCTGCAAACTCTCAGACAAGTTTCATAGTGTAATTCCTGTAAGATCTGGCCATGAAGACCTGGAAGTCCTTGACCTTTCAGCTCCATTTCTTATACAAGGAAAAATACATCACTATGGGTATGTTTTCAATAATGGGAATTTTAAATTTTATTTATTCATTTGTTTATTATTTCATCCCACTTGTTACTACTGTATTCAGTGGTTAGTGATTGAGTACCAGTTTATAGGTGATAGATTTTTTTGGTACATGTATCTTCTTGAATAGCATGTATATTGAGTGTCTGTACTTTGCTAGGTTTAAGGCTGCCCTAAAGGCTAATATTCATTTGCTTCCTAAAAATTTAGATACTTGTTACAGAGAAGATTCAGAGCTTCATGCTAGTAAAAGTTAGGTAATTGAATTCCAGAATTTCTGTGCCACAAGGTTATAAATGAGTTGCCAGTGAGAAAGTAAAAGATATAAAAATACATTAGGAGCTACTTACTAGGTTTGGAAAGAGGCAGTGTAGATAGCATCTGTATTTCCACCTGATCAAACAGTCAAAGGGTTCTGCTTTGTGAAACTGTGGGCTATAGAATATTTTCTGCTTTAGTGGAAAACACCAGATTGTTTTCCCAGTGATTATGGTTCAGTCGTGCATGTATGCATGCTAAGTTGCTTCAGTTGTGTCTGACCATTTGTGACCCTGTGGACTATAGCCCTCCAGATTCCTCTGTCTATGGAACTCTCCAGGCAAGAATACTGGAGTGGATTGCCATATGGGTGAATCAGCAATGTGTAAAAATTTGCTTACCTTGGATTCTCCTTGACACTTAGTTCTTGGTATTAGTCTGACTTGTGATTTTGTTAGACTGATGAGCATCAAATAGTATCTGTGTTGTTTTGGTGAGTTTAAACATCTCTCCTGTTTATTGTCTATTTAGGTTTTCTCTTCTGTGAATTCCATGTACAGATTTTTCACTTGTTGGCCCCTGCTTTGATTCTTGTGTGTGTTTGTGCCATGTGCTTAGTAACTCAGTTGTGTTCGACTCTGTGACCCCATGGACTGTAGCTAGGAGCTAGCTAGGATCTAGCTAGGAGCTAGGCTCCTCTGTCCATGGGATTCTCCAGACCAGAATACTGGAGTGGGTTGCCATGCCTTCCTCCAGGGGATCGTCCCAACCCAGAGATCCAACCCATGTCTCCCGCGTTGCAGGAGGATTCTGTACTGTCTGAGCCACCAGGGAAGTCCTGTGTGTTTAGCCGATTCTAATAATTCTACAAAGAGATGTAGGAAGGATTTTTGTAAGCTTTTATATGCAGTTACATGCATCTCATCAAACTTCTAGTCCGTCCTATACTTTTTTAACTATGGTTCCTTTTATTTTATAGATTTTCCCAAGATTAATATATTCATCTTTACCAAAATGTTTGACAAGACCTTAAAGTTTTTATAAAACTTGACTTAAATTTCTGGATATGATACTTTTTTAATAGAACTGAAACCACTGCTTCAGTTTTTTAGCAGTTGCACATCTTTTAAGAATTTGTTTGTCCTTGAATCTATTTTAGTAATGAAAGTTTTCTAGAATAGTATTTCATTTGTTTTTCAGGTTTAAATTTACTGACATAAAATTATTCATAGTGCTTAAGTCTTCCTCTTCTTGAATTCACTTCATATTATTTGCAACTGTTTAATCCTTGGCCTTTTTTGCCAAAGCAACTAGCTTTTGTTTTGTTGATGGTCTGTATTTTGCTTATTATTGTTCTTTACTTTTTTTCTTTACTTTCTGTAGTTTTCCTTAGTACTCCATTTTTGTAATGTTTTAAATCGAATGTTTGCCTCACTTAATTCATTGTTTTTTAGTATACATTTAAATATTTATATTGAAGTCTATAATTTTCTCCTTTATAATTATATAAAGCTATAATAGCCATAACTTTAACCGAAGGTTTGATAGGTCCTATTTTTCTTGTCATTTCTAAATGTTTCACAATTTCCATTATGATTTCTTTGGCCCATTAATTATTTCACTGTGTATTTTAAATTTTTCACACACTCATTTTAGGTGCTACATTCTTATTTATATTTTAGTTAATTACTTTTTAACCAAATAGCTTGATGTATTTCATAATGATTCATCTTCGCTTTATCAAGGAATATGTTTGTTCTTATTTGTACATACTACATAGATTTTTAAAAGAATGTGTATTTTCTAACAGTTGTGTTTAATGTTTAGTAGTATTTAGTTATGTCCATTAGACAAGCTTATTAATTGTATCCAAACCTTCTTTCCTTTGTCATTTTATCTATACAGTACCTTCTTAGAGGCTACAGTTAATGTCCTCTGTGATTGTGAGTTTGTGATGTTTTATTCTGTCAATGTGTGCTTTATATGTTTTGAGTCTTTTTTGCTTGTTCATTCAGGTTCAGCATTTCATCTTCTTGGTGAATTCAGTGTACTGTATGTCCTTATGTAAAAACTTCATCTATAATCATGATTTTTTGCTGTAAAGTTTATTTTTTTTCATATTCTTATAACTATCAGCTTTTTTGGTTGGTAATTGCATGGTGTACCTTATTCTCATCCCATTGCTTTTATATTTCTTTGTTGTTGTACTTTAGTAGGTCTCATAAATAAATGCCAGTAGATTTTAGTTGTTTTTTGTAGATGATTTTAAAATAAGTTAATTGCTGAAACATCTAGGTTTTATTTTTACACTATATTTCATGTTGTTTTACCCTTGGTGGTGGTGGTGGTTTAGTTGCTAAGTCATGCCCAACTCTTGCGACTCCATGGACTATAGCCCACCAGGCTCCTCTGTCCATGATATTCTCCAGGCAAGAATAGTGGAGTGGGTTGCCATTTCCTTCTCCACACTTACCATAGTATTGTTGTTTCCCTTTTCATCCTCTTTTGTTATTACTTTTTTTTCTCTAGTCATCTATTGGATTAGTTTATAAAAATATTCTTGTTTTTCTCCTTTTTCCTCTTTCATTACTTTGGAAGTAATGAATTCTCTAATTTATGCTTGTTACTTTTTAATTTTTAATTTGTATCCTTAATGTCTAAAATTTAATATTACAGCCATTTTTAAAGGTAACTCACCCAGTTACCTTTTTCTGTTAAAGAAGATGCTTTGGTGTGTTTGAAGAGTGGAAGGAGATAATATTTAATATAGTTACCCTCTGTTCCTCCCCAGATTGCAAATGAAAAGTATTCTGCATGAACTTTTGAATGTTAATTTTTATATTTTTGTTCAAGCGTATTTTCTTATCAGCATCTCCTAAATATTAATATATATAATAAAAAGTAAATTACTTATATTTAAAATGTTTATATATTAGTAAAACAAAATATCTATACTAGATAATGTACAATTTAAGTGTATTATATGATTTTAGACTGATTTATATTACAAAGAATAAATATAGTATTGTGCATGCATGCTCAGTTGCTCAGTCTTGTCCAGCTCTGCGACTCCATGGACTGTAGCCCATCAGGCTCCTCTCTCCATTGAATTATCCTGGCAAGAATACTGGAGTGGGTTAGCATTTCCTCCATAAGATCTTCCTAGCCCAGGGATTGAACCCATATCTCCTGCATTGACAGGCAGATTCTTTACCACTCTGCCACCTGGGAAACCCCTAACTATAGCATTAGGCATCATATACTATGATTCTCTAAATATGTCCTAGTACTAACTACTTTAGTTAGAGTAACTTTCTCCTGTTGGCTATATTTATAAATTTAAAGGTCTTGGGTATTATATATTGTTCTCAGAGCCATAAATCAAGAGAGTCTTTAGAGTTTTTCGCTTTACAAATAAGGAAATTAGCCAAATTAATTAACAGCCTGCAACTGGAACCTTTCTCATTGTCAGCTTAGCAATGTAAATTCTGACTGTACTGTCTTTTTTGATTGCTTCTATTGTAAGGAGTTTATTTGTTTTAATAATTCTGTTTGTAATATGCACATTAAAATACAGAAATTGCAGTGCTCTTTTGTTTAATAAGATACTTTTTAAATTGTGCATGCTTGAACAGCAAAGATTTATAATAATTAAATGAGTTGTAATAATTACTTATAATAAATTATTTTTTCTTTTATTGATTTCAGATGTAAACACTGCTCTAGTTTGAGACCAATAAAAAATCTAAATTCCCTGGTTAATAAAACATCGTGGATTCCTTCTTCTGTGGCAGAAGGTTAGCTAAATTTTTCTGTCCTGTAATTGTAACTGTCTTTGTCTAGGATAATCTCACTGATAATATTTCAGTGTTTGTGGATATTTTAAAATCAGAGCAAAGGTTATGCTAAAGTTTAGTTTTTCTTAAGCAGAACCATTCACTGTGATCATAATAAAAATTTAAATATTTTAAAAACCTGAAAATGTACTTTTAAGAATCTTCCAGTATTTTTCAGTTACTACATTTTAATTTTCAATAATTTAGTATTAATCATAAATACAACTTATGAAAAATCTCTTCAGTTTATGGTATCTTGGGTTTGAAAAGAATTTTAGAGCTAGCTATTAGAACTTTTTACCCAATACAAGTCTTTAGCTGGAATAATAAGAGTCTTTTTATATCACATCATTAACTGTGGTCATCCAGCCTTGGCTTAAAACTCTCAGCGACTGGGGACCCATTTACATTGCTAAGTCACTTCAGTTGTGTCCAACTCTGTGAGACCCCACGGACAGCAGCCCACCAGGCTCCTCTGTCCACGGGATTTTCTTTGTAAGGTAACAAATCTTATTTTTTAGATGCAGTACTTAACAGTGGGGCAAAATCTGCTTACCTGCAATTTCAACATGGGTCACGTTCTGTCTACTGTTAAGAGAATTAGAGTCCATGTGTTCCCTCTTCTATAAAAATCAGTAGACTGTGCATTTGAATGTAATCTGTCAAGTATTCATTAAGTCCTTATTTCTCCAAGCAGGTATCCACACTTCCTTTGGTATTTTCTCATGTTTCTTACTGCTTTATTTCTCCTCTTCAATAAGCATTCCATTTTACCCATGTTCTTCTCAAAGTTTGGTACTCAAAGCTAGAAATAGGGCTGCAGATGTTGGCCAGTTCAGAATATAGAGAAAACCTTTATTCCCTAAAATTGGACAGTGCTCCTGCTTGCCTGAAAATTTTATTGTGTAGATATTGGTTTGTATTCTTGGTTTTGTTTTCTTTCTCTTTTAATTTAGCTATGTGATACTACTAATTTATGTTTTATTTGTGGTCCAGTTAAAATCCAGGTTAACTTTTGCATGAGTTTCTTGCTGTGTCCTTCAAGCTTGGTCTCATCATCCTGTACTTAATGTAGTTCTTTGTTTGCTTATTGGTCTCTTAGAGTAGGTTTTCTCTCATCCTTCTTGGTTTTAGCCCACAGTCTATTGAGTACTTTTGAATCTTGAAAATCAGTTCCTCTGTATTAGTGATTTTTCTCATGTCTGTATGCCCTAATTTATTTTTCTTACTTGCCCCCTTTATTAATCATATTTGAATATGAATTCCACAGATGGAAGACAGTATTCCATTATATAAGCATTTTGAATGTCTTTCATTTATAGACACAAAGTAAGATGTTTATTTTAACCTATACATTTTCATATGATTTAGTATCAGTTTAATTTCTTCCTTTTTCCTCATCTTAACCAAATTATGAAATCTCAGATTCTGGCATTATTCAACCAGATGCTATCTTTTAAAAAATAAGTGATCTCTGTGCTTAAAATCCAGAGGATAGAGACAGGTTACAAAATCCTAACCATTGAACTGTATGCTGTTTTTTTTTTTTAAGAACATTCTGACATTTAAATTTTCTCTTTCATAAGCTAACATGCATTGAATTGCCTTTTATATTTTCTATGAAGATCAACTCATTTTAAAGATAATGCTTTATCAGTATTTAGTTTTTTAAAAAGATACTGGGACTTCTCTGATGGTCCAGTGGTTAAGAATCCAGGACAATACAAGGACATGGGTTCCCTCCCTCATCTGGGAAGATCCCACATGCCGCAGAGCAGCTAAGCCCTTGCGCCCCGGCTACTGAGCCCACACTCAAGAGCCTGTGCTCTGCAACAAGAGAAGCCCCATAGTGAGAAGCCCCTGCACTGCAATGGAGAGTGTCCCCCACTTGCCACTCACAACTAGAAAAAGCTCTTATGCAGCAGGGAAGACCCAGTGCAGCCAAAACATAAATTCTTGAAAATAAAATTAACAAATAAAGATACCATTGCTCTTGAGTTATTGTCTCTATACAGGTTTAGTATAATATTCCAAAATTACCCTTCTGAAATGAGATTAACATATTAGTATCAGGGAACAAAAAGGAGTGCTTTTTTTTTAAATTTCTTGAATTATTTTAGTAAACAAGATTAACAGGAACATAATATCATGAAACAACTTTTTTCTTTACTGTTATTAAAAGGCATAGTGGGACTTCTTAGTGGTCCAGTGGTTGTGAGTCTCCATGCTTTCACTGGAGGGAGCACAGTGTGGTCAAAGAAAAACAACGTAGGAGATTCATATGGTTTCAACTTTTTTCCTTCATTAGCACTGGGCATTGTTCCCCTCCGACAAGTGTTTGTGATGACATTTATTCTTGACGATGGAACGGGAGTATTGGAAGCTTACCTCATGGATTCTGTAAGTAACAGAGGTAGTGAAGATATTTCTAACTATTAGAAGATATTTCCAAAATAGTACTTTATTGAATTTTAATATATTTATCCATGCCTACCTTATTACTGAGAACATTTAAGGCAACTCAGAAGAATAAATAAAACACAAGCACATAAATCTTAAATTATGTATGTATTTACTCTCTTGATTTGACACTATAATCTTAATATGTGAATAGTGAGAAATTGAAAAATCAGAATTTAAGGAAAGACTCCTTCTCTATACCTTGCAGAAGTTCTACTCCAAGAACAGGAGGCTGAGGTGTGGCCATACCCTCAGGCATTATCTATTAGCATTTCACTGGGCTTTTTAAGTTTCCAACATTTCATATTAGAAAGAGTGAAATTACTTTGAAGGGGAGATCCATTGTATTATGTGAAGGTTGGTAGCTATCCACAAGACTACCTTCATTTCTAACAATTTCAAGTTGAGGGGTTCCCTAGACCAAGACCCTTACCTCTGACACCAATCGAAAGTACGGAGGTCTCCACGACCACTCTTAGTTTTGATAATTTGCTAGAAAGACTCACGAAACTTACTGTGTGCATTATGCTCACTGTTAACAATTTATTATGGCTAAAGGGTATAGGTTAAAATCAAGGGAAGAAGTGCATAAATGTGAATCCAGGAAAGTTTCAGACATGGAGCTAGCAGTTGTTCTCTTCCTGTGGAGTCGTGGACAGTGTTCCTTTCCGGGTAATGATGTGTAGCAGTCCACGTGAGGTGTTGCCAACCGGGGCAGCCCAAAGGAGCCGTCGTGTCCAGTTTTTATTGGAGCTTCATCAGGTGGTCATTATTGGCTGCAAATGTGACTTATCTCAGTCTTCAGCCCCTCCAGTGGTCAAGTTAAAACCACATGCTCCAAACTCTCCACCCTAAATCACAATGTTAGAGTGACCCAGGTTCCCCGGGCAAATGCAGACACATCTGTGAGGCGTGATGTTCCAAGGTTTTAGAGGTTACCTCTCAGAAACTGAGGGCACAGGCCAATGTGGTTTTTACTACATACATTGGGAAAAAATCTGGGATAAAGATGAGGACACTTTTTCTTCTGCCTAATCAGTTTATCCATTTATTAAATATTTAATGAGCACCTGCTCTATGCCAAGTGCTATTCTTTGTGATAGGAACATGGCAGTGAGTGAAGCAAGCAAACTCCATTCCCTCCTAGATCTTACAAATAGTAGAGGAGAAAAAAGTTAAACAAATAAATATATAGTATATATTATACTCTTTTAAACTCAGCACTTAGACATTGTAGGTGCTTAGTCTATGTGCTGTCAAGAGAATAGTAAACTTCACTGTGTTCTGCTCACTACTTTTATCATTATGTCAAAACAATTTAATTTGATTTTATATGTATCTCAAAGCTGTCTTTAAATTAAAGAAATGAATTAGATTTTAGAGTTTAGCACTCTAGTTTACGAATTCTACAATATAAATAGGGTGAAATAGTTTAGATGATTTTAATTAGATAATATTCAAATACTTTCACATTGATTATAACTTCTAATCATTTCCTTGTTTCTTCATGTTTTTCTTAAGGAAAATTTCTTCCAGATTCCAGCATCAGAAGTCTTAAACAATGATAATCTTCAGCACAGTATGGAAATGATCATGGATATGTTTTGTCCTCCAGGAGCAAAAATTGGTAGGCCATATTTGTTAATGCCATTCTTTCTTTTTCTTGAAATAATACTTAGCTTATGACTAATCTCTGGACTTTTAGAGGTAAAAAAGTTTTAAAATCTGAATCCATATAAATTTATAAATTAGTGATTGATGAGACTGTATGACCTACCTACTGATGAAGACTGTGGCAAGGATAAGACAGGTATGAATCATAATTCCTGAAATGAAAAAAAGATTTTTTATATATTTTGAAATGTATAGGAGGAGGCAGTTTTGATCGCAAACACATTTGATAAGCTGCTTGTGCATACAAACGATTGAAATTGAGCCAACAGGGATGAAATTTTGACAAACATTTCCTATAAAAAACTCATTTAGCCAGTTCACTGATGAATTGTTTATTCAGTATTAGCTAATCTCAGATTTTATGAGTTTTTATTTTACTAAATATTTTGTTAGCTTTTGTTGTTTTTTGTGTAATATTTGGTTCACCAGCCAGTCTTCAAGTCAGGTTGCATTGATTACACCTGCTTCCTTTGGTGGCCATTATTTCTCTGCCTTAAATGTGCAGATCTAAATCATTTTAAGGCAATTTGACTTCTTATCACAATTTTTCATCAGTAACAGATTTTACCAGCAGCAAATTTAGCTGTTGTCAGTTTAACTTTTATAGTTTGTCTTAAATCAGGTTTTATTTTCCCCTGATCAGTCTTTGCATTTTATAACAATTCCAAAGAGAGAGTTTTTGTACATCCATAACTAAGTCTAACTTACATACTTTTATTTGATGTCAGTTTTCATTTTTATTGGCTGTTTGGATTCTTTTGGATAGATATTTGAAAATAAAACAGTCATATCAAAAAGCATAGATGTGATAGGCTTTTGATACATACTGCCAGATGGCTTTTCAAGAGCATTTTCCCTATTCATGGTTCTACCGACAGTGTGGAAGAAGCCTGTCTTGCTTGACCCTTGCCAATAGTTAGGACTATATTAAGTCCTAACTTCAAATTCAAACTTTAAGAAATATTACCAGACTGTTCTAGAAGGTATATATAGATTCACTGTGGTCATGACCAAAGCTCGGAAATGGCACCTGTGGCTGCCATATTGCCTGGACAGAGTACCTGGTACCTGACAGGGCTTTCAGCTAGACAAATATAAAGGTGAGCTGGCTTCTTCGCAGTCAGCCAAGACAAGCAAAACAGGGGAGATCAGCAAGCACTCGGCAGGAAAAAAAGAAAGGAAAGTCCACACCAGGGACTTGCCTGGTGGTCCAGTGGTTGAGAATCTGCCTTCCAGTGCAGGAGACACACGTTCAATCCCTGGCCCAGGAAGACCTCACATGCCACGGGGCAGCTCATCCTGTGTGCTGAAACTACTGAGCCTGCACGTTAGAGCTCCTGTGGCTCAACTGCTGAAGCCCGCGTGCTCTAGAGTCTGTGCTCTGCAACAAGAGAAGCCACCGTAACGAAGCCCATGCTCTGCCAGGAGAGTAGCTCCCACTCGCTGTAACTAGAGAAGAAAGCCCAAGTAGCAGCAAAGACCCAGCACAGCCAAAAATAAAATGTAAAAAAAAGTTGGGAATGATTTAGATTACTACCTATGATATCAAATATTTTGAAAATCCTACATCGTTACTTTTTCTTGTATTGGGGAAAAATTTAAATTAGTCAGAATTGCTGCAAAGCAGTAACATGAAGCCAGTGTGTATTTGAAAGAACAGATGATGTTAAATTTGGTGAGTGTTTTTATTTACTTCTCAAGCTAAATTAAATATGTTAATTTTACTAGTTAAGTGTTATGCTTAGATACATATTTCTGAGTTATATGTTTAGTTTTAATGATTCAGTATCACTTCTTTTTTTGATTTGTAGATGCGTATCCATGGCTGGAATTCTTCATCAGGTCATATAATGTCACAAGTGGAAAGGAGCAACAGATATGCTATCAGATTTTTGATACTACAATTGCAGATGATGTTATCTAATTTTGACATTCAGCTTAGAGCATATGAAATATTGTACTTTTAGAAAACATTACCATTTTCTATGAGATTGCTATAAAACACATGAAACATCTAATTCTGTAGTTTATTTTCCATTTTAGCCAGTTTGTTTTTTTGTTTTTTTTGACCAATAGGCATTGTGTTATCTTAATGCCTTCTTGTAAGTTCAAAATGTTGCTGTTGCTCAGAATCTCCAATATGATAGCTGTGAGGGGTATAAAAGAGAGACATCAAATAAATAAGGACTATGTTTTCACTTACTCTTGACTCTTCTCCTTTCAGAGAAGCTATTTTGCTACCCTGCCCTAACAGTTGGAGTAGGAAATGGCAACCCACTCCAGTATTCTTGCCTGCAAAATTCCGTGGACAAAGGAGCTTGGGGGACTGCAGTCCATCGGGTCACAAAGAGTTGGACCCAACTGAGCTGTTGAGCACAAGCACCCTAAAAATCCTCCCCCTGTTGGTTTTTCCATGTGTCGCCCACTGATTTCTCTGCCATCCACCATCACTGGTTGAACTGCTTTTTCTGAAGAAAAAGCATCATCATTACATCAGCCATGTGGATGATTTTTGCAAGCCTATGGGCTTAGGAAATGTCCTCATCTTAAACCTTCAACTTTTACTGAGTGCAAGGATTTGATTTGTTTCATTTTTGTTCAGAGGGATCTGCTTAAACAAGTACTCCTTGAAGAAGTGCTTGTCTGCGTGAGCTACAGCATGCTTTAAAGAGGGATTCGCTTTAAGTGCAAGGAGTGGAATTGCTTTCCTCGGGTGCTGGTTTTGACCCGTTGAGGATAACTCCATTTTTTCAGACTCATGTGCTTTGATTGCTTGTTTCTCTACATGATACTAGAAGTTATTCCATTCCTCCTCAAATCTAATCAAGTGGTCAAATTTGCAGTGTTCGTGGCTTACTTGTATTAACCTTTTTGTGAGGATCTTGTGTAAAATAGACTTCTATTTCAGGCTGAACATTGAGAGAGAAATTAATTCAGTATGATATTCTGCTTTTTACCTGATGATATTTGTCAAATTTAAAATCATGAGTATTCAGTTTTATACAAATACTTGTATATATTTGTATATATGTAAAAATTTGTGTATGTTATTTGCTGACAACTGAGAGATACAGATCTGCATAGTTCAGTATTAATAAAGAATAGATAAATATATAATTTCAACTGTTTTTATTTATTTGCCCTATGTTGAGCTGAGGCATGATTGGAAGTGAAGAGTCAAAGCAGATGTATCAATATAACAGATATTTAAGACTGTTGATGCACCAAGTACCATATTACGTAAGTACTTAACTTATGTTTTGGACTTATCTGGTGGCTCAGATGGTAAAGAATCTGCCTGCAATGCAGAAGATCCTGGTTTGATCCCTGGGTCAGGAAGATCTCCCGGAAAAGGGAATGGCTACCCACTCCAGTATTCTTGCCTGGAGAATTCCATGGACAGAGGAGCCTGGTGGGCTACAGTCATGGGATCACAAAGAGTCAGACATGACTGAGTGACTAACATGTATTTTAGTTTCAGGCAACCCACTTTCCTGATAAGAAAACTGAGACTTCCACTGAAATGTTGTGAAGTGATTGGCCTCCAACTAATAAAATAAAAAAAATTAAAAAAAATAAAAAAAGAAAACTGAGACTTGACAAGCTGACTTGCCTAAATGCATACAATTATTAAGTGTCAGTCAGCACTTCAATTCACACTGTCTCTGCTCAGAGGCCGCACTGCTAATAACCACCCCAGGATTCTGGAGCAAAAGCTAGCATGGGATTTTTCTGCACGTGAGTTCTCCCTTAAATATCTGAAGTAACATTGGAGATAGGTTAAAAGAGAAGTCAGTGATGTGTTCTCTTACACTAACCAAAAGGTTTTTCACACATTATTGACAGAAAAGGATTGGATATCTGATTTCCTCTGTTCACAATAACTCTAAATTAGAGCTCCTGAGTATATTAACACATCTCCATGGCTAAATACCCATCTCCCCCCATCACCAAATTGTCAGCATGTTCGAGACAGTGAAGGAAACTGATGCTGCTGTTTTGGTTTCAAAACATTGAATCAAGAGTTTGAATCAAACTCTTGATTCAAACCATTGGAGGAAAAAAGTGTTAAGAACCATACAATTGAGTCAGTATGTTTCAGTGTTGGTGGTACGCTAGGGAGACAAGAGTGAGAGAGGCATTTTCTCTTGCTTCGAGAAGCACCCAGTCTAGGGGAGTAGCGGTCAGAGGTGCAGTGGGTACCACACGTGTCAGCCTGGGCTGTCTTGTTGATAAAGTAACTCTTCCTATGAGTTTTCATGCTTTCTCTTTGTTCATTTTGATAAACCCCAAGACTGTCATTTGTTTTGTT
This sequence comes from Muntiacus reevesi, assembly GCF_963930625.1. Taxonomy (NCBI): domain Eukaryota; kingdom Metazoa; phylum Chordata; class Mammalia; order Artiodactyla; family Cervidae; genus Muntiacus; species Muntiacus reevesi. The sequence continues at coordinate 84,372,379 of NC_089254.1, read as the reverse complement.
TTCTAAATTGTCAGTTTTGAACAAAATGAGTTTGTCAACCAGTAGTGTTTATCCAGTGATATATGTACCTTACCCGAATCGGGAACCCTAAGTTTTAGAGGAGTTCCATTTCTGGAGCAGTACCTAGTTCACTGTGCCCAGGTTGAAACCCTGTCCCCTTTGCAGTCCCTGTGAATGGTGGCAGAAACTTCCCACCAGACTTTAAATGACATAAACTTAAGAACGCAGTTTGTGTTCAGCCTCTTCCTCAGTTTCTAGTCTCCGCAACTTCCATTGTTTCAGACACTACTGGATCAACTCTTGAGGCCCCTGCCCTGTTTATATGAGGAAGAGAGTGCATGTCTTAGAAAATTTGAGGCAGCTGATCCTTCTTTATCTAGATGTGACAATGAAAAGTACCTGCTCGCAGGCTGTTTCTGTGGCCACCCTCATACTGCCTTATTTGAAGGATTTACACCTGCCAAGAAGGAGTGCGTCATTCCCCACTTCTTTTTACTCTGGTCACGTTGTTGCACATTGGGCGTTGTTTCTAAATAAATACAGAAATGTTGATAGTCTTGAAGGAGCTGAATACATGTCTGACTACCTGGGAAAGCAGTTGCCACACAATACCGGCTGCTGGATTTTTTGAATCCAGCACCCAAGCTTGGGGCTACCCTGGTGTCTCAGGAATAAAGAACCTGCCAGCAATGTAGGAGACACAGCTTCCATCCCTGAGTCAGGAAGGTCCCTTGGAGAAGGAAATAGCTCTTGCCTGGGAAATCCCATGGACAGGGGAGCTACAGTCCAGGGGTTGCAAGAGAGTCGGACTGGACTTAGCAACTAAGTCACCACCCAAGCTACTTGCACTCACAGGATTGGACCAAAATCTTCCTCCCGCCTGCTTACCAGCTTAGTGCCATTTTGTTTCCAAAGTCAAAGCATTCGTTTGTCACTAATTGTGACTCTTAACCCAGCCACTCTCTTCTATACCTTCTGGAAAATTTCACTGGTACCTGGGGAAAACACTACATTATTTTGATTATTTTCAGTGTCTTGAATTTCGACCATGCATTTCATTGAGTTTTGCTTTTATCCAGCATTTAAAAAAAAAAATGAAAGTACTATGTACTTGTAAAAGTTTGAAACAGCATAAGCTATATAAGTTTGTATTAATTGCTGGTTTAACTAGCACCGCAGAGGAAAACACTTTCAATAATTTGGTATATCATTTTCCAGACTTTTTCCTGAGAACAACTGAGTATATATATACATCTTTAAAATAGCATCATGTTCCTCTACATAGAAAACCCTAAAGACTCTTCCAGAAAGTTACTAGAGCTAATCAATGAATATAGTAAAGTTGCAGGATATAAAATTAACACACAGAAATCCCTTGCATTCCTATATACTAACAATGAAAAAACAGAGAAATTAAGGAAACAATACCATTCACCATTGCCACAAAAAGAATAAAATACTTAGGAGTATATCTACCTAAAGAAACAAAAGACCTATACATACAAAACTATAAAACACTGATGAAAGAAATCAAAGAGGACACAAACAGATGGAGAAACATACCGTGTTCATGGATTGGAAGAATCAATATTGTCAAAATGGCTATTCTACCCCAAAGCAATCTATAGATTCAATGCAATCCCTATCAAGCTACCAACGGTATTTTTCACAGAACTAGAACAAATAATTTCACAATTTGTATGGAAAAACAAAAAACCTCGAATAGCCAAAGTAATCTTGAGAAAGAAGAATGGAACTGGAGGAATCAACCTGCCTGACTTCAGACTCTACTACAAAGCCACAGTCATCAAGACAGTATGGTACTGGCACAAAGACAGAAATATAGATCAATGGAACAGAATAGAAAGCCCAGAGATAAATCCACGAACCTATGGACACCTTATCTTTGACAAAGGAGGCAAGGATATACAATGGAAAAAAGACAACCTCTTTAACAAGTGGTGCTGGGAAAACTGGTCAACCACTTGTAAAAGAATGAAACTAGATCACTTTCTAACACCATACACAAAAATAAACTCAAAATGGATTAAAGATCTAAATGTAAGACCAGAAACTATAAATAAACTCCTAGAGGAGAACATAGGCAAAACACTCTCTGACATAAATCTCAGCAGGGTCCTCTATGACCCACCTCCCAGAATATTGGAATTAAAAGCAAAACTAAACAAATGGGACCTAATGAAACTTAAAAGTTTCTGCACTACAAAGGAAACTATAAGTAACGTGAAAAGACAGCCCTCAGATTGGGAGAAAATAATAGCAAATGAAGAAACAGACAAAGGATTAATCTCAAAAATATACAAGCAACTCCTGAAGCTCAATTCCAGAAAAATAAATGACCCAATCAAAAAATGGGCCAAAGAACTAAACAGACATTTTTCCAAAGAAGACATACAGATGGCTAACAAACACATGAAAAGATGCTCAACATCACTCATTATTAGAGAAATGCAAATCAAAACCACAATGAGGTACCATTACACGCCAGTCAGGATGGCTGCTATCCAAAAGTCTACAAGCAATAAATGCTGGAGAGGGTGTGGAGAAAAGGGAACCCTCTTACACTGTTGGTGGGAATGCAAACTAGTACAGCCACTATGGAAAACAGTGTGGAGATTTCTTTAAAAACTGGAAATAGAACTGCCATATGACCCAGCAATACCACTTCTGGGCATACACACCGAGGAAACCAGATCTGAAAGAGACATGTGCACCCCAATGTTCATCGCAGCACTGTTTATAATAGCCAGGACATGGAAGCAGCCTAGATGCCCATCAGCAGATGAATGGATAAGGAAGCTGTGGTACATATACACCATGGAATATTACTCAGCCGTTAAAAAAATGCATTTGAATCAGTTCTAATGAGATGGATGAAACTGGAGCCCATTATACAGAGTGAAGTAAGCCAGAAAGATAAAGAACATTACAGCATACTAACACATATATATGGAATTTAGAAAGATGGTAATGATAATCCAATATGCAAAACAAAAAGAGACACAGAAGTACAGAACAGACTTTTGAACTCTGTGGGAGAAGGTGAGGGTGGGATGTTTCAAAAGAACAGCATGTATATTATCTAGGGTGAAACAGATCACTAGCCCAGGTGAGATGCATGAGACGAGTGCTCAGGCCTGGTGCACTGGGAGGACCCAGAGGAGTCGGGTGGAGAGGGAGGTGGGAGGGGGGATCGGGATGGGGAATACGTGTAGCTCTATGGCTGATTCGTGTCAATGTATGACAAAACCCACTGAAATGTTGTGAAGTAATTGGCCTCCAACTAATAAAATAAATATTTAAAAAAATAAATAAAGAAAAACAAAAAAAATAAAAATAAAATAGCATCATGTTACAAATATATTTCTGCAACTTGCTTCTGTCACTCTGTAGACTTTTTTTGTTAATACACATATAAGGGGGCTTCCTTGGTGGCTCAGGATGGTAAAGAATCTGCCTGCAATGCTGGAGACCTGGGTTTGATCCCTGAATCAGGAAGATTCCCGGGAGAAGGGAATGGCTACCTACTCCAGTATTCTTGCCTGGAGAATTCCATGGATAGAAGAGCCTGGTGGGCTACATTCCATGGGGTTGCAGAGAGTTGGACATGACTGAGTGACTAACACACACACTTGTATGTTAGAAACTTGTTTGTAATCACTCAGTAACGTTTTAGTGGGCAATTATTACTCTTTAGACTCTCTTATCTGGGATTGTTTTCCCTCTGGGCTTCCCTTGTGGCTCAGCTGGTAAAGAATCTGCCTGCAATGTGGGAGGCCTGGGTTTCATACCTGGGTTGGGACGATTCCCTGGAGAAGGGAAAGGCTACCCACTCCAGTATTCTGGAGTTTTATTAAAAACTTTCATTAAAAGTTTTGGTTTTTTTTTTAAGAGTTTTCCCTTTAAATAAATCTGAGCCCCTGGGACCTCATTTCACTTCTACCCCCTGGGGGTTTTCAAGTGATCAGAATTTTGAAAGCCTGTCCATACTTCCTAATACAGGCTAAGACTCTGCCATAGACATAGCTGCCTTGATATATTCTTCTATGCTTTTTTAAACAACTCATTGTGAAAATCATGTTAATGTAAAAAAAAGGAAAATGCCTCCTGTAGCGCTTTTCATTAGGAAATTCAGGCTCTTTGACCACTATGATGGGTCACACTCAAGTTCTAGAGCATCATTTTAGGTGAGATGAAAAAAATTTCTTCCTGTGTTGGCCCCCCAGGGTCTCTGGATAGTGTCAAAGACTCCCACCTACTCTAGGAAAGGCAGAGTGATCTTTCTTCTCCACCCTCTGGTACTAGGAAATAATATCAGAACTCACCAGGGTGCTCAGGTATGTGAGATCATATCTTCTGGCAGTCAGGAAATGAATCAGTAGCACTCTATTATTGTTCCCTTCAGTGTTGTGATTTAAGCTGTTCGGAAATGTGAGATCACTTAGGATTTCAAAGTGATGATCGTCTTACAAGGAGATTAATGTCCCTTCCATTCAAGACTGCTTTTGATGGGTAGAAAAGCATTAGGCATCAATTACAATGATAAAGATAATGCATCAATGTATAAGGGAGCTCTCCCTCAGATGTGCCGATTGGTGAAACATGGGTCGTTCAGAGACTCCTCTACTATTTTTAGACCATAGCAATATCCTGATGAATGTCTGTCTTTTCCCCTTGAAATCTAGGCCACAAAGTCACATTGGTATTCGTGTATGCATGTGAGTATACGCTCACATTTATTCTCTGCTTTGAGTTCACTTTGCAGGGCACTGTGTTGGGATTTACTTGACAACCTTACCCACAACTGCCAAAGCAAGACATTTCCAACTTGTGTGAAAATTTTCTTTTATTTCACCTATTCCACAGTACTTTGAAGATGTGGAGCCTGTGTTTACTGAAAGCCTTATCATCTATTAATAAAATATTCCATCAAATATTGTTGCAATTTCTAAATAGGTACCTTTTCATATATAACCTGAAACCCTGGTATATACATTTTTCGTTTTCCTGTACATTCAGAATGATTTTTCCCTGCTGTGCAATATGGATTTACAGACAAAGCCAATTTGTCTTTACATAAAACTATCCCTCAGCAGACTTTTGTCCTCCATTAGAGGGCAAAGTCTTTCTAGAATTTCTCTTGCCAAGTTTAGCTACCTCTTAAATGATTTTTTGTCCCAAGTTGCCGTGTTAATAACAAAGGTTATACATTTAAAAATCACAATTGCTGAAGTCAGGTGAAACCACTGCTTGTCATAGGTAGGCATAGCTGTGGTTTTATGGGGTTGTATGGGAAGTACTATGGGCTTCCCTGTGGCTCAGACAGTAAAGCCTGCAATGTGGGAAACCCAGGTTCAATCCCCAGGTTGAGAGGATCCCCTGGAGAAGGGAATGGCTACCCACTCCAGTATTCTTGCCTGGAAAATTCCATGGACAGAGAGTCCTGGTGGACTACAGTCCATGGGGTCGCAAAGAGTTGGACACGACTGAGTGACTGACACTTTCGCTTAGGAAGTCCCATGTGCTTACTCCCCATGGTTCTTGAATGTTAAACTTACCCTTAAATTTTGGAATCATTAACAAATACTTCTGCACAATGATCAAAGCTTAAATGGAGTTTAGATCAAGAATACAGAGTAGGCATTTAAAAGTCAGCTCACACATTTACATTCATTTATAATTCATATTGTGTGTATCCAAAGAAGAGTTGGATGTGGTTTACAATAAAATAGAAACGTGGGACACAGCCTTTGGAAATAGAGCAAGAAGATAAGAACTAAATAAAGAGAAGAGTGTCAAAGCAATTCAAAATTCCAAACCTATGGGCTACTGCAGGTTTTGAACAATATTGGAAGAACTGATGCTAAAGCCAAAACTTTGGCCACCTCATGCGAAGAGTTGACTCATTGGAAAAGACCCTGATACTAGGAAAGATTGAGGACAGGAGGAGAAGGGGATGATGGGATGAGATGGCTGGATGGCATCACCGACTCTATGGGCATGAGTTTGAGTAAACTCCGGGAGTTGATGATGGACAGGGAGGCCTGGCGTGTTGTGGTTCATGGGGTCGCAAAGAGTTGGACACGACTGAGCGACTGAACTGAACTGAATACACGAACATATAACAGTTTACATAGTTCTTATTAAATAATAAGAATTACATCTTTTTTTAGATACAAACTTTTATTAACCTCAATTTGAAGATAAGGTAGATTTTTAAACACATGAAACAACAATGATTTGGGGATTAATAGTACTTATTTTAAAACTTGATCTAGAATGGTGGGAGGTAAGTTCTGAAAATGAAACAGAGTAAGGGAATTTTCCACTGGCTATCTACCTTTTGGTTCTTATATGAGGCATTTTTTTGTTTTTACTATTAGTGATTAAAGTTTCAAATATCTATGCATATTCAAGAATTACTAAACGCATTAATGAATTAACACAGGGGAAAAAGTCAATTCCCTTCTGATATAAATATCACTGAGAAAATTAGCTTTTTACCTTTTTCTTTTTTAGTCGCAGGTAATGAAATGAAAGAGATGTCGTGTGTTCAGTGTTTCATGTCAGGAAGAATGTGTGTTTTAATGAATCACAGTCCTTTGCAAGATAATGCGCTCCCGTATTTCACCTTCAGTGTTCCAGGGAAGGAACTTACTTTAGTCATAAGTAAAAGAAGCTCCACACTGGTGCCCAACTGGGAATTTGCTGGGAAGATTATTTTATCAGATTTACTGAGCACTAGCTGCCCAAACGGGCTTCCCTAGTGGCTCAGCAGTAAAGGATCTGCCTGCAATGCAGGAGACCCAGTTCGATCCTTGGGTTGGGAAGATCCCCTGGAGGAGGGCATGGCAACCCACTCTAGTACTCTTGCCTAGAGAATCCCATGGACAGAGGAGCCTGTAGACTGCTGGCCATAGGGTCGCACAGAGTCGGACGCGCCTGAAGCAACTAAGCAGCAGCGGCTGCCCCAAACAAAAGATCGCGTCATCTTGATGCCTATTTCATTCACAGCCCACATCCAATCCATCTGAAAAATCATCATGGACTGCTCTTAAAAATTCATCCAGAATTTGACCACCTCTTAGTGCTCTGTCTGCTACCGCACTGGCCACGCAGCCATCTCCTGCCTTGACTGCAGCCATATTCCCCAGCTGGCCTGCCTGCTTCTGCAGTTTCCCCACATGGGACAGTCTCTGTTCAGCAACCGGACTGACTGATTGAAATGCAGGATGGATGCCATCATTTTCCAGTGTTTCTAATGTCACACAGAGTGAGCTTACCAGTAGGGCCTCCCCACCCAGTGATCCATTTCCTTTCTGCCTCTCTGTCTTTTACAAGTTCATTTTTCCTCTCAACCTCCAAACACGAGTTCCCTTGTTTGCACTTTGTAACTCGATGTTGTTACTTTATTCTGGACATTGTTGAACTCTTCCAGCTTCCATGGTTCATCCTGCCACATCCTCTGTGGCATAAAGACTTTATAGGAAGGCCCTCCCTGATCATGTAAAGACCCCTCTACCCCATCAGGCTTCATCCCCCCATTCCTGACTTGCTTTTCTCCATTGCACCTATCCACCTGACATCTTTTTTGGTCGTTCATACTCTGTTTCCCTTTCCCAACAAAACGTGAACTCAGAAGCAAGGCGTTTGATTTCTTCATTGCTATTAACCTAGCACCTAGAAGTATAATCATTGCCTAGTAATATTCCTAGAACCAACAAAATATTTGAGACTCAAATCTGAAATACTAGAATTCACTAGCACCTATGGTGATACTTGGAGAAGGAAATGGCAACCCACTCCAGTATTCTTACCTGGAAAATACCATGGACAGAGGAGCCTGGTAGGCTAAAGTCCATGGGGTCGCAAAGAGTGAGACACGACTGAGCAATTTCACTTTCTTTCACTTAAGGTGATACTACCACTTAAACTGATTTCTGGCACCCAGAAATTTGCATTTAAAAATAAAACCTAGGGTAACTTTGATATAAAATAAACAAAGTTTCTGTAGGTCTAAGGCTCAGTAATTTGCATTTTTAGCAATCTCCCTTTCAGGTGAAAGATTCAGAACCATTATTTTACAAATTATTTAGAGTACAGGGTCTGTATCTGTTTGCTTCATTTATTTTATCTGCCTGGTCTTGAAAGCATTTGAGTTGAAGCACCTTAAACTAGAATCAAAACCAGTCTGTGGGTTTTAGCCTTGACTTCATATTATAATCACCCAAGAGGGAGCTTTAGCAGCTTCAAATCCTTGGGCTCTCCTCAGGACTGCAAAGATTCAGCCCCCATCTGCACCCCAATCTAGTTGTTGACCATAGACAAATTGGTTAGCCTCTCATGAACACTGAGAATAATAATAGTGCCCACCTCAAAAAACCATGGAGTGGGAAGAGGGCAGGGGACAGTGGATTAAATGAAAGAATAAATAAATAGGTAAACCACTTAGAATCTGGCACATAGGAAATCTTCATAAAGGATTAGATATAATTACTAAACTTTGGTGACAAAAACTAAGCCTTATTGCTATTCTCTTTTTAAAAAAAAAAAAAAGTGTTTATTCTTCTACTTTAGAATCCTTAACATCCAAGCAAGCTCTGCTGCAGTTGTGACAGAGAGAAAGAACCACACACTTGGGGTCATTCCAGCCCAGGTCAGTGTAGCTATTACAAAAATGGGAATGGGATCAGTGGACCAGTGGACCAAAGAATCCTCTCCTAGGATGATTATCTTGGATAATTTCATTATTTCAAATCCCATTTTTTCAATACCTCAATTTTCCTTTTTTCCTTTTCTTTACTGTGCTACAGGAATATAGGATCTTAGTTCCCTGACCAGGGATTGAACCTGTACCCCTGCAATGGAAGCACAAAGACTTAACCATTGGACCATGAGGAAAATCCCTCAATATCTCATTTTTATTGTGAAAAATACAGGGAAACAAAGAAATGCAAGTTAAACCTGGGCTTGTATGACTGATTTTTATTTTTAAATAGAGAATAGCTTGACTAAGTAACAAGAGGTGGACTCTGACATTGCACAGTGTGCAGTCACTGGGAAAGGTGAAAAATATGTTTTCTGATTAAAAAAACATAACTCTAAAACAATGATGGGAAAGGAAGAAAGGAAAATTGTATAATAAGTTTATGGAAGATTTTTTGCAGTATAGTCAGTTTGAAAAAGTCTCTTCAGTTTCTGCATCTTAGGCACTTAAAACTAAAATACAAATAAACCTATGAATTTCCCAATGCTTGTATCATTCAAAAATAGTTATATTTAACAAGTCATTCACTAGCCATTATGGTTGTTTTTCAGAGAGTCATCAAGAAAGTTTCTTTTTAATACTGGATAGTATCTAATTTTGGAATGGGCTTATATAATTCCACATACCTGTCTCTTTTTCATGTAATGGAGCTTTGAACAAAGAATAATGATGTAATACACTGCTAGTGTTGAATCCCTATAGTTTTAGCTGAATCTAAATGCAAATCAAAGTGCATTTTTTATACTGGTATATTTGGTGAGATATTTTAAATGCTTATTTTATGGTTCCACAGACTATAACTGACACCTCTTTGAAAGCACTGAATTTTCAATATCGAATCTGCAAAATTAGTTTCTACTCTCAGATCACAAAAAAAGCATGTGATACATATCATAATTTATCTACCTCAGAAAATAAGACTTGGTTATTACAGATAGGACACTTGTTAGGTACTTAAAATTTGCTAAAACCTGTCTTTCTCACATAAGACTGACTTACAGTAAGATAGTGGTAAAACCAATCTTTCAGAACTAGCCCACACCTGCAGGATCATGGCATTCTGCTATGACTTCCTAGGTGGTCCTACTGCAAAGAATCTGCCTGTCAATGCAGGAGATGCAAGAGATGTGGGTTCAGTCCCTCGGTTGAGAAGATCCCCTGGACTAGGAAATGGCAACTCGCTCCAGTATTCTTGCCTGGAAAATAAGAGAAGCCAACACTGCAAACATTCATAACATGATTTTCCTAGATCTACTCTAAATAAATCAGTGTCCTTTTGGAAAGTTAAAATCCACTTCATATTTGCCTTAATCACTGGCTCTTTACCAGAAATTCCTGTCTGTCTAAAGAACACCTTGTGAAAAGCTAAACCTCTTTTAGAAGAGCTTCAGTTCTTTGGTTCAAAGCCTTAGACCTTCACAAAAAAGCAAAGAAGCCTGGAAAGAAGACAACACTTCATGTTGTTATGAATATTTAAAATTAGTATAAAATCTTCTGACATATTATTGGAAATAGAGGACTGGACAGGGTTCCCAAGCACAGGAGTAAGAAGCCCACATCACACAACTCTGGGCATCACCTCTAAGGCATGGGATCAACTCCGGGCACCAGTCTCTAAGAAGTTTGCAGTACTAGAAGATGCGGTTGTTTACCCTGCCTCTCACCTACTGGGATTCAGCAAACTGGGTATCCAGTCCTAGCCTTCACACTAATTCACTTAACTCCTCTGGACTCTCATCTTTATAGACCATTTGTTTCCAAGTTTTCACCGCTGGTTAGTTTGTAAAGATTATACCTGTGAAATTTCATCTATTAAATAAGAATTTGTTTCTTGTTTTTATTAAAAACAACACTATATAAAAGTTTTTGGTCTGATTAATATAACTAAGTGCTGTCTAACTAAATTCATATAATCCCAAACAAAGTTAAAGAATCAGAGCAGATTTCTCACGAGTCATTGTACAACACTTTAAGCATTTTGAAAAGTTGAAAATGGTTTGAGAATTCCATTTTCTACCCATTGTTCCTTTAAAGTCCTCTAATAGTTCAGAAGTCCAGATTGCAAACCAGTGAACCAGGATGATCTTTAAAATCCCTCCTAGTTCTGACATTTCTTTTATTTAATGAATTGGTTTCCCTTTCACAACTGTTGTTGGTTTAGTCACTAAGTCATAGCCAAGTCTTTGCGACCCCATGGACTGTAGTAGCCTGCCAGGCTCTTCTGTCCATGGGATTTCCCAGGCAAGAATACTGGAGTGAGTTGCTGTTTCCTTCTCCAGGAGATCTTCCCAACCCTGGGATTAAACCCAGGTCTCCTGCATTGCAGGCAGATTCTTTCCATTTTTGCCAGAGACACTTAGCTTTATTTACTTTCATAGTTCCTTTCCTGTTGGGTTTCTTTCCTCTTCTAAAATGAGAATTTCTCTTTGGAATCTGAAAGATTTTTCTTGGAGAAATTTAGATTGTCTGTGTTCATTTCAGTGTTTGAAGAAAAGGGAAAATTAATTACTTGGATCCTTCTTCATCTGAATGGAACTTTTTTACAATTAATTTCAATCTGTAACATTGAACACTAGTGTTCTGGCAAACCAAAATGGAGTGATTAATATTCTTTAAACGCCTGGCAGTTGATTTAGGAAATAGGTGTTATTTTAAAATGGAAATTTACAGATTTAAAGAAATAATAGTGTACACTCAAATAACCCTTTACAATTTATAATGCACTTCCATAGAGTACAGACTGGCGGTATTGATTTGCCCTGGATATTCCTATGATCTTTCTCCAACCTTGGAGTAATAATTGATTTGATTTTTTCTATGTGTAGAGAGAAGTCACAAATATGTTTCCATGTGTGCAGTATGAATTAAATAGATGAAGGGATAAATATGCTTTTATAGCATTTATTTAACTTTGATGTCTTTCCAGTTTCCTCTCTTTTATGAACTATGAAAAACTGAGAATGACAATAATGCCCCCAAAATACTACTTAGAAAAAGTGGGAACAACCATAATGTCCCAAAACATACCAATTAGACAAATTATAAGTTATCCCCCCAATTTGTAATATAACACAACCCTCAAATATGATGTTTTAGAAGAATATTTAAGAAAATTCTTATATTTACTGTTATAGGTAAAAAGAAAGGTTTATGCTAACAACCTGACCCCATCTGAGTATGTATATCTATACATTTATTCAATAAGCAAGCATATTTCACGGGTACTTGTTCAGAGCAGTGATGAGAATTGACAATACAGCTCTCAAAGACAGTTCCTTCCTTCAAAATCATAGGCATGCCAACAACTACAGGTAGAACCAACAAGAATGCTAGCAGTTTGGGGTTGTTTTTTATTTTTTGAACCTGATTGTGTTTTTTTGAATCCTATGAAGTTCATGCATCGACTCACATTCAAACTAAAGCTTAAACACATTTTTGTAATTTTACTTATTTTATGCTTAGATGAGGAAAAATTCTAGCAGAAAGAAAGCAGTCTCATTATATCATAGCAATTATAAGAGTCTTCACAACATGTTACTACTCTCTGAAATAAGGAGGAAAACTCATAAAAAGAAAAGAGCTCACTATTTTCTGGTATTTTAATTTTGCAACCAAGAGAGGCATTCTTTACAAATTTAGGATGGAAGAACCATATTATATTATTAATGCTTTGGCTCTTCAAAATCTGTATAAAATCACTTAATTCAACATCGTTTCAATAAAGTAGAACACTATGTATAGTCTGTCATTTTTAATTATGCTAAAAATCCCATTTAAAGATCTCAGCAGAGTTTATCAATTTATAATTATCATTGGAAAAACTTTTTGATTTCACTAGGTTTCTAGATGCAATGCATAATTCAAGAAACCCCTTGCTGATTTTAAGTTAACATCATGTAAAGTAAGTCTTCTACATTTTGCATAAGCTTCACATTAAGCAGAATTCATTATTTCTTATGCCCTTGATGAGAAGGTTAATTTTTGTTAGGACTTCATAGGACTTATATTAATTTGAATAGAAGTTCAAGTTAATATTAAACAATTTGACAGGAGCTTTTGGCTGTTTTGTCAGTTGTAAATAGGCCATGATTTAAATTAGTAACTTTTGTTATAACCTTAAACAAATATCACAAGCATGTGACAGAGAAAATAACAGTAAACTTGAAATAACCAAGGAAATTCACATTTCTGCTGTCAGTAGACCATTTAAGCCTTATTCCTAAAATTAAGGTAATTGATATATGTCATTGTCTTCACTTCAGTGATTTACACAGTGATTTTACACATCTTCACACTGTGATGTGCGTGCTGAGTTGCTCAGTCATGTCCAACTCTGTGCAACCCCATGGACTGTGGCCTGCCAGGCTCCTCTGTCTATGGGATTCTCCAGGCAAGAATACTGGAGTGGATTTCCATTCCATTTTCCAGGGGATCTTCCTAAATCCAGGAATGGAACCCACATCTCCTGCATTGGTTGGTGAATTCTTTACCACTGAGTCACCTGGGAAGCTCTAGGATTTGATAGGCAGAAAATAATCCATTTGATAAATCTTTTCTACAATACTCAAAATTTTCTATTTCACCCTCTCTGAGCAGATATGATTTGTGTCCTTTGGATTTCTTTATTCTTCCATCAGAAATTCATTTGCAATTGCTTTACAAAAGGACAAAGGAATGAGTTTGGGGTTTGTGAACACTGAAGAATCTTACTGCACACATTACAAATACAAATATGTGCTTTCAACTTCAACAACTTAAAATGTTGACTTTGTTTCAGATGCATAACTTTCGAGTATGAAGAAGGTCAGAATACTAACCAGTTTTTCTGTGTAGCCACTATCTCTATCTCTTTAAAGATCTTTTGATCTCAATCCTGAGTAAAAGGATCAGAACTTCTATGAGATCAGTCTTGCATTAAATCCAAACCAAATTGACCTTGTTCTTGTCCTGTCTTATCCTGATAGAACAAATAAGCTAAAAAATCCTGACTATTGGAAAGCCAGTATTTGTCTAAAAGTTAAAAACCATGAGTGAATGTAGATGGGTTTAGAAATCTATTATCTCATAATTTGTTTCTTTATTTAAGCTCTTATTAGGTAACGAGTTTTCCTGGATAGTTTACCTGGTTTATTTAGGAGATTCTTTTGTCCAGTCATTTAACATATATGCATGAATCTGCCATCTAACAATAATAATTCATAGTCCATTGTACTTATCAAGAACAAATTGAATAGCTCTATATGTGTGAGATTCTGAATAAGAATGGAAATATCTCGTGGGCCAGAAATGCCCTCGTAACTGAGAAGTCAACTAGACTCAAATGTCTTACTGGTTTTGGCATTAATTTAGCACATGGATCTACCACAGAAGCCTACTTCATTTCATTGTATTTTTTTTCAAGTTCAAGAATAAATACATTTGCCATCTTTGAAGTATTTCTATAGTGAACTTTTATAAGAACTGAAGAAACTTTTGTGACATTTACCAGGGTATTTACCTGTTATAAAACTATTTTAAAGCATTTTCATTAAGGTCAGCAGAAAACTCAAGATTTTAGAAATCTTCATTTTTTATCTCAAATGCAAATACATTTGACCTTTAAATAATGAAGATTATTTATAATTTTTAGGCCTCTAATAAAAACAAATTGGGTTGACCAAAATTTTTATTTGGGTTTTTCTGTAAGATGTTATGGAAATTGTTGGCCAACCCAATAATTATTCCATAGTTTCATTCAAGCACTTTTATAATCTAATTATTTTTTTTTAATCTTTGATCTACCTAGGATTTATTTTGGTGTACACAAGATCCTGTGTATTTTGTCAATAACTGAATTTTCCATTCTTTTCTATTGGTCTCTTATAACAAAGAATATCTTTTTCATAGCCATAGTTAATATCACGACTAATAAAGAATTATAGGAAGCACTTCATTTATAGTTAGGAAAAATAGAAGTATGCATTATGATTCTATAACTTCTTAAAGTTCTGGAGATCAAGGCCAATGCATTAACTTATGAAGCAAACCCAGCAGTATAAATATCGGAAAAGAAAACATAAAATTTAAATATTTGCAAAAATCTTTATGACATTAGAAAAGCCTATGCTGAGAAACTAAACATTAGAACAAACCGCAACTCAGCAAATAAGCAGAATAAAGTTTAATATTTTCAAATCATGAGTTTTCTTAAATATCAGTGAGACTAGATAAATGTTTTGAAATTATCATTTGCTTTTTCTAAGCTTTTCCTTTATCTTCACCACCACCCCCACTTCTCCACTCCCCAGCTCAGCTGGTCAAGAATCTCCCTGCAATGCGGGAGACCTGGGTTTGATCCCTGGATTGGGAAGATCCCCTGGAGAAGGGAAAGGCCATCCACGCTAGTATTCTGGCCTAGAGAATCCCATGGACTGCATGGTCCACGGGGTTGCACAGAGTTAGACACGACTGAGTGACTTTCACTTACTGTATTTCATTTATTCAGAAACATTGACTGAGCAGGAAGCAAAAATGGCTTGTATTATGTTCTGACTTCCTTCTGTCCGGAGATTTTTGAGTAATAATACTTAGGAGAATGTGAAGGGTTTATGGGGAAGGTAAAGGGGGAGTGTGGGGTGTGCTGCGATCATATTATTAAGGTAGTAGAAGTCTAGCTATAGAAAGCCATGATTCACCTCCTTCCTCCTTTGTATGCATTCTCCACTGCAGCTTAGGATGGGGCTTAAAGATAAATAAATATGTTACCTCTGCTCCTGACATGGTGTGAAGCAGGCCAGCAGCTCATACTGCCTCCATGAGGCTAGTGTGAGCCTGGAGGGCCAGGGGCTCTGAATTCTTTGCCTCCTTTTAGACTTGCTTCTGCCAAGCTCTCATGCACTGGTTTTGAAAACCCAAGAGAAGCTCTTCAAATAAGGTAAAGAATCCACCTGCAATGCAGGAGACTCAGGTTCAATCCTGGGTCTGAAAGATCCCCTCGAGAAAGAAATGACAACCCACTCCAGTAATCTTGCCTGGTATGTATCATGGACAGAGGAACCTGAGGGCTACCGTCCATGAGGTCACAAGAATTGGATACAGCTTGGAAACTAAACCATCACAGACTATCTCCAATGCAATATTGACTTTACTTTTATAATTAAATTTTAAAAAATTGTGTGTTTCTTAGAGTTAATATTTTGATCAAGGCTATATGTTTGTTAAAAATACAGATAAGTAAAGATAAGGCTTTCATGTCTTTATCATTTCTCATTAGTAGGTTTGAGTGGGTCTAGGAGATTGTTTTTTCTTTTCCTCTTCATAACATCAAGTTTGGGATTTAGGTTAACTTGAGTTATTAACAGTACTTACATAGTATTACTGCAATTATGAACCCTCTGCAATGTTTCTGCTGGCAGTCTCAGGTGAGCATTTACAGAACATGTATCTGGAAGGCCATATCAGGTCACTAATTAAATCAGATAGTAATACTATATCTTTTAGTATCTTCTGTGTAGAAGATGGGCTTCCCAGGCAGCACAGTGATTAAAAGTCTGCCTGCCAATGCAGGAGATGCAAGAGACCCAAGTTCCATCCCTGAGTTGGGAAGATCCTCTGGAGAAAGAAATGGCAACCTATTCCAGTATTCTTGCCTGGAGAATTCCATGAACAGAAGAGCCTGGCAGGCTACAGTCCACGGGGTCCAAAGAGTCAGACATGATTGAGCATGCATGCATATAGCAGACGTAGTGTGACTGACTCTACAAAGAAACAAATGTTAATAACATACAATTTCAAAATCTATTTAGACAAACAGAACATAACCTTTCAGGAAAAGATGACCATGTTACATAACAGGGGTCCCAGTCTTCTCCAAGATTGGATTTGTACAATTAAGCATTATTTTCTCTTCACTGATTCACTTAAAATGCTCTAGATTGCCCCTGGAAATTCTTTGTATTTAATTATAGCCACACAACTACTTTAACATGTAAAAATTGTGTTCAAATATAAGAAGCATGTATATCTCAATAAAACTGTCCTGCTTTTTTTGCAATTTTAATCTCTTTTAATGACTAAGATAATCCACTTCGCCATAAATCAAAAATTTATGTTTGAAGCTACTTGAATCTATAAATCATCTTTCTGTTTTTGATCTGGGTCTATTCCATCTACCACATGGACTACTTGTGGTCTTATTGTTTTCTTCCTTGTATATATTTTGTGTGCATCTAGTTAAAGAATTCAATGTGAGATTAAGCACCACTTTAGTCAGAATCCTTTAAAAAATATCACCTCCTCTTTGGTGTGTATGTGTGTGTCTACATGGATTTTTATGGATACATTTTGAAAGGAATTCTTTAAATAAAAAGTTTAAAAAGACAGTGTTACTGCACCTCCAATAACAAGGCACAGTTGTTTAGAGCCTAAACAAAAATACTAAAGACACCACTATCAGTACTTAAAATCAGAAATTTAATGGAGGAAAATGGGTTGTTGGGTAATGGAAGAAGCTGAAAAGCTACCTAGAGGACAGTGAGGCTCTGCATAGCTTGTAGAGCTCCATAGCTCTATAACCAACACTCCCAGCATTGGCCAACTGAAGGACAAATGAGGAGGAGGTATGATGGGAACCCATGGTCTTGAGTTACTGCATGAAGGCTAAAGCTAGTGGGCCTTTCTAAAAGGAGATGAAACCTAGCAAGTGTTGATAGCTACCACCAAAGGCAGAAAAGGGATACCTTGAGGTCTCCCTTCCTCCTGTCCTCTGCTATGCTGATGGTACCTGAAGCCTGAGAAATACAGGTGATAGAGCAGAACTGAGAAAAGCAAGGTCAAACATGACATAAGAGGCACAGAGAGAAAAAGCGCGTCTAGTTGTTTCAGAAGCAGGGATGGACTTGTTCTGAACTGCCTCTGCTATTGTCTTGTCGGTCACTGCTCTCATCATGTGGGACAATGAAGGAGTCATGCAGTGGTGATGTCAGAGTTTGTATGGGGCTTAAATCAATGACAATTGCCTCACTGACCCACTAATGCATCCTGCTGATCAAACCAAGTCACATGGAAAGTGATTCTTTTCCATAGCTTATTTTTGGCAAAATTATGACATTGCCACTTCTCTTTAACAATAATCAGGGAATACTTTTGGACTACAGAGTAATACAAATGATTTCCCTAATGAAGACATTTATTTATTTATTCTCTTAGTAGTGGTTCTTTTCCCATAGTTTTACTTATGTGTATGACACACTAAACTATTGAGCTAATAAAAGTGAAAATAGAGACTAGTTAAATGATGCTGAGAATTAGGAACTTAGAACTTGGAGATCGGTCAAAGAAAAAAGTCAGTGACCCACTATCATTGCATTGCTATACAAGAGTAATTATATAAATTGCAAAGAAACCAAAATTGTTATCACATGTACAACCGTATTAACAACAGTGGTATGGGGCAGCCCTGCTGGAGCCTGCTGATCAGGAAAAGATTTGGTATAGACATCATTCCATCAATGTGCTTCATGACCAGGCCTCAAATATTTTCTGTTTGATTTCTTCCCACCCCCTCAAATATAATCTCCATATCAATTCACAAATAATTATAAAATATTTTCCAGTATTTTGAAGATAAAATTGGCATAAGTGAAAGTGGCTCAGTCATGTCTGACTCTTTGCAACCCCAGGGACTGGAACCCCCAGGCTCCTCTGTCCTTGGAATTCTCCAGGCAAGAATACTGGAGTGGGGAGCTGTTCCCTTCTCCAGGGTGTCTTCCCAACCCAGGGATTGAACCCATATCCCCCGAACCACAGGCAGATTCTTTATCATCTGAACCACCAGGGAAGCCCAAGTTTACTGGAGTGTGTAGCATACCCTTTCTCCAGAGGATCTCCCCGACCCAGGAATCGAACTGGGCTCTCCTGCATTGCATAATTGACATAGAACATCATATATGTTTGGACTTCCCTGGTGGCTCAGAGGGTAAGGAATCTGCCTGCAATGCGGGAGACCTGGGTTTAATCCCTGTAGGAGGGCATGGCAACCTACTCCAGTATTCTTGCCTGAAGAATCCCCATGGACAGAGGAGCCT
Source organism: Muntiacus reevesi (assembly GCF_963930625.1). Taxonomy (NCBI): domain Eukaryota; kingdom Metazoa; phylum Chordata; class Mammalia; order Artiodactyla; family Cervidae; genus Muntiacus; species Muntiacus reevesi. The sequence continues at coordinate 84,353,527 of NC_089254.1, read as the reverse complement.
GGCGGGCTACAGTCCATGGGGTCGCAAAATCGGACATGACTGAGCAACTAGGGCAGCACAGCACATCCTATATGTTTAAGGTGTGCAACATAATGATCTGATACATGTAGAATATGAAATGATTACCACGAGTTTAGTTAACATCCGTTACCTCACATAGAAATGATAAATTCTTAATGAATAAATGAAGCCGTTGGAGAATGCCCGAAAGTGGAATTTGACCCTTGACAAAAGGGAACTGCACCTGCCCTTCTTTTTCACCCAAACTTGGTATAGCCTAGGGCAGCAGGAACTCAAAGAGAGCTGTAGGATTTCAGGCTTGAATTTCAAGGGACAGAATCTGGAGCTGCCTAAAGGGCTGAGAATTTCTCCCCAGTAAGGACAGAGTTATGGAGGAAGGAGTACCACTGTAGGGTAAGGGAGTTAGAGAAGGCGAGGTTCGGGAAAAAAACCAGACCGGCTCTTTACAGGAACTGCTGCTAAGTCACTGCAGTCGTGTCCGACTCTGTGTGACCCCGTCCCTGGGATTCCCCAGGCAAGAACACCGGAGTGGGGTGCCATTTCCTTCTCCAATGCATAAAAGTGAAAAGGGAAAGTGAAGTCGCTCAGTCGTGTCCGACTCTTTGCGACCCCATGGACTGCAGCCCACCAGGCTCCTCCGTCCATGGGATTTTCCAGCAAGAGTACTGGAGTGGGGTGCCATTGCCTCTCCCCTTTACAGGAACAGATCACCTTTAATGAGGCGAGAAGGGGCAGCAGCCAGTTTAGGGAGCTGCTGCCCTAACCCAAGAAAAGAGCAAAAATATCTAGGCATATACGTGGAAATCTCCTGTCTTAACGGGGCCTGTTCTTCTTCAAGGTTGTTCAGATTAGTTATCTCTTAAACGGCTGGGGCAAGGAATTCTGGAGATTGGCCAGAGGCTGGGACCGGCTGGGAACTGGGAGTAATCAACTTTAATGTCCATTTTTTCCTTTGGGTGAGAGAGTTCTTTGTTTTACATAGAATGGTGGGGAGGACATGGAGGGGAGTTTTAACTCCAGGCTGTTTTGAGTCATGTAACTTTTCCTTCAACCACAATTAAATATAAACCTTCCTTAAACCCTTGGTGACTAGGTAAGTGTAAGGGAAAAATCCAAGGAACTCAGTGGAAGGCAATATCTTGGAAGTTTAAAAGGTTCAGTAGAGATTTTAGCTGCTTCCCACTATGAGGAAGACAAACATTTGGAGTGTGAGTTGCAGCAAGTTAAGTGGCTTGATAAATATCTTGGGTTTTCCACTGAAACCCTGTGCTTTCAGGCTAAGAATTGCATCACAGAGATTTTCCCTATAGGTTTTTTCCCTAAGATATGAACCATCCAAAATGAAGCCTGCTCTAAGAATATGTAAAAGCGAGCCTTCATAAGTTCAAGGTGAGTAGTGCGTGTGCGTGCATGTGTGCATGTTAATATAGTCAATACCTGACAGATAAAAACAAGAACAAAAAAACAATAGCTCCTAGAGAACAATTTACAGTCCAGCTTCTCACTGATGTATCATCTACAATGTCTCGAGAGGATCTTCCCAACCCAGGGATAGAACCCAGGTCTCCTGCATTGCAGGTGGATTCTACCAGCTGAGCCACAAGGGAAGTCCAAGAATCCTGGAGTGGGTAGCCTATCCCTTCTTCAGGGGATCTTCCTGACCTAGGAATCAAATCAGGGTCTCCTGCGTTGCAGGTGGATTCTTTACGAACTCAGCTATCAGGGAAGCCCTGAATATAACAAACATCACTAAATATGCAAAATAAAATTATGACACTAGATCAAGAGGAAAATCTGTCAATAGAAATAGCCCAGCAGACTCAGAGATGGATAATATGTTGAAATTATTAGAAAACACCTTTAAAACTACTTCTTTCAAAGTGTTCAAGGACTGACAGTAAAAGACGGTTCTGTTGAGTGAACACGAAGAGAATCTTAGCACAGAAAAGCAGAATATAAAACAGAAGATCATGCAAATGCTAGAGCTGAAAATTAAAATATCTGAAATAAATATTTCACATGATGGGATAAACAGTAGGTTAGAGATGGCAGAAAAAATAGTCAGTTGAATTTGAAGACAGATCAATAGAAATTATCCCCTGCAAAGAACAAAGAAAAAAGTATTAAAGAGAAGGAACAGGCATTCAGACATATGTGGAATAATGTTAGGTTGTCTAACATACATATAGTGGGAACCCTACCTAACAAGAAAGAAAATGAGAAAGAATCTACATTAAAAATACGTCTGAAATTTTCCAAATTTAGTGAAAGACATAAATTTCAGGTTTAAAAACCTGAAAGAATCCTGAGTAGGGTTAATATATAGAAAACCTTAAGTTAACTTATCATAATCAAGCTGATATAAAAAAAATAATGAAAAAATCTTGAATGCAGCCATAAGTGTGTATGCATGTGGTGAAATATTATATACAGGGGAACAATGATTCAAAAATGACTGATTTCTCACTAAAAATAGTGGAGATCAGAATAAAACATTTAAAGGACTGAAAGAAAATTCTCTCAGAATTCTATCTCCAGAAGGAATATATTTCAAAGAGAAAGGCAAGACAAAGACTTTTCAAATAAGCAAAAGCTAATAATTTGCCACCAGCAGACTTGCACTACAAAGAAGTGCTGAAGGATTTTCTTCAAGGTGAGGTGAAATAATGATTGGGGAGCTCAGATCTTCAGGAAGTATTGAAGAGCAGAAAGAAAGATAAATAAATGGATACATGTTAAGGGATATCTTTTTTTCTCTTAACTTTTTAAAAGGACCACTGCCTTTAATGAGATATTATATGGAAGACTGTATTATAGGTTTTAAACTGTGTGTAAAATTGAAATGTGTTAATAATAGCCCAGAAGATGGGGGTAGACAGGATCATGCTATTATTGTTGTTCAGTCACTCAGTTCTGTCCGACTCTGCTACCCCATCGCCTGCAGCATGCCAGGCTTCCCTGCTGTTACTAGGCTCTAGTGTTTTACATCAAGTGAAAAGGTATTAACTCTAAATAGATGGTGATAAATTAAAGATGCATATGATAATTATATATAAATTGCCACTAAAATAATAACACAGAGGTGTAGCTAAAACCCAAGAAAATTTAAGATGGAATCTAATTAATATTAACTAACCCAAAAGGGGGAAAGAAAGAGATCATGCTTTTAATTCTACGTAAAATTTTAATAAAAACATAAGAAAAAATACAAACAAAATAAACAAAAATAGATCTGGTGGATCTGAATATCACAAGCAAGATTCAGGAATTTATATTTGATAACACCCCTCCCCACTAACTACATGGCTCATCCATGTTTGAAACTGCTGATGTAGCTAGACCTTACCACTTCTCCCCTGGTTTTGAAGCACAAAACCTCTCCCAAGGTCCTTAACTCCTTCCTACAGACACATCACTCAATTGTAAGAGCAGCAGGAACCTCAGACTTGTCAGCTGGAAGAAGCAGGCTGTGGCCTAATGGTCTGCGAGAACAACGTTATCAAAATGACAGCAGATATGAAAGCCTTGGCAAGTTTAACAGCTTGCTATTTCCTCTTTGATTCTTACACACCTCTTGCTAACTTTCATCTTCCCTCAATTTGTCTGCCTTTCTGATGGAGGGAGAATTATCATAAACTGGCACTTCCATTTTTTGCAGGAAAGAGACCTGCAGGGGAACATCAATGCTTTTTGTTGACTCACACATTTGTGTCCTGAGCAAATATGGCATTGAGGTTTCAGGGACACAAGTCTGTAGCACCTACTGTGTTTGTACGAAGTCAAAACTGTGTGGGAGAGGGACAGTCTGTCAGAAATGCTGGTCCTGTGAGGCCAGTAGTGCATCATAAAGTAGTCCTGATGCATGGGATATACATCTGTGTCTTATGCCTCTAGATGTCCCTTTCCATCACACTGAGGCAAAAAAGGAAACCCTTCAGAAAATATACTGATTTGAAATCAGAAAATTAATTTCCAGTGCTAATGTGTATGTACTGAGTATGGAGATTACGTGTACAAATCTCAACCTGGATTTTTTAAACGGTGGAATTTCTGGATCATAAATGCCTATTTAATATAATACAAAGCAAATTGTATAATCATTTTTGGAAATGCTCGTTTACTTCCAGTAGCCTTCTAGGATAGCAGATAAGGTTCCATATGCCTAGGTATGTAGTCCCATAGGAATCCTCTAGTTTCTCAATATCCTGATTTAGGATTATGTCTACTCAATTTAATTCTTCATCTGACTTTCTGACTTGGGATTTTTTTCCATCAGTGCATTTCAGTTCAGTCATTCAGTTGTGTCCAATTCTTTGTGACCCCATGGACTGCAGCATGCCAGGCTTCCCTGCCATCACCAACTCCTGGAGCTTGCTCAAATTCAAGTCCATCAAGTCAGTGATGTCATTCAACCATCTTATCCTCTGTCGTCCCATTCTTCCATCACTCCATATTTATTGAGTAACAGTGTTTCAGACTCTGTGCTAGACAGTGGAAATACTGTCTCTATCCTCACAACTCTCAATCCAATGAGAGATGCCCACAATTAAAGACAATTATGAGATGCCGTGCTCAATGCCATGATAGGGAAGTAAGGACGTGCTCTTTCCTCGAAGCACATAGGAAAGAGCATGTAGTTCAGACTTGGGATGTCAGAGGACACTTCCTGAGAGATGTCATCTCTAAGGTGAGACTTAAAGAATGATTAGGTTTAGGGGAGTAACGGGGAAAGAGGAGGGGAACAGAAGACTGTTCCAGGAAGGAGAATCAGTTCATGGAAAACCCTAGAGGGAGAGAGAGCAAGGAAAATTTAGTTAACTTCCCCACAAAACTGAGGCTATCTGAAAGAAGAGGTGGGGTAAAGTAAGAAGGTTAATTAGAGACAGAGGCTTTTGAGGAAAGTAGATGCCAGATCATGGAGAATAATTAACTGATATTTAGGAACTTGTTGTAATGGTTGGAAGTGATTACAGTGTTTTAAAAGGGAAACAGCTTGGTCCGATTTGTATTGTGGAAAGATCACTCTGGCCACAGTGTAGAGAATGGGCTAGAGGGTAAGTCTGGAAGGATCAGGATCAGAAAAATTAGTGTGGCTATTGCTAGGTAATCCACATGAGGGGTAATGGTGACTTGAACTAAGGTGGTGACAGTGCGATAGAGAGGAGTACAGACTCTTGACAATTTGCAGGACTTGAAAAATAAGAGAAGGGTCCTTGGAATCTAAACTGATTTATAAATGATGTGGATATCAATGAGTTCATAGAAGTGGCTTCAAGAGAACTGAGATCACTGTGGAGTAAAATAATGTTAAGGGACAGTGAGAGTGCTGGAAGAGTGACAATCTGTACACAGGGTGGGACTTTGAGGTGAAGGTTTCAGAGGTGGAAGACTGTCAGGGAATCATAAAGACCAGCATGTGGTTTGGGAGCCAGTGACTGAAGGTGAGGGATGTGAAGCTCACTGGAGAGAAAGCCAAGGAGGCAGTAGGCATGCCGCCTACTGGATGAGATTCCCATATTAAAAAAAAAAAATAAATGCAATGAGGCTGAGATGAAAATCGTGAGTCAGACACTAAAGGATTCAGTGAATGAGAGGGCGTTACCAGGAAGTCAGGAGGTGATGGAGGGAAGGAGTAGAGGCTAGTATACAACATGGGAAGTGAGTCAGCTTGTATTTCTCAGGAGGAAAAAGCAGAGATTTTCCTTTAGTAGACTCTTCCCTATCATGCCAGATCTCCCAGGCGGAAGCTGATGAGCACAGTAGCTGCTGTTAGTTACGTCTCAAGGACTCAACCCCTTCAGCCCCAGCCAACCTCTACCACTCAGCGCTCACTCACTGGGTCTCACCTCTTTGGGTCCCAGTTCTCCTGGTGCCTCACTCCGATGCTTCCCCTGTTCTAATATTTACAGCTCCTTGGAAATGTGTGTGAGTCTATGTCCTGTCTGTGTGTGTGTTATGCAGAAATGATGGTCATTCTACCCACACAGTGTTTGGGTTTCATTTTTGGCTCATAGAACTGATGATCCTTTGGGTCCAAAAGAGAAAAAGAAATGAGTCGTTGTCTGAGAGGTCAGCTAAGTGTACAAAATCAAGAGTAACACAGGGAGGCTATAGACAAAGACATAGACATGAACTCTAAAGATTGAGTCCGAGAGAAGGCAGAGAGTCATGAAGAGCAGCACTGAGAGGAGAGCAAGTCAATCTCTACCTTGTTCGAGATCAGCTGCTGTATTTGAGAGTCTGGATTCTCAGGACTTCACTGGAGCCAGAATGAAATCATGTCTGCAGGTATCACTCTTTCTGTGAATGGAGGGCATGAGAAAAATGAAGTTGGGATGGGAGGGAAAAATAGCTTTTATAGAAACAACCCTCATGAGGGCCTCTCATTCCAACAATAACTGCTACAAAATGGGGAGGGCAGAGCCATTTACAAGTGTCCAGGCTGTGAGATCACGGAAAGCAAAAAGTGTGTCTTATTATCTTTTCTTTGCCTTTAGGAGTTCCTACAATTTTATTATAATATTTGGAGGTGTGAATTTATTTATCATTTACTGCTTGAGATTCATTGAGTTTTGAATCTAAATATTGATGTCCTTTAACAGTTCTGTAAAATCTTTAGTCATCATCTCTTCAAATATCTCTGGTATCCTATCTGGAATTGAAGTAGCTGCATAGTCCTTTTATTCTTACATGCTAGTTACTCTCGATTTCACTTTTTAGATAATTTCTTTTCTCTACAGACAATCATTCTCTCTTCAGCTGTGCAAATCTACTGTATAATCCTTTCACTGGGTTTCCTAACTCTGATGTTTGTCTTTTCCAATTCTTAAAGTCCTATTTTTAAAAAAATTAAAACCAGGACTGCTCAATTAAAATCTCCACTTCAGCTTTCTTCAGATAACAAAAATGGTGATGATTTGGACTAGCTCAGGCGAAAGCTTACTAATGGTTAGAAACCCTCAGAGGAGGCATCAGTTTCTAGACAGACAAGTTTCTTTGTTATCCTCTTCTAAAGAGAGGATTTATTTCTCATTCACCTTTACTCTGAGGGTTTCGTGTGCTGAAGTCCAGGCTATTTCAGGCTTTACTCTCTACCCCCTGCCTGCTTACACCCCAGTCCTGTCATGGGGTTGTCAGAAACCACTGATAACAAAGCTAGTTTTGTCACTTACCTCTCGGAGTTCTTGCTTTTACTCCAGATTTGGACTCTCTATTGCTCCATTTGTACCATATCTGCTAGGCATTTAAAAGGAGTTTTTGATGTTATATCTAGTATGTCTGTTGTTTCAGTAGGAGGACCATTCAGGGCATCTAACTTGAAAGTCTTTGAGGTCACTGTTGAGAAGGAGGAAGTCAACTTTTGAGAGCAAAAAGACAAGAGGACCTTCTCAGACTCGAAGGTAAAAGCTACTGGGAGTCATAGAAGTGAGGAGTGTTACACAGGCTTCTGAAGTCACTCAGGATGAGGGAGGAATCTAGTCTTTGATGAGTGTGGAGGTATGTTCAGGGAGTAAGACAATGGTGGTAAGAAAAAGCTGACCTCACTATGTTGAAATTCAACTCTACTCCAATATAAAAATAAAAGAAAAGGCTGGCTTAGGTTAAGGAAACATGAAATGTGCCTTGCAGAAGACTGCCTTTTATATTATTATGGAGAAAAAATTTGCTTCTCATCAGCAAGTGATTGAGAGACCTGATCTAGATAGAGATCTAAATTGAGTGCATTTTGTATAATTAAGTAAAGTATGCTTCTTTTATTAAACATGAGAAAATATGCTAATCATAAGGAACGTGAAAGCAAATTATACATTTGAATCTATGAATTTAATGTTTATTCCTTTTTATTCCTTGGAAAGGAAAAAGAGTTATAAAAGCAGAGGAAACTGGAGCAAAAATTAAACTAATCATGGGAGGTAAAGTAAAATGGCAGTACTATTTCATGTTTGTGGGAAAAAGGAGAGAGATAAAGGGAGTGGTTCAGATTATAAAGGAGAAAATAGGAAATGTGAACGATAAAAATAGAAGACAGACATGGTGAATGAATGCATGGAAAGATGCTCAATATCACTGATCATCAGGGAAATGCAGATCCAAACCACAGTGATGTATCATCTCACACCTGTCAGAGTGGCTATTATCAAAAAGACAACAAACAAGTGTTGGCAAGAATATGGAGAAAAGGGAACCCTCATGCACTATTAGTAGGAATGTAAGTTGGTATAGCCACTATGGAAAACAATATGGAGGCACTTCAAAAATTTAAAAATAGAGCTGCCATTTCCACAAAAAATATATGTACCCTTATGCTCACTGCAGCATTATTTATAATAGCTTAGATATGGAAGCAACCTAAGTAGCCATTGGCAGATGAACTGCAATGTAGGAGACGCAGGAAACATGGGTTCCATCCCTGAGTCAAGAAGATCCCCAGGTAGAGGGCATAGCAACCCACTCCAGTATTCTTGCTGGAGAATTCCATGAACAGAGGAGCCTGGAAGTCTACAGTCCAGAGTTGCAAAGAGTTGGACATGACAAGCGACTGAGCATGCACGCGCTAAGTAACTGAACACACAGTAGACTATTCCTCAGCCGCTAGAAAAATACTAAATCTCACCATTGTGACAACATAGATGGATCTAAGAGGTATACTGAGCAAAATAAATCAGACAGAGAAAGACAAATAGCGTATGATATCACTTACATGTGGAATCTAAAGAACAAAACAAATCAAAAGGAAAACAAGACTCAAATACAAGAATAAAAGGATGGTTGCCGGGGTGGGGAGGCTGAGAAGGGGCAAAACAGAGGAAGGAGCAGAGGTATAAACTTCCAGTTATAAAAATAAGTAAGCCATGGAGAGGGAATATATAGCAGAAGGAATATGGTCAATGATATTATAAGTTTGTATCAGGGCAAGTTATTAGTAGACTTATCATGGTGATCATTTCATAATGAATTCAAATGTCAAGTTCCTGTGTAGCACACTTGAAACTAACATAATATTGTAAGTCAACTGTATTTCAATAAAACAAAAAATATAGAAATAACAGGTAATATCAAGGAGCAAAAATAAAAGGATAAATGTCAGCTAGTATATCAAGAAAGGAGACTAGGAAAAACACATGAAATAATGATGCTTGAAAAACTGAGAAACTGCCTGAAGATAAAAACTAATAGACCAAAGAAACATGGAGAGATGAGAAACAGAAAATTAAAAAATGAAAAGAATTTAGAAGATAGGTAAAAAATGGAAATCCTGAGGAAGGAAAGGAGGTATAATCAGGAAGTGTGTGTGTCTGTGGCTCTTAAATTAATTGTGACAATGTTTATGCATGTCTCCAAACAACATGATTCCCAGAATTTGGGAGAACTTACTGATTATTCATCCACAGGAAATTTAAATGATTTTTTCTTAGTAGTAGTCTGGAACAAAATGGAAAGGAAGTGAGAAGTAATCTTCCCATGGATCATGAAACAAACTTTCATAAATAATATTTGCTTAGAATTTTTTAGTTTTTACAGGATTTGACTTCCTTCTTAAATATTTTAAACTGAGTTTTTAAAAATAATCTTTTAAATAATATATGGAAAAAATGTCTTACTTTTCCATAGATCGCAAACAGGTATTATGGATCCACTGTGTTTAGATCTCTAAATAGGCAGGACCCTGTCCAATTGTGACACATAATTACATATCAGACAAAAACATTTTATAAACAGTTTTTTAAAAACAGTTATAATCTGATTCTTGCATTCATACAATGTACTTAAGCATAATCTAGATGTGCAAATATACAAAAACAATTACTTAGATGATTTCCCCAAAGACATTTGCTAGTTTTGAAGGGCTTAAGGTTTACTTCATTAAAAATATATGAGGATGAATAACATGGATGGACCTAGGGATTGCCATACTAAGTGAAGGAAGCCAGACAAACACAAATATCATATGGTATCACTTATTTGTGGAATCTAAAAAATAATAATAATACAAATGAACTTATTTACAAAATAGAAATAGACTCAGAGACAGAAAACACACTTATGGTTACCAAAGTGGGAAAGGTGGGCTGAGGGATAAATTAGGAGTTTGGCTTTAACATGTACACACTATTACATATAAAATAGGTCAACAGCAATGACATTCTATATAGCCCAGGGAATTACACTCAATATCTTATAACAACCTATAATGGAAACGAATGTGTGTATGTGTGACTGAATCATCTTGCCGTACCCTTGAAGCTAAGACAACATTGTAAATCAACTATACCTCAATTTAAAAACTGTAGAGGATGGTCCCCTCAAAAGGGACTTAGATTTATGATGGTCACATTTCACATGTCTAATTTCCTCTATGAAGATTGCTATTAAAATGACCAGTGGATTATTTAACCAGAAAAGAAAGAAACTCTTCACTAGTGCAGTTAAATACAGAACAGTGATAATCACTGTCTAGAAACTGAAATTTCTACGCCATGTAGAGCAAGTGGAAGAAGAAGGAAGGGTAAACTTCAAGGGCCATCTTACAGTAAAGGGTACCTGGTGAGTGGGTATCTCAAAGAAATCCTCGATGCTCGCCATCGGGAGAGCCTGAGGCGTTACTTGGTGCTAAAGTCACAGTGAATACCATGCATCCTCCAGATTTAACGTGTCTTGGTTTATCCTGGACAGAACTTCCCATTGCCAATCAAAACAGAAAATATCACCTTCAAAGAAAAAGTGTGCACCTCTTCACTTCCTCCAGTCTGTTGAATCTCTTAACTGGCCAAGTAAATACACAGTCTAGATTTATCCCTCTCTTCTTCCTCCAGTTCCAAAAGATTCAGAGACCTATATTGACAACAGATATACCCCATTTCAAGCATAGATCTTCCTTTAAAAGATGGAGTAAACAAGCACAAAAATGATAATTACATGACTTGTAAAAATACATTCCAATTATAAACAAGTACAAATAATTTCAATGCATTGTAGGAAATTTTAGAAAATGGTTTTTTTTTTTCCTGTTTTCTAAAAATAAATATGTACTACAATGGTTACAATTTAGAAATAATATACAGAATATTTCCAGTGGAGCAACCAAATGATGCCCATTCAAGGTCATATACATCATTCATCTTTATTAATTGCCTCCTTCCTTGTTCTAAAACATATGTCAGCACTTGGAATCAAAGGTGTGGGCTCCAGTTTTGACTCTTTAAATTCTATCAGCTAAGTGTGTTCCAAAATGTTGTTTAGCACCTCCATCTGTAAAAATGAAGAAAAATATTTTAAGATATTTTGTGCTTAGAGCAGTTAATATGGAAATTAATGGAATGAACATATTAAGAATGCATATTCTGTGTGAAATTCTAAATATGATTTAGTTTCCCATCCTCTCCTTTCTCTTTGTTCTTTCCATTACCCCTTTTCCAAGTACTGGTTCATTTTTCTCCTCTACTTCATAGCTACATTTCTTTAATGTAAATTTTTCCTTTGACATTCTGCATTTTCTAACACCCATTCCATTCTCTACTTCATATCTTGCGAACCCAGGTCTCCTGCATTGCAGGTGGGTTCTTTACCAGCTTAGCCACAAGGGAACCCCCTGCTATCTTACTGAAGCCCTGTCATTCACTAAGTTAATCTCTGCCCATATCCACTTATTTTCTTTCTTTCTCTTTTGATCTTCTTTTGTCTTTCACATCAAAAGGTAAATTTTTTGCTTCTAGAACTCTTTCTTGGCATCAAAGTTGCTATCCTGGACCTAACCTCCAACTTCAGTTCCACACCAAATTCATTAACCAGTAGTATACCCAGGAAATGGCAAAGGACTCTCAATTGACAGCAAATTTTTTGGTCTGAAATGTACAGTGTAGTGGTTAAGTGCATGGGATCTAGAGCCAAGACTTGGTTGAAAATCTAACTTTCCTACTTCCTTGAAATGTGAGCTTGGCCAAGTTGTTTCACTTGCTTGACTTTAGTTTGCTTAAATTTTCTTGAAACCCCGAGGTTTAAAAGGAGATAATGAATATAATGCAATCAGCACAGTGCCTTGTACATAATAGCAGCTAATGTCTATGGAGCACTCAGTAAGTGTTAATTCAAATTAATTTGAGGGTCTTCCAAATGAGTGATGAGAATTAAATAAAGAAGAGTGATGAGAATTAGATAAAGCACAGATGAGTGACATTACTGAACATTAATTACTTTTGTGTTCATCTTTTAATCTCGTAGTTTTCCAGAAAAATTCCCTTCTTCTATTCAGAAAATTGTAAAGTTCCTAATGAAAGCTGAACTTTCGTGATTAAGACTCAGAAATAGTAGTACATTTTCAAATATTTATGAACTGAGAAAAAAAGAAAAAACAGTTCTATCACGGGATGGTTGCTTACCTATACCTATACTCACTTTAATTCTGCAGACAGGTCTAAAGCCTCTAGAATGACTCTTACAACAATGGATTTTGCTGGAAGAGGCAGGTGAAGTTTTGAATAGAAGAATGTTTTCTTGTTTCCAGCATTTTGAACATTTATACTTTATATTTCAACAGTTATCAATAAGTGAAAATTATTTGACAAGTATTAATTAAATTCTCTTGATCTTCAATATCTCTGCAGGTTAAGCAGATCTTCCTGTCTTTTCTGTCATTTTCATTACGAGGCTAAGGCTTTAATACTTGCCAGTCGTTCATCTGTCAAAATTCATTTAAACTCATCCATAAACATGTAATTTGCATGTTGATTAACTGTCACAATTTCCTCTGAAACAATATCAGATTGGAACTGCACATAAATCACAACTGAACAGATTCCTATTAATTCCAACACCTCATATGAAATAATTGATTTTCTGAAAAAAAATTTGTAACCAATGTGCAAATTACACATTTTGTTTATACATGCGATCTATAGTTGATGTTTTAGTTACGCATTTGTTTATATATAAAACCTGGATTTCCAAATCAAGGACTATAAACATAAAAAAGATCTAGCCAGTCTAAAATGCAAACCTCCTGATTGAATTCAACTGTTTGGCAGCGAGAAGCCATAAATGGCAACCTGGGGCAGTGCATTTCCCCCCGAAAGGCAGGCGAGGGCGCTCTTCCCACAGTATTTTGGTTTAATCCTCCAGGAGCAAATAAGGTGTGAGAAGCCCGCCAAATCAGAGGAAACGCCCCACACATTTAAGCAGCATCTTGGCGGAGTCCTGTTCGGAGACCTTGAAAAACTGACTTAGACCTGTCACAACTGGGGGTGGAGGACCTTTCTCAGTTTTGATGAGGTTCTCAGAGATTCCAACTGGCTTTGGAGGAATACTGAAGTTACAGTGGCCACTCAGAACTAAAAAAAGGAGGACTTTCAACCCAGTAAGTGCATCCTAGTGAATTCCCAGCCAGCAATCTTAAGTGTGCTGAGGCCAAACTATGCTAACTGGATGAGTGCCTTCTAACCAGATTTCCCTGGGCAATGAAGGCAGCATTTACTCCTAAGGAGGGTTCTAGAGAGCTTCCCTCTCCGCCTGCCAATGCAGGAGGCGCAGGTTCCATCTCTGGGTCGGGAAGATCCCCTGGAGAAGGAAATGGCAGCCCAGCCCAGTATTCTTGCCTGGGAAAGCCATGGACAGAGGGGCTTGGAGGGCTACAGTCCATGGGCTCCCAAAACAGTCGGACAGGACCTAGAGACTAAACAACAACGACAGTAACAACAGGGTTCTAGAGGATGGAGGATTGCACCACTCTGAAAAGGCAGTAGACTTCAACTTCTGAATTCCTTCCTTCACATATCCTTTAATCGTTCGAAAGGCGAAAGAAAAGTTCACAATCTTAGGGTTGAAGTTTTAAAGAATGGTTCTGTTTTGGGAACTCAGAGTTAGAATTCTCCAGCATTATTATTTTTATCCTCCTTTAAATTTCACTATGATTGTCATGAGCTTCATTTCTTTACTTAAAGCATTATTGACAGCATGGAGACATTCATTTATTTCAGTTAACAGTGAGAGGGAGATTCCCGCATCCCCAGCCTTAAGACTGAGTGACTATACCAGTAACATTTAGGTCTATTTTTAATTGAATTATAATCTTTAGTCCTGTTCTTCTGAAGGAGTTTTATGTGTTCTACATTATAGAGGTTTTGAGGTGCTCATCGTTTTGTCCCAGTAACTGTTATTCATGCCCAAAGAGCACTATGCTCTTGTTTTTAGCAAATCAATGGTCATTTCTTAGTTTCAAGTTTTCAGCCCTGAAAATAAAAACAGGGTTGACACAGAGTTGTGATAGGATGATAAATTGTTCACCTTCAATTTGTTCTCAAAAATAAATGAAAGAAGAACATCATCTATAAACATAGGTTATCATGTTGAAATGATGACATCCTTCAGTAGGTTTCTAACATTCAAAAAATAATTGAAGGGGTATATATGTTCTCAAAGAAAAATAAGGAAAATGGAACAAAATGGCATTTTATTGGGAAATTAACATCTAGCTTAGTCTTCAACTAAAACCTTTATCTAGGGAGACAGTTTGTGCCCTAGAGGAAAAAGTAGGAAAGTGAGGACCCTCTAGGGGGTCTGTCACTAATCAGCTGTTTCACTGTGATATTTATTTCCAACTCTAAGTCTTAGGCTACGGAGTTGTGAAATATTCAGGATGTAAATGTTTTCTGAGGAGTTAAAATTATTCAATCTTATATGGTATTTATTAGAAAAAATAAAATATATGGCATATATACATCTGTACAAATAGCTATAAAGAGACTAAAGTCTATGTGATCGATACAGATCTAGATAGACAGAGATACACATTCCTGGCCAGTAAGGCAATATGATGAAACAGGAAGTAAAGGGTAAGAGAGGAAGGAGAAAAACAGTTTGAGGGTAATATTGCTCTTCTATTTTCTTCTGACAAAGTTAATTCCAAGTTTCTTGTGTTAAGAGGAAAGAAAATTATGTAAAAACATATTTCTATCCCATGAAAATATGTTTTGTTCATTTCCAAACTGAATGGATTTCTTTGACTTAATTTACTTAAGTCAAAATATCAAGGATATTTTTTTCCAGAAATTAACACATATGTTTTACAAAGCGCTTTCCCCCAACATCTTTTCCAGTTTGAGATGCAGCAGTTTGCCTGCAGTCCTACAGCTTTACACAGCTCCTAATAACTGACCCATTTAGTTCCTGAGTCCAAAGATATGTCTTACAGCTCCTCCCCCTCCCTTCCTCTGACATCTCCGCCCTCCCATACTTCTCCTCCTCATCTTCACCTCACCTTACCTGGCTCACTGGCCCCCCGCACCCCCCAATCTCTCCCTAGCCCACATGGTTCTTTCCTGGAAGTTCCCTGACCCATGAATCTCCTGCATCACCTTTCTTTATCTCTTTCTTAGTTTGTCTCTCTGCCTTTTCTATTCTATTCTTTGCTTCTCTCCCTTTCCCTTGGTCTATCTCCTTTCTTCCTTTTTCGTTGAGAGTAATATAAATTGGACCTGTAGTTTAAAAAATATTTGGTGTATAGATTTAATAAAATTGTGTGTCCCATTCTAATTTCAGAATAGGATAAATTGTTTCAATGTTTCTTTTAAAACAGCAATCAAACCACAGTAATTAAAACAAGGCTCTGTGTAACGTGTAGGTTTGCAGGCACATGTGAGTGTGTGAGTGTGCACACTGCACTGTGTGTTATTAATCCGTTATCTGATCAGAAAAGCAGTGCAGGCCTCCCGCTAAGACAAGAAAGCAGTCTTTCTGTTTGCTCTTCAGGATCCAGGCTCCACCCTCTTCTCCACTGACCACGCCCCCTAGAAGCTAATTTGCATAAACATCATCAGCAGAGATCCTGTTCGCTCAAGTCAGACTGGCTCAACAAATGGGAATTCTAGGAGGATGCAGAAGGACGGTTACTGCTCTGTGCAGAGTGACTCACTCTGCTTCTGAGTTTGGGTAACTCTACTCCCACTAGCTCTTCAGCTTGGTTTCCTGTCCTTTCACTTCCCCCCCCAGCACCTCATTTAATTTTTATCTTTGGTGTTTTTTTTTTTTTTTTTTTGCTGCTCTAGGTCTTTGTTGCTGCACATGGGCTTTCTCTAGTTGTGGTGAGTGGGGGCTACTCTCTAGTTGTGATGCACCGGATTCTCATTGCTGAAAATCTCATGTATCTTTTAACTAGATTTTTGATAAATAAACTCTCCTTAAATTACCCTAGATCAGGTGTATCATCTATAGCCTGTTGGAAACCCGGTGGACACAGCAAACTTCACTCATGTATTCATTCATTTAATAAGCATTTTTTCAATGCCCACTAAAGTGCCAGCCAGGCTTGGAACTGGACTTCAGGGATATGACTGGTTAACAAAAATCAGCCACAGCCTCTGACCTCATGGAGATGAAAATTTAGTATAGAAGTGTTTCTCTGCTTCTTTGGGTGGCCAAAACTGACTGGACTTATCTTTGTTTTAAATCTGATGCTTGATAAAAATCCAGCTCAAACTCAGTGTAAATATCACACTCCAAGCATTGTAAGCAGTTGCCCTGTCTCCTTAGACTATTTCCTGATTGCTGTTCTGCTGCAGTACAGGTGGGAACAGCAGGTGCAGGGGTTTCCAGACAGGAGCATACTAATTAGCTGCCAGCATGGTCCACCTGTTGGAGTTGAAGTCCGCTGGCAAAATTTCCTCTTGCTTGAGGGGGTGGGGTCAGTCTTTAGTTCTATTCAGGCCTTCAACTGATTGGATGAAACCCACCCACTGTATGGAGGACAATCTGCTTTACTCAAAGTCCACCAATTTACATGTAAATATCACCCGAAACATCCCTCAAAGAAACATCACTTTTCTATATCCCCCAAATGCCAAACTCCATCTTTTCACCTTAATTAAATGATGAAATATTTCAGGTCAAATGGGTTTTGAAAATTTAGAAATTTAAGTACATACTGCATGACTATGATGTACCAGGGCTATTTGCTTGATACTGGCCTTACACAGATGAATGACAGATTTCCCATGTTCATAGAACTTACAGTTTGATGGTAAAGTAAATACATTCATATGATCATATGATTTTTATGTATAACATGAAAAGGAACAACCTAAATTCTCTCCATTCAGTGTCACAGGTACACATTTGTGAAACTTTCTTCTTTTTTTTTTCACAGTGCTTGTCCTATAACTGTTCCATCAAGCCTCCCTGACCTTTTCCAATAGTTACATCACAAAGACCTTGGCTGTGTTATCGGGACATCAACACTGTCGCTTGTTAATCTGGATGAGTTACTATAATGCTCAGAGCCTCTGTGTCTTCATTTCTAAAATGAATGTAATAATTTCTACAGTGTCACAATGGAATGGTAATGTGATTGACAGAAAGATAGAAAGTTTTAGCAGCAAATGGTAAGGAAATTTACAGCGACCGGAAGAACAGAGAACAGTTACATAAAGCAGAGGTTTACGCAGTGAGGTTTCAGCGACCTTATGGTTTTTCATACTTGCCAGCATTTCAGTGAGATTATGCAGCTTCACAGGCTGCTGCCTGAAGGGAGTGAGGATCCCTCTAGGTGGGAGATGCTTCCTTTCCCATTTTCAAGGGTTTGTTAATACCCTACTACTGGTATCAGCCTGGAGACTCTGGCTAGATGCCTGCCTCCTGACTAGGTGCAAATAACTAGCAACAAAACAAAATTAGCACCTTTCCGAGTGTTTACGTGGAGGTGGGATGAAGCGAACTTCTATTACCCACACTCAGGCTTCAGCAGGCCTGGGCTTCAAGCTCTAGGAGGGACCCTCCTGCAAACAACTAGCTCACAAAGATTCTATATGGAAACTTTTAAAGTACCCAGCCCATGATGGGCACCCAAGCAATTAAAAACTAGAATTCTGTGACATGAATAATATTGGTTATATTGCTATATTAGTGGAGAAGGCAATGGCAACTCACTCCAGTACTCTTGCCTGGGACATCCCATGGACGGAGGAGCCTGGTAGGCTACAGTCCATGGGATCACGAAGAGTCGGGCACGACTAAAATGGCAAAAAAAAGGATATAAGTGCCATAGGCTGGGTTCTCTTTATTGCTGAAGTCACTCATAACAGTAAACTATTATTATTATTATTTTATTCTGTATATTATTGTTTAATATACTGTACTTAGGGTACATTCAGATTTCTTATATTCCCAACCTCTTGTATGTTTACTACATCTTGAGTTTCCTAAAAACGAACACTTCATCTTTGAATGTAACTAATATTGGTAGTTATATATTTTATTCATCTTTTTTTTCAGGAACAACAGAGTGCACGCTTAAAGGTGATTATTCAATTATTAAATTGGTTTTATATGAGCTTTCTCTGTAATTTCTTCATGTTAGGAATAGCAAACTATACTATTTTTGAATGCAAATCATACATTAAAAAGCCATTCAATTGCATTACATTACAAATGAAACATGTTAAGGTTGTGATAGTGTTTTTACATATACTGCTTTAATATTTTCTTTACATACAATGCCATATTTGTGTTTTCCACAATCTAGATGTAAAACCCTGGTCGCTCATCAGGTAAAGAATCTACCTACAATGCAGTAGGTTTGATTCATGGGTTGGGAAGATCTCCTGCAGAAAGATAGGCTACCCACTCCAGTATTCTTGCCTGGAGAATTCCACGGACAGAGGAGCCTGGTGGGCTACAGTCCATGGGGTCGCAAAGTGTCAGACATGATGAGCAACTAAGCTCAGATATAAAACCACTTTATATTCAACTCCAATTTCTCTTATAATGTAAAGAAACTGTTAAGAAGGACTGTTGTCTGTTGGTAAAATTAGGAAGTGACGAAAGTATGCAAATGATGCAAGTGATGAAAGAATGCAAATCTTGAACATGCCATACCACTCAAATAGCACGACATCTCACTACCAGCAAATATATAGCACTCATGGACACACACAACTGAAATGTTCCACTGGCTTTATTTATTTATTTATTTGTAATAATTTTCCTCTGCTCTTTATTTGTTTTTTAGCTGCATGCAGGACTTTAGTTCCCTAACCAGGGATTGAACCTGCAACTCCTGCTTTGTAAGGGTGGAGTCTTAACCAATGGACCACTGGGAAAGTCCTCTGCTGACTTTATATAGCTCTCAGGATAGAGACAAATCTCTTTACTGTGCCTATAGAGGTCTTTCAGGATCTGGTTCCATCACAGCTCTTTAGCCCCATAGCATTTGACAATGCCTTGGCACTGTCAGCTTTAGCCACGGTGACCTCTGTCTAGTGTCTCAACTGATTATACCCTCTCCTGCCCCCATGCCTTTAAGACATGATGTTGTTCTGTCTGCTTCAGACAGAAGAACATCTGGTGAGTAGTTAACTTCTAGGAATTCTTCACAGTCTCTTTGTAGAAGTTTTCTTTGACCTTCAGGATTTGTAAAAGTACTCCAACCATGGAATCTAAGCATCACACAGCTCACCATCAGATTCATCTCCACTGCAATTTCACATTTGCTTGTGCAAATACCTCAGTGCCTGCCTCTCCATCACCATTAGACTGTAGGGTTGATGAGGGAGAGTCTTTGTCCGTTTCTGTTCACCATTACATCTCCCCAACGCCCAGCACTGATTTGGAGTAATACAAGCTTGATGAAAGTCAAAGTGTTAGTTGCTCAGTTGTGTCCAACTCTCTGCGACCCCATGGACTGTAGCCTGCCAGATCCCTCTGTCCACAGAATTCTCCAGGCAAGAATACTGGAGTGGGTAGCCATGCCCTTCTCCAGGAGATCTTCCTGACCCAGGGATAAAACCCGGGTCTCCCACATTGCAGGCAGATTTTTGCCATCTGAGCCACAAGGGAAGCCCTAAGAGCTTGATAAATACCTGTAAAAAGTAATACAAAGCAGTGTGTGAAAGCATGTAATGTTGGTCAGATTTCAAGCTCAGGTATTAGTGCAACTGAACATCAGAAGATGTTAATAGAGGGTTTATGTTTGGAATATTGAAATGTAAAGATTTCCATGAATGAAGTGCAATTTGTTCCTGCCCCTCTTTTGATTCCTTGGGGAAGCATTTGCCAAGTGCCTTTGATGAAAATATTTGCATTTTGCTCAATTTTTGTTTGTTTTCTTGTTGTCCTCGGGGAGCAGAATGCCTGTCTGACTCCCCCTGACAGATCAGCTGTGGCAGGTCGGCTGTTACAGAAAATTCTCCACCTCAAAGGCTATAGATCTCCTACAGGGAAGACTCTGAGCAAATGCTGTCATTAGCAGTCACGCATTGCTGCAGACATGCAGTGAGAAAATATGTCAGGCTTTGTTTCAATGTATAGGTTTTAGTTAAAAAAAAAAACAGGAAGAATTTTCAGGATATTGATTACAGATTAAAACAATAACCTTTATTTCCCTTGTCATTTTTGTTTTCTTATTTTTCTTGCCAATTTTTAAAGTTAATGCATTTGCCCCCCTTATTTTTCAGGGAAAGGTGATTTCATCAGATAAATTTTTTAGCTATATTATTTCATTTCACCTTTTATGTAGTCTATTTCATATTTCTTGGTTTAAAACCACCAAACGCAACCTTTTCTAAACCTAGGACAATAGGCATATTGAGCTTCCATTATATAAAATCTCTTTTTTCTTTTTTTAATGTACATGGAAGCACACTGCACTGTCTTGGGCATAACAATCAGAATATTTGTTGAATTACTGAGCACTAAAAATAGTTATGGGCTTCTCAGGTGGCCCTAGTGGTAAAGAACCCACCTGCCAATGCAGGAGACAAAAGAGATGTGGCATGTATGTGTGCATGCATGCTAGGTTGCTTCAGTTGTGTCTGACTCTCTGAGACCCCACAGACTATTTTCCGTCAGGCTCTGTCCATGGGATTTCCCAGGCAAGAATACTGGAGAGGATTGCCATTTCTTTCTCCAGGGGATCTTCTTTAGCCAGGGATCAAACCCACATCTGCACTGCAGGTGGATTCTTTTACTGCTGAACCACCAGGTAAGCACCCAGGTATTTGTGGAAGTTGTCTGTTTCAGTTTGGGGCATGCCTTCTGACCACATCTGAAAGATTTGGTATGACTATCTGACCATGTTGGGTCCTTTACTGGAATATTGGAACTAAAAAAGGGAAGTCAATAACTTTCTCCTTCTAAAGATTGACTTATCTAATGTGTAATGAGTCAGCAGGTGCATTTTATACTACATTTAGGTGCAAAAATAGCTGGGATGCTGGAAAGAAAGAAAAAAAAAATGGTGACTGATGAAAAGAAGCAGAGACAAAGAATGGGTCAAAGTTCCAATCAGCTTCTGCGGCCTCCAGTCACGCCCACCATGCTCTCAGGGCATCCTTAAGGACTCCTTGCAGGGGTCCAACCTCTGAAAATCACTGGCTGTCAAGTTTATTCAAAATGCATCCCTTCATTGTCTCTCTGGCCTGTCTCTCCCCAGTCTACCTTCAACTTTGTCTCAGCCTCACAGTACTATTGCCACTACTCTAAGTCTATTACGCTGAATTTCAGTTCTGCCCTACTTTCTCCTGCATGTCCAACCCACCTCTCCCCTCCTCTCCTTCCTTCCCCACCTCCCCCACGTTCACTTGCAGGTCTCAGTTTAGAACTTTCTTCTTCAAAGGCATCTGCTTTGACCCCTCCTCCAGTCAGAGTAAAACATCTCTTTATGTTTTCATAAGCACCCCTCTCTTTCCCTATTCTAGAGCTGACTTTGTCATCATATATTCCAATTAAATACCTGTGTACTTGACTCTGTTACAGTGTGAGCCCCGTGAGGAAACGATCATAACTGTTTCATTCACCACTGTATATCTAAAGGCGGCTCAGTGGTAAAGAATCTGCCTGCAAAGCAGGGTACATGGGTTCAATCCCTGGGTTGGGAAGATCCCATGGAGAAGGAAATGGTAACCCACTCCAGTATTCTTGCCTTGAGAATTCCATGGACAGAGAAGCCTGGCGGGCTACAGTCCATGGGGTCGCAAAGAGTCGGACATGACTTAGTGACTCAAGAGCAGCAACAATACATCTAGTACACAAAGCACCATTCCTGGTGCAGAGGAGGTGAGCAATAAGTACTGTCTTTTTTGTTTGTTTTAATCTATATTTTTGGTTGTGCTGGGTCTTCGTTGCTGCATGCAAGCTTTTCTCTAGTTGTGGTGAGTGGGGCTACTCTTTCTGGCAGTGCGCAAGCTTCTCACCGTGGTGGCTTCTCTTGTGGAGAACAGACTCTAGGGTGCAAGGGCTCAGTAATTGTGTGTATGGGCTTAGTTGCCTTGAGGCATGTGGGATCTTCTCAGACCAGGGATTGAACCCATGTCCTCTGGACCGGCAGGCAAATTTTTATCTGCTGCACCACCAGGGAAGTCCAAGTACTGTTGAATAAATGAAAGATAAATATATATATATATATATATATATATTTAGATATCACTGAGTAAGTAGATCTCTGAGTCAAATATGCCTAAGTATTGTAATTACACACTTTTCATAAAATAAAATTGACATTAAGCTCTTTTTTCATTATCCCTTGTGGCTCAGACAGTAAAGAATCTGCCTGCAATGCAGGATACCTTGGTTCGATCCCTGGGTTGGGAAGATCCCCTGGAGAAGGGAATTGCAGCCCAATCCAGCATTCTTGCCTGGAGAATTCCATGGATAGAGGAGCCTGACGGGCTATAGTCCATGAGGTTGCAAAGAGTCAGACATGACTGGGCGACCAATACTTTCACTTTTTTCAAGCTCTTTCTTAAGAACAAAAATCCTCATATTCTGTTCCTAGCAACACTGAACTGCTTGTTCTGTACACTTCATTATTTTTCTCTTCTCCCCATTTTGGCTGGAGTCTGTCCCTCTGCTTACAGCATAGTTTCTTCCTCCTCCACTTCAGTAACTAACTCTTACCATTCTACCCTATTATCATCCACCTCCTTCAGGAAGCCTCTCTGAACCACTGATCGGTGGCCCTTTCTCTTCACTTTCAAAGAACTTGGATTTTAGTCCATGATATAGGGCAAATAACCTCACCCAGTTTGGCCACTGTTGCCTTATTTCTAAAAATGAAGAGGTTGTATTGGATTATTCATCTTTAAGTTCTTTTTAGCAGCCAAATTCTCTTATTTTTATAAGTAAGATTCTTTTATGAAGTCCAATATATTCATCAATGGAAATCCAGGGAAACTATCCCAGACTACATTGCCTAAAAGGGATCACCATGAGGAGTCCCTCTTAGATAGTAGACCACTGCAAGGGGACTAGGTCATATTATCACTTAAATGTCCTTTCTTGATTACAAGAGGAGATAATTGGCTTATTTCTGATCTGAAGTGGAAATGAAACCTTTCCCTTCTCCTAAAAGTGGATGCTCAGGGAAGGAGACTGAGTTCATGAATGGGTGAACCTGAAAATGCAAAACACTAAGGAACTAATTGGACCATAAGTAAAGCTGAGCACTGAAGAACTGATGCTTCCAAGTTCTGGTGCTGGAGAAGACTCTTGCAAGTCCCCTTGGACCACAAAGAGAACAAACCAGTTAATCCTAAAGGAAATTAGTCCTGAATATTCATTGGAAGGACTGATGCTGAAGCTCTAATACTTTGGCCACCTGATGCAAAGAGCTGACTCATTGGAAAAGACCCTGATCCTGGGAAGGGCTGAGGTCAGGAGGAGAAGGGGGAGACAAATGATGACATGGTTGGATGGCATCACCGACTCAATGGATATGAGTTTGACCAAACTCTGGGAGATACTGAAGGATAGGAAAACCTTCTGTGCTGCAGTCCATGGGTCTGCAGGCCAAAGAGTCGCACATGACTTAGCAACTGAACGACAACAAAGAAATAGTAGCCTCAAGTATCCAAGTTTGATGACTTTGGGCCACATCTTAACATTTTATTAATTTGACCATTCAAAATATGTATGTTATCAAGCCAGTTTGTTGTAGTGATAATACCCAATCCCACCCACTCCAAATACTGTTAAAAATAAATATAAAGCAGACCCCCTTCTAAAAAAAGTGAAAAATATCAGAAAGATTACACTGATAGTCCATTGTTTCTTCTTTGTTGACTAATCTTTGGGGTAGAGTTTTATGACTCTCACAAAGCAAATCTAGTTTTGGCACCACTTGCATTTCAACTACCAGTCAAGAAAATAATGGCTAAAAGTGGCAAGATTCAAGGCTTATATGAGTTCATTGAATTGATTTCTTCGCTGGAGCTAACATTTAATAGCTTGCCAAGAGAGCCAAATCAATGATGCATTCTTTTTAAAAAAAAAAAATCCTTCTAACAATATCAGTGTTTCACTTTTCATATCAAAATGTGTGCTCTTCTTTACTTTGTATAGAAAAATTACATTCTAGTTAGGTAAAAATTCAAATTTCCTAGTATTTTAACATTTTTATTTTAATTTTATTTGGAGGATAACCACTTTACAATGTTGTGTTAGTTTCTGCTGAACAACAACATGAATCAGCCATATGTATACATATATACGCTCTTTCCTCAGCCTCCCTCCTATCTACTGCCCATTTCACGCTTCTAGGTCATCACAAAGCTCTGAGCTGAGCTCCCTGTACTATACAGCAAGTTCCCACTAGCTAGCTATTTTATACATGGTAGTGTGTATATATTAATGCTGCTTTCTCAATTTGTTCTCCTCCATTCTTCCCCTCTGTGTCGACAAGTCCATTCTCTACATCTGCACCTCTATTCCTGCCCTGCAAAGAGGTTCATCTGTATACCATTTTTCTAGATTTCATATTTATGCACAGATAGAGGATATTTATTTTTCTCTTTCTGACTTACTTCACTTACTAGTTTCTTAAAAGGTTAAATCAAGATTTGCTATGGTTTGGCTTGCCTTGTTTAATATTTGAGTATTATTGAGCATCAATGTTACATAGAAAACAGACTTAAAGAATAATGCAACGCCAGAGATGGGGCAAAAGTTGACTGGGGGGTGTGATTTGTTTAGAAGAGTCTTAGGAGGAGTCTTATTGATACCAGATACAGCTTGGATCCAAGTAATGGAATAAGGAAGTAAAATATATATCTTTATAATATTACATTTTCTTTGAATAACTGTTGAAATGTTCTGCCTATTGTGATCATTTACAGGATTTAAAACTAGTATGATGTCATTGCTAGGGAAATTGTACTATTTGACAAGTTATGAAGGACCAAAGGAGAAGGCAATGGCACCCCACTCCAGTACTTTTGCCTGGAAAATCCCAATGGACGAAGGAGCCTGGTAGGTTGCAGTTCATGGGGTCGCTAAGAGTTGGACATGACTGAACAACTTCATTTTCACTTTTCACTTCCATGCATTGGAGAAGGAAATGGCAACCCACTCCAGTGGTCTTGCCTGGAGAATCCCAGGGATGGGGTCGCACAGAGTCGGACACGACTGCAGTGACTTAGCAGCAGCAGCAGCAGAGGACAAAAGCCCAAAGTGGTTGGGTCTCCTGCTATTAACATATCACCTTGACTAGGTGCCAGCCAAGAACTTCTGCGTCTCAATGGATTTTCACCAAAAGGTGGGACTGAATTTCACAGAGAATTTACCTCTACAGAGCTGAGAAAGGTTAGAGCATTTATTTATATATGTGTCAATGAATCTTCAGTATGATCCTTTTTTACGTTTAAGTTTCTTTCCAATCAAAAAAGACTTGATCATGCAATATAGAGTAGATTTTTTAAACACATTTTATGTAGCCCAGCGGCTACATTTTTTTCTGTCATAGTTAAAGGTCTATGTTTATTATTGTTGATTCATTTAAAATTTAAAAATGTTAACACTGATAGTTGATTTTCAAGATTTTCATTGATTTTCCATCATATTGGTGTGTTTTTTTTTTTCATCTATTTTTATTAGTTGGAGACTAATTACTTTACAATATTGTAGTGGTTTTTGTCATACATTGACATGAATAAGCCATGGATTTACATGTATTCCCCATCCCAATCCCCCCTCCCACCTCCCTCTCCACCTGATTCCTCTGGGTCTTCCCAGTGCACCAGCCCTGAGTACTTGTCTCATGCATCCAGCCTGGGCTGGTGATCTGTTTCACTATAGATAATATACATGTTTTGATGCTGTTCTCTCGAAACATCCCACACAGTACAATTTGTTCCCATTCATCAGATCTAGTTGGGCTCTCAACAGGGCACAGGGACAAGATGGAGCAGATAGTCGATAGAGGCATCTAAATGAACACTGTGTAATTTAGGGACAGAGTTTGCAACAAGAAACTGTTTGCAAAAAGACACAGTCTGACTCTCAGAGCATAATCATCTGTTGGTTGCATGTTAGTTTCTTTTAGAAAGTGGTCCTTTTGAATTGTATGAAGCCAAATAAAAGGGAAAAAAATTACTAAAGTGCATTGGGTGCTGAGTAAAACTTCTCTTGTTCAGTGATGTATCTTAGAACCTGAAACAGTAATTTCTCTTATTTTGCAATGTGCCTTATTTTAGCATGCCAAACACTAAGTGAAGTATAATAGACAGTATAGAAATGCCGAGACAGGTGATAATTTACATGTTCTCTTTTGTATATAAAGTCAGTATTGTATATTATAAACTCTGTGGGATGCTGACACAGGAAAATCCATGTTCAAATCAGTCCTTGC
The DNA here is from genome assembly GCF_963930625.1 of Muntiacus reevesi. Taxonomy (NCBI): domain Eukaryota; kingdom Metazoa; phylum Chordata; class Mammalia; order Artiodactyla; family Cervidae; genus Muntiacus; species Muntiacus reevesi. The sequence continues at coordinate 84,326,901 of NC_089254.1, read as the reverse complement.
ACAGATAAACTATTTCTGATGTAAACAGACAATGACTAGCCAACATCTTTTCTGATCTATTTTCCTAAAACAGAAATTATAGAAACAGATAAATTGTGACTATTCCCATTTAAAAAATTGTAGTTACAAATGAGATAAGTTTTGGGAAAAAATTGAAAGACATTTTTTTCTTTCTTTTGTAGTGGATGCTTTCTAACTTTTAAAAAATATAATAAGCTTATTACTTTAGACTTTTATTTATCAAGTATAATCTCCTTCAAAACTTTTATGTTCTTTGTGGCATTTAAATTTTTCTAATAGCAACAAACAGTTGAACTAATAAAAACAACACAAACATATATTTAGTCTTTTCATACCTTTGCGATCATTATAACAACTTGGGTGGGCAGAGCTGAGAGCACATAGGAGCATCCCTGTTTTACAGATAAGAAACTTTTGTTTCCCAAAATATATATGATTGACATTGTTCCAGACTCCAGGTGGTTGAGTCTGTGATTTTATTCACAGTCACGGTAAGTCTTTACTTACCCAGCCAAAGAATGGCACATCCAAGTTGGAAGGCATCATCCTTCAGGTTAAGTAGGGGCTACTTATGAAGAAGGTATCCTTTCAGACAAGCACAGGAAGCCCCTCCACCAGGATTTTCCTAAACCGCTCTCGAAGCTGGCTATCTCAGTTGTTCAGGCTACCACTTTGAGAACAATGCCCATTACGTATTTTCACTGTATTTCTCTAGATATCCTTATTTTATTTTTTCATTCCAAAATGTGTAAAGAAATAGATAGTGAGAGAATAGAGTAATGGATTAGGAAAGGTCGTCCTTTAAAAAGGATGGTCAGAGAAAGCCTTTCTAATAAGCTGATTTTTGAATACTTATGAACATATATCCAAGAATCCCAAAGAAAATCTTAAATCTTAACAAAGTGAACTCAACACTACCTTAAAAAAAAATACTATAGCATAGTATAAGGCTTATCTCAGGAATGCTTAACATTTAGAAAAATTTTAAAATAATTTATGAAATTAAGATAACTAAGGACAAATATATTTATCTCAACAGATGCAGGAGAAACATTTGATGAAATGTAATCATCATTCATTATTAAAACTGTTACCAAACTAGAAATTTGAAAATAAGCTTCCTTAATATAATAAATATTAACTAATAACAATATAGAAAATATTAATGTCAAAATATCGAAAGTATTCCCTTCAAAATCAAAACAAGACATGGATCACCTCTTTTAGTCAGCATTGTACTGGAAGTACCTAACAATGAAATAAGACAAGGGAAACAAATGGCTGTTTGAAAGGAATAAATTTGGTATTATTTGCAGATTAGTTAAGTCTACATATAAAAGTTGAGGTTACTAACAAATTTTATAGCTATTGCATGGGCTTCCCAGGTGGTGCTAGTGGTAAAGAACCCACCTGCTAATGCAGGAAGCATAAAGAATAGCTACCATATGAGATATTAAGAGTTATATAACTGTAGAAATAAAAATAGCATGATGTTAGTACAATGATAGCTAAATAGACCAATGAAACAGAACTGAAAACAGGGAAGTGTACATAAATTTATGTGGAGTTTGTTAAAAAAGAGGAATTCTCATTACAAATGGTAGGAGTGGGGTGGGCTAGTCAGTAAATGGGACTGAAACTCACAACTCATACGCGTGCGTGCTCAGTTGCTTCCGTCATGTCTGACTCTTTGTGACCCTATTGACTGTAGCCCACCAGGCTCCTCTGTCCATGGATATTCCAGGTAAGAATACTGGAGTGGGTTGCAATGCCTTCCTCCAGGGGATCTTCCTAACCCAGGGATAGAACCCACGACTCCTCCCTTGCAGGCGAATTCTTACCACTAAGCCACTGGGGAAGCCTGACAACTCATATAGATAAAAATAAAATTATGTATCTCTCTTCATATTATATATAAAATATATTTCATAATAAAGACCTCAGTATGAAAACTAAATAGTGAAAACTTTGAAAAGCATGTTGGGAAAGATGTGATTATGACACTGGAGTAGGAAAGATAAGCAAAACTCAAGAAGCAAAAGTATAAAAAGTATAAAAGACAATAATGGTTAGTATTTCTAAATGTTTTATGTTTCTGAACCAATAAGGACACCATCAACAAACTAAAAATCAAGACACAAGTGGGAAGCAGACTGTGGTACAGTAGTAGTAAGACCCGTTGTGGTTCTAGGATGGTCTCAGGAATGTCACAAAAGACAAAATCCAGGTACCAGTAAAATGTGGAAGATGCTCAACCTCATTAATAAGTACAGGACTGCAAATTATAGTAGCAATGAAATGCATTAAATCTCCACTGGATAGGCAACAATGAGTGAGAAAGACAATATTCAAACAACTTTCTGAGGGGATGGGAAGAAAGTGGGGGCTCTCATATCCTTCTCTTGGAGGAGAAAGCTGATGGTGTTAATGTCCTATGAACCCGAAACGTTAAGCTGGCCTAAAAGTTTGTTCGGGTTTTTCTGTAAGATGGCACAGAAAAATTCAAACAAGCTTTTTGACCAAACCAATATCATGCCTAAGTATAAACCCTAGAGGACATCTTGCATGTGGGCACAAGGAAACTTCTATGCTTACGTTTAAGAGTGAAAAGAATGGAGACAGCACAAATGTTAAACAAAGAATGGAGACAGCACAAATGTTAACCAATATAGGAATGAAAAAATTAATTAGAGCATACTCATAAAAAGGACAAATTAGACTTATATGTATGGATAAGGCTGAATCTCAGAATTATGAATGTAAGAGGAAAAGAGCAAAATTCAGTGTCTCAACTGTTCTATGCCGCCATTTATGTAACTCTTAAAAAGCATGCAAAACCATATGATAAATCATATATGATCTATCACAAAAGTATAAAATATATGGATGAAAAGATACACATCAACTTCAGAATATTAGTCACCTCAGGTGACAGAGAGATGGGAACAGAGTGGGAGAAATCTTCTATTTTAACTGTAGTACTTCATCAAAAAAAAAAAATCAGAAGGGGGCAATTCAGGTTGCTTGTGAACAAGAAAAATAAAGTTGCCAAAATAAAGCCAGAGATACTGTCTCCCCTCACATCTCATTAGTTTTAAGTCTGGGTTATACACGTGAGCTATTTTTATATCCTTACTCTAGACCACATTAATGTGTCACTAATTTCTACCTCTACGCATAGCAAGGAATTCAAGTTCAACAAGAAAATATTTTTTTGTACTCTACCCAAAAACTCCATTGTATTAGTAACTGACAGGTGTCTTAAAGTGTTTCCAAAAACCACAAATTCATCATCTTATCATTCTAGAGGTCAGCAATCTAAAATGATCAGGCAGGGCCTATTTCTTGCTTTTTCCAGTTTCTGGAGATCTCTAGCATTGCTTAAGTTCAGGGTCTCACTTCATTCAGACCCTCCTGCCTCCCTTTTGTATCGGCCCTCGTGATTTCAATGGACTCACATGGATAATCCATGGTCTTCTCCCCATCTCAAGATCTTTAACTGAAGCACATCTGCAAAATTCCTTTTGCCAGGTAAGGTAATATTTTCACAAGTATTAGGAATTAGCATGTGGACATCTTTTGGAGGGCCATTATTCTACCTACCACCATTGGCATTATTTCTCTTTGTGTTTTTCTCCTGTCTCTCTGGATGTTTTCTGTCTTCTACTTTTTGGCTTTGTGGGATCTGAGTTTCCTGACCAACAATGGAACCCTGCACTCACTGCATTGGAAGCAGAGCCTTAACCACTGGACCACCAAGGAAGTCCCTAGATCTTCTTTTTTTTCAAAGTGTGTTTATTTCTCCCTCTATCACTTGCTCTCTCTTAATCAAATTGTCTGATATTTGTCTGTTGAATTAGCTATACCCTGACAGCAGTGACCAGAGTGTGGGATTTTATAGTATAAAGGCTGGAAAGGCCTGGTCAGCCAGGCTGAAAGTTCTAAGTTAACTTCCCGCTACCTGTCATCTCCCTCTGCTTCATCAAACATAAGTATTTTCATTGTGCTCTGAGTGGTTCCATTGTCACCCCTGGTAGGATGCCTCCTAAGGTATTAAAACGGTGTTAGTCGCTCAGACGCATCCAACTCGTTGAGATCAGGCAAGAATACTGGAGTGGGTTGCCACGTCCTTCTCCAGGGGATTTCCCCAACCCAGGGACCAAACCTGTATTTCTTCTGTCTTCTGCACTGGCAGGCGGGTTCTTCACCACTAAGGCCACCTGGGAAGCCCAAGGTATTAAAGGTAGAATGGTTAAAGGTCATGGGGCATCCTGAGCATCCCCGTTCTGCGTCCCACTCCCCAAACTGCTCATTCTTTGTGATGGAAGCCTCTGAGCATCCTTTCTTTCCCGTCCTCAGTTCCTGGGAATACCTAAAGAGGTGAGTGCCTCACCTTACCACTCCCTCGGGGACCAGGACCTGAACAAGCGCAGGGGCCACAGCCGATTGGAAGCGAAGGCACAGGTCTCTCCCCTCTCTCCCGCAACCTGGCTCTGGGGCCGGTCTGGCTGGTTCCGACATCTGGGGAATTAGCACGTCCCGCCCATCCCTAGCCTCGAGCCGCGCAGGCTCCGCGTCTCCGCCCTTGTTCCCTCGCCGCTTCCAGCGCCTACGTGTGAAAGCCGCTACAAAGGGCTTGAATGAAACGTGTGTGGGTTTAGTGAGTCGTAAGCCACCAGGGGATCCCGTCTCCCCACAAACCAGAATCTCTCGCAGGAGGCTGAGGAGGGGGAGGAGGCGAGGAGCGGAGCGCTGGATTTCGCGGGCGCGCGCCGCGGCTGGAGCGGCGGGGAGAGGCCGGGCCACCTCCCCCCTTCCCAGCCATGCACCGCCTCGCCCGCGGCGGTTCCAGGCACCACAGTCTCCGCCCGGGCTGCGCCCGCCGTCGCCGCAACGAGCTCCCGCGGCCGCCGGCCCCGTCCACCGAGGAGCAGCGCCAGCCCTCCCCACCCCACCCCACCTCCACCGCCGATTCCGTTCTCCGCGGGGACGCGCCGCCCAGCAGCCCGCGCCGCCCCCTGGTCAACTTCGACCGAGAGGAGAAACAACTTTGGCAGTGGCCGCGGGTTTCCAAACCCTCGCCTCCAGGTCCGCAGCAGCCTCGCGGGTTGCCGGGGTTAGGTGGGGCAGAGTTTCCCGGGAGCATCTGAGCGGCGTCTGGCAGCTAGCAACCTGTTTCCAGCGAGCGGGATGGGACTGTGGCTTCTAGGCATCCGAAGGAGGGCAACTTGTTTTTCTTTCCCTTGAGCGACCTCGGCTTGCTGCTGGATAGAGCCGCCTCGAAAGGATGTAAATAGGCGGAGCAACTGTTACCAAGAAGGCAACCACCCCAAAGGCAGGGAGGAGCGCGGGGCTTCGTCCGGGCTTCTCCCAGTCGCAACATTAATCATCAAGCAGGTGTTGGTTGCAAGTTTTCAAGGTCAGCCACTCGGAGCAGCGGGTCCCTCCCTGAGCCTTGGGGATACGTAGCGTCCGGGTTGGATTTGACTGAGAAATGCTCAGGACGCCAAACAAGGAAGGATCGTAGAGGGGGAGGGTTGTGACCCCAAGACCCATCCCCCAACACCCCCGTAATCTCCCGTCCCCCGCTGCCGGGGCGGGGGTTAGTGTGTGACATGTGCCTAACTCTCAGCGGCAACTTGGGCAGCAGGTGTCGGTCCTAGGCGGGAGCCGCTGCTGCTGGGAGCGCCGTCGCCCAGCCATGCGGGCCGCGGGCGCACCTCTCGCCCGCACCTCGCGGCTGCTGCTTCTGCTGGTGCTCAAGGTCTCCGCTTCTCCTGCCCTCGGGTCCGCCCTTGCGCCCAGGAAGGAAAACTGTCTGGGAGAAAGCTGTTCACCTACACTGATCCAGCGTCGCAGCAGGGACGCTTGGGGACCAGGAGATTCTGCAGGAGACCTTCTGCCAACTCGTGCGCCCAGGGAGGAGGAGCAGGAGGCAGTGGAGCGCTCGGCGCCCCCGTGGGACCTACCGGCCGGTCCCCGCCGTGACCCAGGTGTGGGCAGAGGGGCGGAGGCGTCGGCAGCTGAGCCCTCGGGACCCCCGGCTAGGCCACCTGGAGCCTGGAGGTGGAAAGGTGCCCGGGGTCAGGAGCCCCCTGAAACTTTGGGGAGAGGGAACCCCACGGCTCTCCAGTTCTTCCTTCACACCTCGGAGGAGAAGGAGAAGGGTCCCAGAGGCGCTGGCCTTTCTGGGCGTAGCCAGGAGCAGAGTGCGAGGAAGGAACCCGGAGCCAGCGACCTTTATTATTGGCCGAGGAGAGCCGCGAAACGCCAAGGTTCTCCCCACGACCCCCAACCCAAGACGGTCCATGGACCGTCGGGGCACGAAGGGCGGACGATGGCACCCCCTGGCAGGGCGCTGGCTCAGAATGGGTCCTCCCTTGAAGGGGTTCGCGAACGCGGGGGTCCCCGGCGGGGGAACAGCACGCACCCACGCTTGCGGCTGAAGAACCCCTTCTACCCGCTGACCCAGGAGTCGTACGGAGCCTATGCCGTCCTGTGTCTGTCCGTGGTGATCTTCGGGACCGGCATCATTGGCAACCTGGCGGTGATGTGCATCGTGTGCCACAACTATTACATGCGGAGCATCTCCAACTCCCTCTTGGCCAACCTGGCCTTCTGGGACTTTCTCATCATCTTCTTCTGCCTTCCGCTGGTCATCTTTCATGAACTGACCAAGAAGTGGCTGCTGGAGGACTTCTCCTGCAAGATCGTGCCCTATATAGAGGTAATGCCGTCCAGGGGGTCTCGAGCTACTGGCTTTATTCATTTACGGGATTTATAGCATCAGGACTGCTGCTCCACACACCTACCTGGCCGCTGAACCCCTGCACTTTTCCTGAGTCTCTCCCCCATTTCTCCTGCCAATCATGTATATACATTGGCATTTATACACTGGGTGTGGGGGGCGGACCTGAGCCGGCTTTGTCCAGTCACCTTCAAACTCATCTGGTCCTAAATTGGGAAATAGCTATGATCACATTATACATAGGATTGTTTAGGTTTTAAATGTATTTTCTCTGAATATGGTGTTTTATGGTGTGTGTGTGTATATATATGTATTGGCGATTGTCAGATTCTAGGGTTAATAAGCAATCAGTCCTTGACTGTCATTATTAGAGCCTAGCAGGGATAAAGCCCTATATCATTTATCTACAGATTTCTAGTGCTCCAGTATGATTTATTCCCCAAGAATATTATTAAATTCTTTCCTTAAATATAAAAAATTGAGTAATATTTTATTTACCAGAGGAAATCTACTCTTCTTTGTCACTTCGTCTTGATACATTAGTAACCTCCCAAATTAGTTTTAGGGTCTGGCTGTCTGCCATGCTATCCCATCTGAATTCTTGTATTCTTATGTCATTTCTGTCCCTCTGTTTTCATTCTTCAATTTTGTAACCATTTTATTTACTTTGTATGAATGACCTTAAGGAAAAATAACACTTTGTACCTCATGGCACAGAATTTATTGAACATTCTCAAAATGTATAGAATATACCTGTTATTTGTTAGGGTGTAATGGAGTGACTACTTTTCTAAGACTAGAAAATTTCTTAAGAAGTAGGGGACACTTAATAGGTTCTGAACTTTGGAAATGAGAATCTTTGAGTAAAATTTTACTGTAACATCCTACAGCTAGTGTCCTTAACCGTTATTATGGTAGTTGGATTTGCTCTTTAAATGGCTTCTCTTTAAACACCAGCTCTTGGATGGAGCCCAAGTGCTTTGTCGCCAGTTGTGTTTTTAGCCAGCTGGCCCTTGATTTCCTCCATTCAGACTGCCCATTTCATTTATGGAAGCAGAAGAAGGGAAACTGTAAATATTCCAGAGATCCTGATCCTGTCTGGCACCAGGGCCAGTGACACTATGTTCAACATTGTTCCAGGGCCTAGAGCTAGGGGATAAGTAAACAGAAAACAGTACCTACTTAGAAGGACCAAGGCAAGAAGCTGTAAATAAGACCCTCTGCTATCCTGGCAGGAATCAGCTGCAGGATCATTGCATGCTTGCTAAATCAGCTGTTGCTGCTTTACCAAGATCTAGGATTTCTCTTGTTGCCAAGCTCCAAGTAGCTCTGAAACATCTAATTTATTTGGAAGACAGCTTATTTTTGAATTGCAGAGAAGGAAGTTAAATTTATGGAAGAGAATATGTGTCTACCAGTCATCATACAATGTAAGGTTTCTCTGATTGTTTAAATAGTGCAGAAGAAATTGACATATGCAAAAAAGAGACAAAAGTAAACTAGTAAGTAAATAGGAGAGTTACATCCAAGAAGAGGAAAGCAAATTGGCTTGTTTTAATTGTACTGAACAGGATAAAATTTTCATACAGTAGAGGGAAAACAATAAAGAGGACAGAAAAAAGAAACTGGGAAAGAAAAAAAAAAACAACAACAAAGTTCTTAGGAAAAAAAACAACTTTAAAATAATTTCATTCAAAATCAGAAAAGAATAATCAAATTTTGGTGAGTTTTATGAAACCTATGAGTTTCGAGTGATGGTATTATGTGTGTGTTTTAATTTTCTTTCTAATTCTGAGGATTTTAGAAAAAATATATATTTTCATTTGTGTTTAGTTTTTAAATTTAATTCTCATCTTCTTAAGAATAGCAATTATTGTTATTTTTTACTCTGTATTTTCTCCTTCTTCATAGCCCTATTTTTTTAGTTATTGGTACAGAGCTTTTTTTCCTTCTAGAGAATCAAAGGCTTGAAAAAAAGATTCACTCATTTTTATTTCTTGAAAAATTAAACTATAATATACATTTTTACTTTTAGTGTAATGAATAAAGACCTTAAGATTTAGTGTTTCTATACTCATACTTAATCTTGTTCTTCTGAAATAATTCTATAATATTTCATAATTTTCTGTGAAAATGATCACTACTGTGATCAGACAGTAGTAGTATTAGCTTCACAGTTTCTGATTATAAGTGCAAGAAATATAACTCAAATTTCAGAATAAAGCATTTCTGCCTCCAAGAGACATTGCTATTTTCACAGAAGAGAGATCTAATGCCTATTCCATGTTGGGTTTCTGGGGAAAAAACGGGGAAGTTGAAATGTGATGCAAATGTCACAAAGACTTCAGGAGACTACACAGGAGCTCTAGGGCTGGGATGGTTCTACAGGGATATCCTGAATGGAGGCAAGAGGACTCAGCCCTTACGTAGCCCCGTGATGGACCTGTCACTGGATTCAAGTTGCTCCCAGGAAGGGGGCATAACCTTGAACTGGGTGGATTTCTTTGGTCAAGGGCAATCCTATAGAGGAATGCAGCTAAGAGCCTTCAACCACAATAGTCCCAGCAGGTAGGGAAGTCAGCATCTCATTCCTTAAAGGACTTTTGGGTGGGGAAGCAATCTGTGTGGGGAACAACAGCATCCACTCCACTGACGTTTGAATTATCATGTTGAATTAGAACCAGGTAACCTTCTAAGTGAATCCCCTCATTTTAAAGATGAAACATGACACTCAGAGAAGAGAAATGACCCTCCTAAGTATGTACACTAGTCAATGGCAGCCAGACCCTTGGTCTCAACACTTGATGTTGATATTTGGTTATTAGCAAACATCTATGAGGCAAAAGTGTCCAGTGACTCTTTTCTTTTTCTGCTGTTTGTTATCTTTTAAAAAGATTTTTGAATCCAACAGGCAGGAAAAAAACAGTAAACCTAGTTGGCATTGTCTGTTTTATGATAAAATTTATAGCTTTTTATATTTTTAAATTTCATCTTCCTTCCCATAAACTGACAGTAAATTCCCTAGTTGGTAGCTCATTAAATTTTAAAAAGTTGCAGTAATTTGGGATAACTACACTTTTTTTTTTTACAATTGCACTTTTTAACGTGCCAAAGATGATTATCTTAATAATCAAATACAGATATATGTACTTTATGTTCTTAGCAACTACAAAGTGTCTTAGATTGGGGAGCACATTACAGATGTTTTTAAAACCCTTTTCCATAATTTATCCTCATTCTGAATCTTTTTCTTCTTGACTGCAAGACTGAAAATTATTTGACATTTCATCTCCTTTTATTATCTAGATTTGATTCTTTCTTTACTTTTTACTTTTTTATATTTATCTTATTAGTTGGCTATTCTTCCCTTTTTTTCCCCATCACACACTCTCTATTGATTTATAATGTCTGAGCTACCATTTTTATAGTAGTTGTTTTTGCCTTTTTCAATGTGTTTATTTTAAAATTTCAACCACAATTCACTTTGATTGATCTTTACAGATTTTCTCTATCTTCTCTTTTGCCTTCGTTTCCTTCTCTACTATAGTTCTTTCTTCTTCAGCGTGAGTATTAGCATCATCTTAAAGAGGTGTAAGAATTTAGGGGAGAGTTCTGTTTGTATAGAAAAATAGGTGTTTCTTCAACAGAAAGGATCGGTCTTTGCAATTTGCATTCAAGTCTTCTTTTTTATTTCAAAGAGTTGACATAAAGTTTAAGGAGAACACGGAGCTTCCAGAGTCTATCTCTAGAAAGGGAGTTCTATTATATTTAATGTTACTGTGAATGGAATCATAGTGGGAACATTTGTAGTTGATAATTTTTCTCTTTCTGTTCCAGGATTATGAAGTCTCTGTGGTCTAATGATAAGTCCCATAAAGATGCAATGGTAGGAAAGGGGGACAGGAGAGAAGGAAGTCTGGGTTGATGGTGGCCACCCTAACACACACATCATTTTAAACTGGTTTATCAGAGAGTCACCAGAGGAAAAAAACAAAACAAAACTATACTCCAAGCAATAATTTGTGGAGAGAGAGTGTATATGTGGCTTGCATATGGAGGTCTGGGTATGGATTGCAATAGGAGGATGGCAGAAGAGCTCCCTACTGTACCATTCTCTAGGGATCTAACAAATGCTTCAGTTCAGTTCAGTTACTCACTCATGTCCAATTCTTTGCGACCCCATGGACTGCTGCACTCCAGGCTTCCCTGTCCATCACCAACTCAATGGAGTTTGAGCAATGAAGCTTGCTCAAACTCATGTCCATGGAGCTGGTGATGCCATCCAACCATCTCATCCTCTGTCATCCCCAGTATTCTGGCCTTGAGAGAACATCATGGACAGTATGAAAAGGCAAAAAAGATATAACAAATGCTTAAAGCCAAATAACTCAGGCATTGAATGGGGCAACTGGAACAGCTCTTTGCTCATTACTTGATGAAAGCCTACCAGAGTGAAGTGTTACATCTGATCCAGATCCACTGCTAAATGTATATTTCTCTTGAGATGTCAGTTGGAGGTCTTGAATATGTTCTTGTTTTTTAGTTGCTAAGTTGTGTGTGACTCTTTTGCCAGGCTTCTCTGTCCATGGGATTACTAGAGTGGGTTGCCATCTCCTTCTCCAGGGGATCTTCCCAACCCAGGGATGGAACCCTCCTCTCCTGCATTGGCAGACAGATTCTTTACCACTGAGCCACCACGGAAGCCATGGGAGAATCCTGGTTGTTGTTCAGTTGCTAAGTCCTTTCTGACTCTTTGTGACCCCATGGACTGTAGCCTGCCAGGCTGTTCTGTCCTTGGAATTCTCCGGACAAGAATACAGTGAGTTTGCTATGCCCTTGTCCAGAGGATCTTCCTGACCCAGGAATCGAACTCCCATCTCTTATGTCTGCTGCATTGGCAGGCCTGTTCTTTACCGCTAGTGCCACCTGGGGAGCCCTTATATTGCCATACAGGTATGCTATTCTACACAGATTTCTCTAGAACTCTATCACAATGGACAGTAACTTTGCTTGAGGAGTGGATTAGATATTAGTTTGTTTAGTCGCTAGGTCATTTCTGACTCTTTGTGATCCCATGGACTATAGCCCACCAGGCTCCTCTGTCCTTGGGATTTCCCAGGTAAGAGTACTGGAGCCGGTTGCCAATGGGCTTCTGTGGTGACTCTGAGGTAAAGAATCTGTCTGCAGCAGACACAGGTTAGATTTCTGGGCAGGGAAAATCCCCTGGAGAAGAACTAGGTATACTGATGGACTTTTAAGTGGAAGAACACAGTTTTGAGAGCTATTTGAAAGTTACTAATAATATTCTCAGGGAAAATAAACACACTGAGTTAGAATGGTACTTAACACATATTGTATGACTTCCTATTAATCCTTTATAATAATTTTCACATTCCCATGCAAGAGAAATAATTGGCTGATAACTCCGAAGAGTTAACCAGAAAAGAAAAAAAAAGAAAAAATAGAGTGTGTGCCTATGTATAACTCTATTCATGAACAGTGTACAATGAAGTTTATTGAACTTGGGTTCCACCGGAGAAATGTTGTTGTTCAGTTGCTAAGTCATGTCTGACTCTTTGTGACCCCATGGACTGCAGCACTCCAGGCTTTCCTGTCCTTCACTATCTCCCAGAGTTTGCTCAAACTTATGTCCATTGAGTCTGTGATGCCATCCAAACATCTCATTCTCAGTTGTCCCCTTCTCCTGCCTACCATCTTTCCCAGCATCAGGGTCTTTTCCAATAAGTCAGTTCTTCACATCAGGTAGCCAAAGTATTGGAGCTTCAGCTTCAGCTTCAGCATCAGTCCTTCCAATGACTATTCAAGGTTGATTTCTTTAGGACTGACTGGTTGGATCTCCTTGCAGTCCAAGGGACTCTCAAGAGTCTTTAGCACTACAGTTCAAAAGCATCAATTCTTCAGGTCTCAACCTTCCACATGTCCAATACCTCACAGGTATGTACATGTCTACATACCTGACATGCCATAGCTTTAACTATATGTACCTTTGTTAGCAAAGTGATGTCTCTGCTTTTTAATACACATGAGGAATGAAAGTTTTAGAATAATAAAATGTGAAATTCAAGTACTTTCCTTAACTATTGATTATACGAATGCTATCCTTTTGTAAAGCTTGCCAATGAAGTAGAAACAAGAATATGGGTTTTTCTTTACTTGTCTCCTAGAGATATCAGTTGGCTTTCAGCTTTTAAGAATTATACACAAAACACCAGCACCCAATAAGGACTAAAGAGCAGCTTGAATAATTCATTATTTTCTACAGTCCTCTTCCATAGATGTCATTATTCACTCATTTATTTACTATCCATTCATTCATTAAACATTTATTGGGCTTTTCTTCTAAGAGCTAGGCACTAAGTTAGGAGAGAATAGGAGGGAAAGAGAGGAAAAAGCTTCCAGAGTTCAGTAACATAGATGTGTTTATACTGTGTGTTTATAGATGTGTGTTACTGCTATTATAGACAAGTGAAACCACGTGCTATATAGTGTGATAATACTGTAAGAGGGGCTTAAACAAGCTGTCATGGAGGTTCAGGAATGGCCCTGGAATCAGTCATCTCACAACCGTTCTTCCTCTCTCCAAAGATGAAAAAATTCAAGTGAAAACTATGTTCCCTTTCATTCTTTTTCAATCATATTCTTGCTATTAGTGTTCACAAATATGTACAGCCTAGAGCTATGGTGAAAAGCTACAACTATTAATTCTTGCTTTCTTGTTTTTTCAACTTGTCCTAGGATATGAGGTGTATGAGACATTTCAGCAGATGTGACTGTCCTAGACATTTCATTTAGAATACAGAATTATTCCAAATATTGTTAGATGTTAAATTATTATTTAGAATACAATGCCTGAGATAACCATTTCCGAGTTGGAATTAGTCATCCTTATTAGTCATAAAGACATTAAGTAAATCGAGTTTTAAAATTGTACTTAAATGAATGGTTTATTTAGCAGTGCAATAGCAGAATGTTAAATGATGTCCTTTTCTTCTGAAAAATCTCATAAACATACCAATTGTTTAATTTGACCTTAGAGGACCTGGGAAGAAAAGCTGATAAGAGAGATACTTCACACCTTATTATAGAGCCAGGGAAAATGGAAGCATGGAGAATTGGAGTCATCCCTCAAGCCCACAATCAACTTTAGGACTTACCCTCAGTTTTTGAGGGCTTTCAAAGTATCTGGTTAAATCAATAAAATATCCCTCAACAGTGAAAAAGAAGTTATGCAAAAGCAAAATAGATCTGAGCTTCTGAGTCTACCCAAGGCTGAGAATGTAAGGTTCTACCTTGTCGTCCACCCTTGTACTACATGGGCCATGAGAGAAGGGTCCCACCTTTAATAGCTCTTCCTGTGAATTGTAGGGTTTCCCCGGTGGCTCAGTGGTAATGAACCCACCTCCAATGCAGGAGACTTGGGTTAGATCCCTGGGTTGGGAAGATCCCTTGAAGAAGGAAATAGCAACCCACTCCAGTATTCTTGCCTGAGAAATCCCATGGACAAAGGAGCCTGGCCCTACAGTCCTAGGTTTAATGGTATCCCATTGGAAGCACAGGGCTCTGAGTCTGAGATATGGACCATGTGGGGAGAAGAATTCACGCTATGCATTGAGGTTTGTCTCTGACACTGCACTTCTGCACCCATCCTTCAGGGATCCTCTGTCATTTTTCTTACCACGAATTGTTCTGCCAGAGTCCCATAATTAACTTAACCTTGTTGCCAAGACTAACTCTTAGGTATCCTTATGAGAATGGTATTCTTTGTGCCAGAAGAGATGATCTCTTCTAAAATTTCAAGGTGGAGTAGAGAATGGAATTGCTACGACCTCAAATATGGGCTCTTTCTATTTGCGAAGTCAGTACAGACACTTTCCATAAAACTTCCATAAAAACCGGATATAATCACAGTTCCAGACTTATTCTTGAGATAGAATACTTTCAGCTTGTGAATTTATGATGGTTTTCAATGTGATCTATCAGCACACTTGAATGGTTCACAGCATGAATGAGGCCAAGGTCACTGATTTGATCCTAGCCTAGAGGTCTATGACTGTACTCGGGGCTGCCATTTTTCACTCCTTTCTCATCACTTCCTGCCTTCAGGGAACTTTCCTCCTACCTCTATTCTCCTTGGTTCAGATTTCTCTCATATAGGAAATGCATCTGTTAACTAATTCACAGTCTCTGTGACATTCAGAGATACACGCCTTTTGTAAGAAGGATGAATAAAGAGAGGATACTACTTCCTTAACCTATTACCCAGAATGGGATTTTGGTTAAGAATAGAGAAGTTTATCTTCAAATATGGTCTCTCAATGTCATTCAAATCATAATTACTTAACAACAAATGGATGAGGCCAGTTCTGATTTTGTCTTTAGTTTAGGTTCACCACCATGTGCAAGAGACTACTTGCTGTCCAAGGAGTCCTGTGGACAGCAAGGAGATCCAACCAGTCCATCCTAAAGGAGATCAGCCCTGAATATTCATTGGAAGGACTGATGCTGAAGCTGAAGCTCCAATACTTTGGCCACCTGATGCGAAGAGCTGACTCATTGGAAAAGACCCTGATCCTGGGAAAGATTGAGGGCAGGAGGAGAAGAGAGCAACAGAGGATGAGATGGTTGGATGGCATCACGGACTCAATGGACATGAGTTTGAGAAAACTCTGAGAGATAGTGAAGGACAGGGAAGCCTGGCATGCTGCAGTCCATGGGGTCACAAAGAGTGAGACACCACTTAGCAACTTTACAAAAACAATATGACCATATGCAATGGTGCAGTGTCATTATTCACAAGAAAAAAACAGGTGAAAATTTGTTACTGGTCTTTGGAAACTCATCGGAACCCCTAGGTGAAAAACAGAAATTCCAGTTCATTTTAAGATTGATTAGAAACAACGTCATAATATTAAGAGCTGAAATCTAGACTTTGGGCTTGTGGGAAATACTACCTTTTGAAATGAATTTCTATTTATTGAGAACAAATTTGTAATGATTAAATTCCTTAAAATCTGTTGATTCCATTAGATGGCTTGCATTTTAGGACAAATGATGTTAATCTTGCTTCAGTTGTTGTTATTGTTGTTTCTAACCAATAAGCATTGGCATATTTATATTTAAATTATAACATTTTAGATAAGTTGTAGCAAAATTATTTTTTTTAACTGCGAAGGAATGTACTTCTACAAAAGTCAGAAGTCTCAATTGTTAGGAATGTCAAGGTGAGAATGATAAAAGTAAAAGGATAAATACAAATATTACGGTGATACATTGACTTTTAAATAGTCTTTTTTTTTTTAAACTTAGCAAGAACATGTTACCAAGTTTAAAAATGAGGGAGTAGAGTTGAGAAGGCAGCAATAGCTGATACCTTGAAACTTGTCTTTCCCTGACCCTGGAAATCATGTAAAGATGAAATAGGCTGGGTACAGTTGAAATAAATAGATATGTGTGATATGCAGTTGTATCAGATTAAATCTCAGTGATTTTGATAAAAGTAAGAAGCCCTCTTTTTGCCTGTGGAAGAATTGTTTTTGTGCCCGTGAAGAGCTTCATTTCATTTCCGAAGCCTGTGCGTCCTTGCCCGGGTTGAGACACATCTCTCCTCCTCATTCTGTATTTTGGTTTGGAAACACTAAAACAAGTGTGTTACTGCCACAGGATCGTGATTAGCATGTGCTCCAAGATGAAGACCTTTTGATAAAAGCCATCACATTGACAGTGATGAATAAAGTGGCTTTGATAAACAGTGATGATAAACAGTGGCTTTGAAAAACATGGTTCCTACACTGTTGCTCAAAAAAGTGTCTCTGGTGGGGAAGTTGCCCTGAAGAGTTTCGAGGAGATGTGTCATGGGAAATGCAAGAGGAAGCCAGGGACACAAGCTCAAGCCATTTAGAGTTTCACAGGAAACTCTACCCTGTGCTGCTCCTGCTTTTTTCCTGGCTGATTGTTAGGTCTCTAACCATGGACTTATAATGGGTTATCATTCATGGCTCAAATGAATGGGTTTTCTTAACAATGATGCCCTTGTTTTGAGGGTTACTTGTGTACAAAGGACAGCCCATAAATAGATGCACTTGTCTTTCTGAGGTAAAATATAAGTTAGGCGAGAGTACAGTTGTCATGCTTTTGGTTAGAAATCTTCCTGTTTTATAAAAATCAGTGTATTCCAGTTGCTTCACTGTAGTTAAGCACGTGGGTTCAATGTCATATGAAAGAATTTTTGCTTGGAAGTACATCAGTCTTTTCTTTCCCCATCAGTGTTATCACTGATGTCTATCAGAGAGTTTAGGAAAATATGCTATTTGTTTGGTATGAGTTAAACTTTCATAGCTTGACCTCATTCATAAAGGTTTCTTATTTGCCTGTCTGCAGGAAGCTTCTGAGAAATGGAGCTATAGCTACCACAGAATTTTTGTAGATGACTGTTTTTTGTAACATATCCATGTGCTCTTTCTTCACATCATTTTGAATGAACAGGGATTTGAAATAGTACTAGCTGAAGACAGTACTTTCCTCCAGCCGGATGTTTGTACCCAGTTAGAACCTTAAATGGTAGGGAGAACTCTTGTGCATTGGAACTGCTGCTTCCTCGCATGAGGGCATCCACTGGCCCTGTGCCTCTACGGGCCCTTGAAGAAACACTGCAGGTGACCGCAGGTGACCACAGCTGCCCACAGCCTCACTGTTCGAGATGTTGACTGGGCAGCAACATTTACTGTTGTTCTTCCAGGACACAAAGAAGAGCACAACACTGCTGGTGGAAGAAAAGATTTCAGAGTTGTTCATTTTGATTCTCTAGTGCCTGTATTTTGATGGCAGTCCCCTCAAAATGCTATATTATTTTCCCAAATAGTTAAAGATTTCTGCTTCCAACTTTCCTTTGATCTTGATTCTCAGAATTAACCATCTTGTCCATTCAAATTGTTTACATTTCTGCTTTTGTTGATGTTAATTATTCCTCCGGTTGCAGTTTAATTAATAAGAGATTGCATCTCACGCATTCCATCTCTCAGAATATTGCTTCAAAAAACTAACCATCTAAGCTAACGCTTAAAGCTTTACTCCCAAGAGCATATTTCTAGTGATATGGAATTTTAGCAATCAGATATGGTCATTAAATGCAGAAAGATCCAGCCTTCATGATACAGTTTTATAATTGTATATAATTGCACCATTCATCTTGGTAGAATTTCTAATGAGCTGTATGTAAACAAGTATATTTAAAAATTGTGATAGAAATCTTCTCATGGCCAAATGTTACCTCAACATTTAGCAATTCTAATTACATGGATAGATTCCATATATGAGTAAACAGAAATTAGCCCACTACTCCTTGTCCAGCTGATTTTTATCCATGCATTTCTATGGCATGCAGTTAATTCTCTACAAAGGTTTACAGCCTCCTGTAAATAACCTGGGGAAGTACTGAGTGGGGACCTTGTGCCTTTCTTGCTGTTTCATGTCATGTTTCAAGTGCATAAGTGAATTTATAGAAAAATATCTGGAGTAATAACACTGCAGGCAGTGGCAGCAGGAGAGAGTAGCTATCTAGGACTGGCATTTGGGATGCAGTTGCTCTTGGCAACTGCGTGGTAAGTTCTGTCTGTATTTGGGGAGCTGTTTGTCTCAGTGGTTCTTTTAACTCTCTCTAGCTCTTGTGACCTTCCTGGATGGTTTACTTCATTTTAGTTTACCTCTGCAATCCTAATTGCAGAGAATTTTATCAGAGAGAAGAACAATTTGAAAGTAGAAAGCTAGATGCAGGAGTTTCCTGAAATTTGTGTATGACAACTGAGAAGTTTCCCGTAATCCATGGTTTGTCAAGAGCACTATAGGTCAAATGTGTTTGAAGTCCTCAGTACTGCAGCTCTCAGGAGTATGGTTGAAGAACTGAGCATCTTCAAATAAAATAAAATGTAAAAGGATTCCTGAGTAAAAAAATCGAGGCACATGTAAATCCTGCTAAAAATTTGTCCTAATTTTTTCTTTTTTAATCTTATGAGATGAGTTATACAGAATCTAGAAACACCCCCCCCCCTTTTTTTTTTTTGCTTTTTGAAGCAGTGAACATCTTTTCATTTAGAATGAAGATGCAGCAAAGTTTATGGTATCTGAGGAGCTGATAATCTAACACATCTGTTTTAGTACCTGTCCACCTACATTCATTTGCTCTTTGCTGTTACCTCACATTAAATGCTTTGTAACAGATTTGAGATAGGCATGCAAATGCTAGCTCCTGTAGTAATTGGTTCAGATTTTAAATCTCTAGATTTAAAATGATGGAGATCAATCGGGGAGAAGATACTATCACTTATGCGTTGTGTGTTCTCTGTAAGTAATGATAGAAAATTACCAAGCAAACAGATTTTGTGAGCCTCTAAGAGACTGCTTCTTCTCAGAGTCTAGTATTTTCATATTGCCAAGCTGTCCTTTTAAAAGAAATGTTATTCATAATTTTAAAAGGCTGCAGAGCATAAACTTTTGTAGCTTTATATTTTTGGACTGACTGTGGAAACAGGGTGACAAGGAAATATGCACGTGATTTGCCTCAGTGAAGATGGTGCAGAAAGTCTTGCTGAGGACTCTTGTACATTTGATAGCCTGAGAATTGTTTTTTTGTTTGTGCTTTACAATCTTATAGAGAGATGACTCAAAACACTTGCAAAGCTAATATATACATACAAACTTCCAAAAATCTGTACAAGAAAATACAGCAATTTCCAAATAATACTGTTTGATGCAGACCTTTAGAAAAATGACACATTCTTCTTTGATTTCCAAAAGGTAATATTAAAAAAATCATTGACATAAAACACAATCTGATCTTAGGACAGTTGCACAGTGTGGACTTCAATTGTAGAATTATTTTGAGTCTCTAGCATAAATGAAAAATATATTTCTATTAAGGTGAACAACTCATTAAGTTGAAAATTAATTTTAAAAAGGTAAATGTAGAGATGGCTCAGGCATATTAGATTAATATTTTCTATGCTGATGTTTATGGAAAACTTCATGAAGATTTTGTAGTAAAAAAACTGTGGTTATAAGTTTAACCATGATCTCTTGATTTGCTCTGATGTAGACTCTGTTATTCCTATTTTTCTTCATTTCTGCTTTTCATACAGCTAACCCCTCATTTTATCTCACTTCAGACTGTCTCCAGCAATAGTTATGAGAGTAATCAGGACACGCATGCAGTATCCTTATTTTCCATATGAAAACTAGTAGACACTAGCTAATATGTAGTGTATAAGAAGCAAGACTGTTTGCCATTGGGATTCATAGAATCCACAAGGCAAGTTTCTATTTTTCTAGGGAGAGTGACAGCCTAAACGTAGTAAGTAAACAGTTAATGTTTTGAGTGCTGAAATTGTTAGGACAAATGGTTTTCCTTTTGTCAACATGGTCCTTTAGAGTCCTAAAAATGTAGACATTAATGTATATTCATTATACATATACACACATATATATAAGTGCGTGTGTGCATGCATGCTAAATCACTTCAGTTGTGTTTGACTCTTTGCCACCCTGTGGATCGCAGCCCTCCAGGCTCCTCTGTCCTTAGGGTTCTCCAGGCAAGAATACAATACTGGAGTGGGTTGCCTTGCCCACCTCCAGGAGATCTTCCCAACCCGGGGGTGGAACCTCATCTCCTGCATTGACAGGTGGGTTCTTTACTACTAGTGCCACCTGAGAAGCCCATATGAAGTAGGTATTTGGGGTATACCCCAAAGCAGCCCATTCACTTCAAGGATTTTCTGTTAGTCTCCTGTTTTATCTGAACCTTCAGGAACATTTTACCTCCTATCCATTGTCCTTGTTTAAATATATAAATAATGACTGCATTTATTAAACATTAAATGACTTTAACTTCACCCCAAACAGTGGAGTAAATTTGGTGCTCTCAGTTGATTACTCTGCTTATCTTGTGACTCTGAGAACTACCTTACCTCTCTTGGTAGACTATGACCTAGCTGATCTTTATGCATCCTTCCAGCTTTAATATTTTTTGGCTCCATGACCCAGAACCACTATATTTCTTCTCTCTTTTTCCTTCTATTTTTATTTGTTGTCCTTACTATGATTCATCAGAAGTCACCAACAACAGTTTCTCATGCCTGATTCCAGGAAATTATTCTTTTCTTTTGGGGGGTACTTTTCGTCCATCTGTATTTATTGCTTAATGTTTTGATCTTTCAGAGATGACCCAGGATAAATATATTCTATGTTCCTCGTGCAGGTTGCTTCTCTGGGAGTCACTACCTTCACTTTATGCGCTCTGTGTATAGACCGCTTCCGGGCGGCCACCAACGTCCAGATGTACTATGAAATGATAGAAAACTGTTCTTCCACAACCGCCAAACTTGCTGTGATATGGGTGGGCGCTCTCCTGCTAGCCCTGCCGGAAGTGGTGCTCCGCCAGCTGAGCAAGGAGGACCTGGGCTTGAGCGGGCGAGCGCCTGCCGAGCGCTGCGTCATCAAGATCTCCCCCGACCTTCCCGACACCATCTATGTCTTAGCCCTCACCTACGACAGCGCTCGACTCTGGTGGTATTTCGGCTGTTACTTCTGTTTGCCCACGCTTTTCACCATCACCTGCTCTCTAGTGACTGCAAGGAAAATCCGCAAAGCCGAGAAAGCCTGTACCCGGGGGAATAAGCGACAGATCCAGCTAGAAAGCCAGATGAACTGTACAGTCGTGGCTTTGACCATTTTATATGGATTTTGCATTATTCCTGAAAACATTTGCAACATCGTGACTGCTTACATGGCCACAGGGGTTTCCCAGCAGACAATGGACCTTCTTAACATCATCAGCCAGTTCCTTCTGTTCTTCAAGTCCTGTGTCACCCCTGTCCTCCTCTTCTGTCTCTGCAAACCCTTCAGTCGGGCCTTTATGGACTGCTGCTGCTGCTGCTGTGACGAGTGCATTCAGAAGTCGTCCACGGTGACCAGTGATGACAATGACAACGAATACACCACAGAACTGGAGCTCTCACCTTTCAGCACCATACGTCGAGAAATGTCCACGTTTGCTTCTGTTGGAACTCATTGCTGAAGGAGTGAGCACAGCCTTGGGTTGGCTTCGCTTTCTTTTTTTTGTTTGTTTGATTTTCATACCCTGTGAAAGTTTTTACTCCTATTTTTCCTTACTGGGAAAAAATGCAAAAGAAAAAAAAAGAGAGAAATATTAACTACTGGTAGAACTGATTTTGCAAATTAATATTTGTGCTTTGAAAAAGAAGTTTATATTTAGTTACTTAAGAAGTATGGGAGGCCCATAGTTTTGGATCATTTTATCTGGTATGGTGCTAATATTTTATTTGAAAAAAAAAGTGACTGCACCTTAATTAATTGCTAACTTACTTTCGTTCTTTTAAAAAATATAATCACTGTATATTGGTTATAGCCATGTGATTTTGTAGGCTATTTTCTGTTTGAGTTGTGATTGAAAGTATATTGTATGTGGTTTTGTGAGATGAGTTGTAGTTAAGAAGCATTCACCAAGTAGCACCAAATAAATGACACTTTATTCTTTAACTTCATTGCCAATCTACTTTTAACCAAGATTCAATAAATATTTTAATTGCCTTAAATACATAATTACTGGTTTTATGCACAATTTCAAATCGACCTTATTGTTTTATAAATTCTATTTTCCTTTAAGGCTTCTCTGATAGCTCAGCTGGTAAAGAATCCGCCTGCAATGCAGGAGACCCCGGCTTGATACCTGGGTCAGAAAGATCCCCTGGAGAAGGGATAGGCTACCCACTCCAGTATTCTTGGGCTTCCCTTGTGACTCAGCTGGTAAAGAATTCGCCTGCAATGCGGGAGACCTGGCTTCAGTCCCTGGGTTGGGAAGATCCCCTGGAGAAGGGAAAAGCTAGCCACTCCAGTATTCTGACCTAGAGAATTCCATGGACTGCATAGACCTAGAGAATTGCAAAGTGTTGGGCATGACTGAGTGACTTTCACTCAGTTGACTGTTTTCCTTTAAGGTGGGAAACCACTAAGTTTTCCTAACAGTACTATTTATATGTATGATCCATAAAATTATATTGTATGTTTAAAAAAAAATGTATTTTTAATATTCAGATAGAGATGCAAATTACTTCCAAATATTTTAAAAGTATTTATAAATAGACAGCAGAGTAGGAAGAAACTATCTTTTTAAAAAAAAAAAAAATTCACCTCTTAACCAGCATATAGAGCTACAGGTTTTCCCATGAGGAAATTATGAGTGGAACCAAAGATGAAAAAACAATGCATTTGTCATCTATTTCATCTAAACACTGAGCTCTGAAGCACCATGAATTCTATGAAGTACTTTGAATTCTTATTTTTCTTCTTTTAAAAAATGAACCTGGTTTAATCTGTGTGACTTAATTTCTTTAATAAATTACAGTATAGTGGAATAAGAAAATATTTATACATCTTGATTAAAACACTTAAATATTCAAGTACTACCTTTAAATTGATATTCTGTAAACTCCCAACAAAAAAACTAGTCCTCTCCATTTGAATTATATGAATCCCTGAAGGAGTTCCAGTAAAAGCAATTGTTTAGGATGCCTGCCATGTGGGACACACCCCTAATCAGGTGGCAGAGGCAGTGACCTAGGTGACTCAGTGTGATTTTCCTGTTGCTGTCCTCAGAAAAATCATATAGGGGAACCCAACTTTCTGGCTGGAAACTGCCCTGTGTGTTTTCTGCTTGTCAATTTCTGTACTATTTAATATAACTGAGTAGCACATTTTTTCTTCCTGACTGTTATTTAAATCATTAAACTTTAGTGCTAGAAAGATTAAAAGTACTTAATTCAGAGCACTCGTTTTCTGCATGAAACCCAGAATAACTAGATGACAGTGCCCCAGAGGATCTCCTTTTCCCCAGTCCAGTACTCCTCAAAGGGACTCCCCCTACTGCCTGTATTTCAAAGAACTGGAGGAGGAATAAAAACAGGGCAGCTTTGTTCCTCTTACAGATCCCTGTAATAGGTCTTTGGAAATGAGGATGCCTGAACTGGGTTTTGGCTGCTGAGAAGATCAACAATTATCGTTCCACAGTGTGTCTCATGATATTTAGTTGAAGAACTGACTTACTGGAAAAGACCTGATGCTGGAGAAGATTGAAGACAGGAGGAGAAGGCGACGACAGAGGATGAGATGGTAGGATGACATCACCGAATCAACAGACATGAGTTTGAGCAGACTCCTGGAGATGGTGGAGGACAGGGAAGCCTGGCGTGTTGCAGGGCATGAGGTTGCAAAGGGTCGGACATGACTTAGTGACTAAACAACAGCAACAGTAAATCAAGAAACTGAGCATGTGGGATAGAAAAGATTCTGTGCTATAATCTGCAATAAATAAATGTAAATAAAGCTGAGTGTCAGACCTTATAAAAGCAGGTAGGGGTGGGCTGAGAAGAAAGGAATAAGACACATATATAAACAGGTATGACATCTGCTGGGACTGGAGAGGAAGGTGCAAAGTTCTAGGATAATTTAGAGAGAGCGCCTCAGATGAGAGGAAATCACGAATGACTGTAGGATGACTGGACGGGTAGGCTTTCAGAAGGAGCTGATGAAAGGCAGTGGGAAAAGTGAACACTTCAGGAGGAGAGAGATAAGTGAGGAACAGAGGAAGGCATCCTGGCCTGTGACTGAAGAACAGATAAACAGTCCAGTTAGGTTCCTATACTATGTGTGAACAGAAGCCTCGTGAGAAATCCTGGTGAAAATATGTGTTTAAAACATATTATAAAAGGGTAATAGCTTTATGGTTTTGGCATCCCAAATGTTCTGTGTTCACATGAGAGGCCCTGCCCTCCCCCTCTCCTCCCCCTGCCCTCCCCCTCTCCTCCCCCTGCCCTCCCCCCCTCCCCTCCCCCTGCCCTCCCCCCCTCCCCTCCCCCTGCCCTCCCCCCTCCCCTCCCCCTGCCCTCCCCCCCTGCCCTCCCCCTCCCCTTCCCCCCTCCCCTCCCCCTGCCCTCCCCCTACCCCATGTTGTTGCTCAGTCGCCAAGTCATGTCCGGCTCTTCTGCGACCCTGTGGACTGCAGCCTGCCAGGCTCCTCTGTCCATGGGATTGCCCTGGCAGAAATGCTGGAGTGTGTTGCCATTTCCTTCTCCATGGGATCTTCTCGGCCCAGGGATCAAAGCCACACCTCCTGCATTGGCAGGAGTATTCTTTGTCCCTGAACCACCAGGGAAGCCGCTCTTCCCCATACTCATGTGAATACAATATGTACATTAGCAGTGGGAAAGAGGAGCTTCCTCTCCCCACATTCACACCGGTCCTGAACTAAACACTGTTTGGTAGGAGCTTGATTACTCTGAGAAATATTTAAGATATTTCTATCAAGACATTTTATTCTCTGACCCTTCATCATCATTTAAAAAATGGATGGACTTTTCCCAGTTTTCAAGGATTCTCCAAGATAATACGTGGAGGTTTCTCCCTGGTAATTTGAATTCATCTTAAAGTTCTCTTTGATTACTTTGTGAGTTTGGCTTTCTCTGTTCTCTTTCTGGGCAGCATACCCCCAGTGTACCTGATTATGGCTAACCTTCCTCATAAAGAAAGAGGAAGGAAAAATATTACAAGTTTCTATAATTTCAATTTCAATTTCTATAATTTCAAACTCATGTTTTATGAGAGTTCTCTCCTTGTTTCTTGGGAGTAAGAAAATATATTCTGTATTTCTTGGTCCCTGTCTTTTAGTGAAAGCAAGTGAGAAGCATTTACTGAACCCCCGTTTGCTTTGATGCATTAAAAATTTTAATTTTTAAATTTTTTTTTAAAAATTAAAAATTTGATGCATTAAAAATGTTAGTTTTTGAAAGCAAAGCAATCAGCGTAGTACCTGTAATAGATTGGAATTACATTGCTTCAGAGCTTAAAGTGATCTCAAAGTCTTAGAATACTAATTACTCAGCTCTTTCTTTGTATGTACAAAACTGATTTTATGAGAAGTTAACTGAGTTACACAAAATCACATAATTGGACCCTGGTTGAATATTGACTTAGTTTAAGAATTCTAAGAATAGATAGAAGACTTCCTTCCAGGGATTATAAATAATAATTCTTTTCAACTTAACCAGTAGGCTCACAGCAATCTATGAAACCCTCTTGATTAAGATATGGGACAGGATTATAAATAATAATTCTTTTCAACTTAACCAGTAGGCTCACAGCAATCTATGAAACACTCTTGATTAAGATAGGGGACAGTGAATGTTCAGTAACTACTTGCTCAATGAAACAATAAACAGATCTTTAAATGAAAGAACTCTCAGAAAACACAGTTTAGCAAAAATACAGATGGAATATCATGACTGTGGTTAGGAAGCAGTGACATAGAAAAAAAAACAAGAAAATATGATTTTTGTGTAAATGTGTTCAGCACTAATCAAATGATGTAAATATGCCTGGTGTGTGTGTCTGTGTGTCTGTGTATATATATATATATATATATATATATATGTTCCAGACAAAGTATAAAGACTGGATGCTACAACTGACTCTGCAAACCTCTCTATCCCAAATTTATTAAGTCCAGGTATCCTAAAATCCACTTTAGTTCTTTGCACATATTGTGCTTTCAGTCATTCACTCCATTCATTCAGTTAAACACTTATCACTGACTTTGCACAGTGGCAGCATCATAGCCAATGATGTTTATCTGTGGCACAATTACTGGTAATTGAAAACACCTACATGCTAGACACTATGCTAGTGTGTGATTTAGATACAATTCAGTCCCTTTTGGAGTTTACATAATGTGTGGTGCCTAAACATAAGATTATTCCCTACACATAGATTATTCCCTCTATTGAGTATTTAGTGAAAATGTGAGTAGTGCTGAAGAAGAAAAGTTCAGGAAGAAAAGTTCTCTGAGAGTTTGTTATAGGGGATCCTGACCTAGTGATGGTGTCAGAGAAAATTCCCTTGGCGAAAAGCTCAGGGAGAGGAAGGAAGTGCATTAAAGCTCTGTATGGATACAAACAGGTTTCCAGGTGGTGTTAGTGGTAAGGAATCTGCCTGCCAATGTAGGAGACACACAGATTTGATGCCTGGATGGGGAACATACTCTGTGTAGGAAATGGCAACCCACTCCAATATTCTTGCCTGAAAAATCCCAAGAACAGAGGAGCCTGGCGGGCTGTGGAGGAGTCTGTGGAGTTGCAAAGAGTTGGACACCACTGAGCAACTGAATGTGTGTGTGTGGACACACACACACACACACACACACACACAGAGCAAGCCCAGGAACCAAGAAGAACCAAGAAGCCTGGCATGCAAAAAGCAAAGGCAAGGATGAGACCAGAGTTTGTATGAAACAGATTGCTTTTCATCTACAAAGGGTTTTGGTTATGTGTAGGTAAAATAACTTCACTTTGTCAATGTTAGACTGCCCTTCTGTGGTTCATGGGGGACTACTTATCATTAGAAAACTGACTTCCTTTTATATTTAACATAACGGCCTCAAAATTCTGAGTCTTGATTTTTCATTATATTTCACTGAATTGTGTTTCCACACTTTCACCTCAAATATTGCAATATGAAATAGGATAATTATTCATTAATTGAAGAAATCATATTGGTATAAGTAGGAGATCATTGTTATTTGCTATCAAGTTATGAGATCTTTGATTCCAACAAAGATCAAAGTAAACACTGATTCCTCTGATGCTAAATCAATAATTGTTCATTGCATTTATAAACTTACAGAGAATTAGCGATCTTTTGGCTCCAGTGCTCAGAATTTAAACATTGATTTTAAAAAATAGTATGGTAATCAATCTCAAAGTGATCATTCTCTTGAACCAGTAATACTTTAATCAATTGCATAACTGTTAAATGACATTTTCATTTCCTGTTGCTTCAACTGCTGTCAATTTCACAAACTGAATTTAATATTTTTCTTCAAGTTTTGAGAGATATGAATAATTCATGTGAAATACATTCTGTGAAATCCATAGAAACCTGAGTTGAATGCCTTGCTATATAGACAGAGATGTGATTGGCTTGTTTTACTCTTTAGATATTTACACCAAATTTAAGTATGGGTGTGCTTGTGTGTGTGTAGTGTGTGTGCTGAGTTGTGTCCAACTCTTTGTGACCCCATGGACTGTAGTCTGTCAGGCTCTTCTGCCCATGGAATATTCCAGTCAGAAATACTGGAGCAGGTTGCCATTTCCTCCTCCAGGGAATTTTCCCAACCCAGGGCTTGAACCTGGGTCCCTAGTGGTTCCTGCACTGGCAGGCAGATTCTTTACCACTGTTCCACTTGGGAAGCAGTAACTTTTGTAATTTTATTCCTTTTATTTGTCTTTGAATTGATACTGTGTTTAGACACTTAGGTCTATTAGGATTTCTTTTCCCTAATCAAATAAAATATGACGAACTTGATAAAATTTGAAAGTTTGCTACAGACAGAATTTGGAAATTTAAGGGAACAGTATCTCTGAAGAGAAAAAGAAAGGGAGAGAGAAAAAGAGTGAGGAAAAAAAGAGAGGAGAAGACATTTGGAGTGTCTAGAATAAACTGGGATGGTTATGAGGGATGCTTTCAAAGGAGTTCATGAAAATACCATAGTCATATTTTTCTTATCCCTCTTCTTCCACTAATGACTTTTATTCCTGATTTTGTTATTGTTTCTAATTCTGTTCACTGAGAAGAGTGGGCTCTGATCACCAATGCTTTTGAGGCAATGGAACAGTGACCTAAATCAGGAGGCATTTCAATAATGGGGAAGTTATGTTAGGAGGTATGATTATGTGCTTTAGTCATTCAAAAACACATCCGTGGTTTTGTTTAAAAACATGTTTTAAACATGTAGATACATTTAAAAACTCTCTATAGCTTGCTTCTATCACATAGACATTTCATGATTCAGGTTTAAAGTTATTACAAAAGAAAGCGCTAAGTTGTGTCCGACTCATGCGACCGCATGGACTGTAGCTTTTCAGGTTTCCTTTCTCCATGGAATTCTCCAGGCAAGAATACTGGAGTGGGTTGCCATTTCCTTCTCTAGGGGATCTTCCCAACCCAGGAATAGAACCCAGATCTACAGCATTGCAGGCAGATTCTTTACCGACTGAGCTACGTGGGAAGTCCAAATCTGTTAAGAACAGTTTGTAAAGACAAATATGTTCTTTTGTGAATTGTCCATGTGTGAACAGGAAGGACATCAAGAATCACACTTAAATCCCTGAAAGTCACGTGGGTCATGTTTTCTTTCATTGAGAATATGCTCTTGTCCTGTGGGCAGAATTCCCTTATATTAAATTTTAATCCTGCCTTCACTACTTTGGCCACCTGATGCAAAGAGCTGACTCGTTGGAAAAGACCCTGATGCTGGGAAAGATTGAGAGCAAGAGTAGAAAGGGGTGACAAAGGATGAGATGGTTGGATGGCATTCCCAACTTGATGGACATGAGTGGGAGCAAACTTCATGTGAAAGGGAGGGACAGGGAAGCTGGGTGTGCTGTCATCCATGGGCATGTCACAAAGAGTGGGACAGAGTATCAGGTGTAAAATAGATAGTGAGAAGTTACTACCCTGTAACACAGGGAGCTCAGGCTACACTCTGTGATGACCAAGAAGGGTGGGTTGGGTGCAGTGGAGGCAGGCTCAGGAGGGAACGGATATATCTATAATCATGGCTGATTTGTGTTGTTGTATGGCAGACACCAACACAACATTGTAAAGCAATTGTCCTTCAATTAACAAATAAATAAAATTTAAAAAGCTAACTAGAAAGTTTACAATTTAGAGACTGAAAAACAACAGCAACAATCGCTACTCCTGGAAAGAAGACTTAGTTTTGGTTTGTTTCCCTACGTTTGGCTTAGCCTTGATGACTTGGTGTTGGGGCAGCATTTGGTCTTGGTTTACGCTGAATTCCAAATTGATTGCACAAACCCCACATCACAGGTTGGCATTATTCTACGGGCATAATACAGTGATTGTTGGAGAAGTGTGCTTGAAAGTCCACCCAGAGTGTCAGAGAGTAAATGGACCTTTTGTTAGGTTTGGGGGATGGAATATTTTTCTTTGTCTTGCTGATTTTGAGGTTTCTGGACAGAAATTTAACTTTTTCTTTTTTTTTTTCTTTTGGAAAGAGATGAAAAAATATCACTAGTGTTTCTTCAAAAGGCTTCATTGACTTCCATAAAACTTTGTTTCTGACTTAACTTTTATCTCCTGAAAACCTGTGGGCAGGACAAGCCAGGCATATACAGGGCATCTGCAACAATTAGAAAGTTCACTGGTTGGAACTGATCTTTGGTCACCGAGTTTAAAAAGATGGGATGTTGTCATGCCCACTGATTGTGTGATTGTTCAAACCTCACTCATAAAGGATTTTCGCTGAAGAGTCTTTGTGTGGGGTAGGCCTGTGAGATGCAGCTGCAGCGGTCCTGGAATGAATGCCTTTGTTTCAATGGTCAGCTCCCTCTGATATCTGATCAGCCCCTATTTATACGGCGACCTATTTCTACATTGCAAAGTGTGCATATAATGCTGGACTTTGTAATCTGGTTGAGAAAATGCATGGGGGTTCAGAGGTTTCCCCTAAACTGTCACCTCTGAGGATTAATTAAAAAAGTGTGGAAAGAAGTGTTCTGTGAATAATGAGAAACACAGAAGGACTGACTCAGATGAAGTTGAGTTAGAATCGTGACTTTGCTTGCAGGGCTACAATTTCCTGTGGTCAAGATAAGTTATCTGATTTGGTTGCTTTGATTAATCAAAAGTTGTAGTAGATGACCAAGAAGGGTGGGTTGGGTGGAGGGGAGGCAGGTTCAGGAGGGAAGGGATATGTCTATAATTGTGGCTGATTCATGTTGTTGTATGGCAGACACCAACACAACATTATAAAACAATTGTCCTCCAATTAACAAATAAATAAAATTTAAAAAGCTAACTGGAAAGTTCACAAGATCTTCATTTCCTCCAGACCCAAGGACTATGTCATCAGTCTCTAGTCACTGAAAAATGAGAGAAACTAATTTCTATTGTTAGAGTCTTTTAGAGAGTAAAGAAACACAAAACCAGCCCCCCAACCCCCCCCCCCCCACCACATACAGTTATATACAACGATACAGAAATGGAAACTTAAACTGCTCATACTGTTTCCTGATCTAACTGCAGTAAATGCATCGAAACCCCTAGTGTCTTTTTGTTTTAAATCATAATCTCAGAAGGTCTCCAGCAGTCCTTGCATCATAAGCGACTAGGAGCACTGTTTCTCTACAGAAATACAATTACATTTAGGACAAGACAGTTCTTTGTTCTTTGTTGTGTGTGACTTTCCCAATATTGCAGCATGTGTAGTATACCTGACCCCTCAGGACCTAGATACCAGGAATGTCTCCTAGTAGTTGTGACAAGAGAAAGCTCCTTTCTTGTCATCCCCACTCCCTATATTTCCAAGTGTCCCAGGGAAACTCTGGAGTGGTGCCAGACAAGCAGATTGAGAACCTCTGTGCAGCATTATTTCTGAAATAGTTTGAAAAATACAGAGGCATAGCCACTACCCATAGTTTACCATGTTTTGTGAAATTTGGAATATAAAAAGAAACATTCAATCCTAAAATTACAGAATACATGCAGACAACTCTCAACTAAAAATATTATCCCAGGGGAGTCTTTGTTTTTTCAATGTTTTTATAAAATTAAAAAAAAATTTTTTTTACAATATTGTGTTGGTCTCTGTCATAAAACAACGCGTATAACCATAATTATACATACATCCTCTCCCTCTGGCGCTTCCCTCCTCCCCCATCCCATCCCTCCAGGTCATCACGAGGGCTAGACTGGGCTCCCTGTGCTACAAAATTTCTCAGCCATCTTACACCTGATAGGATATATATATTTTAATTAGCTATTTATCTAACTTTATACACACTTTTCCATAGGCTAAATCTCCAAAATTTATTTAGCAAGCTGTAGACCTTGTTTTGTTATTTTTTGAGTGCCATCCAGTAAGAGCCCCTATAGAGATGAATTTCCCAAAGTGCAAAGTCTGTTTCATGGCCTGAACTTTCTCACCATAAACCAGAGACAATGTGACCTGGGTTGAGATGTGATAGAGTATCCATTAATTTGTATATTTCAGGGTGTATACACAAGGTCCCTGATGCTGTGTCCTACTATTAAAGACCTGAGAATTTACATTAGTAACCACCGTGTGGCTGCTTGGTAGGTGAGGGGAAATGATAGACCTTGATGGCTAGTCTCTCTAAGTCATGGCAATGCCTGGGCAAACTCATTTCACAACTGAGATGCCCATGTCCCTCAGATTCTTTCCTTTGGAAAGTGATTGATAATCTACAAAAGTTTACTTGTGTTTTCATTTCATCCATTCAATTGAATGCTGTTTCTAGCCATTCTGTTCCTGCATGTCTAAGAAATGATCTATTACTTTCTGTTTAGGGTTGACATTAATTTTACCTTCAGGATATAGGTCTTCTCTATACCTCAGGGTTACTCTGGAAGAAACTCTGAACCATCCCATATACTGGAGATACTCATTATAGAGATAAAATAGCATTAATAACAGCAAATATTTATAGTATTTACTATATTCCAGAAACGAAAAAGTTGGAAAACAGGTCTTTGTTAATACACATGAGGAAGTCTTGAAAGACCTCAGTGAACTAAGGATTATATGATACATTTAAATGGGTTGCTACAACACTTTTTCATGAGTTTATTGTTTTATATTATGCTCTAGCTAGGTAATAAAAACATCATACCTCCATAAACAGTTGGTCATACTTTTGTCTTGGTCTTATTTTTCTTCCATTCAATCATTTTTTCCTCCATTAGGCACTGGGTGAGCATTTTCCAAGCATAAAACATCACTCACCTCATTTCAGGCAGGTCCTGTGACAAATTACAATCTCCTTAGACATTAAAAATACATTGATCAAGAGAAGTTGTAAGACATGGAAGAAAAATTAATCTATATCCCTCTTAGAAAGAAAAGAAGAAATTGCATTTTTGAGTAACCTTGGAGCTGAACAGACCTTGGAGTCTTAAAGGAATCTCCCAGTTTCACAGCCCTGCTGAGGTCAGTGCACTGTAGTACATGTTGTAGACAGCCCACACATATTCTGTTCTCCACTGTGGGACAGCTATGGATCACGTAGATCACTTCTCCCAGCTCTAAAGGTTCATTGTCTATCTTTTTTTTATTTTTTAAATTATAAAAGTAGGATAACACAATTACAGGAGACTTGGAAAACAGAAAAAGTTGCATATAGTTCCACTGTATATTACAATTCTGTTTTAAGTAGAAAAAATTAAGATTTTTAATTGGAGTTTCAGTATAAAACTCTCAAAAACTAGTAGAATGAATATACAGAGAAGTAGAAGGACATAGTAGACCTGAAAAGCACTATGAACCAATTCAACATAATCAAGATTTATACAATTTTCACACAACAGTAGGATATAAATCCTGTTCAAGTTCCCATAGACTATAAACTAGGAGTCACTGGAACATATCCAGGGATATAAAACATAGTGTAAAAATTTCATGGTCCAAAGTTATTGAAATCCTACAGAGTTTGTTGTGTTTTCACTGTGGAATTATATTAGAAATCAATATCAAAAGATATTTGAAAACAACCCACATATTTTCAAGCGCAACATGACATTTAAAGTAGGCTTATTGATTCTTCTTTTTTAAATCTTATCCTATCTTTCTCTTCAGAATATTTGTTTGGTTACTTAATTCATACCTCAGTCAATAAGCTCATGGTATTTCCCTCATCCCTGTCACGTTTAGTAGCGGATCTAAATCTGTCAAATCTACATGTCCTAACTCAATGTGTTAGTTCTACGGCTACTGTAACAAAATTACCATGAATTTAACAGCTTATGCAATATGAGTTTATTCGGTTACAGGTCTGTAGGTCAGAAATCAGACACCTGTATTATTGGGCTGGTGGATACCATTGAATGGTAGAAGGAGAAGAGGGCGACAGAGGATGAGATGGTTGGATGGCATCATCGATGCAATGGACATGAACTTGGTCAAACTCTGCGACATGGTGAGGGACAGGGAAGCCTGGTGTGCTGCAGTCCCTGGGGTCGCAAACAGTAGGTCATGACTTGGTAACTGAACAACAACATCATTGCGCTAAGGTCAAAGTGTTGGCAGGGCTGAACTCCTTTCTGCGGATTCTCAGGGAGATTTCCTTTCCTTGTCTTTTCCGGTTCCTGATGGCTGAGTGTATTCTTCCGCTTGTGACGTCTGCTTTCCTCAGTCTTCAAAGACAGAAGCCCTGCAGAAGAATTCTGACCGTTCTTCTGTGGTCACATCTTCCTCTGAGTACAGCTGGGAAAGCTTCTCTGCTTTTAAGGACACAAGTTATTAGACTGGGTCCATTTGAACAATCCAGGATAATTTCCCATTTTAACATCCTTAACTTTAAACACATTTGCAAAGTCTCTCTACCACATAAGATAACATTCACAGATTCTAAAGATGAGAACACTGACATGATTGGAGAAGGTATTTTGCCTATGACACCCAGATTTTTGTTCTACAGTGAGTAAAATGACTTTATTCTAGATAGTTTTATTTGTGAGTTAAGACTGGAATCTACTGCAGCTATCCTAAAGAAGGCCAACTTGAGTATAAAGTTAATATGAGACAGCAGCAGGGCTGGGATAAAAAGCAAATTGTGTAATCCTCATTTAAGTGCACACACTTTCTCTAGACTTTGCAGTAACGTGAGTCACTTTAGCTCCCTTTGTGTATCAGCTGGTTGTAGTTGAATATTGTATTAATTTTACCTGAAGAATCCTAACAATATATACCCAGGTAGTTCATTTTAGTTTAAGTTATACCATGATTTTTGAAACATGTAGGGAATATATTAGTCCAACTTTCTAGCAGCACACAAAGGATTGTCACAAAGACAAGCCTAAATAGTATTATTGATGCAGCAGAAGTATACCCCCACTGAATTGGCCCAACATAAACTTTCCCAGGAAGGATAATCCAGAGTTGAATAGGGCAACTGGGACCCAATCGAATCTTCTATATTGCTATGTATTTTCAGGGTAAATAAATGGATGGTCCAGTCACTTAAGCTCAGATCATTGCACAAACTTATTGTCCATCAGAGTTTTTGTGAACATCAACACTCAGAAAAATTCTGGGCTCATGAAGTTGTTCTATCTTCCTGCAGAACACAACATGCAATCAATTTCCCTCCTTGCAGGTTACCTAACTGTATTTTCTTACTTATAAGTGTAAGAAAACTCGCTAACACATTTCTCAAGAATTTTCATGTAAATTGATTGTTTACTGTTGCTCTTGGCGTGGACCAGACTCGGTGTGAAATGCTTCTGTGTTCCAAAGGGTCTCATTCTCCCACCCTCTCTCATTTTAGAGTAACAGCACCTAAGTCAATTCCTGTAACATAACAAAGTTTACATAGTGGCTCATGACTATGATTGCTGTTTATAAATCTAGCTTTGGATTAGGTAGAAGGGTTCCAGTAAACATATTTCATTGCATTTACCATCCTATTCAGCTTATCCTATTTTATTTTCTGCAATTTAAAATTTTATAAACTTTTAAATCTTTATAAATCTTAAAATGCAGATACTTCCAGAAGAGGTTAATATATAATATTTAAGTTTACAGATATTTTCTCAGAAACAGATTTGGTAAGAGAGGAAATAAAAGAATACAAAGATAGTGAATTCCTAGACTTAGATACTAGGAGAAGTTTATTTCCAAACGTAAGGAAATGGTACCAAAAGCAAAATAAACTTTGCTGTTGTTCAGTTGCTAAGTCACGTTCGACTCTTTGTGACCACATGAACTGCAGCACAACAGGCTTCCCTGTCTTCCACTATCTCCCGAAGCTTGCTCAAACTCAGGTCCACTGAGTCAGTGATGACATCTAACCATCTCATCCTCTGCCTCCCCCTTCTTTTGCCCTGTCTTTCACAGCGTCAGGGTCTTTTCTAATGAGTCAGCCCTTCACATCAAGTGGTCAAAGTATTGGAGCTTCAGCTTCAGCATCAGTCCTTCCAATGAATATTCAGGGTTGATTTCCTTTAGGATTGACTAGCTTGATCTCCTTGCTATCCAAGGGACTATCAAGAGTCTTCTCCAGTACCACAATTTCAAAAGCATCAATTCTTTGGTGCTCAGCCTTCTTTATGGTCCAACTCTCACATCCATACACAACTGCTGGAAAAACCATTATCTTTGACTATATGGGCCTTTGGTCAGCAAAGTGATGTCTCTTCTTTTTAGTATGCTTAAATCAAAATTCTGCCAGGACCAACTCAGAAGAATGAGAGTTGATTAAATAAAATTTATGGTATTTGTCATATTATACAACCTCAGGTAGAAGGATATTCTTTTCACCACTAGTATGAGAAAAAAAGAGCCCCAGAGAAAACACATTACCAAAGTCAAAGAAGAGAAAAATGGATACCAGACAAAAGATATGGACATAGACACTTTTCTAAGAATGGTGACTATGTTTCTACTCATAGAGTCACCCTCAGTATCCACAGGAGATGATTCAGGACCCCTCAGGTATCAATATCTCAGAATGCTCAAGTCCCTTATGTAAATACTGCATCATTATATTTAAAGGATTATTTGCTTATAACCTGTGTATATAATACCATATATTTAAATCATCACTAGATTTCTTACAATACGTGTACTGTGCTATGCTTAATCGCTCAGTTGTGTCCAACTCTTTGTGACTCCATGAACTGTTACCTGCCAGGCTCCTCTGTCCACTGGGATTCTCCAGGCAAGAATTCTGGAGTGGGTTGCCATGCCCTCCTCCAGGGGATCTTCCCAACCCAGGGATCGAATCCAGGTCTCCCGCATTGCAGACAGATTCTTTACTGTCTGAGCCACCGGGAAAGCCCAAGAATACCGGAGTGGGTAGCCTATCCTTCTCCAGGGGATCTTCCTGACCCAGGAATCAAACCGGAGTCTCCTGCATTGTAGATGGATTCTTTACCACCTGACCTACCAGAGAAGCCCCCTTACAAAACTTAATAGAATGTAAATACTGTGTGCTGTGCTATGCTCAGTCATGACCGACTCTTCATGATCCAATGGACTGTGGCCCGCTAGGCTCCCCTGTCTATGAAATTTTTCAGGCAAGATTACCAGAGTGGGCTGCCATTTCTTACTGCAGGAGATCTTCTCCACACAAGGATAGAACCCACATCTCTTGTGTCTTCTACATTGGCAGGCAAATTCTTTATCACTGTGTCACCTGAGAAGCTCAAATGCTATGTTAATAATTGTAAATACAGCATAAATGCTATGTAAACAGTTACTGGTGTGAGACAAATTCAAATTTTGCTTTTCTGAACTATCTGGAATAAAAAAAAACTTTTTGATCTGCAAAATCATGGATGTAGAGCCTGCAGATATGGAGGGTCCACTGTACAACCATTTTTAATGTTTGATTTAACAAAAGCACTCAAATAAATTATTAGATATAATTCATAAAGAATGCAGTGCCATAAACAGAAGTTCCAGTGTACTTCCTTCTGATATTTCAGGAAACTAAGGAATTTGTTTTTGTTATAATTTTCAAAGTGGGTATAATAAAACTAGGTCAACATCATTTGTTAAAAGAAGACCAAAAAATTATACTTTCCAGCTAAATTCTTCCTCCTCTTTGTTTCATTTTCCTTAGGGAGAAACTTTTAAACCATAAAAACTGATAATTAACAAGGCAGTAAGGAAATAATGAGAGGAAAACATTACTTAGGAATAAAAGGGATTATTATTAACATCAGAGATCACTGGTTTCCAAATGTTTTTAATCAAGTGAGAGGATAGAAATTGTAATCATATATTTAAAGGAGTAAAGAGCAAGTGCAGGTATTTTAAAAATCTTTAATAACAAAAGTATATAATCAGCTCCAACATATTTCACAAAAAACACAAGTAAAATATTGCAAAAAATACTCATTAGTTTCTGTAGCTTTTGTCTCCTTATGCAAATTATACATTCATCTAAGTTCTCTAATAATTTTCTGTTGACTCTGATTTTAAGCTTAATTCTAAACTGTTTTTGCTACTTACAATCCAATATTGATATTTTTATAAGCTAGCTGAGGAAGATTAAAAATTATCAAAAGTTTTACTGGCTGGAGTTTTACCTTATGATGCAAACAAAATTTTAAAAAGATTGAAGTTATGTATTGCTTAGAGTTAAATTAGGTTTTAACATTTAATATTTTAAAATTCATCATTTTTCCCCTCAAAAAAACAAGTTAAAATATGATAGTTTAAAAATAAATATTCTGAAAATAATGACCATAAAGGTAGGCATTTAAACCTTCAATCTGTTGCCCAGGGAGTACACTTTTTCATGTTCTCTTAGAATAACGTGTCTACTTCTAATTAGATGTCTGAGAAAAATTATGTGTTGTTTTGATTTATTAACAGGAAAGTAAACTTTGCCACAGTAGTCAAATCAATTTCATAGAAGAGAATAAACATCAAATCTCTCAAACTGAATAAATTTTTTTTCCCATTGGA
The DNA here is from genome assembly GCF_963930625.1 of Muntiacus reevesi. NCBI lineage: Eukaryota > Metazoa > Chordata > Mammalia > Artiodactyla > Cervidae > Muntiacus > Muntiacus reevesi. Next base: position 84,288,538 of record NC_089254.1, on the reverse strand, counting down.
ATTCAATATGTTGCTTAAAAAAAATCAGCGGAGCAGCAGGGCAACCTCTGTATAGAATTTTTATTAAGTCTGGGTAAATTTAAAATCAAATTGAAACTGTATAAAAGAGCCCCATTTTGTCCTAATTCTCTAGAAATGCTCTTGTTGGGCATTTTAAAGGAGATTACTTTATTGAATGACCTAAAATTTTGCTACTTGAGTTGTTGCTCCCAAACAGCTCCTGTCACTTCAGAACCCCATGTGGAGCTCACAGAGGCAATGGGCTTCAATGCGTAGTTTCCAATCCTTCATTCATTTTCTAGCCTTCCTGTTATTTCTTCGGGCAGCTGAAATGGAGGGGGTCAGGATAAATTTATGTTTGAAATGGATACAAAAGAGTTAGGAAAAGAATTGCAAATCTGAGCAATTTGATGCTTCTGAAGACTTAACATCAGGGTTCACCTTAATGTTGAAATTTCTTTCTCTGTATTCCTTTAAATGTGGCTTGCCTCTGTTGCAGGTTGTCTGAGTTTCGGCTGGAAGACCCAAAGGGTGCGGGCAGAGGTGATCTGGAGGGTCACTCATTCACACATCAGGTGTTCACACATCAGCTGGTTGATGCTGGCTGTTGGCTAAGATGTCAGCTAGGGCTGTGGGCTGAACACCGACTTGTGGCCTCTTTATGTGATGTGAGCTTCTTCACAATGGAGAGTCTGGTTTCTGAGGGCCACTGCCCCAAGTGGAGCTGAATAGAAGGGGGGGTATGTGTGTGCGGGCATACACACATCACATCCGACTGTTTGTGACCCTATGGACTGCAGTCTGCCAGGCTCCCCTCTGTCCATAGAATTTTCCAGGCAAAGATGCTGGAGTGTGTTGCCATTTCCTCCTTTAGGGATCTTCACGGCCCAGGGATGGAACCCAAGTCTCCTGTGTTGCAGGCGGATTTTATTTTTTAACCACTGAGTCACCAGGGAATCCTGATGGAAGATACATCTTTTTTATAATCCAGCCTCAGAAATCAGTGTAACTTTCTGGACTGGAGCAGCCACAAGTCTGCCCAAATTCAAGGACAGGGGACATAGACTCCATCTCCTGATGGGAAATCAACCCTAAACATTCATTGGAAGGACTCTTGCTGAAGCTCCAATACTTTGGCCACCTGATGCAAAGAGCCAACTCATTGGAAAAGACCCTGATGCTGGGAAAGACTGAGGGCAAAAGGAGAAGAGAGTGGCAGAGGATGAGATGGTTAGATAGCATCACCGACTCAAAGGACATGAATTTGAGCAAACTCCGGGAAATAGTGGAGGACAGAGGAGCCAGACAGGACTTAGCAACTGAACAACAACAGCCTGATGGGGAGTGGAAGTTCTGCACCAGAATATGGGTTTTGGGAATATATGAGACCAGAAATATTACTGTGGTTATTTTGGAAAATACAACCTTTCACACTGTATAAAAAGGCAGATCTAATCACTTAACTATTTTGTCATAGAAAGTATAAACCTGCTTTGAAGCAGCCCATTCATTCACTCTAACACTACTCGCTGGATGTGAGTAGTGTAAACAGTGTTACATGACAGCTCTTCATACTCTTGAACTCTGTCACTTTGAATCCCTCTTTATTTATTTAAAATTCCTTTGGATACACTCTGACTTATCAATGTACTTTAAATGTGATATCCCCAAATGAACACAATATCCCAACATTTCAGGCTAGGTTTTGGTAAATAAAATAAATTGTAAGCCTTTTTAATTCACATTTTATACCTTAGATAGTGTGGTGGTGGTTTAGTCGCTAAGTCGTGTCCGACTCTTGCCACCCATAGCCTGTCGCCCTCCAGGCTCCTCTGTCCATAGGATTTCCCAGGCAAGAAAACTGAATTGGGTTGCCATTTCCTTCTCAAGGGGGTCTTCCTGACTCAGGGATAGAACCCAGGTCTCCTGCATTGTAGGCAGATTCTTTACCAACTGAACCACCAGGGAAGCTACTAAAGTAGCCTAAAGGAGCTAGCTTTTTAAAGTAAGTCACACTATTATCTTAAATTGGGTACATTGCTAACTAAACCACACTCTCTTCTGTTGTGAAAGTTTCACCTTAAGTGATTCCTATTTTTTTTTTCTCTTCACTCCCTTCCTTTCTTCCTTCTTCCCTGCCTTCATTACTTCTCCTCCCTCTTTATTCATTGTTCCCTGAGTTTAAAATATGAACAAATATTATTTTCTCCTGCAAATGTTCTTTATATCAAGTTTAGAGCCAAATTGACTAATTTAGCCTATCAATTTCTTTATGAAATTATAACACCGTTCTACTCTCAGTAAACCATTCTCTCAGCTCAAATACTTCCTGGCTCAGTTCTATATACATGGCAGATATAAAACTTTATGACCATGAAAATTAGCAATGAGAAAAGAAAGAAAAAAGTGTTCTTTCACTCAAGGAGGAAAATACATAATGAAAACTTAATAGTAAACACTAGTTTAAATCCTTTTGAAAAAGCCTGCCAGGGCTTGACCTGTTTAGATGAATCTTCGAATAATGAAAGTAATGATAAGAACATAAATGAAAATAGGTGAGAAAAGAGATGTGAAATGCAAAAGAGGGAAGGAAAAATATACCCAACTGAGTGCAGAGTTTTAGAGACTAGCAAGGAGAGATAAGAAAGTGTTCTTAAGTAAACAATGCAAAGAAATAGAGGAAAACAATAGAATGAGAAAGAGTAGAGAACTCTTCAAGAAAATTTGAGATATTAAGGGAGCACTTCATGCAAATGGGCACAACAAAGGACAGAAATGACAAGGACCTAACAGAAGCAGAATAGTTGAAGAAAAGGTGGCAAGAATATACAACTAATACTATAGTCATTTAAAAGTACTCATCATGTGTGTATTACAGAAATGACTTCTTGCAACAATGAGCATTGCAGTATTACTATCCCCATTTTAAACTGTTAAAACTGAGCTTTAAGGAAATGAAATAACTTGTTCATGATGAAAACAGCTAGTAAGTGGCCCGACCTGGTATTCAACTGTTGACACTTTTAATCGTATATTGTATACCTTTCTAACTATGTCATGAATTTGCCCTTCTAAAGAATGCAACTGATTTTTTTTTTTTTTTTTTGCAAATCAGTTGTCTTATAATAATGCAAAGGCTTACAGCAATGGAAGGATTCTTCAGTTAATTTACATGAAAAAAGAAATTTATTGAAAGAATAGAGGTGCTTATATCTGAAAATAAAGGTCCCATGGTAGTTCTGGGATCCAGATGTTTTGTTGTTGTTGTTGAGTCCCTAAGTTGTGTCCAACTCTTTTGAGACCCCATGCACAGTAGCCCACGAAGCTCCTCTGATCATGGGATTTCCCAGGCAAAAATACTGGAATTGGCTGCCATTTCCTTTTCCAGGGAATCTTCAGGACCCAGGCATCAAACTTGTGTCTCTTGCATTGGCAGGCAGATTCTTTACTATGTTTCATTTGGGAAGCTTGGGATCCAGATTAGGAACTAATATAAGGTCTTTTCCGAAGGGGAACACCATCGAGATGACTCTGAGCAAACTCCATTCTGCTAAGATTCAAAATCTTCAAGAGAACTTCACCGACTCTGGTTGGATAATATGCCCACTCTGTGGCTTATGCGAGAATACTGTGATTGACGGGGCTTCTCAGGTGGCACAGTCATAAATAAACTGCCTGCTAATTCAGAAGATGCAAGAAACATGGGTTCCTTGAGTCAGGAAGATTCCATGGAGTAGGAAATGGCAACCTACTCAAGTATTCTTGCCTGGAAAATTCCAAAGGCAGAGGAGACTGGTGGGCTACTGTCCATGGGGTCGAAAGAGTCAGAAAAGCCTGAGCAACTGAACACACCTATATACTGTGATTGACAGCGCTCCTAAGGTTGCCGTAATAGGTTCTGGAAAATGGTGGGCGATTTTCTTAAAGGAAGCAGGATTTTATTACCAAGTGAAAGCAGAAGGATGGTGGGCAGTTAAAAATAAAAGATATTCACTATGTAACCTTCTAGGTTTGTTAGGGAAATTAAATGAGATAAAAAGTATGAGATGGTTGGGACCTAGTGCTCAAAAAGTAGTCATTGCTAATATAATAGTCATCACTTAAATAAAACTCAACCATCAGTGCCTGACACATCAAACATTAACCAGGTTTTTGTATGGGAGAAAGAGTTGCCCCATGGGAAGCTGATCCGCATATGCCTGAACATTCAGAGTTTTAAGCCAACCAGCTAAACACTTCATGTGCGGTTAAAGTGAAAGTGTTAGTCGCTCAGTGGTGTTCTACCCTTTGCGAGCCCATGGACTGTAGCCTGCCAGGCTCCTCTGTCGGTGGGATTCTCTAGGCAAGAACATTGGAGTGGGTAGCCATCGTGTGCAGAAACACCAGTAACTCTCTCTCATTCCTTCCCAAGCTAGTGTCTAGACAAGAACAAGCCCTACCACCGGGAGGCTAGTCCAAGTAGGCAGTGACGACAGGTTTAGAGCCAGTGTTCCTTTCAAGATACTCGAGTGAGACAGCTGTTGGTTCACTGGATGATGCTCAAAGGCACATAAGGGTCCCATTGGGCAGCTTAATCTCAAGTACCTTCAAGTGCTAGAAAAGTGGTCCATGGCCGTGAAACCAATAAGAAGAATTGCGGGCAGCAATTTGGGGAGAATGTGACTGACCCCAGGAGGGCACTTGATACTTTGTTCCAGCCAGTGTAGTGAGGAGGGGAAATGTAGGTGTTGGGTGATCAGACCACGTGATTTTTGAAAGAACTAGAAATCCTGATCCTTAGATGAAGTTAGTTTGCAGAGAACTCAAAAAGTTTGTGTGTGTGCTAAGTTATTTTCATAGTGTCTGGCTCTGTATAACCCTAAGGACTGCAGCTCACCAGGCTCCTCTGTCCATGGGATTCTCCAGGCAAGATTACTGGAGTTTTTGCTGTTCATGTGCTCAGTTGTGTCCAACCCTTTGAGACCCCATGGGCTGCAGCATGCCAGGCTTCCTTGCCCTTCACCATTTCTAATACTAGAGTGGTTGCCATTTCCATTTCCAGGGCATCTTCCCAATTCAGGGATTGAACCTGGGTCTCTTATGTCTACCTGCATGGCAGGTGAGTTCTTTACCACTAGGGCCACAAAAGGTTTAAAAAAATACTTTGTAATTTAACACTGGGTAGGTTGAATAAAACCCATTTGTTGATTTAATTTGCCACATGGTGGTCTGTTTGCCATTTCTATTCGAAAAAGGTTATCAGCCCATAACCATGTGGTCAGTAAATGAGTTCTCTTTGCTCATAGTTGTGCACTACATGGGTTGCTGCAATTTCTACATTAATTTCTCACCCATGCCACCATTCATAGCTGTTCATATTAGCATGGACTCAATTATAGAGGAGAGGTGTTGGGGAGAAGGCAAGCAGAGCTTTGGGAAGAATTTTCTTCAGGCAATGACTGACACTACTGTACCTATTCCTCAGGCTTAGGCTATGAAGCTAAACTACCTCCGGACACCCAGGCTGAAGAGGGTGGCTGCACGTGGATCTGGGAAAAAGGAGAAAAGCAGAACGTTCTCTCCATTCCCCAAGACTCTTCACATGATCACGCCACAAAATACTTGTTGAGTTGACAACTGGGATAAGAGACACATTATTATATTTGGTTTTTCTTTTATGACATTTCCTTCCATCCTTCTTTGTTGGGCTTCTCTCTGTGAAGCTATTCTGGGGAACTTCTGATTTTTGAATAAGATCTCTGCTGGATTTTTATACAGTGATAAACACCAAAGGCTTAGATTTTTGCAAGCTGCAAGATTTAGCTTCTGGGCAATTTTCTTCCAGCAGCTGGGCATTCCCAAATGACACTGCAGTATCTAGATGGGTCAAAGAAAATTAGACATCTTTTTCAGCAGAGCTTTATCTTATGCTGTGTTGTTTCACAGAACCTAGCTTACTACTGGTCACAGAATACATGCTTCTTGATTTATAATAAGAGTGACCTTAAATAAAGCAGAAATATAAGACCATGTCAATAGGGTACCTTGAAAATTCATAAAGGTATCTACTTGTAAATATCTTCTCATCAAATTATTAAGGTACTTAAAATTTACGTCATTAGTCACCCTTTTGGACTTTCTTATGAAGACACAGTATAGTTATAACTAAGAGAAATGTGCTTTATTCTATCAGTTGCCATTACTTCTAAACAATAAAATAATTGTAAAATAATGAGTAAAATTAAAAATGGAGACCAAAGACCCACTCAGGACAATGGCTGCTTAAGGCATGAGAAGGACCCTGGGACTCTAAAGGGTAGGTGATGTTTACCAAGAGACAAGAGGAAACTGTCTGGAGGGAAATCATGTTGATGAACATTTTTCTTCTATTGAATGTTTGTCAAGATTTTTGGTCCTAGTATAGTTTCCAATTGTGGTGCTGGAGAAGACTCTTGAGAGGCCCTTGGACTGCAGGGAGATCAAACCAGTCAGTCCTAAAGGAAATCAACCCTGAATATTCATTGGGAGGACTGATGCTGAAACTGAAGCTCCAATATTTTGGCCACCTGATGCGAAGAGCCAACTTTTTGGAAAAGACTCTGGTGCTGGGAAAGATTGAAGGCAAAAGGAGAAGAGGGAGACAGAGAATGAGATTGTTAGACAGCATGGACCAACTCAATGGACATGCGTTTGAGTAAACTCTGGGGCATAGTGGGGAGCAGAGAAGCCTGGCATGCTGCAGCCCGTGGAGTGGCAAAGAATCAGGCATGACTTAGTTACTGAACATCAACAACAACAACATAGTTTCCAGTGAATCTCAAAGCTTCAGGAAATTTACCAAGGTTCAGGTTATATCTCCAATTACTTCAAGGAGAACAATTTGCAACCTTTGGGGCAGATGAGAAAGAAAGTGTAATAAAATATGTTGCATCCTCTATTTTGTAATCAGTGTAGGATTGAAACTTTTGAGGTTTTCAGCCTCTTTCACTGATACCACCTTCAGTAAACTCCACATATAAAAGAAGAGAAGGGTCAAGTGTACTTCCAAATTTAAATGGGTGTCTTGAGTGTTCTTAATTTACTAGAGTATCTAAAGAACGTTTTGAGAAATCTGAGTAGGAGGTGCACTGCAGCCACATAAATACACTTGTCACATTGCAATGGAAGCTGATTGCTTAAGTGGTTTAATAGTACTCGTAAACATTATCAGCAAATCTGTCACATCTCATTATGAATTATGTTTTGTTTCTCCAGTTCTAAAATTACCCATTTGAAGTTCCCTAATAACCCCAGAGCCTTAGTGACCATTTTCTGCTGTTAGGCTTCTGTCTTCTCCCTGTGTGAACACTCAACTCTCACCCTGGGTTTATTCAGTCTTTTGAGAACAAATGAAATGAATAACTGACCAAACTCTCAGGTTTTATAATACTGTAAACATACACATTTAGTTAAAGAGTTCAATAACTTTATGGATGTGTATTTTTTTTAATTTGCATTTATTCTTTGCAGCCTTTTTTCATGGGCCATAAGTTTTTGTTGCTTCAGTTTCTCCTGGGGTATCTTTTTCTTCTGTTCAGCCTCTTCTGGTTTAGGAACAATCTATTCTTTTTCAATAAGGAAAGTCTCAATGTGGCAGGGAGAGCTCGTGTAGGGGCTGATCCGACCATGAGCTCTGTAAGTCCTGTGGTGCATCTCGGGGGCTTTGTTCACCAGGAGGTAGCCAGTGCCCAGAGAATCTATATCTAAGCCCTTAAATTCAGCATTACTGTCTGCATTTTTGAGTATGTGCAGTAAAAATTCAGCACTCTCTCTGGGCCACCAGCCCTTTATCCGGCACCAGTTTGGCCTGGGCTTGCCTAACAACTGCACCACTGTAATGATGAAATAGTACACATTGCTTCTTTAAAGTGACATCCTTCAGATACTTGGTAGCTTTCTGGATATGCATACCCTTAATGGCCAGGATGGTTTCACAGGTGTTCTTCAGGTGAACATGAAGATTTGAACCTCTTGAATTGCATGATTTTGTGGGGTTTTTTGGGGTCAAATGAATAGCACACCATTTTTAGAGGTCACCTCAGGCTGCTTCCCAGGTGGCGCTAGTGGTAAAGAACCTGCCTGCCAATGCGTCAGACATAGAGATGTGGGTTCAATTCCTGGGTCGGGCAGATCCTCTGAAGGAGGGTATGGCATCCCACTCCAGTGTTCTTGCCTGGAGAATCCCATGGACAGAGGAATCTGGTGGGTTTGCAAAGTGTTGAACACAACTGAAGTGACTTAACACACGTTATCAGGTTGCTTACTGGAAAAGCTATGGACGTGTATTTTTTAAGCAAACACATTTTGAGTATTTCATAGCTGCACCGTTGGGTTTCACTGGAGCATATGCGTATATAAGATACAAGATACAAGTCTATTCCAAGTCACAGTGGAGCTCTGCTCTACACCTGGATGCTTGTTGATGGACATGGAGGTCACAAGTAAGATTGTTGGAACATCTTGATGGAATTTGCCAATACCGTCATACTACCTTTGTATGAAAGGTAGCCTGGAGTAAGACAGGTATCAAATATGTGCACTAAGACTTTATGTCAGCAGAGCACATTGTTGGACAGAATGTGTCCAACCCGATGTCATGACTATTGGCAAATGGTCTATGCGTGATGAAGTAAACTTTAGGATCCCAAGATATATACACATGACTGAATAAATTACTATTTGGTGCAATTTGTATTTCTTTAATGACAAATGGTAAATGATCAATTATTAATTGTCTATATAAATCAATGAATTAAAATGGCAAATTATAATTATCATTAAATAATACCTTATAGTCAATAATTTTACTCAGAAGAAGAATAAAAAATTATAAATACATTTATACTATACCTAGAAGTTTATAGAAACATTTCATTTGATCACAGCCATAGAATGACATAGCCACAGATCATGAGTCATGAAATTGCCAATTTCATAGATGAAGACAGGCAAATGTTGGCAGTTTCATCTAGCTCAGCCTAAGAGTTGGGGAGGCCAAAACTCTGAATGATTAAACGACTTGTACAAGCTCATATAGTTTGCACTGACAGAGCCAGCTTTGATCCAGTTTGTCTATGTGCACCTCTCTTGGCCATTTGACTTTCAGCGTTCAGTCCTGTCCAGTGTCTCCACGACAGCTCCAGTTACCTGGCAGTTATATCGCAGTCAAAAACACCTGAACACAGAAGCACGTTCTGGTGGGACACAGGGATGCACTGCAATCTATTTCATGCCTGAATCACTCCAGTCGGCATCAATCAATTTTCCTCCCTTTCAAAAAGGTCTTGTCCTTGGTTATACATCCCGAGTGAACAATGAAGCAGTCAAGAGGAGAACTTACCCCACTTTCTTTAGAAACTAACTGACCAGTATATTAAGGAGTATATATAGGAGCAAACTAACCGAGTCCATTGAAAGACAGCTCATACATACATCTTTTATAAGCCAATAAAATTGATTTTAATTAGTGTTCTAGATGTGCTCATCGAAACATTGAACTATTGTACGAGATATATATCTCCCCCCTATGCCATGGTATTTGAAGCAGGGAACAAAAATAGCCTTGGGTCTTATCATAATTCATTTTCTTATTTTATTATAGGTTTGAATTCATTTGCCATAGCCACCTTCCTTGTTTTCTTCTTTTCTCTAGCAGTTCAAAATGCATGATATTAAAATAAATTAATTTGAGACTGATATTAAAAAGAGTAAAATTGTTTTGTTTTCCTTCTAGGAGATTCAGGTATATATGTATTATAATTTCTTTCTCTTCTTTTTCTTTCCAACAGTCTCCTGTATATGCAACATTTTAGTGATTTTTTATTTTGAACTAATAAACAAAGACCTAATTTGGCACAGGTTAGTGTCTCCCTGGTGGGGAGATGTTAGATCATGTCAGTCATGATTTCATTTTCTGAAAGCAACTTTATGGATCCATTTCTATTCTGCAGTGGCTACTATCATCATTTTCTTTCCTTTATCTCACTAAGATTTTTATCTCTTGGTATTTGTAAGGAATAAAAAATAAATGTTTCCATTAAAAAAATTCATTTCAACTGTAACATGGGGAAATAATAGGCTTTTGAAAATCCTACAAAGATATAACTTTTATTTTAGTTCTCCTTTCATTTTTACATCTAGCCCTACAGAACTAGTATTGTAGAGCTAGATGTAAAAAAGAAATAAGAAACTAAAATAAATGTTACTTAAAAAAAAAAAAAAATGGATATTAAGCCCAGAACCTAAATAGGGTATGTCTTTTATTTCATGATTGTAAGAACATCAAATAAGTTGTCAGATGGAATGTTGATTTCATTAATATAGTTCCCAAATTAATATAGTCATGCTATCATGATAGCAGATAATATGAAATTACATGGATGTGACCTGAATTGGAAATAATATCTAAAGCAAGATTTGACAAACTATGGCCCAGGGGCCAAAATCAGCCTCCTGCTTGTATTTGTTAAGAGACAGACTTATTGGTTTGTGTGTATTGTCTATGGAAGCTTTCGTGCTACAACAGAATTGAGGAGTTGCAACAGAGATCATATGACCCACAAAGCTGAAAATATTTACTATCTCACCTATTTATCCTCTTAACTCCAGATCTATAGCAAAAGTATTTCAAAAGAAATCCTATGAAATGACTTCAAGGCAGAAGATAAAGATGCAATCCTATTTTACATCTAAATTAAAAGGCAGGTAAGAAATCTTCCTAAGGTCATGGCTAAACTGGCATTCCTTTAAAATATTTGCAATTCAAAGAAAAACTGCTAAGAAGAAATGGGTGAGTGTGTGAAATGATGCCGTCAGTAGAGCATTGCTTTATAAATAATCTTATTGGACACACTCGTCTTTCAGTCAATAGTTGCAAGGAGTGAAATGCTTTACTGAAAATATTAAACTAATAAAAATTGTAAAATTTGATGATAAAGTTGTAAATTCCTTTATTCTAACATAAAGCTCCCTGCTAAATTAATTGTCCACTGATTTTGATGCCAAAGTATTAAGGCATTTATTTTGTTTTTCCACGTCTTCAGGGAAGTTGGAGCTTCTATTAATCAAGACAGACTAGGTTATGGTGCAGCAATAAACAACTTACTTCCAAATGTTAGTGGTCTCAAAACAAAGGTTTAAATCCTGTTCAAGGCACACTATACATCTAGTGACCCCACGCAGGTTCTTGTCCTCCATGTGATGGTTCAGCGTTCCATCTCCATATCAACACATGCTACCGTGATTACAGCAGCCAAGGAAGAGGGTTCTGAAATGTCTCCAGTGGCAGTTAAATGCGTCTGCCCAGAGAAGACAGACCTGTCAGTTCAGTTCAATCACTCAGTCATGTCCAGAGTCAACTCTGCGACCCCATGGACTGCAGCACGCCAGGCCTCCCTGTCCATCACCAACTCCTGGAGTTTACCCAAACCCATGTCCATTGAGTCGGTGATGCCATCCAGCCATCTCATTCTCTGTTGTCCCCTTCTCCTCTCACCTTCAATCTTTCCCACCATCAGGGTCTTTTCAAATGAGTCAGCTCTTTGCATCAGGTGGCCAAAGTATTGGAGTTTAAGCTTCAACATTAGTCCTTCCAATGAACACTCAGGACTAATATCCTTTAGGGTGGACTGGTTGGATCTCCTTGCAGTCCAAGGGACTTTCAAGACTCTTCTCCAACACCACAGCTCAAAAGCATCAATTCTTTGGCACTCAGCTTTCTTTATAGTCCAACTCTCACCTCCATACATGACTCCTGGAAAAACCATAGCTTTGACTAGATGGACCATTGTTGGCAAAGTAATGTCTCTGCTTTTTAATATGCTATCTAAGTTGGTCATAACTTTTCTTCCAAGGAGTAAGTGTCTTTTAATTTCATGGCTGTAATCACCATCTGCAGTGATTTTTGAGCCCCCAAAAATAAAGTCTCTCACTGTTTCCACTGTTTCCCCATCTATTTGCCATGAAGTGATGGGACCGGATGCCATGATCTTAGTTTTCTGAATGTTGAGCTTTAAGCCAACTTTTTCACTCTCCTCTTTCACTTTCATCAAGACGCTCTTTAGTTCTTCACTTTCTGCCATAAGGGTGTTGTCATCTGCATATCTGAGGTTATTGTTATTTCTCCCAGCAATCTTGATTCCAGCCTGTGCTTCATCCAGCCCAGAGTTTCTCATGATATACTCTGCATATAAGTTAAATAAGCAGGGTGACAATATACAGCCTTGACGTACTCCTTTTCCTATTTGGAACCAGTCTGTTGTTCCATGTCCATTTCTAACTGTTGCTTCCTGACCTGCGTACAGATTTCTCAAGAAGCAGGTCAGGTGGTCTGGTATTCCCATCTCTTGAAGAATTTTCCACAGTTTATTGTGATCCATACAGTCAAAGGCTTTGGCATAGTCAATAAAGCAGAAATAGATGTTTTTCTGGAACTCTTGATTTTTCAATGATCCAGCAGATATTGGCAATTTGATCTCTGGTTCCTCTGCCTTTTCTAAAACCAGCTTGCACATCTGGAAGTTCATGGTTCATGTATTGTTGAAGCCTGGCTTTAATGCATCACCTGTATTCATATTCTATTTTTAAAAATAAGTCATATAGCCATTTATACCCTTAAGGTGAAAATGAAAGTGAAAGTGTTAGTTGGTCAGTCATGTCGAACTCTTTGTGACCCCATGGACTGCAGCCCACCAGGCTCCTCTGTCCATAGAATTCTCCAGGCAAGAATACTAAAGTGGGTAGCCAGTCCCTTCTTCAGGGGATCTTCCTGACCCAGGGATCGAACTCATGAAAGCCTAAATATACTCCTAAGGAGTGTAATTACCCCATGTATCCAGAATGAAGATAGAAAATTTTGAGAAGCAGCATAATAGTAGTTTTCCATGTTTTCCCTCAACTTCCTCTAACCAACTCCCAGGAGTGTCTTCAGAATATCACATATTTAGCCTTTCATGAATAATAGTGAATCGGTGGGGAACCTGTTGGTATTCAAAGTATATGTATGTAGGTTCATGGTACTGTTGCAGAGGTTAAACTAGATTTCTGAATTCTTGGTTGTTATGAATTTCATTCTCATCCCACTAGTCTGCTTCCTTTCGTAACCAGTGTTTGATAGAAAGCAAAGGCCTTTTTCTCACTGGGTTCCCAGTGCAACAACTAATTTGAAATAAAACTATTATTTGTACACTTACAAACCCAGCTTCAATGAAAAGCAAAACAAAATAAAACTGAACTATTTGCTTCTCACTCTGAATTCCACACGAAGAACATTTCAAATCAGTTTTATCTTTGTCCTTCAACCCAGGGTCAACTCTAAAAAGCCATCTCTCCATTTCCTTCTTGGCTAACTTAATTCCTTCCTATCCTCTGTATGTAGGAACATAGGTCAACATTTTTGTTCCAGTGGCTTTGTTGTAATTCATATTTTTCCTTTGATTTCTCTCTTTGAACATTTTTGTCTCTGTTTCTCTCATGGATCAACATTTGTGTTATAGACCACATATCTATACCCTAATGCTTCCCAGGTGGCTAAGTGGTAAAGAATCTGCCTGCCAATGCAGGAGATGTAGAGACTTGGGTTCGATCCCTGGCTGGGGAAGATCCCCTGGAGAAGGAAGTGGCAACCCATTCTTGCCTAGAAAATCCCATGAACAGATGAACCTGTCGAGCTACAGTCCATAGGGTCACAAAGAGTCAGACATGACTGAGCATAGCACAGCACAACCCTTACCCCAGTGTGATGGTGTTTGGAGGTGGGGGCCATTGCAAGATACCTAGGTCATGAGAGTGAAGCTCTCATGAATGGAACTAGTGTTCTCATAAGAAGGGGCCAGAGAGATAGCTCACTTATCCTTCTACTATGTGAAGGTACAGTGAGAAGTCAACCATCTGCAATGGAGGTGAACACATTCGCCAGAACCTGACCATGCTGGCACCATAATCCCAGACTTACAACCTCAGAACTGTGAGAAATTTGTTGTTTAAGTTACTCAGTCTATGATTATTTGTTCTGGCAGCATGAACTGACTAAGGCTGCTTTATCACAAATGTGATGAACTTCCCTATAGCTTATACGGTAAAGAATCTGCTTGCAATGCAGGAGACCTGGGTTCTATCCCTGGATGAGGAAGATCCTCTGGAGAAGGGAATGCAACCCACTCCAGTATTCTTGCCTGGAGAATTCCATGGACAGAGGAGCCTGGTGGACTACAGTCCATGGGGTCACAGAGTTGGATATAACTGAGCAACTAGGCACACACACATATCATAAACGTATAGCATCATATAATATTCATGAGATAACGTTAGTCCCCTCACACACAAAGGAGAAAAGCTATTCATGATGGTCATTATATTTATGACATCAATTTTAGTAAGATTTTGTTAGAATAATGGGTGATTTTATTTTTGGAGTTTTTTTTCCTTTTCTATTGTACAGATGGAAATAATGGATGGTGGACTCTGTGTTCCAAACTTTGTAAATCTCTCTGTGCCTATCCCTACCCACTCATACATGTTTGTTGTGCTCATAAAACTTTCCTGTCCCCAAATCTCTTATGTTTTTCTCTAATGTGATGAATTTTTGTTTGATTCTCTTCATGTATACACATTGTAAAATGGTCCTCAGTTTCCTTCACATTAAATTTCTTTTCCTAAAAATAGCAAATGAAAATGCTGACTTAAAAATAATCATTGCCGTGTATGGACTAAAGGTTAATTCTGGAAATTTCACAGCTTATACAATTTCCCATGCTTTAAATTGAGATCGCTCACAAAAAAAAGACATTAGAGTTCTTTTGGTCAGTAGGGTCCTCAGTTGTTAGTAAGTCTTACTATATTTGGCTTGTATTTCTCACTTTAGGGATTATATAAGGGGCAGAGCCCATAGTAACTGTATCTCTATTCTGCTGTTTAGTTCTCAGCACTTCAGTATCAACTGAGGTCTGCATTAATCTCATATATTCCTTTCCCAGTACCCAATTTGGAAAGGACTAGCCCATCTGAAACTAAAAATAGCTATCAATTGATTAATATCTTGCAGGTGTCTGAAGAAGCAGTAAGTAGAGCCCAGCTTCAAAATGGTGTCCAGAATTCATAAGTCTTTGTCTTGCCATTAGAGCAGATCAATGACCATCACGTGGGCAACTGAGCATAGGCCTGACAGTTTCTATTAACACTGGGTGTTATAGATGATGCCCTCTCGCACCCAAATATTCATGTGATTCACAGTTGGCATCTTGCTGAAGATTAATGGCGCAATGTGAAATGATGGGTTTCTGATGGATTTCACTGATGACTGTTTTTTGACTATTTCACTTAACATTCTTCTTCAGCTGGAAATTCACCAGCTTGAATCACTGAACTCATTCAGTACAACAGTTTAAATTTTCACACATTTGCCAGCCATATCTTTTTAAAACTTTCTTTCCTCTAAAACTGTGAATCAAAGAAATAATTTTTACCCCTCATCCAGCCAATGGAAATTGTTCTTTTGTAGGTATAAATTGTTGGCTGTTTCAAGTTTCAATTCACTATAGGGTATACTTTACAATGTAACAAATTTGTATAACATACCAGTTATAGGCTAGTAATAAAGTCCCATTCTTAATCATTTGAAGGAATATAAAAGAAAACAAGACAACAATCAGAAAAAGAACATTTTCGACATTGGAGTTGAGTGTTCAACAAAAATAAAAATAGAAGTTTAAAATTAAACCAAACCATTTAGTAAAACTTGAAGATTTTAGTTCTGGCTTACTTTTACAATGCTCTTTGTATTATGATGCTTCTTGGCTAATTTCAATTTAACCACATATTATATTCTGGCCTCTCATTTCCTTGACTTTCAGTAATGTCCTTCATACAGTCTCAATCATTTACTCCCATATTTACACTTGGATAATGAATTTTCTCTCTCCTGGATGATTACTTCTTACCCTCACCTCTTTTTCACATGGCCAACTCTGATTCCACTACCCTCACTTTGCAATAAAAACCTTGATTCTTATTTTACGAATTACAGAAACAAACAAAAAAACACTTTCCCCAAACTACATGACTCTCTCTACTCATGTGCATCATCACAGCCTACCTCCTCTGTCTTCCCATCATCACTATGGATCCATCATCCTCATCATCACTGTGGATCCAGCGTTCCGGCTCCTAATTGAACAGCTATTTCTGTTGAGCACTACCGCTCATCCTCTCTCTCCTAGTTAGTTGCTTTGACTGTCATGTCCTCTCTCTCCCATCCATTTTCCCTCTCTGCTATATCATTACTCTAAATATAAAATATGTTGTTATTTCTCCTTGTTAACAGAAACAACCATCTCTTAACACTACTTCCTCTCTAATGACTGTCTTTTTAAAGCAAAGCTTTGGAATACATGTAACTCCATGGCTGATTCATCTCAATGTATGACAAAACCCACTGCAATGTTGTGAAGTAATTAGCCTCCAACTAATAAAAATAAATGAAAAAAAAAAAAAAAAAAAAAGCAAAGCTTTTCAGAAGTGTCATCTATAATCTAATCCATTTCTTCCCCAACTCTCTTAAACCCACTATAAATAGGCATTTTTTCCTTCCATGTTACTAAAAGTTTTCTTGTTATGGTCACCAATAACCTCCCCATCCACTCAATCAGCAAATCTCGTTGGGTCTAGCCTCATGGTGTATCCAAAATTTCATCGCTTTCTGTCACTTCTATTGCTATCACCCTGGTCAGGTCACCTGACTGTAAACCACCTGGATTACTGCAATAGTCTCTCAACATGTCTCCCTGCTTCAACCCCCCATGACAGCCTCTCTCTTATAACACCTGTTTTCAGCACAACAACATGATTTGTTAAAAAGTAAGGTCAGCTCAGCACCGTTTAAAATGTTCCAGTGTTTCCTGTCTTCAAAGTAAAAGTTGGTGTCCATATAATAGCTGGTGGGATTGGATTCCCCTCCTTGACCGCATTCTGCTACTAATTTCTCCTTTGTTCATTTTACACCAGCCTCTTGGATGCTCCTTGAACATTCCAGAGCACTTATGCCTCTCAGTTTTTGCCCTTGTTTTCTTTTGAATTTTCTTAACATATATATTTTATTGAAGTCTAGTTGCTTTACAAGGTTTCAGGTGGACAGTAGGTGATTCAGTTATACATATGCATGTATGTTATTTTTTAGATTATTTTCTATTATCAGTTATTACAATACATTAACTATAGTTCTCTGTGCTATACAGTAAACCTTTGTTACTTGCTGCATATCTATTTTTAAATTAGAAATATATATATAAATACTATGTATAATACGTATATTTTAGAAAACATGAATTTTTGAAAAGCTTCTGATATTTTGGTTCCAGTTGTTCGATTTAGTATGACTAGAATGCTAGATTCCTAATGCCCTTTTTTTCTTTCTTTTTGCCTGGAATGCAGGCCCCTATGTCGTTCACTGGGCTCACTGGCTTGCTTTCTTCAGGCCTTGGATTAAATATCTCCTTCTTGTTAGAGTCTTTCTTGACCATTGTTTAAATTTGCCCCCACCTCTGCCATTCTCCCCACCTCCCTCTCTGGCCTAGTTTTCTCAACATTTATCATGATCTGGAATACTGTGTATTTTACCTTATTAACATTTGGACTCATGTTCCACCATTGCAGTGTTAGCTCAAGGAGGGCAGGAATGAATTCCAGTCATTTGCCTTTGTTACTGTAGCCCAGCCAGACAGTGCCTGGCACAGGGTAGGACTTTAAAAAAATGCCTTAAATCATAAATGAATGGTACTTCACACTATGCTTGGTTGGAATTACATGGCTGAAATGACAAAACCACTAAGGCATTTCTTTAAAAGTGTTTCCCTCCACACTCCAATAGGAAACTCTGTTACAAAACTGATTTGTCGGTTTTGTCAATCATTTATCTGTCTTCCTAGGAATGGTTTTGTCAATCATTTATCTGTCTTCCTAGTTTTGGTTTCATGAGGGCACATATGGTGATTTTAAGTTTTATGTTTTTACCACCTGGAAAAAGGGTGTATGCAATAAACATTTTTTGACTGAGTCAATATGTTATGGACAGAGGATACTTCGGTGGACAGCAAAGACCTAGCTCTTTCTGTGTTCTGTAAGCCAAAGCCCTGCCTGAAGATCAAGGCTCTAACATCCTTTTCAATAGCATTGTGAGGATGCTAATGCCTCAAATTACTCTCTGATAGTAAAGAATAATTCTATACTTCTCTGAAACTAGTTCAGAAATGAACGTTGTGGATAATTTCAGTTGCCCTAGGAATCAGATTCCCCAAATGAATTAGATTTTAAAATAAGTAGAAACAGAATTAGTTTTCAAGGCTACCTTTAGTTTCCTTACTTCGTCACAACTGCTAATGGTTGATTTCCTAACATCATAATCATCATCATTGTCATTTACACATACCAATCAGAAGCTTTTCAAATTCTTTAGCAAGTATTGGTCGTTTGCTACCCTGGCCTTTTAGACTTTACAATGATTATGAATTACTACTATGATACAGAATGGGGTATTTTTTAAATTAAAGAAAGAAGCTTTATTGAGATATAATTTCCCATACTATGATGCTCACCATTTTGAAGTATACATTTCAGTGTGTGTGTGTGTTTTCTTTTTTAGTATAGTCACAGAGTTATATAACCACTTCCAGAATTTGAGACTGTTTTGACATTCCCCCCAAAGTCCAGCACCCAGCCACTCCTCAATCTTTACTTGCCTTATCCCCAGGAAAACACTAACCTTTGTGCTTCTGTGGATTTGTCTACTGTAAACATTTCATATAAATGGAATCAGCCTATATGTTGTCTTTGTGACTGGCTTTCCTCATTTATTACAGTGTTTTCAAGGATAATTTATATTTTGGCATGTATCAGTGCTTTATTTCTTCTTATTGCAGAATCATATTCCATTGTAAGGATATACTGTATTTTGTTTAGCTGTTCATCAGTTGTTACACTTTGGATTGTTAACAGTTTTTGGCTGCTGTGTACATTCACATAAGGTTTTCATGTGGACATAAATTTTCCATTTTTTGTGTGTTTATACCTAACAGTGGAATTGCTGCATCACATGGTAACTCTAAGTTTAACATTTTGCAAACCTGTCGAACTGTTTTCCAAAGTGGCTGCATCATTTTCAATCCCACCAGCAATATATAAGGATTCCAACTACTCTGCATCCTTGCTATTATTTGTTATTGTCTGTTTTTCATTCTCACCTTCCCAGTGAGTATACAATGGTGTATAATTGTGGTTATGATTTGCATTTTTCTGATGACTAAAAATATTGAATATCTTTTTGTTTGCTTATCAGCTATTAAGAATGGTATATTCTGAGATTTGTTTTCAGGGAAGGCCTTTCTGAGAACAAGCTATTTTAATAAATATGAATATAAGTAGGATTCAGCTGGAATGAGGATGACAGAAAAAATTCTTCATGCTGGGAGCACAGCTGTTCCAAAGATCCTGAGGTTCAAAGGCACTTGACTTTTGAAGGAACTTAAAGAAGGTTAGTGTGACTGGCCAGTAGTAAGTGAGGCAAAATGTGGCAGTGAAAGTTTTAGAGAGATCAGCAAGAAGGAAAGAATTACAAACACTTCAGAGCTCATAATTCAGCAAATGAGCTATCAGCATATAGATTTTTAAGCAGAGAAATTAAAGAAACTGATTTATGTTATTAAAATAATAGTGGATGCTACACAGCACTTAGCATATTGTAGGCACCATTCAAAGTGCTTTATTTGTACATATATCTGCTATTTTCATGAAAGTGTCAGTGTCTCAACCATTTCCAACTCTTTGCGATCTCATGGACTGTAGCCGCCAGGTTCCTCTGTCCATGGAATTCTCCAGGCAAGAACACTGGAGTGGGTAGCAATTCCCTTCTCCAAGGGATCCTCCCGACCCAGGGATCAAACCCTGGTCTCCCGCAATGCAGGCAGATTCTTTACATTTGCGCCACCAGGGAAGACCCATAACTCTATAAAGTAATGTATTACTTTCTTATTGCTGCTATAACAAATTGTCATAAACTTAGTGGCTTAAAACAGCATGGCTTATTGAATCTAAAGGAAAATCAATTGTGTGGTGTATCTTCTAGAAGCCCTAGGGGAGAATCTATTTTCTTGCTTCCTTTCTGTCTGGAGGCTTGACATTTTTGTTTCATAAGACACATTTCTAGGCTCAAGAACCTGCATCACTCTGACCTGGGCTTCTGTCTTCACATCTTCCCCTCTTCTAGGGAGAAATTATTCTTCCATCAAGGCACGTGCTATTATTTTTTGCAAAGTAATATCAATAACCTCAGATATGCAGATGGAAACACCCTTATGGCAGAAAGTGAAGAAGAACTAAAGAGCCTCTTGATGAAAGTGAAAGAGGAGAGTGAAAAAGTTGGCTTAAAGCTCAACATTCAGAAAACAAAGATCATGGCATCCAGTACCATCACTTAATGGCAAATAGATGCGGAAACAGTGGAAACAGTAGCTGAGTTTATTTTTTGGGGCTCCAAAATCACTGCAAATGGTGACTGCAGACATGAAATTAAAAGATGCTTACTCCTTGAAAGGAAAGTTATGACCAACTTAGACAGCATATTAAAAAGGAGAGAGATTATTTTGCCAACAAAGGTCCATCTAGTCAAAGCTATGGTTTTTCCAGTGGTCATGTATGGATGTGAGAGTTGGACTATAAAGAAAACAGTGCTGAAGAATTGATGCTTTTGAACTGTGGTGTTGGAGAAGACTCTTGAGAGTCCCTTGGACTACAAGGAGATCCAACCAGTTTATCCTAAAAGAAATCAGTCCTGGGTGTTCCTTGGAAGGACTGATGTTGAAGCTGAAACTCCCGTATTTTAGCCACCTGATACGAACAGCTGACTCATTGGAAAAGACTCTGATGGTGGGAAAGATTGACGGCAGGAGGAGAAGGGGATGACAGAGGATGAGATGGTTGGATGGTATCACTGACTCAATGGACATGAGTTTGGGTAAACTCCTGGTGATGGAGAGGGAGGCCTGGCATGCTGCAGTTCATGGGGTCGCAGAGTCAGACACGACTGGGTGATTGAAAAGAACTGAACTTGTTTATAGTCCCATAGATAGTGAGAGCACCAGGATTTAAACTAGAGGTCTGATTCCGGAGAGCACTTTGGGTCTCATAGTTACTAGATTTTCACCAATGTATAACTATTTCTTTCCAATGCTAATGCCCTATTGAACTCTGCATCAGAATATAGTTAATATAATTGATGTGATTCTTCTGTGTTCTTATGGGTGAAGCTCAATATATCTGGTTCCTTTTAAACTCGTGGGCTTTTATTTTCTGGTTTTTATAGATGATCTCCTATGTGTTAACTTTGATATTTTTCTTTCACCTTTTCAAAAAGCTGCCTATTCCATTGAAAACCCTAAATGGTAGATTGCTGCCTGTTATTACAGAAAAGAAAATTTGACCTTTGTGAGAGTCAGCTTTTATGAATATCCTAATATAATTATCAGTCTGCACAAATTAGTATAGTGAGGAAATGTCCAGGATAGTTCTGTCATCTTTGGCTACTTAAAACTCTCCAAAGCTAAATAGTGATGAATAATTTCTGCCTCAGAGGGTTTTTTTGTGTGGAGGATTTAATGGAGAGAAAAGTATATAAAATCATTTTATAAGAATAAGAGGTATATATATTTAATACAGATATGGAAAGACATCCTATCACTTGTCTGGTAAACCCTGAATATGGTAAATAATAGCAGTTTTAAAGTTTTCAGTTTAAGTCTTGTCAGTTATCCCATAAATTCAATAGAAAATGTAGCTTACAATGTTAAGTTTAATATCTGAATTTGTATGCTTTCAATTAACTGCTGTTGGTAGAACAATTACATTTGTCTTTTGGGGAAAAATTTGCCACAATTTTCCTTCATCAGTAATTCAGGCTTTCTAATTTATGATAATCACGTTCA
Source organism: Muntiacus reevesi (assembly GCF_963930625.1). NCBI lineage: Eukaryota > Metazoa > Chordata > Mammalia > Artiodactyla > Cervidae > Muntiacus > Muntiacus reevesi. The sequence continues at coordinate 84,266,555 of NC_089254.1, read as the reverse complement.
AAATAAATACAACTTTTTATTATTTGGGGGAAGCCCGAGTCTTGGAAAAGACCCTGAGTCTGGGAAAGATTGAGGGCAGGAAGAGAAGGGATCGACAGAGGGTGAGATGGTTGGATGGCATCATCAACTCAATGGACATGAGTTTGAGCAAACGGGGAGATAGTGAAGGACAGTGAAGGTTGGTGTGCTGCAGTCCATGAGGTCACAAAGAGTAGGACATGACTTAGCAACTGACTAACAACAAGTATTAGAACCAGCAAATGTTCTTCATTAATACACAATGTCTTATATCATACTGGAACAAATCTTTGCTTTATGAATTGTTCACTAGAACTCTCCTAAGTTGTACATATATTAAGATGTGTTCTGAAAAAAAGAGTTTTCTGTGAAATGAAACATATATCTTTAGTACTGAACATGTTGATCATACTGTGAATAAAAATCTTTGTCTGTAATGGGAAAATGTACCCTTAATAACAGCAAAGGTGTTTACACATACAGATTCACATCTAACTCTTGCAAGTATGTAAAATGATTTAAAATATGACTGAGATCTTGGTGAAAAAGAGGATGACTGAAGCTTCTTAACTGGTGTATTTCTATCTTTTTAATTGGGCTTCCCAGGTGGCTCAGTGGTAAAAAATCCATCTGCCAATGCAGGAGATGCAAAAAGACTCAGGCTAGATCCCTGGAGGAGGAAATGGTAACCTGCTCCAATGTTCTTACTTAGAAAATTCAATGGACAGAGGAGCCTGGAGGGCTACAGTTCATGGGGTTGCCAGGAGTTGGACACAACTGAGTGACTGAGTACAGCATACTATCTTTTTTTTTAGTTTCCTTGTAAGCAAAAAGGCCGTGCTGAGATGACACACCAGCTTATGCCATCTTGTCTGGTTCACTTCTAAGACACGGGATGGGGCAGGGGTACTTTTAGGGGTTTCCTGTATGTGTGGTTCTCTCGTCTTTCCTCTGCCTCATTTCATGCTTGCTGCTGCTGCTGCTGCTGCTGCTAAGTCGCTTCAGTCGTGTCCGACTCTGTGCGACCCCATAGACGGCAGCCCACCAGGCTCCCCCGTCCCTGGGATTCTCCAGGCAAGAACACTGGAGGGGGTTGCCATTTCCTTCTCCAATGCATGAAAGTGAAAAGGGAAAGTGAAGTCGCTCAGTCTTGCCCAACTCTTAGCGACCCCATGGACTGCAGCCCACCAGGCTCCTCCGTCCATGGGATTTTCCAGGCAAGAGTACTGGAGTGGGTTGCCATTGCCTTTGCATGCTTGAGTGGAGCACAATTCAGAGGCTTTTGATATTGTAGGACCAGCTGGGACTGAGTGTGGAAAACCAGATTTCAGACTCAGCTCTGCCTTAACTATGACCTAGGGCCGATCATATGGGCTTCCCTAGTGGCTCAGACAATAAAGAACCTGCCTGCAATGCGGGATACCTGGGTTCAAACCCTGGGTTGGGAAGATTCCCTGGAGGAGGGTATGGCAACCCATTCCAGTATTCTTGCCTGGAAAATCCCATGGACAAAGGAGCCTGGCGAGCTATAGTCCATGAGGTTGCAAAAGAGTTGGATGTGACTCTGAGACTAAACAACAAGGACCAATCATGGAGCCTTTGGGGGAACTAACTTGCTAAATTACAACCTGGAAGACCTGGACGGGGTGATTCTGAATGTATCTTCCTGCACAAAGTGTCCATATTATAAAAGTAATAAATAAACAGCAACATAATTTTCTAGGAATTGATGATGTAACACAGATTGACACTGTCCAGGGATGGCCAGCACAGGGCCATTTCTACTTTGCATTCTTAGGCTTGGAAAGCCTCTGCCCAGACACTGAAGCCTCACCTCTCCCCAGCTGAAACCCATGTTTTCTTTCTTTTTTTAAAAAAAATTTTGGCTGTGCTGGGTCGTTGCTGTGCTCAGGCTTTCTCTAGATACGATGAATGGGGGTGGCAGTACATGGGCTTCTCATTGTGGTGGCTTCTGTTGTGGATTATGGGCTCTAGGGCAAGGGGTTTCAGTAATTGTGGCTCATGGGCTTAGTTGCCCTGTGGCATGTGCGATCTTCCCGCACCCGGGATCGAACTTGTATTCCCTGCATTGGCAGTAAGATTCCCTGGACCACCAGGTAAGTCCATGTTTTCTTTGAACTATGCTTTCTCAGATCCTCTTTGTTTTACCTTCAAACCAAATTTAACCTCTTCCTGGTCACTGAACAAATCAGCCTTCTTCCCATTGTTTTTTTTTTTTTTTTTTTTTTATTTCTGTAAGATGGAGAAAGTAGAATAAACAAGGTCTTAAATCCCTACATTTCTTACATGCACAACTATGTGGACCCCATAAAGCTAGAAAACCCCAGTTTGTTTTTTTTATTTTACTGACTCTGCTTTTTGGCTTATTTTGTTCATGATTCCTTGTTTTTTCCCTACCTTTCTATGACCATGTGTGGGGTATGCCTCTCTCTCTCTTGCTATTCATTTTCTGTATCAGCCAGTTAACCCAGTCAAGTGTATTACCCTTTTGCAAATTAGCACATTTCAGCAGCTTCTTCTCTGAAGAAGACATATTTGTGTAATGACTACTAGCAAATTTAAGGGCATAAAAAGGGCCTATACTCACTCATTTCTATACATTTTATGGATTTTGCTATTAAGATTATTACAGCTTAGACTTGAGAGGCTTAATGGTCAAGTTCCTTGTATTTCTGTAATGAATTCTAATTAAACATCTCATCTGAAATAGCAAGAGTAATCATCTTTTTCATATTCAGTGCCAGAAAAATTTAAGTCAGTTGAAAATACCATGTTTGTAAAGTTTAGAAACTTTCCTAAGACTAGAATGTGTCTGTTTCTGCTATGTTAACATAGCCTCAATTCTGTTCCAATGATAATTCATAATTCATAAATACAAAATTTAAACTAAAAAAGAATATTTTTCTTTGGTGAATACCTGTTTTGGCACTTAAGAGATACATTGTAGACAAAGCCTTGTTGCTTGGCGTGGCCCTTGAATATATGCATCATTCAAGAGCTTATCAGAAATGAAAAATTAAAGACTAATAAATCAGATTCTGCATTTTACAAATATCCCTAAACAATTTTTATGCACACTAACATTTGAGAAACATTGCTGTAGAAAGGATTAATATGAAAAAAGACTAGAATAAAATATCCATATACTTATGAAAATATAAATACGTGTGTTTCATTGGTTGATTTCCCAAACTTCCAGGGGAATTAGACTTATGTTAAAGTGTCTGCCTGCAATGCAGGAGACCTGGGTTTGATCCCTGAGTTGGGAAGATCCCCTGGAGGAGGAAATGGCAATCCACTCCAGTACTCTTGCCTGGAAAATTCCATGGATGGAGGAGCCTGGTGGGCTACGGTCCATGGGGTTGCAAAGAGTCGGACACGACTGAATGATTTCACTTTGACTTTACATACATAAATAGCACACAGTTAAACACACACACACACACACACACACGGTAGTTTCATTACAAATAAACCCAACTGTCTCCAGAGAAAATTGAAATTCAGAGATAGCACTATTTACAGGTTTTCTTTTGACCAAAATATGTGATAATAATTTCAAACAAAACACTAAAAGTCCTCATGCTTGGGAGGTGTTATATAAGGAAATTTGCTTTTCTATGCTTTGATAAAATAAGTAAGGTAAGTAACATGGTGTGTAGAACATCCCACAGTTTTAAAAGCAAGTTGCTTTTATTCTAATTTCATGTGTTTGTCTGTAATGTGACCCCCACTTCCACTAAGGGAGTTTTCACAAAGGCTTAATCACACTGTTCTTTGTGTCTCCCACCTAATTATAATCACACTACCCTATTCAGTCGAGGGCTAATTGTTTCAAAATAGAGTTCTGAAGCAAAAGCCTCAGGTGTATAGTTAAATGAGGTGTTAATTGGATGGCAGATGCACTAACTTGAGAGTTAGAAAATCAAGGGGTGGTTGTTACACACTTGGCTAGAAGGCCAAAGTGTCACTTTAAGAGTTCACCAGTCCATTTTTTAAGGTATATATTTACATTCTTCTGTAACCATGAGATCTGAAATCTAGGTGAGGGAGAAATGAAATTGTGGTCAAATACTAAGCGTGGTTAAGAAATAGAACTATAACTCATTTCTTTTTTTTGGGGGGGGGTTCCTTTACTGTTTATATCTTTATTGAGCTATAATTCACATATCATACAGTTCCCCCCCTGAAAGTGTACATCAGTTCAGTTCAGTTGCTCAGTCATGCCCGACTCCCTGCAACCCCACGGACTGCAGCACCCCAGGATTCCCTGCCCTTCACCAACTCCCTGAGCTTGCCCAAACCCACGTCCATCGGGCCGGTGATGCCATCCAACCATCCCATCCTCCGTCGCCCCCCTCTCCTCCCACATTCAACCCTTCCGAGCATCATGGTCCTTTCAAATGAGTCAGTTCTTTGCATCACGTGGCCAAAGTATTGGAGCTTCAGTCCCAGCATCAGTCCTTCTGATTAATATTCAGGACTCATCTCCCTTAGGATGGACTAGTTGAATCTCCTTGCAGTCCAAGGGACTCTCAAGAGATGGTTGCATAATAGTAACTATGCTAAAAACGATTGATACATTCACTAAAAGCTGGCTTAAAACTCAACATTCAGAAAACAAAGATCACGGCATCTGGTTCCATCACTTCATGGCAAATAGATGGGGAAATAATTGAAACAGTGACAGATTTTATTTTCTTGGGCTCCAAGGTCGCTGCAGATGGTGACTGCAGCCATGAAGTTGAGAGATGCGTGTTCCTTGGAAGAGGAGCTATGACAAACCTAGACAGCATGTTAAAAAGCAGAGACATTACTTTGCCGACAAAGGTCCACATAGTCGAGGCTATGGTTTTTCCAGTGGTCATGTATGGATGTGAGAGTTGGACCGTGAAGAAGGCTGAGCGCTGAAGAGTTGATGCTTTTGAACTGTGGTGTTGGAGGGAACTCATTTCTTTTTGATGGCATTTTTGTGTTTACTTGCGCAGAACAGGGACCCAGTTTGAGGAGTCACTACTACTGAATTCTCCTTGCCGATACTCCTGCCTACTTGCCTGTCCGTTCAGACCAGTCCAGGTAGGGATGTTTGCTGCCCCCTCTCTCATCTTCAGCACCGCTCCCCCAACCAGCATATGTATCTGTGTACCCACCAGGAGCCATAACCACTTCCTCATCACAAAATGGGCCTTCCCTGGTAGCTCAGCTCGTAAAGAATGCACCTGCAATGCTGGAGACCCTGGTTCGATTCCTGAGTCGGGAAGATCCCCTGGAGAAGTGACTGACTACCCACTCCAGTATTCACGGGCTTCCCTGGTGGCTCAGATAGTAAAGAATTTGCCTGCAGTGTGGGAAACTTGGGTTCAATCCCTGGGTTGGGAAGATCCCCTGGAGGGAGGGTATGGTAACCTGTTCCAGTATTCTTCCCTGGAAAATCCTATGGACAGAAGAGCCTGGTGGGCTACAGGCCAGAGGGTCACAAAGAGTCAGACATGACTGAGCACCGAAGCATAGCACACAATCACAAAATGGGTGTTTCCTTTTGTTTATTTCCTAACTTCACCATTTAGCACCTGTCCTGAGATGTTTAGCATTTACGCTCTTACTTAATAAACAAGAGAAGGGTTAAGTTTAGCATGCCAAAAAGAAAGTGAGCCAGAAAGAAAGAGAGGGCAGGAAGAATCCAGAATGATGTCCTGCATCAGCGTGACCTCTCCAAGCCTGCCTCTTATATCTATCCCTAGCAAGTTTCACGTGGTTACTCTGCCTTGCATGTGCCAATCCTACAGATAAAATCAGTGTTTTCAAATATGATTGTAAACCACCCTGATTATTGTTGCCTGAAAGTGTCGGTTGCTTCAGTTGTGTCCGACTCTTTGGGACACCACGGACTGTAGTCTGCCAGGCTCCCTCTGTCCATGGGATTCTCCAGGCAAGAATATGGGGGTGGGTAGACATTTCATTCTCCAGGGGATCTTCCTGACCTAAGAATAGAGTCCAGGTCTCCTGCACTGTAGGTGGATTCTTTACCATCTGGGCCGCCAGGGAAGCCCTAGGAGATAGTTAAAAAATGCAGATTCCTGGATCTCACTTCAGTCCTTCAGAATCAGAATCACAGGATACGGACTTCAGAAACTTTACACAAAACCCGCTAATTTGATCAACAAACCACTACTGGCATAGACAGGGCATGAGGCTCATTCATCACATTGTCTACGATTGCCAAAGCAACTCCCTGTCAGTCATCCATCCCTGTCTCTATAAACGCCAGTAAGCAAACCAACAAACCCTTCACTTGTTTCAGTATGTTTGAAAAAGTGTAGAATTTTAAGTATGAGAAAGACAGGTGAAACATAAATAGGTCTTCCTTTTTTAGCTCTCCATTAATGCTCAAAGTGAAGTGAAAGTGAAAGTCGCTCAGTTGTGTCTGACTCTTTGTGACCCCAAGGACTGTAGTCCATGGAATTCTCCAGGCTGGAATACTTGAGTGGGTAGTCTTTCCCTGCTTCGGGAATCTTCCCAACCCAGGGATCGAACCCAGGTTTCCCTCATTGCAGGCGGATTCTTTACCAGTTGAGCCACAAGGGAAGTCCAATGCTCAGGGTGGCGGTATCCTTTAGGTTGTTACTGTTTAGTTCTCAGTCATGTCTGGCTCTTTAGAGACCCCATGGACTGGAGCCTGTCAGGCTTCTCTGTTCGAGGGATTTTCCAGGAAAGAATACTGGAGTGGGTTGTCGCTTCCTACTCCAGGGAATCTTCCTGACCCAGGGATTGGACCTGCATCTCCTGCACTGGCAGGCAAATTCTTTACCACTGAGCCACCAGGAAAGCATATCCTTAAGGACTCTTCAGCAGTTAAATAGAACTATAACCAAACCACTTAGCAGCAACACTCTGTAAGGATGACCAATTTAAATGAAAAGTAACACAAAGATAGATTGATGTCTGTGTCATCGTCCTTTCACAATACAAACTTTGTTCACACAAACATGTATAGGATATGATTATTCTGAAAAGAAAAGCTTTCTGCATTCATGTCATGATACATGCTCAACATGGGCTGTGTAGAAGTCATAAATGTCAATAAGGCCACAGAAGAGCAAGAAGAGTTGAAAGAAAATGAGAAAGATGATGAATGGGAGTTCCATCTGAGGAAGCAGTTGTGGAGTCAATTGCTATAACCTTTGGGGGCTAATTAGCAATGTCCATAGGGTACCAATGATGCAGTGTGCCCCAGGATACTGAAAATAGAATAGGATTTTCTAATTTAAAAGGCAAGTTAGATATTTAAAATAGAATTACTTCTTTGGTTGATCAGAAACTTTATTTTGCTAATTAAACTGTTGATTGTTAAAACACCATTAATAAGTACTGAAAGTTATTTTCATGACCATATAAATTTCATATTCTGGAAAATTAAATGATAGGGAACTGTCTATTATTCCTTTAGTACCCAAGAATTTGCAGCAAATGGCAGGGAGAGTATATATAATGCATTGAAACTTGTTAATTTCTTATGGAAGTTTTGGTGTAACATTAAAACATTTTTAAAAAGATCGCTAAAATGTTATTATTTTCTAAAAAAAGAAAGATGTTACAATATAGTCAATTAAGAGAGAAAGGCTTTTATTACTGATATTATGAAGATTCAAAGAGACTGCCACTGATTATTAACTGCTAGTTAAGTGCCTTTTGCAAATTGACTTTAAAATTTTAGATGCCAGACTGAATTATGTTCTTTTGAACCACAGAAAGAAAAACCATAGTGGTTTTCTGACATAATTAAAAAACCTTTTATATCATTCTTACAGGGTAGAATTCATTGACTTAAGGGAAAAAAATTCATTTATGAGTTACTTCCTTTCTGAAATAATTGCAAAAGTGTATATTTTAGCCAAATTTATCTAGGTATATTCATATCAAACACCATGACCAAAAGCCTCATGGAATTCTGAACAGCTACATAGTTTTGTCCTTATGTCAAGTATATTCACCAGCCAAACTTCTGATATAATCAGTATTCATAAGCTGTCTCCCTCTGAAGCAAAAGTTTTCAAGTGCATATTTTTACTCCTTATTTCTTTATCCTCTTTTGGTTGATTATATACTGCAGAACTTAGTAGAATGAGCTGATTTGAGCTTCTTTTTTATCATTGTACAAAAACTACAGAGGTAGAAACGCTGCCCATAAAGCTTCAAGTCAGTAGCTTTGCAATAACTCCTAAACTGTGCTTCATAACTTAGTCCAAAGTTTTATTCTTTTTCCAGAGTTGCTTTTTATGATAAAGGGCAATAAGAAATTAATTTGTGGGTAACTAAGCAATAAATTGGGCTTCCCAGGTAGCTCAGTGGTAAAGAATCCTCATGCCAATGCAGGAGACATGTGTTCAATCCCTGGGTTGGGAAGATCCCTTGGAGAAAGAAATGGCAACCCACTCCAATATTCTTGCCTGGGAAATCCCATAGACAGAGGAATCTGGCAGGCTACAATTCAAGGGGTCATGAAAGTGCTAGACACGACTCAGCAACTAAACAACAACAAAGCAGTAGATGTCAAACAAAGGTCTGGAATTAGGATATTAAATAAAGCTTAAGTGACCACAGCTGTTTTCGCCTCATGATTATTCCCTGGCATAATTTTTATATGTTCATGTATAATGTCATCTCTAATTCTCTAATCTCTAATTAGAGATTAGGGATAATTAGAAAGAAAAGAAAATTAGAGATACCAAGGGAACATTTCATGCAAAGATGGGCACAATAAAGGACAGAAATGGTATGGACCTAACAGAAGCAGAAGATATTAGGAAGAGGTGGCAAGAATACATAAAAGAACTATACAAAAATGATCTTCATGGCCCAGATAACCACGATGATGTGATCACTCACCTAGAGTCAGACATTTTGGAGTGTGAAGTCAAGTGGGCCTTAGGAAGCATCACTACGAACAAAGCTAGTGGAGGTGATGGAATTCCAGTTGAGCTATTTCAAATACTAAAAGATAATGGTATGTAAGTGCTGCACTCAATATGCCTGCAAATTTGGAAAACTCAGCAGTGGCCACAGGACTGGAATAGGTCAGTTTTCATTCCAATTCCAAGAAAGGCAATGCCAAAGAATGCTCAAACTACTGCACAATTGCATGCATCTCACATGCTAGCAAAGTTATGCTCAAAATTCTCCAAGCCAGGCTTCAGCAGTACGTGAACAAAGGAGAACTTCCAAATGTTCAAGCCAGATTGAGAAAAGGCAGAGGAACCAGAGACCAAATTGCCAAAATCTATTGGATCATCGAAAAAGCAAAAGAGTTCCAGGAAGACATCTACTTCTGCTTTACTGACTACGCAGAATGGTTCCAAATTGGGAAAGGAGTAAGTTAAGGCTGTCTATTGTCACCCTGCTGATTTAACTTCCATGCAGAGTACATCATTCGAAATGCAAGGCTGGATGAAGCACAAGCTAGAATCAAGATTACTGGGAGAAATATCAATAACCTCAGATACACAGATAACACCACACTTATGGCAGAAAGCAAAGAAGAACTAAAGAACCTCTTGATGACATTGAAAGAGGAGAGTGAAAAAACTGGTTTAAAACTCAACATTCAAAAAACTAAGATCATGGCATCTGATCAACAGCTTCATGAAGTTAAACATATACTAGCAATTCTACCCCATATACAAAAATTTACTTAACATGTAAGAAAAAAATGTCAAAATTTTTGCCAGAATGTTAAGAGAGCTTTATTTGTAACAATAAAACCTGAAAGTAATACATATTTTCATCAACAAGCAAATTGAGGTATATTTATATAGAGCCTTTGACTGTGTGGATCACAATAAACTGTGGAAATTTCTGAAAGAGATGGGAATACCAGATGACCTGACCTGCTTCTTGAGAAACCTGTATGCAGGTCAGGAAGCAGCAGTTAGAACTGGACGTGGAACAACAGACTGGTTCCAAATAGGAAAAGGAGTACGTCAAGGTTGTATGTTGTCACCTTGATTATTTAACTTATATGCAGAGTACATTATGAGAAATGCTGGGCTGGAGGAAGCACAAGCTGGAATCAAGATTGCCAGGAGAAATATCAATAACCTCAGATATGCAGATGACACCACCCTTATGGCAGAAAGTGAAGAAGAACTAAAGAGCGTCTTGATGAAAGTGAAAGGGGAGAGTGAAAAAGTTGGCTTAAAGCTCAACATTCAGAAAATCAAGATCATGGCATCCAGTCCCATCACTTCATGGGAAATAGATGGGGAAACAGTGGCTGACTTTATTTTGGGGGGCTCCAAAATCACTGCATATGGTGATTACATCCATGAAGTTAAAAGACGCTTACTCCTTGGAAGGAAAGTTATGACCAACCTAGATAGCATATTAAAAAGCAGAGACATTACTTTGTCAACAAAGGTCCATCTAGTCAAGGCTATGGTTTTTTTAGGAGTCATGTATGGATGTGAGAGTTGGACTATAAAGAAAACTGAGCGCCAAAGAATTGCTGCTTTTGAACTGTGTTGTTGGAGAAGACTCTTGAGAGTCCCTTGGACTGCAAGGAGATCCAACCAGTCCATCCTAAAGGAGATCAGTCCTGAGTGTTCATTGGAAGGACTGATGTTGAGGCTGAAACTCCAATACTTTGGCCACCTAATGCAAAGAGTTGACTCATTTGAAAAGACCTTGATGCTGGGAAAGATTGAGGGCAGGAGGAGAAGAGGAGGGCAGAGGACGAGATGGTTAGATGGTATCACCGACTCAGTGGACATGAGTTTGGGTAAACTCCGGGAGTTGGTGATGAACAAGGAGGCCTGGTGTGCTGCAGTTCATGGGGTCTCAAAGAGTTGGACATGACTGAGCTACTGAACTGAACTGAACTACATAATAGATTCAGCAATAAAAAGAAATAAGCAGATAGACAAATTGAGACATAACCATACAATAGAATACTATAAAGCAGTGCAAAGAACAGGTGACTACTATATGGCTGGCTTCTAAAGAGATTTTGTTGAGTTACAGAAGTCAGAAAAAAATGGTATATACTACAACATTCCATTTACAAGAAGATTACAAATCCTCAAGGGTAATCTATGGAGTTAGGAATTAGAATAGTAACTGCCTCTGGTTGGGGCAGGTAGTGGTATGAAAAGGAGAAGCAGTGGATATGAAAGAACTTTTTAGGGGTAATGGAAATATCTTTATCTTGATTGGGCAGATAGTCCCAGGTGTACACAGTTTTCAATACTCATTTAACTGAATATGTAATATGCATGTATTCCACTGTATGTAAATTATAATGTGATACAAATACCTATATCCATGCATAAATAAATGGATGGATGGATGAATGAGTGGATAAAAAATATAGCTTCTGAATTCAGAAAGTCTAGATGTGAATCTTAGCATTAAAAGTTCCTGCTGTGTGACCACATACAAATTATTTCTTGTGCTTAAACTTGATTTGATAATAATAGAATGTTGTGAGGATGAAGTAAGTTCATACATCTAATGAGCATTGGACAGTGCTAGGAATAGAGTAATACTTCAATAACTTTTATGATGACATTTTTCTCTTTGTGATATGAAGACATTAAGTGGATTGTAACTCAATATCTATATTCTGTTTCATATATACTGTTTCTTTCTGGCAAACAAGATAATTTATTGGCCAGTCAACAAACTGTATCTTCTTATTGCATAAGCAATCATTTTTATTATATAAATGAAGGTACTAAATGATCACTTGCCATTTTACTGTGTTAATCAATTAGCGAGATCTGTTCACAATTAACTGTTATAATCTGTCAGTGTACAAAACCAGTGTGTAAAACCATTGGCAGGTACAGAACCAACATGTAAAAATTAAGACCACTGAAAAATATAGTATCACATATTTATATATTTTTACATTGAATTCCAAAATTCTTAGTTTATTAAATGAGAAGCCCTATGAAAAAGTCTTAGACACTTTCATATAGTAGGTACAGAAAAAGCCACTACTTTTCATAATTGAAGTAATAGAAATAGTAGGAGTGAATACAATTCCCAGTTCTTTCAATCCACCAAAGTAAAGCTTTCTTTAAAAACACCAGGAAAAAGAAAAAACCTTTCATAATTTAAATAATCCTTCCCTAGGATTTGTCTGTTAGCTGAAAAGGTCTTAAAATTTCTATTAGGAGATAAAGTAGTGAAAACGTTATGGATGCTCAAGCCTGCCTGTCTGGTTTTAATGACTTCTATTAGCACTTGCATATGTGAGCAATGAGGAAGTCATCCTGTCATCTCCCAGGACAGCAATAGTCACAATGAATGATCGGGGAAAAATCGGTTTCTCCCACTGAGGTCATTTATTATTGCCCATGATTTCTTACTTCTAAGGCCACTACAAAGTCATTCCTCACAATGTTAGCTCCTAAGGAGAGCAGTTAGAAAAGCAATAGACGTACATGGTAGTATTCCCATTGACTGAGTTATAAGAAAGTGTTTTATCTTTATTAAATGTGATGTCATCAGACTCTGTGTTTGAGGCCTTATTTATTAAAATAACTGTATCTAGTTTTCTTCTATTCTGCTCAAAGAGATATATTATCTATCTTAAGAAAAGATGTAAATTCTTGGAGATCTGAAATTCTTGTGTCCATTCATACAAAACCTACTAATGAAGCTCCAATTTTAATCCCTGTTTAGGTTACTTATCTGATCATATAGACAGTAAACAGGATAATTCACCATCACTTAAAAGCAATTTGCAATGTGAAAAGTTAATTAGCAGTGATGCCATGTCCATTTATATTAGATACTATGCTAAGCATCAGGAAGACCCCCTGGAGAAGGGATAGTCTGCCCACTCCAGTATTCTTGGGCTTCCCTCGTGGCTCAGCTGGTAAAGAATCTGCCTGCAATGTGGGAGACCCGGGTTCAATCCCTGGGTTGGGGAGATCCCCTGGAGAAGGGAACAGCTACCCACTCCAGTATTCTGGTCTGGAGAATTCCATGGACTGTATAGTCCGTGAGGTTGCAAAGAGTCAGACATAACTGAGTGACTTTCAAAAAAAAAAATACTAATTGCTAGGTATCCTTTATCTGATTAATTTCAGTTTCTTCATACTTATTACTTCAAAAGTAATGTTTCTTAAATATAAAAACTAGGCGGACTTTCATATTTCTTACCACTAGTAAACCTTTCCCAGGTCTTATGAAGGAGACCAGTCACCCTAGACCTACTAACTTTTAACATGTTGTCTACTTAGTTGTACAGGCTTTGATTTCACTGCACATTCAATGGCAGTTCTTAATGTCTTGATCTCTGTCCATTACATTTTAGACAGGAGTGAACAACTCATTTGGTGCACACAGAAAAAATTTTATGAAAAATGTATAGTTATGATTGGCTGTGGGAACACAGTGTCAGCTGTGAGAACACTTCATTACATACATGTATCCAAATGGTAGTAGACTCCAATAAGATTATAATAGTTTAAGTTATCTTCCTTTATCAGCTCTCAGAAATGTCAGGATTTTCCAATAAATATTTCTGATATTTCATTGGCAGATTCCTTATTGGATGCAAATTGAGGTATTGGGAGGAATAATTAATCCTTCTTGCCTTTGGACTATTACTGGTAAAAAGCTTTTGTTAGGTTAAAATTTCATAAAAGGGCATTAAGGAAGAAATCACTAAGGACTAGGAAAACAGGGAGAAACATCCCACATTTTGAGTAGGCCTTCAAAACCTCAGTTTGAAAACTGCAGGGAAGTTTATTGCAACATTTCTAGATGATTATTCAAAACCAAAGTAAGAGTCCTAATCTTATGCCTCTGCAGGGAGCCTCTTATAATGATGACCCTCTCGTTAAAAAGGATATGAAAGCAAAAATTGCCTCTGATGGCATCCATAGCACTAAAATTATAATTTGCTCATTACAATATGGTTAAAGAAGGCATTTTACCCTGGAAATTAAGGTTAAAACACTTTCAATGTAATAGTTGAACATTCCCTCATATTTTCCTGTGTTCATTAATTTTTTGGGAATCATGAGAGAAACAGTCCTTTTTAATTCAATTTCAGTCTGTCTACAAGATGTTGCTTATAAAGATAATAATGACAACAACTATAAGTTTTATCAATTTAATCAGTAGTTGGCTATAAATGATGATTAAAGTTTTACCTTCATTCTCATAAAAACCTCCAAAGGTTAAAAAGTTATAATCTTAAATAGTATATTTTCTATGCTTCAAATATATAACATTTATATATGTACAAGTGAGTGAGTGAAAATTGCTCAGTCATGTCTGACTTTTTGCAGCTCCATGGACTGTAGCCTGCCAGGCTCCTCTGTCCTTGGGATTCTCCAGGCAAAAGTACTGAAGCGGGTTGCAGTGCCCTTCTCGAGGGGATCTTCCTGACCCAGGGATCGAACCCAGGTCTCCTGCATTGCAGGTAGATTTTTTACCAGCTGAGCCACCAGAGAAGCCCTGTATATGTATATGTATGTGTATATGTATATATATATGCATATGCATATAAACACACACACATATAATGGTTTCATTGTTTGGTCCATTTTGAGGAAATTCTCTCATATTTTATATGGGAGAAGAAATAATGATTTTTTTCAAGGCTCCATGGAAACCTATTGTAGCTGCTTCACTTGCCTTGTAGCTAAGGAAGGACTTTTGAAGCAGGAAATAAAGGGCATCATGTGATTCCTGGACTGAGGTATGAGGACCAATGTTGATGGAACTGACCAGCAACAGAGGCTGACTCTAGAAGTAGCCTTGAGACTCAGGCTTCCATGTATGTTCAGTTCTTACTTCCAGCCAAACAGGTGGAGCAAAACAATGGCTGATACTCAAAGAGTCAGCTAGCACACCGCTATCCTTAAGATACGTCTATGAACTTGTTGGTTTCAGGTCCAGATCTATAAAAAGAAAGCAAATCTCCAATACCCTTAACCACCAAGCTAGAGTTGGTGTAGAAGATTGGGGAAGAGAATTAAGATTTAAACTGGAATCTGTGACTGAATATATAAGCTTGGCAGCAGGTAAAACTGGCCTGACTAATTATAATGATGTTAATTTTAACCATGATTAGACTCGAGACAGTGACAATTACTGTGTTTTGTTTGGTAATTATACTCTGCGATGTTCATGTTTTTAGAGAAAGGGTAGCAAGGGCACATCCCATGATTATCTCTGGCTTCAGACAGGGTTGCCATGGGTCACAGGATGATTCTGAGCCTTGCAGTGAGCACCTTTCCTGACATCTGTTTCCTGCTTAACAGAGGCTGGAAAATAGAAAGGTACAAGGAAAGAGGCAGGAGGTAGGACACACAACTTTCAAACGTCCGTGATGGGACTCTCCCCATAGAATGATAGTGCTCACCTCCTCAGGACTTAAAATGCAACCGTCTTGAGCATCTCTTGTTTTTCTTTAACATTACAGCTGTTGGCCTGGAGAAGGAAATGGCAACCCACTCCAGCATTCTTGCCTGCAGAATTCCATGAACAGAGGAACCTGGCAGGATATAGTCCACGGGGTCGCAAAGAGTCAGACACGACTGAGTGACTAACACACAAACACACACACATACACACTTAGCTGTTGGCTACATTTTAGATATTCTCTGCTTGAACTGGGAGTAAGCTGTGATGCAAACGCACAAAATGAAAAGATGAGTAACATCTGATGATTCGATTTCTATCTCTTGCAGACTCTGTGTTGCAGCCCAGGTGTCCCCAACCACTGGGGTCTAATCCCTGATGATCTGAGGTGGAGCTGAGGTAATTTAGTGAAATAAGTGAAGTCATTTAGTTTGTGTCTGACTCTTTACGACCCCATGGACTGTAGCCTGCCAGGCTCCTCTGTCCATGGGATTCTCCAGGCAATAATACTGGAGTGGGTAGCCATTTCCTTCTCCAGGGGGTCTTTCCACCCCAGGGACTGAACCCACATCTCCCACATTGCAGGCAGATTCTTTACCATCTGAGCCACTAGGGAAGCCCTGGTGCACAAAAAAGTACACGATAAATGTATGTACTTGAATCATCCTGATACCATCCCCCATCCAGTCCACGGAAAAATTGCCCTCCTCCAAACTGGTCCTTGGTGCCAAAATGGTTGGGGTCCACTGCTGCAGCCTACCCAGAAGGATGGAGAGAGGAGGAAAATACCGAGGTGGAGAACATGGCTTTCCTTTTCTGCAAGCATGGGTCTTGTAATTTTGTCAAAGGCAGAGAGAAGTGTAGGACTATGGACACATTTCAATTTCAATGAATCCATGCTAATTAAAAAAATCACATATCATAATATTATCTTCAGCTATTTTCAAATTGGATAAGCAGGGCTCGGAGGGAGTGAAGTGCAACACCACAAAACGCAAATATGCTCCTGAGATTAAAACCTAGTTTTATGTTTTTTTTTTACCTGTTGCTAGGGCATATTTTGATACCTAAGTAAACAATTAATATATTTATGTGACACTTAAACTGAGGATAATGTAGGAATTTACTAGTTGCTCTTTCCCTTTCCAGATGGCCATTAACTGTGTAACTCTGAAATGTATTTTATAGTAACAGTTGGGAAAAGGGAGCAATTAATTGAATGATAAAGGTTATCTAATTGAAATTCAGTATTCTGTTTTGTCAAGAGTAAAGGAGACATATTTGGCTCCAGTGGAAAGTGCCACAAGATATACTACTTGGACAAAGAAACAAAGTAAAACACTGCAGAGAAGTCTGTGCAGTAGATGGTACCCAGGATCACAGGGGGTCAGCTTACACGAATGCCCCTCGGGCAAAGACTTTCATGTTTGTACATGATAAACTCATCTGGACCGTTCAACAACAAAAAGGAAGTGATAACAACATTAATTATAAATCCAGAAAATCAAATACACCGACATAAAATGCTGTCAGATTTTTTTTTTCTTTGAAGTTACCTCTTTGAAGACTCGTATGCTCAAATACTCAACAAATCTGTTCCAATGGCAACCTTGGAATTCAAAGAAAAAATATAGCATAGCTCTATTTTCATCAGGATTTGAGTGCCTATAATTTCTGACTTCTTGAGATTGATCTTGATAGGCGTCCTTTTAAAGATCCCCGGGTGCGGTTTTTCTGGTGATTCTCTAGAGATATTTTTATCAAAAGAAAGTGTGACTTTTTGGTCATTTATTCCAAGTAAGTTTCAATAGAACAGTATTTTCAGATACCTATTAGATACCAGGTATGGTTTAGCCTCAAGCCTAGAAAGAATAATAGTGTAACAATAACAGTAATAGTGTTATATATAATACTATGCGTGTAAAACTATGCTTCCCTGGTGACTCGGTGGTAAAGAATCTGCCTACCAATGCGGGAGATGAGGGTTCAATTCCTGGGTTAGAATAATCCCCTGGGGGAGGGCACGGCAACCCACTCCAGTATTCTTGCTTGGTAAGTCCCATGAACATAGGATCCTGGCGGGCCAAAGTCCATGGGATCACAAAAGAGTCGGACATGACTTGGCAATTAAACAACAACATACAGCTTTATATATCACTATGTAACATATATAAATCAGTGTATAATATAACAATAATAATAACTATTATACTTTTTGAACCTTAGTGCATACTGGGACCTTCAATGTTTTTTAAAAATATAATCTCATTTTACTCTCAAAATAATCTTATAGGGGTAGGACTCCCCCCACAAATTTTATAAACAAGGAAACTGAGAGAGTAAATAACTTGCCGAAGACCTTACTATTAGCAGATGTCAAAGTCATACATACCCCAATACTGAAATCAACTTTACTCGTCCACCCAAGCAACCTAATCCATTAAAAACACACATGATAGAATAATCAAAGGCAAATATACCTTTAGCACTGCTAAATTCTACAACGTTTCTCTGTTCAATCACTCAGCTCACTCTTTGCTCTCAAACAACTTGCCCTCTCTCCTACCCTCTCCCTCTAAACAGATGAAATTGCCTCTTACTTTAAGGAGCAATTAGAGAGGAACTCCTTGAATCCTGTCCTTTCACCCCCATGACTCACCACATCAGCATATTCTCTTTTCTTTCCTTGTGTTACAGGAAAAGAGGCAGCCCCTCCTCCTATGGCAACTGACGCCCAGACTTCTCCTCTTTCATCTCCTAGGTCCACCATCATGTATCCTTGCTCTAATACACTCAATGTGAAGTGGGGATAATAATTATACTCAGTTGTTAGGGTGATTGTGAGGATCAAATTAGGCTGTATGTGAAAAAGCAACACATAGTTAACATACATAGAAGGGTAAAGAAGACGAGGAAGACAATACTACTCTCCAGATAGCCTGCTCTTCTTTGGAAGCTATGATCTCTATACCACTTTCTTCCTCTTTAGGATAAAGCTTTGACAAAGGGGTTAACAGTAAAAAATAAAATAAAATAAATTAAATACAACAAAATATATGTGCAAGCTTTGGGAATAGCTGTGGCAGGAGGGTGCTTAGTGGCTTGAGAAACAGGTTTAATATTCTTTCATTGTAAAAAATACTACCATATAAATTTTCTGTTGCATACAATAAGCCTGAGTGGGTGTTTTGTGAGCTAATATTATGATGCTAAGAAATTATAAAAAGACTTCAGACTCCCCAGTGTTGTTTTTACCTGCAGATTTCCTTCTCCATACTCTCAAGATCTCCTGGGCCATGTGCTAATTTTAGCATGTCAAGAGGAAATTATAAAATCTCATTAGGGACATCTCTCTGGGGCCACATAATTTTAATAAAGTATAAAATAAGTTCAGTGTGGAGACAATTGCTTGGAAATTCTTCTCTCTCAGTTATCTTAAATAATTTACTTTTAAGAAATAGTAATAAACCAAATTGACTTTTATAGAAGACCCCTAACCTTTTAAGTGGTACTATTTGAAAGTTTATTTTTTGCTCATTTTCCTAAACTGCAGGCCAAACTGTGTTTTCTTATCTCCACAATTTCTCCATTTTCTTTCTTTTTATAAAATAATCATTGCATCTTTTTGCCTACAATATGGGCACAATTTACCACTAGAAGATTTCATAGCTTTTCTTTTGTTATCACTTAAGTGAAATCCCAGGTCACCAAGAGGCCCAGAGTCAAAGTGGAAAAGAGTATGTCTATCTGGTTGGAGAACAGTGTGACCAAAAATAACATAAAATCATCTAGTTCAATCTTCTAGTATTAATTTGTGGACTGAGGATGTAGAAGATGGATTGTCTTCTATACAAATAGCCCAGGTGATTAGAGACAAAGTGTACTCCAATACCCAGACCTCTAGGTTCCATTCCCTGCCGCCTTCCATTTAAACTGGGTGAACTCTAGAAATGCAGGGAACATAAAATGTATTTCCTTAGTTAAGCAGAAATTCTGTAAAGCCCACATTCTAGAAACATATTTATGAACATTTCCTAATGACTTCATAGTTATGCAGAGATTTATCTTCTGAAGTTAAAAACTCATTTAATATATATTAATTTGCTTTTCTATGCTAATAATAAGAGTTGCAATTTAACCCTTTGTTTGTTGTATGATCTTAACTGCTTCTGATTCATCTTAAGTATAAGCAACGGTGGATAATGAACATGCATTATTGTAGAAGATAAACAAATGCTGACTTAAAGATTTGTATTTGAATTCCATGCAACTAAGTTGGCCAACTTAGGGTTTCTGCTTCTCAGTTTACAACTAAAATGGAGATCATATATGTTGTCCTTTCTTTGAAAGATTTATGAATGTCCAAGGAGATGACCTATGTGAAAAGGTTCTTTAAATTAAAGAATATTACAGTTTCATAGTGACATTGGGAGACTTGATGAAAGACATAGTGACAAGTAGGATTAAATCCAAGGGAGGAGATTTAGTCAGTTTTCTAGAGGCTTCAGGAGTCAGTACATGGGTAAATTCACCATGATGTAGGGTTTAGTTCCCAGCCTTTATATAGGCAGAAACCCAGACTGATTTAAACTCAGGTGAAATGGACTGAGAAAAACTAAACTCAAAACCTATTACAAACCAGCAAGAAAATTCCTAAATTTTAAAGACCAGAATGTTCATGCTTCCATTCCAGAACAACACCTCCCTGATGTCAGACAGGATATAGGCAAGGGAACTTTCTAAATATAAAAATAAGTTTCTTCCTTTACAAATACATTAGATTGTGGTGGGTCTTTAAAAAAATGTTTACTCTTTTGCTACTTGTTTTTATTATTCTCTTTCTCTCTTGTAGACTCATACACATATGTGTGTAAAGTTTTTTTCTAAACCATTTGAGATCAGGTTATAGATACTGGAAGAAAAGCTGTGACCAACCTAGACAGCATGTTAAAAAACAGAGACATTACTTTGCCGACAAAGGTCCATCTAGTCAAAGTTATGGTTTTTCCATAGTCATGTATGGATGTGAGAGTTGGACCATAAAGAAAGCTGAGTGCCAAGGAATTGATGCTTTTGGAGCGTGGTGTTGGAGAAGACTCTTGAGAGTCCCTTGGACTGCAAGGAAATCAAACCAGTTAATCCCAAAGGAAATCAACCCTGAATATGCATTCAAAGGACTGATGCTGAAGCCAAAACTCCGATACTTTGGCCACCTGATTGGAAGAACTGACTCATTGGAAAAGACCCTGATGTTGGGAAAGATTGAAGACAGGAGAAGAAAGGTTTGACAGAGGATGAGATGGTTGGGTGGCATCACCAAATCTAGGAACATGAGTTTGAGCAAGCTCTGGGAGTTCATGATGGACAGGGAAGCTTGGCATGCTGCAGTCCATGAGGTCACAAAGAGTTGGACATGACTGAGCAACTGAACTATAGATATCGTGATTTTTATTATTTAATATTTAGTGTATATTTTCTAAGAACAAATACATTATCTTACTGTATCTTTGGTTCAGTTACCAAATTAAAAAAATTAACATTGTTACAATACTATTCAGACTCTAATTTTGTCAGTTGCTTTAATAATAATCTTTACATATTTTCTCCCCTTCAGTCAAGGATCACAGATTGCATTTAGTTGTCATGTTTCTTTAACATCCTTTGATCTGGAATAGTTCTTCGGTTTTTCTTTCTCCATACGACATTGACATTTTAAAGAACACAGGCCGGGTTTTTTTCTTCCTTCATTCCTTCTTTTGATTTTTTTTAGAGAATGGTCCTCATTTGGGTTTATCTGATGTTTGCTCATGATTATATTCAGGTTATATCGGTCTGGCATGAACTGCATGTTACTACTGGTTATAGTGTCTCCTGGATACCATATATGGAGGTACTCTTCATTGATGATATTAATTTTGATCACCTGGCAAGGCGTTATTTTGTTTCTCTGCTGGAGAGATACACTGGAGTGTCCCCTTGGCACTCGTTAGCAATTTATGGGGAGAAAAAGACTTTAAGTCTGTATTTTTCTCCTCATTAAACTTTCCTCACGATTTATCATACACTGACAATTTTTCCCTATGTGATTTTCATGTTGCAGTGATAGTAATTTTAAATGGTTGCTTAAACAGTACAGTGGTTCTTAAAGAGATTTTATCCAGACTCTGATAGTCCCAGTGAATCCTTTTCACCTCCCTAACAGTAGGCAAAGATTTGGTGACACCTTCCCTAGTATAGCACTGGATGAACATTGCTGCCTGCTTATCTCTTTCAGTTTCCCTTTTCCATGCTCTAGGTTAGCCATCCCTCTTTCTGTTCAATCTTTCTCCAGACAGGGTAAGTTTCAGTTTATTTCTTTTTTAAATGATTAACTGCAAACACATTTCAGACCTGTCTTTCTGTCAGTCAGTCAGTCAGTTCAGTCACTCAGTTGTGTCTGACTCTTTGTGACCCCATGGACTGCAGAACGCCAGGTTTCCCTGTCCATCACCAACTCCCGGAGCTTGTTCAAACTCATGTCCATCAAGTCCGTGTTGCCATCCAACCATCTCATCCTCTGTCTTCTCCTTTTCCTCCTGCTTTTAATCTTTCTCAGCATCAACATCTTTTCCAATGAGTCAGTTCTTCCAATCAGGTGGCCAAAGTATTGGAGTTTCAGCTTCAGCATCAGTCATTCCAATGAATAGTGGGGACTGATTTCCTTTATAATGGACTGGTTGGATCTCCTTGCAGGCCAAGTCTCAAGAGTCTTCTCCAACACTACAGTTCAAAAGCATCTATTCTTTGGCACTCAGCTTTCTTTATGGTCCAACTCTCACATCCATACATGAATACTGGAAAAACCATAGATTTGACTAGATGGGCCTTTGTCAGCAAAGTAATGTCTCTGCTTTTTAATATGCTGTCTAGGTTGGTCATAGCTTTTCTTCCAAGCAACAAGCATCTTTTAATGTCATGGCTGCAGTCACCATCTGCAGTGATTTTGGAGCCCCTAGAAAGTCTGCCACTGTTTCCATTGTTTCCCCATCTATTTGCCATGAAGTGATGGGACTGGATGCCATGATCTTCATTTTTTGAATGCTGAGTTTTAAGCCAACTTTTTCACTCTCCTCTTTCACTTTCATTAAGAATCTCTTTAGTTCCTCTTTGCTTTCTGCCATAATGGTAGTGTCATCTGCATGCTACTGCTACTGCTAAGTCACTTCAGTCATGTCCAACTCTGTGCGACCCCATCCCTGGGATTCTCCAGGCAAGAACACTGGAGTGGGTTGCCATTTCCTTCTTCAATGCATAAAATTGAAAAGTGAAAGTGAAGTCACTCAGTCATGTCTGACTCTTCACGACCCCATGGACTGCAGCCTACCAGGCTCCTCTGTCCATGGGATTTTTCAGTCAAGAGTATGGAGTGGCGTGCCATTGCCTTCTCCGACATCTGCATCTCTGAGGTTACTGATATTTCTCCTGACAGTCTTGATTCCAGTTTGTGTTTCATCCAACCTGGCATTTCTCATGATGTATTATGCATATAAGTTAAATAAGCAGGGTGACAATATACAGCCTTGACATACTCCTTTCCCAATTTGGAACCATTCTGTTGTTCCATTTCCAGTTCTAACTTGCTTCTTGACCTGCATATAGTTTTTTCAGGAGGGAGGTAAGGTGATCTGGTATTCCCATCTCTTTCAGAATTTTCCACAGTTTGTTGTAATCCACAAAGCCTTTAGCATAGTCAATCAAGCAGAAGTCAATGTCTTTCTGAATTACATTCAAATCAAATTCATTGGCATCTTAGTTGTTTCCAGACTCTTAAGTTACATATCCAAAGACAGTTACTTAGTTAATTCTCAGGATAGTCACATCTGTTGTTTGCATTTTAGCTAGCTAAAAGTTCAAAGAACAACTTGATTTTTCTTCTTCCCATGTTCTTGAAAGCCACCTTATTGTCTTGTTCTCATACTTCTTAAGCAAGTATTATTACACTGATGGCTATTATGAACAATGTTAGTAATGTAGACAATTCCAGAATAAATTCAAGAATTTCTTCTGTTTAATTATTGTTTGCTCAAAAACTAAAGTACTTAAAAAATTGTTCAAATCTATGCTTTCCAATCAGTTGTAAGTCTGCTTAGAGTATTAATTTCTAAACTGATTTTGGATTTTCCCAGCAGAAATAAAACTTGACAGTCAAGGATAAGGCATGACATATCATGGCAAAATGACTTGTAATATATGTATTTTTAATTTGCTTTGTACTAGTTATAGAATTTGCAGTCTTGAGAATGTCTTAAGGAATATGACTTTACCAACTCCTTTTATCAGTGGGGACTCAAACCTCAGAGGATTTCAGTGTCTTGTTCCTTGTAAATTTGGCAATCTCCTTTGCACAGCCAATCTCACAGCCAATATCCTTTCTTTTTTCCCAAAATGCTGCCAACTTCTTGGTTCTGGCCTTTATAGTTGATCATTCAAGTTTCTCAAGGTTTTGAAATAGCATCTTTGCCTTCATTCTTATTCATTTGTAATTAATGAGAGCATAGAGCAGAGAAGACTTAACCCAGACAGGGGGCTGCGAACCCAGAGAAGCTTCTAGAAGGAACTCTTGAGCTTGAGTTTAAAAAATGGTCAGGGAAATCAACAGTGGACCTTTATAAAACTCCTGCAAATCATGAGAATAAACTATAGAAATATTCAGACTTCATAGTCATTTTAAAATGGTGCTCCTAGTATACTTGGCAGTTGAGAGAGGATGTGATTGAGTGGTTTCTTAAAAGAGGGTTCATGAAGTTCTTGGTCTGCCTTTTATCATAGCAGTTGTGTGAGAAAATTTTGTTGGAAAAAAGAAACTTAAGGGTTTTTTTTTTTTTTTAAAACTGATAATTTAAGAACTTATGTAACTGATGATCAGTGATAATTCTGACACTTTGAACTTTAGAATTCTCTTAAATAAGTTAAAATCCATTTGAGATACTTTGTTTTCTAGTTATCACCTGCAAAGATTTTTTTTTAAGTAATGACTGATTGCTACCTTTAAAAATACTTTCATTTGCATGAAAAAATCAAATATTTCATTGCATTAAACATGTTTGGCATGTGAAATTCTCAGCAGAGCCAACTATGTTCTAATTATCGTGATGGTGATGAGTCTCAATATAAAAGTGTTTTAATATCAATTTTACAGGATATCAGAGCAGCTGTCAGGATTAAATGTATTTATATTCTGCCAAGGAACTCTTAACAGCTAAACCATATGACCTAATCCATTAAATTCTGTGAACTAAAAACGAGGTATTCCAGTAAATAATAAGAAATACAAAATAATATTACTGACTAAATGACTAACAAGTAAAATTTTCTTCTTCGCCTAAAATAGATGACTCACATCACCCTGTTTTTCTGTTTTTCTTACTTGCCAATAACTCTTTCCCCTTCTCATTGACTTAAATTACACCAAGTGAAACCCAATGGTTAGCTAAAGGTTTACCTTAACAGCCAGTTTTAACTATTTTTTAAATAAGTGATATAGGAAATTGTTTCTTTTTACGGCTCTTCAAATGAACTACATGTCAGCTGTCATCAATGCAGCAGTTAATCGTACTGTGTATGATCAAAAGACAGTTCAGTCTCTGATTATTTTAGCCATTTTAAGGAACAAACGAGGTCAACCATCTAGTGTTACATATAGTTACTTGTTTTAATGATTTCTAATTCTCTATGGAGAATTCTGTCAAAGTTCCTTGATGTCTTTGATAGATGCAAATTTCAAAAAGTTGACCGGGTTCAAAAATGTCCTTCTTATCTGTATCACCAGGAAGAATAAACCCTGGTCCGCTATGAAGATAACTCTTATCACCTCTTCTGGAGGAGAGCAGGAATTGAACAGATGCTTTTTGAATGAGCACAGGAAGCAAATGAATAACTTTGTAATAAACTTACAAAGATACTATCTCTAATAATATTAATTAACATGACAGGTTGTACATTAGAGAAAAGGTACATTAAAAATATATTACTTTTTCAAATGGTCCATACTTGTTAACATTAGAAATGGTAAGAATTAAGTAAATTGATGATTTTCTGTCTTAGTCTTTATTTTCCTTAAAATTTCTTCCATAGCTCAGGTAATTGGAATAGGTCTCAGTGACACAAAATTATTAAGTTTTTCTCATTTTTCTTTTATGTATTGCATTACTCATTTGAGAAACACCTGACATACATTTGGGGGGGGAATCTTTTGGGGTTCCCTGGTAGCTCAGATGGTAAATTGTCTGCCCGCAATGCGGGAGACCCAGGTTCAATCCTTGGGTCAGGAAGATTCCCTGGAGAAGGAAATGGCAACCCACTCCAGTACTCTTGCCTAGAAAATTCCATGGATGGAGGAGCCTGGTGGGCTACAGTCCATGGGTCGCAAAAAGTCAGACACAATTGAGCGACTTCACTTTCACTTTCTTTCTTTATGGTAGACAATTATATTATGGAGGAAACTTGTTATACATGAAAGAAACATATCAAGCAAAATAAAATGTAGGTTTCCTTGAAGTAAAAGATAAAGACAAGTAATATGACCCCACTTTCATTCTGAACTTGGGAGCTTGCTTGGAAAGAATGATAGTAATATTATTAGGGAAAGAAAGATACCTTTTTGAACCAAGAAAGAAGGAAACTTTACCTGAGGAAAAGTATTGCTAAAGCAGCCTGTTGTTAATATTGCTTCCTCTAAATAATACTGCAATTTATAATTTAATTAGTTTCATCTTATTCAGTGGCTTCCCTGGTGACTCAGACTGTAAAGAATTTGCCTGCAATGCAGGAGACCCAGGTGCAATCCCTGGATTGGGAGGATCCCCTGGAGAAGGGAATGGTAACCCACTCTAGTATTCTTGCTTGGAGAATTCCATGGACAGAGGAGCCTGGTGGGCTACAGTCCATGGGGTTGCAAAGAGTTTAACAGGACTGAGCAACTAACACTTTCACTTTCATCTTAGTATTTTTTTTTTATTATAGGCAATACATTCTACTGATCACAGGGACTCAGTCTTTAATCTCTTCTTTGCTTAAATTGTAGTTAAAAGAATCTGGATTTTTGTTAACAAGTGCATGCTTATCTGCAGGGTAAATAAAGCTTTACTACCCACTTCAAAGCCTATCCTGAACATTAGTTCTGAGTTCCTGTTTCATAAGAACAAATGTTTTGAAATGGTGCTTTAATATATAGGCTTCGGGATTAGTTTGTTAAGCAGTAACTGAGAAAACGGTATTGAAATCATGCATTTCCCTAGTTCACCAGAGTGTGTGCTGCTGAAGGTGTAAAAACCTGTTTGACCTCTTAGTAGAAAATTAAAAGAATTAGAGGAAAATGGAAATAAAGATCTTGAATGGGTAAAGGAGTTACTGAGGTTACACCATCAGTGACAATTCTGTAGATAGCTCTGATTCCCAATCAATGTTTTAGAACTGTTCTACTTCCTAATGAGATGAATGAGAAACCATGCCCTGTTTCACAGTGAATAAACAGCATTTGATCAGGTATTTAAGAGAGACACTTTCAAAGTGAACCTGTTACAGAATAAGGCTGATTTTGGCTTCCCCAAACATTGTTGTACACATCATCATATCATCCTTTTGAGGTAAATGATTTCAGAAGACATCCATGAGAACATTTTTAAGGATAGAAAGTATTTTAGGAAGAATATGGAATTATTATGGGGGAAAAGGGTGTTGGATTCTTCCACCTGAGTTGACTATTTAAACACGCTGTGTGAGAGTAGGGTATTTAGCAAATCCTGCGACAGTTTTAGGTGGGGATATAGGAAATTTTTCTGATGGTCCTCAAATCCATGTCCTCTACTATAACTTGACTTACTATTTATTGAATATCCTCAGTTTTACTGCATTTGCATTTAGTGAGATTTTATTTAAAATAATTTGGCCACCAGATGAAACTTTGAAATATCTTTGTCATAGAGCAATGAATTTCCAGGGATTGTAACTCATCTTTTATTGTGGTCCACCTTATTTGATATCAAGTAGAATGCCTGCTCCAGATTCTTTATATACTGTTTGTTTGCCTGTAGAAATGTCACCAAACAGCATCAGCTATGGCCTGAATTTCTTAGGAAAATGCATTTGTTTTCTATTGCAGCTGCAACAAATTATTCACAAATTCAGAGTCATATCTTACAAATCTTTATTATTGTAAACTACAAAACTATTATCTCATGGTTCTTTAGATGAGAAGTCCAGCACAAAAGTCACTGGGCTAAAACCATGTGTTAGCAAAACTGTGTTTCTTTCTAGAGGATCCATATATTTTCTTGGCTTTTAGTTTCTATTGCCCTCCTCCCCACCGACTCCAGTATTCTTGCCTAGAGAATCCTGTGGACGAAGGATCCTGGTGGGCTGCTGTCCATGGGGTCGCACAGAGTCGGACACGACAAACGATTTAGCGTGCATTGGAGAAAGCAATGGCAACCCACTCCAGTGTTCTTGCCTGGAGAATCCCAGGGACGGAGGAGCCTGGTGGGCTGCCGTCTATGGGGTCGCACAGAGTCGGACACGACTGAAGCGACTTAGCAGCAGCAGCAGCCCTCCTCCCATATCCTCCCCCCAATTCTTTGATTCATCCTCTTCTGTCATCGTCAAAGCCAGCAGTATCTCCCTGACCATACTTCACAGTCACATTTCCCTCTGAGTTTCTTCTTCTGTTTCTCTCCGACATATTTAAGGACCTTTGTAATTAGCTGGGCCCACTCAGAGAATCCAGAACAGTTTCCTCATTTCAGTTGTTCTTAATTCACATATGAGAAGGCCCTTGCCACACAGGATAACAGATACACAGGTTCCAAGGATTACAGCATGGACCTCCTAATTTTATCTTAGATTTCTGTCTGACTGTGGAGCTCTAACTTTTACCCCCCAAATAATATCTATATTACATTCCACAGAAATCATTTTCTATCGAAAGCCCTTTATGAAGTACTGATATGATAACACTTTCTGTACTTTTTAATCATTGTCAACATACTCTCCAGTGATATTTGAACCTTTATGTAAGGAGGTACAATTAAACTACAATGTTCTGCCTCAATAAATATTTTTAAAATAAATGAAAATGAAAGATACTATTTTTATTAAAGATTTTAAGTTAATGTGTACTAACCACTTACCTCATACCTAGTTTTTTTTTTAATCATTAGATATTTCTAAACAGCAAAAACTTTGTCACTCACTTATAGATTGAGGCATTAAAAAACAACTCAAGTTGTTTCAAGTTTCTTTGCTTTCTTATTATTTCTTATACAAAGCAAATAGGAAACTAAAAGACACCAACTCTCACATGTAAATCATAAAGACCAAGTTTTGTGAATCAGAAATCAAAATGGATTTGTTACTCCAAATTAGTGTTAGTAAACAAGCAACTGGGCTTCCCAGGTGATGCTAGTGGTAAAAAACCTGCCTGCCAGTGCAGGAGGCATAGGAAACACGGGTTCCATCCCTGGGTTGGGAAGATCCCCAGTACTCTTGCCTGGAGAATCCCATGCACCATGGAGCCTGGCAGGCTTCAGCCCATAGAGCTGCAAAGAGTCAGACATGACCGAAGTGACTTAGAACACACGCAGACAAGCAACTCTGTGCTACTTCCATTTTATTTCTGTAACTCTATTTAAGTTTGCCTTTGTTTAAGCTGAATATCTTTATTGTAGATAATAGAAATATTGGCTTCTAGAATATGGAAGTTGGCAAAGTTTTAATGTTTTAGAGGATTGTTTAATATGAAAAACTGGTAGTTGTCCATCTAAACTTTGTCTTTTTTATGCTAAAATAAGGGGCAGTCTATTCAACTCACTGTGGAAAAATAGAAGTTTTTATTTTTTTATAAAGTTGGAAAACAGAAGCAATCGATTGCTTACTACAAATAAATCCTAATTTGCAATCATTGGCATGGAGTGTACCCTTAGGTAAGTGGTAGGCAATAAACAAATAGGGTAGTGAATCCAAAAAATATGTTTAAAGACATTACTAGTTTTGTTTCAGAATAAGGTGACTTCCTGGGGCACAATAAATTGTGACATAACATTATTTTTCACGTTCTGTAAGTTTTCATGGACGACTCTTAATTGTGTCAATGCATCACATCTCTAGCAAACACTAAAGAAAATCTTGTTATCATTGATACTGGTGATTTTTCTGTGGAATGATTTTAGAAGCTAAAAGATTTTCTTTTCTTTTAACAGAAGTTACAAAAAATGCTTAGAGTACTTTTGATCACACCTACATGGCTGATGAATTAAAATAGTTAACATATCAAACCAATTTTCAGATGCTTTCTCCTTTTTAACTCTATGGGAATTTTCCCAAGGATACATCAATGGAGAATTTTCTTCAAGGTAACTGATTAATCAATCACAAGATTCTCTAGGCAGCTTCTCCATCACAGACTGAATCTCTGTAGCTGGAGCAGCACAACTGAACTTTGGGCTGCATGTAGACAAAAGATACCTACTTTTGTCCTTCTAATCCATTTTCCATATTGCAGGTGGTGAGTTTTTCAAAATGCTCTTCTGATTAAGTCATTTCTCTGCTTAATACATGGCAATGACTCCTCATGCTTTTAGATTAAGACCATAGTCTCTAAGGTGTCCCACACGGCTCTGCGCAGTACACCCACCTCTTTAGATTTCTCTCGGACTGTGTCCCTAACATACCTGCTCCTTCTTCCTGCCCCTCACCCTACACTCCTTGTCTTTGGCATTTCATCCACAGTAACCTTCTGTGGTTCATCAGTAATACATTAGTTTCTCCTGCCAAGGCCCCTTCATAAATGATTTCCTATGTTTGGAATAATGTTTCTATTCATCATCCTTTACCTTTTATTAAATTAGACTTTTCATTTTGCAATAATTCTATAGTTTCACATGCAGTTTTAAGAAATAATAAGAACATATTCTGTGAATTCTTTATGCAGTTCCCCAAAGGTATGTGTGTACTCATGTCTGACTCTGTGACCTCATGAACTCTAGCCTGCCAGGCTCCTCTGTTCATGGGATCTTCCAGGTAGAATACTGCAGTGGGTTGCCATTTCTTCATCTAGGGGATCTTCTGGACTCAGGGATTCAATCCACGTCTCCTGCATTGGCAGGATTCTTTACTACTTAGCCACCTGGGAAGTCCTCCCCAAAGGTAACATCTTGAGTATCACAACCAGGATATTGGCATTGATATAGTCAAGATTCAGAACATTTTCATCACCATAAAGATCTTGAATGTTGCTCTTTTACAACCACACTGTCCTCCTTCTAGTATCCCCAGCCCCTACTAACCGCCAGCAGCCAATATCTGTTTTCCATTTCTATAATTTGAGATTTTAAGTATTTTAAATAAATGGAAACATCAAACATGTAATCTACTGGGGTTGGCTTTTTTTTTTTAACTCAGCCTAAGTCTTTAGAGATTCATCCAGATTGTTATAATGTGTCAATAGTTTAATACTTTTTATTGTGACGTACCTGTTTGTTAATCTTGATCCACTGATGGACATCTAGATGTTTCCACTTTTTTACTATCATGAATGCTGCTGCTGCCACTGTTGACTGGCTAGGTCGTGGCTGACTCTTTGCCACTGCTTGGACTGTAGCCCACCAGCCTCTCTCCATTGGCTTTCCCAGGCAAGAGTAGAGCTGCTATCAACATATGTGTCGCTGTTTTTGTATGAACATAAATCTTTACTTCTCTGGGATAACTGTTCAGAAGTATAATTGCTAGGTCACATGGTAGGTAGTTGCATGTTCAAGCATTTTCTTTTGTTGTTATTGTTGTTTGTAAACTACTAAACTGTACTGGAGTGCCTGCACTTTTTTTCATTATCACCAGTAATATAACATGATCCAATTTCTCTGTGTCCTCACCAGCATTTGGTCTTGTCACTAATTTTTGTTTTAATCGTTCTATTAATGTGTAGTAATACCTCACTGTGGTTTTAATTACATTTCCTAATAGCCAGTGTGGCTTTGGAGGTGGTGTTGGTTTAGTCACTAAGTCATATCTAACTCTTGCCACCCCATGGACTGTAGCCTGCCAGGTTCCTTTGTTGATGGGATTTCCCAAGCAAGAATACTGGAGTGGGTTGCCATTTCCTTCTCCAGCAGATCTTCCTGACTCAGGGATCAAACCTTGGTCTCCTGTAGGCAGTCTCCTGAACTGCAGGCATATTCTTTACCGATTTAGCCACCAGGGAAACCCACCTGCCAATGCAGGAGACGAGATGCAGGTTTGATCCCTGGTCAGGAAGATCCCCTGGTGGAGGAAATGGTAACCCACTCCAGTGTTCTTGCCTGGGAAATCCCATGGACAGAGGAACCTGCTGACCAATGATATTAAGTAACCTTTCATGTACTTAGTTGCCATTTGTATGTCTTCAGTGAAATGTTTCTTCATGTCGTTTGACTATGTTTTTTGGATTATTTGACTTTGTATTGGTGAGTTCTGAAAGCTGTTATATATTCTAGATACATTGCTGGGTATGTGGCTTGATTCTCCCACTTTGTAGCTTGTCTTTTCATCTTAACAGGGTCTTGTACACAGTAAAAATTTTTATTTTTAATGAAGTCCAACTTATTAATTTTTCCTTTTATGGATTGTTTTTGGTATCAAGTCCAACAACTCTGCCTAGTCCAAGAAACTGAAGATTTCCTCATTTTTTTCCCCTTAAAGATTAATAATTTCACAGCTTACCTTTAAGTTTTTGATACATTCTGAGTTAATTTTGTGTTAGCGGTAAGACTGAGATCAAGGTTTGTTTTGTTGCCTAGATATGTCTTATTGCTTCAGCAGTAAGTTGAAAGACAGTCTATCCTCCCTCGAATTCTTTTGAACTTTTGTCAAAACATCAGTTGGGAATATTTATGTGCATCTATTTCTGTGTCCTCTGCTCTCTATTGATCGGTGTGTCTGTTTACCTAGCAATGCCCCTCAATCTTGATTACTGTAGCTATATAATAAGTCATGAAATTGGGAGGTAGACTCCTCTTATTTTATTGTTCTTTTTCAAAATTGTTTTGGCTATTTTAGTTTCTTTGCCTTTTCATACACATTTTAGAACAATCTTGTCTAGATCTATGAAAAAAATCTTGCTTACGTTTTGATAGGAATTGCATTATACCTGTGTATCAATTTGAAAACTGGTATCTTTATTAGCTGAGCCTTCAAATCCATGAACATATATGTTTTCATCTATTTAGACTTTTTATGTCTCTAATCAGAGTGTGTAGGTTAAGCATATGAGTCTCATAATGTTTTGCTAGATTTACATCTAAAATGTTTCATTTTTAGGGACTTCCCTGGTGGTTCAGGGGTTAAGACTTCATGTTTCCAATGCAGGGGAAGCAGGTTCAATCTCTGGTCGGGGAACAAAGACCCCACATGCTGAGTGGTGTGTACAAAAATGTGAAATAAAGAAAATTTTTTCATGAATAAAATATTTCATTAAAAAACAATTTTAAACATATGTTTAATTTTGTTGTCCACCTGTTCAATTGCTAGCATATAGCTATACAACTGCCCTCCTACATTCTTTTAGCAACAAATTCTCTCCTTTTTCTTTCATATGAGAATATGTTGAGTTTCTCTTCATTCATTCTTACTTTCACTGGGCATAGAATTCTGGGTGATCATATCCTTTCTTTCAGCACCTGAGAAATTTCAATGGGAGCTGATGAGGAATATGCTATTATTTGAATTGTTTTTCCTCTATAGCTAAAATGTCATATTTTTCTGGTTATATTCAAGAATTTTTTTTGTATTTAGTTTTCAGAAGTCCAATTAAGATGTTTCTTGGCTTGAGTTTGTTTTTTATTTTTTCCTGTTTTGGGTTCACTTAGCTTCTTGAATCTGGAGGTTTATGTCTTTTTACAAATTTGGAATTTTCACCCAGTATTTTTCAGGCCTGACCTCTTGTCCTTCTCCTTCTTGAACTCTCAAGTCATGAAAATTAGCTATTTTGTTATGGGTTTCCAAGGCTTGGTATACTTTTTCAGTATATATTTCTCCTTTTTTGGTATTGTATAATATTCTAACTTCCATTTCATTAATCTTTTCTTTGTTCCATCTAATCCACTGTTGAGCCAATTACTAAGCTTTTAATTTCAGTTAGTATATTTTTTCAGTTCTAAAGTTGCCATTTTGTTTCAGTTCTAAAGTGGCAATATATATATACAATTTATCAGAAAAGGCAATGGCACCCCACTCCAGTACTCTTGCCTGGAAAATCCCATGGATGGAGGAGCCTGGTAGGCTGCAGTCCATGGGGTCACTAAGAGTCAGACACAACTGAGCGACTTCACTTTCACTTTTCACTTTCACGCATTGGAGAAGGAAATGGCAACCCACTCCAGTGTTCTTGCCTGGAGAATCCCAGGGACGGGGGAGCCTGGTGGGCTGCCGTCTATGGGGTCGCACAGAGTTAAACACGACTGAAGCGACTTAGCAGCAGCAGCAGCAGCAACATCTCTGTTATATTCTTGTTGGCATCTACTGATTGTCTTTTTCATCCTGTTTGAGAGTTTCCTGGTTATTGGCATGAATAGCAATTTCAAACTGAATTCTGGACAGTCTCCTCTATTCTTTTCTGAGACTATGGACCTGCTTCAAATATTTTTCCCTCAGATCCCACTCCAGAAAAAGGAAAGGAGAGGCACTACCACATTACTGCCAAGTAGAGGTAGAAATTCAGGTTCCCACACACCTTCACAGGCGAGATATATGTGGGGGGTGGGGGTGGGCGGTGGCTCCTTGTTACTGGTGGGCAGGGTTGAGAGTTTGGTGATATGAGCTGTCTCCACTGATATCACAGCAGATGTGAACTAATTATTTCTGAGTTACTGTGAAATATCTGACCATTCATTCAGCCCCTAATGTGATTTCTACTGATGCCATTGGGAGTGGGAGAGGGTGGGGAATGGGTGCTTATTAACTGAACCAGGGGAATGCAAGTCTTATCTCCCTATTTGATTTTTTCTGACAGCAACCTGGCAGGTGTTTGGGGACACTTGTTACAGACGCTTGAGGGTGTAAGTCTAGACTCCTCTCTTAGCCATCCTTAGCATGGATGGCTACAGATTTTCTGGGGTGCATGCCTCAAGTAGAGTAACTATTGTCTAAAATTTTTCTATTTCCTTTTCCTTTTTTTTTTTTTTTTTGGCTAGAGATCAGGCTCTCTTTGGGACTTCTGTCTGCAGATATTGGTGTCCCTGAGTTACCAGCTTCTTGTCTCCAAGTCTAGTATAAATAAAGTAGAAGAAAACCCGGGGAACTTATTACTATTCCTTAAATTCTGTGGTCCCCAGTCTCACTGCTTTCTTTTCTATACCTTTCAGAGCCTTGTGATGTTTGTTTAGTATAAAATACCTAGGGTTTTAGTTATACTTAGGCATGAATAATAGGGGAAAATATGTCTATTCCATTTTGCCAGAAGTGGTAGTGACACTTGACTTTCTAAATTATCCTTTGTTCATTATTATTTTTTTAAAGTTTTTTTTTAAATGTGGACCATTTCAAAAGTATTTATTTAAATTTTTACAACATTGCTTCTGTTTTATGGTTTTTGAAATTTTGGCCATAAGGCATGTGGGGTCTTAGCTTCCTGACCAGGTATTGAACCTGCACCCCTGCATTGGAAGGTGAAATCTTAACCACTGGACCACAAGGAAAGCCCTTCCTTTGTTCTTTAGACTTCGGTTTAACATTCCTTCATCTGTGAACCATTCTCTCATTTTCCTTAGGACCTACGTTGTTTGACTATTAGAGGCTCTCATAGAAGTACTTGTTTCTCATCTTAGCATGTGTTTATAATTGAAATCGTAAATAAATTTGAGTATTTGATTAATTGCCTTAATTAGACTCTTAGTCATATATGTCATGATTATGACTGAGTCTTAGTTATTTTATTGACAGTACCTGGTAGTATGCATGGCATTAACAGGAGATTCTCAATCTTTGTAGAATGAATAAGGTGGGGCAAAAAAGTAGAAAGGGCTCTAGTTCTGCAGTTAGATTTTGCCACTTTACTAGAAGTGTAGTATTTATAAGTTTTTTGTCCTTTATATTTTCTCATATGTTGATATTAACTGACGTAACATGTAAAGTTCTTCACTCAGTTCATCAGGTGATAATTTCCAATAACTATTCTTTTTCTTCTTTCTCTCTTTCCTAGGAAACTGCAGCCTTACTTTTTTTGTTTGTTTTACTTTTTTCCTATTTTTGTTTACAGGCACAGTGCCCAGGACATAATGGAAATTCAATAATTATTGAAAGGATTAATTTAATATGCTTATTATCACTTTATAGACCTTATATGAAGTTTCTGATTAGCTTATACATCTAGGACAATGTAAATAAAAAGAATCGAAATTTATAGGGGGAAAGAGTTTTGTTTATAAGTGAAAAGCTGTTTGGCCAATGATTCACCTTTGAACTAGAATCACAGCAGGTTGAAAATAGTAAATAAAATTCAAGGAAACTGTACAAATGTTTATTCTATAATAACTGCCACAGAGAGTTACAAGAACAAGTCCATTTGGAAACATAAAAAGAACGTGAACTGTGTTTAGAGGCCAAAAAGTCCTCTGAAAAAGTAGATAAAAGAAATTTTTGACAAATGGAATCAATTTTATCTCTTAGAGCCAGGAAAAGGGAACAAGGAAAAATGGACTTTGAAACACATACTTGACATTGGTCATGGGAGAGAACAAGAGAAAGAGAAAGAAAAAGGGTTCAAAGCCTTCAGCTGACCTTTTCTTCAGCAGATCAGGTCTGCGCCCTGGGCTTGCAGCACTGCCCATAGGGTGACTGTGAAGGGGTCATCTTTGCAGTTAAGGGTGCCTATTGAATTCTGGACAGTGTGATATACACAGCACAGCAGCTGGTTCCATCTCCCGAGAAAGCTATAACTTATGGTTGTAAGAAAGGAAGAGAAAAGTCACAAAGAAATCCACAACATCTCTCGGCAGACATGAGTGAAAAACAGGGAAATGCGTAGACAGGAGACTGCTAGTGGATGTGTATAAATGGTGGTAAGTATGTATTGATGACATACTATGTGCTTGGCACTGTTCTCTGAGCTTTACATGAATTAAATCATTCAATCTATTATGACTGGTATTCCTATCATGATAGTCGTCTCAGGATACTGAAGTTACAGCAGTCTTCTAGGTTTATTAATGCCCACATCTCTTGCGTCTCCTCCATTGGGAAGCAGATTCTTCACCACTAGCATTACCAAGATGAAGTCAGAGAGGAGTTGAGTAGAACCTCATTTCTATTGTTTAAGCTATGCAGCATGTGGCACTCTGCTGTTCTGGAAGCGCTGGCAAACTGATAGACTTTCCCTGGAGCACAGACCTTTGTAATCTGGAAGGTTATGTATCCTTTTGAAAGTATAAATCGAACAATGAGAGCATTCTCTCAAAATAAGGCAAATAGCCACAGTTTCACATACACTCTCAAGAGTTCACAGATCTTCTGCAGTCCATCTACGGATCCCACCCTCACCGCAGGTCAGACTGAAAACCTTCCTCCTAGAATGCCTGTGATCTCACCCGACTGATTTCTTGGGTGATGCTTCCTCAACACTTGGTGCTGCAGTGAGCATTTCCCATTCAAAGAACCACTGTTGACTCTATGACGGCATCTTACAGCAACAGAAGGCAATGCTGCTCTTAGGAGCTGGTCCCACGGAACTGTGACTCACATCAGAGGATTCAGCTTAGAAATGCTGGGAGCCTTACCACAGTCCCCCGCTAAAACACACAGCTGCTTTTCTATATCCTCTTCTTTGGTTTAAATTAAAACAATCTTTCTCCGTAGTTTATAGGTCGAGTAGACAATTAGGTAGAGGAAACTCTTGCCATTTTGGCATGCTTTAGGGAAAGAACTTGATCTCTGAGGAACTATTTCTATTTAAAATCCAAATATAATGGGGCGGGGGAGGGCGGCAGGCTCTGGGGTAAAAAGGAAAGCCACCAAGAAAGTGGTTCCTGAAAGGAGAGACAGGCTCTTGCAGAGGATGTGAGAGGGAGCCAAAAACTCACTCTGCTTCCTTCACACTCTACTTGGCACCGCGAGTGTTTGTACATGTTCTGGATCTCACTGAGTATGTTCTGTGCGCATGAGGCTGAAAGGCTTTAAGAAGAGAAATGTAAGAACCACCTGCCTACATCCCGCTGTGTGTGTGTTTGTAGCTGTGTCTTGCTGTCTAGGAGCTGGCTTCCTCCTCCTGCTCAAATAAGGCGTCTTTCTGTTCTTGTGGTGAAACTCTGTGAAACTCAGTCTGTCTTCCACTGTCATTTTCTAGCCACAGATAGAGCTGCCCTCACCGCAGCTCTGTGTAACCTTGAAGACTGCCTTTTGCCTGGGTTTATAGGATTTCTCTCTGTCATTGGCTTTGAGGAAGAGACACCTTGTCCTGATGTTGCCAGTGCACCTCACGCATAGACTCACAGGAGTGAGTCTGTATTTTTCAGCTGTCAGTATTGTATTCAAACAAACATGAAACACTGTCTGGCAGATAATCTGGTCTGCACAAGGGATGAGATTTCAGAAAGCCACTTGCTCCTGACATTTGCTAACATAGGACAGAGGGATCCTTATTAGGATTCTTCCTTTTAGATTATTCTTCCCTAGGATCAGCCTTGCTGTCTGGAATGATCAGCTATTTGTGCTTGTGGAAATCCTGCAAACTCTTAACCACCTAAGGTTCATGCTGCCTTCAGGAAGCCCTTGTAGATCTCTCAACTGCATGGGGTTTTGACAGTTCGTGGTTTTCCTGAGGTCATAGTTCTAAACTCAGAGCGAGTCTGTCTGCACCCGATCATAAGGTCCTGAGACCAATGCCTGGCCTTACTTATTTCGCAGTCTCCCTCAGCACTTCACACAGAATGCTCACAACAGGGAGCTTTGAGGTTTTTCTTTTTCCCTGAAGCCTTCTAATACCTGACTCTGCCACTTAGTCTTCCTACATGAATCAGAACTGGAGTTGCCTTTGAATCTAAGGGGGAAAGTGTTCTGGAAAATGCAAAGTTGAAGAATGTAGGCGAAGGGACTTAAAAGGAGATGCCAGTATTATTTAATAAGATCTTACAGAATGCCATGAAAACAGATTAGGAGTTTATAAGAAAAGAAAATAGAGACTAGGGGAGAAATTTGAGATGGGGCATATTTAGAATAAGTTAAAGATGGTAAAATATTTAGATTTACATAGTAGTTTGCTTTTGAAGAACTTTAAGGCATTTCAGTAACATAAGCACAGGCTAATCTATTGCTATAAATTTTATATCACCAGAAGCAACATAAAGCCTGGGATCAAATAAGAATTTAGCTGTTTATAGGATGTGATTATAAGATGTGATGTACTTGGAGCTTCGGAAGAAAGAGAGCTGATTAAAGAAAACCACTGGATTACAAGAGGATGACAGAGAAAACCGAGGCTCATTTTTAGATTTTAGCCTTACTCAATTTGAGGAAGAGATATGAGGAGAGGCATGGAAAACAGTGAGAGATAATCAGAGTTTGAATCTTCTCGGTGAAAAGACAAATAGGATGTAAAAAAAAAGTGAAAGTGATAGTCACTCAGTCGTGTTCGACTCTTGTGATCTCATGGATTGTAGCCCGCAAGGCTCCTCTGTCAATGGAATTCTCCAGGCAGAAATACTGGAGTGGGTTGCCATTTCCTTCTCCAGGGGATATTCCTAACCCAGGAACAAATGCAATGTATTAGCCTCTGGCTATAAACTGCTCAGTTACAGAACCAGCAGCACCCACCTTCTTGAAACTTGAGTTTTAGATATGCTGTAATCTAGCACACCTGATAGTGGGAACTTTATATAGTGATAAGAACACTTAAAATGAGTGTTTTATCCTCTTAATAAATGTTTAAGAGTACAATTGGGTTTTTATGGTGGCTTAGTGGTAAAGAACCTACCTGCCAATGCAGGAGACCTGGGTTTGATCCCAGATCCCCTGGAGAAGTAAGTGGCAACCCACTCCATTATGTTTGCCTGGAAAATCCCAGGGACATAGAAGTCTGGCAGGCTATAGTCCACAGGGTCACAAAGAGTCGAACACCACTGAACTGAGTAACTAAACGGTAACAACAACAAGTGTGCAATACAGTGTTGCTAATTATAGCCACCGTGTTTTACAGCATACACATGGAACTTAATCATCTTATATAACTTCTTTTAAAGACATGCCCCCAGGCTGCCTTAACTCAAGATAGCCATTCCTTCTATGAGGTCTCTCACTTGAAAAAAGAAACACTCTGAATAAGTCACAGTGACTAACCCTAAAATAAATAAATAAATAAAATAGAAAACTAAGATCATGGCGTTTGGTCCCATCACTTCATGGCAAATATATGGGGACACAGTGGAAACAGTGAGAGACTTTATTTTTGGGGGCTCCAAAATCACTGCAGATAGTGACTGAAGCCATGAAATTAAGAGATGCTGCTCTCTGGAAGAAAAGTTATGGCCAACCTAGACAGCATATTAAAAAACAGAGATATTACTTTGCCAACAAAGGTCCATCTAGTCAAAGCTGTGGTTTTTTCAGTAGTCATGTATGGATGTGAGAGTTGGACTCTAAAGAAAGCTGAGTGCTGAAGAATTGGTTCTTTTGAGCTGTGGTGTTAGAGAAGACTCTTGAGAGTCCCTTGGACTGCAAGGAGATCCAACCAGTCAATCCTAAAGGAAATCAGTCCTGAATATTCATTGGAAAGACTGATACTGAAGCTGAAACTCCAATACTTTGGCCACCTAATGCAAAGAACGGTCTCATTTGAAAAGACCCTGATGCTGGGAAAGATTGAAGGCGGGAGGAGAAGGGGCCAACAGAGGATGAGATGG
This sequence comes from Muntiacus reevesi, assembly GCF_963930625.1. Taxonomy (NCBI): domain Eukaryota; kingdom Metazoa; phylum Chordata; class Mammalia; order Artiodactyla; family Cervidae; genus Muntiacus; species Muntiacus reevesi. The sequence continues at coordinate 84,226,242 of NC_089254.1, read as the reverse complement.
TTTGATGGCATCATGGACTCAATGGACATGAGTTTGGGTAAACTCCGGAAGTTGGTGATGGACAGGGAGGTCTGTCGTGCTGCAGTCCATGGGGTTGCAAAGAGTCGGACACGACTAAGCAATTGAACTGAACTGAACCCTAAAATAAGATGCATAGTGTTCTTTTTCTCTGGATGTGATACTTTAGAGTGGGTACAGGAAGTTCTACAAATTGACAGATAATTATAGTGAGAGAAGAGAAGGGAAGGAACCCAGCTTATAATCACTTGTTCAGTAGATATTCATCAAAACCCAACTAGGTGTCAATATATAGTCCTATGGTGGGAAACATGTTGGTATATTTGGGGAATATTAAGGGAGATTTGTCTTAGAGCAATGAAAAATGGGAGAAGATAGTAGGAGATAAGATGTGACAGTTGGCCAAGATCAGATTAGGAGGTGGTAAGCAGTTGGGTTTTATGTGATGCCTCGACCTTGGAAGCTTTTGAGTAGAGGACTGACAATACCTGATTTATTTTTCACAAGCTTTGTCTGCCTGCTCCATGGAAAGTGCAATTTGGGAGGGCAGGCAGAGAAGCAAGCTGACGAGTGGGAAGACTATCACACTTGTTGAGGTGAGAGTTAATGATAACATGCCAGGATGGTAGAGGGGAGGCAGCAGATATGCTTGGAGTGAGGAAATATTTTGATGTATATAAGTTGACGATTTGTGCTGTAGATTTATTGCCAGGGAGACAGAGAATTCAAAGATAACTTCTGGGTTTTCAGACTTCACATGTGAATCAGTTCAGAAAAGACTCGAATAAGCAGGCTCTAGAGGGTGATGAAGGCTGCTGCTTCAGGAAGATGCTTAATAGACACTCAAGGGAGATGATGAGTAAGTTATCAGATCTATGATCCTGGGATTCAGGGAGTGGTCAGGGCTGGATATACATATTTGATTATCATTAGCAAAGAGATGGTATTAGCATGTGGGGTCTGGATGAAGTCACATGAAAGAATGTTGATAGAAGAGAAGATGGAACTCTGGACTTAGTCATGGGACACTCTAATATTTGGAGGTAGGAAGAAGAAAATCTGTAAGCAAAGAAGCCTGAGAAGGAGAGGCTGCAGAAGAAAATGGGGATGGTAAATGTCAAAAACGAAAATATATCCGATGCTGCTCACAGGTTGAGAAAGATGAAGATGGAGAGGTGACCTCTGGGTAGGGCAAGATGGAGGTGCCGATAAACTGACTGCAGTGTGTTGAGTAAATAGTAAGAAGTGAGGAGACTTAAACACTTGTTTCAACTGGTTTTAGCTATAAAGAAGGCAGTGGGCAGAAACAGGGAAAATTCATCCATTCTGACAGGAGGGAAGGTGGAATTGAAGGGTAAGAATGCAGGTAGAGGCTGACTTGATTTTGAAAATAAGAAGTTGTTATTTTTTCATATTACAAGAAAAAATGGAAAGTAATTGTTCTTTTTTTTTCCAAAAGCATCCATCCCCATATTTGTTGCTTGATGAAAAGTTAGATCAAAGAAGAATGAAGGCTGCAATGGGACTTCTGAATACTCACTTGGTGTAAATTTGTTTTCATGCTTCATGTTTATACACCAGTTGTTTAAAACCAATCACCTTAGATTTTAGGAAAGCTTTCCAGTCAATTCTATGTTGAAAAGTAAATAATACAACAACATTTAAAATGTTTTAAGTTGCTGTTTGGCATCAACATGAAATATAATTGTTCGTTGATTACTATCTTCTGTCCCACAGGTCTCTCAAGAAGCATAAAAAATACAACAGTGGAACATTCAGTGATAACAGGTGATTATACAAATGATTATTCTTCTGAACTGTTATGCAGTTAGCATAAATAAATAAACAAAATCCAGCTTGCTCCAGTCAGTCTCCTCAGATTGCCATATTCAGAATTTTAATGCTGTGTTTACCTCTGCTTTGCTGAGTAACAGTGAACTAGCAATTGAGCTATTCTATGCCCATTCAAATATATAAAACAAAGGACCACTATTTTAAGAGCTTGATGTCCTCTTAATGAAGCGGTATCAATATATTTTTTCTACTTTTTGTATCACAGTAAAATAGATAGAACACAAAATTTATAATGCTAACCAATTTTATTTATTTATTTTTATTTTTTGTGTGTGTGTCTTCCCTTTCCTCATCTTTTTTTTTTCATTTTTTCTTTTTTTTTTAATTTTTCAGTGGGTTTTGTCATACATTGATATGAATCAGCCATAGAGTTACACGAATTTTAAAAGAGCACTTAAGTAGTATTAAATATATTCATATTGTTGTGTAACTCTCAACACCATCCACATCCAGAACTCTTTTCATGAAATATGGAATGTTTCCTGAATTTGTATGACATCACTGAGCAGGTGGCATGCTAATCTTCTCTGTATTGTTCCAATATTAGTGTACGCACTGCTGCAGTAAGCACGGACACACATTTTAATGAAAACACCTATTTACATAAAGGAGTAAAAAGTATAGAGACGGTGACTCTGAAAGACAAGCAAGATTCATTTGATGATGATTGTAAGACTAAGGGCTTTGATCAAGTCTATAATGTATTGACACATGGAAAGTGACCAAAATACTTTCTGATTCTACACACAGGGATGGAATAATCATCGCTGCATTCTCCCGATTTATCTAGTTAAAAAGGAAACAATTGAAAAATGACTCAAATCTAGGTTGAGTTCTTACTATATGCCAGACACTATGCTAAATCATGCACAATGCATTTCCAGCTTACTTCAAAAAGAAAATGTCTTATTTTCATTTAAAGACAGTAAGACTAAGATTCAGAAATGGTAGTATAATTAACTACATGGTCTCACAACCAGTAAGATGTGGGTAAAACATACAGCTCTGGGTTAGCTTCCCCACACAGCCCTTGCTCTTAATCTCTGTGATCTGTTGTCTAAAGGTGACCACATCTGCCCCCAATTTTTTCAGTTTATGGCCTCTGACAGCCTCCCCAAACACACCCTGTTCTGTGAACATATCCTGTTCTTATGAATGCATCCTTCTTGCTTGTGCAAACATTTATATGCTGAACAATGCTACTTACCTCATCCAAGTTTTGTGTTGAACTCTCACAATTATTTCTAAATGTTTGCAAGCAAACATTTTCTTGATAGCTACAGTCAAGATTTGTGGTTTGAGAGGATGGGGAAAGATTTCATCAGTATTCTTTGGTGCAGTTTCTGTGTATTCAGGCTTACAATTTGCTGACTTCTGGAACGATGGTTTGAAATTAGAACATCTCTGGAAATAAAGCTGCTGTGCCAGAAGACATCACATAGAATTTCATTGCAGCTCTGATGTACAAATATTCCTGCGTCTCCAATCTGATCCCAACACTTGTATGCCCTAAGTGCCTGCCTGCACGCATGTGTGCTCAGTTGAGCCTGAGTCTTTTCAACCCTACGGACTGTAGCCCACCAGGCTTCTCTGTCCATGGGATTTTCCAGTGGGGTGCCATCCAGAATTGGCCTTAGTGGACTTTCATTCACTATCGAATTCAGGAAGCCTTTAAATATGTGTTAGCTGTTGGTGAGCTTTCTGCTTGTTTTGTTTAGACTCTGTTTGTGGGATCTCCTCACCCTGAGCTCCCATTCCTGCTACCCACCAGGGAGGCTCTACTGTGGCAAGGGCATGGCTTCTGGAAGACACCCCTAACCCAGGTTTGATGTTGACTCCTTCACTTTTTGCATCTAATACACAATGATGTTCAACTCTTTTTTTTTTTTTTTTTTTTAATTTCTAAGAGTACAGACATAATTTTAGATTTTCCTGTGATCCAGTAGAGATTTATACAGTTGAGAAATGCTTCGTGTTTGTTGGGGAAGGGGTAGAGGAGATTGGTAAAGGGCTTTAATCTTGTTTTTTTTTTTTTTGAGATATTTTTTTGTTGTGGACTATTTTTAAAGTCTTAATTGAATTTGTTACAATATTGCTTCTGTTTTACATTTTGGTTTTTGGCTGCAAGGCATGTGGGATCTCAGCTCCCTGACCAGGAATTGAACCTGCACCCCCTTCAATGGAAGGCAAAATCTTAACCAGTGAAGGGAAGTCCCTGGGGGAATTTAATCTTATGCCAACAAATTTATGTGACAAAATAAGTGGATCTGGGTGCGTTTCATGTTCTCTCTTGCTTCCTTCCTTACCACACTCCTTCTCTTTTCTTCCCTGAGATTTCTACCCCAGCAGAACCTGATCAGCCAGAGACAGTACCCCACAGTTCAGGTTAGATGCATGTGGGCAGGAGGGCAGGAGGATGGAAGAATGGCTTTCCTAATTCCTTTCCTTTAACTCCCATCTTTTCACACTGGGTTCTGTGCTGTTGGAAAACATGCCTCAACACTGAGGCCCCCTTAGACAAATTTACTGTTTCAGAAGCCAGACTGGCTTTTCTCTTGATTTACAATTTTGTAAATTCTGACAGAACTGTTTTTTTATTTATTTAATAAAATGTGGTACATACATACCATAAAGTATGATTTGGCCTTAAGACAGAAGGAAATTCTGCAATATGCAACCACATGGATGAATCTTGAGGATATGATGCTAAGTGAAATAAGCCAATCACAGAAAGGCAAATGCTGCATAAATCCACTTGCATAAAGTAAATCAGAAACCAACACAATCTTTTAAAGCAACTATCTTCCAATTAAAAATACATAAATTAAAAAATAAAGTTAAGTCAAGTTCATAGAACCAAAGAGTAGAATGGTGGGACTGGAGGGAGGAGGAAATGAGGAGTTACTGCAAAAAAGTTTCAGCAATGCAAGAAGAATGGTTCTAGAGCTCTGCGGTACAGCGTAGCATCTGTAGTCAGCAATGCTGTATTATACATTCAAAACGGCTTCCCTGTTGGCTCAGCGGCAAAGAATCTGTCTGCAATGCAGGAGACACAGGTTCAATCCCTGGGCTGGGAAGATCCCCTGGAGAAGGAAATGGCAACCCACTCCAGCATTCTTGCCTGGGAAACCCCATGGACAGAAGAACCTGGAGGGCTACTGTCCATAAGGTCACGGAAGAGTTGGACATGATTTAGCAACTAAACAACAATAACAACACACTCATAAATTTGCTAAGAGGCTAGATTTCATGTTGTATTCTTGCCACAATAAAGAAAATTAAATAACAACAACAACAACAAAAATAGCTGCTTTTTAAAATCTAGATTTCCAGTGCTGAAGGCTAGACTGCTTTTGAGTGGTGCTTAAACTTTCCAAATGCATCTGGTCTCTCTAATCTAGCAATTTTTCACACCCAGAAAGTAATTTAACTGTGAGGAGCTGAAGAGCTGACTTTCTAGTGCTTGGTGAACTCTTTTAAATTATGTTACCCAGAAAAAATTTCTGACTAAGTATCATAAGCAAAACACATCTTAAATCTGGGCTATTGCTTAAATGAATAAACTTTTGAATGCTTAAAGATATGATATTTCTCAAGTTATCATTTAGGAGATGAACTACTACTTTGAATTTTCTCCCCCTAACTTTCAGTTTATTTTCAATTGCCAAATATAATTCTTGATAAAGCAGACAATATTTCTTCAACATGAGCAATTCTTAATGTCTTCAGTTTATAATTTTGTTGCCTCAATTTTAATTGTAATTTGTGTTTTCTGAGCCAGAATAGTTTAAAATGAGCACAAAAGTATCCATTGTTTAGTGTCCTACAAAATGAATATGCCTGAGTTGCAGTCATTAAGAGCCTTACATGGGTCAGTTTTTGTTATTGTCTTCCCTCTTCCCTCCAATCCGGCTTTATTTTTTAGCATGAGTGAGCTAAGAAGAAGCAACTATTATTTGACCAATTTACTTAAATAGAAAATGAGTGACTATGTGTCTCCTAGAAAGATGGCTGGATGTGTTTTTAAATTCTGAATGCTACAACTAAATTTAGCCAAAGTGCATTGCTTTTTGAATGCTTCCAAAATGGAACACTGTGCTTTGATTGTTGCTTTGGGAGTCTCACTAAGACTCTAAAAGGTCAAAGGAGTAAAGACTGAAGCAAAATACTTCATTTACAACACACACAGCATAATCAAAATGTAGAAATCAGCTACATATGTGATGCAGTTTTCTTCCAGGGTATTTGTATAGTAGAGCCCTGTTTTTGTGGTTAGCTGATATGTCTAAATGGTTACATTTATTTGACCAAATGTCTACAGTGTTGTTACTAGTGGAGAAACATTTCAGATTGCCAAATGTTTGTTTCATAAATTAATTTCTGAACAGAGGGTGATGTTGGAATCAGATATTTTCCCCATAAAGTGAGATGGCTATCCCCATAGCAGACAGGTTTTTACTTTCTTAAGAGACAGACATTTTTATAAGACTTCTGCTCTAACACACACTTTAAAAATTTCATGAGGGGAGGAGAGAATGTGATGACTTTGGCCCCTGGAAAGTTGCCCGTGAAGGACGACATCAGATTTTGACAAAGAATACAAACTAACTTAAAACTCAGTTTTCCCAGAAGAGTCTGCTCTAGCTTGAAATTCAGTTTTCTCAGGTACATTTCAGTAATTTGTTTCTGTCATATAATAAGGAGATTATTTTCATGTGAATGTGAAGATATCCTATAGAGGAATCAGTGGGAGTGTTCCTTTAATTTGAATTTAGCCTTTCCTCTAGCATATTAAGAGGATAGAATAATTTTTAAATATCTTGCTACTTGGTTTTCCACATTCTAGATTTTAGCTATTATTTTCTTTGGCTCCTGAATATCTCAAAAATTATATTGAAGTAACCTCATAACTTTCCTTTTTGTGTCCATAACTGATTGCTTTAGTATTTAATATTCTTATAAGGGTTAAGAAATACCATAGTCCAGGCACTTGTCCAGCTGCTAGCAGCTCATCATTGCATGTGCGCTCAGTCACTTCAGTTGTGTCTGACTCTTGGCGATCCTATGGACTATAGCCTGACAGGCTCCTCTCTCCATGGTATTCTCCAGGCAAGAATACCGTAGAGGGTTGCCATGCCCCTCTCCAGGGGATTTTCTGAACCCAGGGATTGAACCAGCATCTCCTGAGTCTCCTGCATTGCAGGCAGATTTTTTACCCACTGAGCCACTTGGGAAGCTCACGCAAATTCCATCAATGAAATACAAATAAAAATCTCTGCCTACATGGGCCTTTCATTTCTGTATATGTATTTATACTTAAGTTTATCTTTTCTAGCTCCCACCCCCCAAGCTTCAGGAAAAATTTCCAAACTTTTCACCAATTTTACAATTTTAAAGATTGTAACCTTTTGGAAAAAATGACTATAGATTACTTTCAATCTGAGGATACAATGTTCCTGGCACTCTTTGGAGCTGAGAACTAAATCCATGTTATTTACAAAAAGGTCAATGTTTCTAAAATTGTGTCCTTTGGACCACTACTGTCAGGATCCCTTTTAGGTGGTGGTCACAGTCCCTGAGACCCACCTCATAGCTCCTGATTCAGGGTATCAGGGTGAGCATCAGGAATCTACATTTTAAAGAAGCAGTCTAAGTGATCCCTACACATGCTGACAACTAAAAATTAAGTACTAATTTAGACAAAGAGCTGAAGAAAGTGAATCTTAAATTAGAAAATGACCATAAGCAAATGTACGAAAAGGACTGACCTTGTGTATTCTCAGTATTTAACATGGTGGAAAGGGCAACGAAAGTTGTCTTTCAGAAACAACTGGCCCCAGAATTTCTCCTAGGCAGAAGACTGTTTCTTGTTAAGGCAAACTTTGATTCTGCTTGGAGAGAGAACATAAGCCAAGGAGAATAAATGTCACTGAGGCACAAACAGAAAACAAAATTGAAACAAGATTGGAGGGGGGAGACTGAAGAGAGGAACAGAGAACCACACCTCTCGGGGGAAGGCTGGCAACTGGTGGAAATGGCCTAGCAGATGTCTAAGACAAGTTTTAGGCACCTGTGTGCTTGTGATATCAGCTCTTTTCTTTCTTCTCAAATACTCAGTTATGGCTGTTACACACACAAAAGCCTGATGTGAGTGGTTTTGTGGGAAACAAATTAAATCAGTGGAGGGCTGCATCAAGGTTAAAGAGGAGCAGTGAGGATGAAGGAAACCTAACCACCAGAAAATGGAAAGAAGATGGAGGATTAAGAAGGGAGAAATCAGAGTCAGAGAGCTTCGAGAGATGGCGGGAGATTTTCATAAATTCAGAGGAAGACAACTGTCTTCCAATTGAATGAGCAGTTTGAGGTTCAAGCTAATCTTATATAGATCTTGAAGGGAAGGATGACCAAGTGGACATTTGGCATTATGGTTAGGTTACCATTTTATGTGGTTATGCCTTATCTTTTGGACTAGATTTTGAGTTTCTAGTTAAGAGTATTCTTGTCTTCTTTTTTCTTTTTATTATTAATCACTTTTCTGCATGGTATATTTTATACACTGTAGGCTGCCACATATTTATTGAAATGTTTTTTGCTATAGAGTGAGAAATGTAGTGGATTGTGAATAAAAAGTGTCCTAGATTTAAGATCTTTCCTTTATTCCCTTGTGGACCTTTTAAGTTCTGGGCCCTTAAGTCTTACAGACACTTTTAGAAAATAACTTGTCTATGTCTTTATTTCTAGAGTGTCTGAGTTATTTGATATTTACCATTTCAGTGGAATGAAATGCCATTTCTTGAAAATAACATCTATAAACTATATTTTTCTATGAAAATATATGATAGTTTAATTTCCTGAAGTTAGTTTAATTTCCAAGCAAGTATTTCAGATCTTATATGTGCTCTGAAGCCTTATGACTATTTTAACTTTGTGACTTAAAAATTTGTGGCTAAGCTCATTAAATTTTTAATGCTGGAAGTACATTTATTTTCCTATGAGGATTCTAAATATTTAGAATAATTATACTTGGCATCTAGAATTTTGTTGGAAAAGGCATTAAAAGCTACTACTTGCATTTCTTATGGGTTAAAAAAAAAAATCAAAGCACAAACAAGTGGGTAAAGTACAGAATGCTATTTTATCTTTCGAATTCTGGTCATAACTCTAATAGTGATTTCTGTGCAATGAGAAATTCCCTTTAAATCTTTTTCATCTGCAAGAAAGTTTTTGTGTTGACTTTATATATATTAGTGTAAGTCTTTACAACAAGGACTTGAAATAAGTTACAGTCATCCCTCAGCATCCCCAATAGCTTGATCCTTGGATCCCTAGAGATGTTATAATCAGCAGATGCTCAAGTTCCTTATAGAAAATGACACAGTGTCTCTGTATAACCCATGCACATCCTCCTACATAATTTTATCATCTTTAGACTACTTACAATACATAATGCAATGTAAATGCTATGTAAATAATTGTAAATACAATGTAAATGCTATGTAAATAGTTGCTGAGCAAGCAGCAAATTCAAGTTTTGCTTTTTTGGAACTTTTTGGATTTTTTTTCCCTGAATATTATTGGTCTATATTTGGTTGAACTGAAGGATGTGGAAATGGTTGACACCAAGGATCAACTGTATATGCATATAAGTTAGTGCGAATATATTTATCTTGTGCTTTTATAGTCAACCATTTTGCATGGCAGGGAATATCATTTCCATTTGATACACAAGTGTGGCAGACAGCCTTTAGGCTTGCCTCTGATGAATCACAATTCTCTCTTGATTATTTGAGTGTGGGCTGGACCTAGTGACTCATTTCTAAACAACAGAATATGGCAAAGGTGATGGGATATCACTTTCAAGATCAGGTTACAAAGAAAAGGTAGCTGCCATTTTCCTTTCCTCTCTTCGTGTCTCACAGGTTGTCTCTGAAGGAAAACAGCTGCTGTGTTGTGAGGCGCCCTGCGGCAAGGGTCATATGATAAGAAACTAACATCTCCAGTCAATGGCCAATGAGGACCTAAGGTCTGCCAATGGCCATATAGGTGGTTTTGGAAGTATCCTCAGCAGAACCTTGATTTAACTACGTCTATGCTTTGATTGAGCTTCCCAGGTGTTGCTAGTAGTAAAGAACCCGCGTGCCAATGCAGGAGATGTAAGAAACATGGGTTTGATCCCTGAGTCAGGAAGATCCCCTGGAGAAGGGCATGGCAACCCACTCCAGCATTCTGGCCTGCAGAATCTCATGGACAGAGGACCCTGGCAGGCTACAATCCATGGGGTTGCAAAGAGTTGGACACAACTGAAGCAACTTAGCATGTACACAGGCACACTTTGATTACAGCCTTAAGAGATAATCTGAGCCAGACCAGCAAAGCTGCATTTGAATTCCTGACCCAGAGAAAAATAGATAATGAATATTCATCTTGTAAGTGGCTACATTTTTGGGGTAAATTATCGTCTTAGTCTGTTCAGGCTGCAATAACTTAGTACCACAAGCTAGGTAGCTTGTAAACAACAAAACTTTATTTTTCACAGTATTGGAGGCTGGTAGGCTCCAAGATCTAGGTGGCAGAAGATCTGGTATATGATGAGATTCACTTCCTGGTCTACAAGGCATCTTCTTATTGTGTCCTCACATGGTGAAAGGGACAAGAGAGCTCTCTGGGGCCTCCTTCATTAGGGCGCTAATCCCACTCACGAGGGCTCAGCCCTTACAACCCAGTCACTTCCCAAAGACCTCGCTTCCTCATACTGTCACCCTTGGGCTTTAGGACTTCAACACATGAGTTTGGACAGACACAAACAATTTAGGATATAACACTTGTTATACAGCAATAGATAACTAATAATGCATGAGCACTGAAGAATTGATGCTTTTGAACTGTGGTGTTGCAGAAGACTCTTGAGAGTCCCTCGAGCTGCAAGGAGATCCACCCTGTCCATCCTAAAGGAAACCAGTCTGAATGTTCATTGGAAGGATGGATGTTGAAGCTGAGACTCCAATACTTTGGCCACCTGATGCGAAGAACCAACTCATTTGAAAAGACCCTGGTGCTGGGAAAGATTGAAGGTGGGAGGAGAAGGGGATGACAGAGGATGAGATGGTTGAATGGCATCACCGACTCAATGGACATGAGTTTGAGTAAACTCTGGGAGTTGGTGATGGACAGGGAGGCCTGGCGTGCTGCAGTCCACGGGGTCGCAAAGAGTGACACAACTGAGCAACTGGACTGAACTGAATTTATGAAGAAACTGAGTCCCCAAAAGGTCATCTGATTTGAACAGGGAATCATGTAAAGAATTGAAAATTTAAAGGTTTTTGGACCATTTGGTCAGAGAAGTACTCTCTGAGAAGGTGGTATTGAAGATACCTAAATGAAGTGAGGCACGTGGACCTTTGGGGAATAAGCGTGTAGGCAGAGAGATTGGCAAGCGCAAATGTCCTGTCATGAGAACACTGGATCAGCATCAAGACCAATGTAGAGGGACCAACCTGGTGGTTCAGGGGTTAAGACGTCACCTTCCAGCAGAGGGTGTGTGGGTTCAATCCCTGGCTGGGGAGCTAAGATCACACACACCTCACAGCTAAAAAACCAAAACGGAAGCAATATAGTAACAAATTCAGTGAAGACTTAAAAAATGGTTCACATAAAAAATTAAAAAAAAAAAATGTAGCTAGAAGAGCAAACTAGAGAAAGATGTAAGGATGAAGTCAAAGAGATAGAGGCCAAATTATGCAGAGCTTCCTAGCCACGGTAAGGACTTTGAATTGTGTTCTAAATCTAATTGGGAAGACATTAGGATATTTTAAACAGAGAAGTGGTATGATTTGATGCACTTTTTAATATTTGTGGAGAATGGAAAAGAGTAACAACGGGATAAGTAAAGGCTCAGTAAAAAGATTTACCAAAGTGTGTGGCTTGCCTAGATGAGTGGTAATGATGGCCTGGGCTAGAGGTAGGAGTGAAATGGTAGTAAATGGTAGAATGAGTGCTTGGAAATTGAAGTCATTTTCATTTCTGGTTGCTTCTATTGACATTTTGTCAAAGAGCATGCACTTTTGGAAGGGAGGTTTAATTATGGCCAGAGTGCCATCTAGGTTTTTGATCACTGGAACGTAACAATTTTGAAATTATGGTTGTGTTCTGCTTTAACCAAATTCAAGGAGCAGTCTTGACTGAGGGCACTCAGGCTTTAGAGAAAGCCTTCGAGTCAAGGTATGTCTAAAGGCATAATCCAAGTGAGACTTCCTTTTAGATTTTGAGTAGATGACCACAATTGTTGAAAAGAGTCAAACATTTCTTTGCTTTTGCCCTACACAAACTGAAGCTGGTTTTTGTTTTCTGCTCATTATCCTTTTGACCAAACTTCTTGGGAGATCTCAGAGAACTCTCCGAACATTTCACTTTTTATAATTGCTCTTTTTCTAAGATCACACACACACACACACGGAGAAGTAACACAAATTATATTTGATTTTGTTGTGTATGAGAACACACATTCTTAAATAATATGGGCAGACTGTCTAAGTTTGGATGTTGGTTGAGATTCCCAGGGAGCTGAACACTGGCACTTTTATTTTGAAATGTCCTATTGCTGCCTAATCAGCGTTAACCTCCCATTTTCTCCTCAAAGGTGAACTGGAGTCTTTCATTCTTTACATCTATCCCTCTAGGGGGCCTAGAGTTGAACACGGTTCAGGAGAGCTCTTTGTGTACTTGATTTCTTCACAAGCTTTGTTTTGGAGAAAAAAAGTAAATGCTTATCTGGTAATTTTGAGTCTTTTCATCTTAAAGCAAGAAATTATATGGTAAAATTTCAGTAAGCAACACTGATAAATATTTCCCTTTTGTTAAGTGTAACTGACTTTTTTCAGATTTCAGAAATAAGGTCTAATATGTATTCAGTATAAACGACATGAAACATTAATTTGTCTGTGAGGTATGATTCAGATTTAAAGTAAAACATTTAAAACCCACAGATCAAATTCCTCAATAATAAGTACATGTAACTATGGATTTTAAAATAAATATATTTTTGAGAATGAAATGAATGATATTTGAGAAGTTACTGATTATTTATGCAAGGTATTGTTTATATTAAATGTTTTATGCTATAGAAAGCAAAATAAGTCAAAGACACATATTATATGATAGAGCTTCCTTGATGGCTCAAACGGTAAAGAATCTGCCTGCAATGCAGGAGACCTGGGTTCAATCCCTGGCTCAGGAAGATCCCCTGGTGAAGGAATTGGCAACCCACTCCAGTGCTCTTGCCTAGAGAATTCCATGGACAGAGAAGCCTGGCAGACTAAAGTTCATGGGATCAAAAAGAGCCAGATATGACTGAGTGACTAACTTTCACTTTTCACTGTCTGATGTCACTTATATGTGAAATCCCCAAAATACAAACAAACAAACAAACAAACAAACAAAAAAAACTAGTGGATAAAACAGAATTGCAGCAGACTAGCAGATACAGAAACAGGCCAGTGGTTACCAGGGGGTGAGGAAGGTGCAATATAGGGATGAGGAAGTGGGAGGTCCAAACTGTTGGGTGTAAGATAAGCTACAAGGATATATTGTGTAACAGGGAATACAACTGATATTTGTAGTAACTGTAAATGGAAATTAATCTCTAAAAATTACATTAGGGACTTCCTTGGTGGTCCAGTGGTTAAGAATCTGCCTTGCTATGTAGGGGATGTGGGTTCAATCCCTGGTCAAGGAAGTCAGATCTTATATGCCACGGGGAAGTTAAGTCGATGAGCCACAACTACTGAAGCCCGCGTGCCACAACTAGACAGTCTGCACTGTAACGAAAGATGCTGCATGACGAAATGAAATCCCATGTGCTGCAACTAATACCCAAAGCAGCCAAATAAATAAGTACTAAGAAAATAAAAATTATATTAAAATGCAGTTGGTAGCTCTGCTGGTAAAGACTCCACCTGAAATGCAGAAGACCCCGGTTTGGTTCCTGGGTCAGGAAGATCCCCTAGAGAAGGGGTAGGCTACCAACTCCAATATTCCTGGGCTTCCCTTGTGGCTCAGAGGGTAAAGAATCCGTCTGCAATGCAGGAGACCTGGGTTTTATCCCTGGGTTGGGAGGATCCTCTGGAGGAGGGCATGGCAATCCACTCCAGTATTCTTGCCTGGAGAATCCCCATGGACAGAGGAGCCTGGCAGGCTACAGTCCGTGGAGTCACAAAGAGTCAGACATGCCTGGGTGACTAAGCACAGGATCTCTCACCCTATTCACCATTCCTTGATTGTCTACTATATTTAACCCACCCCAAGTGACATATGGTCCTGCAAGCAGTTGGCTCAATCTATGGAATAGGCATTTAACACACAAAAAAATATTATTTTCCTTCTCTCAGATTTGAGAAACATTATATCATGATGAAAACTGGAACAATTCCAGCCTCAGAAGTGTCCTCTAGAATTCCCAAATGTCACAAATTTCCACTTCAGAGTAGAGGTATCATAATTTATAGACTTTTAGGGAATAAAAAAGGATTAACCACTAGGTTGGATGTTAATAGGATGATGTATATTATTTGTGTTTTTCCTCATTATATAAAAGCAAAGTTTTTTCACTACATTAGCATAGTTAATTTATTATTTTCAAACTAGTGCCTAAACTTCTGGAACACAAAATTTATGGGTTCTTGGAAACCTCTGAATTGCCTAAAGTCAATGGTGGTTCTTCCCATCTGTCATCTTAATGTGTGGTATGTCTCCCAGATGCATTAAAACACAAAGATACACACTAAACTTCTTTGCGTTCCCATTGGCACCAAGGCAATGGGAAGAGTAGTCATAAAGGAATTCTTTATTCCATAAAGGAATTTCTTTACAAGAAAACTCCAAAACTGGAAGCCCTGATTTAAAATAAACTTGAATGTCACTCAACTTTGCCAACCAACTCTTTCAGACTGCAAATGACACATTTATTTTTACAGCTATTTAGATAATGATGGAAGAAGGTTTAATTACTTGTTTTCTAAAGTAGCACCCAATGTCAGCTCCATGAGTTTGATGACTGCTTATAAAATGATCTGTTTGCATCTGTTTTCTGTTGAAATTATTAAAATCAGAACTGATAAAAAATATGTTAATATTCAGCATACACTTGGCTTTGGTCATATTCTGAGAGAAAATTATATTTTGATCCAGAATTATGGCACTCAAAGTTATTGAGAATGAATTAATTTCTGGCTTCCATATCTCTTTCCATGAAAAAAGAGTGATGGGAAAATTGGGTAAGTAGCTTTAGAGTTTTATGTTGTCTCATGTTGGAATTGAACCTAGTTTAGCCTGGGGAGAATCCAAATCATAGCTGAAAGGAGACCAAGTTTGTAGTCGAAAAGCACTACTACAAACAGCAAGTCCAAAGACCGAGGCAAGCTCAAGAAGAGAGGGCTGGGGCAGTGAGAGATGAAGTCAGAAAGCTGGAGAAAAAGAAAGTTAGAATGTAGCTTAAGGAATTAGTCCAGTACAGAAGCTTATGACTTCCTGGTGGCTCAGACAGTAAAGCGTCTGCCTACAGTGTGGGAGACCTGGGTTCAATCCCTGGGTTGGGAAGATCCCCTGGAGAAGGAAATGGCAACCCACTCCAGTACTCCTGCCTGGAAAATCCCATGGATGGAGGAGCCTGATAGGCTACAGTCCGTGGGGCCACACAGAGTCGGACAAGACTGAGTGACTTCACACTAAGGAATTAGTCCCCTACAGAGGTTTATGACTAAGGTCAACCATTTTCAGACAGTGGCAGCATTATTCTGCAGCAATGGTGCACATCAAAGTAAGAATGAGGATTTACGGGAACTGTAAAAGCAAGACAGAAACCTCCACTATCTCCACTCCTTACCCATAATTGTTGTAGCTCCTTCACTATTTATTTTGTGTACAGTATAGTTAAAAATTTGAGTGTCAGGCTAGCTGAAACACCAGGTTTCCCTGACTCTGTCCTAGTCAATGGCTACCTTTTTGTATATTTAGAATAACATCCCTTTTTACTCTCCAGAGTTTCCCAGTTTGGATGACAAACTTTATGGTCATCCTAGTGAAGGACAAACATGAGTGCTTTAATGCTTTTTGGATTACATGATTATTATTTGACTAACAAAGTCTCTTGAAATCCATGTAGGAAAAGGCTTGTTTGTTTGATCATTCTAGAAAGGGATGAGAGATATTCCTGGAGAATTTTTAAAAAAGATAAATTTGGTTCTTATGTGTTCAGGACATCAGAGATCCACAGACTATGAGGATAAGTTTAAGAAAATTGATATAAAGTTAAATTACTTAGTTCCATTTCATTAGACTTTTCTCCCTGAAGTTCAAATATTTTGTTTTGTTTGGAACATAGTCTTCTATTTCTCTATTTTGCTTGACTCTGTGTTGGTGTCCATGCATTAGATAGACAGCCCTTCTCCCCATCTTGAAGCAGGGGCCCCATATAGGAGATGGGCCACATGTAGGAGATGAGCCTCATCCTTCAACCCTGTCCTGGCTCTCTCAAACTTTTGCAATCATTCAAGTAGCCGATTTTTAGTAGCTCCCTGTAGTTGAGGGTTTTTCTAGAATCATCCTGTGTCCCAAAGAGAAGGATCTCTGGCAGGAGGGAGATTCAGGCAGATTGGCAGCCTGACCCTCAGGCAGCAGTTTTGAAAATATGCAAATGTATACAGTCCTGTGGTACCCCAAGCTTAAGCCCCACAGGCCACCAGAGTGAGATCTAGAGGTGTCTTCTGGGTGTCAGCTGCAAAAACCAGGGCAGAAGATATACTTTAAAACTCCCCTCTAGGAGATACTGGTGATCAGGCACACGCAGAGGGAGAGTATAAAGATGGGACGCATCCGCCAGGCTGAGGCCAGGCCGAGGCTACAGACCTGAGCTGCCAGGAAGGAGAGAGAAAACTGTGGCGCCAACGAAAGCTGGGAAAGACGCCGCCTGCCAGCGGGAGCTGAGGAGAGGTAGAGTGTATAAATGGCATGTGCAAGGAAAAGGGCGGGGGAGGGAGGGACCAAAGAAAAAAGAAGAGAGTTTAGTTGTTTTTTTTTTTTTTTCTTTTAAAGATGGCTAGAACAAGGCTCAGGAGATGGCGCCACCAGCCATCAGGTCCAGATATGAGCTGAATTAGATACCTGCCCCTCCTGCCAACAGCTTCAAGGTGAGCAAATGAGTTTCATTCACAGAAAACTTGGGACTTCATCCGCTGCCTTTGAGCTCAGCCCTGCAGCAGCTGAGTCAGAGGGCTGGAGCCCTTTAGACGGTTAAAACGGTCTCAACCTTGTGGGTCTTGTGGACTGAATCCGGGGGATTTTCCAAGATAGATGCTTCGAGGGCTTGTCTGTCAGGGGCAGGCCTTAAAACTTGGGGTTCCCCATGCAGGCGGGGGGCGTCAAACCCTGTACTCCTCAGGGAGAAGCTCTGGGGGTTGAGTTCCATTCTTGTTGGGCATCGCTCTGCCCTTGGTGGGGTTTACGGGGTGACGTGTCCTAGTCTCCCCAACCTGCTTCCGCGTGGGACTTAGTTCTCTCATTCAGCTGATGCAAAGCAGCCCCTCGGTTATTAGGTTTATTTCAGAGGAAGTTGTTTCATATTAGTTGCGGATTCAGTGTGCTGTGGAAGGAGGTGAGCCCAGAACCCTCCTCTGTCTTGTCTTGACCTAGAACTCTTTGATATAAAGAGATACGGACAAGCCTGGTAATTTTCAAAGGTTTAACGGAATCTTAGGGTCACATAAAACGTAGCGCAGGTGATAAATGAATCCTTAATTGAGATGAATAAGGAATGGTAAAGTTAATATTAGAGTGGGGCCCTTTATTTTATGTAAGATATTTTTTATTCAAGAGCTATTAATGTCAAAAATGGTTAGAATTAGATCTTGAAAAAGGAGAATTCTTTAGGCTTAAAGGTAAATAGGAAAATAAAATATTCATGGGGATTTGCATTTGAAAATTGAAATAAATTTATCACTTCTCATTTTATTATTCAGTGTGGTGTCGTGTTCTAGGGGATGTTAAGACCTTTCTCATGAGCATGTGTAAACTTATTCAACTGAAGGGGACCTTCATGTGGGGACCCTGACAAGAGAGGCATATGGGAGTGACTTGATTACTTGGGTGTTTAGTAATTACTGTGGTCTGTTGTGATCATTTCTGTAATTAGAATGAAAGCTGGTTAGTAAAGTGAAAGAAAGTGAAAGTGAAGTTGCTCAGTCGTGTCTGGCTCTTTGCGTCCCCATGAACTGTAGCCTACTACACTCTTTGTCCTTGGGATTTTGCAGGCAAGAGTACTGGAGTGGGTTGCCATTTCCTTCTCCAGAGGATCTTCTCAACCCAGGGATAGAACCTGGGTCTCCCTGCATTGTAGGCAGACACTTTACCATCTGAGCCACCAGGGAAGTCCTAAGTGAAACTAATTTGGAAGGAATTTATTAAAAGTTTGTGCATGAGTAAGTGTTAAACATCTAAGTTGATGTTTTCATGAAAAATATGTGAGATGATTTTTTCCACAAATAACTTAAGACTCTTGTCCTTAGCTCTCTCCAGTTTCTTCTCAGTATCAAGATATAGTGGTTCAGACACCCTCTTCCACTTCCTATTCAGCTCACTACACTCTGGCTTTGTGCCTGTTACTTGACAGATACTTAGAAACAGCTCTCATAGTCATTATGACCTGAAGTCATATATTGGACTTCTCGATTACATTTGACCTAGGGATCATTTTCTCCTTGAAATTCTATGCTTCCTGTGTGTCCTAACACCAGCCTCTCCTAGTTCTCTATGACCAGTTCTAGTATAAATATGTGCTGCATTTTACAATGGAAGTAGGAGCAAGCAACTGATAATTCTGGCTTGTTCTTTTTCCCTCTCTTGTTAATTTTAGTAGTTGGGTCAAGACACCTCAGGATCACAAACAAGAAAGCATTTCCTAACCAAAGTGAATATCTAAATGTTATCTATTATCTATTTATAGATCTAAATATCTATTTGTTATTTTCATTCACTTTATGTAGTAGTTATACATAATATAATATTTCATTTGATAAAAGATTGCTACTGACCTTGAAAGAGTTGCTGTCAACTCCCTGTCTTTACTTGAGTTCCAGCTCCTGTCTTATCTTGGTCACTGTATTTTGACTTTCCTCCTATGTGGTTGTTCATACAACAAAAATGGAAAAGTCCGGCATGTTCTTTTGTGTGGATGCCATACCCAATCCACCACTGTCTCCTGTTATGCTAGTGGTATTGGTTGTATCCTATTGCCTTTCGTATCGACGTTCTGCTTAAAGAGTAGTTTTTTCACTCGAAGGGGAATATTCCTCTTGAAACTGTGACACCCCGATTCAGTCGACACTAGCGAATTGGTTTCTGTGTGAGGCTAGCTCTTCTATGCCCCAAATGGTAACCTTCCCTTGGATGATCACAATGTCTTAGATGACACCTGTACCTTTGGGTGTTTAGTGAACTCCTATGCTCTTTTCAAGAACTCTAGGGATTATTTATCCAGTGGGGGATAAATATGAGGGAGATGATTCTGTATCCCTCTTTAAGAGTCATCTTGAGTGAGATATTTGTCCACTATTTATCACCAGCTTTAAGGAAACATCCTGCTATCCAGGAGTTAGAACAGTCTTCGCAAATGAAAATAAATCTTCAGGACAGAGACTGGACACAATCAGATGCTCCTTCCATGATGGCTCCTGAACAAAAATTTATGTATGAAATTTTTATTGTCTTTATTTATAGACAAGGAACTTCACTGAGAGATTATGATCTTCCCAAGGTTATTTACCTGATACTTGCATACCTGAGACCCAGCTCAGGAGATGTGAATTCACCTTCTGCCTACATTTCCTCCAAATTGTGTAATTTTATTGTAGTAATAAATTTTTTGAAGTTATGTCTAAATCTTAAAAGAATTACCTCCAATTTTAAACATTTCTGACATTTTAATATTCTTTAATTGGACTTAGTTCAATATAAGCAAATCTATAAACTAGAAACTCTGTATTTCAAATCTGTTAAAGTGAAAAATGAAGTAAAATCAGTTCAATTACTTTATCTGGGGATCTCCAGCTAAGGAAGCATAAGCCCATATAATAAATCCCTCCAGGAGTTTGGGAATTTAGTTCAATATCCATGGTTAAATTATTATATTATTTCCTGGATGTGTCTTTGATTTTTTGAATATTAAATTAAACCACTAATAAATTACATTAAATCTGGGGAGGCAATTAGAAGAAAATAAATATAGATTAATAGAAGTTTTATGATGAATAAATGAGGAAAAGGAATTAGACTTGAAGACAACAGAAAGGAGTAATACCAAGTATCTATGAATAAATAAAGGTAGATCCTAGGGAGAACATGGGGTCAATTTCATGAGTACTCATCTTAAAATAAGGTATTAATCAACTTAAAAATCTAGACAGAAAAATAATTTATTCAACTTTTGATATGAAAGCCTCATCATTTTAAGAATGGTTGAGTGACAGAATAAGCTTTTAGAGAAGAGGATGGAATCTTATAATGTAAAATCCTTGAAGTCAGGCTAACAGATGGGTTAATACTGATGACATCAATCCTATAATGCAGGAGAGTGGCTTAACTGACTTGCTGGGGAACATTACTGATTCAAATTATGCTCATCTGCTTAGAAATAATACTTTGAGAGATTCTGAGCATCTGGAAATATAGTTTTGCTTTTTCAAATTATTCAAAATAAAAGATATTGCCAGAAGCTCAAGTCACTCAGTCAATGGATGGAAAAATCTTCATTCTGCTTTTGAAAAAATTTCTCATACTAGTATATGTACTTTAATTTAATTTTCAGTAAGTTATAGAGACTTCTGCAATATCATTTTAATTTTTGTGTCTTATGCATACCAGCTAAAGGATGGTTTTCCTATTTGTTATTATTATTATTTTTTTCTTGGCCACAGTTCCCTAATTCTTACGTGAGATACCTATTTTAAAGAAACATCAGAAACATGTTTGCAAAATAGAGATATACCTTTCCTGATGCAAAAGACAAGTTCTTGAAAGAATGCATGTAAACTCAGTTCTGGCTTAAAATTCCTTCTTGGCTAGCATTTTCTCACATTTCCACCAAAATATGAAATCAAAGAAGTTGAAAGAAAATAAAGTTTTGTAGATTCGACTTTGGTCATGTAGTTAAAGAGTACACAAACAAACCAATAGTTTAAAACTTATAAGAATGCTGTAAAAGTATTAAAAAAAACACTCATATATTCTTTTTTAAAAAATTAGTTGTGTGTTTCACTGTATTAGACATTGTCAGTTTTACAAATGGTTGTACCATTTTACACCCAGCTAGCAATATAAGTGTGTTTTATTTGTGCCACATTTTTACTGGCATTAGGTATTGTAGTCTTTTAAATTTTAGTTTATTGTGGTTTTAATTTGCATTTTGCTAATAAGTAAGCTTTAGGCAACTTTCCATTGCTTATTGTCCATTTGATTATCTTCTAAAGTCACTGTTTAAATCTTTCTTCCATTAAAAATACTTTAGTCTTGTATTAATATATTTGTAGGAGTTCTTCATATCATTTAAATGAGTTCTTTGACAGATACCTATATTGTTTATATTTTCTCCTTGTCTTTGGTTTGCCTTTACATTTTCTTTTTTTTTAGTTTTTATTTTATATTATAGTATAGTTGATTAACAATTCTGTATTAGTCTCAAGTGTGCAGCAAAGTGCTTCAGTTATATTTATACATGTATCTATTCTTTTTTGAATTCTTTTCCCAGTTATTACAGAATATTGAGCGAAGTTCTTTGTGCCATAAAATAGGTCCTTGTTGGTTATCTGTTTAAAATATAGCAGTGTGTACATGTCAATCCCCAACTCCTTTTGTCCAGAGACCCAATTCAGCTTTCTTCAGTTGTTTCAGTTTTATCCTTTTTAGCCAAAGAATCCAGTCTAGGATTGTGTGTTCTACCTGGTTATGCCTTTTCAGTCTCTTTTCTTGAAAAACGACTGTTCCCCCCTTGTTTTCATATCTTGACATAAATTTTAAGATTATAGATCAGTGTTCTCTTTATTATCCTTCACTTCGGGCTTGTCTAATGCTTCCTCATGATTAGACACAGATTACATATTTTTGTTGGTGTCACAGAAGTGATGCTGCTTTCTTTCCATTGCATCTTTACAGGTAGCATAACAATGTTGGTTGTCATTCCTGGTGGTTATATTTTTATCACTAGATTAAGGTGGTTTATCTTCCAGGTTTTTCTGCTGTGAAGATGCTTCTTTTCCACCATGTAATTATGAAGATTTTGCATGGAGAAGATATTTTGAAATACATGAAAGTCTTATTTCTTATCCTTTTTCCACCCACTAGTTTTAACATCCATAGATATTTTATGCATGAGTTAATTATTGCTGTGATAGTGATTACAAATGGCAATTTTCTGGTTTCATCATTACTTCTATATTATTAGTTGGCATTCTACTGTACGGTAGGGATTTTTCTTCCTTTTTATTTATTCATTTATTGATTGATCTTTTATGTGAACATACAGATTTCTGTTTTTGTGTTTTATGTTTTACATAATTCTAAAATAAAATCAAAATTTTAAATAACTAAAAATAGAAAACAAAATGAAGCACATTAATCTAGACTTGTACCCTGTGGTAGGTAACATGAACATAGGGGCTGTTTCAAGTGACTTTAAAATGGACTAATGTGACTATGCAATCCTTGTATGATATCTTAAAGTCTAAAAGAACATCTCCCCCCAATACTTTAATAGTTGTGTTGTGGATGGCAGTATTGGTGGTTGTGATGGCTCTTGCGTATGTAATATGGAATAAAGCCAACAAGTCATTGTTTCCAGCTCTGTCCTCTGAATGGTCTGAGGGCAACAGCAATGAGCATTCCAAATATTTCCCATTAAAATAAATCAGGGCTCCTTGGAGAATTAGTAATTCTAAGACTGAGGCAAGACATATCCATTATGAATTTTGAACAACTTGTCACGTCAGAAGGCAAGAATGACTACTAGGGTCATATCCAAAGGACTCAGAAGCCATTAGGACTCCAGCTCCTAGAAAATAGCAAAGCAGGCAGCAGAAATATAGAGATGGGGAGGTGAAGCCAAAGGACGCATGATCCTCTGGGAAGTTTAGTTCCAATATGTTAATTATTCTCCCGAGGAGTAGAACCCGAAGAATCTCCATAGGTGAGAAATTGTGTACTTCACTGGGTTTGAACACTGGGGATTAGATAGTGAAATTAAAAAGATACACTAACACATTTCATTAGAGCATACCAAATGAACTGCATGTTTTACACACTGGAAACTGGGTTAGGTGCTGTCCTAGCAATGATGGGGCTTCCCAGGTGGCCGAGTGGTAAAGAATCTGCCTGTCAATGCAGGAGACGCAGAAGACGCAGGTTGGATCCCTGGGTTGAGAAGATCCCCTGGAGGAGGAATTGGCAACCCACTCCAGTATTCTTGCCTGGGAGAATCCTGTGGACCAAGGAACCTGTGGGCTGCAGGCTGTGGGTGTGCAAAGACTCAGACACAACTGAGCAACTAAACAACAATAACAGCTGTCCCATTATATCCTATTTTCCATATCATTGTAAGTCGGAGAGGATTCCACACTTTTATTAATGTCAACAGTTATATACATAATGTGTACATCATATCCATATGTTTTTATGTAAAATATGTATACCAGGAAAAATGGAAAAGAGAACAATTGTGACATAAAGAAAAAAACAAGATAAGAGACAAAGTTATGGACAAGATGAATGGACAAAAATGCATGTCATATAGTCCTATACAACAACAAGTAGGAATAAAATCTTTTTCTGAATTACCTCCTAATGATGAGAGCAAAGAAAGGAACAAAATTGATAACATGCATCAGAATGTTAATAAAATAGGAGCAATACTTTATTCTGGATAATACTGAAAAACATTTCTCCAATGAATTCTCATAAATGAAATGTGCTATAGTGTAGAACATTAAGAGCTCTAAAAAATAAATATGTTAGCAAATATCAAGTATTAGTATCTTGTTTGCATTGTGAAAACTGGTTGCAAAATATAAAATTGCATTTTGGTTAAAAAAAAAAGGTCTACAAAATATATTTTTGACATTAATGTAAGACAATGCTGATGTTAAAATTCATGTTCAAGTTTAGTGACTCATGGAATTGTCAGTACTTTTTGTTTAAATTTTGAGTGACTAAGCAGTGCATTTTCAAAACACTGAGCATCTTGCTAACAAATGAGAAACTATGATTCAACAAGGACAAATCTTTCTTGGATTCCATTAAAACGATTTTATTATCCAGTGTATCGCTAGGAACTCATTACAACCTTGTCTCATTTGTATGTCTCTATCCTAAGGCTATATCATAAACCCAGCTCTGTGGATATAGACTCATATTTTTTCAAATTTTATAGATATCCAAGACCCAGTGTGCTATATTGATAGACTCTTAATAAATATTTCATTGACTAATTGAATTGCTGATTGCCATTCACCCCCTTTACCTTCACCCCTGCCTTTACTCTTTTTTCTCTTCATGTTCCAGAGTCAATTATTGACTTATATTCTGAGCTCTTAGCTTTCCAGTCTGTGTTGTTAAATATAGGTTTGCCTTTACTTTTCTGTTCCTCCTTCTCCATGCCTCTGGTTCTGTTTTCCTCTAGATAGTAAGTTTCTCCTAAACATGGTCTGCCTTAACACATGCCTTTAAAACTCTGGTTGATAAACCATAATTTGATGATGGATTTGGTGTTAATTGTGACATAGTTGCTCA
This sequence comes from Muntiacus reevesi, assembly GCF_963930625.1. Taxonomy (NCBI): domain Eukaryota; kingdom Metazoa; phylum Chordata; class Mammalia; order Artiodactyla; family Cervidae; genus Muntiacus; species Muntiacus reevesi. The sequence goes on along the minus strand of NC_089254.1, from coordinate 84,201,549 downwards.
CTGAAGTAATATGGTACTTGTGTTTTTACAGGTATTTGATGGGGAAATTCCATTATATTGAAATAAATAATGGGAATAACCATTTATCAGTAGAGCTAACCTCTGGAGTGGAGAAGCTACAAAAGCATTACAATTTACCTGGTGTCTGTAGGCCTGGCCATTTTACCTAAAACTTTGTTTATGTTGCTAATTCACTTGGATATTGGGGAGGGAGGTGGAAACTGACTCCAAATGCTGGAACTTATTTTTGTTGGTGATTAAATGATTACATATTTATTTTATCTTAATTGTTTCCCCTAAAAGATGAAATCTATTGCTCAGTGCAATCAGCATATTTTCAGAACATGTTAAAGCCACTTGTGGAATAAGTTTAGGATCCCTATTTGAACTACTTAAAAGGCAGATTGTCTTTAACATGAGTGAGCTTTGTCAGAACCCTATGATACAGGGTTTATGCAGAACTGAGGATAACTATTAAATGTTTGAAAGAATAAATAATTAAATTTTTAAATAAAAACAACAGAAAGTTGCAAAATTATATCATTTTTCTTAGGCATTGAAACTGCTGTTAGATTAGATTTGATTAAAAGAAATGCCAATTTATTAAATATTTATCACTTTTATTTAATTTTAAATTCATCTACATCTGCAATTGTGGAAATCTAGTGTTTCAAGATACCAAAACCTTGGGGGAAAGTCAGAATGAGATAAAATTATTTTTAATATATTACCTATGATGTTTTAAATGCTAGTCTCAAGTACCACAAGAGTTCTGAATTTTTTTCCATAGGATGTCTAATGCTGTACAGCCTAAATGATAACTGTGGATTATAATAAAAGGATGGCAAGCAATACTAATACTAATTAATATAGAAGTGAATATTGAATACAAGAATAATATGAGCTAATTTTCCTAAGTTTCAAAATATTTCTCTATCGATGTAGTTGTTGAAAATGTCTAGAGTGGATGGATTTTTCCATGAGATTAACTAAACCTGGGTTTCTAGTGGACTTTTCATCTTATCTTGCTGGAAGAAGAGCTCTGTGAGATGCTTATTCTTTTACAGGAACAACACAGTCACCTGAAGCCATGCTTTGGTGGACATACGAGTTTCACCGTGATTATCATTAACTATGTCAGAATAATCTCTCTTCCTCTTTCCACAAGTATCTGTAGCCCCTTAGCACTAGTTTCTCTTAAATTCACTAGACATTGTGGATATTTTCTGAGTGCAAAGGAATGGAAGACTTCAAGTTTTATTTTTTATTGAAGCATAGTTGATATACAATGTTATGTTAGTGTAGAGAAAAGTGATTTGAAGATATACATGTATATATATATACATACATACATATATAAATTCTCTCTTATGGCTCACTACAGGAGACTGAATATAGTTCCCTGTACTATACAGTAGTACCTTATTGTCTGTCTACTGTAAACCTTGTGGCTTGTATCTGCTTGTCCCAAATTTATCCTAATTTATCCCCCTTTCCCCTTTGGTAACTCTAAGTTTCTTTTCTATGTCTGTGAGTCTGTTTCCGTTTTGTAAATAAGTTCATTTGTATCATCTTTTTAAGAGATTTGATTCCACATATAAATGATAATGTTTGATATTTGCCTTTGTCTGATAATCTAGCATGATAATCTCTAGGTCCATCCAGTGTTGCTGCAAATGGCATTGTTTTCTTATTTTTTATGGTTGAGTAGTATTCCATTTTGTATGTATAGCACATCTTTTTCATCCATTCATCTCTGGATGGGCATTTAGGTTGCATCCATGGGAAGAGTGTTTGACATCACTTGTTCGTTTCTCAGGTCCCAGTCGGAAGAGACCTGTGTTCACTCGTCATTCCCCTCTGTTCCCTGGCACCCTGGCCCCTTCTTCTGTCATCCTGCCTACTAGCATTACTGCAGGAAAAGACCGGGCAGAGTAAATGGATATATCTTCAAAGACTCTGGAAGCTTTCTAGTAAATTTAGCAAATCTATTCCTGAGTTTTGGCTGTCTTATTCTTGTGTGAAGAAGCCAAGGTTTTCCCACCTAAGAATTGAGTCACTTTCTTGAATTAACAGGAAGGATATCTCAGATGAAAGACTTAAAAAAAAAGCTTCTTCCACATAAAACCTTTTCCTAACTTGTGACCTCCTGAAAGGGAAATATATTTTTGGTTTATGTGGACCTTGATGTACATATATAGTCACACAAACACATACACACATGCATACATAATATGTGTGTGTGTGTACCTTCATATATATTTTATATTGCCTTAGGAAATCCTGATTTGATACTATTTTATTGTTTGACTTGAATATGTTGCTTAGCTTCTATGTCTTCAACTAAAAAACTTGTGTTTATGAGACTAAGAAAGATGGAAAGTACTTATTAAACTGTCTGGTATCAGGAAAATTTTCAATAAGTGAATGGTACTTATTATGATACATTTTGTGTTTTATTAAATTTATACAATAATTCTAGCTCTCCTTACCACCTAGGATTTTCATGTGACTCGTATAAGTTAACTTGTGTGGAAGTACTTTATACACAGGGGAGTTTCAAACAGATGAAAGAAAACATTGTGATGGGTGCAGTACATCAGAGGGGGAGCTAAATAAAAATATACCACAGCAAGCGTAACATGGATGGCACTGTCATTTAGTCAGAATGGAGAAGACAATTCTGACGCCTGCTTCTTTGGTAATAGTTTGCATAATCCGCAGAGTTTAACAGTCTTAACACACATTATAGCCCCGGTAATGTCCAAAGTAGCAAGAGGTGTGGTCCAAAGCATTATTACACCAATGCAAAGGCAGCGCAGGCCACACCGTCAGCAGACGACTTTTCCCTCTGCTCTCCTCATTCTTCTCTTTCATGATTAATCTAATGACTATCACAGTAAAAAGAGAAGCACCGTGGCAAGAGGATCTGGATGTCTTCATACTGGTTGAAGTCAGGCAAGTCTTTCTTTTGCTAAGAAGAATTGTAAAATAGGTTAGTAACCTCTCATTGGTCTGGTGTTTTTTCATTTGATTTTTATCATGTGTACTATGAAGCTTTAGAATTGTACTAAAGAAAAGCAAAATTGAAAATTGTGTAGCAGTTTGGTGAGCACAAACTCTTGAAAAAAAGAGAGCAAGGATAGTTGTATAACCTCCCTATTTTATTTGGGCATTTTAGCTCTTTAATTTCTTAATGGACTACTTTTATAAATATCAGAATAATTCAGTTTCAGTTTATAAATACGTTGTCTTGTGGTTCTTCTGAATTAAAAATCAATGTAAAACAAAATATAAATTGCTCTCTTACCCTTTATTTTCTACAGAACACCATTTTTATTTGAATTTTATTAAATCGGATTAAATGGTTAAACAAACAGATAAATGATTAAATAGTTAAATGCTTAAAATGTCAAAGAATGCCACTCGCTTTATGTGGTCATACTTTTGGTATTGGTTGATGAGTATTGTTCAGTGTTTTTGAAAAGTTTTCATGTGCCAGGCACTATGCTAAATGCTAAGGACTTAAGGATAAATAAGATATGCCCCATCACCCCCAGTGAGCTTCTGAATTGTTCAGAGAGAGAGAGACAGAAGACAGACGACTGATGAATAGACTAACAATTTTAATACAACGTGAGAAGTGAACTCTATATGCAACATTTTACTAGAAAAAGGAAAGGAAGTTCTTCAGCTTTAGAAATTTAAAAGGAATCCAAGAAAAATGGTTATTCAGCAAATGAAGAGGCCTCCTGGGTGGGTGGTAAAGGGGTATTCTAGGTGGGAGTTATCTGAAGCTGAAGGAACAACTTATACCACAAAATGGAGATACGAGTACACAGTTTAGTGAGGAGGAAACAGGAGGTTCATGTTGGATGGAATGCAGAGTGCTCTTGGAAAAGGAAACGGCAGGAGCTAAGACTAGAGATGTAGGCACGGACTTGTTAATGAAGAGAATTGAATGTTTTCCTAAGGGATCCAGGCTTATTCGGAAGATGAGGGAGGGGAGATGGTCCCAAAGCAATGGAATGGCACCCACAGATTTTCATTCAGGGAGCTTACTCAAGTAGGTGTGCAGAAACAGGAGAAGTGGTTGGGAGCTGGATTTCACAGTGTCCTTTCAGCCACTGTGAGTGCTTTAGATTTTATTCTGAAATGAAGATTCTGAGTAGAGGGAGGCATCAGCTATTCATATTCAAAGGAGAGTTCTGTCTCCTTGTAGAGAGTAAACTGGGTGAGGAAGTCAGGACTACCAAGTAGTGGCCTAAAGCACCTCTCCGGCACAGAGGTGTTAGAGGCTTGAACAATTGTAGTGGTGGTGAAGGTGTGAGGAGGGTTTGTTTTATAGGATATACTTAGCATGCAGAGCTGGGAGCATTTTCCACTGACTTTAACATGACAGAAAGTAAAAATTTAAGGTTTCCAGCCCAAGCAATTGGGAGGAATGAGCTGCTAGTCCTAGGGAGGAAGAGACCCTTTCAAGAAAAAAAAAAAAAAAAAAAAGGTGATGTCATATGTTCTGCTTTAACTTTGCTGAGCTGCCTGTAAGCATCCAAGTGGAAATTATAAGTGGGGGATTATATTTATGAGACTGTATTTGGAGGAGGAATCTGGGTTGGAAATATAGACTGGGGAATTGTCAGCATATAAATTTATTTTAAACCATGGCGATGGATCATTTTCCTGGGGAGTGAGTGTATCTTGAGCAGATGAGTCAGAGAACTGAGTGCAGTGGCACTCCACCATGCGGTGCTTGGAGATAAAAAGAGGATCTGGCGAAGGAGCTTGAGAAGAAGTAGCTAGTGTTGCTGGCAAGAGGAGAGCCACATGTTCCACAAATCAAATGAAAAAAAAGAATGTTTCAGAAAGGAAAGAATGAAACCATTGTATTAAATGTTATTGATCCACAGAGGAAATGAAGAAATAAGAAGAAACCATTTGAGTTTAAACTTGCAGATTATATGTGACCTTGACCAGTTGGATTACATGGTGGGGACAAAAGCATGATTGAAATAGGTTCAAAAGAAAATCGGGAAAAGTGGAAGAAGAGAGAATGAGAAATGAAAAACTGGAGATTAGGAAATGTTTGTTCTAAAGATAAGAGTGAATAGGGACAGTGAGTGGAGGGTTATATGAGGGAAAAAGAGAGTTTTTAGTTTATAAGATGGAAGATAATAGAACTTGTTGTTTGTATGTTAGTGAAAATGATCCTGACAAGAGTGCAAACTTGATAATGCAAGAGATAAAAATTTTTAATAAAGGTCTTTAATCAAAAGACCTTGAGGATATAGAATCCATTATAAAATGGAATTTAGTGTTAGGATCTTGGACAAATTTATCCATTGTGACAAAGGGAAGATGTATATAGGTGCAGATGCAAGTTTGTTGGTATACTTGGTGGTGGTGATGGTTTAGTTGCTTAATCGTGTCCGACTCTTGCAAGCCCATGGACTGTAGCCCACTAGGCTCCTCTGTCCATGGGATTCTCCAGGCAAGAATACTGGAGTAGGTTGCCATTTCCTTCTCCAATTGGTATAGTTGGACAGTTGTAAAACAAGTGAGAAATAATGGTCCAGATCAAGTCACTGCTTGGAGACAGAAGTATACATGTTCAGAGGATACTTGGAAAGCTGTATGGATGAGACTTCATGCTTATTTTAAAGTGGAAGATGAGAGAGAAATCCCTGAAAGCTATCTCATAAATTGATCATCAAATAAATTATAATTCAGTTAGTCTAATCTAAACAAAAGATAAAATTCATGAGTCACCAATTATGGAAGATAAAAATGAGCTAATGGAGGATACATTTTGCATATTGCAAGAATATGATATATTTTGCATATTTTCAATGTAGGACTTTCTTATGCATATTGCATTCAGAAGTATGAGTGCATGCATGAAGCATGAGAAATTTGACAGAACAAGCTTCAGGTAGAAAGAGTGGATCACAGAGTAGAGAGAAGGACAGCCTTTTAAAGCCGAGTTTGAGAGCTCAGGTGGATGGATAATATTTCACTAGAGAAAAGGAAGCCACTTCCTTCTGAGGTTGTAGAGAGGTTGAGAGGGGTGGATATACATGTATGTTTAGTGGGGAGAGAAGTAAGGGCCTTAACAGAGCTCCTGACTTACAGTTTTGCTTTCTATTTGTCATGGATAAGACATGATGGGACACAGACCTCCTGAGGCATGGGAGGTGGTCAGATGCTTGAATAACGCTTTGGAAAGTGTTAGGAGGGGCAAACCAAGTACACTTTAAAGGCCACACATTTGCTAATGAGCGCCAAAGAACTGATGCTTTCTAATGTGGTGCTGGAGAATACTCTTGAGAGTCCCTCGGACTGCAAGGAGATCTAACCAGTCATCTTAAAAGAAATCAACCCTGAATATTCATTGGAAGGACTGGTGCTGAAGCTGAAGCTCCAGTACTTTGGTCACCTGATGCTTAAAACCAACTCACTGGAAAAGACTCTGATGCTGGGAAAGATTGAAGGCAAAAGGAGAAGGGGGTGGCAGAGGATGAGATGGTTAGATAGCATCATTGACTCAATGGACATGAATTTTAACAAACTCTAGGAGATAGTGGAGGACAGAGGAGCCTGGTGTGCTATAGTCCATGGGGTCACAAAGAGCCAGATGTGACTTAGCAACTGAACAGCCCCAGTCTATATGACTGTGTGGCCGTTTTTAGCACGATTCACAGCCTGGGAATAAGAGTGGAAGTGCTATTGGGGGTGGGGATTCCTGTGGATAAGGATTTTAAGAATAACAGAAATACAAGCATGTGAAGGAGGAAATGAGAGTTAATGTTACCGATTATTAAATTATGTTACATAACAGACACAGTTCTCACTGACCAGACCTTACCATACATTTCTGAGCCTATAGTAAATTTACCCCAGTAGTCATGCTTGGAAGATGTAATTTGACCTATCTTGGCCTTAGCTAATTGTTTGGAGAAAGGTACCTGGTTCAGAGGGAGCTTGTCCAGAGACTATGTAACACAGAGTAATCTCCACATCTCCGAATCAACACATAATCAAAGGTTATCTTCAACCTTAATTTTCTTTTGCCGTGTAAGGTAACATGTTCACAGGTTCTAGTGATTAGGATGTGGACCTTTTTGGGGACACATATTTTGCCTACCTCAGTGTCATAACACGACTCGGTTCAGTTCAGTTGCTCAGTCTTGTCCGACTCTGCATGGGACCCCATGGACTGCAGCACGCCAGGCTTCCCTGTCCATCACCAACTCCCAGAGCTTGCTCAAACTCATGTCCACACAGTTGGTGATGCCATCCAACCATTTCATCCACTGTCGTCCCCTTTTCCTCATGCCTTCAATCTTTCCAAAAATCAGGGTCTTTTCCAATGAGTCAGTTATTCACATCAGGTGGCCAAAGTATTGGAGTTTCAGCTTCACTCAGTCCAATGAATATTCAGGATCGATTTCCTTTAGGATTGACTGGTTGGATCTCCTTGCAGTCCAAGGGACTCTCAAGAGTCTTCTCTAACACCACACTTCAAAAGCATCAATTCTTTGGTGCTCAGCTTTCTTTATGGTCCAACTCTCATATCCATAACAGGACTACTAACTGAAATCACTCTATTCCTTGAGATCCTGTAAGACTGAATAAAAATATGATCCTATGGCATGTGGATATTTTAATGTACTCTCTTAAGATCCTCTGCAAATTTTTGTAGAACTTACATTTTTATTGTTATCCCTAGTACTGAGCTATATTCCTACCAAAATACTTCACAATCCCAGTCTTTCTGTTACTGTTTATACCATGCCAGACAAAATGGGAAATGTGATTTCTGGCATTGAGGGTGGAGTGCAGGGGATGGGTGATAGATAAAATTAAATAAAAGTGTTACTCTCATTAAGCTTTTGGGCACAGGAGCCTTTACCAAAGATCAGATAAAGTGGAGGAGAAGTTGGCATGATAGTGGCAATTTATATAGCCAATACCAAATATTTTAAAATTGAACATCCTTAGTCTTAAATATTATTTCATTCACTCCATCTTCAGGACTTTTTTTTTTTTCCCTCCATTAGCAATGTCATCCTACAAAGGTTTCTTGACTTTGAAAATCTGCTAGGGCTTTTCCCTTCTTCTCATTCCTTCCTCTTTATTCAATTAAAAAAAAAAGAAAAGAGAGAAGGAAAGCCTTCTTACCTCTCTATTCCTCAACTGGGCCTCTCTGTCTCTCTGCTTTTTTCTTATTCTGAGGCTAGTTCTTGTTATGAGGCTGGGTTTTTTTCCCCTAAATTAAAAATATTGATAAAGTGATTCTTAGATATCATAGTCAAGTTTTAAGCATATGTTAATATTATGGAAACTCCTATCCCACTTGAGTAAGTGGTAGATTTTTACAGTTCTAAAAGTCTTCAATTCTGAGCTAATTTGCTGCTGGTCTAATAACCCTCATAAGTTGAACTGTTGTTGATCAAGGTCAGTATAATAATTATAGTAGATCTTCCGCTGGAAATATTTAAGACAAAGGATAATTTCACTTTTACTCCTGTGTGGTGTTACAGACACTGTATTTAACTTTATGTATAACTGATGTTTTGTACTTTATGTGTTCTTTAAAATGGAACAAAAATTGCATGTTTTAAAATGATTTCATGTTACAAAATGCAAATGTATTTTAAAAATGACTTTAAATACTTGATGTTTAGAGGGCAGTGTTCTGAAGAAAGTTTTATCCTTGTAAAAATTTCTCTGTAATAAAATATTTATATTGTTTGAATATTATAACTTCCATGTCAAGAAATGTAATTAATTAAAATTAGGAGAAAAAATTCAGAGTATTTATTATTCAAAAGGTTACAGTGAATTAATATGTAATACAAAGTATTTAGGATTAAATTCATTATTGGATTGCTTTCTAACTATAGATAGGACCCATATATTGTGAATGGTGATGGGATAATTGGGAGAAGTGTAAATGATCATAACCTTTTGTTATGTCATATTGTCTCAGCATGTCATATACTCCCTTTTAAAAACCTACCATTAGTGCTCACTTCTATTTTCAAGAAATTATCTTTAACATATACTTCTGTTGTTTGATATTACCAGGTAATTCCATCATGTTACTGAATCTTGATGAGGATTTGGGGATATCATTATGGTCAAAGAATCATAGGGTAGGGGAGAGGGATGAATTGGGAGATTGGGATTGACATATATAGACCATTGGTACTATGTATAAAATAAATAACTAATGAGAACCTACTGTTTAGCTCAGGGAACTCTAACCAGTGCTCTGTGGCAACCTAAGTGTGAGGGAAATCTAAAAAGAGAGGATATATATATATTCATATGGTAGACTTCCCTCATAGGTCAGTTGGTAAATCATCTGCCTGAAGTGCAGGAGACCCGGGCTCAATGCCTGAGTCGGGAAGATTCCCCTGGAGAAGGAAATGGCAACCCACTCCGGTATTCTTGCCTGGAGAATCCCATGGACAGAGGAGCGTGACAGGCTACAGTCCACGGGATTGCAAGAGTTGGACAGGACTTAGCAACTAAACCACCACCACCATCATGTATACATATATCTGTACAGTGGAAACTAACACAGAGCAACTATATTCTAATAAAAATTAATTTAAAAAATCATACAGCCTTAAGTCATAACAGTACTCACAGAACTTCATGAGAATCAGAATCAGTCTTTTCCATAGCCCTCCGTAGGACTCGACTTGAGTGAAAATGTCCTGGACAATAGTGAGAAATTGGAGGTCCGTCTTTGCCATCCAGCTTTGCTTCTTCTCTGGTGTGCCTGACCCCGTGTCCCTAGAAGGCATCCCATTTTGCAGAATCACCACAGATTCAGCTCCTTTACCAGAGTTGCTTAAGCTGTACCTTCAGGATCACCTCGGAATCAAACTTCTACTTTCAGAGTATTGTCAAATCTTCAATATCAGTAAAATTCAGGCAAGCCCAATTGATTTGCTTTTAGTATTCTTAAAGACTACTTTGGCCAAGATACAAGTTGGTTTGGTGAATTCCTGAAGCACTCACCTTTATCCCCGTCACTTGTGCTTTGCTAAAGACAGAAAAATAGAGCCAGTCACTTTACTCTGTAACCAATAACTAAGAAGTCATTTCTGAGGGTATGAATAAAAATGAGACGATCATATTGTTTATGCACTTTTATGGCAATTGAAAGAGTACAAGAAGAAAATGAAGCTACTATGTATTGGACAGTTAGCAAGTGTGAGATACCACGTCGGTCTTATGATAGACACCATCGAATTAGGAAGGTAAAGGTTGGTCTGGTCAGGTAACTGCCCCAAGGAAGGCTCACGGCATTTTGCACTGTTTGAAGCTCACCCCAGGGAAACCTACAGCTTTTACTTTTCACACACTCCCATTCTAACTCTGTTATTCAGGGACATTTCCAAATACTGAAAAAAATAAATGAGTTGAATATGGTTTGTTTTACTTTAAAATCAGCAAGGATAATTTTAAACTGACAATAACTGCATATTTTTATTATTATGAACGTTTTCTTTTCTCAGACAAACAGGATCATTCTAGTTCACTGCCTTGAGCATCAGACCAGGTGTTTACATAAATGCAAGTCAATTTAAATATTTTAAACATGTTCTTAATGTTTTTGTTTGTTTTTGCGTTTGGCACTTTTGAGGACCTAGAAAGTGGTATGAATACTCCTGAGAAAAATGCTCAGTTGCCTAAAATGTTGTGTTTAGAAATCTCCTAAAGCTTATCTTTAAACCCAAGCTTGAAAATCTCTGAATGAGAGAACTGTGATAAGGGAGCAATCTAAATAACTTTGCAAGCATTGTTAGCAATTTTCAAATAAAATACTGTATTGATTTCACAGAAAGCAAAAAATTAAAAAAATTAGAATGAATTATTGAGAACTACACATTCCTGATAGAAGCATACATTGTAAGAGTCTTTAAGTGGTTATAAATGATGACAAGGAAAGACTTAATGTAATTACTAAGGACAGATCTACACATTTTTAAATAAATAAATATAGTATGTTTCCATTATAAGTTTTATCATGCTGAATTAAGAAGATAAATGCGAAATCCCCATCGGAAAAGTGTCCATTTTTGATTCTTTGTAAAAGTTGCGTTCGCCCTTTCCAACAATTTTATTTCTGCTTTCCTTTTTATTTCTTACTTCTTTGCTGCAATGTCTGGTTAATGCTTAAATCCCACTAGACCTCATCTTCTGCTGATACTAGGCAGCCCCTCAGCCTGAAGAATAACAGTGAATAATAGAAAAATAACAAACATGCTTCATTTGGCCATATTCTTTGGTCTTTATTAATCCCTTGGGCCACAATCTTTGTCTCCTTTGTTAACTGTGCTATATTTGTGTGTGTGTGTGTGCTATATTCTTGAACGTGTGAAAACAGTCTTTAATCAAAATTATGCCAAGCCATCTCTGGGAACAAGCTATCACATTTGGAAGAGGATAACAAGCTGGACATTGGGTGCTATAAAAGTTTGAATCGTAGTTGAAGAAAAATAGATTTGTTCAAGAGCAGCAGTGAAAACTCCAGGGAAATTGTTTACTGCTCTTGGCATTAACAATGTTTAAAACCAATGGTACTTTGTGTCCATAGACCATACCAACTAAGGAGCATTAAAATTCCAAGCAGTCAGTCCTGTGGTTGCTTGGAAGGACTCAGACATCTCTTCAACAAGACATGAAGAGTATAAATATTTTTAATGGACTAAACTTGAGATCCCCAGTGACAGTAATATCAGTCAACAACTAAGTACTTTATAGGTATAGACTAGAATTGTTGTTCCCTTTGCATTTTTATTCAACTTTATCAGAAGAAAGAACCAAAAACATACATGGCAAAAAAGCCACACCTAGTTATGTCATTTATCAACTGTAGAAAACCAAAGGTATACAAAAATTTTCTTAAAGAAACTAGAGGAAATAAACATCTTTCCTAGAGAAAAGGAAAGGTAAAAATTACGTCTGACTTTCCTCAGAAACCATGCAAACAAGAAGAAAGGAGTGACATACTGAAAATTTGAGAGAAAACAACCCACCAACCTAGAATTCTATACCCTGAGAAATAATCATTTAATAGTAAAGGAGAAATAATGACTTTCCCAGAAAAAGAATTTGTTGCCAGTAGTCTGTCTTGCAAGAAATGCAAGGACATTTCAGAAACAAGGAAAATGACATAGGTCAGAAACTCAGATCTACATAATAAGAAGAAGAGAACCAGAGAAGAAATAAGTGACAGTAAATCAAACTTTGGGTTTTCTTATTTTTAATTGCCCTAATAGATCATAGATTTTTTTCAAGATAATAACAGCAACAATGCATTTGATTAAGTACACACACACACTTGTCTATGCTTATATACACATGTATAAGTGAAATGAATGACAACTATAATAGAAGGGACAGGAGAGAGGAATTAGGATTATTGTTTTATTTTGAGGTACTCAAACTACCCAAGATCAGTATAGTGTTATTTGAAAGTGGACATGAAGTATTTGTATTGAATACTCCAAAGTATCCCAAGCTCTAGGGAAATCACTAAAAAACTGAAAGTGAAAAAACAACACAACAGACATACTAAAAATAGAGAGAAAAAAGAACCACATAAAATGCTCAACTACAAACACAAAAGGTAGAAAAAGAGTAGATGAAAAAGATAGGAATGAAGTACAAGGGCAACAAATAGAAAATAGTAACAAATATGATAGCCACTAATTCAAATATATCAATAGTCACTTTGAATATCAATGGTCTAAGTTTACCAATCAAAAGACAAAGGTAGAGTGAATCAAAAAAATGAAATCTAACTATATGTTGTCTATGCTGCTGCTGTCTATAAGAAACCCCTATTAAATATAAAGACATATATACAAGTAAATGAATAGAAGGAGAAACACCGTGCTAATAATAATCAAAAAAGAAAAGAGTAGCTATATTAATTTCAAGTCAAATAGATTTCAGAGCAAGAAAGTTTATCAGAAATAATGAGGGGCATTACATAATAGCAAAGGGTTCAGTACTCCAAGAAGTCATAATAATTCTTGATGTGTATATGGAGTAGGAGATGGCAACCCACTCCAGTATTCTTGCCTGGGAAATTCCATGGACAGAGGAGCCTGGCAGATCCAGGGGGTCATGGGGTCACATGGAGTCCATGGGGTCACAAAAAGTTGAACACTACTGAGCGCAGATGCACACACGTATGCCTAACAATGGAGCCAAGCTACATAAGGCAAAAACTGATAGAACCTAAAGGTGAAATAGATGAATCCACTATTATAATTGGAAACTTCAATACCTCTCTATCAAAAATAGACAGATCCAGCAGGCAGAAAATCAGCAAACACATAGTTGAACTCGATAACACCATCAATCAACTGGATATAATGAACATCTATACACTGTTCATTTAACAACAGCAGAATACACATTTTTCTCAAGCTCATATAGAAGATTTACCAAGAACAAAAATAATACAAAGTCTGATTTCATAGTGCAACTAAATTAAACTAGAAATCAATAATAGACAGCTGGAAAATCCAAAAATACTTGGAGATTAAACAACACTTCCAAAAAACATTCGAGGCAAAGAAGTAATCTCAAGAGGAAAAGAATATTTTGAATTAAATGAGACTGAAAATACCAATCATCAAAACTTCTGCGATGCAGTGAAAGCAGTACTTAGGGAAAACTTATAGCACTGAATGCATTTTTTTTAAAAAGAAAAGAACAAAGATGTAAAGATCAATAATTTAAGCTTTTACTGAAGGAAACTTAAGAAAAGCAAAATCCAAAGTAAGTGGAAAATAAGCGATAATAAGTAGAACAGTAATCAATGAACTTCTAAAAAGGAAGTTAATAGAGAAACAAAAGCTGATTCTTTGAAACAAAAATGATAAGCATCTACCCACACTTAACTAGGGGAAAAAAAAGGATAAAACTAAATATTATGTTGAAATGAAAGAGAAGACATTACTATATATCCCATTGACATTAAAAAGATAGAAAATGAATACTATGAACAACTTTATGCTCATCAATTTGATAACCTAGATGAAATAAACAAATTCCTTGAAAGACAATATTCTAAAACTCATACAAGAAGAAACAGACAATCTGAATAGGACTTTATTAATTTGAACAATTGAATCAATAATTAATAACATTTTGAAAAAGAAAATACCAGGTCCAGATGGATTAAGCTGGTGAATTCTAACATACACTTGAGAAAGAAATTACATGAATTTTCTATAATCTCTTACAAAGGACAGGAGCTGAGAGAATACTTCCTAACTCAGCTTGGCAGTTTTCTTAGAAAACTAAACTTACTCTTCCTGGATGATCTAGTGATCAGGCTCCTTTCAACTCACCCAAGTGAGTTGAAAACTTAAGTCCACACAAAAACTTACACACATATATTTACAGCAGCTTTATTAATAATTACTAAAACTTAGAAACAACCAGTAATGCCCTTCAGTAAGAGAATGGATAAGATATGGCACACTAAGGAATATTCCTCAGTGCTAAAAAGGAAAATAAGCTATCAATCAAGTCATGAAAAGACAAGGAGAAAACTTAAATATATATTGCAAAGTGAAAGACTCCAATCTGAAAAAGCTACATGCTGTTTGATTCCAGTATATAACATTCTGAATAAAGCAAACCTGGAGCGAGTAGAAGGATAAGTGGTTTGTGATTATTAAAGAGAAAGTAGGGATGAATAGTTAGAACACAGAGGATTTTGGGCTTAGTGAAACTAGTCTGTATGATACTATGATCTGGATCTGCTACGGCATAATTTGTGGATTGTGGATATGTGGCATTATTTTCCAAACTCATAGACTATACCACACTGAGAATGATCTGTACTGTAAACTATGAACTTTGGATGGTGATTCACTGATGTAGTTTTATTGATTGTAACAAATATCTGGTGAGGAATGGTGATGGTAAGGAAGCTATGCATGTATGGAGGCATGGGGATATAGAATCTTTGTATCTTTCACTCAGTTTTGCTGTGAATCTAACACTGTGACCAAAAATAAGGTCTGTTTAAAAAACTCCATATTTTCTAATTATAAATGACACTAATATGGAAGTTTTCTAGAACATGTCTTAAGTGGGCATATATTTCATACTACTTTGAAGTTAACTCATGAAGTAGGTTCAAACTCTTTTATAAAAGGAAAAATATTGAAGTAATTCCAGTTTATGATATTTAATATGGACATCACATTTTTTTAGCTTCTGAAAAATATTAAACATTCACATGAAATATCCTACAATTAAAGTTATCACAGCTATTGAGTTACTTATTAAGTTACTTCAATAACTTGTTGTTGTCATCATTCAGTCCCCCAGTCGTGTCCGATCCTTCAGGACCCCATGGACGGCAGCATGCCAGGCTTCCCTCTCCCTCACCATCTTCCAGAGTTTGCCCAAGTTCATGTTCATTGCTTCCCTGGTGGCTCAGCTGGTAACAGATCTGCCTGCAATGCAGGAGACCTGGGTTCAATCCCTGGGTTGGGAAGATCCCCTGAAGAAGGGAATAGCTACCCACTCCAGTATTCTGGCCTGGAGAATTCCATGGATTGTATAGTCCATGGGGTCACAAAGAGTAGGACATGACTGAGCAACTTCCACTTTCATGTCCATTGCATTGGTGATGCCATCCAACCATCTCATCCTCTGTCACCCTCTTCTCCTTCTGCCTTCAATCTTTCCCAGCATCAGGGTCTTTTCCAATGAATAGGCTTTTCACATCAGGTGGCCAAAGTATTGGAGCTTCAGCTTCAGCATCATTCCTTTCAATAAATATTCAGGATTGATTTCCTTTGAGATTGACTGATTTGATCTCCTTGCAGTCCAAGGGACTCTCAAGAGTCTTCTCCAGCTCCATAGTTTGAAAGCATAAATTCTTCAGTGGCTCTCAGCCTTCTTTACGGTCCATCTGTCACAACTGTAGCGTGACTACTGGGAAAAACCCTAGCCTTGGCTATATGTACCTTTGTTAGCAAGGTGATGTCAATAACTTCAATAACTTAGTTTCTTCATATTATATTGGATTTTCAAGCTGTTCCAAAAAAACAAAGCAGAAATTTAAGTAGGCAAAATGCAGAGATTAGAGATAAATAGCCAGATTTTAGTAATCTAATGATGATCTTAGTGATCTAGTCTGCCAGAGAAGAGTTCAGAGTATTTTCCTTTATTGTTGCTCATTTTCCTTATAGGATATAATGACCCATAATGGCTCTAAAACAAAGTTTTCTACCTAAAATGAGAAAAAAAAGAGTTAGTTGTTTATCAGTTTTGGTCTTATTTTTTGAACAACTATCCTGTTTATTTATTTATTTTTTTTTCCAGTGGGTTTTGTCATACATTGATATGAATCAGCCATAGAGTTACACATATTCCCCATCCCAATCCCCCCTCCCACCTCCCTCTCCACCCGATTTCTCTGAGCTTACAAAGAAGCAGAGTTTTATAATTAAACTACTTTTTCAACCAAACAATTATACAAAAGCACCTTAAATTAATTAATAATATATCTCAATTAATTAAATATAAAATGTCTCACATTAATATCTGCTCTATATACTAAATATTTAGTATATAATATTTAGTATATACTAAAATATTTAGTATATAATATTTTATTATCATTATTTGTGCATGTATCTTTACCTTCTAAATTATAAACTCATTCAATTGGTCCACTCTTTCCTATTTATTTGCTTGCTTGTTTTCTTTTTAGGCATACATGTGTGTGTGTGTTAGTCACTCAGTCACGTCTGACACTGTGAACTCATGGACTGTAGCCCACCAGACTCCTCTGTCCATGGAGTTCTCCAGGCAAGAATACTGAACTGGATAGCCATTCCCTTCAGGGGGTCTTCCCCATCCAGGGATCAAACCCGGGTCTCTAGCATTGCAGGCAGCTTCTTTACCATCTGAGTCACCAGATAAGCCCCCTTTTAAGGCACAGTACTTTTGCAATGGACATGAACTCAGGCAAACCTCAGGAAATGGTGAGGGGCAGGGAGGCCTGGCAGGCTGCAGTCCTTGTGGACGCAAAGAGTTGGACACAACTTGGCGACTGAACAACAACACTTTTAAAAAGTATTGTTTATTTACTTCATTGAGGCATAGTTGATTTCCCATATTATATTAGTTACATTAGGTGTACAACATGGTTGTTTCAAAAATTATGTACAATATACTCTCCAGAGTTTGACTTTCACTATTTACTGAATAAATGTGTAAATAAAACTATAAGAATTTATACATTTCACCTATTCAAATTATAAGCAAGACTGAATTGTGTAGGTGAATATGTGACCATTATCAGTCTATTTAATAAAAACTTTTTTCTTAATTTTTAATATTCTTTTAACATTTATTAAGCCCTTACTATGTGTCAGACACTATTCTGTGTACTGAAGATATATAAGAAATAAGTATATATGAAACTAACACAACATTGTTAATCAACTATACTCCAATGTAAAATTAAACTTTGTATATATGTATATATATACATATATATACATAAAAGAAAGTGAAACACTAACTCACATGGAGCCTTTACCCTATGGACAGAAAACAAATTTATAGAATAATAACAAAAATAAGTATATTAAATAATATGTTAAGAATGAATTAATTTTATGGAAAAATAAGCAGGGAAATGAGAGAGGTGGTACCAGGCATTGGGGTTTGTAATTTCAAATAGTTGAGCCAGAGAAGGGATCACAGAGATAGAGACATTTAAACAAAGACTATGAGAGAGTGAGGATCAGCCACATGAGAATCTGAGAGGAGAGATGCCAGGCTGAGGGGACAAGAAGTGTGAAGGTCCTGAGGTAGGAAAGTGTCCCGAGTCTTCCCAGAATAGCAAGGAGGCAGTTGTAGCTAGAGTGAGTCAGCTAGTGTAGCGCAGCTCATGAAGTCAGAGAGATCATGACAAACTCAGTCATGTAAGATCTTGGAAGTCATTGTGAGGCTTTTGACTTTTACTCTGAATGTGAGGGGAAGAATTGGAGGATTTGAGCCAAGAGATGGCATAATCTGAACTGCATCCTAAATGGGATCACTTTGCTGTAATATTGAGGATGGACTGTAGACACTCAAGGTGGAAGTAGGGAGACAGACCAGTTAGGCAGGAAATGATGGTGAGTAGGACTAGGGTGGTAGCAGTGATGGTAATGAGAGGGGGTTAGTATCTGTACATACTTGGACTTAAAGTCAATATTTGACTTTTTGATGGAAAGGAATCAAGCATAATAACAAGGTTTAAACTAGCAACTAGAAGGACTGGGTTACTACTGAGAGGGAAGTCTGATGGGGGAACAGATTTGTGCAGATTAGAAACTTACTTTTGAAAGGTTAAGTTGGAAACACCGGACAAACATCTTAGAGCAGTTCCTTTCCATACAGAGTTCACTTCAGTTCAGTCCCTCAGTCGTGTCCAACTCCTTGTGACCCCATGGACTGCTGCACACTAGGCTTCCTTGTCCATCACCAACTCCCAGAGCTTGCTCAAACTCATGTCCATTGAGTCGGTGATGTCATCTAAACATCTTATCCCCTGTCATCCCCTTTTCCTCCTGCCTTGTATCTTTCCCAGCATCAGGGTCTTTTCCAGTGAGTCAGTTCTTCATATCAGGTGCCCAAATTATTGGAGTTTCAGTTTCAGCATCAGTCTTTCCAGTGAATATTCGGGACTGCTTTTCATTAGGATTGACTGGTTTGATCTTGCAGTCCTAGGGACTCTCAAGAGTCTTCTCCCAACCACAGTTGAAAAGCATCAATTCTTCAGCACTCAGCTTTATAGTCCAACTCTCACATCCATACACAACTACTGGAAAAACCATAGCTTTGACTAGATGGAACTTTGTTGGCAAAATAATCTCTCTGCTTTTTAATATGCTCTCTAGGTTGGTCATAGCTTTTCTTCCAAGGAACAAGTGTCTTTTAATGTTGTAGTCACCATCTGCAATGATTTTCTTACCCAAGAAAAGAAAGTCTCTCATTGTTTGCATTATTTCCCATCTATTTGCCATGAAGTGATGGGACTGGATGCCGTGATCTTAGCTTTTTGAATGTGGAGTTTCAAGACACCTTTTTCACTCCCCTCTTTCATCAAGAGACTCTTTAGTTCTTCTTCACTTTCTGCCATAAGGATGGTGTCATATGCATATCTGAGGTTATTGATATTTCTCCCTGCAATCTTGGTTCCAGCTTGTACTCCATCCAGTCCAGCATTTCACATGATGTACTCTGTATATGTTAAATAAGCAGGGTGACAATATACAGCTCTGATGTACTCTTTTCCCAATTTAGAACCAGTCTGATGTTCCATGTCCAGTTCTAACTGTTGTTTCTTGACCTGCATACAAATTTCTCAGGAGGTAGGCAAGGTAGTCTGGTGTTCTCATCGCTTGAAGAATTTTCCAGTTTGTTGTGATCCACACGGTTAAAGGCTTTAGTGTACTCAATGAAGCAGAAGTAGATGTTCTTCTGGAATTCTTTATTTTTCTATGATCCAAAGGATGTTGGCAATTGATCTCTGGTTCCTCTGCCTTTTCTAAATCCAGCTTGAACATCTGGAGGTTTATGGTTCAAGTACTGCTGAAGCCTGGCTTGGAGAATTTTGAGCATTACTTTGCTGTGTGAAATCAGTGCAATTGTGTGATAGTTTAAACATTCTATGACATTGCCTTTCTTTGGGATTGGAATGAAAATTGACCTTTTCCAGTCCTGTGGCAACTGCTGAGTTTTCCAAATTTGCTGGCATATTGAGTGCAGCACTTTCACAGCATCATATTTTAAGATTTGAAATAGCTCAACTGGAATTCCATCACCTCCACTAGCTTTGTTCATAGTGATGCTTCCTAAGGTCCTTTTGACTTCGCACTCCAGGATGTCTGGCTCTAGGTGAGTGATAACAGCATCATAGTTATCTGGATGGTTAAGGCCATTTTTGTACAGTTATTCTGTATGTTCTTGTCACCTCTTCTTTATATCCTGCTTCTGTTAGGTCTATAACATTTCTGTCTTTTATTGTGCCCATCTTTGCATGAAATGTTCCCTTGGTATCTCTAATTTTCTTGAAGAGATCTCTAGTCCTTCCCAAATTTCTAGTCTTTCTAGTCTTTTCTATTGTTTTCTTCTATTTATTTGCATTGATCACTGAGGAAGGCTTTCTTATGTCTCCTTGCTATTCTTTGGAACTTGCATTCAGATGAATATATCTTTCCTTTTCTCCTTTGCCTTTCACTTCTCTTATTTTCTCAGCTGTTTGTAAGGCTTCCTCAGACAACCATTTTACTTTTTTGCATTTTGCATCTTCTTCTTGGGAATGGTTTTGATAGCTGCCTTGTGGTACTAGTGGTAAAGAACCCGCCTCCCAGTGTAGGAGACATGAGACCCGGGTTCAGTCCCTGGGTTGGGAAGATCCCCTGGAGAAGGAAATAGCAACCCACTCCAGTATTCTTGTTTGGGAAATCCCATGGACAGAGGAGCCTGGTGGGCTACAGTACATGGGATCTCAAAGTGTCAGACATGACTGAAGTGACTTAGAACCCAAGTACCACCTGTATAGGGCTTCCCTTTTGGCTCACCTTGTAAAGAATCTGCCTGCAATACAGGAGATCTGGATTCCATCCCTGGGTTTGGAATATCCTCTGGAGAAGTGAAAGGCTACCCAGTCTATATTCTTGCCTGGAGAATTCCATGGACAGTTCATGGCGTTGCAAAGAGTCAGACATGACTGAATGACCTTCACCATCTGTACAATGTAATGAACCTCCATCCATAGTTCTTCAGGCACTCGGTCTATCAGATTTAACTCCTTGAATCTTTTGTCACTTCTACTGTATAAGCATAAGAGATTTGATTTAGGTCATACTTGAATGGTCTAGTGGTTTTCCCTACTTTCTTCAATTTAAGCCTGAATTTGGCAATAAGGAGTTCATGATCTTAGCCACAGTCAGCTCACAGTCTTTTTTTTTTTTTTTTTTCTGACTGTATAGAGCTTCTCCATCTTCAGCTGCAAAGAATATAATCAATCTGATTTCAGTATTGACCTTCTAATGATGTCCATGTTTGGAGTTGTCTTTTGTGTTGTTGGAGGAGGGTGTTTGTTATAAGACATACATCCTCTTAGCAAAACTCTGTTATCTTTTGCCCTGTTTTGTCTTGTACTCAAAGGCCAGATTTACCTATTACTCCATATATCTCTTGGCTTCCTACTTTTGCATTCCAGTACCCTATGACGAAAAAAAAAAAATTTATTTTGGTGTTAGTTCTAGAAGACCTTGTAGGTCTTCATAGAACCATTCAATTTCAGCTCCTTTGGCATTAGTGGTTGGGGCATAGACTTGGGTTACTATGATATTGAATGGTTTTCCTTGGAAGCAAACAGAGATCATTCTGTCATTTTTGAGATTGCACCCAAGTACTGAATTTCAGACTTTTGTTGACTATGGGGGCTACTCTATTTCTTCCTAGGAATTCTTGCCCACTATAGCAGATTTAATGGTCATCTGGATTAAATTTGCCAATTCTGGTCCATTTTAGTTCAGTGATTCCTAAAATGTTCATGTTCACTCTTGCCATCTCCTGTTTGACCATGCCCAATTTCCCTTGATTTATGGACCTAATATTCCAGGTTCTTATGCAATATTGTTCTTTACAGCACTGGACTTTACTTCCATCACCAGTCACATCCACAACTGGGTGTTGTTTTTGCTTTGGTTCTGTCTCTGTATTCTTTTTGGAGTTACTTCTCCACTCTTCTCCAGTAGCATATTGGGCACCTACTGACCTGGGGAGTTCATCTTTCAGTGTTCTATCTTTTTGTCTTTTCATACTGTTCATGATGTTCTCCAGGCAAGAATACTGAAGTGGTTTGTCATTCCATTCTCCAGTGGACCACATTTTGTTAGAACTCTCCACCATGACCCATCCGTCTTGGGTGGCCCTACATGGTATGGTTCATAGTTTCATTGAGTTAGACAAGTTGTGATCCAAGTGGTCAGTTTGGTTAGTTTTCTGTAATTGTGGTTTCCATTCTGTCTGCCCTCTTTTCCATACAAAAGGCAAACATTACTTTTTCCCCAAAAGTGCTTTTTACCATGCTGGACAAAAACCAGCACAGCAGGGCTTGAATGGCTTCATCCTTTGGAGATAAAGTAGGACTAAGAGTGATGGAGTATTAGTTACTCTTAGTTTGCTTCATTTATTTAACAAATTGAATGAGACCCTGCTATATACTACTTAGCTCTCTGCCACTGAAAGGTAATCACTTCACAAAATTCTAAAGAAAAAAAACCCTCTACTTTTTTTTGGAAGTTATAATCTAATGGCAATAGATAATACGCAAGAAAGAAAATTGACAAATAAATTTTATGGTATGTTACAAGCTAATAGGAGCTTTGGAAAAGTATATTAGGGTAAAGGGGATTGAAAATCTGGGGAATTAATAGTAGTTACCAATCCTGTCTTTGATGCTAACATTCCTAACAAGGACATGAATATTTTTAAAGCAGAGAATGACTTCCGAATCAGCAGAAATGATTTTCTTATGTCTTACATATAGTGTGGATTGCTTAAAGTCTAAAGGCAGTAGTACTGAATTCTGAGGCACAGCAGTGGTGTGGGAATTGGGTGAACTTAACTGTCACCCTTTGAGATCCTTGTTTCTGACAGGTCAGATATCTCAAAATCTCTTGTTAAGAACACTTTGAGCATGTTCCTTTCTGGGGGACATTTTCATCTTTAATAATAACCAACTTAGAGAAAGTAGGACAGAGCAACTAGGATGTTTTGAAAACAACAAAGAAATAGAAGCTCCATTGCTAACTGTTTGGCACTCTGAAACTCTGAGTATTTAAAAAGCATCAATTATGTTGTAAAATTTGAGCAAGGTCATAGGCTAACAATACCATCCTGAAAGCCTCAGATCTTAAAACTGATGAAATTGAAAATTAGTGCTATTTTACAGGGCTATGAAAGGGGGAAAGAATATCAGGTAATTATTTTTGTATTTCCCTGCACCCAGTGCTTGTCAATGAGAAGCTCCAGGGAAGAGACTTAGATTATTTCTGCGTACTCAAAGCCAAGCACAAGATCTAATATAAAGTATGTTTGTTCTCAGACGCTGAAGTTCCAAAGAGTCACCCAGGATACTTACTAAGAATACATAATTTTGAGTTCCACTGTATGGAATACACTAATACTAACTTGTACTACCAAAATATGTGTTGCTCATGAAGTTCAAATTTAAATCTGGCAACCCTAATATATAATTAAAATTATGAATGGGTATCCCATATGTCTATAGGATAGATTTCATATCTGTGAGATAATCATCTATCTGAGTAACAAAAGTCTGTGAATTAATTCAGCTTTCTGTGGCTCTAAACAGACTAAATTCTCTTACTTGCCTAAAGTAGGTTTGTTTATTTCCTTCTGTTTTGAGGCTAGAAATTAACATTTGCTTCTCAGCTTGGAGGTATCTAGGATTAGTCATATAGTGGGACTCAGTAGGTGAGTGTGACTGAATAAACACTATTAAGAAACTTCTTAAATATCCAGATGACATTATTGCAGCTTCAGTTTTTTTATTTTAGGATTATGTCATGATAAGGGAAAATCTAGCTGTCTCAGTATGTCTATATTTGTGTTTTAATGAAAGATGCCAACTATTAATTTCTCTAGATGGAGATCAATGTTCTAACCACTCTTTAGTTCTTAGAAATTCTCATAATGAAATGGTCATAAAACACTGGCTGATTGTTTTTATTCGTCAGGTATGCTCACCTTTGTTTCATTTTATATTCAAGTTGATTGATTTTTATTGATTCTGCTTCACCATCGGGGACTCCAGATAAACCAGTCTTAAAAAGTTGTGGTTATGTCTTGAGCATCCCTAGGACAGCAAGGAGATCAAATCCCTCAATCCTAAAGGAAATTAACTCTGAAATATTTTTTGGAAGAATTGATGCTGAAGCTGAAGCTCCAATACTTTGGCCACCTGATGCAAAGAGTTGACTCATTGGAAAAGACTCTGATGCTGGGAAAGATTGAAGGCAACCGGAGAATGGGGTGACAGAGGATGAGATGGTTGAATGGCATCATTGACTCAATGGACATGAGTTTGAGCAAACTCTAGGAGATAGTGAAGGTTAGCGAAGTCTGGCTTGTTGCAGTCCATTGGGTCCCAAAGAGTTGGACATTACTTAGGGACTAAAAACAACAAAAATAGTGATGGATATTAACTAAACTTACTGTGGAGGTCATCTTGTAATATATACAGATATCAAATCAATATATTGCATGCCTGAAAGAATATAACAAAATTCTTTGCTATAATGTTTTTGGAGTATAAACCTCTACAGTATCCCAGAATCTCAGAAAAGCTTGTTGCATGTGGATTGCTCATAGAGACTGAGAACTGATAATTGATAATATAGATAAGTGGGCTTCCTTGATGTCTCAGTGGTAAAGAATCGCCTGCCAATGCAGGAGATGCGGGTTCAGAGAATACCCTGGAGGAGGAAATGGTAACCTACTCCAGTATTCTTGCCTGGAAAATTCCACAGACAGAAGAGCCAGGCAGGCTACAGCCCACAGGGTCACAAAAGGGTCGGACATGACTTAGCAACTAAACAAAAGCCACAAATGTAGATAATCATGACTCTTTGGTTATATTGTGTATACTGCTGGTTTTCCATTGTATATATGGTCAGGATTTAAGTCCATTTTTCTTATATATTAGTGAACAAGATGATCACAGCAAATGGGAAGTCTTGGAAACATTTAAAAACTTAATTTATGGGTTACATATGTTTCTGTCTGAGAGGAGAACAATAATTAGAAATTGGCTTAGAATATACAACCAAACCTACATATGGATAGGCCAGGAGAATATGGTTCATTCTGAAAGGAGGGCAAACAAGTAAACTTCAGGGTCGTAAAACACACAAACAAATACTTAGGCTTTTGGGAAGAAGAATTTGGAAATGTTTTTATTGTATTAGCAAGTGTTTACTGTCATATGACCTTCATAACCTGGTATCACAATGCCAGATATTACCTGTGTCAGTAAAATGCTGCCCTTCAGATAGAAGCCAGTTTATTAGATTTTCAAAATTGCACTTTTCATAATAAAAATCACCTCAGGGCTCAAGTACAAAAGAAATGACATGCGTTTATATGAGTTTGATTCAGAGATTAGATGTGAAACAGTAATGCTATTTACAACATTCAACACCTGCCGAATATAAATTTCCACAAAGTCAGCATAAGATTCCTTCTCCTTGTGAGAGGACTGAAATCATACAGGAAGTGTTCAATCTATACAAATTAGGAAACACTTTGGTGTTTGGTCTTCAGGTTGGTTGAATACTAGGGATATGGCTAAGAGAGATGAGAGGAGAAGCAGTGTGTGACAAGAACAGATTTAGAACCAGAAGGTCTTTCTTCCAACCCTGCTTGTGTCTTATGTTTGTGTCTTATGTGGCATTGGGCAAGTGATTTAACATTTTAAGACTTTAATTTTTTCTTCAGTAAAATGGGGACAGCATCCAGGATAGATAGTGAATGTTCAAGGGGGTTGCAAATTATGTCACCATAATAAATTGAATTATTATTTTCTAATGAATGTAAGCTAGGCACTGTCCAAGTTTTGACTTCATAGGGAAGAGGCACGCAAACACAGTGTGGGATGTGATAACAGGTTTGAAGAAAAAAAAGGAGAATTTGTCAGATGTAACTGGTACCTCTGAAGAGTCTCCATTCATATATATTCTCAATTCATCCAAACTCTTTCAGTCACAAAACGGTGCCTCTTTGTAGGTTATTACTTAGCTTAAACATTGTTCTGCATGAAAAAAACTATAAATGAAATAACAAGGAATCTAAACTTCAGGCAAAGATTTCCACTTATTCCTTTTGTGTACTAAGGTTTTGCATTGAACAGAACTTCAAAGTTAGGGGGTAGATGTTATTTCAATTCTGTCAAAGATGGAACTTTCTTACAGAAGTTTCGCTGGCAAGATATTTTAAAAATTGAAATACAGGTGATTTAGAGTATTGTGTCAGTTTTAGGTATACAGCAAAGTTCTTGAATTAGACATATATATATATTAGATTATTTTCCATTATAGGTTATTACAAGATATTGAATATTGTTCCCTGTGTTATACAGCCAATCCTTATTGCTTATTGATATTATGTATAGTAGTTTGTATCTATAAATCTCATACTCCTAATTTATCTCTGTCACCCTTCTCTTTCCTTTCTGGTAAGCCTAAATTTGTTTTCTGCATCTGTGAGTCTGTTTCTGTTTCATATAGAGGTTCACTGTATTATTTTTTGGATTCCACATATCAGTGATATAATATTTATTTTTTTCTTTCTTACTTCACTTAGTATGATATTCTCTAGGACGGTCAGTATTGCTGCAAATGGTAACATTTCATTCTTTGTTATGGCTGAGTAATATTCCATCGGCTTCCAGGTGACTCAGTGGTAAGTGATCTGCCCGTCAAAGCAGAAGAAGTGTGGTTTTGATCCCTGGGTTGGGAAGATACCCTGGAGAAGGAAATGGCAACCCACTTTAGTATACTTGCCTTGAAGAATCCATGGACAGAGGAACCTGGTGGGCTAGAGTCCATAGCATCACAAAGAGTTGGACATGCTTGAAGAGATAGCATGCACCAGTACTCTTGCCTGGGAAATCCCATAAACATAGGAGTCAGGTAGGGCTACATTCCATGGAATCGCAAAAGAATCTGACACAGCTCAGCAATTGAACAACAAAAACAACAAATATATACATATATTGATGGGTATTTGAGTTGAATATTGTAAATAGGCTTGCTATAAATGTTGGAAAGCATATATCCTTTTGAATTAGAGTTTTCATCTCTTCTGGATATACGCCTAGGAGTGGGATTCCTAGATCATATGGTAATTCTATTTTTAGCTTTTAAGGGAACCTCCATACTGTTTTCCATTGTGGCTGCATCAATCTACATTCCCACCAACAGCACAAGAAGATTCCCTTTTGCTTGCACCCTCTCTGACATTTATTATTTGTAGACTTTCTGACGGTGACCATTCTGACAGGTGTAAGGTGATACCTCATTGTAGTTTTGATTTGCATTTCTGTAATGATTAGCAATGTTGAGCATTTTTTCAAGTTCCTGTTGGCCATCCATATGTCTTCTTTGGAGAAATGTCTACTTAGGGCTTCTTGCTGGCAAAATTTCTAATGTATAAGATGAAAGGATAGGATAAGTGACAGAGCTAGTTACCAGAAATGAGGCTTCACTGTGTTACATCATGATCCTCACATTTGTTTCTGTCTCCATACTAATCTCTTTCTCTGTCTTTCTCTCTCTCTTGCTCTCTTTCCATCTCTTATATCTAAAGGTTAAGTGAAAGAATTTGGTCTAAATAAGGTAAAATGATACTAAAAAACATTGCATATAAAACAAAGGTCTAAAAGGATGCATTTCAGATTTATCTCAGAATATCTGAGAAAATCAGAGTCACACTGTAAAAACAAACTCCCTTTGGATGGAAACCTATTCATTTGGTGGCATCAAATCACACATTAATGAAAAGAGAACAAGTAAGTTTTGTGTTTTGACTGTTGTAGTCTCTAATAATAAATTTTAAAGTGACTTTATTAGTCATTTTTATGATTTAGTATATCTGTAACTAGTCTATAAATAGCATTCTAGAAAACTTTCATATTGTTTTCTCTGTAAACCTGCTTCTTTTGCTTTTGATCCTGCTCTCTTCACTCTGTCAGAATCTATTTCTTGAACAACTTATCTAATTATTTGTTTCCTTTTATTTGAATGTTTCTATTAGCTCTGAAAGGCCTTCAGGAAATATATTAAAGCCTCTGGTTTGGCACTCAGTACATCTCATGTGGCCTGAAATGACTTCACTGACCTTATTTTCACACATGCCTCTCAACACCATAGACCCACTCATGTGATTCTATTCTGGTATATTTATGCCTCATTCTTCAATAAATATTCTATATTCTTTCATGAGACTAAGTGTCTGCAAATGCTGTCCCTTTGCCCAGAATATCATTCCTTCTTCTGTGCCCAACAAATTCTGCTCAGGCTTCAGTATTAAGTGTAACTTTATTTGTGAACTCTCGGTTGAGTCCTTTGGGCAAGGAGTCTTTGCTTCCTCTGAGTTTTAGGAGCTAGTCTTGTCTCCCTATTATGACATGTGCTGCATTGCATTGCAATGGATCTGTTTCCATATCTGACTTCTCTGTAAACTATAACTCCATTTGGCACCAGGACTATCTAACTCATTGTTAATTCATTCCACGGCACATGATGTGGTGTTTGTGACCAGCAGAAAATCAATAAATGTTTGTCAAACTGGATTAACGCTCCAACAGCTCTATTCTCTGAATGACAAACATTTCTCAGATTGATTCTTTAAAAAAAGTGTTTACTTTTTTAATAAGTATTTTGAGTCTTGATTTTCCAGGTAGAAATATAGTAGGTTATATTAAGCCAATACTCCCACTGTAGCAACGTGAAGAAGATGGATAAGTTGCAAAAACTGTAGTGTTGAAAGCTTTCAGAAACGTAGGAAATCAACAAGGACTAGGTGAAATAAAATTATAGAGAGGGATTAAAGCTCATTATATACAAATTTAAAAATTAATTTAAAAAATTAAAACTTTTTATTTACATTATTTACATTACATGCATTTACATAAATAAAATAACAACTGTTATTTACATTATTTATTTACATTACACACATTTACACACATACATTACATACATTTATTTACATTATTTACATTATATACAAGTTTAAAAATTAAATTAAACAAATTTAAAAATTAAAGCTCGTTATATACAAATGAGCTTTCTTTGTTGTTGTTCAGTCACTGTCATGTCCAGCTCTTTGCAAACCCACAAACTGCAGCATTCCAAGCTTCCTTATCCTTCACTATCTCCTGGAGTTTGCCAAAACTCATGTCCACTGAGCCAGTGAAGCCATCCAACCATCTCATCTTCTGTCACCCCCACTTATTCCTCTTGTCTTCTATCTTCCCCAGCATCAGAGTCTTTTCCAGTGAGTCAGCTCTATCGCATCAGGTGGCCAAAGTACTGGAGCTTTGGATCACTGGATATTTTTTTCCTGCAAAGGAATGGCCAGTTGTGTTTTGAGCTGAGGGTCAGGGTGGGCCCCTGTGCGGAGCCTCTACTGCAAAGAAGTAGGAAGGTCATTTGTATTGTGTGTGTCTGGAGTTACAAAATTGGAATCTTGAGGAACCACAAACTTCTGCAATCATCAGTGACACAATTTAAGTTCACATGAAATCAACCACCTAATCGGCCATAAAGAATCTCCAGAAATTTTAAAGATTGGAGTAGCTTAGATCACAATACAATTAATGTAGAAGTCAATAATATGATAACAAGAAAAGCCTCACTGTCTGGAAATTAAATAAAGCATCCCATATATTAATAATTAAGAAGTCAATGAGAATTAGTTTGAACTGAATCATAATGAAGATTTAACATATTTAAGCATACAGTTTCTGATTAAAGCATAGTAAAATCAGTATTTATAAGGATATGTATACTTGTAAACATACATATTTAAAAGATTAAAAATTAACATAAAATTTAATCTTAAGAAGCTGGAAAAATAACAACATATCAGTCATCTGCAAAAGAGAAGAAAAATAAAGAGCAGAAACATGGAATACAATGAGAAAATCAACTCAGCCAATACTTTTTTAAAAAACTATTACTAAATTGACAAAGCTCTAGGAGAATGTTTAACAAATATAAGTGACAGTCACTCAGTCATGTCCAACTCTTTGTGACTCCCATGGACTCTACAGTCCATGGAATTCTCCAGGCCAGAATACTGGAGTAGGTAACCTTTCCCTTCTCCAGGGGATCTTCCCAACCCAGGGATTGAATCCAGGCCTCCCACATTGCAGG
Organism: Muntiacus reevesi; assembly: GCF_963930625.1. Lineage (NCBI taxonomy): Eukaryota > Metazoa > Chordata > Mammalia > Artiodactyla > Cervidae > Muntiacus > Muntiacus reevesi. The sequence continues at coordinate 84,171,514 of NC_089254.1, read as the reverse complement.
CTGATTCTTTACCAGCTGAGCCAACAGGAAAGCCCAAGAATGCTGGAGTGGGTAGCCTATCCCTTCTCCAGCCAATCTGACTGACCCAGGAATCAAACCCATGTCTCCCGCATTGCAGGTGGATTCTTTACCAACTGAGCTACTAGGGATTTCCCTTACAAAAATAAAGGAAAACATAGGGTGGGATGTTTCGAGAGAACAGCGTCGAAACATGTATATTATCTATAGTGAAACAGATCACCAGCCCAGGCTGGATGCATGAGACAAGTGCTCAGGCCTGGTGCACTGGGAGGACCCAGAGGGATCGGGTAGAGGGGGAGGTGGGAGGGGGGTCGGGATGGGGAATCCATGGCTGATTCATGTCAATGTATGACAAAACCCATTACAATATTGTAAAGTAATTAGCCTCCAACTAATAAAAATAAATGAAAAAAAATTTAGGAAAACATAAATTATCATTACTAGAAATTTGAAATCCATTGCCAAAATCTTCCCAGAAAGAAAGTACTTGAAATGTTTCCAATATTTAAAGAAGATATTAGCACCCAATCACCCAGTTTATGCAGTCTCTCCCAGATTATAAAACTGGAGGAAACTGTTTTCTAAGTGATATCAGCATAATCCAAAACCTGACAAAGACGTTATGAAAAAGGAAAATTAGAAAACAATCTCCTTTACATAAACAGATGTAAAATTCATTAACAAAACATTTAAATTAAATAAAGTGATGTTCAAAAGGGAAAGTACAATACAACAGAGTGGAGTTTACTACACCTATGAAAGGCTGACTTCACATTTCACAATGAATGTAATTCACATTATCAAAGGAGAAAAGGAGAAAAATAAATGACTATCTCAATAGATGCATAGTTTGCTTTTGATTCAACATCATTTTTTAGTAAAACTTTTAGTTAATGAGTTGTAGAAGGGAACTTCCTTAATCTGATAAAGAATATTAACAAAACACCTACAGCAAATGTTATACTCAATGGTAAAACCTTGAAAAAGTTCCTCTTAAGATTGGAGTGAAAAAGTAAACCTATTTTTATTTAGCACTGTCTGTGTGTGGGTGTGTGACCACCCATGCTCAGTCATGTCCAACTCTTTGTGACCCCATAGAGTGTTGCCCACCAGGCTCCTCTGTCCATTGAGTTTTCCAGGCGAGAATACTGGAGTGAGTTGCCATTTCCAGCTCCAGCAAATCTAACCCCTGTCTCTTGCGTCTCCTGCACTGGCAGGCAAAGTCTTTACCAATAGCACCTCCTGAGAAGCCCATTTAGCATTGTACTGGGGGTTTTATTCAATGCAATCAAATAAGAAAACATCAACTACCCAGCAGTCTTCTCTGTTCTCTCTGAACTCTGAGACCTGCCCATCCACATCTAGTGCTACATTTTTCCAATTTCAGGAGACATTCCCTAATAACTCAGTTGGTCAAGAATCCACTTGCAATGGAGAAGACCCCAGTTTGATTCCTGGGTCAGGAAGATCCCCTGGAGAAGGGATAGGCTACCCACTCCAGTATTCGTGGGTTTCCCTTGTGGCTCAGCTGGTAAAGAATCCACCTGCAACGCAGGAAACCTGGGTTTGATCCCTGGGTTGGGAAAATCCCCTGGAGAAGGGAAAGGCTACCCACTCCAGTATTCTGGCCTGGAGAATTCTATGGACTATAGAGTCCATGGGGTCACAAAGAGTCACAAAGACACAATTGAGCGACTTGCACTTGCACTTTCACTTTTCTTATACCACTTCACAATGTTTACAAGTTGGTCCCCTCCAGTGCTCACAAGCAGCTTTAGATCACTTTCAAAGTGAAGCATCATAGTAGTTTTTATGCTCCTTGTGAATTTCTGAACCACTGACTATGCATAAAACTGTTACCAATTTTACCAGACCCCTATTTTTTTGTATATGTGTCACTGGTGAAGTTTGTTAGCATTGTGCCCCTAACCCATTGTCCCCATAAACCCTGTTTTGTTTTGTTTTTTTATTGTGAGATTTTTGCCCAGCAGAGTGATTCTCAGGGATCTATGTCTATATCCATATATAATAGCAAAACTGACTGTCCACAAAATTCACTGAAAGTCAATCAGAGTTTTTGTGCATAAAATTCATCTCGGTGTGGCCAAAACAAAGTATGACTTTGGATTCATACTTGAAATAAAATAAGTTATTAGGTATATGACTCTGTTCCCATATTCACATATGTTTAGGAATTCCTTTCCTCTCAGAATATACTTTTGCCATTGTGTAGCACTGCTCTTTGCAGAAAACATAAAGATTTAAAAAAATTATGGACTTTCTACATATTTATGCAGTAGACAATGAATTGTGTTACAGGCATGGAGCTTAAACTAGTCAATTCACGCCACTTCTAACAAGAGCTTCCTTCCTGCCTTTGGTGATGGCGCATGTCACAATCTGCACTGAAGTGTGTTTACATGGATGTTGGTCACGTGGGATTCAGAACTGCCTGGAATACAGGAATACAAATAAAAAATATAGTCTCATTGGAACAAAATGGTAGTTTTAAGGTAGTGGTGCAAAATTTGATTGCTTTGGGATGGATAGATATGTTTTTAATGAGGTATTTGAGAAATGCTTTCATTCATAAAGAGTACATTCTCTGTGATATGAACTGTTTAATGTCATCTGATGGGAATATGATGAGAAAGATCATTTTTAGGACAAGCTTTATATAACATTGATTGTCACAAAAGGGCTGTCTTGTAAAAAACATAAAGACTGCATCCCAAATTCCTTATTGTAACATGAACAACCATAATAACAAGACACAAAGTTCAAAAAGAGCTGGGGGAGTTCTAGTGTCTGACAGTTTATGCATCTAATTACTGAGTTGTCACCAGAAGTCTTATTATGTTGGAGGGAGGGAGGGAGGGAGCGGGTGGGAGGTGATGTGACGACAGTGCCTAAAACAAAGGATAATGTTGTCTCCGCATATCTGGATCACTGTTCTTCGGGTCACGAGAGAATCCGCAATGTGAATGAACTCTTTGCCCTGTTGGTGCATGAAGCGAAGTGTTGCCGTGAAATTAGGCATTGTCACCTGATGCTTGGTATGGATCCGGCTGTGATATGTATCTCCTTTGATTCAGATTTTGGTGTTCCTAGAAAATATTTTAAATTTCAAACCATGTGATTCATCTTGAAGTCTCTACCTACTGTTTTGGGACACAGAAAGGAATGGTAAGCCTAAGTCATGCTTCCTGACTCATCTCTTTCAATCCTGGCCAATACCAGAGGAGCAGAGCCATACAGCTACGCGCGGACACAGCCAGCCCCCCTCCTCTGCCGGGTAGGCAGATCCCAGGAGTCCTCAGGATCCCACAGGGGCTGGCAGACTCACCTTCGCCAGCTGTTGGCAGGCTGGCTTTTATTCTCAAGAAAAAGAGAGTCAATTAAAAGAATTCCCACACCCCCACAAAAAAAAATTAATTCTGTATTAAAGGGATCCAGGAATGCCAAAAGACTATTTTGGTGGTTGAAAAAGTGGGTCCTGTTAGACCCTCTCTCTGCAGTTTTGAATTGCCTGCTGATGAGTACTAGGAGACAGACTAGCCTGATTTTCCTCTCTGCCCCTGGCAAGTCTGTGTACTTCTAAAGGTTAGAAGTGAGATTAATAAAGGGAGACATAAGCAGAGTTTCCAAATTACCTTTTTACCCATATATCATTCATGCATTATTCATCAACTCGTCTACTGTGTGCTGAGAACTGGGATGAACATGGGAGAACAGGGACAAGTATGATGTGGACTGTGTTCTAAACATCCTCTAGTGGAGGATGATGGACAGGAAAGCAAATAGGGTCACCACATGCTGTAGAGACTCTAAGAAAGTGACAGAGGAAGAGTAGTCATGTCTGCCTAGAACGCAGGTCTTTAAACCATTTTTTTCCTCTAGACCCATTTGGCAGTTAGCAAGATTTAGGTCCTAATGTTCCTGTGTCAAACAAATGCTCAACAAAATGTTTATCAAATGTATAATTAAATGTGACAGTGTTCGGCTCATAAGTTAAATTACAGAATCACAACTACTGCCCTAATTCATGAGTATATGAAATAGAAATTAGAGCATATTGCTGTAAGTTACTCTGAAAATGCCATGGTGCAGGTAAAAGAACCTGGAGCATGTGTTATTGCTTAGCTTTGCAAACACCGAGCTGTGTGATCTTGGCCAAATCACTTGATTTTGGCCTCAGTTTCCTTAAATGTAAAATGAGAAAGTCTCCTATTCTAGACAGTAATGATTACAGAAAAATTCAAGGGCTAAAAATAGAAACAAAAGTGTAAATTCTTAATGATGTTTTTCCAAGTATAAACAAACTTCAGAGAGCAACTGGATGATTTTGGACTTCCCTTGAAATTCAAGCCAAATTGGGAGCCAGATGGTTGTTACCCACAAACCCCCCCACCCGAGCTGATTCGCAGGAAGCCCATCTGCTTGAATTCCCCCTGTTTCCACATGGAAGTGAGGATCTCCAGATAGTCATATTCCGGTGAGTCATTTCACCTTCTCTCTTTTCTCATGCATGCCAAAGAAAATTTCTCCAGAGGAATATAAGAAATCTAAATTCCAAGTGGTGTCCCTAGAGTATGCAATAAAAATAGTTCTTATCATGACTATCTGTAGAAAACTCTGAAGAGTACAAGGTAATATTGTGCATTTTATAAATGAAATTCTATCCCCTGTGACAGCTACTCAGGACTTCTAACCTTGATTGTTCATATCAGCTTCCTGTTTATGGTTTCCTGTCCCTTCCAATCCATTTATAGAGTGCTACTGGATTAATCTTTTAAAGCAGCTCTGTTCAATAGAACATTCTGTGATAATAGAAATGTCCTATATTGCTCCTGCTCTGTATACAAAAGCTACTAGCTGTTAGGCATTATTGAGCATCTGAAATATGGCAAATGCAACTGAGGAGCTGAATTTTTCATTTTATTTAATCTTGATTAATTTAAATTTAAACTTAGGCAACTACATGTGCTGGTGGCATCTGCACTGAACATTTTCATTCTCAAGCATAGCCCTGACCACGTCCCTCCTTGACTCAAAACATTATGGAGCTTTGCTCTGCCTAAAATGTCATGTTGTGTCAGTGGTTCAGTCGCTAAGTCATGTCCAACTCTTTGTGATCCCAAGGACTGTAGCCCGCCAGGCTTCTCTGTCCATGGGATTCCCCACGCAAGAACTGAAGTGGGTTGCCATTTCTTTCTTCAGGGGAAATTTCTGACCCAGGGGTCAAATCTGTCTCTTGCATTGCAGGCAGATTCTTTACTGCTGAGCCACCAGGTCTAAAATGTACTATTAAAGTATCATAAGCATTCAAGAAATTCCATAAACTGTTTTCAAACATTTCTTTTTGTGCAATCAATATTTTATTCAAAGTGAAATGCTTCCTGTTTTCAAATCTATCTCCTGTTTTCATGGAGGCACACTTTCCTTATGTTTCTTTAAAAAAGAATTTTGTTCATTTAATTATATCTGATGTTGAAATAGCTCAATTTCCTTATCCTTTATAAAATCTTATCTCATTCATATCCATTGATATCTCTCATGCTCATGAAATCCCAGTGCTTTCCTATGACACTTAGTACATTTTACTGCATATCTTAACTATTTATTAATATGTATACACATTAAATCTGCTACTTGATTGTATTATAATCATCCTGAGACTGTTGTCTATGTCTGATTTAATTTTATATTCTTCCTGGCTCTTTTCACAAAGAAGACATATAAATTAATCATTAAGCAAAAGTCAGTAGCATTGGATTTAAATCCCAGTTACTTGAACTACTGGGCTTCCCTGGTGGTTCAGCAGTAAAGAATCTGCCTGCAATGCAGGAGCTTTAGGAGATGTGGAATTGATCTCTGGGTCAGGAAGATCCCCTGGAGAAAGGAATAGCAACCCACTCCAGTATTCTTACCTAGAGAATCCCATGGACAGAGGAGCCTGGCGGGCTACAGTCCACAGGGTCACAAAAAGTCAGACACAACTGAAGCGCCTTAGTATGTCCTTGAATTACTACCTGTGTAACTGATGAGCACCATGCTGAGGCACATAACAAGGACACAGCAAATGCCAGCTAATTCATAAATGCTAAAGACGTAAGGTCAGAATTTTCACAGGCAGATCGTCATAGTCACTGTTGATCCACAAACAAAAGGCCATCTTCTCTTATTGAAAGAAGCACTTGATTAGCAGATACCTTATTCTCCAAGACCAGGGGTGACAGAAAGAAGCTTGTTCTCTCTCACAGCAGAGGGAACAATTGTTGATCTACATTCACCTCTCTCTCCATCACTAAGAGCAGAGTTTGGGGCAGAGTATCAAAGGAGACTTAAAACGTAGCCCCAAGGCAGGACCAACAGCAGGTCATCCTGAAAGCTATTCTCTGGTAAAAGCAGCCCCACGCGGAGGGAAGTATGTGGTTTCCTGCCCTCCTGCCCTTGGCTGTGTTCCCATGCCAGGACTCACCCTTGGCAGCACCAGGGTTGAATGACATTTTTTTTTTTGGCCCTGAGCTTCAAAAGAATTATAAAGATATGTGGGTAAAAAGGGAAGAGAACAGATTTCAAGGAAAGCTGTCCTTCTCAACATTTGAGAGAATTCTTTGTTCTCTGCTTTTGGCCACTAATCTTTGGGTTATTTAGGCTGACTTTTCCACAACAGTTGAAATCAAATGCTTTCAAAACTTTACAGTAGAGAATTTTAAAGATTTTCCTCAAAGACACAAAATTCTACTAAAGTACCAATATGTTTAAATGACCAAATTCTTGATTCAAAAATATTTCTAAGAAATAGAATTGTTTTTATCTGCAAAATCACTGTAACTAACTTCTAACCTACTCTTAGCAAGTGACAGTGACTGACATGCTTTAGAAGAAGATGTAAATCATCTGGGTTTGAATCCTAGTTTGCTGTTTACTCACTAGGTAATTTTCTTATCTATGAGTGTCAGTCAGCTCTTTCTGGGTTCAAACATGAGCTGTGACACATAAACTTTACAGGCTCCCACAAGTTACTTAAGTTTCTTCATTTACAAAATAAAATATAAAATAATGATAATTCCTACTTCTCAAGAATATAATTAAATATGAATTCAATTTACATTAAGCAAATAAAGCACTTTGGATAGTTTCTGGCACATTATAGACACTCACTACATTTAAGTACCCTCCCTATATGGTTTGTACTAAGATAAACACTATAAATTATTAAAGAACAGTTTCATCTTTGGCTGGGCTATTTATAATGGCGCCATATAACCCTGAGTATCCTATTTTGGGGGCTTCCCAGACGGCATTAGTGGTAAAGAACCCACCTGCCAATGCAGGAGACATAAGAGAGGTGGGTTTGCTCCCTTGGTTGGGAAGATCCCCTGGAGAAAGGCGTGGAAACCCATTCCAGTATTCTTGCCTGAAGAATCCCATGGAGAAAGGAGCCTGGTGGGCTACAGTTCAGACGGTTGCACAGAGTTGGACATGACTAAAGTGATTTAGCATGAGTGCATCCTATTTTTTAAATCTTTTATTTGGAAATAATTTCTAGCATGCCAAAATGCCACAATGTTAGTACAAGGAACTCCCTGTATTATTTATCCTGATTCAAAAATTTGTAAATATTTTGTTCTATTTGCTTCATCATAAGTACTCTCTTCATATATCATACATCTATCATTTTAGCCTAGACTGGGCTTTTATAATCACACATTCAGCTCTCTGCAACAACAAAGAAAGTTTTTTCTTTTCTTGTTTTTCATTAGCACTGAAGGCGTGTGGATTTCTTATATAGAAACTGGACTTAAAAACTTTGGAGGAACTCCATACTCTGGATATGCCACTCTCTGACCTGTGTATCCACACATTACCTCCATATTACCTCAGAGCAAGCCCTGGTGTGATTTCCCCTCTAGAAAGTGAAGGGAGGCTTTAGGGCAGCAGTTCTCAAACACTTTAGTTTCAGGGCATCTTTCCCCCCTTATACATTACTGAGTATCAAGATTTGTTTAGGTTTGTTACAGCTATCACTAGTTACCCCATTGTAAATTAAATGGAGGAAAATTTAAATATTTATTAATCATTAAAAATAATAATTTTAATCCATCATATTAACATATGGACTGTAACGAAGACTGAGTGCTGAAGAATAGATGCTTTCAAACTTGGTGCTGGAGAAGACTCTTGAGAGTCCCTTGGACTGCAAGGAGATCCAACCAGTCCATCCTAAAAGGAATCAAGACTGAATATTCATCGGAAGGACTGATCCTGGCGCTGAAGCTCCAATATTTTGGTCACCCAATGCAAAGAACTGACTCACTGGAAAAGACCCTGATGCTGGGAAAGATTGAGGGCAGGAGGAGAAGGGGACGACAGAGGAGATGGTTGGATGGCATCACCGACTCGATGGACATGAGTTTGAGCAAACTCTGGGAGACAGTGAAGAACAGGGAAGGCTGGCGTGCTGCGGTCCAGGGGTGGCAAAGAGTCAGACATGACTGAGCGACTGAACAACAATTAACATATTAACGAATAACTTCCTTTAATGGAAAAAAATCTATTTACCAATAATAAACATGTTAATAAGAATTGGGTTCTCTTAATGTTTATCTTCTTAGTCTATGTCTTATTATACAGATGCCAATTAGATTCTCATATCTGGTCTGCAGTCAACTCATTAAAATATGCTATTTTGGTTGAAGTGTAAAAGAAATCCAGCCTCATGCAGTACATGGAAAAAGGAGTCATGAATTGCATTTTCAGATATTTATCTTCAAAACTATACAGAAACTTAGTAAGTTAGTTTCTTAAAGATTAATTGCAGCCATATCTTTTCATAAACTTTTAATTTTCTGTCAAAACATTGCACTCTATTACTTTTAAATTCATTGGCTTCTTTCTCACTTTGAATATATCTTTTACCCATGCATACATAGCTTTGTGAGGCTTCCCTGGTGGCTCAGATGGTAAAGAATCTGCCTGCAATGCAGGAGACCTGGGTTTGATCCCTGGGCACGTCACAGCATGTAGCTTTGCATCATCATTCATTGGCCATTTGAAAAATCTTGGCTCACTGAGTTTCACAGATCTTCTGCACATTCCATAAATATCAAAAAACACATTCGTTAATATCCCCACTAATCTTAGAAAATCCACCACTGGGAAGCTGTGAAGCACATAGTGGCTGGTAAACGTTTAAAAAACTTTAATTTTTGCTTAAAATTTGAATTATATCACTGGCAACACTGTCAGTTGTTTTCTTCGGAGTGGCAGGCTGACTTCATTCGTTTTTGAGAAAACATTTGCCAAATACCTGCTTCTTTTTCTAAAAGCAGTTTAAGATAATTCACATACTATAGAATTCACCAATTTAAATTTTAAAATTCAGTGATTAGCATATATTTATAGAAGTGAGCGACTTCCCGTACCATAAAATTTAGAACATTTGTGTGCGTTAGCTGCTCGATTGTGTCCAAATCTTTGCGACCCTGTGGACTGTAGCCTGCCAGGCTCCTCTGGGCTATTATGCTTCCACTTTAGGCTATTGTGGACAGTGCTACTCTGAACACTTGTGTGTATATTTTTGTTTGGATATATATATATTCAGTTTTCTGGGGGTACATAACTAGGAACGGAATGCTGGATCATGTAGTAATTCTATATTTAAAATTTTGAGGAACTGCCTGTTTTCTATGTCTGTGCCATTTTATATTCCATTCACAAAAGCAATAAATAAGGGTTCAATTTCTCTCTTTCCTTGCCAGTACTTGTTATTGCCTGGCTTCTTTAATTATAGCCATTTTGGTGCACGTGAAGTGGCATGCCACTATGGTTTGGTCTACATTTTCCTAATTGTTAATGCAGTTCAACATCTTTTTGTGCAGTATTGGTCACTTACATATATATTCTTTTGAGAAGTGTCTAATCAGAACCTTTGCCCATTTAGAAATGGGATATTGATCTTTTTAGTTTTTAGTTCTGTCCTGGATATTAGACTCTGACTAGATGTATGATTTGCAAATATTTCTTCCATTCTGTGAATTTTCCTTTCACTTTTTTGATGGTGTCTTTTGAAGCACAACAGTTTTGACTTTTAAGGAAGCTCAATTTATCACTTTTTTCCTTCTTTCATATCTTTTTTCCTTTTGTGTTCTTCATGTCAGGTCTAAGAAACCATTCCCAACCTATTGGTCACAAAGATTTGCTGTTATGTTTTATTGTATGGATATTTCAGTTTCAGTTTTTAGATTTAAGCACATGAGCCATTTCAGGCTAATTTTTTTTGTATGTCATGAGGCAGGGTTCCAAGTACATGCTTTTATATATGGATACTCATTTCTCCTAGCACCATTTCTTGAAAAGATTCTTTTATCTCCATAGGTTATATCTAGCTTCTCAGTTCTATTTCTTTGACCGATGTGACTACCCTCATGACTACCACACTGACTTGACTACTCTAACTTTGCGGTGAGTTTAAAGTCAAGTAGGATGAGATCTCCAACTTTGTCCTTTTTCAAAATTGTTTCGGTTCTTCAGACATCCACTTCTGAATAACCATAGTTTTTTGTTGGTTCGTTCAAGTGAAAATTACATCCTATGGTATTAGTGGCTAGGGCCACTCTCAAGCTCACAAGTGCTTTTGCTCAAGACAACCACTGGACTTCATGTGTGTAACAGAAGTGCTCTATGCTTCTCTTTTCACATAGGATATTAAAGGATATGCACTCAAGGGCCAAGATTTAATATAATTAACACATTTTTCTACTTTATCAAAACTTCTTTAGAGAAATTAACTTTTTAAAAATTTATTTATTTTACAAATGTGTGTGAGAATACAATGACCATGAGTCCCCCACTGCCTTGATTCCTGTGAAGTCCACAGCAGTTTTGCCCATCACTGAATTTGCATTATCACTACAAATATCAGCACAGTAAAAAAGTAAACATTTTTCTGTATGTATTTAGTAAAATCAAGTCTGGTAAAAAAAAATTGTTAGGAATAAAAATGCCATTTTAAGATGCCTTTTAGGGACTTCCTGGTGGTCCAGTGGTTAAGATTTTGCCTTCCAGTGTGCGCCGGTTTGATACTCGTGGGGGAACTAAGATCCCGCATGCTGCTGGGTTCAGAACACCAAATGGCACTAGAAAGCTTGAATCTCTCTATGCAAGAAGAAAAGAAAAACAACAACAACAGATCATACCTTGCATTGTATACAGAGATTAACTCAAAATGGATCATAGATCTAAAATGTAAAACCTGAAAAAAGAATACAAAAATTAAATGCCATTTTATTGCCCACATAACTTCAGAAAACCTGTCAACAAGGATTTAATTTGTATTTTAAAACACATATCATTTAAGCTATATACATTAAAAATAATTGTCCAACAGCTTTATGGTACACGTCAAAACTGCTCTTTGACATATTTTTATGTTTTATGCTAATTCTTATTTACACCAAAAAACAAAACATGACAAAAAATAATTATCCAAGTAATCTTGTCATAGTTATGCATATTACTCTAATAGAAAATATAGTTATTATTAGTGGTATCATTATTTGGATAAGGATAATTTTTAGGTCTTTTAAAATATTCCCTTGATCCAGAATAGTCTATGTTTGTGTAGTAAGGTATTTTCTGTATACAATGCATGTTGTGGCTATGGCATTTGAGATAGCATAAAATATTTTAGACAAAGCATTCTTTCAGTGAAATTTACATTTTTTCTACTAGTAATTACCAAATGCCAGAATTAATTTTTCTTAGATAATTATTCCTTTAGCATAGCTGACAATCCCGGACATTTAACTCATTCATTAAAATGCAATAATGATTTCACCAATGGTTTTCACTACCAGTAATGACATGCATTATTACACATCACGAATTTCCATGAACAATGAGATACTATTTTATTGGTATTTACATTTACAGGACTATACTTTGCTAGTATTCCAATGTTTACATTTACTCATTAAAATAAGAGTTACTTTTCAATAAAAGTTAATTTGTGATTTGAGCCACTAAAACAATAAAATTGAAGCTTTTCTCGGTTTTGCCTTGAAGAGTCTTCAGTTTTATAAAATGCCATTTTATAAAACATTATGTTTATAAAACATTAAAAAATGTTCAATTAAAATCAGACTTTATATCTGGGAGGCAATATATCAAAATGTCTACATATGTTCATTGATTAAAACACTTATTCAGTTGGAAAATCACTAATTGATATGCAAATATTTAATCCATTAAGGTGAGCTTTACTCAGAATATATGATTTGTCTTTCAGATTATAGCTCCTCATTGCAGACATGCTATTTTCACCCTATTTGTATGAAGCAGTGGTGACATGCTGAGACTGATTAGCTTAAACCACAGATGTGTTTGCCTTAGGGAAGTAGCAGTAGCCTAGTTTTCCCCATAAAGGCGATAGCCAGAATTCAAATTATTTCCAATCCAGAGCCACAACTGCCCCAATTCTAGTAGTTCAGTGATTAAATTGGAATATAGTAAAGAGGAAAGGAAGACTGAACCTGTAAACATGTAATGTCTGTACGTTAAGGCTAAAAATAAGAATTCTGTATATTACTAGGGATTGGCTCTCACTATGCTAACATTGGTAGGCAACTCATTTGTGCAGCACTTGAAAAATTCATTTGCATCAGTCATCAACACATGGATGCATAATGAGGGCGGGTATTTTTCAGGAAGAGAACACACATTTAATTTGACATTTTCATGTTGAACTTGAGGCAGCCAGCTTCCCTGATTTTATTCCATCTTTTCATCCCACCAAACTTTCCCTCCTACTCATCAAATAATCACAGCATTCTTCACCCTAAAACACAGGCAGATGGGTTCTTGTGTCATTATTTGTAATCTGATTAAAAGATCTGTTTTTGCTTCTGGTCCCTGTTCCACAGTTCTCTAAAATCAACATTCAGTTCCTTACATTTACAGTCTTTCTTTTTGCCAAGCAAAGAAATAAAACTTATCAATAGCATTCGTTTGCAAGTTTCTCATATACTTTATAATTATGCATAATCTATGGGTGAGAGTAATTCACATGAAGTGTTGGAATCTTTTGGTTAATTCAATAATAGTAGTACACTTATAAAATGGAAAGTACCACATAAATGCTGTGTAATAACAATTTTAAGGAAGTCATCTGCCCTTTCCCATAAATGTAAATACTTCATTATTTAAGCATGCATTTAAGAACCATTTTCCTGGGTTCTGTTTTATCCATTGCCATTTATTCTGAATCACCTCATAATTGGATTATTTCTCATTTCCTTTTAGTAATTGCTTGAATCATATAAAAAGCTAAGTGTTAAGAGGTCTTTCCTTAACAGTGACTATTAGAATTTTTTGGAAATGACTGTCCTAGGTTTCCAGGTTACAATTTTCTTTCCCCATTAGGATGTCTGAAATTCTTTGTTGAATAAGGGAAGGATATATAATATTATGTTTTTAAACTGCCAATCAACACTTGTGTACCCACATTTGTGAATTTTTTTAACCTACAAAGAACTACAGAAACCTAATGTGTGAAAAATAAAAAGAGCAAGCCCCACTGGGGACAGATGAAATACTGAAAAACATAGTAAAAATCAATAAATACTGAGTCCTGGAACAACATTTTGCAATGTGGCCTTTTCCATTCTTCAGATTTATTAAAAAGAAAAAAAAAAAAAAGCTTGCATTTTTTCCTGGGGAAAGTGAGACTGCTACCAGAGCTCATGGCAGTTGATTTTGCTGTTGTTCAGTCACTTAGTCCTGTTTGACTCTTTGCCACCCCATGGAATGTAGCCCACCAGGCTCCCTTGTCCTTCACAATCTCCTGGAGTTTGCTCAAATTCATGTCCATTGAGTTGGCAATGCTATCTAACCATCTCATCCCCTTTGGCCTCCTTCTCCTATTGCCTTAAATCTTTCCCAGTTACAGTCTTTCCCAATGCGTTGGCTCTTCGAATCAGGTGGCCGAAGAATTGGAGCTTCAGCTTCAGCATCAGTCCTTCCAAAGAATATTCAGGGTGGATTTCCCTTAGGATTGACTGGCTGGATTTCCTTGATGCTCAAGAGACTCTCAAGAGTCTTCTCCAGCACCACGATTCAAAAGCATTAATTCTTCAGCACTTAGCCTTCTTTATGGTCCAGCTCTCACATCCGTACATGACTACTGGAAAAACTGTAGCTTTGACTATATGGATGTTTGTAAGCAGGCATAGTGATGTCTCTGCTTTTCAGTACACTCTCTAGGTTTGTCATAGATATCCTTTCAAGGAGCAAGGGTGTTTCAATTTCATGGCTGCAGTACCATCCCTAGTGATTTTGGAGCCCAAGAAAATAAAGTCTGTCAGTGCTTCCACTTTTTCCCCTTCTATTTGCCATGAAGTGATGGGATCAGATGCCATGATCTCAGTTTTTTGAATATTGAGTTTCAAGCCAGCTTTTTCACTCTCTTCTTTCACCCTCATCAAGAGATTCTTTACTTCTTTGCTTTCTGCCATCAGAGTAGTATCATCTGCATATCTGAGGTTGTTGATATTTCTCCCAGCAGTCTTGATTCCAGCTTGTGATTCATCCAGACCTGCATTTCACATGATGTACTCTGCATATAAGTTAAACAAGCAAGGTGACATTATACAGCCTTGTCATATTCCTTTCCCAAGTTTGAACCAGTCAGTTGTTCTATGTCCAGTTCTATCTGTTGCTTCTTGGCCTGCATACAGGTTTCTCAGAAGACTGGGAGGTGGTCTGGTGTTCCCTTCTGTTTAAGAATTTCCATAGTTTGTTGTGATCCACACAGTCAAAGGCATTAGCATAGTCAGTGAAGCAGAAGTAGATATTTTTTTCTATAATTCTCTTGCTTTCTCCAATATCCAGCCAATGATGGCAATTTGATCTCTGTTCCTCTGCCTTTTCTAAACCCAGGTAGTCCATCTGGGAGTTCTCGATTCAAGTACTGAAGAAGTCTAGCTTGAAGTATTTTAAGCATAACCTTGCTAGCATGGGAAATGAGTGCAATTGTGTGATATTTGAACATTCTTTGGCATTGCCTTTCTTGGCTTGGAGTGATTAGACATAGTTAAATCTTGCAGGCAACAGAAACATTGAAATTTACTAGTGTGTGATTTTCACTAGGAGACAAATACCCTTTCAATCTCTTTCAACCAGATAAACAAATACTCATTATTATTGATATATTTTAAGTTTTCTACTGCATAAGAATATGTTGTTCAGTATCAGGAAAATGTAATTCTGAGAAGGTACAATATCTCTGCATCAGAGAGTTTACATACTAAGAATAAGTTGCTGGATAATTTTAAAAAGTGAGGCATAAATGTCCTAATGATTTTTATCCAACTGATAGTCTTTCTTAAGATTATTATTTATCATCATGTAGTGAAAAATTCATCGTATTGGAGATTAAGAAACAGTGTTGCTTTTGACTCTGACTTGACTGGGTGACCTTGGTTATGGTACTGAACATCTCTAGATTTCAAATGTATTGTCTGAAGAAAACAAAGTTGATTGAACAACCTCTAATTCATAGTCATTCTGTATTATTTGTTATGAGGAAAAATGTCCTTTTTAAAGATGGGTGTTTTCACAGTTTTCCTGTTTCTGCTTTAATGCCTCCTTTTTCTATCACATCTTTTGAATGGCTGTCTGGTACTTAAAAGCCTCTTATATATATCTATATACATATACCTATATATGTATATCTTTAGTGCTTATGTATTTTTTAATGAAATGAAAAACATTGATTTTTTTCACATGGTTAAGCACTTTCCATGGATTGTTAATTCTTCATAGCACTCTCTGAAATATTATTATAATTGCACTCATTTTCCAGGTAAAAGCTTGGAGACATAGTGAGATTCAGACCCTAACCTAGGGTCCCATTAACAGTAAATGGGGAACTGAGTTTCAAGTCCAGACAGTCTGACTCTGGGGCTCACTTTCTTAACAATAGCACTGCATTTATTATTTAGCAACATTGCTGATTTCACACCATTCTCCATATTTTTCCATTTCCAGACAGATTGATATTTTCTGTTTCGAAACAGAAGCCTACGTGCTCAGCCAGGGCTGCAAACCTTTACATCTTGTCCCCCATCCTGGAATGCTTTTCTCAACTCTCACTTCTCTTGGCTCCAAAGGACACAGTGCTCCATGTGGCCTTTGCATCAGTTGATCAGCAAACAGTGATTTGCCATGGTAGAACACAAGATCCCCAGATCTTGTCTCAGCACTGATTTTTTTCCAGCCAGTATCACATGCTATTGCCTGTAACATCACACCATCTTTGAATATGTGTAGTCTGGCAGCTCCAATGCCCCATTGTTGGCTCAGGCCACTACCCACACTTGCTCCAGACTCATCTATCTCCTACTTTGCTAAGACACATGCCATGCCTGGCATTTTCCTACACACAGTTCACACTACTAATGCCACAACTGTCTCATTAGGAATCGCTGCTTATCACTCCTCTAAAATCGGTATGGGAGTGAATATTTCTGCATCAGTTGCTTCAACTGATCTGAGAATAATCCTCTGCCTCATCACAGGCATATGGCAGTGGCTCCCAACCGGATTTCAGGGCCCTGACTGTTCTAATGAGTGTCTCTACTGAGCCAGAGACTCCTCAGATAACATCACATTTCTCCCAGATTTGCCATGTCTCTGATCCTCTTACAGGTAAATACACCCCTCAATCTCCCCAAGAAACAACTTTGGAATTCTAGATCACTCCTTTCTCACCATGTGCACCCAGTCTCCCAAATCTGCTGTTTTTGCTCCTTTTGTGTCTTTCAAACCTTTTGTGTTTTTCTTCCCCTCAATTCTCAGTCATTCCCTAAGTCTTTATTATTTTCTGTCATAATTATCACAATAGCCTTCTTATCTGCTCTCTGTATTTCCCACCATGCCCTACTCCAGTTCTACCAGGGTAAATCTGGAGCAGTAATCTTAAAAATGGTTCATCTTTCCGCTTTCCTCCGTAATTTTCAGTGCAAAATTTAAACGCTTTGTCATAATTTTTAAGGCTTCTTCTTTCCTCCCTCCCACCCTCTCTCTCCTCTTTTCCTGACTCTGCTCTTTGGGCTTCCCTGGTGGCTCAGCTGGTGAAGAATCCGCCTGCAACGCTGGAGACCTGGGTTCGATCCCTGGGTTGGAAAGATCACCTGGACGGGAACAGCTACCCACACCAGTATCAGGGCCTGGAGAATTCCGTGGACTGTGTAGTCCATGGGGTTGCAGAAAGTCGGAGACGACTTTCACTTTCACGTTCTTCCCGCCCTCCCTATCTCTCACCTCTTTTCCTGACACTTCTCAGGCAAGCTTCAGCAACCTTCCCCAAGTGCCCAAGCACCTCTTCTGTATTCCTCCGCTGAAACTGCCAAAGACCCCAAAGCAGTTTAAAATAAATCCTAAGAGCTTATACTTTGAAACTACATAAACCTGGTTTGAATTTCTGGTCCATCAATTACTAGCTTATTTGGATGAGCTTGGATAAACAATGTGGCCTCCCTAGATTTTCGTTTCCTCAGCTGTATAACTGGCAGAATAAAGGGCCAATCTCGCAGATTTGTTAGGGGAGTTAACTAAGGTAATTAAGGAAAAATCCTTACTATGATGCTTGGGACACAGTAATTGCTGCATGAATGTTGATGCTACAACTGATGCAATGCCTAGAATTAAATGAAATGATAGTTAAATTTTTAAATGAATAGAAAATAAGTGAGTGAATGAACAGGATGTGTGAAATTGAATCTAAAGAGGAGAGAAAATGCTCCAGGTCAATGATAATTTCAGGAGACTTCAAGTATAATAAATAAGCAGCACTTCAGATGTATCCATTTTTCTGCCTTCAAATATGCTCAGCTGATATTATTTTAGTACAAAAGAAACCATTAAAAGTTTCTTTTTGGTCTTTTATATTTCCACTGCCATGTTCTTCGTGCCATTTGAGAGGTACTTTTTACTACTTCCAAGATTGTGGTCTTTGTCCATCTTTACTGAATTAGAATAAGCACAAAGCTCTTCCTATTGCTGAAGCCAGCTGAGGTTCCTGGCCTGGAGGGGCACGGATGAAGGAAAGCTGTTGTCAGCACATTTAGGGTGCATCAGGGAACAATTGAGCAGTGTGCAGGGTCTGTGCAATCACTTGCTCTCATTAGATACTTTTTAAATGTTTGCCTGCTTGCCAGAGGCAAAGATGGCAAACTTCAAGTAATTGGGAACAAAATTTTTATTGTCCCCTGCAGTTCCATAAAAACTGAAGATTAATATGTTTTTCTTTTTTTTTCCTGAATAGCTTTCCACTTCAAACCTTTGGTTGAGAGTCTGGGTCTATGATCAGTATCTGGAATCCTTACCAGGTAGATAGGATGAGAGGGTTTAACAGGCGTTTCTGTAGGTGGTGAAGTGGATCCAGCAAGATACTAGTAGCTCATGTATTTAAACTCTTGATAATTTACATTGTGATCCCCATATATGATCTCATTTGGGCTATTTCCCATATATTATCTTATTTGGGGAGGGGAGGTAGTTTTCCTAACCTTCTTTTACACTTGAGGAAAACTTAGGATAATCAGGTATCAGTTAATTGCTCAAATTCACTTTCTAGGGGTGCATTGTTAAGGTCATTTATGGTGAATCACATACCCTTTCCCTTCTAATCTCCAAATCATCTTGGAGACTGATTTTTTAATGGATTTAAAAATTGAAGAGGCAAGAAATCCTACCATTGAGGGGATAAGTGATGTGGCAGATGTCTTTCACTCAAGGCAAATTTAAGAATGTACATTTAGGGAAGTGTGTCCTGTAGAGCAGGGGTCTCCAACACCTGGAACCACTACCAGTTCATGGACTGTTAGGAACCGTGTTGTATAGCAGAAGGTGAACAGTGGGTGAATAAGTGAAGCTTATTCTGTATTTATAGATGCTACCCATCATTTACATTACCACATTCCTACCTAACTTCTGCCTCCTGTCAGATCAGAGGCAGTATTAGATTCTGTGCTTAAATAGTCCTGAAAGCATCCCTTTCAACCCCACCCAGGTTTGTGGAAAAATTGTCTTCATGAAACCCGTCCCTAGTGCCCAAAAGTTTGGGGACTGTTGCTGTAGAGTGAGGAGGTTTGTCTAGACTGTTGTTACTTGAAGAAGATAGGGCGAAGAAATTAGACGGGAAAAAAGTAGCTACAGCAAAGAATTTCTCTTTCTATTGCTCCAATTACCATTTACACTTACCTGCTGATGAAATAAAAACTCACATCTTAAGGCAAGACAAAAAAAAAAAAAAGCATAAAACTATAATCTGTCCATTTGGGCCTCCTCCCTCCCCTCTAGTGTGCCCTGTGCATCTGTATTTTGCTTTCACCAGATCTCCCAATGGCAGAAATACCTGCTCAAGCATAAAGATCATTTTTTCTTCTTCTAAAGTTAGTCATGTAACTGCCTAGCAGATAACATTTCTTTCTCATTCTGTAAGGGGTTAGGATGACCCACTACTTGCCTTGTGTGTACAGACGACTTTGCAATTTATGTCAATAAATCATTTGTCTTAGACACAGCGATTGGTGCAAGAACAGACTGGTCAAATGACCTGTGGAGATACTGGGCCATACCTGATGAAAGTTTATAGTTTAAAAAGTTGCTTATGACCTTATTAATAATACTAGTTATGTTACTTGTATTCTGCTATTTGCAGTTGAGTTGCTCAGTCGTAACCAACTCTTTGCGACCCCATGGACTACAGGCTTCCCTGTCCATCACCAACTCCTGGAGCTTGCTCAAAATCATATCCATCAAGTCAGTGATGCCATCCAACCATCTCATCCTCTGTCGTCCCCTTCTCTTCCTGCCTTTAATCTTTCTCAGCATCAGGGTCTTTTCTAAGGAGTCAGTTCTTCACATCAGGCGGCCACATCATCTTCAGCATCAGTCCTTCCAATGAATATTCAGGACTGATTTCCTTTAGGATGGACTGGTTGGATCTCCTTGCAGTCCAAGGAACTCTCAAGAGTCTTCTTCAACACCACAGTTCATAAGCATCAATTCTTTGGTGCTCAGCCTTTTTTATTGTCCAGCTCTCACATCCGTACATGACTACTGGAAAAAATCATAGCTTTTTTACAAGATTGTTGTTTCTTGTATTCCAAATGTATGAGTGAGACTCAGATAAAACTAATGAAGATTGGACAACTAGAATTGATTGATCAAATATATAGTCCTATAAGATCATTGACTGCAATAATGTAACTCTAGATATGGGAAGAAGAAACCAGAAGGAGCAATTTCTTGAGCCATAACAGACTAGTAGCACAGAAGGTCCAGAGGCTTTTGACTGCTGTTAACAGGCTTGGTCCAGTAATAGCACATTGAATGGCCAATCAATGAAATCCTTGCTTAACCTGGGAGAGAATTCCTATACTGTGGGACAAATTGGTTATGAAATACCTCCTAAACCTTAGTGTAAATTAAGACCAAAAGGAAAGGGATTATAAAATAAAGAGGTTGCCCACGATCTAGCTCTAAAGTAATCAGTTTATTAGCTACTACAGTCACTGACCTACTGTACACCTTGAAAGGAATTCATATGAAGATCAGGATGAGGTATTCTGGAGAAACTGACAGAACAGGCCTTCAAATAGATATTTTCAGGAGATTTTTTTTTTCCTGATCCTGGATTCTTCAATCTTCTCATACTTAGAAAATCACTAAAACCATTAAATAAGATGTCTATTCTTGATTACTAGCAGCAACCATCTACTGAGATGTGTGCTTGATTACATGTTCCCTCTTCAAAATGACATGTATGCTGGCCTCCTCCTTCACCTCTTTCAGAGCAGTGCTCAGAGCTTTCTGAAAGCCCTTTGCCAGGTTATAGTCCTCAGAATGGTTTGAATAAAATTTTCTATTTCCTTCTTAGATTGACTGCTGGTTAGTTTTTTGTAGACACTGCCACAACCACAGCATGAACCAGTTTGCTGTTGAGACTTTTGAGCTTGCTCTGGAATCTGTTTCCATGCCCTGACATCAGAGACTGGAAGGGTCTGATCCCATCAAGACTGGAAGGGTCTCCCAGAGCAAACAACTTTCACTTCAAAATCATGTCATATCATTAATTACCAGTGCCTTAAAATATCATTATTCTTAGCCTTTTGACCTATGCTTTCTAACATTGTTTTTTAATCTCATTGGGACTTTCAAAGTTGTTGCTATTTGTGAATGTCATTATTTTCTGGCATTGTGGGTTGTGGTGTGAGTAGTTGTGGTTCTCTGAATTCTTTGCATCTTTCTTGTCTTTCACCCTCAGTGGTGTATTCAGTGAATACTTTTGAGCTCCTACAGTGTACTAGAGGTACAAAGATGAATGCAGAATGTTCTTCAACT
The DNA here is from genome assembly GCF_963930625.1 of Muntiacus reevesi. Classification (NCBI taxonomy): domain Eukaryota; kingdom Metazoa; phylum Chordata; class Mammalia; order Artiodactyla; family Cervidae; genus Muntiacus; species Muntiacus reevesi. Next base: position 84,150,079 of record NC_089254.1, on the reverse strand, counting down.
TTACCATTGATTGAGAGAGATATTGATGTGTTTTTGAAAACTTACAGAATGAGGGGATTTCCCTGGCAGTTCAGTGGTTAAGCCTTCACCTTGCAATGCAGGGGCTGGGGACTTGATCCCTGGTCATGGAATTAAGATCCCACCTGCCTTGAGGCCAGAAAAAGAAAAAACAAAAATTCCCACATAAAATGGAAGCAATACTATTAACAAATTCAATAAAGACTTTAAAAATGGTCTAAATCAAAACAATTTTTTAAAAAGCTATCAAAAAATGGAGATATGTGTACTAATAGTCAAGTCAATAGGGATCATTGTTGCTCCTTCTAAGGAAACTTGAGTCTCTCTGTCCACCACAACCAGGCTTCCCTCTGGTGAGCAAGGTCACAGCTAATGCTGGAAAGACCTGGGTATTTCCTACACCTACACCCCACCCATCAACAAACTGCCAGGAATAGATCACGTGGCAACCCTGTGGTAAATCTAGTCCCCCAGGACTCATTATATCTAGTCACTATCCAGTATATAGACTCCTCAGCATTTACTCTTTTCAGCAGACTCACCTCAGATTCTTTTAGACCTCCTGCTCCTGATCAGTCCTAATGCTTCCCTAGTGACTCTGATAATAAGGAATCTGCCTGAAATGCAGGAGACCCGGGTTTGATCCCTGGGTCAGAAAGATCCTCTGGAGAAGGGAATGACTACCCACTCCAGTATTCTTGCCTGGAGAATTCCATGAACAGAGGAGCCTGGCAGGCTACGGTCCCTGGGATCACAGAGGGTCAGACGTGGCTGAGCAGCCAATATTTTCACTTTATTCACTTCTCTGCTGACCAATCCTAATGCTACCTCTCTCGGCACTGCCTTCTGCTCCTGACCTCTGTATTTTACTCTGTGAAACTCCCTGATTATAGTTAACACACTGTCCCATGTGTTCTGCAACTGATGGCCTTAAATGAAAAAGATACCTTCCTTATGTCAAGTCTTTTGTTCAAGTGGGAAAATCTATTATCAGGAGGAAGATAGTCACAAGAGTTTATGTGTATTTACAGCTACAAGAATTCTCAAAATCTACCAGAATTCTCAAAAATAGTTGTTTGTTTCGGTGTTGTTTTTAGAAGCCATGGGGTGAGAGCTTCACAAATGTGTTCCTGTGATCTTGACATTTTTCCATAGTAAGCACCTAACACTTGACTGGATCTTTAAATATCAGAGTACCTATAAAAGTAAGAGCATAAAAATTAACTATTTGGTGAACTTATTCTATGAAGTAGAAACATACTCACAGATCTAGAAGACAAACTTATGGTTAGCAGAGGGGCAAGGGGGCAGGGATAAATTAGAAATTTGGGATTGACAGATACACACTACTATATATAAAACAGATAAATAACATGGTCTTACTGTATAGCACAGGCAATTATATTCAATATTCTCTAATAAGCCATAGTGGAAAATAATATGAAAAAGAATAATTATATATATATATATATATGTATATATATATACATATAATTTTACACTTAACTGTGATTTTTTTGTTCCTTTGTAATTTATTTTTCACTTCTGTTATCTCCTGAAATGAAGAGGCTGGTATGTTTGCTTCCTGCTGGGGAAAATACTATAAGGAATTTTGTGTCATTTTGCATAACTGAGTAATGAAGTATTCTGATTACCAGAAGGAAAACAAAAAAGAGTCAAGCTACAAACTTTCAAGAAATAAAGCTGTAGCATGTGTATATATTAGTCGCTCAGTCGTATCCAACTCTTTGTGACCCCATGGACTGTAACCCACCAGACTCCTCTGCCCATGGGATTGTCCAGACAAGAATACTGGAGTTGGTTGGCATTCCCTTCTACAGGGGATCTTCTGGATCCAGGGATTGAACATGGGTCTCCCACACTATAGTTAGATTCTTTACTGACTGAGCCACCAGAGAAGCCAAAGCTGTAGTAGGCTATACCTAATAATGATCCTGCTCTTAGCCCATTCAGTATCACAATAATCCAAGTCTATGCCCAACCACTAATGCTGAAGAAGCTGATGTTGAATGGTTCTATGATGACCTACAAGGTCTTCCAGAACTAACACCAAAAAAATGATGTCCTTTTCATCATAGGGTACTGGAATGAGAAAGTAGGAAGTCAAGAGATACCTGGAGTAACAGGCAAGTTTGGCTTTGGAATACAAAATGAAGCAGGGTAAAGCTAACAGAGTTTTGCTAAGAGAATGCCCTGGTCATAGAAAACATCCTCTTCCAACAACACAAGAGACGACTCTACACATGGACATCACCCGATGGTTAATACTGAAATCGGATTGATTATATTCTTTGCAGTCAAAGGTGGAAAAGCTCTATACCATCAGCAAAAACAAGACCAGGAGCTGACTGTGGCTCAGATCCTGAACTCCTTATTGAAAAATTCAGACTTATTGAAGAAAGTATGGAAACCACTAGACCATTCAGGTATGACCTGAATCAAATTCCTTATGATTATATAGTGGAAGTAATGAACAGATTCAATTAGATCTGATTAGATCTGATAGATAGAGTGCCTGAAGAACTTGGACAGAGGTTTGTGACATTGTATAGGAGGCAGTGATCAAGACCATCCCCAAGGCAAAATGGTTGTTTGAGGAGGCCTTACAAATAGCTGTAAAAAGAAGAGAAGTGAAAGGCAAAGAAGAAAAGGAAAGATATACCCATTTGAATGCAGAGTTCCCAAGGATAGCAAAGAGAGATAAGAAAGCCTTCCTAAGTGATCAATGCAGAGAAACAGGGGAAAACAATAGAATGGGAAAGACTAGAGATTTTTATCAAGAAAATTAAAGATACCAAGGGAACATTTCATGAAAAGATGAGTACAGCATAGGACAGAAATGGTATGGACCTAAAAGAAGCAGAAGATATTAAGAAAATATAGCAAGAATACAAAAAGAACTATACAGAAAAGACATTAATGACCCAGATAACCACGATGGTGTGATCACTCACCTAGAGCCAAACATTCTGGAGTGTGAAGTCAAGTGGGCCTTAGGAAGCATCACTACGAACAAAGCTAGTGGAGGTGATGGAATTCCAGTTGAGCTATTTCAAATCCTAAAAGATGATGCTGTGAAAGTGCTGCACTCAATGCGCTGGCAAATTCGGAAAACTCAGCAGTGGCCACAGGACTGGAAGAAGTCAGTTTTATTCCAATCCCAAAGAAAGGCAATGCCAAAGATGTTCAAACTACTGCACAATTGCACTCATCTCACACGCTAGCAAAGTAATGCTCAAAATTTTCCAAATGAGACTTCATCAATACATCAACCAAAAACTTCCAGATGTTCAAACTGTATTTAAAAAAGGGAGAGGAAGCAGAGATCAGATTGTCAACATCCGTTGGTTCATTGAGAAACAAGAGAGTTCCAGAAAAACAACTGCTTCTGCTTTATTGACTATGCCAAAGCCTTTGACTGTGTAGATCACAATAAACTGTGGAAAATTCTTAAAGTGATAGGATTACCAGACCACCTTATCTGCCTTCTGAAATATCTGTATGCAAGTCAAGAAGCAACTGTTAGAACTTGACATGTAATATTGGACTGGTTCCAAATTTGGAAAGGAGGATGTCAAGGCTCTGTCTTGTCACCCTGCTTATTTAACTTATATGTAGAGTGCATCATACAGAGTGCCAGACTAGATTAAGCACAAGGTGGAATCAAGATTGCCAAGAGAAATATGAATAACCTCAGATATGCAGATGACACCATCTTTACGGCAGAAAGTGAAAAGGAACCTGAGAGCCTCTTGATGAAAGTGAAAGAGGAGAGTGAAAAAGCTGGCTTGAATTTCAACATTCAAAAAACAAAGATCTTGGGATCTGGTCCCATCACTTCATGTCAAATAGATGGGGAAGCAATGGAAACAGTGACAGACTTTATTTTCTTGGGCTCCAGAATCACTGCAGATGGTGATTGCAGCCTTGAAATTAAAAGACACTTACTCCTTGGAAGAAAAGCTATGACCAACCTAGAGAGCATATTAAAAAGCAGAGATATTAGTTTGCCAATAAAGGTCCATCTAGTCAAAGTTATGTTGGAGAAGACTCTTGAGAGTCCCTTGGACTGCAAGGAGATCCAACCAGTCCATTCTAAAGAGGATCAGTCCTGGGTGTTTCCTGATGCTGGGAAAGACTGAGGGCAGGAGGAGAAGGGGATGACAGAGGATGAGATGGTTGTATGGCATCACTGACTCAATGGACTTGGGTTTGGGTGGACTCCAGGAGTTGGTGATGGACAAGGAGGCCTGGCGTGCTGCAGTTCATGGGGTTGCAAAGAGTCAGACACGACTGAGTTACTGAACTGAACTGATAAAGTAACATAAATAGAATTATATATGCTGTTTCTGAGTCTCAAGGTCACTTTCTTGAAGTCTAGAAACTTCTTGCAAAGAATAAATCACTAATCTGTTTTCTAGATATCATTATCTTCTTTCAAATGTGATACTCATGTTTTTGCCAATGCCAGTAATATATTCTCCTATTCCACCTCCTCAGTGCCAGCAAGACACAATGTTGAAATAAAGAGAACAGGAGTACTGAATGAAATCCTCTTCCTAGCTTTGTGACCAAGGATAACTTAAAGAAATTTTTTGACATTTCCCAATTTTATTATTTTAATCTATCAAATGGAAATATTTTTTTAGCAGGTTGAGTTCTCGTGAGAAGCAAATAAGGCAATTTAGGTAAAGCCTTTAGAATTGTTCCAGCAAATGCTTTCTTTAACACTATCACTTTTTATTGTTACATTTAGTAGTTCATAGGTGAGGCCCTATTATTTTGAGATTTTTATGAACACATCTTTTAAAAGTTGAAATGGACTTATCATCTTCTAATGGTTGTTTTTCCAGATGTAAGAGGCATAATTCCTTTAGTTGGTGCTTATCACCCATGTCATTGTGAGTGCAGCATCTGGTAGCTGAAAACGAAAGTGAAGTTGCTCAATTGTGTCTGACTTTTTGCGACCCCGTGGAATATAGCCAACCAGGCTCCTCCATCCATGGGATTTTCCAGGCAAGAATACCAGAAGAGTTGCTGTTTCCTTTTCCAGGGGATCTTCCTGACCTGGGGATCGAACAAGGGTCCCCCTCATTGTGGGCAGACTCTACCATCTGAGCCGCAATGGAAGCTCTTCTGGTCGCTGAGGGCATCAGGAATTATTGTGGAGGTAGAGGAGGATTCAGGATTGTCCTAGTCTCTCAGTTTGAAAGTTCTGCCTCCTACTGAAGCAAAATCAGCTTTTTCTGAATCTTCCTTTTCACTTCCCTACTCTTGCATAGACTGTGTTATCATTCTGGTCACTGGACAAAGCTTCTAGTATTTTAAATGTTTTATGCTTTCTAACTAGATTCAAAGATTGCTGAAGTTTTGGTATCTTCCCTTATCAGTTATTTGGGACACAGGTTTAATGACTGTTTCCCAAAAGGAACATGTAAGCAGTTTATTTTCTGAAATCTTTTATGTCTGTGAATGTCTCCCTCTTAGTTCACCTGTTAAGGACTACATGAATTTTTTTTTTTAATTTTCTTGAGTGTCATCTTTCTTTTCCTCTGAGCCTACAGGATAGTGACTGCTTTCTATGTTTCTGCAGGGAGTTTTCTTAGGCTCCTGTTGTTTTATTTTTCTCTTTTTTCAGTCCTGTGCAGAGTTTTCCCACAGTCCCATAGCTCTGCAGTCTTATCTTCCTGAGCTGGATGCTTGAATCCCTTCCTCAGTTCCATGGCAAGAACTTGGGAAAAAATATACTCTAGTCCATTTCCCCATTTCTGATACTCTTCTCCCCTTATAACCTGTTTCCTGGAGACACTGAACCAATTAATTATATTAAAAATTATACTTCTCAACATACATTTCCCCCAAATTCTTCTTAATCCTTTCCCTTTCTTGAATGTCTTAATTATAATTGCATTAAAAAACCATAATTTCTCTTTCCATTATTTCACTTTGTATGACACCCACACATGAAAGTCATAATTTCAGTTTTAGATTCATTTTCAATGTATCAGTATTTGGGGAAAATATTTAAATTCCTATATACCTTTTTGAATATTTTGCTTAATATTTAGATGTGAAGTTTTGTTTTTATTTGATTAGAAAATACAGTTTTTCTCTTTTAAAAAATTTATTTTTATTTATTTGACTGTAGCAAGTCTTAGTTGAGACATGCAAGCATCTAGTTCCCTAAGAATAGAACCCAGGCCCCATGCATTGGGAACATGGAGTCTTAGCCACTGGATCACCAGGAAAGTCCCTTTCTCTTTTTAATCACAAATCCTTTCCACGTTCTTGCTTATGTTTATATGTTTTTTGTCACTCAGTCAGTTCAGTCACTCAATCATGTCCGACTCTTTGCATAGCACACCAGGCCTCCTGTCCACCACCAACTCCTGGAGTTTACCTAAACTCATGTCCACTGAGTCGGTGATGCCATCCAACCATCTCATCCTCTGTCGTCCCCTTCTCCTCCTGCCCTCAATCTTTCCCAGCATCAGGGTCTTTTCCAATGAGTCAGCTTTTCGCATCAGGTGGCCAAAGTATTGGAGTTTCAGCTTCAGCATCAGTCCTTCCAGTGAACACCCAGGACTGATCTCCTTTAGGATGGACTGGTTGGATCTCCTTGCAGTCCAAGGGGCTCTCAAGAGTCTCTGTGGCCCAGTTTAATTTCTCTGTATTTGTGATTTTATACATCCCACACTTGCTTTAAAGGCAGTTGAGCATCATTGGGTCTTTATTGAAGAGCTAGGAGTCAGGTAACAAGTGAGCCCCTCTCCCTTCGTCTATCTTCTTGCTCATATCTACTCCAGAAGGTAGTTTACCTAGGGAAAAGACCTACATTCTTTATTTTATTCATTTTAACTCCAATCTTTCTGATTTTGTCTTTTTCATGTAAACATGTGTGTGAACTCTGCGTTAATTACTATGCTAGACACCGTCTCTACAGCTGAACTAGGGCAGTCCAACAGAGAGTAGTCTAACAGAGAACACCAATATTAAGTACAGTAAGGTAGAGTTCTGTGAATAAATGGAAAAGCAAGGGAAAAAAAGAGCTTTCTGACACTGACATTTTTCTAATCCGTAATGAAACAGCTTAATGACCCAAAATTGTTGCCCACCACACAGAAGTTCTGATCAGTTTTATGGGACTCCAGTTTATGTGGGACTCTTTCAAAGAACTTATTCCCCAAAATACCTTATTCCAGAGCTTTACTTGCAGGAATATTCAGCATATCTGTTGTTTGCTTCAGCTGTTACCCTTTGCCTCCGGTCTCAGTCGCTAGTTTCTTTTCCTTTCCCAATGTTTATGAGGAATCTCATTGCATAGTCTCCTCATTCTCCTGAGAGAGTTCCAACTTAGGTAAAATAAAAGCAACCCCTCTGCACGACTCCTCTCAGAGAGGTCAAAAGAGACAGACACAAATTTTTGAGAACAAGGTTCTCTCTGCTCTTTCTGGAACCAGACAATGTCCAGAATGGGGACTGGCAAGCTGTGGAGGGGAGATGGGGCAAAGGCAAGTCAAAGCATCACAAAGGTCTCCTGGTTGGTTTCAGTCCTGGTTCTCCTGATTAAGCACTCATACGGCTGCTGCAAACCTCAGACTGGATATTATTCCAGAGTTCTGATGAGGTTGATTCTACATGTTTTTTGGGGGGTTTTTTTGCCAGAATTTTTAGTGTTTCTGAAACATGATAGTTCCCGAGAGGTCCCTGCTCTGCCATTTTCACTGATGTTACTCTCAACTTGTATTTTTTACTTAAAAGGCATGTGTGAGTACAATCCTATAAAAACACATAAAAGCTTCTTCATTTTTTTATATCATTACAGTGTTCTATTCTGTTCAGTTCAGTCACTCAGTCACATCTGACTCTGCAACTCCATGGACTACAGCACACCAGGCCTCCCTGTCCATCTCCAACTCCGGGAGTTTACTCAGACTCATGTCCATTGAGTTGGTGATGCCATTCAACCATCTCATCCTTGTCGTCCCCTTCTTCTCCTGCCTTCAATCTTTCCCAGCATCAGGGTCTTTTCAAATGAGTCAGCTGTTCGCATCAGGTGGCCAAAGTATTGGAGTTTCAGCTTCAGCATCAGTCCTTCCAATGACTATTCAGGACTGGTTTCCTTTAGGATGGACTGGTTGGATCAAGCACAAGCTGGAATGTAGATTGCCAGGAGAAATATCAATAACCTCAGATATGCAGATGACACCACTCTTATGACAGAAAGCGAAGAAGAACTAAAGAGTCACTTGATGAAAGTTAAAGAGGAGAGTGAAAAAGTTGGCTTAAAACTCAACATTCAGAAAACTAAGATCATGGCATCTGGTCCCATCAATTCATGGCAAATAGATGGGGAAACAGTGGAAACAGTGACAGACTTTATTTTTTTGGGCTCCAAAGTCACTGCAGATGGTGACTGCAGCCATGAAATTAAAAGATGCTTCCTCCTTGGAAGAAAAGTTCTATTGTGTAGTTCTACTCTAAAGATTTAATGAATCTCCTATTGCTACACATCTAGCTTATTGACAGCCTTTTGCTATGACAAGTGGTGTGTAATGAGAACATATTATTTCATCTCTCTGCTTATATATTTCTATATGATAAATTCTGACATTGGTGTGCCAGTGGATATGTGCATTTGTAATTTCAAGAGTATTACCAAATTATGTTATATATGACTGTTGCCAGTTCACCTATTTACTAACAGTTACAGGAATTCAAGATTTACTATAAGTTTTCTAACATAGTGCTTCATCATTTTTTCCCCTCTTTTCCAGTTTGATGAAGTATGTTTTTTTATTTGTCTGACACTTTGTGACCCAATGACTGTAGCCTGTCAGGCTCCTCCATCGATGGGATTTCCAGACAAGAATACTGGAGGGAGTTGCCATTTTCTTCTCTAGGGGATCTTTCCGACCCAGGGATCGAATCCGGGTCTCCTGCATTGCAGGCAGACTCTTCACCATCCAAACCACCGGGGAAGCCACAGTTTTTATTTGCATTTTTTCAGATATTAATGAAGGTGAATATCTTTTAATGAACTAGAGACCTACTTTTTTTTTTAACTTATGTGACTATTTATTTATTGCACATACTTATATGGCGATTGCTATCGGTGTGTGAGAATTTTGTATTGAGAGAACACTCATAATGTTTCTGGAGTTTTCCTGATCGCTCAGCTAGTAAAGAATCCACCTGCATTGCAGGAGACCCTGATTCAATTCCTGGATGAGAAAGTTCCCCTGGAGAAGGGATAGGCTACCCACTCCAGTATTCTGGCCTGGAGAATTCCATGGACAGAGGAGCCTGGTGGGCTACAGTCCATGGGATTACAAAGAGTGGGACATGACTGAGCAACTACATGAGCGACTTCCACTTTCACTACAGGAAACATACTTGGATTTTTTTTTTTTTTTTTTAACCAACAAAAGAGGACAAAGGAATGGTAAATATTACAAAGGAAGCGGGGACTTCCCTGGTGGTCTAGCAGTTAAGAATCCACTTTACCATGCAGGGGATGTGGGTTCCATCCCTCACAGGGGAATAAGATCCCACAGGCTGCAGGGCAACTAAACCTGCCTGCTGCAACTATAGAGTCCATGCCCCACAATGAAAGATCCCACGTGATGCAGCTAAGAGCCAACACAGCCAAATAAATAAGTACTATAAAATAAAGAATAAAGAAACTTGAAGGACTGCAACATAAGATTATGGGTTTTAGCACACAATTTTATTAATTTTTGGACAGACATCCAGAGAAAATACTTTCTTTAAGAATTTTCAGTGACACTGGACATACTTTGGTTGTACCATCATGTGGTTTATAAACAAAAATTGAAAAATTCTGATATTTCCACTTAGAGATAAAATTAAGTAGTTATGAAGGAATAAAATCAATAAGACTTCAATTTGAGAAATATAATTGCCTATTAAAGTAAGTAGGGTTAACTTCTATGTGCAGGACATGGATGCAATTTCTAAGAAATATTATTACGTTTTGTACTTGCTAAAGATATGTCTTATAGCTTTAATACTGAACATATCACCTATACTTATCTTTGAAAGATAAATTCTCAAACATGTTAAAGAATTAGCTGAAACACTGTAAAATCAAGTATTAAAATTCTATAAGCTGTGAGCCAGTGCACATTCAACATGATTTAACTGAAGCATTAAATTTTGAGATATTATTTTTTAAACTCACAAAATTTCTACAAGTAACTTAGGCACATTAATTAATTACACAAGATTTTTGAAAATGGAGAGTTTTCTTTGTTTCATGAATGAGGAAGGCTTCTTTCTTGGAAACTAAACATTTTCAGTTAGTGCCAAAACCCACATAATTGTTTTGACATCAGCTTACTCTTTACAGTCTTTTGATGATTATTTGTTGAGATCTCTCAGCTTTAATTTACCCAGCTCTCTCCAAATATAATCCAGCTTATTTTTAACCCCATTTTAAAAGATTTCTGTATGCCAATAGACACATTTTAAAATCAAGTTGGGAGATACACAGAAAAGAAGGTAAGTATTTGTTCCACCAAATCATTTGTTGCAGATTACCCGAGTTATAATCAGCCTAGCCTGTAGGAATTTAGTTTCTGGAGATGGAAACAACCCCAAGAAACTGACTTGCATTTTTCATTTAATTCAAGTTACAGAGACTGGTTTTGATGGGAGTCAGTCACCATAAATATGGGATCTCAATCCTTTCCAAAACCCAGTGGCATAAGAAAAAAGTATATAGCTCATAAATTTGTAGGTTAGCTGGGTTGGGGGTACTTTTCTGCTCTTAACTAGGCTCTCCCAGATGTCTTGGGTAGGCTGGCTTTGGGGTCATCTTGAATGGTTTTGACTGAGATATCTCATCTCTTTTCCTTCTGTCTTATCTTCCAGCAAACTAAGGACAGCATGTCTTTCTCCTGGATGACAGGGAACAGGAGAGAAACCCAATTGTGCCAGTGATTTTCAAGCTTGTGCTTGAGCAAGTCACATGGCTGACCCCAGAGTGAGACAGGAGGGCCCTACAAGGCTGGGGTGAAGAGCATTAATACAGGGCAAGGTAGAGGGTGGGGGCCACTTGGCCATCTACCACTGCGGTGTCCTAGGATTGCATCGTACAATATGTACACTACCTGCTTTGCTGCTGCTGGAGAACAGAAGTACTTCAAAGCTTATAAAACCTCACTGGGGAGGCAGACTTAAAGCTGTCCTGCCTTATGGCACCACGTTCCACAAATGTTGCACTCAAATATTCAGAGCTCCTACCGTTGACTAATAATAGGAAAGATGTCATTTGGGAACATTATTCTGATGTTAAGGTCTACTGAAACTTCAACAACAATGCAGCTCAGAGTTTTCCAGGTTTATCTCTTAGGAGGAATAATGGAAACTCAATTATAGGTTGAATTATTGCTCTCGAGCAACCAATTTGTGAAGGATAATGATCTAAGCTAGAAGATGAAAGTTTTCATATGATTAGGTTCTTCAGTCCATGAAGCATTGTCAAACACCTGAGAGTAATATGAAAAAGATCTCCCCTCCCTTTCTTGGGCTAATTAAAAAGAATGTTGTCTCTAAAGGGTCTCATGCACAGATCTTCTACAAGGGCCTTACTCTGATCTTTCCGTTATAAGTCGTGACTCACAGCAGCTAGGTTTTCTTCAGGATCACACAGTTTAAGACGTAGTATGAATTTTTTGTGTTAGGCTCTTTGCTAAGCAAATACCTTCCCTAGTCATTTCACAAAACTGTACAACACAATTCATAACGTTTTTTATATTTCTGTTTTTTCTATCCCATGAAAAGTCTAATTGTTAAAAGAATTCCATTTCCTATGATTTGTCATTGTGTGGGTTTTGACATGATTCTCTCAATTTTATAGTCTTATGATAAGCACATGAAATTCTAAATTTTTTTCAGTTAAATTCGGTAACTCGGTACATGAAGCGTTGTGATATATCTACTTGCTAGTAATAATAGCTAAATTTTACCAGATGCTTACAGTGACTCCACTACAGCATGTTTAAAGTTTGTACCAAATAGAAACAAGTATATTTCAATTGCCAGGAAGTTGAAGCTCAGAGCAACTAGGTTTTTCAGAAATCATTTCTTGTAGGTAAAAGAAGGGTTTGTGCTCATCTTGGGAACACTTTCTACACTGAAGTCTGGAAATTGCTTCCTCGTAGAAAATCAGAAAGATTGTAGGATTTAACTCCTTTGTGGCCTTTTTCTCAGGTGTCACAGAGGTCTAGAGGTCTTTTACTGCCTCTTGTTTAATGTCTGAAAACAGTTGTTTTATTATTCTTTGCAATTTTCTATTCGTTTATTTAAAAAAAGTCTAGAACTAGTTACTTGGGCATGATAGAAGCAGAATTCCTCTGGAATGTTATTTCAAGTTGGCCAAATTTTCCAAGAAAAAGGGAGGTGTGAAAAAATTGGAAATATCCAATCCACAGTATTTACCATACCTTCTCTGATGCACCTATTTGCAGGGCAGAAAGAGAGATGCAAATACAGAGAACAAACTTGTGGACACAGTGGAGGAAGGAGAGAGTGGGACAAATTGAGGGAGTAGTATTGACATATATACACCATCATGTGTAAAATAGCTAGCTAGTGGGAATCTTTTCAAGGGAATTAGAGATATCAAGGGAACTTTTCATGCAAAGATAGACACAGTAAAGGACAGAAATGGTATGGACCTAACAGAAGCAGAAGATATTAAGAAGAGGTAGCAAGAATACACCAAAGAACTATACAAAAATGATCTTCATGACATAGATAATCACAATGATGTGATCACTCACCTAGAGCCAGACATCCTGGAATGTAAAGTCAAGTGGGCCTTAGGAAGCATCACTATGAACAAAGCTAGTGGAGGTGATGGAATTCCAGTTGAGCTATTCCAAATCTTAAAGGATGATACTGTGAAAGTGCTGCACTCAATATGCCAGCAAATTAGAAAAACTCAGCAGTGGCCACAGGACTGGAATCGGTCAGTTTTCATTCCAATCCCAAAGAAAAGTAATGCTGAAGAATGCTTAAACTACCTCACAATTGCACTCATCTCACATCCTACCAAAGTAATGCTTAAAATTCTTCAAGCCAGGCTTCAACAGTATGTGAACCATGAACTTCCAGATGTTCAAGCTGGGTTTAGAAAAGGGAGAGGAACCAGAGATCACATTGCCAACATCCGTTGGGTCATCAAAAAAGCAAGAGAGTTCCAGAAAAACATCTACTTTTGCTTTATTGACTATGCTAAAGCCTTTGACTGCATAGATCACAACAAACTGTGGAAAATTCTTAAAGAGATGGGAATACCAGACCACCTGACCTGCCTCCAGAGAAATTTGTATGCAGGTCAAGAAGCAACAGTTAGAACTGGACATGGAACAACATACTGGTTCCAAATAGGAAAAGGAGTATGTCAAGGCTATATATTGTCACCCTGCTTATTTAACTTATATGCAGAGAACATCATGAGAAATGCTGGGCTGGAGAAAGCACAAGCTGGAATCAAGATTGCTGAGAGAAATATCAATAAACTCAGATATGCAGATGACACCACCCTTCTGGCAGAAAACGAAGAAGAACTAAAGAGCCTCCTTGTGAAAGTAAAAAAGGAGAGTGAAAAATTTGACTTAAAGCTCAACATTCAGAAAACTAAGATCTTGGCATCTGGCCCCATCACCTCATGGAAAAAAGATGGGGAATCAGTGGAAACAGTGACATACTTTATTTCTCTGGGCTCCAAAATCACTGCAGATAGTGACTGCAGCCATGAAATTAAAAGACACTTGCTGCTTGGAAGAAAAGCTATGACCAATCTAGACAGCATATTAAAAAGCAGAGACATTACTTTGCCAATAACGGTCCCTCTAGTCAAAGTTATGGTTTTTCCAGTAGTCATGTATGGATGTGAGAGTTGGACTATAAAGAAAGCTGAGAGCTAAAGAATTGATGCTTTTGAACTGTGGTGTTGGAGAAGACTCTTGACAGTCCCTTGGACAGCAAGGAGCTTCAACCAGTCTGTCCTAAAGGAAATCAGTGCTGAATATTCATTGGAAGGACTGATGCTGAAGCTGAAACTCCAATACTTTGGCCACTTGATGCAAAGAACTGACTCATTTGAAAAGGCTCTGATGCTGGGAAAGATTGAAGACGGGAAGAGAAGTGGACGACAGAGGATGAGATGGCTGGATGGCATTGCCAACTCAATGGACATGAGTTTGAGTAAACCGGCGTTGGTGATGGACAGGGAGGCCTGGCGTGCTGCAGTCCATGGCATCGCAGAGTCAGAGACAAGTGAGTGACTGAACTGAAGTGGGAAGCTTCTGCATACCACAGGGAGTCCAGCCCTGTGCTCCGTGATGACACAGAGGGTGGGACTGGGGGTGGGTGAGAGGGAGGCTCAAGAGAGAGGAGACATATATATATATATATAAAGCAACTGTCATCCAATTTAAAAAAATTTAAAGAAATCTAAGCAAACAAGAAAAACACTGTCTTTTAGATGGCCACTGTTTAAGTGCTCATTGCCTTTCAGACTAAATCAGGCTTATGAAATCTCAGCTCAAATCTTACATATAGGATGATTCGGGGGCAGTCATTCTTTATCTGCCTGTTAAAATATAATCACAGCGCTGCAATTTAGAGTTTTGCTATCTTCTTTCTCTTTAATGTTGAATCTTAGGGCATCAAACTATGTCAATTCTTAGGAATCAGAAAAGTGTGATGCAGATGGGTTAATTTGTCAATTTAGATATTTTTTCATTTCAGGGAATTTTTTAGTGCTACATATTCAAATTCTTTTTCTGCTCAATTGGTTGGATTCTCTCGGTAAGAGCCTCGGTTATCTTTATGATGGTTCATTTTTGTCTTGCCTCAATGTCTATTATTTTCTCTCAAATTGCTTTGATTGCTAGTCTTTTGTCTGCATTCACTGTAATTATCTCAAATCATTCTTCTATGTTATTATCTCAATGTTAAAGCATATCTGTTATGTACTTTATTTCTCATATTTTTTACTTCTGTAATATTATTTGGCCTTCAGTTCATTTCATTGGCTCTACTGGAATCTCTTCATCTTATTTTTTGTTTTATCATCTTGTGTTTGAGTTTTTTATGTATTAAGTCTTATTCACATTAGTTTCTCTCACTGCAAAACACTAATAGGAACATTTCGTCTGACTTTTGGCTAAAAAAATTTTTTTAACTGTTATTTTTTTAATATATAAGTTTTTGGAAAGGTTGTTCAATATTTTTGCATGCATGTGAGACCATTTCTTTGACACTTACAAGATCTGGAGAGTTCATTTCTCCTAATATATGAATGTGAATGAGTTCTTCTCAACTCCCTTTCCACCTCTGACTGATGAGTGTCTCTAACTGAGAGAAAGGGCTCTTTTAAGAATTTTGCTACTCTTGTGCACATTTTTAAAAAAATAATGTATTTATTTATTTTTGGTTGTGTTGAATCTTTGTTGCTGCATGGGCTTTCTCTAGCTGAGGTGTGTGGGCTTCTCATGGAACTGGCTTCACTTGTTGCTGTGGCTCTAGGCACACAGGCTTCAGTAGTTGCAGCTCGTGAGCTCAGTAGTTGCGTCTGGCAGGCTTAAGAACACAGGCTCAGTAACTGTGTTGCATTGGCTTTAGTTACCTGTAGCATGGGGGATCTTCCTGGACCAGCGACTGACCCATGTCTCTTGCATTGGTAGGCAGATTCTTATCCACTCTACCACCAGGGAAAGCCCACATGTTTTCTTTACCTGGTAAAGACCAGGAGTTCTACTTCCACAGAGGTGGTGGTAAACGTTTGAAGAAGGGAGTATATTTACCCTAGAATTTTGGATCATTTGTTTAGGAAGATGTTTGGAGTTTCCGTTTTGTTCAATAAGAGCAATTTCCACTTACTCCAGTCCACGTCACCATGTTCTTTCATTCAAAATTTAAAAAGAAATAAAAATTGATGGTATTTGTGAGAATTGCCCATATTTAATCAACTCTCAGTACCATTTATATAAGATGGAGTTGTGGTTAAGGTCCACCTTGTACTGTGTCCTTTACTTGGGCTTCCCTGGCTCAGATGGCGGCTCATGAAAGAATCTGCATGCAATGCAGGAGACTTGAGTTCAGTCCCTGGGCAGGGAGATCCCACTCCAGTATTCTTGGATAATCCCATGGACAGAGGAGCTTGGTGGGCTGTAGTCCATGGGATGGCAAAGAGTCAGACACAACCAAGCGACTAACACTTTACTTGTGGATTGGCAATTTTTTTTCTTCTGGTTATTACTTTTTATTCATTTTATTGAATATTGAAGGAGGGATAAGTCTATTATTTTTATCTGGAAGTCTGGTGCTAATTTTTAATTAGTTAAGGGTTAAGTATTGATTCTGTGGTAACACAATGTCTATTCCTTTTGAAATGAAATATTTCCCATTATAATTTAATTAGATTTGTGTTACCTTTTTTGCCAAGAAATTTAATGAAATAGCTCTTCTCAGCCTGATATTTTTTAGTATAAGCATCTATTCCCAACTTGTATAATATGATTGCATGACTCTTGTTATCTTAGTCGTTCTATGCACTTTTGTTTTTGATTATAGGCCAACTAAAATTCCGTTTGGAATTAGGTAAAATATGTAATTTAAAAATAAAGTCAGTTTCTTGGAGAGAAGCCAATATACTTTAAATCCCTATTATAACAATAGCTTCAATGCTGTAATGATATTTTTCTCCACCATCATATAGGGACTCAAATTATTTTAACTCTGTGTCTTTAAAAATCAAAATGTGATTAAGTAAAAAATTAAAAATGCACGCACTCTTAGTTTTTATTCATTCAAGTGGTCACTATTTTATAGAACCTTTCAAATAGAAATATAGCTGACAAATGGAGACCAATATACATGTATTTTAAGGTTTTGATCTTGCCATCATGCTCTTGGTCTGCATGAGAGGTGGTATAAGAAATAGCTCTGTTAAAATTAATTAGACAGATGTCACTGGAGATGAAATTCATCCTGTTAACCTAATTTGTCTTCATGAAAATCCAAGGAAGAAATTTTGTCAAGTCATTGTATCTGGAAAAAGTATAGCTGCCCCTGAGAACAGCATTATTTTAATCCTAAGAATTGAGACTCAATTATTGGGACTCAGAGTATGTTTCCCTTTCTGGTTTGGCTATTCAGAAACTCCAGAAAATATTGTGACTTGCTTTTATTAAATGTATGGGTTCCTAAGTTGTGTATTTTGAGTATCTGTGTTCTTTGACTGCATTTCCTTTTCTAATTCTCATTTTGTTCCTGCTTTAATTTGCTTATTTATTTTTTCATTTGAAGGCGTTAATTGTTGTTGTTCAGTCACTCAGCCGTGTCCGACTCTTTGCCACCCCAAGGACTGCAGCACGCCAGGCTTCCCTGTCCCTCACCATCTCCTGGAGCTTGCTCAGACTCATGTCCATTGAGTCGGTGATGCTACCCAACCACCTTGTCCTTTGTCATCCTTTCTTCTGCCTTAGATATTTTAAGTTACATTACATCTCTGGTGGCTCAGATGGTAAAGAATCTGCCTGCAATGCAGGAGGCCTGGGTTTGGTCCCTGGGCTGGGAAGATCCCCTGGAAAAGGGAATGGCTGCCCACTCCAGTATTCTTGCGTGAGGAATTCCATGGACAGAGGAACCTAGCCGGCTACAGTCTATAGCATCACAAAGAGTAGGACATGGCTGAGAGACTAATACTTTCACTTTCACCTTGGCATAATAAATAAATTAAATATTGAATCATTCATCTGATCCCTGATGTTCTATATTTAAATTTTTATTAACAGAGTTAATAGAATTATTAAGTCACTACTCAAAGTAAAACTTACATACTTTGGCCACCTGATGTGAAGAACTGACTCCTTAGAAAAGACCCTGATGCTGGGCAAGATTGAAGGCAGGAGGAGAAGGGGACAACAGAGGATAAGATGATTGGATGCCATCACTGACTTAATGGACATGAATGTGAGCAAGCTCTGGGAGTTGGTGATGGACAGAGAAGACTGCTGTGCTGTAGTCCATGGGGTTGCAAAGATTCGGACACAACTGAGTGACTTAACTGAACTGATAGAAGGGTATGTAAAAGGGTAAATATAGGGGGATAAGACCTAATATTCATTATGGTGTTTTTGCATAAAGAAAATATTCAGTGAGGCAATATTCAGAAAATATTCTGAGCCAATTAGTAGGCTGTGAAACATGTTTAGTGAATAGCTAACCACAAGTTGCATTTTAACAGTAAAAAGTGCACTTTAACAGTAAAAAAGGAAATACTAAATTTTATTCTTGTGGCAAGGGGAGGGTCAATTTTTTACTTTGGCGTCTATGTAATGTTTATTATTTTTGTACTGTGTCTTGTACTAGGCGAGGGTGAGATGTTCTGAGAGAACAGCACTGAAACAAGTATACTATCAAGGGTGAAACAGATCACCAACCCAGGTTGGATACATGAGACAAGTGCTCAGGGCTGGTGCACTGGGAAGACCCAGAGGGATGGGATGGGGAGGGAGGTAGGAGAGGGGATCGGGATGGGGAACACCTGTAAATCCATGGCAGTGTATGGCAAAAACCACTAAATATTGTAAAATAATTAGTCTCCAACTAATAAAAATAAATGAAAAAAAGAGAAAATTGTGAGAAATCCAGAGAGATTATATATCTAACTTAACTATCAAAAAAAAGTAAAACTTATATATTTGTATATCAATCTTAGCTCATTTAAGATACCAAAAAAGGACACATCTTAATATGTAACAGTAAAGGAATAGTTAAACTTATTTTCATTTATATATATGATTTTTTCCAAATAATATTATATGGGTAGTTTATGACATAACATCATTAAAATAATAGGATGCAAAATTATATTATAATATGATCTTAATTTGATACCATGAATCCAGTTGATATCTTAGTTGATATCATATGAACAGAAAATATCTTCAAGTAAAATGCATCCATGTTAACTATTACTCATAATTATTGATTAGAGGTAATCTATATTTTGTCTTGTATTTATAGTCTGCATGCATTCTACAATGACTATCCTCTTTATTAATAGAAACACATAGTATATTAAATCATCTTTTAATTTTCAGCTTACTGTTGTTAATCTTAAAATATATTTTGTAGACATACTGGTATTCCTATTCCCACCCATACATAATTAGACTACTAAGGACCTTAAGGAGTCTCTTGATGCGGACAAAAGAGGAGAGTAAAAAAACTGGCTTAAAGCTTAACAATAAAAAAAAAACCAACAACTAAGATTATGGCATCTGGTCCTATCACTTCATGGCAAATACAAGGGGATAAGTGGAAGCAGTGACAGGTTTTCTTTTCTTGGGCTCCAGAGTCACTGCAGATGATGACTGCAGCCATGAAATTGAGAGACACTTGCTCCTTGGAAGGAGAGCTATAACAAACCTAGACAGCGCACTAAAAAGCAGAGACAGAAGGTCCGTATAGTCAAAACGGTGACTTTTTCAGTAGCCATGTAAAGATGTGAGAGTTGCACCATTAAAAAAGCCTGGGCCCCGAAGAACTGATGCTTTCAAATTGTGGTGCTGGAGAAGACTCTTGAGAGTCCCTTGGACTGCAAGGAGATCATTCAGTCAACCCTAAAGGATTTTAATCTTGAATATTCATTGGAAGGACTGATGCTGAAGCTGAAGCTCCAGTACTTTGGCCACTTGATGGAAACAGCCAACTCACTGGGAAAGACCCTGATGATGGGAAAGATTGGAGGCAAAAGGAGAAGAAGGAAGAGGATTAGATAGCATCGCCAACTCAGTGGACATGAGCTTGAGTAAACTCTGGGAGATAGTGGAGGACAGGGAAGCCTGGTGTGCCACAGGCCATGGAGTCACAGAGTCAGACAGGACTTGACGGCTGAACAACAGCAACCACATCAAGGACCCTAAGACCTTAATTCCTGATGCAATTGTGTTTTTCCTCTAAAAATATCCAGAGATGCGTTTCTTTTTACCATAATGATTGGGGTGATTTTTTTTTTTTTTTACCATGAAAGTGAAAATGAAAAGTGTCAAAGTCATATGTGTGGGAACTTAAAATGATCACTTGGGCCTAGGTATTTACCATTTAATTTGTGAAATAAGTAAAGTTGACTAAGATTTCAATGATACAAACTTTCTCTTTCATCATCCAGATTTATTCTGCAGCATGTCACTGCTAAAGGAACTGAACTTTCCTATGCTACTTAATTTTAAATTTTTACTCTACTTCAATGGCTTTTATATTCTGAAAAATATAGTGAGGGAAATCTGACTGTGCTAGATATATCATGATTTGAATGTTGCCATTTTCCTTCACACACAATTATGCTGATTCCATTTTTGTGTTATTCTCTATTGACATTAGTATCATTCTCCACATGTTGAGAACACATAGAGTATACTTTATTTCAAAGGAGATAAAAACAAGAGATGGACTGTAGTTGTTCATGTTGTGTTATGAGTGACTTTTTCTCCTTAGGAAAATGAATGTTATTTTACTACAGCCTCCAGTTCATTAAACGCTTGGCAATTTCTTTTTCTTGATCTTTTCTTCACAATAAAAATACTCTCTTTAGTATTGGGATTAATATGCTTCCTTTTCCTTTCTTGTCGATTCTACATTCCTAGCTAAATTATTGCTTTTTAGGGATTTTGTTTTAGGTTTCTCTGTGTGTGTCTATGTGTGAATGTGTGTGAGAGAGAGAACCAAAGAATTCAAACCAAAAGTAGTTGCTGTATTTAATTATTTTAGTATTTCCAATAGTGTGAGAAATCAATATTTTAAAGAGATTTGTCCTGTAATATGTACATTAAGTTGTTTTGTATTCCCTGACAGTGTCAGTGCCTTGAACTTCCTAGCATGGAATGAGAATTCTTCTAGTTAACAACTTTTGGCACTAGGACTTAATAACAACTGTAGATGGTATTAGTTTTTTCTCCTTTGCTGGTTATTAAAGTATTGTTTAATTTACATAACAATACCATAAGATTGTTCAGATTTTTCCCCAAAGATAACTTTATTTTATAAAAATCAGGCAAAAATAGATTATCCTTTTAAGTTTTGTAAGCTTCTGGAAATGGAAATATTTGTTTAACTGACATTTGACTTGCATTTTTCCAAGAGTGACTTACACAAAACATAAGTAAAAGTGAAAAAATTTTAATATCCTTGGATATTCTCCTGCAATTAAAAACTCTGCTCCGTGCTCACATATACTAAAAAAAATGAAACAAACAAAAAAGAACACTGCTCTTAGTCTTCACCTTTTTGTCTCTTAAGATTCATTCAAGGATGTGGGTTTTGCAAACATAGGAAGAAGAAGCTTTGTGTATTTGAAAGAAGGCCATATGGTGTTTATGAAGTACAATATAAACCATTGCTCTTGTAATTATGCCAACCATTACCCTCAAATATTAATGCTTTCCCTGCCCTCAAAATAGTTGTTCCAAGATTATATTACTTTCTTGTTTCTCTTTGGCATATGGATTCTTTAAAATATTGCTTTTCTTTTTTTTTTTTTTGACCAACTGTCAAACATCCATAAACAGAAGAAAATCCACCCTATTTTGCACATTTTAAAAAACAAAAGAAAAAGAAAACTCTCTGGTCTTCATTTGCCTATTTTTTTTTTTTACATCAAAACTCTTTAAAAAGTTTTTCTACTCACAGTCTCTGATTTTTTTTTTCCCTTTATTATTTCTTGAATCATTCCAACTAGCTTTCATCTCTACCACTTCACTAAAACTACTTTTGTCAAAGAGTTTTAGAGGTCACCACTGACCTCTACATAGTTAAATCCAATGCCACCTCTCAATCTTCAACACGGTTGACTTATCAGTACCTTTTTTTTTTTTTTTTTTTTTTTTTAATATTATTTTATTAGTTGGAGGCCAATCACTTCACAACATTTCAGTGGGTTTTGTCATACATTGACATGAATCAGCCATACAGTTACATGTATTCCCCATCCCGATCCCCCCTCCCACCTCCCTCTCCACCCGACTCCTCAGGGTCCTCCCAGTGCACCAGGCCCGAGCACCTGACTCATGTATCCCACCTGGGCTGGTGGTCCGTTTCACCATAGATAATATACATGCTGTTCTTTCAAAACATCCCACCCTCACGTTCTCCCCCAGAGTTCAAAAGTCTGTTCTGTATTTCTGTGTCTCTTTTTCTGTTTTGCATATAGGGTTATCGCCACCATCTATCTAAATTCCGTATATATGTGTTAGTATACTGTAATGTTCTTTATCTTTCTGACTTACTTCACTCTGTATAATGGGCTCCAGTTTCATCCATCTCATTAGAACTGATTCAAATGAATTCTTTTTAACGGCTGAGTAATATTCCATGGTGTATATGTACCACAGCTTCCTTATCCATTCATCTGCTGATGGGCATCTAGGTTGCTTCCATGTCCTGGCTATTATAAACAGTGCTGCGATGAACATTGGGGTGCACGTGTCTCTTTCAGATCTGGATTCCTCAGTGTGTATGCCCAGAAGTGGTATTGCTGGGTCATATGGCAGTTCTATTTCCAGTTTTTTAAGAAATCTCCACACTGTTTTCCATAGTGGCTGTACTAGTTTGCATTCCCACCAACAGTGTAAGAGGGTTCCCTTTTCTCCACACCCTCTCCAGCATTTATTGCTTGTAGACTTTTGGATAGCAGCCATCCTGACTGGCGTGTAATGGTACCTCATTGTGGTTTTGATTTGCATTTCTCTGATGATGAGTGATGTTGAGCATCTTTTCATGTGTTTGTTAGCCATCTGTATGTCTTCTTTGGAGAAATGTCTGTTTAGTTCTTTGGCCCATTTTTTGATTGGGTCGTTTATTTTTCTGGAATTGAGCTTCAGGAGTTGCTTGTATATTTTTGAGATTAATCCTTTGTCTGTTTCCTCATTTGTTATTATTTTCTCCCAATCTGAGGGCTGTCTTTTCACCTTACTTATAGTTTCCTTTGTTGTGCAAAAGCTTTTAATTTTCATTAAGTCCCATTTGTTTATTTTTGCTTTTATTTCCAATATTCTGGGAGGTGGGTCATAGAAGATCTTGCTGTGATTTATGTCGGAGAGTGTTTTGCCTATGTTCTCCTCTAGGAGTTTTATAGTTTCTGGTCTTACATTTAGATCTTTAATCCATTTTGAGTTTATTTTTGTGTATGGTGTTAGGAAGTGTTCTAGTTTCATTCTTTTACAAGTGGTTAACCAGTTTTCCCAGCACCACTTGTTAAAGAGATTGTCTTTTTTCCATTGTATATCCTTGCCTCCTTTGTCAAAGATAAGCTGTCCATAGGTTCGTGGATTTATCTCTGGGCTTTCTATTCTGTTCCATTGATCTATATTTCTGTCTTTGTGCCAGTACCATACTGTCTTGATGACTGTGGCTTTGTAGTAGAGTCTGAAGTCAGGCAGGTTGATTCCTCCAGTTCCATTCTTCTTTCTCAAGATTACTTTGGCTATTCGAGGTTTTTTGTATTTCCATACAAATTGTGAAATTATTTGTTCTAATTCTGTGAAAAATACCGTTGGTAGCTTGATAGGGATTGCATTGAATCTATAGATTGCTTTGGGTAGAATAGCCATTTTGACAATATTGATTCTTCCAATCCATGAACACGGTATGTTTCTCCAACTGTTTGTGTCCTCTTTGATTTCTTTCAAATCATACACCATGACCAAGTGGGCTTTATCCCAGGAATGCAAGGATTCTTTAATATCCGCAAATCGATCAACGTAATACACCACATTAACAAATTGAAAGATAAAAAACATATGATTATCTCAATAGATGCAGAGAAAGCCTTTGACAAAATTCAACACTCATTTATGATTAAAACTCTCCAGAAAGCAGGAATAGAAGGAACATACCTCAACATAATAAAAGCTATATATGACAAACCCACAGCAAGCATCACCCTCAATGGTGAAAAATTGAAAGCATTTCCTCTGAAATCAGGAACAAGACAAGGATGCCCACTCTCACCACTACTATTCAACATAGTGTTGGAAGTTTTGGCCACAGCAATCAGAGCAGAAAAAGACATAAAAGGAATCCAGATAGGAAAAGAAGAAGTGAAACTCTCGCTGTTTGCAGATGACATGATCCTCTACATAGAAAACCCTAAAGACTCTACCAGAAAATTACTAGAGCTAATTAATGAATATAGTAAAGTTGCAGGATATAAAATTAACACACAGAAATCCCTTGCATTCCTATACACTAACAATGAAAAAACAGAAAGAGAAATTAAGGAAACAATACCATTCACCATTGCAACAAAAAGAATAAAATACTTAGGAGTATATCTACCTAAAGAAACAAAAGACCTATACATAGAAAATTATCAGTACCTTTTGACACAATTGATCCTTCTCTTCTTAAGAAACTTCTTTGGTTTCCAGGAATTTTACTCCTTTCAGCTCCCTTTGTTGGTTGCTCCTCATTTCTCCAACCACTAAATAATGGAATGACTCCCACTCAATTTCTGAACCTCTTCTCTCTATACATATTTCCATTTTACAAGTTAATCTGGTCTCATGGACTTAAATCCCTCATATAAGTCAGTGGTACCTTAATGTACACATTGGGCCTGAAACTCCTCGGAATGCCGGGATAAGGCATTGTTTCACCTAAATCTCTCTTGGATTTCTAATAGGCAACTCACAAATAATATCTAAGCTTGCTCTTCCTGTGGTATTTCTCATCTCCGTTAAGGATCACTCCGTTCTTGCAGTTGATAAGGCTAAAAAAACTTGAGGTCAAAATGCATGCTCTCATAGTTCACATTCACTTCAAGAGTATATCCTGTAAAACCTATCCCCACCAGACACATCTAGTGCTAATGATATGACCCACACCGCCAATCTCCTTCAGCTAGATCACTGTATGATAACCTTCTAGCCGTTCTGCTTTCTTTTCCATGCCCCATTGTTATCCACAGTGTCTTCAGGAAACTTGTTAGAATATAAGTAAAATCATGTCACCCTTCCAGAACTCTCTCATGGTTTTTTATTATGACCCCAAAGGCCTTGGATTTGGCTGCCTTGGTTTCTCTGAACTCTTTCACTTTACTATCTCTCACTCTTCTTCAGCTACACTGGCATCCAGGATTTTCCTATAATATTCCAGGTGTACTCCTGTCTCAAAGCTTTTGCACTTACTTTTTCCTTTGTCTGGAATACTCTTTTCCCAGGAATCCACAAAAGTTGCTCTCTTACCTCCTTCAAGTCTTTATTTAAAGTCATGTTTTCTCTGACACTTTCCTTGTATCTCTGTTTAGAATTGTACTTCTACATGCCTGTTATCCCATTTTTCTGCTTCATCTTCCTTTTTATCAGTCCTGATCATTTTACATACTATATATTTTTAAAATTTAACTTGTTATTGCCTATCTTTCCCCAAGCAAGATTGTAAATTTGAATCTTAACTCTTGTTCAGAACTGTGTCAACAGAACCTAAAACAATGTTTGATATATACTGGGCACATGATAAATATTTGTAGAATTTATTAATGAATGCAGAAAAACTGTTACTAATGTCATGTTTTCAAACTTAAGAGTGAATTATGTTATTTTGGATAGTAGACTTATTCTTCTAAAATGCTTTGCATACACTGTTACAGTATATAGTCTTATTACACTGTACTTCCATTACCTAACACAAAATAAAACCTCCTTAAAAATGTCTTGGATTAATAAAATCTTTGTGTGCATATAAATGGAAGTGAAGGGAAATGCTAAGAGATGTGAACAAAGTTAATAATTTTAAAAATGTATCACATGAATAATGCTTCAATAATGGACATAATAGGTGAGACAATAAATACAAAATTTGTTGGATTCTCCTCCATCTGGCAATAAAATACAATTGTTAAAGAGCTTTGTGTGTAGACATCTGGAAAATTCTAAATGGTACCAAAATGACATCCTGAGGATGATTTTCCTTGTAACATCATGCTGCCTTAATTGAGACCATTTTCTAGGTAGACTTGTCTGTAAGTCTAAATATATATTTTAAGTAACCTATTATTAGGAGAAACACATTTTTTCCCCAAGAGAATGATGAACTAATACCGAAAATATTCCCCTGTTGTGTTCTCTGAGCCAGGAGTCTGTTTTCTGTAGGCAGTCTGGATGGCATCATTCTGGATTCATGGTAAGAAAACTTGGGAAGGAGTTGAGATGAGAGTTGCAGTCTCAGTTCTTTCTCTCCCTCCCTTCATTCACCTACCATCTTTCACTCGGTATGCATTGTTTAACCATCACAGTCTGTTAGTGACACATGTGAAAGTCATGGGATAAAATCCATTGTGTATGTGAAAGGCCTTTTTAGGGTCTTACTAGGTAAGGATAATATGGTTGTTTTCCAGAGGTATTGTTGAGAGGGTTCTTTATTGCCTGAGAGGTTGCACTAGATGTCCTCCAAGTTCAATTTAGGTATCCAGATTTGATCATCTTTAAAAGTTATGTATTTACATACAGCACTGTTGTATTTATGCCAGGAAATGGAATTTCATTCCTGGGCCATATTTATAATTTATTTTTCAGAGTCTGTAGTTGAAAACACATTTTTTTTTTTTTTTTTTGCTCTGTAAATTTTGCATGACTAAATAATAGAGTCTGGATACAATTGGAAGTTTCTATAAGAAAAGAAAAATGATAACTAGAATATTTTAACCATAAATGACACATTGCAGAAAATGTACTTAAGATGGAAAAATGACTGCAGTTGAAGAGCAGTATAATATATTGTTTGACAAGTTTTTCTTCTTCTAAGAGAAAAGATGGAAGAATATGAATTGCTCTCTGAAAATGTAGACTAAAAGCTAAGAAGTATTCTGATATGACAAAGCTAGACAACATATTAAAAAGCAAAGACATCACTTTGCTGACAAAGGTTCTGTATAGTCAAAGCTATGATTTTTCCAGTAGTCATGTATGGATGTGAGAGTTGGATCATAAAGAAGGCTGAGCATTGAAGAACTGATGCTTTTGAATTGTGGTGCTGGAAAAGACTCTTGAGAGTCCCTTGGACAGCAAGGAGATCAAACCAGTCCATCCTAAAGGAAATCAACCTTAAATGTTCATTGGAAGGAATGATGCTAAAGCTGAAGCTCCAATAATTTGGACACCTGATATGAAGAGCCAACTCATTGGAAACGACCCTGATGCTAGGAAAGATTGAAGGCAAAAGGAGAAGAGGGTGGCAGAGCATGAGATAGTTAGATAGCATCACAACTCAATAGACATGGATTTGAACAAACTCCGGAAGATAGTGAAAGACTGGGAAGCATGGCGTGCCCCATTCCATGTGGTTGCAGACAGTCAGACACGACTTAGTGACTGAACAATAACAATGATTTTGATGTGACATGCATCAGCAGTCTCATTAATAAAAGTAGATGCCTAGCATTTGTATTCTTGAAAAGAAAAATTAACATATTATGCAGTATTTTGGCCAGAGTATGAGACATATAAAATAAAAGTTTATATATAAATCAGTCTATGAACTTTAAAAACATTTAAAACAAAGTTGTTAACTTTTGCAGACATCATATAACATTTATAAGAAACTTTGGAAATTAAGAAAAAAGAGATTGACTGTAATTGATCAGTTGCTAGAGTTTCAGTGTGGACAAGTCTGAGAGTTAAGAATTCCAGCAGTAACCGGTCATTGGGGAGACCCCTCACTTTTCTGAGTTTTACCTTCACGATCCTCACAGCGACTATCAGAGAAAAATCCCTTCATGTCTCTACCCTCAGAAAAACATACTTCCCCGAAGGCTAACATTCTATGGTTTTATCAGAACCTAACTTTCCTGGAGGAAAAGAAATACCCAACTCCAGCCCCAGCCTCAGTCCTATCTAATCAGTCTGTCCCAGGTAAAAGAGGGGAAAAAATCTGAGAAACACTGATGAAATTCCCAGTCCAAGGGCACACCTTGAAAAAAGACCGAGACTTTAACACAGCAATGCAAATCAACTATACTTTAATAATATAAATTTTAAAAAGACTGAAACTATCTCTATATAGAACAATTTCCTCTCTTCTCAAACTTAACATTACATTACAAAAGGCCTTTTAGCCAATAATGCTTACCTTTTAACAAAAAATTACGGGACATCCTCAGAGACAAAAATCAGTTTGAAGAGAAAAAACAAACATTAGAACCAGAGTTTGATATGGCAGGAATACTGGAGTTATCAGACAAGAAATGTAAAAGACTATGATTAATGTACTGATGGGCATTAATGAAAAAAATAGATAACATGCGGTAACAAATGAATTATGTAAATAAGGATGGAAATCTTAAGAAAGAATTTTTTTTTTAAGTGCTAGAGATCAAAAACACTGTAATAGAAATGAAGAATGCCTCTGTTGGACTCATGTAGACTAGACATGTCTGCAGAATGAATCTGTAAGCTTGAGGTTATCTCAATAGAAATCTCCAAAACTGAGGGGAAAAAAGACTGAAAATTCAAAATAAAATATCCAAGAACTATGAGAGGACTACAAAAGGTATAGTATATCATGCAATGGAAATTTGTTGTTGTTTAGTTGATAAGTCATGTCCAGCTCTTTGCAACCCCATGGATGGTAGCCTGTTAGGCTTTTCTGTCCATGGAACTGTCCATGGAATTCTCCAGGCAAGAATACTGGAGTGGGGAGCCATTTCCTTCTCCAGGAAATCATCCCCACTCAGGGATCAAACCCACATCTCCTGAATTGGCAGGCAGATTCTTTGCTACGGAGCCACCAGAGAAGTTCTTGTAATGGGAATACTAGCAGAATAAAGAAAGAAATGAATTTCCTCAAACTAATGTCAGATACCAAACCTTCAAGGAGCTTAGAGAATACCAAGGAGGATAAATGCCAAAAAAAAAAAAAAAAGAGAGAAAGAGAGAGAAACTTGGAGAAGGAAATGGCAACTCACTCCAGTATTCTTGCCTGGAAAAGTCCATGGACAGAGGAGCCTGGCGGGCTGTGGTCCATGGGGTTACATGACTGAGCATGTGTGCACGAGGGTGGAGGGAGATGGGTTGGTAGCAATAAAGTGGTAGAACTAAAAAAAAAAAAAAAAAAAAAAAAAAAGAAAAACTAAAATAAAACAAAAAAGCCTATACCTAGATATATAATTTACAAACTACGATTTTCTATTTTTTCATGCCAGATTGTCTGATATAAAATATAAGCAAACACAACCAGGGGAAAAATGTTCGCATAACCTACTCACTTAAGGAAAAATGTGCAAATGTAGCAACCATCAGGGATCGCTGTTTGGGAAGAATAGCCCCACCTCCAATGGAGGAAGCATAAAACATATTTGCAGCACCAAACTTGTTCTCTCCTCATGGAAGTAATCCATAAAGGGTGATTTTTTTTTTTTTTTTTTCTTTTCTCTGTTCTCTCATTTTGCTTTTCTGAGGGCAAGCTATTAGAAACTCTATTAGAAACTACACAGCACCCTGCCAATATATTTCAGTAAAGTTCTCTCCCATCACCGAAGCCTATTCTAATTCTTTGTGTTCTTCTGGAGCACTTAATTACCCCTACATCATAAGTCTCTTCAATAACAAGACACAGAGAGGGACTTAAGGACATTGATTCTTTTTATTTTGTTCCATTGCTTTTGGGTAAGACCATCTCCAC
The DNA here is from genome assembly GCF_963930625.1 of Muntiacus reevesi. Taxonomy (NCBI): domain Eukaryota; kingdom Metazoa; phylum Chordata; class Mammalia; order Artiodactyla; family Cervidae; genus Muntiacus; species Muntiacus reevesi. Next base: position 84,120,322 of record NC_089254.1, on the reverse strand, counting down.
AAGATTCTTGTTAATGGCAGGACAATAGAGGTTAGCCCTGGCCTACACTGTGTTCTTAGGTTTACATTTGGCCAAGAAAAGATTTCACCAAATATTCAAACAACTTTCTGAACAGCTTATGAATCTTAGGCATGTTTTACTGAGTTATCCCCCAGTCCTTTGAAAATTCATGTTTATGAATTCATGCACAAATGACAAATTACCTAATAGTGGAATTAAAAGCTATTTGATCCATTAAATATATTAGGGACTTTGTAAGTTAATTTTGTAATTTTTATTTTTCAGTTTTGTTTTAACTTTGCTTTAAATCAACAGAGCATTTTACACATATATATCAGTCCATGCCTGATATGACTAGAAAATGACTGCAGTAATAGGTACCTAGGCTTAAATCGCTAGTCCCTCATTAAAAAAAATAAAGTAAAACTTACTGTGAAGTCAAGTCAGCATGTTGTTGCTCAGTCGCCCAGTTGTGTCAACTCTTTGCGACCCTACGGACTATAGCACACCCGTCCTCCCTGTCCCTCACCGTCTCCTGAAGTTCATGTCCATTGCATCTGTGATGCCATCCAGCCAGCTCATCCTCTGCTGCCCTCTTCTCCTGCTGCCCTCAATCTTTCCCAGCATCAGGGATTTTTCCAGTGAGTTGGCTGTTCCCATCAGGTGACCAAAATACTGGAGCTTCAGCATCAGTCCTTTCAATAAGTATTCAGAGTTGACTTCCCTTAAGATTGACTGGCTTGATCTCCTCACTGTCCAGGGGACTCTCAGTAGTCTTCTCCAGCACCACAGTTCAAAGGCACCAATTCTTCGGCGCTCCACTTTCTTTACTGTTCAGCTCTCACAACCGTATGTGACCACTGGGAAGACCATAGCCTTGACAATATGGACCTTTGTTGGCTGACTAATGCAAGCTTTTCAACACACGGTCTAGGTTTGTCATAGCTTTCCTGCCAAGAAGCAATCATCTTCTGATAATTGATATAATACAAATGTGTGGAGGGATTTCTCTGGCAATCCAGTGGTTAAGACTCCATGCTTCCATTGCAGAGTATATAGGCTTGATCCCTGATCAGGGAACTAAAATCCCTAGAGCCACATGGAGTGGCCAAAAACAAAAAAGTGTGGAAAAGGATTGAGGAGAAAAAAAAGTGAATATTTTAGAGAAATCTTTGGAGAAGGAAGACATTATAGAGGTAAAAATCAGCCCATTAATAAAAGCAGAATGTCTATGTGGTAGTGAAGTGAAAGTCACTCAGTCATGTCCTACTCTTTTCAACCCCATGGACTATACAGCCCATGGAATTCTCCAGGCCAGAACACTGGAGTCAATAGCCTTTCCCTTCTCCAGGGGATCTTCCCAACCCAGGGGCTGAACCCAGGTGTCCCACACTGCAGGCGGATTCTTTACCAGCTGAGTCACCACGGAAGCCCTGATCTATGTAGCATGGATCTGTGTGGTAGATGGCACTCTAAAATGATCTCCAAGGTTTTTTTATCATGTCACATATTATATACTCCATTATAATCTATTCCCCTGGATGTGGTGAATAGCCATGAATATGATGGAAGAGTTACTCCATGATTAGGTTGATAAAGGTGAAAATTGTTTGAAAATATAATTAAGACCCTAAATCAGTTGAGTTTGAAGTAAGCAAAAAATCAATTATCCTATGTTCTTCCTCAAACCTTTATCAAGTGTAGTAGAAAAGCTTTTGTATACATATATATATATAAATAAGGGCTTCCCTGGTGGCTCAGAGGTTAAAGCGTCTGCCCGCAGTGCAGGAGATCTGGGTTCGATCCCTAAGTTGGGAAGATCCCCTAGAGAAGGAAATGGCAACCCACTCCAGTATTCTTGCCTGGAGAATCCCATGGAGGGAGGAGCCTGGTAGGCTATAGTCCATAGGATCGCAAAGAGTCAGACATGACTGAGCGACTTCACTTCTTCACATATAAATAATATGTATGATACATATATTTTAGGAAACTTATGAATTTTTGCCTAACTAAAAAATTTATAACATTTTGATTCTACTTGTTTGATTTAGTGTGAATAGATTGCTCGATTTCTAATTTAAAAAAATAAACATGTAACAAGCAACTAATGTTTACTGCATAGCATAGGGAACTATAGTCAATGCCTTGTAATAACTTATAATGGAAAACAATCTGGAAAATAATACATGTGTATTTGTATAACTGAGTCATTTTGCTGTGTACCTGAAACATTGTCAGTCAACTATACTTGAATAAAATGTATATATTAAGAAAAAATAGACAAGAAACAAAGGGAAAAAAAAAGAGTCAGACACTACTGAGTGACTAATACTTTATTACTAGTCCAAAGAGTTTTAATATTTTGATCGTCTGACTAGTCTAATAAAGAATCTAGCCAACTGTCCTTCTGTAAAATCCTCCTTGTAGGCTTTTTTAAAGCACTGTACATATTTGTAATTACATTGCATGTAGATTATTAATGGGTAATTTTCTTTTGTCAGGCTACAACAAGCTGCAGATTTCTTATTTGTAATGTAAATGACTGAATATGTTTCATTCCTATGTTTTGCTATTAAAAATGTTATAACATTTCCAAGACAAAAAATTACAAGATTTTGCTTTGAAAAATTTATGTAGTTAAAATTTCACTAAAAATATAGATTATCCTAGAAGAAAGGTGATAACAAAGATCAGAATGGAAATAAATGAAGTAGATACTAAAAGAGAAAAATCCTACCATGCCATGCTCAATAGCGTCTGACTCTTTGCCACCCCATGGACTATACCCTACCAGGCTCCTCTGCCCATGGACTTTTCCAGGCAAGGACACTGGAATGGGTTGCCATTCCTTTCTCCAGGGGATCTTCCCGACCCAAGGATCAAAGCCACATCTCCTGCGTTGACAGATGGATTCTTTATCACTGTGCCACCTGGGAAGCCCAAAAGAGAAAAATAGGAAGGATTAATAAAACTAAGAGATGGGGTTTTGAAAAGGTGGTAAACAAAATTGAAAAACCTTTAGCTAGACTAATTCAGAGAGCATAACTGGAAAGAGCCAGTGACTTTTGTTTCTCTTCCTGTATTACCCTTTCTCTCTATTTTGTAATATGGAAACAGAATAACATCAAAGATCAATATATAAAGTTCCTGAAGAGAAAAGAAAAACAACATCCCAGACCTTCTATTTCATAACAGCAGTTATTATTTCCACTTCCAGGCATGGTGACTATTGTTCAGTATGACTTTCATTAACTTACTGAATAATTCAATTGAGAAGTTATGATTTTTTATTTCTGACTGAAAATACAACTAACCTACATGCTATTTGAGAATATGCCTCTATTTTTCATTGAGATCATAACAAATGTCAAAATACAGGACCTCCTGTTCTCTCTCTAGACAGAATGAATGAAAAAGAAACATTTTTTTTAAGTAAAATTGTTTTTAAAAAATACATGTAGAAACATAAAATAGCTGTCTATATTAAAGTCACAATGCCAGTATTTCAGCAGCCAGGTTTCAATTTTTGTGTATGCCATAGGTTTTCTCAAGATTGTGTAGCTATTATCACAGTGGTTATGAAGAACTAGGTTACAGTAGGACCTACATGGTTATAATTCTTACTGGTTGTTTAATATAATTACAATATTTACTTTTACACATACTGAGAAAATGATATACTAAATAAAACAAGTGTCTTGTAATGTTTCTTCCCAAGTAATAGAGATACTGGCTGTGGAATATATGGGGATTCTTTGCAAGTTATTTTGCAAATTTAAATGTATCCTCAAATGTTGGGTTGGCCACAAAATTCATTAGGATTTTTCCACAAGATATTCTGGAGAAACCCAAATGAACTTTTTGGCCAACTCAACACGAAGTAAAGAGGAAACTACAATGCTTTTAGCTTCCATCTAGCAGAATTTTAAAGGAGTCAAGAAAGTATGATTGAGCAGTACTCCTGCCTGTGCAGAGACATAAAGAGCCTCTTGGTCCTCACCATAATCTGAAATATTCAAGATCTTCTCTTCTAAATTGATTTTCAAGCCTCTCAGAGGAACTCTTTGTGCTTATTACCAAGTTAACTCAGTAACCGTGACCTGAAACTTGTCATCCGCAGACAGGCACCTGACAAGTGAAATTAGCACCCCTGGGTGTGCATGCAGTCTCAGGAGATCTAATGCCACTTAACCAAGGGATGGCTGTCCCATTCTGAAAGCCAAGGGTAGTGTCGCCTTGCATATCACTAATTACCTGTGCTCAAGTCCAAAAGTGGCTTAGCATCTATTCTCAGATTCACCTTGATAGCCACTTAAATATTTTCTGGGTGAAGCCCAGTCCATAGACACAGAGCATTATCTTTCTTCCTTGGGAAGTGATGACTCTGCATAGCCAGTCCAAAATTACACTGACCCTTTTGATAGCGATGTCACATCCTTCAGTGATAGTCAATTAGGCTGCCCAGCTCACCCTTCCATTTTTTTTTTTAAGCACTGAAGATTAACAAGATTTTTTTTTTCCTGTCTCACTAAATGTCTTACTTCTGATTTGTGCCTCTATGCATTGAGCTCTATTTCTGGGTCCCTTTTTGTTCTGGATTTATAGCTTTTCCCTTTCTACATTCACTTTTCTTTTTTAAAATCCTTAATTTGTGTGGAGAAGAAATAAGTAATTTACTGCTTTAAAATGCTGAGGACTCAAAATAACTCTGACACTTTCTGTTTTACAAGTGATTGGAAATCAAAGTCATAGTTAAAGTATGATTAAAAGTGCCCTTAAAATATGCATTTGAGACTTAGGAGCATATATGTAAAATTATTATGATGATAAAATAATTGCTTCTTTTTTTTCCAAAATGTACTTTTTTTCCAAGTATGTATGAGTTAGTACTTGGTTCAGAAAGTCAGGGTAGATTTACAGAGAAAGACAAATATCATATGATATCACATATATGTGGAATCTAAAAATAATACAAATAAATCTATATACAAAACAGAAACAGACTCACAGAAAAAGAAAACAAACTTACGGCTACCAAAGGGGAATGGGCAGGAAAGGGGTGAATTATGAATATGGAATTAGCAGATATAAACTAATACCTATATATATAAGCAATAAGGATTTACTATATAACATAGGGAACTTTATTCAATATGCTTCAACAACCTATAATGGAAAATAACCTTTAAAAAAGTATGTATAACTGGATCACTTTGCTGTACACCTATAACCAGGGCTTCCCTGGTGGCTCAGATGGTAAAGAATCTGCCTGCAATGCCGGAGACCCAGGTTTAATCCCTGGGTCAGGACGATACCCAGGAGAAAGGAATGGCTACCCATGCCCGTATGCTTACCTGGAAAACTCCATGTATGGACATTAACACAATATTGTGAATCATCTGTACTTCAGTTAAAAAAAGAAAGAAAAGAAGGAAATCAGGTAGATTTGCCACCAGAAAAACTTCTGAATAAGGAAGTTCTCGTTTCTCCAGGGGAATCTTCCTGGAAGATTTCATGACAAGAATACTGAAGTATCAGTAGACTTGAGACATTGACCTCCAAGTTCCCATGGCCTTCCAGGCAACTCCAGAGAGTCTTTTCTTGAGAAAATGCAATGCTCACACTTGCTGACTAAAGAAGGCATCGTAATTCGCTTTCCTGTTTAATGTCTTCATTGTCTAAACCATCACCACCATGAAAAAAGAAGCATGCATTCATTACCAACCGCTCAGAACCCTTTTCTGTGCAGCTTACAAACGACAGCACACATCTGGTTGGGTACTTTTGCAGTCAATCCTGCCCAAGGTACACAATGAGATGTATGCATCCAGGTATACAATTTTGGGATGGTGAGAATTGTCATGCTCATCTGTTTCCCAGCGTACTCAGCACAGTGCCCTGTTTGTAGGTGGTTAAGAAATATTTGTTGCACTGAGTTGAAGTATAGTGAGAAGAGGCATAAGCAGGCAAAGTGAATATCTTGCCAAATCCCTTAATTCCCCAAATCCGCATACTGCCAACAACAAACTGTAAATTAGAACTGCCACAGATATGTTTGAACTTCTGTTTAAATTCCTCCCTAAGTTAGTGCTTCTAAATTTAACACTGTAGTCACATTCCTGGCAGGAGGATAAGCATCAGGATGGAAAATGAGAGAAGCCTAGTCTAGTTCTCAGCTTGGCATCACCTATCGACTGGATACAGAAGCCCCAGGGCAAGGATGCACCATGCTGCCACCTCACTTCCCTTGCCTGGGTGGTAAGAGAGAGAAGAGGAGCAAAAGTCACCATTTTTAAGGCAATTTAATCCCTTAAAAGAGAATAGAAATTTTACAGATACCCACATTCAACTCTTTGATGACTTTTTGTCATTAGCACCATGATAATAAATGATCAGCAAACAGCTTTCAAAAGCAATGCAGCAGTTAGGTATCTTAACACATCACAGAGTCTGAGCTTTGCAGAGGAGAGGACATTGATAACTGCCCATATTTCAGGTAGCAAGTTTGGGCTAGGATCATATGAAAACCGCTCCGGGTGCTCACTCTGGGTTGCCTGGACCTCACGCGAGCTGTGTACGGGGTGACTCCCCTTTTCCCAAGCAGAGTGGCAGTGCTCTATGTCAGCTTTCTATGAAATTGAAGATTTCTTCCCAAGCAGGGCTCTGCAATGCATATCAGGAGGTTGGTGATCCTAGAACATACTCGTAAATGTCTGAAACTCAAAATTCAGACTGCGTGGGGCCAAACAGCCTATCTGTCTTGTTTGTCAAAGTATTGATTTGTTTATTTTTGGCCATGCCAGGTCTTTGTCCCTGCAAGCAGGGGCTACCATCTAGTTGTGGTCCTCGACCTTCTCATTGTGATGGCTCTCCTGTTGTGACTCCTGAACTCTCTCCCTAGAGGGATGGGATGGGGAGGGCCGTGGGAGGAGGGTTCAGGATGGAGGGACAATGTATACCTATGGCCGATTCATATTAATGTATGATGAAATCCATCACAATATTATGAAGTAATAATCCTCCAATTAAAATTAAAAAAATAGGGGTGTGAGATTTCTGGGAAACATTTTTTCTGACTTCAGATGTGCTTGCATATGGCCATCTACTGTAGGCCTAAGCATAGGGCAGCTGCAGATAATTTTTCTGTTATTCTCCATTTATCCTTAAATAAAGATGGATGCTGATTTCTTCCCAGGCCTGTGAGACCTGCCTGCTGTTCAAGGTACACGTCAATAGGTGCCAGAGGACAACAGCATTTCATAACAGCTCGATCTCTGCTTTTGGAAAGCATCTGTATTACATCATATAAACCTCCTTGCAAACTGTCTCAAGTGGTAGCAGTTCCCAAAGGCAGAGGCAAGGCTGCCCAGATGAAGGCCAGGGCAGGCTTTCATTTACGACCACATGATTTACATTGGGCAATGACAGCTGCAGCATCATAATCACCCTGGCATTCAGTTTTGAAAGACTCATAACTCTTTAAATGGGTACAGTAGCGTTCAAGCTGTCAGAACGAAAAAGGAATCATTTATAATAGCAGTAACTTCCCAGGATAAGGAAACAAATAGAGTGCTGTGTATACCGGAATGAGACAATCAACCCGCCAATACTATGAACTGCCATGCTTTGAAAGAAGAAAAAAAAAATACTTTCAGTATTTCTGTTTCCAATATTTCTAAGTCAGTCTATCTTCTTGACTTAAAATATTAATTTGTCAATCATGTGCTCAGGAGTAGAAGTGTAGACAGATCAGACCAAATGCCAGTTCAGAAGGCAAGCGGCTCTATTACTATCAGTGAAAAAGGAGTGTTAGTTGTTCAGTTGTGTCCAACTCTTTATGACCGCATGGACTGTAGCACATCATGCTCCTCTGTCCATGGAATTCTCCAGGCAAGAGTACTGGAGTGGGTAGCCATTCCCTTCTCCAGGGGATCTTCCCAACTCACGGATTGAACCCAGTTCTCCTGCATTGTGGGAAGATTCTTTACTGTGTGAGATTTACCATCAAAGCTGCACTGATTTTGTCATTTTATGTTATCTTTACTCATGTGCACCCCAGTCCACAAAGAGTATATTCCTGTTTAAGTTTTCTATTCCAGGGGATTTTCACGATACATGTAGCAGAAATCTGGAAATCATCTTCCAAAAGAGGAAAAACCAAGTCACTGCTTATCAAAGTTGGAGAAAATGACTGCCTCCTGGGGCTCCATTCTCCTATGAAGGACGGTGGTGTTGAAAACTCTTATCTTCAATTTGTATGGATTTTGTCGTTTATAAGCCACTTTCACATATCGCATCTGGTAGAGGCACATACCACTGGTATATATGCACACATATGCACACAAGGGCATTTTAGGAGCCTTTTTGGTTCCAGATGTCTTATTCATTGCCTATGTAAAGGTTCAGAAATGCCTATCCACTTCACCACAGTGAAGTGGCAATGGCCCTGAGTTTGGAATCAGAAGCCACATGTATAAAGTCTCATCTTGACCATTTACCAGCTTTGCTTACCAGGAGGATATTTAATTACTCTCTTGGAAGCTAGTTTCTCATTTCTAAAATGGAATTATATTAACCTGATGCTCCCTAGGGTCCTTTTCAGTTCTAATGTTTTATGATTTTGTAGCCTCTCCTTTTTATTCAATTTTAAGTTTTCTATATTTAAACTAGGGATCAAAGTCGTCAAACAGCAGAAGTATTTCAGGATGCAGGCTCAAGGGCAGAGTCAGATGTGATGGGAGAGTCTCCAAACCAAGAGAAGCATGCAGAAGTTTCCAAGTGGAAAACCGACTCAAGGTGGAGCTTACAATTTCCAGAGACTTGAAGGGAGCAGACCTGGGTGGGAGCACAGGCACCCTTGCACTACTGTCTATCTCAGTTCAGTTCAGTTCAGTCACTCAGTCGTGTCCGACTCTTTGCGACCCCATGGACTGCAGCATGCCATGCCTCCCTGTCCATCACCAAAACCTGGAATTTACTCAGACTTAGGTCCATTGGGTCGGTGATGCCATCCAACCATTTCATCTTCTGTCGTCTCTTTCTCCTCCCACCTTCAATCTTCCCCAGCATGAGGACCTTTTCAAATGAGTCAATTCTTCACATCAGGTGGCCAAAGTATTGGCATTTCAGCTTCAACATCAGTCTTTCCAATGAATATTCAAGACTGATTTCATTTAGGATGAACTGGTTGGATATCCTTGCTGTCCAAGGGACTCTCGAGAGTCTTCTCCAACACCACAGTTCAAAAGCATCAGTTCTTTGGTACTCAGTTTTCTTTATAGTCCAACTCTCACATCCATACATGACTATTGGAAAAACCATAGCTTTGACTAGATGGACCTTTGTAATGTCTCTGCTTTTTAGTATGCTGTCTAGGTTGGTCATAGCTTTTCTTCCAAGGAGCAAGAGCCTTTTAAGTTCATGGCTGCAGTCACAATCTGCAGTGATTTTGGAGCCCCCAAAAATAAAATCTGCCACTGTTTCCAATTTTCCCCATCTTATTGCCATGAAATCATGATTCCATGATCTCAGTTTTTTGAAGGTTGAGTTTTAAGCCAACTTTTTCACTGTCCTCTTTCACTTTCACCAAGAGGCTCTTTAGTTCTTCTTCACTTTCTGCCATAACGGTGGTGTCATTGGCGTATCTGAGATTATTGATATTTCTCCCAACAATCTTGACTCCAACTTGTGCTTCCTCCAGCCCAGCATTTCTCATGAGGTACTCTGCATATAAGTTAAACAAGCAGGGTGACAATATACAGCCTTGATGTAATCCTTTCCTGATTTAGAACCAGTCTGTTGGTCCATGTCCAGTTCTAACTGTTCCTTCTTGACCTGCATACAGATTTCTCCGGAGGCAGGTCAGGTGGTCTGGTATTCCCATCTCTTTAAGAATTTTCCACAGTTTGTTGTGATCCACTCAAAGGCTTTGGCATAGTCAATAAAGCAGAAGTAGATGTTTTTCTGGAACTCTCTTGCTTTTTTGATGTTCCAAAGGATGTTGGCAATTTGATCTCAGGTCCCTCTGCCTTTTCTAAATCCAGCTTGAACATCTGGAAGTTCACAGTTCACATACTGCTAAAACCTGGCTTGGAGAATTTTGAGCATTACTTTGCTAGCACATGAGATGAGTGCAACTGTGTGGTAGTTTGAGCATTCTTTGGCATTGCCTTTCTTTGGGATTGGAATGAAAACTGACCTTTTCCAGTCCTGTGGCCACTGCTGAGTTTTCCAAATTTTTTGGCATATTGAGTGCCGCACTTTCACAGCATCATCTTTTAGGATTTGGAATAGCTCAACTGGAATTTCATCACCTCCACTAGCTTTGTTCTTAGTGATGCTTCCTATGGCCCATTTGACTTCACATTTGGCTCTAGATGACTGATCACACTATCATGATTATCTGGGTCATAAAGATCTTTCTTGTATAGTTCTTCTGTGTATTCTTGCCACCTCCTTTTAATATCTTCTGCTTCTGTTAGGTCCATACCATTTCTGTCCTTGATTGTGCCCATCTTTGCCTGAAAATTCCCTTGCTATCTCTTAATTTTCTTGAAGAATGCTTTAGTCTGTTCCATTCTATTGTTTTCCCCTATTTGCACTGATCACTGAGGAAGGCTTTCTTATCTCTCTTTGCTATCCTTTGGAACTTTGCATTTAAATGGATATATCTTTCCTTTTCTCCTTTGGCTTTCTCCTGTCTTCTTTTCATAGCTGTTTGTAAAGTCTCCTCGGACAACCATTTTCCCTTTTTGCATTCCTTTTTCTTTGGGATGGTCTTGATCACTGCCTCCTGTGTAACGTCACAAACCTCTGTCCATAGTTCTTCAGGCACTCAGTCTATCAGATCTAATCCCTTGATTAGATCTAATATACTTGTCACTTCCATTGTACAGTTGTAAGGGATTTGATTTAGGTCATACCTGAATGGTTTAGTGGTTTTCCCTACTTTCTTCAATTTAAGTCTGAATTTGGCAATAAGGAGTTCATGATCTGAACCACAGTCAGCTCCCAGTCTTGTTTTTGCTGACAGAATAGAGTTTCTCCATCTTTGGCTGTAAAGATAATAATTAATCTGATTTTGGTATTGACCATCTGGTGATGTCCATGTGTAGAATCTTCTCTTGTGTTGTTGGAAGAGGCCGTTTGCTTTGACCAGTGCATTCTCTTAGCAAAACTGTCTATCCAAAATGCTAAACTGTCTATCTAAACTGTTTATCTAAAGTGCTGCATGCAGTGGCACATTGGAGATGCTTAGACAAGGCCCTTGGAAGGATTGATGCTGAAGCTCTTGTACTTTGGTCACCTGATATGAAAAGCTGACTAACTGGAAAAGCCCCTGATGCTGAGAAGGGTTGAGGGCAGAAGGAGAAGGGGGTAGCAGAGGATGGGGAGGTTAGATAGCATCGCTGGCTAATGGACATGAATTTGAGCAAACTCTTGGAGAAAGTGAAGGACAGGAGAGCCTGGCATGCTGCATTCCATGGGATTGCAAAGAGTCAGACATGACTCAGTGACTGAATAACACAGACAAACCCAAGGAATCCATCCTGTACATACTATACAAAACCAGCCATACCATCCAAAATTAAGATTTCTAAAAGGCCCTGTAAGCATGAATGAAGACTATATTGGTATACTTCTCAAAGTTTATCCATCTCAGAAGACTGCCTAGTAGCAGGAAGTTAAGTTATTCATAGGGGTTAGGGAATGATGATTTTTATATTCTTCTTCTTCTTCTTCTTTTTATTGCTGTATCACTTTATAGTGACAAACTTGTCAAAAATCCATAGCAATCAGACAAAGCAAAGGATTTAGTAGAAAATTGGAAGAACAAGATGTTTTATTGAGAATGCTCATTTGAGTGTGAAGGAAAGGTTCACAAAAGTGATAGAGAAAATTACTTGCAAGAAGAAGCTTTTGCAGAATCAAGTACTTGCAGTTAAAAACTGTAACTGAGGTGTCATGTCTTCAGCATGAGCCTAGTTTTTAGAAAGAATAGTCAATGGTGAATAGACTTTGAGGTCTTAGTCTTCCAGAAAAAACTAAAGTGAGGCAAGAAGTATCAGGGATAGTGTTCTGCAGGGGGGCCTCTAAAGCATTAGATTCTTTCTGTTTCTCAACATGAATTTCCCTGCAGTTCTGTTATTCTGGCAAACAGCAAAAACATCAAATTTAGAGTCTGAGTTCAAAGGAAAGTGGATTAAAAGGAAAAAAAGACTCCTAATTCCAATGGTCAGATCAATAAACTGAGAATGGAGAGAAAATGTCCCTAGGGCGTTAGATGGATTTGCATTTGACCTGCAATGTTTTGTGACCTGCCTGTATAGAAGGCAAAGATGAATGTTGTGCTGTTACCAAGGAGGCAAGTCTTGTCTGCAAGATATGGTCTGTTTTGGTGTTTAATCATTTACCTTTTCCACAAAAATATTGAAGTTGGGAAAAATCCCTGAAGATTATTTTCCCCAGCAGACCTAATTTACATTAGATTAGAAGAGCCTGCACACTGGGAGAGGTGAATTGATGCCCCTGGATTTAGACCCATTGATTGAGATTATAAGATGCACCTGGAACTAGGAGCTCCTACTCTGAGTCTAAACAGCCTTTGTTTTTTCTATTTTAAGCATTTCCCAAAGCCACTTTTAGGCTTTTCCCCTCCATTTTTCCTTTGATTTTTGTCTTTCTTTCTCCCCTCTCTATCCATTTTCTGATTATTATTTTTTAACAGAACTCCAATTCCAACAATTCACATCGTTTCACTATAAACTGTACTTTCTTTTGAGTCAACTGTATTCTATCCTCTTTCCATTTTCAGTGATTCCAACATATCCACCAGTGGCAGATTTTTAAAATTGTATGAGAAATTGGCAGGATTAAGTAAAAGATGTTATGGTACCTGTCATGGGGATTTAAAACATCCCAGTTAAAGTCAATGAAGTGATGATCAAAAATAGATCTGAAGCAATTATAGCAACAGCAGCTCTTGGAGGAGTGTGAAATTAATCATGTGGGAAATAAAGTAAGGCAGGAAGTAGCCAGAGAGGGAATCTCTGCAGAGGGACCTCTAAAGCTGTAGACGTTGATTCCTGGATATTGCAGCTTTCATGCACTGCTACGAATAATTCCTAGAAATAGTCTTAACCCATATCCCACTAATACATGAAGAGTCCTGGGTGCAGGCTCTGGACTCTGAACAACAGTTTGTGTGACTGACAAAATATTATATTATCGAAGGCTAATGTCATCTACAAATTTTAGTTGTCTTAATTATAGTCTGCAGCTGTTATGCAAAGCTAAAAATAATGTTAACTGTCACCATCAAAATGTATTTTTTAAAGGAATGTCTGTACACACAGCACTGTGGTGAATGCTTTATAGGCTCAGTAGATTTAAAGGCTCCCAATTTAAAGTTCATGACTAGGTTCTGTTGTGCAGCTGGTGAAATTGGCTAAGATCTTAATTCTTTCGAGACAAGGAGATGGGTCCTCAAGGAGACTCAAGATCTCTGAGCGCTTGCAGCCCTCTGTGTTAGGTGTACCTTCTCTTGTAATTTACAGTATATTTGCTATGAATTCTCTGGCTTCCTTTGAAGGCTTTTCTCTTCTGAGGACCTTGAAGCATAATAAATATCTTCATTTTTTCTTTCATAATAATAAGGTTATTTGGAAATAAACAAGAAGTAAAAAGAAAGTAGAGAAAAATATAAAGTACCATCTTAATAGTAATTTATACCATTATGAATTACTACAGTAATTTACACTATTATAAATAAATAGTAATTTACACTATTATAATTATAAATTATAAAAATACATAGAGAAAAGTATAAATTACCATCTTAATAATTTTTATTTTAATTATTAGGTACTTAAATATAGCCTTAGATAATAATCACAGTAAGACATAGAAATGCTCATTTATGAGAAAAATACCATAAATTATTTTTATTGTATATAAATGACTTTATCACATTCTTTTGACAAAAACTACATTATTAATTGGTACTTCCAAAAATTAAAATACTTGTAATTCATTTTTCAGTATTTGGATTACCATATGCCACTTCTTCCCCTAAAGCAGAGAAAGAGATCTCTATTTACAATATCAAAATCATTACTAAATAGTAAAAAATCTTAAAAAGTCTTAACAACCATTGAAGTTTTTTGTTTTTTTTTTTTTTGGTAATTGTGCAGAGATGATTTGATTTTTTTTTTAATGCAAAAACTTTGTAACCTTAGGTTTTTGTTGTATTGTGGACAATGCTGAAATATTAATATGTGGTTGATGTTTATCAACATCATATCAAAACAGCCAGAAGTGAGGATAACTGAATTATTTGGAAGCTATGTCTGAAGAAGGAAATTCCATCTTTGGTTGTTTTGAAATATAACCAATCAAGAGCTGGAAACAGCAGAGCAATTTTAAAATATGAGATTGCTCTTTATTGTATGAAAAACTGAATTGTGAAGGAAACAAGAAATTTATCTTTTAAATATTTTCAAAATGCTATTTTTTTCTTTTTGTAATATTTGTGCACGTATTGTGAAACAACCAATGAAATACAGATAAGCAAACAAGGAAAAGTATTTCTTCCTATCGTACAATCCTGGCCTTTTGGTTTAATAGCACGAGCACTTTGTCTGTCTTCCTGAGAAGCATCTTCTATATCTTGCCAGTGTCGGTGGTTAAAAAACTGTCATGAGAAAGCAGAAGAGGACAGACCAATTTTGAGATAATAAAAATAAATGTCTCTATAAGACTGGTCACCATGAAGAAAGATTCACATTTTGCTTCCTCCAGCATTCCAGGGGAGAGCTATTTTTAGCCACAGATTTACTGTGAAGTCCATTAGCCAACTAAAACCAGTAACTGCCTAGTAATAATTCTGAATATAGTCTGATGTAAAATATAAGTGAGGGTGGGGGTCCTCGGAAAAGCAATGTTAGGGAGTTGGGCATACAAATGCAATATTGGGGTGGACATTAGGGAAGCAAAAGAAATTGTTTGGGGATTTCAAGAGGGAGGGGGTATAGGTATAATTATGGCTGATCCACATTGCGTTGGCACAAACCAATACAACATTGTAAAGCAAATATCCTGCAATTAAAAATTAAAAAAAAAAAAAAAAAGGAATCAGTGGTCTTTAAAAGGCAGTTTCAGTCACCCCAGGAAGGTTGTGTCTGTGATCAGAGGCTTTCAGATTTTTGTTGATCAAGTTACAGCTTCAGTCGATTATAGTGAGGCTTCCCAAATTTCTGCTTCCCAAGCCTTGTTCCTCTGTCTCAGGTACACACTACTCAGTTGTCAGCGAAGCCTCCCCCAGAAAGCTGCTTGAGGGATGGCTTTTCAGGCACCAGCTGGAAACCTCATTTGTATTGTACTGCTCTTCCTGCCAAGACCCAAGCCTCCTCAGGCACAAGAAACCCTGGAGCCTCTCTGCTTTGTATTAAAAGAAAGCATCTTCCATCATCCCTCTAATCCATCAAGTTCACACCCAATAACAGAAGCTTCAACTCTGCAAATTTCACAGACTATACAAGTTAAAACCACACTGAGCCCTAATAAATTGGGGACATCTAATCACCTGAGGCTTTGCGTGCAGGCGTGCTAAGTCACATCAGTCACATCCGACTCTTTGGGACCATATGGACTGTTGCCTGCCAGGCTCCTCTGTCCATGGGAGTCTCCAGACAAGAATGCTGGGGTGGGTTGCCATGCCCTCCTCCAGGGGATCTTCCCAACCCAGGAACTGAACCCTGGCCTCGTACATTTCCGGCATTGGCAGGCAGGTTCCTTACCACTAGCGCCACTTGGGAAGTCCCATCTAAGGCTTTCCCTATATCTAAATTTTGAAGGTGAATGTATGAAAAATGAAAGAAAGTTCTTGGAGGAAGACAGAGATTCTCACTAGGATCATAAGATCTCTGTTTCTTTCATTTTAAATGGACTTCTGTTTTTTGATTTGTTCATTTTAGTCAGAGTGTACTCTTATTCTAGGTAATAACTAATCCCCCCCAAGACTGCTATTTATTGAGTGCTTGCTATTCTCCAAGCCCAATATGCTAGACATTTTACAATCAAAGAATTACATTCTTAATATAGATCTTTTATGTCAGAAATTGGTAATAACAGAAGTTAAAAACCAAGATTAGAAATAAGGACTTTGACGATACTTCTGTTATCACCTTTCTTTCACATTATTTCTAGTCTTTCACGAACATAAGCCACACTGCAATGAAGATCTTGTGTCTCCTTGTACACATATCCCAGGGTTTGTAATACCTTGTCATCCAGAATTACTGGTCATAGGGTATATACAGCTTTAATTTATCAAGATACAATTTACACTTTTAACCAAAGGTAATTATATAGTATGTGCCATACTGATACATAGATCTAGGCCCCAGAGATGGGCATAGCAGTGGCCCTGATCCCCTGGGGAACTTTTGCTTCCTATCCCCTCCCTAATAAGTTCAGACACTACTGGCATCTGTGTTCCCAGAGGAGGAATGATTCTACCAGAAAACATAGTAAAGGTTTCATTAAACCTAACCATAACTTCTGCCTGAGCCCTTCAACACAGCAGACACACATAAAAAAAGAGAGGGACTGCTCTCCTGGCAAAGGTAATCCACTCAGATTGTCATGAGGAGATAGGATTGTTACTTATAGTAGGGACAGAAAGCCATAAGAGGATCTGGTACTCAGAAGGGTCTCTCTGGTGCTTCCCTTTCCAGTAACAATCCCAAAGGGACATTTGCAGCAACTCTAGCTTGACAAGAGCAAGTAACTGGGTCCTCAGCCACTCAGGCAAGAAGACCTGGGTTACTCCATGGGGCTGGTAATGTTCATCAGCTCACGTACTAGTGAAGGGGGAGGGAAATTTTGAATTAATGAAACAAAAGGCAGATGATGTGTATCAGTCATGGTCTTAGGACCAACTGTGACTCTTTTCACCTAACCTGCAGTAAATTTCTTTTGAGAAATTGTAACTGGATGGCTCTTGGAAGAAGAAATGAGAAAATAGAGTAAGCTTAATGTTGAGTCAAATGAATCAGAGAGATGCAAGGAGATTATATCAGTGTCCTGTGCATCTAATTCTTGCTGACTTCAATGACTGTATCTGCATCAGGCCTCTTACACAGGCAGCCCTGAAGTACAGAAGAATTAGCACTTGCAGAAGGAGCAGCTCTCAACCAGTAACTCTCTGGCACTTTTGTATGTATCTCCCAGTTCCCTGGCTCTTTGGGTGGTGTTATTCTAATGAAGGTGTTTCCCTGAAGATTTCATCCCCAGCTGTCCACCATAATGGCTGGCTAATTCACGTGTTCTATAATGCCTACCTGCTACTTCTAGATTATGTACACTACTTGCCTGTGGCTCATCTGGTAAAGAATCCACCTGCAATGCAGGAGACCTGGGTTCGATCCCTGGGTTGGGAAGATCCCCTGGAGAAACACTGGCTATCCACTCCAGTATTCTGGCCTGGAGAATTCCAAGGACTGTATAGTCCATGGGGTCACAAAGAGTCGGACATGACAGTGACTTTTACTTCACTTATCCTAAAATTTTTGTCCACATCTTGCTTCTGGAAGAACTCAAATTACCATCTCCTCTGGATGCAAGAACCTCTGTTCCAACTCTTGAAACTCAAAGTCATATCTCCATATGGGAGTGGGACTATCTAGACATCTAATTTATCATGGAGCAACAGAAAGTCAACATTGACTTTGGGTTCCTCTTTGATTTTTTGCACTGTTTCTACTTTTGAAAGTTTGGGTGTTTAATTTCATTTTCAGAATGAAACTCAAATTTAATGAAGAATCAGTTCATTTCTATTATACTGATAGAAATGAGAACATTGGATAATCCTTGAGTGGGTGGGGGGGGGTGGCTTGGGAATATTCATGTGTTACTGCTAAAGGTGAATATTGGTGGAAGTTGTCTGCAGAACAGCCTGGCAGTACGTAGTGACAGTAAGTTTTCACTTACTCTATGAGACCCAGCAATTTTGTTCCTATATATTAATATATATTCCAAAGACATGTTCAGTGGATCTGCAAGAAGATACAAGGGAGAAAGCCCAGCATAGTGCTATTTTTGCTGGTAGGAAATTGCACCAGTGCAGGTGTTAACCATGAGAGAAGTAGATGGTAAGATGTGTCATTGCTCACCTCATAGTACATAGATCAGGACAAGTAACAGACTGCTGATACACAGAGCAGCTTGCATAGATCTTAAAAATGCATTGCCAGATGAATAGAGTAGAAATCACAACAAGATACATAATAATTCTTTTGTGTATATTAAAATATGCATACAAACTGCAATTCATCTTCTGTAAGAACACAGCGACTGCAGTCTATACAGCAAATGTGTTGAGAGGGAAGAGGAAACAGAGGCAACAGGCAAGAACAAAAGAAAACAAATGAACACAACAAGACCCATGCCTTGTGGAGACCACTAATTATTATACACCCAGTACTGACAAATAAGATAAAACTAACTGTTGGCACCTGAGAAATCTATATACATATTTCAAGTATTTCTACAGGTTTGCTGCAGATGGAAGTTAGGCACAAGTTTTAGTTTAAGTGTTGGAAGTACCTGTAATTCATTTAATAATTTGCAGGTTGATACCTGTTAGCTCAGTTTGTTTCTTCTGTTAGAAATAGTGCTGCAATGAGTAGTGTTTTATGCCACGTGCAACACACACAGCTCTACTGAGAGAAGCAATGAGATGGAATGATCAAAAATGCTGGGTCCAGCACTGGGGTCTTGGCTCCACTGTTCTGTGCCCTTGAACACAACAGTTCATTGTTCTGGGCATCAGTTTCTTGATATTAATAGTACCTACCCCATGGAATTATGGTGATGATAGAATGATCTAATGTTTGCAAAGCATTTAGAGTAATGCTGGTACATGCAGCACTCAATCAATGTTATTAATTCTACTGTTTTAACATACATTTCAACAGGGTAAAATTACAGATATGGAATTTATTGATTACAGGGAATACATTTTCAATTTTGATACACTTTTTAAAAATTGCAAATAGGCCATTTCAATTTAGTCTACCACCAAAGATTCCTGGGAATATAATTTTTCTATACTCTTGCCAAAGTCTGATATCTTCATTCTTTTCTCATTAATTTTCATCTTTTGGTGAATAAAACATTATTTTACATTAAATTTCCCTGATTACAAGTGAGTATTGGACCTTCAAATTTTTATTTGATATTCATTCAGAAGCTGGCATCTTAACAAGATTAATCCTGCCCAGTTTTAGACAAAAGAGGCTTCAATCAGCTTTTGTATTTATTTGGCTTATGACCTGTGATAGATTCAACCAGTGCTAAGCTTAGCATGAAGCAGCCCTACACACTGGCCTTACAGATTCTATTATTTTCTCTCTGGCCAGATGGGCTATTTGGGATATATAAATGATCATGATTATATCATAATGTTGTCATTGTATTTCTTTTCCAAATATTCATAAACATCATCTTGATTAAAATAAAATCTCTAAAGCTGCTAGAAGTGAAACTAAATTGACACAGAATTATTCAACATTGGATTACTTTAGAACATTGCTTTGGCTTTTAAAATTTTTCGTGACATGCAAGATTTTAGCAGCATAATTTTAATCCAAATGCCTAAATTTTTTTCTGTGACCTTAAAGAAATTTAAGTGTTTATTATATCCTTGTTAGAATAAAATGCCAGTTCATGAAGATTTAGAAAATGTCAGCCAATATAGCCAAGGGGGTATTTATTAAGGAAAAAAATCAAAGCCCATGTAATCCTAGGGTAATTTTTATGGGAAAAATAAACTAAAGGACTGAGAAGTCACTTCCTGTTAAAATTATCTTTAGCCTATGATAATTTTTTTCTATTGGATTCCTAGAAGAGTTTGCCAGTAAAAAAAATTTTTATTTAGTGTGATATATATTCAGACAGTTCTCCGTCTTCTATCCCAGATATAGACTCGAAGCCCAGAGAACTCCTGCTGATTCCATAGCAACCTTCATCAGTATAGAAAGCCTGTAGCTATGTGGAGAGATAAGAGAGAAGAAAGAGTCAGAGAATGTGTCATTTCATCAGTCTCTTGTAACGAAGGAACAGGAATGGTAGTGGAATTGCCAGATATTAGAACCCTTTGCTGCCCTATATTCTCAGCTCACTGCTTGGGAATTTGAAAAAACTGGAAGACTTCATGTTTTTTGTATTTTTCAGCATTAAACCAGGTTATTAATTATTGTTTGCATAATCATTATAGTAAATGCTTCTATACTCCAAAGTTCAGTTTATGTTTTTGGGGGCTCATCTATCTATTGAGTCAAAACCTTGCCTAGAAATAGGGTAAAACATGTTAGGAATACAGAGCTTTCACAACTGAAAACACATTGGCCACAAAGTCCTTCTGAGTGAAGTTTTCAACTAATGCCCTGGTAATATATGGCAGGTTATGCTTTATGGAGAGTGGTTTCTTTAACAGACTCATTTCTTGTTATATAACTGATACACTCTGTATACAGTCTCTGCAGTATTGTGATGTAAAGTGCTTCTGGGATAACCCTGTGGAGATGAATTCTCGTCAATCTATCCATTGCCTAACTTCTCACTGACATCCCCAGTGAAATAAAACAGAGAACTCTCCTCCAAAGACTCTTGGTATTAGTAGACATCCAATTATCTTTTATGCATTTCCTTATCAGATCTACTACAATAAAGCAGATAATATGAACAATGAAATACACGCTTCTCTTTTTTCTTTATTACAAAGCATATTGAGATTAAGATGTTCTGATTATGAAAATCATAGACATAGTCTAATTATGAATTCCACATCAGCTCAAGTCAGGTATTCATTCATTCATTCATTCATTCAGTGAATATTTAATGAATCCTGACCATGAACAAATTACCGTACATTATAGAGAATTCGCATATAAAGAAACAACTTTCCTCAGTGTATCTAGGTGGATACGTTATGCACTTAATTATTTGTGGTGAAAAATAGAAAGAACCACATTCTATAGAAGGTTAGCAAGAACACACCATGGGAAGACATGGAAACATGAGAATATTTTCCAAATGAAAACACCATAAACTCCTTTGTAGAGATGTCATGTAGTCTGAGCCATGAAAGGTGGATAGTATTTCAACATGTCGGTATGAGGTAAACCCAGTTTGAATGTGAAAAGAAAAACTGTGGGAAGAAAGCCTGGAATGGGACCATGTAGAGACTGTGCAGGAAATATCTAGGAATCTGGCCTTTATGGGGAATAAAGTAAGTGAAGCAGACATATGGAAAGCAGTGAAGCAGGAAGCTGATACCAGATAAGGAGCCTGGGGTGCCCATGCCAGCGAGCTAGGCTAGAAAAGCTCGGGCTTTTCTTGGTCACTGCAGATTTTAAGCAGAGATTAAATGATCAGAATTGTGTTGTACAGAGTGACTCTGACTGAGATGCTCAGGCCAGATTGAAATGAGGAGAAACTAGAAATAGTAAAAAGGGAATCTTCTTACAAATGTCAGGAGATTTGTTAACAAGGGCCTCAACTAAGATAATGCCACTGAAATAAAGACAAGGGGGAGGGTAGGGGAGGGATGTGGAGAACTTTCTACAGTAACCGGATGCAGGCAATGGGAAGGGGAAAAGGACTAGGTGAGACTCCTAACGTAAGAAAAAGACACAGGAGATGAGATGAGTGTTTGGAACAGAAGCTATTTCAAGACATACTGAATTTTAGGTCTGGAGAAGTAGGTACATCTACTATTAGGTATTGAATCAAAGGAAGAGTAATTATGAAGAATGAAGGGAAGGTCAATGGTTTAGAGAGATTGAAGAAACAAAGAAAGGTCCTTGATTTAATGACTAAGAAGTCACTGGTCAATCTCTATTTTTGAAATATATAAGCAAAAGTGAGAAAGAATAGATCCAAAAATCTTCATTTTTCACACAGACAGAGATTACGAGACTCTTGTTCTGTATATTTTTTCTATAATGGCTTAGTAATTCTGAGTAACAGAGAAAACAACAGTGAAATGTCAACAGTCTTTGGTGACATTTAGGTAGTGAGAACAGGAGCCATATGCGAAGAGACTGCAAAAGCCAATTGTCAAAAGCTCTGATTGTTTGGGATCATAATTATTTCTTTACAAAAGCTCTTTGAGCTCCATTTTTGTTTTCAGGGTAAATCGTCCTGCCACGAATCTTATTCCATTACAGCTCCTTGATCTGACTGAGATTTCATCACTTGTAGATCTACTGATCACATTTAACATCCATCTAGTGACTCCTTAATGTTTTTACATGAAAATAAAATGATCCTGATTTTCTACAGTTTCTTATCCTGCCCAACATTCTACAGAGGTCACTGTAACTGACTTCCCTCTTCAGGCAATTATAACTCACTTTAATTGAGCAGCTACTCTGTGATGTGTATTTAAATAGTATATTTATGTGCATTATCTATGGGAATTCTCACAATGATTCTATGGCATCTCTGCTTTTATAGTCCCTATTTCGCTTAGGAGGAAGCTGATGTTCAGCGAGTGTAAGCAACTTACCCAAGGCAACTCAATTAGAAGTTACCGCGGAACACATTGCTGCAACCTTCCTGTCTTTTCCAGAAGGAGATTGGGTGATACCCACCAAAGAAACTATATGCTAAATGGTTCAAAGGTTCATAAACTTCCCATGAGTTCTCCCTAAATTACTAATATTACTAAATTACTAGCTTTTCTGTGATTGTTAGCAAAATGGAATTATGAAAAGTCAGAAAACCATAGTTCCATTGCTATGTCTTTCAGTACGTATATAGGAAAATCACTGAATCTCCTTGGGTCTTTGAGCTCTCACAAAAATGGGTTAGTACTTGGCTACCTACATCATGATGGTTTTGTAACTATTGATTTAGATAACTCCATGGAAGTTCTCCATAAGCCTTAAATTGCCTTGAAAATTATCCAGATGCTCCTTGCTCTTCTGCCCTGCACCCCGGGTAGAAGAACATTTCAAGTCTGTTTCTAAGGGCATTGCTTGCTGTCTAAATAAAGGAAATTCATAAAAACTGGGACTCTGACTCTTATTCTTGCTAAATAGGATTATATTTGTAAATGCAACTAAACCTTGGATAAAACAAGAGATTATAGTATTACTGGTTTTACTTTTCAGAATACTATATTTTTGGTTGAACCCAAAGTTGAAATGCTAAAAATCATGCCGGGAATTATAATGTTTCTGGCAAAATTTTCTGGGAAAAAATAAAATCAACCTGTTTGTATTCAATGACCTCCAAACTCCTGTATCTGGGTTTTCATTTATTCAGCATTTTTGAGGAGCTACTAAGGGTCAGGCACTGAGGTACCTCATAGCTCGATGATCAGAAAAGGAAGAAAGTACTATTCAGCCTCTGCCTGAGAAGCGGAAAGGAGCTCTGAGTGGATGGAATAACATGTGCAATGACATGGGTATAAATCAGAGCTTAGTTTTCTAGCACTCCTTGACAGGTGATGCTAGTGGTAAAGAACATTCCTGCTAGTGCAGGAGACATAAGAGATGTGGGTTCAGTCCCTGGGTCAGGAAGATCCCCTGGAGGAGGGTATGGCAACTCACTCCAGTATTCTTGCCTGAGGAATTCCATGGACAGAGGAACCTGGCAGAATACAGTCCATGGGGTAGCACAGAATTGGACACAAATTGAAGCGACTCAGCGTGCACACACGTGCCTAGGGAGCTGAAATTGATCTGGAGTATTAGGGTGAAATCAGCAGATTTGGGGAAGCCAGATAACAAGGGCCTTGTATTCCATGTTTAAATGTTTGGACTCTATCCTGAGGACAATGAAGAGTATTTTGATGGATTTTAAGCATAAAACAATTCTTATGTTTTTTCAAAGATCTCTCTGATTCAAGTATATAATGGGTGGGGTCGTTTGTCCTTGTTTCTCCTGTTGTAGCACTATTTTTAAATATCAGTTTTACTGTGAGAGTTGGACTATAAAGAAAGCTGAGTGCCAAAGTATTGATGCTTTTTGAATTGTGGTGTTGGAGAAGACTCTTGAGAGTCCCTTGGACTGCAAGGAGATCCAACCAGTCCATCTTAAAGGAAATCAGTCCTGAATATTCATTGGAATGACTGATGCTGAAACTGAAGCTCCAATACTTTGGCCACCTGATGTGAAGAACTGACTCACTTGAAAAGACCCTGATGCTGGGAAAGATTGAAGGCAGGAGGAGAAGGGGATGACTGAGGATGAGATGGTTGGATGGCATCACTGACTCAATGGACATGAGTTTGGGTAAACTCCAGGAGCTGGTGATGGACAGGGAGGCCTGGTGTACTGCAGTCCATGGAGCTGCAAGGAGTCGGACACAACTGAGTGACTGAACTGAACTGAACTTATATGAAATGTATCAATTTCAAATGTACAGTTAAATGCATTTAGAATATTGTACACACTGTGCAACTATCACCACAATCAACATATAGGTTATTTCCAGAACTTCCCTGTGACCCAGTGGCTAAGACTCCCAAGCTCCCAAAACAGAGGGCCCAGGTTGGATCCCTGGTAAGGGAACTACATCCTGTATTCCACAACTAAATATCCTGAGTGCTGCAACTAAGACCAGGCACAGAGAAATAAGTAAATAAATGCTAAAAAAAAAAAAAAAAAAAGAGAGAGTCTATTTCCATCATCTCAAAAGTATTATCCTGCAGTCTTGCTTTCAATTTCTTTCTTTTAACCCCAGGCCCCACCCTCACCTCTGAAATCACTAACGTACCTTGTGTCACAGGTATATTAACTCTGGCTTTTCTGAAACATCATAAGAATAATATTTTAGTATTTCTATGTTTTTGAGTCAAGCTTCTGATGAGCATATTTTTGAAATTCCTTCCTGTTGTTACATAATTTTATAAAGATAGATATATCTCACTATTACATTCTGTTTTTTGTGTAGTGTTCCATTTTATATATATGTCAAAAGTGGTTTTTCCTAATCACATGTCATGAAAATTTGCATTATTTCCAGTTTTAAACAATTATAAATAATGCTGCTATGAACATTTATGTAGAAGTACTTGTATGGGCATAAAATTTCATTTCTGTTGCCTAAATACCTGAGTAGAATGACAGGGTCATATGGTAGCAAATGTATATTTAACTATATAAATAACTTAAAAAGTATTTTCGAAAGTGGTTGTCATATTTTACATTCCCATCAGCAGTATGAGGGTTCCAATTGTTCCACGTATTTACCAACACCAGGTATTGTCAATCTTTCTAATTATAGGCATTTTAGTGGGTGTATAGTGATAATCTTGTGATGGTTTTAATTTGCATTTCTCT
This sequence comes from Muntiacus reevesi, assembly GCF_963930625.1. Classification (NCBI taxonomy): domain Eukaryota; kingdom Metazoa; phylum Chordata; class Mammalia; order Artiodactyla; family Cervidae; genus Muntiacus; species Muntiacus reevesi. Next base: position 84,094,966 of record NC_089254.1, on the reverse strand, counting down.
AATGATAAATGATGTTGAGCAACTTTTGGTGTAGTTCTTTGCCATCCCATATATCTTCTCTGATAAATGCTTATTGAAATTGTTTGCCTCTTTTCTGATTGGAATGGGAATATCATTCTCATTCTCCTGTAAATATTATTGAGATATTTACATACCCTCAGAATAATTCCTTTGTGAGATAAATGCATTGCAAAGCTTTTCTCCCAGACTTGGACTTGCCTTTTGATTTCCTTAATGGTAACTTTTGAAATTATAAAATTTTAATAAATTGGATAGCACTCACTTAAATATTGTAATTAAAAAGCCATGATTGCTGGGTCATATGGCAGTTCTATTTCCAGTTTTTTAAGAAATCTCCACACTGTTTTCCATAGTGGCTGTACTAGTTTGCATTCCCACCAACAGTGTAAGAGGGTTCCCTTTTCTCCACTCCCTCTCCAGCATTTATTGCTTGTAGACTTTTGGATAGCAGCCATCCTGACTGGTGTGTAATGGTACCTCATTGTGGTTTTGATTTGCATTTCTCTGATAATGAGTGATGCTGAGCATCTTTTCATGTGTTTGTTAGCCATCTGTATGTCTTCTTTGGAGAAATGTCTGTTTAGCTCTTTGACCCATTTTTTGATTGGGTCATTTATTTTTCTGGAATTGAGCTGCAGGAGTTGCTTATATATTTTTGAGATTAATCCTTTGTCTGTTGCTTCATTTGCTATTATTTTCTCCCAATCTGAGGGCTGTCTTTTCACCTTGCTTATAGTTTCCTTTGTTGTGCAAAAGCTTTTAAGTTTTATTAGGTCCCATTTGTTTATTTTTGCTTTTATTTCCAATATTCTGGGAGGTGGGTCATAGAGGATCCTACTGTGATTTATGTCGGAGAGTGTTTTGCCTATGTTCTCCTCTGGGAGTTTTATAGCTTCTGGTCTTACATTTAGATCTTTAATCCATTTTGAGTTTATTTTTGTGTATGGTGTTAGAAAGTGTTCTAGTTTCATTCTTTTACAAGTGGTTGACCAGTTTTCCCAGCACCACTTGTTAAAGAGGTTGTCTTTTTTCCATTGTATATCCTTGCCTTCTTTGTCGAAGATAAGGTGTCCATAGGTTTGTGGATTTATCTCTGGGCTTTCTATTCTGTTCCATTGATCTATATTTCTGTCTTTGTGCCAGTACCATACTGTCTTGATGACTGTGGCTTTGTAGTAGAGTCTGAAGTCAGGCAGGTTGATTTCTCCAGTTCCATCCTTCTTTCTCAAAATACTTTGACTATTCGAGATTTTATGTATTGCCATACAAACTGTGAAATTATTTGTTCTAGTTCTGTGAAAAATACCGTTGGTAGCTTGATAGGGATTGCATTGAATCTATAGATTCCTTTGGGTAGTATAGTCATTTTGACAATATTGATTCTTCCAATCCATGAACACGGTATATTTCTCCATCTGTTTGTGTCCTGCCATATGACCCAGCAATCCCACTTCTGGGCATACACACCGAGGAAACCAGATCTGAAAGAGACACATGCACCCCAATGTTCATCACAGCACTGTTTATAATAGCCAGGACATGGAAGTAACCTAGATGCCCATGAGCAGACGAATGGATAAGGAAGCTGTGGTACATATACACCATGGAATATTATTCAGCCATTAAAAAGAGTTCATTTGAATCAGTTCTAATGAGATGGATGAAACTGGAGCCCATAATACGGAGTGAAGTAAGCCAGAAAGATAAAGACCAATACAGTATACTAACACATATATATGGAATTTAGAAAGATGGTAATGATAACCCTATATACAAAACAGAAAAGGAGACACAGATGTTCAGAACAGACTTTTGGGAGAAGGTGAAGGTGGGATGTTTCGAGAGAACAGCATCGAAACATGTATATTATCTAGGGTGAAACAGATCATCAGCCCAGGTTGGATGCATGAGACAAGTGCTCGGGCCTGGTGCACTGGGAAGACCCAGAGGGATCAGGTGGAGAGGGAGGTGGGAGGGGTGAACGGGATGGGGAACACATGTAAATCCATGCTGATTCATATCAATGTATGACCAAAACCACTACAATATTTTAAAGGAATTAGCCTCCAACTAATAAAAATAAATGGAAAAAAAAGCCATGATTGATTAATTTCAAAAGAAAAGCAAGACTATATACTGGCTAGAAAGATACACTTTAAATCTGAAGACAGAGAGGATGAAAATATAATAGATGGGAAAAGATACGCCATGCAAACACAAAATACAAGACTGAAGTAGATTTTTTAACATGTGATAAAATGGTTTTCAAGACAAATGGTATTATTAGAGATAAAGAAGGGCCTTTCATAATGATAAAAGGAACAATGAATCAGGAAGATGACAATTTTAAGTGTGTGTGCCCTCAGTCCCTCAGTCATGACTCTTTGCGATCCCATGGACTGTAGCCCACCAAACTCTTCTTGCCCATGAAATTTTTCAGGCAAGAATACTGGAGGGGGTTGCCATTTCCTCCTCCAGAGGATCTTCCCCACCCAGGGATCAAGCCTGTGTCTCTTGCATCTCCTGCATTGATAGGCAGGCAAATTCTTTACCACTAGGAGGAGAAGGGGACGACAGAGGATGAGATGGCTGGATGGCATCACCGACTCTATGGGCATGAGTTTGAGTAAACTCTGGGAGCTGGTGATGGACAGGGAGGCCAGGCATGCTGCGATTCATTGGGTCGCAAAGAGTCAGACACAACTGAGCGACTGAACTGACTGAGCACCACCTGGGAAACCCTGTAAGTATATATGGCCCTATTTATAGAGTTTTGAAATACATGACACAAAAATGTATAGCATTAAAAAACTAGGAAATTTTAAGATTAACAGTAAGAGATTTTAATATTTGTTTGTTGGCAGTTGATAGAATAACTAGACATAAATCAGTGCATTGCTTAAATCTAATTAATTTGTGTAGAACATTAGAGTCGTAACTAAAGAATACATATTATTTTTGACTTCACCTGATGCATTCACAAGTTAGATCATAACACATCTCAATAAATTTAAAATAATCAAAATCACATGATGTGTATTCTCTGAATATAACAGAATAAAATTAGGAATTAATCAAAGTCAGATGTCTAGGAAAACCTTCCATAAATCTAGAAATTAAATGACAGACTTCTAAATAATTGATGGGTCAGCTAACATTTAGCAAACTTTATCTTAAAAAAATTTAACAAAGGACAAATGATAAAATCTTCCTCATTTATCTCAGAATTATTATGAGAATAAAATGAGGACTAGAGATAAGATTGCTTTGACTATTTGGAGGTGGTATACACTATAATATTCTCTAGAAATAAAATTTTCAAAGCTTTCTCTGAGCTACAGTAAAACTACCTACAGAGTTATCTTTTGCAGTCAGTGAGGACAATCATGTGCCAGGAGGGAAGTATATTGTATTTTCTAGAGTAAGTCTTTCTTTGCCTACAAAATAGAGTGAACCTCCTTTTCTTCCCCCCTCTGTTGCTGTCCTATTTAAAGTTCAGTCACTGCACATGACTAGTAAAGTTGTGTATAGCTAGAATCTATTTTATTTAATGTACAGTTAGCAAGGTATTGTACTCAGAGCTTGATCTGTATGAATATAATCCTCATGGCCATACTCTGAATCAAGCACCGTTATTACATTTGCTATATAAATAATGAGCCAGTGCTAAGTCTGTGGAATAAGATAAACCTAACTTTGATCATCACTTATTAACTTCTTAAATGTCTAATGTTGGGCAAGTTAGTTCGTGTCAGTATCAATGATTCCATCAGGAAATCGCTGTTTGATTGGCAAGAGACTATTTTACAGATAGAGTAAATTAAGGTCTTGGGGGTTATGTAGGTGAATCTCAGTCATCAGAAGCATTTTTCTAGGCTTGGTCAAGAGCTATTTCTATTGCATATACACGTACACTTTTACAGATGCATGAGATAAGGCAGTGATGACTTGGACTTGGTCTTTCCCAAGAAAACCAAGTGAATATAAGTGTCATAAGTTTGCAAAAGCAAGAAGGAAAATGTAACAATGGCTATATGATACATTTCCCCATATAGATGTAGTGGAGGCTTAATGGTCATTCAATACTACATAAATGGAGTTAAACACCAACTCTGTTAGAATTTACAGAAAATATACATCAAACACAAGGGCTTTCATCATTTCAGTTTGGGTTATATTTGTTGGCAGTGTGAACTTTGCTACATGACCAGCTGGTTTTGTTAAGCTAATATACAAATAATAAGAGGCCCAAGAATAGTGAAAGATGAGATTTACTAAAGATGTTTTATATATACAAAAATTTTGCTATGCATTGGATTTATTATTATTTAAGATGGACAATACCTGACCTCACTGTATTTCCAGTAGGGAAGATAAACATTGATTAGATATACAAACATAAAGTCATGAAAAAGTAACGCATGTGTTACAAAACATAAGAATAAGGGTGACCTAGTTAATGGTTTCAGTGGAGTTGAAAGAAATATTTTTTGGCAATCAAATTTAAACTTGCCTGAAGAATAAAGCTGACCTAAATTATTGTTATTGTTTTTACTCTAAGAACTTTTGTTACACTGGAAAGGAGATGATCATTAGTGTTTTTTTTTTATATTTATATATTTGGCTGAATAATTATTTGGCTGTACTGGGTCTTTGATCTTAGTTGCAGCATGTGGGATCTAGTTCCCAGTCCAGGGATTAAACTTGAGCCTCCTGCATTGGGAGCCAAGAGTCTTAGCCATTGGACCACCAAGGAAGTTCCCAGCAATTAGTTTTATTACAAGAAATAATAGAATTTTAACTCTGATTGCTGCTGAAATCTATGATAAGTGAAAGTTGTCAGAAAATTAAGTATCTTCCTATATAGGTAAATAGAACCTTACTTAGAACAACTAATTGGTTGAAAATTGGGAAAGGAGTACAACATGGTTGTATGTTGTCACCTTACTTATTTAACTTACATGCAGAGTACATCATGCAAAATACCAGCCTGGATGAATCACAAGCTGGATGAATCTCAAGATTGCCAGGAGAAATATCAACAACCTCAGATATGCAAATGATGCCAGTCTAATGGCAGAAAACAAAGAAGAACTAAAGAGACTGTTGATGAGGGTGAAAGAAGAAAGTGAAAAAGCTGGCTTAAAACTCAACATTCATAAAACTAAGATCATGGCATCTGGTCCTATCACTTCATGGCAAATAGATGGGAAACAAGTAGAAGCAGTGACAGATTCTCTCTTCTTGGGCTTCAAAATCACTGCGGATGGTGACTGCAGCCATAAAATTAGAAGATATTTGCTGCTTAGAAGGAAAGCTATGAAAAAACTAGACAGCATATTAAAAAGCAAAGATATCACTTTGCCAACAAAAGTTCATATAGTCAAAGCAATGGTCTTTCCAGTAGTCACATTCTAATGTGAGTGTTGGATCATAAATAAGGCTGAGTGCTAAAGAATTGATGCTTTTGAAATGTGGTGCTGGAGAAGACTCTTGAGAGACCTTTGGACTGCTAGGAGATCAAAGCAGTCAATTCTAAAGGAAATCAACCCTAAATACTCATTGGAAGAACTGATACTGAAGCTGAAGCTCTAATACTTTGGCCACCTGATGCAAACAGCTGACTCATTGGAAAAGACTCTGATGCTGGGAAAGATTGAAGGCGAAAGGAGAAGAGGGTGGCAGAGGATGAGATGGTTGGATAGCATCACTGATTCAATGAACATGAACTTCGGCAAACTCTAGGAGATAATCAGGAACAGGGAGGCCTGGCATGCTGCAGTTCATGGAATCGCAAAGAGTCAGACAACGACTTAGTGACTGAACAACAGCAATGTAGGGAAGTAAGTCAGCTCTTTGGATACCTATACCAAGCATGTTTCTGGACATCTATCACCATATTAAGCCTATCTCAACACTGAATATTATATGGCTTTGGATATAATGCATTAGAGAGAGAGCGAATGTGTGCTTAGTCACGTCCAACTCTTTGTGGCATCATAGACAGTAGCCGTCCAGTCTCCTAGGTCCATCGAATTTTCTGGGCAAGAATACTGGAGCAGGTTGCCATTTCATACTCCAGGAATCTTTCCAACCCGGGGATCAAACCCATGTCTCTGGCATATCTGGTGTCTCCTGCATTGGCAGCCAGATTCTTTACCACTGTGCCACTTGGATACAATACATAAAATTCTATATGTTCTTCCTTGAAATAATAAACAATGACACCATTTGAGTCTATTTAATAGTGATATAATATAGATGATTAAAAGATATCCAGACTCTCTATTTGAAGATTGTATGATAATGGTAACATATAATTATCATCCTGATTGATAATAATGTTAATTTTTAAAATTATTAAATGAAAAAATTTTACATCACTTTCATAGAAAAATTCTTGGTATGAGTAGTTGACAGTTTTATTTCCACTGTGCATTCTCTTTCTTGAGAGGTAAAATATGCATTCAGACAGAAAATATTCATATCAGAAAATGTGGAGAGCAGTCAAAAGTAAATTAGCAGCCTTCTTCATGAATATTTAAAATAACCAGTATGAAAGCCCACTTCCATTTGTGCTAATTTTTGTTATTTTAAAAGTCATCTGTGGTTTTGGCTCATTGAGGATGAATTTTAAAGAATTTATTTTCCTGCACAACATAATCAGTTTGAAATGAAAAAACCTATAAAGCATTTTGGTACTAAGCAGCACTAATAGGAGAAAAATCTGATCTTCAATTCATAATAGCCCAGACTGATTTTTAAATTAGGGTTTCCTAATCTCAGAAAATTAACAAGCTACCCTCTCTCCATTTCTAGATAGGAAGATCAGAAGGGAAGGAAAGAGGTAGATAGGTCCATGATAGATAGAAGATAGACAGACAGACAGATAGATAGATACATAGATATAGATAATAAGATAATTTTCCTTCTTGTCCTATCTATCATAATGGCCAACTAGCAATCTATGGCCAGGTTTCCAATGACTAAAGTGTAAGAGAAAGAGATTATTGATGCCTGAAAGAATTCTGTTGTTTTGTTCCCCTTGGGCCCTAATATATCTCTACTGCATGAGAATGAAACATTAGATCTAAGTGTGGTATTTCCATTTGTGAGCAGGGCACCAGCTGTCTTCTTAAATTTCCATGCCACTTAATCTAGCTCTAAGCTTGGTTAGCTTTCAATTCACAAAGAAGGCAACAACAACTACACAAGGGTCACATTTTCAGCAAGGTCTCTGAAGTAATGAAGTGTACAAAGTATGTTAATAAAGGGAGTAGCTAAGTTAATTCCTTGAGGCAGGTATGAATATATGCCTCTAAGAGCCACTTTTTGGTGCAGTGCAAGAAGTGACCTGTAAACAGGAGGGGTTAACCCTGGAAGGCAAGACTTTAAGAGTTTCTCAGCATTATTGAGGGATTACTACTCAATTAGTCTAGCTTGTGCTAATATGGAATTTACTACCTTGCAGATCCTTGCCTGGGGCTCATGGGATCGCAAAGAGTCGGACATGACTGAGCACAAGCATACACACAGGTCCGCTTCCAGCCACATAAATCAGAAGATGTCAGTACCCCCAAGAGTGTCATCTAGAGAGCCACTCACATCAAAATCATGTGCTGCATCAACCATCTAAATGCACAGAATAAACTGGCAAAAGATGCAATGTTGATATATCCATTGTAATCACCACCATGACTCTTCAGAGGCTCTTAAGTGCTTTTGTTAAAATTTCCAAGTTCTTCATGCCTCTGCTGGGTCAGAGGAGGATAAAAGGAGATATTTAAATAGGTTTTGTTCCAGTTTTTTAAAGAAGTGAAGTAGTTTGGTCAGAACATGACAGAAAGAGTTTTTGAATTGAGGATACCACCCCTGAAAATAACTTCTCATCTGACTCCCTAATACGTACTTGTCAGAGAAGATGGTTTATTCATATCAAATCACTGAATTAAGCTTAGACTACATAAGCATACACAGAAAAATACATGGAAAACAAAACCTCTGAAAGCTACCAAGAAATCATAGTATTATTCATATGCAAACCATATACCTTTTAAAGAATGAGTAAGTAGTTGATAGGTTGTGCTACTGGTCAAGAACCTGCTTGCCGATGCAGGAGACATAAGAGACCCAGGTTCAATCCCTGGATCGGGAAGATCCCCTGGAGGAGGACATGGCAACCCACTCCAGTCTTCTTGCCTGGAGAATCCCATGGACAGTGGAGCCTGGTGGGCTACAGTCCATAGGGTCGCAAAGAGTTGGACAGGACTGAAGCGACTCAGCATACACGCACACAGGCAGTTGATAGGCATAATCCAGAATAAAGCATAGAATTAGAATCACAGCATATTAATGCTATAAGCTATGCTGGTATATTATTCCTATACTGCCACTTTAAATGCTGTGTAACAAAACACCCCAAAATTCGGTGGCATAAAATAACAATCATTTGTTCTCCCGTGGACATGGCACTTGGCGTGGCTTTGTTTCAGGTTGCTGGCAGTGGGCCTTCTAAGTCGCTGCCCCATGCTGTGGGTCCATCCAGATCTGTTTAATGAGCCTCATTCTGGGCCGGAGACTACCTCGAGATGGTCTTCCAATGACGGTTTGGAAGATCCCAGATATATGAGAAAGAGCCTGTAAAGTTTCTTCATGTGCAGGCTCTCCTGCCGGAACGTGCACATGGTTATTTCTCTCATGTTCCATTGGTTGGAGCAGGTCACAGAGAAGAAACATGTTCCTCCTACAGAAGTGGATGGGGGAGTGACTCCAGCTGAACAATAAGTGATTCTATTCAAGTTGTAGACAGTAACCCGACCTCCTTGTTTTACAGAGAGGAAGATGGCAACTGCAAACATGTGAGTGCTACGTCTATGTGACATGTTTCAGGGGACATGATAGATTAATTTCAAAACTGGAGTAATGACTATGTGCTCCATATTTTAAAATGGGAAATTCTACTATATTTCAATATAGTGCTCTATAAGATATACTGATATATTTTTACCAAATGATAAAATGAACTATTGCTTCTTGAATGTTTATTGGAGCTTATTTGAGCCTTTTTATTTTTAATTAGTGGCCTCTTCCTCCACACACATGCACATCTACATATAAGCACACACATCTGCAGATAGATAGTAGAGGGATGGGTGGATAGAGAGGAAGAGAGAGGAGAGAACACAAACGTAGAAATGGAATTATTTACTGAATATAAAGCCAAGCCAACCCTAACTGAATTTGGAGCTACAGGTTTTTTTCTTTTCTAGGAGTTCAGACATTTCAAGGACAAAATAGAAGCTGCTAGGCGCTCCCTTTAACAAGTTTGTCATTTTGTTAACAGGAGTGTGAAGTGTGGTTTGAGAATCAGGGCAACAAAACCTAGCAAAGCAAGAATTTGTATTCCTCTTCTTTCAGTGGGATGGAAAACAAAAATTAGCATTTTAAAAATTTGCTAGATTATTATTATTTTTTTTAATCTCAGGAAAGCAGGATGTGCTGACAAGATAGGTTAATCGAAGCCATAGGAAGAAAGAACACTTTCTCTCTTGACATAAACCTCATGAGTATCAAAAAAAAAAAAAAGGAATTGCTACAACAGAAAAAAATACTATTACAGCTGTGACTGGTGATCTGTACAGAACAGCCTGCCAATCTCACCCAGAATCACTCCGGAATTCACCCACCACACATATACTAAGCTGCAGATGGTTGTCTTGCTTTTCCAATGGCAGAAATCTCTGAACTGTTGTAATTAACCAACACTTAACTTTCCGAACAAGTTTTAAAATTTTTCCCACAGATTTCTTCTTTAATCCACTGGATGTAGAAAGAGCATATAGTTAATTTACATACCAATTTGCAACCCACTTGGAGAAGGAAATGGCTACCCACTCCAGTATTCTTGCCTAGAGAATTCCATGGACAGAGGATCCTGGTGGTCTATAGTCCAGTCCGTGGGATCACAAAGAGTTGGACATGATTGAGTGACTAACACTTCCACTTTCACACTTTTGATGGATCCATGCTGTGCTGGTTTGCTAAAGGAGGCAAAGTTTGAAATTCGCTCTACAAAACAAAAGGCAAAATTCACACTTTCTTGATAATAATGACTCTACTCTTAGAACTTTAACTTTGCTGTTATCCAATTTAGGCTTTGGTTTTTCTCAGATTTATAATAACTACCATAGAATGCATCTTCCAGATGTTTCCCTCACTTTGGGTTTCCATGAAATTAATGAAAAGGCTGACATATTCCAAGAAACACCATATTCTCCCCATATGCAAAAACTATTCATTTTTTCTCTGCAAGAATCCAAAGTAATATTTTCAGCTCATGAAGGGAAGGATTCGGAGGTTTAAATGTCTTTAAGATAAAATTGGCCTTTCTGTAGTTAAACAAAAAATCTCTTATATTTCTCTTCCATTACCAGCTTGCCTTCATATCCTAACATAAATAGAAGAGTTAATTGGAAAGAAGAAGAATCTTTTTTCATATGATCATAGAAGGTATGCAAAGGAAAGGATAGAAAGACCAGTGTTTTTCTTTTTTCTTTTAAGTAGAAACTGTTTACTGAAGCATGTTTTCCAACGCAAGCAATTCAGACACACAAAGACAAAAGAAAAAAAGGCAGATAGATGGATATTGAAACTTCATCTCTGCAAATAGCAACCGGTGTGGCCTTGAGCCAGTTATTTATGTTTTAATTTCCTCCTCGTGATGAGGATAAAATAATATATGCAAAGTATGTGGCCCTTGGTGGGAATTCAGGAAATGATAACACATGCTACATCATTATATTTAGAGGGGTTTACAGGTGGTTCAGTGGTAAAGAATCTGCCTGCCAATGCAGAAGATGCAAGAGACCCAGGTTCAATCTTTGGGTTGGGAAGATGCCCTGGAGGAGGAAATGGAAACCATTCCAGTATTCTTGCTGGGATAATCCCATGGAGAGGGGAGCCTAGTGGGCTACAATCCATGGGGTCAAAAAGAGTCAGACACCAGTGAGTGACTGAGCATGCATCCATATAATTATATTTGGGAAAATAGTAGTATGTGGCAGGCAAAGAGTTCAACTTTTAGATTTAAGATGGATCTGGGTTCAGATTCAGAGTCCTCCACTGGCTATATGAATAACCATTGATGGGTTTATCCTTTCAGGATAATCTCTTTCAGAGATTTAATTTCCTGATTTTTATGGTGCCAGAGGGTAAGGGGAAATTCTTGACCCCTCCGCCTAGCTTGGCAGATGGCTGTCACTCAGTAAGTGGTAGTTCATAGTGGTAGTGACAGAAGTAGAAGCAGTACTCAGAGTGAACCAGTGAAGATCATTATTTGATAAAATTTTATAATTTATTTTCTTTATATGGTATTTTGGGGGCTTCCCAGGTGGTTCTAGTGGTAAAGAACCTGTTTACCAGTAGAGGAGACATAAAAGACTCAGGTTCGATCACTGGATCAGGAAGATCTTCTGGAGGAGGGCATGGCATCCCACTCTGGTATTATTGCCTGGAGAATCCCATGGATAGAGGAACCTGGCAGTCTAGTCTACAGGGTCACTAAGAATTGGACACAATTGAAGTGACTTAGCAGGCACATACAGAATTTTAGCTCCTATTCCAGATAAAAAATAGAGTAAGATCTTCCTGAGAAGCTCTACTGAAACCAAATTTATTTCCTGACACCTCATCTATCCTAAGCAACCCATACATGGCTCCAAAAGACTCATAACTGTCATTGTGACTTTCTTTAAGGATTCCTTCCATTGCAGTCCTAGGGGGTGAGCTCTCATAGGTGGGGAGGGCATCATGCATTTAGAAACCCCGAGGGGTGACAAGAAGGAAGAAGTCTATCTCTCGTGTTTACCTTCTTACCCCTATGTTTCTTGATTTCCTGGGGAATACTGTCTTCCCGGAGAAAACCTAAGCACTTTAAATTTGGAAGGTAAGACTGAAAGATCAAAGGAGTGCTCCAGAGGCTGCCTCAGTCACCCATTCACCCCCTGATGACTCAAGCCCTGGAGTCTGCAAAATTGCAGACACGGCTTTCAACATCCTGCGAGCTTGGTGGGGAAGACAGCTTGCTGTAAAGATTAATCTCACTGGGCCACTGATTGTATATTCTGCTGCTTATCCAGGAAGGTAATCACTATGTTCCAGCAAGGTAGACATAAAGTAAATCTTATTTGTATTTAGAGATAATGGGTAAAAGAGAAGGGAAAAAAAAAAAAAAAAAAAAAAAAACCCAACAAGTGTCACTGTTTTTGCCTGACATACTTCTTTGGGTTTCTTCAAATGTTACTGACCTTTGTAATTCAATTGATCAAATTTGCCATTTCACTCATTTTTATTTAAGGTGATTTAAAAAACAAAGTCCTCCTTTTTGTTTACATGGTGCCACACACACACAAAAAAAGAATAATCATTTTTTAAAAAGTGAAATTCACTCAATCTGTATATCTCCTGAAGGACAAACTTCAGTTGAACTACTGGTTGGATTGATTTCCCCTCTGCTACCCTGAATTAACCAGATAAATTTTATTCAATAGATAGTCTCATTCCCAAACTTCAATCAAAGGACATTTGTAGGTCTGGCTGCATTAGAATCATCTTGGAAACTTGCCAATAAATACAGATTCTTGGGCTCTTTCCTGATACTTCAGATTCAGAAGCTCCTGACTCAGGAATCTGCATTTCAACAAAGATAATAGAGATTTTGGTAGCTTCCTCGGGATCTGTTGCTGTGATTGCCTTGATGATTTAACAGAAATTATTTGATCAATCCTTCTAATATAAGTAAGTCTATGAAACAGTGGTATAATTTCAGAGAACTAGCTCTGAAGCCTGTGGGGTAAGCATGGGAGTTGAGAAGCATCTACACTGGGGGTTATTTGGGGTTATTTTCTCTCCCTACTTCCTCATCTGTTATGATCACTGATGTCTTTCTACCTGTTTTCCCAATATGGTAAATAAATAAATGAGTGGATGAATAATGATGCTGCTCTCTCAGTAGGAGCAGGGATATTGAAAAGAGGCTAAATCTGAGTGCCTTTATGAATTACTCTGAGCCTTAGAAACTCTGGATTCAGATGAGAAGATGGCTTTAGCATTGCTGCAGCTGTGTTGGCAAAATTTGCAAGTGGGCTGTTGACTCTGCAAGACCCAAAGAGACCCTTGTCATAACCACCTGACATTACTGCCCAAGAAAGTTGCATCTCTAATTCCTGCTGATGTCAGTCATTTTACTGGCTCCACAGCTGAAATTCCCAGCTCCTAAAACCAGCCAGATTTTTAGCCAATCTTTGCTACTAGTTAGAAAGTGAGGATAAAAGATGTGGATCACTGGTATAAACCCTTTCTCCAATATTAGATGGATGGAGCAAAACTTAAAGTACGTGCCCTTCTCAAAGAGCCATTTTATTGCACACAGGGTAGCATCTATTTTGTAGGAATGATCATGGAGAACAGGGTTAAAGGCATTAAAAAGTAGGCAAGTCAATTTCTAAAGTATTTAGAAAACTGATCATTTTATGTAAGAATGTCAGCAATCTGGTAAAAAAGCCTTTCTAAAAAGACAGTCTATTCTGTTAAAATGTCCCAATATGGGACAAATGTGGTATTTTTTTTTTCCAAAGTAGTCACTATGAAAAGGAACAGCTGCAAACATTTAAAAGGATCTGATGCAACCCTGAGCCATCCTAGCAGGATACTATTGGAATTCTTTGCAACTGTGATTCTTAAGCAGCAGAAAGGTTCACATAGCAACTAGTAAGCTACAGAAGGATGTGAGATGGCCAAAAGGTGTAATGATTGCTTACAAACAATAAAGCTTCTTTGCTTGCTTTGCTACAAAGCAGAAATAGTCACAAAGCAGAAATGCCTTCATAGAAGCCATATAAAAGATGTGAATAGAATCTAACTTTGATGGGGTCCATCATGCTTGTTATAGGATTCACAGTATGAACTCATCTTTATAATTCCCTTACTTGGTATGGTTGTTGATGCCAAGTCTAATTAGAATGATTTATATTGATGGATGGATGGTATGTGATACCATTGATTACCTTCCTAGCCCCTCTTCTTTGGAACACCCTTCTCATCTTTATTTGTCCTGTATGTCCCATACCTTCAGCCTGTAGTTGATTAGTTAGGAACTAGACACCTGACCCAAGTTGGATTCATCTCATTCTCTCTTCAGAATCTGGTTTTATTTAGGCTAGTTGGGAACTTACCCATGATAAAATATATACAATTCCACCCAAATCATGATGCTGTAGGAGGGTTGTATTGGATTGCTCCATTTCCCTAAACAGCAAAGGAAATGAGAATTAAAAATAATGAAATAAAAAGAGAGTTTAGAAACAACCAGGATTCTGTGACACACTCTTTTCTCTTCTATCCCCCTGATATTATAGGAAGAACCATGAAATACCCCCAATATCAGAGCATGTTTTATTAATGATAATAGTGATAATGCTTGTCATTAAAAACAGCAAACTCATTATTTAATGTATTCTTAATTAAAAAAATTTGAGCAAACTCTGGGAGATTGTGAAGGACAGGGAAATCTGTCATGCTGCGTGCAGTCCATGGGGTCGCAATGAGTTAAATATGACTTAGCAACTGAACAGCAACTGCCTCTGATGGCTGGAACTGTGATTTGCCAGGTCATCCACCAGCTGGAACCTCCCCACCAGGGCTCCCAGAGGTGTGTGTACAGAGGACAAAGTCAATGGCCCACTGTGGATCACTAAGTGGTATCCAATTCAAACTCCTCTCCTTCAAGACCATGGTTCTTTACCTCCTCTGGCCTAAGGCCTCACCCCTTTCTTCTAGTTTCAGTTCTGATGCCAAATCAATAAACCAACCAATTAAACAAACAAACCTTGGGGTAGGGGAGAACTCAAGGAAAAGAATCAAAAGAACTCTAACATACACACCGTGACTTTCCCCTCGGTTCTACTTGGCACTGTATCATCGTGCTTTCTCAAGCTTTAATGTGCACACAGATCAACTGAGGCTCTTATTAAAATTCAGATATCGATTTGAGTTCTCTCTCGAGTGGGGCTGAAATTCTGCATTTCCAACAAGCACACAGTTGATGCCAATGACCCTCAACCTGTGCATCAAGATTTAAGGTCAAGTGAGGAAAATGCTTTAGACTACATTAACCAAATGAGGGGTGTGGGGAAAATTAGAAGGAATCCTTCAAAGAGGGAGTCCCAATTGCTATTCAAAGAGAACCCACCACATAGACTTGGGAGAGGCCAACTTCTCCTGAGTCCCATGGCCACCTGGCATTCTGGGTTTTGACAAATATCTCAACTCCAGTTCAGGAGTTGAAGTAAAAAGCAAAAAGGAGGTATGGTTTCCTTGTGATCTTCCTACATCGGGGCTTCCCAGGCGGCAATAACAGTAAAGAACCCACCTGCCAATCCAAGAGATGTAAGAGACACAGGTTCAATCCCTGGGTCGGGAAGATCCTCTGCAGAAGGGCATGGCAACCCACTTCAGTGTTCTTGCCTGGAGAATCCCATGGACAGAGGAGCCTGGTGGGCCACAGTCCATAGGGTCACAAAGAGTTGGACACAACTGAAGCAATTTAATACACATGCTTCCTCAAAGGATTTCTCATCTGAATAGGTGGTGGAAGTTTCATTTATTGGAAAGAATCACTTTACAATGTTGTGTTAATTTCAGCTGTACAAGGCAGTGAATCAGCTCTATGTATACATACATCCCCTCCTTCTTAGATCTACCTCGCGCCCTCTACCCAGACAAACCTCACTTATCTAGAGCATGCAGCTGAGGTCCCTGTGTTATATAACAGGTTGCCCCACTAGCTATGTATTTTACACATGGTGGTACATATATGTCAATGCTACTCTCCCGATTCATTACAAACAGCCCTCAGAATGGGAGAAAATATTTGCAAATGAAGAAACTGATAAGAAAATAATCTCCAAAACACATAAATGTCTCATGCAACTCAAGATCAAAACAGCAAACAACTTAATAAATAAAATGAGCAGAATACCTAAATAGTCATTTCTCCAAAGAATATATACAGATAGCCAGGAGACACATGAAAAGATGCTCAATATCTCCAATTATTAGAGAAATGCAAATCAAAACTACAATGAGATATCATCTCACACCCGTCAGAATGGCCATCATAAGGGAAAAAAAAACTGGCAAATTTTTAAGGAGACAAATTTATATGACCCAGAAAAACCATTGAACAGCATCTTGATGTGGAGACCCAGGTTTATATATGCTTACATAGCCGAAGAGATGATTTTAATACCTTCTTCTGGTTAAGAACTCCTGAATAGCAATTACACTGTACCCCTTACAAACACACATTTGATTAAATACATTGAGGGTCTATTCATAGAGCCCATGTTAACACTTTATTGCTAGGTCTGAGGGTAATCAAACTGTGTAATAAATCTTTTTAATGGGCGTGTCCTTGCCAGTACTTGGAAAAGCATAATTTTTATATGTTATTGATCTATAATACTTTAATTGAACTTATAACTTTAAGTATGCAAATTATGGGTTTCCCAGGTGGTGCTAGTGGTAAAGATCCCTCCTGCCAATATAGAAGATGTAAGAGATATAGGTTTGATACCTGGGTCAGGAAGATCCCTTGGAGGAGGGCATGCCAATCCACTCCATTATTCTTCCTGGAGAACCCCACGGACAGGGAAGACTGGCAGGCTACAGTGTGTAGGGTTGCAAAGAGTTGGACATGACTGAAGTGACTTAGCGTGTATGCATGCACACAAAATATACTGTAACATTTTTTTTTTTTAACGATATGAGTGATTGTAAGTGATCTAGAGAATACTTTGGCCATCTGATGCAAGGAGCTGACTCATTGGAAGACCCTGATGCTGGAAAAGATTGAAGGCAAGAGGAGAAGGGGATGACAGGGGATGAGATGGTTGGATTTCATCACTGACTTACTGACCTGAGTTTGAGCAAACTCCAGGAGATAGTGAAGGACAGGGGAGCCTGGCATGCTGCAGTTCCTGGAGTCACAAAGAGTTGGACATGACTTACTCATTGAACAACAAAGAGAATAAGACTCCTTCCAGGGTCCCTTATACGTGAATAGTTCTCGGTAGTTTACACTTTATTTCTATATATAGTACCAAATTTATTCCTGCAACATGTTAAAAACAATCATTTTCTCTTTTATAGATGAAGAATTTAAGAAAGATTATTAACTATTTGCCAAAAATCACAAAATTACTAAGTAACAAAGCAAGGATTTAAACAAGTCTTGTAAGACACGTAGTCTCTGTGACATACTGCTGGTGTTTAAATCAGCATAATAATTTTGAACAAATAAATCTATCATGCAATCTGTTGAAGTCTATTGAAAATTATATTTCAATTAAAAGAAACTTAACTGCTTGATTTAGTTTTCTGTTTTAATCATAATGAAAAGTTAACACTCTTTGTGCTTCTGGAATTATATTATGCATCTTCTATTCTCTGTCCAAAGGCCAGATTGACAGTTGAGAAGCAGACGGAGCTGAAACCAGGATAAAATAAACAGAAACCATTTCACTGGTAACAGTGTTGCAGTATTCCCTTTTAGAGGAAGAAATTTTTAATGGATTATTTTATTGCCATCTGTGAAAAGCTCAGTTTCAATTACAAAAAAAAAAAATTGAAAATAATTTTTGGATCAAATTTTGCTCTGAACTGTAAAGAGGTTTTGTTTTTAACAGAAGGCTCTGGAAACTGGTAGAAGTCATCACCTTTTTCCTGTGAAATGATCTTGATGTCACGAAAGAAAGGCAAAGATTCAAATGGATTGTAGGCAAGGGGAAAAAATAGACTCACATTTAACTCATGGCCCCAGAGACTTTACCTCTTAAAATTTATTTGTGTGTTACAAAATCCTTTAGCAGTTGAATGCCATTCCTCTCAGCCTCACAGCTGTCTCTCGAATTTTCTTCTCTATCAAGCCAATGTTTATTTCTGTCAGAAGACTAAATTACAAGTCGTTTGACACTTCTAGTTTATCTTCTTTAGCTGCAAAGGTTAATTTAATGCTTTCTCTCCTGCATTTTAGAAATAGTTCTGAGAGCAGCAGCTTCATAAATGGAAAAAGATCCAGAACTTGACATTCTAGTCACTTGGATTCCAAGGCCATTCCAAGGTTTGCCTTCATAAGCCAAGTCTAAGCCTTTGTCTCATATTGAAATGTACCTCCTGTTGCCTCATCACCTCTGGGGTGTACCTATTCACCTTCCAGATTCAAGACTGTCATCCCCCAGAGGATGAGTGTATCAGAGGCTGAGGGCTCACATCTGAGAGGCAAAATTTCAACATAATTTATTTCAACTTTGGTGTGTCTTATTTTGTAAGATATTCAGAACCATTTTGTAAAGTAAAAGGAGATATTTATACCAGTTAATGGTGATCCTAATGTTACTTCATGTTAAAAAACATTTACTCTTTTCTATCTCCAGTGAGCCGACTCATTGGAAAATATTCTGATGAAAGATTGAGGGCAAGAGGAGAAGGGGGTGACAGAGGGTGAGCTGGTTGGAGGGCATCCGGAACTCAATGAACATGAATTTGAGCAAATTCTGGGAGACTGGAGGACAGAGGACCCTGGTGTGCTGTACTTCATGGGGTCACAGAGTCAGACTCAATTTAGCAACTAAACAACAACAACAATCTGCTACTAGCAAAAAATAAAATTATTTGCCAGTTTCCAGGCTGATTAGATTTTAGCAGTAAATGATTTTTCTCTTTTGTCTTTTTTTTCAGCATAATAGGGAATGTTAGATCATGGTAACTAGTGAACTCAATTGAATTCTGTCTGATATTTACATTTGATTGCTCCTCACTAAACATTAGAAATTCTTTTTTAAATTGATACTCTTCCCTGCCTAAATTAGAAATTTAAGAAAAAATTATAGAACAAAGAATAGGATGAGATCAGATGTCAAATTAATAACTTCTCTAAAAATAGAAAAATTAATGAAGTCTAGTTAACTTAGTTTAAGAAAACTTTGTCCAATGCCTATTTTGTCAGGCACTGTGGTACATGAATTGCAAAAGAAAAAAAATACCTTTGCCTTTGGAAATTAAATACCTTGATCAAAAATTATTTTACATCATAAAATATAGAATTGGTATCACAATTTTTCTACTTATTTTGCTGTAGATTAAAAACAGATAATCTCAGTTAACTGACCTCACTGAGCTAAACCATTTTCAACAATTCCTTTACAGAAAATGATTCTGGAAATGAGCAGTTTTCCACAATATCAGAGAGCAATTTAGCTGGAAACCATCCATTACCACAAATAGAATTTATATAACTCAATTTTACTGCCATTGAAAGGTCAACTATGAAAGGCTTTATTAATGTTATTTCCTTCCAAAGAAGTTGTTTCTATCAAAAATAATTAGTCACAGAAGTAAAAAATGATCATTAACTACTCCTTTAATCTGTATTCATTGTTTTTAATCTCTTTAGACTTTTGCCCTACTAATGGTAAATATATATGTATATACGTATATAGTTGTTGTTTAGTTGCTAAATTGGGTCTGACTGTAGCCTGCCAGCCTCCTCTGTCCATGGAATTTTCCAGGCAAGAATATTGGAGTGGGTTGCCATTTCTTACTCCAGGGGATCTTCCTGACCCAGGGATCAAACCCGGGTCTCTTGCATCTGCTGTTTTGGTAGGCAGATTACCACTGCAACACTCGGGAAGCCATGTATATATAATATATACACTTTTTAACTCTAAAGATTGCAATATATATACACACACACACACACACATATATATATATATACACACACACACACTGTTTAACTCTAAAGACTGCCTACTAAGTGAGAAAATTAGAGGTATAGGCTTCCTTTGAAGGAGTATTTTCCATTGAGTTGCCTTCTAATCAATAATCAGTGGTAAGTGTCTTCTCTTTGAAGAGCAGAAGGGAACTTCCTAGAAGCTTTATCCTAGGTTGTCTCAGTTACTGGCAGTCTCCAATAGTGTTTCACCAAGCAAACAGACATCCTGAGACTAACAGAATAGGAGCTTAAGCTTGAGCAGAGCCCAGCCTGCCAGGTCTCTGTTAGGAAGGCATCTTCTAGCAACCTTACATCATCTCCACCCTTGGTCTCAACCAACTGTGTCCTGATGAAACTCCTTGTATAAACAGACCATGACAGTGAGTAAGCCCACAACCAACCAGCCTCCTGTTACAGGTGATTCTCATTTCCATACGCACAGCCATGTCTTATTCTTTCAAAAGACAGGCTGGTCTTTCAAAAGAAACAGCTGATTGTGCCTCACTTAGGAAAATGACCACTCGACGCTAATTAGAGAAGTGATAAATCTACAAAGTTTTATAATCATAAATCAAAACTAAAAAAAAAAAGAAAAGCCTGGATTTTCCCCCTACTGAAGGTACACTAAAAAACAGAACCCTAATGTGCAGTCATTAGCCAAATGCATGTAATTGCCAGAAAGTTGAACCACACCTCACTGCTGCCAGCACGATTTCTCCTGACAATCCAGGGCTATTTTAAGTGCAGACAGAATAGACTTAAACAGCCAGCTTTCTCTATGTGGGGTATGGCAAGACTGCATAGGGGTGGAGTACAGAAAGTGAGTGCTTTAGGAAGTGACTTCTAGCTCTGGTTCTTCTTTGTTGTGTGAACGTCTAATTTACATGGGTAAACAAACACCTCCAAATGAATTAGATGCTCACAGAACAAAAACTGGAGACTCATGAGCAAAATGACGATGATTGAGAACTCCAAAGTATTAATGTTATAAGGGGCAGTTTATAAGTTTGTTATTTTTGGAAGAAAAGAAATGTATATGATGTATGATAGAGAGTCTGAATGCAGTAGGCACATATTTGTAAGTTTTGTGGTGCAAAATCCAGCTTCCAAATTCAGCTGGCATGTCTTTCTTTCTGTCATTTTTACAGGTGACCAGGATAGCTCTGCTTCTGGCTGTGGTCTGTGGGTGGACCCAAGCTGGAGGGTACAGGTCCCTGAGCCATCTTTTCCTGGCAGAGGTCAGAAGCCCCTTGATGGATGAGTACACATGACAGATGCTTCTTGGCTTAGAACTGGCACTCAGTCACTTTTTCCCACCTTCCTCTGGGCCTAAGCAAGTTCCCTGGCCAAGCCCACTTCTGATGGGATAAGGATGTTTGCTTCTCCATGGAGCTGGGGGAAAGAAAATGACTATTTGCTGAAAGATGTGCTAATCTGACAAAAGTTGCTTTCCTCATAATTGAGAAAATCTCATTAATTAAAAAAGAAATAAAATAAAAATCACTGGATATAACCCATCATAAAAAGATCATCAGTGTTCATCTGTAGCATATATCTTTCCTCTTTTACTTACAAGCACAGCGTAGAGTGAGCGGTGGAAGGCATTAATGAAAGTTTCATGGGAAGAGGGGCAGGGTTACCAGGAAAGGGAAAAGGAGGACAGTTTCCAAACTTAGTGGGATATTAAATCAGCCTGTCTCTGTTTTTGTGCCTCTGAGTCCCAGTTTTACTTTGTAAGATGGGCTAACAGGGTTTCTCCTGACAATCCAGGGCTATTTTAAGTGCAGACAGAATAGACTTAAACAGCCAGCTTTCTCCATGTGGGGTATGGCAAGGCTACATAGAGGTGCAGTACAGAAAGTGAGTGCTTTAGGAAGTGACTTCCAGCTCTTTTTTGTTGTATGAACATCTAATTTACATGGGTAAACAAACACATGAGTTGTGTCTACCTCATGATGCAATGTGAAGATTAAATGAGTTGTTGACTGTAGATGGAATATAACTTACATGATGATGATATGTACATGATATCTTACATGTACATGATAAATGATCAGGAAGAATTAGCCACTATCCACAAATGTGATGTGTCAGTGTTTTAAGTATTGGCTTGTTCAGCTTATATGTGTTATCCATGCTCCTGCTTGCTTACAGAGTGGCAGAACCTCCCAGAACCTAAACCAGTGGTCATCTAGTACTTCTAAAAATGAGTACTATTTATTTTGTGTCCTCTTGTACATTTTTTACTTCTAAGATTTAAACATCTAAGATTTTCCATAGTGAGTTTAAACAGATATGATTAATGGTATTTTATTTAAAAATAGGGTTATAGTAATCTAAATATCTAGTGAAATTTAAATATCACAATTCAAAAAAATGATTCAATGATTTCTTTGTTCTTTGACATTTAGGAATTTTACATCTTTTGTTTTTTTGCTCCTTGAATTCATATTTCCATTCCATTTTTAACCATAATACTTAATATAATTTATTTCTCATTCTTGAAAGACATCTATTGATAATCTTCCCTTTACTCGTTGCAAAGAAAAAGTACCAAGGAAAAGTGGAAAATTACTTAAAGTGTTATGAATATTAAATATTTTTCTTGGCTTGAGTTATTACTATTATTACTGTACATCATATGTATAGTATGATATTGTTATATAATTATTGAATATCAAAAGTAGAATTTTATTAGAAATGCATTTCTTATTGACTTTTTTCAGCTAGTTCTTATTTCTGTGAATGTGTAAGAAATTGTTAGAGTGAGAAAGAGTCCTACACAAATTGTATTTTGATTTGTTTCGATTTTATAGATATGGACACAGAGAAATTATTTTCAAAGAAATCAGTAGAGGAGAATGGGAGGGAGTTTTATTTCTTTTTCATAGGTGTGTCACTCAATTCCTTAAATACCAAAAGTCACAGTGATATATCATCAAAAATCATTTTTAATTATAATCTGGTTGACACATATTTGAAGGCCAAAATCCCAGTAATATGCCACCAAAATCTATTTTTAACCATTTTAAATTAAGTTCCATTTCAAACTGGCAATAGCAAAGAACTAAAAAGTGCTTGATTTGAAAAATGATTTATTGCCCGGGCATTATTGTCCAAGCTTTCTCAATATCTGGGAATTAAACCAAACACTTTACAAACACATACCAAATGGCTATAAATTATACCTACTGTTCTTTTATTTAGAGGTGTATTATTTAACCCAATAAGTCCAAAAGGGTTAGAAAAAATCAAAATGTTATTTCATTAGTCTCTTTCTAATAAAATATTTTTATGTTAAATTCTTTTTTATCTTATTATGTGCTTTAAATTTAGTTTTATCAATACTTTGGATTGCAGAATTAATTTATTAAATTTATGGAGAATGTCTGCCCTTCAACTTAATCAGCAAAGCGTCCCCAAGCTAATCAGATTTACTTTTTGTCAGAAAAATTTTGCCTTCATGTTTCAATTCAGACAAATGTATTAATAGACTTTTCAAGCATTATTGTAAAAGATTTGAAGAAATAAATTATATATAAAGAGATTGCTAAAAGCAGTTTTTAGGATTTAAAATGACGTCAATCACAAATAATTAATATGTTATAAAAATAATATACCAATAAGCTATTTCTGAAGGAGATAAGTCCTGGGTGTTCATTGAAGGGACTGACGCTGAAGCTGAAACTCCAATACTTTGGCCACCTGATGCGAAGGGTTGGCTCATTGGAAAAGACCCTGATGCTGGGAGGGATTGGGGGCAGGAGGAGAAGAGGATGACAGGATGAGATGGTTGGATGGCATCACCGACTCGATGGGCATGAGTTTGAGTAAACTCCAGGAGTTTGTGATGGACAGGGAGGCCTGGCGTGCTGTGATTCGTGGGGTCGCAAAGAGTCGGACACGACTGAGCAACTGAACTGAACTGAAGCTATTTCTTACTTAATTTGTCACAGTTTAGCGAAATGTTCAGTTATAAACTATAAGTTCTTTATAAAGCAGGAGGGATAATATGAGACTTGGTGATCCTTCAATACATGTACGGGTTGATCAGTTAGCTAATGATATACTACCGTTGCAAAGCAACCATGCACATAGTATCAGTGTCCTAGGATAATAAACATTTATAAGTAGTTCTCACATTTATTTCTAGTGTCAGCTGATCTAGGTTAGCCTGGACTAGATTCCCTAATTCGCCTGGGGGCTAGCTGATCTAGACTGGGCTCAGAGTGGTGGTGGGTCAACTTTTTTGCACAGTTCTCTTGGTGTTTTTCTAAGATGAGCAGGTTAACTTGGGCGTGTCTTTCACAAAGCAATGGCAGAAACAAAAAAGACAAATATTTCCAAACATGTGAGCCACTTATGGCTTAGGCTAAAAATTGCCATATTATTTCTCACTTTATTGGCCACAGCAGGTCACAAGGCCAAACCTTGGAATGGAAAATCATGCTGGATCCTCTGGAGAGAACACGATGTAGCTGTGCAGGATTGGAGAATGGACGCCATTCAGTCCAATTCAGTCTACCACTGCCTGAGTAATGAACTTCAGACTTTAGCTTTTGAAAATAATTAAATGTGAATCAAATATAAAAATACCAGACATAATTCAATTGTCTTCATTAGCTACCATGATCTAACATTTCCTGTATGAAAAAAGGAAAAAGAGGAAATCCTATACTGCTAAAATCTAATCAATTGGGTGACTGGTATGTAGTTTTCTTTTTATAACATAAAATAAAATTAGGATCATCATTAATTGGTATAAATTTCTACTTGTTGAGGATATCTTATTGAGTAAGATATCTTATTGAGTAAGGTGTACAAAATTTGAAATGTTATGTTGAAATTTTACCTCTGGATTTTGACCAAGATACACTGAAAAAGTTGGGTGATATGAAAAAAAAAAAGCCTTCCAGCTACAGCTGAGAGACTAAACATCACTCACCTATACTACTAGACTATCCAAAAGTTATTTTCTTTCCCACTAGATAACATGTCTTAGGGTTTATATTTAGGAAGAGTGGGAAAAAGAATTGCTTACATCTGAATACCTGCTGGTTTTGTTCCTATTTCTTACTTATGGCCACTTTGCTCTTCTCACTTTCTTTCTCAGTGGTGATGCATCCTTTGAAACTGGTGGGAGAATAAGAAACAACTTCTTAAATAATTATCTTCAGTCTATCATATATTTGAATTTCAATCATTACAACTTGACTGAAAATAACCCATTTCTTACAGAAACACATGTAAGGTAGAATAGACTGGGTGTACTACAACTTTAAAATGTGGTTTAAAAGTTATCAGGCCTGTCTCCACCTCTTATATTTTATATTTATTTACTCAAATTAATTCTTTGTGCTTTTTTTATGAGTTTGGAATAATTTTGTCAAGTTCAAGCAATATCTTTCAAGATTTGGCTTGTAATGGGTTTAAATGCAACAGTTCAGTTCAGTCGCTCAGTCGTGTCTGATTCTTTGCGACCCCATGGACTGCAGCACACGGGGCCTCCCTGTCCATCACCAACTCCTGAAGTTTACTCAAACTCATGCCCATTGAGTTGATGATGCCATCCAACCATCCCATCCTCTGTCATCCCCTTCTCCTCCCACCTTCAATCTTTCCCAGCATCAGGGTCTTTTCAGATGAGTCAGCTCTTCGCATCAGGTGGCCAAAGTATTGGGGTTTCAGCTTCAGCATCAGTCCTTCCAATGAATATTCAGGGTTGATCTCCTTTAGGATGGACTGGTTGGAACTCTCTGCAGCCCAAGGGACTCTCAAGAGTCTTCTCCAATGCCACAGTTCAAAACATGCAATTCCTTGATGCTCAGCTTTCTTTATAGTCCAACCATTAAGAAATAAATGCATAGATTACCTTGAAGTAGTTATCACAACTTTGCCATACTGCTTTCCTACACAGGATTATGACATCTGCATGTTTATTTATTTAAAAGTCATTAATATTCATAAACTAAAACTTGCCTTCTTCATATTTTTTTCTTAGGTTATTATTTGATATTCCTATTTTCACTCATGGGAAAGAAAATTATTTTTAATTATAATTACTGATTCTCCTTTTTTAATAGGAAAGAATCCCAGAACACATATTTTCTGAGTTATTAGTTGAAATGGATGGCCTCAGGATTTTTCCATTTAGGGAATTTTAATTAATGCTTAATAAAGTAAATATTAATTTATACTTTTGAGATGCATATATAAATTTTATCTTTATTTAATAATTTAGGTACTTTTAAATGACATTCAAACTTCTAAAGTTTTCCACTCCTGAATTTGCAAAATCTTTAGTTTGAAAGGGCTCTGCTTTCTACTTGTCATTATTGGTTATAATGACCCACTCAGAATTTCAAAGATCTAAGCCCATTCTCTAAATAAAGTATATAGATACAATTAGGTATGTGACTCATTACTATCTCACTGAAATATAATTTCCTTTGTCCATCCTTATAAAGATATTTTCAGCAATTCAAAGTAAGTAAGTCTTCTGAATAAGATTCCATTAGAAAATTCTAAGGAATATAGAAAGATTTTACGGTTATCTACTTTACCTTAAAAGATTCCTCTTATACAACCACAATAAAATATGTGTCATGGGCATATATTTTGATGTACCTGAAAAGGAAAGTGAGATTTATAGCCTCTGGTTAGAATAGTGAAAATGTATATATTTGGTGTGGATCTAATGATAAGAATATAAGGGCAAATTAAGCAACTGTCATACAGAAATAACAAAAGACAAATTTTTGCCTTTATTTTCTTGTGAAAAGATATGTATTTTAAAAATTATTTTTAGTTCAAAGCCTGATGGAATCAATAATTGTTCAAAAAATAGTCAATCCTTCTCCAAAGTCAAACACAATCACACAACAAAAAGAAGTATAACCCATTACTGTGTCATTAGGAGTCATCTTACTCAGTGCCAGCTGAGAATTGATGGCAAAATAGAGAATGACTCTTTTAATTTGCTCACATTCATCTTGAAAGTCAAAAGAACGAATGGACTATTTTCAAAAGATGGAAAGAGGCAATTTATCTTTGTTCACACTGGACAAAATATCTTTGCCCATCAGCGGCTATACATAAAGTAAATAGAAATAAGGGTGGAGAATGGGGGGAAAATGATAACATTGGGGGAGGGGAAGAGAGAAGAGATAACACATTTTTAATAAAAGGTGACACCATATTAGAGACAGAATTTTTAAATGAAGGAATCATGGAAAGATTGAGAAGAAAAATCAACAGAAACAGTAAAAGAATGGAATAAACAGACATGTTACAATGAACTGGAGACAAATAGTCTTGGTAGAAAAGAAAATCTGTGAACAAACAAAAAAGAGAAATAGAGTATTATTACGGTTTAAAATTCTGAACCTCTAATGTCATTGTATTATAATTCATAGAATAATGTACATATCTGTAAGACCATACTGACATAAACTGAATAAACAAATCAGTGAGAAGGGACATCCTTTTCTGTACTGGAGAATTCCAATTAATAAATGTTGAAAGAATAAAGAGAAATAAGATTGCCATTAGGCAAACAGCAAAATAATAATAGTTGTTGCAGGCATGATCCACCAATGGATATATTACGCGTGAAATTATGAAGGAGAACTAAATATTTGAGTAGCCTCAAATATTTTCCCCAAGATATTTATTAATTACAAGTGAGCAAAGAGTAACTTACTTACAGGGAAAGACTCAAGACCTACAGATTTCAAGAAAATCACTAGTCGTGTCACTAGTAATAAGGCATTGACATTATTGTCTTCTGAAGGGCACAAAACCACTTCTGTGATCTTTCTAAATGTATAACCCCATAAAATAACATCAGAGAAAAACAAATGAGAGATACTCTAGAAATTAATGACCGATATTCTCCAAAAGGGCAAGGTCCTGAAAAACAAAGACTGAGAATGTTCATAGATTGGAGGAGACCAAGGAGACAGGAAGACAGCTAATGTCATGTAGAATCTTGGATCAGATCTGGAAAAGGAGAAGGTCATTAGTAGAAAAACCTGGTGATATTCGAATAAGGTCTGTATTTTAGCTAATAGTAACGTATGGCAACCAACTCCAGGATTCTTACCTAGAAAATTCCATGGACAGAGGAGCCTGGCAGGCCACAATCCATGAGGTCACGCAGAGTCGGATGTGACTGAGCACGCACATGCACACACAAACACCACTGTTAATTTCCCGGTTTGATCTTTTTACTGTGATTACGCCAGATGTTAACATTTGGGGGCGCTAGGTGAAGGGTGTATGGAAATTACTATTTGTCAACTTTTCTGATGTCTAAAACTATTTCAAAATGAAAGCTAAAAAAGTTTAAAAAATTCTGGCCTCAAGCAAACATTTTAGGCAAGGCTTCTGTTGTAAGAAAAATGTACTGATAGATTTATTTGTTTTTTGTTGTTTTTTGACCTATCAAATGGTGTTTCTCTTCAGTATCTGCATTCTTTACAAGGAGTGGCTCTGCACCCTTTTCTCAAGGTGAACGCTCAACACTGGAATTGTCAGCTCCAACTAAGATCCTTGAGTTCAGGCTTGGCAATGCGATAAGGACCTTGAGCAGTTATAACCTCCTGGTGACCCCATGGACTTGGGCGATTACCAAACTGGTAGAATACAT
The DNA here is from genome assembly GCF_963930625.1 of Muntiacus reevesi. Lineage (NCBI taxonomy): Eukaryota > Metazoa > Chordata > Mammalia > Artiodactyla > Cervidae > Muntiacus > Muntiacus reevesi. The sequence goes on along the minus strand of NC_089254.1, from coordinate 84,066,464 downwards.
TTGTGACAGGAATTTGCTTATTCTCCTGGTACCAGGTAATTCTGGATCCCTATGTTATGAGGTGGATAAAGAGAGGAAAATAACCCCCAATTCACTTAAATCCCCATCAAATGGCTGGACACAAGTTTGAATCCAGTTTAATTTGATTTAAAGAAAAGAATAGAACTGCCATATGACCCAGCAATCCCACTCCTGGGCATACACACTGAGAAAGCCAGATCTGAAAGAGACACGTGCACCCCAATGTTCATCGCAGCACTGTTTATAATAGCCAGGACATGGAAGCAACCTAGATGCCCATCAGCAGATGAATGGATAAGGAAGCTGTGGTACATATACACCATGGAATATTACTCAGCCATTAAAAAGAATACATTTGAATCAGTTCTAATGAGATGGATGAAACTGGAGCCCATTATACAGAGTGAGGTGAGCCAGAAAGATAAAGAACATTACAGTATACTAACACATATATACGGAATTTAGAAAGAAGGTAACGATGGCCCTATATGCAGGGCAGAAGAAGAGACGCAGAAGTACAGAACAGACTTTTGAACTCTGTGGGAGAAGGGGAGGGTGGGATGTTTCGAAAGAACAGCATGTATATTATCTGTGGTGAAACAGACCACCAGCCCAGGTGGGAGGCATGAGTCAAGTGCTCGGGCCTGTTGGGCTGGGAAGATCCAGAGGAATCGGGTGGAGAGGGAGGTGGGATGGGAGACCGGGATGGGGAATTCGTGTAACTCTATGGCTGATTCACATCAATGTATGACAAAACCCATTGAAAAATAAAAAAAAAAAATTAAAAAAAATAAATAAAGAAAGAAAGAAAGAAAAAAAAAAAGAAAGAAAGAAAGAAAAGAATAGGATATTTCTTGCATCTTCAAGATTGTGGATTATGATTTATATTCACTACTTCTCCTAAAACTTCTGTTAATTATTTAACAAAACCATAATGAAGAAATACCTACCTTTTTTTTTTGGAGTAAAATACAAAGCAAAAGTGATAATATTTCTAAATCTCTCTGTTCCAGCTCTTGGAAAAACCCCTACTTACTGACTATTTGGTTCATATACCTGTAAAATATTGTTTCTCCATCCACCTTTTTTTCTTTTGGAAATTTGGAAGAGTTGGTAATTTTCATGATGAGTTTGCATTTTTGTAACATCAAGGTTCAAGTTGGTGTGCTTTATGGCATGGATTCAGAGAAGCCACCTGACAGGCTCATCAAACAGGGCCAGAAATATTTTGGTAACCACTTTCTCTGCTTAGCAACTGGATGAATATCTCCCTCTTGTTTGGTTTAGACAAGCAGCAAACTGTTAATTTACAGAGGACTTTGATTTTTGCTTGATTCTACTAAAGTTCAGAAAAGAAATTCCCAGGGTTACACTCCATCACTACCAATTTCTTTTTCTCCATGGTGTGTGAGTGCATTTCAGGGAGGAGGGAAGAGTTTGATAGATGGCTTATCCAGAATATAAATAACACAGTGTTTGCCAACTGCTACTGTCTTTTATGCCTGGGTAACCTGGATTTGCATTAGAATCCAGCCACAATTTAACAGCATAATTTATGGTGCTTCCAAAAGACCTGCTTTTTTTTAATCCCTGGAATGATCATCCAAGTTTATTCTTACTGCCACGTTAGTGATTTAGAGGTTTCTATTTTCCCCTTGAAATTTTCAGTTTGTTAACTGATAGTTGTACCCGAGGCAAATATTCTTTAAATCATTACAAATAGTTTACTATGACATTACTCCTAACTTACATGGCTTTCATTGGACTTTGAAGCCAGACACACTTTGATTCTGTGATAAGTATATGGAAGAGTATCTAATTAGAAAATTAAGGTTATACATTTGTTCTCTGAGCTTTAAAATGTAGTATCAACACTATGGGTTACAATATAGGTTGTCAATAACTGAAAATGAAAAAGACGGGAGACCTGAACACAAAAGTTTCCGATAAGTAAGCTAAGTATGTTAATACATATAAGATAGTTTGTTAATCAGAATGGAAGCACAGCTATATTGCAATAATACCATTACAACTTTGATTCATCTACTGCTTCCTCTTCAGATTCCATGATCTCCAAGCACATCCATGATTTCCACAATTATCTGTCAGTTCTTAATCTTTTCATTCCACATATACAACTAACAACCTAGCAAGAGAGAATATATTGATTCTCCTGGATTTCCACATTTTGGGACTGATTTTTCTTGGTAAATAAATAAAATGGCTATCAATGAACTTTTCCCAAAGGGCTTAAGAGAAGGGAGTATTATTGTGAATATTTTCAAAATGTATATGCAATCATACACCTGATTGTTAACTACTAATTATTTACTAATAATTGTTTACTAATAATTTGGCTTTCTGGAGTTAGCCTCAAGGAAATGCAAATCTGACGTGGCACCCTCTGAGTTCTAAAAGTGGAAGTCTTTGGAGTCTTCAAAGCAGTGAAGAACCCCAGCCACACTAACCTTGAATCATAACACTATACCACTTACAAGCTGATTCTTTTACTGATTTGTACGGCATACCATCTCTGTGTTGCTAACTAGCTATGTGATTTTAGGCAAGTTACCTAGACTTCTTTAAGGCAATTTTCCCTTATCCTGAGTGAAGCTAATAATTTGGACCTTGTGGAGATGGCGTTTGGATTAATTATAATACTAAGAACGTGTATGGTACATTTCTTTGGGCATATCATAAATATTTAATAGTAGTAGTAACATTAAAATATGAGTTCAATGTAATTAGTGTTCTTATTACAAAGTCTGTCACCTTTCACTGCCTCTGATATTGTATTGTATTACTCAGACTTTAAGGTGAGGACCAATCCAGGGGCACAATCTCAGAAAATCTACATTAGATGATGAGGAATACATCTTATATGCTTCATAGAAGTGTCAGTCTCCAAACCTGAATACTGATGGCAAAGTTACTGGTCATCTAGTCCAATCTCATCACAAAGAAGTCTTTATTAGGCCTTCATCTAGATTCTTTAAAACTTTGTAGTGATTGAGAACTGAGATCTCTATAAGACACACTCCTTACTCTAATTTTAGAAAAACCTATCCCTGAAACGGAAATGTGTTGTCCTTGTTTATTTGTCCTTCAAATCGATTTGTCTCTAAATAACAAGTGATACAAATGATTCCTCTTTAAAAATTTCTATCATGTTTCTATTAATTTTTTCCAGGTTGAAAATCCCAAATTCCCTCAAACATTCCTCATGTTTCATAATTCTAGGTTTCTTTTTTTTTAACCATTTTTTAAAAGGAAGATGAGCCTTCTCCATCTGAGTATAATAATCTGTAAGTTCACAATGGCAGTGAATGATAGGAAAATGTGACTATTATCTTCTTTGCGCCAAATATTGCTCTCCTACCATTGTGGCTTAATAACAAGTTGATGTTTATTACAGTGTTTTAGTGGGGGCTTCCCTAGTGACTTAGACACTAAGGATTCCACCTGCAATGCAGAAGCCCTGGGTTCATTCCCTGGGTCAAGGAAGATCCTCTGGAGAAAGGAAGGGTTACCAACTCCAGTATTCTTGCCTAGAGAATTCCATGGACAGAGAAGCCTGTCGGGCTACAGTCCATGGAGTCACAGAGTCATACAAGAGTGAATGACTAACATAACTTGTTTCAGCATCCAATCACAATTTTTTGTTCATGCTGCACTTACGGATAACAAAAGTCTTCTTTACAATCACTTCTGTCAGAGTAGATCTTCCCTAAGTATAATATTTGAGTATGATATTTTTAACCCTGAATTAGGCATCCATAGTTATCTTAAATATCATCTTCTTTATTTGTTTTCATCTACTATAGTATTTATTCCTTTAAGACTTATTCAGACATAGGTGCGATACTCATATTAATAAATAATTTTCACAATGTATTAAGCAAAATATTGAAGTTGATTCTGATAACTACTGAGCTATACAAAGGGCTTGAAGTTAAAAATTTTGAGTATTCCTCTAGATCAAAATGTGAAGACAGATAGACTACAAAATATACTGAGATACATTTGCCAGTTTTTCTTGTACATAGTTTATTTTACAAAAGATTCAGTAGGACACATGGAATGATGAATTTTAAAATGTGTACTTATTCAATAGTAGTTCAAATAAAAATAATTGAGTGGATCAATGGGCTAGACTCAGAGGTTTATTAGGAAATAGTGTCATTTACAAAATTTGAGTATGTAAGTCAGATAACAATGACCGTTTTATTTTAAGATTTTACTTATTGCAGTTTTTAAAATCTTATAATCTTATTAATATTTCAGACCATGGACTTAACTGACATCATACAAATTTCACAGTTTTTCTCCCTATTCAATTTTTGTTTTGGGGGAAGAATTTTCTTTTCTTTTCTTTTTTTTTTATTTTTTATTTTTTTTATTTTTCAGTGGGTTTTGTCATACATTGATATGAATCAGCCATAGAGTTACACATATTCCCCATCCCGATCCCCCCTCCCACCTCCCTCTCCACCTGATTCCTCTGGGTCTACAAAGAGGACAATGCAGAATTTATTAAACAACTAGCAATGGCCATTTGCGTGAACTTGGGCTTTCAAAGATAGTCTAATGTTGTTTACTTTTCAGACTGTGGTATTTATGCCTCTTCCTTAGATAAATTATTTCCATTAGAAACTTGATGATATACGATCCTCACAGACAAGTGTGATAAAAGAAGGAATCTATCCCTCTCAATTTATGAAAGCGCACTTACCAGTGAGATAAAGCATCAGGGTATTTGAGGGTGTTTCTCACAGTTTTACTATTCGCAAAGCATCTGATGCAATTAAATACTGTGTGCCCCTGCTCAGTCTTGTCCAACTCTTAGCGACCCTTTGGACTGTAGCCCACCAGGCTCCTCTGTTCATGGTATTTTCCAGGCAAAATTACTGGAGTTTGTTGTCATTTCCTCCTTCATAGCATCTTCCCGACCCAAGGATTGAACCCACATCTCCTGTGTCTCCAGCATTGTAGGCAGATTCTTTATCCATTGAGCCAATTAAATACTTACCAACAGTTTAAAAAATGAGGGAAAAGGGCAATTAATCTTTTATTGGCCCCACCCCAAATGGTGATTAATCAATTCAATTAAACAGTATGTGCAAACACAGCATAATAACAGAGATCTGGCTCTTACTAACTTATTATTAAATGCTCCCTAAGCTTCGTTCTATCATATAGTAATTCTAAGCATGTTATGTTATACTATATAAATGAATGCAAGTCCTCCCCCAAATCTTAGAAGTTCTGCATTTAAACACAAAAATTAAATTTCAAGTTAATTGTACACTGTAATGGGGTCCTTTTCTACCTTAAGCCTTGCTATCATTCTGAGTAAGCAGACTTCACCATTCTTAGACCAAAATCCAAATAACCTTTCCTGTACTTACTCCAGAAAACATCTCAGGCCTGTTATCATTCAGAACTGCTTCTCTAATCCCTTCTAGTTCAGTGTGATTTTTTTTTTTTCCTGACTTTCACCTATATAACTATATGGACCCTCCCATAACAAGCTGTTAGTTTGAAAATAAAAGTTGAAGAAAGAGGAAAGTGTTATTTGCAGTGAGGTTACAAGATAGACAGAGCTCCATCTGCTCTTGGGGATGAAAGAAACCATACCTGTCCTGGCATTAGGCGGCACAGGTGACAATTCCTGGCAAGAGGTCCAGACCACACTTCAGTACATTGAACACAGTGTGACGAAGGCTAAAGCCCCAAAGACAAGAACTAGACCTCTCTCTCTAGATCCTTCTGTGCCAAGTTCTGTTACAGCTCAAAAAAACTAAAATAAGAAACGCCATGTGTAATAGTGCTGCCAGGTTAAATAGAGTATGAGGTCAAATTCAGGAAAACAAACAACTATTAAAAAATAAAAAGTAACATTATAAAATAACAATTAAAAGCAGTAAATAAAAAAGCGGGAAAAAGATTAAACATGAATTTTGTGCTCAGAAGGAAAATATGTCAATTGCTAAATGATATACAAAGAAAAATGGCACAATGAAATGTTTACATGGAGGCAATGAAATTCTAAGTGCGAAATAAAATGTCTTTGAAGTCAGAAACATACGTTACTTTGCATATTGCTCTGGGTTAGGTACAGTGAATAGTGACTGAAGCCATGAAATTAAAAGATGCTTGTTTCTTGGAAGAAAAACTATGACCAACCTGGACAGCATATTAAAAAGCAGAGACATTACTTTGTTGACAAAGGTCCATCTAGTCAAACTTATGGTTTTTCCGTAGTCAAGTATGGATGTGAGAGTTGGACCATAAAGAAAGCTGAACATCGATGAATTGATATTTTTGAACTGTGGTGTTGGAGAAGACTCTTTAGTGCCCCTTGGACTGCAAGGAGATCAAACCAGTCAATCCTAAAGGAAATCAACCCCTAATATTCATTGGGAGTACTGATGCTGAAGCTAAAGCTCCAATACTTTGGCCACTTGATATGAAGAGCTGACTCATTGGAAAAGACCCTGATGCTGGAAAAGACTGAAGGCAAGAGGAGAAGGGGACAACAGAGGATGAGATTGGTTGGTGATGGACAGGGAAGCCTGGCGTACTGCAGTCCATGAGGTTGCAAAGAGCCAGACATGGCTGAGCAACTGAACTGAGGTACAGTGGACAGACAAAAGGGATAATATCTTCTTGGAAATATACAGACCAGCCATGAAAACATACACAAGCAAACAAATATGTAATTCTTTGTAGCCCAGGGCTTCAGCAATTCTGTTCTATCTTCTCATAATTTCTATAAAACACCTTTTTCTGATGGCTAATGTCCAATTAAAATTTGAAAGTCTGGATGTCAGACTTACTCTTTACCATAAATGTAACCAAACCTCTGAGCTTCTTCAATTTCCTGTTGACACTAGTCTATCACCTTCGTTTCAGAGATCCTTGATCAATTTTAATAACCTTAAAAGCAGATCCAAATTTAGTATTCTTTAGATGAGAAATCACAAGTTACCAGGTTTAAAAAACTATCTAAAACTATATCACAAAATACATTAAAGAAACTTTTAATAACTAAATGCTTAATAAACTTTTTATATTTATCTTTTCTACATTTACAGCTGCATATCCTAATTACCTATTCCTAATTCAGTGACTTTGTAACTGTGTTTTCTATAAATATAATAGAATAGTGTTTCCTGTTACAAATTCGGTGTAAATTTGTTTTCTTTAATTCTGATAATTTAGGAAAGTTTCTTGCAGCTTCATAATTCATGTTGTTAATAAATGCATAATGCAGGCTTGTTTTCCATTTTGGGCAAACGTCTGTCAATTTTCTTTTGTGCATAAGCTATTAGTCTTCTTGCACAAGACTCATCTGAAATGCATTGTAAACTGAAGACCCTTGCTTAGCAAGGTAATTTTTTGCCAATGTCACTATGTCAGGAGGATATATGGGTCTACTGTGTGTGACGGGAGTGTTCCTGGAACCCATCACTGCACCAGGAAGCCTATAACTCCATTATCCACAGCAATTACTAAAACCAGTACAAATACATTCCAGTAAACTCACATTAAATGTATTCCTACATGAACTTCACATTTCTGTGCCTATTACTCCAACACCACTCAACAAAAGCAGATGTATGATGGAGAGAAAGTGAGAGTTGAAAGCAGCAATAATTTAAATCCACTACAGCTAGAATATTTCACCTTTGCAAAACAAACTTTAGACCATGTGATCACATCAAGGGCCTTTCTCCAAAGTCTGGGAACAGGAAGTCTCTCATTGGTGAATTGACCTCTGTAATGCTTCTTCTGCACTTCTGTCATTCACGCTCCTGACCATCCCGTGGGTAACAGTCTCTGTTTCATCCTCTCTCTCTCCTACCATTCTTCCTCACTCCCTGCCATCATGTGTGTTTGTCTAGTAAACTGAAGACCTACTATAAATCTTAAAACCTGGAAGTCGTCCTTGATTTCCTCCTCGCTTTCTGCCTCTAGTATGGTAAATCAACACGTCCTTCAGATTCTAAGTCCTCCTTGTCTCTCGACTCGTTCCCTCCCTTACGGCTACCAATGCCAAAATCTGGCCAGCACTGCTCCCTCACAGGGCTCCTGCAGCCACCTCCTCATCAGTCTTTCTGTCTACAGTATTGTGTCCTCGGACCACTCTGCAAAATATCAGTAGCAATTTATTCAGAGTTCAATTCTGACCAGATCATTTCTCTGCTGGAAAAAAAAAAAAAAAAAACTCAATAATCCTCACTACCCACAGAGAGTGGGGCTTCCCAGATGGTTCAGTGGTAAAGAATCCTGCAATGCAGGAAATTCAGGAGGTGTGGGTTCAATCCTTGGGTCAGGAAGATCCCCCATGGCAACCCACTCCAGTATTCTTGTCAGGAAAATCCCATCGACAGAGGAGCCTGGTGGTCTATGGGAGCCCAAAGAGTTGGACACAACTGAAGTGACAGCGCACACACATCCACAGAGAGGGTTCAACTCTGTTGCTGGCACACAAAACCCTCTGAAATTGGTCCTGTCTGTTTCAGTCATATTTCTTTCTATTATCAGCACACACTCTAAAACTGAAAACAACAAAACAACTCTTCAAAGTGTATGCAATTCTCTGTACTCTATGTTCTATCCAATTAACACTCAGCATTCTATGTTGTCTGAAGTACTGGTACTCACCTTCTCCAACTCCACAATCATTTTTAAAGATGGCTTAGATGTCAACTTGTTGGGTAGACTTTTCCGAGGCCCAGGTGCTGAAAAAGTTTCCCTCTACTGGTTTCCTTTACTATTTTGCAGTTAGTATCATTGCCAAGTTCTTCCCTGGTCGCTCAACAGTAAAGAACCTACCTGCCAATACATGAGACATAGGTTCAATCCCCGGGTTGGCAAGATTTCCTGGAAAAGGAAATGGCAGTCCACTCTAGACTTGGCAACTGAGCACACACACATGCATCTTTACCAAACCTTCCACATACTTTTTTGTTTCCCCTACTCATTTGTAACATCCTGGAAGCCAGAGGTCCTGTCTCATTCTTCTTTGTGTCTCTCTGGCAGAACTGAGTTCCCAGGAAATGAAAGGTGCTAAATGACTTTGAATGAATAAAAAGCAATATGTGATGCCCAATGTGTGTGTGTGTGTGTGTGTGTGTGTTAGTTGTTTAGTCATGTCCGACTCTTTGTAACCCCATAGACTGTAGCCCACCAGGCCCCTCCATCCATGGGATTCTCCAGGCAAGAACACTGGAGTGGGTTGCCATTTCCCTCTCCTAAAGGAACTGTAGAAAGAAAGAAAGTGAAGTTGCTCAGTCATATCCGAGTCTTTGCGACCCCATGGACTGTAGCCTACAGGCTCCTCCATCCATGGAATTTTCCAGGCAAGAGTACTAGAGTGGGCTGCCATTTCCTTCTCCGGTGATGGCCAATGGTACAGGTGAAATCAGAGTGATGAAGAATTTAAGAGAGAAAAATGAATTGTTTATGGTGTCATGAAGTAAGTAGCATTTGAAATGAATCTTGAAAAATATGTAAGGTTTGGGATAGCCCTCATAAGATGAAGCAGGGTGCATTTCAGAAGAGCTGTGTAATGAATCATGACCAAAGATCAAAGAGCTTCACTACAAGAATGCATCCAAAATTAAACTAATGAAGGAGATCCTGGTAGAATAAATGAGAACAAAATATTCTTTAACTCTTGACATGGATCATAGGTCTCAAAGGATTATTAAGAGGACCTAATTAGCTGAGCAAAAGGATATCTTTATGGTTGAAAGGAAATATTATCTTTTGCATTAACATAAGACATATGAGGGAGAATGCCAAAATTGAAAGAGAAGCTTTCAAAAAGAAATGATTTTTTAATGCAAACAAAAATATGGTACATATGAATTCAGTTCAGTTCAGTCACTCAGTCAAGTCTGACTCTTTGTGACCCCATGGACTGCAGCACGCCAGGCTGAATAACATTGGTTATGTTTCATAGTATTAGTTATATTTTGTGTTTGTAAATGCTATATGAGTAGAATTAACTGTGTACATGATGAAGAAGCTAGTGCTAAATTGGAGATGCTAGGAACTGGGAAATACTGGTCAAGCAATAATTTATTGAACCGTTTCTCTTTTAGTTACTGTAGAAGATACAACTGAAGCAGCAAATAAGATCCTTTCCTTAAAAGCCTAAAATTCAATTAAAGGAAATAGATAAGCATAAAAATAGAAATCAAGTATATAACAGATTCTAACCAGTAAAGTGCACAATTATACTTATTCTAAAAGGACATCCCAGAGAAGATATAGTTGACCTAGATATGAATATTAAATGGAAGGAAGGATTTCTGTGTGAAAGTACCTTTAGCAAAGGCATACATGTTCTGTCAAGTATGATAGATTCACAGAATCACAAGGAAGAGCAAAAGTGAGGGTCTGTGGCAGCGCTAGTTACTCAGCTGTAATGATGAGAACATCAGGGAGAAGCCTGCAAGATGAAGACGACTTAGATATAAGCTAACACATGATATGAAGGTGTGGTAAACTTTTGAAAGGGAAATCCACATGAAAAAATTCACTATTTTTCAGTGACCAAGGTTATCTGGGCTGTACTTATACATGAAAAACAAATAGTTCACATAGCATTGTTAAATAATCATTGCTTCATTTTCTTAATCCTCTCCCTCTCTACTTATATCATTTTCCCTCTTCCTTACAATTATATGTTTATACACACTCTTACATGGTCATATTTTTTCAATCTTTTATATTTTTAATTTGTCTTCATTATAATATTTTTTATAAAACGATTGTTCATTTTACTCCCTATCTTTTTTTTTTTAATGCACCTATTCTTATAATAGTTAATGATTTCTAGACCCCTGTAGAGTTTGTCTTGACATGTCTTTTCTATATTTGTGAAAGTGAAAGTGTTTGTCGCCCAGTCGTGTGACTCATTGGGACCCCATGGACTATAGCCCGCCAGGCTCCTCTGTCTATGGAATTCTCCATGGCAAGAATACTGGAGTGGGTAACCATTACCTTCTCCAGGGGTTCTTCCTGACCCAGGGGTCGAAACCTGGTCTCCTGCATTGGTATGAAGATTCTTTTCCTTCTGAGCCACCAGGGAAGCCAGTCTATCCTCCTGTGTGCCTGCTAAGTTACTTCAATCTCCAGTTGTGTCCAGATTTTTGTGATCCTGTGGACTATAGCCCGCCAGACTCCTCTTCCAGGGGATTCTCCAGGTAAGAATACTGGAGTGGGTTGCCATGCCCTCCTCTAGGAGATATTCCTGACCCAGGGATCCAACCCGAGTCTCTTATGTCTCATTGGCAGGCTTGTTCTTTACCACTAGCACCTCTTCTGTCTTCATCCAGTGTTTAAATATCAAGGGACCCATCAAGTTTTAAATCTTTCAATCAGCTTTGTAGTTTATTCCTACCATCTCTATTCCAATATATGGGAACACAAGAACTATCTTAATTTTTGTTGTTTTTGGTAACTAAAACAGAAGTAAAGAGAAAAAAGGGAATGCAACAAACAGGAACTAAAATTTATTACTGCATGCTGGACACTTTGCAAAAAAAAATTACCCACATTATTTAACCAGCATAATAATCCCATCGAGTAGAAACTGTTCTGCTTGCAGATGAGGAACCAGGTGATTAGAGAAGTTAAGTAATCCACCAAAGATCACATAAGGTCTCCCTGAAGAAGTAGGGATCCACGCTGGGGCTTTCTGACTTCAAAACCCTTGCATTCAATCCCTGTGCTGTTATCTCAGCCCTGACTGTGTCTTCTCCAACTCAAGCCAAGCAGTGTTTTAAAAGAATACACAAAGTTAAAAATAATCAAAGCTGTGCTTTTCAAGAATGTTATTTAGATAAGGCTATGAAATTATAGTGACTTATATGGTCCACATAAAAAGTATTGTCTTAATGTCTTAGAAACACTCTTTGTTTTTTATGTTAAAGTTATAACTTGTGTGATGTGTATGATGCAAAAGTTTTTAGAAAAGCATTCAGACAGATAAGGATATTTAGTTTAATTCACTTGTTCAAAAGGGCATTTGATTCAGAAAACAAAGGAGGAAGAAGAGGAGAAGGAGGTGGAAGGAAGAGAGGGAGGGTGGGAAGGGAGGAAGGAGAAAAGGGAAAAGAAGAGAAGGAGGGAGAGGAAGAGATCTACTAAAAAAGCATAAACTTCATGAGCTGGTTAAATGACTGCATAAAATAGCAAAATAGTGTAAGATGAAGATAATCGTAACCAAAAGCTTCAGGAAAAAATTAAACTCAGATCATAGCAGACTGAAAAACAAATAAGCCTGCATGGGATTTTGCAGTAGCTCATGCCTTTGGGTGTGAATGTGTTCAGTGAAAATATACTGGGCAAGGTGGGAGGTTAAACAGAAAGATTTAGAAAGAAGAATGCAGAGTAAATAAAATCATTACAAGAATTTTTTTTTTTTTTTTTTGACTGCACATGGAGATCTTGGTTCCCTGACCAGGGATCAAACCTGTGCCCCATGTAGTGTAAGCACAGAGTCATATTCACAGAACCCCAGGAAAGTTCCTAGAAGACTTGCCTTTTGCTTACTGACTTTATCCAAGTCTGAATGTTCTGAATAAATCCATTCTCCCCATACCTCATAATATCTCCTAAATCAATAGCTTCCATCCTAGAATATTCTGATCTTGGTTCCCTCTCATTTTACTTAAGGAGTAGAGTCCCAGTTGCCCTGACAGGACTTGCAGGACTGTGATCCCCATCTGGGGAGAAGACTGTCTTCCTACCTAGCCATGCCTTTCACCTCCATTTATCACCGGAAAGGATGCGAGTTGTGTGTTTTCCTCACTCAGGCCTGGTGTACAATATGTAGCAAGAGTTTTGTCAGGAGTTTTCCCTTTGAGGAGGATGGATTAAAAGTCACATCATGGCTTTCTTAAAAGTCCTCACTAGCACATCTGGAGTAAGCAAGGTATTAGAAATAGGTCTACTTTGAAGGAAATGACTTGTGTTTCTGTTGAAAGTTCTGCTGTATCAATAGGGGACAAATGCCCTGGAGAATCAGAACCAGATCACCAAGAGTGGTAACAGTCCCCAAAGGTTAATTCATGCAGAAGGGTTGGAAACCATCGTATTTTGTAATGTCAGTTTCTATTATGCCATACATTGAGTAATGTCAATATGTAGCATAATCAAACTTAAAAGCTTAAAATTATTTAAATAATTCTCCAAATCTAAATTATTCTATGATCTCTCAGTAATCATGATGCTCCCCTGATTTCTTATCTTCTTTCTTTAAAAAATCTAAATTATATATTTCAAAACATCAGTTTTGTGTTGTGTGTGTGTGTGTGTGTGTGTGTGTGTGTAAGAAAGTGCAAAATGATCCTTTGACCTTATTTAACTAGGGAGAATCTGAATTATGAAGAAGTTAAATACTATTATCTGGCCACAGCAAAAGGTCACCAAATGAAGAAAGATAATTTGTGGGTCTGATTTCTTCCTCTGGATTATAAAGTTCAGGCAGTAGTAAAAAGAGGAGGAAATTTCCACAAACGGGAGTTGGTGATGGACAGGGAGGCCTGGCGTGCTGCGATTCATGGGGTCGCAAAGAGTCAGACACGACTGAGCGACTGAACTGAACTGAACTGAACTGATGGGCAGACAAATCCTGAGTGAAGTTCCATGAATCAAGCTCTCATTCTTTTCTCCAAACTTGTCTCCTCATCCACTTTAAGATATACTGACTTCTAAAGAAATATTGAGGAAATTAATACATATTTCACAAATATAAAGTAATTCCTAAATTTATGAAGGTATAATGCCACAGCATTGATTTTTGTGATACTCTGTATCTTCTTAAAGTTCTTTAAAAGGTCAATGAACTTTTTAAAAGAAATTATGTATCATCTTTTTACTAGGATTCCATCATCTTTATTTTAGAGTTTAATTTCCCGCCCCTAGGCTTCAGAATTTATTTGTTAATGTGTTGTCTTTTTCTCTCTTTTCCTTACCTCTTCCCAATACTTTTGTTCAACTGTTACGTTTGTTCCTTACTCTCTGAAACCACAATTGTAAACAGTTTATTTTTAAATTTGAAACAGATTGCTGTTAGCAGTATTTTGCTTGTGTAGTGGTTAACCATACATGCTCTGGAGGCAGACTGCCTGGGTTTACTTCCCTGTTTCCCCACTTATTAGCTGGGAAAAACAGGCAAGTCTTGCATAAGTGAGGCCTTTCTTTGTTTCAGTGTCCTAATCTATAAAATAAATATAATAATAGTACCAACATCACAGGATTGTGTTAAAGATTAAATGAGTTAAGATACAGAAAATGCTCGGAGCATGGCCTGGCATATGTCCTTCACTGTGTAAGTGTTAGTAATGATTGTTTTATTCCCCTGGTCCATCACCTCGCTAAATGGTTAGGAGTGGATCAGAAGTTCAGTGCTGCTCATGGTCAACTTGCATCTTCCTCTGGATTAGAGCACCATTCACAGAATGATGCTCTATCAGATTCTAACCCAGAAAAGTTTGCCAACTTGACACATAGATTCTTTGGCAACCAATGGCATGTGTGTGGTCTTGGCTCATCTGAAGACCCCTTGTTGATTTTGCATCTGGACATAGCGGGCCAACATTATATGATGTACAAGGTGTCACTAAAGCCTGCAGGGGCTCCTTCAATCACAGGAAAGTGGCAGGTCTCATTGTTTCTGTTGGGGAGCAGACATAGAGCCCACCTGACTTAACTCTTCCAAGTGAGTAACATCCCAATTTGGCTTCTAGTTTGGAAGATGAGCTCTCCTGAGTCACGCAGAATCAAGTAAAACTGTATTATCAGTAAACATTTATTGACTCTGTCTCCATATCCCCCAGACCTTTGTTTCTTCTCTGTGATAACAAGCATGACTTTCTCCATGAAGCATCTATATCAGTGTTTGTTACCCCTACAAACTGTGTCTACAGTAGCTGCTTTGAAGTTTCTTCTGAATCATTGCTCTAAATTATGTTCCCAGACTACTTAGAAAGTAATATTCTATATTTTCGCTATAACCACTGATGTGCTGTATAGAAAAACACAATTTTTCTTATAGTAAAACAATGTTGTTGACACTGATGAAATTCCAGAAAGGAACAATATGAAGACTCTATCATCAGAGTCATGCAAAAGCCTTTTTTATGTTTTTTTTAAAGCAATATCTTTATCACATTCAACACAATCTGATGATAACATTTCCCTATACATGTAAAGCAATGATAATATGAAAGCTCTCCTTTGCTTCCAAGCATTGTATATGCATAAGAACAAAGTAGCAAAAATGATTGTATACAGACAATTTTACCAAAGAAACCCTTTCCCACATCTCAGTTTTGTGAACTTTCACCAGAACATGGTATCTTGTACTGTTTCATAAACTTGGAACAGAGACTATATAATTTCCAAGCTTGTAACTTTAGGAGAAAGTACCTGGAATAATGTAGAAACTTAACAATTACTCATGAAATAAATCAGTGAATAAGTATCTAAGTGTACTGTCTGCTATCTGTCTGTATTTAGCACATTTGCTGTAAAATTAATAGCCTATTACAAGTTACAAGCAATGCCTCTGTTAGAAGAAAGTCATTAAGGTATTTGTCCTGAAATTAAAAACAATTATTCTTAGTTGTATTTTCAGGTGATACTATACTGACTTGCTCAATCAGATCACAGCCGAGCAAAATCACTTTTTGTCTTTAATCAATTCTCATTTCCAAGAGACACCAAAGTAGCACCCAAGAGAAACTAGGGGAGAGTTTCTAACATGTACTACAAGTTAGCTTATAATTTTTTAAAAATTGCTTTGTCATGGAGTCAGAAAGGTTTTAGCTTCTTTAAAAAAAAATGATTTGCAACATTCTGACTAATGTCAAGGTTTCCAGTAAAGAAGAGTCTCATAAATGTGCTGATTCAGAGGAAAGATGAAAACAGAGTAAAAACAACCACAAGATGAATAATTTGTATCTCTAATGTACACTGATTTCTTGTTTTAAACATGTACCAGCAGCAAGGGAATTCATTTGACCTAGAGGAGATACTGTTATCATTTCTAGCAACATCCTTTATCCTGTTTGAAAGAATAATTTTGTATTACATTGTTAAATTCAAATAAACATTTGAATGCTGTAATTAAAGCTCAAGATAATGATAACTGAATAATGATGAATTATGAAGAACCATTGTAAATTAGTACCTCTCACATCAAGAATATGTGTGAACAGAATGAATAAAAAAAGGAGCCAAAAGGAAAAGGAATCTGTAACTTGTAACTTCCATATGCTGATAAAGGTTTAATTAATTTAAAACACAATCTGCTGAAAAATTTTTAAGTTTTTGTTTAAAGTTATGGTACTAAGTGTTCTCCATATTTGGACAATGGCCACCAGTGGCCCAGATCACATTTTAATTTTAGGAAACTTAGAGGTTTATGTTCAGGGTCAATCAAAACAAATACTATTCTAACCCTCTCAAGGTATGGAAGGGTTGATGTTTGTTTCAAGATGTAAGGAAGAAAGATGGGAGAAGAATGACTGTCGAGTTACTCTTCACTTTCCTCTAAACCAGTGACCTTGACATCAATTGAGTATTGTATGTGTGTATTAGAATCACTTAAAGAGTTTTAAAAATTACTGATGATTGAGTACCATTCCCCCAAATTCTTATTTAATTAATTTGAATGACCTGGGCATTAAAACCTCTCAAATTTCCCCCAAATAATTCTAATGTGCAACTAATTTTAAGAACCACTGATCCAAATAAAGTAAGAAGAAAGATGTAAGGGATGGTTAATAGTTTAAAAGTCTTAAAAAAATCCTAATTCAGTTAAATATTTTAGTCTCTCTCCTGTTGGCAAAGACCAGAATTGTTGCTTTTTATGCTCATTTGTGGTTTAAGGCAATGGATAGACCTGCAATAAAAGCAATGTTTCCAAGCTTTATCAAACTATCTATTCAATAATAGCAGTCACTAAATAAACTATTATCTGCAAATAACTGATGTAGTGTTGTAAAATATTCAAAGATGAATTAGATCTGATCCCCCTTTCAAGTAGCACACAAGCTAATGGAATGTTTGCTACATCAACCATAGTCAGGTGTTATAAACAATCGGATCTGGAAAAGAGGCTAATGACTTCTTGAAAAGTGCTTATATAGCCCCAAAGTTATGATGGCAAAGCTAAAAACACAATTTGAAAAACAGTGCTACTGTTTATAATAGCTGGACATGGAAGCAACCTAGATGCCCATCAGCAGATGAATGGATAAGGAAGCTGTGGTACATTTACACCATGGAATATTACTCAGCCGTTAAAAAGAATTCATTTGAATCAGTTCTAATGAGATGGATGAAACTGGAGCCCATTATACAGAGTGAGGTGAGCCAGAAAGATAAAGAACATTACAGTATACTAACACATATATGCGGAATTTAGAAAGATGGTAACGATGGCCCTATATGCAGGGCAGAAGAAGAGACGCAGAAGTACGGAACAGACTTTTGAGCTCTGTGGGAGAAGGGGAGGGTGGGATGTTTCGAAAGAACAGTATGTATATTATCTGTGGTGAAACAGACCACCAGCCCAGGTGGGAGGCATGAGTCAAGTGCTCGGGCCTGTTGGGCTGGGGGGATCCAGAGGAATCGGGTGGAGAGGGAGGTGGGATGGGAGACCGGGGTGGGGAATTCGTGTAGCTCTATGGCTGATTCATATCAATGTATGACAAAACCCACTGAAAAATAAAAAAATAAATTAAAAAAAAAAAAAAAAAACAGTGCTAGGTCATAGACACATAGTACTGTGACAGATTAGGCCTAAGAAAGTGGAGACATGAGCATTAGCTGATGAATAGAGCTATGCATTGGTTGCAGACTGAGAAGCTAAGAGTATCTTGTTTCCAAGTATAGAATTTGAGATCTGAAATGGTTGCTCAGAAATCTTAACATTCTAAGGGGTTTATTTGTGAAAGTGCTTCCTAGTTGACAATTAGAATTTTTTTAATTGAAATAAAGAGCATATTTACAAACAATCGATTGAATTAATAAAAGTTGGTTTTAAGGTTTTAGATTACCATGAGCTTGTCAGATGAGTGTTATCCAGTAAACTCTGGCTCGGTAATTCAGTTTGCATTATTTTTTTATTTGTATTGAAGATATACACAATGTGTGTGCATGTGTGTTTAAATATATGTTTATGGGCTACAAGTGAGCTTGTGTTGTTATTTAGTCACTAAGTCATGTCTGACTCTTTTGCAGTTTCATGGACTGTAGCCCACAAGGCTCTGTACGTGGAATTTCCCAGGCAAGAATACTGGAGTGGGTTGCCACTTCCTTCTCGAGGGGATCTTCCTGACCCAGGAAATGAACATAGGTCTCCTGCATTGGCAGATGGAGTCTTTACCACTGAGTCTACCACGAAGGCAGTAACACTATACATAGGGGGAATTACTGCAGAAAACTCCATAGGTTTTCCTCCACTCAAATCTACCTTGTGTGGTGTTGACAAGCTTTCCAGGCACTGTCAGAGTACATTTGACCTTGGAATTAGAATATCCCAATATTCCCAATGGACATGGAATAACAGACTGGTTCAAACTTGGGAAAGGAATATGTCAAGGCTGTATATTGTCACCCTGCTTATTTAACTTACATGCAGAGTACATCAAGTGAAATGCCAGGCTGAGTGAATCACAAACTGGGTCAAGATTTCCAAGAGAAATATCAACAACTTCAGATATGCAGGTGGCACCCTAATGGCAGATAGTGAAAAAGCAATAAAGATCTTCTTGATGAAAGTGAAAGAGGAGAGTGAAAAAACTGAGTTAAAATTCAACATTCAAAAACTAAGATCATAGCATCTGGTCCCATCATTTCATGGCAAATAGAAGGGGAAACAGTGGAAGCAGTGGCAGATTTTATTTTCTTGGGCTACAAAATCACTCCAGAAAGTGACTGCAGCCATGAAAGTAAAAGACACTTGCACCTTAGAAGAAAAGCTATGACAAACCTTGACCACGTATTAAAAAGCATAGACATCACTTTGCCAACAAATGTATGTATAGTCAAAGCTGTGGTTTTTCCAGTAGTCATGTAGAGATGTGAGAGTTGGACCATAAAGAAGGCTGAGTGCCAAAGAACTGATGCTTTTGAACTGTGGTGTAGGAGAAGACTCTTGAGAGTCCCTTGGACTACAAGGAAATCAAACCAGTCAATCCTAAAGGAAATCAACCCCAAATATTCATTGGAAGGACTGATGCTGAAGCTGAAGCTCCAATAATTTGGCCACCTGATGGGAAGAGTTGACTCATTGGAAAAGACCCTGATGCTGGGAAATATTGAGGGCAGGAGAAAAAGAGGGTGACAGAGGTTGAGATGGCTAGATGACATTATCAACTCAATGGACATGAATTTGAGCAAACTCCAGGAGATGGTGAAGGACAGGGAAGCATGGCATGCTGTAATGCATGGGGTCACAAAGAGTCGGACACGACTGAGTGACTGAACAACAAATCAAGGTTTGTTGATTCAACAATGATAAAGTATGTTGGCGGTTTATGCATTTGATATGACGTGATGAATATGGCACTTTATTTTGCGACTTCCTCCCCCCAACCCATGGCCCAGTCTGACTAAGAGAAGACATCAGAGAAATCCCAGAGGAGGGACATTCTACTACAGATCCTCTTCCACCACGTACAACTTTCACAGCTCTGTTTTCCCCACCAGCACCTAGAAACTCAGAGAAGAAAGTAAGGCTGAAACCCAATCCTTGTCTCTCTTTGGTAATTAAAACGTGAAGGATGCAAGCCACGTCATCTCATGATGTTGCATTCCCTGTTACACACATTTCTGGTGGCGGTGGAGACAGGCAATAAGAGTTTCCAGCTCCTACAGTAACCATACATTCCAGTTTGGGATAAAGTGACAGGAGAGTTGACCATCAGCCAGCAAAAGAGATCCAAACACCCAAAGGAAGTTTATCAATATAAAAGTAATCATTTTGTATTTAAGTCGGGAGCCTTATAGCTGAGCACATGATGCCAAATTACCCTAGTTATATGGCTATATTTGAGCATGGAAATATCATAGTAAAACCTCAGAAGTCATTTTCCCTCAAGACTTGATCAATATCAATTTGGTTACAGTGTGTATGTTCTCCTAAGTCTGAATGCTTTCTATTTCTATTTTAATGCTGTATGTTGCTGGGAATAAAGCTTGTATTCTTCCTCCTCCTGGATTACTGTCTTTTTGCAGGAGACTACTTTATATGATTAATTTGTGATATTCCTTATCAAAAGTGTGAGACTTATCGTTAGTCTTCTCATAGACTCCTTTCATCAGTCTCACCCCACCCACACATTTCAAGGGTTGCAACTAAAAAATTATTTTTGAATTCATAAGTCATGTATAATGCTAGTGGAATTTTATTATCCAAATATAGGAAACCACAGACTGAATTTAAACACTAAAATAATTTCTTAGTCACATTTGTACTTTCTAATGTGTATATATATATATATATATATATGTATATATATATATATATATATATAACTTGTAAATATGCTTTGTCTTTAAATAGTTACTATTTCTCTCTCTCTAAATGGATTTACTATTAATCACTTAGAGACATTAATGATAAAATGTTTCAGCATTTTTCATGTGATTCTTGAGATATTTGGATGCCTGATAGAATTAATTTATTTAGAGATTATTAGACATTTTACACTGCCATCTAGTGATGTGTAAACTCAGATAAGCTGAAGTTTGGGTGAAGTTGAGGAATTTGCCAAGCCCATCTAAAAACCCTGCCCTCCCATTGCCAGCCCTTTCCGATAGTTTAGAGAAACACTCGTTTTAGTAACTCTTAGTTTTAATCTCAGTTTCTTCATCCTTTATAATTCACACTGCAAACTTCAGGGGAATGTCAACTTACCTTTGAAAACTGGAGGAGGAAATGGCAACCCACTCCAGTATTCTTGCCTGGATAATCCCCATGAAGTGCCTGGTGGGCAACAGTCCAAGGAGTTGCTAAGAGTCAGACACGACTGACTCAGACATGACAGTCATGTCAGTCATGTCAGTCAGACATGACTGACACCAGTAACGACCTTTGAAAAAGATGCAGTTTCAGTTCAATGCAGCATTCCTCGGATGGGTGTACTTGTGATGATGTTTACCATTTACTGAAAGCTTGCCATTTGTCAGGCACTGCTCTAAGTTCTTTCCAGGTCCTAACTTATTTAGTCCACACCAGCCTTAGGAGGCAGTTACAATTTTGTCCTTGTTTAACGCAAAGTCCCATAAGAAATGACTGAACTGCTATTTAAATCCAGTCAAGTTGGTTTCAGAGTCCATATGTCTAACGAGACAAACATTCCAGAGAAGAATTAATGCTGTCTCCACTGTCTCTCTCCTACATACATGTTCACATGTTCACCTCTGACTGCCTAGAGTCACCTTGCTGTGGAATCTTACCTTGGTTTTGCTTTCTACATGTAGCTAGTAAAAGTCAGGAGTTTATTTCTGTCTCACCATATTAGTGTTTGCAATTTGAGCTCTAACCTTAAAACTAAAAAGCAAGCTCTAGATAGAGTGCAGGGAACTCTATTCAGTACTCTGTGATGAGCTCTATGGGAATAGAAACTAAAAAAGAGCGGATATATGTATGTGTATAACTGTTTCACTTGTTGTACAGTAGAAATTAACACAACATTGCAAATCAACTATACTCCAATAAAAATTAATTAGAAAAACACTACATAAAGGCAACACAGGTTTTTCTTTTCTTTTTCACCAAGAGAATACAAAATAAGAATGAGATAGAGTTGATTCCAGCAGGGCAGTGCAGGATATGCCTACTTAATTGTTGTTTATAAGAAATATCATTTGAGTTAGCCAAATGATTAATTCTGTAACAAAAAGTGGCAGAAAATTGCATCTTTCATAGAAAGTCGAGGCAACGTTAGCAATTAGTCAGCATTGCTTTCTCCACTAGGTGATTGTCTACAATTCAGGGGGTTGTGGGAAGAATGTGGGGTGTGCTGGGGCAGGGGAGGAGAGCAGATGATAGCAGAGCAGCAGCATGTTTGTGATGGGGGGACTGTGCGTATGCTTGTGTGTTGAGTGGATGTGGGAAGAGGAGACACCTTGTGCCAAACAGAATAGAGCTCTGTCATGGACCCAAACAGATAATTACAAAATGAACAATGTTCTGCAAGTAGAACATATTCTCTTGTATTTCAGAGCATACAGAGTGTCCTAAGAATTTAAGAAATAAAAGATTTCCTTTAAACTATAGGGTTTGAGCTGAGGTTTGAAGGATTATTATTGTTCTGTTGAGTTCTGTATTTCTAAATGCTATTCTTACACTTTCACAGCTCTCTCATCCCTCCATTTCCAAACATCTACACAACAAATAACACAGTAGAATGGAAAAATATCCATGATTCTCTAAGACAGGGAGATGATGGTTTACTTAAAACAGTTAACCACTTACAGTTCCTTTACTGACTCTTGTTTAATCACTAAGTGAAAGTCACTCAGTCGTGTCCAACTCTTTGTGACCCCAGGGACTGAACAGTCCATGGAATCCTCCAGGCCAGAATACCGGCGTGGGTAGCCGTTCTCTTCTCCAGGGGATCTTCCCAAACCGGGGATCAAACCCAGGTCTCCTGCACTGCAGGCAGATTCTTCAGCAGTTGACCCAGCATGGAAGCCCAAGAATATCGGAGTGGGTAGCCTATCCCTTCTCCAGGGGAATTTCCCGACCTGGAAATTGAGCCGGGTCTGCTGCATTGAAGGCAGATTCTTTACCAGCTGAGCTACCAGCGAAGCATTTAGTCACTAAGCGGCGTCCAGCTCTTTGTGACTCTATGGACTGTAGCCCACCAGGCTCCTCTGCCCATGGAATTTTCCAGGCAAGAATAGTGCAGTGGGTTGACATTTCCTTCTCCATTCTTAGGCATCTGTTAATTATACAAGCAGTATATTTTGAAATGTCTGATCGAGAAAACTTTATGAAAAGGTATTCTGTGGGGACAACAGTCCTGTCCCTAGCAATGGCTTTGCCCTCTTCAGGAGAAATATTCTGTTGAGTTATTTCTTCAGGATATTCAATACCTAACTCCAATCCCAGATCCCTAGTCATGACCTTTCTGTTTTGGTCATGTCACTAAGATTTTGAAGCTTCATATAAGTACAGCCAGAAAAATTACAAGCCAGGTATATAAAAAATGAGCCTGGCCAGGATTTAATGTTTTTGAAACACTTCACTTTGCTCAGCACTCTCCCCTGTGATTCCGAAGTATTTTCATTCAACCTGGCCATGTCAGGATGCATCAGCCATTGTCTGAATACTGAGGATATGAAGATAAGTAAGACATGTTTAATTAATGTCTGCTGAATTAATGTCTTCTTGAACTTAAGCTTTCAGACAATGTCCTTTTGACCATTCCTCAGAACTTAAGAGCTGCCAGTCTATTGGGCAGTTGGTTAACTTCCATTACCTACTAAAAACACCTCTGAACTCTAATACATATGGTAGCCCCAAGAAGGCTTTTATGTTTCCCTTCCAGGGTGGCCATGATCTTGAATTACCCTCAGGAACATCTCCAGCCTCTACCTACAGTTCATAGAATCATTTCAAATCATTTTAGGAGCTCTGGTTGGTCCTTTGAAGCCACAGCTCTTGCCAGAAATGGTTCATAAAAAGTACCCTGACTTGGAAATAAGTCATATTCATCTACATTGAAAGACAGGGCGTGGGCTCCCAAGTTCTAAGAATTTCCCTGTGGCATGTGAGACACTGAGGTGGGAACGAATTCACTGATATTTCTGGACTACACATACACATCTGTGAGTTGTTTATGAAGGCAGTTCTATCCCCAAGTAGTAAAAGCTTGCCCTTATCTCACTTCCTAAGGAGACTTCGATAGACCCAACAAAGTGGATGTGAAGGAGAAAATCTGGAGTGATCACCCTGGGATAAAATGGAATTTAGAGAATTAAACAGGGCTGATACATGGAAAAAACATCAAGAAATGTTTCTCAGGAAAAGCTGCTGAGAAAGGCCAAGTCTATTTTCTGCCTTAACCCAATAAAGTCCAGCAATGATGATTATAAAAAATGTTGTAAAGGTTTCTGGTGAACTTGTAACTTGCCTTTATTTATTATTTTGTTTCCTTCTATTTCTACTATTCAAAAAATAACAACATATTTTATAACAGAAAATCTGTTTGCTTGCTTAGAGAATGGAGAAGGATGCAAAAAAATGGTAAGCCCCCCAATACCACAAGCTCAAGGTCCAGTTTGAAGAAATTTTAATCAAAACAAGAAGAAACAGAAGGAGATCTTCTACTCAAGATTGTATAGACAGAGCAAGCTCCTGGCTCAGAAGTGATTTTAGGAAATATAGGTGAGTGGGATCCATGGCTGATTGTATTCATCATGTCTTTTCATTCTGTATTTCTGATGCTTTGTCATCTTGGGGCCTCGCTGACTCTGGAGAGACCACCCCTGCAAGGACTAGGTATTCCTACAGAGAGAAAAAGACTTGCCTGCAAGTGTGCAGTTAAGATGCAAACCAACCAATCCAGTGCCAGTACCCCAAACCACCGCCTTCATTTATCTCTTACACTTTGCACCACCGCCCCCCTTCCCGACTGACTCTTGACCAGGTTCCAGACAACTAGGAATAGCTCTGTGTCCCCAAACCTATTGAAATGCTTCAAGTTAGCCAATCCTAAACCTTATTACCTTGCCTTGCCCACACTTTCCCACAAAAACCACAATGAAGGCTCTTGTCCACATTTTCTGCTCACTTCTTCTGCTTCTTGAATAACCTTGCTGTTTCCTCATGTACCCGTCTCCCTGACCTCCATGAAGCACCATGACTCTGTACAATATTAATAGACAGAAAACTCAATTAAGTGGAGTCGGGAGACAAGAAGGGGGAGCCCTCATACCCTACAAAGACAGCAGGGACCAACAAGAACAAAGACTGCTTTTCTGGAAATGACTCAGCCAATGAAAACAAAGTATATTAACACATATCTGGGGACTACAGAAAACTGGTGCAGATGAACGTATTTGTAGGGCAGGAATAGAGACACAGATGCAGAGAATAGACTTGTGAACACTGGGGTGGGGAAGTGAGGAGGATGAACTGAGAGACTGGTACTGACACATGTGCACTGCAGTGTGTGAAACACAGCTAGTGGGAACCTGCTGCATAGCGCAGGGAACTCAGCTCAGTGCTCTGTGGTGGCCTAGAGGGGTGGGATGGGGCAGGGGGGGTCCAAGGAGGAGGGGATACATGCACATATGTGGGGCTGATTCACATTTTTGTACAACAGAAACTAACACAACATTGTAAAGCAACCATACCCCAATTTTTTTTAAAAGCAAAGAAATACTGTGGACTCTGTTTACTAGCCCTCCCAACTCCCCCCTCCTCCCTATAAAGCATTCTCCTCTCCTTGCTGTGTGGAGACTCACACATGGCTTGCCATAGTTGCAGACCTTGAATTGCATTTCTCTGCTGATCCCAACTAAACCCATTTTTTCCTGGGGGGAGACCTGACGGTCTATCTGTTTCAGGTCAGCATCCCCTTCTGTTGGGATCTGTGAATATAACAAACTACCTTTTCAATGGCAATTGTATTCTGGTCTGTTTGCATCACCAAAAGTAAATAAATATAAAATCCACACTCTAGAACAGTGATTTCAAAGCAAGCTCTCTTCCCTATGTCCTCCTTCGAGAAGGAGGGTAAGACTCATTATTCCAAATGAGGCCTGTTTTCTCCTTTCCATTTTGGAAACAAAGAATGACAGAGATTTTTTTCAAAGCAGATTTAAGATTGCTTTGGTTTAAGAATATTTCTTTGATTCATCAAGATTTTTTTGTATAGTCACTTGATAATATTTTTGGTATAATAAGTCATATTTACCCAAACCCTTGACACACTTAGTATTATATAGATGGGGCTTCTCTCCATTTCCTGAGCCTTTCCGTTTCTTTTGTTTCCAGGTAGGGCCATTTGAATTCCACGTGTGTGAGAGACTGTTCTAAGATGTGGTGGGGATGGTTTAGTTGCTAAGTCGTGTCCAACTCTTGCAACCTCATGGACTGTATACCACCAGGCTCCTCCATCCATGGGATTTCCCAGGCAAGGATACTGGAATGGGTTGCCATTTCCTTTTCCAGGGTATCTTCTCGACCCAGGGATCAAACCCACGTCTCTTGTGTCTCCTGCATTACAGGCAGATTCTTTACCACTGAGACACCAGGGAAGCTCCCAGATGTGGAAAGGAGCCTAATTTTAACTATGAGATACTTCAGTCTCACTAATTCAACACCTGGTTGGTGCAGAAGGCAATCATCCTTGCCCCTAGTAGCACTCTCCAGTTCTACACCCAACTCTGGCATCCATTTTAATCCCGAGTCCTTCCCCAGTTCTGAAAAGTGGCCTAATAAGAAGAAATTTAATTAATCAAATTTAAAAGGGATTAATAAAATTAAAACAAGTGAAAATAGAAAATAACTTAGATCCAAAGTTTGCTGAGTAATGCACAACAGTCTAGCGTGTGTAAGGCATGAGAAGCTGTTAGGATTAAGAGGGCTGTGGGTTAACTGGAAGGCAGAGAGAAGCTTGTACTCCATTAAAAATTTTAAAAACAAAACTTTTTAAAAAAGAGATCCAAATAATGAGAGGAACCAGGAGCACTGAGTTACAGATTCCTCAGACCTAGGAATCCTGAGAATGCTGAAAAGAAAAAAAAGAGTGACTCCAGGAGGGAAAAAAATATATATATATAAGCAAGAACTGCTTTTTTTGTGAAAGAAAAGCTTATTAGGAGTCTAAGTGCCTAGAATGAAAGGATTAGAATTCTACCCTTACAGTTTCTAAAATATTTTTGTTGCTAAGATTGCTGGATGTAGCATAGCATAGGATAAGTACAGAGGAATGAACAGGCATCAGCAACAGGCAATGTCTCAAGGGTATGTGTTTGATGAATTCTTAGCTTCAGTCTTAAGATGGAAGAGAGAAGAGAAGTGATTGAACTGATTTGAGTATTTGAATTATGTATACAGATATTTAAAATCTCACAGTGGAAGACGTGTAGAATTCTAAGTTGACCTGAAAAACTGATATTAAAATTGCCCAAGTGTAAAGGTAGGAATTGAAGGTCCACAATGGAGAAGTGAAATAAAGGAAACAATTCAGGAAATGT
Source organism: Muntiacus reevesi (assembly GCF_963930625.1). NCBI lineage: Eukaryota > Metazoa > Chordata > Mammalia > Artiodactyla > Cervidae > Muntiacus > Muntiacus reevesi. The sequence goes on along the minus strand of NC_089254.1, from coordinate 84,039,191 downwards.
CTAAGAGTTGTTCATCTGGAGTTTTGCTGAGAGTTGAGTTTTGCTGATGTTGGAACTCTTGTTCCTGGTGCACTTGATTTCCTTATAGAGCAGATCTGCTGGATATGTGTAGTGTATCAGCTGCTCTAGAGTGACAGAGGCCAGATGGATGGTTTCCAAGAGTCTGAGACAGCTGCTGAGATCACTGAACCTACGAGGCAGGAAGGGAGGAAGCCACTGGCAGGGCTGAGGTCAAGGTTGTAGCACCAGGGCTTTCATGGGGCAGCCTGCCTGGTCCCAGAGTCCCGCTTTACTTCCTTTTAGAGATTTGTGTGTGTGTGTGTGTGTGTGTGTGTGTAGAAATGAAAGCAAGCGAGACTTTAAGCCAAGTCTCACTCTTAAAAATCAAGTATATATATATATATGTAGCCCTCAAAATTTTCCTTTTCTATATTGCTACTGCTACTGCTAAGTCACTTCAGTCGCGTCCAACTCTGTGCGACCCCATCCCTGGGATTCTCCAGGCAAGAACACTGGAGTGGGTTACCATTTCCTTCTCCAATGCATAAAAGTGAAAAGTGAAAGTGAAGTCGCTCAGTCATGTCTGACTCTTCGCAACCCCATGGACTGCAGCCTACCAGGCTCCTCCGTCCATGGAATATTACAGGTAGAGTATTTGTTGTGAGAAGCATATTTATCAAAGCTCTATGAGTGTTATTCTTAAAGCCTTGCTTCTCTGTGTTCTTTATAAAGGCTATTGTGTTCCCATGTTATAGAAAATACTCTCTGCACAGTAAGTAATGTCCTTGAATGAATAAACTGTACTTTCCACATAGATGAAAGTGATACTAGTCAAAAAAAAAAAAACCTTTTAGAAAAAACTATAAATCTTTAAGATGAATTTTCTGTTCTGTGATAAGATAAATTATTGTTTTAAAGGGGTTTGGCTTTGCTGGTTGAATTGACTCTTAGTGAGTGACTGAAAAGTTTTCAAATCTATTATTTTATTGTATTATATATACACAGGCAACTATCTGAATAATTATAAGTATAGTAGATACATACATAGGAATTGACTATAGTGTGATCCGTTGACATTATTTTTGGTAAAATGGTGAAAAAAACTGAAATGAACTTTTTTGGCCAACCTAGCAAATTTTGGGTTTGATGAATGTTGCTCTATCCGCATGTAGTGGTAGTCACGCAAAAGCATTCTCAAAAATCTCCAGCACACCACATTCAGAAATAAACTGTTTTCCTCTTTCCATGATGGCACAATGGGTTTGAGTGATCATCAGTGGTGACCCAGAGACCATGTTCCATTCACTGAGCAAAGTCTATTGCCCATGTCTACAATTTAATTCATTAATACTCTGGAAGACTTGTAGGACAACTCATGGTATCTGTTTGGAGAAAATGAGATCTTGTGCACATTCATCATATTAGTTATGGTGTGATTTATTTTCTCCAGCATTCACATTGGCGTGTTACCAATTTCATGTAAAAAATACAAAATTGCCTTTCTAAGATTTGTGTTCATTTTAATAAGCCAATGTACATATTGATTCTTAATATTTTATAGCTTTTGCTTGATATCTAGGGAAGGTTATTCTATTTCTTTGAATAATGTTGTAGGATTATTATCCCTCTGGAATTTCTATATTCAGATATATGTTCGGACATTCATTCAGTTTAGATCATACTTATATGCAGTATGGACATATAAGCTGAAAAATTAAGACATGCAAGAGCTTAAACTTACAAAGTATAGTCAAATGGAGTAAATTCAACCAATAGCACATAATTCAAACCTTTCAGTTCTTTATTATCTGGGTGAAACTTACCAATAAGGCATTAATTAGCCATATGTTACATCAAAAAATATTTCCTCAATCAAGTGGCAACACCCTAATTATAGGAAATGATAAGGACCATTTAATACTTGCAAATTGCCCACAACCAGGGGAATTAGAGGGTAGACTGAACTGTAACACCTTGCTATAAAAGATGGGCCAGCTGCAGAGAGATTTATCATCCTGTCTATTTCAGTCTTTGCCAAGTATAAGCCCACCTCACTCCATTACCTATGGATATATGCAAAAAAAACTATTTCTTATATAGTCTGACAGCAAACCCATATTAATATGCTAAGAAACTAAACAGTAAAAGCCTATGGTTAAATTGTGTGGAAAATGTTCCCAGTTAAATGCTTGTGTGCTGTGACTAGATCCATATAGACTGAAGCAAAGAGAAAGAAAACAGAGATTTCATACACTAACATTGCTACAGTCTCCCCAAAGACAAGCATCTGTAAGGTAGAATTTAACTACAACAATAAAAAGTCAAAAAATGGCTTTCTAAGAACCGTCTTGCCAACAAATCTGACAGAAACTTTGTTTTTTAGTGCGATTATAAATTTAACATAAAGCATAAAAATTTCAGGAAGGTTCTTAAGAGCTGACAACTGTGGATGATGTGCTAAGATCTCTTATTCTCTCTCCTGTGCTGATGAGTGGGTTTTCTTTCTGTGTGGAATATGTGATAGGAGCTCAGGCACAAACAACTCAAGTGGTACCTGCTATGAGGGAGGCTCATGAACGGATGGGCACCTTCAGAAAGATTTTTTTCCCTAAAGTTATAGAGGCTTGTATAGCCTTTTCCTTGGCATAATTATATCAATGAAGAACAAAATTCATGTTAATATTGGCAGAAGACAACAATAATGGGATACTCTAATTAAGAATTCAAGGAAGATAGTATCCCTTGATTACTGTTATTGATTTCCTTTAATCTACTAGAATAATTAAGTTCCTTGAGTTCAAGGCTTATGTTTCTTTAACTTTGGATCTTCTGGAGACCAAAATAGAATGCTTTATTTGATTGTGTCCTATATATATGTATATATCTGAGCTTCCCTGGTGGCTCAGATGGTAAAGAACCTGCCTGCAATGTGGGAGACCCAGGTTTGATCCCTGGGTTGGGAAAATCCCCTGGAGAAGGGAATGGCACCTCACTCCAGTATTCCTGCCTGGAGAATCCCATGGACTGCGGAGCCTGGTGGGTTATAGTCCATAGGGTCTCAACAAGTTGGACATGACTGAGCCACTAACATTTCATTTCATTTATATATACTTAGCAAATTGTAATGTATTAAAATTTCATGATTTTTGGATTTTGAAGAATTGTACCAGAAAAGCCACTTCAATCAACATATTTACATGTTAAAATTTCTGCTTAAAGTATCAAAAAACATTTTTCACAAATGCTGTTGCTTATTTTTCTATTGAAAGAAATAAATACAGATTTGAGATTTTAAGGTTTGAAAGTGTCCCCAGGTTTTGGGACTTTCAAATTGTTATATTAAGTACAATCTTGGTATTCCCTGGAGCTATCTCTGAGAAAGTACCAGAAGTTCCTACTTCTGCTTTAACCAGAGAAGCTGCACTTTTATCTGTTTTACATAATGTAAAATCCTGTTTGAAAATATATGAAAACCTTGTCTAAAACATACACCTCTGAGAATTCCTGTTCATATAATTTGAGATAAGACCAGTAGCAGTTTTTAAGTGGCTTATGCCTATACTTAAAATATTTAATTGCGGTAATTGTTTTTATAGTTGTATGTATTTCTTACAACTTCTTCCACTGACAAACTTTTGTTAGGGTTACTGGTAAGCATTGCTGCCATTCACCTGTACTATTTCTACATACAGGAATTTGCTGTAAGTGTCCTATTTGATTGGACAATGCTCATGCTAAAGCAGTTGCTAAATTGTTTAATATAATCACTGCTTTATTTATTTATAAATAAATTTAATAAACTTTTTTCTACTTGTAGATATGCTGATGCAATGGGCAATAAGAAAAAGTAAGAAGAAGGATGTGAAGTAGTGATAAAAGTTAAAAATTAGATTTCAAATTAGAGCACACATCAGTCCCTTGAGGGAAATCTCATCTGGTCAAAATCAAGTTCACTATTCCACTAGCAGACTATTTTCTCCAAATAGCAGAGATTTTGATTTACCATAAGGGTTGAACACTTCAGAAACAGCTGCTGTTTAAAATATATATAATGGAGATATCATGTTTATGTCATTGAAAAAAGGAATACCTGTCTCTAAACCCAGTGGTAGATTCCACTACATTGTCAGCCTGAAGTATTCAATCTGCATAGGAACAAGGTGGGAATGGGATGGTTGGAACGGAATTGCCTATGAATATGTAGTAAATACATACAGTTTGTAAGTATGTAGAAGATATCAAGGCAGATCTTTGATGGTTCCAACTTATTAATATTGGTGAACAACGATTCTCCGGTTTCAAAGAGACCAGGGAAACCAAGACTAGTGCTTGAACTGTATGAAGTGGGAAAAACCTTTTTGAGGGATGATCTTGAGGGAAGTTAGTAGAATAAATATAATATTATTGTGGAAGTGTATAGACTTTTCATAAACATTGTCTTATATTTTTCACGTTCTTTATAGTCAAAAGGGCTATCATTTTTCTTGATTGATGAAAAACAATGATTTCAAAAAATTAGTTATATTGTCTCATGTCATATAGTTACTACATGGTGAAGCAGAGATTCAAATTCAAAACCTCTTATTCTAAGTTTAGTACTAACTTCATGTCATCATTATACTTTCATACCATCCTAGGTGCAGAAGAAGATCTCACTGATTGATCTCTGTAATTAAATTGTTACTTGCTTTCCTTTATAAAGAGGAAAACAGCCTTTAATATAAAATGGGCTTCTTTCTGGTTTTAGGTAGTGATGCAAGCTATACAAGTTGCTTTCCTGGTGGCTCAGTGGTAAAGAATCTGCCTGCAATGCAGGAGGCTCAGGAGCCGCCGATTTGTTCGCTGGCTTGGGAAGATCCCCTGGAGGAGAGTATGGTGACCCACTCCAGTATTCTCGCCTGGAGAACCCCAGGGAGAGAGGAGCCTGATGAACTAAAGGCTATGGGGCCACAAAGAGTCAGACACAACTGAAGGGACAACATGCTCGCAAGCTATACAGATGATAAAAATTGCACTCCCTTCAGCTGGATCCTCTGTGGTGACCTAGATGGGTGGGAAGGGGGTGGAAAAGAGGTCCAAGAGGGAGGGGGATATATGTACACACACAGCTGATTCACTCTGTTGTATGACAGAGACTGCTGTACCCAATAAAAAACCTACCATTAATATATAGCACAGGGAGCTAGGAACAAAAGTCTCTAATAACAAAATGGGTAAACAGTTTGAAAAAGAATAGAGATATGTATAACTGAATCACTTTGCTGCACACTGGAAACTAATACAATATTGTAAATCAACTAGAGTCCAATATAACATTAAAATTTTAAAAATAAAAGATAAAAAGTAAAAAAAAAAAAAAAAAGAAGTGTGCTTCTTGACCTAATAATGACCATGATGAACTCCCTGGTCAAGTTACCTTTTGTAGTAGCAAGATAATATCCTTGATGTGAGATAGGGTAAACATGGATTGACAGATGTGATTGTACATAAATTAAATCTTTATTTAGACTTGGTGTTTTTTTCTCTGTATTATATAAGATCACAATAGACAGGCATGCTTATTTAAATTTAGGCAGTAAACAGCACCAGGGGTCAGGGCAAAGCTCTGTTAACATTTATGGCTCACTTCCTAACTGTCATATAAGTTCCTAACCAGATTTAAACCATCCCTCCTTCTAAACTCAGAAATTTCAGACAATTAAAATGCTTGTTGTTGTTATTGTTGTTGTATTGCTGTTAAAAAGCAATAGCTGTAAGTGCTTTTAATGGACCCACTACATAAAAAGTTTCATTATTCAAAATACATCTTTTCTTTAAAAGAGAAGATGAACAGTAATTTTTCTAAACTTCTTTTTTATCCATAGAATTCAAGAAAATCAGTTCATTTGGTTTTTATTATTCTTAACAAAGATAAGTTTCTCCCTCAGAATCTTATGCACTAATTAAAATTGACAACAGTTGAAAAAAGTGATACTAAATGCAGGAAAAGTGGTTTTCTTTTAGAGAACTGTCAAGGAAATGTGAATGATAAAGTAATAAGGGAACAATATTAATAAAAAGATAAGTGCTAGAAACACACAGTACTATGTCAAATTGTACTGCATTGGATAAACAATTTCAGTGAATCATTTTCTGAGTGACGAAGCACTTATTTTAACCAAAGGAAACGTGTGAAAATAAACAAAAACATATTCCAAAGAGCTACTGAGATTGGATTGGCATTAGAGAGATGAAATGTTCTAGGAAGTAAAGGAATTGTGTGTTTGATCAAATTATGTGTCAGATATGCAGGAGACTGAAAATCATTCAGATTCTGAAAATAAAGATAGAAATATATTGCCAAAAGAGTAACACTCAGAGTGAAACTGATTGAAGTATTTGGAATATTAAATAAAAATCCCATTCCATTCCCTGAAGCTATGGAATTTTCCCTGAGATTCAGCTTTACTGGAAAAAATGTTGGATAAATGCCCAACATATAGCACATGCCCCATCTTACATGAAAGCAAAGCAATAGTTAAAAAAAAATTAAAATCAATCTTATATGAAAGTTTGCTTTTGCTAGTGAATCTATGTAAATGTAAATATAATAAAATGGATAGGTATCTATTTCCCAAGCTACCCTAGTCTGCCAAAAATTTTGAAAAGATAAGTAAAGTTTGTAACCAGGACTGTATTGAACCATTTATTTGAAAACTTATTAACTAAATAGGCTAATATAATTTAGTATGAAATGTCACATGTACAATTTAGTTTCTTGCAGTAAACTATTAGGAGAAAACAGTATATAAAAACACATGGCAGTGACATCTTCCTAAGAATCAAGTTCTTTCGTTGCACAAAATACTGAAAAATATGGTATTCTGAAGTTTGGGTGGGGTTGGGGAAGATGCTGACTGCAACACTGCTCAGCTGAGCTACCCCACTGTGTGAACAGTTAATAACTACAGACGATTTTGAACACCTTGGGGAGATGAAGAATATAGTTTGTCTTACATCAAGGAAAAGCTAATACATAGTAACTAATTCAGTGATCTCAACCTGATAACTCAGTTCCATCAAGGATAAATCTCATCACCATTTTACTATTTGGTCACATAAATGAATAGAACTGGTAATTAAGGGATTAGTAAATCTTTAGTAAAAATTTGGTAGCGCCAAGGAAAAATTTACTTTCAATGGTCACTCTGACAAGAGAATTGACTGTCTTGGACTCAGGTACTTACTCTTGTAAAAGGGTAATTTCTCTTGTGAAAATGTAACTGGACTATAAACTCTCTCTCATTCACTGTCCAAGAGTTGCAGCATCTTGGGTTTCACCTTGGACTCTTTCCCATCCTTAATAATCTCTTGAAACTATTTTCACTGATTTTTATCTCCTCTGTCAACATCATATTTCTCCTGAGTTATTGGAATATCCCCTGCACTGATCTTTCTGCCTGTTGATTTGCAGCAAACTGCAGTGAAGGGGGTTTAACACAATGTACTCCTTTGCCTAGGATTCTATGTCACCTGTGCTTTTGAAGAACAGAAATAGTATTTCTTACACTATTAAATCTCCAACATCTGATACTCATCATCACTGGTACAATATTTTTTAAATGAATCAATGAAGAGATGGTTGGATAGCTGCCTGGGAATGTCCTCTCTCTACGGAAGCAAAATTATAAGTGGTGATTTACACAAAGAAATGTTACCTCTGGAACTACAGTTTTGGTGCATAAAGAATAGATGCAATTTCACCATTAGCCATAAACATTTAACATGCATTCATAGCACATGGGTAAATTCATTCCAAATTCCAAATAACTGAATAATACCACAGACCTTTACAACATATGTCAGTCATTAGGTAGAGCTTGTTCGACTTAAAATGAACAGCATCTCTTGAAACAAATAAGGTTGTGGAAATCATGAAATACAAGAGATTAATAAAAATAGAGAGTTTTCTGTACTGGAGTTGGAATGCCATGTCAGACGAGTAGAAATAAAATGATTAATGTAGGATCTGGGAAAATGGATGGTGAACCCAAGCAAATAATTACAGATATAGATTGCACTTTCTCCATTTCCAGTGTGACAAGTGAGATGTACCAGCTGCCCTGGAATTCCTTGCAAGCACTGCTTTTAAAATCCTCTAGCCTTTTTATTTTATCCATCGTAACTGGCAGGCCATAAATAAATGTTGACATGACATTACTGTATGTCTGTTCCACTTGACTAATTTTTGGATTTTTTTCTTATTTCCCTAGAAACACAGTACAGGATAGCAAAGGAAAAGATAGCAAGAAGATGTTTCTGTTTTTTATTTTTTTTTTAATTCTTGATAGCTCAGTTACTAACTGGGATGCTTCTCGGAAAAAGATTAATGGTAACTGGAATGACTTAAGACTGCCCTTAATTTTTTTATCAATAAAATTTCAGGTGAGATGAGCTAGCCTTAAGACACTGTACATCTTCAATATGTTTCTTTAGACTTGATTAAGATTGTCAAAGTCTAAAACTAAAGATGATCCTTGACAATCTTTTAATGTCTAACGAAGTTTCTCATACTCTCAGTCTTATATATTCTCTTGGGAGAAACTTAGTAACAAATTCGTTCAAGGGGCTTGTTGAATTGGATAAATTTGAAAAGGATGGATGGATGTGAGAGTGCTATCTAACCATAAAACAAAATTGCCAGTTGATAGGAATCACTGCTAATTATTAACAATACTGCATACCACTATAATTCTTTCAACAATTGTAAAATTCTTCAAATAAGGTTGATCTTAATTTGTTTCAAGTGAAAAGCTATAATGGTATTCTAAAGTTTATGGAAAGTAAAGATGTAAAAACAGGTAAAGCTAGCTTCAGTTCAAAAAAGATGCAACATCACTTGTTCATTACAAGAGAACAGTAATAGAAAGGCATCAGCAGTACTTTGGGTAAAATGAATTATTGGACTGTCTCTATGGCATTAAGTTAAACAGGGCTTGGAAAGGATCAAACGTTTGGTTGTGAAGGTAGTTTATAGCATCAGTTCAGTTCAGTTCAGTCGCTCAGTCGTGTCCGACTCTCTGCAACCCCATGAATCGCAGCACGCCAAGCCTCCCTGTCCATCACCAACTCCTGGAGTTTACTCAAACTCATTCCCATCAAGTCGGTGATGCCATCCAACCATCTCATCCTCTGTTATCCCCTTCTGCCCCCAATCCCTCCCAGCATCATGGTCTTTTCCAATGAGTCAACTCTTCACATGAGGTGGCCAAAGTATTGGAGTTTCAGCTTAGCATCAGTCCTTCCAATGAACACCCAGGACTGATCTCCTTTAGAATGGACTGGTTGCATCTCCTTGCAGTCCAAGGGACTCTCAAGAGTCTTCTCCAACACCATAGTTCAAAAGCATCAATTTTTCAGCACTCAGCTTTCCTCACAGTCCAACTCTCACATCCATACATGACCACTGGAAAAACCATAGCCTTGACCAGAGGGACCTTTGTTGGCAAAGTAATGTCTATGCTTTTTAATATGCTATCTAGGTTGGTCATAACTTTCCTTCCAAGGAGCAAGCGTCTTTCAATTTCATGGCTGCAGTCACCATTTGCAGTGATTTTGGAGCCCCCCCAAAATAGTCTGACACTGTTTCCACTGTCTCCCCATCTATTTCCCATGAAGTGATGGGACCAGATGCCATGATCTTATGCATAGAGGTAGTTTATAGCAGATAGTTTGAACCCATTTTTGTATTCCAAAGGATCATTCAACCTACTTATAAAGACTAATACAAAACAGAAACTGATCTTTATCATTTTTATTAGGTTAGACTTGCTTTACAATGTGCTAGTTTCTGTTCTACAAAGAAGTAAATCAGCTATATGTAAACACATGCCCCCTCCCTCTTGGACCGCTGTCCCACCCACTCTTATACTGAAACTTATTTTTGTGTGTTAGTCCCTTAGTCATGTCCCACTGTTTGAGATCCCGTGCACTCTAGACTGTTAAGCTACTCTGTCCATGGAATTCCCCAGGCAAGAATGCTGGAGTGGATGGCCATTTCCTTCTCCAAGGGAACTTCCTGACCCTGGGATCAAACCCGGTTCTCCTGCATTGCAGGTAGATTCTTTACCATCTGAGTTATAGGGAAGTTTCTGAAACTTAATATTAGATAATATATAATCTCAAGGGATTTTTTTAACACTTTTTAATAAAAAGTGTTCAGAGAATAAGTTTCAACTCTATTATTTTAAGACTTTAAAACTCTATATAGACAGAGGTATACAAAAACAAAATGATTATTTATCCTACAGCTATTTTCAAGAAACTATGGAAAATCCCTAATGTATCTAGCTTATTGGATTCCATCAGTTGTTACGTGAAATTCTCTACAAAATGTCAAAAACCAAGTAGTGAATTCCATGGGGTATTTTATTGAGCAAAAAGACATTGCTATTCTAGTGTATTTTGCTTAAGTATATTAATGTCTATTTTATAGATCACACAATAACATGGTCAATACAATGCTAGAATTTTGGGACTTATCAGGCTATTATTTGCATGAAGTATAGCAAAAAGTTAAAATAATTTAGTTCCCAAAATGTATGGGAAGAATTTGTAATCTCCAAGTAAAGAATTGTGTAACCCTGAATGACTAAATCCTTCATCAATGTTGGAGAAAACAATGTCTCCATGATCCTTTGAGCATTATAACAATTACAATTGTCAATTTATTAATTTTACATAGATTTATTGGCCATCTGCTATGTGCATGATACTATGCTATCTCTTTTTCTTATTTGGGTATTTTATTTTCAGTACTTTTTCAGAAGAAAGAAAGAACATAATTTAGTATTTTCTTCTTTTCACCTACCCATTAGACATCTATATGCTCCCATTTACCATACCAGTTCAGTTCAGTTCAGCTGCTCAGTCGTGTCCAACTCTTTGCGATCCTATGGACTGCAGCATACCAGGCTTCCCTGTCCATCACCAACTCCCGGAGTTACTCAAACTCATGTCCATCGAGTTGGTGATGCCATACCTTATCTCTCTAAAACAGAGAGGCAGCCTGTTTTAAGTTGAAAACTTTTAGTTACAAGTTGCTCATGACCTCATTAAATATCCCCCCTTTTGGAAATATTTTAATTCTAAGGAATCTTTTTCTTATGTTGAAACATTGAACAGAAATATGAGAGAGAATGAGAGAGGGAGTGATTTATTATGAAGAATTGGATCATGTAGTTATGAAGGCTGAGAAGACCCAAGATCTGCAGTCAGCAGTCTGGAGATGTAAAAGAGCCAATGGTATAATTCCAGCCCAAGTCTAAAGGACTGGGAACCTGGAGAGTCAATGATAGAAGTTCTACTTTGAATCCAAGTCCAAAGGAAGGAGAAATCAATGTTCCAGTCAGGCAGAGAAAGCAAATTCTCCCTGTTTCAACTTTTTGCTTTATTCAGGCTTTCAACTGATTGGGCGAGGGCCACCCACCTTAGAGAGAGCAATCTGCTTAATTCCGTCTACTGATTCAAATGTTAATCTCATCCAAAAAACTCTCATAAACACATCCAGAATAATGTTTAACCAAAAATGTCCATCTGGCTGACACATAAAACTAACCATCACACTTATATTGTTTCCTTGTGAAACAGACATGGCATCCCAACACTGTAGCAACCCTGTTCAGTATTCATCCAAGATCTCACCTCCAAAAACATTGCTGACTCCAAGTGTAGTTAGGAAATGACAGCAGGAAGTCATTTATTAGTTATCTGATGGTTTCTTGGACTGGGATGGTACCAGCAAAGGTAGTGAAAAGTATTTGGTTCTAAATATTGAATGGTGGACCTGATGGAATTTTCCTTGTAAATGGAGTGGCATAAGAAAGAAATAAGGTAAAGAATGATGCCACATTTGGCCTGGACAACGAAGAGAATGGAGTTATTACACCTGCAATGGGAAATATTCTGGGAGTTTCAGGTGTTTGGGTGTGGAAAGAAGAGTCAGGACTCAGCTTTAGAAACACGCACTTTAAGAATCTTATTCAGAATGCAAGTGGAGATGTTGGTAAGCCATTGATATGTTGTGTATTTAGTAGAAATAATTTTGGAAGGAGTAAAGAAATAATTTTGAGGCAATCACACCAAACAGATATCTTTAAGTCATGAGGTTAATGAAACCATCAAAGGAGAAAAGACAAATGGAAAAGTTAAAAAACAGAATGGGTGTAAGTACATACATAAACAGAACTATGTGTGTTCATTGAAAACAAATCATAGGCATTGGAAAACTTTTTTTAGTATTGTCCTGCCTTTTAACAAATCCCTCCATACATAGACCTCAGACAAGTTCAACTAATTCTAAGAAACCCAAATTTAACTTAACCTGCTCCTAAATTAAAAAATAATTTCACTGATACTATAAAAATAGAGCAGATGGTTGTACTGAGTCCTCGAGTCAGTGGGGCAGTGGAAATCATGAAATGACCTTAATCTAGGAGCAGAAATATTTTTTAAAAAGCTAAAAATAGTACTGAGATCACAGATTATATACAAACCCTGAGATTTCAGTAATGTTGTCACATCAGACTTATCCATTCTCTGTTGTTTTATATATGTGTTTAACTTTTATTACAACAAAATACGAAAGGGCATTTGGAGTGAAAGGTCAAGACAATAAATCTGTTCATATGATCTCAGTCTATTTAGACGCTATTGATTTTGTTGTCTGTTTCTGCTCCAAACATTTCCTTTAATGACTTTAAAGCTCATAAATCCAACTTATCCTATACATAAAACATGTACAAGGCAAAGCAATAGGAAATACTTATTCTTTTCAGCATTTACAGTCCTGTGTGCTTTGCAGGATTTTGGAAGCAGTAACATATTTTTCATAGGGTTTATAGTATTGTATCTAGAAAATGATCATACTGAGTCTGCTCATACAACTTTGATGACTCTATGTTCCTTGCTGAGCAAGCTCTACTCATGAAATTATAGTGTGAGCTATTTCCATGGATGATATTAAAGATTAAGATGATATTAAAGATTAAGATACTTGACTAGTGACTTTAAGAAAATCAGACAGAAAAGCAAAGATTTTAAGTCAAAACTTTGATCAATTCAATTATATCACATTGAAAACCTTCTAAATGACACCATAAAAGAGAAAATTAGACACTAAAAACTTGACAGACATATTTATATATTTATATTGTTTATGTATTAATATATTGGGTGTGACAAGGAATTGACAAAGGAGGACACAAGAATGGTCAAAAAGAAGATGATAAGAGGTCCAGCTTCACTGATTGTCTGGGAAATGCAGATTATAAAAGTGAGATATATTATGTCACCTATAAAATTAAGAAATTTGTTAGTCTAACAATTCCAAATGTAAGCAAAGATATAGGTAAATGGATATTCTTTAGCCTTGCTGGTTGGAGTGGAAATTGGTATAACTTTTTTGAAGAATAATTTTGTAATTGGTAGAAAAGTTGAAAATACCCATAGGTTCAACTCAGCAATTTCTTTTCTAAGTGTGTTCTTGTTATTCAGTCCCTAAGTCATGTCCAGCTCTTTGTGACCTCATGGATTATAGCCCCCCAGTCTCCTCTGTCCATGGGATTTCCCAGACAAGAATACTGGCATGGGTTGCCATTTCCTTCTGCAGGAGATCTTCCCAACCCAGGGATCAAATCCATGTCTCCTGCATTGGCAGGCAGATTCTTTACCACTGAGCCACTAGAAGTATACACCCTTGAGAAATTTTCCCACATGTATTCAAGGAGACATATTCACAAATATTCATTGTGACATTGTTAAAATTTTAAAAACTAGAGCAACCAACATGTTGTCAACAGATGAATGGATAAATAAACTGTGGTATATTTATGTGAGGGAATAGAACAGTATAATATTAATACTAAATGATAGGGAGCTAGTTCCAAATTGGCAGGTAAAGATAATGTGATTTGTTAATTATACAATAAAATTTATGTTAACTTTTAGAACTCACAAAATATTACATGCTTTCATGGGCATATATCTATGTTAAAATGTAAACAAAACATAAAGAATAAATAAAATTCATGATGGTGTTTGCCTTAGATAAGCAGGAAGAGGAGTGAATCTGTCAAAATGTACATAGGAGTATCATTGAGTTTTCTTTCTTAAAAATGATCTGAAATAAATGATGCATACTGTTAACATTTATTAATTTCAGTGATAGTATATGTAAGTTTATCATATTTCTCTATATATTTTCCAATAGGGAAATTATAGTTAGGTGATTTTACTACATGTATTAATTTCAGAGTCAGTGGGTAAAGAATCTGCCTGCAATGCAGGAGAGGCAGAAAATGGGTTCAATCCCTGGGTTGGAAGATTCTCTGGAGGAGAATATGGCAACCCACTCCACTCCCGTATACTTACTTGGATAATCCCACGGACAGAGGAACCTGGTGGGCTACAGACCATAGAGTCGCAAAGAGTTGGATACAACTGAAGTGACTGAGCACTTAATACTTTATACTTACAATGTATTACACTTACAATTATAATCACATATATTTTTAGCAGTATTAGTGTTGGTATCACATCACAGTTTTTAAAAGGTTACAGCAGAACTGTCCCTTTACTGATCATGTTTTTAAGTCAATGCCAATAATTTCCAGCTCAAATGCATTTCCTCTGACTTCTAAAAATTCCTAGTAATTTTGCCAAACTTCCAATCTACTCATCTTTTTTGAAGGTCCACACACTCTTGGCAAGATCCTTATCCTTCCCCTGCATTGGCAGCCTTTATATTCCTGTCTAGCTCCTTGATCATAAAGAGGATCTCATGACATTGCTTATCCCTGCTTACTTGTGTTACCTTTACAAGGCTAAGAGAAAAGGCTGACTTTCTGACTTGTCTCTAAGACCCAGAAATCCATGTTCATTCAGCCCAGGATAGCCTTTATTCTGAACCCATCGCCCATTCCATTCCAACTCTTGAAATCTATTCTGGAGGGTAACCTCTGGAAGCCACAATCAATCATCAGCAAATTTCTTTATAACCCCTATCAACTCTTTACAAGTTAGCTTTCATCCTCTTCCTGAATTGGAATCTGGCCCTCCTCTGATGATATGCATTCCTCTAGAGACTTTTCAAATCATGACTATCTCTCTCACACATTCTACTAGGCTTTCTTGCTTTTCATTTCCATCTCTAGACATTGACTCCCTCTTCCTGGAAATGCCAGCATATTTAAAACTCACACTTCCTACTTTATTATCCTTACTGTCCTCACTGTAACTATTTAGATGTCAATGGGCAATTCCTCTCCATTCCCTGGAGATTTCAACTCTTGGACTTCTATGGATCCAGAACAGGGCAACATATTAATAAATGTCTGGTTTGAAGCACCTGATCTATAGTATTTTGTTACAGCAGCCTGAGCTGACTCATAGAGTGGTCATGGGTAACTGGTGGGGAAAGTGTTGTCAGAAAACAAAATACCACTTATCTCTTTTAGAGGAAAGATTGTCAGGAAGGAAGGCATGATGAGTATTACCCTTATCATGATAACTCAGATATTGAGTAGTTCTGAAATAGATGAGTATAAATTTGCATATTCATTGTACACTTTGCACAGTCTGCTTTATTATCAGACTGAATAGGCATTTGTCTTAACTTCAGGCACTTTCTGGTATGGGCCTGCAGGTAGCATATTATCACAGAAGGAGTGGACACAGAGACAGCAGGACCAGCCATTGCCACCTGCACTGGTCTGAAATGTGCACGATGCCATCTACTGAAGTTACTGAAAACTTCTTGTCCCCAGGTATCATTAATCTTATATTTTCTAGTGGCTTTCTAATGGCTGATTTTCATTGAGCCTGTACTTTATAGACATCTGTTGAGTGAGTGAACAAATGAGCAGATTACATACAAAGTAAAAATTTACCTTCTGTTACTGGTTTTAAAAATATAATACACATCTTTTAAACATTATATAATCTCTCTTCCTACAATGTAAGTCATCAAATTGAAATCCCATCTATCTCTTTAAAGTGAAGCATTTCCTAGACCAATAATTTTCAATGTCATAGTTATAAAACCTTCTGTTGGAATTTTGGTGGCTTATAATTTCAAGTAAAATAAAATAACAGAAGGAAAGTCTTCTTTGAAAAATAATTTTACCATTTGACTTTTTAATGAAGCAGGAATATTAACCTGGTGGTAGAGGAAGAAACTGAGGCTTCAAGAGGGTGATTTGCCCCAAAGAGCATAGATAGTAAAGAAGAGTATTCAAATTCAGGATTATCTGGCTTAGTTTTCTTTTTTAACAGCTGTCTCCCAAAACACATCTCTCTTCCCTTCTCTGACATAGACAAAAACATAGGCACATGAGGAATCTCTTTGAAAATTTTCCTCAGATAGGATGAAACGGAAAGTCATGCTCAAATTTATTTTCTCCTGGAAGCATCTGATTCACTCCATGATCTTGTTTAGTTTCGATTTAAAATCAACTTCACCGTTTCTGAGTTCATTTTGTACTCTAATATGTGACATTGTCACTTATCTATGTTTTGTTTTGTTCTGTGTTTACTGATAATTTTGACCCCTCAGATTCTAGAATTTTAAATATAATAAAATGCATTATTTATTTCTGATTAAGAAAACAATTTTATTAACAAAATTTGGAATGCTGAGAAAACACAATCATGAAATCTCTAAAATCATTTATTATTCAACTACCCAGAAATAAAACTGTTAACATTTTGGAGTTTTCAACTCCTTTGATTCTATAAATATTTTTATAAATTTATATATGCTTTTTTCCTAAAATTGTATTCTAACATACTTTTAATTTTATATCTTTGCATTTGATTATGTCATCATCTTATTAAACTCATACTACCATTTTATTTAATTTTCTATCTATATTCATGAAGAAGTAAATCTGGTGTGTGTGTGTGTGTGTGTGTTTCTGTGTGTGTGTGTGTATGTGTGTGTCTGTGTGAACTCATGTGTTTCTGAGCAGCAGTATGCTGGAACGGGTTGTGCCAACTTGTGAGGACCACTTGTATGCAGGTCTTCCCGACTTTGCTCTCAAAGAAGTCACATGTTGTTTAAAAGCAACCAGGAATAGATCATTTGCAAAGAGGAAATTGCCATTAGTTGAGAACTTTCTTTTCTCTTAAATTCCAAAGAGCTAGCTTACCATCACTCTATTGGGTTTGGGTGTACAAGGTATGTGAACCTCATAAAATAAAAGCAGATAACTATATTTTGGTGTTCTGCAAATTTTTATATGGCACATGCATTAGCTGTTTCCTATTGTAGATAAACTGGACTTCTCACATATTGCTGGCGGGCATGTAAAGTGGTGCAGTCACTCTGGAAAACAGTATAGCACTTAAGAATGTTAAAATATTTACAATATGATTCAGCAATCACACCCTTGGGCATTTTTCCCAGAGAAATGAAAACTTACATATCTGCATGGAAACATATACATTAACGTTAGTAGCAACTTATTCATATAGCTCCAAACTGGAAACAGCTCAAGTGCCCTTTAGTAGTGAAGGGTTAAATAAAGTGTGATGCATTCATATTGTGGCATATTACTCAACAATAAAAGGGAATGGTCTATTATTGCACATAAGAACTTGGATGGATTTCAATAGAATTAGCTTAAATGAAGAGCTGATCTGAAAGTTTAGATGATATTTCATTCTATTATATTTATATGCCATTCTTAAAACACTACTATTGTGGAGTTGGAGAACAGATTCAGTTCAATTCAGTTCATTCGCTCAGTTGTGTCTGACTCTTTGCAACCCCAAGGACTGCAGCACACCAGGCTTCCCTGTCCATCACCATCTAGGAGCTTGCTCAACTCATGCCCATCAAGTTGGTGATGCCCTCCAGCCATCTCATCCTCTATCGTCCCTTCTCCTGCCTTTAATCTTTCCCACAACAGATCTTTTCCAATGAGTCAGTTCTTGGAAAAGAGAACAGATTAGTGTTTCAAAATAGTTTAGTTTAGTTTTTTTTTTTATAGCAACCTGTTACATTTACAGAGACTTTTTATGCATTTGGTTACTAACTATATAGTTTGCTCAGGCTTCCGTAAGAAAATCAGTTCAGTTCAGCTGCTCTGTCATGTCAGACTCTTTCTGACCCCATGGACTGCAGCACACCAGGCTTCCCTGTCCATCACCAATTCTTAGAGCTTGTTCAAACTCATGTCCATCGAGTCAGTGATTCCATCCAACCATCTCATCCTCTGTCGTTCCCTTCTCCTCCTGCCTTCAATCTTTCCCAGCATCAGGGTCTTTTCCAACTGAAGATTCAGTTCTTCCCATCAGGTGGCCAAAGTATTGGAGTTTCAGCTTCAGCATCAGTCCTTCCAATGAATATTCTGGACTGATTTCCTTTAGGATGGACTCGTCTGAGTTCCTTGGAGTCCAAGGGGCTCTTAAGAGTCTTCTTCAACATCACAGTTCAAAAACATGAGTTGTTTGGAGCTCAGCTTTGTTTATAGTCCAAATCTCACATCCATACATGACTACTAAGGAAACCATAGCTTTGACTAGACAGACCTTTGTTGGCAAAGTAATGCCTCTGCTTTTTAATATGCTGTCTAGGTTGGTCATAGCCGTTCTTCCAAGGTGCAAGTGTCTTTTAATTTTATGGTTGCAGTCACCATCTACAATGATTTTGGAGCCCCTGAAAATAAAGTCTGTCACTGTTTCAATTCTTTCTCCATCTATTTGCCATGAAGTGATGGGACTGGATGCCACAATCTTAGTTTTCTGAATGCTGAGCTTTAAGCCAACTTTTTCACTCTCCTCTTTCACTTTCATCAAGAGGCTTTTAAGTTCCTCTTCACTTTCTGCCATAAGGGTGGTATCATCTGTGTATCCAAGGCTTGTGGTATTTCTCCTGGCAATCTTAATTCCAGCTTGTGCTTCATCCAGCCCAGCATTTGGCATGATGTATTCTGCATAGAAGTTAAATAAGCAGGGTGACAACATTCAGCCTTGACGTACTGCTTTTCCTATTTGGAACCAGTCTGTTGTTCCATGTCTAGTTTTAACTGTTGCTTCTTGACCTGCATACAGATTTCTCAGGAGGCAGGTAAGGTGGTGTGGTATTCCCATATCCTTAAGAATTTTCCACAGTTTGCTGTGATCCACATAGTTAAAAGTTTTGGCATAGTCAATGAAGCAGAGATAGATATTTTTCTGGAACTCTTTTGCTTTTTCGATGATCCAACACATGTTGGTAATTTCATCTCTGGTTTCTCTGCTTTTTCTAAATCCAGTTTGAACATCTGGCAGTTCATGGTTCATATACAGTTGAAGCCTGGCTTGGAGAATTTTGAGCATTACTTTACTAGCATGTGAGATGAGTGCAATTGTGCGGTAGTTTAAACACTCTTTGGCATTGCCTTTGTTTGGAACTAGCATGAAAACTGACCTTTTCCAGTCCTGTGGCCACTGCTGAGTTTTCCAAATTTGCTGGCATATTGAGTGCAGCGCCTTCACAGCATCGTCTTTTAGGATTTGAAATAGCTCAACTGGAATTCCATTACCTTCTCTACCTTTGTTCATAGTGATGCTTCCTAAGGCCCATTTGACCAGGATGTCTGACTTTAGGTGAGTGATCACACCATAGTGATCATCTGGGTCATGGAGATCTTTTTTGTACAGTTCTTCTGTGTATTCTTGCCACCTCTTCTTATCATCATCTGCTTCTGTTAAGTCCATACCATTTCTGTCCTTTATTGTACCCATCTTTGCATGAAATGTTCCCTTGGTATCTCTAAATTTCTTGAAGAGATCTCTAGTCTTTTCCATTCTATTGTTTTCCTCTATTTCTTTGCATTGATCACTGAGGAAGGCTTTCTTATCTCCTCTTGCTATTCTTTGGAACTCTACATTCAAATGGGTATATCCTTCCTTTTCTCCTTTGCTTTTCACTTCTCTTCCTTTCTCAGATATATGTAAGGCATCCTCAAGAACCATTTTCCCTTTCTGCTTTTCTTTTTCTTGGGGTGGTCTCGATCCCTGCCTCTTGTACAATGTTATGAACCTCCGTCCATAGTTCTTCAGGCACTTTGTTTATCAGATCTAATCCCTTGAATATATTTGTCACTTCCTCTGTATAATCATAAGGGGTTTGATTTAGGTCATACCTGAATGGTCTAGTGGTTTTCCATACTTTCTTCAATTTAAGTCTGAATTTGGCAATAAGGAGTTCATGATCTGAGCCACAGTCAGTTTCTGGTCTTGTTTTTGCTGACTGTATAGAGTTTCTCCATCTTGGCTACAAAGAATATAATCAATCTGATGTAGATATTGACGATCTGGTGATGTCCATGTGTAGCATCTTCTCTTGTGTTGTTGGAAGAGGCTATTTACTATGACCAGTGGGATCTCTTGGGAAAATTCTGTTAGCCTTTGTCCTGATTCACTTTGTACTCCAAGGCCAAATTTGCCTGTTACTCCAGGTATCTTTTGGCTTCCTGCTTTTGCATTCTAGTCACCTATAATGAAAAGGATATCTTTTTTGGCTATTAGTTCTAGAAGGTCTTATAGGTCTTCATAGAACTGTTCAACTTCAGCTTCTTCAGCATTACTGGTCTGGGCATAGACTTGGATTACTGTGATATTGAATGGTGTGCCTTGGAAACGGACAGACATCATTCTGTCGTTTTTGAGATTGCATCCAATTACTGCATTTCGGACTCTTTTGTTGACTGTGAGGGCTACTCCATTTCTTCTAAGGGATTCTTACCCACAGTAGTAGACATAATGGTCATCTGAGTTAAATTCGCCCATTCCAGTCCATTTTAGTTCACTGATTCCTAAAATGTCGATCTTCACTCTTGCCATCTCCTATTTCACCACTTTCAATTTCCCTTGATTCGTGGACCTAACACTCCAGGTTCCTATGCAATGTTGTTCTTTACAGCATTGGACCTTACTTCCGTCACCAGTCACACCCACAACTGGGTGTTGTTTTTGCTTTGGCTCTGTCTCTTCATTCTTTCTGGAGTTATTTCTCCACTGATCTCCAGTAGCATATTGGCCACCTACCAACCTGGGGAGGTCATCTTTCAGTGTCCTATCTTTTTGCCTTTTCATACTGCTCACAGGGTTCTCCAGGCAATAATATGGAAGTGGTTTGCCATTCCCTTCTCCAGGGGACCACATTTTGCCAGAACTCTCCACCATGACCCGTCCACCTTGGGTGGCCCCACATGGCATGGCTCATAGTTTCATTGAGTTAGACACGGCTGTGGTCCGTGTGATTAGTTTGATCAGTTTTCTGTGGTAAGAAAATGCCACACATCAACTGGCTTAAATAACAGAAATTCATTTTCTCACAATTCTGGAGGCTGAAAGTTCAAGACCAAGGAGTCAGCAGCTTCGCCTTCTTCACAGGCCTCTCTCCTGGGTGTGCAGATGGCCCCTTCCGTGTCCCCACAAGATCTTTCTTCTGTGAATGAGTTTGCTTCATGTCTCTCTAAGTCCAAATTTCCTTTTCTTATAAAGAACACCAGTCAGATTGGGTTAGGATCCTCTCTTAGGGCCTCATTTTACTTAATCGCCTCTGAAAGAACCAAAACAGTCACATTCTGATGTGTTGCAGCTTAGCGTTTTAACATATGAATTTGGGAGGGAGGGGACACCATTCAGTCCATAACACGAATGAAACCATAAAGTGAGGTTTTTTCATTTCTTTTTTTCCCTTGTTGCTTATAAGAAAATCCTTAAATTGTCTCTTTAAGAAAAAGTTCATATTTTTGCTATTTTTCTTATCTCCTCAGAGAGACCAAGAATTCGAGATTACAAATGAAGTTATAGCCAGCACTGGGGAGGCTTGTCCTTCTCTTGAGCCAACCACCTCTTGTCAGAGAAGCTGCCGCTCGTCCAAGAAGTTATGGTGGTCTAGATACCCTCACCGCCCTGCGAGGGAAGCCCCCCACCCAGCTGTCTACACTCACACTCTCTTTCATCAGTGTCGTGGGGTCCAATGCAAAACCTCTGACTCTCCGAGAGGTCATTTTCTTTTCCTTGTTCAACGGAATGAAGTTCCTTACACCTCATGTTGACAGAAGAATATCTTTCAACAGACAAAATTGTGAACTGTCTATAGTGTGTGTCTCTTTTCATTAGGTCTTCATCACATTCTTTACTTAGGAGCTGATGTGCACAATTTCCAATTCAGCCCTCCATCCTTCACTTGGAAATGCATGCTTCTTTTTCTTCAGCAATTTTTGTTAGAGTTATACTTCCTAGGTTGGCATGGGCACCATTATCCCCTTCTACCCTTAAGCTCACAACTCCTACTGACTCACTTGTCTAGGAATTGATACATTTGTATATACATTAATAAATAATGATTAGGTGAAACGAAAAAGGCAAATATTTATTCTGTTCCCCTTACAAATCTGCACTTATAATTTTATTATTATCTCTTAACATTGTATATTATTCAATTGTCTCTTAAAGTTGTATATTTGTAAGAATATCTCTAGTGAAAATAATTTTTTTTTTAAATTTCAGGTCATTTATTATTGTGCAGTTTCCTTATAAATTCATATTCATCTATCAATAAACAATTTTAGGTATTTACTACATGTCTATCATTTCCTAGGTACCAACAGGTGCTGACTATATGAATAGAAATATCTTTTAATATCCTTTGTCCACAACGTAGTTGGCATAGCTTGTATTCAATGACATGATTTATAGTTAGAAAGGAAAATTGTTAAGCACTTAAGAAACATTCCTAATTGACAAATTATTTTGACTTGTCTTCATCTCATTTTATTATCAGTGGAAGATGTGTTTTTGCACTGAGATTTATACATGCATATATACAATGTGGACAATTTTTATGCCCCTTCTGTGAAAAAAAAGTAAATGCTACTGTTCTCAGTTCAAGTTTTCAAGGCATTTAACTTTATGGTCATTCCATGTTATAGAAGCACAAAACATGCCAAGTTTACTATTTATAGGATCCTATTTTAGTTCAAATTCTTTTCTTTTTCTTTAGTTGGCTAAAATGAAATTTCTTTTCCATCTCTATCACTAGTAACTGGTTGATTTTATTGAACCATAATCATTCAGCAAGGGCAAACATTTAGATATTACACCTAAAGTTTTAGAGCAAAATACAAACCTAAAATAGGTGGAAAAGTGTAAGTTGCTCAGTCTTGTCTGAGTCTTTGCAACCCCGTGAACTGTAGCCCACTAGACTCCTCTGTCCATGGAATTATCCAGGCAAAAATACTGGAGTGGATAACCATTCCTTTCTCTGGAGGATCTTCCCAACCCAAGGATCAAACCCAGGTCTCCTGAATTGCAGACAGATTCTTTACCATCTAAGCCACCATAATAGGTACTAGTGCATTCAAAAAAAAAAATATATATATATATATATATATATATATATATATATATACCCATTAGCTTGGAGTTAGAACCATCCATCTGTTACATAAATTGTACTTTAAAAACTATGGCTGTTTTTCTTTTGGTATTTACTATTGATGATATGATCATCTTGGTCTGAAATGAGGTGTCTTTCCTACATAAAAAAATTATATAAGGGTTATTAATGTTATATTAGGATTACATATATATAGAAATGCTCTGTAGTCTAGAACATATCGTTCCATGTTTACTCCAATTTGAGATTCTCTGAGAACCTGCATTCCTTAAGGTTTGTAATTATAACAACAAATGTAAGGCCAATCCAAACAATAGTTTACCAGGAGACAAATATCCCACATTGCCATCAAATGTCAGCTTTAACCCAGGGCAATAGTGGAAGCTATTACTGGAGATTAATTAAGTCATTTGAGGTCAATGTTCCATTGTTCTCATTTAAGAAACAATGGCATACTGAAACACAGTAGATTTTTCTCCCCTTTCCTTTCCATTCTCTCTGCTTCTTTGACCTATAGTATTAGCATTTCTTCTTTCCTTCATCTTCACTTACAGTATTACAAGCAAAGAATTAACTTATGATTCTTCCAGTGCTATTTTCTATTTGTCAATCTATTTATCAGTGCACATTTAAAGCATAAAGATTCTAGGATGTGATGAGAATCATGTCAAAATGATTTGGCATTTAACTAGTTTATCAAATTCATATCAAATCCTCTTTTTAATGGTCAAATAAGTGTAAATTAGGTCAAACTGTCTGACACTAGGAAGAGGAAGTAGACAAAACTAACATTTTAAAAAATAAATGAAGCAATATGGAATCTGTGTTTTAGACTATTCCAAACAATATTTATCCATGAAAAAAAAACGCACTTAGTAGAGTTTTTAAAAAATTATGATTAAGTTGCCATAAATACTTTTAGAAGAGATCATTTAAAGGATGATTAAAATTCTTCCCCCAAATGCATTGCTTCAAAGGATCTTTATCTTAAGACCATGACTTGAAAATTAATATAAAGTCATCTCTTCATATCCATGGATGCAGCACCCACATATACTGATGGTCACCTCATTTGAGGGACATAATCATCCCTGGATTCTGGTTTCCATGGAGATCCTGGAATCAACGCCCATGGGATATTGAGGGGGGTGGCATATAACTTTCCCCTGGCTCCTGCGGGCAAAGTGTGCTCCTATCAATTTCTTGTTTTATATTGTCCTTTTGGAATGGATTTTTTGCTCAAATGAATTCTTACAATATTTATTATGCTGCAATTCATCTTTTAATAGATATATAAATGGCATTAACAGATACATTCATAGATGATTAATATATTCATGTTTAGTTGTTCCCACTTCAGTGAATCTGAAATATTTGCTAAGTAGTAAAGAGCTAGTTCCTGTTCAATGATGAAAAGATATGAAGGAAAAACAAACATCTTCTCTCTTTTTTTTTTTTTCAGTTGATGTCTTTGGGTTGAATTTATATTAGTAACATTTTAAGAAATGCATGATATAAAGATTGTCCTGTATTTGAATGGAAATATTTGTGAATATGCATCATAACTTGTCAAGTGCTAGCGAACATGATATATTTTTTCTAAAATTGGCTGTCTATATTTGTGGGTTCTGCATTTTGATCCTTGGTTGGTTGGGGAATCAGAACCCACAGACACAGAGGTTGGGCTGTACTACCCCTTCTAATATCAGGGACTTATGTATCTGCAAACTTTGGTATTCTTGGTTTTCCTGGAGATAATCCCCAGAGGATACCAAGGGATAGCTATACTTTAAAAGGCTAAAAGTCACATAAACAAGCAATTTGGAAAGCATATATGAACTCTAGAAATGCAAAAAGAACTTTTCCAAGTATTATCTTGCCATGGGGTAGCCTTCAGTCTGGTACCTTTATCTGTGTTTTACTTTCCTGCATTTCTCTATCTAAAAGAAGTTAAGTGTTGAGCTTTTACTTAACAGATATTCTGATAAAAAAGTTTATTTAATGAATGATCTTGTGCGTGCATGCTCAGTCTTGTCCAACTCTTTGATCTTGTGGGCCGTCACCCGCCAGGCTCCTCTGTCCATGGGATTTTTCAGGCAAGAATACTGGAGTGGGTTGCCATTTCCTCCTCCAAGGTAATCTTCAGGACCAAGGAATTGAAACTGTGGCTCCTGTACTGACAGGCAGATTCTTTACCACTGAGCCACCTGGGCAACCCATGAAGAATAAGAGTGGGCAGGACTTTAATTTTCATAATGGTGGTGTGTTTTAATCTCCTTTCTCTCTCTTTTCAGTGTATATAAGCAAATACAGAATAAAATGGACTAACCAAAATTCTCAGATAATAGGCCACTTTTCTATATTTTCAAAACATGATAGCATACCATTTAAAATTCTGATTACTAAATAGCTGTCTTATAAATCCATTAACTTCTCCTTATATATAATTAATAGTAAACAAAAGTAAAATTTATCAAAGGAATTATTCTCCTACTGGACCTACGTATGAATGGAGTGACAGGTTTTATTTTCTTGGGCTCCAAAATCACTGTGGACAGTTACCGCAGCCGTGAAATTAAAAGGTGGTTGCTCCTTAGAAGAAAAGCAATGAGAAACCTAGACAGCACATTAAAAAGCAGAGACATTACTTTGCCTACCAAAGTTCATATAGTCAAAGCTATGGTTTTTCCAGTAGTCATGTACGAATGTGAGAGCTAGACAACAAAAAAAGGCAGAGGGTCAAAGAATTGATGCCTTCTAACTGTGGTGTTGGAGAAGACTCTTGAGAGTCCCTTGGACTGCAAGGAGATCAAACCAGTCAATTCTAAAGGAAATCAATCCTGAATGTTCACTGGAAGGACTGATGCTGAAGCTGAAGCTCCAATACCTTGGCCACTTGATGTGAAGAGTTGACTCATTGGAAAAGACCTCGATGCTTGGAAAGATTGAAGGCAGGAAGAGAAGGGGACAACAGAGGATGAGATGGTTGGATGGCATCACTGACTCAATAGACATGAGTTTGAGGAAACTCCTAGAGACGGTGAAGGACAGGGAAGCCTGGCATGCTGCAGTCCACACGGTGGCAAAGAGTCGGACATGACTTTAATGCCCTGGTTTGTGACAATTTTAAAATAATCAGTTAACTGATTTTTAAATGAATTCAGAAGCCCTTTTTGATACTGTTGGAATTAAATAATGCTGACATTAGGTTTTTTAAGTGGATTTAAATCTCTTTTAAAAAAGAATGGCAAACCCCAATAGCTTAATAAAAATAAACTTGGATGCAAGTTTTAGCCTTCTGGTGGAAATCTGCCAAAAAAGCTTTCACTAGGTAACAATCACTGTAATTATAATAGCAACTGACAAAGGTTTAAACATGACCTCCACACACACCCTTTTAGAAATCACAGTGCTCTTAAACAATAACATGGTCAATGACACGGTTATGGGTATCAATGTGAGAAGCCCAGGTGACAAGGATGGGGAAAGCAGGGTTCCCAGACAAAGACCAGACCACCAAACATGCTGGGATAATCGAGACAATTCATTTTGTCCTTAAATTGACAAGGTTATTTTAAATTTGACAGTTTGCCACCTTTTTTATTTTGCTTATAATTCTAGAAAGCTTTTCCATGAGTTCCATGAATTGGTATAATTTATTTGGGGCATTAATAGTGTTTTAATAAAGTAGCTTCTTCTTTTGTATTCCTTTGATTTACACTATTCCACACTAGAGAACAGTTAGAAGTATTTTAAAAGAAAGTTTACAATTTAAGAAGCAGATGTTTTATTAACCCAATATATAGGTATAATTATTTTTGTACTAAATTTGATTCATATTCACTGTATGTGATACATATACATATATAATATGTATATATATGTGTCATATACATGTATATATACATATAGATACATACATATACACATACACACATATATATACATATATATATGTTTTAGTATAACCAAACATTTGCTTTATTTGAGAACTGAAATACAGAGAGTGAATAATTAGACATTAAAATTAAATTAGTACAACACAAATATGCAAAGCCCATAATCAGAATTCCAGTAATTATAATTGTTAAAGTGTTTGTTATTTATTCAAGACTTCAAAATTGAATCGTTGATGTTTCTGGAAGCAAACACAGTTTTACTGTGGTCCAGAATAGTGTCTTAAATTGTGCTTCAGCAATCAGATAATCTCTGTTATTTCTAAAAAAATCCCTAGAGGGATAAATGTGTTCCAAATGTTGCCGCGGGCTTTCCTGGTAGCCCCGGTGGTAAAGAATCCACCTACAATACAGGGGACCCTGGTTCAATTCCTGGGTTGGGAAATTCCCTGGAAAAGGGATAGGCTATGCAATCCAATATTTTTGGGCTTCCCTGGTGGCCCAGACAGTCAGGAATTCAATGCAATGAGGAAGACCTGGGTTCAAAGCCTGGGTTCAGAAGATCCCCTGGAGGAGGGCATGGCAACCCACTCCAGTATTCTTGCCTAGAGAACCCCCATGGACAGAGGAGCCTGGCAGGCTACAGTCCAGTCAGTTCAGTTCAGTCGCTCGGTCCTGTCGGACTTTGCGAACCCACGGACTGCAGCACGCCAGGCTTCCCTGTCCATCACCAGTTCTTGGAGCTTGCTCAAACTCATGTCCATCAAGTTGGTGATGCCATCCAACCATCTCATCCTCTGTCTTCCCCATCTCCTCCTGCCTTCAGTCTTTCCTAGCATCAGGGTCTTTTCCAATGAGTTAGTTCTTCCCATCAGGTGGCCAAAGTACTGGAGTTTCAGCTTCAGCATCAGTCCTTCCAATGAATATTTAGGACCAATTTCCTTTAGGATTGATTGGTTTGATCTCCTTGCAATCTAAGGGACTCTTAAGAGTCTTCTCTGATCTCCTTGCAATCTAAGGGACTCTTAAGAGTCTTCTCTAACACCACAGTTCAAAAGGATCAATTCTTCAGCACTCAGCTTTCTTTATAGTCCACCTCTCACATCCATACATGACTACTGGAAAAACCATAGCTTCAACTAGACAGACCTTTGTTGGCAAAATAATAATGTCTCTGCTTAAAGTATGCTGTCTAGGTTGGTCATAGCTTTTCTTCCAAGGAGCAAGCATCTTTTAATTTCATGGCTGCAGTCACTATCTGCAGTGATTTTAGAGTCCAGAAAATAAAATCTCTCAGTTTCCATTGTTTCCCCATCTATTTGCCATGAAATGATGGTACATGCCTTCAGTTGAGCAGTCAAATTGCTAAAAAAAAATGTCTGGTTAATATGGCCAAGACTACTTTTTTGATGCCCAGGTAAAATAAATAAAAAATGTCAAGTAAAGGAAAAATCAATCTTTTTAAAGGAACATATAATTGAATTCCACCTTTTAGATTTTTAGTAATCAAAAAATTGTTTCATTCTGCAACTTGTTACCTCATTAGCGATTTTCTACTTTATGTCTTTTCACATTCCATGAGCTATCTTCAAATACAACCCTATCTTTTCTAACATTTATACTTACCAGTTTAGTTTTAGAATGTCTTACACAAAAATGTCTCTCCAATGAATTTTACCCCATTCTGATTACCCACTTCATTTAGCACTTACTTTCCATATTATGTTACAAACACTATTTTTTTTTTAACCTGCTTTTAGAATTAGGGCATCTTTTGGATTATCAAAGAATTGTTCTATTATTTTATATAATTTAAACTCATATAATGATTTAGTATTATAAACTAAAGATATCATATTTACCAGCAAAATAAAGTTTCTTTCCCTTAAAAATGTTAAAAACAAATTCTATTCTAACAGTTAAAATTTTTGATGATATTCAGCTTTTAGTGAATTTAAGAGTAATCATTTTTAATGGAAAAGTCCTCTTTGAACTTCAAAACAAAGAACTAATTCTGAACATTGAGTTAAAACATAAAAAAATGTGGAGCACAAATAGTTCAGATTTTTGTTTTTTTTTTTTTTTTTCTGGGCATAGCTCAAACTGCTTTCCATTCACATTGATACGTTTGCATGTACTTGCAGATAAAGCCAGAGTTGGAGCTTACATTAAACAAAAAGGGGAGCCCTAAACAAGAGCAGCAAAGCTTCCAATAGCCTTTCCTAAGGATTTGCGTCAGTCGCTTAGTACTCAGACTAGTCTTAGTTAAGCAGTTTCTCAACAAGGGCAGTACCGCCCCCTAGGGGATATGTTGGAAATCTGTGGGTATTGTTTTTAATTGTCACCATGATTGCAGTGGTGCTGCTGCTGCTGCGAAGTCGCTTCAGTCGTGTCCGACTCTGTGCGACCCCATAGACGATTGGAGTGCTACCACTTACAATTAACGTGAAAGTGAAAGCTGCTCAGTCGTGTCCGACACTTTGCCACCCCATGGACTATGCAGTCCATGGAATTCTCCAGGCCAGAATACTGGAGTGGGTAGCCCTTTCCTTCTCCAGGGGATCTTCCCAACCCAGGGATCGAACCCAGGTCTCCCGCATTGCGGGCAGCTTCTTCACCCGCTGAGCCACAAGGGAGGCCAATTAATGGAAAGATGCTAAAATTGCTTGATATCCTGCAATGAATGGTACAGTGTCCCCCAAAATTTCTTTATCACACACCGACATACAAACCTGGAATATCCTACCGAACTTTAATATAGATGAAAAATCTGCTCTTAATTGTGTCCACCTAGCTTATCTCCGGTTTTTAAAAAGTTTTTATTTTGTATTGGAGTAGAGCCGATTAATAATGTTTTGATAAATTCAGGCGAACAATGAAGAGACTCAGCCATTCGTATACATGTATCCATTATCTCTATTTTGCAAATAAATAGAGGTTTTCTTTCTACCTTTGCATTTAAAGTACAAATTTAATTAATAGTAAATTTTCTAGGAATGGGAACTACCATTTAAGCTGAAGGAAGATTGTAGTATCTTTTGTTTGGAAGTTTACCAGCCATTATTCAACATTTTAGGAGAATCACATCACTAACCACACTACTGCTCTGTTTATGAGCTGCAATAAGACACTCCGGTCTGTCCTCCCTTGCAGCCATCACATTCTGATGACTCTTTTCATCATGGTGAGCTCCTAACTCTTCATCGCGTCCTCTAGCGTTGCGGTGCCTGAACACTAAGAGCACACGTATACTATTTTACAAATACTTAGCCTTGTTTTTTCCCTTTATATCACTCCAGGATGCTGGCTTTTAATTATATGTGCATGTAGGTTATATTGCCTATAAATTTCATGTCAGGGAGTAAAGCACTATAAAATATTTGTTACAGAAGCAGGATTTTGGATCTGATAGGGCTGAGGACCGCTAGGTAGGATAGAATGGCAGGGTTGAACTTCCCTTGGCGCTTCTAAGGTCAGTGTTTTGTCTGCTCATGTATTCCTTTTCTAACAATATGATAATCTGGGAAGCTTGGGATTCATGTGGTAGCTAAAGTGTATAGGAAAATAAGACATGATATAGTTAATCCTGGTGGTATCTATGGGGCACACAGATATAAATATAAATTACAGACTTACAGGGTTGGTCTTTCAGTGAGTTTGCAGTGGTGAGCCTGGTAGTATTGAGAAGGGGTGTATTGATAGGAATAACAATGTATTGTCTAGGTTTCCTATGCAGAACTTTTAAGGGCAGTAGGAAAAAGAGTGAAAGGACCATAAAAGTGATATCTGATGTCTCTTCTGTCATTCTGTCAGTGCTTTACATTCTCTGTGATTTCCTATTACTGTCTGTTTATTGCTCTCTGTGTATTATCCATCTAGCTGCCTGAATAGTTATGCTATTATTTTTGCCAGCAATAGTCTCAACGCAAAATCTTTTTCTAGTTACATTGTCTACATTTTAAGATCTGCGTTTTGGTGTTCTATGACTGGAATAAACCTTCAAAAACCTTTCCAAAGAGGATGTGGGTCATGTACCTTCACAGCACTCATATAGAAGACTATCTGTTCTTTTACTTAGGAAAGACAACTTGGATACAAACACATTCTCAAGATGCAAACCTTGAAATTGTATATAGATGCATCTCCTTTGACTTATGATGTGTATTTATGTTTGGGGAAAAGAGAATGGGTGTTTTCCCACTTAATGTTTGATTCTAAATTTTTTTTTACCTTAAATATTTTTTATCAGATGTGCCGGGATGCTTTTTGGTAAAATTGTCTAGAATGTACTTAGCCTTTATGATATTCAAATTTTTAACTTCAGAAAAATCTGTTTGAGTTATATTTTCCTATTCCTTTCCTATTGTTCAAAATGTCTTCTTTATACTTACCAATAATGCTTCGGTTGGACTTTCATTTTCTGTCTTTATTATTATGTATATGCTTTTATTATTAACATGTTTTCTTTCATTAATTTTATCTTTACCCTCTGCATTCTAGGAGAGCTCTTCAGATCTATTCTTTTACTGTACACTGTCAATTCTAACCTATAATGCCTCTGATATAGGCTTTGAAATCCTTCTATTGTTCTTTTATTTACCTTGTAATTCTTCTTTATGTCTCTTACATTCCTTTATAACTTATTTTCTTATCCATGTAGCTCAGCCTTCCCCTTGGGGACTTCTATTCTTGTTTAATAAACACTTCTTTGATTCTTCATTAGTGAGAATCAATACATTTTCTAAATTTTATTTCAAACTTTGGAATAGTTATTTCCTGGGGACTGCTCTTTCTCTGATATTTGATTTTGTTTTCATTTCCTTATTTGGGGGTAATTTCTTTTGGCCTTTTTATTTCCCTGTTGTATCTTTTAATTTTCCTCATCTGCATTGGATTCAGTGTAGTTTTATTTATATAAATAAACTCATAGATGTAAGCAGTTTCCATTTCAATTCCCAGTGTTTGCAAGGTTTCCTTTTACTCCCTGAGACCATTCCTTATATATGTGTCCTGGTGCCGTGATACCATGAGGGCACATTCATGAAAATCTCACCCTCAGGGTACCACTTACAGAGAGCCTCTTGCACAGCAGCGTGCTACTTCAATTACCACATGATTCCTGCCCAGCTCTTTTCTGGAAAGACAAAGATTGATGTACAAATGATGAACAACTCTCAACTGCCCACAAAAACCTCTATCCGGCCATAGAAGAATGGCTGCCAAGTTTCCTGTTTAGAACAGTCCCTTTTCTTATTTAAGAGCCAGACATTGCAAAGGGATAGTAAAGAGTGTGTTTACCTGGCCAAGTTTTCTCTTTCTGGATATAAAGTAGGAATGGAAGAGTGTGTGGATTTTCATTCCTATTTAATTGGGTTGTGATTGGTTAAAAAAAAAAAAATCCTACCACCTCCGACAATAACTTTAATGTCACTCAATTTTCAGTGTAGGGAATTTGCATTTTCTATGTTTTTGTAGAAAAGATGTGCTTTTGAAGGCAAAGAGAAGAGGATATGGTAGTAACATGCTGGAAATTATGAGGGCCTGGATGTGGGCTGTAGCCGCACACCTTTCACCATTGAAGATGGCAGGTAAAATCTATATTTTCACACGCAAACTTCAAAGTCTATGAGACACCAGGAAAAAGTGTTTATTAGACACTTTGAGCTGTAGAACTGCACTGGAAGTGAAGCTGACATTGGAGTTACAGAGTCAGAAGTCTTAGTATATATGTGACAGTTCAAGCTATAAGGCTAGGGACAAAAGCCTGGGAAATACAAATCTTTAACTCCTCAGAAATCGTTGGGAAAAAGAAGCAAGAATAAGTAGAAAAGGGAACTCTGGAAAGAACATATTTTCAACAAAGTTGAAAGCTAAAGGGAGGTTAAACAGGATAAGCCCCAGAGATCTGACCCTTTAGAAAGCTCGGTATGTTTTAGAGATGAGTTTAAAAGGAGTCATGGACACAGAATCCGTAAAGCAGCGAATTGATGAGAGGATGAAAAGTGAGGTCATGACTGTTAAATGTACTTGGAAGAAATCTGTCTTTGAAGGAGGGGGATAATAGGATAAAAGTTTACAGA
Organism: Muntiacus reevesi; assembly: GCF_963930625.1. Classification (NCBI taxonomy): domain Eukaryota; kingdom Metazoa; phylum Chordata; class Mammalia; order Artiodactyla; family Cervidae; genus Muntiacus; species Muntiacus reevesi. The sequence continues at coordinate 84,005,781 of NC_089254.1, read as the reverse complement.
GAAGAGGCTTTTATAGAAACAGAAAGAACTTACAAAGAAGGCTCAGTCTACACTTGTGTGTGTGTTAGTTGCTTAGTCAGGTCCAACTCTTTGCGACCCCATGAACTGCAGCCGGCCAGGCTACTCTGTCCCTGGAATTCTCCAGGCAAGAATACTGGAGTGGGTTGCCATTTCCTTCAGTCTACAGTTAAACTCATTCAAACAGCTGAACAGCAGAAGGACTTTATTCTTTAAGTCTATTGTTCCTGTGGGAAGAAACAAGCCTTAGAGAGAATTGATTTGTCTGTCATACGGAGCCTGAAATGTTTCTGTTATTCAACAGTTTAAGAGATGCCTAACAATGAAATAATAATACTTGGCGGCATAAGCTGGGTTGCCTGCATGGGCATCCAGGCTCATTGCCATGCCAGTGGTGTGACCTTGGAGAAGTTACTTAATCTACTTAACTTCTCCATGCTGCAATTCCTCATCTGTGGAAAGAGGGAAATGATTGTATCTAACTCATAGGTTTGTTAGGTAGATTAAACAACTTAATACTAGAGCTTTGGGACAAAGTTACACCCAGTGCATGTTACATAAATATAAACCAAATATCAACCTCAACCCTTACTTGACCTATAGGGTTGGCTTAGCGTTACTTGGTTTTAATGAATCGAGTTTAAGATCTTTTCACAGGTGATTATTTACCTAATATAGCTGTTGTGGGTGCCTGGATCAGAAAGAGAACAGCTACAAAGCAAAAATTTTTTGTTTGGAAGATTTACCTACACAAGAGAACAAACATCTTCTCTTCTTATCTTCCTGTAAGTTGCCCCCCTCTCCTTTCATGTTCCAGGCTCCTACCCCATTCCTTAGCTAAGGACGATCTATAAGTCACAATTACTGTACTTTTTTTGAGTATATCTTTGGGGATCCTGAATGTAGAAAATTAGTTTTCCGTCTACTAATCTGTCTTATGTTATTGAATTATTAGACCAGCCAGAGAACCTAGAAGGGAAGAAGTAAAAAATTTCTGCCCCTACAGGGTGTCACTGCTATGAGGCCCTATTTGTGGACCAAATTGGGAAAAATAAATACACAGAAACATCTTTTTTTTCTATATTTACTTGTGCATATTGAAAATTATATATTCTCCCAACACCTTCAATTCCAGTACGCTACAACACACTTTTTCTATGGCACTACTTTCTGTCTTTCCATATTTATAACTTCTTCTCTGGCAGTGAGAAACCTAGCTGCCTACTGTTCTGAACATAGTTAACAATTTAATCAATATTCCCTATGTAACCAATCTCTTGACCCCACGAGGCCACTGTCCCAAATAATTACTTTTCCCACTTGGGCTTTGACCTTTGGTCACATTTCTTGCTCAGGGTCTAAACTCTGGCAGGAGGAACACCCACAGCTCTGCCTGAAAACCTGAGCCTCATTCTCTGGCTTTTAATCTAAATTATTCAGAAAGGAAAAAAGAAGAAGGAGGAAAATGAAAAAAAGAAAAAGAAAAGACAAGCAAGCAGAAGCACAGTCAACATACTTTTACTGTGGATTCCAAGTTCAAAAATTAAAATGTCAAGATTGTATTTAAGAAATTATATTACTAAGACTAAAAAAATCAGTCTTTCTAGATTAAACAGTCAAAATGCTAGAGCATAGAGAACCTCAAAAGGGCATGGCTTAATAATATGTATTTGATCCTAGATACTGAATCCACGACTATGTAGTTTATAATGATAAATATTTGTAGTGACATTTTACACTTGTCATGTTCGGTGGTTTTCTAAAGTGACTGAATCAAGTATCTAGATAATCAAACCCTGTGAAGTTAGTTAAAAGATATATTAAGTGATTAAGAATATTTGCATGGAATAATTATTTCTAACATTCTCTTAGTTTCCTATTTTTAAATCATCCTGGGCCCGTGTAAGAAATTTCTTTGAGCTTACCTAGCTATGAACTCACTGTAAATAAATTATTGAGCTTTGCCATTTCTGTAAAGTACCAAAGAGCTCTTGGGTGAGATGCATTTTTAAAATTTCAAAAAAAAAAAAAGATCAATTTCTTTTCATGACAGATTACTAATAGCTTCCACCTGTCCTTTTAGGGTACTTACATCTCTAGCATCACAGCAAGTGAGAGGAAAATTGACAGAATGGTGCCAGGTCAGTGAATATTTTTATGCTCAACTTGAATTAGCAATTTCAAAAACTGCATTTCCTTCTGTCCTATGCATGTTACAAATATATAGTAGCAACACACAGCTTCCCAGGAGACAACTTCAGAGATTTTTAGAAAGTCAGCCTAGAAAGTACATTGTAAAGTTAATAAAACTGATCTCTACCTTTCTTTTATTTATTCCCCTAAGGATTTTTATTATGTTAGTATTCTAAAGCCAAGAATTCTTTGTTTATGGCACTACTATTTGTCAAACTTATTAGCAAGTTTCTGATCTCTCAGGAAATTAATACTATTGCAATAAATATATTACTAACCTATAGGTATCAGTCAAGTGCCTTATCAATTTATAAAACAATTTTAGCCTGATTTCTTTTAAAACAATATTTGAGAAAGACTGCAAATTTTTTTCTTCTGTGTTTATAGCACCAGCTTTACCTTAAAATATGTGGAAGCCTGAATGCATGTATTCTAAACTCTAACCATGATGCTTGGTTATCTGCATCCAGCTCTTTCACCACTTCACTCAGGAGTCTGATTTTTGGTTACACAGATCTCAGACCTCTTGGTCCTTCCCCCTGTCAATACACTTCTGGCCTCACATCCTTTCCAACCCAGTTGAGACTCCATGACTGATCATGTAGAGTAAGATTCCCTGTCTCCTTACTCACTTAGCCTATATTCTCCCAACATGAAAAAAAAAAAAAAAAAAAAATCCACCTTTCACTGGCTTAAGCGCTGCAGGACTAAAAGGGGTTGGTACAAATACCAATTCATGTTTTCCAGCTATGTTCTTTTAACATGTGTCTTTCCTTCTTTTACATTATTTCTATTGTACCATCTCCCATTCTCCTAAAATATTCCAAATTATTGAGGTTACCCTTATCAATATTAGGAAGTTATTTCACCAAGCAAACAGGATGCAGTAGAAAACGCCCTCAGCTTCAAATGGAGCTTGATCACACATATCCCCTGTTCTTTTCCCCCTTCACTCTCAGACCGGTGGCGCACCCTCCAGATGCAACTCCTGCCCTGACTCCCTGGCTCTTGTCCCCTCCAGCCCTGCGCTTTGTTCCCATCTGCATCATCCTACTTGTTGGCTTTCCCCTTCAGACTACAGAAACACTTACATCTCTTTTCTCATAAAAAACAGACAAGCAAGCAAAACTAACAAACTCCTGTGATTAAATTGCCCTGCCTAAATACTGCTTCTTGTATCTTTCTTTTCTCTTCTTTAATAAGCTTCTTAAAGCTTTGTGCCTTCTACTCACTCTGTTTCCATCTGATGGCCTCTCTTCACTTACTACAGCAAAGCTACTTGGCAAAAATGTCATCAGTGTCCTGCTCATTTCTAAATCCAGTGGGAAAGTCTCAGCCTTCACCTTTCTTGACTCCTTTGAGGATTTCAGGCTTCCCAGGTTTGAGCAAGCTCCGGGAGATGGTGAGAGACAGGGAAGCCTGGTGTGCTGCAGCCCATGGGGTCACAAAGAGCTGGACACAACTGAGCAACTGAACAACAAAGGCTTCCCAGATGGAACTAGTGGTAAAGAACCCGCTTGCCAGTGCAGGAGACCTAAGCGATGTGGGTTTGATTCCTGGGTCAGGAAGAAGGTTTTGTGCTACTGTCATCTAGCATGACACTATTCTCACCTGTAACTTCTCTTCCTATCCTCTGACTATTGATTTTGAGGTTCCTTAACTAGGGTTATTTTCTGTAAACACCCTTCCTACGCTGCTGTGTCCAGTTACCATAAACAAGTCACTTTAATCTGTGTTAAGCAGAGCCCTGGAGGTTAAACAGAGGCCTCAAGGTGGTATTCACATATGGTGTTTCCATGTAAGATTACTTTTAAAGACCACATTTAAGCTTTTCATTACATATTATGCATTTTTCTAGATGTGTTACTATGCAAATGTCTTTTGTTTTTTAAAGTAGAAAGAGCATAAAATGCAAAATCTAGCATAGCAGTTACCTTAGATAGCAAGACAGTAATACCATAGAAGAAAAATACTGGGAGATGCAAATTTAGCAAAAAAATCTTAGAAAAATATGTAATTACTTAGAAAGAAGTTAGAAATACACTTTAGGCAAAAAAGAAAATCAAAAAGCAGTATGCAGAGAAGGATTCCATCTTCATAATGGTGTATATAATTATTCATCAAGATATTATGTTCCCTAATGTAAATGAATATTGGCATCATATTTTCTAATTTTTGTTCACATATGTTTTAAAAAAATTTTACAGGACACATTGCTTGAGAATAAGGACAAAACTTATCTTTTTTCTCAAATTCTACAAACTGCATTATGATCATTGATATAAGATTATTGATGTAAGAATAGATATGCTGTTTCCAGTTTTTTAAGAAATCTCCACACTGTTTTCCATAGTGGCTGTACTAGTTTGCATTCCCACCAACAGTGTAAGAGGGTTCCCTTTTCTCCACACCCTCTCCAGTATTTATTGCTTGTAGACTTTTGGATAGCAGCCATCCTGACTGGCGTGTAATGGTACCTCACTGTGGTTTTGATTTGCATTTCTCTGATAATGAGTGATGTGGAGCATCTTTTCATGTGTTTGTTAGCCATCTGTATGTCTTCTTTGGAGAAATGTCTGTTTAGTTCTTTGGCCCATTTTTTGATTGGGTCATTTATTTTTCTGGAATTGAGCTTCAGGAGTTGCTTGTATATTTTTGAGATTAATCCTTTGTCTGTTTCCTCATTTGCTATTATTTTCTCCCAATCTGAGGGCTGTCTTTTCACCTTACTTATAGTTTCCTTTGTTGTGCAAAAGCTTTTAATTTTAATTAGGTCCCATTTGTTTATTTTTGCTTTTATTTCCAATATTCTGGGAGGTGGGTCATAGAAGATCTTGCTGTGATTTATGTCAGAGAGTGTTTTGCCTATGTTCTCCTCTAGGAGTTTTATAGTTTCTGGTCTTATATTTAGATCTTTAATCCATTTTGAGTTTATTTTTGTGTATGAAACACTAGAAAGTGTTCTAGTTTCATTCTTTTACAAGCGGTTGACCAGTTTTCCCAGCTACCATACGACCCAGCAATCCCACTCCTGGGCATACACACTGAGGAAACCAGATCTGAAAGAGACACAAGCGCCCCAATGTTCATCACAGCACTGTTTATAATAGCCAGGACATGGAAGCAACCTAGATGCCCATCAGCAGATGAATGGATAAGGAAGCTGTGGTACATATACACCATGGAATATTACTCAGCTGTTAAAAAGAATTCATTTGAATCAGTTCTAATGAGATGGATGAAACTGGAGCCCATTATACAGAGTGAGGTGAGCCAGAAAGATAAAAAACATTACAGTATACTAACACATATATACGGAATTTAGAAAGATGGCAACGATGGCCCTATATGCAGGGCAGAAGAAGAGACGCAGAAGTACAGAACAGACTTTTGAACTCTGTGGGAGAAGGGGAGGGTGGGATGTTTCGAAAGAACAGCATGTATATTATCTATGGTAAAACAGACCACCAGCCCAGGTGGGAGGCATGAGTCAAGTGCTCGGGCCTGTTGGGCTGGGAAGATCCAGAGGAATCGGGTGGAGAGGGAGGTGGGATGGGAGACCGGGATGGGGAATTCGTGTAACTCTATGGCTGATTCATATCAATGTATGACAAAACCCACTGGAAAAAAAAAAAAAAAAAAAAACAGGCAGTGGGCCACATATGGTCTATAGGCCATAATCTGTCAACTCCCGGTCTAATGTTAGAAACAGACATTGAAGAAATATATCACAAATACCCAATGACTGTAAAAAAAAAAAAAAAAAAGAATAGATATGATGAAAAGCATATGAGAATCATTTTCAGGATTACTTCCCCAAATTCTCTTAAATATGAGTTTAGACATTATATAAAATAGTATACCCTATTGGAGAAATTCTCTAGGTTAAAAACAAAATCAGCAAACTATTAGTCATTAGTAAGGCAGAGTGTTCTGATTTTTACTTCAGAAATGAAATTGGATAAAGAAAGTGGTTACAAAGTTATCAAAAGAGTATTTTCAGCTTGCCATTCATGATAACTTCTAAAACAAAAATGAATCAGTTATTTCTTTCTCTGCTCTAAAATTCATATCAAACAAAGGGAGGGCTATGGGGTAGTAAAATTGGGAAAGTTCAATCAAATCACTGTATATTCTCTAAGAAAACCGCTCCTTACCTTATTTTCCTCCTTTCTATGTCAAGAATAATCAGACACACCAATAACAATTTCTTATTTTCCATTTGTAGTCATGTGGTATCAAAAAAGTGATATGTTTGGAGTTGTTCTGCAATAGTCTTGGGCAGATAAAATGGCTTGTTTCCTCATCTATAATACAACTGTAATAACTGCTACCTCACAGGACTGCTTAAAGGCTAAAACAAAATATTGTGGGAGAAAAAGAAAGCCATTTTTAAATGATTAAAAATGCTGGAATTTGTTTACTATAATTAAAGTCCTGACAGTCTGGGATTCAATAAAATAATTACCTTTGAATAAAAAGATGAATTATATGTGTATTGAGAACTCTGAATGAATCATTTTTTGCCCACCCCCCACCAGCTTTTTCTCCAGCCTTTAGGGGAAATGGAAAAGTTGATGGCAACCAGAGAAAGTTAGAAAAAAAGAAAAATAAACTTAGATGAAACATAGAGGCAGACTTTGAACTCTTTTCATCTGTTCTGATCTGGTGGAATCAGGATGATCTTTGTACAAAAATTGCAGCTGTTTTAATCCTCACTCTTTACAGGTAAAGAAAAACTATGGCCTGGAAGGCTAAGTAACCAGGCTAAAGTTACATTCTTGGCAAGCTACATTCTTGACAAACCAGGATAAATTTACATTTCTAAACTCAGAATCTGAGAGTTCAAAGAACAACCCTCATTAGCAGAATAAGAAAAAAAAGAAATGTGGAAATGTCAGATGACACAGTTAAGTACTACTGAGCCAGAATTTCTCATCTATATGCAGGAATAGTAATCATATCTCAAGGAGTTATTGATAAAAAATCATTTAAGTAAAAGGATGTGAGGCCTGGTTGACATAAGTTATCCAATGAATATTCCCTACTTTAATTAATTTGATGCCAGGGCTACAAATATAATGTCTAATTCATCTTGGCAAAAACAAGTCTTATCTAGTTAGACTCCTGAGTTTTACTCGCTGAGTACCAAAATCTTCAAATAATGATCAGAAAATTATCTATAAGTGGTATCCTTGTAACCCTTCTGAATTTTTTATTTCAGAATTTGATGAAAAGGAATAAATGATTTATTGAAAATAAGTGAGCCTACTTTCTAGAATTTAAAAAATATCTCTTAACAAATCCCCCAAAAAACTAAGTTATGCTGGCCTGAGCATTTTGATGTTATCTTTTAGCTGTTTTTTATAAGGAGCAGGTGATATTTTCAATATGTATTTCACTAATCCATTTTACAAATGTTTATTGAAAACTACTTTGCGTCCGATAGTCTTCAAGCTCTTAGGACCCATCAGTAGATAAACAGGTAAGGATCTCAGCCTTTGTGGAGCTTGAATACCCCACATTACAGCAGAATATTAGAATACAGGATGGGGCGCTTCCCTGGCAGTCCAGTGGTTAAGACTCCATGCTTCCAATGCAGGGGTCATGGGTTCAATCCCTGGTTGGGGAACTAGGACTCCACATGCCTCGTGTCCAAAACATAAAAATAAATACTTTAAAAAACAATATGGGAAATTCTCACTTTTCTCACTGAAAGAACAAGCAGACCAAAAAAGTCAATTAGAATAACCCGTTACAAAATCTTTTCAAGAAACTTAAGAAGAAAACTGACATTTGCTAAGAAAAGAGCAAATATCAGTAAGTTTCCAGAATGAAATCAAAATTGTATGTTCTCTGACTGTGATGGAATTAAGTTCAGCATCAATACAACATAGCTAGAAAGTTGCCAATAGTTTAGAATTTAAAATACACATCTAAATACTCACAAATAAGAAATTGTATATGAAAAGTGGGAAATTTTTAAATTGAATCAAAATATTTTTAACTTGAATTAAAATATTTTTATATTGAACAAAAAAGATATTTTTTCTGTTCTGGTTTCTTTTCCTAGACTTGTATCCAATGGTTGCTGTGTCCCCTTTGCCAGCATTAGGATCTTCATTTCCTTGATTATGTGTTCTTGTTTCTGAGTTTTGGATTTTACTTCAATAAACACAACTATTTAGTAAACATTTATATGTTATCTAGATGTGTCAAGTGGCATGCTAGAAGCTGGAGAAGCTATTACAAATAAGACATAATTGATGCCTCAAGATGGGCTTCCCTCGTGGCTCAGACAGTAAAGAATCCACCTGTAATGCGAGAGATCTGGGTTTGATCCCTCGGTTGGGGAGATCCCCTAGAGAAGGGAACAACTACCCACTCCAGTATTCTGCCTCGAGAATTACATGGAATATATAATCCATGGAGTCACAAAGAGTCAGACATGACTGAGCAACTTTCATTCACTTTCATGCCTCAAGATGCCCAAATTGTAGTTGGAGTAAAAACATAAGAAAGATGGAGTAAAAGAACATGGAAGAAGGGAGAAAGGTATACGTAATGTGCTGCTAGAGGATGTGGAAAGGGAGCTTCAGGAAAGCAGGGAAGGATTCAGGAAGTGATGAGGACATAAGTTCTAAAGGATACGTTAGAACAGTAGAAGGATAGAGAACTCGACTTCCAGACAAATGAAAAGTGTTGAAAGTCCAAGGGGTCAGGATAAATCTAAGGTCTTGAGATGCATGCTGCTCTTCAGTCACCCAGTCTTGTCATCTCTTTGCGAGCCCATGGACTGCAGCATGCCAGGCCTCCCTGTCCCTCACCATCTCCCGAAGTTAGCCCCAGTTCATGTCCATTGCATTGATGATGTCATCCAGTCCATCTCATCCTCTGTCACCCTCTCCTCCTTCTGCCCTCAATCTTTCCCAGCATCAGGGACTTTTCCAATGAGTTGGCTGTTCCGATCAGGTAACCAAAATCCCGGAGCTTCAGCATCAGTCCTTCCAACGAGTATTCAGAGTTGATTTCCCTTAAGATTGACTAGTTTGACATCCTTGCTATCCAAGGGACTCTCCAGAGTCGTCTTCATCGCCGCAGTTTGAAGGCATCCATTATTTGGTGCTCTGATTCCTTTCTGGTCTGATTGTCACAACCTTACGTGACCACAAGGTAGACCACAGCCTTGATGATGCAGACCTTAGTCGGCCGAGTAATGTCTCTGGAGATGCATCTACATGTTACAGGCAAACTTTAAACACATATCTTCCAAAAACTTTCCTCCTCTCTAATATACTTACAAATGTTGAATTTTGATTTATTGTTGAGCTGTAACTGGGAAGAACCCTGGTCCTTATAACTAGCTAGCTTGCTCCCTCCAGCCTGTTTTCTCCTTGACATCTGTGATTTTTTTCTTTTTTTGGTGGCATATGGTGAAGAAGGAAACAGATTTACATTTTCCTTTTTTTGCAGAAAAAGTCTTTTTCATTTTTGAGTCTAAATGGAAAATATTACATAACAGCATCTCCTATTTAAGAACAGTAAAAATACCCTTTCTTCATCCTCAGTACCCTCACTTTCAAGCTTCTCAAGTTCACCTACTTAACGTTGACTGTCACTTGAAGTGTACAAGAATTCAGGTCTCTTATCCTCCTCTCTAGAGAAATGTCTTTATTAATTCACAAATTTATATATTCACTAACTCACTTTTGTGTGGCAAAGAGGAAACCACAAACATGAAATGAGACAGTCCTTTACCTCCAAGAACTACATTCCATTCTTGCAATCCTTACACTGTCTTTTTACTTCCAGGAGTAAGTTGTATTTAGAGGGAGTGCCTAGGCAATTTAGCTAATGCATAGAGTCAATATGGTTTTGGAATATTTGCAGTGTACGGAAAGACTTCCAAGTTTTATAAAAAAACTAATAAAGAAACAAAACTCATCATTTGAATGACTTTTACAGCATCCTTTAAAACGTATAGAATCTGAAAATAGAATTCTGTCATTACTCTTATTAGAATATGAATGCTCTTATTAGAATATGAATGTCTCTACCCATGTTGACAAGTGGGCAAAACACATTTATGCTATGCAAGTCTTTCCTGTAATTTAATTGATCTTTCAAATTTTGCCACATTAGCCTTGGGTTGCTAGTCAGAAAAATTACCCTGGGACTGAACATTGCCCTGTCAAGCTTAAGACTTTCCAGGTGACCTAATGATATAATGGAGATTGACAGTACTCTAGCCCACATGTAAAACAGTGTGAATGAAAGGAAAATCTGCCTTGCTTCCTCTTACCATGTCTTACTGAAATTCCAGGGTCTGCCAGACATTTCATTACAGGGAATCTATTTGTCATGGCTTGTCATCCTGTGACACAGTAATTCAGTCTGCAATCAAGTAAGCCTGGTAGTCATTTTTTTTATTTATGTATAAAATGGCAACATATGACAGTCCTAGGGAACAGGAGAGTGAAAAATCACAAACTTTAGCTGGTGATCTTTAAGAAATCTATTCTTGCACATACCCAATCTTTTATTCTTATATCTAGAAAACTTCTAGTATCTGGACTACCTGCAGATAATTCTTCTGCCTTCTTTCTAATCAACTACCTCTCTCTTCAAATTGACCCTGTGCTGAGTCCTTCTCCTTATTTTCCTCTGTAAATCCCTCTAGGAGCAAAGCCAAAGATGAACACAACTTCTCTGAGCTGTCCTTTGCATTTTCATCAGTTTTATCACTGACCTTTAGCTAAACTCCCAAACAGAAATAAAATCTTCAACTTGGTAGTTTAAAATGCTGATATGTTTATTACTAAACTTCCTTTTAAGAGAACTAATGGCCCAAGACTACTTGAAAGAGGAAAAATCTTTTTAACTAAAGATTATACGTCAAACAAAGCAAGTCAAAAGTAAGAAAATGAGTCCAAAACAATAGTTTCTTGTGGAAACAATGGTCTGTTTCATTTTCTATCACCAGTAAATGCATAAAAGCAAACATTTAACAGTATTTACTGAGAAATCAAATGGGAAAAATATTCCAAAAAGCCCAAATGGTTTTCCCATACAATAGACTCCATAACATTTTTGAACATTGACTTTTTACCCAACATAAGTAATATGTTTTTGAATGCTGATTCAATAAAATTTCTCCTATTCTGTTACTAAGAAAGCATATGGTCAGAAAATAGAATAGCATAGTGGTTCATTCACCTCTGCATAAGCATTTACTTCTGCTCTTAGAAGAAAGACATGCATTACCTTGGATTACAGGAATAAGTATGAAAGGAAATAAATAATAAAGGTCATCAACAGAATCTTGCATAGGCAACATGCTAGTAAACTCTGTCATCATCTAGAATCTAATCACTTTCCTTTACACACAGCATATGTTTAAGTCAAATACCAGACAGAAACTTTGGAAGCTCAGAGATGTTTACCAAAAAGAAATTATGCACAGAAAGTCTGAAGTCTAGAGTGGTACCAATAGCTTGTTTTCAAAAAGGTTGGCATAGTCTTCACACACTTCCTTTTATCATGGCTGCATGCTAAAAATGTAGGCGATCAATATGCTAAGTAGGAAAACCTGGGCTGTCAGTTGCCTGCATTTGTCTGCCAGAACCTTGAAAATAGGTCATGGCCGCCAGGGAAAATTCCTTCTCGCATGACAGGCTGTGTGAACATGTTAACAGACGAAGACGGGAGGAAACACCTCCCGAAAATACTCTAAATGATGGAAATGATACACATTCTTCAAATTACATCAACTTGTGATCCCAAGATCTTTCAATACAGAACCAAGAAACGTAGCTCTGAACTTCACACCTCACTTTCCATCCTGTCCTTGAAAGAAAACAAGACGGAACAAACCTCCTTCCCAGCTTTTCCAGCTGTTTCATCAGCCAACTTAAATATTCAACATTCTAAGTATAGGATTTCTTTCAACAAGCACCATGCCTGATGCTTCTTAATTATATTAATTTTAAAATTCTGTCTTTATGCAAGGATAATACTCCTGAAAGATAAACACATGCATTCATACATATATTTGTATGTGTGGAATTGCTAGTTTAGTCATAAGGGATTATTTACAATAACTGTGCTTTATCATCTTTATAACAGATTATATTTTTAACTAGTAAAACTGAAATACTATCAAAATGCTTTGCTAAAATTTCATAGACTTTGATGATTAAATTAAGCCTTTGTTCCTAAGTCAATAATAATATTGACTTAGGATGAAAAATATTTCCATTTAAATAAAAGTAATCAGTATATGGTAATGGAAAGACCATCAGTAAAAAGTTCAGGAATAAGAATTTAAGGTCTGCTTTTATTATTATTTTTAATTTTAACTTAATAATAATATTATCTTAATAATACTAGAAATAATAGAGTTACTTAATAACTTTTTAAATTTGGGTATGTTTACTTATCTGTAAAATGATTAGATATAGATTTTAAGCCTACTTCTGCCTATAAGAAAGCATGATTGTTTTATTTAAATGAAAGCTAATAAAAAACTCAAATAGTCCTAAATTTTGATGCACTATTACTTTTTAGCTATTAATTTTAACTTTAAATAATATCTATATTATGTACATGAAGGGGTACCTACAATAGCAATGGCAGTTAAATATGGTCTTGCAAATTATGGAAGGTCATCAGATCAAGTTGGAATTAAGATTTCAATACCTTTTCTTTGGCCACAATAATTTATTGCACCTGTTGCATTGTGCACAGCAGTAGAAACATCTGCCTTGGGAGAAAAAGTCCCTTTGGCTCAGTTAAGGGTCTTTGCAGTCATCAAAGATGAGACACTGTTAACCACATAGGTATTTGCAGTAATTAGGGCTTCAAGTTGTAAATCTAAATATTGGCATAATAAATTTGTTAAAGCATAAAATTCTGATTGAAGCTCTTGGGTGACTATAGTTTCCTAATTTGACACATTTTAGTTTAAGAAACCCAAGATTTGCAGGAGTACAATAACAAGCTAAACCTAATTATTCCAAATGCCAAATCACTGGGTGATTTTATTGCAGTAACAATGCAGCAGCTCTTAATACTCCAAAGAATCCTGTCTGTTGCTGTTGTTTGGTCTCTAAGTTGTGTCTGACTCTTTGTGGCTCCTCTGTCCATGGAATTTTCCAGGGAAGAATACTGGAGTGGGTTGTGTTTTCCTTCTTCTCCTGGGGATCTTCCTGACCCAGGGATCAAACCCATGTCTTTTTCCTGTATTGGCAGGCAGATTCTTTACCACTGAGCTATCAGGGGAGCCCAAAAAAACCTTATATAGTCCAAAACTTACGAAAAACTTTAAAGTTCAGCTTTATTTATTGGACACCAGTGACTCAGAGAAGAGTGAATGACCTGATTGCATGGGAAATAATTGATGAGCAGATTGAAGTCAGAAAACTGGGACCATCTTTCAGCCAGGAGAGAATTCCCAAGCTTCTCTAATGGATTTTTTATTTTGTTATTCTTTGGGTTTTCCCTCCAAGAAAATTGTTGAATGCCAACCATAGTTAACATGGTTCTTTCATATTTTTTAAATCCTCTTCATAAAATTGGAAATTGAAGAGTGGAAGCCTCTCATTTGTCCACTGGGATGTCTAAATTTAAAGTTGTTATCTAAATTTCTAATATTTCCATATTCTGTTTATCATTAATAGAAACCAACTACCATGACACTCTCAGCCTTCTCTAGTGTATGCAGTTCTAATAAGGCAGTTTCCAAACTTCTCTTCATCCTCTTTTTCTTCCCTAAGTATGCTTACCTGAACTCCCATTCTAGATAAGCAGAGTTTCATATCGCTCTGATTATAAAGGTTTAAAAATACTGCATATACATTACCCTTCTATTTTCTACAAGATTCCTAATATTTAAATTTTAACAGAAAAGTTTCTTATATCTTTCACTCTAAAAATTTAAAAGCATTTTGTAATAAATTACCTTGTACCTGCTGCATATGCAATTGCTATGATCTCGCTACACTGTTCCACCAAGATTCTTGAGAGAACTATCTTTAGTCACGATATAGTCATTCACTTTCCTTACAGCCATTTTTTCCTTACTACTCTTTTGCTTCTCGTCAAACTCCACACCATTCTATCAAATACTGTTTGCTCCAGCCACAAATAAACTCTTTAGAACCCCACCCCAAAATATCTTTAACAGTGCTCATTTTGCGCCACTTCTCAGGAATAGTGAATAATGTTGATTATCCTTACTCATTTTTCACCCTTAGCTTTTCAAACTCTTCCATCAGTAATGGTGGTTTAGTCACTAGGTCATGTTTGACTCTGTTATCCCATGGACTGTAGCCTACCAGGTTCCTCTCTCCATGGGACCTGTATAAGTTTATTTCCCTTGTTTTGCATTTATCTAATGGTTTAGTTCATTCATGCACTCATTTTTACCTTCAAGATATGCCAGAAATGATGCAAGCCCTTGCCCAAGAGGAGTTTACAAGCTTGTGGTAAGCATACAATTCTTCCACTCGCCATGCCTTAAGTGTTGTATACAGTCTGCCCTTGATCTTTTGTTTCTCTGCCTTGATTCTGTTATCAAGCTGTGTTCTATAATGGCTTTAATATAGTTTTTTAACAGAGCTGCTTATCCACGGGAGTAACTACCACCTGGGTATCTTCAGGGGCATTCTTGTTTGTATCTGAAATGTAATATTTTCTTTGCTTTCCTGCCCATGGTCTGGATGAGTTGTACTAAGATATCACACAAGGAGATGTATCATCTCTTTACTCAGCAGACCAAGAACAGAGGAATTCCTGAAAGGTAGAATTCACTCCACTTGCATTTTCCTGGGAAGTAGCACATTTATTCTCTCATGAAAGTAAGTCATTTTGAACTGAGAGCATCATCTCACATATACTAATGGCAGGCCTGATCCATTTGATCCAGTCTATCTTTAGCCATTAGGTTGAACTGGAATCATATATGACATCAATAAACATCAGAGTAAATGTAAATTGATGTCAAAAGGACATCTAATCAGTAATAAGCTCTATGACCATGAAATCTAGTATTAAGTTATTATTAGCTGGATAACAAAGCTATGCTCAAGTCTCTATGAAGTTGAAATAAAGGAAATCACTAGCTATATAATACCTCCTTCTTGCAGACAGGTATATTTGGTGGAATGAAAGGACTGTTGAATTTTTAGTAGAGAATCCTATTTGATTGCTTACTGAGTTACTTTGGAAATAAAAAGAAGCTTATAAGCTACTGCTTTCTCATACTACCAAATAAATTATTATACAGGACTTTGAGATGCAAAAATCAAGAACACCATAGAATTATTTATTTTTAAAACTTTGAAAACTAAGTTCTTGAAGCTGAAATTACCAAATAAGGGCCAGGATCAACCTCTTTCTGAAAGTGTGAGAGACAGTAAATTTATATAAACTGTTTTAAGTGGTCCTAGAGCATTTTGGTCTCAGGTCCCCTTCACACCTTTTAAAACACTGACAACCCAAAACAGCGTTCTTTATGTTGTTGTGTATATCTATATTTACTATATTAGAAATCAAAACTGAGAAAATGTAAAACATTTGTTTATCCATTTATTTAAAATTATGGTAAACCTATTATATGCTGATGTAACAATGTATTTATTAAAATAACTGCATTTTCTAAAATAAAAAATAGTGAAGTAGTGGTATTGGTTTTTATTTTCACAAACCTCTCTATTTCTTATTTTATAAGGGATAGGTGGATCTTTATATGTGCTTTTGCATTTCATTTGCTATAATATCACATACCATACAATCTCTGCAAACCCTTGAGAGAAGAGAATGAAAGGCAAATAGAGCCTTGTATTACCATGAAATACGGTCTTGTGTTATTATAAAGAGAGTTTTGACCTTGTAGACCCCATTAAATTTGCTCAGGGATCCCAAGTATTCCAGGACAACACATTGAGAACTTTGGGGATAAAAGGATACATGTGCTCATGTTTTTAAGAATAAGGGTATAGTTTTAAAGATTAACATTTTAAACTGTGTTTAATTTTTAAGCACTCCATACAACAGTTGTAACAAGTATCAACAGTTTGTCATATTTCCTTCATATTAAAACAAATATCCCCACTGCAAAACCACATCATTTTGTCCCTCCTCAAAGGCAAAAATGAAAGAACTTCTTTTAAAAATTTCAATGTTTTAGACTCCTATAGGATCATAGTTGGAAATTAAGTATTTATTCATGGTAAACTGGTGCCTTGAATTATGTAGCACTTTCATAAACGGATTTTAGTAGTCCTAATGGCATCTCTCTAGCATTTAAAAGCTATGTGACAAAGGTATTAATTTGGTGCTTGGGCAATGTGCCAAACACAGATGGAGTTTGGAAAATCTGCACTAATTCCACAATTCACTACAGTTCAGAGGTCTCTGATTAGAAACCACTAAAGCAAATGACCCTTAAGATACAGAGCAGAACACAGATACACACACATACAATCTTTAATATCAACTTTAATCTTGAAAAGTTAAAGCTGTCTCAAACATTATGAAGTAATACACAAATCCATAACTCAGTGATCTTCCCAACACTGGTGGTGATCTTGCTTAATTTCTCCACAGGGAGTGTATTAAAGAGTTAAAGAATGAAACATATGACTGAGATACACTGTTGACACGGGAAATTGCACAAACTGGGCAGAAAGACAATCATAGTGTGTATCACTGTAGTCTGTACCCCAACATAGAAAAATAAATTAATGGAGACTTTCCTGCTTGGAAAAAGTTGAATTTCTTTTTGTCTTTTGTAAAGTCAAGTGACTATGACTCTGTCACTTCCATCGCAGAATTATGCATCCAAACCTTTCCTGTATGATTGGTAAATACTACTAAATACATGTAATGTTTCTGACATTCAACTAGCACAAAAGAAGAAATAAAAAAGTCATACAAGAGTCTTAAAATTTCAACCAAATATAGCCCATGAATGATAAATAAGCGAGTAAATAATCTGCAAAGAGAAGTTAAGTGCTACAGGAAGACAATATGGCACTGCAAGGGACACTAATAAGATGAGTGGCAACTGCTCAATTTTTTATTAAAATTTTTATTTAAAAAAAATTCAGCTTTAGCCTTTCAGGAAACTTGCAAAACCATTACAATAAACAGCCATAGGCACTTCCACCTGTGTTCTTGTGTTGTTAACATTTTGCCACATTATTCTCTCTTTCTCTCTACTCCCCTGCCCTCCCCTTCTTTGTTCTTCCTCTCCCCCTTCTTCCCCTTCCCTTCTCCTCCGTCTTCTCTTCCTTCTCTCTCTGTCTACACACACACGCCCAAACACAGACACAGACATACACACACACAGACACACACACACACATATATCTCTAGATATGGTTCCAGAGATCTTTATCCTAACTATACCACTGCTTCTACATGTGTGTGTTTACATTCTACTGAAAAGGAGAGTGTTCCTCTTTGTATTTACTTTGGAGCTCAAATTGTGGGGTTGTGTTAGACTGAAGGAGAAAGAGAGATTTACAGAAGATGATAATTCACTGTGAACAAAGGATGAAAATAATGCAGAAAGAGCGGTCCAGGCATAGGGAACTGAAAGTGTGAATATTCTTTTCTGCCCAAAGTCTTGCCGCAGAGCTCTAATTAAATCATCTATAAACTAATCACCTCGGAGAGAAGTAATAGAAATCAAAAAGCTTTATTTAAATAGCTAATTAATTGAAAGTAAACCATTTTTTCTGGATCACAGAAAATGTGCCTATGACAATCCCAATTGATGTTTATTTCCTTGGCATCATAATTAATAAAGTCTCTTGGAAAGATTGAGGGCAAAAGGAGGAAAGCAGAAGCGGGCAGTAGAGAATGAGATGGTTAGATAGCATCACCAATTCAATGCACATGTATTTGAGCAAACTCTGGGAGACGGTGAAGGACAGAGAGGCATGGCATGCTACAATCCATGGGGTCGCAGAGTCAGACACAACTTAAAGCATCTGCCTACAGTGCGGGAGGCCCGGGTTGGATCCCTGGGTCGGGAAGATTCTCTGGAGAAGGCAGTGGCACCCCACTCCAGTGCTCTTGCCTGGAAAATCCCATGGATGGAGGAGCGTGGTAGGCTACAGCCCATGAGGTTGCAAAGAGTCAGGCACGACTGAGCGACTTCACTAACAACTGAACAACAACATAAACTCCCCAGAGTCTCAGCTTAGGAGCTAAATGTTATGATTATCTTATGACATCCTAAGAAATATTAATGAATAAATAAATAAGTCTTCTTCCCAGGGAGAAGACTTGCTTGTGCCACAGGCACACAAGTCCACACCAAAACACACTTAACTGAACATATTTCTTTTTCAGTTTTAAAAAACTGAAAATTTCTCTCCCCTCCCCCATTTAGTTGCTCATTGCATTATTTGCTAATTCTTAAAACAAAGAAGTGTGTCTCAATCCAACTGGAATTGCTCTGGTTGCATTTTATAGTCATCCCCTATGTTAGTGGATAAATACGGCCAATGAATGCAAGATTCATTAATGTTTGTAAATTCTTGATAGTTGTATATCTGGTCATAGTTACCTTGTAGTTAGGGAAAAAATACATACATTGAAAAATAAGATGTGAGAAAACATCCTATTGTTTCAACTAGTATAAGAACAAACTAAGAATAGGCTAGGAAAAGTGTTAAAACACTTCCCTTTAGAATGAAATTCTGAGTCTCACCCCAACATAAGGTCAGAATACTAGACAGCTACGTACCTAGGACCGCTAATTTACTGAACATGCAACTGTCTTGGCACAATTGTAATTTTGTAATAAACCCATTTTTCTTCACTTTCAATAAGGGTCAGTATTAAGAATGGCTCTATGAAAATGGTCATTTGAATGGCCTTTATACTTCTGTAAAATTATGATTGAAAGCAATTTATATGAAGATGATGACATCTCTCTAAGACACCAGAATTAGTTCCCTTAGTGAATTGTCATGCTTTCATTTCTCATCTAATGAGATTATTGTAACTCAATGTTACATCTCTTTAGACTAATACAAGATTCAGAGGAAAATCTTGGTTTCAGTTACAGAAACTTTTCCAGGCCAGTGTTTTTGAGTACCCACTGACTATTAAGACTCTTCATTATTTTTTACTGGCTATTGCTGTATCTAAAGTTAAAATACTTATTATAAATAATCAGGTATGTGAATATTAAATGAAAAAGTAACTCTAATGACATTTTTTTGATGAACTTTTCATAACAATTGGGTGTGCGTTTAAGATATTATTAAACATACATTACTATTGTTTTATTAGATTAAAAACTATTAAAATACAACTAATCATTTACAGACAACCGTAGATAAACTTTTGGATGATATCAAATATCAATTGTGAGTTAATATTTTGCTTTTAAAATTGGCATGTAATTTAAGCAAGAAACAAATGACATGGAAATTGTTTTTAATAAAATATTATATTTAATAGTATTTGGAAATATATATATGTATATATAAGGATATACATGATACTTTACAATCCTCACTGTTCTACATCCTGTTGGTTAGTAAATCTTAACAATTCCTCCTCCATTACATACTTTCATACACATCTTTCTCTTCTACTTGCTGCTACTGCTGCTGCTAAGTCACTTCAGTCGTGTCCGACCCCATAGACGGCAGCCCACCAGGCTCCCCCGTCCCTGGGATTCTCCAGGCACCACTTAAATTCTGGCCCTCATTAACTCTTGCTGCTAATAAAGCAATTATCTAATGGGTTTCTCTTACCTCCAATCTATCCCATAAATTTCTATCAGATTAACTTTTCCAAAGAATACCTAGTCCTGTTACTCTCATGTTAAAAAACCTCCCTAGTCCCCAGTTTCCTAGTGAGCAACAGTTTAAAACCTCTACAAAGTGGCTCTCATCTACCTTGCCAGCCTTATCACATCTAATGTGCCCTTAAACTGAATTAATTGCTTTCAGAATATGTTCTACAGTTTCCTCTAATGTGGCTCATAGTATACTACTTACTCTGCCTAAAGTGCCCCCTCTTTCTCTGAAATTCACAACACAGTTTAAATTGAACCATCTTATCAAAGAAGTACCTTGTTATTCACGCTGTTCAACCATTCCTGGACTCCTCTGATACGCACCAGTGATAAAATATAATGTAAACATGGTCTCTTCCCTCTGGAGCTAACAGCCTATTCACTCCAGTGGAATGGTTACTCCATCCTCTGAATTTCTGTAACACATTATATTTTTCTCATAGTATTAATGCCATTAGAAATGTTATTATAGTTATTTGTATATGAATCATAGAATTATTCCTCAAATTGCTTTTCCAGCCTCAAAAGAGGTTAAATAAAAACACAGTATTGGAAGAATGTTTGTAAATAATTAAGCTAGTAGATGAATTCTAAATCAATGACATTCAAGGTGCATTTCTTAAGCAATTTGGCAAAGCATTTTTCTAAGCTTAACTTTCAAACTGTGGCCATGTTTTTCTTAAATAACTAAAGCTATTAGAATTATTTTTGGCTTTCTAATTTTTTGCCTGATGTGTTGTAAATCTTGCTGAAACTTGCATGTTACTAATGCGGACAGATGTATTAAATATAAAAATTTTCTAGAAAACAAATATTACTCTGACACACATTCATTTGCCAATCTGCTGTGTCCTTCAAGATTTCACTAGAAATGTTATTTCCCCAATTTCTGCTAGTCACAAAATCATTTACTTATTGAGTTTCTGAATAGATCTAGCAACTGAAGAGAGAGAAGCAGGCACTTAATAACAAGTTTTACTTTTTAAAGGTTAGAGTTTAGAGTACATATTATCCCTTTAAATTAGCCTATATAGATCCTTTGCTTTCTTAGGGAAAAAAAAAAGCTTCCATGACCTCTAAAGGCACTTTAAAAAGGAAACTAAAGAAAGTATAAAGAAAAGCTATTCACTTTGGCCTCATTAGGTACTAATCACATCTAGTGAGTATGAAAAATAGGAATTGATTTCCCAAAGGAGATCTATTGGTTCTCACTTCCAAAACCTATCCGTCCAGTTTGAGGAAAAGCCATAATGGTTAATCCATACTTCTGCTTTTCCAGTTTCTCTAGCCTCATTCACAGACATGAGTAAGGATCTGGGTAAAATAAGTATACAGTGATGAAGCTGAATCTGCTAGCTTCTCACAGTGATAACACAGCCAGAAAGCCAGTCCATTCTTCACAGGACTATAGTGCTGGGTGCCCAAGGAGCACTCAATACTTCTGATAGAGGAGGATCATCCTTCCCCTCAGAGGGACAAGAACTCAACAATGATGCATGGACTGATGCTCTTTGTGAGAAATCCAAAAGCCAGTTTAGAGGTTCCTGCCCCCCAGGGACCTTGACACCAGCCTTATCAAAATCAACAGGAAAATTCATGGCATTCATCCACATTAGTCTCATCCTCCAGCTCAGGACCACACTGCTAGGAGAAAACTTCCAGCTCCCAGCTTCTCCCTGAGAAGAGAGAGAGAGAAGACTTGACTATGCACCCAATGTTCAGACTTCTCAGGGGGCACTCTCAGGGACTGGTTTCTGTCTCACTCAAGTCAGACCCCTGAAGGTCCCCAGCATATTCTGGAAGCCTGGGGACACTGAAAATAAAAGAGAGGTAGATGGCTTGGTAGTTCCAGAGAACCTACAGGTAGACACCAGATAGACACCATGATAAACATGTAGATAGACACCAGAGGGAACAAGGATTAAAATCTTCTGAAAATGGAAACCAGCAAACACCTCTAATTTTGAATTTGGATGTGAGTAGTAGAAATAATGGGCCTCCCTGGTGGCTCAGCAGTAAAGAAACCTCCTGGCAATGCAGGAGACAGAGACATGGGTTCAATCCCTGGGTCAGGAATATCTCCTGGAGAAGAGAATGGTTACCCAGTCCAGTATTCTTGCCTGGAAAATTCCATGGACAGAGAAACCTGGTGGTCTACAGTCCATGTGCTCGCAAAGAGTTGGACACAATTTAGGGACTAAAAATAACAGCAACAACAGTGGACGTTATCTCAATAAGTACATCCACATAAATGGTTTGAGAAACCCCTGGAATCTCAGGGAATGAAAATTAAAACAGCAATGAGATATCACTACACACCTACTATAATGGCCAAAATTTAGAACTGAAACATCAAATGCTGATGAGGATGTAAAGTAATAGAAACTCTCATTAATTGCTGCTGAGAACATAAAATGGTAATGCCACTTTGAAGAGAGTTTGGTGGTTTCTAATAAAACTAAACATACTCTTACCATATGATCCAGAATTCATGCTCATTGGTATTTATCCAAAGGAACTGAGAATTTATGTCTACACAAAAACTTGGACAAGGAGGTTTATAGCACCTTTTATCATAATTGACAAAACTTGGAAGCAAGCAAGATGTCTGTCAGTAGGTGAATAGATAAATATATCACAGTACATTTAGAAAGTGGAATATTATTCACTACTAAAGAGAAATGAGATATTAAGCCTTGAGAAGACATAGAGGAAGCTTAAAAATGTAATGCTAAGTGAAGGAAAGCATGTGTGTGTGTGTGCATGCTGTCATGTCTGACTCATTACCCCGTGGACTGTAGCCCACCAGGCTCCATTTTCTATGCAATCTTCCAGGCAAGAATACTGGAGTGGGTTGTCATTTCCTATTCCAGGGGATCTTCCAGACATAGGGATCATGTCTCTTGTGTCTCTGTAATGATTCCAACTCTATGACATTCTCTAAAAGATAAAACTATAAAGGCAGTGAAAAGATCCATGGTTTCCAGGAATTGGGAGGTGCACAGACTAGATGAAGGCATGAATAAGTGGAGCACAGAGAATGTTTAAGGCAGTGAAAATATCTGTATGATACTATAATGATGGATACATGTCATTATATATTTGTGCAAACTCACAGCGAATGCATAAAACCCGGAGTGAACCTTAATGGAAACTGTGGACTTTGGCGATTATGATGTGTCAATGCGTGTTCATTAGTTGTCGTAACAAGTGCAACATTCTTCTGGGGAGTGTTGATAGTGAGGGAAGCAATGCATGTGTGGGAGATGGGAGTACCTGGGAAATCTCATTGCCTCCTCCGTTCTGCTGTTAACCTAAAACTGCTTTAGAAAATTTGAGTCTTTAAAAATATAGCAGTAACAAATTGTTAACAGATACACAAGACAAAAGATATAATGTGTGACAATAAGTTCATATGGGAAGAGTAAAAGTGTAGAGTTTTGTGCTCATTTAAGGTTGCCAACCTAGACAGCATATTAAAAAGCAGAGACCTTACTTTGTCAACAAAGGTCCGTCTAGTCAAGGCCATGGTTTCTCCAGTGGTCATGTACGGATGTGAGAGTTGGACTATAAAGAAAGCTGAGCGCCAAAGAATTGATGCTTTTGAACTGTGGTGTTGGAGAAGACTCTCGAGAGCCCCTTGGACTGCAAGGAGATACAACCAGTCCATCCTAAAGGAGATCAGCCCTGGGTGTTCATTGGAAGGACTGTTGCTGAAGCTGAAACTCCAATACTTTGGCCACCTGATGTGAAGAGCTGACTCATTTGAAAAGACCCTGATGCTGGGAAAGATTGAGGTCAGGAGGAGAAGGGAATAACAGAGGATGAGATGGTTGGATGGCATCACCAACTCAATGGACATGGGTTTGGGTGGACTCCGGGAGTTACTGATGGACAGGGAGGCCTGGTGTGCTGCAGTTCATGGGGTCGCAAAGAGTCGGACATGACTGAGGGACTGAACTGAACTGAAGGTTGCTATCAGTTTAAAATAGATTATTATAACTATAAGATGTTTTATATAGCCCCATGGCTATCTACCTGCAATGCGGAAGACCTGGTTTCGATCCCTAGGTCAGAAAGGTCCCCTGGAGAAGAGAATGGCAACCCACTCCAGTGTTCTTGCCTGGAGAATCCCATGGACAGAAGAGCCTGGAGGGCTACATACAGTCAATGGGGTCGCAATGAGTCGGACATGACTGAGCGACTAACACTATGGCTATGTAGGCTCATGGCTATATATAATTTTATATAGCCCAATAGTAAATGCTAATTAAATACCTGTAGAAGATGCAAATAAGAAAATGAGAATAGAATCAAGGCTTGTCAATACAAAAAAAAAAAAAAAATGCAGTGAATCACAAAGGAAGAGAGGGACAAAAAAGCTACAAGACAGACAGAAAACAATGATCAAAATGGCAATAGTAAGCCCTTCTCTATCAGTAACTACTTTAAATGACTAAAAAAGCAAACTTAGATCAATTCCTATATTATGAAGATAATTTATTGGATTTTCTTTTAGAAGCTTTACTGTTTTAACTTTAACTTTAGGTATATGACCATCACAAATTAATTTTTGTATATAGTGTTGGGGTAATGGTAAAGTTTTTTTTTTCCATGTGAATATCCATTTGTTGAAAAAACTTCTACTCCTCATTAGTACTTTTGTTGAAAATCAATGGTCTGTTTAAGTGTAAGTTTATGTTTGAACTCTTTAATATTCCGCTGATATTTGTCTACCTTTAGGGGAATATAATACTAACCATTGTATTATAGGCTAAATTTATCCTTGGATCAATCTAGATATGGAAAATGGTGTTTGGGGGGCCAAAATTCTTTGGCCTCTCATGGAATTGCCTTCACTAAACCATGCTTTGGTATTGTGACCTGGGCCATCATTGAGGACCAGTTATTTGAAATTCATCACTACATTTATTATGGAAATGTTAAATGCATTAACCTATCTCTTCTTTATAAGACAATGTCTAACAAGTTTCAAACCAGAAACTGTAATGTGTCTATTTCCTTGGTAATCCATAGGAATTCATTTTATGAAGCTATACATCCTGACCATTGGGAAAACAAGAGACTAATTTACTGATCAATTCTAACGTTTCCATTAAAAAAAGTCTTATCACGAGGCCCTATCCTCTGCATGTAGACTATCCTTACTCCTATACCTTATTTTTCAAACTTTATTGCCAATTTTCTCTTAATGTACCACTCATTATGTATAACTGGTTGTATTATACTTATATATGCAATCCAAATCAAACCTCTTTTCGGAGTGATTCAGAATCTAAATAGAGCACTACATCCAATCCTTTATAAATAGGTTTTGCAATTGAGAATAACAGTATTTGAATTAGTTTTAATTTATCAGATGTATAGGTGAGAGCCCCTATCATTTTCCCATGCTCTCCTGAGAATTAACAGGAAGAAGAGCCAGGGCCTAGTAGTTCTATTACATGTGTGGCTTCATGTCCAATTACCCACTTTCTATCTGTCACAAGTGGACCATGGTATATCCTCTCTTCTAGTTTATAGTGTATATAGATGAGCAGCATTTTAAAGGAAAAGTGGGGACTTCCCTGAGGGTCCAGCAGTTAAGAATCTGCCCGCCAATGCAGGGGACATGGGTTTGATCCCTGATCCAGGAAGATTCCACATGCCACAAAGCTACAGGTTCTGTGCGCCACCATTACTGAGCTCACATGCCACAACTACTGAAGCGCGCCCGCCCTCAGAACCTATGTTCCACAACAATAGAAGCCACGAAAATGAGAAGCCCATGAACCACAACTAGAGAGTGGTTCCCGCTCACTGCAACTAGCGGGAAGCCCACGCAGAACAACGAAGACCCAGCACAGTCAGAAATTAATGAATTAAAAATAAATAAATCTACTCTTTACCTATTAAAAAATAATGATAAAGGGAAAGTGGCTTGGACCTCTGTTCTTATACCATAACTCTAAATCAAGTCTCTGAATATGTAAATAAAGCCTCTCAAATAAGTAAGGAGGTAGATGGGAATGATGAGGGAATGTAGCTATGCTACTTTCTGTAAGGGGAGGAAGTAGAAGAGCAACAAGAGCCGTGGTACCACGTACACACCTCACGAAGGATCAAGGAGTCGTCATAGTATCCTGCTGTTTTCAACTTTTGCCTGGCAGGCAGGGTGATGCAGCATGTAGTAAGTGACATCTTGCTCTATCTCCTGTTTCCCGGCCCATATAAAACACCAACATTCAAGAATAAATATCATACTATCCATATCCCCAGAAATACCAGCAGTAAGCTTCTTTTCAATGTAATGCCAATTTTCTACCAGACTCTATTGCCCTTTCTCTTGTTTGAAAAGTTATTGATTGTTTTCTATGCTCTATGTGTTGGGAATAAAAAAGAAATAAGACACAGATCTGGAGATGAAAGTGCTGGACTCTGAAGCAGGAATAATCATCAGCTATCCTGACTCTTTTCTCCCTAGTCTTTTATATACTGCAAATCAGTCTCTAGCTTTTGAGAACCAAATGTCACTCTTCTGAGGTACCAGACAGCAGAAATTTGTTCCATACAATGAAATGAAGTGAATCCAAAGTGAAGTTATCCCTCAGTGCAAGTGAAACCACACAGGAAGAATGAAATTATTCTGCTAAATTATAATCCTTCTTCTCCTAGAGGAAAAGCAATTCTAAACAAAATTAAACACATCCTCTATTCTGCCATCTTGCACAAATGTGCTAGAGAATAAGTAAGTGACAAAGATAATATTTCAAAGCTCTATAGTCCAAGATCAACCATCTTAGCAAATTATCATGTTACTTTTCACTTAATTTCAATCAGCAGAATAATACAGTATGTATGAATACTATATAGCAGAAACTAACACAACATCATAAATCAACTATACTCCAATAAAAATAAAAATCTCACTGTATTATTCAATAGTTGGGTAAGCTGAGTTGTTTATTCTAGTTTAATGGCCGACACATTCACTGGGGATTTTTCCTTAAGAAACAAAGATCCCAATTTGAGGAAGAGTGAGCTATGATGTCTCCAGGTGGGTACCTTCGGGCACACCTATACTTCCCACTGTCTCTCACCTTGCCACCACCAGGGTAGATCCATCTCCCAACTGTGGCTCCAGGCAGCTGGTCTGACAGAGATAAGGGATCTTGGACTCTAACTGTCAGAGATGGAGAGCACAGTGAAGTTCAACTGCAGGAGCAAATCTAAAACAGACGAGCACTTGGAATCACAGCTGTTTATCTTAAACCTTCAGTTCAGTCGCTCAGTTGTGTCCGACTCTTCGCGACTCCATGAATTGCAGCATGCCAGGCCTCCCTGTCCATCACCAACTCCGAGAGTTTACTCAAACTCATGTCCATCAAGTCGGTGATGCCATCCAGTCATCTCATCCTCTGTCGTCACCTTCTCCTCCTGCCCCCAGTCCCTCCCAGCATCAGGGTCTTTTCCAGTGAGTCAACTCTTCGTATGAGGTGGTCAAAGTATTGGAGTTTCAGCTTCAGCATCAGTCCTTCCAATGAACACCCAGGACTGATGTCTTTTAGGATGGACTGGTTGGATCTCCTTGCAGTCCAAGGGACTCTCAAGAGTCTTCTCCAACACCACAGTTCAAAAGCATCTATTTTTCGGCGCTCAGCTTTCTTCACAGTCCAACTCACACATCCATACGTGACCAGTGGAAAAACCATAGCCGTGACTAGACGAACCTTTAGAGCCCACCAAATATAAAATTATCCAGTGAGAAAGGGAGGCAATGAATCATTTTATGCATTTGCTTATAATTGATGTATCAAAATTTTACCAGTGCTATTTGAGTATTCTAGCTTACTCTGAGATTCACCTCTGTCTCCTTGTAATGAAAGAAAAATTGTAATTAAAAGCTAATCTGCCTGCAATGCAGGAGACCCAGGTTCAATTCCTGGGTTGGGAAGATCCCCTAGAGAAGGAATAGGCTACCCACTCCAATACTCTTGGGTCTTCCTTGTGGCTCATCTGGTGAAGAATTCACCTGCAATGTGGGAGACCTGGGTTCGATCCCTGGGTTGGGAAGATTCCCTGGAGAAGGGAAAGGCTATCCACTCCAGTATTCTGGCCTGGAGAGTTACATAGACTGTAAAGTCCATGGAGTCACAAAAAGTAGGACACGCTGAGCAATTTTCACTTTCAGATAACATTTTTAAACTTTTTCCAGCTTTATTGAGGTACACGACAAATAAATATTGTACGTATTTAAGGTATACAGTGTAATGTTTTGATATATGTATACTCTGTGAAATGATTACCACATCCATTATCTCACAGCATTATGATTGTATGTGTGTGCATGTGTGGTTGAGAACATTTAAGATCAACTCTCAGCAAATTCCAAGTATGTATTAGAGTGCTATTGATTGATTGATTGATTTGGTTTCTTTGGCTCTCAGTTGTGGCTCCTGAGATCTTTGCTCCTTCTTGTGGGATCTTTCTTTGTGGTGCACGGACTCTCTAGTTGCACGTACTCTGGAGCTCTTGGACTCAGTAGTTATGACTAGCAGACTTAGTTGCTCTGCAGCATGTGGGATCTTAGTTCCCAGACCAAGGGTCGAACCCATGTCCCCTGCATTGCAAGGCAGATTCTTAACCAATGCACCACCAGGGAAGTCCCTACAATACAGCATTATTGACTACAGCTGCCATGTCCTACATTTAGATCTTTAATAATCCCACTTCTAGTAATTCCCACTAAAGGAATAGAACATCTCATTTCAAAGAGGTATCGGCACTTGGCACACTCATTCCAGGTTAGCCATATCAGTCCCAGCCCATCCTCACAGCTTACTGTGCTCCTCCTTTATTTCATGGCTATCCTTCCTTCTAGGTTGCTTGCCCAACTGTCTTCAAGTTCTTGCACCAGACAAAGAATAACTTTACCTAGGATGTTTAATTTTTCTCAGTTGCATAAGATCATATCCTGATAATAAATGCCTTCCTATTCTATCCTCTGATCAAGCCCTGACTGCTACAGTGATGTTTTAACAGCCTGTATGATAACGCTGAAAAAATGACTTGGGCATAATATTAAGTTAAAACCATCAGTATGCAAATGTTATGCAAATTTAAATTTCAGTAGTTTCAATGTAAATGGATCCAAAATTCACCAAAATAGTAACTGTGATTTTATTTGAATGAGTGGGATAATGTGTAAATTTTTATTTTCTTTTTATCTTTCATTGTTGCCATTGTTTTTAAAAAGTGAACATGCAAAAAAATAAATAAATAAATAAAAAATGAACATGCATTAATTTTTAATTTAATCAGCAACAAAACATAAACTTGTTTTTGTAGCCCTAAATATTCAGAGCAAAGAAAAGGCAGTCACCTAACTGTGTGATTTTAGGTCCTTTTAATTCAGAGAAATACATCCTTAGGGGCTTTCTAAATGCTGATATTACAAAATATAGGAGTAGAAAGGGTTGTAAACAATTAGAGCTACATTTTCAATATGTTCTGCTAAGACTCAGCCACCACTTTCATGAATGCTAATTTGAAAAACTGGGTCATATTTCCTAGCACAAGTGTATATATATTTTCTTATCAAAAGACTTAGTTTTAAAAGCGTGCTTAGTCACTCAGTTGTGTCTGACTCTTTGTGACCCCATGGACTGTAGCCCACCAGGCACCTCTGTCCACGGGGATTCTCCAGGCAAGAATACTGGAGTGGGTTGTCATGCCCTCCTCCAGGGGATCTTCCTTACCCAGTGATCAAACCCAGGTCTCTCGTACTGCAGGCAAATTCTTTACCATCTGAGCCACTAGGGAAGCCCTAGGTTTAAAAGATTTTTAGGCAAATTCATTGAAATTGTTTATTCAAAGTATAAATTTGAACTTTTAGCAAATATATACATGTCTATCCAATGTCATATACTCAAACACACACACATGCAAAGAAATCCCTATTTGCAATAAATAATTTCCAATTTTTAATAAATCTGATAACCTCCTATGTATATTTCACTTAAATGTATACATATATAAACATATATGCTTGAACTCACAATTTTTGAATTTTGAAATAGTTACCTTATTTAAGTAATAATCCTTTACATGTTTCCAGCCAGTCACCTTTTACAAACAACTTGCATAAAACCATGAAAAGGCATTTATTTTTTAATTATTGAAGATACTGAGGCTCAAAAAGATTAAGAAATGAAGTTATGATTCTCATCATACTTTATTGCCACTATTATTTACTTTATAAAGCATTGTCACCAGGTTTATTTCAAAAGTACACTTCTTTGACACTTCAAAGAAGGTATTCACTTCCTCTAATGAACATACAAAAATCCTGCAACATATTAATTTTCTGTTGTTATGCAAATCTGTTATTATCGTTATTTGATACATGGGCATAATAGGATCATTTAGACTAATAAATGAATTATTCAATATTGTTAATGGCAATATGAATTTGTCCTTGTAAATCAAAATACATTATGCATTGGTAATTTGAGTATACACACTATAATTATAGATATCTTCTTATCAGATTACATGTATGTAACTTAAAATGATTTAACTATATTTTGTCAAGGAATTACTTTTTCAAGCAGGTGTTAGCATACTGCGCTATTAGTTTTAGTGGAAGAGTTTGGGAATGTTTTTTCTAAGGAATTATTAGGATTTTGTTGTTCGGTCACTAAGTCATGTCTGATTCTTTGTGACCCCATGGACTGCAGCACACTAGGCTCCTCTGTCCTTCATTGTCTCCCAGAGTTTGCTCAAATTCATGTCCATTGTGTCAGTGATGCTATCCAACCATCTCTTCCTCTGCTGCTCCCTTCTCCTTTCCCCTTCAGTCTTTCCCAGCATCAGGGTCTTTTCCAATGTGTTGGCTCTTTGCATCAGGTGGCCAAAGTATTGGAGCTTCAGCTTCAGCATCAGTCCTTCCAATGAATATTCAGGGTTGATTTTCTTTAAGATTGACTGGTTTGATCTCCTTGCAGTCCAAGAGACTCTCAAGAGTCTTCTCCAGCACCACAATTTGAAAGCATCAATTCTTCAGCACAAGTAAGATAAATATTCACAGACATGAACTTTGTTTTTAGAAATTAAGAGCATGGTGTGTCTGTTCTTTCAATTTGATCATCTGGTACAGAAGTCGGCACATTGCAGTCAACCCAGGAGCTAAACCCTGCTCTCCAGATTTTGTATGGTAGATGAGTTAAGAATTTTTTCAACTTTAAATGCTTGGAAGAATATTTCACAACATGTGAAAATGATAGGATATTAAAATTTCAGTGCCCATAAATAAAGTTTTATTGCAACACAGGTCCACTAATTTGCAAAGTATTATACCTCATGGGAACAATGTAACACATGGTAATAGCTTCCCTAAATTGCAAGGTTCTTTTGTGGATAATGACAAATGTAAACTAAGCATAATATTATTATGTAACAATCTCTGATAAAATCCAAAATACTTTGTTACACTGTAAAAAAAAAAAAGTCCACAAGACTTGTGTTCACATAGTAGGGGTGGGGGAGAAAGCATTTACATGTTTTACTTAAATAGTTAATCTTGATGGTAGAATGATAGATTTTTATTGTGGAACCACATAGGATCCCCAGGCTTCCCAACCCTGCAAAAGATTTGGAAATCTTTATTTTCTACTGTCTAAACACAATATGACCTAGGTAAGATTAAGAAGGTGACATGTTCTGTCGGTTCCTATGCAAGGGAGGCCAAAGAGAAAAAGAGAGAAAAGAATTAAAGTTAATGATAAGAAAATTACGCCTTTTGTATGAGCATGAATGGGCTGAAAACACCACCGTGTGCCTGGAATTGTGGTCATGACAATCTATGAACTCAATCTTAGTCCATGACACCAGTTTGAAACTGTATCGCTGCTGAGCTGAAATCAAATGCTAAACTTGATGAGTTCCTTTGTTTCTCCAATCTAGTTATTTATCAATAATTCATTGCTGTGGCTGTTACGTTGTAGGGTTACTCCTCCATCACTTGTTTGCAGAAGACTCCAGACCAAACAATTATAAGTGGTTCAAAGTCTTACACAAGGGCCTGGATTTCATTAAGGATGAGTTCACAACTGATCATGGTTTGTAACCCTTAGTAGATGCAGGAGAATATTAAAGCATAGATTTAAGCAAACAGACATTTTACATCTCTAGTTTCTCAGTCTAAAGTTCATTGCTGATTGTTGTTCAGTCACTCAGTCATGTTCGACTCTTTGTGACCCCATGGACTGCAGCATACCAGGTTTCCCTGTCCTTCCTCATCTTCTGGAGCCTGTTAAAACTCATGTCCATTGAGTCGGTGATGCCATCCAGCCATCTCATCCTCTGTCATCCCCTTCTCCTCCTGCCTTCAGTCTTTCCCAGAATCAGAGTCTTTTCTAATGAATCAGCTCTTCCCATCAGGTGGCCAAAGTATTGGAACTTCAGCATCAGTCCTTCCAATGAATATTCAGGTCTGATTTCCTTTAGGATTGACTGGTTTGATCTCCTTGCAGTCCAAGGGACTCTCAAAAGTCTTCTCCAACTGATAAGCAAATGCTATTAAACTTGCACTGACACTTCTATTCCCAAAATAAAGACTATTTATCTTTTAAGTGGTGATAAACACCTTTCTTAGTGATTGTCAGCACATCAGTTATGCTTTTTAGATCCAGCACAGTAGTGAATCATGACTTACTTTTTCCCCCTACTAAGAGGCAGGTTGTTTTAAGCAATTTTTAAATGTGTTCAAAGTTCACAACATATACTAATAATTATAGCTATTGTTTTTGCCTTCTTACTATAAGCTATGTCATACACTTCATTTTCACTATCTCATTTATAACTTAAAAAGCTTACAGTGGAGGTGCTGCTATTATTCCCATTTTATGAATTAGAAAACAGAACCTCACAGAGTCTGGTTTAGTTTAATTAACTCTTTAACAGGTACATGTGTGCTCGGTCATGTCCAACTCTTTGCGACCACATAAACTGCAGCCTGCCAGGCTCCTCTGTCCATGGGATTTTTCAGGAAAGAAGAATATTGGAGTGGGTCGCTATTTGCGGAAAGTAATTATTAGGTATTAGAGTCAAGATTAAGCTCCCTTGGTGGCTTAGAGGTGAATCTTCCTGCAATGCATAAGATAAAGGTTCAAACCCCAGATCAGGAAGATACCCTGAATAAGGAAATGGCAACTTACTGTAGTATTCTTGCCTGGGAAATTCCATGGACAGAGGAGCCTTGAGGGCTACAGCCCATGAAGTCGCAAAGAGTCAGACAGGACTGAATGACTAAATCACCACCACTAGAGTCAAGATTAGAGTCTATGCTTCCTTAATAACAAAAATTGTGCTCTTATCTACCATTGAACCATCATGGTTTCTGTGCATGGAGACAAACAGATTAGAAAAAAATGCTTGGATAGATTTATTCTATTTTTGTCTGTATATTAATAGACATCAACATTAGTTACAAGTCTGGGAAGGTGACTGTTTTGTGAAGAAGGCAGACCTTAGGAGCAGGTTCCTCTGAATCCTCATCTCTAGCCATTTGCTATAAAACATGATATTTGCTGTCTTTAATACCCACTTACTGGTCCGTTAAACAGAGGTGATGGTAACTACTTTGAAGTTTTTGTAAGTGTTATGTAAGGTAATGTATGTATGTATAGTAACAACCATGAAATAGGCAAAAACTAATTATTTTTCCTTGTCTATGTTTTCAACTATACATAACTTCCTTTCTATGGGAAATTTGAATTAATGTCTTAGTCATCCTTAATGTGATAATCCAGGTTCTATCTTAAGTTTAGAGATAGAATTTTTAAAATATTTATCACATGTTCACTAAACACCAGAGTAAAATTAAAATTGCATTTCTAAAAATCACAGGAAGAGCATTGACCTGAAAATCCTTTAAAGTGGCGACACAAAGCTCAACTCTTGGGGATGTTTATTGCAAACAATAGTAACAGTTCTGGCAAAGGGAACCTGAGGGAAAGAACCTGAGCACAGGAATCTGAGAGCGAGGTGATGTGCAAGGTGGAGCACAGGGGAAGAGGAAGGAGAGAAAAGAAGCCTCTCGGTGTAGCCTCCAAGAATTCTGGCTCCAAACCAGACCAGCAAGAACACACTCTACTCCGAGAATTTCTTTCCTTTTATTTTTTTGACTTAATTTTTTTTTAAGGTTTCCCATAGAGTCTCAAAACCAGCTTTTTATTTCGTCCATGCAGCTTGTGGGATCTTAGTTCCCCAACCAGGGATGGAACCTGCGTCCCTTGCATAGGCAGCGTGGAGTTTTAACCACTGGACCACCAGGGAACTCCCTCCCTCTGCTATTCTGATATCAATGTTGATACATCTCTTTGTCCTATATTTACCTTCCTGGATCCTAAACAGATATGATCCTCTTAGAATATCCTGCTTGACTTCTAATACCCTATGTTTGCCTACACTCAACAAGAAAAAAAACAAAACAAAACTGAAATATTTCACATCGAGTTCATAGTCATATCACTATTTAACTGTCAAGTGTAATATTAAATTTGTGCAATGTAGGAAACAAATAGTAGAAATAGAATTGATTGTTTCTAAGATGATTTGTAGTGATAGGAAAATGGAGGATGTGAAAAGTATAATAGTAACATTCAAAATGGAAGTAGCAATATTACTGGCTATTTTGCTATTTTGAAGTTGAAAATGACTTCAGATTACTTTGGCTAATGTTAACAATTTTCAGGTATTGAACTTTAGCAACATCATATATCCGAAGTCACATAAATTAATTTAATTCTGTTTAACATCTGCCATGGTAAAAGAAACACATTTTAAGAAATAAAGCCAGTATTGCTATTGAAAATATTTTGGATTTCCTGAAATCATCTTAATTTTATATTAAAAATCCTTGGATCTTATAGAAGTCTTTTATCTAAGAAAAAATTTAAAACAGATATTTATGACTACTTGACTTTGATTATAATCTTTTTAAAAAGAGAGGAAGGGAAAGAAAATACATTCTAAATGCTATATGATTATTATGTATATATATAAAATGAAAGGGGGAAAATGCATTCCAAATTATATGTATATATATATGTATTGTAGGTATAGCCACATATGTGTGTTTATTGTACAGACACATAGATTCCCTGATTGAAATAATTTGAAAATTATAGTTAAAAACACTTAGAGAAATAACCATTTGTTATGGAGAATTATGAAATCTATTAGCTTTATAATTACTTTTTATATTTAACAGGTGGAAGGGAGAAGTCTGCTGCCAAAAAGGCATTTGTGATGCTCTGAAAATAGTAGATGTTGGGATCAAACAATAATGAACCTAAGCTCTCTCCAACCCTTAAATCTATTGGTCAGACCTTGGCTACAACACTTAACTTCTTTATCGTCCCCAGTCTCTTCCTGTCCTCTATCACCTTTCTCTCTCTCTCTCTCATATAAAATTTTTATATATAACTTTCCTTCCAAGGAGCAAGCGTCTTTTAATTTCATGGCTGCAATCACCATTTGCAGTGATTTTGGAGCCCAAAAAAATAAAGGCAGCCACTGTTTCCACTGTTTCCCCATCTATTTCCCATGAAGTGATCGGACCAGATGCTATAGTCAAGTACTTATAAAAATTATCTTTGGGACTTCATTTTTTCCCCTGTGACCCTGATTAAACTAGAAGCGGAAGCTGGAAAGCAAAGAGGCAGACCTCAGCATCTGACAGACATAAGCTAGAGGAAGAGCTGCACCTCCAACTTTCTTATTATAATTAAGCAAATTGTAGGTTATAGATTTATATAACAAAAGACCAGTAACTATATTAAGTGTAAATGTATGAGATACTCCAAAGAGAAGAAAATGCCTGGCAGACCAATACAACAATAAAACTCAGCTCCATGTAGCTTATAAGACGGTTGGTTAAGGACGTAGGCAGTGGGAACTCTCATACACTGGTAGTAGGGATGTGAAAGAAAACAAGGGCTTCCCTGGTGGCTCAGAGTTTTTTTTTTGGTGTGTGTGTGTGTGTGTGTGTGTGTGTGTGTGTGTGTGTGTGTGTGTGTGTGTGTGTTTGCCTGCAGTACAGGAGATTGGGGTTGAATCCCTGGGTAAGGAAGTGCCCCTGGAGAAGGGAATGGCAATCCACTCCAGTTTTCTTGGCTGGGAAATCTCATGGACAGAGGAGCCTGGTGGGCTATAGTCCATGGGGTCACCAAACAGTCGGGCACGGCTTAGTGACTAAACAATAAAACAATGAACTTGGAAAAATGATTTAGTGTTTTGTTTTAAAACTAAACATAAGCCTACCCTTTGATGCAGCAATTTCCATCCCTTCGTTTGTACCAACAAAAGTGTGAGTATACATTTATTCATAACAGCCAAGCACGGGGGGAAAAAAACAGACTACAGACTTAGAAATCAAGATCATGGTTACCTGGGGAGTGGTTAAATGGAAATGTTCCTTTCAAAATGAGTTATTGAGATATACAGTCAGTAATTCTTTTTCTTTATATCTGTTAATCTTCATTAAAACAACTTCAAAATTAGAATACATGGAGAATACATGTAAATCCATGGCTGATTCACGTCAATGTATGGCAAAAACCACTACAATATTGTAAAGTAATTAGCCTCCAACTAATAAAAAAAAAAAAAAAATTAGAATACAATGGTTAAATTGATAGTCGTATCCAAAAATGCAGAAATAAAGTAAAAATATTACTGACAATTCAGCACATGTATTTTGAGTTGCCTAGTGAGAATGGAATGGTGGTCCTTTCTATTCTATTTAGTTTTGTTTCCATGATAGAAACTCTCTTGCCCATTATAATGTGACAGTTTTGGACAAGAGTAAATAAGGTTAAAGGTGCAGATAATGGCTCTATTCAACTATATATCTTTTGTGTAGAAGTAAGTAGCCTTTGGAGAAATGATGCTTTAGGCTAGGTCTTAAGGGTGCTATTTGTGCTAAGTCACGTCCAACTTCTTGCAACCCAATGGACTGTAGCCCCCAGGCTCCTCTGTCCATGGAATTCTCCAGACAAGAATACTGGAGTGGATTGCCATGCTCTCCTCCAGGGCATCTTCCCAACCTGGAACTGAACCCACATATCTTAGGGCTCCTTCATAGGCAGATGTGTTCTTTACCACTAGCGCCACCTGGGAAGCCATAATGGTAGTAAAAATCAAAGAGTAAAATAGACTGTCTAATAATTACCATTCAGTGTACATCCAATCTGGAGAAAGCAGTGGCAACCCACTCTAGTACTCTTGCCTGGAAAATCCCATGGATGGAGGAGCCTGGTAGGCTGCGGTCCATGGGGTCACTAAGAGTCAGACACGACTGAGCAACTTCACTTTCACTTTTCACTTTCATGCATTGGAGAAGGAAATGGCAACCCACTCCAGTATTCTTGCCTGGAGAATCCCAGGGATGGGGGAGCCTGGTGGGCTGCTGTCTATGGGGTCACACAGAGTCGGACACAAATGAAGTGACTTAGCAGCAGTACATCCAATCAGCAGTATTATACACATCATGTATGTATGTCTGACATACTAAAAATCCACATATAAACCTGGACTTAGATCACAAAAACACACCATAGAGTCATGCTTTATAAGAAGAGATATTTTTGAAAAATCATTCAAACTGGGAACTCAAGCATATTTCATTCTTTGACATTAATAACTAAAATAACACACTTAAAATGGTTAAACCAATTTTGTTTTATTAGAAGAGAGATACTCTTAAGTATCTCTTTTAAACTTTATCTTTCCCTTAAAACCTATTTTAGCTTCTCTTTTACAGGAATAGGTCTGTCATTTTTATTTTTAAAAGATATCTATTCACATTACACTCCATAAAAAGCCTCAGGCTTGCAGATGTTCCTTGACAATGCTTAGATTATTTCACTACTGGAAACAACTAAAATGTTCATTCCTTCAAAAAAAAAAGCCCTGTGATCATCTGTGACCGCTCAGAAGGATCTCATGATCTCACCAATAGTCACTGTGTGAAGGTCAAAGTCACTCAGTCGTGTCCAACTCATCACCCATCACCTCCAGACTTTTCTCATCTTCCCCAACGGAATCTCTGAACTCATTAAACACTACTCCCCACCCCTGGCTCCCACCAGCAACCACCATTCTGCTTTCTGTCCCTACAAGTTTGATTACTGTAGATGTCTCATATAAGGGACAAACAATGTTTGTCCTTTTGCATCTGGCTTCTTTCACTTGGAATAACATCTTCAAGGTTTATCCATGTCATAGCGTGTGTCAGATTCCCATCCATTTTAAGACTGAAAAATATTCCATTGTATGCCTGTAACACAATTTGCTTACCTGCTCATCTGTCAATGGACCCCTGGGTTTGGTCCATGTTTTAGTTACTATAAGTAATGCTGCTGTGAACGTGGGTGTACAAATACCTATTTTAGTTTCAACCTTCATTGGGGGGGGGATTGTATATTCAAATGTGGAATTGCTAGGTCATGGGCTTCCCTGTTGACTCAACTGGTAAAGAATCTGCCTGCAATGCAGGAAACTCGGGTTCAGTCCCTGGGTTGGGAAGATTGCCTTGAGAAGGGAATGTCTAGCCTCTTCAGTATTCTTGCCTGGAGAATTCCATGAACAGAGGGGCCTGGTGAGCTACAGTCTGTGTGGTCGTAAAGAGTAAGACATGACATACTGACAGGACAATAGCAACAACAACGGTAATTCTGTGTTTCCTCTTTTGAAAATAGCCATAGCATTTTCTACAGTAGTTGCACCATTTTACATTACCATCAACAGTAAACAGGGTTCCAATTACTCCAATACCCTCACCAACACTTGCTATTTTCTCTCTCTCTCTCTTTTTTTTTTTTAAACTAGGCATCTTCCTGGGTGAATAATCAAATTTTTTTCATATAGGGAGAGACACAGTGTAATATGTGCCTCAAAATATATTTGTATAAAGTGACACATAAATATAACAAAAACTAGTAAAACTATATTGTTATTAATATATTCTATATATTTTAGTTCCAATATTTTGATAGATTTATGATTTGGTATTGGGTTGCTATTGTTATTTTATATATTTGGTTTTCTTTTTCACTGAAGATATCTGGAGTCTGTCTAGCTTTAGCATGAAATAAAGTCACAGTTCCCTTCCTATTTCATGGAATCCTGGAACATGAAGGATCTTAGAAGTTCATCAGTTGGTAATCCAACTTGCTCACCTTATAAACGCAATGTTTTGAAATATCCAGGATGAGGTGGCAGCAAAGAGCCTGGCAGCAAAGGGCTCCTTATTCTTAGTCTCATCCTTAGGATTTTTCTTCTCTCCATCTGTTAGAGGCACTTATACTGCCTCTAAACATTCATAGTAAAAAATTAACGTTAGATAGAGGTACACAACCTCAGGAAGAAGAAAACACATCTACCTTTATTAACCTGTTATTTAGCAAATATCTCTATTAAGCAGAAAGAAAACCTCAATGCATAATTAGATCTTCACCTTCCTGGAGTGCCTAGAGTTGAGATTTGGAAAACCTACATATGTTCTCCATGTGGAGGTTGCTCGTGATAATAAACATTCAATTGATCTGAAAGGTTTCATTAAAATACTGTCTGGGTCTCATCCATAATGTTGCAACTGTGACTGAAGAATGAGTAAGCTTCCTGAAATTCATTCTATTATAACACATATTTCAGTTCATAAATCCAAGCTCCTTCTCGAAATAGCCCCCAAAGGCAGTCCTTCACTTCCTCACTAAATTCACTGGAGTGACACTAAACCACCCTATCCATCTTTGACTGCCGCACCACCAAGATGATAAATCTCCATTTCCTCCAGAGGGTTTGACACTTGGTGGCCCTCCTTCTTCTGCGATTATTATGCTCTCAGCCTTTTAAGATTAGAATTTCTGATTATGCCCAAATCTGTGCAGCAAACCCCGCATAAAAACTTGCTTACTTCTTTTAAGCTCATTATAAGTGGGTCTTGTTTTTAAAAATGAATTAAAGGGACTCATTTTGGAAGGGCAATGCCATCCATGTTCCTTTAATGTTAACAATACACTGATCACTTGTCCCAATCATGCCCATTTGTATTGAAAATTTGTTTTAACCCCAGGGTGGCTCCCTTGTCTTTGGGGTAAGCACATAACATTTGAGAAGCTTCATAAGGCTTCCCTCAGGATAGTCTTCATTTACCTTGGCTCTAAATAAGGGGAATGTAGCAATCCAGGCTCAAAACGTATGGACTGAATGAAAAAGTGTGTTCCCATAGAGAACAAATGTCAACTTGAAATATAAATTAATTGACTCATGCTTTATAAGAAAAAGATTACTTAAGTCTTGAGGACCTAAGAGTACATACTGGTCACAGGGCTGATAAAAAGATAAATGAGAACCAAGAACCCCAATACTATAATAGTTTCTCTCAAATACTCGTTTTTTTTTATGATTTTTCACTAGTATTTTCATGTAACTTGTTTGCATGATTACTTGATAGTCTATTATACTTTTAACAACTATTTTCTCTTAACTGATATGACTATCTGGGAAAAGAAAATCATACTGCTTATTTGCAAAATGCTGGAATTCCAAAAAGCACATTTGTGACTCAGTGCTTAAACTAGTATTCAAACTGACTCAAGTTGATTTGAGTATAAGCTTATATTTATACTGGGAAGCACTTTCCAAGCATTATATTGCTAAATCAAAGATAATAAAATAGAAACACTTTCAAATTCTTAAACAGATCAAGTTACTTTACTTAAATAAGACAATCTTCTTTGTCATACAAAAAAGTCTGTTGTTTGAATTTTATATATGTTGTAGGAAAAACAGTCTCTTTAGCATTGAACTTTTGGCATTTTCCAACATCCAACTTTCCAGAAAATAAGCATCTTTAATATTTGAGAATAGATATCAGACTCATTTTATTCATAATGCCCAGAGTAATCAATGTCAGATGAAGGTAAAAGAAAAAACTCCTATTCTTCCTCCAAATCTCCCAGTAGTAAATACACATTAAGAGTGCTCTTAAACACATAGGACATGGTTAATTACAGAACAGTACCTGCGGAGTGCCCTTGCCCATCACAGCAGGGCTCTCACAGGCCAGGTAAGTGTAAGTAAGTGTAAGTCACTCAGTCGTGCCTGACTCTTTGTGACCCCATGGACTGCAGCCCACCAGGCTCCTCTGTCCATGAGATTTTCCAGGCAAGGATACTGAGCAGGTTGCCATTTCCTTCTCCAAGGGATCTTCCCGACCCAGGGATTGAACCCAGGTCTCCAGCATTGCAGGCAGATTCTTTACCAACTGAGCTACAGAGGAAGCCTTTACAGGCCAGGTAAGAGAGAACAGAAACATAAGTCAAGTACAGGCTGTTTAAGCATGCTGTGAGACATTAAGACATCAAAGTCAATGCACAGTCCCTGCTGTCATGGAGCTTACAGTCTTGCAGCGCTTCATCAGGTTTCCAAAGTCTACCCTATCTGGGGTTATTTTTCCCTAACACCATGATGCTGTATCAGAAAGATCATTAAATAAATACCATGCCTCCTATGCCAACCTCACTGTAGCCACAGTGAATTTGAATCATGGTCTGAAGACATGTGTATTGATACACTTGCACCTCTCTGTCATTTAATGTTTTCCCATAAATTATATTGCCTTTATCTCTGTTTATCCACCTGGTTATTTCTTAAGGATACTTAACCACATGCATGTGCTAAGTTTTGACTCTTTGCAAACCTATGGACTATAGCCCGCCATGCTCCTTTGTCCATGGGATTCTCCAGGCAAGAATACTGGAATGGGTTGCTATGCCCTACTCCATGGGATCTTGACCCAGGAATTGAAACCATGTCTCTTACATCACCTGCATTGGCAGGTAGTTTCTTTACTACTAGTGCCACCTGGGAAACCCATATACACAGCATTTGTATATAATATTATTATTACCATCATCATATTATATTTTAATTACAATAACATGTGTCTATGGAATGCAGGAGATATGGATTCGATCCCTGGGTGGAGGAGATCCCCTGGAGAAGGAAATAGCACCCACTCCAGTATTCTTGTCTGAGAAATCCCATGGACAGAGGAGAAGCCTGATGAGCCCATGGGGTTGCAAGAGCTGGACATGGCCTAGCAACTAAACCACTACCACGGTCCTCCATTATTAAAAATGTCTGCCTGACCTCCAACATATACTTGACTCTAAACTCTATAAGGGAAAAGATCTTATCTGTCTTGTTCTCCTTCATAACCCAACTCTATCACAACGTCTGCCACAAATGAAGCCATACTATTTTCTTTCATAAGTGTCTGTGGAAGCAGAGTCCACTATTCATTCTATAAAGCACATCAAGAGCCTATTCTTAAGTTAGTCATCCTCAGGAAACGCCAGGCTGGTGGGGAAGGCAGAAATATGAGACACTAAACATAATACTAGATGACAATTATTCATGACTCGCTATGGTAGAAAGCTACTCAAGAAGATTAAAAGAGGTAGAAATGCGTACAAGGTCTCAAGCTAGAGTGATCTGTCTGACCTCTTGAGTGGTGCAATCAGTCAATACTGGCAATGAAAGTTGGAAGCCTCCTTTAGGGCCTCCCTGGTGTTCTGTCAGCCTCCTTGATTAAATCCTCTTCATAAAGACTCCCTTCCTCCTCCTTCTACTTCTTAAACCCATTGATCATCTCTTCTTACCTCCTCCACTCTCCTCAGAGTATCTATAAGTAGGGAAGGGTATTGGTAGCATGAACACAAACTGGTTTATCAGAAGCCAGATATTACAGAGCAAAACATTTATTCTTAAGAAAATATTTTCAAGAGAAATAAAAATAAAATCAGTGGGAATTGTTTTTGCTACATATTCTGCAGCCTAGAGCAAAAAAGAAAAAGGAGGAAAGTGCTTTCAAGATCAAGGAAGTAGCATGTGTGAAGACATGGAAGAAGAATTGTGCTAAAGTCTCTAAGAAGCAGTTCATGATGGTTGGAATAAAACAGAGAAGGGTGTTAGGACAAAAGCCTGGAAATGCAAGCAGATGATGGAAAAGGTGCTTAGGTTTCACTCAGTTGCCAATGGGATCCATAAAAAGGTTTAGCTAGGGCGGTGATGCCATCTGACTTGTGTTTTGAAATAACAACTCTGGTAGTGGTGTGCAGGATGGACTGGAAGGAGCATTTGCTGGAGGCAAGGAAAGAGCCCAGAAAATTTTTGGAGAAATTCACATAAAAAATTAATACATTCCATATCTATTGTGCATACCCTGGTATATTGGAGGCATCCCATAACTATATTTTAGTCAAATAAGAGAAGTGGAACATGAAGTTCACCCACAACAAGGATGTATGAACTGCATTTATATAATTTAAGCAATTTAAAACTCTAAAAGCTGATAAGAGTTAATTCTTTGGTAAAGAGGGAGTCCAAAACTCTGTTGTGTTTATTTGTGTTCCTTTTATACAACCTCTATGCAGAGTAATATTAAATTATAAATGCAACCCCCTTCTTCATCCACTTTGGCATCCCTGCCTATAATATCTCACCTGACATCTGCAATTGCATAACGATTCAGTGTAATGTAAGAATTCTTAGATAATCTTGATATTTAAGGCTTCTACTGACTTTCATAAAGTCTCAACAAAAACATATCTGCAAAATGTCATAGAGTAAGTGTCATCATTCCTATGGCATTGTTTTGCTTTCCTCTGTAAAATGGGAATACGGGGATTAACTAAATCAGAATTGATATAAACATATCATTATCAGAATATTATAAAGCAGATGGATGAACATATGTGTTTAATTTTAATTGCCCTAAAGATAGTACCTAATAAGATGCTTAGAGTCAAATGTTATCCTAAAATATCATTGAACATGTTTACATATTTTCCCGTTATGTACTTAATTCTACCTTGAATTTCCTACCAATGTGTTGAGAAATTTGATAAATGCTAGCAATAGGTATGTCTTTAACTCTTTAATCAAATAATCATAGAACGTCATATTCAAATCCAACCGCATTCCCAATGCAGAAATCTCTACTGTTTTGCTGACAAAATCATCGGGGTTCTGCTTGGAAGGAGGAAATAGGGACTCACGCTTTCGTGAGGCTTCCTGATCTGAACCAGTGCTGTCCTGAGTAGCTTGCACTACCAGCGCTCTCACTGCCTTCTGAAGCAACAGGGTCTGCAACTCCTAACCACAGTTCTTCAGATATTTAATTATCGCTCTTACGTTTCCCTCAGTCTGGAAATGCAACAGTAGTTCAGGGGTGCGTTAACAAGGTTGTGCACCAGAGTGCCTCCTGGGAGGATGGAAATGAGCCCTCAGAAAGAACGAGCAATTTGTGTTCCCTTCCGGGTTGGGGAGGTGAAGGAGGTTAAAGATAACCCCAGAGGAGAGTTTCAATTGTGAGTGAGCAAATATATATATGTGTGTGTGTGTGTGTGTGTGTGTGTGTATACTTAGAGACATAAACTTGAAAGCCAGATAGCATGATGGAAAATCCTCTGTCTTAGGAGAAGGTACAGAGTATCCCATGAAACTTATTCTTCCCATGGTGGAACTGATTAAGAGGTGGAATTATTCTTGAAGCAGAAATTATTTTTCTACAGGTTG
Organism: Muntiacus reevesi; assembly: GCF_963930625.1. Classification (NCBI taxonomy): domain Eukaryota; kingdom Metazoa; phylum Chordata; class Mammalia; order Artiodactyla; family Cervidae; genus Muntiacus; species Muntiacus reevesi. The sequence continues at coordinate 83,961,095 of NC_089254.1, read as the reverse complement.
CATAGCCACTGGGTATGTGTTGTACTCAATATATCTGAACTGCTGTTTCTTATGTGATTCGAATCATATGTCCTGCGCTGTTCTAAAACCAGACTCCATGGTTTTTTGGAAGCCATGGTGTATGACAAAATTACCAGTCTCTTGGGACAAGAAACCACAAGTTCCTTAGCAGAGCAGAAAAGCAAAGCATTTGAGCTTGTGTTCTCATTTTAAAAAATTAGTTAATAGACTTTGACTCAAAGTCTTCATTATATAAATTCTGAAACATGCTTGATTTGCAATTTCTGAGGCCTTAGAGAACCATCATGTTTTCCTGCCTAGGTGGTTTCACATATTACACTAATCAGCCTCCTAGGGCCATTATAATTAGGCAAAATGAGTTGGTACCTTTCTTTCCTGGCCTCCTCCCCTGGAGTCATTTTACTTTGAAGTTTATTGTCTTGCTCTAGCATTAATATTTAAATTATAAATACAAAATTCCTAGGAGAATTCATTAAGAAATGTCTACAAAGTACTTTTAAAAACCTATGATAAATGCACAGAGTGAGGAGAGAGGTACCAGAAGTCAGCAAGATTAGCTGAACCAGGGCTGATGATCAAAATAGTGACAAACATATAAGAAAAACAATTAAACTAGCTGTTGTTTAGTTGCTAAGTCATGTCTGACTCTTTTGTGACCCCATGAACAGTAGCCTGCCAGGCTCCTCTGTCTATCTATGGGATTTCCCAGTCAAGAATACTGGAGTGGGTTGCCATTTCCTTCTCCAGGGAATCTTCCTGATCCAGAGATTGAACCCACATCCTGCATTGGCAGATGGATTCTTTAGTACTGAGCCACCAGGGAAGCCCAATTAAGCCAGCAGTACTTTATTAAATGCATATATATATATATATATATATATATATATCCCACTGCCTGGCAAAAAATGAGGTTCCAGTAAATATGTCATACATGAATGAATGAGTGAATCAGTGAGTGAATAAATGAATTGCTAGCAGAATGGCATTTTAAAAAAATCAATCTGTGCCTTAGAAAGAAAACACACACATACACACTCACGTCAATATTTTCTTGACAGTTTCAAGACATCTCTCTACCATTAGAAATTAAGATTTATTCCTATGTAGGAACTAATTTATGTAAATAGTGTCCAATTCTGACATTCACTATTGATTTATAGTTGGATCCTGGAAAATATCAGCCAACTAATCCACACTTACGGAGATTCTATTAAATGCTTAACTGTGAATTAAAGGTTTTCTGGCTCTAAGCCAGTGAAGGTGAAGAGTTGAGCATTCCTAGTGATGTCTTAAAGTTTACAAAACAGACTTAAGAAGTTTGGCAACAAAATATCAACAGTCTTCTCACCTTTTGAAACCCCTGTTTCCTTTATTTCCTTTGGTTGACCTCAATGCTTAAATAGGCAGAAGTCTAGTTTTGCATGATTTTCTTGCAAAAAGTTGGGTTTTGTGGCTAAATAGAATAGACAGAAATTTTTCTTAAATATTGACACATGAGTAAGGTTCTTGTGATTTATAGTTCATTTAATATCACTATATTCCTTAACTAAAACTTTAATCACTAAAACCTTAACTTCATCAATTATTAGAATTGCAAAAGGGACTAGATGCAATGTCTAGTGGGAGACCAGAAGGGAATGCAGGAGAGGATGTTTTGTAAGTCACAAATCACTATTTAAATTAATGATATATTTCTTAATTCTTAGAAATATTCCAAGAGAGGATATGGAGATCTTTTTCACATGGAAGGATCTGAGAGGTTGAAATTAATGAGATTTGGTTAGTCCCTTGGACTGCAAGAAGATCAAATCAGTCAATCCTAAGGGAAATCAATTCTGAATATTCATCGAAAGGACTGATGCTGAAGCTGAAGATCCAATACTTTGGCCACCTGATGCAAAGAGCTGACTTATTAGAAAAGGTCCTGATGCTGGGAAAGATTGAAGGCAGAAGAAGGGGACGACAGAGGACAAGATGGTTGGATGGCATCACTGACTCAACAGACATGAGTTTGAGCAATCTCTGGGAGACAGTGATGGACAGGGAAGCCTGGCGTGCTGCAGTCCATGGGGCCGCAAAAAGTTGGACACCACTGAGTGACTGAACAACAACAAAAAGATAAAGAATGAGTAGCCATGTTAGAATGAAGGACACGATGGCTGGGGAAAATTAGGTCAAGCAACCAAGAGGTCTGGATGTTAAAGGATTCTGTAAGTTAACATTGAATTTCATAATTATGGCAAAAAAAATGATGAAATTGGAAAGCATGCCAGTGAACTGGAATGAGGTATAAGAGAGGAGTGGCCTACAAGTCTGTGATACAACTCAGAAGTGGGTGGTATAGTTGTTAGGGAGAAATAGTGATTCTAAAACTACTTGTATATCATTAAGCATGGCATCCACATATGTACATGTGAAAAATGATTCAGAGACACATTTATGAAGACAATAGTATACATGCTTTAGAGTTCACGGGGTCTATACAATTACTCCATCAGGGTCTATTTCTAACTCTTAGGGAATGACTGTACTGTATTAAGCTCAATTTGACATCCCAGTTGGATTATTTAAGGAGATCAGAGAAGGTGCCCCAAATTGCAGGACATTTAAATTGATCCTTGAATAGTAAGAGCTTTTTATTCTCTGTCCCTTCTTTCATAATTTTTAGGTATTCTTCTAAAATTTGATTGTACAAATACTTCCTATTCTTTGGTTTCTTTAAATATCTCCCTTATTTTGTTGTTGTTGTTGTTGTTTTTCTTAGCTGGAATTGTTTTAAAGTATTTTCAGAATTTCACTTTTTAATGATGTTCCAATCTCTGTTCCCACATAAAAGTCATATTTGCATGCATCTTTATACAGTAAGTTGTCTGCAATATGCCAGCCTTTTGGTTGTTTGCTTAGTTAATTTCTTCTCTCCTTTCAAAGTCATCCTCAAAATATGCCTTCCCTGGCTTCCTAGTCTCCAACTAGGTCAAACAGCCCATTAAATACAGGTACTTTCCTCCTAGCGTTTATCAGTATTAGAACCAAATGTGTAATGGAATAATTTTTGGTTGTTTTCTGTCATGACCTCCACTGTCTTCCCAGCACCAAACATGGTTGTTTGCATAGAGCAGGTATGCAAAAGATAATGTTGAATCAGTGAACAGATGTAAGACTGAATAAGGGAAAAGCTATTCATCCCCTAAAAAGTATATCTTTTAGTGAAAAGATTACAAAGTCATTTTAGAAAACTGAACCATTTTTGTTAATAAAAACAAAAATTAACTGTCAAAATATCTGCAAAATATTAAAAATGATTATTTCCAAGGGATAAGTTTAAAGGGAATTTTATCTTATTTTTAAATCTTAATTCCATATATGGTTCTACAGTTAACATTTATTACTTCAAAAATTAAAATAAAATGCCTCAGTCTGGTTGGTTTATATGTTTTTCTTTAGAACCCTTTTCCTTTTTGGTTCCTATCTATTACTTGGACTTCCCTGATGGCTCAGTTGGTAAAGAATCCACCTGCAATGATATTACTTACTTAATATGTGAAATATCCTCTCCCTAAACTGGCATAGTCTTATATTGTATAAGCAAACTCCAGGAGATAATGAAGGACAGGGGAACCTGGTGTGCTGCAGTCCATGGGTTCGAAGAGTGGGATAGGACTTAGCGACTGAGCAAAAACAAGTTGTGTAAAGCTTTACAATTTTCCAAGCTTTCTTACCTATTTTAGCTTCTTTGACCTTCAAAAGAACTCCCATAATATATGCAGAAAGGTTTTGTTCCCATTCTGCAGAGGATTCTGTGATCACACTTTCATACCTATGTTTGATAGTCTCTTCTTTTTCTACTACTATATTCTCCAAGATCTTTATCACTAAAAATGTAATTACTTGTAACATCTAAATTTAAAAAGGCAGATCCCTATGCTGTTTCATCTACTCCTTGAGGAAAGAGTTCGTCAAAAAAGTGAGTCAAGGTTTTATTCTTTGATCCATCTTAACCACTTTACAAGAACTAAAGAGCTGAAATTTCCAAGACTATTAACTTTTTCATTCATTCAATAAATACTTACTAAGCAATTACAGTATATTAGGCACTACAGTTATAAGGGTGAGATATTTCCTCTGGTTTCATGGAATCTGCAACTTAGAGGAAGATAAACACATAAGGAAATACATAATAAACTTTTTAAAAAGCTAAAGTGGAGAAGAAAACATGCAATGAAAGAAAACAGTTAAGAAGGACTTCACTCAGTTGGAATGGTCAATAAACAGGCTTTCTGAAGTGTGAATGATAATTTTCCAGGTGAAGTGTGGGGAGGAAGAGGGTTTCAGTCAGAGGGAACAGAATGTGCAAACCCCTGAGGCAAGAAAGAACTTGGATCCTCTGAGGATGTGTGGGAAGGAATTGCTGGAGCAGAGAGCTTCAGAGCAAGAGTGTCCCAAGATGAAGAAGGTGAGATCAGATACAGCCTTCTTCTTCTCATTAAATGAGATTTATTACATTCAAAGGAATCGGCTTGCAATTTCTCAGTCTTCATTATATTGAATCAATCTTTATCATGTTGTTGTTGTTTAGTTGGTAAGTCTGCCCAACTCTTTTTTTTAAATTTATTTTAATTGGAGGCTAATTACTCTACAATATTGTAGTGGTTTGTACCATACATTGACATGAATCAGCCGTGAGTGTGCATATGTCCCCATCCTGAACACCCCTCCCACCTCCCTCCCAAACCCATCCCTCAGGGTTGTCCCAGTGCACCGGCTTTGAGTGCCCTATTTCTTGAATCAAACTTGGACTGGATCTATTTCACATATCGTAATATACATGTTTCAGTGCTGTTCTCTCAAATCATCCCACCCTCGCCTTCTCCCACAGAGTCCAAAAGTCTGTTCTTTATATCTGTGTCTCTTTTACTGTCTCACATATAGGGTCATCATTACCATCTTTCTAAATTCCATATATATGGATTAATGTACTATATTGGAGTTTTTCTTTCTGACTTACTTCACTCTGCTCCAGTTTCATCCACCTCATTAGAACTGATTCAAATGTGTTCTTTTTAATAGCTGAGTAGTGTTTGATTGTGTATATGTACCACAGCTTTCTTATCCATTCATCTGCCAGTGGACATCTAGGTTACTTCCATGTCCTGGCTATTAGAAACAGTGTTGTAATGAATATTGGGGTGCACGTGTCTCTTTCAATTCTGGTTTCCTTGGTGTGTATGCCCAGGAGTGGTATTGTTGGGTTGTATGGCAGTTCAGTTTCTAATTTTTTAAGGACTCTCCACACTGTTCTCCACAGTGGCTGTACAAGTCTAACTCTTTTTTGATCTCATAGACTATAGTCTGCCAGGCTCCTCAGTCCATGGGATTTCCCAGACAAGAATACTGGAGTGGTTACCATTTCCTTCTCCAAGGAATCTTCCCAACCCAGGGATCTAATCCACATCTCCTGGATTGGCAGGTGTATTCTCTACCAATGAGACACCAGGGAAGCCCAGTCTTTACTGTAAGTCCTGTCTATCAATTTCCAATAATAACTTCAAGACATGAGCTACCTTCTGACATTAAAAAAAACTTCACTTTGTTTATTATGCTCATTTTGTGCACTGCATAGAGGAAATTGAGTGTCACTGTGATGTAGGATAGTACTTCTTAATTAGCAAATTTTTGCTATTTTTTACATCATAATTATTTATCTTTAATTTTTATAAATTCTTAGAAACTCATATATATGATTCTATATAGAAAGTTGGTGATAAGTAACTTCCTAATTAACATGCAAACAGTTTATTTATGACATAATAGAAATGAAAACTTAAACTGCCATAGAAATTCCACAAAGAATCCTGGAGCAGATTTTTGAAATACAAGAAATATTAATCAATGATTTGTTGTAAGTTTAGATTTTCTTTTATTGGAATCTTATTACATATTGTCAGTATGACTTTTCCAACCACAGCCAAAGGTGTAAGCACGCTTCCTTTGTGGCTCAGACAAAGTCATATATGTGCAGAATTTATGGCTCATAAGAGTGTAGCTCATCAAGAAGATAGATCTAGATAAAGGAATCATTTCTATATAACGAAATCCAAGTAAGACATGAGGTTTCTAAGGGAGGGGATGCAGAGGCCACCTAACCTAGGGGAAAAGAAACCTCTTATTGCTCACTGAGGAAAGAAGAAACAAGGATGGAGAGAGATACAAATGCAATCACAGAAATGAGGGTATCACTGGATGCTAGTGTGAAGGTTGACCTTCAAGACAACAGTGATACACTGAAGAGAACTGTCAATACTGCTGCAGTCAATATATGCACTTTTTTTTGCTGTTAATGGAGGAAAAAACTGAAAAATACTCATTAGATTGGATTTAAAGACAATATTTTATGATCTTATAAACATAATTTTCCAGGGAAACAAATCAAAATTTAGATATATGTATACTTGAGTATTTATTTAACTTTATCAGTTATATAACTGACATTACACCTGTTGGCTTCATAGTGTCCTCTAAAATTCTGATTATGAACATTTCTGTGACAGTGAAAACTTATTTGCACACTAGAAAGATAGAACTCTGCATCATAAAGGTGAACTTTTAAAAACCTATACTTTTTAACACTCTACTTTTCTACTCTCAGTTCAGGGAAGACAAGCATTTCCAGTAGCTTTGAACATATTAATCATGCCTTAAATTAGAGCTCTCGATACAGTCTGCTTAACATTGCTTTGCCATTTGAGTTTGGTATTTTAACTAACAAGACCTTTTCTCGTGAATCCTAGTGTGTTAGCTATGTACACAAAACCCTCAGATCATTAGCTTAGTTGGTTCAGTTGATTAGAGAACACATTTCTAATGCAAATAAGGTCATTAAATCCCCCAGAAGCCAGTTACCTTTGTCTTTAGGGCACAGTCTACACTGAAAATAATAACCAGTTTTCTTATCATGCCTACCTTTAGCCTCAAGGTAAACCAGATGAGAAAATGAGGATGACAGAGCTCAAACCTCTATGCAGTGGAGGAAAAAAGCAACTCAGTTCATTCTTCTGACAATGTATGGAAATGCTATCTTCTTGTAGGGAAAAAATAAGCAGTGTTTGATGTGACAGTCTCTTATAATTGGATCAATTGATCATCATTGCTTCTGCTTGTATACTTAACATATCTATAAAAGTATATTTGTACAGAAGGCTAGAAAAATGAGAAAGACATTACATTAGGGAAAGGGATATACTGAGATTGGAATAGAGGGAACTTAGAAATCATCTCTTCTCATTTTACAAAAAGAAGACCGAGGACTGCAAAGAATGAGGGAGTGACTTACCCACTGTCACTAGGATTATAGGGGGGAAAAACCCCTGAGTATCAGAGATGGTTAATTTTATCTGTCAAGTTGGCTGAGCCACCTTACCCAGATACGTGGATAAATGTTCTTCTGAGTGCTTCTGTAAGGGCGTATTTGGATGAATCTCTTGCAGTAGGAAATGGCAACCCACGCCAATAGTCTTGCTTGGGAAATTCTATGGACCGGAGAGCCTGGCGGGTGACAGTCCATGGGGCCGCGAGGAGTCAGACACGAGTGTCAGAGCACAGAAAATGATGCGCATACAGCATTTAAACTAGGGGACTTGGTGTAAAACATAAAGCAGATTCCCCTGCACATGATGAAAACAGACAAAAGTAGGAGTGGAACAGAGTTGGTCAAGTTAAAGACTGGCCCCATACAACATTCTAAGAGCTCTTGGGAAGCTGAGGCAGTCCTGGGAGTCATCTTCAGTTTTTCTGTTTTTTAGAAAAAGTCCTCTTTTTGAGATAGAACTCTTTTAAATCCTAGTGCTGCTTTCCAGCTTTGTGATTTCTGATGTTTCTAGTGTATTATTTGATAGACAGCAAAATCTTCATATACCCAGGATTTTCTTTCCTTAATTTTAGGAAAAAACAGGTTTCTCTCGTTGCTGCTCCCTATCTCTCCTTGAGAAAATGAGGCATGATTACTGAAGTGCTTCTGGAAGAATTGCATCATCTTGCATGTAGAATTCCTTTGGGTGGAATTTAGTAAGATGTATGCAGGTGAAAGCTCACTTTTCAAAATGTGTCTTTTTTTTTTTTTTAATGATTCTCATTTAACACCAGTTATCCTGTTAGCCACAGATGTTCATTCCACATTATCTAAATGCCATATCAAGATGCAATGCTTAGCAACTTGCTCTCTGGTTTTGCTCTTTTGGATAATTCATTCTGAAGTGACAGGTACCTCGGACAGGAGGTGTGACTCTTCTTCAGTCTATGATTGTGGGGTTCAAAGTTGTGGCAGGAGTGAAGGCAACATGCAACTATCCCTCAAACACAGAAACGCATTCTTCTGAAGCACAGCAAGATGTGTCTGGAGGCCTCAGTACATCTCGCTTACTCCCTGTTCCTCCTCCCCAAGACACATACTTAACATACTCCATAAAACTTAGATATAGGCAATGTAGCATTTAAAAAATAAATGCTAATGTTCATCAAGTTTCTGGGGGGAAAATAAGATTAAGAAAAGTTCTAAAAAATTATAAGAATATGAAACATGTGATTTCATATAACTAGCAAAAGATTTCTCATGTTTGACAACTTAAATAATACTGAGTGTAAATGTATATAGATCTTCTTATTTTCACTGAGACTGTGACTTTCAGTCCACAGCCAGAAAAGGACTAAACTCCTGAGTTGAAGAACCTGTAATGAACTGAATTCTACCAAAAACCACAGAGAGAATTTGTAAATAGATCCTGCTACAACAGAACCTTGAGATGACTGTGATCATAGCCTATGCCTGCCTGGGAACTTACTAAGTGACTTTGACTTGAACTGAAGGACCCAACTAAATTATGCTTAAATTCTTGACCCACAGAAACTGTAAGGTAGTAAGGGTTGTTTTAAGCCTCTAAGTCTTGGAGTAGATAGATAATTTATACACACTTCATAAAATGCTCCTAGTGGATATTAATCTCCTTCATGGCTGAATGATACCATCGTTTTGGAATTTCATCACAAATTATTTTGCATTGTATGCATGCGTGCTCAGCTGCTCAGTAATGTCCGCTTCTTTGGGATCCCAAGGACTGTAGCCTGCTATGCTGCTCTGTCCATGGGGTTTCCCAGGCAAGAACACTGGTGTGGGTTGCCATTTCCTTCTGCAGGGGATCTTCCTAACCCCTTGTCTCCTGCATTGGCAGGTGGGCTCTTTTTACTGCTGAGCCAATTGGCCACTTTTAAATGATGTTCTGCAGAGCCCTAATGGGTGAAAAGTGAAAGTGAAGTCGTTCAGTCCTGTCCGACTCTTTGTGACCCCATGGACTGCAGCCTACCAGGCTTCTCTGTCCATGGGATTTTCCAGGCAAGAATACTGAAGTGGGTTACCATTTCCTTCTCCAGGACATCTTCCCAACCAGGGATTGAACCCGGGTCTCCTGCATTGTAGGCAGACGCTTTACCGTCTGAGCCACCAGGGTATGTATGTTTAAATATGCATGTGTTTGTGTGTGTGTAGTGTGGTTTTATGTTTAAGAGGAAAGTCTAAAGGATAAAGTTAAGTGAGCAGGACTCTAGGCCCATTTCCCCTGACTTAACTAGAACACTTCCTCTTTTACCTTCTAAATATATTAGGATGTAAGTTTAATCGGGGAGTGAGGATGTTATCATTTAAAGTTTTAAAATTACTAACAAATATTTCATGCATTATGTCTTATCTACCACTGAACTTAATACAATATAAGCTTTTTAAAAACCAGGAACAAGGAACAATTAAATACTTTTAGGCAGCCTGGAATTTTCTTTCAGGTATTCAAATCTAAATCTAAAGTTTTTAACCTAGAACTCTGAAGTTGCACTTTATAAAATATAATATTCTCAGTCAGGTACTATAAAACTAGAGAGTCTATAAATCAGGCAACAGTATTACCACTTTACAGTTTGAGAATGTGATTAGCACGACAATAAATTTAGGGAACAAAATCGATTCTATGCCTGAATGACCATTTAAGTCATAAAATAATAGATTCTCAGAATTGAAAAAGATCATAAAGGTGATCATTATTTAAAATACACACCCGATACCTTAACCTCCTTATAAGCTCTTATCATGTGGTTAGCCTGTTCTGCAAAAGTGTGATACCAAACTGGAGACTTAAAGAATAAGTTCACAACTTGGACTGAAGATATCTTCCCTGGAAATCCAGAATTTTAGTATACACATCCTCAGTAAGAATTAGATAAGCTTGTTGTAATTGCAAAATCAGTGCCCATGGAAGTAAACTATTCTGTAACTGTAAGAAGGTACAACACAGTACATCCATTCATTCATTCATTTATACTTTCATTTGTTCTCTACTGCACACACAACTTTTCAAAAATGTTGTCTACATTCATCTACTCTTCTCCACCTGCTCACCCTTCCATTCATTACACAATTCTCTGTACTATGTCATCCTCTTATACCCCTCAACTGAAATTGCTCTTGCTAAGGTTAACTATGATTTTATATGACAGTATTTCTTCCTGAGACTCTAACACATGATTAGAATGCCAAATCATCAAGAAGTTGGAGTTCATTGGATACTGAAGATAAGAGGAAATGAGGGCCAAAGATGGTTCCTAAATCAGTTTTAATAACCAGGTTACTGCATCTTCAACCTGCATCCCAAGGATATTTCTGGAGTGCTTGCTCAGATTTGCCCCACTCCCAACCCTTAATATCTCTTAGATTTTGTTGTGATCATGTCAGTACTCTTTAAAGAGAGTACAAAAAAGGGGAGAAGGTCAATGAGGAGAGAGAAAAATCATGAGGAAAGAATAAGAGTGGAAATAAAAGGAGGAGTTCTTGATTGTGAGTTGGAAGTGAGGCATGACAACAGAAAGTTTTGGGCGCAGCTGTAGCATGTAAGTGACTTGATTAGCAGTTGGAACAAGCAAAGTGATGTTAAGGGATGTTGTGTTTATCTTTTTAAAAAAAATTTAATAACTATTTAATGCAGTAGCTCAGCAGTAAAGAATCCACCTGAAATACAGGAGATGAGGGTACGATCCCTGGGTCAGGAAGATCCTCTAGAGAAGGAAATGACAACTCACTCCAGTATTCTTGCCTGGGAAATCCCATGGACAGAGGAGCCTGGCGGGCTACAGTCCATGGGGTCATAAAAGAGTCACATACAACTTAGAGATTAAACAACAAAAACAACAATATGACATTTAGACATCCATTTCACTTTTTCCCTAGGGCCTACAAATGCTAAGGTTAGACTTTTGTATTATTATGTTTCAAATGGTGTGAGAGAGGTGAACAAGGTGGAAAAGACATTTGAGGGAGAATTTTACATACATAGAGCTGTAAAACAGGCTAGCATATTTGTCTAGTCTTACAATTTCTGCCTTTTGATGGATTAATTAATCTATTTGTATTTAATGCTGTTATAGATATATTAGGATTTATATCTGCCATTTTATTTTTTGTTTTCTATGTATCTCTCTTTTCTTTGAGCTTCTATTCCTCCTTTACCACCCTCTTTGCATTAAGTAAATATTTTCTAATGTGTCATTTAAAAATTTTTTACACTATATATTTTTGAAGTTTTTAATTTCTAGTATTTCTTTTTTTTTTAGTTATTACTATAAGGTTTGCCACATACATCTTAACATAGACTCAGCTTTATATTTATACTCATGAAATTACAATGACACATAGAAGCATTTTTCCTATATGTTTCTATTTTTTCCTTTTTGTGGTATTATTATTAGTACATCGATTAATGTATAATCCTAGTAATACATTGTTCTAATGACAGTCAACCTGTGAATTAACCATCCATGCAGTCAAAAATCCACATAAAACTTCACAGTTGGCCCTTCATATCCATGGTTCTGTATCTGTGAATTCAACCAAACTTGGATGGTGTAGTACTGTTGTAAGAATTTAGCAAAAAAAATCTGCAAGCAAGTGGATCTGCACAGTTCATCTGTTGTCATTTTTGTAGCCTATTGCAGCTTTGCTTCTACCCACCTCCTGCTATTACTGGCAAATATATTACATTTCTATACATTAAACACTCAAAAATATATTATATACATATTATTTTATATAATTGCTTTTAAAATCAGTTGAGAGAAGAAAGGAAAAAAACAATCAATTTATGCTGTCTTTTATAATTATAGTTACCTTTCTCCATTTTTGGGATTTTTGTCAGTGGATTCAAATTACCATCTGGAATTACCTACTTTTATCCTAAAGAACTTCCTTTAGTATGCCTCATAAGGCAAGTCTGCCTGTCAAAAATTCTGTTTTGTTTTTCTGAGACTATCTTTGTTTAGCCTTCAGCTTTAAAAGATAGCCTTGTTGGAGGTAGGACTCTTGGGTGGAGGTTTTTGAGCACTTTGAGTATGTAATTTCACTGCCTTCAGTCATCCAGTATCTATGCTGGAAAATTGGCTGTTAATTTTATTGACTTCCTTGGCAAGTGATGGGCTTCCCAGGTGACTCACTGGTAAAGAATCTGCCTGCCAATGCAGGTGATGCAAGTTCAATCCCTGGGTCAGGAAGATCCCCTGGAGAAGGAAATAGCAATCCACTCCAGTATTCTTGCCCGGGAAAGCCCACGGACAGAGGAGCCTGGCAGGCTACCATCCATGTGCTTACAAAGAGTTGAACACAACTGAGCAGCTAAACATCAACAACTTGTAAGTGATGAGTCATTTTTCTTTTTCTACTTTCAAGATTTTCTCCATTCTTGACTTTCAGTGGTTGAATGTAATGTGTCTGTTTATAGATCCTACTTGGAGTTTGTTGAGTTTCTTGGATGTGTGATAGTGAAAGTGTTAGTCACTCAGTTGTGTCCAACTGTGACAACATGGACTGTAGCCTGCCAGGTTCCTCTGATCCGTGGAATTCTCCAGGGAAGAATACTGGAGTGGTAGCCATTTCCTTGTCCAGGGGATCTTCCCGACCCAGGGGTAAAACCTGGATCTCCTGCATTTCAGGCAGATTCTTTACCATCTGAGCCACCAGGGAAGCCCCCTTGAGTGTGTAGGTTAGTGTTTTTCAAAAAAAAAATTAGGGATGTTACCAGCCATTATTTCTTAGAATAATTTTTCTGCCTCTTTCTTTCTCTGAATGACATCCCCACTTTAGGACCTGAGCACTTAATGGAGAGGTGCAGTATCCTGAGGACTTCTTCTCAGCCTGCCTTTCCTCATGAGCCAGGGAAAGAGTAGTAAAGACCCCAATATTATCAGCAGTTCTTTGCCCTAAATAGAGTCTTCAATCCATGAGCAATGGTTTGGCAAAAGGGAACTCCCACCTCACACCAGATTCATCTGAAACATAATCTCAGCAATACGTAGCTGGGGACAGAATAAGAAATGATGATGTCCTATTGCTCTCGAAAAGAAATCCCTTCTCTGGGGGCTGGAGCGAGAGACAGATCTTTGCCCTTGGCTGTGTAAGTCTGCCTCAGAATAGTATAAGTCTGCCCCCAGTGGGGCAGAATAATGTCCCACTGAGTTGAATGGAAGAAGAAGGGAGCCATCTTGGCTTGAATACCACATATTCATGCTTTTCTTATTGAAATTTCATGAATAAATGTTTCTTCATTTGCTGTGTACCTTCAATGTTGTTTTTAGAAGCTTTAAAATGCTTTTTTAAAAGAAACAACTTTTAAAGAAACAGTTTCACAGGGCAGTTAGTCTAGAAAGCTCCTTACACTGTTGCCAGCATAGTCTGGCACGTTTGGCCAATTGGGCGATGAGCAAGCTGTCTGGTGCTGCTGGAGCATTCGGGACGAGAGTCATTGTGGTAGATGAACTCAGAAAGGTAAGAAATAGACAGAATTATTTTTTAGCAATGAATTGTTACTGAGGAGTTTTAAGCAGAAGAGAAATAAGAGCAAATATACATTATAGAGCAATGATTTTTTAAAAAGCCAACAAAGCAGTGTGAATTTTCAGGGTGCTTTAGTATATATTTGTGTTTCTCTATCTCTGTATTGACTTCCACTGATGAATCAGATGATGATTTAATACAAGAGAAGGAAAAGAATAAAGAAGAATAAAGAGAGACAAAAGATATCTTTGCTACATTATATACTAATGCTGTTACTTGAATATTATACACTTTATGAAGGATGGAATATAACTGTAAAAAAAAAGGGAGTGGATCTAGATTGCTAGCCTGATCTAGGAAATGTTATGTATCATATTGGTCTTGGATATTCACAGTGCATATTAGCATATAAAAGACTGTCAGAAGTACTGACACAAAGAAATTTGTTTAACTTTGTTTATCCATAGTTCTCAAAATTATTTACCATTAGGGCTCTTTTTCATGTATCAGCTAAAATACAGTTCTGAAATACTGAAAATATTAGAAGATTTTTAAAGGTGAGTGACAAGTTTCTAACTCATAAAATATTCATGAAGTGAAATAGCTCATAAAAATGAATGGATAATTATGTCTAATGTTAAATTCTAAGGGAAACCATTGTACCCTTAGGGACAATTAAAAAAAAAAAACAATATGCCTTTAGAACTGTGTATGGGAAAAACAAAGAAGAAATTACTTGAGACATTTATTTGGAAATCCTTAATAGTGTTAAGTTTTTGGTGTTTGGTAATTAATTGAACATTCAAATATGATCCAGAATTATTCAGTGACTGAAGAGTAAGTTGGGTGATTAAGTGGGGGTTATTTGACATCAAAAAATGCAATGTAACTGTGAAATAATTAGGTGGATTTTATACATCACAAAAGTTAACCTTGAACTATTTGCAAAGGAGAGATTTTTTTCCCAAAAAAAAACCTTTGAAAATATCAGCATCATTAGTATTAACATATTCTCTCTTAAAGTATTGATTTTGAAAGGCAATATGTACATTTTGCTCATCTGAAATGAACCCAGGAGATTTCAGAATCAAAAGAAGACAATAAATGTAGACTAACCTATTCTTCTCAACCTAAGAGAAAACACAGAGTATAAGAAAATGAAGAAAAAAATACTACAGATAAGGTTCATGTCTCATTTCAGTTCAGTTCAGTCGCTCAGTCGTGTCCAACTCTTTGTGATCCCATGGACTGTAGCATGCCAGGCTTCCCTGTCCATACCAACTTTCAAAGCTCGCTCAAACTCTTGTCCATCGAGACAATGATGCCATCGAACGATCTCATCCTCTCTCGTCCCCTTCTCCTCCCGTCTTCAATCTTTCCCAGCATCAGAGTCTTTTCCAGTGAGTCAGTTCTTTGCATCAGGTGGCCAAAGTAATGAAGCTTCAGCTTCAGCATCAGTCCTTCCAATGAATATTCAGGATGGATTTTCTTTAGAATTGACTAGTTTGATTCCTTGCAGTCCCAGGGACACTCAAGAGCCTTTTCCAACACCACAGTTCAAAAGCATCAATTCTTCAGCACTCAGCTTTCTTTATAGTCCAACTCTCACATGCATACATGACTACCGGAAAAACCATAGCCTTGACTAGATGGACCTTTGTTGGCAAAGTAATGTCTCTGCTTTTTAATATGCTGTCTAGGTTGGTCATAGCTTTTCTTCCAAGGAGCAAGAGTCTTTTAATTTCATGGCCGAAGTCACCATCTGCAGTGATTTTGGAGCCCAGGAAATGAAAGTCTCTCACTGTTTCCATTGTTTCCCCATCTATTTGCCATGAAGTGATGTGTCATCTGCTACTACCCAAACATAGTAGCTCGGACAGTAAGGAATTTGCTTGCATTGCAGAAGACCCGGGTTTGACCTCTGGGTTGGGAAGATCCCCTGGAGAAGGAAATGGCAACCCAATCCAGTATTCTTCCCTGGAGCATTCCATGGGCAGAGGAGCCTGGCAGGCTCCTCTTTGTGCCCATGGGGTCACAAAGAGTTGGACGTGACTGAGTGACTAACACTTTCACTTTCAAACCTCAGGGAGAAAAGCATGTCTAGCTGAGAAGGTGAACCCCAAGCCTGAAAACCAACATTTGCAACTTAGACTTTAAGAAAGTTCAAAGTATGAACCCCTAGCTATCCACTAGGTACAGTGCTAGGATGCAGAGTCATGAGCCAGCATAACTGTAACAAGAACCACCACTGAAAGCCCAATGTGATCTCACAGAGCATCAGGGAAGGTGAGATTGAAGCAAAACTCACGTCCACATGTTATTTGTATTGTCTAAAACTCACTCCCTTGATGAAGGGCCTGCTGAGTATGAAGCGCAGTGAAGGAGTGAGAGGAGGTATGTTGACTTTGAAGAGTTTTGGTATAAGCTACAACTTGTCAAAGACTTGAAAGAAGAAAAAATTATCTACTCCACAAAAGACATAACTGCTTTCATGTGTGTTCTAAGGAGAAGCTATGCAATGTCCTAGGTGACTCTTTTTCTCTCCCACCCCAAGACCACACGTTAGCAGCCAGCAGGCACTAAAGATGAGAAATATTTTTATTATAGTAAAAATAAGTCTAACTCTGCTTCAAAGCTGGTGTCATGCTTAACGGTCAAACACTTGAAGCAAGGCTATTAAAAACAGAAAACCGGGACTTCTCTGATGGTCCTGTGGTTAAGCTTCTTTGCTTACACCACAGGGGGTGTGGGTTTGATCCCTGGTCTAGCAACTAAGATCCTATGTGTTCCATGGTGTGGTCAAAACAAACAAACAAACAAAACCCAGAAAACCAAAACCATGATCATTATCTCTACTGTTATTTGGTGACTTCTTGAAAGTAATAACACAATTAGATAATATAAAAGATTTAGAGGTATAGAAGTTGAAAAGAAGAAAGTAAAATTGTCCTCCTGGAAAACTCAAAAGAATCAACTTAAATGCTATTAGAAATGATAAAAGAATTCAGTGGGGTGGTTAGGTTAGAAATTAACATGCAAAAAATCAATACCTTTCATATATGGAAAAAACAAAATGTTAGAAAATATACTGGAAGAAAAGATACCATTACAATACCATCAAAAAAGATGAATTATCTAGGAACATGCATAATAAAAAATGCATAAGATCAATATGAATAAAACTTTAAAATGCTGCATAAGAACACTAAAAGAAGATCTGAACAAATCTAACACATCATGTTATTGGAAAAGACTCAAGATCACAAAGATGCTGGTTTCTCGAAAATAAATCAAAAGTGTAATATACTTCCATTAAAAATATGAGTAAGATTTTTAAACTACATATAAGTGAATGCTAATGTTAATGTGAGCAATAAAGCTATAAGGAGGAGTCAAGAAAACTCTGAGACTACATAAAGTTGTGGGGGACCAGACTCATCAGCAATCAAAATGGGATAAATTTACCCAAAGCAAAGTGATACTGAAACATAAATATACAGGTAAAGACGAAGTTGAAAAGAGAGTTATGCAAATTAAAAGACAAAACACAGACTCTGGGAGAAAATATTTGCAAAGCGTATATCTGATAAAGGACTAATATACAGAATATATAAAGCAGGACCAGAAACAAGAAGCAACCGCATGATAACAACAAAATAAGAGTAGGGGGATGTGACTGAATATTTCACCAAAGAATATAAAGAGATAGTAAATAAGTACATAAAAAGATGCATAACATTATTAGTAGTTAGGAAAAAGGAAATAAAGCCACAATACACCTCTACAGAAATGGCAAAAATTAAAGTCTGACCATAGCAAGATGTATCAAGGATGTGAAGAAACTAGAGGTTCATACACTGCTGGTAGAAATGTTAACTAGGATAATCACTTTAGAAAATAGTTTGGCAATTTTTTAAAAGCTGAAGTTACATGTCCCATATAATTTATCCATTCAACTCCTACTTACCCAAGAGAAATGAAAGCCTATGGATGGCATCACCAGATTGATGGACATGAGTTTGAGCAAGCTTCCAGAGTTGTTGATGGACAGGGAAGCCAGGCATGCTGCAGTCAGTTGTGTTGCAAAGAGTTGGACATGACTGAGAGACTGAACTGAACTGATGTCGGTTCGTTCATATGCTCATGAATGTTCAAGTCAACTTTATTTGTAACAGCTCAAAACTGGAGACAGCACAAAATTCCACCAAAGGTGAACGCATAAACAAAGTATGAGATGTCCTTACAATGAAACACAACTCAGAAATAAAAAGAAATGAACTTTCAACAAAATATCTGACCAGTACTCTTTTTTGTTTTTCTTTAGGGGCCAAATCATGTATTGCCTTGTAGTGATCAGTATTCTCAAAAACTATAAAAATCATTTATTTTAAAGCTAGGAATTGACAGATTATCAGAGGAAACTAACGAGTCATTAAGACTAAATGCAATGTAGTTATTTGACTGCATTCCAACACACACACACAAAAAGTGGAAAATGGTCAATTCCAAATAAAGTTTATGGTTTAGTCATTATTGGTATAAGAATATTAATATCTTAGTTTTGGCTAAGGTACCACAGTTATGTAAGATGTTAACATTTAGGGAAGCTAAATAATGGGTATACAGGAGCTTGCACATTCTTTTCAACTTCTCTATAAATCTGAAATTACTACAAAATAAAAATGGTTTGTTAAAGGAATGGACTACAGACACCCATTATATCATGGATAAAGCTCAAAATTATTACATGGAGTAAACAAAGTCAAACAGAAACTAGTCCACATGGTATGACTGCATTTATTTAACAGTCAAGGAAATACAAACCAATATATAGAGACAGAAAGGAAACCAATGGTTGCCTGGTGGTGGAGGAGGGGAGCAGGAAGTGGCAGAAGGGAGGAATTGCAAAAGAGTAAGAAGAAACTTTGAGGAATGATGGATAGATTCATTATCTTGATTGTGATGACAGTTTCATAACTGTATGTATAGCCAAATCTTACCAAACTTCACATTTTAAATATGTGCATTTTATTATGTCAATTAAACCTTAATAAAGTTTTTGTGGAAGTCATTTATTTAAATATTTATTTTCAGTTTAAAGGAAACTGTAGACAACATAATGAGAATTAAACAGAGTTAAACAAATTTAAAAGAACAACTATTATAGGAAAGAAGCCCATGTTAAAAACAACAAAAGTAAATGAGTAAAACTAAAATTTGCTGTGCTGAAAATAAAGGCCATCTTATTACATTGACTGGAACATTTATATAGAAAAAATAGAAGTTTTATACGAGATTCCTTTTTCCAGCTTTATTGGGGTGTTCACTGACAAATAGAATTGTATGTATTTGAGATGCACAACTTGGTGTTTTGATATATGTATACTCTGCGAAAAGATCACCACAATCAAATTAATTAACATATCCATCAACTTATACAGTTAATATTTTCTTTTTTTTTTTAATGGTGAAAACACTTAAGATCTACCCTCTATCAAGTTTCAAGTACACAATACAGTATTGTTGACTCTAATCATCATGCTGTACATTAGGTCTCCAGAGCTTATTTGTCTTGATAACTGAAAAAAAATGTGTACCCTTAGCCGACATCTCCCCATTACCCTCTCCCCTCATTTCTTAACTGGTTCTTACAGGCTGAAACTAATTCCAAATATTTCTGCATTGACAAAGCTTACACCAAGAGATTAACATCAAATTAAAAATTATATTAAAGACCTTTAAGGTAAGATATTGGCCCCAGATCTAGGGGGAAAAAGAAAGCAAAAACTAGGAACAAGGATACTCATAAAGAACACTCATTAGAAAGATTAGAAGATTCATTAGAAGTTCAGGGAAGGAATCGAGGTAATAATTCAACTAAATATTTCACCAGGAGAAGTGGAGTACTTCATCAAATATCAAATATCAAGATATATTATTTAACTCCTGTGCACTTAGGAAACTAACTATTTGTTCCATCACCATTTTATCTGAAATTAATTTTCAATATCTTAATTTCAGTCTTCAAATTTTCATCTGGCACATCATTCAGAACAGTTGTGCAGAACATTGAAGGCCCTTGAGTAATTTATAATTCCAATCTTTCCAGAATTGTCCTGCTCACAGCCAGAAAATACACTGCAGACAGAACAATGCCCTGAGCATAAACACACCCTTAGAAAGGCAAGGGTTTTTCTAGGAGATCAGTAGAGCCTCCATCAGAGAAATGATAGAAAACTTTTCAGTGCAGAATATTTGAAGACATTACAGTGCTATGGCCACCACACAGAGCCAGCCTGACCTTTTCCCCCCAAATCTGGTTTTGTGATATCACATATGCACCAAGAGGATATGAAAAGATTTCTGACTCACATAATGAAGTTGGGCTGAGATAATAGTGCCAGATCCAAAGCAAACCTAAAAAAGGTTTGAGAAAGAGCAGGGAGAGGCAACTGTCTTGAATTCTTCACGTGGATGGAGGGGAGTCTGGGCTAGGGGGGTTGGGAGGTTTGAATTTCCTTCCAGTGACAAAGGCTGAAACAACAAACTTGTTTTTTCAGCTTGCCCTGCTGTCGGGCAGAAGGAGAATGGGGAGGGGTGGGGTTTAAAAGATGTTAGTAGACATCCAAAATGGAGTCAGATTCTTTATTGCACATACAAACAAAAACAGATGAAAGCAGAAATATGATTTTTTCCCAGCTGTAAAAGAGGCATCATTCATTGGGTATGTCACAGTTACATCAAACCAAGTTATTGGGTTCTTCTCCCTTGGACAGGCTTCTCCATCTATACTCAGAGTGGTTTAATGGTCCTCCTGTTACCTAAGCCAGTAACCCAAAGGTAGGTTCACTCCTGATGTCTGTGGGGTCCAGGAAAAAGTCACAAAAGAAAACTCCAGCCCTGAGGCTCACCCCTCACTCTTCCAACTCCCTCCCCCACTCATTATAATGGGTCATGTGCCCACGCGCTTTAAGACCCCACCCCTCAAGCTCAATCTAGGTTTCCCCACCCCTAAACAGCAGATCCTTGTCCACCTCTCAGATCTCAGGATACACACAGCGGTCTAGTTCACCCTTTTAGGATGGATCCTGGTGACAGCCTGTTCATGCAGTAGCACTGGAATGTCTTGGGCATGGAATCTGTGGTCTCAGGTACTCAGCAGAGTTTGGAAGGGGAAGGGTGAGCTCCTATGAATATGCATTTAACTCTGTAGATTCTGGGCTTCTCTGGTGGCTCGGAAGGTCAAGAATCCACCCGCAATGCTTAGTAGCTGCAGTGAGGCATTATTATCTACAGGATAAAGTCCAAACTCTGGGCAAAGTTGTTTCATAGTATGACTTTCACCAGCCTACACCCTTGCTTCTCTCATCTATCCCTTAACCTCAACAATCCTGAACAATCCATAGTTACATTAGCATACTCTATCAATTCCTGCCTTTTTGCTTTATCTCTCATGCAGATGCTGCTGCTGCTGCTAAGTCACTTCAATCGTGTCTGACTCTGTACGACCCCATAGATGGCAACTCACCAGGCTCCCCCTTCCCTGGCATTCTCCAGGCAAGAACACTGGAGTGGGTTGCCATTTCCTCCTCCAATGCATGAAAGGGAAAAGTGAAAGTGAAGTCGCTCAGTCGTGTCCGATTCCTAGTGACACCATGGACTGCAGCCTACCAGGCTCCTCTGTCCATAGGATTTTCCAGGCAAGAGTACTGGAGTGGGGTGCCGTTGCCTTCTCTGTTTTATGCAGATACCCCTGCCTAGAACTCTCCAATATTCCACTACACCTGCTTCCATTGCCCTAAAGATCACTGTTCCTTCTAAACACATGGGAAGGACTCCTTCCCTCAGAAGCTTTCTTCATTTCTCAGAGTCAGCATCTGCTTTCTCACTGTTACTTCAAGAGGCAATATAAGATGGTGTTTGAAGTCAGGCAGGACATAACTTCAATCAGGTTTTCATCATTGTGTAATTTGGGGTAAGAAAACAAAATCTTCTTACCATCTGTTAACTAGGGAAAAAGTATGGACTTTTTAGGATTTCTGTGATCTTTAAGTGAGGTAGTATATTAAACACCTAGCATAGTGCATGGCACATAGTGGGTCCCTAAGAAATAGTAACCACTGTATTAATTGAATTATTTCAATCCAGTATGATTGCAAGTACACACACACACACACACACACACACACACACACACACAGGTCTCTATTGCATTTGTGAAATAAGAGTCAGTTCAGTTCAGTTCAGTTCAGTCATGTCCAACTCTTTGCGACCCCATGAATCGCAGCATGCCAGGCCTCCCTGTCCATCACCAACTCCCAGAGTTCACCCAAACCCAAGTCCATCGAGTCAGTGATGCCATCCAACCATCTCATCCTCTGTCGTCCCCTTCTCTCCTGCCCTCAATCTTTCCCAGCATCAGGGTCTTTTCCAACGAGTCAGCTCTTCGCATAGAGGTGGCTGTAATATTGGAGTTTTAGCTTCAACAACAGTCCTGCCAGTGAAAACCCAGGACTGATCTCCTTTAGGATGGACTGGTTGGATCTCCTTGCAGTCCAAGGGACTCTCAAGAGTCTTCTCCAACACCACAGTTCAAAATCATCAATTCTTCTGAGCTCAGCTTTCTTTATAGTCCAACTCTCACATCCATACCTGACTACTGGAAAAACCATAGCCTTGACTAGACAAACCTTTGTTGACAAAGTAATGTCTCTGCTTTTTAATATGCTGTCTAGGTTGGTCATAACTTTCCTTCCAAGGAGTAAGCATCTTTTAATTTTATGGCTGCAGTCACCATCTGCAGTGATTTTGGAGCCCCCCCCAAATAAAGTATTTCCTGCCATATCAGTAAACAAGGATTTCACAGCCATCAGGAGTTGCAGCCCTTCAAATATGAATTTCTGAGCCCACGAAGAAGAATGCCTGCTATCCAGCAGCCATCAAACTCCACCCTACAGTGAGTAAGGAACTAAAGATGTGAATAATCAAATTGCAGGATGGTAGCCCCAGATAGCTGAGATGCATGAGAAAGGAGTGATTTCAGTAAGTCCAGACTCTTGCATCCTCCTTTACAAGTGCTAAATTCCTTAACTTGAGATATCTGAAAGTGAAAGTGTTAGTCACTCAATCCTGTCTGTCGCTTTGCGACTCCATGGACTGTAACCCTCCAGGCTCCTCTGTCCTTGGATTCTCCAAGCAAGAATACTGGAGTGGGTAGCCATTCCCTTCTCCAGGGGATCTTCCTGATCCAGAAATCAAACCAGGGTCTCCTACATTACAGGCAGATGCTTTACCATCTGAGCCACCACAGAAGCCCAGAAATATCTGTTTTTTCTTAATTAACAATAATCTTTTGATGTTCATACTACCCACCCCTTGTTGCAAGCTTCTGTATAACCTGACTCCTCCCCCAAGCTCCTGGGAACAGTTCTCTCTGGGTCACTTGAGATGCGATCTCCTTGGTTTGAAGTCCTAAAAATTCCCACCAAATAAAATATAACTCTCAACTTCTAGGTTGGGACTACTTTTTAAGTCAACACATTCTATCTCAGTCTTTTATTTTCTCCCATCCACAGTACCTGGACAGTGAGTTCTTTCCTCCAATTTGTAGAACCTGGACAGTGGTTCTCTTCACATAAGTGTTGATAAGGATTTGTGGCATGAATTGCTCTCCTGTAACTGAAAAGATGATTCAAATGTTTGGCATGTGGCCCACAGTCACTTTCTTACATTGTTTTCACATTGCTCCTTATTCACTTTGCTTCCTTCAGGATCTTTTTTTATTTACGGTTTTGTTGCTTCGGCACTGAGGTGTTTGGATAAAGATAAAACCATAAATGTAGATTTTTATTATATATCCTCTAAAGCACTCTCTTTAGAATTTCTCATGGATAGCTTTCTAAAGAATGTGATTATTTTAGACCCAGACTGAAAGCCACTTCTTCTTAAAGGACTGACTTAGCTTTGAAATCTTTTTAAAGAAATATTTTTTGTACAAATTATTTTAGAGTGAGTAAGACTATAGTTTCCAAGAACCTTAAAATGATATTTAAATCCTGAAAGAGAACCACAACCAATTAATTGCCCCCCCCAACATCAGTACTTAGCTGTGTGCAAAAACAGGTACTTAATTTTCTCTGATAGGAAAGAGTTCCCTGAACTCAATGTACAAGAAACAATGAGGGAACAGCTAAGTAATAGTTTGTGAGTTTCTGACTTTACTGGCAAACCAATTTTAAAGGAAGAAGAAACTGAGATGAACTTGAGTAGTCAGGGAAAATGCATCAAAGACAAGCAACTGACCTGATAATTGATCTGACCCCAAACTAAGTCATGATGTTTGTATAGGAGAAGGGGAAAAGAGGCTACTTCCAGACCACCAGCAGTGTGAATCAATACACAGAGGGAGAGAAAGCTGAGGGTGGCTTGTATAAAAGAAGGGAGTAGGATGGTTTGACTTGGATAGGTGAGCATTCATGTGTGTGAGCATGGTGGCCTGGGGCTGGGAGTAAATTGAGTTGATAGATTGAGTGGAAACAAGAATAGACAACCCTGAAAATCAGACAAAGGAATCTGAGTCCATGGATTAAGTAACAGAATTACTAAATGCTTAAGTACAGCAGGCTGAAAATGTGTTTTCAAAGGATCTACCTTACTATTGTCTAATGGATTGGAGGTAGGGGAGGCTTAAAGTCATTGGAAGAATGGGCTAAATCTGAAAGACACTTCCAAGAACCAGGAAAAGGGAAGTAGCAAAGAGGAATTAGAATTTTCTGGCCGGTGAAAACAATGATTCTTTTGACAAAGTGAATAATTAAGATGAAGAGTCAGAATTGGTTTTTTTGGTTGCTGTTGTTGTTTTCTTTAGAAAGAGAAATATGAAGATTCCATTTTAGACAGATAAACATTGGAATAGTTATACAATAGTGAGTAGAAAAACCTAGAAAACAGTAGTAAGAAATACAATTGAGAGTCGACATACTATGTCATATCTGGAGATTCATGTTTGGAAACTTAGAGTAGATGGCTGAGAAGCTATCATTAACTCCATAAAAGTGAACAAGAGGTATAACAGTTGCAGTTTATTCTGAAATAAAACAATGAAAACATCAAATTCTGCAAACTAACCCTGTGGCTGGTTCCTGTCCTCAATGTACCATAGTTAGATAATCCTATGCAAACTAGTATACTCTAAAAGTGGCACGTATTAAAGCAGACACAAGAGTGTCCAGAGTTAGGGGGTGCACTTTCTAATTTTTATCTCTTTAGCAATATTATGGAAGAGGTGAACCCACACATCACATGGAAATGCAAGTAGTAATAAAGCGTTTAAGAAAAATCCCACTGTACAATGGAGTTAGAGTCTGATGACCTTAGAAAAGAGCTTGACTTAGCAACATCCAAACAAAATCTAATCAAACCCCAAACCTTCACCTTAAATGTGTCCTACCATTTTAGCAGCCTAAAACATTCTAAAAATAAAAGCTCATTTTCAAATGCTTTTTCATATCTCAAAAGCTGAAGGCAAAAATCAAAAAATCCTGAAAAAGTACCTTTGATGCCATTAATGAAATGTAAAACAGATGCATTTGTGTATTACTAACTACAAGTCTTCAAAGAATGTGACTTTTGTTCTTTTAATAAAACAAGCTTAAAGCATGCCTTTTGGATTCATTCTAATATCTATGAACTTTAATGTTAGGAACAGAACAAAAATCTCTATGGCATAAAGGCAACTTATCCTTTTAAACTTCTAACTAAAATAATTGATAAGGGCTTAGTTTTGAAAAGATGGTTCATTATTCAAGTTGTGCCAACTTTTTAGAATAAGAATAAATGCCAGTCATTTATTTTATCAAATGTAAGTCCTCCAACTTTGAATCCCATGGTCATTCTGCACTATCCTGTCTCTCTGAACATTTGCTTCATTTTCTCTCTCCAGATTTCTACCCTTCAAGGTTTGGGAAGAATCTCCACCGGTTCCTAAATAAGTATATATTATACTTGTGTGGCATTATCTCTCCTTTCTTTAAACCTGTAAAACTTACTATTTAATACTACTGTATAATTATTTAAGATGTCATATATGCAAAGAAGGCACTGGCACCCCACTCCAGTCCTCTTGCCTGGAGAATCCCGTGGACGGAGGAGCCTGGTAGGCTGCAGTCCATGGGGGCACGAAGAGTCGGATACGACTGAGCGACTTCACTTTCACTTTTCCCTTTCATGCATTGGAGAAGGAAATGGCACCCCACTCCAGTGTTCTTGCCTGGAGAATCCCAGGGATGGGGGAGCCTGGTGGGCTGCCGTCTATGGGGTCGCACAGAGTCGGACACGACTGAAGCGACTTGGCAGCAGCAGCAGCAGCAGCATGTCATATATGTGTATATACATTGCACACATAAATGCACTTATGTGTATGTACATATACATACACACCTATACATAGAAGATATATATATACTTGTAGTGTGTGTACATATAGTATGTATTACACGTAGTATGTAGTATATACTATGTAATATATATAATATGTATATACTGTGTATATATCACCTTTATATATGTGACTCACATATGCACAAATATAAAAAACTTATATACGTGTCATGTATATATAAATACATGATATTATATATGATACGTATATACCACATATACAGTGTCTTAGGAGACAGTTTTTGTTAAGGAGACAGTTTTTTTGTAGGAGACAGTTACCATTTGTTAAGGGGTTTCTATATTCTAGGCATTAACACATAATGTTGTTTAATAATTTGCATAACCCTATAGATTGGCTATTAATGTTATTTCCACTTACATTAGAGGCAACAGATTTAAAGAAGCTAAGTGAGTTTCATACAATTTCACAACTGGTACTGAGTCCTGAAGTTGGAATTAGAAATCCAGACATAGGACATCTGGGTCAGGCAGGCAGCATAAAATCATGTATTAAGTGCCCCTGGGGACATTATACCTGCACAGCACAGAATGGAACAAAAAGGATGGAAGAGACGATGTTTCATGAGACACAGCAGAAGAGGAATGATCTGGGGATTTTGTGTGCTCTGGACAGTCAAAGGGTGGCGGTTCACAGTGCTACACTATTTTCCCTACCGTGAGCGCTCTCGGTGTCAAACCCCAGCAGTCAGGCTACACGGCCTCCTAGTCACCACGAGCTCCTGCGCTTAATATGTCAAAACCCACCCAGCATATAGAAGTCGAGAAGTAGCAAGCTTTTGCCTTCATAGGACCAATTAAATATAGCACTATCAATTTTTTTTTCCAAATAAAGATGATAGAAGAAAAAACCTACCATACGGCAGGATGATTATTTCCTAAAACTAGATATTTTAATAGAAGAAAAAGAGAAAGGAGCTCATCTCAGGAAAAAGGACTATATTTCAAACTGAAAGAATTTAAAGTATTCATTTTCTTCTATTTTATTAAAATTTCATTTACCCTTGGGCGGATAAAAAAAAACTCAGCTGTGAATGGACACAACTCTTTAGACAGTTTTAGACAAGCAAGACTCTAAGCCATGTGGATTCAGATAGTAGCAAGCGTAGAATAATGCTTTCCCACATTATCTGTTGATTTTATGTATTAGCCTCTTAGAGAGGAGTGCTTGGAAATAGAATGTCAGTTCACAATAGAATCTTTCCTCCAGCAGCTATGTCACACAATCCATCAGGAATCATGTTTTATTTTATTAATTCAATCAATTAATTCAATCAATGCATGTTCCCATCATTGTACTTTAGACAAAGGGCTTTTTTAGTATATATGTGCACTTCTGCTTATAGAAAAGGCCAGTTCTGCCAAAATAGCTCCTGGGAGCCACTTAAGGCCATCACCTAGTTCAGTGTATGTTGCCAAAAACACACTCAGAAGTTAAAAGCGTAACTAAAAAATTCTCACTAGACGATCTCCATTTTTTTATTTTTCACTTTTCAGGAAGAAAACAATGGAATAGAACTTGAATATCTCCCAAGTCTATTGCAATTCTAAAATAACATGGTTCTGTAAACACAGAGGCCATCAGAACTTGGCATTTAAGTACATAGTCGGAGTTGTCTCAGTAGACACAGATGTATAGCTGCTCACTTTAAGAAGTATACCTTCATTCATTCATTTTCCAACATCAGAATATGTGACAAGGATCCCAGGGAAAAAAATTAAGGTAGAGAATTAAAAACTCTAACAAATTTTGAAGATCTAAGACAATGTAAATCATATAGTGGGGGTTGACGGGGTAGTGCTCTAGAAATTACCTCCATCCATTTCATTTTCCCCTCAATCTAGGCAAGCCCTATTTTTCTGTTTGCCTGCCTTTGTTTGTTTAAAGAGGTGTCCTCTTGCCTTTAATTGTGTTTGCCATGGGTGGCAAAGCTTTAAACCTTTTACAGGAAAAGGGCACACATAAATAACCATGTATTCATAACGAAGCATAAATGCCCTTCATAAGCAGAATAAAAAGCCTCATTCCTCATTTGGAGGACAGGGCATTGTCTTTTCGACAAGCTTTACTGTCGAGCCCAGGAGACACCATTAGAACAGTTTTTTTCCCTTCTTACCAATAAAACCACTGAGACTGCAGTGGCAAATGTGAGTGTCTCGAAATTGTCGTGCATTAGAGAAATGGAAAGGGTCCCTCACCCCCCGACATGCGCTTTCACCTTTTCTATGGCTTACAATTAAGCAAAGGGATAAAAGCAGCTTCAAGACAAATTCTATTTTCATCTTCAGCCCTTTATTGTGGCTATATTGTGGGAAAATGAAAGCATTTCTTTCAATTTAATAGAGACCACAGTCTGTTGAACTAGAAATAGAGGGAGAATGTGCATGACAGATCTTATCTGCAGGGTGGGCCTTTTGTGTCTGACACATGTTGTATTTTTCACTGGGTCATAATTAAGTGAAAATTATGCCCACTGCTGCTTTGTTGCCTGGAGAGCCATGGGAGAAATAAAATGTTTTTGAATAAAGAGAGTGCAAAAGTGGAGAATCATTTAAAATATATCAGATTTTTAAGAAAAAAATTTTCTTGAATGTGTCTGCAAGATATGGAAAATAGCATTTATCTAATATCTGTTCATTCATTTATAGGAAAACCCACAGAGGTACTGTTTATATTAAATGGCAAAATCTAGCTTAGCAAAGATATTAATACTTTTCCCTTAAACTAAGGGAATTAGCCAAACAGGAAAAAACCTAATCAGATGCTTTTTCAAAAAGTGCTGAACTTGAAATAAGATGGTTTTTCTTTTTTTTTTTTTTTTTTTTTTAATATTATTTTATTAGTTGGAGGCCAATCACTTTACAACATTTCAGTGGGTTTTGTCATACATTGACATGAATCAGCCATATAGTTACTTCATTTGAATCAGTTCTAATGAGATGGATGAAACTGGAGCCCATTATACAGAGTGAAGTAAGCCAGAAAGATAAAGAACATTACAGTATACTAACACATATATAAGATGGTTTTTCTAATACAGAACATTCCATTTCTAATGAATCAAGGACACAATATTTGTTAAAGTTCTGTTGTCTCAAATTTCTGCTATGAGTCTTCTTTTATTCCTGAGCCATGAGCCCTATAACAAGCACCTAAGTGAAACGTTCAGAGGGATAGGCTGAAACATATTAAAAATTATAACCTGCGAAAGATTACTATGCCACACTATTCTGAGTTTCTGGGGAGTACCCTGCCTTTTTTAAAAGGGACCCAGTAGTTACTAGATGAATCATTAAACTCAGACAAAAAAGGAATCCAAACTCCTAAAACAGTCACATTGAGCCAGAAGATAAGTACTAAGAGTGAGAATATTTCTTGAATTCTCCCTCTGAGCCCCACTCCCTAATCAAGGATAAAGACTTTAAAACATCATTATCAAAATTAAAAAGCTATGTCACACTGATGTATAATCAAACCTGTAGGTGTTCTATTTAGAGTCTAGTGCTTTAGATTCATAGGATGAGGAGAAAACATATCTTGCAACTTATATATTAACCTGACAACTACGAGTTTAGAAGACGGTATCTCCCTGTGTAATAAAATTGTGAGAGATAGTGGTTTAAGAAGTGGCCACCATTCTGACAGGAATACAGCTTGCAGTGCACTTTTAAAGAACAGTGTAATTACACGTGCATTGCCAAAGCATTGATGCATTGGGAAGGCTTGTCATTTTCCTTACATAGAATAGTCTGAAGCTTTCTTCTATTTATAATCATCTTGGTTTGCTCAGATGCACAAAACCCCATGAGTCCTTGTTGCCTTACATCGCTTTTTCAACAAAATAATTGTGAGGCAATTAATGAGGCTTTCCCCCTTTTATCCTCTTTCAGAACAGACTAAGATCAGTATAAATTTCTTCCCACTTTATGTGTCCTCAGGACACATCACATCCTCAATACATTTAAATCATTCTTCCTTTGTGGCTCAGACAGTAAAGAATCTGCCTGCAATGCAGGAGAATCAAGAGATGTGGGTTTAATCCCTGGGTCAGAAGATCTCCTGGAATAGAAAATGACAGCCCGCTCCAGTATTCTTGCCAGGAAAATTCCATGGACAAAGGAGCCTGGTGGGCTACAGTCCATGGGGTTGGAAAATGTTTGACATGACTGAGCAAGTGAGCACACACATTTTCAGCATTAAGATATTGCTGAGCACTGCCAGCTCTGATGCCTGTATGCTAGACATTTACACGTTGTCACCGCACAACCTGATGCTTTTTGTTTCTTTTTATCTTATTTTAAAAAATTGGACTATGATTGCTTTGGGGTTTCCCAGGTGCCAATGCAGGTGACACAGGAGATATGGATTCGATCCCTGGGTCAGGAAGATCCCTTGAAAAAGGAAATGGCAATCCACTCCAGTATTCTTGCCTAGAGAATTCCATGGTCAGGGGAGCCTGGTGGGCTACAGTCAGTGGGGTCACAAAGAGTCAGACACAACTGAGCGACTACACTTTCACTTTCCTGAAATATATCTCTGGTGTCTATATCACAAGTGAAGTGAGATTATTAATTTACAGGTAAATGCATCGCATCTCAAATATCTAACTGTGGCTACTTTTTGAAATATGAGAAACTGTCTAGGAGAGTTTAATGTGGTTTAGTTCTGCTGAACTTGCAGAGTTTGTACAGTTTAGCCTTTTCAATTTGACACCAGAATAACTACCATGTTAATAACTTATAATGCATCATTTATGATTTGTGAATGAGAGTAGAAACCTCCGGAATATTAAGATCACCTAATAGATTTTAAAAGAGTAATGTCGGGACTCCATCCCAGGTCAATTACATCAGAATCTTTGGAGGGCAGAGTAATGCAAAGTATTAGCACTGTTAGAAAGCATACCTGGGGACATAAATGTGCAGTTGAGAGCCACTGTTCTAGGATATATAAGGTTATTGGTGCAGCAATGATTCTTACTTTTAAGGAGGGAAGTAGCAATGTATATTGTTCTCACTCTTCTCATTTGGTTAGAAAATCGTACTTAGTACATTAGAAGAAAGATTCCTCAATGTGAGGGATCATGTATGTTATAAATTCTTCCAACATATCTATAAATAGCTATGGTGTTCCCTATGTAAAATCAAGAAGGCAAACTTCTAAGGGTAGATTTACAAGGTGCAGTTTTATATTGTTTGGTCATGAGCCTCCCCCTTCCAAACTGAAGCAGGCACTGTGCACTAGACCAGATTTGCTAACGGGCATCATAAACAGACACCGCGGTAGGCAGAATGGGTGCAGTCGCTTTAGTCACATCTGAATTTTTGCCATCCCGTGGATTGTAACCCACCAGGCTCCTCTGTCCATGGGATTTTCCAGGCAAAAATACTGGAGAGGGTTGCCATGCCCTCCTCCAGGGGATCTTCCTAACCCCCAAATCAAACCTGCTTCTCTCATTTCACCTGCATTGGCAGGTGGGTTCTTTACCACTAGCGCCACCTGGGAAGCCTGGTAGGCAGAATAATACTCCCCACCAAGATTCCCAGTTCCTAATCCCCAAATCCTATGGCTATGTTTCTTCAAATAACAAAGGGAATTTGCAGGTGTGATTAAGGATCTTGAAATGGGAAGTTATCTTGGATTATCTAGGTGGCTCCAATATAATCACAAAGGCCCTTACATGTGGCAGAAAGAGTCCAGAACCTGAGAGATTTGATGATGCTACATTGATGACTTTGAAGATGAAAAATGGGCCACAAGTCAAGGAATGTAGGTAGGCTCTAAGGATGTGGAAGAGGCAAGGAAACATTCTTTCCTTGAGCTTCTGTAAGAAATGCAGCCCTGCCAACACTTGATTTTAGGACTTCTAACTTCAGAGCTATAAGGTAATCAAGTTGTGTGGTTTTGAGCCACTAAATTTATAGTAAGTTGTTATAACAGCAATAGGAACTTAATACAGATGCACTGAATTACCTCTAACTTTGCCTGCCCTGAAGATTCCCTTCCACTTGTCTCTAAGTGTAGCAATCGATAATTTATTTATTCAGAAAGCTGAATCAAACATTGAACATACAGAGGTAAAATCATGGTCCTTGCTCTCAAAGAGTTCAGAGATAGTGTGGTATAGAAACCATCATCAGATTTAGTAAAGAACATGAAAGAGATTTGCAGAGTGCCATAAAGTGTCTTGTCCAGACTAATGAGGTTGTAAAAGATTGCTGGAGGAGGTGACACTTGACCTGTTTCTTAAAGAATAATCAGTGGAAATATTAGAC
Organism: Muntiacus reevesi; assembly: GCF_963930625.1. Lineage (NCBI taxonomy): Eukaryota > Metazoa > Chordata > Mammalia > Artiodactyla > Cervidae > Muntiacus > Muntiacus reevesi. The sequence goes on along the minus strand of NC_089254.1, from coordinate 83,928,487 downwards.
AGTAGGTGAATGAGGTGGGGAAGTTGGAATAGTACAGGTAAAAAGCATAGATAAACAGTATAAGCAAAGAATTGATATGCATAGGCAGAAAGAATAAGTAATTAGTATATAGGTTTGTAGTATTAAAAAAAAAAGGGTTTTCCTCATGGTTCAGACAGTGAAGAGTATGAATGTAATGCAGGAGACCTGGGTTCTATCCCCAGGTAAGAAAGATCTCCAGGAGAAGGGAATGGCTACCCACTCCAGTATTCTTGCCTGGAGAATCCCATGGACAGAAGAGCCCGGTGGGCTATAGTCCATCGGATCTCAAAGAGTCAGACATGACTGAGTAAAACTAAATAGTATGTGTGGCTAGAACTCCAGCACAAATTAGGCAGTGTTGAAATATGAAATATTCAAGCTATTTAGTTATCATATCTACTTAGATATCATTCAGTAGCACCTCACATGGATATAGCACATGCATTCTGCTTAGAGTGACTCATTCAAAAAAAAAAAAAAAAGATGTTCTTGGAACCTTGGTCCTCATGAAAATTAAGCTTCCCATAGACTAAATTTCCTCACATTCCAGACATATTCAGGTAGAGCTGGTTCCAAATTCAACCCAAGCTGGGAAAGCTGAAAATTCTGTTCCAAATATCCTGGTCTCATCTGTCATTATATCATGATATGAGGAGCAAATGCATTTTATATCATTTAAGCCAAAGTAGAAAACTTTCCCACTGCCACTCCATCAATGCCAGAAAAATAGTAATGGGACTAAGATTTGGGGACAGGATTCTGAAATAATAATCAATGCAGCATTTTAAATAGGAATAAAAAGATTTAAAATGCATGTATTCAGTGTGTGTGTGTGTGTGTGTGTGTGTCTGTGTAATTTTGCTTCTACCTCTTCTAAGCAGGCAAAATCTTCTCAGGAGAGGGTCTCTCATGTTGTCTCCCACTTTCTCTTTCCTCCAGTTTACCTGTCCCCTGCCTCTAGACTCAGGTGGAATTCTACCATCAAACTTGCAGCTGAAATAAAAGTTAAAAATGGTCCACATAGCTTCTCAGTGGACCTAAAGCTTCTCAGAGAAGCTTCTCAGCTTCTCTGAATTTTTATTTTTGAAAGTATGACAAAATCTCCAAATTGTTTTATTTTATTTATTTATTTTTCAGCCACAGCCTTCGGTATGTGGGATCCTTGCTCCTCAAACAGGAATGGAACCCACCCCTGCACTGGAAGCACAGTCTTAATCACTGGACCGCACGGGAAGTCCCAAGGTGATTATTTTTTATAACTGACCATTATCAGCATCTCCCACCTTACTTTCCTTCATTACTATTACATACACTTCTTATAAGGTCTTCCCTGGTGGCCTGTCAATAGAGTCTGCCTGCAGTACAGGAGACCCGGGTTCAATCTCTGGGTCGGGAAGATTCCCTGGAGAAGAAAATGGCAACCCAGTCTAGTATTCTTGCCTGGAGAATCCCATGGACAGAGGAGTCTGGTGGGCTACAGTCCATGGGGTCACAAAAAGCCAGACACTACTGAGTGACTAACACTTTTCTTCCTTTCAAACTTCTTATATACATGTCTCTCCTGAGGGATTATAAACAACTGGAAAGGAAAATACATGTCTTAATGCATTTACCAGCCACATTCAGTGATTATAAGTGCCCATTTCATGAAACAAATTCAAAGTCCTCAGAATTTGATGTTTAAATGGTTCTTAATTCAGGAAGCATTAGGCAACACGGAATTTCAAATTTCCTTCAGCAAATTAAGATTTGAGTCAATCTCTGGTTTTGTGCTTTTTTTTTGTTTGTTTTAGAAAGTTGTCAATGAAACATTAAGACATACAAAAGTACATGTGGTATCTGAGTTCTTTGTAGCAAAGACTTTCATCACAGCTTCATTATGGAAAAATTTATGAAACATAGGTTTGCTGATTCTGCATGAATCCAATTTTCCTGATACTAAGGTATTATGGCCTGGCATGCAGCATTCCAAGGGGTCGCAAAGAGTTGGACATGACTGAGCGATTGAACTGAACTGAAGATATTATGATTCAGCAAAATATCTTCCTTCCATATGGCTGCTATCTTGACATAGCCAAAAAACATCTCAGAGGTATTATATGAAAGAGTCAAGTCATTTTCAGTGGGGCTCATAATTTTCTTATTTCCCTTCCTCTTACTCATGATAGAACTTAAAAACCTATGGGACTTAGGAAGTGGAGGCAGCCATATATATTTTACACACATCATCTTACACAATGAATGCCTTTTGTAGCCATAATTTAAAATTCCTGGAATATAAAAATTCAATCATTATTCAGGTAAAATTGGGAGAAATACCCATCTGTTTAAACATGGGAAATATTTCCTACCCCAGAATTATTCAAAGACCAGTGAATAAGGGTCCTCAACACTGCTAACTTGTTTACAATTATTTCTACAGGTATATCCAATCTATGCAGACAAAGAGTATAGTTTACCTATGTTTTCAAAATGGATTCATCTCTCATAATTTGAAACACATTAGCTTACTAGACAAGTAATATTCAATATATGCTTTTCTCTCCTTGAAAACTTGAAAAGCTAAAGCTTCTCCAATAAATGGTCTACCCTGGGACCTGGAAAATTACAAGTACTGTATCTGTCTATTAAAATATGCTGTATTTTTAACAATCATGGAAAATCCACAACACAAAAAACTAGGAGACACATTTTTTTTTCTTTTTCCCAGCATTTGATTCTGTGAACAGAAATAAGCTGTGAAGTATAAATTAAATATATACAAAATGCTTAGAAGAAAGCAGACAAAAATATGTGATTTCCTATGGTTGATATAAATAAAATAAAAATATTTTGCTTTTACTCATATGTTTATCTACCAAGAATATGAGTGATTTCAATACTAAATTTAAAAAGAAAAATTAAAAAGATAAGTATTCAGGAAAAAAATTCTGTAGAATTCCTTCTCAACTGCTATCTTCATTTTTAAGTATTTGTTCTATGACTAATAAGTCTAAAATAAACTACATTGAGAAACTGCAGAAATTTATATATCATAACCTATTTATCTAGGAAATTAGAGGATGCTTCAGCATCAAATATGCTAAGGATATTTTTAATAAACAGAAAATCATAATTAATATGTCCATTAAATTATATGCATTTAAAAATATTCCAAGCTAAAATAATTATAGCTAGATTGTAGCATAAAAACGTGAAACCATGAGCACTTCACTGAAAATACATTATTAGACGAACTTATGGTTACCAGGGGAGAGGTTGCAGGGGAAGGAATAGTTCGGGAATTTGGGATTGATATGTATGCAAGGCTATATTTAAAGTGGATAACCAACAAAGACCTACTGCATAGCACAGGGAACTCTGCTCAATATTATGTAACAACCTAAATGGGAAAATAATTTGAAAAAAAAAAGAAAAGATACATGTATCTGTATAACTGAATCACTTTGCTGTATACTTGAAACTAACACAACTTTGTTAATCGACTATACTCCAACATAAAAATAAAAAGTTAGAAAAACAAAACAAGAAAATATGTTGTTGGAACATATCCAAAATAATCTCTTAAGAAGTATTTTGGTGGTGTAGATAAATAACTCTCAGCTTGAGCCTACACAGAAGGGTGCAGCTTTCTAGGAAGGCTTACCCCATGGAGAACAAATTCAAAAGACTGAAATCTTATAGCTTTCCCTTAACTGGCAACACTGAGTCACTGAACGCAGGATATTCATTAATTAGAGGGTGTGATCTTAGAGCTACTCTGGCCCAGGTCTTATCAGAAACATCATTAAGAGAAATAGGAGCCTTGAGCCTGACTCTCCCACAGGCCAACATCCATCCTTGAAAGATCATAGTGCCAGAGATTACCCCTACCCCATCATCTATCCTGTCCTTCCAAACAGCAAAATGCTTTTACTCAATGGGGTTTCGAATGATGCCACATCATAGGATCTGATAAGAAAGCTCTATGCAGGTCATTATTTTATTTACTATAAAGTGCTAATGAAGTCATCATTTAATATGGTTCCTTTTATCCCTCATGAAGAAATTTTATCTCTGTTCTTAATGTAGATGTGCTTTCCCAGAACATCTGGGCTATTAATTACAGTCATTATACTTCATGTAATTTTTGTGTTTCCCTCCTCTACTTTATGGGTACTAGAAGATGAAAATCAAATTTCTGCAAAATTTATCATTCCTGGTCTTTAATCATACTTTCAATATTTAGGTGGTAAGATGAACAATACTTATTAATGGATGACTAGAAATCAGCCATATTTAACTTGAATTGCATGCCATTTTTAGGTATTTTTTAAAATTTGGAAAGACCACAGAGCTGGAAGGAAGGAGCACAAGAAAATTCTGGAGACTTTGATTCCTAAAAATAGTTCCAAGTTTCTTAGCTTGGTGAGGACTTTGTTTGAATGAATAAAGGGAGATAAGTTAATCAAGTACTTATCAGTGATTGTATCAAAACTAATCAAAAAGTTGAAAATCGTCTGTTAAGATTAAAGATCTTATGGCCTCACTTCCATTATGCATTTTCCACCCTGAGAGAAATTTTATATAAAATGAAATCAATTTAGTCAGTTTTCCTACCAGTGAGAGATTAAACGACAGAATCTCTCTTTTTTTTTTTTTTTGGAATTTTAATTTCAGAGAAAACCATGTGTGGAATGTTTTAATGGACTTCACTTAATCACATCAGGAAGGGTATTTTTCAGCCTCTGAAGGCACAGTGAGAAGAGTCCCTGTACACATTTCATCTTCTGAAAATATATATTTAGCATATCTCATACACAAGGATGTGGGTCACAGAGTTTCATAAAATAAAATATAAATTAACGTCCCACTTGTTCTATCTTGCTTTGGCCCTGATTTAAGATCACAGACCATGTATTGACAGTATGATTATTTTTTATTCCAGCAAACTGCCAGAAAAGATACTTAACTGAACAGAGCAGGAAAAAATATTACTTTTATTTATTAACTGAGCAATCTTTTTTCCAATTTCCAGAAGCTAAGTAGTAGTTATCATACAGAACAAGACAAATTAAAAGGCTGAAATTTATAGGAAGCCTCATTGCTATCTGGGAGAAATATGAATCTCTCTGGGTTTCCCAAAGAATACCTCCTACAGAGAAAAATGACATTTTCAGGATAAAAACCTGATATTTTCAAGGTCTTGTCCTATGCTTCTTATCCACCTAGGATTCTCAGTATACAAACTAATCTTAACCAAAAGAAAGGAACACCACTGACACCCTCTTCTGCACTTAGCAGCAGATGTGTTAAGAAAATGAGCAGAGGTCATTTAATTTTTCTTCCTTTCTCGTACAGATAACTTCTCATTCTTTTTCCAACACAAGTGCTTAGGAGAAATAGAGTCACAATATCTTGTTCCTTTTTTGGTGATTATTTTTCTTCCTTGAATTTTTTTTCATTACAGATTATCAAATTCTTATTTAACTTGATCTAATTAATAGACTGTATCACTCAGTTTGGTGACTAGAAGTATAATGTACAATGCAATAAAAATGGACATGTGATTGTTCAGTCCCTGACAATTCTGACTACTCCGTCAGTCAATTGGTGTCTCAGGTGATATAATTTTCATTTGTATCACCAATTAAAAACACTATGAGAGATTTGGAGACACTACTTGAGTCGGAAAAAAATTTAAAAACTAAAAAGTATTAAAAGTTCATATCCGTAATTGAAAATGAGAATGTTACCTAAAAAGGTTAATCCTCTATTTTGCTTACAAACTAATTATTTTGAAGTGGTTTATTAATTGCTCAAGGTTTAAAGTGATCAAGGCTTGCAATAAATGATTTTTTCTGGTTAAATAAAAGAGAGGATAAAGGACACAAGTACTTTTTGGATTGGAGTTCCTGTTTGGATTGCGTTTCTACAAATGAGACGTTTCCAGGAATATGTGACATGGTCCATGGACCTATGGCTTCCCAGGTGGCGCAGATGGTAAGAGAATCTGCCTGAAATCCAGGAGCTCCGGGTTCAGCCCCTGGGTTGGGAAGATCCTCTAGAGAAGGGAATGTCTATCCATTCCAGCATTCTTGCCTGAAGAATTCCATGGATGGAGGAGCCTGGCGGGCTACAGTCCATGGGGGTCACAAAGAGTCGGACATGACTGAGCAACTAAGCATGCACATAGACACTTTTTAGAGAGACAAAGATACAGTGACAACTGTCAAATCTATATTTCCAACCTTGCTTTCTCCTCTAAGTTTCACACTATAGACCAGGACACCAATGAAAAATCCTTCACTGACCTTGGGAGGCAGGAAGAAAAAAAGAAAAAGAAATGTAGGAGGAGGAAGTGATTTTAGGGGGATTTAGTAAGTTCAGGTTTGGACATGTTGGGTTCTGGATTTGGATATGTTGGGTTCAAGGATTAAAATCCCTTGCCTCTTTTTGTTCAGTTGCTCAGTGGTGTTGGACTCTTTGCGACCCTGTGGACTGCAGCACACCAGGCTTCCCTGTCCTTCACCATCTCCTGGAACTTGCTCAAACTCATGTACATTGAGTTGGTGATGCCATCCAGCCATCTTATCCTCTGTCATCCCCTTCTCCTCCCGCCTTCAATCTTTCCCAGTATCAGGGTCTTTTCTAATGAGTTGACTCTTCACATCCAATACTTCAATGTTGAAGTACTGGAACTTCAGCATCAGCCCTTCCAATGAATATACAGGATTGATTTCCTTTAGGAATGACTAGTTTGATCTCCTTGTGTCCAAGGGACTCTCAAGAGTCTTCAACACTACAGTTCCAAAGCATCAATTCTTTGGTGCTCAACCTTCTTCATAGTCCAACTCTCACATCCATACATGATGACTGGAAAAACCATATTCTGGCTAGCAGGACCTGGATTGTTTCTTTGCTTTTGTGCTCCGATATGCTCTATTTTTGTTGCTGCTGTTGTTGTTTAGTCACTAAATCATATTTGACGTTTTGCAACCCTATGGACTGTAACTTGCCAGCTTCCTCTGTCCGTGGAATTCTCCAGGCAAGAATATTGGAATGTGTTGCCATCTCCTCCTTCAGGGCATCTTCCCAACTCAGGGACTGAACCTGCATCTCCTGCACTGGCAGGTGAGTTCTTTACACTGAGCCACCAAGGAAGCCCGATATGCTCTGTACATATCCCAGTTGCAGCACTTTTCAAGCTACTGTCTCCTCTTTCTTATTTGCTCTTTGTTCTGTTTTCCTTTCTAGAATTCCCTTACATTCAAGAAACAAATTTTATTCTATGTTGTACTTCCTGCCACCAGCACTTACCAAAATGGTTGACACAGAAGTATTTAGAAAATATACTGAATTGATAAAATAATAAATGTCCTTTTCTCAGAAATTTGCTGAAATTATCAAAAGGAAAAAAACGATTGGATTTTATTTTTAACCTTCACTTTTCTCCACCCTAAAATCTCAAGGCTTTGTGGAATTAAAAAAAAAAAAATCCCTTCTCTAAACTGTTGGGAACTCCCTGCTTTTTATTTCACTCTTTAAAAACATTAGAAATTGAACATGATCCCGAAAGCTTTCAAGTACACAAAGAGAGGAACCCATTAAAACCAAAGCTGCTATTTAGCAATTTGTTTAAATTACAAAATAACCAAATTCTGCATAAGCTTTGCTGGTGAAACAAAAGCTCCTTGTTCTTTTCTGTGTCACTAGGAACTCTTGCATTATTTAGTGGAAAAGAATCCTCTCACCAACTTAAACCAAGTAACGCGCACTCATTGAGCAAAACCAAAAAAGGTGGCGAGTGATATTTCATCCATAATTTCACCATATATTATAGGAAAAAGAGATAATCACAACTCAGTCATGTAACAGAAGACCTGAGATCTATTCATCGTATTGCTAGCTCTTCATTGTTCCATTATCGGATTAAAAGTCATTTAACCTCTTGGCGCTTTTTAACATACAGAATTTGATACATTATCCATCTGCCTCTGATGCTATCAAGGTGATAAATACAATAGTAAGTCGAAAGTGCTTTTAAAATTGCATAACAATGATAAGGAATTGTAAATTTTATTTCAGGTTCCACACTTTTATCCACAGTTTTATTATAACAAAGTTATGTTAACTTTAGGTGGAATCGTAAAGAATGTACATTTCATATTATCAAGGGTCTCTTAACTTTCTTTTCTATTTTTTCTATGTGCTCCATATCATTGATAAAATATCTTACTGATTTGTCTTTCAAACAGAGAAAAAAATTGAGTGATTTAAACAAATTTAAATGTAAATACACAAGAATAAATTCTTTAAAGCAAGGTAAATTTTATATTTAATACATTAAAACAAACTTTTCTGAAATAGGTCTTCATGTTTTGTTTCTTATTAAAAACAAAGTTAAACAAAATAAAAATGTTCCCCAAATTCAGATATTGTTTAGGTCAGCACTCATACTGCTTAAGTACAATTTTCAAATGGTACATCATGACTCTCATACAAATATAAAATGAGCATATGTCAAAGATTTTATTTAATTCATTAATTAGTGAGGAAATGAGTAAGATGTTGGAATCTGTTTAAAGAGAATTTGAAGATCAGACATATGTGTACAGTACAGGCAACTGCAAACACTGAAATACATTTCCTAATAAATGCAAAGCAGTTTAATATCCCATAGGGTAATCAAATGTAAAGCTTTGAGTCATCTTTTCTAAGAGTTTAAATCATCCTTGACAAGGATAATTTGCATTACTCTCAGTTTCCTACAACTTAATATTTTACTCCTGTGTGTGCTCAGTCATGTCCTACTCTTTGCAACCTCACGGACTGTAGACTGCTAGGCTCCCTGTCCAGGGAATTTTCCAGGCAATAATATTGGAGTGGGTTGCTACTTTATCCCTACAGAGCTAAGAATCACTCTACTGAGGAGAAAGACAGTCAGAAGGGCATATCCCTGAAGAATCAGATATTTCCCCAGAGATCCACTGATGATATCCAGCAGTCCTCTGAAAGGACACCCAGGAGTTTCTTCGCCCATGTCTTAATCTAACAACCTTTCCTGAAAATATCTATGGAAAATAAAAGATAATTTTCTGTCATGGCTAGTAGAAAGCTTTCCTTTCCTAATACATTTTTGTCCTTAAATAATCACAAGTGTAAGTGATCATCAAGTTAGAATCTTCAGTTGCTACAAAAGAGACACCCAAATTTCTAGGACTGGAATGATTTAAGAACTAATTATTGTGGTTGCTTGTTTTGGTTTATTTGTTTTGGAAGTATAGTTGATTTACAATGTTGTGTTTATTTCTGGTGTACAACAAAGTGATTCCGATATGTATATATATGCATATACACATATATACTTTTTCATATTCTTTACCATTATGGTTTATTACAGGATATTGGATATAGTTCACTGTACTATACAGTTAGACTTTGTTGTTTATATCTTTTATACCCAGTAGTTTGTATCTGCTGATCCCAAACTCCTAATACTCCCTCCTCTGGTGGCTTCCCCGGTGACTCAGATGGCAAAGAATCTGCCTGCAATGCAGGAGACCCAGGTTTGATCCCTGCGTTGGGAAGACCCCCTGGAGAAGGGAAAGGCTATCTACTCCACTATTCTTGCCTAGAGAATCTTCACAGACAGAGGACCCCTACAGTCATGGGGTCGCAAAGAGTTGGACATGAATGAATGGCTAACACACCCCCTTACTCTTTGGTAGTCATGAGTTTATTTTCTATGCCTGTGAGTGCTTCTGTTTTGTAAATAAATATGAAAGTCCCTGTAATGACACCATCTTTATTTTTTTTTAATTTTATTTTTTTTCTTTTGCTCTAGTCTTTAGATCTGAGCCCAAACAGCAAAATGAGACCAGACCTTACCACTTCTGTAATCAAAATTTTGAAACCCAAGTATCTTGGGACCTCCTTGACTGACAAGTAGCATCCTCTCCTGGAAGGTGGATGTCAAGACATATCCTCCTGGAGCCTTACTAACCTGGCCACCATGCTGTGGGACAGCCCTCTCCACTGCTAGACAAGGATAGAATCAGAAAATTCTAGGCCTCTTTCTTACTGGATCTTAGCAGGAGTGGAGCTATAAGGGAAACTAAAATGGTTTGGCCTCTTTAGACAATAAGATGGGCAGACAAGCTGACTCCCCTTTAAGCATGAGGGCCAATCTCTGTCTGCTCCTGGCTGATAGGGACAGCCAGGCCTGGTGGTAGAAAACAAAATAGGCCTTTAACTGTCCTGGATTGAGTAAAGGAATTTTCCATAGATTCAAATAGTTAATTAGAGTTCTGCATTGGTTTGGGGGGCCAACCCCAGCTAGTAGTAAAATCTTACTTGTTTATTTTCTTTTTTTTTTTTTAATTTTTTTTTATTAGTTGGTGGCTAATTACTTCACAACATTTCAGTGGGTTTTGTCATACATTGATATGAATCAGCCATAGAGTTACATGTATTCCCCATCCCGATCCCCCCTCCCACCTCCCTCTCCACCCGATTCCTCTGGGTCCTCCCAGTGCACCAGGCCCGAGCACTTGTCTCATGCATCCCACCTGGGCTGGTGATCTGTTTCACCATAGTTAATATACATGCTGTTCTTTCAAAACATCCCACCCTCACCTTCTCCCACAGAGTTCAAAAGTCTGTTCTGTACTTCTGTGTCTCTTTTTCTGTTTTGCATATAGGGTTATTGTTACCATCTTTCTAAATTCCATATATATGTGTTAGTATGCTGTAATGTTCTTTATCTTTCTGGCTTACTTCACTCTGTATAATGGGCTCCAGTTTCGTCCATCTCATTAGAACTGATTCAAATGAATTCTTTTAAACAGCTGAGTAATATTCCATGGTGTATATGTACCACAGCTTCCTTATCCATTCATCTGCTGATGGGCATCTAGGTTGCTTCCATGTCTGGGCTATTATAAACAGTGCTGCGATGAACATTGGGGTGCACGTGTCTCTTTCAGATCTGGTTTCCTCGGTGTGTATGCCCAGAAGTGGTATTGCTGGGTCATATGGCAGTTCTATTTCCAGTTTTTTAAGAAATCTCCACACTGTTTTCCATAGTGGCTGTACTAGTTTGCATTCCCACCAACAGTGTAAGACGGTTCCCTTTTCTCCACACCCTCTCCAGCATTTATTGCTTGTAGACTTTTGGATAGCAGCCATCCTGACTGGCGTGTAATGGTACCTCAATGTGGTTTTGATTTGCATTTCTCTAATAATGAGTGATGTTGAACATCTTTTCATGTGTTTGTTAGCTATCTGTATGTCTTCTTTGGAGAAATGTCTGTTTAGTTCTTTGGCCCATTTTTTGATTGGGTCATTTATTTTTCTGGAATTGAGCTTCAGGAGTTGCTTGTATATTTTTGAGATTAATACTTTGTCTGTTGTTTCATTTGCTATTATTTTCTCCCGATCTGAGGGCTGTCTTTTCACCTTACTTATAGTTTCCTTTGTAGTGCAGAAGCTTTTAAGTTTCATTAGGTCCCATTTGTTTAGTTTTGCTTTTATTTCCAATATTCCGGGAGGTGGGTCATAGAGGATCTTGCTGAGATTTATGTCGGAGAGTGTTTTGCCTATGTTCTCCTCTAGGAGTTTTACAGTTTCTGGTCTTACATTTAGATCTTTAATCCATTTTGAGTTTATTTTTGTGTATGGTGTTAGAAAGTGTTCTAGTTTCATTCTTTTACAAGTGGTTGACCAGTTTTCCCAGCACCACTTGTTAAAGAGGTTGTCTTTTTTCCATTGTATATCCTTGCCTCCTTTGTCAAAGATAAGGTGTCCATAGGTTCGTGGATTTATCTCTGTGCTTTCTACTCTGTTCCATTGATCTATATTTCTATGACACCATCTTTAATACAATTTTAAGAAATGGCTCATAAAAGAAAACATTTTAACACAAGACATCATCCCCCCAAAAAGTAGTGGTGGTGGTGTTTGATTTTAAATCTGCTTTTCCCGAGATTGCCACATAATCTTTGGTTGCATTTAAACAACATCAATAATTTGTGTTTCCAGCTACCTCAAACAACACAATTAATTGGTTGGCTTTCTCTCCCGCTGAAATGTAAGCTCCATGCAGCAGGGGCATTCTCCTATTCAAGGCTGCACCCCGGTGCACTGTCTGAAGAGGAAGGGCTCGATAAACATCTGTTAAATGAATGACTTGGTGGCTGAACTGCAATCTCAATAGTCTCTTATGAAAAGCAAGAATATAGAATTGACTTTATTCATTCAAGTTTTTTAATAAATGATTTTTAGTATTTTAACCTAAAATCTTTATCACAAACATACATACAGCTCATAAATAAATGAGCATCAAGTTAAGCATATGAAGACAAAGCAGTAATTTCCATCCTACATTTTTTTTCCACTGAGCAGAAGATTAGCTTTGATGCTCAGTAGAAATATAATATTTAAAAAATTATTCTTTGTTATTTTTAATAGATTCATAACAAGTCACTGGGTTAATGTATAATTTTCTAACACAAGCCAAAAAATAAATGTATTACTGAAAAATAATGAAATGGAATTCATCTTACTAATATCCTAGATTTTTTCTTTTTAAGAATTTAGCTAATTTTTTAAAATGAGATATGCTATACAGAAAATGCACAGTTCTTTAAAAAAAATCCTTATGCTCAGGATATACCTAGACCAATTGAGTCAGAATCTCTGGGGTGGGCCAGGTATTGGTATTTTAAAAAGTGGATCCAAGCCCAATTCACAACAAGTCTGAGTGATTTGACAGGGGAGAAAGTATTATCACTTATCTATTCTACAAGTACCAAGTCATCACCAATAAAGAACTTGTTATTTCTTTAAAAAAAAAAAAAAAAAGAATTTAGCTTAACAAAGAAAATATCTATCTACCTATCTAGAAAAAGTAAGGACATTTTGCTTTTCATCACATCCAAAAACTGTTCTGGAAGCAGGATAAAGTTAGACCAATACTTAACAATTTTACATCATGCATATTATCATTGAGAATCTGAACTCATGAGAACACTTTAACTGCTATGAGACACTCAGACTTAAAAGAGAAAATTAAGTGAAACTCAGTTGATTAGAGCTACAAAGATTGAAAAATAAACTAATATTTTAGGAACATAAAGATACTTGCTTTAATTGCTCTAAGATACCAAGAATAGTGTGTGTGTGTGTGTGTGTGTGCGTGTGTGTGTGTGTATGTGTATATATATATATATATATATATATATCCCATTTCTTTACCTTCTTTGCTATTTAGTACTTTCTGTATATAGCAAAGAATAAATGTTCTTTGTAGTTGAAATTATTTTTAAATGCAAAAATCATGTATATTTTTCATGTTAGAAAGGATAATGTCATTATTTTTATAAAATGATCCATGCTCTTTGTAAGCAAAAAAGTGAAATATCCAAATCCACCACTCAGTAATAATCTCCATTAACATTGGATAATCATAATTTTCCTACACATATATATGTAGAAAACAGAGAAAGATAGAAATAATGTTATAAAACTGTGATCATAATATAAATACAGATCAGTAATTAAAAGCAACCATTTTAATGCTGAAGTGAAGAGTAGGGGAAGAAAAGCACAAAGAAAGCAAAATCAAACTGAAAGAATCCTGGATGTGACATAAACGCTTTCTGTTTTACTACAGGAGATGTTATTCCCTAAAAGGCACTCTAAGAGGAAAAAAATCTATAAGGAAGAGTATTTTTATGCTTAAGGCTTAATAGTCTTGGCATCTGTAGGTCTGAGTACATTTTTCTAGAACAGGCTGCAATTTCATCTTTTAATTTTAAAGAACATTGCTTTGCTATATTTTTGACTAATCCTTTTTCTGCCCCATCCACTAGGTTCTTAACTTCTGAGATGCCATTTAGCCTTCATTAGACTGTCTCTGTCCTCCACATTTTTCACAGAAGGTAACAGGATACAGTGAAGAGTGAAGGCATTCAGAATTACTACATTAAAATTCTAGCTTCTCAAGTTCCTACTTGTGTGACTTCGCCAAGGGATCTTCTTCAGACCTCTTCCTCTGAGAAATGCAGACAAAGGATGACAAAAATAACTCCCTTTGTTGTGTTGATATCTGGTGAAGAAATATGTAAGGCACATTAAAAGCACCTGGCTCATAGTAATTTCTTAATAATATTACATTTTAATCTATTAGTATCTCTATTACATTAATATCATTATCTTTCATTTATTTTGTCTTAAGTTTTATTCTGTGTCAGTATTACCAGTCAGGAAATGGAACTATCCAATTGGGTAATGTGAGAAGAGTCTAATAATAAAGAAACAGTTCATAAATGCAGGGGCAGATTGTAAGAAAACCACAAGGGATAATGCTGTAATAGGGAACTTGGTAATAGGGTGGTGGAGGTGGGGAGAACAACTACCTGCCCTGGGCCTGAAATTGGAAGAGGAAAATGGTTAGAGAAACTCAGAGAGAGAGAGAGAATATTCACTTTGGAGAGGGTCTATGGCTTGGAACAAGGAGGCAACTAGCCCACCCTGGTCCTTTAAGGAGTCGTCCAGGAGTGACATCCTCAAACCTCCTTCTACCTTTCCTCCAGTCTGTGCTGTTGCTTTCCAGTGGCTTCACACAACTGGAATCCTCAGAACAAGGGGTCACTTTGAGGCGTGTGGCTTATTCTGGTTGGCCCCTGGGGACAGAGCGCAAGGACAGCCAGCTGGGAAGCACAGAGTGTGGAGAGCAGTGATCCGCCAGCTGCCCTGTGTCCTGTACTGTCTAATTGTTAGATCTACACTGGCACAATCTGGGCTCTCAGGGTGTTTCCTTGACTCTACCATCTCCCTTTTACCTCCCAGGAGTTGTTTTGTCATCTAATCTCTGATCTTAAGATTTATTATATTTAAGTTGATCATAAAATTTATGTTGCATTAAAATAATTTATGGTGCTATGAAGTTTTTTTTAGAACAAAGACAAAAACTTCCAAGTATAAAATGAATAAATTCTGACTCTAATCTACAGCATGGTGACTATTGTTAACAGTATTGTATACTGGAAATTTACTAACAGAGTAGCTCTCAAATGTCTTATCACACACACAAAAGAGAAAAAGATAATTCTGGGAGGGGGTGAGATCATAAGTCAATTTATTGTTGTAATCATTTAGTAATATATGCATGTATCAACTCATCATACTGCACACCTTGTATTTTGTTGTTCAGTCATGAAGTCGTGTCTGACTCTTTTTGCAACCCCATGGACTGTAGCCCACCTGACTCCTCTGTCCATGGGATTTTTCAGGCAAGAATAGTCGAGTGGGTTGCCATTTCCTTCTCCAGAGGATCTTCCTGATCCAGGGATCGAACCCATGTCTCCTGCTTTGGCAGACAAGTTCATTATCACTGAGCCACCAGTGAAGCCCAACCCTTATACTTATAAAATGGTATATGTCGACTATATCAATAAAACTGAAAAAAAACCTAACAACAAATAAAAATATATTCTTCATGTTGCCTTTCATTTAGAAAGTTCTACACTTTTCTTTTGCATATAGAATGTGCTTCTGTGTTATCATTTATCTCCACAATTAACAAACCATTTGTTATCATCTTGGCCAGGCTTAATACAGAATTCTTTCTCAAAATTTCTGCGTGCTCTGATATATAGATAGATTCTCTTTGATAGCCCCCTAGGCTGTAACACCCCTGAAGTATTGTATTCTATAGTTCCACAAACCGAGAGTAGGGATGAGGAAGAAGAAAAGGCAGTTCTGAAGCTTTGTGAATCTTTTGTTAATAGAACTTGCATCTCTCCACTCTGTCTGCATGCCAGGTCTCTTCAGTCGTGTTTGACTCTTTATGCCCCCATGGACCACAGACCACCAGGCTCCTCTGCCCATGGGATTCTCCAGGCATGAATACTGGAGTGGGTCGCCATGCCCTCCTCTAGCAGATCTTCCCAACCTAGGATTGAATCCTCAACTCTTATATTTCCTGCTTTGGCACGTGGGTTCTTTATCACTAGCACCACCTGGGAAGCCCATCTCTCCTCTCTAGCATGCGTGAAATGCCCAGGGTACTCTTGTAGCTCAAATCTTCCCCCCAAATAACTATAGAGTTTTTTGTGAGAGATCTTTAGCCCTGATTGCTTCATCCCCATCTCCCCACAAGCTATTTCTGCCCTCCCTCATCTGAAATGGGAAAACAGTGAGAAAAATCACCACTGTCACTTTTTTTCAAATTTTGCACTATTCATTAGAATTTTCAGAATGCTGTCAACTCACCCACAGTGCTTCTAACATATGGTAATGGAAGTGGGGCTAGGATACTCCCCTGAATATGTGGACTCTGTGCTCATTTGAGGTTTAAGATAAGAACCTTTCAGTGTTTCATCATTGCAGGTAAATTTTCTACTCATTTTCACTATTTTCAAGTGTTTTTCATTTCATTAGATATTGTCATTGTATATATAGCATATATATTTGCATGTGTATATTTACATACATGTATATGTATATACATATATATGTGTACTTTTTAAGAAAAGAGATTTAAATATGAATATGAAATAATGGTTAATAAATATCCATTGTCTATTCTCCATCACACTTAAATTAACTGTCAGAGTGTGTGTGTGTGTGTGTGTGTGTGTGTGTGTGTGTCTGAATGATCTCTGTTCGTTTCCAAGGCGAACCATTCAATATCACAGTAATTCAAGTCTATGCCTTGACCAATAATGCTGAAGAAGCTGAAGTTGAACAGTTCTATGAAGAACTACAAGACCTTCTATACCTAACACCCAAAAAAGATGTCCTTTTCATTATAGGGGACTGGAATGCAAAAGTAGGAAGTCAAGAAACACCTGGAGTAACATGGAAATTTGGCCTTGGAGTACAGAATGAAGCAGGGCAAAAGCTAATAGAATTTTGCCAAGAGAATTCAATGGTCATAGCAAACACCCTCTTCCAACAACACAAGAGAAGACTCTACACATGCATATCACCAGATGGTCAACACCAAAATCAGATTGATTATATTCTTTGCAGCCAAGATGGAGAAGCTCTATACAGTCAGCAAAAACAAGACTGGGAGCTGACTGTGGCTCAGATCATGAACTCCTTATTGCCAAATTCAGACTTAAATTGAAGAAAGTAGGGATAACCACTAGGCCACTCAGGTATGACCTAAATCAAATCCCTTATAACTATACAGTGGAAGTGAGAGATAGATTTAAGTGATTAGATCTGATAGATAGAGTGCCTGATGAATTATGGATGGAGGTTCATGACATTGTACAGCAGACAGGGATCAAGACCATCCCGAAGAAAAAGAAAGGCAAAAAAGCAAAATGACTCCCTGAGGAGTCTTTACAAACTGCAGTGAAAAGCAGAGAAGCCAAAAGCAAAGGAGAAAAAAAAAGATATACCCATTTGAATGCAGAGTTCCAAAGAATAGCAAAGAGAGATAAGAAAGCCTTCCTCAGTGATCAATGCAAAGAAATAGAGGAAACCAATACAATGCAAAAGACTAGAGATCTCTTCAAGAAAATTAGAGATACCAAGGGAACATTTCATGAAAGATTGGCTCAACAAAGGACAGAAATGGTAAGGACCTAACAGAAGCAGAAGATATTAAGAAGAGGTGGCAAGAATACACAGAAGAACTGTACAAAAAAGATCTTCATGACCCAGATGATCACGATGGTGTGATCACTCACCTAGAGCCAGACATCCTGGAATGTGAAGTCAAGTGGGCCTTAAGAAGCATCACTATGAATAAAAGCTAGTGAATGTGGTGGAATTCCAGTTGAGCTACATAAAATCCTAAATGATGATGCTGTGAAAGTGCTGCACTCAATATGCCAGCAAATTTGGAAAACTCAACAGAGGCCACAAGGACTGGAAAAGGTCAGTTTTCATTCCAATCCCAAAAATAGGCAATACCAAAGATGTTCAAAGTACCACACAATTGCACTCATCTCACATGGCATCTGGTCCCATCACTTCATGGAAAATAGATGGGGAGACAGTGGAAACAGTGTCAGATTTTATTTTTTGGGGTCTCCAAAATCACTGCAGATGGTGATTGCAGCCATGAAATTAAAAGATGCTTACTCCTTGGAAGGAAAGTTATGACCAACTTAGATAGCATATTAAAAAGCAGAGACATTACTTTGCCATCAAAGGTCCATCTGGTCAAGGTTATAGTTTTTCCAGCGGTCGTGTATTGATGTGAGAGTTGGACTGTGAGGAAAGCTGAGTGCTGAAAAATTGATGCTTTTAAACTCTGGTGTTGGAGAAGACTCTTGAGAGTCCCTTGGACTTCAAGGAGATCCAACCAGTCCATCCTAAAGATCAGTCCTGAGTATTCACTGGAAGGACTGGTGCTGAAGCTGAAACTCCAATACTTTGGCCACCTCATGCAAATAGTTGACTCATTGGAAAAGACCCTGATGCTGGGAGGGATTGGAGGCAGGAGGAGAAGGGGATGACAGAGGATGAGATGGCTGGATGGCATCACCGACTCGATGGGCATGAGTTTGAGTAAACTCTCGGAGCTGGTGATGGACAGGGAGGCCTGGCGTGCTGCGATTCACGGGGTCGCAAAGAGTCGGACACGACTGAGCGACTGAACTGAACTGAACTGACACATGCTAGTAAAGTAATGCTCAAAATTCTCCAAGCCAGGCTTCAACAATATGTGAACCATGAACTTCCAGATGTTCAAGCTGGATTTAGAAAAGGCAGAGGGACCAGAGATCAAATTGCCAAAATCCGCTGGATCATCGAAAAAGCAAAAGAGTTCCAGAAAAACATATATTTTTGCTTTATTGAATATGTCAAAGCCTTTGACTGTGTGGATCACCACAAACTGTGGAAAATTCTTCAAGAGATGGGAATAACAGACTACCTGCCCTGCCTCCTGATAAATCTCTATGCAGGTCAGGAAGGAACAGTTACAACTGGACATGGAACAACAGACCAATTCCAAACAGGAAAATGAGTGTGTTAAGGCTGTATATTGTCACCCTGCTTATTTAACTTATATGCAGATTACATCATGAGAAACACTGGGCTGGATGAAGCACAAGCTGGAATCAGGTTTGCCAAGAGAAATATCAATAACCTCAGATATGCAGATGACACCATCCTTATGGCAGAAAGTGAAGAAGAACTAAAGAGCCTCTTGATGAAAGTGAAAGAGAAGAATGAAAAATTTGGCTTAAAGCTCAATATTCAGAAAAATAAGATCATGTCATCTGGTTCCATCTCATCATGGCAAATAGATGGGGAAACAGTGGAAACAGTAGCAGACTTTATTTTGGGGGGTCTCCAGAATCACTGCAGATGGTTACTTCAGCCATGAAATTAAAAGACCCTTACTCCTTGGAAGGAAAGTTATGACCAACCTAGACAGCATATTAAAAAGTAGAGACATTACTTTGTCAACAAAGGTCCATCTAGTAAAGGCTATGGTTTTTTGTAGTCATGTATGGATGTGAGAGTCAGACTACAAAGAAAGCTGAGTGCTGAAGAATGGATGCTTTTGAACTGTGGTGTTGGAGAAGACTCTTGGGAGTCCCTTGGATTGCAAGGAGATCCAACCAGTCCATCCTAAAGGAAATCAGTCTTGAACATTCATTGGAAGAACTGATGTTGAAGCTGAAACTCCAGTACTTTGGCCACCTGATGCGAAGAGCTGACTCATTTGAAAAGATCCTGATGGTGGGAAAGATTGAGGGCAGGAGGAGAAGGGGACGACAAAGGATGAGATAGTTGGATGGCATCACCAACTCAATGAACGTGAGCTTGAGTAAACTCCGGGAGTTGGTGATGGACAGGGAAGCGTGGTGTGCTACAGTCCATGGGTTCACAAAGAGTTGGACACAACTGAGTGACTGCAATGACTGACTGACTGATATATACAGTTATATTTAATTCTTTTTTCATCAAATAATTATACATTTTGAGAATTATTTGGATAAAATAGGAGGAAAATATTAATATAATTGTTTTATAGCTAGAAGTGCCGGATTTTTTTCATTTTTATAAAATATAAAGATGAAATAATTATCATAGTTAGTACAGGAGACTTTACAGAAGGGAGGAGACCATTCCTTGACATGAGATTAGTTTCAGACCCAAAAAGGGAGAGAGGGTACTCTTTTGAATGAGTTGTTGAGGCACTTCACAAGTAGGAAAAACTCAACAAATATTTGCTGATTGATTAAAGCTCAAAATATTAATTCCTGCCTCTTCATAAAGACTAAAACTCACAATATTCTAATTATGTTTTTCAAGTCAGTGAAAAATATTTAAGTTGCAAATAATCCTGTTTTGATGTGACACAGAAGTTATTTTGCCCAATTATTATTATTGAAATTTTTCTGTGGCCCATACTTGGCATGTCCTATTCATCACAGCAGCCAAATAATAAACTGGTTCCCTGCAGTTTATCAGAGAAGTGCTGGCCACGTTCAGGGGCGAGAGACAAAGAGGAGACAGTGATGATAGTTTTTAATAATAATTAATTATTTATACAGTGCTGACAGACGGTTCACTAATGGTACAGAATCATAGATATACTCTTCTTCACCTCAAGGACAGAATTCTAAGATAGATGAGCAATTCAAAAGTGAAAGAAGCCTTGTCAAGCTTACAATTTCAGAACTGCTTTGGTGTAAGTTTCATTCTACAAAGTTACTGAGGGTATAATCTATAGCGGTGACAAATGGCCTTGCAATATTACACAATTTCCTCTTCTTTATCTTTACCTCAGTTTTGTCAAAGCAACAATTAAGTCATACTAAGTCATACTGTGATTCTGTTTCTTTAAAACTGGACTGTTTCTTGACCCTTCACTACTTTCATACTATCATAATTGCTACAGTAATTACAACAAATCACCTTATCTATTGGAAATCCTTCCTCTTGTATTCCACCTCTTCCTCCTTCTCCTCTTTCTTTATCTTCTTGAAGTTTCACACTAAAAGGATAATCCATGCTTCTTTGCTCCCTCTTGTCTGACTCTTCACAATCCGATGGATCGCAGCCCACCAGGCTCCTCTGTCCTCTGAATTTTCCAGGCAAGAATACTGGAGTGGGTTGCCATTTCCTTCTCCAGGGGATCTTCCTGACCCATGGATCAAACCTGCACCTCATGTGTCTTCTGCATTGCAGGCAGATTCTTTACTCCCTGAGCCATCAGGAAATGATAATCTATCAAATCATAATTTTCCTGAGAGATGGACACAGTGTTAATGAGGCCAAGATTGTGTTATCAGTATTGTAAAGAGATAAATTGTTCCAGGATCACAATCTCTATAGCCAGAGACTTGTCTTCCTAATGGCTGTTAGCTGTCCACAGGGTGGAAAGGAGGGGTGATAATTAAAACATATTTTCATTATTGAGACTTCCCAGGTGGTGCAGTGGTAAAGAATCTGCCTGCCAATGGAGGAGAATCAAGAGATGTGGGTTTGATCCCTGAGTCAGGAAGATCCCTTGGAGAAGGGAATGGCAACCCACTCCACTATTCTTACTGGGAAAACTCCATGGACATAGGAGCCTGGTGGGCTACAGTCCATGGGGTCACAAACAGTTGGACAATACTAAACAACTGAGCACACATATTTTTAGCATTAAAATATTGTTGGGCACTCAGCTGTGATGCAGATAAGCTAGACATTTACATATTGTCACAACACAACCTGATTTTTTTGTTTGTTTGTTATCTTTTTTTAAAAAGTCAGAGTATCATTGCTCTGGGGCTTCCTGGGTGGTGCTACTGGTAAAGAACCCACCTGCCAGTGCAGGAGACATAAAAGACATAGGTTCGATCCCTGGGTCGGGAAGATCCCCTGCAGGAGGACATGGCAACACACTCCAGTATTCATGCCTGGAAAACCCCATGGACAGAGGAGCCTGGCGGGCTACAGTCCACAGGGTTGCAAAGAGTCAGACACGACTGAGCGACTGAGCACACACGCATAATTGCTTAGCAATGTCTTGCTAGAAGAAGTGAGTCAGCCATATGTATACATGTATCCCTTCCCTCTTGCACCTGCCTCCTACACCCCCATCCCACCCCTGTAGGTCATCCCAGAGCACTTGGCTAAGCTCCCTATGTTACAGAGCAGGTTCCCACTAGTTATCTATTTTATATGTCAATCCTAATCCCCCAATTCATCCCGCCCTTCCCTGTGTCCACATGTTTGGTCTCTTGTTCCCTCTATCTGCGTCTCTATTCCTGGCCTGAAAATAGGTTCATCTGAACTATTTTTCTAGATCCCACATATGTGTGTTAATATACAGTATTTTTTTTATCATTCTGATTTACTTCACTCTGTATGACAGTCTCTAGGTCTATCCACATCTCTACAAATGACCCTATTTTGTTGCTTTTTTATGAAATGATGTTTTGAGGGTTGTTTGCTACTGAGTGTGGGGCAGTGCCTGACAGAAAGCAATCTGGATGCTCTCCCAGGCACGATTTCTTAGCAGATGTTAGTCTCCAAGAAAATTTGGTTGGCTGACCAAAAATCAGTGCAAGGTGAATTGTTTTTCCAAAATAAAATATGAATTTCTTTTCCCCTTTCAGTTTATAAATATATTTTAGAACTTGAACAAGAAAAAGAAGAGTGAAAATGTTCATTTTCCCAAAGCAGGATCTCTTCCAAGCATTGAGCCTATAGACCTGCCACAATTTACAGCTGAACTAATGTCTTTAATGTGTGAACTTGAGGCATCTGAAGACGTAACACATGCTCCAGATAAACACCCTCCAAGACAAATGTGTCATTTGGAAAACTTTCCCCATGAGCGGCATTGCTGACACATGCCCTGACAGAGTCTGTCAGATGTTTTCATTTTCAAGTGGAAGAGGCAACCATCTGGTGCCCAGAGTAAACAGGCTCAGATCACTAAATGAGAAATCCACTATTTTATTCCAACCAACACTTAGGCAAATTCAAAGGAAAAAAAGGTGAATTTTTGATCACTATAGTAATTTTCCACTCAAATTATCAGATATAATTTTGATAGAGGAAATGTTCTTCCAGATGTGAAATGCTCTATTGATTTCAAGTAGCTGAAGACATGTCACACAAAGGGTTTATCTGGTGGTTCAATGGAAAAGAATCTGCCTGCTAATGCAGAAGACGTGGGTTTGATCCCTGGGTCGGGCAGATCCCCTGGAGAAGGAAATGGCAACCCACTCCAGGATTCTTGCCTGGGAAACCCCTTGGACAGTGAAGTCTGGCAGGCTACAGTCCATGGGGTTGCCAAGAGTTGGACAGGACTCAGTGACTAAACAACAAATTGAAGACAGACAACTATTTCCAATAAGTAGTTGATTGAGTAGGTAACACAGATACTACTTCCAGAAGTAACCTGCATCTGGAGGCAAGTGGTTAAAGGGAATTTGGAGACATATATATTCATTGATCTATTTGAGAACCATAGGCCAGGGATAGGGTTAAGTGTTAGAGACACAAAGATCTTTTATGATACAGTAGTAGAAATACACAAAGAGATCATTAAAAGCAATGTTGAAGGGATGGAAAAGTCTACACAGAGGAGAGTGAAGGGAAGGAACCCTCACCCTGCTGGGTGTCCAAAGATGGGCTCTGAGACCAGGGATAAAGATTCATTCCACACAGTTACTCATCAGTAAGTTTTCGTAATGACAACTCAAAGTTGTATCACTTTTCAGAGGATTCCTTTGTTTCCTTTACAATTTTTTTTTTTTCATCCAGAAACATGCCCCCCCAAAATATGCTTCGTATTACTTAACTCCACTAAGTAATAGTTTAAAATTGTAGTTTCAGGTTAACACACACATGTTTACTCAACATAAAAGTCAGTACTCAGAGATTATCCATGAAATAAACCTGAATTATGTGCCACATTTAGAAGAACTCAAAGCATTTTTCTTTGTGTAAGTCAAGTGAGTGGGATGACAAGTTTGAATTTTCTATGACTTTTCATAGAAAATGTGCATGTGCATATTTTCCACAGGCTTCAAAGCACTCTTGTGGTTAAGTCTTTGTGTTGCCCTAAAACTGATTTTTCTAAGTTACAAGCTTTGCTTCTCAGTGCAGTTCATGGCAAGATAACCATAAACCTGTGTTTGGAATGTGTTTGGAAAACTGATGAAGAAAACACTGCAGGGAAAAAAATCTACGTTCAAATGATGATTAGCTTATATTCACTCATCTCCAAAACTTGTCATCATGGCTTCTCTGTCTCATTTGGTACACACAATAAATTTTCAGTACATTTCATTTTATATACAATCTACATTTTGTAACTTGCAAACTGTTTGCTTATATAAGCTTGCTTTTGTCATTTTGTTGCCAAATGTTTCTATCTGTGAATTGTTTGGATAGCTCATGTTGAGATGAAATAAATTATGATCTTTCTCTAAAGGGTCTTTTTTCATAATTTAACAACTTTTCACTTAAAAGCAGAATTTTCTGGAAAAAATTAAAGTTGTTAAGCAAAGGATAAGTGCACAAGTCTGAGTTAGATCTTAGAACACTCTTTGGCATAAATCAGGAAAACAGAATCCAGATGTATGTGGAGAAGTAAAAGAGTTGGTGAAAAGTTTATGGAAGTCAGGTTAGCTCAGCTAAATATAAAGAATAATTTTTTAAAAGGAGAAAAAATATTATTATTAGAAGAAAAGAGAAAGAAAGGTAGAAATAAGAAAGAAAATGGTAGAAAGAAAGAAAAGATAATATTATCATGAGGATATTATTTTACAGTTTCAAGAATATCATTGAAAACTAGCTTTTGAGAGATAAATTATAAAGAAATTGGATAAGTAATTGCATGGGAAGATTAAAAAAATACACACAGAGAGGAAACGAGCCTATCCTAAGGTCCCAACATTATATAATTGGGCAGAGAATGAGATGGCT
The DNA here is from genome assembly GCF_963930625.1 of Muntiacus reevesi. NCBI lineage: Eukaryota > Metazoa > Chordata > Mammalia > Artiodactyla > Cervidae > Muntiacus > Muntiacus reevesi. The sequence goes on along the minus strand of NC_089254.1, from coordinate 83,903,572 downwards.
GGATGTCATCACTGAATGAATGGACAGAAATTAGAACAAACTCCAGGAGATAGTGGAGGACAGAGGAAGTGGCATTCTGCAGTCCATGGGGTCACAAAAGTCAGATACAACTTAGCAACTGAACAACAACAACAACACTGAGATGAGACTAGGTATGTCCAAGGGGTATGGCCCTAGACTGGGTACTCATAGTCCGGATAACATTTCTGGGAACACAGTCATACACAGATTCACTTTTAGGCTAATTACAGTTTAGTTGGAAGCAAAGATGTTTTGATCAACATTAGCTGATGAAAAAGAAGTTCTAAAAATTGTCACTGATACTAAGCATATATATAAATATAGTTTCTGTAAAATTATTTCAAGGAAACATGCATGTTAACTCCTGCTCCAGGGTCTTAGTCACACACTGTTCTCTATTATTTCTAGTTTATTTTATTTTTGTCAAATGTTTCATGAATTTCTCTTTTCACGCAGGACAATCAGTTCAGTTCAGTTCAGTCACTCAGTCATGTCCAACTCTTTGTGACCCCATGGACTGCAGCATGCCAGGCCTCCCTAGAGGCCTGCAACTAGACTAAGGCCTCCCTTAGACAAGGCTGTGGTCCATGTGATTAGATTGGTTAGTTTTCTGTGATTGTGGTTTCAGTCTGTCTGCGCTCTGACGCCCTCTCTCAGCATCTACCGTCTTACTGGGGTTTCTCTTACCTTGGACGTGGAGTATCTTTTCACGGCTGCTCCAGCAAAGCGCAGCCACTGCTCCTTGCCTTAGACATGGGGCATCTACTCACGGCTGCCACTACTGACCTTAGACGTGGGGTATCTCCTCTCACCTGCTCCAGCGCTGCGCAGCCACTGGAGACACTCAAGACAATAAGCTTTTCCAAAACAGGTGTTTATCATACCCCCAGGGCAAACTGTTGATTATAAGCACTTTTTTTTTTCTTTTTATTTCTTTATTTTTGTCCACCTCTCACAGCACGTGGGATCTTAGTTCCCAGACCAGGAATTGAACTTAAGCCCCCTGTATTGGAAGCATGGAGCCCTAACCACAGGACTACCAGGCAATCCCTTGGTTACAAGCATATTAAAGCTTATGGTTTAAAAACATAAAATAATGCAATGAATATTTTTTAAATGAAACTGTATTAGTATGTTTCATATTTTTGATTCAAGGAAATCATGAACTCAAAGTAGGCAGAACAGAGTGAACTTGGTGACCTTCTTTTCAGTATTTTTCGAGTATGAAGTTTTAACTGACATAACATCAATAGGGTCTGACTACCAGTAAAGTTTCTGTTGGTAAGATGCTTGGCAGGGCAGAAGGGAGCAGAGCTGGCTGGTACATATTGGACTTCAACCTGTGACCTTGGCCTCGTTAACACAATGGTCCAACCAACTGAGCTCACCAGCCATATGTCCATCTTTACACTTGGCAGGAGAAACAGCACCATGAGGTGTTTTTGTTTTCATGCAATCACAATTAATAGGCCATTCCTTCCAACGGTGAAGAATTTTTCCTATCTGCTTCTTCACACTTCCAGCAAACAATGGAAGCTAATTACCAGTTGCAAATCATGACGCCAGCTGAAGTCTCATTACTGAAACTGCGTTTCTATATTTTGGTGAGAATATCAGCACCTTTATGACCATGTGAAAGAATTCTTATCCAAACCCCATTCTTTGTCATTTTTGGAAGAGATTAAAGACACTATGAATTTACAAGTCAAAGAATTGCTACCTTTTTATTTACGTTTTGCTTCAAAAGTGAAGAATAGGGCCAGAAAGCAAAAAAAAAAAAGAAAAAGAAAAAGAAAAAGAAAAAAACTAAGGAGCTTATTTGACATACTCATGTACTCAAATTGTTCACCTTTCCTTTTTCCTATTGAAATAACTTTTCTAGCTATTTTTTCAAGGTAGAAAGAAGGTGGAGATAACAGTATAACCCAGCTCCATGAACTATACTTCTGGAATCCAACACTGGGAGAGACTCTAAAGAGAATCAAGTCCAACTCTCTCACTTCATGGTAAGAGTGCTGAGGTTAAAGGTCACAAAAATATTACGTGGCAGAACCACTCCTAAAAATATCTATCTGGTATTGGTCATACTGTACACAGACAATGAATTAAATAATTTCGAGCACAATTCTATCTTTGGAATTGAGGTAGGTGATAAAAGACAAGAATTTCCCAACTAGTTCTGTTTTGGAATCTCAATTACCTATTTCACTTGTTCTTTCAGGCTCTAAATATTTACTGGTTAACTACTATGTGCCAGGCTACTGGCCAAACCTCTGAATAGTTTTAATAAGCCACTTTGACACAGCTATTTTGGTTCTACCTAGACATATTGAAAGAGCTAGTATTTTATACATGATAGGAATCCCTGATACCCACCTGCCCTCTCCTGGAGCCATACTTCCCCTCTGAGACTCTAGTGAATGAGACTCAGGAAAAAGATGAGAAATAGTTGATGCTCAATCATGGAGTTGGATCAGGGTGGGTTTTTGCCCTAATTAACTTTGCAATAAAGAAACAGTATTTTCTATACTGTTTGGTCTATGTAGATGTCAAGTTGTTTAGTCACTAAGTCACATCTGACTTTTTTTGTGACCCCATGGACTGTAGCCCACCAAACTCTTCTATCCAGGGGATTTCCCAGACAAGAATACTGGAGGAGTAGATTGCCATTTCCTTCTCCAGGGGGCTCTTCCCAACCCAGGGATCAAACCCATGTCTCTTGCATTTGGCAGAAACTGATTCTTTACCACTGAGCCACCAGGGAAACCCAGATGTCAAATATCTGGATACAGAAACAAATAAAATTATATACCTGCCTTAGATTTTACTATTAGGGTTACTGAAGTAGCTTTTTAAAAATTTTTGGCTGTCCTGGGTCTTTGTTGGTGCACAAAGGCTTTCTCTAGTTGCCGTGGGGGATACTCTAGTTGTGGTGCATGGGTTTCTCATTGTGGCGGCTTCTCTTGTTGCAGAGCATGGGGCCTAGGGCACTCGCGCTCCAGCAGTTGAAGCTCATGGGCTCAGTACTTGCAATTCACAGGCTCTAGAGCACTGGCTTAGCAGCTGTGGCACACGAGTTTAGTTGCCTTGCAGCATGTGGAATCTTCCTGGACCTGGGATTGAACTCGCATCCCTTGCATTGGCAGCCAGTTCTTTTTTTTTTTTAATGATATTTGATTCATTTTTTTTTTTAATTATTTTATTAGTTGGAGGCCAATCACTTTACAACATTTCAGTGGGTTTTGTCATACATTGACATGAATCAGCCATCAGAGAAATGCAAATCAAAACCACAATGAGGTACCATTACACGCCAGTCAGGATGGCTGCTATCCAAAAGTCTACAAGCAATAAATGCTGGAGAGGGTGTGGAGAAAAGGGAACCCTCTTACACTGTTGGTGGGAATGCAAACTAGTACAGCCACTATGGAAAACAGGGTGGAGATTTCTTAAAAAACTGGAAATAGAACTGCCATATGACCCAGCAATACCACTTCTGGGCATACACACTGAAGAATCCAAATCTGAAAGAGACACGTGCACCCCAATGTTCATCGCAGCACTGTTTATGATTCATTTTTTTAAACTTTATTTAGTTTTCAACTGAAGAGTAATTGCTTTACAGAATGTTTTTGTTTTCTGTCAAACATCAACATGAATCAGCCATAGGTGTACACATGTCCCCTCCCTCTTGAACCTCCCTCCCCTCTCACCCTCTCACCCCTCTATGTTGACACAGAGCCCCTGCTTGAGTTCCCTGAGACATACAGCAAATTCCTATTGGTTATCTATTTTACATATGATAAAGTAAGATTCCATGTTACTCTCTCTGTACATCTCACCCTCTCCTCCCCTCTCCCTGAAAGATAAATATCATATACTAACACATATATGTGGAATCTAGAAGAATGATACTGATGAATTTATTTGCAAGGCAGCAATGGAGAAACAGAGAACAGACTTGTGGCAGACAGATTCCTAACCACTAGACCACCAAGGAAGTCCTTAAATAGTTTCTTAAAGGTATATCCTTCATTAAAAATTATGACGGATTTGAGATTTTTACACTACTTAAAGCAACAAGCTAGCCCACCCTGGTTTCATGGGTTATAGCTGAAGGCAGCAGACTTTTGGGTCAGAGATAAATATTTTGTTAAACACAGCATAACAAGCAATGTATCTATATCAGTTCCCTTTACTTCCAAGTTCTATAGGGCACTGAGGATGGACCTAGATCAATTTCTGCATAGATATTGGGAAAACTGAAGTTTTTATTAAGGGACAAGAAGGTCTGCCTAGTTTTTGCTAAGAAGACACTATGTCTATCTTCCAAGACTGTTCACTATGAAAAAACATCCTTGAAAAGAAAGTTCAGAACAAAAACAATCCATACTTCTGCTTGCAAGATATGCATAAATGCAAGAGATGCTTGGGAGATTGCGGGGTGACATTCCTTGTTTCCAGACTCAGCTTTCTCTAGTGGATCTTGCATAACACCTGTAGATTCATCTTCCTTAAGGACAACTGTGACCTTGTCAGTCTCTTCTTGATTAGCCACAGTGTATCTACATTCCAAACATAACCAAGTCAGACCTCCCTAACCTGGTATTACAGAATCTGTGAACCCAGGCCTCACCTTCCCCTGCAGACTTACTATATCTACTGTTCACCCTTTGCTCCAGGGTCAGGAGAAAGTTCACCTTTCTCCAAAGATAGGCAGCCCTACACAACTCCATGCCTCTTCTGTTAAGCTCTCTCCTCGGTCTGAAAGCTGTTCCCTTCTGTGTCTGCTTCGTCTACTTGGCTGTTCTTTATACCCACACCTGCTCCATGAGGCTTTTCCATACACAGCATTCATTACTTAATCCTCTGCTCTCAGGCTGCTATTCGCTTCCATCTTTAATTAGATCTTACTTCAGTTCAGTTCAGTTCAGTGGCTCAGTAGTGTCCGACTCTTTGCGACCCCATGAATCACAGCACACCAGGCCTCCCTATCCATCACAAACTCCCGGAGTCCATTCAAACCCATGTCCATTGAGTCGGTGATGCCAGCCAGCCATCTCATCCTCTGTCGTCCCCTTCTCCTCCTGCTTCCAATCCCTCCCAGCATCAGGGTCTTTTCCAATGAATCAACTCTTCGCATGAGGTAGCCAAAGTACTGGAGTTTCAGCTTTGGCATCAGTCCTTCCAGTGAATACCCAAGACTGATCTCCTTTAGGATGGACTGGTTGGATCTCCTTGCAGTTCAAGGGACTCTCAAGAGTCTTTTCCAACACCACAGTTCAAAAGCATCAATTCTTCAGCGCTCAGCTTTCTTCACAGTCCAACTCTCACATCCATACATGACCACTGGAAAAACCATAGCCTTGACTAGACGGACCTTTATTGATAAAGTAATGTCTCTGCTTTTTAATATGCTGTCTAGATTGGTCATAACTTTCCTTCCAAGGAGTAAGCATCTTTTAATTTCATGGCTGCAATCACCATCTGCAGTGATTTTGGAGCCCACTGTTTCCAGTTTCCTCATCTATTTTTAATGAAGTGATGGGACCGGATGCCTTGATCTTAGTTTTCTGAATGTGGAGATTTAGGCAACTTTTTCACTCTCCTCTTTCAGTTTCATCAGTGGGATGTAAATGATTGTTTCTTGTGAGTGTGTCGTCTTCCTGGCCATACTTCAATACCTTGAGAAGGAGGGACCGTTCTTTCATTTTCTTATTTCTCACAGCATGGAACATGGTATCTGGCATAGAATAAATCCTCTCTTACCCTGTTAACTGGATTGAATTTTATGACACTGCTTCCCCAAGTACAAAACTGACACATGGCAGAGTTAAGTCGTACTTTCCCTCCTCTGCATCCTCTCCTGGGAGACCTTCTAGAACCATCCTCCATGCCCTCACTTGTGCCACTCTATGTATTCTTTGTCCTTTCCTGCTTTTCCTCTTCTCTTTTCCTTTCCTCTTACCCCTTTCTCCTCGAATTCAAGAAATGTTCATTAGGATTTGGGGAGGAGGATAGCTCTCCAAATTTCTTTTCACCTCATTTAAATCCCCCTTGCTTCCCTGGAGGTTCAGATAGTAAAGAATCTGTCTGCAATGCAGGAGACTTGGGTGCGATCCCTGGGTCAGGAAGATCCCATGGAGAAGGACACTGCAACCCACTTCAATATTCTTGTCTGGAGAATTCCAGAGGAGCCTGGCGGGCTATAGTCTATGGGGTAGCAAAGAATCAGACAACTGAGCCCCTAACACTATACACTCACCAGCAAGCAAAACAGGGCAGGAAGAGACACTGATCTTAGTGTGACTCTGGGGCAACTTCTGCAAGTCCTTGCTTCAGTGGTATATGTTCTCAAAGATGGGAGTGACCTTGGCCTCTCCACCTGGTCTTGCTTTCATGAGTCCTTACCACTTCCAGGTTCCAGGTGTCCCCAGGTGTTTCTTCTAGGTGTCCCTTCCAGGGAGCTCAGTAGGGCAGTCTGGCCTTTAGAGGATATCAACATGTATGTCCACCATACCACCATAATATCTACCCAGTGGCCCTCATCTGACCCTGATGCGGAGGCCATTCCAAGGGCTGTGTACTCACACACTGTTGTATCATTTTATTCTTACTCAGGATCTTGCTTTATCTGTGTCATTCTTTATCTTTAACTTTCTCTTTGTCTTTCTTTTTATCAGTTCTTTTCCTGGTCAACTTTAATTGAAGATTCTGTGTGAGAATCCAGAGAGTACCTGCCTCCATCAAGTAGTGTCCATTACACCATGGACATGCACAGGGTAAGAAGAATATCCTGGGAAAATAGCCAGAATAATGCCACCAGTGACTGAGGTTCAGAAATATTCTATACGAACAGTTGGATGGTGAAGTAGTAGTGAAAGTCGCTCAGTCCTGTATAACTCTTTGTGACTCCATGGACTGTAGCCTGCCAGGCTCCTCTATCCATAGAATGCTCCAGGCAAGAATACAGGAGTGGGTAGCCATTCCCTTCCCCAGGGGATCTTCCCAAACCAGGGATCAAACCCAGGTCTCCTGCACTGTAAACAGATTCTCTACAGTCTGAGCCACCAAGCAAGCTCACGAATAGCTGGGTGTCGCAGTTAAAATCAAAGTTAATGTGTCGCACACACATTAAGTTTTGGAAAGGAGTTTTGTCCAACCAGGTCTACAACACAACATATGCTCCCTGGTGCAAAGTCAAAAAATTATGTAGTAGTCATTTTTTTCTTGTGTATGTTACTGTAAATTGTGTATTTCCGAATGGGAACAGGAGATAACAGGAGGGGGCAAGTGAGGACTCTGTAGCTCAGGCAGGAAAGAACTTTTGCTTCATATAAACCTGCATGAGCTTTCTCTCCGCCTGAAGCAGAGGCCCTGCTAACCCCTCATGAACCCTGTCCTAGTAACTAGAGTCGGGTCAAAGATTGACAGCCTGTTTTTATCCATTCAAGTAACTCAGGAGATCCCCAGAGCAAATTACCCCAGCAGAAATTTAATAAGGTCAGTTTCAAAGACAGTTCAGGGAAGCTGCTGGCACAAAGCGCCTCCCTGGCTTTCCAGGACGATTCAGCGCCTCTGTGAGGATGCTTGCAGACCAGAATCCGAGGTCCCTGCTGGACACAGTGCCCTGATTGTGGCCACTTCCGAGCAGGGAATGTTACCTGAGGACATGCAACTGGTTCTCTCTGATTCTTAGCCAAGTCACATTAAATCTTAAAAAAAAAAAAGTTTCGGAAGACCACAGAGGGACAATATACAAGTAACTGAAGTCTTTTCATGATAACCTACTTCCAGGATAAATTTTAACAAATGGATTCATGTGCCTTCAAGGCAAAAACTAAAAAGAATAGTAACTCACATGTAGGTCTTCACAGATTTCTGCCCTCATGAGAATTAAAGCAAAGATGATTAGAATCAGTATCATTTCCAAACGAAAAAGTCTCTCTCTCTCTTTTTTTTTTTTTTTTTCCCAGATTGGACTTCCCTTCTTCTCAAAATTCTACATCTCTAAATCCTTGCACAATCAGAATGTTACATACAGAACACAGAGCCCCTCATTTTACCTGCTGATCTCAGTCAAGATGACTAAAATTAGCAGAATAGGCGTTAGGTATTTTTATTCATTTATCAAAGGAGGAAATAGAATGCTATTAAAGGGCAGATTTAAACCCTATAGAGCAAAAAGATTTATATACTAAGTTACTTCTTATATCTCCATCCAAATTTCAAAAAATCACAAATTCATATTTATAGCTATCCTTACAACTGACTCAGTGCCAAAGAAAAATAAATACAGGGGGAAATATTCCAAAGAAGAAAAAAAGAGTTTTTGCAAAGGCTATTTACTCTCTTTCTTTTACCACTGCATAGCATAATAACATAACTAAGTTAATATCTTTAGACAGGACTCAACTACACCAGCCCTATCCCTTCTCATAGAGTTGGAATATGGTGACTAAAAAAAACAATCTAGGTAATATCTCTCAAAGGACACACACTCTTCATCTTGGCTTAGATAACATCCAAGTCTCTCCTCAAGCTGAGAATCTGTGTCATTAAGTCTTAAAGTAATCTCATTCCAAATCCTCTCTTCCCAATACCTCTAGGTTGATCTGTATCTGTTTTTAGTTTCATTCTTAACCAACCATAGAATGTCATCACCATTATTTATGTCTGCCTGATTCCTCCCCTCCTCAGAGAAACCAGAGTTGAAGGCAGGCAGCTCTAGGAATGACCAGTTCTAGAGTAAATTAGAATACACTCTCAAAACAAAAAAAGAATGAAATTTTCCCACTTGCCGCAACAGGGATGGATTTGGAGGGCATTATGCTATAATAATATTAAAAACAAATAATGGATAAAAAGTTTTATTTTATCCCTGAGATTTTATCCCTGGAGTACAGCTGCTTATGCTAAGCAGAGAAAGTCAAAGGAAGACAAATACTGTATGATTATCACTTCACGTGGAATGTAAAAGATACATAAATTAGTGAATATAAGAAAAATAAGCAGACTCACATATATAGAGAGCAAATTAGTGGTTACCAGTAGGGGGCAGGTGTGGACAATATACTGGTGAGGGACGGGGAGACACAAACTACTGGAAGTAATACAGGCTCAAGGATGTAGCGTACTACACGGGGAATAAGATGAGTATTCGGTAACTGCAATTGGAAAGTAACCTTCAAAATTGTATTAAAAATTAAAAGTGGTTTTCCCGTAACATTTTGTTAAAAATAAAAATTAATTAAAATTAAAAGATTCTTCAGTGTTCATTTCTGTCAAACTTTCAAAGCAATCAATGAATCATTATTTACTTTATTTTTCATATCCAAACTTAATCTTTTATTTTATCCCTAAGAGTTTATCCCCAGAGTACAGCTACATTCCTATCTCCACAAATCCTTTCAGTAGGTTAAAAATGGCAGCAAGATGCAAAGCCAACGCAAGCCTATTGTAATTTTTAAAAACAGTTAACTAGACCCAGAGGGATCGGATGGGAAGGGGTGGGAAGGGGGATGGGGATGGGGAACACATGTAAATCCATGGCTGATTCATGTCAATGTATGGCAAAAACCACTACAATATTGTAAAGTAATTAGCCTCCAACTAATAAAAAAAAAGTGAAAAATAAATAAATAAATAAACTGAAAAAATAAAAATAAAAACAGTTAACTAATATGCTTCATTTATCAGTTATATATACTGTGAACTATTTATACCAGTACTGTGGAAGTGAACTTGGACATAAAAGAGTAAAACTCTGGAATCCAGTATGTACCCACACACTTGCAAATAATTTTGAAAAGTTTACAATAAAAGAACATAAAGAACACCCTCATAAAATTGACATTCTGTATGAAAATTAACCAGTGATGTTTTCAGAGATGTTGGTACCTGCTTAATACCTGGAGGATATATAAGAAGCACACATAACTGACACTTCCTGAGCACATGACATATCCTGAGCTGACTTTGAAACCTAGCTATAGCTCCTCTGGTTATTTAATCTTCATCCAAACAAATTTGTTAGTGTGTATTGGGATTTGGAAGCTTGGTATATAAATCAGAATTCACTCTCAATTATCCAGTATTCTTGCCTGGAGAATCCCATGGACAGAGGAGCCTGGCAGGCCATGGTCCATAGGGTTGCAGAGAGTTGGACACGACTGAAATGACTTAGCATGCACACATACTATATGCCAGCAAATTTGGAAAACTCAGCAGTGGCCACAGGACTGGGAAAGGTCAGTTTTCATTTCAATCCCAAAGAAAGGCAATGGCAAAGAATGCTCAAACTACCGCACAATTGCCCTTATCTCACAAACTAGCAAAGTCAGGCTTCAACAACAGTAACTGAACTGTGAACTTCCAGATGTACAAGTTAGATTTAGAAAAGGCAGAGGAACCAGAGATCAAATTACCAACATCCACTGGATCATTGAAAAGCAACAGAGTTCTAGAAAAACATCTAATTCTGCTTTATTGACTATGCCAAAGCTTTTGACTGTGTGGTCACCACAAACTGTGGAAAATTCTTCAAGCGATGGGATCACCAGACCACCTGACCTGCCTCCTGAGAAATCTGTATGAAGGTCAGTAAGCAACAGTTACAACTGGATATGGAGCAACAGACTGGCTCCAAATCAGGAAAGGAGTACGTCAAATCTGTATATTGTCACCCTGCTTATTTAACTTATATGCAGAGTACACCATGAGAAACGCTGGGCTGGAGGAAGCACAAGCTGGAATCAAGATCGCTGGGAGAAATATCAACAACCTCAGACATACAGATGACACCACTCTTATAGCAAAAAGCGAAGAAGAACTAAAGAGCCTCTTGATGAAAGTGAAAGAGGACAGTGAAAAAGTTGGCTTAAAACTCAACATTCAGAAAACTAAGATCATGGCATCTGGTCCTATCACTTCATGGCAAATGGATGCAGAAACAATGAAAACAGTGGCAGACTTTATTTTGGGGGGCTCCAAAATCACTGCAGATGGTGACTGCAGCCATGAAATTAAAAGATGCTTGCTCCTTGGAAGAAAAGCTATGACCAACCTAGATAGCATATTAAAAAGCAGAGACATTACTTTCCCAACAAAGGTCCATCCAGTCAAAGCTATGGTTTTTCCAGTAGTCATGTATGGATGTGAGAGTTGGACTATAAAGAAAGCTGAACACTGAAGAATTGATGCTTTTGAACTGTGGTGTTGGAAAAGACTCTTGAGAGTCCCTTGGACTGCAAGGAGATCCAACCAGTTCATCCTCAAGGATATCAACCCTGAATGTTCATTGGAAAGACTGATGCTGAAGCTGAAACTGCAATTCTTTGGCCACCTGATGCGAAGAGCTGACTCATTTGAAAAGACCCTGATGCTGGGAAAGATTGAGGGCAGGAGGAGAAGGGGACGATAGAGGAAGAGATGGCTGGATGGCATCACCGACTCGATGGACATGAGTTTGCGTAAACTCTGGGAGTTGGTGATGGACAGGGAGGCCTGGCGTGCTACAGTCCATGGGGTCACAAAGAGTCAGACACGACTGAGCGACTGAACTGAAGCGACAGATAAGTACAGGGTGGCACTAGTGGTAAAGAACCCACCTGCCAATGCAGAAGACACAAGAGATGTGGGTTCAATCTCTGGGTGGGGAAGATCCCCTGGAGGAGGGAATGGCAACCCATTCTAGCATTCTTGTCTGGAGAACCGCAAGGAGCCTGGCATGCTGCAGTATGATACATTTATGAGAATTATGAGAATTTTAAGGGAACTTAACAGGTAATACTATCTGTGACATTTGCTGGAGATGCTAGCTTTAGAACTTACTTCTTGAGCAAAATACAGTTCTTTAATTACAAGGATTTCTTGGCCACATTTTGGATATGGTATGATAGGAGCTATCTCATCTGCAGAGTTTTCTGCCCTTATAATTATTCTATTAGCACAGAAGTCACTAGATGTCACTTTATTTGATATTGTATTAAAAATTGACCTTAAGCACTTGATAGAAGTGCTTCTATCTTCTATAGGATAATAAGTGCTTCTTCTCCTATAATGCATATGTCACTTGCTTTAAAAGTAGCAAGTCCTCCTTGTATTCATCCCCAAAATATATGGCACAAAAATCAAACCAAGTGGAACAATCTAAAACTTTTGATTTAGTGTCACTAGAACTATTAAAAAAAAAGGTATATAATTTCTGCCTTCAAGTGAATAGATAGATATACTAGGATTTTTTAAACTAAATACAATCAAAAACCATAATAACAGTGGCTTAGGTAAGAGACAGTAGTCATCGTTGTTCTATAAAATCTTACATAGCATACTTACTGCAATATCGCTAACATACTTTCATGAGATTTTCCTCAATGATGTATTCTGTTTTCTCACCTACCAAATGACCACTTAAAATAATGATCAAAAGTACATTTCAGAGCTTCCTGGTGGTCCAGTGGTTAAGAATCCACCTGCCAATGTAAGAGACATGAGTTCAGTCCCTGGTCCAGGAAGTTTCCCACGCCATGTGGCAACTAAGCCTGTGAACCACAACTACGGAGCTTGTGCTCTAGAGCCCACGTGCCACAACTCTTTAAGCCCATGTACTCTAGATCCCATATTCTGCAACAGGAGAAACCACAGCAATGAGAAGCTCGCACACCCCAACTAGAGAGGAGTAGCCTCTCGATTGCCCCAACTAGAGAAAGCCAGTGCTCAACAAAGACTTAGTGCAGCCAAAAAAAAAAAAAAACAAATAAAATTATTATTTTTTAAAAGCAAATTTTTATTGTCAGGTTTCCATTTAATTCCCTGAATTTTATCTTGGAAAGACATGGAGAGCTTTATTTATATGCTATGCTGTATTTCAGCATGATCCTATAACTTTGCAGGGATAACAGAAATATTTTATATGATTTCACTGTATAAAATACATTGAGGAATTTGGCTCTTTTTTTGGTATAAAAGTTGATCTTCACATACAAATAAACATCACTGTTATCTTCACAAACTCCAAATGACTTGGTGTGAGTTTCCACACATTGCTTGCCATCCATGGTGTAGCAGCATCAGATGAAGATGGACATCAGCTGGTGGGAAGCAGGGACCTTTAAGCTCTGTCTGACATTTTAATAAGTTCAGTGTGGATGCACTCTACTGGGTACTTGCTAATGCAATTTAGCTCAGCAACTAGGGAGGCTTGACTTTTTAAGCCTTGTAATACAGCTATAGTCTTATAATTCAGTGTTGGCAGGGAGAGAAAAGCCTTCTTTTTCTCTGGATATGCCCCAAAACTAGTTAGCCTAACTGTACAAGCTAACATACTTTTGGTTTCCAAAGTGTGAAAATGGGTACACAACCTATTTTAGAAAGCGCCAATTTTCTTTAAAGTTTTTAAATGGCTTAAAACTAAATTTTTAAAATAATTAAGTTGGATAAAATCTGGGAATTCAGCTTAAATGAGTGCTATAGTTCTAGAAAATAAGAACTGCATAACTCACAAAGGTTTGCTTTTTGGATTTCATTTATCAACACAACTGCCCTGAACAGCAGTATAATTTCTGTGTTAGGATTTTTTTTTCTTCTTTTTTTTTAATCAAATGCGTCAGGGGTCCCCAACCTCCTGGATCTAATGCCTTATGATCTGAGATGGAGTTGATGTAATAATAATAGGAATAAAGTTCACAATAAACTTAATGTGCTTGAACCATTCCAAAACCATTTTCCACCCATGCCCTCCCCAACCCATCCATGTCTTCCAAGAAAAACTGTCTTCCACAAAACTGCTCCCTAGGACCAAAAAGCTTGGGGACTGCTGTGTAATGTAAAGCTAAGAGACATGGTGTAACTTTTCCAGGGTCACTCCCAGAGCAGGTAAGAACAGAGCAAAGGACAGCATTAACTCCTGTTTCTCTGCCACCTGACATCAGGCCCCCAGATCCTCCCAGCACTTTGCACACACGTAGCCCAGGGTTTGCGTGTGACAAACACTGATGACTGCCAACAGAACACGTGGATTATGGTCCTACACTTCGAGAAGCAGTCTTACATGGTCATCATTTTGCGAATAGAGAAGCTCCTTTTTACTGTAGGGCTCTCGGCCACATTCCACTCCAGATGAAGTGAAAAGGGGAAAAGCAATAGAGATCAATGGAATTAAGTCTCCAGCATGCCTGTGGCGTTAGTTTTTAAAGACAAGCTAAATATACTGTGTTGCTGTCATCATGGCTGATCTGAATGTTATCTCTGGGGCTCTTGGCAGCAAGGTGCTTCACCAGTTCATTAATCCAGCCCCGCTGAGCTCAGCGTGAAGCTTGGTGGTTAAAGACTGCTACGAGTGGAGAGTTCTCAGGGAACAACAGGTTGCGAGAGATTTTGTTGACTTTTAGTAACCACGGGGCGCCCGTATAACCTGAGAGTAAAAAGGACACTATCTTGTTAAGGCTGCACTATTTTGGGTTTTCTCTTTGCTGTCTTACTCTGCTGACATTATAAGCTGATGAATCTTATCTTTAGCATATCCTATTTCCTCTAAGACAGTCTAATTATTGCTTCTCTTCTTCCTTGAGACTATTTTCCCTATGCAAAAATAAAACCAGAGGAAAAGTATTTTTTAAACATAATAATACCAAAGTGTGGGTAGTTTAATAAGCATCACCTTCAGAAATATTCTTATTTTTTAAAAACAGATATATAGGAGAAAAAAAGAAGAGAAAAAATTAATGTCTACTGAGCAATACTATGTACCATGCATTCTAACATAAACTTTATACCAACCAATATGAGGTATGATTAGCTTCACTTGTTCAGAAAATTGAAATTCAAAGAAGCTAAATTTTATCACGTATATTGTTAGTAAGTAGTATTAGCAGTTGGAAGTAAATAGAGGAGTTCATATTTTGAACACTATACCATGGCAATTCAACCTATCAATAGAATAAATTTCTTAGGAAAAAAATTGGTAGACAAGAGAGATATGAACTACAGTATTCTAACCCTGTATTTACCTCTGACAAGCGTGAAAATCACTCAGTTGTGCCGCAACCCCGTGGACTACACAGTCCATGGAATTCTCTGGGTCAGAATACTGGTATGGGTAGCCTTTCCCTTCTCCAGGGGATCTTCCCAACCCAGGGATCAAACCCAGATCTCCCACATTGCAGGCAGATTCTTTATCAGCTGAGCCACAAGGAAAGACCACCTCTGACAAAAACAAGCTTTATACCCACAACAACCAAAACAGCAGCCACATGTAGTTATCTAAATTTAAGTTTACATTAATCAATACTAAATAAAATAAAAATTTTAGTCTTGTTGGTTGCCCTAGGCACATTTCAAGTGTTTAATAGTCTACCTTGATTCAGAACATTTCCATCATCACAGAAAGTTCAATTAGACAACTCCTCTTAGCCATTTTGGACATGAAGACATGAAGTAAGATATATCTTTGTTGTCAGTTTTAAAGATCTGTAACCATAACTCAAATTAAAATAAGTTTTTTTTGTGTGTGTATGTGTGGCATGTGTGTGTTATGTTTTCTCTCCTGAGAAAGGACAAAAAAAGATGAAATAAAGGGAAGGACAGCAAGAAGAGTCTTTCAAACTATCGATTTAATCAGGGCAGTTACCAGAGGATTTACTCACAAAGGAGGGCTGATGCAGGACATAATTGAAGCTTGCAAGAAAATATTTTCTTGTAAAAGTAAGCAAACTGTACAAAGAAAGATTTAAAAGATAAACTCAAGAAACTTCCACTTCTGGCCAAGGTGAAGAAGCAAGCCACTGATTCACCTTCTTCTATAATTTCCCAACCTTAATGCTTACTGAATTTATTTTTCTTCTATTCTTCACCATCACAACTGAGCCAGATCACATATCTAAAAATGAAATTACAGCATATTCCTGACTAATACCTTACTAGTTGTGAGCAGACTTTTTTCTTAACTTACTGGTGAAAATGAAATTTTCAGGCTGATAAATGTTCAATCTTTCCCATATTACAATGAAGACATGAGAGTGACCTATGGTTGTTTTCTGTCTTAGGCTTATTGAGCTCTAGAGACACTCGTATTTCTTGCTGCTAAATAAAATGTCAAACTTGTACATTAATGAAATAGTTAGCCTTAAACTTCAACAATTTCCATGGGAGGTCTGGAATTTAACAGTACTTATACTCTAATGTTCTCAAAGAGAATTAACATTCGAGAAATGTGGAGAACAGCATATAGAAAATAAATGTCTTATGACAGGACGCTAATGCATGGGTGCTCAGTCACTCAGTCGTGTCTGACTCTTTGTGACCCCATGGACTATAACCCACCAGACTATCCAGCTTTAAATCCAGATGTCCTGAGAGCCACTGAAAGGACTATATGGAAATTGAGATCATTACTTGGACAGAGTTAATCAATCCTAGGGAAAGATGACCCTAATTATAAAGCATTCTCAGATATTTTCTTTAGAGTAACAAAACAAGGTGCTAACATGGGGACTTTTCTCTATCACTTAATTCTCTATCACTTTTATTCTTCTATGATAGAAGGGCAGTCACACATGACATATCAAGTATTAGCTATCAAGTGAATGACCACAGACATGAGCGCAGAGCTTGCTCATACAACGCAAACATGAAAGCAAAAAATTCATCCCCATGCTAACAAGAAACAAATATAGAAATTAAACTGATGTTCCCTGATGGCACACCTCAGAAGGTATAGGTATTGGTTGTTTTTTGTTTTTTTAACTAAACTGGCACATCATTTATCCTGTAGAAAACCATGATACTTCAGTACCATGCAGCCTCAGTCTAACAGAGACAAATGGTTCAAAGGATAAAAATTAAGAGTAAGTTTCATATATTCAGAAGAAAAAATGAATGCTGGCCAGCAGAGGAAAACCCTGGGTAATCTTACTTTAAAGATTTCAAACAAACTCATCCATTTCAGAAGGGTAATTATAAATGGAGAACGTTTCTAAAACCCAAGGTCAGAGTTCCTTTTGTTAAGAGACAAAGAATTCTGGGAAACAGTCAGAAAGGAACTAATGTACCCTGCACTCCAACTAGTGAGAGGAAAGCATTCTCAGCTCCTGAGTGGATAGAGATGCTAGTGGTAGATCCCAGGATGAGGCAGAAGACATCTCCACAGTAAAATAAATGGCCTGAAACCTCAGGCAGCAGTGGAAGAAAGAGGATGTAAAACTAGGAAAGGCCAGAGGATGGTTTCGATGAGCAGAGCTTTCTAAAAATGAGATGATCTTTAGACGATAATTAGTACACTTAAAGGAAATCTTGAATATTTTGCACATCTATTTCATAAGCCAGCTCTGTAAAATATCTCATGAGTTCAGGTGAATAATGGAACTGAACTTAGCAATAAGGTTTTATAAGAAAGCATTTTAACTTTAAAGAATAGAATTTTTATTGATAAAAGATATACTTGCCTTTTACTAGCATTGGACTTCCGTGCTAGCTCAGTTGGTAAAGAATCCGCCTGCAATGCAGGAGTGTGTGTGTGTATGTGAGTCGCTCAGTCGTGTCTGACTCTTTGCTACACCATGAACTGTAGCCCTCCAAGCTTCCCTGTCCATGGAATTCTCCAGGCAAGAATATTGGAGTGGATTGCCAGTCCCTTCTCCAGAGGATCTTCCCGACCCAGAATCCCTGGTCTCCTGCATTGCAGGTAGAATCTTTACCATTTGAGCTACAGGGAAGTCCTATGCCAGAGATCCTGGTTCAATTCCTGGGTTGGGAAGATTCACTGGAGAAGGGATAGGCTACCCACTCCAGTATTCTTGGGCTTCACTGGTGGCTCAGCTGGTAAAGAATCCACCTGCAAGGAGGGAGACCTGGGTTCGATCCCTGGGTTGGGAAGATCTCCTGGAGAAGGGAAAGGGTACCCACACCAGTATTCTGGCCTGGAGAATTCCATGGACTGTATGGACTATGAACTCGCAAAGACTCAGACATGACTGAGCGACTTTCACTTTCATAAATGCATTTTTAATTTCTTCTCTCCATAATTTATAAGCAAAGAGAGCTAGCATACAAAAAACTTGCTACTCAAAGTCTTAGACTATGACAGCAAGATAATTTCCTGGGGAAAAAATGAAACCTCTGCTACGTTTAACACTGCAATAATCTCATTTTGAAGTTCTATATGACATTTATAGAAGCATGAAGAGGAAATTTGGGGTTTGGTTGGGGTAGGGGTAGGAAATTTGGGGTTTGGTTGATGTAATTTGTATTACATCATATATTACATTACATTACATTGTATCATATCATATCATATTACTATAATTATCTATTCAGACACTTCTCTGCTTATATTTTGGTTAAAACCTGAGACAAATAATAGAGAAAATAACAGCTGGTAGATTTTTCTCCATCAGAGCCCCCAGAGCTGAGATGCAGTTTAATGAGCTAGCATGTCAGAGAACTAAGGAATATATTTTGATAAGAGGAAGTAACCTTCAGGGTTTGGGAGAAATTTTCAAATGGAAAAGTGATTTTCGCCACAAACATAATATTAAGTTAGAAAAGATCTGTAACACCTGTCATTCATTTGTGCTCGGGGGAAAAAAGTACAAAGCTAGGCAATAAAAGTGTGAAGCCTGGGCTGCATGGAAATGACGATGGAGCTCCACTAAGGAAAGAAAAAGGGGCCCCCTTGGGGACTGACAGGAGGGCAGAGGGCAGACAAACAAACATTCTAATAAGGAGAAGTGCCCAGGAGGCTGTGCTCTGAAAGTGTTGCAAATAGCAAATACACACACACGCACAAGAAATAGGCTAACAGAATTTCCTTATGGTATACAGTATTTTAAACATATCATCTCATTTGAGCATTAAAACAAAAAACATTAGCTAAAAAGAGGTTATGATCTCCTTTGTACTAATGAAGAAACATTGGCTGGAAGTTAAGCGGTTTGTCCAAAGTCAAACAATTTAAAAAACCCAAGTACCAACCACTGGTGTATTCATTATTTAATATTTACCCTTCAAAAGCAAAAGGTCTTGATGCTAAGCCATATATAAGCATGAAATTTTAGCCTTCTTGATAGTCTTTCTCAATTAATAAACTTAAATCGCTGTAATTACTTTTTCTTTTCTCTGTCTCTGTGATCCACAACAAGGGATTTTCCCTAAGTACCATCACCTCTCTGTCACTCCTTTGCTCACTCTTCAGCAGGCGATAGACACCTGAGCAGAAGGCAGGCCTGCATGTAGACAGCTAAGATTATCCTCCGTTCAGCTGCGGGGTCAAAAGAGCTACACGAGGTGGCTGCCTTGTATAACATGGCCCGTAATGGCTCAGGTACATCTGCCTGGATCTGGTTTCAGTAAACAGGCCAAGCTGATTGTCATGCTGAACTATTTCTGCAACTTAAACTCTGTTATTAAGAAAGGAGTTCTCTTGGACACTGCTTTGATTCTTTGTCTTATTTCTCAAGTTGTCATTAATCTCAAACGGAGGACAGGTATGCCATTTATTGAGGACTCACTCAGAAACCTCAATGTTACCAATAATACTTTCAGTCTAAGCATGAGTGCCATTACAATTTCAGATTCAGATATCAGGTTCTGGTAATGATGAATTGAGTACTTTGGCCTGACCTCTGAGTAGAAAAGCTCATTATCATGTATTTTTAAAAATCTCTTTAAAGGACTTGAATAGTTAAAATAGTGAAGCATTATGCAGAGGTTCAAGAAGGTGAGCCTGGAAGTTTGGAGGTGGTTTTTCCCTTGCAGATTCCAAGAGAAATGTCAGAGAGGATAACAGACTGAAATGTATCTTTTGAAGGGCTTCTTTAAAGATAAATATCGAAATTAGATTTAAAATCGTTTTAAAGAATAAAAGGAAGGGACCAAAAGGCTGCACCCTAGGATTAAGAGTAAATCAGAAATCGTTGGTCTCCTGCATAGACTGCAGCTGAGATCTGAATCAATACCATTCTTGAAATAGAATTGACATGGTTCTGCACTGTTACAGCCACTGGATACCTGAAAGAAGAAACATACATATTCTCTGAAGAGAGATAACATCACATAGCAGATCTTATATTATGCCTACAAACAACCTTGCAATTATAAGTCCCAACAAAATAAAAAAATAACATGGCACAAATGGACAGAAAGAACTCCCCCCCCAAAAAAATAGAAAAGTGAGCAAAATAATGGATCAACAATTAACAAAAGGGCATATCTGAATGGTCATCAATTATGAACATTTATTCAAAATATCTAGGAAAGGATGAATTTCAAATTTAAAATGAAATAACACATCCACTCATTGGATTAGTATAAATTTTAAAAAGTGTCATTTCTCTTGTTGGCAGGAAGAATCAATATACTAAAAAAAAACCTGCAGTTGGAAATGTTAAGTTATACAGACTTTTCTGGAAAAGCATCTTTTAACATCTATCAAAATTAAAAATATGCCTATTATTCGGATCAGATTATTTATAGGACTCTATTCTATAGAAATAAAATTATCATTATATAAGGACGTATGTTAAGGGTGTTAATTGATCCATTATTCTTAGGGGTAAAAAAGGTAAAGAAAATGAAAAGAAAAAGATTCTAATTCCTTTGGCGTATATCTGAATGTTCAACAATCATGAAAACATACTCAACAATCCCTAGTCAATGAAGAAACATACCAATTTTCATAAGCCAGAAAGTCAATTCCCCAAATTCCGTTCCCTAGATAGTTGTATATTAGGATTTGGCCACCAGACAAATTTACCTGAATTACGAAGCCTAAAGGGAAGCAGTAGTCATTGTATTCTGAAGTCGATACAGGTGACCAGTTCAGTCAGTTACCATTACAGCTCACACATGGTGGAGCTGATCTTTTGGCTCATCTTGTAGTCTTGGGGCACCTGTCAGACCCACATCTACCTCAGTTCCCATGGAATCTCCTGTGACCTTGACCCTTGAGACAAGAATCTGTGCAACTCCTTGGTGAAGATCACCAGCCTTTTCTAAATCAAACACATAGCCAAGGTCAAAGGCATTGAAAAGCAGATACGGGTTCCAGTTTGATTTCATAGATTCAAGTTGGTCCTCCCAGTTGCCATTTTCCCTAACTCTTCTCTACCTGATTTCCAGCTCTTCTCCCTATTAGCCCTTCTGACTTAACCCCACTGGTGGTTACCGAAGGATAGGTAACCACTCTCCTTTGACTTCTTCCCTAGCTTCCACAAATGTATTGGGTGTAATCCCTATAATAAGACCCTTTTTTCATATTAATTATGGTCATTGTGTTTCCCTGTTAAAATTCTGATAAAATTCCATTAATAGGAAACTGGAAGAAGAAATTAAAAACAGATTAAACAATGACTGTCAAAAATTATAACATTAAGCCTATGCAAAAAAATCCATAGCTTTTTTAAAAATTATATACAGAAGCTGAAATATTTTCTTCCTAAATCCCAATAGATGATCTTGAACATGTTTAACCATGGATGCCCTTATCTAAGAACAGTATTCAAAAGTGATGAAGTGTCCTGTATTTCTTGACTCCCCCCATTTTTTAAAACTGTCTTTATATAGCTTTTTAAGCACTTGATTAATGGAGAGAAATTCCTGTTTTGTGTGACCTTAACCATATGCAATTTGTAGATACAGTTTTTTAAGGAATTCAATACAAAATTGGGTTTTAGAATGAATGTACACATATTGGAGAAAAGATATCATAAAAATTACAAATATTGAAAAGTTGACAGGCAATATAAATGTCAAAAATCTAGAAAATTAATATAATTAAATTATTAAATAATATATTTAACTTCAAGGTTATGTTTGTGGATAATTACTCTTTGATTATCACTTTATAGACATCAATTTTGTAAGATCATTTTCTATAGAGAGAATAGGAAGGTAATTTAGTTTTTCCTCTAGCATGGCTGATGGAAATTTATTTATTATTGATTAGCTTCAAAACTTGTGTCATGTAAATTTTTAAGATTGTTGTCAAATTTGGAGAATCTTCTATCAAATTTCATTCACATATGAAATATAAAATTTTAAAGCTTATATGAACTGTAGTGCTTGGGGGGAATATCAAGTTTTGTTCTGCTGTGACTACTTTTAAGTACTGTGAATTAACAACACTCACAACCAGTACTCATTCACTGATGACATTGTGTCCATTGACTCAATTGGGCATAGAAGAATTCTTTGAAATCATTCCTTAGTCTTGGCAGCTAAAAAACACTGATGCACAATGTGACTGCAACTACATAAATACAATCCCTTTAAATCCAAACTTCAATATATCAACATCTTAACTTTTCCTTTGGGCTTCCCTCATAGCTCAGTTGGTAAAGAATTTGCCTGCAATGCAGGAGACCCCAGTTCGATTCCTGGGTCATGGAGATCTGCTGGAGAAGGGTTAGGCTACCACTCCAGTATTCTTGGGCTTCCCCTGTGGCTCAGCTGGTAAAGAATCCACCTGCAATGTGGGAGACCTGGGTCCGATCCCTGGGTTGAGAAGATCCCCTGGAGAAGGGAAAGGCTACTGACTCTAATATTCTGGCCTGGAGAATTCCATGGACTGTATAGCTCAGTTCAGTTCAGTCGTGTCCAACTCTTTGCAACCACATGAATTGCAGCATGCCAGGCCTCCCTGTCCATCACCAACTCCCAGAGTTTACTCAAACTCATGTCCATCGAGTCAGTGATGCCATCCAGCCATCTCATCCTCTGTCGTCCCCTTCTCCTCCTGCCCTCAATCTTTCCCAGCATTAGGGTCTTTACAAATGAGTCAGCTCTTCACATCAGGTGGCCAAAGTATTGGAGTTTCAGCTTCAGCATCAGTCCTTTCAATGAACACCCAGGACTGATCTCCTTTAGAATGGACTGGTTGGATCTCCTTGAAGTCCAAGGGACTCTCAAGAGTCTTCTCCAACACCACAGTTCAAAAGCATCAATTCTTCGGTGCTCAACTTTCTTTATATAGTTCATGAGGCAGGCAAAGAGTCAGACCTGACTGAGTGACTTGCACTTTCACTTTCACTAACTTTTCCTTAGACAGATGTCAAAAATGCCCATGGCCTCTCTAGTGCCACCCATATAAAAGGAAGCACAACTGAGTTAAGAATCACTAACACAGACAATGGTATTGACTGTGATCAAATATTTTGCTTTTATAATCCTACTCATGAGCAGATATCCAGGGAAAACCTAATTTGAAAAAATACATGGACCCAATGTTCATTGTAGCACTATTTACAATAGCCAAGACATGGAAGCAACTTAAATGATCATCATCAACGGAAAGAATAAAGAAGATGTGGTACATATATACAATGAAATGCTACTCAGCCATTCAAGAGTGAAATATTGCCATTTGCAGTAATGTATGTGGACCTAGAAATTATCATACAAAGCAAAGTAAGTCAGACAGAAAAACACAAATACCATATGATATCACTTGTATTGGAATCTAAGGGAAAATGATACAAATAAACTTATTTACAAAACAGAAAGAGACTCACAAACTTTGAAAACAAAGTTATGATTACCAAAGGGGTAAGGTGAGGGGAGGGATAAATTAGTAGTTTGGGATTAACATATACACATTAATATATACAAAATAGATAATCAACAAGGACGAGAAACAATACTCTATAATAACCTATATGGGAAAATAATCTGAAAAAGAATGGATATATGTATGTGTGTAATTGAATCACTCTGCTGTACCCCTGAAACTAGCACAACATTGTAAATCAACTACACTGTATTATAACATAAAAATTAAACTTAAAAATATTTTGCTTTTGTAAATTTTATGAAATATGTGACTACACCGCAAATATGTGTGAAAGTCGCTCAGTCAGTGTCCGACCCTTGGGAATCCCATGGACAATACAGTCCATGGAATTCTCCAGGCCAAAATACTGGAGTGGAAGCCATTCCCCTCTCCAGGGGATCTTCCCAACCCAGGGATTGAACCCAGGTCTCCCACAGTGCAGGCGGACACTTTACCGTCTGAGGCACCAGGGAGCCCATTGCAAATAGTCCTCTTGAAATAGTCTGGGGATAACTTAGTTCTGAATTAAGTTAGTTCAGAACTTAACCCTGAATTTTAAGTTTTGCTAACTTTATGGTAATTCATGGTTAAAATCTGTCAAATATGGGCAAGATATAGCAAGAACCGAGACTCAACCTGTGTGGCCTCTTCGTCCACAATTTCTTTTTTATTCCATTTTTTTTTCTAACCTGGGAGAAAGCTAATAACTTTTTCAGAAAAGAATTGTTTCTCACTATCAGTCCTAAGTCAGTGAAATATTAGAGGGCCTTATCAGATTACCAATAGTCCTTTTCTCAACCTAGAATATTATAACCATAGGCATCACTACACAATAAAAATTCTTCCAATTTCCTAACTTACCTTCCTGACTCTAGTTGCTGTACTTCCCTATTTATCCTACACATCCCACTCCAAATTAGTATCCTTAAAATTTGTTCTAATTTTCTTATCTCACAATATAAGTGTTACTTTAAGTCTTTCATGCTACAGCATTAAGGTCTGCTACAATTTAGGAATTTTCTAGTGAGCTTTAATTATTTGGGGCTTACAATATATACTATATTCCATATAATTTATTCTATATATGATTTCCTGGCATCTGAAAACAAAGACACGAGCTCAGTGTCATGTATTTTCAGAGCAAAGGCTGCTCTGTGCCTTGGCAAAGGCAAATACTGTCTGTTTTATTCCACGGAGTTGTTGCACTTGAAGCAAATAATGAAAGGCTGTTTCTCTTTTATTTACACTGCAATCTTTGCACAAGACAGTTCACAGGAACATCATTCCCTGATCTCAAATTGCCCTGGGTGATGGCATCTTAATTAGAAAGAGAGAGCAGACCGCTGTATAAAACGAGTGAAAACAGGAGCACCAACAAAGCAGAGGGTTCTACTCTCCCACTGCTGACAGCAACGAGGATATCAGAACCTCAAGCCTAGAAGCAACACAGAGAAAGCCACAGCCAATGCCCGATCTGAGAACCCACGCCACAGTGCAGCATGAGTTGAACAATGTTGTCTTGATAGTTTTCAGGGGAACAGGATAAGAATATCAGAGGGTTTCTGTTCAGAGCCCTGAGAGTCTGGCAACCAATTCACATAATGGAAATGTGGTCCATTTGATTACGTAGCACTGAAACTCATTATTAACTTGTCTAGATTTTTAGTTTTCATTGAAGTAGAATTTATATGCTAAGAATTTTAATAAAAGATTATCCACACATTTGCTAGATACCATCTAAGTAGTATTCTGATTCAACAGACTAGTTGTGTCCTCAAAGTTAAAGTGTTAGTTGCTCAGTTATGTCTGACTCTTTGTGACTCCATGGACTGTAGTCTGCAATCACTTCTCTCCATAGAATTCTCCAGGTAAGAATGCTGGAGTGGGTTGCCATTTCGTTCTCCAGGGGATCCTCCTGACCCAGGGATCAAACCGGGGTCTCCTGCATTGCAGGCAGATTCTTTACCATCTGAGTCACCTCAACTAAACAAAAATGCTTTGCCAAATGGAAGTAATCTATACCTCAGATCTGGGGTTTTTCAGGTTACAAATCAACATAAATAACAATCTTTATTTTTCTCAACTTAAATAAACTAAAGTTTCAGGTAAATATGTTGAAGATATTAATGTAGCAAGAACATATTATGATGACATGAGGAAAAAACAAATGGTTCATATAATCAACTTCTTCACTGCCTGACACTGAAAGATGTATAGTTCTGGGAATTAGATACTCAACTTTCAAATCTTAATTCTGTTTTATTCTAAATGTAAAATGCTATGAACTAGAAGACAAGAAAGCTTGTCAATTTAAATTAGACTTCTTTCAAGCCACAGAATGTATCAAACTCCTACCAGTTAATACTTCTTTTAGAAAACAACTAATATTCTAATAGATTCAACATAATAGTTTAATTATCAAATTGAGGTTCAGCATACTCTAAGAATCAAATTATTAATGTAACATTGAATTGCCAAAAGGTAATTTGGCAGTTAAACTAAAAGGTAGATTAATAATTTGGTACTTGCAGGAGAATTTTTTTTTTTTTTTTTTAATTTTATTTTATTAGTTGGAGGCCAATTACTTCACAACATTTCAGTGGGTTTTGTCATACATTGACACGAATCAGCCATTGAGTTACACGTATTCCCCATCCTGATCCCCCCTCCCACCTCCCTCTCCACCCGACTCCTCTGGGTCCTCCCAGTGCACCAGGCCCGAGCACTCGTCTCATGCATCCCACCTGGGCTAGTGATCTGATTCACCATAGATAATATACATGCTGTTCTTTTGAAACATCCCACCCTCACCTTCTCCCACGGAGTTCAAAAGTCTGTTCTGTACTTCTGTGTTTCTTTTTCTGTTTTGCATATAGGGTTATCGTTACCAGGAGAATTTTTAAAGTAATAATTTATAGCTCAAAACCAATAATGTCATGGGCCTAAAATTTTAATTTTATAAAAGCAGACTACCATGCAAATGTTAAGTGATAAAGATCCCTAATTTTGTTTCAGTTTGTTTTCAGGTTTTAGAAATTGCCTTCTTTTGTCTAAGGCAACAAAAAAATATATAAATAATGTGGGTAGTGGTAAATCTTCAGGAAATTTGTAATAAATTTTGAAAATGTAATAAAGGTAGATAGTTAAGAGTACCAGAATACACCATCCTGAAATATGCCTCTTTGGCATATGGATTATTTTGAGCTAAAGACCAAGAACTAGTACTAATATCTGCATAAAAAATCTTACTAAACAATCTCATTTACCATACATAAGAGAAAAAAACTTTTCACTTATATTGGAGTATAACTGATTAGCAATGTTGTGATCGTCTCCGGTGGACAGTAAAGTGACTCGGCCATACAAATACATGTATCCATTCTCCCCCAAACATACTTACAATCCAAGCTGCCACAGAACATTGCGAAGAATTCCCTATGCTATACAGTAGGTCCTTGGTTATCCATTTTATATATAGCAGAATGCACATGTCCATCCCAAACTCCCTAACAATCCTGTGCCCCCACTCTCACCCCCTGGTAACCACAGGTTCATTCTCTAGGCCTGTGTGTCTGTTTCTGTTTTGTAAATAAGTTCATTTGTATCATTTTTTTTAGATTCTACACACAAGGGATATCACACAATATTTTCCTTTCTCTATCTGACTTACTTCACTCAGTATGACAATTTCTAGGTACATCCATGATACTGCAAATGACATTATTTCATATTTTTTAATGGCTAAGTAATATTCCAATGGTGTTCCTTGGTGGCTCGGTGGTAAAGAATCCGCCTGCAACACTGGAAATGTTGGTTCAATCTTTGGGCCAGAAAGAACCCCTGGAGAAGGAAATGGCTATCCACTCCAGTATTCTTGCCTAGGAAACCCCATGGACAGAGGAGCTGGTGGGCTACAGCTCATGGGGTGGCAAAGAGACTGACATGACTTAGTGACTAAATAACAACAATAATATTCTATTGTACATATCTACCACATCTTCTTTATCCATTCCTCTGTCAATGGACATTTAGGCTGTTTTCATGTCTTAGCTATTGTAAACAGTGCTGCAATGAACACTGGGGTGCATGCATCCTTGTGGACATTGTTTTTTCTGGATATATGTCTAGGAGGGATTGTGGGGTCATGGTTTTCCTGATGACCTTCCCATAACTTGCCACCCCTTCTCTGAAACCCCAAATCCCTATCATTTGTTTAGTCCAAGTATCTAGTCTAAATTCTAAGCACCTTTTTGGGTTACTCATCATTGGGTGCTCCCATGTATATGTGCAATGCACATGTTAATAAAGTTCTGTTTCTTTTTCTCTCATCAGTCTTTTTCACTAGACTGATTTACAAGGTCCCAGCTGGATTATCTAAGATGGGCAGAAAAAAAAAAAAAAAAGACTTTTTCTATGATACAATAGGTGTTTTCTGGTCCCAACTCTTCATATTTTACTATATACCATACTTCATCCTCATGCATATGTACCAGTTCATTTATGTGTAGCCAGATTCTTAATGGCATAAATATATGAACCAAAATATTCCCACTGTTAAGTCTTTGTCTTTCTCTTTACATGTTGCTCTCTCATGCCACCCTCATTCCATGGTAGAAGCATCTCTTCTGCACTTTTTTCAATAAGAATCAACTTCCAAACTCTTTCCTTATTTTTGATATAAACACGTTCTTGCTCTTTTTTTTTTTTAAATAAATGTCCTTCCTTACTCCTCATCTTGCTATCCATCACTTTCACTCTTTAAATCTTGTCTTCCTTTCTTAAATTCTGACTTTTGACATCCTGGAACCCAAATGTTTAGAAGATACTCTCATTAAGCTGAGAAACAGATGGACTTCAAAAGAGAAAAGAAGGAAGCAGTTTTCATATCCTCCATCATTTATTCAATCTACCATGAATCTGAATAATGCAATTATAAGCACTTCCTGTTCTATTCTCCTTGATACCACCTTCATTAACCAACAGTATTCCAAAGTCTACTAAGTAAAATAAGTTCATTATGTGAAATGCCAACTCAATATTTTTCTGCTGTTTTTTTTTTTACTACCTTTTTCTTTCAAGTCATAAGACATTATGAGCTGATAAAACATATAGTGTATACCTCTTACATGGTCTTTAATGTAAACTTAACAAAATTAAATAGTTCTACTGAAAATATTACCTATTTCAGAATGTCTAATTAAACAACATTCTCTTTGAAATTCTATTGTGCTGAAATCATTTAATAACTATGCCAGGAGACATAATTCATAAAATGTATTTAGTATATGGCTTTCCCCCCCCTCCCCGGAAATGCTTTAGAGTTCAATTGTTCTACATTTCATAATGTATCTACTAAGGGACTTGAGACCCCCAAAAGACTTTCTTACTGAAGTCTGACTTACATTCCTTCTTCCATGCCATCAACAACTATTTATTGAGTATCAAATATCTGTCAAGTACTGTGATTGTCCAGGCCTTTCCAGGTGGTGCGGTGGTAAAGAATCCACCTACCAACACAGGAGATGCAAGAGATGCAGGTTTGATTCCTGGATCGGGAAGATCCCCTTGAGGAGGCAATGGCAATCCTCTCCAGTATTCTTGCCTGGAAAATCCCATGGACAGAGGATCCTGGTGGGCTACAGTCCATGGGGTCACAAAGAGTTAGACACGACTGAGTACACACAGACACACACAGACACACACACAGTGATTGTATTAAAAAAGTTTAAAAGTTAATTAGTCTCTCTATCCTTCCCTCAGCTAAGACATAGGAGGCAAGAGCTATCCCATACATATTGTCATCTGATTATTGTTTTGAATGTTAGTTTTTTTTATTTTAAAATATGCCAAAGAGTTTATGTTTACAGACATCACTTATTTTTATTTTCCAATATAAATTTTTGCTTAACATTTTTTCCTGCATCACACTTTTTCCTTCTGGGTTTATTTTTTCCTCTTGCTAAAATATAGCCTTTAGAAAAATCTCAGTGACATTTTGTGGCAAAAATCATATATTTTAGTGTTTAAATGTCCAAAAATATGTTTCTTTCATGATTGTTTTGTTTTAACAGTTTAGTTGGGTATGAGTGAAAGTGAAAGTCGCTCAGTAGTGTCCGCTCTTTATGACCTCATGGACTATAAAGCTGATGGAATTCTCCAGTCCAGAATACTGGAGTGGGTAGCCTTTCCCTTCCCCAAAGGATCGTCCCAACCCAAGTCGAACCAGGGTCTGCTGCATTGCAGGCAGATTCTTTGCCAACTGAGCTATGAGGGAAGCCCTAGTTGGGTATAGACTTTTGAAATTTTAATAAGACAAATCCAATCTTGTAAAACACAGGGAATAGCACCAATATTTTGTAATAACTGTAAAAAAAAAAAAGGAGTATAGCTTTTAAATGCTGTATAAAAATAAAAACAAAAATAATATGTCAATGTTTAAAAAAAATAACACAAATCTAATCTACCCAGTCTGAGTCATCTCATCTTTTGTTATACATGATACTGAAGGTACTTTTTCAGTATAAGAGTTTGCATCATTCTCTAGTTTTGTAAATTGTTGGTCTCTCTTAGATTCTCCTAGAGTATCTATATTTATGTTCTATTTCTTTAAACTTCATTTTATATTTTGTATTTATCTTTTTAAGTGATATTTTAGGTAATCTTCAAAATTCTCTATTAAAATTTTTCTCAATTGACACAAGCATAATCTTTGTTACAGTTCCCGTTTTAAATATTTTTTCTTTCCTTACAAAGAATCTAATTGGCTCATGGTTCACAAGAACCAGTCTTTGTTTTAGAGTTCCTGCTTTTTGTTTTATAAATATTGCTTCAAGGTTTCTAAACATAGTTATTTAAAGTACATTCTAGATAATTGAACAACATCTCTATTTTTATGATTGAAGTTTTGTTTGTTATTGTTTTCAGGTTCATGTGTTTGTTTGCAGTGAGGGACAATTCATATCTTGGATTGGATTTCTTCAGATGCTTTGTAAATTTTGTTGGTATGTTTATTTTTCATGGATTTATTTTTCTTTCTCTCATTTCTCCTGTCTTCTTAATCACTATTTAAGTAGCCTCAACTCAGCTCCTAGGGTTTCACAAATCAGTAGCATATGTTATATGTCTTCAAGGATTTCACATTTTCAGAACTGAAGCTAATACTCCAATAATTGTCTAGCTTCCTATCTTTTAGGATCCTTTACTTTCACCCTTCACAATCCATGCAACTGGTGTATCCGAATGCAAACTTGACAACAGAAAGGTTTTACAGCTTTCATTTATGGATGTGGAAATTAGTCTCCAATCTCCAACCCCCATAAGATACACTCAGCCCTCTTCTCCCAGAAGCACTGAAATCTGGAACCCCACTGCCAGCCATAGGTAACAGCACCCTGTGTAGTAATGGCTTTGCATACTCAATCCCTTCAGTCGTGTCCAACTCTTGAGACTCTAGGGATTGTAGCCTGCCAGGCTCCTCTGTCCATGGAGATTCTCCAGGCAAGAACACTGGAGTGCATTGCCATGCCCTCCTCCAGGAGATCTTCCCAACCCAGGATGGAACCCACATTTGTTTGCGTCTCCTGCATTGATATGTGATATCTTTACCACTAGTGCTACCTAGGAGGTCCAAGTAATGGCTTTAGTCTCATTTCAATACTGTGGACTTGATCGTTTCTTATGAAAGCTATTTTTAAATGATGAAATGTGTTTTAACTATAACTAATTGCATATAATTTCTACATATTGAATATGGAAGAGAGAGGTTGAGAGCATCCAGATCTTCAAGATAATACAGCTAGCTATGGACAGAGGCAGTTGACACAAATCTGGTTTCCCTTTGCCTAATTAAGACCACCACCGTACTCATTCATTCAGCAGTTTTCTTCCTGTATTCTCTGTTGGTTTATCTAAAATTTGTTCACTCTTCCCCAATGTCCATTATGAGGTGAATATAAACCTAGACGTTAGTTTTTAAGTTACAGACTTTGAAAATATTTAAGTGTGAGGCGAGCAGAAGTAATGCAACTTAGATTAGGAGTAGGCCTTCCTACTATCAGGTAGCTTTCGCTTAACAATGACCACTGTTTGCCAATTAGGACCAATTAGCTTTCACCGATGTTTGCCAATTAGGAAATTAGGAACAGGGCAGAAACCCCCAGGAAAGTCCCGCCCGCGCGAAAGTATTGACCAATGAAATTGTTTTGCAAACGTGTAACCAATCCGCTTCTCACTCTATAAATTTGTGTAACAGGTTGGGCTCGGGGCTCTCTGACTCGCACCACTGCGTTAGTTGTGGGCGGAGAGTCCTGACTCGAGTCAGTAATAAACTTCCCTTCCTGCGAGTTGCATTGTCTTGGAAGCCTTCTCTCTTCCCGCTCGGGGATTCGGACATCGGGCATAACATTAAGCAGGAATGAAGTGTCCCTACACTTTCTAATAGCAAAACAGTTTTCCTGAGTTTTTCTCTCTGTACAATCTTTCAAGAAAAAAAGAAAAATCTATAATATATCACTGATATATGATTCTTTAGTACTTTAGGAACAAACAGCAACAGATAAAGATAATGGTAATTGGGAGATTACTCTTAAACTCTAATGTTCTTTGGCAAAATTGAGTGTATTTATGTAATACGATTCTGTTGTAAAATAAAGAATTTGAGTGACTATTGTTCCTGGTTCCTGAAAGGGAGACTCTAAATCCTTGTGATAGCTCCAGTTTTAGAAGTAGCTTTGTTATGCTGTGAGATGAACTGCTGCGCTCTCTGGAGAGCTTCAGAATGGGAGCTGGTCTCAGACCTATGAAAGGTCCAGTAAAGGGTTGGAACTGAGAGCCATGTGAGGTCAACCTGATCTCCCAAAAAACTCTGGACCCCAAAGTTCAGTAGAACTTTCTGGATGGTGAACACATTGATTGCCAGAAAAATATGCCCTGGTTCCATAAGAAAGACTACAGAAGATCTACATTATCTCCAAGAACTTGCCTTACACATCTCCCCATTTGACTGGTCCTTCTGATTTGTATTCTTTGTAACAAAACTGTGATCAAGGGAATCCCTGGTGTCCCAGGGGTTAAGACTTGGCACTTTCACTGCTGTGGCCCCAGGTTCAATCCCTGCTCAAGGCACTAACATCCCACAAGCCACACAGAGCAGCCAAAGAAGATAAAACATAAAAGCAAAATAAACCATTACTTAAAATGACTGGTAAAGAGAAAATCTTGTAAAAATAAAAAAAAAACTAATCAGAGGTATAGCACTTCCCTGAGTTCTGTGAGTTATTCTAGTGAGTTACCAAACAGTGAGATGGGAACCCTCACTTTTAGACCCAGACAATCAGAAGCGTGAGTGGTCTGAGGAACCCCTGAACTTGTGGCTTGCATCTGAGGTGGAGGTAGCCTTGCCGGGTACCCTACCCCTTAATAAACCTGTAGTCTGACACTAACTCTGGTTGGTGTCAGAACTGATTTTCAGTACTCTAGTGAGCACTGGAATAGTTGACATAGAAATAGAATAAATTCTTATTTTAATAAAAAATTATCACCACTGGGTCAGACATGTGAGTATTTTATAAAATCTGGTTTGGAAACTTTAATAAGAATAGAAAAGCCAAGAAGAGACATGTTTCTAAATTTTAGTAGCTGGCTGCCCCCTGCTGACATTGCCTTAGTCACTGCTAGTATGCGAGTCTAAAAAGCTGATGGAGTCTCTTGGTTTTTGAAACAGTTAATTCTATAAAGTTGAAAATTTTTCTAAAGCTTGGTTACAGCATTGATTTAACTCAATAGTCTACTTTGTTAAATTTAAAGTCTATTGCAATCCTTCAGATATCAACTATCATTAAAATAAAGAGGCTGCTACTCTTTGGCAAATAAAGTCTAAAGTATATAGAGCTTAGTTTTTCTAAACTTATCTTAGGTAAGATATAAAGAAACCTAGCTTTTCTCTAATTTAATATTGAGCAAATAACTTTAACATGTCAAGCCTACATTTCCTTATCTGTAAATTGAAAGTAATCTACAAAATGATTTCTGAATTCCCTTTTATGTAACAAATTATTATTTTTTTTCAAAAAGAAAGGAGTCAAAGGACTTAATATATCAAACAGGAATAATATATTACATATCTATATAATATATTACACTAGGATAAGTAAAAATTCTAATTTTTTAGTTCTGAATTTTAAGAAATTCATGTTCTATAAGTTTTTGAACTTGTACTTCCTCTAGGGAGGCCCAGAGTTAAGTTCTAGAATATATTCTTCAAAGATGTATGGAAAAAAAGTAAAGTGATTAGAGGGAAGGACTGCTGCTGCTGCTGCTGCCAAGTCGCTTCAGTCGTGTCCGCCTCTGTGCGACCCCATAGACAGCAGCCCACCAGGCTCCCCCGTCCCTGGGATTCTCCAGGCAAGAACACTGGAGTGGGTTGCCATTTCCTTCTCCAATGCGTGAAAGTGAAAAGTGAAAGTGAAGTCTCTCAGTCGTGTCCGACTCTTCGCGACCCCATGGATTGCAGCCTACCAGGCTCTTCCATCCATGGGATTTTCCAGGCAAGAGTACTGGAGTGGGGTGCCATTGCCTTCTCCGAGAGGGAAGGACTAGAGCCTGGTAATTGATTCACTCAATAAAATTGCAAAGATCTAGTGTCTGAGGTGTTCAGGAAACACAGTAAAGAGTTTGCTCAGTAAAGGTCCAGTAAAGAGTTGGCATGATGGAGCCAAGATAAATAACATAGGTACACTGGGCAGGAAATGGGAGATTAGCAATAGGAATAGTGTTGAGCAATACTCAGAAAATCAGGTAGTACTAGCATTAGAGAAATCTGTCTCCAAGAAGTAGGGACCAGTCCTTGGAGGTGTTCTAGGAAGCCTCTCTTATTAGTGAACCATGATGAGAAACTATGAGATAAACACATTAACAGAAATGCATGTTTTCAAATTTCTTAGATGGTGAAATTAAAGCCTTTGTCAACAAAGGAGCCCATCAGGACTTACCAGCAATCCTGCAGGATCCAAGAAAAGCAGCCCAGGCTGCTACTTGTATAAAAAAAATAGGCTCTGAGCTTTCATCATCGGGACACCATGAGTAGCCAAGCTGGAAACAATGGTGACCCAGGGATCAGCGTTGAGCACTGCGTCCCAAATCATCTGAAGGAGGACATTCAATATCAATGCCTCAAGTTGGGATTGGCCTGGGAACTGGAGGTGGGTTGAATCTGTGGGAAGAGAAGTCAGTGGGCCAAGCCAGGGAAGGTGGGAAAGGAAGAGGGAGAAAAATCAATGAGCAGAGATAAAAACAACAACAAAAAAAAACACCTGGGAGACTGCATCTAGCAACAGTACACATCTGTCCAGC
Organism: Muntiacus reevesi; assembly: GCF_963930625.1. Lineage (NCBI taxonomy): Eukaryota > Metazoa > Chordata > Mammalia > Artiodactyla > Cervidae > Muntiacus > Muntiacus reevesi. The sequence continues at coordinate 83,868,660 of NC_089254.1, read as the reverse complement.
AAATTCCAATGAACATGACAGTTAAATTTAAAACAGTTTTTTAGAATATTTCTATAAAAGATTAAAAGTCTTCCCTCAAATATGATGTAGAACAGGAAAATGCCACCTAGTAAACAACACAACGCAGAAAAAATATGCCCAAAATAATGTTCTATGTATTATTACTTGGCACCAAATTGAACTCCAAAAATGGCCTTAAATATTCTCACAAATCTGATACCATGTGTGTCAAAACCCAACTTTGACATTTATTAGGTTTCTGAAGGGCTTCCCTGGTGGCTCAGATGGTAAAGAATCCACCTGCAGTGCTGGAGACCTGGGTTCAATCCCTGTGTTGGGAAAATCCCCTGGAGAAAGGATTCTGGCCTGTTTTCTGGATTCCTCCAGTTTTCTGGTCTGGAGAATCCCACGGACTGTATAGTACATGGAGTCACAAAGATGTCTCAATTAGTCAGATATAAATCAGATATCATCCATAATTCTTGGAACTCTAGAGCATTTTCAGGATTTAAAAATACATATATATAATAAGCCTTCATGTAGAAAGCAGTTTCACTGACAGAACCCACAATGTTTTATTAAACCTGTCCATCAGTTTATAATACATTTCAAATGTCATTACTGCTATGATAATCACCTACAAGTGTGTTACAAATGAATATATATGTACAATACAAGCTACTGGTCAGGAAACTACAACAAAAATATGCGCAGTAACTCTCCAGAATCCATGTATATAACACATTTATAAATGGGACATGCTAATATAGCAAGAAGTGCAAAATGTTAGTAATAGCATACAGAGGAGGAGAAGGATGGAAAACTGGATCATTATAATAAAACATAACTTTACAATTGTGTATATTAAAGACAGATCAAAGATATATGATCCAATATCTTTTAATCACAAAGTTACTTTTTCAAGTATTAATAATATGGAGGAGTCCTTTTGTAAAACCTCTTAGTATAAAACAGCTGGATTCTGTAGAAAACATGATTTCCATTTTTCACAAAAAGTAAGGGAAACCACCTGAGTGTCAATAAAACAACCATAAACAACCTATGAACTGAAACCAATGGGGTGAGCATTGAGAACATACAAAGAGTGGAGTTTCCCTGAAGGCAATTTCTGATACAGGTTTGACTAGTTTTGAAAATGCTAAATCTAAAGTTCTGTAACTAAACCAGTAATGGTTCAGGGTTTGGAAAAGTGTCCCCTGGCTTTAGCAAAAGCCAACACAAATATCATCAGTATGTAAGTATCCTCAATCCAGTCAAACAGATTTTCTGTATGTAAAGATCAACCAAATATGTACTCACTTTCAAAATTTATCAACATGCAAAGAAATAAACTATCATGAGAGTCAACAAAAACAGATAAGTATGACTTCTAATACCATTATTAGCAAAAAAGACTATAATAGTTGTTTATGTTTACAGAAATTAAAAATAACTTATAGCTTACTTATTTTATGCATAGTATTTTGTACCTCTTAATCTCCGTACCAATGTCTGATGCTACTGACTAATACAAGTGAAGAGAGAGCAGAGACAGGTTAGCCTAGATGCTTTGAGTAGACAGATGCTTTTTTTTTTTTTTTTTTTGCTTGTTTGATTCTTCTGTTTTACAGGCTAAACAGTGAATGACCCCAGATGAAGTTATATCTAGATACATGATGAAGCTGTTAGTAGATCAGTCATGTTCAACTCTATGCGACCCCATGGACTGCAGCCCTCCAGGCTCCTCTGTCCATGGGATTTCCCAAACAAGAATACTGGAGTGGGTTACCATTCCTTTCTCCAGAGAATCTTCCTGACCCAGGGATTGAACCTGGGTCTCCTACATTGCAGGCAGATTCTTTATCATCTGAGCTACCAGGGAAGCCTAAGAAAGAGAGGCATAATAGAGAGACAGAAATAATAGATGAAAAAAATATATACAGTTGATAGATACTTAATAAATATTTGTAGCAATGAACCTATAAAGTAGGAAATATAATTGACAACATTTCACAGATCAAGAAACTCAAGTTTAGCAGAGTTGAGCATTTGTCCAATGGATCAGATCATCTTAATATATCCTAAAGTCTGAGACACAAGCAGGGTGCTTCCCAAAGCTCCAGCTCTGATGCCTGCATCTCCTAGGCATACTGACTTACTTTCCCAACCCTCCTGATTTTTCCTTCTTTTGGTTTATCATGTCAAAAAATGTCATTCTACTATAATTTTTGATGCATTTTGAGGAGACCAGCCCAGGGAAGATCCTCAGGATGACTTTGAGCACCTCAAGGACAAGAAGATGCCTGGGCAGGAGGAGACTAATGGATCTCCTGTTGGCAGGTGAACTGTGGCAAAATTACCTAAGGATACTAGGTACCTTAATTAACTAAAGAACCCGATGTTCACAAACATGAAGAGAAATCTATATCCACGAGTCTAGAATCTCTACTACCAACTAGTGGTCAGAGGAGTGGGTTTGGCAGGCAGGGATTTGAAAGCTGATCCTGCATTACTAAGTCATGCTTCCAATTCGGAAGGACTAGACAAAGGGCAGGTCGGGAGGCCAGAGTCTGCCTGTGCAGGCTTTCACAAGTTGGGTCTTACTCAAACCTGGCCATGGCCATGAGCTCTCCTGATAGCTGATTCCAAATAATCGGAAGAGGGAATATGGAGTTTTCTAAACTGCCTAGGGACATCCACAACTATTCAATGAAAGTAAAGAAATAAGAAGACTAATGATAACTAACTTCATGGGGTGTTTCTCTATATCAAGTAGTATTTTAAGTCCTTTTAAATAAATCACTTTCTTGAATCTTAACAGCATCCTATTTTAATCCCAATTTAAAGATGAGGAAGCTAAAACAGCAGTTAAATAACTTTTTCAAGACATGCTGATTATAAACTGGAGAGCCATATTTCAAACCCAGGAAGTCTGGCTATAGAGCCTGGACTCTCAAAAGCATCATCTTTCTTTAACAAGTGTAAATCCTATAAGTGCTAACATTTTTGGAAGTAAAAATGTGGATTTGCTGAAGCCTAGAGAAGAATTAAACAGAAAACATAGGATGTTTACAATGACCAACTGTGTAAAGCATTTATCACGGAAAATTTCAAAACTGATTTTTGAGAAGAATGTTAAGAGCAGCGTTAGCAAGCCCTGCCAAGAAAATTCTAAAAACTTAGAAATCAAAGAAGAGCTTTGCAGAGAAGAACTCTGCAGAGTTTTAGAAGTTTTAGAAGAACTCTGCTAAGCTTTAGCAGAACCAAAAAAGGGCTAAGATACCGATCTATCTTTAAGTGAACAAAGAATCTGCAGAGCCACAGACTAAGAAACCTCCTTTCTCAGTGCTGAGGTGAGCTTCCTTCATTGATGAGCTGGCTACAAAGTGCTCCTCATTCAGGTGCCTGGGGAATGATCTGTTCTGGGGGACTAGAATATGTAAAGGCTGATCTCATTACAGGAGTTTTGTTCGTCAAAGGAAAGTTAAAAGGAGTTCTTTGTGCTAAGTTGCTTCCGTCCTGTCCAAATCTTTGCAACCCTACGGACTGTAGTCCGTTAGGCAAGAATACTGGAGTGGGTTGCCATGTCTTTCTCCAGGGAATCTTCCTGACTCAGGGATTGAACCCAGGTCTCCCGCATTGCAGACAGACTCCTTACTGTCTGAGCCACCACGGAAGGGAGCCATTTCAAACTCTCATGTGTCTCTTGCACTGACAGGTGGGTTCTTTAATAAGGCCAAACAATTCTAAACTTGTGTTTTTCCCAGGTAAACTGAGTTTGTGGTAATAGTCCTGCACTGAAAAATGCCACCACCATTTTCTCAAATTAGTTGACAACACAAATCTGGGAGGATACCATAAAAAGAAGTTGTCAACCCACATTGTGAGATTGTGACAGTTAAGACCACGTATGATGGACTGATTTGTGTCTCCCACCCAAATTCATATGTTGACTCAATTGTGGAAGAAAACATCTGTCTATTAAAAAGAGACTATAATCTGTTTTACAGTATCTTTAGACTTTTGTCTTTTTTTCCCCGCTCATCTGATACAAATTTGAAGCTTATTTTCTGTCAGGAACTGTGTAAAGTCCTAGAAGATAATGGAAAGTGAAACTAAAATAATCACTGATTCACATAATAGTAATGAAAAAGCAGCTTGCAGTGTGGTTAAGCATGTCCCTCTGAATTAAAATGCTAGGTCCTTAACTAGCTAGGTGACCATGAACATGTAACTAAAGTGCCCCATGCTTCAATATCTTTTTTTTAAATTAGAAATTAAGACCCACTTTCCAGTAGGATTTTCTTTTTAATGGATCAAATAAAATAGCATTTACACAATATCTGGCACTAATAAATATTCAATAAATGTAATTTATTATTATTGTTATTATTTCTATAATAATACAGAGTCATTCTACCACTAGCAGAAATTCCTAAGTTAAATAATATAAAACTACCCCCGCTTTTTCTTTAATCCCTCCTTATCTGTTTTAAAAATATAAAAGTGTTGAAAGAGATTGTAAGAAAGCAGCTCCCCTGAGTGGGTCTCCACCCTTCTTCAAGGAAGCAACAGACTGCATTGTGAGAGGTAAGAAGACAAAGCAAGAACCAGTGCTTCTTCCTTCCCCTCAGCCTAAAGATGGGAGACTTCCTCTGAACCACTTGGAAAGCTTGGAATCTGTTGCCTCCAAATTGGGAGAGTCTGTGATGCCTAGAATACACCTGGTGTGTGGACCAGAAGAGGAAAAGGTAGAGAAGAGAGCTTGAGATGTAATTATACTCCCACCAATGGTGGGTGCCAAAAATGAATGATTTCTCCTGTGGACTAGATGTGGGCTCAAAGAGAGAAAAAACGTGTACCTGAAGCCATTTCAAACCCTTCTAAGATGACAACTTGGAGATGGGGAGTGACAGGGACTCCAACAGGGAGAAGACACACAGAATATGCCCCCAGAGACTGGCTGAGGGAGCAGTGATCCTCCAAATGGAAGGCCACTAAAAAAAGAACCAGGTCTAAACATCTCCTAGAGTCAGAGAGGAAGTTCATTCATGACAGATTTAGTCATCAGTCAAGCGAGAACATGACTGTCTGTCCTCTCTTCTCCCATCCTTCCCCTTATTCGTCCCAGGTATTCTCTAACACAACAAGCGGGGGAAGATGAATAAAAAGACTGATATCTCCCCACCCCTTCCCACCTAAGACATCTGGTCAAGCAACTGTAGATTACACAAAAAGCAGAAAGGGAGTGCAATAGGAACTCTGATGGAAGAGTGGAATATTAGTGCAAATCTTAGACAGAATGCTAGATTTGTGACTTGAGGGAGTATCTAGTGTTTTAAAGTAACCATAATTTTGTGCTTACATTTTTGCACCTTTACTAAGAATGAACATAGAGGTCATGGATCTGCTCAGTGTTCATCCATGACAGAGAAAATCTCTTATTGGTGAGTATGTTGTAAAGGGGCAGTTGGAGACAAAAATTGCTTTTCTTTATGATTACAGCCCGATCTCGTACCTTTTCAGTGCTTCATTTACACAGTTATCAAAAACCCACTGCATGCTAGGAACTGTACTTAGAACTACATGTTTGCTACTGCTAGTCAACATTGAAGGGTGTCTATGAGCCTGGTGCCCTGCTCAATTCTTTGCAAGGATAATCTTAATTGATCCTCAGACAGCTTTATGAGGGACATGCCACTGTTGTATACATTTGTTCAATTAGGGCCAAAAAGTACAGGCATCATGTTAAATAATTTTTCCAAGGAGACTTACTAAATTAAGTGGTCAGCCAGGATTTTATTTCATTTCTAGCAGAGTCATTTATATATTTATTCTTTTCCAGGAAGGTCATTTTTCTATTTATTATTAAAGTTGTTAATTTACTCAGAAAGGTTAGTGTTAGCTTAGTGGGAGCCTACGAGCCTACACCTACATTTTAGTAATCATTTTCTAAAAGTTTCCAATCATGTGACCCTTAAAACTTGATTCCATTCCATCAAGGAGCACAATGATCCAGTAAGCAAATCTGAGTCCAGGTTTTAACAAACCCTCAGTGGATTTAGAAAAGATGGGGTTAAAATAGAATGTCAAGAGAATTCCAGTGCATCTAAGATAGAAGCAAATGAAAGAGTTTCCTCTCACCCATAGGGCATGTGCTGGGCACTCAGAGTTCAAACAAGCAGCTCAGATTTCATTTAGAAACAATTAGGACAGCCAAGTAAACATCTGCTAAATGGACATCACAGGATCCATGACACACACACCATGTGAGTAAATGACTTTAAGTCAATATACAGTCACTGTGTACTGAATATGATCACTCTATAAACCAATCCTATAACACAAGTGTAGAAAAACATTATTTCCAAGAAAGATACAATTGGTTGAACTGGAATCTGATAGCAATTCCCTTTCATTAACATATAGCTCTCTAACCCAAATGACAAACTATGCACATTTCATTGTGTATTGAAATAGCAAGCTATACTTTCATCACAGGCCGATTATAGAAATTAATAATGAAAAAAGTGCTTGGATTATACAAATATGGTCTGCTTACATTTTCAGGCCTGAGAGAAAAGTTCTTTTTACATAGCACCAAGAATGAAAGCCTAAAGCAAGACTTAAACACTTAGTTTCAAGAATAAAGACTAGCTGAAGAATAATTCATGAATTCATAAATCATCCATTTCTATTGCAACTATTACATGGCCATCAATAAATTAGAGAAGTAATATGTTTGCTTCTGTGTTACAACCATATTAAATTATTAAAACACTGTGTCTACCACTCAGAGTATGATTTTTATTATTGTTTTCTGCTATAGATTTTCATTTAGCCTTTGGAGAGCATCCATATTCACAAAGTGCTTTGTAGTCATTTAGTACTTTTCAGCGGCAGCAATCTAAGGGCACCTACAATATTGAATGAGAAATCTGGCCTTAAAGAAGACTTAGAAAAGCCAGGGAAGGGAATGGTTTTATTTTTTCTGTGCCCCCCAAAATCTGGAATCCATACCTTGTCTAGTTTAAAAACAAAACTCTGTTTTCTTTAGGCAATACTTTTTAAATTATTTTTAAAGGTTTAAGTCAAAGAGTTTTAAATATATTTCAATATTTTGAATGTGAAACTGATGGTCTGGATTCTATGACTGGCAGTATATTGACTCATTTTCCCTGGTGTCACTTATTACGTGATGTCAATACATGTTAGTTATTTAGTTATTCAATAATTTTAGTTACTCAATATGTTAGTTACTTAATACATGTTAGTCGTTCAGTCGTGTCTGATTCTTTGCAACCCTGTGGACTGTAGTCCACCTGGCTCCTCTGTCCATGGGATTCTCCAGGCAAGAATACTGGAATGGGTAGACACTTCCTTCTTCAGGGGATCTTCATGACCCAAGAATTGAACTTGGGTGTCCTGCATTGCATGAAGATTATTTACCATCTGAGCAACCAGGGAAGCCACAATACATGATGTACATGCTTAATTCCTCTAGGACAAATAGACAAAGTAGACGGAAGCCCCCTTAGGAAACTGTCTTCATGTATTTAATAATTTGGATGAAACTACTCCTGCTGCTGTACTGAAACACTAATTGAAGTAGATGTATCCACAAAGTGCGCTAGTGAGAAATAAACTTACTTTGCTATAAGTCAAAGTTCATCACATCAAATGGCCAAGGAAGTTCAGTTCAGTCTCTCAGTTGTGTCCAACTCTTTGCAACCCCATGGACTAAAGCACGCCAGGCCTACCTGTCCATCACCAACTCCCGGAGCTTACTCAAATTCATGTTCATTGAGTCGGTGATGCTGTCCAACCATCTCATCCTCTGTCGTCCCTTTCTCCTCCTGCCTTCAACCTTTCCCAGCATCAGGGTCTTTTCCAATGAGTCAGTTCTTTGTATCAAGTGGCCAAAGTACTGCAGTTTCAGATTCAGCATCAGTCCTTCCAAAGAATATTCAGGACTGATTTGCTTCAGGATAGACTGGTTGGATCTCCTTGCAGTCCAAGGGACTCTCAAGAGTCTTCTCCAATACCACAGTTCAAAAGTATCATTTCTTCAGCACTCAGTTTTCTTTATAAGTCCAACTCTCACATCCATACATGACTACTGGAAAAAGCTTTGACTAGATGGACCTTTGTTGGCAAAGTAATGTCTCTGCTTTTTAATATGCTCCCTAGGTTGGTCATAGCTTTTCTTCCAAGGAGCAAGTGTCTTTTAATTTCATGGCTGCAGTCACCATCTGCAGTGACTTTGGAGTCCAAGAAAATAAAGTCAGCCACTGTTTCCACTATTTCCCCATCTATTGGGCATGAAGTGATAGGACCAGATGCCATGATCTGAGTTGTCTGAACGTTGAGTTTTAAGCCAGGTTTTTCACTCTCCTCTTTCAGTTTTATCAAGAGGCTGTCTAGTTTTTCTTCTCTTTCTGCCATTGGGTGGTGTCATCTGCATATCTCAGGTTATTGATACTTTTCCCGGCAATCTTGATTCCAGCTTGTGCTTCATCCAGCCAACCAAAGGAAAAACAAAAAGCAATATTTTTTTGAATTAACACTTTCAAAGCTAGATTTCTTTAGCTCAAGTTCTGAGTAGGCCTCAGATGGAGGAATGGAAGCTTACTTTAGATGCCCTTAAGGTCTTTGCAAACCCTTGACTAGGTGTAACATCTGGCAAGGTCTTCAAGATCATCTACTAGTCCAATTCCATTTCACATGTAAGGAATATGAAGCACAAATACAGAGTTTCCTAATCCTTCTTTGGTCTCCTCTGATGTATTGAAACAGTAAGGAATTCACAGTAAGTATCTTCCTTGATCATTTGGAATATTATTTTGATTATTGAAATGAAGGGGTAAATTATTGAAATAAAGTTGTTTATTCCTACCCATTAGAAAGTATTAGATTAATACAGGTAGATTCACTTTTTTCAAAGTTAGACTAATCACACTTGCATTGCTCTTTGTAGGCCTTAGTGTTATAGTCAGTTGAAACACTTATTTGCATTGTCCTTATTCAAAGGTAATTTAAATAAATAATCTAAACACAGAATGAATTAAAGTCAACACCTACCAAAAGTCCTAAGTGACTTTACATATATCACTTTCTAATGCTACAAATGAACAATTTGCATTCTGACCATAAGAAAGTCCAAATCATTGTGACTATTGAAGAGTCAGTGTTATGAATGATTTGCCATGGGCAGACAGGACAGCATAATAAGCTTTATTTACTGTAATCCTGCCCCTGCCAGGAAAAGACTTGTTTCAGTGTGGCTTTTTTTTTTTTTTTTTTTTTTTGGCAAGATCACAAGGTTCTTTTTAAGTAAATGAATAAATATGAGCCACTAAAACTGATTTCACATCCTACATGAATGAATGCAGTAGCAAAAATGATGCATGACCCAGTTTTCTCTGATTTCTGCTTACAAAGCAGCATATGGTACCATCTATTAATTAAGATACACCATTTTAAAAATGAAATACTCAAAAAAATCATTATTGTCTCCTAGGTTTTGAATACTATCACTGAATATAGATTCACGTGGCATAGTGCTAACATGTAAATATTAATGTCTTGTAAACACTTGATAGAATAAAATATGGCCATCTCCTTATCATAGAAGTCAACACAGCATGGAACACAGAGGACATTGACCCATATTAGCATACCATAAGAATATGTAATAAAAATGTAGTACATGAGGCTTTTTATATCATTATTGAGTAATAAATTGTCAAGCTATGAGTCTGGGAAAGACACCACTGATGTTTTACCCTGGTGAGAAATCAAATCAGGTTTTTATGTGATGTCATTCCACAGGGACATTTTCTAGAAGAAACATTTTCAGAATGTTTAAGACATTTAACACATATTTTTTTCTGTTGCATAGGCAGCTGTTAGCCTGTGTATTCAAAAATGAAAACCAAAATCAGATAAAATTGGATCACAAGCCATTTCTGTTAAAAACAAATTGAACACTAGCTAATGGGCAAGTAAAAGGCAAAGCACAAATTAAAAAACATAAAAATAATGGAGAAGGAAATGGCAACCCACTCTAGTAATCCTTGTTTGGAAAATTTCATGGACAGAGAAGCCTGGTGGGCAACAGTCCATGAGTTCACAAAGAACCATGAACATGCACAAGCACACATACCTTTAAAAGAAGACTAATAAATTTGAAGAACTTTTAAAAATAAAAGAAATGTGTAGGTTTTTTTTTTTATTTTTTTTTAAAGAAAGCCTCTACCAGCCTCAGGCCCACACTCATCATACCTAGTCAAGGGCCCCAGAAGAGAATACACTTGGCGAGTGAGCCAGGTACATGGATATCAAGCAGAAGATGGGGAATTCAGAAATTGCTAGAAGGTATTAAGAGAAAAGCTGGTGACAGCACAGCTGGAGCCACGGAGGATCCAACGGAAAAAACTGGATAGAGAAACAGAATAAAGTATGACACAGACCTAGAGAATCTATAAAAAGGAGAGAAAACCAAGTCTAGAACTCTGGTGCTTAGGCAAAGAGATTTTTATCGGTTTCATTCAGCCTTGTCTGTGTCAGGGAGAGATGCTGAAATGGACTCCATACCTCCTAAAGCAATCCTTCCTCTTTAATTTCCCTTTATACCCAGATTGGACGTGTAAACATGGAGAGAAAGCAAGACAACAGAAAGGGCATTTTGAAAGAGTTGAACACAAGTGGAGATAGAGTTCTGAGAAGGTAGACACAGGCCATAGGGTTAAAGGGTCTTAAATTCATGGACTTGGACATTTAAGAGCAAAGACATAAAAGCAGATGTGTCTGTTATTCCCTGGCCCTCCAGTAAGTTCTTCTTTTGGAGTCACTTCTACCCACAAAGCTTGAACTTTTGAGTCTGATTCTAGCCCAGGCCAGTAGCAGAGAGTGTGATTATAAAAGAAAGAGGGAAGACTTTTTAATAAGAGTATCAGAGAAGATATGAACAAATGGTTTAGTCCTTCAATCTGCAGATAATCTTTCGTTAATTCTTTATGATTTGAATTTTTATAATTGACCAACAGCACTCAGTCATAATAAACCATTTTGTCAACTTCATTCGAAGTTGACAAGCTGACTCTTTGTGACCCTACAGACTGAAGCCCACCAGGCTGCTCTGTCCATGGAATTTTCCAGGCAAGAATATTGGAGTGGGGTGCCATTTCCTTCTCCAAGGGATCTTTTCAAACCAGGGATCTTGTATCTACTTCACTAAAGGCAGAATCTTTGCCCACTGAGTCATTGGGTAAGTCCCAGTTTGGATTACCATATTTCTCAAATAAGTAGGAGATGTTTATTTTTCTGTTTATTTTGACTAATGATTTAAATCAGTTCTTTCTGACATCTCCATTTGTGTAGTTCATTAATTAGGCAGTTATATCATTCACAGCAATAATAAAGCAGAGTTGATCAAAGTACATTTGCTTATTTCCTCAAGTCTAATAATAGTTACCAAAGAAATGAACAAGTGACTCAGACTTCCAGGCTGAGTGGCCCTCCTAAGCCTCCTTCTGCCCTTCAGCCTGTCCTTACAGTCTCCGGCATACACACCAGAATCTATCTTTGGCACTCCTCAGACTCTTGTTTGTTGTTAAAGGGCAGATGAAGGAAAGAGAAAGAGGAAATAAATTGAGTGAAATAGGAAAGGGCAAGGGGTGGGGAGGGAGTGCACAGAGAGGAAGTAAAATCATTTCCCTTCTATGTCTGGTACAGTCTCAGAAGGTGACTAACCCCAAAATTCTAAAAATGAAGCTCCAACGAAGTTCAAAGCAAGGACCCAGACAGAGAATCACCATCTTCTCTGTCCCTGCCTGGTCCTACACCTTGTCCTGCCTGGCTGAGGCTTTTACATCTAACTGTGCTGCCCTTCTCCATGCCTGATCTCCAAACTGCAACCCAGAGAGATGGATGGCATGTTTAAGGACACCCAGCTGTTCACATCTGTGCCAAAATTCAGACTGTGTTTTCACTATAGATTTTTTTCCATAAAAACATTTTTTTCTTGGACCCTGGACTCAGTGTAGATTTCAGATACAAGGCCAAAATCAGTCTCCTTGAAAACTAAAAGTAGGGACACAGAGATTTCATGAACCAGTATGGAAGCTTGAACAAAAAGATCAGATGGACTTGCAAATTATGCATAAATAACCAATCTGTAAAAAAAAGAAAGAAAGAATTAATGAAGCCAATGTACATCCAAAATGAAGGACATGTATGTGTAAGAGGTAGAAACACAGTAACAGATAAGCAGGGACAGAGACAAAGAGACAGAAAGAGACAAAGAGACAGAAAGAAACTTATTTTTTCTTTCCAACTCCTGTGAGGATGAGCTGCACTTACTGAAATTGAGTCTTATAAAGGCCTCTGTACTCTTAATCATCCCCATCAAATCCTTCTTGACATAAAACAGGGTTTAAAAAATAAACAGGCGTATTATTGAGCAAAAAATTGATTCAAAATGTGCAGCACCGACCTGGAAGTGCTTAGGGGAGAGACTTAGCAAGAGAAAGTACAGGAGAAAAGAAAGGAAATTATTGATTAGCTACAGTTTAAAGCCTAGTTGTGGAGAAGGAAATGGCAATGTTATTTTGTGAGTATATTCTAAATGAAAAAAGGGCTTCCTTGGTGGCTAAGATAATAAAGAATCCTCTTGCAATGTAGGAGACCTGGGATTGATCCCTGGGTCAGGAAGATCCCCTGGAGGAGGAAATGGCAATCCACTCTTGTATTCTTGCCAGGAGAAATTCCATGGACAGAGGAGCCTGGCAGGCTACAGTCCATGGGGTCACGATGAGTCAGACACAAGTGAAGTGATTGAGCATGCAAGGAAACTGAGAAAAAACAAAAAATGTCTACTATAGATTTTTGCATTGGAAGTTTCTTTCTTCTTTACTTTTTTTCTTTGTAAGTGGTTATTTTATCCACTTGTATTATCTCCATATATAAGAAAAGATTTGGGGGATGGGAAAACTCACTGAAATTGTCTTTAACTGCAATGAATTTGGTTTCACAAATGACTGGTTATTATTCCAAAAATAAAGGAAGCTTCTGAATAAAGGGATGTAAAAAAGAGGGCCAACATATAAACACATTTCTCAATGGTATTTTTATTACTTAAATACAAATTGTATAGTCCAGACTACTTGTGTTAAAAATCATAGTGTACTCTTTACCAGATAAACAAATGGGATTGAGTAGTAAGCTTCTCTCATATGGAAAACTATTAACATTGACTAAAGCATACTTTAATACTGGAATGTTATCTTCAATAAAATGTTGAAAGTTAGTGGGGTTACTCAGCTAACTCCCTTTTTAGGTCATCAGCCCTTCTTTTAAATTCCTTTCTGACACTCAGTTGTATGTGCATGTGCGTGCTCAGTGACCCCATAGACTGTAGCCTGCCAGGATCCTCTGTCCATGGACATTTCTAGGGAAGAATACTGGAGCAGGTTGCTATTTCCTTCTCCAGTCAATTGAGTGATTGCATACAATAATGAGTTATGAAATAGCAATTTGTATTCTCATAAAAGGCAGTCATAAAGGTACATATTAAAAGATCATTAAGTATATAGATAAGAAAATAAATTCCCTTAAGTCAGCTCACCAGATAGTTCAAGTACATTAAGGAATTCTTGACAGAATCACAAATGTCACTAAAGGAATTTCAGATTGTGAAGAAATACCTACCATTATCTCAAGGCCAAAATAGATACGTGATTTTTGTGACCACTCTCCTTGGAGGAACACCCTTTCATCGTGTCTCTAATTTCACAATAGTATCTTCCATTGCCTCATTTGTGAATTAAATTTTAAATTATTTCACACTCTGAAATAATTGCAAACAGACCAGATGAGGCTGTCCAGATTGAAAGCCATCACAGTGCTGTGTTTTGCCATTTTTGTAATTTATTTTTCTTATTGACAAATAGTTTATTTAAGGCTTTGCCTTTTTTTTTTTTTTTTTTTTTTTTTTTGATGTAGCTTTATCACCAAGTCACGAATACAGCACATTTACCTACCTAAGTTTCAAATCACGGCAGAGGAGACTTCATCTTATCAAAGTAGAAAGTTAAGCAGTCAACCACAGAAAGAGTAGGGTTTGAGAGAAGCTTTAAAATCAAAGTCTATCCTGTCATTAAAAAATTTAAATATTTTTCTTTGGGATTCTTTACCAAGTTACTTGACTATAATCAAAAATTGGGGGAATCTCCTGTAAGTTAGTCAGGAACCTCACTAAAATGCTACCTGTGACATGGTCTTTAAAATAATATCGTACTAAATTAAAGACCATCCTTCTTCTCAGCCAACAGAGTGAGCTTTAAGAGGCTCAGAAATTCCCAGTTCATTTAAGAATGATGCATGTTCCTTTAATTAAGGCAAAACATATCTGTCTACTCAGAATTAGAGATGGAATCCTAACACAGTGATTTAAGATGTAAATGAGTAATAATGCCTTGGAGTCATGGGAGGGAGAAATATTATGAGAGTTCCTGAAAAACTGGATAAAATATTCTCTGGGAGAAAGAGAAAATTGTGTGGACAAGTAGTCTGAGAAACTTAAAAGGACGTTAAAACATCGCCTAGAATAACCCCTTCTGATAATAAAGTTCTCATGGTTCTTTAGAAATAAATGGCTTGGAAGAAATCCTAAATAGTCTTACTTTAAAGTATATTGTACTTTATAGCAAGCTTCAAATGCATTAGCCTAGCTCATGTTTCTCTCCTATAATCTTCCAGCAGATGTATCTAAGGATATATTTAGCTTTCAAAAAAATCTTACATCTTGTTCTATATGTCTCAGAGGAAAGATATCATTCATACCTTTTCTATGAAGACAAAACATAAAAATTACTTGATACTGAAGATGAAACACTGTTTACAAAATCTTTTAGCCGCTAGAGTTACTAACATTGAATAATTCTGTGGTGAAATGATAGTGATATACTTACAAAATGCACATTCACACACCATCACTGACCATTATTATTAAAATTACAATGGTCACATGACTTAGTGCTTCAGAGAGCGTCTTGTTAATTCCAATTCTTTTCCTAAAAGAACATATTTTCTCTGATAAATAAAATACATTTCCTTGTTGAGTTCCAAAAGTGATTTCTAGTCTGATTACCTCAGAATGTGTAGACTCAATGAGTAATGGAATTGGGGGGTGGTTTTGTAACAGAAAAATAAAAGGCTAGATGGGAAATGATGCAGTAAATAAAAGACATTTCATTTTAAAGATATACAAGAAAATACAGAAGTTGACTTTCTGATGAGAGAAAATTGGGATTGTGGGGGTGTATGAAACGAGATAACTTTTATTGCTTTTACTTTAAGGTTTTCCATCCTAATAGTTTTTAACTCTGTGTATGAACTTTTATAATGAAATCAAAGTCCCCAAAATGTACCAAGAAATATCTCTGAACATTAGCAATAATGCAGTGCTATTTCATATAACTCACTTGGAATTCAGTAGCATCCATTGGGATTTCCTTTGACTTTTTTTTTAAGTTGGACTTATAGTTTCTGCATGGGGCTTACCTGGTGGCTCAGCAGTAAAGAATTTGCCTGCCAACATAGGAGACATGAGTTCAATCCCTGGGTCGGGAAGATCCCTTGGAGGAGGGCACGGCAACCCGCTCCAGTATTCTTGCCTGCAAAATCCCATGGACAGGAGATATTAATAGGTCTGATATAGATGATTTCTGTTTTAAGTCACTAAGTGTGGGGGTGATTTGTTATGTAATTCTATAGTGACACTCCCTGATAGCTCAGTTGGTAAAGAATCTGCCTGGAATGCAGGAGACCCTGGTTTGATTCCTGGGTTGGGAAGATCCTCTGGAGAAGCGATAGGCTACCCACTCCAGTATTCTGACCTGGAGAATTCCATAGACTGTATAGTTCATGGGGTCACAAACAGTCGGACACAACTGAGTGACTTTAGATCACTTTTCACTTTCACTTTCTATAGTGACACTAGCTTTTCAACACATAGGATGAAGAAGAAAAATCATGCTCATTCCAGTAAATGAAGGAAAAATATTTGTTTAAATTCAACATCAATCCATGAAAAAAGAAACTCATAGCAATTAAGAATAAAAGAGAATTTCCTTATTTAAAAAATACAGTCCCCCAATCTCCCCCCAAAAAAAACAGTCCCCAACCTCCCAAAAAGAACTGTGGCAAATATCATACTTAATGCAAATGTTAATAGCATTCTTTCTAAAATAATAAATGAGACAAGGATATTTTTCTCACTTGTTTTCAAACTGTAGTGAGGAAAAAGATATAAAATGAAGGAAAAAAATTAAAGTAAAACTGTTATTATTTACACACACATATATACTCAATGGGGATTTCCCAAGTGGTGCTAGTGGTAAAGAACCTGCCTGCCAATTCAGGAGGCATGAGACACAGGGTACCTGGGTGGGGAAGATGCCCTGGATGAGGGCATGCCAGCCCACTCCAGGGTTCCTGCCTGGAGAATCGCATGGACAGTGTAGCCTGGCAGGATACAGTCCATGGGGTCGCAAATAGTCAGACACGACTGAAGTGACTTAACACACAAGCACATATACACACATAATTATTAGAATTAAAAATTATCTAAAAATCAATTGTGCTTATAGTATCCACAAAGAAAATATATAATTTTGCAATAAAAAATCAAATAGCTTCAGGATTTATTGATTGAACAAACAGTATACTCTGAGAATATTTATCATTAGTGATGTTTATTAATGGAAAAGACTTATACAAGAACTAAGATACTTCTTGGGTTTGGTTTCTTTAATAATTGGAATCTATTCAGTGCATGCTTGAATTAACAGGGTTTCTGTTTTGTTTTGTTTGGGGTCTGTATTTTAAAATTAATTCAGACCTCTTCTAGGTATAACAGATTTCTTGGACATGAAACATCTGATAGAAAATCATGAAAGTATTCACCCAATTTCCTCACCCCATGCTCACTGTAAATAGTTTTGAATGTGTCATTATTTATCATTTTCAGCACTCAAAAAATCAATGGCAGGGTTCCCAGTTCAAGATGGTGATATACGAGTATCGTGAATATGATGAGTCCTCTCACAGACTCATCATATTGACAGCTGTATATGGACCATATTCTCCTGAAAAAAACCTAAAAACTGTCTAAGTCACTCCCACACATCTGGCAGAGGAGAGAAGCCACCGTCTCACCAGAGACTCCACACTGGGGAGGGAACGCGAAACCCAGAACTTCTCCTTAAAAGACTTGAACTCCACATCAGGCACCTCCAAATTCTAAGACCTGTCCCTGAGAGATGAGCTCCCCAAACATCTAGCTTTAAAAACCAGCAGAGTTAAGGGCCACGAGACCCACCAGGTTATAAAGACCTGAGAGAACACTCTGAAAGGGCGTGGGCGCTTGGACTCACCCACTGCAGGGCCCAGGGAGGAAGCAGCAAGTCCGGTGACAAGGGTACTGTGTGGGGGAGGCTCGCTGACTGGTCTTGGCTCCCCAGCCTGATGGGCAGCCGTCTGACCTGGAAAACATTTGGCGGCCTGCATCCTCCCTGGGACGGAAGCTGCAGGCGGCCATGTTTTCGCCCTTTTTTCCTTCGCTGGTGGGCGTCACCTCACCTCCCCTCTGCCTTGCTGCAGCTTGCGGCTTCTCCCAGACGGAAGCCATGTCTCTGGTTTCCTGGTGTTTGCAGCAGGGACCCAGGAGATACCTCTGAATCTCTGGCTCTGGGGTTTGAACTGGTGGCCCCACAAGACTGTGTATATTTGCATATTTTCAAAGTTGCTGCCTGGGGGGTCTGACTTCCAGTCTGCCTGAATCTCCGTGCTGCCTAGATTCCTCAATTTGGGACATCAATGTCTTGGAAAACCTTCAATTACTAGGAACCACTACAAATAAAATGGGCTGCTTGGACAATCACAAAGGTTTGAGAGATAACTAAGAGCCAGGGCAGGGTTCAAGGAAGAGGCTCATCTCCTACAGTAGTTCCTTCCTTCAAGACTGGGAAGGGGGCTATTAGTCTAAAGCACAGACACCAACACAGAGGCATGCGAAATGAAGAAATTGAAGATCATGCTCCGAACAAAAGATAGAACCTCAAAAAAAGTAGTGCCATGTTCAGACTCATCATAAAATAGGACTTGTCAAATAAAATGTGCATATTTGCTCTTCCTTCTTAGAAAAAATAGTTTTATCATGGTCTTATTGGATTTATTTATTAAAAAAAAAAAAAAAGGCTCCATCTCTGTGTCTTGAAGTGTTTCTGGGTCATCTAAATCCTTATAAACGTGAGACATGCTGTAAAGACAGGGATGAGCAGGGAGCTAGATGTTGAGATGGAGGGAGAAAGAGAGATTGAATGATTCTAATTTACTGCTTACCTGTTTCTGGGACTGATTATGATCAGGGTGATTAATATATACTGGGACCCATAAAATGGAAGACCCCCCAGTGGCCTGGCCCATGTCACAAACTGAAACTTAATTCAGCCTGGGTTTATGGGAAACACCTCACTGCCAATGAAACCCAACCACACCAACCCCTACCCTCCAGCTCCCTAACTCAGCTTACACTAGAAAACAGGACCCCTTAGGCTTTGAAGAAAACCCTGACCTCCTGACCATTGTGCCCTGTTTCTTCATTGCCTCTTTTTTATCTCTTAGGCTTTTTAAATTTTTATTTTATTTTTCATTGGATGATAATTACTTTACAACATTGTGATAGTTTCTGCCATGCCTCAACATGAATCAGCCATAGGTATACATGTGTCCCTTTCCTCTCAAACTTCCTTCCCACCTCCCTCCCCGTCCCACCCCTCTAGGTTGTCACAGAACACTGGTTTTGGATTCCCTGTGTCATATAGCAAATTCCCATTGGCTATCTATTTTACATATGATAATGTATATGTTTCAACATTACTGTCTCAAATCACCCCACCTTCTCCCTCCTCCACTGGGTCGAAAAATCTGTTCTTTATATTTGTATTTCCATTGGCATTGCCCCTTTTAACTCTCTATAAAACTCCATTTTGCCTAAAATCCCTCGGGGAAGAATGCTTTTTTGCATGTGGGGGACCTGTACTCCCGCCCAATCCATGGATTGCTTTCCTTGAATAAAGGGCATCCAACTCTTTTTTAGCACTTTAGCTGCATTTTTGTTGTTTGACAATAACAAATGAGGCTATGCTTTTACTTCCTCTGTTCTGTTCTAGTGACTAGAATGCTAGAGCTCTTCAAAGATAGAAAATGTGCCTTTTCCTTAGCAACTATCTTGTACAGCATTTAATAAAATGCTTATTACTGAATATTTAGATTTCTACCTACCTGTCAATCAGTCCATCATTTTCACTCCTTTATTTTTGGTTGTCTTCTGCTTAGGAACTGATCTTCAGAATTTTATTTCTAATAGGTTGTCATCAGGAAGAAGTGAATGACCATCTGCAATGTTGGTCCTCTACTCCTTCAACAACTGTCTTTTAAGAAGAAGCTTTTCAAAGATTGAAGAATAGCATTTCCATGTGCTCTTATATTTCAAGGAAATTTTAATTGTATGGTCTTTAAAAGTGTTCTGGCAGGAGCTAGCCTAAAATATTAGTGATTCAATGCTTAGTTTCTTATCCAAAGGCATCTTCCCCATGGACTTGGGTCGCTAAGGAAAGAAGAGTTGACCCACTTCTGAACACCAAGAGTATGCGTTTGTGTTTATAGCATCCAGGAGTTGTTGAAAGGGTGAGTCAGATCAATAACAAATTTTATAGTTACAGTCATTTGCAGGCACAAACAGCACTTGACTGTGAGCAGTTTTGGTCTTAGTTTGTATTCTTTACTTCCATTTCAGAAGAGACTGACCATTCTTAAAAGGCAACAGAGATGAAATGTTGCCTGTGCTGGTGGTGAACCCTGTATTTAAACCTCCAGTAGGCACAGACACAAATCAAGGCAAAGTTCTCATTAATTACACAGAAATGTGAATATGGGAAACAAATAGCTTTCTGAAAGGCATGTTAAATTAAATTATATGATTTTAGCACTATCTGTACAGCTAAAGAGCTCTCCTCTCTACCTCCAGCCCTCAGAAAAGAAACCTGTGGATTTTAAAGGCTAAGAAAATAAATAAAAAGGGCATTCAAAAGAGGCAGCAGAGATTGTATGTTTCCAATTACCTTCCTCATTATTAAGGACTGTTCCTTTCATATTCTTGTGCACCAGCTTTTAGTGCACTGAGTTGAAAAGCAATTTCACCTTGCTCTGGGAAAATAAGAATCTGAATCCCCAGTTGGAGAAAAGGAAATGTGTACCAGCTGTCATTATTTAAGCATACGTCTAGTTTTGGATCTGTTTTAAAATGTGAATAGCAGGAAAACATAAAAGAAACTATTCTTTATGCTGGTCTGAAACTAGGAAGAGATGAATCCCACTGGAGAGAGCCTGTTTCTACTTGGTTTTAAACCCAGTTTTCAGATGAAAGCGCCTTGGTGAGGTGGAGGCGAGGCCTTGCTTTGTTAAGCAAATGGTCGGCTTACCTCCAAAGCTTCAACCAGCAGGACTTGTTCTTTCCATTCTGTTCTGAACCAGTTTCAAGAGCAAAAGGATGTTTGTTGTTTCAGGACTGGATGCTGTGAAGGACCTTTGGAAACTAAATAGTCTCTAGTACATGCTCTTGCATACCAATGTCTCCAGAACTCATCTGGCTTTCACAGATAATTTAAAGTTTCATGTCCTAAAATAGTTGGGTATGTTTATCTCTTGCTATAGCACATTTTAAGGAAGCAAAGTAACTAGCTTAACATTTTAAGAACTTAAAAATTATGGGAAAAAATAAAATAAATTGAAAATAGGACTCTAGATATAAAAAGAATAACTTTCCTTTTTTCTCTACTTTAGAAATGAAGACAGCATAAAAAGAAAAGGATTGAGGTCAGTGAGAAGGAGGAAGGGTGGAAAGTGTGGAAGAAATTGACAAAATCCATATAATGGGGTTGCACTTACCTGAAAGAAATAAATGTTAAGTTATGCAATAAAAAAATCTTGAAACATTTCCACGTTATTTCTCTTTACCTTCCTCTTGCATATCAGAACTTATACACTAGAGTTTCATGTGAATATGAGTAATTTAATAAGGATCAAGACCACTGGGAAATGAAGTCCAAGTGTTTTCTAAAGCCTGTCATCATAAACCAGAATGTACAAATTAACCAAATTTCTGTATTTCTATCCAAATTAACCTCAACAACCATTTTATGTATTTATTTTCCCATTCTGAACTCTAATGTTTTCAGCAATTTAATTCACTAGTACATTGACAATGAATCTCTCTTTAACCAAAATTTAGCCAGGCTCCTCTGAGCCTTTCCCAGGCTCCAGTGATGATCTGCTAAGCTCAGATTTAGCAAAGAATCCCACTAAACCAGTTTATAAAGAATCCTCACCGTTGATATCTAATCAAGCTCCTCTCCTCTCTCACCCTTGACACCTAATAAAGTTACTTTCCACCAGCTTCTTCAGCTTACCCAATGACTATACTTTCTGAATTGTAACTATTATTGTATTTAGAATTGAGTTTAATCTCTCTCCCCTATTGCAATAGTCTTGAGTAAAATCTTTCTTGCCATCTTAACACGTGTACAGTGCTTTTCATTTTCTTGCTCTAGTGTGTAATGTTAGATTGTAAGCCACCAGTCTCAATCTTGCTTCTCAGAAATTTGAGTTCTTAGCATTGTGATATTTTATCTTTATTTTTAAATTATGTCTTCACTGCATTTATATTCTTACTAGACAATAACTTCTCACTGTGTCTCCTTCTCTTTTCAACAGAATGAACTAAGGGAAAGGAGAGATGCTGGATGACTTCCAAAGCAAGTAAGATGCTGAAAGAACAAAGAGGTGAGATTCAACCTGAAAAACAAATAAATGAGAAGGAGGGATGAGGACTCGAAAGAAAGAGGCAATAATAGGTATCATTTTAGAAGTGATCCACAAACCTGACATGATTTTGTACCTCCCCTTCTATTAAGAAGTCTTCTGGGTCAGACTCCAGAATTGGGTAAACGTAATTAAAACATCAATTCCTTCTCAAAATGTGCTAATCCCAGTGACCAATCTCCCTAACATCCTCCAGAGTTTCTGCCTTCCCCAGAGCTTAAAAACTCTCCTGCCTTTTGTTTCAGCGGAGTTGATTCAATTGACCCCTATTTGTAACATGTTTCCCCCACCCTGGGGTGGGGGGTTGTCATTTGTTCATTTGTTTGTTTTTGGCTATACTGTGAGGCATGTGGAATCTTAGTTCCCAGATCAGGGATCTAACTCATGCTTTCTGCAGTGGAAGCATGGAGTCTTAACCACTGGACCACCAGGGAAGTCCCTGCAATAGTTTTGAATAGTCTTCCTCACCACCTTTAACAGCATCTAATGTCGCAAAGTGTCAGACACGACTGAGCGACTGAACTGAATTTTTTTTTTTTTAATACTGTGAATATCTCGGTTGCAGTTTCTTAGGCCAGAATGAATGAACCTCTATTTTGGCTCTTAGCTTCTGGCTCCTTCATCAGCCCTTACAATCCCAGGATTATAGATTTGCTGACCTAGAGACAACATTAAGTGAGACATCAGTTCTCAGTTTTGAAATAAAGGTCTGAAGTGGCTGGTAACTGACCTTGTATCACCTCTACCTCAAAAGGTTCAGCTTCAGCTGGGGATATTTCACATTTGGAACCTGGGATCTTCTACCTTCTGCCTTGCAACTCCTTAGCTTTTCTAGAGCCTGTGGCTTTGTGTGGACTGATAGAGCAGTAGTGAGGCTCTCCCTTTAAATTGGTTATATAATTAGAGGCTGTCCAAGCGAAGAGGCTCACAATGGAATGTTGCTGTTCAGTCACTAAGTCATGTCCAACTTTTTGCGACCCCATGAACTGGAGCGGGCCAGGCTTCCCTGTCCTTCACCAACTCCCAGAGTTTGCTCAAACTCATGTCCATTGATTTGGTGATGCCATCCAACCATCTCATCCTCTGTTGCCCCCTTCGCCTCCTGATTTCAATATCTCCCAGCATCAGACTCTTCTTTAATGAGTCAGCTCTTTGTATTAGGTGGCCAAAGAATTGGAGCTTCAGCTTCAGCATCAGTCCTTCCAATGACTATTCAGAGTTGATTTCCTTTGGGATTGACTGGTTTGATTCCTTGCAGTACAAAGGACTCTCAAGAGTCTTCTCCAGCACTACAGTTTGAAAGCACCAATTCTTTGGCATTCAGCCTTCTTTAGGTCCAGCTCTCACATTCGTACATGACTACTAGAAAAGCCATAACTTGGACTATATGGACCTTTGTTGGCAAAATAATGTCTCTGGTTTTTAATATGCTGTCTAGATTTATCATAGTTTTTCTTCCAATGAGCAAGTGTCTTAATTTCATGGCTATAGTCACTGTCCACAGTGATTTTGGAGCACAAGAAAATAAAGTCTGCCACTGGTTTCATTTCCCCATCTGTTTGCCATGAAGTGATGAGTGACTGAACATGCATGCTCAATGCCATAAGTTGATGCCATCTGTTTACAAGATGAATTGTCTGTCTGTACCTATATCAATATTGTCTTATATGATACAAAAACACTAGATGTTGTATGTATTATTAACATTAGACATCAAAATAAAAAGGTAATGTGAGAAATTTATTTACAGGTACTATATTTACAGAAAAATATCTGTATATAAGTGGACCCACACAATTCAAACCCACATTGTCACAAGGTCAACTATAATTACAGGAAGAAGCTGAAGAAAGAAGGTACAGTTGGTTATCACGTATAGTGCACCATATCTGCAAAGAAATCTGTGTTGTAGAAGTTAAGACAGAGGTTATTAATTCTAGTTATAGGCACAGCCATTCAGAACAACTTTATATCTGATAATCCAAAAAATTCCCACATAGCTGCATATTATGGCTTCCAAATATCATGGCAGATGGAAATGAAAATCCTGTGTTTGATAGGTTTTTTAAAAGATGTTCTCTCAGCAAATGTACCTATGTTTTCTTTTTTCGGTAAGCAGTTCATAGTGACCAAGTAATTGCATCAATTTGGCAATCTACTATTAAAATCAACAACTTTGACAATTGTCTAAGGTTGAAAACAATATTTGTCAGTGCTAAATTGGCTTATTTTAACTGCAATTTTTTTTTTTTTTTTGTATTGGAACCATTTGAACAACTATATTCAATTGAAAACAATCTTGGAAACAACGTAAGTAGAATTGTTCAAACCATAATTTAAATGTTTTATAAAACATTATGTTCTGTCTTAAAGAAAACCCTCACTTTAGAATCAATTGTTCTATCATGTAACTCACTGATCTTTACCTGGATACTTTTAGAAAATGAAAACCTTTTTTCCCAAAATTTACTGAGCCTGTCACTTTTTTTCTGAGCGCATATATATCTTTTGTTCTTAACTTGTTAACTGATTGTGTTTCAAAAATTCACTTTTTTAGTTTTTTATTTGAAATACTTGAAACTGCAGTGTTATACTTTCTATATCATTTAGAATTGAGAATATTTTTAAATTGAAGTTTCTTAAATTTTAGCACAATTTAGCAAATTTTAAAAAAAAATAAGATTTTTCTTGTCACACAGCACATTTGATTGATATTTTATTAATTATTTTTAACTTCTAATTTTTCAATTTGAAATAATCTTATACTTATCAAAAAATAGTTGCAAAAATACTACATCTACAATATGCATTTCATCCAGTTTCTCAGGTTAGCTTTTTATATGGGGCTTCCCAGGTGGCACAGCTAGTAAAGCATCTGTCTGCCAATGCAGGATACATAAGAGATGCAGGTTCTGTCCCAGGGTTGGGAAGATTCCCTGAAGTAGAAAATGGCAACCCACTCCAGTATTCTTCCCTGGAAAATTACGGACAGAGCAGCTTTGTGAGTTACAGTCCATGGGGCCGCAAAGAGCCGGATATGACTGAGCACGCACACACACATAGCACGCAACATCTTATGTAAGCATTCTTGATTCTTCACTCAAGCATCCTTGATTGAAATCAGTAGTATGCTTTTCTCCATTTACTTTTAATCTGTGTGTGTCACTGTATTTAAAGTGAGTTTCTTGTAGACAGCATATAGTTGGTCTTGTTTTTTATTTCCTCCCACAATCTCTTTTAATTGTGCATCTAGACCACAATGTTTAAAGTTATTATTGATATAGTTAGATTAACATCTACTATATTTGTTACCATTTTGTTTGTTGCTCTTGTCCTTTGCTCCTATTTTTGTTTTTCCTTCTTTTTCTGCCTTTTGAGGTTTAACTGAGCTTTTATATCATTCAATTTTCTCATCTTTCTTTTCATATCAGTTATATTTTATTTTTTACTTTAGTAGTTTTCCTAGAGTTTACATTGTACATTTATGATTAATCAAAGTCCACTTTGAATAACATTATGCCACTTCATGGGCAATGTGAATGCCTTAAACAATTAAGTAATCCTAATTTTTCTCTTTCATCCCTTGTATCACTGTTGTCATTTATCTCACTTTTATATGTGAATACATTGCTCTTGTTTCTTCAGTTGCATCCAACTCTGCAAGCCCTTGGGCTGGAGCTTACCAGCTACTCTGCCCATGGGACTTCCCAGCAAGAATACTGAAGTAGGTTGCCATTTCTTCCTAGATTATCTCCCTGACCCAGGGATGGAACGTGCATCTCTTATGTCTCCTGAATTGACAGGCAGGTTCTTTACCACTCGGGCTACCTGGGAAGCCCACATAAGTGGATATATATGTATATACATAAGTAGATATATACGTGTGTATATATATATATATACATATATATATATAGTGTGTGTACACAGTTGAATACAGCATTGCTATTATTATTTTGAATAAACTTTTACTTGATGGATCAATAAGAATAAAAAAAATAAAAGTTTATACTTTACCCTCATTTATCCTTCTTTGATATTCTACTTTTCTTTACATAGATCCAAGTGTTTTACCTATTTCATTTTATTTCTCTTTAAAGATCTTCTTCTTTTCTTTTTAACAAAAATTATAGTTATTAAGTTTTTGGTTGTTTTTTTTTTTTTTTTTACAATTTCTCGCAAGGCATATTTATTAGCAACAACCACCCCCCGCAATTTTTGTTTGTCCAAGAAGTCTTTACTTTTTCTTCACTTTTGAAGGATAATTTTGCAGTGTAAGAATTTTATGTTGGTGAATTTTTTTCTACAAATACTCTAATATTTCACTGTACCCTCTTCTTGTGTGCACAGATTCTAAGAAGTCAGATACTACTCTTTGTTTCTCTATACGGAAGGTGTTTTTCCTTCTGACTTCTCTAAAGATTTTTTTTATATATATTTAATTTTCTCTAGTTTGAATGTGCTAACCTAGTGGTACTTTAAAAAAATAAAATATATGTGTATATATATATATATATATATATATATATAGCCTGTGCTGAGTCTTCTTTGCTGTGTAGGCGTTTCTCTAGTTGCAGCGAGCAGGGGCTACTCTTTTTTGCAGTACTCAGGCTTCTCATTGCAGTGACGTCTCTTGTTGCAGAGCATGGACTCTACGATGTTCAGGCTTCAGTAGTTGCAGCACTTGGACTCAGGATTGCAATTTCCAGGCTTTAGAGCACAGGCTCAGTAGTTGTGGCACATGGGCTTAGCTGCTCCAAGGCAAATGGGATCATCCCAAATTAGGGATTGAACTCAGTTCAGTCAGTTCAGTTAAGTCACTCAGTCCTGTCAAACTCTTTGCAACCCCATGGACCCAGGCTTCCCTGTCCACCACCAACTCCCGGAGTTTACTCAAACTCATGTCCGTTGAGTCAGTGATGCCATCCAACCATCTCATCCTCTGCCATCCCCTGCTCCTCCTTCCTTCAATCTTTCCCATCATCAGGGGCTTTTCCAATGAGTCAGTTCTTCGAATCAGCTGGCCAAAGTATTGGAGTTTTAGCTTCAACATCAGTCCTTCCAATGAACACCCAGGACTGATCTCCTTTAGGATGGACTGGTTGGATCTCCTTGCAGTCCAAGGGACTCTCAAGAGTCTCCTCCAACACCACAGTTCAAAAGCATCAATTCTTCGGCACTCAGCTTTCTTTATAATCCAACTCTCACATCCATACATGACTACTGGGTAAACCATAGCTTTGACTAGACGGACCTTTGTTGGCAAAGTAATGTCTCTGCTTTTTAATAAGCTGTCTAAGTTGGTCACAGCTTTTCTTCCAAGAAGCAAACATCTTTTAATTTCATAGCTGCAGTCACCATCTGCAGTGATTTTGGAGTCCATAAAAATAAAGTGTCTCACTATTTCCATTGTTTCCCCATCTATTTGCCATGAAGTGATGGGACCAGATGCCATGATCTCAGTCTTCTGAATGTTGAGTTTTAAGCCAGCTTTTTCACTCTCCTCTTTCACTTTCAACAAGAGTCTCTTTAGTTCTTCTTCGCTTTCTGCCATAAGGGTGGTGTCATCTGCATATCTGAGGTTATTGATATTTCTCCCAGCAATCTTGATTCCTGCATTGGCAGGTGGATTTTTTTCCACTGAGCTACCATGGAAGTCCCTAACTGTAGTTTTTTTGCATTTATCTTGATTGGTGTTTTCTGAACCTCCTGCTCTTGGATCTTTGGTTTGATGTCTGACATTAATATGGAGAAATTCTCATTTTGTTTCTCTTTTTTTTTTTTTTTCTGTTACTTTTCCTGTCTTTTCTTGCTGGCATTCCCATTACATGAACACTGCATTTTGGGTGGTTGTCCCACAGCTGGTAAAGAATCTACCTGCATTGCTGGAGACCTGGGTTTGATCCCTGAGTTGGAAAGATCCCGTGGAGAAGGGAAAAAGTACCCACTCCAGTATTCTGCCCTGGAGAATTCTTTGGACTGTATAGTGTATGGGGTCACAAAGAGTCACACATGGCTGAGCAACTTTCACTTTTTTTCACTTTTTCCTATGGAGTTAGCTTCAAGTTCAGATAGTCTTTACTCAATCATGTCCAATCTACTAATAAGCTTGTCATAGACATTTTTTAAAAATCTCTCTCACATTTTAGCCCTTGTTTTGTTTTGGTTCTTTCTTAAGATTTCTATTTCTCTGCTTACATTGCCCATCTTTTCTTATATGCTGTCTACTTTATTCACTAGAATACTTAGCGTATTAGTCAAAGTTGTTTTAATTCTCCATCTAATAATTCCAACATGCCTGCCAAGACTAGTTCTGATGCTTACTCTGTCACTCCAAATTATATTTTTTTGCCTTTTGGTATGCTTTGTAATTTTTTTTGAAGATGGACATGATACACCAGATAAAAACAACTGCCATAAATAAGTTTCTAGGAATGAGATGGTAAAGCGTGCAGGTAAGAGAAGCATCCTATCATTCGGCCTCAGTCTTTCTGTAAGCCTGTGCCTCTGGACTGTGAACTTTACAAGTGTTTCTCAGGATTTCTTTCTCCTACCTTAGGTGGGAGCAGACAACTAGAGTATGCTATTATTCAGTGGCTCAGTCACTTCTGACTGCTTGCAACCCCATGGATGGCAGCTCACCAAGCTTCCCTGTCCTTCACTCTCTCCTGGGGTTTGCTCAAACTCATGTCCATTGAGTTAGTGATGCTCTCCAATCATCTCATCCTCTGCTGCCCACTTGTCAGCTCTGATAACACCACGCTGGCACGAGCGGTAAAGAATCTGCCTGCCAATGCAGGAGACACAAGAGATGCAGGTTTGATCCCTGGCTGTATCGCCTGGAGTAGGAAATGGCACCCCACTCCAGTATTCTTGCCTGCAAAATTCCATGGACAACGGAGCCTCGTGGGTTACAGTCCCTGGGGCCACAGAGAGTCAGACGTGGCTGAACAACTGAACACAACACGACAACAGTACTACAGTAGGCTCCGGTTAACTAGTCTCCCCTGAGGGCAGGCCTTATTAAGGAAACCAAAGCTCTCTCGTGAGCCTCTGTTCAGGAAGCAGCAAGTCCTTGTACCCTCAGACTCTCTCCAATTTTGGCAGCAGCGCTTTGCCTTGTGTCCTCACGTCTAAGGAGCTGTTGATTTTTGTTGTTGATTCAAAGAGTTGTTGATTTTTCAGTCTGTTTAGCTTTCTACTCTTAGGACAAAGTGGCAACTTCCAAGTTCCTTACTTGCAAAACCCTCAACTATCTTTTGATTTGTTAATGGTTTTCTTTGCATGGAAATAACTTTATTTTTATGTAGTTAAATCTATCAATTTACTTATTGTCTCCAAATTTTGAATATAGTTTACAGCCTTTCCCTGCAATGAAGTTAACGAGGAACCTACCTATGTTTTCCTCTATTACTTGTATGGTTTTTTGTTTTGTTTTTGCATTTATATCTCTGTTCCATTTTATTCTTATATTCTTTTTTATTGAAGTATAGTTGATTTACAGTGTTGTGTTAATTACCACTGTACGGCAAAGGCATTCAGTTTTATATATATATATATATACATATTCTTTTTAATATATTCTTTTCTATTATGCTTTATCACAGGATACTGAATATAGTTCTCTGTACTATACAGTAGGACCTTGTTTATCCATTCTATATATAAAAGCTTGCATCTGCTAACCTCAACCTCCCACTTCATCCCTCCCCCATTTATTCTTATGTATAATCTGTTCATATTATTATAGGAGTTTATTCTTGTGTATAGTATGAGGTAGGTATCTAATTTTATTTTTTCTCAAAATTGTTACCCAGTTGTCTCAGCACCACTTACTATAAAGTTCATTTTTCCTATGGTGATTTGAAATACTCTTTTATATTATACTAAATTTCCATATGTGCTGTGTCTATTTTTGGATTTCCCCCCCTGTTCTATTGCTCTAGCCTGTTTGCCTATTCATGAGCCAGTATCACACTGATTTAATTATAGTGACTTCATGGTGTGTTTTGATATCTAGTAAGGTTAGCTCATCTCACAGTTTTACCTTTTCAGTGTTTTTCTGGCTATTCTTAAATTTTATATGAAATTTTAATCAGTTTGTTTCCATTAAAAAATGTTTACTGGTATTTTTATTGAATTGCATTAAAATTTTAAATTAACTTAGAGAGAACTGACAACTTTATGATGTTGACTAATCCTGCCTGAGAATAGGGAATTTTTTTTTCTTAATTGCCCAAGTCAACTTCTGTGTCTTTCAAGAAAAATTCATTCATACATACGAAGCCATTTAGGTGTATATTCATTTAACAATTCAAAGGCAACAACAGTTCTTATTCACACGTTCAGTCCAGTTCCCTCATGAATGTATCCTGATGAGATCCAGGGCCCAAAAGAAATCCATGGATGAGTTTCAAGACCATAATGAGTCCCTGAAATTATATATAAAACTTCTTGTGTGGGTATGTGTGTATGAACATACGTATAACATAAATTCGATTTTTATTTTATCTTGCTTTCTCTGAGAGATCGGTATACTTTCCTCTGCACTCTCATTCAGGTAAGAACTTTCTAGAGTGTGAGATTCTCCAGGAATAGGAATTCTGTATGTTTAGAAGAAAGAAACACATGCACAGCATGACTCTTCTTCTTTTTTTTAATGCTTCCAAGTCCAATGAACCAAGCAGCAAATAGTTTGTCTCCACCCAGAATTAAGCCAAGTAATCTGACAGAAGGGCATATAAGAGTTATTCTATTACTCAAAAAAACTTGCAGATTTATTTGCAACAAAGCAGTAAAATCAGGTAGATAACCATAAAAGTCACATGCAATCTAATTCAACAACAAGTTCAATAACAAAGAGACACAAGGATATCAGAACACTCTTGTCTGCATAGAAATGCCTTACACTTAGTCTTTTCCATCTAGAAAAGAGAGAGAAGAGATTCCAGATAACATGATATAGGTTGTGTTATTTCTTGCTCCTAACATTTTCCGCTTTAATTTCCTTCCTGACAATAATAACGGCATGGAAGGTTTAGAATGGAAGGCAAAGGAAAATGTTGTTTTTGTTTTTTTTTTCTAAACAATTTTCTAAACAATTTTTTTCATTTAAAATTAGATTAAATTTTCCAAAAGCAAGACAACTTGAGTTTGCCCATTTTCCCACCACTTGACTCTCTATTCTCCTGTATTTTCCCCCAGATTTCTGCCTCATATATTCTGCCCTCTTCTTTTATGTTCTCATTTTTCCATTTATATCTTTTTCCCCTCCAAAATTATACCTACACCTTTCATCAGTATTAAGAACATTGTTTATCCTCATTAAAGGTTTTTAGTTTTAATAGTCTTTTTGATGATCTAAATCAGTGACTCTTAATCTTGTCTGTGCAACAGAATTGCCTGGAGCACTTTTACCAAATACTGAGAGACGTGTCCCACCTTCAGAGACTCTTTAGTTGGTCTGAGCGGATGGACCCCAGCCACTGCCATAATTTAAAATACTCGCCAGCGAGCCTAGTACGCAACCATGGTTGAAGATAGTGACCCAGAACTACTGTCCACCAACAAACTGTAACCTGATGCAGGCTACAGCTGCTAGCAGCTCAAAAGCCAATAAAGAGACAAGTTGATGGGAAGGAAAGCTTGCGTTATTTTCAATGCCAGCAACTGGGGGAGGGGGTTGGACTCTTGTCCAAAGGCCAGCTTACCCCGTTAACAACCAGTGGGCAAGCTTTTATAGGTAAAGGGAGGGGGCTGCGTGTATCAACAGAGACAGCACAGTCAACTCTGAAATTGGTCATGTGGCAGTTTGCTCAGGGTCATCTTGATTGTTTTAAGCACAGTTAGTCTTCAGTTCCAGGGTCGGTGTGTTCCCATTTCCTTGAGTTCAGTTCTCAGAACTGCGGAGGCTTACGTCATGACTGTCTGGCCATCATGTAGTTAACTCCCACCTGGTGGAGGTTTCGTACACAAGATAACTTAAAGGATATGCCTCAGAATATTATCTATAGCCCATGAGGAGGAAATAAAGGTCCTTGACTTTGCTTATGACTAAACTATTATTATCTGGTCTCCTTGGACTGTTTTCCTTTGTTTCTGCATTTTCTCAATTCTCTTATTAAACTTATTATTTGGCTAAAGTTTTTCTACAGACAAAAGCTAAGCTGAGGATGTAGGAGACAAGGACCATAGGGTCCTGCTTGATTTCAAAACTACTTCTATGCAAGGACCAGTAGGTGAACTTTTCATAAGGCTATGAAAGCCCTCGTAGCCTATATCTTTCCCCAGTTGAACTTGCAATTATTTCCCCCCCTTACTCTGTAGTTTTGTTTGGCGACCACAGAATTTTAGAACTGCGGTATTCATAGATATTATCTAGCTCAATTTCTTTCCTTAGAAAAGTAATCTAAAGGCCAGAGAGAGAGACCTTACCCATGATCACACATCTTACATGTGGAGTGCCAGGACTCCACTGTGTAATTGCCTTTGAAATAAAGTTTTTCCTCCTTATGATTTCAGATAACCCTGGATGTATGTGTGGTTATTAGTTCTCTCTCCCCAAATCTCTCATCTTCTCTTCTACTAATACTTTCCAACTTGTATGTTTCCCACCCTATAATACTAAGGTTATGACTTTCTGTTTATTGGAATTTTAGAATCAAGTGTCAAGGTATTTGCTTCCTCATTTTGTTCCTTCTAACAATTTCATCCCAAGCTCTACCTTCACCTGTAAAATAAGAACACAAAAAATCACTACATAAAGTCTTGTTAGCCCAGAGGACTATATAAAGATGACAAGACATAAGACATGAAATATAATATTGCTTTGAATTAATTATCTGTATAAGGAAATTGTGAGATTTTTCTCAACATAAAAGCCTAAAAGCAAAAAATATACTGTGAGCGCCATCTCCTGGACAGATCATGCCAACTCATGGGCATGCCGTCACCCACTGTCACATGGAGTAATTTTTTTTTTTATTAGTTCATTCATTTATTGGTGTTTGGTAATATTAATAGGCTTAAGAGGGCTTCCCCAGTGGCTCAGTGGTAAGGAATTCGCCAGCCAATGCAGGAGACGTGAGTTCAATCCCTGGGTGTGGAAGATACCCCAGAGAAGGAGATGGCAATCCACTCCAGTATTCTTGCCTGGGAAATCCCATGGACAGAGGAGCCTGGTAGGCTACAGTCCATGGGATAGAAAAAGAGACATGACTTAGCGACTCATAAACAGCAACAACTGGACTTAAGGTAGCTTCCAAAACATACAAACAATAGAAAAGTGAAAACTAAATTTAAAAGTCTGAGAATCGGAGAAATATGACTTGGAAAGGAAGGTATGGAACAAGGAGAAATAAAATATCGATAAGCACAGTTCCCACAAAGAACTTCACATTTTAGCTAAGAGTTTGGAAGGGTTAAATGGGTTTATTTTATTAAGTGCTAATTTCGAGTTGCTTGTTGGACATCCATGACGCGCTGTCAAGTACGTGTCTGGGGTGTTTAAGGCTCATGAGATACATTTGAAGGTAGTCAGCATGTGGTTAGTGAAGCACTGGGCTGCATGGCCCAGAAAAAGCGTGTAGCAGGAGAATAAAATAGGATCCAGCAGAGAACCCTAGGCAATACTGATATTTAAGGGATGGTCAGGTAAAGGTAAGTAGTGTAATGAGTATGGCTTTTGGAGCCACGCTACCTGCTTTGCATCCCAGCGCTTGTACTTATCAAAGGTAGCATTTAAGTTATACTAAAAAAATACTTTAAAATTGGGTTTGCGTATGACTTTATTGTATTAAATAGACTTGGAATATAATTGCTTTACAATGTTATGCTCGTTCTGCTGTACCAAAACATGAATCAACCCTATATATATGGTATGTATATCCCCTCCCTCTCGAACCTCCCTCACACGCCCCCCATCCCACCCCTCTACATCATCCCAGAGCACCGAAATGAGCTCCCTGTGCTATGTACAACAACTTCCCACTCGCTAGCTATTTTACACAAGGTGGTGTATATTCTCCATACTACTCTCTCAATTTTTCCCACCCTCTCCTTCCCCTCTGTGTCCACAAGTCTGTTTTCTTTGTCTGTGTGTCTATTTCTGCTCATACAAATAGCTTCATCTGTATCATCTTTCCACTTTTGACATCTAAAACTCTAATCTCTGACCTGGGAAGAAGGTCAGAGAAGTGTATCAAACTTCAGAGGAAGTTTGTGTAAGTTTGTGTAAGTCAGAGAAGTGTAAACTAGAAGTGTATCAAAATAATTGTAACATTTCTACCTCTAAAGATGGATGTCAGCTGGACTAACTGGCTCCCTGTCCTTCTCCAATTGCCTTTCAGGCTGTAAAATTCTGGATCAGGAAAGGAGCAGTACCTTAGCACTTCTTCCCCTCCACACTTTCCAACAGTCCTTCCTGGCCACGCTCTTAGGGAGCAGGCAAAGAATTATTATGATTTTTCTGGCTCTACCTTGTTTTCTTAGAACTATTGAAAATAGTTTTTGCTCCTTTAAAGTATCTTAGTTAGTTAGTGTCAGTCTGTCAGTGGTATCTGATTCTTGGCGACCCCATGGACTGTAGCCCATCTGGTTCTTCTGTCCATGGAATTTTCCAGGCCAGAATAAAATATCTTGGGTGGCTATAAATGTTGCTTGTTTCAGATAAAAACCCCATTTCAGTTATTTTCCATCGTGAGTCAGATGAACTTTTTCACTGAAGTGGTCACATTGCCTCATTGAATTTCAGGTCACTTGCCATTTCTTTTTCTTAATTCCACAGAGAAAAGAGGGCTGAACTCCTAAAAACTCTGCCCTACTCTCACTCAAACTCCCTTGGCAGAACTCAATTTAAGTTACAATCCTTATACATCCCCTCTATTCAGGAATATAGTCAAAGGAAATACCTTCTATAGAACCAAGAAACTTGGTTAAATGATTCTATAACTCCTTATAAATAGTTCCTTTTGCATTTTCCCTATCAAAGCTCCGTAAGAATTTCTAACCAGGTTTAGATAATGAGGTTATAAAGTTTCCTACTCTACTAAAATTTTCTATGTCTTTGAATATCTTAATCTATTAGAAAAATATGTCATGTCTTTCCATCTGTGCCAGCAGCATAACCAGCTGCTGGTGCTTCATCTAGTCTGGGAAACTGCAGCATTTTCCTCTAGCATCACCCATATGTTCACTTCATGTAGAATTCTATGTCTATTTCAGATCTCTTTTGATTCAATTTCTCATGTTAATGACTTATTTCAACTCTAAGGTAATATTTAGCGTTTTTTTTTTCTGATTTTTCCTTTTCAATTCAGGGATAATTTTTAATGTGGGATCATATCATATGAATAGCCAGGGAATTGCATATAAGTTCTTTACATCAGTAATATTTATTTAATAAAACCAAACAGAACAAACAACTTAATAACCAAATGACAAGAAAAATATATTGCTCCACTGATCATTCTATCAATACTTTTTGTGAAAACGAGAGTTGTAAAGTAAGGCTAAAAGAAAGTATCATACATGGTAAAAATGGCTTAACGAAGTTCTTTTTTTAAACAAGAATATTGAGTTTACATAGAATTTATATTTGTTAATAGTACTGTGGATATGTGTTTTCTAATTATCATAGAGGTTTTAAAGTTGTGTAGTATGTTTCTGAAAAAAAAAAAATTATAAATCGTGTTTAATGTCCTCAGATCACTCCCCATCAGTGAAGAGGTATATGCAAGTCAAACTAATACAGAGGTACTAGTCAATTTGGAAATACAAAATCAGAAGTTGAAAGTGAATTTGATTAATCTCCAGAAGACAGCAGTGTCCCCACTGTTGTTTCCTCATCTCTACCTAGGGATTTGAGAAATGTCCTCATTCCATAGAGAATATGATATCAGAACTGGCTAATCTTAGAATCACAGGATACACAGTAGAACAGATGGTTTAAGTGATCTGACTCTATTATTTTATAACTGAGGAAATGGAGGCCTTATCCAAAATAGTGGCTTATTTGAAACCACACAGCTGGCGAAGGCAGAGCCCAGATTAAGCCATGATTCCTGCCTCGCAGATAAGTTTCCCTCCATCCTTCTGGTACAGCCCTATATGCCAGTTCCCAGCAGCGGGAACTCCTCTGGCGAAGGAACCCGGCCTTCAGTATAGCTGTGCCTGAGCAAAATCAGCTTGTTTGTCCCTTCTCTCTCTCCCAGACCCTTATCTAAGCTTTCCCCTGCTGTGGTCCTGCTCACTCCTTCCTCACTGAAGCTCTTTAATCCTTTTATTTTTCTTTAATTTTTATTAGAGTATAGTTACTTTACAATGTGTTGGTTTCTGTTGTACAGCCTCATGAATGAGTTATAAGGACATATATATATATATCCCCTCTTCTTTTGGATTTCCTTCCCATTGAGGTCACCACAGAGCATAGAGTTGAGTTCCCAGTGCTGTATACAGTAGGTTCTCATTGTGAGTGCTAAGTCACTTCAGTCGTGTCTGACTCTGAGCAACCCTATGGACTGTAGCCTGCCAGGTTCCTCTGTCCATGGGATTCTGCAGGCAAGAATACTGCAGTCGGTTGCCATTTCCTTCTCCAAGATTCTCGTTAGTTGCCTATTTTATGCATAGTATCAATAGTGTATATATGTCAATCCCAATCTCCCAATTCATTTTATACCCACTTTTCCCTCTTGATGTATCCATACATCTGTTCTCTATGTCTGTCATCTCTGTGGAATCCATTGGTATAGATGGTCTTATGTACAAAGCAGAAATACAAAAAATCACCAGTCCTTTACCTGTCTCCCAAGGAGTTCAGAGTGGTCACACCAAGTGTGATCCATTAACCAGGTCAGTGTGTTCAGAAAGAAAAATTAAGTTCCCACGTGCATGTGACTTCAGTGCTGGCTGTCATAGATGAATATCCAGCCTGTGATCATGGAGCCCTGTGGCAAGCAACTGGCATGAAGTGCAACTTGAGAAAATCCAAAAATACCTTTAGAGACTCCTTTTACTTATTTATTTTTCCATTTAGTCTGAAAATAATTGAATTGATTTCAGTGATCAAAATGTATATTCTTATGATTTAGGTCATATGATCTGCTTTACTAAATAGAAAAATATTTTTGATTTTCAACAACAAATTATCAGTGCCCCACATAGGGCACATCTAATTAATACAGCTTTTTAATCTTTCATCCAGAAATTAGATCACTAACCATATCTTGAGGTCAGGCGGCCCCAGAAATATAAGTTACTTATTATTATTAATCTACTGAGGATTTTAGAACCAGGAATCTCAAACCAGATATGTGGGAAAGCAGCCTTGTGGCAGCTGGATGGCATATATTTATTGTATGCGAGAATAGCTCGAGTCTTCCTGAGATTGCACATATTCATATATTCACCTTGGTGGTATTTCATATTCTCTAAACACACACACACAGACATGAGTTGAGGCAAAACTGGGCCTTCATGAAAAGGCTGTGAACCTTGTGTGAAAGGGTTTCAGCTTTAACACTCAATGA
This sequence comes from Muntiacus reevesi, assembly GCF_963930625.1. NCBI lineage: Eukaryota > Metazoa > Chordata > Mammalia > Artiodactyla > Cervidae > Muntiacus > Muntiacus reevesi. The sequence goes on along the minus strand of NC_089254.1, from coordinate 83,831,191 downwards.
ATCCATCTAACAAGATACACTTGTTCCTTCACCTTGTTCATTTTCTTAGTAATGTTTACTGGACATAAGTTGGGACAAAATACACACACACACACAAGAGCAGCAAATTCATCCAGTAACAGAAAAACAAAACGACAGAAAGTCAGTGGACATTGTACAGTTTCATTTGGCACGTGTACAAAAAGTCATTGTCCCAACCAAGTGACCGTATGCCTATAATGTGGCAGAGCTGAGCTCTTCTCTCAACAGGGCCCCAGCTACCACCCTCTAATTTGGATTAACAATTCATTGCATTCTCTGAAAAAGCTGCAAAATATACCTAGCCAGCTGAACTACATATTAGATATATAGAATAGAAACACTCATCCCAAGTCATACAGTTTTCAATATTACCTTTGCAAAATAAGCCTTTACCATAATCTGTCATAGTAATATCCATTCATTTAATGAGAGTATATAAAGAATCTACCAAAAGTGACTTGGCTATTGGTTCTATGACAAAGAAAGGGGAGGAAAGAGAGGAAATGAGGATGATAGAAAGGAAACTAATCTGTGCTAGACGCCTGCTGCGTGCCAAGCATGCTAGGAACATACAATCCTCATGGCAACCCTGTAAACCTAAAATACTATTCCCATTGGAGAGCTGAGGAGATGAAGATTCGTAGTTTGTTGCTATTTAGTCGCTAAGAGGTGTCCGACTCTTTTGTGACCCCATGGGCTGGAGCCCATCAAGCTCCTCTGTGCATGAGATCTCTCAGGCAAGAATACTGGAGTGGGTTCCCATTCCCTACTCCAGGGGCTCCTCCAGACCCAGGGATTGAACCCGTGTCTCCTGCATTGGCAGGCGGATTCTTTACCACTAAACCACCAGGAAAGCCCCATTAAGATTTAGGATAGGTAAGCTAAGTAAATTGCTAGTTTTCATTCACCTAGTGGGATGGACTCCAAATTCTTCATGCAAATGACCAGCTGAATGGGCAAAGAAGCATACCTGAAAAGAAAAAAAAACAAAACTAGAGAATTGCTCCTAGGTAACCTATGAGCAGACATCTGATGTCTGGCACAAACTGAGTGTACAAGCACTAAGGACATTTCACGTAGTAATAATATTCAAATAATGTTAGTAAGAATTAGGCAGAATGCTTCATGGAGATGAGGCTTGACATGGCTCCAAAGCTTCTCAAGTTTTTAAATAATGAGTTGCTCTATATTTAAATGCTGACCTAATTCTCGAAGCTGAGGAGTTGCAGATGGATGTGAAACTTAAAAGTTCTCAAGTTTGAACAGGAAAAGATCCAGGCCGGCCAGAGTAAAAGGTTGAACATAACATCTCACTTCTGTATGAGGAGGGAGGAAGGAAGCAGAGAAGACAGCTTCTTCCTCTTCTAGCAGAAACCTATCCAGCTGCTTGATAGATCACATTTGCAACAAGATATAACTTTTACTTCTTCCCTGTGTAACAGTTAAAATTCACTCATGTAGATGTATCAGCTAGTGCACTTCAAAAAGTCACTAGTAGTAAGAGTAGGACTGTACCCTTGTCAAAATTTTCATGGCTCTTAATATTCATTCTCCTTTGTAAAATAAATTCTAGAGTTACTGATGCTTTTTAAAAAGACTGGCTATCATGAAGTTCTCAAAGGAGACTCATTAGACATGCAAAACACAAGTCGCTTTTACTCTGACCTCTTATTGAAACCATTTCACTTTCAGCATCACAGATTTGCATTGACTTGGACAGAGGATACTGGTGGTCTTCAGTCCATGGGGTCACAAAGAGTCAGAAATGACTGCCGCTAAGCACAGCAAAACACATCCTGGTAGAGAGATGGTCAGATGAACAGTGAAGACTCTTTCAGCAACATGACATTTCCTTTCTTTCCCCTGACTATGGAAACAGTGGTGAAAGTGCTTGGGAAAGTGAACGCCTTGAGTTTTCACATCTTCAGTTTTCACATCCATCATGGCTGGGGAATGGAAGGGGCAGCTGGAGTAGGTGATGTAGATTATTTTTTCCACGTGGGACATTCTGTGGTTCTATAGAACAAGCAAGATAAAGACTTAAAAATATTAGCAAGCAGGCAGTCAGTGGTAACAGTAGGGAGCAATTTCTGTGCCAGAATTTGTGACAAGGATTTGGAGGGTCAAGTAAGGGAGGGTCAAGCTGAGATGAAATGCATTGAGCAGGTGGAGACAGAGACACAGCATCTATCATTTTTAGAAAGTTTATTGTTTTATTTATTTTTGTCTGTCTGGGTCTTCGTTGCTGCGTGGGCTTTTCTCTAGTTGAGGCGAGCGGGGGCTCCTCTCTCGTGGTGGTGTACAGTCTTCCCATTGTAGGGGCTTCAGCTTGTTGCGGAGCACAGCTTCTAGGTACGCGGGCTACAGTCACTGTGGCTCCCTGGCTTTAGAACACAAGCTTACTAGTTGTGATGCACTAGTTTTAGTTACTCTGTGGCATGTGGATCTTCCCAAATCAGGAATCAAACCCATATCCCCTGCATCAGCAAGTGGAATCTTTACAACTGAGCCACAACGGGAGCTCTAGGCATTTATCTTTGAAATATCTTGTCCCTGGGGAGAAGGAGAGAATGAAGATAAATGGATGACAATATCCTTTTGGGGGGATCAGAGAGGTTGGTCACTTGCTTGCATTTAATAGTAGGAGAAACTTAAGCACATTTAAATTGTGATGGGAAAGACTTTTCTAGAGAGAGACAAGTAGAAAGTATAAAAAAAAAAAAAAAAAGACTCTGAAGCTGTACAGGTGGATAGCTTCCAAAGCATTTAAGTGCAATAATTCACCTTGGAGAGAAGAAAGTAATAAAACAGTTCAGGAAAATGATTAAGTCCCCTAAGGAGGAAGGAAGGGAAAAAAGAGGTTGAAATAGTAACTCCACAAAAAAAGGAAACTTTACGGAACTTCAACAATTCTGTCTTCTTTTCATATCAAGATCAACTCTCCACACATTTAGGCACCAAACGAGATCTGAATATCTGTGTCACATCTGAATAAATGCATAGAATTAGGTGGAATCAAAACATGCTTATATCTGAATATAGTGCAGGAGATCTTTGTTTAAATTTCCTCTTTACCTCAAAGTAATGCCCTCATGAATAACAAGGTCAGGAATAGATTCTAAAATTGATCATTAAATCTCTTTCCTCTGTATTATAATCACTTCCTTCTTAGGTTTTCTTTTATTTAAAGAAACTACAGAAAGAATATTCTTCAAAGGAAAGAATACTGGACTAGTAATTCAAACACATGGGTATTCTTAGCTGCTTTTTATGAGCAAATCAATAGAGCAAATTAGGCCTCAGTTTTCTCATCCATAGGAGGAGAGGGTAGATAATTATATAAAGATCTTTTCATGTTTAAGAATTGTCTGGCTCTAAATCAGGAAACATTTTCCAAACAGTGAATAATCTGATTTTAACCAAGCAAATAAATAGAGCAAATATTTCTCTTGAATTTTCACCAAGAAATTAGTGCATACACACACACACACACACATACACACACATACAACAGAGATGAGGCTCCTTTTCTGGCTAATATTAATATTTTACTTGATGTTCTTTTCGCCTAATGTTCAGTTTTCCGTCTGAAGTCCTAGTCATATATCATTAACCTCACTTTGGTTCTTAATATAATTAAGGCATCAGTCTAACTGTGTTTTCATCTATTAAAAAGATTGAGCTTGAACTTCCCTGGTGCACAGTGGATAAGAATCTGCCAGCCAATATAGGAGACACTGATCCCATCCCTGGTTCAGGAAGATTCCACATCCTGTGGAGCCGCTAAGCCCGAGCATGACAACTACTGAGCCCAAGCTCTAGGGCCCATGAGCCGTAACTACTGACCCCATGTGGCAAAACTACTGCAGCCCATGCACCTGGAGCCTGTGCTCTGCAACGAGAGAGGCCGCTGCAATAAGCCTGAGCACTGCGACAAGGAGTAGCGCCTGCTTGCTGCAGCCAGAGAAAGCCCAGAGGCAGCAACGAAGACACTGTACGACCAGAAAGATAAAGAAAGAAAGCAAATTTTTTAATATTTTAAAAAAAGGTGGAACTTAATGTAAAATTTTTATTTTTTATGCCTGCCTCACTCCTACAGTACACTCAAAACTCATCTAAACATTCAGAGAAACAGAAATATGCTTACTGATAAACTTGGCAGTATTATTGGTCTTTTTCTTTCAAAGTCCTGATTTCTAAAAGGTTCAGAATATAGAAAATCAGAATTTGGTAAACTATGGTTTACATGATTTTTAATTCAAATGAGAATCCATTTATTTTTCTTCTACATAGCAAATGATATTTGCCTCTGTGATTGACTTAGGTAAGATTCTTTAGTGCAAAGAAGTGAAATCTCCTCAAATTAGCTCAAGTCAATGGGGTATTGTTAAAAGGATACAATAGAGATCTCACAGAAATAATGACAGAAATTTCAACCAGAAAAAAAGTAAAAGCAGGTCCCAGAAATAGACCTACCATCAATGTCTGTAGTACATGGCATAAGAGTGCCATGGCTACTTACCTACCACATGACTAAATATTTTAAAGGGGTAAGTCAAGATACCAAATTGCAAAATACCATAGATAAATAAATTTATTATTGTACATATCTAGGTGTTCTGCTGATAAGCAGATTTTGGATGACTAATAAAATAAAGATATATGGAAGCTATAAATAATATGTTCCACAAGATTAATTATTACTCTCATTTCAGCAAAATTGCTGATTATAATGTTACAATCAAAATGTCCACTTAATTTGTGTTTATCAATGGTAATACTAAGTTAGACAACCACTCTTGAGTTATGGAGCTTCCCTGGTGGCTCAGACGGTAAAGAATCTGCCTGCAATACAGAAAACCTGGGTTTGATCCCTGGGTAGGGAAGATCACCTGGAGAAGGAAGTGGCTACCCACTTCAGTATTCTTGCCTGGAAAATCTCTTGGACAGAGGAGCCTGGCAGTCCATGGGGTTGCAAAAGGTCTGGACACAACAGAACGACTCTTACTTGAGTTAATGACGGTTCTTAAATAATATATTTGTGTATATCAGTTGGGACAAACTTTGTTCTTATGAGGCAGTGGCAACAGGAATTAGCAATAACTCATAAATGAACCAAGAACTTTATATTCCATAGTTCAAAATGTAATAGGATTGTGCATGAAAATTATCATTCCACAGAAAACATTACAAAATACAATAATTTTATAATATCAAATTGTACAAATTTATGTTTGTATACAAACATTTCAGTTTTCTTCATTTCTTTTTATAATATCTAGAACCCCTCAGTTGCATAATCAGCAACTTGCATGCTACCATGCACATTTATGTATTTATAAACAATATAAATTTTTTATTATTGTAAAATGATGCTGTCCTACTATGCACCACTATTCTAAATACTATACAATTTGTGAATTCATCTGGAGTCACAAAGTGGAGAATTTGAAGAGAAAAAAACCCCGTAGACATCCTGCGCTAATCTAAAGCACATTTTATCAGGCAAAAACCAATTGTACTCATGTGGCTGAGAGAAGCATTTGACAAGTAAGTTAGTCTTTTCACTTACCCAAGGGCTCCACTTGCCCAAGCCTGCCCTGCACCCTAAACAGCACCAATCTCTGCCATCAAAGGGGCACACCCACAACAGGCAAGCTGCTTCTGGTTTCAAGGATATAAGGCATATGATGTGGAGAAATATTTCCCTTAGGACTGAGTTGTGTTAGTCACAAGAATGGATGTTTAGAATGTGGGGTCCTGCTGTGCCAGTGTTTAGTGCTGGCTGCCAAATGACAAAGGTGCCCTTGAGTTCTTTAGCACATTGATTTTTCTCATGAGTTTGTGATCTGTGGAACCCAGGTGCTTTAAAGAGCTCATGGCACAAGTTCCTCTTGCTTGCCAGGACATGGAAGCAACCTAGATGCCCATCAGCAGACGAATGGATAAGAAAGCTGTGGTACATGTACACAATGGAATATTACTCAGCCATTAAAAAGAATACATTTGAATCAGTTCTAATGTGGTGGATGAAACTGGAGCCCATTATACAGAGTGAAGTAAGCCAGAAAGAAAAACACCAATACAGTATACTAACGCATATATATGGAATTTAGAAAGATGGTAATGATAACCCTATATGCAAGACAGAAAAAGAGACACAGGTGTATAGAACAGACTTTTGGACTCTATGGGAGAAAGCGAGGGTGGGATGATCTGAGAGAACAGCATCGAAACATATATATTATCGAGTGTGAAACAGATCGCCAGTCCAGGTTGGGTGCTTGAGACAAGTGCTCAGGGCTGGTGCACTGGGATGACCCAGAGGGATGGGATGGGGAGGAAGGTGGGAGGGGGGTTCGGGGTGGGGAACACATGTAACTCCATGGCTGATTCATGTCAACGTATGGCAAAGACCACTACAATATTATAAAGTAATTAGCCTCCAACTAATAAAGATAATTGGGGAAAAAATTAAATAAAATAAAGAGTTCATGGCACGAGTCCCTCTTGCTTGCACGAATGGCAGTCCTGCACATAACAACCAGAAAATCTGGAAGCACAGGACTCAATTTCTCAAGGGGCCACATAGTCATGGCACTGCTTCTCTGCATGTTTGCTGTATTTTCTTGCTTCTTTCTGGAAAAAAAAATGGCTTTCTGTGTCTTATATATTTTCTCTGTTAGTCACTCAGTCATGTCTGATTCTTTGAGACCCCACAGACTGTAACCTGCCAGACTGTTCATGGAATTCTCCAAGCAAGAATAGTGGAGTGGGTAGTCATTCCAGGGGATCTTCCCAATCCAGGGATCAAACCTGGGTCTCCCACATTGCAGGCAGATTCTTTACTGTCTGAGCCATCAGGGTTTCTATGACCCCCCAAAATTTCAAGTATCATATTACTTTGGTGTGCAGTGGTTCTCACCCACTCTTCTGAACCTTCCAGTTTAAATTCCTTTCATCAGGCGTCTTACTCCAAAACCATCTGGCTCATCACGGGTCAGAGGCCCACCTCTTATTCAACTGGGGCTAAAGAAAAGTGTAATAGATAGCATGCCATCCAATTTATACATTGGTCATGTTAAAAGTCAGAGTTTATGACCTACTGGCAATTGAAATCTTTGTACAGAGGAAAAATACTATTCAAAAGTCAAATATTTCATCTTGTGTTTTACCCTTTGGGAAATGAAAGTTTTATCAAGAAAATGATAAAAGCATGAACTTTTTGAAAAGTTAATTTAACTACTGAAAATAACAGATGTCAAGGCAGTGGTTTTGCTGTTCTGATCTTTGTGTTTCCAGTGCAGTAGATTAAATAAATGGAGTGAATGAGTGATGAATCTCTTCTACATTCTATTGGGTATGTTTGATGACATTACACAAAGTGAGACCTCTGACATCTAACACTATCTATGCATCTCCAGATAAGTCATTAACTATCATCTTTTCCCAAGAAAATGCCAGGCTCTTTGTCCTGCCTTAATATTGATTATTTCTACCTAGACTGCTCTTCCAAATAATTGTAAAACACATTCATTCAACTGTGGTATTCAGCTACTCTCTTAATATATAGACATCATTTAGACATATAAGAGGTCTTAATTATTATTTTTTCAATGCATGAATTATGAAATAAGTACTAAAATCAAAGTAACAAGATATTAACAACAGCAGATGAGTAAATTCTAGTTATAATATAATTGTGGGGCAAAATTGATACCAAGTAGTATGGAAGAAACCAGTCATTGAGTAAGAAGCTAAGGTCTAATGTTGCATAAACAAGAGGTAGAGAGTTCATAAAAACAAGTTAAATATAACAATATCATGCAATCTATTCCATTAATTAATACATAAATTTCAAGTGTTCATTGATTCTGATTATAAGATAAATATTAATTCATAAATAAGATGATATAGGGTCAGAGAAAGGCTACAGCATGATCATTAAAAACACTGATCTTTCAATTAGTTGTTTGGTCTTTAAAAAGTAGATAATTGCATTGATCAAGCTAAATCAACTAACTATTTCCAAATTATAAAAAAACTGCCTAATTATAGCAATTAAGGAGTAAAAAGCAGTAGAAAGTTTTATATCTCACATTTCATGTTGCTCTGTTGAAAGGGGTAATCTAATTAATGCCAAGAAGACAATAATTATCCATTTGTTGATTGAAACAGTTTCCTGGCTTAGATTTTCTTCAACTTCTTTATGGCATTGATTTCTTAATAGCCTATTTAAAATTAAAGGCAAGTGCTTTCAATATCCCAACTAAAGTAAGTTTTAGAAGTCTGTTTATTAGACTGTGAGCTCCTGATTTGGGAGACTGTCATATGTGTTGTTGACCCTTCCAATCCTGTATTAATAGCATCTAGTGTATTTTAGGTAGTTAATGTTTTCTGTGCTGATAGAAAGTAAGCTGAAAATAAGCATATAAAATAATATACTTTGAACGACTATGAAATTAACTTGGATCTAAGCCTAAATGATGTTACTTTTGCCAAGTTACTAAAACAAAACCCTCCTATCAGTGGTTCAATATCATGCAATTAAACAACCAGCTGAATTGTATAATTTTTATGTTTCAAACAGTTCTTTGGACACAGTCTCCAACACATATTGAGTTCTTTCGATTAATCACTTTACTAAAATTCAATAAACATGATAAAGGCACACAAAAAACATGTTTTTTGTCTTAATAATTAGCTAATGGAATATTTAATAGGAAAAGAATCATATTCATACTTCAGAGTGACTCTGTGAATCAGACTGGAAATTATCAAAAGGCTTAGAAAATCATCATTCATAAGTGTGCAAAGATGGCAATATGGCAGTACTCATTGAAATTATTTACCTTTAACCTAGATGTCATTTATCTTTGAATATAAAGATACCTGGACATGTATGAAATGACATTTGTACAAGGTAATTTATTTGGTACAACTTGTAACAACATAATAGTGGAAATACCCTAAGTACTTACAAGTAACTGGTTAAATATATATAGTCAATACACTCACATAATGAAATACCTTGCAACAATAAGTAAAAATAAGTAATGTGCAGAAAAATTAAGCTGAAAAATATGTGCTTTGGTTTATGTACAAGAGAACAAAAAGAATATGTGTTGGTGTGTGTGCATGTGTGTGTTTATTTATGTATGTATAAAATATCTCTGAAAGGACACAGAAGAAACTCGATCTTGCCTTTTTGTGCAGAGGAAACCAAGTGGCTAGAGGACAGATATGAGAGAAAGATTTTTCTCTCTACTCCCTTCTCTAGTTTTGAATTTAGAACCAGGTGGCCATATTACATAGTCTACATAAACATTAAATCCTTTTTTGAAAGACTGAAAATAAAACCCAGAGAGAAATAGTTTCTTCCTATAGTTGTGATCTACATTGCACTGTTTTCCCCATAATCATTTTCTTATTTGTTTCACTGACTTGCCATTATCACTGCCAACTTCTTAAAAATAAATCTCTAGGAATAAAAAAAGGAAGGAAACTTGTAAAACATACATGAAGACAAGGAGAAGAGAAGGAGAGGAGGTGAAAGAGTAGCAAAAGGAGAAGGAGAGGTGGGGAGAAGAAGAAATAAAACAGCTTTCTATAAAGATAGAAAATTCTCCTGACTCTTCTAGCCAAGGTTTTGAGATACAGTATCTTCAAAATTCATTATTCAAACATTCCACTTATCTCTTTAAAATCCAAACAGCTCACACCTTTCAACTGAAACTCCTATCTTTTGAATGGAAAAACATTCACTTTAGGATTTATTTTTTAAGAAGTTGGCAATGATAATGGCAAGTCAGTGAATCAAACAAGAAAATGATTATGGGGAAACTAGTGCAGTCTAGACCATAGCTCTAGGAAGAAACTATTACTATTTCTCATTTGGTTTTATTTTTCTGTCTTTCAAAACTGAATCTAATGTTTAGGTTGACTATGTAATATTGGTCAACATATTTCATAGTATCATGATGTAGGTGTCCATAACTTAACTTATACTGAAGTCTGAGAAACCATCAATCAGAAAATAAACTCAGAAACATATCCCACCCTCTCTTGCCCCATCCACCGACACATAAAGCAGTTGAGACAAGTAATAGAGACAACAATTATTTCTTTGTGTTTTGTTTTGTCGATTGGTTGGTTGGTTTCTGTATTATAAATAACTTGGTGTCCTGTTTATATTGGACCAGATGCCAGTTCTGGTTCCAACACTAACATCTACTGGGCATTACTAATCACTAGATATTCCATGAGGCCCTGGTGATATACAAGTGGAGAAAACAGAGCCTCTCCCTTTGAAGGGTTCATCCTCTAATAAAAAGCAGAGATTTTCATATAATTAACTGAAATGTAATGTGATGAATGTCACCTGGCAGCACCACTTGCTACAAGCAGTTGAGAAGTTAGAGAAAAGTTCAGCTGGATTTGGGGAGCAGAGCTGTTAGTGTAAAAAAAGTGACACCATCTCTGCTCTACAGGATTAGCAGGGTTTTTTTTTTTTTTTTTTTTTCCCAGATAGTGAAGGAGTGAAGGACATCTCAGGCTGAGTAATATAATAGTAAGTCACTTAAGAGTGTCATCATGGATAAAGCATGAGAAATTCCCAGCATATTAAATCTAGCTACACTCTTTTCTCTGCTCAAGAAATGATAATGAAATGAAAGCAACTGAGAAGGAGGTTACTATTAGTAATAATGGCCTCTGCCTTACAAAAAAAAATCAATCAATAATCCACAAAAGGGTACTTAATCATTTGAAGGATGTGAGCTGTAACTTTGGTATTTGAAAACTCATCCACCCACCTGTCTCTAAGATCACGCCACTCATATCAATATTCAGGTGAGAGAAGAACGTGTTTTGTATCATTACAACATCTTTCCTCCGATCACCCCAACTCCACTCTTATTGTGTGTCCTGAAGCGTAAGACAAATAACCACAAAAACTTCACCAAGAAATACAGAGAGGTCATGTTAATTATTGTGTGACCTAAGATATGAAACAAGTCTGAGAGTTCTAGTTGGTCAATGAATAACCACCATGACCACATCAGAGATTCAAGTTCAGCATTTTTAATACACATTATAACTGGGTCCCCAGGGTCTGACAAGCTTCCCAAGTGGCTCAGTGAGTAAAGAATCCACCTGGAATGCAGGAGACACAGGTGATGTGGGTTTGATCCCCAGGTCTGGAAGATCCCCTGGAATAGGAAATGGTAGCACACTCCAGTACTCTTGCTTGGAAAATTCCATGGACAGAGGACCCTGGAGGGCTATAGTTCAGGGCCTCACAAAGAGTCGGACATGACTGAGTTCACGCGCGCACACACTCACACGCACAGACACGGGGCATGACATGTTGGAAATAAGAAAAGATGTTCCTTCGTCTACGTAGAGGATATTAACAATGAGCGCCTGGCAAGGAAGATCTGTGAAACATCTCAATAACATTTTAGCCAAGGAATGATCCTCATACAAGACACTTAACTTCAGCAGAAGGAGATGGATCTCTGGCCACAGATTTCCCCAAGCCAGATCCAGCTTTCTAACATTTCCTGAAGAAATGGAGGGAGAGACCGTAAACCACTCCAAACAGCACATTTCCACGTTAGCAAAATGACTCAGAGTTACACCAACAACTCAATGATTCATTCAGAATTTGAGTGGGAAAAGAAGTTTGTTGACCGGGACATGTCCGGTGTGGAATACGGACTCCTGGCAGTATTCGCACTAGGCTGGAGTTTTTTAAGCGTTGTCTTCTTCTCTTCATGGTCCCAAAGGTGAATGTTTGTAACAACTCAATTTTAATAATACAGGGACTAGTGGGGGACTGGGGAGGATAGCAGAGTATTATGTTACCTCTCACCAAGTATTTTATTTTGTTCATTCTGGAGAAAGAATTCTTTTTCTTAATAACTGAATCCTAGACAAATCACTAGTCTCGTTAGGACCTTTTAACAGCTAGTCCATCACTTGCACCACATACCTAGAGTCATTCTGCAGTTTAACCTCATCAGCTTCCTGAGGAAATGTACTTGGACATGACACTGAATCAGCACCTGTGGATTCTGTAATACAGAATGACATGGCACATTACTTCAAATAAGCAGCAGCTATAAACTAGAAGCAAGAGAACCAGAATTATTCTGTATTTTCTGACTTTCACACTGATCAGACTCAGTCTCAAGTAGTCAAATCCAAAACAGCCTGTTCTGAGGATGTTATATCAAAATCGACACTTATATACTCCTATATCACATGATGATGCTTCTCAGGTGGCGCAGTGGTAAAGAACCCGCCTCCAAGCAGGAGATGCAAGAGATTTGGGTTCGAACCCTGGGTTGGGAAGATCCCCTGGAATAGGAAATAGCAATCTGCTCCAGTATTCTTGCCTAGAGAATTCCATGGACAGAAGAGCCTGGCAGGCTACAGCCCATGGGATTGCAAAGAGTTGGACACAACTGAATGACTGAGCACATATACACACATACCACATGATCTGAATACTTTCGGGTTACCTTATGCATAGCCTATATTATAAAACTATTTCATTTGTTTAGTTTTGTGGGAAAATGAAGTGTCTAACAGCAGTGAATTTTACCAAAAAGCAAAGCCTACAACTTTAAATGGCAACTACTTTTTTAAATATTTATACCAATTTTTATGGAATTCTTTTAAAAAATGACATTTATTCTTATTAAGCAGTTGTTAGTATTATTTAAATTTTTCTTGCTGAATTAAAGTCCTCATTAAGAATAAATCTCATTAAGAATGTATGTAGATTGAATGTGTCTCCCTTCTTATCTACTATTCTTCTTTCTACTTTTTTTTTCTAAATTTCTACTCATAGAAAAAACTGATAAAGTTTTTTCTACTCATGTACACTATATACACACACATCAAATAAAAAGTCAATAAGCTTAATGTTGTGGAATCAGTAATTGTTAAAGGCATGAATTCACTACAGAGGTTTTATGACAGTTAGAGAACTTAGACGTTTTTTCCACATAATTCCAATTCAGGGCTCTGTTCCAAGGGTTTAGATGACTGGCAAGGTGTTAATGTAGTTTTATACTAGATATAAAATCCTCTGTTCTTCAAACTTTTTGGCACATCTATCAAAAAAAAAAAAAAGTAAACGACAATTCTTTCTGAATCTGGAAAGGCTCCTGCTCTACATACCGATCAAGGATGCCCTAAATTAGAACATCACATTAAGCACTGAAGGGTAAACTAAATTTTTGGCTTCGTAGTAGATTAAAAAAATATGTTACACTATGGCAACTTGAAAATACATGGTATCCTGTTCAACAAGATTTAAATTTAGGAATTATTATCAAATTAATTCTATTATCTAATTAATTCTATTTGTAGGTCCGAAGGGAAATAATATCTGAATTATCATTTTAAGAGTAATTCCCATATAACTTGATTTTGAATGATTTTTTAATAATCTAGTATGAAATACATTTGAATATCTTATAACAAAAGTCAACTTCAGTAGTTATTTGCAGGCTTTCTGATATGAATTCACACCAGACTCAGAAGTATCACTGTGTATTTATGCTGAAGCATATTTCTAAATTGTTTCCCTGTTTGCTGTACAAAAATGCAATAACAATATTAATATGCAAACATCAAAATGCTCACCTGAAATAAATATTAAAAGCCTTAAGTGTAGGACTTCCCTGGCAGCCCAGTGGTTAAGGCTCCAAGCTTCCAATGCAATGGTCATGGGTTCTATCCCTGATCTGGCAACTAAGATTCCACATGCTGCTTGGCCAACAAAAAAATAAAAACCTTAAGTGGGACTTCCCTGGCAGTCCCGCAGTTAAGATTCTGCACTTCCCCTGCAGGGCACGAAAGTTCAATCCCTGGTTCCCACAAATTGCTTGGTGTGGTCAAAAAAAAAAAAATTAAGCAATCATCTCTATGTTCATCTTCATTTTATCTAGCTTTCCGTGAAAATACAATGAGTCTGAAATACTCACAACTCAGTTTACAGATTCAGTCCCAAATGTTTACACATTCTACCTCTGAGAATTCTGAACATCATCACATCACTCTTTTTCACGTGCTTACAGATAGTTAGATTTGATCCAAAAAGATGCTCTCAGAGATAGACTAAACCTTGTCTTGCGGTACAAGCAGTGACCACACAGTCCCCTATGTTCAGGGAAATGCCTGTTTATGTCCATTATACCATATAATCTTGATCATGTCCCCATTTCACACAAAACGGCTCAGTTTAAGCAATCAATTTTATGGTTACTCAATCTATTAGGTTAATTCAGAGACAGCACAAGAAATGGAATGGCTTTGCTTCTTCACCCTAAACCTGAGCACCTTGAATCCTTGGGAGAAGAGAGTGGAGGTGCCAAGAAAGAGAAAGGGACAGAATAGCATGTAGGGTTATTTAAATTTCTGCTTATAAAAAGAGAGTGAACTTCAAGTTGGAAAGACTATATTATCATTCAACTTGTCTCATGCCTGCTTCTAATCTGGCAGTTCAGTAATGTGTGGTGTACTTTCCAAGAATTAAAATAACACAAAAAGTAAGAAGGTGTTTAGAACTGGGTCATATTGGGACACACGTTTGTGAAAATCTCTGAAATAAATTCTTAAAGGGATATTCTACACTCATCGTTTTGGAGACTGCCATTTTTCTTGTAATATGTCTTCTTCTAATCCAAGAATGTATGAAAATAAAAAAGATTATTACCTAGTTTTGTGCTAAGATTACTTAGAGTTTTAATAATCGCTGTCCTACTTTTTGCTGACTATCTTCTATAACAAATGACTCTGATGTTGCTGCTGCTAATGATGATGGTAGTGGTGCTGATAGTACAAAGATGAATAGACAATGATTTCCAGTCGTACGACATGACAGATAGACAGACTCACATTTCAGGAAAGTACTAGAAATAACATCCAGAGACTTAGGATTTAACTATGCCATTTATTAGCTCTGTGAACTTGAGTAAATCAAGGTCAGATCACAGAAAGTCAAGGTTCTTTAAAATTCTGTAAAACAGGGAGGTGGACCTCTAGAAGTAGATCAAGCTCAAACAATCTAGAAATATCTGGAGTTTATTTTAGAGATATAAGGGGAAAAAATTATGCATTCTCTTTCACAATCACATAGTCTTCACATTCAGCACATCACTTCCAAATTTCCTCCTAAAGTTTACCGAGGGGCCCCTTTCATGGAGAGTTACACTAAAGATGCAATCACTGTCTACCCAGGAGCTGCCTTTTTTTTTTTTTTTTTTTTTTTTCTAGTTACCACTCACTCCTTTCCCCTTCATTGAAATTCCATAAGTGAACTGAAATGAAAGTCACTCAGTTGTGTCCTACTCTTTGCGACCCCATACACTATACTGTCCATGAAATTCTCCGGGTCAGAATGCTGGAATGGGTAACCTTTCCTTTCTCCAGGGGATCTTCCCAACCGAGGGATAGAACACAGGTCTCCCACACTGCAGGCAGATTGTTTACCAGTTGAGTCACACGGGACGCCAAAGAATACTGGAGTGGGTAGCCTATCCCTTCTCCAGCAGATCTTCCTGACCCAGTAATCAAACCAGGGTCTCCTGCATTGCAGGCAGGTCCTTTGCCAACTGAGCTATCAGGGAAGCCCTGAAATTCCAGAGTGACTCCAACTTCTTTGTTTCCAATTGTCTGTCCTGTATTGTCTTACTAAGGTATCAGCTAATTATTAACTGTGATATTTTTCTCTCCAGTCTCCTTCTTGACCTTTGATCTGTCTCCATCTCTAATTTAGAGTTTAGTTCCCTGAAGCAGAAACTAACCCTACAACGTGATGTTTACTAACGAATGTCGTGTTTGCTCTAAAAATATTGCTTTTTATTGTTTTTTTTTTTCTTTTTTTTGATAAGATTGATTATTTTATTTCCAGGTACACTTCAACCTCTTAACACTTCATAGTATTGTGTAAGAACTTGCGTTAACTGAACTAATGAATTCATTTTTTTAATTGTGATTTAAAAACCTATAACATAAAATTTATCATCTAAACCATTTGAAAGTGTACAGTTCAGTAGCATTAAGTATATTCACATTGTTGTACAAAAAATCTCCAGAACTTTTTCATCTTGCAAAATGGAAACTCTGTAACCCATTAAATAACTCCCTATTTCCCCCTCCTACAAGGGGGAAATAGCCACCTATTAGCCACCTATTATGTACTGTTTCTATGAATTTGACTACCCTAAATACGCTATAAGTGACATTTTCAATAAAAATGTGTATGAAGTCATAACTTTATGATGATTTTATACCTTATGTATCAGTTCGGTTATATACCTTATGTAACAATTCAGTCACTCAGTCCTGTCTGACTCTTTGGACCCCATGGACTGCAGCACGCCAGGCCTCCCTGTCCATCACCAACTCCCGGAACTTACTCAATCTCATGTCCATCAAGTCGGTGATGCCATCCAACCATCTCATCCTCTGTCATCCTCTTCTCCTGCCTTCAATCTTTCCCAGCATTAGGGTCTTTTTAAGTGAGTCAGTTCTTTGCGTCAGGTGGCCAAAATAGTGGAGTTTCAGCCTCAGCATCAGCCCTTCCAATAAATATTCATTCCTTTAGGATTGACTGGTTTGATCTCCTTGCTGTCCAAGGGACTCTCAAGAGTCTTCTCCAACACTACAGTTCCAAAGCATCAATTCTTTGGTGCTCAACCTTCTTCATAGTCCAACTCTCACACCCATACATGACTACTGGAAAAACCATATTCTGGCTAGCAGGACCTGGATTGTTGCTTTGCTTTTGTGCTCCGATATGCCCTATTTTTGTTGCTTCTATTGTTGTTTAGTCGCTAAGTCATATTTGACTTTTTGCAACCCTATGGACTGTAACTTACCAGCTTCCTCTGTCCATGGAATTCTCCAGGCAAGAATATTGGAATGTGTTGCCATCTCCTCCTTCAGGGGATCTTCCCAACTCAGGGACTGAACCTGCATCTCCTGCACTGGCAGGCGAGTTCTTTACCACTGAGCCACCAGGGAAGCCCAATATGCTCTGTACATATCCCAGTTACAGCACTTTTCAAGCTACTGTCCCCTCTTTCTTATTTGCTCTTTGTTCTTGCTCAAACCCATGTCCATCGAGTCGGTGATGCCATCCAACCATCTCATCCTCTGTTCTCCCCTTCTCCTCCTGCCCTCAATCTTTCCCAGCATAAGGGTCTTTTCAACTCTTCACATCAGGTGGCCAAAGTATTGGAGTTTCAGCTTCAGCATCAGTCCTTCCAATGAACACCCAGGACTGATCCTTTAGGATGGACTGGTTGGATCTCCTTGCAGTTCAAGGGACTCTCAAGAGTTTTCTCCAGCACCACAGTTCAAAAGCATCAATTCTTCAGCACTCAGCTTTCTTTATACCACAGGTAAAGAACTTGAGAAGCCCATAACTTATGTATACAGTACTTTAATTCTTTTCAAGAACTTTCATAGGTAGCCCCTCCATTATCCTCAGGGAATACATTTCAATACTACCAGTAGATGCCTAAAACCATGGATAGTACCAAACTCTGTACATACTACCTTTTTTCCTCTACGTACATACCTTTGATAATGTCTAATTTATAAATTAGGCACACTAAGATATTAACAACAGCAACAATAATAAAGCAATTATAACAATGTATTATAACAGCTATGCGAACATGGTCTCTCTCTCTCAAAATATCTTGTTGTACAAATGTAATGCCTTTTCCTTCTTAACTAAACACTTACCACACACTGTGGCCACAACCTTTGCAGTTTGAGGTATGACAGCAAAACTAGCATGAATTTCCTTTTCCTTCTTCACAATTTCATTTTTTTTCCTTATTGAGTTGATAAATTTCACCTTTCCACTTAAAGAAAGCACTTTACTGCTTCTCTTTAGCATATAGGAATTGCCAGCATCACCACTCTTGTGATTTGGGCCTAATATTAAGTAAAATAAGGGCTAATTGAACACAAACACTGAGATACTAATGCTGAAGATGTGGGTTCAATCCTTGGATTGGGAAGATCCCCTGGAGGACAAAATGGAAGTATTTTGTCCAGTATTCTTGCCTGGGAAATCCCATGGACAAAGGAGCCTGGTGGACTACAATCCTTGGAGTCACAAAGATTCAGACATGACTTAGCAACTAAACAGCAACAACTGGGATACCTTGGCCATCAGTCTAGTAATTGAGAGGGCTACTGAGTGACTGACACTACTAATGGGTGGTAAACTCTGGACAAAGAGATGACTCACATCTCCAGATCTATGTGAGATTTCATCCTGCTGCTCAGAATGGCCTGCAGTTTAAAATTTATTGCTTATTTCCAAAATTTTGCATTTAATATTTTTGGACCTCAGTTGACTGCAGGTAGCTGAAACCCTGGAAAGCAAAGCCACAGATGAGAGGACCCTGGAAAGCAAAGCCACAGATGAGGGGACTGCTGTTTATTTTAGCCCCTCTTTATTTATTATTCTTTACAGTAACTCCTCTCCTGTCACCCTCCTTCTCACACTTCCCAGGCTTCTAACCCCTTCCATCACAGTCTCTGAAGCCCCATCTCACTGTAAACAAGCACGCTATCCTCTAGACAAAACTTCACTTTTCCTGAAGGATCCCTCTCTCACTCTAGAATCCTCTTTGTACTTTTTTAAATCACTCTTCTAACTTAAATCAAATAAATATATTTTATTCACTAATCTTTAATTGAGAAGAACCCAGGCTGCTTTCTTCTTTATTTATTTTTAAATTCAACTTTATTTGTTTACTTATTTATTTTTAATTTTTGATGGCACTGAGAAGCATGCAGGATCTTAGTTCCCCAACCAGGGATTAAGCCCACACCAGTTGCACTGGAAGCATGGAGTCTTAACCACTGGACCACTAGGAAATTTCCATTGATCCTCTTTGTTTTCTCCCAACTCACACAGTCCAAGGCCATAGCGATGAGGTGTAAGGAGTACATTAGTTAATAGTCTTTTGGTTGTTAATAATAGGCCCAAACTCAAATCTAGCTTATAGTTTTAAAAAAGTTACTTATGAACTTACATCATTGAAGAGAGCCATTCTCAAAGGCAAAAACATGTATCAGATATATGCCTCAGACCTTCAGCCATTATTTCCACTTGTCCCTGCTTGAATCAATTTTCCCAGGGTTCTATTGCAATCTAATTTGTTTGGATGTGAGGAAAATTGCAGGACTGAAAAACTAGGTGCTACCCATGAATGTTAATGGCTCAACATCACTTAAGGACAGCATTTATATGTCTATTATGTCTTTTTCTACTTTCCAGATAAAATTCAAGAGACAGTGATCTAAGCTAATTGAGACAGATGAGGGATAAACAGAATCATAAATGATTTTTTTAGCTAACCAGTGCTATGCTTTCCTTCACCAATTTCAACCAAATATTGTATGTTAGATTTCAGTAAATCTTTAAATAAAAGATTAAGCCCGTCGACTAAAAAAAAAAAAAAAAGAACAACCTAAAAGTCAAGAATTATAATTTATTCACCAGTTATTCTGAGGACTTCAAACCCAGGTTTTGATCTCTTAGAGACTTCTAAAAGACTGTTCCAATGTGTTAAAAGAAGAGCTAGGATACATAGGAGTTTTTGCAGCAAAAACTAGGTAGTCAGAATATCAAAAGATTCTTATTTCAAGAAAACCAGGTTGCCAGGGGAAGGCTGGGGCAAGGAATAGTTAGGGAGTTTGGGGTAGACATGTTCACACTGCTATATTTAAAATGGATAATCAACAAGGACCTACTTATAGCAGATGAAACTCTGCTCAGTGCTATGTGGCAGCCTGGATGGGAGAAGAGTTTGGGGGAGAATGGATACATATTTATGTATGGCTGAGTCCCCTCCCTGTTCACTGGAAACTGTCACATTGTTAATCAGCTATGCTTCAATACAAAGTTTAAAAAAAAAATAAAGGAAACCAGACATCTCAAGTTAATGAATTTAGTGCTTTTCTATGTATGGGGAGATGCAAAACTGTGGGCTTATCAAAATCATTGCTTTGATATGCACCTCAGCTATCTGGGGCCACTATTCCAAGTTTTCTCATTTTGAGTCTCCTTCAGTTCAATTCAGTTGCTCAGTCATGTCCGACTCTTTGCAACCCCATGGACTGCAGCATGACAGGCCTCCCTGTCCATCACCAACTTCCGGAGTTTACCCAAAGTCATGTCCATTGAGTCGGTGGTGCCATCCAACCATCTCATCCTCTGTTGTCCCCTTCTTCTCCTGCCCTCAATCTTTCCCAGCATCAGGGTCTTTTCAAATGAGTCAGTTCTTTGCATCAGGTGGCCAAAGTATTGGAGTTTCAGCTTCAACATCAGTCTTTCCAATGAACACTCAGGACTGAGACTCCTTAGAATGCATGATTATGGGTCGATGAAGTGACTGACTGACAGACCAGGGGCATCCTCTTTCCACCCTGAGTTTCTTCAGAGCTCATGTGGCAGGTGGGGGGTGGCTGTAATGTGATGGCTTAATTGCTGCAACATCCTTTGTTTAGTAATGTGGCAGGCAACATTTTTCACTCTGAGTCCATTTATTCACTTATTCAGCTTCTCTTCCTCTGTGGACTCCAATAAGATTATAATTAAGCATTATTTTAAATCACAAAAACACAATAATTAAAGAACAAGAGAAAAACAATCCAAAACACATATTTCAACACATTTCTGGAACACGGAAGCATGGAAAGAATATTTTGTGCTAAAGCTGTAGCCCAAAATAAAAGAGAAGGGAGCTGCAACAGATCTGGAAAACCACTTGCTGAGCAAAAATCCCTAGATGCTTCAGATTAGAGACTGCAAGCAGAAGAAAGGGCAGGAGAAAATGGAACTGAGAGCAGGAAATTCATTGAAGACCTGTATATAAAACAATCGGATACCTATCTGCTCATCTAGCAACCCATAGTCAAGCACTTATGCCAGAAAACACCACCTTTCTCTTTCTCATATTTGCCAAAAGAAAATGCAACTGGTGGACTTTCCTGGTGGTCCAGGGCTTAAGAATCTGCCTTCAAGTGCGGGGGGATATGGGTTAGATCCCTGGTCAGGGAACTGAGATGCCATATGCTGGGGAGAAACTAAGCCTGAATGCACAACCAGAGAAGCTCGTGGGCCACAATAAAGACTCAGCACAGCCAAAAGTAAAAAGACAAGGCAGCTGGCTCACCTCCTTCCAGTCAACAAATCTCTTTCGCACAGGATGATCACCATCAACCTCATAACTCCCTCCACTGTACATTTAAATGGACGAGTGATGAGCAGCAGGAAGTAGAGCAGAGGCCACAGGTAATAGAGAAAGTCCAAGAAGCATAGAAAAATGTCCCCTAAACAAAGCATTTTCAGGAAGCAGAAGAGAACTTCAAATAAAACTTTAGTGTCCCTAGGTAGAAAATATTGTATCCAAAGACCAAGAACACAAAGTTATGAAAAAAGGACAATCAAATAAACAAGAGTGTACATTCAGAAATTAACTGAATGATTCCCCCCCAAAAAAAAGATTTCAAAATTTGAAAGATAAAGCACAGGCTCTTTTCAATAGGTTAAGAGCAAAAGGAAACAAAGAGAGGAAAATGAGAAAAAAAAAAAAATCGTCAAAACCAAAAATCAATGTAAGAAGTCCAGTTGTTAGAAATTCTAAACAGAAGACATCATTGCATGCCATGTGTTCAGTTGTGTCTGACTCTTTGTGACCCGATGGACTGTAGCCCACCAGGCTCTCCTGCTCATGAAAATTTCCAGGCAAGAACACTGGAGTGGGTTGCCATTTCCTCCTTCAGGGGATCTTCCTGACCCGAGGATTGAGCCCACATCTCCTGTGTTTCCTGCATTACAGGCAGATTCTTTACCTGCTGGGTTAAAGAGAAGTGAAGTAAAGTCACTCAGTCGTGTCCAACTCTTTGGGACCCCATGGACTGTAGCCTACCAGGCTCCTCTGTCCTTGGGATTTTCCAGGCAAGAATACCAGAGTGGGTTGCCATTTCCTTCCCCAGAGTCAAAGAGAAGAGGGGGATTATCAAAGAATTAAAACAAGAAAAATTTCAGCAGTGAAAGCAGATACACAGCTTAAATCTGGTCAGGTCTACCTGCTACCAATATAATACATTCAAAAAGAACCATATTATTATAAAATTTCAGAACTCCAAGGGTTAAAAGATATTAAAAGACTCTAAAGAAAATTAGAAGCACTGATGGTTTTGTGTTTGTTATATGAGCAACACAAAATAGTAGAGTGATGCCTTCAAGGTTCTGTGGGAAGCCTTTTTTCAGTTTAGAATTCTCTATCCAGACAAACCATTAATCAAGTGGGAGGGAATGATAAAGAATTTTTCAGGTAAAAGCACTGACAAATTTACCTCCATATACCCTTTCTTAGAAAGCTACTTGAGGAATGGTGACAGGTATGAGACTGATGTGCGGTGAACCTTCATCACTTATAGCAAGCCATCACTACAAAGTGTCGAGGCTGATAAGTCTAAGAAATGGCATATACGGGGTCTATATGGAGACGTGGACCTAGCCACCAGAATACCTAAAAACTGAAGTTATAAAAGTGTTATCTTCTAGAGAATGGATGTTAGGGGTGAGGGTGGAGAGATAAACCCTTCAGTACTTTTTAATTTTTTTTAACCATGTGCATATATTAATTTGAAGTAATTTTTAAATGTACTGCCAGGGGCCCAATTAAAATTTGTGTGTTATGTTCACTGATGTTAACTCCATGGACTGTGCTAGGCAGAATAATGGCCATACAATGAGGAACACCTTCCTTCTCTTTGGCTCAGTGGATAAAGTATCCACCTGCCACTGCAGAAAACACAGGAGATGCTGGTTTGACCCCTGAATCTGGAAGATCGCCTAGAGGAGGAAATGGCAACCCACTCCAGTATTCTTGCTAGGAGAAGCCCATGGACAGAGAAGCCTGAAGGGATACAGTCCATGGGGTCATAGCCAAGGTCCTTAGAAGTAGAAGGAGGAGGCAAAAGAGAGTCAAAGGTAAGTCTGGCCATGGAAGAAGAGTCAGAAAAAAGCAATCTTGCTGGTTTGGAAGATGGAGAAAGATGCTCAACAAATACAGGTGGCTGAAGAAACTGGAAAAGTCAAAGAAACTGGTTCTCCCCTGAAGCCTCCAGAAAGGAGTGCAATCCTGATGACACCTTGATTTCAGCCACTTAAGACCCATGTTGTACTTCTTTTCTACAGAACTGTAAAATTATAAATTTTCATTTTATGTCACCATGTTTGTGGTAATTTGTAACAGTAAAAATAGAAATCTAGTATGTGGACTCACACAGGAATCAATTCCTTTTGGTGTTCACCAATCTTAAACTTATTTTCTTTTCAGCTTTTAGCATCAGAATTTAAAAGGACAGGAGAACAAACCATTTGTTTTATTTTTGTTTTATGTTGTAGGGTGAAATAGAATACATGCACTGGCTTCTTTCTATTTATCCCTAAAGTTTTGTACATTTCCTTTTCTAAATCTTAGTTACACCTCAGTATCTTCAGAGACTGGAGAAGGAAGTGGTAACCCACTCCAGTACTCCTGCCTGGAAAATCCCATGGACGGAGGAGCGTGGTAAGCTAGAGATGATACTGAAATATCCTTAGCAATGATGTTGCTTAGTCACTAAGTCGTTTCCAACTCTTTTGTGATCCTATGACTGTATCCTACCAGGCTCTTCAGTCCATGGGATTTCCCAGGCAAGAACACAGGAGTAGGTTACCATTTCCTTCTCCAAGTGATCTTGGATCAAGGGATCGAACACACATCTTCTGTGTCTCCTGCATTGGCAAGCAGATTCTTTACCACTAAGTCACCTGGGAAGCTCCTATTCTCAGTAATAAAAGGCTTATATATCAACATTTCAAAATAGTTCTCGGGTTATTCTTTCTGAAATTTTATGCTAGAGTTTTATTTTTCTGTTCAGATTTATGAAATGTGCATACAAACATACACAAAAAAGACCCAGCAAATGTTCTAAATTTCTAACCATACCACTAAATTTTTGTGTATCATCTTTTAAATTACAGACATTTTATCATTCTATTAGTGTGTGTTTAGCCTGTTATTTCAGGATATTTCTAAAATGTCACCTAAAGTGTTCATTGCCCGATTCAGACTTAAATTGAAGAAAGTAGGGAAAACCACTAGACCATTCAAGTATGACCTAAATCAGATCCCTTACGACTGACTATACAGTGGAAATGAGAAATAGATTCAAGGGATTAGATCTGACAGAATTACAGATGGAAGTTTGTGACATTGTACAGGAGGCAGTGATCAAGACTGTCCCCAAGAAAAAGAAATGCAAAAAGGGCAAAATGGCTGTCTGATGAGGCCTTACAAACAGCTATAAAAAGAAGAGAGGTGAAAGGCAAAGGAGAAAAGGAAAGCTACACCCATTTGAATGCAGAGTTCCAAAGAATAGCAAGGAGAGATAAGAAAGCCTTCCTCGGTGATCAATGCAAGGAAATAGAGGAAAACAATAGAATGGGAAAGATTTTCTCTTCAAGAAAATTAGAGATACCAAGGGAACATTTCATGCAAAGATGGGCACAATAAAGGACGGAAATAGTATAGACTTAACAGAGCAAAAGATGTCAGGGAATGTTTGACGGGAGGACTCCTACGTGCTGTCTCTCATGAGTCCTCTGTCCCTCTTCAAGTGGAACAGCACGTGCTCCCAGGGACTGAGGTCACTGTGTGAGGCAGGCTTGGTCTCCTTTAGTAAACATTCTCTTTAGGACAAAGCTGCTTCGTCTCCTTCCCCTTCCTTGAGATATGGATTGTGTCCTGACCTTGTGGCTAACATTACCCCTTGTTCCCTTGGTAACGGTTGCTGTACATTTGGTTTTCTGATCTTTATCATTCCCGAAAGAAGTTTCTTGTACCACAGCCTATATATACTCATAGGAAAATCATTAAAACACCTTTGCTCCATCAGAGCTTATGTCCCCGGGTCTTTTTTGTCTCTCTCTCTCTCTCTCTCTCTCTCTCTCTCTCTCTCTCTCTCTCTCTCTCTCTCTCTCTCTCTCTCTCTCTCTCTCTCTCTTTCTGGCTGACTCTCTGCAGCGTGGAGACCCGTCGTGCTCACTTTTCTGCCCGGGCTTCTAAGACCCCCTCAAGAGGGCGCCTGGTGCCTTCGTGAGCGATGCAAGTCCTGTGTCAAGGACTTTATTGGTCCTCTGCATAAACCAAGGGATATCAGCCTCTTTCTCTCTTGCACTTTCTTATCGTCGACTCCGCACCACAAGGTTCCGGTCCATTAAAGGAACCCAACAAATGGCGCCCGAACAGGGACACTGGTATACGTGGCATATCGGGCGGAGTGACTCAGGGACCTATTGAGGTCGGTAAGTTCTAAGGCATGGCCCATTATTTTTCTACTTTACTTCACCATTTGTTTAAATTTCAGGGACTTCACCTCCCAGGTCCCCTACAACAAAAACCAGGGGCAAATTCTATCTTTTCCCTCAAACCCTCAACGTCCAGCAGTGCTGCCATTAATATACCAGCCCTACATGATTTTTTCCTTTACCCTTAAGCAGTCCCTTCTAGAGTACCTACTGGACTTTTTGGACCCCTGCCCCCACAGACCTTCAGTCTTTTACTTGGCTGATCTAATTTGGCTTCTAAAGAAATTACTGTTCACCCTGGAATAATTGATTCAAATTATAAAGGAGAAATTCAAATTATGATGTCAGCTCAGATTCTATGGCAATTCAAAAGGGGAGACAAAATTGCTCAATTACTTCTTTTGCCTTACATTTCTATTAACTCCTCTAATACTGTACGGGCAGGCAGATTTGGCAATACAGATCAAAAACAATCCTTATGGACATCATTGGTATTTAAATATGTCCAACCAAACATAAATATCAAAATTAATGGTAAAAGATTTTCTGGTTTCCTCGGCACTAGATCTAATATTACTATTATTTCCAAATATTTATGGCCCAAATCCTGGCCTGTACAAAAGGTCTCTTGCCAAATTGCAGGAATTTCTCAAACTAAAGTACAAGAAGTTTATCAAAGTGTTCAAATATACTCATGTGAGAGACCAAAAGGCCAACCTGCAACATTAAAACCTTATGTGATAAATGTACCCTTTAATGTAATAGGAAGGGACTTACTTATGCAATGGCAAACTCAGATATACATTCCACATTTTTCCTAGGGGCCACTGCTCATTTAACAAACAAAACAATTATTAAAATAACTGAGAAAAATTATGAGCCTATTTGGACAAAGCAATGGCCCCTTATGAAAGAAAAATTACAAGCTACTAAAGAACTTATAAACACACAATTAAAATTGAAACATATTGAGGAATCTTGCTCTTTTTGGAACTCTCCTATTTTTGTTATAAAAAGGAAACATAACAAATGGTGTCTCTTAACAGAGTTTAGAAAAGTTAATTCTTTTATGAAACCTATGGGTGCATTGCAACCAGAGATCCCATCACCTATTACTATTCCTCAAAATTGGCACATTATTATTACTGATTCACAAGATTGCTTTTTAAATATAACTTTACACCCTTTAGACTGGGAGAGATTCACTTTCTGTCTCCCTTATCCTACTCATATCGGGCCTCATAAAATATTTCAATAGACTATGTTACCTCAAGGTATGCTTAAAAGTCCTGCTACTGCTGCTGCTAAGTCACTTCAGTCGTGTCCTACTCCATGCGACCCCATGGATGTCAGCCCGCCAGGCTCCCCCCTCCCTGGGATTCAGCAGACAAGAGTACTGAAATAGGGTGCCATTGCCGTCTCCATAACAGTCCTAGTATTTGTCAAAATTTTGTAGCCAAGGTTTTACTTCCTATGTGACAGCAATTCCCTCGTGCATATATCATTAATAATATACTATAGCTACAAAAAAGAGAAATGATATTTTTGACACTGAATGGCTATGATATTCTTTAGACTCTGGAAAAAACTGATGAAAATAAAATCTTTTTTAAAATTGCAAAACCAGTTCTTCTTGCACGTGCAGTTAGGAAAAGGTTAACTTGTTAAAATATTTTTTTTTTTCTTTTGAGCTCCAGTTCTGCCTGGGAAACAAAAATAGGCCTAGGAAAAAACCTTAAGTTAACTCTTATCATGTCCGTGGGATACACAGCCCACTCTATCTAAGACTCCAGCCATTAACAAATTGGTGGAACTCAAAATAAATAAATAAAACAAAAGGATATTTTAAATTTCAAACGGAGTACTATGCCTATGTATCTAAAATTATCCATGTCTCAATGCATGTCTTTGTTTTTGGATAGTGTGGAGTTAATTAGCTCTATTTGGATTCAGCTTTACATGAACTGAAGGGTGTTCAATGTTGGGTATAATGTTTATTTAAATGTGAATGTGATTTAAATATAATTATTTGCTAATCTAGTTGAGACATGTCTTGAGTCATCAACATTATATAATACTTTTATTATGCCTTGGTTTAAGGTAAACTAAGTTTGTCAACAAAAAGGTAACTCTTTATATATATATATATATTTATTTATTTATTTATATGTATATACACACAAACTTTTAGATAAGCTATATTAGAAATAATTGTATTTTTGATAGAATGATCTATTATCTATAATCTGAAGCCGTCTCTTGGGATTGGAATGACTTAGGTTTCTGGAGTTGTGTTGAACTAAGTAGTAGAAGTTTGTTGAATGGCTGGGTCATTTCCAAATGAAGTAGGATTTTGAAGCGTTAATTGCTGAACATTGGCTTACTCTTATAAGGGGTTTTTCTTGCAGAAGAGCTGAAGAGATTTTGAGCTGTTAATGAATATAAATATATATTTATATAGGAATGGATATATATATAATATAATATGATTTGAGAAATATGTTCAATGGTCTATAAAATGCTAACATACAAGACATTTCATGGTTGCTATAGAAAAGTAAAATATATGCTTTTAATAGAAAGATATAAGTAATGGCAAATAAAATGATGAATACAAAAATATTTTTTTGTTGTTGAAACATTTATTATAGAATAAAGTGGTATTTACATAAGCTTTACTAGACTAGTTTTTCATTGTCATTCTAGCTACAGCAAATGTTCTTTCTCCAAATTAAATCAAATTGAAAACAAGAGAAAAATTCTCGGAAAACAATATTTAACAGAATTAACTTTGGTCAGCAGATACATTCAAACTGCAAATATATTGGAAAATGCAGTTGAAATGCTTGGGTGGATCATAATGAAAACCACAAAGTATGATGTGTTTATTTGAAATAAACATTGCATTTGTTTATTGTGCTACCATACTTTGTTTTGGCCTTTTAACTTTTAAAGATATTTAGTGATGGAATTTTAAAAAGACATGATAAATGAAAGAAAATTTTATGGCAAATTGATGTAACTCATGGTTCTGAACATTCTTCCTCTTTCTTCTTACATGTCTCGATTAATACAAATTCTTCTTTTCTAGGGGCAACACCTCTCTAAGGTAAGACTACACAACATGTTATCAACTTACTTCACGATAATGAGAACACCTAATTCTATAAAAACAGACAATGACTCTGCCTATATTTCTAAGCAGTTCAAACAATTTTTACATTCATTCTCTATTAAACAGATTGCAGACATTCCTTATAGTCCACAAACACAAGACATGATTGGACAAACACATTACACACTGTAACTGCAAATAAAAATTAAATAAGAGAAAATACACAGGAACAATTTGTGTTCCTTGTCCAGAGCAAACTTTACTAGATTCTGGTGTAATGTAGTCTTTAAGCCTATAACTATTGTTGGTGTGACTTTATTTCTGTTCCCAATCTGTAGGATTCTTAAAGCAGGGTGAAAACGGCATTAAAAAAAAAAAAAAAAAAGACACCATTTCCCGAATGGATTATTTGTTCCTAAGAATATCAGAAATGTGGAATGTTTGCCTTCTTTTCAGGTCTGTCTTAGAAGTGTAGTCATCCTCTTTAACACACTGAACAGTGAGATTACACAGTTGCTAAGCTGCATTTTTTTTTTTTTTCAAGGACAAGGTCAAATATATTTAGATGTGAGCAACATTTCATTTGTCAAGTTGTTCTGCATCACCTTTTCAATAATTTCACTTAGGAAAAAATATTTAAATGGTTACTCCTAATCCTTTGCCCCAAATAACACAAACCCCAGCCAAATACCAGTCCCAAACAGATTTCTGAATGATTTTTTTCTTTTGGACTGAAATATTTCCTAAGAATGTTTTCATCATTATCGCTTTCCTCTCTTTTTATAACTATTGTTAATATAGCCTTATTTGTTTTAAAGTTTTTAAACTTACCACAAAGAGATGTTTTGACAAAAGCAAAAAAAAAAAAAAAAAAAAAAAAAACAGAAAAAAGAAGTTTCAAAACATTATAGGACACCTCCTTTCCTTTGCCCATTTGATATCAAGACGGGTTAACTAATCAATGGAAATCTAAGGAACTAATCTTACAGGGAAAGGATATGCTTCTATTTCTCCAGATGGATCCAGCGAGCTCACATGACTTCCTCTTCAGAAGATTCAACCTAAGGGGGCCCCCAGCATTCAGACTAGAGATGAAACAACAAAAAACCCAGGAAGAAAGAATTCCAACATAAGCCATGGCGACATTAAAAATTTCCAAAAAACGCTGCACTCGATGTCATCGACCTTATGATCTCCCTACTTGGGGACAGATAAAAACCCTTACTAATCAAACTGAAAACCTGATTTTTCAACAGGGAATGCCTCGGAATCCTAAAAATATTTTTCTTCGCTATGCTTGCTTTACTTGCTTTTGCTTCCCCTGCTCAGGCTGACTTGATTGATCACACTTACTGGGCTTATATACCTAACCCCCCTTTTATATTGTAGGTTGTAAAATGGACAGATATAGAACCAATCATATCCACTAATGAGTCAACACATATGCCCCCTCCTTGGAACTTGGAGGGGCCCTCTCATCCTAAAGAAAAAGAAAAACTAATTAATATCGTTCTAGGTTATGAAGTCCTTCCTTTATGTATGGGCCCAGCAGAATTATGTATAAACGTTAGTCGACAAACTTGGGCTTTCGTCCTGCCTCCAGAAAAGGATTTTCGGACACTACTTGGATTATTTACTGCCCTTTCTTTGTCAGTGAACCATGTTTATACTACTGAAACTTTAGGGAAATAATTAGGGAAAGAACAAAGAACAACATACAAAGGGTTTACTAATAAGAACTTTAAATATATTCCTGTTCACTGGGACAAATGTCAGGCCAAACCAGGAAAATTAATGTTTATAGCTAATCATACAATTGTCAATTGGGGACCCCATAGCATGTGGTTATTGAACTGCTCAGATGATATTAACAATACTATGTATGATTATATTACTCAAGTAACATGGAAGGTTACTAATGCTACAATGGAACATTACCATGACAGAGGACTTCTTGGCTAGTTTGATGATGGAATGGCCCCCACCTCGTCCTCGAATCATCCTTGATAAACAGATTGGGCCTAAACAATGGGACATCTGAAAACTTGCTGCAAACACCGAAGAACTTGGGACTTAGACCAGACATTCCACAGGGACCAATCATAGCTATAGCAATTATTTCTTTCACTATAATCAATCATATTTTATACAAGCCTATGTTCCACTTTCTATTGTTGTAGCTATAAGAAATTTACAATTCAATAAGACTTTACGTTCTGTAACTTGCATAAATTATAAATTATATACTTGTCTTAACTCCTGTATTTCCTTAAAAAATGACTCCCTTTTGATTCTTCGATCTCGACATAATCTATGGTTACCAATAAATCTCCAATGGCCCTGAGAAGAAGGTCCCAAGGCTAGACTTGTTTCCCAGTTATTTACTAAATTGCTCTAATGATCTAAATGATTCATTAGATGGCTGATTTTTGACATTATAAGATTAATAACTATTTACACCATTGCTGTCGTCACTAGCGTTACTTTACAAACTCTGATGGTCAGAACTCTTCTTACAAATATTATAAATAAATAAGGGGGAATTGTCAGGGAATGTTTGACGGGAGGATTCCTACGTGCTGTCTCTCATGAGGCCTTTGTCCCTCTTCAAGCGGAACAGCACGTGCTCCCAGGGACTGAGGTCACTGTGTGAGGCAGGCTTGGGTCTCCTTTAGTAAACATTCTCTTTAGGACAAAACTCTTAGTCTCGCTCCCCTTCCTTGAGATATGGATTGTGTGCTGACCTTGGGACTAACATTACCCCATGTTCCCTTGGTAACAGTTGCTGTACGTTTGGTTTTCTGATCTCTATCATTCCCAAAAGAAGTTTCTTGTACCACAGCCTATATATACTCATAGGAAAATCATTAAAACACCTTCACTCCATCAGAGCTTAGGTCCCCGGGTCTTTTTTGTCTCTGTCTCTCTCTCTCTCTCTTTTTCTGGCTGACTCTCTGGAGTGTGGAGACCCGTCATGCTCACTTTTCTGCCTGGGCTTCTAAGACTCCCTCGAGAGGGCACCTGGTGCCTTCGTGAGCGATGCAAGTCCTGTGTCAAGGACTTTATTGGTCTTCTGTGTAAACTAAGGGATATCAGCCTCTTTCTCTCCTTCACTTTCTTATCGTCGACTCTGTACCACAAGGTTCCGGTCCATTAAAGAACCCAACAAAAAGATATTAAGAAGAGGTGGCAAGAATACACAGAAAACCTATACAAAAAAGATCTTCATGACCCAGATAACCATGATAGTGTGATCACTCACCTAGAGCCAGACATCCTGGAATGCAAAGTCAAGTGGGCCTCAGGAAGCATCACTATGAACAAAGCTGGTGGAGGTGATGGAATTCCAGTTGAGCTATTTCAAATCCTAAAAGATGATGTTGTGAAAGTGCTGCATGCAGTATGCCAGCAAATTTGGAAAATTCAGCAGTGGCCACAGGACTGGAAAAGGTCAGTTTTCATTCCAATCTCAAAGAAAGACAATGCCAAAGAATGCTCAAACTACAGCACAATTGTACTCATCTCACACGCTAGCAAAGTAACGCTCAAAATTCTCCAAGCCAGGCTTCAACAGTGCATGAATCAAGAACTTCCAGATGTTCAGGCTGGATTTAGAAAAGGCAGAGGAATCAAAGATTAAATTGCCAACATCCATTGGATCATCGAAAAAGCAAGAGAGTTCCAGAAAAACATCTACTTCTGCTTTATTCACTTTGCCAAAGCCTTTGACTGTGTGGATCACAACAGACTATGGAAAATTCTTAAGGAGATGGGAATACCAGACCACCTTACCTGCCTCCTGAGAAATCTGTATGCAGGTGAAGAAGCAACAGTTAGAAATGGACATGGAACAACAGACTGTTTCCAAATCGGGAAACAACTACGTCAAGACTGCATATTGTCACCCTGCTTATTTAACTTATATGCAAAGTATATCATGTGAAATGCTGGGCTGGATGAAACACAAGCTAGAATCAAGATTTCTGGGAGAAGTATTAATAACCTCAGATATGCAGATGACACCACCCTTATGCAGAAAGTGAAGAAGAACTAAAGAGCCTCTTGTTGAAAGTGAAAGAGGAGAGTGGAAAACTTTCCTTAAAGTTCAACATTCAGAAATCTAAGATCATGGCATCTGGTCCCATCACTTCTTGGTAAATAGATGGGTAAATAGTGACAGACTTCATTTTGGGGGGCTCCAAAGTCACTACAGATGGTGACTGCAGCCATGAAATTAAAAGATGCTTGCTCCTTGCAAGAAAAGTTATGACCAACTTAGACAGCTTATTAAAAAACAGGGACATTCCTTTGCCAACAAAGATCCATCTAGATAAAACTATGGTTTTTCCAGTAATCTTGTATGGATATGAGATTTGGACTATAAAGAAAGCCGAGTGCCAAAGAATTGATGCTTTTGAACTGTGGTGTTGGAGAAGACTCTTGAGAGTCCCTTGGACAGCAAGGAGACCCAACCAGCCCATCCTAAAGGAAATCAGTCCTTATTGATTTCATTGGATATTCATTGAAAGGACTGATGCTGAAGCTGAAACTCCAATACTTTGGCCATCTGATGAGAAGAACTGACTCATTTGAAAAGACCCTGATGTTGGGAAAGATTGAAGCCAGAAGGAGAAGGGGACGACAGGCATCACAAACTCAATGGACATGAGTTTGAGTAAACTGGAGTTGGTGCTGGACAGGGAAGTCTGGTGTGCTGCAGTCCATGGCATCTCAAAGAGTTGGATACGACTGAATGACTGAGCTGAACTGAACTGAAAGCGTTCATTGGATTTCGAATCTTAACGTGGATCTCTATTCAAAACCTAGCAGGTTGGTTTGATTATTTTAAGGTAGTTTTTGGTGCCCACCAGGAAGCAGGCACTTTGACTTATAACCCTGAGAGTGAGAAATGAATCTATACATTCCTATCTCTTTCTGTTACTCATTTTTTTGGGCACATTCCAGAATCAGCATGATATGGAAGCAAAAGAACTAAACTGAGGGGCCAGACATCTGAACCAAGGACTTACCTGAGCAACCAATCAGTTGTGGAACCTTGGCCAAATTACTCCTCCTTTCAGAGCACAAGTTTTTCTCAAGTTCTCAAGTGACAGGAGACAATATCTGATATCCAGGATGGCCAACTGCCAGTCTCTGGCCTGGAGCAGAGATAAGTTGTCTGTCAACCAAGATTCAACCAGGGGAATTACCCATTCACAGGTCCTTGTCCACACAAAATTCAGCAATGGTGATGAAATTGACCCCACAGACTCTATTCTTTTACAGACTTTTGCTGCAATCACTTTTATTTGGATTCATTAAGTTCTGTCTACATGCAGAGAACAGTCAATGAAAACAACTATTACACTGAACAGTATAAGCTGGAGAGATTCCAATTATTCACCCATTGCAGTTTACCTTTCAAAATCTTCTGCCCTTTCACATATTTCAGAAGTTCCAAGTCCACATTTCCCCCAGTGACCTGATTTTGCAAGTGAACTATATAGTGCAGGCTACCATTCCTTTTGCTAATCACACTTTTTACTTTTCAAAGTATTATTCTAACACATCATTCTAAGTTAAAAATAAAAGATTGATTTTTATGAAACAAATTTAAAATATTTTCCAACAAACTGAAATACACTCAAAACTTGCTTAAGGAAAATTTCCTTGAGGAATAAGAAGATTTTAAAAAGTGCATTGTTGGGACTTGTCTGGTGGGAAGACTCTATGCTTCCAGTGCAGAGGGTGCAGGTTCGATCCTTAGTCAGGGAACCAAAAATTCCACATGCCATGCAGTGGGGCCAGAAAATCAAAAAGAAAAATAGTGCTGTTACAAATACTGAAAGCTATCAAAGCCTGCCCTAGAACAACTATTTACATTTTAGGTGTAAACATTCCAAGATGGAAAAACACAGCATTGATTGCAAACTGGCCCCCATACAGAGAGGGTAAGGAGAAACTAAGGCAGGAGGCAGATCACTCCAGGTCAGTCAATGGCAGCTTTCAAAGGCAAGAGAATTTATGGATGAGGTTTGTCTTGGGTGGCCAAAAAATGAATAGAAATCCACAGCCAACTGCCAGAATCTTGGAAGTTTCCACAGAACTCTTAGCAAAGTTCCATCACACATCCAGTCCATGTGGTTCAACAACACATTACTGTCTCAAGACTGTGAATTTGAAAACAGATCCTGCTGTGGGAACCATGGGCAGAACATACATTCCCAAGACAAAGGCAGGGGTGAGGACCCTCGAAATGCCAGGATCCAGCTCACAGGCCAACTTGTGATCGCATACTCTCCATGACTTCCTTCAAGACCCAGTGAAACAGTAATCAAAATAATCACAAAGTCCTCTCTTTTTTCCTGAGTACGTTTCAATCAGAGGACATGAGGACACAATCTAGGCAGAGAAATACACAATCTTCTTTCTGGAAGAAAAAGTGTTGAGTTCCCTGCTCATCTCTTATTCTATGACTATGGTTCAGAACTACTTAGAATTCTGAACTAAGGCTCAGAAGTACCTTCAAATAGAGTCCTTTGTTTTCTAGTGGCCTTTTCATTATGAATGCTTCTTGGAAATCTATCCTTAGCTTCTTATTCCATTTTTTATTTCAATCTATTTCCTTTCTTTTCTGTTCTGTCAGCTTTCATTTCCCTGTATACATAAATACTTACATATCTACTTCCTCCTTCTTTGGTGTTCTTTTGTATTATCTGCTCATCTCTTTTAACTAAACTACATGTACCTAAAAGGAAAAGTCCTGTATATTTAGGGGTTCATTAAGGAAATAGAAAATACTATAAAAGTTAGCACAAACCCTGTCCTCACAAAACTTACAATACAAAGGAAACAGATAATAAACAAAAATAATGATGTTGGCAAGTGCTCTGAAAAATGAATCATCAAGTGTTGCAGAAATACTTTGTTGGGGTGCTAGAAACTGGTTGAAGTGGATCAGAGAATTACATTTGAAATCTTCTATATCTAAATCATCATCTTGAAAGCTACACTCTGCCCTGCAGTTAGAAATGTCACAATTCCACTTGTCCCTTAAGTTCTGAAATACAGGGATAACGTCTGACCTGTCCTTCATTTTTCATATATGTTCATTGCCATACCCTACCACTTGCTATTATGTAAATACTAAATGGAAGTACTATGGATATGATTCAGAAGAAATTTAACTTCCTCTTCATGGACAAAATTCTAAAATATTTAAGTTCAATCTCTATAAAGCACTTAGAAAAGAACACATGAAAGATTGTAAAGATATCCCTTAGCATGTTATATTTAGGCAGATTTCCTGGTTGCTCAAACACTAAAGAATCTGTCCATAATGCAGGAGACCCAGGTTTGATCCCTGGGTGGGGAAAATCCTCTGGAAAAGGGCATGGCTACCCACTCCAGTATTCTTGCCTGGAGAATTCCATGGACAGAGGAGCCTGGTGGGCTACAGTCCATAGGGCTATAGTCGCAAAGAGATGGACTTGACTGAGCAACAAACACTTTCACACTTTCATTTAATAGTTAGCTGGTTAGGGAATAAAATGCAAAAAAGTAATTTCTTTAAAATAAGCCTTGCAAGCAGGCAGTCCTGTTTTTGAATAAGCCAAATGCTCAATTTGTATCTTCTAAACAGCAACTAACTTATTTATAAGACTGATTAGCATTTCAGACAGTTTACCACTATAATATCAACTTTTCTTTGGTATCAATTTTGGTCCTATTATAATGTGTCTATTTTTAGTGAAGCCATAACAGAACATTTTTGATGATCCTTTCCCCCAGAAACCTGAATAATTTTATCTGATTGCCTATGCCTTTTTTCATCCACAACATCATTTTAACATCCAGCTACAGCATTTTCAGAAACAAACAAACAAAAGAGTGATTAAATGAAAAAAAAAAAGTAATTCCTCCTTTTCTGACATAATTACAGTTTTATTTCTCTATATCAAGTACTCTAGACATTAAGCTTGGGTATCACAGCAAGGTCAGAGGCTTTCCTAAAGACTCCATTTGGTAATGATGTGTTTTCATTCAATTAACACAAAGTAAATTTATGGTTTTGGTATATAACTACTAATCTTTTCCTTCTCTAAACTGAAATTATCTTTGCTTCTCTGTGGGGGGAAAAGGTGAACTTTGAGCTAGATATATCTAGGTTTTAGGCCTGGTTCTGTCATTTACAGGCCATATCCATGGGCAAATTATTTAGCCTCTCTGGGCTTACTGCTTCTATAATACAGAGGTCATAAGACTTGACGGCACTGTTTCTCCAATTCTGCACTATCAACACTCTGTATCAGTTAGTTCTTTGTTGCAAGAAGCGTCCCTGTGCCTGGTAGGATATTTATCAGTATCTCTGGCCTCCACTAGATGCCATACATCCCACTGTGGGAACAATCTAACTTCTTTCCACATTTGCCCCCTGGGAAGCAAAATTGCCCCTCTTGAGGACCACTGTTTTACTGGATTAATAAGTGGGTTAAATAAAATTATTTATGGGTAATCTAGCACATTTTGACATATAATATAGGCATAATAAAGGCTTCCCTGGTGGTTCAGTGGTAAAGAATCCACCTGCAATGCAGGAGATGCAGGTGACACAGGTTAGATCCCTGGGTTGGGAAGATCCCCTGGAGGAGGGAACCCACTTCATTATTCTTGCCTGGAGAATCCCATGGACAGAGGAGCCTGGCAGGCTACAGTCCATAGGGTTGCAAAGAGTTGGACATGACTGAAGTGACTGAGTACACATGCACGCATATATGCACAATAAATATAACTGTTCAATTATTGATAGGTTTGGATTCTCAATAAGAATAATAACAACCATATTGTACTATATAAAAGCAAAGAATGAGAAATCAGAAATGAAAAAAAATTTTTTATTGTCAGGGAAAATATTGGCCATTGTTCAGAAATGAAATAATTTAATTTAAGTTTGTTTAGATTTATAAGGTTTTGGTTGTGCCTGTTTGAGGCATAGAGAGTGGGGTCCTGAATAAGCTAAAGCATTCACAATTCAACAGATACCAATGTCAACGCTAGCTGGCATTTTTTTCTTTAATCCTCTGAAAATACAGCCTTTGGAATCTCAAACTAAATTCAAGCCTTAATTTCCAAGTATCTGATAATGTAGAAAAGATTTTGCATTGGGAGACAGACAGATCTAGGTTTAAATCTCAGCTCTAACTTTTAGATACGCTAAGACCTTGGGAAAATTTTTAACGATTCTGAGTTATTTCCCCACATGCAATTTAAGGAATAATAATAATACTAATTAATTGTGCTTTATGAGTACTCTGTTTTGTCTGTCAACCTAAAATAGATTAGTTTTCAGCTTTCAAATAGGTCACTTTTCATTCCAATCCCAAAGAAGGGCAATGACAAAGAATGATCAAACTACTGCACAAAAGCATTCATTTCACATGTTAGCAAAGTAGTGCTTAAAATCCTTCAAACTAGGATTCAACATTATGTGAACAGAGAACTTCCAGATGTACAAGCTGAATTTAGGAAAGGCAGAGGAACCAGAGATCAAATTACCAACATTTGTTGGAGCATAGAAAAACCTAGAGAATTCCAGAAAAGCATCTACTTCTGCTTCATTGTCTATGCTAAAGCCTTTGACTATGTGGATCATAATAAACTGTGGAAAACTTTTAAACTGATGGGAATACCAGATCACCTTACCTGCCTTCTGTGAAACCTGTATGCAGGTCAAAAAGCAACAGTTAGAACCAGACATAGAACAATGGACTGGTTCAAAATTGGGATAGGAATATGCCAAGGCTGTATATTGTCACCCTGCTTATTCAACTTATATGAAAAGCACATCATGCAAAATGCCAGGCTGGATGAAGCACAAGCTGGAATCAAGATTGTGGGAGAAAATATTCATAACCTCAGATATGCAGATGACACCATCATTATAGCAAAAAGTGAAGAGGAAAGAAAGAGCCTTTTGATGAAGGTAAAAGAGGAGAGTGAAAAATCTGACTTAAAACTTAACTTTCAAAAAAGAAAGATCATGGCATCCGGTTCTATCGCTTCATTGCAAATAGATGGGGAAACAATGGAAACAGTGGCACACTTTGTTTTTTGGGCTCCAAAATCACTACAGATGGTAAAGGCAGCCATGAAATTAAAAGATGCTTGCTCCTCAGAAGAAAAGCAATGACAAATCTAGATAACATATCAAAAAGCAGAGATATTACTTTGCCTACAAATGTCAGTAGAGTCCAAGTTATGGTTTTTCCAGTAGTCATGTATGGATGTGAGAGATGAAAAATAAAAAAGGTTGAGCAATGAAGATTTGATGCCTTTGAACTGTGGTGCTGGAGAAGACTCTTGAGAGTCCCTTGGACTGCAAAGAGATCAAACCAGTCAATTCCAAAGGAAATCCACCCTAAATATTCATTGGAAGAACTGATGCTAAAGTTTAAACTCCAATACTTTGGCCACCTGATGCGAAGAGCTGACTCATTTGAAAAGACCCTGATGCTGGGAAAGGTTGAAGGCAAGAGGAGAAGGGGATGACAGGGGATGAGATAGTTAGTATCTCATCCCCTGAGGGGATGGCATCACCGACTCAATGGACATGAATTTGAGCAAACTCTGGGAGATCGTGAAAAACAGGGAAGCCTGACGTCTGCAGTCCACGGGGTTGCAAAAAGTTGAACACACCTGAGCGACTAAATGATGACAATATTAATAATTGATAGTACTTTATTAATATTCTGTGCTTCATCTGGCAATATAAAATATAGCTCAAATATTAAGCACCTGAGAACCTATTAAGACTAGAGAAACAAATACTAAGACAAAAAGTAATAGCTTGAACAATAGCATTGTTAAAAGCTATCATTTATTGTGCTGTTGTTCAGTTGCCAAGTCGTGTCCAGCTCTTTGCAAACCACCCACTCATATACACACACACACACACACACGGACTGCAGCACACCAGGCTTCCAGGTCCTTTACTATATCCCAGAGTTTGCTGAAACTCATGCTCACTGATTCGGTAATGCCATCCAACCACCTCATTTTCTGTCTTTCCCTTCTCCTCCTGCCCTCAATCACTTATTGTGTATCTGCTATAAAACAGGAACTGGTCTAAGAACTTGGCAAAAATTAACCTGTTTAATCTTAAGAAAAGGAAAAAGCTCTGAAATAGATACAAAACTAGTCTAACCCCCATTTTAGAGAGGCACTCAGGAACTTGCCCAAGGTCATATTACCAGGTAATGAGGAAGTTAGAATTATAGCTTTCTAACTCCAGAGCCTAAACTTCTAACCACTAAACTGCGCTAGTTTTATCCTCACCTAGTTAGTTAATTATAGCCAGAGAGTCTGCACTGGGTACTCTAAGTTGATGAAAATAACTTTTTGGAGAGACTGTTAAGTTAAATAGATAAAACAGAGGCACAAAAATTCAGATTCCAAACTCTGAATTCAAAATCTTATGAAAGTTTGAGTCCCAGTGAAGGAAAAGAGTCTGAATATTTGACAGACCTAGAAAGAAAAATGATTAAGAACTTACAGCAACCAAATATCTAGATCTAGGGTTCAACTACTTAGAAAGCAAGTTTGTTTTTTTCTAATGAGTCATTCACAAATCTTTAACAGAGTATGGGAAGAAAAGTTCAAGCAGAAGTAGGCAACTCTGAAATGTTCTCACTTTCTTGTGAGTCTGTAGGTTTTAGTGGGAAGATTGTAAATGAAATGAATATAAGTTAAAAAGAATGTACATGGCTTTTATTTCTTAGCAACTTTCTCATTTATTAAGAGACTTATAAAGATGCCCCATCAGAAAAGAGCTTCTGATTTTGCATTACTGTAGTATACAAGAGTTTCTCTGGTGGCTCAGTAGGTAAAGAAACTGACTGCAGCACAAGAGACCTAGGTTCAATCCCTGGGTTGGGAAGATCCTCTGGAGGAGGAAACGGCAACCCACTCCATTATTCTTGCCTGGAGAATTCCATGGACATAGGAGCCTGGTAGTCTACAGTCTGTTGGGTTGCAAAGAGTTGGACACAACTGAGCATCTAACACTTCATTATAGTATATAAAACTGGTTGCTCATATAGATTTTTAATCACTATCTTTGTTTTAAAAAAGTTTATTAAACAAATATTTTGTTCAAATTTTGCCCAGGACAATAAAAATACAAATATTTGCTCTATCTTTTTAACACAGAGTACAAGATGTGTTGTGGTAAATAATAAATTATTTATATTCAGACTACAAAAAGCCTGCAAACCACATTCTAAAAACTCGTGAAGTTTACATAGCAAATAGTGAGAGTAAAGAGTCTGTATCTGAGGGACATTTCCCAAGAAGAATTGATGTGAATTTGCAACTAAGATATAGTGAGTGAAGCAAAAGAAGTGTTAGAGATAGACTGCAAGGTAGATGGGTGGTGAAGCCATTACCCAAGTCTAAGAACACAAATGGAGAACTTC
Organism: Muntiacus reevesi; assembly: GCF_963930625.1. Taxonomy (NCBI): domain Eukaryota; kingdom Metazoa; phylum Chordata; class Mammalia; order Artiodactyla; family Cervidae; genus Muntiacus; species Muntiacus reevesi. The sequence goes on along the minus strand of NC_089254.1, from coordinate 83,790,168 downwards.
CGTGGCAGTCCAGTGGTTAAGACTTGCCTTCCAGTGCAGAGGGTGCAGGTTCAATCCCTGGCCAAGAAGCTAAGATTCCACATGCCTCAAAATCAAAGAAACAAAACATGAAACAGAAGCAATATTGTAACAAATTCAATAAAAGACTTTAGGAATGGTCCACATCAAAAAAAGAAAAAAAAGACCCCCCCAAAAATAAATAAATAGATAAGAACAGGAATGGCAGAACAGACATCCTCTGAGTGGGTAATAATGAATGATGCAATGACTTCATTTTTTGAAATTTCAGTTGATAGCGCCTGTGGAACACCCAGGTGAAAGGAGCTGATTGAATCCTAGACGTATAAATGGTCATTTGAAACGATAGCAATCATAGGAACTTTTATTTATTGCTAGATTCTGTGCTAAGCATTTTGTACCCAATAGGAGAAATTGCTAGCTGGTTTGAAATACCTGTCCTCTTTATCTCCCTCCCCCGCAATATTCCCCTTCATCTATACTAAGAGAACTGCTTTATGGCTGGATATAAATCAGTACCTAGCTGCTTGGGAAAAAGACTATACCTCCCAATCTCCCTTGCTGATACAGATGGATCATCTTGCAACTAAATTATGACCAAAGGGCTAGGAATGGAAGTGTTTTCAATAGACTTTTCTTTATCCTTCTTGATGGCTAGAATGCATACAAAGGACTTCCCTGGTAGTCCAGTGCCTAAGACTGCACTCCCAATGCAGGGGACCAGGGTTGGATCCCTGCTCAGAGAACTAGATCCTGACACAGCCAAATTAAAAATAAATAAATACTCATGTTGATGTATGGCAGAAATCAAACCAACATTGTAAAGCAATTACCCTTCAATTAAAAATAAATAAATTTTTAAAAAGATTGCTAGAATAGACAAAATAGGCAAATACTTGGGAACGAAAGGCATACATAGTAGGGCAACCACATGAGATAGGACCTGGGTACCAGAAACTGTATAATACCACATGACCCCAGACATCTACTGGAAATTATTCATAGGAGAAAAATAATTTGCCCCTTGTTTAGACTACTAATATTTGAATGTTCTGCCTTTTAAAACAAAACCAAATCATAACTAGGACACATACGTTATCTTACCTAATCCTCATAACAACACTGTCATCCCTATTTTTGAAGTGAGAAATGAGTCTAGGACAAGTGAGAAGAGAGGCTTACCCAAGGTCATTCAAAAAGGAAGCAGCTGAGCTAGAATTGAGTCCAAGCAATCTGATGGCAGAGGCCAAACTCATTATCACCAAGCTTCAGAAAACCATCTAGCTCTCTGACCATTCCAGAGGCATTCCACACAGACAAAAATCAGATTTTCTTTTTAAAAAATTTTTATTAAATTATAATACATGCAGAGGAAAGAGAGAAAAGAGCACATCCTTATTTTTAAATAAGAATATATTTGATCAAAGTGTTATTTTGTTTCTAGCCTATATGTTCCTCCTATTTTATGTGCTCATTTTCCCTTCTCCCCAGATAAAGACTTTGGAAGCATCTTTTCCATGTTTGTTTTATGACCCAGAAACATATTATTAAAGTACATTGAAGCCTCTTTTGCAGACTCAATAACTCTGGGTCCTCATGTCTTTGTTTACAGTGAAGTCCCCAACTACATGAATTATTCCCACTGTAAATCTTTGAACAGTCTTTAATCCGCTCTCAGATTTTTGCCTCCAAACTGTTGATGGTGGCACATTTAGCAGCATATATGGCTTGAGAATGAGTTTTGCACAGCACTTCCTTTGTACCAGGCCAGGATTCACGCGTTAGCCCACCCATCATACTGAAGAGATTTAAATACTTGGTGAGTTAGGAGGTTCTTTCTGTTTTTCAAAGACAAAGAGGGCTTTGTGTGACTGCTGAAAAGCCACATGAATAACTTGAAAACAAAGGGTTTGCCGATTACAATCTGTTCTTTATGTTTTCAGAATTTGTATTTGGTTAACCATAATCCACTAAAATTCTCCTGTGGACAAGGAGGCCATGGGAAAGAGTGGTGCGACAGTCTCTTTCTGGGACAGGCCCAGTGGAGCAGCAGACAGGAGGGGTGGACCCGCCTGGGGAGGTAAATTCAGAGTGGGACCAGTGCCACTGGGTAGGTGTGAGAAAGAGTAAGCTCAGAGCATGCAGCTTGCTATTACACACTCCCAGATTGAGAAAAGAGATCTAAGCTACAGTGAAATTCTAAAATGTATACGTTAATTCATTTCCAGATATTTGAGTAAAAAAATCCAGCAAAGGGAAATGCATCTTGGCAAGAAGGAGTATTCTTATAGGTAAAATTATTCTCAGTAAGATTTGGAAATGTGCCCTAAAGATGCTTCAGGGAAAATTAGACAGAAGAGGAAATTCTTCAACTCTGTAAGTTAATTTCAGGGAAGAAATTAGCTTATGGGGTGAGAAATTAAGAGGAGTATCATTACAGGCAAATAGAGAGATAATATGAAAGGTGTGCAAGTTCTGGAGATACTATCATTAGAAATGATGTTTTATTTATTTGTTTAATATAATGATGGGAACATGAAATTTAAACCCAAAAGTCTTGTGCATTGTACAAAGAATGAATCTCTCTAGTAAATAAGAACTGTTGCCAATAAATTTTAAAAGACCAATGGAAAGGGAGATGAGCAGATAGTTCACAGAAAACGAAAGACAAATGGCTCTTCTATATTTAATATAATGCCCTCTGTACTTATAATATAATTAAAAATTAAAACTACAATGAGGTACTATTTTTTTCCCGTCAGATTGGCATATATCAAAAAACGTAATAAAGCACCCCTGGCTAAACTGTGAAATAGGCCACTTCATAACTGCTAGCGGGAGTGCAATTGATGTACTTCTTAGGAGAACAATCTGGCAGTAGCTAGCAAAATTATATATATATATCATCCTTTCACTTAACACCTTCACTTCTTGGAATTTATCATTAATATATATATACAATATAATATAATATCAAAGCCTTGAATATCATCTTTCACACATGTGAGATTACAAATGAAAGACTGATATTCATGGCTTTGATACTGTAGCATTTTTTACTATGACAAAAGATTTGAAACTATTTAAATGACCATCGGTAAGAGCCTCGTTAGGTAATTAATGACTCACTCAAACAATGACATAGTATTCAGCCATTCAAAACAAAAACTAAAGATAAGTTATTTATATATAGATTAAGAATGCATAAAATGCACAAATAGTGAGGAAATACACAAAGTTAATAGTGAAAAAAGTAAGGTGTATAAAAAAGTGTACTGTATATTAAGGTCATCATAAAAAATGTTAAAGGGGCTTCTATTCACTTGTCTGTGCATAAAATATCTCAGGATGGCAGCCAGGGGACTCACACTAATAATATTGTCCCAAAGGAAAATGAGTGTCCCAAAAGGGAGACAGGTGTCAGAGGGAACATTTCTCTGCATAGCCTTCTGTACCTTCTAAATGTTGAAGATGTGAAAGTACTGTTTTTTAATAAAAGCTAAGTTCAAAATCATCTAGGCTTGTACCCAGCTTCCCCAAGAGTTCTTCTAATTCTTGAAATACAATTTTCCTATTTTGGAATTTTCCTGTCAATAAATGGTATGTCTTGTCTATCACATATTATTTCAAGGAACCAATGATATAAAAGCATTGTATAAACTATGAAGTATTATACAAATGCAAAAAAACCACAAAACCCTGTGTTTACACATAATGGTAGTGATTGAGACTGGACCCCTGCTATAAAACATATAATGATATTTCTAAAAGGTTTGAAGAAACTCAATGCTAAATGTTTAAGAATGTTACACAAATTCAAACTCATTTGTTTGCTAATTGTTAAATTCTGGCTCCTCAGAATGATTTTTTAGCCTTAAATATAAATAAGAATTCACTTTATGGTACACTGTATTCAAAAATAATTATGTGTAACTCAGACAATACATGTAGTGTACTAGGAAAACCTGTGATCTCAAAAAATTCTACTGTGAGGATTTGCTTAGAAGGGGGAGAACTTTTGTAGAAAAAACAAGTATCCCAATTATGAGAGTTCAAGTGTATTAATGCTGATTTCCATATATTTAATCTCCCTAAAGAGAAATAAATATCCCATATACATTCTAGAATGGGACTGCCAAGTAGGACTCATTTTTCTTGCCAACTCCTGTGGCCTGGTGATGTCTTCCAAGATCACTTTGTTATATAGAATTCTAAGGCAAAGTCTAGACTCACTAGGAAAGAATACTGCAATAATTATGTCTGCCTCATATATAAGACTGAGGAAGAGTGGGAGGGACCAGAAACAGTCACACTCGCTTTGCATGTTTCCCTGTGCTTCTCCTTCTTTCTTCCTTTATATCCTATCCCTCTATAATTTCCCACAGAAAGATTTCTAGGTAAGAGAGTTACATTATAGAAGGATTTGTAAAGCTTGATACTGAGAAAGGAAGCGATGACCTACTAGATCATCCCCTAGATGATCCCCTAGAATTCCTTAGCAGCAGGAAAGAATGAAGAAATGGAAGAAAAGCTTGTCTGGAGCTTAGTTAGATGTTTTTAGCTCTGATTGTTAAATTAAAATGTGTAAGAGTAGGCAAGATACATCTGACCTAGCTGATAGAAAACATGACTAGAACATAACTAGATTTTATTTACATATAATGGTTTTTCTAGTAGTCATGTACAGACGTGAGAGATGGACCATAAAGAAGGCTGAGTGCCAAAGAATTCATGCTTTCAGACTGTGGTGCTGGAGAAGACTCTTGAGAGTCCCTTGGACTGCAAGGAGATCAAACCAGTCAATACTAAAGGAAATCAACCCTGAATATTCATTGGAAGGACTGATGCTGAGACTGAAACTCTTAATACTTTGGCCACCTGACGCGAAGAGCTGACTCAATGGAAAAGACCCTGATGTTGGGAGGGGTTGAGGGCAGGAGGAGAAGGGGACAACAGAGAATGAGATGGTTGAATGGCATCACCGAATCAGTGGACAAGAATCTGCAAAAAAACAAAACAAAACAAAAAAAAGAATCTTCGCAAACTCTGGAAGACAGTGAAGGAAAGAGAAGCCTGGTGCAGTCCATGGGGTGGCAAAGAGTCAGACAGGACTTAGCAACTGATAACAGCAAATCAAGGAAGATTGAGAATTGCCAAAATAGCAGTTCATTTCAAACAGTATGAGAATCCACAGATGTCAAAAGAAAGATGATCTCTTTCTCTGTGTAAGTTTCCAAGCTAGGAGCTACAAGAAGGTGGACAATATTTGTGAGTCAAATGAGTTTTCAAAATGACAAAAACATAGACATGAGATATCTTGAAAAATTCAGTTTAACAGAGCAGGACATGATGAAACTTTATGGTGATTTATTGGCAACTGAAATACTTCGGGCAGGTGTACCCAGGCCTTGCTCTGAGGAGGGTATCAACATGCTCAGGCCTTAGAGAATGGATGGGATTTACTGAAATAGGAGGGGCTCTTGGGGAGGTTATTGAAGGTGAATGGAAGAAACAAGATTGAAAAAATAGGTCACTATGTGCTCCTGATGATCAAGTGAAGGAGCTTAACTTTCCTGCTGCAAATCACAGAAATCATTTGAAGGTTTCTTACCAGGACAAAGAAATTTTCAAAGTAGATGGAGGTTATGCTGATAGCCATATCCAAGGTCGACTGGAGGAGGATAAAGAAACTTGGTCTGGTATGTCAGTTAGTGGATTATTGGAATAGTGCTGGCCAATGCAGTAGAGGTCTGGATGGGGCTGACAGCACTGAAATTGGAATGGAGACAACAAACAATGAACATGTCTCCAAGAGACATTGAAGAGTAAAATATGTGTGTGTGATCAATCCTGTCTGTCTCTTTTGGGACCCCATGGACCATAGCCTGCTAGGCTCTTCTGTACATGGGATTTTTCAGACAAGAATACTGGAGTGGGTTGCCATTTCCTCCTCCATGGGAGGATTGAACTGTGTCTCCTGCATTGACAAGTGTATTCTTTACCACTGATCATCTGGGGAGCCCAAAGTGTGAAATAGGCAAGGCCTAATCACTGCTAGGGCTTCCAAGTGACTCAGTGGTAAAGAATCTGCCTCCCAAGCAGGAGACTTGGGTTTGATCCCTGAGTCAGGAAGATCCCCTGGAGAAGGGAATGGGTACCCACTCCACTATTCTTAGCTGAAAAATTCCATAGATAGAGGAGCCTGGCAGACTACAGTCCATGGGGTCACAAAGAGCCAGACACAACTGAGTAACTAAACAACAACAAGGATCACTGCTGAATATGAAGGCTGAGAGATACTAATGAATCAAGGCAGTACACTGGGAGAACAGGAAGACCCTTTTCCCAATTAAGAGTCAGATCTCCCTTCTAGGTGAGCCAAGAGAGTTAGTGCTATTCTTCTGTCATAACGGTTATTATTCAGTTTTGCAGTCTCTATTTATTTACCTCTCTCACTAGACAGTGAGCTGCTTGAGGGTAAAAACCACGCTTTAGTTGTGCTATCTCTGACACAGAGGTTTTTGTATGTGTACGAAAATGAAAGAAAGGGAGTGGGGAAGGAAGAATTTGTTTCAGAGGAAGAGATAAACGATGGACATTTATACATGGAGAGGTGGAAGTAACAGTATATCATTCAAAATAATGCACTTATATTTTACTTAATCATATTATTTTTTTTTCAAAGATTATCTTTATTACCATCCACTCAGACAGTACAACCCATGCTATGACACACCCTAAACATCCATTCTCAAAATCAAAATTCTACCATAAGGCCAACCTCCCAGCAGCCATGACTTCCTAGTCCCATCAGAGGGAAACATTTATTCTACAAAAGTTCAAAGGTTCCAGCAAGGTTTCTGAAGACCTACTTAATAGCAATCAACAAAGCCTTAAAATGTGCCTAACTTTGACCCTCCAACTGGATGTTATAATGTATCCTAAGTAAATAAACATGTCTACATGAAAAAGATGATCATGATAAATTAAAAAGATAATGTAAAAGAGATGAGTCAGATAGAAGCTCATAACAGCAAAAGTGTTTTGAAACAACTCTGACAAGCCCCAAATTGGAGATTGGCTAAACGCATCTCCACATTCTGGCTAAACAAATTATGGAATATCTATACAAAAGAATTCTCTGTCATCATTACTGACGATGTAGCAGACTATCAAATAGAAAGATACTTCCTAGTCAGTAAGTGACAAAGCAAACTACAAATTACAAAAGGAATGCATAATATAACCTCTTTTGGGTGATAGTATAATGTTGCTGAAAGGCTCCATACCAAAATATTAACAGTAGGTATCCATGGATTGTGGTCTCATTGGGTGATATGTATTTTTTTTTTACTTTTAGTTCCAATTTCTTCAATAGACAAGTATATATTTTGTAAAACACTATAAAGTCCAAAAGGACACAGACTTTGTCATATTCATTGCTGTATGTCCAGGACATAGCACAAAATATTGCTCAGAAGTGTTCCAGTACTGTTTGTTGAAGGAAGAAAAATATATTTAAATACGTTTTTGTTTGTTCGCTTCGTTTGTTTCTTTTTGGCCTCAGGGAGAGGCATATGGAATCCTAGTTTCCCACCTACTGATCAAACCCACATCCCCTGCATTGGAAGCAGGGAGTCTTAACCACTGGATCACAAGGGAATTCCTCTAATACATGTTTCTATTTAGCGGCTGCTGCTCTTCAGTCACTAAGCCCTGTCTGACTCTGTGATCCCGTGGATCCCACGGAGCCCACCAGGCTCCTCTGTCCATGGCATTTCCCAGGCAAGAATACTGGAATGGGTTGTCGTTTCCTACTCCAGGGGATCTTACCCACCCAGGGATCAAACCCACATCTCCTGCACTGCTGGGGGATTCTTTACCACTGAGCTACCAAGGAAGCCCCAGATTATAGTAACCATGAACAAGGGTGAAATAACTGGAACAGCAGGAAGTGGTATTGCTGCATTTCAGTCTAGAAACATGCACTAAACATTCACAGGAATATGTTTGCATTCCATACTCATTTTCCTATTATCTAACTCCATCTATTCTTGCATAAGTACCAGATAGTAACCCATTCCACATAGCCACATCTGTCCAAATACTCATTTACTAATGTGTAAAGGAATCCAGAAGGAAAGAAGGGTAAAATAAATAAGTAAATTACAGAGAGGAAAAAAAGTAAAAAAAAAAAAAAAAAAGACTATGTAGATTGATGATTAAAACAAAAAGCATGATAAAAAAAAGGGATAGAGTAACTAGGGAGGAGTTCATTTACCAGTCACTGGATTAGCAAATTAATACTCACTGGGACTATAAACAGACGGATCTCTTTTCTTATTAAACCTGCAATTTCAACTCATTTGAGATGGCTTCAATATGAAACTATAGGAAGTAAGACAGTATAGCACAAATGAACTTTAGGTTCAAATGGAAACAGCTTCACAGCTTGGCTTTTAGCTTATTAGCTGATATACTGGACAAGCAAATTTTCTGCAAATTAGTTTTAATATATGTTTTAAAAAGTAAGAGAAACAGTGTACAAAGTATTGATATGTGAAGTGTACAGCTGCCAAGAAAGGACTCAAGAGGTGGTATCCATTAACTGGAATCATCTATGTTACCAATAAGTCACTAATCAATGTAAGGGAATAGTATTATTCAAAAGAAGCTACTGCCTTTAAAAAAAAAAAAAAAAAAAAAAGGAATTAACTGGGGTAGGGAAAATAGTCTCTCTGGTGCACTTAAGGTAAGGCACATGCAGGCAGGCGCAGATTATACACAGGAAGTATTTCTGATTCGATACTGCTCAAGGTGAAATTTTGTTTTTTAAGCAAGCTTTATCAAAACAACTTACTGCTTTCTTTTCAAGCTTTATGAATTAAAGGAGTTTATTCCAAGACTGTTCCTTGGGAGCCCCACTCAAGAAAATCCCACTCTCAACCTTCCTGGTATAAAGTAGGAGCTCCAAGAAATTCCCGGGACAAAAAAGAAGGGCTGAAATTAGAATTAACAATATAAAAGGACATGAAAAAGCCAGCAGGAGGAAGTACAAAAAGAAAACTTTCCTGATACCCATGTGACTCCCAAAGAATCTTAGAAAAGAGAAGTAAAAGGAATACAGTTAAAAAGAAGCAGCTTTAAAAGGAAGGCATATATTAATAATAGAACAACAGGGCAGGTTTCTATGATGATTCCCTAACAGGGTCATATTCAAAAAAGTTTATGAGCTGTTATTCAGTCTGTGTCTGGCAACAAGCAATAATAATCACCTCTGTTTAAGCAATGTATAGAAGAAAATTCTTTAATTTGGAACTTTAGTATACAATATAAGAAATTAACTAAGAAAGAAGAGGTTATGTAAAATAAATGAAGCTGTAGAAATGTGCATACAAATTTTTCACAAATATAGGAATACAGGAATTCCCTGGTGGTCCAGTGGTTAGGACTTGCTGCTTTCATTACTGCTGGGTTCCATCCCTGGTTCATGGTTGGGGAACTAAGATACCACAGGCTATTAGATATAGCCAAAAAAATAAATAGTTGTTTTTTTAAATATATAGTATACAGATCTGGGGTTACTGAATTGTCAATCAACCTCCCTCCCCTTCTCCCACCCTTTATCCACACTGAGGATGAGCTTCATTTCAGAATTCAATGTCAGTCCTGTTTATTTTATTTTCTTTATCTGTCCTTACTTAAATTATTCCCCTCTTGAATTTCAAATTGGTCCTCACAATTAGATTGTGCAAACCAAGACCATACACCACCGACAGTTTATTGTCTACATGGTACGACTTTATTTGACTGTCTTCACTAGCATGACTTTACTATTCTCTTCCTCAACACAGCATTACTATTCCAGGAAACTTTACCCAAGGAGATAAAAAAGGTGACTATTTATTCTCAACATTTTTGAAACCCTCACCTCATGCCTTCACCTTGCTATGTTATACCAAACCTAAACCATTATCTCAAAATTGTTACCCAAGTCTAACCAAGCCCTTGTATTGAAAGACCCATCCTCAACTAGACTCTAAAAATCATTGTCCTCCCCAGGCTTCCCCCATTGCTCAAAGGTGAAGAATCCACCTGCAATGCAGGAGCCACAGGACATTTGGTTCCATCCCTGGGTCAGTAGATTCCCTGGAGGAGGGCATGGGAACCCAGTCCAGTATTCTTGCCTGGAGAATCCCATGGACAGAGGAGCCTGGTGGGCTATAGTCCATAGGGTGGCAGAGTTCGACAGGAATGAAGCAACTTAGCACACATGCAGGCCCTCCCCACTCCAAGATGTTATTAAGACTTTGTCAAGATTCAGAGCTTTCTTGCCATGGCAAGCAACAAGCTCAGCTTTGCTTTAGCGATGCTAAATGTTGGTGGTAAAGCAAAGCTAAATGTTGGTGTTGTTTCTAGGGAGCCAGCATTCACTGTATCTGCTCAGGCCTTTGGGCAGCTAACTCTATTTCACAACAGGTTTGATGAGCCTGCTACCTGATGATTCAGTCCCTAGCATGACAGCATCCACGCTCTGACTTTTGACAGCTGTCCAAAGAAATTTGCAAAGGGACCACATTTTAGTCAAGCTTTTAAAAACCAATCAGAACTTTAGCCTTACTCAAGTGTCAACGCCACCTTAAATCGTGTCTCCTCAACACACTTATTTCTCTCTCTTCCTTAATTTGCCAACAGTTTACAACCACAGACTGCAAGGTTGAAACGAGGAAGGGGCGAGAATGAAGAGTAATTGCTTTAAAAATGGAGGAACTACCTTAGAATTCTAACTTTCCCGAAGGGGGGAAAAATTCCCCAGAAAGCTTTCCAACCAGGAAACATCTGAACTCCTTACCAATTAGAACCCTCACCTAGTTTCCACCTAGACACGATTTGTGGGTTCTCCCCACCCCCACCCGGGGTGGGGGTGGGTGGAGTTGTCAGTATAAGTTACCTCGAAGTTTATCTCCAATTCTAAACCTGATTCAAAATTGGAGAAAAGCAGTGGAACACACCAAAATTCTGGATTCTTCCCACCCTCTCCACCTCCAAAGAAAAGAAAAAAAGAATTCCTGCTCTGCTCTCTATTTCACTCTCCATTTCTGCGATGACCTAGTTCTTCTGCAAGGAGAAAAATCGGCACCGGGATGTGCCAATGTGAGCAAAGGTACTATGCCGGATTTAAGATACAGCAGTGCCTGAACCTACTGGCCTCCAACCATTTTATAACTTCTGGGGGACTCAGGCCCCTGGACTGGAGCAAACAAACCGCTGCAGGAGAGATTGACAAGGCGGGCCAGGCCCGGGGTAACAATCCCCAGGGTAGGGACCGCCGGGGGCGGCTGGCCTGGAGTCTCGGGTTTATCCTCAGTGACTGGGACACAGCTGGCTTTGAAAAAGGACATTAAATATACAACACCACAGTTTGGTCTCGGGCCCAGCCTCTGGTCAGTGGCGCCTCGCCATTCGTCTTCGCCAGCCAGGCCCTGGCCCCGGTACCCTAGATAAAAGGGATGCCCAGCAGCTCGCGGTCACACCTGTTAGGTGCGCAGTGCCTCCGCCCCAGCCAACGCCTCCTGCCCGGCCGGGGAGCCGGGTGCAGAGCCGGGGACGCGATGGGAGAGGCAGGGCCGGGCCTTCCCCAGCGGACTCCGCGGGGCTCCGCGCGCAGGGCTGGTGCGGGGAGGGAGAGGGGCAGCGAAGGCGGGAGAGGTCGGTCGACCCGGGCCGAGAGGGCCATGGGGAGGGCCGGGGGAAGGGGCGTCGCTGCTCGCGTTACGCTTCCACAGCCTGCAGCAGAGGCGGCGGGGCTGAGCCGCGGAGGAGATGGGGTTTGCACCAGCGTCTGCATTTCTCCTCGCGGCCCCGGCGCCACCGCCCCTCGCCGGGCCTCGGCGCCCGATAGGCCGCGCAGAGTGAGCGCGGGCGCCGGCCGGCGGCACCTCGCCGGGGACTGCAGGCGAGGGCGCCGCGGGGCCGCGGCGGGGGGACTCCGCGAGCCGGGCGGCCCGCGCGTCCCCGGATCGCAGCAACTCCGGCCGCCGCCGGGCCGCGGCCGGGACCGAGCTCCCCGCGAGCCCCCCGGGGGCCAGCCGCGGCCGGAGGGCGGAGCGGGACTCGGCCCCTCCGCCCAGCAGCTCCGCGCACCCGGCGGCGGTGGCGGCGTGGGATCGGGCGCCCGTGCAGCCTCCGAGTCGATGGCCGGCAGCGACGCGAACAACCAGGGTCCCGCGCGGAGGGGCGGCGCGGCGAGGCGTCCAGGGGCCCCCGGAGGGCGGGGAAGCGAGGCTGCCGCCAGCTGCCCGGAGCCGCTGTCCACTGCTGAAGCGCCGGCCGAGGGCGCCGCGCTGCCCGCTTGGATGCGCCTCTACTTCTACGGGATGCACGGGGTCACCCTGGACGTGCTCCTGTCCGCGGCGCGGCGCTTCGCTCGCCGCCCGGACCTCCGGATGCTGGGCTTCTCCTCGCCCTACCGCTGCCTCCTGCACTCGCTCACCCACTTGGCCCTGGAGAAAGTCTACTTGCAGCAGCGGCGCTGCCCCAGCGCCTTCGTCTTCAATTTCCTCCTCTACCCCTCGGCCCACGTGGGGCTGCAGACCCTGGCCGGCGCGCTGCTCCGCCGGGTCGGCGGGCCGGGGGGCGCAGCGGCGCCGGGGGCGCTGGACTTGGCCGTGCAGTACGTGCTGGCTCTGTATCACTGCCAAGTGTTCCTGAAGCGCTTCCTGCGCCTGCGGTACCAGCGGCGGCAACAGCTGCGGGGCGCGCCCCCCGCCCCTGCCGGCGCCCGGGCCCCAGCGACAGCCGGTGGTCGGCGGCGGCGACCTCGCGGTCCCAGGGGCGCCGGGGGAGCCCCCAACCAGGGGCTGCCGGACCCGCTCCGCTTCCTTTTCTTCGGAATGCACGGCTTTTTGGATGAGATCTTCTTCACCTTCTTCTTTAACCTGCTGGGGCCCGGGGACGGGACGAGCAGCGGCCACACGTCGCTCTGGTCCTTCTTTATGTACGGCAGCTGTAGTTTTGTGGTGGAAAAGCTCTATTTCCACCTCCACTACAGCCGGGGCTGGGGCACCTGGAAGCGAGTACCCTTCTACGTGATCTTCATCTACGCGTGGGAGTTGTCCTGGGGCCTGGGACTCCGCACTTGGGGAGCCTGCTCCTGGGACTATTCTCACTATCCGCTCAATTTCATGGGCCTTATCACGTTGATGTATTTACCTGGTTGGATATTCCTTAGTGTGTACCAGGACCTACTTTCCAACGTGTTGTGGCGGGTGCAATACGTACCTACTAACTAAGACCAAAAAAAAGGGGCACTGGACTGTCATGAATGAAGGCGATTTATTTTTGCACAATAAAACGGAGGGTTTTTTTTTTTTTTTTTTAGCCTTTTAATTTTTATACCTTTTACTAAACTTTTCCAACCTGTTTTATTCGACATGTTAGTTTTTCTATTGGGAGCGTATGCATAATACTATAATACTTTGAAATATTGCTGGAAATGTAACTCAAAGTACTTAACTCATCCATATTTTAAAACCCTCACTAGTCCAAACAGCAAACCTTCATACCTTAACATCAGAAAGCTGTAGTATTCACTTATTTGCACTTATTTGGCGTAGGTGGGTGATAGTTACTAATTTTTTTTTTTTTTTTTTTTAAGTAAGGTAGTTCTTCAACTCAGAGACCAGTGATTTTTACAAGATTCGGGGAAGTTTTCTGATTTAATGATTTGTTTACTTTCCTTTTAATCCAATGTCATTTTAATTTCCTGCCATGTTTACCAGTGACTGCTGAAATCCAGTGTCTTGTACTCCTGAAACTACAATTAATAGCTTTTAAAGTGCCTCTGTATAGCACACAAATGAAAAGAAGCTGACAAATTTGAAAACACACCCTATGAATCGATTTTTAGATAAGAAATCTTTTCTAGCAACTCAGACAGGTAACACTGTGTTAAGATATGACCTCCTTCTTGGAAATGATTGCTTTTCAATGTGGATTAACCTTAAACACCAAATGTGTTAACTTTAATCAGATCTTGTGTTATCTTTGGCTGTAAATTTTAGTCCTTATGCAATCATGTAAAATGTCTACATGTGCAAGGGCCATGCAAAATTATACCACCCTTAATAGTGTTCTAACCATAAGGACTCTTTTCTATATGGGGTTTTAAGAGTAGAAGCTATCCCATGGAATAAAATGAACTAGAATATTCACTCTAATTGCACTAGCCCTAATTGTTTTTGGAGAATACAGACATGTGTTTTCAGCCTATTTCTGCCATGGCTCACTTGTAAACATTTTTCCGTTTCCTTTGGGTCCCATACAGAGTTCCTGGACTACAGTCCAATGTAATAATGTTCATTATAAATCAATGATAGCTCTTTGGTGACTCATTCTTAAAGTCTGGAAGCTCCAAAGTTAAATAAGATGATGTGAACCATTTGAGAAATCATATCTAATCAATTAATAATGTACTTTAAATTTGTTTGCTGTGTTTTTATTATATTTAGAACAGACAAGTAGAATTGAGTATAGCTCATCCAAGGATGACTAATACCTTCTCAGTTTTTGTTATAAAGATAATTAGGAAAGCTTGAAGTGTATACAAATGAATATATATTCCTATTCAAATTGTTAGCTTGCTTACACTGTAAAAGGGCTTCCCAGGTGGAACCAGTGATAAAAAACCCGCTTGCCAGTGCAGGAGGCATAAGAGATGCAGGTTTGATCCTTGGGTTGGGAAGATCCCCAGGAGGAGAGCATGGCAACCCAGTTTTCTTGCTTGGAAAATGCCATGAGCAGAGGAGCCTGGCAGGCTACAGTCCATAGGTCACAAATAGTTGGACATGATAAACGACTAACACTTTAACTTCACAGCAGAACTTTTGGGAGATCAGCTCAATTCTGCTTCTCATCTTCTCTGTCATGCTGATTGTTTTAGCCAGTCAAAGCTTGAGTAGAAACTGCTGGAAGTAAGTTAAATGTTTGCAGAGAGTAAAAGTGTGACTTTGTGGAAAAGATTTCTGAAAACCTGGGGAGAGAAATAAAATGTAAATATAGACACTAAAGTTAGTCAGATGCTGGACAAAATATTTGTAATTCAAATCTGTCACATGTGCATGAGTCGAAGTTAAGTGTGACTTGGCTCCACACCACATATTCCAGTGAAGGCATAACCAAATCCACAGCTTCTGGAATACTGGCTAATTGTATATATTCACCCTGCTGTCATTCATATGCTGTTCCTTCTGCTTGCTTAAACTGCTAACCAGCATTCTCAGGTCAGTCATCAGGAAGGAACAAAGCTTGCTGTTTTGTTTGTTTTGCTTTTAATGTTAATCCTATTTAAAGGAAAGGTCAAGATTTTTCATTGATTCAATTCATTCAAGAAATAGTTATTGTGAGCCTGCTATTTTTCAGATGCTTGCTTGGACTCTGTGACTACAGCCATGACCCAACATAGACAAAAATCTCTGTCCTGATGGAGCTCACATTGGAATGTGAGTGCATTGATTTATATGAGATTATGCAGATTTGCAAGGCTACTGTTTTCGTATTAGTAATAGGTTATGAGAGGCAGATGGTGTCAGGGTTCTCATCAGGGCTCTCCCTGGAATATCAATCCATCCGTCTCTAAAACAAAAGCCCATTAACAGTCCCTGGTGCTAGTTCTACAAAGAGCCCTGTTCATTTGTATTCAGGAAGTAATTAGCCTGTCTGTTAATTCAGCACCTTGCTTTAGGGCTTCTCATTCTGTGTTTACTCAACTTCTTAAAAGTAACATTTGCTGCAATTTTTGAACCTTTCAAGAAAAAGCAGGGAAAGGAAAGAACCATCAGATTGATCAACTTGCTTACTCATTAGTAGTTCAGATATAGAAATGATAAGGCAGTACAATATTAACTATTACAATAATAGCTAATATTTAGGTATAATATTTAGGTAGTGCTTACCACCTACCAAGAACTGCACTATTAACATATGTATATACTTTTAAATAAATATATGTATATATTTATGTATATCTTAAATGAATATATTACATACATCTCATATATATGTATTTAATGTTAAGTAATACATAATATTTTAGGCTCATATATGATATAAATTAAAGATACAGCAACTCATATATGATATATATACCTTAAGTATGTGTGTGTGTGTGTATGTGTGTGTGTGCTCAGTCCCTCAATTACGTCTGACTCTTGTGACCCCATGGACTGCAGTCCACCAGGCTCCTCCATCCATGGGATTTTCCAGGCAAGAGTACTGGAGTGGGGTGCCATTTCCTGCTCCAGGGGATCTTCCCAACCAAGGGATCAAACCAGGTCTCTTGCGTCTCCTACATTGGCACAAACACACACACATACATATTTACTTAAGCCTCTAACAACTCTTTCTCATGAGGACAGTGAAGCTAGGCCCAAAGAGGTAACTTGGTTAAGTAATCAAGCCATACAGCTATTTAGACAGAATCCAAGTACACTGAACTCTAGTCTCTGTTCTTGACAGAAAGGTTGGCATGCCTCAACCTACTGACCACAGTGATTTGGGATCTCCTGTGGATTTCACCTTACAATCTTTATTTTCTCTTCTCTGGCAATATCATAGATGCAAGGGCAGCTATAAAAAAGTTAAATACTAGAAGCAAAGATACTCTTTCATGTTGCCTTTTTAGTCTCTGGAAATAACAGGGTGCTAATACCAGGTTGCCTAACTGACGGTCAGCCTAGCTCTAAGTCCCAGATGACAGATTTTCTAGTCAAGCAGTGCTCTACAGTAGAGTTCCTCATCTGAAGTCAGATGATCTTGAATATAAGAATAATATATCAAAATGCAAGATAACTTATATCACAAGCAAGAAAAAATATATATAATTAAGACTCTCTTTTTTAATATAGCATTCAGAATGAGCATCGCTGTAAGAGCTATACAACCCCAGAATTAAAATTTTTTATTTGTTTTGCATTCAGTTAATCACCTTAGAGTTGAAGAAGGTTTTTTTTTTTTTTGCTACATGGCATGTGGGATGCTAATTCCCCCACTAGGGATTGAATGCACTCCATATGCTTTGGAAGCACAGCATCTTAACCACTGGGGCTCCAGAAAAGTCCCAAGAAAGTTCTTTATAGAAAAACATGAAAGAAAAGTAATAATTGTGGTTCTCATTCCATGTTTAACTTAGGCAGTGTTGAAATTTCTTACATAAAGTGCTTTAAATTTTAAATCAATTCTATCTCAACTTTCAATCTAAAGAAAAATTTTAAGTTTTTCATGGTATCAATTAATATAGATGTTCCTGTGTTATACCAGGACTCCAGCAGTGCTGATAATCCATTTCAGTATTTCACACATTTCACTGTACTTAACTTTGAATATTACATTACAAATATTTGACATTTTATGTTAAACTCAGCTTAGAAAAATATGTTGTGCTTTGTTGTTTAAGAATTATGAATTGGTTAATCCTACCCCTTTAAAAGATAATAATTTCTACTGTTTTGAAATAGTCTCTGCTGGCATGATGGACCTGGTTCTATTTTAAAAAGACGGTGAGGAAGAATTTTGGTAGATTATTTTGGTTCTCTCTCCATTTCTGAAGTACATTAAAAAAAAATCACTATATTTGGAAAGGAAGTTATACTCATGATATAGATTTTGAGTGATAAATAAGTCATTGTATTGTCATATTTGACAGCATTTTGGTAAAATTGATGCTTGCTTGTATTAAAAGACTTTAAAAAACACTTTACCTTTCAATTTTAAATATAATATACTATCTCCAATATACTTTCCAACAGTGCTTAATAGAACTAAGATCCTTTACTCAGAAAGGGTAAGATGAAACACACTTCCCTTTTCTCCATCAAACACATGCCTCAGTTTATGCTGGAAGGAAAGATGGCAGTAATGATGCTTCTTTTCTGTTGCTGTTTTTTTTTTTCTTTCTATTCTTAGATGTGGTACCAGAAGAATATACAAAAATAGCACTTGTCTTTGTGGACCTCTGTTCTTTAAAATTGACCTCTTTCTAATTTTTAACATGGAGACGTGAAGCTATCATACAGGCAATGGCTTCCAGTTGCTAAAAACCCAAGATGTAAGTTAAACTGTGATGTGTATACATTTTCCTTTAGATATTTTTTCTTAATATAAGGAGACTGTAAATATGGAGATTTTTTTCTTTAATCTTTGAATTCTTTTTGCATAAATGGTCAAACAAATGACCAGAATGCTCCTAGGGAGAGAGACAGACACAGACAGGTTGATCCTTGATGTACAGAGAAGTTCAGTGTTCATCTTAACCTCTTAAAAATTCTATTATAATCCAAAAGTCACATGGATAAACTTTCCCACTTAGAAGAAAATATATCTTTACCACAATTAAGAATTAAGGATCTAAACAAACCATGAAGATTAATAACATCCAACCTTCTATCCAAGGTTGGAATTCCTTACGTCTCTGACAGATGATTTCTCAGCTCAGCTTGGACTATTGACAGTATTAACTGTGTTTTTCATGCAAAGACTAACTGAGGGGAAAGCTGTCAAAGCTGTGACCCACCCCGGTCTATTTGACTTCTCAAAGTTTCCAGGAACTAACAAATACTGGTCAGCCAGCTTGTGTTTGTAGTGAAACACTTTTTGAGGTGGTCTTCTCTCTTTATTTAAAAGAAAAAAAAATCAACGTTTCCTTCTTTTACCATAATACTCACCATCTACTTATTGTATATTCTCAAATGATGCTTTATTCACTAAGTCTAGGCAACAGGACCTCGAGAGATTTGAGTTTAATTAAAATTACTTCAGAAGAATAAACAAACATTGGCTGCAAACAAAGGAGTGAAAAATTAAATACTAGGAATCCTCCTTGTGTCATTGGAATTTCAACTGGTTCACCCAGGAAAAGCCTTTGGTTGCTGCCCAGGTCTACCTATGGAATATAAGCTGGTAGCTTCAGGGAAGCTACATCAATAAAGGCATTGAGCAGATGCAGGTGTGACAGAAGCAATTAGCTAACCAGAAAGGATGACAGATACCATGGATCAATTCTCCTGTTTAAAAAAAAAAAAAGTTATACTTATGATATTAAGTAGAGAACTAGCCTCACTTTTGATGGATTTCCTTCAAATATTTATATTACATGTGAGGTATTTTATTAACATATTATTTATACTCCATGCGTGATAAAAATAAAAGTAATCTCAAAGGATTTCAGTTTTGAAACTTTAAATATTTGAAAATAATATTGAGAGAAACATTCAGAAAGTTTGTCATATCATTTTGATTACCCACTAACTTGTAGGAACACAAGCTAAACTGAATATGCTCTTGTTCATTTCTGAAGAGGATCTATTTTTAATCTTCACTTTTTATTAGAAACAATGAGCAGACAGGAAGAAAAAAATAAATAAAAGAGTTCCCTGGAGTATATCAGAACCAGTATTCAGATTTCAAGTATTTAAAAACAAGAGTTTAACAAAATTTATCATTCTACTTACTTGTAATGATATTTTCAGCAAGCAAAACAGAAACAAAAGAACAATAAGGGCAGAAATAAAATATACATTGAAAGAGATAGTATTTAATAGTCTTAGAGAGTTCATGCATTATTTTTCTTTGGCTAGCTAAAATGATTCACATTAATAAATTTATTCTAGGTCTTTATACCATGTAAGACTTGAATTATGAAGAAAATTTTATGTTTATGGAGTACTGCACATGCTAAGTTTGGTTGGGTACCAAAATGTACACTTTATTGTTGCTATTGTTCAGTCACTAAGTCCTCTCTGACTCTTTGGGACCCCAAGGACTGCAGCATGCCAGGCTTCCCTGTCTTTCACTATCTCCTGGAGTTTGCTCCAACTCATGTTCATTGAGTCAGTGATGTCCTCCAACAATCTCATTCTCTGTCACCCCTTTCTCCTACCCTCAATCTTTCCCAGCATTAGAGTCTTTTTCAATGAGTCAGTTCCTTGCATCAGGTGGCCAAAATAGTGGAGCTTCAGCTTTAGCATCAGTCCTTCCAGTGAATATTCAGGGTTGATTTCTTTTAGGATTGACTGGTTTGATCTCCTTGATGTACAAGGGACTCTCAGGAGTCTTCTCCAGCACTATAGTTTGAAAGCATAATTCTTTGGTGCTCAGTCTTCTTTCAGCTTCCTAGTAGCTCAGCTGGTTAAGAATCCACCTGTAATGCAGGAGACCAGGGTTTGATTTCTGGGTTGGGAAGATCCCCTGGAGAAGGGATAGGCTACTCACTCCAGTATTCATGGGCTCTAATGGCTCAGATGGTAATGCAGTGCAGGAAACCTGGGTTCGATCCCTCGGGTTGGGAAAGTCCCCTGGAGGAAGGCATGGCAACCCACTCCAGTATTCTTGCCTGGAGAATCCCATGGACAGAGGAGCCTGGAGGGCTGCAGTCCTTGGGATCACAAAGAGTCGTGCACAACTGAGCAACTAAGTACACAGCCTTCTTTATGATCCAACTCTCACACTCATAAATGACTACTGGAAAAACCATATCTTTGACTATATGGACTTTGTTGGCAAAGTGATGTATCTGCTTTTTAATACACTGTCTAGGTTTATCATAGCTTTTCTTCTAAAGAGCAAGCATCTTTTAATTTCATGACTGCAGTCACCATCCACAGTGATTTCGGAGACCAAGAAAATAAAATTTGTCACTGTTTCCACTTTTTCTCCATCTACTTACTATGAAGTGATGGGAAAGGATGCCATGATTTTAGCTTTTGAATATTGTTTTAAGCTATCCTTTTCAGTCTCCTCTTTCACACATTATTGTTATTGATACTTATTTGATGACATTTCTGAGTTTGTCTTTTCTGAAATTATATTATTGGAGATACTATAAAAATTTTAATAAAGCATCATTGATGTGTGTACCCAATGCACAGGTAAACAGTCTAAAGCTTATTTAAATGCAAAGTTGTGGACCTTTAGGGCTTGAGAAAATAACTAAACACCAGTTAATTCAACTTCCAGCCAAAAGAATTAGTTCTTCTAGATTATCTTTTACAGGAATCTGTCCATCCTCTTCTTGATCACTTCTGATGATAGAGCTCTTTGTACTTATTCAGATCTCCCAGGCCAACTCATTTCTTTGTTCTATACCTCCATAACTGGAAAATTCTTACCAGAAGGACTCCCATCTGTAACTTTCATTTTTCCAACTATTTCATCCATAGACTAAACAAAGGTTTCCAAGTGTGTCTTAATCGTCTTACTCCAGGCTAGATAGTCAAGATCCTTTAGCAATATATAATAATACAGTAGTAAAACTATTACCTACTTTGATCTAAACACTTTATTTCTGCAAATGTAGAACAAAAGTAAGCATTGTTAGCTTTTTTAGCAGCTCAGTCACATCATCGTTTCTGTTAAATTTTCATTTATATACATCCTCTAGGTTTCTCTCCTATAGACTGCCATTAACCCAGTGGCCCTCTTCATGCTCCCGTGCATTCTGATATAAGTAATTGGCCTGGATCTGTGCTTGTGCCATATTCATTACCAGGTTTGAAAATGAAGTAGAGAGAAATGAAGGTAAGTAGAATGAAGAACAGAAAAGTTGCCATTGAATTCACTCTTCATTTCTTTTGTCCCTCCTCTTCCAATTTCAACTTTTGGGAGCAGGCATATGTCATTCTCTGTGTTTTCTCAACACTTAGCAATGAACTTACCACAGAGCAGGTGCTCAAAATTTTTTCTGGTGAATATATATGAATTCTCATGCCAGACATTACTCAATAGTGGAAACAGGAATTAGGAATGCCGCCAGGTAGCAACATGTGACTTCAACAGGACATTTATTTATGGAACATAAATTAGACCCACCAAGTACCTAGAGAAAATGTAGTAGTCTTAGTCTTAGTCTTAGTCTTCTCATAGTCTTCCTTCTTTCCTGAGCAACTTCTTTAGTCAGACACAGAATTCAAGTAGTTCTCTTAAAGAATTTAGCGACATTATAATTTTTTTAAAGCTGTAAGCTATTTAGAGAACTTAACTATCCTTTAAAACATTATTTCTGAAATATGAATTTTTCTAAAAGCTGACATACACATAAACTTGTGGGTAGTGTTTCTTTTATCACATTACACTCCAAAAAAGAAGGAGCTACCCAGTTTGCACCTTATTGATGTCTTGATTTTCTTCACTGTTTTTGCTGATGACCTTCTGGATTGGGGCAACTTTTGAACAGAAATGAAAATAAAATTCAAACTTACATGTTTTCTCAGTTGCTTCAGTTGTGTCTGACTCTTTGCGACCCTATGGACCATAGACAGCCAGACTTCTCTGTCCATGGGATTCTTCAGGCAAGAATACTGGATTGGGCTGTCATTTCCTTCTCCAGGGAAAATTCAAACTTAGTTAAAGTTATAAAATTGCTTCTAGTGGCAGGTGGTAAAGATTTATGTTTTATTATCTATGAATCTGGTTCACTTCTTGCTATATTTCCAACCTCAAATATTAATATTATTGGCAGATTGTAGTCAGGGCTTTCCTGAAAAACAAAACTACTAGGATGTAGATAGACAAATAGACTTATTATAAGAATTTGGCTCACAGAATTATAGAAGCTGGTAAGTCCTAAGATCTACAGGGTGAGTCTTCAAGCTGGAGATCCAGAGAGCCACTGATGTAGTTACAATTCAAAGACCAATGGGTTCAAGAACTAGGAAGAGCTGATGTCTCAGTTCAATTTGAAGACAGGTAAAAACCAATGTCTCAGCTTGAGTGGGAGGAATTTCTTGTTATTCAGAGAAGGTTAGTCTTTTTGTTCTGTTTGGGTCTTCAACTGAATAGATGAAGCTCACCCACATTAGGAAGGACAATGCACATTATCCATTGACTTAAAGATTAAACTCATCCAAAAAACCCTCAGCAAAACACTCAGAATAATGATAGACCACATATCTGGGCATCCAATCGTCCAATCAAATTGATAGATAAAATTAACCATCACACAGATGAACGCATTTGAACCAAAGGAGTTAAAATAAGCATAAGGAAAACTGAGACAAATCCATTCATTCATCTAGTCAACAGCTATTTAAATGTGTGCTGTGTTTAAAAGTAAGAAGACATAGGCAATTATTTTTTCATAGAGTGGAGAATGTGAATTTTAAAACAAAAGTGTACTACAGAAAGATGCTGCAGGTGGAAATAATGGTGCCGCCACCTAGGCGAGAAAGTATGTTGGGAAGATTCCAGTTGGAGGGCCCAGCATGCTCAAAGACCTGACAAAAGTGAGTATCAGAGCACTGTGTAACTCAAAGCCTGTTGTATCTGGTTGAGCAGAGTGGTGGGGGGAAGAGTGAGACCTGAGTTAGAGGGGCAGGCAAGAGGCAGGTCTTGAAGATTTATGGAAACACTAGAGTTTGGTGGACCGTTTCTTAAGGATGTTGACAAGTTAATTAAGGGTTTTAAGCAGGCAAAGGTCTTATGGTTTGCATTTTGCAACTCGCATTTTTAAAAAGAAAACTGAGATCAGAGAGGACAAGATTACATGTAGAAAAAGATCAGTTAAGAGGCTGTTATACAAAAAATGAAACAGATGATAGAGAGAGACCAGCATTATGACAGAGGAGATGGACTAAAATATAGATTCAGAGATAATCGAGAGTCAGAACAGACAATGAATAGTGATAAGATGGTTGTACCAATCAAGAGAGAGAAGTAGAGGCAACCAGCCAGCTAAAATTGTAGACTCAGAGCCCTAAGGACCTCTGAAAATAAGTAAAAAGTAGAAACCGGCAAGAGATATGGAAATAGATGATCAAACAGGCAAGAGATCCTGAGAATGCAATAATGTCAACAACAGAAGAGAGGAAGAGAAGGATGTGTTCAGTGCCATCTGTAAAATTAATCATCAGAAACCACAATTACATCGAGATGGGAGCTTCCACACCCTGCAAGGAGAACAGAGCTCATTGGGAAAAAGAAAGACTCCTCTCCTCGCAAGGACTCAGCCAGCGAGCATCAGTGGATTCTTTGTTCACTCAGGCTCCCCCCACTGCCTTTTCCCCTCTGTGAAAGTTTCTCCTTCCCTTGCCATGTGGAGACTTGCACGTGGATGGCCGTGGTGGCAGACCCTGCATTGTGATTCTCTCCTGAACCTGAAAAAAAGAAATCTATTCTTTTCTGGAGAAATATCTGGCAATCTATTTGTTGTAGGTCAACATATCAAGTTCAGCCTAAAATTAAATTTAAGGACAGAGTTAATGACCAGTGTATTTCAAGATATACAAGAATGAAGAATAAAAGCACAGAAAGAAGGATGCTAGATTATGCTATTTCTTTTCTAAATATGGCGTGTGTTTGTTCATTTAATGCTCACAGCAACCTTGTGACATAGATACTATTATTATCTTGGTTTTTACATATGCTATTACTGCCACATGGGAGAGTTAACCATCTTGCCCAAGGCTTGCAAGTGATAGAACCAAAATTTGGACTCAGACAATCTAGATCCCAAGCTGCATTCTCTATACACCCACACAGGCAGGTGGAGGCAAAGGGTAGAGAGGGAGAAACTCCTAGCACTGGCCTTGCACTGGGTTTGCATGCTGCCCAATATATACAATCCAATAAAGAACCCAGAGAAAGTCTGAAGTCAGCTCTACTCGAAGAGAATTTAAATCTATATGTCAAGACTAACTCTGATTCTTGATTCATTCATTCATTTAGTAAAAATTTATCGAGCCCATACTAGATAATAGTGCTTCCCAGGTGACTCAATGGTAAAAAATCTGCCTGCCCAGGCAGGAGATGCAGGTTTGATCCCTGGGTCGGGAAGATTCCCTAGAGAAGGGCATGGCAACCCAATCTAATATTCTTGCCTGGGAAATCCCATGGACAAAGGAGCCTGGTGGGCTATAGTCCACGGGGTTGAGGAAGAATCAGACATGACTTAGTGACTAAACAATAGCAACTAAATAATAGGCAGTGAGAATTCTGTGGGATTAAATGTCAGCAAGTCTGACATAGACCCTACCATTGATATTGTACCTTATTGTATCAGTCAGCTCAAGCTGCCATAACAAAATACCAGAGATCGGCTGACTGAAGCAACAGAAACTTACTTTGTCAGTTCTGGAGGCTAGAAGTCTGAGACCAAGGTTTGGTAGGATTCTTTTTTAATGAGAGCTGTCTTTCTGGCTTGCAGATGGCTGCCTTCTCACTGTCTTTGCATGGAGGACAGAGAGCAAGCTCTCTCCCTCTCTTCTTATAAGACACTAATCCTATCGGATTAGTGACCTCATTTAACCTTAACTACCTCTATACAGGTTGTATCTCCTAATAGAGTCACCATTGGAGGTTGAGACTTCAAAATGTGAATCTGGTGGGTAACATAATTCAGTCCATAGCACTTACTCTTTTTTAATTCCCAAATGATCCTATGTGATTAGTCTAGTTACTACTGATTATTATCTACAGTTTATAGATGAAGTCTATAAACTGGTTCTGGAGAAGATTCTTGAGAGTCCCTTGAACTGCAAGGAGATCAAACCAGTCAATCCTGTAATGTTCTTTATCTTTCTGACTTACTTCACTCTGTATAATGGGCTCCAGTTTCATCCATCTCATTAGAACTGATTCAAATGAATTCTTTTTAACGGCTGAGTAATATTCCATGGTGTATATGTACCACAGCTTCCTTATCCATTCATCTGCTGATGGGCATCTAGGTTGCTTCCATGTCCTGGCTATTATAAACAGTGCTGCGATGAACACTGGGGTGCACGTGTCTCTTTCAGATCTGGATTCCTCAGTGTGTATGCCCAGAAGTGGTATTGCTGGGTCATATGGCAGTTCTATTTCCAGTTTTTTAAGAAATCTCCACACTGTTTTCCATAGTGGCTGTACTAGTTTGCATTCCCACCAACAGTGTAAGAGGGTTCCCTTTTCTCCACACCCTCTCCAGCATTTATTGCTTGTAGACTTTTGGATAGCAGCCATCCTGACTGGCGTGTAATGGTACCTCATTGTGGTTTTGATTTGCATTTCTCTGATGATGAGTGATGGGAATTTAGATAGATGGTGGCGATAACCCTATATGCAAAACAGAAAAAGAGACACAGAAATACAGAACAGACTTTTGAACTCTGGGGGAGAACGTGAGGGTGGGATGTTTTGAAAGAACAGCATGTATATTATCTATGGTGAAACGGACCACCAGCCCAGGTGGGATACATGAGTCAGGTGCTCGGGCCTGGTGCACTGGGAGGACCCTGAGGAGTCGGGTGGGGAGGGAGGTGGGAGGGGGGATCGGGATGGGGAATACATGTAACTATATGGCTGATTCATGTCAATGTATGACAAAACCCACTGAAATGTTGTAAAGTGATTGGCCTCCAACTAATAAAATAATATTAAAAAAAAAAAAAACCAGTCAATCCTAAAGGAAATCAACTCTGAATATTCACTGGAAGGACTGATGCTGAAGCCGAAGCTCCAGTACTTGAAGGCCACTTGATGCGAACAGTTGACTCATTGGAAATAAGACCCTGAGGTTGGGAAAAATTGAAGGCAAAAGGAGAAAAGGGTGGCAGAGGATGAGACGGTTGGATAGCATCACCAATTCAATGGACATGAGCTTGGGCAAACTCTGGGAGATAGTGAGGGACAGGAAGGCCTGGTGTGCTGCAGTCCATGGGGTTGCAAAGAGTCAGACATGACTTAATGACTGAGCAACAACAACAAAAAATAGGTAAAGTCATTGAAACTTACCTACCCACACAGGTAGTAAGAGACAGGAACAAGACTCCATTTCAGTATTCTTTTTTTTTTTTTTAATTTTGCTACACCCGCATGTGGTATTTCAGTTCCCTGACCAGGGATCAAACCTGGGCCCCCTCCTTTGGGAGCACAGAGTCTTAACCAACTGTACCCCCAGGGAAGTCCCTCAGTATTCTTTTTAGGCAACATTATCTGTCAAAAAGTTCAGGGCTATATCTTTCGACAGGGAAGAAGAACATCTGAGGAAAAAAAAAGGAGCTGCCTCTTAGTTTTCTCCTTCTAGTGTTACATAATAGAGTCATCCTCATTGCTTTTTTTTTTTTTTTTTATGATTATTCTCTCTAGGGACAAGTTCTATTTTGTCCAGTCCTAATTTTAACCTTTCTTACTAGTTGTGCAAAGATTTTTAAGTGAGCCCCTCTCCATTTTTATTTTTTTCTTCAAAGTCTGTCTATCTGTTACTCAGAAAATTAGCTCTCTGGAAACCTCTCAACACAGACACTGTGTCTCCAGGCCTTTCTGAGAGGCTGAGACAGAGGCCCTAGAGGGCAACTATACCTGGAGTCAATTCATTTAATTTTACAGAAACTATTTTTAGATCGGCATTTAAAATACTTGGGTATTCAAGAGTACAAAATCAATTTTCAATGTATTGAAACTATTATTAGGTAACTACATTTCCATTAAGTTTATAGGGTATTTATTTCCATTCACAGACATGAATTCCTAATATTATTTCTAGGTGATCTATAAATAACTCCAGATATACTTATCTATGTGATGCTTTGCTTTTGATGGTGTAAAATAGAAAACATAGATAGCAAGGTATTGAGTTTTCTTTGCCAAATGAAATAGTCTGTTTTTTTAAAAATCCAGAAAATGGCATATTACTTTGGAAAGCTGCATGCAAATCAAGTAACTCTGACAGTATCAAAAGGAAATGGTGATCTCCTAAGCAACTGCCGTCTCCAGTGTAAAGGTTCAGTATGTTCCTTCTTCAACTAAAGCACAGCATAGTGAAGGGACGCATCATCCGCCGGTCTCCTCTGGTGTTAGAAATGATCAGCCTTCCAAAAGTACTAAAAATAGCCTGAGTGAAAACCTCTTGTCAAAATAGCTAGATGAACTTTTTGAGGCTTAATAAACTCCAGATTTCTAAATGTTGCCACACAAATTATATCCTTGGGGTAATATAATTATTTCAATGGTAAAAAAAAAAATCTGTTAGGGATCAGCTCGATGCCTCCAAACAGTTTAACAAGGTTGAGTAAAAAAAAAAAAAAAAAAAAAAAACTTCTCAAAATGGAACAGGTCAGTGATTGAAAGCTGACTCTTCAAAATGGCCTTTCTACAAAATTACTTTTATTTTCTAGTAGCAAACTTTCTTGAATAGGTCCATTCACCAAAATAGTTATATTGAAAATAGTTGAATCTTGAATGAGTCCATTCACCAAACTAGTTAAATGTTGATAAATAGTTGAATAATCAACTTACTCTGAACCAGTGCTGTCCAATAGAACGTTCCACAGTGAGAAATGTTTAATATCATTTCTGAACACGAGCTTCCCTGGTGGTTCAGACAGTAAAGAATCTACCTGCAATGCAGGAGACCTGGGTTTGATCCCTAGGTTCAGAAGATCCCCTGGAGAATGGCATGGTCACCCACTCGAGTATTCCTACCTGGAGAATCCCCATGGACAGAGAAGTCTGGAGGGCTACACTCCATGGGGACGAAGAGTCAGACACGACTGAGCAACTGAGCTCATATACACTGTCCAACGTGATAGCCACTGACCACATGTAACTAGTGAATTACTTAAATGCTGCTAATGGACCTGAAGAGCTAAATTTCAAATTATATATAATTTTAACTAATTTAGATGTAATAAACACATGTGGCTATTGGCTACTATATTGAGTTACACAGCTCTATGCCATATATATTAGTTTTATCATACTATCATAAAAAAAAGAACCATAAACTAAGAATATGTCATGTAAGTTTCAGAAACACAGCTTCTTCAACTTTCATAACTTTTCTATAACCTGTTTTGTGGAAGAGCTTGGTACTTCAAGCTATGCGTTTAAACAAAACATTGAAATGGTTTCAGATAGAGACACATTTGCTTGTCTGGCCTTCAGTTATACTAGGGGAGGCTCTTCTGAACACCACTGCATTTCTGATTCTTCTTATGAAACTGGGAGGAAATTGGAAAAATGGAGAATAAAAGAATTTTTAAAAATAAACTGACTGGAAAACTGAAATTTAATCAGGGTCCTCTGTATCAACTCATAGCAAAACTCTTAGGAAAAAATTCTGACATAAGGTCTTGTGTTATTTGAAAGAAATGAGTGTTAGTGCAAATTTCACATTTCAATGTGAATAGATATGTGGGGATGGAGTGAAGGGAAGGCTGTAAATAAAGTCTGTCATTGTTCAGAAACAAAAGGATGTGCCTTCCCAACATCTGATGGCACTTTTTTAGAGCCCTTAATTTCTTTCCTCCCTTTCTTTTTAGGAACCTGAGACTTTCCTCTGATTCTGCCTTCTACTCTCCCTGTTCCTACTTGGGGCTTTGCATGGAATTCACTCAACTAAACAGGGTGCCAAATGCTTGATAAGTCTTTGCCATGATAAGTTGCTATTTGATTAATGAACTTCTGTGGGTTTCCCTGGTGACTCAGATGGTAAAGTGCTTGTAATGCAGGCGATCTGGGTTTGATCCCTGGGTTGGGAAGATCCCCTGGAGAAGGAAATGGCAACCCACTCCCATACTCTTGCCTGGAAAATTCCGTGGATGGAGGACTGTAGGCTACAGTCCATGGGCTTTCAAAGAGTTGGACACGACTGAGCAACTTCACTGGTTCACTGCTGGTATCAGTCCCCAATGGCATTTGAGATTTAAATTAATCTTATCCTTTTGTGTTCAGTACTCCTTGAATTCTTCCCTTATTGACCAAATAAATGATAATACAAAATTTTCACACAGAGATTTGACCGTGTGGGCCTGCTCAGTCACTCAGTTGTATCCAACTCTTTGTGGCCCCATGGACTGTAGCCCGTCAAGCTCCTCTCTCTGTCCATGGGGTTTACTAGGCAAGAATACTGGAGTGGGTTGCCGCTTCCTTCTCCAGGGAATCTTCCCAACCCAGGCATCAAACCTGTGTATCCTGCTTTGGCAGGAGGATTCTTTACCTTGGAGCCACCAGGGAAACTAGAGATTGAGTAGGTAAATTTAAAATTGAGTATGTAAATGTGTAAACTGACTCTTCAATTCACTTGCAGAAACCAACACAACTTGGTAAAGCAGTTATCCTCCAATTAATATTAATGATTAAAAAAAAAGAAATTGGCCTCAATTAAAAAAGGAAGGGTAAGCTATGATTTTTCAAGGATGAAAAATTGTTCCATAAGTAGCATTAGCCTTTGTTATGTGTTTTGTCTATTGTGTGGGAGAGTGAACTTCCTCTCATGGACCAGATCTAACCTCATTTAAATTCCAGGAGGCATTTCTTGATAGGAATTTTTAAGTACATTTTTGCCTATTGGGATTAGATTAAAAAAAAAAAAAAACCCTCATAAATAATACATATATCTATCTCAAAATCCCACATTTATAAGATTTCTTTAAAAGTTTGTTTGGAATCATGCTGTTTATTGATGAAAGTGGGTATTAAGTTCCCATTTTCTGTAACCACAAGGGCATAGGTAACTGCATTTTTTACCGACGAATTCTATCCTAGATCAAACATAAGAACAAGAAGTTCACAGAGATAGGGAAGGAGAGCAGAGGCTGTACTCCTGCAGGATCAGGGAGGAAGGACATCAAAGCAGGAGTGGCTGCAAGGTAAGACTGCAGTAGGGCTCAGGAGATGGGCAAGGTGTGTGGTCCAGGCCAAGACTGGATTGATCCTGTGGATACTGGTGTCAGTTGAAACGGGAGAGCGAGCCATCTGTAGGCAGATGTGGGTTTTAGAAAGACCACTCTGATTAGCAGGGAGAGACTAGGGAATGACAGAGAAACCAGGAGGTCGATGTGATAATTCAGATAAGAGATGCTGAAGGTCTGAGTCAAGGCTGTTGCAGAGTGGACAGGAGAAAGTTACTCGGAAAGTAGGTTCTGAAAAATTAATGGATACAGCAAAAGAGGGATAGGAGGGATTGTGACATTAAGTTTTTAGTCTTGGGTATGTGGGAGATGAAACACTGCATCATCCTCAACCTTTTTTTTCTTTTTCTCTTTATTTCTTTATGTATATATATGTGTATACATATATATGTATACACATATATGTTTTTACTGAAATAAATTAACATACAATATATTAATTTCATGTGTAAACATAATGATTCTATATTTATATATATATATTGCAAAGTGATCTCCACAATAAGAACCATTAACATCTACCCCACAGATAGTTACACATTTTCTTTTTCTTGTGATGAGATCTTTGAAGATTTACTCTCTTAGCAAATTGTAAATATGCAGTCCAGTATTATTATGGTCAGCATGTTGTTCATTACATCCCCAGGACTTGATATTTCTGTCTAACTGAAACATAATCTTCTCACGACTGACACAACTGCCACATGTGAAAACTTCCCCTACCTTTGCTGTACTCTACATAAAAGAGAGCTTGCATAATTTATTTTTCTTGTCTTATTATCTCAATAAACATTCACTGCACCAGTTTCTGGCTTACTTCCTGTTTTAAAATGTTTTGTCTATATTGTGTAATATTTAAAGACCAAAGGTACCCAACAACCTTGGTAAGGTACTGGTTCAGTGTGCGGTGAGGTTAAAAAAGAGCCTCAAGGTACCTGTGAATGGAAACTGTCTAACGTTGGGTCACCGAGGTTACAAACCTGCTCCCTGGAGGGGCGCTGGGGTGCCCGGGCGCCTTTGTTTGGCCCACTCCCCAGAAAGTGCAACTGTCGAAAATATTCTAATTAGCACGATGATCCGAATATTTTCACACCCACCAAGAGGCACAAGGCAACTTCTGGCAATTGCAAATGAAATGGCTTTAGGAGTAATCTCAACCCAGGCAGATCTGAGCAATTTCAATCTGTTCCCAGGAGGGAAAAACCAAATTGAAAGATTGGTGCTGGCAAGTTCCAGGACCTGGGCTCAGCAAATAAGCTGAAGCTGTGCTTCCAGCAAGGCACACAGACGGTTGATTCCCGGTCCTCTACGACTCTCCCTCAGGCAGCTACAGGCTGGGTTTCAGAGTGTATAATTTTAGCAGAAGAGGTAAGACACCCCTTCTAGTTGCAGTTTGCAGGGAAGCACTATGATAAGAGCTAAGTCAAGGACACTTCTCCAGGAGGGCACAGATGTACTGTGTGAAATCCCAGGTCTAATGACTCTGAATCCTATTTATTTTGCTATCCTATTAGTGAACTCCTATTTTTCTACCCCAGAGAGATGGTATAAGATCCGACTCTGAGCCTGTCACCAACCACCGTGGGTTACAATTTACTGACATACCAGCCTACAACAAAGAGTCCCAGTACCTGTCCTATTTCCATATTGTCAAAAAAAAAAAAAAAAAAGTGAAAAATTCACCTAACTCCAGGCTATCGAAGTACAAATAAGAAAGAGGGAAGGGTCAGAAAGATCCCCAGGAAGAGGAAATGGCCAGTCATTGCAGTATTCTTGCCTGGAAAATTCCATGGACAGAGGAGCCTGGCAGGCTACAGTCCATGGGGTCTCACAAAGTCAGATGCGGCTGAAGCGACTAAGCACAACAAATACTATTTAAAATAACCTTGTTTTATTTATTGTATTTGTCTAGTGGTCCCTAAAGAATGGTTACTTTACCATGTCATAGTAGCATTTTTTAAAAATATGCCTTCTATAAATTTGTAAAGTATGGGCACAGTTTAATTTTAGGAATATTAATTAGGATTAAAATTGAATTGTGTATTTTTATCACTCAAATATTGATGTGGTCTAAGAGTAAGATATTTTAATGCTCCGCTTTAAGGTTCAAATGAGTGAGCTAAATTTTATTTTTTGTAACATTTCCTTTTTCAAATGGATATGCTCACTTATATGACACAAAATTCAAAACCTACAAAAAGAATTAGAATAATTAGCAAAAAAAACCCCACAACAAATTGAAATATTTTGATATATTCATTATTGCATTGAAATATGATTTTGATGTCACATATTTTCTGTAGGAATTCATGGTTAGAAATGTCAGGCGAGTATATGCTCCTCGGTTTTTGTCTCATCACACCAAAAATTTGGAGTGATGGACATTATTAAAGTCCTCCTTGGCGTGTCACAGCTCTCAGGCCTTGGACAGACCGTGTTATAGCTCTCAGGTCTCGAATGAACCATGCTATAGCTCTTAGAGAAATCACTGTTACAGAAATTGAAGAAGAAATTCATAGGGCCTGGACTCCATCTCAGGCCTGTCCGTGCTGATCGTGCTCGGCCACCTCTCCAGTGGACTCTGAACTCTCTGCTTAGTGCCTGTGGGAACGACAACGGGAGGATAAGACCCCCTCCGGACAGGGGAACCTTGAAGATCATATCCAGGTTACTCATCACCTAAGAGAAAACAGACACTAATCACCCCTGCCTCCGGACACTATCTATCAGAATGTAAGCACAGGCTTATCGGTTATTAACTGTTTGGAATGTAACTGCGGGCTTATTGATTATTGACTGTTTGAACACATAACATGTGAATGATGGGGTTATTGTAGTTGTATTTACCCTTCCTTTGTTTATGTAAGTCTCAAGGGAATTGGGGTAGTGGGTTTGGACACGTACACATGGGGTATAAAAGATTTTCACAAATGCTGGACGGGGTCCTTGGCTAAGAGGAGACTCTGCCTTGGGCCCGTCGGTGTAATAAACTGCACTCCACTATCTGCATTGTCCTTCTGAGTGAGTCTGTTTCCCGGAAAGCTTGGCTATAACATTTGGTGCATGGGCCAGGAAACTCCTCGCTTTGAGGAGACAGGTCTCATTTGAGGCCACCCCGAGGCTTTGTAGCTTGAATCTCCTAGAGGGGGGAAGGCGCCTCGCCTCTCTGGAAGGATTCTGCTTTTCAACGCCCGGACCTTTCACGTCAGCAGGTAGTGGACGGCAGCAGGGGAATTGAGCGCTCAGGTGAGGAGGAACCCACCGGGCAGGGTGGAAGAGGGGGCCTGATCACCCCCCTGGGAGGGACTAGAAGGAGCGGGGACCCACAGGAGCCTGGAATAGGCAGGTGGCGATTACTTGGTACACAGGTCGACAAGCGTGCTAGGGTTTAGGAAGGAAATTTGTGAAGGTCATTTAGGAGGTGTGTCCACGCCGTCTCGGGGAAAATTATTACCAAGCGATCGCCAGGGGATTTTTAAGATAAGAAACTGGTCCTTGTTTGCTCGTATTCTGCCCTCCCCCAGGAGGTGTCCCGTCTGCTGTGAAATTCTTGACCCCCTCGGAATTGTTAGGTTAAAAGGAGGGGGATACAGAAGTGAATATGAATTGGCTTTTCCGGAGATGGCCTGGGACATGGGATATTTAACCCATCTGTGTTTTCATCCACACCTGATCAAGCCCACCAAGGCAGAATGGATTTTAAGGGAGAAACAGTCTCGGACCATGTGATGTTCTGGTTCAGCTGAGCTGACCGGCAGGTGAAGACACGCTGATCCCCCTTCTCCCTCTGGGGTCTGGCAGGTAAGGCTCTTCTCACCCCAATTAGGAAGGAGGCAGAATGGCAATTTAAGTGTCACTGAGTGGAAATATCAGAAGTACATAGGGTACTGAGAATTTCGTAGACAGAACGAAAAGAAAAAGTAGAAGAAGGTCTGAAAAGGTAAGCAAGATGGGGGGAAGTGAATCTAAGGCAACTGTATTGGAGTAAAAACTTTAAAAAGGGGATTAGGAAGAGACTATGGGGTGAAGATGAAGCCTAACTGCCTCCACATACTCCGTGAGGTCGAATGGACCCCAATGGGAGCAGGATGGCCACCAGAGAACACTGTGAACTTAAAAATAGTGGAAGTAATCTATACAGTAGTCACAGGAGAGCCAGGACACCTGGATCGATACCCATCTATTGACTCATGGCTAGGGTTAGCTTGAGACCCTCCTACTTGGACAAGGTTCTGTATCCAGAAGGGAAAGGGAAAAATATTAATGGCACAAAAATTGACTGATGATAAAAAAGGAAATTCTACAGGATTTGGACGGGGATGACCTGACCCCTCCCCCATGCTGGATAATGACACGCCTGCCTCCCAGTGCTTCACCAGGACCGGAGGCCGCCTTAATGCCCGATCCAGTGCCAGGTAAAGTTTCTGCAACAGCCACTGCTCCTCCGCCTGCTTTCCCAGAGTTCATAGAGTCGCCGTTTGGGCAGGCTCCGATCCTGGTGACAGAAGCCAGAGCCAACACTTTCAGGATCTGGCTCCAACGGAACCGCCCAAGCTATACCCGCCTCTCCCGGTGAGTACTGACAAGAGGGGGAGGGAGACGTTGGAATTAAGCAGAGACTGCGCTCTGCCAGAGAGCTGCAGGGAATAAAAGAGACTTACAGTGCTAGCTGCTGCTCTGGAAAAGTCTATCTCGGGCCCTCCAAAAAACCTCATCTGCCCCAGGGACAGGACAGTCCTTCAACCGGTCCCAAGGGAGGCCCCTGTCCCCGTTACAGCCAAACCATTGTGCCCGGTGCAAGCTTTTGGCCACTGGAATGGATGTCCTAAGGCAAGGAAAGAAGAAACTCCCACAGTTTTGGGGCTTGCTGACTTGGAAATTAACTAGGGCTGCCAGGGCTCAGAGATATCAGGTCACTGAGAGCCCATGGTAACCGTAAAAGTGGGGGACCAAAACATTGACTTCATGGTGGATACAGGAGCAGAACTGTCGGTAGTAACAAAACCTGTGGCACCACTGTCCAAAAAGACTACCGCTGTAACTGGGGTTTCAGGAGAAGAGATGATTAAATCGTTTTGCCAGCCCAGAAAATGTCAGATGGCGGGGGGGGGCACCAAGTGACATTCCTGAGTGCCCAGTACCCCTGTTGGGAGGAGACTTGCTCTCCAAACTAGGAGCACAGGTGACTTTCTCCCCTGAGCAGAGGCCCACCTTCTGGACGGACTCTATGACTTATTTGCCCTCTCTCTCAGTGCCAACCCAAGATGAGTGGAGGTTGCATGAGCCCCTGAAGGCAGAGCCGGGTGGACCGGAAGAGCATGAGAGAGTTAACTCAATTGTTCCCTGAGGTCTGGGTGGAAGACAACCCCCCCCCCCCCCCAGGCTGGCTAAACATCACGCCCCAGTGATAATGGAACTCAAACCAGGTACCATCCCGGTTAGAGGGCGCTGGTACCCGCTATGGATGGACCCTGTATGGCACATTGCCCTACATCAATAGATTGAAACAAGCAGGCATTCTAGTAGAGTGCCAGTCGGCTTGGAATACGCCAATCCTGCCAGTCAGAAGGGAAGGAGGACAGAACTATAGGCCTGTACAAGATCTCAGGCTAGTCAACCAGGCTACTGTGACTTTACACCCCACTGTTCCAAACCCCTATACCTTGCTTAGCCTCCTCCCGCTGAGGACACTTGCCTAGATCTCAAAGATGCCTTCTTCTGCATACACCTCGCCCCAGCATCACAGCCCATCATTGTCTTTGAATGGGAAGATTCAGTCAGGAGCACCAGATAACAAAGGCTAACTCCACAGCCATCTTTGGGGAAGCCTTGGCTTCTGATCTGGACTCATTCCATCCGGAAGAGTATGGATGTCAGCTCCTACAATACGGGGATGAACTGCTGCTAGCTGCCTGAAACCAAGAAAAAATGCTGGAAAGGGACAAATGCACTGCTCCAGCTGTTGATGGAAGCAGATTACCGGGTGTTGAAAAAGAAGGCACAGTCTACAAAGAGGAGGTAAGGTATCTGGGGTTTGTTTTAAAGAAGGGCTCGTATACTGATGGCACTAGCCTGATAAAACAAAGACAACAGCTGTTGGGTTAGCCAGAGCAGAAGGGGCCATCAAGACTAAAAAGAGATGGTGGGAATTGTCAGGTGACAAATTATTGGTACCAGAGGAGCTGGCACACATTCTGGTAAGCCAAACACACCAAGCGACCCACCTAGGCCATGCTGTCTGCTCACAGGTTAATGCTGCCTCTCGGGTATTCAGACAAAATCCTCTGGGTATTCAGCTGAAAGGCATGCTGCCCCTTGAACACCTGGGAGTGGACTTCACTGAAATGAAACCTCACCGATACTACCATTATCTGCTGGTCATGGTATGTGCATTCTTGAGATACGTAAAAGTTTTTCCTACCTGGACTGAAAGAGCATCAGAAGTAGCCTGGTGCCTGCTTAGGGAAATGGTTCCCAGATTTGGATTTCCTACCAGCATTGGATCAGGCAATGGCCCGGCTTTTGCAGCTGATTTAGTACAACAAGGAAGCAAAACTTTAAACATCAAATGGAAACTGCACACTGCATATAGGCCCAGAGTTCTGAGATAGTGGAATGAACCAACCGGACACTTAAAGAGACTCTCCAAGTGGATCAGAGAGACTGACTGCTCCTGAGTGGACTTGCTTCTGATGGCTCTGCTCAGACTCAGGATGACCCCACAGTCCCAAGGCTATTCTCCATGTGAAATTGTGTATGGGAGGCCTCCTCCCATAATAAAACAGGTGTCAACAAATTTGCCTCAGGTAAGGGGGGATAAGATTTCACAGCAGATGGAACTGGGTAAGGTAATAAATCGGGTAACTAAGTTTGTACAAGAAAGGGTGCCGTTCCCCCTTGGGGAACAGATTCATGAGTTTACACTTGGTGACCAAATATGGGTCAAAGATTGAGAACATAATTTGCTAGCCCTTTGGTGAAAAGGCCCTTATGTTATTCTAACTACCCCTACTGCAGTTAAAGTTGCAGGTATTGTCCCTTGATCCATCACACCAGAGTAAAGAAGGCATACCACGCTGACCCGGAGGACGCCATGTGGACCACCCAGAAGGACCCCACTGACCCACGGGAAACCAAGATCATTCTGAAGAGAAAAAAAAAACGAGGTCCTGGACGAGCCCTCTGCAAGATGGAGCTGGGTAAACGACTCTTGCTGCTCGACCTCACCAATGCAATTCTGAACCTGACCACTGCTCCTGCACAGGACAACGTCTTCATCTCGTGGGCCACAACTCTGCCAACTGTTGGGTGTGTGGGGCTATACCCCTGTCAGTAATGGACAGACTCCCCTGGTGGGTATCGCCACTCTGTTCCTCTCTCTCACCAACCATAACCTTTCTTTGCTCTCCTGGTGTAAGAAAAAGCCATCAATGGGCCAGGGACCTAGCGTTACATTTAACATGAACACCAGCCTTATGGAGATAACAAAGGCTTATACCTCATATATGAAAATTAAAGAGGAAAAGGGCTCCCTTAACAAAAGGGGGACAGGCCTCCCGGTACCTTGAGCAATACTACCAGGTCTGGGATAAATATTTCTGGAGGACTCCTGAAAAAGGACAGTTGATTACCCCTGCTACTATTTGCTGGGAACAAAAAGACCAAAAAGTTGGGTTTAGAGACCACCCCCTAGACCCAAAAGAATTAAAATATATGGGTTATTTGTCCCTTGAACAATGTAAACAAATCTTAAAAGTTACCTATCACCCCAATCAGTCTGTTCAGTGGCCTCGTTCCAACTGGAAATATAATCCTGGAATGCGCTGGGTAGCCCCCAGTGGGACCCAGTCGCTCTGTGAGCTTAATTTATGGCCATGGTTACCAGTTGGCTGGGTGCGGCGTTGCACTTTAGAATTTGCTTTTGCCCATGGCAGAATTAAGCCTAGCCTACACCAGCTTCCAGTAAACCTGCCTTATCTGCATGCAAGATGGACACGATCTGTGTTCCAATGGTATGACTATCTTGCTGCCTTGTTTGTACCCTCTGTAGGGACAACGGATATCATGGTTAAGGTAGAGGCCTTAACTAATTTCACTAAACAGGCCCTCTTAGACAGTACAAAAGCCATTCAAGCTTTGAACGAGGAACAAATTCAGATGAGGAAGGCAGTAATTCAAAATAGGATGGCATTAGACATACTCACAGCAGCCCAGGGGGGGAACTTGCACCATAATTAAAGTTGAAGGTTGCGTGTACATCCCTGACCTGTCTGGAAATGTATCTACTGCCTTGGAGGATATGCAAAATCAAGTGAAAGCCATGTCTAATGAAAATATACCCTTTTGGACTTCAGTCCTCTCCTGGGTAAAGGGAGACTGGTGGAAAACCATTGTAACTGTTGTTATAGTAATCTTAATCATACTGCTTTGTGGGCCCTGCCTCCTACAATGCCTTATGAATTTTGTGACACAGAGGTTGATAGCATTCTCTCATATGGGTGGCAGGAGGGCTAAGGTACAATATATCTCAATGAATGATGCTCGTTAAGGAAACTAAGAGCATCAAGACGGGGGAATGAAGAAGAAATTCATAGGGCCTGGACTCCATCTCAGGCCTGTCCGTGCTGATCGTGCTCGGCCACCTCTCCAGTGGACTCTGAACTCTCTGCTTAGTGCCTGTGGGAACGACAACGGGAGGATAAGACCCCCTCCGGACAGGGGAACCTTGAAGATCATATCCAGGTTACTCATCACCTAAGAGAAAACAGACACTAATCACCCCTGCCTCCGGACACTATCTATCAGAATGTAAGCACAGGCTTATCGGTTATTAACTGTTTGGAATGTAACTGCGGGCTTATTGATTATTGACTGTTTGAACACATAACATGTGAATGATGGGGTTATTGTAGTTGTATTTACCCTTCCTTTGTTTATGTAAGTCTCAAGGGAATTGGGGTAGTGGGTTTGGACACGTACACATGGGGTATAAAAGATTTTCACAAATGCTGGACGGGGTCCTTGGCTAAGAGGAGACTCTGCCTTGGGCCAGTCGGTGTAATAAACTGCACTCCACTATCTGCATTGTCCTTCTGAGTGAGTCTGTTTCCCGGAAATCTTGGCTATAACAAAATAAGGAAATTGTTTATAGTAAGGGAGCAAACTTGGCTACCTCAAAATGCCCCTTTGGCATGAGGGTTAATTTAGACTGATAATTCTTAAGAAACAGAAAACTGGAAATTTTTCTTGCTACTTTCCCCTTAACTGTCTAAAAAAAAATTGAGATAAGTAACCTATTTTGAGGATAGAGCTATCACCAGAAATATCTGCAAAGACTATGGATTAGGTATGGTGGAGAAAACTTTGAAGGGCCTAGAGATCAGTCTGCTGTGTGAACCATGGTCTCTGCAGGGCCCAGCAAACATGTGTTTACCAAACATTTGCTTTTCCATCTCCCTGTGAATTGCCTTTCTCCTCTCTGAAGCCCATAACCACAAAACCAACATTCTCTTAGGTGAGGGTTTTTAAGGCAACATCCTCTTATGCTTCAGGCATTTTGTTCAGTTATTCAATTCTCCCATGTAAATGCGTTATTAAACTTCTGTTTGATTTTCCCATTAATATCTCTCATGTTCGTTTTCTCAGGTGGCTCAAGTGGTAAAGAATCTGCCTGCCAATTCAGGAGCCACAGGAGATGCAAATTCAATCCCTGGGTCAGGAAGAACCCTTGAAGGAGGAAATGGCAACCCACTCCACTATTCTTGCCTGGAAAATCCCATAGACAGAGGAGTTTGGCAGGCTACAGTCCACGGGGTCACAAAGAGTTGGACATGACTGAGCATGCACACATGCTGTCTTATGTCAGTCCAACTCATAGGCCAGCTGAGAGTAAAGCCAGCTGCTCCCTCCCGGCCCTGTGTCCTTCCTGCAGGAGGAGAAGAAAGGTTTTTTGAGCACAGAGCTATGTAGCCATGTTGTAACCACTCATTCTGGAAAACAAACTCACTCAGAAGGACAATGCAGATAGTGGAGTGCAGTTTATTATACCAGAGCCCCAAGGCAGAGTCTCCTCTTAGCCAAGGGCCCAAACCAGTTGTGTAAAAACCTTATATATCCTAAGTGTATAAGGTTCCCTGAAGCTAGTCTGAACAAAGGAAAAAGAAATATACAATCAAAGTTAGCTGTGATCTTATGCCTTAAGCCTAGGTAGTTAACAGTGGACAATTATCAATAGGCCTATGGTCATACCTCAATAAACATAATAGAATGTATGATTCTATTCGGTTACACAGATAATTAGTGGTATTAATTAGGGTATTCTTTTAGGCAATACAAAGCCCTGGGTCTCTTCCTTCTGGGGGCCTGGTTTTCCATTTGGTATGTTGTTTCCATAGATACTGGGCATATAGCTCAAAGTCCACAGTCTGGCCCAAGAAGGAGTCCTGCTTTCAAGATGGAGTCTGTTCTGCTTCCTTGTTCAGTCAGAGCAGTCAGACAGGTTTCTGCTGCCTTTTCTTCCCAGTGAATGGATGAGCATAGAACCCAACTCTTGCTCCCAGGTCCCTTTCCTGAAAATGGGCTAATAAATAATCATCCCCCCCTTTATTATGTATTTATTTTTTGCCTGCACTGTGACTTCGTTGCAGTGGTCAGGCTCTCTCTAGTTGCAGTAAGCAGGGCCACTCTTCCTTACGGTACGCAATGCAGGCTTCTTGTTTTGATGGCTTCTCTTGCTGTGGAGCACAGATTCTAGGCTCATGGACTCAGTAGTTGTGAAGCATGGGCTTAATTGTCCCTCAGCATGTGGAATCTTCCCAGACCAGGGATCAAACCCATGTCTCCTGCATTGACAGGTAAATTCTTAACCACTGACTCACCAGAGAAGTCCTCTTATCTTACTCCTAAACAACCAGGATGGAACTCTTTTGATATTTCAAAATTGTAGAGACAGCTAGTTTGAAAAACATCTTTTTCCAAAATTCTGACCCTGAGAGAACAGAAGTATTCCTAAGGAGGAAGCTTGAAGTTATAACTCTTATCATGTCCTTGAAAAGTGAACTAAGCCCACATCACCTGAGTTTTCGTTCAGAGTAGAACCTAAAATTGAAAGAGGAAAAAAGGAAAAAGATGCTTTTTAAAACTCAAGCACAATGAAGGAAACTATAAGCAGGGTGAAAAGACAGCCATCAGAATGGGAGAAAATAATAGCAAACGAAGCAACTGACAAAGAAGTAATCTCAAAAATGTACAAGCATCTCCTGCAGGTCAAGTCCACAAAAATAAATGACCCAATCAAAAAATGAGCCAAAGATTTAAACAGACATTTCTCCAAAGAAGACATACAAATGGCTAACAAACACATGAAAAGATGCTCAGCATCACTCATTATCAGAGAAATGCAAATCAAAACCATTATGAGGTACCATTTCATGCCAGTCAGAATGGCTGCTATTCAAAAGTCTACAAACAATAAATGCTGGAGTGGGTGTGGAGAAAAGGGAACCCTCTTACACTGTTGGTGGGAATGCAAACTAGTACAGCCACTATGGAGAACAGTGTGGAGATTCCTTAAAAAACTGGAAATAGAACTGCCATTTGACCCAGCAATCCCACTGCTGGGCATACACAGCGAGGAAACCAGATCTGAAAGAGACATGTGTACCCCAATGTTCATCACAGCACTGTTTATAATAGTCAGGACATGGAAGCAACCTAGATGCCCATCAGCAGACAAGTGGATAAGAAAGCTGTGGTACATATACACGATGGAATATTACTCATCCATTAAAAAGAATACATTTGAATCAGTTCTAATGAGGTGAATAAAACTGAAGCCCATTATATAGAGTGAAGTAAGCCAGAAAGAAAAATACCAATGCAGGATACTAACGCATATGTATGGAATTTAGAAAGATAGTAACAATAACCCTATATGTGAGACAGCAAAAGAGACACAGATGTATAGAACCGTCTTTTGAACTCTATGGGAGAAGGCGAGGGTGGGATGATCTGAGAGAATAGCATCAAAACATGTATATTATCAAGTGTGAAACAGATCACCAGTCCAGGTTAGATGCATGAGACAAGTGCTTGGGGCTGGTGCACTGGGAAGACCCAGAGGGATGGGATGGGGAGAGAGTTGGGAGGGGGGTTCAGGATGGGGAACACATGTAAATCCATGGCTGATTCATCTCAATGTATGGCAAAAGCCACTACAATATTGTAAATAATTAGCCTCCAAGTAATAAAAATAATTGGGAAACAAACAAAATTCTAGCAAACAGAATCTAACAGCATATTTAAAAGATCATACTTCATGACCAAGTGGGTTTTATCACAGGGATGCAAGGATTCTTCAATATCCGCAAATTAATCAATGTAATATACCACATTTACAAATTGAAAAATAAAAGCCATGTGATTATCTCCATAGATGCAGAGGAAGCCTTTGACAAAATTCAATATTCATTTATTATTTAAAAAAAAAAAAACCCTCTACAAAGCAGGAATAGAAGGACCATAATTCAACATAATAAAAGCTATGTATGACAAACCCACAGCAAACATTATCCTCAATGGTGAAAAATTAAAATCATTTCCCCTAAAGTCAGGAACAAGACAAGGGGGCCCCCTCTCACCACTACTATTCAACATAGTTTTGGAAGTTTTGGCCACAGCAATCAGAGGAGAAAAAGAAATAAAAGGAATCCAGATAGGAAAAGAAGAAGTAAAACTCTCACTGTTTGCAGATGACATGATCCTCTACATAGAAAACCCTGAAGACTCTACCAGAAAATTACTAGAGCTAATCAATGAATATAGTAAAGTTGCAGGATATAAAATTAACACACAGAAATCCCTTGCATTCCTATACACTAACAATGAGAAAACAGAAAGAGAAATTAAGGAAACAATACCATTCACCATTGCAACAAAAAGAATAATATACTTAGGAGTGTATCTACCTAAAGAAACAAAAGACCTATATATAGAAAACTATAAAACACTGATGAAAGAAATCAAAGAGGACACAAATAGATGGAGAAATATACCATGTTCATGGATTGGAAGAATCAATATTGTGAAAATAAGTATACTATCGAAAGCAATCTATAGGTTCAATGCAATCCCCATTAAGCTACCAATGGTATCTTTCAGAGAACTAGAACAAATAATTTCACAATTTGTATTTAAATACAAAAAACCTCAAATAGCCAAAGCAATCTTGAGAAAGAAGAATGGAACTGGAGGAATCAACCTGCCTGACTTCAGACTCTACTACAAAGCCACAGTCATTAACACAATATGGTACTGGCACAAAGACAGAAATATAGATCAATGGAACAAAATAGAAAGTCCAGAGATAAATCCATGCACCTATGGACACCTTATCTTTGACAAAGGAGGCAAGAATATTCAATGGAGAAAACACAATCTCTTTAACAAGTGGTGCTGAGAAAACTGGTCAACCACTTGTAAAAGAATGAAACTAGAACATTTTCTAACACATACACAAAAATAAACTCAAAATGGATTAAAGATCTAAACGTAAGACCAGAAACTTAAACTCCTGGAGGGAAACATAGGCAAAACACTCTCCTACATAAACCACAGCAGGATCCTCTGTAACCCACCTCCCAAAATATTGGAAATAAAACCAAGAATAAACAAATGGGACCTAATGAAAATTAAAAGCTTCTGCACAACAAAGGAAACTATAAGCAAGGCAAAAAGACAGCTTTCAGAATGGGAGAAAATAATAGCAAATGAAGCAATGGACAAAGAATTAATCTCAAAAATATACAAGCAACTCCTGCAGCTCAATTCCACAAAAATAAGTGACCCAATCAAAAAATGGGTCAAAGGACTAAACAGACATTTCTCCAAAGAAGACATACAAATGGCTAACAAACGCATGAAAAGATGCTCAACATCACTCATTATCAGAGAAATGCAAATCAAAACCATTATGAGGTACCACTTCATGCCAGTCAGAATGGTTGCTCTCCAAAAGTCTACAAACAATAAATGCTGGAGTGGGTGTGGAGAAAAGGGAACCCTCTTACACTGTTAGTGGGAATGCAAACTAGTACAGCCACTATGGATAACAGTGTGGAGATCCCTTAAAAACCTGGAAATAGAACTGCCAAATCTTGCCATATCACCCAGGAAACCAGATCTGAAAGAGACACGTGTACCCCAATGTTCATCACAGCACTGTTTATAATAGTCAGGACATGGAAGCAACCTAGATGTCCATCAGCAGATG
The DNA here is from genome assembly GCF_963930625.1 of Muntiacus reevesi. NCBI lineage: Eukaryota > Metazoa > Chordata > Mammalia > Artiodactyla > Cervidae > Muntiacus > Muntiacus reevesi. The sequence goes on along the minus strand of NC_089254.1, from coordinate 83,745,225 downwards.
ATTGGATAAGAAAGCTATGGTACATATATACAACAGAATATTACTCATCCATTAAAAATAATACATTTGAATCAGCTCTAATGAGGTGGATGAAACTGGAGCCTATTATACAGAGTGAAGTAAGCCAGAAAGAAAAACACCAATAAAGTATACTAATGCATGTATATGGAGTTTTGAAAGATGGTAGCAATAGCCCTATATGTGAGACAGCAAAAGAGACACAGATGTATTGAACAGTCTTTTGGACTCTGTGGGAGACGGTGAGGGTTGAATGATCTGGGAGAACGGCATTGAAAGATGTAAATTATCATATGTGAAGTGAATCACCAGTCCTGGATCGATGCATGAGACAAGGTGCTCCGGGCTGGTGCACTGGGATGACCCAAAGCGATGGGATGGGGAGGGAGGTGGGAGGGGGTTCAGGATGGGAAACACATGTGCACCCATAGAGGATTCAAGTCAATGTATGGCAAAAACCAATACAATATTGTAAAGTAAAATTAATTAATTAATTAATTCAAAAACATTAAAAAGAAATAAATAACTTTGGACTAACTGGTAAGCTTGACAATGTGGAAATCATGTTGAGAGATTAATGTCATATGTAGGGGGTTTAATAGTTAGAAATAAAAATGAAAAAATGAGGCAATAACTGTCTTATTAAAAGCAAAATTTATATGAAATGAAAACTGTTAATGTGATAATCATAGTATATTACTTGACTCAGCAGCAAACAGTCATAATGGTGTAAATGCTGAATATTGATATGAACAATGTAGGGTAGCAGAATTTGCCACTCAAAAATATGCCTTTTTGGCAAGAGGAGAGATCTGAAAACTGAGTAGAAGTTACCCTTTTGTAAGAGACATTTACCTGTATAAGAGAACTCTCCAATACTATATGATATCACTTATGTGGGTGCATGAATGCTCAGTTGTATCTGACTCTTTGCAACCTCATGGACTATAGCCTGTCGGGTTGTATGTGGAATCTAAAAAATAGTACAAATGAATTTATTGACAAAATGGAAACAAAAACACAGATACAAAACAAACTTATGGTTACCAATGGGGAAGGAAGGGAAGGATAAATTAAGAGTGTGTAATTTAAAGTTACACACCACTATATAAAAATACTACAAGGATTTATTGTGTAGTTCAGGGAACTATAATCTATATCTTATAATAACCTATGATAGGAAAGAATCTGAAAAAAAAATATATATATATGAAACACTTTTCTATACACCTGAAACTAAGACAATTTATAAGTCAACTAATACTTCAGTTAAAAAAAGATAAATCTTCTTTATCTTATGCTTATCCTTATCATTTGTAAGGTTATCTCCCTCACCATACCAGGAAGAGTATGATAAATTTACCTCTAGAAACTCCTATCAGTGAAGAAGGGAAAGACTTAGATTTGTACAACATTCTTATCCTTGTTTACTGTACTTTTGTTGCACAACAACCTTACCCTTGTTTATTGTACTTGGTACTTTTCCTGGTAAACCACCATAACTGACTCCCCCCACTTCCAACTTCTTTTGTCTTTAGCTGAAGATGGTATTTAAAGTGGTGGCTTTGGTAATTTTGGTGAGCTACTCAGTTTTCCTTGACCTCCCCCATGTTTTCAGGAGGTATACATGTTACTAAGCTTTCTTTTTCTCCTTTTAATCTGCCTTTTGTCAATTTTATTATTAGACCAACAAAAGAACCTAGAAAGATAGAATGAATATTTTTTCTTCCCTAACACAAAAATTATGCTACATCTACATTGAAAAGCAGAAGCAAGGGGAACATCACAGCTCTGCATTTACATTTACCCTCATTTCTAAGGAGAGGGAAATGGCAACCCACTCCAGTACTCTTGCCTGGAAAATCCCATAGACAGAGGAGCGTGGTGGGCTACAGTCCATGGGGTCACAAAGAGTCAGACACAATTGAGCAACTGCACATCAAGTTTCTAAACATTATCCCTTTAAAAAAACACAAAGCTTTCCTTTTTATATGTAATTTTATTTATTTGTTTATTTATTTTTGGTTGTGCTGGGTCTTCATTGTGGCACAGTCTTCTCTAGTTGTGGTGAGTGACGGCTATTCTCTAGTTGTAGTGCACAGGCTCCTCATTGCAGTGGCTTCTCTTGTTGCAGAACGTCGGCTCTAGGGTGTGTGGTCTTCAGTAGTTGCAGCTCCCAGGCTCTAGAGCACAGGCTCAATAACTGTGGCTCATGGGCCTGGTTGCTCTGCAGCATGTGGGATCTTGCACTATCAGGGATCAAACGCATGTCTCCTCCATTGGCAGGAGGATTCTTTACCATTGAGTCACCAGGGAAGCCCTGAGCTTTATCACTTTTGACATTTGGGGCCACATAAATCCTTGTTGGAGAGGCTATATTGCACCCTGTAGGATGTTTAGCAACATCCCTAGTCTCTACCTACTAGAAGCCAGTAGCACTCTCTCCAGTTCAAAATCACCAATCTGCCCTAATTAAAGAGTGGTAATATAATGTCTAAAACTATTGAGGTTTTGAGGATGTAAAAATGCGTTTCAATTACTTATTTTGCACCATCTACTCCTCATTTGGGAAGTATCCCTTTGAATAATGCATTCTCCTGAAGATTGGAGCTTAAGAGATGGCCATGTTCAACTACTCTGCAATGAAATTTGGATTTATCATTTATTTACACTAACAATCCTCATGTTAACAATAATAATATGGCATTACAGGTTTGTTTATACAGGCTTATTGGCTCTGAACTCCCTAACAATGTTTTCTACCTCTGGAATTGGGAAAAGCACATTTCACATGGGGAATTTATTTCCTACTTTCAGGGAGACAGGGAGATCTAAGTGCCCCTCTTACATGGGCCATTTCTTTAGTTATTTTCATTTAAAGTAATTAATATGGGGGGGGTGGTGGTGGTGACTTCCCTGGAGGTCCAGTGGTTACTAGGAATTAAAAAAAAGTAAGTGCTATGAACTAAATTATGTTCCCCACCAGATTCACATTTTGAACCCTCAACCTCCAATGTGACTCTATTAGGAGATACAACCTGTATAGAGGTAGTTAAATGAGGTCATAAGGGTAGGGCCTTACTCCGATAAGATTAGTGTCTTATAAGAAGAGGGGGGAGAGCTTGTCCTCTGTCCACCATGCAAAGACAGTGAGAAGGCAGCCATCTGCAAGCCAGAAAGACAGCTCTCATTAAAAAAGAACCCTACCAAACCTTGGTCTCTGACTTCTAACCTCCAGAACTGACAAAGTAAATTTCTGTTGTATGGTATCTGATGCACATTTCCTTAGTTTTTTTTTTTTTTTTTTTTTTTTTTCACAAATGCCCAAATCACCACCAAATGGAAGAAATTAATGAATTGATGACCACAAGCACATAGCTCCCAGACCTACTGTCACTTAAGGATTGACAATGGTAACCCCTGTTACCTCACCATCAACCAATCAGAGAATTGTGCATGAACTGAGGTCATACCCTGGGACTCCCCCTCCCCAACCTTGCCTTTGTAAAAAAGTCCTTTCAAAAAAACCCATCAGGGAGTGTTTTGAGTACTAGCTGCCCTGGACTCCTTGCTTGGCACTCTGCAACAAATGTTGCACTTTTTTTTTCACCACAATTAGGAGTCAGTAAATTGGCTTTACCACATGCAGGTGAGCAGATCCAAGTTTGGTTTGGCAATGTGACTTTTATACTGTGCTTTTCACAGGGTGTCCAGGTCAGAATAGAGGCAGAGTAGGATAGTGATTGCCCTTCCCAGGGGGCACTAGTAGTAAAGAACCTGCCTGCCAATGCAAGTGATATAAGAAATGCACGAGTTCAATCCACGGATCAGGAAGAGTCCCTGGAAGAGGGCATGGCAGCCCACTTCAGTATTCTTGCCTGGAGAATCCCATGGATAGAGGCGCCTAGTAAGCTAAAGTCCATAGAGCTGCAAAGAGACAGGACTGAAGTGACTTAGCACACAAGCATGAAGGTCAGTGATTAAAAAACAGGTACTGGAATCAAATCCTGTGTTCAAATCCCCACTTTATTACTAGTCATATGATTTTGAGCAGGTTACTAAACCTCTTTGTGGAGGGCTTCCATGCCCTCCTTTATAAAACAGGGATAATAACAGTGCTTACCTCATGGGGTAAATGAAGTGAAATAATAGATGCCAAACACTGAAAAGAGTGTTCAGGATATACAGAAGTATCAAGAGAAATGTCTTCTTGATAGAATATTGATTATGGAAGACCTACTTTGTGAAGATGAAAAGGAACATGAAACCAGAGTGTGGCAGAACGTGAACACCAGATAAGCAACCCCTACATTGCTCTACCAAAGCTCATTTAAGAATGATGGTTTTCAGGGACTTCCATCCCAGTCCAGTAGTTAAAACTCTGCATTTCCAATGCAAGGGGCACAAATTCAATCCCTTGTCCAGGAACTAAGATCCTGTAAGGAGTGGCAAAAATAAAAAATTTTTTTTAAAAAATGGTTTCCAATTCCCTCATTCTAAGTCCCTTGGCCTCCTCCCCATTTAGAAATCAAAGCTATTGACCTTTCCTCCTTCACCAGGATCCTTTGAAGTGCATGTTTTACTCTAATCTTTAGTGGAGCTTCGGGGCCTCAGTAATTCATCATCTCCTTTTATCATGCCACAGCATTTTGATCAAACAGAATTTGAGGAGAAGGCAGAATCCATCCTGTCAAACAGTAGACAAAGAAACTCTCATAATAGCTCAGTGTTCTCACATGGCCTCAAGTCTTAGGTGTCCTGGAATGCTCCTAATCTGTAGAAAGGCACCAAGTGTCTTGAATATAGAAAAGAGACACATAATAAAAGGACAAGTTTGGCTGTTAAATGTATCCATGTCTTATAAATTCAGAATTGTACTGATTGCATTTTTAAAAATGCTTTTATAGTATGGGTTGGTAGAGGGATCAGCACACTTTTTTCTGCAGAAGTTTGTATAGTAAATATTAATATTTCAGGTTTTTTTGGACTGTATAGTCTTTGTCTCAACTATTCATCTCTGTCAGTATAAGGAGAAGAGCCACAGGCAGTAATAAGCAAATGGGTGTGACTGTGTTGCAATAATGTGTCATTTACAAAAGCAGGTGGAAAGCGGTTTTGGCCCAAGGGGCATAATTTGCCAAACACTAACCTACTAGAGTTTCTCAAACTTGAGTCATGTCTGTACCACCTTCATCAGTTCCACCTTCATAGTTACTTCTAAATCTATGCACGTCTATAATCTTGTTGATTATAAAATTATAATTCTATTTTTAAATAAAGTGAACGTTGCTCAGTGGTGTCTGACCCTTTGCGACCCCATGAACTGTGGCCTGCCAGGCTCCTCTGTCCATAGAATTCTCCAGGTCAGAATACTGGAGTGGGTAGCTGTTGCCTTCTCCCAGGGGACCTTCCCAACCCAGGGATCAAACCCAGGTCTCCTGCAGGCAGATTCTTTACCAGCTGAGCTACTGGAACAAGTAGACTGCAAAATATAAATATTATTAAGTAAAAGGAAAATTAGAATAGCTTGTACTAAAAGTGAAGGTGAAGACGCTTAGTCGTGTCTGACTCTTTGCAACCCCGTGGACTGTAGCCCACCAGGGTCCTCCATCCATGGGATTCTTCAGGCAAGAATACTGGAGTGGGTTGCCATTTCCTTCTCCAGGGAATCTTCCCCGCCCAGGGATCAAACCCAGGTCTTCCGCATTGCAGGCAGACGCTTTAACCTCTGAACCACCAGGGAAAGGTTACCTTAAAAAATAAACACAATTAAAACCAAGCATCACAATCAAAACGCTAACGAGGAAATCAACAAGGTAGCATAGTATCAAGTTGAACAACCAACCATTTCATCCTCTGTCGACCCTTTCTCCTCCTGCCTTCAATCTTTCCCAGCATCAGAGTCTTTTTCAGTGAGTTAACCCTTCCCATCAGGTGGCCAAAGTAATGAAGCTTCAGCATCAGTCCTTCCAATGAATATTCAGGATTGATTTCCTTTTGGATTGACTGATTTGATCTCCTTGCAATCCAAAGGACTCTCAAGAGTCTTCTCCTGTACCACAGTTCAAAGGCATCAATTCCTTGGTGCTCAGCCTTCTTTATGGCCCAACTCTCACATCCACACATGACTACAGGAAAAACGATAGCTTTGACTTACACGGACCTTTGTCGGCAAAGTGATGTGTCTGCTTTTTAATACGCTGTCTAGTTTTGTCTGCAGACACCATATGCAGTGATTCTGGAGCTCAAGACAATAAAGGCTGTCACTGTTTCGTGTGCATGAGCTATTTTGCCCACCCAGAATGTTTGTCCCTGCTTCTTTACCTGGTTACCTCTGTCAAGGAGGAAGACTTTTTCTTCTACTCCAGGTTCTTCTGGCTAGTCTAAGAACTAAATTGACAAGAGACAGATTAACAGGAGAAAGTCAAACAAAAGTTTAACAACATGTACATATGGAGACCCTAGAGAATTGAGTAATTCACTAAAATGGCCAAAGCCCTCACCTTAAATACCATCTTCAGCTAAATACAAAAGAGAATGTTGGGTATAGGGGAGGAAGCCAATTTACACTGCGATGAAAAAGCAAATGTTTGGTAAACAGATGTTCACTGGACTGTGCAGAGACAAAGGAACACAGAGTGGACTCTCATCTCTAGGCTCTGCCAAGTTTTCCCCACCACACTCAATCCATAGTCTCTGCAAATATTGCTGGTGGTTGCTCTATTCTGGGAACAGGTCCTCAGTCTAAATTCTTTTAGAGAGTTCCCTGATGGTTCAATGGTCAAGAATTTGCCTGCCAAGGCAGAATACTTGGGTTTGATCCCTGGTTCAGGAAGATTCCATATGCTGTGGGGCAACTAAACCTTCCAGTCACAACTTCTGAAGCCCATGCTCCCTAGAGACCGTGCTCCACAACAAGAGAAGCCACTGCAATGAGAAGCCTGTGCAGTGCAACTAGAGACTAGCACCCACTGTCTGTGACAAAAGACAAGTCCGAGCGGCAACAAAGACCCAGAAGAAACAAAAATTAATTAATTAATTTTTTTAAAATTGATTAATTTTTCATTAAATGCTTTAATGAAAAGCATGTTGTTAAATAAAAGCTGCTTCACTAGTTTCAGTCTTTACTCAAGCGTCTCTTCTCAATGGGGCCCATTCTGACTACAATGACAATTGCAATCTGCCAACACCTCCTCCAGGAACTCTTGACCACCCTCTCCCCAGTCTTTTCTCCTCTTTCCAGAACACTTACTGCCTTCCAACTTTCAGTTTGTTGGTTGGTGATTTATTGTTTATCTCTGCACTAGACTTTTCACAGGAGGAATCTTTGTCTCTTTTCTTCACAGACACGTCTCCACTGTCTAGAACAGTACATGGCCATATTCGAACTCAATAAATACATGCTGGAGAGAAGATTTAAAGGCAACATAGACTACAAAATTCCTTCTTATAGAAACATTATGAACTACAAACATTTAACAAAAATCTGAACAAAAAAAGAGGGGAATAGCAAATGTATAAAAGATATTATCTTAATATCATACCTGGGGCAAAGGAGCAAAAAGAGTTAAACTATGGCACTAAGAAGCGAGCTGGGTTTACTTATTGGTGCATGTCTAGGCAACATAGGAATAGTCCTACAAAGGGAAAAATCAGACTCTAATTCCAATTTCCATTGTGATTTGCATGTAAATACCAAGATACTTTTCCATTTATTAATCTGAAATTCTTAATTCTATATGAGATGTTTAAGTGGAAATCAATATTTTGTCTTCATAACGCACATTTCAGAATTAAGCTTATGCTGTCACCTTATTACTGTAGAGGCCACATCACTGACTCAGCGTTAAATCATCTAATTTCATTAAACTAATGTCAAAGTTAATAGAACATGGAAACCTTATATATATATATATATACACATACACACACAAAGTATCTTTACATGATTTAAAAATATGTCTTAAAGCTAGAAAACTACAACATATATAACTTTTCTTTTAGTGTGCTTTTTTAAAGATGTATGCAGTCTCTTCCATATGTGAATACATATTTCTTTTCAGAAATTGGATGTAAACAATCAGCCTTGTTTTACAAAATAGGTTCTTCTGGGCATTGCATGTTTAAATTGGTTTATACAAAATCTTAAACCACTTTAAATGCTCAAGAAACTCATTATTAAAAGAAACCTTCTAGTGGAAAGAGAATTAACTTAAACACCTGTTTTCCTTTCATTTTAACCCGATTGGGGATACGGTATGCTAATTTTGCTTCTTTCCTGTTCTCAGAGCAATTGAAAAAAGAAATTGTTTCATGTTTGGATTTAAGCAGAGAGTAGAAAAGGCAGCTGTAAATTATCAATATGAATGAAAAAAGCCCTCAACTGATGACAACTTTCATTTTGTTGACACATAGAAACTTTCCCTTGCTCTATATAGGTAAATGTTTTCTCTTTCATTTTGTGATCTTTATATTTAACGTTCCAAACCAGTACCTCTTCACTCTTATTCAAAAAGGCAACGCATCTCTTTTGCTTAATACCAGTCAACACCCCAACTGGGAACAATGAAGGGCTGGTCTTCCGAGTTCTTCCTTTTATGTCAATAGTTCTTCCTTTTATGTCAATTTCCATAATTGTGAAATAACTAGTGATGCCAGAAATGCTGTAAAATTGTTTAACTCTGTTAAACTTATTCCTTTAAAAGATCCTGTTACAAATGACACTGTATATGTGTATAGTATAAAAAAGAACTCAACGAACCATTCATTTACTTAACATTTCAACCTTCTACTTTCATCAGGTAGAAAAATGTTTAGTAAAATTGCTTATTAACCATTTGTTGAAATAATATTAGTTTGCTGTGTTTATTGGTCATCAAAAATTCCAGTTACCATTTTTTAGAAAAGAAAGGGCACTGAGTTGAGAGATAAAAAGTAACCACTGGGGTCTCAGCTTCCAGCCCATCTATACATTTGATGTTCAGTCTTGGACATGTCATTTGGTCTTGTTGAATCCTGGTTTCTTCATCTACAAAACAAAAGAACTGTACTGTATTATCCCTTAGGGATTTCTCACTGTATAAATCATCCAAATATAAGTTTTTAAACTTATTTTAAAATTCCCAGAGAAGTGTTATTAACAATTACCCTAGAAATATTATTTTATTTTTAAAAAAATTTGTGATACATAGGCACAGTTTTATATCAGTTGTGCAAATGGAAGAGGAACTTGTTGACAGGAAAATAATTGGATTGGAGCCATGGACACCCAAGAGTAAAACTACCAGATTCATGCTCCACAGTTCCTAAAGTTACCAACATGTACAACTTTAGATGATATAAGCAGATCAAGAATCTATATGAGGAACTTTCCTCATGGTCCATTGGTTAAGAATCTGCCTACCAATGCAGGGGACACAGGTTCAATCCCTGGTCCAGAAAGATCTACCTGCCAAGGAGCAACAAATCCAGTGTGCCACTAATACTGAACCTGTGTGCTGCAACTACTGAAGCTTGCATGCCTAGAGCCTGTGCAACAAGAGATGCTACTGCAAAAGACCCAATACAGCCAATAAATAGATAAAGAAAAATAAATTTTAAAAAGAATTTATATGAAAAATTTTTTTAAATGTATGCCCCCAAGGTACAACATGGTGACTGAACAAGAACAACAATAGCATTTGTTTATACTTATGATTTTAATTCTAAAGCCATAAAATGTTCTGTATAGAACTCTTTTTTTTTTTTTTTTTTGTATAGAACTCTTAAACTGTAACAGTATACAAAAGGAAATTGTACCCATAGAAAATACATCAGGAGTGAACTGCAATGTAATTTTGGATAATTACATGTGTTAACATAGGTTCATCAGATGCACCACTCTAGGGGAGACTGTTAATAAAGAAAGAGGCTATGTGTGTATGGGGGCAGGGAATATATGGTAAATCTCTATACCTTCAGTTTTGCTGTGAATCTAAAGTGTTCTAAAAATAATAATATCTTAATTTTAAAAAGGGAAACTGGAAATCAGTGTAATTTCTGTGAGTATAATTTCTGTTTTGGAGTAAATTATATGAAATCATATATACTTATTTATTTGCTTAAGAACTGGTCCAAAAGAAATTTTAATTTATTTTACAGTTCTGCATTGTTTACATTTTTTCAATATTTGCTATTGTTAAATTTTCTAAATTAATGCTAAACCAAATTTGGGCTTTCCATGTGGCTCTAGTGGTAAAACAAAACAAAACAAACAAAAAAAAAAAACACCTTTCAATGCTGGAGACTTAAGAGATGCCAGTTTGATCCTCGGGTTGGGAAGATACCCTGGAGAAGGAAAGGGCAACCCACTCCAGTATTCTTGCCTGAAGAATGCCATGGACAGAGGAGCCTGGCAGGCTACAGTCCATGGAGTTACCCAAAGGGCACCAAATTATAAATTGTTTTATAAGAGTATAAACTTTTGTCAATATCGAGTCCATATTTCTACTAAACTGGCCTTTAAATCATAGCCCATAGGCAAAGAATCCCATAAACCCAAGCACTTGCCCTATTTTGGTGTTATATTATTAGATTTCTTTGTATCTATAAAGAACATTAGGGACATTGAAAATAATTACAATTAGAATCAAAGAATATTAGTGTTTGGAAGGTACTAATAAAAACCAACAATTATTAAGTGTTCAATATTAGTCATCTATCTTTCCAAGGGGTTTTTCTATTGCACTTGTTTTGTCCCCCACAATATTATTGTTAGACCCATTACACAGCTAAAGAAATAGAGAAACAGAGTTGGAATAATATAACCAAGGTTACCTGTAGTAAGTGGTAGAGCTGGGATTTGACACAAGTTATTGAGCTATAGACCCTTATCTATTAACCACTTACTAACTAGCATTCCTTCCAGGGGAATTTTTTTGATGATTTAAAAATAGACATAACACATCATAAGATGGTCTTTTTTATAGGAACAGTTTTAGGAATTTGAGAGTTTTTATTTTTAATTATATTGAACCCAAGTCTATTTCCTTGTATCTTGTACCCAATCGTCTTGGTACATCTGTCCAGAATGACATAGAACAAGTCAGAGAATCAGAAATCTTTGAGTCATAAAGAATCATAAAAATTACACTGTTAGGACATCTTTCACATACTTCTTCATATAAATGGAATTCAGAGAGAGCTACCATATCTTTCTGTTTTACTATTGAAGCTTCATTTTCCCTATTTCTTCAACCTGGTCTCATTCTTTGGGAAACACAGTTCAAAGTGTCTCTGTTTTAACTTTTTATTTTATATTGGAGAATAGCCATTTAACATTGTTGTGATAGCTTCATGTGGATCACAAAGGGACACAGCCATACATTTACAGGTATCCACTCCCCTCCAAACTCCCCTCCTATCCAGGCTATCACATAACATTGAACAGGGTTCCCTGTGCTGTACAGTAAGTCCTTGTTGGTTATGCATTTTAAATATAGCACTGTGCATATTTTTTTCAATTTCTTTGACCTGAGCTCATTCTTTGGAAAATACAGCAGATTGCCAACGTTTTTCTTTTTTGATGGGCAGAATTGAATTTAGCATTCAAAATTTGGTATATGCCAAAATCAGATAAATTATTTCTTAATTCAGGTAATGATATGGTTTGATAGAAAGGACTTCTCTGTCCATATGTGTGTATCTCATCCTAATACTGGACTAGTGTGATATGACACAATTATCCTATTAATGCCAAAGTGCACTGTCATACCAATCACATGAGTAGACATCGGGGTCTCATGGTAATGAAATCATCATTCCAGTGTCAAAAATCCATGGAGTAGAAACGTTCTGGGAACAGAATTACAACACAGAAGAAATTTTACAATGAAAAATAGAGGGACCATCTTCCTTGTTCCACTTTGGGTCTTTCAAAGGGTTCGGAGGGCTCTTGGCTGAAGAGGCAAATGGGTGGTTAGCAAGGAGAAGCAATGCTATGGCTGGACAGCAGGTCACATGAGGGGACCCTGGGGAAAGCCAGAGTTCTGTTTTCTGAGAAGAGCCAACCTGGAGACTAATTATTTATGGTAGCCTTTGGGTAGAAACTGTCTCCAGTTTCCTGGAACCTTAAATTATGGCTTGTGCTAGAATAAGGACAGATGGGGGTACAGCTTGTTGGTGCCAGAGCAATCTCTTTAAGGTAAGAGAAGAGTTGTGAAGTCCAGCAGCACTGCCTGTCTGGAGCCCCTCTGTTCATTGCCAAGCCTAAAGAATTAGAAGCTTATTCCATTAAGAGAGCTGAGCTGGTGAGTTTCCCTGTAGCAGGCTAATCTTTTTAGCTATTCAACAGTTATGTTACACTTTAAAATCACGACAAACTTCAGGTCAACTGGGCTTACCTGGTGGCTAGATGTTAAAGAATCTGCCTGCAGTGCAGGAGCTATGGGTTTGATCCCTGGGTTGAGAAGGTCCCCTGGATAAAAAGGAATGGCTACCCATGCCAATATTCTTGCCTGGAGAATTCCATGGACAGAGAAGCCTGGCAGGTTCCAGTCCATGGGGTATTGAAGAATCAGACACAACTGAACAACTTTCACTTCCAATCAACTAAAATGCTCAGAACATTTTCAGATGTCTCCATTGTACATACACTGTATCTGTTCAAATTATATATTTTAAACAAAAAAGAAGAGAGCTCGTAGTTTTTAAATTAATTTTTTCCCAAATGTTCCATCATGTCAAGATCTTAGTTTGATTGATTATAGCGCTAGTGAGCTCTACCAACGTTAGTCACAATTCAAATTGAATGAATGTGTTAGTATACATCTTCAAACAAACCATTTGTTAAAAAGATAAATAAGATAGGGTCAAGGACAGAAACTTGTTTCATTTTTTTGACCAGCCTTGAAATGAATTCAGTTAATCTTATGGTATGTATTTCATCATCACATCTTCAAGACTGTCATAGGAAGCTTGTCAAATGCCTCACTGATCTTAAAATATACTAATCTCATAATCTTACTTGAAAAATTAAAAAAGAAAAAATAGGTTAGTTTAGTATTAAACATACCTTATGGTTCTTGTGATCAACTGATTCCTTTCTAAAACACCAATGTCCCTATTCAGTACTTGTTTGCACTTTTTGTTAAGAATCATTTCAGTACTAATAGAATTCACACTCTTGGTTTTTGAAAATATGAACAGCATTGGTCCATCAATCCATTTTCTCCTTATGGAAGAGAAAAAAACAAGCAACATATCAGAATACTCTTCCATAAACATTCTCTTTTGCTGGTTCTAGAGATTAGCCAACTGCAACAGTGCGATAGCTATGGCAAACATATTATCAGATATGCTTCCTCTGTCTTGATAACTCCCAATACTGATGACCCACCCAACAAAGTGAGGAGAATTTTTTAACGTGTTGGCTGGTTTAGTTTATGCATTCTTTGGACCCATCCTCCAGTATTCTGATTCAGCTTTCTTCAAGAGGGATCCAGAAATCCCCAGGTACCTCCAATGAACAGTTGAGTTCAGGAACTATTATGCTCATTTGTGCATGCTAAGTCACTACAGTCGTGTCCGACTCTTTGTGACCCCATGGACTGTAGCCCGCCAGACTCCTCTGTCCAATATTCTAGGCAAGAATACTGGAGTGGGTTGCCATGCCTTCCTCCAGGGGATCTTTCCAACCCAGGATCAAACTGGTAACTTTTACATCTCCTGCATTGGCAGTCAGGTTCTTTACCACTAGCCCCACCTGAGAAGCCCATCATGCTCATGCCTACATTTTTTTTTTCTTGGATATGATGCTGCAAATTATTTAATTAGAGAAATAATACGATTACCATAATTCATAGATTTCCATGACATTTCTGAGCATTTTAAACGTTTTAAAAATTGGAACGTATCTTACCATTGATGTTTCATGATTTCACTGAGAGAATTTTTTCTTTCTTTCTTCCTGATAGTTAACAGAAGTAAGAAAAATAAAAATTAACAGAAAGAAAGAAAAAATCTTCCTGATACTTTGCAGAAGCACGGCGGCTGCTACAGACCGCGAAGAAGCAGGGTGAGAGGAGTTACCCCATGCCCGAGGTCAGGCGTCGCAACCGAGAGGAGCTACCCCACATCCAAGGAGTGGCGGCTGCACAGGCGCAGGAGGGCCAAGAGGAGCTACTCCATGTTCAAGGTCAGGAGGGGCTGCCGTAAGGAGATACTCCTCGTCCAAGGTAAGGAGCAGCGGCTTCGCTTTGCTGCAGCAGCCGTGAAGAGATACCCCACGTCCAAGGTAAGAGAAACCCAAGTAAGATGGTAGGTGTTGCAAGAGGGCATCAGAGGGCAGACGCACTGAAACCATAATCCCAGAAAACTAGCCAATCTGATCACAGGCCCACAGTCGTGTCTAACTCAATGAAACTAAGCCATGCGCGTGGGGCCACCCAAGATGGTAGGGTCATGGTGGAGAGGTCTGACAGAACGTGGTCCACTGGAGAAGGGAATGGCAAACCACTTCAGTATTCTTGTCTGGAGAACCCCATGAACAGTATGAAAAGGCAAAATGATAGGATACTGAAAGAGGAACTCCCCATGTTGATAGATGCCCAATATGCTAATGGAGATCTGTGTAGAACTAACTCCGGAAAGAATGAAGGGACAGAGCCAAAGCAAAAACAATGCCTAGTTGTGGATGTAACTGGTGGTAGAAGCAAGGTCTGATGCTGTAAAGAGCAATATTGCGTAGGAACCTGGAATGTTAGGTCCATGAATCAAGGCACATTGGAAGTGGTCAAGCAGCAGATGGCAAGAGTGAACATCGACATTCTAGGAATCAGTGAGCTAAGATGGACTGAAATTGGTGAACTTAACTCAGATGACCACTATATCTACTACTGTGGGCAGGAATCCCTTATAAGAAATGGAGTAGCCATCATGGTCAACAAAAGAGTCCAAAATGAAGTACTTGGATGCAATCTCAAAAATGATAGAATGATCTCTGTTCGTTACCAAGGCAAACCATTCAATATCACAGTAATCCAAGCCTATGCCCCTACCAGTAACACTGAAGAAACTGAAGTTGAACAGTTCTATGATTTTTTTTTTATTTCTTCCTGATACTTTCCCAAAGAAAGGCAATGCCAAAGAATGCTGGAACTACCTCACAATTGCACTCATCTCACACTCTAGTAAAGTAATGCTCAAAATTCTCCAAGCCACGCTTCAGCAATACGTGAACTGTGAACTTCCAGATGTTCAAGCTGGTTTTAGAAAAGGCAGAGGAACCAGAGGTCAAATTGCCAACATCTGCTGGATCATCGAAAAAGCAACAGAGTTCCAGAAAAACATCTATTTCTGCTTTATTGACTATGCCAAAGCCTTTGACTCTGTGGATCACAATAAACTGTGGAAACTTCTGAAAGAGATGGGAATACCAGACCACTTGACCTGATTCTTGAGAAACCTGTATGCAGGTCAGGAAGCAACAGTTAGAACTGGACATGGAACAACACATTGGTTACAAATAGGAAAAGGAGTATGTCAAGGCTGTATATTGTCACCCTGCTTATTTAACTTATATGCAGAGTACACCATGAGAAACACTGGGCTGGAAGAAGCACAAGCTGGAGTCAAGATTGCCAGGAGAAATATCAATAACCTCAGACATGCAGATGACACCACCCTTATGGCAGAAAGTGAAAAAGAACTAAAAAGCCTCTTGATGAAAGTGAAAGAGGAGAGTGAAAAAGTTGGCTTAAAGCTCAACATTCAGAAAACTAAGATCGTGGCATCTGGTCCCATCACTTCATGGGAAATAGATGGGGAAACAGTGGAAACAGTGTCAGACTTTATTTTTTGGGGCTCCAAAATCACTGCAGATGGTGATTGCAGCCATAAATTAAAAGACGCTTAATCCTTGGAAGGAAAATTATGGCCAACCTAGATAGCATATTCAAAAACAGAGACATTATTTTGCCAACAAAGTTCCATCTAGTCAAGGCTATGGTTTTTCCAGTAGTCATGTATGGATGTGAGAGTTGGACAGTGAAGAAAGGTGAGCACCGAAGAATTGATGCTTTTGAACTGTGGTGTTGGAGAAGACTCTTGAGAGTCCTTTGAACTGCAAGGAGATCCAACCAGTCCATCCTAAAGGAGATCAGTCCTGGGTGTTCACTGGAAGGACTGATGCTGAAGCTGAAACTCCAATACTTTGGCCACCTCATGCAAACAGTTGACTCATTGGAAAAGACCCTAATGCTGGGAAGGATTGGGGGCAGGAGGAGAAGGGGACGACAGAGGATGAGATGGCTGGATGGCATCACCAACTCGATGGACATGGGTTTGGGTAGACTTCGGGAGTCAGTGATGGACAGGGAGGCCTGGCGTGCTACAATTCACAGTGTCACAAGGAGTCGGACACGACTGAGTGACTGAACTGAACTGAACTGAACCTGATACTTAACAAGATGGTGCACCTTACAATTGATGGTGCATTAGATTCAATGATATAGAGTTGTGGAGTATCCCTGGGGGTACATAGTTAAAGCACTGTGCTGCTAATGCAAGGGGCTCTGGTTCAATCCCTGGTTCTGGAATAAGATCTTGCCGCTTGCCACACAGCATTGACAAAAATAATAATGCAGTTGTTCCAGGTTGTAAACTAATTTTACTGCATTTCCCAGTCACAGACTTATCTTTAACCTTTAAGTACTTTGGAAATAAATTTGTAGTCACCAGGTGGAATTTGCTGAGAACATGTAAGAGGAACCACACATTTCCTTAGGCCTACTGGAAAAATCAACACTGTTTGTATAGTAAGAAAAGATAATTGTTTTGGGAAACAGAAACTGAGAAAAAGAAATGAGAGGGATCTGGGAGGAACTAAAGGCTATTTCAAGCTCTGAGTTTTACATGGCCTCAGGTGAGTGTTTAGTGATAATAATTTGAAAATTATGTTTAATAATTTACAGAGGAAAAAATTTTATTGCTATGTAGTAGCCTTTTGCATGTGAACTTGGGAGAATTCAGGGAGATGGTGAAGGACAGGGAGGTCTGGCAAGCTGCAGTCCATGGAGTTGCAAAGAGTTAGATATGACTTAGCAACAACAACAGCAGCAGTCTTTTATTTTCTTACCCTCAGGAAAGCTTCCTGAATAGGAGGTACAGCAAAAATAAAACTAATACACAGAGGCCAGACTGTGGACCACTTGTGCACTTGGGAGTAGGGTATGAAACAAGTGACAGGGTCACAGCAGGAAAAATATAAGTACTGACCTGCATCTTTAATTGTAAAAGAAGGAAACAAAAGAGTCAACAAGTATCTTCTGGCAGAACAGGAACTTGTGAACATGACCCTTTCAACTCTACTACTCTATCAAGGTCCCTCTTTGGACCCTGAAGCAAAGTGGCTTTCTTGAACCTTGGAAATTCAGACTTTTAAAAACTGTTGACATCTTTTCAGTAATCTAAGAAACTTAAGTGTCTTCCAGTTATGTGATGCTAACTACATTTCTGTGACAGGTCTACTCTTTTTTTCACTTTATGGAAGCAATTTTTTTCAGCAACAATATAGTTTATCTTGTGAAGAAAGTTTGACCTCAAGCAATCTCCCTTTTATTTCCTTCCAATGATTCAAAAAGAAATAAAAGCAACACAAAAACCAATTTAAATTGCCTTCTCAAGATCATGGCAAAAATCCAAGACTGCCATCAAATCTTGCAGTGGTCTTGGTTTAAGGATCATTAAAATACATCTAAAAAAACAAATCCAGCTTAGCAAAAAAAGCAAAAATCTTTTACCATAGATTTCAGATACCCACTTGGAGAATTCCATGGACAGAAGAGACTGATGGACTACAGTCCATGGTACAGAGAGTTGGACACGACTGAACCACTAACACCTTCACTTTTTTCTTTCCACATATATAAACAGAAAGCTGTACTAGAAAAAACAAAACAGCATTGTTCTTAACTTTCCTCCATTTAGTTAGCATTATTTAACACCAGTAGAGGGACTTCATGGTGATCCAGTGGCAAGACTCCATGCTCCCAGTGCTCCCATGGGTCCTGGGTTCGATACACAGTCAGAAAACTAGATCTCATAAGCCACAATTAAAGATCCCACATGCCAGCAATGGAGACTGACGATCCAGCATGCCATAACTAAAACCTGACAAAGCCAAGTACATAAATAAATATTTTAAAAAATAAAATGAGTAAAATAAAACCAGTAAAAAAAGATGACACTGAAGAGCAATGGTCTTGTCACTAAATGGCTAAATTGGATATTTAAAGAGGAAAAAAATGACTAATCTTGACCCTACCTTTCACACAGGAAAATTAACTCTAGGTTGAATGCAGGCCTAAATATGAGATATAGAACAATAAATCTAAGAGATAACATAGAATGTACTAACGACCTTGGTCTAGGCAGAGATTTCTTAAGCAGGGCACAAATCTACTACCCTTAGGAAAAAACATTGATAAATGGGGCTATATTGAAATTAGGAACTTCTGTTCTTTGAAAGAAAGTATTAAGATAAGAAAAGGGGAAAGCCATCAGACTGGAAGTGAATCTGCTGGTGGACGTTTAGGTTAGATTAGTGCTGCTATACTTGGGTCACCTGACGCTAAGAGCTGACTCATTGGAAAAGACCCTGATGCTGGGAAAGACTAAAGGTAGGAGGAGAAGGGGATGACAAAGGATGAGATGGTTGGATGGCATCACCAACTCAATGGACATGAGTTTGAGTAAGCTCCAGGAGTTGATGATGGACAAGGAAGCCTGGCGTGCTGCCATTCATGGGGTCACAAAGAGCTGGACACGACTGAGCAACTGAACTGAACTGACTGAGTGCTGCTACAGACATTCTTGAATGTGTCTTTTGGTGCACTTCCCATCCATTTCCTTGTATATAAAGTAGGAGTGGTTTATTACATAAATTAGCATATGTAGTCATACAACAGAATATTTACATCAATAAAAATATAAACTACTAGTACAACAATAGGAATGCATCTCACAAAAGCAAAGATGGAGGGAAAGGCAAGCACAAAAGAGTAAATACTGTGTGATTTTATTTATATCAATGTGTAAAATAGAAAAATAAATCTATAATCGTAAAAATCAGACAGGAATTACCTTGCTTCTATAGCATAAACTGATCCTGCACAATTTGATGAATTGCAACTTTTCTTAAGAGTTGGTTGTTACTGCTAACTTTTTTAATATTAAAATTTTCATTAGGAATTATATTTCACAGTTGGCTCTGACCATAAAATAAAAAAGTTAGCATTTCAGATGTTTAACAGACTATAGAACTCAGTTTTTACTCATCTCTGTAGGGAATCCATATTACTACATTCTCATTTGAGTTTGATGGAAAAGTAAAAAAGAAAACACAGAGCTTCACCATAGAAGTACACTGGTCACCAACAAAGGCAGTCCCTGGTATAATATTACTCTTCAGAGGCCCCTCCATGGCATAAAAATGGGCTATGGGACACCTGCAAGGAACCTATTTTGTGGAGTATCTTATTGCCTTCAGACCACTAGAGATTCCAACTGTCAAATCAGACATAATCTCAGAAAGATAAATCAATCTGCTATTGAGAATGTACTAATACTTCCACTGAAAAAATGTTCTCAGAGACTGGAATGTAGTTGAGCATATTCCTAACGTGGAAGACATCCCATTAACATTGAGAGGATGAGTGGCAATTTTTCATCCTTTTGAAAACTGAGGACCAGGAAGGAGCAGTAACCTGGCCCCTATCACAATCAGTAGTGGCTTCCACATCCCCACTGATCTTAAAATACACACATCTTTAATCCTAAAGTATTCTTTATTAAATGCAAATAATAAACTATACCTGGTAATTTTATGATTTTAAGGAATTATTAGCAATGATAAAGCAGAAGTCACATAGAAACTGAATGGTTGATGGATAGAAACTAAACTTTGGGTGATGAGCATGCTTGAGTCTATAAAGAAGTCAAAATATAATGTTGTACACATGAAACTTGTATAATGTCATAAATCAATGTTACCTCATTTAGAAATGAAAATAAAAAAGAATGGTTTGGGGACTTCCCTGGTGGTCCAGTGGTTGAGACTCCAAGCTACCAGTGCAGGGGGCCTGGGTTTGATCTCTGGTTGGGGAACTAGATACTGCATGCCGCAACTAAGAGTTCACATGCCACAACTAAAATCCCACATGCTGCAATGAAGATGTCACATGCCACAACTAAGACCCTAACTGCCAAACAAATAATCAGAGAGCCAATAGGAATTTGCTGTGTGACTCAGGGGCTCTGTAACAACCTAGAGGGGTGGGAAGGGGTGGGAGGTGTGAGGGATGTTCAAAAGGGAGGAGTATATATGTGTGTGCCTATGACTTATTCACATTGACATATGGCAGAAACAAATGCAATATTATAAAGCAATTATCCTTCAATTCAAAAAAAAAAAATATATATATATATATATATATATTTTTTTTTTTTTAAGAAACGGTTTGGAAGCATGTCCATTTCTCGCAACTCTACATACCCCAGATACCCAATCCACCGGCTGGAAGAAGCAAGAGGTCGGTTAACCTGATTTCCTAACAGATACTGGGGAGACTCATTTATGGGCCACAAACAATGGCCATGTTTGAGTTGGAGGTGAAGGTACAAGACACAGAGAAGCAAGAAAAAAGTACCTTAGGACAGATACCCAGAGACAGGAGGGGAAGGGAGAGTTAGGAAGTAGAAGCAACTTAGCCAGTGTATACAGTGAGGTCAAGCCTGAGACAGGCTAAATAGACTTCTAGGATGGCTCTGGGAATGACAGTTGGAGAAAGTAGGGAAAAGCAGAAAGGAGGGGAAGAAACGAAGAACAAAACCTATGTTCGACTAACGAGAAGATGAGTGTTGGTAGTAAAGAATTAAACCAGGTGTGGGAAAAAGAACCTGGTAGTTTCTACAGATTAAAGATAAAATCTTTTCCAATATATATCAGTTCTTCTAAACTGAGAATTATAAGCCCCATCATAACCACAAGAAAGCCAGCTAATTTCTACAAACAAAGCAGCGAAACTCTTATGATGGATAGAGGAAATCTGTATCAGTGACAGAATGGGGAATCCAAGTTTTGGGGAGATAGTTTCCCACCCCTGCCCCTTCCACTGGAGCTTCCCTGGTGGCTCAAATGGTAAAGAATCTGCCTGCAATGCATGAGACGTGGGTTCAACCCATGAGTTGGAAAGATCCCCTGGAGAAGGGAATGACTCCCCACTCCAGTATTCTTTTCTGGAGAATTCCATGAACAGAGGAGTCTGGTGGGTTACAGTCCATAGGATCACAGAATCAGACATGTCTGAGAAACTAACACACACACACACACACACACACACACACACACACACACACACCTCCCATTGTAGCCTCTAACCTTCGGGAGCTAGATACTACATGCTGCAACTAAGAGTTCACATGCCACAGAGCCACACGCCCATCCCCTCCACTTTGCCTCCTAGGCCAACCAGAACTTGTGTTAGTCATGTGTTTTATGTTCTGTATAGTGTGATGTTTTGATCTCCGGCTGGTGAGCGACCACCCCTCCCAAGATTAGCCATTCTTAGAGATAGCAAAAGGTATGCTATCTGGTACACAGACAGCTGGGTGCACAGCCCTGCCTTAATCATGCCAGGGCCAGTAGCCGGGCAACTAGAGATCACCCCTAGAGCCCAAAGTCCACCGAAATTATTCAAACGATTTAATCCTAAACTCTTCACCCAGCCCTGCCTTGCCTTTCCCATGCAAACCCCAATGAAGGCTATGACCTAGTACTCCCTGACCCACACCCATCCCCACTGCTTCCTGACCAACACCTGGTGCTGCTCAGGTGTTGTGTAGTGAACCACATCTCTTTCTCCTAGAGAGAGTATGAATAACTTTAAACTTGGTTTTCAATGAATCGACTACTCCATAACATCACTCAGTCAGCCTCTTAAATTAAGATCCAGACACAAAACAAACCTCTCCATCCACTCATTCTAGACCTGTTTCTGACTCCACTCTTGCATCACCATCCCGTTACATTCAGTCCCTGCGTCTCCCTCCCTGCTCTCTCACCCTGACACTTGATCTTTGACCCCTGCTTTCTTCCTCTCTCCTCATCCAGTCCCTGCCTCAATCAAGCCCACACTCAGATGCCTTTTCACTCTGAGGAAAGGCACAGCGCCTGCATTCAGCATCTGTTCCCTTGATTGCCATATCACCCCTACAAAGTACCTACCGCCTGGCCCCATTCACCCATGCACATCACCCTGACTTTGTTGCGCCCACAGGACTGGTTCCCATCCAGCCCCATTCCTGTTTCTGTCTGCTCTGACTCTCTCCTTCTCTGTGACCTTAAACAAGTCAGACAAATGTTTTACCTCCTGCTCAGAGGCAGATGAAGAATGTCCCGCTTCATAGGGGATTTGTGAGGACTCGTTAAAAGTTCCTGAAGTGTTTTGAGAACCTGCCTGATCTCAGGCAGGGAAAGCAGCTTTGACATCAGGGCTGTGTATGTTCAGAGTAAACACGGCAGCTCATTACAAACTCTCAAGACTGGCTTCGGAAACTTTCCCAAGGTAGGAAGGGACAGAGATGAAACTACGGCGTGGTCAGGGTTCACTTCAAATGCCACATGCAAGCCGCTTTAGCACTGTGATCCTTCTT
This sequence comes from Muntiacus reevesi, assembly GCF_963930625.1. Lineage (NCBI taxonomy): Eukaryota > Metazoa > Chordata > Mammalia > Artiodactyla > Cervidae > Muntiacus > Muntiacus reevesi. The sequence goes on along the minus strand of NC_089254.1, from coordinate 83,722,518 downwards.
CTGTCCAGAGTGGTTCCAGTATAAAAAGAGCATTTATTCTGACTTCCTAATTTTGAGGCTTTCATGCCACAGTGTGTATGAATGAATCCTTTTTACGGTAAAGAAAACAACTTATGGGACTTTCCTGGTGGTCCAGTGGCTAAGACTCCACATTCCCAATGCGGAAGGCCCAGGTTTGATGCCTGGTCAAACTAAAAGTTCACATGCAACAGCAAAGATTGAAAATCCTTCATGCTGTACAAAAGACCTGGAGCAGCCAAATAAATATATAAATTGAAAAAAATAAACACTTAAAAGAAAGCAAGTTTATGAGAGAGTTTTCTTTAACATTATTAAAATTTCTCTTGTCTGTTTAGCTGAGAGAAATCACTCATGAATTTATATCTGTAAATATGCCTTTGAAGTGACTGCAAATCTAGTTCAAAATATATCACATAGTAGAAATGTAAGGGACACTAAGATGACGCTTCTCCTAGATCCCTCCATAAGACTTTCTATGTAATCATTTGAAGCAGGAAGAAAGAGTCATGTCCTCTGTGGCAGGGAGCATGAGACATTACTTTTTAATTAGATCAGGAAGGTGTCCAGGAGGTTTATCAGGCTGTGGACAAAAAGGCACCTGTAGCCTGTCTTTTCAAGTGGTGGGATGAGAAGACAGATTAACCTTCTGCTCCTCTCCCTTTTTAATCTTTACCATGTAACTTCAAAAAATCAACCTCAAAAAATAAAAAAGGCAGAAATTAACTGCCATGGTTTGAATGTTTAGTCACTCCATTCAGTCACTCAGTCATGGCTGACTACTTGTGAACACATGGACTGCAGCATGCCCGGCCTCCCTGAACAGGTAATTGGTCCCAGAGCTTGCTCAAACTCATGTCCATCAAATCAGTGATGCCCTCCAGCCATCTCATCCTCTGCCATCCCCTTCCCATCTTGCCTTCAATCTTTCCTAGCATCTGGGTCTTTTCCAATGAGTCATTTTTTCACATCAGGTGGCCAGAGTACTGGAGTTTCAGTTTCAGCATCAGTCCTTCCACTGAATATTCAGGACTGATCTCCTTTAGGATGGACTGGTTGGATCTCCTAGCAGTCCAAGGGACTCTCAAGAGTCTTCTCCAACACCACAGTTCAAAAGCATCAATTTTTTGGCACTTGACTTTCTTTATACTGCAGCTCTCATATCCATACATGACTACTGGAAAAACCATAGCTTTGACTATATAGAGCTTTGTTGACAAAGTAATGTCTCTGCTTTTTAACATACTGTCTAGGTTGGTCATCATCTTTCTTCCAAGGAACAAGTGTATTTTAATTTTATGGCTGCAGTCACCATCTGCAGTGATTTTTGAGCCCAAGAAAATAAAGTCTGTCACTGTTTCTATTGTTTCCACATCTATTTGCCATGAAGTGATGGGACCAGATAAACTTCTAGGACCCACAGCAGATTTTCCAACCTGGGGATCTGGCAAAGGGACTGAGAACTCCCAGGGAATTTGAATGTTTATGTCTCCCTCAACTTCATATTTTGAAATCCTAATTCCCACGGAGAATGGTATTAGGAGGTGGGGCCTTTGGGAAGTACTTAGTTCATGAGGGTGGAGCCCTTGTGAATGGAATATGTGTTCTTATAAAAGGCTCCAGCAAACTTTCTAGCTCCTTCCACCAGATGAAGACACAGAGAAAATCTGGAACCAGAACCTGGTCAGCTAGGAACTTAGAAGAGGACTCTCACAAACCATAACCATACTGGTGCCTTAACCTTGGATTTCCCAGCCTCCAGAACTGTGAACACTTTCTGTTGTTTATAAGCTACCTACTTATTTTGTTGTAACAGCCCAAATAAACTAAGACATCAACAAAGATACTTTTCTGCTATAACCTTGAGCTAGATGGGTAAGATAATTTGGCAAGGAGAGATAAGAGGGAAGAAATTCAGAAATGTCAACAGTTAATTCAAGCTAGATCCAGCTGGAGTCACTCCCTTCGGGCAGAACAAGCTCCTCTATTGAGTGTAGACAAAACTCCTCAGAATGAAAAGAAACCCAGCCTGTGTTTGTATACACCCAGAGAAGCACCTTGCCTCCACTGCAGGATCACTTTGGGGGAAAAAAACACAACTAAGTTTTTTTCTCTTTTAATTGAAGTATGGTTGATTTACAATGTTGTGTTAATGTCTGCTACACAGCAAAAAGACTCAGTTATACAAATACCTTTTCTTTTTTATATTCTTTTCCATTATGGTTTGTCCCAGGGTAATGAATATAGTTCCTTGTGGTATACAGGAAGACCTTGTTGCCCATCCATTCTATAGGTAATAATGTGTATCTACTAACCCCAAACTCCCAGTCCATCCCTCCTCCATGTTTCCCTTTTTGATGTTTGTTTTTCTTTCTTTCTCTGTCCTCCCAACACTCAGTTTTCTGAACATACTGGTGAGACCCAGGGCAATCACAGCTTTAGGCTGACACAACTTCATCTCACTCACAGGGGCAGTCATTTCTAGGACATTCCAGAAGAAACTATTTTCCATGGCCCTGAAAATAGCTGGGCAGAAGCCCAGCTCCCAGACAAAGAGGGGCTCACACCCTGGGTCCTATCTGAAACACAATGTCCTCTAGCTCAGGTCAAGTGGGTTTTGTGTCACTTGCACATACACTGAGGCATGTGCAGCCAGGAAGATGATCAGAAACAGCCTCTAGAAAGAAGTCTATCTAGTATGTGTGGCTCACAAAGGAGACTTCATTCTGAGGGGCTGGCCAGGGATGGTGAATCCAGGTGTGAGATCACTGGACACAAGTGAGGAAGAGCAGAAGAAAGAGCCTGATTTAAGTCTGGTTCTATGACTGCTCTCTGAGAAATTCCAGTCACGTCTCTTAACCTACAGTAGGTGGTTTGTTTACTAAGTCATGTCTGACTTGAAACTCCATGGGCTGTAGCCTGCTAGGCTCCTCTATCCATAGGATTTCCCAGGCAAGAATACTGGAGTGGGCTGCCATTTCCATCTCCAGTGGATCTTTCTGACCTAGGGATCAAACCCAGGTCTCCTGCATTGAAGGCAGATTCTTTACTGACTGGGCTACCAGGGAAGCCCTAACCTACAGTAAGGAGCCTACATATGAAGAAGTTCTGTTCTGTGAGTTTATTTGTAAATCCAATTTTGTTCTTAAGTCCAACAAAGTTAGTCAAGGTACTCAACTAAAGCAATCAGCTATATAGTACTGTACTGTAACAGATTTATAAAACTTTTCTCACAAGTCATATGTAAAAAACAAATACAAAATAAACATCTCTAATCTTACAGTACAGTACTCTAATCTTATAAGTATAGTAGTACAGTAAAACAGTTGGCATACAGGGACTGGCATTGAGGGAACAAGCAAGAAGAGTTACTGACTGGAGGAGGGAAAAGAGGTGGGAAATGGTAGAGCTGAAGGTTTGTCAGCAGTAGGAGAGGGTGCGCAAACTCTTCATCACACCTGACATTAATGACACAGGTTTTGGTTCCTTGCTGGAACCAGATGCATGTTTACATCTTTGAAAGCTTATAACTTGAATACTCATATGTAGGAGACTTATTATACTTCAGCCTCCATTTCCTCGTCATGGATATAATAGCAGTCTCTTCCTCAGGTGTTAAAAAGGCAATATGTGATAATACACGCAAGGGGCTTAATGTAATACTTAACACAGAATAGAGGCTCATTTTACTTCCTCTACTAGAATTATAGCTACTATTACTTATTATTTACCCTAAACAAAGATAGGGTGACTGACTATATCCTCTCTTAATAGGGCATTTATGTATTCGGTGCGGCAAATAGGGACTAAAGAAATCATGTTTGGACAAGCACAAAACTGCCTTCCTCATATTAAAAATGAGAAAACTGAAGCAAAAAGAGAAAATCAGAGTAAAACTACATGCCAAGGCATTTTGTTCTGTCTTTGCAGCTGAGCACTTCCAACAGAAGGCTTAGAGGCATCCACACCACCCACATTTCCCTCATTATGGCATCTCCCTTTTTAGTTTCTGTATAGAATGTTCTCAATCTAATAAGCTACTACTCAACCTTCCTGATAGCTCAGATGGTAAAGAATTTGCCTGCAATGCAGGAGACCTGGGTTTGATCCCTGGGTCAGGAAGATCCCTTGGAGAAAGGAATGGAACCCCACTCCAGTATTCTTGCCTGGTGAATTCTGTGAACAGAGGAGCCTGGGGGGCTACAGTCCATGGGGTTGCAAAGAGTTGGACAGGACTCAACAATTAACACATACACACACCCTTCAATGTTATCTCACTGGGTTCTTATGAGGCCTTTTCTAAGGTCACCAGGGAAGTGGGTCTGTCCCACCACTGGGCTCACCTCCATCTATGTCATCACATTGGATCTGGACTTGGGCTGAAGCTACTGCCCACACCTGTACATCAGGGTGTGTAACTTGATGTCCATGAGAGGGCATCAGAGAGAGGTCTGTGAAACAGGCATGCGGCTGTGTGTACACATACACATATGCATGGACAATTATGCGCACAGTGTTGTTGTTTAGTCGCTAAGTTATGTCTGACTCTTTGTGACCCCGTGGAGAGTAACCCACCAGGCTTCACTGTCCTCCACTGTACATGGAAGTAATTTTTATGTGATTTTTCCAGATCTTGGAACACACTATTCTGTCTAGTGTGGCTGCTCCTGTCCACGTATACTGTAGACTTGTCAGTGTTGTCTTATGTCAGAACAGTTTTCCTCTGATAGGAGATTTAAAATATGTGCCCTGCCATTATGATGATAAACATCTATCTTTGTATACTTGAGGACTGGCTTAAGTTAGAAAATGTCAAAGAAAATAATAAAGAAGAAATAGCAAGTATCCTTGGCTTTGCCTTCCACCCGGTGTGATAGGACTCCAATACCCAGTGCTTTTTTTTCTTTCTTTCTTTTTTTTTTGCATAATGACGTTCTTGCTGATGAAAGGAGCAAGAAGCCAAAAATGTTAAAGTAGCACCTCATACTTTCCGTTCCAAAAATATATTAGCTTAGATCTTTTTCCAGAAGAAAAGGTTGGTTGAAAAGGCAAGGCTTCACCAAAATTTGGGTTGCCCTGATGCAGAACCCACATCTTTAAATAGCAGCAAGATAACTGGTAAAAGCTGTGTACCCCAGAAACAGCCAAGTTCCTGTGTGGTTTGGAGCAGAGGAGGGGGGGTTAAAGTAGTGCCTCTAAAAAAATGAAATTATTCCATGAAGGTTGACTTTTTAAAAATACTATTTTGAGGCATGTGATGGTGGGATTCAAAGCTTCTTTTATGCAGCCAGATGATGCCTTCAGAAATGAATTCCTGCTTAGCAAGTTCTCTTTGAAATTTCAAATTTGGCAATGTCTTTGAAAGGCTGCAAAGTTTCTCTTGCAAATAAAACTCACTGGGCATTTTATGAACAGACAGAACACCTGTGATGCTTGGTAACACATCTTAGAGGAAAGATCTTTATGTGGCAAACTCTACCACCCATTGCTTTGTAGGGTCCTGCTTACATGCAGCAAGATGTCAACTATGTTAATGTCAGGGCCTTGAATTGTTGCCTTTTCAAAATGTTTTCTCATAAGATGACAGCAGAATATGAACTTCTTCTCTTACACAAGTCTGTGAAACAGAAATATGCAGACAACTTAAAACTGCCCATGACTCTTAAAGGACTTCTGCCCAGACAACCTGAAAATTGAAACACGGGTTCCTAATCGTTACTTTGCTGACATCAACAGCATCCCCTTGCTGCAGATGAAACTCAGTGATGTGAAGCCAACAGAAATGAAAGAACATAAATCCAATTCAGATAGTCTTGGAATACCTTGGTGTTCACTTGTTACAAGCCCATTTTGTCATCTGGGAATGTAAACCAATTGTGTTTACAGCATACTGTTGTGAGTCCAGGTTTCTAGCATGTATTACCATCAAAACAGAAAGTCTGTAGAAAGTGTGCTTGCTGCCAGGCTAAAGACCACTCAGTAATTTTAGCTTCTCATTCAAGTCATGGGAGAGATGCTTTCTCATTTAAAAAAAAAAAATTTTTTTTTTTTTTTTTTAGCAAAACCGTTTATTTATGTAGTTTTTTGAATGATTTTTGTTTTATTATTTTTTCTTTGTGCTTTTTAATTTGGGGCTAGGGTTGGATTTTGCAGCTTGCAGGATCTCAGTTCTCCAATCAGGGATCAGACCAGGCCACAGCAGTGAAACTGTCAAATCTTAACCACTAGGCCACCAGAGAACCACCCCCCCACAAAGTTATGTTTTACTTTCCTCTGCATACTTTAGATCTCTTTTCTTCTTATTATTTTTTAAAAATAATATTGCCTGAAATTCATTTTGCAAGAAAAAAATTATGGAAAAAGTACAATTCTATTTGATCCAATGCAATGAAATAAGTGGTGTACATAATTTTGCTAATACTCTTATGTAATTATCTCTGAGAAGAGAAGCTCTAGTTTTCACCAGATTCCCAAAGCCTCCACGATGTCAAAAAGGTTAAAAGAACAATAGCATGAAATTCTAAGTATCTTGAAGTCAGAGCCATTTTTCTAAGCTGCCTTTTCCCTGCAGAATCTAAGAAAGGGACTGGATTTAACAGCCAATGACATTGGTGATTGGTAGTCATGGTTTTCCAGTTCCCCAAAGTATATTGACTATAGGAGACAAAGTTTGCTGAATGAACACGGTTACCTATGTATTTTAACTTTAAAACTGAGTGCAAATCTTTATTCTTTATCAAGAGAAGGAGGAAAGCTTATTAAGTATTCTGTGAATTGGAGAAGGAAGACCTGATTGGGAGGATATTAAAATATATATATATTTCCTTTGGTGGATATCACAAAATGATGGGATTTCTTTGCTTATACTTATTTCTATACTTTTTTCCAACAAAGTCAAAGCCTTTAACCGTTAACCATCATTAAGGTACTGATATTGTTATGGACTGAATTACCTCTCCTCAAAGTTCGTATGTTGAAGCCTCACACTCAGACTTCGGAATGTGACCTTATTTGGAGACAAGATCTTTACAGAGGTAATTAAAGAACAATGATGTCATTAGGAAGCTTCCCCAGTGACTCAGCGGCAAAGAATCTGCCTGCAACTGCAACGCAGGAGACCCAGGTTCTGTCTCTGCATCCGGAAGATACCCTGGAGTAGGGCACGGCAATCCACTCTAGCATTTTTGCCTGGAGAATCCCCATAAACAGAGAAGCCTGGCAGGCTACAGCGCATAGGGTTGCAAAGAGTCGGAATGGACTGAAGCTACTGAGCACACACGCACACACACACACACACACACGCACGCACGCACGCGGTCATCAGGGTAGGCGCTAATCCATTGTTACTGGCGCCATTACAAGAAGAGAAAATTTGCTCATAGACAGGGGCAGATGGGAGACACAGAGAGAAGACAGCCATCTACAAATCAAAGAGAGAGGTGTGGAACAGATTCTCTCCTAGGGCCTTCAGAATAAAGAAAGAAAGAAAGAAAGAAAGAAAGCATTAGTTTCTTGGACTTCTACCCTTCAGGACTGTAAGAAAATGTTTCTATGATTTAAGTCATCTAATCTGTTGTATTAAGGGGCACGTGCATCCTCACTCACAGTCTGGTTCTTTGCTACCCCATGGACTGCAGCCTGCCAGGCACCTATGTTCATGGGGTTTTCCAGGCAAGGATACAGGAGTGGGTTGCTATTTTCTCCTCCAGGGGATCTTTCCAACCCAGGGATTGAACCCACATCTCCTGCATTGGCTGGTGAATTCTTTACCAATGCCCCACCAGGGTGGTCTGGCTCCAGAGACCATCTTCTCAAAGTGATAGGCACACTGTGTCTGACTATTATTGCTTTCTGTTGTTGATGACAGTTGTCCTACTCTTTCCCATGAGCTCCAAAATCACGTGGCTTGGGGGAAAAACAAAACAAAACCCTTTTATGTAAAACAGATAACCAACAAGGATCTACTGTGAAGTGCAGGCTACTATACTCTGTATTTTATAACCATCTGTAAGGGAATAGAATCTGAAAAAGACTAGATGTATGTATATATTTAAGTATTTATATATATATAACTGAATTACTGTGCTATACATCTGAAACTAACCAGACATTATAAATCAATTATACTTCAATAAAAAGAAAGCAAAATAATCACCTGTCTGGGTGCTGCATAGGCACCTCAGATACAACATAGACAAAGGAGACCCACAAGTCTCCTCTCCACCTGTGCCCCTTTCTCGGGAGTGGATGACACTGGGGAAAACCTGGAGTCACATTAAGTTCCTTGCTTTCCCATTATCTTCTCACCTTCAAGCAATCAATTGTTGATTTCTAGTTCTAGTCTCTTCTTGTTAGGGGAAGCACACTGATTGAAACCGCCCACCCTGGCCAGGCACCATAGTAACCATTTGCATCAGTTGTTTTATGACAAGAGATCCTGATAAGGAATACAGAACTAATAAACCACCACCAGCCGGAAGAGTTGGGGAAAGGTCAAAAGGAGACACCGCATGTCCGTCCACTTCCCAAAATCCCTCTTGCTAGCATCCATCTTGGCTGAGCGATTCATGCGCCACCAGGAAAGACTCTGAATTAGAATGATTGGCCAAAGACCACCCGGAAACTAATCCCATCACCATAAAACCCAAGACTGCAAGCCACACGGCAGAGCAGTTCTCCTGGGTTCCCTTACCCTCCCGCTCTCCACCTGGGTGCCCTTTCACAATAAAATCTCTTGCTTTGTCAGCACATGTGTCTCCTCGGACAATTCATTTCCGAGTGTTAGACAAGAGCCCAGTTTCGGGCCCTGGAAGGGGTCCCCCTTCCTGCAACATTCTCTTTATCCCTAATATTAACACTTCCTTTGTTCAAGCTGTCATTATTTAGGCTGTAGATAATACAGCCTTGTCACCAGTATTTCTGCCTCCAGGCTCCAAGACTCTTCAGATTTAAAATATAAAGCTGACCATCTCAATCCTGCCTAAAGGATGAATTATGTGTCCATTAGCAGAACCCAGAAGATCCCTCATATCTGACTTCATTCTACCTTTCCAGCCTCAACTTCCACCTCCCACCAAATATCACTTCTGTCTCTTTCTCTCTTTCACATACACTATTACAACTAGTATATTAATGTCTACATTTAAAAATTTTATTCAGCTCACTAAGAGTACATAAAACAATCACTCACAAGGAAACGAAGATCACTCAATTTCCTACCCACTGTTTTCCTTCCTGCAAAAATACCCACAAAATTAACCTTTTTTTATTTGCAGAGAAAAAAAAATCATTTTAAAATCAGTTTTATCAGTAAGGAAAAATTTTTTGAAGTCATCTTTCAAAGACAGAACCTACAAAACAATCACAAACCAGCAATTGTATTTGTGTATTTTATCATCTTAACCCACATTTTCTGTCTGAAAGAAAAGTTGACTGATTCTTCTAATGACATAAATCGTTAGCATTTGACTAGGTATTTCTGCTTGCTGAAACCAAAGGCTTCAATGACACAGAGATTTATTGTTGAAGAAGCCCAGGGGGTTGACCCTGCCCTTCTACTGCCCCTTGCTGCTGAAAATGTGAGGTTTTCCATTTTGTTGTGTATGAGACTGGGGATAGATCAAGGTGATGCAAAATCTTAGCAGCTTTTCTTAAGCTTTCTTCCTTTGAATGTCATTTCCTCATTTAGTCTGCACAAGCTGCACTTTGAAGGTGTATATAAAAAATTAAGTGTCTCCTGATCACCTGTGCCCTAGGATCAGAAAAGTCTCAGCAGTTGGCAGACATCCATGGTCAGGTACTGTTGTGGAGTAGAAAGAAGGAATTGGAAGTAGTTTTAAGTTCGATGTGCTGTAGTGATGTTACTTCATCTTATAACTTTATGGGAGAGCATCGTTGGGTGATGGTGCAGAGCACAGGCTTGTAGTCAAAGCCACTCACGTCTTCATTTCAGCTCTGCCACCTATGGGACCTATTTTAAAGCTCAGTTTCCTCACCTGGAAGAAAAAATAATCAAATAGAAGTTGTAATGAACATTAGAGTGCATGCATCTTTTTCAGTTATGCTTTCCTCAGGATATATGCCTAGTAGTGGGACTGCTGGGTCTTATGGTAGTTTTATTCCTAGTTGTTTAAGGAGTTTTCATACTGTTCTCCATAGTGGCTGTACCAGTTTACATTCCCACCAACATTGCAAGAGGGTTCCCTTTCCTCCACACCCTTTCCAGCATTTATTGTCTGTAGATTGTTTGATGATGACCCTTCTCATCGGTGTGAGTGATACCTCATTGTAGTTTTGATTTGCATTTCTCTAACAGTGAGTGATGTTGAGCATCTTTTCATGTGTTTATTAGCAATCTGTAGGTCTTCTTTGGAGAAACGTCTGTTTAGGTCTTCTGACCATTTTTTTGATTGTGCTATTTATTTTCCTGGTGTTGAGTTGCATGAGTTGCTTATATAGTCTGGAGATTTATCCTTTGTCTGTTGTTTCATTTGCATTTTGTCCCATTCTGTAGGTTGTCTTTTAATCCAGTTTATTGTTTCCTTTGCTGTGCAAAAGTTTTTAATTAAGTCCCATTTGTTTATTTCTGTTTTTATTTCTGTTACTCTAGTTGGTGGGTCAAAAAGGATCTTGCTGTGATGTATGTCAAAGAGCATACTACCCATGTTTTCTTCTAAGAGGTTTATAGTTTCTGGCCTTATATTTAAGTCTTTAATCTATTTTGAGTTTATTTTTGTGTATGATATTAGGAAGTGTCCTAGTTCCATCCTTTTATATGTAGCTGTCCAGTTTTCCCACTGTTTACAATGACAAGGACATGGAAGTAACCAAGATGTCCATCAACAGATGAATGGGTAAGCAGGTTGTGGTACAAATGTATTCACTCATAAAAAAGAACACATTTGAGTCAATCCTAATGAGGTGGATGAACCTAGAATTTGCTATACATAGTGAAGTAAGTCAGAAAGAGAAAAACAAATATCGTATGTTAGCACATATTTATGGAATTTAAAAGGATGATGCTGATGAGTCTATTTGTAGGGCAGCAGTGCAGATGCAGATATAGAGAACAGACTTGTGGACACAGTGGTGGAAGGAGAGGATGGGACAAGTTACTAGAGTAGCATGGAAACATATAAGTTACCATATGTAAAATAGATAATCAGTGGAAATTTGCTATATGACACAGGAAGCTCAAATCAGGTGTTTTATGACAGCGTAAAGGGGTGGGATGGTCAAATTAAACATATTTAGGTCTTTTAAATAAAGAACAACTATGTATATATTTTAGTTATCCTATTCCTCAAACTGAAAATTTTACAATCAGTTTAGATTTCAAATTTAAACTCACCTCTCAGAGGGAATACCCTGGAAAGTATATCAAGTCTTCAGATAAATGACGATCACTATCAAGTGCCTACCATTTTTATGACAGACATTCTGCTGATTCCTGTTTATTTTCTCTAATCTTCTCAACAGCTGGCCCTTCAGGTTGAGGCAATAGACTCAGAATATAACTATCTAGCCCAAGGTGAACAACTTGCAGATGAATAAATTGGGATTAGTTTGTTTTTTCCCTATATCTTTCAGCCAAAGATTGGGCTTCTCATGAAAAACTACTAGAATTTTCTTTAAAAGACATCACGTAAAATAATTATTTGCCAATTTTATTAAGTTTTGTGGCTACATGAATGCAAAGAGATTCATTGGATAGATGAACTGGTAGCTCCTAGTGACTGATATCCCTTATGACTCATGGTAAAGAATCTGCCTGCAGTACAGGATACTTAAGTTTGACCCCTGGGTCAGGACGATCCCTTGGAGAAGGAATGGCAACTCTGTCCAGTATTCTTGCCTAGAGAGCCCCATGGGTATAGCAGTCTGGCAGGCTACAGCCCATAGAGTCACAAAGAGTCAGACACTACCAAGCAACTAAGCACATGTGCACGTACACACGTGTGTGCATGTGCGCGCACACACACACACACACACACACACACACAGTGACTGATGTGGGCTTCCCTGGTGGCTCAACAGTAAAGAATCCACTTGCAATACAAGAAAGTGCTTGCAATTCAGGAGACTTGGGGTTCAATCCCTAGGTCAGGAAGATCCCCTGGAGGAGGAAATGGCAATACACTCCAATACTCTTGCCTAGGGAGTCCATGGGACAGAGGAGCCTGGCAGGCTACAGTTCATGGGGTCAAGTGTATGACATGACTTAGTAACTAAGCCACCACCACCATCAGTAGATGAAGTTGGTTTAAAAATATAGCAATAACAAAGATCAAACACAAAGAACAAATACTAAAAGCAGCAAGGGAGAAACAACAAATAACACACAAGGGGATTCCCATAAGGATAACAACTGATCTTTCAATAGAAACTCTTCAGGCCAGAAGGGAATGGCAGGACTTACTTAAAGTAATGAAAGAGAATAACCTAACCCAATTTACTGTACCCAGCAAGGATCTCATTCAGATATGAAAGAGAATTCAAAAGCTTTATAGATAAGCAAAAGCTGAGAAAATTCAGCACCACAAAACCAGCTCTTCAACAAATGCTAAAGGATCTTCTCTAGACAGGAAACACAGAAAGGTTGTATGAATGTGAACCTAAAACAAGAAAGCAAATGGCAACGGGACCATACCTATCAATAATTACCTTAAATGTAAATGGGTTGAATGCCCCAACCAAAAGACAAAGACTGGCTGAATGGATACAAAACAAGATGCCTATATATGCTGTCTACAAGAGACCCACCTCAAAACAAGGGACATATACAGACTGAAAGTGAGGGGCTGGAAAAAAATATTTCACGCAAATGGAGACCAAAAGAAAGCAGGAATCGCAATACTTGTATCAGATAATATAGACATTTTTTCCCCCCATGGAAAAAACCCTCTTGTTTATTTGATTAAACAAAAATAAAATAAGCTGCATAGGAACAATTTTAAAGTCCAAAGAGATACCAACTTTGTTTTAAGGCTGCAGTAGCTGATACATCATCTCCTTGCTACCTTGTCCAGCTTTCTCTGTGGACCACAGAGATACATTCAGAAGCCTGTTAGCTAACATAGGAGTTTTTGAACACTTTCCCATCAGTTCTTCACCTGCTCATCCCCTGTCATGCCTGAGGCCTGCAGTGTATCATTTAAAAGTAAAACTCCAGAAGGGAGGAGGAAAAAAAAAAACCCACCCCAAACAAGAATCCACCTTAAAGCTCTGGGGAAAACCCTTCAATTCCCCTGTTCTCCACTTAATGGACAGGATTCACACCACCGCTGCAATGCCTATTTTGAAAATAGACTTTAAAATAAAGGCTGTGAAAAGAGACAAAGAAGGACATTACATAATGATCAAAGGATCAATCCAACAAGACGATAAACAATTATAAATATATATGCACCCAACATAGGAGCACCACAATATGTAAGGAAAATGCTAACGAGAATGAAAGAGGAAATTAACAGTAACACAATAATAGTGGGAGACTTTAATACCCCACTCACACCTATGGATAGATCAACTAAACAGAATATTAATAAGTAAACAAACTTTAAATGACACAATGGACAAGCTAGAACTAATTGATATCTATAGGACATTTCACCCCAAAACAATCAATTTCACCTTTTTCTCAAGTGCACATGAAATCATCTCCAGAATAGATCACATCCTGGGCCATAAATCTAGCCTTGGTAAATTCAAAAAAATTGAATCATTCCAAGCATCTTTTCTGACCACAATTCAGTAAGATTAGATCTCAATTACAGGGACAAAACTATTAGAAATTCAAACATATGGAGGCTAAATAATATGCTTCTGAAAAACCAACAAATCATGGAAGAAATCAGAATATGCATAGAAATGAATGAAAATGAAGACACAACAACCCAAAACCTATGGGACACAGTAAAAGCAGTGCTAAGGGGAAGGTTCATAGCATTACAGGCTTACCTCAAGAAACAAGAAAAAAGTCAAAAAAATAACCTAACTCTACACCTAAAGCAACTAGAGAAGGAAGAAATGAAGAACCCCAGGGTTAGTAGAAGGAAAGAAATCTTTAAAATTAGGGCAGAAATAAATGCGAAACAAAAGAGACCATAGCAAAAATCAACAAAGCTAAAAGCTGGTTTTTTGAAAAAATAAACAAAATTGACAAACCATTAGCCAGACTCATTAAGAAACAAAGGGAGAAGAACCAAGTCAACAAAATTAGAAATGAAAATGGAGAGATCACAACAGACAACTCTGAAATACAAAGGATCATAAAAGACTACTACCAGCAGCTCTATGCCAATTAAAGGGACAACTTGCAAGAAATGGAAAATTTCTTAGAAAAGTATAACTCTCCAAAACTGAACCAGGAAGAAATAGAAGATCTTAACAGACCCATCTCAAGCACAGAAATCAAAACTGTAATCAGAAATCTTCCAGCAAACAAAAGCCCAGGACCAGATGGCTTCACAGCTGAATTCTACCAAACGTTTAGAGAAGAACTAACACCTATCTTACTCAAACTCCTCCAGAAAATTGCAGAAGAAGGTAAACTTCCAAACTCATTCTATGAGGGCACCATCACCATAATTCCAAAACCAGACAAAGATGCCACAAAACAGGAAAACTACAGGCCAATATCACTGATGAACATAGATGCAAAAATCCTTAACAAAATTCTAGCAAACAGAATCCAACAGCATATTAAAAAGATCATACATCATGACCAAGTAGGCTTTATCCCAGGAATACAAGGATTCTTTAATATTCACAAATCAATCAATGTAATACACCACATTAACAAATTGAAAGATAAAAACCATATGATTATCTAAATAGATGCAGAAAAAGCCTTTGACAAAATTCAACATCAATTTATGATAAAAACTCTCCAGAAAGCAGGAATAGAAGAAACATAACTCAACATAATAAAATCTATATATGACAAACCCACAGCAAACATTATCCTCAATGGTGAAAAATTGAAAGCATTTCCCCTAAAATCAGGAACAAGACAAGGGTGCCCACTCTCACCACTATTATTCAACATAGTTTTGGAAGTTTTGGTCACAGCAATCAGAGCAGAAAAAGAAATAAAAGGAATCCAGATAGGAAAAGAATAAGTGAAACTCTCACTGTTTGCAGATGACATGATCCTCTACATAGAAAACCCTGAAGACTCTACCAGAAAATTACTAGAGCTAATCAATGAATATAGTAAAGTTGCAGGATATAAAATTAACACACAGAAATCCCTTGCATTCCTATACACTAACAATGAAAAAACAGAGAAATTAAGGAAGCAATACCATTCACCATGGCAACAAAAATAATAAAATACTTAGGAGTATATCTACCTAAAGAAACAAAAGACCTATACATAGAAAACTATAAAACACTGATGAAAGAAATCAAAGAGGACACAAATAGATGGAGAAATATACCATGTTCATGGATTGGAAGAATCAATATTGTGAAAATAAGTATACTACCCAAAGCAATCCCTACCCAATGCAATCCCTACCCAATGCAATCCCTATTCAATGCAATCCCTATTCAATGCAATCCCTATCAAGCTACCAACGGTATTCTTCACAGAACTAGAACAAATAATTTCACAATTTGTATGGAAATACAAAAAACCTCAAATAGCCAAAGCAATCTTGAGAAAGAAGAGTGAAACTGGAGGAATCAATCTGCCTGACTTCAGGCTCTACTACAAAGCCACAGTCATCAAGACAGTATGGTACTGGCACAAAGACAGAAATATAGATCAATGGAACAAAATAAAAAGCCCAGAGATAAATCCACATACCTATGGACACCTTATCTTCGACAAAGGAAGCAAGAATATAGAATGGAAAAAAGACAACCTCTTCAACAAGTGGTGCTGGGAAAACGGGTCAATCACTTGTAGAAGAATGAAACTAGAACGCTTTCTAACACCATACACAAAAATAAACTCAAATGGATTAAAGATCTAAATGTAAGACCAGAAACTATAAAACTCCTAGAGGAGAACATAGGCAAAACACTCTCCGACATAAATCACAGCAGGATCCTCTATGACCCACCTCCCAAAATATTGGAAATAAAAGCAAGAATAAACAAATGGGACCTAATGAAACTTAAAAGCTTTTGCACAACAAAGGAAACTATAAGCAAGGTGAAAAGAGAGCCTTCAGAATGGGAGAAAATAATAGCAAATGAAGAAACAGACAAAGGATTGATCTCAAAAATATACAAGCAACTCCTGCAGCTCAATTCCACAAAAATAAATGACCCAATCAAAAAAATGGGCCAAAGATCTAAAAAGACATTTCTCTAAAGAAGACATACAGATGGCTAACAAACACATGAAAAGATGCTCAACATCACTCATTATCAGAGAAATGCAAATCAAAACCATAATGAGGTGCCATTACACGCCAGTCAGAATGGCTGCTATCCAAAAGTCTACAAGCAAGAAATGCTGGAGAGGGTGTGGAGAAAAGGGAACCCTCTTACACTGTTGGTGGGAATGCAAACTAGTACAGCCACTATGGAGAACAGTGTGGAGATCCCTTAAAAAACTGGAAATAGAACTGTCATATGACCCAGCAATCCCACTCCTAGGCATACACAGCGAGGAAACCAGATCTGAAAGAGACACGTGTACCCCAATGTTCACCACAGCACTGTTTATAATAGCCAGGACGCGGAAGCAACCTAGATGCCCATCAGCAGACAAATGGCTAAGGAAGCCATGGTACATATACACAATGGAATATCACTCAGCCATTAAAAAAATTTCATTTGAATTAGTTCTAATGAGATGGATGAAACCGGAGCCCATTATACACAGTGAAGTAATCCAGAAAGATAAAGGCCAATACAGTATACTAACGCATATATATGGAATTTAAAAAGATGGTAATGATAACCCTATATGCAAAACAGAAAAAGAGACACAGATGTACAGAACAGACTCTGGGACTCTGTGGGAGAAGGCAAGGGTGGGATGTTCTGAAAGAATAGCATTGAAACAAGTATACTATCAAGGGTGAAACAGATCACCAGCCCAGGTTGGATGCATGAGACAAGTGCTCAGGGCTGGTGCACTGGAAAGACCCAGAGGGATGGGGGGGGAAGGAGGTGGGAGGGGGGTTCAGGATGGTGAACACATGTAAATCCATGGCTGATTCATGTCAATGTGTGGCAAAAACCACTACAATATTGTAAAGTAATTAGCCTCCAACTAATAAAAATAAATGGGAAAAAATTTTAAAAATTAAAAAAAAATAAAGGTGAAGAATATTGAAATGAATGTGCAAAAATAAATAAAGTGCCATCTTAAAAAAATAAATAAAATAAAATAAAAATGCAGCAATGATAATCAAAGATGATGCCACATGAGAAGTAATAGACAGAAGAAATAAAATCTTCTTTTTAAACCTGGTCTTTGATTTCCAGTTTCATATTGTAATCTGTTGATCTCTGAAAAAGATATACCTTACTTTTCATAAATGGCAACATCTCCTAAAAATAGACTTTGAGCAATATGAGAAACAAAACAAGCTTTACTCTTAGGGGAAAAAAAAATGTGGCAAGAAAAACAGGATACCCTTAACAAAGTATGAAAAAAGTATGTACTTTACTTTGTAAAATCCTAGTTCTTAAACTGGGATGCCATTTTTACTTATGGATAACAATAGAGAATTTGATAGCCCCCAGTGCTGGTAAGGAAAATTGGCCCTCCCATTCACTGTTGGTGAGATCCTTAAGTAGGAACAAACTTTCAGAAGAAAATTTGACAATAACTCTCTAAGTTAAAATGTGTACATCCTTTACATTAGTCATTCCATTTCATCCTGGCAAGAACATGTATCATCTAAATACAAATACAAATTTGTTCTACATACAGATCTATCAAATCTGCATTGTTGATAGAGGGGGAAAAATTCTCCGGAACATGAAATATCCATCAATAAGAACTTTCAAAAAATTTTTCATGTGATATAGTGGAATATAGCATGGTCACTACGAAACATCCTGATGTGGACAGGCACCGAAAATATATAGTCATGTGGAAGAGCACGCTGTAGACAACTATGGACCATAGCCTTATTTGTGTTTAATATGTTGTTTAATTAATTAAACAAAGAGGCCATTAGAGTAAGGTGGTTCTTAGCAAACATAAACAAACCAAAATCTAAGCCTGTAAGTGCCTCAGTGTTGCAAAGTCAAGACACTAAGGGCAACCAATCACAAACAGCCATCTAGGTGTTAAGCTCCAACTTTAAAAGAAGAAAAAAGTTTTTAAACCAACATAATACAAAAAACTATATGTTTTTCTGGGTTTCTGTTTTTAAAACAAATATTGGAGCTTAATATTTCAAACGGATGAACAACAAAATCCTACTGTATAGCACATGGAACTCTGCTCAATGTTAGATGCAGCCTGGATGGGAGGGAAGTTTGGAGGAGATTAGATATATGTATGGCTGAGTTCCTTCTCTGTTCACCTGAAACTATCACAGTATTGTTAATGGGCTATATCCCAATACAAAACAAAAAGTTCAAATTTAAAAAAAAATTATTAGAGATTAAAAATGTAAAATAAAACTTTGAATCATCTTGATTGCTCCATCTCAACTCAAATATTAAACAAAGTTTAGACATAAAAAGACAAGTTCTGTAATAAAACTTTTTCCTCTCAGGAAATATAATGCCTCAAAGAGTTGACTTTTTACATTTTTATTGGAATATAGTTGCTTTGCAATGTTGTGTTAGTTCCTGCCATGCAGCAAAGTGAAGCAGCTACATGTTCACATGCACCCTGGCTTTTTTAGATTTCCTTCCCATTTAGATCACCACTGAGTAGAGTGCCGTGTTCTATATAGTAGAGTCTTATCAGTTATCTATTTTATATATAATACTGTGTACATATCAATCCCAATCTCCCAATTCTTATTCGTTATCCCAACCTCCCAATTCATCCTCTTCCCCCGCTTGGCATTCATAATTTTTTCTCTACATCTGTATCTCTATTACTGATTTGCAAACAAGTTCATCTGCACCAGTTTTCTAGATACCAGATTCCACATTGGTAAGTGATATTATATAACATTTGTTTTTCTCTGTCTGACTTACTTCACTCTGTCTCTGGGTCTATCCATATCTCTGCAAATGGCACTCTTTCTATGACTGAATAATGTTCCATTGTGTATAGGTATCTTTTTTTTTTAACTTTTAAAAACTATTTTATTTGACTGTAAATCTTAGTTTAGGTATACAGGGTCTTAGTTGAGGCCTGTGTGGGATCTTAGTTCCCCTGCATTGCCAGGTGGATTCTTAACCACTGGACGGCCCAGGAAGTCCCCATGTGAACCACATATTCTTTATCTTTTCCTCTGTTGTTGGACATTTATTTTGCTTCCATGGCTTGGCTATTGTAAATAGTGCTTCAATGAACATTACAGTGCATGCATCTTTTCGAATTATGGTTTACTCCAGGTATATGTCCAGGAGTAGGTTTACTGGGTTTTACAGGCGTTCCATTTTTAGTTTTTTTTAGAAACTTCCATACTATTCCCCACTATGGAGATTGTACCAATTTACATCTCCACCAACAGTGTAGGAGGGCTCGCTCTTCTCCTCATCCTCTTAGGATTTATTGTTTGCAGATTTTTTGATAATGCCTTTCTGATCTAAGTAAAATAATACTTAATTGTAGTTTTGATATGCATTTCTCTAACAATTAGTGATGTTGAGCATCTTTTCGTGTGTTTGTTGGCCATCTGTGTCTCTTTGAATTACTTTTAAGATCTTAATGACTTTGTACCACAACCTGCAAGTATACAGCCCCTTGTGAATTTGGTGCATCCCAAACAGTGCCACCACTTCATGCCTTCATCACTTTTGCCTCTTAAAGGAGGTCTGAGGCAAGGGAAGAAGGAGACATTTATTCAGGTGAGCCCAAGTAGGGCATTCAAGTACAACTGCTCTTGGCTTTTACAGGGAATTGAAGGCTGATTGTGTCTGCATCAGATGTTTCTTTTAATCCTGTGCAAATTACAGTCCTCAGTAGAATCAGAGAAAGCATTCTAGTTCTTTTTCTTTATCTCTTCTCTCGTTTTATTTTCTTCTCTCCCATTCTTCCCCACCTCCTTCCTTCCCTTACCCTCTGACTGCAAGCAGAGGAGAAAAGATAAGAATCCAGGTTCTCAATTTTATTGTTGGGTTTTATCAACAGATTTTCACTTCCCAAAGTTTAAACACACTGTACGAAATTTCAGTGTCATCGAAATGTCAGTATCTTGTGCAGGATGACTGTGTTGACACAATCCCAGCAGCTTTGCCTGTGAAACAGATCATGTAAGTCTTAGTCTTCTAAACTGGGGCAACTGGTGGGCAAACTGCTGAATCCTGAAATATCAGTCCTGGATCCAGGGTTGAGATTGCACTGCTTGTCAAGTTCCAAAGGAAATTGCCATTCACCAGGTATGGTGAATTCAAAGAGGTCTTTCCAAAAATGACCTCTCCATGAGAGATGAGCCTTTCAGAGTTAGTCTACAAAGAACACTTTAAAATGGGCATATTGTTCATTTATTCTGATAGGTAGATTTCTGAACTTACACAGAAGAACAAAGTGCTACAAAGAGAAAAAGCATTTCTGCTTCCCCACTTGTTCTGTGAGTCTTCATTTATAAAGGAAACTGAGTGGCTATGCAGAGGACCATGTGAAGAACACCAGGTTTTGAACAAAACACAGATGCAGGAGTAGGGGAGAATGGGTATTTATTCCAGGGTAAACAGGTAAGTATTGGCTCATTTGAACAACTTTAGCAGGCTTTGGACTGCAGGGGGGAAAAACATTCTATTTGATCCTCTTACTGTCCTTTCGTGTGTGTGTGTGTGCACACGCGCGCACGCTTAGCAGCTCAGTCATGTCCCAGTCTTTGAGATCCTATGGACTGTAACCCACAAGGCTCCTCTGTCCATGGGGATTCTCCAGAAAATAGTGGAGTGGGTTGCTATGCACTCCTCCAACTTGGAGTCCTTAGTTTAGTCTAAGAATTAAACTGACAAAGGTGGATTAGCAGGAGAAAAGCATACAAATCTATTAATATGTTTTATGGGACACCAGTGCCTTCATCAAAAATATGAAGACCCCAAGAAAACAGTTCAACCTGTGCAGTTTTATTCTAGGCTGGATGAAGAAGGGCAGTGGGGGAGAAATACAATGAGCTAAAAGGAGTATGAGCTAATTGTAGGAAACTGGAGGAAACAGCACGGCGAGTTGGTTAAGTTCTTTTTGGCATCCTTTGGTCTTCAGAGAAAAGTCTGCTTCTTTCCTCTAGGTCCACAGGGGACACCTTTCACATAAGGATCTTTTGGCCTATTTCAGGGAAGAAAAGTGGAATGGGGAGTGACTTAAAGTGAACTTCTTGCTTCCACTCTTTTCTCAAACTCTTTCAACTTAAAATATTCAGTAACCAATGTGCCATAATTTGGGTTTGTGTGTCCTGAGCCCCAACAGGGCAAAAGAGGTGCTCTCCAGTTCTCTGGAATCTGGCCCTGGGATGATGAAGGTAGAAGAGGATTGCCTCCTGATGTGTGCAGGGCCATAGAGGAGGTAGGACTTGGATGGTCAGTTCCCATATCAAATTGCATGCTTTTTGCTATTCATGAGAATTGACTAGTCCTGGAAAGTACAGTCTGTTCCCTGCCAGAAAGGTGTTTTAAGATGCTAGAATATCCAAAGATGCAGAAAATAAATGATTGTTACTATTAGTATTAGACAGGAAGTTAGGAGTAAGATCATTTTCAACATGTACCCCCCTCAAAACGGAGAAGAGTGATGGGAAGCATTTCCAAAGTCAAAAATAATTTTAAATGAAGGGTTCCAAAATAAATATCCACTGGCAAAGTAAAGCAAAAATGCATTCATCGCAAGGTAGCCAACCAACTGAATTAGAAACATCAAATTACTTTCAATCTATAGTAATTATATTCAATAGTCACTACAACCTTTTTTCTACAACTTTTTATTGAGCACCTATTCTGTACCAGGAGCTGTGCTGTGTCATAGGATCCCAGCATGTGGTCATACCTCTGCTAAGCTTATCTGAGAGTGGGGTAGAAAGAATACAGGCCGGAAATCACTTCAAAAGTGCAGCGTGAAGATACGTGGCAAGTAAATGTCCTCACAGTCCTCAACTATCTAGTCACACCACAACAGGGTATACTTAACAGTCCTCTTCCTCATAATGGGTCAAACATCTGCTAAAGATCAATTAATTTGCCAACAGTCAATTTATTAAAATTTGAGAAATTCATTTTTTATTACTACTACATTATCAAATAAAGGCTAGTATTTTGGAAATATTTCTTATTTCACATCTTTCTGCTTTTCATTTTTTTCCTATATATTCCTGTGTGCTGTTTCCTGTTAATCATTTTTGTGCTTGCATAATATCTGCATAGATTAAGAATCCAACAATTACTTTTCCTAAATGGACATACTGATCCAAAGTTCACTGGCAAGAGCTTTTTTTAAAAAAAATTTTATTTATTTATTTTTGCCTGTGCTGAATCTTTATTGCTTTGCAAGGGTTTTGTCTAGTTGTGGTGCATGGGCTTCTCATTGTGGTGGCTTCTCTTGTTGCAGAGAACAGGCTTTAGGCATGTGGGTTCAGTAGTTGCAGCACACAGGCTCAGAAGTCGTGGCTTGCGGCCACTAGAGTGCAGACTCAGTAGTTGCGGCACACAGGCTTAGTTGCTCGGTGGCATGTGGGATCTTTCCAAACCAGGAATCAAACCTGTGTCCTCTGTATTGGCCGGCCATTCTTATCCACTGCACCACCAGGGAAGTCCTTAAGGGCATTTTTTAACACCACTTTTCATGATTTCATTACTGTTTAGCAAATATCTTTAAATCGTTTTTCAGCATCTCTTAGGAATGTCTGCTTAATTCTCATCAGTCAGTTAGTTCAGACATTCAGTTGTGTCCGACTCTTTGCGACCCATGAACCGCAGCACACCGGGCCTCCCTATCCATCACTAACTGCCGGAGTCTACCCACCCACAGCCACTGAGTTGGTGAGGTCATCCAACCATCTCATCCTCTGTCGTCCCCTTCTCCTCCTGCCCTCAATCTTTCCCAGCATCGGGGTCTTTTCAAATGAATCAGCTCTTCACATCAGGGGGCCAAATTATTGGAGTTTCAGCTTCAACATCAGTCCTTCCATTGAACACCCAGGACTGATTTCCTTTAGGATGGACTGGTTGGATCTCCTCACAGTCCAAGGGACTCTCAAGAGGCTTCTCCAACACCACAGTTCAAAAGCATCAATTCTTCGGTGCTCAGCTTTCTTTATAGTTCAACTCTCATGTCCATACATGACTCCTGGAAAAACCATAGTCTTGATTAGATGGACCTTTGTTGACAAAGTAATGTCTCTGCTTTTTAATATGCTATTTAGGTTGGTCATAACTTTCCTTCCAAGGAGTAAGTGTCTTTTGATTTCATGGCTGCAATCACCATCTGCAGTGATTTTGGAGTCCAAAAAAATAAAGTCTGACACTGTTTCCACTGTTTCCCCATCTATTTCCCATGAAGTGATGGGACTGGATGCCATGATCTTAGTTTTCTGAATGTTGAGCTTTAAGCCAACATTTTCACTCTCCTCTTTCACTTTCATCAAGAGGCTCTTTAGTTCTTCTTCACTTTCTGCCATAAGGGTGGTGTCATCTGCATATCTGAGGTTATTGATATTTCTCCCGGCAATCTTGATTCTAGCTTGTGCTTCCTCCAGCCCAGCGTTTTTCATGATGTACTGTGCATAGAAGTTAAATAAGCAGGGTGATAATATGCAGCCTTGATGTACTCCTTTTCCTATTTGGAACCAGTTTGTTGTTCCATGTCCAGATTTAACTGTTGCTTCCTGACCTGCATACAGACTTCTCAAGAGGCAGGTCAGGTGGTCTGGTACTCCCATCTCCTTCAGAATTTTCCACAGTTTTTTAATAATATTGAATATATGTGAAGAACTGACTCATTAGCAGAGATTCTGATGCTGGGAAACATTGAAGGCAGGAGGAGAAGGGGCAACAGAGGATGAGATGGCTGGATGGCATCACCAACTCGATGGACATGAGTTTGAGCATGTTCTGGGAGTTAGTGATAGACAGGGAAGCCTGGCATGCTGCAGTCCATGGGGTGGCAAAGAGTCAGACACGACTGAGACTAAATTGAACTGAATGCAATAAATCCAGTGGTCTACTATATGTTATTCTCCTTTCAGATTCACTTACAGAAATAAAGGCATATGTTTTCTCTAATAACTTTAGGACTGAGCCCTCTGCTGGTAAAGAGACAGGTTT
Source organism: Muntiacus reevesi (assembly GCF_963930625.1). Taxonomy (NCBI): domain Eukaryota; kingdom Metazoa; phylum Chordata; class Mammalia; order Artiodactyla; family Cervidae; genus Muntiacus; species Muntiacus reevesi. The sequence goes on along the minus strand of NC_089254.1, from coordinate 83,698,134 downwards.
TGTATGATACTGAAAGTTTAGAAATGTTATCTGCATCTTACAAATTAATTCCCTATCTTTTAAAACTAAATTACTCAGGTCCTTTAGTGAGTGTGTGTGTGTTTGCCAAGTTGCTTCAATTGTGTCTAAGTCTTTGCAACCCTCTAAACCATAGCCCACCAGGCTCCCCTGTCCTGGGATTCTCTAGGCAAGAATACTGTGCCCTTCTCCAGGGGATTTTCCCAGCCCAGGGATTGAGTCTACATCTCTTATGTTTCCTGCATTGGCAGATGAATTATTTACCATGAGCACCACCTGGGAAGCCTCAGTTCCATCTCTGTTAATTCAGACTTAAATTGAAGAAAGTAGGGGAAACCACTAGACCATTCAGGGATGATCTAAATCAAAACCCTTATGATTCTACAGTGGAAGTGAAAAATAGATTCAAGGGATTATATCTGATAGAGTGCCTGAAGAACTATGGACAGAGGTTTGTGACATTGTATGGGAGGCAGGGATCAAGACCATCCTGAAGAAAAAGAAATGCAAAAAGGCAAAAATGCAAAAATGGTTGTCTGATGAGGCCTTACAAATAGCTGAGAAAAAAAGAGAAGCTAAAGGCAAAGGAGAAAAAGAAAGACATACTCATTTGAATGCAGAGCTCCAAAGAATAGCAAGGAGAGATAAGAAAGTCTTCCTCGGTGATCAATGGAAAGAAATAGAGGGAATCAACAGAATGGAAAAGACTAGAGATCTCTTCAAGAAAATTAGAGATACCAAGGGAATATTTCAAGCAAAGATGGGCACAGTAAAGGACAGAAATGCTATGGGCCTAACAGAAGCAGAAGATATTAAGAAGAGGTGGCAAGAATACACAGAAAAACTACACAAAAAAGATCTTCATGACCCAGATAACCATGATGGTGTGATCACTCACCTGGAGCCAGACATGCTGGAATGCGAAGACAAGTAGGCCTTAGGAAGCATCTCTACAAACAAAACTAGTGGAGGTGATGGAATTCCAGTTGAACTATTTCAAATCCTAAAAGATGATGCTGTGAAAGTGCTGTACTCAATATGCCAGCAAATTTGGAAAACTCAGCAGTGGCCACGGGACTGGAAAAGGTCAGTTTTCCTTCTAGTCCCAAAGAAAGGCAATGCCAAAGAATGTTCACTACTACCACACAATTGCACTCATCTCACATGCTAGCAAAGTAATACTCTAAATTCTCCAAGCCAGGCTTCAACAGTACATGAACCGTGAACTTCCAGATATTCAAGCTGCATATAGAAAAGGCAGAGGAACCAGAGATCAAATTGTCAACATCTGCTAGATCATCAAAAAAGCAAGGAGTTCCAGAAAAGCATCTATTTCTGCTTATTGACTATGCCAAAGGCTTTGGCTGTGTGAATAACAATAAACTGTGGAAAACTCTGAAAGAAATGGCAATACCAGACCATCTGACCTGCCTCTTGAGAAGTCTGTATGCAGGTCAGGAAGCAACAGTTAAAACTGCACATGGAACAACAGACTGGTTCCAAATAGGAAAAGGAGTACATCAAGGCTGTGTATTATCACCCTGCTTATTTAACTTATATGCAGAGTACATCATGAGAAATTCTGGGATGGAAGAAGCACAAGCTAGAATCAAGATTGCCGGGAGAAATATCAATAACCTCAGATATGCAGATGATACCACCATTATGACAGAAAGTGAAGAAGAACTAAAAAGTCTCTTGATGAAAGTGATAGAGGAGAGTGAAAATGTTGGCTTAAAATCAACATTCGGAAAACTAAGATCAAGGCATCCGGTTCCTTCACTTCATGGCAAATAGATGGGGAAATAATGGAAACAGTGTCAGACTTTATTTTTGGGGGTCCAAAATCACTGCAGATGGTGATTGCAGCCATGAAATAAAAGATGCTTGCTGCTTGGAAGAAAATCTATGACCAACCTAGACAGCATATTAAAAGCAAAGATATTACTTTGCCAACAAATGTCCACCTAGTCAAAGCTATGGTTTTTCCACCAGTCATGTATGGATGTGAGAGGTGGACTATAAAGAAAGCTGAGCACTGAAGAATTGATGTTTTTGAACTGTGATGTTGGAGAAGACTCTTGAGAGTCCCTTGGACTGCAAGGAGATCCAAACAGTCCATCCCAAAAGAAATCATTCCTGAATATTCATTGGAAGGACTGATGCTGAAGGTGAAACTCCAATACTTTGACCACCTGATTCAAAGAGCTGACACATCTGAAAAGACCCTGATGCTGGGAAAGATTGAGGGTGGGTGTAGAAATGGACCACAGAGAATGAGATGGTTGGATGGCATCACCGACACAATGGACATGAATTTGAGTAGAGCTGGTGATGGACAGGGAAGCCTGGCATGCTGCAGTCCATGGGGTCACTAAGTGTTAGACATGATTGAGCAACTGAACTGAACTGAACTGTAATTAGATGAACCTGTGTTCTTATAGCACTTCAATTTTTATACTTTATGTATATCACACATTCTACGGACAAGTTCTGTTTACATGCCAGCATCCCCATCAGTGTGCAAGTTCATAAAGAGCAAGGATACTGTTTTATTCTCTTTGTGTCTCAGACACAAACATGATCCCCGGCAAAAAAAATTCTGGATCTAAATGGAAACAACTTTGCTTCTACGAACCTAACCATATACAAAGTTGTGCATTATACAAAATATTCCTGCCAAGTGTCTTTTTCTCTTTAGTAGCCTCTTTTTCCAATGGGTTCATGGCAAAGTCTGCCTTGATTGAAGTCTATTGTTTTGATGCTCCATCCAACAACAGCAATACAGGCATCTTCCATAATCATTCAAAATATGTCCATCCCTTTCCCAAAGGCTTTTAGTGTGCTGTTTCTTATTTATTTATTTATTTGACTGTGCTGCGCCTTGGTTGTGATGCATGGGCTTCTCTAGTAGTGGCTTGTGAGCTCCAGAGCACTCAGACTCAGGAGTTGTGGCACATGGGCTTAGTTGCCCTGTGGCTTGAGAGATCTTAGTTCTGAGACCAGTGGTCAAACCACATCCCCTGAATTGGAAGGCTGCTTCTTAGACACCGGATCACCAGGGAAATCCCTATCGTATTATTTCTAAGGCTAAATTTCTTTTCATGTGTTATATGAGCCAATCCTCTCAAGAACCCTAAAAGATATGTATTGGTGCCGTTTTCTTAGAATAGAAGCTGAGCCAGGTTAAGTTTCTCTGGCTCGTAAGCTAGTAAATGTTGGAAGTTGGGATTTGCCCTTGTAACTGTCCAACTCCAAAATCTATACCTTTTCCATTTCACCTTACTATCTCCATTCTATCACTTGATGACCATTTATGCATTCTAAGGAAAATAGTCCAACTGTAGCATCCTTTTCAGATCACTATAAAATTGTCTCTTTTTGTGGCTTTGTCAGTAGAAGCATAATTGGAACAAAGACTGAAGGACAGAACTAAGGAAAAGGGCAGCATTAGTTTGAGAGGATCCAATTTGTTGTGACAGCTCCCACACCTAAATTTCTCCCCATTGTCTTTTATTTGTTCATAAAATATTTAGCGGGCACCTGCTAAGTCTCAGAGGCTATCCATTACTCTGTGGATACAGCAGCAAGAAAAACAAACACCTGTCCTTATGATGTTTACCTTATAGAAAGGTGATGGGAAGTAAAAATAGAGAAATTTTTGTGTGATAATTGTGCATGGGGAAAATGGGGCAGGTCAAGAAGTTTGGCAGCATCTTCCTTATAAAGTCCAAACTTCATGGTATGGTTTAAATCAGGTCAGGTCAAGAAGTTTGGCAGCGTCTTCCTTATAAGGCCCAAATTTCTTGATGCGGTTTACAGCAGCCTTCACCATGTGACCATCATCTGTTGAATACCACTCCAATCATCACAATCAGCATTCTGTTCTAATAAGGTTTTTTCTATCTCATACCAGCAGATGCACTAATTGCTAGTCAGCCTTCAGGGTAATGGACACCTCATATCTCTCATGGTGTCTGAAATCCTTCTCTGACACCCTCAGGCTCCTGTTTGTATACAAGAGCATGCTAAACTATAGTACTTCTCACATGTTTTGTTGTAAGTTTTCACTTTCAATGTCTGTCTTTTTCAAATATACAACAAACTCACAGATAGCAAGAAGCATGCTGCTTCACCTTGAACTTGCTTAATATTTAGCTTAACAAGAGAAGAAACATTCAACAAATGCTATATGAAGGATGTGAATAGATGATTAGATGAAACAAGGCATTTTAGGTACACAAGATTGTCAATTTTGGCATCAAGAATTAAAATTAGAATAATGTATATGTGAACTTTGAAGACATAGTAAACTATGTGCAAAAGTTAACAGGATTATTTGTAAAGTTTATCTTTTTATAAAACACAACTTGAACAAATTATCAAGATGAAATAGCTAAAAAACATAGTTCTGTGCTGACACAGACTAGTACACTTAAGATATTACTTTAAAAAATATGATGCTGCACTTAAAATATTTTTGATATATTTTTTAATATTTTTATTGCAAATTACCAACTACTTATAAAGACATTCATTTGCAGTACATTGATATTATTTAAACTTTCACTTTTTGCAGAAGAACATAGTATCTCTAAGTATCATAGGCCTTATAATCAGTCTCTGATAGAACCAAGAATATAATAGGAATCTCTCAGTATGTATTCATCACACTATGTGAAATATTTGCCATACACTCATGGCAATTAAAAAAAAAATGGGTATCATCTTACAAAGTAAATTCTATGCTATCTTAATTATCAAGAGTCTACTTTGATTTTCAAAGGTAAAATGTAGCATCAATGGATTTAGTAATAACACTGCCCTATGATTTTGAATATTAAAGATGCTGACCACAATTCTTTGTTTATCAATCAATACTAACATCTAGTTAAATTTGATCATGAAAATGCAATCTTTGCTCAAAAAATTAAAACACTATCGTGGCCATGAGTTTTGATTTACATTTCAAATGTAAAACTTCAAACAAATAGGTAACATCATTTGCCTAAAAAGTCATTGAAGTTATAAACTATTATAATGTAAAAAAATCAAAACATAAAACATGCAGGCAGGAAACCTAATAATCACTGAATTTATATTTTAATAGTTTGTCTCATTTTTAATGTTTTGAATGTATAACTGACGGAATGTATTTTTCCAGTCAACACTCTTATGGCCCCTTTGGATGGTGTTGGAGAGGGCTTCCCCTGAAAGCCTGATTTTGAGGGACACCTGATCTTTCCCAGGAACACATGCAGACACTTTGGCAGTTGGTGTGGAGGATGAGACATTGTTAAAAGTGGTAGAAGATATCTCTTTCTGGCCAGAAGAGTGCTCACTGTGGTCTGAGTTTAGAGAAGCTTCAATACAAATATCTTCAGCAATACATACATTAATAGTACGAATTTTTTTTATATTTCTTTTCTTACAGCGGATGTTGGCATAACAACTGCAATAAAATTTTTTAGAAAATCGTCGCAGGTCTTCAAGTGTGGGTTTCCCATGTACGGTGTATTTTCCACGTTTCCCTCTTTGAATAGCAAAATTCTTTGGGTTCAGGTGAAGGTAGTCGGGTGAATTCCAGTTTTTCCTCATACACACTCCTTTCTCCTGGCAAAACACTTGGCTACACATTTTGGCTGCTAGAGTGACGTTGATAATATAAGGATTCAGTATAGTGTTCAAGTAATTGCCTAGGTTCATGCAAGATTGCTGTAAAATCGCAAGAAGATCAGATTATTAAGATCCAAGTGAGTTCATATGTGAATTAATTCACTATGTTAAGCAATTTCTTTCATGGAATTCTCCAGGCAAGAATATTGGAGTGGGTTGCCATTTCCTCCTCCAAGGGATCTTCCCAACCCAGAAACTAAACCCAGGTCTCCTGCATTACAGGCAAATTCTCTATCATCTGAGCCACCAGGGGAGACCAAACAATTTCTAAAGAGACATACACATTAAACCAGACTCAGTAAGAGTAGGAAATGTTTTTATCTTTCTTGCCTTTAATAAGCAAGACAATTCTAACTTTTCTTTGTTAACATTTGTAAGTTTCACATGCTATTTCATGTCACGAAATAATTAACCAGTTGAAGTTTAATATACCCAGCCTTGGGCTTCCTCAGTAATTCCTACACTAACATGGGTGGAAGGGGCAGAATATACAGTGTGGGTGGAGGGAATAGAGCATGGGGTCTGGAATCCTTCTGCCCAGTTTGGAGTCACCGATCCATGAATAGCTAGCTGTGTGAGCTTGGGAATTCCTTAAGCTTTCTTAGATTCCTTTCTGGGTGACCTTGTAGAAAGTAATTAAGCTGGCTATGATTCAGCTTCATCACTGCAAAATATAGATAATTATAGCACTTATCTCAGAGTTATTGTGAAGCTGAAAGGATGCAATGTATGTAAAAGGGCTAAGCACAGAGCTCAGGACATAATAGTTAAAAGCTTTTTGAAGAAAATGCATTAGGAGAAAAGTAATACAATTCATACTATATAGAACAAAATAAACATTTTTCCTAATGAAACATTTTTTACTGAAGATGTCACTTAAAATAGACTCTATTACATATAATCTGTGGAAAATGAAGGAGATTCCTTTTTCTCCCCCTTAGGGAAGCTTTGAACAATTTAGTAAAATTTTCAGAAACTAACTAACTCCTAGCTGCCCCCCACTAGTTGCTGGCCCATGAAATAAACTGCCATTTAATAACTAAATAAATAAATAAGTGCTCAATAAACAGTAACTGAATGAATGAAAGAATGAAGGAATGCATATGGGCTAGTTGAGCTCTTCTGAGAAACAACACAACGTGATATAGTAGAAAAAACACCGAAGACCACATAAGGAAACTAAGAAGTGTAGTCCTGTTTTTGCTACTTTTTAGTCATGTAGCCTAGGCAATTCCAATTAATCTCATCAAACTTCTGTTTCCTCACTGGGAAACAGCCTTACGATACACCCACACAAATGATAGTTTGATTTAGCCACTATTAACTGAGCACCTACTATTCTGTGCCAAAGATCATGTTTATTTTATTATTCAATCCCACAGAAACCTTAAAAAACATTAAAAGCAAAAACATTTTCATCTATTTCCTACCATTTCAACTTACCCTAGTTCGGCTTAAGTTGATGGTTCCCCACATTATAATTCCAGAAGCACCTAGAGCAACGCTCTCACCAATTGTATTCACAAGGTCGTCCTGGCAAAGGTGAAGAGTTAACAGGGAGGAATAAAATGAAGTGTTATACATTGGACAGTAACACCAAAGCCAAGAATGCTGACCCTACAAAAATTATGTAAATATTTCTCCACTATTCATTTCTATCTTTTAAGCCACCACTGCCCTACTATAACAAAAATTCAGATTTTCTGCTATTATTTTAATTACTTCTATTGACAAGAGAGTGGGTCTGTAAAAGAAAAAAAGAATTGAATTAATACATTATCTGTATTATGAAATCCTCCATGGTTGTTACGACATTATATGATTACATTAAAATGAAATATAGTCTTCTTTATTTTACATCCATATAATGAGGCAGAACTGCCTGAGTGCATGTTCCTAAAGGTTGAAAAGTGAAAGTCAAAATGTTCATGGCTTAGTTGTGTCTGACTCTTTGAAACCTCATGGACAGAGGAGCCTGGCAGGCTACAGTCCATGGGATTCTCCAGGCAAGAATACTTAAGCAGATTGCCATTCCCTTCTCCAGGGGAGCTTCCCGATCCAGGGATCAAACCTGGTCTGAGCCACGAGGGAAGCTTAAAGGTTATTAAACCTAAATTTCACTCCTTTCAAAAATGATGTTCAATTCCACTAAATGCCACTAAATGCGGACAATATTCCATAGCCTTCTCTCCTTGCTTTTCTTACCTGAGAAAGGAATTTTGAAGACATATTGGTAAAAACTGGACGGGCGTATACAAAAACTGGAAGTGGACTTTTAACACTGGCAATTTTGGACACCCGAATGGCTTCCTGAACACGATTACGAACAAAGAGGGCAGCTTGTGGAGAAGACTTTAGCTTGGTATTCAAATAAATAGAGGGGTAAAGGGCAGTACTTTCCTTCCACAACCAGTCGAGTGCATCATTTCTTCTTTTCTCTACATCAAAGCAACTTCCATTGTAACTAGGTTGGTTATATTGATGATTGTAACAATCAGGAAAAAGATAATAACCCCATAAGCGGTTTGGCCGAAGTAACTTTCCCAATTTTAAAGTCTCTTGCATGAAGCTCTTTGCTGCCTTTTCAAAATCCGCTTTCGCTATCTTGGTAGCCTCTTCGAAAGTAAGTTGTAGATTTTGCTGCAGAACAAACTCAATAGACTCATCCTTGTAAACATCTTTAGGTTTCCAGTTTCTTACCCAGGTAGGCCTCCAGTTTTCCCAGTCAATGACCGCCAAGCCCACGTCGTTGGTCGGCATGTAATAGGCAATGTCTTTTTCAGCTTTGTCCAAATGGTTTTTTAAGGAACCCATCTGAGGGATTCCACCATTCTTACAGGCACCTGTTTTTTCATCTATGTGAGGATAGTAGCCAAGCCTGTCAGCATAAAATAATGTAATAGGTTGTCCTGTAACATTTTTTTGGGGATTTCCTACTAAGGAGAAGAGGCTCAGATCTGGAGGCATGTCAAATACTTTATCACAACGGTCAGTTGGGGCATTCCAGGCCCACAGGAAAGGAATATTTGGAATAAGAGGGGGTGCTGTAAAGTCCAAAGCCAAACAACATGGAACAAGAAGGAAGGTGAACAGTGCCTGGGGTGCTCCATTGAACCCAACAAAGTTCCTAAAAGAGATATACTGGTGCCTTAGCATTCCCACTGCAAAGAGTAATGATTTGAAAAGCACTTTTTTTCTCCTACACACTTTGGTTTATCTAATATTTGATGTAGGATATAAACACAGAAGAGGAAGTGTGGAACGAAGTCACTTTGACAGATAAAAATGTATAATGATGATATGTATTTAAATATTATTCTTCTTGCTTCTTGTTTTAGCAATGTTTTGCAAGTTGCTTCATCTGTAACTGAAAAAAGAAAAAAAGAAATGTAGAATATATTGTTATACTCATTTCTGCATAAGAGACTGTAAGCTTTACCAAGTTCTCAACTTCAAGCGCAGGAAGTTTAAGTCAATGTTTGAAAATGGAGGACTTCTGTGTTTGAATCCATAAAATTATTTTCTCTTATGCATGATACAAAACCTATAATAGCTAACAATTTTCTTGTCTTTCCAATCATTATTGAATCTACAGAGAAGTGAATGAAGCTATTTTTCCTTGTGCTTTCCTAGTTGCGAAGAATGCTATATCAAGCAATGCCTTAGCAAAAGACTGTTAAGTAAAAATAAATTCCAAGTTGAACCTCTTAAGCTTGTTTGTTATTTTCTAAAAGACCACTTTATAGTGGTCTGCCAAAGGAAGTGAAAACATCCTCAGAGAATTTTGAGGTTTTATATATATATATATGTATATATATATATATATATATATATATACATATATATATACACATACATACATATATATATATATACATACATACATATATATATATATATGCTTTTTAAGGGAGGAGGAGGCAAAAATCCCTTCTGCCAGAGGTAATAACTCTAAAATTTGATTGAAACTATTAAATCAAACAAAACCTCCCACTGAGGGGTAAGTTGAAGTGCTATTTAGAACGATGCTCCATCATATGTCAAAGAAAGTGAAAGTGAAGTCCCTCAGTTGTGTCCAACTCTTTGCGACCCCTTGGACTGCAGCCTACCATGCTCTTCCATCCATGGGATTTTCCAGGCAAGAGTACTGGGTTGAGTTGCCATTTCCTTCTCCAGGGGATCTTCCTGACAAAGGGATCAAGCCCAGGTCTCCTGCGTTGCAGGCAGACGCTTTACCATCTGAGCCACCAGGAAAGCTCACTCTACTATATGTCAAAATAATGTCCAATCATGTTTACAGTTGATAAAATATCTTATGAGATTATATCATCCACTGGAAGGATTAGTTCTGGTTTTGCTTAATAAAAGCAATATATGAACTTTATTCTTTTATAGCCTTTGATAATTGAGATTGTAGTGTCATTCTTATTGTCACAGTATGAAATGTTAGGGTATATTTTGTGGTAAAAGATAATAGTCAAGGATAAGAAGTTAAGCTCTGTGTTATTTAACACTTGGTATCTGCAAAAATTACCTATAAGAAGGCATATTTAAATATGCTACATTTCTAGGAGGAAACTATAGAATGTCTATTTTAACTAGATTAGTAGCATGAAAAGTGAAAGTGAAGTCACTCAGTCATGTCCAACTCTTTGCGACCCCTTGGACTGTAGCCTACCAGGCTCCTCCGACCATGGGATTCTCCAGGCAAGAATACTGGAGTGGGTTGCCATTTCCCTCTCCAGGGGATCTTCCCAACCCAGGGATCGAACCTGGGTCTCCCACATTGGAGGCAGATGTTTTAACCTCTGAGCCACCTGGGAAGCTGATTAGCAGCATACTGCTATATAAAGGTACAATGAGAATTGTACCATTTTTCCCCCAAACATGTGACCTTACCATAACAAATTATCCCCATTGCTATAAAAGGAATTACTCTAAAGAGGACATCACAAACCGAATAAATAAAATCCTAGGAATTGTTATAGTCTCATTCTTTGAAGATAATGGATTTTTTCCCCTTAATGTTTAGAACATGTAAAGGACCTAAAGATTTTTACAGTTTAAGCCCTTCTAAACTTCTTTATTTAGGACCTAGAAAATCTTCACCTAAAATAATGATGGAGGAAAAACTAATTCCTTTCAACTACTGATTACCAACACAAGTGCCTGAACGGTAGCTAATGAAACAAATACATGGAATAAAGAAAGGATTGGATGTCCCTATATCTCAGTGAAGGAGTAAGTTAAGCTTATTGATATAATTAACATTCAAACCTAATTTCCTCATGGTCATTTTATATAAGGAAAACATGGGACAGAATGAGCATATTAGGAAGAATTCTACCCACAGAAATCATCAAAAAAGAATGGACATTTTATCTTCCTTATGAAGAAATAATCAAATAGAGCAGATTGTTTAAAAAAAAAAAAAAAGTATAGACACTTCTATCCTTGAAAATTGTGAATCTAAAATTTAAAAAGTAATAAAGTCGTTGACATTTAAAGAAGGCTGGGTACTCTACTGGGTTTAACATGCCCCCCCAACCCAAATACACTTCCACCTCAAACCTCAGAATGTGGCCTTACTAGGAAATAGAGTCTTTGCAGATAAAAATAGTTAAAGATATTAAGATGATATCATCTTGGATTTAGAGTTGGACCTAAATCCAGTGACTGGTACTTAAATAAGAAGAGAGGACACAAAGATAGAGAGATACAGGGAAGAAGGCTGTGTGACTATGGAGTCCGAAGTAATGCAGTGTGGACCAAGGAATGCCAAGGATTTCCAGGAGCCAACAGAAGCTAAGAAAAACCAAGGAAAGGCTATTTTCTGGAGCTTTGAGAGGGAAAATGGCCCTTCTGACACCTTGATTTAGAACGCTATCCTTCAGCACAGTGAGATAATAAATTTCTATTGCTGTAAGCCACCAAGTCCTTGGCAATTCATTACGGTAGCCCTGGGAATCTCATTCTAATCACCAAATGTGAAGAACAGATTGTAGTTTCTACAAGTCTGTTTTCTCAAACTGGTTTCAAGAGAAAGATTAGTATACTGATATGTGTCATGAAGTAACTCATTTACCCAAACTGACCTAAAAACAACAAACCAGTGACAGAGCCAGAACCTGCATCTTTCAGACTCATTCTGTGGAATAAAACCTTCTTGAAGTCTTCAGAGTTTAAGGGGAAAAGGAGAATTCCTTCATCCTTTGGGCCACCTGATGATTGTCAACATAACCTCCTCAAATGTCACTGTTTCACACAAAGCAAGACAACTGGTATCTGTGTGAGCCAAGATAATGATCAGAATCCAAAGCACATGAGGCCAGGAAGACTCACTTGAACTTGAATGCAGGTTTGAGTCCCAGAGGTGAGAAGAGTTCTAGAGAAATTTAATGTCTCTGGGCAAATAGGCAGATAGTTGAGAGACTAGGGTGTTAATATATAAGTGAGAGAAAAGAAAGGAGGCAGAGAGAAACAGTTTTAGGTCTAAAGTACAAAGGCAATATCCCAAAATCACAGATCATAGATTTGTAGTCAAAGACTTAAATGAATCCCACCTAAACTGTTAGCAGAATCTTAGAGGTTCTCAACATTCATTTCTGAGCCCAGTTAGAAGAACCCGCATAATCCCAGAGCAATATGAGTAGGAAAGGTACATTTGGGCTGGCTGAGGTTTTAATTGTCCCAAATACCTCTCAATATACTTGGGGCCTTATTACCTATAGATAATAATAAAATCAGTCAATCATGCATGCAACATTCACTGAACCCCCATAGTATGCCAGGTACAGTGGCAAGAAGTCATAACAAAGAAGAAGAAGAGGGTTGAGGGGAAGAAGAGGGAAGAGGAAAATAAAAAGAAGGAAGATGAGATGAAGAGAAAGATGATAGCACACACTTGCTGACAGGTATTAGAAATGCAGAAATTGATGGCCAGATGTAAAGGGCACAATAGTGCTCTAGGATGTGTCTAAAGCACCATGAGAGTCAAATACCAAAGACCTCTGGGTAGTTGAGCCATGGCTCCACACAGAGAAGAATGCTCAAGCTGGACAAACCGAAGTAGGAGTGGGGGCTGGAAATGGAAGCAGGGATTAGACACAGAGGAGTAGTGTTTGGAGCAATATATTCAATAATCCAGTAGGGAGAAAGAAAGATAATGTTGGCAATGAGGAGGCTCAGATATCATACCAAGGATTTCTGATTGTAGCCCTTAGGCAAGTGACAGAACAAGTGAAAACGCAAGATGTGTGGAATTATGGCCAAGGTCAAAGGTCATATCCTGTTCTAAATGAACATCTGCTATTTGGCTTGAGTTGTTTGGAATGGTGCCAAATCCTTCAAGTTTTAATATGAAAAAATTTTTAATGTGGAAATAATTTTACATAAGGACAAATGTCTTATATATAAATGTTGGTAGTGTTCAAACATTGTGGCGGGGGCGGCGTAAAATATATCAGCTAACAGAGCTTTGGGTTGTCTATCAGGGATCTTTGCTCCAAAATAGTGTTTTGTTAGGGTAGTGATATGATCAAATTTGTTTCATAACGATTATTATAACCATGCTATACCCAACTAGAGAGAGGCATGATAAAAGGAGTAGAAATGAGTTAGAGAGTAGAAGGGGATTTCCCTGGTGGTCCAGTGGTTAAGATGCCACACTTCGAATGCACGAGGTGAGGGTTCAGTCCCTAGTCAGGGAGCTAAAATCCCACATGCCTCATGGTCAAAACAAAAAATAGAAGCAACGTGTTAACAAATTCAATAAACACTTTAAAAATGGCCCACATCAAAAAATCTTTTAAATTTTACATTAAAAATAAGAAGAGTGATAAGGATGGGAAAAGAACAAGACTTAACAGCCATTGGTCACCAATTACATTTGGAAGATTAAGGAAGCTGGTAACTTGAGACTCTTTGGTTTCTGGCTTGAACAGTTAGAAGGGATCAGACTGAATTAAAAAGACAGTCAGTCTTTTTATCCCCATAATTCTCCATCGAATTCGAGAAATAGTAACAAACTTGACAAAGATAATGGCAGTGAAATTTCCTATAAAAAGTAAAATATCTTAGATATCTGAAATATTTTTAAGCTGTTTTTTAGATGTCATTTTATGCCCTGTTCAGATCTACTACAAAATAATTTGGGTTGGGGAAGGGTGACTAGGTGGGAAGGAGAAGATTTGAGTTTAGGTGAAAAAGGTCGGCCATGGATTAATAATTGTAGAAACTGAAGGAGTCTTTTGGGCCTAGAAAAGAAAACAACAGTGTCAAAGGCCCTTGCTGAATCATCTAACTTCAGAGAAAACAAAACAGAACTTTAGGTCCCGCCCTGATGCCCCAGGCCAGTTGCATCTATCTGGGACTTACCCCCTGTCCAGAAACCTTCCACCCCCTACACCTGCCCAGAAAACTTATCACCCCCTGCGCAACTACAAATGCCATCTCAACTAAAGAATACCCAAAACATCCTGCCTGATTAACATTTCGCTTATCACTTCCACAAACCTTCCTATAAATATGGAGCCTCCCTGATCCCTCTTGGCGCTCAGCCTGGTCGTTAGGCTGATTGTCGCCCCTCCTTGCCTGAATAAAGGTAACCTACTTCTGTTGAGGTCGTCTTTCCTTTTCTGCCTTGGCCCTAACGATACCTTACATTCTTGGCGCGGAAACCCGGGAGGGGGTGAGGCACTCATCTCACTCTCACTTTGTCACTCTCCCTCCCTCTCATTGTTTTCCCTTTTCCCGGAGTCTGGAAGCTTGAACATCCATGGAGCTCACTTTTCTGCCAGGGCTCCTAAGTTCCCCTTGGGGATGCTTAGTGCCTTCATGAGCGGTGCAAGCCTTGTACTAAGGTTTTATTGGTGCTTTGCATACCCCCAGGCCTTGGCTCTACCCCCTTTCCCTCCCTCTCTCTCTCTCTCTCTCTCTCTGATGACCTCTGGAATAGGGAACTCTTGCCATTCGACTGCTCTACATGCAACACTCCAGTCAAGTCAGCCCCTAGATTAAGGTAAGATCAAGACGGTGTTCTAGAGTCGCCCTAGAGCTCAGTCCTTTCCGGTTCCCGGGGACCCCTGGCCCAGGGCCACTCTAGGCGACAGTGGGGGACTCTCCACCTCGACACAGAGCTCTCTTCTCATAACTCCTGTTGCAACTTTGGGCGATGACTCAACCAACCAATAGGAACCTCTGCTCGCCCTTCAATTATGGGGTCTGGCCAATCTGTCCCAAAAGATTCCCCTCTGACCTGTGTTCTCAAAAATATCAAACCACTCTCACTCACTGAACTCAAAGCTAACCACTTAAAACAACTCTGTACACAGATTTGGCCTCAATACCAGTTAGACAACCAAGACCGCTGGCCTGAATTTCACACGTTTGACTTTAACATTCTTCAAAATCTCACCAACTTCCTTAAATGGAATGGCAAGTGGTCGAATATCCCATATTCCCAAGCCTTTTGGGCCCTTCGGAGCAGACCTCCCTATGCCAGGCCTGCTCCACCCACAAGATCCTTCTACACACCTTGCCTCCCAAGCAAAAGGGCTCTTCTTCCTTGACTAACCAAGGACTGCGACCTTCCGCACCCCCGGATTTCGACTCCATGGACAAGTCCCCTCCCTACCCACCACCCAGCCAACCCTCTCCTTCCCCTTCATCCAACTCACCTACTGACCCTAAACCTCTCCTGACTCCCCCTCGACCCCGCTAACCCATCTCCCCAACTCCCCCCCCCCCCCACCGCCACATGGTCATGTACCCAACATATGTTTCCCCTGAGAGAGGGGAAACCCAAGTCCATGTGCCATTTTCATTGTCAGATATGAGCCAGATAGAGGAAAAGTTAGGATCATTTTCTGAAAATCCTACCAGATACAGAAAAGAATTTCTGAGACTCTCCCAGGCCTATAACCTCATATTGAGTGACATCTATTATATCCTAAATGCCACTCTCACCCCAGATGAAAAGACCGTATCTGGCAAGCGGCAAAAGCCATGCTGATCATTTACATAACCAAGACCAGGATAGCCCAGCTGCTGATGAGGCGGTGCCTCAGTTAGATTCCTACTGGACTTACCAGCCTGGTGACCCAGGTATCAGGAGACTCAATCATAAGATTATCTGCATTCTAGAAGGAATGCAGAAAAATACTCATATCCATGTCAATTATGATAAAGTCAGAGAAATCACCCAAGGGCCAGCCAAAAATCCAGCCTTATTCTTGGCACGCCTCGCAGAGGCAGTCCAAAAGTATACCAACCTAGATATCACCACCCCTGCTGGGTTACTCTACCTTCAATTCTACATTCAATTCTAATTCAACTCTACTCTACGTTCAATTCATTAGCCAGTCCACCCCTAACATCAGACGCAAGCTTCGACAACTAGAAAAGGGCCCTGAGACCCCCCGAAAGAGACCTTCTAGAAGTAGCCTTCAAGGTGTTCAATAGTAGAGAGGAGGAGGCTAAGAGAGAAAAAGAATGTGAGAGAAAAGCTAAATATGCCTTTTTGGCGGCAGCAATTAAGGGAAGAGATCAGCCTGTCCCAAGTCATCCCAGAACGGTGCTTAAGACCCCCCAGCCCTGGACCCTGCTTCCGATGCAACAAGTCAGGACACTGGGCAAAGGCATGACCAAACCCACGGGCCCCCACAAAAGCATGCCCAATCTGCGTCCAGTGGGGACACTGGAAGATGGACTGTCCCCAGGGACGCCCTGGCACCCCTGGGGAGGTCCCCACCTCCCAGACCTGGAGAGTGGAATGTCCACAGGGACGCCCTGGTGCCTCTGGGGAGATTCCCACTTCTCCCCAGAACCCTAACCCAACCCTACGAGAGTTGTTCAAATGATGGGGCCTGGGTTCCAGCCCTCCGGTCCGTATCCCAAACACGAACTTGGAACCTAGGGTCAACGGGGTAGTGGCCAGAAAAAAAGACCTCTTTTTATAGTAGACAATGGAGCCATTTTCTCTCTCTTAATCACCTACTCTGGTCCAACTCAAGACTCAGGACTCACAATCAAGGGCGTCTCTGGAGCTCCCCTAAGGCCAAAAATCAGCCCTCCATTACTCTCAGTTTGGAAAATCGACCCTTATACACTCATTCCTCATAATGCCTCAGTGCCTGATGGCACTTCTAGGGAGAGATTTGTTATCCAAATTGGGGGTCTTTATTACCATACCCCCCTTGATACAGTATCTATATTCTGCATGCAGATGGCACCTGGACGGTCACTATCCCTCACCCCTGACCTTCCCTTAGATCTACCTGCCTTAGACCCCCAAGTCTGGGACACTGATCACCCATCCATAGCCAAACATCATCCCCCAGTCCACATTAACCTAAAAGACCCCTCGACTATAATCACCCAACAAGAGTACTCTCTCACCCCGGAGGCCCACAAGGCACTTAAGCCTATCATAGACTGTCTTCTTCAAGCCTCTATCCTAATTCCTACCCATTCACCACACAACACCCCTATTCTAGCAGTAAGGAAGGGACCAAACTCTTGGACACTGGTCCAGGATCTGCGAAAAATCAATGAGGCCATCATGCCGACATTCCTAGTAGTCTCTAACCCTTACACCCTTCTGTCTGCCATACCCCTGATTGCAACCCACTTCATGGTATTAGATCTCAAAGACGCCTTTTTCACCATCCCCCTCCACCCCCTCTCCCAACCCCTTTTTGCCTTCACCAGGCAAGACCCTGAGACTCAGGTTTCCCAACAACTAACATAGACAGTTCTCCCCCAGGGGTTCAGAGACAGTCCCCACTTTTTTGGACAGACTTTACAAAAGGACCTACAGACATCTGTAGGTAGACATCTACCTACAGACCTAGCCCCGAGTCATCTCCTCCAATACATAGATGACCTCCTCCTTTGTAGCCCAACCCAAAAACTCTGCCTCCAACATACTGCCAAACTCCTTGGGGCCATGGGATCCTGGGGTTATCGGGTATCCCAATCTAACGCCCAAATAGCCCAGACAAAGGTCACCTACCTGGGGCTCTCCATAGCCCATCAACAAAGAACTATTCCCCCAGATAGAATCCAGGCCTTAATTAACTGTCCATTTCCAAAAACGAAAAGGGAATTCCTGTCTATCCTCGACCTCCTAAATTTTTTCTGTATCTGGATCCCTAACTTGTCCCTCATTGCAAAGCCGCTCTATGAGGCAACTAAAGGATGTCTGGATGAGCCCCTCTTTAATCCCTCCTCGCTGGCCAATCTTCTTTGCCGGCTCACCTATAGTCTCCTCCGAGTGCCAACTCTCCACCTGCCAGATCACACCAGACCATTCTTTCTCTTTGCACATTCCAACCAAGGACAGGCCCTGGGGCTTCTATGTCAGTGGGTTGGAGACACCTGGTCTCCCATAGTCTATCTATCAAAACAGCTGGACATGGTGACCAAGGGGTGGCCTCCCTGCAGACAGGCCATGGCTGCTATCGCAGCCCTCGTACCCGAAGCAAATAAACTCTCTATACATACCCCTTTAACAGTCTGTTCTCCACACACCTTCTGAGAATTATTATCACATCGGGCTTTCCTCTCCCTTCCCCCTTCCAGGGTACAGGTTCTACATGCCTTTCTCCTCGACCCTCAGCTCTCATTCTCCCCCTGCTCTCCCCTTAACCCCGCCAGCTTATTACCCATGTCCTCTACAGCAGACTCCCTCCTACATAGCTGCAGCCTAACAGTAGATATTACCCAAAAGCCCTTCCAACATTTAACAGATCAGCCCATCCTAGACCCAGACACCCCACACTGGCAGCTCTCAAAAATATCCACCCTTTGCAGCAGAATATGCCATCATCCAGGGGAACCTTCGACACAATCATGGAACCCAGACAATTGAAGCTTCACCTCTGCCACCTCACACCACCTCCCAACAGGCAGAACCGATAGCTCTCACCAGAGCTTTAACTCTGGCTAAAAATCTAAGGGTTAACATCCACACAGACTCCAAATATGCCTATAACATACTTCACTCAAACATCCTAATGTGGAGAGAAAGAGGTTTCCTAACCCAAAAGGGATCCCCCATTATTAATTCAGGCCTGATCCACAAACTTCTAGAGGCAGCACTCTTACCAAACAAAGCCGCCATCCTCCACTGTAGGGGACATCAAAAGGGAAGTCTCATATCAGCCTACAACAATGCTGCAGACCAGAAGGCAAAGGAGATAGCACTGTCCCACCCTTCCCTCCAGTCCCCTGTCATCTTATCTTTGACTCCACCCGACCCTCCCACCACCAGAGAAATCCTCTCTCCTCTACACTCTCTTTTTCATCCCTCATCCAAGACACTCCAACAGTTCCTCCATAACCACTTCCCCATATCCAATGCTGACCAACAATATTTAGATAACCTTACCTTCTCCTGTCGAACATGTCAATGTACTAACCCCAATTCCAACCTTAAACCAACCCATCAAGTGCGAGGCAGCCTTCCAGCACAGGACTTTACTCATATAACTCACATAGTTACTCCTATAACTCATATTTACTCACATAGACTTTACTCATATACGCCTGGTCCAGAGAGTCAGATACCTCCTGGTCCTTGTGGACACCTTTTTGGGATGGCTAGAAGCATTTCCCACTACAAACAAAAGAGCACACACTGTGGCCCAAATACTCCTCACAGAAATTATCCGCAGGTTTGGCCTGCCTTCATCCCTACAGTCTGATAATGGCCTGGAATTTATGTCCAAGGTCACCCAACAACTTGTCCAATTCTTACAAATAATTTCACATTCCATACTGTCCCGAGTCCTCAGGAAAGGTAGAAAAGATGAATAGAATAATCAAAGGAACCCTTACCAAACTAACCCTCGAGGTACATCTGGATTGGACTAAACTTTTGCCGATTGTTCTCATCAGAATACGGGCTTTGCCCAGAAAGCCCCTGGGGCTGAGCCCCTCTGAGGTGATGTTTGGAAGGCCCATGCTCCCTCCTGGACTCCCCCTGAACCTCCTCCCATACCAAGATTCCTACATTCCCCTCTGCTGGTGGAACTCCGCAATGCCCTCTGGAAATATGTCAACCACAACTTGCCTGTCCCTGACCCCCAAGCTTCCCTGTCTCCTTTACAAATTGGGGACATGGTCTATCTATCTGATAATCCCCAGGGTAACCTAACCCCAAAGTGGTAGGGACCATTCAAAATCATCCTCCTTACCCCAACTGCAGCTAAACTCGAGAAGGTCACCTCCTGGGTACACCTCTCTCGCCTAAAACGGGTCACTTCTGATCCTGCGCTGCCCTCCTAAAATGACACCTATCAGGTCTCCCTCTCAGGACCTACCTCCTTAAAATTCACCTGGCGACAACCTCTGTCAACCATTGGAGAGGACACTGAATGACCTGGACTCTTTTCAACCTGCAACAGTTCCTGACCCAACTACTACAAGACCTCTGGACCAGCGCCCCTTCAGGAACCTCCTTCAAGGACCTGACTACACTGGTGTCTCAACTGTGGCTCCAGGGAACCCTCTACAACCTGACTCCAGGCGAAATCGATTTCTTTACTCTCATTCTCTACATCATTCCACATCCTAATGAGCACTGTTCCTCCTCAGATTCAAACCACCACCAACTTGGGGCTTTCTGCCCCTCGCCCTGACTGGCCTCTCCCTGTCTCTCACTATAACTGCACTCTTAATCTTAGTCCTTGCTATAGGCCTCGTAACTGTCTCCCCTCAAGACTGGCTACCTATCCTTCGTCTTTCCGTGGGTATCACCTACGTTGCTAGCTGTGTTCTACTCCTAGGGTGCTATTTCCTCTGCACTGCCTAACTATCAGCCCCATGACTCCTCTGCTCCTTATCCTTGCTGCACTCCCCAGCCTTCTGGCCACTCCCTGCCCTTGCTCAGACATTTATTCCTATGTACATTCTTCATGTTATAATACAGCTCCAAAACCATGCACCATGGACCTTGGGGGCAGGAAGTCCAAATCCCTACTCACTGTTAAAGTACAAAAGAGAGGGAGTTTCATGACTATCTGCCATAAGCCAAATGGAGGAAACATATGTTTCTATCCCATTACCTACTGGGTGTACTCAGATGGGGGTGGGGTACTAGATCAAAATCAGGAAAAGGAACAAGAACAAGTCATAAAGAACATAATTTCCCTGTTACAGGTGACCCCTGAGACTTATAAATGCCTAGACCTCCTTTTCCAATTACGGCCTCTCCTAAAACCTCCCTCTGGCAACCAACACCTTACTCGCCTTTTCAACTCTTTCTTCTAATTCTTCCAGTACACACAGCACACATCCCAGTGCTGGATATGCATGTCACTGCCTCCCTCACTGCACATAGCAATTCTTTACCTTCAACCTGGCTGTCACAGGGCAACTATACCTCCCCTTCCCAACAAAAAACTACACAACTCATTGGGCCAGTCTCTGACAATGTCCTACTCTCAGCCTCTTCAACCCTAACCTGTATTAACGACTCTAGTCCCAACTGCACTGGTCTTACAAACTCTGCTCTCTCCTTCTGTTCCACTTGGGTTCTCTGGAACAGCACAAATAATTGCACCAATCAGGGAATCTTCATTCTCTGTGGGACCTATGCATATTCATGTCTCCCATTGGACCCCCCTGGACCCTGCATCTTGGTCTTCCTGACCCAGGCCTAACATTCCTCAAAAAAGAAGAGGTAGAACAAATAGTCTACCCCCAAGGGGAATTTTTCCACAGAAAAAGACGAGCTGTCATAGCCCCCTCCTGATTGGGACTGGCAAAGCAGCAGCCCTAGGCACCGGGATTGGAGGCATCTAGACCTCTGCCTGTTTCTACTACAAGTTGTCCCAAGAACTTAATGAAGACATGGAGCAAGTAGTGGAATCCTTCATTTCAATCCAAAGACAAATTAACTCACTAGCTTTTGTGGCCCTACAAAATAGGCGAGCCCTGGACCTTCTCACCGCGGAAAAGGGAGGGACCTGCCTTTTCCTAGGAGAGGACTGCTGCTATTTTGTTTATGAAACGGGCATAGTCCAGGGTAGAGTCAAAGAACTTAGAGACAGAATTGAACACCGCAGAAAAGAGTTACAAATCCTTTACAGTCCCTAAAACCTGTTCCAACAGATACTCCCTTGGTTGCTCCCTTTTCTGGTGCCATTGGTTCTTATCTTTCAATTCCTCTTATTTGGACCCTGTCTCTTCAATCTCTTTCAAAGGTTTCTCCAAGAAAGGATTCGGGCCATCTCTCGAGATCAGGTCAAGACCATTCTTCTTCTCAAGAGCCTCACCCCAAGCTCAGAAAAAAGAGACCCTGGGCCCTAGGATGATCCTCCATTCCAGACCCAAAACCGTCGCCCCTATCCAGCAGGTAGTAGCCCGAGAGATACGGCACTGTTTTCCCCATTTTTTATGATTTCAGGGTCTGGAATGAAGGAGTCTTTGGGCCTAGAAAAGAAAACAACAATCTCAAAGGCCCTTGCGGAATCAACTAACTTCGGAGAAAACAAAACAGAACTTTAGGTCCCGCCCTGATGCCCCAGGCCAGTTGCATCTATCTGGGACTTATCAACCCCTGTCCAGAAACCTTCCACCCCTGACACCTGCCCAGAAGACTTATCACCCCTTGCCCAACTACAAATGCCATCTCAACTAAAGAATACCCAAAACATCCTGCTTGATTAACATTTCCCTTATCGCTTCCACAAACCTCCTTATAAATATGAAGCCTCCCTGATCCCTCTCAGCCTGGTCATTGGGCTGACTGTCGCCCCTCCTTGCCTGAATAAAGGTAACCTACTTCTGTTGAGGTCATCTTTCCTTTTCTGCCTCGGCCCGAACTATACCTTACAGAAACTGGTGATGAGGATATGAAGGTCAATTTTTTTCTATTTCTGTGTATGTTTGAATTGAAGGAGATGAGGATGTGCCATCTTCAAATATGCTCCTTCAGCATATTGATGATTTTGAGCTGAAGACACTTGAGAAACACCAAGTATAGGAAAGACTTTCTGATCTCCCTATTTCTACCTAAAAGCAGGAAACAAAATTTTCTATGAGAAAGATGCTCTCTTTGGTACCAGAAAGATAACATTCTTATCACTGGCAATGGAGAAACGGTGCCAAGATAAAATCTTTATCGTCTATGAGTTTCCTTTTATGTCTTCTTTCCTAAGCACCTCCTCAGTCTCCATTACCTCACAGTCCCCAGATCAACCAAGCATGATAAAGACACTGTTACAATAACCAGCAAACAGACTCTAGCCTCATGATACTGAAAGGGATCATATATATATATATATATATATATATATATATATATGGATATATAAAGGGATCATATATATATATATATATAGCATGAATATATATATATGAATTATATATATGAATATATATAATATGAATATAAATTATATTCATAAAAACTTTGGGAACCATTCTTTAATATGAAAAATAAAAAGCATAATTCCAAGTGAAGCAGCAGTTCCCAGATGTATTGCCCTGGTAGCACTTATATACTAATCATATCAGAAAAGCATCTGGCCTTTCTGAACTGTCTAGTTTATTACTTCAACCCAAATGCTGCCTTCTACCTCCAATAACAAGTTACAGTGAATCCAAACTGAATTCTGAGTAAACTTCTGAAATAAGAGACCAGTGTAATATCCTCAAAGCAGAAAAATCCCCAAAGCAGTTTCTTCTTTTAAAGCAGAAATTTATGTTTTCAGGAAAGAGAGGTGCTTTCAAGCAAGACATTTTTCCTAGAAAATTTCAAATTAAGCTATGATATTTTATAATGTAACTTGGCCAGAAACAGATAAGGTGATAAACTTAGTTCAATAAGAGAAGTTAGTAGCATTTTTGGTGGCATTCCAACAATTCCTTTTCCTTCCCCATTCCTATCATTATTATTATTGTCATCATCAGTATTCCTTATTATTGGTTCCTTCCACTTTGTCTCAACTTTGTCAGTTTCTCCCCCAGATAAATTTTGCATAGGTTGGAGATCCTCAAGACTAAAACATATTGCTAATCCTTAATCTGTGTATTCCCTACAAGGCACAAGAAAAATTTTCCTCCTAAAGTCAAATACGCAGCTTTAAAAACACAGCACATTATACAAATTTTAATTTTTTTTTTTTCACAGAAAGCCATACCTCATGTTCCCTATCAGGCTATGCAGCAGAAATTTGAAAAGACTACTTACTTTTGAAGTGAAATTCAAGTTTTCTTCTAAAAAATCTTTAGTCAGAAACAGTTCCAGATAATCTAATAGTTCTGCAGTATTTAACCTGCTGGATGAGAAAAGACAGCTCTTTGCCCAGTCAAAGAAAGACTTAATTTTTTGAGATGTTATTGTGTGATGGGGGAAAGGGGAATTTTGTATGTGTGGGTGGGTGTATGTATTTCAATATGTGTGTTTGAATTCCAGCAAATTCAAGTGCCTTCCTAATAGAAAGAATTAGCCAGGATGATAAGTTAATATAAGAATGCTATAAATATTTCATTGGCATTTGAAGTAAGTTTAAGAACCCAATGATAGAACAAACTCTTATGGTAGTTGTTTTGATGGTTAAACATTTTGTGATATAATGACAGATTTCTGCAGTGTAAAAAAGATGAAGAATCAACTTTAAGACACTGGTTTCAAGGAAATATAGCATTCAGTGTAAAATTAATATTTTACTACAAAATTTTAAAAAGTTAATTAGACTGAATATTTTCAAAATGATGAAGAAAGCTATATTTGACATTTGTTAGCCATAGGAAAATAATTTCTGAGTTCTGCTTCATTCCATAAGGTGGGACTGGAGAGGGAAGAAGAGAGAAAGAAGAGTCAAATAAATAACGTAGTTCCTCAAGAGAAGTCCCCAAAATCTAATTTTATTCAATTGCTGTAGTGGAACAAAGAGATGTAATTTATACAAGCTCATTTTATGCAATAAAAGCTTGCCCTGTTGAGCCATGGCATAATCAGAAAGTAATATAGTTAAGAAGCTAGAAAACTGTAGTATAATTAAACATGAATTCTAAATATTGAAACTGTAAACAAGTTATGCTGATATACTGTAAAAGGTATAAATATTAACCTATTGAAAATGCATGACAGGGTTAATACCGACAGTGTTTAATTGAAAATAGGAAAGCAATTCCTCTTATTCTTGGACAACAGTTCCTTTGAAAAGTATGTGAATGTGCCTACTAAGGATTTTCTGTGTCCAAAATATCTTTGTACACCCTAGAGGTATTATAAAAGATGTACATAATATGCCTTTAACTGTAGGATTAGGTTATTGTCAACTTTCTAAGTCACTTATTTGATACTCAATAGATACACACAGGAGTTGGTTATTCAAGGAATGGACTCAACATACTTTGAATCCCAGTAAACTCAAAACCATGGCTTATTATGACACTTTAAAATGAAGATTTTCAAACACGAACTGAAATGTATCATCCAGAAGCCTCAGAACTATCAAACAGAAACCAGAACAAGACAGCAATTAAAGCAGTAAAAACAAATTTTGTGAAGAAAAACTACTACAACAGGGGAAAAAGACCTCAGTATACAACTGGGCTCAATTTTTGAATACAGCAAGGACTCAGAATTTATAACTGAGGAACAGAGGGCTGAGGGTGGTCAGTGGGTGCAAAATTACTAAAGGGAGCATCAGGGGTGAGGGGAGAGTCTGACAGGATTCTTGCTGAATGCAGGCCAGGTGGTCAGAGGTCACGTGGGGTGGCGGCAGATGAGGAAGCTGCTACACGTCCAGGGGATCAGAGGAGGAGGATGGGGGATTCACGGTAAGCTGCCTTCCCAGGGTTCCTGCTTTAATTGGACTCTATGAAGAAGGCCACAGAAGCCCAGTGTTTGAAGCCATGGCAAAAAGGTACTTCAGCGAGCCTGACATGTAGGGTTCAGTGGAGAATCTTTGTCAGCCCCCTATTTGTGGATGCAAAGTGAGTTAGCTAGTTAATGAAATAAATGACTTTGATGTACCTGGAATTTCAGTAAACTCAAAATCATGGCTTGTGGTGACACTTTAAAAAGAAGGTGTTCAAACATTAAAAAAAAAAAAAATGTATAGCATCCATAAGCCAGAATTCAAACATTACTCAGAAGACAAGTAATATCTTCTATAGCCAAGCATGACTTCCTGACACACCCAGACGTGACTGAAATGAAGTAATTGAACAGTGGAATAGAGCCATGAAGTGTCCCTAAATCCTAGAGGCTAATTAGGAGCACAATAGCTTCCCCAGGGGTGCTCCTGTCAGACCCCAGGCTGAGCGCCATGACACCTGACTTGCAGTCATCCCACTAACATTCCATCACGTAAATCTGGGACCAGGGCTGGTTCTTCTGTGGTTCCAGTGCCTCAGCTGCCTGGTACTGATGGACAAAGGGGGCTTAGCAGGTTGGAGTTAAGGGCACATAGCCTGCCCCCAAAGATGCCAAAGCTGCATATTGATTATTTCTAATTAAAGTTACTTGGAAAGCAGCACATATATGAACCCTTTGATCCTTCTTTGTCTCCCTGAATATAGGAGATAAATCTCGCTTGTGAAGAGTACCCTCCAAGTAACAGGATCCTAATAGAGACATCTTTATCATCAGAGATAATTCATTTCAGGGCTGAGAAGCCCATATACACAAACCCTGTTCCTTCTTTAATACTTTACTATCCAAGCCTAATTTTTGCTTAATTTCCTTATTTATTAAGGCCTCAAACCTAAGCCTCTTTGTCTTGGCAAATGCTCACAAATGTATTGTTTCTTTACATAAAAAGATACAAAGCTTTCTACTTCATATCACTCTCTGAGCATCATTTTATGATCTCTCATGCACATGAAATTTTCTCCTGTTAATGTGTCTTGTGTAAATTTTATTACCAGTACAGGCACAAGAACTCAGAAGGGTAGCAAGGAATAGTTCCACCTCCTGGACAGTACCAGTCAAGTTCAAGTTTAAGAAAAATAATGAATACCTCCATCATTACCAGTGCTTTGCACAATGAAATTCACATCAGTAAAATAGCTATAACATGAGATATGAGTTTGCACTTGATCTCCTATTAGCCATAAGAGTTGTTTCTCTTCCCTGGACCAGTCAGATGACATTCAGTTTTTATTTCTCTGAATCGTCAAAGTCCTGTTTACTGTATCGTTTACATATGAGATTATATCAAAGGTCCAAATGATCGCTGTAGTCTAACACAAACAGAAAACACCTGTGTATTCATAAATTTCCTTTGTCCAAAGACAACAAGGACCCAATGGCATTAAATGTACCTTAACACATTTACTAAGGGTGAAGATAAATACCATTAAAGAACAGATGGGCTCAACTTCAAAAGACAATGCGACAAACAGATGTTTTCTTCTTATCTGTTTAAGATATTTGGAGCCTGTAGAGATAACTCCTACATGGAGCACTCAGGGTGCAGACTTATTTTTTTCTTAGGATGGAGGACTGGTTCAAACATGTTGTCAAGAGTTTTAAGCGACTTAACATTTATCATCCTAGAAAGCCATGTTCTGCAGTCTGCCTTAAGAACGAATATTTGGGGGACTTTGCTGATCCAGTGGCTAAGACTCCACACTCCCAATGCAAGGGTCCCAGGTTCAATTCCTAGTCAAGGAGCTAGATCCCACATGCAGCAACTACAACAGCACCGCCATAAAAATGAATAATTTTTTTTAATGCCTATTTTGTGAAAGCAAAAGTATGGTTAAAGTTTCAAGCAATCAAGTCTTCCCAGCAGAAATGTGTGGCAATCCAGTCTAGCCCAGCTTTTCAGCCAGGATGTAAACAAAAATAAAAGTCAAAATTTTCATTAGCCGTGAAAGTTCCTATTCCTTTGAAGGAGAAGTTTGGGGAGTTACAGGTTCTCATGGACAGAATTAATTACATATGGGAATTCTATATATCTTATTCCAGTGGGATCCTGTTGTGCACCTCTCATGTTAATCTCTTTTTCTTAGATTCTAAAAATCTCTATTCTGAGCCTAAAAATATATCTCTCCATGTTTGTTCCTACTGTACAGCCTTTCCAAATACCAATAGATATGATTACTAGGGCTTCCCTGGTGGTTCAGCAGTCAAGAATCTGCCTGCAATGCAGGAGCTACAGAAGACACAGATTCGATACCTGGGTCAGGAAGATCCCTTGGAGAAAGGCATAGCAACCCCCTCCAGTATTCTTGCCTGGAGAATCCTATGGACAGAGGAGCCTGGTGGGCTATGGTTCATGAGGTAGCAAACAGTCGGACATGACTGAAGCGACTTAGCACGCATGACTATTGAAGTGTTGATCTCGGATTGCCACCAAGGTTATTTTAAGTCTATCAACACGGTCAGAAAAATTGTACTTTTTCTTAGTACCAGTCACACTTTGGGTTCAAATTTGAAATGTTTGCCTCCCTCAGTCAGTTCAGTCATTCAGTCATGCCTGACTCTGCGACTTCATAGACTGCAGCACACCAGGCTTCCCTGTCCATCACCGACTCCCAGAGCTTGCTCAAACTCATGTCCATCAAATCAGTGATGCCATCCAACCATCTCATCCTCTGTCGTCCTCTTCTCCTCCTACCTTCAATCTTTCCCAGCATCAGGGTCTTTTCCAAGGAGTCAATTCCTCAAATTAGGTGGCCAAAGTATTGAAATTTCAGCTTCAGCATCACTCCTTCCAATGAATATTCAGGACTGCCTCCTTTTCTAGACTGTTCCAATTCCCAGTACTGTGCTTGGTCCCTAAGTTTTTAACTGGGTGTGTGAGTGAGTGAATCTGTCTGCTAACCCTTTCAACTAATTACTTTTTGCTTATCCTGAGTGTCACTAAATTACTTTTAATCTTCTATCATTCTTGCATATCCATTGCATAAAACTCAAGTTATCATATCTTAAACGTTAACAAGATAAAGAGTTGAGGATGTGATAATTATCATTCTTAAGTAACAATAGCTATGTTTTACCTTATCTTGTTATATGGAAAGTAAAATGTATCTTAGAGGGTATAATTAACAGAGATTATTTTCTTTTTCTTTTGGCCACATCCCAGAGCTTGCAGGAACTAGTTCCCCCACCAGGGATCAAACCTCAAGGCTGAGCAATGAAAAGGCCAAGTTCTAACTACTGGACTGCCAGGAAATTCCCTAGCAGGGACTTTAACTAATCTTATTCCCTTAGAATTTTCTTGAATTGCCACCATTCTACCTAATGATATGATATAATCCAAGATTAGAATACAGCACACACAGCAGCAGTGGAAACATTTACTGGTGTTTTCCTTTACAAGGAGACATTTTTTCTCTCTACTTACATTTACTTTTTTTTTTTTTCTTACATTTGCTTTTAACTTTTTTCTTTCTGTCTTAACTGAGTCTTCCATTCGCCAGTGGGACCTGAAAGCTGGTGACTTTGGGGATAAAAGAATCTATATTCAAAAAAGGGTTGAGCATTTATTTCCAGGCTCTGATGGTAAAGATTCTGCCTGCAATGCAGGGGACCCAGGTTTGATCCCTGGATTGGGAAGATCCCCTGGAGAAGGATATGGCAACCCACTCCAGTATTCTTGCCTAAGAAATCTCATGGATGGAGGAACCTGGTGGGCTACAGTCCCATGGGGTCCCAAAAGTGTTGGACACAACTAACACTTTCACACTTTCACTTAGCTTTACTATCCAGTGATTGGATAGCCCAAATGATTCAACCTTTAGGTATTACTCAATTCTTTAAATAAAAATATATTGGTAACACCTAGATTAGCCTAACTCCCAGAGGTGCTATGATGATGATACCTATGAAGTATTCTTCCCAAGAAGCTCTGTATATCTGAAGTGTAGTGTTATTTCCCCTCTCTTACCTGTATTATTAAATCTTGCTTATTGTGGTTCATTGTGTTTGGCCCCAAACTATAATAAAGATAGCAGTAACAAATGTAGAGAGAATTGTTTTTGACTTATAGGAACCCATAAAAGCCAATATGTGTAGTTAGACTAGGGATATCTCTAGAAAAAGTTGGGAATTGTGAATTCCTAGTCCAAGAACGAGGGGCTTCCCAGGTGGCTCAGACAGTAAAGAATCTGCCTGCAATGCAGGGGACCTGAGTTCAATCCCTGGGTTGGAAAGATGCCTTGCAGGGGAGCATGGCAACCCACTCCAGTATTCTTTCCTGGAGAATTCCCATGGACAAGGAGCCTGGAGGACAACAGTCCATGGGGTTGCAAAGAGTGAACGACCAAGCACAGCAGTAAGCATAGTCCAAGAACAATAAAGAAATGTTTATCATGGCTACCGGCATAGCTAAACAATACAGAGAATTTTGGGGGTAATAACAGTAATCTAAGCCTCATTTAAAGAATATAGTCAGTGAAAAGGGAAGAGTCACACCTAGCAAAATACACTTCAAATGTGGAAATTCGGTACAAGTTGCATTAACAATTTCCTCTTTCTCTCCATCTATAGATTATGAGACTGCATTGCCTGATGACTGTAAGACTGATCTTTGCCTCAACAAAGATCACAGGGTACCGGTTGAAGGAAATAGGAGAGTTCAGTCAGCGCTTCCACAAGAAAGCACAGCTAATCTCTGCACTGAGGTCGTCACTGGTCAAAATCTACACAGAGAAACTAACATTTCAGAGCAGAAACTAAATCACCTAAGTAGTCTGTGCATTTTAGCACAAAAGCAGGGTAACTGTGAACATGAATATCTAAGAAAGTGATGTTGAGTAGGCTTATCTCTAGCATTTTCCCCCAAATTGTAGGCCACAAACTATTAGTGGACCACAGGGTTGATTTAATTGGTTGGAATAAGCTTTTTAAAGAAGATAAGTGAAATAGACAAGAGTAGAGTGAAATAGAAAAAGATAGAATAGAATGGGACAGAACAGGAAACACAGAAGGTACTATACTCTCATCCAGTAAGGATGAGTATGAATTTACAAACCTTTTAAATATATATTATACATGCTTGCACTGGGTCACAGTGTAAAATGTATTTTTTTACTGTGGAAAGGATCAAACCACTTTGATTCTTCAGTTTTCAGCCTGACACACCTGGATATTGCATCCTCACTGCAGCTGTTTTCTAATTATGTAGTCTTGGATAAGTTATTAATTCTCTTTCATCTCTTCAGCAACCACAACAGAATTCTGAGCTGTCTCAGGGCTCTTTCGTGTCTATAAATGACTGAACTACTGGACTAGGCAAATTTGTTTTCTATGTGAGGACAAGCAGGGCTGAAACCTGGCTTCTCAACTTGGGAGCAATATGGCCTTGCCCAAACTATTTAACTTCACTGCACTTTAGTTTTCCTTTTTTCTTTTTCAATTAAAAAACATGACTATTAATGGCAACACACTCACAGGTCTGTTGTGAAATTTTAATGAGATAAAACACACAGATTTCTTAGCACAAAGCCTGTGAAGAGGTTCCAAACATGCCACCCTAAATATGCCCCTTTCCCATATTATTGTGACTATTTTGAGATGAAGGTGATTGAGCAACAGCAAATGCAGGCAATCTTTCTGGCCTCTCCCTTGAGCAACAGCAAATGCAGACAATACTCTGACCTCTCCCTTGCTGCCTGAAGATTTCCCTTGTGAAAGGTGTAGTCTGTACCAGGAAGAGGGAAACATCACCAGAGACGGGTAGCTGATGCTAAAATGAATCTGCATAAACTCACGAAAATGACCCTTATCCCCCGGTAGTTTCCCTCAGATATTTCCTAGTCACAATTTACTGTCCCTCAAATCTTAACCCCCTTTCCTTTTGTCTTGTCACTTTTTCACAATTTATTATTCTCTAAAAGATCTGTAAGCTCTTGATCCTAACTGGCCCTTTGGGTCACCCTTTTTCCTATAAAAACTTACATGTGTGGGTAAAAATATTCAATAAAGTTTGTGTGTTTTTCTCCTGTTAATCTGTCTTTGGCCAGTTGAATTCACAGGTTCCAGCTATGGAACTTAAGAGGATAAAAGAAAGTTCTTTTTCTGCCATTACACCAGACACACTGTTAATATGAAATAAATGTAATGTTCTTATTGTTAATAAATTAACAAGAAATTAAGAATAATAATTAATAAAATTATCCCTTTCTTTATCCTGCACCATCCTCTGTATGAAAGACAAGCACAAAGAGAGGATAGAAACCCAAGACCATATAATGATTCATAGACCTGTTGGCATTAAAGCTTCCTAGGAAATATCAAAATAAGACTTTTTAAAAAATCTAAATATATGAGCCATTAAGAAATTGTTCTGGTGGAAATGAAATACTCAGTAGTCACATTGCAGTGAAGCCAGATCTGATGGTGGTGCTGTGCCTGAGGGATGGCATTTATCACTACAATATTCTCCCTGAGTTTGCTCAGTGCTAAAGAACCCAGCTGCCAAGTAGGAGATCTGAGCTCAATCCCTGGGTCAGGAAGATCCCGTGGAGGAGGAAATGGCAACCCAGTCCAGTATTCTTGCCTGGAGAATTCCAGAAATAGAGAAGTCTTGTGGGCTACAGTTCCTGAGGTCACAAGGAGTTGGACATGACTTAGTGGCTAAACATGAGATCTACATGGGTCCTGACTCTATGGCAGATCAGACTGACTCAAGCCTTAGTATGTGTTGTATGTTGCATTAACTTAGCTGCCTCTTTGTGTCCTGCAGAAAAGTCCACTTAGAAAACAACATATTCTAGCTCAGACTTAAAAGTGTCTTCTCTCAGCCTGAGTGAAACGTTTTTCTGAACTGTCAAATGTGATTTCTTTTCAGTCTTTTCAATTGGATTAGTGAAATAAGCAAGCAGCATATAAGTGACATTTAAAACAAATATTAGCAAAACAAATTATTAATATAGAAACCAGATAGTTTTACAACCTTAAGTCATTATATCTTAGTTTGGTTAAACAGGCTAGTTCTGTTTCTATTTCACCAGAGAGGAGAAAGAACAGTTACCAAAAATCAAAGAAGCAGTAGTTAAGAAGAGTATTTCTTGGCATCTAACTTACTTTGGCTATTGGCAGGTTTATTACATCTACACAATAAGAGCCATCATTAGTAACCATTATTATTGCTGTTATCAAATTAAACAATATACCTAGCACAACACATATATGTATCAAAATAGGCGACTAATGCTATCAAAAAGAAAAATTAACTAAAACATTGACCTTCTAGTGCCATTATAAAGGTATATGAACAATCCTTGTCATTTCTGCCCCTCTCCGCTATTCCGTAAAAACCTGACCACATTTACCCTTGTAGATGAGCACAGCAGGAACTGCTGTCTGTCTCCACCAAGAACAGAGGTGAACAGGAGTGCCCTATAATTTTCACCTGAGACCAGAGAAACAGGAACTCAGAGCAAGAGTGACAGGAGACTTAAGAATCTGGCCAGTTTATGGCAGGATGGGAGTGTCCTTGAAATTCACCAACTGGGAGAAAGCACAGAAGAGACCGGACCTCTGAGAGGCTGGAGAAATCAGTTATGGTAATATCCAAGAACAAACATGAAGAAAATTGTAGGCTGTTCCTCTTCAGAATTTTTGAAGAGTCTGAACCTAATATAAGATCGGGGGATAAACCAAGTATGAGTTTGAGGGATGAGGACAAGATCTTTATAAGACTAATCTTTTCTTTTGCTTCAAAAAAAAAAAAGCCAGATTAGACAGATTACAAGACAATGTCAAAGGGTTAAAATTTCAAAGGCACGTGGTCACTTGTCAACATAATTATGAGGTAATGAGTCTCCCAAGGTGGTATTTAATTAATACTTTAGCTACTTAATGAATGTTTATGGTCTGGACAAAAAAAAATCTTTTATTTAGTTGTGTATGATTTGTCTGCTTTTAATTTTTAACACACAATTCTTATAATTGAAAAAATCCAAGATAATGAATAATATTTATGGATGGCCTAAACTGCCTTAACTAGTGTGATATTTATTATATTTTAAATGCTAACATGAGTACAGCAAGACTTTCATTAAAATGTCATTAAGAGACAGTGTTTACAGGAAAATAATTTCAACCAAATCCTTAAAATCAGACAATCAACAACTGATTCTGAGATCACCTATGGGTTTTCTGTGAAAATTAATTATGGGATTTATATCACTCAGTGACACTCTGGAGTAAGAATAATCCTCATTTTACAACTTAATGAATAAGCATTAGAAAACGATTCAAAGATGACCACCATCCCAAAGCTAGAAAACTCAGTTCTAGCTAATTCTGATGCTCAAGTTGTGCTCAAGCCTCTCTATCATATGAGCCACTATCATAGAGATGAAAATATGAGACAAACACAGGACATATTCTTGAGAGTAGGCCCAAATATTTTAATTATCTAGTACTGTATGTAGATGATGGACATCTTTCTGTTTGTATAATTAACCAGCATCTGGTAGTTAGAATTAGCCTCACTTGAAAGAAAGGGATTAAAATTCAGTCTAAATATCTTCAAAGGTATGCATTTAGATAGACTCCCATGCTGTTCTCCTGCCCCTAAACAATCCCTTGGTTTTGGTTTAGATAACATTTTCAGAATGGTTACTTCTTCTATTAATTTTTTTCACTCAACTATTTTTGTGCGTGTGCTTTAGCTTCAAATGATTAGAAGTGTTAGCATAGCAGTTGCACCTTATGTTTTAACTTAGTTTACTCAGTCTTGATCAGGAAAATGGAAATATTGCAATATTTACTAACTTTCCACATACTGCAACCTAAAAGTTAGAATACATCCTTTAAACTAAGAGACCAACGCTTTACCTAAAGTAGAAGTAAGTTGAATTATTTGTGGAGGTCTTTTACCTCCTGGTTAATATATGTGATCTTCTAACTTTCCCAACAGTGATTCAAGTTAGTTATTGAAGCTTGTTATATAACTTTCTCAGAAAAATGCCATAGAGAATGGGCAAGTTCAAGCCTAAACACCTTTGGGGTTTAAAGCATGATACAGTAACTGGACAAAGTGAACTAGTTTGAGCCTAACCTCAGCCCCATTCCTGAGACAAGTTGACGAGTGATAATATTTTAGCTTTTCTTTTTCTTCCCCACCTCCCTTCCTTCCATCTTTCTCAGACACTCTACATGTGTCAACACATTTAATACTAATATCAACCCTATGAAGGAGACACAAGAATTGTCCCTATTTTATAGATGTCACTCAACTTCTTTGTACCTCAGACTGAGCAAATTTCCATTGAATCCCTGGGATTCAGATTTCAGAACTGTTTCTATTTCATTGGCAAAGTTCTGGAGTGCCTTAATGCAGCAGGTCAGAGGAAGAAAATAAGCCAGTTTCAAGGAGGCCCAGTGGATTCTTCAGTTTAAGGGATCTATTTCATCAAAAGTCTGACTTGACTGATGTCTGAGATGTTTCTGGCTATCTTCAAAGATTTAGAATAAAATTTTTAAATCCGAGGAAGAAAACTCAAGAAAGTGCCCAGGGAAGTGTGACTGGAAGCAAAGTCCACGAACAGAGGTTTGGCTGAACCCAGGCTGTGTCCGGAGCCCTCTTGTCTCCTGGAGCTTTGGTCTGCAGTCAAGTGCAGCCCTGGGAGCAGCTGGACCAGGATAGAGGGTCCTACAAGGAGGGACACACCACAGCTTAAACTCTTCCATCGCCCTACAAGTGGCAAAATTGGGGAGTTTCTATGATTTATTTCACGTATTTTTGCCAAAACGACTGATACTTTTAAAGTCTCCCACTTCATCCAGAAACACTGCCATGTATCCTACTCTCAGCTTTGCTGGTCTCTCTAGACTCATGCTCTAACCCGCTACTTCTTTCTGCTTGAACTGTCCTGATACCTTCAATTTTCCTCTGTGCTCTCGGTTTTACTTCTCTGTTTTGAGTCTTCTGATGAGCGCTGTGGTCCTCTGCCTGCTTAGGTTTAGATTCTGCTTTCTCCTCTGAACTGTCTTGAGATGTCTCTTGTCTTATTTGGGTTCTGTAATCTCTACAAACCAAGTGAGGCTCCCCAGCTTCCCTCCAATGTCTACATCTACGTGTTTGCCATCAGTTAAAATATACTGCGTGATTCTGACCTTACCTGGTTCACACCCTCAGTTTTAATTATTTACTCCTCTCTTGCTCTGTTTCCTGTTTAGATTTTCATGAAATAATAGTTTAATAGGCTCCCTCAGGGTCTTCGTTTATTGCCTAAGGAAGAATTTCAGACCTTGAAGAGGGCTATCAAGGAGTGACTAGGGCATCTCAAACCACACTGTAAGTGTTGACTACTTGATTTATTGATTGAACTATTTTAAATGATGCATGCCAAGAGCAGACATGGAGGATATTACATGCCAAGAGCAGACATGGAGGATACCATGTAGACTAGATTTTGTTCTTTTTTTTTTTTTCATGTAACATCTTAGTTTCCTGGGTAGGGATCATACCACCCTGTTGCTCCTGCACTGGGAGCGTGAAGTTTTGTTTGTTTTCCTTTACTTTTAATTTTGTATTAGGGTATAGCTGATTAACAAGCAGTGTTGTAATCATTTCAGGTGAATAAGTACATAGCAAAGTGACTCAGCCATACATATACATGTATCCATTTTAAAGATGGAACCATAACCACTTGCCTGCTAGGGAAGTCCTCAGATTCTATTCTTATGTGGTTTACATTCTAGTGAAGGAATCAGATAATAAGCAAAAGACAGACAAACAAATAATTTCAAAGTGATAAATGTTGAATTAGTCTGTCTGAGTTGCTATAAGAAAATACCACAGACGGGGTAGCTCATGAACAACATGAATTTTTTCTCACAGTTCTGCAGGCTGCGAGGCCTCAGATCAAGGTGCCAGCATGCTCAGGTGAGGGTCTTTTTCCAGGTTGCAGACTTCTCACTGTGTCCTCACATGGTGGAAGGAGGCTTGCAAGCTCTTCAGGCCTCCTGGATTAAGGCACCCATTCTTCATAATCTAAACATCTCCTGAAGGCCCAACATCCTAATATCATCCCAAGAGGCATCAGGAGTTCAGCATATGAAGATTGAGGGGTTCAAACATTCAGCCTGTGGCAAATGCTATTATAGGACTTAAAGACAAAAATGAGAAAGAGTAGAGTTAAAAAGGCAATTCTTGTCCATTTTACAGTATACAATATATAAAGTTAATTCCTAAAGAGATTGTACCAGTTAACACTTCAACCAAAAATTAGGGCTTATTCCCCAGACCCAAACTAACACTGTATTATTATATTTTGCAAGAGTCTTTGCCAATCCAAGTAATATAAAAATAATATCTCATTATTTAATAATTATTATTTTATTTTGAGAAATTGGGTCATGCATCATTTTTTGTTGTAATTTTTGGTCCATGTCCTTTTCCCATGTTAGGTTTGAGTTGTTTTGAATTGATTTGCTTCAGAACTCTTTATTGATCATCAGAATTATTATTTTGTCATGTATTCCAAATACATTTTTCCAGTTCATGTTTTGAGTTGTCCATGGTATTGATTCCATGTAAAGCAAGCTGCTTTTCTTTATGTTTGTTTCTAAATATTTGGAGAATAAATGGGACTTTAAGTTCCCCAGTAGCAGAGCCTAAGATGAGGTTTCATGTGCAAGTGATTTCTTAGGAAAGCTTTTTCAGGTAGAAACTCTCAGAGAAAGAAAGCCACAGAAGAAAGGGGCTGAAAAAACCAAGAAAGGGTGTAGTTTCATGTAAAGTCCTACAGAAGGCAGCATTAGCCTGATCACATAGCAGATCCAATTAAGGGCTTCAGGAAGCAAAGTCATGCTGAATGGCAGGCAGCAAGGAGGAAGAAAAGCCACTGAATCTGGGGGAGGGGATGCACACAGACTATAATAGGGACTTTGGGGGACCTGCCAAGTGTCTGTTAAATTGTGTGGGTCAAAAGTCACGGATAGAGAGGGAGGTGGGAGGGGGGATCAGGATGGGGAATACATGTAAATCCATGGCTGATTCATGTCAATGTATGACAAAAACCACTACAATATTGTAAAGTAATTAGCCTCCAACTAATAAAAATAAATGAAAAAAAAAGTCAATGAAAGGAAAGAATCAAGAAGTTCAAATACAGCATTTGATTTCAATGTTGAAATTTATTATTACTTACTTGTGATCAGTTATTAAACAAGGTAACAGAAGGAATCCACCCAGTCAGGACAATTAAGTCCACCCTGACCTAGTCCAGTGGTTACGCCTTGTCTTCACCTCTCCCTGGATTTCCACAATCAGGCCTAATGGTGACAAAGCTATTGGGAAAGTCAGTTTTCAATAAGTTGAAAGACAAGTAAGTAATTTCAGATGCAGATCTTGAGTGTATATGAAAAGATATAATGGACTGAAAGGGGGATGCTTGGTCTTTCAGGAACACAGAATTGAATCATTACTCAGAAAGAACATCCTTGCTTTATTATTAGAGTAGCTAGAAAATAACCCCTAATGTTGATCTTCATTAATATCACAGATTATTTTCTTCTTGGAGAATGCTTAGTCTCCACCAAGGGAAAGTCTTAATTCTCTTATGGAGTAAAATTTAATATTGTGAGGTAAATAGCATGCTGATAGCATCTGAAAAACTCTTATGACTCTTTTAATGACAGACCCTTGTCTAGCACAAAGCACTACACAGTTTAGGAGTGCCTTTTCTCAACAGTCACTTCCAGGTATGCGCATGTATGGATTTTTTATCTCCCCTAATGATTTTGATATGCATCTTTGACTAAAAATAACTGAATTACTGCCCTTTGTTTTAACAAATATTTTTCAAGTGTCTCCTGTGTGCCTGCTCTGAGCTTTACCTAGGAATACAATGATGAATTCCCTATGACTTAGGAAGCTTTAGTGAGTAGAGGGAGAAAAAGGAAATGAAAAAAAGTGTCTATCATGTAGGACATAGTAATGCAGAGACTGCTTATTATTCCCCACTCGCCTGTTCCCTTTTTTAGTAGCAATAGATTTTAATCTAATCTAATGGATGCCAGAAATACAGATCACATTTAACAGCCTTCCTTGAAGCTGGCTGGGGGTTAGGTGACCAAATTCTGCTAAAAGACATCATGTGACAATTTCTGGGAAATTTTCTAAAAAGAGTATGAGTTGTTTTCTTAACATTCTTCAAAGGTGGTCAGTGAAGAAGTTTCTTTAGTATCATTTTGATCTCATTTAATATGTTTCAATCTATTGCAGTTATTTCTTTAGTGATTCTCAAATTTTCTCATCTTTGTCAGTGGCTCTTTGAGTTGTCTAGTGAGCGCTTTTGATACAATCCTAGTGACCCCCAGCATAATCCTTGCTTTATAGTATAACAAAATGTTTCAGATGCATTTTGTACTTTTCCTGTCTTAGGCCTGGAATCAGACAGTTCCTAAGAGATCTTAGTTTCTTTTATGGGTAAATGATATTTAGATGTTTAGCGTTTGAGAGCTAAGGGTATATTGCTAATAGTTAATTTAACAGGTTTTTCTCAAATAAATAAATAAAAGAACACTGACTATGTGATATCAGAATCAGTCTACTTGAGGGTTATATTTGTCTATAAATTAGTAAGAAGAAATTTGGTGCATTGAGAAATAGGAAGTAAAAAGTGACAAAAAGATAAAACAATCCTGTTCAAAATCACATCAAAAAGAGTAAAATACCTAGGAATAAACTTACCAAAGAGATGAAAGATATGTATTCTGAAAACTATAAAACATGGAGGAAATTGAAGCGGACACAAAGAAGTGGAAAGATATCCCTGCCCTTAGATCGGAAGAATTACTGCTACTGCTGCTAAGTCACTTCAGTCGTGTCTGACTCTGTGCAATCCCATCCCTGGGATTCTCCAGGCAAGAACACTGGAGTGGGTTGCCATTTCCTTCTCCAATGCATAAAAGTGAAAGGTGAAAGTGAAGTCGCTCGCTTATGTCTGACTCTTCGCAACCCCATGGACTGCAGCCTACCAGGTTCCTCCGTCCATGGGATTTTCCAGGTAAGAGTACTGGAGTAGGGTGCCATTGCCTTCTCCGTGGAAGAATTAACATTGTATAAATGGTCATACTACCCAAAAGAAATCTACATATTTAATGTGATCTCTATCAAAATACCTATGATATTTTTCACAAATAATCCTAAAATTCACATGGAAGCACAACTGACCCTGAATTGCCAAAGCAATCTTGGGAGAAAAGAACAAAGCTGGAGTTATCAGGCTCGCAGACTTCAGACTATGGTACAAAGCTTCAGGAACAAAATGAACCAGGAGGTAGATGAGCTTCCCCAATGTAAAGTGATTGGAGATTCATTCCCTGAGGAATGCTTCATAAAAGTTATTCACATTACCGGGGGATGTGACTCAATAACTCTGTCTCTGAGTCCATCTGTGTGTCTAGTCACACATACTGTACCATTTTTTCCTCCTAATAAACACTTTACTTGCTTCATTACTTTCTGTCTTTGTGGAAATTCTTTTCTGCAAAGCCAAAGGGCCAGGACCCTTGTCACTGACCACTGGTCTAGTGGCTGGGATCTGGTACTCTCACCACCATGACTCAGCCTCAATCTCTGCCTGAGAACCCAAGCCCAGCCTCAAGCTGTTGCAGCCCAAGGCCATCTGAGATCAAAACAGCATGGTACTGGTACAAACATAGAATAAAGAACCTAGAAAACACATACACACTAATGGTCAATTAATCTATGATAAAGGAGGAAAGACCATAGAATGGAAGAAAATCTCTTTAATAAATGGTGCTGGAAAAATGGGACAGCTACATGTAAAACAATGAGGTTAGAACATTTCCTCACACCATATACAAAAATAAACTCAAAATGGATTAAAGATCTAAATGTAAGACCTAAAACCATAAAATTAGAAGAGAAAATAGGCAGAACATATTTTGACATAAGATTGTAGCAATATAATTTCAGATCTGTCTCCTAAGTCAAAAAATAAATAAATATATAAAAGCAAAATTAAACAAATAGGAGCCAATTAAACAAAAAAAAGAAAGAAAACCGTTGACAAAATGTAAATATAACATGCAGAATAGGAGAAAATATTTGCAAATGATATGACTGATAAGGGATTAATATCCAGCATATATAAATAGATCTAATGAAAACATAACCAGTTTAAGCTCAAAAGGGTTCTAGGCCTGTGTATTTCTTCATGATATTGTCACATCATTACTCTGAATCATATAGACTTTTGTCTACCTCAAAATAGAGATAGAATTGTCTATCACAGTTTTTATGAGGATCAATATTGACAGTGCTTGATGATAATAGCTAACATTTGGTTGGGAACTTTTATGTGCCAGGTTTCACGCTAAGTGTCTTATCTACTTGATATGATTAAACTGTATACAAGGAAAAAAGATACCAAAATAATCTCCCTTGTATGAAAGAGAACACTGAAGATTAGTGAACCTGAGCACGTTGCTGTTTCCGTAAAGGGAAGTTAGGAGAGTCCCAAGAAACTGCGGTCATTAAGCAGCTTTAGAGGTGGATTTCCTGTCCAGGAGCAGCGTGCCAAATTAAACAGAGAGTCTGCAGCTGGAATATCTAGGGACTGACTGAATATAACCAGTAGCTACAGTCCAAATTAATAAAAATGTATAAAATTCATGGTTAAAAGTTGAATAAAAATGTTCGAATTCCATTGCAACAAGAGGAAACTAGGCAACTCAGAATCCAGACAAGACTCTTTTGCAAACTGTCTGTTTGACTTTGCCAAGTGATTTATTCTCCTCAGGGCTCAATTATTCACAGAGGAGTTGAACTATGTGATATCATGGACTCTGATAAGAATAGAACAATAATGCTGGAGAGTGACTTTGCAATAACTCACTATAAATGTGCAGAGTTAAAAAAAAGAAAACCTGTAACAAATTTATAACTTTCACTGTTCAGGTTTCTGAATCACTCATTCATTCATTCAAATATTTATTGGGCACCTACTGTGTACCAGACACTGTACCAAGTAGTGTTTCGGCAGTAAACAAAATGAAGTCTTCATTTTCCTAGTTTAGAAGACAGAAATAAGCAAATATGCAATCTATACTATG
The DNA here is from genome assembly GCF_963930625.1 of Muntiacus reevesi. Taxonomy (NCBI): domain Eukaryota; kingdom Metazoa; phylum Chordata; class Mammalia; order Artiodactyla; family Cervidae; genus Muntiacus; species Muntiacus reevesi. Next base: position 83,656,427 of record NC_089254.1, on the reverse strand, counting down.
TCAGACAGTGATAAATGCTACAGACCAGAGAATAAACAGGGGAAGTTGATGGTGAAGGGAAGTATCCCACCCCAGTGTCCTCCAGATTCTTCTGTGAACATATCAGGCCCACTCCCAAATGTGCACCTCTGATCCATTGGCTGAAATATCCTCCCCCAAACATCCCCACAGTCAACAGTTATCTGCTAAATTCAAACAGTGTCTGCTAAAGCTGCCCAACACATGAAAATCCCACTCTCCCCCATTCTGCTTTTTCGTTTTTTTTTTTTTTTCCCATAAATCTAACATCTGAAACAAATTGCTGATTTATGTATTGACTGTCTCCTCCAGAAAGACTATGAGTTCTAAGAAGGCAAGGCTTGTCTACGGCCATACCACCCTGAACGCACCCTATCTGGTCTAATCCCGGAAGCTAAGCAGGGTCGGGCCTGGTTAGTACTTGGATGGGAGAAGGCAAGGCTTTTTGTTTTGTTCAAGGATATGTTTCAAAGCCTAGAACAGTGCCTGATAAGAAGTGAGAATTAATACATCAATTCATGTACAAATTGATTAATAGGTGAATAAATGAATTAAGAAGATGATGTGGAAAGACTTCTCTGAAGAGGTGACTAGTAAAAACTTGATATTTAAAACTCAAAAGTTAAGGAAAGTTGTTAATTAAATTTTGCCACATGCAGTTGATAGAGAATTATGTGGCTTTAAAGTACTTAAATTCTACTTATATTAAATAGCATAAAACTACTTACAATATATGGTTAAGTGAAAAATATGAGATGCAAGAATACACATATATTATTCTTTATATTATTTAGAATCATGTTTTAAAAATATCTTTATAAGAAAAGCTAGCAAGAAATACATCAAAAGTTACCAGTATATATTATAGTGATTTTTGGTTATTTTTTGGTTATTTCCATTACATTCACAAGTTTTCTATAATGTGTTTTCTAAAAATAATATGAAAATATTTCAAAGTTAATCTGCATGTTGCTACCTGTCTCCTATGGTATTATAATTTTCTTTTTTTTTTCTTGTTGTCACAGCTTTCATGATTTTTTTCATTTATTTTTATTAGTTGAAGGCTAATTACTTTACAATATTGTAGTGGTTTTTGTCATACATTGACAAAAACCACTATAATTTTCATTTTGTTTGTATTTTACATTTAGAATTAGACCTTCACATTGTCAGTAACCCCTGACAAGCAGGGACCCAGAGTTGCAAAGTAAAATCTATATTACAAATATTTCACAGAAAGATAAAAGAGGTGGAAAAGGAGATTGAGTCAACTCTCATGCCTTCTATAATAGCATCAGGCCTGTCTTGAGGTTACCTTCCATAGAGATCGTCTCTAGGCAAAGGAAATTCTATCAACTGAAATGGTGCCTTTCAAGAGAATGGAGAAGGCAACGGTACCCCACTCCAGTACTCTTGCCTGGAAAACCCCATGGACGGAGCAGCCTGGTGGGATGAGGTCCATGGGGTCGCCAAGAGTCGGATACGACTGAACGACTTCACTTTCACTTTTCACTTCCATGCATTGGAGAAGGTAATGGCAAGCCACTCCGGTGTTCTTGCCTGGAGAATCCCAGGGACGGGGGAGCCTGGTGGGCTGCCGTCTATGGGGTCACACAGAGTCGGACACGACTGAAGCGACTCAGCAGCAGCAGTAGCAGGAGAGAATGCATGTATAAGTGATTATACATAGAACATAACCTCAGGAGGAGGAAATTGCCCAAGACCTCATTTCATTCTAAGTGTCTCTGTTACTTTGGTGATCCAGAGAAGACAACTGAAGATTTAGCAACATGTATTAATAGAGAAAGTATGCTTGGGATGTGTTATCTCACTTATTCTTCCAAATAATTCACTAAGAATCATATTACCAAATCATATTACCAAATTTCAGATGAGAAAAGGGGGGAATATGGATAACTTTCCCAGAGTCACATAACCAGATGGATAATGAAACAATGATTTAAATTAGATTTAAACTGATTTAAAAACCCACTACTCTAAACTCACATATGGGGGCCAAAATACCCAGTAATTCTTGATAAGACCCTTCCCAGTTGTATTTCTGGGTCCCTTAAATGTCATGCATTAAAATATTTTTTAATTAATGATTTTTGCTTGCAAAAGACACCAACCCCACTTTCATTAACAGGTCTCCAGTTTCTACATCTAGAGCAATATCAGCCTAGGCAAGCATGAATACTATCCTGAAGTCTTTCACTTTATTTCCATGAACAGCGTCTGTGAGGGAGGGATTCATGGTGGGTGAGAGAGGCACCATATTGGAATACACGTCTTTGCAGGGAGTTGATTACATCTCCCCTTGCCTCAGTTCCTGAGCCCTTGTGAGAAGTCACAACAGGAACTGCTCATTGAGCAGTTCTGCACTCATTGAGCCCAGGCAAGGAGAAGAAGCCTGAAGAAGTTTGAGCATAAGGCTGGAACAGGAATTCTGCATTTAATTCTCTTCAAAGGACCAGGTGATCAGATCCCTAAGGTGACCCCATTTGTTAAATCACATAATTGCTTACTAATATGTCCGTAAGTAAATTGCTAGCTGGAAGGGCAATCACTGAAATTAATAATTTACCATTTAGATGTATACTTTCATGTATCAATGTTTATATGAAACTAAAATATATTAGTTCTAGGTTAAATACAGCTTAAACCTTCCAGTAAGGAAGAAGAGTGCATTGATTTTACTCCTGGATCTGGCTTCTTAGCCAAATTGGAGCCAAAGGATGCAGTGTTTCCTGTTTATATCAAGTGACACACGTGTCTACTTGTGCCTCTCAGTGGATTTCATGTGAGAAAAAAACTGTTACAAGTTTCATCTCTTCCCTAAGTGATGACCCTAGAGGCCACGCAATTCCCTTTAAGCTCAATTATCTCACCACTGACGGTTCTGATAACCTGTGGAAACCAGCAGACACAGTGTGAGTAGTGAGCCCGAAAAAGAGGAAGGCCCAGAGCAGCCAGCAGCCGTCTTCATTTCTCTGCAGTCAGTCCCTTGGTACCCCTGATAGCAATGACAGGAGAATCTCTCTGCCAGCACTGCCAGGTCTGTGTCAGACGCTCTGCCTTTCACAGTAAATTCTCCGTCCTCGGAGGCCTCGATGTGGAAACTCGCAGGGTTCAGGTGAAGGTAATTAGGCGTTTTCTATACCTTCCTTCTGCATCTCCTGTTATTCCTGCAGACATGAAGGCTGCACGCCTCAGCGGCTCTGGTCACATTGACTATGTAGCTCCCTAAGTCAGAACTCACAAATTGCTTCACCTTTAATATAGTTGCCCTAGAAATGTAGAAACAAATAGGATCTAGTGTTTTTCTAGTACTAGTTGTGTTAGGGCATCTAGACCCACGAGGCAGCTCTTTGGACTTGACTGACACTTAATGGATTGGTTCCAGCCAGTGAACTCAGGCTCAGGTGCTGTAACACAGGGGACCCAGACCAAAAAAGATGAAGGTGGTCATGACAGGAGATGGGAAATCTATTGTCTTAGGCTAACTGAGCTCAGAAATGGGTCCAGCGTCAGCATACGTGACCTTGGGCTGTGCTCAGTCGCTCGGTCCTGTCTGACTCTTTGCAACCCCGTAGATTGTAGACTGCCAGGCTCCTCTGTCCATGGGATTCTCCAGGCAAGAAAACTGGAGTGGGTTGCCATTTCTTCCTCCAGGGGATCTTCCCAACCCTGGGGATCAAATCCATGTCTCCTGTGTCACCTACATTGCAGGCAGATTCTTTACCTCTGAGCCATTAGGGAAGCCCCATAAGTGACCTTGCCTTCTTCCAATTTACATTATTTTTTCTTCTTCCTTCTAAATCCCAAGTTAATGGGTGTGAAAGAAAGAGAAACAAACCCAAATTTAGAAATCATGCCAGAGTTGTTGTCCTCTGGCCACCTTTCAACTGTGTGTACTTTTCAGGTTGCGTTAGAACCTAAATTATTCTGTTCTACCAAATTATTCTTGACCATCAACCTGAGCCTTCTGGATTTTCCTGTTATGCTCAAACATAGACCGCCCTGGGCTCTAGCCTCCTCTACACAATTCAAACACAGGGATGCCTAGAAGGCTGACCAAGTCATTTGTGTGTGTTCCTATTGTGTGTTCTAAACAGAGACTCCTGGTTTTGCACCCAGCTTCCTGATGACTGGTCAGGAGCCACATGGGCTAGAGGGGAAATATCACATCTGGAGAGTCAGGTACCGATCCTCTCAGTGTCTACGTAATTCTTATATATGGACAGAGGAGGCTTTTAAATTTATATTGTCACAAGTAATTTCATAAACAACATCTTGGTAGCAACAAATTGAACATGTAGATGAAATTCTAGGAATAATATCAGATTACCATGAACTTGCAAAAAAATAAATTTAACAAAAAGCATTGAGGATACAAGCATTATAATTCAAGGCAAAATATGCTATGGAGATATAAACAAAAAACATCTGGAAATACAGGAGAGACTGTGGTTAATGTGGGTTGGGGAAAACTAGAAACATTTCTTGAAATAGGTAGTTTTTAATTGGAAGAAATTTGAAGAGAAAAATCTTACTTTAAATGGTGTTATTTTTTCCACTAATTTCTCCATAGAAGATAAATAAGTTCAGTGTGGATATTAGAAATTACTGTCTAATCACACTTTTCAAAATATGATGTCACACATTTTATGTAATGGCTAAATGTAAGGGCTCCAGAGTCGTACCATTTGTGGTTAGTATCAGCTTCACCATAAGCGAGCCTAAGTAGCTGTTACCCTAGTTAGATTTCTTCTCATTTCCTCTTCTATGAATGAGAATGCTAGTCCATACCTCCTAAGGGTTTTATGATCAGTAAATGAGCTAACCCAAAATAAAAAAGCACTTAGTACAATCCTGGAATACAGTAAATATTCAAGAATCGTCAATATTAGCCATCTTAATACAAGTTCCCTGGAGAGCTTCCCTGGTGGCCTTCCCTGGTGGCTCAGAGGTTAAGGCATCTGCCTGCAATGAAGGAGACCTGGGTTCGATCCCTGGGTCGGTAAGATCCCCTGGAGAAGGAAATGGCAACCCACTCCAGTATTCTTGCCTGGAGAATCCCATGGAGGGAGGAGCCTGGTAGGCTACAATCCACAGAGTCACAAAGAATCGGACACGACTGAGTGACTTCACTTTAATACAAGTTCATCTTTATTGAGCTACTTCTATGCATCAGGTGCTTTAATTATAAAACAATTTTGCCATGGGATATCTGAGAGCTCTGATTAGAGTAAGTTCTATAGGAAAATAAGAAATAATTTAAATAGTAACTATACTGCCAAGTGGAGAAGGAAATGGCAACCTACGACAGTATTCTTGCCTGGAAAATCCCATGTATAGAGGAGCCTGGCGGGCTACAGGCCATGGGGTTGCAGAAGAGTCTGACAAGACTTAGAGACTAAACAGCAACATACTGCCAAGTTACCATCTTGACTCAAATGAAGTCAAATTCATGTCTCCCCAAATAACAATGCCCACAGTTCTCAGGGCAGCACTTTCTCCAATAGTACTGATTAGATCTTGCAGATTGAAAACAGTAGAGTTCATTATTCATTTGAATATAATACAATCTACCAATAATTATGATTGGAGGCTAAATGTAAAATAATAGGATGACACTATTCTTTAATTTCTTAGAGTAATGCAAATGTTAAACGAGCCAGTGCTTAAATATTACCCTCTCTAATTAAATGGAAAAACATATTAAATATATATTTATGGAACTGATATCTTCCCAAACAAGATATTATTTTGAGACAATTTGCCTATAAATAGCCAGCAAAAGTTGTTTAGTCAAACTTGACTAGGGATGTATACACACAAACCAGCTATAAGTATATGACCTGGAAACAGAATCCCAAAGTTTTCCATCTCCAAATGTGAGGGATGCCTTGCATTCATCCTAGCCAAATTCCCTTGGTTGAAAACAAAAAGCGAAGTTTTCAGTTTGCAACGCTCTCCCCAAAACTTTGCGTCTACAGTGACTCAGAGGACTTTTTAAAACATTTTTATTTTATATCAGAGGGGTTTTGTGTCATTTGGATTTCTAGGCTAGGAAAAAGGAACACAATGTTTAGGGCCCACAAGATCTGATTTGATCCAGCCCTTATAACTGATCCCTGAAAATATTTGTTGCTAATTTTAGAGTACCTAACTTAATGGGCTTTATTTATTATTCATCCAGTCATAGATTTTTCTCAGTTAAGATATGGTTAAGATAGATGAAAATAAAATTTCAGCAGGGAGAATTTTGGTTTTGTAATCCTAAAGTATTACTGTTTTAGTGTTTAAAGGTTAACATAAATCTAGGTCATTTAAGAGGGAAAATAAAAGTAAAATGTGTACAATTGGTTTCCTAATTTTTTCTGCAGTTGATTTTCTAAGTAAGTTTGTTATTAATAATCATAATACATTCCCCCATTCTTTAGAATATTAAACGTTCACCTTATACTCTAAGGATCTATTTCCATAGGTTATATGCTGGAAAATGTTATTGGGTGATTTTGTGGACATTAAAAGCAGAACTTTAAACAGTACTTTTCCTTTGGGCATTTTATATTAGTATCAATACTTGAGAGAGAAGTCTCCTTACCTGCACTTTTATAGTCTACTAAAATGAAAGATTTTACAATCCCAGTTTTCAAAGTTTTTTTTTGTTTGTTTGTTTTTTCAGCAATTTCCTTGCAATCTTCAAAAACAAGAAAATATTTTGGTTTAAACGATTAATAATTTCTTTTCAGGCTCACATCTATTTCCATTTCCCAGGACCAAGGTGTCTGCTGAACAGGTCAGAGATGACATGACAAGTGAAGGAAGAGTTTTTGTGAGGCTCAAATGAGACAGTGTAAGCGAAATGGTTTTGAGAATTATCCATGATATGACGAATACTGGCAAGAGGCGGACTAAGAAATGCAGAGCCCAGAATGAGGACTCTGCTGGGTCCAGGTCCATTGCCTCTTTTAAAAAACACCTTGAAAGATGATGCTGAGAAAGTGCTGCACTCAATATGCCAGCAAATTTGGAAAAGTCAACAGTGGCCACAGGACTGGAATAGGTCAGTTTTCATTCCAGTCCCAAAGAAAGGCAATGCCAAAGAATGCTCAAACTACCGCACAATTGCATTCATCTCACACGCTAGTAGAGTGATGCTCAAAATTCTCCAGGCCAGGCTTCAGCAATATGTGAACCATGAACTTCCAGATGTTCAAGCTGGTTTTAGAAAAGGCAGAAGAATCAGAGATCAAATTGCCAACATCCGTTGGATCATCAAAAAAGCAAGAGAGTTCCATAAAAACATCTATTTCTGTTTTATTGATTATGCCAAAGCCTTTGACTGTGTGAATCACAATAAACTGTGGAAACTTCTGAAAGAGATGGGAATACCAGACCACCTGACCTGCCTCTTGAGAAACCTGTATGCAGGTCAGGAAGCAACAGTTAGAACTGGACATGGAACAACAAACTGGTTCCAAATGGGAAAAAGAGTACATCAAGGATGTATATTGTCACCCTGCTTATATAACTTCTATGCATAGTACATCATGAGAAATGCTGGGCTGGAGGAAGCACAAGCTGGAATCAAGATTGCCGGGAGAAATATCAATGACCTCAGAAATGCAGATGACACCACCCTTATGGCAGAAAGTGAAGAAGAACTAAAAAGCCTCTTGTTGAAAGTGAAAGTGGACAGTGAAAAAGTTGGCTTAAAGCTCAACATTCAGAAAACTAAGATCATGGCATCTGGTCCCGTCACTTCATGGGAAATAGATGGGGAAACAGTGGAAACAGTGGCTGACTTTATTTTTGGGGGCTCCAAAAGCACTGCAGATGGTGATTGAAGCCATGAAATTAAAAAACGCTTACTCCTTGGCAGGAAAGTTATGACCAACTTCGACTGTATATTAAAAAGCAGAGACATTACTTTGTCAACAAAGATCTGTCTAGTCACAGCTATGGTTTTTCCAGTGGTCATGTATGGATGTGAGAGTTGGACTGTGAAGAAAGCTGAGCGCTGAAAAATTGATGCTTTTGAACTGTGGTGTTGGAGAAGACTCTTGAGAGTCCCTTGGACTGCAAGGAGATCCAACCAGTCAATGCTAAAAGAGATCAGTCCTGGATGTTCATTGGAAGGACTGATGTTGAAGTTGAAATGCCAATACTTTGGCCACCTGATGCGAAGAGCTGACTCATTTGAAAAGACCCTGAATCTGGGAAAGATTGAGGGCAGGAGGAAAAGGGGATGACAGAGGGTGGGATGGTTGGATGACATCACCGACACAACAGACATGGATCTGGGTGGACTCTGGAGTTGGTGATGGACAGGGAGGCCTGGAGTGCTGCAGTTCATTGGGTTGCAAAGAGACGGACGTGACTGAGGGACTGAACTGAACTGAAGGGATCAGAGCTTCTACCTCCGCTCACATCGATACTTTCCTGAATACAGAGATGTAATAGTCACATTATGTGATTCCCATGAATTCCTGTTACGTGTAAAGTTCAATCCAGTCTCTAAACCTTTCTTATCTCTCTCACACAGTTCTTGGACAGCTGTTCTGTTCTGTTTTGTTTTATTTTGTTTCAGTCTTTGTTCTCTTTACTTTTCAGCTTTGGAGACTTCTATTGAGATATCTTTGAGGTCAGAGGATCTTTCTTCATCTTTGCCTAGTCTAATAAGGCCATCAAAGATATCCTCAATTTCTGTTACAGTGTTTTTGATCTCTAGCTTTCATCTTGTTTTTTTCTTAGTACTTCTGTCTCGCTGCTTACATTGTCCATCTGTTCTTGTATTTGTTCTACTTTATCTGTTAGTGCCCTTAGCATACTAGTAGTTATTTTAAATTCCTGGTCTGACAATTCTGACACCCTGATGTATCTGACTCTAGTTCTGGTGCTTTCTTTGTCTCTGCGATTGTGTTTTTGCCTTTTAGTATGTCTTTAAATTTTTTTCTTGATAGCTAGACAAGATTTAATTTTTCTCAGTAGGCAGATAGCTCATACTGGGGAACAGGAGCTGCTATAAATAGAATTTTGCGGAAAGTTAGTAAAGTGTGGGGGGAATGGAAGCGCTCACAGTCCCATGATTAGATCTCCGTCTTAGTGAGCCTTTGCCTCTGGACTGTGAATTTCACAACTGCTTCTCAATTTCCCCGCCACATTGCCTCTTAGGTGGGACAAGCTGGCTAGATAGGGCTAGATATGAATATTTCCTTTCTTCCAAGTGGAAAACTAGAGCTGGCTCTGAGACAGGAAGTAGATGGGCCCCCCAGGGTGAAGCGATGGGAGATTCATTCTCTGTGGACCTCACTCCACCAGTGAGACTTCAAATTGCAGTTTCTGGAGTTCTCGCTTATAATCCCAGACTGCAAGCTGATATCATCATCAATTTGCATGCAAAAATGCAGCTCTGGCTTTAGCATCTTTACAGCATCTCCTGAGTCATAGGATTTCATTAAACTCTAGGCACTGCGGCCAGGACTCCAGGGGCTCAAGAGTTCTGAGACCCACTCCCTTTCTTATCTAAAGTGCTGTGTGACCAGCCATGCTTGCAGGCAGGTACGGAATCTGGGCAGTGTCTGGGCAGGTCAGAAGCAAGGGCAGAGGCCTGCTCTCCTGCTTCTGAAACCTGAACAAAACTTCCCCCATTTTAATTTCCCTAACAGTCAACCTAAGGATTATTTAGGCTAAAGAGCATAGGAATAAGGCAAAATAACCCAAGCAGTCATGCTGATTCTACAAGTCAAATAACAATTCCAAATGGTCAAAAGACACAAGATAATCAAAGAAACAAGCAAGAGGTTAAACAATGCAGAAAACCGTTTCTGAGAGGTAGGTGACATAGTACGGAAAAAGTCCCACCATGAATGAGAAGTATATTTTTGTACATTAACCTCTATATCCATTAACATAACAGTGGTAACAATAGAATATGTTATCAAGGTATGATTATATTGTTCTATGAAATTTTGGAATACTTTTGTTCCCTGCAAAATTATACAGGGGTTCTAAGGAAAAGTTAATCTTAGGAACAGACAAACTAGGAAATAGCATTTGAGTATATAATATCTGAGTTTTCATGGGGGGAAAATAATAGGTGGTCCCTTCCCAATATAAATGATCATGTATTAGGAATCCAGAGAAAGTGGTTCCTGATACATAGAGGTAGTGTTTACAATATGAGTTACAATATATTCTAGTTGAGGGACTAGTTCAAAAAACATACTGTAAATTTTAGGGAAAGTAGTCCATTTACAATAGTTGATGGAGTTCTCTAATAAGGAGTGTTTCCCAAATGCGAGAAGTTGGTCCACATAGACATCCCTCATTAGCCTCATCATAGTTTATCAGTAAATGGGTGTGACTATTAAAGTAACACATGAAATTGGTACATACTACTTGTGTTCAAGGCTTGCATTATATCTTTACCACTGCTGTATAACCTAGCAGACAGATTTTGTCCCTAAAAAGGCAAAGTTAATTAGGACAGGTCTTATTTGCTGAGCAGGTGAAGTTATCCTGAGTTCAGGTTTGGCTCAGGTTTCTCCAGCTGAAGATTTCCAAGTAGACTTCTTCATAATTTTCTTTTAATTGCAGCATATCCTTGAAGGTTGAGCTGTGAATGACAATCCACATTATAGTCAGGCTCCTGAGAGTAATCTACTCATGAGAATAACAGTGGGTTAACGGCACATGTTTCCACTTTTCCTGTCTGGAATCATCACTAACATGGTGTTAGTCTTCCCCTGTGCAATCACATCAGCAGGTATGGGAGGACCACTAGACCGCTTTACCCAACTTTGGCTCTGATTGCATGTATTTCATTTATGGATCCAAACCCTCCATCATCTCTAACTGTTAATATGGTGGGAGGTTCTCCATTGTGTACTTTGCCAATCACACATGAAAGAATCAGCAATTGGGTGATTCAATTATGTTTATTAATAAAAAAATTATTCGTTCCTTCATTTTGTAAAATTGCTTGGATTTCTCCTTAGTAATCTGGGTCTATAACTCCCCTACAGACACAGATCCTTTTAAATACTAAACTGGAGCATTCTTTGATTAATCTAAAGTGTCTGGGAGGCATTTTTTATTCCAGTAACAGCTGAAATAACACATATCAAACTTTTAGTAAATCTGTGGTCAGATACAGAGTACAAATTCAATCTGGCAGCCTCAGGAGTTGCTCAGAAAGGAGCTAGTGCTCCTGGATTAATTTCCCAATACTTGATTGTCTCAGGATAGAAGTTTATTTTATAAACATGTAAGTTTGGAATTGTTATTCTCATTAAAGAAATTTCTAATTCTCCTGTATGTTTATTATTTAAACTATTGAGGACAGTATTTAAGTTAGCCCTCCAGTTTTTCATAAGAGCCCTCTCCAAGTTTAATTAATTGCTGTTTAAGCAAACCATTCATTTCCTCTTCTGTCTAGTCTCTCACCTCATTCTATGCTCAGAAATCTACTATAAAAATTTCTCTGCCTGCTGACCCTCAAACCTAGAACCCTGGGTCATCTTCCATACTTCCCAATTCCAATTTCTCCAAGGGTTCCTCTTTGCAACTATCAATCAGACCCCCTTCACTCCAGGCCTTGGTAGCCTCCACACTGCTATGGGCAGCGTATCAGCCTGGCCACTACCCAGAAGATTGAATTATGAACTTTATAGATACTCAGTCTCAAGGAATGCCCCAGCTTAGGAAGACTTATCACAGGCATAAGCTCTATAGACAAGGGATCACTCCAAAAGAAAGTCCTGGCAACCTGTGGCACTGGTTTAAAAACCCTTCTCTACCCATGCCAGAACTGGGTTCCTTGTGCAAGGTCACAAGGAGGGCCAGAGATGTCTGTCCAAAAGTTGATGGGAGTGTAGAGTACATCTGAAACCCCACCAGGTTCAAGGGGAATTTGGGGGATGCCCTGAATTCCTTCAGGTTAAAACCTCCTGGTAAATGTTTCTGGAATGCCAGATTCACTCTAGGAGCACTCTCTTGTTCTCAGTTGTAGGTTATTCAACATGGGAGGATCCCCTTTCAAGCCAGAAGAAACACCTCTGGAACGTATCCTTAAGAACTGGATTTTTTTTTTTTTTTTTAATTGAAGGGTTAAAAAAGGAAAAATAAGTTCTACTGTAGCAGTGCCCAAACTTTGTATAAGTTGGAGAGTGGATAAAAATGGTTTGAAAACAGGTCTCTAAATTACAATACATGCTGCAATTGGATCTTTATTGCCACAGCATGAGAAAGTTGAGTGAGATTCCCTATATTCCCTAGAAAGGCTTTTGTGGTCCTTTACCAAAATCCTGCCCCATCCGGCTCTTGTAACTTAAAACCTGGAGAACCAGAAGGCTCTCCCAACATTTTGGATGATCCCCTTCTAAGCCCCCCTGTAGGAGAAACTGAGCTCTTGTTGCTCCAGACTTAGATCTTCCTGCTCCTGACAGTATTCCCACTTAGCCAGTCTGCCCCTGATACTAGGGAGAAACTCAAAAAGTTACCACTGGGGCCCACAAACTCCTAGATGTAGCCTTTAGGGTATTTAATAATGGAGACCAAGTTCAGGAGGAAGAGAGAATCCAATGTGAGAAAAAACAGGTCAGGGCTCATGCACAACTGATAGCCATTGCTATCGGCCATGCTTTGTGACTTTAGGACAACCCAATGGGGCCAAGAAAGTCCAACTATTCATCCGGGGGTAAGAGCAACAAGGGAGAATGTTACAGATGCAAGTCAACTGGCCACTGGGCCCAAGATCACCAGAAAGAGCCCCTCAAGGCATGCCCAGCCTGCAAACAAACAGGTCACTGGAAGAGGGACTGCCCTCAGTTCCAAAGTGGGAAGGGGGACTCCTACTCCCAAGATGGCCATGCTGGATGACTGATGCAGCTGAGGGATTCTGGCAGCTCCCCTCAATAAGATGTCTATTACCATGAGCCCTGGGTAGTCCTTGAAGTGACAGGTAAGAAGATCCATTTCTTAATTGATACAGGAGCCACATAAATGATCTTAATTTCTCAGGCTGGACCTCTCTCCTCCAAAAGCCGTACTATGATGATGGAAAGCCTTGTACCCATTATTCTACTGAACCTCTCACTTGCCAATGTGAGCAGTGGTTGACTTCACATGCCTTTCTAGTTGTGCCCCAGTGTTCTACCCCTCTTCTTGGGAGGGACCTTCTGGGCTCCGTTGGGGCCATGCTCTGGTTAGGAGGTCCCAAGAAGCCCCTTATCTTGACTTTGACTAAGACACACCAGCCAGAAGAGCAAGATTCTATTCCCAGCCATAGTCTACAAGCAGTTTGGGACAAAGAAATCCCTGGAAGGACCATTAACAACCAGCCTGTAAGAATTAGCCTAGGCCAGAAACCACCTTTCCCAACTTTGAATCTGTCTGAAATTGGGAAAGGAGTACACCAAGCCTGTATATTGTCACCTTGCTTATTTAACTTATACGCAGAGTACATCATGTGAAGCGCCAGGCTGGATGAAGCACAAGCTGGAATCAAGATTGCCGGGAGAAATATCAATAACCTCAGATATGCAGATGACAGAATGCCTTATGCTTTATGGAATATGGCCATATGCCTTATGCCATATGCCTTATGGCAGAAAGTGAAGAGGAACTAAAAATCCTCTTGATGAAAGTGAAAGAGGAGAGTGAAAAAGCTGGCTTAAAACTCAACATTCAAAAAACTAAGATCATGGCATCTAGTTCCATCAACTCATGGCAAATAGATGGGGGAAAAGTGGAAACAGTGGCAGACTTTATCTTCCTGGGCTCCAAAATCACTGCAGATGGTGACTGTAGCCATGCAATTTTTTTTTTCATAGAGACAGGATTTTTATTATCATTCTGAATTTCCAACTGGTATTATTTTCCACCTGGAAAGCCATGAAGCATCTCAAAATCAAACCATGTAAAGAGTAATAAATGTTTTGATCATCAAATCCTCTATTTCTTTCTTTTTTCTCTTTTATTATTATTTTTTTCATTTATTTTTATTAGTTGGAGGCTAATTACTTTACAACATTGTAGTGGTTTTTGCAATACATTGACATGAGTCAGCCATGGATTTACATTTGTTCCCCATCTTGATCCCCCCTCCAATTTCCCTCCCCATCCCATCCCTCTGGGTCTTCCCAGTGCACCAGCCCTGAGCACTTGTCTCATGCGTCCAACCTGAGCTGGTGATATGTTTCACACTTGATAATATACATGTTTCAATGCTATTCTCTCAGATCATCCCACCGTCGCCTTCTCCCACAGAGTCCAAAAGTCTGTTCTATACATCTGTGTCTCTTTTTCTATCCTGCATATAGGGTTATCATTACCATTTTTTAAATTCCATATATATGCGTTAGTATACTGTATTGGTGTTTATCTTTCTGGCTTACTTCACTCTGTATAATGGCCTCCAGTTTCATCCATCTCATTAGAACTGATTCAAATGTATTCTTTTAAATGGCTGAGTAATATTCCATTGTGTATATGTACCATAGCATTCTTAAGCCATGCAATTAAAAGATGCTTGCTCTTTGGAAGGAAAGTTATGACAAATCCAGACAGTGTATCAAAAAGCAGAGATATCACTTTGCTGACACAGGTTTGTATAGTCAAAGCTATGGTTTTTCAGGAGTCTGTACAGATGTGAGAGTTGGACCATAAAGAAGGCTGAGTGCCAAAGAATTGATGCTTTCAAATTGTGGTGCTGGAGAAGACACATGAGGGTCCCTTGGACTGCAAGGAGATCCAACCATCAATCCTAAATGAAGTCAACCCTGTATATTCACTGGAAAGACTGATACTGAAGCTGAAACTCCAATACTTTGGCCACTGATGTGAAGACCTGACTCATTAGAAAGGACCCTGATGCTGAGAAAGATTGAAGGCAGGAGGAGAAGGGGGCGACAGAGGATAAGATGGTTGGATGGCTTCACTGACTCAATGGGCATGAGGTTGAGCACACTCCAGGAGATAGTGAAGGACGGGGAAGCCTGCCGAGCTGCAGTCCATGGGGTCACAAAGAGTCAGACATGACTGAGTGACTGAACAACAACCAAGAAACTGCCTATCCTAATAAGAGACAATATCCTATAGTGTTGGAGGTGAAGAAGGTTTTACCACCCCTTGGATAAATTTCCAAGGCGTGGCCTCTTGGGTACCCTGATAGTCTCCATGCAACACATCTATTCTACCAGGTATTAAGCCAAACGGTGGATATAGGATGGTACATGATCTTAGGGCAATAAACCACACAGTTGTCACTATACTTTCCCTCTTGGCCAATCCTTATAACATATTAACTCAAATCCTTGAGGACACTAAATAGTTTACTATACTTAATCTCAAGGATGCCTTCTTTTGCATTCCAGTTCATTCCTCTTCACAGTGTCTGTTTGCCTTCAAGTGGGCTAATCTTGACTCAAGCCAAAGCAGAAATATACCTGGACAGTATTGCCTCAGGGATGTTGTGACAGCCCACACCTGTTTGCCCAGGCCTTAGGAAAGGAACCAAGGGAACAGATGTCTGGTGGCACATAGACCTGAAATTGCTCATACCTCTCTCTGACCAGTGGAAGATTATTAAAGGACTACATGATTCTCTCCATCTGGGGAGAGATACAATGTGTATGATTGTTTTTTGGATCTTTTACAGGGAAAGAGCTCCTGGAGATAATTAAAAGAGTTACTCAAGTCTGTGCCCTTTGTGCGATCTGTAATCCAGGAGGCAACGTCAAGGAGAAGACTTGTCTAGGAGAAAACTGGCAAATAGATTTCACTCACATGCCCTCTTTCCAGGGCTTCTAATACTTATAGACTAATAAGGTAACTTTACTGAATGGATGGAGCTCTTCCCTACTAGAACAAAACCTTTTAAGTTGCTGGAGACGGAACTGACTGCTTGGATTTGGATTTGTTCATCTGTAATAGAGTTATATAATACCATACTTCCATAGAATTTGGAACACTGGGAGCATCTATGTGAAAGACTGAAACTTTAGTAGATTGAACAATTTCCCAAATGTCAGACCACAATTCCTTTCCCCATGACTCTCTGGAGTGAATTTGCCAGTTGTTATTTACTCATAGGGGAAGCTCAGTAGCCAATCCATTGGCTACCAACCAAGAATCTGTGTATATATGGCATTCAGTTAAATTCTTTTGCTGATAAACAGCTTGCAACTTGACAAACTGGCTACTTTCACCTTCCTTAGTAGTTGTCATTAACTCAGTAGTGACCAGATTATATACCACCACTTTTCAATAGCGAGTGGATCCTATATATTGAGTTGATTCATCAGTGAACCATATGTGCTGTTTTTCTCATGCAGTTAGAAAGTCAAAGGGCCTTCCCCATTTTATAAGCAACTCAGTTATCTCAGGCCTAATTACAGCCTCCTGCTTGAGGCCTTCAATAGAATTTCAGAAATCTTTTCATTGAATGCAGTGACCCCATGTGACCTAAGTTTGGCTCCGTTCTGACTATTCCATTTCCATTTTATTATGCTGGACTCCTGGGTTTGCCCAGTCCTGTAGGTTTTGGGTGAACTTTGCACCTATTGCATGATTGGCACTTGAGGTCTTAATATTACAGTATGATCTACAGCCGATTGTTCCATATCAATCAAAGTCCAATAATAAGCCAATAACTGTTTTTCAAAAGTAGCATAGTTTCTCCCAGCCTCTGGAAATTTCCGACTCCAAAAGTCCAAAGGCATTCTTTTGCCTTGCTGTTTTTGCCATAAACTTCAATTAGCATATAGTTCATCAATAAATATATGTGATTTTATGTCCCCTGGTTGTCGTTAATGGGGCATCTGATCCCCATTAAAGGTAGATTACTGAGATAAACTTTAAAATAATTCAATTAAACTTTTAGCGATAAAACATAACAACAAGGAACTGTCTGGGAAGTGAGTCTTGGTCAACATGAATCTCAATTAACAAAACTTTTAGTATTCAATATTCAGTGAAATATATAATTTATTTTGTGAGGGCATTAACCCTGCAGCCAGGAAAGGCTTTATCCCATCAAATTTAAAAAGTGAAGTTTGTCAGGAAGCTGGGATAAGTCAGGCAACTGTCTTGGATTTCCCATAGCCCCATTTCTTTGATTTACAGCTATTGTTTACTCATTTTAAATTCCTTGACTTAGGAGTAGACTGTTGCCATGTTATAAGGACATCAGGATAGCAAAGAATCGGACAATGAGGGGTTAATTTTTTGTAGCAGCAAAATAGCTTGATCTATATGGATCTATATATGTCACAGTCTTCGTAGATCATTGTGAAATAATATTTATTAACTTTACCAAAGTAACAAAAGATTGTAAAAACAAATATAAATCACTTACAGGCAAAGAAATTCACATAAGCTATTATCAAAAGTGACATTCCAAGAAAACCTTATTCTCTTAATGGAGAAAGAAAATCAAATTTCAGTCTGATACCAGCTTACTGTTAATAATAAAATTTATCTAGTTAATTTTAATTTCATCTTAGAAGGTCCTTTCCATAAATCTTGATGAGACGGTAGTATTTTTTTTGCAAGAGCATCAGAGTAAAATCATAGCTTTCCATAATAAAGGCTTAAGAAGGCACTTTTAAACTCTGATTATATTTCAATTAACAAAATAACTTTGGTCACTGCTGTGACATGTAACACTTTAATATAATAACTAGAATTATTACTTAGAACGTTTTACCAGGATATATCAGATCTTTATGAATTCTATATAATTTTTAGAAAATCTGCATTAGTTGTATTTACTGTGCACAATAACATGAGAAGATGTATCCCTTATTTAACAGTACTTCCCACATACCTCGAACACACCAAATGAACCTAATTAGCTTAATATCTTTCTTTGGGAGGACTCGGGGGCCCTCTGAAGCACCCCAAGGTTACCAGAGGAAATAATAATTAATTTATTCAATTATCCAAATGTCTGCTTTCCCAGCCTTCCTTGAAGGTAGAGTGCTGCTATGTGACTGTGGCCAAGACAATTAGATCCGACTCTAGACTTTGAATTGAGATCTTAGGAATCAAATCAGCTAGAAGGTGGTTGTGCCAGTGGAAATTTGGAAGTTTCTGTTATTCAGATAACAGAAATTCCAATGTCCAGGAATGGCAGGGCGTGCCAAAGATCCCGAATCTGATATCCACGGTGTGAACGTTCAGTTTAGTTGCTCACTTATTTCTGACTCTTTGCAACTCCATGAACTGCAGCATGCCAGGCTTCCCTGTCCATCACCAACTCCCAGAGCTTGCTCAAACTCATGTCCACTGAGTTGGTGATGCTATCCAACCACCTCATCCTCTGTGGTCCTCCTTTCTTCCTGCTTTCAATTTTGCCCAGCATGAGAGTCTCCAAATGAGTCAGTTCTTCACATCAGGTGGCCAAAGTATTGGAGTTTCAGCTTCAACATCAGTCCTTCCAATGAATATTCAGGGCTGATTTCCTTTAGGATGGACTGGTTGGATCTCTTTGCAGTCCAAGGGACTCTCAAGAGTCTTCTCCAACACCACAGTTCAAAAGCATCAATTCTTCAGTGCTCAGCTTTCTTTATAGTGCAACCTCACATCCATACATGGCTACTGGAAAAACCATAGCTTTGGCTAGATGGACCTTTGTCAGCAAAGTAATGCCTCTGCTTTTTAATATGCTGTCTAGGTTAGTCATAGCTTTCCTTCCAAGGAGCAAATGTATGAACATTAGGTGACAGCATCGTGCTCATGGAATAGTGTTTTTCTGCTCAGGTCAGACAGGTTTTGTTCTGGTTGCTTCCAAGCTGGAACTCTGACAAGAGATGCTTTGGAACCTGTGACTTGAGTATTTCATCCAGCAGAGCTGATCGCGTGGGCTACATGTTGTATGTAATTATCGTTTTTAACAACCAGGGGTCTCCAGCCAAACCTTATAGCATTTCTCAGGCCTAGGACACGGAAGTAAACAAAAATTGTAAGTAATCTATAAAACTAAGTCCTAAGTTATGCACAAACTATCAGTTTTGAATATACACAAAATATCAGTTTTTAAGGATATGGATATAGACATTTTCCTCACCCCTTCATTGAATAAATATCTGTATTCTTCCCCAATGCAAAAATGAGTATGATTACTTAGTAACACGAAGTATACTGAAGGCATAAATAATGGTCTGAAGAGAACAGAATTTTCAAAAGAGTATAATTTTATGAGTCCATGAAGAATTGTAGTCCTCAAAACTACCCTTTATCTTAGAATTTTTAAAATATACTCTGCCTCAGAGTACGGGGGGAAAATGGATGTGCATAATGTATTCATTAATAGGAAAAAAATCTTTTTCTTTAAATTTAAGATTCAGTTTATGTTAGAGAAGGTTACATATGTACACACACAAAAATATCTATCCTCCCGCAAATTTTCCTGCTTTTGCTTTTGCTCAAAACATCACTATCCACTGATTATTGTTTCCCCTTTGGTCAGCTGTCTCATCTCTGCCACAGGATGTCTTCTTCCATTTACTACAAACTCACTGAGTGGTTCTTGTCTCCTACCCTGGGACACTGTTCATCTCTTTATTCTAGTTAGTGGAGGATGTACATTCCACGGCAGGTGGCCGACAGAGCAAAATGAAGGGGGAAAATGCAGTGCTCGTGTCTTCAGTTTGCTGTGGGTCTCCATGTGATGTTGCCCACACAGTCAGCTCAAGGCCCTGGTGCCCTCTGTCACTCTCCTGATTAAACAAGGCATGCTGGGAGGGGAGTTCCTCACTTGGCACCTTCCAGACAATTCTTTCTGTCCTTCTTCTGACAGTGAAGAATAGAGAGGAAGTCGAGGGCACCCCCTCGGGGCAGGAGGCCCATCGTGTACAGATAAAAGAGTCTGTAGAGAAGTCTCTATGCTCTGGTTATTCCTATGTCCCTGCTCACTCTTTCCTGCCCAAAGTTTTACTTGCTTGTGCTACATTTAAAAAAAAAAAAAAAAAAACCCACCCCTTCCCATTGCAAAAGCTGTCAGTACTCACAACTAGGCCATGTTTTTCTCCTACTAGATATAAATAGTCCTGTGGATGCCAATCTCAAACATGCTTACTCTCACACATTAATAAGATGAGATTAAGCAAGGCCACTTTTTCACTGTGTCTAAGCAGAGATTAAACTAAGAACACAGTGCTACCCACAGAACACCAAACATCCCTCTCTTGCTAAATGAATGTCTTTTGTTCTTTATTCAACATAGAAGTGCCCCTGTGTCCTGACACATCCAATCCAGAGCAAATCCCTGTTTTCTCAGACCCTCTGCCAAATCACCCAACTCAACCTAACCTTGTTCTGACACCCTCTCACTGAACCACTCCGGCTCCCATGGGCACATCTTCCTTTGCTGCCACGTGTCATCACCCAATTCACGGAATGACAGGTGTGATCCTGGTGATCTCTGGGGCCCTGGCACATGTGTGAAAGCAGAGTATTTAGTGTTCAGGAAATTTGTATCAAGCACCTTCTGTATACCAGGTTCCCATTCTAAGTACTAAGAATACAGTAGGGAGCAAAACAGACAAAAACCCTCTGCCTCCACAGAGCTTAAATCCTTGCAGGGGTGCACGCATGCTAAGTCATGTCTAACTCTTTGTGACCCCATGAGCTGTAGCCCACCGGGCTTCTCTGTCCATGGGATTCTCCAGGCAAGAATACTGGAGTGGGTTGCCATTTCCTTCTTCAGATGAAAACAGATAATAAAAAATGTGAATAAATAAACATATAGCATATTGGAATGTCATAATAGCAAAGAAAAGAATTAAGCAAAGATTCTTTTTAGATATGAATGCATCAGTAATCTGTAAAGAAGAGATACGAAAAGAAGATAAAATGGAATCTTGGAGGATGTCCCTGAAAGCATGGAGGTGGGGAAGCAAATACAAAGGCCCTGAGGCAGACACATGCCTGTCCTGTTTAAGGGAATACAAAGAGCCTACTGACTAAGGAAAAAAGACAGAAAGATAAGACGGAGAGTCTTGCATGTCCTTGTTGTGGCTCTGGCTAAGCAATCTAAGTGAGATAAGAAGGAATTGCAGAGTGTGGAGAGAAGAATGGCATGGTCTCACCTGAGTTTAACCAGATTCCTCCGGCTGCTGTGTTGAGGCCAACCTGAAAGGGAAAGGGAACAAAAAGTAGAGAGAGGAAGCCTTTGAAGAGACTTTTGTCAATCCAGGACAGAGATGAGAGTGGCACAATCCAGTTATTTGGAAGAACTTAACAATATTTTTAACAATCACCAACACAGAAAAATAATATTATAATCCATAAATCAATCCTATTAACCAAGGGAGTGAGTGATGTCACTCAGTCGTGGCTGACTCTTTGTCACCCTATGAAATGCGGCACACCAGGCCTCCCTGTCCATCACCAAATCCCGGAGCCTATGCAAACCCATGTCCATCGAGTAGGTGATGCCATCCAGCCATCTCATCCTCTGTCATCCACTTCTCCTCCTGCCCCCAATTCTTCCAAGCATTAGGGTCTTTTCCAATGAGTCAACTCTTCGCAAGAGGTGGCCAAAGTATTGCAGTTTCAGCTTCAGCATCAGTCCTTCCAACGAACACCCAGGACTGATCTCCTTTAGGATGAACTGGTTGGATCTCCTTGCAGGCCAAGGGACTCTCAAGAGTCTTCTCCAACACCACAGATCAAAGCATCAATTCTTCAGCACTCAGCTTGCTTCACTGTCCAACTCTCACATCCATACATGACCACTGGAAAAAGCATAGCCTTGACTACACGGACCTTTGTTGGCAAAGTAATGTCTCTGCTTTTAAACGTGCTATCCAGGTTGGATAACTTTTCTTCCAAGGAGTAAGCACCTTTAAATTCCATGACCACAATCATTATCTACAGTGGTTTTGGAGTCCCCCAAAATGAAGTCTGACTGCTTCCACTGTTTCCCCATCTATTTCCCATGAAGTGATGGGACCAAATGCCATGATCTTAGTTTTCTGAACGTTGAGCTTTAAGCCAACATTTTTACTCTCCTCCTTCACTTTCTTTTTTTTTTTTTTTTTAATTTTTATTTTTCAGTGGGTTTTGTCATACATTGATATGAATCAGCCATAGAGTTACACGAATTCCCATCCCGGTCTCCCATCCCACCTCCCTCTCCACCCGATTCCTCTGGATCTTCCCAGCCCAACAGGCCCGAGCACTTGACTCATGCCTCCCACCTGGGCTGGTGGTCTGTTTCACCACAGATAATATACATGCTGTTCTTTCAAAACATCCCACCCTCCCCTTCTCCCACAGAGTTCAAAAGTCTGTTCTGTACTTCTGCGTCTCTTCTTCTGCCCTGCATATAGGGCCATCGTTACCATCTTCTACAAGAGGCTTTTTAGTTCCTCTTCACTTTCTGCCATAAGAGTGGTGTCATCTGCATATCTGAGGTTATTGATATTTCTCCCGGCAATCTTGATTCCAGCTTGTGTTCCTTCCAGCTCAGCGTTTCTCATGATGTACTCTGCATATGAGTTAAATAAGCAGGGTGACAATACACATCCTTGACGTACTCCTTTTCCTATTTGGAACCAATCTGTTGTTCCATGTCCAGTTCTGACTGCTGCTTTCTGACCTGGATACAGGTGTCTCAAGAGACAGGTCAGATGGTCTGGTATTCCCATCTCTTCAGAATTTTCCACAGTTTATTGTGATTCACACAGTCAAAGGCTTTGGCATAGTCAATAAAGCAGAAATCGATGTTCTCTGGAACTCTCTTGATTTTTCGATGATCCAGCGGATGTTGGCAATTTGATCTCTGGTTCCTCTGCCTTTTCTATATCCAGCTTGAACATCTGGA
Organism: Muntiacus reevesi; assembly: GCF_963930625.1. Classification (NCBI taxonomy): domain Eukaryota; kingdom Metazoa; phylum Chordata; class Mammalia; order Artiodactyla; family Cervidae; genus Muntiacus; species Muntiacus reevesi. Next base: position 83,633,563 of record NC_089254.1, on the reverse strand, counting down.
AGTACGTATCGCTGAATCCTGGCTTCGAGAATTTTGAGCATCACTTTACTAGCATGTGAGATGAGTTCAATAGTGCAGTAGTTTGAGCATTCTTTGGCATTGCCTTTCTTTGGGATTGGAATGAAAACTGACCTTTTCCTGTCCTGTGGCCACTGCTGAGTTTTCCAAATTTGCTGGCATATTGAGTGCAGCATTTTCACAGCATCATCTTTCAGGATTAGAAATAGCTCAACTGGAATTCCATCACCTCCACTAGCTTTGTTCGTAGTGATGCTTTCTAAGGCCCACTTGACTTCACATTCCAGGACGTCTGGCTCTAGGTGAGTGTTCACACCATCGTGATTATCTGGGCCGTGATCTTTTTTGTATAGTTCTTCTGTGTATTCTTGCCACCTCTTCTTAATATCTTCTGCTTCTGGTAGGTCCCTACCATTTCTGTCCTTTATCGAGCCTATCTTTGCATGAAATGCTCACTTTGTATCTCTAATTTTCTTGAAGAGATCTCTAGTCTTTCCCATTCTTTTGCTTTCCTCTATTTCTTTGCACCGATCACCGAGGAATGCTTTCTTATTTCTCCTTGCTATTCTTTGGAACTCTGCATTCAGGTGGGAATATCTTTCCTTTTCTCCTTTGCTTTTCACTTCTCTTTTTTTCACGGCTACTAATAAGGCCTCCTCAGACAGCCATTTTGCTTTTTTTTGCATTTCCTTTCCATGGGGATGGTTGTAAAAATTGTCTCCTATACAATGTCATGAACCTCTGCCCATAGTTCATTAGGCACTCTGTCTATCAGATCTAGTCCCTTAAAACTATTTCTCACTTCCACTGTATAGTCATAAGGGACTTTATTTAGGTCATACCTGAATGGTCTAGTGGTTTTCCTTACTTTCTTCAATTTACGTCTGAATTTGGCAATAAGGAGTTCATGATCTGAGCCACAGTCAGCTCCTGGTCTTGTTTTTGCTGACTGTATAGAGCTTCTCCATCTTTGGCTGCAAAGAATATAATCAATCTGATTTTGGTGTTGACCATCTGGTGGTGTCCAGAAGTGCGGTGGCTGCGACAGAAGGCACAGAAGCATGGCAGAGAAGAGCTACCCCATGTCCAAGGAGTGGTGGCTGCGTGGGCACAGGAGGGCCAAGAGGAGCTACTCCAGTTCAAGGTCAGAAGGGGCGGCTGTGAGGAGATACCCCTCGTACAAGGTAAGGAGCAGCGGCTGCGCTTTGCTGGAGCAGCCATGAAGAGATACCCCATGTCCAAGGTAAGAGAAACCCAAGTAAGACGGTAGGTGTTGCAAGAGGGCATCAGAAGGCAGACACACTGAAACCATAATCCCAGAAAACTAGCCAATCTGATCATAGGACCACAGTCGTGTCTAACTCAATGAAACTAAGCCATGCCGTGGGGGACCACCCAAGATGGTAGGGTCATGGTGGAGAGGTCTGACAGAACGTGGTCCACTGGAGAAAGGAATGGCAAACCACTTCAGTATTCTTGCCTTGAGAACCCCATGAACAGTATGAAAAGGCAAAATGATAGGATACTGAAAGAGGAACTCCCCAGCTTGGTAGGTGCCCAATATGCTACTGGAGATCAGTGGAGAAATCCAGGAAGAGTGAAGGGATAGAGCCAAAACAAAAACAATAACCAGTTGTGGTTGTGACTGGTGATAGAAGCAAGGTCTGATGCTGTAAAGAGCAGTATTGTATAGGAACCTGGAATGTTAGGTCCATGAATCAAGGCAAATTGGAGGTGGTCAAAGAGGAGATGGCAAGAGTGGATGTCGACATTCTAGGAATCAGCGAACTAAGATGGACTGGAATGGGTGAATTTAACTCAGATGATTATCATATCTACTACTGTGGGCAGGAATCCCTTAGAAGAAATGGAGTAGCCATCATAGTCAACAAAAGAGTCTGAAATGCAGTACTTGGATGTAATCTCAAAAATGATAGAATGATCTCTGGTCGTTTCCAAGGCAAACCATTCAATATCACGGTAATCCAAGCCTATGCCCCAACCAGTAATGCTGAAGAAGCTGAAGTTGAACAGTTCTGTGAAGACCTACAAGACCTTTTAGAACTAACACACAAAAAAGATGTCCTTTTCATTATAGAGGACTGGAATGAAAAGTAGGAAGTCAGGAAACACCTGAAGTAACAGGCAAATTTGGCCTTGGAGTACAGAATGAAGCAGGGCAAAGGCTAATAGAGTTTTGCCAAGAGAACGCAATGGTCATAGCAAACACCCTCTTCCAACAACGCAAGAGAGGACTCTACACATGGATAGCACCAGATGGTCAACACAGAAGTCAGATTGATTATATTCTTTTCCATATTAAGCATATTAAAAAGCAGATGCATTACTTTGCCAACAAAGGCCCTTCTAGTCAAAGCTATGGTTTTTCCAGTAGTCATGTATGGATGTGAGAGTTGCACTATAAAGAAAGCTGAGTGCAGGGAGGAGCCAAGGTGGCGGAGGAATAGGACGGGGAGACCACTTTCTCTCCTACAAATTCTTCAAAAGAATAACTGAACGCAGAGCAAACTTCACAAAACAACTTCTGATCGCTAGCTGGGGTCATCAGGCACCCAGAAAAGCAACCCATTGTCTTCAAAAGGAGATAGGATAAAATATAAAAGATAAAAGGGGAGACAGGGGAGCTAAGGACGGAGATCCGTCCCAGGAAGGGACTCTTAATAGAGGAAGTTTTCAAGCACCGGGAAACCCTCGCACTGGCGGGTCTGGGGGAAGTGTTTGAATCTCGGAGGGCAACCTGACTGGGAAGGGAACAATAAATAAAACTCACAGATTACGTGCCTAAAAGCAACTCCCAGCGGAAAAGTACCCCAGACGCCCGCATCCGCCACCAGCAAGTGGGGGCGGAACGGAGAGGAGCGGGCGGCATTGCTTAGGGTAAGGACCGGGCCTGAGTGCCCTGAGGACAATCGGAGGGAGCTTTTGTGAGTTCCCAACTTAAACTGTGGGACAGCAAAAGAGAGAGAGAGAAAATTAACCAGCCGAACACACTGCCGGCCGTTCACAGAACAAAGCAACCGAGCAAGTCCAGAGAAGAGCTCGCAGGCTGCAGACTGGCCCAGCCCAGCCGGAGGCAGGGGGGAGGGGAAGGGGGCAGGCTCAGCCCCAAAGACCGCATCCCCTACCACACTGCAAACAGGCCTCCACTTTCTAATCAAAGACCTCCTGAGATTCTGGATGGTCAACATCCTCTGGGAGGGTCGCAGCGAGACACAGTGCTCAGGCACCCGACCGGCACGGGCAGGGACTGGGGCTGGGGACGCCGAGGGCAGAAGGCGCACGCACCCGACCAGCGCGGGCGGAAACTGAGGCTGGGACTGCGCAGGGCGGAAGACTCGCCGCACCCTGGGAGAGAGCGCCGGTCAAGCGCCTGGCTGCCTGAGCCACTCGGGCGGCGTAGGGACAAAACGCAGGCGCAGCTTTTTGTTCCGCACTTTTGTGGATCACCCGAGGGCTGGAACCGCGCACAGCGTGGGGGCACGCTCCATATAGAGCTGCTGGGAGCCTGAGCAGCACAGACGGAGAAAGCAGCGCCAGCCCCTCCCCGCAGCGCCCACCTCCGCCCGCCTGTGTCAGGGCGGAAATTAGGCGCGGAAGAGACCAGCAAACAGAAGTCAAATAAACAAAGGGAACCGCTTCAGAAGGGACCAGTGCAACAGATTAAAATCCTTGAAGAAAACACCGACTACACCTGAAGGGGCCTGTAGATATCAAGAAGTGTAAGCTGGAACAAGGAGCTATCTGAAACTGAACCGAACCCACACTGACCGCAACAGTTCCAGAGAAATTCCTAGATATATTTTTACTTTTTTTTTTTTTTTTTGAGTAAAGAAAAAAAATTTTTTTTTCTTTTTTCTTTTTTATGTTTTCTCTTTTATTTTCTTTTAAAATTCCCTATTACTCTCCCATTACTCCTTAACTTTCATTTTCACAGATTTTTACGATTTTCTTAATTAGGGGGAAAAAAAATTTTTTTTTACTTGTGTTTTTTTTTTCTTTTTTTTCTTTCTTCCTTTTTTTTTTCCTTTTTCTCTTCTATTTTCTATTTTTCTTTTTCTCTTATTTCCTTTTAAAGTCCTCTATTACTCCTCTACTACTCCTTAATTTTCAGTTTCATTACACTATAACCTTACAAAAAAAAAAAGAGAGAAGCCCTATTTTTAAACCGAACTTCATATATATTTCTAAATTTTTTTGTGTGTGTTTTGGTTTTTGCTTTTAATATAGTATTTTTAAGAGTCTAACCTCTACTCTAGATTTTTAATCTTTGTTTTTCAGTATATGATATAAATTGTGGACATTTAAGAATCCAATATTCAGTTCCCATTTTTATTCAGGAGTGTGTTGATTATTCTCTCCCAATCTTGACTCTCTTTTTTCTACCTCAGAACACCTCTATTTCCTCCTTTCCCCTTCTCTTCCCAATCCAATTCTGTGAATCCTTGTGGGTGTCTGGGCTACGGAGAACACTCTGGGAACAGAAAACTGCATAGATTGATCTCTCTCCTTTTGAGTCCCCCTTTTTCTCCTCCTGCTCATCTCTATCTCCCTCCTCCCTCTCCTCTTCTTCATGTAACTCTGTGAACCTCTCTGGGCGTCCCTCACGGGGGAGAATCTTTCACCATTAACCTAGAAGTTTTATTAGCAGTGCTGTATAGTAGGAGAAGTCTTGAGACTACTGGAAGAATAAAACTGAAACCCAGAGGCAGGAGACTTAAGCCCAAAATCGGAGAACACCAGAAAACTCCTGACTACATGGAACTTTAAGTAATAAGAGACCATCCAAAAGCATCCATACCTACACTGAAACCAACCACCACCCAAGAGCCAATAAGTTCCAGAGCAAGACATACCACGCAAATTCTCCAGCAATGCAGAAACATAGCCCTGAACGCCAACATACAGGCTGCCCAAGGTCACACCTAACACATAGACCCATCTCAAAACTCATCACTGGGCACTCCATTGCACTCCAGAGAGAAGAAATCAAGTTCCACACACAAGAACACCGATGCAAGCCTCCCTAACCAGGAAACCTTGACAAGCCAAACGTCCAACCCCACCCACTGGGTAAAACTTCCACAATAAAAAGGAATCACAGAACTCCAGAATACAGAAAGCCCACTCCAGACACAGCAATCTAAACAAGATGAAAAGGCAGAAAAATACCCTACAGGTAAAGGAACATGAAAAATGCCCACCAAGTCAAATAAAAGAGGAGGAGATAGGGAATCTACCTGAAAAAGAATTTAGAATAATGATAATAAAAATGATCCAAAATCTTGAAAGCAAAATGGAGTTACAGATAAATAGCCTGGAGACAAAGATTGAAAAGATGCAAGAAATGTTTAATAAAGACCTAGAAGAAATAAAAAAGAGTCAATTAAAAATGAATTATGCAATAAATGAGATCAAAAACACTCTGCAGGGAACCAAGAGTAGAATAACGGAAGATAGGATAAGTGAGGTAGAAGATAAAATGGTGGAAATAAATGAAGCAGAGAGGAAAAAAGAAAAAAGAATCAAAAGAAATGAGGACAACCTCAGGGACCTCTGGGACAATGTGAAACGCCCCAACATTCGAATCATAGGAGTCCCAGAAGAAGAAGACAAAAAGAAAGGCCGTGAGAAAATACTCGAGGAGATAATAGCTGAAAACTTCCCTAAAATGGGGAAGGAAATAGCCACCCAAGTCCAAGAAACCCAGAGAGTCCCAAACAGGATAAACCCAAGGTGAAACATCCCAAGACACATATTAATCAAATTAACAAAGATCAAACACAAAGAACAAATATTAAAAGCAGCAAGGGAGAAACAACAAATAACACACAAAGGGATTCCCATAAGGATAACAGCTGATCTATCAATAGAAACCCTCCAGGCCAGAAGGGAATGACAGGACATACTTAAGGTAATGAAAGAGAATAACCTACAACCTAGATTACTGTATCCAGCAAGGATCTCATTCAGATATGAAGGAGAATTCAAAAGCTTTACAGACAAGCAAAAGCTGAGAGAATTCAGCACCACCAAACCAGCTCTTCAACAAATGCTAAAGGATCTTCTCTAGATAGGAAATGCAGAAAGGTTGTATAAACGTGAACCCAAAACAACAAAGTAAATGGCAACGGGACCACACCTATCAATAATTACCTTAAATGTAAATGGGTTGAATGCCCCAACTAAAAGACAAAGATTGGCTGAATGGATACAAAAACAAGACCCCTATATATGCTGTCTACAAGAGACCCACCTCATACAAACTAAAAGTGAAGGACTGGAAAAAAATATTTCACGCAAACGAAGAACAAAAGAAAGCAGGAGTCGCAATACTCATATCAGATAAAATAGACTTTCAAATAAAGGCTGTGAAAAGAGACAAAGAAGGACACTACATAATGATCAAAGGATCAATCCAAGAAGAGGATATAACAATTATAAATATATATGCACCCAACATAGGAGCACCGCAATATGTACGGCAAATGCTAACAAGTATGAAAGAGGAAATTAATAGTAACACAATAATAGTGGGAGACTTTAATACCCAACTCACAACTATGGATAGATCAACTGAACAGAAAATTAACAAGGAAACACAAACCTTAAAGTACACAATGGACCAGCTAGACCTAATTGATATCTATAGGACATTTCACCCCAAAACAATCAACTTCACCTTTTTCTCAAGTGCACATGGAACCTTCTCCAGAATAGATCACATCCTGGGCCACAAATCTGGTCTTGGAAAATTCAAAAAATTGAAATCATTCCAGTCATCTTTTCTGACCACAGTGCAGTAAGATTAGATTGCAATTACAGGGAAAAAAAATTGTTAAAAATTCAAACATATGGAGGCTAAATAACACGTTTCTGAATAACCAACAAATCATAGAAGAAATCAAAAAAGAAATCAAAATATGCATAGAAATGAATGAAAATGAAAACACAACAACCCAAAACCTATGGGACACTGTAAAAGCAGTGCTAAGGGGAAGTTTCATAGCATTACAGGCTTACTTCAAGAAACAAGAAAAAAGCCAAATAAATAACCTAACTCTACACCTAAAGCAATTTGAGAAGGAAGAAATGAAGAACCCCAGGGTTAGTAGAAGGAAAGAAATCTTAAAAATTAGGGCAGAAATAAATGCAAAAGAAACTAAAGAGACGATAGGAAAAATCAACAAAGCTAAAAGCTGGTTTTTTGAAAAAATAAACAAAATTGACAAACCATTAGCAGGACTCATTAAGAAACAAAGAGAGAAGAACCAAATTAACAAAATTAGAAATGAAAAGGGTGAGATCACAACAGACAACATTGAAATACAAAGGATCATAAGAGACTACTACCAGCAGCTCTATGCCAACAAAATGGACAACTTGGATGAAATGGACAAATTCTTAGAAAAGTATAACTTTCCAAAACTGAACCAGGAAGAAATAGGAGATCTTAACAGAGCCATCACAAGTAAGGAAATCAAAACCGTAATCAGAAATCTGCCAGCAAACAAAAGCCCAGGACCTGATGGCTTCACAACTGAATTCTACCAAAAATTTAAAGAAGAGCTAACACCTATCTTACTCAAACTCTTCAAAAAATTGCAGAAGAAGGTAAACTTCCAAACTCATTCTATGAGGCCACCATCACCCTAATTCCAAAACCAGACAAAGATGCCACAAAAAAAGAAAACTACAGGCCAATATCACTGATGAACACAGATGCAAAAATTCTTAACAAAATTCTAGCAAACAGAATCCAACAACATATTAGAAAAATCATACACCATGACCAAGTGGGCTTTACCCTAGGAATGCAAGGATTCTTTAATATCCACAAATCAATCAATGTAATACACCACATTAACAAATTGAAAGATAAAAACCATATTATTATCTCAATAGATGCAGAGAAAGCCTTTGACAAAATTCAGCACTCATTTATGATTAAAACTCTCCAGAAAGCAGGAATAGAAGGAACATACCTCAACATAATAAAAGCCATATATGACAAACCCACAGCAAGCATCACCCTCAATGGTGAAAAATTGAAAGCATTTCCCCTGAAATCAGGAACAAGACAAGGGTGCCCACTCTAACCACTACTATTCAACATAGTTTTGGAAGTTTTGGCCACAGCAACCAGAGCAGAAAAAGAAGTAAAATTAATCCAGATAGGAAAAGAAGAAGTGAAACTCTTGCTATTTGCAGATGACATGAACCTCTACATAGAAAACTCTAAAGACTCTTCCAGAAAATTACTAGAGCTAATTAATGAATATAGTAAAGTTGCAGGATATAAAATTAACACACAGAAATCCCTTGCATTCCTATACACTAACAATGAAAAAACAGAAAGAGAAATTAAGGAAACAATACCATTCACCATTGCAACAAAAAGAATAAAATACTTAGGAGTATATCTACCTAAAGAAACAAAAGACCTATACATAGAAAACTATAAAACATTGATGAAAGAAATCAAAGAGGACACAAACAGTTGGAGAAACATACCGTGTTCATGGATTGGAAGAATCAATATTGTCAAAATGGCTATTCTACCCAAAGCAATCTATAGATTCAATGCAATCCCTATCAAGCGACCAACGGTATTTTTCACAGAACTAGAACAAATAATTTCACAATTTGTATGGAAATACGAAAAACCTCGAATAGCCAAAGTAATCTTGAGAAAGAAGAGTGAAACTGGAGGAATCAACCTGCCTGACTTCAGACTCTACTACAAAGCCACAGTCATCAAGACAGTATGGTACTGGCACAAAGACAGAAATATAGACCAATGGAACAGAATAGAAAGCCCAGAGATAAATCCACGAACCTATGGACACCTCATCTTTGACAAAGGAGGCAAGGATATACAATGGAAAAAAGACAACCTCTTCAACAAGTGGTGCTGGGAAAACTGGTCAACCACTTGTAAAAGAATGAAACTAGAACACTTTCTAACACCATACACAAAAATAAACTCAAAATGGATTAAAGATCTAAATGTAAGACCAGAAACTATAAAACTCCTAGAGGAGAACAAAGGCAAAACACTCTCTGACATATATCACAGCAGGATCCTCTATGACCCACCTCCCAGAATATTGAAAATAAAAGCAAAAATAAACAAATGGGACCTAATGAAACTTAAAAGCTTTTGCACAACAAAGGAAACTATAAGTAAGGTGAAAAGACAGCCCTCACATTGGGAGAAAATAATAGCAAATGTAGCAACAGACAAAGGATTAATCTCAAAAATATACAAGCAACTCCTGCAGCTCAATTCCACAAAAATAAATGACCCAATCAAAAAATGGGCCAAAGAACTAAACAGACATTTCTCCAAAGAAGGCATACAGATGGCTAACAAACACATGAAAAGATGCTCAACATCACTCATTATCAGAGAAATGCAAATCAAATCCTCAATGAGGTACCATTACACACCAGTCAGGATGGCTGCTATCCAAAAGTCTACAAGCAATAAATGCTGGAGAGGGTGTGGAGAAAAGGGAACCCTCTTACATTGTTGGTGGGAATGCAAACTAGTACAGCCACTATGGAAAACAGTGTGGAGATTTCTTTAAAAACTGGAAATAGAACTGCCATATGACCCAGCAATACCACTCTTGGGCATACACACTGAGGAAACCAGATCTGAAAGACACATGTGCACCCCAATGTTCATCACAGCACTATTTGTAATAGCCAGGACATGGAAGCAACCTAGATGCCCATCAGCAGACGAATGGATAAGGAAGCTGTGGTACATATACACCATGGAATATTACTCAGTCATTAAAAAGAATTCATTTGAATCAGTTCTAATGAGATGGATGAAACTGGAGCCCATTATACAGAGTGAAGTAAGACAGAAAGATAAAGATCATTACAGCATACTAACACATACATATGGAATTTAGAAAGATGGTGATGATAACCCTATATGCAAAACAGAAAAAGAGACACAGATGTACAGAACAGACTTTTGGACTCTGTGGGAGAAGGCGGGGGTGGGATGTTTCGAAAGAACAGCATGTATATTATCTATGGTGAAACAGACCACTGCCCCAGGTGGGATGCATGAGACAGGTGCTTGGGACAGGTGCACTGGGAGGACCCAGGGGAATCGGGAGGTGGGAGGGGGGATCGGGATGGGGAATACATGTAACTCCATGGCTGATTCATGTCAATGTATGACAAAACCCACTGCAATGTTGTGAAGGAATTAGCCTCCAACTAATAAAAATAATTGGAAAAAAAAAAAAGCTGAGTGCCAAAGAATGGATGCTTTCGAACTGTGCTGAGTTGTAGAAGACTCTTGAGAGTCCTTGGAATGTAAGGAGATCAAACCAGTCCATCGCAAAGGAGATCAGTCCTGGGTTTTCATTGGAAGAACTGATGCTGAAGCTGAAACTCCAATACTTTGGCCACCAGTTGTGAAGAACTGACTCCTTGGAAAAGACTCTGATGCTGGGCAAGATTGAAGGCAGGAGGAGAAGGGGTCGACAGAAGCTGAGATGGTTGGATGACATCACTGACTCAATGGACATTGACTCAATCGACATGAGTTTGAGCAAGCTCTGAGAGTTGGTGATGGACAGGGAAGCCTGGTGTGCTACAGTCCATGAGGTTGCAAAGAGTTGGACATGACTGATCGACTGAACTGAACTGAAGTGAACTGAAAGTAATCCTGCTAGTTTAACTTTTGATCATAACCCTAAATTTATATTATATACTCAGTGTAGTTTTCTTTCACACAGCAAAGTGATTCATACTAATCTGTAAGATTAGTATGAATACTTTGGGAAGACTTATAAAAACATACACACTCATATCTCTTAATATTAAAGCACTAGTGGAAGCAACAGTTAGAACTGGACATGGACCAACAGACTGGTTCCAAATAGGAAAAAGAGTACATCAAGGCTGTATATTGTCACCCTGCTTGTTTAACTCATATACAGAGTACATCATGAGAAACACTGGTGTGGAAGAAGCACAAGCTGGAATCAAGGTTGCCGGGAGAAATATCAATAACCTCAGATATGCAGATGACACCACCCTTATGGCAGAAAGTGAAGAGGAACTAAAAAGCCTCTTGATGCAAGTGAAAGAGGAAAGTGAAAAAGTTGGCCTAAAGCTCAACATTCAGAAAACTAAGATCATGACATCTGGTCCCATCACTTCATGGGAAATAAATGGGGAAACAGTGGAAGCAGTGTCAGAGTTTATTTTGGGGGGCTCCAAAATCACTGCAGATGGTGATTGCAACCATGAAATTAAAAGATGCTTACTCCTTGGAAGGAAAATTATGATTAACCTCGACAGCATATTCAAAAGCAGAGACATTACTTTGTCAACAAAGGTTTGTCTAGTCAAGGCTATGCTTTTTCCAGTGGTCATGTATGGATGTGAGAGTTGGACTGTGAAGAAAGCTGAGCACAGAAGAATTGATGCTTTGAACTGTGGTGTTGGTGAAGACTCTTGAGAGTCCCTTGGACTGCAAGGAGATCCAACCAGTCCATCCTGAAGGAGATCAGTCCTGGGTGTTCATTGGAAGAACTGATATAAGACATAAAAGGAATCCATATAGGAAAAGAAGAAGTGAAACTCTCGCTGTTTGCAGATGACATGATCCTCTACATAGAAAACCCTAAAAACTCTTCCAGAAAATTACTAGAGCTAATTAATGAATATAGTAAAGTTGCAGGATATAAAATTAACACACAGAAATCCCTTGCATTCCTATACACTAACAATGAAAAAACAGAAAGAGAAATTAAGGAAACAATACCATTCACCATTGCATCAAAAAGAATAAAATACTTAGGAGTATATCTACCTAAAGAAACAAAAGACCTATACATAGAAAACTATAAAACACTGATGAAAGAAATCAAAGAGGACACAAACAGTTGGAGAAACATACCGTGTTCATGGATTGGAAGAATCAATATTGTCAAAATGGCTATTCTACCCAAAGCAATCTATAGATTCAATGCAATCCCTATCAAGCTACCAATGGTATTTTTCACAGAACTAGAACAAATAATTTCACAATTTGTATGGAAATACAAAAAACCTCGAATAGCCAAAGTAATCTTGAGAAAGAAGAATGGAACTGGAGGAATCAACCTGCCTGACTTCAGACTCTACTACAAAGCCACAGTCATCAAGACAGTATGGTACTGGCACAAAGACAGAAATATAGACCAATGGAACAGAATAGAAAGCCCAGAGATAAATCCACGAACCTATGGACACCTCATCTTTGACAAAGGAGGCAAGGATATACAATGGAAAAAAGACAATCTCTTTAATAAGTACTGCTGGGAAAACTGGTCAACCACTTGTAAAAGAATGAAACTAGAACACTTCCTAACACCATACACAAAAATAAACTCAAAATGGATTAAAGATCTAAATGTAAGACCAGAAACTATAAAACTCCTAGAGGAGAACAAAGGCAAAACACTCTCCGACATAAATCACAGCAAGATCTTCTATGACCCACCTCCCAGAATATTGAAAATAAAAGCAAAAATAAACAAATGGGACCTAATGAAAATTAAAAGCTTTTGCACAACAAAGGAAACTATAAGTAAGGTGAAAAGACAGCCCTCAGATTGGGAGAAAATAATAACAAATGAGGAAACAGACAAAGGATTAATCTCAAAAATATACAAGCAAATCCTGAAGCTCAATTCCAGAAAAATAAACAACCCAATCAAAAAATGGGCCAAAGAACTAAACAGACATTTCTCCAAAGAAGACATACAGATGGCTAACAAACACATGAAAAGATGCTCAACATCACTCATCATCAGAGAAATGCAAATCAAAACCACAATGAGGTACCATTACATGCCAGTCAGGATGGCTGCTATCCAAAAGTCTACAAGCAATAAATGCTGGAGAGGGTGTGGAGAAAAGGGAACCCTCTTACACTGTTGGTGGGAATGCAAACTAGTACAGCCACTATGGAAAACAGTGTGGAGATTTCTTAAAAAAAACTGGAAATAGAACTGCCAGATGACCCAGCAATTCCACTTCTGGGCATACACACTGAGGAAACCAGATCTGAAAGAGACACATGCACCCCAATGTTCATCGCAGCACTGTTTATAATAGCCAGGACATGGAAGCAGCCTAGATGCCCATCAGCAGATGAATGGATAAGGAAGCTGTGGTACATATACACCATGGAATATTACTCAGCCGTTAAAAAGAATTCATTTGAATCAGTTCTAATGAGATGGATGAAACTGGAGCCCATTATACAGAGTGAAGTAAGCCAGAAAGATAAAGAACCTTACAGCATACTAACACATATATATGGAATTTAGATAGATGGTAGCGATAACCTTATATGCAAAACAGAAAAAGAGACACAGAAGTACAGAACAGACTTTTGAACTCTGGGGGAGAGCGTGAGGGTGGGATGTTTTGAAAGAACAGCATGTATATTATCTATGGTAAAACAGACCACCAGCCCAGGTGGGATGCATGAGTCAAGTGCTCGGGCCTGGTGCACTGGGAGGACCCTGAGGAGTCGGGTGGAGAGGGAGGTGGGAGGGGGGATCGGGATGGGGAATACGTGTAACTATATGGCTGATTCATGTCAATGTATGACAAAACCCACTGAAATGTTGTGAAATGATTGGCCTCCAACTAATAAAATAATATTTTTAAAAAAGAAAAAGAACTGATGCTAAAGCTGCAACTCCAATACTTTGACCACCTCAAGCGAAGAACTGACTCATTGGAAAAGACTGATGCTGGGAGGGATTGGGGGCAGGAGGAGAAGGGGACGACAGAGGATGAAAGCTGGATGGCATCACCCACTCAATGGACATGAGTTTGAGAGCTCCAGGAGTTGGTGATGGACAGGGAGGCCTGGCGTGCTGCGATTCATGGGGTCGCAAAGGGTCGGACACGACTGAGCGACTGAACTGAACTGAACTGAATTGAAGTAGCTAAATGCTAAAGAATCTGCCTGCCTAAGCAGGAGACACAGGAGACATGGGTTCGGTACCCGGGCTGGTAAGATCCCCTGGAGGAGGAAATGGCAACCCATTCCTGTATTCTTGCCTGGAGAATCCCATGGACAGAGGAGCCTGGTGGGCTACAGTCCCTGGGGTCACAAAGAGTCGGACACAGCAACTGAGCACACTCAGAAGGAATTAATTTTGCAAATCTACAAATGTTCTGTTCGTTTTCTTTATGATATTGGGACTTGTTTCCAAAACCTTTAATATGCCAAGTGTGTCTTCCCCTAAATCCATAGTGTTTAAAAAGATGTGCTGAAAAATGATGCCCATTTTTATTGGAAATTTTTTAAGGCAGTGTTTTATTTCCAAACCTTTAAGGAAAGTGCTTTCTGAGTGATATTTTGTTGTCAATAATAAATACATATGCTAAATATTTATCAAACGGAAAACAGCAGGGCTGCTGAGTTTAACTCGACTCTGTAGAAATAATTGTTAAGCTGCTTTCTCATAAAGGCTAATTCGAGGAAAAGTCAATAATAGACTTCTATTTTTTCTCTCTTGATTGATGTTATTACCTTAGCCTGTTAATCACTGTCTTATGCTGATGGGTCTTAATTTCTTCCTCATTAAATATTAACCTCATGAAAGCTGGCTCTAAGTGTTCCATAGAGTAAAAAATGTATATTAATAGACAAAGTTTTCCCAATTAAGTTTTCCCATACATTTTCTTAAAAACTTGATGCCTATAGTATTATAGTATAATCTACTGTATGATAAGATCTCTTAAGTTCCACAATTCTTCATTAGGTTATGAATTTTCTCATAACTCTATTTCATGTCATAATCAAAGAACACAGATGTCTCTCCATCTGAACAAATTTTAGAACTACTGGACTATCTCTATTGTACAAAACTGCTTCACTTCCAGTCTTCCTAAAAATGAGCTTCTTTTGTAAGTATATAAAAACACCTATTTAGTGTCACTTGTGCTAATGGGAAAGTCACTCTTCAGTTTGAAAGACCATGTTTTTTATGAAGCAGGAGTGTTTTACAACCTGAAAGAGAATGTAATTGTCATTACATAAGGGCATACAATTGTCATTTTTGTTGTTTATTTGCTAAGTTGTGTCTTTTCGACCCCATGGACTGTAGCCTTCCAGGCTCCTCTGTCTATGGAATTTTCCAGGCAAGAATACTGGTGTGGGTTGCCATTTCCTTCTCCAGAGAATCTTCCCAACCCAGATATCAAACCTGCATCTCCTGCATTGGCATGAGGATACTTTACCACTGAGCCAGCAGGGAAGCACTAGGACATGCATTTAGTCTTTGTCAAAAGGTATTACTTTGCCCTTAGGACTTGAAATTTCTTACATTCGAGATCAACAGCTCTCTTAGAAAAGCATACAAAGTCTTAGGACCACATTTTGAATAAACTGTTCCCTCTGTCAAACCAGTTGCTGTGCCCTCCTCCAGGGATCCTGCTGTTGTTAACTAAGCTGCTTAAAATAGCATTCACTTTTCTACTCAAAGTTGTTGAACTGTAAAGCAATTTAGTGGCCTGTGGAATGTTACTAAGGTGGTTTTTTTTTTTTTTTCAATGTCCATAGTCAAGATTATAACTTAAAATACCTCATTATCCCAGAAAATGATGTAAGCCAGAAGAAGTGGGATTCCAGGCAGAGTAGGTAACAGAAACTAGGAAACTAGGCTAAGGTCAAACTTCAGGTCTAGGGACTGCACTAATATTTAAATGGGAGAGTTTGATCTGGGTTCTCCAGATACAAGATCTGAATGTCAGGGTACAGACTGGAGTGGCGGGGCAGGCCCTTGAAGGACAAAGGCTGTGGCCAGGTCACATTGTTTTGTCTTAGGCAGGCATGACTTAATTTCAGTTTCTGCCTTTGTCCTGACAGGAATGGTTTGGAATCTAGGGTTGCCCTTGCTTTGTTAATGGCACTCTTTCCTCTGTACAAACATACATATTTTAGCAAGGTAGGAAATTTGAGCAAGGTGAAATGTGCAAGGGCTGGCTCCAAACTGTAACAAAGAAAGAGTAAAGAATGAGGGCATATTCCTGGTGGAAATAGACAACTGGAAGTTTCTATCTGAATTTCAAAAATGCACAAAACTTTCACCTAAAATGCTGCTTCTGCTATTCATTGCAGCATTGCCCATCATTTCCAATTTGGAAACAGATGTCCATTAGTCAGGGACTGGTTAAATAAAATGTGGCTTTCCACACAATGGAATACTATGCAGCTGTAACAGAGGTTACCTCTCCATATTGATACAGATACTCACCAGGTAAAATTATTCTTTAAAGTACATATTTGTTTTATATATATATGTCTGTATATATATTTAAAATTTTTGAGGTATATGCTTCCATTATTTTTCTGAGTAAAGGATATACATATGTATGCATAAGTATATGGTATATATAATATGTATATGTAACTATATGATCTGTCCAAAGGAATATCTCTGGAAGAATGCTCAAGAATTGACTACATTGTTTGCCTAGAGCAGGAAAAACATCTAGGAGAAGGTGAGGAGTGGGCAGCGGTAGGGTAAGATTTTTGGGAGAGGCAACTTCTGTTGAAATCTTTGTGCAGTGTTGATGTAACAGCTCTTTGAAACCATTACTCAAATTTAAAAATATATTAACAAAGTTCTTTGGAAACAAGAAAGAAGATGCACATTGATTCTATGAGGAATAGGCATGGCTCCTTAAAAACTGAGTTGATTTTATTATGCAGATCACTTTTAATAGAGTTACTTGAGAAAATGGAATGCTTTTCTTCAATGAAAACTCTTTTCAGGAAATAACAGGTGCTTTTTTTTTTTTTTTTTTTTGATAACTGAAGTAAACAACATCAGCCAGCACTTTAAGTTACCACTCTATATTGACACATGGGTATTAAGAGCTAATTATAGGTTGTTTAATTATCTATGGTAAAGGAAAGCTAACTGTGGTTAGTGGCTTAGTAGGTGTTTGGTAGGAACACAGATAAAGGCCTGAAGAAATTGATTAGTGTCATTATGTACCACAAAAGGCAGTGTACAATATCACTACATTATTTATTACAAGTGGGAAAACACGCTGTAGAGTAATAGGATTTTTCAAACTGTAAACAATACAAAGCTCTAGTTATAACAATAAAAGTATCTGGAGGAATTGGTAATGAAAAAGACGCTTTGGTTGTTCTTTATTTCCTTAACTATGCATTAATTTTGGTGATTTATCCAACTAATTTTAAAAAATTAAATTGTATTTCACCTATTCAATTTCAGATCATTTTTATTATTGTATTTTCTTAACCACTTCCATTTCATTGTATCTTATCCAGTTGTACCTTTCTGATGGAAATTAACTTTTGACCTCTCTTTTTAAATTCTTCAGTCTTTATGGCATTGTTTTCATTATTTTATTTTTCATCACACCTCCGTATCATAAACCCTTTCTCAAATCTAATTTCTTTCTTTGAATTCTCTCCAACTACCCTGGTGTGTTTACAACAGAAAATAAGCAAATCTCAAGGTAATATAACAGAATTATCTTCTCCATAACAGAAGCCAGTATGGAGCAGAGGTTATAGTCTTAGACTCCAGGGCCAGTTACCATCATTAGCCCACTAGAAAAAGTTTTACTGTCTCACCGATTCAATTTTATTCACACAGTTTTAATTTGCCTTCCCAGCATATCACAATACTGTCTTTGGTGGGAGTGGGGGATGGGGACAAGGGTATGATGATAAATAATGAGAGCGTTTTATGTATCCAACTATAGTACTGACATCCATCCTCTTCCATGAGCTGAAGTCCAGCATTTGAAATTTATTCTTGTGAACTTAAACCCTAATTTTTAAATTTATGAATATAGAATGGGATCTAGCCATTCACTCCTTCCTCCACTCCTCTCTGCAACTTTATAGCGCTTTGGTTGACATTTTCATACAGGGCAGATTTTCTAACCAAGATGGCAATCCTTCTGAATTGAATTGCTCTCTGGACAGCTCACCACTATGTCCTGAATTCCTGATACTCAGTCATTTCATGCCTGAGTTTGCAGTGCCCTGTGGCATTGCAGCTAATATCCTTGTCAACCTTCAGTAAGCTTGCCTGTAAGCTGTCAAACTCATTAAATTAAGCCATCTGAAAAGATTACAGCACATAAAAAAGTATGCATTGGCATAATTATGTTGGCATGTATTTTTCTTCACTTTGCAGGTTTGGATCTTGTATGTTTATCTATCTAGTTATCTCATATCTCCTTTTAAGTCTCCTGGCTTCCACTTAGGGTATAACTGCTGAATGAATGATAAAGTTCTTGATGTTGCAACTGGATGTGCTGGTCAGCCAGAGCTCCATCAAATTTTAATAACAAATAGTATCTACAATCATGTAACCAAGAAATTATGCTTTGTTTTTAAAAAATTACAATAAACTATTGAAACACCAAATATAGTAGCTTACTAGTCACTAATTTGTATGAATTTGAAAAAGAGCATTATAGAACTTATTCTCTACTTTGGTTACCCATTCACATGATATGAGAAATGCATTATACTTTAATATTACTAAAGAAAGTTGAGCTTCTGCATTACTTTTAGCAACATACTAACTATAAATGTGAAGTAAATGTTTTTTTATACAATGGATTTTTAATTCCTTAAAAATGTTTATTTGTTCAAGACTGTTAATTGCATGCAGTCTCATTACATAAGCCATGTAACTTTAAACTATTTAAAATTAGATCTTATTTTCCAAATGCAACCTTGAGAGAATTGCCTAATACAATAAGAAAATTCAAAAATGTTCCATTCATAGATTCTGGGTTGGACTAAGGATGCAACAAGCTTATTCTGGAACACCTGTGACAAAGGCAGAGCAGTTCCAGTCTAAGATAATAGCGAATTCTTGAACCACCCAATATAATGCATCTAAGAAATAGTGGTACTTGAAAAGTGGAATTTGTTTTTTTAAAATATACTTGATGAGAGAGAGCATGGGATTCATTGATTTGGATCTATTATGAACATCGGACCAATGCTTAGGTTGAAAACTTCAGTCTGTGAAAACGATAATTGGAGATTGTTCTTGTTAGAAGTTAATAGCATCCACAATTTTATCATATGTAGAAAAATTCAAGAAATGTGTTAACTTCTTAAGGAGGCTAGGTTACAACAAACAAGTAATTATAGATGACAGTATAACTATAACTTTAATTTCTGAATTTGCTAAAGTTCATCTCAAGAAAGAATTCACTTCTTATAGGAGTCTATTGCTCAGAAAAATATAGCATACACTATGACAGAGGAGCCTGGCATAGTTCATGGGATCTCAGAGTTTGACACGACTGAGTGACTAAGCCCAGTGTGATTCTCAAAACTATTATAAAGAACATGAATGTCGAATATCTGCACATGAATATTTTATAACTTGTTATTTTTTAAAATTTTCTTAACATTCTCCATTTATCATCTTTCAGTTCTTTCCTCCTGATCCTACTTAACCATTAAGAGTCTATGAATACTTCAAAAAGAGACCTTTTTTCTGTTATGAAACTGAATTTTAATTTATGTACAAGACAGAACTAAATTCTCTAACTATTTCTACAATATCAGTATTGATTAACAATACAATTTCTCAATTAATAATGGTTTTAGATTACAGTTAGTTGCTTGGGAACTGGCAATGAAGCAGTTAAACATACCAAGTTTCATTGCTTAAGCTATTTTATTCAACTCATAATTTTTCAAAATTTTCACTTTAATTTCGATGTATGTAGCCAATGAAGTAGACAGCTTTTTTCTCCATCATTAGGAAATTTCTTGACTTTCAGATTTACTCTCTCCAATAGATTAAATGATTTAAGATTTGTCTTTCTTATATTGTTTGCATACTTGTTTTGAAAATCACAACCTTTATATATATGTCTATAGTCTCTTCCCAACTACTGATTTTCTTGTTTGAATTGCCTATTAATTTTCATCCTAAATATTCAGTCCCTTTATTAGTACTTGGAAATAAAATTTAAAACCTATTTTTATGACCAAAAAAAAGCAATTTCTGAACCAATTTAAATGAAAACTGCAATACTTGTTCCAAATAAATCCTCCAATACTATCCAATAGAGTAGGTATATAACTCTGTAACATATCTTTTAAATATACTTAATTAATCATTGTGCAAAAATAAAATATTTTTGAAATAAATAAATGCACTTATGAAGAAAACTGTTTGGGTACATAAAGGTAGCTTGAGGGATTCTTCACAGTTATCAGTTAACAAATATTAAAATTTGGGCTCTGACATAAACCCATATGTTCTATGGCTTATCTAAGTGAGTTTACTAACCTGCTTCAGAGAATACATTCTGATGCTATTGTAAGTTAAATATTCAGTTCAGTTCAATTCAGTTCAGTTGCTCAGTCTTGTCCAACTCTTCGCAACCCCATGAATGGCAGCATGCTAGGCCTCCCTGTCCATCACCAACTCCCGGAGTTTACTCAAACTCATGTCATCGAGTTGGTGATACCTTCCAGCAATCTCATCCTCTGTTGTACCCTTCTCCTGGCCCCAATCTCTCCCAGATGCCATGATCTTAGTTTTCTGAATGTTGAGCTTTAAGCCAACTTTTTCACTCTCCTCTTTCACTTTCATCAAGAGGCTTTTTAGTTCCTCTTCACTTTCTGCCATAAGGGTGGTGCTGTCTGCATATCTGAGGTTATTGATATTTCTCCCAGCAATCTTGATTCTAGCTTGCGCTTCTTCCAGCCCAGCATTTCTCATGATGTACTCTGCATATGAGTTAAATAAGCAGGGTGACAATATACAGCCTTGATGTACTCCTTTTCCTATTTGGAACCAATCTGTTGTTCCATGTCCAGTTCTAACTGTTGCTTCCTGAACTGCATACAGGTTTCTCAAGAGACAGATCAGATGGTCTGATATTCCCACCTCTTTAGGAATTTTCCACAGTTTATTGTGATCCACACAGTCAAAGGCTTTGGCATAGTCAATAAAGCAGAAATAGACTGTTTTTCTGGAACTCTCTTGCTTTTTCGATGATCCAGCGGATGTTGGCAATTTGATCTCTGGTTCTTCTGCCTTTTCTATATCCAGCTTGAATGTCTGGAAGTTCGCAGTTCACGTATTGCTGAAACCTGGCTTCAAGAATTTTGAGCATCACTTTACTAGCGTGTGAGATGAGTGCATTTGTGCAGTAGTTTGAACATTCTTTGGGATTGCCTTTGAGACTGGAATGAAAACTGACCTTTTCCAGTCCTGTGGCCACTGCTGAGTTTTCCAAATTTGCTGGCATATCGAGTGCAGCACTTTCACAGCATCATCTTTCAGGATTTGAAATAGCTCAACTGGAATTCCATCACCTCCACTAGCTTTGTTCATAGTGATGCTTTCTAAGGCCCACTTGACTTCACATTCCAGGATGTCTGGCTCTAGGTGAGTGTTCACACCATCGTGATTATCTGGGTCATGAAGATCTTTTTTGTATAGTTCTTCTGTGTATTCTTGCCACCTCTTCTTAATATCTTCTGCTTCTGGTAGGTCCATACCATCATTAGGTTATGATAACCCAATATATCACAACCAGAAATCATGCATGTGGGAGAGAAATAAAACAAGGCTTGAATAATTATTTCATCCTCAAATACAAATTTAGGTTAAATAAAACATGACATCAACCTGAGTTTAAGTTCTATGTATCACCAACAAATGTATTTTTCTTTTTTACAATGTTAGGTTTATAAAAACAAACTCACATTTTGAAAGGTATTGAATTTGGAAAGTAGATAAGTTGGCCAGAAAAGAGATTGGGATATTCCAAGAAATGAAACAAAGGTAGTTGTTTTCTAACTCCTCTGAGAAAGCATGTGTCTAAAAACAGATCCTAAATTTTTTTCCACACAAAAAAGAGTATATTTTATCTTTGCTTTTGTTTACTGCCTGTCCTTTAGTCACCTGATGCAGAGCAGAGATTCAGTGGTAAGAGGATGCCCTGTGGCTGTTCAGAGAAACATGTCATTACAGAGGTGACTCAGTTCTCCAAGTTAAACTGGAGTCTGGCATTACATACCTTTATAACCAAAGTCAGACTCTCTTAAAAGCACATAGGTATAAGTACAACTGCTTTCTGAAAGTACTCAGTTGAAATTCACTGACTTAAGAAGAAAATTTTGAGACATCAATTGAAAAATAGAGAGGTAAAAATAACCGTACATTGAAAAGATTTCCTAGGATGAACTATCCTTGATGTTAATGGAATAATCAACTCTTTGTGGGGTTTTAGCTCTCATTCAGAGTAAATCCATTAATATGCTAGAACCAGTGGCTCAAGATGATGAACTGGGAATATGTATTTACTGTGTCATCTGCAGCACTTGTCCTTAAAAAAAAGTATAAAGCTGAAAATGAGAAGGGATGTCGTGTCTCAAAGATAAAAAACAGAATTGAATCAGAGATTTACAACAGTAGAAATTTACTTTAGAGGTATGAATGTCACTTCCACTGGACAAAAAAAAAAAAAAACCTTAGGTGAAGAGATAACAGATCCACAAAACTCAAGTGCATGAGGGACCAATTGTTTGAGCAATCAACTAAAATATTGCTTCCAGTAGAGCAGCCCAGTCAGACCTTTCAGTTTCCCAGAGTACGTAGAAGGACAAGAAAGAGAGACATGTGACCCCAGGACCTTTAAATATAGAGAAAGACCTTCCCAGGGAGAGTTCAGAGGGGCTGTGGGACCAAATACAAGTGAAACTGAAAGTTGCTCAGTCATCTCTGACTTTTTGCAATCCCATGGGCTATAATCCATGGAATTCTCCAGGCCATAATACTAGAGTAGGTAGTCTTTCCTTTCTCCAGGTGATCTTCCCAACCCCGGGATCGAACCCAGGTTTCCTGCATTGCAGGCGAATTCTTTACCAGCTGAGCCACAAGGGAAGCCCACCAAATACAAGAGCAGTGCTAAACTGGATGTAGCTGGATCTCCCCAGCAGACGTGGAGGGGAGAAAAAGGGAAAAGCTGCTCAGTCCTCAAGGGAACTATACTCCTCTTCCAAGAAAATGTTGTCCTTACTTTGATAATTGTGAGGGTTCCTAGCAACCTGCCTGTTTTCTGCTCACATGCTCCAGATGGATACACCTCAGCTCCTTTCACAGTCTACAGCCCATTCTCTCACCATAACAGTCCTGTTGAGTAAATACATACCCACACAAGTGCAGGAGGTTGGCAGGGGTTAGGGGAATCCTTGTGACAGTTTGCAATCACCCTGTTCCTTCATAAATATAAATGGATAGCAATGGATTACATACACATACAAGAAAGGAATCTTTGAAATTAAAAATATGAGTGTCAGAATATGATGAAGATGAAGCTAGCATTTTAGAGGAAAAAGTGAGCAAATCCATGATACAAAACAAAAAAGACAAAAGCTTAGAATACTCGAAAGGAAAACAGCACTGAGTATAGCTCAAGAAGAGCTAAGATCCATCTGATAGTAATTTCCTAAATGAACAAAGAGAATGAAAATGAACCATTTGAAAAATAATGAAAGAAAATTATCCTGAGCTGAAGTGTCTAAATTTAGAAAAGAAAGCGAGAAGGCTTTGTAAAGAATACCTCCCATATACAAATAAACATAATGATATGAAATTACTAAGGACCAAAAAGTATGATTATGACATACTACGCTGAAATAAAGCTATACATTCTTTCTGATTTAAAAATGAATGGTGTGGAACCAAGTATCTCATCAAAAAGTCTGTTTCCAATCAAGGTTTTTAAATAATTAATTGGCGAGAAGAAACAACACTGCCTTAGACATCAAAGTATCTTTGTTCAGGTATTTTGGAAACAAGATGGGCACCCTTAGGGCTCCTAACAGGTATTACCATCATCTTAGAAGGTATATTTCATTTCCTAAAGTGGTTTGTAGTATTTATAAGTATTTTGCTTACAGTTGTACCCTTTATTAACATCTCTTGGAGAATTATAACCATAGGGATGGTGTTTAAATTCTGGGTTTCACTTAAGAAAAATGGAGGTATTTATGTTTGTCTTTGGATTGGATATAATTGATGACTTTTTATGAGACAGTTGTCTGAAAACTCAAAGTTATGCAAGTCAAAATAAGTAACAAAAATTCAATGTCTTCCAAAATTTGTTTTAACTTGCAGATTTTTTTTAATTTATTTATTTATTTGGCTATGCAGGTCTTAGTTGTGGGAACTCTTAGTTGCAGCATATGGGATCTAGTTCCCTAACCTGGGACTGAACCCAGGTCCCCCACACTGGGAGTGCAGAGTCTTAGCCACTAGACCACAGGGAAGTCCCTAACTTGCAGATTTTTAAACAAACCAAAATTTGGAAGAATCTTTTATTAGAAATGTGGCATCCTTTGGTTTTAGTTTCTTTTGCTTCCTATTAATTTAAGTAAAATAAAATTTTAACTTTTTTAATATATATATATATTTTTTTTGACTGGGCTGTGCTGCTTACAGGACCTTAGTTCCCCAACTAAGGATTAAACCTAGCCCTTGACAGTGAGAGCACTGAGTCCTAACCATTGGGTTGCCAAGGAATTCCCCAAATGTAACATTTTGTATTTAGAAAAAGTTAAATGATTATTTGTGGGTAAGAGGATTTGGAGTTTCCTTTCTATTTTTATGTATTTTCCATATGTCAGCTCTTTTTGTCTCATCTGCCTTAATTCTTCTTCTTACACGTTGACTATTAAACAGTGGAGAGCAGTCACTTTAGATTTCAGAAAAAATATAAATGATTCTAATCTTATACATAGTAGTTTATGCCTTTGCAATTGTGCCCTCTACCTTAGATAGCTCCTCAAAGTATTTCTTCCAGACAAATACTATGTTGCCTAAAAGAATAAATTTAGAAAACATTACCTATCTCATTATATGTCAATATCAATAAAAAATTATGTTTCTCTTAAGCTTCACATTCTCTTAACCAAGATATGAAGAGGCTAACCCTAACCCTGACCCTAATCCTTTTTTCCTCTAATTTATGATACACTTGAAGCTAGTGAAAATGTACTTAAAAATATGATTGCCACATCAAATAGACTATCATAGGAATTTCAGGGTGGGAGCTTCCACGGTGGTTCAGTGGTAAAGAATTTGCCTGCCAATGCAAGAGACATGAGTTTGATCCCTGGGTCGAGATGATTCCCTGGAAGAGGAAATGGCAACCTACTCTATATTCTTGCCTGGAGAATCCCATGGACAGAGGAGCCTGGCAGGCTAAAGTCCATCCATATGGTCACAAAGAGTCAGATACATCTGAGCAACAAACAGACCCAACATACCAGTTCAGAAAAACAACTTAGAAAAACCTGCATAATTAAATTATCCTGTCTGTGTTTCTTTAAAAAAAAAAAGAGAGAGAGAGAGAGAAAACAAAACAGTGGAGAACAGTGATGTGTATACCATCCTTTATGTATTCACTAATTAGTAGGTAAAACTGGCTATACCTCTCATCCTCTCCTTATCTTCAAAATGATGATAATATTTGCCCTTGCCTGCCTTACTGTAATTCATTGAATATCAAAACTCAAAAAAAAAATTGTTAAAAAATCTATCATCACTGAAAGGATAGAAGGAGCTATTCTTTTTCACTTATCATGGTCTAGTACTAACTTTAGCAGTGGTAAAATCATTTCTAGCCTGGGAAGGAGAATCTAATTACTGTAATTGTACCCTTGGTACAGCAGGATACCAACAAAATTGAGAAACTTATAAATAGCTCCCAATTTAGTTTACTCTATTTCACTGCCTCTTTAAATTTTACTTTTCCTGAAAATGCATAAATAAATAGACAAACAAATGAAATGGGAGTCTGAATCTGACTGTGGTCTACTATCAACATTCTATGAGGACTCAGTCACTTCAATCAAATGACTCTTTGTGATTGCATGAACTATAGCCCACCAGGCTCCTCTGTCCATGGGGATTCTCCAGGCAAGAATACTGGAGTGGGTTGCCATTTCCTTCTCCAGGGGATCTTCCGGACCCAGGGATCAAACCTGTGTCTCCTACAGCTCCCGCACTGCAGACAGATTCTTTACTGCTGAGACACTGGGGAAGCCCATCAACATTCTATACACCTGGATGAAGTACATATAAAAGTGCAATAATTGGAAGATACCAGGCAGGAAAACACCTTTCCTAAACTGTGGAGGGAAACAGTATTTGATATGCTACAATGTCTTTTGAGTCTTTATGAAACAAAATTATCTGGATTGTAACTAGGTCAGATCAAGTGCCCAAATGAATTTTACAAAAGACTTGCCATTGATTAAGAACCAAAAGGAAATTAATTGCTTGGATACACTATACTTCAATAAAGAGCAAGCATCACAGCAAAGAATCTCCTATATAAATTCTATCTTATGGGAGTATAATAGGGCTTACCTTCTGATATTGATGACTGCCAAATGAATTTTCAAGAGCCCTAGTGATACTTTGGCTAGAAAAGAATCCTACAGTATTCAGTATAGATTCCCTCTGATCCCACGACTCAGTATCCTGGGGTCATTTGTATCGTGTAGGAATTCCAAGTCTCTGGAGCAGAAACAACTATAACCCAATGGTTGCCTTCCTTAGCTCCCATGTGCATTCCATATCTTATATGACCTTATTACAAATTTATCTGCTATTAACAATTGGAGTCTCAGAAACATTGTAGCAACATCTAATCATAATAGATGCTCTTGTTGCTATCCAATTTAAGTGTATATTTATTTTTTTAAAAATAAAAATGAAGGTACATCTTTCTTGATCTACTTTCCTTCAGAAATTTCTCTTAAGTTATTATTATTTTTTTAATTACCTTTTTCAACCTCTAGTTCAAATAGTTAATGACCTGACTCACTCTTCCTCCTGCATCAGCCACACTGGCCTAAACCTGCTCTCACATAGGGACTCTTGCATTTGCTCTTCCTTAATCTGAGAATGCTCTTCTCACACATCTTGTGATCTGGTCCTCCTACCTTCAGGTCCTCTCATTCGGGAGCCATACCTGACCACCCTGTAACAATCTCCACCGCTCTCTCTTGTCCATTTACCCTGCTTTGTTACTCTCCACAGCACTTGGCACTATTTGATGCAAATGAATTTGTTTATTATCATTCATCTCCTCACAAGAATTTAAGTTCCCCAAGGACAGAGACTTTGGTACATTCACATCCTTATCTTTAGAGCCTCGCATGAGCTAAGCATCCAAGAAAGAATTGCTCTATCTAATGACCCTATAGAGCCAAAGATTACCCACCCACCCCCTCCTTTTTTTTCCTTCGCTTTAAAGAGACCAAATATTTTAGAAGTATATTGAAGTTAAAGGGAAAAAACAGCATTTTCTGCTTTTCAGAATTTCAAGGAAAAAGTGACATTGTCATGGGGGTAGAAAAATGAAGAGAATCACAGATAAGGTCATGCTGAGAAAAACTGATAATTTAAAGCTAGCAATACGGGCGTTATTCTTCCCTCTCAGGACATCTGAAGAAAGATGCTGGCAAGACTCTCCATGCTGGCCACGATAGCAGTGACACGCAAACCTGCCCTTCATGTCCTTTATTGTCTTCAGTCTGTTGGCTGCGGAGATGGTGACTGTCAGTCTCTTGCTTGGGCCGTATTTCTTACTGCTACTTCCCGGCATGTGCAGATAGGAGGAGGATTCAGATGCTTTTCGAACACATCTTCCATTATTGTTACATAGACTCTGGCTGCAGAGTTTGGCTGCAGTTGTCACATTAACAGCATAATGGCCCAATGGCCCTTCAATAAATTTTTTCACAGACAAGCAGGTCTCCTGTGGGAAAAACAGAAATCTGTTCAGATCATGTTCAAAGCATGATTCAATTGTCCAGGTAGTATTTATTAATATTGGCTTTTGTATTTGGTAAGCCTGAGGAGAAAGAGTTTCAGTGGATTTAGCATTTAAATGAAAGCCTAAGCCCTTATAAAATCCCGTAAGTGATGATCCATGCCTTGTTTAGGAATACTCTAATGAACCAATTTCATACCATTTTCTGGGGAGGATGATTCCACCATTTTCCACAAGAGTATCCTTTAAGAGATATTTGTACTGACACTTTAAGAAGAAAATCTTTAATGTGGGATGATTTTTTAAATTTGTGAAACAGTTTTGATGCTGAGACTTCATATATGTTAACATCAGGTCAGATTTTTCTCAGACTACCAAGTTATCCCATTCTTCTCCTTATCTCTGCAGAGGTAACAGTTTTCCTGAAGTGGGGAGGGGTAGTACTTACATCCATGTTTTTATAACTTTACTACATGTAAATGTAATTATGAACAATATGTATAACAGTATTATTTTGTGTTTTTAATTCTTATAGAAATTTATATCATTTGGAATATTTTATTTTCTACAATTTGCTTTGCAAACATTTTCAAGATCCTTTCCCCACATTCATACATGTAGCTCTTTTTTAAAAAAATGTAGCTGTGGTTCAGTTTCATAGTAAAAATACATCATACTTTATGTATCCATCGGTCATTTTGTAGGAGGGATTCTATAAAATATTAGTATTTATTACCAAATTCCCGAGTCACTTGTATAGCATACGGAAAGTTAGATTGTCTTCCCGTAAATCTGCCAGTAGGCACCATTGATTGTCCACAACCTTGGATTTTAAGGCTAGTACACAGTTCTACCTACTGATGATCACACTGTGCAGCCAGGATGTGCTTGCCGAATTGAAATGACACCATCAGCTAGCCCAGAAGAATCCGGCTAGAATCTTCATCAATGCTTGCCTTAATCCATAAAGGAAGTACCATGGGAAAATCCTAGTAGATACCTTAATAAAGTGTGCTTTCTATCAGCATTTCAATTATTTTGATCAATACTAACTCTAATGGAAGGGCTTCCCTGATGGCTCAGCCATAAAGAATCTACCTGCAATGCAGGATATGTAGGAAACTCAGATTTGATCCCTGGGTTGGGAAGATCCTTGGAGAAGGAAATGGCAACCCACTCCAGTATTTTTGCCTGGAAAATTCTATGGACAGAGGAGCCTGGCAGGCTACAGTCCAAAGGGTCACAAAGAGTCGGACATGACTGAGCATGCATGCATACATAACGTGAATGCATAATTAAGCTCCAATTAATTTAAAACAGTAGGATAGTTTCTCTGTGAGAAGAGGCCCCAAAACTGTGAATCCATGTGGAAAGGATTCAGGGGTTCAAACGGAAAGTCATAAGGCAGAATAAACTACTAATGGCAGGCAGTTGAACAAGGTGTCACTTTGGGCAATAACAAGTTCTGAAAATCCGTGTGTAATGTTTTGGTTCCAGGCACATTCAGTCTAGGTCAGCCTCACATTATGTTTAGGAACAAATGCTATTTTTAGTCAAGGCATGGCTCCTTATCTGAGGCATCCGAGGAAGTTTGTAGGACAGATGGGAAAAATAGAACAGGGAAATCACTGAACAAAACAAGAAAGGAAAAAGTAAGAAAGGGGGAGGGAAGAGGAAGAAAGAAGACTGGGGGAGAGATGAATCAAAGAGAGCACGGAGTACAGGTCAACCCAATCAGGTTCAACGTGGGCTCCCCTGTTCTGTCCCAGCCCTCTTCCTTGAAATTCCTTCATGTATCTTCTGGTATATCACACTCTCCTGGATTTTTCCTTTCTCACTGAATGCTCCTTCTTAATCTCATTTACTAGTTCATCTTCCCTACTTCTTAACCCTGGAGTGCCTAGGCTTAATTTTTCTCTTTTCCAGCTATATTCTCTCTGGATAAACTTACCCCTTCTCACTGCCTTAAATAAAACTCCCAGGTGTGTATTTCCCAGAATTTATCTCTGATCAACTGCACACCCACCTATTTGACATCTCTACCTGGATGTCTCACGAACACTTCAACAATCTTAACCCATTCCAATGTGATCCCCTGATCCTCTTCCCAGCCTTTCTCAACATATGTCAGCTCCCTCTCTCCAATGTGTCAGGAGCAAAACCTTGAAGGTTCAAGTTGTGTGGGGGTTGGAAGCATCTCTAACCTCAAGCAAGAAAGAGCCAGACCCTACATGGCAGCCATGTGGGATGGTCTTCAAGAGACCACAATAATTTTAAAAGCTACCATATAAATAAAAATTACTTTGCCCACTTTGCCTCCACTCTATCCCTATACTCATCCTTGAAGCAAATGAGCAAAGAAATGAATGGTACTTCTCTTCCCCATCTGAGACCCAAGCTTGGGGTGTGGGGAGGAGAAGCAAGAAGATTTAACCTGGATAACAACAATCACCACTTACACTGCACTTGGCATGTGCTAGGTACTGTTTAAGTGCTTTACATGTATTAATAATGTAATTCTCATAACAGCCCTTTGAGATAGATACTATTATTCTCGCCATTTAACAGATAAAGAAATTGTAGAGATTTGGTCAAGGTCGTTGGCTAGCAGGAGACAAAAAGTGAACATTGGAATCCAAGTCGTTCAACCTTAGGCCTCCTCCTTTTACCAATACCAGTATGCTGATTTGTGGAATGCCAAATGAGAAAGAGCTGGCTGTTTTTATATTTTATGAGACTGAGTGCTTTAATACTTGAAAAGTGAACTCTTTGTTAATACCTGTGCGTGAGTGCGTGCTCAGTCACTTCAGTCGTGTTCCAACTCTTTGCGACCCCATGGACTATAGCCTGCCAGGCTCCTCTGTCTATGAGATTCTTCAGGCAAGAATACTGGAGTGGGATGTTCCCCACCCAGGTATCGAACCCACATCTCCTGCATCTCCTGCATTGCAGGCAGATTCTTTACCCACTGAGCCACCTGGGAAGCCAATTCATTAATATCTAAAAATGAAGAAAACTGTGGTTTCTGAATTTTCTCTTAGGTAGTACAACAGGCCACCAGCTGAATATGTTCAAAGTCAGCTGTGGAAAAATAATAGAGTTATTCCATGTGAAAATTGCTATCAAGAGTAGAATGTTAATAAACATTTATATATACATATATATATATATATATATATATATATATATTTTTTTTTTTTCTCCCATGAGCATTTCTATCATAGATAATCAGAAAATAAAGAATCACTTTTGGAGAATCCATCCTTTGTGTGGTTGAAAATATTTATTTTTAAAGTTTGGTATTCTCTTTGTTTTGCATACATATTATATCATTCTTGCTGTTGCTTAGTTGCTAAGTTGTGTTAGACAGTTTTGCAACTCCCATGGATGTAGTCCTACCAGGCTCCTCTGTCCATAGGATTTTTCTAGGCAAGAATAGTGGGATGAGTTGCCATTTCCTTCTTCAAGAGGTCTTCCCGACCCAGGGAGTGAATCCACATCTCCTGCATTGGCAGGTGGATTCTTTGCCACTGAGCCACCATCTACCAAAATTCTTACAAAGTAGGTTTTCTTTCAGTATTTTTCTTTTTTAGATGAAGATATGGATACTCAGACAGGTTAATTAATTTGCCCAAGATTACACCCCTAGAGTGTAAAATTTGAATTCTTATTTAGGGTTGCCTGATTGGAAAACTCGTGCTCTTTTTACAACACTGTGGCTGGTACAGACAATTGCTCAGTGTGGGTCCCTGAATGTGCTGAGTTTTGTTAAAGTCAACTGAGCAGATAATTAGCAACCATTTGTCTCTGACATGAAAAATTAAAACAAAAACCAATATCTGGAATACCTCCAAGGTGTTGGTGGGGAAACCACTGCTTACCTTTGAAGCAGAATAGTCATATCCTCCCCACAATATGACTCCTGATGCCCCCAATGCTGCACTCTCACCAATTGTATGCACTAAGTCCTCCTGAAAAAGAGAAGGGTCACAAGTAGATTCTGCCAACCATATTTAATCACTGACAATTCAATAATGTCTCAGTTCATCAACTGTGGTAAAGAACACACTGATAATATTATCTTTGTTTCTAAAACAAAGGACTATAGAGCAGGATCGGAAAAGGTAATTCTGCCTGGGATACTTACCTGATAAATATGTTTGATGTTCCAAGCAGTATTTTAGGCACTAAGAATATAAAAATGAAATAGATTCCACTTCTTGTTCTTGAGAGTGTGTTTTAGTGTGATGATTATGACAGACATATGTAATTGTTGGGTAACAAATTAAATTATTTATTAGCACCCACAAGACGTACATAGATTAGAGAAAGTGGTTACTGCTGTATGGAAGCATATGAGAAGATTTCCTTCAAGAGATGAAATTTCAGAGTGGTCTTTGGAAAGGAGTATAAACTGATAAAATAGACTCAAGAGAGCAGAGTTCTTTATCCAGTAGGAAAAAAAGAAAAGACAGAGTCATATGAAGGAAAAAGCGCAATTCCTTGAGAAGTGTCAGTAACTCTTATGGTAGGTAAAAAGCACTGGGGATCTGGGGAGAAGTAACTGTATCTGAATCCTTCTATTAGGTTAGCCAAAAAGTTCTTTGGAGTTCAAGTAAAAATAAAAGACACATTTTTTATTTCCATGAAGAATTTTACTGAACAAAATATTCACTGTTTTGCTCCACTGCTTTGTGCTATTTTTCAGGCAACTTCATATTTCCATCTTCCCCAAAATTTTTATCTTTCTGAGCAAACAACTCCTTTCCAGGGAGTTGAATTTTTTTCCATTAAGAGAATTTTGTAAAGACTGAAATAAATGGACATCCAAAGGTGTAATGTCTGATGAATATGGCAGATGAATCAGAACTTCCCAGCCAAGCCATAACAGTTTTGCCTGGTCATCAAAGAAAGATACGGTCTCATGCTATCCTGATGGGCAATAATGCATTTTATGTCAACTAATTCTACATGCTTTTTTTGTTTGAGTGCTGCTTTCAGTGGTCTAATTGGAAAAGTAGTTGTTGGAATTGTTTGGTTTCCAGATGGAGCTCATAATAAAAGCCACCCTTTCTAATCCCACCATATACACAACATTACCTTCTTTAGATGAAGATAGGCCTTTGGTGTGGTTGGTGGTGGTTTATTTCACTTATCCCATGATCTCTTCCATTCCACATTATTGTACAATATCCACTTTTCATTACCCATCACAATTTGTTGTAAAAATGGACCATTTTCATTATATTTAAGTAGAGAATCGCATGTGGAAATTTGGTCAAGAAGGGTTTTTTCTGCTTAACTTACTTGGCACCCAAATATCAAAACAATGAAAATAACCAAGTTAGTGCAAATGATTTTTAAGATTTGGATATTTTGAGTATGTTGGCTATCTCCCACGTGGTATGATGTTGATTGTTCTCAATTAATGGTTTGATATGATCACTATCAACTTCAACTTGTTTAGCTCACCTTGGAGCATTGTCCAGTGGGAAATCTCCAGCATGAAAATCTGCAAACCACTTTTGACATGTTTGATCAGTCACAGCATCTTCTCCATACACTGCACAAATCTTTTTATGCATTTCTACTGTTTTTACCTTTCTTGAAATAATAAGCATAATATGTAGAAAATGTTTTTTCTTCCATCTTCAGTATTAAAATGGCTACACAAAAATTCACTCATTTGTATAAGACATTTTCAACTTTTAATTTTTTATATTTTTAATGAAGTACAAACGATTTACAAATATTGTGGTAGTTTCAGGTATATGGCATAGTGATTTGATTTTTTTAAGTATTACAAAATGATCACCATAATAAGCTTAGTTACCGTCTGTCACCATGCATAGTTACTACAGTATTTTTGACTGTATTCTCTATGCTGTACATTATATCTCTAGGTCTTATTTACTTTATAATTTCCAACCCTCTACCTCCTTCCATGAGACATGATCAGTTTGTTATCCGTATCTATATGTCTGTTTATGTTTTCGGTTTGTTTGCACTCTGATATGACAGCTGTCACAATAAAATCTAACAAAATTGTTTTGGATGAAGTTAAAGACAAGTAAGTGCTGCCAGAAGTATCATATAGAAAAACCCAAATGAGCTTTCTGGCCAACCCAACAGATAAGTAACATCCAATTACAAGGGTCTTTTGTGTGTATTTTATTACACAATTTTAAAGTGTTAGGGCTTAGCTCCAAGGAAGTTTTGACACTGGAAGGCCACACATTTGCAACTAAGATATTTTCAGCTGTCATAAAAACATATTGGAGGAGGAAGTCAAGATGACAGTCCGGGACCCAATTAGGAGATGATGAAAACTGTTCAGTGAGAAATGATGAGAGCTTCAACAAAGGCAAGGCCAGTCCTTGTAAAGCAGAGAGGACAGATTGAACGGTTCTTTGGAAATTAAGATGGATAAGATGGATAATGGAAAGAGAAGGGAGGCATCCAAGTGACTCTCAAGTGGGATGACTAAGTAGAAAATAATTCACCAGGATGAGAAACAGAGGAGGTCATGTTCATGATTACAGACCAAGAGCAAAGAAGGGGGAAATAGGAAGAGATGAAAGAGAGAAGGAATGATAGATGGACAGTCTGCATTCTTTCCTTCCCTGCAAGTTGGGGAGAATCAGAGATCCAGTATAAAGGTAAAGTGTTCAAAAGCCAGAATGAGAAAATGGCCATGCTTCAGCAAAGCTCCTCCACGTTATATGAAGTCTCCAGTAACCTAGCACTGTGTTTCACAATTTGTCTACGTAATGAAACAAGAAAAAAAATCATTCTTCCGTTATACTAACTAGCATTGCCTTCATTAAATGAAAATCAAGTCTCTAATTCAAATTGAGACTCTGGAAAGAAAATATCCAGCAGAGTTAGGTTTAAGTGATTTCATAATTACAATATGAAGAACATAATAAATGATGTTGTGCTTAGTTGCTCAGTCATGTCCAGCTCTTTGTGACCCATGGACTGCAGCCCACCAGGCTCCTCTGTCCGTGGGATTTTTCAGGCATGAATACTGGAGTGGGTTGCCATTTCCTTCTCCAGGGAATAAAAGATGTTATAACATAATAATGCTATTTAAACAATAAATGAGATTCTTGCTGTTTGTTCTTGTGAATAGGGAAAGATTCATGTGAAAAGGGAAAAGCAATAGCATAGTATTAAAACACTTCAGTATACTATTACTCAGGTAACGCTATAATTTTGGTTTTCTGAAATAGAGCTCAGAGGTGATACTTAGCCCATAATTGACTTTGAAAATCAAATATTACCCCAAAATGGGGATGTTACAAACAAGAATTTCATTAAAATGTGATTTATCTCATTCTATCCTTTTCTATCAAGGCAAAATATCTGACTGCATGGATTATTATTTTCTACTAATTATTCATAATATATTGTGACATATTGTAGACACTCAATAAGTATTTTTTGAAGGAATAAATATAACCTAGTCTTTTCCCCAGTGGATTTGAGAAAATGACATGATTTGAGAAAACCGTTACTTGAGGAATAATTTATGAGAAGATTTTGGTAGGTCTGACTGACATCATCCAATACTTGGAGAACTGACTTTTGAAATAGATATTTGATTTATTCTGTGTTGCATCAGAAGTTAGGATTAGAACTGGTAGTTATATGAAGTTATCCAGAGGCAGAGTAGACTCAACATAGTCAAGAACTCTTCAGGGACTAATTGGGTTCCCAAGTGGCAGTTTTCCTTCTAGAATAGGAAAAACCCCATCAAAAAGAAAGTGCTAAAGCAGGTAAAAAAAAGATCCATGTTTGAGAGTGAGGCAGATTAGGTATCTGACAGCCTCCAACTTTTTATCATGGTGCTAAATTTTTTTTCCTCCTAAACACTGAGTGAACATTCCATTTTGAATAATACTGAGTAATCCTACAAGGATAGCAATGTAAAGCCTACTAAACAGTATTTGGGTCAATGGATTTTATTCTGAAATATTTGAGGAAGAACTGATATTTCACTTAAATGTCCTTATTACAAATGTAAGTGGTTTCAGTACTGCTTCTGTGTTGTGTACTAGAAAAACTGAATTGTGAGCTCACAGCTATTGATGGAGATTTAAGGGTTTTCTCACCTGACCACCCACCCAATAATTGAATCCCTACAAGAATATCCTATATAAGTGACAATCTATATAAAGATTGAACACTTCCAAGTGTCTACAAACTCATTATCTTCCAAATCAGTTCATTCCTACATCGTTGTGCTTCCTACCCTGTTAAGTCTAAGAATACTTTTATATAAACCACTTTCATTGCCTTGACACTCATCACTAGATCACATTTTAGATTTTTAAAGACAAAATCAACAATCTATATTATTTTTTAAGTAACCTAATCAATTAAAACATAAAAATGCAATATATTGAAAATATAGTTGGTAAATAATTTTCCCAAGTTCTCCTTTGTACAGTTTTGATTTGGAAAGTTGCTGCTACTGTTTCATGTTAAGAGCTTCTTTAATATGAGTTTTCTCCCTAGTTAAATTTAATCTGTTGCATGATTAAACTTAAACTTAACTACAGTTCTACAGGAAACCCTTGTAAATATCAAGCTGGTAAGAATCATCATTTACAAACTCTTAAGCAAACATCTAATTGTCAATGACATTATTTCAGAATTGGCTTGACATTTGAAGGACTACATGGTTTTAGTAATAGAATAGCATTCTATTATTAAGGGGATATAAGCATCATAAAACACTATTCCCTAAATTTCATATTCTACTAAATTTCTGTTTTTTAATGTGTGACTGTATTTTTTTCTTACCTGTGACAAAGCTTCAAAACTATGCAAATAAAATGGTCTAGAAAAAATAAAAACTGGTAAAACATAGTCATCTTTAGCCATTTCAGCAATTCTCATAGCTTCTCTAACTCGATAATGAACAAATTTCAAAGCATTTAAACTTGACTTCAATATCTTATCCAAATACACTGAAGTATAAAGTGCTCTGCTTTTTTTCCATAGCCACTGGAGTTGGTCATTGCGGAAAATTTCATCACTCGGGCATTTACCTGTGTAGGTCTGTGGATTTATCCTATAATCATAATTGTAGCAGTCTGGATAGAGATAAAAACCCCATAAACATTTTGGTCTCATTTCTAAAGCCAGTGTGAGAG
This sequence comes from Muntiacus reevesi, assembly GCF_963930625.1. Lineage (NCBI taxonomy): Eukaryota > Metazoa > Chordata > Mammalia > Artiodactyla > Cervidae > Muntiacus > Muntiacus reevesi. Next base: position 83,596,493 of record NC_089254.1, on the reverse strand, counting down.
TAGCATTCATAATACTCTTTCCAGCAGTTTCAAATTCCTTTTGGGCAACTGTTCTCACTTTCATTTCTGACCAATCAGGATGGTGGTTTCTAGTAAAGTCTAAAGAGTGGTTTTTATATATTACTCTATTACCCCAATTTCTGTCCCATTGTGGCTTCCAGCTTTCCCAGTCAATGATAACAAGACCTTCTGATCTCCACCAAGGAAAAACTTTTGCAATGTCACCAGCGGTCTTTCTCAGGTGTGTAGGAAGGCTCATGTTCTGTGGTATCCCTCCATTAAAGGATTTTCCCTCTGGAGAGAAATAAGGATAATACCCTAATTCATTTGGATAAATTATGGCAATTGTCGATCCACTCTGAGTCTCCAAAGGATTTGATATAATATTAAATAACTGAAGATTCAGATCCACACTGAAGAAATGCTGACACTGCATTGTTGGGGCAGCCCAGAAAATGTTGAAAGGTCTTTTCGTGATCACTGGAGGCATTGCTGGCTTCAGGGCTGAATGAGTGAACACCTCCAAGAGCAGCAGCACTCCTAACCATGCCACCCAGGGATTAAACATGGCTCATAGTTTTCACCATCACGTTAAGCAATCTCCTTAAAAATAAGAAGAGGAAGAAAAATTAAACATGATGGAGTCAAATGTTCTTTAAATCAAGTAAACACATGGTAGTGGTTAAGCTACTCTTTGAGTTGTAGACTGACTTTTTAAACAATTTAGGAGATTTATTGATAACTAGGCCTAGTTTATACTTTTAACAGGGAAGAAAAATGAGGTGATTTTTTGAAAAAACTAGAAAAGTTTAAAAAAAAATCCAGTGAATAGAAACCAAAGTAAAAATTTTCACACAACTCCTCAGTCATGAAAACTCTGTCTGCAAGTTGTTCTAGCTTTAATTTCCTATAATTTTGACTACATAACCATTTGGTATGTTTAACAAAAATTAAATGGAGCAAAAAGAAATATATAATGATACAAACAGTAAATAATGCCTTGCTTACTGTTTCAAATTCACTAGACTCAAAAGTGGGCTTGTTCATTTTTTGGTTTCTTTGTTTTTAAAAGATGGCAGTTACGTTTGGAATTAGTACAGGCTAAAATAGAAACAGGTAGAAATGGCATTTACCTGCTATTGATTATGGATTTTGTTGCTATCTTCTCTTGGTACATAAATTTAGACACCAACTGATTGTTTAATTCCCTGGTTTCCCATGAAGAAGTTGGACTGAATTTTCACCAATCAATTCCCAAATGAAACTTGGTTAAATTCCTTCTAAACAGACAGTTGAGCCAAAAACTGCCAAAGAATCTTCCCAGACGAGGATGGTCTAATAGTTATGCATTCTGGCCAATGAGATCTCACCATGAAAGCAGTGTGGTTGAAGTTATGTATCAAAAGGATTTTATCATGAAGATTTTTTTTAAATAAATGAATCACAAACTTGTCTATGATGTAATTAAATTCAGTGTCTTTTTAAGAGTCAAACCTTCTCTTTTTTTGTGTAGTTTTTGCCGAATTTATCTAATATATGCAGGAAGAGGTACTGACCAAAGTCTTATTTTAACTCTTGCAACACAGCATCCTAAGTTTATGAAGAAATTTGATTAAGTCCCACCCTTCTCTGTACATTGAAGATTTATTCATAGCTATGAATGATAATTTACTCTTTTTAAAAAATTATTATTTTTATTTTAAAAGTATTAAAATTATTTTTAAAATTATTTTTAAGCTATTATCTATAAAATTAACTTCATGAGGAATTTGTATCATGGCATCAGAAGAGTCCCTCAGTCACCAGAGATACTCTATTCTCTTCACTCTTCTCCAGCCACGGATCTTAAGGTGACTCCCCTCAAAAAAAGAAGAGCCAATTTATTTCTTATCTTTGTCATCCAGGGAAAATGATAGAGGACCCTCTATACATAAATATTACTCTTTATCTCCCTCTTCTCATGACAGCACGTATGGTATAAATGGGTATATATGTTTAGTTAAATGTCATATTACATTAAATTTCTTAAAGACAAAGGGCTATAAATCTAAAATATTGTGCTTTAGTAAAATCCAGTTATAAATCTTCTTTTCTAAAGTATTTTAATCATACTTTCTATTTATATAAACGGTTATACCCTCTTTGTCACTCGTCTGTGGAAACCTTATTAGTTTAGCATTATCTTCTTCACCAGTATACACTTTGTAACAAACGATTTATCAGTAACAAACTTGAGAATTATGAGTTGTTCAGTTCAGTTCAGTTCAGTCGCTAGTCATGTCCAACTCTTTGCAACCCCATGAACTGCAGCATGCAAGGCCTCCCTGTTCATAACCAACTCCCGGAGTTTATCCAAACTCACGTCCATTGAGTCGGTGATGCCATCCAACCATCTCATCCTCTAACATCCCCATCTCCTCCCACCCTCAATCTTTCCCAGCATCAGGGTCTTTTCAAATGAGTCAGCTCTTCACATCAGGTGGCCAAAGTATTAGAGTTTCAACTTCAGCATAAGTCCTTCCAATGAACACCCAGGACTGATCTCCTTTAGGATGGACTGGTTGGATCTCTTTGCAGCCCAAGGGACTCTCAAGAGTCTTCTCCAACACCACAGTTCAAAACCATCAATTCTATTGCACTTAGCTTTCTTCACAGTCCAACTCTCACATCCATACATGACCACTGGAAAAACCATAGCCTTGACTAAACAGACCTTTGCTGACAAAGTAATGCCTCTGCTTTTTAATATGCTATTTAGGTTGGTTATAACTTTCCTTCCAAGGAGTAAGCATCTTTTAATTTCATGACTGCAATCACCATCTGCAGTGATTTTAGAGCCCCAAAAAATAAAGTCTGACATTGTTTCCACTGTTTCCCCATCTATTTCCCATGAAGTGATGGGACCAGATGCCATGATCTTAGTTTTCTGAATGTTGAACTTTAAGCCAACTTTTTCACTCTCCTCTCTCACTTGCATCAAGAGGCTTTTTAGTTCCTCTTCACTTTCTGCCATAAGGGTGGTGTCATCTGCATATCTGAGGTTATTGATATTTCTCCCAGCTATCTTGATTCCAGCTTGTGCTTCTTCCAGTCCAGCGTTTCCATGATGCACTCTGCATATAAGTTAAATGAGCAGGGTGACAATATACAGCCTTGATGTACTCCTTTTCCTATTTGGAACCAGTCTGTTGTTCAATGTCCAGTTTTAACTGCTGCTTCCTGACCTGCATACAGGTTTCTCAAGAGGCAGGTCAGGTAATCTGGTATTCCCATCTCTTTCAGAATTTTCCACAGTCTATTGTGATCCACAGTCAAAGGTTTTGGCATAGTCAATAAACAAAAATAGCTGTTTTTCTGGAACTCTCTTGCTTTTCAATGATCCAGCGGATATTGGCATTTTGATCTCTGGTTCCTCTGCCTTTTCTATATCCAGCTTGAACATTTGGAAGTTCATGGTTCACGTATTGCTGAAGCCTGCCTTGGAGAATTTTGAGCATTACTTTACTAGTGTGTGAGATGAGTGCATTTGTGCGGTAGTTTGAACATTCTTTGGGATTGCCTTTCTTTGGGATTGGAAAGAAAACTGACCTTTTCCAGTCCTGTGGCCACTGCTGAGTTTTCCAAATTGCTGACATTTTGAGTGAAGAACTTTCACAGCATCGTCTTTTAGGATTTGAAATAATTCAACTGGAATTCCGTCACCTCCACTAGCTTTGTTCATAGTGATGCTTCCCAAGGCCCACTTGACTTCACATTCCAGGATGTCTGGCTCTAGGTGAATGATCAACCATTATGATTATCTGGGTTGTGAAGATCTTTTTTGCATAGTTTTTCTGTGTATTCTTGCCACCTCTTCTTAATATCTTCTGCTTCTGTTAGGTCCATAACATTTCTGTCCTTTATCGAGCCCATCTTTGCATGAAATGTTCCCTTGGTATCTTTAACTTTCTTGAAGAGATCTCTAATCTTTCCCATTCTATTGTTTTCCTCTATTTCTTTGCACTGATCACTGAGGAAGGCTTTCTTATCTCTCCTTACTATTCTTTGGAACTCTGCATTCAAATAGGTATATCTTTCCTTTTCTCCTTTGCGTTTGGCTTCTCTTCTTTTCACAGTTATTTGTAAGGCCTCCTTAGGCAGCCATTTTTCTTTTTTGTATTTCTTTTTCTTGGGGATGGTCTTGATCCCTGCCTCCTATACAGTGTCACGAACCTCCATCCATAGTTCATCAGGCACTCTATCAGATCTAGACCCTTAAATCTATTTCTCACTTCCACTGTATAATCATAAGGGACTTGATTTAAGTCATACCTGAATGGTCTAATGATTTTCCCCACTATCTTCAATTTAAGTTTGAATTTGACAATAAGGAATTCATGATCTGAGCCACAGTCAGCTTCCAGTCTTGATTTTGCTGACTGTATAGAGTTTGTCCATCTTTGGCTGCAAAGAATATAACCAGTCTGATTTTGGTGTTGACCATCTGGTGATGTCCATGTGTAAAGTCTTCTCTTGTTTTGTTGGAAGACATTGCTATTACCAGTGTGTTCTCTTGGCAAAATTCTATTAGACTTTGTCCTGCTTCATTCTACTCCAAGGCCAAATTTGCCTGTTACTCCAGGTGTTTCTTGACTTCATTCTTTTGCATTCCAGTCCCCTATAATGAAAAGAACTTTTTTTTTTTTTTTTTTTTTGGTGTTAGTTCTAAAAGGTCTTGCATGTCTTCATAGAACAGTTCAACTTCAGCTTCTTCAGCATTACTGGTCAGGGCATAGACTTGGATTACAATGATATTGAATGGTTTACCTTGGAAACGAACAGAGATCATTCTGTCGTTGTTGAGGTTGCATCCAAGTACTGCGTTTTGAACTCTTTTGTTGACTATGATGGCTACTCCATTTCTTCTAAGGAATTCCTGCCCACAGTAGTAGATATAATGGTCACCTGAGTTAAATTCACCCATTCCAGTCCATCTTAGTTCACTGACTCCTAGAATGTCGACGTTCACTCATGCCTTCTCCTCTTTGACCATTTCCAGTTTGCCTTGATTCATGGACCTAACATTCCAGGTTCCTATGCAATATTGCTCTTTACAGCATCAGACCTTTATTCTATCACCAGTCACATCCACAATTGGGTGTTGTTTTTGCTTTGGCTCCATCCCTTCATTCTTTATGAATTGTATGTATTTGTAAATAAAATTATTTCCCCAGGCTCTTTAGTAAAATTTTATTATATGTTCTAGCCATTTTTATTACTTAGAATATAAAACTTGATTTCAATTTTCTGACATTATATATATATATATATATACACACACACACACACACACACATACATATTCACATGTACATATGTACACTTGATCTTTTTAATAAACAAATCTTGATTGAGTATTGGATTGTTTCAGGAAGAGGGCCAGGTCTAGGGATGCAGTGCCAAAACCAACATAATTCTACACATTGCAAAAATTTGTAGATGTCTAAATTTAAGATGCAATACTATAAAATTCCCAGTAGATAACATAGGAGAAAATCTAGATGACCATGGTCATGACAATGACTTTTTAGATACAATGCCAAAGACACAATCCATGAAAGACAGACTTAATAAGCTGAACTTTATTAAAATAAAAACATCTGCTCTGTGAGAGGCAATATCTAGAAAATGAGAAAACAAGCTAAATACTGGGAGAAAATATTTGCAACAGAAACATATGACAAAACATTGCTATCCAAAGTGTACCAAAACAAAACTCTTGGTACTCAAAATAAGAAAATAAACAACCCAACTTTAAAATGGGTGATCTATCTGAACAGACACCTCTACCAAAGAAGATATAGAGATGACAAATAAGCATATAAAAAGAGGCTTCACATCCTATGTCTTCAGGGAGATGCAAATGAACACAATGGTGATATTCCACTACACATCTATTAAAATGGCCGAAATCTGGGACACTTGTAACACCAAATCTGGCGAGGACATGGAGCAACAGGAACTCTCATCCACTGCTGATGGGAATCCAGAATGCAACAGCTTCTCTGGGCGCAACTTTGTTCATTTCTTACAAAATTAAACACACTTTTACAACATGATACAGAAACTGTGCTCCTTGATATTTATCCAAATTGCTTAAAAACTTATATTCACACATAAACCTGCACAAAGATGCTTATAGAAGCTTTATTCATAATTGCCAAAAGTTGGAAGCCACAAAGAGGACTTTCAATAGATGAATGGATGAATAAACTGTGATACATTCAGACAATGGCATATTATTCAGCCTTGAAAAGAAATGAACTATCAAGCTGTGAAAAGACATGGAGGAAACTTAAGTGCATATTACTAAGTGAAAGAAATTAGTCTGAAAACTATTCCAAGTATATGACATTCAGAAACAGGCAATGGAGATGGTAAAAAGACAGTGGTTTCTAGGAGTTAAGAGGGAGGAAGGGATAAACAGGAAGAGCATAGAGGGCTTCCAGGGCTGTGAAACTCTTCTATATAATGCAATGATCATGGATTCATGTCACTATGCATTTTTCAAAACCCATAGACATACGATGTCAAGAGTTAACCATAAAGTAAACTGCAGACTTTGGGTGATAATGACGAGTCACTCTAAGTTAACCGATTGTAATAAACCTACAATTCTGATGTGAGATATTGATAGTGGGGGAGGTTGTGCATACGTGGAGACAGAGGTATGAGAAAACTCTCTACTCTCTGCTCAAGTTTGCTGTGAACTTAAAAATTCTTTATTCTTTTTTTTTTTTTTTTTTTTTTTTTTTATTGTTTGCTGTACTGGGTCTTCATTGTGGTGCTTGGTCTTTGTCTAATTGCTGCACCAGAGTTTATTGACCTGTGGCAAGAAGGATCTTAGCTCCCTGATCAGGGATCAAACCCACATCCCCAGCATTGGAAGGCAGATTCTGAAACAGTGGACCATCAGAGTAATCCCTTAAAAATTCTTTGAAAAATAATATCAATTTAAGTGGGAAAACATTATTGATAAAACTGTGTTCATGGGAGCTATATTTGCAATAGAGAAAACCTAGAAACAACTTGTATGTGTGATCAGTAAGGAGTTTGTTAAGTATATTATGAAATATGCAATTCCTGTGAAATATGCAATTCCATTAAACAGTGTGAAGTATTTCCTAGTTTTTCATTGTCTTTTAACTTTTTCTCTTGTTTTGCCATGAAAAGCCCTCCCAAGACAAAAGTCAGTTTTAGGGACTCTATTACAGATCGATACCTGTCAAATAAACATTTTCTGCTTCTCCCTGAAGCTACTCCACCCCTTTCCCATCCTGAAGGAGCCAGCAGCAGCCTAGTATTTGGGAGAAAAACAACAGATAAGAAGCCAAACACACCTCACTTCTCTCTTGGCAGATATGTTCCTGAGAGATTTAAACCAAAGAAAAAAGAAAAATATTGGTTTTCTATTAAACTATGAATTTAACTCTATAATGAGTGACCAGAGTGCTAAAATCTGGTCATTGTAACTAGGGGCCTGTGGATGATGCAACTCTGAGAGGTTTAGACTGATGTTCAATCTCATGCCATGTGTTTCAGTAAATTGAGCTTGTCCAATAAGTAGCAAATGGAAGGGCGATATTCCCAAACAGCAATGAGGAGACACCTACTCTTTCCTTGCCAGTGGGAGGTGACAGGTGAAAGACAAGATAACCATCAGTCAAGAAGGCTGCAGGGGAAAATATCCAGGAGGTGGATAGAGGTTTGATTGCAAAACAATGTGAACGCACTTAAGGTCACTGAGCTGTACATTTAAGCAACCGCTAAAATGGTAAGCTTGAAGATGACAGAGGAATAGGACAGGGAGACCACTTTCTCCCCCACAAATTCATCAAAAGAACATTCGAATGCTGAGCGAAACAACTTCTGAATCCTGGCAGAGGACATCAGGCACCCAGAAAGGCAGCCCACTGTCTTCAAAAGGAGGTAGGAAAAAATATAAAAGATAAAAAGAGAGGCAAAAGAGGTAGGGATGGATATCCGTCCTGGGAAGGGAGTCTTAAAAAAGAAAGTTTCCAAACACCAGGAAGCTCTTTCACCGGCAAGTCTGCAGCGAGCCTTGGAACCTCAGAGGATAACATAACCAGGAGGGAAAATAAGTAATTAATTAAAACCCACAGATTACGTGCCTAACGCAACTCCCAGAGGAGAAGCAGCTCAGATGCTCGCATCCCCCACTAGCAAGCAGGGACTGGACAGGGAGGTGCGGGCTGCATTGCTTAGGGTAAGGACCGGGCCTGAATGCCCCTAGGGCATCTGAGGGAACTAGCTTGAGACAGCAACCCAGACTGTAGGATAGCTATCCCGCAAAAAGCCCTAACCTAAGACACCGTCAGGCCCTCTCACAGAACAAAGGACTGAGCAGAGCTAGCCGGCTGCCTACCGGCCCAACCCCCGCCTGAGACAGCAGGCGAAGGCAGCCAGAGCCGGAAGGGGGCAATCGCGGCCCCAGAGAGGCATCATCTACCAAACTGCAAGCAGGCTTCATTGCTAAACAAGACTTCTTGGGATTCTGGACGGTCGACATCCGCCGGGAGGATCGCAGCCAGAGATCAACTCCCCAGAAGAGACACACGGCACATCTGAGAAGGCACACCCATTGTACACCCAGAAAACCGAGGGGGAGGGGATAAGTCACGGCCTTCATCTGGGGGCAACTACACCGTGCCAAGCATCTGGCCACTTTCGCTGCTTGGACCTGGGACAGGCGCAAAACGCAGGCCCAAGCAAGTCTGCGCCTTTGTGGAGTACCCGAGAACCTGAACCTGAGCTGCTTAGACCTGGGAAGTGCACGCAACCCAGGGCCCGCCTCAGAGAGTTCCCGACAGGGCAACCTAGAGTCTGAGCAGTGTAGACGGGAAAGCACACACGCCGTGAGCGCGGGCAAACCCAGTGTGGCCGAATCACTGGGAGCACACGCCTGCGATATTAGAAGCTAAAATAAACAGAGGGAACCGCTTTGGAAGTGACAGGTGCAGCAGATTAAAACCCTGCATTTAGCACCGACTACATAGGAAGGGGCCTATAGACCTTGAGAAGTACAAGCTGGATCAAGGAACTTTCTGAAGATGAACTGACCCTACACTGTCCGCAACAACACCAGAGAAAGTCCTAGATATATTTTTACTATTATCATTTTTAAATTTTTTTTTATTTTTAAGTCCTCTATTACTCCTTTAATTCTCATTTTCATAACCTACTATTACTTTGCAAAAAAAAGACCATTTTTAAACAAACTTCATATATCTATCTATATATATATATTATAATTTTTGTGACTTTGTTTTTTTCTTTAATATTGTATTTTTGAGAATCTAACCTCTACTCTAGATTTTTAATCTTTGCTTTTTGGTATTTGTTATCAGTTTTGTACCTGTAAAGAACCCAGTCTTCAGTACCCATTTTCACTTAGGAGCAAGATCACTGGCCTATTGCTCTCTCCCCGTTTTGACTCTCCTTTTTCTCCACCAGGTCGCCTCTATCTCACCCCTTTCACTTCTCTTTTCTACCCAACTCTGTGAATCTCCTTGTGTGTTCCGGGGTGCGGAGAACACTTAGGGAACTGATTACTGGCTGGATCTGTCTCTCTCCTTTTGATTCCCCCTTTTATCCTCCTGGCCACCTCTGCCTCCTTACTCCCTCTTCTCTTCTCTGTGTAACTCCATGAACATCTCTGAGGGATCCAGACTGCGGAGAGCACATAGGGAAGTGATTACTGGCTAGCTTGCTCCCCTTTTGATTCACCCTCTTCTCCTCCTGGTCACCTCTATCTCCCTCCTCCCTCTTCTCTCCTCCATGTAACCCTGTGTACCTCTCCGGGTGTCCCTCACTGTGGAGAAACTTTTCATCATTAACCTAGATGATTTATCATCGGTGCTGGATAGATGAAGTCTCGAGACTACTGTAAGAATAAGACCGAAAACCAGAGGCAGGAGGCTTAAGTCCCAATCCTGAGAACACCAGAGAACTCCTGACTCCTGGCAACATTAATCAATAGGAGCTCATCAAATGCCTCCATACCTACAGTGAAACCAAGCACCACCCAAGGGCCAACAAGCTCCAGAGCAAGACATACCACGCAAATTCTCCAGCAACACAGGAATAAAACCCTGAGCCTCAATATACAGGCTGCCTAAAGTCACACCAAACCCACTGACACCTCAAAACTCATTACTGGACACTTCATTGCCCTCCAGAGAGAAGAAATCCAGCTCCACTCACCAGAACACTGACACAAGCTTCCCTAACCAGGAAACCTTGACAAGCCAACCCTCCAACCCCACCCACAGCAAGGAACCTCCACAATAAAGAGGAACCACAGACCACCAGAATACAGAAAGGACACCCCAAACACAGCAATCTAAACAAGATGAAAAGGCAGAGAAATGCCCAGCAGGTAAAGGAACAGGAAAAATGCCCACCAAACCAAACAAAGGAGGAAGAGATAGGGAATCCACCTGATAAAGATTTCAGAATAATGACAGTGAAAATGATCCAAAATATTGAAAACAAAATGGAGTTACAGATAAATAACCTGGAGACAATGATTGAGAAGATGCAAGAAATGTTTAACAAGGACCTAGAAGAAATAAAAAGGAATCAATATATAATGAATAATACAATAAATGAGATCAAAAACACTCTAGAGGGAACCAACAATAGAATAATGGAAGCAGAAGATAGGATAAGTGAGGTAGAAGATAGAATGGTAGAAATAAATGAAACAGAGAGGAAAAAAGAAAAAAGAACTAAAAGAAGTGAGGACAACCTCAGAGACCTCTGGGAAAAAGTTAAATGCCCCAATATTTGAATCATAAGAGTCCCAGAAGAAGAAGACAAAAAGAAAGACCATGGGAAAATATTTGAGGAGGTAATAGTTGAAAACTTTCCTAAAATGGGGAAGGAAATAATCACCCAAGTCAGAGAAACCCAGAGAGTCCCAAACAGGATAAACCCAAAGCAAAACACCCCAAGACACATATTAATCAAATTAACAAAGATCAAACACAAAGAACAAATATTAAAAGCAGCAAGGGAAAAACAATAAATAACACACAAGGGGATTCCCATAAGGATAACAACTGATCTTTCAACAGAAATTCTTCAGGCCAGAAGAGAATGGTGATGAAAGAAAAAAACCTTCAGTCCAGACTACTGTACCCAGCAAGGATCTCATTCAAATATGAAGGAGAAATCAAAAGTTTTACAGACAAGAAAAAGCTGAGAGAATTCAGCACCACCAAACCAACTCTTCTACAAACACTAAAGGATCTTCTCTAGACAGGAAACACAAAAAGGGTGTGTAAACATGAACCCAAAACAATAAAGTAAATGCAATGGTATCATACTTATCAATAATTACCTTAAATGTGAATGGGTTGAATGCCCCAACCAAAAGACAAAGACTGGCTGAATGGACACAAAAACAAGGTCCCTATATATATTGTCTACAAGAGACCCACCTCGAAACAAGGGACACGTACAGACTGAAAGTGAAGGGGTGGAAAAAGATATTCCATGAAAATAGAGACCAAAAGAAAGCAGGAGTAGCAATACTCATATCAGATAAAATAGACTTTAAAACAAAGGCTGTGAAAAGAGACAAAGAAGGATACTACATAATGATTGAGGGATCAATCCAAGAAGAAGATATAGTAATCATAAATATATATGTACCCAACATAGGAGCACCACAATATGTAAGACAAATGCTAACAAGTATGAAAGGGGAAATCAATAATAACACAATAATAGTGGGAGACTTTAATAACCCACTCACACCTATGGATAGATCAACTAAACAGAAAATTAACAAGGAAACACAAACTTTAAATGATACAATAGACCAGTTAGACCTAGTTGATATCTATAGGACATTTCACCCCAAAACAATGAATTTCACCTTTTTCTCAAGTGCACATGGAACCTTCTCCAAGATAGATCACATCCTAGGTCATAAATCTAGCCTTGGTAAATTCAAAAAGATTGAAATCATTCCTAGCATCTTTTCTGACCACAATGCAGTAAGATTAGGTGTCAATTACAGGAGAAAAACTATTAAAAATTCCAACATATGGACGCTGAACAACATGCTGCTGAATGACCAACAAATCACAGGAGAAATCAAAAAAGAAATCAAAATATGCATAGAAACTAATGAAAATGAAAACACAACAACCCAAAACCTATGGGACACTGTAAAAGCAGTGCTAAGGGGAAGGTTCATAGCATTACAGGCTTACCTCAAGAAACAAGAAAAAAGTCAAACAAATAGCCTAACTCCACACCTAAAGCAACTAGAGGAGGAAAAAATTATGAACCCCAGGGTTAGTAGAAGGAAAGAAATCTTAAAAATTAGGGCAGAAATAAATGCAAAAGAAACAAAAGAGACCATAGCAAAAATCAACAAAGCCAAAAGCTCGTTCTTTGAGAAGATAAAGAAAACTGACAAACCATTAGCCAGACTCATCAAGAAACAAAGGGAGAAAAATCAAATCAACAAAATTAGAAATGAAAATGGAGAGATCACAACAGACAACACAGAAATACAAAGGATCATAAGAGACTATTACCAGCAACTATATCCAAATAAAATGGACAACTTGGAAGAAATGGACAAATTCTTAGAAAAGCACAACTTGTAAAAGAATGAAACTAGAACACTTTCTAATACCATACACAAAAATAAATTCAAAATGGATTAAAGATCTAAACATAAAACCAGAAAGTATAAAACTCCTAGAGGAAAACATAGGCAAAACACTCTCCGACATAAATCACAGCAAGATCCTCTATGACCCACCTCCCAGAATATTGGAAATAAAAGAGAAAATAAACAAATGGGATCTAATTAAAATTAAAAGCTTTTGCACAACAAAAGAAACTATAAGCAAGGTGAAAAGACAGCCTTCTGAATGGGAGAAAATAATAGCAAATGAAGAAACTGACAAAGAATTAATCTCAAAAATAAACAAGCAACTCCTGCAGCTCAATTCCAGAAAAATAAATGATCCAATCAAAAAATGGGCCAAAGAACTAAACAGATATTTCTCCAAAGAAGACATACAGATGGCTAACAAACACATGAAAAGATGCTCAACATCACTCATTATCAGAGAAATGCAAATCAAAACCACAATGAGGTACCAGCTCACGCCAGTCAGGATGGCTGTTATCCAAAAGTCTACAAGCAATAAATGCTGGAGAGGGTGTGGAGAGAAGGGAACCCTCTTACACTGTTGGTGGGAATGCAAACTAGTACAGCCACTATGGAGAACAGTGTGGAGGTTCCTTAGAAAACTGGAAATAGAACTGCCATATGACCCAGCAATCCCACTGCTGGGCATAGGCACCGAGGAAACCAGATCTGAAAGAGACACGTGTACCCTAATGTTCATCACAGCACTGTTTATAATAGCCAGGACATGGAGGCAACCTAGATGTCCATTAGCAGACGAATAGATAAGAAAGCTGTGGTACATATACACCATGGAATATTACTCAGCCATTAAAAAGAATACATTTGATCAGTTCTAACGAGGGGAATGAAACTGGAACCTATTATACAGGGTGAAGTAAGCCAGAAAGAAAAACACCAATACAGTATACTAACGCATATATATGGAATTTAGAAAAATGGTACCGATAATCCTGTATGCAAGAGAGCAAAAGAGACACAGAGGTATAGAACAGTCTTTTGGGCTCTGTGGGAGAGGGCAAGAGTGGGATGGTTTGGGAGAATGGCATTGAAGCATGTATATTATCATATGTGAAATGAATCACCAGTCCAGGTGGGATGCATGAGACAGGGTGCTCTGGGCTGGTGCACTGGGATGACCCTGAGGGATGGGATGGGGAGGGAGGTGGGAGGGGGTTCAGGATGGGGAACACATGTACACCCATGGCAGATTCATGTCAATATATGGCAAAACCAAAACAGTATTGTAAAGTAATTTGCCTCCAATTAAAATAAATAAATTTATATTTTAACAAATGATAAGCTTATGGTATATTTACTCTACCATACTTAAAAAATGCTTAAAAACAAATGTTCAGGGGAAACAGAGGACAGCCAGTTTTCTGTTATATGAAGAAAATTAAGTGACCATTCAGAAAAGAGATGTATGGTCTAGGGAATTTTCCTGACTGCAGATTTAAATTACAGGGATAAAATGGGCAGGTTTGTGAGGTCAGGGAAGGATGTGAATTTGGCTCCCCAAGAAAATAGAGAGAGGAAAATACAAATGATAAAAATAACCTGGGCGTTTTGGCTTTATGAGTTAAAGATGTGATGGTTGCATTCTGATGGAGTCTTACAGGGAAGTCATACAGAGTCATGTAAGTCAGAAAAACAAATATCATATATTAATGCACATATGTGGAATCTAGAAGAATGTTTCAGAAGAACCTATTTGTAAAGCAGAAATACAGACACAGAAGTAGAGGATAAATGTATGGACACCAAGGAGGGAGGAGGGAGTTGGATTAATTTGGAGACTGGGGTTGACATACACACATTACTATGCACAAAATAGATAACTAATGACAACTGCATAGCACAGTGTCTATAGCACAACTGACCTCTACTCAGTGCTCTGTGGTGACCCAAGTGGGAAGGAAATCCAAAAAGAGGAGATATATGTGTATTCATAGCTGACTTACTTAGGTATACAGCAGAAACTAATATAACATTGCAAAGCAATTATATGTCAATAAAACTCATTTTTTAGAAAGGGAAGTAAATTGTCAGTTCCAATGATAACCTCCAACTGTCTCTGGTATATTAGACATTTGTGTACTAAGAAGTATTGGGAAAGGGACATCATTATGTCAACAGCATTCAGAGTCCTGTAGGTCTCACATTCGATTCTGTCAAGGATAGCGTCAAGGGTGAAAAAGATGACCATTTACCAAGTTATTTGTATATACCAAATAACAATGTGAACCAACCAAAAATGTGAACCAATTAACACGGCTCTAAAAACCCATGTGTATGTGTATGTGAACATATATGTCTACATATATATGTGGTTGTTCAGTCGCTAAGTCCTGTTCAACTTGCAACCTCATCAGATCAGTTCAGTTCAGTCGCTCAGTCATATCTGACTCTTTGTGACTCCAAGAACTGCAGCATGTCAGGCCTCCCTGTCCATCACCAACTCCGGGAGTTTAACCAAATTCATGTCCATTCAGTCGACGATGCCATCCAACTATCTCATCCTCTCTCATCCCCTTCTCCTCCCACCCTCAACCTTGCCCAGCATCAGGGTCTTTTCAAATGAGTCAGCTCTGCGCATCAGGTGACCAAAGTACTCGAATTTCAACTTCAGCATCACTCCTTCCAATGAACACCCAGGACTGATCTCCTTTAGGATGGACTGGTTGGATCTCCTTGCAGTCCAAGAGACTTAAGAGTCTTCTCCAACACCACAGTTCAAAAGCATCAATTTTTCAGCACTCAGCTTTCTTCACAGTCCAACTCTCACATCCATACATGACTACTGGAAAAACCATAGCCTTGATTAGATGGACCTTTGTTGACAAAGTAATGTTTCTGCTTTTTAATATGCTATCTAGGTTGGTCATAACTTTCCTTCCAAGGAGTAAGTGTCTTTTAATTTCATGGCTGCAATCACCATCTGCAGTGATTTTGGAGCCCAGAAAAATAAAATCTGCCACTGTTTCCACTGTTTCCCCATCTATTTCCCATGAAGTGATGGGACCAGATGCCATGATCTTAATTTTCTGAATGTTGAGCTTTAAGCCAACATTTTCATTCTCCTCTCACTTTCCTCTTCACTTTCTGCCATAAGGGTGGTGTCATCTGCATATCTGAGGTTATTGATATTTCTCCTGGCAATCTTGATTCTAGCTTGTGCATCTTCCAGCCCAGTGTTTCTCATGATGTACTCTGCATATAAGTTAAACAAGCAGGGTGACAGTATATAGTCTTGACATACTCCTTTTCCTATTTGGAACCAGTCTGTTGTTCCATGTCCAATTCTAACTGTTGCTTCTTGACCTGCATACAGGTTTCTCAAGAGGCAGGTCAGGTAGTCTGGTATTCCCATCTCTTTCAAAATTTCCCACAGTTTGTTGTGATCCACATAGTCAAAGTCTTTGGAGTAGTCAATACAGCAGAAGTAGATGTTTTTCTGGAAATTTCTTGCATTTTTGATGATCAAACAGATGCTGGCAATTTGATTTCTGGTTCCTCTGCCTTTTCTAAATGCAACTTGAACATCTGGAAGTTCATGGTTCACATACTGTTGAAGCCTCACTTGGAGAATTTTGAGCATTTCTATGCTAACATGTGAGATGACTGCAATTGTGCAGTAGTTAAACATTCTTTGAAATTGTCTTTCTTTGGGACTGGAATGAAAACTGACCTTTTCCAGTCCTGTGGCCACTGCTGAGTTTTCCAGATTTTCTGGCATATTGAGTGTAGCACTTTCATAGCATCTTTTAGAATTTGAAATAACTCAACCAGAATTCCATCACCTCCACTAGCTTTGTTCGTAATGATGCTTCCTAAGGCCCATTTGACTTCACATTCCATGTTGTCTAACTCTAGTCCAGTGATCACTCTATCGTGGTTATCTGGGTCATTAAGATCTTTTTGGATGGCATCACCAACTCAGTGGACATGAGTTTGAGTAAACTTTGGGAGTTGGCGATAGACAGGGAGGCCTGGCGTGCTGCAGTCCATGGGATCACAAAGAGTTGGACACAACTGAGCGACTAAACAGAACTGAAGATGTGTTTTGTATTGTGTTGGTTGGTTTAGTCGCTAAGTCATGTCCAACTCTTGTGGACCCCATGGATTGTAGCCTGCCTGGCTCCTCTGTCCATGGGATTCTCCAGGCAAGAATACTGGAGTGGGTTGCCATTTCCTCCTCCAGGGGATCTTACCAACCCAGGAATCCAACCCGGGTCTCCTGCATTGCAGGCAGATTCTTTACCAACTGAACTATGTGTAGTTTTTCTGTATATTCTTGCCACCTCTTCTTAATATCTTCTGTTTCTGTTAGGTCTATATCATTTCTGTCCTTTATTGTGCCTACCTTTGCCTGAAGTGTTCCCTTGGTATCTCCAGTTTTCTTGAAGAGATCTCTAGTCTTTCTCTTTCTATTGTTTTCCTCTATTTCTTTGCATTGCTCATTGAGGAAGGCTTTCTTATCTCTCCTTGCTATTCTTGGGAACGCTGCATTCAGATACTTGTATCTTTCCTTTTCTGCTTTGTCCTTCTCTTCTCTTCTATTTGTAAGGCCTCCTCAGACAACCATTTTGCCTTTTTGCATTTCTTTTTCTTGGGGACAGTCTTGATCATTGCCTCCTGTACAATGTCATGAACCTTGGTCCACAGTTCTTCAGGCACTGTCAATCAGATCTAATTCCATGAACCTGTTTGTCACTTCCACTGTATAATCGTAAGGGATTTGATTTAGGTCATACCTGAATGGTATAGTGGTTTACCCTACTTTCTTCAGTTTAAGTCTGAATTTGGCCATAAGCAGTTCATGAACTGAGCCATAGTCAGCTCCCGGTCTTGTTTTTGCTGACTTTATAGAGCTTCTTCATCTTTGTCTGCAAAGAATTTAATCAATCTGATTTCAGTGTTGACCATCTGATGATGTTCATGTGTGGAGTCTTCTCTTGTGTTGCTGGAAGGTGGTGTTTGCTATGACCAGTGTGTTCTCTTGACAAAACTCTGTTAACCTTTGCCCTGCTTCATTTTGTCCTCCAAGGCCAAATTTGCCTGTTACTCCAGATATCTCTTGATTTCCTACTTTTGCATTCCAGTCTCCTATGGTAAAAAGGACATCTTTTGGGGGTGTTAATTCTAGAAGCTCTTGTTGGTCTTCATAGAACCATTCAACTTCAGCTTCTTCAGCATTACTGGTTGGGACATAGGCTTGGATTACTGTGATATTGAATGGTTTGCCTTGGAAACAAACAGAGATCATTCTGTCATTTTTCAGACTGCATCCAAGTACTGCATTTTGGACTCTTTTTTTGACTATGAGGGCTACTCCATTTCTTCTAAGAGATTCTTGCCCACAGTAGTAGATATAATGGTCATCTGAGTTAAATTTGCCCATTCCAGTCCATTTTAGTTCACTGATTCTTAGAATGTCGACGTTCACTCATGCCATCTCTTATTTGACCACTTCCTATTTACCCTGATTCATGGACCTAACATTCCAGGTTCTTATGCAATATCGTTCTTTAGAGCATCAATTTTACTTCCATCACCAGTCAAATCCACAAGTGGGCACTGTTTTTGCTTTGGCTCCGTTTCTTCATTCTTTCTGGAGTTATTTTTCCACTCTTCTCCAGTAGCATATTGGCATCTACCGACCTGGGGAGTTCATCTTTCAGTGTCCTATCTTTTTGCCTTTTCATACTGTTCATGGGTTTCTCAAGGCAAGAATACTGAAGAGGTTCGCCAATCCCTTCTCCAGTGGACCATGTTTTGTCAGCACTCCACCATGACCTGTCTGTCTTGGGTGGCCCTACATGGCATAGCTGACAGTCCCATTGAGTTAGACAAGGCTGTTCTATGTAATCAGTTTGATTAGTTTTCTATGATTGTGGTTTTCATTCCATTGAGGAAGAAGGATAAGAGGCTTATGGAAGCTTCCTGATGGGAAAGACTAACTGTGGGGGTAACTGGGTCTTATTCTCATGAGCGGGGCCATGCTCAGTAAATTTTTAATCCAATTTTCTGTTGATGGGTGGAGTTGTGTTCCCTCCCTGTTGTTGACCTGAGACCAAACTATGGTGGAGGTAATGTAGATAATGGCGACCTCCTTCAAAAGGTCCCATGCAGACAATGCTGCACTCAGTGCCCCCAACCCTGCAGCAGACCACTGCTGACCCATGCCTCTGCTAGAGACTCCTGGACACTCACAGGCAAGTCTGGGTCATTCTCTTGTGGGGTCACTGCTCCTTTCTCCTGGGTCCTGGAGTGCACAAGGTTTTGTTTGTGCCCTCCAAGAGTCTGTTTCCCTAATCCTGTGTAAGTTCTGGTGGCTCTCAGTTCAGTTCAGTCACTCAGTCATGTCTGACTCTTTGCTACCCCATGGACTGCAGCACGCCAGGCATCCCTGTCCATCACCACCTCTTGGAGTTTACCCATTTAGTCAGTGATGCCATCCAACCATCTCAGCCTCTATAATCCCCTTCTCCTCCTGCCTTCAATCTTGCCCAGCCCTAACCCTAACCCTAACCCTAATTTGTCTTTTCTAATGAGTCAGTTCTTCGAATCAGGTGGCCAAAGGACAGGAGTTTCAGCTACAGCGTGAGTCCTTCTAATGAACACCCAGGACTGATCTCCTTTAGGATGGACTGGTTGGATCTCCTTGCAGTCCAAGGGACTCTCAGTATGCAAGCTTGATGTACTCCTTTCCTGATTTGGAACCAGTTGTTGTTCCAAATGTTGGAACATGTTGTTCCATGTCCAGTTCTAATTGTTGCTTCTTTACCTGCATACAGATTTCTCAAGAGGCTGATCAGGTGGTCTGGTATTCCCATCTCTTTCAGAATTTTCCACAGTTTATTGTGATCCACACAGTCAAAGTCTTTGGCATAGTCAATAAAGCAGAAGTAGGTGTTTTTCTGGAACTCTTGTTTTTTCAATGATTGAACGGATGTTTTGCAATTTGATCTCTGGTTCCTCTGCCTTTTCTAAACCCAGCTTGAATATCTGGAAATTCGCAGTTCATGTACTTTTGAAGCCTGGTTTGGAGAATTTTGAGTATTACTTTACTGGTGGCTCTATGCTGGGGTTAATGCTGACCTCTTCCAAGAGGGCTTATGCCACACCCAGGTCTGCTGCACCCAGAACCCCTACACCTGTGGCAGGCCACTGCTGACCCGGACCCCTACAGGAGACACTCAAACCCTCAAAGGCAGGTAGTCTGGCTCAGTCTCTGTGGGGTCTCCTGGTGCGCACAAGGTTTTGTTTGAGCCTTCTGAGTGTCTCTGGTGGGTATGGGGTTTGATTCTAAACACAATTTCGCACCTCCTACCATCTTGCTGGGGCTTCTGCTTTGGTCTTGGACATGGGGTACCTTTTTTTGGTGGAATCCAACATTCTCCTGCCAATGGCTGTTCAGCAGCAAGTTATAATTTTGGAGTTCTCACAGGAGAAGATGAGCATACATCCTTCTACTCTGCCATCTTGGGTTTTTTCCTGGATGGTTCAGGACTCTTGAATTCACTATACTCAACTGATTTACTCCTGTTGAACTAAAAGATCAAACTGATACTAGGTTGAGAGTCATAGCAAAATAATCAGGTGTGTGGAGCTTGATGTCTTTTAGTTTTTAAATACTAGCAGGGTCAGTTTTGACAGATTTAAGAGATAATGGTAATGCTAGCTTTTACAATAGTATTCTACTGTAGATATTTCATAATCTAAAAAATACATTATATTTGAATAACATTGTATATTTCCTTTTAATTTATTAAGCCATCTTATTTTTTTCAAACAGTTTAAAATAGGCATTTGTTAATGTTTAGCTTTGCCTTTGGCACCTTTTGTTTCTGACTTTAAAATTAAGGAGTCAGTAACAAGGAAAGAGTTATAAGCTGCTCAACAGTGACATATATTCAAACTGCAAACTTTTGTAAGGAAGTCTTTAAAAGATGAAAAAACAAAACAAAAACTTCCCAACTTGAGCTCCCCAATATTGGGTTAGGTTTTAAACTTTAGACTAATAATAAATGGAGCTCTAGAATACACAGAATAAAGTGGGTTGAGCTTGATTTGCACCCTTAATGGGTACAAAAATGCAAAGGATAAATTTAAATTTTATTAAACAGTATTCTCAGAAACAGAGAAGCAATTTTTGGATAATATGGAAAAATGAGAAGAAAGTTTTCCTTTAAAAACTCTCTACCTGAAGATTATGAAAAGGTTTATAATAGAGAAAGCTGTGGGGAAGAGAGAGATATTTTTAAATTTAATTTTTCAAAACTCCATATGGATATTTAAATTTAGAATTATCAAGCAAATTTATTTTATAAAATATCAGAAACTTCTGCAACAAGCATCTGGAGAAATCTTTATTTTGGGAGGTATCAAGTATTACATTGGTAGCTTTGGCAGTAGTTATACTTGGACATTTCATGTTCAGCTTTCTTCCAAACTCATCAATATTCTCTTCTTCAAGGGAAGAATAAGAGAGGAGGCAGAGGAAAGACAGAAGTGTTTTTACCATGCTGTTCTGGAAATTTATTTCCCTTCAGTACGCGAAAATGGTGGGAACAAATGTGCTTTTCTAATACACGTCTATAGGGTGAGCAGAGGTTTTGGTGTGCTGGTTTAGTTGCTCAGCTGTATCTGACTCTTTGTTACCCCATGTACTATAGCCTGGCAGGCTCCTCTGTCCATGGAATTCTCCAGGCAAGAAAACTGGAGTGCATTGCTCTTTCCTTCTCCAGGGGATCTTCCCAACCAAGGGATCAAACCTGGGTCTCCCATATTTCAGGCAAATGCTTTATGTGCTAGGGAATGTCATAATTACACCCATTATCCCAGGTGATTATTGGTAGTGCACCTTTTAACTCTTAATTTAGCTCCATTCCAGACAATAAATATGTACATCCTAGCATATATAGTAAGTGCTCTATATAGACTGAGGAGAAGAATAACACAGATCTTTCTCAATTTACCATGGGATTAAGTCCTTGTGGCTCAGCTGGTAAAGAATCCACCTGCAATGCGGGAGACCTGGGTTTGATCCTTGGGTTGGGAAGATCCCCTGGAAAAGGGAAAGGCTATTCTCTCCAGTATTCTTGCCTTGAGAATCCCATGAACTGTATAGTCCATGGGGTCACAGAGTTGGACACGAATGGGCGACTTTCACTTTCACTTTCTTAAGTCTCAATAAGACCATTATAGGTTGAAACTCCATTTAGTAAACCTAACCTATAGAGCATCATAGCTGTGTGTAACCTACCTTAAACATACTCAGAACACACACATTAACCTCCTGTTGGGCAAAATCAACTAACAAAAGTCTATTTTATAATACAATGTTGACTATCTCATGAAATTTATTGACTACTCTAAGGAAAAGAAAAAAAAAAAAAGAGCAGAATGATTGAACGGGAGCAGAATGGTTATAAGTGTATGAGCTATTTACCCCCATGATCATGTGGTCAGCTGGAAGCTGTGGCACTGCAGCTGCCCAGCATCACAAGAGAGTAAGTAGGGCAAATCACTAGCCCCTGGAACAGATCAGAATTCAAGACCTGAAGTATGGTTCTCATTGGATGAATATTGCTTTTGCATCATTGTAAAGCAGAAAAATAATGGAACCACCCTAAGTCAGGAACCGTCTGCACCAAAAATAGAAATTTCAAAATCAAGGATCATTTCTATGTGCTTCCCTCATGGCTCAGACAGTAAAATCACCCGGGTTCAATCTCTAGTTCATTATGAAAGAAGTTTCTCTGAATGTGTAGAACACCCGAAACACTAAGTAAGAAGCTCAGTGTCCCCTCTTTGAGTGTGAAGCTGCTTCTTGGTGTTGGTTCTGCAACTGCCATTTGCCACTGATGATCATTCTTCTTTTCCTTTGGGGCAAGAGGGAGAGGACACTGCCTGAGTAAAACAAAGGACAAAAAAATAAGCTTTAAAGTACTTTCTAATTTGCCTACAAACTGCAGTAATATATGAAATTGCAAAAAATGTAAAATCGAAACAATAAATTGGTGATATCAGTTGATATGAGAATTTTATTAACTTTATTCTTTATTTATGGAAATTTAACAGCTTAGAAATGAGTAGGCTTTTTTATTTTAAAAGTTAACTAGAGAATTATTAGTAATCTTCATTAAACCAATTTATACTTTTTCCCTTCTTTCTTCTCATGAGAGGAAAGTCTTCATATAATCTTTGGTTCAAGTTAGTGAACAAAAAATTTCTTTTCTGGATTCATAACTACAATGCTACTCCCAACCCCGCTCAATACCACTTAAATTTAAGAAATAATAGTTTTGGACACATAAATTGATGGAACAGAATAGAGTGTTCAGAAATAAACCCACTTATATACATAGTCAATTAAATTATCAGAAGGGAGCCAGGAATATACAGTGGGGAAAGGAAGCCTTTTCAATAAATGGTGTTGGGAAAACCAAAAAGCCACATGCAAAAGAATGAAATGGGACCCCTAACTTATACCATATGCAAAAGTTAACTCAAAGTGGATTAAAGTCTTGAATGTAAGACCTGAAACCATAAAACTCCTAGAAGAAAGCACAAGTCACAAATTCCTAGAATTCATCTTGGCAATGATTTTTTTTAATTTGATACTAGAAATAAAGGCAATGAAGTTGAAAATAAACAAGTTGGATTACATCAAAGTAAAATGTCTACACAGCAAAGGAAACCATCAGCAAAATTAAAAGGTAACCTACTGAATGGGAAAAAATATTTGCAAAACATATAGGATCAAGGGTTAGTATTCAAAATATACAAAGAACCAAAACAACTCAAAAAAAAAAAAAGATTTTAAATGGGCAGAAGATCTGAATATTAATTTTTCCAAGGAAGACAGAGAAGGCCAACAGGTACATGAAAAGATGCTCAACATCACAAATCATTAGGAAATGCAAATAATCAAAATCACAATGAAATACCACCTGACAGCTATTAGAGTGAATATTACTAAAAAAGCTAGAAATAACAAATGCTGGTGAGGAAGGATATGGAGAAAGAGAACCCTTGTACACTAATGGCAGTAAAGTAAATTGGTGTAGTCACTATGGAAAACAGTTTAGAGGTTCCTCAAAAATTAAATGTGCTACTATCACATGATACAGCAATTCCACTTCTGGGTATTTACTAAAGAAAACAAAAATACCTAACTAGAAAAGATATATGCACTCCCATGTTCAATGAAGCATTATTTACAAGAGCCAAGATATGGAAACAATCTGTGTTCGTGGATCAATGGATTAAAAATGTGATACACACTTATGTATATATAATGAAATGTTATTTAGACATAAAAAGTGATATCTTGCCATTTTCAACAACATGGGTGGATCTTGTGGGGATTACATTAGGTAAAACAAATCAAACAGAGAAAAACAAATACAATAGAGTTCACTTATATGAGGAATAAAACCAAGCTCATAGAGACAGAGAACAGACAGCTGGTTGCCAGATTAGGGAGTGGGAAGGAGGAGATGGAAGAAATGGGTAAAGTGAGTCAGAAGGTAAAAACTTCCAGTAATAAAAGAAATAATCCATGGAGATGTAATGTACAGCATAGTGATCATCATTAATAATACTGTATTTCATATTTGGAAGTTAAGAGAATAAATATTAAAAATTCTCATAACAAGAAAAAAATGTTGTAACTATATATGGTGACAGATAGTTAACTAGACTTATGATGGATACCATCTAACAGTATATTCAAATATCAAATCATTATGTTCTACATCTGACATTAATTTAATGTTGTATGTAAGTTATGGGGATTTCCTGGCGGCTCAGACTGTAAAGCAGAAGACCCTGTAAAGCAGAAGACTTGGGTTCGATCCCTGGGTTGGGAAGATCCCCTGGAGAAGGAGATGGCCGCCCACTCAGTATTCTTGCCTGGAGAATGCCATGGACAGAGGAGCCGCTCCCCTGTCCATGGGGTCGCAAAAGAGTCAGGCTTGACTTAACAACTAACGCTTCACTTCATAGGTTATATCTCAAATTTTTTTTTGTTTTAGTTTTTAAATGTTGTAGTTTCATAAGATTTTTTTCAAGTGTTTCAGTATAAACCAAAAATTAATAAGAAAAATAAGTAAACATCAAAATTGATCACATCCACATGAGTCAACAAGGGACAAGAAATGAGCAGTTGACAAAGGAAAATTAATGAGGCTTCAAGAGAATGAAATAGACAGAAATACAAATAATAAATTATGTTTCAAAGTAACATTGAGATTTGAAATGGATGCGTATTATACTAGAAAGAATTTTTAAATGCAAAGAAACAGTGACTGCATTCTAATTAAATCATAACAGATGATAGACTTTTTTGACTTTTAAGTACCAAAAGAAACATCTATTTTTACTTTATAATGAATTCATGTACCAAAAAATGTATTCAGAAAAAAATTCATACTGGGATTGAAGTCAAAGAAAGACCTAGTTTAAAATGCAAGACATTCATTGTAGAAAAATATGTCTGCTAAAAAGAACAAAAAGACAAAAAATTTGGAGCTAAAATGAATAAATAAAAAGTGATTAACAAAAATGTTAACAAAAGAATTCATAATTGCCTTTCAAAGTAGTATATATTTGAAATGATCTAGGAAAATGAACTGCTCGTGAAAGAGTAAGGAATTGAAAATATTACCTAAAAAGGAACTATGAAAATAAGTCATTTTTTTCTTGCCTCATAACAAGAAAATTACAGGCAATGTACAATTAAGAGATAACACATCTTTATGTAAGGCCATGAGGGGCAGGAAGAGAAGAGAATACTTTGAATGTGAATCAGTCAGAGAGAAGTGGCACTACTACTTAACAATAGGAAAGAAGTTTGGAATAAGTCTACTGATGTATTTAGAGTTAGCTGATAAATACGGGTTCCTCACCTGTCTGACTGTGATACCCTCTTACAAGTCTTCCATGAGCTTCTCAGGTGGTGCAGTGGTAAAGAATATGCCTGTCAATGCAGGAGGCCCAAGAGATGCAGGTTTGATCCCTGGGTCTGGAAGATCCCCTGGAATAGGAAATGCCTGGAAAATTCCATGGACAGAGGAGCCTACAGTGGACTACAGTCCATAGGGTCACAAAGAGTCAAAAGCAACAGAGGGCATGCACACACACACACACATAAGTCTCCCAACTTACACTCCTGCATCCTCCAATCTAGTTGCAACATGGCAACCACAGAATCCTCTTAAAACCGTTAAGTCAGACCATACCCCTCCTGTGCTCAGAGCTCTTCAATGATGCCCCATGTGCCTCAGCATAAAAAAAGGTTTTATATGATCCTGGAAGGCCCTGCATGATTGGGACACAGTTACCTACCTCTCTGACCCTCTCCTGACTCTCCCCAGGATCACTCTCTGTAGTCACATGGGCAACCTTGGAGTCATGACAACAGATCAATGAGGTGCCTTCCTCAGAGCCTTTGCACAATAAACATTATATCTATTGTCTATCTCTACAACTCTAGAATGCAAGCTTTGAAAGGGTGAACACCATGGTCTCTTTTGTTCACTGATCCATCCCAAGAACATGGTAGAGTCTCTGATACCTAGTAGATGCTTGCTGAGTGAATAAATGAATGATGAAGAGTTAATAAAAATAGATTTCCAAGATATGTTGAATTAATAGGTTTACAAAATAAAGCAAATGCTACACACATTCATCAAAAGTTAATGATTGGGAAAAATGTTTGCACAGTGCTTAGTTGCTCAGTCGGAGCTAACTCTTTTTAACCCCACAGACTGTAGCCCACCAGGCTCCTCTGTCCATGGGGATTCTCCAGGCAAGAATACTAGAGTGGGTTGTCATTCCCTTCTCCAGGGGACCTTCTCCACCCCGGGATCAAATACAGTCTTCTGCATTGCAGGTAGATTCTTCACTGTCTGAGCCACCGGGGGAGCCCATAAACACATAAACAACAAGCAATAATAAAAAGCAACATAAAGCTTACAGCTTCATTTGGTGGAAACATGTCAGACTTTATTTTTGGGGGCTCCAAAATCACTGCAGATGGTGATTGCAGCCATGAAATTAAAAGACACTTGCTCCTTGGAAGGAAAGTTATGACCAACCTAGACAGTATATTGAAAAGCAGAGACATTACTTTGCCAACAAAGGTTCGTCTAGTCAAGGCCATGGTTTCTCCAGTGGTCATGTATGGATGTGAGAGTTGGACTGTGAAGAAAGCTGAGCACTGAAAAATTGATGCATTTGAACAGTGGTGTTGGAGAAGATTCTTGAGAGTCCCTTGGACTGCAAGGAGATCCAACCAGTCCATCCTAAAGGAGATCAGTCCTGGGTGTTCATTGGAAGGACTGATGTTGAAGCTGAAACTCCAATACTTTGGCCACCTCATGCAAAGAGCTGACTCATTGGAAAAGACCCTGATGCTGGGAGGGATTGGGGGCAGGAGGAGAAGGGGATGACAGGGGATAAGATGGCTGGATGGCATCACCGACTCAATGGACATGAGTTTGAGTAAACTCCGGGAGTTTGTGATGGACAGGGAGGCCTGGTATGCTGCGATTCATGGGGTTACAAAGAGTTGGACATGACTGAGTGACTGAACTGAATAACTGACAGCAGAGGACAAAAGACCTTTGAAAGACCTTACATATACTCTTGTCTGGGAATTGCATATAACACTTCCATCACAACTCATTATCTATTAACTAGAAATAATCACGTGGCCCCACCCAACAAAAACAGGGACCAAAAAGTACATTCCTACCATTTATCTGAAGGCAGTAAGCTAGAAACACTTGATGAATTAAGTGTTCATGATTGAGTATCAAACCCAAGTCTCCTGCATTGCAGGTGGATTCTTTACCATCTGAGCTACCAGGGAAGCCCTAAGATATGCTACAGTCACCATAACGAATTTCATTAATGATTTGGACTTGAAGGCATTAATTTGTTACCCACATCTTTCCTTTCTTCCTTCTTCACTTTCTTCCTTTTTCTCTTCCCTCTTCCTCCCTTCAACATATAGTTAGTGAACCCTTCTATGTAGAGCTAATGGTACTGGACTATAAAGACACAACAGTTCATACCAAGGTTCCTGCCCCCACAGAGCTTATAGTCTACCAACAATAAACAGATGAGCAGAATTTTAAAATGTAAATAGTCATGGATTGTGGTAAATGCTATAATGGAGATAAACACTTGATTAAGAATGAGCAGGATAGTCAGGAAAATCTGAAGAGATATTGGAGATGAGATCTGGGGACTCTGAGGCAGCTAGGATTGGAAAGATCCAGCTGAATTCTGAAGAGAATTCCACACATAAGGCACATGATTGAGAAATAATAGAGTCCTGTATGGTCTAAACTGTGAGAGGGAGAAGGAAAGTGATGAGGAATGAAGTTAGAGAAGCATGCAGAGACCAGCCCATGCAGAGCCTTACCCATGCAGTGCCTTGTTGATGAAGGTGATGGGTTTCAATTTTATTCCAAGATCAATGGAAAGTAATCAAAGGGTTTTAGGCAAGGTTAATATGATTTCTTTTATGTTTTTAAAAGATTACATTGAGTTCTAGGAGAAGTATAAAATGGATGGGAGACTATTAGGAAGTCAAATGCAGAAATAGAGTAGGTTTTGATTAATTTTAGAAAATGAAAATGGGAAGAAAGGAAAAGATTCAAACATATTTAATAAGAAGGTCAACAATATTTCCTGTTAGATTAGTTGTGGAGATAAAAGGGCAAACTCAAAGACTGAGGAAACTGACTGAAGAGTGAGGCAATTTACTGAAATGGAAAAGACAGAGAAGAAATAAATCAGAATTGAGGACAGTCAAGAATTCTTTATTTAACACACTAAATTATAAAGGCTTCTCAAATATCCAAGAAGAGATGCCATGTATGCTAGAAGTTTTAATCTTGATTTAACATTTATTGAAGCATCCCAGGTAGTGCTAGTGGTGAAGAAACTGCTTCCCAATGCAGGAGACATAACAGACACAGGTTCAATCCATGGTTGGGAAGATCCCCTGGAGGAGGGCATAGCAATCCACTGCTGTATTCTTGCCTGGAGAATTCCATGGACAAAGGAGCCTGGTGGGCTACAGTCCATGGGGTCGCAAACAGTCAGACCTAATTGAAGCAATTTAGCATGCACACACACACACTTATTATGAGCATTGGATGCATTATATGTATATGGATGCATCTAATGTATATAGCATGGTCATAATTTTAAGTCATATTGTGTCATATATACATTTCACATATATATGTTTATTTATGAATGTACTTATTGTCTTAAAAAAATTACATAAAATGCACCCGCTTTGTCTACAACTACTTTGGTTTTCAGTTTGAATCCTCTGCATCTGAGTAAGAAAAATTTTAACTGTCCAATTCCATTTAAATTTAATCCAATCCAAAGTCTTTAAAAGCATAATGTTTCTTTCTATAGTATCTGGTCTCCTCAATTTTGCCTCTCCCCTAGAGATGGTGTCCTTTCAGGCAGGGGTACGTGGGGGCAACTCCTACAACCTCAACAGGGGTCTCAAGTATCATGTCCCCTGCCTCTCCTGGTTTCAGTGGAATTTCTTTATCCAGCAGGATGTTGCTGAACGCTCTCCAGCCCAATGTTCAATTTCTTGAGGTCAGCTTATCCTATATAGCCTCAAAGACAAAAAGGAAGCCTAAAGCTCCAGGCCTTCCTCCTCCTGAGCTTGGTTCATTCTCAGGTTGGGATATGACCGCCCACGTGTTTGCTTCCTCCCAGGCCCTCAGGTGCAGAGTAGAGGCTGAAAGTGAACGTCTCCACTCTGGGTGTTCCTTTCACTTAAAGAATGCCCAGCTCCAGATGGGAGCCACAACCCAGAGAGGGAAAAGTGTGGAGAGACATCCTCTCTCTTCACTCTCATACTCTTCTCTTCTTCCCATAATTATCCTCCATCTGAAAGTGGTGAATTTTACCCTAGAGAGGACCTGGCTGCTGTCACAGGTAGAACGGGTAAGATCTCTCCATCACTGGTGAACTGCTAAGCCAAATCCTCCAAGCTTATAAGGCTGTCATCTTACTACATGATCCAAATGTATAAGTCAGAATCAGAATTTATTAATATATTCTATTTGTATTCCTCATATAATAAATTTTAGATTTATCCTGCACAGATAGAAACTTTCTTAAGACCAAGATAAAAGTCATGAGTTCAGAAAAGCCAAAAAGAAAATTATTTATTTTAAAAATTACTCAAAATACATTTATTATCTAATTTAACCAACTCTCACATCAAACTTATAAGATCAGTGTTTTTATTAATCCTATTTTAGAAAGGAGATGAATGATATGAAGTTTCTATCACACAAGTTATGAAATGACTTTATTGGGATTTCAACCAATTCTGTCTACCAAGTTCCTGCTAAAATGCCTTTTCTCGAAATTTTTGTGGTTAATCCTTACTAAGAGAAGAAAATGAAAGTCAATGATTCCAACACAATATGTAATACAGATGAACATAGATTGATTTAAAATCTATACCCTAACAAGAGCCCCAATGCTAAATAATCTGAAATGGATTCAAGTCATGTATTGGTTAGGAATGATGAGAACATATTTGCTGAGAGAAAGCTAGCATTATTCTGGGCATGTGCTGAAGGGTTACGATCAATCCAAAAATCTGAGTAGCTTAATATAAAGAGGTTATTTTTTGTCCACATTACATCTCCCAGTATGAGTTGGCCAACCTTCTGCACCACACTCATTCAGAGACCCAGGCCAGCGGAGCTGCCGCCATATTGTAGCTGCGCCAGCCTGAGCATGCAGCCTCCTCAGGGGTTCTGTTAGGGGGAAAGGGGAAACGAGCCACTTGCAAAGGCGTTTCAAATAATACAGTTACACCCATTAGTATTTCGCTGGTCAGAACTAGTCCTTCGGACCCATCTATTTGCGAGGTGAGGAGGAATGCAGGAGAGCAAATGGAGTGTTTGAGCTGCTCTGCCACGGCCCCCTGAACATAATCCACACATCCAGCCTCCTGGCCCCTCCTGACTTCAGCTCTTTCATTTCCAAGGTTGCTTTTAAATTCAGGGTGAATATTATTGTCCTTGTTTTAGAGACTGCTTTACACATCATGGTCAAGGAAGAATACTGCAAAATCTTTACAAATCTTTATTAAAGGCTAAATTACAGTTCTAAGATCATTGTAGGTAATATCGTGTGAGTGTTTTATAATGAAGCAGTGTTTATGGAATGAGAGAACATCTATTCTTGTACCTGTCAGTAATAAGGCACCACACAAGTAGAATACTGGAGTCTGCTGGTTGCATGGTTTCTATCCCCACAGCTTGCCCTTAACTTTGGCCTTACTTCTGGTTTAAACACCCAAGAGTGACTTCAGTTAAACATCTGAATGTGTTTCAGCCGGCTTTTCAACTACAACTGATTGGGTTCCGTGTACAAAATTCTTTATTACATTATGAGTCTCGAATAACAGTAGTTTGAGAATTTGAATATTAACACATAAACCTGAAAAAAGTTACTTCAGAAGTTGAGGTCTTTAGGAAATGTAAGGAAGTAGCACCACCTGGTGGGTAAGAATGACAGGAGACTAGAGATTTGTTAGGAAGAAATTGTAATTGCTATAAATATAATCATGTTCCCAAATAAAAGCCTTTGGAGAGCTTTGGAATTGAAACCTGAGGAATGAAATTCTCTTCTTAGAAAACAGGGACAAATAGAGGGTGTATGAATTAAAAAAAAAAAAATTCTCACCTTTTCATCTCTGATTGAGGGCTACTCAACAGGACCTGGGGAAACCCAGATCAATGAAAGGGGCCTATGGTAATGATGAGAGGGTGGTTTACAGCTAATCCGACACTATTATCACCAAAGAGCTGAGTGTCTTGGAAAGTTGAGAAAAGTTTACAAGTGCTAGACTAAGGCACTGAGCACGGGCTCCGACTCATCTAGTACCTGAGTCAATAGGAGGTCCGTCTTCACGTCTGTTTATTGGTCAGTATCGGAAATTAATGGTGACATTTTTTTTGACAAAAGTTTTCAATTTTCAAGTATCTGTGCCCCATTTATTTAGCTGACATTTTCTCACAGTGTGAAGATTGCTTTGTTAACCTGAAACAAACATTTCTGCCAGATATTTCTCCAGCAAAGATAGATTTGTTTGGGATCAGTAAAGAATCCCAATTCAGGGTCTGCAATCAGATCAAGCCAATAGAGGGGGAAAGGACATTGGGAGGGGCTCTATTAACAAAGAGTCCATGACTCTTCATTGACTGAGTCCTTGCCAGGAAAGAAGAGGGGTCTTCTCTTATTGGGGTCCAAGTTGAAATGGCTCCCACCGTAGTACAATACCATGACTCTCCCTGGTAATTATTGTACATTCTATTAATTCTATTTCTGATTAATCCAGTCAAGCTGATAATCAAGTAGACTACATTAATAGTAAGCTCTCAAGTCCTGAGGAGCTCTATTTTAAAAATAATGACCAAGAGATCCATGGATCTCAGATTTTATCACTGTAAAATCAGTTTGCTTGGCATAAAGATAAAATATGCTTTATAGTCATCTGTCTAGCAAATACATCAAATTGTTCTTAGCAAAGAATACAGAAAGGGACTTATATTTCCTGAGAGCTTACTGTGTTGCACATACTAGTTGCTATAAGGAATATTTTGGACCAGGTCCAGTTTCAGCATAGCATAAGGTCCTCTATGTGTGCCTGATAGCAAAACTTCTTCTCACAAAATGTCCCAGGGGGGTTGTGACCATCACAGAATGTTCTTAAGGACTGATACAGATGCCCTGACACACATCTTGTTTTGCATGGGTCCAGGATATCTGTAGGTGAGAACTTAAACCTGGTCTTCGTTTGGGCATCCAAACGAGTCTGGGGGACTGGGATTCCTTGAAGAAGGTTGGCCTGGAGAAAGGGACCTCAGAAGCTATAAAAAGATATGGAAGAGCCACTCTAAGCTGGTAACTTGTCTGAATGTCAAAGGGAGGCATGGTTGTGGCAGCAGGAGGTTGTACATGACCTTCCCTGACATTGCTCCTCGTCAAGTGAGAGTGTGCTATGGCTGGGACCTACCTGAAGACCTGGTTCAAGGGAACTTACTTGAAATATCTTTCAGCATGAGACCCAACAGGAATTTTTCTACTGTTCAGAGAAGGAAACATGAGAGCGGCAACCTGGGACTAAACACAGAGGACGTGAGAACAAAGTGACTGCAGGCAAACCTTACCCACAGGGCCCCCATACAAAATTAAGTTAATGGGAAGAGCTGTCACCAAAAATCTGACTTTCTTATTAGTTTAACAGCTGTAGACTCAGAGCCTTGAGATTTGGGAAATTATCAGAAATGTGAAATACTTATCTGTATTATCAGCTGAAGTCTAAGGCTATAGATTATTTGCATTTAACCAATACAATTAATTTTACAGAAAAAAAATTTGAGGCTGGATGAAATAAGTCATCTAAGCACACAACTGCACTCATCTCACATGCTAGTAAAGAAATGCTCAAAATTCTCTAACCAGGCTTCAGCAATATGTGAACCACAAACTTTCAGATGTTCAAGCTGGTTTTAGAAAAGGCAGAAGAACCAGAGATTAAATTGCAAAACATCCGTTGGATCATCGAAAAAGCAAGAGAGTTCCAGAAAAACAGCTGTTTCTGCTTTATTGACTATGCCAAAACCTTTTACTGTGTGGATCACAATAAACTGTGGAAAATTCTGAAAGAGATGGGACTACCAGACCACCTGACCTGCCTCTTGAGAAACCTGTATGCAGGTCAGGAAGCAGCAGTTAAAACTGGACATTGAACAACAGACTGGTTCCAAATAGGAAAAGGAATACGTCAAGACTATATACTGTCACCCTGCTTGTTTAACTTATATGCAGAGTACATCATGAGAAACACTGGGCTGGAAGACACGCAAGCTGGAATCAAGATTGCCAGGAGAAATATCAATAACCTCAGATATGCAGATGACACCACCCTTATAGCAGAAAGTGAAGAGGAACTGAAAAGCCTCTTGAGGAAAGCGAAAGAGGAGAATGAAAAAGTTGGCTTAAAGCTCAACATTCAGAAAACTAAGATCATGGCATCTGGTCCCATCACTTCATGGGAAATAGATGGGGAAACAGTGGAAACAGTAGTTGACTTTATTTTGGGGGGCTCCAAAAGCACTGCAGATGGTGATTGCAGCCATGAAATTAAAAGACGCTTACTCCTTGGAAGGAAAGTTATGACCAACCTAGATAGCATATTAAAAAGCAGAGACATTACATTGCCAACAAAAGTCTGTCTAGTCAAGGCCATGGTTTTTCCAGTGGTCATGTATGGATATGAGAGTTGGACTGTGAAGAAAGCTGAGCACCGAAGAATTGATACTTTTGGACTGTGGTGTTGGAGAAGACTCTTGAGAGTCCCTTGGACTGCAAGGAGATTCAACCAGTCCATCCTAAAGGAGATCAGTCCTGGGTGTTCATTGGAAGGACTGATGATGAAGCTGAAACTCCAATACTTTGGCCACCTCATGCGAAGAGTTGACTCATTGGAAAAGACCCTGATGCTGGGAGGGATTGGGGGCAGGAGGAGAAGGGGATGACAGAGGATGAGAGGGCTGGATGGCATCACTGACTCGATGGACATGAGTTTGAGTAAGCTCTGGGAGTCGGTGATGGACAAGGAGGCCTGGCATGCTGCGATTCACAGGGTTGCGAAGAGTCGGACATGACTGAGCGACTGAACTGAACTGAAGTGCACAGAGGTATTAAGCAGCAGAGCCAGGATCAACACCTGAGCCGTGTGACTGCAAAAACCAGGATCGTTCCTTGTATCCTTTGCTTCATGAGATACAGAAGTTTCGGTGGAGCATAATCAACATGCATTATAGTCTTCCAAATAACACTAACAGAAAGCAACGTATGTTGAGCAACTATTCAATGCCTGTGCATCAATGTGATTACTGAAAAATTAACCTATTGACTTCATTGACTTTTCACCAAAGAACAATGCCAAGGCTATATACCTCTGAAATTCAGATTTCTTTTAGCCTCAGAGTGAGAGTATAGGACTCTATTTCAAAGTCCTCAGCCAAAATAGGGATTAAACTAGGCTGTCGCAAAGGAGATGAAAATTGAGGCTTTGGGAGAGTGGCTTAACCCTGGAGGTGGTTCTTGAAACCTGGGGAGGATTGTAGTTTTCTTCAAGTGCCTAGACTCAGCATTCTAGAGACAACAAGCCCTTATATGAGAATGGATGTTTGAATACCTGTGAGAATTATCTTTAAATGTTGCATTCTGAGTACCTCAAGTAAGACATTTTTGACTATAAAGTCAGCAGAAAGGAATACTTGCAAGTATAAGTATACATTGGTCAGCTCACACAAGGAGGCCCTCTTCAGTTTATAGCATAGAAGCAGTGCCCAACTATTGTGGAGCACTTAAACGACTGAGCTGCCATCCATTTCTTTGAAGGTTGTACCCCAATATATAGCAAGCAGATGGAGCCAATGGGGAAAATAGTCATCCCTGTTGACCCAGAGCCAGGCTCTTCCCCATTTTCCTAGGAATATGTAAACCCCAGGGATTTTGTAAGCTTCAGTGAAGATAACCTCATCTAATCACTTAAATTGGATTCAGTAAGTTGATCTTGATAAATAGTGATTTGGAGAAGGCTTTATTTACAAAAGGGCTTCCCTGGTGGCTCAGAGGTTAAAGCATCTGCCTGCAATGCGGGTTTGATCCCTGGGTCTGGAAGATCCCCTGGAGAAGGAAATGGCAACCCACTCCAGTATTCTTGCCTGGAGAATCCCATGGACAGAGGTTCCTGGTGGGCTACAGTCCACCGGGTCGCAAAGAGTCGGACACGAATGAGCGACTTGACTTTAAGTTTATTTTCAAAAAGAGAACCATGACATCTCTTGCACCTTGATTGTTATGGAACTAGTCATATCCACTATACATATGGTAGGCTTCCCAGGTAGCACTAGCGGTAAAGAACCTTTGTGCCAATGCAGGAGATGAAAGAGATGTGGGTTTGATCTCTGGTCCTGGAAGATCATTGGAAGGACTGATGCTGAAGCTGAAGCTCCAATCCTTTGGCCACTTGATGCGAAGAACTGACTCATTGAAAAGACCCTGATGCTGGGAAAGATTGAAGGCAGGAGGAGAAAGGGACAACAGAGGATGAGATGGTTGGATGGCATCACCGACTCAATGGACATGAGTTTGAGCAAGCTCTGGGACTTGGTGATGGACAGGGAAGCTTGGTGAGCTATAGTCCACGGGTCACAAGGAGTCAGACATGAGTGAGCGACTGAACTGAGTTGATACATATAGTAACTCACTTTCTATTCACACAACATATTCTTAAGGTTCTAGTATCCTCCTCCTTTTTAAAGATCAACTAGACTTTAAAGAAGTTGAGCAACTTGCCCTTGTTCACACAACACTTGAGCCTTTCTTAATATAGGTAATTTAGACTTTTTTTTTTACTTGCCAGCCTAATAAAAGGCACTGCAATACAGCTTCTTCCACATGCCTTGAAAATTTTATTCAAGGAATCTGTCACCACAAGCTGTATAAACAAATGGTTATCCAGTATTGATAGGATTTGTAACAGAATTAATTCTTTAAAAATATTTATTGATAGTCAATTATATATAGGGCATAACAGGGTTATCTGTAATAAGGCAAGTCTTAGAATTTAGTTGGAGATAGAATACATATCAATAAAAGTACAGTTAACTAAGTGTCAGAAGAGTGTTACAGATAATGTGTACTACAGGAATTTGAATTGGAAAAGTAGTAGATGGTGCAATGAAAAGATTAGATGAGTCATAAGATATCAGTTCCTTTCTGACACCAACTGTGCCACTTTTAGCTCCTTAACCTTCAAGATTCTGAATTTCTCTGAGCCTCAGATTTGTCATTTAGAAATTGTTGATAGCAATATGTTCCATGATTTCCTCACCGGGTTTTTTAACATTATAGGTGAAAAAATGTTTACAAAACTATGATGAACTATACAAAGATACTCTTTCTCTTTTTATTACTGACAGGTTTTTATGATTCATGGTAACGATTCATATGAAGATACTTTCATGTGTCAACTTGGCTATAATGCCCAGTTGTTTCATCAAATATCAGTCTAAATGTTGCTATGTATTCTTTTGTTTACATTTTTTACGTTATTATTTAAATTAGTAGACTTTAAATAAACCAGATTACCCTGCATAATGTTGCCGGGCTTCATCCAATCAGTAGAGAGCTCAAGAGAAAAACTGAAGTTCCCTGAAAAAAGAAGGAATTTTGCTTCTAGGCTGACTTCAGACTCAAGGCTACAACATCAACTCCTGCTGAAATATCCAGCTTGTTGGCCAGCCCTCTAAATATCAGACTTGCCACCCCCTACAATCATATGAGACAACTCTTAAAGAAGCTGTCTCCCAAATCAATATGAAATGTATATATATATATACACACACACATATATAAATGTATATGTATATATGTGTGTGAGTATATGTAAATAAACAGTCTTCCCTTGGTGTCCATGGGGGATTGGTTCCAGAAGCTGCCATCGATACCAAATCCATGGATACTCAAGTCCCTTAAATAAAATGACATAGTATTAATACAATGAATACCATTGGTGCTTCTTATCTGCAGATATGGAGAACTCACCATATGAGTATATACACATCATTGAATATGTACACATGCACACACACACATCCTATTGGTTCTGCTTCTCTTGAGAATACTGACTAATAACTGTTCTGAATGAAGAACTTACTTTGACAAGAAAAACGTGTAAAGCAATCAAGGAAAACTCAGAAAATACTATTTTATTCTTAACATATTTTCTGTTGGTTGATTTTTAAATATATATGAAATAGTAATTAAAGAGTATATGTCATGATAATACCTTTCATTATTTAATGAAATATTGACACACATTTAATATATCCAAGTAGGAAGTATGATGAAATACAAATGTTTGCTACTGGGGGAGCTGATTCGCCTGTTGTGGCCTGAATGTGTGCCTTTGCTCAAGGCACTCCTTGCATTTGAAATACCTTCCCTCCTAGTTATCCTTTGTGTAAATAGTATGCAACCCATTTTTCTAAGGCACAGTTGAATGACTCCTCTAAGGGGAAATGCCCAAATCCTCTAGCTGAAACTTGTCACTACCTCTTTTACTCTGTTCCTCTTACAGTATTCATCACTTTATGTTCTGAAGTACAGTTATTTTTGTTTGTGTTTTTTCCATCTCTGTAAATAGCAATTTTCTTGAGGACAGTAGTCACTGATAAATCATAGTTTTCATCAGGGCCTGCAGCAGCTCCTTGCCTAAGATATCTTGATTAATACGTACTGCAGAAATAAACCTTTGTGGGTTATTTTGGTCTCTCGATAAGCTCTTTTCTCTAATTTGTCTATAGCAAGTGCCATAAGGAGTTTCTATCAGAGTGACTGTGATCACTCACATGTGGCAGAGCTCCGGTGGTATTTATTTATTAGGTAGTGAAAGAATGAAAAGCAGCATCATGGGGCTTTAGCTGCAAGGTTGAAAATTAACTTAAAATGACATTTTAAATGAGGGAATTTTATGAACAGACGTAGCTGAAATCACACAGGCTTTGAAGTGAACTCTGGTGACTTCACAGTAACCAAGGTACTTCCTTGTTCTCCCATGAAATGTTTTTGATATTTATCAGTGATGTAAACTCACTGCTAAATATGTAACAAAAGCAAACCACAAGTATCCATGTACACATCAAATATTTCACTTTCAAAGATATTTCTGTGTCCTCAATGAACAGTGTGTACTTTCTATCTGAATTCAGAACACTTTATTAACTTTTCTCATTGTTGTCGCTCAATCACTCTTTAGACCCCATGAGCTGCAGCACACCAGGCTTCCCTGTCCTTCACTATCCCCTGGAGTTTGCTCAAACTCATGTCCATTGAGTCTATGGAGCCAACTCAATGTCCATCCAACCATCTCATGTCCATGAGCCATCCAACCATCTTATTCTCTGCTGCCTCCTTCTCCTCCTGCCCTCAGTCTTTCCAAGCATCAGGGTCTTTTCCAATGAGTCTGGTCTTTTCTAATGAGCTGAATCTCTGCATCAGGTGGCCAAAGTATTATAGCTCAGCATCAGTCCTTCCAATGAATTTGTTGTTTTTCAGTGGCTAAGCTGTGTCTGATTTTTCATGACCCCATGGACTTCAGCACTGCAGGTTTCCCTGAACTTCACTATTTCCTGGAGTTTGCTCAGATTCATGTCCATTGAATCAGTGATGCTATCTAACCATCTCATCTTCTGCTGCTCCATTCTTATTTTGCTTTTGATCTTTCCCAGCATCAGGGTCTTTTCCAATGAGTCAGCTCTTTGCATCAGGGGGTCAAAGTATATGAGCTTCAGCATCAGTCCTTCCAATGAATTTGTTGTTGTTCAGTCTCTCGGTCATGTCTGACTCTTTGTGACCCCATGGACTGCACCACGCCAGGCTTCCCTGTCCTTCACTGTCTCCCAGAGTTGGCTCAAACTCATGTCCATTGAGTAGATGATGCTGTCCAACTATCTCATCCTCTGTTGTCCCCTTCTCCTCCTGCCCTCAATCTTTCCCAGCATCAGGGTCTTTTCCAATGAGTCAGTTTTTCACATCAGGTGACCAAAGTATTGGAGCTTCAGTTTCAGCATCAGTTCTTCCAATGAATATTCAGTGTTGATTTCTTCTAGGATTGACTTGTCTGATCTCTTTGCAGTCCAAGAGACTCTCAAGAGTCTTCCCCAGCATCACAGGTCGAAAGCATCAATTCTCCGGCACTCAAACTTCTTTATAGTCCAATTATCACATCCATACAGGACTACTGGAAAAACCATAGCTTAGACTATATGGACTTTTGTCAGCAAAGTGATGTCTCTGCTTTTTAATTCGCTGTCTAGGTTGGCCATAGCTTTTCTTCCAAAGAACAAGCATCTTTTAATTTCATGGCTACAATCACTGTTTGCTGTGGTTTTGAAGCCCAAGAAAATAAGGTCTGTCACTGTTTCCATATTTTCCCCTAATTATTTGCCATAAAGTGATGGGACCAAATGCCATTATTTTAGTTTTTTGAATATTGAGTTTTAAGCCAGGTTTTTCACTCTCCTCTTTCACCCTCACCAAGAGGATCTTTAGTTCCTCTTTGCTTTCTGCCATAAGGGTGGTGTTATCTGCATATCTGAAGTTACTGATATTTCTCCCCACAATCTTGATTCCAGTCACTTGTGATTCATCGAGCCCAGTGTTTCACATGATGTACTCTGCATATAAGTTAAATAAGCAAGATGACAATATACAGTTTTGACATACTCCTTTCTTAATTTTGAATCGGTCTGTTGTTCCATGTCCGATCCTCACTGTTGCTTCTTGACCTGCATTCAAGTTTCTCAGGAGACAGGTCAGGCGGTCTGGTATTCCCACCTCTTTAAGAATTTTGCACAGATTGTTGTGATCCACCGAGTCAGAGGCTTTAACATAATTAATGAAGCAGTAGTAGATGTTTTTCTGGAATTCCCTTGCTTTCAGAACAGAATATAAGCTATTAGAAATCCAAATGTAGTAGAACTTTACAGTTAAGAACTGTAGGATTAGAAGTTGGAGAGTAGGAAACCCAACAATGTATTTGTTGAAGAAAGAATGCTGCTGCTGCTTAGTTGCTTCAATCATGTCCAACTCTGTGCAACCCCATGGACTGTAGCCAGCCAGGCTCCTCTGTCCATGGGATTCTCCAGGCAAGATTACTGGAGTGGGTTACCAGGCCTCCCGCCTCCAGAGGATCTTCCCAACCCAGGGACTGAACCCAGAGCTCCTGCATTGCAGGCAAATTCTTTACCACTGAGCCACCACGGAAGCCCTGAAGAGAGAATATGCATTATAATAAAATAACAACAACAGGCAAATGAGAGAAACATCAGGAACTGGCCTTGGAAAGCGTATCTTTGGAAGGAAGTAAAGACAGCTTTAGGAAGAGTAAAGTGATAAAAAATGAAACCTGACCTAACAAAAGAGAGTGATAGAACATATCCAGAAAATAAAACTCCTTGTGACCATGCTTTGCTTCCTATTCCTTGGTATGAAATAGTTTTAGCCATAGCCTTGGCTTCAACTATCTTAATTGAAGTTCTTTCTCCAATGAATGATTACATTTTAAAACCTTCACTGGCATAAATCCATAACATATTATAGCCCCAACAATTGTATATTGTTAATTTCTCTCTTTACTTACAGGCTTGGTCTCTCTTTCCTATTCCTGCCCAACTAGCTTAGAAAACAAGATTGTTCTATATAAGCAATATCACCGCTTGATTATCCTCTTTCTTCATTCTCAGTGTAACAATTCATTTTCTTTATCACTTGTAGCTTTGTTAATTCAAAAGAAATAAAGACAAGAGCTTCCAGACAAATGTATGTTCATTTTTCCATGAGAAATTTACAAGTTGTCTGGTTAACATATACTTTGAATGGTAAATAAAATGTTCAAAATGATCAGCTTCTGTCTTTAATGTTGCATTTTTGCAGTGGAAGTGTATTCTATTATACTATTATTGCATGCATTTCTGTCAATCACAGTCATTGCCACCTTCAAAATAAACTTGTTTTCTTTGCTTATGAGATGATTATGTATCAGGAGTGTCAAGAAAGGCAAGTAAGATGGGACAGGGAGCTGGTACCTGGCAAAAGTTCTCCCAATGAAAATGGGAGAATTTTGAAGGAACTTACCTGGCTGTAGAGGGAAGCTTTAGCATTGATATCCTGATGGATCAGAACAGAAGTCTCAGCAGGGATTTAAAAATTTTGCATTGGGGAAAAAAAAATTGCATTGGGAAAGCCAAGATTATTTAGAAGAAAAGGAGATAGAGAACTACAACAACATAAAGTGCTTTCTTAGAACTCTGAAGTCTTATTTTAGATTTTCCCTCCCTTCCTTTCTCTCTTCCCTTCCCTTCTATATTTTTTCCAAGTTTTAGACAATAAATATTTATTGAGAATCTGTGCTAGGCAATGGGGAATCATGTAACTGAAAAATACAGATATATGGGATTGTATGCACATCCAAATATCACTTGCCCATATGTTCATGAGAGTAAGGAATTCTATTTGCAGTGTAATTTCTCACTTACATTTTCCATATTTTAAGAAAAAAGAGTTGGGAGAACCCTAGAGAAAAGCAAAAATAACAATGAAAGGGAATTAAATAAGAACTTAATTTTCAATGTTGTGGACAAATACAATTTGAAGGAAACGTTAAAGAAATATTATGGGCTTGAGCCAAAACTTGTGGTTATTATAATTTTCCACTCTCATTTATAGAGAAAAAAGAAGGGCAAATAGTCAACAAATTGCATTTAGAAATTTTAGATAGGAAGTTAGGCATGAGCAACCAGGGGTGGCCTAGCCAAAAAGGATGTAAGCTGATGTCTAAACTCCATCCAAGACATACCCATAAACCAAGTCAACAGATACAGATAAGATGTTGAAAATTTTCTGACAGAAAAAAATCAGTTAAGACATATATAATCAAGGCTAACAAGTGGTTGTAAAAGGACTGGAACCCAGCAGTTCTCAGCATGGGATAGATGTCCATTCATCTGTCCTCCTATATAGCTTCTTTTTTTCACAATGCTTTTCCACATCTCTCTCTCCCATCTTCAAAATAGTTTGGTAGTCTACAAGTTTAAAAACTGGCATTCTGGCATAAAAATTACTATCTTTCATATTTTAATATTTAGAAACTAATATGACTCTTTCTCTAGACTTGTAATTTTAAAAAATTTTGGAATTTCTCCCAAAACATTTCTGGGATACATACAGCCTACATGGCATAACTTAATAGCCTTATTAGAAATTTTGCTAACAAAGAAATTATGCCCCAAATCCACCACTATATATTTGAAGAATTACAATGCAGATTCTTTACTGACTGAGCTATGAGGGAAGAACTTGAAGAATTACATAGGATGCCAAAAGTGAAGGACAGTTTCAAACTAGCAGGCTTAGATGCAACAAGGTAAAAATAACACTTCAGTGCAACAGCTTGTTCCCTTAGCTAAGTCGAAGGCAGAGCAAACCACAGGGAATTATGGTCAATGACAAAACAAATAGTATTTGAGTAACAACTCTGCACTGGTATTTTACACATGCAACCTTGGTGAATTTTATAACTTTCAAGTAGGATTAATGATCTCTATTTCTTTATTAAATAAAAATTATTTTCATTTTATGGATAAGGAAACAAACTTAGAAAAGCAACTTAGCCAAACCCATAAGGTTCAAGTGGAAAAACCAGAACTCCAATTTAGGACTATCTGAAACCTATATTTTTGTCACTATCCTGGTTCACAGGTTTGAAACTATTAAGGATCTAATCTCTACTTCTCAGGAATTTATAATGCTTTCCACTCTCAATGTGGCTTTAATTCATAGGAACCTCACTTTTGATACTAGAGGCAAACTGATTCAGCTTCTATCTTAGTTCTGAAATTCAGGGTCAATTCTTGGTTTGTATTTCTAATATTTCCCTTCTAAATCTGATTATTTTATTAAAAGCTTGCTTGCTTTTTAAAAATCACTTTTTAACCTAACATTATTAAAGAAGTTTAACCCAAATTTCATGTGAAAATTCCTAGGACTATATGATCTCATTTTCTTTTGTAGATTTATTACTACTTAGCTAATTTCATTATGAGCAGCTTTAATTTTTTGTAACATTTCTTTTTGCTTGTGGCCAGGCCTCCAGGCTGTGTGGGATCTCAGTTCCCCCACCAGGTACTGAACCCAGGCCTAGGCAGTGAAAATCAGAATCCTAACCAGTAGGCCACCAGGGAACTCCAGATTTTTAACTATATTTTTAAAGAAAGTGAAAGTGAAAGTCCTCAGTCATGTCCCACTCTTTGAGACCCTATGGACTATACAGTCCATGGTATTCTCCAGGCCAGAATCCTGGAGTGGGTAGCTTTTCCCTTCTCCAGGGGATCTTCCCAACCCAGGGATTGAACCCAGGTCTCCCATATTGCAGGTGGATCTCCGACATTGCAGGTGGATTCTTTACCAGCTGAGCCACAAGTGAAGCCCAGGAATACTGGAGTGGATAGCCTATCTCGTCTCCAGGGGATCTTCTGGACCCAGGAATCCAACCAAGGTCTCCTGCACTGCAGGCGGATTCTTTACCAACTGAGCTATGAAGAAAGCCTCATATTTTTAGAGTGGTTTAGCAATCTGTTTAGTACATTCATAATTTATACTGTAAGCTTTCAGAAATGTTAAAATCAAATCGTTCTACCAAA
Organism: Muntiacus reevesi; assembly: GCF_963930625.1. NCBI lineage: Eukaryota > Metazoa > Chordata > Mammalia > Artiodactyla > Cervidae > Muntiacus > Muntiacus reevesi. The sequence goes on along the minus strand of NC_089254.1, from coordinate 83,552,393 downwards.
TTTTATTCGGCATAGATGTCTTAAGTTTAATATAGGGAACTTTTTTATTTATTGAAATGAAATAATCGTCAAGCATAATAAAATTTATGCAACAAACTTTAATTTGTTTAAAGCGGAGATATAATTCGCAGCTGTGGTTATTATAGATCATTTCCATACTCCAAAACTTCATTTTAAGGCAGTTGTCTAGTATTTATCCTAGGCAGTTTTCAATATTTTGAGGCATACAAACTAAAACAAACAAACAAACAAAAACCTCCCGAAATTTAGTGTAAGGATTAGATCGGATGATGTCTTTTTCCTGAGTGACATCCCTAAATGGGTACATTCATTTTCGATAAAAAGAAAACAAGTCCTTTGGGGTCTGAGAGAAAGAAAAGGCGAGAAGGTGGGGGAGAGGAATATTTTTCAATTCACAGAACTGGAGGTGCGAGATGTGTGGAGTTCTCTCAGAGACACAAGCCTGAATTGCAATATTACATTTATCCTATGCGACACACCAGCAGGCGGTAGAAACCTTTTCTATGTACGTTGCTTTTTTCAAACACCCATCAGCAAAAACTCTTTCACAATCCTGGGAGAGGCCTGTTCGTCCATTCCCAAAAGCTTGGACAAGATTTGAGAAACCGCGGGCAACTGCTAAAGAAATCGGCAAAGAGCTCGGAGGAGCGCGTCCGTTCTCCCATCTTCGTCTCCAGCGTCTTTTCTGATACGAGGTGCAAATGTCCCGCTGTCACGCCTCAGAAAGAAGAGCTATTTCAGGAAGGGAGAACAGAATCTGCACTGACACACCGCAAAGATGTGCGTCGCAGAAGAGAGGCGGGCAGCTTGGCCGCGGAGACCTCCTCTCTCCCGGGATCTGCTAACGGAGAACACCGGGGGAAAGAGCCTAAGACCCGAGAGCGGACACCAACCCGCAGCTCCGCCTCGGACAGCGCAGCCCTCGTCTCGGCCGGAAGGGGCGTGGCCTCGGGCGCCGCCAGCCTCGACGTTGGCGGGGGCGTGTCTTCCCCAGGTCTTGCGTCTGGTGGTCTCATCAGCCCCCGCCTGGTTGGATTGTATGGCGTCCCCTCTGCGGGGCTGGATTGTGCGGCTGCCCGCGCAGCTGCTGTCAAAGGAGGATTGGAGGAGTTGGGAGTTTATCCCACTCACAGGAGGAGACGGCGCTGGCCTCCCTACCCCGCCGGCGAAACATGAGCTGCGGCCAGCAGCAGCAGCCGCTGCCGCCGCCGCGGACGATCACCAACGTGGGGTCGCTGCAACTCATCCCGCAGGAGAACGAGCCCCTCTTCACCTTCCTCGGCAAGAAATGTGTGGTCAGTGGCCGAGACCCGCATCGCCGCCCCCAACCTTAGCCTCCGGGGCCTGGGAGGGAGCGCCGGGAAGTGGGAGTGGGGAAGGAGGCGGGAGCGACGCGGGGAGGGTCGGACTGCCGGCCAGGCCTCTCTCCGACCCGGCTCCCTCGGTGCGGGCCGGAGGCCGCCTCCCGGACCTGCCCGGGGAGCAGGGAAGTGTCAGGTCCGCAGGCCTGTCCTGGAGCCCGTGCCTCTGCTGCTGGTTCAGACTTTATATAGTCAGGCTTCGCGGGAATCTTCTTGCAGGAGCTGCTTGATCGTAGTAACTGGGCTCCTGGACTGGCCCTCGCTTCTCCTCCTACGACCCCGATGTAGGGGACACCTTCCTTCACCTGGGCTTCCCAGGCGGCGCCTGCCAATCTACCAATGCAGAAGACCTAGGAGGTGGGGAAGGGGTTGGATACCTGAGTGGAAAAGAACCCACTCCAGTCTTTTTAGAGGAAGAGTCTCATGGACAGAGGCGCCTGGCGGGCTGCAGTCCGTGGAGTTGCTGGAATGGACTGAGCACGTGTAGTGTTGTGATCTTCACAATGCCAGAGGTTTCAGGAGTGGTTATATCGGGCACTGAAACCCAAATATGAATGAATCGGACCCTAACTTGGTTTTTTAATCTCACTTTAAGATCTCCGGAGGGAATGGAGTCCAGTGCCTTGGTTCAGAACAGGGGGCAGGAAATGCTACTGCTCCCCACTGCAGAGAAACGAGGTTTATTTCAACAGCAGTCTCGCCCAGGCCTGATTTCTCTCTTCTCTCTATTCTTTTTGTTGTTCTTTGTTTGTTTGCATTGGTGGTAGATGCTGCTCTCCCAGAACCCAGCTCAGGGGAACCGCGATCTCCAGCAGTTCTTGGCTTTTTGGGATCTGAGAATGGGTCTTAGGTCGGTGCTATGCGGTCTGTTCCAACTCCAGATGGCCGGTTGGAGCCAGCAGCTCTGCTGTGGGAAGGGGAATGTGTTGTTGATGAAAGCATTCATTACATTGGCTGCTGGCGCTTCTGGGGGTGGGGAGGTTGTGTTCTGTGGGCACATCCAGTAAGATGTCAGCCTGCATCCTACTGGGGTGGCCGAGTTGAGCTGTGGTTGAGACTGTTGAAACACTGTTCAGGTCCCTTTCTCCCCACTTAACTGGTTAACACTGCAGAGTCTGTGCCACTGGCCCCAGGGAACCATCAAGGGAAATGTCAACAGTGAGTGAACATGCTAAGTTGCTTCAGTCCTGTGCGACCCTATGGACTGTAGCCCACCAGGCTCCTCTGTCCATGGGATTCTCTGGGCAAGAATACTGCAGTGGGTTGCCAAGCCCTCCTCCAGGGGATCTGCCTGAACCAGGGGTCAAATCTGTTTCTCTTAGGTCTCACACATTGACAGGCAGGTTCTTTACCACTAATGCAACGTGAAGCCCATGTGTTACATACCAGACACAATAACTTTAGGCAGAAAGGATGTTACATTTAGGCACAGGTATACTAATTGCTTTGTGTTTGCCTATAATGTTTACTGGTTTAGAAAAAAATGACAGGCACGGAAGAATACAAGAGAGTTAGAGAATGAATTTTTGTCATTTAAGTGCCTCAATGTTGTGAAATCAAGACGCCAAGTACACTATTCACAAATAGCCCACTAGAAGTTAAAACTCTTTGCAACCCCATGGATAATCCATGGAATTTACCAAGCCAGAATTCTGGAGTGGATAACCATTCCCTTCTCCAGGGGATCTTCCCAACCCAGGAACTGAACCCAGGTGTCCCACATTACAGACAGATTTTTTACCAGCTGAGCCACCTTGATTTCCTTTCTTTGTTTCTGCACTTTCTCTGTATAAGTCTCACCCCTGGCGCCTGACCTCAGAGTACCCCTAACCACTTCTGGTTTGGTGGTACTGAATTTTCTTTGATTTTTGCTCAGATAAACTCTTAAAATTGTTCATTTGCCTCATTTTATCTTTTAGAAACAAACATACAAATTCACTTCCTTATTCCTAGGGAATTTCTGGAATTACATACAAGAAACCATAACCAGAAGTTATCACTGGTAGAGGGAAGAGGAACAAGGACTTTTGATTTTCCACTGTGTAATATTATATTATTCTACTGTGAGCAGTAATAACTTTAAAAGAATAAAAAAAGATTTTAAACCAAAACAATATAAAAGGCTATACATGTTGACACATGTATAAAAATTTATTGGAGTTTAAAAATGTACAGTAACACTCTGAATCATCTTGATTGCTTTTGCAACTCCATCAAAGTTTAGACATAAAGAGAAAAAGTCTGTAACAAATAGAACATGTTCTTTTTTCCTCACAGGAAATAGAATGCCTCAGATAGTTTACTTTTAAGATGTTAGTGACTTTGTACCACAACCAGCAAGTCTGTAGCCCCCTGTGGATTTGGCACATACCAAACAGTGCCACTAAGGCTGTGTGCCTTAGTGTTTGCTTCTTAAAAGAAATCTGAGGCCCAAGTAGAAGGAGGTGGCAGTGACATTTGTGCAGATGAGCCCAGGTAGGGCATTCGAGTACAAGCACTCTTCTATTTTATAGGGAATTGAAGGCTAACTGTGGCTACATCTGAAGTTCTTTTCAACCCTGTGCAAATTAAGTCCCCAGTGGAATAAGAAGCATTCTATTTCTTTTTCCTTGTCTCCTCTCTCCTTTTATTTTCCTTTCTCCCACCCACTCTCCCATGCCTCCTTTCTTCCCTCACCATCTGACTGCAAGCAGAGGAGAAAAGAAAATACTGAATTTTATTGATGGGTTTTGTCGATAGGTTGTCAATTTCCAAAGTTTAACCATTCCATATGAAATTTCAGTGTCATCAAAATGTCAGTATCTTGTGCAGGATGACTGGGTTGACACAATCCTAACAGTTTTGCTTGTGAAACAGATCATGTGAGTCTTAGTCCTCTAAGCTGGGGCAGCTGATGGGCAAACTACTGAGCCCTGACATATCAGCCCTAAACCCAGGATTGAGATTGCACTGTTTGTCAGGTTCAAAGGAAACTGCCATTCACCAGGTATAGTAATTCAAAAAGGTCTTTCCAAATTGAGTTCTCCATGAGAGATGCTCCTTTGGGACCCAATTAGTATACAAAGCACACCTTAAAATGGGCATATTGTTCATTTCAGCTACCAAGTAGGCTTATGAACGTATTACAGAGGAACAAAATAATAACAAAGGAAAAAGAATTTTTGCTTTCCCGTTTGTTCTGTGAGTCTTCATTTATAAAGATGAGTGAGTGGCTACACAGAGGACCACATGAGAAACATGGACAAACACAGAAGCAGGAGCAGGGGAGAACTTACACCAGGGTGAACAGTTGAGTACAGGCTAATTTGAATAATTTCAGCTGGCTTTGGGCTGCAGGGAGGAAAACATTCTATTTGACCCTCTTACGGTCCTTGGTTGGGTCTGGAAATTAAACTGACAAAGGCAGATTACCAGGAGAAAAGCATACAGGTTTATTTAATATAAGTTTTATAGGACATCAGAGCCTTCATTAAAATATGAAGGCCCCAAGAAAGTTAAACCTGTGTATTTTTATTCTAGGCTGCATTAAGAAGGGCAGTGGGAGAGAAATATAGGTTAAGGAGTATGAGGTAATTGTAGGAAACTGGGGTAACAGCAAGGGCTGTTGATTAGGGTCTTCTTGGCATCCCTTTTTAATTCAATAAAAAAGCTGCTGCTTTCCTCCAGGTCCACAGGGGACAACTTTCACATGAGGATTCTAGTGTCTGTTTTGGGGAGAAATGGTGAGGTGGGGACGTTCTTAAAGTGATCTTCCTGCTCCTACTGTTTTCTCAAAACTCCTTCAGCTTAAAATTTTCAGTATGCCAAAGTGACATATTTAGGGAAGTATATTCTGAACCTCATCAGGGCTATTGAGGTGTTCTCTAGTTGCCTGGTACCTGGTCCTGGGATAATGAAGGCAGAGGAGTATTGCCTCCTGGGGCTTCTCTGATAGATCAGTTGGTAAAGAATCTGCCTGCATTGCAGGAGACCCTGGTTCAATTCCTGGGTCAGGAAGAGCCCCTGGAGAAGGGAAAGGCTTCCCACTCCAGTATTCTGGCCTGGAGAATTCCATGGACTGTATAATGCATGGGGTCACGAAGAGTTGGACAGGACTGAGCAACTTTCACTTTCACTTTTCTGTGCAGGCTGCATAGAGGAGGTAGGACTCTGGATCCGTTAGTTTTCATATCAAATAGCATGTTTTTTGCTACGTGTCAGGATTGACTAGCTTTGGAAGAAGCAGTCCCTTCCCTGCAAGAAAGGTGTTTTAAGATGTTAGAACATCCAAGTATGCAGAAAATAAAAATATAATTATTAATCTGTTTTTATTAAACAGGAATTTAGGAGTGAGATAATTTTCAGCACGAGCCCAAAGAAAGAGGAGAGTGTCAATGTATGACAAAACCCACTGAAATGTTGTGAAATAATTGGCCTCCAACTAATAAAATAAAATTAAAAAAAATAATAATAATAATAATAAAAAAAAAAAAAAAAAAAGAAAGAGGAGAGTGGTGAAGAGCATTTCCAAAGTCAAAAAACTATTTTTAAATGAAGTAAAAAATAATTTTAAATGTTTCAAAATAAATTCCTTTCTAGCAAAGAAAAAAATGCATTCATCACATGGTAGCTAACCAACTAAATTAGAAACATATCAAATTGTCTCTCAATCCATAGTAATTATATTCAGTAACCATTGCAACATTTTTGATCTTTTTATTGAGCACCTATTCTGTGCCAGGAATTGTGCTGTGTCACAGATCTCACCCCGTGGTTGTGCCTCCACTAAGCTTATCTGGGAGTGGGGTGGAGAGAATACAGGTCAGAAATCCCTAGAGCAGTGCCGTGTGAAGATACATGGTAAGTAAATGTCCCCACCATCCTCAAATATCTAGTCACAAAATAATAGTATGTGCCTAACTGTCCTCCTCCTCGGTGGTCAGTTATGCACCTTCTAAAGTGAAAAGTGAAAGTCACTCAGTCATGTCAGACTCTTTGTGACCCCATGGACTACACAGCCCATGGAATTCTCCAGGCCAGAATACTGGAGTGGGTAGCTTTCCTCTTTAAAGATCAATAAATTTGCCAGCAGCCAATTTATTTTTAAAAATTGATAAATTCCTTTTATTGTCTCTACATTACCAAATAAAGCTCAGAATTTTGAAAATACTTCTTGTTTCGTAGCCTTCTACTCTTCCTTTTATCATATCTACTCCTGTGGGGTATCATTTTCCTGTTAGTCATTTTTGGGTTAGCATAATCCAACAACTAATTTTCCTAAATGAGTATGTTTATCCAAAGTTCACTGCTTAGAGGTTTTTAACAGTACATCTCATTACTGCTTAATACCCTTAATTCATTGCATTAGTGAATGTCTGTTTACTTCCCACAATATTGAATTTTTTCTATGCAGTAAATCCAGAGGTCTACTATGTATTATTCTCCTTTCAAATTCACTTGCAGAAATAAAAGCATATATTCTCTCTACTAACTTTGGAACCGAGCCCTCTGCTGGAAAGGAGACAGATTTTGTATGATAGTTGAAAGTTCAGAGATGCCGTCTACATCTAACAAATTAATTCCCTATCTTTTGAAATGAAATTACACAATTCCTTTGTACTCTGTTAATTAGATGAATCTCTTCTCATAGCACTTTTTTTTATGCTTCAGAATTATGCCACATTGTATGGACAAATTCTGTTTACACACCTAGCATCCCTATCATTGTGCAAGTTGATGAAAAGCAGGGGTACTATTCTACTAGTCTCTTTGTACCTCAAATACAAGGATGATCCCTGCAAAAATCCTGGATCTAAATGGAAATACAACTTTGCCTCTGTGAACCTAACCATATACAAAGTTATACAGAATATTCCTGCTAAGTCTCTTGCTCTGTTTAATGGCCTCTTTTCTCATGGGGTTCATGGCAAAGTCTGCCATGATGGAAGTCTACTGTTTTGACATTCCCCCAACAATGTAATATAAGCATCTTCCATACCCATTGAAAACATATCCACCCCTCCCACCGACATTCACTGTGTTATTTGTAAGGCCAAATGCTTTTCATGTGCCGTTCAATAATCTCAAGAACCCCTAAAAGGTATAATTATTGCCATTAAAATCTAGGCAGCATATTAAAAAGCAGAGACATCACTTTGCCAAGAAAGGTCTGTATAGTTGAAACTATGGTTTTTCCAGTAGTTATGTATAGATGTGAGAGTTGGGACCATAAAGAAGGCTAAGCATGGAGGAATTTATGCTTTCGAACTGTGTTATTGGAGAAGACTCTTGAGAATTACTTGGACAGCAAGGAGATCAAACCAGTCAATCCTAAAGGAAATCGATCCTGAATATTCAATGGAAGGACTGATGATGAAGCTAAAGCTCCAATATTTTGGCCACTTGATGCAAAGGACCGACTCATTGGAAAAGACCATGATGCTTGGAAAGATTAAAGGCAGGAGGAGAAAGGGACAACAGAGGATGAGATGGTAGGATGGCATCACTGACTCAATGAACATGAGTTTGAGCAAACTTGGGAAATAGTGAAGGACAGAGAAGCCTGGCGTTCTGCAGTCCATTGGGTCTCAAAGAGTTGGACATGACTGAACAACTGAACAACAACAAAATAGGAACTGATCCAAGTTAACATCAGGTTCATATAGCTAGTCAGTGTTGAACGTTGGGATTTTCCCCTGTAACTGTCCATCTCCAAAATTCGTACCTTTTTCTATTCATCTTGCTGTCTCCATTCTATCACCTGACAACCATTTATGTATTCTAAGGAACCTAGTCCTTACATAGCATACTTTCCAGAGCATTATCAGATTTTCTCTTTTGTGGCTTACTTGTGAAAACATGGCTTTCACAGTAGAATTGTAATTGGAGCAAAAACTGAAGGACAGAACGAAGGAAAAGGGCAGCATCAGTTCAAGAGGATTCAAGTGGCCATGACAACTCCCACACTTAAAATTCTTTAGTGGCTCCCCATTGGCTTTGATTTGTTCAGCAAATATTTAGTGGGCATCTACTAAGCCCTGGAGAAGGAAATGGCAACCCACTCCAATATTCTTGCCTGGGAAATCCCACAGACAGAGGAGCCTGGTGGGCTACAGTCGATGAGGTCACAAAAGAGTCCACCATGACTTAGCGACGAAACAGTGATGACTAAGTTTCAGATGCTATTCACTACGCTGTGGATTACAGCAGCAAGATATTTCCCTTATAGGAAGGTGATGGGAAGTAAAAGTAGAGAAATATGTCATGCTGTGATATATGTGCATGGGGAAAAAAATGAGTTAGGTCAAGAAGTTGTGTGTGGTCTTTACAGTCCAGACATCTTAGTGTGTTCACAGCAGCCCTCACCAGGTGACTACCATCTACATCTACTGAATACCATTGTAATAACCATATTCAGTATTCTGTTCTACTGAAATTCCATTTTTCTCATGTCTTCACATGAGCTAACTGCTGTTCAACCTACAACACAAAGGACACATCATATCTTTCGTGATGTCTCTGAAATCCTTCTCTGACACCCTCAGATTCTTGTTTGTATGCCAGAGCATACTGAACTATATCATAGCACTTCCCACACATTGTGTTGTAATTTTCCACTTTCAGTGTCTATCTTCAAATATACAGCAATCTCATTGATGACAGGAAGCATACTATTTCACCTTGAATCTGGGACTCTTAATATTATGCCTGGCAGAGAATAAATATTCAATAAATGCTCTATGAAAGCTGCAGATGCTTAAATGAAATAAGACATTTTAGATATACAAGATTGTCAAAGTTGACAATCAAGGATGAAAAGAAAATTAGAATAATTTATATAAGAATTCTAAAGACATATTAAACCATGTACAAAAGTTGACAGGGTAATCACTTTTTAAAGATTATCTTTTTATAAAACAACTTGAACACATTATCAAGGTGAAATAAAAACATGATTCCATGTTTCAGATAGACTAGTACACTTAGGATATTACATTTTAAAAGCTAAGGTATTGGAATTAATATTTTCTTGACACTTTTATTACATATTACAAACTACTTGTAAAGACATTTATTTGTAGTAAATTGGTGTTATTCACATCTTTACTTTTCTCAGAAGAAAACTAGGCCTCTAAGTATTCTAGGCCTTGTAATCAGTCTTAGGTAGAATCAAGAATATAACAGGTACCTCCTAGTATATATATATTCACAGTATGTGAAATATTTGCAATACGTTCATGGCAGTTGGGCTTCCCTGGTGGCTCAGCTGGTAAAGAATCCACCAGCAAAGCGGGAGACCTGGGTTCAATCCCTGGGTTGGGAAGACCCCTGGAGAAGGGAAAGGCTACCCACTCCAGTATTCTGGCCTGGAGAATTCCATGGGCTGTATAGTTATGTAGGGTCTCACAGTCAGGCACAACTGAGCAACTTTCACATGGCAATTAGAAAATACAAAATTGGATATCTTACAAAGCAAATTCTATCTATCTTCTTTATCAAGTGTCTACTTTGAATTTCGAAAGCAAAATGTGGTATCAGTGGATTTGTTAACACTGCCCTGACTATGAGTTTGAAAATTAAAGGCACTGGTCACAATTCTTTATCAATTAATAATAACTTCAAGTTCAATTTGATCATAAAAAAACAATCTTTGCTCAAAAAGTTATAATACTATCTTCACAATGAGTTTTGATTCACATTTCAAATGTAAAACTTAGTATAGGTGTCATTACTTGCCTAAAAAAAAGTCATCTAATGAAATATTAAATATAAAAATGTACAAAATATAAAAGCACAAAGCATGTAGACAGGAAACTTAATAAGTACTGAATTTGATTTTAATAGGTTGTTTGATTTTTAAGATTTTGAATACGTGACTGACCGGGAGTGTTCTTCCGTTTAACACTTTGACACCCCTTTTGGGTGATGTTGGAGATGACTTCCAAACACTTGGCTTTGAGGCACTCAGGGGACTGTTTCTCAGGAGTACATGGAGGTACTGTGGCAGTTGTAGTGGAGGGTGAGGTACTGCCAGAAGTGGTAGCAGATGCCTCATTCTGGCTAGAGGAATGATCACTGGGTTGTAACTTCACAGGGCCTTCTACACAAATGTCTTCTGCCATACATACATTAACACTACGAACATTTTTTATATCAACTCTCTTCTTACAGTGGATGTTGGCATAACAACTGCAATAAAATTTATCAGAAAACTTCTGCAGGTCTTCAAGTGTGACTTCCCCAGGTACTGTGTATTTTCCATCTTTCCCAGTTTGAATAGCAAAATTCGTTGGGTTCAGGTGAAGATAGTCGCTTGAATCCCAGTGTTTCCTTGTACACACTCCTTCATCGTGGCAAAGCACTTGGCTGCACATTTTGGCTGCTAGGGTGACGTTGATTATGTAAGGATTCAGTGTAGTGTTCAAGTAATTGCCTAGGTTTATGCAAGATTGCTGTAAAATTATAAGATCAGATTATTAAGATCCAAGTAAGTTAGTTCATATATGAATTAATTCACCACATAAAGCAATTTTAAAGGAAGCACCAAAAAGCAATAAGAGGTAGGAAGTACTTCATCTTTTTTGCTTTATCAAGACCATTCCAGCTATTTTTTTGTGTGACATCTGTAAGTAAGTTTCACATGCCATTTCATGTCACTAAATCATTGACCAATTGAGGTTTAATATACCCTAGGCTTAGTCTTCCTCAATAATTCCTACACTAACAAGGATGGAAGGGGTGGAATGGTACAGTGGAGTGGAGTCAGGGTGGAGGGATGAGAGCATGTAGTCTGTAATCCATCTGCCCAGATAGGAGTCGCAGTTCCATCAGTGGCTAGCTATGTGAGCTTGGGAATCCCTTAAGCTTTCTAAGTCTTGGTTTCCTTTCTGGGTGACCTTGGGAAAATTAATTAACTTGACCATGCTTCGTCATCTAAAGATAATTATAGAATCTACTTCATAGGGTAGTCGTGAAGATGAAAGGATATACAGTGTGCATAAAAGGGCTAAGCACAGGGTCCAGCATATCATTTTTTACCTCAATGTATAGATAATATGAAGTACAAATAAAGATAAGAAGTAGCACATTTGTCCGACCCTGTTAAGCGCTGGAAAGAGTGGTTTCTGAATTGCTAGCTCACCAGCTATCCCATCGTAACACCTGATAGTGTATGTACGTTGGCGCTACTTTCTCCCTCCATCCCACTCTCTCCCTCCCCCACTGTGTCCACAAGTTCATTCTCTACATCTGCATCTTCACTCCTTCCCTGCAAAGAGGTTCATCAATACCATTTTAGATTCCATACATATGCATTAATATACTGTATTTGTTTTTTTCTTTTTGACTTTCTTCAATCTGTGTAACAGGATCTACGTTCATCCACCTCACTAGAAGTGGTGAGAAGTTGCTGTGTGGGTCAAGGAGCCCGATCTGGCACTCTGGAAACCTGGAGGGATGGGATGTGGGGAGGGGAGGAAGGCTGAGGGAAGGGATGTATACATAATTATGGCTGATTTGCATTGTTGTATGACAGAAACCAACACAACCTTGTAAAAAAAATTTTAAATATTTAAGTTAAAAAAAAAGAAGAAAAAGTCACTAGCTCAAAATACCTAATCAGGTTCAACCGAGTATATATTAAATGTTATATATAATTCAAGTATGGTTGAACTATGACAGCTGTTTTGCAGATATACTTATTTGGCAGAGTATGAGTGATGAATCACTAAAATTATTCATCTTGAAATGGATACTTCTTAAAAGTAGGACTCCATCCTATTCAAAACATAGAAGGTAGTTGCTTGCTTTCATGATCAACAGTTCCATTGAGTGAGTTGGCTGTGCTCATCCTTCATTAAGATCAAAGGAAGTGTTTGTTTGTGGTAGGTTGGCAGGCAGTTTGAGGAACCTTGGCAGCTTCCACTTGAATCTATTTCTTGTTACCTTCTGGAGATGATGCCATCAATGGTAGGCAGAATAAGATCCTTCCAAGGATGTTTATGCTCCAGTCCCTTGGAACCTGTGACTGTGTTACTTTACATGGCAAAAGGGACCCTCTAGATATGATTAAGGCTGTGGATCTTGAGATAGGGAGAGTCTAAAGCCAAACCATTCTGAATGTACCCGATCTCATCTGATCTCGGAAGCTAAGCAGGGTCGGGCCTAGTTAGTACTTGGATGGGAGGAGATGGGGAGAGTATCCTGAACCATCTGATGGGCTCAATCTAACCATGAGTCCTTAAAAATGTAGAAACTTTTTCTATTTGGATTTTAAAAATGAGCTGGGAGAAAGAGGACAAATACAAAGGTAAGGGAGACTCAACCCGGCATTGCTGGCTTTGAATGTAGAGGAAAAAGCCAAAAGCTAAAGAATATGGTGACCTCATGAGAAACGAAATCACCTTAACCATAGCCAGACAGGAAATACAGAGCTTGATGCTACAAACACAAGAAAATGAATTCTGCCAACAACCCAAATGAGCAAATGAGGGTCTTTCTATAGAAAGGAATGCAGTCCTGCTGACATCTTGATTTTAGTGCATTAAGGTCCATGTTGGACTTCTGCACTACTGAATTGTAAGATAATAATTTTCTGCTGTTTAAACCACTGTTTGTTGTATTTTTTATGGCAGCAATAGAAAACCTCTTCTTAACCGTCTAATAGCTTTATGATTAATAGCTTAAACGTCTAATGGCGTTTAGAATATAATTCACCTTGTATACAGCCTGCTGAGGTGTAACCTCTCCCATCTCTTGTACCGTCACCCACTTGAGCTTAGACATACTAGTTGTTTCACAAGCATGGCAGGTTCATTTCAAGCTGCACTTACTGTTTCCTCTGCCCAGAATGCTCTTCTGTCTCATTCTTAACATCACTGACTCCATCTTGTCATTCAGATTGCAGTTTTCATTAGACCAGACCCTTCTTAGACACCTTTCCTGTTCATTTTCTTACATCTCTCTATTTTAATTTTCTGCATAGAACTTGCCACATAAAATATTTTTATTGTTTTGTGTTGCCTCTGTTGGGCTTACCTGGTAGCACAGTCGTAAAGAATCTGCCTGCCAATGCAGGAGACGTGGGTTCAGTCCCTGGGTAGAGAAGATCCCCTGGAGTAGACTATGGCAGCCCACTCCAGTATTCTTGCCTCGGAAATCCCATGGACAGAGGATCCTGTGGCCTACAGTCCATGGGGTTTCAAAAGAGTCAGATACAACTTAGCAACTAAACAACAAGAACAATTGTTTTTGTCCCTCCAACTGTATGAGCTTCATGAAGGCAGGGACTTTGTCAGTATTCTTCAACACAGTATCACCAGTGCCAAGGATATATGAGAATTTATACCAAGATCAAAAGACATTGATCTGAGCTGCCCAGATGGCGCTAGTGGTAAAGAACCTATGTGCAAATGCTAGAGATATAAGAGACAAGGGTTCAATCCCTGGATCGGGAAGATCCCCTGGAGAAGGAGATGACAACCCACTCCAGTATTCTTGCCTAGAGAATCCCATGGACAGTGGAGCCTGATGGACTGCAGTCCATAGGGTCACAAAGAGTTGAACACCACTGAAGTGATTTAGCACAGATGACATTAGAGTTGTCTACAGAGACAAGAACTAGGCAGGAAGAGGAGTGAAAGGATGAGAATGTTTGAGAATCAGTAGCCTACACAAGGTGCAGTCTTTGTAGGCTTAAAGTCTTTCTCTAAGACATAAAGTCTAGTCTATAGTAGTTGTCAAAATCTATGCTATAAATACTCCTACCATGGCCAATTTTAAGCTACCAACATGACATCATCATTACATAGGACAGTATTATGGTAGGATATAATACACCATTGCATTATACCATTTCCACTTATACAGATATGATAAGATATAAATAAAAGTATGGATAATTGGAAAATGAAGTAAATAATTGATATGGTTTTAGTATTTATTTTGTTTTTTAGCATACTTAGCATACTTTTCATTTTGCATACTTATTCTAAGTTTTTATAACTTAATTTTTAACAGTTCACAAAATTTCTGAATATTTAACAATGAGGTCTCATGAACTAAAGCCAGTAGAAGCTAACTCTGTCTCACAGTTGGGTCTAGCAAGATGAAATGGAAGGAATGGTTTGCCTACATTTGATAACCATTGTTTTAAGTCAATTCCAGTCATTGCAAGTAAACTTGCAATTACCAGTTTTTTAAGTTATCAGTAGATTAGAGAAAACACAAGCAATCCATGACAATATTGATGACATAGGAAAAAGGCAAAGTAATGATAGAATTAACAATCAAAATGATTGTAAATTGGGAAAGGTCTACAGGGAACAAGTTCAAATCAGTGTCATTAACTAGGAAGTCTTCATATTAAAGTTGAAGGACTGTCTCTATGTGAATAATACTGAAGGTGATTTGAGAGTCATGGTAGAAGAATGTGAATCTAAGATTGAAGTGCAATTAAAAAAAAAGTGTGACAGTTAAATTCTATGCCATGTCATACTGCTAATGTCACCCTACTAATTGGAGAATGCCTGGTTCATTCCTCATCAGAGTGTGAAGTTCTCAATTAAAAAAAAAATTATAAATGGGGAATTTATAAATGGTTCCATCAAAGAACTAATGGGATCCTTGAGAAAAGAGTTTATACATTTGAGAAAACAACTGATAAAAATTAGGAATATTGAAATTCTTTTCAAGATTATCTGAGCCCTCCTACCTATTTGGTAGATTCTGTTATCTCTGATTTGATTACCAGTAAAGGGAAATAATATAGACTATAAGTTCAGAGAATGGTATATGTCCCTTTTGTAAAATCTTTTATATGTCAGAAAATTATTTAAGAATTAGTTTATACATTTGAGAAAACAACTGATAAAAATTAGGAATATTGAAATTCTTTTCAATGTCAAAACATATAAAAGATTTTACAAAAGGGACATATACCATTCTCTGAACTTATAGTCTATATTATTTCCCTTTACTGGTAATCAAATCAGAGATAACAGAATCTACCAAATAGGTAGGAGGGCTCAGATAATCTTGAAAAGAATTTCAAAAAGCTAAATACCTTTGTAAATGAAGAAGAAATACTGAAGGACGAGATACAAAAGATCTCTTTTGGTCTTAGAGTGTAAATTCTGTTTTTCATAAGTCCTAGGATGAAACCTCTGGACCAAGAGCTTTGTTAGACACACTCCATGGCACCTAGGTTACTAGTATTTCCACATTGATTAGAGAAGGAAAGTTCAGCTCCAACTCAGCAGTGTCCATGTGACAGCTCTACTCATGCTTTGAGTCAAGAATACTGAAGAGGTGAAGGAAAAGACCTGATATGGAGAAGGAAAGAGAGAAAAGAGAAAGAGAGAAAAGGAGTAGGTCATGATGGAATGGTTTAAGGTTTTGTGAAGTAAGGAAAATGCATTAGGAAAAAATGAATACAATTCATACTATGTAGAGTAAAATAAACCTTCCTTCCTAATAAAACAAGTTTTGCTTAAAATAGACACTATTAAATTCAACCTGTGGAAAATAAGCTGTTCCTTTTCCTCTCTCTTAGGGAAGCTTTGAACAACCTAATAACATTTTCAAAAACTAACTGCCAGCTGCCCACACCTCTCCATCCCAGTTGCTAACCCTCCACAGTAAACGGTCATTAACTTAGTAAATAAATAAGTGCTTAATAAAACAGTAATTGGGTGAATGAAAGAATGAGTGAATGAATGTTGACTAGTTGAGCTCTTCTTTGGAGAAGCAACACGGCACAATAGAGTAAAAAAAAAACGCCAAACACCAAGACTATGGTCCTGTTTTTACTACTTCTTAGCCAGGTAGTCTAGAGGATTTCAATGAATCTCAACAAATTTCTGTTTCCTCACTGGAAACGAGCCTTACAACACAACCATACAATTGATAGTTTGATTTAACTACTATTAACTGAGCACCAACTACTTTGTGCAGAAGATCATGTTTATTACTCAATCCCACAACAATTCTCATAACCATCCAAAGTAGAAATGTTTTCCTCTGTTTCCACATCTATTTTCATCATTTCAACTTACCATAGATAGGCTTAGATTGAGACTGCCCCACATTATAATCCCAGAGGCACCTAGAGCAACGATCTCACCAACCGTATTCACAAGGTCACCCTGGCAAAGGTGATAGGGAGAGTTAACAGGGAGGAATAGAATCAAATGTTACACATAGGACAGTAATGCCAAAGCCCAGAATGCTGACCCAACAATACTTATGTATTTCTCCAGTATTCATTTCAATCTTTTATGCCACCACTGCCCTACTATAACAAAAACATGAATTTTCTGCTACTATTTTAATTACTTTTATTGACAAGAGTGTAGGCCCATAAAAGGAGCTGAATTAATACATTGTCTATACTACCCAGTTCTCTATGGTTGCTAAGATATTGTATGATTACATTAAAAATGAAATATATTCTTATTTTACATTCATATAAGGATGCAGAACTACCTAAAGATGATCAAAAGCTAAATTTTACTCCCTTCAAAAGTGATGTTCCATTCCACTAAACACCATTTGTGGACAATATTCCATAGCCTTCTTACCTTGCTTGATTTACTTACCTGAGAAAGGTATGTTGAAGACCCATCAGTAAAAACTGGACGGGCGTATACAAAAACCGGAAGTGGACTTTCAACACTCGCTGTTTTAGACAACCGAATGGCTTCCTGGACACGGTTGCGAACATAGAAGGCAGCTTTTGGAGTAGATTTTAGCTTGATATTCAAATAAACAGAAGGGAAAAGGGCAGTGCTTTCCTTCCACAACCAGTCGAGGTCATCATTTCTCCTTTTTTCTATATCAGGGCAACTTCCATTGTAAGCAGGATGGTTATAATTATGATTGTAACAATCAGGAAAAAGATAATAACCCCACAAGTGATTTGGCCGAAGTAGTTTTCCCAATTTTAAAGTCTCTTGCATGAAACTCTTCCCTGCTGTCTCAAAATCCACTTTTGCGATCTTGGAAGCCTCTGGGAAATTGAGTTGCAGATTTTTTTGCAGAACCAACTCAACAGACTCATCCTTGTAAACATCTTTAGGTTTCCAGTTTCTTGCCCAGGTAGGCCTCCAGTTTTCCCAGTCAATGACCGCCAAGCCCACACTGTCATTTGGTATGTAATAGGCAATGTCGTTTTTCGCTTTCTCCAAATGATTTTTTAAGTTTCCCAACTGGGGAATTCCTCCGTGTATGGTGTTGCCCGTTTTTTCGTCTATATGAGGATAGTAGCCGAGTCTATCAGCATAAAATAATGTAATAAATTGTCCTGTAGCACTTTTTTGGGGGCTTCCTCTTACAGAGAAGAGTCTCAGATCTGGTGGTAGTTTAAATCTTTTGTTAACACAACGTTCAACTGGGGCATTCCAGGCCCAGAGGAAAGAAGTGTTTGAAATAAGAGGGGGTGCTCTGAAGTCCAGAGCCAAACAACATGGAAGCAGAAGGAAAGTTAATACTGCCTGGGGTGTTCCACTAGACCCAACAAAGCTCCTAAAGGAGATATACTGGTGCCTTAGCATTCTCATCACAAAGAGCGATGACCATGAAAAGCACTTTTTTCTCCTACACGCTTTGGTTTCTCTAATATTTGATGCAAGATATGAACACAGAGAGAGTGGAATGAAGCCACTTTGATGAATAAAAATGAATAATGATGATTTACATTTAAATATTCTTCCTTCGTATTTAGGAATGTTTTGCAAGTTGCTTCATCTGTAACTGAAAAAAAATAATAATAATAAATGTAGAATGTGTCATTACACTACATTTCCATGTCAGAGATTGTAAGCTTCACAGTCAAGTTCTTGACTTTAAGGGCAGGGAGTTTTTAATTCAATGTTTGAAGATGAAGGACTCCTGTGTTTGCATTAATAAAATTATTTTCTCTTGTGTGTGATACAGATCGTATAGTGACTAATACTTGTCTCATGTTTCCAAATCACTGCTGAACCTACAGAGATGTGAAGGTGGCTGTTTTACCGTGTGCCTTCCTAGCTGTGCCAAATGCTGCACCAGACAATGCCCTAGCAACAAACTTAAAAATAAATTCCAAGTTGCACCTCTCAATTTGTTATTTCTTGAAAGAACATTTTTTAGTGTTCTGCCACAAAGTGGGAAAAAACCTCTCATGGAATGGTGAGATTTTACCATTACTTTTTTTTCCCTTTCTTAAAGAAGGCAGGTAGAGGAAGAGGTAAAAACCACTTCTGCCAGAGGAAATAAGTCAAAAGTTTGCTCAAAACTATTGAATCAAATAAAATCTCCTTTTGAGGGGTATGTTGAAGTGCTATTTTAACAGTGCTCCATACTATATCAAAGTAATGTACATTCGTGTTTAAAGTTAATAACATATTTTATGACTTTATGTCTTCCAGTAAAAGGATTGGTTCTGGCCTACCTCATGAAAAGGAATATATGCACTTTGGCCTTTTATAGTCTTCTATAGTTGAGATTGTATTATATCATTTTGATTGTCACAATGTGAAGTGTTAGGGCACATTTTGTGGTACAATAAGACAGTCTGAGTCAAGGATAAGAAATTAAGCTGTGTATTATTTAACATTTGGTATTTGTAAAAATTACCAGCAAGAAGACATATTTAAATGCTCTGTGATTCTAGAAGGAAACTAGAATGTTGAATTGGATTACTAGCATACTGCTATGTAACTGTATAATGAGAATTTAACGTTTTTCCCATGAACATGTGGTCTTACGATAGATATCCGCTTATTCCCATTGCTGAAAAAGCAATTACTCTAAAGAGACCACCACAGACAGAATAAAATAAAATCTTAAGAACCATTATAGTCTCTTGCTTTGAAGAAAATGGATTTTCCCTGCTAATGTTTAAAACATGTAAAAGAACTAAAAATTGTCACAGTTTAAGCCCTTATAAACTTTTACTTAGGACCTAGAAAATCTTCACCTAAAGTAGCATTGGAGGAAACACTTACTCCTTTAAACTACCAATACAAACACCTGAATGGCAGCTAGTGAGACAACTACATGGAATGAAGAAAGGATTAGGTTAAACTTGTTGAAATAATGTTCAAACCTAATTTCCACATGATCATTTTATATAAGAAAAGCTTGGGGAAGAATGAGCCTAATGGGAAGATCTCTACTTACAGAAATTGTCAAAAAAGAATGGACACATCCATCCTTAATTGTGAATTTAAACTTTAAAAAGTAACAAAGCTGTGACATTTAAAGGAGGATAGTTACTCTAATGGGTTGAACAGTGCCCTCCTAAATGCAATTCCACCTCAAACCTCATAAGAATATGACCTTATTTGGAAACAGAGTCTTTGCAAATATAAATAGTTAAAGATACAAGATGATATCACCTTGGAATTAGGGGAGGCCCTAAATTCAGTGACTGGTACCCACATAGGAAGAGTAAAGGATACCGAGAGGTAGGGAAGAAGGCCATGTGACTATGAAGACAGAGACTGAAGTAGCACAGCTACAAACCAAGGGATGCCAAGGATGCCCTGAGCCAACAGAAGCGAGGTAAGACAAGGAAAGATTCTTTTCTGGCGTCTTGAAAGGGAACACAACCCTGCTGACACTCTGATTTAGAACTTCTGACCTTCAGAACTAAATCATAAATTTCTGTAGTTTTAAGCCACTAAGTTAATTGCAATTTGTTTCAGCAACCCTAGAAAACTCGTTCTAATCACCAAAGGTAAAAAGGGTTGTAGTTTCTACAAGTTTCTTTTCTCAAACCAGTTTCATCTTCAAGATTAAAAATTAGCATGTTTGTATGCATCATAATGTAACTCTTTTACTCAAACTGACCTAATTATAACAAACCAGTGACAGAGCCAGAACCAGAAACTGCATCTTTCAGACTCATTCTGTGGAATAAAACCTTCTTGAAGTCTTCAGAGTTTAAGTAAAACACTATCCTTTGGGCCACCTGATGATCATCAACCTAACCTCAAATGTCACTGTTTCATACACAGCAAGATGTTTGGTGTCTGTGTGAGCCAAGGCAATGACCAGAGGCAAAAGCCCATGAGGCCAGGAAGACTCACTTGAGCTTAAAGCTGATGCAGGTTTGAGTTTCAGTGGGAATAGCTCTCTCTGTGTGTGCTCAGTTGCATCAAACTCTTTGCTACCCTCAGACTGTAGCTGGCCAGACTCCTCCATCCTTGGGATTCTCCAAGCAAGAATACTAGAGTGGGTAGCCATTCCCTTCTCCAGGCAATCTTCCCGACCCAAGGATCGAACGCACGTCTCCTGAATTGCAGGTAGATTCTTTACTGCTGACCCACTGGGGAAGCCCTAGGAAGAGATCTACAGGAATTTAATTTCTCCAAGCAAATAGACAGATAGTTGAGAGACTGCTGTGTTAATACATAGGTGAGAGAAAAGAAACAGGAACATTTTTAGGTCTCAAATACAAAGGCAAGATTGAGAAATCACAGATCAGAGGTTTCTGACTATAGTCAGAGAATTAAATGGATTACATTTAGAGCAGAAACTTCGAGGTTCTCAACGTTCACTTCTGAGACCCAGTTAAAGGAACTAGCCTAAGTCCAGAACTTTATGAGTAGCAAAGAGCATATGTGGACTGGCTGGGATCTTCATTGTCATAAGCAATTCTTGTTAATAAGAATAAGTCATGATATTTTATAAGTAATGTGGCCAGAAATAGAGAATAAACTTGATTCAGTAAGAGAAGTTAATGACCTTTGTGGCTGCATTCCATCGACTCTTTTCCCTTTATTACTATCATCACCAGTATTCTTTATTATTCATTCCTTCTCCTACTTTGTCTCAGGTTTGTCAGTATCTCCCACAGATTAAATTTGCACAGACTGGAGACCCTCAAGGCTAAAGAAATTGCTAATTCTTAATCTGTCTATCCCCTGCAAGGTAAGTTGCTTCAGTCGTGTCCAGCTCTCTGCAATGCTATGGACTGTAGCCCTCCAGGCTCCTCTGTCCATGGGATTCTCCAGACAAGAATACTGGAGTGGGTAACCATTTTGTTCTCCAGGGGATCTTCCCGACCCAGGGATCAAACATCTCATGTCTCCTGCATTGACAGGCAGGTTCTTCTCCCCTAGTGCCAACCTGGGAAGCCCCTAGCAAGCACAATTAATTGCCAAACAACCTCCAAACCCAGAGTGTTAGTCTTCAAAACAGCACATTACAGAACTTCTAATTTTTTTCACCAAAAACCGTACCTCATTTTCCCTAAAAGCTTATGCAGTACAATTTTAAAAGACAACTTATTTTTGAAGCACCTTTAAAAGTTTTCCTCTAAGAAGTCAGTAGGTTAGAAACTGTTTCAATCTGTTAGCTCTATAGTGTTTAACCTACTGGGTGAGAAAAGGCAGCTCTTTGCCCAGTCAGTTAAAGAAAGACTTAAATCTTTTGAGATGTTATTGTATGATGGGGGGAAAGGGGCTTTTTTGTGTGTGCCTGTACATGTGTGTATATGTTTGAATATGTATGTGTGTGTTTGAATCCTGGAAACTCAAGTGCCTCCTAACCAAGAGGGTTAGCAATGATGGTAAATTAACATAAGAATGCTATGAATTTTTCTATTAGCATTTGAAATGAGTTTAAGGATGCAATGATAGAGCAAATTCTCATTTGCAGTAATTTTGATGTGATTTGTTAAATAGTGACAAATTTCTGTAGTGTAATATAGATTAAGAGTGGACTCAAGGCACCCATTTCAAGGAAGTACAGCATTCACTGAAAAGGTAATCTCTCCTTACAAAATTAGTAAAAAGAATTAAATTTCACATTTTCAAAATGTATAGCTATATTTGATATTTGTTAGCTAAAGGGAAACATTAATTTTCTGAATTCTGCTCCTTAAAATGGGAAGGGAGAGGAGAAAAAGAAGAGCCAAGTAAATAACAAAGTTCTTCAAAAGGAGTTCTGAAACTCTAACTTTTAATGGCTGTAGTGGACCACAGAGATGTAATCTATACATACTCACTTTATGCAATAAAAGTTTGTCCTATTGTTCCATGATAAAATCAGGGAGTAATATAGCTAAGAAGCTAGAAAACCACAGTATCGTTAAACATGAAAATTCTATATATTGAAACTGTAAGCAAAGTTATATTGTTGCTTTGTAAAAGATATAAATATTTCAGCTTTGGAAAATGCTTGGTAGGTCAATACCTAGGACAATGTTTAATTGAAAATAACAAAGCAATTTCATCTTATTCTTAGACAAAAATCCCTTTGGAAAGAGTATGAATGTGCTTATAAGGACTTTCTGTGTCCAGAATACCTTTGCAGAATCCAGAGGCCTTGTAAAAGAAGTACATAATATGCCTTTAACTGTAGGATTAGGTTATTGTCAACTTTCTAAGCCACTAGTTGATACACAATAGATACACACGGGAATTAGTTATTAAAGGAATGGACGACATACTTTGAATTTCAATAAGCTCAAAATCATGGCTTATTGTAGCACTTTAAAATGAAGATGTTTAAACAAGAACCAAAATGTATCATCCAGAAGCCAGAGAACTATCAAAAACCAGAACAAGACAGTAATTAAAGCAGTAAAAGAAAATTTTATGAAGACAAACTACTGCAATAGGGGAAAAGAGACTTCCGTATACAACTGGGCTCAATTTTTGAATACAGAAGGACTCTAAGAATTTATAACCGAGGAACAGAGAGCTGAGGGTGGTGAATGGGTACAAAATTACTAAAGGAAACATCAGGGGTGAGGGGAGGGTCTGGCTAAAGTCACCTGACAGGATTCTTGCTGAATGCAGGCCAGGTGGTCAGAGGTCACGTGGGGATGGTGGCAGATGAAGAAGCTGCTACACGTCCAGGGGATCAGAGGAGGAGGATGGGGGATTCCCGGTAAGCTGCCTTCAGAAGGCTCCTGCTAGAATTGGACTCTACCAGAAAGGCTACAGAAGAAGCCCAGTGTTTGAGGCAATGGTGAAAAGAGATCTCAGTGAGCCTGACACGTAGGGTCCAGTGGAGAATCTGTCAGCCCCCTGTTTGTGAATGCAGAGTGAGTTAACCAATTAATGAAATAAATGACTTTGATGTACCTGGAATTTCAGTAAACTCAAAATCATGGTTTGTGGTGACACTTTAAAATGAAGGTGTTCAAATAGAATAAAAAAGAAGTGTAGCATCCATAAGCCAGAATTCAAACATTACTCAGAAAACAAGTATGTCTTCTATAGCCAAGCATGACTTCCTGACACACCCAGATATGACTGAAATGAAGTAATTGAACATTGGAATAGAGCCATGAAGAGTCCCTAAATCCTAAAGCTAATTAGAAGCACAATAGCTCCTGTCAGACCCCAGGCTGGGCGCCATGACTCCTGACTTGCAGTCATCCCACCAACATTCCATCATGTAAATCTGGGACCAGGGCTGGTTCTTCTGTGGTTCCAACGGCTCAGCTGGCTGATACTGATGGGCAAAGCGGGCTTAGCAGGTTGGAGTTCAGGGCACACAGCCTGCCCCCAAAGATGCCAAAGCTGCATATTGATTATTTCTAATTAAAGTTACTTGGAAAACAGCACATATATGCACTTTGATCCTTCTTTGTCTCCCTGAATACAGGAGATAAATCTCCCCTGTGAGGGCTGCTAATAGAGACATCTTTTTCACCAGGGATAATTCATTTCAGGGTTGAGAAGCCCATATACACAAACCCTGTTCCTTCTCTGATAATTTACTACCCATGTCTAAACTTTTCCTTAATTTTCTTATTAATTATGGCTCCAAACCTAAACTTTATCCTATCCAATGCTCACAAATTTATTCTTTATATAAAAGATATAAAAGCTGCCCACTTTTGATCACTAAGCATCATTTTATGATCTCTGGTGTACATGAAATTAATTTTTCTCCTGGAAATCTATCTTGTGTCAATTTTATTAGCTGTCCATGCACAAAAACTCAAGAAGGGTAGCAAGGAATAGTTTCCCCTTCTGGACAATACCAGTCAAGTTCAAGTTCAGGAAGAATAATGAACACCTCCAATCTTACCAGTGCTTTCCACAATGAAATTCACAACAGTGAAATAGATATAACATGGGCTATGAGTTTGCACTTGGCCTCCTATTAGCCATAAGCATTGTTTCTCCTCCCTTGATGAGTCAAATGACTTTTGGGTTTTATTTCTCTGAATCATCAAAGTCCCAGTTACTAAACCTTCTACATATGGGATTATAGCATAGGTCCAAATATCACTATAGTGATATAGTCTATCATAAACAGAAAACACCTGTCTATTCATAAATTCTGTTTTTCCAAAAACAAGATGGACCTAATGGCATTAAATGTACATGAGCGCATTTACTAAGGGTGAAAATAAATACTGTTAAAGAAAAAGATGAGCACAGCTTCAGAAGACAATACAACAAACAAATGTTTTCATCATGTCTGTTTAAGATATCTGAACCCTACAGAGATATCAGGCTTCTACATGGAGCACCCAGGATGCAGACTGAATTTTTCTTCTTAGAATAGAGGACTGGTTCAAAAATGTTGTCAGAATTTTAAGTGGTTTAACATTTATCACCCTAAAAGCCACATTCTTCAGTCTACCGTAAGAATGCATAACCATGCTTTGCTTTTGTGAAAGCAAAACCATGGCGGAAGTCTCAAGCAACTAGATGACTTCTCAGCAGGAATGTATGATAATCCAGTCTAGGCCAGCTTTTCAGCCAAGATGTAAACAAAAATAAAACTCAAATTTTTCAGTGTGCATGAAAGTTCCTGTTCCTTTGAAGGAGAAGTTTGGGGAGTTACAGGTTCTCACAGACAGAATTAATTCTATATGGGAATTCTGTATGTCTTATTCCAGTGAGATCCTGCTGTGTACCTCTCATGTTAATCATTCTTAGATTTTAAAAATCTCTATTACAAGCCTAGGGATATACCTCTATATGACTGTTCCCACTGTGCAGCCTTTCCAACTAGCAACAGATCTGACTATCGAAGTGTTAATCTCTGATCGCCACCAAGGCTATTTTAAGTGTATCAAAGTGGTCAGAAAAGTTGTACTTATTTCTTAACACCAACCACAATTTCTGTTCAAATTTGAAATGTCTGCCTCCCTCACAGACTGTAAATTCACTATTATGTTCCAATTTCCAGTACTGTGCCTGTCATGTAGTAGGAGGTCCCTAAGTACTTAATTGAGTGGGTGAATAAGTGAATCTATCTGTTAATCCTTTTATCAGATTATTTTTTTCCTTTCCCTAAGTTTCACTGCATCAGTTTTATTGTCCTACCATTCTCCCTGGCTTCCCTGGTGGCTCAGTCAGTAAAGAATTCGCCTGCAGTGCAGGAGACTTGGGTTCGACCCCTGGGTTGGGAAGATCCCCTGGAAGAATCCACTTGCCATGGGAAGTTCCCATGGCAATCCACTCTGGTAATCTCCAAGCCTGGAGAATCCCCATGGACAGAGGAGCCTGGTGGGCTACAGGCCATGGGAGTCACCTAGAGTAGACCAGCACAGCACATTCTCCCAAAGGCAAGTTCTCTATTGGATAATATTCAGTTTATCTGCAGCCACTATGGGAAACAGTGTGGAGATTCCTTAAAAAAATACTTGGGATAGGAGTAGGTCAAGACTGTATATTGCCACCTTGCTTATTTAACTTTATGCAGAGTACATCATGCAGAATGTCAGGCTGGATGAAGCACAAGCTGCAATCAAGATTGCTGGGAGAAATATCAATAACCTCAGATATGCAGATGACACCACCCTTATGGCAGAAAGCAAAGAGGAGCTAAGAGCCTCTTGATGAAAGTGAAAGAGGAGAGTGAAAAAGCTGTCTTAAAACTCAACATTCAGAAAAGTAAGATCATGGCATCCAGTACCATTATTTCATGGCAAATAGATGGGGAAACAATGGAAATAGTGACAGACTTTATTTTCTTGGCTCCAAAATCACTGCAGATGGTGATTGCAGCCATGAAATTAAAAGACGCTTACTCCTTGGAAGAAAAGCTATGAGAAACCTAGACAGCGTATTAAAAAGCAGAGACATTGTTTTACAGACAAAAATCTGTCTAGTCAAAGCTATGGTTTTTCCAGGAGTCATGTATGGATGTGAGAGTTGGGCCATAAGAAAGTTGAGTGCTGAAGAATTGATGCTTTTTAGTTCTGGTGTTGGAAAAGACTCTTGAGAGTCTCTTGGACTGCAAGGAGATCAAACCAGTCAGTCCTAAAGGAAATCAGTCCTGAATATTCATTGAAAAGACTGATGCTGAAGCTGAAGCTCCAATACTTTGGCCACCTGATGTGAAGAACTGACTCATTGGAAAAGACCCTGAAGTTGGGAAAGATTGAAAGCAGGAGGAGAAGGGGAAGGCAGAGGATGAGATGGTTGGATTGCATCACTGACAGATGGACATGAGTTGAGCAAGCTCCAGGAGTTGGTGATGGACAGGGAAGCCTGGTATGCTGCAGTCCATGGGGTCGCAAAGAGTCGGACAAGACTGAACTGAAGTTAACTGATGACACAGCAATCCCACTACTTGGCATATAAGCCTGAGAAAACCATAATTGAAAAAAACATATGTATCCCAGTGTTCACAGCAGTACTGTTTACAATAGCTAGGGCATGGAGGCACACTAGGTGTCCATCGACAGATGAATGAATAAAGAAGATATATATATACAGTGAAATATTACTCATCCTTACAAAGAATGAATTTGAGTCAGTTCTAATGAAATGGATGAACCTAGAGCATATTCCAAATGGAGTAAGTCAGAGAAAAACAAATATTGTTCATATATATGGAAATTAGAAAAATGACATTTATGAAACTATTTGCAGGGAAGGAATGGAGACGCAGATGTTGAGAATGGACTTGTGGACACAGTGGGGGAAGGAGAGAGTGGGGTGTATGGAGAAAGTAGCATCAACATATATACGCTATCGGGTGTAAGATGGATAGCTGGTGAGTTGTTGTGTAATGCAAGGAGCCCAACCTGACTCTCTGTGGTGACCTAGAGAGATGGGATGGAGGGAAGAAAGGGAGGCTCAAGAGAGAGATGATATATGTGTAATTATGGCTGATTTGCTTATTGTGTGGCAGAGACCAACACAACATTGTAAAGCAATTATCCTCCAATTAAAAGATAAATTAAAAAACTCAATTTGTCATATATTAAACATTAACAAGATATAGAGTTAAGGATGTGACAAATTATCATTTTTAAGTAACAGTAGCTACATTTTATCTTGTTATATGGAAAGTAAAATGTATCTTAGAGGTTACAATTAGCAGGACCTTTAAATGTAATCTTACTCTCTCAGAAATGCTCCAAATTGCCACTATTATCTCTAGTTAGTGATGTGATATAGTCCAAGATTAGAATACAGCACACAGATCAGCAGTAGAAATATTTATTGGTGTTTTCCTTTAGAAAGACTTTTTTCTCTCTACTTCTTACATTTACTTTAACATTTTTTTCTGTTTTAACCAAGTCTTCTACTTGTCAATGGGTGAAGGCTGGTGACTTCAAAGATTAAGGCATCTAGATCCAGAAAAAGATTGAGTATTTGTTTCCATTTATATCTTTATTATCCAATGACTAGATAGTTTAAATGATTCAATATAGTTTAAATGATTCAATTTTTAGGTATCACTCAACTCTTTAAAAATACATTGATATGGAACTTCCTTGGTGGTCCAGTAGCTAAGAATCCACCTTGCAATGCAGTAGACGTGAGCTCAGTCCCTGGTTGGAGAACTAAAATTCCACATGCTGAGCAGCAATTAAGTCTACAAGCTTCAACTAAGACCCAAGGCAGCCAAATAAATATAATTTATATGTATATATATATAGTATATGATATATATGTGTATATATATATATTTATATACACATACACTGGTAATACTACTCCCAGTGTTGGCAGGAATGATGTGTGAAATGATACCTACGAAATATTCTTCACTAGAAGCTCTGTATATCTGAAGTGTAGTGTTATTTCCTCTGTCTTACCTATATTATTAAATCTTGCTTATCATGGTTCATTTGAATTTACCTCCAAACTGTAAGAAAGATAGCTGTAACTAGTTTAGAGAGAATTGTTTTTAACTTATGTGGTGTTTAGTGGCTAAGTCATGTCCGACTCTTGTGACGCCACGGACTATAGCCCTCCAGGTTCCTCTATCCATGGGATTCTCCAGGCAAGGGTACTGGAGTGGGTTGCCATTTCCTTTTGACTTATAGGAGCCCATAAAAGCCAATATATGTAGTTAGATTAAAGATATCTCTAGAAAAAATTAAGAATTGTGAATTCCTAGTCCAATAACACCAAAGGAATGTTTACCATAGCTACTGAGACTGTTAGTACAGAGAATTTTGAGGGTAATAGCAGTAATCTATTGTTGTTCAGTCTCCAAGTCATGTCAGACTCTTCGTGACCCCATGGACTGCAGCATGCCAGGCTTCCCTGTCCCTCACCACCTCCTGGAGTTTGCCCAAGTTCATGTCCATTGAATCGGTGATGCCATCCAACCATCTCATCCTCTGTTGCCCTCTCCTCCTTCTGCCATCAGTCTTTCCCAACATCAGGGTCTTTTCCAACTCAGTCAGATGTTCACATCATGTGGCCAAAGCACTGGAGCTTCTGCTTCAGCATCAGTCCTTCCAAAGAGTATTCAGCATTGATTTCCTTCGAGATTGACTACAGTAATATGCTGCTGCTGCTGCTAAGTCACTTCAGTCGTGTCCGACTCTGTGCGACCCCATAGATGGCAGCCCACCAGGCTCCCCCATCCCTGGGATTCCCCAGGCAGGAACACTGGAGTGGGTTGCCATTTCCTTCTCCAACGCATGAAAGTGAAAAGTGAAAGGGAAGTCGCTCAGTCATGTCTGACTCCTAGCGACCCCATGGACTGCAGCCTACCAGGCTCCTCCGTCCATGGGATTTCCCAGGCAAGAGCACTGGAGTGGGGTGCCATTGCCTTCTCCAGCAGTAATCTAAGTCTCCTTTAAAGAATGTGGTCAATGAAAAAGGAAGAGTCATACCTAGCAAAATTCACTTAAAATTGTAGAAATTCAGCAAAAGTAAAAAAATCCTTCTTTTTTTTTCAGTAAAAAAAAAATTCAGTAAAAAAATTCAAAAAATTGCATTTACAATTTCTCTTTTCTCTCCACCTGTAGATTGTGAGACTGCTGATGGTTTGCCTCAACGAAGATCACAGACTATCAGTTGGAGGAAATACAAGAGCTCACTCAGTGCTTCCATAAGAGCATAGCTAATCTCTGCACTGAGATCGTCGCTGGTCAAAACCTACTCACAGAGAGAGCATCTCAGAGCAGAAACTAAATCACCTAAGCAGTCTGTGCATTTTAGGCACAAATGCAGGGTAACTGTAAACATGAATATCTAAGAAAGTGATGCTGAGTAGGCTTATCCCTAACCTTTCCCCCCCAAACTTTAGGTCACAAACTATCAGTGGAATTGATTTAATTGGTTGGAATGAGCATTTAAAGAAAATAAGTGACATAGACAATAATAGAGTGGGATGCAATAAGATTGAATACAATGGGGCAGAATAGGAAACACAGAAAGTACTACACCCCCATACAGTAAGCATGAGTATGAATTTACAAACCTTTTCTGTATATATTATACATGCATGCACTGGGTCACAGCGTAAGATATATTTTTTACTGTGGAATGGATCAAACCACTTTGATACTTGAAAGCTTTCAGTCTGACACACCTGTATACTGCATCCTCACTGCAGCTGTTTTCTAATTATGTGGCCTTGGGTAAGTTATTAATTCTCTTTAACCTCTTCAGCAACCACAACAGAATTCAGAGCTATCTTGGGGCTCCTTCATATCTGTAAATGAATAAACTACTGGACTAAGCAACTTCATTTTCTATGTGAGGACCAGCAGGCCTAGAATCTGGCTTCTCAACTTAGGAGCAATGTGACTTTGCCCAAACTATTTAACTTCACTACATTGTAGTTTTTCTTGTCTTTAATTTTTTTTTTAACTTAAAAAATGTGGGTATTAATAGCAGCACTCTCACAGGTCTGTCGTGAAATTTTCATTAGGTTAAGTGCACTGACCGCTTAACACAAAGCCCATGAAGCGTTCAGAGCATGCTACCCCCAAAGGTGCCACTTTCCCATATTATTGTGATTATTTTGAGCTGAAGGTGATGCAGCAACAGCAAATACAGTCTCTCCAACTTCCCCCTTTCTTCCTGAAGATTTTCCATGTGAAATGTGTACTCTGTACCAGGAAGCGGGGAGCATCTTATCACCAGAGGAAGATAGTTGATGCCAAAATGGATCTGCACAGACCTATGAAAATGACCCTTATCTTCCAGTAGTTTCCCTCAGATATTTCCTAGTCACAATTTACTGCTCATCAAAGCTCTTTCTCTTTGTCTTGTCACTCCTTCATAATTTATCATTCTCTGTTGAAAAGATCTGTAAACTCTTGATCTTAACTTCTCCTTTGGGTCTCCGTTTTTGTTATGGAAGCTTACATGTGCATGTAAAAATGTTCAATAAAGTTTGTATGCTTTTCTCCTGTTCTGATTTTTTGCCAGTTGAATTCACAGGTCCCAGTTACAGAACCTAAGAGGATAAAGTTCCTTTTCCACTATTACACCAGACACATAGTACATACCAAATAAATGGAAGCTGTTCCTGTTGTCATTATTAATAAAATCATCTCTTGTCTACACCCTCTTCTATATGAAAGGAAATAAGAATTTGAAAGAAATGTAAACCCAAAGACCATTTAATGATTCACAGACCTGCTGACATTAAAACTTCCCTAGGAAACCACTCCCTCTCGCCCCAAGTTTTTAATGTAAATGTGTGAGCCAGGGGCAGTTGTCCTGGTGGAAATGAAATACTAAGCACAGTCACAGTACAGAGAAGCCAGATCTAATGGTGGCACTGTGCCTCAGTTTATCACTGAAATATGTGCCCTGAGAGGGCGCCTACATGAGGTGTCCATGGATTCTGAGTTCTCCATGGGCTTTATCAGCACACCAGACCGACTCAAGCCTTAGTGTGTGCTGTGTGTTGCATTAATATGTCTTCCTCTCTTTTTTATTTGTTTATTTGCCTCCTTGCAACTGGTGGAAAAGTCTACCAAGTCTGACTGGACTGTTTTTCTGACCTGTCAAATATGACTTCTTTTCCGTCTTTTAAATTGGATTATGGAACAAGCAAGTGGCATATAAGTAAGTAACATTTTAAAACAATTAGTAGCAGAATAAATTATTAGTATAGATTCCAGATCTTCTTACAGTGTTAGGTTTTCAAATATTAGTATGGCCAAACAGGCTTCTATTTCACAAAAAAGAAGGAAGAGTAGTTACCAAAAACCAAAGCAACAATAGTTAACAGGAGTATTTCTCAGCATCAAACCTACTTTGGCTGTTAACAGGTTTATTAGTTAGTTTATTACAACTACACAATAGGAGTCATCATTAATAGCCATTATTATTGCTGTTATCAAAATAAATAATACACCTAGCACATCAAATATATATCAAAACATGTGACAGGTGCTATCAAAAAGAAAAACCAACCATGATGTCAGCCTTCTAGTGGCATTACAAAGGTGCTTGAACAGTCCCTGTCATCTCTGCCCCTCTCCACTATCCATAAAAAGCTGAGCACATTTACCCTTGTGGATGAACACAGCAGTCAATTCTGTCTGTCTCCTCACCAAGAACAGAGGTAAACGGAGTCCCCTATGATTCCCACCTGAGACCAGAGAATTAGGAACACAGAGCTATTGTGACAGGCGACTAAGAATCTGGCGAGTTTATGACAGGATGGGAGTGTCCTTGAGGTTCCACCAACTGGGAGAAGGTACAGGGAATTCAGAAGTCTGAGAAGACAGGGAAATCAGCCACAGAAATAGCCAGAAATATTCATAAGGATGGTAGGCTGCTCCACCTACCATTCTAAAGCAGGATTAGAATTTTTGAAGAGTTTGGACCTAGTTTGAGATTGGGGGATGGATCAACTGTGAGTTTGAGGGATGGGGATAAGAGCTTCAGAAGACCTACGGTTCTTGCAACAACAGCAACAAAAAGTCAGAATAGATGGATAATAAGATAACTTCAAAGGCTTAAAAAGAAATTTCAAAGGCATGTGGTCACTTGTCAACATAATCATAAGGCAGTGGGTCTCCCAAGGTTGCATCTATTTAATACTTTAGCTCCTTAATGAATGTTTGGACAAAGAAAATTGTTTTTATTCATTTTTATGGCTTACTTGATTTTAATGCTTAACATATAATAGTTTTTAAAAAACCCAAGATATAAGTAGTATTTATTGATGGCCTAAACTGCCATCAATCAAGTGTGAAACATTAAATTTTAAGTGTTAACATGAGAATAGCAAGAGTTTCATCAAAATTAAAGAGAATGTGTTCACAGGGAAGCGATTTCAACCAAATCTCTAAAAATCAGACAACCATCTATCATGAAATTATCTAAGGACTTCCAGTAAACAGTTAATTATGGTATTTAAATATTTTAGTAATGCCCTGGTATAGGAATTATCCTCATTTCCCAAATGAAGAAAGAAGCATTAGAAAAAGATTGGATAACTGGCCCACCCATCCTAAAGCTAGAAAATCCAGTTCTAGCTAATTCTCATGTTCAAGCTCTGCCCAATGCTCTCTATTAAATGAGCCACTATCATAGAGACGAAAATATGAGACAAACATAGGACATTTTCCTGAATGGGTGCTTGAATATTTTAATTATCTAAGTATATAGATGATGGACATCTTTCTGTTTGTATATTTAGCCATCATATGGCTATTAGAATTAACCTCACTTGAAAAAGGAATTAAAACTGTCTAAATATCTTCAGAGGTATGAATTTAGTTAGACCCTAGTGCAGTTCTCTTGCCCCTAAACTATTATCTGCCTGTTTTTGGTTTAGATAACTTTTACAGAATTGTTAGTTCTTTTATTAATTTTTTTCACTCAGCTATTTGTGTGTTTGTGTGTGTGTGTGTGTGTGTGTGTGTGTGTGTGTGTGTGTATTTACTCCAAATGATTAGGAGTGTTAGTATGGCAATTATGTCTTATGTTTTAAGTTAGTTTATTCAGTCTTGATTCAGAAAATGGAAATGCTCTATTTATATTTATTAACTTTCCACATCCTGGGACCCAGGAAGTGAGAACACGAAGTCCTTTAAACTAAGAGATCAACACTTTACCTAAAAGGAGAAGTGAGTTGAATTATTAATCTTTGTGGAGGTCTTTCATCTCCTGGTTAATGTTGTGACCTTCTAACTTTGCCAATAGTGATTAATTAAAGTTATATATTGAAGCCTTGTTCTATCTTCAAAGACATAGAATAAAATTTTCATTTTTAAAATTTTGGCCACACCACTCTCTTTGTGGGATCTCAGTTCCCTGACCAGGAATTGAACCTGGGACCATGGCAGTGAAAGCACCAAATCCCAGAAGCCTTGTTCTATAACTTTCTCAGAAAAATATGCCATGGAGAATGGACAAGTTTGGGCCATCAGTACTAAGCCTACACACCTTTGGGGTATAAAGCACCACAAGGGAAAGGGAAAAGTATACTAGCTCAAGTCTTGTCTTAGCCCCAAACCTGAGAGGAGCTGAACTCATTAATATTTTAACTTTTCTTCTTTTTTAGTCCCTCCCTCTTTCTTCCTTCCTTCTCTCTCAGACACTCTACACATATTAACACCTTTAATACTAATAACAACCTTATGAAGTTGGTTGTCACTCAACAGATGTCTCTCAACTTCTTTTAACCTCAGGCTGAGCAAATTTCGACTGAGTCCCTTGGATTCAGATTTCAGAACCATTCTTAGTCCATTGGCAAAGTCCTGGAGAGTCGTAGTGCAGAAGGTCAGGTGAAGAAAATAAACCAGTTGCATGACGCCCTGTGGATTCTTCAGCTCAAGAGATTCATTTCATCAAAAGACTGGTTGGGGTGATGTCTGAGATGTTTCTGGCTATCTTCAAAGACATAGAATAAAATCTTTATCATTTTTAAAATGTTGGCCACACCACTCAGCTTGTGGGACCTCAGTTCCCTGACCAGGGATTGAACCTGGGGCCATGGCAGTGAAAATACCAAATCCCAATCACTGGACCACCAAGGAGCTCTCCCTTAGAATAAATTTTTTTAATCTGAAGAAGCACCTCTAGAAAGTGCCTGAAGAGGTGTGACTGGGACCAAAGCGCCCAACCAGTGGTTTGGCTGACCCTGGGCTGTGTCCGGAGCCCTCTGTCTCCTGTAGCACTGGTCTGCAATCAAGTGTGGCCCTGGCAGCATCTGGACCACGACAGAGGCTCATACAGGGAAGGACAGAGACTGCTCCACATCTCAACCCTGCCCCTTCTTAATCCTACTAGTGGTAAAAGTGGGGAGTCTCCTTTATTTCAGTCTAAAATCACTGGCACCTCAAATGCTTCCCCTTCACCCAGAAAATGGATTCTACTCTCAGCCCGGCTGTTCTCTCTAGGCTCTTGCTCTAATCTGCTGCTTCCCTCTGCTTGAACTGTCCCAATGCATTCAGTTTTCCTCCGTGCCCTCGCCTTCACTTTCCTGTTCAGAGCATTCTGGTGGACACTGTAGTCTTCCATCTGCTTTGGTTTGGAATCTGGTTTCTCTTCTGTACCATCTTAAGACATCTTTTGCCCTACTTGGGTTGGATAATCTCCACAACCCAAGTGAGGCTCCCCACCCTCCCCCCAAGATCTGTCATCTACTGTTTGCCATCAGTTAAAATCTGCATGATTCTGATCTCATCTCATCTCAGTTCAAGTTTACTCCTTTCCTGCTCCAGTTCCTTAGCTAATTTACTTCTGTTGTATTTTCATGAAGGAATAGTTTAATAGGCTCTCTCTGTGTGTTCATTGACTGCCTAAATGAGAATTTCAAATACTGCAGGGGGCTGTAGAGAAAGTGTTCTGGAATCACTGGGGCATCTCAAACCACACTACAAGTGCCAACTACTTAACGATTCATCTATTTAAAGTGAGGCATTCATCACATGCCAAGCACAGACATGGAGGATACCACATAGGCCAGGATCTATTTTTCTGGAGTTTGCATTCTAATAGGAAAAAACAATCAATAAGAAAAACAGTAAACAAGTATTTTCAGACTGATAAATGCTGACTTAATCCATTTGACCTGCTGTAACAAAATACCACAGACTGGGTAGCTCATGAATAGCACAACTGTATTTCTCACAGTTCTGCAGGTTGGCAGGCCTCAGATCAAGGTTCCAGCACGATCAGATGAGGGCTTGCAGTCCTCACTTGGAGGAAAGAGTCTTGCAAACTCTTCGAGCCTTCTTTATAAAGGCACCCATCCTTCATGATCTAAATACCTCCAAAAGGCCTGCATCCTAATATCATCACAAAAGGCATTAGGAGTTCAGCATATGAAGATTGATGGGCACAAACATTCAGAATGCAGCAAATGTTGTTACAGAATTCAAAGAGAAAAATGAGAAAGGGCAGTCAGAGTTGATAAGACAATTCTTATTTATTTTACAGTGTATGATATATAAAGCCGACTCCTAAAGAGATTGTACCAGTTAACACTTCTTCCAAAAATTAGTGCTTATTCCCCATACCCAAACTACACTGTATTATTAGGCTTTGCAGAGCCTTTGCCAATCTGAATAATGTAAAAATGATATCTCATTTAATAATAATTTATTTTATTTTGAGAAATTGAGCTATGAATCTTTTCTTTGCTTTAATTTTTGGTCCATCTCCTTTTCCCATGTTAGGCTTGAGTTGTTTTGAATTGATTTGCTAGAGAGCTCTTATCGCCTCAATGCAGGTTCAATTCCTAGGTCAGGAAGATCTCCTGGAGAAGGAATAGGCTACTCCAGTATTCCTGGGCTTCCCTTGTGGCTCAGCTGGTAAAGAATCTGCCCGCAATGTGAGAAACCTGGGTTCAGTCCCTGGGTTGGTAAGATCCCCTGGAGAAGGGAAAGGCTACTCAGTCACTCCAGTATTCTGGCCTGGAGAATTCCATGGACTATACAGTCCATGGGGTCACAAGAGTCGTACACAACTGAGTGACTTTCGACTTTCAAGAGCTCTTATATATCAGGGAAATGAGTGTTTTGTCACATGTCCCAAATGTGTTTTTTCAATTTGTTTTGACTTGTCTATGGTATTGTTTCCATGCAAAAGGTGAGCTTCTTTTTTCATGTGGTTTTTTTTTTTTCCTAAATATTTGGAGAGTAAATGAGATTCAGTCGGTATTCCCCCGTAGCAGACCCAAGGTTGAGGTTTCATGTACAAGTGATTTGAGGGAAGGTTTTTCAGGAAAAAAAAAAAAAAAAACTCTTAGAGAATGAAAGCCACAGAGGAAAGGGCATGAAGCTAAGAAAGGGTGCAGCTTCACGTAAAGTCCTGCAGGAGGCAGCATTAGCCTGACCGTATCAGGGATCCATGTACCGGCTGCAGGAAGCAAAACCACACGGATGGGAGAGAGGGAGGAGGGAAGCACAGTGAATCTGGGGGAAGGGATACACAACAGACAACAGAAGGGACCCTGGGGGAATCTGCCAAGCGTCTGTTAACATTGGGTGGGCCAAGAGCCAATGAAAGGATAGAATTAGAGAAGTTCAAACCCAGCATTTAATTTCAATGTGGATATATCTTAGTACTTACTTGTGATTATTAAATGAGATGACAGAAGGAATCCACCCACTCAGGACAATTTAGTCCATCCTGCTTTAGCCACTAATGATTAATCATGTCTAATGCATTTCCTCCTCTTCTTCACCTCTTTTTGGATTTCCACAGTCAGGCCTGATGGTGACAAAGTTATTAGGAAAATCAGTTCTCAATAAGTTGAAGGTCAAATAAATCACTGTAGATGTTGATCTTGAGAGTTTACGAAAAGAGGTACTGGATTGAAAAGAAGATGCTTGGTCTCAGTTAAGGTACATGGAATTTGGTCCTGCACTATCCCTCATAAAGGACATCCTTGCTATATTTTTGGAGTAACTAGGAAATAGTCCCTGATACTGACTTTAATTAGTATCACAGATTTTTTTTTTTTTCTGAAGGATGTGTAGGGTCCACTAAGTAAATGTCTTCATTTCCTTGTGGAGAAAAATTTGATCTTGTAAGGTATTAAGTAGAGAGCATTGAAAGACTTACAACTTTGTTAGTGACAAACAGCTGTATAGCAGAACACATTACCCAATTAGGCCTAGTGTCCCCTCTCAAACGTCAATCCCACATATGCCCAAGTGTGTTTATGCAGATAAGTGATTCCCTAAGGAGGCTGGGGATTGGGTACAAATAGATAGTAACTGCTAATGGGCTTGGAATTTTTTGCTGGGGGTGATATCAGGATCAGTTCAGTCACTCAGTCATGTCCGACTGCGACCCCATGGACTGCAGCATGCCAGGCTTTCCTGTTCATCACCAGCTCCTGGAGTTTGCTCAAACTCATGTCCATCGAGTCGGTAATGCCATCCAACCATCTCATCCTCTGTCATCCCCTTCTCCTCCTGCCTTCAATCTTTCCCAGCATCAGGGTTTTTTCCAGCGAGTCAGTTCTTCACATCAGGTGACCAAAGTATTGAAGCTTCAGCTTCAGCATCAGTCCAATGTTCCAAAATATGATAAGTGATGAAAACATAACTCTGTGAATAAACTAAAAACCATTAAATCATACACTTTAAATTTATGTAATACATGAGTTATATCTCCATTAAAATGTTATAACTTTAAAAATTCTTTCTGAAGGAAAGCAACCCAAATTTTGACACTTAGAATTCCCACACACTAAGTTTAACAAAATATAAACTCATAATCAAAGGTTAGGCTTCCTGGATGACTCAGCAATAAAGAATCCATCTGTAATGCAGAAAATACAGGAGTTGCCATGGGTTTGATCCCTGGGTAGGGAAGACCCCTTGGAAGAGGGCATGGCAACCCACTCCAGTATTCTCGCCTTGGAGAATCCCATGGACCGAAGAGCCTGGCAGGCTACAGTCCATATGGTCGCACAGAGTTGGACACAGCTGAAGCAACTGAACACACAAAGGCTGCCGAACACACAAATAAATAAACTACCATGACTGAGGTCAGCAAGAATTTAAGATGTGATAGCTACAAAGTCATTCAGCATCTTGAGAAGCAGTGAGTCTGACAACTCTTGTCCCTCTCTTCTTCGTAGAGCAGAGCCTTGAACTATCTGCCTCCAGAGGGAAAAATAAACTAATATTTTTTAAAAAGAGAATAAGAGCAGATTTCTTAAATCCAGAGGGAAATATGGATTGCTAGAATATAGGCAAATTAAAATCGACAAATGCTCCTAGGTGAAAAGTGTAGCACCCTATTACAGTTAGGTGTACAAACACAGTGCAATCATTAGATGATTAGAAATATATTTACTGTATATATATATTGTCTAGACAAAAGAATTTTAAGTTATTTGGGGGTTAAAAAAATTGATTGCAGAAAATTTCTTTCTTTCAGTATCTGAATAGAACAAAATGTAATAAGTGGAGGAGGTCTTCCCTGGTGGTCCAGTGGTTAGGAATTCGCCTTCCAATGCAGGGGACATGAGTTCAATCTCTGGTTGGGGAACTAAGATCCCACATGCTGCAGGGCAACTAGGCCTGTGCATTGCAACTACTGAGCCCACTCTCTCTGGAGACCACGCCAACACAAGTGGAGAGAATTTCCAGTGCAATGAAAGATCCAGCATTCTGCGGCAAAGATCCAATGTGTCATAGCTAAGACCTGACACAGCGGAATAAATAAATAAGTGTATTTTAAAATGCAGTAACTGGTCTAAATAATGATCTGAGACTTCTACTTTCCAGACACAGAACAGAGTACTCTGTTCTAAGTTTCCACAATAAAAGTGGTACTCGAAATGAAAAACTGATGGTTCTTGGGCTCGCAGAGAGGAACAAAGTGTCAAGTGCATAAACGAACATTCAGTTACATTAAACATTTTCCAAGTTCTTAAGATTAGTAATAAAGATAAAGGAAGAAGTAACTTTATATGTTTAGTCCTCTGATAGAAACAAAAGGGATAATATTAATATGAGTGTTCACTTTGACAAAATCCTTTCCCAGTATTAGATTTCATTCTATAATTTTAAATTATAATAACAATAGAACTGCTGCTCAACATTTAGAATAAGCAAATAGCTTAAAAATTGATAGCTCTATATATCACTTTATATTTGATGTACATGGCTTGGTAATGGTTTCCTCGGGTTCCCTTTTCTTAATGAGATTATTATGTCCTTGAACTTAGTCGGCCAGTCACTTATGGCTTTTATATTTGTGTATTTTAGAGTTCCATTCCCATCAGATGCTTGAGAAACTTTTGATTAGTTTAACTATCTCCGGGAATTCTTTCTAAAATGTAATCAGAAATGGGTAAGATTGAGTCTCCCTCATTATAATCAGAGAGAAGTCAAAATAAAGCCTAAACAAAACACTTGATTTTAGACTTCTTTGACATTAGCAGATAGAGAGCCTCCTCATTCCTTTTTAAGCTGAATGCTATCCCACTGTACTGTTGAAAGTGCTTGGTAATACATTTGGTAAGGGATTTCTATGTGCCAGGTATTATGCTAAGTATTTTATCTACTTGATATGATCAAAACTGTATAAAAGGGGAAAAGATACCATTATGATCTTCCTTCTGTCAAGGAGAACACTGAAGATCAGAGAGCCTGAACACCTTGCTGTTTCCATAAAGGGAAGTTAGGACGGTCCCAAGAAGCTGCGGCCATCATTAAACAGCTTTTAGAGGTGGACTTCCTGTCCAGGAGCATTGAGCCAAATTGAACAGAGAGTCTGCAGCTGGGAGATCTGGAGACTGACAACATAACCAGTAGTCACAGCCCAAATTTATAAACATATATTAAGTTCATGGTCAAAAGTTGAATGGATATATTTGGATTCTGTTGCAACAAGAATTATGGTGAATAGAAAATGTGGCAACTCAGATTCCAGGTTGCTCTCTTTTGCAAACTGGCTCTTTGACTTTGCCGAGTGATTTATTTTCTTCAGGCCTCAGCTCTTCACAGAGGAGTTGAACTATGTGATTTCAGAGGCTCATGCACTATCATAAGAAGAGAAAAATGCTGGAGAATGATTTGCAGTAACTATCAATGTGCAGAATTTTTTTTAAAAAAAAGCCTGTAACACATAACTTCCACTGATTCAAGTTTCTGAAACACTCATTGATTCATTCACTCAAGTATTTAAATTGGGCACCTACTGTGTGCCAGGCACTGTACCAAGTTGTGTTCTGGCAGTGAACAAAATGAAATCCTAATTTTCCTAGTTTACATTCTAGTAAGAGAAGACAGAAAATAAGCAAATATATACAACCTGTACTATGTCAGATGGTAATAAATGCTAAAGACCAGAAAATGGACAAGGGAAACTGATGGTAAAGGGAAGTATCCCACCACAGTGCACTCTAGGCTCTTCCTTGAACATACCAGGCCCACTCCCAAATGTCCACTTCTGATACATTTGCCTGAAATATCCTCCCCCAACTATCCCCACAGCCAACTCTCTATCATTCAAATATTATCTGCTCAAAGCCACTCAACATATGAAAATCCACCCTCCTTGACTTTGTTCTATTTTTCCCATATAGCTAACATCTGATTCAAACTGCTTATTTGTGTGTTGAAAGTTTATCTTCCCAGAGAGACTATGAGCTCTATGAAGGCAAGGCCTTTCGTTTTGTTCAGGGTATATTTCAAAACCCAGAACAGTACTTGATGAGAAGTAATGTTTAATATGCTGATTAATGTACAGATTAATTAATAGGTGAGTGAATGAATGAATTAGAAATGTGATACAGAAATTGTCTTCTCTAATGAGGGGCTGATAGATGGGGAAACAGTGGAAACAGTGGCTGACTTTATTTTTCTGGGCTCCAAAATCACTGCAGATGGTGCTTGCAACCATGAAACTAAAAGACGTTTACTCCTCGGAAAGAAACTTATGACCCACCTAGACAGCATATTAAAAAGCAGAGAGATTACTTTGTCAACAAAGGTCTGTCTAGTCAAGGCAATGGTTTTTCCAGTGGTCATGTATGGATGTGAGAGTTGGACTATAAAGAAAGCTGAGTGCTGAAGAATTGATGCTTTTGAACTGTGGTGTTGGAGAAGACACTTGAGCATCCCTTGGACTGCAAGGAGATCCAACCAGTCCATCCTAAAGGAGATCAGTACTGGGTGTTCATTGGAAGGACTGATGTTGAAGCTGAAACACCAATATTTTGGCCACCTGATGTGAAGAGTTGACTCATTTGAAAAGTCCCTGATGCTGGGAAAGATCGAGGGCAGGAGGAGAAGGGGATGACAGAGGATGAGATGGTTGGATGGCATCACTGACTCAATGGACATGAGTTTGAGTAAGCTCCGGGAGTTGGTGATGGACAGGGAGGCCTGGTGTGCTGTGGTTCATGGGGTCGCAAAGAGTTGGACACAACTGAGCGACTGAACTGAACTGAACTGAATAAGGGGCTGATGCTGTTATATAGTTGTTGAGTCCTGTCTGACTCTTTGCAACGCAAGGTACTGCAGCACGCCAGGCCTTCCTGTCCTTCACCAACTCCCAGAGATTGCTCAAACTCATGTCCATTGAGTCGGTGATGCCATCCAATCTCATCCTCTGTCGTCCCCTTCTCCTACTGCTTTCAATCTTGCCCAGCATCAGGGTCCTTTCTAGTGAGTCAGTTTTTTGCATCAGGTGGCCAAAGAATTGGAGCTTCAGCTTCAGTCTTTCCAGTGAATATTCAGGATTGATTTCCTTTAGGATTAACTGGGTTGATCTCCTTGCAGTCCAAGGGACTCTCAGGAATCTTCTCCAAAAACCACAGTTCAAAAGCATCAATTCTTTGGTGTTCAGTTTTCTCTATGGTCCAACTTTCACATCCACACATGACTACTGGAAAAACCACAGCTTTGACTAGATGGACCTTTGTAGGCAAAGTAATGTCTCTGTTTTTTAATATGCTGTCTACGTTTGTCACAACTTTTCTTCCAAGGAGCAAGTGTCTTTTAATGTCATGGCTACAGTCACCATCTGCAGTGATTTTGGAGCCCAAGAAAATAAAGTCTGTCACTGTTTCCATTGTTTCCCCCTCTATTTGCCAGGAAGTGATGAAGGGAATAAATAGTAAAAGTTTGATATTTAAAAATAAAAATTTAAGGAAAATTGCTATATCCAGATGTAACCTTAAAATAATTGAAAGAATATTTATTAAGACTATGAATTAGCATGAAAATTGTAATGTATAGATAAATAAAAACATAAGATGCAAAGGTACACATGTATTTTTATTTACAATCATGTTTAAAAAAGCGTTTTTAGAAGAAAGGTTAGAAGGAAATATACCAAAAGTTATCAGTATATATTATAGTGATTATTGGTGATTTCCATTATTTCTTCTAGTTACAAATTTTCTATAAGGTTTCATATCTTTGATATGAAAATTAAAAAATGAAAATTTTTCAAAAGTTAATACATGATGCTACCTGTCTTTAGTGGTATTATAAAGCTTTTTGTTTTGATATGATTGTATTTTACATTTAGAAATTAGACTTTCACAGTGTCACAATGTCAGTACCCCTGACAAGCAGGGACCCAGAGTTGAAAAGGCACACCTGTATCGTCTTTCATAGAAAGACAACAGAGGCAGAGGCGGAGGGTGAATCAACTCTCATGCCTTCCATAATAGCATCATATCTTCTTGAGTTTACCTTCCAAGTAGATCATCTCCAAAAGAAGGAAATCCTATCAACTGAAACAAGCCTTTCAAGAGAACACATGCATAAGTGATTATATATAGAACATAACATCAGAAAGACAAAATTGCCCAAGACTCTGCTTTTTCCAAAGTGTTTCCATTACTTTGGTGGTCAAGAAAGATAACTGAAGATCAGTGACATGATATTAACAGCTGAAGTATGCATGAGATGTGTTATCCCATTTATTCCTCAGAACAATTCACTGAGTTAGGAATTATATTAACAAATTTCAGGTGCAAAAGGACTGAGTAACCTGCCCAGAGTTACAAGGCCAGAAGGATAGTGAAACAGTGATTCAAATCAAACTTAAACTGATTCTAAAACCACTACTCTAAACTCATATATGGGGGCCAAAATATTGAGTGTTTCTTAGTAGGATCCCTTCACAATCGCACTTCTGGGTCCCTTAAATGTTGTTTACTAAAGTATATTTTAATTAATGATTTTGGGTTACTAGCATGGCTCCAGTTTCTACATCTAGAGCAATGTCAGACTAGGCAAGCATGAATACCATCCTGAAGCCTTTCACTGTATCTACGTGACCAGCGTCTGTGAGGGAGACACTCATGGTGGTGAGAGAGGCGCCATATTGGAATAGACGTCTTCACAGGGAGTTGACTACAGCTGCCTTTGCCTCAGTTCCCGTGCCCTTGTGAGAAGTTACATCAGCTACTGGTTCTGCATTCATCGAGCCCAGGCAAGAAGAAGAAGCCGGAAGAGGTTTGAACATAGGCTTGAACAGGAATTCTGCATTTGATCCTCTTCAATGGACCAGATGACCAGGGCACACCCTGAGGTGACCCCATTTGTTAAATCAGATAATTGCTTAGTAACATATACTTAAGTAAATTGCTAGCTGGAAAACCAGTCTTTGAACTCAATAATTTAGTATTTATGTGTATACTTTTATGTATCTATATTCATGTGGAGACTAAAATATATTAGTTCTAGGTTAAATACAGCTTAAACCTTCCAGTAAGGAAGAAGAGTGCATTGATTTACTCCTGGATCTGGCTTCTTAGCCAAATTGGAGCCAAAGGATGCAATGTTTCCTGTTTATATCAAGGGACACAGGTGTCTACTTGTGCCTCTCAGTGGATTTCATGTGAGAAAAAAACTGTTACGAGTTTCATCTCTTCCCTAAGTGATGACTCTAGAGGCCACGCAATTCCCTTTAAGCTCAATTACCTCACCACTGACGGCTCTGATAACCTGTGGAAACCAGCAGACACAGTGTGAGTAGTGAGCCCGAAAAAGAAGAAGGCCCAGAGCAGCCAGCAGCCGTCTTCATTTCTCTGCAGTCAGCCCCTTGGTACCCCTGATAGCAATGACAGGAGAATCTCTCTGCCAGCACTGCCACGTCTGTGTCAGAGGCTCTGCCTTTCACAGTAAATTCTCCGTCCTCGGAGGCCTCGATGT
The DNA here is from genome assembly GCF_963930625.1 of Muntiacus reevesi. NCBI lineage: Eukaryota > Metazoa > Chordata > Mammalia > Artiodactyla > Cervidae > Muntiacus > Muntiacus reevesi. The sequence continues at coordinate 83,507,768 of NC_089254.1, read as the reverse complement.
GGAAACTCGCAGGGTTCAGGTGAAGGTAATCAAGCGTTTTCCACACCTTCCTTCTGCATCTCCCGTTATTCCTGCAGACGTGAAGGCTGCACAGCTCAGCGGCTCTGGTCACATTGACTATGTAGCTCCCTAAGTCAGAACTCACAAACTGCTTCACCTTTGTACAGTTGCCCTAGAATTGTAGAAACAAATGGGATTTAGTGTTTTTTCTGGTACTGGTAGGGTTGGTGCATGTAGACCCACAAGGCAGCTCTTTGAACTTGATAGAAACTTAATGGCTTGGTTCCTGCCCGTGAAGTCTTAGGCTCAGGTGCTGTAACACAGGGGACCCAGACCTGAAAAAATGACAGATGGTCATGACAGGAGATGGAGATTAGGTTACTGTAGGCTAACTGAGCTTGGAAATGGGCCCCAGCGTCAGCATACGTGGCCATGCCTTCTTAACAATTTACATCTTCTTCCTTCTAGATCCCAAGTTAATCAGTGTGAAAAAAAGAGGAACAAGCCAAAATTTAGAAATCATGCCAGAGTTCTGTCTTCCGGCAAGCTTTCAGGTGTGTGTACCTTTCAGGGTTGTGTTAGAACCTGAACCCTCCTGTTCTACCAAATTACTGTTGTCACCCTGAGCCTTCTGGATTTTCCTGTTAGTTCTGCTCAAATATCTACTGCCCTGGTCTGAGGCGAGCAGAAATAATGCAGCTTAGATTAGGAGTAGACCTTCCTACTTGGTAAGATTATCAGGCCACCTGGATACAACCAATTAGCTTTCCCTTAACACTGACCACTCTTTGCCAATTAGGACCAATTAGCTTTCACTTAATACTGACCGCTGTTTGCCAATTAGGAAATTAGGAACGGGGCGGAAACTCCCCCCGGGAAAGTCCCGCGCGCGCAAGTTTTGACCAATGAAATTGCTTTGCAAACGTGTAACCAATCCGCTTCTCACCCTATAAATTTGTGTAACAGCTTGGGCTCCAGGCTCTCTGACCCGCACCACTGCGTTGGTTGCGGCAGAGAGTCCTGGCTCGAGTCAGTAATAAACTTCCCTTTTTGCGAGTTGCATTGTCTTGGAGGCCTTCTCTATTCCCGCTCGGGGATTCGGACATCGGGCATACACTGGGATCTAGCCACCTCTACACAATTCAAAGACAGGGATGTCTAGAAGGCTGACCAGGTCATTTGTGCAGTCTTCCTATTGTGTGTTCTAAATGGAGGGCACCTGGTTGTGTACCCAGCTTCCTGATGATCATCTTTTCAGGAACCACATGGACTGGAGGGGAAATGTCACAGCTGGAGAGTCGGGTGCTGATCCTCTCAGAGTCTACCTAATTCTCATATGTGGACAGAGGAGACTGTAACTTTATATTGTCACAAATAGTTTCATGAGCAATATCTCAGTAGCAACAACTTGAGCATGTGAAATTAAAAAAATTTCAAATCACCATGAACTTGCAAAAACTCAATTTAACAAAATCTTTGAGAAATGAGTAATATAATTCAAAGCAAAATGTATTACACTATAGAGATATGAACAGACAGCAGCTGGACATACAGAAGAGATTGCAATTAATGTGGATTAGAGAAAACTAGAAAGACAGAGTAGATAGTATTTGAACTGGAAGAAATTTGAAAAAGACATAAACCTTACTTTAAATACTATTAATTTTCAGCTAATTTTTCCAAGGAAGAAAAAGAAGTTCAGTGTAGATATTAAAAATTACTATCTGATTCCATTTTTCAAAATATGCTATCACACATTTTATATAATGGCTAAATGTAAGGGCTCTGGAGTTGTACCATTTGTGGTTAGTGGCGGCTTCACCATTAGCAAGCCTAAGTAGCTCTTATGCTAGTTAGATTTCCTTCCATTTCCTCATCTATAAATAAGGATGCTAGTCCCTACCTCATAAGGGTTTTATGATCAGTGAGCAAATCCAAAACAAAAAAGCACTTAGTACAGTCCTAGCATATAGTAAATATTCAACAATGGTCAGTATTATGATTAATATCTTAGCAAAAGTTCACCTTTATTACACTCTATGTATCAGGTGTTAAATTGGACCTTAATCATAAAACAGGTTTACTATGGGAGACCTGAGAGATCTGATTAAAGTTTTATCGGAGAACAGAGCAAGAATTTAAATAATAGTAAATACACCACTAAGGTACTGTCTTACCTCAGATGAAGTCAAATTCATGTCTCCCCAAATAACAATGCCTGCAGCTCCCAAGGCAGCACTTTCTCCAATAGTACTGATTAGATCTTGCTAGATTGAAGATAGTAGAGTTCATTATTCATTTGAATATAAAACAACATGCCAAGAATTAGGATTGGAAGCTAAATTCAATAAAGTAGGATGACCCTATTCTCCAACTTATTAGAGTAATGCAAATGTTATAAATAAATGAACCAGGGATCAGAAATTATACTCTATAATCATACAGAAACATATTAAATATATGTTTTTAAAACATATTTTGCCAAACGGGATATTATTTTTAAGACAGCTTGTAAATAGCCATAAAAGGTTGTTTAATCAAATTACATGAACAGAGGAACCTGGCGAGCTACAGTACACGGGGTCTCAAAGACTTGAATACAGCTGAGCAACTAGTACTTTCCATCGAAGTTGGCCAGGGGCATACACACACAAATCAACAGTAAGTATACAACCTGGAAACAGAATCTAAAAGGTTTCCTTCTCTAAATGTGAGGAATGCCTTGCAGTCATCTCAGCCAAGTTCCCTTTTCAGTTTGCAACTCTCCTGAAAACTTTGTTTCTGCAGTGGCTTGGGGTGGGGGCTGGGGAGGGTTTTGTTTTGTTTTGTTTTTTCATTTTTATTTTCTATTGGAGGGGTTTTATGTCCTTTGGATTCCCTGTCTAGGCAAAGGAACACAGTGTTATAGATCCACAGGACCTGATTCGATCTGGTGATTATATTTGGTCCCTGAAACTAGTTGTATTTAATTATTTGTACCTGATTAACGGGTTTATCTATGATTCATTCAGCCAGGGTAAGGCCACTGGGATTTTTCTCAATATGGTTAAGATACATGAAAACAAAATTTCAGCACAGTTTTGGTTTTGTGATCCTAAAGGATTACTGTTTCAGTGTTTAAAGATTCACATAAATCTAGGTAATTTCAGAGGGAAATTAAAATTTGAATGTGTACAGTTGGCTTCCTAAATTAAGTTTCTGCAGTTGATTTTCTAAATAAGTATGCTATGTTATAATATATTCTCTCATTCTTTTGAATGCTAAGCATTAACCTTTTACTTCAAGGATTAATTTCCATCAGTTATGTGCTGGAAATATAATTGGGCAATCTGGTAGAAATTAAAAGCAGAACTTTTAAATGGTGTTTTATCTTGGGCATTTTATATTAATATCAATACTTGAGAGAGATGTCTCCTTACCTGCACTTTTATAGCCCACTAAATGAAAGATTTTACAATCTCAGTTTTCAAAAAAAAATTTTTTTTCTGGACAGTTTTCTGGTAATTTTGGTTTAATTTGTTTTTAGGTTCACATCTCTTTCCATTTCCCAGGACCACGATGTCTGCTGAACAGATCAGAGATGACACGACAGGAAGGGGAGGAGTTTTTGTGAGGTTCAAATGAGATAGTATAAGTGAAATGGTTTTGAGAATTATCTATGATATGAGAAATACTGGAAAGAGGAGGAGTAAATGATGCAGAGCCCGGAATGAGGACTCTGCTGGGTCCAGGTCCGTTGCCTCTTTTAACAAAGACCTAAAGGAGGAGAGCTTGTCCCTCCACCCACAATGAAACTTTCCTGAATATAGAGATGTCATAGTCACACGACGTGATCAGAGGGGCGAAATCCCCTAACAGTCTCCCATGATTTCCTGTTATGTGTATGTTACACCTTAGCTCTCTCACAGTTCTTAGATATTCTGTTCTGCTGTGTTGTTTTTTTTTCCCTCAGTCTTTGCTCTCTCTGCTTTTTCAGCTTTGGAGGCTTCTACTGAGATATCTCCAAGGCCAGAGATTCTTTCTTCAGCTGTGTCTAGTCTAATAATAAAGCCATCAAAGATATCCTTCCTTTTCTGTTACAGTGTTTTTAATTGCTAGCATTTCTTTCTGCTTCTTTCTTGGAACTTCCATCTCTCTGCTTACGTTGTCTGTTTTTGCATTCGTTCTGCTTCATCCATTAGAGCCCTTAGCATATTCATCATAATTGTTTTAAATTCCTCATCTGATAATTCCAACATCCCCGCTGTATCTGAGTCAAGTTCTGGTGTTTGCTCTGTCTCTGCAAGTTGTGTTTTTGCCTTTTAGTATGTCTTATAACTGTTTCCTTGATGGCTAGATATGATTTGATTTTTCTCAGTAAGTAGATAGTTCATACTAGGTAAAAGTGAAAGTGTTAATCACTCAGTTGTGTCTGATTCTTTGTGACTCCATGGACTGTAGCCTGCCAGGATCCTCTGTCCAGGGGGGTTCTCCAGGCAAGAATACTGGAGTGGGTTGCCATTTTCTTCTCCAGGGGATCCTCTCAACCCAGGGATCAAATCCAGATCTCCTGATTGCAGGTGGATTCTTTACCCTCTGAGTCAAAAGTAGCTGCTATAAATAGACCTTTAGTAATATGCCAGTAAGGTGTGGGTGTAAGGGAAGACTTTACAGTCCTATGATTAGATCTCAGTCTTAGTGAGGTTTTGCCTCTGGACTGTGAACTTCACAACTGCTTCTCAGTTTCTGCCCCCGCTTCCTGTTAGGTGGGACAGGCTGGCTAGATAGAGCTAGAGATGGGTATGTTCCTTCTTCCAAGTGGAAATCTAAAACCAGATGGAGTTGAGTATTTCCTTTTCTGCAGATCAGTTAGGTTCTGGTAAAACCTCAGCAATTTGGCTGTGGTTAAACAGTTTCTCCTGGGGGTGGACCTTGTGCAGAAGAACAGAATGCTCTGGAATACTCAAAATGGTTCCTTTTCTCCTTCACCTATTAGAGGCATGAGGGGAGGGTTTCTCCAGTATTCACTGGAAGGACCTAGTAAGCTCCTGCAGGTGAAAGTGTGCTCCCCCAGTCCCCACGACTGGGTGCCCCTGGAGTTTTTAATCTCTCAGTCTTGCTGTTGCTGAGCCACCAGCAGTTTCCTAATTACAGTTCAGGTTTCCGTACTCTGTCAGTGGTTCCCGCAGAGGTTTCTGATCTGGTAGGCTGGATCTTTCTGTATTCACCTGTCTGTCTCTCCAGATTTGAAGGCAGCAATTTTCCCTATGTGTCCACACTCCTCTTATTATTCTAAGAAGAGTTGATTTTTTTTTTTTCAGTTTGTTTAGCCTTTTATTTATTAGGGCTGAGTGGCAACTTTCAAACTTCTTGCATGCTAAACTGGAAACAAAAAATTGTCCATGAATTCCTTTAGTTTAAGGCTTTGTCATCAGAGGGAGTGGGGAGACACAGAATTTACAATTCTTTTTTATATGTTGTTGATCCATATCAGTAACCAGGGAAACTACAGGTGTTCATGGTGAAAGCTACCCATTCTGAGGCTGATATCAGGAGGAAATGTTAGTTTCTTTCCAATGTGTCATTGACAGTCATTATCAAAGAGAGTTTATTGGGGATGATTCAAAATGGCAAGTCTTCTAGCATGTTAACTGGAGGTAAGGAGTCATTAGTAGACATTTAGGCCAAATCCTCTTAGTGACCAAATTAGCTCACTGTCACCTAGTGGAGAGCAGGGTGCTGAATAATCACAAAATAGCTACGTTTAGGGGACCAGAAAAGCAAGGACACTACTCAGTGCTTGAAGTCACAAGTAAGATGCCTCTAGGAGTAAATTGGGACCACCTGAGACCTGGGCCACATGAGTGATGTCACATGAAAGAAGTAAATGAACAGCATGTGACATAATAGCAACACATCTTTCAGGCCCCAGCATGTTGTAGGGCTGCCATGCCCTACCCACGATTCTCTGCTCAAATCAAGGTTTTGGAAATAGAAAGCAGGGGCACATAGAGGATTTATTCTTTACACTTGGGTTTTAGTCCCTCAAGTTTCACCATAGTGCATGTAAGGAAGGAGCCCACTGTGGGGAGCTGGAGCATCACTAATGAGCTCCCTTTTTGTGTTACCAGAGGAAATATTATTACAGGGAAAAACACCTTAAAATCAATAACCAAGAAAATCCCTTTTGTTATTTTTTTTAAAGCACAGCATCAAGTGATATCAACATTGCATTTATATATGTTGTTTAGGCAATCTATTGTGTGAAATGAGGTTTTACAGCCCCAATATATTGGCTACTGACTGAAATTTCATTCTCACATATTCCTCTTTCAAGTTCAAGGCTCTGATACATATTAGAAAGTGAGCAGCTACACTGTATATATTTTTCTAATGCTTTAAATTTTCATTTTTATCTTCTCACTTTTCATAATGTTTCTCCTAGGTAGGTAAGGCAGGTAATATTGTGGCATTTTTGTAGATTAAGCAGTGAGGCACTGAGGTCTGGAGAGAGAAGAGATTTGCTACTTATTGATAAATTGTTTTTCTAATCCTAATTATATTTGTGTACACATGCACACACACATTCTAAAATGCAGATATCTTCAGAAAGTCAGAAATGGAAGTCATTACTAGTATTTACAATGTGGTATAACTGAATATCAGATTTTTTAAAATTTATGGGCAGATTTTTATGGAAGATGGAATAAAGTGGTGGTTTGATGGTTTCAAACATGAGGAAATGCCTTGCCATCCAGAAAGCTTACAGAATGATACCATGGGACTCACAAAGAAAATTGTTTCAGGGTGACACTCTAACTGCTCTTCCTTATTCCCTTTAAACAGTGCATCTCTGAGGCTGTACTTATTCAAGGAGCTTACCATCAGCTTGCAGAATGCACAGAATGTACCAGTTGTTTAAACTAATCTTTTAAAATGAACACTTTGTCCTTTAAAGTTTATTATTTCTTCCAAAACTTAATATGTTATCACTAAAGAAAGGAACTTGCTTGAGGCAAACATTGAAAAGCGAAAGAAGTTTCAAAGGAGGTGTTGTTTAGCTTTCAATGCTAGAACTTTTCCTATCATTCTCAATCAGTTGTTGCTGATTATTCTAGGTAGCATGACCATCAGTTTACAAGAGAGAATTTTTTTCCTTACTCATCTCATCAACAGTGTCAGAGGCATAGTGCTTACCAAATCCTGATGATTCGTGTCATTTTGCTTTCTGAGAAGTAAGCTCTACTCTGTCTCTGCTCCATAGATGCCTACTGGTCTTGGTAGAGCCCTCGCTAGGGTGTTTTCTCAATCTCTTCCTTTGGATGCTTAATACCAGAACATCTTTACAGTTTAATACATGCTGGTGAATTAAAACTCGTAATGGTGGAAAACTCAGCAGTGGCCACAGGACTGGAAAAGGTCAGTTTTCATTCCAATCCCAAAGAAAGGCAATGCCAAAGAATGCTCAAACTACTGCACAATCGCACTCATCTCACACACTAGTAAAGTAATGCTCAAAATTCTCCAAGCCAGGCTTCAGCAATACATGAACTGTGCACTTCCAGATGTTCAAGCTCGTTTTAGAAAAGGCAGAGGAACCAGAGATCAAATTGCCAACATCCGATGGATCATTGAAAAAGCAAGAAAGTTCCAGAAAAATGTCTATTTCTGCTTTATTGACTTTGCCAAAGCCTTTGGCTGTGTAGATCACAATAAACTGTTGAAAATTCTGAAAGAGATGGGAACACCAGACCACCTGACCTGCCTCTTGAGAAACCTGTATGCAGGTCAGGAAGCAACAATTAGAACTGGACATGGAACAGCAGACTGGTTCCAAATAGGAAAAGGAGTATGTTAAGCCTGTATATTGTCACTCTGCTTATTTAACTTATATGCAGAGTACATCATGAGAAACGTTGGGTTGGAGGAAGCACAAGTTGAAATCAAGATTGCCGGGAGAAATATCAATGACCTCAGATATGCAGATGACACCACCCTTGTGGCAGAAAGTGAAGAAGAACTAAAGAGCCTCTTGATGAAAGTGAAAGAGGAGAGTGAAAAAGTTGATTTAAAGCTCAGCATTCAGAAAACTAAGATCATGGCATCCGGTCCCATCACTTCATGGCAGATAGATGGGGGAACAGTGGAAACAGTGGCTGGCTTTATTTTTCTGGGCTCCAAAATCACTGCAGATGGTGATTGCAGCCATGAAATTAAAAGACACTCCTTGGAAGGAAATTTATGACCAACCAAGACAGCATATTAAAAAGCAAAGACATTACTTTGCCAACAAAGGTCCATCTAGGCAAGCCTATTTTTTTTTCCAGTAGTCATGTAAGGATGTGAGAGTTGGACTATAAAGAAGGCTGAGTGCTGAAGAATTGTTGCTTTTGAACTGTGGTGTTGGAGAAGACTCTTGAGAGTCCCCTGGACTGTAAGGTGATCCAACCAGTCCCTCCTAAAGGAGATCAGTCCTGAATATTCATTGGAAGGACTGATGTTGAAGCTGAAACTCCAATACTTTGGCCACCTGATGTGAAGAGCTGACTCATTTGAAAGGACCCTGATGCTGGGAAAGATTGGGGGCAGGAGGAGAAGGGGATGACAGAGGATGGGATGGCTAGATGGCATCATAGACTCAATGGACATGAGTTTGGGTAAACTTTGGGAGTTTGTGATGGACAGGGAGGCCTGGTGTGCTGCGGTTCATGGGGTCGCGAAGAGACAGACATGACTGAGCGACTGAACTGAACTGAACTGAACTGAATGGTGGAGAAAAAAGAAAAATGATCCACCCCTAGTGTACAGCAATATCTAAAGACACCTCTATGCTGCAAACGTGAAGGTGAACCAAGCTCAAGCCTCCTCATCATAAAAAGTTTATGCCTGGAGAAGTTTACTCTTTTGCCTGGAGAATCCCATGGACAGAGAAGCCTGGCAGGCTACAGTCCAGAGTCGCAAAGAGTCAGACAGGACTGAAGCGACCGAAGTTTAGCTAGCTTCATCTCTCTTAAAAGTGACACAGTTTGTGTGAGGTCTTTGGCTACATATATGACTTGAGTAGAATAAATAGAATAAAACTTCTATTTGTAAGTTTTATCCTAGAGTTACAAAACTATCTACTAGTAATGAATTTATTATTGAACTCAGAAATGTATACCACTCTTGGAAACTTTCCATGAGTTGTAGTCATAGACTCAAGAATAAACCAGATGGTTAAATCTATACAGCTACCTACTTTTAGCAAATTCATAATTCCCTTATACCCTTAAAAATTATTTTTAATTTTATTTGTGGAGAAAAACATAAAATTTACTATCTTAGTTATTTCTAAGTATATTCATGTTGTTGTGCCTCCCTTATGCCTTTTATCAAACCTGCTATTGTGCATTAAAAAGAAAATACTTTTCTTCTCTTAAGATTTTTAATGGTGATGTCAGCAGCAGAAATGCCTACAATTCTGCTTCCACACATATGAGCAGACTATTCCATTTTACAGTGTCCTCTCTGATTTTCCAACCTGTTCACCCCCAACAATCTCAATAACCTTTGCAAGAGAACAATCAAAGTTGGGGAGCAGAAGTAGCTACTGACATTGTACTTTAACCTCCTTCCCTACATACTTTGTTCCTTGAAAGACTAATAATAAATAAGATAATCCATATTCAGTCTGTATAAATGGAGGATCTGAGTGGATGACTACTCAAAGGAGGAATTATGCTCCTAATGGACTCCTATTTGAGAATCCTTCAAAGAATATAATTAACAAAGCAATGTCTCTTTCAGAAATAAGAAGAAATCTCCTTATCTTTGGCAAAAGGCATCTTACCTTAGAAAGAAAAAGTAAAGGTTGGTCTCTGTAGCCTAGCCTTGTGTAGACAAACACAGGCAAAGCATAATCACGGGATGTCATGGTAGAGATCCTCAAAGATTCATGCACCCGAAATTGCGAGAAACGCAAAACATTTACGCTGTCTCCGAGAGATCTCCTGACACCAATAGAAGGATATAAAGCAGCGCTGCTGTTCCACAGCCAAGAGAGCTCATTGTTCCTCAAAACTTCTTCTTCCGGGCATGACCCAGTATAGTTTGGGCCATAAACATTATAATTGTGGCAATCAGGATATAAATAGTACCCCCAAAGGCCTTTGGGTCTGCTCTTAATCCCCAATTCAATGGTTTCCTTCATGAAAGCTTTTGCACTTTCTTCAAAGGTTGCTTTGGCTAAATATTCAATATCAGCAGCTGATACATTTTCTTGCATTTCAGAAATAAGCTTTCTTGACTTCTGTCTGTAGATGTCTTTTGTGTTCCAGTTCCTGGCCCACTGGGGTCGCCAGTATTCCCAGTCTATAACAGCAAGTCCACTGAAATCTTCAGAAGGGATATAATAACTGATATCTTGGTCAGCTTTTTCCAGATGTACCTGCAAACTTATGTTCTGGGGGAGACCTCCATTAATGGGAACTCCCTGGGGTGTATACCATGGATAGTATCCCAACCTGTTGACATAAAATATAGTGACGTTTTGCCCCCTGGCCCTGGCCAGTGGACTTCCAATCACCTGAAACATTTTCAAATTCAGCCTTATATTATATTTTATCAAACACTGATCTGTTGGAGCATTCCAGGCAGCTATAAAGGGCTTTCTTTGATAAACGGGAAGTCGGGCAGGTTTCAGGGAGGAGATAGACTTCAGAATGAAAAGTATGAATAGCCATGATATGAGATGTATTGGTTGAACAACATAAAACCTTAGCTGTCCTTCAGATAATGGTTTCATGATGAGATAAAAATCTTATCTTCCACTTTAATATCACTCTGGGAGACCTGTGGAGAAATTTAATTTTCTGTTAGTGATAATTTTGAGGAAAATGACTTAAACACATTAGCTGGTTATTATAGTTTTTATATATTTATATCCAAGTGCATTTTATTTAAAGGCCTTAAAGATCCCTATAAATAAATTGAGACACAAAAGTGATTACAGTGACCCAGTTTCTACTGAAGGGCAAGCAATGCAATTCAACAAACATTCATGGAGCATCAGATGCTGTGTCCAGAATAAAAAATGACTAAAATGTGGTCCTTGTCTTCAAAAAAATCTTATGATCAAATAAAGATGTAAAATAGTATTCACTACCATTTTGAAAAGTCTATCAAGTCTCGGGTTCTGTTCTTAGGTCTTGAATAAGCATTTATTTAATCTTATAATACCTTTCCTTATTTCACTCAATAAGCCAAATGTCTGGTGGATTTTCTGGCCTTTCTTGCGGCTGCGGTGCTGATATGTGACTGTGGCCAGGTCACTTATATTTATCCTACTTTAGACTTTGAATTGAGATCTTGGAAATATCAAAAGGGCTAAAAGATGCTGCCAGTGATAACAGAAATTCCTGTGTCCAGGAGTGGACACTTGGGGCATCCAGAATCTGATATCCTCGGTGTGAACGTTAGGTGGCAGCACTGTGCTCATGGAAGAGTGCCTTTCCGCCCAGGTCAGAGAGGTTTTGTTTTGGTTGCTTCCAAGCAGGAACTCAGACAAAAATGCTTTCCAAGGAAACTGTGGCTTGTATTTCTCACAGCAAAGCTGATCGCCATGGGCCGCATTTGTATGTAATTATCATTTTTAACCACCAGGTGTCACCAGCCAAACCTTATAAGATTTCTCAGACCTATGACACTGAGGTAAGCAAAAATTTTAAGACTTAATTCAAAGACATTAAGAAATCTTAAGTTAATGAATGAGCTTCCCTGGTGGTTCAGACGGTAAAGAAGCCGCCTGCAATGCAAGAGACCTGGGTTTGATCCCTGAGTTGGGAAGATCCCCTGGAGGAGGGCATGGCAACCCACTCCAATATTCTTGCCTGGAGAATCCCCATGCACAGAGGAGCCTGGCGGGGTATGGTCCATGGGGTCGCAAAGAATCGGACACGGCTGAGCCACGAAGCACAGCACAGCATAAGTTAATGAACATGCACAAAATATCAGTTTTTAAGAGCGATGGAGGTAGGTATTTTCCTCACCCATTCATTGAATAAATATCTGTATTCCTCTTCACTGCAAAGATGAGTGAGATTACTTAGTAACATGAAATATACTGAAGGTATAAATTATGGTTGGAAGAGAACAATATTTTCAAGGGAGTGTAATTTTATGAGTACAATAAGAATTGTAGTCTTTAAAACTGCCCCTTATCGTTGAAATTTTTATTATATTTTGCCTTAGGATAACAAAAAATGAATGCACCTAAGGTGGTACATTAATAGGAAAAAAACTTTTTCTCTCAGTTTATGTTAGAGAAGTTTACATATGTATACAGAAAAAATAATCTATTCTCCCAGAATGCTTTCGGCTTTTGCATTTATTCAAAACATCACTTTCCACTGATTATTGTTCCCCCTTTGGTCAGCTGCCTCATCACTGTCACACTAGGGTCTTCATTCATTTTCTACAAAGTTGCCAAGTGGTTCTTGCCTCCTATCCTTTGTTCATTCTTCATGAACGTTGTTCATCTTTTTATTCCAGTTAATGGGAGGTGCACATTCCATGGCAGCCGGCTGGCAGACCTCCTGATAAAATGTGCAGGTGGAAGCAAATACAGGCAAAATGAATAAGGAAAATTCACTGCCTGCGTCTTCTGTTTGCTGTTTGTCCTGGGTTTCTGCTTCCCACACAGGCAGGTCACGGCACTGGTGCCCTCTCAGTCACTCTCCTAGTAACCATGGCTTGCGGAGAGGAGACTCCCTCACTGGGGCCTCCAGACACTTTTCCTATTCCCTGCCCGCATTGTGCAGTCATTATCTGTGTGTTTCTCCCACCCTCCTTCCTTCACAGGGGATCGTCTCCAGGCCCGCCCTTTGCTTCAGGATCTCCCAGACCACTTCCCCTCACCCCCTCAGGCCGCCAGAATCCTAACTGCCCAGTTCTACCTGTATCTTGACTAGTCGTCAGAGCATGCAAGCTGTGAATTACCCACACTTAACCGTGAGTCACCAGGAACACCTTCCTTGTTTTTTTCCCCTTCCTCCCTCTCACAATCTGTCCAGGAAGTTTTACTCCTTTAAAGAAATCTCTAAGTGGTGACATTTTAGGAAGAACTGGCAGGATATTAGGAGTGGGAATGCAAGAGTAGTTCAACCTGGATTCTTCCCCCAAATATTATCAGCCAGTTTTTTCTTTTTTAGGTTTATTCTGGAGCATATATTAAGGACAAACTCCTTTCCTCCAACTGGGAATCTTCAATGAAGACACTTTGAAGGGCCCTGGATAAATGATTCCCAGCAAAGTGACATGTACATGAAAGCCACAGGGTAAAAAGAAGTAGTTTTCTCCTCAGAACCTCCTCTGGTAGAAGGAAGTCACAGTGATGAACGCTTAGCTGCCACTGCTTTGACCTTTGCTTCACAGTTCTGACCTTCTTCATCCACTGAGAGGAGAATGTGACACCAGAAACAAGAAGGTGGGGGCGGTTTACCATCAAGCAGGCTTCAGACTTCATCTCGGTAAGCCTACCCTGTCCTGACTGTGAAGGATGATGAGGAAGGAGAGGGGCCCCCTTGGGGGAGAAGGTCTGTCATCAGTTCAGTTCAGTTCAGTTCAGTCACTCAGTCGTGTCCAACTCTTTGCAAACCCAGGGACTGCAGCACACCAGGCCTCCCTGTCCATCACCAACTCACAGAGCTTGCTCAAACCCATGTCCATTGAGTCAGTGATGCCATCCAACCATCTCATCCTCTGTCGTCCCCTTCTCCTCCTGCCCTCAATCTTTCCCAGCATCAGGGGCTTTTCCAAGACCTGTCATGTGCAGATGCAAGAGTCTGAAGAGAAGTCTCTCTGCTCTGTTTATCCCTAAACAGAGCCTTCCTCCCCCAAAGCTTACTTGCTTGTGATACATTTTTAAAAAAGCATTCCCCTAACCACCGCTGATTTCAGAAGTTGTCAGCACTCACAACTAGGCCTTGCTGTTCTCCTACTAGTCACAAACAATCTCACAGACTGCAAACCTCCCACATGTTTACTCTCACACCACAATAAGATGAGACGAAGCCAGGCCACTTTTTCACTGTGTCTACGCAGAGATAAAACCAGGAACCCGGGGCTACGCTCAGAACATCAAACAACCCTCTCTTGCTAAATGGATGACTTCTGTTCTTTATTCAACATAGAAGTGCCCCTGTGTCCTGACCACATCCAATCCAGAGTAAATCCCTGCTTTCTCAGACCCTCTGCCAAATCACCCAACTCAACCTAAACTTGCTCTGACACCCTCTCACTGAGACACTCCAGCTCCCATGGGTGCATCTTCCTTTGCTGCCACGTGTCATCACCCAACTCACGGAACGACAGGTGTGTTCCTGGTGATCTTTGGGGCCCTGGCACCTGCGTGAAAGCAGAGTATTTAGTGTTCAGGAAATTTGTATCAAGCACCTTCTGTATACCAGGTTCCCATTCTAAGTACTAGGAATACAGTAGGGAGCAAAACAGACAAAAGCCTGCCTTCACAGAGCTTAAATCCTTGCAAGGGAGACAGACAATAAGCAAGGTGAGCAAATAAATATACAGTTCATTGGAAAGCATTAATAGCAAAGAAAAGAGTTAAGGAAGGATTCTTTTTAGATGGGAATGCCTCAGCAATCTGAAAAGAAGTGATACGAAAAGAAGATCGAGTGTAAGCTTGGCAGATGTCTGGGGAAGTGTGGGAGCAAAGCAGGTACAAAGGCCCTGAGGCAGACGCATGCCTGCTGTGCTTCAGGGACTTCAGAGATCCCAGTGACTACGGACAAGGGGCAGAGAGATAAGAGAAGGGCCTAGCAGGGCCTTGTCGAGGCTCTGGCCGTCAGTCTAAATGAGATGGGAAGGAATTACAGAGTTTGGAGAGCAGAATGACTTGGTTTTAACCGGATTTCTCAGGCTGCTGTGTTGAGGCCAGCCTGACAGGGAAAGGGCACCAGAAGGAAGAGGCAGGAAGCCTGGAAAGAGGCTCTTCTCAATCCAGGACAGAGATGGGAGTGGCACGATCCAGTTGTTTGGAAGAACGCCACAGTATTTTTAACCATCACCAACACAGAAAAATAATGATAGTATACCTCCATAAATTAATCCTGCTAGTTTTAATTTTGATTGCCACTCTAAATTTCTGTTATACACTCAGGGTAGTTTTTTCTTCCATAGAACATGGTGATTCATACTAATCCATAAGATTAGAGGAACTACTCTCGGAAGTATTCTCCCAAAACATACACATGCATCTCAGTATTAATGTATTAGTGAAAGGAATTAATTTCCCTAATCTACAACTCTTCTGTTTCCTTTTTCTTTCATGCTATTGGTATTTGTCTTCAAAACCTTTAAGACTCCAAGTGCTTGCCCTCAAATCCACAGGGTTTAAACAGATATACTGAAGGTTCCCATTCTTATTGGAAATTTTAAAATGCAGTGTTTTTTTTCCAAACCTTTAAGGAAAGTATTTCCCGAGTGATATTTTGTTTCCAGTAATAAATATATATGCTAAATGTTTATCAGAATGGAAAACAGAGCAGAGCTGCTGAGATCAAATCAGCTCTGTGGAAGTAATTGTTAATCTGCTAATTAGAGAAAAAGCCAATAATAGGCTCCCATTTTTTTTCCTCTGAAGGATATTATTGCCTTAGTCTGTTAAACACTGTCTTATCCTGATGGTTCTTAAGTTATTCTCTCATGAAATATCAATATTGTAAAAGCTAGACCCAATGGTTCCAGCAGAAGAAAATATATATTGTAATGGATAGAGATTTTCCCATACATTTTTCTTAACAACTTGATGCATATAAGTTTATAGTATAAACTACTATATGATAAGATCACTGTAAGTTTCACAATTCATCATTGAAAGTGAAGTCACTCAGTTGTGTCCGACTCTTTGCAACCCCGTGGACTGTAGCCCACCAGGCTCCTCCATCCATGGGATTCTCCAGGCGAGAACACTGGAGTGGGTTGCCATTTCCTTCTCCAGGGGATCTTCCCAACCCAGGGATCGAATCCAGGTCTCCCGCAATGCAGGCAGACTCTTTAACCTCTGAGCCACCAGGGAAGCCCAATTCATCATTAGGTACTGAATTTTATTATAACTCTACATCATGACTGAAGAACACGGGTGTTCCTCCATCTGCACAAATTTTAGAACTACTGGACTATCCTGATTGTTCAAAACTGCTTCCCTTCCTAAAAATGAACTGAAGTTTTGTAAGTTTATGAAAATGCCTTTTTCAGTGTTATTTGTGCTAACAGGAAATTCACTCTTCAGTGGGAAAGGCCACGATTTTTATGAAGCAGAAACATTTTACAACCTGAAAGAGTAATTGTCTTTACATAAGCATATACACTTAGTCATTGTCAAGAAGTGTTACTTCTCCTTCAGAACTTGAAATTTCTTGCAGTCAAGATCAACAGCTTTCTTGGGAAAGCACACAAAATCTTAGGACCACATTTTGAATAAAATGTTCCCTCTGTCAAGCCATTTTTAACTAAGCTCCTTAAAATAACATTAAGTTGATTTAAATCCTCTGTTTTCTACTCAAAGTTTTTGAACTATAAAGCAATTTAGTGGCCTATGAAATGTTACTAAGATTGTTTTCAATGTCCATGGTCAAGATTATAACTTAAAACACCCAATTACCCCCAGATATTTTGCAAGTCATTGACCAGAGAGCTGGAATACAGGCAGAATAAGCAACAGAAACAAAGAACAAGAGGCTGAGGCCAAATCTTGGGTCCAGGGACTGCGATGATATTTAAATAGGAGTTTGATCTAGGTTCTGAATGTCAGATACCAGATACCAGATCTGAATGTCAGGGTGCACACTGGAGTGGCAGGACAGGCATGTGGAAGGACAAAGATTATGGCTAGGTCATATTGTTTTGTTTTAGGTAAGCATGACTTAATTTCAATTTCTGCCTTTGTCTTGGAATGGCTTGGAACCTAGGGTTGGCCTGGTTTTGCTCATAGCACCCATTTCTCTGTACAAGCATACATATCTTAGCAAGGTAGGAAATCTGAGCAAGGTGAAATGTGTAGGCACTGGCTCCAAACTGTTTGTAATGAAGAAACAGGAGACTGGAAATTTCTATCTGAATTACAAATGCACAAAAACTTTCCCCCAGAAATTATACTTCTTTGTTATTCACTGCAGCATTGCCCATCATTTGCAATTTGGAAAAAAAAATGTCCATCATCAAGGGACTGGTTAAATAAACCATGGCTTTCCACACAATGAAATACTATGCAGATGAAACAAAGAATGAGGTTTCTTCTCCTTATCAATAAGGATATTCACCAGGTTTCATAATTATTCTTTAAGGTATGTATTTGTTTTATGTATATGTCTTACAATATACTTAAAATTTTTTAAAAGCTAGATACGCATATAATGCTGCCATTATTTTTCTGAGAAAATGATATATACATGTATATATAACTTTGTATAGGCCATGGTGTCTGAAGGTAAAGAATCTGCCTTCAATTGGGCCCCTGGAGAAGGGAATGGCTACCCACTTCAGTATCCTTGCCTGGAGAATTCCATGGACAGAGGAATCTGATGGGCTACAATCCATGGGGTCACAAATTACTGAATGACTAACACTTGATATATGTAATGTGTATGTGTAGATATGTGATATATGTACTATGGAGTATCTCTGGAAGAACACTTAATTATATTGGTTGCCTCCAGGAAAAAGACCCTGTGGCTGAAGGAGAGAAATGGGCAGAGGTGGGATGCAATTTTGGTGGGAAGGAGACTTCTGTTTGGATTTTGTACTAGGTTGATTTAGCAGCTATTCAAAAACCATTATTCAAATTAAAAAAAATAAAATTCTTTGAAAAAGAAAGAAGTGTTACATTAATACTGACTATAAGGAATCAGGCATAACTTGATAAAAAGGTAACATCTGAGTTGATTTTACTACAAAGATCATTTTTTATGAAGTTACTTGAAAAATGTTAGGTTTTTCTGCAATATGGCAAGAAAAAGCCCTTTGCAGTAAATAAGAGGGGCTTTTTTTGTAGTTGTAGTAAATAGTATCAGCCATGTAAGTTAAGTGACCTCTCTATTCTGACACATGAATATTAAAAGCTAATTTTAGGTTAAATATTTCTGGTAATGAAAAACTAACAGTAGACAGAGCTGAAAAAATTGATTAGTGTTATTACTTTCTACAAAAGGCAATGCATAGTACCACTATATCATTTATTACAAATGAGAAAATAAGCTGTAGAGTAATAGGCCTTCCCTAGTTGTAAACAATGCAAAGCTCTAGTCAGAATGATAGAAATATTCAGAGAGACTGGATACGAAAATGATGCTTGGAGTGTTTTTATTCCCTTGCCTATGCTTTAATTTTGGTGATTTATCCAACTAATTTTAAATAACACAGGGAATTGGATTTTACCTATTCAACTTCAGATCATTTTTTTCTTGTGTTTTTTTTAAGCACTTCAGTCCTGCTGTATTTTGTCCAATTATACCTTTTTGACAGAAATTGACTTCTGACCTTTTTTTAAAAAAATTCTTCAGTTTTTATGGCATTATTTTTATTTTTTATTCTTCCGCATGCCTCTCTACCATAAATCCTTTCCCAAACCGTATTTCTTTCCTTGAGTTCTGCCCAATTACCCTGGTGTGTTTACAACACAAAATAAGGAAATCTCAGCGCAATGTAACAGAAGTCAGGATGGAGCAGAGGTTAAAATCTTAGATTCCAGGACCAGTTACCGTCAGTCCACCAGGAAAAGTTTCACTATCTCACCTATTCAATTTTTATTTATTTCATTTTAATATGCCTTCACAGCATATCACAGTACTGTATTTCCAGGAGGGTAGGGACAAGAGTATGATGATAAATAATGATAGCATTTTATATATCTAAATATAGTACTAATATCTATCCATTGTTTCTCAGCTTTTGAAATTTATTCTTGTGAACATAAACTCTAATTTTTAAATATATGAATATGGAATGGAATCTAGCCCATCACCCTTTCCTCCGCACCTCTTTGCAACTTTATAGCCTTCTGGTTGACATTTTCACACGGGACAGACTGTCTAACCAAGGTGGCAATCCCTCTGAACTGAATAGCTCTCTGGACATCTCACCACTATGGCCTGAATTCCTGATACTCAGTCGATACATACCTGAATGCCCTTTGGCATTGCAGCTAACATCCTTGTCAGCCTTCAGTAAACTTGCCTATAAACTGTCAAACCCATTACAGTTAAGCTTTCTGAAAAGACTATGGTACATAAAAAAGTAAACATTGGAGAAACTATGTTGGCATGTAGTCTTCACTTTTCAGGTTTGGATCGTACATGCTTAGCTACCTAGATATTTCATATCTCCTTTTAAGGCTCCAGGCTTCCACTTCAGGTACACCTGCTGGATGAAAGATAAAGTTCTTAACGTTGCAACTGAATGTGCCAGTCAGCCTTAGCTCCATCAGATTTTAATAAGAAATAGTATCTACAATTGTGAAATTGTAGAAATTATGCTTTTTAAAAAAAATTATAATAAACCGTTGAAACACCAAATATAGTAACTAATTAGTCATTAATTTGTATGAATTTGAAAAAGATCATTATAGAACCGATTCTCTACTGTGGTTGCCCATTCACATGATAGAAATGTGTTGCACTTTAATATTAGTAAAGAAAGTTGAGTTTATACATTAATTATAGTAGTATATACTAACCATAAATATGAAGTAAATGCTTTTTTTGTACAATGAATTTGTAGTTCCTTAAAAAGTTTATTTGTTCAAAACCATTAATTGTATGCAATTACACAAACCATACGGGCTTCCCCAGTGACTCAGAGGGAAAGAATCTGCCTGCAATGTAGGAGATGAGGGTTCGATTCCTGAGTGGGGAAGATCCCCTGGAGGCAGGCATGGCAATCCACTCCAATATTCTTACCTGCAGAATTCCATGGACAGAGGAGCCTCATGGGTTCCAGTCCTTTGGGTCACAAAGAGTCAGACACGACTGTAGTGACAGCATGCACACACATGCTTAACATAAACCATATAACTTGAAAATATTTTGAAATACATTTTAGTTTCCAAATGTAACCTTGAGAGAATTTCCTAATACTATAAGAAAATTTTGAAATATTCCAATCTTGGGATCTGGGTTGCACTAAGGCTGCAACGAGTTTATTTTGGAATGCCTACGACAAAGGCAGAGTAATTTCAGCCTAGGATAACAGCCAATTCTTAAACCAACCAACATAATGCATCTAGGAAATGGTGGTCCTTGAAAATTGGAATTTTTTTTTTATAATATACATGATGAGAGGGAACTCAATCAAGGATTTATTGATTTGGATCTATTATGAATGTTGGACCAATGCTTAGGTGAAAAAGTTCAATCTGTGAGAAAGACTACTGAAAATTGTTCCTGTTAGAAATTCATAGCATCTGCAATTCTATTATATGTAGAAAAATTCAAGGAATGTGCTTAAGGAGACTAGGTTCAACAAACTAGTAATTACAGATGATTATGTAAGTATAATAACTATAAACCTAATTACTGAATTTGCTAAAATTTTTCACAAAAAAAGAGTCAGGTTCCCATGGAACTTTATTGCTAAGAAAATATGGTATATGTTATGATTCTCAAAAACATTATAAAAGACATTAACCCTGAATCTCTAAACATGAAGTTTTTTTATAGCTTGTTGTTTTTTAAATATTTTTGACATTCTCCACTTAACATCTTTCCAACTCTTTGCTCCTAATTCCATGTAAACATTAAGAATATATGGGTAAAGCACCTGCCTGAAATACAGGAGATCCAGGTTCGATCCCTGGGTCAAGAAGATCCTCTAGAGTAGGAAATGGCAGCCCACTCCAGTACTCTTGCCTGGAAAATTACATGGACGGAAGAGTCTGGTGGGCTACAGTCCGTGGGGTCACAAAGAGTCGAACACAACTGAGCGATTTCACTTTCTTTTCATTTTCTTTTTTTAACAAGGAGCCTATTTTCTGTCATCAGACTGAATTCTAATTTATAGATGAGGCTAAAATAAATCATGTAACTAAACTCTCAAGTATTTTTACAATATAGGTATTTATTAGTAACATGGATATCTTACCAATGGTTCTAGATAGAAGTTCATTGTTCAGGAGCTGGCAATGAAGGATTAGAGAGGTCATATTTAACTCCATTTGTCTTTCTAATATTGTTTTGGTACTTGTTCTTTCTTTCCTTGAAAATCTAAATCTATCTATCTTTGTGTATGTATACATTTACATCCTCTTCTCAATTATTTATTTCCTTATATGAAGTGCCTGTTGATTTTTATCTCTAAATATTCAGTCCCTTTATTAGTATTCAGAAAGAAAATTTAAAGCCTATTTTTATTCTTCCAGAATAACCATCTTCTGAACCATTTTAAATGCCATATGTTTCCTAAAAACTGCAATATGTGTTCCAAATAACAGTTCTCTAATACTATCCAATACAGTAGATATGATAATTATGTAACATATCTTTTAAAGTACACTTTTATTAACAATCATGCAAAAATAAAAGCTTTATCAAATATAGAAATACACTTATACTCTAAAGAAAAACATTTAGGTATATAAAGTTAGCTTGAGGAATTCTTCACAGCTACTTGTTATAAAAAGTATTAACATTGTGGTTCTCTCATAAAGCCATATGTTCTACGCCTTATATAAGTTAGTTTACTAACTTCCTTCAGAGAATACATTCTGATGCTATTGTAAGTGAAGTACTAGGTTATGATAACCCAACATAGTGCAAAAAGATGCTTTTCAGAGAAATTGCACATGTAGAAAAGAAATGAAACAAATTTTGAATAGTTATTTGTGAAAATAATCCTCAAATACAAATTTATAGCAAATTAAAAAAATGAACTGGAGTTCAAATTCTATGTATCAGTGACAAATGTATTTTTTACAATGTTAGGTTCAGAATAGCAAGTTCACGTTCTGAAAGATAGTGAATTTGGAAAGTAAACAAAAATAAGTTAGGCTGTAAAAGAAATAGGGGTATACCAAGAAATGAAACAAAAGTAGTTTTCTTTTAAACTCCTCTGAGAGCGTGTTTCTAAAAACAGTCTAAAAAGTTTTCAAACTAAACAAAAAGTATATTTTTACCTTTGCGTTTGTTTGCTGCCAGTCCTTTAGTCACCTGATGCAGAGCAGAGATTCAGTGGCAAAAGGATGCCCTGTGGCTGTTCAGAGAAACATGTCATTACAGAGGTGACTCAGTTCTCCAAGTCAAACTGGAAGCTGGCATTACATCCCTTTATAACCAAAGTCAGACTCTCTTAAAAGCACACAGGTATAAGTGACCACTGCTTTCTGAAAGTACCCAATTTAAATTCGCTGACTGAAGAGGTTGAAAGAAAACTGATTGATACTTTAGCTGGAAAATGAAGAGGTAAAAAGCTGTAAGCTGGAAAGATTTCCAAATGTGCTATCCTTGATGATCCTGGAGGAGGAAATGGCAACCCACTCCAGTATTCTTGCCTGGAAAAGCCCATGGATGGAGGAACCTGGTAGGCCACAGTCCATGGGGTTGCAAAGAGTCAGACATGACTGAGCGACTTCACTTATTCTTGGTGATAATGGAATGACAACCTCTTAGTGGGGCCTTAGTTATCATCCTGAGTAAATACACTAATTTACCAGAACCAGTGGTTCAAGATGAACTGGGAACATGTGCTTACTGTGTTAACTGCAGTAGACGTCCTTAGAAAAAGTACGGTTAAAGCTGAAAATAAGAAGGGGTGACACAACTCAAAGATTGAAAACAGAAGGAATTGAATCCGAAATTTTTTAACAGTAGAAATTTACTTTAGAGGTGTGAATGCCACTTCCACTGGGGAGAGTCTCCTTAGACGCAGAGACAACAGATCCACAAAACATAAGTGCGTGGAAGACCAATTGTCTGAGCAATCAGCTAAAATACTGCCAGTCAGATCACTCAGCTTCCCAGAATACATAGAAGGACAAGTAAGAGAGACATGTGACCCCAGGGCTTTTAAACACAGCGAAACATCTTCCCAGGGAGGGTTCAGAGGGGCTGTGGGGCCAAATACAAGAGCAGTGCTGAACTGGATATAGCTGGATCTCCCCAGCAGGCAAAGAGGGGAGCAAAAGGGAAAAGCTGCTCAGTCCTTAAGGGAATTGTACTGCTCTCCCAGACAGTTGATAATTGTGAGGGTTCCTAGCAACCTGCCTGTTTTCAGCTCTCTTGCTCCAGATAGAATCTTACTTGTCAACATATCTCAGCCCCTTTCAGAGTCTACAGCCCATTCTCCCTTTCAACATAAGAGTCCTATGGAGTAAATATATATCCAAACAAATGCAGGAGGTTAGCGGGGATTGGGGAGATCCTTAATGACTTTTCAATCACTCTGTTTCTTCAGAGCTATAAACGGATAGCCAAGGATCACATTACACACACAAGAAAAGAATTCTTTGGGATTAAAAACATGAGTGTCAGAACATGGTGAAGACTGAAGTAGTATTCTAGAAGAAAAAGTGGGCAAATCTATGATACAAAGCGAAAAAAGACAAAGGCTTAGAATACATGAGAGAAAAGCAACACGAAGTATAGATCTAAAAGGACAAAGACCTATCTGATAGTAACTTCTTAAATGAACAGAGAGAATGAAAGAAAGGGAACCATTTGAAAAATTATGAAAGAAAATTATCCTGAGCTGAATACAAGAGTGTTAATTAGAAGAGAAAACTAGAAGGCTTTGTGAAAAATAGCTCCCATATACAAATAAACACAATGACATGAGTGTGCTAAAGACGAGAAAATATAATTATGACATACTGCTTCTGAGATGAAGATATATATTCCTTCTGATTTAAAAATGCATGGTGTAGAACAACCACAACACTGGAAGAAAACAAATATCTCGTGTGTCTCCAATCGTGGGTACTGTGATTTTAACGATTAATTGAAGGTAAGAAACACTGCCTTAGACAACAGACAAAGTACTTTAATTCGGGAAGGAGATGGGAACTCTCAGGCTTTCTAACAGATATTATCTATCATCTTAGAAGGTATGTTTCATTTACTAAAATGGTTTGTAGCATTTATAAAACATTTTGCTTACATTTGTAACTTTATTAATGTCTCCTGGAGAATTATGCCATAGGAATGGTATTTAAATTCTGATCTTTAAGAAAAATAGAAATGTTTATGTTTGTTTTTGGATTAGATATAACTGATAATATAACTTAATTAAAAACTTTTTGTGAAACAGTTGTCTGGAAACCCGAAGTTATGCAAGTCAAAATAAATAACAATAATTCAGTGTTTTCCACAATCTATTTTTAACTTGAACAGATTATTTTTAACAAACAAAAAATTTTGAAATATTGATTGTTAGAAATATGCCATCCTTTGATTTTAGTTTCTTTGGCTTTCTATTAAAGTGAAATAAAGCATTTTTAATTTAGAAAAACTTAAATGGTCATTTGTGGGGAATAGAATTGAAGGTCATATTTTCTAGGTATTTTCCATATGTTTTCCAGTTTTCTTTTATCTACCTTAATTCTTCTTCTTACACCTTGACTATTTTGGAGGCACTGCTAAACAATGGAGAGAAGTGACGTGTATGACATCTTTTACATATTCACTGATTGGTGGGTAAAATTTGCTATACCTCTAATAGCTCCATATCTTATTTTTTATTTTCTTTATCTTCAAACTGGTGATAATATGTATTAATATATACATTTGCCTGCCTTATTGGAGTTCACTGCATATCAAGACTCATATAATTGTTGAAAAAGTTTTCACTGTAAGGATAGAAGGAGCTATTCTTTTTCACTTGTCATGACTTAGCACCAACTTATTAACAGTGGTTAAAAAAAAAAAAAAAAAAAAACATTTCTTGCTTGGGCACAAGAACCTAATTGCTTCAATTGCAGCTTTGTGAGAACAGGATACCAACAAAATAGGTGAATTTAACAAATAGGCCCCAATCTGGCTCACTGCCCCTTTAACTTTTACTTCTCTTGAAAATGAATGAACATACAAAAAATGAAGTTTGAATCTGAAAGGGATCTACCTATCTATGTTCTATATGCCTGTATAAAATACATATAAAAGTCTAATATTTGGAAAGTATCAGGTCAGATAACACATCCCCTAAATTAAGGAGGAAAACAATATTTGAGATTAAAATCTCTTGAATCTTTATGAAAGAAAATGATCTGAATTATAACTAGGTCAGACCAAGGGGCATTGACAATTTTTCAAATGACTTGCCATGAATTAAAAACTAAGAGGAAATTAATTGCTTAGATATAGTATACTTTAATAAACCAGCAAGTATCACATCAAGGAATTTCATATGTAAATTCCATCTTATGAGAGTCTAATAGGACTTACCTTCTGATATTGATGATTGCTAAATGAATTATTTGGAGCAAAATTGAGCCCTGTAGTATTCAGTATAGACTTCCTTCTTGCCCCATGATTTGATAACCTGGGGTCTCTTGTGTCATGAAGGAATTTCCAGTCCCTGGAGCAGAAACAGCTATAACACAACGGTTGCCTTTCTTAGCTCCCACGTTATTGTGTGTTCCATATCTCATGTGACCTTATTACAAATTTCCCAATTTGTTGTTAACAACTGGAGTCTCAAGACCATTGTAGCAACATCTAATCGTATTATATGCTCTATCCATTTTATGTGTATACTTATTTTTTTAAATAATAATAAAATATAGATACATCTTGACTCATTTTCCTCCAGAAATTTCCCTTAAATTATTTTTTTAAAGTTACCTTCACTCAGACTCTAGTTCAAAACAGCTAATTAATGACCTGGCTGGCTCTTCCTCCTGCATCAGTCACACTGGCCTTCTTGAGGACCTGAAACCCTCCAAACCTGCTCTCACATAATGTCTGTTGCATTTGTTCTTTGCTAATCTGAGAATGCTCTTCTCAGACATCTTGTGATCTGGTTCTCCTACCTTCAGGTTCTCTCATTAGGCAGCTGCATCTGACGACCCTGGATTCATTCTCCAGTGCTCTCCCGAGTCCCTTTATCCTGCTTTGTTATTCTCCACGGCACTTAGCGCCATTTGATATATATGTATTTGTTTATTTATTATCATTCACTTTCCTACTAGAATATAAACTCCCCAAGGACAGAGACTTTGGTACTTCACATCCTTATCCTTAGTGCCTCACATGAGGTAAGCATCCAATAAATACTTGCTCTATCAATGCATGATGCCAATGATTACCTGTTTTTTAAACTTTAATGGAAACAAATATTTTAGAAGTAAATTGAAGCTAAAAAAAATTAGCATTTTCTATTCTCCAGTATTTCAAGGAAAAATGGACATGCCATAGAGGGTGAAAAATAATTAACAGAATCACAGATAAGGTCGTGCTGAGAAAAACTGATAATTTAAAGTTAGCCATAGGAACCTTGTTCTTCCCTGTCAAGACATCTGAAGAATGTTGCTGGCAAGAGTCTCTACACCAAAAAAAAAATGAGTCTCTATACCAACCATGATAGTAACGGCAATGACACACAAATCCATTCTTCGTGTTCTTTATTGTCTTCAGTTTATTGACTAGAGAAATTATGACCCTCAAGCTCTTATTTAGGATATATTTCTTACTGCTACTTTCAGGCATATGGAGACAGGTGGAAGATTCAACTGTTTTTCAAACACATCTCCCATTATTGTTACATAGACTTTGACTGCATATTAACATTAACAGCATAAGCCCAATGGCCCTTGAATAATATTTTGCCCAGACAAGCAGGTCCCCTGTAAGGAAAACAGAGATCTAGTCAGATCACTTTCAAAACGTGATTCCATTATCCATGTGTGTGCATGCTAAGTATCTTCAGTCGTGTCCAACTCTTTGCAAACCTATGGACCATAGCCTGCCAGACTCCTCTGTCCATGGGATTCTCCAGGCAAGAATACCAGAGTGAGTTGCCATACCCCTCTCCAGGGAATCTTCCTAACTCAGGGATTGAACCCGCATCTCTTAAGTCTGCTGCAAGGACAGGCAGGTTCTTTATCACTAGTGCCACCTGGAAAGTCTAGTATTT
This sequence comes from Muntiacus reevesi, assembly GCF_963930625.1. Classification (NCBI taxonomy): domain Eukaryota; kingdom Metazoa; phylum Chordata; class Mammalia; order Artiodactyla; family Cervidae; genus Muntiacus; species Muntiacus reevesi. Next base: position 83,480,678 of record NC_089254.1, on the reverse strand, counting down.
ACTACTACTGACTTTTGTATTTTGGTAAGACTCAGCAGAAAGAACCTTACCAAAATACAAAGAGGATTAATCATTTAAATGATAGACTAATCCCTTATAAAGTCCCATGAGAGTTTTATATCCAATATGAAGCAAAATAGCAGAGACTCATACACAGGGATAAGCCTGGTCCATCCAGAGAGGTGCCAGTAACCCTTATGATAAAAAGTACAGAGGACTTGGGGAGAAGTAAAGGCATCTGGATCCTTGTATGTAAATAGAATCCAAATACAGTGTCTTTTATGCTATTCTTTATTATGCTATTTTAAAGTATGAGGGCTTAACTATAAGAAAATTTTGGTACTGCAAGACCACACATTTGCAATCTTGATAGGTATTTGACTGTCCCATTAAGATATATTGGAGGGAGAAGTCAAGATGGCAGGCAGGGACCCCAAATTAGGAGGTGGTGTAAACCATTCAGTGAGACATGATAAGGGTCTCAACAAAGGCAAAGTTAGTCTGTGTAAAGCAGAGAGGACAGATTGAATGGTTCTTTGGAAATTAAGATGGATAAGATTTAGTTACCTACTGGATAATGGAAAGAGAAGGGAGGTATCCACGTGACTTTCAAGTGGGATGACTAAGTAGATTATAATTCACCAGGATGAGAAACAGAGGAGGTCATGTTCATGATTATAGACCAAGAGCAAAGAAGCAGGAAATTGGAAGAGATGAAAGACAGAAGGAATGATTGATGGGCAGTCTGCATTCTTTCCTTCCCTGCAAGGTGTGGAGAATCAGAGATCCAGTACAAAGGAAAAGTGTTCAAAAGCCAGAATGAGAAAATGGCTATGCTACAGCAAAGCTCCTCTGCATTATATGAAGCCTCCAGTAACCTAGCACTGTGTTTCACAATTTGTCTATGTAATGAAATGAGAAAGAAAATCATTCTTCTGTTATAGTAACTAACATTGTGTTCATTAAGTGAAATCAAGTCTCTTATTCAAATTGGGATACTGGAAAGAAAATAGCCAGCAGAGTTGGTTTAAAGTGATTTCATAATTATATTATGGAGAACATAAGAAATGATACTATGACATAATAAGTGTTATTTAGACAATAACTGAGAAAGATTCATGCTGTTTTTTGGTATGTGATACATGGAAGGCAATAAGATAGTATTAAGGCGTTTCAATATACTGCTACTCAGATAACTCTATGTTTTGTTTTCTGAAGTAGAGCTCAGAGGTGATATTTAGCCCCTAATTTACTTTAAAAATAAAAAAAGTACGCAAAAAATGGGAAAGTTATAAACAAGACTTTCATTAAAATGTAGCTCATCTCATTATCTCAAGACAAACTATCTCACTGCATGGATTATTATTTTCTACTCATTGTTACTAATAATATATTGTATCTGACACATTGTAAGCACTCAATATATTTTTTGAATGAATAAATATAATCTAGTCTTTTTACAAAAAGGATCTAAAAATATGACATGATTTGAGAGATCTGTTAGTTGAGAAATAGCTCATTGAGACAACTTTGGTAGGCATGACTGACATCATCAAATACCTGGAGAACTGATTTTTGAAATAAGAATTTGATTTATTCAATGTTGCACCAGAAGTTAGGATTAGAACTAGTAGTGGTATGAAGTTAGCCAGAAGCAGAGTAGACTCAACATACTCAACAATTTCCAGGAATTAGTATTGTTCCCGTACGGCAGTTTTCTTTCTGGAATATGGAAAGCCTTATCAAAAAGTCATTTAAAAAAAAAAAGGTAAGAAAAGATGCATGTTTGAGTGAGAGGCAGATTCGGTACCTCTGACATCCTCAACTTTTTATCATGGTGCTGTTTCTTTTCCTCCTAAATCTGAGAACTTTCCGTTTTGAGTAATACTAAGTAATCCTTCAAGGATGGAAATGTCAGGTCTAATCAAGAGTATTTGGATCAATAGATTTCATTCTAAAATATTTGAGGAAGAACTGATACGGCATTTAAATGTTGTTATCTCAAATATAAGTGATTCAAGAAGGTGAGCTATCTGTCGCCTATTCAATGGTCCCACTTCTGTGTTAGTTCAGTTAGTTCGGTCAGTCACTCAGTCATGTTCAACTCTGTGTGACCCAATGGAAAATAACAAATAATGAACAACAAAATAATGAACTCACAGGTATGAATGGAAATTTAAGGAGTTTTTCACCTAACCACCCCATCCAATTATTGAATTCCTTCCACAATGTCCTATTTACTAGCTAAAACTTGAACACTTTCAAATGTCTGCAAATTCATTATCTTCCAAAACAGCTCATTTCCACATCTTTGTGCTTCCACATTGTATTAAGTCTAAAAATAATATTCAGTTCAGTTCAGTTTAGTCGCTCAGTTGTGTCTGACTCTTTGTGACCCCATGGACTGCAGCACACCAGCCCTCCCTGTCCATCACCAACTCCTAGAACTTGCTCAAACCCTTGTCCATTGAGTCAGTGATGCCATCCAACCATCTCATCCTCTATCGTCCCCTTCTCCTCCTGCCCTCAATCTTTCCCATCATCGGGGTCTTTTCTAACGACTCAGCTCTTCGCATCAGGTGGCCAAATTATCAGAACTTCAGCTTCAACATCAGTCCTACCAATGAATATTCAGGACTGATTTCCTTTAGGATGGACTGGTTTGATCTCCTTGCAGTCCAAGGGACTCTTAAGAGTCTTCTCCAACACCACAGGTCAAAAATATCAATTCTTTGGTGCTCAGCTTTCTTTATGGCCCAACTCTCACATTCATACATGACTACTGGAAAAACCATAGCTGTGATTAGATGGACCTTTGCTGGCAAAGCAATGTCTCTGCTTTTAAATATGCTGTCTAAGTTGGTCATAACTTTCCTTCCAAGGAGTAAGTGTCTTTTAATTTTATGACTGCAGTCACCATCTGCAGTGATTTTGGAGCCCCCCAAAATAAAGTCAGCCACTGTTTCCACTGTTTCCCATATGTTTGCCATGAAATGATGGGACCAGATGCCATGATCTTAGTTTTTTGAATGTTGAATTTTAAGCCAGCTTTTTCACTCTCCTCTTCCACTTTCATCAAGAGACTCTCTAGTTTCTCTTCACTTTCTGCCATAAGGGTGGTGTCATCTGTGTATCTGAGGTTATTGATATTTCTTCCAGCTTGTGCTTTCATCCAGCCTGGCATTTCACATGATATACTCTGCATAGAAGTTAAATAAGCAGGGTGACAATATACAGCCTTGATGTACTCCTTTCCCAATTTGGAACTAGTCTGTTGTTTCATGTCCAGTTCTAACTATTGCTTCTTGACCTGCATACAGATTTCTCAGGAGGTACCTAAGGTTGTCTGGTATTCCATCTCTCTAAGAATTTTCCACTGTTTGCTGTGACCCACACACTCAAAGACTTACATTTATTTAAACCATTTTTAGGGCCTTGACACTCATTTCTAGATCACATTGTAGATTCTCAACAATAAAATCAGTAGGATCTATGTTATTTTTCAAGTAACCTAATGAATTAAAACATTAAAATGCAATATACTGATTATATAGTTGGTTAATGATTTACCCAAGCTCTATTTTATGTGTTTCTTATTTGAAAAATTGCTGCTACTCTTTGGTATTAAGAGCCTTTTTTTAAATGAAATTTCTCCCTGGTTCAAACTAATCTATCTATTACATAATTTAGCTTATGCTCAACAATTGTTCTGCAGGAAATCCTTCTAAATGTTAAGCTGGTAGGAATCATCATCTAAAAACCCTAAGTAAACATATATTTGTCATTGACACTGTTCCAGAATTGGCTTGACATTTGAAGGGATAGCTTTAATAAGCATTCTAAAACAGTTTTTCCTAAATTTATACTCTACTAAATTTCATTTTCTAAAACATGTGACATATTTTTTCTTACCTGTGACAAAGTTGCAATATTATGCAAATAAAATGGCCTGGAAAAAATAACAATTGGTGAAACATAGCTATATCTAGCCATTTCATCAGTTCTCATAGCTTCACTAACTCAATAATGAACAAATTTCAAAGCATGTGAACTTGACATACTGAAGCATAAAGACTCTGCTTTTTTCCCATAGCCACTGGAGTTGGTCATTGCGGAAAATTTCATCACTTGGGCATTTATCTATGTAGGTCTGTGGATTTATCCTATAATCATAATTATAGCAGTCTGGATAGAGATAAAAGCCCCATAAACATTTTGATCTCATTTCTAAAGCCAGTTGAGAGTAGCATTCATAGTACTCTTTCCAGCCATTTCAAATTCCTTTTGGGCAACTGTTTTTACTTTCATTTCTGACCAGTCAGGATGGTGGTTTCTAGTAAAGTCTAAAGAGTGGTTTTTACTACACTATTGTCCCAATTTCTGTCCCATTGTGGCTTCTGGCTTTCCCAGTCAATGATAACAAGACCTGATCTCCACCAAGGAACAACTTTTGCAGTGTCATCAACAGTCTTCCTCACGTGTGTAGGAAGACTCATATTCTGTGGTCAGTTCAGTTCAGTCACTCAGTCATATCTGACTCTTTGCGACCCCATGGACTGCAGCATGCCAAGCCTCCCTGTCCATCACCAACTCCTGGAACTTGTTCAAACTCATGTCCATGGAGTCGGTGATGCCATCCAACCATCTCATCCTCTGTCGTCCCCTTCTCCTCCTGCCTTCAACCTTTCCCAGAATCATGGTCTTTTCCAGTGAGTCAGTTCTTCACATCAGGTGGCCAAAATATTAGAGTTTCAGCTTTAGCAACAGTCCTTCCAATGAATATTCAGGACTGATTTCCTTTAGGATGGACTGGCTGGGTCTCCTTGCTGTCCAACGAACTCTCAAGAGTCTTCTCCAACACCACAGTTCAAAAGCATCAATTCTTCCGCGCTCAGCTTTCTTTATGGCCCAACTCTCACATTCATACATGACTACTGGAAAAGCCATAACTTTCACTAGATGGACCTTTGTTGGCCAGGTAATGTCTCTGCATTTTAATATGCTGTCTAGGTTGATCATAACTTTCTTCCAAGGGGTAAGCATTTTTTAATTTCATGGCTGCAATCACCATCTGCAGTGATTTTGGAGCCCCCCAAAATAAAGTCTGTCACTGTTTCCATTGTTTCCCCATCTATTTGCAATGAAGTGATGGGATGCCATGATTTTAGTTTTCTGAATGTTGAGTTTTAAACCTACTTTTTCACTCTCCTCTTTCATGTTCAACAAGAGGCTCTCTAGTTCTTCTTTGCTTTCTTCCATAAGTGTGATGTCATCTGCATATCTGAGGTTATTGATGTTTCTCCCGCCAGTCTTGATTCCAGCATGTGCTTCATCCAGCATATATTCTTCAGTATCCTTTTATTAAAGGATTTTCCCTCTGGAGAGAAATAAGGATAATACCCTAATCCATTTGGATAAATTATGGCAATTGTTGATCCACTCTGAGTCTCCAAAAGATTTGATATAATATTAAATAACTGAAGATTCAGATCCACACTGAAGAAATGCTGACACTGCATTGTTGGGGCAGCCCAGAAAATGTTAAAAGGTCATTGTTTGATCGCTGGAGACATTACTGGCTTGAGTGCTGAATGAGTGAACACGATCAAGAGCAGCAGCTCTTTAAACCATGCCACCCAGGGGTTACACTGACTCATAGTTTTCACCATCACAGCATTTTCCTTAAAAATGAGAAGAGGAAAAAGAATGAGACATGATGAATCCAAATGTCTCTTTAGTTTTGTGTTACAAAATGAATAGCAAACCAAGTAAACTCATGGTAGTGTTTAAGCTGAATTTATACTTTTATCCTAAAAGGAAAGAAAAATGAGGGTCTTTTTTTTTTTTAACTAGAAAAGTGAAAAAAATCCAGTGAATAAAAACCAGGTAAAAATTTTCACACAAATTCTTAGCTATGAAATCTCTATCTTCTAGATGTTCTGATTTTAATTTCCTGGAATTCCAACTACAATTAACCATTAAAGCAGGCAAAAAGATATATCAAATGGTACTAACAGTAAGTGATACCTGGCTTGCTGTTTGAGATGGATTGGCCCCAAAAGTGTATTTGTTGGTTTGATTTTTTTAAACACAACATTTACCTTTAGCATTAGGAAATAGGTAGAAATGGCATTTATCTGCTGTTATTTATAGATTTTGGTGCTATCTTCTCCTGGGTACATAAATAAAACTAAGAACCAGTTAATTATTTAACTCCAGGGTTTACCCATGGTGAAACTGGACTATATTTTCACTGATCAATTCCCAAATGAAATTTGGCTAAATCCCTTCTAAACAAACAGTTGAGCCAAAAACTGCCAAAGAATCTCCCCCGGCAAGGACAGTCTAACTGTTATGTATTCCGGCCAATGAGATCTCATCCTGAAGCAATGTGGTTGAAGTTATGTATCAAAAATTATTTTATCATGCAGTTTTCTTTTAAATAGAAGAATCACAAACTTGGCTTTATTGCAATTAAACTCAATGTCTTCCTAAGAGTCAAACATTACTTTTTTTGAAGTTGCCATCCTAAGACAAAAGTCAGTTTTAAGGACCCAATTACAGATTGACACTTGTCAAGTAAACACTTTCTGCTTCCCCCTGAAGCCACTCCACTCTTCTTCCACCCTGAAGGAGTCAGCAGCTGCCTAGTATTTGGGAGAAAGACAATGGAGAAGAAGCCAATCCTACCTCCCTCCTCTCATGGCAAATGTGTTCCCAAACAATTTAAGCAAACAAAAAAAGAAAAATATTAACTTTACATTAACTTTGAATTTAACTTTATAATGAGTGACCACGGTGCTAAAATCTGGTCATTGTAATTAGGGGTCTGTGGATGATTCAACTCGGAGAGGTTTAGCCTGATATTCAGTTGAATCTGATTCCATGTGCTTCAATAAATTGGGGTCGCCCAATAAGTAACTAATGGAAGAGTAATGTTCCCAAACAGCAATGAGGAAACACCTGCTCTTTCCCTGTCCAATGAGAGCTGACAGGTGAGGCAGAAATAGCCATCAGTCAAAGGGACTGCAGGGGAAATGTCCAGGAGGTGGAGAGCGGGTTGACTGCACAACAAAGTCACTGAACTGGACATTTGAAAAATCATTAAAATGGTAAGTTTATGGTATGTTTACTTTGCCATAGTTAAAAAATAAACTTAAAAAATGCTGAAGAGAAAGCAGAAGACACCTAGTTTTCTGTCATATCGAGAAAGCTCAGTGACCACTCAGAAAAGAGATGTATGATCTAAGGGATTTCCTTGACTGCAGATTTTAAATTACAAGGATAAAATGAACAGGTTTGTCAGGTCAGGGAGGTAAGTAAATCTGAATCCCTGAGAGGATAGAGAGAGGAAAATACAAGTGATAAAAATAACCTGGGAATTTGGGCTTTATGTGTTAAAGGCATGATGAATGCATTCTGATAGAGTCTTACAAGGATGTCATACAGAGTGATGTAGTCAGAAAAACAAATATCATATATTAATGCATATATGTGGAATCTAGAAAAATGGTACAGAAGAATCTATTTGCAAAGCGAAAATAGAGACACAAACATAGAGAACAAACATACAGACACCAAAGAGGAAAGAAGGAGTGGGATGAATTGAGAGATTGGAATTTACATTTATATACTACTATGTACAAAATAAATAACTAATGACAACCTACAGTATAGTACAGGGAATTCTACTCAGTTCTCTGTGGTGACCTAAATAGGATGGAAATCCAAAAAAGAGGGGATATGTGTATATGTATACTGACTCACTTTGCTGGACAGCCGGAGCTAACATAACATTGTAAAGCAACTAAGAGTGTGTGCTAAGTCGCTTCAGTTGTGTCCAACTCTGCACAACCTTGTGGACTGTAGCCCACCAGGCTTCTCTATCCATGAGGATTCTTCAGGCAAGATTACTGCAGTGGGTAGATATTCCCTTCTCCTGGGGATCTTCCCAACTCAGGGATTGAACCCAGGTCTCCTGCATTGCAAGTGGATTCTTTACCAGCTGAGGCACCAGGGAAGCCCAAGAATACTGGAGTGGGTAACCTATCCCTTCTCCAGCGGATCTTCCCAACCCAGAAATCAAACCAGGGTCTCCTGCATTGCAGGCAGATTCTTTACCAACTGAACTACCAGGGAACCCCAATTACCCCAGGATCCAGTACTAAATCACACTGGGGGTTACAACAAATTTAAACCAGCAAAGGTTTATAATTACATCACAGAGCCTCTTACAATGTGCTATGGGGCATTCTACACACAGCTGAAATTTTCTCTCAAGGCAGGCCTTGTTTGCATGAAAGTTGGAGCTTTGTAAAAGGGACAGAGGCACATGGGATCAATAAGCTTTTTATTTACCTGCAGGTTATTTATGGCTTTGATTTTCTCAGAGAGAGTAAGTAACCCATGCTTCATGCTTAGTTGCCCAGTCTTATCTTACTGCTTGCGACCCCATGGACTGTAGCCCTCCAGGTTCCTCTGTCCATGGGATTTTTCAGGCAAGAATACTAGAGTGGATTGCCATTTACCTTCTCCTAAAAAGGCAAAGAAGAGAAATAAGGATTAAAGCAGATTTGACTCCATTTGGACAATTGTTAAAATTAACCCATATTTCCAATTTCTAATAAAATGCAGGACAGGTCAAATTCAAATTATTTAAATCCTCCTACAAAAAATAATAATAAAGTAAAATATTCTTTATAAAGGTGCTGAAGGTACAGACTTACACTCTGGTTTACTCACGTATACAGACTGTACAGCATTAGAGCCACCTCAGTCTAATGGCCTTGGGGTCCCTAGAACAGGAGTCAGGAAATATTTTATAGTCTTTATGGAGTCTAGGACTGTGGGAGAAAGTATAAATCTTTCCTGCAGATAGCTTTCCAATTTGTAAAATCTGTCAGATGAATCTAGGTTCCCTGAAAGAGATTTGATTGGAAGGGGATACAATAAGAGTGTGGTTTTCTCGAAGGGTAGGGAGATTGAGGTCCAGCATCCAAAAACTGGAGGGAAAAGGTCCAAGCCCAGTGTGAGACTGGGCTGACCGTCTTCTGACCCTTCTTCCGCTCCTGCCTAAACTCCTTCCTTCAATAGTTTGCCTGCTCTGGATAAAAGAGAACAATGATACGGATGAAAGTGCCATGGTTCCTACTGCTACAGGGCCCTATTATAATTTCTCCATGGAATTGAAATAGCAAGCTTCTCAGCTATTTGGGGAGAGATAAGAGGATCAGTATTTAGAGGAGAGGAGTAGCCTGGTAGTCAGACAGGAATGGGCTAGGACAAACCCCTTAAGTAAACTGTAATAATGGTCACAAAGTCAAAGCAAAGGACATTTGAGCAGAAGGAATTCAAAGTGTGGGTTAAATCAGAACCTTTCAAAAAAAAAAAAAATCAGAACCTTCCTTCTCCCAGCCTCCAGGACACCTCAGGTCAAAAACTGGAGGAGGCAGAGTAAAATACTATATATCCATATGAGGGGTCTCAGAGCATTGGAGACTGTGTATTGTCATACATGTGAACCATTCATCCTCAGTGCTGGGTAAAGTCAGAAAAAAATATGTGAATAGCTACAGTCATCACATGTTTCTTTAGGAAAAAAAATGTGTCATGTCATATATGCCATTTACTACTGTGCTTTAGTCACATTAGGTGTGTGGTGGCTTATGAGGATAATCATCCTGGTTATAGAGGGAAACGCTACATTTTCTTAACACATATATATTATAGTAGGAGTCAATTGTGAACTACAGTATAAGGATATATAAATAACCTACAAAATATATAGAGTGAAATCACTTTTATAAGACAACCCAGAGTACTGCCTGAGTTCAACACATGAAAATATCAAATGTGGTTAAAAAAATCTGGATAAGCTTGAGCTAGAAGCGGTATTTGAGGCTTGCGCTTAACAGAATCTGAACACGCTGAAACTGCAAAGGGACTCCAGATGGAGGGAATAGCAAGAAGGAAAGTACAGAGGAAGAGAGACAAAGGGCCTGTAGAAAAAGTAACAGACATTGCTTTGTGAGGTGTAGATATCTTGAGATGGAGAAGTTCAGCGGGCAGTTAGAAATTTTTATAGAATTGTAGAACTAAGAATCTTCTGTGTTGAGGAGGTGATGGACAAAAAGGAGGAAAGTATCTATGCAGAAAAGATGATACTAGAGGGTTTTAAAGATCACCTCAAAATTGAAGAAGGAGAGAAAATAATCAATAACAGATGGAAAAAACTAAAGCAACGAGGGAAGAGGGAGAATAGGACAGTGTATCCAAGGACAAGGGTTCACAGGTGATGAACTGCATAAGATGAGAACCAAGAAAAGACAACTTGCTGAGGCAACTAGATGCCGACTTCAGCATAGCATTTTCAAGAGAGGGAAGGCTTTTATGAGTAAATCAGTTTAGTGAAGCGAGCACTCTTCCTCAGACTGAGTGCAATCTCTGTCGTCCTGATGTCTCTCCCTAGCAACTCTTCAGCCAGGGTGAAGTGAGGATTCCGTCTCAAGAAAAGATGCCTGGATGGTTCAGTACACTCAACTTTGATATACTCAACTGATTTACTCCTGTTGAGCTAAAAGAACACACTGATGCTAGATTTAGAGTCATAGTAAATAATCAGGTGTGTGGAGCTCAATGTCTTTTAGCTCTGAAATACTAGTATGGTCAGATTTGACAGATTCAAGAGATGGGGTAATGTGAGCTGATATAGTAGTATTCAACTGTAGGTATTTCATAATCTAAAAGATAGATTACATTTAGAACAGTGCTGCATCTTTCTTTATTTATTAAACCATCTTATTTTTCTCAAGTAGTTGAAAACAGGCTTTTGTTAATGTTTATTGTTAGTTTCTTCTGTTTCTGTCTTTAAAGATTCAGGACCATGGAAAGACTTGTAGGCTGCTCAGAAGTGACAGACACCCAAGTGGCACTTTTTTGCACAGAAGGTTCTAAAAGATGAAAAACAAAAACTTCCCAACCTGGACTGCACAATTTGGGTTAGATTTTAAATTTTAGGTTAATAATAAATGGAGCTCAAGCACACATAAAATAAAGTAGGTTGAACTTGAGTTGCATGCTTAATGAGTGCAAAAAGACAAAAGTTAAATTTAAATTTTATTAAACAGAGGATTCCCAGAAACAGAGAAGTCACTTTTGATGATATGTAAAACTGAAAAGAAAGTGTTCCTTTAAAAAGAAATTTCTACCTATTTTGAAAAGATTTACAGTAGAGGGAGCTATAGGGAAGAGAGAGATAGTTCAAATTTAATTTTTTAAAACTCCATATGGACATTTAAAATTAGAATTATCAAGCAAAAAATGATCGTTTTATATAATATCAGAAACTTCTGCAACAGGCATCTGGGGAAATCTTTATTTTGGGAAGTATCAAGTATTACATTGGTTGCTTTGGCAGTGATTATACTTGGAGATTTCATGCTCAGTTTTCTCCCAAACTTGTCAATCTCCTCCTCTTCTAGGGAAGAATAAAAGAAGAGGCAGAGAAAAGTAAAAAAATGTTTCTACCATACTATTCTGGCATTTTTTTGTTCCTTCAGGACACAAAAGCCTTGGGAAGAAATGTGCTTCTCTAACACAAGTATATAGGGAGAGCAGACATTTTGGTGTGCTGGGGACAGTCGTAATTGACACCTTGCAGTGCACTTTTAATTCTCAATTTTATTCCAATTTAAAGAACAAGTTTTATATACACCTTACATATGTAGCAGTTCCTCCATATAGATTCAGGAGAGGTGTGCCATAGATCTTTCTTAACTTACAATGGAATTAAGTCTCAATAAGCCCATTATAAGTTGAAAATATTGTTGAGTTGAATCCAAATTTAATAGATGCAACCTACTAAACTGCCATTAAAGTGCTGCACTCAATATGCCAGCAAATTTGGAAAACTCAGCAGTGGCCACAGGCCTGGAAAAGGTCAGTTTTCATTCCAATCCCAAAGAAAGGTGAAGCCAGAGAATGTTCACACTATCGCACAATTACACTCATCTCACACACTAGCAAAGTAATGCTCAAAATTCTCCAAGCCAGGCTACAACAGTATGCAAACTGTGAACTTCCAGATGTTCAAGTTGGATTTAGAAAATGAAGAGGAACCAGAGATCCTGGTTGGTAACAGGATTGGTAAAATTGGTAACATCCACTGGATCATAGAAAAAGCAAGGGAGTTCCAGAAAAGCATCTACTTCTGCTTTATTGAATATGCCAAAGCTTTTGACTGTGTGGATCTGTGGATCACAGCAAACTGTGGAAAATTCTTCAAAAGGTGGGAATACCAGATGACCTTACCTGTCTCCTGAGAAATCTGCACGCAGGCCAAGAAGCAATTGTTAGAACTGGACATGGAACATTAGACTGGCTCCAAATTAGGAAAGGAGTAGGTCAACACTGTATATTGTCACCCTGCTTATTTAACTTATATGCAGAGTACATCATGTGAAATATTGGGCTGGATGAAGCACAAACTAGAATCAAGGTTGCCAGGAGAAATATCAATAATTTCAGATACTCACATGACATCACCCTGATGGCAGAAAAGTGAAGAGAAACTAAAGAGCCCCTTGATGAAGCGAAAGAGGAGAGTAAAAAAGTTGGCTTAAAACTTATTGTTCAAAAAATGAAGATCATGGCATCCGGTCCCATCACTTCATGGCAAATAGATGAGGAAACAATGGAAATAGTGACAGACTTTATATTTTGGGGGCTCCAAAATCACTGCAGATGGTGCCTGCAGCTATGAAATTAAAAGACGCTTGCTCCTTGGAAGAAAAGCTATGACCAATCTAGACAGCCTATTAAAAGCAGAGACACAACTTTGCTGACAAAGGTTCATCTAGTCAAAGCTATGGTTTTTCCAGTAGTCATGAATGGATGTGAGAGTTGGACCATAAAAAAAGCTGAACGCCATAGAATTGATGTTTTTGAACTGTGGTGTTGGAGAATATTCATTGGAAGGACTGATGCTAAAGCTGAAGTTCCAATACTTTGGCCACCTGATGCAAAGAACTGACTCATTGGAAAAGACCCTGATGCTGGGAAAGATTGAAGGCAGGAGGAGAAGGGAAATCAGAGGATGAGAATGTTGGATGGTATCACTAACTCGATGGACTTGAGTTGAGCAAGTTCCAGGAGCTGGTGATGGACAGGGAAGCCTGGTGTGCTGCAGCCCATGGGGTCACAAAGAGTCAGACATGACTGAGCAACTGAACTGAACCTGAAATGTACTGAACATCATAGCCTAGTGCAGCCTATCTTAAATATACTCAAAACATGTACACTCAGCAAAATTAACCAACACAAACTATTTTATAATAAAATGCTGAATAGCTCATGAAATTTATTGAGATAAATAAATTTTATCTCAGGAGGAAGGAAAAGAAAAAAACAGAATGTTTGTATGGGGGCAGAATGGTGGTAAGTAAGTGAATGAGTTGTTTACCCCTGTGATTGTGCGGTCTACTGGAAGCTGTGGCACTGCAGCTGTCCAGCGTCACAAGAGAGGAAGTAGGACAAATTACTAGCCCCGGAAAAATATCAGGATTCAAAATCTGAAGTATGGTTTCCATTGGATGAATTCTGCTTTTGCGTCACGTAAAGTTGAAAAGTCATCGAACAACAAAAAAAAAAAGTCACCGAACCTCTGTAAGTCAGGAAATGTCTGCACTGAAAACAGAAATTTCAGACTATGTTTTCAGGGATCATTTCCATAGCTCATGATGAAAGAAGTTTCTCTGAATGTGAAGAGCACCCAAAACCCTAGCAAGCTTAGTGTTCCCTCCTGAGTGTGAAGCTTCTTTTTGGTGTTGATTCTGCAACTGTCATTTGCCACTGATGATCACTCTTCTCTTCCTTTGGGGAGCAAGAGGGAGAGGACACTGCCTGAGCAAAACAAAGAACAAAAAAAGAAGTTTCAAAGTACTTTGTAATTAGCCTACAAACTGGAAGAATATGAAATTACAAAAAATGTAAAATCAAAACAATAAAATTGGTGACATGTTGATATAATTTTATTAACTTTATTATTTATGAGAATTTAACCGTTTAGAAATAAAAGTAAGGTTTTTCATATTTTAAAATTTAACTAGAGAATTGTTACTTATCTTCAATAAACCAATTTGTACTTTTTTACTTTTTCTCCTCATGAGAGGAAAGGCTTCATATAATCTTTGGTTCAAGTTAACGAGCACACTGAAATATTTCATTTATTTTTAAGAGAATGCTAAAGTTCATTTATATAGAATACACTAAAATTCCTTTTCTGGATTAACTACCAAACTACCCCAACCCCACTCAATTCCACTTAAATTTAAGAAATAATTGTTTTGGACACATAAATTGATGGAACAGAATAGAGAACCCAGAAATAAGCCCATATCCATATAGTTAATTACTTTACGAGAAAGGAATCAAGAATATACAATAGAGAAAAGATAATCTCTTCAATAAATGGTATTGGGAAAACCAAACAGCCACATGCAAAAGAATGAAATTGGACCACTATCTTATACTACACACAAAAGTTATCTCAGAATGAACTAAAGACTTGAAACCATAAAACTTCTAGAAGAAAACATAAGTAGTAAGCTTCTTGACATCTATCTTAGCAGTGATTTGGGGGGATTTGATACTAAAAATAAAGGCAACAAATGCAAAAATAAAGTAGAACTACATCAAACTAAAGCTTCTGCACAGCAAAGGAAACTATCAACAAAATTAAAAAGTAACTTACTGAATGGGAGAAAATATTTGCAAATCATATACTGGATCAATGGTTAATATTCAAAATATATAAAGAACTCACACAACTCAGTGACAAAAAAACAAACAATATGATTTTAAAATAGGCAGAGGAGCTAAATAAACATTTTACAAAGGAGACGTTAAGAAGACAATTAGGTACATGAAAAGATTCTCAATATCACAAATCATTAGGAAATGAAAATCAAACTGACAATGAAACCTGACATATGTTAGAATGGCTATTATTTAAAAGATAAGAAATAGTAAGTGTTGGCAAGGGAGGAGATGTTGAAAAGGGAGCTTGGATACTAAATATGGAAGTGTAAATTGGTGTAGCCACTATGGAAAGCAGTATAGAGTTTACTCAAAAGTTAAAAATAGGACTATCACATGATATAGCAATTCCACTTCTGGGTATTTATGTAAAGAAAACAAAAATGCCTAACTTGATATATGCGCTCCCATGTTCACTGAAGTGTTATTTGCAATACCCAAGATATGGAAACAACATAAATGCCCATTAATGGGCAAATGGCTCAAGTAATGTGATACACGCAAACATATGTATATACAATGAAATATTATTTAGCTATACAAAGTGAAATCTTGCCATTTGCAACAACATGGATGGATCTTGAGGGGATTACATCAAGTTAAATAAATGAGACAGAGAAAGTCAAATACAACAGAAGCTCACTTGAATGAGGAATCTAAGAAAAACCAAGGTGATACACACAGAGAACCAGATAGGTGGTTGCCAGCTCGGGCAGTGGGAGGGAGGAAGTGGGAGAAATGGGTAAACAAAGTCAGAAGGTACAAACTGCCGGTCATGGAATAAATAATCCATGGGGGTGTGAGGTACACAGTGACCATACTTAACAACACTGTATTTCATAACTGAACATTGCTAAGAGATTAAACCACAGAAGTTATCACAAGAAAAATTTTTGAAAACAATGTATGGTGACAAATAGTTAACTAGACTTAAGATGGACACCATCTGGCAATATAGTCAATGCCAAATCACTATGCTAATGATGAAGCTAATATAATGTTGTATGTCAATTATTCCTCAATTTTTTTAAAGTTTAAAAAATTTTTTGAAGGTTTAATAAGATTTTTTTCTAATACCTCAATATGGGAGCAAAAACTGAATGAGAAATAATATAAATAAATGCCTAAACTCACCACATCCTCGTGAGCCAACAAGGGACAGGTTATGAGTGGTGGGTAAAGGAAAATGTGAACTTATTCTTCAATAGGATTAAATACACATAGAAAACAAAACTGGCTAATAAATTATGTTTCAAAATAACATTGAGATTTCAACTAGATGAGTATTACACTGGAAGGAATTTTTTAAATGCAGAGAAACAGAGTGACTACAAACTAATTAAATCATACAGATGATAAACTTTTATGAATTTTTAAGTACCAAAAGAAAAGAAACTTCTATTTTTACTTTATAAGGAATTTGTGTACCAAAAAAATGTGTTCAGAAAAAAAATTCATATTGGAATTGAAGTCAAGGAAAACCAGGTTGAAAATGCAAGACATTCATTATAGGTAAATGTGTCATGAGAAAAAAAAAAACCTAAAAGAATGAAAACATGGAGCTGAAATGAATTAATTTAAAAATGGTAACAAAAATGCTAACAAAAGGATTCATAATTCCCTTTCAAAGCATTATATGTTTCCAAATATCTAGAGAAAAGAGTTTGCTGATAAAAGAGTAAGGAATTAAAAATATTAGCTAAAATGGAGCTAAGAAAATAAGTGATTTTTTTCTTGCCTTTTAATAAAAAGATTACAGGAAATGTGCAATTAAGAAATAGCATCTTTATGCAAGGCTATTAAGGGAAAGGAAGAGAAGAGAATACATTGAATGTGAATCAGTCAAAGAGAAGTGGCAGCACTTTAACAATATGAAGGGAGTTTGGAATAAGCCTACTTACATATTTAGAGTTAACTGATAAATGTGGATACCTCATCTCTGAATGACTCTAAGTCTCTTACAAGTCTGCCAACTTCCACTCCTGTGTTCTCCGGTCTAGTGCAACATGGCAATCACCGTGTCCTCTTACAACCTTAAGTTAGATCATACCCCTATTGTGCTCAAAGCTCTTCAGTGATGCCCCATGTTTCTCAGTGTAAAACTTAAGGTTTTGTATGATCCTGGAAGGCTCTACATGATTGGGATGCAGTTACCTACCTCTGATTTCCTTTCCTGACTCTCCCCAGGATCACTCTCTGTTGTCACATGGGCACTCTTGGAGTCATTACAACAGACCCGACAAGTGTCTTCCTCAGAGCCTTCACTCAAGCAGCAATTCTCAAGGGATGCCCCAGGAATCTCTGTAAGTTTCAAGGACTCTTTCATGGGATGTAAAATGTCAACTACAGAACAAAAACTCAACAAACTTGAAGAGTGTAAAACAGAACCAAGACCAAAACGTTGAGAATCCCTTTCCAGCTTCAAGGGCTCTTCCCTCACAAATCTACTGGGATCAGACCCACACGTCCCTCAAGACTTTGCCTGTTCTTCCCTCTCCCAGTGAGCCCTACCCTGACCATCTCCTCTAAATCCTAGACTTCTGAATCTCCCTTAGGTTTTCTCATTTCCACTGGTTTTTTTTTATTCATTTCTTTTTAATAGAAGGAAAATTGCTTTACAGTATTGTGTTGGTTTTACCAACCATCAACATGAATCAGCCATAGGTTTACTCATTTCCCATCCCACTTGAACATCCCTCCCACCCCCGACCCCTCCCACCAGGACATGGTAACACCTAGAGGGGAAGGAAATCTTTGAAAGAATTTGTATATGTAATTATATGCTCCAGTTTGGGAATGACACACACCACTTCCGTTACAACTCATTACCCATTAGCTGGAACTAATCACATGGCCCCACCCAACCAAAACAGGGACCAGAAAGTAGACCTCTGCCATTTACCCCAAGGAAAGAAGCTGGAAATATTTCATGACTAGAACTATAGTACACAGTGAATTGTCTTTCAAGTTTGGTAAAACAATTTAATAACCAAGATTAATAAAATTTCCTGTGGAATTAGTTCTGAATATGCAATGATTGTAGAAAACATCTATGCTAATTTTGTCATAAATAATAAGTGGTTTGTTATTGAATTTTATAGCAGAAAATAGATTAATATATATTATATTCATCATAATGAATTTTATTAATGATTTGGCCTTGGGAGCATTCATTTGTTACCCACATCTTTCCTTCCTTCCTTCCTCGCTCTCTCCCTTACTTTCTTTCTTCCTTCTGTTCTTTTTTCCTTCCCTCTTCTTCCTTTCAGGAAATATTTCTTGAACTCTTCTACGTACAGCTAATGGTACTGGATTATGAAGATACAACAGTGAATAGACAGGATTTCTGCTCCCACGGAGCTTATAGTCTGCTGACAACAAACAGGCAAGCAGAATTTAAAAATGAAAATAGTTATGGATCGTGATAAATGTTATAATGGAGATAAACATTTGATAAAGAATGAGAAGGATAGTCAGGAAAGTCAGAAGAGGTATTGGAGATGAGATCTGTGGACTGTGAGGCAGCTAGTCTTGCAAAGATCCAGAGAAAGAGAATTCCAGACACAAGAAACATGACTGAGAAACAGCAGAGTCCTGTATGGTCTGAGCTGAGGGAGGGAGGAGGAGAGTGGTGAAAGATGAAGTTAGAGAGGCAGGCAGAGAACAACCCATGCAGGGCTTTGCTGATGAAGTGATGGGTTTGGATTTTATTCCAAGATCAATGGAAAGTCATCAAAAGGTTTTATGCAAGGAATTGACAGGGTTACTTTTATGTTTTTAAAAGATTACATTGATTTCTGGGGGAAATACAGAATGGATGGGGGACTATTAGGAAGTTAAATGCAGAAATCCAATTGGTTTTCATTAAATTTATATAATGAAGAAAGGGAGAAAGAAACATTCAACACATATTTAACAAGAAAACCAACGAAATTTCCTGCTGGATTAGATGTGGAGATAAAAGAAAAGGGAAAACTTATTAAGCACTTATTTTGAGTACTGTGTTCATTATTTTATGTAAAGAGAAAGCTCATAATTTTAAGCCATACTATGTAATATATATTATATACATTTCACAAATATAATATATACATTTTACATATATGCATATATGTTTATTTATGAATGTACTTATTATCTTAAGTAAATTACATAAAGTGTAATTGCTTTGTCTACAAATACTTTGGTTTTCAATTTGAATTCCCTACATCTGAATAAGAAAAACTTTAACTATCCAGTTCAATTAAAATTAATCCAATCCAACATCTTTTAAAATATGTTTTTTTCTATAGAGTAAAAGTCTTATCTGGTCTCCATCTTTCTTCTGTCTCTTCCCTAAGGATGATGTCCTTTCATGCAGGGGTACATCTTGAACTGTAAAGTCAAGTGGGCTTTAGGAAGCAATACAATGAACAAAGTTAGTGGAGGTGATAGAATTCCAGTGGAGCTATTTCAAATCCTAAAAGAACGTGTTGCTAAGGTGCTGCTCTCAGTATGTCAGCAAATTTGGAAAACTCAACAGTGGCCACAGGACTGAAAAAGGTCAGTTTTCACTCTAATCCCAAAGAAAGACAATGCCAGAGAATGTCCAAACTACCACACAACTGCACTCATCTCACATGCTAGCAAGGTAATGCTCAAAATCCTTCAAACTAGGCTTCAACAGTACATGAACCGAGAACTTCCAAATACACAAGCTGGATTTAGAAAAAACAGAGGAACCAGAGGTAAAATTGCCAACACCCATTGGATCACAGAAAAAACAAAGGAGTTCCAGAAAAACATCTACTTCTGCGTCACTGACTGTGCTAAAGCATTTGTGCAGATCATGACAAACTGTGGAAAATTCATAAAGAGATTGGAATACCAGACCACCTGACCTGCCTCCTGATAAATCTGTATGATGGTCAAGAAGCAACAGTTAGAACTGGATATGGAACATCCACGATTAATTCAATATTGGGAAAGGAGTAGGTCAAGGCTGTATATTGTCACCCTGCTTATTTAACTTCTATGCAGAGTACGTCATGCAAAAATGCCAAGCTAGTTGAAGCAAAGAAGGAATCAAGATTGCTGGGAGAAATATCAATAACCTCAAATACGCAGATGACACAATCCTTATGGCAGAAAGTGAAGAGGAACTAAAGAGCTTCTTGATGAATGTGAAAGAGCAGAGTGAAAAAGCTGGTTTAAAACTCAACATTCAAAAAAACTGAGATCATAGCATCCAGTCCATCACTACATGGCAAATAGATGGGGAAATGATGGAAACAGTGACAGACCTTGTTTTCTTGGATTTCAAAATCTCTGTGGACAGTGACTCTAGCCGGGAAATTAAAAGATGCTTTCTCCTTGGAAGGAAAGGTATGACAAATCTAGACAGCATGTTAAAAAGCAGAAGTATGACTTTGTCCACAAAGGTCCATATAGTCAAAGATATCATTTTTCCAGGAGTCATGTAGGGATGTATGAGTTGGACCATAAAGAAAGCTGAGCAGCAAACTGATGCTTTCAAACTGTGGTGCTGGAGAAGACTCTGAGAGTCCCTTGGACAGCAAGGAAATCAAATCAGTCAATCCCAAAGGAAATCAGCCCTGAATATTCATTGGAAGGACTGATATTGAAGCTGAAACTCCAATACTTTGGCTACCTGATGCAAAGAGCCAACTCACTGGAAAAGACCCTGACGCTGGGAAAGATTGAGGCAGGAGGAGAAGGGGATGACAGAGTATGAGATAATTGGATGGCATCACTGACTCAATGGACACGAGTTTCAGCAAACTCCAGGAGACAGTGAAGGACAGGGAAGCCTGTTGTGCTGCAGTCCATGGGGTGTCAGTGAGCAAGACATGACTTGGCAACTGAACAACAACAATGTGGGAGCAGCTTATACAACCTCATCTCAGCAGGGAAAGATCAGGGGCCTTGTGTGTCATGTTCTCTGCCTCTTCTGGTTTCAGTGGAATTTCTTACTCCATCAGGATGCTGCTGAAAGCTCTCCAGCCAGATGTTCAATTTCTTGGGGTCAGTTTATCCTATATAAGCTCAAAGGCAACACAGGAAGCCTAAAGCTCCAGGCCTTCCTCTTCCTGACCTTGGTTCACTGTCAGGTTGGGATATGACCGCCCGCGTGTTTGCTTCCTCCCAGAGCCTCAGGTGCAGAGTAGAGGCTGAAAGTGAACGTCTCCACTCTGGGTGTTCCTCTCTCTTAGAGAATGCCCAGCTCCAGACGGGAGCCCCAACCCAGAGAGGGAAAAGTGTGAGAGACATCGCTTGCTTCACTCTCTTACTCTTCTCTTCTCCCCATAATTACCCTTCATTTCAAAGTGGTGAGTTTTACCCCAGAGAGGGCCTGGCTGCTGTCACAGGTAGAAGGGGTAAGATCGCTCCACCAATGATGAACTGCTAAGCTGATTCCTACAAGTTTATAAGGCTGTAATCTTAGTGTATGATCAAATGTATATGTCAGAAGCAGAATTTTAATTTATTCTATTTGTACTCCCCATATAACAAACTTTAGTTTCAGCCTGCACAGATGGAAACTTTCTTAACACCAAGGTAAAACCATGAATTCAGAAAAGTCAAAAAGAAAATTATATTGTTTACTTTTAAAGGTACTCAAAATATATTTATTATCTAATTTAACCAACCCTCACATCAAACTTCTAAGATTGGTACTCTTATTGCTTCTATTTAGAAAAGAGATAACTGATGCTCACCAAGATTATGTAACACAAATTATAAAATGACCTCATTGGGATTTCAACCAATTCTATCTACCAAGGTCAAACTAAAATTCCTTTTTTTTTGAAATTTTTGTGGGTTAATCCTTGCAAAGAGAAGAAAATGAAAGAATGAAAGTTAAGTATTCCAATGCAGTTTGTAATACAGATGCGCGCTTCGTGCGTGCTTGGTCGCTTCAGTCGTGTCTGACTCTCTGCAACACTATGGACCATGGCCTGCCAGGCTCCTCTGTCGATGGGATTCTCCAGGCAAGAATACTGGGGTGGGTTTCCATTTCCTTCTCCAGGGGATCTTCCTGACATGTAATACAGATGAGTACAGATCAAGTCAAAACCTAAGTTGATTCGCTTTAAGGGCCCTAAAAAGAGCCCCAAAGGTAAGTAATCTGAAATGGATTCAAGTCATGTATTGGTTAGGAAAGATGTAAGAGAGCAGAACATATTTGCTGAAAGCTGAAATTATCTGGGCACGTGCTCAAAGGTGATGATCAACCCCGAAATCTGAGTTTAACACAAGTTTATTTTTTGTCCACACTACATCTCCTGTATGAGTTGGCTGACTTTCTGTGCCACACAATCATTCAGAGACACAGGCCAGAGGAGCTACCGCCCCTCTGTAGCTGCTCCAGCGTGAGCATGCAACTTCCTCAGGTATTCTGTTAGGGGAAGAGGAAAACAAGCCACTTGCAAAGATGTTTCAAATAATACACTTACATCCGTTAGTATTTTACTGGTCAGAACTAGTTCTTTGGACTCATCTACCCAAAGTGACCAGGAAATGCAGGAGAGCAAATAGGTGTGATCTGCTTCCTCCTTTGAACATAATTCAAATATCCAGCATCCTGCTTCCTCCTAACTTCAGCTCCTTCATTTCCAGAGTTGCCATTAAATTCAGGATAAATACTATTGCCCCCTTGTTTTAGCGACTGCTTTACATATCATGGTCAAGGAAGAATACTACAAGGTTTTTAGAAGTTTATTAAAGGCTAAGTTATATTCTAAGATCATTAGGTAATATCATGTGTGTTTTATAATGAAGCAGTGTTTATGGAATGAGAAGACATCTGCTCTTACACCTGTCAGGAATAAGACACCACACAAGTAGAAGAGTGGAGTCTGCTGGTTACATGGTTTCTATCACCATAGCTTGCCCTTAAACTTTGGCCTTACTTCTGGTTTAAATATACAAGAATGACTTCAGACTTAAACATCTGAATGTGTTGCAACCAGGTTTTCAACTACAACTGGGTTCCATTTACAAAATTTCTTACTTCATTATAAGTTTTGAATAACAGAAGTTTGCAAATTTGAATATTAACACAGAGAATTGAGCCTACTGTAAAAAGTTAGTTCAGAAATTGAGTCTTTAGGAAATGTAGGTAGCACCACCTGGTGGGTAAGAATGACAGGAGAATTTGGAGATTTATTTATTAAGAAATGCATAGTTGTGGAAAATGTTTAAAAATTGTGATAATTGTTATAGATATAATCAGACTTCCAAATAAAAGCTTCTAAGAGCTTTGAAATTGAGACCTGAGGAATGAAATCCACTTCTTAGAAAACAGGGACAAATAGAGGATATATGACTTTTTTAAAAAAAACTTTTCCCCTGATTATTTCTGACTGGTAGCTGCTCACCAGAACCTGAGGAATCCTGAGTCAATGACAGTGGCCTTAGGTAATGATGAGAGAGAGGGTGGTTTACAACCAACCTGACACTATTACTATCAAAGAGCCCAGTGTCTTGGTAAGTTTAAAAAATTTGCTAGCCTAAGGCCCTGAGTACAGGCCTCCAATTCACTTAGTACTTAATAGTATAGGGTCAGCAGAGGTCCCTTCTTCACATCTGTTTATTGGTCAGTATCAGAAACTAATGGTGAGATTTTTTTTGACAAAAGAAAAACAACAAATATTTTCAGTTTTCAAATATCTGTGCCCCATTTATATAGCTGACATTTCTCGCAGCTTGACGATTGCTTTGTTAGCCTGAAATAAATTACTTCTGCCAGATATTTCTTCAGCAAAGATAGGCTTGTTTCGTATTAGTAAGAAAACGAATTCAGGGTCTGCAACCAGAGCAAGCCAATAGAGGAGAAAAGGCAGTTGGCAGAGCTCTAGTAAACAGAGTCCATGACTTTTCATTGGCTGAGTCCATGCCAGGAAACAAGAGGAGTCTTCTCTTACCCAAAGGCTGTGTTATCTCTGCAGGGTGTGAGAGCTCCTTTCTGGTCTTCCAACTGTATTTAATTGACGTTTCTGTTTATTAATTTTTCACAGCTTCTTGAGAAATAAAGTTTGGAGTCCTAGTTGATCACCTCGTTGATAGGTGAAATTAGTTAAACAGAGCAACAATGTAATGAACCTGTTCTGGAATACCCTACTCTGATACTTTAATCCCTTCTTTTTCTGTGATGTTCAGTAGCAAAGGACAGTGGTAGACCTGATCTACAATAAAAGAAGATACAGGAACAGTCAAAGCAAGTAGATGTTGCAACTTTATACAACATGTCACACATCCATTTATAATTGAGACTCATGAAGCCAGTCTCCTTGAAGGGACTATTTTCACCTGACTTTCCCACCCCTGTGCATATCAAAACTAAAAGTATTTTATACTATTCAAGAAGTTCTAGATACCAGGTTTTGGGGGTCAAGAAATGTAGCTTAGACCAGGAGCTGAAAGTTCAAATCCTGAACCAAATTTTTTTTTTAATTTGTTACTCATTAGCTTTACTTTCCCCACCTCACACCTACTTCCCATTCTACTCACCCAAAGCAACCACTGATCAACTCTCTATCTCTGCAGCTTTGCCTATTTGGGACATTTTATGTGAATGGAATTATATCACATGCAGTCTGTTATTGGCTTCTTTCAATCAGCAAAGTGTTTTCAAAGTTTGTCCATCAGTTCAGTTCATTCACTAAGTCGTGTCCAACTCTTTGTGACCCCAAGGACTGCAGCACACCAGGCCTCCCTGTCCATCACCAACTCCCAGAGTTTACTTAAACTCAAGTCCTTCGAGTCAGTGATGCCATCCAACCATCTCATCCTCTGTCATCCCCTTCTCCTCCTGCCTTCAATCTTTCCCAACATCAGGGTCTTTTCAAATGAGTCAGTTCTTTGCATCAGGTGGCCAAAATATGGGAGTTTCAGCTTCAACACCAGTCCTTCCAATGAACACTTAGGACTGATCTCCTTTAGAATGGACTGGTTGGATCTCCTTGAAGTCCAAGGGACTCTCAAGAGTCTTCTCCAACACCACAGTTCAAAAGCATCAATGCTTTGGCACACGGCTTTCTTTATAGTCCAACTCTCACATCCATACATGACAACTGGGAAAACTATAGCCTTAACCAGACGGACCTTTGTTGACAAAGTAATGTCTCTGCTTTTTATTATGCTGTCTAGGTTGGTCTTGACTTTCCTTCCAAGGAGTAAGCGTCTTTTAATTTCATGGCTGCAATCCCCATCTGCAGTGATTTTGGAGCCCAGAAAAATAAAGTCTGACATTGTTTCCACTGTTTCCCCATCTATTTGCCATGAAGTGATGGAACCAGATGCCATGATCTTAGTTTGCTGAATGTTGAGTTTTAAGCCAACTTTTTCACTCTCCTCTTTCACTTTCATCAAGAGGCTCTTTAGTTCTTCTTCACTTTCTGCCATAAGGGTGGTGTCATCTGTATATCTGAGGTTATTGATATTTCTCCCAGCAATCTTGAGTCCAGCTTGTGCTTCATTCAGCCCAGCATTTCTCATGATGTACTCTGCATAGAAGTTAAATAAGCAGGGTGACAATATACAGCCTTGACGTACTCCTTTTCCTATTTGGAACCAGTCTGTTGTTCCATGTCCAGTTCTAACTGTTGCTTCCTGACCTGCATACAGGTTTCTCAAGAGGCAGGTCAAGTGGTCTGGTAGTCCCATTTCTTTCAGAATTTTCCACAGCTTATTGTGATCCACACAATCAAAGGCTTTGGCATAATCATAAAGCAGAAATAATACTGCCTTGAACTTTAATATATATATATTTTTTATGTGAACATAAATATTTTTATGTGAACATAAAAATATATACTTTTATGCTTTCATTTATATTCAAATGAAATTACATTATCCTAGAAATGGAATTTTAGGTTATATGATATATTTATATATATATATTTATATATATTTTTATATATAAATATATATGATATATTTAATAATGATGATTTGATTTTTAATCCTGGCTCTTTTCTTACCCTGTGTTTTTAAGCAGACTATTCCTCAGTTACTTTTTGTATAGAACAGAGCCAACAGTACTTCATATGCTTGTTTTAAAGCAAGTAACTATGTAAAAGGCTTATAACTATAAACATCATACAAGTGTTTTTTAAATCAATTTAAGTTCTTTAAAGATTTTGTGAGAATCCTAATCCTTTTGTAACAAAAGAAGTCTCAAGTTTCATCAGACCTGGACACCTTTTTCCAGTACTAATCACTGTCTGTTTTCCAAGGATGTCTAAAGCCATATTGTTCTGTGTTTAAATTAAGACTTTTCTTTAGTGCCATGGGATTTTTTCAGGCAAGAATACTAAAGTGGGTTGCTGATTCCTTCTCCAATAGGTATTAATAAATAGTGCTTATTCTTTACAGTGGCAAAAGATCAAAGATCACCTAAATATAAACTTTATAGAGGCTTCACTTCCCTGCAGTGTAGCTTCCAAACACTTCACTTCCTACTTTACTTGTAAGTTCTGAGGAAGAGTTTTAATTATTTTCTTGGCCCTATACTCTTAACCCTAGGGTCTTACCCTATATGTCTCTGTCACATGGTACTCAAGGAGCCAGTTTTATTCTGCTCCATTTTTTGGTATGAATTTCTTACTTGTTGGGGTACAAGGTGAAATGGCTCTTACCATGGTGCAATACCATAACTTCCCCTGGTAATTACTGTACATTCCACTAGTTGTATTTCTGACTAAGTCATTTAAGCTGACAACCACGTAGACTACATTGATAGTAAGATCCCAAGTCCTGGGGAGCTTTATTTTAACAAGATGACCCAGAGGCCTCTGGGTCTCAGATTTTATTACTATAAAAACAGTTTGCTTGGCATAAAGATAAAATATGATTTATAGTCAACTGTCTGGCAAATGCATCAAATTGTTCTTAAGCAAAGGAGATAGAAAGTGACTTCTATTTACTGAGATCTTACTATGTGGAAGACGCTAGTTGCTTTAAGGAATATTGTGGACCAGGTCAAGGTTGAAGCATGATATGAGGTCCTCTATTTGTGCCTAATAGCACAACTTCTTGTTGCAAAATGTACCAGGGATTTTGTGACCATCACAAAGTGCTCCTAAGGACTGACATAGACGTTTTGACACACATCTTGTTTTGCCCGGGCCCAGGATATCTGTAGGTGAGAATTTAAACCTGATCCACAGATTGTATTCAGACATCCACAAACAATTCGAGGGGCCTGGGATTCTTTGAAGGAGGCTGGCCTGGAGAAAGGGATCTTAGACGTTCTGAGAAGATATAGAAGAACAGCTCTAAGCTGGTAGCTTGTCTGAATGTCAAAGGGAGGCATGGATGTGGCAGTAGGAGGTTGCAAATGACCTTCCCTGACATTGCTCCTCACCAGGTATGAGTGCACTACAGCTGGGACCTACCTGCAAATCTAGTTCTAGGGAACTAACTTGAAATATCTCTCATCATGAGACCAGACAGGAATTTTTCTACTGCTCAGAAAGGGAGAGAAACATGTGAACAGCAGCCTGAGGCTAAGAGTAGGGACATGAGAACCAAGTGACCGAAGGCAAACCTCACCCACAGGGCCTCCCAGACACAATTAAATTAGTGGAAAGTGCTGTGCTCTGCTTAGTCGCTCAATCTTGTCCAACTCGTTGCAACCCCATGAACTGTAGCCCACCAGGCTCCTCCGTCCATGGGGACACTGCAGGCAATAATACTAGAGTGCGTTGCCATGCCCTCCTCTGTGGGTTCCCAACCCAGGGATCAAACCCAGCTCTCCCATGTCATAGGCAGATTCTTTACCATTTGAGCCCCCAGGAAGGGCTGCCATCAAAAACCTGATTATTTTTATTGTTGAGGAGATGGTCTCAAAGCCTTGAGAGTTAGGGACATTATTATAAACGTGAAATATAATACATTTATTTATTATTCAGTTAGTTTTTGGGCTGTGCCGGGTCTCCATTGCTGCACGGAGTTTTCTTTAGTTGCAGCGAGCTCGGGCTGCTCTCGGGCTGTGGTGGGAAGCTTCTCATTGAGCTGACTGCTATTGTTGGGAGCAGAGGCTCCAGGGCCTGCGGGCTTCAGTGGTGTGGTGCAAGAGCTCAGGGGTTATGGCTCCTAAGCACGGACTCAGTAGTTGTGGTGCACAAGCTTACCTGCTCCATAGCATGTGGGATCTTCCAGGGCCAGGGACTGAACCCGTGTCTCCTGCATCAGCAGGTGGAGTCTTTATCACTGAGCCACTAGAGAAGCCCGAAATGTGAAATACTTATGTGTCTTGTCAGCTGAAGCCTAAGGCTGTAGGTTAGGTGCATTTAACCAACACAATTAATTTTACAGAAGAAAAACTGAGGCTGAGTGATATAAGTCACCTACCTGCACAGAGATAATAAACAGCAGACCCAGGAGTCAATGCCTGAGCTGTGTGACTGCAAAAGCCAGGATCATTGCCCCGTACCTTTGCTTCCTGAGATACAGAAGGTTGAATGGGTCATAATCAATGTGAACTTACAGTTTTCCAAATAGCATGATAAAAAGGAACATATGTTGAGCAATTATTCTACGCTGAGTGATTTGCCTCTGCATCAATGTAATTTATTGATAAATTAATCAATTTTTTTGTGTGTGTTTTCACCAAGGAATAATACCAGGGCCCTACACCTTTGAATTTTAGATTCCTTTTAGCCTCAGAGTGAGAGTTTCTGGATTCATTTCAAAGCCCACTGCCAATACAGGGATTAAACTGCACGGTCCCAAAAGAGACGAAAATGGAGGTTTTAGGAGAGCGACCCAACCCTGGAGGTTGTTCCCCAACTGAAACATGGGGAAGATTGTAGAATCTTCGCGTGTTTGACTCGGCATTCTGGAGATAACAAGCCCTAGTGGCTTAAACGATGAAGAACTGCCTGCAATGAGGGAGACCTGGGGTCTTTCCCTGGGTTGGGAAGATCCCCTGGAGGAGGACATGGCAACCCACTCCAGTACTCTTGCCTGGAGAATCCCATGGACAGAGGAGCCTGGCGGGCTACAGTTCAGGGGGTCGCAAAGAGCTGGACACGGCTAAAGCAACTTAGCACAGTACAGTATATAATATGGAGAATTTAGGCTTTTCAGACTTGCTAGCCTTATGCGAATCACTACAACAAGTTTCTTCCACATGCCTTGAAAACTAATCCAAGGAGTCTGTCACCATAAGTTATATAAACATTGTTACTCAGCATAAATAGGATTTGTAGCAGAATTCACTCTTATAAAACACTTATTGATACACAATTATATATAGGACACAACAGAGTTGTCTGTAAAAAAGGTACATCTTCTAATTTAGTTGGAGAGATAGAATTGTCAAGAGAGTGTTACAGAAAATAAATGTTATAGGAAATTGGATTGGATCACTAGTAGACAGTGCAATGGGAAGATCAGATGAGTCATAAGACATCAGTTCCATTCTAACACCAACTGTGCCACTTCCAACTCCTTCAAGATTCTGAATTTCTCTGGGCCTCAGATTTGTCATTTAGAAACTGTTGATAGCAATATGTTCCCTTCTTTCCTCAGAGGGTTTTTAACCTTATATGTGCAAAAATGTTTGCAAAACTGTGATGAACCACAAGCAAAGACCGTTTATCCCTTTTCATTCCTGCCATGTTTTCATGATTCGTGGTAACCATGATGATCACTTTCCTGTGGCAACTTGACTAAGCTATAGTATCCAGTTGTTTCATCAAACATTAGTCTAGATGTTGCTGTGAAAATAAATTTTTACATCAGGAGAGTTTGTGTAAAGCATATTACACTTCATAATGCAGATGGGCTTCATCCAAATAGTTGAAGACCTTGAGAGAAGAAATGGAAGTTCCCTTAAAAAAGAAGGAATTCTGCCCCTAAGCTGACTTCAGACTCAAGACTACCACAGCAACTCCTGCTAAAGTATCCTGCCTAGCTTATCGACCAGCCCTCTAAATATCAGATTTGCCAGCTCCTACAATCATATGAGACAACTCTTTAAAATAACTGTCTCTCTAGAATCAATATGAAAGGTATATATAGGTATATATGCGTAAACATACATAAAAAGTCAGTCCTTAGTATCTATGGAGGTTTGTTTGCCAAAGTCCTCATGGATTCCAAAATTCATGGATACTCAAGTCCTTTAAATAAAATGATTTAGTACAATGAATAGTTGGCCCGTCTTATCTGTGGATATGGAGACCAGACCATCTGTGTACACACAGATATATGTATATGTACACACATATTTACACACATACCCATACACACACATTCTGTTGGTTCTGCTTCTCAGGAGACTACTAATAAATAGCTATTCTGAATGAAGAACTTACTTTGACAAGAAAAATGTGAAAAGCAATCAAAGAAAACTCAGAGAGTAGTATTTACTCTTGACATATTTTCTATAGGTCAATTTTGAATATATATGAAATAGTTGTTATACAGTATGTTTCACGATAATGTCTTCTATTATTTTAGTGAAAAGCACACACTGACTCTACCCAAGTAGGAAGACTGATGAAATATGAATGTTTGCTATTGTTTGGGGGAGCAGATTTTCTTGTTGAGGCCTGAGTGTGTGCCTTTGCTCAAGACACTCCTTGCATTTGGAATACCTTCTCTCCTAGTCATCCTTTGTGTAAATGGTATGCAACCCATTTTCTAAGGCACAGTTCAATAGCTCTTCTGAGGGGAAATGCCCAAGTCCTCTAGCTGAAAGTTGTCACTACCCATTTTGACTCTGTTCCCCTTACAGTATTCATCATTTTATGTCCTGAAGTAGTTATTTGCATTTGTGTTGTTCCCACATCTGGAAATTGCAATCCCACAGCTGGAAGTAACACTGATAAATCATAGTTTGCATCAGGGCCTGAGGCAGCTCCTTGCCTATAATATCTTGATAAATACATACTGCAGAAGTAAACCTTCGTGGGTCATTTTGGTCTTTCAAGTTTAAGCTCTTTTCTCTAACTTGTCTATAACAAGTCCCATAAGGCGTTTATATCAGAGTGACTATGATCACTCACATGTGGCAGAGCTTCGGTGGTGAATATTTATTAGGTAGTGAAAGAAGGAAAAGCAGCATCATGGGGCTTTAGCTATAAGGTTGAAAGTTGGCTTAAAATGACATTTTAAATGAGGGAATTTTACGAACAGAGGTAGTGAAATCACACAGGGTTTGAAGTGAACTCTGCTGACTTCGTAGTAACCAAGGTACTTCCTTGTTCTCTCACGAAATGTTCTTGATATTTATCAGTGATGTAAACTCACTGCTAAATATGTAACAAAAGCAAAGTACAAGTGTCTGTGTACAGCATCAAATATTTCACTTTCAAAGATAATTTTATGCCTTCAATGAACACTGTGTACTTTTCATCTAAATTCAGAACACTTTACTAACTTTGCATTTTGTGAATAGACACAGTGGCACAAAAAGATAAAATGATTTTACTAGGGTAAAAAACAGAGTTTTTTTATTTGAGGTCCCAGAATGCTTAAATTCCAATTTACATGTTTGACAAGCAATATTCCTTGTATCTCAGAAGGAAAATTCATTGAAATGGTATGGTTGGAGAGCAAAAATACTTTTTCTGAGTTCTATTCAACTAACTTTACGCTTTAATGCACCTAAAAGTTCTTAAAGCCAACATTACTCTGAAAGTAATATATAAAAAACAACAATACACTCAATCCATGGATCCAATATTTATTGATTGATAACATATAACAAAACTATATTGAGAGTTGAGGACCTATCCATGAGGAAAACATAGCTCCCACCCTCAGAAAGACCGCTGATTATTGGGAGGGGGTGGACATAGACACTAAATCAGCTGCTAAATTTTGATTGTTGCTTAATGTTACTTTTAGTTTTCCCTTCTGTCTATTCACTGTGGTAAAATAGATGATCCCCTTTACTATCTTGCAGCTGAAAAGGTAAAATCTTTCTCCCTTTATATTGCAATTGCCCCTTCCTTGCTCAAAAAACACAAATGGAATTCTTCAGAAATAAAGTTAAACTGTTCTGGATTCAGGCCCACTGAGGAAGATAATACTAGATTATCACAGAAGGGGCATGGATAGAGGTCTATTATCTGGAATTGAAGAAGGGGGGTGATTGAGACCTAGAGGTGATTTCCTGAGGTGCATGGGGACTTGGATTTAATGCCCACTCAGAATCTCAGTAGGCGGAATGACCCCTAACGGGGAATGGATGTAGGAGACTACTGACGCCACTGCTATCTCTATGGTCTTCTGCACCTTGGAGATTGCTTCTGGGGCTGAGATGATCATGGAGGTAGGTTACCACACAGCAAGAAAGTAGCCTAACTTAAACTAGGTCACATGGGCTTGACCAATGGGCATGACAACTAGGCAACTAGAATGAACTCAACTCAAGAAACTTTTCCTCCTTGATGACATAGGATACTATACAATGTCCCCTGGGAATCATGAACCATCTCAAGGAAGAGCTCTCTAGTATCAATCAGTATGAAACATGCAAGCAAGAGGGTTCAGAGCAAAGTTTATTTTGATTTTTCAACATAAGGCAATATGATTTTTGTTGTGAGTCTCATAGGACAAATTCATATTCCTTATAGTCAGATGGATAGAGAAGTACTAAATAGAGAGTATACTGTGTGCCTGAGATGCTCCTAAGAGATAGCAATTACCACACTCCCCAGATTTTAAAACTTGTTTGATCACTTTAGTGTTTTGCTATTGGAACATGTCTTGACACTGATACATATCTTTAGCATTCTATTTGCTTTGCTTTTCACCAAAAAGTTGCTGTTTTAGAATCAAGAAAATATTATAATTCCCTGTAGAGAACTAAGGAGGACAGAAAAGTATAATAGAGGAACTGATTAGTTTTAATGTACTCAAAAGATGAGTAGTGAACAAAGTGGAGTAAAGACAACATATTTGTAGATGGAAATATATGGAAAAAGCATCACAAATGCAAGAAAATCTGAGCATCATTGGCAGGAAAATGGCTTGGCACCTCTTTTAACCAATATACAAAAATGCTTGTTGAGGATGTATTCAAAGAGTGTGGAAAATTATAGCAACAAAAAAATTTGCATAGAAACAAATTCCTTTACTTATTGACTTCCACTGGTCAAAGTATAGTCGATGCTCTGAAAAAAACAAAATGTGACCACTTAGTGGCATGCTTATTCATAGATTAAAAATTTAAAAAAAAAGATGAATCATGTCCCCATTAAGCAGCATTGTGACCTACGCCCTGGACCTTGGCATTTTGGCTATTTGTTACTGCTTATTTGCAAGAAAGTTCAGTATAGAGAGCCAATTCTAGCAAGAGCTTTGTTTTGTATTTTTATATCTGCTCAAAGACTTGCCTCTTTTGGCAGAAGTGGGATAAAAACTTTACATTTTGCTGAGGATAGCAGGTCAAAGCCTCCATCATCTGGCAACATATTTTCAATGTAGTTCAGGGCTGTGCAGTACTACTAGAAATTGGCACTGGGCTGGGGCTGTCCATGTGGCCCACACCTTCATCTAGCCCTGAGTTCAAGGAACTCAGAGAAGCAAAAGTGTGTTTATGGCAGGGATGGAAAATGAGGCAGAATAGTAAATTAATGTTTTAATGAAATACTTTGGCAATACACCATCTCTCTTGATCCCTACATCATTGTGTTACAGGTATCATCACTTCCATTTGAAAGATGACAAAACTGGAACTGAGAAAGTTAAACTACCTTAGAGGAGACTAAGCAAACAATAAATAAGTAGAAAACGGAGTACAGGTTCTTTGAAGCTCAATTCATGTCTAGCCCAGTACCCGCCTTAATAGACACTATGATTCTCTAATCCCAGTGAAAGATTCTTTTGTTTGTTCAAAGAAATCAATGTTAGTTTTTCAATAATTGTTTATGCCACAGGTATCAAAGCAAATTAGAGAATGAAATTGGAGAATCACAGCAAATTAGAGAAGACTCTTTAGAGTTCCTTGAATAGCAAGGAGATCAAACCAGTCAATCTTAAAGGATATCAATCCTGAATACTCTTTGGAAGGACTGATACTTAAGCTCCACTACTTTGGCCACCTGATGTGAAGAGCTGACTCATTGGAAAAGACCCTGATGCTGGGAAAGACTGAGGGTAGAAAGAGAAGATGACAGAGGATGAGATGGTAGGATGGCATCGCCCATTCAATGGACATGAACTTGGGCAAACTCCAGGAGGTGGCGAGAGACAGGGGCATGCTGCAGTCCATGAGGTTGTGAAGAGTCAGACACGACTTGGCAACTGAACAACAACAGCGAATGAAAGTAAATTATCAAACTGGTTTAGATTAGAAAAATACTGTTTCCCTTTTTGACACTCAGTGTAAAGGTGCCTGTGTGCTCAGAAACTTAGTCATGTCAGACTCTTTGAGACCCCGTGGACAGTAGCCCACCAGGCTCCTCTGTCCATGGGGATTCTCCAGGCAAGAATACTGGAGTGGGTTGCAATGTCCTCCTCCAGAGGATCTTCCCAATCAAGGGGTGGAACCCACACCTCAAACCCACATCTGCTGGGTCTTTGGCATTGCAGGAGGATTCTTTAGGCACTGAACCTTCTGGTAAGCCCTCAGTGTTAGGGGTTCCTACACAATTCTCAGACTCTCAGCTGTTAATGGTAGAAGCTGCAGCTCATTATCTGACTTCTAAAATGTGAACCATAACAAAAGGGACAACCACATAATTGGGCCCTGGTACTACCAGGGCCCCTCCCACATCCTCGAAGGCTCCTATTTTCCAATGGAGTTGGTAGCTGTTATAAAAACTGGCAAATTCAAACCCAAGCAGTTGTGGTTTGTAAAGCTCTGATAGAGTTAAGGTAAGCAAATTTATTTGTAGCAAAATACGTGCAGGGACAGTCCCTTGGGATAAACATTCCTAAATAAGTTGCTGAAACACTGTGGATTTTTAACCACAAAGTAATTTCCTGGTAATCAGTTTTGAATGCTGACAGGCTTGTTTTCTTCCTGGTTTCTTATTTCTGACCTTTTTAATTCCTTTCTTTAGCAACAGTTAGAATATTCCCACATAATTCTTTCCAAGGACTCTTTGTCAGCAGCTGTGAAATCTCTAAACTTCTGTTTCTGTTTCGCTAATCATTAAGTGAGGTCGGTGTGGGGTTTATGTCACACTTTCTAGTGGCATTAAGCAACTTCTCAACTGTTGAAAAATGAAGATTCTTGATTACAAACATCCCAATAGTTTCTAAAATCTACCATCGCATTGCTATTACAGAGTATACTTAAAGTCTGTGCTTAATTTAGAACATGTTGAAACCACTCATCTTATTTTTTTATTGTGTATGTGTGTTTTCAGTTTGTCCTTGCCATCTTATTTTAGTAAATAGACTGCAATTAAAGAATTTGAAAAAGATAAAAACTAGAAACACTTTAATATACTAGGATAGTTATTATTATCTAAATAACATTCAAACTAAATGACATTCAAACCACTGAATAAAGTCCCCTTTTACAAGTATACTATGCTATTATATACCTATGCTTGTGTGTGCACACACACACGCGCGCGTGCACACACATGCACATGCACACACACACAAGCACACACACGCACACATGCACACACACACACGCACACGCACATGCACACACACACACAAGCACACACACACGCACACATGCACACACACAAACACACACACGCACACAGCACCAGCAATGGCAACAACCATGTGTCTTCTGGAGGAAGTTCTTGCCAAAATAATAAGATGAGATATAAACACAGTATGATTATTATGTTATTGAAGGGGAGTGACTAAATGCTATTACACACAGTGGTGATTCATTATATTGTATTTTTTGGGTAGAGTTTTAACACGCCTATGAAAGTTGCTCTTCAGGATCTTAAAACAGATGGCTGAATACAGATGAGTACTCAGCCAGGTCATAAAGTCATAGTAATGAGAAGCATAGGTACTTCTCAAGATTTCTTCAAGGGCCTTAAATTCTGTTTAAAGAGTCTATCTAGGTGGTTCACAATTATCTTCTCAAACTTAGATTTGTCCCCAACACACCTAATCTCCTCCTATCAGCATGAAACAAACTATTCTGGCATTGTTTTTTTGTACGAACAATTCTCTTGCCTGTAAATACTTCTGCTCCTTCTGTGTCGTCAACATTGTAATGCTCTCTACTCACACAGAGCAGCCTGCTGGGCTCCATGGATCACAGAAGAGTCAGACATGACTTAGCGACTAAACGACAACTCACGCGGCGCCTCCTCTGGGAAGTACTTTTCAGTGACCCTGGGGAAGGTTGAGCAGTTACCCTCTCTGTTTTAACACTGTTTATACCTGTCTTAAAGCACCTAACATGATATGTGTTCTGCCACTAAACTTCATAACATTTCCAGAGTTTTAGACAAGAACTAGAAATATAATTAGAAAACAGAACCAACCAACCAAAAGTTGAGGAAAAGTCCCTGCAGAGAAGGCAAATCAATCCGTATAATTATATGCAAACTGAAGATAATGATGATGGCTTAATTCATCTTTAAATTATCAGCACTAGGCCGTGGTTTGATGTATAAAAGGCACACAGTGAATATTTACTTAAGTGAATCAGGATTTCAGTGTTGGATTTTCTGATCATGAATAAAAGACATTTCCTTAAACAAGTATCTGTTCATGTCACTGCTACACTTTAGAAAAAAGGTAGAGGTTTGTTATATAAATACTTTATATTTATTTACATAGTGATAAAAATAATTGCAACTATTATTCAAAAATCTGGCCTTGAAAAATTCTAAGTATGGTTAAATCAGTTTTAAGTGTGTTCTTGGAATATTAATGCTTCCTAGGTGGCTCAGTGGTAAATATTCTATCTATATATAGGAGACTCAGGAGACGTGGGTTTGATCCCTGGGTCAGGAAGATTCCCTGGAGGAAGAAATGACAACCCACTCCGGTATTCTTGCCTGGAAAATACATGGACTGAGGAAACTGGTGGGCTACAGTCCACAGAATTTTTGCAAAGAATTGGCACAATTGAGCATGCATGCATGTTAGGGATGTTAATATATATTCCAGGAAAGAAGGAATTCCACAATCAAGTAAATTTAGGAAACAATGAATTAAATGAAATTAAACAAGTTTCTTTATTGTATGACTTATCAAATGCTGGTATGTGTTGTAAATTTCTAAAAGGAGGGTGGAGTGTGATTCATTTCCCAAACTTATTTGATAAAACAATCTTTTCATCAGTGAGGATCGGGTGACCATGTAATTTATTGCTCAAACTGGGACCCTTTTGAATGCATGAGTGTTAAAATTTGTATAAGAACAATAGATATAAATTGGGATTATGCCAGGAAAACCAGGATGTATGATCACCCTAATTCTACAGGATTAGTTTTCTTTTGGAATACACTTTGCGAAAAGCTAAACTAGCAAGTCAAAGCTGAAAACTATTTATATGTTAATACACATTCAATATTAGTATTTGAGTGGTAACAACACATGAAGATTACAAAACTATTAAACACAATGATGTATTTCAACTTTTCCAGCACAAGCATCCTCACCATTTTTACAACTTTTCCTTTGAAAGTCTATAATACGAATGATGGAAGTGATGATTGAATTTGGGAAGAACAGAATACAGTGTAATTCCTCACTGAACAGCTAGGATTGACCAAATTGTAAATGATTTCAACTACAGGAAGGCAGCAATATTTCACACTTTTGAGCAAGGATACAAAAAGCTCCATAAGTGCAATGTCGCTTAGAAGTAACCCAAGTTCTAGACTAGCACTGTCCTAGAAACACAAGAGCCACTATGTAATTTTAAACACTCCAATAGTCACCTTAGAAAATTACTTAAAAATAACAAGTGGAACTAACTTTAATATTTTTAAGTCAACATATTTAGAGTAATTCAAGAATGTGAATGAGATATATTTTCTTTTTCACTCTAAATCTTTGAAGTCTGGTGTGTATTTTACATGTACAGTCTAACCCAATTATCAACCACACTTCAAGCGCTCAGTAGCCACATGTGGCTAACGGTTACCATATTGGAGAGCAACTTCTAGAACCTCTGACATATTTTGTGTTTGGCTTTCCAGATGATTTCTGGGTAAAAATAAAATATATCATTGTGTTTAATAGTCTTCTGACTTTCCTGTCACTGCTATCATCAACACAAATACTTATCAAAGCAAACTAGGTAATGAGAATAATAGTAGTTGGCATTTCTTATTTTCCTACATGCCAGCCACTTGTATCAAGTGTTTACATGCATTATCTAATGTAATCCCTGTGCCTGTGAGGTAGTTACTATTTGAATTCCTATTTTATGAGAGAGAAAACTAAGGCTAAGAGAGAATAAATAACTTGCTCGTGGCAATCATTGATAAGGCAGGGACATGCAGTGGAATGGATAAAGCCAGAATGCTGATCCAGCTGATCCATGCCCCAGCTTCAAATTTCTGCTCAATCTCTTACTGAATGTGATCATTTGGCAAGTTATTTATAAAACAAAAGTTACTTCTGATTTTGTTGAAAAGATTCAGTGAATACACTAATGTAAAGATTTAGCACAAAACCTGTCACATATTAAACTCAGTTAATGTTGGCCTCATTAGTACATTATTTCTGTTAGTGTTTTGTTATTATAAACATTATGAAGTAGCAGAGCCAGGAATCAAACTCAGATCTGACTTGTTTTATGGTAATATATACTGTATTACAGCTAATTCCCAAAATTCAATACTATTGCTTTCCATTGTATGAGCTTTTGATGTGTACTCAATTATCTGTTTTTATTTTGCAAATTTCCCTAACATGTTCCAAAGGTCAAAGAAACAGATAATGAATATTTGTGTTGTAAAAACCAGTCAAGGTAAATCAGTTTGAACACATATATCCAAAAAACTGTAACTTACATGCTTTAAATTGTTACGACATTTCAAGCAATTAGGCTTTATTCTTGCCAAAGACTATAACATTGACATGTTTATGTAGAGATGAAACATTCAAAATAAATTTGAAAATTTTCAAGCATGCTCAAAATAGAATTTTATAGTGAATCCATAAGTACCAATCACACAGTTTCAACAGCTGAAAGCACAATTTCATTTCATCTGTACACTTACCACCACCACCACTGTATTATTTTAAAGAAATTTCAGACATCACATTATTTCACCTCTCATTACATTACATACTTCCAAAAGGTTAAGAGTTTCCTGTGGAAAATCTCAGGTTTACATTGAGTATACCATTGTTCTGTGGTGTTGGAGAAGACTCTTGAGAGACCCTTGGACTGCAAGGAGATCAAACTAGTCAATCCTAAAGGAAACCAACCCTGAATACTCATTGGAAGACTGATGGTGAAGCTGAACCTCCAATACTTTGGCCACCTGATGTGAAGAGCTGATTCACTGGAAAAGACCCTGATGCTGGGAAAGACTGAAGGCAGGAGAGGAAGGGGTTGACTGACAGAGAACAAGATGGTTGGATGGCATCACCGACTCGATGGACATGAATTTGAGCAAGCTCCAGGAGATGGTGACGGACAGGGAAGCCCGGCATGCTGCAGTCCATGGGGTTGCAAAGTGAGTGAACCACAGCCATTGTTCAAAAGATAGATTTAATTTAAGAATCTCAGCTTTAATTCCCCCCTCACTGCCACTTTCCTAAGAAATTTCCAGGTCATAGTAGTAATGTCAGCATTTCATTTGGTCTTGGACAATGGTTCTCAAACATTTTGCTCTCAAAGCCCCTTGATAGGGACTTCCCTGGCAGTCCAGGGGCTGAGACTTCACCTTCCAGGGCAGGGCGTAGAAGTTCAACCCCTGGATGGGAGCTGAGAGCCTGCAAGTCTTAAGGCCAAAAAAACCACAGCATAAAAAAGAAGCAATATTGTAGCAAATTCAATAAATACTCTAAAAATGTGCTTGCTCTGTCACTTCAGATGCGTCCAACTCGTTGCAACCCCATGGGCAGTAGCCCACCAGGCTCCTCTGTCCATGGAATTCTCCAGGCAAGAATACTGGAGTGGGTTGCCATTTCCTTCTCCAGGGGACCTTCCCAACCCAGGGATTGAACCCCAATCCCTGGGTTTATGAAGTACACTTCATTAAAAACATACAGTTTTTCAATCGCAATTGTAATTTTACTGTGGAGAAACCTAGTAGACACCACCTTTATGGAGCTGACGTCACCAAAATGGGAAACTGACATCAGGTTCTCTCGATGTGTGGTCTGAGGCCACCACAGGATCACTTTTATTATACACATTTCAAAATATTCATAATCTGCTTCTAATCGCTAGGAAACTCACATAGAAAAGCACAGTATAAAACAGTTGTGCTAGACTCTAAAAAAATTACTGTCATGAAAGCCCATATGGGAAGAAAAGGGTGGGGAACTTGTTCTAATTTAAAGCACCTGAAAAAGACATGGCAATTACATGCAAAGCATACTCTTGAATTAGACCCTGGATTGGGCAATAACGGCGGGCGGATGGTGGAGATATAAAGACAATTGTCAAAATTTAAATATGTATCATGTAATAGAAAATTAGCATTAAATTTCATGTGTTTGATCATTCTATCATGATTTTATAAGAGGGAGTCCTTATTCTTAGTAAATATTAACTGGAGTAATTTGGAGTAAAGAAGTGTGTCTGTGTCTCTCTCTCAAATGGTTCATGAAAACATTAATAATATTGATAGATGGCAAAATATAGAGTAATAAAGCAAATGTGGCAAATATAAATAATTGATAAATCTGATTGAAGGGCACACAGGAGTTTCTTATGCTATTCATGTATCTTCTATAGGAAAATTATTTCAAAATAAATAGCTAAAAAGAAAGATATTAATTTGGAATTTTAGAAATTCAGCTAAAATGTCTCCCAATTATACTAAGTTATCAAAATATTTATAGAAAATAAACAAACACATTGATGAATAAAACTGCTCTAAAACCTTTCTTAACTTGCATTTTAAAAATATAAAGCAAGAAAATGGAAAATGGAAAAAGTTCACAGTGGAATTAAAATAATTGTTACTTATTAACACATTTTCTGAACTGAATACTTTTTACAATACAAAGGTCTATTTATACACTTATCTAGGCCACAGTCTAAAAGTACTTCACAGTTTTATGAAATAAACAGTCTTATTACATCAATTCAAATTAACAAGCATGTAGTAAAATCTATTACATGTTATGAGTGGTACAAGTATCTAGAAAAACGAAAAACAGAAACACAGAACTTATCCTTAAGGAGTCTGTAATTTTATTAACCTAAAAATTTTTGCAGCCATAATTTTAAAAGTCAAGTAAATGCCATGTGTTTTAGGGTCCAAATGTTCATTATTGGTCAGCCTTGTCCAATGGAAATAAAATACAGGTCACTTATATGGTGATAGTTTTTAATTTTCTAGAGCCATATTTTAAAAAGTAAAAATAAGTTAATTTTGAGAATATGTTTTATTTAACCCAACATATCCAAAATATTACTTCCACATACAATCAATTAAAATTACTAAAATATTAAGATATTTTACATTATTTTTTTAATATCAAGTCTCAGAAATCAGTATTTTATATTTACAGCACATTTACATTCACATCAGCCACAATTCAAGTACTTAACAGACCAACATGACCAGTGGCTACAGTTCTGCACACAGCAAGAATGATGGGAGAATTTCTTCTATTAAAAAATAAACAAAAGATGCAAAGATCAATGGAACAGGATAGACAGCCCAGAAATAAACTCACCCACTTATGGTTAATTAATCTATGACAAAGGAAGCAAGAATATAAAATGGAGAAAAGACAGTCTCATTAATAAATGGTACTGGGAAAACTGAATGGCTACAAGTCAAAGAATGAAATTAGAACATTCTCTAACATCGCACACAAAAATAATTTCAAGATGGATTGAAGACCTAAATGTAAGACCAGATACTATGAAACTCCTAGAGGAAAACAGGCAGAACACTCTTTGACATAAATTGAAGTAATATTTTTTGGGGTCCCTTTCCTAAAGTAAAGGAAATAAAAGCAAAAATGAACAAATGAGATCTAACTAAACTGAAAAGTTTTGCATAACAAAGGAAACCATGGGCAAAAAGGACAATCTACTGAATGGGAGGAAATATTTACAGATGGTATGACCAATAAGGAATTAATATCCAGTATACATAAATAGCTCATACAACTCAATATCAAAGAACAAACAACCCAACTAAAAAAAAGGTAGACAAACTGAATAGACATTTTTCCAAAGAGGAAATGCAGATGGAAACAGCTACATGAAAAGATGCTCAACATCACGAGTCATCAGGGAAATGCAAATCAAAACTAAACTGAGATATGATCTCACACTTGGGAGAATGACTATCATCAAAAAGAACACAAATAACAAATGTGGTTGAAAATATGGAGAAAAGGGAACCCTCATACACAGTTGATGGGACTGTAACTAGGGATAGCCACTATGGAAAGCAGTTTGGAGGTTTCTCAAAAACTAAAACAAGAAGTACCATTTGTCGTTGTTCAGTCTTCAAGTTGTTGTGCACTACTCTTTGCAATCCCACAGACTGCAGCACACCAGGCTTTCCTGTCATTCATTATCTACCAGGGCTTGCTCAAATTCATGTCCATTGAGTCAACGATGCCATCTATCTCATCCTCTGCCTCCCTCTTCTCCTTTTGCCTTCAGTCTTTCCCAGCCTCAGGGTCTTTTCCAGTGAATCAGCTTTTCACATCATGTTGCCAAAGTACTGGAGCTTCAGCTTCAGCATCAGTCCTTCCAATGAATATTCAGGGTTGATTTCCTTTAGGATTGACTGGTTTGATCTCCTTGCAGTCCAAGGGACTCTCAAGAGTCTTCTCCAGCACCACAATTTGAAAGCATCAATTCTTCAGTACTCAGCCTTGCTTATGGTCCAAATTTCATATCCGTACATAACTACTGGAAAAAACCATAGCTTTGACTATATGGATCTTTGTTGGCAAAGTGATATCTCTGTTCTTTAATACACTGTTTAGTTTTGTCATAGGGCTTCCCTGGTGGCTCAGACAGTAAAGAATCTGCCCGCAACGTGGAAGACTTGGGTTCAATCCCTAGGTTAGGAAGATATCTTGGAGAAGGGAATGGCAACCCACTCCAGTATTCCTGCTTTGAGAATTCCATGGACAGAGGAGGCTGGAGAGCTACAGTCCATGGGATCGCAGAGTCAGACACGACTGAGTGACTAAAACACACACACTAGGTTTGTCATAGATTTCCTTCCAAAGAGCAAGCATCTTCTAATTTCACGGATGCAATCACCATTTGTAGTGATTTGGGAGCTCAAGAAAATAAAATCTGTCATTGTTTCCACTTTTTCCCCTTCTATTCACCATGAAGTGATGGGACCAGATGCCATGATCTTAGTTTTTTGAATGTTGAGTTTTAAGGCAGCTTTTTTGCTCTCCTTTTTCACCCTCATCAAGAGGCTCTCTAGTTCCTCTTTACTTTCTGCTATTAGAGTGGTATCATCTGCATATCTGAAGTTGTTGATATTTCTCCCAGCGATCTTGATTTCAGCTTGCGATTCACCCAGCTACCATTTCACATGATGTACTCTGAATAGAAGTTAAATAAGCAGGGTGACGATATGCAGCCTTGTTGTATTTCTTTCCGAATTTTGAACCAGTAAGTTGTTCCACGTTTGGTTCTAACTTTTGCTTCTTAACCCACATACAGATTTCTCAGAAGACCCATAAAGTGTTCTGGTACTCCCATCTCTTTAAGAATGTTCCACAGTTTGTTGTGATCCACACAGTCAAAGGCTTTAGCGTAGTCAGTGAAGCAGAAGTAGATGTTTTTTCTGGAACTTCCTTACTTTCTCCATGATACAACAAATCTTAGTAGTTTGACCTCTGTTT
This sequence comes from Muntiacus reevesi, assembly GCF_963930625.1. Classification (NCBI taxonomy): domain Eukaryota; kingdom Metazoa; phylum Chordata; class Mammalia; order Artiodactyla; family Cervidae; genus Muntiacus; species Muntiacus reevesi. The sequence goes on along the minus strand of NC_089254.1, from coordinate 83,436,929 downwards.
CCTCTGCCTGTTTGAAACCCAGCTTGTACAATTGGAAGTTCTCGGTTCATGTACTGTTGAAGCCTAGCTTGAAGGATTTTGAATATAACCTTGCTAGCATCTGAAATAAGAGCAGCTGTATAGTAGCTTTAGCATTCTTTAGGACTGGAACAAAAACTGGCCTTTCCCAATCCTGTGGCCACTGCTAAGGTTTCCAAATTTGCTGACATATTGCATGTGGCACTTTAACAGCATCATCTTTTAGGATCTGAAATAGCTCAGCTGGAATTCCATCTACTACTCAGCTGTAAAAAGGAATAAAATTTTGCCATTTACAACAACATGCATGGATTTGGAGGACATTATGCTAAGTAAATTAAGTCAAAGAGAGAAAGAAAATACTGTATGATATCATATATATTATTCATGATATAGTTTACAACAGACTAGTGAATATAACAAAAAGAAGCAGACTCAAGCCTATAGAGAACAAGCTAGTGCTTACAGTGGGGAGAGGGAAAAATAAAGGGACAATACAGGGGTAGGGGAAAAAGAAGTACAAACTATTAGGTATAAAATAAGCTACAATACAGGGAAGATGGCCAATAGTGTATAATAACTATGAATGGAATAACTTAAAAAAATTGTGAATCACAGCATTATACATCTGTAACATATAATATACACAGAAACTGTACTAGAATAAAAAAGTTTAAACAAAAATTTAAAAATAGCCCAATGGCAGTGTATGGCTTAGAAACTGTATTCATATGACCCTTTTGTAAATTTAATCCAAATTTCCCCTGGTGTCATCATTTTAAGGGATATAAAAGAATTTTTATTGATAGCAATTACTCAAATTTGGTGAGCTTATTGTTCTCTGCCTTTCACAGAAGAATCTGTTTAGTCTCTAACTCTTCCCTACCCCGTGGACTGTAGCCCACCAGGCTCCTCTATCCATGGGATTTCCCAGGCAAGAATACTAGTGTGGGTTGCCATTTCCTTCTCCAGGGGATCTTCCTGACCCTGCGATCAAACCCACATCTTTTACATTGGCAGGTGGATTTTTTACCACTGCGTCACTCAGAAGCTCTTGCAGAACAATAGTCTGTTGCAATATTCCCCTTCATCACAGTATTTTTTCAGTATCCAGGGATATACTGCCTATGTTTACAGACAATCACCATATCTACTTCAGTTGAGAAACCACTTGAAGGAATGCATCATCACTGTCAAAGGCTGTGTCTCCCAGTGCATTCCAAATCTGCAGTTTAAGCATAAGAAATGGAACCACATTCTAGTCATAATTTATTGTGTCAAGCAGCAATGTTGTGCTCCAAAATGCAGAAAATGTCCCTCTCCCAAATCTCGTCTTTTGTCATAAAAAGTTCCTTCAGCTTCCACCCAAAGCATTTATTCCCAAGAGGCTCTCATTCGATAGGAGATCAGGAAAGAGACATGATGCCCTCCACAGAATTTGTTTCTAGTGCCCAGGCATAACTCAATGAATCTATAAGCCTGGTCATTCAGGGCCATGCAAATTAGAGGAGACATAGTGAAGAGCTCCAATAAAACGTGGTCCACTGGAAGAGAAAATGGCAACCAGCTTCAGTGTTGTTTCCTAGAGAACCACAAAGATGGTATAAAAAGTCAGAAAGATATGATACCAGAAGATGAGACCCCCCAGGTCAAAAGGTGTCCAATATGGTCCTGGAGAAGAGTTGAAAGCAATTAGTAAAAGCTCCAGAAAGAATGAAGTGGATGGGCCAAAGGGGAAATGACACTAGGTTGTGGATATGTCTTTTGGTGAAAATGAAGTCATATGCTATAAAGAATAATATTGCATAGGAACCTGGGATGTTAAGTCCTTGAATCAAGGTAAATGATATGGTCAAGCAAGAGATAGCAGGATTGAATATAGACATCTTAGGAATCAGCGAATTAAAATAGATAGGAATGGGTGAATTTAATTCAAATTACCATCATATTTATTATTGTGGGCAAGAATCCTTTAGAAGAAATGGAGTAACCTTCATAGTCAACAAAAGAGTCCAAAATGCAGCACTTAGGTGCAATCTCAAAAATTACAGAATTATCTTGGTTAGTTTCCAACACAAATCATTCCACATTACAATAATCTAAGTTTATGCCCCAACCACTAATGCCAAAGAAGTTGCAGTTGACCAGCTCTATGAAGATTTACAACACCTTCTAGAACTAACACCAAAAAAGGATGTCCTTTTCATCTTTTGAGGACTGGAATGGAAAAGTAGGAAGTCAAGAGATACCTGGAATAACAGGCAGGTTTGACCTCAGAGTACAAAATGAAGCATGGCAAAATCTAAAGAGTTTTGTCAAGAGAACACACTGGTCATAGCAAACACCCTCTTCCAACAACACAAGAGGTGACTCTACATATAGGCATCACCAGATGGTCAATACTAATATCAGATTGATTATGTTCTTTGTAGCCAAAGATGGAGAAACTCTATACAATCAGTAAAAACAAGACCTGAGGCTGAAGGTGGCTCAGATCATGAGCTCTTAATGCATAATTCAGGATTAAATTGAAGGAAATTGGAAAAATCTCTAGGCCATTCAGGTATGACCTAAATAAAGCCCCTTATGATTATACAGCAGAGGTGATGAAGAGATTCAAGGGATTAGATCTGGTAGACAGAGTGCCTGAAGAACTAGGGACGGATGTTTATAACCCTGTACAGGAGGCAGTGACCAAAACCATCCCAAAGAAAAAGAAATGCAAGAAGGTGAAGTGGTTGTCTGAGGAGGCTTTTTAAATAGCTGAGTAAAGAAGAAAAGTGAAAGACAAGGGAGAAAGGGAAAGATACATCCAACTGAATGCAAAGTTTCAGAGAACAGCGAGGAGATATAAGAAGACCTCCTTAAATGAACAATGCAAAGAAAATAGAAGAAAACAATAGAATGGGAAAGATTAGAAATCTCTTCAGGGAAACAGGAGGTATCAAGGGAACATTTCATGCAAGGATGGGCAGGATAAATTACTGAAATGGTAAGGACCAGCAGAAGCAGAAGAAATGAAGAAGAGGTGGCAAGAAAACACAGAAGAACTATACAAAAAAGGTCTTAAACACTTGGATAACCACAATAATGTGCTCACTCACCTAGAGTCAGACATCCTGGAGTGTTAAGTCAAGTGGGCCTTAGGAAGCATTACTACAAACAAAGCTAGTGGAGGTGATGGAATTCCAGCTGAGCTATTTAAAATCCTAAAAGATGATTGTTGTTAAAGTGCTGCACTCAATATGTCAGCAGATTTGGAAAATTCAGCAGTGACCACAGGACTGGAAAAGGTCAATTTTCATTCCAATCCCAAAGAAGAGCAATGCCAAAGAATGGTCAAACTACCGCACAATTATGCTCATGTCACATGCTAGCAAAGTGAAAGTGAAAGTCACTCAGTTGTGTCTGATTCTTTGAGACCCCATGGACTATACAGTCCATGGAATTCTCCAGGCCAGAATACTGGAGTGGGTAGCTTTTTCTTTCTCCAAGGGATCTTCCCAACCCAGGGATCAAACCCAGGTCCCCTTCATTGCAGGTGGATTCTTTACCAGCTGAGCCACAAGGGAAACCTAGCAGGTAATGCTCAAAAGCTTTCAAGTTAGGCTTCAGCAGTATGTGGACAGAGAAATTCCAGTTGTACAAGCTGGGTTTCAAAGAGTCAGAGGAACCAGAGTTCAATTTGCTAACATGTGTTGTATCATGAAGAAAGCAAGGAAGTTCAAGGAAAAAAATCTGCTTCATTGACTATGTCAAAGTCTTTGACTATGTAGATCCCAACAAACTATGGAATATTCTTAAAGAGATGGGAGTACCAGAACACTTGATGTGTCTCCTGAGAAATGTGTATGTGGGCTAAGAAGCAACAGTTAGAACCAGATATGGAACAACTTACTGGTTCAAAATTCAGAAAGGAGTACAACAAGCCTATATGTTGTCATCCTGTTTATTTAACTTCTGCACAGAGTATAGCATAGGAAATGCCAGGCTGAATGAATCACAAGCTAGAATCAAGACTGGCAGAAGAAATATCAACAAACTCAGATGCAAAGATGATACCACCCTAATGGCAGAAAGTAAAGAGGAACTAAAGAGCATCTTGATGAAGGTAAAAGAGGAGAGTGAAAAACCTGGCCTGAAACTCAACATTCAAAAAACTAAGATCATGGCATCTGGTCCCATCAGTTCATGGCAAATAGAAGGGTAAAAAGTGGAAACAGTGACAGATTTTATTTTCCAGGGCTCCAAAATCACTGCAGATGGTGACTGCAGCCATGGAATTAGAAGACACTTGCTCCTTGGTAGAAAAGCCAAAACAAACCTAAACAGCATCTTAAAAAGCAGAGACATCACTTTGCCAGCAAATGTTCATATATTCAAAGCTATGGTTTTTCCAGTAGTCTTGTTTGGATATGAGAGTTAGACCATAAAGAAAGCTGAGCACCAAAGAATTGATTCTTCTGAACTGCATTGCTAGAGGAGACTTGAGAGTCCCTTGGACAGCAAGGAGATCAAACCACTCAATCCAAAAGGAAATTGGTCCTGAATAATCATTGGAAGGATTGATGCTGAAGTTGAAGCTCCAGTATTTTGGCCACCTGATGAAGAGCAAGTGAAGAGCAAACTCATTGGAAAAGACCCTGATGCTGGGAAAGTTTGAAGGCAAAAATAGAAGGGGGCAGCAGAGGATGAGATGGTTAGACAGCACCACTGACTCAATGGACATGATTTGAGCAACCTCCAGGAGATAGTGAAGGACATAGGGGCCAAGCGTGCTACAGTCCATGACATTGCAAATATTCAGATACAACTTATATGACTAAACAATAACAACTACAGGAAGAAACATGGTGCCCTCCATAGCATTTGTTTCTAGTGAGCAGGTTTCCATGGATTAAACTTCCTCAGACTTTCCATAGCCCCAAATAATGCCTTCATGACAATCAACTCATGAAAAGCAGACTCTTTTTAGGCCTGTCCTACCAGTTTTCAAGTAATGCTTCAGTTCAGTTCAGTTTAGTCGCTCAGTGGTGTCCGACTCTTTGTGACCCCATGAATCGCAGCATGCCAAGAAATGCTTAGTCATGCCTAAATCCTGGCAGTGAACTCAGTCCACTTTGAAGTTGAGATTCCCGTCACATAAGAATTTACACGCGAGCTAAGGTAATTTAAATGCAGAGATCTATTAGAAATATACCTTATTTTATGTAGTAGGTGTTTTCCTGAAACTTTTATATCAATTCAAAATTTGTAAATTAATTCCTATTTAAAATTGAATATAGAATAGTAAGTATTGGATTGACCAAAAAATTCATTCTGGTTTTTCTATAACGTCTTACGGATAAACGCAAATGAATTTTTTTGGCCATCTCAATACTTGGTTTCTCTGGGAAAGCCTCTTCTGATCCAATTCTTTTAATTTTCTAGATGGAAAAAGTGGCCCAACCAGTTTAAGCCTCCATTTGAGATAAACGTAGTCTGCCTCATTTTTCCTAATTGCTGCCAGTCTTCTACATCTGGCTTAGTGAGTATTCCATTATAACAGTTGCCTAGAAAGTTTGCTATTTTAAGGATTCATATGGAGAATGATAACAAAAAAGTGTATGTTTGTCGGGGCACTCTTTCTGTGTATTAGTTAATGGTGGGGGTGGGGGGCGGGTGGAAAAAGAAATCCAGAGATTGAAATGATGAAATCTAAATCTAAGTCCCTGTTGAATCTGGCTGCACCTAGCATTTTATACATGACACAAAGAAAGTGGCTCTTTTCCTACATTTATTTTTTTTTCTTATTCCAGATATGGTCAAAAACTAACAAAGTCATTGGTTATTTTCTATTTACAATCCTAGTATGGAGTATGGGACAGGAACTCTACTGGCATATTTTAAGACTTGGAGGGTTTTCTTTTAATAACTGAGATAGTTTATGAGTTGTTCTCTTGTTCAATCATTCATTCATTCAACAAGTATTTTTTTTAACACCTGTAATGTAACAAGTACTAAGCTAGGTTCTAGGTAAAAAGAGTGGAAAAGACATTTCCCTTGTCTCTTATTAAGACAAGAAGAGACATAAAAACAAGATAAGGGTGTACAGAACAGGACAAGAAGAGAAGAAATTTCAGTACGGTCTATGGTAAATGTACCCATAGAAGAGATATCTAACCCACAGAAAGCTGCACTGGTGTCAATTCCACCTCCTTTCCCCACCCAAAAACCTGCAGGATACTGCAAAGAAGAAGAGTTTATTTGGGGTCTTAAGGCAATGCAGAGACACAGATTCAGGTAACCCTAAAATAGTATTTCAAGGAAGGCAAAGAATCAGGGGCTTATAAAAGGCAAAAAAGCCACAGGTTGTTAAAAGCTGCCTGGTAAGAATTGTGATTGACTGTAACTTGAGTCAGAAAATATTTCTCCTTATGGAATTACAAGTTATTTTAAGGTAGGGGTCTGATGTGTAGATAACCTGTCTTGAGTTATTTTAGGGTAAGGGTTTGATAAGTATCTTGAATTTCTGGCTGGTGTTCTGGATGATTTCACCAGGTCAAAAGTCAGATTCCATCCAAGTTGAGATGTGCATTAAGCCACACTTCCTTAAAGTTGTCTTGACTCCATTGTAGAGAGCTCTCTTAGCAAAATCAACTCCATTTTTATTCTCCTTTCACACTGGAAGTAGTGATATCAAAGTGGAAACATTAAGTATGAATTGGAATTATCTGGGAAAAGGGTGGTGAAAGAGGTGAAGAGATCAAGACTGTGAGGGTGAAGAGTCAGAATGGAAAGCTCTTCAGATGACCCAGAGGTGAGACAGTACATGTTCTAGTTCCTGAAGCATTTCAGGGAGGAAGAATCAAGAGATAAGGCAGGGGAGACATACTTGAGTTGGATCAGTAAAAGCCTTGAAGAACATTCATGATATCAACTTCATTGTAGGAGACTAGGAGATATAGAAGAGCTTATGAGTAGTTGATTTGCTTTTCAGGAAGATCCTATGACTACAGAGTTAAATAGGAAGAAAAGAAAGAGAGACTCATCAGTTGTAGTTTATCCTGATGACAAAACATAGACTTATGTAGACATTGACAAAACACAGGTTTATGACTGCAGTAATAGAGACAGGTAGGCGTACCCTAGGACAGAGTTAGTAAGAAAGAGGCAGAATTGACAGGATTTGCTCACTAATTGAAGGGCAGGGCAGGGAAGCATACCTCACAGGTAAGCAGAGCATAGAAGCAAGACTCCAGTTTGTGAGGCAAAGTTCATTCACCCTTGATTCTCCACTGCCTAGCCAGCTGTCATGCAAAACATAGTGTGAAGCAAATATATGATGAATGGATGGATAAACATGGATTCACTGATTGACTTACTACATACACTTATTAGTTTAAAAAAGCAGAGAACTTGGGGGGAAAGATTAAAATAAAGAATGAACATTGCTAAAGAAAAAGAGAGCTCAATTTGAACAACTCAAAATTTCCCATCTAGGTTGAGACTTCTGTGATATCTTGTGAGATCTAAATCATAAGTTTAAGGGATTTAAGTAAAGCAAATAGTAAAGATTTGACTCAAACAATGCACTGGCTGATGTAGAGAAAACACACGCACACACATACTAAAGTAAAACTGGGAAAGAAAGCTAATACTATGTGAGAAATCCAGGCTAAGTAAAAACATTCTATGTGATGAACAGATAAATACACTAGTTATCCTTTTCCAAACCAGTGTAAAACTGAACTAGTACAATTTAACATAAAATTTTAAAACCAATAAGGTAGTGATCAATTTATAAGTATCTCAACTTTACACAGAAAAAAGGGAAAGAAACTAAAAAGTACAACAAAACAAACTTTATGCTATTTCTTCATATACTATTCCTAATTATAATTATTAAATAACTAAAATAGCAAATGTCTAATTTTTTTTTAAAAATGTGAAACTAGGCTCAAACCTGATAAACTACAGCTTGTGCAATTCTGTCCCATACAGCTTGTGCACAAACAGAAACTCATACAAGAAGAGCATGTACCAAAACTACTGAATTGACTGCCAAATCTAAACAAGGAAATAATAAATCTGAGCGAGAATCAAGAAAAAGATTAAAGACTGCCAGTAGCTTCCCTAGATAAGAATAGATTTAAACCATTATAAAAATATTCTACCAAGGGAATAGAGGTTCCAGTGACACAGAAAAAAGAAAATCAAATCAAGACAACCAGTGAATCTTAGGAGACATCATATTGTGTCATCAATAGCTGGTGCTATGAATTTTTTTCATGGGTGTGGTACAGCCTGCTAACAAATCTAGTATTTTAACTGGAACATCAATCATTAGCTTCCACTGCCCATCAGTGCAGAGATAGCTCTCTGAGCTCTTTCACTTTTGACTTGAGGCAGAAAGTGCCCAAGTAGGCACTTTCATCACGTAAAGCTTAGTTATCACCTGATTTTTCTCTTCCTATGACAATTTTCTATTATTCTGTTTCAAAGATACCCCGCTTACCACTGGTTTCACTTAATTATTCCGTTAAGTCACTATTTCTATACCACGTAGTTCAATTAATGGGACCTCTGTGCTGTCCAGAATTGTTTCAATTCTAATTTCTTGCCTACTTGATCATTCTCACCACTCAGATGAGGGGCTATCTATTTTTTTAAATTGCAGCCTCTAGGTTTGAATTTTTGTACCAGAAACATCATTTTAATAGTTAGAAACACTGTTATTTATGCACCAGCCTCTCAGACAACAATTGCATCTAGATGCCAGAGTATTAAGTGTCTGATGATGCTCTTTCCACCCACTGTAAATTTTGGTGCCCAGTTCATTTGAACTGTAACTGAATGTGCAGTTACCCATGGATTCTATCCACTAACCACTCACTTCCAGTCTTAGTGAATTCTCTTCAAATCCAAGTAATTGAATCATGTACAAACTACCCATAACAACAATGCCAAAAATATTATAACAACTAAAAGGTTCCAAGTTGCAACCAATATACTAGCAGAAAGGTATAATGCTATAGGATAGCTCAACTCTAAGAACACATACAGAGGAAAAATACAGAATTACAAACGTATGTGGATGATGGACTGAAGACAAGAACAATTTGGGTGGACTGAAATAAAATACAATTTCACATGTAAGTAATGGTCATAGAGCTACGTGTGACAGCAGCAACTGACAGATTCTTCTGACATGCAGTAGAGTTGGTTTCTGTAATTTGGAGTGCAAATAGTTATGAATCCATGAGGTAAAGATACAGACGCACAAGTAATAAATTCAATAAATTTTATCAGTGACTTCCCTTGTAGCTCAGGTGGTAAAGAATCTGCCTGTAATGCAGGAGACCCTGGTTTGATTCCTGGGTTGGGAAGATCTGCTGGAGAAGGGATAGACTACCCACTCCAACATTCTTGAGCTTCCTTGGTGGGTCAGCTGGTAAAGAATCTGCCTGCAATGTGGGAGACCTGGGTTCAATCCCTACGTTGGGAAGATCCTGTGGAGAATGGAACGGCCACCCACTCCAGTATTCTGGCCTGGAGACTTCCATGGACTGTATGGTCCATGGGGATGCAAAGAGTCAGTTACAGCCGAGCCACTTTCACTTTCATACAACAAACGGTAGCCTTAATGTAGATGCAATAAGGTAGGAAATGTTGGTCATGGAGTGGTTATAATACCATCAATAGCATTTTACCAGTAATCACAAACCAAGATCAACAATGAGGCTCATTTCTAACTGTAAGTGTCATTATATTTGTATATGAATATCTACATATAGTGCAGTGGTTCTCAACTGGGGCAACTTTTCCCCCCAGGGAGAATTTGGAAATATCTGGGAACATTTTGGGGCCATTAAAATGAAGGATGCTCCTGGCATCTAGTAGGTAGAGCCCAGAGATGTTATTAAATATCCTATACTGCACAGACGTTAAACATGCCTGAATTTATTTAAACAGCTGTCCTTGGGGGTGGGAAAGTGACAAACTGGGAGACTGGGACTAGCATATACACATTACTACATATAAAACAGATAAATAATAGGGACCTGCTGTATAGTACAGGGAACTCTGCTCAATACTCTGTAATGGCCTATATGGGAAAAGAATCTAAAAAGAAGTGTGTGTGTAAATATGTGTATTGATATAATATAGCAGAAACTAAAAAACACTGTAAATCAAGTACATGCCAACAAAAAAAGTTAAAAATAAAACTAAAGATATTTTAAAAACAAAACAAAAAATGAAGGAGCTGTCCTTGATTCCGATATTATGATCAATCTCTTGGTATAAAATACCCTCCAGAGCAAAGAATTTTCTAGTTCAAAATATCCATAGTGTTGAGGCACAGCAGCCCTAACATATAGTTGTTGAAATCACCCTGATGACCAAATTACCTCCAGTAGGCACCACCTCCTGATACAATCACATTGCGGGGATTAAGATTCCAATACATAGAAAGAAAGATTCTTTAAGAAAATTTCTTTTGGAATTTTTATCTCCTTTCTCCTTATCTCTCAAAAATTCCAAAGAGAAAATGTACCAGTACTTCTGGAGAGCTTATTCTCTGTAACTAAATTCCAAAAGAAATTTCTCTTAAATTTAAGATTTCAGTACACAGGAGGAGAGGAGATAAAAACATTTAGTCTATGACAGCTGGTAACCATACCCCTCTTTTACTTTAGAAACTATCTACCCTAGGATTCTTATATACGGTGGGGACAGAACTGACCCATCTGCCCCAGGCCCATGATGCAAATTTACTAGTCCGAACACTGCAAAACTCCATGACACAGTGATTATCTAAGTAACATGATGCTTGTCAGGGTGATGAGAACTAGACGTAAGACTTTTGCTTTAGTTGTCGGAAAAGAGGAGTTTGCTTGTGTGTTTTCCCCTGGAATTATTGCTAAACTGGTAGATGATAAGCCTAGGAGCTGCAAGGAGTTAGCACATTGAGGGAGACTGCCCAAGGATCATGGTTACACCGAACAAAGCTGAAAGGTAGAGAATAAAGGACTAAGACCTATTGACATCAATGAATGATAGATCCAGCTAAGCCTTTAGAAATCTATCTCAAACTTGTCAGTTAATAGACCCAGTTCTCCCTCTCGCTTCTTCTTTTCTTTACATAAGCTAGTTGCACTTAACTTCTGACACCTGCAGGAAAAAGTCCCTTTTAGCAAAGACATTTTGAGGCAACAAAAGGCATATACAATAGAATTATTTAAAAGAAAATCAGAACCAGATACAGGAGGGCAAAATAAGCCAATCCTAAGTTAATACAGTCCAGTATTTTCCAAAGTCTGATATATGTACTACTGATAGTGAGAAGATTTTTAAACATTATCAAGTCATTTATTCTGACACCTTAACAATATTTTGAAGTAGATTAAAAATATAGTGAGCATGCCAAATCCAAGTATCCTATTAAAATACATTTCTAAAAGTAAAAACCTGGCTTGATTAAAATTAGAATATAAATTATTCTGGAGATATGAGAATATGGTAAACATCATAAAGGTGTTATGCAAATATCTGAAATTTTGAAAGCATTGACATAGTTGACATGATAACATTAAATTTTGCTCTGAGTATCTGAGCAGACTGAGGCAGGGCAAGTGGGGTTCGGGGGGTAGGGTGTGGAAAGAAACACATTATTTTACAACTAGCCTCAGAAAAGAGAAAATGTACCAATGCTTCTGGAGAGCTGATTCTCTGTAAAATCCAAAAGAAATTTCTCACTTAGCAATCTCACAGAGAGACTATTAACTTATATAACTTAAGTAAAATATTCTGGACAATAGTCTTATCATCAACATAAAAGTAAATCCATAATATTTTTTCTTACAACAATCTTCCATTAAAGTCAAGAGTTTTTACACTATAACTTAGTGTATTTGGTTCTATAAGAGGCTTAAGTTAATGCACTATAACCATGCAGCCTCCCAGGAATCTAATTTAATGCAAAAATAAAAATTAGTTTACTTAGGGGTTTCAATCGAGAGCATTTCCTTTGAAAACTTTTCAAAATCCCACATTTCTCACTGAGTATTGAGAGTAACTGAATAGCAAAAAAATTAATGGTTTAATGCTTTCTTAAGTGGTTTTGAAGGACTGGTGTTCTGCATTTCTAATTGAGGACAGACTCTGAGGCTTTCAAAATCAAGAGAACAAAAGACAACTATTATTGATGACAAAAAAGAAAAGGCTTTTTTGTAATTCAAAGACTTTTGTATTAACTACAATTAGGAACCTTCTCATAATAGGTAAGATATCAACATAATGTCCCATAGGAGAGAATATGTTATTAGAAATCCATTTTTAGCAGGTCTTTTCAGTTAGGAACTATAGGAATAGAAATTGGAGAGTGGGAAACCTAACAATTTGTTGAAGAAAGAAAAATAAGGAACAATTATAATGGAATGGGTAGTCATGCCCTTCTCCAGGGGATCTTCCTGATGTAAGGATTAAACCTGGATCTCCATCATTGCAGGCAGATTCTTTAACATCTCTGCCACCAGGGAAGCCCAGTGGAACAACAGCAATAGGCAAATGAGAGAAACATCAGGAACTGGTCTTGGAAAGCATATCTTTGGAAACAAATGAAGAGCAAAGTGATAAAAAATGAAACCTGATCTAACAGAAGAGAGTGATAGAACATATCCAAAGAATAAAGCTCCTTGAGACATTGCTTTGAACTTGAGACAATGCTTTGCTATACTAAGAAAGCAGGAAGAGTACATTCTTTTCTATTTTAGGTATGAAACAATTTTAATCATAGCCTTTGTTTAAATAAATATGAAAAGTGTTAGTCGCTCAGTCATGTCCGACTCTTTGCAACACCATGGACTGTAGCCTGCCAGGCTCCTCTAATCGTGGAATTCTCCAGGCAAGAATACTGGAGTGGGTAGCCATTCCGTCTCCAGGGAATCTTCCTGACCTAGGGATCGAACCTAGGGATCAAACCCAGGTCTCTAGCACTGAAGACAGATTCTTCACTGTCTGAGACATCAGAAGACTAAGACAAAGACCTGAACTGTTTTTGTAGTGAATTAGTTGAAGAAATGCAGACTCTAGAAAGAAGCAGTACAAAAGCACTTATTCCTTTAAACCTTAATTTCTGATAATTTAAAGATTTATTATTTTTCTTTTACTCGCATACATATTTGCAAGAAAAACTACCTTATTAGCATATATTACTTCTTAGAAATTTATGGAAATTAAGAAGGGAATTAAAGGCAAAATATTAAATATTAGAGTAAAAGATCTTAGGTCTCTTTCTTACCATATTTCCCATAGAATTAACAGATAACCAATATTGTCTTTAGAGCAGTGATTTTTCCACTAATGATTACATTATAAAACCCTTAACTTGCAAAGATCCATAACATATTATAACCCAAACAATTGTATACTGTCAATCTCTCTCTTCACTTATACTGACGTGACATCCCTCTTTTCTGCTCCTGCCTAACTTGCTTAGAAAACAAGAAGGTTATTCCATACAGGCAATATCACCACTGGATTATCACCTTTCTTCACTCTCAATGTGATAACTCATTAACTTTACTTATCACTTGTAGTTTTGTTAATTCAAAAGAAATAAAAGACAAGAGCTTCCAGAAAGATGTTCATTTTTCTATGAGAAATTGACAAGCTTTTTGATTAATGCATACTTTGAATAGTGAATAAAATGCTCAAAATAATAAGCTTCTAAACCCTTACTATTATATATTTACAGCAAAAATATATTCAGACAGATTACTTAAATATAATACATAATTCCTGAGCAATCCAGTACTACTCTTGAATGTATTTTATCATTCAGAATCATTACCACATTCAAAACAAATTTTTGGTTTCTTCGTTTATGAGATGTTACATGTATCGGGAGTGTCAGAGAAAAGTAAGTAAGACTAGAGAGGAAGTTGGCACATGGCAGAAGATTTTCCAATGAAAATAAGAGAATTTTGAAGGAACTTAGCTGGCTACAGAGGGTGGTTACAGCATTTACATCCTGATGAGTGAGAACGGAAGTTTCAGCCATGATTCAAAAATTTTGCATTGGGAGAGCCAAGATGATTTAGAAGAAAAGGAGATTGAGACCTACAAAGATCTGGAGTAGTTTCTTAGAATTCTGAACAGCCCTCCTTTAGTTTTTCCCTCTCATCCTTCCCTTCCTCCCTTCCCTTTTATGTTTCTTCAATACTTAGTCAACAAATATTTATCGAGACTCCTAGGCAGCAGGGGATCAGGTAACTGAAAAATACAAATATACAGGATTGCATGCATATAAAAATACAAGGTCCATCACCTTCGAGTCAAGTGAGGAAACATAAATACAAATAAATTTGATTTGTTTTAGTCTGTAGTGGAATTACATGCAAGATTCCATGTGGGCACAAAGGAGAAAGGGGCATCTTACCTGGGAAACTCAGAAAAGGCTTCACAAAAGTGGTAAATACTTGAACTGATCGTTGAAGAACAACTTGCCACAGACACAATCTTAAGGAACCAGGAGAGAAGCCATTCCAAGCAGAGGGAATAAGGTGTGAAAAACGAGGCCTGTTGAGGCAACTCCAAGACTGATGGAGTGTAGAGACTGAGGGCTTGGGTGCAGGGCGAGGAGTTACCAGAGCAAGAGGTTGAATAAGTTGGTAGGGACAGATATCGAAGGGCTGTTTTGGAGCATGGGCAGAGGAGATGAAAAAGAGGTGATGATAGATGGTGAATAGGAGGTAAAATTGATAAGCTATAGTAGCTGGAGATGAGAGGACAGAGGCAGTGTAAGGGATAGGAGGACAGGATGGTTATGAGGTTTCTGACTGGAAAAGAGTACATATCAGTGTTATTCACTAAGACAAGAAAGCACCTGAAGAAGATTTGTAACTAAGATCATGAATTTGAACTTGTGCATGATGGCTTTATGGAGCTTATCAATTGAAGCTATAGATCTAGAGTAAATCCAGTGCTGCTTGAAGAGCCTGAGGAACATAACACGGGGATGTGTATGGACTTGCATCGAAGCAGGAAACTGTGATGGGATGACACATTCCCCTCTTGTGTGTCAGACTTTATAATGTGGGGGCACGTAGATCCTGGGTTCCCCAGGTGGCTCAGTTGTAAAGAATCTGTCTGCCAAGTAGGAGAGGTGGGTTCAGTCCCTGGGTCAGGAAGATCCCCTGGAGAAGGAAATAGCAATACACTCCAGTATTCTTGCCTGGGGAATTCCATGGACAGAGGAGCCTGGCAGGCTACAGTGCATGAGGCAGACACGACTTAGTGACTAAATAACAACAACATAGACACCATCATTACGTAGGAGCTGAGTCATCACATCAAGTCAGTTTTCCTGCTTATTACAGCTTTCCTCTTTCATTGATTCAGACTCTTACTCTAACTGAACATAAAGTAAACATACAAGATTCAGTGTCAAGATGTCTAGGTGATAAAAGAAGTACCAGTATTCCACTGAGTTTATCTTCCCAACCCTCTTAAAGGAGGAAAGATGGAAGTATGAAAAGAAAATATGTAACTTCATTTTTAAAAAACTTGTTCAAATTTGTTTAAAATGTTATCTTAGTCAAGGATCTGTAGAACTGGTCATCAACCTAAGTCTGTTTGACTATAATGTCTGCAGTATTTTCATTATATTATACTGCTTCTCAATAAAACTTTTAGACACATTTAATTAACAGCTGTTGCTAAATAATAAACCAAATATATCCAACGTACACTCTTATACTTTTTTGCTTTTTCCGTTTTTAGGCATTAGAAAATGAGGAGTTTGAACTAATAATTGCTAAGGTCCCTTGACTCCCAAACAAAGAATAAGGAACTTATTCAAACATGACCACTGACTTTGGCTAAATTATTTGAGCGTTCAAATACTTAAGTACTAAAAAAAACAAAAGTGACAGTAACTTCCAGCAATGGGGATTTGAGAGGCATGACTGATTTAAAATTATCAAATAGTATAGAATATAGGGGGGTTTTTTGGCCATGCCAAGAGGCATGTGCAATCTTGGTTCCTGAACCAGGGATTGAACCCATGCCCATTGCACTGAAGGGTAGAGTCTCAAAAACTGGACAACTAGAGAAGTCTCTACAATCTAGTTTTGAATATGAATTATACATATTAGAGCAATAATTCCATGAATCATAGTCACCAATTACCTGTTATATTCTACTGAGGTAATTAAAAGTAGGAATTTTATGCTCATAGGATTATAATCCTTATTGTGCCCCTCTAAGATGCCGGGGCATGATGCAGGCTTAAAAATAGGCTTAAATATTAATTTTTAAGCCAGAATAGATTATTTGTAATGATGAAAAGAATAATACAGGTTTATCTTCCTTTTTGCACTATCTTTCTGTTGTTGTTCAGTTGCTAAGTCGTGACTAACTGTGACCCCATGAACTTAGCACGCCAGGCTTCCCTGTTCTTCACTGTCTCTCGGAGTTTGATCAAACTCATATCCATTAAGTTGATGATGCCATCCAGCCATCTCTTACTCTGTTGCCCTCTCCTCACAGTCTTTTCAAGCATCAGGGTCTTTTCCAGTGAGTTGGCTTTTGGCATCAAGTGGCCAAAGTATAGGAACATCGGGCCTTTCACTGAATATTCAGTGTTGATTATCTGGTTTGATCTCCTTACTGTCCAAGGGACTCACAAAAGTCTTTCCCAGCACCACAGTTCGAAAGCACAAATTATCTGGAACTAAGCCTTCTTTGTGGTCAAAATCTCGTGTCAGTACATGACTATTGGAAAAACCATAGCTTTGAATAAATGGACCTTTGTTGACAAAGTGATATCTCTGCTTTTTAATATGGAGTCTAGGTTTGTCATAGTCTTCCTTCTAAGGAGCAAGCATCTTCTAATTTCATGGCTGCAATCACCATCTGCAGTGATTTTGGAGTCCAAGATAATAAAATTTGTCACTGTTTCTACTTTTGCCAAGTCTATTTCCCCATCTATTCGCATTCCAGCCAGACATCCTGGAATGAAAAGTCAAGTGGGCCTTAGGAAGCATCACTACGAACAAAGCTAGTGGAGGTGATGGAATTCCAGTTGAGCTAATTCAAATCCTGAAAGATGATTCTATGAAAGTACTGCACTCAACATGTCAGCAAACCTGGAAAACTCAGCAGTGGCCACAGGACTGGAAAAGTTCAGTTTTCATTCCAATCCTAAAGAAAGGCAATGCTAAAGAATGTTCAAACTACCACACAACTGCACTCATTTCACACACTAGCAAAGTAATGCTCAAAATTCTCCAAGCCAGGCTTCAACAGTACATGAACCAAGAACTTCCAGATGCTCAAGCTGGATTAAGATAAGGCATAGGAAACAGAGATCAAATTGCCAACATCCACTGGATCATCCAAAAAGCAAGAGTTCCAGAAAAACATCTATTTCTGCTTTATTGACTACACCAAAGCCCTTAACTGTGTGGATCACAACAAACTGTGGAAAATTCTTCAAGAGATGGGACTCCCAGATGACCTGGCCTGCCTGCTGAGAAATCTATATGCAGGTCAAGGAGCAAGTTAGAACTGGACATGGAACAACAGACTGGTTCCAAATCGGGAAAGGAGTACATCAAGGATGTATATTGTCACCTTGCTTATTTAACTTATATGTAGAGTACATCATGCAAAATGTCGGGCTGGATGAAGCACAAGTTGGAATCAAGATTTATGGGAGAAATATCAATAACCTCAGATATGCAGATGATACCAGCCTTATGGCAGAAAGTGAAGAAGAACTAAAGAACCTCTTGATGAAAGTGAAGGAGGAGAGTGAATAAGCTGCTTTAAAACTCAATATTCGGAAAACTAAGATCATGACATCTGGTCCCATCACTTCATGGCAAATAGATGGGGAAGCATTGAAAACAGTGACAGACTTTATTTTTTGGGGGGCTCCATATCACTGCAGACGGCGACTGCAACCATGAAATTAAAAGACACCTGCTGCTTGGAAGAAAATCTATGAGGAAAAGGGGACGATGGAGGATGAGATGTTTGGATGGCATGACTGACTCAGTGGACATGAGTTTGAGTAAATTCCGGTAGTTGGTGATAGATAGGGAGGCCTGACGTGCTGCAGTTCATGGGGTTGCAAAGGGTCAGATATGACTGAGCGACTGAACTGAACTGAACCTAGACAGCATATTAAAAAGCAGAGACATTACTTTGCCAACAAAGGCCCATCTAGTCAAAGCTATGATTTTTCCAGTAGTCACGTATGGATGTGAGAGTTGGACTGTAAAGAAAGCTGAGCACCAAAGAATTGATGCTTTTGAACTGTGGTGTTGGAGAAGACCCTTGAGAGTCCCTTGGACTGCAAGGAGATCAAACCAGTCCATCCTAAAGGAAATCAGTCCTGAATATTCATTGGAAGGACTGATGTTGGAGATGAAACTCCAATACTTCAGCCACCTGATGTGAAGAACTGACTCATTAGAAAAGACCCTGATGCTAGGAACGATGGAAGGTGGGAGGAGAAGGGGAGGACAGAGGATAAGATGGTTGGATGGCATCACTGACTCAATGGACATGAGTTTGAGCAAGCTTCGGGAGTTAGTGATGGATAGGGAGGCCTGGCATGCTGAAGTGCATGGGGTCGCAAAGAGTTGGACATAACTGAGCGACTGAGCTGAACTGATTTGCCAAAAAGTGATGAGACCAGATGCCCTGATTTTAGTTTTTTGAATGTTGAGTTTTACAGTAGCTTTTTCATTTTCCTCTGTCACCCTCATCAAGAGACTCTTTATTTCCTCTTTACTTTCTGCCATTAGAGTGGTATCATCTGTATATCTGAGGTTGTTGATATTTCTCCCAGAGATCTTGATCCCAGCTTGTGATTCATCCAGCCTGGCATTTCTCGTTATGTACTCTGCATAGAAGTTAAATAAGCAGGATAACAATATACAGCCTTGATGTACTCCTTGCCAAATTTTGAACTAGTGTGTTTTTCCATATTTGGTTCTAACTGTTGCTTCTTGACCTACATACAAGTTTCTCAGAAGACAGGTAAGGTGGTCTGGTATACCCATCTCTTTAAGAATGTTCCACAGTTTGTTGTGATCCACACAATCAAAGGCTTTCGTGTAATCCATGAAGCAGTTGTTTTTCTGGAACTCCCTTGCTTTTTCTATAATCTAACAGATGTTGGTAATTTGATCTCTGGTTCTTCTACCTTTTCTAAATCCTCCAGCTTATAAATCTCAGTTCATTTACTGCTAAAGCCTAGCTTGAAGGATTTTGAGAATTACTTTGCTAGCATGAGAAATCAGCGTAATGGTACAGTGGTTTGAACAGTTTTTGGTATTTCCCTTTTTCAAGATTGAAATGAAAACTGACCTTTTCCCGACCTGTGGCCACTGCTGAGTTTTCCAAATTTGTTGACATATTGAGTGCAGAACATTAACAGCATCTTTTAGAATTTTAAATATCTCAGCTGGAATTCCATCACCTTCTTAGTAATGCTTCCTAAGGCCCCACTTGACTTCACGCTCCAGGATGTATGGCTCTAAGTGAGTGACCACACCATTATGGTTATCTGGGTCAGTAAGAGCTTTTTTTGTTTAGTGCTTTTGTGCATTCTTGCCACCTCTTCTTTATCTCTTCTGCTTCTGTTAGATGCTTGCCATTTCTATCCTTTATCATCCTCATCTTTGCATGAAATGTTCTCCTGGCTTCTTTAATTTTAAGAGATCTCTCATCTTTCCTATTCTATTGTTTTCTCTATTTCTTTGCATTGTTCACTTAAGAAGACTTTCTAATCTTTCCTTGCTATTGTCTGGAACTCTGCATTCAGTTGGGTATATCTTTCCCTTTTCTCTCTTGCCTTTCACTTCTCTTCTTTTCTCAACTATTTGTAAAGACTCCTCAATTTTACTTTCTTGCATTTCTTATTCAGAATGGTTTTGGTCACTGCCTCATGTATAATGTTTTGGACCTCTGTCCATAGTTTCAGGCGCTCTATCAGATCTAATCCCTTGAATCTATTCATCAACTTCACTGTATAATCATAAGGGATTTGGTTTAGGTCATACCTGAATGGCCTAGTGGTTTTCCCTACTTTCTTAAAGCCTGAATTTTGCAATAAGGAGCTGATGATCTGAGCCACAGTCAGTGCCAGGTCTTCTTTTTACTGACTGCATAGAGGTTATCCATCTCTGGCTGCAAAGTATATAATCAATCTGATTTCAGTATTGACCATCTGTTGATGTCCATGTGTCTCTTGTGTTGCTGGAAGAGGGTGTTTGCTATGACCAGTGTGTTCTCTTGACAAAACTCTTTAGCTTTTGTCCTGCTTCATTTTGTACACCACGGCCAAACCTACCTGTTACTCCAGGTATCTCTTGACTTCCTACTTTTGTATTCCAATCCCCTATGATGAAAAGGACATCTTTTTATGGTGTCAGTCCTAGAAGGTCTTGTAGGTCTTCATATAACTGTTCAGCTTCCTTAGCATTAGTGGTTGGCGCATAGATTTGGATTACTGTGATGCTGAATGGTTTGCCTTGGAAACAAATAGAGATCATTCTGTCGTTTTTGAAACTGCACCCAAGTAATGCATTTCAGACTCTTTTTTTAACTGTGAGGGCTACTGCATTTCTTCAGGTCTCAGTAAAGTTACTCAACTTCTCTGTGCTTCCATTTACTTCTTTGTGAAATGAAAGGAATTAACTGATGATTGCTAAAGTTCTTTCCATCTTAAAGTTGTATAATAAGTTCCACGGGGGAAAGTCATTTGACTTTTTTGAAAGAAATGGACTGTGCTCTCGTGGCACGGTGGTAAAGAATCTGCCTGCAACTAGGAGACCTGAGTTCGATCCCTGGGTCAGGAAGATCCCCTGAAGAAGGAAATATCAACCAGCTCCTGTATTCTATGTTGGGGGAGGAGGAGGTGGTTGTTGGTGGAGGTAAATTTAATCCTTTGGATGTCCTCATGAAGGTCCATACATCATAATCACCTGATGAGGGCTACACTCAGCATTTCTGATTCGGTTTCTGATTCAACGTGGTGCTTGAGGTTTTACAGTTCTAACAAGTTTCCAAGTGAGAACCAGAAGGGGAAAACACATTCTGAGAACTACTGGTCTATCTCCTTAAGTCCCTAGAGATGGCCAGTCTATTGTATGTTGTTCTGGTTCTTGTTATCACTACAGTATTTCATTCCAAAGTTGCTTTCCAGACCAAGTCAACCTTGGTTTATTGTTCTGGCAACTGAATCGAGCTAAAAATGATTATTCCCAGAAACCCCTAACAATATGCTCTGTATTTCTCCTCTCAGACTGGGGCCCTGGATACCTAAGACTGCTCAGGGGTAAAAAAAAAAAAAAAAAAAAAAAAAAAAAAAAAACCATTTCATACTCTGGACATGCATTAGTTTGCTGGTCAACTAAGGTTGAGGCCATTCTTGTTCATTGTTGTTAGCCACAACCCCCCGCCCTGCTCCCATTAGATTGTGTGTTGATTTCTGCAGATTGTATTTTCTCTCCAAGGACTCTTGGAATATCACATGCTTAGTAGTATATGGCAGAGTTTGGAGAAGACTTAAAGTTTTCTTGACTTGATTTCAGAGCCTGTATAGCTATTTTGTAACTTATGAAAAATACTCAAATGTTGTGCCGTGGATCAAAAATGATCATTTGATTTACAAGTATACATTTAATATTATATAGGTTAAATATTATACAATATAATATACAATATTAAATGTATACTTGTAAACCTATTAGAGCTTCCCAGGTGGTTCAGCAGTAAAGACTCTGCCTGCAATTCAGGAGATGCAGGAGACACTGAGTTTGATCTCTGGGTCAGGAAGATGCCCTAAAAGAGGAAATGGCAACCCACTCCAGTATTCTTGCTAGGAAAATCCCATGGACAGAGGAGCCTAGTAGGCCACAGTCCATAGGGTCACAAAAGTTGGACAAAACTGAAGTGACTGAAATGACTATGAATGCAGGTTCAATATAAAGAATTAAAAAGATATTATATCGAGATGAGTAAGACATGATCCGAGCTCTCAGAGAGACTTAAGACTAATAATGGAGGAAATAGACATTTAAAAAGTAATGATATACAATGGAAAGTTACTCAGCCATAAAAAGGAACAAAATTGAGTCATTTGTAGAGAACTGGATGGATCCAGAGTCAATCATATAGAGTGATGTAAGTCAGAAAGAGAAAAATATATATATATATTAATGCATATGTATAGAATCTAGAAAAATGGTACAGATAAACTTATTTGCAGGGCAGGAATAGAGACACAGATGTAGAGAATGGACACATGGACATGGGGCGGGGGGAATGGGATGTGATAAATTGAGAGATTGGGACTGACATATATATACTACCTTGTATAAAACAGATGGCTATTGGGAGCCCGCTGGATAGCGCAGGGAGCTCAGCTCAGTGCTCTGTGGTGACCTAGATGGGTGGGGCTGGGGTGCAGGATGAGATGGAGGTCCAGGACAGAGGGGCTATATGTATACGTATAGCTGATTTACTTCATTGTATAGCAGAAACTAACAATACTATAAAGCAACTATACCCCTATTTTAAAAAAATGATAATTTCCAACTAGAAAATCTATATATCACTGGCTTTGACAACATATTATACTAAAAAAATGTATTATAATATTTTTTAATGGATTAGCTAAATAGCTATTCATAGATAAATGACATCAAGGTGTATTATCTTATGGTTCCAATCCATTCAACCATTACTAACTTTCCAAGGGCTTTTTCAGTTCAGTCGCTCAGTTGTGTCCGACTCTTTGTGACCCCATGGATTGCAGCATGCCAGGCATACCTGTCCATCACCAAGTCCTGGAGCTTACTCAAACTTATGTCCATCAAGTCAGTGATGCCATCCAACCATCTCATCCTCTGTCATCCCCTTCTCCTCCTGCCTTCAATTGTTCCAAGCTTCAGGGTCTTTTCAAATGAGTCAGTTCTTCGCATCAGATGACCAGAGTATTGGAGTTTCAGCTTCAGCATCAGCCCTTCCAATGAATATTCAGGACTGATTTCCTTTAGGATGGACTGGCTGGATCTCCTTGCAGTCTTAGGAGTCTTCTCCAACACCACAGTTTAAAAGCATCAGTTCTTCACTGCTCAGCTTTCTTTATACCCCAACTCTCACATCCATACATTACTACTGGAAAAACCATATTTTTGACTAGATGGACCTTTGTTGGTAAAGTAATGTCTCTGCTTTTTAATATGTTGTCTAGGTTGATCATAACTTTTTTTTCCAAGGAGCAAGCGTCTTTTAATTTCATGGCTGGTCACCATCTGCAGTGATTTTCGAGCCCAAAGAAATAAAGTCTGTCACTGTTTTCATTGTTTCTCCATCTATTTGCCATGAAGTAATGGGACTGGATGGCATGATCTTAGTTTTCTGAATTTTGAGTTTTAAGCCAATTTTTTCACTCTTCTTTCACATTCAACAAGAGGCTCTTTAGTTCTTCTTCACTTTCTTACATAAGGGTGGTGTCATTCGCATATCTGAGGTTATTGATATTTCTCCCAGCAATCTTGATTCCAGCTTGTGCTTCATCCAGCCTGGCATTTAGCACGATGTATTCTGCCTATAAGTTAAATAAACAGGATAACAATATACAGCCTTTATGTACTCCTTTCACGATTTGGAACCAGTCTTTTTTTTCCATGTCTGGTTCTAAGTGTTGCTTCTTGACCTGCATACAGATTTCTCAGGAGGCAGGTCAGGTGATCTGGTATTCCCATCTCTTTCAGAATTTTCCACAGTTTGTTGTGATCCACACAAAGGCTTTGGCATAGTCAATAAAGCAGAAATAGATGTCTTTCTGAACTATCTTGCTTTTTCCATGATCCAGTGGATGCTGGCAATTTGATCTCTGGTTTCTCTGCTTTATCTAAATCCAGCTTGAACACCTGGAAGTTCATGGTTCATGTACTATTGAAACCTGGATTGGAGAACTTTGAGCATTACTTGCATGTGAGATGAGTGCAATTGTGCAGTAGTTTGAGCATTCTTTGGCATTGCCTTTCTTTGGGATTGGAATGAAAACTGACCTTTTCCAGTCCTGTGGCCACTGCTGAGTTTTCCAAATTTGCTGGCATATTGAGTGCAGCACTTTCACAGCATCATCTTTTAGGATTTGAAATAGCTCAACTGGAATTCTATCACCCCCACTAGCTTTGTTTGTAGTGATGCTCCCAAAGGCCCACTTGACTTCACATTCCAGAATATCTGGCTCTAGGTGAGTGATCACACCATCATGATTATCTGGGTCATGAAGATCTTTTTTGTACAGTTCTTCTGTGTATTCTTGCCACCTCTTCTTAATATCTTCTCCTTCTGTTATGACCATACTATTTCTGTCCTTTATTCTACCTATCTTTGCATAAAATGTTCCCTTGGCATCTCTAATTTTCTTGAAGAGATCCCCAGTCTTTCCCATTCTATTGTTTTCCTTAATTTCTTTGCACTGGTCACTGAGGAAGGCTTTCTTATCTCTGCTTGCTATTCTTTGGAAATCTGCATTCAAATGGGTGTATTTTTCCTTTTCTCCTTTCCTTTTTGCTTCTCTTCTTTTCACAGGTATTTATAAGGCCTCCTCAGACAGCCATTTTGCTTTTTTGCATTTCTTTTTCTTGGGGATAGTCTTGATCCCTGTCTCCTGTACAGTGTCATGAACCTCTGTCCATAGTTCTTGAGGCACTCTGTCTATCAGATCTAATCCCTTGAATCTAAGAGATAAATCCTCAGCAAATATAATATGAAGTTGATAAATACTTCTTTAAGTTGATCAATCAATATATAGTAGCTTAGCATATTATTTAGAAATACATATATAAATGCCAAAAGAAACAGTTCAGACTGGATGACTCCTGGGGGAGCAAAGGGGATAGCAAATGAAGCACAGAGTTTCTGGGTTTCCCTATTGTTATAACCTTTGTAGTATCATTTTATTTTTTAATTCATATGAATGCATCACTTTTAATAAAGCTAAAAATTGATTTTCTAAAAGCTATATGTATTTTCAGTATGTACATACATTGAATTGTGTTGTATAAATTTGTATGGAAATACAAAAAACCTCAAATAGCCAAAGCAATCTTGAGAAAGAAGAATGGAACTGGAGGAATCAACCTGCCTGACTTCAGACTCTACTACAAAGCCACAGTCATCAAGACAATATGGTACTGGCACAAAGACAGAAATATAGCCCAATGGCACAGAATAGAAAGCCCAGAGATAAATCCACGAACCTATGGACACCTTATCTTTGACAAAGGAGGCAAGGATATACAATGGAAAAAAGACAACCTCTTCAACAAGTGGTGCTGGGAAAACAGGTCAACCACTTGTAAAAGAATGAAACTAGAACACTTTCTAACACCATACACAAAAATAAACTCAAAATGGATTAAAGATCTAAATGTAAGACCAGAAACTATAAAACTCCTAGAGGAGAACATAGGCAAAACACTCTCCGACATGAATCACAGCAGGATCCTCTATGACCCACCTCCCAGAATATTGGAAATAAAAGCAAAACTAAACAAATGGGACCTAATGAAACTTAAAAGCTTTTGCACAACAAAGGAAACTATAAGCAAGGTGAAAAGACAGCCCTCAGATTGGGAGAAAATAACAGCAAATGAAGCAACAGACAAAGGATTAATCTCAAAAATATACAAGCAACTCCTGAAGCTCAATTCCAGAAAAATAAATGACCCAATCAAAAAATGGGCCAAAGAACTAAACAGACATTTCTCCAAAGAAGACATACAGATGGCTAACAAACACATGAAAAGATGCTCCACATCACTCATTATCAGAGAAATGCAAATCAAAACCACAATGAGGTACCATTACACGCCAGTCAGGATGGCTGCTATCCAAAAGTCTACAAGCAATAAATACTGGAGAGGGTGTGGAGAAAAGGAAACCCTCTTACACTGTTGGTGGGAATGCAAACTAGTACAGCCACTATGGAAAACAGTGTGGAGATTTCTTGAAAAACTGGAAATAGAACTGCCATATGACCCAACAATACCACTCCTGGGCATACACACTGAGGAAACCAGATCTGAGAGACACGTGCACCCCAATGTTCATCGCAGCACTGTTTATAATAGCCAGGACATGGAAGCAACCGAATCCATCAGCAGACGAATGGATAAGGAAGCTATGGTACATATACACCATGGAATATTACTCAGCCGTTAAAAAGAATTCATTTGAATCAGTTCTAATGAGATGGATGAAACTGGAGCCCATTATACAGAGTGAAGTAAGCCAGAAAGATAAAGATCATTACAGCATACTAACACATATATATGGAAAGATGGTAATGATAACACTATATGCAAAACAGAAAAAGAGACACAGATGTACAGAACAGACTTTTGGACTCTAGGAGAAGGTGAGGGTGGGATGTTTTGAGAGAACAGCCTGTATATTATCTATGGTGAAACAGATCACCAGCCCAGCTGGGATGCATGAGACAAATGCTGGGGCCTGGTGCACTGGGAAGACCCAGAGGAATCGTGTGGAGAGGGAGGTAGGAAGGGGGATCGGGATGGGGAATACATGTAACTCTATGGCTGATTCATGTCAATGTATGACAAAACCCACTGAAATGTTGTGAAGTAATTAGCCTCCAACTAATAAAAATAATTGAAAAAAAAAAAAAGAATTGTGTTGTAAAACTGAAACTAATATTTTATGTTAATTATATCTCAATTAAAATAAAGACAATAAATAAACTTAGATTTCAACTCTGAAATGGAAAATGAACTACTGATAAACCTGATGCATAAAAACAGTAATAAAAATGAACCCCAAAATTACTGTAACAGAAATTACAAACTTCATCAATATAACACCAAAAAAGTTTTATGATAGAAGAGTCCATATCTTTCATTTTGATAGTTTCAGTGAGGTATTCATGGGGATGCATGGTATTGTCAAGTCATCATTAGCCAAACTGCTTACTCATTCATATGTAGATTGACTGTGAGTATATTATAATAAAGAGGTCAATGTTTTCCCCCTTGATCTGGAATAATTCAACTGAGAACCACTGAATATTCATTAAAGTAAAAGAGCAGTGGGGGGAAAAAACAACAGCAAGTAGCATATTGGGAACTATACCATACATAGTTACTATACATACTATACTATAGTTACTATACATACATACTATAACATACACTGAAATCATTTCTTGAATAAAGATTATGTTTTAGGTATCTGGAGACCAGCGGTAGTAACTACCACCGATAATTTATTAGCACAATTTAGAATTGTTTTCCACAAAGATCAATAAAGAATCTGAATGAGTTGTACATAAGCTATTTCTAAAAAAGTAAGCCCCAGAAAGGCTTGTACTCAAAATGAATTTAAAAAGGAAGGGAGGGGAAAATCATTTGCTAGCTTACTTATCAAGATTTTAGTTGAGGAAAAATGAAACATTTAACTTGGGAGAACAAGAACAAATTCTCTTAAACACTGCTCTATGCAACATTCACATAAATGTGCAGAGATATTTTATGTGAAATCCTAAAGCCATGGCACTTGGAGGTTGCAGGAGGGAAATGATATTCATCACCCCTGCAGTATCCAAGTTTACTGCTATTCTGTTACTATAACTGGGACTCTGCCATGGGAAAGCAGCACCCTGGACTGGTCATTAAGACCACAATGGCTGCTGAATGCCGCAGACCCTGTGTGTGGCTATCTGCACAGTCCTTTACAAGGAAGGGTGTCACTACATCTTTAAATAATTAACATTAGCAAGGGGAACAGGGTGTTTCAGAAGTCTTGTAACAGTACATCAACAATGACATTTGTAAAGAAGTGGATTAACAGAGCAGCAGGACAGGAGAAACTGTCAAAATATAAAGATAATGACAGGGAATGCACCTGGAAAAAATGCCCTTGTTTTCATAAGTAAGCTACCCTAATGTTTTCTGTTAAAATGAGGACTTAATCTTAAAGGATCTTAGCAAGGCAAGATGAAAATAAAATTTAAAATAGATTCTAATTGAGTCAAGGACAGTCAAATAGGAAATATTAAACAAAACTGCCTTATTCTTAGTGATATTCATAGACATTTTAAGAGAGCTTATGCATTTTATACATACAGGAAGATAAAATCCCCAGTCTTCTTAACCTAGCTTACAAACTTCAAGACACTTAGTTGAAGGGAAATAGAATCCTTCTTATTTCCTGGATCAAATCCAGTCTCTCAAACTGGGTAAAAAGAATTTGAGATAAGAAAACAACTTGCCAAAGAAAACAGAGAGAAAGATGTCTTGTGTTCTGCCAAAAAGAGGATATGCTATCAAGAATGAAAGAAAGAAGGGGACTTGCTAACACTGTTGAAATAAATATAGCTGGTACTACTTGGTCTCAGGGTGAACATGGAAAAACAGAATTGTTGTATGCATGCTAAAAGAGGAAAATTCAAATATTGCTTGCTCACGTGCTCATGAGAGTAAGGAAGTCCTATTTCCAATGCAGTGTTCACCCTTACATTTTTCACATTTTAAGAACAAAGAGTTGGAAAAAGCCTAGAGGGAAGCAAAAATAACAATGCAAGGGTAGAAAATACTTAAATTGCAATTTTGTGGACAAAACATACTTATAATTTGGAGGAAATGCTAGAGAAATGTTTTGGGCTTGAGACAAAAGCCTATGGTCATTATAATTTACCATTCTCATTTCTAAAGAAAAAAAGAAGGGCAAATAGAAAACTGCATTTAGAAATAAGACGTTGAAAATGTTCTGAAAGGGGAAAAAAAAAATTAAAACATAAATAGTCTAGGCTAAGGAGATTGTGAAAAGATCAGAACCCATAGTTCTCACCATAGGATAGATTCCACAAATTATAGCTACTGTGGAATCATCTATTCTCTCCTGTATCTTCTCTTTTCACAGTCCTTTTTCACATCTCTCTGTCCCATGTTCAAAAGGTTGATAATCTACAAGTTTTAAAAGCTGTTAGGCAGGCATAAAAATTTCTATCCTTTTTATTATTTAGAAACTAATGTGATCCTGTCTCTAGAATTATCGTTTTTTAAAGTTTTATAATTTCAGTTTATTGGGACATATATAACCTATGTGGCACAATATATAGCCTAACTAGAAAGTCTAACAAAGAAATTATGTCCCAAATTCACCACTATGCATTTGAAGAATTACACAGAGTTCCAAATATGAAGGGTAGTTTTCCAGGCCTAGATACAACAAAGGTAAAAATACACACTTCAACTCAATGCTAGTTCCCTTAGCTAAGGGAAGGCAGAGCAGACCACAGGCAACGATGATCAATGAGAAGACAAATAGTATTCAAATAACCACTCTGTATCGGGTTCTTTACACATGCTATCTTGGTAAATTTTATAACTCTGAAGTAGGTTTAATTATGTTTATTCTACACCTTTATTAAATAAAAATTATTTTCACTTTATGGATGAGGAAACAAACTCAGAATAGCAACTTGGCCAAAGTCCATAAAGCTGTAATGGCTGCACAAGAACTCCAATTGGACTATTTAAAGTCTATACTTTTGTTACTATCCTGGTTCACAGGTTTGTAAATATTAGGGCTCTAATCTCTACTTCTCAGTAATTTATAGTGCTTTCCACTGTCACAGTGGCTTTAATTTATAGGAATCTCACTTTTGATACGAGACAAACTGAGTCAGCTTCTATGTTTGTCAGTTCTGAAGTTCAACAGCAACTCCTTGTTTATATTTCTACTGCCTTTCTAAACCTAATTATTTTACAAAAACTCTGCCTGCTTTCTCAAAGTCACTTTTTTCCCTAACACTGAACCAAGGTAACTCTGACATATCCATATTTTATGTAAGGACTCTTAGACCTATGATTACATTTTCCTTTTAGATTTATTTCCACTCAGTTAATATCATTAATGCAGCCTTCATTTTAATTTTTTAATAATATTTTTAAAGAGTATTGATAATGGCTTAACAATCTGTTTAGTACACCCAAGATTTGTACTGGAAGCTTTCGGTAATATTAAAATCAAATAGTTTTACCAACTTTCATTTGTCAACGTATAGATGTCTTGAGTTTAACATACGTTTTTTTGTTTAATAATAAGCAAACATGATGCTAAGTAATGTTTATGTAATAAATGCTCATTTGTTTAAAGTGGAGATGTTTATTCTAGAATTCAGAGCAGTGTGTATTATTTATCATCTCCACATTACCGAACTTCGTTTTAAGACAGCTGTCTAATCTACTGAACAAAGAGTTACCCTAGGTAGTTTCCAATATTGAATGTAAATTTTTAAAAGATTCCTGAGATTTACTTCTAAGCCTCCCTCCAAATCTTTGGTGTGACGAGACAAGAACCGAGGAGCATACACTCGCCTGACATAAGGATTAACTTAGATGATGTATTTTTCTGAGTGACATCTCTAAATGGGTACATTCATTTTGGATAAAGAAAACAAGGCCTTTGGAGTTTGAAAGAAAAACACGAGGAGGGGAAAAAGAAATATTTTTCAATTCATAAAACAGCAGGGGAAATGTGTGGAGGACCCATAAAGAAACAAGCCCGAACTGCAATGTTACAAATACATTTACTAATCCCTTTGAGAAATACCAGCGGGCAGTAGAAACCTTTTCTAAGGGCCTTGGCTTTTTAGGAACGTCCATCAGCAGGTCTCTTTCACAATCCTGGCAGAGGCCTGTTCGTCCATTCCCACTGTTGGAAGTTGGGACAAAGTCTGAGAAACCGCAGGCACCTGCGGCTCTGAGCGAACTGGCGAGGAACACAGGGAAGGGCGTCCCTTCTCCCATTTTCCTTCTCCAGCTTCCAGAACTTTCTGACAGGAGCTCGAAAATCTGGCAGTCGTGCCTCAGAAATAAAAGCTATTTCGGGGACGAAGACCTGGGTCTGCACTGACGCTCCGCAAAGGTGTGCGTCTCAGAAGAGGGGATGACAGCTCGGCGGCGGAGACCAGCCACCTCCTCTCTTCAAGCCTCCGTAGAAGACGACTACCCAAGGAACGAGTTCGGACGCCGAAGCCTGCAACGGACCCACAGCCCCGCGTCCGACCGCAGAGCGCGCACAGCCCGCGGATCGACCGGAAGTGGGCGTGGCCTCGGGCCGGCTAGGCGAAGCCAGGCGCGGCGTGGGGAGGTGGGGTTCCTCCCGGGCCCGGCCCGCAGCCGCGCGTTTCCGGCGCGCTCCCCCGCGTCTAGCGTCCTGTGGTCTCGCCCGTACCCCGCTGCCATGTTGGATTGTGAGGCCGTTGCCGCCGCCGCCGCCACTGCCGCCGAAGGAAGGTTGGGGGAGGAGTTGGGAGTTTAGCGCAGCCGCCGGAGTGCGAGGACAACGACCGTCCAGCCGGAGCCTAACCCGGCGGGAACGGGGAGCTCCCCTTTCTCACCGCGGCCCGCCGTCGGCTCCTCCTCCCGTGGCCTCCTCCCTGCGCCGGAGGAGCTGCGAGATGCTACGCCTCTGATTCCCCTCCTCCCGCCCCTGTCACCCAGAAGGGGAACGAGCGCTCGCCCACTCGCCGGAGGAGACGGCCCTGGCCTCCCTACCCCGCTGGCGAAACCATGAGCTCCGGCCAGCAGCAGCCGCCGCCGCCGCGGAGGGTCACCAACGTGGGGTCCCTGCTGCTCACCCCGCAGGAGAACGAGTCCCTCTTCACCTTCCTCGGCAAGAAATGTGTGGTCAGTGGCCGAGATCCGCATCGCCGCCCCCGACCTTAGTCTCCCGGGCCGGGGAAGGAGAGCCGGGAAGTGGGAGTTGGGAAGGAGGCGGGAGCGACGCGGGGAGGGTCGGACTGCCGGCCAGGCCTCTCTCTGATCTGGCTCCTTGGGTGCGGGCAGTGCGGGCCGGAGGTCGCCTCCCGGACTTGTCCGAGGAGCAGGGATGTGTCAGGTCCGCAGGCCTGTGCTGGAGCCCTGCTCGCTTGGACCCGGGTCCGTGCCTCTGCTGCTGGTTCAAACTTTACTGTCAGGCCTCGCGGGCATCTTTTTACAGGAGCTGCTTGATCGTAGAAACTGGGCTCCTGGACTGGCCCTCGCTTCTCGTCGTACGACCCCAATGTGGGGGCACTTTCCTTCATAATGCCACCGGTTTCAGGAGTGGGTGGGTCGGGGACCGAAGCCCAGATCTGAATGAATCGGACCGTAAGGTCGTCTTTTATTCTCCCTTGAGGATCTCAGGAAGGAGTGAAGTCGAGTGGATCGGTTTAGAACGGGGGGCTGGAAATGCTGCTGCTCCCCACTGCAGAGGAACGAGGTTTATTTCTCCAGCAGTCTTGCTCAGGCCTGGTTTCTCTCTCCTCTCCACTGTTTTTGTTGTTTGTTTGTTTGCATTGGTGGGAGGTGCTGCTCTCCCAGAACCCAGCTCAGGGGATCCGCGATCTCCAGCAGTTCTTGGCCTTTTGGGATCTGAGAATGAGTCTTAGGTCGGTGCTGTGCGGCCTTTTCCAACTCCAGATGGCCGGTTGGAGCCAGCAGCTCTGCTGTGGGAAGGGGAATGTGTTGTTGACGGAAGCATTCATTACATTGGCTGCTGGTGCTTCTGGGGGTGGGGAGGTTGTGCTCTGTGGGGTAGGCCTTGTCAGCCTGCATCTTACTGGGGTGGCCGAGTTGAGCTGTGGTTGAGACTGTTGAAACGGTGTTCGGGTCCCTTTCTCCCCACTTCACTGGTTAACACCTGCAGAGTCTGTGCCCAGGAACCACCGAGGGAAATGTCAACAGAGCCGTACCTTTTACAGCTTTCCTTCCTAATGTTAAATGTGTCACCCAGACTGTTCCTGCTTGTTTAAGAAGTTAGGATTAGACAAGTTCTGGGAAGTTACTGGATTAATTGTTAACTTTCTAGGAGTTTACCCTTTGTATCCTGTTCCACCTGGTAGGAGATTGAATCATTACATTCCGTGCAGATGTGTTTCATATTTCAGAAGTTAGACCTGACTAGACTAAAATGAGGGAGGTGGCTTAAAATCAGGACTTGGGAACTGTGAAGACAGTCAAGCCCCCTCTTCACTCTCCCCACACACTTTTTAAACAAACAAGATAACTGAGCCGGTGAGCCATATGTCACAGCAATTTAGTAATGTAATCGGAACTAGAAAAGCAGGACTCCTGATGCCTGTTGTGTTGTACTTTCCACTACATCATGTTGTTTTAGAAGTTTTTTTCTTAACTTGTTACTGATTTATTTAAAAGTGGTGTTAAAGGAATAATCATTTTTCTTTTTCACCAGAAGCTGATACAATTAAAGTTTAAGATTCCTAAAGCAGCCCTAATTTGTGCATATTTTCAATGTAGGAAAATCTGTAGCAATTTGAAGGTGACATTATCTGCAAATGAAAAGTTTAAAAAAATTTTTTTCTGGTATACTACTTATGTTATATAATCTGTCTCAGAAAAGGAAGTAGTTGTACCATGTGTTACATACCAGACACATTAGGCAGGGAGGGACATTACATTTATATACAAGCATACTGACTAATTGCTCTGCATTTCCTATAATGTTTACTGATGTCAAAGAAATGACAGACATATAAGAATACAGCGATAGATAAGGAATGAATTTCTGTTATTTAGAACCACACTGTTGGAGTTACCTGCTCTTGTTGTATGAAATAGTTGCAAAGATTAGTATTTGAAGTCTCCAATTATTAGTAAAGAATGAGATCTTAATTTTCTGGAACAGTTTCCCCTTCCTCCCCCTTTGCTGACTGTGCAATATTTTGTGCATTACTGAAATATTTTGTCTCATTTAAAAAAAAAATCATGCAGTGAGATTTACAGGTCAGACCAAATTTGTTAAGCAAGAAGGGCATTCAGAGCTCTAAGAATTCTCAAGAAAATGAAGCTGGAGTAGTTATAGTCCTAGCTCTCAAAGAGTTTCATTCCTGCTTTCTCTCAGCAAATTAGTATTGAGTAGCTAATTGTTGAGGTCAAAATCAGAGTTGATGTGTCCCCTAAGGTAGCTTACTGAATCTGGATAGGGAAACTAATGTGTAAAGTGCTAAGTATATTAGTACTTCACAGTGACTGGTTAAGACGCTGCATGTTACAATGGAAAATATCCTGGGTTTGTAATCAGCAGTCCGGGGTTTAAATTCATGGTGTCAATTTGGATAAGCTTCTTAAGCCCCCCGTCCTAGAATTGGTTTCCTCATTTCTAGAATAGGGATACATCACATTGGGTGGTTGTGTGTATCAGGACTGTCCATAAATGTGTGGATGCTGTTATTTTTATAAAGGTTTAGGAGATCACAAGATAAGATGAGTAAAGGCTTTTTAGAATGGTCAGTACTTGAATATTTAAGTCTAGAGTATAGTCGTCATTGAATGCTCGAGTCCCTGTCAGTCAGTCCTTCATATCTATAAATTCGGAGGGTTGACTGGTCCCCCCAAGGTGTGAGAAGTATGAAACAGCTTGGGAAGTCATGGGACCTGCTGATGGTATGTTACAGAGCAAGAAGGGTTCTCAGGTTTACATATGCGTTGGAATCATTGGGAGATTATCACAAATGTGTATGGCTAGGTCAGATTCCTAGATAATATTCAGATTCGTTGGTCTGAGGTGGAACTTCGGCATTTCTGTTTTTAGCAAGCTTAACAGAGACTAAGTTACTTCATAGTTTGAGAATCACTGCTGAAATTCACTGTTTTCTAATAGGGTGATCCTGAAGCACGTTGGAAATGTTAATAGGTTTCCCCTCAATTTTTGGCCTATATTCTGTAAGTTATGATTAAGTTGAGCTCTTTTAGGATGCCATTTCTCTATCCCCTTAAAATAACAATGCATATTTCATAGATGTGGATGTAAGAGAGATGTAGTTGAGGAAATACTGCACTGATTAGTGGGATACCACAAGATCAGATTTGACTTTTAAAGTTCAAGGAGAAAGGTGGAGTCACTATTGAAGGATTGGAGGCAAAGGAGGTCAGATACATGTTTACAATAAGCTCCATGAAATATGATGAGGGTATGAATTAAACCAGTGCTGATGGGATCAAGGCAAAAAGACTCCAATAGAATTTCATCCCCCTTAGAGGGCATGAGAGAGGGAAACTGGGGAAGAGGCACGTATAAAACAATCAGCAGAAAAAGTATGTAGAAGCATGCATGTGTCACTGTGTGTAAATATGCCTAGATGTTAGTGAAACTCTTAAGTTGGTGATTGTTTTCATGAAGGATGTGAATCTTTAGTAATCTATAGTTTTACCGCAGTTTTTAAAAATAGATTTTGAGAATGCTTAGGTTTCATTTAAAGCCATATGTAAATATATAAACATATGTCAATATACTTTTACATAAAGTTAATAGTTCTGGTGCAGTTCATAGCTGTTAGTATTTTCTTGGAACAATTAAGGGTTAAACACAAGATCATTAGGTCTTGTTCTTTTGCCTTTCATGTCATGTGATTAGTTATTTTCTATAAAGAGCATAGCCATCTTGCCAAGGAGAGTTAAATATGTATATATGTTCCTTATTCAAGGACGATATTAAGAATTGGGGAAAAAACAAAACCTGTACTATCTCTCAGCAACCATCTCCCATTTGGATTGGGGTTAGAAATGTTATTGACTGTTACCATTCCATGCATATTTATTTGGTTTGTTTTCAAGGTTTATTGATATTTAAGGAGACATTTTAATTAAGTGATTTTAATGTTTATTTATGTATTTATTTTTAGTTCCTTAGCACTTGTTTTAACTTGCTTATTATCGTCTTTTAATTTTTGTGTATTTTTTTTCTCACCCTGTATGTAATTCTGTGAGATTAGACCTTATGTCTACAGTCTTATATAATTTTGATAGTAACCAGCATATAGATCACTGCATATTTCTTGATTGCATAATTAAAATAGCTAATTTGTATACTCCTTAGTTCATTCAGCATTTCTCATTGCTTGATCAGGTTGTTAAAACCTTCAGTCTCTAATGCACATGGTATCTGGACTTTGGTCTTCATTTATTAGGAGAATAAAGCGGTTTAATTCTTCTGCTTAACTAATATGGTTGGTAGCAGTAGCTGTCCAACAGTTAACTTTATTTCTGTTCTAAATTCTTAAATAGGTTTAGAGGGAGAGGTGCCTAGAGGGATCATTGTCTTGATGAAGGCCTAAATTGAGGCAGTCCCGGAGGGAACTTAGTTCTGGGAATATATTTCACCTTGAGTTTTATGTTAGGAGGGAAAAGGTTAAAATTCATGGGATTTGGAAGAGACAAAGACGGGAAGACAACCTAAGCTAGTGAAGAGGAAAAGAGGTGAGTACAAAAGTGAATTTCATACAGGATAGGCAGTAAGCACAAGAGATTTAGAAGAATCCAGCAGATCTGGGTTTATCTATCCTGTTTCTTGTTATTCTTAGCTCTGTAGTATAGGCAAACTTCTTCACAAGTATAAGCCTTAGTGTCTGTATTTGTAAAATGGACTTAGCCAAGGATTTCAGAGACTAGTGCAATGATGTGTGTAAAGCAGTTAGAATGCCTGCCCCTGATAAAGTGTTTTGGGAGTTTAGAGAAGCATGTGAAAGAATGTTGTCATTAATACTGTTGACTACTTGGTTTAGATTTCTTGTTACTGTCAGGGAGGTTTTAAAGTAAAATCTTGAACTGTATATTACATTTGTTTTGATTTAGCTAAGCTAATTCTAACATTTTGGCTGAAAGTCAGTACATTAATAGAGTATGTAAATAAGCGTTAAACAGCAGCTGGAACAAATCTATTTGGGGAATTTCTGGGTAACTTTAGCCCCTCTGGTTGCTGACCAGAAAGGGAAGAGGGGGTACTTGTATAAGAGGAGTTCCTGGGTTTTAGTCCACGCTCTGCTACCAATTAATTATGAGTGTGAACAAGAATCTCCATCTTCCTGACTTTCCTGATCACTTTCCTGATCTGAAACTGAGTGGTTGGACAGAATACACCACAGTCTGTCCACCTTTAATGTTCTACCACTCTAAATATTCTAGCTGCCAGGGACTCCGGCAGAGAAAGATCAGCCCTTCTGTTAACCTTGACATGTTTCTGTTTTGCACAGTAGAGACAAAGATAGTATATATCTAAGTGCAAGGTAGATTATCGAAGTGCAAGGTAGATCATCTAAAACCATTTCATTGCAGATCCCCATTTCTAATTCACTTTTTCTTTAGCATCACATTTTAATAGGCATTTTATCTCAGAAAGACCAGAGTGAACAGAGTTAAACAGCGTTAGCATTAGTAATGGAATAATCAACTCTTAACTTTGAATTATTATTATTATTTATTTTAATTACAAGGCATTTTTATATTACTATAAGTATGCCTTTTAATTAAGATGGAGTTACTTTAAAGAGTTCCTCTTTCGTTAACCAATTCCATCTAGAACCTTATTTTTTACATGACACTGTATTAGTGATATGATAATAGTTTGGTGTTACCCTTTATTGCTTATGATCTAAGGTTAAAAATAATTTGCTTTTTTTTTTTTTTTCTTTCAGTTTTTAGTTTTTAAGTGTTAGACTCAATAGTTATAGTGAACCACTTGGTTATTTTAGGGAGATTAAAAGTTGAGGTTTATAAGAGCAGGTAAGAATTCAGTTTCATCATAAATATTCTGAGAGTCATAGCTTTGATCTAACAGATTAGAACTCAGCATTTTTAATAGATTTCACTTTCACTGTAAAGATTCTGGAAGCAAAACAAGTTCATACAGTCTTGTCCAGACTAATGTATATTGCTAATGTAAATAAAATTCTTACTGCCATGTGACTGAATGATCTGCTATTTTTTAAGTGTTAAATGTTGTTTACTAATTTAAAAATGTTTGGAATATTTGACTATATTCATAAATGTAGTGTAACAAAAATGTATTCTGTCTTTATTTATTGTATCTACATCAGTATTCTTGGAAGTAATAGAGGATTACATCATTATAGTGTTAATATGAGAGTAAAATTATTCGAAAACACCAGTTTCACTTTACGATGTGTTATAAAGGAATTTATGACTTTTTTTTTTTTTTTTTAAGAGACCAAATAACTGGTGTAATGTGGAGGAGGTGGCTCTAAAAAAGCTCTCTTTAGAAAATAGAATCCAATGAAAGGTTTGGAGTAACTTCATATTTCAGTTGGTATGACTGTCTGTTATAATAGTTTAATTGTTTTCAGTGTCCTTGGCTCCTTGGTTTGTCTGCCATGGTGATTTTGCTTTTTAACTTATTTTTTACTTCACCTGAAGATTGCTATAGAAATCTGTCTCTGTAAAAGGAGTACTCTTTAAAGACTAGGTAAATTGAAACAAAGAGAAGTACAGAAGACATCTGGGGAAATAAAATGCCTTAAAAAAACTACCACCAAACAAATACACAATAACTTTAGGACAATGAAGCGTTTTAAAGTTAAAACTTTTATGTTAAACTTGGAGAAGCTAAAAGTATCTAGTATTTTTAAGTGTTAAAATAGAAGTGAAGTTGTTTATCATTTGGTTACAAAATAAATTTAAGTGAAATTCTCTCTCCATACCAAAATACCTAAGAAATTGCTTGGTAGTAAAGGAGCTGATTGATTTGTATGCAGTGCATGAAGCTAATCAAATGATTTCCTCTATTTTTATTTATAAAATATCATCATGATCAAGAATCAAGGACTTGCTGAGTACATAACACCTCAGTATCTTGGAATACATGAAACGGGTAAGGAAGATATAGTCCTTACCTCTTAGTTCTTCATTGAGTAGTTAGGGAAGACAAAAATTATGCACATAAAGATACATTTTGCAAGCCAGCGTAAAGTTTTGAATATTAGAAGAGGTAGGTATATCACTGTGAGTTTTAATACGTCACTATGGGGCTCGAGCATGATGTCTTGAATGGCCTGTAGAATTTATGTCAGAACAGGAAGCCCCTCAGTTCAAGTGTAGGGAAATGTGTGAGCAGCTATGGAGTAGAAAATTTGCAGGGAGTATTTGCAAATACTGAATATACTGGCTTGGCTAGAATTGAGAATGGTATTTGCTTGAGGACATACTGAATGATAAGTTTGAGGGATAAATTGCAGCCAGATTTTAGAGAAGACCTTGAATGTCAGACCTAGGGATTGAGCTTTAGTCCCTAAGTAGGAAAAAGTCATGCTCCCCAGGTGGCACAGCCCTAACGAATCCGCCTGCCAGTGCAGGAGACAAGAGATTCGGGAGTGATCCGTGGGTCGGGAAGGTCCCCTGGAGTAGGAAATGGCAACCTGCTCCAGTATTCTTGCCTGAGAAGTTCATGGACAGAGGAGCCTGGAGGGCTATAGTCCATGGGGCCACAAACAGTCAGACATGACTGAGTGACTAAACACATAACTGAACATATAAAGGGAGAAGTCACAAAGATTTTGACTCAGTGTCAAGATAGGAAGTATCTAGAAATGGGGAAAACTGGAAGTTCTTATTCATAATAAGAATAATTGAGTAACACCTTGTGGTTGTGATTTAGTTACTAAGTCTTGTCTGACTTGGGATCCCATGGACTGTAGCCTGCCAGGCTGCTGTGTCCATGGGATCTCGCAGGCAAGAATAGTGGAATGAGTTGCCATTTCCTTCTCCAGGGGATCTTCCCATCCCAGGCATCAAACCCATGCCTCTTACATCCCAGGTGTATTCTTCACTGCTTAGCCTCCAGGGAAGTCCCTGATCTTTAACATTTACTAAATATTTTCTTATTCATTATCTTAGCAGACCAGACATGGCCTGGCTAAGGAACCTGAATTGTAGTGACATCTAGAACACAAAAAGGATGAGTAAATACTCGGCCTTAGTTCTCATTGTGGATACCACCTGTCACTCACAGCGATTTTTCCTACTTTGTCACAATGGAGTTTCTCATTCACTCAGTGTATTCCTACATGCAGCCGCTATCAGTCAGTCCAAGATCACTGTCCATGAAATCTAGCTCCATTCCAAAGCTATATTCTTGAAGCATAGTGAAGAAAAAAAATGGCAATATTTGGTTGACTCTGAATTCAAGATGACAACAGAATCTCCTTGTGGAAATGGCTCGATAGTAGAAATTGTAGAATTAGAGCTGTTGGAATCCTTTGTGTAATGTTTATTATCGAGGCCATAGGAGTGAAAGTAGATCTGTGAAGGTGTCAATGCCTGTGAAGATAAGAGAGGTAGGCGGTCTAGCCCATATTTGACTTGACCAGCATTTGAAAAGGATGAATTTCAGTAAGGAGTTTAAAGGGAAGAAAGATGTTCTCTTTATAAATTACCAGAAAATGGTATTCTGCAAGTTAACTTTTTCACTTATATTTTGTATCTTTCAGATATTGCCATATTCATTTATATTGGTTACATCCTTTTTATTACTGCATCCTATATTTTATGTATTCCTTATAACTTACTAACCTCTGTAACAGTTTTCTAGGACTAGTGTAACAGGATACCACAAACTGTGTGGCTTAAAAAACAAATTTAATCTCTCACATTTTTAGAGGCTAGAAGTCCAAAATCAAGGTGTTGGCAGGATTGGTTCCTTTTGGAGGCCCTGAGAGACGATCTGTCCCATGCATCTCCTAGCTTCTGGCATCTGCTGACCATCCTTTATATTCTTTGGCTTATACTTGGATCACTCCAGTCTCTACCTATGTAATCATCA
This sequence comes from Muntiacus reevesi, assembly GCF_963930625.1. NCBI lineage: Eukaryota > Metazoa > Chordata > Mammalia > Artiodactyla > Cervidae > Muntiacus > Muntiacus reevesi. The sequence goes on along the minus strand of NC_089254.1, from coordinate 83,396,255 downwards.
CAGGATTCTCCTTTTGTTCTCTACTTGTCTGTTTCTCTGTCTTTTTGTGTAAGGAAGCCAGTCATTGGACTAGTGTCAGCCCTAATGACCGCATCTTAACTCGATTACATCTGCAAAGAATCTCTTGATATATGGTCATGTTCACAGATAAACAGGGGTTAGGGTTAGGACAACAGTGTATTTTTTTAGGGAGACACACAGTTCAACTCAAAACAGTGGGTATTTTTACTTTCCAAGTTGTTGTCTTTGAAAACAGTGTTGTAATGAACATTCAAATATTTATTTCCGTGTATCCTTTCCAGGTATTTCTATAGAGTAAACTCTAAGAAATGAAGTCAGAGAGCATGAGCATTAAAAAATAGTAATGGATACTGCTGAATTGTCTTCCAACAGTTATTACGAAACTGTCTAGTCGCATCAACATTAGAGTTTAAAGTCTTTTTTGCATTTGACCATTTCACTGGTGAAAAAAATCGCATTGTTTGATTTGTAGTTTCTGAAGAAGTTAAATATCTTTTTGAGTCTGTTGGTCACTTATATTTCTTCTGTAATTACCTGTTTTTGTCTTTAGACCATTTTTCTATTGAATTTGCTTTTTTTTTAGTGACCTGAAGAACTATTTAGGAATAGTACTTTTGTGTTATGGTATTTTTCAGCAGTCATCATTTTATTTTTTGACAGAAATATTTTTGGTCATTGCATAGGTTTTTAATTTTGTATAGTTAAATGTGATAGTCTTTCAAGTATCAAGTTTTTATTTAATACTGGCTTAGTTCAGAATTGCAAGAATATTTACTCACATTTTCCTAGTACATCTACTGTTTTATTTTATACCTATTATCTTTGATCTTTCTGAAAGTAACTTTGGAAAACAAGAGTCGTAGAAATCTCATACTACATTTTTATAATACAACTGGCCACGACACTACTTACTGTGCAGTCCATTTTACCATACCTATTTGAAATGCTATCCCTGTAATTTACCACATTATCAGATGTACTTAGCTCCATTTCTGCTTTCTCTCTTTTTTTAAATTTCTTTGTCAGTGTATAGAATTTTTAGTTAGTATAGCTTTATAAGGATGATATGGTTTGATTAGTTTTAAGTCTCTCATTGGACTCCACTGGTGGCTCAGACGGTAAAGAAATTCGCCTGTACTGTGGGAGACCTGGGTTCGATCCCGGGATTGGAAGATAGCCTGGAGAAGGGCATGGCAACCCACTCCAGTATTCTTGCTTGGAGAATCTCCAGGGACAGAGGAGCCTGGCGGGCTACAGTCCATGGGTCACTCAAAGAGTCAGACACGACTGAGCACAGCATACAAGTCCCTCATTACTCTCCTTTTCAATATTTTCTAGCTGTTTTTATGTGCCTATGTTGTTGTCCAGTCACTAAGTCGTTTCTGATTCTTTGCTGCCCCATGAACTGCAACACAACAAGCTTCCCTGTCCTTTACTTAATCTCCCTGAATTTGCTCAGATTCATGTCCCTTGAGTCATTGATGCTATCTTAACAATCTCATTCTCTGCCACCCTCTATTCCTCCTGCACTCAGTCTTTCCCAAGCATCAGGGTCTTTTCCAGTGAGTCAGCTCTTCGCATCAGGTGGCCAAAGTATTGAAGCTTCAGTTTCAGCATCAGTCCTTCCAATGAATATTTAGGACTGAATTCCTTTAGGATTGACTGGTTTGATCTCCTTGTAGCCCAAAGAATCTCAAGTCTTCTCCAGCACCACAGTTTGAAAGCATGTATGCTTTGGCATTCAGCCTTCTTTATTGTCCAACTCTTACATCTGCATGTGACTACTGGAAAAACCATAGCTTTAACTAGATGGACCTTTGTTGGCAAAGTAATGCCTTTTTAATATGGTGTTTAGGTTTGTCATAGCTTTCTTCCGAGAAGCAAGCGTCTTAATTTCATGGTTACAGTTACCGTCTGCAGTGATTTTGGAGCCCAAGAAAATAAAATCTGTCACTGCTTCCACTTTTCTATTTGCCATGAAGTGACGGGATCGGATGCTATGATCTTAGTTTTTTTAATGTTAAGTTTCAGGTCAGGTTTTTCACTCTCTTTCACCTTCATCAAGAAGCTATTCAGTTCCTCCTTACTTTCTGCCATTAGAGTAGAATCATCTGCCGTCTGAGGTTGTTGATATTTCTCCTGGCAATCTGGATTCCAGCTTGCTATTCATCCAGCATTTCCCGTGATGTACTCTGCATAGAAGTTAAATAAGCAGGGTGATATATACAGCCTTGACATATACAGTTCAGTTCAGTCGCTCAGTCATGTCTAACTCTGCGACTCCATGAATCACAGCACGCCAAGCCTCCCTGTCCATCACCAACTCCCGGAGTTTACCCAAACTCCTGTCCATTGAATCAGTGATGCCATCCTACCATCTCATACTCTGTCGTCCCCTTCTCCCCCTGCCTTCAATCTTTCCCAACATCAGGGTCTTTTCAAATGAGTCAGCTCTTTGGCCAGCATCAGGTGGCCAAAATATTGGAGTTTCAGCTTCAACATCAGTCCTTCTAATGAACACCCAGAACTGATCTCCTTTAGAATGGACTGGTTGGATCTCCTTGCAGTCCAAGGGACTCTCAAGAGTCTTCTCCAAAACCACAGTTCAAAAGCATCAATTCTTCGACACTCAGTTTTCTTTATAGTCCAACTCTTACATCCATACATGACCACTGGAAAAACCAAAGCCTTGACTAGACAGACCTTTGTTCGCAAAGTAATGTCTCTGCTTTTTAATATGCTGTCTAGGTTGGTCATTTGAAAAGACCCTGATGCTGGGGAAGACTGAGAGCAGGAGGAGAAGGGGACGACAGGATGAGATGGTTGGATGGCATCACTGACTCAATGGACATGGATTTGGGTGAACTCCGGGAGTTGGTGATACACAGGGAGGCCTGGTGTGCTGTGGTTCATGGGGTCGCAAAGAGTTGGACTGATGGAGCGACTGAACTGAACTGAACTAGGTTGGGTCATAACTTTCCTTCCAAGGAGTAAGGGTCTTTTAATTTCATGGCTGCAATCATCTTTTGCAGTGATTTTGGAGCCCCCCAAAAATAAAGTCAGCCCCTGTTTCCGCATCTATTTGCCATGAATTGATAGGACCAGCTACCATGATCTTCGTTTTCTGAATGTTGAGCTTTAAGCCAAGTTTTTCACTCTCCTCTTTCACTTTTATCAAGAGGCTCTTTAGTTCTTCACTTTCTGCCATAAGGGTGGTGTCATCTGCATATCTGAGGTTATTGATATTTCTCCCGGTAATCTTGACTCCAGCTTGTGCTTCATCCAGCCCAGCATTTCTCATGATGTACTTTGCATATAAGTTAAATAAGCAGGGTGACAATATACAGCCTTAATGTACTCCTTCCTATTTGGAACCAGTCTGTTGTTCCATGTCCAGTTCTGACTGTTGCTTCCTGACCTGCATACAGGTTTCTCAAGAGGCAGGTCAAGTGGTCTGGTATTCCCATCTCTTCAGAATTTTCCCCGGTTTATTGTGATCCACACAGTCAAAGGCTTTGGCATAGTCAATAAAGCAGAAATAAATGTTTTTCTGGAACGCTCTTGCTTTTTGATGATCCTGCAAATGTTGGAAATTTGACCTCTGGTTCCTCTGCCTTTTCTAAAACCAGCTTGAACATCTGGAAGTTCTCGGTTGACGTATTGCTGAAGCCTGGCTTGGAGAATTTTGAGCATTGCCTTACTAGCGTGTGAGAAGAGTGCAATTGTGCGGTAGTTTGAGCATTCTTTGGCATTGCCTTTCTTTGGGATTGGAATGAAAACTGACCTTTTCCAGTCCTGTGGCCACTGCTGAGTTTTCCAAATTTGCTGGCATATTGAGTGCAGCACTTTCACAGCATCATCTTTTAGGATTTGAAATAGCTCACCTGGTTTCCATCACCTCCACTAGCTTTGTTTGTAGCAATACTTCCTAAGGCCCACTTGACTTCACATTCCAGGATGTCTGGCTCTAGGTGAGTGATCACACCATCATGATTATCTGGATGGTGAAGATCTTTTTCATATAGTTCTTCTGTGTATTCTTGCCACCTCTTAACATCTGCTTCTGTTAGGTCCATACCATTTCTGTCCTTTATTGAGCCCATCTTTGCATGAAATGTTCCCTTAGTATCTCTAATTTTCTTGACAAGAACTCTAGTCATTCCTATTCTATTGTTATCCTCTATTTCTTTGCATTGATCATTGAGGAAGGCTTTCTTATCTCTCCTGACTATTCTTTGGAACTCTGCATTCAAATGGGAATATCTTTCCTTTTCTCCTGTGCCTTCCACTTCCCTGCTTTTCACAGCTATTTGTAAGGCCTCCTCAGACAGCCATTTTGCTTTTTTGCATTTCTTTTGACATATACAGCCTTTCCTAATTTTGAACCAGTCAGTTGTTCCATCTCTGGTTCTAACTATTGCTTCTTGACCTGCATACAGGTTTCTCAGGAGGCAGGCAGTCTGGTGTTCCCATCTGTTTAAGAATTTTTCAGTTTGTGGTGATCCACACAAAGGCTTTAGCGTAGTCAATGAAGCAGAAGTAGTTTTTTTCTGGAATTCCCTTGGCTTTTCTGTGGCACAGTGTATGTTGGCACTTTGATCTCTGGGTTCCTCTGCATTTTCTAAACCCAGCTTGTCCATCTGGAAGTTCTCAGTTTATGTACTACTGAAGCCTGGAGAAGGAAATGGCAACCCACTCCAGTATTCTTGGCTGGAGAATCCCATGGACGGGGAGCCTGGTGGGCTGCCGTCTATGGCGTGGCACAGAGTTGGGCACGACTGAAACGACTTAGCAACAGCAGCAGTACTACTGAAGCCTAGCTTGAAGGATTTTGCGCATAACCTTACTAGCATTCAAAGTGATTATGTGCCTATACTTGGTATTTTTTTTCACAACTTTACCCCCCACCCCATCTCCCACCAACAAAATATTTGCTTTAAAAGAGCTTTGGATTCGTAAATTAATTTAGGAAAAATTGACTTAGTGAGGATTTTCATTGGAAAGCAAGTCTTTTTTTTTTTAATTTCCTTATTTCCTTCCATAGTTATATAATTTTCTTATTTTGTGTGTGTGTGTGTGTGTGTGTGTGTGTGTGCGCGCGCATATGCTCAGTTGCGTCTGACTTTTTTTGACCTCATGGACTGTAAGCCCAGGCTTCTATGCCCATGGGGATTTTCCAGGCAAAAATACTGGAGTGGGTCGCCATTTCCTCCTCCAGGGGATCTTCCTGACTCAGGGATCAAACTTGTGTTCCCTGCTGCCCCTATGTTGGCAGGCAGATTCTCTACCACTGAGCCACCTGGGAAGCCCCCACATCAAGTGTACTAGCCATCAAAATTTTTTTTTTTAATTTTAGGTACAAAAATGATCCCGGTTATACTCATTGTTTAAAAACACACACCCCCACAATGACTATATGGAATTGAAAGGTAAAATAGCCTTTTATACCTCTCATCTCCTAATATAATTAGTCTCCATAGAAAACTCTTTAAGGATTTGATGTGTCTCTTTCCCCTCCCTTTTATTTGTAGGTATGTGTATGAATGCATATGTTTGCACTTTACCTGCAAAGAGTCTTTTATTCTATGAGGTACATATAAATTTACCTCATGCCCTTTTTTAAACCATCTTTATTATAGAAACTTTTAAACGTATGCAAATTATAAAATAGGATAATGGTTATCAACTCATGGCTAGTCTTGTTTGCTTTATATCTCCAATCACTTTTCTCTTTCCTGTGTTATTTGGAAATAAGTAGCAGACACTGTATAATTTTCTTTTTCTTAATTAATCTAGCTAGAGGTATGCTAATTTTATTGATTTTCTTACAAAACAGGTGTTAGTTTAACTGATTTCTACTGTTTTTCTTGTTTTTTTATTGATTTCTGTTCTGATATTATTATTAATAATTTTTTTTTGCTTTCATTGAATTTAAATTGCTTTTCTTTTGTAAGGTGATAACTACACAGGTTATTGATTTGAGACCTTTTTCTGATGTGGATGTTTAGTACTGTACATTTTCTTGTAAATACTGCTTTACTGGCATCTCATGTGTTAGATATGTTGTATTTTCATTTAATTTAAATTACTTTCTAATTTTCCTTTCATTTCTTTGACCCACACATTTTGTGGTGTTGTTTTCTAGAAGCATGCAATTTAGTGTTCAAGTTTTAGGGATTTTCCAGATATCTTTCTGCTACTGATTTCTAACTGAATTCCATTATGTTAGAAAATTTATGGATCCTTTTTGTATATAAGAATATGGTTTAAATTGATGTTCCACATGCACTTGAAAATAACACATAATTCAATTCACCGTTGTTAGGTGCTGTGTGTGCATGCTAAGTTGCTTTAGTTGTGTCTGACTCTGCAACCCTGTGGACTGTAGCCCTCCAGGCTCCTCTGTCCGTGGGATTCTCTAAGCAGGAATACTGGAGTGGGCTGCCGCGCCCTTCCCCAGGGGTCTTCCCTGCCCAGGGATTAAACCTGTGTCTCTTAACTTCTCCTGCATTGGCAGGCAGGTTCTTTACCACTAGCGCCATGGTGGAGTGTTCAGCAAACGTTAATTATATCAGGTTGATCAGTGGCATAGTTTAAGTTGTCTTTACCCTTGCTGATTTTCTGTGTACTTGCTATGTCAATTTTTGAGAGAAAGGTGTTAAATTCTTTCATTATTGTTACGAATTTCTCCTTGCAGTTATATCAGTTTCTCTCCATTTGTTTTGAACCTGTTTATCATGAGCGTAAACATTACAACAGTTACGTCCTGTTGAAGAATTGACTCTTATTATTAAATGACCCCCATTGTGTCTGATATACTTTCTTCTGAAATCAACTGTTACTGAAGCTTTCTTTTAATTGGTGTTATAATCTTTTTTGGCGTTATTTTTAATATTCTCATGTCTATGTACTTAAAATAGGTTTCATATATGCGGTACATAGTTAGGTTCTGCTTTTTGAAGACCAGTCTGATAATACTTACTTTGAATGTTTAGACCATTTACATTTAATTCATTATTGATATGATTGGATTTAAAATGTACCATCTTACTGCTTGCTTTCTGTTTGTCTCACATCCTCCTTGTTCATTTTCTCTTTTTTCTGCCTTTTTTTAGGTTGAGTTAGTAGTTTTCAAATTTTCTTTTAATCTCTTTTTTTGGTTATTAGTTGTAACTTTTGTTTTTGTAGTTGCTCTAGGGCTTACAGTGTGTTTTTAACGTACTATGGTCTGTGTTCAAAGGGTATTTTATCAGTTACTGAGAGAACTGTATATAATTGCACAGTTCCATTTCTTCCCTTCAAGACATTATGCTATATTGTTGCCATTTTACCTTTCAGTTCCATGATGCATTGTTATTTTGCTCTAATGATTTAAATATTTTTAAAGGTGATTTGGAAGTAAGGGGGGAAAAAGTCTTGTGTTTATCCACTTGTTATCATTTCTGTTGTCTTTAATTTCTTTATGTAGATTCAGCTTTCTTTCTGCTGTCAATTTTCTTTGTTCAAAATATTTTTCCCCTCTCGCTCTCCTTCCCTCCTTCCCTGTCTCCCTTTTTTTTCCCCTTGAATATCTTGTATTGTACAGGTCTGCTGCTAATAAATTCTTACCACTTTGTGTCTCCGAAAAAAATCTGTATTTTTAAATTAAATTGTATTTACTATTATTTTTCTTAATCTATCTTTATTTATTAACTTTTGGTTGTGCTCTTTGTTTCTGTGCCCAGGCTTTCTGTAGTTGCGGAGATTGGGGGCTACTCTCTAGTTGTGGTGGTCGGGATTCTCATTGCAGTGGCTTCTCTTGTTGCAGAACACAGGCTCTAGGTTAATCGGCTTCAGTAGTTGCAGCTCACTGGCTCTAGGGTGTGCGGACTTCAGTAGTTACGGTGTGTGCGTTTAGTTGCTCCATGCGTGTGGAATCTTCCTAGACCAGGGATCAAACGCCTGCACTGGCAGCTGGGTTCCTATCCTTCGTACCACCTGGGAAGTATAAAACATCTAGTCTATATTATGCCCTGAATCTTGAAAGATATTTTCTCTGAATACATAATTCTACATTGACAGGTTTTTTTGAATTTCTATAAAATGTTGCTCCAGTATCTTCTGATTTGCAGTTATTGCTGACAGGAATTCTACTGTTGTCATTTTCTTCAGTCTTCCGTACACAGTATGTCTTTTTTTTCTCTGATTACTTTTAAGATTTTTCTCTTTATTACTGGTTTTAAGGACTCTGATTAAAATGTGCTTTTGCTACAATTTTCTTATAATGTTGGGATTTCTTAAACTTCTTGGATATGTGAATTTATAATAAATTTATATCAAGTTTAGAAATTTTTCAGGCTTTTTTCCCCCAGTATTCACTCCTCCCTCCAAAGAAAAGCTAAACTTCAAAAAAACTAGACTCATGTAAACTGCTTGAGGTTGCCCGAGCCCTCAGTCCTGTAGAGCTCATTTTTGTTTCTTTCCCCCTCCTTCTCACTGTTACTTTGAGTTCATAGCTAGTGCTCTGTGAAGTCGGTAGCCTCCTGTCTACAGTGTGATCTGCCACTAATACCATTTAGATGTTGACTTTTTCTTCTCAGATGTTATAGTTTTCATTTCCAGAGTTTTAATTTGGATTCTTAAAAGTATATTCTATGTTTCTAAGTATTTAACATGTTCTGTCTTTGCTGTAGCTAATGTATGGAATACAGTTATGGTAACTGTTTTAATGTCCTTGTCTTTAATTTCTAATATCTGTATTGTATCAGTTTTTCATGATTTATCCTTATCTTCACTGTGAATCACATTTTTGTCTGAAAAAACATGCTCGGTATTTTTTTTTTAATTATTGTATACCAGATATTGTTACATTTGTCTTTGAAGTTTAATAGTAAGGTGTTATTTTTAAATTTTCCATCAAAATACTCTGCATTTGTTAGTTGCTGTATTTTAAGAGCATCCCCCCTTTTGCAATAATGACTAATATATTTGAAGATACTAATTTTTTAAATTCTCATCATTGAAAAAAATTATCAATTAATATTCATGTAGTTCCTCTCTTCTTTGTTCCTGTTTCCTCAGCTATGATTATTCTTGGTTGTGGTCCAAATTTATGTTTGAAAGACTGCTTTCTAATAGATAACTAGCTTGTTTTTTTTTAAATTATTTTATTAAATAAAATAACTTTATTTTTTTCCAACAGTTTTAAATTTACAGAAAAATTGTTTGAGAAGTCTGAAGGATTTACATATACCCTGTTGCCCTTTACCCACCCCACTTTGTCCTGTAAAGAATGGCTTGCGTTAGTATGATACATTTGTTAAAATTGATGAGCCAATATTGATGCATTATTATTAGTTCAAGTCTGTAGTTCAAGGAGATTTAAATCTGTACAGATCTATAGATTTTGGTTTTCACAAGTGCTTGTCATATCCCCACCATTGTGATACCACACAGAATGGTATGCCCTAAAAATAGTAAAAGCTCCACCTGTGTGTCCCTCCTTTTGAAACTCTAGGATTCATTGATTTTTTTTTTACTTTGTAGTTTTGCCTTTTCCAGAATGTCATGTAATTGGAACCGTGCAATAGGTAGTATTTACAGACTGGTTTCTTTCATTTAGCATTTAAGATTCCTCCATGCCTTTTTATGACTCAGTAGCTTGTCACTTTTTAATGATGAAAAATATTTCATTTTAGTGTGGATGTATCACAGTTTATTTATTCATTTCACCTATTAAAGGAAATCTCAATTGCTTCAGTTTTTGGTAGTTGTGAGTAAAGCTGCTGTAAACATCCATGCTGGTTTGTGCATGGATGTACGTTTACAGTTGACTTGGGTAAATATCTAGAAACACGATGGCTGCATCATGTGGGAAACCTGTGTTTAGCTTTGTTAGAAACTGCGGAACTGTCTTCCAAAGCTGTTGCATTTTGTATTCCCACTGGGGATAAATGAGCGTTTCTGTTGTTAGACATTCTCCCCAGTATTTGGTGTGAGCAGTGTTTTGGATTTTAGTTAATGCTAATAGGTTTATAGTCGTGTCTCATTGTTTTAATTAGCCATTTCTAATGCTGTTTGATGCTGAGTATCTCTTTGTGTGCTGATTTGCTGTTTGTGTATCTTCTTTGCTGAGCAGTCTGTTTAGTCTTTTTGCCCAAGTTTTAGTTGGATAGTTTGTTTCTTATTTTCTGAGTTTTAAGAGTTCTTTATCTTTTTTGGCATGTCTCCTTTATCATATGTTTATATACGTATTTTCACTCAGTCTGTGGCTTTTTATTCGTTTATCAGTTTCTTTTGCAGAGCAGAAGTTTTTTTTAAAAGTAGTTCAGTATATCATTGTTCTCTTTTGTAGGTAGTGCTTTTGCTTTTGTTCCTAAAAAGTCATCATGAAACTCAGGGTCATGTACATTTTTTCCTATGTTATCTTTTAGAAGGTTTTACAGCTTCACATTTGGCAATTAAATCTGTGATCAATTTAGAGTTAACTTTTGTGAAGTGTGTAAGAGCAGTATCTAGATTGATTTTGTTGGTTTTGTAAGTGGTTGTCCATATTTCAGGAAGATTATCCTTTTTCCATTGGATTGTCTTTGCTCCTTTATCAAAGATCAGTTGCATGTGTTTATGTAGATCTACTTCGGGCTCTCATGTTATTAATTTGTGTCTTACCTCTTTTTTTCTTAATTAATCTTGCTAAAAATATATTAGTTTTATTGATCTTTTAATTTCTTTATTCCTGTTTTCAATTGCATTGATTTCTGCTGGAAATTTTATTTTTCTTCTTTTCTTTTGCTTTGGTTTTAATTTGCTCTTCCTTTTTAATTTCCCAGAGTACATACTTAGGTTGTTGATTTTAGATTTTTTTTTCTTTTCTTATACATGCACTCAGTGCTATAAATTTTCCACTAAGCACTGCTTTTGCTGCATTCCACAAAATTTGGTAAGTCATGTTTTCATTTTCATTCAAAATATTTTAAGATTTCTCTTGAGATTTCATTGATCCATCTGTTATTTAGAAGTATGTTTCATCTCCAAATGTTTTGAAAATCTCCAACTGTCTTTGTTATATTGATTTCTGCATTGTTGTCTGAGAACATACTTTATGATTTCCTTGTTGTTGTGTTTTATGGTCCAGCGTATGGTCTGTCCTGGTGATTATTACATGTAAGTTTGAAAAGAACATATTCTACTGTTGACGTATTCTATAAATGTGAACTGGATCTAGACGGATGTGTTTGAGTATACTCTAAAAGATTAGCACTGTCTATTTTTTAAGTTCACTTAAAAACCACTGAATAGTTTGTTTATTTAACTCAGCATACTGGAAATTGTTTCCTGCTTCTGTGCTCATCTTACTGGCCTTGACGTGCTTTGAAAATTAGTGGGGAAAGTGCATTCTTCTTTTTCAAAGTATATTTTGACTTTGGTATGCTTTTCTGTGGGTGGAAGTATGATCCCCTTTTCTGTGGGTAGAGATTGTGGTGGAAGCAAATTCCTGCATTTTGTGGCAGTTAAAATATTAGGAATGGCATTGCATTGACTGAAGGTTTTCACCATGTCATATAGATGTTTATGGTTGATTGAGGTGCCAAGAAGAGAATTGCTGTCATTCTTCTAAAAATAATTTAAATACCACAGATTAGCAGTTGCTACTTTTTTGAAAAATATTTAAAATAATTTTGATAATGTAGAAATAATAGGATTCTAAGAATCACTTTCCTTCCTTTTTATTTCATTCAGTGAATGAGTGCACACTGCATATGAAATACTGTGCTAAGGCTGAGGATACATACATGGTCTTTGTGTTTATAAGATAAACCGTGTTTATTGGTGAAGCAGACTTCACGTAGCAACCTATAACAGATCATTCAGTGATAAATGCTTCATTAGATGTGTCAAGGAAATGTTACAGCTAATGTTGAGGGAAAAGGAATATGTTGGCTACCACAGGACCCCATGGACTTCAAAACAGAATTGAACAATAAAATTTCAGGGAACAGCAGGAGGCTGGAAGACTCTGAGAACAGTGACAGGAGTCGCTGGACCTTCTCTCAACTCCAGTAATCTCCCTGAACTCCTTAGTCTTGTGACTCCGTTTGGAAAACTAAATTTCCAGGAGAGAATCTAAACTGACAGAGCTGTAGCCTCTGTGCTTGTCCCTGGAGAGAAGCAACAGGTCTCTAACAATTAGAAGTATTGGGTGCTGGGGACAAGCAGCACCTGCAGCAGGGTAGGTTTATTATATGTTGATAAAAGCTAGTGAATATCCAACCAAGATACAGTCCAGGATGGTTTGATCTCTCACTGACCTAAACCTTCTCTAGGCACCATTATTAAAAATTGTTTACTTTACTATAGTTCAGTTCAGTCGCTCAGTTGTGTCTGACTCTTTGCGACCTCATGGACTGCAGCACGTCAGGCATCCCAAATCATCAACTCCCAGAGCTTGCTCAGACTCATGTCCATCCAGTGATCCCATCCAACTGTCTCATCGTCTGTCGTCCCCTTCTCCTCCTGCCTTCAATCTTTCCCAGCTTCAGGGTCTTTTCTAGTGAGTCCGTTCTTCACATCAAGTGGCCAAAGTATTGGAGTTTCAGTTTTTTAGTTAGAACTTTGATCTTAGATTTGTAGATGGTAAAGGTATGAAGAGTGTCTTGTGTGTGTTTGGAAGCTTGGGTTTTTTTTTTTTTTTCTGGTTGTCTTTATTTTCATTGACCAACTTGCTGAAAACAAAGGAATACTGAAAGTTTTCTTACTATGTAAAGTCCTCTTAATCTCCCCTGTCTCCTGCCCCTGCTACCGACAAGTTCTTGATCTATTAAATGGTAAAGTTCTTTTAAAAGGAAAACTAATATGATATACCTTTTAATACCCTACTCCTTTGTAGGGATCGCAATCTAACATCTAGTTATGCATGGTCATTCAATTTCAGTAATAATTCCAGAGTTAGACATGCTGGCTCACACATTTTGAATAAAAATTGCCTTTTGAAACTAGCAACATTGAGGTTTCTGAGGATAAAACCTGGTTTTTTGAGCAAATTTATTTTTCTGATTACTGACTAGATCATTATTAATGTTTTACATTACGTTTTTAAGTCTTTTAAGAAGTTGTAATAAAGTATGTTCTGTGCTTAGTCACTCAGTTATGTCTGACTCTTTGCAACCCCGTGGACTGTAGCCCACCAGGCTCCTCTGTCCATAGGATTCTCCAGGCAAGAATACTGGAGTGGGGTGCCATGCCCTCCCTCCAGGGGATCTTCCCAACCCAGGGATTGAATCTAGCTCCCCACATTGCATGCAGTTTCTTCGCTGTCTGAGCCACCAGTGAAGCTGTAATAAAATATAAATCTTAAAAACAACTTTGGAAAGGTCTTGCCTATCCCTCCCTCTTTTTTTGCTTATCTGATTCTTATGCATAATGTATAAGAGAGTCTCAAATGTTGTACATTAAGTCTTTAAGTTAGCTTGTATGTTGAATTTAAACTGTTACTTACCCTTAGTTAAAGCTTCTCTTTGCATGTCCTTCTCCCAGCTTGATTGTACATATGAAAGTCAAGCAAATTAAATGTGCTTATATATAAAATATGTATGCACATTCCTATGATTGCATTTAAAAGCTTGGATAATTATGAATTGCTGCATATATTATAACAAATGTGGGGGATAGTCGATTGAATTTTAAACTTGCTTATCTTGATTAGTCACGTTTAAGAGTTCAGAAGATTCAGAGAAAGTCTGTGAAAGAAATCATAGACTTTGACCTTCATTACAGAGACAGGCTATCTCCCTGTACTAGCCAAAATTTGCTTTTCTCTTTATAGCTTTAGACACTCTAGTATATTCTATTCAGCAATGTTCACTTTTAATTTTTTTTTTTAAGGGGAAAGACTTTTGAAAGCTGCTAGAAATTCTTCCTTGGTTGAAGTTTCTAAATCAGAAAGATGATCTTTTTTTATTTTTCTCAGACTTGTACCATGATATGACTTGAATAGGTCTTTTGTGTTTTTTTGATGTGAGTATATTTTTCAAATCAATATTTAATTATTTGAAAAGCTAAAATATTTACATGGTTTAAAATTAAATGTATGAGAAGAAATATTTTTGTCCTATCCTATCCTGCATTTGCCTGATAAAACCCATGCACACACACAAAACCGCTAAACAGCTGGCAACTGTTACTAGTTTTCTGTGTCTTTTCCAGACGGTTTTATGCATATTTAAGCAACGAAAATTATTTATTCTTGCTTTCACTATTGCACACAAATACTATACTATACTCTTCATTTTATATCTTGCTTTTTTCTCACATAACAGTGTTATCTAGACTTAAAGAGCCTCTTCATTTCCTTTTTAGGCAGCTGTTTAGTATCCCATTGTATAGCTGAACTGTGGCTTATTTAATGAATTGAGTAGGTATTTTTATTGATCTAGAAATACTCAATACCTGTTGAGTAGGTATTTTTATTGATTCCAGTTGCCTGAGTAATTTTGGGTAGTTTTAAATCTCAGGGTTTGTTTTAATAAACGAAAGATTTGAATTATTTTAATAGTTTGGATGGAAGTCTTTCTAAAATGAGTTACTCCATTACCCTAGTTTAAATTCATCAAACTGAACTTATTTTAATTTCTATATGATAAGCTAGATTATCTATGTGAACATTTTGGATACCATATATTTTACTGTGTAGTATTTCCTTGTGTTGGATGCAAACTATCTTATTTTATGAATTTATTCTTCTTGACCATAGTAAGACTTTTTAGGGTTATTGCAGTCAGTTATAGCTCTTCTTTTACACTGGATATTATCTTTGATTATATATTTCTCATCCTTCCTGATTACTAAAGACTTTTTTCTCAGTGCTTTATAAATTTCTTACTCTTCCACATAAGCAAGATTGTTTGAGTAATGCCTGCCTTTATTGCCTACCTCTGTTTTTTGAGTGCATGGGCTGTACCGTAGGGGATTTATGGCAACTCTGTTGTCAAGGAAGCGCTCCATTAGGCTTCCTTCCAGGAGAACTGTTCTTATTATCTATGAGTACTAATGGGGAAACCCCTGTACTAGCTACATCAGCGCTCATAATTTTTCCTGTTCAGGGGCTTTTGTTTTTTTCAAATGAACTTTAAATTTCTCAGCATGTTTGCTTCTTGTTGACTTTTTAATTCTATATTCCATTTTATTCTTTAGTATTTCCTATCCAAATACTGTTTTGGATAGTATTTCCTATCCGAAAAATGTTTAACCCAATCATTTGTTCATTTGTGTAGTTTGAAAGTAAAGTGGTAGCCACTCAGTCCTGTCCTACTCTTTGTGACCCCATGGACTATAGCTCGCCAGGTTCCACTGTCCATGGTATTCTCCAGGCTAGAATACTGGAGTGGGTAGCTGTTCCCTTCCTGACCCAAGGATCAGACCCAGGTCTCCTGCATTACAGGCAGATTGTTTACCCCTGAGCCACCAGCGAAGCCCTAAGGACCTTAATTACCTAAACAGTCGATTGGGGTTTTTGGAAGAGAATCTTCTTTGTAAAACCAAGTGAAAAGACGAACTGCTTCCTCCCTCTTATTTTTGATGACTGAATCTGACCAAAGTTTTGTTAGGCAAGATCATGTTGCTTATCCTCATAAATAGTAAGCTGTAATAGTAGGTTAAGTGTTAACACTTAAGGGATTCCATACATGACCTCTGGACTGAGATTTGAAAGATGAGCAGAGTTAGCCAGGTAAAAGGAGGTAAGATATAGGGTGTTTGCGTTTGGGAGCATGGAATTGAAATGGAAGATGAGGATATGAGAAAGGGTAATGAGTTAGACAAAAACAAACTCATGTGTCTCCAACATACAGTGTGTGATAGATGAGAATGAGGCTATACATGCTCTCCTTTTTGTGACTGGGAATAAATTATTTCCCCCATCATTTTGCTAATATCCTACATTGATGAGATCACATCTAAATATCATCTGCTTCATTTTACCAGACTAATAAGGGCAGCCAGCCTGATAAGGAATCCGTGAGATCAGATGATGATGATCAAAGTAAATTTTAGTTGAAAAGGAGATGACCTGAGAAATAGGGTTGTGAGGGCATATCTCTATTGGAAGTGAAAGCGTTCTTGGCGTTGTACAGAACTAAGTCTGCTGTAATCAGTGGGGACATCTCCAGTTTAATATTGTAGCTATGCACCTAGCACTGTACCAACTGCATTGCAAATGCGCAACAGGTATTTAAATGAATAAAGGTTAAAATATCTGCAAGTGGCAATTACTCGAAAACCAGGTTTAAGTTAAGTATTAAGAATTTTCTGAGTTGCTTAGTGATGAGATAGTTTTTCCCTTAAGTTGTGAGCTTTGCTGTTAGAGCAGGCGTTCAAGCAGATGCTATTTAATCATCTGTTAAGAATGTTGTAGGACTTCCCTGGTGGTCCAGTGGCTAAGACTTCCAAGTTCCCAATGTAGGGGGCCTGGGTTTGATCCCGACTCAGATACTTTAGTCACCTAATGCAAAGAGCTGACTCTGAAAAAGACCCTGATGCTGGGAAAGATTGGAGGTTGAAGGAGAAAGGGGCAGCAGAGGATGAGATGATTAGATAGCATCACTGACCCAGTGGACATGAATTTGAGCAAACTTGGGAGATTTTGGAGGACAGAGGAGCCTGGTGTCCTACAGTCCATGAGGTCACAAAGAGTTGGACATGACTTAGTGACTGAGCAACAACAAAGAATGTTATATGAAAAACTGATTATAAAGGAGCCCCTCCCTCCTGACCCTGCTCTCCTCACCAGACACATAACCATTGGCCTTTTCGATCTGTTTCATTCAGTAGTATTTTGGAAGTTGCTCAGTCAGTTTTCTTCATGGGTAAGATCATTGTAAAAAATAACTGTCAAGTTTGGTTTGGCAAAAGGAGTATATTAGCTTAGATAGTTCATTTTTTTTGGGGATTCAGAATTTTGTTGCTCTAATTAATGCATCGTTTTCTCACCCCAAGCAAGGCTGATCCAGGTCTTGTGGTCTGAAGCTTGTACAGTTTGGAGACGCTGTCTTTAAGAAAAAGGGTCTAAAATCTAAATACAGAAGTAGAAAAGGATCACAACAAATGAGTAATACTATAAAGATTACAAAATCCAGAAAAATAGATTCTTACTATTGTAGTTTCTGCTATTATTGAGTGATACACCTCCTTAATACTTTTTATCTACAGTTTTTGACCACATATTGTTGATCACCTTATGTACATGACAATTTTATATTTTATATGGAGAGAAACTTTCCTCTTGTCCAAGGCTTGGCAAGCTATGGCCTTTATACTAAATCCAGCCTACTTGAATTTGTAAATAAAGTTCTGTTAGAACAAAAGCACCTCCAAATTCCCTGTAGCTGGGTTTGCACACTACAGTGTAGAGTTGAAAGAGACTGAATGGCCCACAAAGCCTAGAATATTAATTGCTTGGTAACTTTACAGAAAAAGACTTCTGCTTAGTATGTAGTACGTTTGGTCAGAATTTATTGTTTCCTATTATTGATAGGTGTAAAGCTGAAAGGAATTTTTTGAAAACAGTTACTGGTAATAGCATATCTCTACTTTTCTTCACTTTGCTTAGAGGGTGCTTCTTGCCTTGTAAAAACACCTCTCTGATCTCAGGTGGCTGGACCACTGACCCCTCCCCCAGAAATGTTCATGAAGTTTGGTCATAGTATTCCACCCCTCACAAGGAGCCGAGAGAGTGAAGTTCCTCAGTCGTGTCCGACTCTTTGCGATCCTATAGACTGTAGCCTACCAGGCTCCTCCGTCCATGGAATTTTCCAGGCAAGAGTACTGGAGTGGGTTGCCATTTCCTAGACAGCATTTATTCAGATCCTTTTGCTCGGAGTTTAAGATTGGGGCTGGGTGGATCATGTGGTCCAGAAGGCACTGGTCATTTCTGGGACTGAACAGACATTGAGATAAGGCATCCTTGGGTTAAATATACCAAAATCACCTTCAAGGAATAGCTGGAGAAGATCCCCTAGGAATGAGAGTGGCGTTGCTGCTACTTCCTATGTTTTCAGAGGAAAATAAGCCACGCCCTGTGAGAGGCTTCTCCAAGTAAAGGACCTGAAACTTAAACTTAACTGACTTCCTGGTAAATCTGCTTGACTCCTTAGAGCATAGAACGTCTATCTGGTTGAATTTTCTCTTTTCAAAAAAATCCTTTTCTCTCACGCACTAGCATTCTTCTGTTGTCCACTACCTTCACCGCCTCCATCCTCTCCCTTCCCTCCCCAGGAATAAAGTAAAAATCTTAAACCAAATGGGATCTGTAAAGAAATAAAATTATATTAAGGGTATATGTTTCTTATAGAATGATTTAGATGGGATAAGGTAAAAATATAACAGTATAGGAACTGGGGTGAATCCATGGGTATCGTGTGTAGTGAACAGACAATAAATGTATCCAGAGCTGGCCAGTATATGACCATTGGCAAAACAAGGTGACCCCATCTATAAAATGAGGGAGTTGGATTGTATGCTTGATGAATTTATGGTGAAATGGTATCAGACAATAATTCGACTCTAAGATTCAGGAATACCCAAATCCTATCAGTGACCAAAGTACGTACCTTTCTGCCCTCTCATTCAGAACTGTTATTTGCCAAGAAAAGTAGTAGCAGAAACTGCACACACACACACACCTGTTAGTTTGTTTGTCATTAAAGCGCTTTGGTTTCAGCTGGTAAGGTTACGCTTTAGTTAACTGAGGTGAGCATCCCACCTCCGTTCCCTGAAAACCCAAACCTGAGCTTCAGATTTTACTGTAATCCACCTGACGTGGCAAGAGAGAAGCAGACAGAGAGAAAAGGCAACAGAAGAGGAAAAAGAACAATTTTCAAGGAAGTCCATATAAGCTACAAGAAAGGGAGAGGCAGAAGAGAGCAAGCCATACCTATGTGCCGACACTTTGAACAGAATCCTTACCTGCCAGCGTGTGTGAGATGACCCCGTCTGTAATGAGATCAGTATTCCTCTCAGAGCCTTTATCTGTAATTGTCTTTGAAGTAGAAAATTAAGAGTACAGCAGGCCTTGCTGTTTGCAATTCTAGCGTCTGTAATTTTGATTGTTTGCAGGTAATGCTGAAGATCTGTACCATATAGTTTACGGTGTATGTATGAGTTTGAATCACAGGCAGCATGTGAGACAGTATGGGCTGAGTGGTTTAGCGAGTGAGCTTCCTTTGTTGTACAGCCTGTGTCTTTTAGTAAGGCTTTTGTTTACAAAGTGATTTCAAAAAACAGTGTACTGGTAATGAGAGTGAGCTCTAAAACTTTATAATTTAGATAGTTTTTGGTAATTTTACTGATTATTTTAAACACAGGTCCAATATGAATGGAATGGCAAAAGGAGCTAGTTACCTGTTATATGTCAATTAGTCACTCAGTCGTGTCCGACTCTTTGTGACTCCGTGAACAGTAGCCCACCAGGCTTGGGATTGTGGGATTCTCCAGGTAAAGATACTGGAGTGGGTTGCCATTTTCTTCTTCAGGATTATACATCATGCTTTCTAGTATTAATATCTTTAAAAAGTACCCTGCATCTGGTAGCTATTGCTACAAATACCACCTAAGGTTTTTGTGATTTAAAGAGATATCAGGGCTTCCCTGTTGGCTCAGTGGTGCAGAATCCACCTGCCAGTGCAGGAAACATGAGTTTGATCCCTGGTCTAGAAAGATCCCACATGCCGCAGAGCAGCTAAGCCTGTGCACCACAACTGTGGAACCTGTGCTCTAGAGCCCATGAGCCACAACTACTGAGCCCGTGTGCTGCGATAAACATGAAGCCCGAGTGCTCTAGAGCCTGTGCCCCACAACCAGAGAAGCCTGCACACTACCACTGGAGAGTAGCCCCACTTGCCACCACCAGAGAAAAGCCATGCAGCAACAGAGACCCAGCACAGCTAAAAATAAATAAATAAAAATTGTCTAAAAAAGCAGTATCAGTTTATTTTTCACAATGGTAAGCGTTGGCTGGGTGTTTAGTCTGCTCCTATCACCTAAGCTCCTGCAGTGGCATTCATCTGGCAGGTCTGCTGCGAGCTGGGCTTACCAGCAAAGGCAGGAGCGTGCTAGGGGCCATGTTCTCCATGTAATCTTTCACCTAGATTTGAGGGCAGGCCACAGTTTGCAAGGCTTTTCAAACTGTACTTTCCTGAAGTCTTATTGGTTAAAGCAAGTTATATAGGACTTCCCTGGTGGTACAGTGGATAAGAGTCTGCCTGTCAATGTAGGGGACATGGGTTCGATCCCTGATCTGGAAAGATCCCACATGCCATAGGGCAACTAAGCCCATGTGCCACAACTTCTGAACCTGTGCACCCAGAGTCTGCTCTGCAACAAGAGGCCACTGCGATTAGAAGCCATGTTGCTGCTACAAAGGGTAGCCCTGACTCCACAACTAGAGAAAGCACAGCAGCAAAGACCTCAGTTCAGTTCAGTTGAGTCCAACTTTTGTGACCCCACGGACTGCAGCACACCAGGCCTCCCTGTTTATCACCAACTCCCGGGATTTACGCAAACTCATGTTCATTGAGTCGGTGATGCCATCCAACCATCTCATCCTGTCGTCCCCTTCTCCTCCTGCCTTCAGTCTTTCCCAGCATCAGAATCTTTTCCAATGAGTCAGTTCTTCGCATCAGGTAGCCAACGTATTGGAGTTTCAGCTTCAGCATCAGTCCTTCCAGTGTATGTTCAGGACTGATCTCCTTTAGGATGGACTGGTTGGGTCTGCTTGCTGTCCAAGGAAGGGACTCTCAAGAGCTTTTCCAACAGCACAGTTCAAAAGCATCAATTCTTTGGCAGTCAACTTTCTTCACACTCCAACTCTCACATCCATACATGACTACTGGAAAAACCATAGCTTTGACTGGATGGATCTTTGTTGCAACCAATAAATAAGGAAATAAAGCAAGTCACATTACCCTCCCCTAGGGTCAGTGGGGGAAGGAGAGTGTATATATTGGTAAAAGAACTTGGATACTGAGGGGCATCAAGGGCCAATAGAGGAACGATTAACCCACTGTACCATATCTACAAACTGTATATCTCTTTTTGAAGATATCTCTCTCAACCAGAGAGAGTGATGTTTGATGTTGTTTCAATATTGTCTGTAACTTCATGCCACACCACTCTTATCTCCCACCCCATACAGCTTCTAAAACTCCGCTCACACTTCCCGTGGTAGAGTCTTTGTTGCTGCGCCTGCCTAGGGTGCTGCTTCCTTACCACTTAACCACTAGCTCTTTGCTCACCTGAATCATCCCTTTTCACGCTTCAAGTACAGTGTCACTTCAGAGAAACCTTTTCAGGCTAGGTAGCTTTTACACTTTCCTTGCATACTGGATTTTTCCTTTATAGCATTTGTAATAGTTACTAATATTTGTCTGCCCATTAGAACTTATGTTTCATGAGTACTGTGTCTAATTCATTTTTGTGTTCAACACCCCTTTTATTCCCACCCCACCCCCATTTATTACAAGCCTGTGTTCATGTTAGATTGGTGCAGTTTTTTTTTTGCATTGTTGAAATTTGCCTTTGATATTGGAATGTATTCTTAAATGTGGTTATATTATACATCATTTTAATGTGCATTCTTTATTTTTTTGCTAATGACTTACTATTTGCAGTTTATATTTATTTTAGACTATGGAAATGATGTTAGATAAAAAGCAAATTTGAGCAATTTTCTTATTCAAGTTCAAAATGGGTCATAAAACAGTGGAGATGACTCACAATATCAACAATGCATTTGGCCCAGAAACTGATAACGAACGTATAGTGTGGTGGTGGTTTAAGACATTTTGCAAAGGAGATGAGAGCCTTGAAGATGAGCATAATGGCTGGCCATCAGAAGTTCACGGTGACTACTTTAGAACAATCATCGAAGCTGTTCCTCTTAAACTCCCATGAGAAGTTGCTGAAGAATTCAGTGTTGATCATTCTATGGTTGTTTGACATTTGAAGCAAATTTGGAAAGGTTAAAAAGCTCAACAAGTGGGTACCTTATGAGCTGACCACAAATCAAAAAAATTGTCATATTGAAGCATCATCTTTTTATGTGCAGCAACACTGAACCATCTCTCGATTGGATTGTGACATGCGTTGAAAAATGGATTTATACAACAACCAACAATGACCAGCTCAGTGGTTGGACTGAGAAGAAGCTGCAAAGCACTTCGCAAAGCCAAACTTACACCAGAAAAAGATCATGGTCACTGGTGGCCTGCTGCCAGTCTGATCCACTACAGCTTTCTGAATCCTCTGGAAACCATTACATCTGAGAAGTATGCTCAGCAAATCGATGAGATGCTCCGAAATCTGCAAGGCCTGCAGCTGCTATTGGTTAACAGAAAGGGCCAAATTCTTCTCCAGGACAATACCCAACTGCATGTCACACAACCAGTGCTTCAGAAGTTGAACAGATTGGGCCATGAAGTTCCTCCTCATCCACCATGTTCATCTGAGTAAGTGAAAGTCGCGTCCAACTCTTTGGGAGCCCGTGGACTATACAGTCCTTGGAATTCTCCAGGCCTGAATACTGGAGTGGGTAGCCTTTCCCTTCTCCAGGGGATCTTCCCTACCCAGGGATCGAACTCAGGTCTCCTGCATTACAGGCAGATTTTTTACCAACTGAGCCTCAAGGGAAGTCCAAGAATACTGGAGTGGGTAGCCTATCCCTTCTTCAGCAGATCTTACCTACCCAGGAGTTGAACTGGGTCTCCTGCATTGTAGGTGGATTCTTTACCAACTGAGCTACCAGGGAATCTCATATTCACCTGACCTCTCACTTAACAGGTCCCACTTCTTCCAGCATCTCAACAACTTTTTGCAGGGAAAATGCTTCCACAACCAGCAGGATGCAAAAAATGCTTTGCAAGAGTTTGGTGAATCCTAAAGCACGGATTTTTATGCACAGGAATAAATAAACTTATTTCCCATTGGCAAAAATGTGTTGATTGTAATGGTTTCTATTTTGATTAATAAAGATGTGTTTGAGCCTAATTATAATGATTTAAAATTCACGGTCCAAAACTGCTATGTTAGGTTATATTTGCACCAACCTAGCAGGTGCTCAATAAACATTTGATGAATAAATACATCCAGCACCAGTTTTCTTAAATAGCTAGTAAGACCTTAAAGACTGCTTGTGCCTCGTCCTAAGGCAATAAGCTCTTTTTAATCTGGCTCCATTTTTCTTCACTGTTGAGATTCTGTTTGTTGTGGCTTTTATATTCCTCCTCTTCTAGTCCTCAGCGTTGTTTTTTGTTGTTGTTGTTTTTTTTTTAAATTACTGTTCTTTGTTGAGCCTTCTATCTTTGATGTATGCTTTTTTTAAATCTACCTTTCTCTATTTTTTTTTTTCTTTTTCTGGTTATTTCTCATTGTGGAAATTACCAGGTGATAAAAATTTCTTCTTTCCGGAATGAATTATTTGTGCTTTCTTTTTCTATGTGATTTTTACTAGTACTTATGACTTACTAATCTTGTTTCTATTTTTCAAATGGGTGGTTTCTGTATTGGGTTGTTAAGTTACCATGGAACTAAAGTGTGTTATAAGTTAATTATTCAGGAAATTTCTCTTTGAGATCACTATATAATTAATTATAAGAATTCAAAATTTTTAGTTCATTTTTTTAAGTGGAGAAACAACCAAACTCCTTATCTTTCTTAACTTTTAAAATTCCATTTATGTTTCATATTAAAATTTCATGTTCAGGATAATAATGGGGCATTTCATATAAGTATGTCATCAGAGTATCTAAGAACATATTTAAAGCTTAGCTTTTATGTAATAAGAAAACTTAGAATTGATTTTCGCAAGTTAGCTTTTAGGAACTTGGGGCTACACATGCACATAAAAAAAGCTGAAATGTTTTGACTAGTAATCTAGGCCATTGTGATTGCAGAAAAGACTTTTATTTATTCAGTCAAATGATTTTTTTTTTCCACAGTTTATTTTTAATACTCATTGAAAGTGTCTGAAATTTTTTTCTTTAACACCATTGTATTTTTTTCATTAATAAAACAATAATCATTGTAGACAGTTATTAAGTATTAAATCATAGTACTTGTTGTAGACAGTTGGTTGTCAAGCAAAGATCTGTAAGTCCTGATATTTTTCAGTCTTTTCCATGTCAGCTGATTCTATAATAAAGAAATGTCTGTTTTCTTTACCTAAAATTCTTATTCTGACCTGCTATATAATGTGGTTGTTCTGATAGTGTGATTTGCGTCTCATTATTAATATAGAGGTACTCGGAAGAAGTAGTGGTTTCCTTAATCTTGGGTTGGTGCAGTGGCTAGTATGTGTGGGGAGGTAGCATTGACTCTGAGAAGAGAGCCTGCTTCCTAAGACTGTCTGGACTGTGGAAGGGGATGAACAATACCCCCCTTGTTTTGAATCATTTGTGCTTTAAACTTTTTCTATTTCAAGGTAATTTCATGCTTTCAGAATAGTTGTAAATGCAGTACAAAGAATTCCTGTATATACTTCAAACATGTTTGTCAAGTGTTATAACATTTTACCATGGTTTTCTCTATGTGTATATATATGCATATTATTATTTTCTGAATCACTGGAGAATAAGTTGCTGATATGATGCCCCAAATATTTCAGAATGCGTATCCTAAAAAAAAGGTCAATCTCTGTGCATTATCATAGTATCATTATCAAAATCATACTCGGCAATTTTTAATTTAACATGTGCTTGCTTACTTGGGGCAAAGTACAGGTGAAGTAGAATATAGACTTACAAAACTTTTAGATACTTAAGGGAATTACAGTCTACTAATAAGTCAATTTAGAAAATTATTCTATTTTAGAATAAGATGTGTGACATGACAAGATTTTATACAGGATGCACATATGTTTCTAGAAACATGAAGGAAAAGCAGTCATTTCAACCTAGAGAATCAGGGAAATGCTTCTTGACTGTTGCAGTCAACCCCAGAGAGAAGTGCCCTGCTGAAGGACAGTGGTAGGGATTCACATCCCAGAATTCATCCTCCATTTTATTTCTGTCCTTAACAGTGAAAGTTCTGAGGACTGATGAACTGTTGGAATAACTCAGCACTAAAATATCAGCAATGCGTGAGATAGGTCAGATTCTGTTTCTACGAAAGTTGAGACAGTACTTTTTTTTTCTTTTAATTATTAACAAATTTTCACCCTAACATTATTGAGCTTAAGAGACAGACTGATTTCCTTTCCTAAGCCCTTGTCCTTAGGTTGTTTTTCAAGAATACCTTCTTGATTATAGAAGACAAGAAGTAGTTGAGTTGATTAGCTGTAATTACTTTAAAGGAATGGAAGGAATGTTTTTAAAAACTTAATTAAGCCACTGTCAATCTAGAGTTTTAGGGATAGTCACTGTTTTTATTATTTCTGGCATTTGTATATTAAATGCCATGCTAGTCTTTATAATTATTCTGAGTTAATCAGAAAAGGCTTTTATAAGGTGCTGTAATATATAGTTTTCAGACTTTGACAGTTTAAGAAGGAATGAAATAGGCACACTTAGACTCATTGGAAAAGACCCTGATGCTGGGAGGGATTGGGGGCAGGAGGAGAAGGGGACAACAGAGGATGAGATGGCTGGATGGCATCACCGACTCAATGGGCATGAGTTTGAGTAAACTCCAGGAGTTGATGATGGATAGGGAGGCCTGGTGTGCTGCAATTCATGGGGTCGCAAAGAGTCGAACATGACTGAGCGACTGAACTGACTGACTGACACTCCGAGACTGACAGTAACATTGTACCAAATTTTAAAAATTGCGTTACTGAAAATTGCTTATTAGTTGCATTCTTTAGTATTAAAATTTTATAAATTTAGACTAAGGTTTATAATGCCAACCATACTTGTGTAGAGAATTATAAAATTGTTTCCCAGATCTTTATACCTTAAAAGGTGTAAAGATTTTTAAGATTTTGTTTTACATTTATGTAAATGTTTAAATGAGATTTGGGGGTATTTGTGATTGTTATTCAGTCCATATATACATCCTGACAGTGTTTTGCACTGTTAATGTTTGTTCCATAGGGACTTTTGTTCCAAGGGAATTTCCATAATGGAATTTCAAACTCTTTTAATAATACATTTTTTTTTTTCTTTTGCAAACTGTAACTTCTTGCTTTCTAGTTAAAAAATACAGTCAGAAACTTCTTAGGACACTTTCTTGGTATCTAGATTCCTAATTGTTTTTCTTTTTAGAAATAACCACATTTTTACAGCACCATATTAAAAGAGCTGTAATTTATATGAATTTTCCTTGGAAAACAAGTTTTCTCATCTGATTTTTTAAGTTTTCAACTTGATTTTTAATATCTTTGATTAATAGATACAAAATCTGTTTTTCTGATATTTTCAATGCTAGAGGTTTAGGGTCAAGATGCCTGTGGAGGTGTCATGTTAAGACTATACTTACAGCTCACTGGTATGTTCTAAGCAGGCCAAGGGCACACCCACATTCTTCAATCTACTTTTTTAAAACCCAGTGTCCTAGTTTCTGAGCTGTCTTCATAATTTTTCAACTGACTCTTGTGGAATTTTTCCTGCTGCTTTGTGTCCTTTTCATGGCTGTCTATGAAATATAAAGATGAGTTTGGTCTGCAAAAGGTAAAAACATCATCAATCACTGTTACCTGGAAAAGTCTTTCTGAAATTTTGATCTCTAGCAGAACACTGATTTCTGAGTTTATTAATCGGTCTTTGGAATTCTCTTAGCAAGAGAAGGCATTCCCCAGACGTAGTTAAGTAACCCAAAACAGTTTCATCTCTAAATCTTAATGTAGTCTGTCTTTTCATCACAATGCCCAGTATTCATTGAACTGATGTACCAAATCATAATTGTCTCCTATTTGTGGTTATTTAAATGTCTTCTGTTTTTAAAACATAATTAATTTATATTTGTATAAATATTTTTTTATTTATATTAAATACAATTTTTGGTTTTATTTTATATTATTTCCTTTATTTCTAGTTTAGAAGTAAGATTTCTGGATCAGAAAAAATTATTGTTTTCAGAGGATTTATAAGTGCTGACCTGTAAATGGGTATATTACTCTTACAAAAATTGGGATTGAGTAGTTCCATGTTAGATTATAGTATATAGGAAACTTAGTTTAGAATTAAGTGAAAGTTTCAATTGTGTCGTGATATAGTCATGAGGGAGGTGGCAGCTACAAAACCCTAAAGCATGTTCTAAGGTATCCATTGCACAGAGTGAATTAACTCCTTTCCTGTGCATCTAAAAGGGTAATGGGAGAATTGGGACAATAGTCACTCAGATAATTTCCATATCTTCATTATAGCTTTCAAGCAGTATGGCCAGGTACACTTCACTTAAAATCTTTTTTTCCCTCAGTTTTACCATCTTTAAAAAAGGAGATGTTAGAATTCATCTTTCAAGTATGTTCAAAGTTTCCAGCACTGTAATTAATAAGCATAAATCTTGCTTTCAGATTTGGCCTAGTACCTATATTTGAGGGGTTGATTATTTTATGGAAATCAGACTTTACTAGTAGCTGCTACTTTGTTGCTCAGATGTTCATTTTGTGGGCTTCCCTGGTGACTCGACTGGTAAAGAATCTGTCTGCAGTTGCGGGAGATCTGGGTTCGATCCCTGGGTTGGGCAGATCCCCTAAAGAAGGGAAAGATTACCCATCCCAGTATTCTGGCCTGGAGAATTCCATGGATTGTATAGTCCATGGGGTCGCAAAGAGTTGGGCACGACTGAACGACTTTCACTTTCACTTCATCTTATTGGAAAACCAGTATCTAGTACTGGGAGTAAGAGTACGGGATCTGAAGTTACAAATTGCCTGGATTAGAACTTCAGTTCTGCTACTCAACTGTGTGGTATTGGGCAAATTATCCTCTTTAACCTTGGGTTTCTTAAGCATAAAATGAAGCTTTAATAGTAATAAAAATTGAATTATATTTAAAAGTGTTCATGTAGCACATTCCTTATACATGTTAAGCCTCAATGCATATTAACTTTCAATAATTATTTTTAGTAATTGTATTAGTTGTGTATTACTGCATAAGAAATTAGTTCAAAAAGTAGCTTAAAATAATGATAAATGTTTATTACGTTTTTGTTTCTTCGGGTCCAGAATTTAGGAGCAGGTTGGCAGGGGGTTCTGGTTCGGTGTCTCATGTGAGATTGCAGTCAAGGTGTTAGTAGGGGCTCGGTTATCATAGTGTAATTTTGAATCTAATGGCTATAAATTTGATGTTTTGCAGACCATGTCTTCGGCAGTGGTACAGTTGTATGCAGCAGATCGGAACTGTATGTGGTCAAAGAAGTGCAGTGGTGTTGCTTGTCTTGTTAAGGACAATCCACAGAGATCTTATTTTTTAAGAATATTTGATATTAAGGTGAGTTTTGTTTTGCCTTCACCTAAAGTGTAGGTGATTTGTTTTCTACCTTAATTTTAATTTAGTATAGATTTGTTTATCCTTTATGTAATATTTAAATTATACTTAATATTAGAAGAGTGAAGCTTGGTTTGAGATATTGAAGCATGGGCACTGTGATCAAATTGGCAGCAGACCCTAAGCCAAATGTGAATAGTTCCCCATTTTATCTATCCACACGTTAAAAAGGTTTTGTTGGTTTCTCTATTTTTATTCTTTTGGATATGGACTTTTCCCACATTCTCTTATTTTGTAATGATACTCTTTTTATTCCATACTATCCATCACAGACTAGCATATATAGTTCTTGCAGGGAACTACAAAAGTGTATTTTATATTTTAGCTTGGTGTGTTCTTATTTACTGCAGCCTGGATTTAAAGTATTATACAATTTCTATAATAATGTATTTGCTGCCTGTTTTATGTTGTTTCTCAGCATAGGTATGTATATTCAGATTTTCCCAGCTTTGTATTCCTCTATCTCAAGTGTAAATCCACCTTGTCTTAGATTGGATGCCCTTTGTCAGGAACTCATCTCTGATAGTCACTCTAAAAAATCATCTTTTTGCAGAGATGAAGTCTCTGTTTATCCTTTAAAATCTTTTCTGTGGGTAAGCCTCCTTACTTAATATTTATGTGTGGCAATAAGTATAATAGGGTTGTAGTTACAAAAAAACAGAAAACTAACTTTAACTCCTGAACAGTACTTACGATTAAATAGGGTGTAATCAAACTGCTTTACATTTCTGGGCTTCGGCTTATTTATTTGTAAAGTGTGATGACCATCTGGATCTGTTGCAGAGTATTTCCCTGAGAGTAAGTTAAGTCACTGCCCTTTGTAAATAAGTAATTTGTAACTCCCATTTCACATACTTCAAGACAGCTGAGAGATGTGGTGCACTCCTGTTACTAACAGGAGTTTAACCATGGCAGCGATTCTGGGAGGTGGGGAGCACATGCGTAGTTTAAAAGACACCCCTCAGTCCTTTGTTATATTTCTCATCAGCAAGGAGAAGCACGATTTAGAAAGGAGATATACATAGAACTCCACTGAGAAGAAGGGGATTCCATTATAAAGGTCATAATGTGTGTGGGGGTAGTTCAGTAGCTAAGTTATGTCCAACTCTGTCTGTGACCCCATGGACTGCAGACCAGTAGGCCCCACTGTCCATGGAACTCTCCAGGCAAGAATACTAGAGTGGGTTGCCATTTCTTTCTCCAGGGGATCTTCACGACCCAAGAATTGAACCCAGGTCTCCTGCATTGCAGGCAGATTGTTGACCAACTGAGCTATGAGGGAAGCCCCATAATATGTATACAGCATTTTAAAATATTTTTGAATTGGTGGTCTAGGTGGAACCTTGCATTTCAGAATAGGACTGTGATTATATTTCCCTAACCAATCATCTCCAATTATAGATAACCGTTGCTAAATACTTACAATTAGCCACATTTGGTATTAAGGTTAATGATATTTCTTGTACTAGGGCTATCGATATGACAGTCACTGATGGATCCCTTAACTATAGTTTAACCTTGTACACTTTAATCATCATTCTCTTTCTGCCCATGATTGATAGTACTTATACCAGTGTTTAATTAGGAGTTCAGTTAAGTTGCTCAGTCGTGTCTGACTCTTTGTGACCCCATGGACTGCAGCACACCAGGCTTTCCTGTCCATCACGAACTCCCGGAGCTTGCTCAAACTCATGTCCATCAAGTCTGTGTTGCCATCCAACCATCTCATCCTTTGTCATCCCCTTCTCCTCCTGCCTTCAATCTTTCCCAGCAGCAAGGTCTTTTCCAGTGAGTCAATTCTTCTCATTAGGTGGCCAAAGTATCGGAGCTTCAGCCTCAGTCCTTCCAGTGAATATTCAGGGCTGATTTCCTGTACGATTGACTGGTTTGTTCTCCTTACTGTCCATGAGACTCTCAAGAGTCTTCTCCAATACCACAGTTCAAAAGCATCAATTCTTTTGGAGAATTAGTCAGAATTAATTTTGGAGAATTAATTAATAATAATTTATTAATAATCAATTAATTAGGAGACCACTCTGCAAAAGTTAAAAATTCAAAGATTATTAATGAACAGTACAGAGAAGGCATATTTGACCCTCTCAGCGTCTACAGAATTGAGGAAAAGAGAATGAAACCCAGTAATATTTGGTAGTGTACACTCTAAATACTGCTGATAGAACTATGCTTTGATAATCAGTGCATGTACAAAAGACTCTTAGCACTTCTAACATTGATGATCTAGTAATTGTTCTAGTTATGTATTTGACCAAGTATATATTTGGAAATGCTTAGCTAATAAGATTATACCTTAGCATACTGAGTTCAACTCACTTGGTATGTAATTTTTATGAAAGAAACATTATCCAATATTTACTGTTTTGTGCTACTTATTAAATTATACATATGTTACTTATGTATTGTACATATATGTGGTCTGTATGTAAAGGCTGTTAATATAAACAGTGCCCTAATAGGAGTCATCTGCTTTGTTTTTGTTCCTTTTTTTTTATTCCTAGAGGTTTTCTTATTGGTAACTCTTATTTCAACTTTTATTTTTTTTCTAGGATGGGAAACTATTGTGGGAACAAGAGCTATACAATAACTTTGTATATAATAGTCCTAGAGGATATTTTCATACCTTTGCTGGAGATGTAAGTCATATTTCCTTTATTTCCCTGTTTAGTGTAATTGCATTTACATTTGTCTGTGGAAAGTATGTGCTTTTTATGTAAACCCATTGTATAAAATATAAGGAATTATTTTACTTTTGAAAGCCTAGTCACAGATATTATGGCTTAATAGGAAGCAACAGCTAAGATTTTAAGGGAAAAGTTTTCTGAGAGGAATGTAAATGTAATTTGACGTGTAGAAAAGAGGTTTCTTTCTCATCTTCTCTGTCTTTGGGCATAAAGTTTTAACCTGTCTATGTGATTTTGGACAAATAGTTTAACTCTCTGAGTTTTAGTTTTCCTGTCTATAAAAATTAAACCCCTAACCCATGGTAACTTTTAAATATTGAAGATTATATTGCCATACAAATTATTTTGTGAAAGAATAGTTCATGACCTAGAAGAGCACTAGAATACAGTAGTGTTAGCTGCTCAGTTCTCTCCAACTCTTTGCAACCCCACTGACAGTAGCCTACCAGGCTTCTCTGTCCATGGATTCTCCAGGAAAGAATACTGGAGTGGGTAGCCATTCCCTTCTCCAGGGGATCTTCCTGACTCAGGAATCGAATCCACTTGTCCCGCATTGCAGTCAGATTCTTTACTGTCTGAGTCACCAGGGAAAGTGAGACAGGGGAAACAGAATTTTAAAAATTATTGCCTGTACCTGTGGGATCAGGGCTTCTTTGGTGGGTCAGGGGTAAAGAATCCACCTGCAATGCAGGAGATGCGGGTTTGACCCCTGGGTTGGGCAGATCCCCTGGAGAAGGAAATAGCAACCGACTCCAGTATTCTTGTTTGGGAGATTCCATGGACAGAGGAGCCTAAAGGGCTGCAGCCCATGGGGTCACAAAAGAGAGGGACACAGCTTAGCAACTCAACAGCGACAACAGCATAGATTATGAGTGACTTTAATATTCTTTGCTTTCCTATTTCTGTTTCCTAAATTTTCTACAGTAAAAGGTTGGATTAGATGGTATATCTGTCTTTTCAAAATGCATTTTCTTCTTTCTTTGTTATTTTTTCACAATTTTCTTCATTGTATGTAAATATATGTACATATATAAAAGTGTGGACTAAATGCCGTAATAATGTCAGTGTGTTCTCACACTTTTAATAATGTACGTGAATACCTGTAATTAAGCTGCAAAATAAAAGCATAAAAAAGATAGAGTTGATCTGCATTTGATCAATGTTTCTGGTGTTTGTCTTTTCAAATCCAAATGTTTACAGAGCTCTATTGAAGGATCAAATTCTGTTCACTCTTTTTTTTTGATTGAAGATGAAGTATCAGTTTAACATTTGACTGTCTACTGTAACATGATAGTAGTCTTTACCTTCTCCATGCTTTTTGCCTTCTTAAGTTATTCAAGTGATAAAGTTCTTGTGTGCTAATAAAGTGAAGCTTGCTTTCTTCAGAAATGTACTTTTGTTAGTTATCAACTTTTTTGTTAAATACAACTAAATTTGTGGGGTTTGTTGTTTACCTTTTTTGTTGAAAATATTTCAGACCTGTCAAGTTGCTCTTAATTTTGCCAATGAAGAAGAAGCAAAAAAATTCCGAAAAGCAGTTACAGACTTATTGGGCCGACGACAAAGGAAATCTGGTAAGCATTTTTAAAAATTTCTTTAAACAGGAGCTGACTGTGGCTTACAGGACTGATCTGTTCTACCATCTATTTCTGTCAACATGGTTTTATTAAAAACAACTATGCTTGTTGCTTTACATGTTGTCCTTGACTGTGTTTCCCACAGCACAGTTGGATAGTCATGACAAAGTCTCTATGAAGCACAAAGCCTAAAGTAATTACTATCTGGCCCTTTACACAAAACAGGTTGCTAATTTTCCCTTTAAAAAACTATTTTTATTGGGTTGATTTTTTTTTTTTTAAGTTTTTTTAGAGAACTCCAATAATCTTTTTGGTTAATAATATTTAACATCCACTGACTTTTAATGTTTGCATTTTTATTTCATTATTTGTAACTCACATTTTTAAAAGTATTTTATATTTTGTGAACAAAGACTTTAGGCAAGCCTAGAAGCAGATATGCAAAGTTGCAAACAAGATTTGCAAACATCGCTTTGTCTCTTTGTTTTGCCCCTAATGTTGTATGTTATAAAATCATAAGGAATTTAGTTTAATGCATGAGACTCTAATATATATAAGACATTAGAGAATGATGCAGGATAATATAGCGTTTTAAATTCGTTGATGTAGAACTACTCAACAGTAATCAAATACCAGGCATTCCTGTTGTAAAGTGGGAGAAGGGTGATTAAGAAAGGTGAACTTCTCCAGAATCATCATCTTAAGCAGATCACTTGTAGGAAAAATAGCTTATGGGAGATGAAACCAGTAAATAGATCCCCTTGAAACTAGCTGTGCTCATGTATTCCTTGAAAAGTCTTTTTGTACATCCAAGTATACATTACCGCAGTTTGAAAATCACTGTATGCAAGGATGTGCTTTACCAGTAAGAGGGAATAAGTCATGAAAAAGGACAGGAATGCAAAGGCATGTGTTACATTTTATACATGTTAACTGTTATTTTAATGGATTTCTGAGAAGGAGGTAATGTACAAAATGAAAATGAACTGAGTTGTTGCCTCACTGTCATCTTATATCCTCTTTGTAATGAGTGAAAAGAATTATTAAGCACCTATTGTTTTTTACTTCTTTTTGGAGCCAGGGTTGTTTACCACTTGATTCTGTGCTGTGGAAGAATTTAATTCTGTGGAAGAATTTGAGGTGCAGTTCCTATTTCAGTGACGTGTTGTGGTACCAGGCCAGAGGCTCCCTGGAACTCCTTTTAGTCAAACTATGTGACATTTTCAATATAAGAAAGAGTTTAAAACACTTCTTACTGTATGGAATAACTGACTTGGAAATAGATAGGTCATCTAAAGGTGTCTGTCACCTGGTGCAGGAATTCTGTTTATACAGTTCCTAAGCTTTTAGTCATAGTGTTTCAGAAGCAGAAAGATGGCATCCCACATGGGAGACAGCTGACTCATCGTTGGGCATCCTTGTCATGCTAAATCAGCCTTCAGTCTCGCTTCTCTTTAACTTAGATGCATGCGGACCAACTTTTGGTGCAACAGATAATTAGCCAGTTTTAATTTGGAAGCAATCTACCGTGCCCTCCTTAGGCCTTCACTTCTTTAGCTTAACCACTTCCATTTTGTTATTCCTCACATGATATAATTTATAGACTCATTGTCCTGTATGTTGTGCTCTGAATGCATTATAAATTTTTATATCTCTTCAAATGATCCACATTTAGAAAATGGTCCTGCTTCAAATGTGATGTCCAGGTTTGAACGTAGTATTCCAACCATGGTATGACTAGTACTGTGATACTAAAAACGTCCCCTGATACGATTAAACACTGTTCTGCTAACGTTTGTAGCAAACACTTCACACTATTTGCTCTCATTTTTAGTTCAACCAAAGGTTCTCTTTTTCCTTAACATGGTTCTCAAGCCAGGATAGTGTTATATTTCTAAGTAATTGCTTTTTAGAACTTATACTCTGAACTTTACATTATCTCAGCATATTTCCATGTTTGTGTCACCACCAGTTTAAGAAGTATTTCCTCTCTGGATGTAGATGTAACATCACCTTGGAAACTAGAGATTTGACCTTCATGGACACAGGATGTGCTTATATCAAATGTTTCAGAAAATTACTTCATCAGACCACCAGATGGAGTAATCCATTTGTATTTCCCATTGCCAGGATTTTCAAATTGTCCCTCAGTTAAATTCTATTAATTTTAGGATTGTGACTGTTTAGAGACTAAATATTTTATTATATTTTTATTTATGGTATTTGGAAAATTTGGGATATTTTGAAAATATAATTTTGGAAAATTTTGTATTACAAACATCTGTGGAAATTGTATTTGTTGGAAATTTTTCAACCACTTTTGAACTTTCTCGAAATGAAAATTGTGTCAAACTTGGTATGAATGCAAGAGTACAAGTATGAACGCAGCAGGTTAGTAGCAGTTCTCTTGGTGTTACTCCTGTTCAGTTGGCCGTGGTTTTTCAGTGTTACTTCTGTCTGCCCCGTGCTTAGGCGTCTGTAGGTGTTTTCATTCGCTTTATGCTTTCGTTCAGTCCCATAGCTTTAAATGCGATTTGCTGCTGACGCCCAACATTTTATCTACCCCCTTTGACCTCACCGCTGACCTTCACACTCGTGTGCTCCAGTTGTGTGATAGAATAGCCTTCAAACTTATATGTATGAACAGAACACTTAATCCAGGCTCCCCAATCCGATTTAACTTGCTCCTATTCTCCTAGTCTTCCCTGTCCCAGTAAAAGGCTCTGGCTCACAGTGGTTCTTCATAAACCCTATCAGTGAGTCCCATTGTCTCTACCTTCAAAAACATGTCTTAAATCTGTTTCTCACCACCTCTGTTGCTACCACCCTAATCCAAGCCGCCGTCGTGTGTCATCTGGACTACCTAATGCTCTCACCTATCCCTCTGCTGTCCCTGTATGCCCCTTACTCTCTCTTTCCCACATAGTAACCAGGCAGAACTTTTAAAAACATAGATTAGATCGTGCCACTTCTCCTCTTCAAAAACTTGTAAGAGCTTCGTATCATATATGAAATACAGTCTATATTCCTTAACCCATGTCTTGTGGGACCCTACATGCTCCATTTCCCCAGTTTCCCTTCTGACTTTTCTCTTCCGCTGTTCCTTTGGTCCACTGCAGTCCAGTATTAGGGTTTTGCCTTCATGCTATTCTCTCCTCAGGGCCTTTAAATATGTTTCCTCTCTTGCTTTATTCAAATGGTGCCCAATGTCACTTCCTCAGAGAAACTCTTATTAACCACTTATAAGAATAAGACAGAGTTTAGATGAGTTAATTTTTTATGTTGGTTTTTGTCTGATATATGTCTAATAATATTCTCTCAATTTATTTCCTAACAGAGAAAAGACGAGACCCCCCAAATGGTAAGCTCTTCACTAATTATTGATCAAAAAAATTTTAGATTGTAATTTAATCCTTGTAGAAACATGTATCATAGACACTGTGCTCAGTTGCTTCAGTCATGCCCAACTCTCTGCAACCCTGTGGACCTTAGCCCACCAGGCTCCTCTGTCCATGGGATTTTCCAGGCAAGAAAACTGGAGTGGGTTGCCATTTCCTTCTCCAGGGGATCTTCTGACTAAGGGATTGAACCCAAGTCTCTTACATCTCCGGCATTGGCAGCCAGGTTCTTTACCACTAGCGCCACCTGGAAAACCCCATCATACACATTAATACCTACTATTTAATGTGTATGATTAAATACTGTAGTTTATTGTGTTCTTATTTTAAAATAAATAACAGGTAGGAACTTAGAAATGTACTGTTCTTTGGCTATTTTCTAGGTGCCTGTCACTATTACTTACATCTTAATTCCTTATGTACAGTTGATTTAAGTTCAAAAATTATACAAACTGGTCTTAATGTCTTAAAAAAAACAGTAAATCTTATCTATCATAGTTCATCATTTCCTACTTTCATGTTTCTTTTTTTTCTTATTTCAAAAGATTGTTTTACAATGGGAATATGAAACCAGCCCCTTTCAGAAGGAACACTTAACTATTCTGGTGTGCTTAAATAAATGCTGATGTGTTTAACACATAGTAGCTGCACATAATCCTCCTTAATTTGATAATGAAGTAATGTGGATTGAAGTATTAGTAACTGAAATAGTGTAGATTCATTTATTTAGAATACATGTAGTTATACTAAAGAATAAGAGCCAGGATACTAAGATATAAAGGACAAGGTCCTAGACCTTTTGTGCAGAGTCTCATCCTGGGTCCCATAAACCCTGGCTGAAGTTTTGTGCTAAATATTGTATATATGTTCTTTTCTCTGGGGAAAGAGGATCCATGGCTTTCATGACACTGAAATGGGATCCCTGATCCTATGATAGCCTTTGTTATAGTGGGGAATATCTGCTGCTTTTTCAAAGGCATCTCAGTTCTCTCATCAGAATGTAGGATGATTATTCAAGGAAACACTTAATATAGTACAAAGTTCTTAATGTATGACAACTGTTGGTGGTTGTTGGTTTTTGTTTCTTTTAAACCAATTTATTACTTTCTGATTTTGTCCTTAAATTTGTTTTTGTGATATAATAACATGAACCAGACATTGCTGTATTAAATTTTGGATTATTTACCTTATTATAATTTTTTTAAAAACTTGACTACCTTCAGTAGTACTTTAAATGTGCCAAGCATTGTATACTTTGACTTTTTCTTTTGAATGGAAATTTTTAATACTCAAGTTACAGGACTGCTTGGGGATAAATAAAGTAATCAAAGTGTTTAGCATGGTGCTTAATACGAGTTATCATGATGAAGACAGTGACAGTGATCATACTCACAGCTGCCCTTTAATGATCGTTTGCTACCTGCCAGGCATTGTCCAGAAAACACATGAAGTAGCTGCTATTATCCCTGATGTAGATGAGAAGACTGGCACAGATAGGTGACTTGCTCAGGGTCACAGAACTAGGAAAGTGGAGCAAGATTCAGTCTCAGGTGTTCCAGCTCCAGAGCCTGGCCCCTTAACCACTGTGCTGTAACCACTCTGCCACATCAGGATGGTTTTGAAGGAGAAACTGAGACCTAGAGAGGATGCGTAACATGCCTTGAGCTGTGCAGCTAGTATGTCACAGAGACAAAGGAAGCGGAGCAGCTGACCAGAAATCTTTCATCTGCGAACCTTTAATGTAGCGTTAGACATTTTTCCGCTTGTTGTGTGCTCAATAGTTTAATCTTCTCTTTTTTAATTTATTAAACTATTTGGCCTCCTGTGAGCATATATTAAGTACCAGTGTGAAAGGCTTCTTAGTGTTAGCATCTTTAGGGAAAGTAATCTGAGATTATAAAGTATAGATGTTGTACAAATAACGTAATTAAAGTTAAGGATGTAAGTACTTTTTGATTTTTGTAAATTTAATCTTTTCAATATATATAAAATATATTTTTGAAGAGGCACCTAATCCACAATGGTTTGAATTTGGATATTCTTTATGTGACAATGATGTCTTATAATTTTATTACCCCTAGTAAGAGATACTCATAATTAAATGTAGTTTCTTCCTCTGAGATGGCTCTTGGTTTTAAATCTTAAGATAAAAAGTTTTAACCTTTTGGTACAGTGGTCCCAAACTTTTTTTCATTAAATAAACAGGAAATTTAAAAATGGTATTGTTAAAACATTATACAGCATGTGTTGCCAGTCTTTGCTTACTTATTTATTTATAAGATGCACATACAATCATTAATAGAAATGTTCATATTTTTCGCTGCAGTGCAGTTGCCTGCCTTGCTCTCCCTGTGGTGTAGAGAGGACTCAGGAAGGTGGCCTCTTGCGTTTCTGTATCTGCTGCGCTGCCACCAGGTGGCGGTGGGCACTTCTAACTGCCTTGCGGAGTCCATTCAGGGGCTTTGTCCCAATCCTCATTTCCATCAGTTTAGCTGGCCTTTTCAAATTGTAACTGAAAAAAAAGGCACTTTATGTAGAAGTGACATGTATTCCTGTCCTAAAGTACAATTAGGACAAGTGTTTTCCTCATTAACTCCTAATCCATACACTTTTCTTTTTTTTTTCTTTATTGGTCAACCTCACCTTTTAACTTAGGCGCTTTCCAATGATTTGTTCTCAGCTTCATGACTGCTTGACATCAGAGGTCTCTAGCCCACCTGTTTCTCAACTATTTTACCTTGGTGAGAGCTCTCTGCTTTTTATGTAATTAAGCGGAAGAGTTTAGTTTGTTCTTTTAATTTTAAATTTAACTAGAAATGCTGTTCAGTGAGAATATTAAAAAACCTTTTCTCTGATAGTTGTCATTCATCAGAAGAAGGTAATCTGTCATAACTGCTTTTTGAAAAAGAAAGGAAACAGCGCCCCTTCTTTATGTATTTACTTAATACATGTTCTTAGGATGAGTGTAATTTCAGAAATGGAATAAATAAAATTGACTAGAAATGATTTATTTCTGTACCATATCTTTCATAAACTTTATTTAAAAAGTGATTCTATGCTTTATACAAGTTGTTAATTTTTTAGTCTGTCACTTTGAAATAATTAGGCTTTAGAACATTATTTTAAATTTATTTCCTAACATCTTCAAACTGTAAAGTAAATGCTGTCAACAGAAATAGCCAAATACTTGGTCTCTTGAATGTGTAAGAACCCCTTTTTTCTAAATTTTGAAACTCATAACCATTTCTTGTAACAGTTGGACCACAAACTAAGAGAACTGATAAATTGGTAAAGACATACAGTATACTTATTGTAAAGTTAGTGTTGTTGATCAGTCTTGTCATTTAACTGTTGTGTAAAAGGTACAATAGTTAACAGAAAGAGTAGTGGACTTAGAAACCAAGATAGCAGAGTTTACCTTTCCCTTTGTCACTGGCTGTGTGACTTTAGACAGTTCACCTGGCTCTTCCTGTCCTTAATTGTTGTGTTTTGTTTGTTTTGTTTTTTATTATAAAAAGAACACATCTGAGTATCGTTCTGTTGGTGATGACCTTGTCCTTAGTTTTTGTCCATAAAATGAAAGATTTAGAGAAACTAGCTAATTTCCCAGCTTATACCAGTTTTTGTTAGAGGTTTCTAAAATCTGAATTTTTCTATATAGACTTAATTAAATCGTGTTTTAACCAATATTGATGAAGTTTGTGTGAAATAACACTAAGTAGCTAAAGGCATAGCTTTATGAACTGCTTGGTAGATGCATAACAATATATCCACACCTGATTTTGGAGGAGAGGGAGGAGGGGAAACTTTGGTATTCATTCTGCATATCACTTATATTTCATTCCTGTCCTCTTCATCCTTGACTTTCTTCAGAGATGGCCAAGTTATTTTCTCTAGTGAGTTGTAAATCAGGCTTACAAGAATCTTAACTTTATTATTTCCCAGAAAAGAATCTACTAGGTTAAATAATTTAACTGTTAACTTTACCAAATTTATACCATTTAGGACATCCATAAGATGTAGGTTACTTTTATATAAACTAAAGTAACGTCAAAATATTTTTATTTTTCCTTTTTCCTAAAAATTAATTATAATTGTTAAATATTTGTTTTGTTTTTCCAGCTGCACCACACAACTTGTGGGATCTTAGTTCCCCAATTAGGATTGAACCCAATCCTATGCACTGAAAGTGCAGAGTCCTTACCACTGAAACACCAGGGAATTCCCAAATTTCTGTTATTTTTTAATGATGAATCTGGTTATTCCTTTCTTATTGCTATTTGGACACACCTAGAAGGATGACATGCATAAAGAGAGTGTCTCACTCTGATATACCTCAGTCTGTCTTCAGTTCAACTCAGTCGCTCAGTTGTGTCCGACTCTTTGCGACCCCATGGACTGCAGCACGCCAGGCCTCCCTGTCCATCACCAACTCCCGAAGTTTACCCAAACTCATGTCCATTGAGTCGGCTCTGCCATGCAACCATCTCATCCTCTGTCGTCCCCTTCTCCTCCTGCCCCCAATCTTTCCCATCTTCACGGTCTTTTCAGATGAGTCATCTCTTCGCATCAGGTGGCCAAAGTATTGGAATTTCAGCTTCAGCATCAAACCTTCCAATGAACACCCAGGACTGATCTCCTTTAGGATGGACTGGTTGGATCTCTTTGCAGTCCAAGGGACTGTCAAGAATCTTCTCTAACACCACAGTTCAAAAGCATCATTTCTTCGGTGCTCAGCTTTCTTTATAGTCAAACTCTCACATCCATACATGACTATTGAAGAAACCATAGCCTTGACTAGACGGACCTTTGTTAGCAAAGTAATGTCTCTGCTTTGTAGTATGCTGTCTAGGTTGGTCATAACTTTCTTACCAAGGAATAAGTGTCTTTTAATTTTATGACTGCAGTCACCATCTGCAGTGATTTTGGAGCCCAAAAGAATAAAGTCTGCCACTGTTTCTACTGTTTGCCCATCTGTTTGCCATGAAGTGATGGGACCAGATGCCATGATCTTAGTTTTCTGAATGTTGAGCTTTACGTCAAGATTTTCACTCTCCTCTTTCACTTGCATCAAGAGGCTTTTTAGTTCCTCTTCACTTTCTGCCATAAGGGTGGTGTCTTTGGCATATCTGAGGTTATTGATATTTCTCCCAGCAATCTTGATTCCAGCCTGTGCTTCTTCCAGTCCAGCATTTCTCATGATGTACTCTGCATATAAGTTAAATAAGCAGGGTGACAATATACAGCCTTGATGTACTCCTTTTCCTATTTGGAACCAGTCTGTTGTTCCATGTCCAGTTCTAACTGTTGCTTCCTGACCTGCTTACAGATTTCTCAAGAGGCAGGTCAGCTGGTCTGGTATTTCTATCTTTTTCAGAATTTTCCACAGTTTATTGTGATCCACACAGTCTTTGGCATAGTTAGTAAAGCAGAAATAGATGTTTTTCTGGAACTCTCTTGCTTTTTCGATGATCCAGCAGATGTTGGCAATTTGATCTCTGGTTCCTCTGCCTTTTCTAAAACCAGCTTGAACATCTGGAAGTTCATAGTTCATGTATTGTTGAAGCCTGGCTTAGAGAATTTTAAGCATTACTTTACTACCTACCGTGTGAGATGAGTGCAATTTTGTGGTAGTTTGAGCATTCTTAGGGATTGGAATGAAAACTGACCTTTTCCAGTCCTGTGGCCACTGCTGAGTTTTCCAAATTTGCTGACATATTGAGTGCAGCACTTTCACAGCATCATCTTTTAGGATTTGAAATAGCTCAACTGGAATTCCATCACCTCCACTAGCTTTGTTCGTAGTGATGCTTCCTAAGGCCCACTTGACTTCACATTTCAGGATGTCTGGCTCTAGATGAGTGATAACACCATCATGATTATCTGAGTTATGAAGATCTTTTTTGTATAGTTCTGTGTATTCTTGCCACCTCTTCTTAATATCTTCTTCTTCTGTTAGATCCATACCATTTCTGACCTTTATTGAGCCTATCTTTGCATAAAATGTTCCCTTGGTATCTCTAATTTTCTTGAAACGATCTCTAGTCTTTCCCATTCTATTGTTTTCCTCTATTTCTTTGCACTGATCATTGAGGAAGGCTTTCTTATCTCTCCTTGCTATTCTCTGGGACTCCACATTCAAATGGGTATATCTTTCCTTTTCCCCTTTGCTTTTAGTGTCTTCTTTTCACAGCTATTTGTAAGGCCTCCTCAGACAGCCATTTTGCTTTTTTGCAATTCTTTTTCTTGGGGGTGGTCTTGATCCTTGTCTCCTGTAATG
This sequence comes from Muntiacus reevesi, assembly GCF_963930625.1. Lineage (NCBI taxonomy): Eukaryota > Metazoa > Chordata > Mammalia > Artiodactyla > Cervidae > Muntiacus > Muntiacus reevesi. The sequence continues at coordinate 83,353,829 of NC_089254.1, read as the reverse complement.
CCACAAATCTCTGTCCATAGTTCATCAGGCACTCTATCAAATCTAGTCCCTTAAATCTATTTCTCACTTCCACTGTATAATCATAAGGGACTTGATTTAGGTCATACCTGAATGGTCTAGTGGTTTTCCCCACTTTCTTCAATTTAAGTGTGAGTTTGACAATAAGGAGTTCATGATCTGAGCCACAGTCAGCTCCTGGTCTTGTTTTTGCTGACTGTATAGAGGTTCTCCATCTTTGGCTGCAAAGAATTTAATCAGTATGATTTTGGTGTTGGCCATCTGATGATGTCCATGTGTAGAGTCTTCTCTTATGTTGTTGGAAGAGGGTGTTTGCTATGACCAGTGCGTTCTCTTGGCAAAACTATGAGCCTTTGCCCTGCTTCATCCTGTACTCCAAGGCCAAATTTGCCTGTTACGCCTGGTGTTTCTTGACTTCCTACTTTTGCATTCCAGTCCCCTATAATGAAATGATTAAGGGGATTCTTTTTTTTTTAATTTTTTTTATTTTTTATTTTTTTGATTAAGGGGATTCTTAAATGTTATTAAGTATAAAGGTAAGAGAGTAATAATTGCAGCACCTTCTTTGGATGGTGTTGCTGATAATGATGAGTAATGATAAATTGTAAGAGAAGAGAGAACAGAAAGAGAAGAATGAGAAATAAGAAGTGAGCACTAGACAGGTCTATGAAGATACTAGTATGACCCCAATTCAACCCTCTTAGCACTTGAATTCTCGTTATTTTTAATAAGTCCCTTTTTTTGAAGCTACAGTGAACTCAAGTCTTGAATCTGAACAAATTTCAAAACCTAGTTCTTTATCTCCTATTTGATAAACTTCCTATATTGCTTAACTAACCTTTAATTTTTGGTCCAGTTATTGTCAGATTATTCCTTGATGCTAAATCAGCTTTTAATGGTTTTATCCATATTGTTTACTAGCTTCCATTTTTTTCCAAGAAGAATTTTTACTTCTTGCCAATATGAACAATTTCCCACAGAATTTTGTATGAAACTATAAATAGAACTTTTAGACATTTATATACTATACTTAATGACTTTGAATATTAAGGGAAAATAGCTGAATTGTGTATATCTTTTAGTTGTGTACAAATTATTTGTCTGATAAATTGGCAGATGACATTTATAATTTTATTTTTACTGTGTTTCATCTTCAGTAGTAGAGTTGAGGGAGAGAAAATTAATTATGTATAATTTCCCATGGAGATAAATGTTTTATTTCAGATAATATTTATGAATAGGTTGCCTTTGAGGTTTTCAGGATAATTGAAGAATTTTAGTCAAGTTGGCATTTAGTGATCACTCAATATACATTAGCTTATAATTTCTTAGGGTTTCTATCTGCCATTCTATGATTGTATTGCAGATTCCACACACCACCCCTCCAGTTAGTGATTCGCTAGAAGGACTCACAAGACTGAGCACATAGTAAAGATCTCTTACAGTGAAAAGATACAAAGCAAAAACTAACAAAAGAGAAAGACACATGGGATTAAATCTGGAGGGAACCACACACAAGCTTCCAAGATTATTCTGTCATTGGTCACAGGGAATGTGCTTAATTTCTCCAGCAATGAGTTGTTGCAACACACATGAAATGTGTTAAGGAGAAACTCAGTGCCTGGGGTTTAATGGGGGCTAGTCATGTGGGCATCTTCTGTCTAGTACATACTGAGATTCTAGACCCGCAGAAGCAAAGCAGGTGTCAGCATAAAACACATTGATAGTACTAGTAGTTGAGACACAGAGACTCCATCTTATCAGGGAATAAGAACCCTCTTAAATCGGGGAGTAATGGGAACCCTTTTAAAATCCTAGATCCTTAGATGCCAGCTCAGGGCCACCCTTGCAAGCAGGCCTTTCTCAAGATAGCAGTCTTAGACCTACTATGTTAGCTCTTTCTCTACATAAAAGTGATTATATTTTTTACAACATTTTTAAAATTGTCGTTACTATGATCATCTCAGAGGAGTTTGGTCTACTAGGAAGTTTTGTCAGAGAATCATACATTTAAATGGAATCTCTGAGACATGTGTTGCCCTTCAGTTTAATTTTTAAAGGAATTTTTAAGATGAATTTGTTTCATTCAGACTTTCATACCTTTAAGAGCAAGGGTACTTTTATGAATTATAAAACAAAATTTTCTGTGCTACATTTAGTGTCACTCCTGGAGATACTGTTAATAATAGCTAAAAATGCCTGAGGTCTTTTTACTATTGATCCTTGTGGAAGATGGAATGTTTTAAGAATTTTTGTGTCTTAAATTTTTGAGTTGTATACTTCTGATAGCCAAAGTGTATGTATAGTAATGAGGAAGATGCTACTAGACTTAAATATTACCATTTTGGAAAAAATGGTGGTAATAATTATATAAGCATTTTTTTCCTCATAGACTAATAAAGTTGAAATAAAGAAGTAAAACTAGATTTCTTTACTAGATTTAAAACAAAGATGCTTCTTTTCTTTTACTCTTCTTATGTAATGTATGCCACTTCATTAATGAGTAATGTGTTGGATGTGAAGTTTGTAATAGTCAAAATTTAATGGATCAGATAAATTTAAATTCTTGTTGAAAATTCATATACTTTATGAGTAAGTTTTCTTTGAAATAATATATCTATGCTAATTTGTTTAAGAATTTGTTATAGACTTTTGCAATTTAAGAAATTTTGAAATTTATTATTTATAAAAATAAACATGTGATTTTAAAACTTAAATAATTTATAGTAATGAAATGGTCCTGCTTCAGAAAAAGGTATTTAAATTGTAAATTATGATTGTGATTATTCTTAAGTCTCTTTCATATTATTTTGATTTTATTTGCAGGTCCTAATCTACCCATGGCAACAGTTGACATAAAAAATCCAGAAATTACAACAAATAGATTTTATGGTCCACAAATCAACAACATCTCCCATACCAAAGAAAAGAAAAAAGGAAAAGCTAAAAAGAAGAGGTTAACTAAGGCAGATATTGGAACACCAAGCAATTTCCAGTAACGCAGTTCTTTTATTATTCTTTTGATTTATTCATTTCTGCTCTTTTTTTAAATTGTTAGAAAATTCTGTTTTCTTTTTGGGAGACCCCTTACATTTATCACTTGCATACCTTCAGCTATAATTTTGTTTTTGGAGTTTCTAAATGCTGTTGATCAATAGACTTTTTATGAATCTTAGTTTATTTATTTTTCCACCTATCAGAAAAGAAAAATTAGAGTTGTTTTTTCAATTAATTGTTGGACATGAAAATGAAATCTCACTTTTCCCTATAAATGATATTTGGAAATTACCTGAAGGCATTGTCCTATTCTGTTTGGACTGCTAACAGAATACTGTAGACTGGATAGCTGATAAAGAACGGAAATTTATTTCTCACAGTTCTGGAGGCTGTAAAGAGGCAGGCAAAATTTATTTAGTGTCTTTTAAAATCCCACTGCTTAGTTCATTGCCATCTTCTCGTTGTGTCCTCACATGTTGGAAGAGGGCGAGAGAGCTCTCCAGGCCTCTTTCTTAATGGCACCAATCCTATTCTTGGGGAATCCACCTTCATGACCTGATTACCTCCTCAAATCCTCATCTCCAGGAATTATCACATTGGGATTAGATCTCAAGATAGGAATTTTTGGAAAACACACTCAGTCTGTTGTAGGCATCAAACCTTTGATATTCATTTGATGTATTTCAAGCATTCTGATGTGCATTACTTCATTTGTTCATTACAGAATTCCTGTCCTTTTATACATGAAATGCTTGTGTTCTTATGCTAGTCTGATGGTTAAGGAAATGGATGCGCAGAAAGGCTGTGCAGAAATGTTAAGGCTCAGTTAATAGTGGAGCGGGGCTAGAACCCTGGTCTCTTGACTGCTTATGCTCTCTTCCCCTGAAAATGGTTATGTCTATGAGAACCATCAGTTCCGGCCAAAAATTCACTGATTGGGTTGGATTTCATGTATGTTACGTTTTTAATGTCACTTACACATTTTTTTTTTTCTGTTTTTTTCTGTCTGCTACTTTAGGCACATTGGACATGTGGGTTGGGATCCGAATACTGGCTTTGATGTAAGTTATTTTCAAGCCATAAATGTTACTACTTTAAGTATGTGGGAATGTCATGTCCTACCTTTAGACTTTTATTCTTATACATTTTTGTCAGTTCTAGTTTTTGGTTGAGTGTGCTTATATTTATGTTCATATTCCCCTGAGGTTTGAAGTCATATATTGTTCCATCATTGATGGCTAAGTCTCTAAAGAGAGGTTTTTTTTAACTCTTTGGCCTTATCTACTATAATATGAAATCTCTATGTTTTGAAAGCGAAGAGGAGAAAATTGTTTCTGCAAAGTGATCATTTGAGGGGAATATAAGCCAAATTATTTGAAAGTACCGTAGTCACATTCTGAATATCCAAAAATTGTCTAGATCTTTTTATTGTATTACTATTTTTGGTGATTTCATCATTCATTAATTGATAGCATTTGAGCAAAATGGTTGAAAATCGGCTACCTAAGTATATGTATTTTAACCTTTGACTGATAATCAGGGTTTGGAAAAATTATGTTGAAAAGAAATACTATTTGTGATTAGAATCAAAAATTATTTTGGTTACTTTTTTATTAATAGAACTACAGTGTTAGCACCACAATATTAAAAAAAAACTTTATTTTCTATATTACGGTATAGCCAGTTAACAAGCAATGTTGTGATAGTTTGAGGTGAACAGTGACGGGACTCAGCCACACATGTACACATACCCACTCTCCCCCAAGGGCTTCCTACGTGTCTAGTGGTAAAGAACCTGCCTGCCAATGCAAGGGACATAGGAAATGTGAGTTTGATACCTGAGTTGAGAAGATCCCTGGAGAAGGGCATGGCAACCCACTCCAGTATTCTTGCTTGGAGAATCACATGGACAGAGGAGCTTGGCAGGCTACAGTCCATAAGATCACAAAGAGTCAGACACGACAGAAGCAACTTAGCATGCACATTCTCTCCCAAACCCCTCTCCCATCCAGGCTGCCATGTAACATCAAGCAGATGTGCTATAGAGTAGGTCTTTTTTAGTTAAGCATTTTAAATATAGCAGTGTATACATTCCCATTCCCAAATCCCTAATCATCCCTTCCCTCCACCCTTTCCCCTGGCAACCATAAGTTTCTTCTCTAAGTCTGTAAGCCTTCTGCTTTTTTATAAGTAGTTCAGTTGTATCATTTCTTTTTAGATTCCACATATAAGGGATGTCATATGATATTTCTCCTTCTCTATTTGCTCTACTTCAGTCAGTAGGACACTCTCTGGGTCCATTTGTGTTGCTGCAAATGGCACTATTTCATCCTTTTTAATGGCTGAGTAATATTCTATTGTATACATGCACCACTTCTTTCTCCATCCCTGTCACTTGACTTCGAGGTTGCCTCCATGCCTTGTCATAAACAGCACCACAATGTTTTTGAATGCCTCTTTGTGTTGGGCATTTTACAGGGTACTTGGGTTATAAAGAGGTACTTGACCTCAAATTTTGGAATAGATTTAATAATACTTTTTGTGGTTATTTGTGATCATATCTAAATCTTATTTAGGACAAGGAAGAATAGATGAACTTTAAAATGTTTCAGTCATGAAGGGATTGGTAAAAATCTAAATAAGATGCTTTCTTTACAAAGGTAGGAAACAGATAACATAAAATATAAAACCTATTCTTTGTTCTTATCTTTTTCTGTTTTTTATATTAACATAAATATTCTAACTATATTAAAAATTTATAAACATAAAAGAAAGTAATTTCTTTAAAGGCAGAGATAAGAGAATAAAATTTCAACTTGCTGGATTGGAGATAGATGTTATAGTTAGCAGTTATTTTATCTGTTGTAGCTGAATAATTTGGATCCAGAACTGAAGAATCTTTTTGATATGTGTGGAATCTCAGAGGCACAACTTAAAGACAGAGAAACATCAAAAGTTATATATGACTTCATTGAAAAAACAGGAGGTGTTGAAGCTGTTAAAAATGAACTACGAAGGCAAGGTAACTTTTATTTCTGTTCAGGCATTCTGACTATTTTTCCTTTGAATCTTTTGAGGTCAGTTGCACAGATGACAGCTACATATGTTCATGTGAACCTTCCTTAAGCAGAATGTTGTTATTTATGGGATAACTTGTTTAGCCCCAGTGTACTATATTTTACATTATTTCAGTATAACTAAAAAACTTGTCAAGGCTTTTCTAACTATTTAAAAGTCTTATATTAAATTCATGAAAATTCATACAAAGTATTCTGGCTATTTGGTTTTAGAATAAAAAAGTATAATTGCATATTTCACTTAGTAAATGTTAGAGACCACTATCAAAGTTGCATTTATTACAATTAGAAGTAGTAATTTAAATGTAATTATGAATTCTATAATGTTAATAAGCATTTTTAGAATATAAATAATGCAAAATCTGTTTATTTTGAAATTTTTTTCTTAGCTAAAATGTAATACTTGCCATTTGGTACCTGAGAACACAGATAACTTGCACCTTTTTAAGATTTGATATTTTATTTAAATCACCATGTTTTTTGGTCATATCTTAATAGTTGTCACAACTAAATGTAAATACAGTTAACTCTGAGTTTTCCAATATGACTGTTACTTCTTTGCCAGTTTATTCATTTGCAGCTACTTTTTTCCTCCTTTTTGCATACTCGTGATAAGACAGTGTAGCAAAACAAAAGCTTCAGATAATCAAAGCATTCTTTTGAAAATTTAACTGACATTTTAAATTAGGTATTTGACCTACCTGTATCTTTTTCACTGCTGGTGTTCATTGATTCGTTCATTCATATATTCAGTAAACATTATTATGTTAGCACTAGTCTCTACTTAGGATATTTAGATACAAAGATATGGTTTCTGCCCTCAGAAATCTTACTATCTAGTGTGACAACAGATAATGTAAATAATCATACAGTCATAATTGCTGTGGAAACACAATGCTAATTCCACTGAAAATGGTATGATGATGATTTATCTTATTTTGTGAAAAAAATCACATTTCCAAATTGTATGGATTTTTAATAAAAATATCTGGGCAACATTGTTTTTAAATGCTGCCAAGATAAGTCATGGTTACAATTAGTGTGCAAATGATGGAGATCTTGAGGACCTAGTTTGTTCCTTGACTCTTTTTCTCCACTGTTACCACTCACCTTCATCTTACACCAGATGATGCTCAGGCTCTCTCTGAACTGTCTGAATTTGTAAGTTTATAAATACTCTTGGCATTTATTAGACAGTCTATATTGCTGGCCTCTCACCTGAATATCTGTAACTGAGAGCGGTCTGTATTAACTTGATTTTGGGTTTTTTGACTTTCTTATTACTGCTTTTTATACTAGCTGCTTCACGTTTTCTGTGTACAGTGAAGCGGCATGCTGGAATGCTCTGTTCCGTTCTGTATATCTGAAAACAGCAGTGTGATGGCTCCCTGCAGTGGCACCCTGTATGAAAAATAAAGACTTACTGCCATAAAAAAAAAATAAATAAAATAAAAAATAAAAAAAATAAAATATCAAATTAGGCAAAGTCCTCAATTGAATTACCTAAATAAAGCAAAGGAAAAAATTCACAGGCATTACAAAAAATACACTTCAGGAACTTAAGATTCTTATACTCAAGAATCTTAACTCCCAGTGTGGAACTTCTTAGACACCCAAGAATGATTTTATAGAAGATACATTTTTTAAGAGGAAGAATAAAAAGACAGATAATGATTTATAGTGGAAATGTTTCCTTGGTGAAGCATATAGTGCATTCAGAAGTATGAAAAAAACAGGGAGAAGTTTATGAAGTTGTCATAAAAATAGGTTTTATAAGACCTGACTCAAATTTTTTGAAATTATTTTGTAAAATTATGTAATCAGGCTTGTAAAAAGTGGTAAACCTTGTCATTTCCAGTATATCTTTTTGTGTATCTGTGCAGTTGTTTGAAGTCCATTAATTTATAATAAATAATCTGCTCTTTAGGTCCACCACAATGGAGTGGTATGTATGGGGGATGTTATTTGACCCAGTGTCCTAAATTATGCATGCCTTTATTTTCAAAGAAGCTATAACTTATCCTGCCTCCAAAACTAATATCCAGTAAGGTTTTCTTCCCTCTGTTCAAACTAATGTTTGGGGTATATAGATGCTAAAGTAAGAAAGGAAATTTATTTCTATGAGTCAGAGTTCTGTTTTTGTCTGTAATTTAATTTTTTTGAAATTCTGTGGGTTACCTCTTACAGCATGTCTGTTGTTTTTATTATTACTTATTATACTTATTTTTAGTGATTGGTTTTTACACTTGGCATTATTTCAATAACCTACATAAAATATATTTTTACATTAATTTGGGGCGGTGGGGAGGACTAAACATAAACATGCAGTTGGGTAAAGGACAACTCAGGGAGTTGTCAGTATTCCCATAAATTTAAATCTGTGTTGAATAATGTATGCCTGGTTTGCTTAATCCTGATGAGAGTGCATGAGAGCAGTTCTTCAAAGTGTTTCCTGAATTCTGTAACACATTTTTTTTTTTTTCTGGGAGATGTTTTTCTTCTGAAAAGACAAATATTCATCAGGAGATGAATTTTTTTTTCATTTATTTTTATTAGTTGGAGGCTAATTACTTTATAATATTGTAGTGGTTTTTGTCATACTTTGACATGAATTAGCCATGGATTTACATGTATTCCCCATCCCGCTCCCCCCTCCCACCTCCCTCTACCTGATCCCTCTGGGTCCTCCCAGTGCACCAGGTCCAAGCACTTGTCTCATGCATCCAACCTGGGTTGGTGATCTGTTTCACCATAGATAATGTACATGTTTCGATGCTGTTCTCTTGAAACATCCCACACCCTCACCTTCTCCCACAACACATTTCTTTTAAATATTAATTTATTTGTATTGTTTATAATTTCTGCTTATAATTCCCTTAAATATCAAATATCTAGAGTTATCTACTGGTTACTCTTCATTTGATCTGAAATAATTATTTTTAAGTATATCAGCTTTTCGTTACAGTGTACCATCAAGATGAGGTTTTTTTCTGGAAGCTTCAGTCTTTCTTCCTTTCTCACTAAGCTTTGATAGTAAGAACAGTTTGATTTGTTGTAACTTTTGTGTCATGCTTTTTATTTACTAATTAAATATCTAAGAACTGTCATTGTCATTCTGAATCTTGTGTTTGTGGTGACTCAAGAGTTTTGAAAACCTGTAGGCCTTGAGACTTTCTCATAGTGGTGTGTGGTGTCTGCCCAGTAGACATTTTTGTGCATGTGAACCTAGCTAATGTTATGCCATCTCTCCTCTCTTCTCCTGTCTTAATTCCTTCATATTTTTACCTTGGGATATGGCATATCTTTGGCATACTTTCCTTTTTATGTAGTCATAGTACAGATTATAAAAATAGAAAGGTGATAATAGATGTTTTCCTTACGAAAATATAGAGAGATTTCCAGTCACTTTTCAGAGACTAGAAATGCTGAACTTGTGCTGAACCCAAATTTGGTACAGCTGATACTTTATTCATATAAATTAATGCTCCCCCCTTACCTGAGCAGTAATTTCGTGTCTCTCTGAATGATTATCAGCTGAATCCCAAATTAGTCCAGTCACTGTGCTTACTCCCAGTTCAAAAGAACTTTATTCTCTCTACTGAAGAGATTGTTCATTGTACATAGATTATGGTTCCAGAGTCCTTGGCGAAACCACAGGAAATGATTGACTAACAATACAGTTTTTGTAGTAGAATAGAGTGAGTCCTTTTCCTCTTGATTAGCAAACAATTAAATCATAAAAAATACTAGTTCAGGTAAATATCATTGATTTTTGAAATGCAAGCCTTAAATTGATTAAAATGAAATCTTTGTATCTGCTTGGAGGATTTGATGTACTCTCTTATTCAGGAGGTATACATAGTGTACATATACCATATCCTCTTGGTTTTACTGTTATTACAAAATATGTTGGAAAAAGACTGGTCTTAGCAAGTTTGTCTCCTTGCTTTGGATCTGGTGAGAAAATTGGGTGAACCTTTGCTGCAGCGGCAGCAGCATGCCTTGAGTGTAAATAATGGGCACTCCCCTCAGTGGTGGCTTGTATCCAAGGAAGATGACTCTCCTGTTTGCTGCTCCGTGTTTCCAGTTTTAAAAGTCTCTGAATCAGGAGACAATACCCTTGTGAGCCTCGCCTTACTGTCTGTTTCATCTCACATTTATGACCACATTTGATAGCATATTTCATAGTATATTTCCCATGATTGTCTCACATGAAATCAGAAAATAGTGTTTGCCTTTTTTTTTGAAGTGAGGGTTTTTTTTTCCTCTTGGTATCATTACATTTTTGAGCCTAATCCTATTATTTGAAATTAAGGTGGGTATTTGTATAGACTGCAGAAATATCCATCAGGAATATATTAGTTTGTACCAGTAAATATAAATAGCTTTATTCCTTTAAAAAAGTTATTTTTTTTCTACTTTTTAATGAAAAACTAATGAAGTTTATTATTCTGTAAATTTGTATATGCTCTTGGTAAAATCATGCCTCTGGACATGTAATAAATTTATACTTTGAATTTCTCTGTTTTAACTTACACTTTACCTTTAGTAAAATAAGAATGTATATACTATTACCACCAGAGTAATGTTAATATTTTACTACTAACTTGAATTTTGCAGTGTTTAGAAATTTTCAGTAAATTTGTTAATGTCTCCTGAAGTAGTAGTTGAACATTTCATCTGAGCAACCAGCCTCTCTACTGCCATTGCTAGAATTACACTATATCTATCACTATATATTTATTATGTATTTATTATATATTATGTATTCTTATATATCCTGTAAACACAAAAATAGAGGACATTATAAATTACAAATGTAAGTTAGGTGACAAAAGTTTACATTTTAAAAGAAAAAGTATTTGAGTTTAGCTCGGATTAACTTGAATAAATTCTAACAGATTATACTACATTAGCTATTTAATTCTGAATGTAAATTAACTGTACAGAACAGCTAACTATACTTGATTCTTTAAAGAGGACAAGTAACCATTTTTATTAAAATGTAAAATGATGCTTATTGACCAAAATGTTTAATTTCATTGTTATAGTTTTATTATTATTATATAAAAATGTGTTTATTCCCTTATCTTGATAAGTGGTGCTGATTTCTAACAACTAAATTCTACTACTTTAGTGAATATTTTTTCAAGACCAGGAAAGTGATCTTTAGGCTGAGGATTCCCAAATTATTGGGAATTATAAGATATCAGAATTACAAGATATCATCTTTTCTCACATAGCTTTGTAAAATAAAATACAAAGATGAGGCCTTTTTTCCTCATACTGTTTTAATACATGTTGAAATATGTTGCTTTTCAGTATAATGTTTGTGGGGGGAAAAAAGCATGCTTTCTTTTTTTCTGTTTGTATTTCAGCACCACCACCTCCACCACCATCAAGGGGAGGGCCGCCGCCTCCTCCCCCGCCGCCACATAGCTCGGGCCCTCCTCCCCCTCCTGCCAGGGGAAGAGGGGCTCCTCCTCCACCACCTTCAAGAGCTCCCACAGCTGCCCCGCCACCGCCGCCTCCATCCAGGCCAGGTGTGGGTGTCCCCCCGCCCCCGCCGAACAGGATGTACCCGCCTCCGCTTCCGGCCCTGCCCTCCTCCGCACCTTCAGGGCCCCCGCCGCCGCCTCCACCCCTGTCAGTGAGCGGGTGCGTGGCACCACCCCCGCCGCCTCCGCCGCCGCCTCCCCCAGGGCCGCCGCCTCCCCCTGGCCTCCCTTCTGACGCTGACCACCAAGTTCCGACTCCTGCAGGAAGCAAAGCCGCTCTTTTAGATCAAATTAGAGAGGGTGCTCAGCTAAAAAAAGTGGAACAGAACAGTCGGCCGGTGTCCTGCTCCGGAAGGGATGCACTTTTAGACCAGATACGACAGGGTATTCAACTGAAATCTGTAAGTAGTCCGTGCTTTTCAATCTAGACTATCTGTCTTCATGGAATTTTAAAGTAATTATAAGACGTCTTTGGAAAGAATTTTTTTTTTTTTTACTTTTTATCTTGGCATTTTTTTTAACCCTATGAGTTTCTGATATTTTTAATACCATAAAATGCATACATTTATACCTTTACCTGTGTAACCTATATTTCTACATCAAAAGTATCACCCCAGAAAGTTCCCTCATGCCTCTCTCCCTTCTCAAAAAGAATCACCAATCTGATTTCTGTCACCATAGTTTTAGTTTACCTATTATAGAACTTCATAAAGAGAATATTGCACTGTGTTCGAAATTCATTGTTCTAGACTTTTAAATGAAATTTAATTGAGAGAAAGATCTTTATTAAACTACACAGAAGTAAAAGTAGCCATATTGAAACCAATCATAATTATATTGTAAAGTCAGACCATTAACTTTATGAAAACTAAACTGTATTTTAAAGTTTCTGTGTCTGAAATTTAGATTAGTAGAGAATCAGACTCCACGGAGAATTGAAAGAATTTCTGTAGTGATGGCAGATAATTTTGGATTCTCTGAGTTGGATGAGGTCATCATTTAACCTTCTTCTAGAGCAGGGCTTCCCTGGTAACTCAGACGGTAAAGCGTCTGCCTGCAATGTGAGAGACCCAGGTTTGATGCCTGGGTCGGTAAGATCCTCTGGAGAAGGAAATGGCAACCCACTCCAGGACCTCACCTAGAAAATCCCTTGGACAGAGAAGCCTGGTATGCTATAGTCCATGGGGTCGTGAAGAGTCAGACCCAAGTGAGCGACTTCACTTTCACTTTCAGCAGAGGTTACCTAACTTTTTTCTTTAAAGGACTAGATAGTAAACCTTTTAGGCTTGCAGACCCATATAACATGTTACAGCTGCTCAGCTGTGCTGTTATACCACAGATGCAACAGCTGTCCATGTACTGTGGAAGCAGCCATAGATAGCACATGAATGAATGGACATGGTTGTGTTCTATAAAGCTGTATTTATGGACACTGAAATTTGAATTTCATATAATTTGCACATATCACAAATATTCTTCTTTCATTTTTGTTTTCTTTCAACCATTTAAAAGTGTAAAAATCATTCTTAGCTTTAAGAAAGTTATACAAAAAGATGAGACAGACTAGATTTGGCCCATGCAGTAGTTTCCTGACTCCTGACCTAAGCCTAAGCTACCTAACATTCATATGCTTCCTGAGAGACCTTTATATGTGGTCTCTCAGTTCTTGCAGGAACATTTTTCTGCAGGACTTCAGACAGGTTACAGATGATAGCTTTTTCTATGAAGTAAATGGAACTAAAAGAGATTTTTAATGGAAAATTATTTTGCAGTATGTAGAGAATTATAACTTCCTAAATCCTAGAAACTATTTAGGAAGGAAATGACAGATAGGGAATACAACTAATTGAATGAAGGCATTTAAACATTAGCATAGCACAGATTTAAGAAACTTCCAGTCTTTAAAATGTGTTTAGATCTTTTCTTAACATGTATTCAGAATAATACTTAGATCAGCCTCTGAACAATCAACTGTTCCCTCTTCCCATTTACTTCTGACTAAAGGTTTCTCAGGAACTTTGAATGGTTGTTAGTGGGCAGAATTATTGTCAAAATGAGCACAGCCCAGATGAAAAGCAGATTTTAGAATTTCAGATACATAAGTTGACACTTGGACAGCATGGGAGCTTTGGGTACCAGCCCCTGAGCAGCCAGATGTGTGTAACCTTTGACTCCCCCAAAACTCAATTACTAATGGCCTGTTGTTATCTGGAAGCCTTACAATAACATAAAAATAAACACATTTTGTATGTTTTGTATATATTATACTATATGCTATATTCTTAAAGTAAGCTAGAGAAGAGAAATGTTGACAAAGTACAGTTATAGTACTGAATTGGATTTATTAATACTATAACTTTACATCATCCTGTTCACAAGATGAATAGTCTGTTAGTACCTACATCAGTATTGGTCAATATTCTTATATAATGCTAGATGTTATATGTAATACACTAGACATTGAAAATGAAAATATGAGAAATTTATAGTTATTTATAGGTATAACAATTCATACATTGATAGCAATAATGATTGCTTTATGGTAGCCTAGTATATTCAATATTATTGCTTCACTGTAGCTAACCTACATACTAATGAATGAATCATAAAATTTTATGGCATATATTATTACAGTCATATTCTTAATACTGTATTGGAAACATTGTTATTTTTTTTCAAAACCATTTACCTGTGATAATAGGCAGCTGCACAGTTTCTCCAGTTATGAGAGGCATACCGCATGGTGACATAACTCAATCTTATACACTGTGTCCTACATGATGAATACTTAGGCAATGTTGAAACGAAAATGTTTCATACGGTTCTCGCCGTGAAGTCTTAGATTTTCACAAAAAGGCACACTTACACAACAGATAAGTTTGTTTTATTAACTGTATGGCAGGATCAGTTCAGTTCAGTCCCTCAGTCGGGTCCAACTCTTTGCGACCCCATGGAGTGCAGCACACCTGGCTTCCTGTCCATCACCAACTCCCGGAGCTTGCTCAACTCATGTCCATGGAGTTGGTGATGCCATCGAACCATTTCATCCTCTGTCATCCACTTCTCCTCCTGCCTTCAATCTTTCCTAGCATCACAGTCTTTTCCAATGAGTCAATTCTTCTCATCAGGAGGCCAAAGTATTGAAGTTTCAGCTTCAGCATCAGTCTTTCCAATGAATATTCAAGACTGATTTCCTTTAGGATTGATTGGTTTGATCTCTTTGCTGTCCAAAGGACTCTCAGTAGTCTTCCCCAACCCCAATACCACAGTTCAAAAGCATCAATTCTTCAATGCTCAGCTTTCTCTATAGTCCAATTCTCACATCCATACATGACTACTGAAAAACCATAGCTTTGACTAGACGGACCTTTGTTGGCAAAGTAATGTCTCTGCTTTTTAATATGCTGTCTAGGTTGGTCATAGCTTTTCTTCCAAAGAGCAGGCATTAATTTCGTGCCTGCAGTCACCATCTGCAGTGATTTTGGAGCCCCCCAAAATAAAATCTGTCACTGTTTCCATTGTTTACCCATCTATTTGCCATGATGTGATGGGACTGGATGCCATGATCTTCTTTTTTTGAATGTTGAGTTTTAAGCCAACTTTTTCACTCTCCTCTTTCACTTTCATCAATAGGCTCTTTAGTTCTTCTTCACTTTCTGCTATAAGGGTGGTGTCATCTGCATATCTGAGGTTTTTGATATTTGTCCCAGCAATCTTGATTCCAGCTTGTGCTTCATCCAGCCCGGCATTTTGCATGATGTACTCTGCATATAAGTTAAATAAGCAGGGTAACAGTGTACAGCCTTACAGACATACTCCTTTCCCAATTTGCAGCCAATCTGTTGTTCTATGTCCGGTTCTAACAGTTGCTTCTTGACCTGCATACAGATTTCTCAGGAGGCAGGTCAGGTGATCTGGTATTCGCTTCTCTTTAAGAATTTTCCACAGTTTATTGTGATCCATACAGTCAATGGCTTTGGCGTAGTCAATAAAGCAGAAGTGGATGTTTTTCTGGAACTCTATTGCTTTTTCGATGATCCAACAGATGTTGGCAATTTGATCTCTGGTTCCTTTGTGTTTTCTATATCCAGCTTGAACATTTGGAAGTTCACAGTTCATGTACTATTGAAGCCTAGCTTTGAGAATTTTGAGCATTACTTTGCTGGTATGTGAGATGAGTCCAGTTCTGTGGTAGTTTGAACATTCTTTGGCATTGCCTATGTTTGGGATTGGAATGAAAACTGATCTTTTCCAGTCCTGTGGCCACTGCTGAGTTTTCCAAATTTGTTGGCATATTGAGTGCAGTACTTACAGCATCATCTTTTAGGATTTTAAGTAGCTCAACTGGAATTCCATCACCCCCACTAGCTTTGTTCGTAGTGATGCTTCCTAAGTCTCACTTGACTTCGCATTCCAGGATGTCTGGCTCTAGGTGACTGATCACACCATTGTGATTATCTGGGTCATTAAGATCTATTTTGTATAGTTCTTCTGTGTATTGTTGCCACCTCTTCATAATATCTTCTACTTCTGTTCTATTTCATTTCTGTCCTTTGTTGTGCCCATCTTTGCATGAAAAGCTCCCTTGGTATCTCTAATTTTCTTGAAGAGATCTCTAGTCTTTCCCATTCTATTGTTTTCCTCTATTTCTTTGCATTGATCACTGAGGAAGGCTTTCTTATCTCTCCTTGCTGTTCTTTGGAACTCTGCGTGATGATGGCATAATGATTACTGTTTATTAAGTGGAAGTGGATCATCACAAAGGTCTTCATCATTGTTGTCTTCGCACTGAGTAGGCTGAGGAGGAGGAGGAGGAAAAAGAGGGGTTGGTCTCCTACACCTAACTGCAGTGATAGCTTCATGAATTTATTGTTCTTTTTTCATTATGATCCTTAATGCTGGATTCATTTATCCTTAAATGGTGGGCAGCTGCAGACCTCCTTCTATAGAACATATCACACAATTCAGTGTTTTCTTGTAATGTCATGATTTTTCTCCCCTTCTTTGGAGCACTTCCTGCATTACCAGTGGCACTTCATATGGGTCCCATGGTTTTATTCAAGGATTGCAGTATTGCACTCAATCCAATAAAAAATACATGAGAACTGGAAGAGATCATTTTTTACTGTGATGCACAGTTTACTGGGGAGACAAACTGCTCACACTAGTAGAATCACAAGGAGTTTCAAGTAGATAGATACTCATGCATGGCTCACTAAATTAGCAACTGAATTAGAAGATATCTACAAAATTAGGGCAGTAGTACAGTGAGCACTACAATTAATCTTACGCAGTTATGATTTAAAACTGCATCTTTTACATTTGTTTATATTTCTGTTAACAGGGAATAGTGCCATGTATGTAGGATTTCCCAAAGTCCCTGTGTGTGCATAAGCTTTAATAAATTCTAACTTCTTACAATAGATTTGTGTATACTTTATGGTAGTAAATGGTAAAGTAGACCTGTATCTACATATGTTTTATGCATTTGTGACATGTCTAACTTTTTCTTAATTTTTTCATGTATTTGGGCAATGTGATTCCTCTCTAAGTTTTTTCAGATGTAGAAGATCTTTAAAAAATGTTCCAATGTATTTATTGGAAAAAATCTGCATATAAGTGGACCCATACAATTCAAACTCATGTTATTCAAGGGTAGCTATGTGTATGTGTGTATAATTATTTAGTATAGTTGTGCCATTTCATTTTTAATTATACCAATAGCATACTTTTCTGTGGATACTATAAGTCCAGGGACAAAATTAACAAAATGAGTATTTTGTTATGACTACTCATTTTAATCAAAGTGCACAGAGAGCAGTACTTTCTAAATTGCATTTTTTTCCCCTTAGTTTCTACAAATTTCCTGTAGTCTCTTTTTTAATGGGGCTTCCCTTGTGGCTCAGCTGGTAAAGAAATCAGTCTGCAATGCAGAAGACCTGGGTTTGATCCCTGGGTTGGGAAGTTCTCCTGGAGAAGGAAAAGGCTACCCACTTCAGTATTCTGGCCTGGAGAATTCCATGGACTGTACAGTCCATGTGATTGGGAAGAGTTGGGAGTGTTCAAATCAGGGATTATTTATATAGAAATTAGATTTTAATAAGATCCTTTTTTCTGTTTTAACGAGGCCCTTTATTGGTAGGGCTTTTTTTAAAAAAAAAAAACTTTTTATTTTGTATTGGCGTATAGTCGATGAACAGTGTTGTAGTAGTTTCAGATGAACAACGAAGGGACTCAGCCATACTTACATATGTATCCATTCTCCCCCAAGCCCCACTGCCATCCAAGCTGGCACATAACATTGAGCAGAGTTTCATGTGCTGTACAATAGGTCTCTGTTGGTTATCCATTTTAAATATAGCAGTGTGTACATGACCTTCCCAAAGACCCTAACCGTTACGTACCCCGGCATCTATAAGTTGATTTTCTTTGAGTCTCTTTAATGAGACACTTTGATATTGATTTTTTTTTTTCCCCTAAATGTAGTTTATATTAGATAAAGTAAACAGTACTATAATTGGGGGAAGT
The DNA here is from genome assembly GCF_963930625.1 of Muntiacus reevesi. NCBI lineage: Eukaryota > Metazoa > Chordata > Mammalia > Artiodactyla > Cervidae > Muntiacus > Muntiacus reevesi. The sequence goes on along the minus strand of NC_089254.1, from coordinate 83,335,711 downwards.
TAGTTGCCTTGTGAGGTACATTTTTTTTTTTTTTTTTTTTTTAGTTGGAGGCTAATTACTTCACAACATTTCAGTGGGTTTTGTCATACATTGACATGAATCAGCCATGGAGTTACACGTATTCCCCATCCCGATCCCCCCTCCCACCTCCCTCTCCACCCGATTCCTCAGGGTCCTCCCAGTGCACCAGGCCCGAGCACTTGTCTCATGCATCCCACCTGGGCTGGTGATCTGTTTCACCACATATAATATACATGCTGTTCTTTCAAAACATCCCACCCTCACCTTCTCCCACAGAGTTCAAAAGTCTGTTCTGTACTTCTGTGTCTCTTTTTCTGTTTTGCATATAGGGTTATCGTTACCATCTTTCTAAATTCCATATATATGTGTTAGTATGCTGTAATGTTCTTTATCTTTCTGGCTTACTTCACTCTGTATAATGGGCTCCAGTTTCATCCATCTCATTAGAACTGATTCAAATGAATTCTTTTTAACGACTTAGTAATATTCCATGGTGTATATGTACCACAGCTTCCTTATCCATTCATCTGCTGATGGGCATCTAGGTTGCTTCCATGTCCTGGCTATTATAAACAGTGCTGCGATGAACATTGGGGTGCATGTGTCTCTTTCAGTTCTGGATTCCTCGGTGTGTATGCCCAGAAGTGGTATTGCTGGGTCATATGGCAGTTCTATTTCCAGTTTTTTAAGAAATCTCCACACTGTTTTCCATAGTGGCTGTACTAGTTTGCATTCCCACCAACAGTGTAAGAGGGTTCCCTTTTCTCCACACCCTCTCCAGCATTTATTGCTTGTAGACTTTTGGATAGCAGCCATCCTGACTGGCGTGTAATGGTACCTCATTGTGGTTTTGATTTGCATTTCTCTAATAATGAGTGATGTTGAGCATCTTTTCATGTGTTTGTTAGCCATCTGTATATCTTCTTTGGAGAAATGTCTGTTTAGTTCTTTGGCCCATTTTTTGATTGGGTCATTTATTTTTCTGGAATTGAGCTTCAGGAGTTGCTTGTATATTTTTGAGATTAATCCTTTGTCTGTTTCCTCATTTGCTATTATTTTCTCCCAATCTGAGGGCTGTCTTTTCACCTTACTTATAGTTTCCTTTGTAGTGCAGAAGCTTTTAAGTTTCATTAGGTCCCATTTGTTTAGTTTTGCTTTTATTTCCAATATTCTGGGAGGTGGGTCATAGAGGATCTTGCTGAGATTTATGTCGTTTGAAGGCGACCCATCTGATCTCCTTAATGAGAAGTTTCACATACATGAGAAGGAAGGTTCATTTTGAATTACAGTGTCTATATTGTCTATTATACATATTTATATTATAACTTTATATTAAATATAAAACTTGAAATTATAAAGCTTATTAGCAAAGCTGAATTTTTCAGGAAAATATAAGTCTCTTTAAATGCTCTTAGATAATCTTAAAATGTGCTTCTCACCTAGTTACTCTAGGAATCTAAATATGTGCTCAGTTTTATGGACCAATATCCTTTGATAACTGTTTTAAAGTTTCTTAACAGCCAAGGTTTTGTGTGTTAGAATGAACAGAAGTAACCCAACTTCAAGAGCAAGTAGCAAAAAGTTTGATTTTTAATCTAAATTTGGAAATCTATTGATGGCCTATGCATTAAGAATAAGAAATATATCTTACATAAGTCTTTTAAAGCAGCAATTTTGGGGTTTTTTTTGTTTTTTCTTAATTCAGTTAATCCTATCCTGGGCTTGATTGTTTGCTTTTTTAGTTTTATTTTGTTTTAAAATAATGAAGTGCTTGTAAGAGAGAAGGATTTTCTGGAGACAGAGACTTTCTGCTGAGGATGTATTACTCAGTTTTGCTAACTTTCCTTTCCAAGGTAACTGATGCCCCAGAGTCTACACCACCAGCACCTGCACCCACTTCAGGAATTGTAGGTGCATTAATGGAGGTGATGCAGAAGAGGAGCAAAGCCATTCATTCTTCAGGTATGTTTGCGTGTGTGTATGTATAGTTAATAAATTTGAATATTTGAAGTTCTGTTTCTCTTTTTATTCTGTGACACAGTCTTTTCTAGATTTTCTTCCTGTTATTGAATACCTCATTGATGTAGGTTCTCAGACATATTTTAAGAAGTTGTCACTGTGATAGTCTGTTTGAAGCTTAATGGATGCCATGTCATAACCATAAATTGGAAGAACAATTTTGGCAAAAATGGCAGTTTTGTTTCCCAAACTAGAAGAAGTATTAATAGAATGCCTGGCAAACAACTTGTTAAAAAAGACTTGACATTCCTGCATCTCATTCCTGAGACGTTCTTGTGACTTAAGAAATTTAGGTTTTCCTGATTTGTAAGAGTTGGGACTGAGAAATGAGATAATTTATATTGTTTCTGGGGTTTGCCAAAGAACCCTAGTTTTTTTTTTTTTCCCTCTTTTTTGTTTTTTCCCAAAACGTTATTTGAATAGAGTAGTTTGTACTTGTGGTTATTAAACATATGCACACCACCGTTAAATGAGTATCATTTTTAAAAGAGAAAGAATATGGGTTTTGCTGTGGTAATGGTTGAGATTTACTGAAGAGCATGATGTACTAGAAGCAGATCTTTGTTCTTATTAAATCTATTATTTATTCTCTGTGATGGACCTCAGTTCTCCAGTTTGTTACGTGGAGAGAATTCATAAATCAGATCATTGATATGAACAGCAAATTATTATGCAAATAACCAGCAGGTTGCTGAGCACATAGTAGGTGCTCCATAAATGTTGTTTTCCTCCTGTTTATTTCCCCTTAAGGATTTGTATATCTAAGATCCTTTAGCAACATTTGTTTTCCTTAAATAGGCATTTTCATTTCTATACTGTGCTAAAAGGTAGAATAAGCTAATTCATTCCACAAGTATTTATTGTGAAATAATAATAAAAAAAGAAAAATCCCTGCCTTTCTGTAGCATGCATTCCAGTGAGAAAGAGAGAGACAATAAATAAAACAAATAAGAAAATATATACAATAGTGATATGTACTAAGGGCTTCCCTGATAGCTCAGACGATAAAGCGTCTGCCTGCAATGTGGGAGACCTGACTTCAATACCTGGGTCAGGAAGATCCCTGAGGAAGGAAATAGCAACCCACTCCAGTATCCTTGCCTGGAGAATTCCATGGACAGAGGAGCCTGGTAGGCTACAGTCCATGGGGTTGCAACTGAGCGACTTCACTTTCACTTTCACTATGAACAGAAAGTAAGCAGAAAAGGGAAAAGACTAGCAGACTATGAGAGAGAATTTCATTTATCATAGGATAATGAGGCTTACCTAAGATGTCATTTGAGAAAAGACTCAAAGAAGTTCAGGGAGTAAACCTTGTAGAAAACAGGAAAGTATGTACAGCCAGTATAAAACTCCCTGAGGTTGAGGAACAGTGCCAAGGTCAGTAGGGGTGGAACAAGAAGAAGAATAAAGAAGAAAGAGAAAAAAGAATAAGGAAGTAGTATAAGGTGGCAGGAAGCCAAGAGCAAGTCTTTGGAGGCCATGAATGTGGTGGGAAGCCACTGGAAGGTTCTTAGCAGAGTAATGAATAGCAGTGATCCAAGCTGGAGATGATGCAGGTTTGAATCAGATTGGTAGCTCCTGAGAAGTGGTTGGATACTAGTTATACTTTGAATGTGGATAACATTGGGTGTGTTGATGGGTTGAAAACAAGGTTTGGGAAAAAAGGAGTGATGGATGAGTCTGAGGTTTTTGACCTGAGCAACTGAAAGAGTGAAGTTTTCATTAATAGAATGGGGAAAGATTTAGGAGGAGCAAGTTTGAAAGGAAAGATTTGAATTTGGTTCTATATATATTAAATTTGAGATACTTACTAAAAATTTAAAAGTAGATGTCAAGTAAGCATTTGGTTATGAGTCAAATTCAGGGGAGAGATGTGCACTGTTAATATCATCTGCATGTCATTAAGATGTACGTGGTATTTAAAGGTACGGAACTGGATGGGATCATCAAAGAAGTGGGTATAAACAGAGAAGAGAAAGTCTAATAGAGTTTGGAGGACTGGCAAGTGTGGTATCTTAGAAGTCAGGGGAAGAAGTTTGAAGGAGGGTGGGGTGATCATCTGGGTCAGATGGGTGTGATGGGTCAAAAGTTGAGAACAGAATTGAGCATTAGCCTTAGGAGAAGGGAAAGGCTACCCACCCCAGTATTCTTACCTGGAGAATTCCATGGACTGTATAGTCCATGGGGTTGCAAAGAGTTGGACACAAGTGAGCGACTTTCATGTTCAAGTTCACTTTTAGTGATAGTAGGTCCTTGGTGACTGGGAAAGAGCAGTGCCAGTGGGTTCAAGAGAGAATCAGGGGAGAAGAGGAGATTGGGTATTGGGGTGCCTCCTCTGTTTCCTTATGGCTTAGTGCTGATGCGGTTCCTACCTGTCACTGGAATTATAACTGAAATGGGCTAAACAATGTGCAAGTATATTTTTTTACAGCTTTTCTTGTGATATGTGTGTTGATTCAGAGAAAGTGAAATTTTACTTGCCCAGTCTGATTCTTTGCAACCCCATGGGCTGTAACCCGCCAGGCTCCTCCCTGCATGGAATTCTCCAGGAAAGAATACTGGAATGGGTAACCATTTACTTCTCCAGGAGATCTTCCCAACCCAGGGATTGAACCGGGTCTCCTGCATTGTGGGCAGACTCTTTACCGTCTGAGCCACCAGGGAAGCCCCGTTGATTCAGAGAGATCAGCTCATGTGATTTTACACATAAGGAAGCACAGGTTGAAACTGGTTCCGTAGAGATTAAGGAACTAGAATCCAATCTTCTTACTCCTGTTCTAATCTTCAGCTCACAATCAAATACTCTAGATGTATTTTATTGATTCATTTTAAACCATTTTAGTAACTGGATTCCTCCAGGTTGTATTTTAGAAGTTGAATAGCAAGAATTATGTGATGTCATTTCATTTATATCTATGTTTTAATCGTCTTACTGATCCTCTTCTAGATGAAGATGAGGATGAAGATGAGGATGAAGATTTTGAGGATGACGATGAATGGGAAGACTGATCTATATATTATATATATATATATTTTTAAGGTGAAATACTAAACACTGCTTTCTGTCTATGGATTCTGTAAAATTATCATGTAAATGTTCTACCAGTTTGCTGTATATTTTTGTTGCCTTTTTGCTTTTTTTTTTATTAATCTGTGCAATACCTCATTTAATCTGTAAGGGTTTGTCATAAGCCTCTGCAAAGCTACTCCCTGTGACTGTGTGCACGTTTACACCAGGATGCTCACTTGATTTGTGAGTGTTTTTCATTCCATCAACAAGGGAGTTTAAATATTATATGTGAGACTGACAAAAACCTTAATGTAATTTAGTTATAATGCCAGAAGGAAAACACTATTTTCATACCCTACTTTTTCTGTACCTAAATTTTCTTATTAAAATCTAGTATAGCACTACATTCTTTTTTAAGTGATGCAAATCTTAGTTTATTTAGCCCCTTCTTTTTGAACACATGCCACATGAATGTTGAAGCTGATACATTGCACAGTTCTCTAGACATCACTACACTGATGCGGTTTCTCAGATTTTAGCAATATGCTCTATGTAAAATCACTACAGAGATGCTAGTTGGGAGAATGAGTAACACACCTCTTACAGCAATACTGCCTGTTGTTGTACAGATCTGGTATTTGGAGGCTGGAATCATAAGGAGCCCTTGCATACCTAATACTTGACTGAGGTTATTTTTGTGTTATAGCAAATGTGGCAGGCTCTTTTTGGCAAAAATTTTTTAAAAGTATTTTTGGTATTATTTTGAAAGAAAAGTTAAGATATTAAAGTTTAGGGAATCTTAGAGATAAGTCCATACTACATGAACTGAAGGAGGCTATACATTATGGTATTTGGTTAAATATACTATAAAAATCAGAACATTATAAAAATGAGGTGGGATTAAGTATTTTTATTTTGCAGTCTGTATGGATTGAGATATTCAGAAATACCAACCATAGAAGTCTTACCTAGTTGGCAAAGGTATACCCTGTAATAGTGAAACTATAATATGCTGGGTGGTTTTTTTTGTTTTGTTTTGTTTTTATAATTTCTCAAGGTTTTTGTCAAATGTCAGGTGAAGGGTTACCTTTTTCTTAAAAGATTGGTGGTCCCAGTGTCAAATTTCTTGGAACACAAAACCAAATGATAGATTTTAAAAAAGTAAAAATAAAACTTTACAACCTGTACATTTGTTATATATGCTACATGATGTGTTAAAATTAGGGTTTCCTTGCCTCTCTACAGTACACTAGTCTGCCTAAGGGTGATTGTTTCATATATATAGTATTAATTATCATACCTGCCTACTTTAAATTTTAGGTAGAAAAATGATCTGATTTAAATACAGACACCTATTTTTCTCACATTGAGTCATATACAGAATGTAGTTCCAAATGTATTTCATTACTATAGTCACAATATCCGACTAAAAATTAAGCTCTCTATAATTGTACCGACCAAAATCTAGTTATTGGCATGATCTTGACAGGCTGGACCTGCAAGATGTGGCTTGAATTTTAACCAGTTATTACATAATCTCTAGTGATCATGCATCTAGTTATCATAAATAATTTAAAAGGTTTTGTTGCTGAAAGCAGTAAGTGGTGCAGTACAATAGTTAAGTTATTCAGAGAATGTTACCTACCTTGCAGGAATAATTTAAGCTCATGGGAAAGATTCTAGACCTTTTGTTTCTTGCAGAAAACAGTGCCCTCTGCTGCTAAAAACCTTTTTCTGCTTTTTTTTTTTTTTTTTTGGTGGCTTAATCTCTGTGGGTCTGGTGTGGATGAGGCTGGACAACAACTAACCAATAAAATTAGGAATTTGTGCAAATGGTAAATAGAACGTTTTAATTATTTTAAGTAATATTGATCATTTTCCTTTTTGTTTCTTTTAGACATTATGCAAATTTTTTACAATATCTTGGAAATATCTTTAATGCCAATTTAAGATATCTGTTCACTTTGGGGCAAGGAATGCAGGGTTTTCTAGCTAGCTTTGTTATGATAAAGATTTATCGGGAGCTGCTCTGAACAGAGGATATCAAATCTTCGAATTGGAAACACAATTCTAAATATGTAAGATAGGTATAAAATTTGCCAATGGTAATTGAGTTTATTCTTTCTTCTTAAAGGGGAAAAAAAAAAGACTTTTGTTGTTGCACAAAGTCTAAATTAATATTGGTTGAAACACAGCAGCTGTGGGATTCAGTCCAGGCATGAAGACTAAATCCACTTTAGATGTAAAGGTTGCATGTTTTCAGTCCTCCACCGCCTCGCACCGTGGACAGCACTATACCTGTGCGTCGTCTGAGAGCTTCCCACATGCACTCCAGCTAAATGATTGTCTGATAGCCTTCACGTTTAACAAACTAGCATGAGGCTTTTTATATCTAAACGCTATGTGATAGACAATTTCAGCTAGCCACATATTGTATGTATGAGATTCATAAAGACTTTCAATCATTCATTTCCATTTATCAACTGAAATTTTGTTTAGTATGTGAATTTTTTTTTTTGAAATGTATAGTGAATAGGATGTTGCACTGGTGGCAATTCATCATGGAGCATAATAAAATTAATTTGACCCAAATAATTTAAAATAGTGTGTTTTTATTTGTTTATTGAAAAGAGATTAAAATGGGTAAAAAATAATTTCAAATAGTTTAGTAATGGATTCACAGCAGTGAATGGCAGTGGTTGAAGTTTTCAGTCAACTGCATGAGAGTTGGAGTGTGCCATTAAATAAACTTGGTGAGCAAAAGAATGTTACACCCTGTTCTGCTGGGAAACGTGACAGCTGCTCAGCTGTTCCCCCGGGAGCCACTGCTGTGGTATACAGAGTGTTCACATTGCAAGGTCACACTGGAGCATGTGCACACCAAAAATGCTGTGCTTTTCTAAATCAGAGTGATAGCGGAGTTCACTGGTAGTTTCAGCAAAAGCCAAATACAGTAGTTTGTGTGGAAGAAACTTACATAGCTTTGATATCAAAGGTGGTGTTTACTTTTAAACAGGAAATTCAGTTTTTGATAAATAGAATTTTCTGTTCTACTGACCCTGGCACAAGTGGGTGTCTGAAGATTAAGCTGAGTTGTGGAATCTGTTGTGTAGGATGCTACAAAATGCCTTCTAAAAGCATTAGTCTCATTTAAACATTTTCCATGATATGTCCTATTACAAATTTGTTTCTGTTATACAAATGTGAACCCTTAAGAATGTATTAACCACACTTTAAAAAGAGAGAAGTGCCTTAGAATTGCTCTTGTCACATTATATTTATCTAATCAATGAAGAAATTCCTGAAATTACGTACTCTGCTTTAGAAATGGAGTTCTTTAAGGACAACTATAGGGATAAGACCTATTATAGTACAATGGAAAATTCTTTATGGAAATTTTACTTAGCACACTTGCCTTGTTGACACTGTCACATCATACGTCCAAAGCAGCATACTTTTTGTAATCTCTTGTTCTTTTATTCTTAGATTTTTTTTTTTCCTTTTTAAGTGGGCTTTTTAGTGAAGCCACTAGAGAAAGGTGTAATAACCTGACTCTTAGGAATATGATGGGGAACTTACTTTGCAATTAATGTTAAGACTGTCTGTTGTATCTTTTGTATGTGCTGCATGGCATCTTCCTTTGCCATGAGGGAACCCATTGAAAGTTTTGGATTTATGAATAACAAATCTGGATAAATCAATAACAGCTTAAATTTTTTTTTTTTTAATTTATACCAGTGATCAGGTTTGCCTGATGGCTCAGATTGTAAAGAATCTGCCTGCAATGCAGGAAACCCATATTCAATCCCTGAATTGAGAAGATTGCCCGAGAGGGAAATGGCAACCCACTCCAGTATTCTTGCCTGAAGAATTCCATGGACAGAGGAGCTTGTGAGGCTACAGTCCATGAAGTTGCAAAGAGTTGCACACAACTGAGTGACTATTACTCACTCAACTCACTAAAAAAAAATGTTAATTTGCACCAGTGATGAATCTATTGATACATACATAGTATTACATTTTACACAAGTCCAGTGTAAATCTAAACCAGCCATGTGTACCACTGTCAAGATCAGTCAAGATATGAATAACAATTACTTTGAGTAAAATATAACAGTAGCTTATAGGTGGTTTTTAGCTTAGGTGCTTGCGTCTGGTAAATTTGAAGTTCTCTCAATTTTTTAATGACTGCAAAAATTTCTTATACTTGGGATTTTTTTAAATTTGTTAAGTACTACAGTTTTAGCAGTATCAAATTGCATTATGGAAATTGAAGTTCCACGTGTCATATTGGCATTTTTTAATCTTGAATTTGGTTGACATGTCTTGACCTAAATTCAGTTTTATCATCGTTCTTGCTAGATGTTTCAGGATTTTCATCAAGGCTAGCATCAATATCTCCTTATTTAAACTGATTATTAAAATTAAATATGTGATGGGCATTAAAATATAGCAATCATTTCTGATCCCCTCCTTCCTTAAATCTAAATACTTATATCACAACTGAAAACAGTTGGGAGACCATCAAGTTATATCATATCCTGGATGAGAGAGTATCTGGGGTAGTTGAGGGACTTGCTTGAGGCCCATTAGAGCCAAATATTAATAGTAGAAGCCAGATCTGACTATTAAATCAGTTGCTCTTTGCATATACCATAATACTGTTTTATTCTTGTTTTCACTGTTTTTCTTAAGTTGTGGATAAGTTGCAGATTTACCTTGTTTCTGGAAGACTTAACGGCTACAAATTTCACCCTTTCTCACGTCAGCTGGGTGTTGATAAAAGCCTCTAGCATCCTGTTCCCGTCTTTGCCTAGTAAAGCTGGCTGGCTTTGAGGAGCCGGCCCCTGACTCTGCAGCATGTGATAGTATCTTGGCTCAGTGATGGCGGTCACCTTAACATTGTCCAAGCATTCACTCAGCACAGGACACGTCTGTCATTTAGTACTGAGTTGAAAACTGAGGATTTTATTCTACATCCAAGTTCTTTTCATTAGTTTCTTGTAAATGGGCATTGCCTTTATTTAAACATAAGTATTTTGTAAACCCTTATGGTCAGTGGCCTGACAGAAAATTACTTTGAGAATGTATTAATCTTTCTGCCTAATTATCAGCCAACAACTGTACTGTCAATTTAAAGACCAAGAGTTCTTCCAAGGAGCACAAGGACAAACTGGACATTTGAAATCCAACTTTTTGCTTCTCTTATTGTTGAGACAGAATTCTAACTCAGTTGCATGTTCTTCACCTTTGCTGTAAAAGGGACAGGAAAATATATTTAGTATTTGTGGTGCTGAAAGAAGTGAAAGGAAAAGACATTATCATGTCCTGTTAACTTTAGGGAAATCAACAAAGCCCTAACATCAAATTCATAACGTCTGAATTCTGTAGTTGTCTGTTCAACAACTTGGGTCCTTAAATCAGCTTCCAAGCCTAAAAAGAAACAACCTTCCATTTTTTTTTTTTTAAATGAATGGGAGTCTAAGGAGGCAGAGCATAGAAAAGAATTGTGTGTGTGTGTGTCTACTCAGAATTTGTGTCTACAGCCATTGTTTTTTAAGACTGGGATTGAGAGAAAACTCAAGCAAGTAAAATTAAGTGGGTTCCAGTCTCCATTTTGAAGGATAATAACTAGTTAGGGAGAAATTGATGCAATAGAATATTTGGCTTCTGTTTGTTTATCGAGCAAGGATGTAAGTGTAAGGGCCAACTTCTTAGTTGTATATTCAACTAAGGCTCAATATAGTCCATTCAGATAGAAAATTTTTAACTTTCTTAAAGACATTGCCAAACTTTGCTGTGGGTATTTGCTGAAGGTTGTGATGTAGGTAACATTAATAGTTAAGTAATTATGAGAGTCTAATAAATTTCATCCTAAAAGTACTTTCCAAGCCACCTCTAAATGATCTATTGTAGTCTTGTTTTGTTCATGCATGAATGCCTCCAAATCCCATAGAGCATGATTATAAGGACCTGCTGCCTCAAGATGTTTAGAAAGTTCAGGTAGATTGTGAGCCAGTTGAATGCTTTAAAATCTCTACTAGGGCCTCACAGTTAGCCAACATGCCTGGGACATCCTGACATGGTTTATGGCAGTTAAACGACAAGCAAAGAGAAATTCTACATACAACCTGAGCCCTGTCAGCATCCTTTTTATTTGACGTTTTCATTGCTTTGATTTCTAGAACCCAGAACAACAAAAACTTGTTGACAGGAGTCACTGCAGTCAGCCCTCTGTTTCTGTGGGGTTTGCATCAAAAGATGAAGGGCTAATTGTATTCCCTGTACTAAACCATATTATTTTTTATTTTTTAATTTTTTATTTAAATTTTTTAAAATTGTATTTTTTTAATTTAATTTTTTATGCCACACCATGCAACTTGTGTGATTTTAGTTCCTCAACCAAGGATCATGGCAATGAGAGTGCAGAGTCTGAACAACTGAACCACCATTTTATATAAGGAACTTCAGCAGACTTGAGTTTTGGTATCCATGGAATTCCAAATACTCTGTGGATACTGAGGGATGACTGTGTTCTTCATATATGTTTCCTCACTTCCCAGTGAACTGAATATTAAGCCAATCATTATTCCGTTGGTTATTCTAATAGCCTTCTTGGGAAAAGATGGTAGGGAGATAACATTATGCATTTGAGCTCAGTTTTGTTTCTATAAAACTTACTCTTCTAGTCATTATGTTCAGTTCAGCTGCTCAGTCATGTCCAACTCTTTGTGACCCCATGGACCAGCACGCCAGGCCTCCCTGCCCATCACCAACTCCCGGAGTTTACCCAAACTCATGTCCATCGAGTCAGTGATGCCATCCAAACATCTCATCCTCTGTCGTCCCCTTCTCTCACCCTCAATCTTTCCCAGCATCAGGGTCTTTTCAAACTTCGCCTCAGGTGGCCAAATCATTGGAGTTTCAGCTTCAGCATCAGTCCTTCCAATGAATATTCAGAACTGATTTCCATTAGGATGGATTGGTTGGATCTACTTGCTATCCAAAGAACTCTCAAGAGTCTTGTCCAACACCACAGTTCAAAAGGATCAATCCTTTGGCGCTCAGCTTTCTTCACAGCCCAACTCACATCCGTACATGACTACTGGAAAAACCATAGCTTTGACTAGATGGACCTTCATTGGCAAAGTAATGTCTCTGCTTTTTAATATGCTGTCTAGGTTGGTCATAACTTTTCTTCCAAGGAACAGGTATCTTTTGATTTCATGGCTGCAGTCACCATCTGCAGTGATTTTGGAGCCCCAAAAAAGTAAAGTCTGCCACAGTTTCCACTGTTTCCCCATCTATTTGGCATGAAGTGATGGGACCAGATGCCATGCTCTTCGTTTTTTGAATGTTGAGTTTTAAGCCAACTTTTTCACTCTCCTCTTTCACTTTCATCAAGAGGCTCTTTAGTTCTTCACTTTCTGCCATAAGGGTGGTGTCATCTGCATATCTGAGGTTATTGATATTTCTCCCAGCAATCTTGATTCCAGCTTGTGCTTCATCCAGCCCAGCATTTTGCATGATGTTCTCTGCATATAAGTTAAATAAGCAGGGTGACAATATACAGCCTTGAGGTACTCCTTTCCCTATTTGGAACAAATCTGTTGCTCCATGTCCGGTTCTAACAGTTGCTCCTTGACCTGCATACAGATTTCTCAGGAGGCAGGTCAGGTGGTCTGTGTTCTCATCTCGAAGAATTTTCCACAGTTTATTGTGATCCACACAGTCAAATGCTTTGGCACAGTCAATAAAGCAGAAGTAGATATTTTCCTGGAACTCTCTTGCTTTTTCGATGATCCAACAGATGTTGGCAATTTGATCTCTAGTTCCTCTGCCTTTTCTAAAGCCAGCTTCAACCTCTGGAAGTTCATGGTTCATGTACTGTTGAAGCCTGGCTTGGAGAATTTTGAGCATTACTTTGCTAGTGTATGAGTAATACATATACATATATCCATTCTTTTTAAGATTCTGTTCCCATATTGGTCACTACAGAGTTTTAAGTAGTGTTCCTTATGCTATTACAGTAAGTTCTTATTATCTATTTTATTTTTCATTTTTATTGAAATATAGTTGATTCACAATGTTGTACCAGTCTGCTTTATAGCAAAGTGACTCAGTTATACACATATATATTCTTTTTTAATATTCTTTTCCATTATGATTTATTATAGGATATTAACATAGTTTCCTATGCTATACATTGGGACCTTGGTGTTTATAAACCAAACTATTTTAAATGATTGTTGTTACTGTAATCTGGAAGTAAACCTCAGAATAAAGCAAATCTCTCATTCCATGTATTAGTATATTTCTACCTCAGGGTAATAGAGTAAATTCATGTGACCTCATAGTTTTAAGACCCATTGAGAGACCAGGCTTCTGTCTCAACCCTGTCTGCCAGGTCCCTAGTAGGTTTTTGTAATTTATTAAATTACCTGGACGCAACTCGGAATAGAAAGTGTGCGTGCATGCTAGGTTGTATCAGTCGTGTCAGACTCTTTGCAACCTCATGGGACTGTAGCCTGCCAGGATCCTCCATCTGTGGAATTCTTCACATATTGACAATGATATCAACTCATGAGAATTATTCTGACAAGTCTTCTGGAGAAGCAAAATTGGTGCTATGTAAAGTTCAAAATATAGAAACCTTTTCCCTAGGTTTTTTGGTTTCCATGCCTTAATTCCCAATGGCATTTTTTTTTTTAAACAGCATCTTCCCCAAAGACAGAAGCTACTATAACCATGTTGAATAGGAAACCGGAAGAAGCAACAGGTATCAGAAGAGTATGAGGCTGCTTCCCGTCTTCAGTTACTGCTTCTCCTGAAAGCGTTGTCCCCTAAAGTCATCCTCTAGGTTTACTTTTTCTCTGACTCTTAAAGCAACAACCTCCATTCTGCTCACCTCTTCTAGAAATTATCCAACACAATTTTTTGCTGTTGTATGGTTGCAGACATCCCTCCCCCGTGACAGAAAATAATCATTGGTAACCAAGAGGGCTAGCTAGGCAGTATAAAATGCACAGAAGAGGACTTGGTTTTGCATGTGTGATTTCTTGAAACTTGTGAGGTTATTACTGGGACTTGGGGGAGGCACAGTGAAAGTTGGCTTCTTCTAAATATTAATGATATCAAGAACACCTTCAAGTGAGGACTTCCCTGGTGGTCGAGTGGTTAAGACTGCACTTCCACTGCAGGAGGTGGGGTTTGATCCCTGGTTGGGGAACTATTAGTAAGATCTCTATTAATAAGTGGCCAAAAAGAAAGGGGTGGGGGGGAACACCTTCAAATATTGGTTCTGCTTTGTATGGGGAGTACATTACCTCCCCACACAAATGTTTTTCTAATAAACACTGTCCCCAGAGGGCACAGTCAACACTTGCCCACTTAGCTCACAATTCCCAGTGTAGATTACTTTCTGACTTCTTCAGCGAGGCATCCCCTGACCCTGTCTCCTGTCTGCACAGGGTACTGAAATGTGAGCACCCAGCTAGTTCAGACCAAAGCACTTTTTGATGAAAATGGTGAAGCCAGTAAAGGGGCTTCCAGAAGTCCCTTGGATGTGCTTTCACCACTCCGAGATCTTTCATCACTGCGATGCTGAGAAAAATCAGGTTTAAGGAACCCATCATTTCCAGGCAAGAATATTGGAGTGGCCATTTCCAACTGCAATGGATCTTCCCGACCCAGGGATCAAACCTGCATCTCTTGCATCTCCTGCATTACCAGGCAGATTCTTTACCAATAACGCTAACTGGGAAGCCCCATACTATTAGTACTAACCACTATTGATTGGAATACATAGAAAGCTGGGCATGACATGAAATGTTTTATATGAGAAATATTACTCCAGTTTTTTAGTTAAGCAAATGCAAAGTTGAGTTAAACTACTAGCTCAAAGTTGAATAGTAAATAGAGGCTTACCTGGTGGCTCAGATGGTAGAGAATCGGACTGCAATGCAGGAGACCTGGGTTTGATCCCTGGGTTGTGAAGATCCTCTGGAAAAGGTAACGGCAATCCACTCGTATTCTTGCCTGGAGAATCCCACAGGCAAGAGAAGCCTGGTGGGCTACAGTCCACCGTAACCCTTACCGTAACCCTAAACCTTACCCTAATCCTAACCCTAATCCTTACCCTAGACCTAACCCTAAGAGTTGCAAAAAGAAAGAGTTGGACATGATGAGTGGCTAACACATATAAATAATAAATGGCAGAGCTGAGCATCAAACTTAGGTCCAACTTAATACAAAAGACGTAGCCTCAACCACTATAGTTCTCTGCCTCCTAAGCGCATTGACACCAGTAATGATCTGAATAGACAATTAAAATATTACTCCATTGTCTTAATTGAAATGTAGAAGGCTTGGAATTGTTCTGCTTTTGCACATGTGAAGACCCAGAGGGAAATGCTGTCATACTCTTCAGTTGCTCAGTCATGTCCGATTCTTTGTGACCCCATAGACTGCAGCACACCAGGCTTTCCTGTCCATCACCAACTCCCAGATCTAGCTCAATCTCATGCCCATTGAGTCGGTGATGCCATCCAACCATCTCAGCCTCTGTTGTCCCCTTCTCCTGCCTTCGATCTTTCCCAGCATCAGGGTCTTATCCAGTGAGTCAGTACTTCACATCAGGTGGCCAGAGTATTGGAGTTTCAGCTTCAGCATCAGTCCCTCCAATGATTATTCAAGATCGATTTCCTTTAAGATTGACTGGTTTGATCTCCTTGCAGTCCAAGGGACTCTCAATAGTCTTCTCCAACACCACAATAAAAAGCATCTATTCTTTGGCTCTCAACTTTCTTTATAGTCCAACTCTCACATCCATACATGACTACTAGAAAATCCATAGCCTTGACTAGACAGACCTTTGTTAGCAAAGTAATGTCTCTGCTTTTTAATATACTGTCTAGGTTGGTCATAACTTTTCTTACCAAGGAGCAAGTATCTTTTGATTTCATGGCTGCAGTCACCATCTGCAGTGATTTTGAAGCCCCCCAAAATAAAGTCTCTCAGTTTCCACTGTTTCCCCATCTATTTGCCATGAAGTGATGGGACCAGATGCCATGATCTTCATTTTTTGAATGTTGAGTTTTAAGCCAGCTTTTTCACTCTCCTCTTTCACTTTTATCAAGAGGCCCTTTAGTTCTTCGCTTTCTGCCACAAGGGTGGTGTCATCTGCATAACCGAGGTTACTGATATTTCTCCCAGCAATCTTAATTCCAACTTGTGCTTCATCCAGCCCTGCATTTTGCATGATGTTCTCAGCATATAAGTTAAATAAGCAGGGTGACAATATACAGCCTTGACATACTCCTTTTCCTATTTGGAACCAGTCTGTTGTTCCTTGTCTAGTTCTAAGAGTTGCTCCTTGACCTGCATACAGATTTCTCAGGAGGCAGGAAAGGTAGTCTGGTATTCCCATCTCTTGAAGAATTTTCCACAGTTTATTGTGATCCACACAGTCAAATGCTTTGGCATAGTCAATAAAGCAGAAGTAGATATTTTTCTGGAACTCTCTTGATTTTTTGTGATCCAATGGATGTTGGCAATTTCATCTCTGGTTTCCTCTGCCTTTTCTAAAACCAGCTTGAACCTCTGGAAGTTCTTGGTTCCCGTACTGTTGAAGCCCAGCGTGGAGAATTTTGAGCATTACTTTTCTAGCATGTAAGATGAGTGCAACTGTGCAGTAGTTTGAACATTCTTTGGCATTGCCTTTGTTTGAGATTGGAATGAAAACTGACCTTTTCCAGTCCTGTGGCCACTGCTGGGTTTTCCAAAATTGCTGGCATATTGAGTGTAACACTTTCACAGCTTCATCTTTTAGGATTTGAGATAGCTCAGCTGGAATTCCATCACCTCCACTACTTTTGCTCTTAGTGATACACTATAAAAAAGAGAGAGAGAAAAATATGTTAAAATCATGCAGCTAAACCAGCAGCCACTAAAGCAAACCAAGGCAAATTTTGAGGTTACTACAGCCTCAGATTTTTGGAGTATTCGTGAATAGAATCTTTTATCATTTTTTGTTTGCTCATCCCCAATTCCCATTCCTCCTTCCATCACCATCAAAATATTTTTTTCCATTTAAATATTAGACTAGGTAACTGGCATGCTTAATAATCCCAGATTCTTAATAAATGATTACAAGTGATTTAAGTCATCACAAATGCTTAATAAATGATTACACAAGAATTTATTTGGAATTACCTCAGAATCCTGTCTCTGAAATTCAAGTAACCTCTGTCAATGTGTTTCTTTCTTTAAGCATTTTTCATTGATTTCATATTTTTTCACCCCATGGTGACTTTTAACTTATGACTATCATACATGGAGAAGAATTTGGATTTGTTTGCCTTTTATTCTTTTGCTTCTCTTAAAAATAATTCACATTTTTAAAAACAGATTTTATCGATATTAATGACAGATTCTGGGGGTAAAAGCATGGATACCATTCCCATAAGTTTTGATGGTCAAGATTCTTGTTACACTTGTTGCATTTCCTACAAGTGTCTCAGAGTAGAGTCACTGAAAAGTCTTGGCAGCATTCAGAGAAAAATAAATATATGCATTGGAGAGTATGATCTTGCTCCTCCTGACTGTGCTATTTTCAGCTTTCTGCTGTTCTCCTGCATATTCTGTATCCCCCAACTAGAAACAATGATAAAGCAAGAGCCGCAGATTAAAGTATAACTGCCACAAAGACATTCACAAATACATACAAGTGAATGTATTTTCCCTCTGACACTTCCTTTAAATGTCAAAATAAATAAAAGCTTAATTTTCCCAATTTTTCTCCAATGTAAAGAGTTTCTCTGACTGCCATTTGTTGGATTATTGGTTCACGTGCATGTTACTTTTTTTTTTACGTTAAAATTTTTTTTATTTTTATTGGGGTATATATAGTTGATCCACAATGTGTTACTTCAAGTGTATAGCAAAGTGAATCTGTTACATACCTATATCTATCTACCTACACAGTCTTTTTTAGAGCCTTTTCCCATATAGGCTATTACACAGAACTGTATTGAGTAAAATTATCTGTGCTATACAGTAGGTCTGTACTAGTTATCTATTCTATATACATTGCAATTGTTCAGTTGCTACGTCATGTCTGACTCTTTGCAACCCCATGGACTGTAGCACACCAGGCTCCTCTGCCCTCCATTATTTCCTGGAATTTGCTCAAATTCATATCCATTGAGTCAGTGATGCTATCTAAAACCATCTCAGGCATTGCTGCCCCCTTCTCCTTTTGCCATCAATCTTTCCCAGCATCAGAGTTTTTCCGGTGAGTCAGCTTTTCACATCAGGGGGCCAAAGTATTGGAGCTTCAGCATCAGCTCTTCCAACGAATATTCAGGATTGATTTCCGTTAGGATGGACTGGTTTGATCTTCTTGTAGTCAAAGAGACCCTCAAGAGTTTTCTCCAGCACCACGATTTGAAAGCATCAGTGCTCAGCCTTCCTTAGGGTCCAACTCTCACATCCATACATGACTACTGGAAAAACCATAACTTTGACTAGATGGGCCTTTGTCAGTCCATAGGGTTGCAAAGAGTTGGACACAGCCGAAGCTACTAACACAAACACACACGCACATCATGTGAAATGCCAGGCTGGATGGATCACAAACTGGAATCAAAACTGCTGGGGAAACTACGAACAGTCTTAGATACCACTCTAAAGGCAGGAAGTAAAGAGGAACTAAACTCTTGACAAGGGTGAAAGAAGAAAGTGAAAAGGCTGGCTTAAAACTCAACGTCAGAAAAACAAAAGTCATGGCATCTGGTCCCATCACTTCATGGCAAACAGAAGGGGAAAAAGTGGAAGCAGTGACAGATTTCATTTTCCTGGGCTTGTGACAGTGATAGCAGTCACAAAATTGAAAGATGCTTGCTCCTTGGAATCAAAGCTATGACAAACCAAGACAGCATGCTAAAAAACAGACACATGTATGTTAAGTGCGGCTGCCACCCAGCCCCAACTTGGACGGGAATTAATGCCTGAGAAATGCAGGAAGGGCAGTTTCCCCATTGTAACCTGAGACTGACTTTAGATCATTTTTGTATTTATGTACTTCACTGGTGGCTCAGAGGTAAAGAATCCACCTGCAATGCAGGAGATTCTGGTTCAGATCCTTGGGTCGGGAAGATCCTCTGGAGAAGTAAATGGCTACCCACTCCAGTATTCCTGCTTGGAAAAGGCCATGGACAGAGGAGCCTGGTGGGCTACAGTCCATGGGGATACAAAAGAGTGAGACACGACTTAACGACTACACAACGACTAAACAGATGGATTAACTGAGATTTCATTCAGGAAGAGAGAAAATTTAACAGTTAGTGCTACTGATAACAGGATTTTGATCAGAGATGACCAGACTTTCCAAATACATACCTAATTTTTAAAACTTCTAAACATATAACCACAAGTCATGTTGTTAAGAAGCTGCTGAACTTGTCATAAAGTCTACATGGCTAATTACACAAGGTTTCAATCTGAGACAAGTGATTAATCATCTGAAAATTAGTGCAGAATAGCCAATGAACAAGCAGATAATAGATCAAAGTAAAGACTTCAGCTACGAAGTGTGAATTTGTCTAATGAGTTCAATGTTAAAGGGTTAAGGATTATACAAATTTGACCTCAGGATGGTTTATGTATAGAACAAAACTTTTGTTTTCTAGTTGTCAGTCCTTGGCTCAACCAAACACTCATGACTGCATCCTGAGCACAGATCCCAAGTCTCACGGGAGAAGGGGTGGAGTGATGCTTTGAGGGGAGAGAGCCAGCAGGAGTGGATTCAAATATTCTTAGAGCTCTGGCCCTGCCATGCACGCAGAGGGACAGCCTACCATTGGCTGCTCCCTAGAGATGCCCTCCTTGGAGCTCCTTCGCCTCCACATGTAGGTCCTGCCCTGTCATGAGTGGTCATAGTGGTTTGGTCACTCAGTTCAACTCCTTGTGATCCCATGGGCTATAGCAAGCCACATTTCCCTGTCTATGGGATTTTCCAGGCAAGAATACTGGAATAGGTTGCCATTTCTTTCTCTAGGGGATCTTTCCTACTCAGGGGTCGAACCTGAGTCTCCTGCATTGGCAGGCAGATTCTTTACCACTGAGCCACCAGAGAGGCCCCACCCTGTCACAGACCCTGGGATAAATCTTGCCTCTAAACTTCGTTTCTCAACCACTATCGTGTTTGGTTCCTCATCACCCTTTAGCCACCTGGGGAGGAATGGTGAGGAGATTCGATCACACTGTCTCTTCATTGTTGAGCAGCTAACCATCTTCACCAATTTATATGTATTGAGTGCTTGCTGTTTATGAGCAATGAAGATAAGATAAATTCCCTGATCTCTAGGATATAGAATCCAGTAGGTGAGCAGAAAGATTAAGACATCTACACAGATAGCATATATAATGCAAGACAAGATGTTTTGTGAAAGTGTGGAATGATGAATACAAGAGAAGCAGATGATGGAGGAAGAAGATGAGTTCACTCTTAAATACACTATGTTTGGGGTGCCTGTTCTTTTAAAAGAGTGGATTTATAATCATAAGTGTGGTATTTGTGCTGGAGGTAAGAATTTGGGCATCATGTGGTAAGAGTGGAATTTAATGATGAGACTTTGGATGAGGTCACCCAGGGAGAGTGTGGAAAAGAATAGATCTCCTTTGAAGGATGCCCCATTCCTCATCTCCTTGGTGCAATAAGTGACTCATCTTTCAAGGTCTTCTGAAGAATGAGTAGGCGGTCCCCAGATGTAGAGAGTGGGAAGGGAATCCCAGGCAGGTCGATGGTCTGTTAAAGGTGTGTGTCAAGAGGTGGCATCACTGATTCAGTGAACTGCACGTTGCTCAGTGTGGCTTAAGCACGGGGAGCATGAGGACAGATTGATCTCGGGTGGTCTCAATCTACAATGACTTGAGGCTGGGCTTGGGTTCCCAGGCAGAGATTGAGGTTGAGTCATGGTGGCGAGAATACCAGATCCTAACCACTAGGCCAGAGGTCTATGACAGGGCACCTGGCCCTTCGGCTTTGCAGAAAAGAATTCCCACAAAGATGGAAAGTAGTTGCTGATGGCTCAGATGGTAAAGAATCTTCCTGCAATGCAGGAGACCCAGGTTTGATCCCTGGTTCAGGAAGATCCCCTGGAGAAGGGAATGGCAACCCACTCCAGTGTTCTTGCCTGGAAAAAATCCTCGGACAGAGGAGCCTGGAGGGCTACAGTTCATAGGATTGCAAAGAGTTGGACATGACTGAGCGACTAACATACACATAGTGAAACAAGTAAAAGTACTTATTAGTAGAAAAAAGAAGTATAGTATGTGTAAATAGAACTATCTCAGAGAGAGAGAGAGAGTTGCTGAGTTGCACCCTTTTGGCAGCTTGAAATACTTTTGTGGGGCATTTCTTCCGGGTTTCCTTTGGCCAATCCTTTTGGTTTGCCTGAGTCACAGTCCATATTTGGTGTATCTCAGGATCCTCCCATGAGTTCATACACAACTCTTAGCCAAGATGAATTCTACCACAAAGGCCTATGGGTAGAGCATCCCTTGACATCACTCTCATTTTGATCTCTAAGGAGCTTTCCTGAGTATGTGTAGTAGGGGAGGTCTCCTGACTTGGAGAATGAGAAATACGTGGTCTGGGTAGGGCCCAATTTTAATTGTCCTGCTTTTCTTGTCTTGGAATTTTGGTCCACAGGGAATGAGTCACCAATCACTTTACCCTCAGGGCCCCGTCTACTGCCTGCCTCCAGATGAGGATGAAAGCTCAGCAGGGCCACGTTTGCCAGGCCAAGGGAGCTGCGCTTTATTCTGTAGAATGTGGGTTATCATGGAAGAATTTCAAGCAGACGACTGAGGTGATCCGAATTGCATTTGGGAAAAATGCCACCTAAGCAAGTAGAGAAAAAATGGGTGAGGGAGAATGGAGACAGAGAAACCAGTTAGGAAGCAATTGCTTAGGAAGAAACCAGTTCTGAAGCAACAATCCAGTAAACAGATTGTGAGTGACTCCTCAAAGATTTTAATGGTGGTCCAGGAGAGGATATGACATTTTTAAGAGGAGAAATTCTATTCATGGCCATAACCTGAGGGAAACTCTTATTAAATTAAAGCTTCTTCTAATCTGCCCCCACTCTGACCAGTTTGCATATGCAAACGTAAACTGGAGCTGCTGTTTGACAGGGGTTGAAGAGAGTTGAATTTGCTGTGTAAAACAGAATGAAAAGAACTTGGAACTCCCAGGAATGACTTAGGAGTTTAGTAATGAAGACTAATCATGAGGGAAGAAGGAGTGATAAACTAACAATAAAATACAGACTGTTATTTTGTAATAAAATGTTAGTGGGGGAAAAAATCTCCAGTAGGGAGTTAGTCCCTCTGTTACTGTTATAACATCTCATGCTTGGTTTGAAGTCACTGTGTCACTGTAATAACAACCTCTCCTTCATTTCCCAAATTTTCATGTAATGTCGAGCCTGTGGAAACCAAGAAAGAGGGCTGAATGTCACAGGTTCATTGTCACATTAGGTCATTGTTGACTGAAATAGGGCCAGGCAACCATAGGTTTGCAAGATGCATGCTTGGTGCATGGAGCCAGAGACAGCCATGAGCAGATAAGCCTCTAGCCCCTACCACTTTTCAGAAATCTTTTGACTGTCATGGAGGTGAACTGAGGTTTCCAGTTAACTTTATTTGACTATTAAATACATGTGTATGGCACATACAGTCCTCACTGGTGGCTCAGATGGTAAAGAATGTGCCTGCATTGTGGGAGACCCGGCTCCAGTTCCCAGGTTGAGGAGATACCCTGGAGAAAGCAATGGCTAGCCACTCCAGTATTCTTGCCTGGAAAATCCCAAGGACAGAGGACCCTGGCGGGCTACAGTCCACAGGGTCACAAAGAGTCGGACATGACTGAGCGACTAACATCACATCACATCATATACACATACATATGTCACTTTTATTTGACATGAGGAAAAATATGTACATAATATATACATGTATTTATATTTAAGTATGTAAATATTATATATAAATAAGATTTTCTCACATCAAGTAAAAATTATAGTAAATATTTGTGTATGTAAATACATCTGGTTGGCCAAAAATGTTCATTTGAATTTTTCCATAAGAAGGTACAGAAAAACCCAAATGAACTTTCTGACCAACCCAATATGTATAATACAATATAATATAATAACATACCAGGAATATGCGCCTCTTAGTCCTGAGGTTTGTGGATGCTCCAACCCTCCTCAAGAGGAGCATATCCATTTTCTGAAGCATTGTGCTACAGTTGTCATCCTCGTGATAGAGTTATCGCACTCTACCCCTCCAACCTGATGTCCATCTTCACAGCTCCCATGGACGTGCTCCCTCCAAGAGCACCAGTTTGGGTGAACGCCTTTGAGCTCAGGAACCCACTGAGGCATTTTGTGCTGCCAACTGGCCCTTCCTTAGTGCAACTCTCTGCTTTGCCACCTGACTCTCCTCTGGTTTTTCTTTAGACGTACTCAACCTCTGCCCTTTTCTCGGAGTCACCTCTTCCAAACCCCCATCTTTAAATGCTGCTCATACTCAATCCCTCAAATCCTTATTCCCAGCACAAACCTACCCTCCCCATGATCACTACTTTCAAATGGACAGGTACCTCAGACACAACACTATTTAAAACTGAATGTATCTTCTTCATCCGATACTTGCTGTATCCTGTTCTCCCATTTTGTGGCACGACTATCCACCCAAATGGCCCAGCCTGGACGTGTGAACCTGGACACCTCTCTTCTATTGCCTCCTGCCTCCCTTCATCTAACCAGTCACTAAATTCTGTGGAGCACGTGCTTTCTCAGTGTCTGCTTTATCTGTTCTGATGTCTTCACCCCTACACAGTGTCCACAGGCTGTCTGCATTACTTCATTTCTAGATCATTGCAGTGGTCTCCTTACTGGTCTTCTTACCACCAGCCTGGGCCTCACTGAGTCCATTCTTCTCTCAGTTGCTGTTGTTCAGTTGCTCAGTTATGTTCGACTCTCTGCAACCCCATGGACTGCCATGCCAGGCTTCCTTGTCTTCGCTATCTCCTTGTTCAAACTCATGTCAATTGAGTCAATGATGCCATCCAACCATCTTATCTTCTGTTGCCCTCATTTCCTGCCCTCAATCTTTCCTAGCATTACGGTCTTTTCCAATGAGTCAGCTCTTCATATCAAGTGGCCAAAGCCATATTTTTGCAAAACTGTATAAACATCATGTTGTGGTTTTTGAAATTCTCTGATGCTTGCCATGACCCTCAGAATGAATCCCCATTATCAGATCATGAACTCCTTATTGCCAAATTCAGACTTAAATTGAAGAAAGTAGGAAAAACAACTAGACCATTCAGGTATGACCTAAATCAAATCCCTTATGACTATACAGTGGAAGTGAGAAATAGATTTAAGGGACTAGATCTGATAGACAGAGAGCCTGATGAACTATGGACGGAGGTTTGTGACATTGTACAGGAGACAGGGATCAATCAAGACCATTCCCATGGAAAAGAAATGCAAAAAAGCAAAATGGTTGTCTGAGGAGGCCTTACAAATAGCTGTGAAAAGAAGAGAAGTGAAAGGCAAAGGAGAAAAGGAAAGATATTCCCATTTGAATGCAGAGTTCCAAAGAATAGCCAGGAGAGATAAGAAGGCCTTCCTCAGCAATCACTGCAAAGAAATAGAAGAAAACAACAGAATGGCAAAGACTAGAGATCTCTTCAAGAAAATTAGAGATATCAAATGATTTATATCATGCAAAGATGGGTTCGATAAAGGACAGAAACGGTATGGATCTAACAGAAGAAGAAGATATTAAGAAGAGGTGGCAAGAATACACAGAAGAACTATACAAAAAAGATCTTCATGACCCAGATAATCACGATGGTGTGATCACTCACCTAGAGCCAGACATCCTGGAATGTGAAGTCAAGTGGGCCTTAGAAAGCATCACTATGAACAAAGCTAGTGGAGGTGATAGAATTCCAGGTGAGCTATTTCAAATCCTGAAAGATGACTCCGTGAAAGTGCTGCACTCAATATGCCAGCAAATTTGGAAAACTCATCAGTGGCCACAGGACTGGAAAAGGTCAGTTTTCATATCAGTCCCTAAGAAAGGCAATCCCAAAGAATGCTCAAACTACCACACAATTGCACTCATCTCACATGCTAGTAAAGTAATGCTCAAAATTCTCCAAGCCAGGCTTCAGCAATACGTGAACTGTGAACTTCCAGATGTTCAAGCTGGTTTTAGAAAAGGCAGAGGAACCAGAGATCAAATTGCCAACATCCGCTGGATCATCAAAAAAGCAAGAGAATGTTCCAGAAAAACATCTATTTCTGCTTTATTGACTATGCCAAAGCCTTTGACTGTGTGGATCACAATAAACTGTGGAAAATTCTTCAAGAGATGGGTATATCAGAACACATGACCCACCTCTTGAGAAATCTGTATGCAGGTCAGGAAGCAACAGTTAGAACTGTACATGAAACAACAGACTGATTCCAAATAGGAAAAGGAGTACGTCAAGGCTGTATATTGTCACCCTGCTTATTTAACTTATATGCAGAGTAAATCATGAGAAACGCTGGGCTGGAAGAAGCACAGGCTGGAATCAAGACTGCCAGGAGAAATATCAATAACCTCAGACATGCAGATGGCACCACCCTTATGGCAGAAAGTGAAGAGGAACTAAAAAGCCTCTTGATGAAAGTGAAAGAGGAGAGTGAAGAAGTTGTCTTAAAGCTCAACATTCAGAAAACTAAGATCATGGCATCTGGTTCCATCACTTCATGGCAAATAGATGGGGAAACAGTGGAAGCAGTGTCAGAGTTTATTTTTTAGGACTCCAAAATCACTTCAGATGGTGATTGCAGCCATGAAATTAAAAGACGCTTACTCCTTGGAGGGAAAGCTATGACCAACCTAGACAGCATATTAAAAAGCAAAGACATTATTTTGCCAACAAAGGTCCGTCTGGTCATGGCTATGGTTTTTCCAGTGGTCATGTATGGATGTGAGAGTTGGACTGTGAAGAAAACTGAGCGCCAAAGGATTGATGCTTTT
Source organism: Muntiacus reevesi (assembly GCF_963930625.1). Classification (NCBI taxonomy): domain Eukaryota; kingdom Metazoa; phylum Chordata; class Mammalia; order Artiodactyla; family Cervidae; genus Muntiacus; species Muntiacus reevesi. Next base: position 83,309,544 of record NC_089254.1, on the reverse strand, counting down.
GAACTGTGGTGTTGGAGAAGACTCTTGAGAGTCCCTTGGACTTCAAGGAGATCCAACCAGTCCCTCCTACAGGAGATCAGTCCTGGGTGTTCATTGGAAAGACTGATGCTGAAGCTGAAACTCCAGTACTTATGCCACCTCATGCAAAGAGTTGACTCATTGGAAAAGATCCTGATGCTGGGAGGGATTGGGGGCAGGAGGAGAAGGGGATGACAGAGGATGAGATGGTTGGATGGCATCACCGACTCGATGGACATGGGTTTGAGTAAGCTCCGGGTGTTGGTGATGGACAGGGAGGCCTGGTGTGCTGCAGTTCATGGGGTCACAAAGAGTCGGACACGACTGAGCGACTGAACTGAACTGAACTGAACTGAGTTGTTCAGGGCAGACTATTGTGGCCCTTAGACCCTTCCAGCCTTTTTATTCAGACATAGAAGTTTTTATTGAATTTTGGAAATTTGTCTTACCAAGGCATGCCTCTGTGGTTCAGATAGGCATATAATTTGACTGAGAGAAAGCTGGTAAACATGACAGTTTGGTTGAAACCTAATTTCCAGTTTTGGTGTACCATAATGATGGTGTACTCACAAACCCTTGTCTAACTGGGGGATGGCTTCTCAGCTGTGATTTTTTTCAGTCAGTCGTTTCTTCTGAGGGCTTTTCAGAAAAGTTAAAAGTTAGAATGACTTAAAAAGATAAGTTGGAACAAACCAGATTCCAAATTAGCAGTCTAATCAAAATAACCTAAATATCCAAGTTATTAAAACTGCTTAAATAAAATACAGTAGGTTATGTAAGTTGGTTAAATAAAATACAGTAGGTTACAGTAAGTTGCTTAAATAAAAGTTGCTTAAATAAAATACAGTAGGTTACAGTAAGTTATGTAAACCTTGGTATGTAAGTTTTATGTGTGTTTAAATAGCAGCAGCAGCAGCAAATATGCATTAAGAAGGGTCTAAAAGGATGTACACTAAAGGGTTGTCAGTAATTCTGCATTGGTGAGATTTTGGAGATTTTTATGTTTTTTTGCCTTATCTGTATATTCTAATTTGTCTTAATGATCACATACTACTTTTATTAAAGACCATATGGAAACTAAATACTAGGACTATTCTTAATCCAACAAAACCTATCAATACTAGAAGAAAGACTGAAATATTAACTCTTCACCAAGTTCTTGCTTTTTATAGAATGACATTAACCCTATGATTTTCTATTTTCTGTAATACCCTGTTCTCTCAAGCTTAAATGTATCTCCTCATTCATCATCCCTACCATTTGATTCCTTTTTCAGCCTGGCGTCTTCTCCATTCTTTTAAATTCTAAAACAAATGTCACCTTCCTTGAGAAGCTTTTCTTGACCCCTTATCTGCTTATGGTCAAGGGTCTATGGTAAACAGTGGCTGGTCCACAAGTCAAATCCATTCAACACTTCTACTGTCCAGTCTGCGGACTAAAGAGAGTTTTAACATTTTTTAATGGTTGAAAAAATGATCAAAGGAAGAATATGAGCAAAACATGAAAATTACATGAAATTTGAATTCTAGTGTCTACAAATAAGTTGTATTAGAACACAGACATGCTCATTCATTTGCATATGATCTGTAGCTGTTTTCATCCTACAATGGCAGGGTTGAGTAGCTATGACAGAGAACAAGTGGGCCACGGAGTCTAAAATGTTTAAATATGTTATACAGTATCTTAACTATCTCTGGCCCTTTATAGAAAACTGCTAACACCAGTTTTAGAACATTAGACTTCCTCAGTGCTCACAAAGGACTCTATACCTACTGCAAATTCTGGAAGGAACGAGGATCCTCACGCTTTGGAAGTGAAAGACACTTTTTAATTCAATTGGTCTCCCCAGCATCAAGCAGAGAGCCTCATCCACAGGAGGCACCTGATAGACACATGATGCCTGAAGGAATGGTGTCAGCTCCCTCCCCTAGACTTGTAAGTGACATGAAGACAGGCAGTTTTATCTCCTTTATTCACTGCACATCCTCAGTGTCCAGAAGTATTTGGAACATGGCAGGCACTCAGAGAACAATTGTGAAAGTTCAGTCCATGGGTCACTAAGAGTGGGACACAACAGAGTGACTTCACTTTCACTTTTCACTTTCATGCATCAGAGAAAGAAAGGGCAACTCACTCCAGTGTTCTTGCCTGGAGAATCCCAGGGATGGGGGAGCCTGGTGGGCTGCCATCTATGGCGTTGCACAGAGTCGGTCATGACTGAAGCGACTTAGCAGCAGCAGCAGCAGTGCCTCAGTACCAGTACCATATTTCTGAGTTTTGTAATTCTTAGGTCAGGTCTTTGACTTTTACATCTACTATTTGACGACTGATGAAAACAAAACCCCACCTTCCAAACCTCAGAGAAACAAAGAAAGACAGTGTGAACTTCTCACGAAAGGAAGTAGTTGAGGTCTTTTCAAGAACGTTATCGATTTACCCCTGTCTGCGGTGCAGTCTGTTTTTACCTCTTCCTCTCCCTCACTTGGAGCAACTACACCAGGGCAGGTATTAAATCATGATCCTGCTGACACTGAGTTATTGAATACCTGTGGCAGCAGGGCTCCAGACGCAGAGTGAGACTCAGCATTTTGTCCCTGTTTCAACCAGGATGAGGTATACTTTAAGAGATTAATGTGCAGATATAAATCATAGTCTAAACACTTCATCTGGTCTTGGACAGCCCCTCTCCCAATGAGCTGAACGCTCTTTATAGCGGATGAACTAGCTAGTTTTCATACCAGCTCTGTGAGTTTGCAGGAACGATGAACTTGGGATTCCTGTTCTGTGCTGAAGAGTCGTGACACTTTGCCTGGCTCCAGTACTGTCTTCTGAAATCACATTCTAAAAGTGCTTTCCTTGAACGAAAAATATGCCACTTAGTGTCTGACTTTAGCATACTTGCCTTATTAGGGGCTTTACAATGTTTTGTAGGTTGAGTATGGGATCCATTTTGTTAAGTGCCTTATCAGTACATGCTCCTCTCTCCCGAAGCCCAAAAATTTCCAGCAAGGCAAAAATCTGAAGGAGGAGATATTTGTCTCTCAAACATTCTTGTCTGGTGAGAAGGCCTAGCCAGTCCCCACAGCCTAGCATCTCCTGGTAGCCCAGGAACTAACCTCTTCCTCTTAGCTCTGCACACCCTCTTTTTTCTGGGATTTATACATGGTTTTGTCAAAGGATCTATTTATCAGCAACCATTTACTCCTTTGCTTCATCATGGTGAAGCTGAAAGCTCTTCACATTCAGAAGAGCCCTGTTCTCATGCACACAGGTCAGGGGAAAGGAAGGTCAGTCTTGGCTTTCTGTGCTAATTCACACCCCCCCTCCACACACACACATGCTTGCCTTTTAAAAACCTATGTTTTAGCTTTTTTTTTGCACAGCAGCAACGAGCACGATTGTGAACACTCATGAAAAGGGGTAAAATACTGAAGTCACTGCTAAAGGAAACTGACCTTCCCACTGTCCTCCTAAGCACAGGGAGCCTTAGGACTCTGAGTTCAGATGGAAGCAGAGACATGCAGTGATGCAGAAGGAGCATGCATGGGCTTCTGAAACAGTCTCCCATGCATCCCCAGCCCCTCTGAACCTGGGTTTCCTCGTGGATTAAATAGGAAGAACACCTATTAAAGTTGTTGTGAAACGTATACAACTTAGTTCAGAAAAATGTCATCCACTCCCCACACAAAGTCAGGAAATAATTATTAAATGGGTGACCCAAGAGCTCACCAGGACCTCTGTCATACTCTGTAGGACACAAAGGGAACGTTGCTAATCAAAGACAATACGAAGGACTTGAGAGGAGATTTGTAGCTTTCATAAGCTGGAGTGCAGCACCAGGTGGAATGAAGGTAATCTCTGACAGATCTTTCTCTCATCTGAAAACCCAGATCTTTCTTGAATGAAAGAGAGATGGGGTAGGATGATTGCAAATGCATGTGCCCTTGTCCGTGGCTGTATGTAGTGGACGCTGACATCACCACTATGTACGCAGAGCACAGAGATGCACTAAACTCAGGGTCCCCAACCTCCAGGATATAATGCCTGATGATCTGAGGTGGAGCTGATGTAATAATAATAGAAATAAAGTACATAATACATGTAATGTTCTAGAATCATCTGGAAACCATCTTCCCTTCCCCCACCCCCTTCCATGGAAAAATTGTCTTACATGAAATCAGTCCCTGGTGCCAGAAAGGTTGGGGACTGCTGCACTAAACTAAAGCTTATCACAGCGAGAGCTCAAAGGAGACTTGAGTGGTGACTTTAGCATTACCCTCAAGACAGCCCTGAATGCAGGGGGCCTATCTTCCAGGTGTTCCCTTAGCCCTTGTTTCATCTCTACCAAGAAACTTTCTAATTTGCCATTTATTCCAGAAAGAGTTAACTTTAGTTATAAATGATTGAACAACTTCTGGGTGTCGTTGGGAATGGGGGAGTGTCAGTTGACATCATGGGTCCAATATTCATGCCTCTAGGATGACAATGGTCAAGTTGGGTCTTTTCCCAAGCTTTTATTGGTATCTCACTACCAAAAAGACCTTTAAGAAGGTCCTTGATTTCAGACCTTTAGAGAGAGCTCTGATTAGATTTTCTTAGACATGAGAAAACATAGGCAAATGCTAAGTGCCCAAACCTTTTTATGGGTGAGAATGTAATATTTTTAAGATTTATTAAAGTTACATACACACCTGACACATGTGATTATCCACTTACAAAAAAATATTAGTTTGCTTAAAAAAAAACCAAAAAACTTCAATCCAAATTTATTAGGATTACAAAAATAACAGCACATTTCATGAACTCATTATAGCTCAGAGTTACCAACACATCCAGAGCATGTTTAAATAAACTGCTTCTTGTCAATACAAATCTCATGACATAAAAAAGAAGTTTATTTTAATATTTACAGAAGAAACATGTTGGTAGTTTCTTAACATTCTGTTTGGAATTAATGGGTGAGGCTATTTTTAAAGTCAGAGAACATCTCCAATTGAAGAAGGTATTTTAGAAACATCTCACAATACATTTTATCTAATACCAACTGAATAATTCTGCATCCTCTTCTAAAAATCAGGCTTTTATCGCAGAGCTTCTGGAACTTCCACCTACAAAAATAGGGGATTCTCTTTCAATAAAAACAATGAAAATGATAAAGTGGAAAAAAAAAATCTGTACAGTATGACGTTAGCAGTATTTTCTAGAAAGAACTCAGATTGCTGTGAGTGCATGTGTGCTAAGTTGCTTCAGTTGTGTCCAGCTCTTTGCGACTCTATGTTCTGTTGGTCCGTCAGGCTCCTCTGTCCATGGGATTCTCCAGGCAAAAATACTGGAGTGGGTTGCCATGCCCTTCTCCAGGGGATCTTCCCCAGGGATTGAACCCAAGAGGTCTCTTAGCTCTCTTACATTGGCAGGCGTGTTCTTTATCACAAGTGCCACCTGGTAAACCCAGATTATTGCTGGGTGATATTCAAATTTTTTTATTATAAATTAGGTGTTAAATCACTTGCAAGAAAGAAAGAAAAGAAAGTGAAGTCTCTCAGTCGTGTCTGCCTCTTTGTGACCCCGTGGACTGTAGCCTACCAGGCTCCTCCATCCAGAGGGATTCTCCAGGCAAGAATACTGGAGTGGGTTGCCATTTCCTTCTCCAGAGGATCTTCTGGACCCAGGGATCGAACCCGTGTCTCCTGCATCGCAGGCAGACGCTTTACACTCTGAGCCACCAGGGAAGTCCAATCACTTGCAACTCGGTGGTAAAATTTTTGTCAAGTGATGAATCTGTTTTGGAGAGATATACCCTGATTTCTTATTAGGGAAATTGGGATTTTTTTTTTTTTTTTTAGGTTGAAATGTCTTAAGATGAGCCTGGCCCTTAAAAGACTGAGATGCCAAGAAGGTGGACCAAGCACATCTCTCAAACAGAAATGTGCCCTCTCAAGTGACCTGCTCTTGATGGCTCCAGATTTGGCAGCCTGCTCTGGCCTATACTGATAAGTGTTAGAGAGGTGATTTGGTACCCGAGTGCGGTGGAGGCTGACTCCTACGCTAGGTGCTCGCCCCAGTCTGCCCTTGGGTTACTTACCCGCCTTAGCTGTTTTATGCTGCTTCCCCGAATAGCTTCCATGAGATTCTCATGAGCTGATCTCTGTGGGGTAGACGGTCGGGAACTGTCTTCCATTTTCTTCTCCTGAACCGACCTCAGGGAATTTTTGATTTCCTTTAGGATATTGTTTGGCTGTTTCTTAGCCTTTTTCCCTTTTTTCTTTTTCTGTCCGTTTTGTAAGGCCCGCTGGGCGCTCTCCTGCTGTTTGATGACTTCCGCGATGTTGCGGGTGATGAGCTTCTTCTCTGGGGGCGGAGGCGGGGGAGGCGGAGGTGGGGGTGGCAGCCTCTGGGGGGCAAGAGGGGGTGGCGGTGGGGGAGGCGGAGGGGGAGGGGGCGGGGGCGGGGGCGGGGGCGGGGCCGCCGGAGACGGAGGACGGCTCCTCACAGTTTGGACTTTCTTGGGGAGTTTGGGGGAGGACCAGGGGGAGTGCTTGGGAGATGCGTACGGTGAGGAGCCTGGCGTGCCCCTCCGCCAGACTTTGGTCCTAAGGTTGGCTCCTCCGTCGTATCCCTCCTGCTGTTTCTGCTCCTGCATCCGCTTCTGCCGCTGCTTATCCATGTTTCTGGTCAAGAGGCTGGTCATGCTCATTCTTGGTCCTGGCAGCTCGAAATGGTAGCCCAGCCTCAGAAGCGTGGTGTTCTCCCTCAGCAGCTTGGCGATCTCCATCTCCACCTGGCTGCCCATGATGTGCCTCTGGTTGTGGAAGCGCAGCTCGGTGAGCACGCTGTTGTGCTGCAGCGCCCTCATGATGGCCAGGATGCCCCTGCCCGTGATGAAGTTGGACTCGATGTTGACGCTGCTGATGTGCCGGTTGACCCGGAGCATGTCCGCGATGGCCGTGGCCGCGCTGTCGTCGGCGCGCGTGTTGGCCAGGCTGAAGGCCTTCACCACCGTGTTGGCCTTGAGGGCCTCGGCGAAGCGGGCGAGGGTCTGCGAAGTGATGTTCTCGATGTTGTTCAGATTGACTTCCGTGGTGTCGGGGTCGTTGTTTTTAATCTTTTCCAGAGCATCCTCGATCACTGTGGGGTTCCCGCAGGGGTGAATGGCAGCCGGGGGAGACTCCGTGTTCCTTCCGCTGTGGCCGTTAGTCAGATGGATGTTTTCGATTTGACTTGTAAATGTCTTTGGCCTCGCGCTGTCAGAATGGACACTATCGGAATGCACAGATCCGTTCATCCCTTCCTCCTTCGCACCTGTTCTTCCCTCTCCTTCGCTGTCCTCCTCGTCCTCGTCCTCGTCCTCGTCCTCCTCTTCCGTGTACACATCCTCAGAAACCTCACTGTTACATTCTGTAAAGACAAGCTCTTCCTCACTCTCCTCTTTGTCCTCTTCTGCAACCTAAAGAGCAGAGCATCCTCATGAAGTTTGCCATTGTAAGCACATTATTAAATTTTACATGGTTTTGCCATATATACATGACCAGATCATCACGTGGTTGCTCTAAAACTCACACAATGTGATATGCCAATTATATCTGAATAAATTCTTTAAAAAGTAACACACCAGCAAGTAAGACAAAACTTTCTAAGAATAAAAAGTTCGTCTCCAGCTACTAATCTCCATAGTTCAGGTGACCAGGGATGACATTTCCTTGCATAACTCTCACCAGCTTTTTCTGTATTCTGCAGAATTTTTTTGTGTTCTGCAAAATAAATATCCAGAATTCAGTTTATGGAATAAGAGTTTGCCATCATTTTGCCAGTTTTTAACAAATAAGTGGGAGCTCCTGCTCTGGAAAACCCTTGATAGCATTTTTATTCTCTTAACTTCCTCTCCTGAATGACTTGACTTCTAGTCCACTTACCCTTTAGCAGATTCAGCCGTCCCTTGGGGAATCACCCTTCTGTCCTTCCTTATTTCTCCAACCCAAACATACAAATGACAACAAAATTACATAACACGTTTATGAGTTCCCTTTCTTTTCTTTAAGATTTTTTTTTGAGGGGATCATTTTTAAAAAGTCTTCATATTGAATTTTGTTCCATTATTTCTTCTGCTTTGTGTTTTGGTTTTGGCTTTTTGGCCCTGAGGCATGCAGGATATTAGCTTCTTGACCAGGGATCAAAGTCACACCTTCTGTATTGAAAGGTAAAGTCTTAACCACTGAACCATCAACGAAATCCTTGGGTTCCCTTTCTTAATGTTCAGAAATTCTTCCCCCAGTCTGCCTCCTACAGTCTCTGTGACAGGAGCCCAGAGCCCTCTGCCATGTCCTATGTCCGTGCATACAAGGCTGGGCACCTCCCTCTAAGTAGAGCTTGGCACGGGGTCTCAGAGACCACACCACGTGGAAGCTGAGGCTGTCTCTGTCTTTTTCTGGGGAAAGAAACCGAGGGAGCAGGTCAAAACCCATCTCTATGCAGAAACTCACCCTTTGCAGCAAATCAGCTTGAAATCTCATGTTATCACCGGATTAAATGAGACGGGACTTCAGAAGACACGAGGTGGGAAAGATAATTGCCTTTGGCACTAACTACATTTCAACCGTCATGTAGAATAGCAGAGAACAGTAGAAAAATCTTGAAACAAGCCACTGCCTCAGCCTGATGGTCTTAAATTATTTACCAGGTATCAATTATGAAAGACTTTCAGGCAAACACAATTTCACTTCATCTTGGTCTTTCCTGTTTATAAGACTTTGTACTGAGAAGTTCAGCTGACCCCCCCTTTTTTCTTTTCCTCCCTACCTTTTCTGATAAAATAAAAATCTGGCAAATGCTGACAGAGTCCGATTTTCTCTAATGCTATCTTTTTAGCCCTTTAGTTTCTCTAAAGCCTGGAGACCCTTTCCTGTCCCCAAAGCCATTCTACATGGGAATGTTTTTGACCCCAGCCTCCTGCTGCCCGAGGCACGTGGAATGAGCTTTGGAAAACACTGCGCTGGTCTCCAAGTTTGTTTGCCCAGTTGCTGTCACGAAATAGGCTTCAGTTATCCGCTTGTTTGGAGTGGCAGGCACCAAGTGATGGCCTGGGGAAGGGGTCAGCCACTCCTGGGATGGCTTGTCCAGTCTTAATTTACTCACTTGTTCAGGAGCAGGAGGGAGAGTGACACTGTGTGTGTGTGTGTGTGTGTGTGTGTGTGTGTGTGTGTGTGTGTGTGTGTTTAGCTGTTGCAGTATTTGGAGGAAAGAGGCCTGTCTCGAAATTCAAGGTGTACCCCTGTCACACCACTGTTAAATAGTACTCCTCTAGTTTTTCAAAGACCTTTAGGCTTTATCTGGCAAGAGGTGTTTTTTCCCTTAAATATATTTGCAGAGATCATATTGGAAACTCTTATCCAGCAATGAGTTGTCCTGTGACATCTCAATGACATTTCCTCCAGAAAGCTTTCTTTGACACCTCCTCAAATTATCTTTGTGATGTGATCCCATGATGCTGTAACTCCTCCAATAAAGTACCTCTTTAATTATTTGTTTTTTTCTCCCAAAAGACTGTCTGCAGGGTGACAAAAAGGATCATGTCTGTTCTCACCTCGCACAGTGCTCAGTAGGTAGTAGGGACTCAGTAAAATTTGTTAACTGAATGGCTCTAAATTGACATTGGTTAACAGCCTCAGGCTTCCCTGGTGACTCAGTTGGTAAAAAATCCATCTGCAATTCAGGAGCCCTGGGTTCGATCCCTGGATTGGGAAGATCCCCTTGGTGGAGGGCATGGCAACCCACTCCAGTATTCTTGCCTGGAGAATCCCATGGACAGAGGAGCCTGGGGGGCTACAATCCATGAGGCCACGAAGAGTCGGACACAACTGAGTGACTAAATGCAGGACAGCGTGACAGCCTCTAAGTCAGGGGAGGTCTTGGAGAATAGTACAGATGGGGTGGGTGGGAGGAAGGAGATTAATTGTCCTGGTTTGCCCAGGGCTGAATGGCAGCCCAGGAAACAGAGTTTTGCATTCTAAAATCTACACAGTCCCAGACTAGTTGGGGGATATCTCGGAGAAGAACAGCAGAAGGGAGAAAAGTATCCAGAGAAGGAGGAAGAATGATGTTAAAACATTCATTGCCCACTTTCAAAATTATTCCTGCGTTTGGACTGACTGCAGTGTTCCAGATCACCTATCTGCAACTGCTCTGGAGTTAACCCAGATCCTTGCAAGGGCTTCCCTGATGGCTCAGATGGTAAAGAATCTGATTGCAATACGCGAAACCTGGGCTTGATCCCTGGGTTGGGAAGATCCCTTGAAGAAGGGAATGGCAACCGCTTCAGTATTCTTGCCGGGAGAATCCCCATGGACAGAGGAGCCTGGTGGGCTACAGTCCATGGGGTCACAAAAAGTCGGACACAATTGACTAACACTTGCAAGAATGGGGGTGGGGAGGTCCAGGGTGGGGTGAGTCAGTGAGGCTTGAGGCACTGAAGGGGGTGATAAGGAGAAGCAAATATTGGTACACTCAGGGAATAAATAAGGCAACAAGAAGAGGGTGGCCAACCATTTCTCCTCATTACTTCCCTGGCACCATTATATGAAGAAGGAGGCAGTAAGCATGGTTTCCCATTCTGGTTCTGGTTCTACCCATAAAGAGCTGATTTTCTTTGTTGTGTTAGTCACCAAGTCTTGTCCTACTCTTTGTGACCCCATGGACTGTAGCCCACCAGGCTCCTCTGTCCATGGAATTCTCCAGGCAAGAATACTGGAGTGGGTTGCCATTTCCTTCTCCAGAGGATCTTCCCCACTCAGGGATCGAATCCGTGTCTCCTGCATTGACAGGCAGATTCTTTACCACTGAGCCACCAGGGAAGGCTCAAACAGAGCTGGTTGATTTTAGACAAATCGCTAAATCTCTGGCATAGAAGGTCTCAAGGAAGCTGCAGTAGGATTGAGCGGTTCTCCAACCACAGGGTATGTCAAAAGCACCGGAAGGGCTGGTGAAGCCCCCAGTTCTGGGCCCCACCCCCAGAGTTCTTCATTCGGCTGGTCTGGGGGAGTCCTAGAATGAGTTGCAAGGTCCCAGGTGATGTCGACGTACCCACATTCTGAGAATCGCAGTCTTTGTGCCAACAGGACTGGGTTTGAATTTCAGCTAGAAGCTGTTAATCTCAAATGAGTTTCTTAACCTCTCCCGGTCTCACTTCTCAAATCCAGAAGGTGCGAGTTCAGTGAAGTGATGTGAATGTACTTATTGGCACCTATGCCTGACAACCAGCAGATACTCAAGCTCAGGGAGATGGACCTTTGGGTCTCCAAGGCCTCTTGGGGATGTTTAATGCAGGATAAGTTTGTGGGAATCAGGTGGACAGAAGCTGTCATTCAATAGGTGTTGGAGATGATTCTCATAAATATTTACAGAGCCAACACTAGCCTGATAAGCATGACCCCTCATCTCCTCCTCATGGTCTACACCGGGCTGCTCTTCACTTACACCATCATCCCCCCCCCACCTCACCCCCCTCCCCACCCCACCCACCAGTCAGCTGCTCTAAGCTTTTTCCTGGAGTTGAAATGGATTGACACCCTCCACTGGCAAACTTCTGCTCAGCACTCCTTGTGACTCTAGAGACACCTTGCCAGCAGGGAAAGAGGAGCGAGAGAAAAGTTAACTAGCTGAGAAAGGAATCAAAGTTCATCAACACACAGCCTCTCTAATTGAGCTGATAAGCCATTGGCAGGGCTCAGAGATCAGCAAAACCTTTGGCAGGAGCAGGTGGGTTTCATCAACAGCTGACAACAGGCTTTGTCCTTTGCTTTCCACTCATCTCAAGACGTCATGACATTAAAATGCCTTTGTTGGGTGATCACTCCAATGGCTGTCCGTCCTGGACATTATGAGGCAGTTTTAATCTTTTTTTATTAGGGAAAAATCTTTAAGAACTGTTAGGAAAATGTGATACTTCCTATATGTGACCAGATTTCGGACACACATTTCCACATCAAAAAAAAAAAAAAAAAAAAGGCCTTATGTTTATGGAATAATTGACCAACCCAAATCCTGGCCCATTTTGTGTATCCTTCCTTCTCACCAACCACCTTCAGACCCTCAGGGCAGGTCACCACTGTGGCCTTGGCGAGCCCTGGCCTAATTCTGGTGGCCCATTCTGCGATGATTGACATGGACAAAACTCACACATATCTTGCTTCAAATGTGGCCCACACACTCTATCGTCAAGATCATCTAACAGTTCCTGGATTAGTACTATGAAAGTCTTGCCATTGGCTTCAGGCCATTTTGATCTTAGATGATTCCAGTAGAGCACACAGGTTTTAAACTATTGCTCCTGACCAGTGTTCTTCCACAAATTCAGGAATATATTATTTTGATATTCTTACTGCCATAACTATATTTTCAGAGCTTAGTCTTTTGAATTTCCTTCTGTGAATGATTTATTTGACAAATTCAAAATAACTATTTACTGGGCAGAGAACAAGAACTTAACAGACCTGACCTCTAATAGAAATGCATTTTCTGGTCTCAGAATCACCATTATAAAATAGGAAGGAATCTTAGAGGTCATCCTTGCAGGGATGCTTAACCTGGAGCCTTAGGAGGGTTTCAGAATGTGTGCCATCATTTTGAAATTCTATGCAAAATTTTTGTATGTTTGCACAAGCACACATGCATGTTCTTAGGAAAGTCTTTAACATAAAAATCTCAAAATGGTGTCTGAAGAGCACCCTCCATTGATATGGAAGAGAACTCTGCAGAACTGACTCTCTGTTCAAGGTCTTACAACTTCAGGGCAGAGCAGGGATTAGAAATAAGGTGCCCTAACTCTCAGCCCCATATATTACTCACTGCCCCATGTTTCTTAGTATTGGAAAAAGGAATTAGTTTTATTGTAGCCACCATCACAGTCCAAGCAACAGATTACCCACTATTGTCTTTATAGAAGAAAATAAATTTACTTAGCTGCCATATACATTTACTTAACTGTCATATATATGTGTGTGTGTGTGTGTGTGTGTGTATGTATGTATAAAACAAGTATACCACATCCTTAACTTATATCTCAAATTAGACTTTTGTTTGGCAAAATATCTAAACCCATGCTTTGCTTGTGAATTATTTTCCTCTTGAAGATCCCATCTTTGTCGATCACAGGATCCCCCCAACTAAAAATCTTTCATATAATCCATTAGGTGGTCATAAAAGTTAGATGACTATTTCAGCCTGAGAAAATTTTCAATAGCAGGTGCAAGTGGGTTATAAGAAAAGTGATGAGGAATGAAAAATTAGAAAAAAAATTAAAAAGCTTCCTGGGTTCGGGGTTGGGGGATTGGGAATAGCTAAGGAAAAAAATCCGAGAGCCTACCTTTCCACACTCCCCCAGCCTCTCCTTCTCCAAGAGTTTCTGGGACTCCTTTTCCCAATAGGCCATCAGCGCCTCTCTGCTGAATGTCCCTGTGGGGGTTTTCTCAGTCAGACTCTTTTGCCTCATCCCCACCGGGAGGCTGTGATCAGGTTCAATGTCGTCCAGCTCCCTCTCTAGCTCCTTCAGCTCCTCGGCTGACAGGGAAGCCAGGAGTTCGTCCTCATCGATGGATTCATATTTGCTAAGTCCTCTCCTGTAGCCAAAGGTAGACATGGTCCCTGCTTTGTCAGACCCACAAGGAGCTTGGGGAACCAGGCATTCAAGGCAGCCAGCAGCAGGCAGGGAGGAGAGTGGGCAGGCTGGTTAGCAACTGGTGCTGGGAGTGCCTGCGATAGCCTTTTAAGAGTGGTGATACAGGCTGTGACAATGCAGAGAGGGGTGAAGGCATAGGCTGTTTTAAGCATCAGACGTCAGCTAGACATTTGAACACAAAGAATGTCACATCAGTGGTGGATGGAGGTCTCAGAAACCAGTGGGGATTATTCACATACTGGCCAGGGACATATTTAGCTGAGCCTAGTGGCTCATGAGGACAGGCAGACAGGGCTTCAGATAGGAAGTAACTGGCTTCTTACTTTGTTTTCAAACAACAAGAGGGTAAAAATGTATTTCTAAAATGGCTCACTACCACCACCATGGTCATGAAAAGATTCTCTTCTTATAATCTTCCAGGATGAGAAATGACTACACATGCCTTTAGAGTAGTTATTCTAGTTCTCCTAAAAAACATATCGTGGGTTGCATTGATGAGAACAGAAGGTTATAATGATATAGCAATTTTCTATTGTCATTGCATTTTGCAGTTTACAAAGTGCTTGTATGTAATTTTCCTAATCATAAGTCCTGAGAGATGACTTACATTAATTATCTTCCTTTACAGATTTTGGCAAGTGAGGCTCTGAGAAATTAAGTGAAGTCAGACAGCTAGCAGGGCGGAAGTCTTTGCACTCTCTCTCCTCTGCACAAAATGGCTTCCTTCTCCTCACCCCTGAATATTAGTAAACAACTTGATTCGCAAGCAAGACTCCCCAAAAGACAAATAACAATATTGGACAAGATTTATTATGAGCTGACACTACACCAGTCTAGTGCTAAGCATTTTAAACATTTATCTCACTTAATCCCACAACTGGATTTGTGTCTGGGCTGAAAATTGAAGAGATGCTAATTTGAAATTATATACTTGCCCACATCTTTATGAATGTGATGAAATACACACCCAGCTTACAGGGTTTCATAAATATATCATCCTAGCATACAGATATATGAACATGTGCTAAAATGTATATATATAGAACTATACACGTATCAACACAAATACATTATATTTTGTTTATGCATTCAGTAGTTGTGAATGTTTGGGTTGTTTCCAGGTTTGGGGAGTTATAGACAATGTTGAATACTCACTGCAAGTCTATGTAGCCACATGTTTTTATTTCCCTTGGGTAGCTAGTTTGCAGTAGCGGAATTACTGAGTTATATGGTAAATTTACTTTTCATGAAACTGCCTAAGTATTTTCCCAAAATGGCTGTACCAATTTACTTTCCCACCAGTGATGAGGAGCATTCCAGTTTCTCCATATCCTAACATGTTTTTGCTGAAGTGTTGGGTTATAGCTATTTCAGTGCCTATGAAATGGTATCTCATTATTGTTTTAAATTTCATTCCTCTAATAACTAATGCTATGTGCCGTGTTTAGTTGCTCATTAGTGTCCAACTCTTTGTGACTCCATGGACTGTAGCCCGCCAGGCTCCTCTGTCCATGGAGATTCTCCAGGCAAGAATACTGAAGTGGGTTACATGCCCTCCTCCAGGGAATCTTCCCAACCCAGGGATTGAACCCAGGTCTCCCACATTGCAGGCAGATTCTTTACCATCTGATCCACCAGGGAAGCCTATAACTAGTGATACTGAGCATCATATCATGTGTTTACTGGCAATCTTATGTCAACTTTGGTAAAATATTCATTTAAATCTTATGCTTATTTTTTAATTGGGTTGTCTTATTACTAAGTTATGAAAATTCTTTTTATAATCTGGACTTTATCAGATTTGCAGATATTCTCTGTCATTCTGTGGATGGTCTTTTGAAAAGTAAACATATTTAATTTTGATGAAGTTCAATTTATTTATTTCTTCTTCTATTGCTTGAGCTTTTGGTGTTATAACTAAGATATCTTTTCCTAACACAAGATCTGAGACTTACTTTTATGCTTTCTTCTAAGAGTTTTATAGTTTTGGGTTTTCATAGTCAGGTATATTACACATGTTGATTTAATAATTGCGTCTGTGTAGGGTAATGGTCTAAATTCATCTTTTTGTATACAGATGTCCAATTGTCTTAGGATTTTTTTTTTGAATTGCATTGGTGCCTTTGTGGAAAATTAATTGGTCATAAATGTAAGGGCTTATTTCTGGACAGTAGGTTATGTTCTATAGATCTGTGAATCTATTTCCTTAAGACAGTACCACCTAGTCTTAATTATTATAGCTTTGTAGTATGTACTGAAACCAAGAAGTATAAGTTCTTCACTTTTTTCTTTTGCAAGAATGGTTTGGCTAAGTATTATGGTCTTAACTCATTGTGAAATTCTGTCTCCCAAAATAACTATGACTCTTTTCAGTGATACTACTGGGATAATTATGATATTAGAAATGATGAGTTCATTGTTTTTTATGGTCTTTAGCATATACCTTTGTTGTAGCCTTAGTGATAATACATTTTTTATGTGAAAATAGTTTTGACTTTTGGAAATGACATCAAATATTATATCCAAATCTGATGAATAAGATGAGTTATTCAGCTGAATAATAAATTTTAGGTTAAAAGATGAATTATGATTACAACTGTATAAAAACCTGCTTTTTTTAAAAAGACGAAAAATGAATTAAAATGATAGTATACTTTTGTTTCTTCAACACTTATGTATTAGGCACATATGATATGCCGACCACTATATAAATTTGAGATGCATAACTGTAAAAAAATGAATTTGTGTTTTATTCTTTCTCTCTTGTTTGTAGTTTTTCTATAACAGTTTAATATTATTTTCATTTGACAACTTATTGAACATACACTGCCTGTCAGATTCTAAATTAAGTGCTGGTATTAGAGCATTGAAAAAAACCAAAAATAAAAATTCCTTCCTTCATGGAGTTTACAGTCTCACTGGGGGAAACAGACAATATGTAAATAAATGAGTAAAAACAGAAGCTCAGTGGAGAGAAATAAAGTGGGGTAAAAAGGAAGAAAGAAGATTGTGTAGGTAATATTTCAAGTAGAGAAGAGCTCTGTTTTAATAAGGTGACTTTTGAGCACAGATCTGAAGTAAGGTGTTGACACAGCTTATAATACACAGTTAATGTGACTATAAAATAATGACTGAGATATTTTTGGAATCACAGATTCTCAGCTTTCAAAGGGACTTGGAAAGACATCAAACCTCTGTAGCTTCTATAAGTGATCGTTTAGTGTTTGCTTGAGTACTTTCGGTGAAAACTGTACATTACCCAAAACTCATTCCATTGTTGGAGGTCTCAAATCACTACATCTGTCTTTCTATTGTGTTGAAACTGATCTCTTGAAAAATCACCATAAATATATTTTTGCTTTCTCATTGGAGAAATGCAGAATAAATATGTTCTCATGTGAGTTTCTTCTTCCAAATCTTGGGTAGCCCATGAATGACTCTGAAAATAACTCTGGAAGAGAAGACATTAAAGTGTTTTGCTCTGTGACAGCATCACTGGAAAAAAAAATTATGGCCTCTCAAGACACTCCGTTAAGAACAATGGTCATTCAGACATCCCAGTATATATATTACAAAACACTCTAATTATGATAATAATCACAGCTTATCGATGATCTTAGTTCACTGGATTCCTCTTTATGTTTTCTCTGCAGACTTTAAATCCATTGGATAAAATTCTGTTGACTAATTAAAAATCATTGCCTGACTCTGGCCAGACCTAAGTATGATGAAAAATTTAGATTTCCTTGCAAACTTGTCTGTATCGAGGGGAAAAATCCCAGTCATATGTTCTCTGAGCATCACCATTTCTATTTTGGGATTTTTAACCTGATCACATTGTATTTTCCAGCAGAATTGCTTTAGAGCCATCAGTACTACAACCCTTCTGAAGATGTGCAGTTTCTCTTTAAAACAATCTCTCTCAGAGGGAATTATTTTCAAGCTTCTTGATTGTCAATCAGATAGACACTATTTCCCAGGACGTCAGCAATTTCCTTTTTAGTGAAAAGAGGTTTTTTTTTTCTTCCAACCATTTCTTCCCTTTGATTTCCTCTTGAAAATGCTATTATTTGTTTCTTTATTCAACGTCCATTTACCAGATGTCTGCCTGTGGATAGGTGCTGTGCTGGAAGCTAGGGTTACAAACAGAAAAATAAAAATTGATCTAGACAGTGCTGCCCTCAGGAGCTCAAGCTTCTCAGAGAGAGGCAGACAGCTGACAGTAACACAGTTCAGGGACAGCTCCGCCGAGGTGCCAACAAGAGTGGAGCCATGGAATAAATACAGATGAAGAAGCAAGGCAGCCCACGTGGCTGCAGCTGAAGTCACAGGAACCATAAAGAGATTTCCTGGAAGAGAGAGAAGGCTCTGAGCAAACACACAAGAGTATGAAATAAAAAACACAAACAAAAGCAAAACCAGGCACTGTTCAGTACAGGTGGGGAGTAGGTGGAGCTAGGCAGAAACTGGCCCTGATTCTTACTTCCCCTGCAACTCCTTTTTATTCCTCCTGGCCACCACCATCATGGCTGACACCTGGTAGACACATACAGATGTTGAATATTTTATATTTGAAGGGTTGTGCTGAGGAGTTTTGGACTTTATTACACCTAAAGTTAAGTGGAAATCTCTAACGCTATCCCATAACCACAACTTGCCTTCTTAAATACAAGCTACTGTTAATCCCAGCGAGTGTCCTGGTACTAATGGAGACTCAAGTGGAGCAAAACTCATCAGCACCTCCAAAATTCAGCCCTATGGGCCCTGCCAGCAGAGCTGGTATTTCAGTAAGTAATATTTTTAGGCAGTGATCAGACACCTCCTAACTCCAGTGGTGTGTAACAGTTACTTCAACCTAACCCTCCATAATCGCAGGTGACCCTCTCTTTAAGGTGAGTTTCTTGGCTTGTGGCTTATGTACTTTTGGCTCTTAATGTTCAGAAATGCTGAGAGGTCAGTGCAATTCAGTTCAGTCACTCAGTCGTGTCCAACTCTGCGACCCCAGGAACCGCAGCACGCCAGGCCTCCTTGTCCATCACCAACTCCCAGATCTAGCTCAATCTCATGTCCACTGAGTTGGTGATGCCAGCCAACCAGCTCATCCTCTGTCGTCCCCTTCTTCTGCCCTCAATCTTTCCCAGCATCAGGGTCTTTTCAAATGAGTCAGCTGTTCACATGAGGTGGCCAAAGTATTGGAATTTCAGCTTCAACATCAGTCCTTCCAATGAACACCCAGGACTGATCTCCTTTTGGATGGCCTGGTTGGATCTCTTTGCAGTCCAAGGGACTCTCAAGCATTTTCTCCAACACCACAGTTCAAAAGCATCCATTCTTTGGTGCTCAACTTTCTTTATAGTCCAACTCTCACATCCATACATGATTACTGGAAAAACCTTAGCCTTGACTAGACGGACCTTTGTGGACAAAGTAATGTCTCTGCTTTTTAATATGCTGCCTAGGTTGGTCATAACTTTTTTTCCAAGGAGTAACCGTCTTTTAATTTCATGGCTGCAATCACCTTTTGCAGTGATTTTGGAGCCCAGAAAAATAAAATCAGCCACTGTTTCCACTGTTTCCCCATCTATTTGCCGTGAAGTGATGGGACCGGATGCCATGATCTTAGTTTTCTGAATGTTGAGCTTTAAGCCAACTTTTTCACTCTCCTTTTTCACTTTTATCAAGAGGCTCTTTAGTTCTTCTTCACTTTCTGCAATAAGGGTGGTGTCGTCTGCATATCTGAGGTTATTGGTATTTCTCCTGGCAATCTTGATTCCAGCTTGTGCTTCATCCAGCCCTGCATTTCGCATGATGTTCTCTGCATATAAGTTAAATAAGCAGGTTGACAATGTACATCCCTGACATACTCTTTTTCCTATTTGGAACCAGTCTGTTGTTCCATGTCTGGTTCTAACTGTTGCTTCCTGACCTGCATACAGGTTTCTCAAGAGGTAGGTCAGGTGGTTTGGTATTCCCATCTTACTCAGAATTTTCCACAGTTTATTGTGATCCACACAGTCAAAGGCTTTGGCACAGTCAATAAAGCAGAAGTAGATATTTTTCTGGAACTCTTGATTTTTCGATGATCCAATGGATGTTGGCAATTTGATCTCTGATTCCTCTGCCTTTTCTAAAACCAGCTTGAACATCTGGAAGTTCATGGTTCATATATTGTTGATGCCTGGCTTGGAGAATTTTGAGCATTACTTTACTAGCATGTGAGATGAGTGCAATTGTGTGGTAGTTTGAGCATTCTTTGGCATTGCCTTTCTTTTCGACCAGAATGAAAATTGACCTATTCCAGTCCTGTGGCCACTGCTGAGTTTTCCAAATTTACTGGCATATAGAGTGCAGCACTTTCACAGCATCATCTTTTAGGATTTGAAATAGCTCAAGTGGAATTCCATCACCTCAGGTTCTATCAATTGAGTCTTTATTTTCTTTAATAACCCCCACATTTCAGGAAGAATTTGGTAATTTCAGAAACTGTTCATATTTCAAAATATTTATATGCCAACTACTATATATAGAATGGATAAATTACAAGGTCCTAGTGTATAGTGCAGGGAGCTATATTCAATGTCCAGTGTAATAAGTCATAACAGAAAAGAAAAAAAATTTATATCAGCATTTCTAAAATTTATAACCACAAAGAAAAGTTAAATGAATGCATTAGAAGAACAAATTTAATAAACTTTTTCATTTCCCCTGGTTCTTGGCTTTATTCTACTGTAGGCACTTGTTGCTCACAAATTTAATATATGTAGTTTCAGCGATTTGAAAGGACCCCAAAGGGCCAAGATTGACAATAACGTGTAATTTGACTGAGCTAATATTTATGTCCTCAGCAATTTTTTATGAAACCACCAATAAAAACTACATTGGAGGTGGGGAGGAGGTGGGGTAGGAGGGAGTGCTGTCTCTTGGCACGAAAGCCTCAACTTGCTCCAAATCAGTAACCTGATTTTCTTCTTTCCACTTCCCCCACCCCAAAGCTTTCACATTTCTGAAAATGATCTCCTCATCCACCTGGTTGTGGAGACTGTGTGTCATCTTCTCTCACCAATATTATCATACTCAGTCACAAACTCTTGAATCCTACTTTATCTGTTTATGCTCCACCCGGTCCCAGTCTAAGCTCCTGTCCTCATTTTCCCTGATGCCCGACATCTTTTCCTTTGCCACAGTATAGCTAGAGTAATTTTCTGAAACCACAGATCTCATCTGTCATTCTCTACCTAAGACCCTTTTAGGGTTCCCATTGTCCTTCAGAAAGAATCTTTCATAGTGTCCTCTGGCCACTTCAGGAAAAGTCCCCGCTCACCTCTCCAGCATCAACTTGGGTGACTTCCTCCAACCCTCAACCTCAGCCACTCGGGGCTTCTGAACCCTAGGCTGGCTCCCATCCCAAGCCATTTGCATGCTCTCTGCACTTGCCTGTGAGGCCTCTGCTTCCTCCTCCTTGCTCTTTTTTTTTCCTCTATGGCAGTTACTATTTTATACATTCTTTTTTTTAAATTTTATTTTTTGATTGAAGGATAATTGCTTTACGGAATTTTGTTGTTTTCTGTCAAACATCAACATGAATCAGCCATAGGTGTACATATGTCCCCTCCTTCTTGAACCTCCCTCCCACCTCCCTCCCCATCCCACCCCTCTAGGTTGATATAGAGCCCCCGTTTGAGTTCCCTGAGATATGCGGCAAATTCCCATTGACTATTTTACATCCAGTGATGTGAGTTTCCGTGTTACTCTCTCTCCATACATCTCACCCTCCCCTCCCCTCTCCCTGTGTCAGTAAGTCTGTTCTCTGTGTTTGTTTCTCCATTGCTGCCCTGCAAGTAAATTCATCAGTGCCATCTTTCTAGATTCCATGTATATGCATTCAGTTCAGCTCAGTTCAGTCATTCATTTGTGTCCGACTCTTTGCGACCCCATGAACTGCAGCATGCCAGGCCTCCCTGTCCATCACCAACTCCCGGAGTCCACCCAAACCCATGTCCATTGTGTCCACGATGCCATCCAACCATCTCATCCTCTGTCGTCCCCTTCTCCTCCTGTCCACAATCTTTCCCAGCATCAGGGTCTTTTCAAATGAGTCAGCTCTTCGCATCAGGTGGCCAAAGTATTGGAGTTTCAGCTTCAACATCAGTCCTTCCAGTGAACTCTCGGGACTGATCTCCTTTAGGATGGACTGGTTGGATCTCTTTGCAATCCAAGGGACTCTTAAGAGTCTTCTCCAACACCACAGTTCAAAAGCATCAACTCTTCGGTGCTCAGCTTTCTTTATAGTCCAACTCTCACATCCATACATGATTACTGGAAAAACCATAGCCTTGACTAGACGGACCTTTGTTGGCAAAGTAATGTCTCTGCTTTTTAATATGCTGTCTAGGTTGGTCATAACTTTTTTTCCAAGGAGTAAGCATCTTTTAATTTCATGGCTGCAATCACCATCTGCAGTGATTTTGGAGCCCAGAAAAATAAAGTCAGCCACTGTTTCCACTCTTTCCCCATCTATTTGCCATGAAGTGTATATGCATTAGTATGCACTATTTATCTTTCTCTTTCTGACTTCATTCTTAAAATAGGCTCTAGGTTCATGCATCTCATTAGATTCCTTACTCTTAAGTAACATTCCCAAAGGGAGATCTTTCCTGATGCCTGAGGTCAGCTTAGTTCTCTAAGTTCCCACAAAACTTTATTCTATGCTGCATCCTACTTGGGATCACTTGATTTGAATTTGTCTTCACAGGAAAGGAATTTTTTCCCCAAAGGAAGGAGCTATGTCTGCCCATTCATCATCCCCAAGGCCTATTAAAGTTCTCAGGTGTTTAAGAAGAATGTTTGTTTGTTTTTTTAAAAAAGCACAAAACCCAGAAATTTCCTGGCAGTCCAGTGGTTAAGACTCAGGGCTCCCAATGAGCAGGTGGCTGGAGGGAGGGGGGTGCAGGTTCCCCAGCCAGGGCTAGATCTCACATGCCATCTGGCACAGTCTATAAATAAATAAACAAGATAAAATAAAGTGAAAATAGAAATTAAAGAAAAAGTTGTAAAAACAATTCAGATGGTTTCCAGCGTAGGCAGGGGTAGATCCAGGTCTTATGGAGTCTAGAGGTTTTACGGTGGTGGGGATCTCTTTAAGAATAATAATATAAAACAAAATTAGTTGTAAGAGTGTATAAAACACGGCTATCCTCATGACTCAGTGGTAAAGAATCCACCTGCAATGCAGGAGATGCAGGAGACTCAGGTTCAATTCCTGGATCCAAAAGATCCCCTGGAGGAAGAAATGGTAACCCATTTCAGTATTATTGCCTGGAGAATCCCATGGACAGAGGAGCCTGGAGGGCTACAGTCCATGGGTTTGCAAAGAGTCAGACACGACTGAAGCGACTGAGCAAGCAGAGCTTTTTCTCTTGAAGTGGCTTACCAGAAATGCATATAGAGATGGTACCTAATTATAACCTGGCTTCTTGGCTCTCACACAAAATCCCCCTCAACACTCCATTACTCCTGGAACTCCCAACACTCACAAGGGCCCAGAAGCTCCTGCTTCATGATCAGTCTGCCTCTGAATGTGGCTCCCACACTAACAAATTAGCTCGACTGGTCACTATGTGTTCATATCTCACAATGACTTTTTTGTTCATTTCATGGATGCCTTATTTAAATTGTTCTCAGTTTGCTGATAAGGAAAAATGAAAATCATATGCTGCGGTGTCATTTGCAAAGTAGGGGAACTGGAAATTCCCCTATTTTCACAAGTATCAACTATCCACTGTTAACAAGTTATTCCTAACTTTCACCTTCTATTTTTGCTCTTTTTGTTTTTTAAAGGCTTAGCTCATCTTTCTCATTGTACAGTTGCCAGATTGCTTCCTGAACTAGATTTAACCTGTTTCTCACTTTTGCAGAAGAATTTGGTTTTTCAACATTTCCTATGGCTGATTGGTCCAAAGGCTGCAGAACTAACGCAATGACCCCTAAGGAAGTAAAGCTTCCGACTTCACTCAGTCTGTCTGCTGGGAGCTTCTCAGATAGCAGGAGACAGGATCCCGGGGGGAATGTCAGGCAAAGGTCAGGCCCAGCACAGACAACAACCAAACAGGCCCCATGGATCAGATGAAAACTGGCAATACCCTTATCAAGTCTTCCCTCTCAGGCTTGGCAGCCAAGCAAATCTCCCAGCTGTGCCAGCTTGTGGTTGTGAGCATGAGTCAAATTTAAAATTATTAGAGCTATTTATAAAACTAATATCTTGCCATTGTATAACATTTATAGTTTACAAAACACTTTTACGTACATTGTGCCAGGCAGTCCGACATAGTAATTGGATCTCCACTGAATAACTGTGTGTAGCTGCCACTTACTGCGTGTGAGGCAACGCTTGGTGAAATAGATACTATGCCACCCATTTTATAAAGGGTGAAAATGGGTTCTGGGGTTCTGAGAGGTTAAAAAGTCTCTTTAAGTATACCCAGCTACGATGTGATAATTAGTGTTATGTTCTGTAAGTCCGAGTGCTTCTCATGTTGAGATTTTCCAGTATGTCATTTCAAAATGTACCAAAATAGAAGACAGATGGGATGAAAGACAGAAATTTTTAATAGCACAGCTAACACTTTGCGTTGTGTGTAGTAGGTTCAAGTATCCTTTGCTGAAGTAATTCAAACACGTAAAAATTGAGCCCGGTGCAAGTTTATAGACAAGCTGATAATGTTAAAATTATAAAGACCAAAAAAAAGTGGTTTTCAGAAAAAATTCAAAAGTGAGGAAAAAAAGCTGAATTTCTTCAATCAGGTTTTCCTCCTAAGGCAGCTCATAAACATGGAATTCCAGTTACAGAAGTGGGAACAGATTTGACATATATCATATGAAATCCTGATAAAGGAAATTTTACATGGGGTATCCTGGAAGGTCTGAGGCTTTCATTCATTTCAGTAACCAGTTAGTTGTAACCCCATGTGTTGATATGACAGTTTGGGGCAGGTTTGTTCACTGTGTATTAGGAAGAACGATGTGGATGATCGGCACTCAAGACCACCCAAGACACAGATCAGTTCCCTGGGGGGGCCCTCTCCTCAGGTTTATGACAACTGTCACCTAAGAAAACTCCAGGGAAGTGGTAACTGAAAAGGCAGAACAGCTGAGATTCCACTGTGAAGAGGGGCTGGAAAGGTAAATTCAGTGTCAAAGTCTGGGAATTGTGGGGACAGGGTGTGCCCTGTGAAGGCACAGTCAGAGCTTGAGAGCTGGTGTCTGGTTACTGAGCCTTTTCATTGGCAAATTTCTCAGGAAAATCAAGGACACTGTCTTTTCACAGACTCACAGTTCCTCACTGACATTTCGTTCCTCAGTTGTCCTGGATTCCTGAGATCCACAGCCTTTTGAAAACTTGCCTTCTCTGATTTCCCCTGGAATGCCATCCCTCCCCCCATTTCTCCTGGTTTTCTTTTCCACTGCACCCCTAGGGAATCCGAACTAGTTCTCATGAGGGTTACAAAACACCCATCCATCCCAGGATACCATGATTCCTTGTCAGTTTATGCCCTCACTTGGACAGGAAAGCTTCCCTTTTAGCTCTCTAAACTGTATGTTTTTTGTGTGTTTTGTAGATAATAATAATAATAGGCGGGAAAGTCATATTACAAGCTTCATGGAAATGTCAGAGGCTGGCAGAGCAGGCTGTGTTTGTTTGGGTTTGAGAGCCAGTGAGATTGGTTGAAGGCAACAGGCACTGCCCTTGAATGCTGTGTCCTCATCTGATTTTCATGGTCTTATCAGCAGAGCAAAACTAATAAATCATAGGCTGCCAGCACAAGAACCGAGTGCTTTCCTCCGAGCCAGATGACTCCATTGTTCAGCCGGGCAACCTCAGCGAGGTTGTAAACACGGCATCACCTGTCAGCAAGAGACATGCTCTTCCTAGTTCGATTCTGTTTTTGTTTTTTTTTAAAAGTGATTTATTCAGATGTAGTTGATGGGCCATAACATTCACTCAACTTTGTGTAAAGTTCAGTCATTATTTTCAGTAAATTTACCAAGTTGTGCAACCATCACCACGATTGAATTTTAGAACATTTCCCGTGACCTCCCCAAATCCCCGTGCCCACCTGCATTCAACCTTTGTGCCCATCCCGTGGCGCTGATTTCTGTCTCTGTATATTTGCTTTGGCTGGACATTTTAAACAAACGGAATCATGCAATGGTGTTCTTTCATGTCTGGCTTCTTTCACTCAACATAATGCTTTTGAGATTCATCCATGTTGCAGTATGTTGCCAAATAGTAATCCATTGTATAGACTGGCCATACTGTCTTTATCCATTCACCGGTTGTTGGACATTTGGATTGCTTCCACTTTTGGGTTATTCTAAACAATGCTTTCCTAATCCGTACTAAAAATGATGTGGTGAAAACAACACGGGATTTGCAATCAGGAGCCTAGACTGCATCCTAGCCCCAGCATTTACCATCTTAGTTAACTGTAAAAATGATTTCCTTATCTATAGAGTGGAGTTCATTAATCCCTTCACTGTCCTGCTCCTACAGCAAAGGGGGATGACCTATGAGAAATGCTTTGTGAACCATACAACACAGGGCAAAAGAAAGGCATTGTTATTGAAGTAGTCCTACTGGAACATATTAAAATGAACTATATTTCTCTCAAGAATCTTTCCACATTCATAGAACAAATGATCTATGGTAGGATGGTAGGAAGTACCACCTTTTCCTTCCATGGTCATTGAGTTCTCATAATTTTCCCTTACCAAACTCTGCTATTTAGAAAGATTTTTAAATGTATTTGTATTTTAAACTCTATTTTTGATTGTCAAATAAAAGGCTTTGTTTCCCACTGAAGAGAGGGTCTTCAGATATCCTTGAATCAATCATGAAGTTGGACTCAGTACAGTTGGAGTTCAAATTTAATCAGGGTATCCAACCCACAGATTCAGTTTTTACCCCTTGGATACCTTAGATGACTCTGACGTCAAGCCCCCAGTAAGGGGCTTAGGGCCACAGTTGAGTACAAGTTGAAAGGCTTCTAAATGAGTTAAAGCCTGAGCAAATATTTCCATCCTCCAGGCAAAAATTATTAACTGGTGCTTCACTGAAACAATATTAAACCAACTGGGGTAACTAGATCATGAGGGGTTACTAGAACATTCAGGAACATATATTGTTGACTACTGAATGTCATGTCTGGTTATATGACTTCCACAAAACATGAAAAAGTTTTTTTGAGAAGCCAGTACAGGCTTTGCTTCAAACAGAAAGAACCAGATACTGCTGTCTCACACCCACTCAATCCTCAAGTAAGTATCGCATTTATCACCCTCCACACCTTCCACCTTATCCAACACTACAGGCTGCTTCCAAGGAGTTTTATCTAGAATCTCATTGGAATCTGGGATGAAAGACTCCCAAAGAAAGAGAAATGACTGTCTCTCATCTACTAGAATCTGAAACACAGAATATGAGCACCCGTCCAGTGCCCCTGGTGGAATCCCTGGTCAATCCATCATTAGAACTCAGGCGCTCCTAGTGCCCAGATTCAAATTACTAGACTGTCTCCTTCCGAAAACAGCAAATCCCCAGACATCTCCAGCACTCTGTGAGATTACACAACACAGGCCACTCAGGTCAAATAAGTCTATTTCCTTCTACACATCTTCTCCCCTAAGAAGCCCTTCTTCCTTTTTGATGATCGGGACTTTATCGAGCAATAGCAGATGTGGGGTTTCATGTGCTATGTCATAAAAGACTCCATCTTTTTTTGGAAGTGTCCATGCTGTCTCACCCTTATGCACTGATTTTTCAAAAACCTGCATCAGAGCAAGTGTTACCTAAGAATATTTGCTCTACAACATTTATACAATTGTCACATCTTATGCACTGTTGACTTCTGCCTGGAAGCATGTTCTGAGACTATTTAAAATGATTAACCCATATTCTTCAGGAGGCACATGGTTTCAATGAGCTTATGAAATTATTGTAAGTCAGAAATGGAAATAGTATTTAAAGATGACCTACTGAAAAACTAAACAAACCTCACTCAAATGAGAGGCCATATCTGCTTCTTCCCAACCAGAGTCTCTGTATGGTACAAAACAGAACCCACAGTTACCAAAACAGCTATGATCATCTTGGCAGCATGGAAGATGTCATCAAAACACTATCATGTTGATTAAACATGATAGTGGTTAAACAGGCACCATGTAGAATGTTTGGCTTCTCCTGAAGCTCACTGGGGAGAAGCAGCTGTTGCCCTCCCAGATAAAGTGACATATTCTTGGAGAAACAGAGTCCTAATTAGATATAAAATAACCCTCTTACCATCCAGCTCGCCCCAAAACAAAAACACTGCTAGAAAATTTCAACATGTAATAAGAAGGAAGTTAAATCCATTTTGAATACAGTGATTGTCTCAGTTTCATAGAATATATTTCTCTCCTGCTTCACAAGTACCAAAGAACCACTTTCAACCCATAGTAGGTACAGGGAATTCATATTCTTTCATTCAGGTGTTTCTTGAATATATTTACAAAAAATGCACTAAAGAAAATGTCAAACTTTTGTGTATTAAAGTTTATTTAATATCTGAGGTATCTTGAATGAATTTATTCAAAAATACAGTAAATATCCAAGTTTTAGTTTATTTAATATCTGAAGTATCATATGGTACACTTAAATCTTTAAAAAAAAATCTACTTAGAGTAATGTTATAGGTAACAATGCATTTTAGCCACAAGTAGGAGAGCAACAGAGGAATCACAAAATCCCATACCCAAAACATTATAGTTCTAATTAAATACATTAGAGTTTAATCTATATGAAAATATATTCTTTAGGAAATAAAAGTGGTTAAAACTATATGTCTAATTATACAGTTTTTTCATACTTATAGCTAGAGCTAAATACAATTTGTATAGCTCATAAGCTAGTGAGATAGTACTATTGAAAATATAATAACTCAAGATAAAAATGATTATAAGAAAATCTAAGAATGAATCCAAGTAATTACATAATTAAAGCAATATAACCAATTCAGAGATTCAGAACTATCATTTTACCATGAGGTCACTGATTAATTTTGTCTGGATCTTATATAACATAACATTCACTCATTCAATGTATTAAACAAGTAATTTTTGCATTCTCTCTATGCTCTAGGGAATGTGTTTGGCCCTAAGAAAACACTGTAAAACAAATCAGACATAGACCCTGCCCTCACAGAGTTTACAGCCTAGTGGGCAGACAGATGGGAACATAGGTTTCTGTAATACAGCATGAAAAGTGCTGTTATAGGGCCTCCTATCCTAGAGGAAGGAACACCTAAAGTGAGACCTGTAGGATAAGGGGTGGAGGGAGGAAGAAGGAGCTGGAAAGAGGATTCCAGGCAGAAGGAGAAGAACATACAAAGACCCTGAGGGCCAAGAAAATACACTCTTTTAAAACAGTGGTTCCCAAACCAAAGACCTCAGAGACTTGTTGGGCTAGAATGAAATTTTCACTCATCAATGTGGAAATGAAGACCAAACTGTTAAGTTTTTACAAAGATAAAGTTATTTGATATTAATAATGGAGTTTAAGACAGCCCCATTTTCTAGCATTAAAATGGCCCTTCTTTTATGAAATATCCATGATAACAGATTTTATATATGTATATATAAAATATACATATATGTATATATGTATACATAATATACATATATATGTATATACATATATATGTATATATACATATATACATATATATAATATACATATATATGTATATATGTATATATAAAATAGAGGACCCTATTTTTAAAACAGAAACTAGTGGTGTATAGGTAGCCTAAGTTGGTAAAGAATCTGCCTGCAGTGTAGGAGACCCAGGTTCTATCCCTGGGTTGGGAAGATCCCCTGGAGAAGGAAATGGTAACCTACTCCAGTATTCTTGCCTGAAAAATCCCATGGACAGAGGAGCCTGGTGGCTATAGTCCATGGGATTGCCAGAGGCGGATATGACTTAGTGACTAAACCACCACCACAGTGATGTGTAAAATCACTGTTCAAAGCATTAACTTATCAGAGGCATTTAACATGTTTAAAGAGATGGCATAAGGGAAACACCAAGAGATAAGGCTAAGAGGAAGGCAGAGAGTTGGAGCAGATGGAGAACTTTGGACTTTATCCCAAGAGCAGTGGGAATGATTTTAAGCAGGGGAGTGAAACTTGCTTACGTTTGTAAAAGATCACTCTGGGATGTTATGTGTAGAACATGGGTTGGATGAGGCAAGATAGCAGAGAGGAGGATCAGTTTGGCAGCATTGCAATATCCCAGGAAGAAAGGAGATAAGAGCTGATATTCACGCTGAATCAGTGAGACTGAGTAGAAGAAGATGACTTCATGAAATAAACTTGGATAAGGAAAATGGGATGGTCAAGTTTGATGTCCAAGCTTTTGACTTGGGAAACTGAATCGATAATTGGGTTAATGAGAGTCCCTTAGACTGCAAGGAGATCAAACCAGTCAATTCTAGAGGAAATCAGTCCTGAATATACATTGAAAGGACTGATGCTGAAAAGCTGAAGCTCCAATACTTTGGCCACCTGATGCAAAGAACTAACTCATTTGAAAAGACCCTGATGCTGGGAAAGACTGAAGGCAGGAGAAGGGTACAATAGAGGATGAGATGGTTGGATGGCATCACCGACTCAATGGACATGAGTTTGAGCAAACTCTGGGAGTTGGTGCAGGACAGGGGGGCCTGGCATGCTGCAGTCCATGGGGTCGCAAAGAGTCAGATATGACTGAGCAACTGAATAATTGAGCTAGAGATGGTAAGAGGAGCTTTTTGTGTGTGTGTGTGGAGGAAGACAGCATGTTTGCTTTAGGATATGTTGAATTTGAGGTTTCTTTGATTTCAAAGGTCCTTTAGGCCAGTTGTCTACACAGGTCTCATGCGCATGAGAGAAAAAGCTGAACTTCAGATATAAATCTTACAGTCAGAAACATGTAGGTTGTAAATAAAACCATAGGTATGGATGAAATTTTCTGTTGAACGTAGCATAAAAAAAGAGAACGTAAGATATGTTACTAAAGAGTTGGTAGGAGATGCACAACATAGAAAGAAGCTAGAGGCAGAGTGGTTAGAGAGGTTGGAAGACAGAGCAAGATACCTGGCAAACCAAGGGAAGACCATTTCCTGGAGGTAGAGTAGGTAATAGTGTCAGATGCTGCAGCGATCAGGTGTAAGGACTGGAGGATGCTCACGGAAAGTGGCAACAAGCAAGTTGCTAAGGACCTTGGGAAGGGCAGTGGAGGGAGTAGAAGCCAGATGACAATGAGGGCATCTGCAGAGACAGGGAGGAGCTCTTTTATACAGTGTGGCAATAGGAGAAAGGACAGAATGGGCCAGCAACTGGGGCTAGAGAAAGTGATTCTTTGTTTTACAAACAAAGGAGAGACTTGCTCTTGGATACTGTAGGAGCCACTTGATAAGGAGAGTTTGAAGACTTGTTGCAAACGAAGATAATCAATAGAAATTCAAATGCAAAATATTAACGAGCTTTAAAAATAGCACATTGCAAATTTCTTTAAAGATGTGAAATATGGTGTTCCCCAAAGAACCCAGGATCCAGTTATAAAACTGTCAATGGATTTAAATATACGTCAGGATGTAAAATGATTCCAAGAAATTCTCTGAGGGAATCTCATTTAAACATATTTTTAAAGTCACATTAAAAAATATTATTTTAAGTTATGGCAATTTTAGCTCTTGTCCATAAAGGTCATACTCTTTAAATAATATGTATCTTTGAATAGTTGGTGGCAGAGAGAGCTTCTCCATCAAGGTTGGCTGGCAGAGCCGCTGCAGACCCATCAGTCTTCGAATTTTTAACCGACATAAATGTTTTAATGAGCAGGGATTCTCTAAAGTGAATGGGAAAAACAAGCAAAAAATAAAAACAATATGAATGAATTAACCTATAAGATATGGACTGTTTTAGAATAATACTAAGTGTCATTCTAAAAAACAAGCATGCACATGTTAGTAACTGGTGACTAAGTAAAATTCAAATTGCAATTAAGCATTCCACACCATTCCTCTAGAATGCAAGCTCCATGGAGGTAGGCATTTAGTGTGCCTCTGTGTCAAAAAGAGAGCTTGACTTCTAGGGAGTGTTCAAGTAGAATATGCTTTTTGTTTTTGTTTTTAACCTCACCATGTGACATGGGGGATCTTCCTTCCTTGGGGATCAAACTCCCTGCAGTGGGAACGGTGGAGTGGAATCTTAATCACTGGACCATCAGGGAAGTACAGAATATGTTAAATGAATGAATGGACTTGATTAAAGAAAGCAAATGCTCATATCTCCTTCTATTTATTTTTTAGAACTGAGTATTTTAGAGATATATTCCTTTACTTCTGTTCTCTCCTACCAATCTTTCTGATGAATAAGTTATCTGTGAAACATCTGATACAACCGATTCCATATGTCTATGATTCAATCTTAGGCTTGGTTCAGTGTATTATACCTAAAAATTTTATATTTTCCAAAAAGTCTGCTAATGTTATTCAAATAACTGATGTTAGTCTTTCTTTTCAACTCTTATTTTATCTGTAGTAACTTTATCTTTAGTATAATTACAGTACCAAAATATTAATCCAGCAACAGGAGTGAGTGAAAAGGCAGCACTGCCCACTGGCTTAGAGGTAAGCTCTGGACTCAGTTGGCTTGGATTAAAATCATGTCTCTGCCACTTAAATAGTATTTGTGTTATCCTGGACAAGTTACTTAACCCCTATGATCTCAGCATTCTCACCTGGGAAATGTGGATAACAATGGGACTTAACCTCATAGGGCTGTTTAGATATCGAACAAATTAATTCATGTAAAGCATTAGAAAAGTGTTTGGTACATTGTAATCATTTATTAATGATCACTCAATTCAGTAATAAAAGAGATCACATTTTTTGTTATATTTGCAATTATAAATACTCAAGTTATTTTGAAAAAATTAACTGTTTTTCAAAAACTATTGAGACAAAGTTATCATTACTAAAATAGACAGAATATCTTTTAAAAAAAATTATTTTTTCCTCTAACAGACTCTGTCCTACATATACCTGGAGAAATCCTGACATCCAGTGGTTAACTATACTCATAGCAATCAACTGACTACACTCTAGTAGTTGCAATGTGTCTGAAACAACTAGAAAACTTTCTGGTCTTATTCTTACTTGGATTTCTTTTCTAAAGTCACAAGAATTTGTTGTTCTTTTCCAATACAAACACATGGACAATGTATTACTAATTAGAGGCAAAATCTGTTCTATGACAGGAAGCACAGCAGTATTGGAGAAAGAGCCTGTGTTTAAATGAGATGGACTGGAGTTCAAATCTTTGTTTTGTTATTTTTCTGTCTGTAACTTTGGGAAATAATTTATATAAGATTTATGGTTCTTTCCTTTACAATCTTCAAAATATTTTAACTCTTTCATTATAAAATATAGATAAAGCAACTGTACATATAGTTTCTTAAGTGATTATCAGGTGAACATCTGCAAACCTCTCCAAGGTCATGAATAGAACTTCCTCAGCCATCCCAGAATTCCCTCCACAATCCATCCAAACTTCATTCCTTCCTTCCCTGTAAGAAACTACTCTTTAGACTTTTATAGTAATCACTTTCTTTACAGCTTCATTATCTTCGTGTGCTATCCCTAAACTATAGTCTTGACGATATTTTTTTTTTTTAGTTTGATGTGTTCTTTTTAACTCTTTTAATCTGTAGGTCCTTCTCTCCATCCCCTTCTCTTCCTTTCAGTTAATCTTTAAGATCCAAAATGCTGTAGTTCTTCATCTGTTCTGCTTGATTTTGACTTCACTCCTAAGAGGGGCTTTTGTTCAGAAGGGTAACTAGCTTCAAGAATTTATAGAGTCCAGACTATTATGTAAATCCCCTTTAGCCTTAGTTTTTTATTTTTTAAAATTAGCAGTGATAATACCTAACTCTTCAAGTTGTGGGGGTTCATGACATGCTTACATACACATTTCAGATACTTCATATAATCTTACCATGTAATAAAAATAACATATAAATACTAATAATTTAGTCTTTAAAATAAGTAAATTTACTAAGTGTTTTTAATGCTGTAGGTATTATGCTAAGCACCTTACATGTGACATCTCTTTAAATTCCCACAACAACCTTAAGAGGTAAATCTGCAGTGGGAAAACCTTGATATAAAAAGAATAAATAACCATGCTCAAAGCCACAAAACCAGTATGACTATCTTGGTTTTCTTATTGGAAATTAAAAATTAATTTTTTAATTTATGTTTTTAAAATTTATGTTTTTAAAAAAACATAAAAAAAATTACCTCCCCTGAATGAAACAAAAATGATAGAATAAATTGTTGCTTGTTTCCATGAAAATATCAGCCCTGAAAGACCTATGCAGTATGTGGCTCAGCAATTCTATACCAGGGCAAGAACAATGTTGCATCCTATTTCAGACCTATCTGACCCCAGAGGTCAATTTCTAGGCTCTATCATTCACTAGATTCTCTGAGATTCCTGTTTTAGTTGCCACAAAGTCTATTCTATCATAGAACTCATTCCAGTGGAAGAGCCATGTGAGGAAAATCCAAGCTTTCCACCTAATGTGTGTTCAGCTGAACCAACACTCTTTCTAGCAAATCAAATCTCCACTGTTTCTGCCAACTTCTGTCTCTTGCCACCATGGTCAAAACAGTCCAAATTCAGATTATATACGTTAATGTATGAGACTCTGATTGAAACAGAGAGCTTAGATAAACATTTCTTTTTATAGAACTTTATATCTAACAAATATGGTATGTAAATCAGATAAACATTTCAATTTAATCTTTTTGACTATAAAATATAATCTACTAATATGCATAAAATTTGCCTGATCTTAAAGAATGGGATGTTGTGGTTTTGTTATACCATTGAAGATTGATTTAGGTGTATTAAGAGTGCCAGAATATTTAAATATATTGTCAGGTTCTAGGATGCTTCTTTAGCCTCCATGAAATTGTCCAAGTAGGTTTTGAAAGTACATTTTTCCAAACTCATATTTTGAAAGAGAAAACATTCCCAATTTATAATTTTTTTCTAGTTGCTATACATATTTGGAGTAATTTTAGATGTATTTTTATTGAAACTTTTATAATATGATTCACTTTTATGATTATAACTAAGCTTTAACCTAGAAAATACAAAATGGCCTGTCTGTAAAACATACTTTTCATAGTAGGAACTTGTCAGTAAAGACCCAGAGAGACTAGCTCAAAAAGGATATTTTAATTCATTCCATTCATTCATTTATTTAGTATTTATTGAGTATCTACTGCTTATGAGGCTAAGCCCCGAGAATACAAAAATAAACAAAACAGATCCCTGCTCACATGGAGAATCCTATACTTTATGATATCATAGAAATTAACTTTTAAAAAGTGAGTTCTATTCAGAATGTTAATATAGTTATGGTATTAATCATTATATAATTAAACAGTTGGAAAGTGTCAAGAAAAAGCAACAAGTATCTTATATCAGAGGAAGTATTAAGGATGATTTGAGAAAACAGATAATTCTGAAAATAAGGTAGCACTGAAAAAGTATCAAAACTGACATTAAGAAATTTTTCCTATATACATTCTCCATAAAAAAATTTTGTAGGAAAAACTTTTGTGTTTACCTAGTATTTGACGGATTTCTGGCCATTCTCTCTGTACTTCTAGTGCAGATTTCAGTTTAGCACACAGAGGGATATAATCCATGTAATCTATTAATACACGAATAACGCTGCCTACCAAGTGCTTCATCCAGGGGACTGTAATAAACTCACAGAACTGAGAGAAGTAATAAAATTGAAGTTAGTAGCACTTTTAATATACTATATTCATAAACAATTTTGTTCTGACAAATTACTACCTTTGCCTTTTTGCATGAAATAAAAGTACCCTTCTTGTTATGAACCAAAAAAGCAAAGTAAATGATTTGTTTGTTTCTGTGAAACAATGAGCCCTGGAGCGTGCGAGGCTCTGATGTGACAGCACTCAGCATAATGTGGAAGAACCATGCTACTTTCCATGATTCTTCTTACTGTGTTTCTAGCCCCCAAATTCCACCAAATAAGCATAAGTTATTAATTGCATACATTTTCCAAATTATTCAACATTTGGTTTCCAATGCAAGAAAACTACACTTTTGGGGGCCTGGTTTTATGCTTATTTCCCCATCTCATTGCAAGCAAAAACACAAGAAGAAGAAAAATATAAAAGTTGGAGCTGATTTTTCTTTTCTTGGAACATCCCTAAATGAGCAAAATTATGATGCTGACCCAATACGAAGAAGAGAAGGGTGTAACTCACCGGGTTATCTTTTATGACACAAGATGTCCATCCCGGCAGTACCTCTTCCTCTATCTCCGACCACACAAACGAGTTTCCAAAGATGTCCCCGTGCATGCATTCAAAGCACAACTCCACTTGATAGCCATTATTCAGCAGCAGCCTGAGCATAGCCTCGTCATTTAGGGCATACTGTATGGCACTGGGGAAACGAGTGTCATTCACGTGCATGAAGTAACAATTGACATTAGCTCCGTGGGCAAGAAGCAGCCGGACAATTTCATGATTATTGGCCCTCACTGCCACCAGTAGACAGTTGAGGGGATCTAGGTTTGGGTCTGCACCTGCAGCCAGGAGGATTTCTGTGCAAAGGATATCATTATTGCAAACAGCAAAATAGAGCGCAGTCTTCCGTTCGTCATCATAGCTCTCAGAAATGTGGTCAGAAAGCAGGCTATTGACATCAAAGCCATTTTCAATAAGCAGTTCTAGGCACTGTGCATTTTGTCCATCTACTGCTGAGTGAATTGGTGTTAGCCCACTTTTCTGGATTGCATGTTTGGATGTTACTGGAATAAGATATTTCAGTGCACTAAAAACAAAAACAAAAACAAAAAAAACCCAAATATCCACATGGCAGGAAGAAAATCAAGAAATGAAATAAACCAGCTTCCATGTTGGACAAGTGAATGCAATTTGATTAGTTTCCTTTATTTTCTCTAGATAACCTTACACAAAAACATTCAGTCTTTGTTCAGTGACTTAGTACTATTCAGTTTAGTTTCAATTTAACTTCCCAGTCTAAATATTCCTGGGGAACCTACTAGATCTTATATATTTGGTTCTAGAATTGTGATTCCTCAGGACCCCTCCCCATTTTTCAATTCTTCTCTGAACAACATATTATCTATAATCAACTAAGGCTACTTAATGAAGAAAATATAACAGAAAAGTAGGTCCATTCAATGTCACAGATGAATGCTTCATACTGTTGACCATTAATTAGAACCATGGAGTCACAGGAAATTAGAGCTGGAAGTCACCTTGGGCATCACTGAGTCCAACTCTTTTATTACCAGGAGATTCATACAAAGACTTGAGAAGTGAAATGACTTGTCCAAGGTCACACATATGCATTAGAGTATTGACTAGAATTTAGGCCTCTTGAATTCTTATTTGTTATTCCGCTTTCACTGCTTCATGAACAATCTTTGCTTTAATATTGTCCTGTATATCCTCTCTACTTACTTGAACTTGAATTATTAGCAACAAGAAGAGTCTTTATTGTTCCATCAATCTTACATGAGTTCAATTGAGATAACTAACCACAGCTTGTATTACTAAGAACCTGTGACGAATAGCTGTGAATTTCACACTTGACTGATGAATTAGACATCTATGAGAGCCACAGGCAGGGAGAACTTGATCTCGTGTGCCTAATTCAGAGCTACCAGGTGTGAATTTATGAACACTGGGAGTAAATCCAGGTAAACTTTAACAACATGTCACTTCGCATCAATTACTTGTCATTAGCCACTTAACTTAGCCAATGTCACCACTGAAAGTGATGAAGCCTAATGATTTCACAGTTTTTGAATTTATGAAATACATTTAATTGCCAAAAATCATCCTTTCAAGGTGGGTATTTTATCATGATTATAGATTTCTATTGATGTGTTGGTTGTAGCACATTTTGTGATTGTAAAATATATCTGGCCATTTTCTTACAGAAACCTAAATTTATAATGATACCTTTCTATTAAGGATATATTCTACATTATAATATCTGTTAATGTTGATAAAAATTGGAGTAATACAAATTTTAATCCTTTGCCAAGGGCAAAATTTTTAGAAGCCCTGTAGCCTTCTGTTAAACAGGTTAAAAAAAAAAAAGGCACATTTGAATGGCATGTGCCGAAGTCTCACTTATAACTTTCTTCTAAAACAAAATATCTTTTCATTTGAAAAGCAGTATAAATTCAATATGGAAATTTTTTAAAGTATAAGAATATAAAAAGAAGGGGAAAATCAAACAAACACATCGATATACAAAACTTGTGAACATTTTACCTTTCTCTTTTTGGATTTTGGGAGACATAGTTAAGATCACACCATATATACAAGTTTGTGTTTTCAACTCGAAGGGATTACGCTCTGATTTATTACTCACAGGTAGTGTCCCTCGTAGGCAGCTCGGTGTATCGGGAGATGCCCTGCCCTGTTAGGTAGGTTTCCACTTCCTCCATATTCCAGCAGGAGGGAGATGCAGTCAGGATTGCCCCCTCCTGCTGCCTCAAACAACACCGATGCACCATCATCCGCCACAGCAAGCACGTCACCTCCTGGCAGGATAAAACACGCAGCGGAGTGATCACTGGGCAAATGTCAAGATCGTCTCCTTAAAAATAACCTGTTGTTTTCCTTTCTGGTTAGGACTTAAAAATACAGAATTAAGAACATCTGTGTTCTTAGCCTTTTCAATAAACAATCAAGAAGCATGTTTCATTCTATTAGAAAATTTTTCCCTCATTGACATCTGAGAAATCAAGTCAATTTTCATGATAGGAAAATGCTCCCTAAAAAAGGTCTAATTAGACTTTTAAAGATAACACTTAATGCTCTGCCTCATTTCAACAAATCTTTATAAACTGTCTTCTATGTGCAAACACCATGCATGATCCATCAGAAGATCCTAAGATGAATAAGCCTGACTATCTTAAATGGCTCAGAGGGGAAATGACACAAAATATCATCAAAGAACACAAATTGTGTAATATTCAAATGTCATGAGGACCAGAAGGTATGATGTAGGGGAAAGTGGTCTGTTTGAATTATGGCTTTGTTGCTGACTGTGAGTTTGGGGCAAGCTATTTCCTTCCATGAACTTCCAACTCCTTATCTGTAAAGTACAGTAACATAGCTTATTTCATATGGCTTATTTGATAATTAAATGAGTTGCATTGTGGAGGAAGTTAAAAAATGTTATTTTCCCTACAGAGGATCCTTAAGAATAATGTGGTCTTAGCCTTTATTTACAGATGAGGAAACTGAGGCCTAGGTGTTTAAGTAACTAGGCGAGTGGCAGACAATGGGTAGGTGGCAGAAACCAGTTTAAGAAGTTGGTGGTTGGTTCGGTTTAGTTGCTAAGTCGTTTCCAACTCTTGTGACCCCATGGACTGTAGCCCGCCAGGCTCCTCTGTCCATGAGATTCTCCAGGGAAGAATACTGGAGTGAGTTGTCATTTCCTTCTCCAGGGGATCTTCCCAACCCAGGAATCGAACTCTGGTCTCCTGCATTGCAGGCAGATTCTTTCCCAACTGAGCTATAAGGGAAGCCCCAAGAAGTTGGTAGGTATCTCAATTCCTGGTTCTGCAGTTGTATAAAGCCCTTGGAGGTTTCACAGGAGGACAATATCACAGTCTCTTATAAGGAATTAGGAAAGTCTTCGGGGAGGAGGTGTCTTAAGACATTAACTTTGAATTGTGTTGGAGGGTATTTCAGATGAGGGCAAGAACCTGACCCAAACCCAAAAAGAGTGAATGGGAGGCACATTTAGGAGAGTGTGTGTGTGTGTTTGTGTGTGTGTGTGTGTTTGTGTGTGTGTGTGTCTGCGTTACTTGCTCAGTTGTGTCTGACTCTTTGTGACTCCATGGACTATAGCTGGCCAGGCTCCTCTGTCCATGGGATTTTCCAGGCGAGAACACTGGACTGGGTTGCCATTCCCTTCTCCAGGCTATCTTCCCAGCGCAGGGATTGAATCCAGGTCTCCTTCATTGCAGGAAGATTCCTTACTGTCTGAGTCACAGGGGAAGCCCCCATGTTTAGGAATACTGCTAGCCTATTTAATAGGAGTACAGGGTACATACTAGGAGTAGGGAGAGACAAACCTGGGGAAATAATTCAAGATGGCACACTGGGGACATGAGAATGATTCAGTAGGCAGAGGGGAGCCACCGAGGATTTTTAAAAATATTTATTTTATTTGGCTGCACCCGATCTTGGTCTTCATTGTGGCATGCGGGATCTAGTTCCCTGGCCAGGGATCGAACCCAAGGCCCCTGCATTGGGAACATGGAATCTTAGCTACTGGACCACCAGGAAAGTTCCCCACTGAGGATTCTCTAAATAGTTTACTACAGCTGATCTTTAGGGAGAAGAGCTAAGTTGTCACATGTAGTGTGGATTCTCAGGTGGAGAGACTGGAAACCAAGAAGATGGTTAAGAAACAATTATACCTGCCCAGGGAGGATGGAGGACACAGGCCAGGGGGCCTGCCAAGGTGAGAATGGGTGAGAGGGAGGGACACTAGAGCACATGGCAACTGACTATGCTTGAGAAAGAAGGTGATGGGGGAGTGAGAGATAAAATCTAAGCTCTCAGTCTTGGCTGAGAGAAATTAAGTCAAAAGTGTGAAAGAAGAGGAGTACAATTTAGAAGAAGAGGAGTGAGAAACGTTGGTGAGCCGTCTATGTGAATACTTGACTGCCTCTAGAGAGAGCCATCGGGGCCAGGCATTCAGATTTCTAGGTCTCCATGCACAGGGTTCAAGTGAGTCGTGCAATAGGGGCCTATTGCGGGGGTTATTGAGGGATGGGGTAAAAATCTGATGCCCAGACACATTCAGGAGAGGAAGAGGAGCCAGTGAGAGATGGAGAAAAGGAGATGTGAGAGGCAGAGAAACACTGTGCTTGGGCTCCGTCGCTCCGTCGTGTCTGACTCTGCAACCCCAGGGATGGTAGCCCGCCAGGCTCCTCTGTCCATGGGATCTCCCAGGCAAGAATATTGGAGAGGGTTGCCATTTCCTCCTCCAGGGGATCTTCTGGCTCAGGGATCGAACCCGTGTTCCCTGCATTGCAAGCAGATTCTTTACCACTGAGCCACCTGGGAAGCCCAGGAGAAACGTCAGCAACATGCAATTCCTTTCCACGTACCTTTGTGGATCAGATGTTCCAACACATCACAGTGCCCATACTCGGCCGCGACACCTAACGGGGTCACTCCAAACCCGTCTTTTAGGTGGACATTGCCTCCATTGTTTAGTAGCAGAGCTATGATGTCTTTGCGGCCTTGTTTGGCTGCTTCATGCATTGCTGACCATCGCTTCACACAGGGCTGGTCAAGACTGGTGTTGTGTTTAAGCAGTGCAGACACCATGTCATAGGAGCCTCTTTTTACAGCTTGAAGATGATTTTTAAAAAGAACAGTCAACAGGAGGCATATAACATGAATCACTTACATGGTACTAAGCTAATTACCAGATTTTTAATATCAAGAGAGATATTAGTGACACCTTTTCTTGTATTTTCCATACCCCTCCATTTCTCATAACAGGTTTCCCTTGAGGAGTGTAAGCATATAAGATGACACTGCCTTTTCTTTAAGACCCTGATCTGAGGAGGGGTAAGAGTTTCGTGGAAAACAGGATGCATGTCACTGAGTTAGCATATTTTCTGTACTCTTTCTAAACTTCCACTTCATCGCCAAGATGAAAATAATACCAACTTTTGCATCAGTTAAATAAATCAATTAAATAATGTATGTAAAATGCTTAGTATACAGTAGGAGCTCAATAAATGATAACATTATTATTATGACTTCCTCACTTCTAGGATCATGGAGCCACCTGTGCAGATAATGTTTATCAAGTTTTTCTCCCTCTAGAAAGAGTTTTTTTCTCATCAAAGTGGGAAACATTAAATGAACATGTCTTTCCCATACTCTTATGAGATGTTAGCAATAGGAATGTTTAGAATCTAGGTAGGTCAGTTGTTCTCACAGGTGAAGTACATGATAGCTGATGTACTATATGTTTTCTGAGGTTCAGCAAATCTCTCTCCCTATCTTTTTCTAGTAGCTGAAATTACGCTGTTAAGTCTTTTCTCTTTCAGATTGTTAATGGATTCTCCCAGGTTAGATATAAATACTTCTCCAAGATGTAACACATTTTCCTCTTTTCAGTATGTAAAATCTTAAGAAACAGAGCAGGATGAAGGTTACTCTCTAACTCATTCATTTGTTCATTCTTTCATTCAGTTAATATGTGCTGGTTATATGTGTTAGTCATTCAGTCGTGTCTGACTCTTTGTGACCCCGTAGACTGTAGCCCACTAGGCTCCTCTGTCCATGGGGAATCTCCAGGCAAGAATACTGGAGTGGGTAAGCTATGGCCTCCTCCAGGGGATCTTTCCAACCGAGGGACTGAACCCAGGTCTCCTGCATTGCAGGCAGATTCTTTACCATCTGAGGCACTTGTTAGGTACACAGGGCAGCAGGAAAAAGACATACATGGTTCTCACTTGGGGAATTTGCCGCCTGGAGGTGAAGGCTATACTGCCTTCTGTTTGAATAAAGATTCAAAGTCTGGGCCTTTGCTGGGAAAGACGGAAGGGGACGTGGGGCACACAGAACATCATGGGCAGGTAAGAAGCCGAAGGTGGAAAGGCTCTGAGACCAAGGCAAGAGAAATGGCTCCAAAAGGCAGAAAAGGAGGATGAGGACAAACTGTGTATTTCACTAGTAGGCAAGCAAGCCATCACTGCAGTGAAATTTCAGTTTTTCTCCTGCTCGCTGTCTGAAGCAGAGTCTGTTGACAAATGCCTTTCTCTGAATCACCCACCTGCCACTGGCAGCTCTAATTACAGTTAATTACCTCATCCTAGCTGGTGCTCTTGCGAAGCAAACATCAATAACTTAAACGAAATAAGAGATAATGTGCCCTCATTTATCTTCTTGCTCCTGTTCCACTTTTTCTAATTAGAAAAAAATGTAATAAAATAATGAACCTCTTCTTTTATGATCTTTTTTCCTTTCGTCTGACTCAGGGAACATGTTGATTTGAGATACTAGCCTTTCTTCAAGAAAATAACAGCATATATAAGCCATATTCAACTAAATAACTAATAAATAAACTAAATAAATAACTGAAATAACTAAAAAAATAAAAGTTTACTTGTAGTTCAGTTTTTGGAACTAAGAATATATTTTATTTCTCATAGAAATAATAATGAAAATCGTGGGGAACCCCTCTTCCAACCTAAACCGTGAAGACATCCTTAACCAATAATTGGCTAAAATACTGAAAACTAACAAGGTACGGTATGTGTGTAATGTAACTAAGTAAAATACAAATGAAATAATTTATGAAGTAAAGAATATATTTCACATAATATATGTATCTTTATATGCTTAGAGGAGAGCAAGCCTCAGTTGAAGAGCTAGGGAATTTAAGGGGGTATTTTGCATAGGTTATAGGCACTTTGGAACACTTTATAGTTTGCTGACTCTTTATTTAAAAAAAATTTTGTCATTTTTTTCTGGATATATGTGTTTTGCCCATCCAGTTCCAGCCCACTCGCTCAGTAATGTCCTATTCTTCATGATTTTTGCCCGTATAATTTACTTAATATCTTCAGAGATCATCTGACTCATATGACATACCAATAGAGACTTTCTTCTGCAGTACCTAGACAAAGATTGGAAGACTGAAAGAGGAGATGGAGTAAAGAGGATATATACTGATTTGTGAGGAAGAAAATGGAGTAAAATTAACTGAGCTGTGAATGGCACCATGTTCTGGGAAAGTGGAAAGCAGAGGAGCTGAACTGTTGTACCAGGCAGTTCCATTGGCTTCCTCTGCAGCCTGGGACCCTCTGGCCAGGACCATCATGTGACTGTCCTACTGGAGGAAGATGACACCAAGTTTAGAGGGATGGGCTGAGAAGAAGTCTGCGTGCAAAAAACACTTAATAACTATCAGATCATCACAAATCAGACATCTACACTCAGCAAGTAACTGTATAACAAGATTGTAATACATCAAAGTAAATAAGCAAGGGTCGGATGGCTGCTGGGGGAAGAAGGGCCCTTGAGGGACTAAAAGTGAATTTATTTTTTTCTTTCTAAAGGATATCTCTAGAGTTAAAGAATTTGCC
Organism: Muntiacus reevesi; assembly: GCF_963930625.1. Lineage (NCBI taxonomy): Eukaryota > Metazoa > Chordata > Mammalia > Artiodactyla > Cervidae > Muntiacus > Muntiacus reevesi. The sequence goes on along the minus strand of NC_089254.1, from coordinate 83,265,558 downwards.
TGTCAACACAGGAGACATAAGAGACGCATATTCAGTCCCTAGGTTCAGGAGATCCCCTGGAGTAGGAACTGGCAACCCACTCCAGTATTCTTGCCTGGAAAATTCCATGGACAGAGGAGCCAGTCGGCTAGAGTCCATAGGGCTGCAGTCGGACACAACTGAATGACTGAGCACACACAAGGGTATTTCACAAATAAAGACAAAGAAAATAGTATCAGGTTAAGACAAAAATGGTGTCGTGCATACATAAAAAAAAAAAGGAAACAGCACTTTCCCCCCTCATCTCTCCTTTATAAGTTAATACACTGTGGGTAGCATATTTCAAGTAGCCCCAAAATTCAAGAAAAAGGAAAACAGAAAGTGACATGGAAGATCCATTTTCTTATGAACCTAAACAGATGACGTAGGATCCACAATGAATGGCCTGAAGAAGGTAACCCAAGGGGAGTCCCTATCCTCCAGAAATGTGGCTGGTGGGGACATAAGTAAACACCTTCATAATATTTCCTCTGTGAGACTTTTGTTTTATCTATGATGTTACCATTTGGTTTTTAAAAATGTTATTTCTAAGCATTAATTCTATTCTGCTTCTTATAACTCAATGATCAAGTTCCTGTCCCACATTTCAGTTATTGCTAGAGTAGAGAGACTAACAACTGAGACTTTGAAATGCAGACAAATATTTAATGCTCTGTTGTGGGCATTAAGCAGTAAAGGAAATTTTAAGTGAAGTAAAAAGAAAACGAATGAGTGATAATCATGGCTTAGTCCCTTAACAGTATCAAGTGGATCGAGAATAGCAAGTAGAGAATAATTTTATATTTGCAAAGTGAGATAGTATATAAACTCTGGAAGAGTATATGTTTTTTGCAGAAATCAAAGACTATAGAAATAGCAACAAATACATGCAAATACTCCATGGTATATGCCTTTACAAAATAATAAGTCACACTAATAGTGGTGAAGCAACCATATGTGATATTCTGTTTAGTATCTATAGATCCTGCTTAGGAAAAGAGTTCTGTTCATTTTAAAAGGCACCATGTTACTGTGACATAAAGTCTGGTAACATGTATGCAGAGAAAACCATATCTTCTTCAGTACTTGTATTTCCCCTTTTCCTTTAGAATCAGAGGCTCCTGAGTTTTAGCTGTTCACAGTCTATCCAGGTAGAAACTAAATACCCTGGCCTTCCTTGTACCTAAGCGTGACTATGTGACAAAATCTGAACAAACAGGGTATGAACAGAAGTGCTGTATACATCTAGGTCATCTTCTTAGAGGCTGAAATTTTCCCAAGGTTGCCTCTTTCCTCCTCCCTGCTGAATGGAAAAATGTAACATCTGAAGTCTTATGTAAAGGTGGTATTGCCATCCTGCCAAACCCTGGACCACTCCTGAATTGTGTGAGAGAGGAATGAACTTCTTTTTTAAGTCATTGCACTTTGTTTGTTTTATGTATCTGTGATTGTTTGCTTATTTTGTTATGGAAGCTTTACCTGTACCCTGACTATAATATTAGCTTTTCCAATCTAATCTGAATTGGAGAAGGCTGAAAGCTGCCACATGGGGCAAGAGTAAAGAAGAAATCAGAGCAAAACGCTGCCGTGCTGTGATGACACTATTCATTTAACAAAGGCCTGTTGCTGATCCCCTCTATGTCCCATGAGTCACAACTATTTCTTTGGTAGTGTCACAGATTCCACTGCTTTCTTATTTCCCCAATTTACTTTGGAAATACACCTTTGTTATTGCATTTATTAACACTTATTCTCTATTTCGGTCATATCTAGGCTCTCTTACTAGACTCTTTGAAAGATGATCATTCCATCTGTACTGTGCGGTTCAGCATAGCATCTGGTTTACTGTGACTTCTAGACTGATTCCAAATCGGGAAAGGAGTACAAGGCTGTATACTGTCACCCTACTTATTTAACTTATATGAAGAGAACATCATGAGAAATGCTGGGCTGAAGCACAAGCGGGAATCAAGATTGCTGGGAGAAATATCAATAACCTCAGATATGCAGATAACACCACTCTTATGGCAGAAAGTGAAGAAGAACTATAGAGCCTCTTGATGAAAGTGAAAGAGGAGAGTGAAAAAGTTGGCTTAAAGCTCAACATTCAGAAAACTAAGATGGGCATCTGGTCCCATCATTTCATGGCAAATAGATGGGGAAATAGTGGAAACAGTGGCTGACTTTATTTTTCTGGACTCCAAAATCACTGCAGATGGTGATTGCAGCCATAAAATTAAAAGACGTATACTCCTTGGAAGGAAAGTTATGACCAACCTAGACAGCATAATAAAAAGCAGAGGCATTACTTTGTCAACAAAGGTCCCATCTAGTCAAGGCTATGGTTTTTCCATTAGTCATGTGTGGATGTGAGAGTTGAATAAAGAAAGCTGAGCGCCAAAGAATTGATGCTTTTGAACTGTGGTGTTGGAGAAAACGCTTGAGAGTCCCTTGAACTGCAAGGAGGTCCAACCAGCCCATCCTAAAGGAGATCAGTCCTGGGTGTTCATTGGAAGGACTGATGTTGAAGCTGAAACTCCAATACATTGGCCACCTGCTGCAAAGAGCTGACTCATTTGAAAAGACCCTGATGCTGGGAAAGATTGAGGGCAGGAGGAGAAGGGGATGACAGAGGATGAGATGGTTGGATGCCATCACCGACTCGATGGGACATGAGTTTGGGTGAACTCTGGGAGTTGGTGATGGACAGGGAGGCCTGGCGTGCTGCAATCCATGGGGTCACAAAGAGTCGGACACAACTGAGTGACTGAACTGAACTGAACTAGATAAATGTTAGGTGCATTGATGTTGCTGATTAATGTTGTCAACTGTAAATGTTTTACTGATGTTTGACTTATCTAAGTTTTCTGTTAACAATATTCAGGCTGTTTTAAAAATTCTAGAGAGTTCTCTGTGGACTGGCACTGGGGTAGTGTTGACTCGCTGTGACCACAGCTCACGATGCTTTATTGGCTTCCTCTGGGATCTCTGAATATTTATAGGAAGGACTGATGCTGAAGCTGAAACTCCAATTCTTTGGCTACCTGATGCAAAGAACTGACTCATTTGAAAAGACCCTGATGCTGGGAAAGATTGAAGGCGGGAGGAGAAGGGGATGACAGAGAATGAGATAGTTGGATGGCATCACCAACTCAAAGGACATGAGTTTGAGTAAGCTCTGGGAGTTGGTGATGGACAGGGAAGCCTGGTGTGCTGCAGTCCATGGGGTCGCAAAGAGTCGGGCATGACTGAGCAACTGAACTAACTGAACTTGGATGGCTGGTGAACAATCTCAGGGCTGCTTCCCCTTCTCCTGCCACATGTGCATTATTTCGCAACGTCTTCTCCTCTCCTGAGCATCTACCATGTGGCAGTTTACATATTAATATTTTTCTCTATTGTCTTTATTGACTATGCAAAAGCCTTTGACTGTGAGGATCACAACAAACTGTGGAAAATTCTTAAGGAGATGGGAATACCAGACCACCTGACCTGTCTCCTGAGAAATCTGTATGCAGGTCAAGAAGCAATAGTTAGAACTGGACATGGAACAATAGACTGGTTCCAAATTGGGAAAGGAGTACGTCAAGGCTGTATATTGTCACCCTACATATATGCAGAGTACATCATGAAAAATACCAGCCTGGATGAAGCACAAGCTGGAGTCAAGATTGCTAGGAGAAATATCAATAACCTCAGATAAGCAGATGACACCACCCTTATGGCTGAAAGTGAATAGCCTCTTGATGAAAGTGAAAGATGAGAGTGAAAAAGTCGGCTTAAAACTCAACATTCAGAAAACTAAGATTATGTTATCTGGCCCCATCACTTCATGGCAAATAGATGGGGAAACAATGGAAATGGTGAGACACATTATTTTGGGGGGCTCCAAAATCACTGCAGATGGTGACTGCAGCCATGAAATTATAAGACGCTTGCTCCTTGGAAGAAAAGTTATGACCAACCTAGACAGCATATTAAAAAGCAGAGACATTTCTTTGCCAACAAAGGTCCATCTAGTCAAAGCTATGGTTTTTCCAGTAGTCATGTACAGATATGAGAGTTGGACTATAAAGAAAGCTGAGCACCTAAGAATTGATGCTTTTGAACTGTGGTGTTGGAGAAAACTCTTGAGAGTCCGTTGGACTGCAAGGAGATCCAATCATTCAATCTTAAAGGAAATCAGCCCTGAATATTCACTGTAAGATTGATGCTGAAGCTCCAATACTTTGGCCATCTGATGCAAAGAATAGACTCATTTGAAAAGACCCTGATGCTGGGAAAGATTGAAGGCGGGAGGAGAAGGGGACGACAGAAGATGAGATGGTTGGATGGCATTACTGACTTAATGGACATGAGTTTGAGCAAACTCCGGGAGTTGGTGATGGACAGGGAAGCCTGGTGTGCTGCAGTCCATGGGGTCACAAATAGTCAGACACAACTGAGCGACTGAACTGAATGGAACTGAACTGATTTTTCTCTAATTTTTTTTGTAAATTAATTTATTTATCTTAATTGAAGGCTAATTACTTTACAATATTGTAGTGTTTTTTGCCATACATTCACATGAATCAGCCATGGGTGTACATGTGTCCCTCATCCTGAACCCCCCTCCCACATCCCTACCCATCCCATCCCTCAGGGTCATCTCAGTGCACCAGCCCTGAGCACCCTGCCTCATGCATCGAACCTGGACTGGCGATCTATTTCACATATACATGTGAAATACACATATACATACTACATGCTAATGCTAAGTCGCTTCAGTTGTGTCCGACTCTGCGACCCTATGGACAGCAGCCCACCAGGCTCCTCTGTCCACGGGATTCTCTAGGCAAGAATCCTGGAGTGGGTTGCCATTTCCTTCTCCTACTACATACACATATACTAATAGGCAATATACGTATTTCAATGCTATTCTCTCAAATCATCCCACCCTCACGTTCTCCCACAGAGTTCAAATGTCTGTTCTTCACATCTGTGTCTTTTTTGCTGTCTTGCATATAGGGTCATCATTATCATCTTTCTAAATTCCATATATGCGTTAGTATACTGCATTGGTGTTTTCCATTCTGACTTACTTCACTCTGTATAATAGGCTAATTCTGCATGGTGGATGTTGATATTTTCATTTTACACATGAGGAAACTGAGACCCATAACTGCAGTCTCACAGCTAGAATTAACATTCACATGACAATACTGAATTGCATACTTGAACGTTGTTAAAGAGAGTAGATCTTAAAAGTTTGCAAAACAAAGTTTGCAACATGAGAAAAACAGCATGTAACTATATGAAGTGAGGCATGTTAACTAGGCTTTCTGTTGTAATCATTTCATAGTAATACATATATTAAATCATGTTGTATACTTTAAACTAGTACCATGTTATATGTCAATTACACTTCAATCAAATGGAAGAAAAATAAATACAAGTATCTCAGATGCCAAAACCCTAATTCTTACTCCACACCTATGTCCCTGAGAGAAAGAAAGGTTATCTGTGGTCATCTATAGTTAATCTCATCTCTCTGCTACTGCAAACAGACATGCCAATTCTTATTGGTCAACAAACAGCTGGATATACAAGCCTGAGAAGAAGCTGTGTATAAATAAACAACATCTTCGGGCTTACAATTATTCCTTTGATGTGTCGCAGTGGTGACCCCAGTGACACAGTTGTGTGCTCAGAATCTGCTGGATCTCCTGCCTTCAAGTTTGGTTTCATCATTCTGCTCTGTACCTCATGTCTCTCTCTGGAGTCCCCTTTCTGCCTCTTTGTTTAAGCTACAGATCACACATGCAATATCCCTTACAGGCTGGACCCCACTTAGAGAATATTCTTTCAAAACTGGCACTCCTGGCCTCATAGAACTCCTTAATAGACCCCTTCTGATTAACTGGTGCGGAAAGAGCTTTCACATTTTACCTCCTGGTGGAACAAGAAAACAAAATCATATGGCAGGTGAGATGGGGGTTAGGAAAGGACCTCAGAGAGTAGAAACAGATGATGTCACATAATTTTAGCCAATACACAGTGGTTTCCATTAAATACTGAATAGATATTATTTGTCTCAGATTATAAAAGTTCTAGGAAAAAAAAGTTATTTACCAAGCAGAAGGGGTGTCTCTCCTTTGTCATTCTTGGTGTTTGGCCACACTCCTTTCTCTAGTAAAGTTCTTACATTTTCCACCAGACCAGCTTTGACTGCCAAAGTCAAAGGTGTTTCTCCATCAGAGGTCTTGAACTCCCAGAGTGTCTTATAAGATGCTGAGATATGAAAGCATGTGGAAAATTAAAAGTCTTTACTTAAAGGATGTCATATAGAACAGAAATGATGCAATATCATCTACAGTAGATTGGACAAAGTCAATTGACGAAAAAGAGAAGACTAAAAAGAGAAATGATTAAAGTCTAGCAAATGATGGTGAGTAGAAATAGATGAGCATGGGCTTGCCAATCAAGTTGACAGCTAGCAAAACCAACATCTGTGTTTCAAGGTGTTTTTTACAAAAAAGATAATGGGTTGTGACTTCTCACTTCTTAATGAATTATAAACAACTTCCCTAATCCTTTGTATTATTATTTAAATTGAACTTGAAATTGTTTTTTGTCAAATGAAGACTGTGCCTGTGGGAATGAGAAGTATTTGAATCAATGATTTATCCTATCAGAATATGTTAGAAAAGAAATGCCATGCTTAACATCATCTTCTATATCTGTCTGACTATCTATCTGTCTGTTTGTCTATTTTTAACTTTTTGTAGCTGGCTGACTAGCTGGATAGTTAATTATCCAGTAGCTATCATTATCTCTTACAACAGCACTAGGAAGCCACATTGAAGGTTGAAAAGAAGGGCATTCTCAAAGTGTTTTATAAGATGGGGGGATGTGAAAAACAATTAGAACGTAGAAATTATTAATAATATTTAAACTTGGGTAAATATACCACAACCGTTATTCATGTTTGCATGATGAAAAAATTAATGTAATATAAGGACAAATAATGTAAGTATTACTTGTACAAAATAAATACTCTTTTGGAAACTATTAACTCAGTTCAAGATGAGCATTTACAACCGACTTTGAAAAGCAAAATATTTTATATTTAAATCAATTAATTAATGGTGTATATAAACTTTTAGGTGATAATCACACCTTCCCACCAAACTGGGTCATATTTTTAGAAAGATATAAAGGGTAAACCATGAACTCCACAAAATAGGCTAATTTTGTACTCAGTTTAAAGCATGAGTACTATATTTTCCAAATTGCAAATCACCTTTTATTCTACTTTATCTTTTTGCTTATTATGTTCATTGGGAATACTCCAGAACATCTGCATTTGGGCTGCAGTTTGGTTAAGGGCAGTCTACATTTTCTTACCATCCAAGACAACTTCAAGTATCTGCTGAACGGGTTGAACAACAGCTTCATGCAATGGAAACCATCCTTTTTCATCAGCTTCATCCAAAGCATGTTTATATTTCACATACTCCTGGAGTTCAAGAATGTGACCTAAAATGAACACACAAGCTGATAACAAATCTCTCAGACAGGTGGAATCTCCAGTCCATTTTACTATAGGTGATAAATCCATTTACCTTGCTGTATGGCCTCCACAAGCTTTCTGTTCTGATCGCTTAGTGGTACAAATCTACCAGGGAAAGAAATACAAGCCATATTTGTATTCATGGTATACTCCAAGGAACCAAAACATTTATTTAGTTTTTACACATATGTTTAATAATCTGGATCTTCAAGAAATGCACACAACTGATGTTATCTACTTAAAAAATGTAAATGTCTAAAAGTCAGGTACAGAGTGTGTTTATGATACACTGAACCTATGAACATTAGGGAAGATGGAAAAGTAGAAGGTTAAAACATTGTCTCTGAAATTAATTGTAGGCAATGAAAAGGGGGTAAATAACTGGAGTCAGAGGCAGAAGAGCTGCTTTCAGATGTTGTGATTTTGTGATCCTGAGGCCAGCAGCCTCTCTGGATGGTGGTTCCTGCATCAGTAAAATGAGATTATATAGGAAGATCTCTAAGGTTTCTCCCAACTTTAAAAATTCTATGCTCAATAAAGGTTTCTTGCTTTGAATTTAATAATGGCTAATTAATGGTTGTTTATTTGGGAGCATATGCTGTATATTGCATGTTAGTCTTTAATCAACTGTGAAAACTAGTGAAAAATAGGCTGAGCATTTACTGAACAAATTCCAATCACTGGCCCCGGGAGGTCATTGTCAACTCCCATGGAAATTCTCTAATGTGTGTTTATTCAAAGGTGACTAGGTACTGAATAACAAATTGATTTAACTCTATTAAAGCAGAAACATCCACTGGTATTCCAGGGTTGTGAATGCCTTCCTGGGAGATAAGGGAAGAATGAAAGAGACCAGAAATATAAACATTAACATGTCTGTTTTTTAAAAGCTCAAAAGCCATCATTTTATAGCACTGAATCTTTTCAAAAGCACTACTAATTTCAGAATACAGGATTCTAAATACTATAATAGAATTTAAAGGTAAATTAAAGTTTAGTTTTGTCAGAAGTATAATGTGTTCGCTAAAACAAAAATCTACTTTGGCAGTTTTAGCTGTTATAACTCTTGCCAACACAAAACACCAATTTCATGTATAATTTGTTAATTGCTGTCACTTTAACAGTAGATAATTAAATAAGTTCTGGTTTATATATCACTTTGCCATATATTATAAAAGCCTTCAACTCTTTCCCCACTCATTAAGCTTATAGGCAGGTTAGTTAGCATTATTTTTCATATTTTAAAGGTGCAAAATGGAATATGTTACTTATAAAGGTTGCCTGAGTCAGTAGCACAACAGATTCTGTATACGTATCTATACATTAGTCATATAAACAGTGTTTACAATTTCATTCACATTATTTACTGTCCTTTTTGATTCGATATGAATTGAGGAAATAGGCAATCCTATACAATCAAATTGAACTGGGAATTCCCTATCTAGGTAGTCTCATACTTCACAGGAGATGGGAATTTGTAGAATCAGATGGCTAAACCTGTGTACCGCAGTTCTTGTAAAGGTATTGGATTTCCTGACACAAATAAAAGGTAGAGGGGTCTGGAAACATCATTCATTTTATCTTACAAAAAATGAAAGCCATGAAGTTTAGTTGAGGACCATCAATTTGAATGTTACCTTTCAGGATAAAACACAGTCTTGCTGGCTTCAATAGATTCTTGAATACTGAGCTGAACATCATAACTTGTAAGATGATCTTCCTCAGGGTCATCATTAGCATCCATGACGGGATATAATTTTGAAACAGGCAATTTCTTATTATCAGCAAAAGCCACAGAACAGCATATAGAGTCAACATGAAACAGGCAAAATGAAAAATACATTCACCTTTCCTCATTAAAAAGATACACGTGTAGTTAACATTTATATTATATATGTATAAAATGCCCATTCTAACCTTTGAAACCTTTGATTACCTGCCCTTTAAGTGTCTGCATTTTCTGATTTTCAACTTTCTTTTGAGTAATGATTACAGCTGGGCTTAGAATGACTTTTTCTACATTTCTGACTTACAGTAATTTGGCCCATCATTTCCTCAAGACATTGCTCTACATAACACATTAGAAGTTTAAAACTCTGAGAAGACAGATGAAGGAATAAAGAACAATTAGCCTTTCTCTTTGCTGTTTTGTTGCTAAATCATGTCCAATTCTTTTTGGATCCCATGGACTGCAGGCCACCAGGCTTCTCTGTCCCTGGGATTTCCCTGGAGGAATACTGGGGTGGCTCGCCATTTCCTTCTCCAGGGGATCTTCCCAACCCAAGGATTGAAACTGTGTCTCCTGGCATTGGCAGGTGGATTCTTTACCACTGAGCCACTTGGGAAGTCCTTCACATTCTTTACTTTTTCTTTATTCTCTATCTACTGTGTATGCTTTTTCACTGATTTAGTTATTTCTACTCCCAAAGTGGTTTGAGTTGACTGCCTTGAATTGCAGTTATTTCTGTATTTGCATTCAACTCCTTCTACCAAAATCTACACTCTTTGAGGTGAGGGGTTCTATGTGACTCACCTCTGCATCATCTACAACTCTAGAAGATGCTTAGCATAAGAAAGCGTCCCAGGGAACATCTGTTGAATTAAAGTTGAGAGAACGGAACGTCACAAACATAGTGACCTAGCTCTGCCCTCGGGAAGTTGGATGGTGTACATGGAGAAGACACAAAGGTAACTTTAAATAGAAGGCACTGACAACTTTCAGGACTGTTCTTCTGGAGAAAACACTGTCTAGTCTCACAATGAAGTGAACAGCTTTCAGAAGTTTAGAACTTTAATAAAGGAGAGGATTAATCTGATAAAAAATGGCCTTATGCACTTGAAGAACTTCCTTGCTGACCAGATGGGTTTGATAGATCATGTGGCTTTCTGGATGCTCCCAGAAATCCACATTTATGGACTTGGGCTACTGTGTTCCTGGCTGTAGAAAGATCCTTTCTCTCACCTTGGCAGAAGGACATCCCTAATGCAGTTAGGGATGCTGAAGTGTTAATGTAAGGGAGTGGTAAGGACCTGCTTTATCCAGTGAGGTTTAAATGTGGGAACTGGCAAACAAGAAGCTGAACTAAAACTGACTTCTCACTTTTGAAGGAACAGTCAAAACAGAAACACTTATGAACTGACTTATGTCATTCATTGATGGGTGTTTCAGTTCTCCCTAATACATGTTTCAACCAAATCAGAGCCACCACCAATGGGAGTGCAGGTTGCACGTTGCGCAAGTGCTCCTGGCTGATAAAATCCAGCCAAACCTCCCCCACATGAGCTGGGCCCGCTGGCAGGCCGCTATGCACACCCCAAGGAAGCAGCGTTTTTCTTCATTTGCACCAAAGGGCTTATAGCCTGTGGGATTCCTGAAGTCAGTCGAGCATTTTTTAACACCAGGAAGTTAAACAAAAAGAGGCCAAGTTATTTAGTATTTTAGATAAAAAATGAGGAGAAACAGACATGACATCTTTTACCATCTAGTCTTCAATCTTTCCCAAAGTGGAAGGACCTCAGGATTTAGTTACTCTCCTTCAGAAAGAATAGGGACACCAAACCCATGATATTCATGAAATTTTATGCAGCTACTATTTGGGTCACATTTTCTTTTGCCTTGTTTTACAGGGAAAGTTCTAAGGTCTGACTGGGTCTCAGCAACATTTGAACAGTTAAAATTTGGGTGATGAAGTTAGAGGTATGGCATCGCCTGTTGCCTTTCTCACTAGTGTCACGTGGTGATGGGGGGGTATCGCACGGCTCTGGGACTAGTAATAGGATACAGAGCCTTTTGCCTATTTAAATCCCCAGCTTAACGCTAAACCTGCTTGAAATTTGGGCTTCCGGTACGTGAGATATCACAGACTCCTTACAGCAACGGTTCCCAAACTTTTTGGCACCAGGGACCGGTTTCGTGGAAGAAAATTTTTTCATAGACTAGGGCTGGGGAGATGATTTTGGGATGATTCAAGTGCATAATATTTATTGTGCACTTTATTTCTGTTATTATTACATCAGCTCCACCTCAGATCATCAGGCATTAGATCCAGGAGGTTGGGGATCCCTGCTTTAGAGAACTGAGTTGCTCTGTGAAAAGTTCTTTTAAATGTCTTTTAACTACCACCAAGAAAGAAATTATCTAAAACTCTTTTAACTGTTTTGTGGGCTTTCTTGGTGGCTCAGATGATAAAAAATCCACCTGCAATGCAGAAGACTCAGGTTAGATCCCCGAGTTAGGAAGATCCCCTAGAGAAGGGAATAGCAACCCACTCCAATATTCTTGCCTAGAGAATTCCATAGTCAGAGGAGCCTGGCATGCTACAGTCCATGGGGTCGCAAAGAGTTACAACTGAGCAACTAACACACAAAAACAACTGCTTGGTATCCCTAACAACAGTGGGATCTCAATGGAGAGAAAACTCTTACTGCTACGTGGAGCAACCCCCATCTAAAACAAGCTGTCGCCAACCTTTTCCTGAAGGCTTTGGATGAAGTGAAGACCCATGTGCAGGTGCAGTAAGGCGTCAGGCAGACAGTCAAAGGACCATCAGTGGAACGGAACCAGAGACATCAAGATGCAGAGGAGGGCAGGAGGAGAGATATCTGTCTACTGCCAAGCTTTGTTTAAAACTATTTAAATAAAGCACCAGCTAGCAGTCTGAGAAAGGGCCAAATATTTGACATCCTCTAAGACCTATTCATGAGAGTCCCTCTTCTCCATCTAAATAATTAATTGACTTTTTCTAGATAACAGTTTGTCAACCTTGTTCTGGAAAAGCCCATTAGTGAAATTTAATTATTCTTGAAGTAGCTGATATATGAAATAGCTGGGACAATCCTAATGGAAAGTTAGCCTTTTCACTTCAGGCACTGGTTAATCTTGCTTTGGCCACCTGATGCAAAGAGCTGACTCACTGGAAAAGATCCTGATGCTGGGAAAGATTGAAGGCAGGAGGAGAAGGAGACAACAGAAGATAAGATGGTTGGATGGCAACACCGACTTGATGGACATGAGTTTGAGCAAGCTCCGGGAGATGGTGAAGAAAAGACTGAACAAGACAAATCTTGCTTAGTCAGGAACATGTGTGATGAAAGCAATGGATTCTCTCTCCAGAGGGATGTATGTCACTCAAAAATTTGCATACAATTGTAGGGCATTTATGGGGTTCTCTGAAGCCCATTCTTGTGTCCCAGTTAAACAACTACTAAATTAAGGGTTTCCAAATGCGTTATTCAGAGACCAGGAATTATTAGTTTACTTTCAGAATGGACTGAATGAAATCCTAGATCTAGATAGTGGGAAAATGGAAAGTTTGGTGATCATGTACATTTTAGAATAACTTTGGTAATCATAAAAATAGTGGTTATAATAATAGTCATAAGTTATTGAGGGCTTGCTTTGTTTCCAGCACATGTAAAGCACTCTGCCTATGCTGCCTTGCTTTAAATCCTCCAGTTCTACTTTCTAGGTATTAGAGACTCATCGTGCATAAGTGGAAACTTAGATTTTCTGAGGTTAAGAGACCCACCCATTGTCACAGCGCTGATAAGTAGAGTCTGGACAGGGAATGGTACCTCATTTTAACGCCTTTCCAGAGCTGCAGGAAAAAAAACCCACAGTCTGTTGTCCTTAAAAGAAAGCACTCTGATCTTGTCAGCCAGCTCTTGATGACAATAACTTCCAAAAATAAAACATAGCTTCCAGGGACACTTGAATCTTTATCACTGACTCTGTGCAATAAGGTTCTGTGTTGCTTAGGGGGGATGTGGTGTCCTAAACTTGCTTTCACTCTGTATTCTTTTCTTGGAGTCTAAACATTACTGTCTAAAAAATTGGATCAACATTCCATTTGGTGCCTGCCTGAAGTGGCCAGGGGGTTGGGACAATGTTACAGGATATGAGGCAGAGGTGAATATGGGTATATGATGCCTCTTGGCATTGAATTCTCTAAACCACCCTCAATCCACGATCCAGGCTTCTCCTCTACTGTTTATAAGCCTGTGAGGCCCCTCAGACCTTCCCCTGAAACATGGGAGCCCCCAGAACATGGGCTTAAGGTTCTCCTTTTACTGGAACCAGAGCCAATACAACTTTGTCCCCTGTGAACTGTCTGGTTGGCTTCTTTCCAATTACATTAAGTCTTCACACCTCTCACTCACATGCTCTGTCTGAGGCATAAAAATCATCTCTGTGGGTCCTAAACAGGGCTGGCCTTAAGAGTTCCCAGAGTGGACAGGTGCTTCCATGATGCAAGGAAGGACTCTGTGTCCATAAATATCAGCCTGCCCCAGCACCTGTCACATCAGTGCAATTCTCTTACATCAGTGAGCAGTTCTGTCCTTTGTGGCTTATTGTTCCATCTTCCGGTTCCCCCTTTTAAAATGCCAGTAGCACCATACTGGCCCCCAGCGTAGAACCAGGATCTCCTGGAATAGTTGCTGAGGGTTGAGTGGGGTGGGGAAGATGGTAAACGATCTAATACTGAATCTTGGTGGCTTCCCTGATGGCTTAGACAGTAAAGAAAATCTGCCTGAAAGCAGGAGACCTGAGTTCGATTCCTGGGTCTGGAAGATCTCTTAGAGAAGGGAATGGCAAGCTACTCCAGTATTCTTGCCTGGAGTGTTCCATGGACAGAGGAGCCTGGCAGGCTGCCGTTCATGGGGTCGCAAAAAGTTGGACACAACTAAGCAACCAACACTTTCGCTTTCACTAAGACTGAATCTAGTGGGAGGTAACAGGAGGGGATAAGAAAAGGGCAGTACAGTAAAATTTGGTTTTCTTTATGCAGGGCTAGCCCAATTCCAAATGCTCTGAGGTTCTGCTGTTTGAAACAGGGGCACGGGGACGGGGCAGGGGAACAGTGCTGATGCTCTGAGGACATTTTCTTTTACCTTGAAACTGCTATGGTCCCAGAAAAAATCATCTGCTGGAGATTCCAGAGAGAATCATCAGGATTCGTCCTACGAGAAGAGTAGCTTTAGTTAAAAGGCATTTTCACATTTTGGTTTTGTGAAGATTTCACAGCTAGTGTATGCAAAACAATACTCGTTTTCATTTTTCTGCACTTTGACCATTCACTTGCAAGTAGTCCTGAAGACATATAGAAATAAAAATAAATAAAATGTTGCAGCAGTTTTGTTTTTTATTTGGTGGCTATACACTCAGAATCCTGTAGTACAAAGTAGCAAATCAGCTTCACTAGGCTCATTTCAGCAACAGAGTCAACCAGTCCCCAAGAGATTTCAGGAGGAGGTAAAACTGTCAGAATTGGTTTCCAACACATGAACACAAGTTACTTCTATCTACAAGTAACAAGTCAAAGTCATTCCCTCTTCATGATATTTGTCTTTTCTATTAGAGAGAAATCCTATGGATGACAAGGAGACCTAGACCAGTCCAAACAGCATCTTTCTTAATAGCACAGCTAGCTCTGATAAAACACGCACACACACACACACACACACACACACACACACACACACCCCTTAGTCCAGATGATGAATGTTACTTTTATGTTGCCTTAAAATGTCTTCAGGGCTTCCCTGGTGGTTCAGTGGTAAAGAATATGCCAGCCATGCTGGGTGGGCTATAGTCCGTGGGGTTGCCAAAGAGTCAGAAGCAACTCTGTGACTGAACAACAAGAAAATACCTTCAACACTTTGGAAATGATATAAAAAGCCAAAATAGATATATTTTTTTCTAGACAGTAAGTATGATATCTAGTATGTAATTAAGAATTCACTATGTATTTGCTGAATGAATAAAAAATTGAATGATCAAATACACACTCTTAAAATTAGCAAAAGGATAGATTAAGCTATCCTTTTTTTCCCTCCATGTCACACACATGTTTTTGCCAAGTGCACTTCCAATTTCAGGACTGCACTAACTTAGGCTTAATTTCCAGGTAAATACACTATGATAAAGCCTGTCATACTAGTTTTCTTTATCTCTAGTTCCATATTACAACACAAGACATTTTTACTCTGTAATATTGATTTCCAAGGCCATTTCAATTGTGACAGATGAAGGAAGATGGCATACTACCTTTTGAAAGTGATGTAGAGTAGAAGGGAGCTTTAGGTTTACAATTATGTGGATTTCCAGAGGAATACAAACAGAGAATGAATAAGAATGGAGCAGGCGTGGCCTGTGAAGAGGCAACTTATTCATAGATGTGCCCTTATCACAAGCTGGCATGATAACCTGATCCTTTTAAAGACTTACCCTTTTTTCTGTAATTCTAAATCTAAGAATCTATCTTACAGAGATTCAGAGATGTGGAAAAAGATTTGTATGTGAAAATGTTCATCTCAGGCATAGTTGAACTTCCAAATCATTAGAAACAATATAAAATGTTCAACAAGAGGGAATTTGTAGAAGATATTATTGTGCAGTCAAGCTGTGGAAAACTATACAGCTATTAACATTCATATCCTTGAAGAATCCTTAATACTATAGATTAAGTATCATATAAGAGAATGAGGTTCATGTAATCAGATATGACCTGACACTCTGAGGGAACTAAGATTGACTTTACTGAGCTAGATCTTATAAAGTCTTCCAGAAAACAGGCCTGGTATCTGGTTCACAGGCTGAACTTTACAGGTGGTAAGATAGGTTGCTTCCTGGCAGGCCAGACTTTGTGAGGTCGAGAAGAGAGAAAATTGCCCCCATTGATAGTAAAGCAGAGAAGGAGGATCCATGAGTGCGGGAGATCTGGGTTTGATCCCTGGGTTGGGAAGATGCCCTGGAGGAGGGAAAGGCTACCCACTCCAGTATTCTGGCCTAGAGAGTTCCATGGACTGTATAGTCCATGAGGTTGCAAAGAGTCAGCCACAACTGAGCTACTCTCACTTCACTTAATCTTCATAGAGAAGAAGGAGCAGAAATCTGATCCATTTACGTGAGTCATCCAAGCAAAGTTTTCATCACCTAACTTATTGTGCCATCTGCATGAGACCAAATTTATTTTGCACTAATCAGTGAGCAGCAGCTCCTGGGGATGGTGAAGCCAGTTACAGATTACAAAATAGCTGCACTTTATTTGCACAATTTTATTATACAATTGAGGTGTAGGGTGAGTAAAAAACTTCTGATTATATGAATTAGCCACAATAATAAAAATAATATCTTTAGACCTTAATAAAAAATGTACATATATATGTATATATGTACTTATACATATATAAAAACATATACTGTTATTGTTGTTTAGTCAATAACTTGTGTCTGATTCTTTGCAACCCCATGGACTACAGCCTGCCAGGTTCCTCTGTCCATGGGATTTCCCAGACAAGAATAATGGAGTGGGTTGTCATTTCTTCCTTCAGGGGATCTTTCTGACCCAGGGATTGAACCTGCGTCTTCCTCATTGTAGGCAGATTCTTGACCACTGAGCCACCAGGGAAGCCCAAATACATATATACATACACATATATTCTCTCTCTAAAAATATTTGTTCTTGAAAGGTTTCACTGAATCGGGCAGAAGTTCCTGTTTGCGTCCATGCTTGCTCGGATGCTCAGTCATGTCAGATTCTTTGTGACTTCAGGGACTGTGGTCTGTTTAGTCTCATCAAATCCTTTTTCATTCAAAACTCAAACAATAATGAGTCATTGCATTTCTTCATATGTTATTTTGAAATCATATACAGACTGTTGATTTCTTTCTGCTGGAGACAGTAGTTGAACCCACCCTCCTGGCTTAGCTGCCTTACTAGCTGTGTCTGACATGTTGCAAGTAGTCAAGAAACATTACCTGTTACCTGTTATTATTCTGTGACTGAAGCCCTCTGGAACAAGGAAGTAGAATTCTAAGGATTGTCTGGTGGTTTGAGCTCTAATCCTTATCTTAAACAGGTTCTCTGGCATACTCATTATTTTATTTCCGGGGCTTCCCTGATGGCTTAGATGGTAAAGCGTCTGCTTGCAATGCAGGAGACTTGGGTTTGATAGCTGGGTAGGGAAGATCCCCTGGAGAAGGAAATGGCAACTCACTCCAGTATTCTTGCCTGGAAAACCCTATCAGGCTCCGAGGAGCCTGATGGGTTACAGTCCATGAGGTCGCAAAGAGTCAGACATGACTAAGCAACTTCACTTTCTTCTTTCCTTCTTTTCTCTAGAATCACCAGACTTCAGAGCTGAAGACCATTAGGTAAGTCCCACTTGTAAATTCCACTTACAGATGCTGTCTAGAAATTGTCCAGCCTCAGCTTGAAAAGCAAAGTAGCAGGCAGATTACTATACTCCACACAACCCTTCATCTTTGGCCAGCTTTAACAATTAGAAAATATATTGAACTTGAATCCATCTCCTCAAATCAGTATTCTATACTCCTAGTTCTACTCTTCAGAGTCACGCTGAGAAAATATTTGTCCTCTGCCACACGAGAGCCCTCAGGAAGGCTGTCAGGTCCCCACCGAGCCTTCTCCGCCCAGGCCTGGACAACTGTTCCTCCTGTCAACAGTTTACCCCCCTCCACCATGATGACTGCTTTCCTGTAAACACACTCGTTTATCCATCTCCTCCTAAAAGCAGCTCTGGACCATGGACTCTGAAGGCAACACAACAGCTACAGTCAAACCAACACAACATTAAGCAACTGTGACCACCTCCCTTTTGCTGGACACTGAAGAGGTGTTAGTTTAACCCAAGTTCAGATGGATTTGGGGCTCTCATGTTACAGACCTGATTTGGATTCCTGTTGCCCTAAATTCTACATGTCATTTTTTCCATCCTCATTATTGCTGCACAATTCTGTACTGGACTCTTTATTTAGTCCTAATCCATTTACTTCTTTCTTTTGGATTTGACCTTTATTTCAATCAGCTAAAAGAAAATGCATTTTCTATCCTCCAAGTATTATTGTTCTATTTGCAAGTCTTCTGTGTCTACCTGCTCCATTAATAATGATAAATGTTAACAGAAACTGGCATAGGACAGAGACCTTCAGGTTGACGTTGATCTATTATTTAGCACCCTTCAAGAAAGGCTGTTTATCCATTTACAAATCCTCCCAAAGACACCACATCCAGTATTAATGTCTCCTTTTTGATAACAAGACCGTCATCAAGAGATGCTGTCAAATATCTTGTTGAAATACAAATACGTAGTATCTGCTATGTTCTCTTTCTCCACTGAGACAAAAAAGCAAATGGGGAACACTGACTCACCAGTTCTCAATAATTATTATTAAGTTTTCTTAGGAATTTCAGACCATCCTATTTGTTCATTCAAAAATATTCAATATCTGCTATATTTCAGGTACACTGCTAGACACCAGACAATAGGATCCATGCCCTAAGGAGTTTGCTGCCTTTAAATAATGCATTCTCCCCAGAAATAACACCAATATCTGCCCTTCCTTCAAAGGTTTAGCAGAGAGACAAGCATGCAGCAGGTCCTCAATAAATATTTGTTTTATCAAATTTAATAATTATTATAAGTAACATCTATTAAGTGCCTACCTGTGACATGCATTACGCTAAGTATGCTAAACAGATTATGTCATATAATATCTATGACACATTTTCCTTTTTTCAGATTTTCCATTTTACAGATGAGGAAACTGAGGCACACAATGGTTTGGTAATTTGTCCAAGCCTGAATATCTACTGAGTGATAGAGATGCAGATATGAACCGAGGCATTTGACATTGGAGGTCACACAGCTTGACTCTTGTACTGTAACTGATGACTCAGCTACTCAGAATTAATACCAAAGGATCTTATTCTATAATTCAAATATTCATAAGCCTCAGAAAAAATTTTCTAATGAGTTTAAGCAAGCAACTAGCAAACTACCAAACAACTCTAGTAAAACTATAAATATTTTAGGTATATTTTCATTTCAAAACAAGGTATTCCCATTAAAAACAACAAAGTATAGAATTATGATATCTTATGACAATTGTACAAAGTTCTCAGCAAAAAGCATGTTTAAAAAAGTGTTCTCTGTGCACACTACTGCTGTTTCCTAGGAACCATTTTATTTTAGATGTAGAATGTTCCTTAGAAATTATCTGTTCACTGAAGAACCAGAAGAGTGATGGTCTCAGGTACGTTCTAAGGACTTTCCAGCCTCCAGACTCTATGACTGAACTTCCAGAAGTGAATTTACAATTTTACTGAGTTCCTTTGTTTTCCATCTGACTAAAAAGAATTTAAAGGAATTTTTTATCTGAATATAAATTAAATTTTTAAAATTTAATTCATTTTTTGTTGTAAGTGATTTTAAAAAGCCTTGAGAGAAATTTAATTATTCACAAAAATCATTTAATTCTTTCTCAGAAACTAAAGCGAGCAAAGACATTCCACAGTGTATATATTGATACTTAGAAGCATATTCATTCTTGATCTGCTTTACTTATGATACTATTTTTTATTAAGCTTAATAATTATGCAATTGAGTTAACATTCTGTAAACAAACAAAACAACCCTGGCTTTATTCTATAATTAAAAAGGCCATTGACAAGCAAACCAACAGGTGATCAATCAGAAAGAAGGTAATGAGAAGTGATCACAATACGTTTCCATCTCTTCAAAATATTCCTAATACTAAACTACTGAAGCTAGTTGATGAGGTACAGATCAAATATTTCATAATCTCACCTTTTGGAATGATCGTCTTGTCATTCTTATCCAGGGCCTTGCCTCCCTAAATCGGAGGAAGTACCCTGGAGCCAATGTGTTCCTCTGTGTATCTAAAATTAAGTACCCAGTTGGTGGCTAAATTAAGCTCTGACCTTGTACAACTGAAACATGAGCAATTCCTGGCACACAGTGAAGTGTTACCCACCACTTCTCTGGACCCTCATCACAAGAAGCACACAGCCACAGAGGTAAAATAAGATTATCCAGATCCTCATTGGTTCAAAGAGCTCTCATGAAAACAAACAATCTGCCAACCCAACAAAGCAAAATCAGTTAAGTAAAATTTTAACATATTTTAAAATCAGTGGTTCAAGAAACAAACCCGTGACTCTCTGTGTTTGCAGACTCCAGTCCACTTTTAGTCAATTTTAACACACATTATTTCTCGTTCTTCATCTTTCAGACTCAAGTCAAATCTCATTAAATACAAACTTCTCGTTGTAGGAATCTCCTGGCTTTGATTTGATTTGCATTTCAAAGCTGCCAGTCTGATACACAGATGGGGGTATGATATGCAATGACATCTAATCTGATCAAGACTTTTAATGTCCAGTTATAAAACATATAAAGTGAGCAGCAGAGGTAAAGCAAGCAGAAAATTATTTTAATTGGCAAGAGTTGTTTGTTTTCTATTAAAAAAGTTGAGGGTCTCACTGATTTTCTAAATAAAATAATCTGCCTGAAGTTTGTTTTGACATGGGTATCCTTGGATTAACTCGGTCACTGTCAGCATTAACAAAGCCATCTGGCTTCTGTCCCCACCACTCCACTAGAACAACTCGTCTCAAGGGTCTCATTGACCTGCTAGTGTCTAAGGCTGACGGACACTTTTTTGTTTCTTATTTTTCAGGCCCTCTATTGGACTTACTGCTCTTACTCCCTCCCTTTTTTCCTGGAACTCTCTACTCCCTAGGCTTCGGGGAGTACTATATGCATTAGTTTTTCTTTGTATCTCTCTGATTTTTCTTTGTGTCACTGTACTTAGTGTTAAGGAATAAACACTTACTTTTGGACTAAGTAATGGACTGTAGTGGATTTATTAGGTTAATTTCAAAATGTGGAAAAACATAAATGTGAAATCAGAGGTTCTACCTTCTCTTTGTGATAAAAAAAAAAAAAAAAAAGGTTATATTTCTGGCAGCCGTGGAACAAATCCCAAGAAATATTTTGTATTTATGCCATTATTACCATGTCTTGAAATAATCCAGGTTGAAGGCTAGAATACTGTGTATGTTTTATAATTATTAATCTGATTTGAAATTTTTCAAAGAAGCATTTTTGTAAAAAGCAAGAAGCATTTTGAAACTCTGCTTTTTATCGAGCTTTTCTTAACTTATAATTAAAAATTTATATGAAGGTTAAGAAAAATCTATACTCAACATTTAAAAATGTGATTTGGCACATTTCAGAGACATTTCTGCTGTTATATGAATAAATCTATGCCCATTTAATGCATTTATATAATGATTACTGTGGATCTAGATATGTTGCACAATATCAAAAATAATGCTTAATATAACAGAACAAAAAAGACAAATAGTGTATCATGAAATGAAATGAAACTATGCTACTGATGACACAGATCTATGACCAAGTCTTGCCTTGCCACTTACTCTGTCACCTTACATTTGCTATTTCAAAGCTCCGAGATTCAGTTTATTAATCTGTAATATGGGGGTAATAGTAATCAAAACCATAATAATAAAAAATAATAAGACAATGACCTTGGCATTCACCATTTTTATGAGATTTATTCCTCAAGTAGCTAATCATCTATACACACACAGTAAAACAGGCTTTGAGTAATTCAAGTATTTAGAAAATGAGCTTTTCACAATGGTAATAATCACTTCCACATTTGCTTGTTTTGGAAACTGACTTTTCCTGCTGGTTTTCTCAAATGGAAACAAAGCGAATTGGGTTTTTTGAACCATGCACCCCTGTTTTGTAGATTAGGGTGAGTTTCAGTGAGGGGTATGATCAGGCAGTGAAGGGCTACTGAATATTATCATTGTTCTGAGAAGGTACATACAATGATACCAACATCCAAATACGTGTCCCTTCTATCTATATATAGCAAGAAATGCATGTCCTGTGTCAAGATGCTAATTTCAGCAGCTGACACCAGGAGGCTTAGGTGGAAATGGTTGTAACACATTGTTAAAGGGACTGTCCCTGGAACCACTCCTTTTTATTTGGGGGACAGGAGGTTCGGGCAGCACTGCATGATGAACTCCCAAGGAGTGATGTGGCTTCCTGGCCTTCATGTTTAAGACACGCTCTTCTGCCACACTTCTCACTTGCCCACAGGTACTCTGAGTTCCTGAAAACAGGCGTGGGGCTTTTGGGCCTTTGACTGTGACTTTTAACACACAACTCTTGCTATGATAAGCCATATAATGCCATCCACCCCACAAGGCCATTACCATTTTCCCCTTCAATACATCCCCTTATTCATGAAAGCCTTATCAGAGCATTTATCTTTGCCTCCTGAACAACATGGGTTGTTCACACACCTTGGAGGACCCTACCTTGTTCTGCTCTATTATTTTGTAGTTTAGTGAGCGGTACTGTGTACCTCACTTGGTTTCATTTTTACTTTAGTGTAGTTCAGAGTTTCTTCTCCTCCTTCCTCTCTTTCTACACTTGTTCATTAGTTTGGTCTTGGGGGTTGTTGTAAAAAAAAATGCACATTTAATTTCAGTTGGGTGTAAAACAGAGTAGAAAAATGTGAGAAAAGTATGCTTTTCATTTTAGTGTGCTTCCTAGGACTTTGATAATTGGTTGTTTGCATTTGTTGTGTTTTCTATTGTATTTTTTTTCCCCCCAGACTGAGAAACAACTAGAACTCTGAGTCAAATATATTAGCATTGCCTTCCATCAGTAGCGCTGATGTCACAGGCCCCTGGAGAACCTGCATTGTTGACATCACTGTCATTTTTGTTTCCACGCAGAGGGACAAAGGCAAGTGGCGAGAAGGCAGTTTTTAGTAAGACAGTGCTGCAGATAGCATACTGAACTAATGATGGGCAAAAAGCGGGAGTATTCTGTACTGGCTCCCAGTTCACTTACCACCTCATCAACAGCGTCTGGTAAAGAGTTTGCCACGTAGAAAGCACACATCAAATATCTGCTAAATCTTCTGCCAAACACTGGTGACTTATTATCGCCTAACACCGGCTTAGCAGTTACTTCCTGTCTCACTTAAACTAAAGGCTGATTCTGTTAAAACTTAAGGTGAATTTTAAGAAAGCGAGTTGATCTTTCTTGCTTTCTTTTCTGTAGAACAAAGCTCTTAATTTTCAACATCATAAGAGACATTTCAAGTGCACCTAAGAGAAAGAACTCTAAACTAAAAGAAGGCAGGGAATCTGTGCTTTAGTCTCAGATCTGTCCGTACCTTTGTGAATTAAGGCAAATCACTGAAATGCTTGTGCCTTAGTTCCTACCTGTGTAAATACTGCTCTCATTACTTCCCACTGCTATGAGAATAAAATAAGAGCATAATTATGGAAATTCCTTGAAAAACAGTAATCACTGTACAAAGTACGTACTAATAGTATCATACTTCTGGGATATAAAATGAACATAAAGCAACTGTCCCATTCGGTTATCTATGCTACAAATGCAGACACTTTAGTATAGGTAGAATGTGGTGCTAGACTGCTCCAGGCATACACACCAAGATGGGTGGGACAGACAGCTCTAGTCCTGAAGAAGTTTACCACCTTGCAGAGAAAAATAAATGGAAAAGAGGCCCAAATTTGGTAAGAGAGATAAGACCTAAGTAGGCTACAGAAGAGAGGGTCAGAGAACAAAAGACTCATACATGTACACATTTGAATTTTAAAAAGAGAGATCAGTTTTACATTAATGGATAATCAAAGTATTTTGAGTCCTTTTCTTCTAATCTTTTCTAATTCTAACCTCTTACATATCCTACATTGATAGTGACTTAAGGCAAGGAGACTCTCACTATTCTTTGTATCTTTTTATATCAATTGAACATAATCATAATCAAGACTGTATAACAGAGCTTCATATTGACAACCAAAGTAAAATCTGAATTATTAAAAATTCACTATTCTGTTCTTTCTGAAAAGAATTGCGCTTGTTGTTATGTTTTGATTTTTTTTGAAGTTGCTAGGGTATGACAATTCCCTATTAATAGTTAATTATGAAAAAGAGCATTTTGACATTACCTGTTATGGAAAAATTATAAGAATTTGATGAGTAAAATTTACCAAGTTAAAATTTTAAAATTTCAACATAAATTCATTACCATTAAGATACATTAACGTCCCACTTGCATTCAGATCTTTTATTTTTTACATTTCAAAACTGACTCACCATTTTGTTCAATTTCAATATAAAAGTTAAGTTTAGTGATTCTTTCAGGAAACTAGAAAAATGTGATTATTTCTGCTAGACTTAGATTTACCTCTAGTAAATAGTGTCAATCCAGGAATAAAACACTCTGATTTTTCCAGAATGGAATATCCACTACCATACATTATATGCAGCTTACTTGTAGCTTGATTTGAGGATTTAATATATGCAATTACAATACAAATAAGGCACATTTTCACATTTCCTTCACTTGGGCTATAAATCAAAAATGTTAAAATCAGGTTGAGTTCTGAGGTTTGGTGAAAATGTTTGGATGCAGTTTGGAATGTCTGGGTAATTCTCCAATCCTGAAGATCTGGACCATCCAGTGTCAAGTAAGTGAATACTTTCTAGAGGGCTTTCTTTTCTGGGGACTCAGGATACAGGAGGGCTTCCCAGATGGCTCAGTGGGAAAGAATCTGCCTGCAATGCAGGAGACGCAGGAAAACCCATCAAACATGGGTTTGATGCCTGGGGTCAGGAAGATCTCCTGGAGAAGGAAATGGCAACCCACTCCAGTATTCCTGCCTGGGAAATCCCATGGACAGAAGCCTGCCAGACTATGTGCAGGCCATGGAGTTGCAGAGTTGAATACAGCTGAGCGAATGAGCACAAGATACAGGAACGAGCATAACATTTCACCAGCTAACATGAAGGTATTCTGCTCTGTTTGAACGTAAAATTTACAGAATTTGTCTTAGATTTTGTGTCAGGTGTACGAGGTGGAGAAAGATGGAGCCTAAACCCCACTGGAAGGATAGGGTTGCCATCAACTGAGATGGAAAAGGTCCTAGAAAGCGCAGGTTTAAAGAGGAAGAAGAGGAGTTCGGCGTGGATCATGTAAAGCATGAAATACCTGTTAAAATCCAAGCAAGAGGAAAGGTTAAGGAGGCAGGTGAATGTGAGTCCACATTTAGGCAGGGGAGTCTGAGCTGGAGAGACAAATTGGTGATACATAGAACCATGAGGCTGGATAAATTCACCAACACAAAGGCATAAAAATACAGGCATTCAAGGGATTAGCCTTGCGCTAACCAAAGTATCAGGATAGAAGAGAATGCAAGCTAGGGGAAGAAAAATATTTGCAGCAGGAGAGAGCAATTAACTGTATCAAATTCTGCTGCCAGGCCAAGTAAGATGAGGACTAAGAACTGACCACGGGACTCAACAAACTGTCGGTGTGTCTTCTATTCCAGAATCATCTCCCTAAGTGACTTCATTTCAGAGGTTTTCCATCTTTGCTCCCCTCTGTCCTGTCTCTCAGTATAAAGAATAAAGACACAGGGTTCTTATGGCTAGGGGCTTTTAAGACCCACATACAATTTCCCTAAATTTAGGGACATTACTTCCTTTACTTAGGCTGTTTTTCTCCGAAAAAAATCTCTCAACTCATTTTGTTTGTCTCACTTTATGAAAAAGGGCCATTGATCTTTAAAATCAGTTCTTTTAAAGTTTATATCAACAGCTCCTTGAGGATTAAAAGGATGTCAGAAAGCAGAAAGTGAAGTAGAATTGAAAACTGTTGTATTATAATTCCGTAGAAAAATCATCAAACACAAAAGCAGCAAGTGGTCATGGTGGACCTCAGGACTGCCACGGTGAGCGCCGTGCGAGAGGATTTCCTAGGCTTCTTAGAATTTTGCTGGGCTTCACGGCCCTTACTTCCAGCTTGTCCTGAGAACTCACTTTCCATATCGCTTCCTGTGATGTAAGATCATCAGAAAGCAACTAATAAAAATAAATGAAAAAAAAAAAAAGAAAGGAAAGCGCCGAGATACATTGAAATGGGTCAGTCTCTTACTTCTTGGGATCCTCTCTTTCTCAGCTGAAATAATGAAATTAGGCCTGGAACAACACGAGCTTGAATTTCTCTTTTAAGAATCTGTAATGCTATCATTTCATCTTCTATATAGTCTGAATGTTTTACTTTTAAAATTTCAGATTCTGCTAAAGTATTTTTGTTTGTGACGTGTGCTATCTCTTTGTCTTCTATCTAAATCAGATTTTAAAAGGCCAATTAATTCTTAAATAAGATTTACATTGATTTCTTTCACAGTCCTAAGTTATAATTATTATTTCTGAGTAACCTAGATGACATGTATCCCCTTTGAACAGAGCTACACTCATTTATTTACTAGACATGGGTTTATTTGTTATTATGTGCCTGGTACATTGATAATACTAAACAAGGCCATTTTTAGTATCAGTTAATGGAGTAGATAAAGAGATGACCAAAAGAAGGTGATAAATAGCTTCCAGGAGAAGACAAGAGTGTGTCACAGAAGGGCACACAGAAGGGTGAGGATTTGTCTTTTTTTTTTTGTAATCTAAAAAAGGGACAAGTATTCAAGCAGAAGAAAAATGCACATAGGTCTAAAGGAAAATGCAATTTTCTTTTAGAAAATTAATTGTGAATTAATTGTGAATTACCCCCATGTATGGGTAACTGCTGGCCACAGAATGCAGTGGGAAGCCTGCAATAGATGAGCAGGAGACTTAGGCAGGAGTCATAATGTGTAGGATGTTATATACTGAACTAGGGGAATTCAGGATTTTATTTCTTCTTCTAGGGCAGTAGAGATGAGAAAGGGCTTTCTCCCTGGGGTGAACTAGTATATGTGGTATTACTCACCAGGCTCTCAAAGGCTGCGTGTAGGGTCTGAACATTTTGAACATACGCTCCCTTTGAATATTCTAATATAGCCTGGTCTCTCACCCTTCCTTCCACAAAGATGTAAGCTTCAAATGCTGGGTAGTGAGTCTATCCTGCAAGCATCTGAGTCTGAGAACTGCCCAGGCAAGAGGAAGCTACAGGAGCGTTCCAGGCAGGACAATGCCCTGACCTGATTTCACAATTTCTCCTCCCTTGTCTCATTTTGCAGATATTTCACCACGATAATTGAGATGCAGGTTTTGTTCCAAATGGATAGGAGGTGCTCTGTTTGCAAATGGACCTGGAGCTGACAGCAGCACAGCGTACACCTCAGCATTGCCCAGATTGAAAGGCAGGAGCAGTCAAAAGGCTCTTTACAGTTTGTTAATCCATTTGCTTTACTTAAAAATTGTCATTCACCTTAAGTGGTCTGCAGTAATCTTTTGAAAAATACCCACAAAGTCTCATATTTTCCCCTCCAAATCTGTCAGACTTGGGATTAAGAAAAAGGCAGAAATTATGAAACATATATGTTGTAATCACAACTAGCCTTAGACAGCAATAAAAGAAAAATTTCAGTTTACAAAGTAATTTATTAAATAATTTAAGTAGCAAGCTATCCTCATAATTTGATGTATACAACTTTAACCGAAAGACTTCCCCAAAACTTTTTTAATGTGTAGTGAAGCTCACAAGTTCTTTAGAGCCAAAAACATTTAAAAATGATAAAGATAATAATAACAAAAACACAGTTTGAGGACTTAAGTTGAGCAGAATCTTCTGGTGTTGAGACTAGGTGCTGGAGATTGACTTTTTTATAACCACACAGTTGAATTATCATGTCCTGCCTCCACACTCACACTCTAGCAATGCCAAAGGCTGTCAAATAGTAAAGTGGTGCTGTTACTTGTTAAAGAAATTATTGACAACATTCTGGTTTTGAATCCAAAGAGTTAGGAAATTAATGGAGCTTTTTTTTCACAACAGCTGACAGCCTTCCTTAAGCCTTCCACCATCTAGTGAGAATCACCTCCTTGAAGCACTGTTTAAGTATACACTTTGAGACATAACACCTGCAAGGAGTTGAAGAAAGTCTGTGGGACTCAGATACTAAGTCGCTATCGATCGAATGACTGGTAAATAAAGGCCATTTTCTAAACGGAGGTCAGTTTCAACAAAGCAAGCAGCAGCAGAACCTGCATGGAAGACAGCGCCACCTAGTGGGAGGAGAGTCACACAAGGAGGCTACTCGGATTTGCTTTCCAATTCTGTATTTTGGCTCAGACAGTAAACAATCTGCCTGCAAGGCAGGAGACCCCAGATCGATCGCTGGGTCCGGAAGATCCCCTGGAGAAGGAAACGGCAACCCACTCCAGTATTTTTGTCTGGGAAATCCCGTGGACAGAGGAGCCTGCCGGGCTACAGTCTATGGGGTCATAAAGAGCCGGTCACGTCTTAGTGACTAAATAACAACAAATCCTCACAATATTCCTGCAATGTAGGAGGAAGGCAGACTTTCAAGGAGGGAGCAAGACTTAGGGGGCTAAGTAAATTGCCCAGGTTTGCATGGCTACTAGGGGCAGAGCTACAGTTTTCACACAGTCAGGCTGGCCTCGTGCTGGAGGGCTCCCAGGAGTGTGACGGAGGGTGTGTGTGAGGGTGTGCACCCAGGCTCTCCTGTGGAATCACTGCCCCCTCTAGTCCCATACTGGAGCAGGAGATGTCATTCACTCACTGCACTGCAGAGCAGCCCGTTCAAGCGGCCCAAAGCAGAGGCAAGTTCAGAGCTACCCTGGACCCGGCAAGTTCGACTGTACTGTAATTGCTTTGTTCACTAATTCAAGCAACTCAACCAAATAGCCAGACCAAATTCTTACCAGGCACTGCAGTGGAGACCCGAGGGTTGCCATGCCCTTCAAGTCTTCCCCGGCTCCGCTAGCTCAACTTGCTTGCTGTCTGATCAGGCTCAGCACAGTCTTCCCTCTGGGTCCCGCTCACTCTGTGACCTGTCTCAAAGGCCCTCAGTGCTACTCCCGATTTCGATTTCGGCCTGCAGCGCAGAGGTTCTGCTCCTTTAAGACCCAGCCTAAATCTTCGCTCTCCATCTCTATGAAGTTCTAATCCTGTCAGAGCCCATCAGTTTTCCTCTTTTATTTTCTGATGATGTATTTCTTGTTTGCCTTGAATTGTGATCATTTATGTACATTTCTTACATCAGCTGTTATTTGGAAACTCTGAAGACAGAGAATATAACACATGGGATTTGAACAAGGGTGTTCAATAAATCTGAATTGAATTGAAGGCCTGGGGGCCTAACAGCAGCCAGAGAAACCTGCAGCTTCACCATATGCTTAAGGTTCTCACTTAAACTAAATGTCTAACTAGGAAATTGGTCGGGAAAGACAGCTGGGAGTCTCAAGGCAAATCCACAATGCATTGCTAAACACAATAGATTTGTTTTTAATAAAGACCTTGTAAATAGTTTAATTAGTGTGATTTGCCATAATTAACTCAGCTTCCAAGAGCTGAATGAATTATAGATTTGCAAAGCACTTGGTATCAGGGAAGTTACAAACCAGTTCTGAATTGATTTTAAACTTCTATTTTGACTACAATTACCTTTTTGGCCCTCAGGCTAAAGCCAGATAGGGTTAAATAGAAGAAAACAAATAGACAAGCCATTCAGAATATTTTTGAGCATATTTATGGAGGATTCGTTTTGCATAAAAATCAATTGGTAATAAAAGAATTCAGAGAACATAACTATTATAACCTCTTCAGTGAGTACATAGCAATGTAGAAATTTAACAGTATACATTCACTTAAAAAATAAACTTAAGATACTTATTCTTCAATCCTAGCTAAGAAGATATTTTTCATCTAAGATTTTTCCTAATTAAGCTTTGAAATTATCAAAACATGCTGTTACTATGGAATCAAGTACTCAAATATAATTGGTAAAATAAACATGACCCACATTTTAATATATTGTATAACATCTACTATTAACACTGTTACTTGATTCTTAATCTTTACATATAAAATACATCATATATAAATTGTGTTATCATAGATTTACACCAAGGAAAATAAAAATTATATTTCTCGGAAAGGAAATAAGAGAAATTAAAATTCATAAAGTTTCTAGATGACAGTGATTCAGTTGTCCACAAGAAGGAGGGAAGACCATAGGATAGAAAGTTCTAACCAGGCAACAAATCTGACTGAGAAAGGAAAGGGGAAGGCATTGAATGAAATTACTGGGCTTCACAGCAATCTCTTTAATGAGCTCAGATATTAAAAGAGCCTGTATAAAAGATGGCAAAGGCCCCTATAACATGGATAAATATAAAGACTGGTGCTAATAATGTTAAAAGCTAAAGCCTCAAATTAACTGAGATGGCATGAATGAAGGAATGATTGGACAAGTACTAAAACTACAGAATTTTTAAACAGTTTATTTTAACAGTTTATTAAAGAGAAAGAAGTAGAAGCGGGAAAGAATAGTATGTTCACAGTTTTGTTGTTGTTTAGTCGCTCAGTTGTGTCCGATTCTTTGCGACCCCATGGACTGTAGCCTGGCAGGCTCCTCTGTCCATGGGATTTCCCAGGCAAGAATACTGGAGTGGGCTGCCATTTCCTTCTCCAGGGGGATCTTCACAACCCAGCAATCGAACCCACATCTCCTGCATTGACAGGCGGATTCTTTACCACTGAACCTATGTTCACAAATTAGGTAAATGGTGAATATTAAAATGACAGGTATCCAGGCCGAGGCAAGTTATTTCCTGTAGACTGAAGAACAGTTAGTTCTGATCAAAGAACTACTTTTGGTAAAGTCTGAACAAAACAAGGAATGAAAGAGGAATCAGGAAGCTTAGGAAGGGAAAGTGCCATGATTTTTTTAAACTGATGCAAAAATATAAGCAGAAAGTTTGTGAGCAGTTAGGTCTAGATTATCCAGTATGAATTGTGAATAACTTTTATCATTTGAACTTTATTTTACTATTCATATATCCATTTCTTCATTCAATATTTTAATAGCAGTTTCTATGTGCAAATTATATGTGATTGGCATATGTATAACTGAATCATTGCTGAACATCAGAAATTCCTGACACATATAATGAATCAGCATAAATTCAGATGAAGATTAGATAATCACCTATAGGGAAAAAAAAGAAGTGGCTCAAGGATTAAATCTGCCAAACAATAAATGACAGGGGTAAACATGACATATGGATTAGCAGTAATCGAGGTCAGAGCAGGATGCCCCCAAATATGCCACTTTGATATATTGATTATTTTGAATTAAAGTTATTTAAGAAACAGCTGGTGTGAGGAAGATCCTCTGACTCTCTTTTGCTCCCTTGAAAGTAGGAAATAAATCTTCCCTGTGAAAGGAAACTTTTGTGTACCAGAAGGCAAAGAGACATCCTTATCTCCAGAGATATGAAGTTCAGGGCCAAGAAGGCTGTATAAACAAAATGTGTTATTCTTTATCAATTTACTACCTCAAGTCCAAACTTCTTTGTCTTTTCAATTCTTCACAAATTTATTGTTTCTTTGTCCAAAAGGTGTAAAAGTTGCCTGCTTTGCTCACTTATTTAAGTCTATATTTTTATGAACTCTTCCTGTACATACAAAATTATTTCTTTCCCCTGTTAATCTGCCTTGTGTCCATTTAATTATTGGATCAGCCAAAATAACCAAGAGGAGTAAGGGAAAAATTTCCCATCCTTGATGGCAGAGAATATTGAAAAAATATATTGAAAAAATCTATTTACTGTAGAAAAAGAAATGTAGGCATTAGGATGACAGAATGGAGTGTTGATGTTATATGCCCTGACAACACATATATGAGACAATTATTTGGTATATAAATTTGGGACAGAAAGAAAAAGAAGGTAAGTCGCAGAGATTGCTTCCTCTGGTGTAGCTGGGAGTAAAATGATAAAAAGTGAATCTGACATACCAAGTGTCAGAGTATAAAAATATTTAACACGTGAAGGTGATCGCTAAGCAAAGGAATTTTTTTTTTTTTTTTTTTTTGTGCTAAAATTGAATAGGAGAGGAAATGTAGAGCAGAGGAGACAAAAAAGGAACCTCATAATTTTATCAATTTTTCCTAGTAGAAAACTGACAGGAAAATTATCTAAGAAATTGTCTAGGAAAATTGAAAACCAAGAGAGACACGTAATAATATTATAAATATAATCATGAAACAAAAACTAAAGTCTTCCTCAATATCGAAAGAACAACATAAAAAATAGGAACAGATGCATAGGAAAAGATAATTTTAAAACTACAAAAACAAATCAAAAACAAAACCAAAAAACTACAAAAACCAAAACAAACATATCTGTCGTTCATTAAATGAAAATGAGCTTACCGTTGATTAAGGAAAAGGATCGATTTGACATATTTACGGTGGATTCTTACCTTTCTCTCCATATTTTTGTTTATGTGTCTTAAATAGACTCCAAGGGAGCAGGAAGGAAATAGAATCGGATCTAAATCCAATCAAGTCTTCAAGACTGAAACAGAAAAATAAAGCAAAAGTAAACTAAAATAGGGGCTTCCCTGGTGGCTCAAATGATTAACAATCTGCCTACAAGGCAGGAAACCCAGGTTCAAATCCTGGATCAGAAAGATTCCCACTCCAGTATTCTTGCCTGGAGAATTCCCTGGTCGGGGAGCCAGGGCAGGCTACAGTCTATGGGGTTGCAAAGAGGCAGACACGACTGAGTGACTGACGCTTTCAAAGTAATCCAAAAAAGTCCTATGGGGGAAAAGGAGACTGTAAGAATTTAAACACATTATATATAGCCTGTTCCTGGATAAGAAATGAATTCACTCTTCAAGAAAAAATATTGGTACAAGGTCTTCTGAACAAAACACAGTAGGTGAAGGAATCAACTGTCGAGCTGTTTGAATGAATTGCTAGAGTGAACAGAGATTGCTAAAATATAAATAAATAAAAATTAAATAGTGCAGCCTCAGGCCAAAGATGTGTTTGTGAAGAATAGAGAACAGCTTAGCCCAAGCTCCGGAACACTTCTGCAGAGCCTGGATGAATATTTTCCTTCAGCGATCTTTAAGTCTGAAATACTGAAAGTAAAAACAAAATACTGATGGTAAAACAACAATGGTTCTCAAATCCAAGTTTCTTCCATCACTTATAATTGCTGAGGACTCCCTCAAAGCTTCAACAATCTATTCATTGATTTCGGTATATTTGTTAGGCACACCTACTTTCTGACTAGCTCTGTAGAAAAATGTAATGGGAAACTGCAAGTAGTAAAAATCATGCTTTCTGCTCTCAAAATTAGGAAAGAGAAAGCAGAAATCAAACTATTTTTAAGCTGCGTGGTACTAACTTTTTAAAGAGTACAAAGGAAATCAAACAAGTGAGAAACTGGCGAGTTAAATAAAGTTAGTGGTGTACTGGTAATTTTTGTTTGTTTTATTGATGTATAATTGACAAACCTGTATATATTTAAAGTGTATAGTGTGATGATTTGATGAAAGTATATATTGTAAAATGACTGCCATAAGCTAGTTAACGTACCCATCACTGATCATTTATATAACTATCTTTTTGTTTTTTGGGTGAGAAGAGCCTATAGAAATGATAAAATGCATGAAAAGATGTTCAACATCAATAAACCATTAGGGAAATGCAAATTACAGCCACAATGAGATATAATTACACATCTATCAGAATGACAAAAAAAACCCAACAAAACCAAAAAACAGTAACACCACCAAACACTGGCAAAAATGTAGAAAACTGGATCATTCATGCATGGTTGGGAGAAATGTAGAATCATACAGCCACTCTGTGGAAAATAGTTTGATAGCTTCTTAAAAACTTAAATATATAGCTATCATTTGACCCAGCAATTGCACTTCTGAACATTTATACCGGAACCATGAAAACTTATGCTGACTCAAATATCTGGATACAAATGTTCATAGCAGCTTTGTTTGTAATGGCCCCAAACTGGAAACAACCTGGATATCCTTTGATAGGCAAATGATTAAACAAATACTGTATATCCACAGTGTGGAATACTACTCAGCAATATAAAGGAAAAAATTATTGATACACCTAGAGCCAGACATCCTGGAATGTGAAGTCAAGTGGGCCTTAGAAAGCATCACTACAAACAAAGCTAGTGGATGTGATGGAATTCCAGTTGAGCTATTTCAAATCCTGAAAGGTGATGCTGTGAAAGTGCTGCACTCAATATGCCAGCAAATTTGGAAAACTCAGCAGTGGCCACAGGACTGGAAAAGGTCCGTTTTCATTCCAATCCCTAAGAAAAGCAATCCCCATGAATGCTCAAATTACCGCACAATTGCACTCATCTCACACGCTAGTAATGTAATGCTCAAAATTCTAAAGTCAGGCTTCAGCAATACATGAACCGAGAACTTCCAGATGTTCAAGCTGGTTTTAGAAAAGGCAGAGGAATCAGAGATCAAATTGCCAATATCCACTGGATCATCAAAAAAGCAAGAGAGTTCCAGAAAAACATCTATTTCTGCTTTATCGACTACGCCAAAGCCTTCGACCGTGTGGATCACAATAAACTGTGGAAAATTCTGAAGGAGATGGGAATACCAGACCACCTGACCTGCTTCTTGAGAAACCTATATACAGGTCAGGAAGCAACAGTTAGAATTGGACATGGAACAACAGACTGGTTCCAAATAGGAAAAGGAGTACGTCAAGGCTGTATATTGTCACCCTGCTTATTTAACTTATATGCAGAGTACATCATGAGAAACGCTGGGCTGGAAGAAGCACAAGCTGGAATTATGATTGCTGGGACAAATATCAATAACCTCAGACATGCAGATGACACCACCCTTATGGCAGAAAGTGAAGAGGAACTAAAAAGTCTCCTGATGAAAGTGAAAGAGGAGAGTGAAAAAGTTGGTTTAAAGCTCAACATTCAGAAAACTAAGATCATGGAATCTGGTCTCATCACCTCATGGGAAATAGATGGGGAGATAGTGGAAACAGTGTCAGACTTTATTTTTGGGGGCTTCAAAATCACTGCAGATGGTGACTGCAGCCATGAAATTAAAAGATGCTTACTCCTTGGAAGGAAAGTTATGACCAACCTAGATAGCATATTAAAAAGCAGACACATTACTTTGCCAACAAAGGTCCATCTGGTCAAGGCTATGATTTTTTCAGTGGTCATGTATGGATGTGAGAGTTGGACTGTGACGAAAGCTGAGCGCTGAAAAATGGATGCTTTTGAACTGTGGTGTTGGAGAAGGCTCTTGAGAGTCCCTTGGACTGCAAGGAGATCCAACCAGTCCATCCTGAAGGAGATCAGTCCTGGGTGTTCATTGGAAGGACTGATGCTGAAGCTGAAACTCCAATACTTTGGCCACCTCATGCGAAGAGTTGACTCAATGGAAAAGACCCTGTTGCTGGGAGGGATTGGGGGCAAGAGGAGAAGGGGACGACAGAGGATGAGATGGCTGGATGGCATCACCGACTTGATGAGTTTGAGTAAACTCTGGGAGTTTGTGATGGATAGAGAGGCCTGGAGTGATGCGATTCATAGGGTCGCAAAGAGTCGGACATGACTGAGCGACTGAACTGAACTGAACTGAACACTCTGGATGAATCTTCAGAGGAATATTCTGAGTGAAAAAAGTAAATTCCAAATGGTTACATATTGTATGATTCCATTCACAGAACTTTCTCCAAATGAACAGATTAATGGTTTCCAGGAGCTAAAGGGTGCGGCTGAGGTGGGGAGGGGGGTGGGGGGATGGGTGTCAGTAAATGAGAATTAGGAGTAGCTACTAAAAAGGCAACCTGAGAGATCCTTACAATGATGGAAGTTCCATATCTTAACTGTATAAATGTCAACAACCTGTATAAATGCTAACATCCTTTCCACAATTAAAAAAAAAAAAACAATACTGAATAGCATTCAAAATTATTCAGACTTACTCTGTATAGGAGCAATGAACTGTTCCCTAATAATCTGACTTTCACAAACCACAGCATATAGTCACCTGCTGTGCTATTGGAGACTCTCAAATATTTCCATTTTTAATGAGAAATTTAAAAGAATTTTTATTACTTAAAAATATAAATTGAAACAAACATCATCATAACATATATTAACTGGAATGCCCTGGAACACAGTCTGGAACAGGTGCTGCTGCTGCTAAGCCGCTTCAGTCGTGTCCGATTCTTTGCGACCCCAAAGACGGCAGCCCACCAGGCTCTCCCACTCCTGGGATTCTCCAGGCAAGAACACTGGAGTGGGTTGCCATTTCCTTCTCCAATGCATGAAAGTGAAAAGTGAAAGGGAAGTCACTCAGTTGTGTCCAAGTCTTAGCGACCCCATGGACCGCAGCCTACCAGGCTCCTCTGTCCATGGGATTTTCCAGGCAAGAGTACTGCAGTGGGGTGCCATTGTCTTCTCCACTGGAACAGCTGGGGATTCTTCAACTACCTGCCAGGAGATGAAGCCCGAGTCCAACCATCATGAGCTTTACAGATGGAGATAGTCATCTGGATCCAGAGAAGTGAAAGGACCTTCCTAAGTCATAGAGCTGGGCTTCCCTGGTGGCTCGGTGGTAAATAATCTGCCTGCAACGTGGGAGACTTGGGTCCGATCCCTGGGTCAGGGAGATCCTCTGGAGAAGGGCACAGGAGCCCACTCCAGTGTTCTTGCCTGGAGAATCCCATGGACAGAGGAGCCTGGTGGGTTACAGTCCACGGGGTCGCAGAGTCAGACACAACTCAAGTGACTGAGCACGCACACAAGTCACAGAGCTGGTAAACAGTGGAGCCAATATTCCTGCTTAGAGTTCCTTTCAGTTCATAATTATTTTGAGTGAATGGGTGGGGTATATGTTTCAGAAGGAATATATAAATTTCAGTGGGAATAGGGAACGGGCAGGGCTGAAGAATCAAGATGTATAGCTTACTTGATTCTTCCAAATTAAGATAGGGAAGGAGAAATTGCTTGGTAACTCTCTTGTATTGAGTCCCTTGCAGAATTAATAGCTGGTTAACTAAGGACCCTAGGGTCAATCTGCTCAGACCATAATTTGTCGAGGTGTATCAATTCAAGCCTACAGGTAAAGATGAGCAGGCATGCCTACTGCAGTAAATGAGTACATGGAAAGTCAGTTTCTTAATATATTCAACTTTCCTTTCCCATGTCTAGAATATCCCCCAAATAAAGGTTGGTCAAGAAGGCATCACGTGACTGTGGACATGTGTTCTGTACCAGCAGTCCTGACAGGTCTCTGTGGAAGGGGGACAGTCTGGAGGCTGAGGATGGAGATTATGCAAATAATTATTTTCATTCCCTTTGGAAAATAATCACACTTGGTAATTCTATGTATGAATCGATTTATGTGTTTACCGTATGTCTAGCGACTAGAACAAAGCTCCCTGATGACTGGGACCTGACTATCTGATCCACTGACAGATCCTAGGACCCATGGCAGCTTCTGATACAAAGTAAGCAATCAACATACATTTGTTTAATGAATGATTATTTTAGTTTTTCTGTTGCTTGTCCAGTTTTTAAAAGCAGGCATATGCTTCCTCTCACATTTCTGAAGTTCTTTCTCTGCTTTAGCTAGTGCCCCCCTTCCCCCATTTTATCCTGGTCATTTTATTTCACTTAATTTGTCCTTTTACTTTGGAAGAACTGGTTAAAAAATACAATGCTGATTATCTTTTCACCATTTTCAACTTTTTTCTTATAACCTCATTTTATCTTCTTATTTCTAAATTTTGTTAAGAAATTTATTTCTAAACTAATTAGTTTTATTACCATTTTTAGTATATTCTTATTACCTTTTATATTAATAAATACTTATTTTAGTCTCATAAAATAGTTTATCTCCTTAAACAAAATTCCTGTTTTTCGTCACTTCTTTACTTTCTTTCCTGCTTTTAAATAAGAAGTGACAGACTTAAGTACACAGATATGCCCTCTCAGACATGTTTATTATTCCTTCCTCCCTTAGGTTCTCTCTATTTTTCAATAGAGATGACTATGTTTAATCTCAGTTGTTAAGCTTAAATCAAATCTGGGTGGGAGCGTTGTGTCAGTCATTCAGTCATGTCTGACTCTTTGCAATACCATGGACTGTAGCCTGCCAGGCCCCTCTGTCCATGGAATTCTCTAGGCAAGAATACTGGAGTGGGTAGCCATTCCCTTCTCCAGGGGATCTTCCCAACGCAGGGACTGAATTTGGATCTCCGGCATTGCAGGCAGATTCTTCACTGTCTGAGTCACCAGGGGTGCTCAGGTGGGAGTGTCGGATAGTCCCATTCTGACACGTTAGATAACTCAAACATCTGGAAGCCAATAGCCAGTCAGATAAAACTGGGTAATGGCTTTTGACTTACAGCCCAATTTAGAACGAGGTTCTAAAACCCACCATACCAGAAACACCTAATTATCTGGTTACAAACACTTTTTAGAAGTATCCATAGCACAGATAGAAAAGAAGACAGGAAGAAATCCAAATTGTTTATGGATGGAAGCATTAGAGATGGATAGTATCCAAACTATTAGAATTTTAATATGTCAGTCTGTTCTAAGCACTAACGAGAAAAATGAACTTTTTTTTGTTCCCAAGTTAGAAGAGGAAAGAATACTCCCTAAATGGCGATTATCTTCACCCCTGCTCCTGACACGAAAACTAGGGTGAGCCTGACTAAAACAGGACTCATCATCTCTAGATTTTGAAGAATGAACTCCTCCTGCTCTGAAAATTGAGGTGTTTTCCTCTTTTTCAGTCATTTGGTCTCATGCCTGTCTCAGGTAAGAGGTCGCTGAGCCATACCTTCTAAGAAAATACTCTGTCTAATTTTGGTAAGATCCAGCTCTTCACACAAGAGTTCTGAGTCATTAAGTAGCAGTGTGCGTGCATGCGTGTTAAGTTGCTTTAGTTGTGTCTTTGTGACCCCATGGACTATAAACCGTTGGGTTCCTCTGTTCATGGGATCTCCAGGCAAGAATACTAGAGTGGGTTGCTATGCCCTCCTCCAAGGGAGTCTTCCCTACCCAGGGATCGAACCTGTATCTCTTATATCTCCTACATTAGCAGGCAGGTTCTCGACCACTACCGCCACCTGGGAAGCCCAAGAAGCAGTGTAGGAGGTTCTAACTCTCCCAGTTAATTAATTTTAGAGAAATAAGACCTTCGGATAAGACTGAGCAACTTCACTTTCACTTTATTGGCTAGGCTAGAGGTCCTGCAGAGCAAATTGTGTCGCAGATTTTAGCTCTAAGTCACCTGGCCTGCTAACTTTATTTGCCTGCTAACTTTTATTGGAGTTATTACTCCCCAACATCTATCTCCAATATTTACCCCTCTGGGAACTCTCACCTGAGAATATAGTGCATTTGATGCTCTTGCTACTCACAGTAAGATATTCCCAAATCCCCTTCTGATATCATAGATGCCAAGGTTGAACTTCCCTCTGTAGCTAAATCTACTGCCACCAGCCATGGGACACCACCATCAAACCCCTCCAGACACAGCCTGGCACCTCTGCAAAGGGATTAGTTCCGAAAACCTATACATCTTCCCACCACATAGAACTGATTAACTGTGCAGTACCTTAGCCAGGATCAGCTAGGTCTGTTTAGCTGTGGTGTCTTTCGCAAAGGTGATACAGCTGAAGCCCGAACTCAAAGTTACAAGCAATGAAAACACATGCATCTTTTATAATCACATGATTCTACATTCTAGAACACACCCTACAATGGTAAAAATTCTTAGAATCTGGAGGGACAGGGAACAAAGACTGTGACCTCATAAACTTCTGTTCATCTAAGTTCCAGTCACTCTTTCAGCATTATCTGGTTTGAAAAAGGACATTTCCTCTTAGGCCTAATGCCGTTCCCTGAATCTAATCTAGTATGTCCAGATATAAGTGTCATCTTTGTAAGAGCAAATGTGTGCATCAGATGGTTTGTTCCAAATCAACAGTTTCTTTACATTTACATATGTGTGTATATCCATGCACATGTGTCTGTGTATCTTTAAAATGCCATTATTCATGCATATTTGTTACTACATATTTCCTCTGTCCTGAACTGTAACTGTGGATGATTTAAATACTAAAAGATATGCAAACCCTATGATTGAGAGCTATTGGTGAATCTGAATTGTGTCCCCTCAAAATTCTGTTGGAAGTCCTAACCCCTACAATATCATAATGAGAACTTATATGGAAATAGGGTCATTAAAGATGTAATTAGTTAAGCTGAGGTCATGGGAGTGGGCCTCCCAAAAGTTGGAAATTATGATGGAAGTTATGGTAAAGCCTAATTCTAGGGTGCTTCCCGGTGGCTCAGTGGTAAAGAAACCACCCACAATGCAGGAGATGCAAGTTTGATCCTTGGGTCTGGAAGATCCCCTGGAGAAGGAAATAGCAACCCACTCCAGTATCCTTGCCTGGGAAATCTCATGGACAGAGGAGTCTGGTGGGCTACAGTCCATGGGGATGCAAAAGAGTTGGATACAATTTAGCAATTAAACAACAAAATAACAAATTCTTGGGTACTCTGAACTGGAAAGATTATATCCCCATAGCTCAGGTGTCTAGGAGCAGCTATCCTTTAAGAGAAGAGAGGAGCATATGATTAAACTAATCTATTACTCAGTTTGTAGGGTTGCTGTAACAAATACCACAAACTGAGTGACTTAAACAGGATAAAAATTATTTTCTCAGCCATCTGGAGGCTCCTTGGAAGGAAAGTTATGACCAACCTAGACAACATATTAAAAAGCGGAGACATTACTTTGCCAACAAAGGTCTGTCTAGTCAAGGCTATGATTTTTCCAGTAGTCATGTATGGATGTGAGACTTGGACTATAAAGAAAGCTGAGCACTGAAGAACTGATGCTTTTGAACTGTGGTGTTGGAGAAGACTCTTGAGAGTCCCTTGGACTTCAAGGAGATCCAACCAGTCCATCCTAAAGGAAATCAGTCCTGAGCGTTCATTGGAAGGACTGATGTTGAAGCTGAAACTCCAATACTTTGGCCACCTGATGCTAAGAAATGACTCACTGGAAAAGACCCTGATGCTGGGAAAGATAGAGGGGGATGATAGAGGATGAGATGGCTGGATGGCATCACCGACTCAATGGACATGAGTTTGAGTAAACTGCAGGAGTTAGTAACGGACAGGGAGGCCTGGTGTGCTGCAGTCCGTGGGGTCGTAAAGAGTCGGACACGACTGAGCAACTGAACTGAACTGAACTGGAGGCTGAAGTCCAAGATCAAGGAGTCATCAGGGTTAGTTTCCTCCAAGGGCTAAGAGAAAGAATTCATTCCTGGCCTCTCCCCTAACTTACAGTGGTTTTCTGGAAGTCTTTGCTGTTCCTTGGCTTGTAGAAACATCATCTCAGTCTTTGCTTTCATCTTTGCATGATGTTCTCCCTGTGTGTATCATTTGTGTCCAAATTCCCCCTTTTAATAAAGACACCAGTCATATGGGACCAGGGCCCATTTCCATGATCTCAGCTTAACTAATTACATCTTCATTGACCCTATTTCCATATAAGGTCACATTCTGATGTTGTGGGGTTAGGACTTCCAACAGAATTTTGAGGGGACACAATTCAGATTCACCAATAGCTCTCAATCATAGGTTTTGCATATCTTCAACTAACTACTGCAAAATTATTCCCCAAAGTGATTAAACTAATTCACTCCCATCAGCAGTGTACGAGTATTCCTGTTGCTCCACATCCTAGTGAACAGTTGGTATTGTTAGTCCTTAACTTTTGCCCATAAGACAGCAGTAAAATTATTACTTTGCATTTCTTTTCCTAATAGGGAGAATTTCTTTTCTTTTCATGTCTATTGACTGTTCTGTTTCCATTTCTGCCAATGGTTTATTCATTTCTTTTACCTGTTTTTCTATTGTATTCACTAAACCTGTATTAACTGGGTGTCCATTATGTACTAAGTACTATTTCAGGCCCTTGAGATATGGTAGGAAAAAAAATGTCCACCCATACATGACTTATATTTTAGAAAAGGATGATACATAAAAAAAAATATAAGATAACTAGACAGCATACTAGAGGATGACAAGGGCTACAAAGAAAACTGCAGCAGAGAAGAGGGTAAAGAGTGTGTTTATGATGATTTTCAATTTTTAAATCTCAAAGCCAGGGCGGGACACACTGGGAAGGTAACAGTGTGCAAATATTTGAAAGGGGTGAGAGAATGAACCAGGCACCCGCCTGGGGGAAGAGTTTTCCAAGAAAAGGGTTAGAAGAGCAACTATCTGGGTAGGGAGAGGGGAATAGGAGGTTAGGTCTGAGGGGAGGAGGCAGAGGGAGCAACAGTGTTGGACAATGTAGGCAGATGCAAGGACTTTGGTTTCTACACTTTGAGTGAAAAATCACAGAAGAGCAAAATACATTTCAAAGGATTAGTCTAGCTACTGGGTTGAGAATAATAACAGCAAAATAAAAAATATCAGAGTCACCTGTGTGTTGCTATGTTCCATGCATTGAGCCAGGCCCTTTACATATTTACAAACTCATTTGATATACTACAGAGAGGCAAGAACCGAAGCAGGAAGACTTGTTCTGGTTTTTAGTTCTTTTCTTACTGATTGAAGGAAATTCCTTATATATTCTAGGCACCACTTATCTTTTGGTGATTATATGTGGTTGCAAATATCTTCTCCCATTCCGTGGGCTGTTTTATTATTGATGCTTAAGGTAAGCTATATGTAGTCTCAATTTTTTGTGCTCTTCCTCATTGACTTTTTAACATCTGTAGCCCCGCAATTTTTAGTCATTTCCTCTTACCTGCTACCACCGCACTTGGCACAAGCCTCTTTTGGAACACTTACCCCATTACTTATTAACGCATGTCTTGGTCATTGTTCCGTGAATTCCGGGCTGTGAGATCCTGTCGCACAAATTCTGTCCCAGAAACTAACACACAATGGGTGTTCAATAGATCTTTGTAAAGGTACAGGAACTGAGACGAGAGCCATCTAAGAGAACTCTTTCCCTGATTGTGCTAGATAGACTTGTGCACTCCTTGCTCAAGCATCAATATTCCTCATAGGAGTGGGCGGTGCAGCGCCTTTGCCCCCGGGCAGAGCCTCAGCGGGCGGGGCCAAGCTGTTTCCAAGGTGACGGAGCGGCGGCCTCGGCGGTGGATTGAGCGGGTCTGAGAGAGGTTCCCAGAGGGCTGCGCGTCCCGGCTTCTCGGCGCTGTCATGGCGGGCTTGCTGAAGAAGGTGAGACGCGCGGAGGTCACTGCTGGAGTGTAGACTGCGGGAATGGAGTCAGTCCGCGGGTGGTGGCCTAAACTGGTGCGGGCTCGCGAAGCTTCTTGGGGACTCGTTTTGCTGTGCCGCTAGGGGTGACCAGTTTAGCGGTCTCGATTGGAGAGGCAGGAAAAAAAAACTCCGACCCAGAGGCTCTGAGACACTGGTAGCTGGTTTTAGGCCAGTTTTAGTCAAGACAGTGATGGTTTTGCTTTTCTTAGCGTGGGGACCCTCGGAATTGTAGTTAACGGCATGAATCTTGTTTGGTTTTTGAACAGACCACTGGCCTGGTGGGATTGGCTGTTTGTGAAACTCCACATGAGGTATGTACCTCTTTCCTTCCTTCCTGAGTTTCCAAGTAAGCCTAGAGCTCCGCGGCCTTGTTTTTTGAGTGGTTAACGGAATACGGATTTATCCGGCTCCGGCTTACAAGTCGGCGTGAACTCTTAAGACAATAGCGGTATTTAGTATTTCGTTGTTTTGGTGCCACTTTTTATTGTTTTTGTTGCCATGATCTCTTTCTCAAATCATTTTTCTTGTTGACTTTTTCCTTGGCATTCTCGTATAGTCACTTGTACTTTTCTGAATGTTCTCCCGAATCTAAATTGCCGTTTTTCCACCTTTCTCCCCTGCCTCACTTTTCTTAAGTGCCTTAGATTCTATACACTTTTGATTACCTAAGATAGTACCTTAGGAGTTACACCCTTTTGTCATCAGTTTTCCCTTCTAGTGGGACTTTCCCGCTAATATTGTCATGCTTCCATAAAAAAGCAAAACAAAAAAACCCAAAAAGCCTTCCTTGATCTTTTTCCTCCCTCCATAATCACGCCATTTCTCTCCTCTTTGTTTTCTTTTCCTGCTGTCATTACCACAGTTTAGTCTCTTGTTCTTGTTTAGAGAATTGCAACAACTTTGTTACTGGTCTTCTCTGTTGCTCCTTTATCATTTTACTTTAACTCACTACTGCCAGATTAATTTTTCTGAGGCACATATCTAAGCAGAATTTCCATAAATCTTTAAATTGCCCACAGAGTAAAGCCCAAATGCTTTCTTTGACATGCAGAACCACATACAACCCGATTCGCTTTTTCTCTAACCTTATCTCCTAAGCATTTCCTATGTATACTAAACTCTAGCCTCATGCTGTCCAATGAAAATATAATGCGAGTCATAAATATAAACTATGTTTGTATTAATAGTTCAAAATTTTCTAGGAATTACTTTTTTA
The DNA here is from genome assembly GCF_963930625.1 of Muntiacus reevesi. Classification (NCBI taxonomy): domain Eukaryota; kingdom Metazoa; phylum Chordata; class Mammalia; order Artiodactyla; family Cervidae; genus Muntiacus; species Muntiacus reevesi. The sequence continues at coordinate 83,220,742 of NC_089254.1, read as the reverse complement.
ATAAAGAAAGGATTAATATATTTTTAACCAACATATCAAAATATTACCATTTCAATATGTGTATGTGTGTGTGTGTTATTTGCTCAGTTGTGTTCAACTCTTTGCCAGGCCCGGGACTGTAGCTTGTCAGGCTCCTCTGTCCATGGGATTCTCCAGGCCAGAATACTGGAGTGGGTAGCCATGTCCTTCTCCAGGGGATCTTCCCCACCCAGGGATCGGACCTAGGTCTCCAGAATTTCAGGCAGATTCTTTAGTGTCTAAGCCACCACGGAAGCCTATTTCAATATATAATCAATATAAAAATTAATATTTTATAGTCTCTTTTTATGCTAAATGTTCAAAATTTAGTGTGTAGTTACACTTAACAGCACTTGTTAGTTCAGAATTGTCACATTTCAGGGGCTCATTGGCCAAATTTAGTTAGTGACTGCTATATTGGACAACACAATTGTAGGGAAGTAGAACCATGTACTAATTACTTAATACTCCCTATATTTTCTGCCATTCAGTCTTCTGTATGTATGCTGTGTGTAAGATTGCCTTTTCTAACACCTTCAAGTGTCTCAGTCCTGCCATCCCTCCAGTCTGTCTCAGATGCTGCCTTTTCTAGGAAACCTCTGATAGCTGCTGATGGACTCTCTTTCCCTAACAGAATAATAATGCTCTTATTTATTGAAACTTAATGTGGGCCAGGCACTGTTCTAAGTTACACAGTATCCTTTGAAATTGATGTTATTAACACCCCCATTTTAGAACCTAAGTCTCTTCCAAGACCTTGTATTGTCAGACCCTTAAATTTAAAAATGAGGTTAAACCACCCCCCTTCACACACACAATTCAGATTATATGTTATCCGACAAGCTCTACATTAGTATAGTAAAATACTCTCTATTATGGAACATCATAGTCAAGTATAAAGTCTAAATATGCAGAGTACTTTTTAATAAAAATGATTCTTAGAGGCCCTCAAGGTTGGTATACAATACCATACATATACAATATATATGGTAAATATATATGAATGAAACTAGGTATTGCACCTATGGTGTTATACAATTAAACTAAAACAAATCTCAAATACAAAGAAATAATAAGGAAAAATTCTTCATTACTTGGTATGTTTATTATTATACTTACTATTAATGTACTGTTGTGAATTCGGATCTGCTATAATAACTTTTCCTGTGGCTCTGATAAAGAATCCGCCTGCCAATGCAGGAGACCAGGATTTGATCTCTGGGTGGGGAAGATCCTCTGGAGGAGTAAATGGCAACCCACCCCAGTATTCTTACTTGGGAAATCCCATGGACACAGCAGCCTGTGGGCTACAGTCCAAACGGTCGCAAGGAGTTGGACACACCTGAGTGACTGAGCGGCAGCAGCAAAAGGGGGTAGATAAGCATAAACAAGAAGAAATTGCAGCAAGGAATAATTAAATGCTTTTTTTAAAAACAGATGTGAATTTTTAAAAAAAATATCATCTATGAAACTTTAAAATCTTTGGTGATATTTTAAACTGGAAATATGTATGTTGTCTTTTCAGAGGCTAAAAATATTGTATACAAAAATTCTTGATGTTCTTGGACACATCCCTAAAAATGCAGCGTATAGAAAGTATACAGAACAGATTACAAATGAGAAGCTGAGTATGGTTAAAGCGGTAAGTAGCTAACTTGGTTTGTTTTTCAAGGATTTTTGGTGTGCAGTGTAACATTTAACAAAGCAAATTCACTTGATTACTTTTTGCATATTCTGCACACTTTCCTCTCTCATTTCTATTCTCCTTCCTTTCATGTGTTTCTGCCATTGTTTCTCCCTTTCATTCATCTGACTCCTGTCTACCTGAGTACTTTTTAAATCACAAGCACTACTAAACACAGGATTGAAAGAATAAAATCAAGTCCCTTCCTTACATTAACATTATAACTTTCTTTTACCTCCATTACCTGTCCAGCCCTTTATTGATCTTTTACCTCTTATCTATCGATACATCAATCTTTATTTCATTTTTCTACTTTTAGAGTAGAGAAGAATGAAAGCAAAACTGAAAAAAAATATGTATGTTGTGTTTAACATCTGTCAGGACTAGCTATTTTAAAAAGTGCTTCGTTACCAAAAAAAACAAGAGGACCAAGTTAGTTTCTTAACTGCCAAAAATTATATTGAGCATTGTTATGGACGGAATATGTCCTCCCAGATGCATATTTTGAAGCCCCAACCTCCAGTGCAGAGTAATTAAGATTAATGAGAGCATAAGAGTGGTACCTGATCCAATAGGATCAGTGTTATAAGAAGAGACACCAGAGAGTTCTTGTTTGAAGAAGAGACACCAGAGAGTTGGCATTCTTTGCCATGTAAGGACACAGCAAGAAGGTCAATGTCTATGAGCCAGGAAGAGAGCTCCCAACAGAAACGGACTCTGTTGTACCTTGGCCTTGGATTCCAGTCTCCAGAATTGTGAGAAAATACATTTTTCTCGATTGAGCCATTCAGTCTGTGTGTGGTATTTTGTTATGACAGCCCAGGTATACTAATAGAAGCATTTTACAGCTTCTGAATCATAGACCCTAGTCAGGCACACAATAGACTGCTGCCACTTCTTTTATACCAAACTATATTGCACTCTTGGTAAATTTCCACACTAGTTATTTCATGGACTTTTGTTATTATACAAAGTAGTGTCTATAAACCCCCAAAGTAATTTACATGCATGTAGTAAGTGGCCCTAATAAAGTTTTCTCTACTGAGATCACCAACCTCAGTAGTCCAGAGGGAATTCTTATATTTTCTGCAGGTATATGGCAAAACAGTACCATTTGATTTGGAACTTATGTTCTTATCTTTGCAGATCTGGAAGTAATTTGCAAATTTTATGTATCTAAGGGAGATATTACCATTTCTTTTCAATTCCTCTCTAAGGAAAATGGGCTGATTTATTTTTTCTCATCTCTGAATAAGAAATTTCATTTTTTTTTTTTTATGAGATGAATTTCTTCACCTGTGTATTCTACTCTTTCTCTGCCTTTCCTTCTCCATAACCTTCTGTTCAGGTCAGTCACTCAGTCGTGTCTGACTCTTTGAGACCCCATGGCCTGCAGCACATCAGGCCTCCCTGTCAATCACCAACTCCTGGAATTTAGTGAAACTCATGTCCATTGATCAGTGATGCCTTCCAACCATTTCATCCTCTGTCTCCGCTTCTCTTCCCGCCTTCAATCTTTCCCAGCATCAGGGTCTTTTCCAGTGAGTCAGTTCTTTGCATCAGGTGCCCAAAGTATTGGAGTTTCAGCTTCAACATCAGTCCTTCCAATGAGTATTCAGGACTGATTTCCTTTAGAATGGATTGGTTGGATCTCCTTGCAGTCCAAGGGACTCTCAAGAATCTTCTGCAACACCACAGTTCAAAAGCATCAATTCTTGGCCCTCAGCTTTCTTTATGGTCCAGCTCTCATATGACAACTGAAAAAACCATAGCCTTGACTAGACGGACCTTTGTTGGCAAAGTAATGTCTCTGCTTTTTAATGTGCTGTTTAGGTTGGTCATAGCTTTTCTTCCAAGGAGCAAGTGTCTTTTTAATTTCATGTCTGCAGTCATCATCTGCAGTGATTTTGGAGCCAAAAAAAATAAAGTCAGTCACTTTTTCCATTGGTTCCTCATCTGTTTGCTGTGAAGTGATGGGGCCAGATGCCATGATCTTAGTTTTCTGAAAGTTGACGTTTAAGCCAACGTTTTTACTCTCCTCTTTCACTTTCATCGAGAGGCTCTTTAGTTCTTCTTCACTTTCTGCTATAAGGGTGGTGTCATATCTGAGGTTATTGTTATTTCTCCTGGAAGTCTTGATTCCAGCTTGTGCTTCATCCAGCCCGACATTTCACATGATGTACTCTGCATATAAGTTAAATAAGCAGGGTGACAATATACACTCTTGACATACTCCTTTTCCTATTTGGAACCAGTCTGTTGTTCCTTGTCTAGTTCTAACTGTTGCTTCCTGACCTGCATACAGATTTCTCAGGAGGCAGGTCAGGTGGTCTGGTATTCCCTTCTCTTAAAGAATTTTCCACAGTTTGTTGTGATCCACATAGTCAAAGGCTTTGCCATAGTCAATAAAGCAGAAGTAGATATTTTTCTGAAACTCTCTTCCTTTTCCGATGATCCAGTGGATGTTGGCAATTTGATCTCTGGTTCCTCTGCCTTTTCTAAATCCAGCTTGAGCATCAGCTTGAGCATCTGGAAGTTCACGGTTCATGTATTGTTGAAGCCTTGCTTGGGTAATTTTAAGCATTACTTTGGTAGCATGTGAGATGAGTGCAATTGTATGGTAGTTTGAGCATTCTTTGGCATTGCCTTTCTTTGGGATTGGAATGAAAACTGACCTTTTCCAGTCCTGTGGCCACTGCTGAGTTTTCCAGATTTGCTGGCATATTGAGTGCAGCACTTTCACAGCATCATCTTTTAGGATTTGAAATAGCTCAACTGGAATTCCATCACCTCCACTAGCTTTGTTCGTAGTGATGTTCCCTAAGGCCCACTTGACTTTGCATTCCAGGATGTCTGGCTGTAGGTGAGTGATCACACCATCAAGATTATCTGGGTCATGAGGATATTTTTTGTTCAATTCTTCTGTGTATTCTTGCCACCTCTTCTTAATATCTTCTGCTTCTATCAGGTCCCTACCATTTCTGTCCTTTATTGAGCCCATCTTTGCATGAAATGTTCCCTTGGTATCTCTAATTTTCTTGAAGAGATCTCTAGTCTTTACCATTCTATTGTTTTCCTCTATTTCTTTGCATTGATTGCTGAGGAAGGCTTTCTTATACCTCCTTGTTATTCTCTGGAACTCTGCATTCAAATGGGTATATCTTTCTTTTTCTCCTTTGCCTTTCACTTCTTTTCTCAGCTATTTGCAAGGCCTCCTCAGACAACCATTTTGCCTTTTTGCATTTCTTTTTCTTGGGGATGGTTTTGGTCACTGCCTCCTGTACAGTGTCAGAAACCTCCGTCCATAGTTCTTCAGGCACTCTGCCTATCAGATCTCATCCCTTGAATCTATTTGTCACTTCCACTGTATAATCGTGAGGGATTTGATTTAGGTCATACCTGCTCTAGTGGTTTTCCCCACTTTATTCAGTTTAAGTCTGAATTTGGCAATAAGGAGTTCATCATCTGAGCCAGTCAGCTCCTGGTCTTGTTTTTGCTGACTGTATAGAGCTTCTCCATCTTTGACTGCAAAGTATATAATCAGTCTGATTTCGCTATTGACTGGTGATGTCCATGTGTAGAGTCTTCTCTTTTGTTCTCTGTAACCGTTTTCCCCTTTAATTATTTCTTTGTTTTTCTTTTAGTCTCCCATTTTATCATCATCTTTCAGTTAACCTCAAAATATATTTAGCTTTTTCTTACTTAAGAGAGAACCTACCCTTACGTTTCCTTTCCTTTTGCCAGAGTCAGGCAAAGAACAGTTCACCTTTACTGCTTTCACTTAGTTCTAAAATTCTTTTCTGACCTCTTGTCTTATTTCAGTCATCTTATAACTAAGTTGGCTGTGTATAGTTCCATCATATTTCATTCTGGTTTACTATGGTATCCTTTTGGTGTTTTCTCAAAGGCGAGTTTGAGTTTATGTTTGGCTGGTTTAACCATCCAGCCACCTTTATCTGCGTGATGTTGCTGTACAGCCAGATTTGGGAGCCAGTGTGGAAGATAAGCCCTTTTCGTCGTTTGGAGGCCCCCTGAGATCTGGCTCTCAGTTGTCTTCTCAGTCTTACCTTGTCATTTCCTGTTTTGTACACTATGCTTCACTAACACAGACTGTTGACAGTTATATGAATTCCATGTGATTTTATTTTTGGTTTCTTTGTTTTTCTGTTTCTCCTTCCTCCAATAGCCTTACTTTCTCTGCCAGGCAGTTCTTATTCAGCTCTCAAGATCTGTCACTTCCTCTGTGAAGCCTTTTATATCTCTAGTAGTCTATAAACTACTTATAAATTGCATTTTTCTTTTTATCTAAAAAATCTAGCTTAGTGCCTGACATTTAATAAGTTCCTTAGAAATGTTTGTTTATCCAAAGTGCCTATTACAAATAGTTTTTAAGAACATTAAGCACTGTTTATTAATAATATCTATATTGCTGAATCCTGTTGGAGAAAATCAGCACAGATTTTACACTGCCCCAATAGAGCCATAGAATCTTCAGTGACTGTTGTAATGATTGTGAAGTTTATATTTGCTAAATTTAAAATGGAAATAAAAATAAATTTTTCCCCCCAGATTATACTAGGGAGATAGTATAGTGGTAAAAAGCATTGGTTTGTGGCCTTTGTGGAATTTTCATCTCAGGTCTAATACTTACTTGGTGAGTTGGCATATGGCCCATTTTCTGTCTCAGTTTCATCTATAACATGGGTATAAAAAAACAAAAAACAAAAAAACATGGGTATAATAATACCTGCCTTCATCTCTTGTTAGCACTGAATGGGTGATATATGTACAGTTGCTTAACACAGTTGCAAGCATATAGGGAGCATTCAGTTCATGGTACCTTATTAAGCTTGGTGGCATTACACCGTTAGTAAATAAAAATCACATTATTGACTCAAGTAAGACAAATTTTGAATTGTTTTTCCAACACAGGTTTTTCCTGAGTTGAAAATAATGTTGAATATTCCTTGCCTTCTTTATATTCTTCCTCCTGGGTCTTATAATGACCAGCTTCCCTGTTTAGGCTTCATAGCTTAGTCATTTTGAGTTAAATAGTCTTTATCAAACCTATTCATCTGCTTTCTTTTTCCTTTTCTATTTTGTATGTGTCTAGGACACACTTACTGCATGTGTCATATACCACATATGGTTCTGGGCATGGAAGCTAGTGCCTACATGACAGTGAACAAAACATAAAAATTCCTGCCTTGGAGATTATACACTAATGATGGGAGGCAAATAAATAAATAAGTGAATAAAGAAGTACATTACATAGTATGTTAGAATATAGTATAAAGTGAAGGAAATTAAAAAAGGAAGAAGGATATATAGGAGGTACTCGGGTGATGAAGGATGTTATAGTATGTATCAGTTTCCTATGACTGCTATAACAAATTACAACAACCTTGGTGAGTTAAAACAACAGAAATTTATTGTCTTGCATTTCTGGAAGCCAGAAGTCTAAAATGAGTAGTATCAGGACCCAAGTCAAGGTATCAGCAGGCCTGCATTCCCTTTGGAGGTTCTAGGATAGAATTCATTCCTTGCCTCTTTAAGGAATGGTGGACTTTTGGTATTCCTTGGCTTATGACTAAGTCATTCCAGTCTTTGCCTTTGTGGCCACATTACTTTCTTCTCTGCCTCTGTCTTACAAGGACACATATGATTGTATATTTAGGGCCCACTCAGATAACCTAGGATAATCTCCCCATTCCAAGATCTGTACTCACATCTGCAAAGTATTTGCCATATAAAGTAACATTCACAGATTCCAGGGACTAGTTCATGTGCATTTTGTGTGGCATTGTTCCAGCCTACCACTATATACATTGTCAGAGTACTCCCATTAAGAAGATGTATGAGCGAAGACTTTGATGAAAGTGGAGGAACATGGCATACAGATGACTTGGGTCAGTCAGCAGACGCCCTGAGACAGATGTCAATTCCTATAGAAAATAACTTTTTTTTTTCCTCTTTCTTTTCATTCTATTTATTAAGCCAAGAAAATACCCTGTTTACATTTGCACATGTATATATTGGACATGGTTTCTGACTCTCAAAAACTGTAGTCTACTAGAAAATAAATACATGTTATTGAATGTTCTAGTTACTATATTAACATCTCTCTTTACAAAACCTTTTATTGAATAATATACAGAAAGAAATGTGCAGAAGTCATAAGCATAGGACTTGATGTATTTTTCACAAAGCAATCCACGTGTCAACACCAAATCAAAAAGAGAACAATTCCAGAATGCCCAAACCCTCTCTTTCCCCTCAAGGTTATTACCCTCCTAAAGATAGCTACTCTTCTTACCTCAAATACCACAAATTCATTTTGCCTGGTTTTGAACTTTTTATTAGTGGAATCATCAATATGTTTTTAGTTTCTTTTGCTTAATATTATGTTTGAGAGAATTATCTGTGTTGCATACAGTTTTAGTTTGTTCATCCTCATTGCTCTATGGTATTATATTCAAATATTATAATTTATTCTTTTATTTATGGTCATTTGGATTGTTTTTAGTTTGGAGCTGTAATTTGTGCTACTTTGAACATTCTTGAACCTGTCATTTGGTTAATGTACTATGCATTTCTGTTTGATCTCTATCTAGGAGTAGAGTTCTAGGTCATAGGGTAGCATTTATTTTTAATGCTAATGTTTAAAGGATAGGAAATACTCAGAGAATAAAACTTTATTTAAAATCTGTATTTCAGAAAACTGCATTAAACATCATATTCTTACCCTTGATAAGCATATCATTAAATATTTAACCCTTTTAATATTAAGACAGAAAAGCAATAAAATAGTAGAGAGACAAAATGGCTTTTCACCACATATTTGGTACAAAGTAGCAACGGTACAGGGAAAGAAAAGTTAATTATGTCTGTCACATTAATTTCTTTTTGTGCTGCTTTGTTTAAATATGTTTTTCTCTTTTCTCCTTAAATTACAGGAACCAGATGTTAAAAAACTAGAAGAGCGACTGCAGGGTGGCCAAATAGAAGAGGTGATTCTTCAGGTAAAGAAAAAATTGAGCATTCAGATATTTGGCTTCAAGTGCTCAAAGACACAATGTATAGAGGTATAAAACTGACTTTCCAGAAAGAAAGGAAAACTAAAATTTTTAATTTATATCAACTCATCAAATATAAGACTAGTCACATAAGAAAATACATACTCTGACATATGTCAGTTAAATATTTATTATCATTTTGACTTTTGAAGGTTAAATTTTTATAGTGCATGTCTTTTTTTTGTATTTCATATTTTGTAAATTATATCTTTAATGTTTTTACTGTGTTTATATTTTCTTGTTTGAGTTTTTTTTTTTTTCTTTTTTCTTTTTTTTTTTGACTATGTTGCATGGCATGAGGGTATCTTAATTCCCCAACCAGGGATCAAACCTGTACCCTGTGCAGTAGAAGCATGAAATCCCAATCACTGGAAGGCCAGGGAAGTACCAACTTTTGTTTTGTTTTTTTTTTAATGAAATATTAACCTTTAATTTTTGCTATATTGTCTGCTTTTTTTTTTTTTTTTTAAGTCTGTCTTTGCCTTTTGACTTCAGTTGAATATTTTCTCCCATATGTAGAGATTTAAAAATTTTTTATTTGGTAAAATCACCTTCCCCTTTCTCACCTCCCCTACAATCCCCCCTCCTTCTCAATATTATAGGTCTAGAATGTCTTCCCCTTATAAGAATCTAATAAACATTCAACTATGTTTCATTTAATTTTTTTTAATATTTTTAAAAAGTGTAACCATTTCTTTTTTTTCTTCCTTTTTATCAAAGTATATTACCATGATATACAATCATATACAATTGTACAGTGATATACACGATATACAATGATATACCAATGATACAGAAATTCAAAAGAATTGTTGGAGGTCTTTCCTAAAAGAGGAATGGAGCATTCAGATAGCTTTCTATAAATGTAGACTGTTCAGTCACTCAAAGGCCTGTTTTCTTGGCCTTTCTATTCCTTTGCTGGGTGGAATATGGTACTAGATATAGTATTGCGGGAACTTGCCACAAACTTATTATTTTCCTCCTATTCCTCTTTTATACCTGATTTCACTTGGATCTTGACTTTAGTTTAATTGATATATTAATTTATCATGCAATTAAAGTCTTAGGGTACACTAAGTATTTTTAAGTTAGCTGTGTAATTCTCACATCTTCATGGGCAATATTAAGGTCAAATTAATTTTAATAATGTTTTATTTAACCTAAGAGATCTAAAATATCATTGAAACATATCATCGATATAGAAAGTAAGACACTGAAGAAGTTTTTTGAATACTAAGTGTTTAAAATCTGAGGTGTATTTTATACTCTCAGCACATCTGAATTTGAACTAGCTATATTTTTAGTGTTCTCTCAATAGTCATAGGTAGGAAGTGGCTCTGTTATTGGACAGCCCATTTCTAGAGGGCCAATATGAGAGAAATAAGGAAAGGATAGTGTGTTGGAGGCCGGAGGAGAGGAAGGGAGTGGAGCTACATGTAGCTGAGTTGAGCTCTGTGATCTCAGTGATATTCAAGGATATGGACCCTCCCCAGCCTGGGCTTCCCAGGTGGCTCAGTGGCAAAGAAGCCACCTGCCAATGTAGGAAACTCAGGTTCAATCTTAGACTTGGGGAGGTTCCCTGGAGAAGGAAATGGCAACCCATTCCATATCCTTGCCTGGAAAATCCCATGGACAGAGGAGCGTGGTGGGCCACAGCTCACGGGGTTGCAAAAGAATTGGAGACAACTTCTCTATTAAACAACAACAACCCTCCCCAGCCTGCTGTCACTTGGGGAAATAGAGAAAGATGAGTGTTCAAGAGAAACAGGCCACAGGGCATTCAGAAAAAAAGCAATCCTTAAGGATATTTTTAATCAGTATTTTCCCCAATTTCAGCAATAAATACCTCTGGCCCCAGATAACTCTGGAGTTCTATGCAGACCTATAAGACGTTCTAGAAATAACACCCAAAAAAGATGTTCTTTCATCATAGGGGACTAGAATGCAGAAGGAGGAACTCAGCAGATACCTGGAATAACAGACAAATTTGGCCTTGGAGTACAAAATGAAGCAGGGCAAAGGTTAACAGAGTTTTGCCAAGAGAATGCACTGGTCATAACAAACACCCTCTTCCAACAACACAGGAGAAAACTCTACACATGAACATCACCAGATGGTCAACACCGAGATCAGATTGATTATATTCTTTGTGGCCAAAGATGGAGACGCTCTATACAGTCAGCAAAAACAATACTTCAAGCTGACTGTGGCTCAGGTCATGAACTCCTTATTGCCAAATTCAGACTTAAATTGAAGAAAGTGGGGAAAACCACTAGACCAGGTATGACCTAAATCAAATCCCTCACGATTATACAGTGGAAGTGACAAATAGATTCAAGGGATGAGATCTGATAGGCAGAGTGCCTGAAGAACTATGGACGGAGGTTTCTGACACTGTACAGGAGGCAGTGACCAAAACCATCCCCAAGAAAAAGAAATGCAAAAAGGCAAAATGGTTGTCTGAGGAGGCCTTGCAAATAGCTGAGAAAAGAAGTGAAAGGCAAAGGAGAAAAAGAAAGATATACCCATTTGAATGCAGAGTTCCAGAGAATAACAAGGAGGTATAAGAAAGCCTTCCTCAGCAATCAATGCAAAGAAATAGAGGAAAACAATAGAATGGTAAAGACTAGAGATCTCTTCAAGAAAATTAGAGATACCAAGGGAACATTTCATGCAAAGATGGGCTCAATAAAGGACAGAAATGGTAGGGACCTGATAGAAGCAGAAGATATTAAGAAGAGGTGGCAAGAATACACAGAAGAATTGAACAAAAAATATCTTCATGACCCAGATAATCTTGATGGTGTGATCACTCACCTACAGCCAGACATCCTGGAATGCAAAGTCAAGTGGGCCTTAGGGAACATCACTACGAACAAAGCTAGTGGAGGTGATGGAATTCCAGTTGAGCTATTTCAAATCCTAAAAGATGATGCTGTGAAAGTGCTGCACTCAATATGCCAGCAAATCTGGAAAACTCAGCAGTGGCCACAGGACTGGAAAAGGTCAGTTTTCATTCCAATCCCAAAGAAGGGCAATGCCAGAGAATGTTCAGCTACTGCGCAGTTGCACTCATTTCACTCACTAGTTAAGTAATGCTCAAAATTTTCCAAGCCAGGCTTCAACAGTATGTGAACCATCAACTTCCAGCTGTTCAAACTGGATATAGAAAAGGCAGAGGAACCAGAGATCAAATTGTTAACATCTGTTGGAGTATCAAAAGAGTAGAATTCCAGAAAAACATCTACATCTGCTTTATTGACTACACCAAAGCCTTTGACTGTGTAGATGGCAACACACTGGAAAATTCTTCAAGAGATGGGAATACTAGACCACCTGACCTGCCTCCTGAGAAATCTGTATACAGGTCAAGAAGCAACAGTTAGAGCCGGACATGGAACAACAGACTGGTTCCAAATCGGGAAAGGAGTATGTCAAGGCCGTATGTTGTCACCCTGCTTATTTAGCTTATATGCAGAATACATCATGCGAAATGTCGGGCTGGATGAAGCACAAGCTGGAATGCAGATTTCCAGGAGAAATATCAATAACCTCAGATATGCAGATGACACCACTCTGACGGCAGAAAGTGTAGAGGAACTAAAGAGCCTCTTGAACGTGAAAGAGGAGAGTGAAAAAGCTGGCTTAAAACTCAACATTCAAAAACAAAGATCATTGCATCCAGTCCCATTACTTCATGGCAAATAGAGGGGAAACAATGGAAACAGTGAGAAACTTTTTTTTGGGGGGGGGATGGGGCTCCTAAATCACATGGATGGTGACTGCAGTCATGAAATTAAAAAGACACTTGCTGCTTGGAAGAAAAGCTATGACAAACCTAGACAGAGAGACATTACCTTGCCGACAATGGTCCATCTAGTCAAAGCTATGATTTTTCCACCAGTCCTGTATGGATGTGAGAGTTGGACTATAAAGAAAGCTGAGCACTGAAGAATTGATGCTTTTGAACTGTAGTGTTGGGGAAGACTCCTTGGACTCCAGGAAGATTCAATCATCCACCCTAACGGAAATCAGTCCTGAATATTCATTGGAAGGACTGATGCTGAAGCTGAAACTCCAATACTTTGGCCACCTGATGGCGAAGAACTGACTCACTGGAAAAGATAAAAGGAAAAATTGAAGGCAGGAGAAGGGGACGACAGAGGTTGAGATGGTTGGATGACATCACTGACTCAAGGGACATGAGTTTGAGTAAACCACGGGAGTTGGTGATGGACAGGGAGGCCTGGCGTGCTGCACTCCCTGGGGTCGCAAAGATTCGGACATGACTGAGCGACTGAGCTGAACTGATTCTTTAACTCATTGTTTGTATACATTTTAGACTGTTACTACTAAGTGTATTTGCCTCTTCTACATCACTGGCATAGAAACTAAGCACCCATTCTGTGTTTGAATCCTTCTCTGATGTTCTGAGAAGTGTTCAGTAGTATTCTTCTAGCTGGCCAGAGTTATCATAGATCTTTTGCTGTAGAAAATAATGTGAAGCAAAAAGATAGCTAAAATCTATTAGTTAAATGTTATAAATTGCGTTTGAAAGGAAAATAAATGTAACATAATCTGATTAAGGAAACTGATTTGATTGATCAATAAAAATACACCTGTTGTATTCTATTATTATATTCCATAGATCTCTGCTTTACAAATTGTTGGTCTAAAGTGATTATGAATCACGAAACCAAAGGACTGTGACTAGTTTTGTTTTTTTTTTTACATTCATCAGAAAATTGAGTATGACAGCTAGTAAAGGTAATATTTTTAGTTTTGTTTTAGTTATATGTGTATGTCATGGATCCTTTACTCACCAAATGAAATTTGAATACTCTAAAAGCAAATTTTAGTCAAATAGAAAAATCAAAAGCCATCCTTTCTCACTCATGATGAAGGTAATTTTAAGTATGTTCTACATTTGATGATGAAACAGCGTATTAGGTATTAACATGTACAAGGTAGTTCTAATAGTTATATTTCAGTTATTAGCTATGGTAAATACCTACCAAGCAATATAATCAAATGATCTTTTAAAAATCTTTTATTAACAGGCTGAAAATGAACTTAGTCTGGCAAGAAAAATGATCCAGTGGAAACCATGGGAGCCTTTAGTGGAAGAGCCTCCAGCCAGCCAATGGAAATGGCCAATATAAACAGCATTAACTAACTTATCTGTTGATAGGAGACTGATGTAATTAAATATTCTGTTATGTGTTAAAAAATGTTTCCATATTATTGACATCATCAAGAAAACTGATACAGAACACATTTAAGCGATTTGTTAAAGTTGATGATTGTGGTAATTTGAAAATTCAGTTTTTGATTTGTAGAGCATTCATTCAAATTATTTCAAAGGTAATTTTTTTTAAAGGTTGTGTTTTAAAACCTGTGTTTTTTTTTTAAAAAACAGGTTTCAATTAAATTTTTCCAAAACTTAATTGGAAAAATCCCTATAGATCTTCACTGTGGGGCCATATTCGAAAGGTGAAGTATTTTTAGTAGTGTCTTCAACAGATGATTTAATTTTTTTATTCTGGAAAAACAGAAAAGATAATTATTATTGTTGTTGAAACAAATTAATAGGTCACTGTTTAAAGTGAAGTAGTAAGGAAAAAACCATCAAATTAGAATTCATTGTACACTTGGGAAAATTGATTTGGTATTTGAAAGAAAGATTTTTATTTATAGTAATAGTTGGAAAAACTTTTCCTTTTGTCTCATTTAGGGAAATTAGTTTTCTGGCCCTTAGTCTTTAGTTTTCTTGATAACCAAAGTATATCAGTATAGAGAGAGAATTTCTGTAAAAGAGGAGACACTAAAAATTCTTAGGAACTGTTTATCTGACATACAGATAGGCTTATATTCAAAACATCTTAGTTGTATGCTTATAACTTCAAAGTGGAATCGTTAAGTAGTTTTCACTAATTTTCAGTATAAGTGCAGCTGGGTATCAAACAGAAGATAACTGCTGTTCAAAGAAAGAAGCAGTTTGGTAAGTTTAAGGTTAAACAAAAATAAAATTACTTTTCATTTGTCCTTTTCTTTTTGTTAATAGCCGCCTATCATTTCTAAATACTTAAATTTGGTAGTTTTTACCTTCAAAGGTAGTATTTTTATTTTTTTATTTTTTCGCCGTCGAAGGCAGCTAACATTATTCTGTGATGCTGGTGGGGCCAGGAGTGAGCAGCCTGTCGGCCTCCGTGTCTGAGCTGGCTTCCCTGAGGGCCGCCTGGTCCACATTTGCAAAGTGGGGCACAGGTGGGTCAACAAGAGGTTGACCATCTTCTCTGTGGTCAGCCCAGCTGTGGGCCTGCCTCGCACTTGCTTCAGGCTGCTCCCTCAGGTCCACCTTGGTCTTGTCACCAGATTCTTCCCCTAGCAGATTTGGGGACCTATGCTACAAGGGGAAGACTTGTTGGGTTGTCTTCAGATGTTAAGTTCCTTTACCTGATGCTCCAGCAGGCTTTTCAAATGAGCCTTCACACAAGACCAGCTCTTCTAATGCTTTCTGACAAGCAAGATGGTATTCTGGAGAGTCTGTGTCCTTTTTCACAAGGTACTCTTCCATAAATCGAAGATCACTTTCTTTATTCTCAAGAAACCAAAATCTTTAGGTCTTGTAGGACTTAGTGTTCTTTAACTGCAGAAAGAGGACTTTAGATCTTGAACCCTTGCCAGTTCCCCAGTTATCTATTAACATATCAGACCTCAATCACTAGAAGGTAGTTGCTAATCTCATGTTTGTTTGTTTTTTCTTCTAAGGGAGAAAATCCCAACAGTGCTCCATAGAAGAAAATTCCCAAATATAGGCTAATATCAGCCTTTTCTTTTTCTTCCAGCTTCTATGGTTATATCAACAAATAGAAGTTAAAGAAACCACCTGTGCAAGCGTGTTCTGGGGTCCAGGGTAGAACAGCAAATTATTGAACATACCATGAGTATTTTGCATTTGAGGGCAGAATTTCCTTTGACGCTCAGTACTCAGTGGGATTACAGCCTAAAATACAATTACAGTAATTTTATGAGACAAAAGTAAATGAGAAGGTAAGAGTTGGTTTAGAGGAGGATGAAGAGGTTCATTTTAAATAGAAGTCACAAGTTGTAGAGGAGTAAAACATGCCATCCCACTAAGTCTCCGGTATGCTGATTATTTTGAGCTGAAAACAAGGCCTAAAGACTCGGGAAGAAATTTTGAAGTAAGTTATCACCATACATAACTGTAATACGAACTAGGTGTTCACACAGGGAGGAACCTAGCAAAGTCTCTTAAAATTCTGGTGTCTTACTCCGCATGGCCTAACAAACATTTACCAAACATTTGTTTTTCTATATACTGGTGAAATGCTGTCCTCCCCACGAAGTCCCAAACCACAGCCTGCAGCAGCATCTTCTGTCTTTAGGTGAAAGTGGTATGCAATATGAGGGTTTTAGCCGTTTTGGTGAGTTACTTGGGTTTTCCTGGGTTACTCCCATGAATACGTATTATGAAAATGTGTCTGATTTTTCTCTTGTGTCTTCAGTCAGTTCAATAGCTCAGTTGCATCTGATTCTTTGCAACCCCATGGACTGCAGCAGACCAGGATTCCCTGTCCATCACCAACTCCTGGAGCCTGCTCAGACTCATGTCCATTGAGTTGGTGATGCCATCCAACCATCTCATCCTCTGTTGTCCCTTTCTCCTCCTGACTTCAATCTTTCCCAGCATTAGGGTCTTTCCAGTGAGCATCAGGTGGCCAAAATATTGGAACTTCAGTTTCAGCATCAGTCCTTCCAATGAATATGCAGGACTGATTTCCTTTAGGATGGACTGGTTTGATCTTGATGTTTCCAAGGGACTCTCCAAGAGTCTTCTCCAACACCACAGTTCAAAAGCATCAATTGTTTGGTGCTCAGCTTTCTTTATAGCCCAACTCTCACATCCATACATAACTACTGGAAAAACCATAGCTTTGACTAGATGGACCTTTGTTGGCAAAGTAATGTCTCTGCTTTTGAATATGCTGTCTAGGTTTGTCATAGCTTTTCTTCCAAGGAGTAATCGTCTTTTAATTTCATTGCTGCAATGACCATCTGCAGTGATTTTGGAACTCAGAAAAATAAGTCAGCCACTGCTTCCACTGTTTCCCATCTGTTTGCCATGTAGTGATGGGACCGGATGCCATGATCTTCGTTTTTTGAATGTTTTAAGCCAGCCGTTCCCTGCCTCTGTGTTTTTAAAAGCATGTGTTGAAATGTCATTATTTTCAGCCTGAATCCCTTGTGTGACTCTTGAGCACTGCCAGCCCATAAGAAAACAAACGTTGTATTAAGACAATTAGGATTTAAGGAAAGCGTATTCTAATTTGCTATTTTTCTCATAATTTCCTTCACTAGGAAGTGGCTAATAACTTCTAAATAAAAACATACAAATAAATTTCTCCAGTCCCCATCAATAATTCAATTCCTGTATTCTATTCCCACTTTGACTTTGTCAAGGAGGAAGACATTTTCCTCTAGTCTTCTAGGTTCTTCTGACTGGTCTAAGACTTAAAATGACATGACATGGAATGGCAGTGCTCAAGAGTCACACGAGGGACCAGGCTGAAAATAAGGACTTTTCAACACTTTCAACACATGTTTTTTATAAACACAGTGGCAGGGGAACGGGGACATGCAAAGCACATATAGAAACATGAAATAGAAAAAATTAAAAAAATTTGGAATATACTATAAAGTTCAAATCTAGCTTGCTATGCACTGCTAATGAGTTTTCCAAGTGGTCTTTCAGCTTACATTAGATGCTCAGTTTTTGTTGTGTACTCACATGAAGTGGATTAGCTTCCTTCTATATATAACTAGCTGAAAAGTATCTTAGGGATTTCTCATAATCTTCAAATATGTTGGTTTCTTTTTCAAGTGAACATATTAGCTATTTTTAAAGATAAACATTACCATTTTATGATAGAACATTTCATTTAACTTCTTCAGTAAGAAAAGGAGGCTTAATTCATTTTCTTAGGGTAAATTCCTTAAATTATAAACTCCAAAAATTTTTAAAAATGGAAAGTTTTTTCATAACTCATTTGCAAGTAAAACTTGATTGCATTGATATGAGGCTGTTTATGCTCTTTATGCTACTTTAATGTGGTTATGAATATATTTTGCCACAGAAGTATTAATATATTTGATTCTGGAGTATTTCCGCAGACCCACTGAATGTTTAACAAAATATACAGTACATGTCCGTGTGTGTGTTAGTCACTCAGCCGTGTCTGATTCTTTGCTACCCTGTGGGCTGTAGCCCGCCACCAGGCTCCTCTGTCCATGGAGTATTTCAGTAGAGAATACTGGAGTGTGTTGCCATTCCCTTCTCCAGAGGATCTTCCCACCCAGGGATCAAATCTGGGTATCCTGCATGGCAGGCAGATTCTTTTCCATCTGAGCCACCAGTGAAGCCCATTATATATTCATATCACCATTCAAAACAGAGTAGGAAATGGAACCCCACTCCAGTATTCTTTCCTGGGAAATTCCATTGGCAGAGGAGCCTGGCGGGCTACAGTCCATGGGCCCCCAAAGAGTCAGACACAACTGAGCACACCATTCAGAAATCTGAAAGAACCTAGATTTCAAACACATCTGTCCCTTAAGGTTTCAGAAAAGGGACTATGTATTTCTAGCCTCTTAAGCTCATGAAGGTATTATGATCCAAATTCAGCTCATACAGATAATTTCCAAAAGATAATTTTCAGGTTCTTGGCCTAAATTCTTCTAATGCTTTTTTCTCTAATTCAATCATTTACATCAAAATGTATTTTAGCCTGACATAGCAATGAGAATATTTTGAAATGCTTGATTTCATAAAGCCACTAGATGGCATCTTTGTAAAAATAAATTTAAAAGATGTTTATTGAATAAATAAGGACTGAGATAAAAGTGTATTCCTATTTCATGAGAAACAGTGGTAAGTTATTTTGGGCAATAAATCCTGAGGAAACTGCACAGATGTATTGTGAAAAGTAAAATGGAAAATGGTATTTTTAATTACCTTTTTCCGTCTCCAGAATTGAGGGTCTTTTTCTGATTGGTTGTTTTCAGCTTACATTTACATTTATTTTGTATAACCAAACAATCATATACTTGTGTATGTATGTGTGTGTATATATATATATGTATACACAAATATATGTATGTGTATGTGTGTGAGTTTGATGTGCTTTGCAACCTATGTAGACTACCTGGAAAGCCTACCAATTAAGTTAGGCTTATATTATAAAACTGAGTTGTATAAGATTGCCTCCATAGCAAACTATTAATAAAATATGAACATATAGTCAAATCACATCTAACATGGTGAAGTAAGTTATCTACTGCCCGGTTTGCATCCCCCCTTCTCTTGCCTTTAAAAGCCTAAATCTAACTTTTAATACTGTGCCTAACAAGGAGGGCAGTGAACGATAAATTTTTAACAGAAGACCCAGAAAGATGAGGGTTTAAGGCCAATTAAATCCTCATTACTGGTAAAATTTAAGGTATATTATGATTTTCGGAGATGGGAGCTGGGCGCATTGGAAGGAACTTGCCTGCATACCTCTAGTCTCACCTGACTTACTCAAGAGATACTAACTGTAGTGGTTACTGAAATGCCCCTTTCTCTGCACTTCATGAATATGTGGATTTGTGAAGTGATTTAAGTGCAGTTTCTTTTATTTATTAATAAAACCATTAGTAAAGCCAATTTCATCTGGGAATGTAATACATATTTTATATTGTTTCAGTGAGATATTTATTTTAAAATGAGACTGAAAAAAATAACATTGAGCATTAGAAAGTTATTGAGAGAAGAATGCAGTTTCAACAGAATGGCATAAAGGAATGAAGACATTGAATATTATGAAGGAAAAATGGACCTGTACTATATACAAAATACAAATTTTAATTTCATTATGTAATCTTACATCCTTTTTAAATATCAAAGAGTGTTAGGTCAAAGGCAGCATAGAATAGTGGTTTAAAATGGAGGTTGTGCTGTCAGGCTGCTTGGATTTATTTCTGGCTCCCCCACCAAACCTCTCTGGGCCTTTTTTTTTTTTTTTTCTTAGTTTCCTTCTTAGAAAAAGGAAGCTGATCACAGTTCTTCCTTAATAAAATCTTTGTAAAAATTAAATTAGAAGTATAGGTAAAAGTGCTTAGCAACAAATAACACAATAAATGTTAGTTATTATGAAGTGCATGAGGTATTTTTTGCTAAATTTACATTAGAAATAAAATTGATCTTTTCCCTCAATGATATGTGTTTCTTTAAAAACCTATAAATTCAGTTGAAGGACTTTAGTAGAAAATAATTCTTTTATAATTCAGTGATTAACAATAGCTTTTCTTCTTCAGACTTAAAAGAGGAATTATTTAATAGCGCCTATCTCCCTTTTCTCTTTGGCTGCCAGGGAAGCAAGAGCCAAGTTCCAAGTTTAACAAAAGCAAGTAGGCACCTGCTCTTGTACAACTGCGTTCTCCTCTGCCTAGGTCTTCACTCTCATTCCATAGTTATATTTCCTCTAACCTTGACTTTTCATAAAGAGCAGATTGATGTCAGTATTTGTTTTGGAGAACCGTGCCATTTCACAAGTATGAAAAGACATCTTAAGAGAGAGTCTTAAGAGTTACTGTCAGAACCACTTTAGTATCTATGTAATGAGTAGGTAACAAACCCCTTCGCTCCCTCGCCCCGCCCCTCCCTCGGCCTCATTCCCTCTCTCCGCCCCTTCTCTCCCTGGCTCCGCCCCTCCTCTCTGTCTTCCCCCACCCCCGACCCTTCCTGCGCGGGCACCGCCTCTTCTCGCGGGAACTGTGTGCTAGTGGGAGGGGGTGGTACCAGGGCCGTCGCTAGGAAACGGCCGGTAACAGAATTCGGCGAGTGTGGACTCTGCTTTCTAGGAGTCGGGGGAACAGCTTCCACTCGAGTAACTGCGTTTCTTGGTCAGGTAGGAGGATAGGTTCTGGCTGCCGTCTACTGGCCCGATCCCTAGACCAACTCTCAGCGGGTGGCTAAGGCGCCGGACTCCGAGGGCTCTGTGAGGGGTGCTGAAGCAGCCTGGGCCCTGGGGACTGGCCAGTCCCGAGTGCTCCACCTTTGCCTAAAAAACTGTGCAAAACACCCCATCTTTCTTGGTTCCTTTTCTGGCTTCGGACCTATAATATGGGAATGGAAGTAGCAGCAGCTATCTAGGAGGTTACCTCACCTCCAACCTCAAGTGCTTATCATGGTTAATAATAGAGATGCACGACGTGTGTGCAACTCAGGTTTCGTATTAAAAACAGTTTAGCCATCCTTTGCGGAGAAGGCAATGGCACCCCACTCCAGGACTCTTGCCTGGAAAATCCCATGGATGGAGGAGCCTGGTAGGCTGCGCGGTCCATGGGGTCGCTAAGAGTCGGACACGACTGAAGTGACTTCACTTTAACACATTGGAGAAGGAAATGACAACCCACTCCAGTGTTTTTGCCTGGAGAATCCCAGGGACGGGGGAGCCTGGTGGGCTGCCGTCTATGGGATCACACAGAGTCGGACACGACTGAAGTGACTTAGCAGCAGCAGCAGCAGCAGCAGCCATCCTTTGTGGCCGTTTACAGTTTTTAGTAAGTAGAGCGCTTTCAGACTCTTTCACTTCTCTCCACTTAAGGTCTTTGCTCCACCTCTTAGAAAACTTAAAAACTCAACAAGGCTATTTGGTAGAAGGCAAAGCTGGATCTTTGTCTTACTACTTAAGCTTAGGTATATCAACGAAAGGTGAAAGGGGAACGTTTTTGTATGCAGAATATTTTTTCTCTTTAAAGAGTTTTTAAAAGACGATAACATTTACGCTTGAATACATAGTAATACACTAAAGAGAAAAGTTCAAACAGTAAAGAGAATGATTCAAAGTTCAAACAGTAAAGAGAATGAACAGTGAAAAGCTGCCTTCCACGCACGTTCTGCAACTCCCTGCCCTCCAGTTCACCTTCCAGAGTATTCTAAGCATATACAAATATGTAGTTGTGTCTGTAACATTGTATATAGTGGCATGTGCTTTTGTTGGAAGTTACTGAAAGGACATGACCACGGTTTACTCACTACCTACGTGGTCAGTTGGAGACTCTTTCCCCCTCCGGTCCTTGGAATGTACCTTCCCCCATTGTTCCTGAACTAGGGATATGTTATTGAGACCAATGAAAGTGTTTATACCATGACTGAACCCAGTTAAGGTCTCATAAACTCTTAGAATTTTGGCGGTGGATGTTGAGATTTACTCTTTTTAGGCTGTCCAAGTCAATCCTCTTCTAAGTTTCCTTGCCACTTAACAGTCTGAAGTGGTCTGCCTCTTTTTTCAGTTATCCTTACCTGCTGTGTACCGGGCTCACTTTCTACTTTACCCAGAGAATTCTAAAGGTTTCAAACCAAGAGCTTTGTTTTTTCCACTTAAGGGAACCATACAGTAAGTAGCCTTTAGAATTGACTTCATTTAGCATAATTCATTGGAGATTCACCCATGTTGTTGTGTGTATCAGTGGTTGATTCCTTTTAATTGATGGGTGGTATTCCACTTTATGAATGCATCATAGTATGTTTATTCATTCCTCAGCTAAGGAATGTTTGTGTTGTATCCTGTCTTTGGTGATTAAAATAAAATCTTTCATAACTTTTGTGTTGGGGCTTCCTTGATGGCTCTAGGGTAAAGAATTGGCCTCAGTGCCAGAGCTGCTGGAGATCAGAGTTCTGCTGATCCGGGGGTGGCTGATCCTCCTCTGGAGGAGGGCATGGCAACCCACTCCAGGATTTTTGCCTGGAGAATCCCATGGGCAGAGGAGCCTGGCAGGCTACAGTCCATAGGGTTGCAAAGAATCAGACATGGCTGAGTACGCCCGCATGTGGAGGTTTTGAGTGATTGTAGTTTTTCATTCCACTTGAGTAAAGGATACAGAATTGCTGAGTCATATGATTAATATGTTTAATTTTACAAGAAAGCTGACAGTTACCTCAAATGCTATATCCATTTTCATTTTCACTATCAAGATACAAGAGTTTTCCACCCATACTCACTGGTTATAGTTGGGCTGAAATTATTTTTGGAATAATTTGGAATCTCATTGTGTTTTGAAGGTTCATTTCTCCACTGACTAATGATATGGAGCATCTTCTATTGTGATTGTCCCCAGGGTCAGGATTAGAGTGAGGAAACTGAGGCAATTAGATTGCAAATTTTAGGTGGCATTTATTCTCAGGCACGAAAATACATGTGGGGGCAGAGCAGATGCCTCATTTGTCTCGGTCTTGTCCTGGCCCTGCTTATTTGTGTTTTTGTGTATATTCTTTGGTGACGGAGCTGTTTAAATGTTCTACTCATTTTTTTCACTGTTTTTTTTCTTCTTACTATTGAGTTTTGAGAATTCTGTTTTTATTCTGGATCATGCTCCTGGTTAGTCACTTAGTTGTGTCCGACTCTTTGTGACTCCATGGACTGTATCTCCTCTGTCCATTGGATTTCCCAGGCAAGTAGCCATTCCCTTCTCCAGGGTATCTTCCTGACCCAGGGATCGAACGCATGTCTTCTGCACTGCAGGTGGATTCTTTACCATCTGAGCCACAAGGGATGCCCCCATGTATTCTGGATATGAGTCTTTTATGAAATATGAGTTTAAAAAAATTTACATCCGAGTATATGGTTTGAGTTGATTCTTCTAGTTGTCTTTTCTGAATAGCAGAAGTTCTTGATTTGTTATTATTGCCATTTAGAAGATGCCATCTTGGCCATTTTTTGTAGGGAGAATGACCCACCAGATAGAAAGCATTACTTCAGATTCTCCAAAAAGGGCATATAATTATGTTGCTAGGAGTTAAGCCTTCTTTATGCTGCTTTCTTTCTATTCAGGGAACTAAACTTTGTTATAGGAGGGAAAAAAAAAAACAAATCCAAAGGAAGATTTTGTGTGTGTGGGTGACAGCCTAAGAGGTTTCTTGAACTTCTTAAAACTTGTTCACCTTTGACTTATTTCATCTTTTTCCTCCTTAATTTTCTGGAGTTTTAAAACTTTATTTCAGTCCTTAGATTGGTTCTTGAAATTTAACTATGCATATTTAATTTAATAGTATCTAGGATTAAGACTATCATATCTCAATTTTCAAATTCTCATATCTCAATTTTCAAATTCAGACTGAAATTGAAGGAAGTGGGGAAAACCACTAGAGCATTCAGGTATGACCTAAATCAAACCCCTTATAACTATACAGTGGAAGTGAGAAATAGATTTAAGGGACTAGATCTGATACACAGAGTACCTGAAGAACTATGGATGGACGTTTCTGACACTGTACAGGAAACAGGAATCAAGACCATCCCCCCAAAAAAGAAATGCAAAAAAGCAAAATGGCTGTCTGAGTAGGCCTTACAAATAGCTGTGAAAAGAAGGGAAGTGAAAAGCAAAGGAGAAAAGGAAAGAAATACCCATTAGAATGCAGAGTTCCAAAGAATAGCCAGGAGAGATAAGAAAGCCTTCCTCAGCAATCAAGGCAAAGAAATAGAGGAAAACGACAGAATGGGAAAGACTAGAGATGTCTTCAAGAAAATTAGAGATACCAAGGGAATATTTCATGCAAAGATGGGCACAAAAAGGACAGAAATGGCAGGGACCTAATGTTGTACCCGGATCGCGGAATCCCACCAAACACCACAGGAGCCGCGGATTGATGCAAAAGCAGTGAGGAACTTTATTACAAGCTCGAGCACGGACTGCCTCCACACAACCTAATGGCCATGTGGAGAGAGCCCTGAGTGATGGCGGCGATCTATTTTTATACCGTATAGTGGGGAAAATGGAAGCTTAAGGGGATTGGTTAGTTCTTTAACTAAGGATGTCTTGTTAGCTACTGGTGGGTTAGAGTAAGGGGTGAGGGACTTCCTGTCCTCCCCTGATTGGCTGGTGGGTTTCTTTGTCTTAAAGTTTTGTTTTCTCTCCTCGGGAGGGGGTTTTACTCAAAATGGTGGTGCTAGGTTAAAATGGAGTTGTTTGGGTTTCACATTTCACACCTAACAGAAGCAGAAGATAGTAAGAAGAGGTGGCAAGAATACACAGAAGAACTGTACAAAAATAGATCTTTGCGGCCCAGGTAATCATGATGGTGTGATCACTCACCTACAGCCAGACATCCTGGAATGCAAAGTCAAGTGGGCCTTAGGAAGCATCAATATGAACAAAGCTAGTGGATGTGATGGAATACCAGTTGAGCTATTTCAAATCCTGAAAGATGATGCTGTGAAAGTGCTGCCCTCAATATGCCAGCAAATTTGGAAACTCAGCAGTGGCCACAGGACAGGAAAAGTTCAGTTTTCATTCCAATCCCAAAGAAAGGCAATCCCAAAGAATGCTCAAACTACCACACAGTTGCACTCGTCTCACACACTAGTAAAGTAATGCTTAAAGTTCTCCAAGCCAGGCTTCAACAATACGTGAACCATGAATTTCCAGATGTTCAAGCTGGTTTTAGAAAAGGCAGAGGAACCAGAGATCAAAGTGCCAACATCCGCTGGATCATCGAAAAAGCAAGAGAGTTCCAGAAAAACATCTAATTCTGCTTTATTGACTATGCCAAAGCCTTTGAGTGCGTGGATCACAATAAACTGTGGGAAATTCTGAAAGAGATGGGAATACCAGACCACCTGACCTGCCTCTTGAGAAATCTGTATGCAGGTCAGGAAGCAACAGTTAGAGCCGGACATGGAACAACAGACTGGTTCCAAATAGGAAAAGGAGTACGTCAAGGCTGCATATTGTCACCCTGCTTATTTAACTTCTATGCAGAGTACATCATGAGAAACACTGGGCTGGATGGAGCACAAGCTGGAATCAAGATTGCCAGGAGAAATATCAATAACCTCAGATATGCAGATGACACCATCCTTATGGCAGAAAGTGAAGAAGAACTAAAGAGCCTCTTGATGAAAGTGAAAGAGGAGAGTGAAAAAGTTAGCTTAAAGCTCAACATTCAGAAAACTAAGATCATGGCATCCGGTCCCATCACTCATGGCAAATAGATGGGGAAACAGTGGAAACAGTGGCTGACTTTATTTTTCTGGGCTCCAAAGTCACTGCAGATGGTGATTGCAACCATGTAATTAAAAGACACGTACTCCTTGGAAGGAGAGTTATGACCAAGCTAGACAGCATATTAAAAAGCAGAGACATTGCTTTGCCAACAAAGGGCCGTCTAGTCAAGCCTATGGTTTTTCCAGTGGTCATGTATGGATATGAGAGCTGGACTATAAAGAAGGCTGAGTGCTGAAGAATTGATGCTTTTGAACTATGGTGCTGGAGAAGATTCTTGAGTCCCTTGGACTGCAAGGAGATCTAACCAGTCCATCCTAAAGGCGATCAGTCCTGGGTGTTCATTGGAAGGACTGATGTTGAAGCTGAGACTCCAATACTTTGGCTACCTGATGCGAAGAGCTGACTCATTTGAAAAGACCCTGATGCTGGGAGGGATTGTGGGCAGGAAGAGAAGGGGACGACAGAGGATGAGGTGGTTGGATGGCATCACCAACTCAATGGACATGGGTTTGGGTGAACTCCGGGAGTTGGTGATGGACAGGGAGGCCTGGCGTACTGTGGCTCATGGAGTCACAAAGAGTTGGACACGACTGAGCGACTGACCTGAACTGAACTCATCTCAATTTTGTAAATAGTACAAGGGATTGATAATAGTTTATTCCCATCTTTCCCTTCCCAGTTACCTGCTATTATTGTCTCATATTTTAATTTTCTGTTGTTTTTTTTTGTGTTGACAGTGTTTACTTGGGTTTGCCCATAGGTTTATGATTTATTTGTTTGCCTTTCCTTCTTGCACTCAGACTTACACTTGGCTCATTTTACTCCTCCTCAAGTGTATCCTTTAAAAGTTCCTTTACAGCAGATATCTTAGTGATAACTTGCTTGTAAATGTTTCTGTTTTTCTCCTTTAAAGGTAGTTTTGTTTGGTGTACAATTCTGGGTTGATAGTTGTCTTCTTTTAATTAGTCCATTATTGCCTTGACTTCTATTTTTCTGATGAGAAATTTGTAATGATCTCATTTTTTTTTCCTTTTCATTAATGCTACGAGATTAATATGACTCAAAAGAGGAGATGATATGTCCTTTATTGCTGTTTGTTTTTCAGATCTTGTCTTTGTTATTCTGTAATTTAGTTATAACACATAACTATATACATACTCATGTACATATACATGTTATATAATATTGCTATAATTTATAGATATGAATTTTTTCTATTTATCTTGTTAGGTATATTTTTATATTGTGCTTCCTGGGCCTGTAGATTCATATTTTTAATTGGTTTTAAAAATTTTTCAGCCATTAGCTTTTAAAATATTTTCTTTCTTTGTTTTCTTCTAGGACTCCAATTTGCCATATGCCAGATCAGGGGCTGGCAGACTTTTTCTGAAAAGGGCTTCACAGGCTACAGGCAGTCCCTGTTTTACACTCTTTTTTGTTTTTTATTTTAATAGTACAAAGCTATTCTTAGCTCAAAGCAAGATAGTAATAAATGCTTAGCAGAAATATATGCTAGACTTTGTTTCTTTTTTCATGGCCCTTAATCTCTTATATTTTTCATATCCTATCTCTTTGCAACATTCTATATGAAATCTTTTCATTTATCTTCCAGTTTACTGATTCTCTCTTCAGCTTTAATGCTGTATTCATTAAATTCAACAAGTATACATTTTTATTCTAGATACTCTTGTTTTTCTAATTTTTCTTTTTTAAAAACTTTTTTCTGCATAAGGATCTGCGTTTAAAGTAGAAGTTCCAAACACAGCTTTCCCATCTCACTACCGTTTCGAGTTTGAATCTTCCCTATGCTGCTGCCACGGCAGTCAGCCTCAAGCCCACCTTCCCATGCCCTCTTCCTTGCAGTGTCTGTATGTAGGTTCCTGGCCACGCTGGGTCCTCAGGGCTGTGATCCAGCTCCTGCCTCTGAAGCCTGGCTCTGGGAGGCTCTGGCCCACCCTGGCCCAACCTTCTGTATACTGTCACACTGACTCCCCAGCCAAAGCCCTTGGTGGCTGAGGTTAAGGCCTTAGTAAGCTCCCAGATCAACCCACATTTGTTTGCTGGTGTGTGTGTTTTGTGGGCAGAGGTCATTGGACATCTTTGCTAGAGTTTGTGAGAGCAAAGCTGTATAGAGTGAGTGTGTGTGTGTGTGTGTGTGTGTGTGTGTGTGTGTGTGTGTGTAGTCACTCAGTTGTGTCCAATTCTTTGTGACCCCATGGTCTGTCCATGAAATTCTCTAGGCAGGAATACTGGAGTGGGTAGCCATTCCCTTCTCCAGGGGACTTCCCGACCCAGGGATCGAACCTAGATCTCCCGCACTGCAGGCAGATTCTTTATTGCATGAGCTACCAGGGAAGCCCGGTTTATACTTTCCCGGATATAGTTGCTATGGAGATAACAGGTTTCTTGATGCTTCCATTCAATTGTAATGCAGAAGCATAAATCCTGTGTTAGTTTTGTATTTAAAAAAAAAAATGTTACAGAGACCTCCCTGGTGATCCAGTGGTGGGGACTCTATGCCCCCAGTGCACAGGGCCTGGATTTGATGCCTGGCCGGGGACCTAGATCCTGCATGCTACAACTATGAGTTTGAATGCCACGACTAAAAGATCTCACATGCCACAACTAAGACCCAGTGCTGCCAAATAAATAAATATCTTAGAAAAAGTTATTGAAAAAATTTTTCACAAGAAGAATTGATTGGTCCTTGAATAAGAGATGACAGTATATTTTAGAATGTTTTAAAATTATTTTCTTCACAGAAGATTTCTCTCAAATTTATTCTGTTTTGTGGCTCTCTTTTTGGTATACGTTTTTACTTTCTGTGGTGTTTTAATTAAAAATTCACCAATGTTTTTTACTTAATGCCATTACTAAGAGAATATTTAAATATATAATGGACCACGTTATAGTATATTCTAAGCATTACTGTATACCAGCAATTAATTTTATATTTGGTGTAGAAGTTTTTTGTGTAGTGAATATATATATTTATTTATTTTTTCAATTCAGGACAATGTCGGACCAGGAGGAAGAAGCTGATTCTCAGAATGCTGTTGACTCATCAAAAGAAAGAGAGGATGCTTTGGTGTCTATCAATATTCCAGTTCCCTCGGAAGAGGTTCCCGAGTCAGATCAAACCGAAGACTATGAATCTGAACTAGATCCATCTAGTGGAGGCCTTGAAAAACGCACTGAGGAGCTGAGTGACCAGAGCGTTTCCAGCCTGGAACCGAACGATGTCGAGCAACTCGTGGACGACGTTATGATGGCTGAACGAGCTGAAGATGGTGGAGGCTCTCTAACGAAATCTGGGAGCGCAGCGCAGTCAGCCAGACCATATTCAAAAGTGTCTCTGACATTTTTGGAAAAAGTGAAGGCTGTGAAGGAATCTCTGAGAATAACAACAAAAGATTCTTTAGCAACAGGTATTACCTAGGGAATATAGACAGGGAAGACAGACTGATTATTTTTTTTGTCTTGATTTTTGTTTCTTTTTTTTTTTGCTTGTCGATTCATTTTATACTTGATATTACTTTCCCACTCCCTTATCCTATTCTGTGGCTGAGCCACATGAATCTTTTAATTTTGTGTGAAGCTTCTCCTCTGTGCTCCAGTATTTACTTTCCCTAAATAAAGGAAAATCAATAAATTTTAAGTGATAGTTAATCTGTTTTTCCCAAATAAAATAGATTCTTTAAATGTTTAGGGAGAAATTTTTGAGTATAATTGTAATTCTTTTGTGTGCCATTGTGGAATTTGTTCTACATAGCTAGCAACAGGTGGGATGGGAACTTGACATGGTATTTTTCTAGTTTCTTCTACAGTGCTCACTCCATATATCTTGTTGCTCTTATATATTTCCATATTTCTTAGTGTTAACTTTATATTCAGCTTCATGAAAGTCATTATTGTCTTTCATTATGGATTAATATTAAAGACATAATGTTGATGGCATGGCATTTAGAAGTTATTACTAAGTCGCTGGTAGCAAAGCAGAAGGGGAGCAGCGAGAAGGTGGTTACACAGAGAATTGTACTTGGGTGGTAAAACGGACATTTCCTTCTCCTTATTATTCATAAGTTTTGAGAAAGTTTCTATCCATAGAGTGGAGAACATGGACCATCATTTAACAATAACACCAACTTATTCTGGCTGGTAAAATATGGCTTCCAGGGAAGTATTAGCTCTTGTGTGGTGTGTCCCTCAAATAAAGTATATAAAGGAGTAGGAGGAGAAAGTAATCAAGCTCATTTATACCTAATTGAAGCTGTTATCCCCCAATTTCATTATTTGGTGTAAATTTGGGCATCATTTTTTGGTATTTCTTCAGTTATGATTATAACTTATAACAAACACATGGTGATTTAAAGACGTGGTCTTGGTCCTGTACTTTCTGAGGCTCACAGATTCCTGAACACAGTTTCCTTTCCCAAAGCTTAGGAAATCACTGCCATGAAAAGTTTAACATATATTAATTGTAGAACTTTGAACCCAGGAAACAATTAAAATAGCCTTCTGATAATTTAACATCTGTAAGAGTGTTCCTGTTGAGAAAGAGCTGTGAAAATAAGCTTAAAAAACCTTAGCATCAACAATACCTTGTTACATTTCATGCTAGGATTATTGATAAATGTCTCATAGACCTTTATGAAAACTGTCATGTCAAGGCATCTAGAAATACACAAAACTGTTTTGGTTTGAAATCTGTACTCTTCATTCCATCTTACTTATTACATCTTCCCCATTAACATATAAAGTTCATAGATGTAAAAGTAAACAGTTTGCCTCATAATAATTTCAGTACTTTATTTCCTTCCTACAATGTGTGAACAGATAATCATTTTAGAGTAACAGTTTTTCTCAATTTTTGACATGTAAGTGTCTTGGTTTTTATTTTAGAGTCAGGAATAAACCACATAATGTCTATTTTTTGTGACAAGTAGATTTAAACAGTGATTTTCTGTTTTGCATTCTGCCAGCTACAGACATAGATCAATTATGGAAAGAAGAAAGGACTTAGATGATCTTTTGTCATTGCAAGGTCAAAGAAAATTTTCTCTGAAAATTTCCTTATTGGTTTTCTTAACTTCATGAATATGCATTGATTTCCTGATGCCTGTTATCAATATGTAATCAAAGCATGTACATTTCTAAGTTCAGGTCTCAGGTTCTCGCTTTGTAATACCACACAAAAACACTCGATTTTTCTGAGATATTCCCTATGTTGATATCTAAATAGTGTCTACCAGATGTTGGGAATCTTTAAAATTTTTAAATGACTTTAAAAGAATCTTTAAAAGCATTTTAGTCTCATTTCCTATTTCTCATGGTATTCTGGGTGAGGAGGTAATCTCGAACATGCACAGATCCTCATAGTAGGCAGTGGAAGAGAGAGCTGAACTTGGAGCTGGAGCTGGGGGAGCAGGCATTGACCATTGATGCTATTTCTTGAGATTATGAATTGATTTTCAAAGCAAAAATGTTGCAAATGAATGTTTATTGCTTCTTCTCTTAGAAAATGAAAACTAACTCTTATCATGGAGGCATGATGGGAGACGTGGAAGCAACTTGCATTCCTTTGATCACAAATTGTCCCATAATTCTCTATCTGCTTGTATACTATATGATGCTGACCCTTGCATTTAATTATGACTCTTTCTTTTCTCTTTTTATCTACAGTAAAAGTCATACTTCTTCCTGTGGGCCAGGAAATTGTAATTCCCTTTAAAGTTGACACTGTTCTAGGATGCCTGAAGGATCATTTTTCATCCCTGTTAGGTGTCCCAGCTTTTGTCCTGCATATAAGACGTGCAGGTAAGCTTGGAGGCTAATAAAACTTATCAAGACTTCTTTAGTCTTAACATGTAAATAAGCAAGGTCTTTGATTTGTAAAACTAAATATCTTGATGTTTACTGTTTGAACATTATATTGCTGTTATATACATTCTTTCATTCAACAAATTATTACTGAGGACAAAATTCTAAATACTTTGCTAAGAATCAAAGATAGAAAGAAACATGAAATAAAATCCCTATTCTCAGGTTGCTCGTAGACTAGGAAGGAAGAAGACATATGCAGTTGTTACTACACATTGTGTAAATGTTTTAATGGAGATGTGCTCAAAAAACTGTGAGAACAAGGAGGAAGAAAACTGGGAGATTGTAGAAAGCTTCATTTAATTAAAGTGAGATACTTGTGTTAAGTCCAAAAGAGGTGAGAAAACCTGGGTCTTTGGGGAAATGGTAAGAAGTTTAGAGGTACTAGAAGTAAATTCTTTATGGAGAGTAGGAGGAAATGAGGCTAAAAAAATAAATGATGAATGAGCATGTATATAAAGAGGAGAGGACTGAAAATGGTTTATCTATCAGTCTTCTATACATTAAGGTCAATTCAGGTTCTGATGATGTTCAAGTTTATCTATATTTTGTGGGCAATATGGAGTACCACACCTAATATTAATTAACCTTGTATCATGACAGGCTGTAGTCTTAATAACTGTGATAGAATTAAACAGACTGGCATAGCTCAATAAATGTTTCTGTAGATTATGCCTACACAGATCATGACGTTTTGTTTTTTAAAAGTTTTCATATTAACTTTACAAAGATGCCACAAAGTTTCTAGGGCAATAATAACATTTTTGGGGGGAAATTCTAAGTGCTAAATAGGAATAAGCCATACCTATTAAGTTCTTCCTCCTTGCTAAATCAGAGAAATTTCAAGATTATTTTTAGAAAACTATTATAATGAATGTGCTCCAATAGTAAGATGTCAGTGTATTCAAACAACTGGTTATTAAAGTTTGATGGAGGAAACAAAGCTAAAATTTAAATAGTTATTGTAACAATGATGCTGATGAAGATGTTATTGATGATGATGACTAATTTAATGGACTTTGGATCACAATAAACTATGGAAAATTCTTCAAGAGATGGGAATACCAGACCACCTGACCCACCTCTTGAGAAACCTATATGCAGGTCAGGAAGTAACAGAACTGGACATGGAAAAACAGACTGGTTCCAAATAGGAAAAGGAGTATGTCAAGGCTGTATATTGTCACCCTGCTTGTTTATATGCAGAGTACATCATGAGAAACGCTGGGCTGGAGGAAGCGCAAGCTGGAATCAAGATTGCCAGGAGAAATATCAATAACCTCAGATATGCAGATGACACCACCCTTATGGCAGAAAGTGAAGAAGAACTAAAGAGCCTCTTGATGAAAGTGAAAGAGGAGAGTGAAGAAGTTGGCTTAAAGCTCAGCATTCAGAAAACTAAGATCATGGCATCCAGTTCCATCACTTGATGGCAAATAGACGGGGAAACAGTGGAAACAGTGGCTGACTTTATTTTTCTGGGCTCCAAAATCACTGCAGATGGTGATTGCAGCCATGAAATTAAAAGACACGTACTCCTTGGAAGGAGAGTTATGACCAAGCTAGACAGCCTATTAAAAAGCAGAGACATTACTTTGCCAACAAAGGTCGGTCTGGTCAAGCCTATGGTTTTTCCAGTGGTCATGTATGGATGTGAGATTTGGACTGTGAAGAAAGCTGAGCGCCGAAGAATTGATGCTTTTGAACTGTTGGGTTGGAGAAGACTCTTGAGAGTCCCTTGGACTGCAAGGAGATCCAACCAGTCCATCCTAAAGGCGATCAGTCCTGGGTGTTCATTGGTAGGATTAATGTTGAAGCTGAAACTCCAATACTTTGGCCAGCTGATGCGAAGAGCTGACTCATTTGAAAAGACCGTGATGCTGGAAAAGATTGAGGGCAGGAGGAGAAGGTGACGACAGAGGATGAGGTGGTTGGATGGCCTCACCGACTCAATGGACATGGGTTTGGGTGAACTCTGGGAGTTGGTGATGGACAGGGAGGCCTGGCCTGCTGCATTTCATGGGGTCGCAGAGTCGGACCTGACTGAGTGACCGAAATGAACTGAACTGAACTGAATTTAATGAGCACTATGTGCTAGTCCTTTTACAAAATGTTCTGTCTACATTATCACATTATCATTCAATCTACACAACAATCCCTTGAGGTAGATATTACTGTTAACTTTTTGAAGGGATATGGAAGCTAAAACTTAAGGAACTTGTGCAAATTCCCACATCTTATGAGTGTGAGAGTCTTAATTGTAGGCATGATTCCAAAAAGGGAATTTGGAACTGCTTGGCATTCACTATAAGGTAAGGTTCAAAGCTGGAGATGAGAGAGTGTTTTGAGACTGGAGTAGCTGGCCAGTGGTACCTAAGAATCTCTTTCTTTGCATTTCATGACCTTTCGTCTTTATATGTAAGTACCATACATCACAGGGTTTTCCTGGTGGCTTAGATGGTAAAGAATCTGCCTACAGTACAGGACACCAGGCTTCGATCCCTGGGTTGGGAAAATCCCTTGGAGGAGGTCATGACAACTCACTCCAGTGTTCTTTCCTGAAGAATCCTCATAGGCAGAGCAGTTTGGTGGGCTGCAGTCCATGGGGTTGCAAAGAGTAGGACATGACTGAGTGATTAAGCTCAGCATAGCACTGGATAACAGACTTATGTCAGCAGCAGTAAAAAAAAAAAAAAAAAAGAGCTTGATTCTATGCCAGTCACACTCTAAGATAGGCACTTTCTTCTAGTACTAGCACTGAAGTTCAAGTTTGGTGGGGCTAAGCCTATTCTAGAAGCAATTAGAAGAATGAAGAAAGCTCTGTATTAGTTTGAAGAGGATTCTGTATTAGTTTTCTATGGCTGTTGTAACAATTGACAAAAGTATTGGCTTAAAGCAACACATGAATTTCTCTTACAGTTCTGGAGGCCAAATATCCTAAATCAGTTTCACTTGGATAAAGTCAAGGTGTTAGCAGTGCTTTTCTCTCTCTGGAGGTTCTGGGGAGAGTCTGTTTCCTTGCCTTTTCCATTTTCTAGAGTTGCACTTCTTGCATTCTTGTTTCCTCATTTTCAAAGCTGGCAGCATAGCATCTTTAAATCTCTCTCTACTTGTCATATCGTCATCTTGGGATAATCTACCCTTCATAGATTCTGGGAATTAGTACATGGATATATTTTAGGGCCATTATTCAACCTATCACAAAATCCCTATAATGTTAATTTTTTAAAATTAAGAATTTAAGGTGAAATTGAAACTCAAAGATTTTTGAATGTGCTTTCATGAACATAGCTAAAATAGACTAGTGGTATCTGACATATTTCTAAGAATGAGTAAAACAAACCTTTGCTATGTTAAATTCCTAATTGTAATTTAGGATGAATATACATTGGAAAGATTGATATATATTCCGTCATTCATTATACAAAGCAGCAGCCAGTAATATTGTATGTATTTCTGTGTGCCTTAAAATATAGAAATAAATTTACAGTGACTTTATGAACGAAACCAGTGGATTGAAGATATAAGTTCAGGCAGTAAACATAAAAATAAAGTGATCATGTACCTTTTTTTTCAGCAAGAAACAGACTTAGCTCCACCTTGGTATGAATTAATTTATATGAACTTCTGATAATAGAAACAGAAAAAAAGGGATTCTTTAGACTCTGAGTGTATACTTTTCTGCATTCAAGAGAGGAGTGTATATTAAACCTAATCAGGCTTTCCCTGATATGGATATGATCTATGCTTAATGTATAATGCATTGTGATTCTTTTTATAGAATCATTGCTTAGAATATGATTTTGCTCATATTATAGAATATGTTTTTAATTTTTAAATGTTTATAGTTGCATGGTTATTGTATATTTGTATTTCTGATGAGTTGAGAGTTGTATTTTTACTTTCCTTTTAATGCTGAATTCTTGGTCAGGAATACCACCTTAATTTTTTCCATTGTGGAGTTTTCCATGCTAAAAATACAACAAGAGATGGACATCACCAGTATTTTTATTTGGTAACTAAACAATATACATTCATATAGGCACCTTTGATGTTTAACATTCCTTAAAATGAGTACATAAAATTATTTCTTTATCATAATATTTTTATAATTTTAACTCATTTTTAGGAACAGTTCTTAAAAATCATGAGACGCTACTACAACATGGAATTAAGCCCCAGGATGTTGTACAAGTGGAAATGTTTTCTTTACAGCAAGATCTATACCCAATCAGAAGAATAGCTAGATCAGCTGCAGCCTCTCAGATCATAACTGTCAGAGTACAAACTGGTTTGTTATTTGCTATCTTTTAGATAAAGAATTTTAGAGTCCGTTTGTAGTTGAACTTTCATTTAAACTTGGTTGTATCTCCTCAGGCATTGATCAGTACCAGGAAGTAGCTGTTGAGATGATAAAATCTGATTTTCACAAGCCATTTCTTGGTGGATTCAGACATAAAATAACAGGAATAGAATATCACAATGCTGGAACACAAACTGTACCTAAAAAGATTCCTGAAAAACCAAATGCATTTTGTAGGGATACGCAGGTAATTTTTTTATTTTTCCATATAGATTTTTGAAGCTGCAGAATCAGCACAGGTTATATTGTGTAGCTCTCTAAAATTAAAATATTCTAAGGAATTAAATGGTGATTAAAATAATGAAAAATATTACATTAAATATGTACAAAATAAGCTCTTTGCTCAATTTATGTGTAGTGTATACTTAATTTTTTTGTTTTTATTTTAGACAGTTTTTCAGAAAGGAAAGCTCCAGCAAACTACAAATACAACGTCCACACAGATGACTAAAATTGGTGTGTATGTGTCAAATATTACTGATAAACTGGTAAAACCAGGAAAATATTTTTCAGCAGCAGAATACCATGCTAAGAGATTACAGGCGGTAAGATAACTTATTAAAAGGGAAATACTAAAAAGTAAATTTATAAGCCAATTGTTCTTTGTGTGTCTCTGTATGTATTTCCCTAAGCACACTTGCTTACGGAACTCACATGAGTGTTGTCGTTGTTCAAGAAAAAATTATTCTTAACACTTGTTAAAGATGGTAAGCAGACAATTCAAAAGGGAATACTACAATGGAGTTTTGAAATAGGGAAGAGAGATTAGGCTCAACTTTGAATGCAACAAGGCAAAGGGGGGAAATATAGCCAAGGAACAGCGTAGGAGGGGGTCAATGAATGGAAATTACAAAGAGAAAACATCTGGGGTAAGGGGGAATCCTGGCTAAACCAGTCTAACAGCATTTGTGGTAAGGGCAGGCCAGAGTGATTAGTCAGTCAAGGGTGATCAGATGTCAAAGGTGGGATTTCTGGTTAAACTGATTTAGTTGGTGGGTGTGTGCATGCTAAGTCGCGTCATTGTGTCTGACTTTTTGGACCCTGTGGACTGTAGCTTGCCAGGCTCTTCTGTCCAAGGGATTCTTCAGGCAAGAATACTGGAGTGGGTTGCCATGCCCTCCTCCAGGGGAATCTTCCTGACCTAGGGGTCGAACTCATTTATTATGTGTCTTGCGTTGGCACGCGGGTTATTTACCACTAGCGCCACCTGGGAAGCCCGATTTAGCTGGGCTCTTTCTAAAACTGGACAGTTCATTGATGAACAGAGAAGCCCAAAAGTCAAGGCCTAGTTGGAAAAAAAGCTCAAAGGTAGTTAATTAGAATTAGATCAAGAAGTGAAAGTTTGTCAGGGTGTGTGTCTATGTGTGCTAAGTTGCTTCAGTTGTGTCCAACTCTTTACGACCCTATGGACCAGGCTCCTCCGTCCATGGGATTCTCCAGGCAAGAGTACTGGAGTGGGTTGATCCAGAATACTGGCTCCTCCTATCTTCCCAACCCAGGGATTGAACTCACGTCTGTTACAACCACCTGTGTTGGAGAGTGTTTTTTTTTTCCTTACCACTAGCATCACCTGGGCGGAGAATGCAATGGCACCCCAATCCAGTACTCTTGCCTGGAAAATCCCATGGACGGAGGAGCCTGGTAGGCTGCGGTCCATGGGGTCACTAAGAGTCAGACATGACTGAGTGACTTTACTTTCACTTTTCACTTTTATGCATTGGAGAAGGAAATGGCAACCCACTCCAGTGTTCTTGCCTGGAGAATCCCAGGGATGGGGTCACACAGAGTCAGACACAACTGAAGTGACTTAGCAGCAGCAGCAGCATCACCTAGAAAGCCCAGTGTGAGTCAAGTTTTATTGCTGCTAAAAAGCAGTCACTGTCTCCAGTCACACCCCAGAATAAGGAACCAGAATCCTAAATGTTCCTAATCCTTCCCTTTCCTTTAGTAAATCCCTTTCCTTTTTATAAGCTTTGTCCTTTCTGTCCCTTGGCTTCAATCTTCTGTCCCTTGGCCTGAAGCCTCTGACATTTGAATCACCTATATGGAACTTTCCAAACTAATAGATCAATTGGATATTAAAATCTATTTTATCTGATATTAATAAAGTCACCCCATCACTTTTATATTATTGTTTACATGATCTGTTTTTCTTTTTTTATCCTTTTGCTTTCAATCTGAGTCTTTGAATCTAGAGTATATTTCTTTTAGAGAGCATATGATTGGATCACGTCTCTTTATCTAGTCTGATAATCTCTGCCTTTTGATTGGAATGTTTAATAAATTTATAGTGTGACTATTGATAAGACTGGAGCATATCAGTCATTTTGCTACTTGTTTTCTATATGCTGTGTGGCTCTCTGGTTCCCCTGTTCATTTCG
Source organism: Muntiacus reevesi (assembly GCF_963930625.1). NCBI lineage: Eukaryota > Metazoa > Chordata > Mammalia > Artiodactyla > Cervidae > Muntiacus > Muntiacus reevesi. Next base: position 83,182,273 of record NC_089254.1, on the reverse strand, counting down.
TGCCTTTTATGTTAAATAAGTGTTTTCTAGTACCATCTCAATTTTTTTTTAAATTAAAACTTTTATTTTCCATACAATGTGTACTTTTTAAAAAAGTGTACAATTCAGTGATTAAAAAAACTTTTTTACTATATAAATAGAGTTATGCAACCATCACCATATCAATTTTAGAATATTCTCATCATCCCAGACAGCTTCCCTGGTGACTCAGTGGTAAAGAATCCACCTGCCAATGCAGGAGATGCGACTTTGATCCATGGGTCGGGAACATCCCCAGGAGGAGGAAATTCTCTTGCCTGGGAAATCCCATGGACAGAGGAGCCTGGCAGGCTGTAGTCCATGGCGTTGCAAAAGAGTCAGACACAACTTAGTGACTAAACAACATCATCATCCCAGAAAGAAAGACCGCATCTAACAGTAGCCAGACCCTATTTCCCTCCAGTCCTTTCTGCTTTAGACAACCACTCATATACTCTCTGCCTCTGTTGATTTGCCCATTCTGGAGATTTCATATGCATGTAATCATGCAATGTATAGTCTCTGTGTTGCAACACATATAGCTCAGATGGTAAAGAATCTGCCTGCAATGCAGGGGACCCGGATTCAATCCTGGGTCGGGAAGATCCTCTGGAGAAGGAAATGGCAATCCACTCCCGTATTCTTGCCATGGATAGAGGAGCCTGGTGGGCTACAGTCCATGGGGTCGCAAAGATTCAGACATGACTAGGGACTAACACACACACATTGTATATACCCAATTGTATATACCTACTATAGGTAGTCAATATATATACACCACATTTTGTTTATCCATTTTTCGGTTGATGGACATTTGATTTTTTCCCACCTGTTGGCTATTAGGAATAAAACTGCTATAATCATTCACATAAAAATTTTTATACGGATATGTATTTTCATTTCTCTTGGGTATATGCCTAGGAATGTAACTGCTAGATCAAATGGTAATTCCATGTAACTTTTTGAGGAACTGCCAGACTCTTTTCCAAAGCAGTTTGACCATATTTATGTCCCACCATCAGTGTGTAAGGATTCTAATTTCTCCGTATCCTTATCAACACTCTTGGATTATTGCCATCCTAGTGAGTGTGAAGTGGTATCTCATTGTGGTTTTAATTTGCATACCCTGTGGCTAATGACACTGAATATTTTTCATGTACTTATTAACAACTTGCATATATACTTTTAGGAGAAATGTAAATTCAGATACTTTGCCCAATTTTAATGAAGTTTTTTTTTATTACTGCTTTATTGTTTAAGAATTTTAAAAAGTTATTTGCTAAGTGGTTGCTCCAAGTATAATTAGGCATTAGAATATATATCTCATTTTATAGCAACATACTTCATATTAATACTAACTGAAATTCAATAAAAATGGAAACTGCTTCAATAGAACTCTGTTTATCCCTTCTTTGTGCTATAGAACTCTGTTTATCCCTTCTTTGTGCTATCTGTGCTATCAACATACAAACGTATATTCTGTTTATGTTCTAAGTCCTATAATTCCTTTTATAATTGTTGTTTTTATGCAGTTGATTTTTATCTTTTAAGTTTTAAATATATATATATTTTTAAACATGCCTATTAAAAATAGGAAAAGCAAATAACAATCACCTGCATCTCACTTGAGTTAAAATTAACATTTCATATCATTTTCTTTCAGTTTGAAGACTTTCCTCTATAGTTAAGTATGCTGGTTTAGTTGATGGTATCCTAAAGCTCTCTGAGTCTCTTTTACTTTATCTTTTCCCCCCTTTTCTTCAGAGTGGATAATTTCTAATGATTTATCATCAAATTCATTCTTTCTTTTGCCAGTTAAAATCTGCTCTTGAGCATGTTTTTTTGTATTTTCATTTCAGTTGTTTTACTGTCAAACCCCAAATTTCTACTTGGTTCTTTTTTTTTTTTAATTTCTGTGTCTTTATTGATATTCCCTGACAATATATTTTAAACAAAAATTTTTATTCATATCTAACTCTAACCCTGAACATAGTCAATACAGTATTTTCCTTCCTTTTTCCAAATGGCATTACATGCTAAATTGTGTCCGACTCTTTGCAGCCCTATGAACTGTAGCCTGCCAGGCTCCTTTATCCATGGGATTTTCCAGGCAAGAATATTCCTGACCCAGGGGTCAAACCTGCATCTCATGTCTCCTGTGATGGCAGGCGGGTTCTTTACGACTTGCACCACCTGGGAAGCCCTCCAAATGGCATTAATCATTAAAAAAAAAAAGCAGAAAATTTCTCACTCAGATTTTTCTTTTTCTTACTTTCCATTGGGAGATAGTTATGCATGGAATTTTAAAGAAGTTACTTGTACACATAGCATTATATCATAAACATTTCTCTACCTTTTATTTTTTATTATAAATGACTTAATGACATTATATTATGCCACAGTATAAACAGTGTAATTTAATTACATCCTTTTGTAGGACATGTAGACATGTTTTAATGCTCTATAAGTTGTAGTGTGCATTTAAAAGTTATTTAGAGATGTTAGAAGTTGAATTACTAGGAGAAAAATGATGACTTTTTGTAGTCTTAAGATATTTCCAGTGTTTTTCAGAAATATTGTACCAAATTATATGCCCAGAAACCATTTATAAGAGCCTATTCCATGCTGACTTCATAGTGAAGTGAAGTGAAATCGCTCAGTCGTGTCCCACTCTGCGACCCCATGGACTGTGGTCTACCACACTCCTCCCTCCATGGGATTTTCCAGGCAAGGGTATTGGAGTGCCCTTCATAGTAGCACATAACATTTAAAATTTTTTGTCTGCATATAGATATTACATATATTTTTATATTTTCTCTCAGCCTATCAATCATACTTACTTTATGATGTCTTTATTGTAAAATTTATTATTAATAATATTCCCTTTTATGGTTTTTGCATTTTATATATTGTTGTAGAAGGCTGTATCACCCCACAGTCATAAATATAACTTTGTTTTATTGTGTGTATTTGTGTACATGCAAATTTGTGTATCTATATTTTTAAAAATTGACATCTTTACCCTATTAAACATTTGGGATTTCAGTTAAACATGACATACGGAACAGATACATTTTATCTGTGTTACCTCCTAGCATCATTTTGCTTCAGTAAAAAGAATTGAAAACAGTGATCTTGCTTTTTGTGTGACAAGAAACCTGGATCTGGACTGCTGTTCTAGCCAATTAGCCCATGACCTTGAGAGACGAGCCTTTACTGTGTCTGTTGACTCATTGCCCTGAGGGAGACTGCTCACCAGGGGGACCACGGGACCAACTTTGTAGCTGACTTTATCAGTGCCTGAAAGTTATTTCAGCCTGAGTAATTTTTATTTTTTCAGTCCAAACTAATTTTCACAAAATGAAAATAGGGAGCTATTATAGAGTTTTGGGGAGGAGTGACATTTTGGTGAAATTTAAGTGGCACAGTATTTTGATTGTTTTGGTATAAAACAGGGTTGTGTGTAGATGGATCAACATCAGGTCTGGACTGAGACATGGACCAGAGTCCTGTTGCTTTTGTAACAAAGTTAGGAGGGAGATGTTGTTTCTTCTCTGAAGTTCAGCACGGTGGTTGTGAATCAAGGCTGCTTCTCTCTGTCAAAATAATGTAGATCCTCCAGGCAAGAGTGGGATGTTTCATCCTTAGTGATCTAATTTCAGACAGCAAAGTTTGTGATAGATTATGATTTTAGGAAACAAAGTTTCTCAGAATAAGAAAATCATAGTCACTCAAAGAAGGGGTTTGTCATGACATTTTATGGCTGCAGAGTGTCCTTGGGAGAAGTATTACTTCCTATTAACTTTGTAGCTGACTTTACTCATGCCTGGTATTTGAGCTCGACAGATTCCTATTTTCTCAGTCTGAACTAATTATTAATTTTTGGCTGTACGAGGCCTGGCTGGTGACTCTCTGATGTCATTAGGAACCTGAACTCCTATTACCTTTCCACTCCATTAATCTTATTATTGCTTCCCAGGCAGCACAGTGGTAAAAAATCCACCTGCCAATGTAGGAGATGCAAGAGACATGGGTTTGATTCCTGGGTTGGGAAGGTCCTCTGGAGTAGAAAATGGCAACCCATTCCAATATTCTTGCCTGGAAGATTCCACGGACAGAGGAGCTTGGTGGCCCCAGTCCATGGGGTCACAAAGAGTCAGACACAATGGAGTGCATGCGCATGCACACACACCCACACCCACACACACACACCCACACACACACACACACCCACACCCCTTATTATCATGAGTTTGTTACTGCTGTGATGATAAAATTGTTTATCAAAAAAAAAAGGTTTATCAGCCTTCATCATAATGTCTCCATCTGCAAGAAGAAGGGAAAAGTCATGGAGCATGTCTCATGGAGGCCATTTAGCAATTTCCCCTGAAAGCCAGTGATTCAAGTTACAGCTCATTGGCCTGAACTGGGTCATGTGACCTTCCATGTTGGGAGTATGTGATAATTACATTTTTAAAGATTTATGTTGTTGCTCCTGAGTAAGATTGAAGTTTATATGGAAATAGGAGGGAAAAGTTGTTAAGTTTTCACTACAACACTTTTCAGACTCCGATAAAGTGATATTAAAGGAATAAGAAAATTATAAACATACAGGAACAAAGAATATATGAGAAGAGAGAACAGTAAATGTCAGTCGATTTTTTAAAGTTATAAAGCAGATGGAGAAGTGTTAACTTGACTTACTTGAGCAGAGAAAGTGAAAATCTAAATGCCTGCCAAGGGGGATAGCATAAAAAACCAAATTAGTTTGCCCCATAGAATCTTGAAAGTGAATTGGAGTTTCTGTGGAAGACAGAAGTGAGATGTGAGCTGTAGACAGAGGGATTGGTTAAAAGCCAGTATAAGGAGTAAATTTCCATTTAATAAATTCTTCTATCTTGATTGGTTCCTTTCTATTTTTTGTCATGTTTATTTTATTCTTGAACTTCTAATACTAAGCTCAATGCTTAGTATTTATTTTAAATCTTTTGTGCTGTGAATAAGATTATATTATGTGTGACTACTGATATTTTTCTAGTCATTCCTTCCATTCATGTAATTTTGGTTTTTATTTATTTATTCTTGTTTGTTTATTGCCTTTTTTGATTTGATTTAGTGACTTAGTTTACTAACTTTTTTGATTTGACTAAACTTTTCATTTTTTTGTTCTTTCATAGTTTAGAAATAGGTACTTTGTTTCTACTTTTTTAGTGGCTACTCATAAAATTTTTTAATGCACTTAAATTTTTTATGAGAAGTGAAAGTGTTGCTCACTCAGTCATGTCCAACTCTTTGCGACCCCATGGACCATAGCCTGCCTGGGTCCTCTGTCCATGGAATTCTCCAGACAAGAATACTGGAGTGGGTAGCCATTCCCTTCTCCAGGGGATCTTCCCAACACAGGATCAAACCCAGGTCTCCTGCATTACAGGCAGATTCTTTACCATCTGAGCCACCAGGGAAGTCCCATTTTTATACCAAATGCATATTTAATCAGGCTGACTATTTTTTTCCATGAATAAGTCAAGGACCCTATCTGGCTTTTTTTCATTTCTTTATCCTCCTCCTTCATTCTTCCCATTCAGTGAGGATTTGATATTGGAATTACAATTGTATATATATCATTATAATTTGCTATATAATAATGACTTCAGATTATTCTTATATATTTACATTGATATTATATATGATTTTTTCAAATAATAAAGGTTATACCTTAAAACATTTTTTGGAAGTTTTGGTTCACTTCTTTAATTTTTCATCTTCAACTTATTGTTCTTCTTAGTACATATTCTTTAGTAATTATTTCAGAGATTATGCATTTGAGGTGAACCATGTAAGTCCTATTGAATTAAACTCATTTTGGGTTTTAGTTTGAGTGGTTAGATTAAAACTTATTTTCGGAATTATTTTGTTTTATACCTGTGTAGCAGCTTTTTACTAAAACAGCTACAAAGATAGTGTATCTGATGTAAATGGGATTCTCAGTTCTTTGTTTCCTCTTCGTGGAAGCTTTTAGGATTTTGACTTAATCTGCAGGCCTCCCCAATGGCTCAGTGGGTAAAGAATTCGCCTGTGATGCAGGAGACACAGGTTTGATCCCTGGGTTAGGAAGAACCCCCAGAAAAGGAAATGGCAACCCATTCCAGTATTCTTGCCTGAAGAATCCCATGGACAGAGGAGCTTGGCGGGCTACAGTCCATGGGGTCGCAAAGAGTTGGATATGACTGAACAACTGAGCATGAAGTAATCTTATTGCGATGTGCTTTTGATCTGGTGATGGTTCCTTTCTGTCTGAGAGATTGTGTCTTTCTTTAGTTTGGTGAAATGTTCTTCTATTATATTTTGAGCCATTTCTCTAATCCAAATTTCCTCATTCTGTCTGAGACTTGTATTGGACATATTTTGGAATGTCTACATTTATCTTCCATGTTTCTCAATTTTCCTCCATTCTTTCTAATTTTTACAACCTTTCACCCTGTGTTCTAAAAGATTTTCTTGCCTAAATTTCTTGCTTACTGATTCCCTCTTAGACTCCATATATTCTGCAGATTAGCAGAATAAACTACTATTAATAGTTATTGGCTGATACTCATTCTTCTCATTGTAGTAAATCTTTAGCTGGGCATGGGACTACAGCAGGCTTCCCACCTGTTGTGGGAAAGTGATAAAGAATCCACCTGCCAGTGTAGAAGACACAGGATAAGCGGGTTCAGTTGCTGGGTTGGGAAGATCCCCTGGAGGAGGAAATGGCAACCCGCTCCAGTATTCTTTCTTGGAGAATCCCATGGACAGAGGAGCCTGGCAGGCTGTAGTCCATGGGGTACAAAGAGTTGGACACAATTGAGTCAGCACAGCACAAAAGAGGCTATAACATTGAAAACTACATTTTACAACCTCTTTTCTATGTTGGTGAGGCCTGGGGAAAGAAATGGAAGCGGAAATGATGTGTGCCCCTTTTGGATACTGCTCTTGAAGTGATTGGGTTGCAGTTTTTTTGTCTTTTGCCCCTTTTGACAGGCTAGAAGATGATGATAAGTTGACTAACCCCTAAGATACACAAGGAGGACACCACCTGTAATATTAACACAGAGTTTCCTACTAGCCCTAAACCTTTTGCCAATCCAGACCCAATCCCTAGATTATCACATGAGAAGGGAAAAACTGTTGTTTAAACAACTGGGTCTTAGTATTTTTAATAAGTTCAATAAGTTTAATAGCCCCCCAAGCTAAACCCAGTATGCTGATTCTTTTTTTTTTTTAATTTCAAAAAGTAAACTTTGGTCATAGTCTTTTACTCTTTACTCTTTAGAACCAAAGGTTCTAAACTTTTGGCAGGCATCAGAACATCTGGAAAATGTGTGAATATACAGAATCCATGCGTATCCCAGAGTTTCCAATTCAGTAACTCTGGGGTGGGACCTGAGAATTTTCATTTCTACCAATTTTCCAGTTGCTGCTGCTGCTGGTACTCTGGCCACCATACTTTGAGAACCTTTGTTTTAGTGATTCTCTTGCACACAAATGTAATTACTTCTACCTTAAATGAGGAACCTTTTATTTTGTCAGTTCCTCTCAAATCTTTGTCTATTCTTAGAGGTGTACTCCAGAGTATTTGAAATTCCTGATGTCCTGTGTGTTATAGCATATTTCTTTACTGTAGCCTAACTAACTCCAGTGGCTGTAGGGGATGGGCAAGGCTTAATTCTGGAAGGCTTCTAGTTTTCTGGAGAGGAGGCTTGTATTCATTCTGGGTGTCACCAGCCTTCTGGGACACTAACCACTCTTGTGAGTGCTAGTCACTTGGTCGTGTTCAACTCTTCACAACCCCACGGGCTGTAGCCCACCAGGCTCCTCTGTCCATGGGATTCTCCAGGCAAGAATACTGGAGTGGATAGCTATTCCCTTCACCTGGTGATTTTCCAGGCTCAGGGATCAAACTCACATCTCCTTCATTGCAGGTAGATTCTTTACCATCTGAGCCACCAGGGAAGCCCACTCTTACCTAACTTAGAGGCAAATACCTCTGGTGATCTTTATCGGAGTTGCTTTAGAGGAGCCTGTCTCTTTTGCATTTATCAAGCAGTCATCTTTTTAGTTGCCCTAAGGCCCCTTCTGCTCACAGGATCCACCAATTCTGGGATTGAAACGTCTTAGAGACACTTCTGTGTTGTCTAGCTTACCTCTCCGGTACAAAATTAGGCTGTGGATTCCTTCAGTGTTTTCTCTCCGTGGGGGATTTTCCAGTACAGATTGGAAATCCTGCTAGAAAAATTCTAAAAGAGCCGTAACACTAATTCCTTCTTCAATTTATTCTGGTTGTCTCCTTTCTTAAAGGGATTTTTTCACAGTTTCTGTTCTATTGGAAGATACCTCCAGTGTCTTTACTGATTTCTGCTTCTATAATTCTTCTGTAATGATTAGGGACTAGGATGAGGGGAAAGGATGTGTCAGCCTATTCTCTACCCTCAATCTTGATCTAACCTCTCTATATTTTACTTTTTAAAAATGAGTTTAGTAAATAAAAAACAAAAACTCTCTCACTTATGTCACAAACTTTTTTAGACTCTAGTACTATGCTGTATCTCCAGACATATATATTTTTCTCACAATTTAATAAATTCATGCTTGCTTTGGTGATTTCCACGTATAACTTACGTGCTGTGTGGCTGTGCGCTAAGTCACTTCAGTCGTGTCTGACTCTTTGCAACCGCATGGACTGTAGCTCGCCAGGCTCCTCTGTCCATGGGGTTCTCCAGGCAAGAACACTGGAGTGGGTTGTCCTGCCCTCCCCAGGGGATCGTCCTGACCCGGGGATCGAATGCGCGTCTCTCATGTCTCCTGTGTTGACAGGTGGTTTCTTTACCACTAGCGCTGCCTGGGAAGCCCTGCCATGTGGTGGTTGTTCAGTCACTCAGTCGTGTCTGACTCTTTGTGACCCGGGACTGCAGCACACCAGGCCTTTCTGTCCTTCACCACCTCCCAGAGCTTGCTCAAACTCATGTCCATTGAGTTGGTGATGCCATCCAATGATCTTGTCCTCTGTCATCCCCGCCTCCTCCTGCCTTCAGTCTTTCGCAGCATCAGGGTCTTTTCCAATGAGTTAGTTCTTTGCATCAGGTGGCCAAAGTATTGGAGCGTCAGCTTCAGCATCAGTGCTTCCAGTGAAAATTCAGGATTGATTTCCTTTAGGATTGCACCATTTTTAAAAGATATGAGCCTAAGCTAATGACAAGAAAAACTGGAGATAAATTCATATTCATAACAATAGTAGTATTTATTGAGGACCTGTGGTGTACCTGGCTTGAGCTGAGCACTTATATGCATAATACTGTTATTATCACTCTTTTGCAGATGAGGCTACTAAATCACAGAGATGGCAGGTAACTTACCAAAAATTAACTAACTAGTGAGTAGTAGGAAGAGGGAAGATTTAAACTAATTTTTATTCCAGAGTCATGCTCTTAACATCATACTAACTAGTTGTCTCCTATGAACGTATACCTGTTACTAGATTTCAAAGTCAGGTAGCTGTTGTATTTCTGTTAGAATGTACGTGAGAATTTATGGCATAGAGCTAAAGCTGGACACTCGGTATTTTTTAGTAGTTGTTGAATTACAATAGAAATAATCATTGTTTCTTTTCCTTGTCTAATAAGGTTGACCATATTTTATTTTATTTAACTATAGATAATTGTGATACAGACTTACTACAGACGATGGCATGCAAAAGTTGTGGTAGAGGATTTAAGAAGACAGAAAATGTTCAGGTTGCAATGGGAAGCAGAGGAAGAACACAGGAAGATAAGAGAAAAAGAAGAGTGGATGAAACTGGATTATTACCGGAGGCATCATCCTCAAATAAAAGAAGATTTTGAACTTCTTTATAATGCACTAGAACGTAAGTTTGAAATAGGCTTTGCATAAAATATTAATTTTTCATTAGTAGGAAAAGTGGGTTTACTAAAGACAAAAGGAAGACCTTGTTATTTTAAGAAGTTGTCTGGGGAATCTGGACTAGAAAATTTTAAAATATGAATAGTGTCTGAGGGGACAGGAATTAAGGCCGGAGTAAAATTAAAAATGCTTTTATATTAACAATAGATAAATAAGCTATTCAGCATTAGTGTATTATCTCATTTGATCCTTATCCCTGTGAGATAAAAAGAGAAAGTACTGTCCGGTCTGATTCTCCTAATGGTCTTAGAAATCTGTGAACTCAGAGTTGGACTGTCTTGAACCCCTCAGTCCAGCATCCTGTCTCTGATTCTCCTCTTTAGAGGAGATACCTTTTTTATTCCCTTCTACAATGATTATAAATATTAATATATATGTGTGTATACACATACATAGGGCTTCCTAGGTGGCACTAACAGTAAAGAAACTAGCTGCAATGAAGGAGGCATAAGAGACACGGGTCTGATTCCTGGGATGTGAAGAAGTCCTGGAGGAGGGCATGATAACCCACTCCAGTGTTCTTGCCTGGAGAATCCCATGGACTGAGGAGCCTGGCGGGTAACAGTCCATAACGTCGCAGAGAGTCGGAGACAACTGAGCGACTCAGCACACACACACACACACACACACACACACACGTATGTATTCTCTGCACGTTGGATTTTTATGGCTTATTTCTTCTACAGGATGTGTGCTAGTCACTGACACAGTTAAAAAGCCTGTTATTTGTACAAGCCAATCCCTCCCTACTGTGGGCAGGATACACTATTTTTCTTGAAGCCTTTTCTCAGTGCCCAGCTTCTAATCTCATCTTAAATGTCACCTACTCAAAGGCTTCTGTGACAGACAATACAACTTGGATATCCAAATTATCATATCATGCTTCTCACTGCACCCCAAATTTTACTTTGTAATACCACAATTTGTAACAATATATTTTGTAATGTTAATTTTTACCACTGGATTGTCAGGTCCATAAGCAAATGACTCATTTACTTTTTGGATGATCTCTTTTTTTGTACTTATCTTAACAAATATTGGTAGAATGATTAAATGAATGAATGAGGGGGAACCCAAGGATGTAGCAATTCAGGTGTCTCTAACTTCTGCTTTACCAGGAGTACCTCTAAAGTGGAAGTAACCAGAAGAGTTATTTATTACCTTAGATATGGGAAAGTAAAGTTGCGCTCTTGGGATAACAGTTAAGAATTAAAAAAATTAAAAATAGCCACAATTTTTTATTTTTAGTTGAACACAACCTTTTTATCCAAAGAAATAATCATCTTTGACATCTCTGTAATTACTCATAACACTAACTTCAAGCAGATTTTCTTACTGTCACTTTGTTTCTTTATATACTGTGTGTTTGTGGATGTTACTATGTGTCCTGTTACTCATGTCGTCCTTTCCTTTCTAATCGAATACAATTTTAGGTGTCAGATGTTGAGTCTATTTAAGTAGCTCTATGATACTCTGCTACTTCCTGAAGATGGAACAATTAAACACCAGGTTTAACAAAGCAATAGTATTAACACATCTGTCTCTTTTATAACATGCAAAATTGAGTGGCTTTGGGAATGTGACAGTATTTGGAAGTAACAGTTAAGTTTGCTGATGGTTTCTGTGTCTGATTTCCCTTTCTCCTAATCACTGATCTCTGCAAATACTGTTTTATTTTAAATGTCACTTCTATTCCCATCTTCTCTCAGATGAAAGCAACGTTTGTTTCTTAGTGTTAATAGTTAAATAGTGAGCACTGCTTGCAAGTAGTCTGTGAAAGGTCTTATTGACAAGTATAAAAGTAAATTTGTGTTATAGCAGAGCTCTATTTAAATAATATTCTAAATTTATATGGATAGACCAAAAGGTATCATTGTTATCTTGTTTTGTTAATAGGCAACTGTGTAAACTAGTGGAAAATATGCTTAATGAGATTCTACCTTTTCTACTTATTAATGGTATTTACTTGGACAAGTTACTCCTTTCTACTAAGCCTTAGATTCTTTATCTATAAAAGGACTTAATAATTTCTGGCATATCTACATTAGAGGGATTTGTAAGTGAAAAATACAAAATATTACATTTATGAGAGTACTTAAAAATACAAAGATATATGCATGTGTAAGTTACTGTTATCCAGTAAATAATTTTATATAAATTTTCTAAATTAAAGAAGAAGAGAGATATTTTATATGGCTAAAATGGCAACCCACTCCAGTATTCTTGCCTGGAGAATCCCATGGATAGAGGAGCCTGGAGGGCTATAGTCGATTGGGTTGCAAGAGTTGGACACGACTTAGATGATTTATATGGAAGAAAATGAAAATGAAATTTTTTACACAAAAAGAGACATCCTTTTAGTTTTCTTCTAGGCCTAAAATTCTGAATAAGAACTCCAAGAATAGTGTTGTTAAAGTTCTGCTTTTGGGGGGGAATTAAAATTCTGCTTCACAAGCTAAGTAATTTATAATAATAATTTTCATTCTATATTCTTTACTCTGGTCTTTGAAACTGTCGCCCTCTTGTGGTTCATAGTAATAATTGCATAGTTTTGTAAAACTGATAACAAAACTTAACTTTTTCTCCAGATAACCTGTTCTTCAGTAATAAAAGCAAAATAAGTCAATTTAGGAGAATGATTTTAATTATGTAAGATAATATGCTATATCAAAGACAAGACTATCTCCAGGCAACGTTTGATTTTTATGTCTTTTTTTTTAATATATAGCAGTATGTTGTGGAGAATGCGATGACACCCCACTCCAGTACTCTTGCCTGGAAAATCCCATGGACAAAGGAGCCTGGCAGGCTGCAGTCCATGGGGTCTTGAAGAGTCAGACACGACTGAGCGACTTCACTTTCACTTTTCAGTTTCATGCACTGGAGAAGGAAATGGCAACCCACTCCAGTGTTCTTGCCTGGAGAATCCCAGGGATGGCGGAGCCCATAGATGGGCTGCCATCTATGGTGTCACACAGTGTCGGCCACGACTGAAGTGACTTGGCAGCAGCAGCAGCAGCAACAGCAGTATGTTGAGGGTGACTTCTTTTGTTATCTGAACTGTCACTGTTATCTCAGACTTGTAGACCTCATCCTGAGGAAATTAACAGCATGGCTTGTGCTCAGAGTTCTTTTCCTTGCCCTGTGATTCTCTGTACATACTGTTCTCTTAACTGCCCATGTTTGTACTTTAGGGCATCAGATAGGACTTTGCTTATTAGGTCTAGGCAATGTTTGTTGAATTGACTTTTCTACCCTTTGGTGATAGAAGCAAGGTCCAAAGCTGTAAAGAGCAATATTGCATAGGAACCTGGAATGTTAGGTCCATGAATCAAGACAAATTGGAAGTGGTCAAACAGGAGATGGAAGAGTGAACATCAACATTCTGGGAATCATTGAACTAAGATGGACTGGAATGGGTGAATTTAACTCAGATGACCATTATATCTACTACTGTGGGCAGGAATCCCTTAGAAGAAATGGAGTAGCCATCATAGTCAACAAAAGAGTCTGAAATGCAGTCCTTGGATACAGTCTCAAAAATGACAGAATGATGGCTGTTCATTTCCAAGGCAAACCATTCAGTATAAGGGTAATCCAAGTCTATGCCCTGACCAGTAATGCTGAAGAAGCTGAAGTTGAAGGATTCTATGAAGACCTGCAAGACCTTATAGAACTAACACCCAAAAAAGACGTCCTTTTCATTACAGGGGACTGGAGTGCAGAAGCAGGAAGTCAGGAAACACCTGGAGTGACAGGCAGATTTGGCCTTGGAGTACAGGATGAAGCAGCACAAAGGCTAATAGAGTTTTGCCAAGAGAATGCACTGGTCATAGCAAACACCCTCTTCCAACAACGCAAGAGAAGACTCTACACAAGAACATCACCAGATGGCCAATGCTGAAATCAGATTGATTATATTTTTTGCAGCCAAAGATGGAGAAGCTGTATAGAGTCAGCAAAAACAAGACCGGGAGCTGACTGTGGCTCAGATCATGAACTCCTTATTGCCAAATTCAGACTTAAATTGAAGAAAGTGGGGAAAACCACTAGACCATTCAGGTATGACCTGAATAAAATCCCTTATGATTATACAGTAGAAGTGAGAAATATATTTAAGGGATCTGACAGACAGAGAGCCTGATGAACTATGGGTGGAAGTTTGTAGCTTTGTACAGGAGATAGGGATCAAGACCATCCCCAAGCAAAAGAGATGCAAAAAAGCAAAATGGCTGTCTGAGGAGGCCTTACAAATAGCTGTGAAAAGAAGGGAAGCGAAAGGCAAAGGAGACAAGGAAAGAAATACCCATTTGAATGCAGAGTTCCAAAGAATAGCAGGGAGAGATAAGAAAGCCTTCAGTGATCAGTGCAAAAAAATAGAGGAACATGATAGAATGGGAAAGACTAGTGATCTCTTTAAGAAAATTAGAGATACCAAGGGAATATTTCATGCAAAGATGGGCTCAATAAAGGACAGAAATGGTATGGACCTAATAGAAGCAGACGATGTTAAGAAGAGGTGGCAAGAATACATAGAAGAACTGTACAAAAAAGATCTTCATGACCCAAATAATCACAATGGTGTGATCATTCACCTAGAGCCAGACATCCTAGAATGTGAAGTCAAGTAGGCCTTAGGAAGCATCACTACGAACAAAGCTAGTGGAGGTAATGGAATTCCAGTTGAGCTATTTCAAATCCTAAATGATGAATCCTAAAGAAAGGCAATGCCAAAGAATGCTCAAACTACCTCACAATTGTACTCATCTCACACGCTAGTAAAGAAATGCTCAAAATTCTCCAAGCCATGCTTCAGCAATACGTGAACCGTGAACTTCCAGATGTTCAAGCTGGTTTTAGAAAAGGCAGAGGAACAAGTGATCAAATTGCCAACATCTCCTGGATCATTGAAAAAGCAAGAGAGTCCCAGAAAAACATCTATTTCTGCTTTATTGATTATGCTAAAGCCTTTGACTGTGTGGATCACAATAAACTGTGGAAAATTCTTCAAGAGATGGGACTACCAGACCATCTGACCTGCCTCTTGCAAAATCTGTATGCAGGTCAGGAAGCAACAGTTAGAACTGGACACGGAACAACAGACTGGTTCCAAATAGGAAAAGGAGTATGTCAAGGCTGTATATTGTCACCCTGCTTATTTAACTTCTATGCAGACTACATCATGAGAAACGCTGGGCTGGATGAAGCACAAGCTGGAATCAAGATTGCCAGGAGAAATATCAATAACTTCAGATATGCAGATGACACCACCCTTATGGCAGAAAGTGAAGAGGAACTAAAGAGCCTCTTGATGAAAGTGAAAGAGGAGAGTGAAAAAGTTGGCTTAACATTCAGAAAACTAAGATCATGGCATCTGGTCCCATCACTTCATGGCAAATAGATGGGGAAACAGTGGAAACAGTGGCTGACTTTATTTTTTTGGGCTCCAAAATCACTGCAGATGGTGATTGGAACCATGAAATTAAAAGACACTTATTCCTTGGAAGCAAAGCTATGAGCAACCTAAACAGCACATTAAGAAGTAGAGACATTACTTTGTCAACAAAGGTCCATCTAGTCAAGGCTATGGTTTTTCCAGTGGTCATGTATGGATGTTGGACTATAAAGAGAGAGACTATAAAGAGAGTTGGACTATAAAGAGAGTTGGACTATAAAGAAAGTTGAGTGCTGAAGAATTGATGCTTTTGAACTGTAATGTTGGAGAAGACTCTTGAGAGTCCCTTGGACTGCAAGGAGATCAAACCAGTCCATCCTAAAGGAGATCAGTCCTGAGTGTTCATTGGAAAGACTGATGCTGAAGCTGAAACTCCAATATTTGGCCACCTGATGTGAAGAACTGACTCTTTTGAAAAGACTGTGATGCTGGGAAAGATTGAGGACAGGAGGAGAAGGGGACAACAGAGGATGAGATGGTTGGATGGCATCACCGACTCAATGGACATGAGTTTGGATAAATTCCGGGAGTTGGTGATGGACAGGCCTGGCGTGGTGCAGTCCATGGGGTTGCAAAGAGTTGGACACAACTGAGCAACTGAACTGAACTGAAGTGACCCTTTGTTTTGTTTAACTTGTGCTAATGGTGTTCTCTCTTTTAATTATTACCTCTTAATCTCAAGGTCTCTTGACTTCTAGTCTCTGGCGACTCCCTGGGCTCTATCCATTGACCGATCTGAGCCTGGGATTCAGTATAACTCTTTCTAGGTTCTTTCCATTCAGGGTTCCAGTCTGTCCTGAGAATTTTAAAAGCAAATGCATAGAAATTGCTAGTGATGGGGACAATATTGTATGTTCTGCTGTTTCTTGTTTGGAAATAGCAAGTTTATTCTATCTCAGAAAGTTTAGAATCTGTATGGACTTTATATTTTATTACTGTGCTTTCATTTTATAGTTGAACTTGAGACCCGGAAAGAGAATTGTCTTCTTTCAAATGAACCAGTTGCTTTAATCTTTTTCTTTAAGAATACTGGAGGTTGCTGATGTCTGTTATGGGCTGCATTGTGTTCCCCTCAAATTCAAACGTTGAAGCTCTAACTTCATTCCTCAGAATGTGACAGTATTTGGAGATAGGTTCTTTAAAGAAGTAATGAAGAAAAAGTGGGGTCATATGGGACCTGGATCCAATATGACTTTAAGAGGAGGCCATAAAGACACACTTGCACAGAGAGAAAACCGTGATAAGACAGTGGAGGAAGGTGACCCTTTTCCAGCCCGGGAGAGAGACCCTCAGGAGAAACTGATCTTGATCTTGAGCTCCTATCCCTCAGAACTTGGAGAAAATAAATTCCTATTCTTTAAGCCACCCAGACTGTGGTACTTTGTTATGACAGCCCTAGGAAACTAACGCAGGAGTCCAATTTTTTTTTTTGTTTGTTTGCTTTTCTTATCATTCCCAGGGAGCATATATTTTATGAGAGTAGGAAGACTCTCTCATCTTTCTCACTGTCTTTTGTGTATAGTTCTAGAAACTGTCAAATCAGTTATAAAATCAGCTTTTTATAGCTGATCCTGGTTCCTGTGTTTTTCTGTTCCTTATTGGTAGTTGAGTCATAGTATTTTTCTGACACCAGGTTTCAACCTTTACATGGAGGTTGTTCATCTAATAGAGAATTTTATTGGAAATAAGGTCCATTATTTTCATAGTTCTAATTAGCCTCATTGGGTTGTTTCTTTTTTTAAAGTCATACTAATAATTTAAACAAAATGTAAAAATCTGAATATATATGGATATAAAAGTATTTGAAAACACATATATATAGGTGTAGATTCACCTAGTTAATCTAACTGACCAGTATATTGCTTTTTGAGGTTGGCAAAATAGTTTAAATAATATTCTAGTGGCTTAAATTTATTACCAGTACCAAAAATTTCTAATGTAAAACTAGGAAGTAAAATATGCTTACTAATATCGTTCAGTTTTTATTTGCTTTCTGGGAACATCCATATAATCCCATGAGGTAAATATTTTCAGTTATTATTTCCACAAGCAAGCAATTTTCATCTTTATTCATATACTGCCTTTTAGTATATAGATATTGTCAAATTTTAAAATTTTTGGTTGGTAAAACTATTCTTAAATGGTATACTCATCAATCATGGATTTTCTGGACTTTCATAACATCATTTAGTTCTTAAATTTACAACCCTTTGCTGAATACAATTTAGCTTTTAAATTCACAAATCCTCTTTTCAAATAGACCAAGCTGTACAGTGTCTGAATAATGTATTTCTGGTAAAGGACAGAATAGATTCTTATAAAGAGCGTGACTGACAAGTCTTTGACCTTAGCAGGATGATTTCAAGTCGAAGTTTGAGAGGAGGAAGAAATAATCTGACAAAACTGTAAACTGGATATCATGAAAGTTAGTGGTTATTACAGAAGAGGGCAGAAACAACACTTATGGCTTCAGATACTTACCTTTTGATGCAGAGACTAGTGTTAAAAGTAAACCTAAAATTTTAATGAAAGGAAAATGTAAATTCTAATTATGTATATTAGATATAAATGTATTCTGAAATAACCCTGCAATGCAACAAGTGAGTAATAATCATGCTTGGAATATAAGAACTGAAGAGTACATTTTACTTGATTGAATTATATGTAATAGAATGTAAGAGGAAGCAAACTTATGTCAAAGGATATTTACCCAAAGCAAGTCTTTAAACCTAATGATGAAAAATGATAAGCTTTTGGGTAAAGATAGCTGAAATGAAAAGCAAAAATTCTGTCCCAGTGGAAGGGTTTTATGGTCTGTCCAACTAGGGACAGGCAAAGAGACATGTTCGCTTCTTTGAGAAGGCATTATGCCTTTCTCACTTTTGTATGTATCATCAAACCTTATATAGTTCCTTTCAGATAGTAATTGTTCCAAAATTACTGTTGAGTATTTTGAATTGGCAAGGAAGTGATAGGATTTGGGCAAGTATAATACCAGATCAGGGAACTAGGTTTTTGAAGTTCAGAGAAAAAATAGGTTTGAATCCATGGCCAGAGTGCAGTTCATGCAGTTCTGAAGCTTCATCATTCTGACAATAAAGTAATAAATCATCTCTATGTAAACGGAAAGAATTGCCTGCTAATTAAGTAAATATGGCTTTCCACTAGTAAAGCAACTAATAAGTTCCCATTGTAAAGGACTCATAAATGTCAAAAACTAGAGTGACTTCGTGGAATATTTTTTTGGAACAAAGAACAGTAGGTCACCATTTCTACTTTTGTTTTGAACAGAGAACAAACATGGCTTAAATGATTTTAAGTTCCACATCTGAATGTATGTCCCAGGGGATCAAAGCCACCCTGTTATCTCTGAATAATCATGGAGAATGGGAGGCATGCCCAGAAGACATGACCTTCCAGAGAAGGCTTGTGATTAACTGACAAAAACCGGGCCAGGGACCAGTCTTGATCACTCAAGAGCTTTTGTATAGCAGAGTTTTATTAAAGTATAAAAAGGGGACAGGGAAAGCTTCTGACATAGACATCAGAAGAGGGATGGAGACTGCCCCCCTCGCTAGAGTTAGCAAGGGGGTTACATACTTTTTAAATTAGTTATTACAATAAATCAAAAGAATGTCTGGAGGTTGTAAAGATCTTAACTAGACCCACTCCCATAACTTACATTTTAAGAGAACAGGATTAGCCAGAAGGTTTTCAGGAAGGAGAAACTGTCCTCAAGCAGGAGACATTGTTATATAATCCTTAGTACAGAGTTTAAACTGAGTTGTTTGTTATGTAATCATCAGTTCAGGGATTAAAGAAAAAAGTTTTATGTGACTAAAACTAAGAAATGTAGAGAAAGAAAAAAAAAGCTCGTCCTTTCCCCCTGCTTGAGAATTCCAGACCCCTATCTCTTCCTTGAGAACCCCAGACCCCCTCTCTCCTTGGGGACCCCCAGACTTCTTATCAGCCTGCCTAGGAATTGACTCTTACCATCCTCCCTGCCCCAGCACACAGCGTTCAGGTGCCTGATTTAAATTTGTGCTGTGCTTCGTTGCTCAGTCGTGTCCAACTCTGAAACCCCATGGACTGTAGCCCACCAGTCTCCTCTGTCCATGGGATTCTCCAGGCAAGAATACTGGAGTGGGCTGCCATGCCCTCCTCCAGGGGATCTTCCACATTGCAGGTGGATTCTTTATCATCTGAACCACTGGGGAAGCCTGATTTAAATTTGAGGCTTACTTATATACCCCCAAATTGACCTTACTGCAATTTTTGTTTCATCCCATGCATTGTGATATGTAGTGCTTTTTTTTAAAAAAATTATCGCCTCAGATTTCTCCAGGCAAGAATACTGAAGTGGGTAGCCATCTGTTCTCCAGGGAATCTTCCTAACCCAAGGATCCAACCTGGGTCTCCTGTTTTGTAGGCAGATTCTTTACTGTCTAAGCCACCAGAGAAGCCTCTTTATTTCCATAATGGTTGATAATCATACCTTTTTTGATTAAGTATTATTTTTGATAGAATTTCTTACATTTCTAAGTAGATAGGAATATTTTTTTTTTAAACTTTGTTATTAATTGTAGTTGAATTGCACTGTGTCAAAAAAAATGCAGTCTTTGTCATTTCTGATTTGGGGGGTTTATGTTTTCTTCCATTCCTAATCCTAGAATTTATTTCTTCTTGTTGTTCAGAGTCATGTCTGACTCTTTGCGACCCTTTGGACTGCAGCACACCAGACTCCCTGTCCTTCACTGTCTCCTGGAGCTTGCTCAAACTCTTATCCATAGTGTTGATGATGTTATCCAACCATCTCATCCTCTGTTGTCCCCTTCTCCTGACATCAGTCTTTCCCAGCATCAGGGTCTTCTCCAGTGAGTTGGCTCTTCACATCAGGTGGCCAAAGTATTGGAGCTTCAGCATCAGTCCTTCCAATGAATATTCAAGGTTGATTTCCTTTAAATGTATAGAATTCATTTAGATTTATATAAATTTAATTAATATTCAGGGTTGATTTTCTTTAAATTTAGTTAAATTTATAGAATTTATTTAAATTTATATAAATGTTTCATAGAGCTTTGAAAATAAGATACACTTTCATTTTTGATATTTAGAGCTTGATGTATATTAATTTCAACTTGTTAATCATACTGTGGCAATTTGATTTTTAATTCTTGACTCTCATAGATTAACTCATTTGCATTGTTTGTTTGTATAAAATAAAATATACTCACCATAGTAGTGTTTATAATTGATAGAAGTTTTGCTTTATATGGCTTGATGGGCTGTGACTTTCAGTATACATATTCATGACGGTCATCATAAAACTGATGAAAGTCATACCTTTCATCATAAAATTATCTTCTACTCCAAGGTTTGAATTTTTAGTCTTTTCCCTCCTATTTTCAAAATATTAATATTGCTGCATCTGTTTTTTTGTTGTTGTTCATATTTATCATCCTTTTGTGCTTGACCTTAGTCTTTGGCATCACTTTAAGTGTACCTTTGGAAAATATTATGTCATTGGATTTTTAAAAAAATATAACATTTTATTTTCAGTCAAAGCTTGAGCCATTTCATATTTTTTAATGTAATCATTATGTCTGATTTTGCTTCTGTCATCTTGCTTTATGCTTTTTGTTTCTAATTTTTTGGTCTTTTTCTGCACAAACATTTATGATTGTTAATATTTTCTGCTATGATTTGAAATGTAAGCATTCTTTTTTTATTCCTTCTTGAAGTTTGCCAAAGATGTTCTTAAAAGAGGTTAACTATCAAATGGATTTATAGCCCACCCTTTGCTCTAGTTCTGAGTCCTTGAATTAAGGTTTGCTGCCTCCTGCTAGAGCATTCACTTTCTGAGATGAGACAGCAGCTGTTTGAGGGACGACACTTGTGCCTTCTTGAGTGTCTTCCAGTGGTAACTGCAACTGTGTCTTAAAGAACTTCCCTGAAAGTTTCTACCACATGGATCACACCTCTCTCTGATTTCTAGTATTGATTCCAGTCTCTCCTTCTCCTCCCCCTATTTCATATTTCTTGTATCATTTCTAGAAGAACGTAGGAGAGGGCAGCTGGCAGTCTGTATACAAACCTTCATCCTATCAGAAACTTGGCATGTCATTATATTAAAAAGGAACTAGACCTGGATGGGACATGAAATTATGTCAAATTATATACAGTTTAAGAAAGGGAAGAGCTTTTGTCTGGAAAAGAGAAAATCTAAGTGTACTGAGACAGTTATCTCTGGTGCCATGTCGTGCAGAGTAGACTGACTATGTTTTGCCTCACAGGCTAGGACTGGGACCAGGCTGAGCAAATGAAATCTGTCCACACTGCTAGCAGGAGAATCCATCTTAAATGGGGACAAGTGTTGAACTGTTTAATTTCTAAGGTTCTTTCCAACACTGTTTTTCCTTTAATGTAAGTTTGACATTTTTTGCAATGTTGAATATAAAACAGTTTTCTTCCCCAAATTTAGCATGTATAAGACATGAATGTAGTGCTTGTTAAAATAAATATATCTGAGCCCAGAAATTTTGATTTGTTTAAGTTTGGGGTAGGATCTAGTACTCTGTATTTTCTCTGGTTAATTTTAAGAATGTAGCATAATCTTTAAGTAAATTAAGTTTATAAAAATGCTATTCTCTGGCATTTTATGATTTGTTTTTAGAGTAACACATTCTTTTTAAAAACTTTTTTATATTGGAGTATAATTGATTCATAATGTTATATGAAAGTCTCTCAGTCATGTCTGAGTGGGTAGCCTTTCCCTTCTCCAGGGGAATCTTCCCAACCCAGGGATCGAACCCAGGTCTCCCACATTGCAGGCAGCTTCTTTACCAGCTGAGCCACAAGGGAGTCCCAAGAATACTGGAGTGGGTAGCCTCTCCCTTCTCCAGCAGACCTTCCCAACCCAGGTATCGAACCAGGGTCTCCTGCATTGCAGGCAGATTCTTTACCAACTGAGCTACCAGGGAAGCAAAGTTGTGTGAGTTTCAGGTATACAGCAAAGTGATTTATACACACACACACACACACACACACACACATGTTCTCTTTCAGATTCTTTTCCACTATAGGTTACTATAGAGTACTGAGTTCAGTTACCTCTGCTATGCAGTAGGTCCTTGTTGATTATCTATCTTATATATTGTAGTGTGCAACACATTCTTTGTTGATAGTAACCAACACTTTGTAGTGTGCAACACATTTTTTATTGATAGTAACCATCACTATGAACAAAGCTGGTGGAGGTTATGGAATTCTAGTTGAGTTATTTTAAATTTGAAAAGATGATGCTGTTAAAGTGCTGCACTCAATATGCCAGCAAATTTGGAAAACTTAGCAGTGGCCACAGGACTAGAAAAGGTCAGTTTTCATTCCAATACCAAAGAAGGTCAATGCCAAGGAATGTTCAAACTACTTTACAGTTGCTCTCTTTTCACATGCTAGCAAGGTAATGCTCAAAATCCTTCAAGCTAGGCTTCAATAGTATGTGCACCAAGAACTTCCCAATGTACAAGTTGGATTTCGACAAGGCAGAGGAACCAGAGAGCAAATTGCCAACGTCTACTGGATCATAGAGAAAGCAAGAGAATTCCAGAAAAACACCTACTTGTGCTTCACTGACCAAGCTAAAGACTTTGAATGTGTGGATCATAACAAACTGTGGAAAATTCTTAAAGAGATGGGAATACTGGACCACCTTACCTGCCTCCTGAGAAACCTGTATGCAGGTCAAGAAGCAACAGTTAGAACTAGACATGGAACAACAGACTGGTTCCACATTGGGAAAGGAGTATGTCAAGGCTGTATATTGTCACCCTACTAATTTAACTTACATGAAGAGTACATCACGTGAAATACTGGGATGGATGAAGCACAAGCTGGAATTAAGATTGCAGGGAGAAATATTAATAACCTCAGATATGCAGATGACACCATCCTTTGGCAGAAAGCGAAAAGGAACTAAAGAGCCTCTTGATGAAGATGAAAGAGGAGAGTGAAGAAGCTGGCATAAAGCTCAACATTCAGAAAACTAAGATCATGGCATCCAGTCCCATCATTGCATGGCAAATAGATGGGGAAACAGTGGAAACAGTGAGAGACTTTATTTTGGAGGGGCTCCAAAATCGCTCCAGATGGTGACTGCAACCATGAAATTAAAAGACGCTTGCTCCTTGGAAGAAAAGGTATGACAAACCTAGAGAGTGTATTAAAAAGCAGAGATATTATTTTGCCAACAAAGTATAGTCAAAGCTATGGTTTTTCTGTTAGTCATGTATGGATATGAGAGGTGGACCATAAAGAAACAGAATGCTGAAGAATTGATGCCTTTGAACTGTGGTATTGAACACTCTTGGAGTTCCTTGGACTGCAAGGAGATCAAACCAATCAATCCCAAAGGAAATCAACTCTGAATATTCATTGGAAGGACATGCTGAAGCTGAAGCTCCAATACTTCAGTCACCTGATGTGAAGAACTGACTCATTGAAAAGACCCTGATGTTGGGAAAGATTGAAGGCTGGAGGAGAAGGGGACAACAGAGGATGAGATGATTGGATGGTATCACCAACTCAATGAACATGAGTTTGAGCAAACTCTGGGAGATGGTGAAGGACAGGGAAGCCTGGCGTGCTGCAGTCCATGTGGTTGCAAAAAATCGTACACAACTGAGGGACTGGATAACAACAACAACACTTTGGTTGTGTCCAACGCTAAGTCATGTCCAACTCTTGTGTCCCCATGAACTATAGCCCACCAAAGTATCTGTCCATGGGATTTCCCAGGCAAGAATACTGCAGTGGGTTGCCATTTCCTTCTCCAGGGAGTCTTTCTAACCCAGGAATCAAACCCTGCTTTGCAGGTTTGCTTTTTACTGAGTGAGCCACCAGGGAAGTCCTCAAACCCACACTTTAAAATGTAAATATTATTTTAACTTAATTCATTGGTTTGAGTTAGGTGTAAATGTAATTATTTTATAAAATTTGCTGATACAATTAGGATTTTGTAAAGAGATGGAAAATGGTACTAAAAGTGCTAGTAATGAAGAAAACAGTTGAAGTCAACAATTCTACATAAAACTGTCAATTTGGGCACTGGCAGAAACAGACACCAGGATGGAGTTTGAAGTAAAGATAAAGGGAAGGGAGAGCAGGGAAAGACAGAGTCTTCAGATTGAGATATGAGTTGACACCTGTGAAAGTTGAGAGAGGGAACGAGAAAGGATGCGGGATGGAGATCCTCAGACAGACAGAACTCTGAGGCAGTCTGAGCCAGCCAGATGGTCAGCTCTGATATAATAACTGGCCACAGAAGAGGCCACCATTGGGCAGCCATGGCCAGGCCCTTCTTCTCCCGTGGTTCTTACGTTTTGACTGACAGCTTAGTGAGAAGAGTTGGCCTCTGCTCCAACATGGTTGCAGATCTGAAATGCTGTAGCTGGTACTGTCAGCCACCTGGCCTCCTAGCTACAGTCGTTCTCTTAGAGGGAAGCTGAGCAGGACGCATTCATGGCTGCTTTAAATCCAGTCCGTATTTTCCCCAATACTGGGGGTGTGTGTATGCTTACCTGGAGGCGTAATCTGACATCATCTGTGCTGCTGTCTTACGGCTTCTGTTTGCTTGACTCTACTTTTATTGCTTTATCTCAGCTTCCATTTCATCCTGTTTTTTCATGTATCAGGTATACAATATGAGTGATGCTATTTGTGTATAATTTTATTTAAATTGATATAAAAATAAAATACTGCTTGTGAGGATGTCATAGTAAAAAATGCTCTGTAAAGATGTGGGTGTTTAAAAACTCAAGAGTCTTTCATGTTATTCCTGTAGTCTGGCGGCAAGAAGAACTCACACGCATTAACCAGTCTTTCACTGGAGCTGAAAGGAAAGCTGCTTTGTGTGAACTTCTGGAAAAAGAGACGCAGATAATTGCTTCCATTGGGAGACATAGATATATCACTTACACAGAGAACCAGGAAGCAAAGATACAAAGTTTTTTGGATAAGGTTAGTGAAGTAACATTATTTAAATATGAATGTGTCCTGAGTTTAAAAATATAGAATAATGAACTAAAGAAGAAAATTACATTGTAAGAATTTTCATGAGTTTTGTTTAGTATTTTGGGGGACATAATTTTTGAAATTTTGTATAATTTTGAAATTATTGAAATTTTGTATAAATTTTCTTCTTTTCTTATACAGCTTTAGAATTTCACTGCAGCCTAGAATAATGATTGATAAGTAACATGAAATTAACATGTTCTTAACAAAAGAGCTTTGGCCGTGAAGGAAAACATGGAGACACCATCCTTGTGACTGTTCATTTAGACTTAGGCTGCCTATAGAAATTAGGTGAATTGCACATCCCACTGAAATGTAGACTATAACAGTCACAGAATGTATGGATCTGTGGTGCCCATAGTAAGCCACCTGGGCAAAGAGCTATGGATTAGTGTTTCTGCTTTTGCTTATCAGGTCATTAACTGACTGAAAATTTCTAACCAAAAGGATATATGATTATTGAAAACCATGAAAACATACAATTAAGGGAAAAACTAAAGTAATTACCCTTTTGTGGTAAAACTGCCTGTTTGATATTGGATAGCCTGTTGCCATAGTGACCAATTTCCTTTTATAAGCTTGATCTCTCCAAACAATTAAAAGCCTATCCAACCACAAGAAGAAAAGGGATGGAGTTCTTTAAAATATTTGCCGGTAATGATTCTAATAGCTATGTGATTGTTGTTATTTGAGAACATTTATTTTTAAAAACCATAATTTTTGATATTATAAATGCCTCCTACTCATCTTGTACACTCTCCAGTTTGATCTCAGTTTTTCTTGTGACTTTAACTCCTACCTGCATCCTGGAGCTCCCTACAGTTTCAGGCCAGAACTCTCTTAGGAGCTTGCAAATCCCGTACTGAATTGCCTACTCTCTTGCTCCTTGGATGTCCCACAGTACAACTCAAGCTGACATGTCAAACCCTACTTCATCTCATCTTACCATTCCTCATCCCCTCACCTCCAAACTGAGGCTCCTATTCTGTAGCACTCACATAGTTTATCTCCATGAATGTCTCATCATGCACTTAAGTTGCTTCAGGCAGAAACCTGGGCATTATTCTTGATGTCCTACTTAGCCACCATCCTCTCTGTTCTGTTAGTTTAATCATTGCCTCAGTCCTTTACTTCTTCCTTACAAACTGCCTACCACTGCCTGCAGGCAGGTGGCTCTGCCATGACACACTGATGACCTTGCATGTCTACAAATAGGCTGTGTAGGCAAAGACTTGCACTGCAGCTGATGTGACTCGTGGTGGAATGCCTTGTGCTCCCGCTGGAACTCGAGAGGGTGGGAAGCTTCTGAGGCGTTGTTGTGGAGCACCTCAGCTTTCCTGCTTCCCTCTCTCTCCCTGGGAGGCTGTCATGAGAAGGTCTCAACTTGGGTGTGAGAGCTGGACACTGATTTAATTGGATCTGGGTTTCCTTCCCATCTGGACTCCTTTATGTCCCCAAATGAGGCTTTCAACCTCCAGGTTCACTTCTTAGTTCCCTCCCCCATCTTCCATATTGCTGCCATAGGGACCTCTTCCCACACAGCTCCTCCCCTGCCCTCCGGGAAGAGGACTTTTTTAGTCGATTCTTGGCACACTTGACCCTGGGCTTCCCCGGTGGCGCTAGTGGTGACAAATCCATCTGCCAATGCAGGAGACATAAGAGACACGTGTTCTATCCCGGGGTTGGGAAGATGCCCTGGAGAAGGAAATGACAACCCACTCAGTATTCTTGCCTGGAGAATTCCATGGACAGAAGAGACTTAGCACACTTGCTTGCATATACCTTCATAAGACTTTGTTTCACTTCTGTCTTAGTGCATAGTGGTCAGTTTTATCATCAGGGTTATGTCTGAACCCTCCTGGATTCTGAACTTCTTAAGGCAAGAGCTATATCTTTTATCTCCGTATTCTCATATCCTAGCTCAGTGCTCATCATAGAGTATCAATAAGTGCTTTGGAGGAAGGTAGGGAGGAAAAATAAGGAACAGAAATACTGCTTTTGTAATTTTATATTTCAGGTACCATAAGAAAATATGCAATGTAGATGCTATTGTTTCAAATGCTTAAATATCTTCACTCTAGAAACGATGAGTCCTACTGTATGGAAGCCATAATATTCACACTTCTCCTGAGTCACATTTTGAACTAAACATAATTCCTTTTAGCAAGTTGCTTTTTGTTGAATCTAACTTCATCACTGGGCACTGTGTTCTTTATGTATCTGATTGTTAACTGTCAGAGGGCAGCGTGAACCCAGGGCTCAAGAAGGAGCTGGAGGCCTTTGAGGTGCCAGTGGACTGGGAAGAGGGTGGCACTTACCTGCCTTGTTTAAGACTGAACTTTGTGCTGGATTTCCTGCTTGTGCTTTATCTGCTGCTTTGTTTCCTTTGGCTGTTTTAAATTCTTCTTGTAAATACTTATACAATGTTTATTCTTCATTATGCCTTTATACCCCTCACCCCACCCCCAACTTCCAACCTCATGTCTAGCAAAATCTCTAAACATGTTTTGAAGTATAGAGAATCCAGAGGGAGATCAAGTCCCAACATATAAAAGTGCTTCTGGAGTCAGTTGATGATGGTTACTTCTGTTGTCAAGTATAGCTAAGAAGTTCTTTCCGTTTCAGTTCAGTCGCTCAGTTGTTTCTGACTGCTTGCAGCCCCATGGACCACAGCACACCAGGCCTCCCTGTCCATCACCAACTCTCAGATTCTGCCCAAACCCATGTCCATGAGTCGGTGATGCCATCCAACCATCTCATCCTCTGTTGTCCCCTTCTCCTCCTGCCCTCAATCTTTCCCAGATTCAGGGTCTTTTCAAATGAGTCAGCTCTTCACATCAGGTGGCCAAAGTATTGGAGCCTCAGCTTCATCTGTCCTTCCAGTGAACAGCCAGGACTGATCTCCTTTAGGATAGACTGGTTGGATCTCCTTGCTGTTTCCAAGGGACTCTAAAGAGTCTTCTCCAACACCACAGTTCGAAAGCATCAGTTCTTCAGTGCTCAGCCTTCTTTATAGTCCAACTCTCACATCCATACGTGACTACTGGAAAAACCATAGTCTTGACTAGATGAACCTTTGTTGGTCAAGTAATGTCTCTGCTTTTTAATATGCTATCTAGGTTGGTCATAACTTTTCCTTCCAAGGACTAAATGTCTTTTAATTTTATGGCTGCAGTCACCATCTGCAGTGATTTTGGAGCCCAGAAAAATAAAGTCAGCCACTGTTTCCACTCTTTCCCCATCTATTTCCCATGAAGTGATGGGACCAGATGCCATGATCTTAGTTTTCTGAATGTTGAGCTTTAAGCCAACTTTTTCACTCTCCTCTTTCACTTTCAACAAGAGGCTCTTTAGTTCTTCTTTACTTTCTGCCACAAGGGTGGTGTCATCTGCATGTCTGAGGTTATTGATATTTCTCCCGGCAATCTTGATTCCAGCTTGTGCTTCTTCCAGCCCAGCGTTTCTCATGATGTACTCTGCATATAAGTTAAACAAGCAGGGTGATAATATACAGCTTTGACTCACTCCTTTTCCTATTTGGGACCAGTCTGTTGTTCCATGTCCGGTTCTAACTGTCGCTTTCTGACCTGCATACAGATTTCTCAAGAGGCAGGTCAGGTGGTCTGGTAGTCCCATCTCTTTCAGAATTTTCCACAGGTTATGGTGATCCACACAGTCAAAGGCTTTGGCATAGTCAATAAAGCAGAATTAGATGTTTTTTGGAACTCTCTTGCTTTTTCGATGATCCAGCGGATGTTGGCAATTTGATCTCTGGTTTCTCTGCCTTTTCTAAAACCAGCTTGAACATGGAAGTTTACGGTTCACATATTGCTGAAGTCTGGCTTGGAGAATTTTGAGCATTACTTTAATAGCATGTGAGATGAGTGCAATTGTGCGGTAGTTTAAGCATTCTTTGGGATTGCCTGTCTTTGGGATTGGAATGAAAACTGACCTTTTCCAGTCCTGTGGCCACTGCTGAGTTTTCCAAATTTGCTGACATATTGAATGCAGCACTTTCACAGTATCACCTTTCAGGGTTTGAAATAGCTCAACTGGAATTCTATCACCTCCACTAGCTTTGTTCCTAGTGATGCTTTCTAAGGCCCACTTGACTTCACATTCCAGGATGTCTGGCTCTAGGTGAGTGGTCACACCATCGTGATTATCTGGGTCGTGAAGATGTTTTTTGTACAGTTCTTCTGTGTATTCTTGCCACCTCTTCTTAATATCTTCTGCTTCTATTAGGTCCATACCATTTCTGTCCTTTATTGAGCCCATCTTTGCATGAAATATTCCCTTAGTATCTCTAAATTTCTTGAAGAGATCGCTAGTCTTTCCCATTCTGTCGTTTTCCTCTATCTCTTTGCATTGATCACTGAGGAAGGCTTTCTTATCTCTCCTTTATATTCTTTGGATCTCTGCATTCAAATGGGTATAGCTTTCCTTTTCTCCTTTGCTTTTCACTTCTCTTCTTTACACAGCTATTTGTAAGGCTTCCTCAGACAGCCATTTTGCTTTTTTGCATTTCTTTTTCTTGGGGATGGTCTTGATTCCTGTCTCCTGTACAATGTCATGAACCTCTGTCCATGGTTCATCAGGCACTCTATCAGATCTAGAAATTCTTTAAATTTCTCCCAAAAAGATGCGATGTGGACATTTTGTTCATGAGAATTCCTGTGAAGAAGATGTTATTTTGTTGTCGTTTGTTTTGTTTTCTTGTTTGGCAAGTATGTTGATTAGTTTAAGGGTAAAATCTGAGACCACAAATGATCCTGAGTATAGGAAGAATTGCCAGGTAATTGTGCCAGAAACATGGAGGTCCTTGAGTGTTACTGGAGAGAAGGAAGGGGAAGACACAATTAGCGGTCAGTGGGGCAGAGTGTGGCTCCTGTAATTTCATTAATTACAGCACTAAATAATAGAAGTGTTTAGTGCAAGAGTATTCTTTCTTTTTTTTGGTAAGAGGAAAAAGAACAAGAGAAATGACTAGGCCTTAGCATCCAGACTGATTCAGGGCAACACACAAAGGTGCAAGATCAGAAGATTGCAAAAAGAATGAAAATGTTGGCCACAAAAACTTGTGGAAATCACGAAAAAGGTTTTTTGTGCGTTGGAGGTTTTAGAATTGGGGTTCTGATCCTATGGTTACCCCAGCTGATAAACCCCTTAATCTCACCAATCTCTAGGCTAAGACTCAGAAGAAATGGATGTTTTAGCTGATATAAGAGAATTTTACCTCAGTTTTGACCAAAATGTTACATAGGGCAAGACGAATACAACCATGGGCTGGAACAACTACACTTGAAATCAGTCCTCATTCGATGAGATAACATAATTCATCCATTCTCTAAAAATATTAACTAAAGGTGGCTTTTGGCCTGCTTTTAACCTCTGTAGTAAACTGTGAAATCTTTTTTACTCTAACACAAAATTAATTTAAATTACCTTTTTGTGTATGGTGCTGTAATGAACAGCGTAGAAAACAGTTAAGGTAGATTTTATGGTCAGTCCTTTGTTATGAATTCCAATCAGTTCTCTTCCCTTTCCTGCCCGTCTGCCTCTTCCCCCACCCTACCCATGCCTGCCAGTGTCACTAGTAAGTATTCAGGAGGAGTCAGCACTGATTTCACAAAACTTGAAGTAACTTGTTCTACAGGTTTTTTTTTTTTTTCTTCTACAGGTTTTTTTGATTGCTAAGAAAAAAATAGCTTGAATTAATCCTCAAGGCTAGACCAGGTCATAGTGTTTTGAAATGTGAATACTAACAACCAGGGCCATGATGTGGATTTTAAGATCCACATTTCATGCCATAATATATGGATATATAAACAGAATATTTACTTTCCTATAATTTGGAAAAAACTTTGAAAAATGATATTTCATGGTTTGGTTTTAGTTTAATTTCAATGTGTCTAAGTATTATGTAGTATATTGAATTAATGTTTATATTTTATCGAGGACACAGAATTTCTCTTGAGTAATGAATAATTATTGTTTTGAATTAGCCCAATAAAAGCACTGAACTAATCAGTTATTAGGGGTTCTATACTAAGCCTATATTCTCCATAAAAGGGTTAATTTATTTAACCTTTTAAGATTTTTAAAGCATTATTTAAACAGTCTAATTTTATCCCATCAAACATTGACAGCCACAGGTTGTCAGATGTTAAAACCTCGCAAATTTTCAGAGGTGAAGAAATTCAGGTCAAGAAATTTTAAAGAAAAATCATCAACCAGTTTCTAATATATCTCGGGTGCTGCTTGCCGATACTGTGTAAAGAGACAATTTGAATTTGAATTTCTGCAAGAGGTTTTCCCTGGGGTCAAGGCCATTTATTTCTTTGCATCTCTTTGATTCACATACCGTGTCTCACAATCACAAGCTAAAGAACTGCAATCTGTGTTAACTGTGTCATTTAGTTTTGTTTTTCTCCTCACTCAGGTGGCCAGCAGCTAATGGGATGGAAAAATGCAACTAGCTCTTTCCTCTCTCTCAGCATCACCAGTACACAGGGGTGTCCTCTGTGGATGAACAAAACCCCTTGGCTGTGTAAAAGAAAAGCTGATACTACCCAGTAGCTCTGGGGGTTAGTGTTATTCTTAACGTGTGCCCTGAGGGACTAGAGATTAATTTAGGGGAAAGAAAAGACCTGCTCTCATAGTGCAGTCATTTCTTCTGTTTGGTGGAAGCTTGCTGCTCTCATAGTTTTTGTTATCTCCCCACCTTCCCGTCCTCAGAGTGTGTCTTCCTGCTGTTCTTCCGTTTCTCTCCTCCAGAATCTATGCTGTCTCATCTGTTGGCACCTAAATGGAATTTATTATGCTCTTGTTTTCTGAAGCAATTTAAGAACATGACAATTGTACATCTGTTATTAAAGCCACAGAATTCAAAGAAAAAAAATAGAAAAGAGAAGTAAGCAAAGTTGACATTTTCCTGCCTCAGAGTAATAAAAAAATTACCTAAAAGACTGAAATCAAAAAAGCGTAGACCTGAAGACCATGTTATCCGTGTTGACAGAAATATATCCAAGTATCAAAACAACTTTGCCAAACAGATTTTTAAAAAAAATATCTTTTCAGTGTTGACACTAGGGAACTCAAACTTCGAATCTAGGACTCTTTGATTGTATCACTCAGTTTACTTTTAATCTGGCTAATTCTTAGTTATTTTTCAGTTTTATCTTAAATATTATTTTCTTTTCACCAGTGAAGTGCTTCATATCAACTTGAAGTTACCTGTTTACCTGCGTCAGAAGTGTAATCAACTTTTATTTCAATTATTTTTAAATTTTTCTATGCCATTAGATTGGAGTTCATGAAATTGGAATTTATCTACTTGCTACCTAGTACATGGAATAATATACAATAAACACAGTAAATATTTCTTGAATGAATGAGTGAAAATTGTAGGCCCTGTGAAATACATAAAACTACATAAGAAATTTATTTCTTATAATCTGTAAGGAAAATAGAATTAGCAAACAAAATAATTATAAAACTATTTGGACCCAAATTGCCTTGCCCTGAGTTATTGAAATATAGATACTGCATATTCTGTGTGTGTGTTTGTGTGTTTGTTTTTAACAGATACAATAGAACTTTGGATAATAGTGATTTCTGTGGTTTCATACCACAGTAGTTAAGGATCTTTACAAAAAAGAGGATTTAAGTTAAAAACTGAAGGGTAGAAAGGATTTGATGTTGAATATTTTTGGAAAAATACAGGGTATTACTATATTGTAGTATCTTAGATGGGACCAAAAACTTGGAGGAAAGGTAGAATTAAATCAATACCACAGCTAAGAAGAAGCACAATAGAGCTGATGAACTAAGCATTTCATTAAAAGGTTATTGTACTTGGATTATTACAAATGAAATAGCTTATCAGCCTGCAGAGTTGAAGGTATTGTTCACATTACTGGAAGAAAAGAAAAGAAATTACATTTAATAGCATTTCCCTGAGGAAAACTCTACAGATTAAGGTTTTAGACTTTAGAAGATTGCTGTATGAAATGTATCCTAAGATTGCTTATTCCTTAGAAGTTTCAAAAAGAGCTTTGCAATAAATACTAGATTTCAATAACACTTTGAGATCTACCCCAAACAAGGGTATATCCATGAAAACAATGTATTTTTAAAATTTCTAAGTGATATTAATTAAATCATAAAATATTTTTATTGAGCTATTTCCCTCTTATAATCTTAATAAATCTTATTAATTTATCAGTCTGATAATTAACTTTACATTATTTAATATTAGATTTATGCTCTAAAAATAGAAATTAATCAGAGAGCTGCAACTTTTCATTTGCTAGATTAAAACTAGAACTGAGGATCTAAAGTTTCTAATGAAGATTCCTAGCTCTGCACAACATCCACTTTACCTTTGATCAGAAAATGATGCCATTACTTTGAAAACATATCAAATACATTTGTTGTTAAATAGTAGTTTGATAGCTTTCAATGTAATTGAGCTAATATGAAATGTTAAAAAAAAAAAAAAGGTAAATTGAGGCTGTAACTAAGAATTCCTCATACTGTTGTCATACTAAATAAATACAGGCTTGTATAGTTTCTCTATCTGGCTATTCTACATTCGTGATGATTTGTTCCAATATGTGGGCGTCTCTTTAAGCTTTAAACTGTATCAAATCTGAGACTGAAATGCTTGCAAGTATGGCATAAATTGAACTACAGGTCTCCCAAGCCTCAAATTATCAGTCTACAAAAAATACAGCATTGAATGGTTAGAAGTCCTGATCAACATAGTCACCTTTTTTGATAAATTATAATCAGGGAAAGAAACTTTATACCTTAAAGTAGAAGAGTCACTGAGTTTTCACTGTGCTCTTTCTAGGGCAACAAATCTTCTCTTAAAGTTTTGGTGGTCTTGGCAGGAGGGAACCAAAGCACTGGCAGAGTCGCTAAATATTCTGTTGGTGTCCTGAGTCAGCTGAGGACTCACTATTTCCTGTCTCTGAATTCTTAGAGTGGGACTCCCTGTATGGGCTTCAGGGCAAATTAACTCCATCTTTGACCGTCAGTTCAGGAGGTGGGCTAGGTTGAGACGCACCAAGCCAGATCTGGAAATAGAAAGTGAAAATCCTACCGATCATCAGGGAGGCAGGAGCCAAAGCACTGCTAACAAAGCTAAATACAGATGTTTTACTGAGGACATCTGCTTTGTAAAGAACTGTGAACTTGTTATGGATTTATTTTTATGGGAAACAGAACCATAACTGAGTTCCATTTCACTGTAGTTGTAGGTCTAACACTTTGAGGATTGTAACAATTGTTCCCCAAAGGTTGTTCTCAATTGTCAAGGCACATTCATCCAATTCAATATAATTGAACCAAGTAGATTATCTCTTTAGCATTCTAAATAGCATGTTTTTCCCAAGGGAAATCCATCAAGCTAACTATCATACTTTGTTGTTGTTTAGTCACTCAGTTGCATCCAACCCTTTTGCAACCCTATGGACTGTAGCCCACCAGGCTGCTCTGTCCATGGCATTTCCTAGGCATGAGTACTAGTGTGGGTTGCCATTTCCTCCCCCAGGGCATCTTCCGGACCCAGGGATCGGACCTGAGCCTCCTGCATCTCCTACATTAGCAGGCGGATCCTTTACCCCTGAGCCACCAGGGAAACCCAGCGATCATACTAGTTAGTACAAATTAGTAGCAAATTCTGAATCTTGAGAAAATATTTGCACTTCTGTAGACTGAAGCTCTCTGATATTTCTTGCCCTAAATTGCTTTATTTTCCCATGGTCTACAAATTCTTTAATTAATTTTCTAGTCAGAGCCGACTTAGTGACTGAACAACAAAGTTTTAGTGATATTTTTATTCCTAAATCACCCGATGATAAGGTTAACTTACAGTAGACGGAATAAAGTTATTTTTGAAACTTTAATTAACTAATAGTTATAAACATAATATTATTTTTAAGTGTTCAGCTCCAAAGACATGGAGAAGATTTGATGGCAAAATAATTGAGTTGGACACACAATTTACCATCAGAGCCAGAGAGCTACAGAACATCTATAACTGCATCATGCTGAAGAACGTCTCTCAAGATGAGAGGCTGGATGTGCTCTTAACGCTTAAACATACAGTAAAGGTACAGTAACTGTCTCTTAGTTTTTGGGTGTCACATCATCAGTAAAAATATTGAATACTAAAATAAATGTTTTCTATTAAGTAATTATAAAGATAATAAATTATTAATCTTATTTTGTCAACAATATATCATTTGGGTACAATTTGGGGAGGATATGGTTTAGGCATCAGTACTTATCTAAAAGTTCTCAAACTATATGATACAGTGACTAGCCTAAATGTCTAGTCTCTAAAAGATACATATAAATGTCTCTTTTTGAAATGAATGCAGATATATATATATATATAACATGAGATTAATGCTCAATAAAACAGCAATTATTGTCTATATATTCTGACACTTGTGATGAAAATTTTATTTTTATTCATTTTAAAGCAGCATTTGTATAAGTATTTTTATTTCTTTTTCCTTATCAGTTATTGATTTAAGGCACATTAAGTAGTTGAGTAAATGGTTCTGATTGGAAGGTCAGTCTCCATAGTTCTTTCACATTACTGCCCATCTTGAAAGCAAAGGCATGAGCTCAATTAGGTTATTGGCTGCCTTTACAGAGATGTGTGTCTTGTAACTATGCCTTTGAAGTTAGAGATAGTTAGGAGGAGAAGGAGAAGCAGTAGGTTCAGAGGTAGGAAGTAAACATGATATCTCTAGAGGTCAATAAAATGACCAGATTGGAAAAAGGAGAGTTAAGGTAGGGAGTACAGTAGAAATCTTCTTACCTGATGTAATTAGGACCATTAGCTGGTTAATTAAAAGAGTCAGAGGAAGGACTCATAAAAGATAAGTTGTGCATATCTTAATACATTTAACCTAACATAACCACATACACATTTACTAAATGATATTTGATGGAGGATCAAGACCTTTAAGCATAACTCAAATTCTGATCCTATTTATTGTGGCTGTACAACCTTAGATAAGTTATTGAGTATTTCTGAAACTATTGTTATCTGTAAAGTTAGTTGCTTTGAGGATATAAATATATACCTGTGTATATACTTATACATACATCTGTATATACAATAGAAATAAAATGTATAATTTGTATGTCTCAATGTTTACAAATAGGGAGCCCTCAATAAATAAGAAGTATTATTTTGATGACAGTTGCTCATACAGACCAGTGAATCTTGAACTTGAATATACATTAGAATCATCTGGACAGCTTGAAAGAGATAAAGAATTATATAGAGAAATGGGGAGAGAGAATATGAGAATAAATTAATAGGAATGATATCTAGACCCCATTTCAGAACAGGTCAGTTGGATCCTCAAGTGTGATAGCAATGCTAAGATTTTTTAAAATCATTCCAGGTCCTTGCAATGCGCTCTCAAAGACCATCGATGCAGATCCTTTTATTAGCCATACCAAGTATGCATTAAAAGAAAAGAGCATTATTTTATAATGACTGACTTTACCTTCTCATTCCTTCATTCAAACTATGTTTCTTGTAGTCCCTCTTGGGAAGTTGGAGCAACTTGATTCTATTTTATTACTTTTAAATACTTCTACTTTAATCACTTAACTCTTATGTGGCCTTTCTTATTCAATCATTTCAATTATTTTATTTAAAATGATTGTGAACTATATAAATATATAGAAATAAATGTATCAAGTATATATCTTCAAACGTAAAACTACCAACCGTGTTGCCACCCTCCTGGGCCCAAAACAGGACTTTGTCAGCATCCCCCTTTCTCTTCATATTTTCAATTTACCTTCTCATCCTCTAAAAGTAATTACCATGCTTTCTTTTTCTTTTTTTAAAAAAATATTGTTTATTTATTTACTTCTAATTGCTCTGGATCTTTGTTGCTGCATGCAGGCTTTCTCTAGTTGCAACAAGCAGGGGATACTCTCTAGTTGAGGTGTGAGGCTTCCATTACAGTGACTTCTTTTGTTGAGGAACACAGGCTCTAAGTACATGGGCGTACTTGCTCTGCGATTTGTGGAATCTGTCTGGACCAAGGATCAAGACAGTGTCCCCTGCACTGGCAGGCAGATTCTCAACCACTGGACCACCAGAGAAATCCCATACTTACTTTCACGGTAGTCGTTTCCTTGATTTTTGTTCATAGTTACCAAACAATAGAATGGGAAAGACTAGAGATCTCTTCAAGAAAATTAGAGATACTAAGGGAACATTTCATGGAAAGATGGGCTCAATAAAGGACAGAAATGTATGGGCCTAATAGAAGCAGAAGATATTAAGAAGAGGTGGCAAGAATACACAGAAGAATTGTACAAAAAACATCTTCATGACCCAGATAATCACGATGGTGTGATCACTCACCTAGAGCCAGACATCCTGGAATGTGAAGTCAAGTGGGCCTTAGAAAGCATCACTAGGAACAAAGCTAGTGGAGGTGATAGAATTCCAGGTGAGCTGTTTCAAATCCTGAAAGATGATTCTGTGAAAGTGCTGCACTCAATATGTCAGCAAATTTGGAAAACTCAGCAGTGGCCACAGGAGTGGAAAAGGTCAGTTTTCATTCCAATCCCAAAGACAGGCAATGCCAAAGAATGCTCAAACTACTGCACAAATGCACTCATCTCCCACGCTAGTAAAGTGATGCTCAAAATTCTCCAAGCCAGGCTTCAGCAATATGTGAACTGTGAACTTCCAGATGTTCAAGCTGGTTTTAGAAAAGGAAGAACCAGAGATCAAGTTGCTAACATCTCCTGGATCATCGAAAAAAGCAAGAGAGTTCGAGAAAAACATCTAATTCTGCTTTATTGACTATGCCAAAGCCTTTGACTGTGTGGATCACCATAACCTGTGGAAAATTCTGAAAGAGATGGGAATACCAGACCACCTGACCTGCCTCTTGAGAAATCTGTATGCAGGTCAGGAAGCAACAGTTAGAACCGGACATGGAACAACAGACTGGTCCCAAATAGGAAAAGGAGTGCGTCAAAGCTGTATATTATCACCCTGCTTGTTTAACTTATATGCAGAGTACATCATGAGAAACGCTGGGCTGGAAGTAGCGCAAGCTGGGAACAAAATTGACGGGAGAAATATCAATAACCTCTGATATGCAGATGACACCACCCTTGTGGCAGAAAGTGAAGAAGAACTAAAGAGCCTCTTGATGAAAGTGAAAGAGGAGAGTGAAAAAGTTGGTTTAAAGCTCAACATTCAGAAAACTAAGTTCATGGCATCTGGTCCCATCACTTCATGGGAAATAGATGGGGAAAGAGTGGAAACAGTGGCTGACTTTATTTTTCTGGGCTCCAAAATCACTGCAGATGGTGATTGCAGTCATGAAATTAAGACGCTTACTCCGTGGAAGGAAAGTTATGACCAACCTAGACACGATATTAAGAGGCAGAGATATTACTTTGTCAACAGAGGTCCATCCAATCAAGGCTATGGTTTTTCCAGTGGTCATGTATTGGTGTGAGAGTTGGACTGTAAAGATAGCTGAGTACCGGACAAATGATGCTTTTGATCTGTGGTGTTGGAAAAGACTCTTGAGAGTCCCTTGGACTGCAAGGAGATCCAACCAGCCCATCCTAAAGGAGGTCAGTCCTGAGTGCCCACTGGAAGGACTGATGTTGAAGATGAAACTCCAGTACTTTGGCCACCTGATGCGAAGAACTGACTCATTTGAAAAGACCCTGATGCTGGGAAAGATTGAGGGCAGGAGGAGAAGGGAATGACAGAGGATGAGATGGTTGGATGCCATTACCAACTCAATGGACATGGGTTTGGGTAAACTCCAGGAAGTGGTGATGGACAGGGAGGCTTGGCATGCTGCGGTTCATGGGGTTGCAATGAGTTGGACGCGGCTGAGCGACTGAACTGAATTGATACATCTCTAAGTAATATACTGTCGTGTTGCTTATTTTTGAATTTTATTTAAATGGAATGAGACAGTAAGTATTATTTTGTGCCTTGTTTCATTTGCTAAACATTAATTTGTAAGATTTAAATTTGTTATTGTATATAACTCTAGTTAATTCATTTCTGTATAGATAATACTTTATTGTATAAACCAAAAGTGTTAATTGCTCACAGTCACTCAGTTGTGTCTGACTCTTTGTGAACCCACCAGGCTTCTCTGTTCATGGAATTCTCCAAGAAAAGTGGAATGGGTAGCCATTCCCTTCTCCATGGGATCTTCCTGACCCAGGGGTTGAACCTATATTGTAGGTGGATTCTTTACCATCTGAGCCACCTACTTTTTCACTTATTTATGTAATCAATGTGTTTATGGATATTTGGTTATTTCTGATTTTGAACTGGTTTGAACAATGACTCCGTGCACATTTCTTTAAAGCACTTGAGTAGAATTGCTGGGTTGTAGATTATGGATATCTTAAATTCTTCTAGATAATGTCAGCTTCTTTTCCAAATTAGTGGTATCCACCTATACTTATTGGATTTCCTGGTGGTTTAGCTGATAAAGAATCCACCTGCAATGCGAGAGACCTGGGTTCAGTCCCTGGGTTGGGAAGATCCCCTGAAGGGAACAGCTACCCACTCTGGTATTCTGGCCTGGAGATCCATGGACTATATATGGGGTTGCAATGAGTTGGACGTGATTGAGCGACTTTCACTTTCACTTTCATCTCTACTTATATTAGAGTACTTTTGGAATCTAGTTTTAGCTTGTTTGGTGATAACTTTAAAAACTAACTTGATGATATTTAGTATTCTACACAACATATGTGTGTATTTTACACAGGAACATGAATGTAAGCTGACTCAGGAAATCCTGGAATTGATTGACAGGGAGGTTGATCTTATGATGAGAGGAGTCAGACATCAGAATCTGGAAGGACTCAGAAAAAGGATCGCAACCCTCTTTTTTCATTACATAAAAACACCTCTGTTTAATCCAGAAGTTGCAAGACACCTTAAGGTACTCTACCTTTTTTCCCCCCTGTATTCCTTTATTAGATTTCTATACTATAGTAAAATGAGGTATATTCAAATTTTGCTTTAGTACTTTACTAGGGGTCCATGTGGAAGATCATCTTATTGATTATATTTTCTTTGAATGATATTTTTTATGTTGATAAATGAAGCATTTAACGTTTTCTGTTTGTATTTCCAACCTTGAATTCTCTCCTCCTCTCTGGATCAAGTGTCCAGCTGAATACTGTACTATATTGAATACCTCACAATCTCTCACACTTTCAAGCTTTTGCACATTCTGTTGCTTCCTTCAAGAATGTTGTCCCTGACTTTGGCTAGCCAGCTTCTCTTTATTTTTACGGCTCAGTTCACATGTACTCTTCTTCATTAGGCCTCAGAGAGAGTTAAACTCTTCATTTCTGAGATTCTACACTCACCTTTGTGTCCCTTTATAATACCTACCACATAGTTATAATTATTACTGAATTGATTCACATAGATATCCTGCAAGAACTTCAAATGTAATATGTATTTGAATTAAATTGCTTTTTCCGACTCCAATATGCTTAGCCTTCTTTGGAGATTTTTCTTTCTAAAAACTTTGCCTTCTTATATTGCAAGACTATATGAAACACCTTTAGTAAATTTTTTGAGGGGCTTATTAAAGAGTTTGAAATATTAATAGTGTTGTTCCAATGATTATTTTTAGAGTAATAATCTCTAATAATTTAAGAAGCTGACCAAACATCTATTTTGCTTAACATAAGCAAAAATCTCAGTAGAAACTTTCAGAAAAAGTAAAATTGTTTAATTTTTATATTCTTTCTTTTAATGAATTTTTGAAACTTAATTAGATTGCAGGAGAACTTTAAAATATAACAAAAGTTCAAGAGAAAAGTTGACCATCAAATTATTTATCATTGTTCTATTTTTCTAAGCTACCTTTTAGTCTTCTATGGACTTACACAATTTTCATATGCTTGCGGTAGTATAATAAAATTCAATGTTCTATCCATTCACATAACATTATACTATTTTATTCACTTTTTAAATTTACCTTTGGTAAAATCCAATGTTTTTGATAAGTTTTGACAAATGCAGTGTTGTGTAATCAACAGCCAATAGCACAATCAAGATAAAATAGTCTTTTCACCTCCCTGAAATTCCCTCATTCTGCTACTTTCAGTCCTTCCCCTGGATGCCTAACCCTTGACAAACATTCAGCATTTTATTTCTGTAGTTATACCTAACCCTGTCCTATAAATGGAATCATATGATATGTACAAGTATACCATGTTTTATTGCACTTCACTTTATTGAACTTTGCAGATGCTGTTTTTCTTTCTTTCTTTTTTTAAAACAAATTGAAGATTGTGACAACCCTTCATTGAGCAAATCTATTGGCACAATTTTTCCAACAGCTTTTGCTCACTTTGTGTCTCTGAGTCACATTTTGGTAATTCTTAGAATGTTTCAGACTTTCTCATGTTTACCATGTTTGTTACAGTGATTTGTGGTCATTGATCTTTGATCTTGCTATTATAACTGTTTTGGGACTTCATAAACCTTGCCCATATAAGACAGCAAATTTAATTGATGTGTGTATTCTGACTGCTCTACCAACTGGTGGTGCTTCCTTCTCTCTTCCTCTCCTCAGACAATCCCTATTCCTTGAGACACAACGTTATTGAAATTAGGCAAGTTAATAACCTTACAATAGCCTCTAAGGGTTTAAGTGAAAAGAAGAGTTGCACACCTCTCCCTTTAAATCAAAAGCTGGAAATGATTAAACTTAATGAGAATAGGCCAAAAGCTAAGCCTCTTGCACCAGTTAGCCAACTTGTGAATGCAAAGGACAAGTTCTTGCAGGAAATTAAAAGTGCTACTCCAGTGAACACATGAGTGATAAGAAATTGAAACAGCCCTGTTGCTGGTATGGAGAGAGTTTGAGTGGTCTGGATAGAAGATCAGACATACCATAACATTTCCATAAGCCAAAGCTTGGTCCAGAGCAAGGCCCCAATGCTCTTCATTTTCTTGAAGTCTGAGAGAGGTAAGAAAGCTGCAGAAGAAAAGTCTGAAGCTCACAGCGGTTGGTTCATGAGATTTAGGGAAAGAAGCTCTCCATAACATACACCTACAAGTGCAAATGCTGATATAGAAGCAACAAGTTATCCAGAAGATCTTGTCAAGATAGTTAATGAAGATGGCTACACTACACAATAGATTTTTAGTATAGATGAGATGGCCTTATACTGGAAGAAGATGACAGCTAGGACTTTCATAGCTAGAGAGAAGTCAAATTCCTAGCTTCAAAGCCTTAAAGGACAGACTGGCTCTCTTGTTAGGGGCTAATGCAGCTGGTGAGTTTAAGTTTAAGCCAGTGCTCATTTACTATTCTGAAAATACTAGGGCCCTTAAGATTTATTACCAAGCTATTCTGCCTGTGCTCTGTAAATGGAACAACAGAGTTTATATAACAGCACATCTTTTTCCAACCATGATTTAGTTAATGTTAATATTTTAAGCACACTGTTGAGACCTACTGCTCCAAAAAAAAAAAAAAAAAAATTCCTTTCAAAAGAAAAAGAGAAAAGCAACTAGTAGTATACAAGGAAACTCTTAAGACTATCAGCTGACTTCTCAACAGAAACTTTGCAGGCCAGAAAGGATTGTCATGATGTATTCAAAATGAAAAAAGGGGGGAAAAAAAACTACCATCAAGAATACTCTACCTGGCAAGGCTATCATTCAGATTTGAAAGGGAGATAGAGTTTTACTAACAACCAAAACTTAAATAATTCAGCATCACTAAACCACCTGTACAAGAAGTTTTAAAGGATTACTCTAAGCAGAAAAGACTACAGCTAGAAATAAGAAAATTATGAAAGCAAAGATCTTATTAGTAAAGGCAAACATGCAGTAGATCAACCTCTTAGACAACTAGTAGGAAGGTTAAAAGACAAAAGTAGTAAAATCATTTATCCACAATAAGTAATAAAGGGATACAAAAAACAAAAGATATAAAATATAATGTCATAAATATTAAAAATGGCAGTGGTGGCTGGGGGAATAAAAATATAGGGATATTAGAACATGTTTGAACTCAAGGGAACATCAACTTAAAAATGATATATGTTGTTGTATATTAACCTCATGGTAACCACAAGCCAAAAACCTGTAATAGATATACACACAAAAGAGAAAATCCAACCACAACACTAAAGAAAGTCATCTAATCATAAGAGGAAGAGAACAAAAGAAGAAAGGAGCAACAGAAACAATAATAAAAAACTATAAACCAACCAGAAAACAATAAACAAAATGGTTATAAGTACATCCCTATCAATAATTTGTTTAAATGTAAATGGACTAAATGCTCCAAATAGAAGACATAGAATGACCGAATGGATAAAAAAATACAAGAGCCATGTATGGTTCACTGAATAAATCAAACAGAAAATTAAAAAAATACCTGGTGACAAATAAAAACAAAAAGACGATGATCCAAAATTAATGAGATGCAGTAAAAGTAGTTCTAAGAAGAACGTTGATAGTGATACAAACCTACTTCAGGAAATAAGAAAAATTGCAGAATAAGCCACTTAGCATTACACCTATGCAAACTAGAAAAGGAAGAACAAACAAAACACAAAATTAGTAGAAGGAAAGAAATAATACAAATCAGAACAGAAATAAATAAAATAGAGATTAATATCAATAAATCTAAGAGCTGGTTCTTTGAAAAGATAAACAACATTGATTAACCTTTAGACAGACTCATCAAGAAAAATTGAGGTACCAAGTCAATAAAATCAGAAATAAAAAAGGAAATAAAGTTACAACCAACACTACAGAAAAAGAGAAGATTATAAGAGATTATTGTGAACAGTTTATACACCAATAAAATGGACAAACTAGAAGAGATAGATAAAATCTTACAAATATATAGTCTCCCAAGAATGAATCTGGAAGAAATAAAAATAGTGAACAGACCAATTACCAGTAATGAAATTGGATCAGTAATCAAAAATTC
Organism: Muntiacus reevesi; assembly: GCF_963930625.1. Classification (NCBI taxonomy): domain Eukaryota; kingdom Metazoa; phylum Chordata; class Mammalia; order Artiodactyla; family Cervidae; genus Muntiacus; species Muntiacus reevesi. The sequence continues at coordinate 83,137,750 of NC_089254.1, read as the reverse complement.
CCAATAAACAAAAGCTCATGACCAGACTGCTTCACAGGAAATGGTGCTAAACATTTAAAGAATTAACATTTATCCTTCCCAAACTACTCCAAAAAGCTGAAGGGGAAAAAATATTTCCAAACTCACTCTTTGAGGCCAGCATCACCATGATACTGAAACCAGGCAAAGACATCACAGAAAGTTACACAAATATCACTGATGAACATGCATGCATAAGTCCTTAACCAAAGGCTAGCAAACTGAATTCAACAACACACTAAAGGGATCATGCACCGTGATAAAGAGAGATATCTCTAGGATGCAAGAATGTTTTAATGCTGCAAATCAGTATCATATACCACATTAACAAATAGAATGAAAATTATATGATCATTTCAGTAGATGCAGAAAAAGTTTTGACAGTCTTCAATGTTTATTCATGATTAAAATTTCTCAACAAAGTGGGTATAGAGGGAACACACCTCAACATAATAAAGGCCACATATGACAAACCTACAGCCAACATCATGCTCAATAGTAGAAAGCTGAAAGCATTTCCTCTATCATCAGGAACAAGAAAAGGATGCCCACTCTTGCCACTTTTATTCAACATGGTATTGGCAGTTCTCACCAAATCATTTTGTCAAATCATTGTGTAGAACATCTGAAACTAACATAATATTGTACATCAACTATATATTTCAATACTTAAAAAATCTAATAAATGTAAGACCTTCCACCAGAAAAAAGAAGACTCAGATAGCATCTTTGAGTAAAAGTACTTTTAATTAGTGTATCAGATGAGGTAATATCCAAAACAACTTGTACAACTCAATAGCAAAATAATTTTAATCTAATTTAAAAATGGGCAAAGGACCTGAACAAACATTTTCCTGAAAAAGAGATACAAATAGTTAACATGTATATGAAAAATTGTCACTCATTATCACTAATCATCAGAGAAATGCAAATCAAAACCACAATGAAATATCACCCCCTCAATATTAAAATGTCTATTATTAAAATAACAGAAGATAATAAGTATTGGCAAGGATGTGGAAAAAAGGGAATCCTTGTGTACTGTTAGTGGAAATGTAAATTGGTACCGCCATTATGGAGGTTCCTCAAAAAATTAGAAATAGAACTACTATATAATGCAGAGTTTCAAAGTTTGAACACTGATGAATGAACCAACCTAAATTTAGTGTGACGTTGGAATGAGATGAGAACACTTGTTTTAATGGGCTTTTATTTATATATGAATTTATATACTGCTTGTAAGAAAAATTAATACAGGATAACACCAAAAATCTAAATTCTTCTTAAAAATAAGTGTCAAAGGACTTTTTTCCCCTTGTTTTTGGAAGGTTTTCTTACTATTGCAACTCAAAGCCTCTACCTACTCATTTTTTTCAGCCAGTTAATTTTCTAGGTGATTTTACCACATGTATCTAAAAGTTGAGCAATAGATTTTTAACATTTTGACAGAGTGAATGAATATGACTTGAAATTTAAATTTTGCATAGAGTAGAAGTTAGGGAAAAATATAACTTCAAAATTAACCAAATATTTATCTTATTCTAAGATAAGTTAGCCCTTAACGTTTGGCCTGGCTATTAAACTTTTCTTTCTTTCTTTTTAATTGTTTAGGTCCCTCAGGACCCATTGAAGTTCTATAAGAAAATCTACTTTTGCCACAGTTGCCAGCTCTATTTACCTTCTGCAGAGTTTCCTATATCATCCACCTCACACCGCATTTACCAATGCCGTCAGTGCATTAACCTTGACAATGAGAGTCGAAAACGAGAATCATATTTAAAGTACAAATGTTTACTTCAACGGCTCTACTGTTCAGAAGCTGATTATGAAGATGGTTCTGAAATTGCTTTTCTGATACAGGTATGATGAGTAAATGTTGCCAATCACGGATGAAACCTGTTCATTGATTTTACAGAAAAGATTTCTGCTTTCCCATCCAAGCCTTTTAAAATAATGGTTCTTCTTCCTGCATTTATTCTTTCTGAGGCTTGCCCCCTGGCAGTCCTAAGTTTATATATGCAGTCCTCTTGATAAAAAGTCATTTCAAGAGCTGTAGCTAATATGGTTTAAATTTTTGAAAAGTTTATAAGCAGTTATTTCATTTACCCCCTTTCCCTCTTTTTTTTCACTAAAACAATGAAGTTTTTAATAGCACTAAATGAATTGCTTATTCTTTTTCACATCTTAATTTCCTAATTTCTAAAATGGGAATAAAATGATCTGCAAGTAACCCTGAAGATAAGCTGAAAGTTACTAATGAATTTTAGAAAGTACTTAATACCATATAAATGTAAGGTAAAATTAGCATGTTGGAAGAAATACACACTGCTTTCTCTGGATGCAGTCAGGACTGTGAGACTGGTAACACAGTTTGGACAGAGTGAGCAGAGATTGGGCTTCTCTGGTAGCTCAGCTGGTAAAGAATCCACCTGTATTGCAGGAGACCCCGGTTTGATTCCTGGGTCAGGAAGATCCCCTGGAGAAAGGATGGGCTACCCACTCCAGTATTCTTGGGCTTCCCTGGTGACTCTGCTGGTAAAGAATCCGCCTGCAATGCGGGAGGCCTGGGTTCGATCCCTGGGTTGGGAGGATCCCCTGGAGGAGGGCATGGCAACCACTCCAGTATTCTTGCCTGGAGAATCCCTATGGACAGAGGAGCCTAGTGGGCTACAGTCCATGGGTCACAAAGAGTCAGACAACTGAGCAGCCAAGCACAGTGCACACATGTGGGCTCTGAGAGGCTTCCCTGTTGCCTCTGCTGGTAAAGACTCTGCCTACGGTGCAGAAGATCTCCTGCAACGCAGCAGACCCGGGTTTGATCCCTGGATCAGGAAGATCCCCCGGAAATGGTGACCCACTCCAGTACTGTTGCCTGAAAATTTCCATGGACAGAGGAGCCTGGCGGGCTAAGTCCGTGGGGTCCCAAGAGTCAGAGATAACTTTGTGACTAAACCACCCTCACCATGTGCACTGAAAACCTCATGAATGATGGTTCCCTTTAAAAGATACACTCAATTTGTTTTCTCAAGGGATGTAATAATCTTACAGAAATTTTGTGTTTAGAATAAAATTTTATGTTTAGAATATTTTTATTTTAAAAATATATTTTGACATGCAGCTACAAGATATTCAGTACCTGACAGAGAATATCTGGGCATCCCAGTCTGTGCTCAGTGCTTGGAAGGATCTCAATGATCTGGTCATGGTCAGATGGGATAAGTCTGTGGAATGGTCTCCCTGGAACTGCATTCTTCTTACCAAAGATGAAGGTGCTATTCATCTCAAGCTAAAGAGTATTGAACAGGTAAGAAAGTCAATCTGTGACCTTAGTATGATCACTGGAATTATTAGAAGTAACTTGACTGCCTTTTAGGGTTTCCCTGATAGCTCAGCTGGTAAAGAATCCACCCACAATGCGGGAGGTCTGGGTTTGATCCCTGGGATGGGAAGATCCCCTGGAGAATGGAAAGGTTACTCACTCCAGTATTCTGGTCTGGAGAATTTCATAGACTATATAGTCCATGGGGTTGCAAAGGGTTGGACATGACTGAGCAACTTTCACTTTCACTTGACTGCCTTTTACTACATTCCATGCATAATCTGAATAGTTCCATTGGATTAAGCAACAGAGAACCCATGGATAACAGTAACAAATACCTGGATGGTATGTATGGCAGAGATTGAAATTTAAAGGAGGTTAAGGCACATAAGAGATAAAGATAAGACATCTGGAAGTCTTCCAAGTACCTAACATGAAACCACTACCTCCTAATAATAGCAAGTTCAAGGACATTAGTACCACAGTAAATTTCACAAGAGATAGGGATATTGTTTAGTTTTTGTGTGTCTATGTCTTTAATACTTACAACAGTGTCACAGAGTAGCTAATTAATATGTATTTGTTGAATGAATAAATGAATACTATCACCAGATAGGTATTATGGAACCTAGAGTCTGTCCCTTGGTTATTCACAGGTCTGCCTAAAAGCACACTAACTTCTCAAATAAATTCGGTTCATAATTTTGTGTCCTAAATGGCAATCCTACCGATGGGATGTAGGCTTAATTTTTCATTTGCTTCCAACTAGCTAGGAGTGGGGAAAGTGCTATAAAAATTAAACACCATTTAATTTCAGTAACTTACAAGATGCAATCTGTAAAACATTTTGATGAACAGAATTGAGGGGTCCCTGATGAGTTCTCAGAAAACTCTGTTTGCATGAAGTAAACCTATAATCCCAACAGCTGATACTGAATCTCTGCTTCCCACTGATTAAATTGCTGTACTTATTCGATGCAAGATGTCAGCTAAGGGAAAATAAAGAAATGACTTCAAACATAATAGTGCTCTTCCCTGTATGTGTTTTTATTGGGGAGGGGTAAGGTGTAAAGAGGAGGAAGTAATTAAATTGTTCGCTTTTTTGAATAATTTTCCAGTAGATGCCAGGATAAGAAAAATTTCACCCTAGGGACTGGAGGAAAGGGTAACAAACTAAAGCCATGTTAAATATTATATTTAGTGAACTAAGCTGCCCCATAAATATTTAATCACTGGAAGCCTAGCCAATACTAGCAGAATCATTTCATATAGGAGCCATAGTGGAATTGAAGTTCATTCCCAAAGGTGATATTCCACTGCTGCTTCAATTAATACACAAACTCCCTTTGTGTATTTAATCAAGTTACTGCAGTATCAAATTAAATGTTTTATTCACATGCATTTCTAATTTCAGGATCTTATTGAATTTCTGTAAATAGAGCTCCATTTACACTAAGTAAGCCTAGTGTAAATAAAGAAATGACTTCAAACATAATTGTTATTTCAGACAAACTAAAATAAATTGCTGTTTTATGGTTTTGGGCTGGTGTAATCTTTTAAGTATTAATATTCATCCTAGTTAAAGAACAGTTTATGTCTTGTGGCAAAGTAAAGCATTTCCAGAATTTCCGAAATACACAGAGCTATTTACTATCAAAGGGCTTCCCAGGAGGCACTAGTGGCAAAGAACCCGCCTGCCAGCCCAGGAGACATAGGAGAGGCAGGTTTAATCCCTGGGTTGGGAAAATCTTCCGCAGGAGGACATGGCAACCCACCCCAGTATTCCTGCCTGGAGAATCCCATGGACAGAGCCTGGTGAGCTACAGTCCATAGGGTCGCAAAGAGTCGGACAGTACTGAAGCGACTTAACACACATTTGCTATCTCATTGAGAAAAAAAAACACTTAAAAGTTAAAATAATCTTGACTCCTATAGTCATGACATAAAGTGTAGGGAAAGCATGGAGAAAGGTTTCTGTTCTCTGAACTGTGTATGAGGCAGGTCAGTTTCTCACAGTGTGTACATTGGCCAAAGTAGGAAAATGGTGGATTTAAAGTCAGGAGACCTGACCCAGTATTTCTCCATCTGTCACTGAGGATCCACAAGACATTAGGACCTGCCTTCTTTGCTTTGAAAATTTTATAAAAGTTAGCTTAAAACATGGAACTGGCTTAGAGGATTAGAGTGCTATGCTTAGTTGCTCAGTCGGGTCTGACTCTCTGTGAACCCACGGACTGTAGCCTGCCAGGTTCCTCTATCCATGGGATTCTCCAGGCAAGAATGCTGGAGTGGATTGCCATTTCCTCCTCCAGGGGATTTTCCTAACCCAGGGATCAAACCCAGGTCTTCCTCATTTCAGGTGGTCTCTTTACTGTCTAATCCACCAGGCAAGTCACAGAGGGTAAGAGTAGCCTTAGCTTTGAATTCTGATTCTATCACTTATGAGTTGCAAGAAGTTGGGCAAGTTTGTTACTGTCTCAATACCCCAGTTTTCTCATATATAATGTGGGGATAATGAATATTGGATATTTTTCCATATTATATTATTCTTTAAGAGTTACTTATTGTTCCTTTTATTGTATATAACATAACGTGGTATTCTCATCTTTAATGATTGATTGGGCTTTGTTTATGCACTTTGAAAATCTATAAGATTCTCTACATGTATTGTTTAATGTTGTATTAATATTAACAGAAATGTGTCAGTATTCCTTAAACGAAATATGGGCTAAGAAGTGTTGGGAGGAGGTTAGATGAGGGTTGTTTTTTTTTTTTTTTTTAACCACACTGTGCATCATGTGAGATCTTAGTTTCCTGACCAGGGATTGAACCCATGCCCCCTGCAATGGGAGCATGGAGTGATAACCATTGAAATGCCAGTGAACTCCCTCAGTGAATTTGTCTGTAGAGAAGAATTTTTTTTTATTAAAATATAGTTGATTTATAAAATATAGGTAGTTTCAAGTGTAAAACATGTTTCAATATTTTTATAGATTATATTCTATTTAAAGTCATTATGAAACAATGGCTATATTTACCTATGCTGTACGATATATTCTTGTTGCTTTTCTATGTACACACAGTAGTTTGTGTCTCTTAATCCTCTCTTGCCTCCACACCTTCCTTTTTCCCACTGGTAGTCACTCGCTTGTTCTCTGTATCTATGACTTGTTTCTGTTTTGTTTTGTTGTGTATATTTGCTTTATTTTTTAGATTGCACAGGTAAGTGATAACATAAAGTATTTGTCTTTCTCTTTCTGACTTATTTCCCTAAAGCATAATACTTTCTAGGTCCATCTGTGTTGCTAATGGCAGCTTTTCTTTCTTTTTAAATTGAGTATTATTCCATTGTGTATATATGTATACATACCCTAGAGAGGAAACCTTAAAATGAGCCCAGGATACTTTCTGCTTTCTGTAAGAATGCCATGTCCTCTGGTTCCTTTTCTCCAGGGCTTTCTTTACCTTAACTTGACACTGTGGAAGCATCTTTAGTAAGGAGATAGCTGACCTTTCAGAAAACAAATTTTAGGAGGAGGTACAGGTAGTATTTGTGATTTGGTTGAAAAGAAGAGTCCGGTAAAATTAATAAAGAGAATAGATGGTGTTTGTTAATTCAACCAGAATCTGCTTTTGAATCTGAGGGTTACTGTGATAAGTGCTTGGGGAAAAACAGAGAAATCTAATGGATACAATTCTTGATCATTTCAGTTGCATTTGAGCTTAGCTGTAAATAACAAATTAAGCAATTTGCAAGCAAGTTAATTTAACAAATTAACCAAATATGGGGCTGCTTTTCTTCTATAACAGGAATGCAGAGTTTGGCAATGACAGGGTGGTTGTATGTAGCTCTACAATGTTCTCAAAAATCCAGGCCCTCTAACTTCTTCCACAGCCATATTTAAACTTTGGCTTTAATCATAATGATCGTATACTCTTAGGAATAGATAGCTACTTTATCTCCTGCATTATACCCACCTCCTAGATACAGCAAAAGCCTAAAGGTACTTGACAGGTGAGGCTTCCCACTCCCAAAGAGCCTCCCTGTGAGCTTTATCCAGTGACTTCTTTTTAAAAAATATACACACACACAAAAAAAAAATAATAAAAAATATACACATATACGTGTGTGTGTATATATATTCACATATATATATTTCTGCCATGTGTATATATATATGTGTGTGTATGTATATATGCATATATATACATACACATATACATGAAAGTGAAAGTCGCTCAGTCATGTCTGACTCTTTGCAACCCCATGGACTATACAGTCCATGGAATTCTCTAGGCCAGAATACTGGAGTGGGTAACCTTTCCCTTCTCCAGTGAATCTTCCCGACCCAGGGATCAAACCTAGGTCTCCCACATTGCAGGCAGATTTTTTTACCAGCTGAGTCACCAGGGAAGCCCAAGAATACTAGAGTGGGTAGCCTATCCCTTCTCCAGTGGATCTCCCCAATCCAGGAATCCAACCTGGGTCTCCTGCATTGCAGGCAGATTCTTTACCAACTGAGCTCTCAAGGAATGCCAGAAACTTGTCATGTGATCAACCCTAGCTATAATAAAGGCTAAGAAAGCTGAGCATGTCACAGAATACAAAATCGGGCCCCTGTGTAAAACCAGGCCTCTAAATATGAATGGAAGAGAGAATGAATATTGGGTTGGCAACGAGCAGTGTGCCCCTTTTGTTAGAAAACAGATGTTTTCTTTGTCTGTAATGTGGCAGAGCTACCTAACAGAGAAAGTTCAAAGTGCTGTTACAGCTGTGGAGAGACAGGAAGTGTAAATATTAGTTAATAACAAAGAAAAATGGAAAAGCACAAAAATTTGTTAAAGGCAGGAAGATTATTTTCTGTTTAGAAGACAGAAGAGGAATAGTGCAGGAGCTCATGTCTGTGGTTGTAGAAAGGGTGACAGAAAAGAAGTTTACATGGTCACAGCACCACTGTTTATTTATTTAGTTTTTGTTTTATTATTGGAGAAAAGTTGCCTTACAATGTTGTATTAGTTTCTGCTGTACATTGTGATCTTTATTTTGAACTCTGGAGATGTAGAGGGAAGAACAAATTTTAGAAAAAAATTCAAGTTGGTAATTGTATCAGTATTGAAATAGATTTAAAGAGAACCAAGGTGACAAGAGTATTCACACAAAAATATTGATTGACTGTTTACCTAAGGTGACCAGAGACACATGTATGAAAAAGACCCAGTTTGAATCTTTAAGGAGTCTTCTTTATTATCATGGAAGAGACTTGCAAGTAGATAGTGAAGTCCAAGGCAGAATGAATTAAATATTACATTTAAAAATATATGAAAGTGCTTGCAGGTATGGAAGAAGGAGGAGTTAGTTTGAACTCAGTTCAGAGAGAAAATCTAGAAAGACTTCCAGGTTTAAGTATCAAAAGCTGAGCCCTGTAAAATGATGGACAAAGTGAGGGGGGAAAAAAAAAGTTTGCAGAGCTGAAAGAACTGACAAGCAAAGGCACTGAGGCATCAAAGTGTTTTTGTTTGGCAAGATTTATCTGTGACATTTAATACAATCTGATTTTTTTTCTTTTCAGGGATATGAACCCTTGTTTATTCACAAGATCAAACACAAACACTTCCTGGCTAAGAACTATTTTTCTCAAATTCCGCTACTGGCTTCATTTTTAGTTGATGATGGTGAAGTAGAGGAAATCAGAAAGAAGCATCAGTCAGAACCAACAACTAAGATTTTAGAAGTCCAGAGGCCTGGTCCTTAGAAGATCCAGTACTCATTGTTTGGTGATCAGAATTTTTGTCCACTGTTATTAGAGTAATACAGAGGTCACACAACACAGAAGTAGAATTTTATCCTTTCATTGATTTTAATTGCTATACTGTCATAAGTTTTATGGCAAAAACATCCCCAATTGCTTTATTGTTAGATAATGTGAAATTTAAATATAATTTTGTTACTGAAATTAACAAAGAGAACATTTTTTTTTTTACTTTTTCTACATTAATTTATTTAAAATTTCATGTACATCATATTAGAGGTAAAGCAATACACAAACATTCCGAGAAGGGCAAGTAGAGGACGTGAGCGTTCCCCTGGTGCCCTGGAGTAAGGCGTCTGACTACATAGCACACGCTCACGGTGGCGGGAGACTGGTGGCATACACCTGAGGTGGGGAGCACCCAGAGCCGGTGGGTCCTACATGGAAAAGGGCAGCACCTCAATTTAGGGCTAGGAAGAGAACCACAAAGAGTGAAAAAGATAGGCTCAACAGCAGAGGGACTTTCCTTAATACAGTCAGGTCTTCTGGTAAATTCTTTTCCATCTCGCTGAAACTACAGCTCTCTTTTTACACAAACGTCCAAATATCCACAGCAGAAGGGGTGGGAGATGGTGTCAGGCTGGAGGGCAGTCAGTGGGGAAGAAGTTCAGTTGTGGCCTGCTATTACAGAACCCTGGCCTCAGGATACCTGAAAGCAACTAGTTAAGAAGTTCATCCCCCTGCCTTTGAAGTAAAGTATCTGCATTCCTCTAGTTTATTACCTGATGAGCATGCCTCCCCTAGCCCACTAACAAATGAAAAACCACAGAAGGGGTTTCCTTCCTTCTCCTTCAGGAGGACTGTCTATATTGATAAAGGCCTAAACAACAGAACAGAACAAAGTGTTATATACCACTAACACAAAAACAAGCTGATGAAGAAAGGATAGTCACCATATATGCAAAGATTCAAAAATCTAAAGAGATCCTTTTGAGGAGTGAAAACACATATTTATTTAACAAATCTCTTGACTATGTTAAGGACATTTTATAGCATTTTTCATCCTTTCGGAAAAATACTAGGAAAATTTACTATTACTTAAATAATTACAATAAATAGATAGATACAATAAAATAGTTGCTGAATTGCAAAAACAACACACTGATGGCAATGAAGAACAGATCTGGTTCTTGAAAGCTAAAACTAACACGGAAATTGGATTTAGCATAAGACAGTCCCCTGGAATTCAGAGGAAAATTCTGAGAAATGAAGTAGATGAGCAAAACAATAAGTTTAACAGATTTTTTTTGTCCACCTTAGAAATAGCATAAGCTTAAAATGGAGTATAGAAGGAGAAACAATTAACAAAGGTTTAAAACTGATTTCTCTAACTAAAAAGACATAAATCCTTAGGCTGTATAAAGTGTCTATCAAGAACTGGGAAAATTAATATAGAGACACACATAGACACAACTTCATGACATTTCTGGATTTCAAGTATTTTTGACAAACTCTATAAACATTGAAGTTGGAGAGGAAAAACCACGTACGCACACACACGCGCGGACACACGCGCACACACGTACACACACACACACACACACACGCAAAGTCAGTAACAACAGCATTGGATTTATCTTCCCCAACGCTAAATGCCAGAACGTAAAGGTGGAACATTTCTATTGAAGAATTTTGAATTTTGAGTGTAAAAAAAATGATCTGAGAGTTTCACTTTCAGACAATTCTTTTTGGAGGGGGTTGTGAAAACAACAGAAAGACATTTTTAGGCAGGAAGCAAGTCATCAGTCTGTGTGGACTCATTCTGTGCTCCAGCTGACCTTGACTCTGGAAGAATGACCTGGGCATGATAGTCTGTATGAGAAACGGCCGTGAGCACTGAAATTTCAAGATTCTTTCTAAAGGATCATCTCTTGAATGGTTATGGAACAATGTAATGAACACAAATAATTTTTCAAAAAAAAGTCTCTACTGCAAAAAACAAAAATCTGAATCAAAAACAGCAAAAATACCCTGAGTGTTCTAACTAAATTCTGTTGTAGGAAGATCCAGGGGGATAAAGTGTTCCAGATCTTTTCAAGGGGGGATGAGCAAATGGATAAGTAGGTAGGAAAGAAGATATTCAAATATGTAGTTAAAAAATTTAAAGGCAACTCCTAGCAGAATGAAAATGGAATGATAAACCCCACATTTCTAGAGAGACAAGGGAACAGCAGCAAACAGGAAAACTATTGTGAAATAGAGAGGTTTTGTGTGTACGTTTGTCTTTTAGGTTAAGAGGGAGGAGGTATACATGAGAGAAAAACAAGATTAAAAATACCACAGTGCAAAAAAAAATCACAGTGCATAAATTTGAATGGGTTAAAATTCTAGTAAAGGACAGTTATTCTCTTGTGGTATCAAAGGAGTGAATTACAAGCTATGTGCCAGACATGCATCCCCAATAAGATGACATTTAAGGATATTTAGCAATACTTTATCAGTCATATGCAAATAGACACCTCCTAAAACTCCAAAATAATTGGTGGCGATATTCACATCAAGGATGAAAGTGAGAAGAAAAATAGCAGAGCAAAAGAAGTTACTTTATTTTGGTAAATTGTTTTTCACAATATAAATTAATAATCTCTACATTAGGTATGAAAGTAGGTTTAAAACAAAAAGTCAATTGGGAAACAATTCTCCACAGGTTTTTAACGTTTCTGCTTGTCTTTTGAGGAGAGGTACTTAGCTCTTTTTTCCAAGGATATTTGTAAAACAAGCAGTCTTAGAAGACAGAGATAGTGTTTGCTGTTCCCTGTAAGACTCAGCATCTCTTAGCCCGCGTTAGCCTGTAAAGCAGCTCACTGTGTGCATGCGTCACCCTGGGGGAATTAGGGCAAAAGGCTGATATTCTGGCTGCTGTTGTTTCTGTTAACAGTAAATTGTGCTTTATCTCTGACCCAGGAGTTTCGTGTCTTCTCCTATCGTTTATGAACTTGCAGCACCAAACTTGTTAGCTTGCAGTTAGGGTAACATTTCAGATACTTCACAGTTCTTGACTCAGAAAACCTTCAAAATGAAAAAAGAGAGAAATGAGTCAAGAGTAGAAAAAACTGTTTCTCTCGTCTTTTCAGGAACACTGGGTGGTTGATGGCAATTCTCCAACCATTTGAAGTGAGGCAGGATTATGTAACAATGCTTTTGCTCTATGTAATTTAGGTAGATTATCTCCTGTCACTTTTGAGCAATGAAGGAATGAAAGATTCTGATTCTACAAGATATTCTTCTTCTAATATATATAAAAAGAATGAATACTCCCCACCTCATGAGACCAGCGTATCCCTGATATCAAAATTGGACAAGGATAGTACAAGAAAGAAAACAATAGGCCAATTTCACTCTGAATATAGATGCAAAAATCTTAAACAAAACATTAACAAGCCAAATCCAAAAAATGTATTAAAAGATAATAGTATTTGGTTTCCCTGGATAGCATCAGAAGGAAGTTTGAGGTCTGAGAGAAAGAGGTTGGGATATTTATTCCGCTGGCTCTTGGTCAGTTATTGGCAAGTGACTTCTTTTATCGGCCCAAGATGCCAGCTCTAGTTGGATGGCCAATCCTCCTATTCTACAACTCTCTTTGAGTTCTGGGGATCATTCCTTCTTTTTACTTCTTCAGCTTATGGGTCATAATGACGTTCTTTAGTAGCTAGGTTAAGGTGCTTCACTTTTTTTATTTCCTTAAACCATGTCATCTTTGTAAATAATCCTTTTACTAAGTACTTCTCAAATTAGCCAGTTTGAATCTGCCAACAGGTTCCTTCTGGACCTTGAACAAAACAGTAATTGGTACTAGTTGTAGTCCCAGCAAATGGATTTTAAAATGTAATCCTAGGCTTGGGCTGCTCACAGGTTTGAGGAGCATGAAGGTACCCTCCACATAGGAAATGGTACACTAGTAATATGTGGAGTATATAGAATATGCAGAGTATATAGAATATGTAGAATATGCAGACTATAAAGCTGAGCACCAAAGAATTGATGCTTTTGAACTGTGGTGTTGGAGAAAACTCTTGAGAGTCCCTTGGACTGCAAGGAGATCCAACCAGTCAATCCTAAAAGAAATCAGTCCTAAATATTCATTGGAAGGACTGAGGTTGAAGCTGAAACTCCATTACTTTGCCACCTGATGTGAAGAACTAATGCATTTGAAAAGACCCTGATGCTGGGAAAGATGGAAGGTGGGAGAAGAAGGGGATGACAGAGGTTGAGATGGTTGGATGGCATCACCGACTCAATGGACATGAGTTTGAGCAAGTTGGTGATGGACAGGGAGGCCTGGCATGCTGCAGTCCATGGGATCGCAAAGAGTTGGACACAGCTCAGCAACTGAACTGAACTGAATATGTGGAGTGCAATAACATCATGATTTCTCAGTACATCACCAGTGGAGGCATGGAACGGGGTGAAGATGGAAGATAAGCTTAGGGAGGTCAAATGGCTGAGGCAATTAGTTTGATGACAAGGATTGTGTCATAACATGGTCTTTCTTACACTAGAGAGAATCCATAAAGAAAAGGGTATATTGAAAATCTTGAATGTCCAACACAGACCCAGACAGAAATTTGGAAAGCCCTTAAGAAAACTCTAAAGAAATTATCTTCTGTATATAGAAAGAAGAGATGGCTAAAGATTAAGTCTGGAAACTGATTGTAAGGTGTGTAGAGTTGTCACTTAGATGTGCACCTAGGTTAGATTTCCTGCTAAGGTAAGTATACTAGTGAGGAAGAAAAAGGTCTGGTCTGGTATGAGTTAGCCTGTACCGTATACTGAAAGAGTTGCAGGATTGTGTCAATTCTTACTTAGAGCCAGGGGAGTCCATACAAGAATTTTTGTAAAGGTATGAGACTAAAAAGGGTAAAACACAAGATTGAATCAAGCCAAATTGAAGTTCTTGCCTAGAATTCAGGATTTAATGTATGGGCTTGAAGCCCTGAGAATTGCTGGATATGTTACCTGGAGCCTAAACTCAAAAGTAGCCTATATCAGTGAGTTTGAAATGCCTGAACTTCCCTGGAAACATTACTCAGGAAGATGAGTTGCAGTGTTATGTGCAGCTTTCTTAGACACTTCTTAAAGGTGTCTACACTTCACAAAACGAGGATCTTTACCAAGGCTTTAAGAAATGCGAGCATAAGTGGATTACTAGCATCCTTGGAAAATCTGTGGTGGCTGTTCCATGAAAACTGGAAAGGAGAGTGGTGGCTGCAGTGATATCTGACAGCCTGATTTAAAGGGAACAATGCAATCCCCAGAGCTATAAGCCCGGTTGAAACCTAACCATCAGGAAAATAGTGGGCAGAGTTATAATAAGAACCCTAGGGGCAGAGTCCCTGCAGGGATTTATAACAATGGCTAATTGGTAATCAGATCTACAGGCATGAAATGGACAGCTGTATTATTGAATAGTTTCTTAGGGAGTCTGTAACAAATTACCATAAATTAGGTGGTTTAAAGCAACAGGGATTTCTTCTCTCATAGTTCTGGAGGCCAGAGGCCTGAAACAAGGTATAAGCTGAGCCTCTTTCTCTCTCTGTGTCCTATGGAAGAATTCCTCATCGTCTCTTCTGGCTTCTGCTGGCTCCAGGAATTTTTTGGCTGTTTTGACCACATCACTCCAATTTATGCCTGTGTTGTCACCTTGCCGTATCCTCTTTGCGTGTTTGTGTCTTCTCTTCTGTCTCTTATCAGGACACCTGTCATTGGGTTAAGATCCTACCTGGCTGATCTGGGATGATCTCATCTCAAGATTCTTCACATCAGCACATGATCACATCTGGAAATATTCTTTGCTCAAATAAAGTCACATTTACTTGGTTTTAGGAACCACCATTCAATCCACTATAGCAGCCTACTGTGGTTCCATTTGACATATATGAGCAGAAAAAAACAGAGCAAAAACCTAGTTCTGAAGGGCAGAAAAAAATTTATTTAAGGTACAGTAGTGAGGTATCATGGACTCTTACAGAGCTCTCAAACTATTTCACAGTTAAAGAGGCATATTAAAAATTTTAAGAGTTTAGCAAAAAAAAAAAAAAAAAAAAGAATGAAAGATAATAATGTAGTGGATGCTTTTGGCTTGAGAAAAATGTATATCCTGTTGGAGAATATAGTCTGTAGATATCCATTATATTCAGGTGATTGAGGGTGTTGTTGAATTCAGTTATGTCCTTACTGAATTGCTGCCTACTGGATCTATTTATAATAGAGGGGTATTGAAGTCTCCAACTGTGAAAGTGGATTCATCTATTTCTTCTTGCAGTTCTATCAGTTTTTGACTCAGGCAATTTGAGGCTCTGTTGTTAGGTGCATACACGTTAAGGATTGTTACGTCCTCTTGGATAACTGACCCCTTTATCATTATGTAATGTCACTCATTATGGGACTTCCCAGATGGTGCAGTGGTAAAGAGTCTGTCTGCAACGCAGGAGACACAGGCAGACAAGGGTTCCATCCTTGGGTCGGGAAGATCCCTTGAAGTAGGAAGTGGCAACCCACTCCTGTATTCTTGCCTGAATCCCATGGACAGAAGAGCCTGGAAGGCTGCAGTCCATATGGTCGCAGAGTCAGACACCATTGAGCACACGTGTGCACACACACACACAATGCCGCTCTTTATCCTTGCACTTTCCTTGTTCTGATGTCTGCTTGATCTGAAATTAATGTAGCTACTCATGCTCTCTTTTGATTAGTATTAGCATAGAGTATTTCTTTCCACTCATTTACTTTTCATCTGTACTGAAATTGTCTTTGTATTTAAAGTGAGTTTTATGGAGGTGAGTTTTATGAATCCGCCTGCAATGTGGGAGACCTGCAATCCCTGTGTTGGGAAGATCCCCTGGAGAAGGGAATGGCTACCAACTCCAGTATCCTGGACTGGAGAATTCCGTGGACAGAGGAGCCTGGCAGAGGAGCCAGTCCATGGGGTTGCAAAGAGTCAGACATAACTGAGCAGCTTTCACTTTCACTTTATGGAGGCAACATATAGGTGGGTATTGTTTGGTGATACACCTTGACAATCTCTGTTTTTAAACCAGTGACTTTCAAAGTGATAGTTAATATAGCTGGAGTAATTTTAATATCTTTCATGTTTGTTACTACCTTCTTTCTGTTACACAAGTTCTTTGTTCTTACTCTGTTTTCTGTTCTTTTCCTCCTGTTCTTGATTTTAACTTAGTATTTTATATGAATCTATTGTCTCTCCTTTCTTAGTTATATTTACTGTAATATTCTTATGGCCTCATCAGATACACTTATTTTTAAAATTTTCTCATAGTTCCCATGTTATTTAGTGGTTGACTTCCCTGGTGGTTCAGGTGGCAAAGATTCTGCCTTCAATGCGGGAAACCCAGGTTCGATCCCTGGGTTGGGAAGATCCCCTGGAGAAGGCAATGGCTACCCACTCCAGTACTCCTGCCTGGAAAATTTCATGGACAAGAGGAGCCTGGCGGGCTACACTCCATGGGATTGCAAAGAGTCATACATGACTGAGTAACTAACCTTTTCACACTTTAGTGATTACCCTGGAGTTTGCAATATACCTTTACAACTAATTTGAGGCCACTTTCAAATACCATTGTACCACTTCACAGGTAGTCGCAGTGATTTATAACAAAATAATCCTAATTCCTCCCTTCCATCCCTTGTATTGCGGCTGTCATTTGTTTCCCTTATGTAAGTATACATAAGCATATATATGTGCGTATAGTCAATACATTTTGCTAATTAATGAATCTTAATTAATCTAACAAATTTATCTGTTAGATTAAGAACAAGAAAAACAAAAGTTTTGATTTTATCTGCACTTGTTTTAGTGTTTTTACCTCTAGCATTTCGTTTTGGTTCTCTCTTAGGATTTCCATCTTTCTCTTTACATTGCCCATCAATTCGTGCGTATTGTCTACTTTATCCACTAGAGTCCTTAGCATATTAATCAGAACTGTGTTAGGTTCCTGGTCTCATAATTCCAATATCCCTGCCATATCTGGGTCTGGTTTTGATGCTTGCTCTCTCTCTTCAAACTGTGTTTTTTGTCTTTTAGTGTGTGTGTGTTTTTTTTTTTTTTTTTTTTTTTTTTTTTAGTAACAAGGCACTAATTGGGTAAAAAGACTGTAATGTAGGACTTCAGCCATGTGGTGGTAAGGTGTGGGGGGAGGGGAAGTATTCTCTAGCTCCATGACTGAGTGTCAATCTTTTAGTGAGTCTGGTTTGTGATTTCTCAGGTAATCACTGGTTTTGGTTTTTCTTTCTCAGTGGGACAGGATGGACTAGAGTGAGATGAAGTTGGGCATTTCCCTTCTCCCAGGTCAGTTAGGCTCTGATAAAGTCTTAATAGGTTTGTCTCTGGTTAGTTTCTCCGGAGGGCAGACTATGTTCAGAACAGAATAATCTGGCATATTTTGAAATGAATCATTTCCCCATGCAGCTTTCTAGAAGCATGGGGGCATTTTTCTCTGGTGTTCACTGTGAGAATCTTGTAAAGCTCCAGGAAATAAAACTCACAAAAAGGTGGATATCTCTGATGATTTGGTCCCATGGATTTTCTGTCTCTCAGACAGGGTCCACACTGAGCCTCTAGCAATTCATCAATTACAATTCAGGGTCCCTCTCCAGGCACTGGTTCCCATAGAAGCTTCTGCTCCAATAGGTTGTAATTCTCTGTATTTGTTTGTCATTCTCTCCAATATTGGGGGTAGGGGTTCATCCTGTGACCTTACGTTTCTTACAGATGTAAGAAGAGCTGTTGATTTTTCAATTTGTTTAGCTTTTTACTTGTTAGGGCAGAATGGTGACTTCTAAGCTTTTACATGCTGCACTGGAAATTAAAAGTCCCCTGGATGCTCTTGACTCGGAGAGAATTCTGATAATCCTTTTACCAACTTAAATTTAATGCACTGTCAATATTTCAAAACATTTCTTATACAACATTTGATGCACATAAAAATAGATTAAAATAGTATCCATGAATGTTAACTTAAAAAATATATACTTGTACTCAACTTTCAATCTTAATGGTTCAAAGGAAATATTTTCATATTTTAAAATATTTTTATTCATAAATATGTATTTATATAATCAGGAAAGGAAAATATATGAATTATGAACCTCTTAAACATGAACAGTTTGTGATAATTACAAAGCCTCAAAATCTGCTTTTCATAGGATCTTGTAGACAGCTGTTGCAAGATGTTTGTGAAATGTAAACTGAATTTGAATTTCTTCTCTCCCACATACAATTCAGAATTAAATTATAATCTTAAGAAATACATGCAAAGAGTGATTGTTCTCAGATTCTAGAGAGTTGACATTTTTACATTGTGTCAAAACTGAAGTAAGAGTATATCAAAACTGAATTCAGCAATGTTTAATCACTGCTGGAGAAGGGGAAGACACAGGATGAGATGGCTGGATGGCATCACTGACTCGATGGACATGGGTTTGGGTAGACACCGGGAGTTGGTGATGGACAGGGAGGCCTGGCGTGCTGCGATTCATGGGGTCACAGAGAGTAGGACATGACTGAGCGACTGAACTAAACTGAACAGAATCACTGCTGATTCAAGTGACTTGATGTGAAGATGAATATAGGGGATGCAGATACAAATCAATCTGAACAGAATATAAGTTTTGTACAACTCAGAAGTCTGTGTTTTTTCTGACTCTCCAACAAAATGATATCCTGGAGTTTGGCATTTCACATCAGTATTGGATTTGTGAATTGAATTAGGTATAAGAACAAGTAATTGAAAGAAGGAAATTGGGTTATTTTTTCCTAAGAGCTCTTCAAATTGTTCTCGTCTCTACTTATAAGCCTATCTCCCTTTGATGGAATGCCTTTTCGTGTGCTAGATATTCCCCAGTTTTCTTTTCTACCTTCACTTCCCTGCTTCTGCTTATTCCAATCCTATGTTATCTTTCAAGTTCAGCCCAACTGTACTTCATTCATTTATGTACTCATATTCAACATATATTTCTTGAGTTTAATATGGGCTAGTTATTATGCCTTGGGGCCATATGTCAAGTAAAACAGTATGCTGGTAGGAGACACACGATATTAGGTTTACCCTTCAGGGACGGGTCATTTTCTTAGTGCCCTACCTGGTTATTAACATATAATAGTGACATGGCGCAGTAGGCATTTGTCCAAAGCCATTGTATCCTAGCTTGGCCCAAGTGTCATCCCTTGTCCTCACTATTTCCTTTTAACGTACATGAAAGTGGTTCAAAAGAGAATAGAACTCTATCTTCTGGAGGTGAAGTTTTCAGGCGTAGAAAATGTGAACAGCTACCGCTGAGATCTTGCAGCTATGAACTGTACAAGTGTTCAAGAAGTTATTATGAACTCTCGGTGGCACTTACTCAGAAAAAGCTTCCCCAACTTCACAGGAGCTTTATCTGCAGATGGATTGCTCTGTCTCTCCTCCCACTCAGCTTGGCTTCCTGCTAATGCTTCTGTTTGGCAGCTCCCAATGGTCTTCCTAACCTGCATTTATCTTTCCGAAATTAGAGGCAGCTGGGCAATTTTAGGAAGACAACAACTCGCTAATTCTCTCTTTTCTAATTTGTAAAGCCAGTAATTCTCTCAAACTTTAGGAGGCTCTGAAACAAAGCACTGCATGTGGTCTTAAACTTTTTAGGCTTTATTAGTTTACAAATATTCTCTAACAATGTAAAATTTTAAAAATACCGATTATTAGAATAAAATGTTATATATGGTGACAGCTCTATTCTTCTTACTTGTTTTTAAGTTGATATGAATAAAACTGACTGGAGTTGGTTTCCCAGTGTAAGAAACTAATTTCTGTCAACAAAGGTCCATCTGGTCAAGGCTATGGTTTTTCCAGTAGTCGTGTATGGATGTGAGAGTTGGACTATAAAGAAAGCTGAGCACCAAAGAACTGATGCTTTTGAACTGTGGTGTTGGAGAAGACTCTTGAGAGTCCCTTGGATTGCAAGGAGATCCAACCAGTCCATCCTAAAGGATATCAGTCCTGGGTGTTCATTGGAAGGACTGATGTTGAAGCTGAAACTCCAATACTTCGGCCACCTGATGCGAAGAGCTGACTCATTTGATAAGACCCTGATGTTGGGAAAGATTAAGGGTAGGAGGAGAAGAGGGCAACAGAGGATGAGATGGTTAGATGGCATCACCAACTCAATGGACATGAGTTTGAGTAAACTCCAGGAGTTGGTGATGGACAGGGAGGCCTGGTGTGCTGCAGTTCACGGGGTCGCAAAGAGTCGGACACAACTGAGCAACTGAACTGAACTGAACTGATGCACAGCAAGTAACCAGAAAAAGTTTGAGTTGAAAAAAATTTAAGTTGCTTTCTAATAAAGAATTTAAAAATGCTTATTTGCTTACAAAATCCCCACCATTTTTATATTAACAATATATTTTTGTAATTGTTTTCTTTGGACAAAATTCCAAAGATACTATTTTTAGCACAATTTTATGTCTGCTACTTTTTCCAGCTTTTTAATTGACAGTATTATTTGACCTAACAAATTTTGATCTGCCATTTAAACCATCTTTTCCTTGTGAATAACTCTTAAGGATAAACTTTCTTATGTAGGCCAAAATGCCACATAGTCTTCAGGTTTCCTCTATGAGTTATGGAAGTACAGAAAAGGAAAGCGGACTGGGGTATTTGACACATCATAGCTGTACTTTGTTTTAAAAACATCAACATGCTAATAAAAATGCTATGATAAAAGCTAGCAAAAAAACTTTTTTTAAAAGTAAAACCTGTATTTTAAAAGACATAAATCTGGCAACCTCTGATTCATGAAAAGGATCCCAAATCCCCCAATACTTATAGTTACAATTTCTATTTGCAATGACTTAAGTGTACATAAGAAATTAATTTTACTGCATCATTTTATTGTTGAGGTAAAATTTGTAAGCAGTGAAATATGTGGATCCCAAATACATTATTCAATGGATTTCAAAAAATATATACACCTGTGTATACAATAAGACCATCAAATTATAAAACATTTATGTTACCTCAGAAAGTACTTTTGTAACTTTATAGTCAGTTCCTACCCACCATAGACTATCACTTGTCTGATTTCAATCATCCAATAATAGCATTGCCAGTTCTTAGGTTTTATAAAAAATTCTTGTGCTTAGCTTCT
Organism: Muntiacus reevesi; assembly: GCF_963930625.1. NCBI lineage: Eukaryota > Metazoa > Chordata > Mammalia > Artiodactyla > Cervidae > Muntiacus > Muntiacus reevesi. The sequence continues at coordinate 83,116,462 of NC_089254.1, read as the reverse complement.
TGTTGCTCCATATGACATTTCCAAGCTTCACTGATGGATGTCTCAGCAGCTTGTTGATATTTATTGTTGAGTGATATTTTATTTGGATTGTTTCCAGTGGTTTTTTTTTTTTTGGCTGTTACAAATAAGCTCCTATGAACTTTCTTTTATCAAGTCTTTTAAGAGACATATATTCTCATTTCTATTGACTAAATACAAAGAATTGAAATTGTTGGGTCGTCGGCTACATGTATCTTTGACTTTAGCAGAAAGTGCTAATTGATTTTCCAAATTGGTTGTATTATTTTATACCCCCACTAACAACATACAAGGATTTTCTTTGCTCAGCATCCTCACCAGCAGTTGGTGGTGGTGGCTTTTTTGTCATGTTGCTGGAGGTAGGTGACATCTCATTGTAATTTTAATTTGCATTTCCCTGATGGCTAATGATGTTGAACAATTCTCAGGTTCATATTGATCACTTCTTATGTGTTCTATTGGAATATGTATTTTTAAGTGTTTTGCCCACTCTTTAATTGAATTGTTTTTCTTATTATTTAAGTGTAAATTTTTTTATAAATTGTGAATACAGGTCCTTTGTTAGATACATGTATTTTGGATATTTTCTCCTAGTTCATGGCTCTCTGTTTAATTTTATTAATGGTGTCTTTTCACAAGTAACAGTTTGCAACTTGTTAAAATCCAACTGATCAATTGTTTCTCTGGCAGTCTATACTTTTTGTTTCCTCTCTAAGAAAAGTTTTCCTTCCCCAAAGTTGATATTATTGTTATTGATATTATTGATACACTGATATTGATATACAATATTGTTATTATTTCCTTCTACTTTCTAGTTTAAGCTTTATAGTTAGGTCCTTGATTATCTTGAATTAATTTCTGGACATTATGTGAGAAAAGGACTGATTAAAATGTCTTAAAAAATTTTTTTTTTAATTTTCAATTTCTTCTTTTGAAATTACAAAGCAAATTTATTTTATTTAAAGTTAACTCATGCCTGTGATGAAAAATATTCAAATAATAATATAGTTTAAATATTTATAATAATTTCTATTGGATACTAAATCTATACATGCAATACTTTTCTCTCTTCCTTCACTTTCTCTGTCCCTCATCCTGCACCCCTTTCCTAGAATGTTAACACTCTTGAATAACACATGGTAAAACTCTCAATGAATTGGTGTTTTCTGCATATCTTATTTTTAAACTCTATTTAAAATGCTTGTAATCATATATAAAAGTCAATGATCCTGTGCATAATATCAAAGTTTGAATGATGTAACTCAAATGTAATAGGCTAGTAACTGCAAATTACTCTATTGTAAAATTTTCTGTTTTTTTTTGTTAATATGGAAGATATCTAGTTGTTCTTATACCATTTATTGAAAAGATTTTTCTCCCTTCTTTTATTGGTGCCATAATTGAATTTCTCTATTGCTTGCTGTATATTTCATTAGTACCTGCTCTTTTATTGATTCATTGTTTCTACTTTTGAGGGGTTAATTTGCTTATTTTTTCCTGATCTTCAAGTGAAATTTAGTCAATTGATGTAAAATCTCTTTTCTCATAGATTCGTTTCATCTTATAAATTTCCCTATAGGCAGTGCTTTAGCTATATTCAACAAATGTACTATGTTGTAATTGCAATATAGTTTTATTTTATAAAAATGTTTAAAACAGTCAAGTGCTGCTCTTTGAATAAAATCTATGTTTTCCAAGATGAAGATTCAGTCATATATCTTTTATATATTTGAGTCTGTGCATATAATATTACTCAGATTCATATAACCTAAAGGCACATTTCTAAGAGGAAAAGTTTGAGGCAGGTTCTTATTCAATGCAATAATATATGCAATGCATGATTTGACTTCAGATATAAAAATTACATCCTCTGAAATAATGCATGAGTATATCAGTCTGACTGAATTTATTAGGTTTTAAAAACTACTCAATCTAAGAAAGGAGTGTTCACTCAAACACAATTTATTTTAGTAGTTTATTCATCTATGAAATCTAGATGTTGAATGTTTCCAACTGTTAAAGTCAAATCATTCCAAGTTTTCTGTCTTTTCTCTCTCACTTTCTTTTCCTGTTTTCTGAATTGTTCTAATGAGATATTATGAGCAAAACTAAATATGCCTCTGAAAAGTTCGTATTTATTGAAAGAGATTGACCATATCTCTGGGAAGGGGTGCCATTCAGGAAACCAAATAATGAACATTGTGCAATGGTCTGTATTTTTGTTAGCAATGCTCAGGTAGAGAAATGCCTGAGAAAAATGCTTAGAGAAATCACCTGTCCAAAGTAGAAATGCCAGTTAGCATTATGTGTGGCTCTAAAACACACAAATTAGCTAGAATAATGTGACTGACTCTGAAGGTTGAATAGCATATCTCACTTACAATTTTATAGTGTCCCCGTATATGTTGTTTAGGCTAGAATGTATATTCATAAAAAAGCTAGAGAATGAGAAGGTATTGAAAGGATCTGTGGGACGTTTGAAGAGACTTGGGCTCTAGTTTTGACGCTGCATTGCACTATGTGTATAGCTTTGGATAAGTAACTTAATTTCTCTGTCTTTACAATGAACCATTTGACCCCAACAATGTCTGTGGTGCTTGCATTTCCCAGAATTTTAATTCTATAAGAAACACAAACCAGATCCGAATTTGGATAGACTCAGGAGAAGGGTAACATCTGAAATGGTTCTTCAGAGTTCTGTGGTAGTTGCTGATCCTCTCGCAAAATGTACCACGAGGGAACTTTCCCTAGATTCTTCCCGGTCAGTTCAGTGAGTACCTTGTGGGATTTATGGAGGAAAGCATGCAAGAGATTTCAACACCTTTTATCTGCAGGTATCTGGCCTTCAAGAGCTTCACCTTGTCACACTAGCCTACACTCATCCCTTTGTAACTTATTAAATTTTTACAGCTGGCTCTCTACTGGTGTCTGTGGCATCTGATGGCATCCACCACAGTTAAGCAACTACCTCTTCCTGTAGGCATCTGTCATCAGATTTCTGTCATTTGCTTCCCTTGTGTCCCCAGTGATCTTATTGGTTAAAGGAAACTTGTTAATTTGACATTTTTTTCAGGTTTTTCTTTGTTGTAAAAGCAACATCATCCTCAATGGTGAAAAATTGAAAGCATTTCCCCTGAAATCAGGAACAAGACAAGGGTGCCCACTCTCACCACTACTATTCAACATAGTGTTGGAAGTTTTGGCCACAGCAATCAGAGCAGAAAAAGAAGTAAAATGAATCCAGATAGGAAGAGAAGAAGTGAAACTCTCGCTGTTTGCAGATGACATGATCCTCTACATAGAAAATCCTAAAGACTCTTCCAGAAAATTACTAGAGCTAATCAATGAATATAGTAAAGTTGCAGGATATAAAATTAACACACAGAAATCCCTTGCATTCCTATATACTAACAATGAAAAAACAGAAAGAGAAATTAAGGAAACAATACCATTCACCATTGCAACAAAAAGAATAAAATACTTAGGAGTACATCTACCTAAAGAAACAAAAGACCTATACATAGAAAACTATAAAACACTGATGAAAGAAATCAAAGAGGACACAAACAGATGGAGAAACATGCCGTGTTCATGGAATGGAAGAATCAATATTGTCAAAATGGCTATTCTACCCAAAGCAATCTATAGATTCAATGCACTCCCTATCAAGCTACCAACGGTATTTTTCACAGAACTAGAACAAATAATTTCACAATTTGTTTGGAAATACAAAAAACCTCGAATAGCCAAAGTAATCTTGAGAAAGAAGAATGGAACTGGAGGAATCAACCTGCCTGACTTCAGACTCTACTACAAAGCCACAGTCATCAAGACAGTATGGTACTGGCACAAAGACAGAAATATAGATCAATGGAACAGAATAGAAAGCCCAGAGATAAATCCACGAACCTATGGACACCTTATCTTTGACAAAGGAGGCAAGGATACACAATGGAAAAAAGACAACCTCTTTAACAAGTGGTGCTGGGAAAACTGGTCAACCACTTGTAAAAGAATGAAACTAGAACACTTTCTAACACCATACACAAAAATAAACTCAAAATGGATTAAAGATCTAAATGTAAGACCAGAAACTATAAAACTCCTAGAGGAGAACATAGGCAAAACACTCTCCGACATAAATCACAGCAGGATCCTCTATGACCCACCTCCCAGAATGTTGGAAATAAAAGCAAAAATAAACAAATAGGACCTAATGAAACTTAAAAGCTTTTGCACTACAAAGGAAACTATAAGTAAGGTGAAAAGACAGCCCTCAGATTGGGAGAAAATAATAGCAAATGAAGAAACAGACAAAGGATTAATCTCAAAAACATACAAGCAACTCCTGAAGTTTAATTCCAGAAAAATAAATGACCCAATCAAAAAATGGGCCAAAGAACTAAACAGACATTTCTCAAAAGAAGACATACAGATGGCTAACAAACACAGGAAAAGATGCTCAACATCACTCATTATTAGAGAAATGCAAATCAAAACGACAATGAGGTACCATTACACGCCAGTCAGCATGACTGCTATCCAAAAGTCTACAAACAATGCTGGAGAGAGTGTGGAGAAAAGGGAACCCTCTTACACTGCTGGTGAGAATGCAAACTAGTACAGCCACTATAGAAAACAGTGTGGAGATTTCTTAAAAAACTGGAAATAGAACTGCCATATGACCCAGCAATCCCACTTCTGGGCATACACACTGAGGAATCCAGATCTGAAAGAGACACGTGCACCCCAATGTTCATCGCAGCACTGTTTATAATAGCCAGGACATGGAAGCAACCTAGATGCCCATCAGCAGACAAATGGATAAGGAAGCTGTGGTACATATACACCATGGAATATTACTCAGCCGTTAAAAAGAATTCATTTGAATCAGTTCTAATGAGATGGATGAAACTGGAGTCCATTATACAGAATGAAGTAAGCCAGAAAGATAAAGAACATTACAGCATACTAACACATATATACGGAATTTAAAAAGATGGTAACAATAACCCTATATGCAAAACAGAAAAAGAGAAACAGAAGTACAGAACAGACTTTTGAACTCTGTGGGAGAAGGAGATGATGATGAACTTGAGTAAGATCTTTTTCGTGGGGAAGAAGAACCCCTGTGGGACCTGGAGCTGGATCTTGATTTTGACCCACGAGATCTCAAACATTCTCTGGAACTGGAACGAGACTTTGCGAACTGGAAGAACTTCTTGAACGCGACCTGGACCTAGACCTTAAACTGGAGTGGGAGGATGAGCGTGATGAAGATCGTGAATGTGAAGACCAAGACTTTGAGCGACTTCGTCTGTTAGATTTCTTTTTATTACTATCTTCTTCTTCACTGGCATCAAGATTATATTTTGAGAGATCAGCATCATCTTCATCCTCATCCTCATCTAATTTATATTTAGAAATATCTCCATCCTCATCCTCTTCTTCTTCCTCAGATTCTTTATCTTCAACTTCCTTTAAAATAGATGCAGGACCAACTGCCTTCCCTCTGTATTTTTTCTTCTTACGTCCAAACTCATCACATTCACCATCAGACTCTTCTCTTTCTATGTATTCAACATTTTCTCTTTCATTAAAACCTCCACCACATCCTGTTCTTTCTTCCAGTTTAGCATACTTGGAGTATTACACATGCTACACTCTGATCTTCTGGCCCAATTCACATTACTGCCAGTTTTACACTGCCAGTCATTAGCACTAAACAAGCCTCGGCTCTTTTCTTCGAGTGTCTTTCCTATTTCAGTGCCCCCTGCTTTCATCATCTCAGCCTCAGTTGTTTTCTCTCGACCACATCTATTACAGCTAGTTCTTCTAGCAAAGTTTACATTTCCACACTTTTTGTCCGGGCAAATCCAGTCACCATTACTGACTCTGAAATTCTTGGTCGACATCTTGGACGCCGCCACCACAACCACCCGCAGCTACGTCTTCCTGAACTAGATCTTAAAAGCTCTCATCACAAGAAAAAAATTTTTAACTATGTATGTGACAGATGTTAAGTAGACCTGTCGTTTTACAATATATACAAATATGAAATCATTATGTTTCACACCTGAAACTAATATAATGTTATATGTTAATTATACTTTCCTATTTAAAATAAATAAAACAGGAATCCCCCCCCCCAAAAAAAAAGTGGGAATAATGCTCTTTCTGTTTTCCAAGGTGAAACTAATACTATAGCAATTGGATATTCCTCATAGTCCACGTAACCACCTTTTCAAGGATGACATGTGCATTGTATTTTCACAATTCTACTTCCCTCCCAGAACTTTATCTTGATGAAATCAGTATATATTAGTGCTTGAAAGTCTTTTATTGATCACAGTTATATTTCTCTGCAACAAAATGTCATATAAACTGGAATTTCAATTTTTTGGCGATGTCTTTAAATTACTTAAATTCATGAATTGTATGCTGGAACGCATGTCTTCCCAGATGGTTCTAATGGTTAAACAACCTGCCTGCCAGTGCAGGAGAGAAAAGAGACCTGGGTTCAATCCTTGGGTCGGGAAGATCCCCTGGAAGAAGAAATAGCAGCCCACTCCAGTATTCTTGCCTGGAGAATCCCATGGACAGAGGAGTCTGGTGGACTAGGGTCACAGAGTTAGACATGACTGAGCAACTGAGCTTACATATATATCCTCAAAGACAGCACAGTCAGTCAAATTAGATTTCATTTCTGTCAGAAATTCTGGCTTTCTTTTTCAGTTTACATAAACAATTATCTAAATATGAACTGTCAGGATATTATAAAACTGAGATAAATTATGGAATAAATCTCATTAACGGTTATGAAAAGCAGTTAAGATTAAAATTATATAAGAACTAAAGTAATGAATACTACTGTAGCCAACATAACTACTGTAATTAAGTTTTTGGAGAGTTTTAAAGACAATAATAAATTATATGCTATTATTCATTACTTAACTTTACTAATGCATTGTGTGACTAGCTAATATTATTTGTGAAGCAAAGAAGATGCTAAAAGGCATAGTATTCCGTGAACAAATGGGTGTACATTCATATATTAGACTGTGATGTTCAGCTTTAGGGAGTAACTTAAAAAGAATTATATATGAAATGTCAGAAGTAGCACCATTCATTTCTTTAAATTTTAAGATTAAACTTTTCTGATGTATTGATACTAGCAAAAGAAAGAAGTATACACTACTAAATACTAATTGACCCAGTAGTTACTGTGTATTTTTATGTACTATAGAATATGCTAAATAGTAAACATTTTTTTATGAAGTGAATTAAAAGGTTGGAGTGAAGACTTAATTATATATACTATATATAATGTGTATATATATATTATGAGACATGTGTGTATATCTATATACATTTTACTGTATTATGGCTAAATAGGTTTTTAATTTTATCACTTCATTGTATGCTTTAATTTTTCTGAGTTTAGATGATATAAGTTTAAATTTGCATCTGCAGGTCTTATTGTAATTAGAAAGAGATGGTATTTCTCCTTCTTTGGTTATTTACAGGAACTTTTTATTCCACCTAATCACTCATTTTGTGGGTGAATACTGAGAAAAATGGAAATGATCACACTTAAGTTAAAAAAAAAACAAAACCCATTTTCAGCCTTTATATTTTCTTTCACATTGGTAAGAGACGAGATGTTGTGAAAAGAGAGATGGAAAATAGAGTCTACTTGATGTTATGAAAGAAGGCAAATGAATGATGGAAGTATGTGAAGTTAATTCCTTTAAAACTATAGGTGTCCTTACATCCCTCAAAAGTTGTCCTATGCCCTCCTTGTCCCAGGGCCATGCATTGTAGGTTGAAAATTGCTGACTTTGCCTTCCTGTCTCACGTTATTGCTGACTTTTAGCTCCCCTGATGCAGAATTTCTGGGACCATCACTGGCCTAACTTCTGTAGACATTTGAGCATGTAAATTTGTGGTATGGTCAAAGGAGGTGAGAGGAAAAAAAGTAGAGAAAGGGATTAAAGTAGAGGGAAAGTAGGAAAGGAAAGAAGCAAATATCAATCTATCTATAGAGAGAAAGATTATACATATGCACATACACACAAACACCTACAGATATAAGGATGAAGAGCCTGCTTCAACTTGAAAACAGATATAGTACTTAGTACTTTTAAAAGTACTTGATCAAGATAACTGTTTCTCATTTTGGTGTAAGTGTTAGGATGAGTTATAACTTCCCTTTGAAATATCTATTGATCACTTGTTCCCAAGTAGAGAGTCCATTGAAATCACCAAGGGATCTTTGAAAAAATCTGAACTTAATGAGTCAGAATTTCTGGGGTAGAATCCTGGAGTATCTGGAGACACATGCACAACCTATGGTTTGCATGTATTATTGCATCTTCACAAGACACCGTCAAGATCTAGGAAACTTAAAACACATATGAGGACGTTTAGGAAGTATGACAGAGAAGGTAGGAAAAAAATCCTTAGGAGTTACAAAATAAGAAAACAATGATACAGCTTGCATTTGTGGGCATATATAAGGAAAAAAACAAGAAGCAGTCCACATGCATGCAAACCTCCTTCGATTTCTGAGTTTTGGAGGATAGAGAAGAGAAAGGATTAACCCCGCGTGTTAGGATGCTAGAGGAACTGGCTGACCTGGAGGCAGGGTGCAAGGGTCTGGAAACATAAGAATGAGAGGAAACTGGGAGGTGAACTGTGCTGGGATCAAAATTGTCTACTTTATAAACAAGCCCCTTTTTACCTCAGACTTTTTTCCAATAATATTCACCATCTATGTCTTCTTAGCTTTCTATTTCTATGGTGACTCGTGTTCTTTTCATAATCAGTGGGAGGTGAACTCTTCTAGTGATCAAGTGCATTTTCCCGCCACCCTCCCCTCCCCAAAAAGGAAGCAACAAATATGAGTGAATATGGATTCCAAAATGCTTTCACTAATGAAAACACCTTCACTTGTTAACCATTCCACAGTCTACAGGTCCTCCAGCTGGGAAATTCTTATTACTTAACCAATCATTTTTCATGTCACAGACTACACCTGTGCTTTCTGTTCCATTGCAAGTGAAGATGGAGAACCATTTTTAAAATGACAGTCTCTCATTTGATACCTGAAATATTACAATTAACTTTGTACCCAATTTTTATTCTTTGTTTCCATTCTTTATTGTTTATGTTTATTCCATTCCATCTTTATTCTTTATGCCCAGTCACTTAGTCATATCTGACTCTTTGCAACCCCATGGGCTGCTGCCTGCCAGGCTCTCCTGTCCGTGGAATTTTCCAGGCCAGAATACTGGAGTGGGTTGCCATTTCCTTCTCCACGGCATCTTCCCTACCCAGGGATTGAACCCAGGTCTCCTGCTTAGCAGGCAGATTCTTTAGCACTGAGTCACCTGGGAAGCCCTTTATTTCCATAGATATTACCATAAAATTTGACATTCTTTATATAGGGATACACTATAGAAATCTTATTTCGCCTCGTTCTCTTTTAACTCCAGCTTTACTGTCTGAGAGGTGCCACAAGGTATTTTTCCTCAAGGCCATTCTTGATTTCAGGTGACAAAAGACAGGCTACCGTTTGTAGGTGTATTGACTCATGCCTCCTATTTTTTCTGGAGTCCAACTCTGTAATCGGTTTCTCTGTAAATCTCCCTCTTTGAAACTAAATGTTCAGAAAGGATATCTAAACTGATGTGAGGCTAAGGTTTTTCAGCACAAGTAATCTCTCAAACCTCTATTTCACTATTCTTCACTCCAGCTATTAAAATTCATAGCAGCAAACTCTGTGAACACTGGATCTATGTGGGCTGGAGGTAAATTTAGGCCTTAATGGAGGATGTCACTCACAAGGCAAGATAATTTCAGGATGGTCTCTTTGCATTTGAATTTTAAAGCACCACAGCAGGAAGAAAGGACTCTTGCCAGTGTAAATTTATGTATGGATTTGGCTTTTGAAAAGTATCTTTAGAATCAGCATATGGATCCCTGAGATCCTATAATAAGCTTGGATAATGAAAGATCGCTTATTTTTATTCCATTTTATTTTTAAAGATGAATTTATGCATTTTAACATCCACAAGAGCCAAAACTATATTTTTGTAGGAGAAAGAAATATTTGGTAGTCCAAAAGTCTGAAGCCAGTTATCTCCTACCACACAATGTTATATGATGATCTCATTTGGCCTTTAGAAAAACAATGTGAAATAAATAAAGTCTAAACAGTGACCATAATCTGTAAAACTAGGCTTTTTATTCTAGTGGTATACTCCATCCCAGATAAGATGGAAGTAATACTATAAGGTTAATTTTGACAAAAATAGAAAAAAATTAATAAACAGCAAAATGTTAAGATCATAGTATTAGATATAGGACTGTGTAAAAACTCACAGAACTGTCCACTGCCAAGAGAGAATTTTGCTGCATGTAAATAAAAAGAAAAAATTGACTATGATGTGGAAGAAACTGAAGATGGAAGATCAGTTCAGTTCAGTTCAGTCTGTCACTCGTGTCTGACTCTTTGTGACCCCATGGACAAGCCTCCCTGTCCATCACCAACTCCCGGAGTTTATTCAAACTCATGTTCATTGAATTGGTGATGCCATCCAGCCATCTCATTCTCCGTCATCCCCTTTTCCTCCTGCCTTCAATCTTTCCCAGCATGAGGGTCTTTTCCAGTGAGTCAGTTCTTCACATCAGGTGGCCAAAGTATTGGAGTTTCAGCTTCAGCATTGGTCCTTCCAATGAATATTCAGGACTGATTTCTTTTAGGATGAACTGATTGGATCTCCTTGAAGTACAAAGGACTCTCAAGAGTCTTCTCCAACACCACAGTACAAAAGCATCAATTATTTGGCACTCAACTTTCTTTATAGTCCAACTCTCACATCCATACATGACTACTAGAAAAACCATAGCCTTGACTAGACGGACCTTTGTGGGCAAAATAATGTCTCTGCTGTTTAATATGCAGTCTAGGTTGGTCATAACTTTTCTTCCAAGGAGTAAGCATCTTTTTATTTCATGGCTGCAGTCACCATCTGCAGTGATTTTGGAGCCCCAAGAAATAGTCTGCCACTGTTTCCACCGTTTCTCCATCTATTTGCCATGAAGTGATGGGACCAGATGCCATGATCTTAGTTTTCTGAATGTTGAGCTTTAAGCCAACTTTTTCACTCTCCTCTTCACTTTCATCAAGAGGCGCTTTAGTTCTTCACTTTCTGCCATAAGGGTGATGTCATCTGCATATCTGAGTTTATTGATATTTCTCCCAGCAATTTTGATTCCAGCTTGTGCTTCATCCAATAGACTGTGACAAATGATTTTAAGTAGTTCAAAGGAAAGTCATAACCACACTGAAGGAAGTGAGAGTGAAAGGAAATGACTTAAGTAGCTTTGAAAAGGAGAGTTTTGACTGGATAATGTAAGACCAAATTACTAAACGTGATCGTTGAACACTGGTTAGTAAATTTGTTTCCTACAGGGGTACGGGTTAGCAATACTGAAACTACTTTATATGTAAGCTAAAAGTAAACAAAAAATATGTTGTGCATAATGTTAGAAAAGGTTTTTAACTATTGGAGAAAGACATTACAAATAAGGAAAGAGGGAAGGCTAGAACTGTGTCACTAAATTGAAGTCAGAGATATTAATGTAAACTCATGTTTTAAAATATTCCAAGAGATAAATACAGAAATAAACATGTATTTGTGCATATATGTAGCTAAATATACATAAAAATATTTCTTAACTCTGCCCACAAAGAGGTCCTACAAACTTTGATACCCCTGTAGCAGTAAGCACACCTAGTGTCTCAATCTTTATTTCTAAATAGCTCTCTTCATACAAACAGCAAGGTTCCTTGGAGAATTGGTTGGTTCTAGGGCTGGGTCAAGTACAATATCAATACAAAATGAGCCTGGGATATTTCATAATTCCAGTAACTATAAAAATACAAAAGGAAAGAAGCTTGTCAAGAGAATATAGGAGCCAACCTGAAGGAACTCCTAATAGATAAAGGGAAATTTTTGAGAAACCAAATAAATAATAGCCACAAGATTATAACCTGTGATGATTAATTTTATGTGTCAACTTGACTCCACCATGGTGCCCAGATATTTGGCCAAACATTATTCTATATGTTTATGTGAAGGTGTCTTTTTTAAAGATGAGATTAAGCAGATTACTTTCCATAATGTGGATGGACTTCACCCAATCAGTTGTCCTGAATATAGAACAAAAACTGATTTCCCTTGAGCAAAAAGAAATTATGCAAACTGACTGCTTTGGGATTCATACTACAACTCTTTCCTGGGTCTCCAGCCTGTTGACCTCCTCTGTAGGCATTCTGGAATGTGAAGTCAAGTGGGCCTTAGGAAGCATCACTACAAACAAAGCTAGTTGAAGTGATGCAATTCCAGCTGAGCTATTTCAAATCCTAAAAGATGATGTGAAAGTGCTACACTCTATATGCCAGCAAAATTTGGAAAACTCAGCAGTGGCCACAGGACTGGAAAAGGTCAGTTTTCTTCCCAATCCCAAAGAAAGACAATGTCAAAGAATGCTCAAACTACCACACAATTGCACTCATCTCTCACACTAGCAAAGTAATACTCAAAATTCCCCAAGCCAGGTTTCAACAGTATGTGAATCGTGGACTTCCAGATGTTCAAGCTGAATTTTGAAAAGGTAGAGGAACCAGAGATCAAATTGTCATGATCCATTGGATCATCAAAAAAGTAATAGAGTTCCAGAAAAACACCTACTATTGCTTTATTGACTAAGCCAAAACCTTTGACTGTATGGATCACAACAAACTGGAAAATTCTGAAAGAGATGGAAATACCAGACCACTTGACCTGCCTCCTGAAAAATCTGTATGCAGGTCAAGAAGCAACAATTAGAACTGGACATGGAACAACAGACTGGTTCCAAATCAGGAAAGGAAGACATCAAGGCTGTATGTTGTCACCCTGCTTATCTAACTTAAATGCAGAGTACATCATGAGAAAAGCTGGGCTGGATGAAGTACAAGCTGGAATCAAGATTGCCGGGAGAAATAACAATAACCTCAGAAACACAGATGACACCAACTTTATGGCAGAAAGTGAAGAAGAACTAAAGAGTCTCTTGATTAAAGTGAAAGAGGAGAGTGAAAACGTTGGCTTAAAACTCAACATTCAGAAAATTAAGATCATGGCATCCAGTCCCATCACTTCATGGCAAATAGATGGGGAAAGAATGGAAACAGTAAGAGATTTTATTTTGGGGGGCTCAAAAATCACTTCAGATGGTGATTGCAGCCATGAAATTAAAAGCCACTTACTCCTTGGAAGGAAAGGTGTGACCAACCCAGACAGCATATTAAAAAGCAGACATTATTTTGTGAACAAAGGTTTGTCTAGTCAAAGTTATGGTTTTCCTGGTATGTTTTTCCATGTATAGATGTGAGAGTTGGACTATAAAGAAAGCTGAGTGCCAAAGAATTGATGATTTTAACTTGGTGTTGGAGAAGACTCTTGAGAGTCCCTTGGACTGCAAGGAGATCCAACCAGTCCTCCTAAACGGAATCAGTCCTGAATATTCATTGGAAGGACTAGTGGTGAAGCTGAAACTCCAATACATTGGCCACCTGATGTGAAGAACTGACTTACTGGAAAAGACCCTGATGCTGGAAAAGATTGAAGGCAGGAGGAGAAGGGGACGACGGAGGACGGGATGGTTGGATGGCATCACTGACTCGATGGACATGACTTTGAGTAAGCTCCAGGAGTTGGTGATGGACAGGGAAGCCTGGCGTGCTGCAGTCCATGGTGTCGCAAAGAATTGGACATAACTGAGTGACTGAACTGAACTGTAGATTTTAGACCTGCTTCTCTGCATTAGTGTGAGTTAATTCCTTGAATTTCTTCTCTCAGTTTCTCTTCATGCACACACACACACACACACACACACACACACACACACACACCAGATATGTGTATATACCTATATATATACACACACACACATGTTCTGTTCATTCTGTGTCTCTGGAGAACACTTGATAACCCAAAGAATAAGATAAATATCCATGAGTCCATGCTAATATAAGTAAATAAATAAATGGGAAAACTGTTCATTACAGAAGAATTCCACTTAATACATGAAGAAGGGAAAAGGGAAACAGAAAAATCACTTTAGAACACCAGAGTGATTGTCATGAGTAAGACCCATTCATGGGTACTCAATGGGTGAAATAGGATATTTAAGTAGTCTCAAAGTGTCTACCTCAAAGTATATATTAATTACAATGAAAGTCTAATAACTTTAAACTGACAGCCAACAGATACCACCTTAACCAAGTGATGAAGGAAAGCATCACCAGTAGTAAGACATATTGATATATCATGTAGTTTCTGATGTGATGCAATGAGAAGGGAACATCATCTCTGTGGAATTCTCCCACAAATCTATGACCTTGTCTTACCATGAGAAAATATGAGACCAACCCAAAAGGAGGAACATTTTGTAAAATACCTGATGAGTACTCCCCCAAATTGTCAAGATACTGAAAGCTAATAAGGAAAGACCAACCACAGATTGGAGGAGCTAAGGGTACATAGCAATAAACCCAATGTGGTAGGCTGGATGGGCTTCCCAGGTGGCTCAAGTGGTAAAGAATCTGCCTGCCAATGCAGGAGATAGAAGAGACACAGGTGTGATCCCTGGGTCGGGAAGATACCCTGGAATAGGAAATGGAAACCTGATCCAATATTCTTGCCTGGAAAATTCTATGGACAGAGGAGCCTGGTGGGCTATAGTCCATGGGGTTGCAGAGTCAGACATGACCGAGCGGATGAGCATACATATACACCCTGGATTGAACCCTAGACTAAAAAAGGGATATTGGTGGGAAAGCTAGGGCAGTCTAATCTAGTCTTTCATCATTAGTATTGTTTAAGACTTTTTTTAAGCAATGTTAATTTTTTTAGTTTTGATACTTATACCAAAATTATGTAAGATATGAACATTAGGAAAAGTTGGGGGAAGGGCACAGAGAGCATTCTGTACTAGCTTTGAGTCTTAAAATCTAAATTTTCAATATAAAATGCTGAAAATATGCAAATCTATTTAGAGTCCATCAGATGCTTTTAAAGGAATGATATGAGTTCTATTTAAAACAGTACTTACATTATGCTAGAAATTATATCATTTCAACTGTTAAACCACATGACAGCATTTTTTAAATTTCAACATAAAAATGTACAAGAGGTACAAAGGTTTCAGAATTCCTCTAGGAGGTAATTGAGCAAAGATATTTACAGTCTGTTGGTTTTGGTGATTTGTCTTAAGTCAATTTATCTCATCAAGCCCACCAGTTCTTTGCTTGCATGTTTCATTTATTTGGGTGGCTTGGAGTTGGGTTAGAGATTATGTTGGAAGTTTAATGCAATCAGAAACCAGCCCTAGAACCCCCTGTTGTGCCAAGCAGGTAACATAAATGAGTGAAGCTGATGAGGTCTAAGAATGAAAACAGTACCAAGTACAATGAGTGATGGGAACTAAGACACTGAGCCTCAGAGTCTGGTGGATAGTAGGAGCTGAACTGGAATGCACATGCTCCATCTAGTAAGGGCAACTCTACCCAAGGACTGGGTGTCTGACTTGTCCAGAGGAGCCAGAACTGTGTATATTTATGTAAACTCTCCCAGTCTTTAAGTGTTGGAAAACAACTTGAAACTTTTGGGTTGTAAAATAACTTCTAAGATACCATGCAGTCCAAACCAAGCACATCTGCTTATTTTTGTCTTCCTTTGTTTCATCTTCCCCTGTTCCGTTTCCTTCCCCATGCCTCCCAGGTAGCTAATATAGAAATTAAAAGTGATATTTTTAATATTTATGTAATAATTTTATATACCTTTTATTCTTAGTTTCAAGAGCAATTCCTAAAGTTAAAAACAACAAGAAAACAAAATCAAAATATGGAAACTTGCTTGAATTTTTACTTGTATATAATCCTCTGTAAATTAATTTCATTAACTGATTAAAAATTCATCATCCCTTGATAATAATGATGGTACTGATGATAAAAAATTATTTTCTATGTGTGAAACACCATTCTGAATTATTTAATTCTCAAAATAATTCTATGAGGTAACTTTTATTAGTAACTTATTCTGAATATGAAGGAGCACAAATTTGATGAGATTAAATTATCTACTAAGGTAACAGAGCTGTATGTCTCTAGGCCATACTTTTGATCATGACACTGAATAAGACAAGCGCCTCATGGAGCGGAGTTGCCAGATAACACACAAATATCCAGTTAAATCTGAATGTCTATTTGCTGTAATTTTGTTTGTTAAATCTGGCAAGTCTACTGTAGTGATAATTCTCTGCATTTATGTATCCCAATTCATTTGAAAAAAGGCAGAGAATTGAAGAGAACTTTCACTAAACCAGAAAAGTGATTAATGAGGCATCTATTCTAGTACACTTTCTTCATCTTCATCAACATGCCTTTTCATTCTCAAAAGCTTTCAAGTGCATCAGAACAGAACAGAACAGAGCATGGTGATATTCATTAATGGCATTTTAACTTCACATTTATCTGTGCTTATCTATGTAAGTAATTTGCATCATTATAATGATTATAACAAGGCAAGCTGCTTGTATTGTGTTTCAACCATCCTACAAAGCCCTACTGGGGCTCAGAAGGTATCCTGCTTCCCAATCTAGATTCCCTGATGTCCTCTGTTAAGTGTCTTACATGTTGAATAAAGTGAGAAAAATCTATATGTTAGTGCTCCAGTTAAGTAATCAGCCAGGTTGTTGCTCAGTCACTCACTCATGTCTGACTCTTTGCGACCCCATGGATTGCAGCACGCCAGGCTTCCCTGTCCTTCACCACGTTCTAGGGTTTGCTCAAACTCATGTCCTCTGAGTCAGTGATGCCATCCAACCATCTGTGGTCCCCTTCTCAAACCTTCAATCTTTCCCAACATCAGGGTCTTTTCTCATGAGTCAGGTCTTCACATCAGGTGGCCAAAGTCTTGGAGCTTCAGCTTCAACATCAGTCCTTCCAATGAATATTCAGCCAGGAAAGCCAATTTATTAGATCAAGGAGGGGCTTCACAGTCCTGTTTCACATTTATGTGAAATTTACATCTTTTTCTTGGCAAGGCACCAAGGAAAACAAGCCTGGATTCGAAGTCAGGGAGACAGAGGCAAGGAATGAGAGAGTGTCTGGTGACGGTGTGGGAGCAGAGATACCCAGGGAGGCTAATGGGGAGAGGTTCTTTGGGAAAGAGAAAAGCAGAACTTTCTCCAATCTTACCAGTACAGCTGGGGAATAGATGTGTGAGTGGCGCTGTTGCTTGTTGCTTGTCAGGCTGACTTGGATTTCAAGCCCTTTTCCCTTTCTGGTGTTAATTTTACTTGCCATGTCATCATTCTAATTTTAATCCCACCGTTCCTTTTTTTCCCTTTTTTTCTTTAGAACTGATCGCTTTCACTACATGTATCTCCAAGAGATTTCCCTGAAATTACTGTGGGAGACAATGATTGGGGAGGGAGGATGGGCAGGGGATTTACAACCGGAGATCTGTGATATTTTTATCCTTTGCATAATTTATTCTGGCTACAATGTTTAGAAGCAAATATCTCCTTTTTTTTTTTAGGCTGAAGTTTGAAGTAACACTGTGTAGAGTTTCTCCCTTGCAAATCTCCTAAGTATAGCAAAAGCATTTCCTCTTGAATCAAAAAGCCACGATGATTTGCCAAAGGGCCAATGCTAAGCAAAATTCGGAACCTGGGAAAATGGATGGGGGCTCCCTCTTACCCTCCCATGTAGTCACTCATTCTGGGGGCACTTCTTTGACCTCAAATGTCTGATTCCCTCATATTACATTCTGTTTTCATACCAGAGTACTCTATACAGGTCTTCACTCTTTCTGCTACTTGTCAGTTCTTTTGCGTATTTGGTTATGTATTAATTCATTTTGCAAGTGATTGTTAAGTATCTGCCAAGTACTTGGCTGTTCTAGGTGCTGAGGTCCAGAACAACAGTATATGAATGAAGCAATGTCCTTGAACCCATATGTGTGTCTAGGGGAGGAGACAAATAATGGGTAAGTAACACATGATGCGGATGGATATGTATACAATGTACAAATACGTAAGTATGTGTAAGTACAGTCATCCTTTTGTATAACATCAGGGAATGTTTCCAAACCCCTGCAGATACCAAAATCTGCAGATGCTTGTGCTGTGATATGCTTAGTCACTCAGTCATGTCCAACTCTTTGCAAACCTATAGACCATAGCCCGCCAGGCTCCTCTGTCTATGGGTTTCTCCAGGGAAGAATACTGGAGTGGGTTGCCATGCCCTCCTCCGGGGCATCTTCCCAACCCAGAGATCAAACCCAGGTCTCCAGCATTGCAGGTGAATTCTTTACTGTCTGAGCTACCAGGGAATGCTTAAATCTCTTATATTGAATATAAAATAGATAGTATGATCAGTCCTCCATGCCTGTGGATGTGGAACTCATGGACACGGAGGGCTGACTATATTGAAATATAAAAGTATAAATATATACTGTCAGCTGGAGATAAATGCCATTAAGAAAAGTTAAGGTTAGAAGAGAGAATTCTACTAGTAACAGTGGTCAGGAAGGGCTCTTTGATAGCATGTATTTGAACAGCAACCTAATTGAAGCAAAGGAGTAAACCAGGAAAATACCTTGAGGTGGAGAGATCTGTGCAGAGGAACAGAAAGAGCCAAGATCTTGAGGCTTGAACAGCAAGAAAGCCTGTGGGGGAGGAGATGAAGTCCAAGTGGCAGGCAGGAGGCAGAGTGCACAGGGCCTTGTAAAGACTTTTACTGTTAAGGGATGCTGATGGAGGGTCGGAGATACAGAAAAGTAACAAGGTGAAATTGATATTGGGAGACAGTTCAATAGCACTTCCCAAACCCACCACATTTTTTTTCATGCATCTGTAGCTTTGCGTGTACTATTACTCCTGCCTTCTAATGCTCTTTCTCACTCCATCTCTATGCCTCTATTGTATCTTGTGCAAATGTCTGTTGTACCACATTACAGTACGCTGTGATTATTCATTGGGAGATTATCTCAATTGTGTGGGTACAAATGAAGCCATGGATATTCTCATGATCTATCCACAGAATGATAGAGCCATCCCTTATCAAACTGTTGAGTGGATGAATGAATGATGTCGTGTTTTAGCTTCTTGTTTCACTGCGAAGTAAAGTTTCAGATTAGAAATCTCTTTAACTGAAGATTGGTTTAATGATATACCACATAAACTTGGCTTTTACTTATTTTTTCTAGTAAGTAGAGTTTAAAAGCCAACTAGAGCCAATAACCTGTTTTATTATGTAGTCTCTAAGTTATGACCAACCTAGACAGCATATTAAAAAGCAGAGATGTTACTTTGCCAACAAAGCTCCGCCTAGTCAAGGCTATCGTTTTTCCAGTAGTCACGTATGGATGTGAGAGTTGGACTATAAAGAAAGCTAAGCACCAAAGAATTGATGTTTTTTTTTTTTTTTTTGAATTGATGCTTTTGAACTGTGGTGTTGGAGAAGACTCTTGAGAGTCCCTTGGACTGCAAAGAGATCAAACCAGTCCATTGTAAAGGAAATCAGTCCTGAATATTCATTGCAAGGACTGATGTTGAAGCTGAAACTCCAGTACTTTGGCCACCTGATGCAAAGAGCTGACTCATTTGGAAAGATCCTGATGCTGGGAAAGATTGAAGGCAGGAGGAAAAGAGGACCACAGAGGATGAGATGGTTGGATGGCATCACTGACTCAAGGGACATGAGTTTGAGTAAACTTCGGGAGTTGGTGATGGACAGGGAGGCCTGGCGTGCTGCAATCCACGGGGTTGCAAAGAGTCGTACATGACTGAGTGACTGAACTGAACTGATTCTCTAAGAAACAAGCTTTTCTTGAAACTATGTACAGTTCTTTAAATGGGTATTTTTAAAGACGTGCATTAACCTGGAGCTGTTATGATATAAGCCAGTTTAATGGTATAATTCCTTCTTTATATTCTTTTTAAAATCTCTAAGTGTGCCAGGGACTGTCTGCTAGTGTGTGCATGCTAAGTCACTTCAGTTCTGTCCTACGCAGTGTGACTCCATGGACTGTGGCCTGCCAAGCTCCTCTGTCCATGGGGTTCTCCAGGCAAGGATACTGGAGTGGGTTGCCATACCCTCCTCCAAGGGATCCTCCCAACTCAGGAATGGAACCTGCGTCTCTTATGTCTCCTGCCCTGGCAGGTGGATTCTTTACCATTAGCACCGCCTGGGAAGTCCCCTGTTTGCTAATACTCAACCACAACCCCTCTCTTCCATGCATTCTCCTGTTTTCAGGAAGACTGAAACCATTTTCTTAGACCCCTTTGAGGGCTGGGTTTCAGATAGCCATTCCAGTAGGAGAAATGGAAGTGAAACAAAAAGGCGGGAGGAAGGTAGCGCTCCTCTGTTCCTAGCCCTGGAGGTGGCAGGATTCCTCATGGTGGCGGTAGATCCAGCAGCCTTGGAGACAGCTGCTCCCTAGAGTTAGCACTGGAGACTCAGGACAAGCAGCGGACCAGTCCTTCCCCGTTGCAGTGGTTGATCTCCAGTAGGGTCAGTGGCGAGTCTAACCTTCTGGCTCTGGAGCCTCAGTGGAGCAGCTTTCTGGTCTTTGAGTGACATCCTATCTCTGTTCAGCCAGACCTGCTAACACATTTGTTACCAATTCCCTGAACTAAATCCTTCTTTGTTGAAAGTACCTAGAACAATTTCTGTTTTCTTCACTGGAAACTGACTGATAAGGGCTAGAACACATTTGTACATTCTCAGATAGAGACCAAAACAGCCTGGAAGTCACATTCTTCTCCTTACTCTAGTTTCTAAGTACATACTTCTAACTGATATTATTAAAAATGATTCATTTTCAAGCTAGATAACATTCCTGTTTTCTTCAGGGTTTTTTTTTTTTTAAACTAATAAAGGAAATAATCTTTCCCACAAAGCCCAGCATGGTTCTAAGCATCATATGTCCAAAAACATGCTTGTTGAATTACAGCTAAATTAAAGTACAAAAAGAACTGCAAAACTAATAAAATATGGATGAATCCTCTGAAATGTGTCTTCATGGCCAATACAGAAATTCAGGGCCCAAAAAGAGTAGCGGTAACTTTGACTTTTCTTGCTTTAGTGTTGTCTGTTGTCTATGGAAGGATGCAAAATGTTGTGCAGACTTTCCCTAGCTTATTTATATAAATGTTCCATTTCAGTAGGTGAGTGATTCCTCAACCAACTCCATGTTCATGGACTCCAAAGTAACCCACCATATCTTTAATTAGTGCAATTCTGCAGATAAAACCACTGTTTGGGAATGAATAGGTCAGTATAGAACTCAAGGAGTATTTGGGAAATAGTTACTTGGTAGTGTGCAAAAGCTAATTGCCTTGTAGTTGTGGAAATAGTAAAGCAGGACTTAGTGAAGCAAGCCCACTTCCAGGCCCAGATTGAATCTATAATGGGATATAGGGTTAAGAGAGAGAGAAGTGGCAAAAGCCTGAGTATAATGAAAGAGAGTTTGGACTTGAATATAATGAACAGAGTATTTGATGTGTGGCTGAATTGAGTGGATTTTAAATGTGACCCACTGACTAGGTTCTACTCACTAGGGTTTTTTCCTTTTCATTTGTTTCTTCTTCTTCTTCTCTCTCTCTCTCTTACTTTTTTAAATAAATAATCCCAATAGATGATATATGTCCACTGGGAGACATAGCCAGTGAGTAATTTGAATTCGATGTAAACATGAAAAAGGTGAATTTAGTGCCCAAAACAGGGACACTTTCAAAAAAGGCTGAGGAGCCAGGATTGCCAAAGTCAACCAAGATTTTCAGACTGAAAGAAAAAGTTGGCCTGACCAGTTTCCTTTATGTCATTCTCTGGAGGGTAGGTATTGTGACCTTTGCAGATGAGTCAACATTTGATTTGGTGGGAAAAGTGATCATCATTCTTCTTATCTTCAACCAGCTACAATTTATGGGATATTTGGGAGAAGCAAAGGAAAGTAGTGACTCAAAATGGAATTAGAGCAGTTCTAGGCAGAAATGGAGGGGTGGGTTTGGGAGACACGTGAGAAAAGGCTCAGTGAGACCAGCTGACCTACCTGTTGTGGAGAGAGCAAAGGGAGGCGTCCAAGAGGGGATTAAAGGTTCAAACCTAAGAACCTGGTTTTGTTCATGGGGTGGAATTTATGGAGTTCTAAGGGTGCAGAAAGGAGGACTGCCTGTCAGTGCCTTAAATGCCTTGCTATTTTCCAAGTTACAGTTCTCTCTCTAGTCATAGAGTAGTCTGCCATTGAACTGGTTAGTCATGATTTTCCATGCTTTATTCAAGCTCCCTTCACTTCCTGTCAGGAGCCCACTGCACACAGTTTCAGGGGGATTTCTCACCTGCCAAAGCTCAAAGCAAAGGCAATAGATTTTACATCAGAAAGATGCAATGAGGAAGATTTACTTCGAAAGAGTAGAAAAGTCTGCGGAAATGCTGAGAGATTTCCTCCTAGAGTCTGAATCATTTATACCCCCTAAAGTCAAGGTTAAGCAATTTTAATGTTAGCAAATTACAGTTCTAAGCAGAAAGACAAGAGCAGATTTGTACCAGGTTGGAAAATGTGTAAGTATGTTCAAGGAGTTCAGCATGATGGCTTGATTTACATATATTGTGAAATGATGACCACAATAGGTTCAAATAACATCCATCTTCTCTTACAGACCCAATACGTAGAAAAGAAAGGAGAAAAAAATAAAGGAAAGATATTCTCGTTGTGATGAGGACTCAGATTTACTAACAACAACTTTTCTGTGTGTTATCCAGCAGTGTTAACTATTGTGATACGTTGAACATTACATTCCAAGATTCATTTTTTTCTTACAACTGGAAGTTTGTACCTTTTGACCACCATCACCCATCTCTCCCACCTTTCACCTTGCACCTGTTGTAACCAGCAATCTGTTCTATGAGCTTCGGGTTTGTTTGTTTTTTAAGATTCCACATATAAGTGAAATCACATGGCATTTGATTTTTCTCTGACTTATTTTCTGTGATTTTTCTCTTCACTTAGCATAGTGCCCTCAAGGTCTATCATGTTGTCACAAATGACAAGATTTTCTTTTTTTTCTCAAATAAGCAACAATCCGTTGTATAGATATATAGTACATCTTTGTCCTCTCATCCATCAAGGGACAGTGATGTTGTTTTCATGTCTTGGCTATTATAAAATTATGCTACAGTGAACATGGGGGTGTATATATCTTTTTGAAATAGTGTCTTTGTTCCTTTCAGATAAATACCTGGAAGTGGAATTGCTGGGTCATATGATAGTTCTATTTTTTAATTTTTTGAGGAACCTCTGTAATGTTTTCTATAGTGAGTGTACCAACTTACAGTCTCACTGACAGTGCACAAAGATTCCTTTTTCTCCACATTCTCGCCAACACTAGTTATTTCTTGTCTTTTTGATAATAACCATTCTAACATGTGTGAGGTGATATCTTGTGGTTTTAATTTGCATTTCTCTGATGAGTGATGTCGAGCATCTGTTCATGTAACTGTTGGCCATCTGTATGTCTTCTTTGGAAAAATGTCTATTCAGATTCTCTATTTTTTAATCAAATTGTTTGGGGTTTCTTTTTGCTGTTGAGCTGTGTAAGTTGTTTATGTATTTTGAATATTAACATCTTATCAGATATATGACTTGCAAACATTTTGTCATTCAGTAGGTTACCTTTTTTAACTGGGGTTTTTAAATGGAGTTTGAATTTTGTCAAATTTTCATTAAAAATCCATGATTTTTCCCCTTACTTTTTAAATGTGATGAACATATTACTGGATTCCCAACACTGAATCACCTTAGAGTCCTGAAGTAAATGCTAGTTGGTCATGATACATTGTTTTTTAATTTATATTTCAAGTGTTGTTGCTAATCACTTAAAATTTTTGTACTAATTTTTTGAAAGGAGATGTCTTTCAAAAGATATCTTTCTATATTTTTTGTGCAGTTTTTAACTTATTTTGACATTAAATGTGAATCTGCCTCATAAAAACAATTTTTCAGTTTTTCTTTTTTTCTAGGGTTTAAAATAATTTAAATAGCTTTAGGATTAGTTGATCTTGAAAAATCCAATAAAATTCCCTTGTGAAACTAGTTGAGCCTCATACATTTTAACATGAAAGTTATTTTTACAATTTTCTTAATCTTTTTAAGAACTAAAAGTTCTCTTTGGACTTTTTATCTCAATTGGGCCAATTCTGCTAAATTAATTTTCCTAAAAGACTAACAATTTGTACTAGAATTTCAAATCTAGTTCCAGAGAATTATATGAAGTTGTCCAGTCAATATGACAGCTTTTTATTTATTTCTCAATTATGCTTTCAATATATCTTTACTTTAAAAATTCAATTGAAGCTAGCATTTTCTAGTCACTATTCAAGTTTTGTGTGGTGTCAATATATTTTATTATTTTTTCCGATTCTCTCTCACACTGGTTTATTTGCTTACGCATTTGCTACTTTTATTATTTTGAACTCATGCTTGGCTGAACTTAATCTAAGAGGCACAAATCAGGAAGAACTACTCCCAGAAAATATTTTCTGCTGCTGGGACCCAGAGGGTAGCATCGCTCTGAAACCGTGTGATTGACACAGAGATACAGCATCTAGATCTGCTTTCAAGAGAGAACTTGCTGCCCCACTGCAGAGAGTGTGCTAAATAGACAACCTCCAGTTTTTATCCACTTGGGTTCTGCTCAGTTGTGGGAAGCCACTGCATTCAGCTTCTTTCAGCTGTAGGAAGCCACTGGTATCCCTGTATCTCCTCCCTCCTGAGCCTCCCTTCCACCGACAACCCCCATCCCACCGCTAAGTCGTCACCAGCACCGGTTGACTCCCCGTGTAACATGAAAGATTTAACAATAACCAGAGGCATACGGATCACTTGTGGGGCTTAGAGTGGAGCTGCCAGTATGTGCAAATGCTGAGCACCTTATTTTGTATATACTATACTGATTTATATGGTCTTCAAGAGACCATGAAGCAGGCGTAATGGCCTGGCTATACCTACCCCCATTTGGAATACTCACTCCAGATCGCCCCACTGGGCTGACCGAGGTTTTGTCCTGCATCACTATTCCTTTTCTTCCTCCACCCCATCCTGTTCCCTCTTTATTCCCTTCCCAGGTGTTCATCCCTAATAAACAACTCCCTCAATCTCTTACCTCAGCTCTGCTTCTGAAGAAACGAACCTGCAACAGACCACTTTAATTCAATTTTATTGACACGGGTTTTTCATGACCTTGCAAATAACTTACCCATGAATATCAGGTCCAAAAGTCAGCAGTTCTATAGTTATAAATTCCAAGAGGAGACTTACAGATGACACATTTATAGCTCAGAGAGACTAGATGGCTGGCATAAAGTCACATAGGCTTGTGGTACTATCTTGTGGCTGCTTTGCTGTGATAAGCAAATCTAGGAACAAGTCAAGTTAAATCAAACCAGATTTGTTGTGTTTTCAATGCATTTTTAAAGAGACAACAGGCTCTACTGATTTCAAATAAAAATTATTAACATGAAAGATTTCTAATGTTTTAAAATTTATTTTTAATTGGAGGGTGATTACTCTACAATGTTGTGTTGGCTTCTGCCTTACAACAATGTGAATCAGCCATAAATATACATATATCTTCTCCCTCGTGAGCCTCCCTCCCACCCCACCCCTCTAGGTGGTCACATGTAACAGGAAAGATTTGATAATAATCGAAGGCAGACAGATCATGTGTGGTGTTTAGAATGGAGCTGCCAGTGCAAACTCAGAGCACCTTATTTTGTATATAGTGTACTGATTTATATGATCTTCAAGCACAGGTATGACAGCTGTTGGACAGAGATTGTTTCAAGACATTTATGATATAAAAGCAATGAATGTTTCTTCTGTTTTGCAAACATTCTTGCTTCTAGAATTCTATGCTGGGTAAACTCTGGGTTAACGATGAGAACCAGTTTTGGCTTTGCCCTTTTCTCACTTTCCCCAAAGCTATCCTGTTCCTCGCTCTTCTTTCCATATGTCTCTGCAAATGCTGTAATAGGGTCGATGGCAATGTGAGTGTGATAGCTTGCCTAAAAGGAAAGCCTCAAATGCATTCTGAAAAAAGCCTCAGTGACAACACTTTGCGTACGGCAAAGGTGACAGATGTTGCTAGGAGGAGGGCCATACTTTTCATGGCTACGGAGCACCTTTCTTGGGGGCCAACATTATGTTCCTCCCAACAAACCATCTGTCAATGCCTCCAAATGCACCTTCTGAGATGGAATAACAAAAGTGCTAATCTTTGAGGCTGTAATCACTCATGCTGTAATTGCTCTTGTTATGGCACGCTCAGTCCCATCAACAGGGTTTTCCCTACTGGTGGGAAAGAGCTTTTGCAGGCACTGAGAGGTTCTGCTCTGTGCTGCCTCCAGAGTCTCACGTATCAAGTCCCTGATCCACTCTGAGATATAGGGTTGAATAGAGAAGGGACTGGCTGATGTGGGTCTGATCTGGTCCTGACGTAAAACCTCTGAATTGGATTCACATCCATTGTAGCTGCTTTTCTCTAAAGAGGAGGGGTATTTCTGATTAATTCAGAATCATTTTTCTAGTCTCACTGGTGTTCTTGGAAAGATTTTAATTCCTTTCTTTTTTTTTTTTTTTTGCTTATGCCCCATGTATTTTTATTTTTTAAGACAGCTGATCTGTCTATACTGCAATTCAAACTCCTTCCATTTGGTCATACTGGCCAGGAGTTCCTTTATCATGCATGCTAGTGAGATCAAATAGATGGGGAAACAATGGAAACAGTGACAGACTTTATTTTCTTGGGCCTCCAAAATCACTGTGGATGGTGACTGTAGCCATGAAATTAAAAGATGCTTGCTCCTTGAAGGAAAAGCTTTGACAAACCTAGACACTGTATTAAAAAGCAGAGATATCACTTTGCCAACAAAGGTCCACATAGTCAAAGTTATGGTTTTTCCAGTAGTCATGCACGGATGTGAGATTTGGACCAAAAAGAAGGCTCAGCTCCAAAGAATTGATGCTCTGGAACTCTGGTGCTGGAGAAGAGACTCCCTTGGACAGCAAGGAGTTCAAACCAGTCAATCCTAAAGGAAATCAGTCTTGAATATTCATTGGAAGGACATGCTGAAGCTGAAGCTTCAACACTTTGTTCACCTCATGCAAAGAACTGACTCATTAGAAAAGACCCTGATGCTGGGAAAGACTGAAGGCAGGAGGAGAAAGGGACGACAGAGGAAGAGACGGTTGGATGACATCACTGACTCGATGGATATGAGTTTGAGCAAACTCCAGGAGATAGTGAAGGAAGGGAAGCCTGGCATGCTGCCGTCCATGGGGTCGCAGAGTCAGAGACAATTGAGCAATTAAACAACAACAGCTGGAAAGATCTGCCTTGAGGGACAAGGCTTGTTACCTTAGGGTCTGCTCTTTGAGGCCAAGACCACCAAGGAGCTAATCTACCAAGTAAAGGAGAGTCTTCTGGGAATTCCAAAAACACAGTCCACTGGGAGTTTTGATCTATCCTAGCAAGCTCATCTCCTGAGCCTTTGCTCTCTTTTCACACACTACCAGAGAGTTCTGGTATTGGTACCCACCTAATGGGAGCTAACACTTTCCCAAGCATCTAAAAACCTCCCCAGCTGTGCTTCAGGACTGAGGCTCTTGAGAGGACATTAGAGTCTATCTTGCAGGAAGTGTGCCCTCATATTGATAAACTCTGCTTTATCCAGCCTTATGTTTTGCCACCACTTGGTCCAGTACTCTTTGCAACCCTCCCAGGCATATTTTCCTGGTTCCAGCTAGTAGAGTCTGGGGCCTGTAACTCCTTCAGAGTAAAATCTGAGGAATGGAAACAACATAGAGAACAAGAAGGAGCTGTGGAAGAATCTGATCCCTGGTAGTTTCAGGAAGAGTCCAGTGTCATCATGATATGGTGGGGGATTCTGAAATGTAAATTGTACCACAAACACTGTCCCATCTTGAGATGGGGAGTGCAACTGTTAGATTCCTGTCCAGTAAATCATTGACCATTGCAGTGGTACAAATGGCATCAAGATGGCTTCAGTCATGCCAGGCATGACTCCAGAGGAGACTGGAGGTGTGAATTGTTAGCTGAAGCACTCTACAGCTACTAGGGCTTGGGTTCGTCAGGGATGGCGGGAGTTCTGAGCAGGACACCGAGACAGTCTGTTGCAGCATTTATCAAAATGTTTCTGATTTGTTAATTCTTATGATATGATACTTGGCAAATCTTCACTAATATTTTAATCAGAGTGTATTATTCTCTGCTTTCTATGTTTACAACATGCTGTTTGAACCCCTACTTCTAGGTGATTTAAAGTTTTTGAGCTATAGTTAGTTGTTTATGTAGCTCTATTCCACTTGAATTGTAAATTCCTTGGGGGTGGTCATTCTCCACTGTACCTCACAGAGTGAACTTCTCGACAGTATTTAATAATTTAAAAAAAAGAAAGTTTTTTGGCTAAACCATGTGGTATGTGGGATTTTAGTTCCCCATTAGTTCCCCACCTGGGAATCAAACCGTGCCTCATGCAGGAAGCACAGAATCTTAACCACTGGACTACTAGGGAAGTCCAGTTTTAATAATGTTTTTAAAATATGTTCAATGGTATGCATCAGAGTTGGCAGAACAAAGCCTACAGCAATTCCTTTTGTAAAGAAAAGTATCCTCAATTTATCTTTTAGGAGAAACTGAATCTCCATATGTCACGTTTGCTTAGTGGTATGTTTGCCAGCAAAGGTTTCAGCAATTCTTGGAATGAAATAGTTATATAAATGTATAACCTGAGTAAACTCTTTTGAGTTTGCTTTGTAAGTGATAGACAGTCAATCAATAATGGTGTCCTTGGGAAAAGATATGGTTGTGTTCTCAAAGAAAATCCTTGAATAGGGATTAATTAGAGTAAACGTGGAGATCGAGTTTACTTAAGTAAACTTTAGAGGTACTGAGAGAAAAACAAAATGAACCTAGTAAATTTTTCTCTCCAGTTTGGTAGGAAAAAAAATGCCTGCCATCCACCTAATAGCAGTAGGGTTGAAACAAACAAACAATGCTTTGGTAAGAAAACGTCAAACATGGGAAGAAGCCTTTTGAACTGTTAAGAGGCAGACAGGGATGATATGAATTAAATCAATCTCTTCATAGGGTAAGTCTTCTTTAAGACATGAGATGAACACTCACTAGTTCATTTTTTTCATTGTTTGGTTGCTTTTGCAATCTAGTTAAAATTATTCTTTGTACAAATGTCCTCTGATACTTAATCTAGCCACCTTTCATTCAGCCCAAGACTGAGGTACAGAGTCAGTAGGTAACTTACCAAAAAAATCTGAAAAGTGCAACTGTTAATTAGGGCCCAAGGTTTCCCTGGTGGCTTAGTGGTAAAGAATCCACCTGCAACACACGAGACATGAGTTTGACTCTTGGGTCAGGAAGCAAGAGAATCAGAAAGGACTGAGTGACTGAATAACAAGGCTCTAAAGGAGAGTGCATCCTTTGTTGCCCCTGAATGTCTCCTTGATGGAAGTACAAAATTTGCTGAGTTCTCCAATCAGTCTTTGATCGATTTACCAGTTTTGAATTACTGTTGAACAAATTGGCTTGGAATTGAATCTTTTTAGCCTCAAGGAGAAACTAAAAGAAGGACCTGCATGCTGTTATTTGTTGTACCAAGATCAGTACACACATTTAGCATGCAATTGATATTTGTTGAATGAATGTATATTTTTACTTTTATGACAATATTTATTTTTATACAAGTTTACTGTATTAACAGTTTATCTCACTGTGTTATTGAAAGTTCTACTTTAAATTATTTAAAATAGAGAAATTTTAGCATATGAGGATTACTAAAGATTGGAAGATATTTGCTTAAACATACTTTGATTTAGCTGAGTACATTTGAAAACATGTTTATAGGCTCATGACTAGTTTTTCAGTGAAGTCTAAGTTAGGGGTATCTGTTAATAAGAATTCAGAAAACAAAAATGAAATGTTTAGAGAGAGAATTGGCATTTTGTCATATTTAGATTTTTAAACTGATGATAGGTGTGTTCTCAGATTTTCTGTAACCCGAGGACTCAGGTTAACTCCCTGACACATCTGTCCACATCCATAGACACTGGCTTCCACCTCTTTCAGGAGGCTCTCCTCCATGTTGCACATACGAGGCTGGCTCGTGTCTCTGTGACAGAACTAAACCTCCCTATGTTGTGAATAATTGGAGAAGGGAAACTGTGTCAAATTGAGGCAAGTTTCTTGTACTTCCTTTTCTTGGCACAGGTTTAAATCATGGCACAACTATTTTCAATCCCTGTCTATCATTTTTCTCATTTTACAAGGATACAGCTTCCTTCAGCTTCCATCTAGTATATGATTACCTCATAAACACATGATGCTGCTACGTATTTACAAACACATTTCTAATCTTCATAATATCCTGCAAGTTTGGTACTAGTGTGTTTTTTTTATGGGATTCCCAGGTGGCTCAGTCATAAAGAATCTGCCTACCAATGGAAGAGATGTGGGTTTGATTCCTGGATTGGGAAGATCCCCTTGCAGAGGAAATGGCAACCTACTTCAGTACTCTTGCTGGAAAATCTCATTGACAGAGGAGCGTGGCAGGCTACACAGTCCGTGGAGTTGCAAAGAGTCGGACATGACTGAAACAACCAATCATGTGTGCATGAGCAGGTCCTATATTATAGATGAGAAAATGAGGCTTAAAGAAGCTTACAAGCAAATGGCAACTGTAGAACTGGGATCTTTGTTTTACTCCAAAACCATGTTGTTTCCAGTATTCCCTGCAAGCATGCTACATCCTAAATGAAGAGTTGACCACTGTCTTGATAGCACACCCTCTTCCACTCTTGGCTTCCAAACCATCCTGCTTGTCCCTTTAGATTAACCACTATGAGAAGAAGATTCTTTCCTATGTGGGTCTTAAGTTCACTCACGCTTGACTCTTAAACTTGTTCTCTTTAATTAAAAAAAAAAAAAAGGTGATGATTCAGCCACCTCCAAGAGACATATATTCTGGAATAGAATCAACTTTGGGTTTCAAATTCTCAGGAGCAGTTCCATCTTCTATGGGAATATTAGGTTTATAGGCCACATAAACTTATAATTTTGAACCCAAGAATCAGGAAGCGTGTAGTTCCTAGCAATACTGGGCAGGAGCTTGCCTTTCTCCCTCCCCTTCTTCCCACGACAGAGGGAGCCCTATAAGAGCACATGAGGAGAATGGTGCTCTCTAGAAGGACTGGCTTCCAAAAGGAAAAAGGGTGGAGTCAAGTCAAGCATGGGTTGTTCCTCCAGACTTCTATTCATATAAACCATTGAATCCGCATTAGGGGTACAGTGAGTTAAGGCACAAAGAGAGACAATTGTTACTCTAATTGAGTTTCCTCTTCTCATGAGAAGAGAAGAAACTTTCTTACAATAAGGAGGCTGACATAAGAGCTACAGGGCAACCATCTGTAATCTCACATTCAAGCTTTGCTTCTGAGGCCACTGCCTGCTCTCCTCCTAGCTCACTCCCTTTGATAACTTGACTTCATAGTAGGATTCTCATAGCATCCATCTTACTTCTATCAGTGCTTTCCTTACACTTTATTGCATTATATTGTAATTGCTCCTTAACTGATTGTCTCCTCAACCTTTTTAATGACTGGGACTGCAGCTTATTTATTTTTTAAAAACTTAATGTCTTGTGTGTCAAAATAAAATGCTTGGTGTCTAGAGTATGTTTAATTACTGTCCTTTGAATAGATGAATTTATTAATAAGTGAAAACATGAAGCCTTTGACTGTGTGGATCACAAAAGACTGTGGAAAATTCTCAGAGATGGGAATATCAGACCATTTTACCTGCTTCCTGAGAAATCTGTATGCAGGTCAAGAAGCAACAGTTAGAACTGGACATGGAACGACAGACAGACTGGCTCCAAATCGGGAAAGGAATACATCAAGGCTGTATATTGTCATCCTGCTTATTTAACTTATATGCAGAGTACATCATGTGAAATGCTGGACTGGATGAATCACAATCTGGAATCAAGATTGCTGAGAGAAATATCAATAACCTCAGATATGCAGATGACACCACCCTTGTGGCAGAAAGTGAAGAAGAACTAAAATGCCTCTTGATGAAAGTGA
Organism: Muntiacus reevesi; assembly: GCF_963930625.1. Lineage (NCBI taxonomy): Eukaryota > Metazoa > Chordata > Mammalia > Artiodactyla > Cervidae > Muntiacus > Muntiacus reevesi. The sequence goes on along the minus strand of NC_089254.1, from coordinate 83,084,147 downwards.
AAGAGGCGAGTGAAAAAGTTGGCTTAAAGCTCAACATTCAGAAAACTAAGATCATGGCGTCTAGTCCCATTGCTTCATGGCAAATAGATGGGGAAACAATGGAAAAAGTGACAGACTTTATTTTTGGGGGCTCCAAAATCACTGCAGATGGTGACTGCAGCCATGAAATTAAAAGACACCTGCTCCTTGGAAGAAGAGCTGTGAGCAACCTAGACAGCATATTAAGGAGCAGAGACATTGCTTTTCCAACAAAGGTCCGTCTAGTCAAGGCTGTTGTTTTTCCAGTAGTCATGTATGGATGTGAGAATTGGATCATAAAGCAAGCTGAGCAAGGAAGAATTGATGCTTTTGAACTGTGGTATTGGAGAAGACTCTTGAGAGTCCCTTGGATTGCAAGGAGATCCAACCGGTCCATCCCAAAGGAAATCAGTCCTGAGTATTCATTGGAAGGACTGATGCTGAAGCTGAAACTCCAATACTTTGGCCACCTGATACAAAAAATTGACTCATTTGAAAAGACCCTGATGTTGGGAAAGATTGAAGGCAGGAGGAGAAGGGAACGATAGAGGATGAGATGGTTGGATGGCATCACTGACTCAATGGACATGAGTTCGAGCAAGCTCTGGGAGTTGGTGATGGACAGGGAAGCCTGGCGTGCTGCAGTTCATGGGGTTGCAAAGAGTCAGACATGACTGAGTGACTGAATTGACCTGAATAGATGAATTTATTAATAAATGAAAACATGAATCCTTTCTCTTGCTACAAGTGTACTGTATCCATTTGGGGACTGAGAAAGTAGTATTACAAAGTTTAATGGGTCTGTCTGTTTTCTATAATTCTGCTAGACACTTTAGTCTTTATCTTCACCTTTTCACAAACTGATGTGAGAGGATAAATACATTAGCATTTTAAACGTCTTGGGACTTCTCAGATAGAGCTCTAGCTTAAGTTTTACTGTTCACTAAAAATGAATCTGCTAAACCTGAGTTAGAGAGGAAAGCAGTCAAGAATGATTTTAACCCTGAGGAAGTATTAACCAAGTCAAAGATCATAACTATGGTGTATCTCAGAGTCTAAGAAGTCTGAGCCAAATAGTCACTCACCTTTCACTTTCAGGCATTGAGGCATGATGGAAAGAATACCAAAGAGGTGTGAAACCTTAATGGTTCTATAGGGAGATTGTTGAGAAGAACTGCAATTTCTATATTCAAAATGTCTCCCATGAGACCACTTTGTTTTTGCCATTCCAAATGTATCTGTAAACCTTAAAGACTTTGAGGCACGTTCTTGTGTTAGTCTAAGCTAGTTGTCACTGCGTGCACGAATGCTCAGTCATTCAGTCGTGTCCGACTCTTTGTGACCCCACGGACTACAGCCCACCAGGCTCCACTGTCCATGGTATATGTCAGGCAAGAATACTGAAGTGGATTGCCATTTCCTACTCCAGGGGATCTTCCCCACCCAAGGAGCAAACCCAGGTCTGCTGTGTCTCCAGCATTGGCAGGCAGATTCTTTATCACCAAGCCACCTGGGAAGCCTCCCGCATGCGCCTGACAGTCTTCACTACCTTTTTATAATTCTAGTCCAGTTGTCATCAACCCTAATTCTGCCTTATGTTTGCTCCGCTACTGACAATCTCCTCTCCTCTGTCTGGAGGTGCAGTGGGAGATGGAGGAGGTAGGGGCTACTGAAAGTTTCAGTCCTTTAGTCAGATGCTTGGTTCTACTGGCAACCAACCCCCATCCTAAACACTTTCCAAGAGTCACCTCCTTAACATGAGAAAATACACTTTTATGCTCTCATCACTAAGAAATCCCATATATCCTAGGAGCTCCATGCCAGAAACAGGGATGAAGATCAGATATGCATTTTTTTCACCTGGTCAGAAACCAAACTCTGCACACCAAAGAAAACAAAGCTGAAAGATGAGTTTATTACAAGGGTTTCAATCTAGAAACTCAAGACTTGAGTTTTGAGTTGCTCACAGACCAAGCGTTTTTTATGTGGTAAATTGGAAGCTATTTATCTTTTTCAACTGGTTGATTGCCTGTGGTCTTCTTCCTTATTTGGATTGGGGTAACTGAATTAGAGAGACAAGGAAGTCCAGACATGCTGTGAACAGACTTGATGTTTGGGGATTGATGATGTCCTCTTCTGGTTTCTAAAGTGAGCTTTAAATTCCCTCAACTGATGTTAAGTAATGTTAAGTTTCATCTTCTTTAATGCACTTGCGTTGGCCAACTCCATTCTGTCTTCGACATAAGTGACTCCATTTTAGTTTAGTTCTACACTGTAAATCATAATATCACAGCCTACTGTTATATTTAGGGAATTAATTGGAGAGGAAGAGATTAGAAACCACTAAAGATTCTGTTGCAAGAGTCTGTTGCAAGAAAAAAAATTGTTAAGGGCTTGAAGCAGAATAGATATGAAGATAGATATGAAGACATAGTGAATACAAGAAACACCTTAGAAGCAGAATGTTTGGTTTAAGTGATCAATTATTGAATTGAAAATGGAAGTGAAAGTGTTAGTTGCTCAGTCATGTCTGACCCTGTGCGACTCCATGGACTGTAGCCCGTCAGGTTCCTCTGTCCATGGGATTTTCCCAGGCAAAAATACTGCAGTGGGTTACCATTTCCTTCTCCAGGGGATCTTCCCAACCCAGGGATCAAACCTGGGTCTCCTGCACTGCAGGCAGATTCTTTATCATCTGAACCACCAGGGAATTGAATATAGTTGGGTGGGAAAAGATGACGCTGATGCTTTAAATTTGAGACGGCTGAAAGGTAAAGATGGCACCGATCAAGAAGGATTGATGATGGAGTAGTGAAGCAGGCTTGAAGAGAGATGGTAAACTTCGTTGGAACTTGTTTAAGATATGGTACCTATGAAACATGCAAAGGAGATATACAGGAAGCAGTGGGGATTGGGGAGTGGAACTCAAGAGACTGGTGGGTGAAGCCTGAGTTATAAATTTAAGAATCATCAGAAATAGATGGAAATAAGAAAACAGGGACTGCAAGTAAGAAAGAGAGCTAAGGACAGATTCCTGAGAAATATAATGGAGGCTTGAAGGCAGGACAGAATTGGGAATAAAGAGGAAATCATCTCTGTTTTGATCTCTTTCTGAACAAGGGCACAAATATCAAGTATTCCTGTCGTCCTGACGACAGCTTTTGCATTTTCATTAGAAACTGGAAAAACATGAATTTTTCATACCATGCTACAAAAAATAGAAATTTTATTCTTGACCTCTACTGTTTTCACATCTACGTGTAGAACCTGCATATCAAAGTGCTCAGTTTTAGAGTCTGTAGTGCAGTGGCTAAGGGCACTTGTTCCTAGTCAGAACTCTGCTTTCAAATCCCAGTTTTGCTGCTTATCTACCTGGATGCCAGGGAAAGTTATTCAGTTTATGGCATGGAATTTTTTGCAACTTCAAAATGAAGATATAGAATGGTGCATGAAACACTAGGCATTATATCTGGTTCTTTGTAAGCATTAAATGTAATTCTTAATGTTATTTCTACTGTAGGGAAACATAACATTCAGAATAAACCTTTAATTCTTTCTCCTTCTTAAATAGAATGTCAATGGAGTTAAGTAAGTTTTGAATCTGGTTTCTATCATTTAGAGAATGATGGCCAATGCAGTGTGAATTTCAGTTCATTTAATTACATTTAAAAATCATTCTGTCCATGAGCAGACATTTCTACAAAATTTAACATTTCTACAAAAATATTAAAGAAAATGTTTTGTCTAAAATTTCTCTCTAAAAGTTCATAGTGTATTGTAGAAAAAGGACACATTAGACTTAAGTTGAAATATATTATCATATAATGAACACTTCAATATAGTCATTTTTTAAAACTAGACATTTTCAAAAAAGTGGTTTGACTATTATGTTTCTATAGATGAATTCTTTTCTGAGAACCAGAGTCACCACATTAACTATATGTGTTTTATTATCTTCAGAGTAAATCTTCATCTTTGAGAATGACTAAGTGACCATAATTGCTAGTTCATTGCAGTTCATTAAGGAAACATCAGCCTTCATTTCACAAAGGAAACACAGCAAAACATGAGCAGAATTTGTCTCTATAACCAGCTTTCACACAGACTTCCAACAATATATTCTTATTTTGTCAACACACAGTAGGTTAGTTTTGTTTGTTTTGTTTTTACAGTTTTATAGGTTGGGAAGACCATTCTCTTTAATAACCAGAGCTGTCCTTCTAAACTGGATGACAGGTTAGTTTTTTTTTCTGACATTATCATTTTATTACATATTCTCCTAGACTTTTTTTTAATTGAAGGAAGATTACTTTACAACGCTGTGTTGGTCTCTGCCATACAGCAATGCAAATCAGGCATAATTCCACATCTATTACCTCCCTCTTGAGCCTCCCTTCCCAGTCCCCAACCCCCTCCTTTACATTATCACAGAGCACTGGCTGGGATCCCTGTTTTATATAGCAACTTTTCACCAGCTATCTATTTCACACATGGTGGTGTATATATGTTGAGACGAACTTAGAGCCTGTTATATAGAGTGAGGTAAGTCAGAAAGAGAAAAAACAAAGAGAGTATATAAATGACATATATGGATAATGGTTTTGTCTTTTTAAAAAGATATTATCAGCTCATGCAGCAAAAGCAAGAAATTTCATAAGTTATTTAACATGTTAATTCTCTTTAGTATGCTTATATTCTAGTGAGTTTTAAAAATAATAATTTTTGGTTGAATTTTAAAAATTATAGTTGACTGACAAGTGAAATCTCAGTACACACTTTGACTGATGGAGAATAAAAAGATTTGAAATTCATTTTGAAATAATTTTTCTTTGAAATTTTTATTCAAACCCATCTTCAAGCATTTTTCTTAGGATATATAACAAACTATAAATATGACCCACTCTAAGACCCCCAATTCCAAACATAAGTTCACTAAAATTTTTACTTGTTTTATTTCTATTAAATCTAGGACTTAATTTTAAGGCTTGCCAAAATAACACCAGTCTTACTTCTGGGTGAATGCAGGCAAAAAGATTAATTCTGAAAGTTGAAATTTTTACTGTGACTTAGTATAAGAAACTCTTTTTATCGTTGATGCCTTCACATAGATCTAATGTGTCACATATTCAAACTATTTGCACTGAGGAAAATGTCTACTTGGTCCAACAGCTTCATTTCAAGATTGCTGACACACCAGTTGGCATTTAAGGGAGATACCCAGAGTCAGCTTGCTTCTTCTGTCTTGGTTCTTGGGTAAAATCCTTCATTCTGATGTAGCTGAAATTCAGTGTACATCTTTAGGCTTACTGGTTGAGGGACCAGCAACGCACCTAAGACTTCTGGCTCTTGGGTCAAAGATCGTCAGTGTTTTGGCAGAGAGGACACTCAGCTCATTACTAACTCCCCAAATGTTTATCTATGGGTGAGCATCCACAGAGGCTCCAGCTTACGTGTGTCTTTAACTCAGTCTCTCTTCACTCATGCTGGTCACTTCTCTAGGCCACTGACAGAGCATCAGGGCAGAGGCCTGAATGCCTTTCATGGTTTGTAGGAAATTGGAAGCTGAATCTCTATTACCATACCAAGCTGAGGTAACGGCTCTTTTCTATCAAGGGCACGTATCACCTCATAACTGGAGCTTTAGCTGTTTAATAAAAAGTGTTGTGAGAACAAAATAAATGAGAATGTCAGGAAGTAGGGTGGGGAACATATATATGAAGGCACTTGTGGAGGAGAGACCCAGAAGGGAGATTTACCCTTTTCTAACTTTCCGTTCCCCTAAGCTTATATATATTAACAATACTTACGTGATTTGTTGAGTTCCTTCAAGTAATGCCTGGTACTTGCATTATTTTATGCTCCTTGACCATCCTATGAACACAGAGTGTTATTATCTTGTTAGCAGATGAGAAATTTGAGGCTTAGGAGGTTTAAGTCACTTGCCATGGTGAAACAGCCAGTAAGTGATGGAGCCACACTGGCTCCACCCACTCACTGGAAAGGTCAACTCTGAACTGTTCCGCTGAGATGCTGGCAATGTAGGTCACGTGATGGGAAGGGCACTCCTGATGCTCTGCAAATGGCAGCCCTTCCACTCTGCTCTCTTGCCCTGGGCGAAGGAAAGGGTAAACTGAAACTTAAGTTTCCTTTTGTTCTCTGCTGCACGACCTTGGACTGTAAGCAGTCTCTGTTATTGATGCTCTAAGGCCTTTGAAGGAAAGGCAGCCCTGGGGAAGGGAAGATCATTTCACCCTTTTGTTGCTTCTGTTTAGTACAAGTCTGAGTTTTATAGGGCAGTGCCAGATTGATTTATATTCTTTCCTGCAATATGAAAAAGGAAGCAAATTTTTATTTAAAAAGGAAAGATTCTTACAGTCTGTAGGAAATGAATGGGATTTGAAAAAAGGTTAAATTTTTTCTCTTTTGACATTTTCTGTTATGCTGACATTTTCTGCAGTGTTTGGTTGGGAGCAAGACCTTTTCTGTTTTGCTTTCTTTGTGTTTGTCTTAAATCAAGCTCTTTTGTTTAAAATTATTTCTATTTTTCTTTTTTTGCTTTGTGGGAGCTTGCCTCTCTAAGAAAATACTAAATTGCTTTTATTTGGTTCAAGTTTAAATTATAGTTGTTGAAAAGATTTATGCTATTTTTCTTTGTTTAAAAAATTTACACTGGAAATATATGTATCCCAGAAAAGAAAAAAATAGGTTTCCCTGGTTTAAAGGATGTTAAATATTTAGATTCTGAAAAACAATTATATGAACACTAAAGTCATGTTTATGCAACACATGTGATTTTGTTGATTTTGATAGGTGCATGTGGTGTGTGCTCTGTTGTTCAGTTGTGCCTGACTCTGTGACTCCACTGACTGTAACTCACTAGTTTCCTCTGTCCATGAGATTTTCCAGGCAAGAAAACTGGAGTGGGTTGCCATTTCCTCCTCCAGGGGATCCTCCCGTCTCAGGGATCAAACCAGCATCTCCTGAGTTTCCTGCATTGGCATGCAGATTCCTTACCACTGAGTCACATGGGAAGCTTAATTTTGATAGGTAAGATGGATAGTTTAGGCCAAAGTTCTCCTTTGGTACAAAGAAACATTGACATAACATATCACCAAGGTGTACAAGCGAAGGTGTCTCAACTGAGATTGCCAGACTAGCATGCCCCATTTCAGAGGATTCTTTCATTAGTAAGTTAATCTCATGAGGACTAATAAAGTGTGGGTAACTGCTTGATTACACAATTTTTCTTGTTTAAGAGCCAGAGAATTTTAAGAATTAAAGGGTCTACTAGCTCTTTTTTGTCTTCCCAATATAAATCAATCTCCCCTTTTAGTTAGATTTTTTTCTAACTTTTAAAAGTTAGAAAACTTTTAAAGCTTTTAAAAGTTCTGTCATTTAAAAATGATATTCTGCATATTACATTTGAGAAAATTTTCTGTGTGGTTGTCGCCTTGCATAAAGCCGTTGGCACTTGCTTTGGTTTCCTGGTCCTGCCATAATAAAGTACTACAAGCAGAGTGGCTTCAAACAACAAAAATTTACTCTGTCGCAGTTGAAAGTGAAAGTGAAGTCGCTCAGTCCTGTCCGACTCTTTGCGACCCCATGGACTGTAACCTACCACGCTCCTCTGTTCATGTAATCTAGAATTCCACAGTCGAAGTGTCCACTTGGCTGGTTTCTTCTAGAGGCTCTGAGAAACTGTCTTTTTCAAACTCCTCTCTTTGCTTCTGGTGCATGAGCATACTAAGTTACTTTAGTCATGTCTGACCCTGTGTGACCCAATGGACTGTAGCTTGCCAGGCTCCTCTGTCCATGGGATTCTCCAGGCAAGAATACTGGAGTGGGTTGCCATGCCCTTCTCCAGGGATCTTCCCAACCCAGGGATTAACCCGGATCTCCTGCTTGCAGGAAGATTCTTCACCATCTGAGCCACTATCCTTGGTGTTTCATGCCTTGTAGACACATTGTTCCCATCTCTGCCTCTGTTTTCATACAACTTTCTTCTCTGTCTATATTTTTGTCCAAATTTTCCTCTCATGAGGAGGAAATTCGACTAAAACTCATTCTAATTCCATATTTCCTCCTTTTAACATGATCGTATCTGCAAAGATACTGTTTTCAAATAAAGTCACATTCACAGATACTGGGATTTGGGACATCAACATACCATTCTGAGGGGGGCACAATTGCACAATTCACCCTACACTGGCACCACTATGACACATTGGAAGTGTTGCACTAGGGAAAAGTCCAAGCTTGAGTGGACAGTCAATCAGATGCCATTTGTGTATTATTTCCCTTTTGGCAAATCTTAAAAGACTGGTCAGAATATTTTATTCAGCTGGAATATTGACTTGAAAGGATTCAGCGGCAGATCAGTGTATGAAAACCTCATGCATCATAGATGGCTTGTCTTATTGATATTTGCAGTGATATAATTTAAAAATTTGTATTTTTGGTGGTCTAGTTTGTAGCCATAGAGAAAATGAGCCGGGATATATGAATGGAGAACACACTCTAACATGAAGTAAGAACATAAAAGCACCAGATTTATAAATTTATGATCCTAAAAGACATTTCCAGATAGTAGTTTTTTCTGCTATGTTAGCAACTGTACTGATGAAATAAGAAAATGTATCCATAATTAGAGCTTAAATTACCTCTGCAAAAGAAATGGGGTTTCTTAAAGTTCCATGAAAAAAAATCCAGATTTTAGCAACCAGTGAAGTAAACTCTAATCTGAAATGAAAATTAGGGAAATTTTTCTTCGATTTAATCTAACTAATATGGTACAAGCAAATATTTCTTGTTACCAGTGATCATATTTCTGGGCATGAAGTAACACGGTACATTCCATTACTCCTTCATGCACCAATCATTTCAAACCTAATGCATGCCAACTCATAGATCACTGCACTCATATAAAGGGGCTCACCGTCGACTGACTTAGCTCAGTTCAGTGACAGCTTTCAAATGCTAAGCCTTTCTTTTTCTTTTTTTGTAAAGAGAGACCTATACCTACAAATATTAACTCAACTTTCAACAGTAGTTCCAGTTTACTTTAAAATTTCCTCACACAGATAGTCAGGATGTGTGAATCTGTATCTTTGTACTCACTTGACTTCATTAAAAAAAAATCCTTAGCCATCACTTTTAGCAGAGTGTTAACAGTGAAGGCTTTCACTATTCGTACAGGGTAATTCTGAAACTCAGGACAATTATCACTGATGTAATATGGCATTTCTATTTAAGCAACAGAGCTTGTTTCCTATAAATTAGTGTTCCTTCATTGACAGTTTACGGTGAATGATGTCGGATTCATGATCTCCAAAGAAGAAGATTTGGGACTAGGGACCAGGCTTGATCACTCAAGAGCTTTTGTGTAGCAGAGCTTTATTAAAGTATAAAGAGGGACAGAGAAAGCTTCTGACATGGACATCAGAAGGGGGACAGAGAGTGCCTCCCTCGCTAGTCTTAGCAAGGGAACTATATACTTTTTCAATTGGTTATTACAGTAAATCAAAAGAATGTCTCAAGCCTGTAAAGGTCTTAGCAGATCCACTCCCACAATATACATTTTAAGATAATGGGATTAGAACTAACAATAGAAAGATCTTACCAGACCCACTCCCACAATATATATTTTAAGATGACAGAATTAGTCAGAAGTTTCCTAAGAAGGAGAAACGAGTCTTTGAGCGGGGTATTGAGGAGGAGAAGGGGACGACAGAGGATGAGATGGTTGGATGGCATCACCGACTCAATGGACATGAATTTGAGTAAACTCTGGGAGTTGGTGATGGACAGGGAGGCCTGGCGTGCTGCAGTCCACGGGGTCGCAAAGAGTCAGACACGATTGAGTGACTGAACTGAACTGAACTGAACCGAGCAGGATATATTGTTGTTATATAATCATTGGTACAGAATTTAAGGAAAAACATATCCTTGAGTAAGATGTGCCATTTTGTTGTGTAATCATTAGCTCTGGGCTTAAAGGAAAAAAATGTTTTATGTGACTAAGATGAAGGAATGTAGAAAAAAAAGTTTGTTCTTTTCTCCTTCTCAAGTGCCTCAGACCCCTCTCTCCTCCTTGGGGACCCTGGACTTCTTATCAACCTGCCTAAGAATTAACTCTCTCACTCATGTAAAAACATATAGCAGTGCACATCAAAAAGTACTAAGTTAAAACTTGATTACCCAAGGAATATTTCACAAAAAGGTTTTTCTCCAGTTCATTGCTTTAAGAAATGTCCTGATTTTTCAGCCAAAGATGCCTCCACAAATTTCATAAGTTGCTTAGGGTATAGGTACACTTATAGACTTCCAAGTGCAAAAAAATATTACTTTAAAAGCAAGTTTTATGTTTATTTATTCATGACCTAGTTTTCTATAGGTGGTGTAAGGAATTATATTTAAAAAATTAAAAATAATATTCTTTTTCTAAGAAAAGTCACCATGCAGCCATTGTAGAAAAATTTAAATATATGTATAAACAAAATAAAGAAAGCAAAATCTGCTCTAATAAACCTGTGATGAATGTCCTTTTGGTGAAATACTTTTCTTCATTTTGAGTTATTTCTTCAGAATAAATTCTCAGTATGTATAAAGTCTCAAGTATATTATACATGTTTAAAACTATTTATTGATACTTGACTAAAAGTGAAAGTTGCCCAGTCATGTCCGACTCTTTGCAACCCAGGCAGAATTCGCCAGGCCAGAATACTGAAGTGGGTAGCCTTTCCCTTCTACAGGGGATCTTCCCAACCCAGGGACTGAACCCAGGTCTCCTGCACTGCAGGTGGATTACTTACCAACTGAGCTATTAGGGAAGCCCCGACACATGACTATCATGAATGAATATAATGCAGTTTTTCTTTAACAAGCAGCCTAAATTGTTAGGATAAGGAATAAAGCCAAAGCATGAAAAAGATCACAAGGGTAACTTATTCCTAAAAATATTAGCCAGGAAAAAATAAAATAAGCAAACTCAACCCTCTAAGTCCTGTTAACTTTTCTTACTATGATTATCTTCAAACACCATAAGGGCTAAGATTTTTGTTAGTTTTGTTCACTACTTACTTCTTGTTCCCAAAACAATATCACCATACGTTAACACTAAAAAATAGTTTGTTGAATGAGTTAATCAGGAAAATATAATAAAACTATGATTTGTATGCAGTTTATAGCCTTCTGGGCAGTATAAGCTCAAATAATCAAAAAGTATTTATTCAGTAGCTTTTGTATTTGAATGCCACAGATATTTGCCTCTGATTTACATGTAAAGAAACTAGGAGTCATAAGTACTAGTCTCTGGTTTTTCTTGCTTTGATAGTCCAGCAAAATTAAGAACAGAACGGACGCACACAAATGAGAAATGAGCCACGTGCCATGATATTTATTAGCTAAAGATCTCTAAACTTGAGATCTATAATTTGAATATGACTTACAAGGAAATGGTTCTTGAAATAAGCTTAAAGACACTTTATCAAGGGTCTTTACATGTAATATTACAAATGGGCCTGATTGTTGTGCATTCCAAGTTATTTTGCCAGTTGAATGGCTTTCTCATTTAGTTTCTCCATCTAGCAAGCTTCTGTGTTTATTCAAATTTTCTGATTAGGTTGGATTAAGACAATTTTTAATAATATTTTCCCTGTGCTCAGCTTCAAATGAATGTTAATTACTTGGAAAATGCCTTTACAGAATTCGTTGAACCAAAAGGCAGCCCTATAGCAGACAACCTCTGCTAAGGTTCCCAGAGTCTCATTTTGTGCATATTCAAGCCAATAATCCACCTGCTGACCTCTGGTAACTTCCATTTAAAAGCCAATTCCTTTAGCAACTTGGAACTTTAATCTCTTGCTTCCTTAATGCCTGTTACTCCTCCTTGAGTCCAAAATAGAAAAGTAACCTCTAAGCAGAGATCTAGGGCTTTCATGATGCTCAGCTTGTATGGTTTTTTTTTTTTTTTTTTTTTTTTTTTTTTGGGAGAATCTTAGTGTTGTGCTGTCTGTTGTTTAATTCCTGATAATGGTTATTTTACATATTTTTTACAGTTTAATAGTTGTTTATAGCATCAGAGGCAATGATATTTGCACCAGTTTGTTCTGTCAAGTCCAGAAGCAGAAGCCCTATTTAATTTTTACTCTGCTGTCTTCTTTATATCCTTCGACTTTTATTTGAGTGAATAAAATTGTTTTATTATTCTTTTGTGTGATTTGAAATTTGTTTCTATTTAAACTAATGGTCATTTTAAAAAAACAAATATTTTTGGCCAATATTTGAACCTGTATTTTTTTAACAACATCAATAATTAAAATGTATATATAAAATTGCTCCCTCTAAGAATGTTGTCATGAATACATACTAGATAAGAAGCATTGGCATTTTCATAATTTAGTGTTATATTTATGCCTAGAAAACCTAAAAGGAATGAACTGAAACTTATTACATCTAATAATATTAATTCAATCATTTGGTTAGAAAACCAAGAATCTTCCTGTGCACTAAACTTCTAAGACTTCTATTGGCTCCTGACAAAGGAGCAACAGTGGCCATGGGTATAGTCCTTGGTTCCCCTCAACTTTGGCTAGTTCAGTTCAGTTCAGTTCAGTTGCTCAGTCATGTCCGACTCTTTGGCTTAGGCAGTAGCAATAATTGAAGTTCTCCAAAGACTTTCGCTTTTACTTTCAAAGGGAGTTAAAACCCTACCAGGATGAAGAGCCCAAGGTTAGGGCTGTAATATATATCAAATATAGGAACAAAAGGAAAGTCATGCTGCTGTGCCTAATAATATCAGGCTGTTACCTCTAAGGGTTATGGACTTTGTATTTTGTTTTTTTAAGGAAAATAGTTTCTTCAATATTATATTGACTCTATATTTCACCCCTCTCCTTTGGAGGTGTATGTGTGCATGTTTAAAGAATTATTTCTTATTGATTATCTTGGAAAATGAGAAAGATTATCTTCTTTCTAAACACTGGTAGAGAAATCTTGGAAGATACTAAGCCTTGGAGAGTTACCTCATTTAATCCTCAAAACTGACCTTTGAGGAAGACACTACTATTTTCTCCTTTTTACAGATAGGAAAATAGAGTTTGACAAGTAACTTGGACATATTCACTTATCTAGTAAATGAAGTATCCAGTGTTCAAGTCCAGGTACCTGATTTTAAATCCTGTGTTCTTATACACTCTGAATAAGTCAAATAGGTTGAGTTCATCAATATGTAGAATAAATAAAACACAGCCTATAGCACAGCCCCAGGGAAAGACACGCTAATTCCAGAAGTTACCTAGCACACTGGGATTTTATATCCATAAAGTAAGTGATGGGAGTGTTTTCTAGAGGCAAGGAGAGTCGGACATTCTCCCTTCTGTCTTCTGAAACAATAGGAAACTCCCTCTTTCCAGTTAAAAATTAAGTTAAGGCCATCTTTGAGCATTCCATCCTAGACATGCAAAGCCTAGAAAATAAGTACCTGTTGTAGTGGGACTAAGACCATCTAACAGTTTTTGTCTAGACAGCTCGAGGGAGGATATCTCTTAAGGGCTGTTTTCAAAGTACATAGTGTTTTATGAAACAAATGAAGAACTGTTGCATATTAAAATGTTTGTGACAGGTGCATTTAAAGCCTTCTCTAACCTTATGCCCCTCAGTGTTTACATGATAACTCCCTTGAAGAAATACTTAGTCTGGAGGCTATTCTGGAAATCAGAGGTCCCTGATACACTTGGTAACTATAGTTACAGTTGTCTCTTCTTTTCCTGGAATGTAAAATAACATATCATCATCTCAGAAGTCATTTTGAAAGCCCTAATGAGATAAACATTTTTCCAGGCTATATTCCTACTGTTGAGTGCTAGTCATAATTTCCTTCTCCTAATGAAAAAAGTGATGTCTAGCTGTAAAGCAGAGGCAAGATGTGAATGCTAACATCTTACAACTCTGAGAAGAAACCAATTTAAAAAATTATTCCATAGGAAAATGTCTTTCTCTCTCCATTAAAATAAAATAACTAATTTAATTCAAGATTATTCAAAAAGCTGCTTCCAGCTAATGATCATATTGTGTGTTAATTGACTAATCCCTACAGACTTGGCAAAACATTAGCTGATTTTTTTAAAAACGTTTACCAAAAATCGAAACGATCCTCCCAACTGAGAGAAGCACTTGGTAATGAAAGAGATGGGAAATTAATCTCATGGTGACTCACACCCTCACTACCCTCATGTCTCTCGTGGGAAGGGACTCTGCTCTACTGGAGCAGAAGAGGGTAACACATCCTCTTGTCTCTCTAGTTACTTGTGAGAAAGTGTTTATGAGGAGATTAGAATTTTACTCCTTTAATTATACTAACAAGCATTGCTTTAATACCAGAGATACACCCCGCTAAACATCCTTTAAAATAGATTTGTCAATCTTTCCTACCATGGCCAGTGTATACTTTTTTCTCCCAAAGAAAGAGAGGACTTGATATTCTGAGAACAACTCTTCACGTTCTTTTGTACACTCATTGCTGGGGACCATGGAAGCTGATTTGTGGGGTTCTCGATGCCATCCTCTCCTTTCATTCTGGTGTGAACACAATGAATTCCAAGAAAACACAGTGACCAGGACACAGGAAAGAGTTTGAGTGCACATTTGACTTCTTGAGCAAGATTTTCTCATTCTGTTCTTATTCATCCCCGTTCAGAATTGACTTCTTAATGAATTCTGAGCATCCCATTGCTTTAGAGGTGCCCCCAGCACCAATTCTGAAGCTCGAATACTTTGGCCACTTGACATGAAGAGTTGATTTATTGGAGAAGATCCTGATGCTGGGAAAGATTGAAGGCCAAATGAGAAGGGGGCGGCAGAGGATGATGGTTAGATGGCATCACCGACTCAATGGACATGAATTGAGCAAATTCCAAGAGATAGTGGAGGACAAAGGAGCCTGGCATGCTACAGTCCATTGTGTTGCAAAGAGTCAGACATGACCTAGCAACTGAGTAACAACTCCTAGCAACTCCATACACTACAGGGACTGCTTGATTTTAGCAACATCTTTGAAAAAAATAAATTTTTGATGATTTGGCCAATCATTCCTTCCAGTTTCTTGCCCTGCTTAGAAAATATTCTTTGCCATCTTTGGTTTGACTATATTTAAGTACATTTGTTTGGTTTTATTTCATTGCTAGAGGAATTGGTAGGGAAGATGCAAGAAAGTGGAACTAACTTCGGAAAAATTCGTTGGTTTTCAGTTATTCCTCTGGCAACCAGTCCCTATCCTTATGTGCTATCCCAAAGTCACATCCTTGACATAAATACAGTAATGATAGAGGGCTTATTACGAATAACAAGACACCTACTTTAGCTTTGTGGCTCTAAAGTGTTTCCAGAAACTGAGGACAAGAGACCAAATGTTATAACAAAAGATGCTTCCATTGCTCTTGCCACTCATTGAGGAAATTCCAAAGGTTTGGGGAGCTGTGAAAAGAAACCACGGGTGAAGTTCAAATATATCTGAGAAATAAATTTTGGTCATCTGAATGTGAAAAAACAAACTCTGCATACTTAGTGAAACAAAGCTGGAAGATGAGTTTATGGCAAGGGTTTCGACCTACAAGCAGGTCGAGCAAAGCTATGGGAGCAGTGAGTTCCCGGCTGTTTACAGACCGAAGGGTTTCTATGGGTTAAATGAGGGAATTATTTGTCTTTTTCACCTGACCGGTCGCCTGATGGTCTTTCTTTTTGAATCAGGCCAGCCGACTAAGGGGAACAAAGAAGAGGAACAAGGAAGTACAGAGGCGGTGTGAGCAGACTTGGCATTTGTAGATTGTCTGGCTGTCCTCTGCTGATTTTTGAGAAGAGCTGTCGATTTCCTGCAGTTTATGTCAGGTAAGGTTAAGTTTTGCTTTTCTTTAATGCACCTGTGTCGCCAGCTCCTTTTTTTTCTCCAACATAAGTGACTCTGCTTTAGTTTTGTTTCTACAAATATTTCTTGAAATCACAATGTCATTCTCAGCAAGGTATTTGGCCATAACAAAAGTCCTCAAATCTGATCATATTCATATTCGTGGGACTCATATTCTGCATATCCTGGGAATGTTTGTTGTTGTTTAATGCTAAGTTATGTCTGACTCTTGTGACCCCATGGGCTGTGGTCCAGCAGGTTCTTTTGTCCATGAAATTTTGCAGGCAAGAATACTGGAGTGGATTGCCATTTCCTTCTCCAGGTGATCTTCTGGACCCAGGAATTGAACCGGCTTCTCTTGCATCTCCTGCACCAGCAGGTAGCTTCTTTACCACTGAGCCACCTGGGAAGCCTGGACAAATTTCATAGCCTTTAAATAATCTTAAAGGTTGTATTAGTCAAGTACAATTTCCTTTCAATGTTGTGCTAGTTTTTGCTATACAACCGTGTGAATCAGATATGTTGTATGTATATATATCCCCTTCTTCTTAAGCCTCCATTCCACCCTCCCCAGCTCACCCATCTAAGTCAACACAGAGCACCAAGCTATACACCAGCTTCCCACTAGCTGACTGTCTCAATTCAATCAATTGTTAAATATTAGAAACCCTCTGTCATTCTTAGAAAGGCCTCTGGAGGTCAGGGTTGAGGCATGGTGCTAGGTAAGCTTCCTCAGTAACTATCTTTGCAGACAAAATATGGCAAACACTGATACTTTGAGTTCCCCATCTGGTATCATTCATAAGCTCTAAATTTGTTTACTCGCAAAATGTAATTTAACTAACAAGCTAATATACAACATTTTCTATTGGGTATTTGAATATACATTCAATTTCTACATTTAAGTAAGAGTCTCTATTATTTCTGTTACAATAAAGAAGTTAGGGCCCTAAGAACATTTGAAAAAAAAAATCTATTTAGGCCTTGAAATATGCAAGCACTTGTAAAATAACATGTGTTAAGAATGAAGCTACCTCAACTTTAAATTAATAGGATCATTTTAAGTTTTGTCACGTTCCTAAAATTTAGGATTGCAATCATTCTGTTAATCCAAAAGCATTTGAAAGCTCTCCAAAAAAAATTAAAATCATTTGGAACAAGACAGAATAATTTACCATTATTATTTTACTTTAGTGTTTTTATCATCTTCAGTTCAGAGGCTGGCAGGCAGCCAAAAGCCATGTTCCCCACAATTCCTCCTGAGCATCCTTAGTCAGAATTAAATGACTAGTGAAGACCAGCAACCAGGAATGGGAAAGTGAGAGGAGGGTCCTTCTAAGAAGCTCTTTAAAAATTCTTTGAACGACAGTCTTTCCTACTCTCAGGTTGTTTACTGCTCCTTTATTTATTTTAAACCGATGCTCTCAAATAGCCTTGAATGTTTTGGAAAATCACGAGTAGTAGTCTTATCTTTTCAATTAAATGAAATTTGCTGTATTAAATTATTAAAGCTATATTGTATACCTTGTGGTAACAGTACTTGAGTGCTTCCAAATATTATTCAGTAAGAAGGAGCTGTTGTTTTTCAGTCACTCGGCCATATCTGACTCTCTGCGATCCCTTGGACTGTAGCCCACTAGGCTCCTCTGTCCATGGAATTTTCCAGGCAAGAGTACTGGATTTAGTTGCCATTTCCTTCTCCAGGGGATGTTCCCAACCCAGGAAGTGCCTGGGTCATGTCTCCTGCACTGCAGACAGGTTCTTTAGCACTGAGCCACCAGGGAAACCAAGGAGTGTGTCCTGGTGATTCTGGTAATGCCCAGCCTTCTCCTACTCCTCCAGTTCCTTCCTCCATTCCCACCCTCACTCCCAAACTTCAGCTTTTAAGGTTCTAATATCATCTTCTCTGTGAAGCCTCCTAGATTGTCATCATGTGAATTTCACCACTCCTTATTTGAATTTTCTACTGGACCTTGTACACATGTCTAATACATCTCACTTGGTGGTGTGTTTTTAAGCTCTTCCATGCTCCTACAATTTGCAATTACAGATCACAAGGTGGTAGAGAATATTTAAAACATGTAAGCGTCAGTAGGACATAGGTGTCAATCAATCAGAATGGAAACCAGCTTTAAATGACACTGGTGTGTTGGACTAAATGAAAACCTGGAACCAGACTATGAGCTCTTTAGGGCAAGAGTCCTGTTGTATTTGATTTGGTATTCTTAACACCGAGCACAATATTTGGCTTATAGTTGACTGATAAACGGATATTAAGAAGAGTTATGCATTAATTCCAAAGAGAATCCTAAAAGCTTAGTAGTGACTTCAAGATTGCCTAGCATCATGTAATCTCAGACATTAGTTTAGCTTGAGGTGAAGGAGTTGTCCTTCACACTATGAGATCCTAGTGGCACACTTCTTGGACTGAACTGTCCCCACAGGCAAATTGCCCGGAGCCATCTGCTCTCTCTCATGGCCCTGCCATATTTTTGAGGCATAGAACAGGTGAGTTACATTGAATTTGTGAAAGAAGAGATAGTAGGCAAATCTACTTACTTACAAATAAAGATAAATATCTATGACTCCACTTAAAGTCTAACCTATAGTTAATTATTTAAAGGATATTAAAAGAAGTGTTTGGAGGACTTCCCTGGAGGTACAATAGTTACGACTATACTTCCAGAGTGAGAGGGGCCAGCTTCCATCCCTGGTCAGGGAACTAAGATCCCCCATGCTGTGGCCAAAAAATTAAAAACAAAAAACTGGAAAACTACTATACTTTATAAGTTATTTTCATATATGGTAGGATACATTCTAGATAAGAGCCATTCTTCATTTAATGTTGATCTCTTGTGAAAAAAGGATTCTTTAGCTATAATTTAAGACTATTTAAAATGAAGCAATACATGTTCTACTTACCACAGGATAGCAATTCTTCAGAGAGTTTTGTTTTTTCTTTGTAACCTAAAAGTAAAGTCAGTGCATGTCAACCTGGCTTCCAACTAGCTTTGCTATGGGCGATTCCTTTATCTTGTGAGCTGGAATGGCTCAGTGCTGGTTCACATTTTTCTAGCAACTGAAACTTTCTGCTCAGTGAAATGGTGGTCCCTTCTCTCTTACCCCAAGTAGGTGCCTATGCCTCCCAAATACATGTCGAACTGAAGAGATTCAATTGCTCCTATTAGACTGACTCCAAGGAACAAAGAAGGTCTGGGACAAATGCAAGTCAGTTTGAACTTAATTAGGCCTACATAAAATAATTATTTACCCCTGCTCAATATAATGCTTCTAGGTGATGAAGTCATAGAGGATTAAAGCACATGAGTTGTGTACCTCAGTGAAAGTTAAAATAGAAGGAAAAATAGGACCGTAAGAAACTCTAATTCTATACTGAAGGGTCTGGTTTACTCCTGGGAGATAATGTGATGGCAGGTAAGCCCTGAACTTCTCACAAACCCTTTTTCAGAAAGATTAAGCATTTGGCTTAGTGTTAGTCACTCAGCTGTGTCCAACTCTCTGTGATTCCACTGTAGCCCACCGGGCTCCTCTGTCCATGGAATTCTCTAAGCAGGAATAGAATACTGGAGTGGGGTTGCCATTCCCTTCTCCAGGGGATCTTCCCGATCCAGGGATGGATCCCAGGTCTCCTGCAGCTTAATCATCACTAAATTATCACCTGGCTCCAAATTTTTACCGTTTTTTGTTTGTTTGTTAGTTTTGTCTTCTGTTTTTTTGGCGGGGTGGGTGGGGGGTGGGGAGGCCTTGCCATGCAGCTTGCCAGATCTTAGATCCCAGCTTGGAACAGAACCCAAGACCCTTGCATTGGGAGCATGGAGTCCTAACCACCAGATAGTAAGACAAAGTCCTTTACAGTTTTTTAAAAGGCAACAGGTCATAGGTTTTGGGAGCTGTGAGTAAGTGGGTTATAAATTAAGCACGTTCTGTTTGCCCAAGAGCCTCAGGCTGGGCTTTTTCACTCCAAACGCCCTAAGTATTTGTATTGACATCTTTATCCTATAGACAGAATTTACAGGTCCAGAAAGGGAGCCCCATACTGTTTTGGGAGTTACTTTCTTTCATTTACTGATTGATTTCAGAGCCCAATTCCCTTCTTAAATGATGTCTGACACATACTATTAAAATTTCCCGAATAACAGTATTTTTCTTAAGACATCAGTGTAAATACTGTGAGTGATTTATTTTTCCAAAAGTGAGAAGAAAACAACTAAATTAGTCCTAAATATGTATGCAAAAAAGATGAAAGTAGCGATACTTAATCTTAAAAATTAACATTTACCATGTTCATGGCAAATAGATGGGGAAACACTGGAAACAGTGGCAGACTTTATTTTGGGGGACTCCAAAATCACTGCAGATGGTGACTGCAGCCATGAAATAAAAAGACGCTTACTCTTTGGAAGAAAAGCTATGACCAACCGAGACAGCATATTAAAAGGCATAGACATTACTTTGCCAACAAAGATCCATCTAGTCCAGGCTATGGTTTTTCCAGTAGTCATGTATGGATGTGAGAGTTGGACTATAAAGAAAGCTGAGTGCTGAAGAATTGATGCTTTTGAACTGTGGTATTGGAGAAGACTTTTGAGAGTCCCTTGGACTGCAAGGAGATCCAACCAGTCCATCCTAAAGGAGATCAGTCCTGGGTGTTCATTGGAAGGACTGATGTTAAAGCTGAACTCCAATACTTTGGCCACCTCATGCGAAGAGTTGACTCATTGGAAAAGTCCCCGATGCTGGGAGGGATTGGGGGCAGGAGGAGAAGGGGATGATAGAGGATGAGATGGCTGGATGGCATCACCGACTCAATGGACATGAGTTTGAGTAAACTCCAGGAGTTGGTGATGGACAGGGAGGCCTGAAGTGCTGCTGTCCATGGGGTCACAAAGAGTTGGACACGACTGAGCAACTGAACTGAACTGAACCATGTTCATGAGGCAAATGCCAGAAAGAGAGAGAAGCTGTCCAGATCTTGAGACTCAAAGAGTGTCTACTTATAGATGAGTTGATCACACATCCAGCAATTTTCAGGTACTGGAACTCAATTTTCACATTTTAGTCAGGGCTAAGTAAAGTCTGAAAGAGGCTGAAAGATTTTATTTATTATAAAAATTTAAGTTTATTAATTTATGACAAAAACAATGAGAAGTTGACTAGAATCCCACAGAACTGGACAGTAAATTGTGTTTCCTGTAGAAAAGTTTATTTACAAAGTAAGATCAATACTAGAAGGCCTCCTGGTAACTATACTATTCTGGAGTTGGGAGTCACATAGTCTCTTGGGACAATGAAAAGAATCATTAAAATTGAGAAGTACTAGGGACTTCTCTGGCAGTCCATGATTAAGGCTCCATGCTTGCAATGCAGGTGGCATGAGTTTGATCCTTGGTTAGGGAACTAAGATCTTATGTGCAGTGAGGAGTGGCCAAAAAAACAAAAAAAAAACATAAATTATGCAAAAAAAAAAAAAGGGAAGTACCATCACTTCTTCATTATACGACTTTATTTTTAGAGGAAAATTATCCAGTCCCTTAGTCAGTGATGGAAACACTGATAAATCTTTGCTATTTAATTTTTATATTTAGAATGACTAGGCCACCTACATTTTTAGCCCTTATAGTAAGGTACTTTCTCTTAAAAGCTGTAATATTTTCCAAGATCATAGTTCTCACAAGTTAATTATATTTCAAAATGCTTTACTTTCATGAGGTATCAGAAATTGCTTGTTAAGGTTTGGAAACTATAGTTGTCTGAGTAGCCTATTTACACATGTTTAACTTGGAGAATTATTTCTTAAGAAAATATAAAATCCAATCATGTTAATGATGGTTATAGTTAGTTTTTGTTTCTTACCAGTGTTCATGTGGCTCAATAAAGAACAGAAATGGTATGGACCTAACAGAAGCAGAAGATGTTAAGAAGAGGTGGCAAGAATACACAGAAGAAATGTACAAAAAAGATCTTCACAACCCAGATAATCACGATGGTGTGATCACTCACCTAGAGCCAGACATCCTGGAATGTGAAGTCAAGTGGGCCTTAGAAAGCATCACTATAAACAAAGCTAGTGGAGGTGATGGAATTCCAGTTGAGTTATTTCAAATCCTGAAAGATGATGCTGTGAAGGTGCTGCACTCAATATGCCAGCAAAGTTGGAAAACTCATCAGTAGCCACAGGACTCGAAAAAGTCAGTTTTCATTTCAATCCTAAAGAAAGGCAATGCCAAAGAATGCTCAAACTACTACACAATTGCACTCATCTCACACACCAGTAAAGTAATGCTCAAAAGTCTCCAAGCCAGGCTTCAACAATATGTGAACCGTGAACTTCCAGATGTTCAAGCTGGTTTTAGAAAAGGCGGAGGAACCAGAGATCAAATTGCCAACATCCTCTGAATCATCGAAAAAGCAAGAGATTTCCAGAAAAGCATATATTTCTGCTTTATGATTATGCCAAAGTCTTTGTGTGGATCACAATAAACTGTGGAAAATTCTGAAAGAGAAGGGAATACCAGACCACCTGACCTACCTCTTGAGAAATCTGTATGCAGATTTCAGGAAGCAACAGTTAGAACTGGACATGGAACAACAGACTGGTTCCAAATAGGAAAAGTAGTACATCAAGGCTGTATATTGTAACCCTGCTTATTTAACTTATATACAGAGTACATCACGAGAAATGCTGGGCTGGATGAAGCACAAGCTAGAATCAAGATTGCTGGGAGAAATATCAATAACCTCAGATATGCAGATGACACCACCCTTATGGCAGAAAGTGAAGAACTAAGAGCCTCTTGATGAAAGTGAAAGAGGAGAGTGAAAAAGTTGGCTTAAAGCTCAACATTCAGAAAACTAAGATCATGGCATCCGGTCCCATCACTTCATGGGAAATAGGGAAACAGTGGAAACAGTGTCAGACTTTGTTTTTTGGGCTCTAAAATCACTGCAGACGGTGATTGCAGCTATGAAATTAAAAGATGCTTTCTCCTTGGAAGGAAAGTTATGACCAACCTAGATAGCATATTAAAAAGTAGAGAAATTACTTTGCTAATAAAGGTCCATCTAGTCAAGGTTATGGTTTTTCCAGTAGTCATGTATGGATGTGAGAGTTGGACTATAAAGAAAGCTGAGTGCTGAAGAATTGATGCTTTTGAACTGTGGTGTTGGAGAAGACTCTTGAGAGTCCCTTGGACTGCAAGGAGGTCCAACCAGCCCATCCTAAAAGAGATCAGTCCTGGGTATTCATTGGAAGGACTGATGTTGAAACTGAAACTCCAATACTTTGGCCACCTAATGCAAAGAACTGACTCATCTGAAAAGTCCCCAGTGCTGGGAAATATTGAAGGTGGGAGGAGAAGGAAAGGACAGAGGATGAGATGGTTGGATGGCATCACCGATTCAATGGACATGAGTTTGGGTAAACTCCAAGAGTTGGTGATGGATAGGGAGGCCTGGCCTGCTGCAGTCCATGTGGTCACAAAGAGTCAGACATGACTGAGCAACTGAACTGAGTGTTCATATTTGTACCTTATCCCCTGGAGGAGGAAATTGCAATCCATTTCAGTAATCTTGCATGGAAAATCCCATGGATAGAGGATCCGGGTGGGCTACAGTCCATGGAGCGGCCAAGAGTTGCACATGATTTAGAGTCTGAGCACATACACACTGGATATGAAACCATTATGCAGGTTTATAAAAGTGAACTGAAATTGGTTATATTCTGATATGCAATTTAAATGGCAACTTTAGTCATTCATTTTTTCACATTTTCTCCAAGATAGGATTATTCTTCAAGCCTCAATTTGTTTATTTTATACGTATGCAAGTATTCTGGGACCTCAAATACATTGAAGTCTCAGTTTTCAATACTTACTAAGGATCAGTAATTGTAAAATACAATGAAAATTCAAAGATACAACCAAAATAAATTTCTTTTTAGTTAGTTATATACAAAATATTGAAACATTTGAAGTGTCTAAAATAAATTATTTTTAACTAATGTAAGCAAGGTAACTTGGGTCTTTTATTTTTTGTTGAGCTTAAATAAAGAACTGAACAGAGGTCAAATTAGATGCTGCATTAAGAATATTAATTGCTTTCTATTTTTAAGTAAAATTAAATTAATCAAGAGACTTCCTAAGATTGTTTGGTTTGGGGATCATTGTCCTTAGATATAGTCTGAATCTGAGCAAGAATATATTATAAGCACTTGTTTGGAAGTTATTTTTTTGATTGTCTTTAAAATATCTACACAGCCTAACTTGACTGCCAGCAATAGTAATTCCCAGTAACTGCAAAGGCATAATATTTATTTGGGATATCCAATAGTTAAGTTTGAATTTTCCCAGAAAACAGCCGAGTACTGAGAATGGAGAAATAGAACTAGTGAGTTTGTAAAGGAAAGGAATGAAAGGAAAAGATATTGAGCATAAAACTATCCTGCACAGTCAAGGCAGAGCTTAGGCATCTGGGGACACTGGGCGAGCAATAGGATGAGGGGTGTTAAAGCACTGAAAACAGGAAAGGGGGTAAAGAAAAGGAATGGAGTAAAACACCCATCTAGTTCACACCTAGGTGGATCCACATGACCTTATGCATTTGGGAGTTAGACTGTCACCCATGTGGTTTAATACGTGTGTGCATGCTCACTCACTTCAGTAGTATCTGACTCTGCAACCCTATGGACTGTAGCCCACCAGGCTCCTCTGTCCACGGGACGACTAGAGTGAGTTGCCATGCCCTTCACCAGGGAATCTTCCCAGCCCAGGGATCGAACCCACGTCTCCAGCATTGCAGGCAGGTTCCTCACTGTTGAGACATCTGCGAAGCCCAGTTTAATATATAGGATCTCTCAAAGTCCTGAAGCAAAATAGCTCTCTCAACTTTCCTCTATAGTTGCTTGGGATTCTCATTATATTTATTTTGGGGGGATGACCCTGCCTTGTCTTCTAATCAGCCTGGAAGCATCTTATCAACAACAATAGCGTTTTACTTCTCTGAACCCCTACACGTGCCTAACAGTGATGCTTACTGCTGACTTTGACCTGTGAGGGAGGGGGCATCTTGGTTTCTAGCTGTTGAGACCTCTATTCACATTGGTGTATCTTAGGGGCACCAAGGAAACAGCCCTGTCTCAGAAGTGTTAGTCGCTCAGTCGTGTCTGACTCTTCACAGCCCCATGGAAGGTAGCCCACCAGGCTCCTCTGTCCATGGAATTCTCCAGGCAAAAATACCTGGAGTGGGTTGCCATTCCCTTCTCTAGGGGATCTTCCTGACCCAGGGATAGAACTCATGTCTCCAACATTGCAGGCAAATTCTTACTGTCTGAGCCCAAAGCCCCAGTCTCAGTTGAGGAGCATTGAAAAGAGTAGGAGGTAGGGACACTCGAGCCAGCCTGGTCAGCATTCCATTTTCTAGCTGGAGGAAGGATAATCATAGAAGGGTTTTGTTCATCAGCTACTCTTTGAGACTCTTGCATTATCTTTCTGAAGACAGTCTAACAGGAAAAATGGGGGCGTTAGGGGTAAAAGAAAATCCCTCAGAACTGATTCTCAGCTGTGGGATTTTGCAGAAGTAACTGCTCAGCTTCAGTTTCTGATCTGTAAAATGGGATAAGACAGCACTTACCCTGGCCTCAAGGAACTGGAATTCTTCTCTATCTACTGTTAATTTTGTCAAGTTGCAATGTGTGTCCCACTCTTTTAATGTTTCTCACCTTCCTTCCCTGAGTGTGCATGTAGGGCAGGGGTTAGCTCAGTGAAGTTTATTGTTTAAAGCTTGAAAAAGCATCTGTTTGTTTTTTTAAAAAATCCCCTCTGCAGCCCTCTGCCCTACCAGCTGAGCTATCAAAAGGTGCTATTTTTTTTTTAATAAAAAAAAAAATCCTGGATACACTCTGATTTTCCTTTCAAATAAACTAAAGGCAAACATCAACACATGGATAAATTCTGAATTAATGTAGCCTGATTTAAAATCTTATTTTAGGTCCTTAGACTCTATTTACAAATCTCATTCCTTATGCCGTTTTGCAATTAAGATCCATCCGTTTTGCAATTAAGATCCATCTGAGTATGCTCTTCAAGGTTACAATTTGCAGCATTACAATAGGACAGAAAGATTTCATTGCTGTTACTTCTGAGATTTTCTGATTATACGGAGCTTGATTCTTGGTTGTAGAATGAGGAGTGAAGTACAGTGGTATGGTAGGTTATTTTTTTTTTTTTCATAATCTAATCTCTGCATGTTGCATATTATTGCTTTTTGTGGTATTCTCACATCTGGTGTTCTAAGCTATCTTTTATCATTTTGACTGATGTCATATATTGAACAGATGTCTTAAATTGTTTGAGCATTGTGTTCGGAAAAATCTAAAGAGAATTCATTTTAAAAATTATTGTTTTTAGATTTTTCCAAAGATTGGTAAAGCACTTTCTCCATTTTTTATTTCTACAGTAACATTCTTGATTTCATTTTTTCAGATCAATATGTTGCCTCGTATTTATATTAAATTCACTGGAGTAAGGTCCTGAGTACATTTGTCAATTGTCCAATTTGATGATAATCAAGTTAATGGGTAACATTTGTTATTAATTGTATCAATAAAAACATCATAATCTTACAACTCTGGTTTGAGCCTAATAGAGTAGGAGGTTTGAGCGATGAATATTCACAGGCAATTAATGGATCACTTGCTGGGGGAAAAAAATGCTAAAAGTCATTCTAATATCCTCTTTGCATCCTAACCAGATTTCAATCAAATAAAACCATCTCTCTGGATAGAAAAAAATGTAATTGGTTCCTTAAAATTAGAGCCAATGAACTTGTCTTTGCAGAAGGTCAAGTAATATATTCTCATGAAAGGAAACTGTTCCTCTTTTAATACCTCAATTATTTAAAAGGTGTTCTATTTTCCTGTTTGGGTTCTGTCTTTTTTTTATGACTGCATATTAAAGTAATCATCTTGCCAACATGCAAATGATATCCTAACTGAACATAGCTTGGATGAAAGTAGTGATGAAAGGGCCAGAGAGACTTATCAGCTACATTATTATGTGTGAGAAATGGAAAATCACTGAGCTACCAGAATCTTCCACTTTTTATATTTCTATGACTCAGAGCAATAAGTAAAAATTAATATAGTATTTTTCCTTTTTTTGTTTAAAGAAGACATTCAAAGAATCTTAAAGAATCTTAAATTTTGGTCTTTTTTTAGTGCAAGTCAGACAATCCAGATTTTTAGAGGAAGGTAGAAGAGAGGGAAAGAGAGGGAGGGAGGATGGGGTGGAGAGAGACAGAAAGAGAAAGAAGACCAGAGAACTATATTCTCTTTGTCATAGCAGGGAAGTAGTAATGTTCATTGACAACATCATGCCAAATGCTACTAGACACTTTGCATGTTTTATGGCATTTAATATTTTGAGGTAGGTATTATCCTCAGTTTAAAGAATCAAAGGCTTATGGTGTTCCAAATAACTTGTGCAAGACCAAAAACTACCACTGGTGAGCCTCATCTCATATTGACTTTGAAGCCCATGATCTTCTCACTGTGTCACACTAGCCCAAGTCATGTGGTATCTAGTTTTTAGTAAAGAAAACCCAGTCCAATCTCACTGAAATGAAATTTTAATACACCATTGTTATTTTCTAACATAATCAAGAAGTTCACTAGGTTTTAAGCATAATGAAGGCAAAGGAGATGAAGGTCACATTTCCTTGGTAGATACGTTAACTGTGTGTTTGTGCGTGCGTTTATTTCTTTGACAAACTAAGTCTCAGTGGCCTACAGAAAATGGCCAGTTGTCAGCTGGGAACTGCAGACACTTTTCATCTGGGCTGGCTGGAATAATTGTCTTCACTCCCTGTTCCTTCTATTTTTGTCCATAGATAATAGGCTCCTCCTCTAAGGATAAGAGAAGATGACCAAGAGTGTTATTAAGCCCACTTTCTTTTTAAAAAATTAAAAAGATTAATTATTATGTATTGAGATTATTTATTAAAATGCAGTTGATTTAAAATGTTGCATTATTTTCTGGTATATACCAAAGTGACTCTATCTCTTATTCTTGTTCAGATCCTTTTCTGTTATGGTTTATTATAAGATACTGTATATTCAGTATCTTATATTCAGAACTATATTCAGAACTATATTCAGAACTATATTGTTCCCTGTGCAATACAGTAGGACCTTGTTGTTTATCTATTTTATATATAGTATCTTGTATCTGCTAATCTGAAACCCCTAATTTATCCCTCTCCTATCTACTTTTCCCCTTTGTAACCATACATTTGTTGTCTATGTCTGCAAGTCTGTTTCAGTTTCATTTGTACCATACTTTAGATTCCACAATAAGTGGTATCATTTGATGTTTGTCTTTCTCTGTTGATTTACTTCACTTAGTATGATAATCTCTAGGTCCATCCATGTTGCTGCAAATGGCACATTTCATTCTTTTTTATGGCTAAGTGTATCCATGTATATATACATGTATACTACATCTTATTTATCCACTCATATCTTGATGGAGATTTAGGTCACTTCCATGTCTTGGCTATTGTAAATAGTGCAGCTATGAACATTGGGATGCCTATCTCTTTTCGATTTAGAGTTTTCTTTGGATATATGAGTAAGGCCACTGTCTTGTTTTAAAATTGATTTATTTTTAATTGAAGCAGAATTGCTTTACAAGATTGTGTTGGTTTCTGCCATATATTAACATGAATCAGCCGTAAGTGTACATATGTCCCCTCCCTCCAGAACCTCCCTCCCACCTCCTACCCCTTCCCACCCCGCGGGGTTGTCGCAAAGTCCTGCTTTGTGAGTCACTGAGCTCCCCGGGTCATGCCGCAAATTCTCACTGGCTCTCTATTTTACATAAGGTAGTGTATATGTGTCCATGCTACTCTCTCCATTCATCCCATCCTCTCCTTCCCTCTCTGTGTCCTCAAGTCTTTTCTCTACATCCGAGTCTCCACTGCTCTAAGGCCACTATCTTAAAGCTTCTACTGGTGAAGAAAAAAGGTTTCCAGTGAGATGAGCTGAGCCCAGTTCAGAGGGCAGTGCAATGGTCCAAAGGTCCTAAGACAAGGAGATGTCCCACATGGTCTAGTTAGTGGCACCTGGGCCCTGAGACTTGGTTGTATGTGTGTAAATATATACATGTGTATATCTGTCTCTCTATCTATCTATCAAGATATAACTGACAAACCATGCAATTTGCTTTTTTAAAGTTTACAATTTAGTGGCATTTAATGGCAACCCATTCCAGTATTCTTGCCTGAAAATTCCATGGACAAAGGAGCCTAGTGGGCTACAGTCCAAAGGGTCACAAAGAGTCGGACACAACTGAGCGACTAAGCACAATGTATTCTCCAGGTTGAGGAACCGTCACCACTATTGAATTCCAGAAGAAACCCTATTATTCATTAACAATCACTCCTCATTTCCCTATTGCCCTCCTTCCCAGTGCCTGGCAACCAGGATTCTACTTTCAGTCTCAACAGATTTGCCTATTCAGCTCCATTTTATATGCAATTATAAGAGCACACACTTGATGGCATCTCCTGTGACTCCCATGAGGGACACCGAGAGTCCTGCAGGGAGTTTCCCAGGATATTCAGTGAAATTTCTCCACACCCTTACAGGTGTGTCCAGCCTCAGTTCTGCTTCCTCCTCCATACTGATAACCCATGACCAGATTCTGTAGATTTTTTATGTTTGCTTATCTATTTTTTTATTGAAGTATAGTTGATTTACAATGTAGTATTAATTTCTGCTGTACAGCAAAGTGATTGAGCTATACATACATATACATGCATTTTTTAAATATTCTTTTCCATTATGGCTTATCATAGAAGTTTTAAAAATTAATTTTATCTATTTATTTATTTCCTTTTGGCTTTGCTGGGTCTTCCTTGCTGGCTTTTATCTAGTTGCGGAGAGTACAGGCTAGGTTTTAACCACCCACCACAACATCCTCCCTACCCTACTGTCTCCTTCATCTCTGGATCTGCTGCCACTGTTCAAGCCTCGCCATCATGGGCAGCAGTTGTTATGATGACTGGACCGCAGTCGCTTCTCTTTTGGTCTCTGTGCCTCCACCTCACCCTACTTCATTATCCTCTATGGTGCTGCCGAGTGGTCTTTTAGCAATCTAAATCTATTTCTATCCCACCCCTCATCCTCAAATTCTTGAAGATCTCTCCACAGTGTTCAGAATGATGTTCAAAATGCACTAGTTCCCCCAGTCTGCCCTTGGGCTCACCTTGCACAATTTCCCACTTGTATGCTTCCCTGCACCAATACCGAATGGGTACCTGGAACTGCATCATCTAGCTTCAGGTTTACCAGCCCTGCACTTAACTTCTGTATGGTCCAGAACATTATCTTCTACTTAGTTCTCCTGGTAATACTTAGGTTCCACCCTCCCTTGTCTAGAATGTGGGCCCTTTGTGGATGGAGACAGTCTGTTGTTCAGTTGCTCGATCATGTCTGACTCTTTGCACCCCATGAACTGCTGCACTCCAGGTGTTCCTGTCCTTCACTATCTCCTGAATCATGCTCAAAATCATGTCTGTTGATTCAGTGATGCCATACAACCATCTCATCCTCTGTCATCCACTTCTCCTCATGCCTTCAGTCTTTCCCAGCATCAGGCTCTTTTCAAATGAATAAGTTCTTCGCATCAGGTAGCCAAAGGATTGGAGTTTCAGCTTCAGCATCAGTCCTTCCAATGAATATTCAGGACTGATTTCCTTTAGGATGGACTGGTTGGATCTCCTTGCAGTCCAAAGGACTCTCAAGAGTCTTCTCCAACACCACCGTTCAAAAGCATCAGTTCCTTGGTGCTCAGCCTTCTTTATGGTCCAACTCTCACCTTCATACATGACTGCTGGAAAGACCATTGTTTGACTAGATGGACCTTTGTCAGTAAAGTAATGTCTCTGCTTTGTAATATGCTGTCTAGGTTGGTCATAGCTTTTCCTTCAAGGAGCAAGCATCTTTTAATTTCAAGGTTGCAGCCACCATGTGCAGTGACTTTGGAGCCCCCCAAAATAAAGTCTCTCATTGTTTCATTTGTTTTCCCATCTATTTGCCAGGAAGTGATGGGACTGGATGCCATAATCTTCGTTTTTTGAATGTTGAGTTTTAAGCCGGCTTTTTCACTCTCCTCTTTCACCTTCATCAAGAGGCTCTTTAGTTCCTCTTTGCTTTCTGCCGTAAGGGTGGTATCATCTGCATATCCGAGGTTATTGATATTTCCCCCAGAAGTCTTGATTCCAGCTTGTGCTTCATCCAGTCTAACATTTTGCATGATGTACTCTGCATATATGTTAAATAAGCAAGATGACAATATACAGCCTTGACATACTCCTTTTCCAATTTGGATCCAGTCTGTTAGATGTCCAGTTCTAACTTTTGCTTTATGGTCTGGTAGTCCCATCTCTTTATGGATTTTCCACAGTTTGTTGTGATTCACACCATCAAAGACTTTAGCATAGTCAATGAGGCATAAGTTTTTCTGGAAATCTGTTGCTTTTTCTATCATCCAACAGATGTTGGCAATTTGATCTCTGGTTCCTCTGCCTTTTCAAAATCCAGCTTGAATATCTAGAAGTTCTCTGTTTTACTTGTGCTGAAATGTCAGTTCTACTGTTGAAGTCTAGCTTAGGGAATTTTGAGCATTACTTTGCTAGCATGTGAGATGAATGCAATTGTGCAGTAGTTTGAACATTCTTTGGCATTGCCTTTCTTTGGGATTGGGATGAAAACCGACCTTTTCCAAACCTGTGTCTACTGCTGTTTTCAAAATTTGCTGGCATTTTGAGTGCAGCACTTTCACAGTATCATCATTTATGATTTGAATTAGCTCAGCTGGAATTCCATCACCTCCGCTAGCTTTGTTCATAGTGATACTTTCTAAAGCCCGCTTGACTTTGCATTCCAAGATGTCTGCCTTTAGGTGAGTGATCACACAATCATGGTTATCTGGATCATTAAGATCTTTTTCATATAGTTCATCTCTGTATTCTTGCCACCTCTACTTAATATCTTTTGCCTCCGTTAGGTTCATACTGTTTCTGTCCTTTATTGTGCCAATCTTTGCCTGAAATGTTCCCTTAGTATTTCTAATTTTCTTGAAGAGATCCCTAGTCTTTTCCATTCTATTGTTTTCCTCTATTTTTTTGCATTGTTCACTTAGGAAGTCTTTCTTATCTCTCCTTGACATTCTCTGGAACTCTGCTCCTCTGTCTACGTGCTTTCCCAGACAAGAATACTGAAATGGGTTGCCATTTCCTTCTCCAGGGGATCTTTCTGACCCAGGGATCAAAGTTGTTTCTCCTGCATTGCAGATGGTCTCTTTACTACTGAGCCATCAGGGAAGCCCCGAAACTGGTTTGTTCATTTTTACACCAAGTACTCTCCCTTTTTCTCTGCTGTACACTTTACACACTTTCTTCAAAATTTTCCATAATATCAGTGCTATTTCAGTATCTCCAACTCTATTGTTAATATATTGAGAGCACATATTTATAATCTATAGCAACTGGTATACTATCTGAGTATATAGTGCATATCTGTTGAATGGAAGAAAGGGAAGAAAAAGAAATAAAGGAAGGAACATAAAGAGCAGCAGAACTCAAATGCTGTTTGTCTCTATGTGTGCCCTTAACTCATAATGGAATCAAGCCCTTTTCCCTTAGAGCCTCCCCAAGGCAGAAATCATAAGTGAGTAAAACAAGTTTTGCATTGTTGTTTGGAAGATTTTTGGAGGACTTGAAGGAGAGGTTTTATAACACAAAACACTTTGTAAATTTCATAAAAAGTCCCCATTTGACTTTTTTGTTTTTTCCCCTCTGCCCCCAGAAGACATGACAATCTATAATGTACATGGATGGAACAACACAACCTCAAAATACAGGAGGTAAAAACTGATCGAACTGCAAGGAGAAATAGATGAACCCATTGTCATACTTGGAGTCTTCAGCAATCCATCAAGCAGAACATCAGTTAGGACACAGCTGAATTCAAAAATACCATTCACCACTGGATTTATGGACCTCTACAGAGCACTTTGTTCAACAAGAACAGAGTACACACTCTTCTCCAGCTCGCACGGAGCATTCACCAGGACATACCGCATTCTGGGCCATAAAACACACATAAAAGAAATCATACAGATTGCAGTGGAGTTAAACAAGACATCAGGAACAGAAAACAGTTGGAAATTCCCAACAAACTTGGTGATTAAGCAACACACTTCTGCCATGCGGCCCTTGGGGAATTAGTTCCCTGACCAGGCATCAAACCCACACCACCTGCATGGGAAGTGCAGAGTCTTCACCGCTGGACCACCAGGAAAGTTCCCAAACAACACACTTCTACACAACACATGCATCAAAGAAGAAATCTCAAGAGAAATTTTAAAATATTTCGAAGTAAATGAAAATGAACATATAACTTATAAAAATTTGGGGATGCAGAAAAAGAGTTTTTAGAAGGAAATTTATAGCATGGCATGTATATATCAGTAAGAAGATCAAGTCATACCACAGAACTTGGGAAAAATTCAGAACTTAAAGGTACCTATTTCTACATAAGACTAGGATGAAACAAGGGGTTAGAAAAAACAAGAACTCGTCAAAAAATCTCTGACAGATGGCCAGACCTAATGATCCTGTCTTCCATCCCCCATAGCCCAACCCCACCAAGAAACCAGAAATTTCCACTGAAGAGAGTAAATCTCAAAAACACCAAGGATAACAGCAGATAAGGTAGAGTTACTGTAAAAAAAAAAATGATAAGTGAGAAAGAGGCAATAAAGATGATATGGAAAATTGAATGCCTACCCCAATGCTCCTTAGTGTATGAGCACTGAGTCAGGTGTATACTTCCTCCATCCCCTGGATAAATATTACAGAATTCTTCACTGGAGAAACTGAAGTGTTCCAAAGAAAACACCCGTGGATACTGTCCTGGCAGGAAAGCATAGTCTCGATGATTCAGATGAAGAGACATTAATGGAGGAACTGCTTACAGTCTGTAAGTGAACAGATGAGGGAGGGATGAGTCGCCTAGCAACCAGCATTGGTAGGAAGCCATCATATCCCCAGGGCTGAAGGTACAGGGAGGGAAATAGAGGCCAGGGAGAAATGTAATAGTTGGCCAAAGCCCTCTCAGCAGAAAGTGAAGTGTGGAGAGTTCTAAATGCTGCTAGAGCCTTTTGCTGAGTTGGGAGAGAGTTGTGGGGGAGGGGAGACCCTGACCTTTGTTTTCTGCTCACCAACATCTCCCTGATGCCTGCCCACCACACTGCAGTTGTTTAGGGAGACTGGGTATGTAGCCCTTGGGACCCAGAGTAGGACAGAGAGGAAGGAGAAAAGATAAAATGGGGAGGGGGGATCAGTGGGTAAACAGGAGGATATGTTGCAAGATATTGACATTTGGAGGTTCTCTGATGAAACCTCTGTGCTTCAATGTTAATACCTAGAAGTCTGCTGGACTGAACTGCCAAGCAGCTCTTTTGAGCCACATCCTCCCTGCTGCAGAGAGGGGTGCAGAGCCAGAGGAGAGCTAACCAGTGTGGTTTAAACCACACGGGAAGGGGCAGAGGGAGGGAACAGAGAGGCAGCAATCTGGTCACTCAGACAAGGAAGAGCAGAGACCTCAGAAATGTGTGACAGGATGTGCCTGAAGACAAACAAGCCTCTTGTTCCTATCATTATGTCTGCTGGGCCCTTGCCACCTGTTCTTCTCAAATAGTATCAGTTCAGTTCGGCCTGTTTAGTCACTCAGTCATGTCCAATTCTTTGTGACCCCATGGACTGCAGCACACCATGCTTCCCTGTCCATCACCAACTCCCGGAGTTTGCTCAAACTCATGTCCATTGAGTTGGTGATGCCATCCAACCATCTCATTCTCTGTCGTCCCCTTCTCCTCCTGCCTTCAATCTTTCCCAACCTCAGGGTCTTTTCTAATGTGTCGGTTCTTCACCTCAGGTGACCAAAGTTTTGGAGGGAGGGAGGGAATAGCCAAATAAAGCAATATTCTTGAAAGGAAGGACCCACTGTAAGTGGGAGGGTCATTTTCTCTTTTGGATCTGGTGGGTAAAATGTGAATTTAATTCATCCATAGGGGAGAGGGAAGTACAGATGTATAGATATGTTTTGGTTTTTTTTTTTTCCATTTATTTTTATTAATTGGAGGCTAATTACTTTACAATATTGTAGTGGGTTTTGTCATACATTGACATGAATCAGCAATGGATTTACATATGTTCCCCATCCCGATCCCCCCTCCCACCTCCCTCTCCACCCGATTCCTCTGGGTCTTCCCAGTGCACCAGGCCCGAGCACTTGTCTCATGCATCCAGCCTGGGCTGGTGATCTGTTTCACCCTAGATAATATACATGTTTTGATGCTGTTCTCTCGAAACATCCCACCCTCACCTTCTCCGACAGAGTCCAAAATTCTGTTCTGTACATCTGTGTCTCTTTTTCTGTTTTGCATATAGGGTTATTGTTACCATCTTTCTAATTTTCATATATATGCATTAGTATACTGTATTGGTCTTTATCTTTCTGGCTTACTTCACTCTGTATAATGGGCTCCAGTTTCATTCATCTCATTAGAACTGATTCAAATGAATTCTTTTTAATGGCTGAGTAATGTTCCATGGTGTATATGTACCACAGCTTTCTTATCCATTCGTCTGCTGATGGGAATCTAGGTTGCTTCCATATCCTGGTTATTATAAACAGTGCTGCGATGAACATTGGTGTGCATGTGTCTCTTTCAGATCTGGTTTCCTCGGTGTGTATGCCCGGGAGTGGGATGGCTGGGTCATATGGCAGTTCTATTTCCAGTTTTTTAAGAAATCTCCACACTGTTTTCCATAGTGGCTGTACTAGTTTGCATTCCCACCAACAGTGTAAGAGGGTTCCCTTTTCTCCACACCCTCTCCAGCATTTATTGCTTGTAGACTTTTGGATAGCAGCCGTCCTGACTGGCGTGTAATGGTACCTCATTGTGGTTTTGATTTGCATTTCTCTGGTAATGAGTGATGTTGAGCATCTTTTCATGTGTTTGTTAGCCATCTGTATGTCTTCTTTGGAGAAATGTCTGTTTAGTTCTTTGGCCCATTTTTTGATTGGGTCACTTATTTTTCTGGAATTGAGCTGCAGGAGTTGCCTGTATATTTTTGAGATTAATCCTTTGTCTGTTGCTTCATTTGCTATTATTTTCTCCCAATCTGAGGGCTGTCTTTTCACTTTGCTTATAGTTTCCTTTGTTATGCAAAAGCTTTTAAGTTTCATTAGGTCCCATTTGTTTATTTTTGCTTTTATTTCCAACATTCTGGGAGGTGGGTCATAGAGGATCCTGCTGTGATTTATGTCAGAGAGTGTTTTGCCCATGTTCTCCTCTAGGAGTTTTATAATTTCTGGTCTTACATTTAGATCTTTAATCCATTTTGAGTTTATTTTTGTGTATGGTGTTAGAAAGTGTTCTAGTTTCATTCTTTTACAAGTGGTTGACCAGTTTTCCCAGCACCACTTGTTAAAGAGGTTGTCTTTTTTCCATTTTGTATTCTTGCCTCCTTTGTCAAATCAACCTGCCTGACTTCAGACTATACTACAAAGCCACAATCATCAAGACGGTATGGTACAGGCACAAAGACAGAAATATAGATCAGTGGAACAGAATAGAAAGCCCAGAGATAAATCCACGAACCTATGGACATCTTATCTTAGGTATGTTTTTAAAACAGGGGTGTCTGTGATTGAATAGACTGGGAGTGGATGTGTCTCTGAGAACATCCCAGACCTGGAAACTGAGATGTCTCTATGGCCTCTCTGCCCTAGACCTGCTCTTGTTTTCATTTTTTGATGTTCTTGTTCAAACCATATGGTGTAAGAACAGTATACATTTGTAAATAAATACACTGTGATTGTAGACTTATTCTCTGTAGGTAACTTCTTTTCATCTCAGATTTATCAGTTTCGTGGAGGAAATGATGGACCTGAATTTAGAAATTCAAGTCTCTGGACTCTTAGAGAGACCAGAAGAAAATTTTTCACTGTGTTTGCATATCTGATGCAGTGATCAACCTCAGTGTGATGGAATATTGTACAATTCTAGTTATTTCTGATTTTACAGGGTTTTACTTTTAACAGTTGAAGAGATTTCTAAAATGAGTGTAACCATTCATATCCTTTTTTTAATTCTTCCTTTCAGAAGATTTTCATTACTTATAATTTAATTTTACATTTTTGTTTACTTAAGGTACCTTGGTTCTGGGTAGCTTTTAAAGATGGTAAAACAGGAAACTTCATCCAGGGCAAAGTGAGTGGCAGACAGTACAGCGGGAGGGCTGGGTTGGGCCTTCTGCCTTCTCAGGTGGTGCAAGTTCTTGATCGATTCTTTCTTTCTTTCTTTTTAAAAAAATTTTGGCCACACTGGGTCTTGGCTGCGGCACTTGGGCTTCTCTGGCTGCAGTGCGTGAGTTCTCCAGCTGAGGCATGTGGGATCTCAGTTTCCCAGCCAGGGATCAAACCTGCCTTCCCTGCATCGGAAGGCGGAGTCTTACCCAATGAACCACCAAGGAAGTCAGTCCTTCTTTCCTTCTTCCTTCCTTTCTTTCCTCTGGTTCTTCCTTTCTTTTCTTTTTCTTATTTTGTTGTTGTTTTGTTTTCCTGAACCCTGAGTGATTAAAGCTGATTTTGGCCCTGATGACTCACAGTAGATTCTCCACATGTTAGAGCTGGAAGGAGCCACAGGAATCATCTAGTCCAGTCCCTCCTATTTTATAGGTGAGGAAACCGAGACCCTAAGAATATAACCACTTGTTCAATGTTACACCATTTGTAGAAAGGTCAGGTCTTCCTACCCTTAGTAAAACATTTCATGCATTATGTGTATTACCAAAATACACCCTTATAACCCACGAATACAAGTACAAAAACTGGCCAAGGTGTTTCTTCAGGCTCCCTGTCACCAGAGGTCTGCTGAGCCCTGCAGGCCCCCTGGTATCTAAAGGCCATTATTCTTGTGCCATTTACATTTCCTGCTTCACACACTCACTAACACCTTCCCATTCCATATGTTATTCCACAGGTGCCTGCTGACTAATCTGATAAACTGGTAATCAATCTGCTCACAGTAGATGCTGAAAGATCCAACAGGAAAAGATTCTCCCTCTATGTTGCCACTTGGCAGACATTGCTAAGCTGCTGCTGTTTTCATCTCAACCAAATTGCTTGGAGCATTGCCAGGTTAACCTGACTCTGAGAAAACTGTTTTCTGTCAGTGTGCTTCAGGTTTTTCCTAAAGAGTTCAGGGTTCCTTGGTTTGGTCTAGGTCCTTTTTGGTCACTTCCCCACTTTTCCTTTCTCAGGGGAGTTTAGTCATGAGATATCTGAGTGGATGAGAATTCAGGACTCATGCATCATCACTCTGAAGTCCCATTAGGCTATCCTTTCCTCTGAGATGAGGATTTAGTTTTGATGTATTTATTCAACTCAAAACAGACTAGTATGTTTAAGGGTCTGCTGATCCAGGTGAGTAGCCCTGGGGCCCTTCCTAGAAGAGTTCAGAAGAGTTCAAGAGTTCACAACACAGTAAGGAAAATAATGACTGAATGCATGACCAAATACACAGGACCTGAGGACAAACTTTCTCTTATGAGACTTTATGAGGGGGTTCAGTTCAGTTCAGTTCAGTCACTCAGTCATGTCCGACTCTTTGCGACCCCATGAAACGCAGCATGCTAGGCCTCCCTGTCCATCACCAACTCCCGGAATTGACTCATACTCATGTCCATCGAGTCGGTGATACCATCCAGCCATCTCATCCTCTGTCATTTCCTTCTCCTCCTGCCCCCAATCCCTCCCAGCAACAGGGTTTTTTCCAATGAGTCAACTCTGGGGTAGGTATTGCTAAATGGTTAGGAACATGGACTCTGAGGCAAGAGAACTTGAGTTCAAATCCCAGGTGAGCCCATTATTGGTTATGTGACTTTGGGAAAATTCATTAGATGCTCATTGCCTCAGTTTTCCCATCTATAAAATGGGGGAAAAAATAGGGCATATTTCACAATTGTTAAAATTAAATAGCTAAATGCATATGCTATAAAAAAATTATGTATTTAATATTATATCAATAATATATTAACTTTATACTATTACCATATATAAGATTTCTCATTAGAGAAGCATTTACTATAATTATCTCCTTTGATTTTCACTTCGTTTCAGTTCAACAAATACAAATTGAGCCACTATTTAGGTTCTGTGCTGGACCCTGGAAATGCTAAGATTATAATAATACAACAAGTTTTGTGCTGGTCCAGGTGTTTGGGATTCTACTCGGGAAAACAACACTTTCATGCCTCTCTCTAACTCAGTCAGCACCAACTCTGTGCCTTATAGACAATGAGGATGAAGAATCAGATCGACAACAAAACCTTTCCTTCAATCGATCCACACATCATGTGAGTGCAAGGGCCATGTTTCTGTAATACAACTTTACCCCTGAATTATTTCTATGTATTATTCCCCCTCTGCAATAACTTTTAGGGACGGTCTCTCACATTGCAGGCAGATTCTTTACCAGCTGGGCCACCAGGGAAGCCCGTAACTTTTAGGGAAGGCTTTTAAAAAATTGATTCCTCTGAGTCCTAATGTTTAACTAGTATGGTCAGAGCACATTTTTATAGAAAGAGATAATTAACTTGATTTCATCATTACATGACTACCCCGTGACAAGTTGAATTCAAGGAGCGAAACATGAACCATTTTCCTTCCAAAGGGCAAGCTTTTCCTTCCACAGCATTCTGCTCACCTTCAGAATTGCTACTGTGATGACTAAGGGAAAATCTGTCTCCCTGCCCCTTGGATTAAACAGAACATGAGTTAGCAAAAAGTCTTTGGCAAGAACCTGGTTCTAAGTTGACAGGGTGGCCCTCCCTGAAATGTGTAAGCTTTACAAAGAGAGAGAGAGAGAGAGAGAGGTTCAGGCAATACAAAGGAAAAATGAAGACTCTAGTCTCATGGTTTAAGAATCTCAGATCCAGACCCATATACAAGTAAGAATTATAGGAAAGAAATCAGAATATAGTCAACAGTGTGTTATAAAACATGTCCCTGTATAGTAGATTACATTCTCTTGGAATAAAATCATGTCTCAAATTAGTCTGATATATCATTAAGTCATAGGGAACAAATAAAAATGAAATGGGTATTTGAGGCTATGAGAGGCTGAGTTGGCTGGTAGAACCTAACTAGGGATTGTGACTTATCAGAGACTGAATGTGTTCATTGCTGGAACAGGGATAGCATGGTGAAGAGCAGTGTCACAGGGCTGTGTGTGTGTTAAATAGCAAATGCAGTTTCAGACACATAATATAAGCTATCGAAAAATAATAGTTATTATTGCCTGTTTTCTTATGTCATAATGAGATTTTACCCAGTTGGCTAAGTTTTTTTTTTTTTTTTTTTAATATAAAAGAGACTCATCATGTATTTATTGGCCAGGAATTTCTCTTCTCACCCAGTGGTGAAATTTGTGTTAGAAGCCAGAAAATAGAAAAGGTAACCCTTCAACCCAAAACTTTGAAATTATGTAATTGTTAGCCAGATGTTTTTCAATTTGTTTGGATAAAAATTGCAATATACATTGAGGCAAAAAAGAGTGGAAATCTAAGCCTATTTGTAAAAAGAATATCAGTCACTGCTCTCATTCGGAATGAGCAAAGCCATTTGGCGCGTGCTGTGACAGCAGTCTGGAAAACTGGAGGACAAGTCTACGATCATGGTCACTGTCATCTACAGGGACTTCTAAGAAAGCAGCTTCCTCTAATGAAGCTTCACATGATACCAGTGAAAGAGGGAAAAATGAGGAGGGGAGAAGGCTGAGGGCATGAGGGTAGCTGAGCACACCTGATCGCAGAATGAGAAGTCACAATGGAGAGAGGACTAGAAGAGAAGGTTCCAAAGGACTCACTTGGACACCAAGGAAAGAGGAAGAATGCTAACTGTCTGTGATTCAAGGATGTCATTTTACAGATTGCAGGGAACTCGGTAATGATAGTTGTCCTATAGTTGCTTCAGGTGGGTAGGAAGTGAAGTACTGTTTTGCATGGACTGTGTACTACTAGTCAGATTTCTTCAATGATTTATTCCCAACTTTGCTAACATAGCTTGGCATGTGAGAAACTGCTCTCACAGCAGTCATAAATCTTCTAAAAGTTTTGTTTCATTGTAGGGAGAAAATTAAGTGTCCATTCCGAGAGCAATCAGAAAGAATAAATCCCATTTTAAGCACATATTTCTTGCTGTGAGCTAATAAATACAATTTTTACTAGCCTGTTTCTTTTTTCTTGTGAATAAATTTTGAGTTGCTGCTCTAAGATATTCAGAGTAGGCACAGAGCCATAGAAAGAAAAGCAAAAAAGACTGTGTATCAGAGACAGTTTCTTTTCTTAAAATTATTCGTATTTGTATGTCATGGTCATTGATGCTTAGCAAGTTGCTAACCTGTGGGTGTATTGACAATTCCATTTTTAAACTAATAGTTTATAAGGACTGTTAGGTTTGTCCTTAGGCTCCTGGCACCCCAGGGCAAACTTTTATTTCCAAGCATCTGCTCGCCACTTAATTCATAATTATTATTCTGGATACAGCCGGAGCTGGTAGCAGTAGTTCTAAATTGCCACTTTGGACAAGCATATCAATGATGAATCCTCATTTATGACTGATGTCTCTGCTGAAAGGATGATTTCTGATGGTGTTTACATCTTTCATCTGTGATCGATAAGTCACGAACCAGTATAATTTTGCTGTAATAACTAAGATAATGAATTTTCCTATTGTTTTTCTTTTTGTTTCCTCTTCAGTTTTGGGAACACTTCAGTCTATTTTTTTTCTTTCTTGTTATTAATAGCATGGGTAGTTGCCAAGCTACATTATATGTTAATAGATTATTTCTTAATGTATTAGGAATGAAAATACTGCATAAAATGGGGGTATTTGATAGATATAAATATTGAAATCCTGAGAGTTGTGTTATACTGGCAATAAAGTCTCCATCACATTCCAAAGTTTAAGACTTCAGTCCTAACGATGACTACTTTAAAAAAATCTCTTTGGATGGCACTTACAGGTCAGTGCTCAGAAGTGTCCTGGTTGAATCTGTGGATTAGGCAGCTCTTATTTGAAG
Source organism: Muntiacus reevesi (assembly GCF_963930625.1). Taxonomy (NCBI): domain Eukaryota; kingdom Metazoa; phylum Chordata; class Mammalia; order Artiodactyla; family Cervidae; genus Muntiacus; species Muntiacus reevesi. The sequence continues at coordinate 83,041,997 of NC_089254.1, read as the reverse complement.
AGTTTGGAGGTTTTGCACAATGAACACCAAATATGATGCTGGCTGGTGGTCTAAAGCAAGACACAGTGACCAACTCTACCATGGAACTGAGGGGAGGTAACGCTTATGAAGTGGTCCTCTTGGTGATCACTGCTGGTAAAGTCATGAGATCTGATGATACTCTCCCAGCTGGGACATCTGCTGGAGACAAACTCCACTCCCAAGCCAGCCTCTCCCATCACCTGGCAACCCTGTGGGACAGAGGGAGATGAAGCAGAGATTAGAATGATGCATCTACAGACCAAGGAAATACCATAATATACAAATATATGTCTCTATATATCTATATATATGAAAGTGAAAGTTGCTCAGTCATGTCCAACTCTTTGTGATCCCATGAACTGCACCCAACCAAGTCTCCTTTGTCCATGGAATTCTCCAGGCAGAAATACTGGAGTGGATAGCTATTCCCTTCTCCAGGGGATCTTCCCAACCCAGAGATCGAGCCTGGGTGTCGTATATTGCAGGCAGATTTTTTACCATCTGGGCCATCAGGGAAGCCAGGGAGTAAATATACACAACACGAAATTCAGAGTGATGTCAAGTCTATGAATTAACAGGATGGCAAAGAAAATAGATTAAGGTTTTCTTTGAGACACAAAAAGAAATATCTAGCTACTTCTTTAATACTTCTCTCTGGTGATGATTTTGGTTCTGAAAATTATTTTCCTTTCCATTCTGTATAAGAAATAACACTCAGGTGCTGTAGGAATGCTTGTAACTCAGACTCGGGACTCTCAGATCCCAGTAGGACTGTTCTCTTGCTAAATGGCAAGGAATGAATAGGTATAGATATTCAGCTCCAGAACCAAGTGTTATTTTGCCCTCAGGGTCTTTTGGGAACAGAATGTATGCTTCTATACTTCCACTAATACCAACGTTTAACCTCTACCCGATAATTTGTTGTTTTCCTTCTACTTAGTAGAAAAGATTTTTAGATACATCTTTCTTATTTAAAATTCCTTCCTCCTGTTTTCCTACTGGGTTTTTAGTTAAAAAGTCGACCACTGTGTTCTACTTTGGTAGGTTTTTGTCCAGAGAAAGGACACGGTGCTTCTATTTCAACTCTATTTTGAGGCTTTTTTTTTTTCCCAATAGAAGAATTTTTAAAAGAAAAATTTTGCCTACTGGAGTAAATGATTTACCAGCTAGGCAAAAGAGCAAGGAAATTGCTCACATTAAACCTCAAAACATTCAAAGTTCTAGTATGCCTGTGAAGTTTAGCTCTTAGAACCTCAGATACTCAAACCCCCAGAACCTAAAAAGAAGCAGTACTATATGAGCAAATCTTTTCTATTTCTAGGATTTAAACAGACAGTAACGGGCTTTGGAAAATTTTTAGAAATTCATGTTTAGATACTGTCTATAGGTAGGTATTCAAATTCCTAAATTTTGCTCATTAAAAATTATTGTCTTACAGTATTTACATGGATAGGTACCTCCCCATATGTATACCAGTTTACCAGTTTATTTACACAAATGTGGATGTGCACACACACACACACACACACACACACACACACACAGAGCCTTTTCCCCCAGAGTTTTAATTCCATCACCATACATGATACACACAAAATATTTTAAACAAAATTTATCAAGTCAGATCAATGCTCAGATTAGCTTATGTATAACCAGCTCACGGACTAATAGCCCTCACATAAAAGAAGACCATGACACAGCAGAAATTCATCTGTATCTCAACTGAGATACATATTATGGATTTCATTTCAAAATACAATTATGATGGCCATTATTACTTTAAAAATCTGTATTTAAGCACTGAGGCTGGTTAGTCAGAAAATGTTTTCTCTCATTTCTTCACCAAAAGTTATAAGAGCTTTGATACAGGGTTTTTAAATATTTAGAACTAGAGAATCTTAATATAAGAAGAGCAATTATTGGAATCATCAGAGAACTTTCCAACAGAATATTGTACTTCAAAAATGGTAATAGTTACAAGGTATGATCCTATCAGTTTGTCCCTAATGATCCATGTTAAGAATGAATGAGGAAAGAATACATACTTAGCTTGGAAATGGAAGACAATAAGCTGCTTCTTGGCTTTTGATATTGTTTCTTATTTCACTGATATTGAAGCATAAGTAATAAACACTTTGCTTAATAAGTGGCAACATTTTAAGTTTTACTTCTTTCTGTGGCCCTTGGTAGTGTTTAGGAATAAATAAAAATCTCCAGTACTAAGAAGAGAAAGGAACTGGAGGCATATTAGCATTTCTGCTGGTTAATAGGATAAAGCAGATTAAAAAAGGTGCAAGAGCCCCACAATGTAAGTCAGAGAAAGTTATCACTTGAGAGAACAGTAGAAAATAGACGGCCTGCTAACAGCATCGGCATCAGGGAAAACTGAGAAATTCACAACGTAGATTTGTATGTTCTTCACATCTCCTGGCAATGTATACTCAGGTCTCCTCTATTAAGTGCCCACCACCCTCCCTGCCAAAATCTTCTTAGTCCTTCCTTTCTAACTGAAAAGTAACCACTTTTTTTTCTATTATCTGCTCAGTTCTCTCCAATAGATAATTTGCCAAATTGCTCAGTGTTAATAACAACAAAAATATATCTAAGCATCAAATAATAAGCAGGATACTAACTGCATAAAAATTACCCCAGTGACTGGGCTTCCTTCCAAGTCTCATGTTTAAAGATGACAGCATTCCAATTATTTCCTCCAATAGCGGGGACGTCTGGACAGATTAAAAGGCAAAACTTTGGGAGCTTGTTCGGGGAAAGATATCTAAAATCAGGTATTTGTTGTTGTTGTTCAGTCGCTCAGTCATGTCTGACTCTCCAGGCTTCCCTGTCCTTTACCATTTCCCAGAGCTTGCTCAAAACACATGTCCATTGAGTTGGTGATGCCATCCAACCACCTGGTCCTCTATCATCCCCTTCTCCTCCTACCTTCAATCATCCCATCATCAGGGTCTTTTCTAATGTGTAGGCTCTTCACCTCAGGTGGCCAAAGTATTAGAGCTTCAGTTTCAGATTCAGTCCTTTCAATGAATATTCAGGATTGATTTTCTTTAGGATTTACTGGTTTGATCTCCTTGCAGTCCAACGGATTCTCAAGAGTCTTCTCCAGTACCATGGTTCAAGAGTATCAATTCTTTGGTGCTCAGCCTTCTTTATGGTGCAAATCTCACATCCAACATTACTACTGGAAAAAACCATAGCTTTGACCATATGGACATTTTTTTGGCAAAGTGATGTCTCTACTTTTTAATATGCTGTCTAGGTAAGTCATAACTTTTCTTCCAAGGAGCAAGCGTCTTTTAATTTCATGGCTGCATTCACCATCTGCAGTGGTTTTGGAGCCCAATAAAATAAAATCTGTCACTGTTTCCATTGTTTCCCCATCTATTTGTCATGAAATGATGGGACCATAGTCTTCGCTTTTTTAATGTTGAGTTTTAAGCCAGATTTTTGTTCTCCTCTTTCACCTTCATCAATGCTCCTTAGTTCCTCTTCACTTTCTACCATAAGGGTGATGTCATCTGCATACCTGAGGTTATTGATATTGATATTTCTCCCAGTAGTCTTGGTTTCAGCTTTTGCTTCATCCAGCCCAGCATTCCGCATGATGTACTCTGCATATAAGTTAAATAAGCAGGGTGACAATACACAGCCTTGATGTACTCCTTTCTCAGTTGTGAACTAGTCTGTTGTTCCATGTCCAGTTTTAACTGTTGCTTCTTGACCTGCATACAGGTTATGCAGGAGGCAGGTTAACTGGTCTGGTATTCCTGTCTCTAAGAATTTTCCACAGTTCATTGTGATCCACATAGTCAAAGGCTTTAGTGTAGTCAATGAAGCAGAGTAGATGTTTTTCTGGAAATCTGTTGCTTTTTCTATGATCCAACGGATGTTGGCAATTTGAGCTTTGGTTCCTTTGCCTTTTCTAAATCCAGCTTGAACACCCGGAAGTTCTTTGTTCATGTACTGTTAAATCCTAGCTTGGAAGATTTTGAGCATTACTTTGCTGGCATGTGAAATGAGTGCAATTGTGCAGTAGTTAAACAATCTTTGGCATTGCCCTTCTTTGGGATTTGAATGAAAAATGGTTTTGAGAAATTCCTTGAGTCACATCATACACATATTTCTGCTAATTTTATGTGGGTTTCTTTTATGACTTAGACTTTGAGAATACAAGAAAATCAGATGGTTTTATAGTCCTCCAGTCATTAGCTTTTATTTTTAAATTAGACTGGGTGTGAAAAATAAGGATTCTCAGACTTGTTAACGGAAACACAGATAAATATTAATGAGATTTTTTTCATACTTCAAATTGCTCCTTAATTTCTTATTTGATGTTCTCATATAAAAGTAATCTTCTCCAGTCTAACAACATAATGGTGTCAAATTCATGTCCTGTACAACTTGGCTTCTAAGAATACTTGCACACATACACAGACCCAACTGAACGTAGTCATTTCAGGATGAACAGGATATATGCTTTAGAATTTCAAGATAGCAATAAAAGCTTACATTTAATTTGACTGAAACTGAAGGAGTTGAAATTGTTTATGAATAACTCATTACAAACATTTTCCTTGTTGATCTTTTAAATTTTTCTTAAAAAATTTGGAGTTTGACAATTTTAGAGATCATATACTTCATTCATGTTCTTAAACTAATTCAATAAAACTATTAACATGATAGCTCTTGTACTGAAGAGCATTAATTCCTTTTGTTAAATATATCATTGGATACTTGCCGTCATTGCTAAGGTCAAACACAAAATTCCATTTTGACTATACAGTGATTGTTCTTAGTAAATGAATATTTATTCTGTTCTTCAGATGGTGATGTGCATGACTGGAGAATGATGTCTGCTTTTTAGTTGCTTTGACTTCGGTACAATTATTTTATTAAGCATTTCAGTAAAACCTGCACAAGGCACATGAAGAGAGTGAAAGTACCCTTTAGAAAGCAATTACCCCAACTCTGATATCCTTCATCAGACAGATGAATGTGAAGTTTACAAGCTTTCTTAATGGCTTCTCTTTGATAACAAGTATAAAACATTGATGAATAAAACCTTTAGGTTATTTCACTTTCAAACTATTGTTCTCTGCTATTTATTTCAAAGACTACAGAGAGACAAATAGAGATGCATGTTAGTTTGTTTGGATTTTATCTTTAATGACTTCCTTCCAGCTTTTACTTGTTCTAAGTTTTGGTTTGACTAAGAACCCGTAGTAGATGCTGTATGCTATTTCCCAAGTTGCCCTTCCAGGAATGAACCTTGAGAGACTTATCATTTACTGGCTTTCAAGTGAGTGCCTCTCTGGGAAAGGCCCTTCACCAAAGACAGCCACTCTGCTCAAGGCCACCCCCTTTCCCTGAGGTCAGCCTGCATCATTTGCCTGGTTGAAACATGAAGATTTCCTCCTTGCCTAGGTCAGGACCACTGTGAGGGCAGCATCCTGATCCAGAGTACTCACATGTTTGAGTGAACCTTTGTTGCAGTTTCATCCTCTTTGCCCAACCTTTTTACACTCCCCTGCAAGCTTTCTTAATAAACTTCCTGCATGCAAATGTCCATTTTGTGGAGAACTGAACTTACACAGCAACATATAAGTTTTAAAATCACAGTCATCTTTGGACAGTCTAGACCAGAAATTTAGGGTATGGGACGAGATTGTTAGGCAACAATCACAAAAGATTTTTTTCTCTCCAGAGAGGACATTATAGATGTAGAGTCTAAGAGTTCTTATTATCTTAAATCTTCCCATGAAGTAACTGCTTTACTGCAAGCAATAGACTCTTTCTGAAAGAGCCATGGACAGGAAGAAGACAATTACAGTTCGCTCCTCCCTTCAAATAGTGTGGTACCTCAGGCAGGTTGGCATCTTCATGAGAAACTAGACAGAATTTTCTAAGTTCCCTACTGATGCCATGGGCCTGTGATTTTTTCCTAAGTGATGGAAGAACTACTACTTATCCTTTGCTATGAAAAATTATTGGGATGATACTTATTTCTTTGTAGTTTTCTCCAGTGAGAATACCCAAGGCACACAACAGGAATGAATGAAAGATTTTCAAAATCAATTTTCAAAAGGATTTCAAAATGCAATTCACTTTAGCCATTAAGGTAATGTTTCTGAAGGAATGCTGCTCAGAGGCAGGACAGTGTGTGAGACTCTGAAGGGGAGTCTGAGCAAATGGCATGTCATGAGTAGAAAGAAACTCCTAGAAGTGAAAAAGAGCCCATAAAAATATGAAAGCTTATTCTGTCTTTCCTTTTCCAGGACTTCTCCCTTGGTAGTTTATGTAAATTACAAATACTCCTGAAGACTTCTGCTTTGGCTCTGACAGACTAGTTTATAGCAGACCAATCAACTTTCCAAGAAAATTGGAAAAGCAAAAAGCTAGATTAAAATACACATGCATGCACGTGCTCACACACACACCACTCATTATCTGTTTTAAGACACTAGAGAAATTCTAAGGCAGCAAGTACTTGAAAGTCAGATAGCTGAAGAGAAGAGAAGGAAAGTAAACCAACACATTCTGTGATGCCTTTGCTCTCAAGGTATTTGCCAATTTGTAACTGAAGGATGACTGGTCAGAAATCAGACCAGAGCTTGAGAGACAAAAATGGAATTCAGTGATCATTATGGAGCAGGGACCTAATTAACAGTTTGGAGTTCAGTTTTGACTCCTAACAAGTTATTCTTGTAATAGTAACGATGAACCAGAAATAAACTGACCTGCATTGCAGGCTAAACTCAGCTTCAAACTAAGCTCAGTTTCAACTTCAGACCAGATTAAGGTGAATTTTCCTTATCATAACTGCTTACTAAAAGAAGCAAGATGTCCCCAGAAGTTTTCATACCTTATGTCCAACATTCACTTACAAATTTACCAAGCTACAGGAAACAAGAAAAAAATGACTAATAAAAAAATTTAGTAAAAGTCCTCAGAAGTTTCAGATATTGGCGTTATCAAACACCCACCTTGTTGTAACTTGCTGTATTAATATCTTAGTTCTCTCCACTTTCCTAGGACCTGTGATATGTTCAAAGTGATATGAACTATTAATAATTTCACATAATAATCCATGCTAATATATGGAGGACTTTTCAACATCCCCTTGAACCATTTGATAAACTTCAGTATTGTTTTTAAGAAAATAACTAACTAGTTGTATAACCCAAAAAAGCTGGGTGACATTTCAGGCTATGTTGGAGAGAAGAACACTGGCAATATGGGAGGACACTATTTCAGGGACATAAAGATTGCCTTGGGACCCTCAGGTGGTTTTATGTCAGATATCCCGCCTGATCCCATGAATGTTAAACTGTTTACAAGCCCGTATGATTTTCTGTCTGATCTGCATGCTATTACTGTTCCATGCTTTGAGAACCTCTTCTGTATTTCATGCAGTTCTGTTGTTTTAAAACACTGATGAGATATTACAATGGAGCAACTCTAAACCTATCAAACTGCCACAACCAAGGTCAAGTCCACCAGGCATGCAGATCTGTGTTCGCTATGCTCCAGTGGAGACAGGTCTCGCTGAAGGAATCTAGGAATCTGAAAAGATGAAGGGCACAAGGCTCTTGGTAGAGAAAGGAGACATGATACAACATTTCTGAGTCTAGTAAAGGAATGCTTTATCTCTTCTTTTTCTTTTTTTTTTTTTTTTTGTAAGTTGTAATGTTGAAGGTAGAAAAAACAAGAAGGAAAACAGGAAATTCTGTTGCAAGATTGAATTCTATTGAGCTCAATAGAGCTATTGTTCTGTCAGTATTGACACTGCAAATTCCCATCTTTTGGTATTTATAAAATCCAGTTAGACCTGAAACAATATACAATAGACTCTAGCCGGCAAGCAATTTCAAAAAAAAATTGAATAATATGACTTCAATTATTTTTAACTCTAGGCCTTGCAAATTGTTCTGCCACCAAACTACTCTGAATGTGCCCAAGCTCATTCAACTTGACAGTGAAGTCAATTTCTTTCAGATATGTTTTTGGTATATATAAGTGTGATAAAATGCTCTTCAGAGGTACTTTAACTTGGATAAATGTAGACATTAAACTTCATCACTACTTTTAGGAAATATTGTCTTTAAAATAGATTTCCTATTGCTTAAATTAAGCAGTTTTAGTAAATACTTTACACAGGCTTCTCTGGTGGTTCAGACAGTAAAGAGTCTACCTGCAATGCAGGAGTCCAGGGTTCGATCCATGGGTTGGGAAGATCCCTTGGAGAAGGGAATGGCTACCCACTCCAGTATTCTTGCTTGGAGAATTCCATGGGCATAGGAGTCTGACAGGCTGCAGTCCATGGGGGTCACAACGAGTTGGACACGACTGAGTGACTAACACTTATAACTGAACTTCATTTGAGTAATGCTCAGCATTTAAAAGATCTGAAAATACAGCCCTAAATTAAGATCTTAGGAGGCAATGCTAATTAAGTATCATGGTCCCCGTGCTAGTAAGGGGACCTGGTACTCAAGTATTAGGTTGGCCAAAAATACTATCTGATTCCACTTACAAGAGGCTCCTAGAGTAGGCATATTCAGAGACAGACAGTAGGATGGTGATTGTCAGGGGCCGGGGGCAAGGAAGAATGGAGAATTATTGTTTAATGGATACAGAGTTTCAGTTTGGCAATGTGAAAAGAGCCCTGGAGATGGACGGTGGTTGCACAACAGTTTGAATGCATTTAATACCTCTGAACTGTACACTAAAATGGTTTTAAGAGAAAAAAATTATGTTATATGTATTTTAGCACAGTAAAAAAATTAGGGGGAAAATCTTCCTGCCAATGTGGAGTTTATTATTTGGTAAACTCCATTAATATGTTCCTATCTGTAGGTCGCAAAACCATATTGGTAATAGTTTTCTCCCCCTCCCACATTCTTCAGGGTGAAATATAACCAAAAGAGTGTTGATTTTTAAAAGATTCTGAAGAAATGTAATGCAAATTTTAGTATTCACACATCAGGGTAATCCTTTAGTGCATGCTGTATACTTAGTTGCTTCAGCTGTGCCCGACTCTGTGACCCCAAGGACTGTGGCCCACCAGGATCCTCTGTCCATGGGATTCTCCAGGCAAGAATACTGGAGTGGGTTGCCATGCCCTCCTCCAGGGGATCTTCCCTACCCAGAGATGGAATCCACGTCTTCTGCGTCTCCTAGCATTACAGGCAGATTCTTTGGTACTTACTGTTAATAGGGTCCCTTGTGTCCTCTTAGGTCTGTCCCACTGAAAAGGGAGCAGTGGGCAGGGGAAATCCCAAGAGAAAGAATTTGCATGGGGAGGACTGTTGGAAAAATCAAAGTTTAGGGGAGTTCAAATTGCCAGGACTCGCTGCCAGCCTAATGGGCACAGCATCCTTCCTCCTGCTGCCCATTACTGGGGCCTCCTGGGGCCCCTGTAAGAACCAAGAATTGAAACAGAGAACCTTTTGATTCCTCATTTGCTCATCTTGTAGGATGCTTCAGTAAGGGCCTTAGAAATACATCGGTCCTGGCTGCCCTCCCTCAAACTGAATTATTCCTTACTTTTGACCTGTTCTCATAGATTTTCCTGTTTGAAGATGAGTGATGTTTCTGTGGACCACTTGCATCAGATTTATCTGTGCCTTAAAAAAAATGATGGTTCTTAGGCAGAATCCTTAGGAATCTGCATTTTACTAATAAATGCTAACAAGAAATGAATGAAATAATTATTTTCATATCGATTGACTATCAGACAAGTCCAGCTGTTGTGCAAGATGCTGGGGATGAAGTAATGAACAAAATAATTCTGCTCCTCACCCTCATATGCAGTCTCTAGCATAGCTCACAAAAGATGGGTTTGAGGAACACAATCAAAATGTACCAAGAGAGTGTGAGGGAAGATGATATGCAAGAAAACATTAATGGAAGTAATAGAAGTTTCTGAAAATAGAGTAAATGAAACAATCAATCATCAAAGGTATAACTAGGAGTGGGTAAAGGTACTCATTGTAACATCAAAAAAGTAACCAACAGAAACAAATTGCTATGTACATCTATTAAATTTTAAGGAGAGGAAAAAAAGAGTTTCTGGGTTTGTTTAATAAAAATTTTAAATTTTAGACAAAATATTATATGTATATGTATAGATACATTTTTCTGATGAAAGGATCCAATGTTTTATCATTTTTATTAAAGATCTCTGACTCTAAAATGTTAAAAACATTTTTGTAGTAGAGAATGTTTTCCACAATTTTTAGAGCTGTGTTTTTTTAAAAGACAGTTCTCAAATTGGGACTCTGTTAAGGACTTTAGTATAACCTAAGATAAATATTATCTATCTTAAATGTATCCATAGTGTTCCAGTGTTTTCTATACTGCTTTGCCACGGTTTTATTTAGCATCCAGCCCCCATACTGGAAGATTATAGGAAATGCACCCCCATGTCCCACAGTGTTTGTGAGGGCATTGGGGTACACCTACAGAGCACTTCTCTTCTCCCCTCTTGTTCCAGATGCTGCTGAGGGCCTCTCTGACATACCTGGTCATCTCTGTACCACAATGGATAGAGGCCAGCCAGCTTCACACCAAGATAAGCCTGCCATCCCCCAGGTCTCAGCAAATTGTAGGCTATGGTAGGGGATGGCCAGGGCTGAATCTTCCAAGTAATCTTAACAACATAAAGATAACTCTGGGGCTGGCTCAATGCTTAAAGAATCCACCGGCAATAGAGAAGACATGTGTTCGATACCTGGGTCAGGAGGATTCCCTGGAGAAGGAAATGGCAACCAAATCCAGCATTCTTGACTGGGAAATCCCATAGACAGACGAGCCTGGAAGGCTGCAGTCGGTGGGGTTGCAAAAGAGTCAGCATGACTTAGCAACTGAACAACAACAAAGATAACTTTGAATTGCTTATCAAGACTCACTGCTCCCAAGAGCTACCATCCCTCTGAACTTTTACAAAGATTTGTCAGACTCATCCCCAGGCTTTGAGATCCATGCATGTTCCTCTCTTTCATCAGCACTTCCTCTTTCATGTCACCATTCTCTCATGCCCTTCCTCATCCCCAGAATCCTCGATCGTTCTACTTCCCCCAGCTCAAAATTACATCTTTTGAAGATGCCACTCAGTCCACAAATAAAATCATATTCCTATTATTTAGTGGAGAAGTTCAGTTAGTCTAGATTACATCTCTCTTTCCAGAAGAGGCCTTGCTTTGGTATAAGTGTTTTCCTAAACAAAACAGTAGCCTTTAGTTCTCCCTGTAATGCAAAAATAGGGACCTTTTTTTTTTTAGTACCTTTTATTTTCCCTGGTGGCTCAGAGGTTAAAGTCTCTGCAATGCAGGAGACTGGGGTTCGATCCCTGGGTCGGGAAGATCTCCTGGAGAAGGAAATGGCAACCCACTCCAGTATTCTTTCCTGGAGAATCCCATGGACAGAGGAGCCCAGTGGGCTACAGTCCACAGGGTCACAAGGAGTCGGACACAACTGAGTGACTTCACTTCACTTCACTTTTTTATTTTCTGCAGAAATTTAAGTAAACAAAAAGAAAAATAATGAGCTGAGAGAACAAGAAGAAATTCTCGGATGAAGAAAGGAGCAGATGGCTGTTGATTATTTTAGTTAATTGTTCAACCAAAAGCTGGGCTCTATTCAGTTCCCTCTTCCTCCCCACTGAATTGGATTAGGCTGAGAAAGCAGGGGTCAGATAGAAGAAAAGCCAAAAATTGTTAAATACTTCCTCTGTTACAGAAGGGAGCAAAGTTGTTGAGCTTGTTTGTGAGGCAAAATCAATGATTAACTTGGAAAAGATTTTGGTAAGTGACTTCATTTGTTTATTTCAGCATGTTTTCAAAAACAGCATAATAAACGTTTTAATGTTACAAAACTAAAAGCAAGTCTATATAACAAATGGAATCATAGATAATAGACTCACCCCTAAAAAAGTATAAATTTGCATAAAGTCAATAAAGAATGACATATGCAAAAAAAGAAAGGAATGATCTGTGATAGGACTAGCATAGGGACTACATCTGTGAATAAGGATGTCTAAATCACTCACAAAAATAGGGTAGTGTATATAAATAAGGAATAAAATACAATAATTTGTATTACTATAACATTGAAACAAAAAACATTAAAAATAAAAGGTTAAGGAAACAAGAAAAAATGAATGTAAGTTTCAAGTGGAATTTCAAGCAAGTATAATAGTAATAGCTAACATTTGTATAGTACTGACTTTATGTACATGTTCAAGTGTACCTCTTAAATATTTAATCCTCATATAAAGTCTATGTGGCATATACAGTTATTATCATCATTTTTCAGGTAATGAGATCGAGTCACAGAAAGGACAGATAATTTGAGCAAAGTGAAGTGAGAGTGAAAGTCGCTCAGTCATGTCCGACTCTTTGCGACCCCATGGACTATATAGTCCATGGAATTCTCCAGGCCAGAATACTGGAGTGGGTAGCCTTTCCCTTCTCCAGCAGATCTTCCCAACCCAGGGATCAAACCCAGGTCTCTGACATTACAGGCGGATTCTTTACCAGCTGAGCCACAAGGGAAGCTCAATTTGAGCAAAATCACACAGAAATACTAAGCCTAAGATTTACACCCACAGCCTCCTCCACGAACTGTGCTTATGTGTTTTTCTTGGTCCTGTTTGTGCCAACTTTAAAATAAAACAAGAATATAGAGAAAATAAATCATTAGTAATAGAAAAGAATTTATATTTACCAAAATGTATACACCATAAATAAGAATTATTCATTTTTTAGCAACATTGTTTATATATTGAAATTGCCTGTATAATAGAAAACAAAGAAAGTTAGCATAAATCCAAATGCAGACATCTGGAGAATGTGTTTTCAGACCGCTGTCCAATAAAACTAGAAAAAAAGTAAATTGAAAGAAAATTGACATGCAAAATTTTTTAAAACTATTCAATAAAGTAACAATTGGGCCAAGAAATCAATAAAAATTAAGGAATAAATTAAAAAAACAGTAATAAAATGTTTCCGAAATGATAAAATATTAACCCTTGTAAAAACTTAAACTCTATGGAATGAGGTCAAACCATCAATCAAAATGAATTTAGTAGTTTTAAAAATATTTTTGATGTGATAAAAAGTATAGAAGATAAATTAAGTATTCAACTTATTATCCTAGGAAAATTATCCAAAAGGAAAATTTAGGACAAAATTTGTTGTAATAAAAGCAAAATAAAATTTCATGTTGAATAAAATTTTACAGGGAAGAAATATGCCTTTAGCTATGTTCCTAACTTGATAAGATTCTGCACTGTTTTTATATAGGTTGAAATCTTTGGTGAGCAATTTTACTCCCATTCTTTCAAAATTCCTTGTTAAAATCTTATTAGTAACTTTGATATTTTTAGGAAACTAGACATGAATTTTCCAAATTTCAATCCCAATTCTTAACTATATTTCTTTTTCTGCTTTGCAATTATTTTCCAAATAGGTCAAACTTTCATTTTGCCATTTGAGAAAACAAAGAAAATTAATTGAAACCTGACAAATTCCCTTTGAAGTGCTAGGAGATAAAAATGGTTTACTTAACCATAAAAGGTAAGAATTTACTGACAAGCTGGCACATATTTGTTAAGGGAAAATGATACGTTTACAGTGGAAAAACTTGACTTATATCACCTTAATGAAGTAATCACAGTTAACATGACCAGTAACGGGACAAAGCAAAACCATGTGTCTGCAGATAGGACGCAAGGAGACAATGTCCATTCTTTGTCATTGCTGCTGAAGACGATAACCTGAATCTAACTGTGAGAAACCATTGGACAAACCTAAATTGAGGGTCATTCTATAAGCTAACTGGCCTACTCTGTTCCAAAATGGCAAACTCATGAAAAACAATAAGAATCAAGGGTGGTTTCAACTTAAAGGAGACCAAGAGCACATAATGGACATTACTGGGATTCACAGCAAAGTTTGAGTAAGATCTACAGACTAGATAGTGGTCTTAGAGCTGTGTTACTTTTCTGATTTTGATAATTGTATTAATACAAGAAAAAATTATGTAAGAAAAGTGTAATTGACTGAAAGAATGTCCTCAAACAATCCTTTCTAAAGGAATTTTAAAAGTTGTGCTTCAGACAAAGAGTAATCTCAGAACAATCTGACATGAGCAAAGGAATAAGGAACAAAGAATTTGCTTAACTAACATTGACTAGGAAATAATAACAACATTGTATTATGGAATAAAAGGAAAACCACCACAAGGAACTAAAATACTCAACAATATTAAATAGTTCAGATGTGTTTAGAGTGCTAAGACCTTTGCATTGTAGGACGGATAATAAGTATTTTCATTGATTTCAAACTTTGAGAAGCTCAGTGCTCATGATAGAAAGCTTAAGGTAACTACTCTAAGAATAGGAATGTGGTATTTATCTCCAAACTTATAGTGAAAAGAGATGGAATAATAAAATATAATAAATATTTTAAAAAGCAAGAAAGGAGAAAAAGCAACTTTGAAAGTGAAACCAAAACCACAAAAATAAATTCAAATATATTAATACCCATTATGGACATAAACGGAATAAATACATCAGTTGAAAAATTGGCATTTGGGGTCTGTTGATGTTTTTTCTCAGAATGGATTTAAAAACACATGCAATACAACTCAGTTATATCTTGTTGATAAAAAGTACATCTAAAACATAATGATCCAGAAATTCTGAAAACCAAAGAGTAAAAATAGTTATTCCTAACCAAACAAAAGTTGGTATCTTAGTATCATATAAAGAAAATTTAAAAAGAATGTAAAAGGATATTCCCAACTAAATGAAAATTGATATACTTAGATTAACATCATACGAAGGAATCTTTAAGGCAAAAAGTATTTTTAAAGATAAACAATATCATAATTTTTTAAAGTATTAGTTCACCATATTTTAAACTTGTATGTATCTAAAAACAAAATTTCAAAGTACATTAAGAAAACATTAAGGATTTACAAAAGAAATAGAGAAATCCAAAATATAATGGGATTTAATCATAGTTCTGAATAATTGATGAATTGAGCATACAAAAAATTCTTACATTTTTAAAAAATGTAGACCAATGATCTTATGCTTAAATGTCATTGTCGTTGTCCACATTCATAAACCATAACTAATTGTAGAAGACTCTCCACAGAAATCCTCTGGACACAAGTAAAAATGTGAACAGAAATGACTTACATGGCAGGGCCAGTTTGACATAATTCTTTTACAATTAATAGTTGTTGGAAAATGGAGTCTGGCCTGATTTACAATTATATCAACATTCACAGAGGCTGATTATAACAAATGTAAGGTTCACTGTGGCCAGAAGTTTTTTTTATCGCACTTTACAAATAGTGTTCTCTTTTAGCTGTGGAAGTCAAATGGTCTCTTTTGTGGATAGAAATTGTAATCAGGTTTTCATGTCATGCTTCCACATAGAGTGCCCAATCCTTAGGTGCGGTCCAGTTTCTTTAATATAAAACAAGAGACTCCCAGCAGGACCATGTAGATGAAAACCTTCTGTAGGCAGGAGATCCATCTTGGAGCATCTTGTTTCCTCTCCTTGCCCAGTTTTACCCGAGGCTCTCAGTACGGAAGCTTGCAGCTCTGCCTCAGTGGGCTTCAAGCCTGCGCCTTGCTCTCTCTCCTTCCTACCTGAAGCCTGGACACTTTTAACTTCTTCAAACCTTGGTTACTTCCTAAGCAGAATGGAAACCGTAGTTTCTAATCGATTGCATTGTTGTGAATCCTAAATGAGATACACTCAGAAAACTTTACCCAGAGATATTAACATTCTCCCTACCCCTCACCGTGGTCCTTAACCCCCTGTTACCCACTAGGCCTGAACAGCCACTGATAACCCTTCCACACGGGGCATGAAAGGACTAAGATCCATCACCTTCAGCTGATGTCATGCTCCGTCAGGTGCTTCCCTATCTCGGGCATCTACTCTCTTCCCTCAGTGTCCCTGCTCTGGGTCATAGTCGGGGTAATTTAGATGCCAAGCTTAGCAGCCAGGGAGGCTGTATCATGCTTTTCTTTCTGTAACCAGTGCTGTTGCTATTGTAGTGTTTTGTGTGCGCTGAACACCAGATCACTATTATTATCATCATCGCTGCAACTGATGACAATAATAAAACAATGTCTTGGGCTTTGGCGGATGATGTCCACTCTCCCCAGGCTGTTTGGCTGATTCTATCCTGTCCTCTCCGCCTGATCTAAAACAGATCCCTGAGTTGTCTCTTAGCTGATAATCTCTCTCCTACCTCATTTGATTTTACTCATTTTTTCCCCTCCAGATTTTAAATGATGAGCAAGCTCTGTACAGACTCTTCTCAAAGATGATTTAGTTTAGATTCAGCAGCAGTCTTGCAGGATCATGGAGAGAATGCTAAGTTTAATGCCACAATCATCTCAGCTCCTACAGAGTATTCATTTCATTGTCAGCTGGTGGGAACAGGCGATTGCCGTGGTAGAAGGCTGATTCCCTTTAGTAATGAAGCAAGGAAGGCACTGGGACATTTTCATTTCTGAATTCCAAGTGAGTACATATTGTCATTTCAGATGCTATTCCAAGAGCTATCATTTGCTGGAGTGCATCTGGTATCACATTTATTTACAGCATTCTAATTTTTCTTTAAAACTTAGGGAATGTGGGAAGAAACTGAGGTTATTGATTTTGGATATGTAGAACTCAGCTAGTAAGATAGGGTCCAAGTAATATTCTCCAAGGGAAAAATGCTCAATTTCTCATTATTTCTTATACTGAAGACAGTATTGGCAAGAATAATTGAAAATAGGTAATGGGCAATCAGCCAGAGGGTTTATTTGATAGCAAAGAGACATCCGAGTCCCAGGGAGAGAAAATCAAGTTGTAAGGGAGGTGAAGTCCTACCATGTAGTAATAATGGAAAGCTGTGCACCTTTTTACTTTGATACTGAATCGTCTCTCATCCTGCGCTAACTGAGATGAGGAACACAATTTTATTGTATAAAAAATAAAGGAAAGAAAAATGGAAGAGTTGTATAACATAATGATAATTGCCTTGCCCTGAGAAAAATCCACAATACAAAAGGAAACTGTAACACAATACTGAAAAATGAACTCAATATAATTAAACAAGTAACCGAGGATGTAAAAGACAACCACAAAGCGGAAGCTGAAAATTGTCAACAATAGCATATAATGTTAGATTAAAATAGGGTGATATTTTTATTAAAAAATAGGATGACATACAAGGAAAAATGTGTGAGCCAAGGGTTTTACATGTGATCCTTCAGTTTTTATAGCTATAGAAAACCAATTTTAGCCATGTAAGAACTTGGAATGTTGCACTTACAATTTTTTCCTGAGGAACCTGCCAGAGAACAACCAATCAAGAGATAATTTTAGGGACTTCCCTGGTGATCCAGTGGCTAAGATGCCGTGGTCCCAAAGCAGGGGGCCCAGGTCTAATCCCTGGTCAGGGAACTAGATCCCACATGCTACAGCAAAGACCCAGCACAACCAAATAAATAAATGAATTTTTTTAAGAGATAATTTTAGCAAAGCCCTTCTAGTCAACATTGTTGCATGTTGATTGCATGTTGCATTGTTGCATTATCCATCCAAGAGTAAAACAAAGATGAGAATAAGGGTGGAATATTAGAATGTAAATGTTAAATGGTTTGGGTAAATAGAAACAACTCAATGGTTTAAGTAAATAGAAACAACTGAAAAATGGGAGAGGAAAGGATAAAGTTAACAAATATGAAAAAGTTATAGAGAAAACCTTAAAATACTTTTGAAATGTACATTATATTTGAACAAATGGAAAGGTATTCCATATTATTTGAAAGAATAAGCATCATCAAGATGCTAATTCTATCCAAGATAATATAAACTCTAATAAAAATACCTTTTTAAAAAATGACAGAATTAGATGAACTGAGATTAGATAAATGAGATGAAAAGGTTATATAAAAAATTTAATGAAGCTCAAATTACTATGGAGAGAAAAAAACAGGAGAAAAAGGGCAATGGGAAGTAAGAAGATTAGCGGGAATAGATATTAAAACATACTACATAAACCTCTAATTAAAACAGTGTGGACTGGTGCATGGACTTCTCTGGTGGGTCAGTGGTAAAGACTCGGCCTGCCACTGCGGGAGATGTAGATTCCATTCCTGGGTTGGGAAGATCCCCTGGAAAAGGAAATGGCAACCCACTCCAGTATTCTTTCCTGGAGAATCCCATGGACAGAGGAGCCTGGCAAGCTACAGTTCATGGGGTCACAAAGAGTCAGACACAGCTTAGCGACTGAGCACACACACTCAGAGTGATGCGTTAATATAGACTGACTGACATTCTAGGGAAACACACAGAAAAATAAAAAATTAGATCCAAGTCTGTAGGACGCTGTATGTATGCTAAATCAATGGTGAAAGATAAGTTTTCCAACTGGAAAAATATTGAAAAAAGATAAAATTAAATTCTAGCCTCCAACTATACATAGGAATAAAATCCACTGATTGAACAGATATCTGAATATTTAAGAAATAAAAAATTCTATAAAAGAAATTCTATAAAACCTATGCATGTACCAGAAAAATAATGAATTCCTGTATCAACTAGAAATGGAGAAAGCATACTTAAGACTAAAGCACTTGACACTATTAAAGAAAAGAGAAAAAAGTTCAACCTCAAAAATTTATAAGGCAAATAAAAAAGTTTAAAAGGAGAATAAGAGATTTAGCGAGGGAAGGAAAAGATTTGCTTTGCTACTGTAGTTAGTCGTTTGCCTTCCCAATTTGATCTTAAATAGTTTTGAATAAAGAGTCTGGATAATATGATTTCTAAAGTTCCTTCAATATTAATGTTTCAGATTTCTAGCATGCCTGAACCACCCAAAGACAGGAAAAAAAGAGTTACATGTTTGGTTGAATATTGGTCTTTTTATTCCCTTCCCAGTAATCTGAGTATTTTCTTTTAAACTCTTCACCGAATCATAAAACGCAGGCCCTGTTCCACTGTTTCTTCTCCCGATGGCCTTCACTTCTTATTACTCCTCTCAATATGGAGATCCTGCCATTAGCCCATGAGCAGTTATTTAAATCTCATGAATCAGAATTTCTGTTTCCTCAAGCCCTCCAGCATCCAGGACCTTTGGAATTTAACAGTAAATAGAAAACAGTTGATTGAGGTCCTTGTGTTTATGGGGTGAGGGTGATGCAGTTAACTCAGAGCTTTTGCCTTGGGAAAGGTTGTAGGGAAAGAAAATATCCAATAACAGGAAATAAGTTCCATGACCTTTGACTATGATGTGTATCAGTGGTAATTTGTGAAAATAAAGTGTAAGAGGATGAAGAGACAGATGTGGAAGAGAAACAATAGTTCTATCAGAAATAGGAAGTCAATTGTAATTTTATTCTAGATAAATATACAACTGTTAGCTATTTAGAATTTATTACAAAAATTGTTTGAAGTTGCTTAAAACAGAAGATGCACTTCTTTTTTTTCTACTAAAGTATAGCTGATTTACAATATTGTGTTAATTTTAGATGTATAGCAAAATGATTTAGTTATATACATATTATTTTCCATTATAGGTTATTATACAATATTGAATTTAGTTTCCTATGTTATATAGTAAATCTTCGTTGCTTATCTATTTTATGATAGAGGTTTATATCTGTTAATCCCAAACTCCTAATTTAATCTCCCATCTCTTTCTCTTTTGGTAACCATAAATTTGTTTTCTTTGTCTGTGAGTCTGTTTCTGTTTTGTATGTAGAGTCACTTGTGTTATGTTTTAGATTCCACATATAGGTGATTACAGTATTTGTCTTTCTCTGCCTGGCTTACTTAACTAACTATATATTCTCTGTGTGTGCTCAGCTGCTCACTCATGTCTGACCCTTTGCAATCCCATGGACTACAGCCCGCCAGGCTTCTCTGTCCATGGAATTTTCCAGGCAAGAATACTGGATTGCCATTTCCTTCTCCAGGGAATCTTCCCCACCCAGGGATAGAATGCGCATCTCTTGCATCTCCTGCATTGGCAGGCAGATTCTTTACCACTAGTGCCACCTGGGGAGTGGGCATAATATTCTCTAGGTCTATCCATGTTGCTGAAAATGGCAATATTTCATTTTTTAATGAATGAGTAATATATATGTGCATATATATAGATCACATCTTTTTAAGCTGAGCATCTATTGATGGACACTTGGATCATTTCTTTGTCTTGGCTATTGTAAATGATCCTGCTATGACTATTGGGGTGCAGGTATCTTTTTGAATTAGAGTTTTCATTTTCCAGATATATACCCAGGAATGAGATATCTGGGTCATATGGTAGCTCTATTTTTAGTGTTTTAAGGAACCTGCATACTGTGCTCCATAGTGGCTACACCAATTTACATTTCTACCAAAAGTGTTAGGGGGTAGAAGACTCATCTCTAAAGGGAAAAAAATCATATGGTGTGTGAGATTGAAGGTAATTATATATAAAACCTTGGGTATAAATAGTGTCAAGATTATGTATTTATTTAAGGCATGATATTGTAGAAGCTAAAGCCAAAAAAGGAGAGTTGTGTTATGTAATCCCTATTGTCATAAAAGTTAGCATAACATCTTCTTTGAATTAATAGTTCTATTTATTTATTTATTTAACATCTTTTTAAGAGAGAAGAGAGAATGATTTGTCTATTGCTGAATTCTTTCAGTAGCTTGTTTACCTAAAGGATCATTATACAGGCCCAGGAAAGATTTAACACTGGGTCTGGAACTAGTTTCCTTTCCTCAGGGATGCCTGAGGTAAGATTGACCTGAACTTGTGCAAACACTGACTTACGGAACAGCAATGCTTTTAGAAGAGCTCCAAAGAATAGCAACGAGAGATGAGAAAGCCTTCTTTAGAGATCAATGCAAAGAAATAAGGGAAAATAATAAAATAGGAAAGACTAGAGATCTCTTCAAGAAAATTAGAGATACCAAGGGAACATTTCATGCAAAGATGGGCTCAATAAAGGACAGAGATTGTATGGACCTAACAGAAGCAGAAGATATTAAGAAGAGGTGGCAAGAATACAGAGAAGAACTATACAAAAAAGATCTTCATGACCCAGATAAGCACAACGGTGTGATTACTCACCTAGAGCCAGACATCCTGGAATGTGAAGTCAGGTGGGCCTTAGGAAGCATCACTACAAACAAAGCTAGTGGAGGTGATGGAATTCCAGTTGAGCTATTTCAAATCCTAAAAGATGATGCTGTGAAAGTGCCGCACTCAATAGGCCAGCAAACCTGGAAAACTCAGCAGTGGCCACAGGACTGGAAAAAGTCAGTTTTCATTCCAATCTCAAAGAAAGTCAATGCCAAAGAATGCTCAAACTGCTCCAAGCCAAGCTTCAGCAATACATGAACTGTGAACTTCCAGATGTTCAAGTTGGTTTTAGAAAAGGCAGAGGAACCAGAGATCAAATTACCAACATCCGCTGGATCATCGAAAAAGCAAGAGAGTTCCAGAAAAACATCTATTTCTGCTTTATTGACTATGCCAAAGCCTTTGACTGTGTGGATCACAATAAACTGTGGAAAATTATTGAAGAGATGGGAATACCAGACCACCTGACCTGCCTCTTGAGAAATCTGTATGCAGGTCAGGAATCAACAGTTAGAGCTGGGCATTAATTAAACAACAGACTGATTCCAAATTGGGAAAGGAGTACATCAAGGCTGTATATTGTCACTCTGCTTATTTAACTTATATACAGAGTACATCATGAGAAATGCTGGGCTGGAAGAAGCACAAGCTGGAATCAAGATTGCTGGGAGAAATATCAATAACCTCAGATATGCAGATGACACCACCCTTATGGCAGAAAGTGAAGAACTAAAGAACTTCTTGATGAAAGTGAAAGAGGAGAGTGAAAAAGTTGGCTTAAAGCTCAGCATTCAGAAAACTAAGATCATGTCATCTGGACCCATCACTTCAAGGGAAATAGATGGGAAAACAGTGGAAACAGTGGCTGACTTTATTTGGAGAGGCTCCAAAATCACTGCAGATGGTGACAGCAGCCATGAAATTAAAAGACACTTACTCCTTGGAAGGACAGTTATGATCAACCTAGACAGCATATTAAAAAGCAGAGACATTACTTTGTCAACAAAGGTCCATCTAGTCAAGGCTATGGTTTTTCCAGTGGTCATGTATGGATGTGAGAGTTGGCCTATAAAGTTGAGCGCCAAAGAATTGATGCTTTTGAACTGTGGTGTTGGAGAAGACTCTTGAGAGTCCCTTGGACTGCAAGGAGATCCAACCAGTCCATCCTAAAGGAGATCAGTCCTGGGTGTTCATTGGAAGGACTGATGCTAAAGCTGAAGCTCCAATACTTTGGCCACCTGATGTGAAGAGCTGACTCATTTGAAAAGACCCTGATGTTGGGAAAGATTGAAAGCAGGAGGAGAAGGAAAGGACAGAGGATGAGATGGTTGGATGTCATCACCGAGTCAATGGGCATGAGTCTGGGTAAACTCCGGGAGTTAGTGATGGACAGGGAGGCCTGACGTGCTACAGTTCAAGGGGTCACAAACAGTCGGACCTGACTGAGTAACTGAACTGAACTGAACTGCACTTGGTTTACCTAGTTTGAGTCTTATAAATAAATCTGAAATTTATGGAATTATGTGCTGCAACTGTGTTGAAGTGAAGGTGAAAGTTGCTCATTCGTGTCTGACTCTTGGTGACCCTATGGACTATACAGTCCATGGAATTCTCCAGGCCAGAATACTGGAGTGGGTAGCCTTTCCCTTCTCCAGGGGATCTTCCCAACCCAGGGATGGAACCCAGGTCTCACACATTGCAGGTGAGTGCTTTACCAGCTGAGTCACAAGGGAAGCCCAAGAATACTGGAGTGGGTAGCCTATTCCTTCTCCAGGGGATCTTCCCGACCCAGAAATGAAACCAGGGTCTCCTGCATTGCAGGTGGATTCTTTACCAGCTGAGCTCTCAGGGAAGCTCATTGAAGAATAGAATTTAATTAGGTAACCGGAACAGGTCTGTATGTATGATGAATGAGGCATAATTCTTTGTAACCCCATAGACTGTAGCCCGCCAAGCTCCTCTGTCCATGGGATTTCCCAGGCAAGTATACTGGAGTGGATTGCCATTTCCTACTCCATTATAAGGCTAAGTCTGTGTTCATTGGTTTTCCTGTGCTTAACTTGTACCCAATTAGACAGCATAATTCTGAAAGCAAATGAGCTCAGGTGCAGAAATGAGTACTCTGAGAGCTGCATCTGATATTTGAGGCCTCAAGGATATTGGTGCTGCTTGCATTATTATGCTGAATTCTTTGCTAATCATTTAGCTTATTTCAAAAGACTCATTTCATTGATTGATAATTCAGGGCTTTGTGATTGTACAGGTATAGTGAACAGTATAAGACACAGCATCTCCCAGTTCCTTTTAGAAGGGATGCTGACACATTCTTCTCGTAACTATTCCTTATAAGCAAACTTCATAGCATCTGAAGCGCCAACACAGTGAAAGCAAACTGTTTCTAAAGGGATTCAAAGCTCTCTGGGACACACGTGTGGTTTCTTAAGGGTTTGGGCTCTGTTCAAGTCTTGAATTTCAAAAATCTAGAGTGATGAATTACTAGCAGGTTCTATAGTCTCCCTTTCACGTATTAGTGATGTCTTCAGGGCTTATATCAAGAGCTTTGCAGGGATCCACTCCTAGAGAATGCCTGATATGTATTTGTTGAGTACAAAAATGTCTTTAAGATTTAGAAACAAGACGTAAAATATTAAATTGACATGGCCATATATTTTAAAAGATTCTTCTTTTCTTTCCTATGGTTTGGATGCACGACAATTATTGTATGATCTATTGACCATTTATAGTGATCACTGAACAGCAAATGCCAATTCTGAACGCATTAAAGTCTGAATCATTCTTTTATGAGTACTGCTTGCTTATAAGAGCACTCACTATATATGCTTTGTATTTAGAAGTTGTTAGATGCATAGTGCTTGTCTGTTTTCCTCTTTTTTAAAACTTAAAAATATTTTCCCTAATAAATGTTCCTGCTGGATAAAGAAGGTATGATTCAGTGCACATAAATATTGTTTTGCTCCTGGAAAACTTCTCATTATAAGTTGATGAATGGTCTTTTAGCTGATTCAACTGAATCAGTCTCCTAGAGTTTATCACAATAAATTTGTATTTTTTTATCTGTAAGTATGAGTATCAGACCCTGCCCTCATGGGAAGTCTACCAGAGTGATGATTCCTAGGGAGGCCCTACTTATAACTGTGAAACTTTCCATCTGTTCTAAGTATACCTAATAGTGGAAATACCTCCTTGTTAGGAAAGCAAAGTGTGGGGGGTGGGGAACAAAATAAAATAACTTTAAAAATGGGAATTCAAAAAATAAAATTATGAAATCTCTTTTGAGTCGTGGCTCCCTAAATCCCTGAGTTACATTGGTACAGTGAATACTTATTTTACATTCTGAATGTATTGATATTTTACTGGACAGTATTTCTGTATCAGGGCTTCCCAGGTGGTGCAGTAATCTGCCTGCCAGTGCAGGAGATGCAGGAAATGTGGGTTCAATCCCTGGATTGGGAAGATCCCCTGAAGGAGAAAATAGCAACCCACTCCAGTATTCTTGCCTGGAAAGTAACGTGGACAGTGAAACCTGGAGGACCACTATCCATGGGGTTGTAGAGTCAGACATGCCTTAGAGACTGAGCACACATACATTGTCTATATCACACCCCAGGTTGACATGTTTAATCAAATCCATTTAAATACCACATATTTTTAAATGCCTGTTTTTGCTTAGCACTGGAGCTTGTGTTAGGGATACAAGATTTTAGCAAGATACTTAGAGCTTCCTCCCTTGGGGAGACTACTATCTCCAGGGAGAAACAGACATTTAATTAAGCACTCAAGTGATTATTTAATTATACTTGTGAGAAATACCTCAAAGGACAGGAGCTCCGAGCAATGGAAGGCTATAAACAGATGATCTAATGTGAAATGAGGTTCAGAGAAGTTTCTTAATTGTCCAAAATCTTACGGCTTAGAGGTAGCAAAGCAGAAATTTGCATCCAGGTAGAACCTTACTCTGATGCATTACATTTACTACCTCCAGCTACGCAGATAAAATAGTGGTACAGAGTGCCTCGTGGGTAAGATGAGTGGTGCATCAGTTTTCTAAGATTGCTGTAACATATCACTAAACATTCAGTAGTTTATCTTATGTTATCTAGGTTAGAATTCCAACAGTTCTCATGGGCTAAAGTCAAGGTGTCAGCAGATCTGCGTCCCTTTCTGGAGGGTCTAGGGGGAAATCTGTTTCCTTGAAGAATTTTCCATCTTCAAGAGGCTACCTGTGTTCTTTGTCTCATGATCTTCTGTCTCCCTCTTCAGTAATGATGAGCAGGGTCCTTCTCACATCACATCACTCTGACATACTCTTCCGCTTCCTTTTTCCATTTTTAAGGACTCTTGTGATTACATGAAACCCACGCAAATAATCCAAGATAATTTTCTATTTTAAAATAGCTGATTAGCAAACTTAATTCAATCTGTGACCTTAATTCCCCCTTGCCATGTAAAGCAGCATGTTTACTGGTTCCAGGTATAAAGATATAGACAAGTTTGGGGGTCGTCCTTCGACCTAACACAGAAGGTGGGTGGGAAGGTTTCATAAAGAGAAAACTGAAACAGCATGAACAGACCCAGAAAAGAGGGGTTTCAAGTGACGGAGAAGAGTAGTAAATTTGATTGCTTTTCCTCTAGTTCATAGGCACACTAATGGGGAGGTTATGAAAGAAATGTAGTGGACGCTAGTTAGAATAGTCAGTGGTAGGCCAGATAATAGTGGCCTCGACTAGCTGGTTACACAAGTAGGGTTTACCCCATGAGCAGTGGCATGGCACTGAAGAATTTCAGCAAGCCACAGTATGGTCAGGCTCTATTTTAGCTTTATTCCATCTCAAATATAAATGGGAACATATTCTCCTCCCTGACCCACTAGAACCATATGCAGTGATGAACCTGGCTGAATGCTAAGCAGCATGGTTCTCAATAGATGCTCTTTTCAAGACACCACCAGCCTGTGAAGAAGCAAGAAGGGGCCCCTGAAACCAGCACTGGCCAGCCAGAGACTTCCTCACTTTAGCCATGACATCTCTCTCTCTCTCTCTCTCTCTCTCTCTCTCTCTCTCTTTAATCTTCAAGATAAACAGGTTAGGGAGGGGGTGGCCAAGATGTCAGAGTTAAAAGACCCTGAGCTCACCTCCTCTTATGAGCACACCAAAATTACAACTATTTGCAGAGCAACTATTGATGAGAAAGACCAGAAGCCTAGCAAAAAAACATATCTTCTACAATTAAAAATATGAAGAAGGTACCACAGTGAGATAGGTGGAAGGATGGAGACATGGTACAGTTAAGACCCACAAGCCCTGGATGGTCAACCCACAAAGGGGAAGAAAATAACAATTGCTGAAGTCCTCCTCAAGAAGTGGGAATTGAGCCCCATGTCAGGCTCCCCAGCCCAGGCATCCTGCACTGGAAAGACAAGCCCAGGACATCTGGCTTTGAAAGCCAGGAGGGCTTACTTTCTGGGGTCAGAGGGCTGTGGGGGAGACTCTCCTGTTAAAGGGTGCACGCAGAGGTTCACACACTTTGGGACCCAGGGCAGAAGCAGTCATTTGAAAGGAGACTGGGCCAGACCCACCTCCTGATTTTGGAGGGCTATGTGCAAAGAATCAAGCTGTACTACTTTGTCAGAGCATGAGTAAAAATAAATTCAAAATAAATTCAGAACAGATTAATGACTTAAATGTAAGATCCGAAACTATAAAACTTAGGGAAGAAAATATAGGCAGTGAGGTCTTTGACATAGGTCTTAATAATATTTTTTTTTGGCTGTATGTCCATTTTTTCGGTTGTATCTCCTCAAGCAAGGGAAATTGAAGAAAAAATAAATGAATGAGACTCTATCAAACTAACAAGCTTCCACACAGCAAAGCAATAACAAAGCTGACTTACTGAATAGGAGAAAATAGTTGCAAGTGATATATCAATAAAGGGTCAATACCAAAATATTCAAAGGACTCATACAACTCAACACTAAAAAAAAAAAAAAAAAAAATCACTCAATTGAAAAATGGGCAGAGCATCTGTACAGATGTTTTTTCAAAGAAGACATAGAGATAGCCAACAGGCACATGAAGAGATGCTTAACAGCATTAATCATCAGTTCAGTTCAGTTCAGTTCAGTTAAGTTGCTCAGTCGTGTGTGACTCTTTGAGACTCCATGGACTACAGCACACTAGGCCTCCCTGTCCAATACCAACTCCTGGAGTTTACTCAAACTCATGTCCATTGAGTCAGTGATGCCATCCAGGAATCTCATCCTCTGTTGGCCCCTTCTTCTCCTGCCTTCAGTCTTTCCCAACATCAGGGTCTTTTCCAATGAGTCAGCTCTTCGCATCAGGTGGCCAAAGTACTGGAGTTTCAGCTTCAACATCAGTCCTTCCAATGAATATTCAGGACTGATCTCCTTTAGGATGGACTGGTTGGATCTCCTTGCAGTCCAGGGGATGCTCAAGAGTCTTCTCCAACACCACAGTTCAAAAGCATCAATTCTTTGGCACTCAGCTTTCTTTATAGTCCAACTCTCACATCCATGCATGACTACTGGGAAAAGCATAGCCTTGACTAGACGGACTTTTGTTGGCAAAGTAATGTCTCTGCTTTTTAATATGCTGTCTAGGTTGGTCATAACTTTCCTTCCAAGAAATAAGCATCTTTTAATTTCATGGCTGCAATTAACATCTGCAGTGATTTTGGAGTCCCCAAAAATAAAGTCATCCACTGTTTCCACTGTTTCCCCATGTATTTCCCATGCAGTGATGGGACTGGATGCCAAGATCTTAGTTTTCTGAATGTTGAGCTTTTTTTTTTTTCAATTTTTTTTTATTAGTTGGAGGCTAATTACTTCACAACATTTCAGTGGGTTTTGTCATACATTGACATGAATCAACCATAGAGTTACACGTATTCCCCATCCCAATCCCCCCTCCCACCTCCCTCTCCACCTGACTCCTCTGGGTCCTCCCAGTGCACCAGGTCCGAGCACTTGTCTCATGCATCCCACCTGGGCTGGTGATCTGTTTCATCATAGATAATATACATGCTGTTCTTCTGAAACATCCCACCCTCGCCTTCTCCCACAGAGTCCAAAAGTCTGTTCTGTACTTCCATGTCTCTTTTTTGGTTTTGCATATAGGGTTATCGTTACCATCTTTCTAAATTCCATATATATGTGTTAGTATGCTGTAGTGTTCTTTATCTTTCTGGCTTACTTCACTCTGTATAATGGGCTCCAGTTTCATCCATCTCATTAGAACTGATTCAAATGAATTTTTTTTAATGGCTGAGTAATATTCCATGGTGTATATGTACCACAGCTTCCTTATCCATTCATCTGCTGATGGGCATCTAGGTTGCTTCCATGTCCTGGCTGTTATAAACAGTGCTGCGATGAACATTGGGGTGCACGTGTCTCTTTCAGATCTGGTTTCCTCAATGTGTATGCCCTGAATGCTGAGCTTTAAGCCAACTTTTTCACTCTCTTCTTTCACTTTCATCAAGAGGCTCTTTAGCTCTTCTTCACTATCTGCCATAAGAGTGGTGTCATCTGCATATCTGAGGTTATTGATATTTCTCCTGTCAATCTTGAGTCTAACTTGTGCTTCATCCAGCCCAGCGTTTCTCATGATGTACTTTGCATATGAGTTAAATAAGCAGGGTGACAGTATACAACCTTGATGTACTCCTTTCCCAATTTGGAACCAGTCTATTGTTCCATGTCCAGTTCTAACTGTTGCTTCCTGACCTGCATACAGATTTCTCAAGAGGCAGGTAAAGTGGTCTGGTATTTCCATCTCTTCAATAATTTTCCACAGTTTATTGTGATCCACACGTTCAAAGGCTTTGGCATAGTCAATAAAGCAGAAATAGATGTTTTTCTGGAACTCTCTTGCTTTTTCGATGATCCAGCAAATGTTGGCAATTTGATTTCTGATTCCTCTGCCTTTTCTAAAACCAGCTTGAACATCTGGAAGTTCACGGTTTACATGTTGATGAAGCCTAGCTTGGAGAATTTTGAGTATTACTTTGCTAGTGTGTGAGATGAGTGCAATTGTGTGGTAGTTTGAGCATTTTTTGACATTGCCTTTCTTTGGGATTGGAATGAAAACTGACCTTTTCCAGTCCTGTGGCCACTGCTGAGTTTTCCAAATTTGCTGACATATTGAGTGCAGCACTTTCACAACATCATCTTTTAGGATTTGAAATACCTCAACTGGAATCACCTCCACTAGCTTTGTTCATAGTGATGCTTCCTAAGGTCCACTTGGCTTCACATTCCAGGATGTCTGGCTCTAGGTGAGTGATCACACCATCGTGATCATCTGGGTCATGAAGATCTTTTTTGTACAGTTCTTCTGTGTATTCTTGCCACCTTTTCTTAATATCTTTTGCTTCTGTTAGATCCATTAATCATCAGGGAAATGCAAATCAAACCCACACTGAACTGTCACTGCAGACCTGTTAGAATGGCTATTATCAAAAAGACAACAAATAACAAGTGTTATTGAGGATGTGGAAAAAGGGAACTCTTGGGCCCTTTTGGTGGGGATGTAAACTGATGCAGCAACTATGGAAAACAGTATGTATAGTCTTCAAAAGGTTGAAAATAAAACTACCATATAATCCTGCAGTTCCATTCCTGAGAATTTATCCAAAGAAAACAAAACCACTGATTAGAAAAGACATGCATCTCTATGTTCATTATAAGTTTATTTACAATAATCATGATATGGAAGCAATCTAAGTGTCCATGAATGAATAAAGAAGAGATGGTATGTATATATACACATGTGTATATATAATGTATATATACATATATAATGTGAAGGGAGGTGAAGGAAAGAAATATTACAGGGAGATTAAGAGGTACAAACTCCAAGTTGCAAAACAATGAGTCATGGGTATGAAACGTACAGTGTTGAGAACAGAGTACAGTGATAGATCATAACTAGATTATCGTCATGATCATTTTGAAATGTATAGAAATATTGAATCAATATGTTATGTAACGGAAACTAACATAGTTTGTAGGTCAATTATGATACTCCAAAAGCAAGTAAGCAAACAAACTCATAGAAAAGAAGATCAGATTTGTGATTATCAGAGGCAGAGGGGAGGAGGAATTGGATGAAGGCAGTCAAAAGTTACAAACTCCCAGTTATAAGATAAATAAGTACTGGGGATGTAATGTAGAAGATACTAATTATAACTAACAATGCTGTCTGTTACTTGTGAGTTGTTAAGAGAGTAAATCCTAAGAGTTCTCATCACAAGGAGAATTTTTTTTCTATTTTATAATTTGGTGTCTGTATGAGACGTTGGATGTTCACTAAACTTACTGTGATAATCATTCGATGATGTGGTGATGGTTTAGTCGCTAACTTGTGTCCAACTCTGCAAACCATTGGACTGTAGTCTGCCAGGATCCTCTCTCCATAGGATTTCCCAGGCAAGAATACTGAAGTGGGTTGCCATTACCAACTCCAGGGGATCTTCCTGACCCAGGGATCAAACCCAGGTCTCCTGCATTGCAGGCAGATTCTTTATGGTCTGAGCCATCAGGGAAACCCTTGATGATGTATGTAAGTTAAATCATTATGCTGTCTGCCTTAAACTCACACAGTGCTGTATGTCTGTTATATTTCAGTGATACTGGAAGAAAAGAAGATAACCACATAAAAAATCAGTATTCCTCTCATGGGTGGGTAAGTCATTTCCTGCCTTGTCAACATTTAAGCCTCCAGTAAAATATACCTTTAGTTTTATTGCAGGTTCATTAGACTCTACCAGTCTTTTAGTAATGAAAAGTCCTACCTATTACATCTAACACATCTCTCTATTTTCTCTTTGGTTATCTTCTATTAATTTGAAACACATTTACTAAGGAGGATAAAGTATACAGTGTACAAGGTGACAACTTCATACATTGGCATTTTCCAAAATCCCCAACTTTTTACCATACAGTCACTCACCAATATAAGACCCTTTAAAGTAAGTTTTCATACTTAAAAAACAAAGACTTAATTTGTGATAATTAAGGTAAGTTGGTAAGTAAACTAGTCAATAAAGCAAGAAATAAATTCTTTATCCTGTCTTTCTTACCAAATGTGTATCATTCTTTAGCCAAGTATTAATAGAGGAGATATTTTTTTATAAAGGAATTCCAGCTTAAAAAATGGTAGAAGTGAAAAATCATCATTATACAAATTCTAATAGATTATTCAACTTAAGTAATAATCATAAATGACTTAACATCATAAAAAGGGATAATATTGGACATTTTGTGTTCCTCCTGGAAGAATGTTACCTCCTCTGTGAAGTAAGTCCAGAAAAAGTTGACCCTGATTCTGCTCAAGCTTCAAGATCTAACCACCAATTTTAGAACTATGGAGTTTATAAAGGAACATGTTAAATGCCCTAGTGGATACAATGATAACATTCAGACAACAGGACAGATGCCATAGTTGCTTCAACAATTAAGTTTCAAAGAGAATGAAGAAAAGTAGAGGGGGATCTGATAAATTACAATTAATTGCGAGGTGGGTCTTATTGAATTGCAGTTCAAAACAAAAAAAAAAAACCAACTGAATTTAAGCTATTGGAAATGTGAAACTTTCAAGATATTTAATGATATTGAAGTACTGTTACTTCGTTTTTAGATATTACAATGGCATTATGGCACTGTATATAAAATAGTACTTAATTTTTAGGGATACGTATGTACTATCTTCCAGTACAGGAGAAGGGGAGAGATGAAACGGTTGACCATGAGTTGATGACTTTTAAATCAGAGACCTGAGAGCATGAGGACTCATCATGCTCTTTGGTTTGAAATTTTTCATAAGAAGTTAAAGTAGATCTTTCCTTTGCATATGTTATCAATCTTTTCAGGTATTTTATTTAATCTGGTCAGTCATTGTATTATCCAAACAATTCCAATGAAAGCATTTACATTTTTACTTGGCAGGTAATGATCTTGTACCACACTGACATCCCACATCATAAATTGAGTTTATTGGCAGATACTTAGAGTTTAATTATCAACACCAGTCAATTACTTCTCATTCCATGTGGTAAAATCATGCTATGGTTGACATATCAAAGGGAAGATATATGACCTTTAATCTTAGAACATATACAAATACTGACTGGATAAAACTTAGCACCATGGACTATAAATCATTATGTCTGCATTGTAGCCTTAGCTCTGCCTATCAAATCACAGTCGTTTATGGCTTTTCAGATGAACTGATTTTTGAATAGGGCTAATAATACTCACTTAAAGGAGAATGATGGGGATTACTGTATTTGACAGTGTTTTAGCTCTTAGCCTGAAGTTTTAATTGATGGTTTAAAAATGTAATTAATTAATGAAAATAATTTCAGCCTTAGCATGTTTGATAAAATATCTGTGATATCTGTTACTGACATGTTTAACAGTTAAAATACAGACTTTGGGAGTTTCCTGTGTTATAGGCAATGACAACAACTCAATTAGTGCTTCTATAAAGGCCATGTTAATTTTTTAATATGGCTCCTTACAAAAGTTTCACCCAGTTTAAATTAGTCTCTGCCATCTTTTCTCTTGTAGTTATTCATGGAAATAAGTGAGACCACAAAGTCTGACATAGATAACAAACAGGAACGAGTACAATGACATTAAGAGTGACTGCCACTTTCATTACCTATTGAGGATCTTGGTCTGGTCTTCCTTCTGACTTTTCAGATTTTACATACTATCTCAATACTCTAGGCTTGGAAGATTGGGCTTCTCTGGTGGCTCAGACAAGCAAAGAATCCACCTTCAATGCAGGACACCCAGATTCAATCCCTGGGTCAGGGAGATTCGCTGGAGAAGGAAATGGCAGCCCACTCCGGTATTCTTGTCTGGAGAATTTCATGGACAGAGGAGCCTGGCTGGCTACAGTTCATAGGGTTGCAAAGAGTCTGTCATAAAATGACTGAGCGACTAACACTTTCACTTTTCACATGAGGAATGGAAATCAAAGCATGAAGCTCAGAGTTATTTCTGATATCTTTTGATATCAGAATCACAGGAGTTTCTTCATTGCTTTGAGTAAGGAGGTTTATTTAAAAGACACCTAAAATGATTAGTCTATACTCTAGTCCCACCTCAGAATTCCTAGTATTTCTGTCTAAAGCTGTTATTGCCCTGTTATCACAGAAGCAAACTTAAGCTGCTTTTGAAAATGTAGTCATAAATTTGTGCTGCTTTAGCCACGTGCTGGGCTTCCCAGGTGGAGCCAGTGGTAAAGAATCCGCCTGCCAATGCAGGAGACACAAGAGATGTGGATTGGATCCCTGAGTCGGGAAGATCGCCTGGAGAAGGAAATGGCAAGCCACTCCAATATTTTGCTTGGAAAATTCCATGGACAGAGGAGCCTGGGAGGCTGCAGTCTGTGGAGTCGCAAGAAGTTGGTGAGGACTGAGCCACAGAACGCACACACTGCCACGTGCTTATTCCCAGCTTCCTCTGTGAACCTCGCTCTGCAGAGAACCTGGCTGTTACACTGGCCCAGTTTGTGGCTGCAAAACAATGGCTCCTTATGCAAAACTGTTTGGTAAGAGGAGTGTTCCTGGGACCATGGCCTCATGACTATGAAATTCTAATCAAGCAAGGAAACCTTTAAAACGGAACCGTCACACTCGGTTGCCTACACAGTGAACCCTGAGAGCCTCAATTTCTCAGAAGGCTGAGAAATTTTTTGGACTGAGATCTTGGCAGTGGCTATTTTAATTCTTAATTTTAATTAACTATTTTAATTCTTTTGAATACTGAAATACTCTCCTTTTAGTTTAATTCTCGTGGCCTTTAGAATAGATAGTGGCTTTACTGAGCTATGATCAGAAGCAATCTTTACTTACAGTCTCCACCATAGATGGCTGATTTAATTGCCTCGTGAATGCTGTGTGCTCAATGGCTTAGTCATGTCTGACTCTGAGGCCCTGTGGACTGTAGACTGCCAAGTTCCTCTACCCATGGAATTTTCCAGGCAAGAATACTGGAGTGGGTTGCCATTTCCTCCTTCAGGGGATCTTCTTGTCCCAGAGATCCAACCCACATCTCTTGCGTCTCCTGCATTGGCAGGCAAGTTCTTTACCATTAGTATCACCTGGGAAGCCCCTTTACTGCTTTAAATATTATCTACAATGCAAGATTTTAATAATTCGAAATGGAGGGTCCTAAATAAATTGGGGAAAAAACCTGTATGGTAAATCTATAATTCTAAATGAGTGATCATTATATATTCACAAAAAATTCTCTAAAGATGTAGGAATATTTGTTTTGCAAAATAGAAGTAACTTAATTTTCCCTCATTGTAAAAGGAATATATGCATATTCATTGCAAATAATTATTTGTCTGAAGAAAATTATTATTATTATTTTTTAAGAAGAAAATTAAAATCACTACAATTTCATCACTGGAGGATGAATTCTGCTTATAATTCTGCTTATATATATATTTCCATACCTTTAAATATATCTATTTATTTTTACAAATTTATGATCATACTTTATAGACCTGATCTCCTCATCCCAGAAACACACACACAGATGTTCACACACAAGCACACATACCACTGGAATCTTTCTATTTCAAAAATGTGCTTATATAGAGTCAGACATGACTGTGTGACTGAACAGCAACCAAAGCATAAATATGTTGAATGTCTAATCAGAGGGCTTTCTATTTAGGAGCAGGAAAGGTAAAGGATGATTACTTATAAATTAGAAATATCAGAAGTGTATATGTTTCATAAGGGTCTTATACCTAGCTTAACATGACAGAGGCACCAAGGCAGTTTGAAGAAATAAGTCATTTCAGGTATGCTACAGAAATATGGTGGTATTTTCCTATATGGTTGAGAACAGCATTCTAATTTTCATCTTACAATGTCGTCTATATTGGTATTTTGCTTTAAGACACTTTATTGGTGGGCTGGTTACCAAGTTATGCATAATTTTATTGTCTACCAGCTATATGGTGTGCTCTCCATATCCTTGTGCTATATGAAAGGTGAATAAGAGGAAGGTAAAATGCAGTTGCTGTTTATGTCATCAATCAGTAAAAATGAAATAGTTCTCCTGGAGTCCTGGACTTGGCAGTGCTTACAGATTCCAGAAGCCAAATTCAGTGTGGTTAGATGCAGCCTTGAGGCATAAGCAAGCATTCTAGCTTTTAAGCTGTAGCTTTTTGCGTGTTGCAGTAACAACTTGTCTGTTTAGAGATTACCTAAAATAATAGGTGTATTCAAGCCTAATTTTCCTATATCAAATTGAATTTACCAAATTCTTGTCCTGAGTAAGAGTTATCCTGTTAAATATAATGACGCTTCTCCTTTTGTCATGTGGGGTGCTGGGTGCTCAGTCATTCAGTCCTGCCTGACTCTTTGCGACCCCACGGACTGTAGCATGCCAGGCTCCTCTATCTGTGAGATTTTCCAGGCAAGACTACCGGAGTGGGTTGCCATTTCATACTCCAGGAGGTCTTCCCGACCCAGGGATCAAAGCCATGCTTCTCGCGTCTCCTGAATTGGCAGACTGACGCTTGACCTCTCTGCTACCTGGGAAGCCCCTTTGTCATGTGATCATAACTCAAAGAATGCTAAATATGCACCTAATATATTTAAGATTTATCTAGTCAAATCATGTCTAAATTACCAGTGGAAGAATTAAAGACTAGGAAAGTGACCTTTTAACATCACACAGATAATTACTGACTGAGCTGTGATAGAAGCCTATGACTTGACACCTAGGGAGTCTATTAGACAATGTAATGGATTAACCATGTCTCTTATTTTTTGTGTTCTCATGCTTTGACATCCAGGTCTGGAGGGGCTACCCTCTTCAGAATTAGCCATCTCCTTGAGGTGGTAAACAACTTGCTCATCAGAAAACTTTTGGATGGCAAACTGATCAATTCCAAAGCCCACCTCCCTAACAACCTCTTCAATGGACTTTCACACTCCATAGTCATCATCCATCTGCTCTCATCACCTTAGGACCAGGTACCAGTCAACTGGGGACAGTCCCTATGCCCTGGAACCCACTGAAGTTATTCGAACTGGCTAATCTTAAACCTGCTGACCCTGTTTTCCTGTTCCTCCCTGTGGAAATCACAGTAAAGGTGTGTCCCCATATTTCCCCCCTGCCTCTACCACCTGTCTGATCCTAGTGCTTCTCTGGGTGGTATCCGCCCCTCCACCATTGCATGGTGATGTCTTCATTTCTTGTGACTTGAAAGTATAACAAGCTAACTTTTCAATAGCAGTGATCTCCACATCTTTTGCCTTGCCATACCTGATAGTAATAATAATAAATCTATATATTAAAACACGAAGACCCTTCTTAACATGATTAACTTCAATTATGTTACTACCAGCAAAGGAGTACTGTACATACAGAGGTTACAATCACTGCTTCTGATTCTGCTTTATACCAATACTGCATCATCTCCAGTCATTCAAGTCCATCTGAGAGCGGTTCGTACTATACCTCTGTTATAATATTGTGTCTACTTTAATATATACATAATATTACAAGTACTGTACATATTTCGAACTTTCTTCCCTTTGACTTTTTCCTTTTCCTCCTCCAGATTTGTAGAGTCGGCAAATAAGTTTTGATGTGGGAATCCCTGACAAGCTGCTCCATTCAATTCAAAGCATACAAGGCATAAGATCTTTTGGTGTCATTTTGGAAGTCCTGTACTACTTATGACAACATTCTTGTAACA
Organism: Muntiacus reevesi; assembly: GCF_963930625.1. Taxonomy (NCBI): domain Eukaryota; kingdom Metazoa; phylum Chordata; class Mammalia; order Artiodactyla; family Cervidae; genus Muntiacus; species Muntiacus reevesi. The sequence goes on along the minus strand of NC_089254.1, from coordinate 83,005,026 downwards.
GGCTAGAAAAGAAAGGTGTGCCTAAAATCCATACCATTCACAAATGATATCCCGATGACCACTTAGAGTGTCCACCACCAGAGGGACAAATAAGAAGAAGACTATAGGAAAGTCAGGTTTTGGAAAAGTATTTGAGAGTTCTCAGAGTGAGGGAACATTTTCATATCAGCATTTAGAACAGTCTGTTTTTTTAAAACAAAGATTTGTAGAAAAATTGCTTTCACCTATTGGGTTGAACTCTAGGGAATTTCCAATTTTGTAGGTGAGAAATGGTGGAATATTGACGATTCCCTATGGTTCATCTTATTACTAGAGTAAGTAGGGTTTTTCTCTGCCAAGCACTGTTTTTTTTAATCAATGTGAGAGCTAGAAAAATAAGGCCTTACTCATAACAAAGATAAACTGTTACTCATATTTTAATTATCCCTTGACTCTATAGATAGGAGATTATAGCATAATTCTCACTGACACAGTCTTACAGACACAGTGACTCTTGCCTGTAAACCAAAGAGAGGAAGACAGAGCAACATTTCAGGATTGAGAAGATAGAAATCCTCCTTCTGTTTTCCAGAGCAGAGCCTGTTTTCTGCTCTGGTATTATTACCTTGTCTTGTCATTTCTAATAGGACAATTACCAAGCTTTCTAGTAGCTTTGACTGATGGTCTGATAATTTTATTTTTGTATCTTTCCCTAGCATTTACAGAGAGTGACTTCCATACTGGTTTCAAGAAAATACTGACTATTAACTGAGTACAGAAATTTCCTCAGTATTTTTCTCCCCGGCATTATATTCCAACAGGGTTGAATTTGCAAAATGGATAGAGCAGCTGGTAAACAAAGACTGTATTAGTAAAGATCTGTGCCTCCTCCAAGGGAAAGGAATTTATTGAAGTAAAAAGGAATTTCTGTAGTGTTTATTTATAAAACTAACACAAGCAGAGCAAAACCTCCTGGGAATCTTTCTGTGCCTCCATGACCTTTTCTGTTTGTAGATTCCAGGCTTTGGTGTAAAAAACCATCAAAACCACTTTGTATTCATATGCATTGACTTTCTTTCCTCTCTCCTGGTGTTTGAATAGCTGGAGCACATTAATAAATTCACTTGGAGCCTAATGTATATGATCCACACGATCTTATATTTCACAGCGATCTATAGACTAGATGACCCAGGAGACACACGTTGGACAGTTCCTCAGAAACTATAGTTTTATCCGATTTACCTTTGCACACAGTTTCTTAGTATTGTGTTGCAAATCAGCATATTGGTTTTTTTTTTTTTTGGCCTGATATGTTGAAGAGCAAAACTATATTTTTTAAATGCTTATGAATTTAAAGTCCTAGAAAGTTAAGTATAGAAACAGTGTGATCTTGGTCATGGTATAACTCTACAACAGTAACCTCTCAGTCATGACACTGACCGTCTGACCAGTTGTTACCCGAGATTTAATCACAGTTTGAGATAAAGGCCTGAAATAAGTCCATGGCTTTCCTTAACCTTGGGCTTCCCAGGTGGCTCAGATGGTGAAGAATCTGCCTGCAATGCAGGAGGTCCAAGTTCATTCCTTGGGTCAGGAAGATCCCCTGGAGAAGCGAATGGCTACTCATTCTGCTATTCTTGCCTTGAGAATTCCATGGACATAGGAGCCTGGCAGGCTACAGTAATCTAGTCATTTATTAAAATGACCAGTTGTGTGCTTAGCCCGTAGTTTTATTTCTATGATCAGAGATACTAATGTCTTTGAGGTCATTTATTTCATAGAAAATAAGATCTTTACTAACAAATGATTTGCTGGAACACGTTCAAACTCCTGGATAGTTTTTTAAAATGCAAACTCAAAGCAACAGTGATGGAAATTTATAAAGATTTGTGATATTTAAAACTGGAAATATCAGAATTCAGTAAGTAAAATACAAAATGTGAGGAGAAAATACTCATGTTTAAGAGGAACAGAAAAGGAAAACTTAGACAGGAGGTTAAGAAAAGGTTGAGCTGTGGCAACAATGGAGAGACAGTGTCCAGATCTGTCCCTGTGCAGGCAGGATGCTGGCCTTGTGAGACCACTGGGTGGGCAGTAAACCAATACTCTCTGGCATTACTTCACTACCTGAGTTTATTTCTGCATTTCTATTGACTTACTTAGTCTTTTTATGTTGTAATTTCAACCACGTCTTGGCCCCCAGAATTAAGGTCTTCTTTTCTACAAAGTGGTATCCCAGGATCCAGCATCTGAGAATAAATTAGCTTCTGTTGTGACTACATGTATTCTGTAATGTAGTAAAAACTCCTCATTTTTTTTTTCAAGTTGAATGTTAAGAAAACTGTAACATAGTTTTTTTTTTTTTTTAATTAAATCTTACTTTTGACTTAATAGAATTAAAGTGGTAAGCCAGTTTTTAAGTTTCCTGGGTGGCTTAGATGGTAAAGAATCTGCCTACAACCTGCCTGGGTTCAGTCCCTGGGTCGGGAAGATATCCTGGAGAAAGAAATAGCCACCCTTTCCAGTACTCTTGCCTGGAAAATTCCATGGACAGAGGAGCCTGGTGGGCTCTAGTCCACAGGGTTGGAAAGAGTCGGATATGACTGAGCAAGTAACACACACACAACAGTTAGTTTTTACCCTTTTAAGGTTGTGAAAATGTGGAGTGTGACTGTATTCTCATCTGTGTTTGAAAAATAGATATGTGCTAAGGACTCACTGTGAACTGGTAATACTGTTATTATACCTTGTGAGTCAACTCCTAATTATGAATTTAGTGCTGTGGGAACATAGCTGCGCATGTTCTGGGGGTGTGATATAGAGGTGCCCCAGATAAGGAGGCAGGATCAGAGGTTCGGAGGTGAGCAACTAGACAAAAGAATACAGTAAAAGCAGAAGCAGAAAGTAGGATGGTCCTTCAGGTTCTTCTAAAATATGGAAAAGAATGTACCAAACTGAGCTGATTTTGGATGAAATTTGGGGCATCCAGGTCTCAAAGAACTGCTCAATTCTGCTGTAAGTAACTGATGCTTTGGGATTTGTCTGGTGGTTCAGAGTCCCAGTTCTGGTGATCAGAGGATAAAATTAGTATGCAGAGGAGCTTCAGTTTTATTTATCTTTCTCAAACTTGGACACCACCTAAAGTTTGGCTTATAAATCTCTCTCCTTTGCTGGTAAATGAATGAGCTCAGGTATGAGCCTGAGTATGAAGAACATTTCATTGAATGTCATTTATGATTAACTTACTTTCAGAAGATGTTTAAACCTCAAGTATCAGTTTAACTTTTTCCCCTAAACAATATATAGAAATTAAATTAATAGTAATTTTCAATAAAGAAGTATAGTATAGAGAAGAGGAGTAAATGACAGAGCAAAGACAGAAGAAAAAAATGTTTGCTTAGTGGGGCCTCCCCTGGTGGGCCACTGGCTAAGACTCTTTGCTCCCAATATAAGTGGCCCAGGTTTGATCCCTGGTCGGGGAACTAGATCCCACATTCTGCAACTAAGATTGAAGATCCGATGTGCCACAATTAAGAACCAGCACAGCCAAATAAAAAAATATTTTAATAATAATAATAAAATTTTAAAAATATGTTTAAAATGTTTGCTTAGCATCTTTCAGCCCTAATCTGTAATTATTAGAACAAGCATATAACACTTTTTGCCAGCTGCCCGATAAAGAAGAGAGATTGCTTGAGCTCCCTACACTTACTTGGCCAAAAAGATCAACCAATACCTTGTAAGCATGTTTGTCAGGACTAAAAGCCTGTGGCCATATAACAATGAATTAGAGTGACCCACAGTGGCTCTAGTGGTTAAGAACCCACCTGCCAATGCAGGAGACATAAGAGACTCCAGTTAGATCCCTGGGTCGGGAAGATCTCCTGGAGGAAGGCATGGCAATCCACTCCAGTATTCTTTCCTAGAGAATCCCATGGATAGAGGAGCCTGACAGGCTACAATCCATAGGGTCGCAAAAAGTTAGACATGACTAAAGTGACTTAGTGCATGCACGCGCGCACACACACACACACACACACACACAAATGAGCATTGAGGTGCTCTAAAGAAAATAGCTACTTACCAGCCAAGAACTATTCCAGACACCCTTAGACACCGTGGTTAAAGGACAGTTTAATTCAGCTTTTGTTTCAGGTATCTTTCTGACTTTGCATCAAAACACTACTTAGAATGATCTAATCAGTAAGATTGAAGTAGACTCGATTTGTTCTGGCCTTAATTTGATCGACTCAATGGCAGTCCAATTTAGTCAATGATTAATAAAGCTATGGTTCCTGAATTAACCATGTTGTGGTACGTGGTTTGGTCATTATCTTAGCTGGTAGGCATAATACCATGGCTAGTTTTCTTTCTTCCTCATATAATTCTGCATTTTAAACTTTTCCTTTCTACTATACTGACTGTTTTTACTTAAGTGATATTGGTATTTAAGTGAGGAGCTGGGTTTTCTTTTCCACCCCGTTCTTGATTTCATAAAGACCTTGAATGCTTTTTTCAGGTATCTTAAAGGTGGTTATTATCTTTTTCTCTGAGTTAATGGAATGTTCTTTTCTTCCTGTGATTTTGCTAGAATAAATCTTCTTTCCATTCTTTGTTCATGGAGGTCCCCGTGTCTCCTTCACCTACTGGACACTCTGACTAGGCCTTTGAGCTGTAACATTGAGTGGCAACTACTGTGGGATCCATTAGCCCACACGCTAGGGCCAGGTTTCTGCCCACTGGATACCTAATGCTTTCAAGTGATTGCTTTTCCATGTCTATATGCTTTCTCTGTTCCCCCATCCCCAACTTTTTAAAGTTGAATCTCATTTTGTTCATTTCTGTTCTTATTTCCCAAGTCTTTGAGGAAATTTACATCATTTTTCTTTCTTTTGTTTTTTTTCATCATCTTTCTTTCCACACTAAGTTTGTTGAGCAACTTCCAATTTAAAATCATTGGCCAATATGATTTTTGAGAAGTTCATTTCCTATTTCAGATTATTAATAAACAAAAAGTCTGTTCCTCTCTTCTCCTTACACCTCTCTTATCACTTCCCAGGCAACTCTGTGTATGATTAGTTGTGTTCATTTTCTCACTAGATTTTGTGTCTTTGGGGCAGAGGAGATGCAGCTTTGTATTTTCCATAGGGACTAACAAAATACTTTCCACAGAGTAGGAATTTAGTAAATATGTGGGAATTACATTATTATGAATTTTGCGGTAGACTGTGAAAATGCCTCCTTAGAACTTGAAATATTGCCATTCCGTCTGACACATCGTTGTTAATTTTTTTCTTCTCAGTGTCTTTCAGCTGGTGTTTTCCACATGTACTTATGCAAATTAATTTGAATTAACACTGTTTTTATAATTTAGGATGCTGCAGTATGTCTTCTAAATCCCAGGCACACAATAAGGATTACATTTGTTCTAATCACAACATGAAATTCAATGGGGAAGTTCCTTTTCAAGTTAATTGAGCACTTCCATCCTGGCATTTAAGATTTTAATTGCTTTTGTTTCAGGATATTTAAATATTTTCTCTTGGCTATTTTCTAATTATTATATGACATCACATAAGTAGATATACAGGAGCAATGTTCAGTCTTTTCTCTTATTTTCCCAGGGAGCCCAAAGTGACTATATCAGCCTTGAGGTCTCTCTTCATAATTTCTGTGATAACACATTCTTCTGATTTCAAATGGAAAATAATTACACTGTAAAGAATTTATAAAATGTAAAAAAAATCATAATGAAGCATAAACTAAATATAACCTAAAATTCAGATATGATATAAAGTATCAATAATGCTTAGGAGTATATTCTTTCATTTCTTAATTAAAATTTTTTTGTTTTATGTTTATTTTTTCCCTTAAATTCATATATGAAGTTTTCTTTTGAGTCCTTGAATACTCTACAATGTCATTTTCAACATTTTCTTATTGTGATATTTTGATATATCACGACTTGTTTTGACAATCTTCTAGCTTTGAGAACAAAGGCTGCTGTTCTCATTCACATCCTTATAAAAACCATTGTATTACTTTCAAAGATATCTTAAGGTAAATTCATTTTCAATGAGTAGGCAGTCTTAAGTGTAGACCATGGTTGGCACATGGGCTGTGATGAAGTTTAAATTCTTAAATTTCTTTTCTTTTCCTTTTTTTTTTTTTTGTTAACTTCAAGGACCACCCATTTCCACTGGTGAGTCTACAATCTGACCCGATAGTTTTTAGGCACCAAAATTTGTTTGTTTTTTACAGAACACCATAACTAGCACTGGTCAAAGGTCAAAGCATTAGTGTGGCCATAAAGGAAGTGAACAAATTTTCTAATCTGTGGTGTGCCATGGGTAACGAAGTATATTTTCTTTCAGTATTTCAGTGCTAATGGTAATGTAAGTGCTGATACTGAGTTAGTAAAAAACTGAGATGTAAGTACATTGGGAAGATGAAGAAAGGAGAGATAAGTATCATGGTGTTAATGTGCCATATCAGTGAATCTGTTAGGATTAGGTTTGACTGTATATAAAGTAAAAATAGAAAAGAAAACAGGCTTAAGTAAACAATAGGCTTATTTTCTCTCAGGTAAATAAATTTAGGGGATAGACTGTCCAGATTGAGCTGGAAGAAGTTGCACCAACTAGTTGGGGACCCATATACCTTTAAAATCATTACCTAGTCATGCTAGAGTGTTACCTCATACTCAAGGTCCAAAGTGGCTGCTGTTGATCTATCCACGGCATCTGCCTCCAGAGATAAGCATAATATGGATTAGCAGTATACACCAATCCATCAAAGAAAAGTATTCATTTACTTTTTTTTTTTTTTTTAATTTCAAGGGAAAAAAGAACTCAAGAACAACCAAATCTAAGATCTATTTGAATTTGGAACTTGTGTGACATGACTTCTTTTATGCAGTCATCATGAATTTTCCTTACAGTGAGTAACCTTGAGCCTCTCAAACCTTTGAGCCTCTAGAATCTCAAAACACAGATTGGCCCTCCTGTAGAATTTGAATCTATTTCTGAAACATATACATACCCTTCTTGGTAGGAGCCAGAATATGCTAACCTCACTGTATTCCCTTGTGTATATGGTATAGTGACCTATAGCTTCAAGTAAAATAAAGGTGTTGATTGAGCAAATGAGAGAACAATTAGCATAACTTTTGGCAACTCATTGATTACTTTATGTTTTATCCTGTCATATTCCAGATAGCCTGTTGATTTTCTAAGCCTTTTCTCTCATCTTGTTCTGAACAGGTCTGGCTACTATTTTTCTCACCTCCTTTCCCCAGGAGAATGTAGGAAATGATGCTTTGGTTGTACCTGATTCAGACACGTAATGGCAATTTGAGCACACTATATCACCTTTGAGGTCCTGGGTTTACTCATAAAAAGTAAGATAGTGGATCTTGCTGTTTTGGCCTCACAGATTTCCAAAAGGATCTTGAAAACTGATGATGAAAAACTTAAAAGCTGCAAACCAGGGTACAAATAGAATGTGGTGATGTTCACCGAGCACTGAGCATGGGTTGGTAAGCTCAGAAAGCTTTTAGGGAGAAGAGGTTATCCAATACAGGGTCCTGCATCAGCTCTGCTCCTTCTAAGCTCTTCCTCCTCTCCTTAAATAGCCTATAGTCACCCTGCAAGTATAAGAACGATATTCTTTCCTCTTGATCTCTCATATTTCTTCAGCTCTTCAGTCTGAAGTGTTCCTTCTTTGACACTTTTGTTGCAAGCTTGAATCTCCTCCCTCTGCTCCCATCCCCTAAATGGGCCAAGGACAATCTTGATCTCTTTTAAATTCTCTCCTTAAAACTAAGTTAATATCTGGTCTCGTTTTTTACTTGGTCTATTACCAGCCATAAGTAGCTTTCCCCAGAATCTTTTCAATATTCCAAGGGTTCATGAAGGAAAAGTTACTGGAGCAGAGATGAGAAGTACAGAAAGGAAAGAGTAGACACAGAAAGAGAAATGGAAGTCTGTCACAACCAAATATTTTCTTCCCAAGTAATGTTTCTCTATTGATTTTCCAAGCAAGCAAACTAGCTGAAACCTGCCAAAGAAACCATCTCAGAGATCTACATGCACTGCTTGGAGTTTTGCTTTCAAATATGTAGAATCATTTGTTTCTCTAGGAAAGAGAGCTGTAGACATGCATACATAACACATAGTGGGGAAACTGTATAAATCAGTTTTTTAATTGTGACACACCTAGTGCTCAAATATTTATTAAGTATTTATGATAAGCCAGGTATTATATTAGATGTTGGTGATAAAGGAATAAATAAAACAAATACAGCTTAGAGTGTAGTTTGTTTATACTTTTATTTACAGATCTTTTTAACTTTTAACTATGTGTTTCTGGTATCCTTAAAGTACTTAGTGGCAAACAAATAAAATATACTACAAATGTACTTTAATTTAGTGCATTGCTTTTATAGCAGTTATTATTTCTTCAGTTACCTCCATGTGATACATAAACAACACTTGAAACAGTAATTGAATATGGAACCAGTCAATGGAAGTTAGTAATGAGCAGAAAAAGATGGAAATGCTCTATACAGTCAGCAAAAACAAGACAGGGAGCTGACTGTTGTTCAGATCATGAACTCCTTATTGCCAATTTCAGACTTAAATTGAAGAAAGTGGGGAAAAACCACTAGACCACTCAGGTGTGACCTAAATCAAATCCCTTATGATTATACAGTGGAAGTGAGAAATACATTTAAGGGACTAGATATGATAGACAGAGTGCCTGATGAACTATGGATGGAGGTTTGTGACATTGTAGAAAACTAAGATCATGGCATCTGGTTCCATCACCTCATGCGAAATAGATGGGGAGACGGTGGAAACAGTGTCAGACTTAATTTTGGGGGGCTCCAAAATCACTGCAGATGCTGACTGCAGCCATGAAAATAAAAGACCCTTACTCCTTGGAAGGAAAGTTATGACCAACCTAGATAGCATATTCAAAAGCAGAGACATTACTTTGCCAACAAAGGTCTGTCTAGTCAAGGCTATGGTTTCTCCAGTGGTCATGTGTGGATGTGAGAGTTGGACTATAAAGAAAGCTGACCATGGAAAAATTGATGGTTTTGAACTGTGGTGTTGGAGAAGACTCTTGAGAGTTCCTTGGACTGCAAGGAGATCCAACCAGTCCATCCTAAAGGAGATCAGTCCTGGGTGTTCATTGGAAGGACTGATGCTGAAGCTGAAACTCCAATACTTTGGCCACCTCATGTGAAGAGTTGACTTGTTGGAAAAGACCCTGATGCTGTGAAGGATTGTGGGCAGGAGGAGAAGGGGACAACAAAGATGAGATGGCTGAGTGGCATCACCGACTCGATGGGCATGTGTTTGAGTAAGCTCCGGGAGTTTGTGATGGACAGGGAGGCCTGGTGTGCTGCGATTCATGGGGTCACAAAGAGTCAGACACGACTGAGTGACTGAACTGAACTGAACTGAATTGAATGGGAGACAGGGATCAAGACTATCGCCAAGAAAAAGAAATGCAAAAAAGCAAAATGGCTGTCTGAGAAAGCCTTAAAAATAGCTGTGAAAAGAAGAGAAGCAAAAAGCAAAGGAGAAAGGGAAAGATATGCCCATTTGAATGCAGAGTTCCAAAGAATAGCAAGGAGAGATAAGAAAGCCTTCCTCAGCAGTCAATGCAAAGAGATAGAGGAAAACAATAGAATGGGAAAGACTAGCGATCTCTTCAAGAAAATTAGAGATACCAAGGGAACATTTCAGGCAAAGATGGGCTCAATAAAGGACAGAAATGGTATAGACCTAACAGAAGCAGAAGATATTAAGAAGAGGTGGCAAGAATACACAGAACTGTACATAAAAGATCTTCACGACCCAAATAATCACAATGGTATGATCACTCACCTAGAGCCAGATATCCTGGGATGAGAAGTCAAGTGGGCCTTAGGAAGCATCCCTACGAAGAAAACTAGTGGAGGTGATGGAATTTTGGTTGAGCTATTTCAAATCCTAAAAAAGATGGTACTGTGAAAATGCTGCCCTCAATGTGTCAGCAAATTTGGAAAACTCAGCAATGGCCACAGTACTGGAAAAGGTTAGTTTTCATTCCAATCCCAAAGAAAGGCAATGCCAAAGAATGCTCAAACTACTACACAATTGCACTCATCTCATATGCCAGTAAAGTAATACTTAAAATTCTCCAAGCTAGGCTTCAGCAATACATGAACCATGAACTTTCAGATGTTCAAGCTGGTTTTAGAAAAAGCAGAGGAATCAGAGATCAAATTGCCAACACCCTCTGAATCATCGATAAAGCAAGAGAGTTCCAGAAAAACATCTATTTCTTCTTTATTGACTATGCCAAAACCTTTGACTGTGCAGATCACAATAAACTGTGGAAAATTCTTCAAGAGAAGGGAATACCAGACCACCTGACCTGTTTCTTGAGAAACCTGTAGGCAGGTCAGGAAGCAACAGTTAGAACTGGACATGGAACAATAGATGGTTCCAAATAGGAAAAGGAGTACGTCAAGGCTGTATATTGTAACCCTGCATATTTAACTTGTGTGCAGAGTACATCATGAGAAATGCTGGGCTGGAAGAAGCACAAGCTGGAATCAAGATTGCCAGGGGAAATATCAATAACTTCAGATATGCAGATGACACCACCCTTATGGCAGAAAGTGAAGAAGAACTAAATAGACTCTTGATGAAAGTGAAAGAAGACAGTAAAACAATTGGCTTAATGCTCAACATTTGGAAAACTAAGATCATGGCATCTGTTCCCATCACCTCATGGCAAATAGATGGGGAAACAATGGCAACAGTGGCTGAGTTTATTTTGGGGGGCTCCAAAATCACTGCAGATAGTGATTACAGGCATGAAATTAAAAGACTCTTACTCCTTGGAAGGAAAGTTATGACCAACCTAGACAGCATACGAAAAAGCAGAGACATTACTTTGTCATCAAAGTTCCATCTAGTCAAGGCTATGGTTTTTCCAGTAGTCATGTATGGAGGTGAAAGTTGGCCTATAAAGAAAGCTGAGCACCAAAGAATTGATGCTTTTGAACTGTGGTGTTGGAGAAGACTCTTGAGAGTCCCTTGGACTGCAAGGAGACCCAACCAGTCCATCCTAAAGATCAGTTCTGGTTACTTATTGGAAGGACTGATGTTGAAGCTGAGATTTCAATACTTTGGCCACCTGATGTGAAGAGCTGACTTATTTGAAAAGACCCTGATGCTGGGAAAGATTGAGGGCAGGAGGAGAGGGGGATGATAGAGAATGAGATGGTTGGATGTCATCACTGACTCAATGGACATGAGTTTGGGTGGACTCCGGAGTTGGTGATGGACAGGGAGGCCTGGAGTGCTGCAGTTCATGGGGTCACAAAGAGTTGGACACGACTGAGCGACTGAACTGAACTGAACTGAATGAGGAGGAGGAAAAATATTATTGAGTCCAAGCTTATACTGCTCACCACATCACAGACCAATAAATCAAGAAGTGTTGGCACAAGGAATAGCGACTTTACTGGGAAAACCCACAGACCAAGGAGATGGTGGATTAATGTCCCAAAGAACCATTTTCCCTGAGTCAGAATTCAGGCTTATTTTACATTAAAAAGGGAGGGGATGTGATTGACTGTTGCAAATGTCTTTGTTCTTGAAGCTGTCCTTGTAGGTCTGATTGCAGTGTTCCTTTAAACCTCCAGCAAGACAAATATTCTGTTTTGGAAGTTTTTAATCTTTATATGAATGGTGAAGTGTTACACCTTTAATGGTCTAGCCTGGCAGGCAGAGCTTTGAGAATAGGTTATTATGTTTATTTCAGCCTATGGGCAACCTTCTTTTACAAAAGTACAGAGCCAGCGTGACTAAGCACAGACAATGAGATTTGACAGAAAACAACAAAATTCTGTAAAGCAATTATCCTTCAATAAAAAATAAATTAATTAAAAAAATAAAAAAGAACAGGTCCAATATGGAGTCAGTTTTGTTCTTCTCTGTTACAAGAGGAAGATGAAGTCAGAAAACATTAACTATTACCAGAATTGAAAATAACATTGTACCCTGAGATATGGAGTGGTACACTAAGTTGAAGGGGAACTATCAAGAGATCTGGGTGCAGGTACCTACATTTGCTACTTTTCCTTGGGCAGTTTAGTTTCTCTGGGCTCCCTGTGCTAATTATAAGATTTGAAAATAAAACCATATCTTCCTAAGTCACTAGAGACTGCAGAAATCAAATAATATAGCATATGTGATATAAATTTTGTGAGTTGCAAAAATACTATTCAATATTATGGTTAGTAGGATTTATGTTGAAAATAAAGTATTCTTCAATAGATCCATCTTCTCCAAATGTAGCTAATATTTTATTAAGAAATTTGTCACTCCAATAGCCTAGCTTCACTATTAAATGGAAAATGTGAGACCTGTTTTTTATTTCTCAAAATGAAAACATGAGAAATGTCTGACACAGGCATATTTCTTTTATGGTAAAGAAAGATATTTAGTTGTTTGGAAAATGGTCCTTGCTGGTGAATCTGTGCCATCTTTGTCATCTCCATAGCAACAGGCTCTGATGTAATAAGCATCAAACCTGATGGAAAAATCAAAAATAGCTCAGAGATATGGTAATGGGAGTTTATAAAGTTACTAGCAAAGTAAGAAAATTATTTTCTTGTAAATAACCTCTTTCACTTTTGTTCTTAATGTGAAATTCCTCTTTGAAAGTCATTTGTAATCATGGCTCTTAAATTTTATATACCAGTTATTCTTTTTTCTCTCTATTAAATAATTGGCTTTTGCAGAGTGAAGCATTTTGGGGAAAACAAAATATAGCAAACTTATAACTTCTGACTCACTTAAGCAGACATGTAGCCTCCGGTGCAAGCTAATATTCTTAGAGCCCAGCTATGTGGTTCTAAGAGTATCTTGTCAGGGTCTCATCTCACTCCTCTTGGCTCTTTGGCTTCCACAGTTAGAGTATTGAGAAATGAGAGAGACTAATAACTGGACTATGGTGTATGTCCTTGTGTTTTAGTATTTTCAGTATTTATTGACTTAACGCTAGTAATAATAATAACAATGAATATTTGTGTAATGTTTGCAACTAGCAGGTAGTATTCTAGGAGATGTGTGTGTGTGTTTTCATTCATTTTATCATTAACGACACTTTGTGAAATAGATACTATTATTACCCCCAGTTTATAAGAAACAGAGTTTAAGTAACTTACCTCAGATCGCATAGCTGGTAATGTTAACTGCTCTGTTTGTTTTATCTGGCCAATGGCACTTTATTTGGTTTTGTACCTAGAGGATCACTATCTAACAATGATGATTATTGTGGTAATATATCCCATTTCCACCAGGTACGATGAAGCCTTTAATACTTAAGTAGGCAAAGAGAAAAGAACTGAGAACTATTTTTCCTGAGTAGGCACAAGGAGAAAGGGAGATGCAGTAGATTTTTGTTCAGGATAAATTCTTCCACTATAATTTGCAATAATTGATAACTACCATTTTTAAAACACTCTCTATGTGCTGGGCAATATAGTGCACAATGTTTATTGGGTTAGCCAAAAAGTTTATTCAGGGTTTTCTGTAAGCACTTAGAAAATCTGAATGAACTTTTGGTCAACCCAATATATAATATATGAAAGTGAAAGTGAAAGTGAAGTCTCTTAGTCGTGTCCAACTCTTTGCAACTCCACTAACTGTAACCTAACGGGCTCCAAATACATTATATATATATATATATTTCTCACTTAATTCTCACAGTAGCCCTTTATATAGGTGTTAGCTTCATTTTATAGGTGAGGAAATAGGGACAAAAGGATTTTGAGAGAATGATGGAATGATGAAATTGACCAATAATTTTTTATGCTTTCAATGGAAAATTTATCATGTTTGACATTTATCTTGCCTCTATCGATGCCCTGGACTGATAATTATTTTATTCTTTGTGTATTTTGCTGTATCAAAGTCTCAGAGATTACCAAAAACATATGGCAAATATGCCCATGTGTTATTTTACATTCATTTGTTCATTAAAAAAACACACTTATCTGACACCAACTCTGACTACGTGCCATGGCAAGTAATAGAGATACAGAGGAGAGTAAAATATCTTCCTTGGCTTCCAATTGCTCACAAATGAACGGGTGAGATGATAAACAAATAATGACAAATAAACATGTAGGACAAGCCTCTCATTGGGGGGCTTTGGGAGTTGTCAGGGAAGTAATGTCTGACAGGAAGTATTGTCTGAACAGAGATGTGAAGGGTGAATTGAATTTTTCCAGGCAGTCTGGGAGGGGAAGCTGATTTCAACCATGGGAAAAAAGGATGAGATTTTAAGATATTATGTGAAGAGAAAATAGAAAAACAAAATTGCCTTGTCTGAAAACTGATCACTCCTCTAAAACAAGTGACTTTTAATTTTTGTATTAGCAGTATTAATTTAAGAGCAAGCTTCTGATTTCTCAAGAGAATATACACTTGCAAGACCTTTTATAGCAAGATAAATCCATCAAGAGAATTGAGGATGATTTCTCATTGTTTTCTGATTGTCACTCTTAAAGACATTTGTTTAATGAAACTGTTTTTCCCTAAGCATATTTCAGGATTTTTTGTCATATATATTGCAAATGTAAGCATTTTAATTAAGAAGATATTAATAGAAAGCTCAGGATATATTAAAGTGTACTGATTGAGTTGCAAATTGACCACTTTTGATGATAAACTTCCCACCAAGGCTTCCTTCAAATTTCAATTTATCGTTTTAAGACTCTGCTTAGATATTACTTCCTTTCTGATCTTCCTTTTCTTCTTCTTTTTTAAAACTTTTTATTTTATATTGGAGTACAGTTGATTGACAATGTTCTCATAGTTTCAGATGGACAGTGATCTTTTAATAATTGAAGGGTCTTTAAAAATGTTATGTTTCCTTCCCTGATTAGTGAAAGTACATGAAATACAGTTACTTCTTTCAGTTTGAGAAACACTGTTTTCCAAGTGAGGAATGCAAAGACACACTCAACTTTTTCTATTGATGTCTTTTGATGCAGCCATGTACAATCCTAATTTGTCTTATTTCCTGTCCATTCCAATCTCTCCTTGTGTCCCCAAAACTCTTCCACTTATCCCTTCTGTCTTATCATTAGGTCTAAATCACCTGTTTGACAAGCCTTCATCTACTCACGAATGTGGAAATTCATTTTTCCATCCTACCCAATGCTTATGGTTTGATGCGTAAACTCTTTTCTGGAAACTCTCCCGAAATGGCTATTTTAACTGCTGACAAATTTCCTAATCCCATCACTAATTCAGTGTTCCTGGGGATTTTCATAGGTTTGAAATCACAAACAATCCCAATCAATGACACCATGTAAAAGCCAGATTTCTTGCCTGCTTATGCTTGTGCGTGTGGGGGTTGGAGGCAAACACATTTTAACTGTCATAGAATCTTTTCATTTTTGAGCCAAAAATAATCTAGTGAACCCTTAATTCAGTCCCTTCATTTTCATAAAGAGCATGCTGAAGCCCAGAATCACATTGCAAGTAAGGGGGACCAGATCGGAGGGTAGGATCACAGGCTCCAAGCTGTGCCACCACACCCCAGACTCTCAGAGCCCGTCTGTTGAAATCAACTGGGCTTGGCCTTTTGTAAAATGTAGTTTTTTTTTTTTTTTTTATTCTTTTAAAGAAATGGCTTGGAAAACACATCCAGTCTGGTGTTTGACAGCATCTTTCATTTTGGTTTGATTCTTTTCATTGGAGTGCAAAGACGTATCGGAGATTACATTTGAAATTATGTTTACTGATGTCCTCAACTCTGAAGCACTTTGCAGGTCAGAGAAAAAAGACATACATGAAAATTAGATTCTTAGAAGTAATTAACAAGCTATTTAAAATGCATGATTTAATACTCTGTAGGAAAAGGGGGAAACTCCAAAGAAATTGACTTTTACCCCTTCTCTAAGGGAAAGCTCGTTTTGGCCTCTTGGGTACCAGGGCTTAGAGAGTGAAATTCTGAATGATAGGGTTTACCTAACCATGATGCTTAGGTAGCATCACTGACTCAATGGACATGAATTTGAGCAACCTCTGGGAGAGAGTGAAGGAGAGGCGAGCGGGGTGTGCTGCGGTTCATGGGAATGCAAAGAGGTGAACACGACTGAGTGACTGAACAGCAACAGCAACAATATTTTCAAAGTGAACCCTGTCATTTCCTTAAATATTTCTCTCTTTTACTCTCTCAAGTCCTGTCATTTATACTAAAAACGTGAAGCTATTTTCTTTTCTTTCTATAATAATCAGATAATTTTTCCTATCCTAGAAAGAACAAATTAACCTCTCTGCCACATTCTCATATGAGAACATTATGTAGGATTCCTAACTGTTCTTCCTTTGAGACTCACAGCAAAGTGACAGCCTCATGCTAGGTCATTTTGGCTCCTCACTCATGCCCAGAGCAAATTCCTTCCCCTTGCTGTCTCTGAGATAGGAAAGCTACATTTTTTTTCCTTCCTCTATCATCCCTCCCAAAACTTCAGATCTTCTTCTGAGTGGCTATTGAATACAGAAATAGACTTTCTCTCCTCTTCGGTAATTTCCCTTAGGTATAGAATTTCATTCCTGGTATTTGAGCAGTGATGAAGGATTTGGGTTACTCCTTTCGTAGCACAATATTTCACAGGAGGGTGCAGGGGAAAAAAATGAATCTCATACCTAATTCTCCATAACAGTTGCAGGGGGAACAGAAATGCAGAAGTTAGAATCTAGGGGAGAAACTCAATTTGAAGTTTGGTAGGTTGCCTGCTGCTAAGGTAAACGGGGCGTGAGTCTGAATGCAAGCTTACTTTTTGGATGTATCCCAGAAATGTATCTGAGGATATGAAAACACACTTGGAACTCATAAATCAGCTACAATGCTTTTCATTTAACCACCGTAAAGGAGGTGGGGCTAAGCAAGTCATTTCTGTTAAATGTGTTTTCTTATTTTTCGAATGTTCACTAGGTGTATAATACATATGTATGAACATAAATGCATGCATACATCTGCCCCCAAGTGATCGTTATGATCGGTTGGTAATTTGCTGCTTTTATGCAGGAAGCTTTTAGAGTGAAAGTGTTAGCTATTTTACATCTTAAGACAAGTCACTAGGTGAGGGCTGATCCTGCATTCCTTAATAATAATAGCAAACTACTCAGCAGGAGTTTGGAGGCAGAAACATATATAGAAATTATATACCCTCAATATACACTTGGATCTCATTTGGAGTTGTTTTTTTATGGTGATTATGGAATCTGGACCTTAAAAGCAAGATTTCCAAGGTAGCATCTCCTCAAAGACAGTGATAAAAATGTCCTCATTGACTGTTGGATAAGTAACTTGTCATTTCTATTCTTTATGTTCTGTTATTTATAGTCTGTTCTTTATGTCAGTGAAAAACTAAAATTGTGGGGAAAAGGACTTAAAGAAGAGAGTGTTTTTGAGATAATGATGGAGTAGACTATAACGGGGTTTATCCAAAGATAGTTCATCTCTGGTTTGCTCACATGACTTAAATACCAGCATCACTAACTGCTTCAGGATCTGAAGATAGTGATTGCAAGTCTTTGGGGTTGATGGAAATCCAATGAATCATATCAAAGTGACCTCCTTGGTAGAGACTTCTTTTATGTTTCCTAGTAGAATGATTGGCATA
This sequence comes from Muntiacus reevesi, assembly GCF_963930625.1. Classification (NCBI taxonomy): domain Eukaryota; kingdom Metazoa; phylum Chordata; class Mammalia; order Artiodactyla; family Cervidae; genus Muntiacus; species Muntiacus reevesi. The sequence continues at coordinate 82,987,334 of NC_089254.1, read as the reverse complement.
GGTGAATGCAGTACATATAGTAGTATTGAAAAGAAGAGGGGATGAACAGGTGAGAAGCAAAGTTTCCATTAGAAACTGCTGGAGTGCTCCAGAAGGCCATGGACAATCTCTGAGTTTGCTGACATGGGGGCAAGGGAGATCATGAACATAATCACTGACCTTGCAATATTCTAGCTATTTTCTTCTGTATCATAGTCCACATGGAAACTGATCATGTATGGAGTACTCACCAACATTAAAGAGATTGATATTTCGTTACCTTTGTAGAGCACACACTGCTGCATACTGATTGGGAACCTGGGCTCTCGGGATGAATTAGTCTTACTTTTGACAGTAAACATGAGGCTTCTAATGTGTTGTGGTTGTTATTCAGTGACTAAGTCTTGTCTGACTCTTGCAACCCAATGAACTGTAGCCCACCAGGCTCCTCTGATTCATGGGATTTCTCAGGCAAGAATACTGGAGCAGGTTGCCATTTTTTCTCCAGGGAATCTTCCTGACCCGGGGATCAAACCCACATTTCCTGCATTGGCAGGCAGATTCTTTACCACTGAACCACCAGGGAAGCCCTTGGTTTCTAGTGTATAGTCTTTGTATATTATGTTGGACACCCTTCTACTGGGCCAGCAGGGTACTAGGAGGTTGTCAAATGTGGACTCACTCATTTGGGAGGCCTTCATCAGAGAAATCTCCGGGTGATCCCACCTTGCTATTAGCATCCACCTCCTCCTCCCAAGGGAGTGGGAATAGTAGGGACACAGTCTGAATAGGTGCTAAAAATAGCAATTACACAGCTGTAGAACCTTTCACCATGGAAAGGTGGGTGCCACCCTATGGGTGCAGGCATTTTAGCAAGTCTGAAATACTGGCCAGTATAAATTTCAGAGATTTCTGAAGGTGAGGGCTAGAGGTTCTCTAATCGTTGCAAGTTTGAGACATTGAAAAGCTTGCATAGTTGGGAGGAGGAAGTGGGGAGAAGAGGTCAGGCTTGGAGAGGAAAGCAGGGCTGTGATAAAGAGGTTGGGGTTAATTCTAAGGGGACAGAGTTAAGAAGCAACATGATTAGAGCCAAGATCACTTGACTACTGTGTGCAGAATAGATTGAGGTGGGGGAGGGAGACTAAAGAAGTGGATTAAGAAGACCATCAATAAGGAAGCCATGTCAGCAGTTCAAGTGACAGAGTGGTGACTTCGACTAAGGTGGTAGCAGTGAAACTGGGTAGACAGGACTGGAGCCAGGATATACTTCAGACTCAGAGCATATTATTCAGATCTTAAAGGAAGGGTTATAACATTATGTTGGGAAAAATATTCAGGTTATTTGATATAACTGGGAGCCTATAATCTGACAATGATGCTTTCAAAATGTGGTGCTGGAGAAGACTCTTGAGAGTCCCTCGGGCAGCAAGGAAATCAAATCAATCAATCCTAAAGGAAGTCAACCTTTAATTTTCATTAGAAGGACTGATGCTGAGACTGAAGCTCTAATACTTTGGCCAACTGATGAGAAAAGCTAACTCATGGGAAAAGACTCTGATGCTGGGAAAGATTGAGGGCAACAGGAGAAGGGGGTAATAGAGGATGAGATGGTGGGACGGCATCCCTGACTCAATGGACATGAGTTTGAGCAAGCTCCAGGAGACAGTGAAGAGCAGGGAAGCCTGGCATGTTGCAGTCCAAGGGGTCAAGAATTGGATATGACTAAGTGAATGAACAACAACAATAAATCTGACATGAATTACATTAACCCAAGACAAGACGCCCCAACAGTCATAGCTGAGGTATACACAGTATGGTGATCTTGGCAACATTTATAATTTTATTTATTTATTTATTTTTGGCTGTACTGAGTCTTCACTGCTGCATGGGTTTTTCTCTGTGGGCTTCTCACTGCAGTGACTTCTTTTGTTGCAAGTACAGGCTCTAGGGCATGGGGGCTTCAATAGTTGTGGCCCATGGGCTTAGTTGCTCCGTGACATGCAGGATCTTTCCAGGCTAGAGATCAAACCCGTGTCTCCTGCACTGATGGTGGATTCTTTAGCACTGAGCCACCAGGGAAGCCATCTTGGCAGCGTTTAAATCAAGACTTACTGCCTTTCCTCAGTGTTACAAGCTTAGAATTGGACCCTCAATAAAACTGGGGGAAATCCACCCCCTTCTGTCTCATCCTTCAGAACGTCCCTTCTCCAATTGTTCAGAGTACTGGAGCTCTGACTCTTATGTGACCACTCAATCAGGGCAGACAGATTCCTGCCTGCTCGAGGCTCTGGTGTGAATACCTATATCCTGTGAATCCTTCTAGAAAAACTTGGAAAACCAATAAGAGTGTTAGCATGTGAATCTTGACTTGTAAAAAAAAAAATACACTTTTTGATTGAACTTATCCTGGGCACAGAGATCTAAATGATGCCATGTCAAGCCTAAGAAAATCTGGACCATTTGGTTAAACAAAATGTACTTCATATGTTTGAATTTCAATTCATTTGAATTTCTGTTTGAAGCAAGAAAGGATCCAGATATTGAAATGGTACAGGATTCTTTGACCTAGGCTATGAATACCAGATGCCAAGGTTTCCCCCACCCAATTGACATTTTCTGGCTAATACTAACATTTATTTTTCAAATATATGTTTCATTTTATTCTTTATAGAAATACTTCAGAAGAAGCCCTGTTTTTCAAAAAGCCATAAACTTTTTACATCTAGGCAGAAATTCCTTGAGTTCTATACAAGCTTCTGTCTCCCTGTTTATCTTCATATTCCCTTGAACATCAGGGTTGAGGCCCCCTTTTAAGAATGATAACCAAGGCTGATACATCACTCACTGATCACTATATTAGAAGTAAGAAGAACACTAACTACCAATTGGTAAATTTAATAATTTTTCTTCAGTAAAATATTCTTTCCCTGTAGGCAAAAAAATAAAGAATAGCTGCTTTTTTTTCATGTCTAAAAATGATAATCACAGAATGGTAACAAGAAAGAAAACTTGAATATCCTTTCTAAATCTCTTTCAAATAAGCTTAGATTGATTTTTTTTTTTAAACCTAAGCAAAAATCAAACTTTTTCCCTTACCACAGTACTCTTCAACAAATTGACATTCACGGAGTGTGCTATTCCTGCATTCTGAGAATTTTAAGTAATTAGATCAGTAAAGCAGCCCATATATATGTGGAAAATCAGAGCCAATGGCCAGAAGATGATTCAAACGGTGAGCTCCTATTGACTGAATGACCTCTAATTCTCTTGACTGCAGGAGTTCAGCCTTGGTTGGACATGAGATTCATCTGGGAAGCTTTGAAAAATGCTGAATCTTGGGCTATACACCAGACCAGTTTAGCAGAACCTCTGGTTTTTGAGGCTCTCCAGCGATCCCCAGATGCAGTCATAATGAAACCATTGGTGCATCAGAGTTACTTGGGTGTTTTCTCCAAACTTACGTGAATTTGGAACTCTCAGGATGAGAAGTTATTCAGTGAATATGCAGAAAAGTTGGCTCTATTTGCTGCTTCCTGTCAGTAAGCAGTTGTGAACCAAACGATTACTTTGAAGACCTGGGTGAAAACAGCTCAGCATCACCTAAACAGAGCCTTCCTCTAGATAGGTCAAACGCAGCCAGTTATTAAGTGGTGCTTCTTAACTAAAAAAAAGGAAGGACCTTGGGAGGAAATGAAAGAGGAATCTTAGTAATTACCTACCTGTTCCGCCAGGTGCCAAGACACCTATGAATCACAGTAAGTGGGTGAACAAACACTGGCCTCGCCAAAACTTGGCCTCTGTACAAAACCCAGGGCTTCTGTAAACCAATAATCACTGGACAAAAGGAGGAAGTAGGAATTGTCTCTAACTGAAGACAAAAATCCACTCCCAACAGAAAGACCCTCCCACTCCAACACACACTCAAGGCTGTTTCCATTTGAGGAAATGGACAAGCGTGCACAGGGGGTAAAAATATTCTTTATAAAGGAATAATTAAAAACTATTTCAAGATGAAAGTCACAGCTGAATTTGATTTTCTCAGTCTTTCTGGAGTAAGCCAAATTATGATGTGTCAACTGAATAAACAGAGATTCATTTTAATAAATGGATAGAGCAATATTATTCTCCCTACCACCAGCAATGATTATGTGTTTTGGCCTCTGCTCTGTAACTACCCAAAACGTTTCAAAGTTATTGTACAAAGAGCACAGGTTAGCAGAGGATCTGTGTGGTTGAAACTGGTAAACATCTGGGAATCCAGGTGCTCGACATTTAAATTCTCTGTGGCAGAAGTGTTCCTTCATCATATGAAACTGTCACATTGTTATTTTGCTTAATGATACCATCATTATCATATTCACTTGACTGACAAAATGCCAGATTCGTGCTCATCAATTTTCTGCTGTGCCTTTCCAAATCAAAGACCTTTATCTTGTTAAATCTATCAGATTAGCATGGTGGGCTCAGGCAACAGAGATGGTGTTTCAGTTGTGATATTCAAAAATTATATTCCGTCTTAGTCCATCACCGTAATTCATGCGTTAAATTTAATGCTGCCAAGATTTAGCCATTTAAGCTTGAATTTTTCTGAATTTAATTCTGTATATCAAGACAAATATTTAAGTGTGAAAATTTCAATCACAAGAAATAAGAAAAAAGTAAATGATTTAGAAAGGAAGGATAAGAAATATTCTTATTATACCAATTGGCTAACCTACTTATATAATTATAATTTTTTGACCAAAGTAAAAGAATAAGTTTGCTTTTCATGTAATTTTAAATGATGCTTTGCCCACAGACACTTTAAAAGCAAGCATAGTCAGTAGGAAGTACATGAAAATAGTTGCTGAAGTTGAAGAGTCTCAAGTACTGTAACAAGTGATTTGGAGAGAACAAATAACAAAGAGAAAAGCAAGATGCCTTTGTTGTTAGGGGTTTTGGCTCTGGAATCAAATAACATGAGTTTAAACCTTGGCTCAGTTATTTATATGTGAACTGGGCAAGTTATTGAACTGTTCAAAGCCTTATTTCAGTGCCACTTAACACACATGTTTTTTGTCTGGCTAGAAGTTGACAACAGGTCTGGCACACAGGAAGTGCTAAACACTGATTATCTATTACTGTTAATAAAAAGATATTATATTGAATTATATTACACAAGACTAAATGATATTGTATTGTTATAAAGTAATTTTTATTTCCATTTATTGACTAGTACCTAAGAGGGATGAGTGGACACACGGTATCTAGATTTCAGCTCAGCTAACTTTTGAGAGATGCTTTCATAATATTCAAGTGAATTAAATGAGGGTGATGAACTTATAACTAGATGATTAACTACTTGACATCAGTGAATTTGAACTCAATAAACAGGATCTGCTTCAGCTCAGCTAATGGCACAATCCAGACACCCACCAAGAGCAGAATCCTCTTGGCCTCTGAGAGACCCCAAAGTCCTTCCCTACTCCTCTCCTCAAGTCATTAACACAGATTTCTCCAGTTACAACTCTTAGAAACCTCTCTAAGCATTTCCTTCTTCTCTATTCCTCTCTCTTAACAAAGCACTACATTTGCTTGAGTCTCACCCTCTCATTCTCCTGCCCGTGTAATCTCTCAACTTTCTGGTTTAAGAGCTCCTTGCTTTTCTAACAGTTTGCTTTCACTGTCATCCGTTCAGTCCATAAGAAGCTTTTATCTCTCTTCCCATTACAGAATGGCTGACAAATACAATCCTAGTATGAGAATTAACCAGTTAAAACCACATTTTGAGCAAGGATTCGATAAATTCCCAAATCATTAATTTTGGTTCCCTGGTTAAATGTGGTATACACAATTAAAACCTCTCACTTACACAAATCAAGAACAAGCCACATATATGCAGACCCTCTAATTGCTAATGATTCTTCAGCTCCACTGCATGAAACAAATCCAGTGGGCTCTTGCTATGTATCTGAGACGAGATTTCAAGCATGATGAAAACTAAGGTAGGCATATGCAGTTAAAGGGGCTTCCCCAGTGGCTCAGACGGTAAAGAATCTGGCTGCAGTGTAGGATACCCAGATTTGATCCCTAGGTCAGGAAGGTCCCCTGAAGGAGGGCATGACAACCTACTCCAGTGTTCTTGCTGGAGAATCCCATAGACAGAGGACTATGGCGGGCCACAGTCCATAGGGTCACAAAGAATCAGACATGATGGACACATGAATGGAATTTAAAAGCATGAACTGTGGGGGCAGACTGCCTTGTTCAGATCTGTTCTAGGTGGAACTCTGGGGGAAGTTATTCACTCTTTACTAGAGTTGCTATTGGAACATCCATGTAAATTGTTTAGCACAGTACTTACTGTGTTTTCAGCATGCTGTGACTGAAAGATCAAAGTGAAGATTCTGTTCTATATCTCTGGGAGTTTTTCTATATGGGGATATCTATGTATGCTTTAATTTTCCCTTCAAGGGTGATTTCTAGCACAATTCCAAAGAAAGCATAAAACAGAAGTGCGGGCAGGTCCTTTTAAAGTGTGGGATGTCTGCATATAAGGATTTATAAAAATCTAATTGCTAACGTATTGGCTTCCCCAAAATTTCCATTCATAAATCATATGTATTCATTTATTTAAAATATTTTGACATATGTTACTGAGTATCTATTATGTCTACTGTTCCAGGCACTGGAGATAGAACAGTGAACAAAACACAAAGTTTCTTAAATCCTAGGGGAGGGTGGCAGGTGGTAAATAAACCAGTAAATATACAGTGCATCAGACTGCTATGAGTGGAATAGAGAAAAACAAAGCAAGATGAGGTATGTTGAATTTCCTCTTGTCCTTCTTTTATTTCTTAATTAATTAATTGGAAGACTCTTGCCTAACTCATGTTTATTAGTTCCATCAGAAGAGCAGTTCAGCAACAGATAAAGGGACATCTCAATAAAATCAGCTGGATGGGTGTAGGATAATCTTAGACTGTCAGGTGGGACACACAGCAAAAACAACAGTCTTTTGCATGAGAAAATGCTGAGAATATAGCAGTGTACTAATGAAATACGCAAGAGACACTAAGTGAGGTGTTATTCACCCAGTGGTGTTCAACTCTTTGAGACCTCATAGACTGTAGCCCACCAGACTCCTCTGTCCAAGGAGTTCTCCAGGCAAGAATACTGGAGTGGGTTGTCATTCCCTTCTCAAGGGGATCTTCCCAACCCAGGGATCAAACCCAGATCTCCTACATTGCAGACAGATTCTTTACCAACTGAACCACCTGGGAAGCTCAGGGAAGACAAGGGAAGACAAGCTAAACAAGGAGCAGTGCTAGAAAGGAATTTAGAGGAATGAACTGAATTGTGCCCTCCAGTACTTCCTAACATAAAGTTGCTTTTCCAGATATGAAGATCAGCAGAGACAGAAGGAAAGACAACGTTAAGTTTGCATTAGAATGGACACTTAGGAATTGATTGCATTGAATAACTATGTAAAAGAAGTCCTGGTTTTTCTATAGGGTGGCCTATCTGATGAGTCCAGGGAGGAGAGGATGGAGGGAAACACCTGTGGGAAGATAATTCCAGGAAGAGGGAACAGCAAATTCAAAGTCCCACAGGCGTGAACATGTTAGAATCGTTTTATGAGCAGCAAGAAGACCCATGAGGGAGATGAGGTCAGACAAGGGGGCACTTGGGTAGTGGGCAAAATACATAGATAGGCTCGTAAACCAACTTAAAGACTTTGGCTTTTATTTGGAGTGAAAGTGGGAAGCCTGCAGAGGGTTTTTGAGTGGAGGAGTGGTGTGATCTGATTGATGGATTGAGGGTACCTCCAACTACTCTCTGGAGAGAGCAGATTAAAGGGAGTGGGCAGTGGAATTGAGGGGCGCGGTGGGGTGGGAAGCAGGGAGCCTTATTAGGAAGTAATAGCTACAATCCAGCCAGAGTTGACAGTGAAAGCCTCTGGAAGTGGTGAAACAGGATCAGATTTTGGATGGGTGTTTTTTTTTTTAATTAATTAATTTATTTTAATTGGAGGATAATTGCTTTACAATATTATAGTGGTTTTTGCCATACATTTGCTGATGTGAATCAGCCATGGGTGTGAAGGCAGAGCTGACAGGATTCATGGCAGGATCAACTTGTCACAGGTTCAGTTCAGTTCAGTTCAGTTGCTCAGTCGTGTCCGACTCTTTGCGACTCCATGAACCGCAGCTCGCCAGGCCTCCTGTCCATCACCAACTGCCGGAATCCACCCAAATTCATGTCCATTGAGTCGATGATGTCATCTAACCATCTCATCCTCCGTCATCCCCTTCTCCTCCTGCCCTCAATCTTTCCCAGCATCAGGGTCTTTTCAAATGAGTCAGCTCTTCGCATCAGGTTTACAAAACGTTATCTGTGTATTAGTAGGTTGTCTCATTTAATGCTCTTGAAAGCTGGGAAACAGCCTCTGCAAGGCTGTGCATGGCTTTGAACTTAGTGTTATTACTCCCAGCTTCCTCTTCTTATACAGAAGTCTCTTTCCCCAAGAGTTCTCTTAAGGCCCTTTGATCCCGTGCAACATCTATTTAAGGTCAGAAGAAACATCTTAATTGAATTCGTAGTGCCTTCCTATTACATACTCATTCCTTTGAGCCATGAGAAATTTCCCAGCCTTCTTATAATGTGGCTTCATAGTGTCCCGAGGAGAAAATGTTAACTTCTGCAGAAAGCTCACCAGCTTCTTTGTCATTTGGTGATAAGTAATTTCTGGGGCTTCCTAGCTCTGTTACTGGCTGGACTCCTTACCTCTACTCCTTACCTCCACCCCTACCTCAAACCTAAACAATCAAACACACACATACCCTCAGATATATCATCACCTCCATTCATAACATTACCTTAACCACTTTAGATGTAGTTTCCAGGTTAACAAAACAAATGAAGTTTTTCTGAGATGGAAGGATAAAGAGAGCAAACTATGGCAAAACAAAAAAACCAATTACTTCTCTTAGAATATTGTCATTAAAACCTCAAATATCACAAGGATGTCCTCTTTTGGTTTTACCTTTGTCTTCTAAGTATCAGAGAAGTTTTGTTTTGCACTTTAAAAACACTTCTGGGATAGGGTTGGTAGGGAAGTGGTGTGTGATGGAGTCAGAGAGATTTCTAAGCAAACAAGTTATTTCCTTGAACATTATTAGAATTTAAACAGCATGATGCCAATTTTTCTCCTCATTCTCCTCGCTAAGGAATAAATGAAAATTAACAGCATCTTTACTGAGATCACATATAAAGTGATTCCAACTTAGTCCCTTATAAAATCAAGTTAATTTCCATTCCTGGGCATAAACAGTCCCTCCAAACCCTGTGAATGAAAACTCAAATACAATCTTTGGCAATTTTGTTCACTTTAGGTCCTATTTGCTTTTTTATAAAAGCAAGCACAGTGTGGGAGGGGTAATTGTTTAGTCTCCAGACAATCTTTCCGCTCGCTCTGTGACTCTGAGGCTGTGGCATGTCTGTGAGTGGAGCCGCAGAAAGCTGCTCCCATGCTGGATCTTGGCACATGGGATGCCTTTCTCCCTGAGCCATCATGGCACCAATATAAGGCAATTTGGCTGGATTGGCTTCATCAGGAATAGAGCTATAATGCATTTTATTATCCTCACCCCCCCATGGAGAGTGGGCACAGGTCCCAACTCCTTAATGCTTATTACTTATGTGTGCGACTCTCCATTTTTCATTTCCTGCTCTGGGAAATGAGTCTGAGTGGCTGACTTGAAGTTACAGAGAGGCAAGTTTACACAACCATCTTCCTGATCGTTCAGCTCTCTACTTGGTTTCTAGAGACGATTAAATTGATGATGACTGATTCAAGTTGATATATGGCAGAGACCACCACATACTCTGCAAAAAGAAAAGTTACAATGTAAAGCAATTCCCAATAGTTATAATTCAATAAAATCCCCTGAGTATTAAAAAAAAATTGGTTCTGTTACTGCAGTACTTTGTTTCTGTTGGCCTAGTTCTAATAAGTCACTTCTGGAAAATGGCAAGTCCTACATTTGAATCAACCAACAAAATGATTTTCAACCTCAGTGGTTCTATAATAATAATTTTTTAAAGAAAATGTCTTTCTGGTAGAAATGCAATAGAGTACTAATTTCCAAATGTATAAAACAAATAGACTGGGGGTGTAGTCAGTCAGCTATTGAATAAGAAGATGTTTCTCACTCTATAGTAAGTATTTGCTAGAGATTCCATTTATTTGTTTCTGTGTGTTAATAATAGTCTTGTGGAAACAGTGGCATTCTTGAGCAAGGTAACATATTAGGTTATTATCAGCCACAGTAATTGTGATGGGTTAGATTATTTACAATATTTACATACTAGGCTTAGGACTCTGGGTGGGCAGGATATAATACCCTGCTTTTTAATTTTGGGCTTAGATGATGTCTTGCTTTGTCCAGAGGGTTATCAGCAGACTTGAACTGTGACTGCATCGTTGGCCTTGATCTCTTACTGTCATTGTCAAACTAGCCCCCAGGAGGCTGCTGTCCCTTCGCCCTGGGCCCCAGAATGGCATGTGTGGAGACCGGAGCCCAGGAGCAATGAAGTCTAGCCTAGGCCAGCCACCCTAGGCTGTAAGTTGTTTGTATGTTTGTTTGTTTGTAAGTTTGTTGTAAGCTTTTATGTTTCTAGTTGGTTTGCTATGTAAGAAGGGCTAACAAATACAATAACAACATGGATTCCATGATTGCTCAGTGGTAAAGAATCCGCCCGTAATGCTGGAGACATGGACACACAGGTTCAGTCCCTAGTTGGGAACATCCCTTGGAGAAGGAAATGGCAAACCGCTCCAGTATTCTTTCCAGGAAAATCGCATGGATAGAGGAGCCTGGTGGGCTACGGTCCATGGAGTTGAAATGAGTTGGGTACTTCTGGCAACAACAACAGCAAAAACCGTAACAACTGTTAATTGGACATTTACTGGTTTAAGGTGCTATATACACATTGTCTCATTTAATTCTTACCTTAAGCCTATGAGTTAGACATCATCCAAATTTCGAAACAAGATATAGTTAATGTCAGAGACAATATTTTTTAAAATATTTATTTTTAATTGTTTTTTTGATTGTGCCACTGGGTGTGTAGGATCTTAATTCCCCAGCCAGAGATCAAACCCATGTCCCTTGCATTGGAAAGGCAGAGTCTTAACCACTGGACCACCAGGGAAGTCCAGACCCAATGATTGAGCCCAACCTTTTATGACTTCAAAACCAGTGCTCTTAAATGCTTTCAGAATTACGTAATTCAGTAAAATTAATAGATGAGGATGAGACCCTAAATCTGACCTCCTGGCCAAGACCCAGAGGCCTGTATGATTTGCCCTTCTCACTTTGTTTTCCCAGTGTGGCTCTGGCCACCTTGATATTCTTTGGAACCCTCAAACTTGCTCAAATTTACCTCTCTCAAGCCTACAAATGTGTGCTTTTTTTTTTTTTTTTTTCCTTTTCTGTCATTTTATGGCTGGTCATTTCCCATCCCTGGGATTCAGAAAGATCTAACAGACCATCTTAAGGTAGCCTTCTCTTCATTATTTTCTCTCTGCATCCTATTTGTTTCTTTCATAGCATCACAACAGTTTGCAGTTATCTTGTACCCTTGCTTTTGCTGTCTCCTTCCCCAGGGCAAGTCCACGAAGCAAGGCCATGATCTTACAGACTGCAGCATCCAGAGCACCTAGGGCAGTGCCTGGGTGCTCAGCAAATATTTGGAGAATGAATGAATGAATCTACGAGGAATAGGACAGGAACATGAAGAGCAGGCTGGTGAGCGGTGAACTCCAGACCTCTGCTGGACAACATGGAGGGCAATCCTGGGTAACTGGAGGTAGAGTTAGGGTTGAGGGGGCCCAGGACAGGAAGCAAGGCTGCAGAGGTGAGGGGGAAGTGTCAGAACAAACATCGCCTGCTTCATAACCACACACACACACACACACACACGCACACACACACAGCTTGCACTGGGTTCTCAAGAGACTTTATTCCTTGAGACTCTTTAAACCAGAATATATACTATTGAAAGCACACACTAGCGCGTGTATCATGCCTTTTCAGTTTGAATTGTATCTTTCATTTCCTTAGGTTAGAGAAAGAGGTTAACATGAGAAACAAAAAGAAGCCTCACAGTAACCAATGCAAGAGGAACAAGGGCACCACGTCAAATAGGACCTTGGGTGACTCCCTGTCATTTCACACAGGATGCTAAGACCCGAGAGTAAAGTTCAGCCCGGAGCCCCGCAATGCGGATGCTCTCACTGGTGATTTTCTTTGGGGTGGGAATGGTAACTCTTATCACACGAGGAAGAAAGCGAAGCAAGATCTTGACAAGGTGATGTGTGACAGGGCTCTGAAAGGGCTGGTTTCATGCTGGAGAGGCACAGCAGGGTGAAACTTGACTTCCAGGTCTGACTGTGGGATGAAGTATAGATGGATCCTCAAGGATTATATTTTAAATGAAACCTCACTTCTGTTACCTAGCTATGTTGTTATTGTTTAGTCGCTGTGTAGCCCACCAGGTTCCTCTCTCCATCAGATTTTTCAGGCAAAAATACTGCAGTGGGTTGCCATTTCCTTCTCCAGGGGATCTTCGCGACCCAGGGATTGAACCCATGTCTGCTGCATTAGCAGGCAGATTCTCTACCACTGAGCCAGCAGGAAAGCCCCTACCTAGCTATACTAGCCATGAATTGTTTATTCCAAAATGCTGCAAATTATGATTGATGAGGGTACCGGCTAAGAAAAAGTTTTTTCCTGTTTTTCTCCTCAGAATACAAGGTTTTACTTACCAAATCTATTCACTTATTGATCTAACAATATTATTCAGCTCCTACTATCTTAGGCACTAAAATATATTATGATGGTTCAAGGAGTTGAGAACTTATGAAAGAGTACTGGAGAGTCCCCAAGAGGGGGAGCATCTCTTACTTGACTTCTTAAAAGAGGGGAGACCTAGAGTATTCCACTTTATTTTCCCCTAAAATGACTTAACAACTGTGGTGATATGATGCAATATAAGAATGGAGTATGACAGTTTAAGAAAAACAAAGAAGAATGACAAAGAATATTCTAGGATCTGCTTGTGAGTGTTTTTAAGTATCAGGAATATATAGTACGAGATACTCATATGGCACTTTTTACTTTGATCAACTCATTTCATCCTTAGAGTTATCAACTTAGGAGACTGGCCCTATTATTAGTCCCATGGGCAGGGAGGCCTGGCGTGCTGCGGTTCATGGGGTCGCAAAGAGTTGAACACGACTGAGTGACTGAAAGGAACTGAACTTACAGTTGAAGAAACTGAGACACAGGACTTTGAGGAGACTGTCACTATCGCCCATCTAAGAAATGGAAGCACCAGGGCTTCACCCAAGGTAGACTGGCTTCAGAGTCCATGCTATGCCAGGTGGTGAATCGACCAAGCCCTAAGGAACAGTACTTGTGAGCAAGTTCCAGCATCCCCAAGTGGACAAGGAACGCTCATCTTTTGACCCCTCATACATGTGAATCCCACTGCATGAGATGTCTTGCTCTCTTCGCCTGGTATTATCCTTAAGGTACATCCCAGTGGGCAGCAGGAAGCCTGCTTGGTCTCCTCCAGTCTGGATGAAGTGTCCTTCTGCTGTGTTCTATCACTTCTTACGCCTGTGCCGTTCACCTTCAACACACCTTCTATAGTTTATTTGCGTGTGTGGCTTCCTCTGGATATGGACATCTTAAGGGTAAGATTTATGTCTTTGGGCTAGCCACCTAGAAGTTTCCTCATAAAGGCCAGTTGTGAGGATCATATGAAATGGTACGTTTAAAGGTACAAGAAAGTGAAATTATTAGTTGCTCAGTTGTGTCCGACTCTTTGTGACCTCACGGACTATAGCCCGTCAGTCTCCTCTGTCTATGGAATTTTCCAGACAAGAATATTGGAGTGGGCTGCCATTCCCATCTCCAGGGATCTTCCTGATGCAGGGATCGAAGCCAGGTCTCCTGCATTACAGGCAGATTCTTTTTGTCTGAACCACCAGGGAAGCCCAAAGATACAAGTGATTGGTATCTACAAAGATTTCTTATTATTATCTCTCCACCTTGCTTCTCTAACACTGTTTCATCTAAGAAGCTTCTTTCCAGCTGGTCTTTCAGTCTGGGAGCCCTCAGAGCTCTGGTCCACACTCCAGTCTTTCACAAGGTTGCCGCCCTGCCCAGAGTGCCCCCGATACCCCTCTTTCCACAGTGGTGTCTTCACCTCTCTCAGCCTCCAGCTAGACCATGTCTGACTTCTTATACTATAGACTCCACCTTATATTCTTCCAGTGAAACCGCATTTATTTCTTGAATTTTGTATCAGAATGAGCTGTTGTATTAACTTGCATTTTCTTTTTGCTGGTATAGAAGAAGCAAAATGATAAGATCTAGTGTGGTTTTGTTTTGTTTTTAATTTTTCTCTCCAGGTTTTTTGCCTAATTTCAAAGAGGATATTGTGCTAGGTACTCCAGAGGGGAGAGAAGAGAGGCTTATGCCTGGGCAGCTGGGGACTGGAGGATGGAGGAAAACATTTCCAAGCTTGGGAAAGAGAAACAGACTATGAGTCCATCGGCAGGGGTCAGCTCCAGTTTGCTGGCAGTATCTCAGGAAAGGTTCAGAATTCTTCTGTATCTCTGGAAATGTTGATACCTTGGAAGTGGCCTTGCAGCCTCTGTTGAGTTCAGGATTCAGATGTGGTTGGGGGTGGCCTAGCTGTCCAGGACCTTGTTGCCTCAGAGACCACAGTGACCTAAGCAAACCAGTCCCAGCCATGCCAACCCAAAATGAAGATTCCTCCCCATATTCCAGACCACTGAAGAGCTTCCCTGGGGATTTCTTTGCAACCCTCAGGAAGAGAAAGGGGTGGCCCCTCAAAATGACTGTGATTGAATTTTTTGCCAGTCTGATAGGTTGGGAATTCAAAGGTAGGTTTAATTTTGTTTGAAGAAAACAAATTAATCTGACATTGCAGACTCATTTGATTATAATTTAGACCTGTTATAATAGTTTTTTATCATTATCTGCAGCTAATATGATATTTATTAGTTTTTTTCTTCACTTGTTTATAATGAACAAACATCACAAACGTCTTACAAGACTGTATGTTCCTTGAGAGCAAGAAAGGCTTCAAGTAATTTTCTCAAATAAGTATTGAAATAATGAATTTTGTATATAACATGGTAGCTGTTGACTTAGCTCATCAGTGAAGCATAGACTAGACTAGTGTGAGGGGTTTTCTCTGATGCATCAGGAAAAAAAAATATTCAGAGGAAGAACAATAAGCTTCCTCTAGTTTTTATTCCTACTTACTAAGAAAAATGCCTACCAAATGACCTCTTCCAAAACATTTTTTAGGGCCTAAAATATAACAGTCATTGTGGTTTGTGGTCTGTTGTAAATGAACAAAGGGATAGTGGGGAGCTTGGAAGGATAAAGAAGACATGGCTAGGAATGAAAGAGCAAACAGGAGAGGATGAAGGGGCAAACTCGGGGAAGAATGCTCAGTAGAAGCCTGAGAAATTCCTGAGGAATTGCCCAAGAATATTCTAGAAGAACAGAGTGAGTGAATTTAGGGAATAAGCTCCACAAAGAGTATACTCAAGAGTCCAGGAGCCTTATAGAGGCTGAGTCATTTTCCACCTGAGGCAGTGGCCCATCATCTACCCTAAGACCTATGCCAACCAGTTCCCTGGCTGACGCTGTTACACCAGCACCTCGCCATAGCCTGGCCGGTGGGAGCCATGCTCACCATTGCCAGAGGCTTGTCTGGGCCTCTGTCCGGCTCTCCTGTATGTGCATCCCCTTGAAGACCAGATGAAGATGTTAAGAGATCCCTCAAAATAACAAGATTTTGATGTATCCCTTTCATGCAATTCTAATCAAAATATTTTAATGACTCAAACTTATACACGTGCTGAGTCAGAAGATCAGATGTTTTGACTGCAAAATTCTAGATAATTGAATTGAAGTTGAACTATCTCTGCCACGTGATCTTCCTCTGCTCATGCCTTTAGTAGTTCCTTAGTCTTCTTACTAGATAATCTGATCACCTAAATTCAAATTATACACCAGGACACCTAGAGTCTAAAGGAGAGAACCTGAAAATCAAGTGGGTACTGAGTAAAGAAGAGCTATACTTATATTTTTGGGTCCCTGATCTGAATACTTCTTAGATGCCTGAGCTATAATAGCCCTGGTGGTTCCACAAGTAATTACAAAGAAGAGGAGTAGGCAGTATATTGAAGCACATGATGGAGTGACTGATATCTTGGTTGGGCTTAGGGAAGACATCCCAGAAGAGGCAACACTTTAGCTCAAGCAGGGAAGATGAACAGGAACTGGTTAGAAATAGCATGGGAATGTGGATGGAATCTTATTTAGGGGATGTCCTAGACGGGTGTGAAGCCTTATTTGAAGTCATTATACACTTTTCTGTGTGTGTGTATGTGTTCAGTCATGGCCACCTCTTTGTGACCCCATGGACTATAGCTCTCTAGGCTCTTCTGTCCATGGAATTTTCCAGGCAAGAATACTGGAGTGGGCTGCCATTTCCTTCTCCAGGGGGTCATCCTGACCCAGGCAAACCAGCATCTCTTGCATGTCTTGCAATGGCAGGCAGATTCTTTAACAATGTGTCACCTGGGAAACCCACCTATCTCCACCTTAATATATACTGTAGTCTACATGAAGGGTTGATTGTATAATGATGCAGAAAAGAGATTCCACTCTCAATAAGAAATTGTGCACAGGATCAGGACTTTACAGTGCTCAAAACAGAAAACTAGGGGATATAGGTGCCTATCTGGATTGTTTGTGTTTATTTCTCCTGGACTTGTCAATTCGATTTCAGTATCACCTTCTCAGATGTTCTCTTCTTTACAAATTATTACAGTGTTGTGACATTCGAGTTCTGAAGTTCTACCATGAGTACAGTGAGTTATGAGCAGTATCTCTAAGACTGAGATGCCTCTGTGCAGAGTGGTCTTAAAACTAGCCGTTATCCTTGGATGCTCTGCATTCGGCCACAACAGAGCCCTGAAGAGAGGCTGTTGGTCGAGGACCATAATTTCAACTCCAAGTAAAAATGACTCCAGGAACAAGGCTTTCCATTCACTAGTAGTTAGTAGTGGGTTAGTAATTTGATCAGTACAAACAGGGGAAAATATTTTGCTATTTATTAAAAATATCTGGAAACATGCATTTAATTTTTGATGACACTCCTAAACACTGGTCACAGAAGCTAGATCTATTTCTGCAAGAAGCAAGTAAAAAAGCACAAATCATCCATCTCTGATTTCATTGTAATGAACCTGCAAATCTCTCTCTCTCTCTTGCCCCAAAGAAAGCTTTAAGTAGAACCTGGTGAGGCATTGGTTCTGCAGAGGAAAATTACATTTCCCCCCTGTGTTAACAGTGAAAGTAAGGACAAGAATCCAAGAATTGTCAGACATAGGCTACCACTCATTGGCTCCCCCTTTTCGTTATTTTGATGGTTGTAAGATTGGAATCGGGACAAAATGGAGATGTGTGGAGAGGAAGGGCATTTTTCAAAATTTATAGATTACTAGTTAAGCTGAAATGGTCTTTTGGCACTCTCTGAAGTGCGTCATTGTACGAGAAAAAAAAAATCATTTGTTTTGCTTCCACTTTTGGCATTGCAAATGAATATCCCTTTAGGAAAGTTGTACATGGAGGGAGACTCACAGAATCCATTGCTCTGTTCATTCAATGTGACAGGAATGAAAATGATTCTCCAGAAAACAAGGCAGAAGGAGTTGGATTGTATTTCTTGTTGCCCGCAACCTAAATTTTTTCCGATGACAGGATGATGGTGTCTGTTAACAGGTATTTATTAAGTCCTCATTATGTCTTGTGCTTAAAGTAACTGGACAGGAATGGAAAGGAAGGATATTGGAATAAAGACGTAGACCTAATAAGACTCGATATGGTATCAACCCATCAGTGCTTTATTCTTACTAGAGAGCACCTGTCAATGGTTTTTTTTTTTTTTTCCTTGCCCCAAGATCTGGCTTTTATAATCAGGTAGAATTTACTCTAAAAGGAAAGGCTAGAAAGGCAAAAAAAAAAAAAAAAAAAAAGTACCAGAGGAATGTAAAAATAAGATGTATATACCTGGATGTTTCCAGACAGTCCATAGAAACCATTATCACGTATGGATTATGACAGAAATCTGGACCTCCCAGTACTGGTTAAGGAGTTCACCTTTTGATTCTTCAGATACTTTGGCAAGGCTTTCAGTTACAAATAAACATGCATAAACAACTACCCTTGATGAGAACACCAAGGAATATATAACTGAATAATTACTGATTTTACAGTTAATAATTTGGCAATATAATTGATATTGGATAATAAAATTATAGGCAATGTTAAGTTCAGGCCTGCTGGTAAGTTGTTATATCTTTAAAATTATTATGGAAAAGGAGGGCACAGAACTATTAAGTAGAACTATGGAAAACCATTTCCAAAGATATTATTAACCATTACCAGATATTCTGGTTTTCAGAGAACAGATTCAGTTTATGACTGCTGTCCTGACATAAGTATTAATGGATTCCCCTTTAACTCTCAACAGTATACCACCTTGAATAAAAAATTATATCTAATAATGGATCATCATGACTACTACAGAAGACGAATCTGAGGCGAGATGAATAATTTTGCATTCCACCTGGGTTGTATTTATTGAGCAACCATTGTAGATTCATCCATGATGATGATGATAGTAATGATAATAATAGGAACAGCAGTTATTTTAGCAGGTAATATTTATTTTGTGATTACTATGTTCTGGGTAATACACTAGACACTTTACATAATTAACTCATTTAATTTTTACAACAACCTTACAAACACTCTTACTGCCTCTATATAGATATTTTTTTAAAAAGAAATAGAAGCCCAGAGTGATAAGTAACTTACCCAAGGTCACATAGATAGTATGTGTTGAACCAGAATGTTCAACAGAAACATTTTGATTCGAAAACCTATTTTCCTAACCATTCCTGTTATTAAGAAACTTCCTAATGCAATAGTTATGTTAGGAAGTATTGCACAAGCATATGAACTAGATAACAGGATAATTAATGAGGCAAAATGAATAGTATTGTCTATTTTCCAGTGGTTTTTCCATCTGTGGAACTCAGAGTTACTGCAAGCAGTTTAAAAAAGTTATATAGAATATATAAACTATACATATAAAATATATAAACTAGTTTATATTGTCTATAAACTAGATAATATGTTCATATGTATTTCTGCTATATTTTTGTGATTCATAAGTTGTATCTTAAAAGCAGTACAGAATTCAAAGTAGTTTCTTTTCTCAATCCAAAGCGATATTTCTTAAAAACCCGCTAATTTCAAGTTTCTGTGTGGCCAGAAGCAAGGAGGATACTAGAAAATCAATAAAAGCTGGAAAAATGGATTTGCTGAATAGCCTCAAAGGCCCAGGTGAGGCTGGTGAGAGCTGAACAAATGTATATATTATTCTATTTGGGGGTCTAATCCTGTCCAGCTGATAGATGGTTTTAGTAGCACCAGGCTTGGAATGCAGAACATCAAGAGTAGACTATGTGAGAGGCTGGTGATAACAGCACTGGAGGATTCAGCCATGGAATAATGTGTCTTCCAAACTGAACCAGTGGAAACAATAAAGAGGAAAAGATAGAAGAATAAGAGGTTTGAAAGGTAAACGTAGAGAGTACCAATTTAAGAAAAAATTAATAAGTTAAAGGCAACTCAAGTTCAAGAAGCATCAAATTCAAGATGCGGTGTACTATGAACTGAATGTTTGTGCCCTCCTACACAAATTAATATGTTGAAACCCCAGCCTATAACGTGATGGTATTTGAAGATGGAGCATTTGAGAGGTCGTGAGGGTGGAGCCCTCATAAATAGAATTAGTGCCCTTATTATAAGAGGCATGACAGAGCTGATGCTTCTCTCCACCATGCGAGAATGCTACAAGAAAGGAGCCATCTGACAACTAGGAACCCCACTGTGTTGGCACCCTGATCTCAGACCTCCCAGGCTTCAGAACTATGAGATATAAATGAATATTATTTTAAGCCACCCAGTCTATGGTATTTTGTTACAACAGCTAGAGCTGCTTAAATCCAATGTTTAGCTCGGGATGTCAAGTGGCTAATGTGGCATGGAGATAAACAACTGCATCTGTGTAGAAGAAGCAAGAATGATTACTTCAGAGATATATTGGGGTATTAAGTGAAGTTCTGCATGTAAATGGGCTTCCCTGGTGGCTCAGATGATAAAGAATCTGCCTATACTAAGGGTATTACTAGCAGTGTTAGTCACTCAGTCATGTCTGACTCTTTGCAATCCCACTGACTATAGCCTGCCAGACTCCTCTGTCCATGGGATTCTCTAGGCAAGAATACTGGAGTGTCATTCCTTTCTCCAGAGGATCTTCCTGACCCAGGTCTCCTGCGTTACAGGCAGATTCTTTACTGTTTGAGCTACAGGGAAGACCCTCTTAAGGGTATAAGCACACAGTAAATGCTTATTGAGTGGTTGTTCAACAAATGCTATTGAGGAATGTGACATGTTGATATTAGGGTGTTAAATCATCATGGGATTTGGAGATGCAAAACTAAGTTTGAAGATAAAGAAGAAAAACATAAATAAGTAGTTGAGGATATCTAGAAGACAAAAGTGAGTCTAGCAGAACAAGCAGGAAATAGTAGATGGTGGTAGTCATAGTAACTGGGAAAGGAGAATTCAAATGTTGCTTGAAAAGTAGAATAAAGTTTTCCAAAGCACTCACAAAATCCTTGGGAGGGTTGCTTCCTTCTTTTCTGTTCTTGCTGCAATTCACTTTTCCATAACTGCTTTAGGTAATGTATTCATTCTTTTACAGCCAAATTTTATGCCTGTTGAATCATATATACTAAAAGGTAAATGGGAGTGTTTATAATAAGTTCAAAGAATAAATAAATGAAGACATTTTTGTACATTTGTATTCCATTGCGCATTTATATTCCTCATTGTTTTGTGGATGTTTTGTGATCATTCTCCACTCTGTTTGCCATGAGACATGGAGAATGTTCTTAATTGTCGTCGTCAGAATGATGAAAGAGTTTCATATCACAGGTGTTGACGGCAGACAAATCTGTGGCTTCAGAAAAGGAAGTTCCAGTCTGAAGACAAATGAATGTTTACAAAAGCAGAATAGATATTTCAAAGGAATTGCTCTCAAATTTATAGGGGGAACAGTGCATGTCATTTCTGCAGGCCAGATTTAGGACATATGAAATGAGAAATGTTTTCCATTTTGATTTCAACAGGAGCATTAATTGTTCTCTTGCCTTGTGTCTGGTGCAACAGCACAGCCCTTCTTCCCTTAATTAGATTGTGGAGGGTTCAGAAAGGGCCCACGCCTGGTCTGAATTGTTTCCCTTGGTGACATTATTGGATTTTATGTCAGCAGCCTGGAGGCGAAACCCATCAACCAATCAGCAAGTTGATACAGCATCCCTACTATGCAGTTGGCTTTGTGTTAGGTGCTCTGCAAGCGCCCACGATTGAATTGAAAACCCAAAACCTACACATATAAAATAATAAGGGAGCAACAAAGGCCAAACTGGGTGGAGCTGACTCTCAGTGCAGTAGAAACTCAGAGCGAGGAGAGATCAGTGTGGGCCAAAGGTTTTCAAATTATTATTATCAATGACTATCATTATAGCAGCCATGGCCAGCTTTTATTGAGCATTAAGTGCTCACCATATGCCAGGTACTGTGCAAAGTACTCTGTGTGCCGTCTCTGATTTAATCCTCACAACAGCCCTTTTAATTATTCCCACTTAAAGGAGAAAACAACATACTCTTATTATTCACATTTTATACATGCGGATACTGAATCTTAAAATGGTTATATAAATTCAGCCATGGTCACAGAGTTAACAATGCCAGAATTCATGCTAGACTGCAAATTTGTCTGACCCCAAACCAGTATACATATTAGCACAATATGTACTGCCATTCTTTGTAGAAGGAGGAAGTCCATGAAGTCAGTCTTAAAAAAATATATGTAGATTCCAAAAGGCAGCGGAGAATGAGGGAGGGCATTTCAACAGGAAGAATAACATACACACCTATCTAAACACAAGAAGGAGCATGAGGTCTGTAAGGAACAGTGGAAAAGAGCATGTCCAGAGCAGAAAGTTGCTGGCATAAAGGATTGTGAAGGCTGAGTGGATCTGCTTTGCATAGTGCTATGCTGGGAATCTGCACAAACCAAGGTGTGGAGATTGAAGTTGAGTCAGATAGAAGACAGGCGGTACTATTAAGAAATTAGAATAATATTAGATAGCAAAAACTTTTTATCAAATTACATGACCAAGAGGCTCAGATCCACAAGAATCAGAGTAACAGAACAAGAATAGGTAGAGTAGGTCATGTATTCATTCACACTCTCCCTTCTTTCACCCACAGGGTTGTACCCACAACATTCAAAACATTACATAAGGTACTGTGGAAATTAAGGAGATGATAAAGGCAGGCTTTCTTCCCTGAAGCAGTTTGCAGTCTAAACAGGGGTGTCTTGAGTTGGAGTTGTTAAA
Organism: Muntiacus reevesi; assembly: GCF_963930625.1. NCBI lineage: Eukaryota > Metazoa > Chordata > Mammalia > Artiodactyla > Cervidae > Muntiacus > Muntiacus reevesi. The sequence continues at coordinate 82,964,716 of NC_089254.1, read as the reverse complement.
GTGTGTAAGAATCCGGAGGAAATGGAATGGGAGACGTTCTTTTTTTTAATAGAAATATTTATTTATTTGGCTGCATCGGGTCTTAGTTGTGACACACAGGGTCCTGGTTGGGGAGTGTGGGATCTTCCCTTCTGGCTCAAGGGCTCTTCATTGCAGTACTCAGGCTTAGTTGCCTGATTCCATTTGGGATCTTAATACTTTCCTGACCAGGGATTCAACCTGTGTCCCCTGCATTGGAAGGCAGGTTCTTAACCACTGAACCACCAAGGAAGTCCCAGGTGGGAAAAGAACTTTGAAGGAAGACTAACACATTCTTAGTGGACTGACGGCTCAGTCAGAGACATAATTTATTCATTAATTGATTTAATAACTATTTTCTGAGCACACACCTCATATTACATGTTGGGGAAAATATAGAGTTCTCATTAAACTTCAGTTCAGTTCAGTCGCTGAGTTGTGTCTGACTCTTTGCAACCCCGTGGACTGCAGCATGCCAGGCCTCCCTGTCCATCACCAACTCCCAGAGTTTACTCAAACTCATGTTCATTGAGTCGGTGATGCCATCCAACCATCTCATCCTCTGTTGTCCCCTTCTCCTCCCACCTTCAGTCCCTCCCAGCATCAGGGTCTTTTCAAATGAGTCAGCTCTTCACATCAGGTGGCCAAAGTATTGGCGTTTCAGCTTCAACATCGGTCTTTCAAATGAGCACTGAGGACTGATCTCCTTTAGGATGGACTGGTTGGATCTCCTAACCCTAACTGTTAAACTTAGATATGGATAAAGGATAGACTTTAATAAGATGACCTCATAGACAAGTGTAAGGTCAGAGCATGCCTCCCTGAGGAAATGAATTGAAATTGAGGTTCTCCTGGGAAGTAGCCCCTTCCTCAGGAACTTTCAAAAATTATCTCATTAACATAACAAAGGATATTTGTCACTGTTCTTAATTAGGAAATCCCAGGGATTTTAGGAACTCTGCGCCAGAAACCGGAAGGGAGACCAAATATATATTTCTTATAAAAAATCATAGCATCCCAGGACTTTTTGTTCACTGCTACAGCACACCATCGTAACTCTGCGCCTCCATGACACTCTTCACCTCTGCACCATGGGTTATATAGCTATGAATACCAGCTGTGTGCAACAGCCAAACTTGGGAACAATGATAGTGGAAAACAGAGGAGGAATTCCATGGGGCAAAAGCAGTGAGACTTGGCTCCAGAGTCTGGAAACTGCAGGCAGTGTGGGAGAAAAAGCTTCCTTCTCCTCCTGGAAGTGAGAAGCCATGCAAGGGCGAGTGACTAGTGATGACCAAGACCAGATCAGAGGTAAAGGGGGAATGAATGAATAGAAATGCAGAAAAAGAGCAAATATTACTCTCTTTAGGACTTCAGAGATAAAAGGGTTGGGTGCAATAGAATGTTGATTTTTAAAATTAGCTTAAGGTTTGAGAGATGCAGGAGTAAATTAAACACATTTATAACTAGATAAGGAAAAGGCTAGAAAAAAAGGGGACTGATCCCTGTGACCAAAGACCAGTGGTGAAAGCACTTTCTCTAGAAAGAACAGATGTGTCTCCCACTAGCATCAAAGGGGAGGAGTACAGATGAAGAAACACATTTTTGAAGTGAAAAATCAGGAATCTTTATCTTCTAGATATATTTCTACTATTGATCTCCCAAAACTATGCTTTATGGACACTGTGCTTTGCTACATATCGCTCTACTAAGAACAAAAAACAAATCATCTTTAAAGAGATTATACAATGAAATAAAAACAAACACCAAAATGGACTTTTTTTTCATGTTGAGATGTTGTTCTATCAAATATCCCTTCTTTCTTCTAAATATTCTCCTCCTTCAGCATATAAAGGCCTTCTATCCAAATAAATAAGTCATCTAAAACTGTGTGCTCTCCTTTCCTCCTTTTCAGAGATCACCATCTCACTGGCTCATCTTCCACCCACCCTTCAACCTACTGCAGTTTGATTTCCATGCTCACATCCCCAGGAAAGTGTTCTCATGACCTCCATTCAAGGACACATTCAAGGATTAATCCTCTTGTATCTCACCCTTGACCCCATTCTCTCTCTAAGCTTATTCTCCAGTCTCTCTGACGAATCCACCTCTGTCTCTTCCACATGTTCTTGTCCCGTCTTCTCAACAAAAGCCAGTATCCCAGGAGTCCTGTTGTAGCTGCAATCTGGAACATTCTGCATATATTATGAGCATAATTGAAATGAAGCAAGCTTGAAGAAGAGACTGAAATGGTCAGGAAATAAACGCTAATGAAGAGATGATGAAGAGAGGGCTGTGCTGGAATGATGACAGTCCTGAGACCTTTTAATGAAATAAAGTAGATTTAAACTGATTACAGACTTGGGAAAGCAGGCTAATTTGCAGGGTCCCTGTGTGCCTGAACAAGACTGTGGACAAGGCCACAGATTCTCAGGTTTGCCCAGGTTGGATCAGAAGAGCTGATCAGGTTTCTCGGCACACTCAGGGTTTTGTCACAGTAGTCAGTAGGACTCTGAACTCCCTTTGAGAGTGACCTTTTTCAGATGATGAACTTTCAAGAATATGATGAAAGTTATGTTCTGTCTTCCTAGGGAAACTCATAGATATCCATAGACATGAATTCAAGAAGTTCACAAATCCTTACCCTCAATTAAGGAAAGGGACTTCTCTGGTGATCCATTGGCTAAGACTATGTGTTCCCGAAGCAGGGAGCCCGGGTTCAAACCCTGGTCAGGGAACTAGATCCCACATGCTGCAACTAAAAAACAAGAAGTCTTGTGTGCCACAACTAAGACCTGGTGCAGTCAAATAAATAAATGCTTCCCTCATAGCTCAGTTGGTAAAGAATCTGCCTGCAATGGCAGAGACCCTGGTTCAATTTCTGGGTCAGGAAGATCTGCTGGAGAAGGAATAAGCTACCCACTCCAGTATTCTTGGGCTTCCCTTGTGGGAAGACCTGGGCTCGATCCCTGAGTTGGGAAGATCCCCTGAAGAAGGGAAAGGCTTCCCACTCTAGTATTCTGGCCTGGAGAATTCCATGGGCTGTGTAGTCCATGGGATCACAAAGAGTCAGACACGACTGAGTGACTTTCACTACTCATTTAAACTTTAAAAATCAATAATGGAAAGCACCAAGCTTTGCAAACAAGTAAGAACACCCCACCCACTAACCTATTTGTTTGTACTTTGGCCAGAAGCCTTCACTAAGTAAATCAGTATAGTTCTTAATAATCATGTTTTAGAAAAACTGAGCTTGATTCTTTTTTATTTTTTCCAAACACTATCCTATTCAGTTGCTCTACACTTACTGCTAAAAAGAAAGCACAATGATTGTTCTACAGCTGTATGTTTGCCTTTTTTGTCTGAAATTTGTACATGTGACAGCATCAGTTCACAGTAGTTCATCCAGTTTCTTTCTTGCAACCAAATACATTTGGAAGACTCTCAATGTGACTGAAATACTGTTTTATTATCCAAGAGGGGAAAAACACATCTTGAATTTTGTCAACAGCAGGTTACTATAGATTTTTCTCACTTAGCAGAGAATGCCTTGCTGCAATACTTAGAAGTCGTTGTCTTTATTAAAACATTCCCTTAACACTCATATCTTCTGCAAAAGTGGTCTGATAATGATGTGAGATTACTTCTGTTCCTATGGTATATATTCATCTAACCCATTCAAAGATATTTTTTGAGTACTCAGCAAAATACTCAGTTCTATGCTAGATCTAGAGAATTGGTAAGATGAATAAGACAAAGTCTTAGTTAAAAGTCTTATTTCAAAGGCCTGAGTCATCTGGCAGAGATAGACATGTCAATAGATTAAAGATGTGGTATAATAATCAGTGGTCTTCAACACTGACTTCATAATAGGATCCCTAGAGAGACCTCCCCAGAAATGATGATTCTGGCCCCTGACCAAGAGATACTGGTTTAATTGTTCTGAGATAGTGTGGGGACAAGAGCATTTTTTAACAGCACCCAGGTAAATGTAATAGCATCTGTGATGAGGAAAGTATAGAGTACTGTGGAAACATTTAGGGATTATATAGGACCTCAGTGGTATGTCTGAATTGATTCACTTGGTGAAAAAGGAATATCTAATTGAAATAGGGAGAAGTCTGCCCAAACAGATACATCAGTAACCTGCAAAGACATGAAAGTCAGAGGATACAGGATGGGTTTATTTATTTCTTCACTCACCAAATACTTACTGAGCACCTTTCCTAGAGCAGACACTATCCAAAGGCCCCAAGAGGTAGGTCATAGTAACCAGAGAAATCACCCCAGCACTTGTAAAATATAGTATGATGGGATTGACTCAGTGAACAAGCATCTGAGCGAATTCCAGGAGATGGTGAAGTACAGTGAAGCCTGATGTGCTGCAGTCCATGGGATCCCAAGGAGTTGGACACAGTTTAGTGACTAAACAACAATAAACAGTGATAGAAATATTAGCATCATACTGTTAATTGTAGAAATGATTGTTAAATTACAATTCTGAGAAATACTGTAAAGCAGGAACTATGAAGGTAGGCCCCACTCACTCTGGAGAAGCCAGGAAGGTTTACCTGAAGAATTGTTATTTAGGCTGAAATTTGAAGGATGAGCAAGATATAGTCAGCAGAAGTAAGAATTCAATGCAAAAAAATCTGCTGGCAGAATAGCTGTGAAAAGCCCTGATATAAACGCAGGGTCATTGAGTGGTCAAACACAATGAGTTAGAGAAGAGTGATTGGGGACTGTGAAGAAGAAGAACATTTCCTCCATGTGGCCAGACCACCCAGAACTTTGCAGACCATGCTCCTGTGTGCATCACATCCTTTCTGTTCCTGTACACCCTCAGCAACCCACTGGTTTGTATCTCTTGGAGATTATCTAAACGTCTACACAAAGAATCTCAAGGTCCTGAAGAAGTCCTGTCTCTTCATTAATGTCCAGAGATGCTAACTGACTTGTCCAAGTTTGCATCACTTAAAATCAATCTGAAGAGCTAAGTTTAGAACCCAAGGCTGGTGACTCCAAACCTGAGCCCCCTTCCATCACATCACAGAAAATATTTTATGAGATGCTGTGTTTTATGCAGCTAAGATTGTGCTGATAAGTCTAGAATCCCTTGCCTAAGTTTTATGATAGTACAAAGATGTCAGGAGCACTTGGTGGTTTGTTATTTGTTTTCGTAAGAATAAGAAAATCAAAAGAAGGAACGGCAGACTTTTCAGACCACACAGCGGTAGCTAGGGAGAACTGTCTAGATGACAGGAAACTATGAAGATAGATCTTTGTTTAAGAGCCAGAGGGACATTATTTACTCAATAAATGAGTCCAAGAGTAAATGAAACCTACACTCTCTAGGATGAAATGTGAAGAAACGAGAGGCTTCTCACTATCCACATTCTACTGATGTGAAAAAAATAGCTCTTGTTTGTCAAACAGAAGTTCCAAGGAACCTGTGGGAACTCAGAGAAAGCAGCCAATGTATCTGGGAGTTCTTTGCCCTGCTCAAAGCCCTCACACTTCGTGTATCCAGCCAGGAAGAAAGCTGTGTCTGCTAAAGTTGCCTCCACATGCAGAGCGTGCTAACTGGTCACCATTTTGCTGGTGGGACCACTTCCCTCCAGTGACACCCCCAAGGAATCTACAGAGTACCTGCCTGAGTGGAAAAGATTCATGGTAGAGAAGAGACATATAGCAAGTTATCCCTTTTGGCACTTTCCCTCCAGACTGGATAGACTAAAGCAGCTATCACCACAAAATGATTCAGAGAGAAATGTTCCCTATTGATAGGAACTTGGGACACAAACTATGTATTTAAATAAGCAAACCACTAACTAGTTAGAACTAAATGCCAGGAAATGTAACATCTGATGACTTGCTAGAAATGTCAATTATTTCATATATCTCTCAATCTGTATCCTGAATTTACAATAATATAATACATACATATTTCAGAGAATAGAAACCAGATTGTTTGAATTTGGGTGAGCCTTTCAATTGCTTGAATACATTCAAGGTTTTTATAAATTCATGATTATCTCATTAGGTCAGTATCATTAGGAAACAAAATATCCAAAAAAGTGAATTTCTAGATCACTAAAAGCAAAAACTTGAAATGTCAAAATATATATTCCCCTATTTTCACATTTACCATCCTTCGTATATTTCTCCTTCTTTTTACCCTGTGCCTCAAGGCAGACTCCCCACGGCTCTTTGTTTCTCAGACCCTTTATCCCATCTGTCTTCTGGTTTGATAGATTCCACCTCCTCAAAGTTCACATATCTAGTTTTGATTCTTATTTTCCCTTCCCACTCTTAGTGTCAGAGTTTACATATCCCCTGAATTATTGCAAAGTGTTTTGAGCTCTTTACAGGGTTGTCTGCTTCCAACCCAACATTAGCTCTATTGCCGCATGAGGTGCCATCTTCCAATGACAATCCAGCACCTGGGGTCAGGCTTACTATGCTTGGTGAATTTCCAACATTATGGAATCCACCTTCCTAAGGTAGAAGTCCAAAATCAAACTTTCTGGTGCTTGGTAGCAAGGGCACAGGCGTGAGCCCTGGACTCTGTGAATTAGGTTCACCCGTGCAATACTTGGATTCCAAAGCGGGTGATGGAGGAAGAGACTCTGTGTGAATTCCATTTCTCTAGTAGATATTGTGACCAAAAATTCTGTGTCTTCCAGTGGCGGCAGCAACTCATGTGGTCATCTCCTGGGGAGCCAGTTTTGTGTGTGATGCAGAGTGTCATTCCTCAAAGTACTCTTGAGCCTATTTCTTCACCTCTCCAGGGGTCCCAGGCATCATCAGTATCCTCCTGTCAGTATCCTGCCAGGACTCACTGCCCAGGTGCCCCAAGCCCAGCTGCACATAGGGATATAGGTCTGAGGGCCTTGCAGCAAACCACTCATGCAGGGCTTGTTGTGTTTTCAATTTCTACAGTGGTATTTTTACAGAATTCTAAAGAGAGCTCCCAAAGAGTTCATTTGAGCATCTGCAAAGATTTCAGTCTAAAATTATTTGAGTTGAATGATTCTACCATTGGGATTTCAGTCTGTTTTCTCCTTTTCATCCCCTGTTCCTTTCAAGTTGAGTGACATGGGCAGAGCAGTTTCCTCTCTAAACTGCTGGTGGCACAGGGATTTCGTAGATCACCTCATTCAGATTCTCCTATAGGGACTAGTTTCAAAGCACTGACCCTAGTTGATAATCACATTCACTGGCCATCTGAGTCTGTCTACCTCCCTGAAGTAGCTGCATCCTACTGATGCTGTGATAAATACTGATCCTCAAGAAAGAACATTGTGTTTCAGGTCCTAGATCATTTGGGAGAAATGATCAGAATGGCAATCTTGGGACAAAGTCAGTGTTGCAGAAGTTTTCTTTTGCTACAAAAAGTAGATTATTCTGTCTGTGTTTTACATAACAATGGGATGCTATGCTACAGTGGAATGCAGAGGTAAGAAAAGAACTGTCTTAGGGTGTCTATAGCTTAATTTAGCTTTCATCCATGGAAGTTCAGTGGCTCATCTCAGATACCAGGATTTGAATTAGAAGATTCAAGTGTCCAACTTCAATTTGGTTTCTAAAACATGTAGTTAAAACACCTTAATGCTGCAATAATAAATGAATCTTTAAGTATGTCCTTCAAGCACAGCTGTTGGGAGATTCATTTCATATTCCAGAGATTGCTTAGCTACAGTGTACAATAAACAGTGCTCCTCTTGGGATACAAGGATGCTTTGACCCTCAATTAGATATGCCTTTGAGTTTTTTTTAATTAATGGTGCAGATTTGTGCTGTAAGACATCCTTGTTTTTTGTTGTTGTTTAGTCACTGAGTCATGTCCAACTCTTTGTGATCTCTTGGACTGTAGCCTCTGTCCTTGGAATTGCCCAGGCAAGAATACTGGAGCAGGTTGCTGTTTCCTTCTTCAGGGTATCTCCCTAACCCAGGGATCGAACTTGTGTCTCCTGTGTCTCCTGCATCTCCTTCACTGGCAGACGGGTTCTTTAACACTAAGCCCCAGGGAGGCTTGAGGCATCCGTGCTTCCTGTGATATGTAGCTGGCTAGGTTTAGACTGATCCTATGCTATGGGTTACAGGACAGAGTTTTGATTGGAAGAATCACAAACAGGATCACATGCATGCCTTTAATTCTGTTAGTATATTGAGTCTGCTGCAAATATTTAAATATCAGGACATTTCACATAAAAGAATATGTATCTGATTTTTTTTTTGAATGATCTAAAAAAAAAAATCAGAAACCTTGAGATCCATCATGTCCCATGCCAGCTCGGTCTGAGGATGGCTGCCTCCTTCAGAGGACCAGCTACTGTCACTTATACTGAGGTCCCCAGCTTGCCCTTCCCTTTCACATCTAACTGTCTGGTGTTGGAAAGGATTTGCAATCCCTGCTTACAGGCTGTTTTATTTATTATACATGGAAAGACATTGACCTTAATTAAATTACTTCCATCCAGTGGTCCTCTCTGATGGAAGAGGCACAGATTTCCCAGTTATTTTCACCAGAAATGCATTTTATACTCTTAATGGGATTAAGCCCTGTAGCTTGTGAATGAGTAAGTCTATTAGGTTCGGAGAGAGTATCTGTCTCTATCAAAGACATTCCTGTAACTCAACTAATTTTTGACACTCAGAAAATAGAGTACTTCAAATGATTAAAATAATTAGTGAAATTCTTCATCTTAAGATTCTGTGGGCTCTCAGGATTTCTAAAGTCCTCTCTACTGTGAGTTAATCCACCCATGTTAACCTCCACTCCTTTGGTCGTGTCATCCCTCCAAGCAGGACAGTCTCCCCAGGCCCCCTAAATATTCAGAATCTTTCCTTTAAGACTCAGTTTAATTCTCAGCTTCTGCCCTGGCTAAGGGGACAACATGATTCAATTTGTCTGTGACAATCCCAGAGGAATTATTAACAGCATTTCTATTGTTCTCAAAAGTGTCCATGTTTGAGTCCTACGCCTGGCAACCTCAGTCCATAGTGATACCTATGCTTGTGACAATCATAACACAGAAGACCCCATGCTCTAGTGTTTAGCAATTACAATTTTCTTATAACATAGCAGATTCTTTGAGTAGAAAGATTTCTTTTTATCCACATCATATATAATGGGCAAGAATAAGAATACACAGAAAAGCTATACAAAAAAGATCTTAATGACCCAGATAACCACGATAGTGTGATCACTCACCTAGAGCCAGAAATCCTGGAGTGCAAAGTCAAGTGAGCGTTAGGAAGCAACACTATGAACAAAGCTAGTGGAGGTGATGGAATTCCAACTGAGTTATTTCAAATTGCAAAAGATGATGCTGTGAAAGTGCTGCACTCAATATACCAGCAAATTTGGATAACTCAACAGTGGCCACAGGACTGGAAAAAGCCAGCTTTCATTTCAACTCCAAAGAAAGGCAATGTCAAAGAATGTTCAAACTACTGCACAATTGCACTCATCTCACACACTAGCAAAGTAATGCTCAAAATTCTCCAAGATAGGCTTTAATAGTACATGAATCGAAAACTTCCAGATATTCAAGCGGGACTTAGAAAAGGCAGAAGATTTAGAGATCAAATTACCACCATCAGTTGGATCATCAAAAAAGCAAGAGAGTTCCAGAAAAACATCTACTTCTTCTTTATTGACTATGCTAAAGTCTTTGACTGTGTGGATCACAACAAACTGTGGAAAATTCTTAAAGAGATGGGAATGCCAGACCACCTGACTTGCCTCCTGAGAAATCTGTATGCAGGTCAAGAAGCGTCAGTTAGAACAGGACATGGAACAACAGACTGGTTCCAAATCGGGAAAGGAGCACATCAAGGCTGTATATTGTCACCTTGCATATTTAACTTATATGCAGAGTACATCATATGAGATGCTGGACTGGATGAAGCACAAGCTGGAATCAAGATTGTTGGGAGAAATATCAATAACCTCAGATATGCGGATGATACCACAGAAAGCAAAGAAGAACTTTCTGCCTTATGGCAGAAAGCAAAGAAGAACTAAAGAGCCTCTTGATGAAAGTGAAAGAGGAGAGTGAAAAAGTTGGCTTAAAGCTCAACATTCAGAAAACTAAGATCATGACATCTGGTCCTATCACTTCATGGCAAACAGATGGGGAAACAATGGAAACAGTGACAGCCTTTATTTTTCTGGGCTCCAAAATCACTGCAGAGGGTGACTGCAGCCATGAAATTAAAAGACACTTGCCCCTGGAAGAAAAGCTATGACCAACCTAGACAGCATATTAAAAAGTTGAGACATTACTTTGCCAACTAAGGTCCACCTAGTCAAAACTATAGTTTTTCCAGTAGTCATGTATGGATGTGAGAGTTGGACTACAAAGAAAGCTGAGCGCCAAAGAATTGATGCTTTTGAACTGTGGTGTTGGAGAAGACTCTTGAGAGTCTCTTGGACAGCAAGGAGATCCAACCAGTCTATCTTAGTAAGTAAATCAGTCCTGAATATTCATTGGAAGGACTGATGCTGAAGCTGAAATTCCCAACACTTTGGCCACCTGAAACGAAGAACTAACTCATTTGAAAAGACCCTGATTCTGGGAAAGATTGAAGGCAGGAGGAGAAGGGGATGACAGAGGATGAGATGGTTGGATGGCATCACTGACTCAGTGAACATGAGTTTTAGTAAACTCCAGGAGTTGGTTATGGACAGGAAGACCTGGCGTGCTGCAGTCCGTGAGGTTGCAAAGAGTCAGACACAATTGAGTGACTGAACTGAACTGAACTGAATATTCCATTGTTTTTATATGCCATATCTGCTTTATCTGTTCCTCTGTTGATGGACACAGGTTGTTTTCATAACTTGGTGTTATAAATAATGCTGCTATGAGCATTGTGGTACATGTGTCTTTCTGAATTAGTGTTTTTGTTTTTTCAGATATACACACAGGAGTCAAATTGCTGGGTCATATGGTAGTTCTATTTTTAGAGAGTAGGTTTACTTTTGCCTGATTTTTTTCTTGCTTCTAAGTTAGTCTTGACTAATTGTTTCTTTTACCAAGTTCAAAGTGCACATTCCCAGACTAAGCATGGGCTGCTATATAATTAGTGAAAACATATGACACAGAAGTCAATCCTGAGAAACAGTTCTCTCAATGTCTATGAAAACATCTTCCAGATGAGTATTCACAGCAAGTGCTTGAATATATGAGAAGATGAATGATTCTGTGTAAAATTATCTTAAAGTTTCCTTTATATTATTTAGACTGGATTTCTTGATAATAATAGATTGTGCTAATACCTATTTTAGGTAGCAAATCTCATGACTACTTATTTAGTTTGACTTTGGATAGTTTCTTTTATTTTTTGATAGTATTTTTTGTTTTGTTTTTAGGAGAAGCATAGCCTCAAAGGTTAGAAATCTCTAGATTTTTCTAGAAATTTCTGAAGTTTCAAACATTTTTTTCAAAGGAAAAAGTTAACATGTATTCTGAAAAGAAACTCTAAATCAGGACTGGTGATAATAGAATGGAGATATAGAATGTAATAGCTGGAAAAGATATGAGATCATGTAATATAAATCTTTGATTTATGAATAATGAAAGCTACAAGGCTAAGTTTACTATTTGGAGGTTGCCCACAGAGAATTTGTTAGGCAATGAGGAAGGATGAGAGGCTCTAGGCACAGTCATCTGGGGCTTCCCACATGGCTCGAGTGGTAAAGAATCCACCTGCCAATGTAGGAGTCACAGGAGACTCAGGTTCGATCCCTGAGTCAGGAAGGTCTCCTGAAGGAGGAAATGGCAACCCACTCCAATATTCTTGCCTGGGGAATCCCAGGGACAGAGCAGCCTTGAGGGCTGCAATCCACAGGATCACTGAGAGTGAGACACGACTGAGCATTCAGACACAGCCACAGTCACGAAAGAGTTGAAAAATGGAAGGAACTTTCAAACTTGTAGTAACTATGCAGGTACAATATGTATTTAGTAAGCAACTGGAGTGCTTCTCTCAATATGAAAAAGTTGACCCATCAGCTGTCTCAATGATATATTAACTAAGCCAACAGGAAAAATGTAAAGAGCAAAGGTAAGATGTAAAGAGTTATCATGAAGCTGTCAGACCAAGAGAGTGTTACTACAAGAGATGAAAGTCAAGGACTAGTCTTTTATAAAAGCATGGATAGGGGACTGGCAGATGGCTGCCTTGGATCCTTTAGATATGGAGCAAAGCTTGACATTGAAAGAGATTAAACTGACCATTAAAAGACAAAATTTATTTACATCCAAAGTTTAGAATGATGCTCCAAGTAGCATGAAAATCAGATGCAGAGACTTGAAGGTGTAAGAGACCATGGGTTCTATTCTTAGTTTTTAAAGGAATCTCCACAGTGTTCTCCATAGTGGCTGTACCAGTTTGCATTGCCACCAACAGTGTAAGAGGGTTGCCTTTTCTCCACACCGTCTCCAGAATTTATTGTTTGTAGACTTTTTGATGATGGCCATTCTGACAGGCAAGAGATGGCACCTTATTCTGGTTTTGATTTGCATTTCTTGAATAATGAGTGATGTTGAGCATCTTTTCATTGACCCAGCAATCCCACTGCTGAGCATATACCCCAAGGAAACCAGAATTGAAAGAGACACACATACCCCAAAATTCATTGTAGCTATTTACAATAGCTAGGACATGGAAGCAACTGAGGTGTCCATCAGCAGATGAATGGATAAGGAAGTTGTGGTACATATATACAATGGAATATTCAGTTCAGTTCAGTTCAGTCACTCAGTCTTGTCCGACTCTTTGTGACCCATGAATTGCAGCATGCCAGGCCTCCCTGTCCATCACCAAATCCTGGAGTTTACTCAAACTCATGCCCATTGAGTCGGTGATGCCATCCAGCCATCTCATCCTCTGTCATCCCCTTCTCCTCTTGCCCCCAATCCCTCCCAGCATCAGGGTCTTTTCCAATGAGTCAACTCTTCGAATCAGGTGGCCAAAGTATTGGAGTTTCAGCTTCAACATCAGTCCTTCCAATGAACACCAGGACTGATCTCCTTTAGGATGGACTGGTTGGATCTCCTTGCAGTCCAAGGGACTCTCAAGAGTCTTCAACACCACAATTCAAAAGCATCTATTCTTCGGTGGTCAACTTTCCTCACAGTCCAACTCTTACATTCATACATGACCGCTGGAAAAACCATAGCCTGACTGGACAGACCTTTGTTGACAAAGTAATATATCTGCTTTTTAATATGCTGTCTAGGTTTGTCATAACTTTCCTTCCAAGGAGTAAGCGTCTTTTAATTTCATGGCTGCAATCACCATCTGCAGTGATTTTGGAGCCCCCAAAAATAAAATCTGACACTGTTTCCACTGTCTCCCCATCTATTTCCCATGAAGTGACTGGACCAAATGCCATGATCTTAGTTTTCTGAATGTTGAGTTTTAAGCCAACTTTTTCACTCTCCTCTTTTACTTTCATCAAGAGGCTTTTTAGTTCCTCTTCACTTTCTGCCATGAGGATGGTGTCATCTACATATCTGAAATTATTGATACTTCTCCTGGCAATAGAATATTACTCAGCTATAAAAAGGAATGCATTTGACCCAGGTGTAATGAGGTGGATGAAACTGGAACCTATTATACAGAGAGATGTAGGTCAGATGAGAAAGACAAATACTGTATATTTACACATATTTATGAAATTTAGAAAGACAGTGACAATGATCCTGCATGCAGGGCAGCAAAGGAGTTCAGGATGGGAGAACACTGTGCACCCATGGCTGATTCATGTCGATGTATGGCAAAAACCGTCACAATATTGTAAGGCAATTATCTTCTAATTAAAATAGATAAGTTAATTTAAAAAAGAAAGGGAAATATGGGTTTTATGGGGGGAGAAGAGACTGCAGATAATTTGTTGGGGGACTGCTTTACAGAAAAACATCAAAGATGAAACAGGCCAGTGCAGAAAGATGAGGCTGAAAACACAGACTGGCATACTATACTGTAAGGCCTTTCAAATTGTGTATGGATATTGGACATGTTTTTTTCCATAGTGAAGAGGCACTGATATGTCCAAACAAGAGAAAAATGTGGTCAGATTCCTTTGAGAAGATCTCTTTGGTGTCATTGTGGAGGATGTATCATTGGAGAAGGTGTTAGGAATGGAGACATAGACCAGTTATGAGGCCAGTAATTGCAAGGAAAGGCGAGTCTGAACAAAGAACAGTGGTCATAGAGATGAGGAAGACATGAGATTTGAGAGCATTGCAGGGATAAAGAGAAGAGGCTCCATGATGGACGAAGTGGGGAGTAGGGATGAGAGGACAGAATTGACATAATGTCCAGAACCCTGGTTAATGGGGACTGGGAGCCTTCTTGATGCCATGACAAAGTGACCGTATATTCTAGTTTCTTTGGGATTCTCCTAGTTTTAGTACTGAAAGTCTCATGTCACAGAAGACTCTCCATCCTGGGAAAACTGGTACAATTTGTCAGTTTAGTTATGAGCCTGATACACTGGCCCCTCAGGTCACCACACAGACATCTTCATGGCCACTAAACTGCCGCTCTGCCCTCAATCTCTGCCAAGTTTTCTAAATTAACGTATTTGTATCACACTCACAGTTCCTGATCCAGGAATGGATTACTCATTTGGGCAGGACAGCTGCCTCGACTCATGGACGAGTTGGCCATGATGCTCTGTAGACCCTCCTTTCGGTGGCTGCACCCTGTTCCCCACATTCCCAATGGGAAACAAGGCAGGATACTCAGAAGTGATCTGGCCCCTGTGTCTTTTGGAGGCCTCAGTCTTGGATCCCTGCGCTCTGTACCTTCCTCACTGTGCATGTGGGTGCTCAGCTGCTCTGTCATGTCCGACTCTCTGTGACCCCATGGATTACAGCCTGCCAGGCTCCTCTGCCCATGGGATTGTCCACGCAAGATACTGGAGGGGGTTGCCAATCCTCCTTCAGGGGATCTTCCCAACCAAGGACCGAACCCGCGTCTCCTGCATTGGCACATGGATTCTTCACCTCTGCCCACTTAATGCACCCAATTATGCTGTTTGTGGGAGGTCAGACTAGTGGTGACTTGGGGGCGGGGGAAGCACCAGCTCTGGAATCACACAGATCTGGATCTGAACTTCACATGAGCGACCTCAAGCAATTTACTTAACCTCTTGGAGCCTCATCTGTAACAATGAGACTATTGTTGGAAATCAAAGGCATGACAAAATACAAAATACCAACCATCAGCAATTTGATTTCTTTTTCCTTGGTCTTTATAATTTCAGGTGATGTCTCCTTCCCCTGAGGGGAGAGTCTGAGGTTCAGTTCACGCTGTCAGCCTTGGTACTTCCTGGTCAAGCTTCTCTATTTTCCCAGCAGACTCTGCTGAAATCACTGAGTGGCTGATGTTGAATCTGCCCAAGAGGTAACATCCCTACGGGACTAAAGAAAAGAATGAAAAGCCTGGAGGAAATATGTTAGGCGTTTCCAGTACTATTAGGTTCACACTGACTCCACATGTGATTTTCTGGATGTCTACTTATAGAGTCACACATAGGCATTCATACATGCTTAATATTGATAACCTTTCCTTTCTCAAAAGCATGAGCATTTCTAATTCTTAAGTAATGATTTATGAATAGTCCTTTTTTCTTTGGAGAAATCAGTGACACAATAATAACTAATGCTTCTTATCCAGAAAAATGCATGTTTTGAAGTATAGAACTGAGTTGTGAAGTTGTAAGTAATTTACACCTTAGAAAACACAATTTGTGTCCTTTTTACCACTTATGCAGCCAAGAAGGAGAAAAGTAGACATATTCATATGTGTAATCTAAATTTCTGTGAAGGACAATTTCAATAATTTTATAAGAAATATGATTTTATGCTCAAAGACATAGGAAAATGCCATCCTGATTGTCAGCAAGGCAAAAGTCATTGCTATTAACTGTATATCAGTAAGTGAGATGTTAATATTGAACCAGTTTCTGGCGTGGAGACATTCTAGAAAGGGAGACAGTTGAGTAGGCCTGAGTTCATGACAGCATCCAAAAGCTACTTTAGTGCAAGAGTGTCAACCTGAAGGAAGGTACTTGGAGAAGGGAACCTGTTGAATACATTATCGATTATTTTGAATAAAAACGTGGAGGACACTATCATTAAATATGTTTACAACATGCATATGATATATGACCCAAGTCATGGCAATTTAAAGTATGTGTAAGAATCTAACAAGATGGAAATTAGTAGGGAAAATTTGCCATATTTATTAAGACGACAAGCTAGAGATTACTTAGCTACAGCACATATCCAAATTTATGGGATAGCAAATTCAAATATTGCAGCAATGTAATGGGGCAAATGTAGCTGGCGTTGCTCTGGGAATCACATCTAGAACCAGGGAGGTGATATTCCAGTTCTGCTTCTGTGTGCCCAGCACCATGTGCAACAGAGCATGAAACCCATGTACTAGCCAGGGCTATAGAGGGGAAAAAAAAAAAAAGGCCATGTCCTTAATTTAAGATAGCAAAGAAACTTAAATCTAAGACATGAGACAGTGTTGAAGCAAGTGGGTAACGGAAGAGTACAAATATTTAAAGGCTGTCATATGGAGGAGTAGCTTGATTTTCCCCCCAGTGGCCCCCCAAAGCAGAATTCAAACAGTAAGTGGAAGCTGCTACTGCTGCTGCTGCTGCCGCCAAGTCGCTTCAGTCGTGTCCGCCTCTGTGTGACCCCACAGACGGTAGCCCACCAGGCTCCGCTGTCCCTGGGATTCTCAAAGCAAGAATACTGGAGTGGGTTGCCATTTCCTTCTCCAATGCATGAAAGTCAAAAGTGAAAGTGAAGCCTCTCAGTCGTGTCTGACTCTTATCAACCCCATGGACTGCAGCCCACTAGGCTCCTTCGTCCATGGGATCTTCCAGGCAAGAGTACTGGAGTGGGTTGCCATTGCCTTCTCCGAAATGGAAGCTACAGGTAGGCAAATTTTGGCTCAGTGTCTAAGGGGAGAAATCTGAGGAGAAGATTGGGGCTATTTAAATATGGAATGAGGGGTGAATCATCCATCATCAGAGGCATTCAAGAATGGACTGGGAAAGAATGGTTGTGGGTTTTTTTTTTTTTTTTTGGCACTAATATTTCCTGTGGAACTAGAAGAATTTTCCCAACCAGAGATGCTACAGTTCTCTAAAAGTAGAAAAAAACACATTTGATCAAGACTCTAGCTGTGAAATTTTATAATTATTTTAGGGACTATGAAACTGGAGATTATTATGAAAGACAACAGAGCACTCCGCATTAATTGCCCTCCCATATCACTTGTCTTATGCTCTACGAAGCCACCAGGAGTTCGTGGATATGTACACACTGCCTTCCCCATTGGATAGCAGGTCCCTTGTGAAGAAAACACAAGTCTCTTATTCACATCAATGTACTCACTACAGTAGTCCATTTTATCAGCCCCATTTCTTTTAAAACCTCCTAGAATTCAAGCCATTCCTCACCCCTATTATTTTATATCAAGTTTATCCAGGTCAAAAGTGTAAATTAGGTTGAACCCTCATGGTTTGTCCTCTAATGTGGTTTAACTCTACAGTCCTACAAATGAAGAAAAGAATATTGTTCTGAAAATTTACCTCTGTGAGTCTTTGAAATATGGACAAAAATGAAAGCCTAAATAACTTATCTTCTATTTCTTTGCACTGATCACTGAGGAAGGCTTTCTTATTCCTTGGAACTGTGCATTCAAATGGGTATATCACTGAAAAATCACTGCAGATGGTGACTGCAGCCATGAAATTAAAAGACGCTTACTCCTTGGAAGGAAAGTTATGACCAACCTAGACAGCATATTATAAAACAGAGATGTTACTTTGCCAACAAAGGTCTGTCGAGTCAAGGCTATGATTTTTCCAGTAGTCATGTATGGATGTGAGAGTTGAACTATAAAGAAAGCTGAGTGCTGAAGAATTGATGCTTTTGAACTGTGGTGCTGGAGAAGACTAAGAGTCCCTTGGACTGCAAGGAGATCCAACCAGTCCATCCTAAAGGAAATCAGTCCTTAATATTCATTGGAAGGACTGGTGCTGAAGCTGAAACTCCAATACTTTGGCCACCTGATGCAAAGAACTGACTCATTGGAAAATATCCTGATGCCTGAAAAATTGAAGGCAGGACGAGAAGGGGTTGACAGAAGATGAGATCGTTGGATGGCATCATCGACACAATGGACATGAGTTTGAATAAACTCCAGGAGTTGGTGATGGACAGGGAGGCCTGGCGTGCTGCAGTCCATGGGGTTGCAAAGAGTCAGACACAATTGAGCGACTGAACTGAACTGAAATAACTTATCAGAATAAACAATGGTATGTTTCTTCATAAGGCTGTAAGTAGTCACAAGGCACATACTTCCTTCCCCTAAGCAATGAGTTTCCTCTATAAGCAACTATTTGGACCAAAAGCCACCAAACTCAAATAGTAACAGAGAAGTCAAGTGGTAAAGAGCAGTGACTGCTGTAGCTATGCCAACAGAAAATTAATGCAGGAGGGCACCCTGGCTGACTTTCTGTCTTTATGTTAATGACATATTGTGAAATATTCCACACTTAAGTAAAAATTAATTTCCAAAGAAGATGGGTCAGCTTGACAATAAGCTGGATTGTGTCAATGCCACTCACTAGACTTAAAATGAAATTGCTGTTAGAAACTTTATCTTTTCATTGTCATCAAGGCCAGGAGATGTATCAAGCTCAAATGGACAATATATTTGGTGGCAAAAATGAAGGGAGAAATACCAATGTTTTTCCCAAGGGAGAAAAATGGACCCATTTGTCTATGAGCAACAAAATGGTGAATTCATAGCAGCACAGAGATTCCTAGGGGGAAAATTTTACCTTTCTAGTTGCTTTAAATTGGTCTCTCTGGCTTTACCCAAAAGCAGTTTCTGATTGCCTACTTGAACCCGATGAAGTTGTTATGACTTCACAAAAGGAGTGAACACTTGGATCAGCCAGGGTCATAGCGTGGTTCTATGTGACTTATGTCTGTGGATCCTCAGCTTCCATTTTTTGGAGCCCTAGAGTTATAGCAATCCTCTCAGAGCGCCTCAAACTCTGATCTGCCTTCCACTCAGGGACTGACAAGAAAGGCTACAACTGGGAGTCCTGGTTCACCTCTGAATCCCCTGGATGTTCTTGTAAGGAGTCCCACACTGTCTCCTATGTGACTATTACATAATGTAAAAGGCAGGGTGGTGAGGGACAAGCAGGGAACAGGAGGACTCAGAGTTCTAGACATTTTTGAGTAACTTGATTCAGTTTCCTTTTCTAACAATGGGCTAAGTATTCTGGTATGTCTTTTCTCTTCCCCTCTTCCCAGCATCCCCCGCCTCCTCCCTCCATCCCTGGATTTTCCCCTCTCATCCCCCAGAGGACTCAAGATAAAGATATAGTCAAGCTTGGTCAAGAGGAAAAAAATCCCATCCACCCCAGTGGAGGGTGTGACTGGTTCTGTCTAAGCAGGAGGACTAAAGTATTCAGGAAGCTGCTGTTCTTGCCAAAAATAGATCCTCCTCTTGTGGAATTTGCTTTGCTTCTCAGTTCATGGGAGTTCAGGTCACCACCTCATAGGACACAGTTCAATCTTCATCTGTTCAGTCAGTCATTTACTTCATGGTATTAGAGGAATGATTATTGAGGTTGTGGTTAATAATGAATGATACCATTTTAGGAGTCCAGGGAGTGGTTCATGAACCTGGAGTCTCTAGGGTAGATTACCCTACTCTGGGTAATGCCTTTATCCTTTACTTTAGAAAATGAAAAGCAAAACTGATACAGTTAATTGATGTGGACCTGGAAATTTCACTTTCATCAAGACAATTCATCGCCTTAAAGAATAGAAAAGCAAACATGAACAAATAAAAAATGCAAAAAAATGCCAAAGTAAATGACTACTGGATGCCAATTAGGAGGGGAAAAATTATCTTAGTTTTCACAGTATCTAAAAAGGTTTTAGGGCACAGCTCACATACGGAACTCAGGGAGTAAACACTTTACAGTGCAATGCCTGGAAATGATAGAATTTATGATAATAACTAGAATATATAAATGGGATACATGATAAGTGAGTTTCAGAAAGAGGAACTAGTCAAGGCATAGAAGCAAATGACTGTGAAGAGAAAATGCTTGCATACCTGCCTCGATAGTCTAAGAAAGAGCAACCAAGTAAAACTGGCATGCACTTTGAACTCAACAAATTCTAAGAATGAAAACAGGCACTCATAATTGAAGGAAATGCAAACTTTTTATATACAAATATGCCTGACTTCTTTCACCAACAGTAAAAGCATGTTGATTCTTTTTCCTTAGTCAAAGCATACACTAAGCATACACACTTTTTATCCAAGTATTTATGGGTACATTTGCAATGGGGAAATATTCCCCTATTGAACACGCCGTGTGTATTTTTCTTTGAAAATCTAAGTACTCAACTGAAGAACTGCTCCTGTAATCCATACTAGGTAAGCAATGAGGTTAATTGGTTCCTATTTATCTGTATTTATAGGCCAATATAGAGAAAATTTTCACTGAGTCAAGCAAAAGTCCCTTAGCTTGTCACTTTGCTAGGGACATAAGGGAAGTAAACTAATATCCCCGTTTATTCACAGAGTTAGCAAGTTTATTGAGGATTTGAGATTGATATGCATTATTAAAATAGTAATTAATGTCAGAGTTTCTACTCACAGGCTAAAATGCATCTTACAGATACTATGTTAATGATTCTCAACTTTTAGTATGCAGGGAGCCAGCAAAACATGAGCCAGTAGGGCAGGGACTCTGCACTCTTGTCAAGCACTCTAGGTTATTTGAATGCAGTTGGCCGGAGGAGCTTCCCAGGTGAGTCCATGAAGACTCAGAAGTTGTCAGGATGGATTTATAGAAAGCAGCAGATTTGAGATGAGTATACTAGGTCAAATTTCAAGGATGGTGGGATTTAAAGACAGAGAGGAAAGTATTTTCTTAGAAGAGGAAAAGGCCTGAAGAAGAGCACAAATTTGAGAGTAAATGTGGCCTAGTAAAGGGGCAACCAGAAAACAAACCTGAGAGAAGTATGAAAGTTGACACATAAAATCTGGTTTCCACGCCCCTCACATCAGTTATCTACACAACTCAGGTATCTAACATCTTCATGAACATAACCAGAATATATACAGAAGGAGTCTTTCTTTCTCTTTATGCCTGAACCTGATTTTCTTATATGTGCTTAATCGCTTTTTCATGTCTAACTCTTTGTGACCCATTGGACTGTAGCCTGCAAGGCTCCTCTGTCATGGAATTCTCCAAACAGAATACTGGAGTGCATAGCCATTCCCTTCTCCAGAGGATCTTCCTGACCCAGGGATCGAAGCCTGTTCTCCTGCATTGCAAGCAGATTCTTTACCATTTGAGCCACAAGAGAAGCCTGATTTTCATGTGTTGTATCCAGTTATAAGGCTTGAGGGGCATTAAGAAAAGAAGCCCTAGAGCTACAATTGCTAAGCCAACTGAACCGTGTACCTATAGACAAACACTAGATTTGATGGATTTAGTGTCAAATTAATAGTCATTATGGCAGGTAAATGGCATAGTACCCTGCCAAGAAAAAAAAAAAAAAACACCCACATCTTAGGTGCCAGAAATAACTGAATCTAAATCATTGTTATACCACTTACTACCAAGGACAATAAAGTTGGCCTCTTTGGAATTTTAGTTTCCAAACCTGTCGAAGAGAAATCATTATAAAAATTATAAAAACACATACAATTCCTATACTTTGTATTGGAGTTTGAAGACTGAATGAGATGGTAAATCTGACACAAAGTAGCTGGCAGTGAATGAATGAACAATATTTGTAACATTTTCTATTTATAAAGATATTTTAAGCAGATTAATCCATGGTTATACAATGATATGATTTGTTTTAGGGCAGATAGAGAAAACACCACAATTGTGATATAGGGCTTCCTTAGAGGCTCAGGTGGTAAAGAATCTGCCTGCAATGCAGAAGACCCAGGTTTCATCCTGGGTTGGGGAGATCCCCTGGAGAAGGGAACGGCAATCCACTCCAGTATTCTTGCCTAGAGAATCCCATGGACAGAGGAGCCTGATGGGCAACAGTCCACCAGGTCACAAAGAATTGAACATGACTGAGAGACGAACACTTTCACTTCACTTTCATTTTCAAGAGAGATTTATGTTTTTCTGTGCAAATAAGAGGTGACATTTGACAGCTGTGTAACTGTTTAGCAATGTGATGTGTTGTGAAATACACCTTAAGATATGTTTCTAAAGGGCCCGAAGTCTCCCATTCGAGCTTCACTCCTTGCTGGTGCTCACAGAGGTATCCAGGCATATTAGTCATTCATGGTTAGTGTGAATTGTTTGGTCAAATCTTTAAACTTAATGACAGTGGAGAGAAAGTATATAAAGAAAAGATAGAACCATTCTCTAATAAGGAGCAGTCACAGAAGATGAAGCTGGCTAGATCCTCAGGCCATCATAGGGGAGATCCTGCAAAAACTGGTCTGGTGAGAAATGGGAGCCAGAGTAGAGAAAATGGCCCATAGAATGTAGGCCCTGATGAAACGTCTAGTGTTTTTCCTGTAGCCTCCTTCTAGAGGGAGTACTACCATTACATGCATGCACACGCCTTCATTTCCATTAAATATCACACAAATGCATTTTCCTTTTTGGTGTCATCTCACAGAGCAAAATCTTTTAAGATGAGAAAGTCAGGCTCAAATGGTCTCACCAGGTGGCCAAAGGAAATCTGAGAACCGAAGTGATTTCTCCAAAACATATATATTAAAAAAGCATGCAATGAACCTCACAGAGTATGATATAGGGAAAAAAAGTATCAAAGGTGTTTGAAGTAACTTGTTCCTTTCATGTGTTTTTTAGCACTATGATGACTGCTTCTTTACCACTGCTCACTATTTATTACTATTATCTATAATTACCCTCCTTTTTTTTCACCTGAGAAACTCAAGATGTAAAGTGCCTTTCTGGTTTGCAGACTTTTTTTTCTGTTTACTATTCTGATTTTCCTGAATCACTATAGATGATATAGCTTTAGAAATTTAGACTTGTAGAGGGAAAAGGTGTTTTCCCATCTACATTAGCAGTACAGTGAGGTGAGTTTTGTTGAAAGAATTCTCTTTCTTGATGGGGGGAAAAAAAGCAGAGTTACATTAGTGGGGAATTAGAAATAAATTCTACATGTTAATCATAGACTGCATAAAAGTAAAGTTATTTGTCACAAGAGAAATTGAATATAGGATGGTGCAGTGATAAAGAATCCGCCTGCCAATGCAAGAGATGCAGGAGATGTGGGTTTGATCCCTGGGTGAGGAAGATACCCTGAAGTAAGAAATGGCACCCCACTCTAGTATTCTTGCCTGGAGAATCCCATGAAGAGGAGCCTGGTGAGCTACAGTCCATGGGGTCACAGAGAGTCAGACATAACTGAGCAACTGAGCATACAATACACATAGAAGGAAATGTGTTTTGTTTATACTCAGGGCTAGTTGTTTAGTTGAGGTTCCTTGGATGATTAATTTACCAGACAATGAGAAACTAATCAATGACTCCCTAGCCCTGAGGTGTTTCAAAACATGTCCTTAATACTGCTGTTAGAACAGTTCCCATCTACACACACACACACACACACACACACACTCACTCACTCACTCACTCTCCTTGGATGACCCTAATGACTCATCTCTGTACAAATTCCCTGATAATTATCTAGTCAATCCAGCCAGTATCAGCACAATAGTATCAACTCAATCCTGGAAAAGTCTTACAGGTGAGGGCTATAAGACTTTATGATAACTTGGTTTCCTCTCCAAAGAGGCCGTAGAGTCCCAGAAATACATAGAACTGTGCATATAAACAGTGAACAGATTATCGTGTACCTGGGTGTGGTATTGGGGCTTCCCAGGTGATGCTAGTGGTAAAGAACTTGCCTGCCAATGCAGGAAACACAGGAGACACAGCTTCGATCCCTGGATTGGGAACATCCCCAGGAGAAGAACGTGACAACCCACTCCAGTATTCTTGCCTGGAGAATCTCATGGAGAGAGGAGCCTGGTGGGATACAGTCCATAGAGTCGTAAAGAGTCAGGCACGACAGAAGCTTCTACATGGTATGTGCACACAGGTGTGATATTGGGGAGAAAAATACTACTAGCTATCAGAAGCATCGGTATTTATCTTTTGAATGAAAACAGAGAAGTTCTGAATGAGAGAAGTCAGGAGCTCTCCTTGGAGCCAAACTCCACAAAGGCAGTGGACTTTCAGTATCTTATCTGAGCAGGCCCAGGAAAACCCATCTGTACCCAAAACTTGCCTTTCACACCGGAATTCCTTCTCCTGGGGTGGCTATTTCAATTCACAAACTGAAAATGTGCTTCGTTGGAAAGGATACTGGAGGCACCCAGTGAAGACTTGCTCAAGGTGCCACCCAAGGGTGGAGCCTCAAAATCAGGGGACATCAGAAGGTGGGGAGGGACCTCCTTGTGGGCAGACTCAGCCCACCTCATGGTTTTGCCTCCTAGACCTAGACAGTTTCTAGTCCAGTTACAATACACAAACTAAATAAGGACAGCTTTGCCTTTCAAAAACCCTAGCAGAAAATGGTCTTTGATTTCTCACACTCTAGGGCTTATCTCTCCATGTGAATTGTGACAGTAAAACAATAAAAATTGAGATTTAATTTTAACTCATGTTGGTGACTCTGGGGCAGTAAATGAAGATGATGAGCTAGAGAAATATTAATCCAGGTTGGTTATTTAATGCCTGCCCTTTATTTGAGTAGAACACTATTGAAGGCACCTGTGCAAGACAATGAAATTCTTCAGTTACATTTTAGTTTATCGCCGGTTTCTCCTCGTAGTTTTCACTCTGCTGATTTTATTACCACTGCCACTCATCCTCCGCTCAAAGGTAAGTGAACCTGGAGAGCAGGCTGGTGGGTTTTCTGAGGTATCTAATTGTCCTTTATTGTTGCTATGTAATTATCTGTCTCAGAACTGAAAGAGTGGTGACACCTTGGGCTTGAAATCAGGATGGTTATACATTGTATTTTGTCCATTTTTTCTCCCTCTTAATGATTAATGCTGTTGATTCTTAGTGTGATTAACTAGAATAATTAAATAGTATATTCAATCAGAATTGCTCTCTGCTTGGCAACCAGATGAAGAGAAGAACAAACAAATCATGACCCTTGAGATCCTGTTGGTCTAGTTATCACTCTCCAGGGAGCATCCCAGGTTAACACAGCCCCTTGCCCTGAGATTAGGCAGCAATGTGACTCTGGGGGAAAGAGCTCAAAGGACAATTGGAATGATCTGTGCTATGTGCTTAGCCTCCTCAGTCGTGTCCAACTCTGCAACCCTATGGACTGTAGCCCACCAGGCTCCTACGTCCATGGGATTCTCCAGGAAAGGTGATCTAGCGCAGATTAATTTACTTGGCAGTTCCACATTTTGGTGTAAACCATGGAACCCCCTGGAAGGGCTGCAGCCCTTGGGGTCACAAAGAGTTGTACACAACTTAGCAAATGAACAACACAAGAACATGAGAGAAGACACTGAAAGCATGAAGTAATTTTCCTTGTTTAATCAGAAAATCTTACACATTATTGTTCGTGTTCTGATCATTTGAGATTTTATTTCCTTTGGTGTTCTTGTAGGGATTTTTCTGCTTCCTTTAAGTATGGTCAATCTATTAAGTGTAGAAATATAAACCCAATGCATTTTTATTACCTTGCTAAAATGATTTGTATCTGCAAACATTTAGTGAGTGCCTTATTTGTGCCAGGTGTGACAAGGCTGTCTTGGTGGCAAGAAAACAGTCACCAGAGTCAGGCTCCCTGCTTTAGGTCCCAGGTTTCCACTTAAAAGCTGTGTGACCTGGACAAATTAATTGACCTTTCTGGGCTTCTATTTTCTCCTATGTAAAAGTGGGATTGTATTGCGCTTGTTTTAAGGATTAAGTGAATGAGCACTCATCAAGAATTTAACTTGGAGCTGTGGCTGGCACAGAGTAAGTGCGTTAATGAGAATCTCCCCAGATCTGTTAGCCCTACAATGGTGCAGTTCCCACTACCCCATGATGCCTTTTCTCTGAGTAGAAGAAAACCTTCCAGATGTTCTTCTCTGACAAGCATTAACCAAGGTTATATGAGTCTGGGTAAAAATAGAATCACAGTAATTGTAATACTCCAGCCTAGCTCAGCAGTCTGCCGCTGGTCTGATGGAAAATTGTTGTTCAGTCACTAAGTTGTGTCAGACTCGTTGCAACCGCATGGACTACAGTATTCCAGGCTTCTCTGTCCTTCACTATCTTCTAGAGTTTACTCAGTGATAGTAAGTCAGTGATGCCATCCAACCATCTCATCCTCTGTCCCCTCCTTCTCCTCCTGCCCTCACTCTTTCCCAGCATCAGGGTCTTTTCCAGTGAGTGGGCTCTTTGCCTCAGGTGGCCAAAGGATTGGAGCTTCAGCTTCAGCATCAATCCTTCCCAGTTAATGTTCAGGGTTGATTTCCTTTAGGATTGACTGGTTTGATCTCCTTGTTGTCCAATGGACTCTCAAGAGTCTTCTCCAACACCACAGTTCGAAAGCATCAATTCTTCAGTGCTCAGCCTTCTTTATGGTCCAACTCCCACATGTGTACATGACTACTGGGAAAACCATAGCTTTGACTATACGGACCTTTGTTGGCAAACTGGTGTCTCTGCTTTTTAATAAACTGATTAGTTTTATCAACTTTTCTTCTAAGCCTTTTTCATTCATAGTGAAGGAAAGTGAGATGAGATAATGAAAAGCCCTTTTTAGCTCTGCCAAGTTCTTCTTTACCAGCAAAGCTGGTGGGGGCCTAGCCTTGGCTGCCCACAGCTTCAAGGTGTCACCTGGTGGGGGAGTGGTGGGAGAAAGAATGAGGGGTTACAGCCTCTCAGGCTGGGTCTCTCTCAGCACTGAGGTCTCACCACACCCTGAAGTGGGAGGGAAGAACTCCCCTCCCCCACTTTTTATCAGACATTGTTCTGAACCCCCAGATTCTTAGAGAATTTCTAGTGAAAACAGCAGGCATGCTCCATTGGCCTTGGTTTGGTGGGTTTTGTTTTCAAATTCCATGTGGTTCATCCTCCCCTCTTCCCCCTGCCCCTCCTGCCCCAGCTAGCTCTGAGGACTCCTCTGAGTCTCTGGCAGTCACTAGACGACAAATGTGAAACACAGACACAAGTCTTTCATCTGAGTGCCTCCTCCTCCACCCCCTTCAAAGACTCATTACTCCATTTCATGTTCATGATGGCCTTCTTTTTCCAACTCCCCTGGTCCTACATGTCCGCCAGACCTGGTTGACCCTTACCATGAGTACCTCCTGACTCATTACCTGGACCCCTGCTATATTTTAATATTTCTAGTTACTCTCAGCATAAAGTCCTTACTTATGACTGAGAAAGTAATTTAAACCAGTCAAGACAAACTTTGTGCATGACTGCATATCATCTGTGCTGCTCCTTTGACATATACATGCTTGATACTTTGCTTATCTTAACATAATTTTCAGAGAAAATGAATATAAACTTTTTGTGAGGGAAAGACAAGTAAATAAATAAAAAGCAATGTTCTCTGTGCATGATTCATTAACCAGAAAAAGTGTACTCTTGCTAAGCAATGTAGTCATTGATTTTTTTCTTTTTTCCAAAGTGCTATGTCAAGAGTACATTAGGTTTATTGGGAAAACTGGCATCAAGTTACATTTGATGAACTCTGTCCCTCTCGCCTTTCCTTCTAATCAACTCATTTGTTAAAACTCAGCTAACATTATTGGGAGGATTTTTCCAAGTACAATAGCAGAATTTCATTTTTTTGCTATTTCAAATGCATATTTAACCATTCAATCAACTGCTAATTAAGCCCATTTTAACTGTTGCTTACAATGAAAGCAGAACTTTCTTTCAGAGAACTTAGGACTTTAGAAGGTATAAAATTTAAGTAGAGGCTAATTTGATGTGGATTGAAGTCATTGTGTTGTAACTTTCAGGCTACCAAACTGTGAAGCTTATACTTCTAAACATATAATAACAGAACAACTAAAGAGTATAAGCAAACAAAAAGTCAATTTTGCTTTATAAAAACACAATAAATCTACACGATGGTGGAACTAGTAAACAATAAGTTATTGACTGATTTTTTTTTTTCATTTCCCTGCTGAATTTTGAGTTGTTTCTGTAGACCGGCCTTAACCCTTAGCTTAATTTAACCTTAATTCAAAAATGTAGCTTCAAAGATGAGAGTCCGTAAGTGGCCTTACCATGTAATGTTCAAAAAGGAGGGGAAGGGCTTTGCTTTACAGAGCTTGCTTCTCTGTTCCAGGCATTCTACCTGTTGCTTTATCCAAGTTATCTTATTTAACCTTCATTACAAACCAAGAAGACAATCATAAATGTCCTAGCATTCTCATTTTACATTTGCAGAAATTGATGTTCAAAGACATGTGACCCAGCAAAGGCCACAGGGATGGTGTTGAAATGGGATTTGAACTCAGGTTCTGTCAGAACTCATAATTCATGCTTTAACAGTGGTTTTGCTTTACCCTTTTCTATATTTTGTATTTTAGAAGATGTGCCTTCTATTTTAAATAGTCACAAAATTTGTGGCTTGATACTCATTTATCAACAAATCAGGCATAACTCCTTACCATAATGCTTTATAGAAGAGGCGTATATTGGCCATTTCCTTATTTGACCCCAGGCAACTCAACCTCTTGAAGGTAGACAAGTGCAGTAATTCTAAACCCTGGGGATGGACCTAGGAGAACTGGAGTAAGGGTCTCATGTATGTCATCTGCTGAATGTCACAGAGTCCCAGCTCTACGAGCTGGTGCAATCAACTTGTCAGGATGTGATTCCCCTTCCCATGACACTGGATGTTTACCATGAGTCATGGCATTAAGTTGGCATCTTAAAATTTTTAGATGGAAGAGATTTGGCAACTGTGTGCTTCCATGTTTTCATGGAAATAATATTTTATAGCAAAAGAAAATATGCATCACCCCAGAAGCCTATGGGTCTAATTCAGACAGAAGTTCAAATTGTGTCCTTATGAATTAGGTATTATAATTGGTCAGATTTTGAAGATTAGAATTAGGGATAGAAACAAGTCAATAGCTTACCAATACGTGGCTATACCGATGTCCAACCAACGTCTGTCTGACTCCAGAGCCGTTATCTCAACCTCAGCTCAATACCTGTGTCCTATGTCTTCCAAGGGGAATAAGATACTCCTGATACATTGGTATAAATGTCACTTTACTGAAGGAAGTTTATCTTCTTATTGCTTTCCACTGAAACATCAGAAATATCTTTTTAATCACCACATAAGTGTAAAGGCAGTCCCAGTCCTTCCCCAAATAGTAGCTGTATGCCTTGCGCTCAGCTGCCCAGTTGTTCTGGCTCTTTGCAAGCCCCTGGACTGTAGCTCTCCAGGCTCCTCTATCTGTGGGATTTTGTAGGCAAAAATATTGGAATGGGTTGCCATTTCTTCCTCCAGGGAATCTTCCTGACCCAGGGATCGAACCCATGTCTCTTGCGTTTCCTGCATTGGTAGGCAGCTTCTTTACCACTGAGCCACCTGGGAAACTCCCAATTAGTAGTTAGTGGTCAGTGAAAGAAGCCTGTATTGTAATTGATGTTTATGTAAATGAGTAAAATTAATCATTGAAACCGAATTTTTCTCCCTTTGGAGAGGAACTAACTTAAATATTTCCAGATAAAAGCTTGTTAAAATTGGCCTAGGCTACATGCCTTAGTTCCAGTGATATTCCCTGCGCAACATTATTCTTTTACGACTATTTTTAGCAGCTTGTTAATGTTATTCTTCTCAGAACTCTGTGCTATTTCTTTGCTTATTTTTCTAGTTCTTGGCTCTTCTTTGTATTTCTTGTGATGGAACAACACGATAAAAAGAGGGCCAGGTTTGTCTGACGAGTTGTAAGAGAAGAAAATTGAACAATAATATTTTCTGTTTGTAGAGTGCATCTCTTACTGGTAAGTCAGTCCGTCTGGTTTATGTGCTCATTATGGACCCCCCCCCCCCTTTTTTCAGGAAGACAGTCCCACAGATGTTGAGCAGCATTCCCCAGTTGATTGGTTGTAAATCCAAGACCAGATTTCAGGTTTTTGTCAGATACTTCAGGATTTCTCGGGAAAACATTTTATGCCAAGAGAAAGTTGATGAGAGGAGGAGAGTCAGCTGAACAGACTCAACACGCTGTACCAGCCGCGGTCAGCGACGGAAGGACCACCGCTGGGAAGGCCGCCTCTGTGTCTGTGGCTGTCCTGGGCTGCTTCTGTTTCCTCCACAGTCTATGCCTCTGATGCATCGTGAATCTCAAAGTTATAATAGAAATTATGATAAGTAAAAGAAATAATACATAAGGAGAGACTTAGATGCTCCATCTAGAAAAACTAAACAGATGGGAGAAATATAGCACTTGTAAGAACTGTAAACCTTAAAGGGAAAAAGGCTCTGATGGAAGAGGGGAAGAGGTATGTTGAGAAGCCTGACAAAGGAAAGGAAAATGAGTGGGAGAGGATTTAAAAAGACCACAAGTGAGAGAAGAGGGAGGAGAGGAACTCTGAGAATACATGAGGAACTAAAGGGGCAAATGAAACTGGATATTGTTTGCAATGTTGGTCTAAAATATTGTAGGGATTTGAAATAAAGGGGTGTGTGCGTGCTAAGTCATTTCAATCGCCTCTGACTCTTTGCAACCCCATGGACTGTAGCCCACCAGGCTCCTCTGTCCATGGAATGCTACAGGCAAGAATACTAGAGTGGGTTGCCCTCCTCCAGGGGATCTTCCGGACCCAAGGAGGGAACTCACATCTCTTACGTCTCCTGCATTAACAAGCGGGTTCTTTGCCACTAGTGCCACCCAAGACACTTTATCTTGGGGAAGCCCGAGATAAAGGGGTAAATGCTATTAATGCTAAGAAAGTGAACATTTTAGATACAAAAGAGCATCAGAATGATGGACAAGAAAAAAAGAAAACATAGAATCATGCTGATAGTAATGTGGTAGGAGATGAACAAAACCAGGAAATCCAAATGCGATATATATTTATTTCATGAATATTTGATGAGAACTTTCGAGGCCCAAACTATGGTGCTCAGTGAATGGTTGTATCTTACACAGTTTAAATGAATGTTTCTGCTTTCAAGTAGCTTGCAAGGTTGCTGAAAAGTTAATATATACCATGGCCAGCATTCATCACAAAATAAATAGAAATCATCACAAATTGTATATAAATCCATGCCAGTGATGGAAACAAATCATTTATGTTATCGGCGTGTAGTAAAAGGGTGAATGTATCTCGAGAAGCAACATCCACCATCCCCTCCATTCCCCTACCCTGCACGGTCCCACTTGCCGACAATGTGCCACTCCTTCTATGTTCTTTATCTCAGAGAACTGGCTGCCACTTATCCAGGTCTAAAATCTGCATGTCACGTCAGATCCCTCAGCTCTTCCTAAGCCCACATCACTCAGTCAATGCTACTTTACCTCCTGAATCCACCTGCCTCCCATCTGAATCTTCATTTCCGTTCCTGCTGGCACTGTTCGCCTCTAGGCTGTCTTCATCTCTCTCTTTCACAGATCATTTCACACTGTTTCCCCCCAAAGTCTCCTGCCAGAGGACTATTTTTTAGATGCCAGCCTCATCCTATTGCATTTAACACTGGTCCTAATTCTTCCATGGGCTTCCCAGGTGGCTCAGTGGGTAAAAACACAGGGAGATGTGGGTTTGATCCCTGGGTTGGGAAGATTCCCCTGGAGGGGCACATGGAAACCCACTCCAGTATTCTTGCCTGGAGAATCCCATGGAGAGAGGAGCCTGATGGGATAGAGTCCATAGCGTCACAAAGAGTCAGACACAACTGACGGACTGAACATGCACTGGTACTACTTCTTCTATGGCTCCCTTTGGCTGACAGAGGGAAATATCTAACAGAACTTGTAGATATGATGGATCTTGGGATTTTGCCATTTCTTTGTCCTAATAGCCCTCCCCAGAGCCCCCAGGATCTAACTCCTTCATTCACATTTCACTGTCTATGCCCCTAGAGTACCCAGGACTATTCTTGCCTTTCTGTCTTTCATGTGCGGTGTCCTCCTGGCATGCCCACTCCTCTCACCCTGTGCTTGCTAGGAAAGGCAGCTCAGGCTGTGATACAAGCAGAATCATTCTCCATGCTCTCCTTGCATGATTGTGGAGACATCAGCCTCCACTGTGGTGTGTATTCCCTTTTGCCTTTATCTTCACTCCCCGCTTTGCCCCGCAGATACCTCAAGAGCACAGAACACATGGTGTACTTGTTTTCTCTGGCCCAAGCACAAGTAGATGGTTGATAACTGTGCTGAACGAATGGGTTAAAGATCTCTCATGGCAGAAGGATGTGGATACCTGAGCTAGATCGTGTAGGAAGCAGAGGATACAGGAGAAAGGAGATGATGAAAGGAAGGAACTTCAAATAGAGTGTAAGAGCCACTAAGGGTCAGAACAAGAATGTAGGTAGGTGTATCAGGGGAATGGGGATGTGTCTCTTCCATGAAGCTCTTCTCTTCCTGATACATTTTGATACTCTGTTTGGTAATGATAATGTAAGTGAATGTCTACTATCAGCCTCCAACAACCATTAGAGTAGTCAATATTATCCCCATTTTACAGATGAGCAAACAGATACTCAAAGAGGTTAAGCAATTTGTCCAAAGTCACATAGTCCTTAAGGGGAATGAGGATTTACAGACAAGCTGTCTGACTCCCAAACCCATTGATGCTATTGCTTCCTTACTGGGATTTACATCAGATTTTTAAAAGCTTGTGCACTGCTGTTCTTGCATTTGTAATTACTAGAACGCATATTGAGATGAGGTCTCCCACTGCCTGGATGGCAGAGCAACCATGACACAGGGTAAATAGATCATGTGAGCAAGAAATAAACATTGGTTGTTTCAAACTGCTGAGATTTAACCTAGGCTGTCCCAACTCATCTAGCATATTCTGAAAAACTCCCTAACTGGTTCTGTCACACTGCCCCCTGGTCCGTACCCTCATCTGTAAATTGAATAAGCCTCTTACAAGAGTTTTGAACAGTGTCTGTGAATTGGCTGCCCCAAGGTCATCTGAGGTACTTGTGGGTATGAAGTCCAGAATGCTGCACGGTTAAGACGCATCGTGACTCTGAAGCAGTTAACCCATGGCCAGCATTTTTAATCACACCTTAGCTTGTCGTCAGGTTGGAGAACAAGGTGAACTCTGGCTGTTTGCAGTTCCACTGTGTGCGTGGGTTGTGAACACAGAACATCTCCATTGCTAATTGGTTTCGGAAGTTAAATGAAAAGGAAATAAAAATTCCCTTGTAATTGACATAGTGGAGCCACTAATTGCCTTCCCTTGCTACCAATTTGGGCTGAAAATGAATAAGAAATGCTAATTATTTTTCCTTAACTTTGTAGTTGAGTTTCTTACTCTCCTTCTTCCAATCTGAGGCCAGCTGGAGTCACTTTAAGGTTTTCAGTTAATATGGATTGAGTCTTGAGAAATTCCTGCCACAGTAGGGGTAGGTGTGTCAGAAACCATGCAAAGCCCTTTATGGGCTCTGTCATATAATAATAGTGTTTTTCTTGTAGCACACAGATTCATAATGCGTGATTTTTCTCCCATCTTAATTGCTGTGCGTTCTTTTTGAAAATCAAATGCAGTGACTGAAGCTTGTGATCGGTCCTACTTTTCTCAAGCTGTGCTGAGAGACCGTACCCACAAATGTACTAATTCGTCAGCCAAATTACTCCCTAATATCAGTCCGTGTGTCATTAAAGAGGAGAAGAGGTGAAAAACTGTATTTTAAAGGCTAATTTATGTTTCAATTCTATCTGGAACTATAATTTAAAAGAGAACCGAGGTGATTTTTAAATATAATCCACCACATTTCCCAAGATAATTTGACACTCAGATCTTTAATCAGAGGGGAGTCATTATCCACATTGCCTTGTCATAGCAACATTTGCCTTTTCTGCCTCTGTAGCAAGTTCCTGTGCACTTAACTTGGGGTGGATAAAACTAGATACGACAATGATATTGTGAAATGCAGAAGTGACTCAGGTAGGTAAAAGGTTTAGTTCCAATTCAAGCTTATTAGCAAAAGAGATGAAAACCTCAGGAGAACTATAGAGATGATTTACCCACCATGATGGGCATCAAAATATCCAGTGCCAGGCAAGTAGAAAATAGACAAGAGAACAAGGCAAAGAAAAGAGATTCCTAGACTAAGTAATTTATGCCTAGTAATATAGGGATCTTCTATCTAGGGATCAAGCTTTGTTGTTTAGTCACTCAATAGTGTCCAACTCTTTGTGACCCCTTGGACTGTAGCCTGTCAGGTTCCTCTGTCCATGGGATTTCCCAGGCAAGTATACTGGAGTGGGTTACCATTTCCTTCTCCAGGGGATCTTCCCAACCTAGGGGTTGAACCCTCATCTCCTGCATTGACAGTTGGGTTCTTTACCACTAAGTCACTGAAAAAGCCCAGGGATCAGATATCTGAATAAAAACAGTGGTAGAAAAGACACAGAGGAAAAAAGCTTCAATCACTTAATAAATATTACTGGGCACTTACTATATGCCAACCACTGTTTTAAGTGCTTGGAACAGGGTAGTAAATGAAATAAGATGTGCTCCCATGAATATACTTGGGTTGAACTCTACTACATATTATTAGCAATGTGATTGTTGATCCTTAATTCAACATGGAATTAAAATACCTACTTTATAGAATTTGGGGAAAGACTACATAAAACAAATATTATACCTGGTATGTCACAGGCATTCGTAAATGTTATTGTCCCCTCCTCTTAATCTAGTCAGAAGAACAGATTTGTCTCTTTACTCGGCAAATATTTTCACCTTTGAAATAAGGTTTCCTATCTATAAAGCCTACGGTCAGCAGTCTGGATGAAATTTGTACAATGAAGTCCCCTCCACCCTATTCTCCACCATAAACACAACACTGATAAACATTTCTGTAAACCAAAATGGGTCAGAAAAGCAAGCAAGCAGAGAAAACGTGAGAACCTTGGTCTAAAGCACCCCCATGTCACTCTGGGGTCAGAATTAATTTCAGTGCCACAAACTAAGTGCTACAGAGTGATTTTCTTGGCAGTTATGAACGGCCAAACAAAAAAGCTAGGCTGACCGCTGTCTGCGGAAGCATTCAGAGGAAGCAGTTTCTGCCCAGCCCCCAGCCAGGACTGACCCAAGCTTCCTGATCCAGCGAGATGACTGGATTTGCATTGTTCTGGCAGGAATGAACCTCAGGCTGACAAGATAGAGCACATACTGGACTGCAATCTGGGGACTGGCTGCAGGCAACTGTAAAATTTTAGATGGTGAATAATGAGTACAGAAGGAAACAACCCAGAAACAAAACAACTACTACGCAGGATAAATCTGAAAACAAAATTTCAAAATGCACTAAGACAATCAAGAAGATCTGACAATGGAACCAACGCAGAAATGGAAACACTCCAAATAGGATAAAAGTAATAGGGAAATCAGTAGATGAGAAATGGGGGAAGGGATCCACAATAAGTAACAAATTATTTTAAAATGGAAATATACCAATTACACCAACAAATTGAATAATCTAGAAATGGATAAGTTTCCAGAAACATACAACCCATGAAGACGGAGTCATAAACAGAAAATCTTGAATAGACCAGTAAAGAGTGTGAGTGCTTGAACCATAATCGAAAACTTCCTAATGAAGAAAAGCCCACGCTCAGAGCTTCAATGGTAAATTCTACCAAATAATTTTTGAAAGGATTAATGCCAATCCTTTCCAAACTCTTCCAAAAAATTAAAGAGGAGTGAACACTGCCAAACTGATTTTATGAGGTCAACATCCTGATACCAGAGTCAGGCAGAGTTAATATAATGAAAGAAAATCACAGGTTCATATCCCTATAAACATGCATATAAAAATCCTCAACAAATACCAGCTGATCAAATTCATTAGCACATTAAAAGGATCATACAACATGACCAAGTGGGAATTATACCTGGGATACCAGGATGATTCAATACACACAAATCAGTTAATGTGATGTGTCATATTAACAGAATGAAGGATTTATTTAAAAAATTACATAATCATCTCTAGCTGCATGCAACCAATTCTGGTAAATTCTCTTTATTTTTATTCTATTACAAATATTTTCTAATTTTCCTAGTTATGGCTTTTTAGATACACCCATCATTTAAAGTAGACATTTACTTTCCAAATACATGGGGTTTTTAAGTAAAAATAATTATCACATGATCATCCCAATAGATGAAGACAAATTATTAATAAAATTCAACTTCCTTTTTTGATTAAAAAAAAACCTCTCAACAAATTAAGTGTGCAAGGAATAAACCTCAGCATAATAAGGGATACATATAACAAGCCCACAAGTAACACCATCCTCAATGGTCAAAAACTGAAAGCTTTTCCATAAGATTAGAAGTAAGACAAGGATGCCCACTCTTACCACTTCTATTTATTACAGTACTAGAAGCCCTAATTAGAGCAATTAGGCAAGAAAGAAAATAAAAGCCATCAAATTGGAAAGATATAAATGATCTTATGTGTAGAAAACCGTAAATACTCTACAAAAAACTGTTAGAAATAATAAACTAATTTAGTAAAATTTCAGGGTATAAAATCAATGTTAAAATCAGTTGTTTTCTACATATTAACAACTATCAGAAAAGAAAGTTAAGAAAACAATCCCATTTAAAATAGCATCAAAAATAAAAAAATACTTAGTAGTAACCTTAACCAAGGAGTTTAAACTTCTACACTGAAAACTATAAAACATTGATGAAAGAAATTAATGGAGATATGCCTAAATAGAAAGACATCTCATTTCATGGATTAGAAGATTTAATATGTTAAAATATGTCCATCTACACAAAGCAATCTACAAATTCAGTGCTATCCATATCAAAGGTGCAAAGACATTTTTTTTTAACAGAAATAGATAAAACACCCTTAAAATTCGTATGTAACCACAAAATCTTGAATAGCCAAAGGTATCTGAGCAAAGAGAATAAAGCTTGTGGCATCCACACTTTCTGATTTCAAAATACATGACTATACTACAGTAAATAAACAGTATCGTACTGGAATAAAGACCAATGAAACAGAATAGAGAGCTCAGAAATAAACCCACTCATATATGGTCAACTGATCTTTGACAAGAGTACCAAGAATATACAATAGACAGGGGACTTGAATGCACATTCTCCAAAGATAATATACAAATGAACAACAGACAAATGAAAAGGTACTCAATATCATTGATCATCAGGGAAATGCAAATTAAAACCACAGCAAGTTATCACCTCACATCTGTTAGGATGCCTTTTACTTAAAAAAAAAAAAATAAGTGTTGGTGATAATGTGGAAAAATTGGTACCTTTGTATACTGCTAATGAAAATGTAAAATGATGCTATCACTATGGAAAACAGTATGGAGGCATCTCAAAAAATTAAAAATAGTTACCATATGTATGATCCAACAATCTCACTTATAGATATATAGCCAAAAGAACTGAAATCAGGATATTGAAGATGTATTGATACTTCCATGTTCATTGCAGCATTATTCACAATATCCATAACATGGGAATAACCTAAATGTCCATGGGCTGATGAATGGATAAAGAAAATGTGGTTTGTATAGACAACAGAATATTATTCAGGCTTAAAGAAAAAGAGGCAATCCTGTCATCTGCAGCTACATGGATGAACTGGGAGGATATTATGCTGAGAAATAAACCAGTGATGGAAAAAATACTGCATGATTCCAATTTTATGAGGCATATGAAATAGACAAGCTCATAAAAATAGAGAGTAGAATGGTGGTTGCCAAAAGTTGAATGGATGGGGGAAAGGGGAGTTGTTCAAAGGGGAAAGTTTCAGTTATGCAAGATGAGTTCTAGAAATCTGCTGAACAACACAGTATCCATAGTTAACATTGTACTATACACTTAGAATTTTTAAGAACGTAGGTCTCATATTATGTGTCTTTAACACACACAGAGAAACAAACAAAACCCAAAATGGGGCCTGAAGAAACTTTTGGACATGATGGATATGTTCATTACCTTGATTGTGGTGATAGTTGCACAAGTATCTACATATGTCCAAAACTCAACAAGTTGTATATAATATACATGTGCAGTATTTTGTGTATCAATTAATCCTCATTTTTAAAAAGATGGCTAGTTAGAAATCTTGGAAATGAAAAAGTCTTCTCTGAAATTAAAAAGAATTCAAAATTTAAAAACTTAAGATGAAACTATAAACTTTAAACTGAGTACACTCAGTTTAAACTCAATGAACTAAGAAAGAATACTAGGAATTCACCTAAAAATCACACATAATAAGTAAATATGTTTTACGTGGAAGAATGATTTGAAGGTAGATTCAGAATTCCCAACACACATGTGAAAGGTATTCCTGAAAAAGAGAGACTAGAAGAGAGATTATATTCAAAGTAATAATGGCTAAATTTTTCAGAATTAAAAAAGATATGAATCCTCGTACAAAATAATTTAATTAAATTTTAGTCCATGTTTAGATACATCATAAATGAAACTTTGAAGGAGAAAACCATTGAAGGAGAAAATTTTAAAGTTACCAAACTATAAAGAGAAAAAAATGTGTACAAAAGGATGATAATTAGATTAATTTCTTATTTTTTTCAACAGTAATGAAGATATCTAGTAATAATTCAGTTCAATTCAGTTCAGTTCAGTTGGTCACTTGTGTCTGACTCTTTGAGACTCCATGGACTGCAGCACGCCAGGCCTCCCTGTCCATCACCAACTCCCAGAGTTTACTCAAACTCATGTCCATTGAGTCGGTGATTCCATCCACCATCTCATCCCTCTGTCGCCCTCTTCTCCTCCTGCCCTCAATCTTTCCCAGCATCAGGGTCTTCTCTAATGAGTTAGTTCTTTGCATCAGGTGGCCAAAGTATTAGAGTTTCAGCTTCAACATCAATCCTTCCAATACCACAGCTCAAAAGCATCAATTCTTTGGCGCTCAGCTTTCTTTATAATCCAACTCTCACATCCATACATGACTACTGGAAAAACCACAGCCTTGACTAGATGGACCTTTGTTGGCAAAGTAATGTCTCTGCTTTTTAATATGTTGTCTAGGTTGGTCATAACTTCCCCTCCAAGGAGAAAGCATCTTTTAATTTAATGACTGCAGTTACCATCTGCAGTGATTTTGGAGCCCCCCAAAATAGTCTGCCACTGTTTTCCCATCTATTTGCCATGAAGCGATGGGACCGGAGGCCATGATCATAGTTTTCTGAATGTTGAACTTTAAGCCAACTTTTTCACTCTCCTCTTTCACTTTCATCAAGAGGCGCTTTAGTTCTTCTTCACTTTCTGCCATATGGGTGGTGTCATCTGCATATCTGAGATTATTGATATTTCTCCCGGGCAATCTTGATTCCAGCTTGTGTTTCCTCCAGCCCAGCATTTCTCATGCTGTATTCTGCATATAAGTTAAATAAGTAGGATGACAATATACAGCCTTGACATACTCCTTTTCCTATTTGGAACCAGTATGTTGTTCCATGTCCAGTTCTAACTGGACATACAGATTTCTTAAGACGCAGGTCAGGTGGTCTGGTAATCCCATCTCTTTCAGAATTTTCCACAGTTTGTTGTGATCCTCACAGTCAAAGGCTTTGGCATAGTCAATAAAGCAGAAATAGATGTTTTTCTGGAACTCTCCTGCTTTTTTTGATGATCCATTTGATGTTGGCAATTTGATCTCTGGTTCTTCTGCCTTTTCTAAAACCAGTTTGAATATCTGGAAGTTCACAGTTCACATATTGTTGAAGCCTGGCTTG
The DNA here is from genome assembly GCF_963930625.1 of Muntiacus reevesi. Classification (NCBI taxonomy): domain Eukaryota; kingdom Metazoa; phylum Chordata; class Mammalia; order Artiodactyla; family Cervidae; genus Muntiacus; species Muntiacus reevesi. The sequence continues at coordinate 82,924,669 of NC_089254.1, read as the reverse complement.
GAGAATACAAGACCCTTATGGAGAAAACTACAAAATATTATAAAAAGAGTTTAATGAATACCTAAATGAAGGAAACGTTCATAGATGAGAATATTTTAAAGCCATTTCTTATTTTATAAATTTCATGTAATTTGAATAAAAATCTAAAACTCAAAAAGTAAAAGCCTAAAACTATCAAGACAACTTTGAAAAAATATGAAATAAAGGACTTGAATTACTGATTGAAAAACTGCAGAAGTTAAAAGAGTTTAATAATTCTGCAGTTCACCAGTTTTTGAAAGGTGGTGGGAGTGTAAGTGATTGAGATACAGAGTCCATAAATGCATGTGTTGCATTTGTAGAAATTTGCCACAGGAAATATGTAGTAGCAAGAGTTAGTGGGCAAAGATGGACCATCTAATTACCAGGACATTTTGATTACCCATTTAGAAAAAAGGCATCAGCCTCCTATACAAATCAATTTAGGCCCTACATTTGAAAAAAAAATTTTTTTTATTTTAGAAAAAAAATATGGGAATACAATACATATAGAAAGAATTTCTCATACAAGATAGTAAAAACACAAGACATAACAGAAAGGATTTTAAAATAACTGAATCAAAATTAAAACCTTATTACCCAGAAACACAATAAATCAAATTTCATAGATAAGTCAGAGGCTAAGAATAATATTTATAAATATACATGTATAAAGAAATATTAAGAATCTAAAAATAACCTCACAAATTCACAATAAAAAGAAACGAACAACAGAAACATGGGAAAAGACTATAAACAAGGTAATTTTCAGGAGAGGAACAATTATGTTCAACAACCATGAAAAAATGCTTCAAGGGTATTCAAGCAAATGCAAATTAAATTAAGAAGAACTTTCCATACCATCAGATTGTCAAATAAATAAATTACTTCAATATACCAGTGGCTGGTGAAACAGAACTTTCTCACATTGTTGGTGTTAATACTGCATAAACTGACGCAACCATCTTGCATAGCATTTGGGCAATACCAGTAAGGTTCCAACACATCCTTTCCACTCAGAAATTTTGATAATTACTTTCATATAATAGCTTAGAAAATCTTTCTTGTATTCACATTGAACTAGGTATAAAGATGTCTGTAGCATTACAATAATGAAAAATTGAGGGAAAGAGCCCTAAACAGCTGTCAATAGAAAAAATGGACAAATGAACTGTAAGATATTTATAAAAACAAATGCTATATCAATTTTTAAAAAAATTAATAGTAAGTCTATATGTATCAACATGAACACATTTGAAATCAATAAAACATTGAGTGAAAAAGCAAGTTGAAAAATCACAGAGTGAAATAAGCCAGAAAGAGAAAAATAAATATCAAATATTAACACATATATGGGGAATATGAAAAACTGGTATAGATAATCTGATCTACAAAGAAAAAAAGATGCAGTAGTAGAGAAAATGTATGGCTACCAAGGGGAGAAGGGGAGGTTGGATGAATTGAAAGATTGGGATTGACGTGTAACACTACTGATGCCATGTATAAAACAGATAACTAATTATAACCTACTGTATAGCACAGGGAAGTTTATTCAATACTCTGTGGTGACCTAATGGAAAGGAAATTTTAAAAAGAGGGATATATGTATATGTATAGCTGATTCACTTTGCTACACAGTAGAAACTCACACAATATTCCAATAAAATGTTTTTAAGTATGTATGTATGCTAGATCACTTCAGTCATGTCTAACTCTGCAACTCAATACATGGTATTTTCCAGGCAATAATACTGGAGTGGGTTGCCATGTCCTCCTCCACGGGATCATCCCAATCCAGGGATTGAACCCGCATCTCATGTCATACGCAGCGAAAATCTTATTTAATCTCAAAACCACATGTTGTTTATTAATGTAGTAGTGTCTACACGTAATAAAATCATGAAAGCATGGATAGAAAGGATACAAACCACATTCTAGATAGTGGTTGACTTTCAGGATTTCAGAGGAGAAAGAAGTGGAGTGATATATATAAATCTTAAATGTTTTACTTACTTTATAAAATTCAAGCAAATGTGGCAAAATATCTGCATCTAAAGATATGTGTACAAATGTGTTTACTATATATTTTCCATATGTTCTTAATATATCATAATTTTTTGTATGATTTTTAAAATATACTGCTAGAAGATTTCTTATGCTTCATTTTTTTAAAAAAAAGCCAGAGAACAGGGATTTGTTTTTAAATTTGTATTAGAGTATAGTTGATTAACAATGTGTTAGCTTCTGCTGCACAGAAAAGTGAATCTATAAATAGATATAGATCCACACTTTTTTAGATTTTTTTCCAAAATAGTTCTCTACAGAGTATTGAGTAGCATTCCCTGTGCTATACAATAGGTCCTTATTAGTCATCTTAGTTATTATTTATATACAATAATGTGTGTCTGTCAGTAAGGAATAGGAATATCTTATCCATATTGGTTGGTAATCATCTGCACATTTCACCTTATCTCTCTGGTGGTTTGAGAGAAACTTCTTTTAATAGGAAAGGTAGAAAGTGAAAGTGAACGTGTTAGTTGCTCAGTCGTGTCTGACTCTTTGCGACCCTATGGAATGTAGATGTCAGGGTCCTCTGTCCATGGAATTCTCCAGGCAAAAATACTGGAGTGGGTTGCCATTTCCTTCTCCAGGGAATCTTCCCAACACAGGGATCAAACCTGGGTCTCCTGCATTGCGGGCAGATTCTTTACCATCTGAGCCCCCAGGGAAGCCTAGAAAATGTAGAGAAGACTTCAAATCAGCCAGAAAAGTACAACATACACACACAGAACAGGAAACTACAGTTAAGTGACATTACACCTGGTACTATCTAATGAAATTGACAACATCTGTATTCTGCACAGTTGCCTCTGATTTGTGGATGTGGTTTTTTTTGCCATACTTCTTGATATAACTTTTGGAAACAGTAGGGGGTATATAGAAAATTGGGTGATTTTATTTTTGAGGATGTTCTCTGAACTTTTCCCCTCTTTGTTTCATATAGTATTTTGAGAAGAAGTTATGATTTTAAAGTACTTTTGTAAGTTCAGTCTTACTCATAATATTCAATCTTTTTTCCTTCCTAAATTTTCCTTCACAATAAACAAAATGAATTGCTGTTACTACATTCAAAGAATTTATAATACTAAAATGCTTTGCTATCTCTAGAACAGAATTTGATTCAAGTTTTTCCTTATTATGGTTGCAGGGTTAATTTTAATAAAGACATCAGATGTACTCACAATTTTCACTAGACTTGAGAGGAATTGAGAAGGGAAAATGATTCATCCACAGTCTAACTTCCTTGACATTGTTGTTTAGATTGACATTGTTTCCTTGGATTGCTGTTTGCTTGTAGTAGGAGGAGTGATTGTGGTGTATAATGATGGTAATGGTGGAGTCCTTCTGTTTTAGGAGTTGGGGGATTGACAAGGTGGACAAAGAGATAGAAGAGGGAAAAAATTAAAGAGACAAAGATGGTAGAGCTATAGATAACAGATCACTCAGAATTTCCAGTGATAAAATGAAGTAATTTTCCCCTCTACCTCAGAGATGGTTCTACAAATCAAACTTTCAGGATGACTTTTGAGATGCTGCAAACTGAGACAACTTCTCCACTTTCTTCTTCTTCAGAAGAAATTGTTCAGCAAAAATTATTCGCTCTCATTTTAGTTTTATTGAGTATAGATAAATAAATGAATTGTTTTCTCTATATTTTGTTCCTTTCTTCTTTTTAACAAACATATCCACAGATCTTTGATTTTCAAAAACCATTTATATTTCATATAAGATTCTTAAAATAGAATACTTGACATTGTGCCTGGATTAACCAACCTTGTGTTGTTGAATACCTGATGAGAAAGGACACTCTCTGGCCCAGGACTAACCAAGAAAGATCACATAATGGAAAACAGGAATTGAAAGAAAGAAGTATTCCCAGGGTGGATCCCTCAATGGAATCACTGTGTAATTTGTCAGCCAAAGAGGGATGCTTTTAAGAATGAAAGTGGTAGCTAATCAAAAGGGACAACTGCACAACAGGTGAAACCCAAATCTGTCCCAAGGAACTGGGGCCAGTGGCCATCCTACCTATTCAGAGGCGCACAAATCTGTTTTCCTCCTTTTCTAGACTTTGAGCTTCCTTAAGAAAAAGAGGCATTTCCTACAAATTATGGGAAGGTATCAGGGACAATAGATATGCTGACTTAGCCAGATTCAATTGTAATCTCCTGGGATGCATATGCAAAAATATGAAATGTACAGAAGTGCTTGTGGGAAGCTCCATAGACAAGATGTAAATTTGAACCTCACCCTGAAGAATGGACAAGTTTTCAAAATAGATTATGAGTCTAGGGATAGAGCTTGGGCAAAAAGACACTAACTGGAAGCACATTTCTGATTTGCAAGTCAGACCCAGCAATAAAGAGAACAGGGGAGGTTTCCCTGGTGGCTCAGTGGTAAACAATCCACCTGGCAATGCAGGAGACATGGGTTTGACTCTCGATCTGGGAAAATCCCACATGCCGCAGAGCATCTAAGCCCATGGGCCACAACTATGGAGCCTGAGCTCTAGAGCCCGGGAGCTGAAACTACTGAAGCCCACGCACCCTAGAGCCTGTGCACTCCCCAACAGAAGAAGCCACTGAACTGAGAAGCCCATGCACCACAACTCACGGGTTCAACCCCGCTCTCCACAACCAGAGAAAAGCCTGCACAGCAGTGAAGACCCAGCATAGCCATGAAATAAATAAAATTACATTAAAAAAAATGACAAAAGGGAAGGTCTGAAAGAGGTAGGTACCCCAGGGCTTCTCAAAGTTTAACTTATGTCAGAATCACCTGGGGAACATGGGGAACCTGATTCAGTATGTCTGCGGAAGAATCTGAGATGCTGCATTTCTCACAGGCTCCCAGATCATGATGATGCTGCTGGGCCGTGGACCACACAGCTGTAGACAGGGAAACCCAAATGAGCAATCCAAGGGTTGATTCTGGAAGGGTAAAGTAAGATTTGCAAGGAAGAGCAGGTAGGCAGCATTTTTATTACCAAGAGATTTTACTCAAATGCCATCTAAGGCGAAACAGGTAAGAGAATTCATGAGATGGTGCAGAGGTACCAGGAAAAATTGAAAAGCACAAGTCAGTCTCTAAAGGGGAATTATTGGAGTCCTCAAGTCTGGAGAATTGTTGGCCTGGAAGAATATTATCCCAATGTTACCAAATTCCTCAGTTTTTCAAGAGAAGTCAGAAATTTTGGTTTTATTTCTAATATGAAATCTGCTGGTTAAGTGCACACACACCTGCCCACCCCTGCGCCCTGCCCCACACACCATTGTAAGTCAAATAAACTGTATTTTCTTCTTAGATGGGGCCATCAGTTTGCAACTGTTTAGTCTAATCAAATAATCAAACTAGGTTTAAAGCATCCATTCCAGATACGATCCCAGGCAAGTAGAAGCTATCACTTGAAGTGTTGGAGGCTTACTGGGATGACTACCTGTTAAGGATTAGAGTTTAGAAAACCAGTGTATCAGGAGCAGGGATCAGAATTCATATACGAAAAAGGAATGTAGATAAGACTCTTTAGAAATATTTTAGGAAGTACTGGAGTGAGTCATTTCATAGTTAAAGTGAAGGTGGCCTTCAATGCAAGCTTTGGATTCTTTTCAATAAACAATTCAAAAATTACTGACATGACCGTCTTAAATTATGTATGGGCCAGTTAAAATATGAAAGTTGTCTTGGCTAGCTAATAATTTAACACTGAAATTTTGTCCCCAAAGTTGCCCCATCTGAGCAGACTATCAGTGTCTAGCTGAAGTAGACCCATGTGGAAATGAGATTTCAACACTATGGCAGGGATTTTGTGTGGTAAACAGAATTTGCTGGCATCATATCCTTTTTATTTATTTATTTATTTTTGATGTTTTAGCAGTTCCTTGTAGAAGGGTGTTCCAGACTGTTGTCAGGGTAGCTAGTCCCAATCCAGCCTCATGCAAGGAAATGACAAAAATGAATTAAATTTTTGAAAAATCACCTGGTTTTGGAACAGCTTTGCCTATAGTGGAGGAATTGGAGTGGAGGCTGAAGGGCAGAGTCGAGAGGTAAAATGACGGTGGGATAGATAAGATCAAGAGACTGGCTGAAAGTGAAAATGCTAGTTGTTCAGTCCAACTCTTTCGTGACTCCATGGACTATAGCCCGTCAGGCTCCTCTGTCCATGGAATTCTCCAGGCAAGAATGCTGGAGTGGGTAGCCATTTCTTTCTCCAGGGGATCTTCATGACTCAGGGATCAAACCTGGCTCTCCTGCATTGCAGGTGGATTCTTTATCATCTGAGCCACCAGAAAGCCCAAGAAACTGTGGCTTGGCTGTGATTAAAAGGCAAGATAGCAAAAAGGTCCATTTTATCTTTGAAATCTAGGTCCTTGTAAGTATGATAGAAAACACAGAGTCACAATGAAGTTTGAGGGTTATCCGTGTGTTTTAATGGGCTTCCCAGGTGGCACAGTGGTAAAGAAACTGTCTGCCAATGCAGGAGATGCAAGAGATGCAGGTGCAATCCATGGGCTGGGAAGGTCCTCTGGAGTAGGAAATGGTAAGCCATTCCAATGTTCCTGCCTGGGAATTTCCATAGAAGAGGAGCCTGGCGGATTATAGTCCATGAGGTCACAGAGTCAGAGACACGGCTGAAAGACTGAGCACACACATATGTTCTAACTAAGAGAGAAAGCAGACCTGGTCTTTCGCCAACACTGGCATTTTAAATTAAGCACATATCAATGTATGACAAAACCCACTGAAAAATAAAAAAAAAAGAAAAAAAAATTAAGCACATATTCACAGATCCTCTCCAAAACAAGTCAGAAAGATTTAGTCAAGGCTCAGCTTTGTTCCACTGTTTTATTGTTTGTCAAGATTATAGAGGCAGACTTTGTATAAAATTGTCAACATCAAAACACCTTTATTCATTCTCCTTGAAAAAGACAGCACAATAAAGATATGACACAATCGTGTCTTATTAAGAATTTCTTAGAAACTCACTGAAAGTGCAGGAATGCTCGGTGAGTTAAGGACCAGGCCTAGAGGACTTACCGTGAGGTAGGTGAATCAGAGGGCAACAAAACTAGAAATGCTACTGCTTTGGGAAAACCTTAAATAAAAGACCTTGTTAAACTCAGACAGCAGTTTAAGTTTCTTAAATTCATAAATTATTCAAATGCAGTTCAGAATTTGCAGAGATTAAGCAGTGTGAGAGCAAAACCAAGCCAGGTAAAATATGCTGCCCTTTATTGATTATTTATTACATAGTGATATCATATAAAAATTATTTATATAAGCCAAAGTAAAAGTATTAGTCACTCAGTCATGTCTAACTCTTTGTGACCCATGGACTGTAGCATGCCAGTCTCCTCTATCCATGGAATTCTCCAGTCAAGATTACTGGAGTGGGTAGCCATGCCCTTCTCCAGGGGATCTTCCTGACCAGGGATTGAACTCAGATCTCTTGCATTGCAGGCAGCTTCTTTATCATCTGAGCCACAGGGAAGTCCAATATGAAGATAAATTTCAACCATTTCTTAACAATGCCCTAAGCCAGAAACCCACAGTTTTATACCTGGCAAAGCAAAAAATTACATTAAGAGTCTCTATCCTGTTTAGTCCCCTGTCTCAACTGTCTTCCTAAAAAAGCCAAACAGAAGGCTTTTCACTTCCAGGTCTGCATCACTTAGAAGCAAATTCAGTTTTATCCATGCACATAACTAGGCAGTATCTTTCTTTCTCTGCAAAAAAGTACACCAGAATTTTTCTTCTGGGTTGACTTCCCTTTTTAGTAGAGAGAGAGGAAGGTTGGTGTGCCTAGGTCCCACCCAACTAGAAACCAAGAATTGCAGTTAAAAGGAAGGGTGTGAATTTTACAGGCCACAGGAAGGTAAGGGCAAACACCCATAAACATTGACATGAGCACAGAAAATTGACTACATGCTGTTACTTAGTTTGAAGGAAATGTGAAGAAAATATAACAAATGAGGATGTTTTTATGTCATTGTCTTTTTATGTGCATTAAATTTTGGCTCTTAGAGACCCTCAGAAATAGCCATTTGCTGCCTGATTCTAAGGTGCAGAGACCTGCACAGTTTCTTCTTACTTTCTCTATTCAGCAAGTGTGACTGCAATTTGAACAAATATTTCTCAGCCTTGTTATTTCACCTGACATCTTGCCTTTGTCCTATCCAGGAAGCAGAATGTGCCTACATCCTCTTTGTCATCGCCATCTTCTGGCTGACGGAAGCTTTGCCTTTGTCAGTAACAGCGTTGCTGCCTGGCTTAATGTTCCCGATGTTTGGGATCATGCCTTCCAAAGAAGTAAGTTTTCCTGTGAATGTTTGAGTTAATTAGATTCCCTATTTTGTGCTGATACTTCCAGTGAGAAGTACAGTTTAGTTCAGTCGCTCAGTTGTGTCCGGCTCTTTGCGACCCCATGAATTGCAGCACGCCAGGCCTCCCTGTCCATCACCAACACCCGGAGTTCACCCAAACCATGTCCATTGAGTTGGTGATGCCATCCAACCATCTCATCCTCTGTCATCCCCTTCTCCTCCTGCCCTCAATCTTTCCCAGCATCAGGGTCTTTTCCAATGAGTCAGCTCTTCGCATCAGGTGGCCAAAGTATTGGAGTTTCAGTTTAAACATCAGACCTTCCAATGAACACCCAGGACTGATCTCCTTTAGGATGGACTGGTTGGATCTCCTTGCAGTCCAAGGGACTCTCAAGAGTCTTCTCCAACACCACAGTTCAAAGGCATCAATTTTTTGGCACTCAGCTTTCTTCACAGTCCAACTCTCACATCCATACATGACCACTGGAAAAACCACAGCCTTGACTAGATGGACCTTTGTTGGCAAAGTAATGTCATCAATCATCGAAATGGAACATGAATCCATCCATGGATAATGGATCATCGAAAAAGCAAGAGAGTTCCAGAAAAACATCTTTTTCTGCTTTATTGACTATGCCAAAGCCTTTGATTGTGTGAATCACAATAAACTGTGGAAAATTCTGAAGAGATGGGAATACCAGACCACTTGATCTGCTTCTTGAGAAACCTGTATGCAGGTCAGGAAGCAACAGTTAGAATTGGGCATGGAACAACAGACTGGTTCCAAACAGGAAAAGGAGTACGTCAAGGTTGTATCTTGTCACCCTACTTACTTAACTTATATGCAGAGTACATCATGAGAAACTCTGGACTGGAGGAAGCACAAGCTGGAATCAAGATTGCCGGGAGAAATATCAATAACCTCATATATACAGATGACAGCATCCTTATGGCAGAAAGTGAAGAAGAACTAAAGAGCCTCTTGATGAAAGTGAAAGAGGAAACTGAAAAAGTTGGCTTAAAGTTCAACATTCGGAAAACTATGATCATGGCATCCGGTCCCATCACTTCATGGCAAATAGATGGGGAAACAGTGGAAACAGTGGCTGACTTTATTTTGGGGGGCTCCAAAATCGCTGCAGATGGTGACTGCAGTCATGAAATTACAAGACACTTACTCCTTGGAAGGAAAGTTATGACCAACCTAGACAGCATATTAAAAAGCAGACACATTATTTTGCCAACAAAGGTCCAGTGAGAAAGTTGTATTTAAAAGGAGCAGCAATCCTGGAGATCAAACCACTCAATCCTAAAGGAAATCAACCTGAATATTCATTAGAAGGACTGAAGCTGAAGTAGAAGCTCCAATACTTTGGCCACCTGATGAGAAGAACTGACTCATTGGAGAAGACCTTGATGTTGGGAAAGAATGAGGGCAGGAGGAGAAGAAGGAGACAGAGAATGAGATTGTTGAATGGCATCATCGACTCAGTGGACATGAGTTTGAGCAAACTCAGGGAGATAGTGATGGACAGGGAAGCCTGGCATGCTGCAGTCCAAGGGGTTGCAAAGAGTCAGACATGACTTAGCGACTGAACAACAAAAACATTCTGTTGGTAAGGCTTCCACATAAGTCCTCCAGACTTCCAGCTATGTCTTGCCCCTAGAATTCTGCATGTGTGTCCACCTTCAGGTGTACAAAAGCAAAACACAGTCCATGGTTACTTGAGCTGTGAGTGGCAGTAGAAGAAATGCATGTCCGATCTTTCCAGGCTCTCATCTACGCCCGGTGCCTCCCTCCTAGTTTCCGGTGCCAGTACTTTCAGATCCTGCATCAGCTTTTTCTAGTCAACAAAATTCGGTCTCACACAGTGTTGGAAAAGTAATTTTTCTTTTTTTTAATGAAGAAAAAGCTTCCCTGTTTTCTTTTCCAGAAACCTGCCATTTCAGAAGATAAAGCCAAATTAACTTGCATGTGTGTTTCCTTTTTGTTCTTGCTGAGAGGAGTTTATTCATGTCGAGAGGTGCTTCTTACCTTTATACAATCTAAGGGTACCCATCTGAAGAAAATGGATTCAGTTTCCCATTAAAAGCATGAAATGCATTGAAGCCAGAATATCTGTCTCCACGCAACTCTCAGCCACTCAGCACATAACTACCTAGACCTCAGCTGAAACATTCTCAGGAAAGATGGCACATTCAAAATGCCAGGCATGCAATTTATCACCTGGATTTCTATCTTCTGCTTGGGTACAGTACTGCTATCATGAAGTTCATCTGTCCAACATTGTGGGTGGAGACTTCTATAAAAAACTAACCCATGACACAGGTCTTTTTTTTTTTTTCTTAGTTGAAATATAACCCACAATACAGTTTTTTTTCCCCCTCTGTGGGAGAGGATTTCAACACAGCCTTGTGATTCAACTTAAGCCAAGTATTTCATAAAGTCAGGACTGTTGAATATCACCGTGAGGTATTTTAAAATAAGGTTTCTATGATTAGATAAGTTTGAAAAATATGTGGCATAGGGTATCCCACTCTTTGAGAGTGATAGTTTACACTGGTGTTTAAAGGTTTTGAGAAGGCCTACAAGAAATAAAATTCTAGAATCTTAAGAAATTCTATTTTCTAAACTTATTCGACCACAGAAACTTTTTTTAAAAAAGAAAAATATTATGTACCTCTCAGAGAATTCTTTTGTAAATCCTGCTGCAAATTGTTGCCCAAGTGTCTGTATGCTCTACTAATCGCCATTCAAAATACAAAAGAATAACTGCAGTCTGGGCATAATGGTGATAATGAAGATATTGGTGAGCCAGAGTTTGACTTGAGACTTTTCCTCATCACAGTCAAGGCCAGTCTGCTATAAGATTGCAAACTAATTAGCCCCAGTTTACAGATGGAGAAATTAAGGAATAGAAGGCACTTGCCTGATGTTACTCAGGTCTTTAAAAACTCAGTATATGGGTACCCTCTCTCTATATATATTTTTTTCTTAATACTACTTTTCTGGATAAGGATGTGGAACTGATTTAAATTTGTATTCAAACACATCTGCATTCCTTTCAACAAAATAGAAAGATTATGTAGTTGAAGGTCAAAGTTAGGAGCAGCAAAATAATGCCTTTCTGGTGCAATGTTGTTTTTCAGCATAAATACTCACGGGTTTAATTGTAATTTCAGGTGGCATCTGCTTATTTCAAAGACTTTCACCTACTGCTGATTGGAGTCATCTGTTTAGCAACATCCATAGAGAAATGGAATCTGCACAAAAGGATCGCTCTGAGAATGGTGATGATGGTGGGTGTGAACCCGGCATGGTAAGTGCTGTGTTTACTGCTCCAGGCTTACACTCCATACAGACCATTTTTGTACAGGGAGAATAACCAGATAAGTAATGCACATCCAGGCAGTCGTTTGTATGGCAGTGTAATTCATGTTGTTTTTTTTTTTCTCTGCAAAAATGAAAGTGATATAAAGGGTACTTGAATTAGAGGTGAAAAAAACTTTCATTTCACTGCAAGTCTAATTACAGGGAGATTGGAATAAGTGCACACAACTCTTTCACCTTTTATGCTCTGTAGGAGTCAAAGCTGAGAGAAGCCTGAACCTCAACAAACAAGATTGATAGACTTCAGAGTAGATTTCACTACTATCCTGTTTATTGGGCTGATTACACATTCAAGACTTGTTTAAGAGTATCCTTGATCATCAGGAAGGATGTTAAGAACCCAAGAGAAACACATTTACTGACAAAATACAAATATGTGCAGAAAAAATCCGAGGTGAACATTTCTGTTTTTAAATGAATTGTTCCAAAGTAAAACAATCAAATAAGAGGTTTCATCTATAGAATGTGAAATCACTCATTGGACTGATTTTGCCCAATAAAATAAATTTTGCCCACCAAAATCCGTCATATTAACTGACCATTTCGGTTTTAACTCTAGCTCTTGTTAACAACATAGATGGGAACTGAAAAAACAAGCAAATAAAAAAAAACACTCCAGCGTCATAATCATTTACATAACGGCATTATGCTTTAAAACCTTAGGTGATTCTTCCCATCTCATTTTTCTTTAAACATAAGGAAATTTATTGAATTATGCTGCATAAATTCATGTCAGGGTATAACAATGTCTGTGTTTATCATTTATGGAGCACACTCTTTGTTAAATAGAAAAAACATTCAATAATTCAGATGAAGCCTATTTTGTACAAACATCTGTAACTTAAAAATTTTAGAACATGTATGTATTAAGGACGTTTCACTCTTAAAATGAAATGGTGTTCCATGCCTCTTGAAGGGCTATAGAAATGTGTCTCTTTTCCTTGGCCATCTGCTCACTGGCCCCAGGGGCTGGAGTCACACACTGCACAGCGGGACAGGGTCCTGTCCATTATACCACTAAGTGGTTTTTCAAGTTAAGGCATTTTTACCACACAAGAGTTTTACCAGTTCCCAATCTTTTTGTACCAAGAGATTTGTATTGAGAGATTGTTTTGCCAATGCTTTAAACTGAAATTGTTCCTATTTTAAAATTAAGAATATTTTATTGTTTAAACAATTTTCTTAAAAGTTTTGTTTCATTTTTCACATAGAAAATATCCACCTTTTCTGTAGTTGGAATGTAGAATGTGGAATTTTTCTTATAGATCTATTTCAAAAGAAAGAGAATTTCATAAATGGTTCTATATGGAAAGACAAGCTTCTGAATGATATTCTTGGACCTCCTACTCAAAAGAGATCGTGTTTTCTCCCCCAGTTGTGATTTTGAAAGCTTATAGACATGGTTTAAAATCCTATAATCTTTGGTATGTTATTTTTTAAGGGAGAAGGATTACTCTATTTGTATGAGGAGACAATGTAATACATCCAGCTGTTGACAATAGGCAGGAATGTCAGATTCAGGAGAGCATGAATAATTGAATCTACAGAAAATTCTGAAACCTCATTTTAGCTAGTGATTTTAACCATTTTCTCCACCCACCATATACTGAACCAGAGTAATAAGTAAAAAGCAGACTTATAAATATTAACCTCCCTCCTTGCCCTTGTTCTTCCTTGGCACATATACAAATAGACAGAGATATGACCCAAGTATAAAAGAAAGAATAAGGGATCCTAAATGCGAATGCCAATTGCACCTTATTTTATTAGAATTTGAAGATGGGCCATCTGTAAAGGGCATTTGAATATTGGTGTAATATTACAAGCTGTTACACCATCTACCAACTTGCAGTTTGATTATAAGTTTTATCATTTTTTTTGGTTTTGGAGAGAAGACTCTTATAGTTTCCAGGGAGACAAACCTCGTAATAAGTCCTGTCTTACATGTGCCATTTGGATTTCTACCTGGCTATCCTGTTCTCAAGAGTTCTTTATCTGGGTGAAACCTTAACTGTCTTTATGTTTTGAAGAAATGAATTCTCAACTCACAAACAACGTCCTTTACAGGAAAGTACTGCAGAGCTGGTGAAGCTAGAGAGCACAGTTCACACTGAAGGCCCTCTTGTTTCAGGCTGTCCTTGGGGTTCATGAGCAGTACCGCCTTCCTGTCGATGTGGCTTAGCAACACCTCGACTGCTGCCATGGTGATGCCCATCGTGGAAGCTGTGGCCCAGCAGGTCATCAGTGCGGAAGCAGAGGTGGAGGCCACTCAGATGACCTATTTCAGTGGATCTACCAACCAGGCCCTGGAAATAGATGGTATCACATTTGCTTTGGCCATGGTGGGCTCTGGCTATTTGGGCAGTGGAATAAGCTCAAGGATTATATTTTGAATTAATTATCCATACAGGCATGATATGAATTCAACCTTACTCTCCCTCTATTTCCTAGTATTTATGCAAGGGAATTATATTACCCAAATATTTTACCTTCAATTAATGGTTGAATTTACATTCTCTGACAAAAGGGGGAGAATAAGAATGACTTCTCTATACTTCAACCAATCTGATAAAACTCTCTTTCATGTCTTTATCAGTAGACTCAGGTTACTCTTTTACCCTGAAATGACTTTCCTGCATAATTTGTGAACCTTTAATTCATGTATTCTATTTGGAGACAGCATCACATTCTACCTTGGTTATTTCCGGTTCTGATAAACTGCTCTGATGCAGTGAGAAAAATGTTGGGAAGATACTGGTGTTTGTAGAACACTTTATTATGATGAAGGTTATGTCAGTACAAAGTGAATTTGTTTATTTTCAGCCTCTCATAATGCTTCCACCTTCACACACACACAGACACTGATAATCCTTCATTTTAATTTTTTTTCTATTTAATGTTTTGCAGAAAGTCTTAACGGACAAGAAGCAAATGAGAGAAAAGAGAAAACAAAACCAGTTCCAGGGTAAAGAATATTATTTTGATTAGGATTTTCAAAATTATATTTTAATGAAATTATAAACTGGGTCAATTTATTTTTCAGATACAGTAATGATGCAGGGAAAATTTCAAGCAAGATGGAGCTGGAAAAGGTACATTAAATTTGATTCTCTCTAAATAATTATGCATGAAATTATATTAGATCTGCAGTTAGATATGTATGCATTTTAAAATCTGTTACTTGCATCCTTGTCTATGAATTATTTTACTTGCCTACTTCAAAGCATGGTGTAATGGTTTGATAAGTCTTCATGGATGGACTGAAATCAAAATCCTCATAGAAAAAGTTTTAGGCTCTGAAATCAGCATCCTTTTCTCCTTTAAACAAATTCCATAGTGATGGCAGTTAGCATATGCAATTTAAAGAAATATAATGCTAGCCTCAGAATATTTTCTCATTTTCTTATCAAAATCTTGCTGCCTTTTTATTAAGCACATTCTGTTACTTCCAGGTTATGAACTTACAGCAACTCCTATTCATTTAATTACAATCCAGTTATCTTTAGTGTTCTCCTTGCCAGTAAATTCTAGTAGAATTCATAAGCTGCTGCTGTCAAATGAAGATGTAGGAGCTGTTTGTAGCCATTCTGGCTATTAAAGGAAGGAAGAAGACTTTTGTAAACTAGCTCATAGAATTCATTTTCCCAGAATGAATCAATATAAAAATACTATACTAGGTTTTATCGGGAGAAATATATCTCGAGACCACTGAAAAGTAAACCTGCATAGAAATAGTCCTACGGTAACCAAGGCATTAGAAATATGAGAGAGGGGCATATGTTCCTTCCTCAGGCTATAATGCATTAGCATGCAACTGAATAGGAAAACAAAAACCATCTTGTTATTTACAGAAATCTTTAAGGAAAGAGTGATTTTTACGTAAAGAGAAAACTAATGTAGTGATAAGTCTTAAATCACTAGCTACAGTATACATTAAGGGTTTTTAAGATGAGAATTGAATACATATTTATGAAAATATTATCATCTTTAGGGAGGGAAAGAATTCCTTTAGGACATAGAAAATCAGCAGTCTGCCAGGCGTATTACAGAAAAATGCATCAGAAATGAGCTTTAAACACTGTTGGGTATACTTGCACTCACTTGGTAACTCTCTTGTGGTCATCTTTAGAAACCCAGTTTTCTGGTGTCATGCTTAAATTTGAGATCAAGACCCTTCCAATGGATTGGTTATCCAGCACTGTCCTAGGCATGATACGAAAGTCTATGGATGAAAAGACATCCTCTTTACCATGAGCAACTCAGGGTGTAATGGGGAAGGTGGACTTAAAAAAAAAAAAAAAAAAAACCTGCGACATAAATACCACACCAAAGGTACACACAGAGACCAGATCTCCCAGAAGCTGAAGCAAGTAGCTCAGTCTGGGAATGTTGCCAAGAGGGAATATGAGGTCAAGAAATCTGAGTCTGGAGGCAAGATGGCACTCACAGTCAGAGATATGCACCCTCCATATGTGCGGAGACCAGGCCTACTTGGCTCCCCATTTAATACCCTACCACATTCCACTGCTTGACAGAGAGTAAGTGTTCAATAGATAATTATCTTGGCTAATTAATGAAGGAAAGAAAAAGGAAGAGGTAGCGTAGTCAGAGAATACATAAAATTCAAAGACCCCAAAATGTAGAGAGGGGGGATTTTGCAGGAAGCACGTCCAATACAGGTGCTAGGGATGAGCTGTGGAAAGTGAAATGTTTGGAGAGTTGGACCAGCTGAAAAATAGTAGTTTGTGCCATGCAAAGGATCCTAGTTTATCTTAAGGGAAATGGAGAGCTTTGAAGCTAGGAGGCAGCATGGTAAATCCTGCCCTTTGAGAAGTTTACTGTGGTAGCAATGTGAAGGACAGAGGGTATGGCTTAACTGGACCTTCTGATTAGTGTGACTTCATGGATGAGACTGATAAAAGCATGGAAGATGCCTCTGCTACAGAAAGCTAGATAAAAGAAGGTTGTGATGCCGCTGAGGGAGGAAGAAGTTTTCAAAAGGGAAATGTGAGATAACTGGGGTCTATTTTAGGCAGTAAAGATTAAGTTCTGGGTTTGGTAGAGAAGAGCTAGGCCTTTGAATAATGATTCTATGGTCATTCTATAACTTCATACATAAAATTTTAGCTTGGTGTAAAAGAAAAATTAAGGGATAACTTTTTGCTCTAATAAAGTGCTATTTATAGGGGGTCACATGAAAGTATTTTTCACATACTGTACATTTAAGATAGATTTTTATTTTTGACAATTACAAATCTCAGATATAAACATACTAGATAATTATAACATGTTATAATTATAATAAATTGCACCTGTTCTTTGCCAGATTTAAACTGGATAATTTAAGATTAACTGATTATGTAGGAGAATCTGTATGCACTTAATCTAGCTATAAAATGGAAGAAATATTTATATTCATAATGTTTCAGTCTTCTGCCTTTTTTCAACAAGTAGATAAGACATTTTATTGAATTAAATTAAATCCTGTGTGGTTTGACTTTGA
This sequence comes from Muntiacus reevesi, assembly GCF_963930625.1. Lineage (NCBI taxonomy): Eukaryota > Metazoa > Chordata > Mammalia > Artiodactyla > Cervidae > Muntiacus > Muntiacus reevesi. The sequence goes on along the minus strand of NC_089254.1, from coordinate 82,907,376 downwards.
ATGTGAACTGCAAGTCAAAAAAGATCCAAATATTACTCTTTTTGAGAGAGGATGGTTTAAAATAAATTTCAAAGAAGAAAAAGAAGAAACAAAAAGGCATAGAGTTTTTTGGTAATTTACACCATTTTGCCATTTTTTTTACACATTCGAATCACCAATGTGTTGATTTGATACACCTACATATTGAAAAATGATTACCACCATAGTTTTATTTAACACCTCCATCATATTATATCATTACCATTTATTGCAGCGTGAACATTCAAAAGTTACTCTCTTAGCAACTTTCAACTACTGTATCTAATATTAATTATAATAATCTTGCATTAGATACCTGGAATTTATTCATCTTAAAACTGGAAGCAGGTTCCCTTTAACGTTTATCTCCCCATCCCCCCCTGCTCTTCCCTCTAACCCCTGGTAAGCAACACTCTCCTCTCCATTCTATGTGTTCAGCTTTTACGGATTTCCCGCATCAGTGATTGTTGTTTTTAGTCACTAAGTCCTGTCTGACTCTTTTCTACCTCATGGACTTTGCCCCACCAGGCTCCTCTGTCCATGAGATTTCCCAGGCAAGAATATTGGAGTGGGTTGCCATTTCCTTCTCCAGGGGATCTTCCCAACCCAGCGATCGAACCTGGGTCTCCTGCATTGCGGGCAGATTCTTTATCACTGAGCCACCAGGAAAGCCCCTGTAAAAGTGATGCCATGCAGTATTTGTCTTTCTCTGCCCAACTTATTTCACTTAGCATAAAGCTAGTATAATGATTGCCATTTCAACAGGTGTGAGATGATAACTCATTGTGCTTTTGATTTGTATTTCTCTGATGACTAGTGATGTTAAGCACTTTTCATGTACCTGTTGACTATTTGGGTGTCTTCTTTGTGAACCTGTCTTTTCAGTTCCTCTGCCTGTTTTTCCGTTGGATCGTCTGGGAGGTTATTTTGTTTGCTTGTTCGATTGGTTGGTTGCTTTTGCTGTGAGTTGTATGAGTTCTTTGTAAATGTTATCAGCCCTAAAATTCTTGTTACTAGAATTGCAAAGTATCGATACAGATGATAATGATAATTTGATGGTAATTTTCCTTTTGCTGCTGCTGCAGCAGCCAATGGTGATTATATGTTGGTTTTGAAGCTGATGGATATTCACCAGTTCCTCAGATTCCAGAAATAATTCAGGAGCACTCCTATCTGAGTTTCATTCCTAAGCTGCATACATGAAAAAGACTCACAGTGCTCCCTTTTCACCATAGGCAATGGCCCAAACATTAGCAGAGCTCCCTACTCATGCCCAGAATAAAAATGGTAGGTAGGTATTTAGCCCATAAGTTCTTTATTACTCCAAAAGTAGCTGAAATATTTTTAGAGAAGAAAAGGAACAAGAAGAAAGGAAGATCCCAAAAGACAGTGACATATATGAGGGAATAATTTGTCAGGACCAATCATCACTTGTATTATTTTCATAAGAAATGAATTTCAGGTATCCGGAAATCAATTTTTATATACCAAAAGAAGAATCAAGTTGCTATGTTTTTTCCTTGTTTCAAGCACTGGTATTAATCAAAGAAATATCTCAGATTTTTACACTAACTCAATTTCTAAACCTCCAGGCATCTTTGAGTGAAAGGAATTGGAAATTCAGTATGTTTTTAATGAAAGGTCTAAAATAATTGTTTTCCATTCATCTTATATAATTTGTAGTTTCCCCAAAAAGAAAAGTTCAAAGGAAAATTTCCTTGAGCAAATTGAATCTTGCTTTTAATTAGATGTTGTTTAGTTTGGTGGTGAAATCCTTATTATTCAAAATAGAATTCTATAAAACAGCACTCTCTAATATTCTCCAAGAATTCTAAGAACCGGATAACAGTAATAAGCATGGTTCATAATATCATGGACTAGGGGTGTTATTTCTGCCAAGTGGGGAGATATCAATTCTAGAATATCTGGCCCCTAGATCAAATGTGGAAATGGCATTTTAAATTAGATCAGGTAGGTGCTACAAACAAAAGTTCTAAATTGCTTTTCCCTTTTCCTAGACCATGTGAAGTTAGTTGGGCAGCAAGGCCAGTTTTTAGCACTGCTGAGACCTCACTTGACACAACCTACTATGGGTTTCCTTTACCCATCCAGCCAAATTCTGCAGGTTATAAAGATGTGAGCAGAAAGAAAGAGAGAGAAAGGCTATCATATACCCTTTAGGAATCACAGCATCACCAAAAGGCAAGAGATGACAAGGATTGTTGAAGAAAAGGGAACCCTTATAGTTTGTTCGTGGGAATGTAAATTGGCCCAACTGCTATAGAAAACAATGGAAAGGTTTCTCAAAATATTAAAACAGGATCTAGCAATCCCACTACAGGGTATATATTCAAAGGAAATGAAAACAGGATCTTGAAGAGACATCTGCACTCACACTGTAGCATTATTCACAATAGCCAAAATATGGAAAAAATGAATGAATGGATTCAGAAGATGTGATATGCATATACCATGGTATATTATTAAGCCATAAGAAAAAAAGAGGCAATTCTGCCATTCCAATTACATGGATGAATCTTGAGTGCATATGCTAAGTAAAATAAGTCAGACATAGAAGGACAAATATTGCATGGTTTCATTTATACACGGAATCTTGAGAATAAAAGTAAAACTCGTAGAAACAAAGAATAGAAAATTGGTTCCCAGGAGCCAGAGGGTGGGAGTGGGTAAACAGGGAGAGATTAGCAATAGGGTACAAACATTTGGCTATAAGATAAATAAGGTCAGAGGACCTAATATAAAACATGGGGACTAGAGGTGATAATACTACTGTATGGTTGAGATTGGCTAGAGGACTGATACTTGAATGTGTCACCAATGAAAGAGAGAGGAAGGGAGGGACGCATGCTGTAACTGAAGTATTGAAGGGCTGGGTGGGAATAATCTTATCATAATGCATATGTAGATCAGATCACCATGATGTACACTTTAAATATCTTATGATTCTGTTTATCAGTTATACCTCAATAAGGGTGAAAAAGATCATAGGATATTTAAAGTATGCATTGGTGATTTGAAGAAGTATCCATGGTGAAATGGTTTCCCCTATCTGGTTGATTGGCATATTGATTGCCTCACATATTTATCTTTCTTTTTTTTTTTTTTTTTGAGAACATTTAAGTTCTACTCTTGGCAAATTTTAATTGTGGAGTGTATGTCAGGAGGATTGTGGAGGATGTCAGCTCTAGTCACCGTGTCTAGTCAGTGGCTTCTCAGTCCTTACTTATAGCTGAAAGTTTGTACATTTTACTTGTTTTTTTTTTTTAACTTGGCAGTTTTCTGCACCTCTGGGAACACAAGATGAAGTTGAAGATTTAAAATAAATTATAACTTTTCTACTCACTAATCCAATTTATGAGAACTCATGCCATTCAATTGAGAATTGGAAGCCTCATTATCAGTGGTATTAAACCGGAACAAGGGATGATATTTTTGACATATACTGGGATTCAGGTGGTGTTGATTCAGGTACTGGGATTCACCATGCAAGTGATGCTTTCGTGGTGGCTCAGTGGTAAAGAGTCTACCTGCAATGCAGGAGACTCGAAGATATAGGCTCAGTCCCTGGGTCCAGAAGATCCCCTGGAGGAGGAAATGGCAACCCACTCCAATAGTCTTGCCTGGGAAATCCCATGAACAGAGGGCCTGATGGCCTATAGTCCATGGGGTCACAGAAGAGTCAGATACAACTGGGAGACCAAATAACAACAACAAACAACAGGTGGTGAGGCAAATTCACTTCTGAATAAATAATTTATTTTGACATTCATAGAAAAAGAAGAATCATAGCAGCAGCCTGTGAACACAACCTCACTCAAGATTTTAACACTTATTGTAGTCAAAACCCTAGCTGGGCTCCATCGTTTACTTAGCTGGGTTTCCACAAGATGTTTTATTAAAGAAATAATTGACTATTGATAATGCATTCTCTTCTATATATCTTTTATTTTTGAACCACAAAAATGTGGTTCTTCACCTTTTATATTGTGGAAATATTATCTAACAAGTAACATGAGCTTAGCCATATTGGGAGCAGTTGTACTTTCTCCTATCTGTACAGTAAACCTCCGTAAAATAAACCTCCCATAGAATTTATTCTAATACTCTGTTTGTTTCCTAAAATTCTCAACAGTATTTTTCTTTTCACAGTCCAGTGACATTTCCTAACAAAAGGATACATTTATTTTGTCCCCAAATTGTTTTTCATGTATCTTGATTGTGAAATATTTTAATATATACATATTTTAAGACTGTAACAAAAATTTTAAAGATGATAAAGTGGTTTATACCAGTTTATTTTATACCACCCCAGCTTACGAAAAAGAATATAACAATTTCTAAAAATCCTCATGAGCTCTTCTCTGATTCCATCTCCTTTCCTCACACGATCATATCCAACCCCTTATGGAGGTAGCCACACTTCAGAATTTCAAGTTAATCATTTTCTTGTTTTCTTTTCAGTATTATCACTTCTATTGATTACTTCATCTCAAAGAATACCCAAAATAGCGATAGTTTTAATAAGATAGAATTTGGCGGTGTGATGGTTCCACAATGATGATGACCTTGGCTGTTTCTATGCCTGCTCTGCCATCATCAGCACTTGATGGCTACCTCAGGGTTCAAGATGGCTGCCTCACTGCCCTCTATCCTCTATCTCTGTTCCAGCTAGCAGGACACAGAAAGAACGCAAAAGGCATAATAGACATATACTTAGCAATCCTTCCATTACTTTCCTGGGTTTAGAATTATTCACATTTCTAATTTCTCCTTGAGTTTTAGTTGTATTTTTCTAGGAACTTATGAATTCCATCTCAAATTTAGTTGCATGTTGTTTTTAATATTCTCTTATTACCTATTTAATTTCTATAGTAATTTTAGTTATATATCTTTTCATTCCTAATATTGGAATATTTTTTCCAAAAGTATACATTTTATAAGTTTTATAAGTCTTGCCAAAGAACCAACTTTTCACTCTTGATGCTATTTCATGTTCTACATTATTATTGTCTTATTTTTATTACTTTTTTCTGTCTACTTTATCTTTCCATTTAGTTTCTGTACTTTTAAAATTTAAATTTACATTATTTGTTTTGACTTTTTCTTCTCTTCCAAAGTAAAAATCTGAGGAGACAAATTTTCTTCCATTTCTTCTGCTTTTGTTATATTCTATATTTTTCAGTTTTTTGTGTTTTCTGATTTCAGTTATATTTGTCTTTGATCCATGGGCTTCTTAGATGTATGTTTTAAATTTTGAAATAAATGAAACTTTTGCAGCTACTTCTTGTTTTGATTTTTATTTCTAACATAAATTCCCTGTGGTCAAAAGCTTGTCTGTATGACATCAGTTCTTCTAAACTTGCTGAGGCAGATTTGTGGACTAGCCACGGCCAATTGTGATAAATATTTCATTTTACTCAAAAAGAACTGCATATTTTCAACTTATTGGGTGCAGTATTTTCTAAGCCTTTTAGATCAAATTTGCCAGTTGTGATTTTCAAGTTGTCTGTGACCTAACGATTTTTGTCTGGTTAGGCAGTGATTAATGCAACTGTTTTATTAACATCTCCCTCTATGATGTGAATATGTCTATGTCTCCTGATCTGTCAGTTTTGGTTTCTGTATAATTTTAGATTTTTTAGATTATGTTTTTACATCCCTATCAGTTTAGGGTATTTATATATTCCTGGCTAAGCAATGCTTTTACCATTTTGCCTGTTCCTTTTAATCAATGGTAATATTTTGGAATCTTAGCATTTGTCTGATGAAAATGTAATAGCAATACTAGCTTTCTTTAAGCTAGTGTTTATTTGGCATTGCTTCTTTTTTTTTAAATTTTTTTTTTATTAGTTGGAGGCTAATTACTTCACAACATTTCAGTGGGTTTTGTCATACATTGACATGAATCAGCCATAGAGTTACACGTATTCCCCATCCCGATCCCCCCTCCCACCTCCCTCTCCACCCGACTCCTCTGGGTCTTCCCAGTGCACCAGGCCCGAGCACCTGTCTCATGCATCCCACCTGGGCTTGTGATCTGTTTCATCATAGATAATATACATGCTGTTCTTTCGAAACATCCCACCCTCACCTTCTCCCACAAAGTTCAAAAGTCTGTTCTGTACTCCTGTGTCTCTTTTTCTGTTTTGCATATAGGGTTATCGTTATCATCTTTCTAAATTCCATATATATGCGTTAGTATACTGTATTGGTCTTTATCTTTCTGGCTTACTTCACTCTGTATGATGGGCTCCAGTTTCATCCATCTCATTAGAACTGATTCAAATGAATTCTTTTTAACGGCTGAGTAATATTCCATGGTGTACATATACCACAGCTTCCTTATCCATTCATCTGCGGATGGGCATCTAGGTTGCTTCCATGTCCTGGCTATTATAAACAGTGCTGCGATGAACATTGGGGTGCACGTGTCTCTTTCAGATCTGGATTCCTCAGTGTGTATGCCCAGAAGTGGTATTGCTGGGTCATACGGCAGTTCTATTTCCAGTTTTTTAAGAAATCTCCACACTGTTTTCCATAGTGGCTGTACTAGTTTGCATTCCCACCAACAGTGTAAGAGGGTTGGCATTCCTTCTGTCCTTTCAGTTTCAATAGTTCTATGTCCTTATACTTTAGATATTTCTCTTATAAAAAGCATATTGTTGGCTTTTACATTCTTACTCGGGTTAGAAATTTTTGCCTGAGAAGGTTGATCCACTTGAACTTTCTGTGACTTCATAAGTTTAAAGTAATTTTTAGTGCCAAATGTCTATTTTTTTTCAAGTAATTATTCTTTCCATCTCTCTTTCCTGCATTCTTCTGCAGTTGCTATCTTTTTGTTCTTTGTTTTTTTAATATATAATCCTACAGAGAGACAGACAGACAGACAGACAGACACACACACACACACACACACACACACACTGATTTCCTATGCTGCTATGTTATTTATATATTATTTCAGTCATTTTTACCACTATAAAAGAGCAGAATTTTTTTTTCAATAGCATGTATGTTTTGATTTTTTGTTCTTCACTAAGAAATTGCAAATGAAGCTTCTAAATACTTAGCAGGACATAACATTTTATAAAATAAATACTGGATTTAATTGATTTTCAACATTGATGAAAACAGAATTTTTATGAAAAGTCCTGGTTTTTGTGCTAAATTTTAAATACCCATTCATTGTACTATTACTATTAATGTATAAACTAATATCCTGATTCACACTATGCATCATAATTCTTTATTAACTATAGTGGATAGAAATCCTAATTCAAGGAATCTTACTGATAACTTCAAATTTGTTACCAGCTCTTCTGAGTCACTCAGGTTGTTGCTGATTAGATCCTCACCAGATCTTCATGAACAGTTTACATCAAGAGTAGGAGAAGGATGTCCTCTTACATTTTCTTGTGTTGTCTTCATTCTAGGGTTTTTTTAAGTAACTTCCTGTAGAAGTCATTTAAAGCCAGAAGCACATTGTGGAAGGACTGGTTGAATTAAAGCTAGAAAGGATAATTTGTTATCCTCTTAACCAAGACCATATAAACTCAACATGTCAAGAGTGAACAAGGCTGCATGGCCCTACGGTCACTCTCTCTATGCATCTGGAGCTTTCCTCTCCTTTCCCTGTTTCCTCCCTCATCCCCAGTGTGGATGCCATGGAGGCACAGAGGTCAATCTGTGCAAGAATTATTAGTCAAGAATCATGTATTTACTTGCATTTTAAAGTTAAAAGAGAAATATTGCATCTTCCAATAAGATGGCAGATTAAATAGGTCCATTTACCTTCACTCTATCCTGAATCTTCATTTAAAAAAAGAGTAAACTTTCTAAAGTAAAGTCACAATTATAAAAATGTCAAGTGAGAAGATGTCAGTAAAATAACTTTGGAACCTAGAAAGTTAAAGAATAGGTGGGAAATGCCTCAATTAGTCAATGAAAGTGGAATTCTAGTCAACAGTGAGGAAAGAAAATAAGCAATCTAATTTACTTACCAGTAGCCCTCAAAGTTTTTAAAATGTTGAGAAGTGAGAGTATTTAAAAAATTTTTTAGGAAACAGTTAAATACACAAGTTTCTCCCCCAAGTCTCCATGGATGCAGCTATTCCTCCTCCACCAAACAGAAGTGTAATCTTTAGACAGGCGACAGAGAGGGTAAGGAGAACTCGATGCAGTTCGGAATTGGGGATGGATTTCATGATGAAAACAGAGATACCGACTGACCATTTATATGTTGAATGGTGACAACGTTACCATTAGGATTCTGAATGGTGAGAATCCCTGCCTTCCACCCTGCTAGCCCCAATAACCAGATCTATTCCCTGCTCGTGTCAGTAGGCAAGAGGCCAGTGCTTTTCTTTGGGTAATGCAGCCAGCATAACAGAAAAGATGAAAATATATAGCATTGGGGTTTTCTCCCAAAAAACCCCCCAATCAGATAATACTAGATATGAGCCCACATTCACCAACAAATCCCAAAGCACGTGTACTAGGATTCCAAACAGCTTTTCACTGCTTTAAATATGAGCAAAGCACCAAAGTTCCTGGATATCTGAAGACAGCCTTAGGCATGGAAGAGAGAGACTTAAACAAAGAAAATGAAAACAGAACCTTGCAGGAAACAGACTGTGCAAAAAAAATGGAAGCACAAGAAAAGAAGCTATCCTTAATATATTCAGAGAGGGAAACAAAGAATCTACATTCATGAAATATGAAGGAGATTCTATACCAGAGGAACAAGAAGCAGAACATATATAAATAAAATAGGAAATAAATTTATAAAATACTAAATACAATGTAAAGATATGAAATATAATTAGAAACTTTAGTATAAAAGGAATAAACAAGATGAGAAAATAATAGGAGTTTCAGAAAAGGAGTAGAGAAAACTGAGAAAACTGATAGAACAAAATTCAAGAAAACTTCCATGATGGAAAAATATAATTTTTATGACAAGCTCCCACTGGGTACGAGCAAGATGGATTGAACAGATACACATAGGGAAGGACATTGAGAATTCAGAAAACAGTGAATGAGGCAATTCAGAATACAGTGAATGAGGCAAAGACCCTAACAGTTTCCAGAAAGAGAGAAAAACCGATTCCTTTGGATAAAAAACATGAATAACAGAAGACTTCTTTAGAGCAACCCTGGAAACTCACAGGCAATCAGGGGAGAATGCCTTCAAAAATCTAAGTAACACTGTTTTCAACCTAGAAATCAATACCCAGTCGAACTACCAATGAAGGAAGAGGGTAGACTGAAGTCTAGAGAGCTCCTTACAGCTCTAGAGGAAGAAAATGACTAGATGCAGGACAGACAGGAAAGTCCTGGAAGAGATGTCCCTAAGATGATGAATTGGTAGAATATTGTTGTAGAGTAAATATCTTCCTGCAATGCCGGAGACCTGGGTTCAATCCCTGGGTTGGGAAGATCCCTTGGAGAAGGGAAAGGCTACCCACTTCAATATTCTGGCCTAGAGAATTCCATGGACTGTACAGTCTATGGGTCCCAAAGAGTCAGACACGACTGAGGCGACTTTCACTTCACTTTGTTGTAGATTAGGTGTTGCATCATTTTATTTTTTGGAGAGAACATTTAAATAACTAGGGAATATTCCGGGCTGATTTAGTGGTATCCACTTAGAAAACTAATCAAGTAAGCAGGGGACACAAAATAGGAAAAGTAATATATATCTAATTTCTCAGTTGTTAGTAGATCTCTAGTAGATCTCTAGTTCTGAATGCTGAACTCTGCTCTAAGCAAAATTATGTGATAACCATAATGGGAGGGCAATGGAGACTTGAGAAGTCTTAAGTGTGTTCATTGGAGGAGGCTGTGAAAGAAAGCTTAATTCTCATCATGTAACACAGTGGAATTTTAACTGTAATACCTTCAACTGAGAAGTTAAGAAATGGTATCATAGGAACAATATTAAAGTGCAAAAAAATGTTCAAAAAGAGCTGGAAAATTTTAAACTTTCGCAAGCAGAAAATGATTAGCAGGAACTAATATTTTGTGCAATTAGCCTTGCATAAACATTTAAATATAAATATAACCGATAATGTTTTTATACCACACTCACTCAGTTGAATTATTTTGTACAGAGCAGTGGAGACTGGTATAGTCCATAGTGATTCCCTTATGCATTATTATAAGAGCACCTGGGGTCAGTGCATAATGTGCCCCTGGAATCCACAATCGTTGCCACCAGGTGGCAATAGTGAGTTATATCTGCACCTGCAGGATTTCTGTTCTGAAATGTCCCTCAAGTACTACCCATTTCGCGGAGTCTTAGGATTCTGAATTTAGTCATGTCCTGGACAAAATGTTTTCAGTCACTTGAAAGAAGTTGTAGAAGACATACTCACAAGGTTGGTCTTAGATGTCATAGATTGTGGGAAATACAAACGTATGATGACAGAATTAGGATTGAATAAAAACACATTAGGTTGCAGTTGCTGTTGTGAAAGCAATATGAAAAGTAATTAGAGGTAAAGTTTTGGGCATAGGTTAAAAAACTCACATAAATAAAAAGTGTGTTCTGGAAGGCAAGATGACACAAGAGAAATCACTGAAAGGAAACTCAGATACACAGAAACCTGCTTCATTTCTGCCTTGACCATTATGTCACATTGAAACTTATTTTGCTCTTCTGAAAATGTATGTCTTTGTACTAGATTATCTCTAAATATCTGTGCTCTATGATTCTTTTATATATTAAAAAATTCTTTTATTATTGTGGAAGATACAAAAAAAAGTATCAAGAAAGTAGCAGGCACTCTCATATCTTGATATATTTCATTTCAGTCTAATTTCTTGGCACAGGTATATATGTGGATAAATTTTTTATTTTTTAAAACTTACATCATTCTATACATTTAATTTCATGTACATCTCTCATCAAGAAACGTAAAGTAAGTTCTTTCCCGCTCACAATATATCCTTGTCTCTGTCCTTTTTCACCAGTGTGAGAGGTTTCCTTTGCCCACCCTGAATGTCTCCAGCCTCACCCCCTAGATGCTTTGCTTCTCTCTTCTTTGTTTTGGATTTTTTTTCCTCTTCAAAATTCAAAAAAAGATAACTCACACACACATAAATTCCTGCTCCACTCATAGATACATGTAGTGATTAGTTCAGATAAATCTGCAAGCATGAACTCTCAGAGTCTGAATCTTACTGTCTACCTTGAGTGACTTATTCCAACAGCATTTTAAGATTAGGGTCAAACACTCTAAAATTAGAGTCAAACACTCTTGAAACTACTGTCTTGAGCAGATCAATTTGCTAAGGACTCTCCCACTACTTTTTAGAGTTTCTGTACCAATCATTGTCTTAATTAGTGGCTTATCTCAGACTTTCTTAAGAGCTCTATTTTCCTGCCTATTGCCCTCTACTACTTACTACAGTATCATCTTTTCAAGCTTTTCCTCCCACCTTAAATCTTTCAGGCATCAGGGTCTTTTCCAGTGAGTCAGTTCTTCGCATCAGGTGGCCAAAGTATTGAGTTTCAGCTTCAGCATCAGTCCGTCCAATGAATATTCAGGAACAATTTCCTTTAGGATGGACTGGTTGGATCTCCTTGCAGTCCAAGGGACTCTAAAGAGTCTTCTCCAACACCACAGTTCAAAAGCATCAATTCTTTAGCACTCAGCTTTCTTTATAGTCCAAATCTCACATCCATATATGACTACTGGAAAAACCATGCCTATGACTAGATGGTGGCTGCAGTCACCATCTGCAGTGATTTTGGAGTCCCCAAAAATCTGTCACAGTTTCCATTGTTTCCCCATTTATTTGCCATGAAGTGATGGGACCAGATGCTATGATCTTAGTTTTCTGAATATTAAGTTTTAAGCCTGCTTTTTCACTTTCATCAAGAGGCTCTTTAGTTCTTCACTTTCTGTCCTAAGGTTGGTGTCATCTGTGTATCTGAGGTTATTGATATTTCTCCTGGCAATCTTGATTCCAGCTTGTGCTTCATCCAGCCCAGCATTTCTCATGATGTATTCTGCATATAAGTCAAATAAGCAGGGTGACAATATACAGCCTTGACATACTCCTTTCCCGATTTGAAACCGGTCTGTTGTTCCATGTCCAGTTCTAACTGTTGCTTCTTACAGATTTCTGCATACAGATTTCTCAGGAGGCAAGTCAGGTGGTCTGGTATTCCCATCTCTTGAAGAATTTTCCACAGTTTATTGTGATCCACACTGTCAAAGGCTTTGGCATAGTCATAAGTCAATTGACTCATAGTCAATAAGGCAGAAGTAGATGTTTTTCTGGTATTCTCTTGCTCTTTCAATGATTCGAGGGATGTTGCAATTTGATTTCTGGTTCCTCTTACAATAACCCAAATCAGAGATAATGATGACTTAGAGGAATTGATAGTACAAATGGGAAAAACCAACAGAGTGCAGACATTTTGCAGTAGATACAATTGATAGAATTTAGTGGGACGAGAATGAGGAGAATTTTAAGGACAAGCAATGTAATATAGCGGCTGAGATTGTGAGGCTATGAGCCCTGCATGGTCTCCAAACTTAAGCCTGCCATTTCCAGGCTCTGTGACCATGAGCAAGCCACTCAGCCTCTCTCTGCTTCACATCTTCATGTGTAAAGCTGGATAACGGCAGTACTGCTCTCATTATGTTGTAAAAAAAAATGTGAATTAAAGCATTTGTTTGATTTAAACTTAAAGCCGTGCTTTTATATACTCAGCACACTCTAAGTGTTTGTAATCATGGGGGTGGTAATGCTATTATCTTCTGTAGATGATCCTGAGGAACAGTATTTGAGGAAGGAAAAAATGAGTTTGGTTTTGAACATTTGGGAATTGGAGTTTTATCTGAGACATTCAAATTATGTTGGACACTCTGTTGGATTCATAGGTAAAAGGAGAAGCCTGGCTGAAAACTAGTTAGGTGGTGTGATATTCTCTTTCATTAAGCCAGTGAAATGTATGAAAATCCCTAAGGAGAAATATTACCATGAGAATAGACAAGCAACTACCTGTGACAAGGTTTCAGGAAACTCCAGGTTTCGTTTGTTTGTTTGTTTTTGGCTGTGCTGAGTCTTCGTTGCTGGGAGGGCCTTTCTCTAGTTGCAGCAGGTGGGGGCTCCTCCTCATTGCATTGCACAGGATTCTTATTGCAGTGGCTTCTTCTATTGCGGAGCACGGGCTCGAGGGCACCGAGCTTCACATGGGCTCCATCGTTGGGGTTCCCGGGCTCTAGAGCGCAGGCTCAGTAGTTGTGGCCAGTGGGCTGAGCTGCCCCACGGCATGTGGGATCCTCCTGGATCAGGGATTGAACTCTAGCCTCCTCCATTGGCGGGCAGATTCCTTACCACTGAGCCAGCAGGGAAGCCCCCTTTTAAGGACGGATCAAGGAGAATGAACAGGTAAGGGAGACTGAGGACGAGGCAGAGATGGAGAATAACCAGAAGACTGAACCATCGCAGAGCCCAGAGAAGAGTTCTCCAGAGAGAGGAGGAGTCATCAATTCTTTTAGGTGCTGCTGAGAAGTCTCCAGGGGCTTTCCAGGTGGCGCTAGGAGTAAAGAACCCGCCTGCCAATGCAGGAGACGTAAGAGACACAGGTTCGATCCCTGGGTCTGGAAGATCCCCTAGAGAAGAAAATGGCAACCCATTCCAGTATTCTTGCCTGGAGAATCCCATGGACAGAGGGGCTTCGTGGGCTACAGTCCACGGTGTCGCAGAGTCAGACATGACTGAAGCGACTTAGCGTGAATGCACAGGAGAAGTCTACAAACCTGACATTGAACAATAGCTACTGAGTTTAGTAATATGGAGGTTATAAAAAATCATAGCAAGTGCACGTTGACTTGACTGAAGAGAAAGAAGCCAGATTAGAAAGGTTAAAGAAATGGAGTAGGTGAATACAGGCAATTCTTTTGTGTAGTTTGACAGTGCAAATGGACTTTTGTAATTAAATAGAGGATTCTTCATTCCAGCTAATGCAATGAGGTTGTGTTTTGTTTTTTTTTTTTTTTTTTTTTGCTAAATTTAACTGAAAACTCTTGACTAAATGAAGTGACCCAAAAAGTTATAGATTCTATTCCAGGTTTCGTTCTAGGGATGAAAAGAATCAGACCAAGAGAGTGTGTTAAATGGGCCATAGGTGAGAGAAGGAATGAAGTTGCTTTTGTCTTGCACCTTAAGAAGTTCTATCCTTAAAAAAAATGTAGAAATAGTGATTTTTTTTTCAGATGGAGCCACTGGAAGATATAGTGTTGCCCAGGAAATAGAGCACAAGTTGCTCTGAGGAAGAGCAGATTGAAGGTCTCTAGAAATGAGACTTAAAAAAAAAAAATCTGTAAGGCTGGGATCTCTGAGGGGTCTTCATAAAGATGGTCCAGTTATCCAGATGCTTGACAGGATTTGCAGGATGGAGGAGTGTTGTGGGCCAGATGGGAAGGTCATCTTAATTGATAGCAGTGGGGGATCGGGAGATCAGAGCATCCTACTCAAAAGAATGGGCAAGGAAAGAGATAGCCAAATGACATGAGCTTAAAGAAAAATTGATTTATTCTCGTGTCAGTAGGGGATTAATGTTCTGGAAGAGGGTGGGAACAAGGAGGACACTGACTCCATCTCTCAATGCTGAAGTATAAGGGGTTGAAAACATTCCATTAAAGAAGTGGTATCCTCTGGAGAGGACCAGTTAAGGTGCCAAAGCAGAGAAACACTCCAAAAAGAGATTTAGGAATTCAGTGACCATGTACCACCAGTTCAGAGGGAAAACCCTGGAAAGATTTGGGCAAGCTGGTGAGAAGGGAGGAAAACAGGTAAGAGCTGGCTCAGGAATAAGAAAGAAGGATAAGTGAATGAAACTGTGTAAAGGTATTTCAGTGGTTACGTATTTTTTATTGCTAACATTTCTGTTGATGGAAAGATAAATGCTGTATTATTGGACTGCTCTGACAAAATACCATAGACTGGGTGACTTAAGGAACAGGAATTTGTTTCTCACAGTTCTAGAACCTGAAAATCCAAGATCAAGGAACCAGCAGGATTACTGTCTGATGAGAGCTGTCTCCTTAGGTTGCAGACATCTGCCTTCTCTCTGTGGTCTCACATGGCAGAAAGAAAGAGAGAGAAATCAAGCTCTCTGGTGTCTCCTCTTGTAAGAACACCAATCCTATCAGGCCAGGGCCCCATCATCTCCTCTAACCCCATTACTTTCCCAAAGTCCCAATCTCCAAATACCTTCATATTGGGGGTGAGGGCTGCAACATATGAATTTGGGGGTGGGATGGACATAAATATTCAGCCCATAACAAATGCTGTGACTGCTTCTTATGACCACAAATAGAGCTCTTCTCATGGTACATTTTATTGTTGAACAGAATTCAGGCACAAATTCTGGAAACAAATATCGAACAAAGAAGGACCACATGATGTGTAAACTTATGTGCTTGTGCATTGCTTATTCTTCTACCATTGGTGGACTGACAACAATCACTGGTACCTCTACCAACTTGATCTTCGCTGAGCATTTCAATACGTAAGTAGAAGGATTGGGTTGATGATTTGATAAATGAACAGCACACAAATTATAAGAATTATTCTTACCTATTTCAAGGAATGCAGAGAGAGAAAGAGCTATATTGAGTTAATCCTCCTTTGTTCCCCATCAGGACTGCTGTAGGTCTAGAAACCTCCCTTCTGCTCCTTCCCATAGAGTTAGATATGTAGGACATAGTAAATTAACAGGTGTCTGTAGATTCCAAGGTCAGCTTGGATAAAATAACTCCTGGGTAATCACTCTCACCAAACACGTGCATAAGTTTTCAGTTGCTCAGTCATGTCCGCCTCACGACTCCATGGACTGTAGCCCAGCAGGCTCCTCTCTCCATTGGATTTTTCAGGCAACAATATGGAGTGGTTTGCCATTTCCTCCTCCAGGGGATTTTCCCAACCCAGGGATCGAGCCCACCTCTCCTATGTCTCCAAACACAGAAGACACTTTTTATTATAAATAATATTGCAAATGGTAGTTACCTACAGTGAAAGGGATTGTTTACATGGGACAGTTTGTGTAGGGTTTGTCAATTGACATTTAAACTTAAATGATGACTAGTAAACAGAATTGCTCATTACAGAAGATTTGGTGTTGGGATCGAAAAATATTTGAAGAACTGGGCAATTACAAAAAATAGCAGTAATAAAGTATTCTAAGGACAGATATATGAATCTGAATATGAGTGGTGTGATGTTACTTCAGCACAGAAAATTGGAAATCTTGGACACAGGACACGAGTTAAAAAATCCACTTTTCAGTCACAATAATAAGTAGTTCCTCCAAGACTTAATTTTCTCATATCTAAAATAGTCACAGTTCATATGAATATTGTAAGAATTAAATGAACTATGTAAAAATACTTGGTACTATGTAAGAATTATTGAAACAATAGTTTGAAAGTCCACAGTGTTTTATGAGAGTTCAATCTGATTCTACACCCAAGGTATAATTTCAAGAACTAAGGACAGATAACAGTCAGAGTTTCTGGAAGGTGGACAGTGTTGACAATTCCCTGGAACAAGATTTAAGTCCTTTTCAAAGAAAAATTCAGGGAAAATCACACTCTAGGAAGCAGAGTCACAAACTCTGTGAACTTTCTGAATTATTTGCAAGATGTTCCAAGAAATTCAAGATTCAAAAAATGTCACCCTCCATTCTGGAAAGAATGAGAACTTATGTACAAAAAGAACCCTAACAAAGCAGTTTAGGGACAAAACAGACCACTGTGTGCATTTACTATTTCTATGAGTATACATCCATCATGTGTACTCCGATGGCTGACTTAGAAAAGAACATTTGCTTTATAAGTGAGAGACTTCTGAAATTCCCAGTGCCAGAAAGGATTTATTCAATGCATCTCCTAATTTAAGGCAGGAAATGTACTTAATCCCTTTCTGAAAGCTAGACTTCTATCCTTTCTCATGAATCCCCCAAAGAAAGAGATTCTACCTCAGTCGTCTCTGTAAATCTTTTTCTAAAATTTAGACCAAGTTATTTTTTGTTTTTTTTGTTTTGTTTTGTTTTGTTTTGTTTTATTTCGTTGGTGTTAGAGAATTGCTGGTTTCCACCATTCCTGTGAAATTACTTGAAGTCATCAAAATAACCATACTGAGTTTGCCCTTGGTCTTTGTGTATTTACCCAATGCATCAACAAAATTTTCTTTCTTTTATCTAACTGTTCCTTGGACTCTTTGAATGCCTTCATCCATTTTTCAATGACAGATTGAGAGCATTGTAGCACTTGAAGCAAAATGTTTCAGTAACTATTCTCCCTAATTGTCTCATCTTGTAATTCTCCTAATCATGGGAATTTGGCCAAAGCATTCTTTTTAGAAAATGCTTAAAATATAATTAGAAATTTACTGATTTTTTTTCCTTCAAGTTCTCTTTAGCATTAAGAGTTATGTGAAAACTGAAAAACTCAAAATATCCCTTCTTGATAGAAAATATTGAAAGAGAAGGGGCAAAACAACCTTATGTATAATTGAGGGCAGATGTATGAATCTGAATATAAGTTAGTGCTGTGATATTCCTTCAGTGCAGAAAATGGGGAAGCTGGGATACAGTCAGGGCACTTGAGTTAAAAATTCCACTTTTCAGTCACTTACCTTGTGAATTTGAACAATAAAAAGTAAATAGCTTTAAAAGTATATAGCAATTTGTATAATAAAAAGTAAATAGTAAATAAACAGACTAAGTATTTAATGAATGTTTTCTCAAATATTGACCCTAAAAATACAACAGCAATCCAAAGCAACATTGGAATGAAATACATTCAATTTCATTGGGAAAAGTTTCAGAAACTTAAAACTACATGAAGTAAAAAAAGGTTTATGTTCTATGTTCAGATGTTTGGAGCCACAGAGAAACATCCTTTATTTTCAAAGCCACTACAATAATCTCACCTTTTCTCCTGACACTTCCTGCCATCTTTTTGAGCAATACCAATGATCATTTTGTACAAGTTCATTTTGGGTCTTGACAAACTCTGAAGGGTACATTAGCCCAGAGTCAATGAGTTCCTGCCTTTGACACTTAGAAAAAGGTGCTGTCTTACAAGTAATCTAAGAGAGGAAGCAACTGGATAATACATTTCAAAGCTTTATCTATCTAACTGTTTATCTATTTACTTAAATATAAAATATATTTATGTTTTATGCATGTACTCTTTTGTTTTCTTCTTTACATATGGAAAATAAGAACAATGAATTCTGAGAAATCTAAATTTTATCCTGTGCAAATAAAAATAGATTTTCATTCACTCAGTCAATCTACAAACATTTGTTAAGAATTGACAATGTGCAAGGCATGGTTTTGAACGCTTTTGGAGAACACAAAAAATAAAACCTACCAGAAAGAAGATTCTAACTCATTGCATAGGCAAAACATACATATACAGAAACCATTAACAATTTTAAGACAGAATAACTTTTGTTTTTCGACATACAGAGAAGACGGTAAGGTGACAAGTGACAAGGATTGAGTCCTTGACAGATTAATTGCACATACTATAGTGCACACGAACCCTTATATTCTTGTTGTGGAAGTGGTATACAGTGGTGATTAGCTCTGAGATTCAAATGTCTGTACTCAAATACCAGCTCTTCGACAAATTACTTAATGTCTTTAGTCTGTTATTTTACCAGGAAAAAAAAAAAAAGGATAATAATATCTCTTTCTTTCATAGTTTCAAGTTTTACATAAAATAAATACCACTTAGAATGGTGCCTAGCATAAAGCATGTGATGCATAAATGTTGGCTACTATTAGTAGAGTTGAAAATTTTGCTGTTTAGCTTGGCAGTTTGCAGATGGGCTCAATAAAGGACAGAAATAGTATGGACCTAACAGAAGCAGGAGATATTAAGAAGAGATGACAAGAATACACAGAAGAACTGTACAAAAAAGATCTTCATGACCAAGATAATCACAATGGTGTGATCACTCACATAGAGCCAGACATCCTGGAATGTGAAGCCAAGTGGGCCTTAGAAAGTATCACTATGAACAAAGCTAGTGGAGGTGATGGAATTCCAGTTGAACTATTTCAAATCCTAAAAGATGATGCTGTGAAAGTGCTGCACTCAATATGCCAGCAAATTTGGAAAACTCAGTAGTGGCCACAGGAGTGGAAAAGGTCCCTTTACATTCCAATCTCAAAGAAAGGCAATGCCAAAGAATGCTCAAACTTCCGCACACTTGCACTCATCTCACACGTTAGTAAAGAAATGCTTAAAATTCTCCAAGTCATGCTTCAGCAAATGTAAATCGTGAATGTCCAGATGTTCAAGCTGCATTCAGAAAAGGTAGAGGAACCAGAGATCAAATTGCCAACACTGAAAAACAAGAGAGTTCCAGAAAAACATCTATTTCTGCTTTACTGACTATGCCAAAGCCTTTGACTGTGTGGATCACAATAAACTGTGGAAAATTCTGAAAGAGATGGGAATACCAGACCACCTGACCTGCCTCTTGAGAAACCTGTATGCAGGTCAGGAAGCAACAGTTAGAACTGGACATGGAACAACGGACTGGTTCCAAATAGGAAAAGGAGTATGTCAAAGCTGTATATTGTCACTCTGCTTATTTAACTTAAATGCAAAGTACATCATGAGAAACACTGGGCTGGAAGAAGTACAAGCTGGAATCAAGATTGCCGGGAGAAATATCAATAACCTCAGATATGCAGACAACACCACCCTCATGGCAGAAAGTGAAGAGGAACTAAAGAGTCTCTTGATGAAAGTGAAAGAGGAGGGTGAAAAAGTTGGCTTAAAGCTCAACATTCAGAACTAAGATCATGGCGTCTGGTCCCATCACTTCATGGCGAATAGATGGGGAAACAGTGGAAACAATGTCAGATTTTATTTTTGGAGGCTCCAAAATCACTGCAGACGGTGATTGCAGCCATGAAATTAAAAGACGCTTACTCCTTGGAAGGAAAGTTATGACCAACCTAGACAGCATATTAAAAAGCAGAAATATTACTTTGTCAACAAAGGTCCATCTAGTAAAGGCTGTGGTTTTCCCAGTGGTCATGTATGAATGTGAGAGTTGGACTATAAAGAAAGCTGAGTACCAAAGAATTGATGCTTTTGAACTGTGGTGTTGGAGAAGACTCTTGAGAGTCCCTTGGACTGCAAGGAGATCCAACCAGTCCATCCTAAAGGAGATCTGTCCTGGGTGTTCATTGGAAGGACTGAGATTGAAGCTGAAACTCCAGTACTTTGGCCACCTGATGCAAAGAGCTGACTCATTTGAAAAGACCCTAATGTTGGGAACGATTGAGGGCAGGAGGAGAAGAGGACAATAGAGGATGAGATGGTTGGATGGCATCACCAACTCAATGGACATGGGTTTGGGTGGACTCCAGGAGTTGGTGATGGAAAGGGTGACCTGGTGTGCTGTGGTTCACGGGGTCGCAAAGAGTCAGACATGACTGAGCGACTGAACTGAACTGAACTTGCAGACCAAATCAAGATCAGTCATACCCCAAAGTCTGTTTTCCTAAAATATTACCTCCCTAGAAACTTTTGAACATATGTTTTTAAAGAGGACTCTAGTTGTGTGCAGTACCTCTAATCACTAGAGAAAATTTGTCTGTGTAACCTGGCTCAATCTTAAACAAGGTAAACAGTAAACACCATGCTTATGGAGAAAATGAATGCAAATAATCCATAAAATCAAAGTACATAAATTCTATAATCAGTTTTTCCTGGAAGTAGTAGAATAGCCTGTGCACGTCTGCACAGTGAGAAGAGCCGAGTGCAGACTGATTGGCATTCTAAGAGTCTGGGGACAGGAGACCAAGCAGGAGGCTATGACCAACTTGTTGACAAATGATGAGAGGCATTACCAGGTGAGTCACGAAGTGATGGGTGGATTTAGACTCAGGGTGCCGTACAGTCAGAGGGTGGTGAGTAACTAGGCCTGAGGATTTATAAGGGTAAGGAAGGGTTAAGGCAACTCTAGGAAATTTTGACACTAGGGCTATATGTCAATAGATGGTGATTTCATGAAGTTCTAAAGAAGACTAGGCACATTCATTAGAGAAATAAATAAATTTTATTTTGGATATAGTGACGTGACCTGCTCAGAATCTATCCATAAGGAGATTTTCAGCAGGCATTTAAAAATTCATTGTTTCAATTAGTTATGAATTTGGGACTATATCTATGTACGTGTGTGCTGAGTTGCTCAGTTGTCTCTGACGCTTTGTGACACTTTGGACTGTAGCCTTCCAGGCTCCTCTGTCCATGGGACTTTTCAGGCAAGAATACTGGAGTGGGTTGCCATTTCCTTCTCCAGGGAAGCTTCCAGACCCAGGGATTGAGCCTGCATCTCCTGCGTCTCCAGCATTGCAGGCAGATTCTTTACCTGCTGAAACTTTGGGGAAGATATGTATATATGTATTTACAAATAGAAATTAAAATCTTGAGTGTAGCAAGGGAAATATAAGGAGAAAAAAGATAAGAGAATTGAAACATGGAAAGATTCTTAGGAAATACTGGTAAAAAGGAAGATATGAAAAGTTAATCAAGGTAGGTGGAAAACCAGGAGCATGTGGGATTTTGACAGATAGAGAGGAAGACCATTTTCCAAGCAGAGAATGAGTCAGGAGCACGCAATGTGGTGGAAGGGTCAGGTAAGATGATGGCTGAAAAGAGGCTTTTGGTTTTTATTAGTGACCTCCAGGAGGGCAGATGCAGGGGAACAATGGGGACTGGGGCAGAATTCAGACTAAAGAGAGTGAAGGAGTGAGGACATAGTGAGAGAACAAGGCAGCCAGTTTAAATGATTGTTTCAAGTTTAACAAAGAAAAGAAAAAGAAAGCAAAAAAGAACAAGCATGGTGTAACCAGAGGCAGAGTGTTCCTTTAGGTATCAGTTTGGTTTTACACTCAGGCAAAGGAGACAGTAAAAACAGTGATATGAGGTTTGGGGGGAAAAGAAAGAGAGAGAGAAAAAAAATTATTAATTGGCTAACAGTCAGGTGGAGGTGGAATGGGATAGAAATAAGAGTAGAAATGTCAGTCTTGGAAAAGAAAGATGTGTGCTCCTGAGTGATAATGAGAGGGGACAAGTGAAGACAGAGATATTTCAGATCATGTATATACACACCCTTGTTTCAAAGATGAGGAAACCAAGGCTCCAAGAGTTTAAATGATGATCAGCAGTCAGTGGAGGCACTGGGAGGTGAAGGCAGGTGGCCTAAATCCTGGTACCCTTTTTGCTCTGCGGCCTCATTGCCTCTCCCACCATCTGGGAGGGAGCCATGTTGGCAAAAGTTTTAAAAATCAAGTTTGCTGCCAGTGACAAGTGAAGACCGCATTGGTATTTGCGTTCAAGTATTGCACTTTCTTTTTATAAAAGATAAACATGCACACATGAGAATTATTTGAAAGAGTTGCAATGCTGAAAACAAGGCTATTTTGACTGAACCATCCCTTTGTTGTTCTGTGTGCCAAGTTGCTCAGTTGTGTCTGACTCTTTGTGATCCCATGGTCTGTAGCCCACCAGGCTCCTCTGTCCATGGGATTCTCCAGGCAAAAATACTGGAGTGGGTTGCCATGCCCTCCTCCAGGGCATCTTCCCAACCCAGGGATGGAACTCAGGTCTCCCGCATTGCAGGCAGATTCTTTACCGACTGAGGAACCAGGGAAGCCCTTGTCATCATAAGTTAATATATAGCCTAGTAGGTGGTTTTCAGAACAATACTGATAAGACTGAGCCAGTTATCTAACTCAACCACAAGGTATGAAATTTCTTGCATTCTTAATCTTTGAATCTAGTACCTGTGGTACCGAGATTCTGACTCCCTTGTGATTAATTCACCATTAGTTTTTGACTCATCTTGGAATAAGGCATTATGGAAATATTCTTTGTTTTCTGTACCTACTGTTACAATCTTAAAGATTCTTTGGATTTTTATTGGCTCCTCATTAAAGAAATCCTGCTTGCTCGATATTCTCTACCTGACCCTTCTGCTTCACTGATGCACTCTTCCAGTCATCATCCAATCTCCTCCTTTCCTAACACCATTGTTAATAAATATCACCCTGTAATTAATCCACTTCTTCCTACTCTGGTTCTTTAAAGACCTCCAACTCTGCCAGCTTTTCTCTACTTGTGTGGATGCTGTATGATTTGAAACTCTGTTCAGTTACTCCAAAATTTACATTCCATTCCCATCTCTTCTTATCAAAGCTATATTCACATTTCTATAAATTTGTCTTATCCACGCACATCCATAACCACCACAACTGACTGCAAGCTTGTAAATGGTTTCATGAATTATTGAATTATAATAATTATTGAATTATTATTTTCTTCTTTTAGCCCCCAAGAAGCACAGGTAGATGATCAATAAACATTGGTTAAGATGAACTGAACCAAGACATGAATGAAATGCTGATTGTTCCTGGGAATCATCTAAGTAACTGAATAATCTTTTGATATTAAAATAAAGTTATTAAGGGAAATATTATTAGGGGCAATTATTGCTTTCATAACAGAGGAGTTTTGCTGCATTGATATCACTTAATAAATACACCAGCTATTAGTTAAACACAAAAAGCCAATCTATCATATTAAGAATAGAAGATTATCACAAGTAAAATTTCACAGCTTGCTGATTATCAAAGTATATTATTCAGCTTGTGGGTGTCAGCTGTGAAATGTGTGGGTATACAAAGCAGCTTGGAAGGAAGTTGAATTGCCAATGATTAGCACAGTCACTGTTGCTAATTATATGTTAAATAATAACTATTGTTGCTTCACAAACCAAGAAAAGTGTTTAAGGCACTCTAAATTCAAAGCCCACCTCCCTAACCTCTCTGCTTAGCTAATTACAGAAGAAGGTAAACCAGCGACCTAGCAATAGCCTCTTTCAAAGCTCACCATGATTTTCTCCTGCAGAAAAGCATAATATGTGTTTCTAAGAAAGAATTTCTCTGGCAAATAGTACAGAAGAAATTTGGATATTGCAAAGTTTAGACTTAGACGTTGGTTCAGATTCAACCTTGCCATATATTAGCTTAACTTCTACAAGTGTAAGTTTCTTCCATCTGTAAAATGGAGGCATAACTAGAACTTACAACATTATTATGAAGATGAAATGGCATACTGCATTCATGGCTCTTAGTAGAGAGCCTGGCAGGTAGGAAATTGTCAGTAACTCCAGCCATTGTCATTGCTGCTGCTTCAACTTTTACTCTTGCTGTTAGAAATATAAGTCTGGTTCATGAGTAAAAGGTTTAATTAATATTTGAAAAGAAACCTCTGGAAGTACATAAAAGCAAATCTGAAAAGTGGCTTTGACTCAGAAATAATCAAAATAGTCATTAATCAAAAGGACCATAATCAGTGTGGATATCAGCTGATCTTGCCCTTAGTGGCCAATATCTGTTTCAAGGCAATAAATATCCACAATCACACGCATTCTTTTGAGATCAGTGCTGTGTCTTTAATTAGCATTATTTGTGATTTTGTACTTGGACTTAAGACCTGCATCTATAGCACTGTCTTCGTAAACTTCAACACTGACACATTTGTGTCCTTCAGGTCAAAGCATGTCTCTCCTATGCCGTCACTCCTGTGGGATTCTAAAATGTCCTTAAAACATCAAGTCTGTACCCCAGTTTATGGATATTTTGAAATCTATATGGAATCTTCTCTTTTCACCTGGGGGGACATTGAGGGCACTGGTCTTTAAAGAAGAGGGGTTGTGTTTTCAACAGTCCTCCTGAGATTAAATATCCAGCTTGACTGTACACTCTGTGACCTTGAGCCAGCCACTTAACCTCCTGAGACTTTGCCTTTTCTGTGTAAAAGAAAAATATAATACATGCTTGCAGGAATTTTGTTAGAATTAAACGTGCTTAACTCATTCCTGCCCCTCTGCCTGACCTCTAAGACTTGAGGTGCCCCGGGTGTATTTCCTTTTCCACTCATCTCCACTGATTCCTGAAATTGACACACCCATTTCCATGGTTTCTAAAGCTACCTGTATGTGGGTAACCATCAATTTCACATCTCTAACTGCTCTCTCAATTCCAGACTCATCTATCTGACTGACTACCCCCACAGCCACCAGGGAAGCTAAAGGTCACCTCCCATGAACACCCTCACAGCGGCGTTCCAATCCACCAGCCTGCTCTTCCCTCAGATTCATGTCAGTGAATAGCTCCTTTTCCTACACTGTATGCCAAATATTTGTAAAATCCACTGCCTTCTCTTCATCTATGCTGCTACCAATCTAAATGAAGCTAAAATTGACTCATCTCCCTACTCCTCTGCAAACCCGCCTTGGTCTTCTAACAGATTCCGTGTGTATGTCTCCTACTGCTATGTTGCGGCTACGTCACTTCAGTCGTGTCTTACTCTGTGCGACCCCGTCCCTGGGATTCTCCAGGCAAGAACACTGGAGTGGGATGCCATTTTCTTCTCCAATACATAAAAGTGAAAAGTGAAAGTGAAGTCGCTCAATTATGTCTAACTCGTCGCGACCCCATGGACTGCAGCCTACCAGGCTCTTCCGTCCATGGGATTTTCCAGGCAAGAGTACTGGAGTGGGGTGCCATTGCCTTCTCCGAAGATTACCATAAACTTAACAACTTAAAACAGCAGGAATTTATGACCGCATCACTTCTGTAGGTCAGGCATCTAGGCATGGTTTAGCCAGGTCCTTTGCTTAGCTGAAGTCAGGGTGCCAACGGGGTCTGCGATGTCCACAGAAGCTCAGAGTCCTAGTTCAGGGTCATCTAGGTTGTTGACAGAATTCTCTTCATTGTGTTTGAGTCACTGAGGTGCCCGTGTTATTGCAGTCTGTTGGCATAAGGTCACTCTCAGCAACTAGAGGATACCTCAGGATCCTTACTAGATGCCCCCCTTTCTTTGGCATCTGGAAGCCAGCAGGAACAACTCTCTTTTAAGGGTTCCCTTGAGTAAGTCAGGCCCTCCTAAGATAATCTCTCTTTTGATTAACTCAGAGTCAGTCCATTGATGGGAACCTCTGCAAATTCTCTTCACTCTGCCCATTAAAGAACTTAGTCTCAGGAATAAAATCTCACCGTCTTTACAAGTTCTGTCCACATAGAAGGGGAAAAGAATATACTAAGTATGAATATCAGGGGCAGGATTCTTGGGGGTCATCATGGAGTTCTGCCTACTACACTTGGTTTCACTCTTGTTACCATCCATCTTGACAATCCATCTAGCTAATATGTTTTATGAAATTCATAAATTTACACAGACTTTAAATTAGATCATGCCACTAGCTTACTTACTATGTTTCTATTACTCCTAATTGCATTAGTGAAAGTGAAAGTGTTAGTGACTCAATTGTGTCTGACTCATTGCACCCCTATGGACTCCTCTGTCCATGGATTTCTCCAGGCACGCATACTGGAGTGGGTTGTCATTCCCTTCTCCAATTCAGACCCAGAGATTGAACTTGGACTTCCTGCATTGCAGGCAGATTCTTTACCATCTGAGCCACCAGGGAAGACCAATGGCCTTAGTATCAAAATCCAAATTCCTTCTGATGGCCTCCATGGCTATATATGAACTGACCCCTGGTGGCTACTTCTTGGACTTTATTTCATGTGACTGTGAACTTAGCTCACCACACACAGCCACAATGGTCTTCTGTCTAATCCTCAAACATCCTAAAATCATTCCTACCCCAGGGCCTTTGCACTTGATATTTCCTCTGTCTGGAATACTATTTCCCAGTTATTTACATGACTGGCTCCTTCTTGCCATTTAGATCTCATCTCAAATTTCATTTTCCTTGGTCATACTATGTAAAATTTCTCCCTCCACCTAATCTCTTTTTGTCACACTATTCTGTTTTATTTTCCTATTCATTATATGCTTACCTGTTTTTCTGCCTGTGTTCTTCATTTAATGTAAACTGTGAGAGCCTGAACTGTGTCCATCTAATTCACAGCTATATCCCCAGTAGCTGCAAGAGTACCCAGCACACGGTAGACACAAAACATAGTGTCAGGTGAAAGAAAAGGATTCCATCAGAATTAAACATAGTTAACATGGTTTGTGATAGAGGAAATCTCTATTTGCTTTAGACAGATACTTGCAGTCCCTTCATTTACGGACTAGACATGCATGCATGCTCAGTCATGCAATCATGTTCAGTTCTTGTTACCCTACAGACTAGAGCCCTCCAGGCTCCTCTGTCCATGGGATTTCCCAGCAAAATTACAGGAGTGGGTTGCCATTTCATCCTCTAGGGGAATCTTCCTAACCCAGGGATTGAATCCGCATCTCCTGCATTAACGGGCAGATTCTTCACCTCTGAGCTACCAGGGAATCCTGTTATGGAATATGAAGGAAGTGGGAAAAGAACCACCACTGTGAAGCTAATCCCTTCTAGGGTGCCACTCATTCCATTTTCATTCAAAATATTTACACCTCATAGTGTTTACTTTCTTACTACTGAACAAAAAAAGGAAGGAAAAAGAAAAAAAAAATCCCAGAGTTTAGCTTTTTTAAACTTTCATTTTTCTAAATGGCCTATCCCTCCAGGCAAAAATTCTGAAAAGCCCCACTTCCCTCACATCTCACAGAACTTTCTGCAATGGATGGGGAGAACAACGCAGCCTAATTTCCAAGTATGAGCTACAGATGGTGAAAAATGAAACTGGGTTTGGGGCATTGTTTTGAGCCTAATCCATGCAGCATTTCTCATTGTCTCTAGGCTGAACAAAATAACACAGGCCACTGACCTGTAATCCAAGTCTAATAAATTGATGGAAGATAAGCTTAAGCCCTTTCTCACTTATTTTCCAACTGAAAACACTGTTTGTTTTTTTTTTTAAGCAGACAATTCTCTATAGAGTCTCATAGAGCTGGTAAAGCATTTTTTTTTTACATTCATCAATTTTATGCATTCTTTATCAATTTTTACTTGTCATTTGCCACTTTCAAGTGGCACAACTGAGCTTCCCAGGTGACTCAGTGGTAATGAATCCACCTGCCAACACAGGAGACTCAGGAGACGTGGGTTCGATCCCTGGATGAAGAAGATCCCCTAGAGTAGGAAATGGCCACTCACTCCAGTATTCTTGCCTGAGAAATCCCATGGACAGAGGAACCTGGCAGGCTCCAGTCCATGGGGTCGCTAAGAGGTGGACATGACTTAGTGACTAAACAACAACAGTAACAATGGCATAACTATATAAGCTAATCATAGGATCTCTTCAAGGTAGATAAAATCATCCTCAAGTTGCCAGTGCTAATTCTAGGACCCAGGGACATCAACTCATAGAAACTGCAGACAACAAGAGAAATCTGCAGTTTTGAAAGCTTAATTTTGTTTTTTTTTTTTAAACAGCCTTTACATTTCTTAGGAACCAGGCTAAAATAGCAGTGTTCTAAAATAAATAAGTTTGGCTTATGTTGATGTGTGTAGCATGAAACATCTCATTTATTTACATGATCTTTTTTAAGTGGCAAAATACAAAGTGTGATCTAAGTAGAAAAAAACACTGAAAATCTAGCATCTCTATTACATTCTCTCTATTTTGTGATTTCAAACATAATAAAAATATGTGAATGGTGTTTTTTTTTTATTAATTCTGTATTATTTTCTGTACTTTTCTCATTTCTGACTCTGTGTTACTGCTTCAAGAAGAAAAATTAAAGATAACTATTTCTCAGATTTCCTTTTCCCCACAGTCATAAAATAGATAACTATATGAGAATTTAGACTACATTTCAAAACAATGAATGTGAGGTTACCAAAGAAACTGTGCTTGTACCTGATGTTTTTTGTTGCTACTGTTTTATTATGCGAGCTAGAAAGCTGAAAATAATGAAGAGGGTTAATGGAAAAGTTGATATTTTTCACAGGGCTTTTAATTATTTTTATCTGGTCCTGATTTATTCCATTTGAGCCCCAAAGTACTGTCTAATTCTAGGAAGAAAGGTCTAGAATATGTCTGATAAGATGGTTGTAGTTGCTTTGGGGCAGAAGAAACAAGAGGGGAAAACAGCTTTGAGGGACAGTGTGGGTCAGATCAGAGTCCCTTCAGAGTCCGGGTTGTCAGCTCCCAAAGTGAAATGGTAATGGACACGTGCTGTTCTCTTAAGTTAATTTGCACCTGTTCCCAGATCTGCTTGTTTGTCTTTCTTCACTCATGTACTGATGATTTGAATACAAATAACAAAACACACACACCCATGTATACCCATTTCTCGTGCAATTCCGTGAGTACTGTGCTAGGTTCTTTGGCAAACACTTTCTTAAAGATCGAATAAAGGGAGCAAAAGTCATAACATATCTGCTCTCGCTTTTGTGAGAAGCATGAATAACCATGCAGTGACAGAATCAAGAGGTGAGAAGCAAAGCTAACTCCTGTATTTAGTAGGGAATATCCCACCCCCACCCCCCCGACACACACACACTTCTTTCCTGGCTGCTATCGCAGGAAAGACGGGAAGTGTTGCTTCTCATAGACCGTCAGAAACGATTCCACTTGTACTCCTCCCGTGAACACGTTTCTGTATTCTCACACAGGCGCTATCCTGACTGCCGCTGCATCAACTTTGGATCATGGTTTATAATGTCCTTCCCGGCTGCCATTATTATTCTCCTCTTGTCTTGGATCTGGCTTCAGTGGCTTTTCCTAGGATTCAAGTGAGTACATATTCCATGTTAATCAGATCTTTATTTATTGGTGTCTGGGTTCCATGTTCTCAGCCCCTCATCCAGGGCTTTTACACCTATTTCATGCCTGCTGCATTTCTGCGTTTCTCTTTCCCACAAAACTGATACGTATGAACACATGCATTATGGATACTCTAGAATATCATCTATGGAAGAGAATTTGTAGACAGAAACTCTATCTTGGTCTCCTCTGATCCTAAACCATTAAGATTAATAAGCCAGAAGGACATATGAAGCTCATTATGGTGAGGACTTAGCCCACCTGTTAAAGCAGAATTTTAAGAAACTTTGCTCTTATTTTTGGTTTAATGTGTGGATTTCCTCAAGCTATCAAGTAACTTTAAACTGTAGCATTCAGAGCTTCCTGTTTCATCCTAACATTGTACTAACATTGACATGCCCTTGAGAAACTAAAACAAAAATCTGAGCGCATGCTCCGTGGAAAGAACATTGGATTGAGAATCAGGAAACCAAGGACAAAGTTGTGGCTTCTCACAAGACAGATGAGTGATCTTTGCAAGTCTTGACCCCTTCTCAGTCTCAATATCTTCAACTAAGTCAGTAGAATTTAACCGGAAGATCGGCAAGCTCACTTGCAACGCTGTAATTCTAATATGGATGGGCCCTAGTTGAACATAGAGAAGTCAAAGTAGGAAACACTGATCAATCAAGAGCCAGAGAATTTGCAGATGTTACCTTAACTGCGACTGAAATTAGTGGTTCATAAGTATCAATGAGTTACATGACTCAAATGCCTGGCAGAATTTAAAATTATGCAGGATTCTACAGCAAGATCTAAAATGCTGCTTCAGAGAGTCAACACATATAATAATACCCATAAAGAAAGGGGAAAGGACTGTTTATCAAACCTTCAGGAATTTTTTCATGGAAAAATAAACCAATTCAACTTCATTTTTTTTTTTGTGGCCACCCTGAGAGGCATTTTCGCAACCAGGGATGGAACCCACACCCCCTTCAGTGGACGTGCGGAATCTTAACCACTGGACCTCCAGGGAAGTCACTCAACTTTATAAGGTTTTCTTTAAATAACTTCAAGGACTTATGAATGAAACAGCATGTTATTCACTGCAGGGGAGTCTGAAGTCAGCTTTCTGTACTTCCTCTGAACAGCCAAACACTCCTGTAGAGTCGTGTTCCATACCCGTGCCCACATTTCCCAAGCTTCATCATGTAAGGACTCACATTCTTCTCTCTCCATTCCTCTTCCTGGTTTTTCTCCAGAACTGCCAGTTTTGTTAGCAGTGGGGAGAAAGTACTGATGGTTTTTTGAACAATCTATTTGTCCAGATTGCGGGAGCAGTGTGAGGCCGCGCTCCTGCTGGAGCCAATGTGTGGAATGTCACTGCCTACGGCAGGTGGGCATCAGAGGGAAGAGGCCAACTGCATACTAAATGCCCCTTCCTGGAAATCCAAGCCTTTGGGGGTCTATTCAATTGCGCAGGTAACAATACAGAATGCAGGGGACTAGAATCCCAAACCAAAGGAGAAAGCATCTGGTCTCAGATCCACAGCTGTTTTGTTCTTTTTTTGCTACATATAATGACTTTATAAAATATGTAGGCGACCTTATCATCATTTTGAATGGGCCCACCACTTAAAAAGGAGAAATTAAGAAGATAATGGGCAGAGGCACTGAAATGTGTTTCTCCGGGAGGAAAAACATCCTGTGAAGTGCATATATTAGCCAAATCCATAAATAATGATCAGTGGCATGTTGAAATAGTCCCCTTGCTGTCCAGTGTTGGTTACACATGGCACAGATTTATGCTCCAGCTAATTTTTCAGTGTCCTTTTCGGTCTGCCAGAGACCTCCACAGGTCTGGTATTCACCTCCAGAGGTTTTAGATCAACAAACAGAAATGATCAGCCCCTCCCCTGGCAGGCCACCAGACATTCTGATGAGCACACTGGGTGTTAACACAGTTAACTCACCCATTATAAATGACCCCAACCTATTTGGGAAGTGAAGCTCATCTGTCAGTGCCACGGGATTTATTTCAATGGAGAGGCTGATGCATTGCAATATGCTTCATCAGTTCCACTGCGAAGGCATTAACCTTCATTTGTAGCAAAGACGCTTTGGATTTTGACTTAACTATTGATCGTCCCCAAGCAAAGTGACACAGTACACAGGCAGTCTACTGGGTAGAAAACAGTTTCTAAGGAGACTCATCTTTTCTTTAACTCTATTTTTTTTTTTTTAATTCTATTGATGGCTCTCAAGGCGGTCCACAGATTAGTTTCTTTTAATGGTAGAATTTATATTCTGACAAGAGGAAAAATTTGAAGACTGGCATTAGTCAATCATTTAATGGAGGCTATAAAAATTATATATTACTTTTTTGATCTTAAATGCAACAATAATCATCTAATCATGTTCACTGGGTGGAGGGGTATATGTGGGTGATAATGAATATGTAGGATGGATGACTTAAGAATTGAGGAATTTCTGCCCCTACAAAGGTAATAACAGTCCCAACATATCTGAGTAACAGAACTGCAGAAAAATAAATATAACGTCTCTTCATGTGATAACTGCCCTCCTACCACAGTCCTCATCTCATCTACTCTTTCATAAATAGCCATGCTTATCCTCAGCAATTTTACAAAAGAATATGTCCTTGCTTCCTTTCTTTTTTTAAAAACTGCTTTATTGAGGTATGCTTGATATACAAAAAAACTGTAGCTACTAAATGTATACAAAACTTACTGTGTTTGGAGATAGTCATACACGCACGAACCCATCATCATTATCAATGCCATAAACTTATCCATCACCCCCCAAAGTTTCTCCCTACCCCTTTTGCTTTTCCCCCCCTCCTTTTGTAATAAAAACTCTTCACGTAAGATCGATCTTAGCAAAATTTTAAGTATATAAGGCCTTATTGTTCATCATAGTCTCTATTTGTACAGAGATATCCAGAGCTTAGAGGAGGGCGTGGCAACCCACTCCAGTATTCTTGCCCAGAGAACCCCATGGACAGAAGAACTTGGAGGGCTATGGTCCATAGCGTTGCAAAGAGTTGGACACTACTGAAGCAACTGAGCAGAGAGGCATCCAGAGCTTACTTATTCTGCATAACTGAAACTTCGTACCCTTTAGCCAACATATCCTCATTTCCTCTTATCCTAACCCTTGGAATACACCATTTTACCTCTACTTCTATGTGTTTAACTATTTTAGATTCCACATATAAGGAAAACCATGAAGTATATGCTTCTCTGTGTCTGACATTTCATTTAGCATAATGTTCTCCAGGTCCATCCATATTGTAGCATGTATCAGTGCTTCATTCCTTTTCATAGCTAAATAATATTCCACTGTATATGTGTGGAATAGTTTTTATTCTTTTTTCTTATCTGTTTGTCCATCCAAGGACATTTGAGTTGTTTCCATATCTCGGCTGTTGTGAATAATGCTGCAATGAACATATGAATGCAGATATTTCTTAAAAATGTAGATGTCAGTTCCCTTTGGATATTTACCCATAAATGCTTCCCATACCAACATATAACACAATCAAACTGAGCTACTCATACATTCCAAAAGATAATCCACAAGAATCTGGCCAGTTTTCCATTTGTTTCTTCCTCTGGAGGGATATGTTTAAATCAAGATTTAGAGCAACACTTCACAAAATGCTGTTCAAGGTTTTGAAGACCCTGGACTTCAGGATACAAGAATTAGTGACGGGAGAAGGGGGTCACTAAAAGTAAGCAGCTAAGAGAAATAGAGACTGGCAGTTACTGTTAGAAGTAAATGGAAGATGAACTGGTTGATGCCATTAGGACATAAGGAGTAAAGGAATGCAAAGGAAAATGTAATAGAATTGGTTTTACTTCTGAATATAGACCTAGTTTGGACTCTGTTCATGATCAGTGTATGTGACTTGTGTGCCTAAAGTATAACTGGAGTTTAGCATATTGTGTGAAAATTGATGGATCTAACAACCATCTCGTAAGCCTGACAAAGCTAGAGTTAATGAGTCAAGTGTTTACTGTGTATGCCAGTGTTTAGAATTACTGCCCCCCCCAAAAATACATGCTACAGCCCCCCACTGTCTAATAATTCTCACTAGTGAGATAAAACTTTTGTATGAAAATTAACAATCGCACTTAAGAAATATATTAAAATATTTAACCAGTCAGGTATGTACTAAAGTATTAAATTAGAGATGAGTGGCAGGTAGGAAAATTCCAGTGATGTCAAATAACTTGGAAAAGGAAGAGCTTAGCAGATAATGTCATGGAAGGTATGGAATGACAGTTAGGCATCAAAAATTAAACAAACCAGGAAAAAACAGAAAAGAGAGGGGAGGAAATTCAGAGCAAGAGGCAGAAGTATAGGCAAAAAGCACAGGTTTTTGTTATTAGTGGGGAGCTTGATATTTTCTGACACTTTCACACACATATCTTCTATAAAGGGAAAATTCCTTGCTTAACAAGCTTAATTATTCTTTTTAAATTAATTTATTTTAATTGGAGGATAATGACCTTACAATATTGTGGTGGTTTTTGCCATACATCAACATGAATCAGCCATAGGTGTCCATGTGCGCCCCCAATCCTGAATCCTCTTCCACCTCCCTCCACACCATATCCCTCTAGATTGTCCCAGAGCATTGGCTTTGGGTACCCTGCTTCATGCAGCAAACTGGCACTGGTCATCTGTTTCACATATGGTAATATATATACGTTTCAATGCTGTTCTCTCAAATAATTCCACACTGTTCTTTTTAGCTTTAAGGAGATGTTCCAATGTGGCAAACCCCCAACAGCCAAACAAAAAGCCTGTGCTGCATTTATTAAACAAGAATATCAAAAACTTGGACCAATAAGGTAAGATACACATGTCCATAGACACAAACACACCGAGGGATGCAGCTTATACTGCAAGTATTTGTTTAAAGACAAATATGTGCATAATTGTCTATTGTGCACTTATTACACTTGATAAGGGCCCCAAGTGTTCTAACCTTTATAAATATAACTCCACATGATAAAATACAGACCATGTCTAACTAAAACTTACCAGATAGAAGGACAAGAAGCTAAAAGGCCCACGGAGGGGTAAAGCCCCCTTAGAAGTTAGAACTGCAGATGCTCTTAAATAATTGATACATCCGGTTTTTATAGTGTTTGCATTCTCCCTGACAACAGTTCAGGGAGCTTCTACAAATGTTCCGACTGAGAAAATAAATGAAAGGATTGGAATTTTCCCACAGATATCAAGAAATTGTGACCTTAGTCCTCTTCATTGTAATGGCCCTGCTATGGTTTAGCCGAGATCCTGGATTTGTCTCTGGTTGGTCTGCGCTTTTTTCAGAGTAAGCATTACGTGTTATATCTATCACCTGCTGTTTTATACTCTGCTTTTCTCCTAAGTGGTTCCTATGACTCTGAAAGACTGTATGAGATTTGCTTTTCTTCCTTTCCATTGAAAAGGTTTTTAAAATTATAATCTTTTCAGGAAAAAAGCAGTGATAAAGAATGAAATTTAGGGTAAGGCAATAAGCCCAGGAACCAGACTGCCCTGTAACTAAAGATAAGGCTTCTTCAGACAAGACTATCTTCTTCCTTACAAAATTAGAAGGATAATTTGCAGGAAAGCCATGTTTTAAGATCATCAGGAGTATAGTCCTTGGAGTCGCACTGCTTCGGTTCTATTCTTGACTCTTCCACTTACTTTGGGCAAGTCACTTACCTCTCAGTTTCTCCATCTGTAAGCCAGGGCTAATAATAGCACTTAGAATAGAGCTGTATTCTTCCCACGAGAAGTGCAATAAGTGTCTATTATGTGGACTGAATACCACTCAGGGCCTCTTAAAAACCTGATATGAGTTCATATTCTGTGATTTTTGCCAATCTGTTTTTATTTCTACGAAGGGTTATTTATTTAGTTTAGATTTTGTCTTTTCCTCTGTTGATGTCCGTTTTTGTATTATTTCCCTATAAATCTATCCCTGCCCCTATTTTATAAATAAGGAATTCCTGAATAAGCAAGAAGACTGACTTTGCAAGCTACTGTTAGAAGCTGGGTCAGAGTTAAGCTTATCTGTCAGTGATTTCTATCCCAGCAGACACTGCTGAGTCATGTGAAGTGAGGGGGAAGATTGTAGAATAATTTGCTAAATTGAGGACCATCCTACATGTCCATATAAATACCTTGGTTTGAGATTCACGTTTCTAAATCTGTCTTTCACTGAAGTCCTCTGTAGCCTAAATTCAGCAGATCTATGATTTGAACTTCCTGTCTCACATCCCCCCACAAAAATCCATGTAGTGGGGGTAGAAACTAAAAACGTTTGAGTCAAATCTATTCTGCCCACACGGATTGAAGAAATTCTTGCATCAGAGCCTTCTGGCTACATAGGTATTGCCAACACTTTTTAAAGCCGCCAAGCGTGCTGGCCAATTCCTGGTGAGCACACGAGTGCCCCAGTGCAGCGTGGCGCATGTTTTCAAGGATCAGCTGCAGCTTCATAGGCTTTTTCTTTCCATTAGGGTGAAAATTTCCCATTTCAAGAAGTCTAAACAAAAGGCAATATCCAATCACTTATAGCAAGCTGTTCATAGCAAACTTTGTTTAATAGTTTGATTAAACTTTTTGGTTTTGTAATAAGACCTAGACCAACAGAAAAATAATTCTTCCCCCTTTTAAAAATGCCACTCCCGTCACTCTAGGTGGGGAGAGTCCTAAACACCAATGCGTAAAAACCAAATGAAATCAGACAATGGCTAATAAAAACCAGGCAGAAACCCCAATAGGAAATTCAATATAATCAGTTTCTAATTCTCCTCCTTATGCGAAGAAAATAAAACTCAGATGTTTTGTCTGTAGCAGGAAAACAAAGTGTATTTGCTTTGAGGAGGCACCCATGTTGTCTCAAATTCTGAGAGAAAACAATAAGAAAAGAAAAAAACTTTGAAAGAGGAAGAAATTTGCATATATACATCTAATTGGCAATTGTGTTTTTAAATTGCCAGAGCAAATAAAATTTACCTAAACTTAATATTTTGTAATATTGAGACAACCTTAGTTCATAATAAACTAAATATAAACTGATAATAGCTTAAAAATTCTTTTAAAGAACAGTTATTTCTGTATTTATGGTTTGATTTTATATGAAGTATGTATACTCTAGAATATGTTTGTAATGTAGACATTTAAGACATTTAGAGTTTCCAAAGCTAGCATGATAAATCAAGATTTATTGCTACCACCTCATGTTTTCATTCCATCTGTTTGAACCTGGAAAGATTTCAATATGTCTTTTCATATAAAACAAAATCAGATTACATGATGCCTGACCTAATTTGGCAAAAATCCAACAAAAATTATAACTGAAATACAAGAAATAAGGAACTATAAAATAATAAGTATTGGTTACATTTTTAAAATAAATTATACCAAGGCAGCATTTCACTCCACAATGAAAGAAAATCTATATTTAGGGGGAAAGACTGCTTTATAAAATTGTCAGACTGAATAAAATAATGGATTTCTTTGATTATCTAGATTGTTCAAGTAAATTACAGGAATAAAGAGCCTCTTTACTATGTGTGCGCTGCTGAGTCACAAGGTAGTAGAATAATCTTAGGGTACACACTCTGCTTTTCAGACTCAAAGATTCACTAATTAATATGCTGACTTTTGAACCTGGTTTTTAATTATTTCTTCCTGTTTCATTCATATCTGGTCTCCAGGTGCTTCTTAACTGTTGGGGATTCTGGAAACCTGTCTTACTTGCAGGAATGACCTGGTATTTCTAAGACCCATCTGTTCCTGAATAACTCTTAATTTGTATAGTGATCATCTATGAGCATCTCAAAGCCATTCTGATCATTAATATTCTTGATTGAGTTTCATAGGGTACAAAGCTTCAAATGAGTCAGTTTCATTGGTATGATATCGCCAGGGCCTATAAACACAGAAGCAGATGTTCTATCTTAGAAAAACAGATCAATTCCTTTTCACAAAGAGTTTTAAAAGACTCTGTAAACATCCATGCCTTGCCACAATTCAATAGTAGCCTTTTAAAGACAATTATGTAGGACTTGGCCTATTGTTTCAACCTCAATGCTTTGTCAATATAATTAAAAGAAATAATCCAGAGAGGAAATTATTTACCAGATCTGTCAGCTTTACCTGAAAGAGAACTTTTGGCCTAGCATATCGGCATGTGTAAACCTGATTTTTAAAAATAAGGAATCCTGTGAAAATATTGGGGATGTGGTCTGAGATTTTCATTTTCACTAAGTTTCATTTTTAGTTGTGAACCCATAGATTTTAGAGCAGATTATCCAGAATAAATAACCAATACCACCACTCCTACTTCTATTCTATTAGCATAAACAGTTGGTGCTTAGTTCATACAAATCCTTGATGGCATTTTTTAATGCACACACTTATCTTTTTTAGGTATCCTGGTTTTGCTACAGATTCAACTGTTGCTTTACTTATAGGACTCCTGTTCTTTCTTATCCCAGCTAAGAGATTGACCAAAACTACACCTACAGGAGAAACTGGTTGAGTATTATTTATAATTCTGAATGAATTTGACAGAAGAGCGAAAGTACAAAATTCCCTTGGTTTCAGTTAACACTGTAGAACAGAAGGAATGGACATGAACACAGCTGCTGGTTTACATCTCCTGTTTATACACTGCAACCCCTGTTCAGACTGCACACTTCCTCTCCTCATACAAAAGACCATCTTACTTTGTAGAAGCTAGAAGTAGATTTCTATACACACCATGGTTAGTTAGAATTCTACTATGGATGATACTATTTGGTCTATCCTAAGTTCATTGTCCTGGTCATAATCAGAATTAATCTTACTATTGACAAATACAGGAACAAGAACTTGGAAGTTATACTTTAAGATGAGCCTTCGGTAATAAATGCTGAGGCTCTAAAAATGTGGGGAGTTTCAAGGGAAGAGTATTTACAGCCTCATAGTAGCCTTGGAGAAAATGCAAATAAACCCCACACTTAGCCATAACCTGCTGTCACAGAAGAAAGAAACCATATTCAATGAAAGATTTCATTGTCTTTATAACACATGGACAAGAAAATATGTCTGCTTATTTGAGTATAAATACACACACACTTCTCATCCATGCCTATGCTTTATACTAACACAACACATTTTGGGTGGTCAAATTCCAGTGTTGTCAATATGGGAAGATAGTTAAAAATTGTTTGGAAATAGGCTGGTAGAATTGCGGGGTTTTGTTGTCTATTCATTCATTATTTATTGATTTATCTGGTGGGATGGAACTGGTTGCCAAGCTGTTGGACTGGCCCATTTGATTTCTTGAGTCGGAATAGATGAGTGACTGATGAGTCAGATTTCTAGGACATGATATATGTAAACAGTATAGCGTAGAAATAAATGCCTTTGTTCTTCACTTGAGACTGCTACTGCTGCTAAGTCACGTCAGTCGTGTCCGACTCTTGTGCGACCCCATCCCTGGGATTCTCCAGGCAAGAACACTGGAGTGGGTTGCCACTTCCTTCTCCAATGCATAAAAGTGAAAAGTGAAAGTGAAGTCGCTCAGTCAGGTCCAACTCTTCACGATCCCATGGACTGCAGCCTACCAGGCTCCTCCATCCATGGGATTTTTCAGGCAAGAGTACTGGAGTGGGGTGCCATTGCCTTCTCTGCCACTTGAGACTAGCATATCTCAAATGTGTTATAAGAAGGTTGTGTAATATAGAACAGAGATTCCTATGAGACCCAAGGTCTCTGACCATTGCAATCAAAGCCCTAAGGCCTAGTAGTGTGTTCTGCATGGCTTAACTTCTCTGACCCCTACTTCTGATTCCTCCTCTCCAACATCCTCTCCTCATTCTTTAACTTCTCTTCTCCCTGATAAACTGATTCATATCAGATTGAAAAATGCAAGATAAGACATAAAACAGACTTCCCAGGTGGCTCAGCCTAAAGAATCCACCTCCCAATGCAGGAGACACAGGTTCGATCCCTGGGTCAGGAAGATCCCCTGAAGTAGGAAATGTCAATCCACTCCAGTATTCTTGCCAGGGAAATCCCATGGACAGAGGAGACTCGTGGGCTACAATCCACGGGGTCACGAAAGAGTTGGACATGACTTAGCAACTAAAGAACAAGAAGACATAAAGCATTCAGTTTTACATGAGAGGAACAGTCAGAGATGTTAGTGTTTAACAGGGTATATGGTCTTAATTCAAGCAGGAAATACCAAAGTTTCCATCAACAGTGAGAGTTGGTTTGGATTAAGTTTGTGGGAAGGAAACAGGAAGAGGACTTCTTAGTAATCTTAAAAGCTTACCATGTAGAAAGTTGCCTGATATACACAAAAGTTAAATGGGCAGAAAACCCATGTTCATGAATGGCATTATTTCTAAGCAAATGAATGGAGTTATCAGAACCCAAATATCAAGAGAAATCCTTGTGATTATTGCTTTATGAGCATTTTAAGGGTTTCCTGAATAATAAGGAAGTTATTTAATCTGAACTTTGAATTATTTTAAACTGAAATTCTGGTGAATCTATCATGACCCTCCTCATGATTTGAAAAAAATAAAATATTCAAATAACTATGAGTGAATGATAATTATAATGTTCCACAGATGCTGTTGTGTCAATGGTGGATTGCAGATAGCCCAATGCACTTGTTACTCATGGTAGGCAAAAATGTTAGTGTAATGAATGAATGAATACTATTATATATGATGTTATCATTTACCTAATTTTTTTCTCTAATAAAATGCAAAGGAGTTTTCCAAGTTATGGCATTTTTCTTTTCTTATAATATAATGTTCTACCTGGGCCAGGTGGAAATAAAGTCCAGATCAAGTTCCCTATATAAGAATAATACAGAAATATTGAAAACTTTATATGAGATGGCTATTTATGATAATAAGACATGTCATATTGTAATATTTAAGCAATGTTTAACTGTAGGACTTTTGTTTTTCAGTTGCTTTTGATTACTCTCCACTGATTACTTGGAAAGAATTCCAGTCATTCATGCCCTGGGATATAGCCATTCTTGTTGGTGGAGGGTTTGCCTTGGCAGATGGCTGTGAGGTAATACTCTGTGTCTAAGATACTTAGCAGTTAACTAAGCTATTCAAAAGAAGGACACAAGGGCAGTCAAACTTTTGGAATGCTCATCTATCATTGTAATGATGCAGATTTCAGTAGCCAAGCAGTAACTATACCACACAG
The DNA here is from genome assembly GCF_963930625.1 of Muntiacus reevesi. Lineage (NCBI taxonomy): Eukaryota > Metazoa > Chordata > Mammalia > Artiodactyla > Cervidae > Muntiacus > Muntiacus reevesi. The sequence continues at coordinate 82,866,359 of NC_089254.1, read as the reverse complement.
ATGAGGTGAGTCCAGAGTTCAAGAATTTCTGTGAGCATAAATCATCATTTTTATGATGTCCCAGCATATCAAAAGAAAAATAAACAGAATTCTTAATCCATGAAATAGGATTAAAAGAGCTTAATAATAAAAATAACATATAAAAGTCACTTATACAAAGACTCCTTGTAAAACATTTTTTTTTGTTTATACCCTTGCCTTATTTCATGATGAATTTAAGTAGCTGTCAGATTTCTCTGCAATTATGTCCTATGCTGAGTTGCTTCAGTCATGACTCTTTGCAACCCTATGGACTGTAGCCTGCCAGGTTCCTCGGTCCATGGGATTCTCTAGGCAAGAATACTGATGTATATCATGGTCCTAATATATCCAAAGAAGAATGAGAAACAATAGAACTGTATTACATTACTTGTTACATATTAAATACATTAAAATTATTCCATACATGAGTATTCAATGAAGTCTGGAAAGAATTTCATGTAGCCATGTTTAATATTTATTATGTCTAATTTTAGGAAGGCTTCCCTGGTGGCTCAGCTGGTAAAGAATCCGCCTGTAGTGTAGGAGACCTGGGTTCGATCCCTCAGTTGGGATGATCTCCTGGAGAAGGGAACGGTTACCCACTCCAGTGTCCCGGCCTGGAGAATTCCATGGACTGTATAGTATAATTTTAGAAAGAAATGAAATCACCATGAGAAATAAAGTTGGCTATTTCTTTGGCCCATCATCTATGCAGCTGATATGAAGTAAAAGTCTGGGGAAACCTTTGTCCCTTGAAATTGCCCTGGTTATAGGGTTGCTACAAGAAGAGTATCTTCCCCCAAAATTCCATGAAAATTCTCTGCTGTTTTTTTCTGGACTTAGTAGCCTTCTGTGAAACACTCAAAACTCATGAACATTCCATTTCTTTGTTCAGTCATCAAAGTAAAAGCAATGGTGAGAAAAATATCATGTCTAACCCTTCAGTTTCCCAAAAGTTAAATTTTTCTGTTTTTCAAGACAAATAACTACCTGTTCTGTCCTATTCTTGACAGTCTAAGGAAAGACTATGTTTTGCTTCTGACTTTATTGTCAGTTTTTCTGTATGAGATTTCGATACTGAACTTTCAGCAATTTGGTAATACGTGAAAGTCTTAAAAATTGTCTCAACTCTGAGTGCCACTTACGATATTGTTTCAAGTCTAGATTTGACTTGCTTCATAGACTGTGTACAAATGATAACAATAGAAGACAAAGACACTTTTCTACTAGTTCAGTAGTAATGAGATCTGGTTTCTCAGAATAAATAACTTCCATTCCTGCATTGGTTAATTTGAACTGTGAGGAAATCAGAATCAGCAATTCTAGTATTGATGTCAATATGTTCATCTCTCCTTCCCAGAATATCTGTCACTCAAAGTGGTTTTAAAAGCATTGGCCAGACCCTAGAATTGCAGAATCGAAGGAAATGATAAGGTGTGGACTTAGTCTGATTCCCTAGACTCTCTCTCTGGAAGAAGTAGGAAAACCTTGGAGGGGCTCTACTTGGCTGTGGAAATCCTAGCACAAAGCCTCAGATTTCTGTGGGATACCCAAAATCACCCTACCTCTGAGTGGTCAGCTTGAAGCCATGAGCAGGATATATGATCTCAGTGGCTTCCTGAGGTGAAGGACTGTATGTGATATAATCGTTTCCAACTGCATCTAATCTTACCTAATAAGATTAGGTAATCTAATTTTACCTAATACATAGGTAAAATCCATTCTTTAAATAGTGATGTATTTAAAGAGGAATTTGTGCTAATATGATTTAAATGGTAAATAGTCTTTTTCATTGAAAAATCAAAACCCCAAACAAAAATGTCAAAACTAGAAATAATATACATAACATCTGGTTATCAGATCTGGGGATGTTTTTGCCAGCTTCCGATCTTGTCATTAGAGCCTTTCTGATGTCCATATTACTTTAACATGTGTGTACAAATTCACACACACAGGAGCTCAGTGAAATCTCACAAATGGAGGGCTGTCCTTACCATTTGTAGGAGAAAAACAGAATAACACATCTGTTCATCTGAGTGTGACTGATTTTCCTGTATTATGTACAGCGTATCCAAGATCTGAACATCAAGCTTCTAAAGAACCCACGGGAAGCCACAGGAAATGGAGCAATAATTATTTGTACATCCAGAATTCTAAAACGGTTGATGTATCAAAGTAATGCAAAAAGAAAGGAAATAGGTTTTCAGACATGCAGAGACTAAAGAAATTTACTTTCCAGGCACCAATTATCAGGAAGTTACAGAAGATGTGGTCCTGTGGGCCATCAACACAAAGGAGTTAACAAGACAGGATTCCCACAGCAGAAAGAGGTGAAGGGGACCCATAAGTAATCTAGCGAAAAACAGTAAAGTAGATCTAAAGAGCAACTAGTCCCAGTGTAGCAAAAGGAGGATATACTCCAAAATCAACATCTCCATCAGGGAAAATGAAAAAGAACAATTACCTGAAATGTCTATTTACTTGTGAGGAGTTTTCTTCTTTTACTGGAAAGTGTACTGGAGGTTTAGTGACTGCTTAAAAAACTAAGCAAGCAAAAGAATAGGGAAATCACTTCTTGGAAAAACAAACAAAAACCAAAACAAAACAGCTAAAGCAATCACAGTATGCTAAGTGGCTCAGTTGTGAAAAGTATTCATATGATCATAATGGCAAACTTTGAATATTGATTTAACCTACAATGTTGATGTATGAATTTAAGGGAATGGGGAGCAAGGACAGGAAATATATGTATGATGGAAGGTTTTAGAAAAGTGAATTTTCATGTACATATTAGAACATCAGTGTTCCATCCCTGGGTCAAGAAGGTTCCCTTGGAGTAGGAAATGGCAACCTGCTGTAGTATTCTTGTCTGGAAAATTCCACAGACAGAGGAGCCTGTCAGGCTATAGTCCAAGCGGTTGCAAAGAGTCAAACACAACTGAGCAAGCACGCTTGTTCCAAATAATGTCTAAAATTGAAAATTTAGAAATATGAAAAAGTAGAATTTTGTAAAATAGCTATCATAAACATAAACATGGGAATAAATAGCTAATGTGAATGAAAGTTGTTGCCTTTGAGGAACACAGCTTAAATGTGGGAAGAGGAAGACCAGAAAGGATGCTCTTTTTCTTAAAGCCCTGTAGTACTACATGTCTTTTTATACCCATATGTAGTAATTAGATGTAATTAAAATTTAACTGAAAAAATGGGGGAAGACAATTCAAACTTCCTAAAGCATTTTAGTGGTGTTAAAATAAGAATAACTAAGAACTTCACAATGTCATAGTCACCTAGATCTAAGAAACCACAGAAAAATATGAAAGATTAAAATGTTAATTTAGAAACTGAGTCCTTAGGTCAAATAATGCTTTTTAATATATTTAAATTGTCTGATTAAATGAATTACTAATGAATAACACATATTGCAAATTTGCTTTTTAGGAGTCAGGACTATCTAAGTGGATAGGAAATAAATTATCTCCTCTAGGTTCATTACCAGTCTGGCTAATAATTCTGATATCTTGTCTGCTCGTCACGTCTTTAACAGAGGTAGCCAGCAATCCAGCTACCATTACCCTCCTTCTTCCAATACTATCTCCATTGGTGAGTATTTCATTTATCCTATTTATTCTCTTCATTGAAAGAACAGTGTTCTACTTTGCGTGTTCTCACATTGTGGTGTAGAATCATTTGGGGCTTGAATGTTTCCCTGTAGGTAACTTGTAAGGTGGTCCTTATTCGCATTCATATTTTCTTAGGAGACCTCAACTCAGGAGAACACTTTTCTTCCATGTTCAAGCAGCAGGATCTTAAGAGAACCATCTACCTTCTTTCTGCCCATAGTTTTCCTTTACAGATAAATGGGAGGGTCAACTCAGACCCTTTCCAGCTCTAGAAGATTTTGGGATTCAGTGCTTCCTGACGACTTTCATATTTAGATCTCTAACATTGATACTTCTCCCTCTAGAAGATGTCTTGATATTTTGAGAAGCATTTCATATAAGTGATTTGCAAGGGAATAAAAAGCCAGGTTTACACCTCGGGCTTCAAGCTTGAATGTCTCCAACACAGCTCTGTACAGTTTAAGAAGAATTTTAAAAGATAAGTAAGAAGCAGATTTGCAAAGATAGAGAGGGGAAAACTGTCTCTCTTCTCCACAACTAGATGGCAATTACGAGAAATAGCTTCAAGTAAAATGTTTTTCTTTCCCGGGCAGATGATTTTGGTGAAAGGAAAACACTTTAGATGCAGAAAGATTGCCCTTCTGGAATTGTTCTGCTACCAGTTCAAGGTGCAGACGTTAGCATTCTTGAGTGGCTTCACATTAGAAAAGAAATGTAGGCAAGTGGATATTAGTGAAATACAATTTGGAATTTTTCTGGGGTTTATTTCTCAACAGGGAGCAGTTAAATAATTAAGAATAGTAGTAACTCTTCTGTGATGATCCCTAAGGAAATTTTAAATTATATAACTCACAGAGGCAGTAAGTTAATGGAATGATGAGAAACTTTGGAGCCAAAGGAAGCTGAGAGCCTCCTAAGCTCTAACTGCTTGCCAGCTATGTTTTTGGATCAGTTACTTTAGCCTCTATGGACCTCAGGTTCTTCATCTGCTATTTGGGGCTATAATTACCATCTCTTAAGGCTGTAGTGAAAATTAAGTTGTATATACAAATATATGAAGTTATTCTATTATGCTATACATTATATACCGTTAAACTTTACATGTATATATAAATATATAATATAACTTTATATATATATTAATATATATATATATATTAATATATATATATATATATATTTGAGATTCCCTGATAGCTCAGTTGGTAAAGAATCTGCCTACAATGCAGGAGACCCCAGTTCAATTCCTGGGTTGGAAAGATACCCTGGAGAAGGGATAGGCTACCCACTCCAGTATTCTGGTATTCTGGCCTGCAGAATTTCATGGAGGGTCACAAAGAGTTGGATATAACTGAACAACTTTCACTTTTATATGTAAATACTTACATATTACGTAGTAACATGTATGTAAACACTTAGCATGGTACTTAGCACTAGATAAAGAGTTGCTGTTTTCATTTTGTTTCTGAAATAAATGATACTTTACTTTCTGAATGAACTGAGTTATAATGCTTAAATGGATACCAATCACCATATAAACAACCAAAAAAAGAAGATAATGTTTTCTAAAAAATCTTAAAAACTGTATTTATGGGTATAATTTTGTCTTTATATCTCAACCTGCTTCTGGGAAGCTTATTATAATAATTTTGCTCATTTTGATGCCTATCTCAACATTTTACTTAGACTCCTTTTTATCTTTTTCAACAGGCTGAAGCCATTCACGTCAACCCTCTTTATATTTTGTTACCGTCTACTTTGTGTACCTCATTTGCATTCCTCCTACCAGTAGCAAACCCACCCAATGCTATTGTTTTTTCATATGGCCATCTAAAAGTTATAGACATGGTGAGTGAACTGAAAGAATGCGATCAGGTCCGGTAGACATTATTTTGTGATGTCTTCGGTTTTCTATCCTTTTATAAACTAATCAACTGCTAGGAAATGTATAGTTTGAGTCCTGTTTTGAATGTGAGTGCATGTGACTGGCCCTAGAACTGTTTTTAAGAGTGATAACCTGGAGCAAATGTGCCATTAATATTTACAGTCACAAATACAGAGATCTTGAATGCCTCAGTAGTGCACAGAAAGAGGAAGAGAGCAGAGAATATATTCAACACAGTGGTTTAAGCTTGGGGCTTATCAAGATCAGGATCCAACTTGACCTAGCCTGATAGAAGAAGTAGGGTTAATGAAATTTAGCAATCAAGCACTGTGGTTTTCTATCACAAATATTTACACAACTGACATTTGCTCTGAATAAGATGTTGGGCTCAGTGCCTGACTGATGGAAAGTCATCTTTCTTTTTCTGATTCTAATAGTGACACCTGAAATAAAATGAAGTGAAATTAGCACAGCAAAGAATAATAGAAAATGTAAGTGACAAAATGTGCACATTTTGCCAAATACAAAAGTTGTGGTAGTGAAGAACTAGTTTGAGAATATCCTGGTCTTCTCTCAAACTTGATCACCCACTTCTGAACCAAACCAAGCAAGAATATAACTACAGGCTACTCAGTGAGCCTGCTGTGCAAATGCAGTTCCAAGTTAAGCCCCAGTTCCTTCCTTCTACACAGATTGCTATTCCTAAGCCCCTGTAACATAAAAATTCTGTAAATGCCTCTATGCAGAAGTCACATAATTTACTTTGGGTTTAAAAATGTGCATAATATACAATATAAACAATGTGCTAGGTTTGTGAATTAAAAAAAAAAAAAAACAAGATTCTAAAATAAATGAGTGGCTTGCATGGACAGAAACTCTGTAATATTCATTGCTAGGCATCCCATTTTGCCTTGGGGCTTCATGATTTAACGCAGAGAATGCTGAGATAGGCAAGCTTTCTCTGTAAAGATCCAGAGAGTAAATATTTGAGACTCTGGGCCATAGGGGGTCTCTGTAACAACTACTGCATCATAAAATTAGCCAACAAAAATATGTACAGAAACGGGCAAAATTGTGATCCTGGAAAACTTGGTTTACAAAGCAGTTTATGGGCAGGAGTTGGCCAATCCCTGCAATCTGAGATGGTTTAGTGGCTACCAGGATAATGACATCAGAGCTAGAAGGATGGGAACTTTGAGAAAGATGAGTAGAAGAGATATTAGATCTCTGGTAAGAGAATGCTGAAATGAATATGAAGGATTCAGTTTTCATATAGTGACCTGAAACATATTCACTGAAATACGAAACCACAAAACTCAAATCTTGATTTGACCTGAATTGGCAGATTTTTTTTAAGGGATTTTTCTCTAATTGTAATGACTTCAGTATTTTCCTAAGAGAAACTTCTCTGATGCTCTCCAACTAAATGACATTTAGTTGGGAACAGATTCTTTTTTGGCTTAATTGGAAGGTCTTATCTTATGAAACAAATAATTGATACCAGTCACTTAAGATGCATGTAAATCTGCATATGCCTTCTGCAACAGTGTTCCAATTCTCCCAATTTGGGTTTTTTTGTTTTGTTTTGTTTTGTTTTTTGTTTGAGACTAACATTCAAGCTCTTTCATATTCAAGGTTAAAGCTGGACTTGGCGTTAATATTGTGGGTGTCGCTGTGGTGATGCTTGGCATGTTTACCTGGATTGTACCTATGTTTGACCTCTACACTTACCCTTCCTGGGCTCCTCCAATTAGTAATGAGACAACGCCATGACAAGCATGACTATTCTGTGGTGAGTTTCAGAAGCCACTAAAAAGCCTTCACTGCAAACTCTGGCTCTAGAAAATTGATGATTCTTAAATCAGTCCTGGTGAAGTTGCTGTAGTTCCAGTGAACACCCAAAAATCTGTTTTAAGATGCAACCAAGAGTATCTATGTGCCTTCATCAAGAAGCCCTCAGTTGAGATTTCGCTTAAGGACCATATGTATCCTACTTCATCACAAGAATAATTTATAACTTGACCTTCAAAGAGATGAAGTCATTTGTTTCATCTTACACTTTGGGTTCAGTGTAACATTTCAGATGTCCATTTATTATTTACAAAACTTTCCATGAAGCTAGAAATAGGAAATAAAATATACAAGTTAATTAGGTACTTGTATAAATCATGTCTGTGTTGTTCTATAGTGTTGTCCAAGGGAATTTTCTGAAAAATATCAAAGCTGTGGTCATCTGGTGGTACAAAAGAAAAGTTTAATCTAAATAAGGTGTACATCCCATCATCTAAAAAATATTCCAATCAGATTACTTTTGATATAGCCATGTAGTATAACAATTGGAAGTAAATATATATATGTACAACTGAACCCACTAAATAACAGAAGACAGATAAGAATTTCCACTTGATCTTATGGTTTATACTTGTATGATCTCAGTGCACTGAGAAATGCATTTTGTTGCTCTATGGCTAAGGCTTGCTATGATTTCCACCATTAGCACAGTTTAGTTAGAAAAGAAAGCTACACAGTATAAAACTATTAACACATTTGTCTATTTGTGTAGCAGTTTTGCTTAAGCATTTATTTTATTTCATAGTTTTCTGTGATTATGGGTTTCAGTCTGTCTCCCCTATACGTAAAAACAAAAGATTCAGAAATTTACATGAATTATCACTGTTTATACAGGTATAGAAAAAAGTCATATACTCCATTACATCAATTGAAAAGAAATACCAGAGGAAAATTAAAGAATAAAAGTTGAAACTGCTGATATATTCACAAAAGAGAAAAATAAGTTATCTGTGGGAAACCAAAAAGGAAAAAGAACTGAACATTTAAAAAAAAGTAAGAAGAAAATAGTCTCCTAACATCCGGGATATGAAAGATCAAGGTCTATTGGCATTCTAAAATTAAACTAAAGGGAAAAAATTCACAAAGGCAGAAGAAATGTGTACAGTTAGGAAAATATGGAAAAATTAAAACAGAGCAATTTTCATGTTAAAAATAAAATAGAAGACAAGGTTAAAACATACCTTTAATAGCTTCTTTAATTTTCATAGAAGTCCTCAGGGATGGTTTGCTTTTTTGTGTGTGTAAATAACATTATTTATAAAGTTATTCTTGAAAATGAAAAATGATAAATAGGATCTTTTAAGTTATATATTTTTTAATTATAAATAATTTTATACATATATAAAATTCAAAATTCATGTTCATTATTTATTAGTCAATGCAAAATTTATCATTTTTTCAATAAAGAATGTGTCCATTTAATCATTACAATATAATATTACACTTTGTGTGATCATCTCTGTTCACCCTATTTATTTGTTCCCTCATCTATCATATGTTGCACATTTATGATCCACAGTGTTTATTACTTTTCTGCCTTTTTCTAGTCATTCAATTTATCACTGTTGAATTATATGACAAATATATTTTCATTATGAAAAAAATGAAATGACTTTTCAAATTATAATGAGTACATTTTGCTTTCAAGAAAATAATATAAACATTTCAGCTTGAATCATTTTAATGAATTACTTCCAACAGCTGCCAGCTGAATACAAGAAACATGATACTTAGTCAAAATTTGCTTAAGTGAGCCATATGGTTCTCTTGTTACATCTTTATGTCTAGTTGATATATCAGAAATGACTTAACTCATCCATTTCACATTTGTCCCATTTACATCAAAGCTCTCAAGCTCTTTTAGTTTGAGAGGTATGCACTGTCTTTGAAAGTTTCCAACAGACAGCCCAAACAGACGATCAAACAAATCTTTGTCCTCCCACTCTAAAATAGATATCATTTTTGTTATTATCTTGAGCTCTACTTAGAGGTTAACGAGAAATCTTTGTCACTTTAAATCTCTGTATCTTGCTCAGGGTTTGGATCTTGTCTAGATAATAGGGGCAATTTCACTAAATGCCTATTTACTGTCTGCTTCTGCCAGTGCTTGGAGGGCTCCCAGGCACACGAGTCTCCTTAGCTTACCTCAACTGCCACTGTAACTCAGAATTCAGATTTTCTTCTTTTCAAGTGTGTGCACTGTTTCCACCCTACCAGGTCTCCAAGTCTTGGTTCTCTACTTCTTGGGCCTAGGAGGTGGGAAGGTAACTTTTAACCAGTATTATGAACTGAATTTATTAGCAAAACTTGATAAAATAATACCATGGCACACTAATTGTGTCTGGACATGTGTACTACCTATTATTACATATCAAAGGTTATTATTAGATATTTTATTATATCTTTGCCATAGCTAAATATTTAATAAGATTTTAAAATTAACTAATTTATTTTAATTGGAGGCTAATTACTTTACAATATTGTGGTGGTTTTTTCCATACATTGACAGGAATCAGTCATGAATATACGTGTCCCCCCATCCCAAACCCCCGCCCTCTGGGATGTCCCAGTGCACCGGCTTTGAGTGCCCTGTTTCATGCACTGAACTTGGACTAATCATCTATTTCACATATAGTAATACACATATTTCAATGCTGTTCTCTCTAATCATTCCACCCTCGCCTTCTCCCACAGAGTTCAAAAGTCTATTCTTTACATCTGTGTCTCTTGCTGTCTTGCATATAGGGCCATCATTACCACCTTTCTAAATTCCATATATATGCGTTAATATACTGTGTTGGTGTTTTTCTTGCTGACTTACTTCACTCTGTATAATAGGCTCCAGTTTTATCCACTTCATTAGAACTGACTCAAATTCATTCTTTTTATGGCTGAATAATATACAGTTTTGCTCCAAAGTTTTTTTGATTTAGTTAATGCATGACTATTATCTTTACTTATGTGTGGATTTTTCTCAGTTAAGTGTTTTTATTTTTATAAGGGAGAGGATTGTACTAGCAATGAAAAAGTAAGCTCAAAGAAACGGTCAGTTTTATTGGTGTAACATAATACACAAACAAAAATAGTTTAAATTGTTGCCCCAGGGCAGCATCAGCTATCTTATTTCCAAATGAAGTACTTTAGGCAAAGTAATAATATACGAGGTAAATTTTAAAGAATGCAGATATCAAAAATCAAGGTCCCCAGTACAGAGCAAGATCAGACCAGTCCAGGAATAAACACTAAAAACAGCACAAAAATAAAGTAGACATTGAACGTTTTTTCCAAATATGAGGACCTTCATTTGTCTAGAAAGAAAAAGACGTGGAGTTTTATACAAAGAAAGAAAGAAAAGGACTTTTCTTAGTGACAGTATGGAGGTATAGATATTGGAGGTCAAAGGTGGGGAAGACCTTCTTAAGGGCAAATAATAATAAATATTTTATAATATGCATTACTGTGTCAGCAAAATAATAATAGAAGTCCTTAAGAGAAAAGTTTGATTTAAGGAACCAGCAAGAATCCAGAGACTTGAGCTAGGACTCAAGACAGAAACTGCTAATCCCTAGAGATCTTGAAATTTTCTTTGATAAGTATACAGGGTACAAGGGATGGGAGACCAAACTAAGACCCAAGCAAGCTAGGGGTTAAATGGAAAATTTCATGGAGATAGGATATCATCCCAGTGAAAATGAGGAAAAAAACCCTCTTTATAGAGGGAAGCATAAGGAAATTTTAATGTTTTGGCCTGTTCACGGGGAGGAGTAAAATCTCTTTTGAAAATGTATAACCACACAGGTTAGGGGCCTAAAGACTCAGTATTAGTGTTGTATAGGAGACTTCAACCTGAAATTGTATGTTAAAACAATCTTAGGTTGGTAGTATCCCCAGGCACCTGGCAAAAAAAATAAAAGGAACACTTTTTTCAACTTGAGGCTCAAAAAACTTTTTGGTTTATCATCAAAGCTCATAAATTCTGCCAAGACATAAAGTGTTTTGTGCAAGAAACAACATAAACAAAAGAAATAGAATCCAAAGTGCAAAGACAGCAGATATTCTAATTACCAAATAAAGAATATAAAGTGAAGACACATAATGTTTGAAAATATAAAAAAGGGTCTTGGATATATAAGTATGATAAGCAGAATTCTAAAAATGTCCTCTTAAGATTTCTGTCTCCTAATTATTTAGTCAAATATTAATCTATGTACTGCTATAAATCCAACCAGTCCATCCTAAAGGAGATCAGTTCTGGGTGTTCATTGCAAGGACTGATGTTGAAGCTGAAACTCCAATACTTTGGCCACCTGATGCGAAGAGCTGACTCATTGGAAAAGACCCTGATGCTGGGAAAGATTGAGGGTAGGAGGAGAAGGGGACGACAGAGGATGAGATGGTCGGATGGCATCACCAACTCGGTGGACATGGGTTTGGGTGTACTCCGGCAGTTGGTGATAGACAGGGAGGCCTGGCGTGCTGTGGTTCATGGGGTCGCAAAGAGCCGGACATGACTGAACGACTGAACTGAACTGAACTACTATAAAGAGATTTTGCAGATGTGGTTGGTGGTGGTTTAGCCACTAAATTGTGTCTGACTCTTTCTGATCCCATAGACTGTAGCCTGCCAGTTTCCTCTGTCCATGGGATTTCTAGACAAGAATATTGGAGTGGGTAGACATTTCCTTCTCCAGGCGATCTTCCCAACCCAGGGATGGAACCTGCATCTCCTTTAGGCAGATTCTTTCTCACTGAGCCACTTGCAGATGTAGTTAAGTTTATTAATCAGATGACCTTAAAATAGGAGATTATCTTAGATTGTTGTTGTTCAGTCACCAAGTTGTGTCCAATTCTTTGTGACCCCAAGGACTGCAGCACTCAGGGCTTTTCTGTCCCTCAACCTCTCCCAGAGTTTGCCCAAGTTCATGTACACCGAATCAGTGATGCCGTCCAGTCATCCAACCATCTCATTCCACCTAATCTTATTCAGGAGGACTCCATGTGATTATATGAGCCTCCTCAAAAGAGAAAAGGAAGGCAGAAGAGTCAGGTGGTAAGTTGAGACAGAATGGGAAGTCAGAGAGATTTGAAACATGAGAATTGGACACCCTCTCCCCCACTGTTGCTGGCTTTGATGATGAAAAGGGTCACAAGCCAGAGAATGCATGCAGCTTTCAGAAACTGAGACTGACCCTTGGTTAAAACCCAGCAAGGAAACAGAAGCCTCTGTCCTACAGTTGCATGAACTGAATTCAGCCAACATGATAAACTTGGAAATAAATTGCTTTTAAGAGCCTCCAGTAAGGGTCACAGCCCTGCAAACACCTTGATTTAGTCCACTGAGACTTGTGTTGGAAAAATCTGCTAATCTATAGAGCACTGAGATAATAATGAGTAGTGTTTTAAGTCACTACATTGTGGTAGTTTGTTTTGGCAGCAATAAAAGACAAATACAATAAGGAACAAGAGGCTGCGAAAAGTAACCAGATAGATATGAGAAGTTGTCAGATAGAAATTTTAGATAGAAAAAATACAATGATTTAAATTAAAAACTTAATGAATAGGTTAAATAGCACTATACAAACCAGAAAAGGAATTATGTGAATTGAAGGCATACTTTTTTTTTAAATTATTTAGAATGCAACACAGAGATATACAGAACTCTGAAGGGAAGTTAAAAAATGCAAGCTAGAATGAGAAATGTAAAATATATTTAATCATAATTCCAAGAGTAGATCTCAGATGGTAATGCATCTGCCTGCAATGCAGGAGACCTGGGCTCAATCCCTGGGTTGGAAAGATACCCTGGAGAAGGAAACAGTAACCCACTTCAGTACTCTTGCCTGGAAAATCCCATGGATGGAGGATCCTGGTAGGCTACAGTCCATGGGATCACAAACAGTCAGACACAACTAAGCGACTTCACTTTCACCAAGAGTAGATAATAAAAAGAATATGAGAAATGCTGTCACTGAAGATACAGTGGGTGACAATTTTCCAATATTAATGAAAGAAACCAAGTTTTTTTTAGAAAGCATAATGAATCCAAAGCAGGATTTTTAGAAAGGAAATATGCCCTCACCTACATGATAGTGAAATAGTAGAACACTCAAAAGAAAGAGGGTCTGACTTTGAGCAAACTCCAGGAGATAGTGAAGGACAGGGAAGCCTGGCGTGCTGCAATAAATGGGGTTGCAAAGAGTCAGACATGTCTTAGAGACTGAACAACAACAGCAATAAAAGGAAGAAAAGAAGGACTTCCTTGGTGGTCCAGTGGTTAAGACTCATGCTTCCACTGCAAGGGAGCAGGTTCAATCCCTCATCTGGGAACTAGGATCCCAAATGCAACTAAGATCCCATATGCCACACAGCACAACCAAAAGAAAGAAAAGATGATAAAGAGAGAAAGAAGACAGACTACACCCAAGAAACTATAATTAGACAATTAAATCAAGGCTACATCCTCAAGAACAATTGGAAACAATTAAGAATCTCCAAGTGCTAAAACAAAGAGCTATCAACCTAGAATGGTATATCTAGAAAAATCTATGTTTCAAGAATGAAAAACAACTAAGAAATTTCCAAACCAACAAAAACTAAGGGTGCTTACCACATGCAAGGCTCATGAAGATACTTCTAAACCATATATCAAAGGGAAAAGAAAAATAATTCAACACTGAAGGTGTGTGACACAGTAAGAAATGGTGAGTAACCAAACTGGTAAATGTATGGGTTAAAAAAAAGCTAGAATTAAAGTACTGAAAAAGCATAAAAAAATGCAAGTTCAAAGACAAAATATTCTAACGTAGCTCTCAACCTTCCATTTTTTCTTTAGAGCAAAACACTGAATTTAACTAAATCCAAGTCAATTTAGTCATTTCAGTGGTTTTTTTTTTTTTTTCTATTTCAGCTTTTAATTTAGTCAACTTAGGTTTTTTGTTTATTAGATCCCGTATCTTATTCCTTTCTTCTTGCAGTTTTTATCTAAATTCTGTGAACCTTACATGTGAAACTCACCCTGGATGAGGCAAGTTTGAACATATGTAATATAGGTTTCATAACTTTTGCTGTTCTTGCCTACTAATTTTGTCATTTCTATCATTTCTGGTGCTTCTTATTGCTTGATTTTCCTCTCATTTAAGAGCCATAGTTTTGTTCTTTTTCTTCCTGGTACTGTTTTTTTTTTTTTTCTTCAATTGAGAGCCAGACCTTGTTGATTTTACTTTATTAAATACTAGGTATATTGAAGGTATATTTTTATTTCTATAAATATTCTTGAGTGTTATTCGGGGGAACAGTCATTTGGAAACAATTTGCTCTTAAGATTTATTGGGTAAGTTCAAGACAACCTGTACTGGGACTGCCTTTCCCTCACTACTGAGACAACATCTTTCTCAGTGTTTTACTTGATGCTCTGTTACCTTTGAGGTCTTCCACTCTGATTGGAGGGCTTCCCTGGCAGCTCAGATAGTAAAGAGTCTGCCTGCAATATGGGAGAACCAGGTTCAGTCCCTGGGTTGGGAAGATCTCCTGGAGAAGGGAATGGCAACCCACTCCAGTATTCTTGCCTGGAGAATTCCATGGACAGAGGAGCCTGGTGGGCTACAGTCCATGAGTTCGAAAATCATCAGACACAACTGAGGAACTAACACACGCACACACTCTGGTTGGAGCATGAATTATTCCCAGCACTGCGTGAGCCCTTGTGATCACCTCATCTAGTAATTTTAAGTGATTATTTCTTTACCTTCAGGTAGTTTCCTGACAAATATGCTTCGATTAGTATTCAGCAGAATAGGGGACAGGATTTCTGGAGATCTTTCTGTCTTTGCACATCTCTCCTCTCTGATACTCTCCTCTGCAAACTATAGCCAGCTGTCCTCCCCAGACTCCCAACCCTGTCTATTCAACTCAGGTTATCACCAGGTTCTGGCTGGATTCCCCCTTCTTTAAGCTGCTGCCTGGAAACTCTCCCTGTGCTATAAGTTGAAGCAATTATAGGGCTCAACTATTTCCTTCCTTTCAGAGATCACTGTCCTGTTTTGCCTGATATCCAATGTCTGAAAACTGTTATTTTATAAAATTTTTCTTTTTCTTAGTTGTTTTGGGCAGAAGAATAAATCCTTTCCCTAATGTTGCATCTTGATAAGAGTGGAGGTCTCTAGAAGAGCCAAATTTAAATTATAATCCCTTTCCCCCACCAGTAAACTTGGAATCAGGACAAGCTAAGTGAATTGGCTGGTTCTGAAATCTCCAATTTTAATCACTGGTGTACACTGCAGTCTTAAATAAGAGAGTAAATACTACTCTATAAGGAGCCTCTATAGTGGTATTTGGAGGTAGAAAAGGTTCTTCTGTGAGTACAATTTTGAATTTGTTGAGTTTGAGATTTATTCAGCACTTACAAGAGAGTCAAGAAAAACTGACTAAACACACTTGAATAGTCCAAATGTGAAGCTGAGGACTGTGGTCAGACCTTTATTTTTAGCTTAAAATTCAATGTTTCTATAAGATGAAGTGAGTCTAGAACATACAAACACAACACGTAAGAAACTTTTTTCTTTGACTTCAATACTATGATAGCTACCTAATATTTATGTCCTAAATTGTTGATATTTATCTTAACTGAAGTATATTTTATTTACAAGATGTTAGTTTCATCATTGAAACTAACATTCATTCATTGTTAGTATACAGCAAAGTGACTCAGTTATATGTGCATATGTGTTTCTTGCAGATTCTTTTCCCTTATACGTTATTACAAAATATTGAGTATAGTTCCCTGTGCAATACTCTTACTAAACCCAGGTCCAGCTGATCACCGCTCAAAAGCCAATACTTGAGAGAGAAGCATTAGAAAGGAAAAGTTACTTTATTTTGGAGGCCAGCAACCAAGGAATAAGGTGGACTCATGTCCAAACACCAACTCCCAATTGCCACTCAGGCAGCATTGTGTGCTCAGACGTTTAGTCATGTCCGACTCTTTGTGACACCCTGGACTGTGGCCTCCCAGGTTCCTCTGTCCATGAGTTTCTCCTGGCAAGAATACTGGAGTAGGTTGCCATTTCCTCTTCCCAGGGTATCTGCCCAACCCAGGGATCGAACCTGCGTCTGTTGCATCTCCTGCATTGGCAGGTGGATTCTTTACCACTAGTGCTACCTCAAGGGCGAGAGCTTTCAAAGGGGGACTTCGGGGGTGTATTAGCAGAGGGAGGGGACAGAGAAGCACAGTCAGCTCTGAGAATCGTCTCAAAATCAGTCATGTGGTGGTCTGATCAGTGTCACCGTGATTGTTTCAAGTACAGTTAATTTTGAGTTCTAAGATTAATTCCCATTTTTTGAGGCCAGTTCTCAGAATTATATGAAACAAAAGCTTCTGTCATAGCTACAATGTGGTCAGCTTTCTCCACCTGGTAGGGACTTCAGTATCTGCAAAACAGCTCACAGAGTATGACTCAGAATACTACACACAGTCCTTCAGGACTAACTAGAGGTCCTTGATTTTGTTTAATAACTGAACTGTTATTATTTTGCCTTGTGTAAAGGCTCAGAGTTTAAAGTATGACAAAGCTCTAAGGCTAAGGGAGTGCTTAAACATAGTAGGTCCTTGTTCATCTATTTTATATATAGTAGCGTGTATGCATGCATGCTCTGCAATCACATAGGCTGTAACTCATCAGATTCCTTTGTCCATGGAACTTTCCAGGCAAGAATACTAGAATGGGTTGCCATTTCCTCCTCCAGGAATTTTTCCCAACCCAGGGATCAAACTCATATCTCCTGCATTTGGCAGGCAGATTCTTTACCACTGAGCCACCTGGGAAGCCCCAGTAGAGTGTACATGGTAATCCCCAAATCCTAATTTATCTCTCCCCCACTGTTCTCCTCTGATAACCATAAGATTGCTTTCTATGTCTATGAATCTATTTCTGTTTTGTAAGTAAGTTTATTTGTATCATTTTTTAAAAATTCCATATACAAGATATATATAATACTTGTCTTTGTCTTACTTCACTTGGTATGATATTTTGTAGGTCCACAGATGCTGCTGCAGATGGTATCTTTGCATTCTTTTTTATGCCTGAGTAATATTCCATTGTATAAATATACCACATCTTCTTTATCCATTTGGAGAAAACCATAATTTGAAAAGATACACACACCCCAATGTTCATCGCAGTGCTATTTACGATAGTCGATACATGCAAGCAGCCTACATGTCCATTGACAGATGAACGAATGATATAATTTTAAATTATTATTTTAATTTAGAACACAAGATTTCATGGCCATATTTGAAAGTACCTCAGGACAAATATAGTTTCTTGTTTTATGTAAAAAGAATTAGGGGATGTAGAGATTTAAATCTTGGGAAAATTGTTTAGAATAATTAGTCAACCTCAAAGTTTGTTCAACCTGAGGAGGCAAGTCTCTGACAGAAGCTATGGTCTGACAGGAATACTTTATCTTCTCAGTAACAAGGCTTTTTGTGGTTCATCTAACAAATGTTAAATGAATAATAAATAATGGCAGGTTATTCCTCAGGGTTTGGGGAAGTTATTTTTACTACAGTCCTTGACATTCCTCTCCATAAACTTTTATTCTTCATCTCAACTGGGAAAGTAATTGCTTCCGGTCAGAGTTGGGATATACTGGCTGTTTTCCAGAGTTGGGGGTCTACTGGGTATGAATAGCTCTGTCCTCAGGTATCTGGGAAGTTGCTTAGGGATGCCCTAAACTTCCTTCATACAGAACATATTCATGGGTCCTCCTTAGAATTTGAAAAGGGTCAGAATTCATCCTCAGAACTGGAATTGGACAGTCTGTATTACTGAGACTGTGGTTGAGGCTGTATTTGAGACTTAATGTGCTAGATAATTTATACTTCATGTTAAAGCCAGCTTTACAGTTAATATATTCCTGAAGGCTAGTGTTACTTTATATTTACTTCCCCATTTTTTTTTTTAAAGCCAAAACTGTGAGGTTGTAAAGAACTTCGGTCTTCCCACAGGAAGAGACATCTCATTGGCCATGATTTACATTCTATCTCCTATCTCTATTTTATTTTTTATCTTCATATATTCACTTGACTAAATAATTTAAACAAAGGGGAAAAAACTCTATCCAATTCCCTAAAACACTTCTGAGCATTTCTAGTAGCTTACCTTTTAAAATCTGATAGTACTCTACAAAATGTAAAGCAAGCTTTCAAGAAAGAGTATTTTAAACTAGCAATCCTTCATGTTTCTTCTGAAAAGAACATGTATGGAAAGCAGGCATGATAACTAAACAATCAAGTACTGGTTGCTATAATATGGTATTCTATCTTGCACAAGCATCCTCTGAGTCTATTTGCCAAGCATGTATACTGAATCTGTAGTTAGGTGGTTCTGTGGATACAGTAAGAGTATTCAAAGAAGTTTAAAGTAGACTTCAAATTTAGATATTTTTTACTGACATGATAGAGCCAGCATAGTTTATCCAATTTGACACATTATATAGACAAAGTAATTATGTCAAAGGAAGAAAGCTTAACTTAAAAAGATACACTTTTAAAGTGTAGAGTGTGATGATTTGATTTTTATATACTTTGTGGAATGATTACCAAGATCAAGATAATTAGCACATTTATCACCTCATGTAGTTAACTTTGCTTGTGCATGTGTGTGTGCCTGCTGTGTATGTGTGTGGTGAGAATGCTTTTTAAACATAATAAAAATATATATTTTTGAAAGTCAAGACAGAAAGGAAAAACTCATACCTATTAAGAGTATTTAAAATGTTACATCCCTAGACAGTAGGCGGTGCCTAGTGTCTTTAAAATCTCCTCCTCAACTCAGGCTGCAAATATTTAGTGTACCCCTGTCCTTTGCCTATAACAATGGAGAAAACATAATGATGACTGTAGAAAGTTTCAAGGTTTGCAGAAGTTTTCCTGGATGATCAGCCTTCTTTATTAATTGCTAATTACAAAGTACAGCCTTCCATCTTTTATTTCCCTGAGCTGGGTTCTTTTAATATCTCAATTCCAAATGCATTATAGTTATATCTCAATTTTTTGAAGAAAGATCTTAATTCCAGTAGGATTCTTAGTGTCTCTAGTAACACAAGTTGGTCAGGTGTAATTTGAGGGACTCTTCAGCGTTGGTGGGCTTCCCTGGTGGCTCAGAGGTTAAAGCTTCTGCCTGCAATGCGGGAGACCTGGGTTTGATCCCTAGTTTGGGAAGATCCCCTGGAGAAGGAAATGGCAACCCACTCCAGTATTCTTGCCTGGAGAATCCCATGGATGTAGGAGCCTGGTGGGCTATAGTCCACAGGGTCACAAAGAGTTGGATATGACGGAGCAGCTTCACTTTCACTTTCAGCATTGGTAATGTTTTGCATTAACTAAGTGTTAAGAGTTTTGTGGAGTAGATGTAAATATTTCTTACAGTGTTCTGAAAGCCTCTCTCTAATAAGAGTAAATTATGGTTAAAAAAAACACAACAAACGTGGAGATGGAGATTGGGATGGCAGGTGCTGTTGACAGATTGTTTCTAGAGGTACAGGCATCACTTTCCATCTACACCTGAGCTTTGGTGAACTGAAGAGATGCAAGCAGTGCTCTGCAAATGCAGGAGTGATACTGAGCCTCATTTTTCTCTTCCTGTTTTTATTCTTTACAACCCATCTGTTTTTCATTTCTACTATCTGAATGGCTGATGGAGTACCTTTTTAAAGCACTCAGAATGTCAGTGTGTGAATTGAAAGACGCATCACACTATAATTGCGTGTTCTCAAGGGATATCATATTGTTAACTTTTATTAGAGTCTGATTAAGTGTCCCCTAAGAGACAAAGCCACAATATCAGAATTATCAAAGCAATCATCACCAGTATATCTTCTAAATCTTCACCATGAAGAAATGTCAGCTTGTGAGTCAGGAGATTCAATACTTTCTTGTTGACAATTTATAATCCCTTTTTTCAGTTCTCTTAAAAATATATATATAGCAAATGACAATTTAATCACACCCTCTGTCTCTCCAAGTATTGTTTTGAATTCCTGTAAAGGTAAGTATAACAATTCTCAGAAGAGTTGGAAAACCAGCTATTTCCCTTTTGTCGTTGTTCAGTCGCTCAGTCATGTCTGACTCGTTCCGACCTCGTGGACTGCAGCACGCCAGGCTTCCCTGTCCTTCACTGTCTCCTAGAGTTTGCTCAAACTTATGTCCATTGAGTTGGTGATGCCATCCAACCATCTCGTCCTCTGTTGCCCCCTTCTCCTCCTACTCTCAATCTTTCTCAGCATCAGGGTCTTTTCCAATGAGCCAGCTCTTCTCATCAGGTGGCCAAACTATTGGAGCTTCACCTTCAGCATCAGTCTTTCCAATGAATATTCAGGGTGGATTTCTTATAGAATTGACTGGTGTGATCTCGCTGCTGTCCAAGGGACTCTCTAGTCTTCTCAAACGCCACAGTTCGAAAGCATCAATTCTTCAATGCACAGACTTCTTTATGGTCCAACTCTCACATCCGGACATGACTACTGGAAAAACCATAGCTTTGACTATGTGGAACTTTACTCAGTTGTTTCCTGTTTCTCAGAGGTTAGAATTAGCTGTGGGATGATTTAACCCATTTAACATGAACCCAAAGCAAGACCTTGTGATGGGTTCTAGGATTTCTTCATGAAAATGCATCACTGTAATACATATTACTGTCTTTCTTAGGGAAAAATGTTAAAAATCAACAATGATATTCTGGAAAAGACCATTTAGTCTGCATTTTCACTTTTGGGAAAAATATGAGCTCATGGAAATCTTTGATATTAGAAGTTCATTCATTGATCAGTTAACTTTATTGAAGATATTACCAGGTATAATCATATGAGTAGAGTTGTGGAAGCCTGGGTGAGGAAGTAAGGTTAAGAGAGACTTATGTAAAAAGTGCAGTAAGATTTTTGCACAGTTTTATCTAAATATTATCAAAATTCTTTACATTTGCTTTAATTGTTGTTCTGTCCCTCGGCTGTGTCCGACTCTCTGCAGCCCCGTGGACTGCAGCATGCCAGGCTTTCCTGTACTTAGTATGATTATCTAACTTAAGGTTAGGAGAGTAAAGAACAAAATTCTAAAAGATATGTGCACCCTTATGTTCATTGTAGTGTTATACATTCCATATATATCAATTTTATCTATTTAAAATTTTATAATTATGAAATACTCCAAACATATAGAAAAGTACTATTAACAACAACAGTGTATCCACCATCCCATGGACCCATTGTGCAAATTTTAAAGCTTAAGAAATTAACAAATTAATTAGCAATTAGATTGTTTTAAATATTTGTTCCATATATTTTCCCAAAAGAAATAAGCAACTAAAGCCCCCTAACTACATCACTCATTAATAGAGAAATGCAAATCAAATCTACAATGAGATATCACCTCACACTTTCCAGAATAGCTATCATCAAAAAATCTACAAACAATAAATGCTGGAGAGGGTATGGAGAAAAGGGAATCCTCTTCTCTGTTGGTGGGAACGTAAATTGATATAGCCATTATGGAAGCCAGTATGAAGATTCCTTAAAAGCTAGGAATAAAACTACCATATGACCCAGCAATCCCACTACTCCGTATATACCCTGAGGGAACCAAAAGTGAAGAAGACACATGTGCCCCAATGTTCATTGCAGCATTATCCACAATAACTAGGACATGGAAGCAACCTAAATGTCCATCCACAGATGAATGGATAAAGAAGTTGTGGTGCATATATACAATGGACTATCACCCAGCCATAAAAAGGAACTCAATTTGAGTCAGTTCTGATGAAGTGGATGAACCTGGAGCCTATTACACAGAGTGAAGTAAGTCAGAAAGAGGAAAACAAATATCATATATTAATGCATATATATGGAATCTAGAGAGAAAGTACTGATGAACCTATTTGCAGAGCACTAAGACATAGAGAACAGACTTATGGACACAGAGGTGGGGGGAGGAAGGAGAGAGTGGGATGAATGGAGAGAGTAATATGGAAACGTATGCACTACCATATGCAAAATAGATAGCCAAATGGGAATTTGCTGTTATGACCCAGGGAACTCAAACTGGGGCTCTGTAACAACCTAGAGGGGTGGGATGGTAGGAGGCAGGTTCAAGAGGAAGGGACATGTGTATAACTATGTCTGATTCATGTTGATGTATGGCAGAAACCAACACAATATTGCTAAGCTATTATCCTTCAATTAAAGAATGATACCTGCCTTAGAAAATTAAGCCCCCTAACTCATTACTGTCACCAGAGGTAATCAATAACCCCAATTTGATGTGTATCACCCATCTATGTATGATTTCAGACTCTCTACATCTGTATGTGTGCGTATGTATATACATAAATACATGTATATATATATATGTATATATATATACATACATACATATATATAGCCTTCCCTGGTTGCTCAGCAGTAAAGAATCATCCCACCCATGCAGGATATGCAGGTTTGATCCCTGGATCAGGAAGGACCCCAGGAGAAGGAAACAGCAATCCACTCCAGTATTCTTGTCTGGGGATTCACATGAACAGAAAACCCCTGGCAGGCTATAGCTGATAGGGTTGCAAAAGGTCAAACATGACTTAGTAACTAAATAACAACATATATGTAGCAATTTATAATATCATGTTTAGAATTTTTAAAATTTTATAAAATTATTTTCTGGATGTACTTTTACAATACATTTTTAGTAACTGTATTAATAGCTTATATTCTAGTTTATTCTTTTGAATTTCCTACAGCACTAGGTTTTAACTGAAAATTTTATCAATTCTTCTGATGATGGACAATTTTTTTTCCTAGTAATAACCTTGCATGTGGCTTGTTGTACACATAGATGGGTTTTTCTAGAGATGATCACTATAATTGAAATTGCTCAGTTCTAGAGTGTAAGAGTTGATGCTTTTGAACTGTGGTGTTGGAGAAGACTCTTGGGAGTCCCTTGGACTGTAAGGAGATCCAACCAGTCCATCCTAAAGGAGATCAGTCCTGGGTGTTCATTGGAAGGAGTGATGTTGAAGCTGAAACTCCAATACTTTGGCCACCTGATACGAAGAGCTGACTCATTGGAAAAGACCCTGATGCTGGGAAGGATTGAGGGCAGGAGGAGAAGGGGATGACAGAGGATGAGATAGTTGGATGCCATCACCGACTCAATGAACATGGGTATGAGTGGATTCCGGCAGTTGGTGATGGACAGGGAGGCCTGGCATGCTGTGGTTCATGGGGTCGCAAAGAGTCGGACACGACTGAGTGACTGAACTGAACTGAGAGTGTAAACATGTCCAGTTTTACTAGATATCACCTAGTTGCTTTCAGAAGTGGCTATAGTCATTTATTCTCCCGACAGCCATAGATGAAATTTTCTATTCGCTCACATCCTTGTCAACATTTATTGTTAGAAATTTTATCTTGATGTTACGTTAACATTTCCCTAATGTGTTGTGAGACTGAGCATTTCTTCATATACTTCTTAACCCTTGGGATTTCATGTTCTTTGAATTGTCTGTAACTATATTTTCCTTAATTTCCTACTATTTCTTTTTAACATTTCTAATAATTATTTAAATAATAATATTTATGGTTGGCAACTTTTAAAAAGCTTTTCCTGGTGTATTATCTTTGAATGAAATTGTCCATTTTAATACAGTAAAATGTGCTTTTTCCTTTAGGAGTGGTGCTTTTTTGCCTTTTTTGATCCTTATGGATATACTCTGTGCAACTTCCTTAAGAAAAACCTCCCTGCCCACAATGCCATAGAGCTGTTCTGTTATGTTTTGCAGCAATTCTCACATAAGCAACGTAAAATTAGCTTATAAATTTTTTCTTTTTATCTTTGTCCAATTTTATTAGGTTATATTACTCTTATTACACGAGTTGAGTATCTTTTCTACTTTTTCTATTCTCTGGAATCATTTATGTTAAACATAGAGTGTCATTCTTCTAAGAATGAGAAAAATTTACTACATATTTAGAATTTTCTTCCAAAATTTATTATGAAAATTGTCAAATAAACAGCAAAGCTGAAGGAGTTTTAGTGAACATTCCTGTACCTACCACCTAGATTCTACCATTAATGTTTTAGTCTACTTGCTTTACCACATATGTCTGTTCACCCTCCTGTCCAATAAGATTTCCATTAGTAAATTGATTTTAAATGCTGATTCTGCTTTAATGTTATAAATCAAATAAAATTTTTAAAAAATTTGTTATGAGTGACTTTTGCTTTAGTTTTCAAAATTATTGGAATAAAGTTTGTAACATTATCCTTGCTATTTTGTCTATGGTATTTGTACCTATGCCCTGTCTCTCTTTTTTGTTTTTATGAATTGATTGATCATAAGCTAGTTCACAAAACAAGTTTCAACAAATTACAAAAAATTAATTTTAGACAGTGTACTCTAACCACAAGCCCATAAAATAAGTAGCTAACAACAAAGAGGTAATTCAAAATAACTCCATATTTAGAAATTTTAAAAACACTTCTAATAAATTTTAATGCAGCTTCAATTGCATATTATGTGGTTGTATGTGTTATATATGTTTTATATGTTACTTGCCAGAAACAGGTTTATGCTCTCAGCATTTATTGCTCCCATCTGATCTGTGATTATATTCAATATGCATTTTCTTTTGTACTACATTTGTTCAGATCTCATTTTATGCACTTTAATCAGCCTCTATAGTTTTATTCTTATAGGTTCCATGCTGGTTTTATGTTATTGATGTCATTATCAGCAGAACAAACACTTTTCAGCTGAGCTACTCTTTGTGTGGAATTCCATACAACATTCCACTAGTTCACCATAACCAGCACACACCTCCCTTTGCTCATCTCATCATGGCTAAAAACCATCATTCCATCTGTTCTTGCTGGGAGATGGCATGTATCATTGATTTTTCTTACTCAGATTTCTGTTCATATTCAGATTGCCTATGCTTCTTCTGACTGAAAAGAGGTTGGTTGAAGAGCATTTGCTGGACATGAAGAATAACCGTAGTGTATTGCTCTTACTGGTATCTCAGAAAAACACAGTCCTCTTATAGGTAAATAGGTTTTCCCCCAGATATTTATTTTCCCCTAATGTTTAGAATTGACAACATGAATACTTCTGGACTGGGAAGACTGCACTTATGCTTTTTTTATTTGGTTAGTCACAAAATACTTATTAGATTTAAAGCCAGATTGGGACTTAGCATTAATAAAAACAGTATCTCATACTTACTGAGTGTTTATTGTGTAGCAGGCATGGTTCTAGGGGATTTACACATATTCATACTTGCTCATATATATGAGATGTGGATATTTTATTTCACAATAAATCATAACAACACTTCACTTTCCCCCTACGGTGAGACACATCTGATGTTTGTCTTCCCAATTTCTTAAAAGTGGAAAATTTAATTTAGTGCAGATTCAATGTCCACAGGGCTAGTTATAAAAAAGTTTTCATCATTTTCCTCTTGCCCTTTTGGTTAAGATTAAGTCAAGATCACCACAGTGTATTAGATTAACATAATTTCAGTTATTATTTGCATAGGCTATGAAAAAATTCAAAGTCAATAAAGCACAACTTAATTATTTGGCCTTTAGTATACTTAAAGTCTTGTCCTATTGACTATAGAAGATTATAAATAGTCCTCATGATATTTTTTATTATTTTCTTCTGTATTCATTTGATGCTGTTTACTAATGCTATATCCACTGCCTTTGTGTGCTTACTTAATGGCTTTTGTTCATGTTCAAATAGATGAGAGCAAATTATGTACATAGTCCTCATACATTCTGTGGAGACAGGATCTGGCTTTATTGTGCTTTCCTGCAAACTGAGATCTCCATTTGGGGATTGTTTCCTAATGTTGGTAACCATGTACTTGCCTTTCCTTTTTAAACTGCATGATGTAGCTATTAGTTGCAGAACCACCAAGTCCAGGGTTTTAACCCCTTTTTGTTTTCTCATGTGGGCCCTTTTTAAAGTCTTTATTAAATTTGTTACAATATTGCTTCTGTTTTACTGTTTCACATTTTGCTTTTTTTGGCCATGAGGCATGTGAGATCTTAGTTCCCCAACCAGGGATGGAACCCACATCCCCTACTTGAGAAGGCAAAGCCTTAACCACTGGATCACCAGCGAAGTCCCTTAACTCTCTTTTGAGTCAAATTCTCTTCTTTTTTAGTTCTTTTGAACTTTTAATTTTGTATTGGGGTATAGCTTTTCAACAACGCTATGACAGTTTCATATGAACAGTGAAGAGTGAGTCAAATTTTTCCAGCTTACTCTTCGTCTTCTTTATTGTGGGCAAGAAAAGATAAATGGTTGCTTTCAGCCAGAATCTGTCCCACATCCGGTCTTATACAGCTTCGTGAAGAGGCAGGAGCCCCTCCACCAACCATTAATGAAAAGAAGAAGTAAAATAAAACATGCAGCCAGTGACATGCTTTAGAATTTCTTCTTTGAGGAGACCCTGTTCTTTGTTACACGTCTGCTCACTTTGAAGAATTAGTTTACTAAATCATCTTTGAATGGCCTTCCTCTTCCTTCAGTATAAATCAGCTCAGTTCCGTTCAGTTGCTCAGTTGTTTCAGGCTCTTGGCGACCCCATGGATTGCAGCACACCAGGCCTCCCTGTCCATCACCAACTCCCAGAGCTTACTCAAACTCATGTCCATCGAGTCGGTGATGCCATCCAACCATCTCATTCTCTGGCATCCCCTTATCCTCCTGCCTTCAATATTTCCCAGCATCAGGGTCTCTTCTAATAAGTCAGTTCTTTGCATCAGGTGACCAAAGTATTGGAGTTTCAGCTTCAGCATAAGTCCTTCCAATGAATATTAGGAACTGATTGCCTTTAGAATGGACTGGTTGGATCTCCTTGCAGTCCAAGGGACTTCCAAGAGTCTTCTCTAACACCACAGTTCAAAACCATCAATTCTTTGGTGCTCGGCTTTCTTTATAATCCAACTTTCACATCCATACATGACTACTGGAAAAACCATAGGTTTGATTAGACCAAACTTTGTTGACAAAGTAATGTCTCTGCTTTTTAATATGCCCCTAGGTTGGTCATAACTTTTCTTCCAAGGAGTAGCAGTTCAGTCACTCAGTTGTGTCTGACTCTTTGTGACCCTATGAACCACAGCATGCCAGGCCTCCCTGTCCATCACCAGCTTCCACAGTCTACCCAAACCCATGTCCAATTGAGTCAGTGATGTCATTCAACCATCTCATTCTCTGTCATCCGCTTATCCTCCTGCCCTCAATCCTTCCCAGCATCAGGGTTTTTTCCAATGAGTCAACTCTTCACATGAGGTGGCCAAAGTATTGGAGTTTCCAGTTCAACATCAGTCCTTCCAATGAACACCAAGGACTGGTCTCCTTTAGGATGGACTGGTTGGATCTCCTTGCAGTCTAAGGGACTCTCAAGAGTCTTCTCCAAGGAGCAAGTGTCTTTTAATTTCATGGTTGCAGTCACCATCTGCAGTGATTTTGGAGCCCCCCCCAAATAAAGTCTGTCACTGTTTCCACTGTTTCCCCATCAATTTGCCATGAAGTGATGGGGCCAGATGCCATGATCTTAGTTTTCTGAATGTTGAGTTTTAAGTCAACTTTTCCACTCTCTTCTTTCACTTTCATCAAGAGGCTCTTTAGTTCTTTGCTTTCTGCCATAAGGGTGATGTCATCTGCATATCTGAGGTTATTGATATTTCTCCCAACAATCTTGATTACAGCCTGTGCTTCATCCAGTCCAGCGTTTCTCATGATGTACTCTGCATATAAGTTAAATAAGCAGGGTGACAATATACAACCTTGACATACTCCTTTCCCGATTTGGAACCAGTCTGTTGTTCCATGTCCAGTTTTAGCTGTTGCTTTTTGAACTGTATACAGATTTCTCAAGAGGCAGGTCAGGTGCTCTGTTATTTCTGTCTCTTTAAGTATTTTCCACAGTTTATTGTGATCCACACAGTCAACAGCTTTGGCGTAGTCAATAAAGCAGAAATAGATGTTTTTCTGGAACTCTCTTGAATTTTCAATGATTTAATGGATGTTGACAGTTTGATCTCTGGTTCCTCTTCCTTTTCTAAATGCAGCTTGAACATCTGGAAGTTCTTGGTTGAACTGTTGAAGTCTGGCTTGGAGAATTTTGAGCATTACTTTGCTAGTGTGTGAGATAAGTGAAATTGTGAGGTAGTTTGAGCATTGTTTCACATTGCCTTTCTTTGGGATTGGAATGAAAACTGACCTTTTCCAGTCCTCTGGCCACTGTTGACTTTTTCAAATTTGCTGACATATTGAGTGCAACACTTTCACAGCATCATCTTTTGGGTTTGAGATACCTCAACTGGAATCACCTCCACTAGCTTTGTTCGTAGTGATGCTTCCTAAGGCCCACTTGACTTTGCATTCCAGGATGTTTGGCTCTAGGTGAGTGATCACACCATCGTGATTATCTTTGTCATAAAGATCTTCTTTGTATAGTTCTTCTGTGTATTCTTGCCACCTCTTCTTAATATCTTCTGATTTTGTTAGGTCCATACCATTTCTGCCCATCTTTGCATGAAACAGCCCCTTGGTATCTCTAAATTTCTTGAAGAGATCTCTAGTCTTTTCCATTCTATTTTTTTCCTCTATTTCTTTGCACTGATCACTGAGGAAGGCTTTCTTATCTCTCCTTACTCTTCTTTGGAGCTCTGCATTCAAATAGGTATATCTTTCCTTTGCTCCTTTGCCTTTTACTTCTCTTCTTTTCACAGCTATTTGTAAGGCTTCCTCAGACAACCATTTTGCCTTTGTGCATTTCTTTTTCTTGGGGATGGTGTTGATCCCTGCCTCCTCTCCAATGTCACAAACCTCCATCCATAGTTCTTCAGGCACTCTGTCCACAAGATTTAATCCTTTGAATCTATTTCTCACTTCCATTGTATAACCATAAGGAATTTGATTTAGGTCATACCTGAATGATCTAGTGATTTTTCCTCCTTTCTTCAATTTAAGTCTGAATTTGGCAATAAGGAGTTCATGATCTGAGCCACAGTCAATTCCCAGTCTTGTTTTTGCTGACTGTATAGAGTTTCAAATCAGGGTTCTCAAAAACTACATGGTTGACATTTTAGTTCAGCTAAGTGTTTTGTGCATGTGAGTGAGGAGCTGTCCTGTGTGTTGTGGTATGCCTGGCATACCCTGTAGATCTACCCTCTAGATCCCAGAAGCTAATGCCTTCCATTTGTGGCAACCAAAAATATCTCTGAACTTTGTGAAATGCCCCTACACAGGCAAAATTACCCCCAGCTAAAAACCGCTGACATATATTTAATTATGCATACATGTAATTGCAGTTATAGACAATATTAACCTAATTTTGTTGTTGTTTAGTTGCTAAGTCATGTCCAACTCTTTTGCAACCCCATGGACTGTAGCATAGAAGATAAATAATTACAGAAATCAGAGTGGCTGTTATAACAAAATTTGATTTGAAGTTTTATATTTAAAGCAAATAGAATATTTTTTAACAGATCATATTGACAAAAAGGTAAAATAATTTATGACAAAGAACACTGCATTATAGCCACCTGGGTATAGCAGCTAGTTGTTAGGCATTTGTATAATAGTAACTGAAATACACTGCTCATTCCTTTTTTCAATGATTGTATTTATTTATTTACTGGTTGTGCTGGGTCTTCTTTGCTGCAGGGGCTTTGCTCTAGTTGTGGAGAACAAGGGCTGCTCTCCAGTTGCAGTGCACGGGATTCTGATTGCAGTGACTTCTCTTGTTGTAGGGCATGGGCTCGAGGGCCTGTGGGCTCAGTAGTTGCAGCTCCCAACCTCTAGAGCACAGGCTCAATAATTGTGGCATACGGGTTCAGCTGCTCTGCGGCATGTGGGATCTTCCTGGATCAGGAATAGAACCTGTGTCTCCTGCACTGGCAAGCGGATTCTTTGCCAGTGAGCCGTCAAGGAAGCCCTACACTGCTCATTCTTTCCCGCAGCAATTGTGGAGTGATTCCCCTGCCCTAGAAACTGTGCAGAAGACAGAGATTCCAACAATGAAAATGAAGCAAAACAGTCCTTTTTTTCAAGTAAACTGCTGTTCTCAAAGGTAGTTTTTCTAAAGATATAATCTTCATAAATTTAAAGAATGTAAGCATAGTATTGAATAAAAGTTTAATTCTACATTTTGTCAATTTCTTAGTTTTTGCCAAGCTGTTATGTACCTTGCAGGTGTCCATAAACAGTAAAATTTCACTAATTTTACTGAGCAAAGGAAAAGCTGTTGTTTAGTTTTTTTTTTTAATTATTTAATAAGTCTTTTCTCATTTCCTAGTGTTGTTCAAACTAATAAAAATCTGTCACCTCAAAGTTTTAGAAATAAATTTTAAAGCCTAGAAAAACATGATTTGAAATTGGCTCATCATTTGTTCATTATTATATAGTTTTCTTCAATTTACATATTTCCTTAATATTATGTATATATTCAAAACATAACCTGATATTACACGCATTTCATTCATTTTCATGAATGTAGGTTTCTTTGTATGACCATACCATGAAGTATTAGTATTTCCTCCACTGATCAACATCGAGAACATTTGCAATGTTTGTGTACTTGTGTAAGAATTTCTTTTCTGTAGATGTTTAGTGCTATATGACCACCTTCATCTTTACTACATGTTGCCAAGGATCCTTGAAAGTAGTTACATCAGTTTCAACTCCTACCAAAATTACTGATAATTTCCCTCTCATTCTTTGCAACAGTTAATATTTACAGCTTTCCTATAAGCCTATAAGCCAATAAACCAATCTGGCCGGTGGATAACCAGCATGGGCTTCCATTTGCAACCTTGTCTCAGGCCCCACGAATGTTAGGGATGTTCTGTGTCCATATATGTTTCTAGGCTTTCTATACTGTTTCATTGGTCTGTTTGTCTGCTCCTGTTCTATTAGCACACTGGCTTAAGCAAAAGGACAGCTAATCAAAACAGCAATTCCTCCACCAATTTTGTTAGAAATTATTTCATTCTTGTTATCTATCTCTCTTTTTTTGTTTTTTTTTTGGAGCCAACTTATAAAGTTAAAAAAAAAGAAGTCTTCTTTAAGCTATCACTTTAAAAATCAATGATTTTATTCTCCTTTACATGTGAAAGTTTCCTTTTAGTCAGATTTAGGAATTGTGTCACATTGAAACTCCTTCACGTTAGTTCTGTCTTGGCCTCTAAGTCAGTGGTTCTAGATTAGAGGTGATTTTGCCCTCCAAGGGACATTTGGCAACGTCTGGAGACAGTTTTGGTTGTCACAACTAGAGTAAATATTGTCCCTGTAATCTATTGGTTAGAGATCTGGGATGCTGGTAAACTTTCCACAGTGCACAGAGCAGCCTCCACAACACTCTGTTTGACCTAAAATGTCAATACCGCCAAGGTTGCGAATCTTTATTTCAGATAACATAAGGACATGTAGCACCGATTATGACACACACATGCGTATCAGTGTTTGTATATGTTTGTGTGTGCATGTGTGTGAATGTATTTTAAACAGTACTTAGTCAACTGCTTTCTTACTCAATGCCCTTTACCTGAGATTCTGAAAGCAATTTACCAACATTATTTTGTTAATCCTGATCCAGTGCTCTAGAAACAGGTGATAACTTGATTATGCTTCTTTTATTAATTCAGTGAGCTTTACCAGTATTCATTACAAAAGAAAAAGTATTGAAAAACTGTATCCCGTGAAGTTTTCTACGTGGTAGTTGATTTTTTCTTCCTTTCTTCTGCTTATAAATGTTGGATGACTGCTTTTCAGGCAAAATTTTTCTTCCTACTTTTCAGCATGCTATTGAATTCTAAGACCCTAATTCTTAGTACAGAAAGGAATCTAGTTTTAACACACATTTTAAATTTTTATTTTGATGGGTAGAAATATTTTCATGCTTCAGTAAAACTCTAAGGAAAAATTTTTACAAAAAACTGTAATGGTTTAGTAATTAGAATCCTCCAGGAAAGTAGATATTGTAAAGGAATTTACTAATCAAGATAAAACAATGCCACTAGGTTTTAGGTTTCACTAGACTTCATTTCAAAACTTGATGTTTACACTCATTATCAGAGAAATGCAAATCAAAACTACAATGAGGTACCATTACACGCCAGTCAGGATGGCGGCTATCCAAAAGTCTACAAGCAATAAATGCTGGAGAGGGTGTGGAGAAAAGGGAACCCTCTTACACTGTTGGTGGGAATGCAAACTAGTACAGCCACTATGGAGAACAGTGTGGAGAGTCCTTAAAAATCTGGAAATAGAACTGCCATATGACCCAGCAATACCACTTCCGGGCATACACACTGAGGAATCCAGATCTGAAAGAGACACGTGCACCTCAATGTTCATCGCAGCACTGTTTATAATAGCCAGGACATGGAAGCAACCTAGATGCCCATCCGCAGATGAATGGATAAGGAAGCTGTGGTACATATACACCATGGAATATTACTCAGCCATTAAAAAGAATTCATTTGAATCAGTTCTAATGAGATGGATGAAACTGGAGCCCATTATACAGAGTGAAGTAAGCCAGAAAGATAAAGAACATTACAGCATACTAACACATATATATGGAATTTAGAAAGATGGTAACGATAACCCTATATGCAAAACAGAAAAAGAGACACAGAAGTACAGAACAGACTTTTGACTCTGTGGGCGAAGGTGAGGGTGGGATGTTTCGAAAGAACAGCATGTATATTATCTATGGTGAAACAGATCACCAGCCCAGGTGGGATGCATGAGTCAAGTGCTCGGGCCTGGTGGGCTGGGAGGACCCAGAGGAGTCGGCTGGAGAGGGAAGTGGGAGGGGGGATTGGGATGGGGAATACGTGTAGCTCTATGGCTGATTCATATCAATGTATGACAAAACCCACTAAAAAATAAAAAATTAAAAAAAAAAAACCAAAAATAAAACTTGATGTTTGAGAACTTGTTTGGAGGTTCTAGCAGGGGAGCGCAGCTACTCGTATACCCTTGACCGAAGACCGGTCCTCCTCTATCGGGGATGGTCATCCTCTTCGACCGAGCGCGCAGCTTCGGGAGGGACGCACGTGGAGCGGTGAGGGAGGAAGGGGACACCCGCCTAGCCAGCCAGATCAGCCGAATCAACCCTGGCGATCAATGGGGTGACAGATGTCACAACCAGATCGCCCTCACATCCCAAAACTTGATGTTTGAAAGCAAAACATTTTGCAGGAATTCCGAAGGGTTTATTATGAAAGCGTTTGATGATTCTTAAGGAACCATATATCTGAATGTGGCTATAAAAGACAATTTCATGCTGAGGTTACTGGTTGTAAAGGCAAGTCCATCATCCTTGTTCTCACAGCTGGTGGGTGGAGGTATACTTGGGAATGGGTCATAGTTAATTTTATGTGTCAGCTTGGCTGGACCACGAAGTCCCAATCTGTGGATAGATATTTTTTCTGGATATGCCTATAAGAGTGTTTTTGGATGAGAGTAACATTTAAATTGGAACTTTGAATAAAGAAGATCACTTTCTAATGTATGGGTGGGCCTCATCCAATCAGGTGTGTTCTAAATAGAACAAAAGACTGACATCTTTTGAGCAAGAGAAAATTCTACAGCTGATGACTTGTGCATATGAACTGCTGTATCAGTTCTTCTCTCAGTCTCCAGCCTGCCAGCCCACCTGTGGATTTTAGATTTGCCAACTTCAATAAACACATGAGCCAATTCCTTAAAATAAATTTCTTCCTAAGTTATATACGCATCCTATTTATTTTGTTTCTCTGGAGAACCCTGAAAAGTACAATATGTAAAGAAGTGATTTATGGTGTATAAGCAGTATGTAGAAAGATAGATGGATAAACATATACTTTGATCTAAGCAGAATTAGACACAGTGGTGAGCAGCCAGTTGTGGTTTCTTTTATTCAAACTATTATTTTACACATTTTTTCCATCTTCTCTATTTTCAGATCCCATCATATTTGCTGTGAGTTTCACAAACATGCTGAGATAAATACTACATACTCAGCTCTCCTTCCTTCCTGGACACATGGGAAACTAAACTTCCTAGGAGTTCTTGCAGTTAGGGGCATCAGATTACTAGTCTTGACCAAAGGACTGTGTCATGTGCAAGATGAAGGAGTGAAAACCTCTCAGTGCAATTCTCCAGTCTCCCTCTTCCTCTCCTGCAACAAACTCTGAAACCTCATGCTGAAATGTCAATGCCCCTCATACCAGAGATTTGTTGTGACTTTGTGGAGCAGAGCCTGCCTCTGTCCAGCTTTGAACATGTGACATGGTACAGAAATAAACTTTTATTGTATTAAACCACTGGAATTCATGGCTAATGGTTTACCACAGTATAACCTACCTTATCCTGACTAACATGTTTGCCAGTGCTTCCTTGCTCACACTATATAAATACTACAAGGAAAGTCAATTGCAACTATATCCTAATGAAACATGATAAGATTCTCTAAAATAACAAGTTGAATACATAATTAATGTAATAAATAATTAACATAGTAAGTTTTAATATTAATATTACCACTGTTATTTGCTGTTTTGACAATTGAATTCAAATGTATTTAAATCAGTTTCTGTGTATAGACACATCTCTTCTGTCTCACACTTTTTCTGACATTGTCCGAATAATTTTAATTCCCTGTGCCACTATTTTCACAACATCATTTCAGTTCAGTTCAGTCACTCAGTCATGTCTGACTCTTTGTGACCCCATGAATCGCAGCACACCAGGCCTTCCTTCCTATCACCAGCTCCCAGAGTTTACTCAAACTCATGCCCATTGAGTTGGTGATGCCATCCAGCCATCTCTCTGTCGTCCCCTTCTCCTCCTGCCCCCAATCCCTCCCAGCATCAGGAACTTTTCCAATGAGTCAGTTCTTCACATGAGGTGGCCAAAGTATTGGAGTTTCAGCTTCAGCATCAGTCCTTCCAATGAACACCCTTTAGGTGTTCTAAACACCTTAGGAGAATGAATCTCCTTTAGGATGGGCTGGTTGGCTCTCCTTGCAGCATAATGGTATACAAATTAGAAAATTAACTAGTTTTTGGATAGTGTAAGCTTCTCAGAAGAAAGCACTTAATAAATAACAGCATAAGTTTTAGCTGAAGCTGATCTTCCAAGGCACAAAGAAGTGGTGGTTACATTATTTTAGACACATATATGTATCATAAGGTGATACAAATTGACATTTTATACAAACTGACTTAGCTCTTTCTTCTACTTCCTCTCCTTCTGGCAATGATAAAACACAGGTATCACAATATTTCTCTAGTTCCTGAGCTAGCCTTCCCACCTACAAGACAGAGATTTACTTTTCAGGGGGGGAGAAACCTCACACTTTATAGCTCAAACTAAAAAAATTCTTGGTCATTTGCACTGCTAGAATAAAACACCTTTCCAAACCTAAAAGGAGTGAGAAGGGTGCTGGATTCATTTTACTCCCTGGGTGCAAGCCCTAGATCTAAAAATTCTTATTTTGTGATGCTGAACTAGTCATTTAGTCTCCCTTACTTTCATTTTCCTCAATCTAAAAATACATTTATAAGTATGTAGTTATATGGTTTCATCTGGCACTTAATAATTACACAAAATTATATGTTGATGGAATAAATACAAAAACATATGGGTGGGTAGTAGTTATGAAATAAGATTGAAATAATGTTTATGTAAAATATTTTCTAAATGATTAGGTACTATAGAGATAAAAGGTATTATCAATGAATGGTTTTGAAAACAATATTTTTAATGTTTGTTAGATATGATTCTAAACACTAATAGATTATCAACATAGAAGAATTCTTATGGAGCATGTAAGCATTTAGTGAATTACTCAAAAGTTGGGGAATTCCCTTCTGTAGCAGCCTAAGCAACAGGGGCTCCTATACCTCACCGTGCCTATCCCTTAATATGCATGTTAACATCATATTTGAACTTCGAGATGGAGATGGAGTGTCTCAGAGAAGCTACATTGTCTTGAAAATTTCCATCCCAAGTTTCCCTTCACTCACCCTATCCCCATCCTCCAGGAAAACACCTGTTAACCACACTACTTCTATGAGGAAACTTATAGTAACAACAGAGGATTTCATGCCCACACGGACATTCACATTTGGGCATCAAAGCAAAAATTCTGCCAGTCAAAGTTAAATATGTAAGGAAGATTTTATTCAAAGCTATTAAAACAGTTGCATAAGGCCAGACCTGAGTCTGAATTCACTGCTACTGAAACAAAAGGCAGGAGAGGTTTTTTTTGTTTACTTTTGTTTTTGTTTTCCATTTATTTTTATTAGTTGGAGGCTAATTACAATATTGTAGTGGTTTTTGCCATACATTGACATGAATCAGCCATGGATTTACATGTGTTCCCCATCCTGAACCCCCCTCCCACATCCCTCCCCATCCCATCCCATGATGCATGAGACAAGTACTCGGGGCTGGTGCTCTGGGCAAGAGAGTTTTTAAGCGATGAGGTGAGATTATGGAAGAGTATTGGAGGACATCGCAGGAAAGTTTGGTTAATGCAATGTCTGGAGTCATTGAGTTATTCCTCGGTTTGCAAATAGATATTTTTCTCTGTGATGCCATCTGTGTTTGCTAATAGGCACCCATACCTGGTGGTTCAGACGGTAAAGAATCTGCCTGCAATGTGGGAGTCCTGGATTCGATCCCTGGGTTGGGGAGATTCTGTGGAGAAGGGAATGGCAACCCACTCCAGTATTCCTTGCTGGAGAATTCCATGGACAGAGGAGTCTGGCAGGCTACAGTCCATGGGGCTACAAAGAATAAGACATGACTGAATGAATAACACACCCATAGATGTTAAATGGGACTTCCTAGGTGACTCTAGTGGTAAAGAACCGCTTGCCAATGCCAGAGATGTAAGAGACCATGGGTTTGATCCCTGGGTTGGGAAGATCCCCCAGAGAAGGGTGTGCAACCCACTCCAATATTCTTGCCAGGAGAATCCCACGGACAGAGGAGCCTGGCGGGCTTTCGTTCATAGGGTTGCAAAGAGTCAGACAGGACTGAAGCAACTGAGCGCCAAGGCCATTTTAGGTACTACTGAACTAGAATGTCTCCACCGTATAATTTTTGGCAAAACAAAATTCAGTGGATAATTGACTTTTTTTTAACTCCACACAAGAAGATTTGGTCAAAGAATGACCTCACTGGGAGAAGTTTCTCCTCTAAGTCAGATCTCCACCAAGCACATGTTGAAACCTACATGATGCCAGCATAATTTTCTGGTCTTCCCAACTATTGTGATTAAAGCATAATACTCACTTTCATAAAGTCAAATCACATACATAGTTTAAATGACCTGAAGAAACAGTAATTAGTTTCTGGGCACTTGCTTTATGCCCAGACATATAAAAGAATCCCTGGACACTGTGCTTCTTTTTAATAATGTGCAATGATGAAGTTGCTATCTTCTCTCCACTTCTATACATCACTGAATAAAGTTTCTTATAAAAAATAAGGACTTTGATTTTCATTCCCAACTCATACCCTTGACATTTTTTAAGTTGAGGAGTTTATTTAATGTCTTGCTCTATAAACACAATTTGAGTTTCTTTAGGCACCTGAAAGCCAAAAAGCATCATATAGTAAAGTTAACTGCATTTTGAACCAGGCTCTAGGCTGCTTAATGGAAACAGAAACGAATTGCTTCCAAGTGGAAATCAAGTCTCATCACTGTAACTGGGAATATCAGTCCCAACAAACAGAAGAACTGTCTTTTAAAGGACAGTTTTCTATAGATAAATCTCCCTGTGTATTTCTAATCATACTTATTGTCACACAAGCAAGCATATTAGAAAGAAGCCCACTTCCCCATAGTCAGATCTTGATTTCCTAACACTGACCCTCAAGGCCATTCTTTGGATTAATCACCCATACACACAAAAATTATGCCTCGTTGTATTTTTGCTACTATCAGCAGTCATCAAAAATGACCCAATCTCAAGATTAGAATATTGCTGTAATTGCTACTTCTCTAGGAGTGGTTCAGAGCCAAGCACTCACTGAACTGCTTTCTTCTAAGAGGTGTAGTTCCTTAGAAGTCGTATGCGTTTTCTCTTCTTCTTTTCCGAACTTTATTGAGATACACTTGACATTGTGTACATTTAAGGTATCCAATGTGATGATTTGATATATGTATATATTGTGAAACGATTACCATGGAGTACTAGTTAACATCTCCATCATCTCACATAGTTACCTTTGTGTGTGTGTGTGTGTGTGTGTGTGTGTGCAGAACATTTAAAATCTCCTCTTTTGAGTACACAATACAGTTTTGTTCACTCACTGTAGTCATCAGGCTGCACCTTCAATCACAAGAACTTATTTATCTTACAACTGAAATTTTTAATTCATTAATAGACTGATGTCATCCCATTTC
This sequence comes from Muntiacus reevesi, assembly GCF_963930625.1. Taxonomy (NCBI): domain Eukaryota; kingdom Metazoa; phylum Chordata; class Mammalia; order Artiodactyla; family Cervidae; genus Muntiacus; species Muntiacus reevesi. The sequence continues at coordinate 82,827,500 of NC_089254.1, read as the reverse complement.
TCCCATACTCCGTGAATTGTGACAGGAGATTATGGTCCTTTTGGCACATGTTTGGCTACTTGATTGAGTTAGATGAACCCGACTGCAACTTTTAACAAAAATTTTAATTGGAGGATAATTGCTTTACAATGCTGTATTGGTTTCTGCCATACAACAACATGAATCAGTCATAAGTATATGTGTATATATATATATATATATATATACACACACACACACACACATATATACATACATATATACATATATATGTGTATGTGTTCACATATATACATATGTGTATATACACACACATACATACATATATGTACACATATATACATATACATACATATGTGTATATACATACACACACATATATATGCACATACATATATACATGTGTGTATATATATACATACATATATACATACACACACACACACACACATATATATATACACACACACATATATATATTCTCTCAAGGAGTATATATTCTCCCCCTTGAGCCTCCATCCCACCCCTCTAGGTCAACATTTAGAAAACTCTGATTGCCCACATTTATTCTTAACTCAAGTCTTAACATTTCTGAGATAGTTAAGATAATGGCCATCTCTTCTGAAGGAAATGCTTCAACTGCTGGGCAGATGTTTGGGGCTGACTCTTATAGATCATGAAGTCCAACTGTTTTAAATGTTTGATGAAATAATTTTTAGTTAATTTACAGTACTGTACAACCATAATCATAATCCAGTTTGAGAACATTCCCATTTCCAAAAGATAACTTTTGCAGGTTTTCAGTCAATTTTCATCCTAAATGCCACTCCAGGCAGCCGTTCATCTGCTTTACACCTCTGGAGATTTGAATTTTCTAGACATTTCCTATAAATGGAATTGTACCACAGATAGCATCTTGCCTCTGATGTCTTTCACTTCAGACAATGTTTTTGGCTTTCACCCATGTTGTGTGTGTATCAGTAGCCCATCCCTTTTTGTTGCTGAATAATACTCCACTGTGCAGGTGTACAACAGGCTTTTTCTTCAGTTAATTAGCTGTTCCTTAGGCCACACTTTCTGCTTGATGCTACCTACATTCAAGCTGCCTCCTTGGTGTAATTAAACTTGGGCCTCTGGTGCTTTTGTTTTCAAATATGAGTGTTGAATACTGGCTAATTAGAGTCCATATAGCGTCTGCTCCTCAGGAAGTGTGGGTGTTTTCTTAAAGTATCCCCTTTATTTCCTTCCACTGATGTCATTGTTTCTCAGAATAACCAAGTACATTTAGCATTTATATCCAGCAGAATTCCTTCGATGCTTCTGTCACATGGATGACACTTCTTAGTTTCTAACCTATATGATTTTAATGCTATTTTATATGTCTTTGGTCTTTTTTGTTGAAAATTTAGGAGTGTCAGAGAAAGGTGCCTTTGCTCATTTCTCCCACCCAGCTTTACATGGATGTCTTTTATGTAACGCTTTGATTCTAGAGCAGCTCAATTTCTAACCCTATTTAGATAGCTTCCTTATAGATTTCCCCCACCCTGTTCACCTTCTGGAACACTCTTCATAGTTCTGGGTACTACAGCAGCAGATTTGCAGTGCCCTTTATAAATACCTGTCTTCCTGGAAACAGACACTATCTGGACCAAAGCGTCCTGCAGAGATAGAAACTGAGTATCTCTTTGAACAAATATTCTCAACAAAGGTATCTTAGTGAAAGTGTGACCTTGTTATCTTGCCAGGGACAGCAAGATCTGCAGTGATGGTTTCCTGAATATCTCATAGTTTGGCAAGCTATGAACACCAGGAAATCTTAGTCATTATGCAAACCATCAGAATGAGTCTTTTTAGCCCTCACCACTTCTGATAGATTTCAAGAACCCACTTTCTCTGAGCCGTCTCACCACCTGCTAGCTTCCACAGCCCCACTGCCCTTTGGGACTAACTTGCTAACCCACAGCTTCATCTGAGGACGGACATATCTGAGTCACATGACTTCATCTGAGTCATATCTGGGGAGGCAAAAGAGGAAGCTTCCAAACAAAGAACTTAATGCTCTGCAGTTTTTAAAAGCTGAAATCTACAAGATCAAAGACCAAACTTTAGCAGAGCATCTGGGGAGGAGAAAATCTAACCCTACAAAGAAAATAACCATACCCAGGACTATTAGTTCCTTCAGGGCAAGAATCACACAGATTGTGTCAACTGTGGTGTCTAATGTACTGTTCAGCTCAAATGAGTAAATCAGTCACTTCACTATTTTATCTTTAATAGTTCCTCTTTAATTTAATAGTGTAATAATGAATATCTATGAAACATAACTCAATTAAAAATGTTTTATTGGACAGGTTTTAAAAGCTAGAGGCAAAATGGTTTCCCCTTAGGTTAATATCTACCAAAGAAAAGTTAAAAAGGATGTTCAATGAGCAAAACACGAAGTCTACACTGTTTCAAACTGTACGTTAAATAGGTTCCACTGTACATAACATTTCAGTTTTTATAATTTTTTAATGTTTCTCATTTTACATTTGAATGAACCATCTGAAATACATACTAAGCAGACCAAATCATACCTCCTTTTACTAATGTGGCTCATGAGATAAAGAGCTGAAGTTGTCCAGACTGACAACCTTAAAACCCCAAGTGGCTTCTTACACTGAGTTCAGAATGACCTGTTGTTAATGACTGATGAGAGATATTTTCTATACCTACTATGTTTCTGCTTCCTCTCGAGAATTACAAATTAAACTTCAAAAGAAAGCAAAACTATAATAATTTAAAATGATACTGAACAATAACTGTAAAATAAAAAATGCTAACAAAAAGTATCTAGTCCCAATGCATCTAAGCTGAAACTTAAGCTACTTAGTATATATATACACATACGGACTCTATTTTTCATTTGTTGTTTAGTTGCTAAGTCGTGTCCGACTCTGCGACCCCAGGGACTGTAGCCTGCCAGGCTCCTCTATCCATGGGATTTACCAGGCAAGAATACTGTAGTGGGTTACCGTTTTCTTTCTCCAGGGGATCTTCCTGACCCAGGGATTGAATCCACATCTCCTACATTGACAGGCAGATTCTTTACCCCTGAGTCACTTGGGAAGCCCCTGTGGACCCTATTTTAGCAACTAGATTATGATCACTTAGAACAGTTCTAATACATATATGGTGCAAGCTACACATGTAATTTTAAATTTTCTACTAATATAGTCTAAGGAAATAGAAACAGGTGAGATGAATTTCTATAATATATTTTATTTAATCCAAAACATTGCCACTTCATCATGTTATACTATCCATCCTCCTATTACATTTCAAGTACATGCTTAATCATCACAGGTGACTAGTGGTTTGGGAACTGGGTATTACAGATCTAGACTGTTAAATATGGTAGAAACTGTGCCATAATTAGATGTATATTCCTTCTTGCCCAATGCAGAAAGTATTTGATAAATAAAATGAATAAGCGTTCAATACATATTGTTGAATCAGTAGCTGGAAGAATATCTTGCTTGACATCACTGGACTTCTTCCATTTTCAGGTTTTCATCAAGGTTGAGGATTTTGGGTCATTGTCTTCAAGATTTTTTCCTACCTAATCTCATTTTCTTTTCTTTTAATATTTATTTTTATTTATTTATTTATCTGGCTGCACTCAGTCATTGTTGCAGCATGCAGGTTCTTTTAGTTGCACCAGGCAAACTCTTAATTGTGTTTCATGGAATCTTGTTCCCCCACCAGGCATTGAACTCAGGCCCCTTGTATCGGAAGCTCAGTGTCTCAGCCACTGGACCATTGGGAAGTCCCTATTCTCATTTTCTTATCCTGATACTTGAGGAACATGTATGTCGAATTATTGGCTGTTGTCTCACAATACCCTGCAGGACAATTTATTTTTTTCCAATCTCTTTCTTGGTATTCTTCTGACTGGAAAATGTTTATTGCTATATCTTCAAGGTCACTAATTCATCTTCCACTCCCCTAAATCTTCTCCTAATTCTAGTCAGTGAATTTTCCAAGTTAGGTACTATACTTTGCAGTGTTAGGATTTGTAATTTTTTATAGAGTCCATGTCCCTTCTGAGATTTCCTTTTTTAATTTTTTTTTAATTGAAGAAAAATTGTTTTACAAAGTTGTGTTGGTTTCTATCATACAACAACACAAACCACTCATAATTATACATATATCACCTCCCTCTGGAACCTCCCACCCTCCCCCCACCCCACACCTCTAGGGCATCATAGAGCACTAGGCTGGGCTCCCTACGTTATATAACAAATTCTCACCAACTATCTGTTTTACACTTGACAGTGTATATCTGTCAATGCTACTTTCTCCATTCGTTCTCCTCTTTGTTCCGTTATGAAGAAAATACTTTTCTTTAGTCATCTGAATACAGTTTCCATATTTTTTTTATAATCTTACTTTAAAATATGTGTCTGCTGAATCCAATGTGTGGCCTGTCTTGGAGGGGAGGAACGTTAATGACTTTGCCCCCTTGACTTTGAGTCATGTCTTTCTGCTTCTTTGCATGCTCAATAATTTTTTATTCTGTACAGCAGTGCCTTTGAGGATGAATGCTGTAGAGACTCTGGATTCTGTTAGTTTCCTGTGACTAGACAGTTCCATTATAGGATGATCACCTTGAACTTGAAAAGGCTTGCTCTTACATTTGTTTCGCATATATAATAGAATCCCCAAAATGTTTCCCAAGCCCTTCTGATTTGGTGGTTCTGAAACTCCAAAGGCTATCTCCCCGATTCCACTCTTTCTACCCTATCTGGGAAACACCTAGAAGGACTTACTTGTTAAAACATAAATAAGAACATATCACTCCCCTTCGTAAAACTCACCAGTAGCTTCTAACGGCTGTGAGAATAGAATCCTTCCTCTTTATAACTCTCTACAAAATGTGAGTGGCTTGACTTTTCCAACCTCTTTCACCTCAACTTTCTCACTAATTTCCTGCTCTCCAAAGCCTTCCCCCAGTTCCTGAAATATGCCAAGCTCAGTGCTACCTCAGACTTTTGGCACATCTTCTTGTTTCCTCCAGACATTTGTATGATTGGACTCTGAATTCAATAAAAGTTTGTTGTGCACGGTCTTATCTAACCTGCCCAGTTCACTCCAGTCTCAGGTATATTTCTCTGTTTTAATTTCTTCATATCAATTATTATTACTCAGAATGAGTTGTACTGTTACTTGCTTACTTTGTGTCTCTCCAAGCTTGAAAAATAGATTTCAGGTGAGGAAGGACTTTATCTGACTTATATTCTTACCACCCAAAACAGTATCTGAATCACTGTGAGTGTTCAGTGAATATTTGTTGAAAAACATGAATGAATAAATTCTCTTCTGTTACCTTGAAAACTATCCAGTTTTGATAAATATTAAATAATATGCTATTATATACAGCAACATTTACAATTTGTATTACTGTACAGATGTACAAGATACATAGGTATGAACACAGATATACATGGTCCATATTTGAGTGTGTATGTACATGTGTATGTTTAGAACCAGCATGACATTAAGATGGATTTCTGGTAACTCTCTAAAATCCAGCACAGCAACCTCAGAATTGAATTCTCTCTTTCTGCTGCCCCATGGGTCCAACTTCTTCTGAGAAGGATAACAGGGTATTTACCCTTTTTTATCCTCATGACTGGATCCTGCCATCAGTTTTCCTTTCTTACTGCAGCTTGGACAAATTGGGCATGGGATGAAGAGATATTTCCTCCCTGGAGTCTCAGTGTTTCTGGATTTAATTCTGAATGTCTCAATCATAATGAGGCCTGAGAGTGCCAAAGAGCTCTTGCTGAAGTGTTATCAATGGCCTCATTTGGAAAACGTCCCTTCTTAAGAAAGCAAATTTGGGGGTACATGGTAGGACTCAGATGCTGGATAGTGAGGGGTAGTCACCCAGGGGAAGGGCCTACCTCTCCACTCTCCCAGCACTTGCTTCAGTGTCCGGCTGAAGGGTCTGGCTTCAGTCTCCCTCCTCAGGTCTGCCTCACCTCTCTGCCCTCAAGTTCACACCAAAGCTCTGGTCACAATGGCAGGTTTAGTCTGAGGCATTGCTTTTATGTTTATCCTTCATTGGTAACTTTACTTGTAGTCAGAATTCAGAGGGTCTGAGGAATATCTAAGTTTGGTAGGAACTCCAGGTCATCTCTGAGACCCACACTGGCTTAATGCAGATATTTCAGCTTTACTAAACTGCACTTAACAACACCTGGTTGACTGGACCCCTGTCAATTCCCCTTAAGCCTAGGTAGAACACATTCTGACCTTTCTGTAGACACAGAGGTATGATTTCAACATGAGAACTCGGTAACTACACTTCTTGCTTTCTCCTATGTGACTGAAGAGCATCCTGCTACAAGAATAAAAGTAGACATAATTATTTCCTAATGCTGGATCCTGTGGACCATCGCATTAACCTAAGTCTCTGTTTAGCCCCCAAAGTCTGCAGACACTGTTACAATTCAGCATTTTCTAAGCATGAAACAATGCCCTCTTGCCTCAGACGTGACACAGTGATGATACCTGTGAAATTTCTGGTAGTATACAACTTCAGTTCAGTTCAGTTCAGTCACTCAATCGCGTTCAACTCTTTGCGACCCCATGAATTGCAGCACGCCAGGCCTCCCTGTCCATCACCAACTCCCGGAGTTTACTCAAACTCATGTCCATCGAGTTGGTGATGCCATCCAGTCATCTCATCCTCTGTCGTCCCATTCTCCTCCTTCCCCCAATCCTTCTCAACATCAGGGTCTTTTCCAATGAGTCAACTCTTCACATGAGGTGGCCAAAGTACTGGAGCTTCAGCTTCAGCATCAGTCCTTCCAATGAACATCCAGGACTGATCTCCTTTAGGATGGACTAAAGATCCAACTGGATCTCCTTGCAGCCCAAGGGACTCTCAGAGTCTTCTCCAACACCACAGTTCAAAAGCATCAATTCTTCAGTGCTCAGCTATCCTCACAGTCCAACTCTCACACCCATACATGACCACTGGAAAAACCATAGCCTTGAGCAGATGAACCTTTGTTGGCAAAGTAATGTCTCTGCTTTTTAATATGCTATCTAGGTTGGTCATCACTTTCCTTCCAAGGAGTAAGCGTCTTTTAATTTCATGGCTGCAATCACCATCTGCAGTGATTTTGGAGTCCCAAAAAATAAAGTCTGACACTGTTTCCACTGTCTCCCCATCTATTTCCCACGAGGTGATGGGACCAGATGCCTTGATTTTAGTTTTCTGAATGTTAAGCTTTAAGCCAACTTTTTCACTCTCCTCTTTCACTTTCATCAAGAGGTTTTTTAGTTCCTCTTCACTCTCTGCTATAAGGGTGGTGTCATCTGCATATCTGAGGTTATTGATATTTCTCCTGGCAATCTTGATTCAAGCTTGTGCTTCTTCCAGACCTGCATTTCTCATGATGTACTCTGCATATAAGTTAAATAAGCAGGGTGATAATATACAGCCTTGACGTACTCCTTTTCCTATTTGGAACCAGTCTGTTGTTCCATGTCCAGTTCTAACTGTTACTTCCTGACCTGCATACAGGTTTCTCAAGAGGCAGGTCAGGTGGTCTGGTATTCCCATTTCTTTCAGAATTTTCCACAGTTTATTGTGATCTACACAGTTGAAGGCTTTGGCATAGTCTATAAAGCAGAAATAAATGTTTTTATGGAACTCTCTTGCTTTTTCTATGATCCAGCGGATGTTGGCAATTTGATCTCTGGTTCCTCTGCCTTTTCTAAAACCAACTTGAACATCTGGAAGTTCTCAGTTCACGTATTGCTGAAGCCTGGCTTGGAGAATTTTGAGCATTACTTTACTAGCTTGTGAGATGAGTGTAATTGTGTGGTAGTTTGAGCATTCTTTGGGATTGCCTTTCTTTGGGATTGGAATGAAAACTGACCTTTTCCAATCCTGTGGCCACTGCTGAATTTTCCAAATTTGCTGACATATTGAGTGCAGCACTTTTACAGCATCATCTTTCAGGATTTGAAATAGCTCAACTGGAATTCCATCACATCCACTAGCTTTGTTCGTACTGATACTTTCTAAGGCCCACCTGACTTGACATTCCAGGATGTCTGGCTCTGGGTGAGTGATCACACCATCGTTATTATCTGTGATTATCAGTATACAACTTAGAGCAGTGTTAACCACACCTTGGCAGCAGAGTCTCCATGGGATGGTCTCAGCTACGGACAAGTTTGCAGTATAATAATGAGTGTCAGAGACCTCGATTCAATTTCTTGGAGGGACTCTAATTCCTAAATAAATTGTGTGTGTGAGGGAGGAAAGATAAAAGTATGTTTCTAGCCTACAAGTCTGAAGTAAAACTTCTTACATCTTTCACTCTGGGTATCTCACATAAAACTGCCTAAACCTAACTCAGCTGTGTGTGGGAAAATCGGACCAGAAAATCTGAAATACAACTTTTCTGCATATTTAGGAAAAAATGAGAAGATCATCAATCAGAGACCAGGGACTGACAAGTCTCATTTCTTAACATATCAGTGTACAGTTCAACCCAAGTTTCCTCTACATATATTCTCAGGAATTGCTTTAGGATCCACAGTGGCAGCTGCACCTTTAATGAAAAGAGAACAAACCTCATAAGGCCATTATATTTCCAAAGAGACTCAGGTATATAGGTGAGAAGAAAGGGAGCCAGAAAAATTAAAGACCAAAGATGAGGTCTATGTAAAGGTTTTGATAATAATTCAAGTGAGTAAGCCATTCAGAATATTTTCATTGCATTTTTTACATTTAGAAAGTGTGACAAGGTTCTGTTGATTACAAGTTTGGTTTGCTTTCCTCTTCAGTTCTCTAATACATTAAATTCCAGACAATGCAGTATCACAATGGTTGTAATACCTATTCTAGATATGCTTTCATAATCTCCCTCTTGTTCTAAGGTGGTTGCCTTCTATTCTTTTAAAACCTAAAATCAAGCAGCCTGCAAAACATGATGTTAGAGGCTACCAATTTGATCAGAGTTGTAGAGAGGCAAAGCAAATAACAGACCTTAGATTTTAATATGGCCATGAGACATGGTGTTGATACATCAGCAAAACACATATATACACACCACAGAAAGAGTTAGTTGCAACTCATCTCTTTGCGACCCCACGGACTGTAGCCTGCCAGGCTCTTCTGTCCATGGAATTCTCCAGGCAAGAATAGTGGAGTGGGTTGCCATTTCCTTCTGCAGGGCATCTTCCCAGCCCAGGGATCAAACTCAGGTCTCCTGCATTGCAGGTGGATTCTTTACTGTCTGAGCCACCAGGGAAGCCTGACTCTCCACAGAGATCTATCTATCTAAATATTTCTGCTTTGATTTCCACTTTTGAATGTGCTGTGTGCTTAGTCAGTCAGTCGTGTCTGACTCTTTGCAACCCCACGGACTGTAGCCCACCAGGCTCCTTGGTTCATGGGGATTCTCCAGGCAAGAATACTGGAGCAGGTTGCCAGGCCATCCTCCAGGGGATCTTCCCAACCCAGGGATCAAACCAAGGTCTCCCACATTGCAGGTGGATTCTTTACCATCTGAGCCACCAGGGAAGCCCAAGAACACTGGAGCAGGCAGCCTATCCCTTCTCCAGCTACTTTTGTATATAGGTAGTCAAAAATCCAGACATCCTAGAATGTGAAGTCAGGTGGGCCTGAGAAAGTATCAGTACGAACAAAGCTAGTGGATGTGATGGAATTCCAGTTGAGCTATTTCAAATCCTGAAAGATGATGCTGTGAAAGTGCTGCACTCAATATGCCAGCACATTTGGAAAACTCAGCAGTGGTCACAGGATTGGAAAAGGTCAGTTTTCATTCCAATCCCAAAGAAAGGCAATGCCAAAGAATGTTCAAACTACTGCACACTCATCTTAAACGCTAGTAATGCTCAAAATTTTCCAAGCCAGGCTTCAGCAATATGTGAATTGAGAACTTCCAGATGTTCAAGTTGGTTTTAGAAAAGGCAGAGGAACCAGAGATCAAATTGCCAACATCCGCTGGATCATCAAAAAAGCAAGAGTTCCAGAAAAACATCTATTTCTGATTTATTGACTACACCGAAGCCTTCAACAGTGTGGATCACAATAAACTGTGGAAAATTCTGAAAGAGATGGGAATACCAGACCACCTGACCTGCCTCTTGAGAAACCTGTATGCAGGTCAGGAAGCAACAGTTAGAACTGGACATGGAACAACAGACTGGTTCCAAATAGGAAAAGGAGTACGTCAAGGCTGTATATTATCACCCTGCTTATTTAACTTATATGCAGAGTACATCATGAGAAATGCAGGTCTGGAAGAAGCACAAGCTTGAATCAAGATTGCCAGGAGAAATATCAATAACCTCAGATATGCAGATGACACTACCCTTATGGCAGAGAGTGAAGAGGAACTAAAAAACCTCTTGATGAAAGTGAAAGAAGAGAGTGAAAAAGTTGGCTTAAAGCTTAACATTCAGAAAACTAAAATCAAGGCATCTGGTCCCATCACCTCGTGGGAAATAGATGGGGAGACAGTGGAAACAGTGTCAGACTTTATTTTTGGGGGCTCCAAAATCACTGCAGATGGTGATTGCAGCCATGAAATTAAAAGACGCTTACTCCTTGGAAGGAAAGTGATGACCAACCTAGATAGCATATTAAAAAGCAGAGACATTACTTTGCCAACAAAAGTCCATCTGGTCAAGGCTATGGTTTTCCAGTGGTCATGTATGGGTGTGAGAGTTGGACTGTGAGGATAGCTGGGCACTGAAGAATTGATGCTTTTGAACTGTGGTGTTGGGGAAGACTCTTGAGAGTCCCTTGGACTGCAAGGAGATCCAGTTGGATCTTTAGTCCATCCTAAAGGAGATCAGTCCTGGATGTTCATTGGAAGGACTGATGCTGAAGCTGAAGCTCCAGTACTTTGGCCACCTCATGTGAAGAGTTGACTCATTGGAAAAGACCCTGATGCTGGGAGGGATTGAGGGCAGGAGGAGAAGGGGACGACAGAGGATGAGATGGCTGGATGGCATCACCAACTCGATGGGCATGAGTTTGAGTAAACTCCGGGAGTTGGTGATGGACAGGGAGGCCTGGCGTGCTGCGATTCATGGTATCGCAAACAGTCAGACATGACTGAGTGGCTGGACTGAACTGAACTGAGTCAAATATTTATCCATTTCTCTTTCCACATAATCCTTTTTAAGGCCTGATTTGCTTCTTCCATTTTCTTTCTTTTTAGGCCTCCTCCTTAGAGCCCTAGCCAACCTGTAAGCCATCCTCCTGCAACAAGTGCTTGCCCTGGTAGGAGAAACTACCTTCTGCTTGGGCTGGGTTTCATGGAAAGAAAGAAAAAAGGAACGAAAGGAGGGAGGGAGGAAAGGATAGAAGAAAGGAAGGAAGAAAAAAGCAGCCTCCTTGGAATTCCCTGGCTTGCATGTATGAGGCAGAGTTTAGATTTTGGCCATTTTGAATCAAGTGTGAAGACTCTTCTTACTGACCTTTCAGGCAATATGGAGAAACCCAATCGCTCCTTCTGCCTTGAGGCCACCGCAGATGGTCCTGATTGGGAATATTTTCTCCTCACTCAGCTGTGGCTTATAATAGCATATTTGTGAAGTAACTTTTCTCTTCTTTTTTATTTACTGCAAAAGTAATGCTTTCAGGAAACTAGATGAGGGAAATACACAAGATAAGTGTAAAGATTCAAAACTAAATTCTGAAGTTTTGCAGTTGGCGTCCTGGCATCCAAGTGGATTTCACAGTTCACTTCTAGACCTGGGCTTTCTTAGGCTCCCTGGAGGCTCTCCTGTTCTCTGATTCTGGTTCCCTGAGACTTGGCAGAGGCAGTGAGGTTCCATGATTATGAAGGCACCTTCTGTGGGTCCATGCTCCATGGAGGTTAGTTAGCCAGGGCTCTGTGATTCGTTTCTGTACCAGAAATGATGGTCGGCTGGATGCAGTGGCCTCGGGATAGCTGCTCACCTGCCTGTGATGGCATCCTGTGATTCCACCCTCCCCCATTTGTCTATAGATAGAGCTTCATTGCTAGGTTAGCCCGAGCACATCTCTTCCTCGCAGTTTTAAAGATTCTGAGACGCTATTGTTCACATGAAAAACTCTGGAATGCACTCGGACTAAATTTTTCTTCTATGTATGAAACCACTTTAGTTTTATCCAGAACAGTGCCGAAAAATTGATCAGAAAGTAAATAAATTATCGTAGAAAGAATTCTGATGCTTCATAATGTCATCTGTTTTTTTTTAATTTAAGGTTCCACTGCAGTTTTCTCCAAAGAACCAAGAAACTGACTGTCTCTCAATCTCAGTCGTTTCGAAAGTGATTTTCTCTCAATTCAAATGGCTTTAAAATTTTATTCTCTAAGAAATTCAAGACACCCTGGAGGAGAAAGTTATAACGCTTTCATTTAAAGTTTCCATATTTGTCAAAAGGAACTAATGTAACTTTCTTATTTCCTGATATTTTTTAAAGTAAATTATCCTTTTACTACATGAAAACTTTGTAAAGAAAAAAAAGTCAAAATAGGTAGAAACTAGCTCACCTAGTTTCCTTTCCAAAGCATATATTTTTAGTGTCTTGCACAATATCTTCTCTGTTCCAGATTATTTTTAGTAAGAGCTTTCTCAATTTGGTGTATAATTCAAGATAGTCTATGAACTATTTTCACTGTTAGGTTACATATGAATAGACTTCCAAAACTTATCATTAACAAACAGTATTTAAAAGGAAATTTTAGTAGAAAAATATGACTATGATTAATAGCTATTGTTGAAATGTCAAAACATGACACATTCTTTTCACATCTTAATGCTGTAATTAGCCCATTTGGAGGAAAAGTATGTCCCTAATATGTTACCTTTGAATTACAAATTTTCCAAAGATTATTTGGAATTGGAATAATCCAAAGGTTATTTAAATCATGTTTGCTCCAACTTTCTGCTTAAGTGACATTGTCTCAGAAATCAGATTATCTAGAATACCAGATACCTGTGTGGAATGGGACTTTGCAAGAGCAATGTCTATTCATTGTGCCTTTCAGATCAATCAAGCTCAGTGCCATACATTAATTAGAGTTACCTGGGAAGGGTTTTTGTTTTCCTTTTAGTAATAGTAGAGGAAACAAAAGATTTTAATTTAATTGGACAAGAGAGTTGGGCTTCCCGGGTAGCTCAAACAGTAAAGAATCCTCTTGCAGTGCAGGAGACTTGAGTTCGATCCCTGGGTTGGGAAGATCTCCGGGAGGAGGGCATGACAACCCACTCCTGTATTCTTGCCTGGAAAATCCCCATGGACAGAGGAGCCTGGAAGGTTGCAGTCCATGGGATTGCAAAGAGTAGGACACAACGAAAGCAAGTGAGCACGCACTGATGCAGGGCTGAAAGGGCTTCCCAGGTGGTGCTAGTGGTAAAGAACCCAATGCAGGAGACGCAACAGACTCGGGTTCAATCCTCGGGTTGGGAAGATCCCCTGGAGGAGGGCATGGCAACCCACTCCAGTATTCTTGCCTGGAGAATCTTATGGACAGAAGAGCCTGGCGGGCTACAGTTCATAAGGTTCGCAAAGAATCTGACACGACTGGAGCGACTTAGCTTGCCTGTGTGCAGAGCTTTAAAATGAACCAAGATTTGACTGACTGATCACTGATTTTTTTCCTCAAGGGGAACCCTGAAGGGTCAGGAGAAAGTGTTAAGACTAGAAGTTGGTTTGTACATCGCTTTATCTTTACTGTTTTTTGTGACCACACATAGGCTCCTCTGTGTGTGTGTTCAGCTGTGTCTGACTCTTCGACCCCATGGACTGTAGCCCACTATGCTCCTCTGTCCATGGGATTAGTTTGTATCTTTTGAGTCCATAGAGGATTTCAGGCTAGCGGATGGTACAAAAATCCCTTCTTTCTTTCCATATGTTTGCTATTCCTATACATTTTCTTAAATTTGGTCCACCCAAATTCATGCAGGGCCTTTATTTTTGACCAAGCATATGGGGACAGGAAATTTAACAAAGAATCTAAGAATGAGCCATCTTACTTTAGATGTGAAACTCACAGACAAGCTTCCTTAGATGGCGATCTAGACCAGAGCTCTCTATATGGTCAGCTTAGGACTTTAGCCTGTAGCATCTAAGGCCTTGTAAAGGGTGACAAACCACAGAATACACTATGCTTCTGATGCTAAAATGGGAAGTCTGATCCTCTGTTGGTGCAGAAGAAGATAGACAATCTTAAGAACCAAGAGAGAAGAATCAGGCCTGGAGGTGTGGAAGGCCTGGGCAGAAATATTAAAATCCATACACCTTACTTTCCAAAATACCTGAATTCAGATGCATTTTGCTCATCCAAAGATCACATTTCTGGCAACCTACCCAACACCTGGCACATAATAGATGCTCTGTAAATATTGGGGGAATTGATTAGAAAAAATGGCAATAATAAAACCTTTGACTCCACAGGAAAAGTCCTCTTTTGAGCCTTAGATAAAAGTCCGTTGATTACAATGATGAAGAAATATATATTTTTTTTCATTTAACAGACTTGGTCATCTATGTCCCTAGATTACAGAGAAAACAATATTTTGGAAAGAATGGCCAGACTGTTGTGCTAGAAGCTGATGTTGAGAAAGAACAGCTGATATTAAGACCCAGAGCTAGAAAAATAGGTTCTCATTGTGTTCACAGTAAAACTGAAACAGTTAAAATTTATCACTGAGTTGCATAAGAGAAGTTTATATTTTGTTTAAAAAACTGTGCTTAAGAAGATGGGAAAATATTAATGTGCATTAAAAGATGTGATTTAAATATTTAAATGGTTAAATATTACAGTGAATAAATTCTAAGCCTGAATTATTTAAAGCAATTTTAATTATGGGAAAACAGCTCATTTTCTGATAAAGTTAAATAGATGATGGTCTCTTTTTTCTCTTTCTATATGAAATTAAGACTCCTGGACACAGAGCAGATATATACTCTCCACGTTCCCACTGAAACACAGTAATTGCCACACTTCTTCCTATTACTCTTCTAGCAATGAATTGAACACCAGTCAATGTAGCTACCGACTCCTGGGGGCTTCTGAAGCTCACACGCTGACTCTGTAATTAAAAGCCTGTGCAAGGAAGCAACTGTCAACTCAAGCTTTCCCTCCTACTGTTGGATGTCTGTCAACTCAAGGATTTATTTTTTTAATATGAGAAAATGTCAGTTGCTGTCCGAAATAAATTTTTTGATGATTCAAGCAAACATTGAATGCCTGGTGGTTAAATAAGAAAAATACAACAATGCTTTGAAAGCAACTCCTTTCACATTGTAAACAGGATTTTACCCAAGGTCTCGGGATAGATCCTAAATGTTACATACTCCCAGGCTGTAAATGAAAGAATATATACACACACTTAATTTTTTTTTTTCATTTATTTTTATTAGTTGGAGGCTAATTACTTTACAATATTGTAGTGGTTTTTGCCATACATTGACATGAATTAGCCATGGATTTACATGTGTTCCCCATCCTGTTCCCCCCTCCCGCCTCCCTCCCCATCCTCCGTCTGGGTCTTCCCAGTGCACCAGCTCCGAGCACTTGTCTCATGCATCCAACCTGGGCTGGTGATCTGTTTCACCCTTGATAGTATACTTGTTTCAATGCTGTTCTCTCAGAACATCCCACCCTCGCCTTCTCCCACAGAGTCCCAGAGTATGTTCTGTACATCTGTGTCCCTTTTTCTGCTTTGCATATAGGGTTATCGTTACCATCTTTTAAAATTCCATATATATGCGTTAGTATACTGTATTGGTCTTTATCTTTCTGGCTTACTTCACTCTGTATAATGGGCTCCAGTTTCATCCATCTCATTAGAACAGATTCAAATGAATTCTTTTTAATGACTGAGTAATATTCCATGGTGTATATGTACCATAGTTTCCTTATCCATTCTTCTACAGATGGGGATCTAGGTTGCTTCCATGTCCTGTCTATTATAAACAGTGCTGCAATGAACATTGGGGTGCACGTGTCTCTTTCAGATCTGATTCCTTGGTTTGCATGCCCAGAAGTGGGATTGCTGGCTCATATGGCAGTTCTATTTCCAGTTTTTTAAGGAATCTCCACACTGTTCTCCATAGTGGCTGTACTAGTTTGCATTCCCACCAACAGTGTAAGAGGGTTCCCTTTTCTCCACACCCTCTCCAGCATTTATTGCTTGTAGACTTTTGGATAGCAGCCATCCTGACTGGTGTGTAATGGTACCTCATTGTGGTTTTGATTTGCATTTCTCTGATAATGAGTGATGTTGAGCATCTTTTCATGTATACACACACTTTAAATAATGTGTGCATACATAGTATTTTTTAAAGCTTTTGTCTGTATTGAGGAACTGATTAACTATCAACTATGATAAAATTACAAAAATGTGTGATGCAAATAAGGTCATTGTTGAAGTTTAAGTAAAGAATTCCATTGTCTTAACTGAAACCCAAACTTTTGGCTTTCACCTTTTCCTAGGGTGCTAAGAACTTGGGTAGGGATAGTATTTTATAATAGAAGAACCTAGAAAAACTCAAGATCTCTCATCAACTCAAGATCTCTTATCACTGCATCTGTTTCTATGAACACAAAAGCATTCTTAGTAGGGAAACACTATGAAGTTTAGTTACAGATGATATTAACTCATCATGAGCTTTAACACTTGCGAACAATAGAAAGTTTATCCTGATCTCATGCCAAAATAATAGGCTAATATTTTTAGTTCAGGAAAAGAAAAAATAGCTCCCATGTTATGAATATTTGCCCATAATGATATTTCTTTATCAAATTCAGTCATGTAAGTTTGAGTATGACCTACCTACATTAATTTGTAAAAGCCAGGCCTGTGAATTCGATAGAGACAGAGTAATGGTAATATCTCATTTCACTCTTGTTGTCCCATCAACTCAAACTTTAGCCATGCAGAGTCCCAGTAATTACTTTGGAGATTCCCATGAATCACATATGTTCTCCAGTCTAGTTCTGTAAGACATCACTCCTTCCCCACCACATTTCTTCCCCTTAAAGTCTTCCCTACGAAGGACCAGTAGGACCACCAGACACTAGTATTCTAACCATGCTGTGGCTCAGCCAGTTCATACGTTCTTCCTGAAGGTGGGTATCCTTCACTGTGCACATCCTTTCTCCCATGGAACTTTTGGCTGGAGACATGTAGGACACTGTCTCCTCCTCTTCTCCTTTTCTCTTCCTTCTACCTGAGTCCTTCCAGCACTTTTTCCTTTAATGTCATAAACAGAAGTCTGCATACAAACAACCCACCCAGATCAGTCCCTTTAGACTCTACCCAAAAGGCTTGCTGAACTTCTAAGTCACAGGTACAGTAGCTGGTACATATTCATTTCTTCAACAAGTCTTTACTGAGAGTTTTCAAATTTTTCAGTACATTAGCAAAAAAAAAAAAAAACAAAAACAAAACCCTTAGGATGAAGAGTAATGACAAGATGTTAGGAAAGATAAGCTCATTAAAGTAAAAGGAACATTTCTCTTCCTAAGCTAGTTTAGCAGCAGTAGGTGTCCAAGAGTGATTACACCCAATACCTGCTTTTATGAAGTGCCTCTAGATGACTTCATTATAAACCTTAAGAGCAACAATTTCATCTCTATTTCATAGTTTTATGAATATATCTAGAGACCTATTTGAGGTGTACACTCCATAAACCCATCTAATAGCTAATAACTCTCTAAGATCACTCAGTTGCTAAAAAGGTGGCACATGCTAAGTTTTTATTTGCAGGCACTGAAATAAATTATGACATTTTGATTTCACACAGCCTGAGGTAAGGATTACTAAAGATGCTAAGCCCTATTACTAATCTCTTTCCTGCACAATCAATAAATACATTTTTGGCCTCCTGTCATATATAAGAAACCCTTGTCGGGTATTTTGATGCATTAAAAAATAAAAATAAAGCTACTAACTTGAAGATAATATCTAGTTTGGGAAGAAAATCACATATATATGTGTGTGTGTGTGTATAAAAATAAATATAAGACCATATGCTATATTCCAAGTTTGCAGAATTGATAAAACTATGGAGATTTAGAACTTTCTTTAAAAATAGGCACTGTGCTTTTAAAGAGCACAGACTCTTGGTTAGTAACTGTTCAGAGATAACCTCTGTGGTCCACATCTTTTGACATAAAATCTCTACGTTGAGACCTTGTTACTGATATATAATATACAAGAATAATATAGCATTGCCTTTGAACCAAAAACATGTCTTCTTTGAAATATATTCCTGATGTGGTTTTTTTTGATACATAATGTATTCTCTTGGTAGGATATTCAAAAGGTAAAATATAAACAGTGAAGGATAAATCTCAATCACTTATCTCATCCATAGTTACAACGCCCAACCCCTGCCCCTGACTCCGAGCTAATACTTTAACCTGTTTCTTGTATATGTCTCTATAGAAAGTGTTCTACTTTGAAAACTAAGCATAAATACTCTGATTTTTTATATAAATAGCAGCATACTATTCACACTCTTGTCCCTTGTTTATTCGCTAAATATCATAAACTAGAGTAATTATGATATGCATGTTATTTTCATATTAGTCCATGTAAAAGTGGATATAATGTTCTTGATCAGCTCCCAGTGAAGGGCATTTAGTTATTTTCCAATTCTTGCAAGCACAAGTGGTGTTTTCATGAAGATCCTTGCACATACATTTCACACACAAAGTGCAACTGCTGGGTACATTTTAAATTTTGATAGGTGCAGTCAATTCCCTTCCAACAATAAACCTTAATGGCCAATCCACTTAGGAGAATAGCAAATCCATGGAAGGTATCTCTACCTTAACATAATGAACCCTCTTGTTCTTTAGGGATGTAAACACTCTTGTCTTAATGAGCAGGAGTACTTGAGGTGTAGTAAATTTGTTGAAAATGTATTTTTTAAAAACTGTGGAGGGGGAAGGGAAAAAGAAAATTACTGGTTCCCACCGATTGTATAAAAATTAATTAACTCAACATGCAGAAGTTTCTGTGGATTATCAAATTCTCCTTGCTTTTTACTCTGGTCATCATTATTCTTGAGGTAGGCTTTAGACATTAGAGAACTGCCAAATTATTTTTGCAAAATGTCGTTGGAGAAGTTCATAATGGTCAAGAAGTACCAGGGACACATAGATCTTCAAGCAAGAAAAACATCTGTTTTCTTATGCAAGAGCCAGGTGGCTTGAAGTCTTAAGTTTACAGACTATATCTATAACCAGAGTGGTAAAGCCAAAATTATTCAAGACTTATTTTAAATGTGGCATCTGTCTTCAAAATTAGCCACAGTCCATAGAGTATAAATGTAAAGGAACAAATTTTGGGGACAAATTTTGGGGCTTTTATTTTTACTAGTACTAAAATCTTAAGCAGGGTAAATGGGAAATTTTTCTGTCATTGGGATATATAAATACGGTCTAATAATTTTTCTGAACATTTTCTCAAAATATTTATTTAAGTCAACAAACTACTTGATAAATATTTATTGACATGTATCTATCATGAGCCAGGGCACTGTTGTAAATAGTTACTGGGTACAGCAATGAATATTTCATGGCCTTTGACTCCTATTTTTCTATAGCTTTGTGCAGGGAGAACAATATGTTAACAAAAAGGCAGTGAAGTGTCACAGAAGTGTTAACAAGGATCAAAGGATACACACAAGAAAAGATCAATTACTTTGGAGAGACAAGGAAAGACTTCACAAAGGGGACATCACTTGAATTGAGTCTGAAAGGATGAGTTGATATTGCAGTTTTGAAGAGGGGATGATATGAGAAGGTAGGGGCCAGAGGTATATAAACATCTGGTATACTCGATGAAAAAATTCAGAATAACCAGAGAAAAAAGGCTATAGAGACAGAGATAGAGATAGGAACACACACATATATTAGCATGTATGTATACACATATGTATGTATATTTACACAATATAAAATTAATACATTTATCTATATTTGTGATATATGTATAATACATCACATGTGTATGTGTGTATAATCATAGATTACGGAGGGTAAGGGAAAGAGCAGAAAAGGAATGAAACTTGGATAAGGTTGGAACGGAAGGCAAAGACTGGGTGAGCTTTGTATGACATGTGTAGGGATTTTGAGTTTGTATCTTCTAAACCAACGATTCCCAAACAATATCCAATTCATAGGCTGACTTTATTCCAGGCACCCATTCCAGGAACAACTCAGCTCTGGAGTGTCTGAGGGCGCAACAAAATCACTGTGGACAAATCATCTCATCCATTTACCCCAAGATAATTTTCTATGTGTGCCATGAAAAGGGAAAAAGAGACATACTTCTGTCTAGATAATAAGGAGCGATTTAAGACTTTTTCCCAATGTTTTTTATTGAGGTATAATTGATTTACAATGCTGTGTTAATTTCCGCTGTATAGTAGAGTGATTTGGTTATCCACATACATAGTTCTTTTTTTATATTTTTTCCATTATGGTTTATCATAAGATATATTGAATTTAGTTCTCTGTGCTGTACAGTAGGACTTTGCTGTTTGTCTAGACTTTTAAACTAGCAAATAAAATGCAGTTTACAAGACTCAGTAGCAGCTGCATAAAAGATAAAGTAGTTTTAAAGACCAAATGCAAAGTTGAGAATTGCTAACAAGAAAGTATCATTAACATGTCCAAGGAAGTAAAAGGATACACCCACGTTTTGGCTTCATTGATGAAGAGAATAATGATGATTTTCACTGCATTGAAAAATAAAGGATAAGAAAGAGCTTTTTGTGAGAAGGATGAGTTGCACAGTAGAGTCCTCACATGTCAAATGCCAGTGGGACATGTAAGATACCGGTGCAATGTCAATATAAATATCAAATATTACTATTAGATATATGGGTACTTAAAATCAAATGATAGTAACTATAGATACAATTATCCAGCTCCCGTTAAAATCTACCCTGATTATGAATAAGAAATACATGAAAAAGTGGATTCAACAAGATAGAGATTTTTTTTTTTTTCCCCAGGTAGCACAACTGATCTGGAGCTGGGTATTCCTGGGCTGGATGACTCAGCTCCAGTATATAAACAATGACCCAGGCACCCCAAGCTTTTCCACTGAACTATGCTTTCTGATGGTGTCCAGCCTTAAAGTCATAAGGCAAGGTCGTAAAACGGCCACCCCTTTTCTAACTAAAACGTTCACAGTCCCCAAAGGAAGAACAAGAGGGGAGGACCAAGGGCACAAGCCAGCTGAGTTTAGTCACTCTTTTAGGATTTCCCCCAGATCTTAGCCATTAACTTCTATCCATACCTGGGTAATCAAAACTGTGACATGTTAAAAAAAAAAATTGTCTACACACGGCTGCCCTTTTCTGCAAAAAAAAAAAAAAAAAAAAAATCCTGGGAACATGATTCTTCAGTTGTGCACATTATTATCCCAACTAAATCTTAGATCAGTCAGAAAGAAAATAAGGGGATTAAATACTGGCTGCATTACTATAGTAGTTCCCAGCATTCAACCTACTAGATTAGAAAGAGGAAAAAATCATTTGAACTCTTATTTTGAAACCATGCTACTCCACAATGACACAAAGTTATTTTGCTTTATTTTGTTTTGTTTTTTTTTTTTGCACTTTTCAAATAGCTTTCTTTTTTTTTTTTTCCATTTATTTTTGTTAGTTGGAGGCTAATTACTTAACAACATTGCAGTGGGTTTTGTCATACATTGACATGAATCAGCCTTGGAGTTACATGTACTCCCCATCCCGATCCCACCTCCCACCTCCCTCTCCACAGGTCAAATCATTTTCTTATACATTATCTCACGTGATCCTCATAACCATCCAGTGAAGTAGGTGGGAAGTAATGTCTTGTCAGTTATTTTAAAGAAGCAACAGAAAAACCAGAACTACTAAGCAGTGAAAATAAAACAAGATGCCAAATTTGATAAGATTAGGGTTTCTGCCAGGGTAATAAGGAGCAAGACTGATCAGTTTGTAACTGAATTGACAGGATATCTTTAATATTAGGTTCAGTTCAGTTCAGTTGCTCAGTCGTGTCCGACTCTTTGCAACCCCATGATTTGCAGCATGCCAGGCCTCCCTGTCCAACACCAACTCCCAGAGTTTACTCATACTCATGCCCATCGAGTCGGTGATGCCATCCAGCCATCTCATCCTCTGTTGCCCCCTTCTCTTTCTGCCCCCAATCCCTCCCAGCATCAGGGTCTTTTCCAATGAGTCAACTCTTCACATGAGGTGGCCAAAGTACTGAAGTTTCAGCTTCAGCATCAGTCCTTCTAATGAACACCCAGGACTGATCTCCTTTAGGATTGACTGGTTGTATCTCCTTGCAGTCCAAGGGACTCTCAAGAGTCTTCTCCAACACTACAGTTCAAAAGCATCAATTTTTCAGCGCTCAGCTTTCTTCACAGTCCAACTCTCACACCCATACATGACCACTGGAAAAACCATAGTCTTGACCAGATGGACCTTTGTTGGCAAAGTAATGTCTCTGCTTTTTTATATGCTGTCTAGGTTGGTCATCACTTTCCTTCCAAGGAGTAAGTGTCTTTTAATTTCATATCTGCAGTCACCATCTGCAGTGATTTTGGAGCCCCCAAAAATAAAGTCTGATACTGTTTTCACTGTCTCCCCGTCTATTTCCCATGAGGTGATGGGACCAGATGCCATGATCTTAGTTTTCTGAATGTTACGCTTTAAGCCAACTTTTCACTCTCCTCTTTCACTTTCATCAAGAGGCTTTTTATTTCCTCTTCACTCTCTGCCATAAGGGTGGTGTCATCTGCATATCTGAGGTTATTGATATTTCTCCTGGTGATCTTGATTCCAGCTTATGCGTCCTCCAGCCCAGCATTTCTCATGATGTACTCTGCATAGAAGTTAAATAAGCAGGGTGACAATATACAGCCTTGACATACTCCTTTTCCTATTTGGAACCAGTCTGTTGTTCCATGTCCAGTTCTAACTGTTACTTCCTGACCTGCATACAGTTTTCTCAAGAGGCAGGTCAGGTGGTCTGCTATTCCCATCTCTATCAGAATTTTCCATAGTTTATTGTGATCCACACAGTCGAAGGCTTCAGCGTAGTCAATAAATCAGAAATAGATGTTTTTCTGGAACTCTCTTGCTTTTTCTATGATCCAGCGGATGTTGGCAATTTGATCTCTGGTTCGTCTGCCTTGTCTAAAACCAGCTTGAACATCTGGAAGTTCTCAGTTCACATATTGCTGAAGCCTGGCTTGGAGAATTTCGAGCATTACTTTACTAGCGTGTGAGATGAGTGTAATTGTGCAGTAGCTTGAGCATTCTTTGGGATTGCCTTTCTTTGGGATTGGAATGAAAGCTGACCTTTTCCAGTCCTGTGGCCACTGCTGAGTTTTCCAAATTTGCTGGCATATTGCGTGCAGCACTTTCACAGCATCATCTTTCAGGATTTGAAATAGCTTAACTGGAATTCCATCACATCCACTAGCTTTGCTCGTAGTGATGCTTTCTAAGGCCCACTTGACTTCACATTCCAGGATGTCTGGCTCTAGGTGAGTGATCACACCCTTATGATTATTTGGGTCGTGAAGATCTTTTTTGTACAGTTCTTCTGTGTATTCTTGCCACCTCTTCTTAATATATTCTGCTTCTGTTAGGTCCATACCACTTCTGAACTTTATCGAACCCATCTTTGCCTGAAATGTTCCCTTGATATCTCTAATTTTCTTGAAGAGATCTCTAGTCTTTCTCATTCTTTTTTTTCCCTCTATTCCTTTGCATTAATATTAGGTAGGACCAATGTTTCTCTCCATCCTTCAGGAGGTATGGGAAATTACAGTAATTTATTTTCCAGTTGATATCAACTTGGAAAAAAGTAGTCTACCATTTGCCTAAACAATTCCAGGTCAACATTAGGATGGCATCACAAAGCCCCTTTAAATATGCATTGGGGTGGGGGTGGGGGCTTCCCTGGTGGTCCAGTGGTTTAGACTTTGCCTTCCAATGCAAGGTGTATGTGTTCAATCCCTGGTCAGGAAGCTAAGATCCCATGTCTCTCATGGCCAAAAAACCAAAACATAAAACAGAAACAATATTATAACAAATTCAATAAATGACTTCAAAAATTGCCCACATTAAAAAAAAGATCTTAAAAAAACAGTATTCATTGGGATAAGGAGATGTCAGGAGAATTAATGATTAGACCCATTGTTCCATTTTTTGCCTTTATTCTCATATGCTTCTTACTGTGATCAAGGGGCTTCAGTAATACAGAGACTTTGTTCACTTAATAAAATGTTACCATGAGACACGACTGAATGTGTATATTGTAGATGGTCCTTTCTGAGTAGCCTGGAAAGAAGAAGCTCTTGCTTTGAGAGATGATGAGAACCCATCATGATCTAGCCATAGGAACTGCCAGTCACCCATACCCCAAAGATGTTGAAACTTGCCTCTAGGTTAAAGATGGACCCTGTAAGGATGACAGAAGCCTAGAGGAGTCAGGGGGACACTCTGAAAGAAGAGGAGAGCAGGAGGCTGAAGAAAGGAAGTATCTGCATAAGAAGCTGACTCAGTGTGTATGGCAAGACAACTTGGTATGAAAAGCTAAGTTTTAGTTTTCAGGGAGTTTGAACCACCTGTCACCTTGTGTAGCCCTGTAATAAACTTTTCTCTGTTTCACACACACACACAAATAAATTTTACCCACCTATGCATCTTCATTTGCATCTGAATCAGCCTATGCATTTGTTTTCTAAGTATTTTGTTATCTCTGAGATTAGAGGTCCTTCCCAGCTGAAAATGAATTTAAACATCTTGGTGTAGCTGGAACAATATTCAGAGAAATTAGGACTTGAACCCAGGACTACATAAAGAGATCACAAAATGAGAAATAAAGTTAGAACAATCTCCACCCTCTTGGTCAGATTAGAGCTCAGATATTTTCTCTGGAGATTTCCAGAAGCTTGCCAACATTTATAGAAGATCAGAAAAAGTTAAGAGAAATAGAATAAAGAAGAGTTGCTTGGGAGACTTTTAATTCCAGAAAGAAAAAAAAAAAGGTAGCTTCATTTAGGGGCCGTCTTTTTCCCAGTGGTACATTCTTTGCTTTTGTCCACTTGGAATATTTGCTTGCTGGTGAAATGTGTTAGTCGCTCAGTTGTGTCCGGCTCTGTGATCCCATGGACTGTAGCCCTCCAGGCTCCTCTGTCCACAGAATTCTCCAGGCAAGAATAATGGTGTGTACAGCCATTCCCTTCTTCAGGGGTCAGACCCATATCTCCTGCATTGCCAGTAGATTCTTTGCCACCTGAGCCCTTGATTGCTGGTAAACATGCCTTATAAATCAATTTTCTTAGTTTGTAATCCAGGGTCCTCAAGGCCAAATGTTATTAGTAGAATAACAAAATTTGCTGAATATTGCATACCCTTCCAAAAAACCTTTTGATATTCTTTGTCTAAGCAATTGCCCATTAAATAAAAATCACTTATTATGGTCATGATTATAATACAAACAGACAAACTCTTGACATTTCTGTCTTAAAAAATATATCCGTCAATTACCCTACTCCTTTCAACATTTCTCCTTTAGTGATTCATATTTTTCTTCTTCAATTACTGTCCTGTTTACCTTAAAAGGTAAATTAATACTCTAGAAAAAATGTAAGTGCTATGACAATCTCATGAAAATAATCCCACACACACAGAAGCTTTAATATTTTGTTTTCCATTTACCACCACTGTGAGTTTTCATTTCTTGTGAAAGGGAAATTTATCATCCAAGAATTATGGTAGTTTAGGAAATGGAGCCATTCTTTGCATCTGCGTGTATTCTCTCAGCTCAGAGATGACATGTCTAGACCTCTCTGAGTTGACCTCATCTTAGTGGTCAGTTGGGTGCTTCACATTCTGTAGATCATTAATAATAATGACTCCATTTTAAGTTGTAAATATTCCTAGCAGCTCAGTTAATCTTTCTGTGTTTTTTGTTTTGTTTCCAGATGGTTTTTTGTTTGTTTATTTGTTTGTTTTTTGGTATGTGGTTTTGGCAGAACTTATATGATCTTTTGGGGGGCTTATCTGTTCCTTCTGCCTTCTATTTTCTTCTTCTACTTCCGACAGCCTGGAAATAGAGAATGTGTCTTTTACTTTCATTCTCGAATTTTCAGTCCACAAAAAGTGGAGAGAAAAATATCTGAAGTTAATGAAAGGCAATTTTTCCTTTATCCACTGGAGAAATTGAAAATCTAACCTTTTGAGAGACAGCTTAAACTCTGATAAAAATCTACCTCAAATTAAGTGATACACCATCCCATAATTGCTCATCAAGTAGTTGAACTCAGTATTACCCAGGAGCCAGCTTATTTTGTATAATTTACAAATACTCTCTCCTTTTCCCCTGTGAACTGACCCCTTAGTTTCAGTTCCATTACTTCACTGTCATTTTTCAGCTTTTACCCATTTGCTGATCAAATTACACAGCAGCCATCAGTTATCTTGAACATCAATTTCAAGTACAATAAGTTGAATGAAGAAGCTCATAGAAATGTCTCCTTTGCCTGAGAAGAACATCTTAATTTTTATGCTGGGAAGAAGGTCTATATCCTATTCTGGGTTTAGATATGACTAGTAATTGAACCTGCATCTAGTCTCATTTTAAAATTATGAAATAGGAATGAATAAACCTTTTAGGATTATTGTCACACACTAGCAAAGTAAACCTCAAAATTCTCCAAGCCAGCCTTTAACAATACATGAACCGTGAACTTCCAGATGTTCAAGCTGGATTTAGAAAAGCCAGAGGAACCAGAAATCAAATTGCCAACATTCATTGGATCATCAAAAATGCAAGAGAATACCAGAAAAAAGCATCTACGCCTGCTTTATTGACTCCACCAAAAGCTTTGGCTGTGTAAATCACAATAAACTGTGGAAAATTCTTAAAGAGATGGGAACACCAGACCACCTAACCTGCCTTCTGAGAAATCTGTATGCAGGTCAAGAAGCAACAGTTAAAACTGGACGTGGAACAACAGATTGGTTCCAAATAAGGAAGGGAGTATGTCAAGGCTGTGTATTGTCACCCTGCTTATTTAACTTATATGCAGAGTACATCATATGAAATGCTGGGCTGGAAGAAGCACAAGCTGGAATCAAGATTGCTGGGAGAAATGTCAATAACCTCAGAGATGCAGATGACACCACACTTATGGCAGAAAGTGAAGAAGAACTAGAGTCTCTTGATGAAAGTGAAAGAGGAGAGTGAAAAAGTTGGCTTAAATCTCAACATTCAGAAAACTAAGATCATGACATCCGGTCCCATCACTTCATGACAAATAGACGGGGAAACAATGGAAGCAGTGAGAGACTTTATTCTTTTGGACTCCAAAATAATTGCAGATGATGACTGCAGTCATGAAATTAAAAGATGCTTGTTAACCTAGACTGCATATTAAAAAGCAGAAATGTTACTTTGTTAACAAAGGTCGGTCTAATCAAAGTTATAATTTTTCTAGTAGTCATGTATGGATGTGAGAGTTGGACTATAAAGAAAGCATCACCGACTCCATGGACATGAGTTTGAGTAGGCTCTGGGAGTTGGTGATGGACAGGGAGGTCTGGCATGGTGCAGTCCATTGGGTCATAAAGAGTCAGACACGACTGAGCGATTGAACTGAACTGAACTGAAATCTTTTAGGATGGTTGCGAGAGTAGAGAAAGGTCCTATTACATGATCCATAAAAGAGGTTATAATAAGAATAGTAATAACAGGAAGTAAATGGTAGTCTAGCAGTTTCAGCAGTGCAAAGGGGTTTCACACGTAGGGTTCATATAAGTATATTATCTAACTTGACCTCACAAGAAATTCAAGAAGTACATAGCTAGAAGATATGACCAATGAGGAAATGTAAGAGACTTCAAGGATCTTTATCAAGGCAAATCTTCTTCATTAAGAGGAATCAAAACTTTGCCTAAAGCAGTCATTGATTTTTACTCTCCAAACTGTTTTTTTTAATTAAAATAAAATAATATATAAATGAGTCTACTACTTTTCATTCTTAAAATAAAATACTACTGTTCTGATCATTGAAAAACAGCCTCTAGAAGTTAGAAAATTCTTATAGCCCAGTCTGTGACTCTATCCATAAATCTTTTCCACAACATATCAGATCCTTTGTATTCTTCTTAAATACCAAAGCCAGGAAACACTCCATCTTGTTTATGGCAGCCAGGTTCACTGTTAGTTTGAGTTTTCCTATCTTTTGTGGAGTCAGTATTTTCTTCCTCTCAGCTTCAAATTATATATGCCATTTAACCTCTCCAGGTGGGACTGTCTGCCTGGCATTTGGCTATGTTCTTCAGGCTCTCTTCCCCTATCCCATTCCACATTCATGAACATATAAAATGCTTGACAAAAATCTGAGGCCATCTGTGGTTGCTACCCAAGTGAATAAAATCATAGGTCTTCCATCAATAGAAGAGATTTCACTCACATATTTGGAGACACATTAACTCAAAGATCATCAGCTCTCTAAGTGAATTTGAGGTCTCTATACCCCATGAAAACTAAATCCTTTTTTTTTTTTGTAAGAATTACTGTAATTCAAATCATATTGATGTTAAAATAGGTCTTAGCTATTAGCTAAGCAGAATCTTAACTAAGTCTCAGCTGTTAGCTTAGTAGAATCATACTTGCCTCCTATAATAGACATGAAAACAGAAAAATATTGTCAAAGCAACTCCCAACACTCAGACAGGTGGGAAAACTTGCCAGAACCTAGGATACAGTCACACTAAATAATTGATTGGGAAAGGAATCAACCAGTACTTTTCAGGCTCTCCTCGTGAAACAGAAAGGACATGGAGACAATACCTCCTACAATATCCAGCCTCTACCTCACAGACACTGAGTGGAGCACCCAGGCAGGTCCACCTGGACCAACTCCAGCTGCAGAATACTGCTTTGGAATCACTCAGGACCTTGCAATGTGTACCTTGCAAACTCTGTACCATGTTCTTTTAGGACCTGGCCAAAATGGGATGACACCTTATCTCAGGTATGTCTGATTGAATTGATTTTTTAAAATAAACAACGAGATAGAAGCTTTTAAATACCAGGGAATGGAATTCTGTTAAACGAATCGGTCAACTTACACTTTTCAGTACTATCGTTATCGTTGCTCAGTCACTAAATCATGTCTGACTCTTTGCAACCCCATGGACTGTAGCCCACCAGGCTTCTCTGTCCACAGGATTTCCCAGACAAGAATACTGGAGTGGGTTGCCATTTCCTTCTCCAGGGGATCTTCCCAACCCAGGGCTTGAACCTCTGTCTCCTGCACTGCAGTGGATTCTTTACCACTGACCCACCAACCCACCAGTACCTACTAAGCAATTCAAAATAAGATTCCACTTTGTATTTGCCTAGACTCTCTGAGAAGTCAACATCAGAGCAGGATTAAATATGCAAGGAACATAATACAGGAAATTCCTATGTGAAAAAAATAGAGAATTGGAAAAAATTGACAGAAACTAAGATTGAAGTCTGACTTCAGGTGAAGGAGAGAAACCATGTTTCTCCATCCAGCCAGAGACCCTATACTCTGGAAATAGGAATATCTGGTTCTAGATCCTGTAATCTGGATTCCACTAACCTCACTCTGCTAACTAAAAGTTGAATGACTATGAATGAGTGAGCACTTCTCTAAAACTAGTTTCTTCAGCAGTTAAACAGGAATGCTAATAGTGTTGCCCTGCTAGAACTGTGCTAGTGAATGAAATAATAACTGTAATTCAGTGTCTACCATAAGCTAAATTTTCAATAAATATAGTTATTGCAAAAAAAAAAAGCTTGATTATCTCAATT
Organism: Muntiacus reevesi; assembly: GCF_963930625.1. Classification (NCBI taxonomy): domain Eukaryota; kingdom Metazoa; phylum Chordata; class Mammalia; order Artiodactyla; family Cervidae; genus Muntiacus; species Muntiacus reevesi. The sequence continues at coordinate 82,797,603 of NC_089254.1, read as the reverse complement.
TTCTTCTAGATAAAAAGAAAATAGTTTCAAAATAACTTTTTCTCCTTTAAGATGCAGCATAGGATAGTGAAGGGTGACAAAAAAATATTTTAAAAGCATAGACTTCGATCCCAGAGACCAGAGTTTGAATCACATTTCAGCCCCTCGAAACTTACCAACCTATTGCAGATTAATCAAAATATCTGAGACCTTTCTCATCTGTAAAACAGGGGCAAGAATAATATCTATAGCACATAGTTGTATCAAGGATTAAATGAGATAGTAAATGTATTAAAAATGCCTAACCAGTGCCTAACACATAATAAGAACTAAATATCTGTCCTTTATCAACAATTATTCAGTTCAGTTCAGTCACTCAGTCATGTTCAACTCTTTGTGACCCCATGGACTGCACAATGACAGGCCTCCCTGTCCATCACCAACTCCCAGAGCTTACTCAAACTCATGTCCATCTAGTCGGTGATGCCATCCAACCATCTCATTCTCTGGCATCCCCTTCTCCTCCTGCCTTCAGTCTTTCCCAGCATCAGGGTCTTTTCTAGTGAGTCAGCTCTTTGCATCAGGTGGTCAGGGGACTGGAGTTTCAGTTTCCGCATCAGTCCTTTCAGTGAATATTCATGACTGATTTCCTTTAGGATGGACTGGTTGGATCTCCTTGCAGTGCAAGGGACTCTCAAGAGTCTTCTCCAACACCACAGTTCAAAACCATCAAATCTTTGGTGCTCAGTTTTCTTTATAGTCCAACTCTAACATCCATACATGACTACTGGAAAAAATCATAGCTGTGATTAGACCAACCTTTGTTGACAAAGTAATGTCTCTGCTTTTTAATGTGCTATGTTGGTCATAACTTTCCTTTCAAGGAGCAAGTGTCTTTTAATTTCATGACTGAAGTCATCATCTGCAGTGATTTTGAACCCCAAGAAAAGAAAGTCTTTCACTGTTTTCATTGTTTCCCCATATATTTGTCATGAAGTGATGGGACCAGATGCCATGATCTTAGTTTTCTGAATGTTGAGTTTTATGCCAACTTTTTCACTCTCCCCTTTCACTTTCATCAAGAGGCTCTTTAGTTCCTGTTCACTTTCTGCCATAAGGGTGGTGTCATCTGCATGTCTGAGGTTAGTGATATTTCTCCTGGCAATCTTGATTCCAGCTTGTGCTTCTTCCAGCCCAGCGTTTCTCATGATGTACTCTGCATATAAGTTAAATAAGCAGGGTGACTATATACAGCCTTGACATAATGGTTTCCCAGTTTGGAACCAGTCTGTTGTTCCATGTCCAGTTTTAATTATTGTTTCTTGACCTGCATACAGGTTTCTCAGAAGGCAGATCAGGTGATCTGGTATTCCTATCTCTTTAAGAATTTTCCACAGTTTATTATGATCCACACTGTCAAAGGCTTCTGTGTAGTCAAAGAGCAGAAGTAGATGTTTTTCTGGTATTCTCTTACATTTTTGATGATCTAACGTATGTTGGAAATTTGATCACTGGTTACTCTGCTTTTTCTAAATCCAGCTTGAACATCTGGAATTTCATGGTTCATGTACTATTAAAGTCTGGCATGGCGAATTTTGAGCATTACTTTGTTAGCGTGTGAGATGAGTGCAATTGTGCGGTAGTTTGGGCATTGTTGACATTGCCTTTCTTTGGGATTGGAATGAAAACTGACCTTTTCCAGTCCTCTGGCCACTGCTGAGTTTTCCAAATTTGCTGACATATTGCTTGCAGCACTTTCATAGCATCTTATTTTAGGATTTGAAATAGCTAAACTGGAAGTCCATCACCTCCACTAGCTTTGTTCATGCTGCTTCCTAAGGCCCACTTGACTTCACATTCCAGGATGTCTGGCTCTAGGTGAGTGATTACACCATCATTATTATCTGAGTCACAACGTTCTTTTTTTTTTTTTTTTTAATTTTCTTTTATCAGTTGGTTTTTGTACAGTTCTTCTGTGTATCTTGCCACCTCTTCTTAATATCTTCTGCTTCTGTTAGGTCCATAACATTTCTGTCCTTCATTGTGTCCATCTTGGGTGAAATGTTTCCTTGGTATCACTAATTTTCTTGAAGAGATCTCTAGTCTTTTCCATTCTATTGTTTTCCTCTATTTTTTTGCACTGATCACTGAGGAAGGTTTTCTTATCTCTCCTTGTTATTCTTTGGAACTCTGCATTCAAATGGGTATATCTTTCCTCTTCACCTTTGCCTGCTTGTCTTCTATTCACAGCTATTTATAAGGCCTCCTCAGACAACCATTTTGCCTTTTTGCATTTCTTTTTCTTGGGGATGGTCTTGATCCCTGCCTCCTGTACAATGTCACAAACCTCTGTCCATAGTTCTTCAGACACTCTATTAGACCTAATCCCTTGAATCTATTTGTCACTTCCACTGTATAATCATTAGGAATTTGATTTAGGTCATACCTGAATTTAATAGTCTACTGGTTTCCCCAATTTTCTTCAACTTAAGTCTGAATTTGGCAATAAGGAGTTCATGATCTGAGCCACAGTCAGCTCCAGGTCTTGTTTTTGCTGACTGTATAGAGCTTTTCTGTCTTTGGCTGCAAAGAATATAATCAATCTGATTTTGGTGTTGGCCATCTGGTGATGTCCATGTGTAGAGTCTTCTCTTGTGTTGTTGGAAGAGGGTGTTTGCTATGACCAGTGTGTTCTCTTGGCAAAACTCTATTAGCCTTTGCCCTGCTTCATTCTGTACTCCAAGGCCAAATTTGCCTGTTACTCCAGGTGTTTCTTGAATTCCTACTTTTGCATTCCAGTCCCCTATAATGTAAAGGACATCTTTTTTAGGTGTTAGTTCTAAAAGCTCTTGTAGGTCTTCATAGAACCATTCAGCTTCAGTTTCTTCAGTGTTACTGATCGGGGCATAGACTTGGATTACCATGATATTGAATGGTTTGCCTTGGAAACGAACAGAGATCATTCTGTCAATTTTGAGATTGCATCCAAGTACTGCATTTTGAACTCTTTTGTTGATTATGAGGGCTACTCCATTTCTTCTAAGGGATTCTTGCCCACAGTAGTAGATATAATGGCCATCTGAGTTAAATTCACCCATTCCAGTCCATTTTAGTCCGCTGATTCCTGAAATGTCAACATTTACTCCTACCATCTCCTGTTTGACCACTTCCAATTTGTCTTGATTCATGGACCTAACTTTTCAGGTCCCTATGAAATATGCTTTTTACAGCATCAGACTTTACTTCCATCACCAGTCACATCCGCAACTGGATGTTGTTTTTGCTTTGACTCCATCTCTTCATTCTTTCTGGAGTTATTTCTCCACTGATCTCCAGTAACATATTGGGCACCTATGGACCTGGGGAGTTCATCTTTCCGTGTCCAATCTTTTTTCCTTTTCATGCTGTTCATGGGGTTCTCAGGGCAGGAATACTGAAGTGGTTTGCCATTGCCTTCTCCAGTGGACCACATTTTATCAGAACTCTCCACCATGACTTGTCTGTCTTGGGTGGCCCTACATGGCATGGCTCATCATTTCATTGAGTTAGACAAGGCTCTGGTCCATGTGATCAGATTGGTTAGTTTTCTGTGATTGTGTTTTTCATTCTGTCTTCTCTCTGATGGATAAGGATAAAAAACTTATGGAAGCTTCCTGATGGGAGAGACTGAGAGGAAAACTGGGTCTTGTTCTGGTGGGCGGAGTCATACTCAGTCATTCTTTAATCCAATTTTCTGTTAATGGGCAGGGCTGTGTTCCCTCCCTGTTATTTACCTGGGGCCAAACTGTGGTGGAGGTAATGAAGATAATGGTGACCTCCTTCAAATGCTCCCATGCAAACACTGCTACACTCACTGCCCTCAACCATGCAGCAGGTCACAGCCCACCCACGCCTGTACCAGAGACTCCTGGACACTCACAGGCAAGTCTGGGTCAGTCTCTTGTGGGGTCCCTGCTCCTTCCTCCTGGGTCCTTGTGCACACAAGGTTCTGTTTGTGCGTTCCAAGAGTCTGTTTCCCCAGACCTGTGTAAGTTCTGGCGGCTCTATGGTGGGGTTAATGGCAACATCCTCCAAGAGGGCTTATGCCATACCCAACACATTATTTTCTATTATATATCATATAATATTATTATATTTTACTTTGATGGATGATGAGTTAAACAGAGTCATCAAAACCTAAATTCAGACAGTGTAATTTATACCCTCAAGATTTTCATCATCCCTTTTAAAAATGTTTTTCAGTCTGTTACTCTGTTGTTATTCAACATTCATAGACTCAACAGTCATTCTTGTCATCCTTACCAGTGACAAAGTGACCGTTGTAGGGGTTTTGTTCCTTCTTAGATTTTACTTCTAATCTTCTAGGTGCCTGGTATTTAGAGATTCAGATTTAATGCAATTGTGTATAAAATAAGGATAAATATATTGTGATGAGAGTCTGGGAGATTTTCTTTATGCAATATTGAGCTTGAGTACCAAGACATCAGTGAGAAGCATTTTATTTTCCACAGGGCATCTTCACATGCCTCCTGACTCTGCACTTTATCCCCATCACAACTCTCAAGCAGGTTGTGGTTGCTAACTGAAGTCCTGTGTACATACAAGATGCCAACAGATGTTAATTGATGTTAATAAATGTTGTTAATTGAATGAAATGAATTACCTTGAAATTTAGTAACATTTATGGCCCTTTTTTCAGTGTAATAGTGTTACAGACTAAACAGTCTATAAATGGTCACATTGCTTTATTTCTATCAATCACTTCACATATCTGGCCACGTGCCTTTAGTAACTTTGATTCTCTATCTTTTTACTAACGAAAAAATGAAAACTGTGCTGGCACTTCTCTTGTGTCTGATTAAGCAAATACTGGCATATGAACCTGCCTTTAGTCACAGCAAACATTCAATAACTCTCTGCTTATTTGGCTTTAAAAAGGTTTGTGAAGTGTACATTCTGGGTATCCTCAGCACTTCATTTTCCTTCTTTTCCAAGTGGCATTTAATACTAAACAAAAACTGATCAGAGGTTTAGAATTATCCTTGGCCCATTGTGTTTCCATGGTTACAGGTCTGTGTTGTTCATCTTCCGAATTCAGCCTCAATGACTTACCCTGGCTTTGTGACCTGTGCTTATTAAATCTTGATTACTATGTTCTCTCTGTGTCAGCCTCTTATTTATATACTACAATCGCTTCTAAAGGAGACCGTCTTCCCACATCGTGATTGAAGCACCTGAACACAAGCACCCCTTTTTCAATATTTCTCACCTCTCATGGCAAAGTCCACACTAAAATAACTAGCCCATTTTCAAGTTACTCTTTGAAGAAAGCAACATTTTTCTAAATTTCTCTTAAAAATGCTACTCTTTCCCTATTCTCTCCAATGGATGATTAACCATCCATTGGTCTACCTTCCCACTTAGCAAAACTATTATTTGCACGTTTGTTTCTTACCAGGGTAATGAATGGATTAATGTAAAATAGAAGATAACGAGATAGCACTACCAAATTAGTAGAATGTTAAAACACTAATTAAAAGAATTTTTTTCTGAAAATAAAAATGTAATTCAATTCATTTGGAGTGCCTACTACACTTTGTGAGTATGTTTTAGAAAATCTTAAATAAGAAGTGCAAGCAAAATAGAGAAACTTAAAGTAGATTATCAAAGGAAAGTAATTGAAAAGTAATCTGTGTCAGCATGTAACAATCATAACAAAAATAACAAGAAAATAATCTCATCTTAAGGAAAATAGAAATTTATTTCTCTCACAAAAGAATCCTAAAAGTTGGCTGTTAATGGAAACAATAACAACTGCACAGCCATCAGGGATCCTGGGTTCTTGTCCCTGATGCCTCCCCGTCCTAAGTGGTCTGATTTATGATTCAGTGTGCTTGCTGGAGCTCCAGCTCTCATATCCACGGTCCAGGCAACAAGATGGAAAAAGGGGAGGACTCCTTGATCCTTCATATGTCACGTGTATTTAACATCTCTTTGACCAGAACTTGGTTATCTGGTTACATGTAGTTGCAAAGGAGTTTGGGAAATGTAGTCTTTTAACTAGACTACAATATAACCAGCTAATTCTGTTACTACAGAGGAAGAGGGAAATCAATATTTCCCTGTTTTCTAATAGCAGTCTTTTCCACAAATTTTAAAATATATAGCTTTAAAAGCATAAAGAATACAGTAGACAATATGCACTACAGACATAAATCATATTAAAACAAGCTTTGTAGCACCACACACACACACAATATTTCAAATTCCTTAAAACAAAAGAATATTGGAAAAATTAAATTTTAATCTTTTCCAGCTTCTCAACTCTGACAGTGTCACGTGTATCTTTGGTAGGTCATTTGATAGTAAAGATAATTGACATTCATTGAGAACGTATTAAGTTCTAGGCAATGAACTAAATTTTTTACATGGACTTTTTTAAAAAACCCTCAAGCCAACATTTTGGCTGTAAAAAACCCTTACAGCCAAAGACTGTAAGTAATTTTCTTTCCATTTTATAGAAAACAAATTTAAAGAGGTATGCAATTTGGCCAAAGTCACAGAACTATTAAGTGGGGAAGCCAAAACTTTAACCCAGTTCATCTGACCAGGGAATTCTCTTTTCACTATATTATGGCCTTCTTCACTAAATGTTAGCGCTTGTCTCTTATGCTACTTCTATGTACAATTCTTATTTCCCTTACCTCCTGCTTTTTATGTCCAATTACCTTTTTCTGCTCATTTTCTAACCAGCACTCAGTAAAGAACCTAAGCTTTCTACTGAGATGCAATCTTGAGTAAATTAGTGTGCTTATTGTCTAATCCAGCCTCCACACTGCCTAACACAGACCCTTGCAGAAAGAAGGTGATGTTAAATAATTATGGGCGGAAAAATAGAAAGTAATGGATGATATACTTGTGACTGGTTTGCAGGCAAATTGTTCCGGAAGAAATAGATCATAACGTATGAGCAGAAATAGAAAACAGAAATTGGGCAAGTCTACACCATGAAGTTTTGCATTAAAACATTATGGGTTGAAAAAAGGCTATAAGAACTAGCGGGATTTTGTGCAATTTTGATTGTGATCATTTAGCTTTAGTTTGTTTTGATTTTGTCACCTGGAAATGTTGAGAATGTTTGAGGGTATAAAAAGCCTGATGAGACAGAATGATAATATTGGTAAGGGAGAGGAAAAAATATGAAAATAACTCTGAAGGAAGTAGGACAGGATGAGATGAAGGGGTAACATGAGGAGCAGAGTCTCAGCGAGAAGAGAAAAATCCATTTTCCTGAGCTGCATAAGAGGATCAAGACATAGGATCAATGAATAATGTCCTTTACAAAGACTTTGTTAGGCTCTATTGTTAATTGAAGAATCAAGAGTAGGAGAGGGGCTTCCGTGGTGGCTCAGTGTATGCCTCAGAGCAACTAAAGTGGTGTGCCACAACTATTGAGCCTGTGCTCAAGAGCCTGGGAGCTGTACCTACTCAACCCAGGTGCCCTAGAGAAGCCACTGTAATCAGAAGTCCATGCACCACAAACTAGAGAGCAACCCCCACTGCCACAACCAGAGAAGAGCCTACACAGCAACAAAGGCTCAGCACAGCCCAAAACAAAAATAAATATATGAAATTTAAAAAAAAAAAAAGAGTAGGAAGGCAAATTGAATAAAAAGGACAAAGGAGGGAAAATGTTGGAGTTGAGCCACAAAGTAACTTAAAACCTAGACATGGGAGCTTAGGCACAGAAAAGTCATCAAAGGGCACTGCTACAGATGGGCAAGTCAGGATGGTGGCAAAAGACATACTGAAAGTTTCATGAAGTCACCAGGGAAAATGGAGCCGGTGCAATGGATGAAAATAAAGGGGACTGAAAACCAACCCCAATTGGATAAGGGTATCTGAAAGAAAAGACCAAGGTAAGTAGGGGAGGTGAGAGATGAGTGGACTTCTCCTCTGATAAACATTCTCTCGTCAGGTCATTGCATTCCAAGGTAATTGGAAAAAATCTGCTATTTTAGCACATGACAACAGAAGAGGAAAAGAACATCTTGTACAGATCTATTCTTTGAGGATATTCAAAGTGGCAGCATATTGTTTATTATCGTATTTCATAATCACAGAGTTATTGTACCCAACTGACATTTTTGTCAAGTACTCCCTTTATTTTCCTCACCACCTCTCCTTTTGACTTCTGATACTGTTTACAAATTTATCTCTTTGGTGAAATGAGATCTTGAGCTATTGCTCCGTGAAATAACTCATCAAAGAGTACATTCTCCAGACACAAGGTCAAATTGCCCCCAGTGGCAACTTTCAGCTGCGTAAATGCCGATGCTGGTTATCTCCATGAAAAGATCCTTTTGGTTTCAATACTGTTATAGCATTTGTGTTGAATTACTTCCCCAACATGAGATATATTTCCAATCTACATTCCTTCATAGGGTTATCTGTGATGAGAAAATATTTCTGAGGAGTTACGCTTAAACCAGCATTAGCAAAATTCAATAGATCATTCAAGAAAATAGTCACTGGGCTTATTTTGATCCCACCACTTCTGTGGGCACTGGGAATACAGCAGTGCAAAAAACAAAGTTTCTGTCATCACGACACTTCCATTCTGGTGCAGAGAGTAGATATGAAGCAAGTAATTTAGTATACAGAATATCAGTTGGGACGAAGTGCCATGAGAGAAAAGGGAGGAAGAGAGGATGAATGAAAGTTGCTCAGTCACGTCTGACTCTTTGCAACCCCATGAACTACACAGTCCATGGAATTCTCCAGGCCAGAATACTGGAGTGAGTAGCTGCTCCCATCTCCAGGCAATCTACCCAACCCAGAGATTGAACCCAGATCTCTCACTCTGCAGGCAGATTCTTCACCAGCTAAGCCACCTGGGAAGCCTGAAGGTAGGATAGGACTGGTGAAATAGGGCTTCAGTTCAGTTCAGTTCAGTTCAGTCACTCAGTCGTGTCTGACTCTGCGACCTCATGGACTGCAGCACGCCAGGCTTCCCTGTCCATCACCAACTCCCAGAGCTTGCTTAAACTCATGTCCATCAAGTCGGTGATGCCATCCAACCACCTCATCCTCTGTCATCCCCTCCTCCTCCTGCCTTCAATCTTTCCCAGCATCCGGGTCTTTTCCAATGAGGCTAGGGAAGAAGAAATTGCGATCTTAAATAAAGGATAAATAAAGCCTCCTTGTTGAGGGGGATATCTGAGCAAACAGCAGGAGTTGAGACAAAAAACTAGAAACCAGAAGAAGGTGGGGAGAGTGGAGGAGGAGGAGGAAGAGGAGAAGAAGAAGTAATTAAGTGGGACTGGGAATAATGATGAAAAGACTCCAAGAGATTCTGAAGATGGAGCCTGCATGGTCAGAGAAATGATGGGGTTGGAGAAAGAAAAAATCTTGTAGTCTTTTTTTTTTTTTTTGCAGTTTACATTTTAATGCCTTATTTAATCCTTTCTCTCCACTTTTCAGAGCTGTGGTCCACTCTAGATGATCTCTTTCCAGACAAATTTCCCTAGATTTGATGTTGCTATCAACATTCCTATTAGATTTTTTAAATTGTCTTTTAAAAGCTCTTTTTATTGTGAAATATAAAACATGAATAGAGAAATGTATAATATATATTATATACAATTATATATATATATTGTAAATTATAGTGAATAGTTCTGTAATCATCATTCAGGCAAAAAACCTTGTAGGGTCTTGTAGACCATTATAAAATGAGAAGCTACTGGAGGATTTTGTGCAGAGGAGTAACACAGTAGGACTTACATTTTTAACAGATCACTCTGGACACTGTGTTGAGAAGAAATAGTGGATGGCAAAGTAGAGTCAGAGATGGTAGAAAGGCTATTGCAGCATTCTTGAGGTAAGGAATGATAGCAACTTGCTCCAGGATATTAGTAGCAGAGGTAATAAGAAGTGATAGGCTTCGAATACCTATATTTGCTAATGGATGGGGTGTGAGATATGAAATAAAGGAATAAGCAGTGACTCCAATATTTTTGCCATGAACACGTGAAAAGCTGGCGTTGCCATTTGGGGCCATGGAGGTTATTGCTCAAGGAGCAAGCTTGCAACTTCTCTATTGATGGGAGGTTCAAAGACGATAAATTGAAATGTAAGAATTGCCACGTAATTCTTCCAGATGGTTTGATTAACTAGAGGAATGAGTAAGGGGTTGAGGATCATTTATCCCAATCCAGCCACGATGAATATTCATCAAACCAGACTCTTGAAGAAAAAACAAATTCATTTTGCTCCAAAGAACAAAGTAGGAGTGGGAGGCACCAGCCTATATGACGGTATGGTTCTTAATGATGCTACTGTCTCTTGTGGCCTTAAGAGAGGCTCTTCTCTCGGCCAGAGTATCCTCCCTCAGGTTGGGGGTTGGGAAGCCATAGCTATAAGCCTAATTGCTCCTCTTGCTGAGTTGTTGTTGTTCTGTCACTAAGTCGTGTCTGACTTCACAACCCCATGGACTGCAGCATACCAGGCTTCCTTGTCCTTCATTATCTCCCGGAGTTAGCTCAAACTCATGTCCATTGAGTCAATGATCTAACCATCTCATCCTCTGTCATCCCCTTCTCCTCCTGACCTCACTCTTTCCCAGCATCAGGGTCTTTTCCAATGAGTTGGCTCTTCACATCAGGTGGCCAAAGTGTTGGAGCTTCAGCTTCAGCATCAGTACTTCCAATGAATATTCAGGGTTGATTTCCTTTAGGGTTACCTGGATTGATTTTCTTGCTGTCCAAGGAACTCTCACGAGTCTTCAGCAGGACAACATTTCAGAAGCATCGATGCTTTGGCACTCAGCCTTATTTATGGTCCAACTCTCACATCTGTACATGACTGCTGGAAAAACCATAGCTTTGACTTACGGACCTTTGCTGGCAAAGTGATGTCTCTTCTTTTGGGGGGCATCAGATAATGAGATGGTTAGACAGCATCACCAACTCAATGGACATGAAGTTGAGCAAACTCTGGGAGACAGTGAGGGACAGGGAAGCCTTGAATGCTGCAGTCCATGGGGTTGCAGAGTTGGACATGACTTAGTGACTAAACAACAAACAACATGGTAGGTGTATGATTAACTTTGTAAAGAAACTGCCAAACTGTTTTCCAAGTGTTTGGAAAACATCATTTCACATTCCCACTAATAATACAGAAGAGTTCCAATTTCTCCATGTTACTGCCAGCACTGGATCTGGTCAGTCAGCTAATGATGAATTCTTTCAGCTTTCATATGTCTGAAAAAGTATTTATTTTATCTGAATTTTTGAAAGATTTTTTTATGATTATAGAATTTAAGGTTGAAAATTTTCAATTTTCTTTCAGGGCATTAAAATTTTGCCCCACCACTTTCTGGATTTCATTGTTTCCTACAGGAAGTCTTCTGTCATGCTTAGTTTTCTTCTTTATTTAATTCATCTTTTCCCCTCTGGCTACTATGTTTTCTCATTAGCACTGGTTTTAAGTAATTTCATTATTATAAGCTTTGGTGTAATTATCTTCATATTTCTTTTGTTTGGGGTTCATCAAAATTCTTAGATCTGTAAGTCTATAATTTTCATGAATTTGGAAAATTTTCTGACCATTATTTTTTTAATGGATTTTGCTTTTTAGAGGAGTTTTAGGTTTCACAGCAAAATTGAACAGAAAGCACAAAGTTCCTGTATACCTCTTGTCACCCCAGCATACCAGCCCCCCACATGTACAGCCTCCCCCACTGTCAACAGCCTGCTCCAGAGTAATAACATTTGTTACAACTGATGAATCTATACCACCCAAAGTTCTTAACTTGCATCAAGGTTGACTTGGGGTGATATATATTCTGTGGGTTTTTCCAAATATACAGTGACATGTATCTACTATTAGAGTATCATACAGAATACATTTCATTGCCCTAAAAATTCTCCATACTCCCCCAACCTCTGATAATTGCTGATCTTCCATAATTTTGCCTTTTGCAGAATGTCATACAATTGGAATTACAGACTATGTAGCTTTTTCAGATTAATTTCTTTCACTTCATAATTAATATCCATTTCAGTTCAGTTCAGTTCAGTTCAGTTGCTCAGTTGTGTCCGACTCTTGCCACCCCATGAACCACAACACGCCAGGCCTCCCTGTCCATCACCAACTCCCACAATTTACCCAGACTCATGTCCATTGAGTCGGTGATGCCATCCAACCATCTCATCCTCTGTCATCTTCTTCTCCTCCTGCCCTCAATCTCTCCCAGCATCAGGGTCTTTTCAAATGAGTCAGCTCTTCATATCAGGTGGTCAAAGTACTGGAGTTTCAGCTTCAGCATCAGTCCTTCCAATGAACACCCAGGACTGATCTCCTTTAGGATGGACTGGTTGGATCTCCTTGCAGTCCAAGGGACTCAAGAGTCTTCTCCAACACCACAGTTCAAAAGCATCAATTCTTCGGCGCTCAGCTTTCTTTATAGTCCAACTCTCACATCCATACATGACCACTGGAAAAACCATAGCCCTGACTAGATGGACCTTTGTTGGCAAAGTAATGTCTCTGCTTTTTAATATGCTATCTAGGTTGGTCATCACTTTCCTTCCAAGGAGTAAACGTCTTTTAATTTCATGGCTGCAATCACCATCTGCAGTGATTTTGGAGCCCAAAATAATAAAGTCAGCCACTGTTTCCACTATTTCCCCATCTGTTTGCCATGAAGTGATGAGACCAGATGCCATGATCTTAGTTTTCTGAATGTTGAGCTTTTTTTTTTTATTCATTGGAGGCTAATTACTTTACAATATTGTAGTGGTTTTTGCCATATATCGACATGAATCAGCCATGGATTTTCATGTGTTCCCCATCCTGATCCCCCCTAATATCCATTTAGGTTTCCTCAATTTCTTTTCATGACTTAATAATGCATTTTTTTAGCAGTGAATAATATTTCATTGTTTGGATGTATTAGATTTTATTTTTCCATTTTTCTACAGAGACTACTATTGTTCTTTTCTTTTTTTTTTTTAAATATATCTTCAAATGTTTCTCTGTTCCTTCCCCTCTCCCCTGCCTCATCTCCTTCAAGGATTCCACGTGCATGTATATTAGGTTACTGGAAATTGTTCGATAGCACTGTTCTCTCTCTCTCTCTCTGGCTTAGCTTTTATTCTCTCCAAGTTTGGTTTCAGGTATATTCTATTGTTATTTCTTCAAGTTCACTGATCTTTTCATCTGCGGAGTGAATCTATTACTTTTCCCAGCCTTATTGAAATATTATAAACATATATCTAAGTTAAGGTGTACAGCATGATAATTTGATGTAGGTGTATATCATAAAATGATCACCACAATAAGGTTAATTAACCCTTTCATCCCCTCACATAATTACCATTCTTTTTCTGGTGATACGTTTAAGATCTAGTCTCTTAGCAACTTTCAATTATATAATACAGTGTTGTTAATTATAGTCAACATGCTGTATGTTAGATCTCCAGAACTTATCCATCTTAGAGTTAGACATTTATCTGCTTTGACCAACATAGCCCCATTTCCCTCACCCCTCAACACCTAGCAACCACCATTCTATTCTTATTTCCATGAATTTGGCTTTGTTAGATTTCACATATCTTATACAATATTTGTCTTTCTCTGTCTGACTTATTTCACCATATTCTGCCAGGGACTATCTGTGCCCTAGTGTTTGTGTGACTTTAGTCATGTCCAACTCTTTGCAACCCCATGGAGTCTCCTCTGTCCATGAAATTTTCTAGGCAAGAATACTGGAGTGGATTGTCATTTCCTTCTCCATGGTATCTTTCCAACCCAGGGATCTGTGCCCTAAATAACCCTCATATTGAGGTTCTGCTTGCCTGCTTGGATGTGAGTGAGTCAGCCCAAACCCCAACTTGCTTCTCATACCACTCCTGGTACCACTTATATATTAGTTCAGACTTCCAAAGAGCAGACTCCAAAATAGTATTAGATACGCAAGAGATTTATTGGAGAAATGTCTGTGAAACAAAAAAAAGATGAAGCTGGAGAAGATAAAGATAGAATCCAGACTGAGAAGAGTCTTGATCTCTGTGAAGGGGTAGAGGGAAGAAAGAGGGTTATGCAATAAGCTTCTTAGACTGCAGGGCAGTTCTAAGAAAGTTCTGGCCTGAATGAAGATTGTCCTTGAGCCAGTCACAGTTGAGGAGTCCCCCATCTCACAGGAATGAATCTGCACTAGTCCTCCTTTTACTTCTGCCACACTCCATCACTAGGTGAGTGCAGTCCATGGGAAGCATGCCTTTTCTTGCAAACGTGATTGAGGATCTGGAAGTGGGACCACCAGTCCATTACGTTCTCAGCAGCAGGAAACCAGAGCAGCACATTTTCATAACCATGGATGCCACAGCTCCTCACTGACTAGTTTATGCAAATACTGCCCTCTAGAGTTCTGAAAGGCGTCTCTGACTCCTAGTATCTACTGCACAAATTAGCCTCTGTCTTTATTATTTTTTTTAATTTTTTTAAATTAGTTGGAGGCTAATTACTTCACAACATTTCAGTGACTTTTGTCATACATTGACATGAATCAGCCATAGAGTTACACGTATTCCCCATCCCGATCCCCCCTCCCCCCTCCCTCTCCACCCGACTCCTCTGGGTCCTCCCAGTGCACCAGGCCTGAGCACTCTTCTCATGCATCCCACCTGGGCTAGTGATCTGTTTCACCATAGATAATATACATGCTGTTCTTTCAAAACATCCCACCCTCACCTTCTCCCACAGAGTTCAAAAGTCTGTTCTGTACTTCTGTGTCTCTTTTTCTGTTGTGCATATAGGGTTATCATTACCATCTTTCTAAATTCCATATATATGTGTTAGTATGCTGTAATGTTCTTTATCTTTCTGGCTTACTTCACTCTGTATAATGGGCTCCAGTTTCATCCATCTCATTAGAACTGATTCAAATGAATTCTTTTTAACAGCTGAGTAATATTCCATGGTGTATATGTACCACAGCTTCCTTATCCATTCATCTGCTAATAAACTCAAAATGGGTTAAAGATCTAAATGTAAGACCAGAAACTATAAAACTCCTAGAGGAGAACATAGGCAAAACACTCTCCGACATAAATCTCAGCAAGATCCTCTATGACCCACCTCCCAGAATATTGGAAATAAAAGCATAGCTAAACAAATGGGACCTAATAAAACTTAAAAGCTTCTGCACTACAAAGGAAACTATAAGTAAGGTGAAAAAACAGCCCTCAGATTGGGAGAAAATAATAGCAAATGAAGAAACAGACAAAGGATTAATCTCAAAAATATACAAGCAACTCCTACAGCTCAATTCCAGAAAAATAAATGACCCAATCAAAAAATGGGCCAAAGAACTAAACAGAGAAGACATACAGATGGCTAACAAACACATGAAGAGATGCTCAACATCACTCATTATTAGAGAAATGCAAATCAAAACCACAATGAGGTACCATTACACGCCAGTCAGGATGGTTGCTATCCAAAAGTCTACAAGCAATAAATGCTGGAGAGGGTGTGGAGAAAAGGGAACCCTCTTACACTGTTGGTAGGAATGCAAACTAGTACAGCTGCTATGGAGAACAGTGTGGAGATTTCTTAAAAAACTGGAAATAGAACTGCCATATGACCCAGCAATACCACTTCTGGGCATACACACCGAGGAAACCAGATCTGAAAGAGACACGTGCACCCCAATGTTCATTGTAGCACTGTTTATAATAGCCAGGACAAGGAAGCCTCTGTCTTTAAATTCCAGCATTTAGGACTTCCCTGATGGCTAAGTGGTTAAGGCCCTGGGCTTCTAATGCAGGGAGCAAGGCAAGTGCAATTCCTGGTTGGGGAACCAAGACCCCCCATGCCATGTGGTGTGGCCAAAAATAAATAAATAGATAAATAAATAAATAATAAGTAAATAAATTCCAACATTTTGGTCCTTTCTTCATTCTAAAATCATGGAAACTTGCTTCCTACTTCCCTGAAAAAAAAAAAAGGTATAATAAGAAAGGAACTTCTACATATTTTCACCACGTGTATACTTCTTTTCCTCTTGCTTCTAGGGGGAAAATATCCTTTCATAGAGCAAAGGCCAACTCTTCTACTTGACCAAATCCTACCACCTCTTGCTTACTAAATACAAAGCTCCAGAATTTCTAATTCTCTCTCTTCCTCTCTCTCCTGAAATCAACTTCCCTCCTCTACTAGTTCATTCACACCATACAAAAGTTTGCTATTATTGATCTTTTAAAAATGTATGAATTTATGATCATGAAGCTATGGGTGAAAGCGGCTGGTCCCAGCGGCATAGTCACATGTGGTTGACATCTTTATCCTTGAGAGATGTTTGTTTTCAAATTCCAGGAACATAGTCCTTTCTTACATCTACAAATAGGGTCTAGACAGTCTGTGAACAGCTCCTAATTCTCAAATGGAACAAAAACCAGTAGGTTTGAGAATTCATGTCCTCTTTCTCTTCAATTCTCACTCCTTTTTTATCTTCCTGCCTTTCCATCTTGCCAATTTCACTTTCCCTGTTCCATTTTTTTTTTCCTGATCAGATCCTTTGGTGGTCCAGACCATCCAAGTGATCCCTGAGGATGGCCCCACTGTGTGCGCCTGGTTCTGGCTGATGAGTTACTGACCTTGTGTTTGTAGTTGGGAAAGACCCAGAAAGTAACCAAGTGAAGGGTTCTTACAGCTCTCCTGCAGCTAACCTACCTCTCATTTCCCATTACCACATATTTTTAGTAAAGATTTATTCCAGAACATCTCTTTTCAACCTTTGAAAATTTTATGCTGCCCCAAAACTAGAACAAGGAAATTTTCACAGTGGGATAGCATTTATTAAAAACCAAATCAAAGACTTCACTCCTTTTATATGTTGAGAAAGTCTCAGCTTGGGGCAAAGTGGTACCTTCCATTGAAGTCAAATAAATCTATTTGACTGGAGTTTCTTGAGGAGTGGCTGTGGGGGAGCCCTCCCTATAACCCTATTGCCCTGAGTACTTCCCAGGGTAGAAAAAACCAGGCATGACCTGTTTATGTTTTCGCTACTCATTTTTATATTTTTGGCTATACCACACTGCACAGCATGTGAAACTTCCCTGAGCAGGGATTGAACCCTTCACTGCAAGTGTAGTCTTAACCACTGGGCCCCCAGGGAAGTCCCAGACATGAAGTGTTTAAATCAATGATTCTCAAACCGTATGAAGCATCAAAATCACCTAGCAGACTGGTTAAAATTCAGATTGTTGGGTCCTATTCCCAGACTCTCTGATGCAGTATATGTGGGCAGAGCTCACGAATTTGCATCTCTAACTATTCTCCAGGAGATTCTAATACTGTTAATCCATAGGAATCTTGGCTTTAGACCCTGTAATAGAGGAGTGTCTCTGAGGGTGGTACTTAATCTTTCTGCCTTAACCTCACTCAGTCTCATGGAGTTATGCTATGTCCTAGGGAGAGAGACAAAATAAAGCATCTCCAAGGCTCTGGAGGTGTGTTTGGCTTTTGTTCCCCTCTAATTGAATGTAACAGGAGCAGGAGAGAGTTATTCTCCTGCACATTATCTCAGATCACCAGAGGCTCTGCACCTTGAGTCTTAAAGTGTTCTGAAGCATCAGGGCCAGTGCCTGGGAAGAGTGATGAAAGCGGAGGCAGTGGTGAGCGGAATTATATCACCTGAATCACAGTCGTTTTGCTGTTGATGGCGGGGATGGACTTTAACTCCTTTTTGTCAGAATTTTGCCTAAGGCCTTTGGATGGGATCATTTTGGTATTAAATTAGAGTTCTTGTAGCTTCTATAATTTGCAATTTGCCAGTTGACTGGGTACATGCTCCCAGGGTTTCAGTAATGTGTACATTCAATAAATTGGAGACTAAACAAATTAATGCTATGATTCTTATTTAAAGAATGTGATAAAAAGCAGAGAAAAAAAAAGTAAACTTGCTTCAGGCTGCACAGGTTGATGGCAGAATTCAAAATAGAAGAGAGAATGAGTTTGGGTCCTATGCTTGGACCACATTAGTTATTATTAGATATTCTTTTCAAATGCTGGCCCTTCGGGAGCCATCGCCACACCAAAAAAATTCAATTCTGACTTTTCCTGAATGCCAGTAACACAAGGAAGAAGATGTATTTGGCTAATTGGGAAACATCTGATTCCACCTTTGGGGGGATCTGATTTGGTATTGCTTTAACAATGGTCAAAGGTGAAACTTCATGACAAGCCTATGAGGAAAGGAAGAGGAAAAGGGGAGACAGATAAACAAAAGTGTGCTGTTCATTTTAAGATGAGAACAAAATCATGTTTCCCACAGCCTTCAAGGATGGATGCAATCTTCCTCCACAGAATAAATACATCCTGGGAAAAATGAGACCAAGCACAGACTGAAAAGAAGCTTCCCCTGGATTCCTTGACTCAGGACTCTGATATCTCCCATCGCATAGTCTCCTTCTCCGACTCTCACCCTCCTGCCTCCTCTTATAAAGACCTTTGTAATTACATTGGGCCCACCCAGGTTTCCCAGGATAATCTCCCCATTTTAGCACCCTTAACTTAATTGCATCTGCAGTCCCTTTTGCCACAGACAGTAACACATTCACAGGTTTTAGGCATTAGGATGTGAATATTCTGGGAGAAAGACGTTAAAATGTAAATAAACTACCACATTGTATTCACATTGTGGAGGTCACATTGTTGAGTTTATATTGTCTTAACTTGGGGTCCATGTGCCATTCCCACTGGTCCAAATACTGATCAATAAATGTGCATTCATGGGAAACACTCTCCACAATGTCACCTATGGAGAACTTAGAATCACCTTTTGTCCCTTTAAATTTCGGTGCATTAGTTCAAATTAAATGCCCAAGCCACAAGTTTTCCCCTAATTTAGCATCTTTGTCAATTTCAATAATTTGAATGACATAAGAGTGCAATCACTCGTGTGCCTTTCTCGATTATGCTAGGAGGTTGGTTTTATGATTTTCAAGGCCTTTGCTCTTGTGATACAGTAGGACACATGCTCTGCTTTCCTTGTACTCATCCTGCATTCAGCAGATGTTTTCTAAGTACCTACTAGGGGCTGCCGTGTTCTAGTTGCTGATCCCAGAGTTTGCTCGGGATTCACATGCACACACAAGAAAAGAGCCAGCCTTTGAACTGCTAACTCCAGGGAACATCAGACACCAGTTAGGGACTCACTTTGTATGTCTCACATTCAAACTTGCACAAAAAGAATCTGGATTACTCGAGTGGTCACTATCATTATAGAGAGTGCCCCTGTGGAGTACAATAGTCCTGGGTCCTGCGGGTTCTCAGAATAAGGCAGTGTATACAGAAGGCAGTGTGCCTGGTGTATCTAGGAAAGAAAACAGATAGTAATGCTTTTGTTGCATATTTCACTTACCATCATTCCTTCTCTCATCTTTCTCCCTTCTTATATCTGGATCCATGTCAACCAAATTCACCTTTTAATTGCAAACTAGTGTTTTGTCATCACCCTTTTAAAATCTCCTGCTTCTTTCATTTTGTTGAGTATGTAGATCAGATGCTTTCTAATATTCTGTTTTCTAGTGTAATTTTTTAAATGTAGTTTACCTTTGCATCAGTGGTTTCTTGTTTTATGTTCAAGGATGCCAAAGTTCATATTGGATTACTTCTGCTTTTTTCTTCCTTGATTGACCAAAAGTGCATACAGAGTTGGCGCTTATCACACATAGGGTCGATGGATTTCACTTTGTCTCCTTTGTCAACTGTACTTATCAGAATTATCCTCTCAAGTTTGAAGGCATTAATTAAATATTTGGTGTCTACCTGGTGTCTTTTTCCAGAACTTATTTTCTGAATTCATCTTCTGGTCTGCCTACATAGCTATGGATTCCTAAATATTTAGATATTTAGAAGTAATGTGTAGTTTTGATGTCGCTGGGTTGTTTAGTCACTAAGTTATGTCCGATTCTTTTGCGACCTGATGGACTGTAGCCCACTAGGCTCCTCTGTCTATGAGATTTTCCAGGCAAGAATACTGGAGTGGGTTGTCATTTCCTTCTCCAGGGGATCTTCCTGACTCAGGGATCGAACCCACATCTCTTGCATTGGCAGGTGGATTCTTTACCCCTGAGCCACCAGAGGAGCCCAATGTGTAGTTTATTGGTTGTCCAAAACAGCATCAAAAGACTACAAATTCACAAGTTCCCTGCTTTTAAGGCTCTTTTTGTCTCTGAGGTTTTCTTTTTTTTACATTGTATTGGTGAACATTTATGTGTCCTCAGCCACTCACCCCATGGACTGTAGCCCAGCAGGCTCTTCTGCCCATGGGATTTTCCTTGCAAGAATACTGGAGTAACTTGCCATTTCCTTCTCCAGGGGATCTTCCCAACCCAGGGATTGAACCCACATCTCCTGCAGTGCAGACAGATTCTCTACCACTGAGCCACCGAGGAAGCCTGGTGAACATTTATATACATAGATAAGTTGAAAAGACTAGAGACTCCATATAAACCAACATTTATATTTTTCAATAAAGGTGCTAAGGAAATTCAACAAAAAAAGAATAGATTTATCAACTGATGGCCTAGAAACATGGTATTTTCTTCTTTTTTTTACGTTTATTTTTAATTGGAAGATAATTACTTTACAATATTGTGTTGGTTTCTGCCATAATCAACATGAGTATCTGAGGTTTTCAATTACTGTCTTCACATTCCAAGGTGCCACCCCCCACCAGGCATTCACTTCCACAGTAGCAACATTGAATACTGGAATGTGGGCCTAGAATCTTGATAGAAAAAGAGCTTGCCTCAAATGGGTGCTACTGTAGTTGTTTGAAAGAGTTAGTCGCTCAGTTGTGTCCAACTCTTTTCGACCCAGTGGACTTTAGCTTGCCAGGATCCTCTGTCCAGGGGACTTTCTAGGCAAGAATATTGGAGTGGATTGCCATTCCCTTCTCCAGGGAATCTTCCCAACCCAGGAATCTAACCCAGGTCTCCTGCCTGGCAGGCAGATTCCATACTGTCTAAGCCACCATTGGAGTTGTTGGAACAGCTGCAAATCAAATCTGCTTCTAGTGAGACTACAAAGATAGAAGGGCAAAGAGTTAAGCTTCCAAGTTTCCTCAAAGAGCTCAGAGTGAATACTGGGCCGCTCCCCCACAGGCAGCCAGCTAGTTCCCTCAGCCTCGGGGCCTTTAGGGGTGGAATTTTGAGCAGAAAGAGCACAAGTAAGTGGTGGTACAGCCCAAACTGGGTCCCAAGCTGGACAGGAAGCACCTGCCAGGTGACTATCCTCCGCAGGTGCCTGACAGAGCAGCCCATCCCCATTCCCTGGGGTCAGACTCGCTTTCGAGCCCACAGGAGACACTCCCAGAAATATCTAGTGGGGACTTCACAGCGAGTGACAGTTTCACAGAACCAGATTTCACCAGAGTCAGGGACGTTTGAAGTTACCGTCATCAGCAATTCTCCACAGGCTGGTCAGGGAAGGGGAAGCTCAATGACAATAACGAACAAAAGAGCACGTCCTTTAGGCTGTTCCCTTCAGTAGATGTCAAGTTTAAACATTGTTTTACTAGTGGTAAGAGGGCCCTCTTTCAATTCATCTTGAGAAGAGGAAGCAGGGATAAACATAGCCTCACCACATAAGGAAAAAAAAAAAACAGTGATGATAATGGTACAAATGGATAAATATATAGATAGCTTTTATATATCCTAAAGATATATAAAATCTCAGCTCAAGGTATTGGAATCAGCAAAACAGTAGCCAAGGAAGCCACCTCTTAATTTTAGGGAGTGAGTGGGCACTGTGAGGTGATTTTTCTGAGTTAAGAAGTCCAATGGGCAGCGAAGAAAATGGCCCCTCTTAGACGAGGAGACTTGAAGATCTCAGCTTCCCGCAATTTCTTGGGTGGACTCTCACAGCAAAGATTTTCTTTTCTGTTTCTTACATAGATTCAAGGACTTCCCAGGTGGTTCAGTGATAAAGAATCCTCCTGCCAAGCAGGAGACCTAGCTTCCATCCCTGGATTTGGAAGATCCCCTGGAGAAGAAAATAGCAACCCACTCCTGGGATTACTCCAAGTATTGGAGTATATTACTCCAAGAATACTCCAAGTATTCTTGCCTGGAAAATCCCACAGAAAGAGGGGCCTGGCGGGCTACAGTCCATGGAGTCACAAAGACTCAGACATGACTGACTGAGAGCACATATTAGAGAGGTTCAAACTTTGATTGTGGCATCTGTGCCCAGCGGCTGCAGAAGCTGGGGAGACAGGGTTTTTGAAGTTGACATTGTTACAGCACTCCGTGAGCAGGCTAGAAATATTACCTGGGACATGAATGGACAGAGAAGGATTTCTCTTTCCTGTAGTTCAATTGTAGGTATAAAGAGTGAGACTATCCTATTGAAATGATGGAGAAATAAGCTAAAGACACCTCAGAAGATACAAACAGCATGGTTATGAAATAGGGATGTCTTATATGGAAATAATCAAATCACCTCAGAAGCAAGAGTCACCACATTTCCCTGTATCCAGGCCTGATAACAAACCAGTAAACAAAGCATAAGTAAATCCTGCAGCTAGGAAAATGGCAAAGTCAAAATTAAGCCAGGGAAAATTTGCATTGGGAGGCAGGTATTTTCTTGCACGAAACACTAATGGGGCCAGGAACCTGGTCCCAAACTGGAAACTGTGGCAGAGATTCTGAGTACATGCCCAGGAAGTTTCTTTGGAATAGAAGGATGATAACCAGTCAACTCTCTGTCTTCTTCATGATCATCTATATGCTTGAGTTCTTGACAATAACGGGGCAGAGCAGCCTGATTGTCGTAGCGCTGGGCAGAGAGTGGGTGCAGGCTCAAAGGCTGCCACCTGTGGACATGATTCTCACCAGCCTGGGCATCTGCCGCTTCTTTCAACTGTGGTCATCGATGTTGTACAACTTTGGCTCCCACTTCCACTCTAATTATAATTTTTGGTATTTCGGAATCGTCTGGGAATTTACTAACATCCTTTCCTTCTGGTTGACCAGCTTGCTTGCTGTCTTCTACTGTGTGAAAGTCTCATTCTTCAGCCACCCCATCTTCCTCTGGCTGAAGTGGAGAATTGTGAGATTGGTTCCTCGGCTGTTGCTGGGCTCTCTGTTGATTTCTTGTGTGTCTATCATCTTTTCAGCTACTAGTTATTACATCAATATTCAGTTCATCTCCATGAAGCATTTCTCTAGAAACAGCACCATGCTTGAGAGGCTTGAGGCATTCCTGTGGGATTTTTCCACCCTGCAGAAAGTGCTTGTGTTGGTTATTCCTTTCCTCCTGTTCCTGGCCTCCACAGTCTTGCTCATGGCCTTATTATCCCGACGTCTGAAGCAGATGAAAGGCCTTCACACGGGCCACTCCAACTCCAGCCTGGAAGCCCACTCTGCCGCCCTGAGGTCTCTTGCCATCTTCCTCACCTTGTTCACCTTTTATTTTCTGACTGTGCTCCTCTCCATCTTGGATGTCTTATTTAATAAAGAGTCCTGGTTCTGGGCCTGGGAAGCTGTCATCTATGCATTAGTCTCTATTCATTCTACTTTACTAATGCTGAGCAGTGCCAAACTGAAAAGAGTTTTAAAGGCAAGGTGCTGGAGCCTAGAAGCTGCCTGAGGCATAGGGGACAAGATCTCTGGGAAAATGAGCTTTTGCACTGATAAAACTAATACCAATAACCGAACTGGCAGGATTTCGACAATCCCCCGTGTGACAATGACAAACCATAAACCTCAGCTTCATTCTCTTTGCCCACAGCCATCTATCTCCAAACAACCAGGCTCCTCTGTTCCATGCCACTACTTCCTTCTCCTGTCCACAATCCCCAGGTTGGTGCAAACTCTCTCATGACTTGCTCTACCTCTCTACCCCTGGGATCTTTCTCCCGGTATATTCAACACAAGAGATTCAAAATCATGGTGTCCCCATTTTGTTTTTATTTGACTTAGTCTATGACTGCCAATTCTTCACATACTAATATGAGTCTCTTTCCTATAAGAGTTTATTGCCCATACCCTGAATGTTCTCCATACTAAAGCCCTTAATTTACCTTCCCTACTTTAGTCAGGAAAAGATCTTGAATATCCCTCTCTGCTGCCTCTGAACTTTTATCCTATAATATGATTTTCCTTATTTGTGTCTCTTCCAATACAGTGCCTTTATGCTTTTAACATTCATATCAAATTTTAACTCTTTCATTTGCATTTGCTAAGACATTACATGTTCCCCAGAAAAGGAGATGACTTACCTAATGTAGGTTCATCTTGGAATTTGTTTAAATATTGGCAATTTAATTTGATTGGTTGTTTCCCTGGCATAGGAAACAGCAACCAATTCAAGTATTCTTGCCTAGAAAATTCTGTGGATAGAGGAGTCTGGCAGGCTACCGTCCATGGGGTCACAAAGAGTGAGACACGACTGAGTGACTAAGCACACACACACGTGCACACACACACACAGTTTCCACTGGCTGGATTCTTGCCCCTTCAGTGTACTACAAAATGGAATGAAATTTCTAGAAATTTTCCCAGATTGAGGCTTAGCTGGTTTTCTTCCATCCATAACCCAGATGTCAGCTGGAATTCCTCTTCATAAAATCTTAGTGACATTGGCTTAAGCCTTCTATAATTTTCTTTGCTTTCTGACAGTCTAAAGTTCTTTCCAAATGGACAAGAATATACGAACTACAAAGGAACTAGTTAAAATCACCTTTAGGACTTACGTCCTTTTCAGCTTCTCCAATCCCATAGGTTTCTCTCATACTCTTATCTTGGTAGGACCAAATCCTACCTTATCCTCATGGCATCTCTCTCCTTCATTCTTTCGTCTCCACCCTCACCCACCAGCAACAAAATTGGTAACTGCCAGCTCACAGACCTTTGAGTCTCAGTTTCCACAAGCTCCAGCACTTATCCAGGTATTGTTCCTAAGGACGACTTCATCTCTTAAAGCTTTCTGATGCCAGAGTTAAGAATACACTTTGTTCACCTCATATATATTAGGGACGTTTGGTGAACTGAACTGCTGGTTCTGTCATGAGAAGACATAAGGAAGCAGGTATCTCAAGTTTGACTACAAAAGAAGGCTTAGTCCTGGAAGGAAATGGAAATTCTGATCTGGTCTTGGGTCTATCACTCTGATTTGTCTCATCATCTCTTGAATTCATATTTGAAACCAAGGGTGTGAAATATAAGTATGAATTGAAAGAACTTTTTCCAAAGACTCTGTTCCATCTGATATATCTCAGTGACATTTCTGCTATTGCATTTGCATTTCCCAAGGCCCAGTGGTTCAAGTTGTAGAAAGTGGGATAGAACCTAGAGAATGCAATAGTCAATTGAGTGGAGTCATAACTAGATGAAATGGCACTGGGTAGAAAAAAGAAAAGTAGAAGGTAGAAATCAACTTTGTGTTATCTGATCAGAGACCCCCAAGAATGCTTAGGAGACTGGTGGGCTGGTGTGTTGCTAGAGTTTGGGAGCCTACCAGAACAAGTGGGACAAAAAAGCAACTGAAATTTGAGTGGTTGCTATTGGTCATTTGTATCCACATATTGCATGTTCTAAAGTCTCAGAAAGTTGAAAGAAACAGAAACTGTATTCCTCACATGTGTGTAAGTAGAGAAAATGGACAAACTAAAAGCCTTCTCCCTCTGTTCCCAACTATCAAATACACAGATATTCTTCTAGAAGCTGTTAAATATCTGCAATACTTTCACTGTCTTCTTTGGAGGAAGTTGCAATGGAAAAGGTATCCAGGATATGCATGAGTTGGGGATATAAGAGCCAGTGGAAGGGATCCAGAAATTAATAAAATAAAGTGAAGGCACAAGAAATAACAACCTCTCCTTATCATTGTGGCACCTAATAGATCACAAAGAGCTTCCACATGCATTTGATCATTTTCTTTTTTTTTTTATTTTGTACTTAATCATTTTCAAATGGACAAAGTAGGTCATGATAATCCAATCCTGGGAAACAGAGCTACAAAAGTCATGTGAATTACCTAAGTTCATACTGCTGGCTAATACCAGACCTAAGAGTTAAAGGAAAAGGGATGGAAACCAAGAGGTAAGTTTTAAAGACTTGAAGAGTTTTAATTTGGAAAAAGATGGTTAGGATTTAAAAGGGAGATACTTTACAAAGAATAACAGAGGTGTTTGGAGCAAGAACAAGGATACTGTTGAGAGCTTGAGTTAGTGCAGTCACCAGTGTCCTATGTACCTGTATTATCTAATTTGTAAGAGGTCTATCCCATATAACACTCATTATTCATAGTACCTGCTGAGATGACCATTTGATTTTTATCTTTCATTCTATTAATATCACATTTATTGATTTGTGCTTGCTGAATCATCCTTATATCCCTGGGATAAATTCCTCCTCATTGTGATGTTTGATCCATTCAATGTACTGATGAACTTGATTTGCTTATATTTTGTTTAGGGTTTCAACTTTTGTATGCTTCAGTGTTCTTGTCCTGCTTTGGTATCAAGATAAGCTAGCTTCATAAAATTACTTGGAAAGTGTTTCCTCTTCTTTAATTTTTTGAAAGAGTTCAAGAAAGATTAGTGTTAATTCTTTAAATGTTTGATAAGCTTCACCAGTAAAATCATCTTGTCTTCGGTTTTTTCTTGTTGAGAGGTTTTTAATTACTGATTTAATCCTCTTAATCATTATTGATCTGTTCATACTTTCCCTTTCTTCATGATTCAGCCTTGGATACTTTTATGTTTCTAGAAATTTATGCATTTCTTCCAGCTTGCCTAATTTTTGGCATGTAATTATTCATAGTAATCTCTTATGACCCTATGTGACTCTGTGGTGTCATTTGTAGTGTCTCCTCTTTCATTTCTGATTTCATTCATGTCTTCTTTTCCCTTGGGTTTGTCAATTTTTTCTTTTAAAAAGCAGCTAATAGTTTTACTGATCTTTTCTACTATATTTCTAATCTCTATCTCATTTATTTCCATGCTGATCTTTGTTATGATTTTCTTTCTACTCACTTTGAGCTTAGTTTGTTCTTCTATTCTTAGCTCTGTGAGATGTAAAGTTAGGTTATTCATTTGGCATCACTCTTTTTCATAAACATATGTATTTATCACTGTGAATTTTCCTTTAAGAACTGCTGTTTGCAGCATCCTATAGATTTTGGTCATTGTGTTTTCATTTTCATTTGTTTCAAGATATTTCTTAATTTCCTTTTTGATTCCGTCTTTGATCCATTTGTTGTTCAGGAGTATGTTTAGTCCCTGCATGCTTCTGAAGTTTCCAGCTTTCTACTTGGTGATTTATAATTTCGTACTATAAATCAAAATGGAGCTATTCTTAGGAACCTGTAGAATCTATAATACCCAGAAGAGGTGAGAAATGATGCTCTCTGGTACATGTTTGAAGGCAAGGTTGGAGAAAACCTTGTTTTTTCTGAGCTGTCTATTCAATAAAATTGTTACAGGAGACATAAAAGTCAATAAGATGCTAAATGCCCCTATGTTTTCTGCGATTGTTTGTCAGGTGCTGTGTATTACATTCTCCTTATAAATTGACCCTGAGATGACTTCTTTTCTCAGAAGAAACTAAACCTGAGGCCAAGGCAAAGGTTTGCTTCTGATAATCCTTTGTTTCACTGCCACTACAACTTTCATGAGTCCCTTTACTTGAATCCAGATAGAGTGGCCTTACATTTTGGACTCGATCACAATAAGCTTCAGTGTTTAGTAACTCATGAGTAGATCACTGAGTTCTGCCCTTTTTTCCATTTTGGTGTTTGTGTCTATACTTTGTTAAAGGTGTTACTATTCTTGTGTTAATGGCCCTCATTGTTCTTGTGCGTGTGCAAGTTCAGTTGTATCTGACTCTGCGACCCCATGAACTGTAACCCGCCGGACTCTGTCCATGGAATTTTCCAGGCAAGAATACTGGAGTGGGTTACCATTTCACACTCCAGGAGATCTTCCTGACCCAGGGATTGAATCCTCATCTCTTGGTCTCCTGCATTGCAGGTAGATCCTTTACCGCAAAGCCACCTGAGAAGCCTGCATTGTTCTCGTATTTCTATCAAAAACTATGTCAAGTTCTTTCCAAAATTGTTCTTGATAAAGGTAAAGGTGCAGAAGAGAAAGAAAGACTATCAAAGACAATAGCAGGAGAAGTGTTGTAGTAAAAACCCAATCATAACGTACCTGGAATTGTAAAACTTTTTAAAAAAATTACCAGATGTACTTCAATTCCAGAAACACATAATAAGGGAATTGGTAAACTTTCCCATAAAGCCCCCAGGAGTACCTACAATATATTTTACAATCAGTACAAGACAACTTATTCCTGTGACTATTTATAATGTCAAAATGCTTCTTAATAGGAGGAGGGAAAGCATCATCTTTGATTTATCTAGACAGAGCTTTTAATAGAATCCTTGAGACTCATTCACAATCTTTTAGCCATACCTCAAACTCCCCAAACAACACTTGTTTAGGATGATGTTCTATTTTTAATAAAACTTACAAAATTGATACTAAGTGTGAACTGACTTTTTGCTAGTTTGGTGGCAAAGATAAAATTATATAAACTATACTTTTTACAGTGCTAAGTTTCTTCAAATATTTTTTTTAGATAGAATATATCAAAAATGACAGGTCACATTGGTTAGATAAAAGATAAATCCTATATCATGACTGAAGTTTTCCTTTAAATCTTAAACTAAGATTTAAATGTTAGATTTTTTAAGATTAACTTTTATTAAAATATGCTAATTTAATAACTGAAACACGGCCAAGATATAGCCAAAATGACTGGGAATAATCACTTGCATTTGCAGGAAAAAATAGATCTTAAAATTTAAGTTTAAAATTAGAGGGAAGATAAGTTTCACAAGCCTTCTTTCTTAAAGGCTAAAGATAGAGTGTGTAGGTAGATATTTCTTGAGAATATTGGCAGATTGGTGTTGTCAGTACTTGATGGTTTGAATGAGATCCACTCCAAGAACTTAGAAATAAGACTGTCTTTCTGAAGGATAAATCAAGAAATCAACTTTTCTCCCTACCTCTGCTCTAAATGTAGGAACCTAAAAATTAACCAGAAAAAGGGTGGGTAGAGTGTGCTCCCATCAGACCTCAAGATTAATGTCTAGACAAAGTCCAGATTGTAACATATTACTCAGAATGAGAAATAAAACATGTCTCAAAATAAACAAGCAAACAAACAAAAGTAGGTAAGAGATTTGAAGTTGATGATATTATTCCAGGTATGCCCACAGTGGGACAGGGCATGTTTGGTCAACCAACTTGAAGTTTTTTGATCCTATTGCTAAGTCCTTCAAGCTATCATCTGAGAGATTTGTCACAAGGTCAAACAAACCCCCTCCAGTTTTTGCTTTATATTCTCTTGCTCATTCATTATTATGATTTGGCATTTTATGTTATGATAGTCTCTGACTATCCCTCTAAGTGGACATAAAAGGAAAATTTATAGATCCTAAAATATGGGTACAAGTAAGGATAGGATCTTAAAAGACACTTACTTCTTGGAAGGAAAGTTATGGCCAACCTAGATAGCGTATTAAAAAGCAGAGACATTACTTTGCCAACAAAGGTCCATCTAGTCAAGGCTATGGTTTTTCCAGTGGTCATGTATGGATGTGAGAGTTGGACTATAAAGAAAGCTGAGCACCAAAGAATTGATGCTTTTGAGCTGTGGTGTTGGAGAAGACTCTTGAGAGTCCCTTGGACTGCAAGGAGATCCAACCAGCCCATCCTAAAGGAGATCAGTCCTGGATGTTCATTGGATGGACTGATGCTGAAGCTGAAACTCCAATACTTTAGCCACCTCATGTGAAGAGTTGACTCATTGGAAAAGACCGTGATGCTGGGAGGGATTGGGGGCAGGAGGAGAAGGGGACGACAGAGGATGAGATGGCTGGATGGCATCACTGATTCGATGGGCATGAGTTTGAGTAGACTCCAGGGGTTTGTGATGGACAGGGAGGCCTGGTGTGGTGCGATTCATGGGGTCGCAAACAGTCGGACACAACTGAGCGACTGAACTGAACTGAACTGAACTGAAGGGTAGGATCCATGACTTTTGTGAGGATAGCATGGCAAGACTTTCAGAAAAGGTCCTGGATATTAGGACAAGCGTCTGATACCCACACCAACCGCTCTGCCACCTTTGCTGCATTCTGAGAGCATCCCCTGAGAGGCAGAAGAGAGACTCTCCAATGCCACTCTGCAGCTGGGGTTATCATCATGGTTTTGACACTTGATAAATATTAACATATTGGTTTCTGTGAGGTTCATTTCTGCCATCTTTCTCAGTCCTAGTTGTCTCTATCCAGACTTAAGATCATAGGGTTTGAGTTTAGGATGAAATTTCCCTGACATCTTGCTCATTTAATTAACATGCATGCTTATGCTCACCTCAACCTCATTTGTCTTTGTGTCAGTTTCAGTAGTATGAGTCCATTCCTTTTTTTATTAAAGAATATATATATTCTTCAATAAAAGGAATTTTCCTTTTATGTCCACTTAGAGCCATGGTCAGAGACTATATATATATGTATATATATATATACACACATTATATATACACACACACATATATCTATATTCCTTTTTAGATTCTTTTCCCTTAATGATTATTACAAAATATTGCATATAGTTCCCTGTGCTGCACAGTATGTATTTTGTTGGTTATCTATTTTATACATAGTAATGCTTATAAAGTTGAAAACTGTTAGTTGACAATTTTAATACAGTAGACAGGTCACTAGCTAACTTAATCTAGAAATAAAAGGAAAAAGCAAAATTATGCAAAAGTATACAAAATTTTAAATGGCAAAAAGAAATAATCACTAAAACATAAAATCTTTTTAATAAAAATTGTGAGACCATTTGCAAAACTGTAAGCAAACAGTTTTAACATAAAGATGAAATAAATTATTTTCTAGAAAAATACAATGGGGATTTCCAGTTTTCTCTTCCACATGTAAGGAGCTTGAAAGTTGCCACTCTGTCCCAACAGCAAGTAAAAAGCTAAACAACTGAGCCCTGGAAAATATTACGTAGGCCAAGTGATCAAGGCTAATCTCATCAATAAGGCATGTTGATAGTATGGGCCCTTGTTATAAAAGAATGAGAACCACACTTAAGTTTTGGGATGTTCTTCCTAAAACTCTAGCCTAACCATGAGAAAAACATCATAGACAAGCCCAAGTCCAGGGACAGTCTACAAAATATCCAACTAGTACTCCTCAAAACTGTACAGTTCATCAGAAAGTTGGAGAAATTGTCACAGGCCAGAGAAGACTAACACAGCATCCAATGTGATTTTGTGGGTAAGATCCTGGAACAAAAAAAAAAAAAAAAAAAATTAAGGAAAAACTAGTGAAATCTGAATAAGCTTCAGAAGTTAGTTAAGAGTAGTGTATCATTAATGTTAGACCCTTAGTTCCAACAGGTGTATATATGTTCCCTATATATCCTAATAAACAATCAGAGAAAACAGGTTATTAACATTCTTTGTTCTATCTTTGCAACTCTTTTGTAAATCTAAAAGTGTTTTTAAGTCAAAGTTTATTGTTAAACAGCAATTAAAGTTCCCTGTCTAATACTTCCAACATTTGGGTCATTTCTTTGTCTCTTGAAAATGGTTTCATTTTTCTTGTGTGTTTTGTAATTTTTTGTTGAAGGCCAGACATTCTGCATAGACTTGTAGAGGCTGAGGTAAATAGCATTTGTGTCTAGACATTGTGCCATTTGTACTGTCAGGGTATAAGAATGGTGGCTGGCATCTCTTCCTGCCTTGCTCTACACAAGCGATCCATTCCACACATTCCTTCTCTCTTTGGAGGAAGTTCTCCCTCCATCAGCTTAGATTATTCAGTTTCCTTGTATTGTAGTTCTCTGATAGGTTCAGAGAAAGTTATAACTTTGTCATTTATCCAGGTTTTCTCATTGATAGATGGGAGCATGGCTTTTCTCTTTTTTTTTGCCTGCTTCCTACATTCTAGGATCAAGCAGAACATCAGGGTTTTTCCCTCCTAACTCTATGTATACTACAGTCAAACATGCATGTAGGAGGAATGAAATGGAGGAAAGGGATTAGAATGCTATTTTTTTAAAAACCAAGAAATTCTGAATGTTTGAAAAATCACAAAACCTTAACATTGAAAGGAATGTATTAGAAGCCATCTATCTTAGATTTCAAATCCTTTGAATAAAACCTTCTTTTGTTACAATTAAATTTTCACTCCTCATATTTCCTCTAGAAGGAGATTTCTTCTAGCTAAAAATCACTTTGTCTTCTGCATATCTCCACCAGTCAAAAAGTATCTGTTGCACTTTCAGTTGATATGAAAAGCACAGAAATAATTTTTTATTTATAAAGTAAATTTTAAAACTTTATTTTTTACAAATAAAAACTATATTCTAATATTGAGATTGTTTTCAAACTGGGTACCCCTCTCCTGATTCTGGTACACCATATGGAGCACTTCCCTGGTGGTCGAGTGGTTAGGAATCTGTCTGCCTAAGCAGGGAACACTATTCAAACCCTACTCTGGGAAGATTCCGCATGCCCGGGGACAGCTAAGCCCACACAGCACAACTGCTGAGCCTGAGCCTGAGCTGGAGTCGCAGCTACTGAGCCTGAGTCTGCAACTACTGAAGGCTGCCTGCCCTAGAGTCTGTGCTCTGCAACGAGAGAAGCCACTGCAATGAGAAGCCTGCACACCACAACTAGAGAGCAGCCCCTAATCACCACGACTAGAGAAAGCCCGTGTGCAGCATCAAGACCCAGGGCAGTCAAAAACAAATAAAATTTTTAAAACTACCATATGGAATCTCCCTCACTCAGTTTGAAAATAATCTACTGTACCAAACACTCATCAAAAAAATTTTTTCTTCTGTATATGTGTATATAGGCTTCCCTGGTGGCTCAGACGGTAGAGAATCTGCCTGCCATGCGGGAGACCTGGGTTCGATCCCTGGGTTAGGAAGATACCCAGGAGGAGTGCATGGCAACCCACTCCAGTATTCTTACCTGCAGATTCCCCAAGGACAGAGGAGCCTGACAGGCTCCAGTCCATGGGGTCACAGAGAGTAAGATACAACCAAAGTGATGGGGCACAGACATGTGTCTATGGAGAGAAGTCTATTATGCATCAAATTCGTTCTACTAACACATCAACTTAGTAATCACAAGGATGGGAATATATAAAATGGGCAGAGTGGGGGAGGTCAGACATATACTTTTTGCAAGGAGGTTAAAATATTGGCTGATATTAAAATAGAACTGACCCATCTAAGGATTCAGTGTATCTAAGCCGAAAGCGGTTAAACACCAGTGAAAGAATCAAGGTGATGGAACAGATTCAAATCAAGCATCTCTATCCTTTTACCAGAGGCAGGAATCTATGTGAACAAGAAATCAGAAGCATCCACAATGTGAAGCCTGAAGAACACAGCCCCTCTTCCTTTTCTGTAATTCCTAAATGCTAAAGAAAAAAAGCATATAATGATGACCACTGATCAGGAAGATCTAAACTTGTAGCAATGTCCTCTCACCTTACTTGACCGGTCAAGTAGCTAACTTCTTGATTAGAAAAAAGTCAATGACCTAGAATCTTATTAAAAAGAAAGATTTCTGGGAACCATTCCAGACTAACAAATCAGAGTTTCCTGGAGAAGCTCCTAGAATGTGCACTTTTAACCAAATTTCATGGGATTTCTTGGATCAGAATTATTAGGGAAACAGTATTAGAATACATTCTCTTACGATTTCTCATCCTAATCAGCATTTTTGTATTACTAGCTAATCATTTCTGATGATCAAGGCATGATCAACATGATGCTCAACAATAAAATATTAAATACCAGGAGCTGCCTGGGTGCTGGTTAAATTATAATTTCCTTTCTCAAAGCATAAATAGAAGAAACTTAATATTGAATTCACCTTATAGTAAATTTTACTGAAAAGCTGATAGCAAACACACATTTTCTTTATTTTTTGCCTGGATAATTTCCTTTAGAAAATTATTCAAGGATAAGAGATAATATTTTTAAAGGAATTATTTCAAGGCCGGTAAAATTATATGAGCAGGAACAAATAAAAATTTATTCATGAACACATGACTGACAGAGGGTAGAATCACCGCTAAAACCTCTGGAGAGTATGTCTCAGACTGAATCTGCTTCCAGAGCCTCTTTGTGAAATATCCAGGGCTACATACTTCAGTGGAAATGTATTTGCTTTACAGGAAAGTGAGAGTTTCTAATGAGGAGAACTTTGTCTTTTGTGGGAAAGACAAAAAGCATCGAGGCTTGATTTTAATTTGGGAGAAAGGACTGATAAGACTGTAGAGAGCTCTTTGAATTTTCCTGCAAACTACCTCTTGAGTTTTCATCATTGACCCTCAGGCAGTGTTTTTAATGTTTGGCCCAAGACTGTCTGCATCAGAACTATTTGATAGAAGTGTCTAAAATGCTAATTCCTAGGCCTCGACAGATTCACTGAATTAATATTTCAAGGATGGAACCCAGGAAGCTACATTTTTTAAAAAGTATTCCAAAAAAAATGATTTAGAAGAATATTGAGTTTGGAGAATGAGTGCCCTTAAGCAGAGATCAGAAAATCTTTTCCAGAAAAAAAGCATTTCTAAGTATTTTATTTTATTTCTAAACCATTTTTTTTGAAGTGTGATTGACATGTAAAAAGTGGTATGCATTTAAATATTTATATATATTATATATAGCTTGATGAGTTTTAAATAAGTGTATACCCCTGATATCATCATTAACAACAAAGCCATAAATATAGCCATATTCATTCAACCTCCTAAAGTTTCCCCATGTCCCCTTACTATTATTATTACCATTGTTTTTGTGTGTGTGATAAGAACACAACATAAGATCTATCCCCACAGAAAATTTTGTGTATAAAACAATGTTGATAGTTTTAGGCCCTATGCTATGTGACCGGAATTTACTTATCTTGCGTAACTGAAACTTTGTACCCTTTGACTATCACCTCCCACATTTCCCTCTCCCCCCAGATCCTGGTAACCACCTTTCTATTTCTTACTTCTGTAAGTTTGTTCATTTTAGATTCCATATATAGATGAATTCATACACTATTGGTTTTTCTGTATCTGATTTATTTCACTTAGCATAATGTCCTTCAGGCCAGTCCATGTTATCACAAATAGCAGGTTATCTTTCTTTTTTAAGACTGAATACTATTTTATTGTTTGTATATACCACATTTCCTTTATCTATTCATCTGTAGATGGAACATACATTAGGGTTAGGATTAGGGATAAGGTTAGGGTTGCTGTTTCTATATTGTAGCCATTGTGAGTAATGAACATAGGAGTGCTGATATCTCTTCAAGATCCTAATTTCAACTCTTTTGGGAAAACATCCAGAAGTGGGATTGTTGGATCACATAGCAGTTCAATTTTTAATCTTTTGTAGAGACAATATAGTTTTAGAATGCATTTAGCTAGAGGGATAAATCAAAGTATACTTTTATCCAGAATGTTTTTGTGTTGTCTATTAAAAAAAAAAAAAAACCTAACCTAACTGCATTTTTAATAACAAAACTCATTTAGATACACTAGTCATAATGAAGTGCTTTTATCTTTTTACTTCCTTTAGATTCCACATATAAGTATTATCACATGGTATTTGTCTTTCTCTTTCTGACTTATTTTACTTAGCATAATAATCTCTAGGTCCATTCACTGTGCTGCAAATGGCATTATTTCATTACTTTTTGTGTCTGAGTAGTATTACATTCCACATATTCTTTTTCCATTCATCAGTTGATGGATGTATAGGTTTCTTCCATGTCTTGTCCCTTGTAAACAGTGCTGCTATGAACATTGGGGTGCACGTATCTTTTAAAATTATAGTTTTCTCCAGATATATGCTTAAGAGTGGTATTGCTAGGTCATAGGGTAGCTCTATTTTTAGTCTTTTAAGGAAACTCCATGCTGTTTTCCATAGTGTCTGCACCAATTTACATTTCCACCAACAGTGTAAGAGGGTTCCCTTTTCTCCACACCCTCTGCAGTATTTGTTATTTGTGGATTTTTTTAAACAATGGCCATTCTGAGAAGTGAGAAATGACCTATGAGAAGTAATATCTCATCGTAGCTTTGATTTGCATTTCTCTCATAATTAGTGAGTTGAACAGCTTTTCTGTACCTATTAGTAGTCATCTGTGTAACTTCTTCTCCATAACTTTTTGTCTCTACCCTATCCTTCACCCTAAGATGACTGTCTTAACACCCTAAGATGTTCGTCTCTGTATGTTATCCTCCCCACCCCCCATCAGGAGCTAAAAACTTTAATCCTCAAGTCAATAATTTGATTTGCAGGTTAAACAGTAATACAACACATTGGATTACAATCCATTTTCCTAGCCTGTTCTCCGCATGGTCTGGCCCGGTGATGGCCAGAGGAGTAACAGCAGTTTCGTGGCCTCTGGTTCCATGCCCTGTGAGCTCTTTCCAAGGGGAGCTGTGAAGCTGAATGTCTTCCGTTGCTCACCTTATAATAGCATAGCCCAGGATGGCTGCACTGTTGCCCGGGTTACAGGTTGATTTGCATGAGACACATATAATCTCTTCCAACCGAAGGGTCCTGCAGAGCTGATCATTGCAGGAGATAAACCATGTAAGAAGGGTTTTTTGCAAAACGATTGCTCTTTCATTCTTAAAACAGACGCTAATTTCAAAGATAAAACATCTTGGAGACAGGGAAGGCCAGGAGGAAAGTACAGATAAGAATTTACCTTTCGCTAAAACATGAATATTTTACATGTGAAAACTGAGATTAACTTTTGCTCTGGTGCTTGGATTTTATTCTCCAGCTAGAATTTGCCTTTCCCAAAGTACAGCAGGAAGATTATATAGTACAACAACATTTCCTAACATTGTCCCTCCTGGGCTGCATTCAACTGTTGCTGCTCACCTGTTTAGACTGTGCTTCAGACTGCACATAGCAGTCACTATTAATACCTCAGAAAGATGCTTTATAAATTATTGTCAGTATTTGCACTCTTAGTGGAAAATATCTCCCTAGTCTTTCCCCACCTACAAAGGGGAGGGATGGGACCAGAGAAAATGATTATAAACTAAATGCAGGACTATGAGTAAAATATTCAGCCATTTAAAAATATACATTTTGGTAATTTTGAATAAACAGCTCTATGAGCATGTAGAGGTCCTTGTGTTTATGTGGGTTACAGCTTGTATATATATACAATGTGATGTATTTGTATGTAAACACTTGAAGTTGCTACAGCCTCTCCCTCAGGAAATACTACCTATTTCCTCTGTGCAAAGGGACTAGGAAGCTCTCTACTATGTCAGGAAGAAATCATCCAAGGGGAAGGAAGGAAGGATGCAATAAGAATGGAACCCTACTTGTTTAAACTGGATTAACCAACTTGAAGTCACAACCAACATTAAGAAAAACAGTTTTTGCTTACCATTAAGAGACGAGGAAAAAGCAAGCATAAGATGTCTTGTCAAACCAAAATGAGAATGTTAAATTCTGTCTTATAAAACTGTGAGCACTAACAATCTGTGATTGAGTCTTGTTTAAAGGTACTACAGATAATAAAAAGACTAAAAAGAAAATTATGAATAAGTTTATATTATATCTCCCTGATGGTGGGAAAGATTGAGGGCAGGAGGAGGGAGGGGCAACAGAGGATGAGATGATTGAATGGCATCATCGACCCAATGAACATGAGTTTGAGCAAACTCCAGGAGATAGTGAAGGACAGGGAAGCCTGGCGTGCTGCAGTCCACGGAGTTGTAAAGAGTCAGACATGACTTAGCAACTGAACAGCAATCTCCCTGAATCTGTGGATGCAGTCTGCAATACACGGTGTAGTAGGAGTAAATGGGCATCAGTCACTGCATACTTGGATTTAGAGCGCTTTTGAAGGATGACAAACTGTTTTTATGTTTGTGGTGTGTGTGTGTGTGTGTGTGTGTGTATTTTTTTAGGGTGTATTAAAGTTTGCTTCATTTTATAAAATAAAGAAAAAGAAGTCAGAGAGATAGAAAACTGAATGTGATAGAAATGAAAATACTAAAACTCTACAAAGATTGGAAATGGGAAGGAACAGTTGATAGCCAGCTTCCATTCCACTTCTGCCTATATTTTATCAGAACAGTTGGATCTCCCTTTGAACACAAACTGTATCTTTTCCTGTAACCCCTTTCCAAATTTCATTTCCCTTGCCTCCAAATTTCCATATCTGTCCCTCCATTCTTCTTGATTCTTTTCACTTCTTTTCCTCCTTGTCTTATCTTTCTTCCTCTAATTCTTACGTCTCTTCCCTTGGTCATCAGAAATATGCAACGTGGAAGGACTGAAAAACACAGTAGAAGGACTGACACATAGCGGCACATTCAGGGGATCTGCTCAGTTCTGCTCCTCTTCTCCTCCGCAAAAACAGAACAAAGAAGAAAGTGGGGAAGGAGGTGAAGGAAGATAAGGAGGAAGAGGAAGACAAGGAAGAGTGGAAGACTAGGAAGGGGGAGGGAGGAGGAGGAGAAGAGAGCTTCCACAAAATATATCCAGTGACGTTTGGGGAAAATTAGACCTAAGCCTGAAGCCCTAAAAAGTGATGCAGTCAAAACGTGGGGGATCAACAGAGAAGAATAAGAAAGGGTGTCCATGAAGAGGGCAGAGCTTAAGGTTAGTCATGAATACAAGCAGGAAAATATGTAAATTGGATTGTTAAAATTTATATTCAATGCTTTCAGTGATTAAAGCAAAATATGATAATTCATTATAAAGGCTTTCATTCTAATAGTATCAAATGGCATACCAATTAAGAAGTGAAATTGCAGCTAAGAACATTGTTTTAAAAATATATTAGTAACACTTAAATGTACAGCATATATAAATTCTTAAATACTGCCCCCTCAAAACTATGAATAATTCAGTTTAATATGTAGCTGCTAGTTCAGACAAATGGCTTCAGCATACTTATTTAAATAATGAAAGACTTCATTAATTATGAAGGTTAGTAGTGGGATAGAAAGGCGTTCAAATTGGTTTCTTTCTATGATATGTTCTTACAGAGAATGCTAAAATTCTCTAAGTTTAAGCAAAGATGGGATTTGCAGTCTGTTAAAACATCAAAAACTAAGGACTGAAATACTGCCAAATATCTACTTATATTCAATATAATGCCATATTAGAGGACTTTATCTTCTTTTAAATTTGAAGATTATACCCAACAGATTGTATGATTGTTATACATCCAATTATCTTGTGAAATTTCTAAAGAATAAATTTTCAGATAAGTAGGAATATAACCAGGTAAATTTTTTTCATTAAGTAAATCATACTTTAGGATATCTAGAGAGGTTAGCAGCAAATTTAAATTTTATTAATAGGACAACTGTGTTAGAGAGAACTAATTCAATAATATGGAAAGGGACCTAAATGTGTTTTAAATATATGTTATATAATTCAGTCAAAATTGCTGATCATCTACTCTTTATTTAAGACCCTGTATTAGGCACTGTGTGTGCCTGCATGGAAGCATTTGAGTCTTTGGAACCCCATGGGCTGTAGCCCACCAGGCTCCTCTATCCATGCAATTTTCCAGGCAAAAATACTGGAATGGGTTGCCACTTCCTACTCCAGGGGGTTTTCCTGACCCAGGGATCAAACCCACATCTCTTGCACCTCCTGTATTACAGACAGATTCTTACCAGTGAGCCACCTGGAAAGCCTGAATTAGGCACTAAGGTGGACAAAATATTTTATATAAGAAACAAAAATACAAATAATTGCAAAACTACATTTGCTTTTATGTACACTTTAATAGTTCAACAATGCAGTGGGAGAATAGATGTAGGAGAGATTAAAATAAAAGGAGGATCTGGAAAATCCCTATGGATTGATGAGAATAATGCAGTGCCTCCAACAGACATAACAGGATTAGAAAGTTTCAAGAAAGTGAAAAACAAGAGCTAAGACCCAGGGGTAGTCATGCTTTTATTTTTGAAGTTTCTGCACTGTATCAATTTGAAATCAGTTCCCCTGTGATTTCAACCCACTGATACTTCTCCTGTCTCTGGGGTCACATACACTAAAACTATTCATTGCACTAAAAGAAAGCTTTTAATAATGACTGATTGTTTCTGAGTCTTCAATAAGTAAAGACCTTCTGTTCCTTTTTAAATGACATTTTTAAAGTGTTTCTTAGCTGTCAAAGTTTTGAATCACTTTATTATCGCCATTGTTTTCTTCTAAATCAGTTCCAGATTGAAA
This sequence comes from Muntiacus reevesi, assembly GCF_963930625.1. Lineage (NCBI taxonomy): Eukaryota > Metazoa > Chordata > Mammalia > Artiodactyla > Cervidae > Muntiacus > Muntiacus reevesi. The sequence continues at coordinate 82,757,270 of NC_089254.1, read as the reverse complement.
ATACTGTTTTAAAAGTGTTGTCAAAAGTCTTTTTAATGGTGACAAAGCAAAACTGGATTCAAGATCTTCTGCTCCCAAATGCAAATTAAACAGCAATCAAAAATGACAAACCCATTACAATTAAAGAAGAAAACAGAAAATTCTAGGGGTTTTGTATGTCCTTCTGAACCCCAAGAAATATTACTGAATTTGTTCTGGAAAAAGTAAATTTGATGAAATTGTAAGAATTCTCATTAATATGATCAATATAGAGAGAAATGTACTATATAGTTGGTGGAGCAGAGGAAAGCTTTGAGAGTAAAAAAAACTATGATTGACATCAGGCTCTTAGAAGCTCAGAAGAGGCAGAAAGAATTATTATGAATCACACTGTCTAGGGGTTAATTTCAAAACAAGGGACCAATCTAAAGCCTGAAACCATTGTCTCTTGAAAATACAACAAACCTTGAACTAGATAGTGTAGACTCTACAAAGACAGGAGTGGGTTGTGAAGAAAATATTAAATGAGAACTCAGCTCTCAAGTCCTGTGAAGAAGGCTCCAGCTCACACATATATTTCAAGTTTCACAAAGGAGATAAAATACATCCCCAGTCTTCAAGCAGAGGATAAATCAGTCTTAAGCAAAGTGCTAAGGCTGCCAAAAAAGAACCCAACCACTTTATATCAAAACATTGAGAATCTGGATACAACTGCTCATATTAAATATCAGTAAGCTGGGGGAAAAGAGCAAAAAACAACCACAAAGAAAAAACAAGCAAAGATATTAGAGAGAGAATGAAGGGAAAAGAGGGATCAGGACAAAGCATGTAAAGACAGATGAAGAACCTTTATATGGAAGAAAACATTATCCGAGGTAAAGAAAAGCCCCCCAGAGTGTTTTGAACCATAGAAACATAACATATGAACAGTAATTCAATAAAAAATAAACTAAAAAAGATGATAAAGCAATTATACAAATGGCTTAAGAAATGACATTACTTCAGAGCTAACACTAACTTGAAATCAGCAAGGAACAAAATTGACATGGCTGAAAATCTATTAATTATACAGAAGAAAGGCTTGAGATAATCCCAATAAATGCAAAAGATGAAAAGGAATTAAAATAATTAGCTAAAACATAGTACATATATTGCATTGCTAAAAGTAGAGGTCTGAATAATTTCCCTGAAATGAAAATGCAAGAACATAGATCAAACGGGTACATTGTAATCCAAGAAAAAAATGAATGTAGGATTGTCTATATAAATATGTTTTAGTTAAATTGTGTACTTCAAAAATAGAGTTCCTTTATGCATGCATGGGGGGAGGAAGTATATGGGAGATCTCTCTACCTTATTTTTAATTTTGATACAAACATAAAACTGCTCTAAAAAAATAAAGTCTTAAAAAGAGAGTTCTTCAGTTACTCCAAACACACACACACACACAAATGTCACCCTAAGGGGAAGAAAATTGTTCAATGACAAAAGAAGTCACTGAAGTGCTACAAAGTTCTGATATTAAAAAAATACATAACTTCAAATTTTATCCTTAGCTTAATTGCTTGCCTTCAGCTATATGAAATTTTTTCCATATAACTCTATGAATCTACCCTTTCATAAATATTTTAACCCTTTAAATCACCTTTTTTTCCCCTAGTTACCTGTATATTGTTTGGAGTGATATTCACCTAAAGTTAAAATAGTGATTTCCAAGTTGTGAATAAAGGTGATCTTTTGCTTTTTCCCTTGTACTTCTCTGTATTACTTGAATGATTTTAAAAAGTATTCAAGAAAAGATCACACCGCAAATGTTCCAAGATAACCTAGTGAAACTTTAAGGATTTTTATATCCTAATCTTAGAAATTCCTTCTTCTATATTCTCTTGGTCAAACAACTTGAAAAAATCAGGCCAATTCAATGGGAGGAGATTTAGACTCTACTTCTCAATAAAAGAGCAGCTAAAAATTTGAGACCATTCTTCATCTACTTTTAATCTACAGATACTGACATGCCTAAAATCACAAACTAGTTCCTTGAACTTTATAGCTCATAATTATCTTCATGCATTTCAGAATAGAACTGCTTTTAATGACCTATAAATATGAATTACCTTGATGACAAGTTAGGGGACCTAGTTTACAGTCCTCACTTAATAATTAAGTGAGGTGAAGTGAAAGTCACTCAATCATGTCTGACTCTTTGCAACCCCATGGACTATACAGTCCATGGAATTTTCCAGGCCAGAATACTGGAATTCTCCAGGCCAGCTTACGGGAATTGGTAGCCTTTCCCTTCTCCAGGGGATCTTCCCAACCCAGGGATCGAACCGAGGTCTCGCTCATGGCAGGTAGATTCTTTACCCGCTGAACCACAAGGGAAGCCAAAGAATACTGGAGTACATAGCCTATCCCTTCTCCAGTGGATCTTCTGGACCCAGGAATCAAATCAGGGTCTCCTGCATTGCAGGCAGATCCTTTACCAACTGAGCTATCAGGGAAGCCCTAATGATTAAGTAATTTTGAGCAAATCATTTAAATATTCTAGTCTCAACTTTTTTCACCTATAAAAGAAGAACGTTGGGTTATGTTAACCAAGACTTTACTCTGGAAATCTTGAGTTGATGCCTGGAGAGATGCTGATACTGAAGTCCTGGCACAGTGATAGGAGAGGACAGAGCTCTCTTTCCTGTCCCCCTGGGGCAACAGTGGGGCTGTGTGTTGGCAAGACCACAAGGGCATCTGTCAAGTAGGTGCCTGGCTTTAAATGGTCACTCTCTCCACTTCAGCTTTAGAATTATCATCTGTTATTGAAGAGGAAAGTTAAAATTTTACAGAACCTCCTGCTCATTCTCCCTCTGAAACTCAACTTGCTGCTTGCAAAGTCTGGATCATGTAGGTCATGTAGTCTTAGAAAGTGGGGACTTGGACTCTATGGGAGAAGGCGAGGGTGGGATGATCTGAGAGAACAGCATCGAAACATGTATATCATCAGGTGTGAAACAGATCACCAGTCCAGGTTGGATGCATGAGACAAGTCCTCAGGGCTGGTGCACTGGGATGACCCAGAGGGATGGGATGGGGAGGAAGGTGGGAGGGGGGTTCAGGATGGGGAACACATGTAAATCCATGGCTGATTCATGTCAATGTATGGCAAAAACCACTACAATACTGTAAAGTAATTAGCCTTCAACTAATAAAAATAATTGGGAAAAATAAATAAATAATTCAAAATAAAAAATAAAACTGATAAATTAAAAAAAATAAAAATAAAAATGAGAAATTCAAATTAAAAAAAAAAAGAAAAGAAAGTGGGGACTTATAATACTAGGAACTGGAGCTTATCTCACTCACCCTTGTCCTGCTCTTTGCAATTGCCCAGCCCCTGAAAACCTGCTTAATCATGCCTATTCATGTAAAGGTCAGGCATTCCCCTCCCCATTTTGACTGCTGTTCCCATGTGTGCAAAACCCCTTAGTTTAAACCAGCCAATTAACAGCTAGCATTGCCCACTATAGTCTGTCCATAAAACTCTGTAACCCCTTTATTCGGGGGCTCAGAGCTTAGAGTGTTAATTCCTCGGGCCCACGAGCATGATAAACCTGAGTTCTCCAACTCTCCAAGTATGGGGCTTGGTTTCTTGATTACTGGTTTCTGCAAATTATCAGTAGTAGGTCAGATCAACCTGCCTTCGTTTGTGGATAACCTCAGTGGGTTAACACAATAAAAGTGTGTTTCTTACTCACAGGAAGTCCAAACAGCAGGGACTGGGGATGGGAGCCGATTTGCTCCATGAAGTTGTTCAGGGACAAAGGCTTTATACATTCTGTAGTCCCACCATCTGTTAGAAACTCATAGGCTTCCACTGAATTCTCCAAAGCCATTTGGCGGACAGAAGGAGAGAGAAAACAGGGAAAATCACACGGTTGCCCCTCCTGCACCAGTCTGAAAATGACATATAACCCTTCTGCCTTCCATTTGGCTGGAACTCGGTTTTATCTGCTACACTTAAGAATGGGAAAGAAGGTCTTTCTGTGACACCGAAAGAAAAAGGAAATCAATTGTGGTGAAGATTCTGCTGTCTGACATACTGCCTAATCTTTGAAGCAGGGAAGCACCATGGTGTTCAAATCCAGATGAATTCATCCAGTTGTCTTTTGGAATGAAAAGAGAGAAGCATTTTTTCAAGATTCCTGCCTAAGGGATACCAAATATTGAGTGCTAAAAGGAGAACTGAACAAATGAAACTCCTACTTGTTCTTTTTTGTTTGAATGCAAAATTTTCAGTTACAACTAGAAATGTTTGTAAGATGTACTATGGATGTTGAAAATGCTTCAGAACATGCTAAAGTTCCTGTTAATTGCAAATGAATGCCAGTAAAATTATCAACCCTTTCTTGATGACGTGGGGCAAATGAGAATTCCTGTTGGGAAGCTCCTATGACATCTGTCCACACTGTGCTTGCTTTCATGGGCAGCACTTTAAGCTGCCACTTTGTTAGGCAGGACATGGACACATCATTTCATCAGAAATGCCTCATTGTGTACCTGCGGTTCCCAAGCAAGAACCTCAAAGGTTTGGAAAGATTGCTCTGTAATCAGAAACCATTCAAATTAAGCAAATCTGTATTTGCTTGTAAAATGACCCCCTCTCTTTTCATCGTGTTCTTTAATGAGGCTTACTATTTTCATGTCCAAGGTTAAATGTCCATTCAGGCTTAACCAGTTTGCTCCTGATGTTCATTTCAGACTTGTACACCAAGGAGCTCATGATGTCAACTCTTGGGAATTGGGAGAGTTACTGAAGTTATTTTTTTAAAGTATATAATGCCTAGTTCAAAAGCAAAAATATAAGGAGATATGACAGGCAGCAAAGACTTCAAGTCTTTAAGTGGTTGGCTATCTTCTTATCTATTTTCAAAGCAAGAAATTGACACAGAAACAGAACTATACTACAAGCTAGAATACACCTGGTACCCCACCATTCAACACTTCTTCTGATCATTGCTATCTTTTATTTATTGATAAGAAACAAAATCAGAGTCTATAATTTTTTTAGTATTTTAGTGCAGTTATTTTTATAATTGCCCTCTTCTTACTCCAAGTCATATTAATTTTCTATTTACATCCATTATAAGAACTCAATTTAAACAAACTATTACATGTTAAATAAGTAATATTAAAAGTGGACATGGGTATGGCAAGTATTCTGAGGGTGGTACAAGAACGAAAAACTTTGGGAAACAGGGTATGGGGAAATTTTGCAACACACATTCAGCTATCTCTATAGATGTCATTGCTGTAAGTAACATGCCAAAAGAGGCAATAATATAAGAGGTCATTTTCTTTGTACTAAACTACAGACTATTATATTTACAGTTTGTAGTGTTCTTTACAAGGGACGTTCCATGCTAAGGAATAGTTATTACACATGGAAAAGCAGATGGAATTGGCTATTAGACAAGTGCTTCCCTGGTAGCTCGGTCAGTAAAGAATCCACGGGTAAGGTTTACTTTTTTCTCCTCTAAAAGTCATATTACAAGTGATCCAGGAGATTCTCGTGTTTCTTGTTCTTCTTCCATCCCTGGAGCAGCTACAGGTTCAAATAAGCCTCAACACCCTGTGCACATCCCATGTAGAAGGATGAAGGAAGAGAGGAAAAGAACGAAAGCTCCTTCTCTTTAAGTGCTACAGAGCTACATCTATGTAAAGACTAACTCAGAATGGCCACATATACATATAAGGAGGCTGACTGGCTGGTCATAGGGTCCACTGAAAACTCCATTCATATAGAAGAAGAGGATGCTGATGAACAAATAGGAGTCTGTCTAAAGATCTGAGTGATTTCTCAGAACAGAAAAGATGAAATTATACTTAGTATTATTTTATTAATGCAGCACTTTATATCTTACTGTTCTGTTCCATACCAAGTTACATACAAACCCCCTGGCCTAAAGCTAAAGAACCTTCATAATCGTCCACAGAGCAAAAATGTGGCAGTAAGGAGAAAAAACTTTGAAAAGGCAAGAAGTTAGAGCAGCTGCTTTTTCAAAAACTATACAGTGAGACTGACTTTATCTGGGTGAACCTGATAGTTAAGCAAGATGGGAATTTGAGCATTAAAGAGCATGCATATAGGGTTTATTTAGTAAAGATGTTAACTGACACTAAAGCCTAGAAAGGTATTTTTATATTTTTAGCTCTGCTAAACGACCAGCAGGTCACAGAAGGTAAACTTAAGACTCCCACAGAAGAGGCTGACACTGATAAATGAAAATGAGGTTAAACAGAATCATTATAAAAATCCCTCTGGTAGAATTTCAGAAAAACAGAAGTTAAAGCCAGATGCTTCTCTTACCCAGCTCATCCAATTTAAGTCTACATAAGAATCCAAAAAGCCTGATTCGGAGTCTTCATAGAAAATGCTCAGGGTTTGGGGAGCGGCAGGAGGCTTGGTTAGCATTTGCCAGCACTGGGACATTTTGTAGGAGGCCCCAAAATCACATAACTAAATTTATAGGAAGTCCCTGAAATCTGTTCTAGAGATAATAATTAAATAATATTCATCATCATGATATCACCATTGGGAAAATAACTCCCAAACTTTCAGTATCCTGGAAATAATTGTGACACATGATAAATAGAAAGTTTAGCCATATTCTCCAAAGAGTAACATAGCTTTCAGTCCAGTATATAAATGAAAACAGTGTGGAAACAATGATTAATAGAACAGTTACATTATTACTCATTGTTCAAATGATATCTGAATATAAGAACACACTTAAAATTGGTATAGTCACTATGAAAAACAGTAAGGAAGTTACACAAAAAATTAAAAATAGAACCACCATATGACCCAAGGGCTTCCCAGGTGGCACTACTGGTTAAAAAAAATCCTCCTGCTGATGCAGGAGATGTAAGAGACATAGGTTCGAACCCTTTATTGGGAAGATCCCCTGGAGAAGGGCATGGCAACCCACTCTAGTATTCTTGCCTGGAGAATCCCATGGACAGAGGGGTCTGGCAGGCTAAAATCCATAGGGTTGCAAAGAGTTGGACATGACTGAAGCAACTTAGCACACACCATATGTCCCAGCAATTTCACTTGAGTATTTTTCCAAAGAAAACAAGAACACTAATTCAAAAAGATATATGCAACCCTATGTTCATTGAGCATTATTTACAACAGCCAAGATATGGAAGCAACCCAAGTGCACATCAATAAATCAATGGGTAAAGAAGATGCAGTATGTATATTTCAATGGAAAATTGCTCAGCCATAAAAAGAGTGACATTTTGCCATTTGTGACAACATGAATCGACCTAGAGGGTATTACGCTAAGTGAAATGAGTCAAACAGAGGAAGACAAATAATACTTCACTTACGTGTAGAATCTACCAAAAAAAAAAAAAAAAAAATGAACAAACACAACAAAACAGAAATAGACTCATAGATACAAAGAACAAACTATTGATTGCCATAGGGATGAGGGATGGAAGAACACGTGAAATAGGTGAGGGAAACTAAGAGGTAGAAACTTCAAGTTATAAGGTGAATATCACCTCCCAGTGACATTTGTAATATACAAAATAAGGAACATAGTCAACAATATTGTAATAACTTTGTATAATGAGAGACAGTAACCAGACTTATCATGAGGATTGTTCTTAAAAGTATAAAAATTTCAAATCACTATGTTGTGTACCTGAAACTAAAATAATATTCTAAGTAAATTATACTTTTTTAAAAAAGCATAGGGATGCAGCTTGATGATTTTACCTGTAGTCAACTTACATGCAGAATCTAAAATACGATACAAATGAACTTATTCACAAAATGGAAACATACTCACAGATTTTGTAAACAAATTTATGGTTACCAAAGTGGAAAACTTGGCTGTGGGAGGGAGGTAAATTAGGAGTTTGGGATTAACATAAATACACTAGTATATAAAATAGATAACCAACAAGGACTTGCTATATGATACAGGAAGCTATACTCAATATTTTGTAGCAACCTATATGGGAAAAGAATCTGAAAATGAATGAATATATGTAAATGTATAACTGAATCACTTCGAGGTACACCTGAAACTAACACAACATTATAAATCAACTGTGCTCCAATAAAGTTTTTTAAAAGGTAATACTGAGAAAATTAGCTTAACTGGTTATTAGGTATAGCTTCACACATAATTGCAGAATAAGTAGAGCCTCTGTCCTTAGAGCCTAGCTGTTCTGCTTAGAGCTTTAAATTCCCAGCTCAAGATCAAAAGAATGAACCAGAATGTTTCCTTAGGTTGTACAGCAAAATGGTTAATATTAATATTTCTAAAAACAAACCTAAAGTCCAATCCTGCAGGCAGCTAAATGATAATATGTGTGGAATTCGCAGCCATATATCTTCTTACATTAAAGTTGAAGCATTGATTGGAAAAGAATGAGAACCATGAAAATGGGAACGAGAACAACTGGGTTAATTCTAGAGAAGCTGGGGAGCTAGAATTCCAAATTCTGCTTTTCCACCTTTGCCAGTGGAAGCAGCCCATTCTTATTTTCTAAAGAGGCTAGACTCTTCTCACCTAAAGAACCAGTAATGATCTTTCCAAGAGAGTTTTCTAGCAGGAAAATTTTAATCTTCCTCTTCTTGTTACTTCTGATGTATAATTTTATTAAGCTCCAAGATGTTAGGCACAAAGGAAGAGGAAGTAGTACACGCAATATTGTAAGACTTTGCCAATATTCATTAACTGAAAAACATGGGGAATGCTTATCATAATGCATTCTAAGGGGCTAGAATCATGTAGAAGGAAGACAATACTGGAAGAAGCCAAATTTATTGATAAAAGAGGAATTACCAGAAAATTTGAATTTAAGGCATTAAACAAAGTAGCTTGGATTGGTTGGTTTGATTGCTTGCCTAAAATTTAGAATCAAATATGGTTTGTGCTAACTGGGGCTGAAAAATCAGAACTAAGCTACTATATTTTAGTGAAAGATATCAAATATTTAAAGTAATCGGAATGCTTTGGTGACTTTTTAAAAAATCACCTATCTTCTAATTATGTCTCTAGGGAAGGTCTGGAGGGTAAGCGCAGGGAACACAAGCATCCTTGAAGTCCTCTGGAGTCCAGGATTAACAGAGTGGGAAATGCTGCTATTAAAATAGATTCTCTGCATTCAATGTGGTATACAGGTGTTGAATTGCTGAATGTCTTTTCTCTATACTTCTTAGAAACCATCAAGAGTAACTTGCTTTCAATTCTCCATCCCCATTATATTTAGATATCAGGGACTTTGAAAACCTATCTATCCCATAGTATAGAATGCTGAGTAAAGCAATGCTGTCACATTGATTGGACCCTCCTGGTAAGCAGGAAGTGGAAACCTTGGTATGTAACATGAGGATCAAAGAGTAGTAAATATCCCCCAGGAAAATTCAGGGGTGTGACAATTCAGTGAAATTTCTGGGAGTCCAGTAGTCTGGGACACATTGGTATAGCCTTCCATGGTGAGAAGTCCTCTTTAGCTACTAAGAAGAAGGCTAATTAGATCCTCTGTATCTCTTGGTGGTATTGTATATTTTATTGGAGTGTAATGTTCCAAATCATCTACTGAGAAACCAGAAGGGCTTCACATTTTTTGTTTGTTTTTGTTTGTTTAATTTTATTTATTTATTTATGGCTATGCTGGGTCTTCATCACTGCGTGGACTTTTCTCTAGTTGCAGCAAATAGAGGCTACTGTCTAGCTGTGGTCGTAGGCTTCCTATTGCAGTGATTTCTTTTGTTGCGGAGTGTGGGCTCTAGGACGTGCAAGCTTCAGTAGTTGTGGCTCCCGAACTCTAGAGCACAGGCTCAATAGTTGTGGTGCATGGGCTTGGTTTCTCTGCAGCTCCTGGGATCTTCCCAGATCAGGGACTGAATTCTCCTGCACTCAATGTCTCCTGCATTGGCAGATGGATTCTTAACCACGGAGCCACCAGGGAAGCCCCCGGCTGCAAGTTTAAGAGGGTCCAGAGCAAAAGATAGCTCAGCAATAGTTCCAGGCTGCTGGGCAAATTGTTCTGTCACTTGGTCATACAACCCAGCAGATCCATCTGTGTTTCAAATGCTTGTAGCAGATAGGAATGCTATATGGAGTCTTTGGCCAGACCCTGTAAGTGAAATACATCACAGACATTTCAGATTTTAGGGCAACCAGTCAATTCTAAAGGAAATCAACCCTGAAAGTTCATTGGAAGGACTGTTGCTGAAGCTGAAGCTCCAATACTTTGGCCATCTGATGCAGAGTGCTGACTCATTGGAAAGGACCCTGACGCTGGGAAAGATTGAAAGACAACAGGAGAAGGGGCAACAGAGGATGAGATGGTTAGATAACATCATCAACTCAATGAACATGAATTTGAGCAAACTCTGGGAGAGAGTGAAGAACAAGGGAGCCTGGTGTGCTACAGTCCATGGGGTCACAAAGAGTCACTGAACAACTGCAAATGTCATCTGCAGATAACTATTTTCCTTAAAAAAAATTTTTTTATGACTTGCCAGTGAGGGTAAATAGAGACTTAATGCTTGATCATTCGCCCTTGGGTTGCCATATTTTCTAAGCTGCCCATGCTGAATGGGGAGGTGTGTCTGACCCTTGAGTCAGGAAGTTGAATGTTCACAGAAACAATCCTCATCAGGGAAAAGTAATATAAAGGAGAGGAGAATTAGATAGGTCCCAAAATACAAATAACAGCAAATGACTCAGATCCCTGTAACTCCTACTAGAGCCACATCTTCTTTATCTCAGCCTCATGGGAAGTTCACAACGACCAAATGATGAAGAAAATATTCAGACGGTTTCTCACACTACACTGGAACCACCCACATGGAAGAGTTGTGGCACTGAAGCTCCATGCCATGGGTAACCCTGAAGTACAAGAGTGAAAGGAAATTCTCCCAGTTGGCAGGATTTAGAATAGTACTTTTTATTTTTCATTTTGCCTGGAAAGAGAGTCTAATCCATGTATCTACATTGATTTATAGGCAATGGTAATGGTTTGGCTAGCTGTCAAAAATTTGGAAGAAACACAGTTAGAAAATTGATGGCAAGAAGGCCTGGGGATGAGATAGTGACCTCTCTGAAAGAGCATGGAGTGTAAGGATATTTATGTTGATGTTTAGTCGCTATTTCGTGTCTGCCTCTTTGTGACCCCGTGGACTGTGGCCTGCTAGTCTCCTCTGTCTATGGGATTCTCCAGGCAAGAATACTGGAGTAGGGTTGCCATTTCCTCCTTCAGGGGATCTTCCTGACCCTGGGATCAAACCCATGTCTCCTGTGTTGACAGATGGGTTCTTTACCACTGAGCCACCAGGTAAGCCTAAAGGATATTTATATCATATGTAAAATCACGTGAATGAATAACTTCAGCAGAAGAGAAATTTAATGATCAAATGGAGCAGATAAATGGAGCAGACTGACTCTGTAGATGTCAGTCAGACTCTCAAAAACCACTCCATCCTTGCCAATAAAGGGGTCATGACAGCAGGAATGGAGGTTATGTTTTCACTCAGTTTTATGAACTTTTAATCCCCAAAGCCAATGTGTCTCTACTACTTTTGGGTTCCCAGCCTGCCAGTGGCAGCAACCAAGACTGATTCCCTGAAATAGCATAATTCCCTAGGAAATATGGCACCTGTGGAAAAGGAAGCATTTTGTTCTCGTTTAGACAGACACCTATTCTGAAAATGTATTTTCCTTCCCCGCATGCACTATTTTGACAGAAACACCATCCAAAGATTTACAAAAATCCTATTCATCACTGTGATATTCCACACAGCATTGCACCTGACCAAGGAACTCATTTTAAAGCAAACACATTTCATCAATGACTTATGCTAATGGAATCCACAGAGTTGGCCTCATACTATAGTGCAATGGACTTTGGAAGACTCAGTTACAGTGCCAGCCAGGTGACAAAGCGTCATGGACATAGCTAATATCTTCCAGCATGAGGTAATGCTCTAAACGGTGATCAGTATATGGTGGTGATTTCCTTAGAGCAAGGATTCATAGGTCCAGAAATCATTACGTAAAAATGAGAGTGTTTCCTCTCACTATTACCCCTAACGACCCTCCAGAAAAAGTTTTGCTTTTCATCACTACAACTTTGTAGCCTGACAGTTTAATATTCTTAGTTCTTAAGATATGAGTACTTCCACAAGGGGACACAACAATTGTTCCATTAAATTGGAAGCGGAGAGTGCCACCTGGCCATGTTGAAGTACTTATACAACTGAACCAAGAGGCAACACATGTTATGGCTCCATCTGGGGCTATTAATCCTATTTGTCAAGAACAATTGGGTGGAGGGTTTTTTTTTATTTTTATACAATGGATTAGGTAAGGATTCAGGAGATCTTTAGTGTATGGATCAATTTCAATCATTCAGAAAGCATACACTAATACACAGTTAGAAATGCAAAAGATTTAACAAGGATATTCCTTGAGAAAACTTAAGGAGAGAGCAAACAGGAATAGACAAGGAAAGCTTCAGACCATAATTCAGATCTGACATCTGTGAAGGGAGACTGGTAGAGCAGGCCTCCTACTGTGAGTCAGCTTGAGAAAGTCCTAGTTAGCCCCATAGGGAAGTTTAGCCAAAGGTTTCCTATAGAGGAGGCCCTTATTTGGCCAGTCAGGCCCTCGCACCCCAGGATGCTCAGTTACGGGCTGGGAGCTCCCTGGAAGAGCAAGGTCTGAGTCTGAATGCTGTAGCAGGTCTTGAAGGTGCTACAGTTGGAGGCTGTCAGCTCACTGCACTCCTTCTGGCGGGTCATCTCTTGAAGCAGATCAGAGTGTTTCATCTCCATGACTGAAACAGTCCACCTACCACACTGTGCAGACACGTTTCTTCATATACATTCAAGAGACGATCTTCTGTGGGTCTGGTGAGCTTCTCCCCTTGAGAGAAAATTTATCAGTGGGATGAACTCTAGCCCTCATCACTGAAATTGGTCTTCAGTCTGAAGCTGGTACTCAATATCTTCTTTCCCCACTATTTAGTCTAAATTTTTTTCACACTTACCCATCATCTTGACAGTTCTTATCTAGTAGTGTGACATATACCTTCTTCCTAAGAGTTCTGGTCCCCTATTCACATATACTTTTAGGCATAGATTGCGTCCTTTGTCCATTTATAATCCAAAAGTCAGGAGGTATCCAAGTGGACCAACAAAGTCTCATAATTATTCCTACCTGCCTGTACTGTGTAATTGCAGTTCCCCTTCCTCCTTCTGATCAGAGTCTATTACCCCTGCTAAGATGTTAGCTACTCTTCTCTGCTTGTTCAAAAACACAAGGAATCCAAAGTGCTCAAATGGTAGCCATGGTTATAGCTCAGTGAGACCTTTGTTGTGTCTTTCAAAAACAGTAGCTATCCTTTGGGGACCAGGACTTCTTACTTTGTAGAGACTAGAGTTGAGATGGGAGGCAGAAAATCTTCCAGCAGGTCATTGGAGTCAGTGCAGCCAATCCCACTTCTATCCCTTGGTTTCTAGACCTGTGCATCCATATTAGTCAACTCCTATGCTAACAGGAGGCAACTGGACCCCTAAAAACTTGATGATATATCAAGTTTCTTAATCTTCATTGGATTTATCTCCTATACTCTGGAGGGTATGTGCCTTATTGATGCATCCAGCAAGCTAGCCTCCTGCTGATTCTGTCCAATCAGCGTGATGTCGTCAATGTAACAGATCAACGTGCTATTGTATAGGATGTTCATATGATCCATATCTCTGCCTGGGAGCAGTAGGAGCCTCCCACATGGCTTCCGCTGATACCATGGAAGGGGCAACCTCAATACCAACAAACAGGGCTGAAAGTCATTACTGTCCACTAGGCCTCCTCTGAATATCCCAGCAGGGAAAGGAATGGATGCCTCTTTATTGCTGGGTGTTGTGGAATCTATTTTACCCGTGAAGTCTCCACTGACACCTTGGAGTGGGAAGTCTCATTCTCATTACTCCTGGAAATGAAAGTCCTCACTCCCTGGCTGAGCCTTCTCTGACACTATCCCAGTCAGGGAACTGGAACGCCTCCTTGCAGCATGACAGTAGTAAAGTTCTAGGCCTTTGCTGTTGTGAGAGGAAGGAGGATGAAACCATAGCTTTTTTCCCATGATGTTTAGTTGGAGTAGAACAGTTATTATCCACAAGTTTTCTGTCTTGCTGGCATACCTCTTTCCTGGTACTTTGACAGCAGATTTTGTTGGAGTTATCATTATCTGTGCCCACTAGCATTTCCAGGTCGCTGATTCTTTAAGTTTGGGATCCATAAGACAAATATAAAACCCAGAGAATTCACCACTATGCTATTCCTTGAGTACCAAGATCCCTAGATAGCCTTCTTCCCACTTCTGAGGGACTTCATATATTTATTTTATATATAAAGTTTAGGATTTTTCATTTGTACTTAGTGGGAGGAATAGAGGGGGGAAAGAACATAAGCTTCATCTTCCTGGAAGGGGAAATCCAGTGTGTGTCTCTTAAATTTTAAGTCTGATTGTAACACTCAGTGCATTAAACTCTCCAATTATCTGCCTTAATAGCTAGAGCAAAACCCAAAGTCCTGATAATACCCAACTAGGTCTTATTCTTGTAGATATATGTTTGCCTGACATTATGCCCCTGACTCATTCTCTGGTACCTAGAAGAGGCCTGGCCCCAAATAAGTAATCAATAAATACTTTTGAATTAATGAATTGAGTAAGTGAGCTCTTTTTAATATTAAAGACAATCACTTGAGCAACCACATTCCCAGAGGAACTAGGCTCTCATATCTCTCTTTGGACCTGCATTCCCTGAATTATCCAAGAACCCCAGAGGCTTGCTTATCCCAAAGGGGCACTAGTAGAAAGAAATCTAAAAATATTCCCCCAAGATTTCTTTCCCCAACCAGGGACTGTGAATATGATAAAATATTGTTATTATATATATGTGATAAAATATTATGCTTATAAACACATCATGTTGCATGTCAAAAGGGTTTTGCAATGAAATTAAGGTTACTAATTAGTTGACCTTAGGTTATTAATTAGTTGATTGACCTTAAGATACAGTGTTCTGGATTATCCAGCCGATAATATCAGTCCTTTAAAAGCAGAAGAGGAAGGCAAAGTGGAAAGCACGAGAAAGACCTGACATGACATTACTGGTACGAAGATAGAGGGGCCACGTGAGAAAGAGAGTGAATTAAAAAGTTGAACGAGACCCTCTGGTCAATTACTGGCAAGGAAACAGGAAATCGGTTCTATAGCTGAAAGGCACTGAATTCTGCCAACAACTCTAATGAGGTCAGAAGCAGATTCTTCCCCAGAGCGTCCAGATGAGAGCCCAGCCTCGTCAACACCTGGATTCCAGTCTCTGAGACCCTGAGCAGAGAATCCAGCCATGCTGCAGTCAGACATCTGACCTATAGAACTGAGGCTAATAAATGAGTATGGCTTCAATCTCTACGTTTGTGGTGATTTGTCACACAGATATAGGGAAAAAATAGATTATATATATATATATATATATATATATATATGGACCATTCATGAGTCCAAATGGCAGAGAAAGTGCTAGAGGAGTTAATTGTTTCCTTATTTCCTTTGTACATAGTAGTTTTCTTCTGTCATTGCTTCTGTTAACATGTGTGCACTATTGTTATTGAAAATAACTTACCTTGTACTGTTAACACGTCCTTAACCACCAGTGTGATGAAGCATATCTTATCCAGTTCTCACAGCAGCATTATTATTCTTAAGGAAAACTCGAGTTCACAAACTAACAACTAAAGAATTACAACTGAAGATTGTACTTACTGACTCAGTCATTGTTTTTTGAAGAATTACTACTTGGAGTACTAGAATTACTAGAATTGCGACCCCGTGGACTGCAGTACGCAGCCCTGCAGGCTTCCCTGTCCATCTCCAACTCCCAGAACTTACTCAAACTCATGTGCATTGAGTCGGTGATGCCATCGAACTATATCATCCTCTGTCGTCCCCTTCTCCTCCGGCCTTCAATCCTTCCCAGCATCAGGGTCTTTTCCAGTGAGTCAGTTCTTCGTATCAGGTGGCCAAAGTTTCAGAGTTTCAGCTTCAGCATCAGTCCTTCAATGAATATTCAGGACTGATTTCCTTTAGGTAGTGTATATGTTGCCATGCTTCTCTCTCCATTCGTCCCGCCCTCTCCTTCCCCTCCTCCCCTGTGTTCCTATGTCTGCATCTCCATCACTGCCCTGCAAATAGGCTCATCAGTACCATCTTTCTAGATTCCATACATATTCATTAATATATAATATTTGTTTTGGAGATACAGTCTTTAGAGAAGTAATCCAGTTAATCAAGAAGTAATCAAGACCTAAATTAAGGTCATTAGGTTGGGCCCCCAGGCAATATGACTGATTTCCCTTATTGCAAAGGGGCAGGTCAGGCCTGCAGCCTTTAGTCCTTGGCTGTTATCCTGAGATCATTATCTCAAGACAGCACAAAACCAGGAGACTCCGAGACCTTGAGACCATTGGCCAACAGTAAGCCAGCAATGGTCCTCGGGGCGGAGAGTGCGGTGAGAGACGGATTGCTGCCCTCTCCCAGGGGCCCTTCGAGCCCTTCAGCTGGCAGGTAAGCTGGGGGATCTGGGGCAGGCTGAGGGCTGTGTCCCACAGAACTCCAGAGCACTGGCCATGGCTGGCCATGTTCAGGCCTTGAATCAGTCGTAAACCTCTCTCCCATCCCCACCTCTGTGCCTTTAATGGTGGTGTTGGTCTCCATCGGTTGTGATCAGAGGGACCCAGCCCACTTTGGGCGACCTGAGAAGTTTGTCTGGGTCCTGGGGGCCTGGTTCTCTCAGTGATGATGGCTGGGCAGGGTCTAGAGGCCTGGCCCTGAAGGCCCTGAAATTTGCCTCATTAGCTGGGCCTTGGCACTGGCAGAAAGACTCAGACTGTGTGCTGGACAAACACTCCTGGGCATGAATAAACCCCCTCCTCTCAGCCAGGACTTGGGCCTTGGAGGGTAAAATTCGAGCCTTGATATCGTGCCCTTTCTTATTAGACCAGAGAATAACAATAACATTGGTTTTGGTGGAGGTTTATAGAAACGTCATGAAACCTTTCTTTACTCCAGACTCCAGCATTTTAATATCATTTGGCCTCACTTGCATTCAATAGCAAAGTAAAGAAACATAGGGAGAAGATGGCCACTTACAAGTCAGGGTTCAGTCTAGTTCAGTCGCTCAGTCGTGTCTGTATTCTGCGACCCCATGGACTGCGGCACACCAGGCTTCCCTGTCTATCACCAACTTCCGGAGCTTGCTCAGACTCATGTCCATCTAGCTGGTGGTGCCATCCAACCATCCCAGGGAGAGAGGCCTAGAACAGACCCTTCCCTCACAGCGCTCAGAAGGAATCAACCCACCTAACACCTTGATTCTGAACTTCTAGCCTCCAGAATGTTTAGGCAGTAAATGTATGATATTTATGCCACCCAGTCTGTGGCACTTGGTTAAGGCAGTTCTAGCAAGCTAACATAGAGAAGGCAATGGCACCCCACTCCAGTACTCTTGCCTGGAAAATCCCATGGACGGAGGAGCCTGGTAGGCTACAGTCCATGGGGTCGCTAAGAGTTGGACACGACTGAGCGACTTCACTTTCATTTTTCACTTTCATGCATTGGAGAAAAATGGCAACCCACTCCAGTGTTCTTGCCTGGAGAATCCCAGGGATGGGGGAGCCTGGTGGGCTGCCGTCTATGGGGTCACACAGAGTTGGACACGACTGAAGCAACTTAGCAGCAGCAGCAGCAGCAAGCTAACATAGAGGATATGTACTCTCTACAAGCAACCGCCAGTTGGGCTTCACTGGTGACTCAGATAGTAAAGAATCTGCCTACAGTGCAGGAAACTTGAGTTTGAAGCCTGATTCAGGAAGATCCCCTGGAGGAGAGCATGGCAACCCACTCCAGCACTCTTGCCTAGAGAATCCCATGGACAGAGGAGGGCTACATGGAGGGTTACCGTCCATGAGGTTGCAGAGTCAGACATGACTGAGCAATTAACACCTTCACCCTCTCTACAAATTACACACTTCCTTGAATCTTATAAGCGGCAGCTGTACATATTTACTTTACCTGCCTGGACCCCTGAAGAGACTTGCATTTGTTGGCCCTAACAGTGAACTTGGATGAACAATTCAGACCTATCCTTCCATTTGATGAGCACCCCATGATCTCTTCATTCTAGCTTGTCCTGGACTTTCTCAGTTTTATCACTAACCATCCTGTGTCCTGAGCACCTCTCAGTCCCAGGCAAACTGAAATAGCTAGTCTATGTTCTTTCCTGCCAGAAAATCTTAATTAGAATTATACCAATCAATCAGAGAAGCTCTAAGAATGTTGAACACCCCAAATGCAGGGTTGACATCTTGATCTCCTTGCTCCCAGGGGACACATGGGCTCCTAACCAAGTTTTCCAGCCTCCTCTTTAATGTTCTCTTCTCTGAAATCACAGTAATAGAAAAGAGTGACTACTTTAAGCTGCTTTATCACGTATTCCCAGAGCAATGTGCAGTGCCTTGTGTTAAATCAATGCAAACAAGGCAGCCTGCTGAAATTATTCTTTTAGAGCAAGTAAATGCTGCTCCAAGTCAGCTTACTACCTCCAATTAAGTCAATATGTTGCTGGCAATTTGAAATGGAATCTTTCTCACAAAGAAAATTTTAAAGTTCTACTACCATTCCCCACTATGTTGAGAACTCTGAGAGCAGAGACTGTGACGTATTCATTCCTTCTGCTCTGTAAGGCCCAGAACCATTTCTGGCAAATGTCAATAAGGTTTTATGGAATCAGTCCAAGCATGAAATAACTAGGGCCTAGACAGGGGATTTGGGAATAGAACACAAAGGAATTAGTGGATTAAATTAAATTAGCAGGAAAGTGTTGTGACAGGGGCACAAAGGCTGAATAAAAGCCCAAAGTTTTAGATTTTGGGAACAAGCAGGCAGCAGGGGAACCATGGACAAGAAGGGTGAGAGCTCTTCATCAACTGAATTTAAGGTTGAAAACTAAAATTTTCATAGAGGCTGGTAAGAAAAATTTCAGAAATAGAGAAGTCAGAGAGATGTAATGCAGTTTGAGAGGTTCCTATGAATAGAAGATAGACATATATTTGAAACATAAGGAGCTCTTCGAGGCACTTAGGATCCCAAGGAAATAGTTAGTCCTCCAGAAAGGATCATAATCAAATTAAAGGGGATTATGCAAAAGGAGCCAACAAAGAAGAGATAAATGGAGAAACAAGAAAAAGGTTATTATGTCAAACCAGGCAGTGTACAGTATTGTCAAATATGGAGAAAGGAGGATAAGAATAGACACTGATTTAGGTATCTCTAGTCACTTTTGTAATTAGCCTCCAACTAATAAAAATAAATGAAAAAATAAAATTAAATAAAAAAATAATTTAAATGTTTTCTGTAAAATGGAAACAGTGGAAATCCCAATAAAGAACCACAGAATTTGAAAAAGTAGGAAGTGACTGCAGGAATATTTTGTTTGATCAAGATGAAACGGACAGAGAAAGTATTGGATTGGCCAGAAAGTTCTTTCAGGCTTTTCTGTATGACGTATGGAAAAAACCCAACCCAATGAAAGCATACAATTTGGGTACATACGGGACAGAAGCCATACCTCCACGAGTTTGCATACAGCAGGACCAGACGTGAAGGAGGACAGATACAACAACAAAAGAGAAAGCAGGAAGTGCAAGCAAAGGGACAAAGTTGAGGACGGCGGGTGCGTGGATAATAGGTATGCCCCTGGAGACCCGCGGGCTTATCGTTATGGTATTGGGAGATGGGGGAGAGTGAAAAAAGATTAGGAGCCACAGTCAAAGATGTCTGCCCAGAAGGCCACCTCAGGAATAGAAAGAAAACTGAAGATGGTAGAATATTATGTATTCCTTCACCTTGATTGGCCTTGTCATTCTTATAAGCTTTTGTTTTAATTGTATTCTGAGTATGCAGTATTGCACTAGATCACAGTCATGCATTTTGCATTACTGAATATTTAACAATAAATATCATGACTTTGGTACTAAATTATGCTGTGTACTCAGTAATCTCAATTATGAAACATGATTTTCCAGACTATAGCAATTTTCCAGTTCAATAGCAAGCTACATTCACATTAACAAAGTCTTAAAAGCCTACACATATAAATCCCAAATTTAAATATCATTGATACCATGCAATCTCAGGTTTGGAAGAAATGGAAAGGTTTAAGAAGTGCTCCTTTCTCTTGCTAGTTGACACTATGAGGTTAAGTAAAGTTATAGAGACTTCTAACTGAAGGGAAGCTTTTCTTTCTTGAACATTTTTCTTCCATTTTGTTATTCCTACTTTCAATCTAAAAATTCAATATAGCCTTGACAGCTTAAGTTTGTTTATTATTTTCACTTATTTTCCTCATCTTAAAATTTCTAAGAGAGAGGAGGCAAGGAGGAGTACTCTTCAAACTTGTACACTAATGCTGCTTTCATTGAGTAACTTTCAGTTAACTGGCATCTGAGCCCCAGACCTATACACATCTGGAAAAAAATCAAAATTTCAAATAAATGCCCAGTAAGCATGCTCAGTAAATGATGTCCAGGTGTTTATTATCAAGATTTTGTTTTCACACAAATTAGGTTTCTGGCTTACTATTAGAAGAGAGCAGACATAAATATAACAAGTTATTAGAAAGTAGAATATTTCTAATGAAATGAATATTGCCTTGTTCCTGTTATTGATAATCTCTCTCCTTTTGTTGGTACTGAATGGCAACTATTAAATGATTTTTTTATACTAATTCTTTGCTAAGCTCTCTGAGGTTGCAAGGAAAAGACAAACCAAATTAGATATTAGGTTATTATAAAGATACCCTAGAAAATAAAAAAGCATGGAAACCCATCACAGCAGCTATATTTATTCAGAAGTGCGTCGTGACATTGAGGTCCATGAAGAACCAGAACAAAGGCCCATTTTCACTCAGGATATTTCAGACTGAGGCCTAGAAACCCACTTCTTATTGAGGCAGCCTCCCATTAAGGAGGTTATCCAATATGGTACACCCCAATTGGGGTGAATTTTGTACCAAGCTATCTCAGTAGCAGATGGCATACTGTATGTCCATACCATATAAATTTACTTTATGCAGGGCATCTATCCGTGGCTGAATCCCTGGGTGCTGTATCTATTTAATTTTATGCACCTGGCATAAACCGTGGTGTCTTAAACAGAAGCTCATTTCCTTAGAGAGGGTCTGAAAGCTATACTTACCCACCATTCCTCTCTGGTTTTATTGCTTCTGGAGGTAGGTGCTGTCTAAATAACATAACATCAGTTCTCAAACATGAATATGTAAGATTAACCTGTAGTGTTTATTTAAAACATGGATGTCAATCCACAGTGCCTGGATGTTTTTATTGAATAGATCTAGAGGGAAACAAGGATGTCCATTTTTAAAAAGCACCTCCTGTGCTTTGAAGAAGCTGATGAAGATAGTAGAGGGCCATACTTTGAGGAATTCCTAATAGAGAAGACTCAGGAATTGATGTTTTCTTGGTGTACTTTGCTTTGTCCAGAATTCAATTGAAATTATTCAGAATTTAATTTGGTCATATAATCTTTCCCTAAGATTCTTTAAACACTTCAGAATAGGAATCAGAAACACTTTAGATACCCATAGAAAGAGAAGAGGGAAATAAAGGGGGGCAGCGGGTATTAGATGTTACCTATCACATCAAGATTAGGAAATAATTACATATCAGAAATAATTCTGTGCAAAGTGGCCATAATTCACCATCATCAGCACTTCTACACTGTTAGACGCTGTTAGAATTGGGGCCTTTAGAAGACTCCATCCAGCTGGACTTGGAAACTTGATGAGATCATAGCCCAGTGACAGATGGCAGCAGAGAAAATAATGCAAAGCACAACTAAATGATAGCTGGAAATGAGGGTTCATACTGGGAGGTAACACACCATGATCTTTAACTAACTCATGAGAAATTAAGTTCATTTAACTAAACTTGTCTAAGCCTTCTGTATTAGGTTGTGTCACGTGTTAGGGAAAAAAAAAAAAAAAAAAAACTTTGCCTAACAAGAGTAGATCATTTCTTTTTTAAAGAACTTAAACATAATGGTTTGTCTTCTTATGTGTATGGTTAGATATTTTCATTTCCAAGCTTTCCTTGCAATACTTTTTAATCGATTATTTCTGTTTAATAGGTAAGTGTGTATAAAATATCAGCAGGAAATTTTGCTGCTAGGTAGTCATATAAAACTTATGAATCATTTGTCAGGAAGCAGTAGAGGTGATCTCTCCTCTACATGTAACTCAACCTAGAAGATTAAATGGGTAATACTCCTAAAAGATTATGGAGGGCTTAATTAAAACTGCGTGATTCCGCATATAGGATTTGAAGAAACAATGTTTGTCAGCAAGAATAGGAAGATGGGCACTGGAGAAAAGATCAGAAAGGCTAAGAATGAAAGAAACTAGAGTCGATTAAGATCTAAGACAGCGCAGGAGCCCAATAACAGAGAGGTTGAGAGCGTAGATTTTTTTTCTCTCCTGCCCCCGCCCTCCCAGGTTTTTAATCCTAACTCTTCTTCCCTGTCTCTAAAGCGGGGATAATAACAGTATCTGTTTCACAGGACCGCTGCAAATAGTCAACGAGCCAACATGGGTGAAGAGTTTAAGCCAGAGCCTGACACATAGTAAGTTTCAAGTAGCTCTTGGCCCTTATTAGTAACAGGAGACTCCTGCTATTCTAAGACAGGGGGTTTAAATAATAAAACCTTCCCCATAGGCAAGCCAAATCCCTTCTTCTCTTTCAATTTAAACTCATATTCTCTTACTCTGTCATTTATGGCAATAGGGATTAGCTGGACACTTTCCTCTGCATGATGATCCTTCACACTCTGAATAGTTTCATGCAATCGGAAACATTTGTGGATGTAGAGCTCTTCAGGGGAAAATGTGTCCCAATCTAATTTCACAAAGTAATGTCAGGAAGGAAACAATCAATGAAGTTACTCCAAATCAAAGTGGTTTAGGGAAACTCTTTTAATCCATCTTTAGGCCAGTGAAGCATAGAGACTCACTGATGTACAAGAGATGTATAAGAAAGGTGTTCTTACATCTGTGTTTCTTACTATACATTGAGGTAAAATGAAAGGTTGAGGAAAGGTCTAACGTACTAAATCAGAGTAATTTACAGTCTGCCTCTGTATTAGGCTATGAGAATATTAGTTTTGGACCCTGGGTTTTATAATCCATGATTTTACTTTAGTATAATCTTGGTTTTAGTTTCCTATTTTAAATAACAACTTAAAGGCCAAGGACAATACTTATATATATTTAGATTCTCACAAACCCAGCAAATCTTTTACACATTTTAAGTGTTCACTAAACATTAGTGCTTAATGAGTCCATAGTGGTCAAGCCAGAAATTTAGGAACTAACTTATGATTTCTGAGCTGTTTGTTGAAAATAATGGCAGCTGGTGAACATCACACAGTGGTGTACATTCCATATATACGCTGTTTATTCAAACAGTGCAGACTTATAGTAATTACAATGGAAACCACACTGTCTTTAATGAGCCCCGAGGGTGCTCATGGGCCAGTTGGGGGATCTGTGGGTGAGGCATTCCGGGGCCTCGTGTGTGGGGTTCTTGGTGGAGTCAGTAGGACCCGAGTCTCCTTCCTGCCCTCTGAGAGACCTCTCTCTTCTTCTCCCTCCCTCTTTCGCTCCCTCCTATCCTGCAGCTTCTGACTCTGTGCTCTATAAAACTTGTGTCTCATGCACCTACATTCCCCCATTGGAGACATCACGGGTCAGGAAGTTCCCACTTGGCCCTAATCTGTGTCATTTTTGGCATGGGGTCTAGGAAGTGACCCAGGTAAATTTCCTCTTAACCTCTATAATGCTTCCAGACTTACACTGTTTTTCTCCAGTGGTGTGCTGAACTTCTCCACTGGAAACCTAGAAAACAAAACCGCTCTCATCCACCGGGACTGGTCCAAGACACTGTTCTCCAGGAACTCCCAAACTGCAGCAAAGAGGGGCTGGAGCCAGTTCGCAGGCCACTGCTGGAGTGCATAGACAAAGGCACTTTGATCTGGGGATTGAATCCAAGTTGTGGTTGTTGAGGGCGAGGGATCTAAGGAGAGTCTTAGCCAGTCACACTGCTGACATCATCCTCAAACATACACTTAACTCATGCAAGTTCCGCCCTAATGGAGCAATATGTTTTGTTCCCTATGTTATATCATCAAGTCACCAGTCTCCATGGAATCAATACTGGCCTCAGGCCTTCCCTGATTTCATTCTCATTGAGTTCTGAGGTTGTTTCACAAATTACTCAAATCCCTGTAAGAAGTAAATCAGAGCCTTTGGCACTATAGACCCAGAATTCTTCCTTTCAAGTAACATCAGGATATGTTTTACATATTAAATATTAATACATACAATTCTTCTGTTGTTTCCTATAAGAAAAAATTGAAAGATACGTAACAAAAGAAAACTAGAGTGCTTCAGGGTGATTTTCCCCTAAGAAGTCTAGAAAGTTTAAAAAATTTTTTTTATCATTCATGTCATCTCTCCCATATGTACTTGGGAAATGGTAAAAGAGCTGCAAATTACTGGAAATCATGTGATATGAATCTAAATATTAGAATTTAATGACTACAAACCATGTGAATTACAACTGTGCAATAATCTTCCAGTAATTGCAAGAGCTTAAGCAACATTCCCTTGCATGTTGAATTCTTTTAACTGTAAATTTAATCTGTTATTTTATGTTCTACAGAATTTTACTTTGCTTTTATTTATGTTTGTTTTCATCTTCTATGTGTATGGCTTAGGCAGTTCCTTACTGAATTGTTATCTGCAGGTAAGGTTGGTGAATAACTGCTGATGATATTTGAACTGTAAAGAATATACAAGTGCCCCAAATATTCCTTAATTACATGAACTTTCTACTCTATTAAAATTAAAACATTTCATATCTATTAATCCCTATTAAAGTTCAAGTATGATGCTTGGAATAAATGATGTTTTAAGTTATCACTCAGTCACTACCTCATCTTGTAATCAACTTAGTAAATATATGTAATTCATAGACTCTTAAATAGGTAAGTTTTATAATTTATTCAATTCATCTTTTCATGAATTTGTTATTTTTAGTGCTATTTATTTAGAAAACTGTGTGTTAGCTTTTGACCAAATTAAAGCAGACTTATATGCAATTTCTGATAGGTTAATGAACACTTATTTCAGTTATAGACTTTTTTAAAAAATAGGAGGTTGAGAGGAGGAGGCAGAAAAATTAACTTAAACTTCAATGGTACTTACAAAATAAATGTAATATGAACTTAAATTGATAGGTCCAAGAATCAAACACTAAAACCTAAAATGGAAATTTAATAAACCCTTTTCAACTGTTACAAATTACTCAAGTAAAGAACAACTCTATAGAAAGGAAGCAATTCATGTACACGGGACCAACAAATGTTAAAAATTTTCCACTAAGTTTTTTAAAATAAAATGTACTTTAAAACAGCAATGTGAAGTTTCTACCTCAATTTGTCATATTTTAAAAGTTGAAACAACAGTTTCACTGAAAAAAAAAACGGGTATCCCCTCACATTGATGGAGGAAATGTTAATTGATGTAGCCTTCTTGGCAATTGGATAATAGATATGTACACAAACTTACTGGCAATTCAAAAATACATGCCAAATAACTTGAAATACATGTTTATTAAGTCAGAAATACCTCTCCAAAAAAGCTGTTCTGAGGAAACAATTAATGTATCTACAAAAATGTAGCATGTTAAAGTCTGTAAATGTCCAATAATCTGGGTGAAGTAACTATGTCATAAATTATTGGATAGCCTTTTAAAGGCTCAGATGGTAAAGAATCTGCTTGCAGTGCATGAGACCCAGGTCCGATCCCTGGGTTGGGAAGATCCCCTGGAGACAGAAATGGCAACTCACTCCAGTATTCCTGCCTGGAGAATTCCATGGACAGAGGAGACTGGTGGGCTACAGTCCATGGGGTCGCAAAGGATCAGACACAACTGTGACTAACACTTTCACTTTCAGCCTTTTAAAATGATGTTTACATACTTGCTGATGAAACGTATTTGTTGGCATGTAAAATTATTTAAAATTACTGCTAATGTGAAAAAATCATTTTTAAAAGAAATAGAAGTATCTATGCATATAAATATAAATAGATGTAATTTGGGGAATACATACCTGTGTGGTGGAAATTTGTGTAACATCTTTTTTTTTTTTTACTTTGGTTCATCTATATTTATAATTTTGTTCATGAACATGTACTTAAAATTTTTTTAAGTAATCTAATAATTATTATATACAAATGGAATATACCTTAAATATATCATTCCCCCCCAAAAAAAATCTCAAATTGTGATCCTTTTTAATGAAAGAAAATTTAAAAATATATTAGAAACTCTTTAAGCCATACACTCAGAGTAGTGTCCTCATCTCTGACAATTACTCCTCTTCACCCAGGTGGTAGAGCCCAACGACTGTACGTATAATGGTTAATGCTGGTGGTACCAAGGGTGGACTTTTGTGCAAACAAAGCTACTCAGGGTTTCCTCCTCTCCTGGAAACTGGAATTCATATTGACCCCAAAGCAAGTGTGTTATACATAAAGGCAGAGAAAATAAATTTACTGAGAGAGAAAGAAGATGAAGAAAGAGTAGAGAAGATGGGAGCCCATAGAGTACCAGAAAGAAAAAAATGACTAATCTTCGTTTCAGGCTGTTTTCTAAAGCTGATCAGGCCTGATTGTACTTCCTGTTCCAGTATTCCAGGAAAAAAACTATATTCCACTATAGTCTATTTTGTTCTTCACCTAGTTTAAGTGAGTTTTTGTTACTTCCAAAGAAAAACCATAGGTTAAGGAATGGTCTATCATTTAAGAAAATAGGAATCACACCAACTATTTTAACAAGAGAATGTAACAGAAGGAATTGACTTAAGAGATAGTGGAGAGTTGAAAGATGCATAAAGGAACACTGGAGTATGGTAGAGGAAGCTACCACCCCTAGAGCTGAGATGACAGAAAGAAGAGAGTGGGAATCCTAGAAAAACTAGTAGTTTGAGGACAGACTCCTGGCTGGGGCTTGTAACTCAAAATCGTAGAGGATACATGTCAAGGAGCTGAGATTCAGATATACAAGGATAGGATGCCAGCCAGCTGGTGCTGGTCTCCTGGAGAAGGCAAAATGAAGCAGATTGCTTAAATTTGGGGAGATGTAGAAGCTAAAACCAACTGCTGCTGTACCTACTGCCAAGGTGAAAAATCATTGCTCAGGTGATGTTGACAGTCACAAGAAGCAAGACAGGAAAGAACATGTCCCCTTTTTCTGCTCCAGTCTACAAAGACAAGGAGACAATTGTCAAAACAGAGAAGTGATTGCAGAGTCCCGGCCCTAGCAAGACAAGGCAGAGTATAAAAGTCGGTTTAAAACAGAAAACAAGATGACTTAATAATAAGTAACTATGGTAAAAGTACATTTTATTTTGCTTCTTAATTTTATGTTGATGCCAAATACACAGTCTAAAAATACTTTCAAAATGAATGAATAACTCTGTAGCGAAATCATAGGAACTGCTCAATAGATAAATGAAAAAATTCAGGGAAAATTTGCTATTTTGGCAGCCTGTGTCCTACTAAACGTCTTTTAATTAGCTTTGTTTAGCCCTAAATATAATCAAGTCTGTGCATTTAGAAACAATTTAGTATGTTTCAGTTGAATAAAAATGAAAAAATAAGTTGATAACTTTTTTGTTCACATTTAATTCCAGTAGTACCAAAATGAGTGTAAGACCAGAAAGTCAAAAATTAAATGGTAACTCTTGTGGCTCAGCTGGTAAAGAATCTGCCTGCAATGCAGGAGACCTGGATTCAGTCCCTGGGTCGGGAAGATCTCCTGGTGAAGGGAAAGGCTACCCACTCCAGTATTCTGGCCTAGAGAATTCCATGGACTATACAGTCCTTGGGGTCGCAAAGAGTCAGATATGACTGAGCAACTTTCACTTCACTTCATGTGAGATGATGGATGTATTAATGATGGATATGATATTAATTGCTTTCATTACGGTCATCATTTCACAATGTATGCATATATCAAAACATTGATTGTATTCCTTAAATATATAAAATTATCTGTAAAAAAAATTAAAAACTAAATACTCCTAAATCTATTGAAGAAATTGAATCAATTACTTCAATAAAACAAAGAAAATCTCATTCTTCAAAAACTTCACTAGTGAAAATTCCCAAGTATTTAGGCAAGAAATATCAATTTTAGATAAACTCTTTAAAAGAGAAGAGTAAATATTTTCCATATACTTTATACCAACATAGATATTACAAAAAAGTGAAATTATAGACCACTCTCTTGCAAATGTGGATGAAAAAAATCCTTTTAAAAGTTGTTAAATCAAATATAGGCTTATATGAGAAGAATAATGCATCATAACTAACGGGTTTATCCCAGGAATGTATTAAAAATTAATTAATACATTTCCTACCTTAACAGGATGAAGGAGAAAAAAAATGATAATTTTAAGAGATGTGAAAAAGGTATTTGATAAAATTCAACACCTACTCGTGATTTTTAAAAAATCTTAGCATACTGGGACTAGAAAGGAATGTTCTTAAACTTATAATGATTGTCTATGAAAACTCCATAACTAATATTGCAAATTTATTGGAAATATTGCAAATATTGCAAAAAATATTAGAAAAAGTAAATGCTTCACTCCGAAGTCAGGGATAAGATTCAAATGCCTACTCTCACCACTCTTATTCAGCACTCTACTAGAGGTCCTGGCATGTATAATAAGACAAGTAAAAGAAATAAAAGATACAAAAATCAAAAAAGAGGAAGCAAAACTGTTTATTTGCACATGACATATGTATGTATATTTTTTAATACAGATAAAATATATACAAAAACTATTAGAATTAATAAATGAAAGTTTGGCAAAGTTTCAGGATTAACAAGGCTAATAAACAAGTATCAATTTTATCTTTTATGCTGGCAATGAATCAGTAGAAAGTAAAATATTAAATCAACATCATTTACAACAACATCAAATCCTAAAACTAAATCTAACAGAAACTGTGAAAGACCTCTATGATGAAAATTTTAAAACTTTATTAAGAAAAAATTAATTAAGCATGGCATTCACCATATTTATAGTTTGGGAGACAATATTTTTAGGATGTCAGTCCTCCACAAATCAACCATGATTTTAAGGCAATAACATCCAAAAGTGCAGAAAGGTGTGTGAGTGTTTGTCAGGGTGTAAACTGGCACGGTGTTTCTAAGAGTCACATAAAAACTCAAAGAAACTTGAATGGACAAGACAAACTTGAAGCGAATGAAATCGGGGGACTTTGACCATAATATTTCAAGATTTATTATCATGCCACAATAATTAAAAATGTGGCATTGTACAAGGGAAAATAAACAGAACAAGGGAATCAGATAGCCATGGCACCACAGCAATTCAGTGGGAAATGAATAGTTTTTCAATAAATTGTTCTGAATAATTGGATATCTATATAAATTTTTAAAAAGACCTTAACTCCCTGCTTCATAAACTATACAAAAATTAACTAGATGTATCAAAGGCAAATGTGAAAGGTAAATAAATAAAACAGATAGAAAAAATAGTGGACAGTATCTTTAGTATTTTGGGATAGACAAATACTTCTTAATATAGCACACAAAGAGCAGCAGCAATTAAAAAATGGATTTGTTGGACTGCGTTAAAATTAAGAACTTGTAATCATCAAAATATACCATTATATTATATGAAAGTGTTACTGGTGAATGATATTTTCAGTTTGTCTAACTGTCAAGGGCTTGTATCTAAGATATTGAGGAACTCAAATATTTAGGAACTCAGAAAAAAAATTAGGGTTAGGGTTAGGGTTAGGTTAGGGTTAGGTTATCTGTATAAAGACAGATAACCCAAGAGAAAATCAAGCCATAAACTAAAACAGGCATTACAAAAAGAGGAAATTGAAATGACTAATAAATGTATAAAAATATGTTCAATTTTATTTCACTGCCACCTCCATGAAAATGTCAACATGAAAAGAACAGACAAAGATGACAAGGATGTAGAACAATTGAAACTGTCATACAATGTAGTAGTTATGTTATCACTTGGAAAAACTGTTTGGCAATACCTACTAATGTGAAATTTGCACACACATTATCAAGCTTCTATTCCTTGATATGTAACCATCATGTCATGAATGTTAATATGAAGAACATATATAAGAATTATTCATAGCAGTGCTGTTTTAATAGCCCTAAATTGGACAAATATAAATGTCTACTTGCAATAAAATTGATAAGTAAATTGTGGTATTATTTTTTAAAGGAACACTACAGAACAATGACAATGATCAAATTACAATTTCATGCAACAGTCTAAATATATTGCTATATTGTTAAAATATATGCTAAGAATCCATTCATAAAAAGTCAAAGAAAAAGAAAAAACAAGACAAAACTAACCAGTTCTTTTAAGTCGGCATATTGATTGCCCTTGTAATGGGAAGAGAGGCTTGATGGGGCATAAAGAGGCCTCCTGAGACCCTGGTAAACTGCAGAGTATGTGGATGTGTTCAGTTTGTGAAAACACAATAAGCTACTCTTAATAGCTTAAGAAGTGTTGATTTGTGTATTTTTAAAATGTCTGTTATAATCCAATCATATTTTCATTAGCAAACTTGAATGAAAGTACTAAGCAGTTAATTAAAGAGAAATGAGGAATAATGAGATAACTGGAAGACAGATTCAAAGAAACTTGATAAAATCAGAAGAAAAATAAAAGCAATTAAAAGATGCAGAAAGTAAAATGACATGTGCTAATGTACAGAAAATGGGGGCTTCCCTGGTAGCTCAGATGGTAAAGAATCTGCCTGCAATGCCAGAGACCCAAGTCTGATTCCTGGATCAGGAAGACTCCCTGGAGAAGGAAATGGCTACTCCAGTATTCCTGCCTGGAGAATCCCATGGAGAGAGGAGCCTTGGAGGCCTACAGTCCAAGGTGTCGCAAAGCATTGGACATGACTGAGTGACTAACACACACACATGATGTATATAAAGTAGTATTCCAGAAGGATACAATAGAGAGATTCAGGGAGAACTCATATTGGAAAAGGTAACAGTTCATCAGCCTTAGTAGGCTGATGAAAAATTAGAATGTTCAGTTTGAAGAACCATAAGAAATCCAAATGAGGATAAATAAAAACCAACACACACTTCAAGTGTAATGAAATGCAAAACACCAACAGACACCTATACACATACTCTCGAAATTTAAGCAGCAAGAGATAGAAAAATTATCTTAAAAAGGAATGACAAATGACAATTACCCTGGAAGCCAGAAAACTGTGGAAAAATATCTTCAATCTAGACATGTGTACCACATGCCTGTACCCTAGAAGAAAGTAAATCTGGGAATGTGAATGTACTTGCTTTTGGGGAAGGCTTAATTTACAATGTCGAAAATGACCAAAAAGTAAGAAGAATGTCCAGAGATGTTGAACAGCTCCATCTGATGAATATCCTCTAAATCTCATCCCTTGATTGCCCACCCTCAGTGTGCTAGACATCCAAATATTCATTCTCTCAACCCAGCAGAAGAATGCTGCTTCAACAAAAGCAAAGCAAAATAAAACATGCTCATTTCCTCCCTAAACAGGTCCAGAAAAAGCCTCCCCCTAAAGTGCCACTTTGGCGTGTGCAATCATAATTACCATGAGCTAAAGGCAATCAAGACCCTGTGGGTTGAAGTGAAACTTGTGTTTCTCCCATAACTACCTAGAAGAATTAAAATTGGAGAGTCTTTCGCAGAATGAAAATTATTACCAGAGATAAATTTTATCTGAATGACCTATCTGTATTTCAGGGCAAACATCAAATTATTATGCATTTGATCTTCTTTTTATTGTCCTGTGAATTGCCTTCCTCCTCTTTGAAAACCCCAGGCCCTTTCCCCATCCCTTGGTTCAGGATGGCATACCTACTTCATTTTACACTTCTGTCTTGACATAAATTTTTTTTTTCCCAGTTAATCTGTCTTATGCCACTGATTATTAGACCAGCTGAAAGAACCTTGTAAGGACGGAGGAAAATTCTCCCACACTTCCTAAAAAGGCACAATACATAAATTTCATTAGTTATTGCCTCCAACTCCAATTTCTGGTTCCTAGGTCACGGGTTCTCCTCCTTGGGATTACTCACAATGATGATTTTGTTGTTTTTTAAATTAAGATATGATTAACATATAACATTATATTAGTTTCAAGCATACAACATAATAATTTGATATTTGTATATATGGCATTAATGAACAACACAATAAGTCTAGCGGGTATCCATCACCATGCAGTTACGGTGCTATTTTGATGTTTCATAATTTATCAACTAAATTCTAAAAATAATCACCAGCCACAAACCCTATATAAAATACTAGATGAAATGGGGGAAATAAAACTTGATTAGTACTCTAAGTACCATTTTCATTTCTACAAATAATCACTAGACCTTTGTTGGTGTACCTGACTTCCTTCCACACTATTCAATCAGTATTGCCTTTGTCCTCAGCCACCAGCTCAGCTCGTTAAGACTTTCTGACTGACAAAGAGAACCAGCTTCATTCATTACAGAAGTGAACAACTGATGATCCTGCCCAGGTGAAAATGCTAGAATGTTCCATTAATGCTAGTGGACAGGATAGCACAGGAGGACACTAGGGGATCCCAAGTTTCCATCTGTGCTCCTTCCAGTCCTTATTGTTTATTTTGTACAAAATGCTCTGCAAAATACCTTCTGCTGCTTTTCAGTATCTTGAAAATACCATTTGTTTGGCACTACAGCTGAGAATCTTTGGGAAACTTGAGGCCAAAAATACATATACACACTCAAAATTATCTTTAGAACAGCATAAACAATATGCCTTCTCCATCTATGTACTGCTGTTTTTAAAATGTGTAGATGCTCTGCTGATTAATAAAATATAGCTTATTTCATTATTTCACTCATTTAACTTTTGTTAAGGGGATTCAGTCCATCTCATCACGTGAAGCAATTATAGGGGTGGAATGATGACCTCAGGAACGATTGCTCTCTTACCAGAAGAAAGGTGATATCTTTTGAGGAAAAAGCAGAAAATAGTCATCCTACTATTTTCAAAATCTGTATAAGAACAGAAAAATGGGAATGAAGATTTAAGTTTTGAAAATCTGCCAATTATTATCTCCTCTACTTGAAACTCTATATGCAAATACGAAAAAGAAAATGACCACCATGATATAATAATGTGTGAGGAATCTTGGCTTTGGTCTTAGCAATATCACAACAGAATTATTTAGTACCTATGTAAACAAGTTTTCTCGTTCTAAAAATGGAGGGGAAGGTCAAGGAGAGAAAGAACTGAATAAGCTAAGATCTACAGTATCAAAAACTCTATCACTATCAAAATTCTATGCTTCTTGATCTTTCAAGATTTTTAATTACAAAAACTCATTTTCCTTTTTCTTTTTAATAAATGGATATTTTTAATATGGCAGGCTTCCCAATTATTAGTCACATATATGCCATGGGAATAATTTTATTATCTGGTATTAGGGTTTGAGTAAAATCAGAGCTGTACTATCTAATGAAGAATATATAAGGAAAATTTTTTATGGAAGTCTAGATTTGTATTTTGATGAGATTATTTCACTGACCTGACTAACACATGACTTGGATGCTTTTACAAGAAAAGGATGATGTGCTAGGAATAGACTAGAGCTCATTATGAAAACATGTTGCACTAACAGAAAATATAGTAATCATGCATTAGAGTCCAGGAGAATAGGATCAAGCAAATGATAATTGTCATTTTCTCAGTGAACTCTAGAAAGGATGCTTTAGAGCCCTGGATAGAAAGATAATAATAATTACCCTTTATTAAACATATGCTATGTGACAGCTATTTCGTATGTTCTCTATAACACTCTATTATAAACCATATGGCAATATTGTATCTAGTGACCACCAGCTAAAATTTATGTATGAGGAAATGGTGCTATTAGGGCTCAAATAGATAAATAACACAACTCACAAATCAGGTAATTGGCAGACATGGATCCATTCTCAGGTCTCTTTGATCTTATGAGACCGCTGTCATTTCTACTTTGAGACCATGACCATTTGTGATCTCCAAAAAGGGAATGCTATGTTCCCTGTGAAATACCTTTTCCACATTTAAATCTCAGATTTTACTTCATAAAAATCAAGTAAACCAAATAAGGGAAAGCTATAAAAAATGCAGAAAGAATATTGAGGAGTTGTAGCTTTTGTTATTTAGTATGTGGTGGAGCGTAAGAAATCTTGACATAAAGAGCAAACTGGCTCTCATTTCTAAATCCATAAGTGCAGTTGGTAGTGGTCTTGTAAAAACTGTCTTGCTAGAAATTTAGCAGAAATACAATATTTGGTTACTAATTTAGGAGCTGTTTAAAGCTAGCAGTTTAATTTCTCTTTGTTTTCCATGATATCCAGAATAAACGATCTTATTTGGAGGAAGATGCCTCAGAAGCAAGAAGCACAGCTAGTTTAGCAGCCGAAAGTTTCTTACAGTGGTGACTGTTGCTTATTAAATCAGTGGACACAGATCAGCAGAGCTGCCTCCAAAGGTAATTTTTGTCCAGTGAAGGCCTCAGGGAATGGAGGCAAAGGTTTCATGTTAATTTGAGTATGCCTCACAGTGCCAAAGGCAATAACAGAACCCACAGCGAGGAACATGCTAATAAATTAGCTGGATGTACGTATCGGAAAAGAGAAGTCGAATAGGTCGCTAGTCCTAGTTAAACCTGGGTTTCTTTTTTTTTTCTATTCTTGATTTTCACAACAAAGTGATTATACAAGTGCAGGTAAATCTCAAGAGGTTGAATAAATGATTCACAAGCCACTTGGAATGTCTCCATTTTAGATATAGTCATTGTTTTGGTAATGACATTGATTGCTTAATTCTGCCAGTTTCCCTAACAACAAAGGGAAATGGAAACCATTCCTGTAATTGCCAGTCCCCAGCTTAAAACAGAATCCAGTTGAACTGGAATGAAAGTCATGCTAGCTTTTCAGTTAATGAGGCTTCTCAATCAATCAGCAATAGCTGCTGAGCGACAGCTCCAGGGATACTCCCCCAGGTAAACTCTGGTTGTTAGATTTTCTATGGAGAGCTACAAGTGCCTCTCAAAAACTTGGAGGGAGGGGAAATGAGTTTGCTTTAAGAACTAAACTTTGAAATCACCATATTAAGCAGCAATGAGCAAATTTGCCTCCAAGAGATTGAATGGTTCCCCTGGCTAATTGTAACCTGATTGAATGAAAAAGCAAGTTATTTAAAGGAAGAACCTATTAATAAATGGAGAAATGAGTTTGCTGGCAGGGAGGTGGGGGAAACAAAGGAAGTGAAAATCCAGACATCTAGAGGAAAAGGAATCTGGTCAGAGCAAGTCTGAGACAAATTTAACACTGGAATATTGTACCTTTGAGGACCAACACAAATCAAAAATAGGAGGCTTAATTCTTCCTATTGTAAATAAGAGAACTTTTCTCTTTCTTCCCTTTTCCTAGGGTAATTACACTAAAGTTTATAAGTTCTTTCTCTCCTTTTCAAAATGTATGTCTTTTCATTTTTGTAATTTTTTAAAAATTAGATATATTTGACCTATAGCCTTGTGAAATGAAATATTTTCCACTCTATGCTCTACCAGTAAACTAGTCTTTTTCCAAACAAAATTTCTGAGCCCAGGTGAAACAAAGCCAGCTATTTGGAAGCCATCAGCTACTTCCTCCCCAGTAAGTGCTGAGGAGCTGGGGGATGTAAGAGGTGGCCATCCACATTTGCCTTCTCTCATGGTAAACAAGGAATTAGTATGTGAACAACAAAGAGAGCAGGATTGGCCTCAAATAACTAGATGCACATGAAAGGTATGATTTCAGCAAGCCCAGATGCTTGCCTCTTCCCACGCATAGAAGATCACTAAATCTCTTCATGTGAGAGATTTAGTTTTCTCTTAATTAACAGTAATCTTTTAATATTCAGATTACCTGCTCCTTGCTACAAACTTGTATGTAGCCTGGCTCCTCCACTGCTTTCTCAGAGTCAGCTCTCTTGGGGTCACCTGGGATACTGTCTCCCAGGCTGGAGTCCTAACATTCCCATCGAATAAAACCTAACTCTCAACTTTTAGGTTGCATGTATTTTTTAGTCAACAGCATCATATTAGTTTCAGGTATATAGCATAATAGTTTGATATTTGTATGTATAGTCTACCCTCCATATCCATGGGTTCCACATTTCTGAGGTTCAAAAATATTTGAAAAAACATTCCAGAAAGTTGCAAAAAGCAAAACTTGAATTTGCCATGCTCTGTGAATGACTTATGTATTTATGGCTACTTATGTAGCATTTACATTGTGTTAG
This sequence comes from Muntiacus reevesi, assembly GCF_963930625.1. Lineage (NCBI taxonomy): Eukaryota > Metazoa > Chordata > Mammalia > Artiodactyla > Cervidae > Muntiacus > Muntiacus reevesi. The sequence goes on along the minus strand of NC_089254.1, from coordinate 82,720,670 downwards.
GTATTATAAGTAATCTTTAGGTGATTTAAAGTATACAAGAAGATGTGTAGGTTATATGTAAATACTGTGCCACTTTATATAAGGAACTTGAATATCTCTGGAGTTTGCAATTCTTTGGAACCAATCCCCAGGATTCCCAAGGATGACTGTATTGAAAAATTATCACCACAATAAGTCTAGGTAATATCCATCACTGTTCATAGATACAAAATACAGTATATGTCTTCTTTTCCCAATATGTTTTTTCTCAATATGTTTTGTTGAGATATAATTACATACAGCACCATGTAAGTTTAAAGTATATAGCCTAATAGTTTGACTTACACACATAATGGAATAGTTACCACAATAGGTTTAGTAAACATCCATCATCTTGTTAGGCAGAATAGGGAAAAGGAGTTCAGAATGGCAGTGGCTAAAAGACAGAAGGGAAAAGCTGCAAGAGGAAGGGTCCTGGAGCTGGTTCCAGCCCACCTGTCAGTAGTTCTGGAGCCCAGAGAGACCCAGGGCTATTGTCAGCCCACTGTTGGGCCTTGATGAGCACAGGGCCCTTGGCTAAGGGGCTCTAGGGCTCTTAGCTTTGATGTCAACTGGCAGGGGGGCAGATCCAAGATCCAGGCGACCCCAGGGCTAGTGCTGGCCCTCTGTTGGGTAGGATTGGGTCCAATGGCTAGCTGCAGGCAGCCCCAGGAGGCCTGGGGTTAGTGCCAGCCCACTGTTGGCTGTTCTTGCATCCTGGGTTCCTCTGGTGGTGGGACTAAGTCCGCAGACAGCTTTGGGCCAGGGGGCCCTAGGGAAGCTGGCATCCTGGTGGGTGAGGCTGTGTCCCTGCCTAGCTACCCGCCCCACCTGGCTTAGGGCATCCCAGGACTGGTGCCCACAGGCTGGTAGGCAGGGCCAATCCTGGCACTAATAAATGAGAGGATTTCAAAATGGTGCTCACCAGCTCCAGTGTCCTTGTGTTGGGATGAGCTCTCCCAGCTAGCTACTGCCAGACTCTACATCCCCAGGCTGAGTTTTAATTGCCTCCTACCACTCCAGGATGTTCTCCAAGATCAGCAAATGGGTCTTATCCATGTTCTTTTCAAAGTACTGTTTCTGCTCAGAGTCTCAGAGTATGTGAGATTTTTGTGTGCCCTTTAGGAGTCAGAGCTCCATTCCCCACAGTCCTTTTTCTCCCCTGAAAATATGTTTCACTGGCTTTTAAATTCAGACATTCTGGGGGGCTCACCTTCATGCTATGGGATCCAATGTGGAGCTTGGATCTCTCACTCCTTGGGAGAAGCTCTACAATTATAGTCATTCTCTTGCTTATAGATCACCTACCTGGTGGCGTGGGTCTTGACTGTACTATGTCTTCACCTCTCTTACCCCATCTACCTGTGGTTCTGTCTTTATATCTTTGGCTGTAGAAGATCTTTTCTGCTAGTCTTCAGAGTGTTATTGTGCATAGTCGCCTAGCAAATAGTTGCAACTTTGGTGTACCCGTGGGAAGAGGTGAGGTCAGTGTCTTCCGCTTTGCTATCTTAACCTGTCCTCTGACCACTCCCTCATAAGTCTTTTCAAAAGTTAAATTAATACAGATGGCTAACAAACACATGAAAAGATGCTCAACATCACTCATTATCAGAGAAATGCAAATCAAAACCACAATGAGGTACCATTACACGCCAGTCAGGATGGCTGCTATCCAAAAGTCTACAAGCAATAAATGCTGGAGAGGGTGTGGAGAAAAGGGAACCCTCTTACACTGTTGGTGGGAATGCAAACTAGTACAGCCACTATGGAGAACAGGGTGGAGACTCCTTAAAAAACTGGAAATAGAACTGCCATGTGACCCAGCAATCCCACTTCTGGGCATACACACTGAGGAATCCAGATCTGAAAGAGACACGTGCACCCCAATGTTCATCGCAGCACTGTTTATAATAGCCAGGACATGGAAGCAACCTAGATGCCCATCAGCAGATGAATGGATAAGGAAGCTGTGGTACATATACACCATGGAATATTACTCAGCCGTTAAAAAGAATTCATTTGAATCCGTTCTAATGAGATGGATGAAACTGGAGTCCATTATACAGAGTGAAGTAAGCCAGAAAGATAAAGAACATTACAGCATACTAACACATATATATGGAATTTAGAAAGATGGTAACGATGGCCCTATATGCAAAACAGAAAAAGAGACACAGATGTACAGAACAGACTTTTGAACTCTGTGGGAGAAGGCGAGGGTGGGATGTTTTGAGAGAACAGCATTGAAACATGTATATTATCTATGGCAAAACAGATCACCAGCCCGGGTTGAATGGATGAGACAAGTGCTCGGGCCTGGTGCACTGGGAAGACCCAGAAGGATCGGGTGGAGAGGGAGGTGGGAGGGGGGATCGGGATGGGGAATACATGTAAATCTGATTCATGTCAATGTATGACAAAACCCACTACAATATTGTAAAGTAATTAGCCTCCAACTAATAAAAATAAATGAAAAAAAAAAAGTTAAATTAGCTTCTTGCCAGCTTAAAGACCCAATAATGTTTTTCTCACAGACCTGGGGACCATCTTTTGGAATTGTACTAATCAAGGAAGATAGCACCCTTATCTCCTAGCTTTTGTGGGAGAATCATGGTCTAACTTCAGTGGGCACTTCATTTCAAGTTGCAAAACTACCTCCTGTCATAAACATGAGAAGTTTATTTTTCTCTTGGATAAGGCCAATTAGCTGCCACTGCTGGTCATTGCAATTACCAAGTGAATTGAGGATGAACTCTGTGTGACATGTGGTGCTAAGTTTTTTCCTGAAGAACTTACTGTACACCTTGAGAACAAGTATGTAATGCATTATACCCACTTGGCTACACAAAAGGAAGAAAATTTTTTTTGTCTTTGCAATCTCATTAGCAAATTGCCTGTGATGTGCATCACATTGTTGATGAATGCCTTTTCAATAATAAAATGGTTTTTTCTTTTCTACCTTTGTGGTGAAGTTCTCCAAGTCAGGACGATTTTGTTTTCTGATTATATTTTTCTGATACAACTCCCTTTGCTTTGATTTCATGCTTGTTACAAATTCTTGATTATAAATGGTTTTCCCTAAAAATTCTGAGTTTAATGCATTAAATAGGTGCAGGAGTTTTGATTTGCAAGATTATTCTTCTCATTATAAAATAACAAACATTTGATTACACACATCAGTCTCTATGAGTTTGATTATTGTCATCACTCTCTCAAACAAGAGTCCATTGTTAATATGCTATCAAGATTTTAGGTTTGTAAACCTGAGACCCAACCTCCAATTCCTGATGAATTGCTAAGATTAATGCTATTCTTTGAGGACACAACAAACAGACAATAGCCTTCCCTAGTGAATTCCTTCAGACATGCAAAATTTCTTCAGAAATAAGAATACATTAGATTGGGAAAAGTTGACTCCCTAGCAAAAGTTGCTAAATGTTAAAATAAATGCCACCTGTTCAGGTCTTGCTCTAGGTTTTGGACTAAAAAGAGGTTCAACTCTGCTTCTGTGAATTCTTCAAGGTAGAAAGGAATAGGTATTCTATTAAGGAATTAAGAAAACAACTACAGCATTATGTTGCAGTGTCCCTGTTTTAACATCTCTCAGACACAGAGCTTGGTAGACAGCAGATGGAAGACACCAAAAAATCCTCTTTACTTTGACCTTAGCATTAGGGTTCACTGCTCCCCATCTACAATAGTGTAGAGCTTCCATTTTTGTTCTTTAAGTCAACAACTTCACCATTTGGGGAGCCTGATACTCTGTGATTTACAGAGGTTTTATTGTATGTATCTCTGACAGTTTTAGTTCTTGAAAATTATTGTTAAATATTCATATGCTTCACTGACTCAACGGACACGAGTTTGAGCAAACCCTGGGAGATGGTGAAGGGCAGGGAAGTCTGGTGTGTTGCAGTCCATGGAGTAGCAGAGTCAGACACAGCTTAGTGGCTGAACAACAACAACAGTTCTTAGGTAGCATTGAAATTGAAAGAAACAATTTTCTGGGTAATTTCAAGATACCATTGATTATCTGGAGCTAGATAATCTTTTAACTGATAACATACTTGGATTCCTTTGCTTGAAGTTATAATAACAAGCTCTCATTTCTGTTTACTCTTCCCATGCTCATTTTGTCATATAGCCTCTGAAGATGCTGGCACATTTTCTCAGAGCAGCTCATCTTCAGTATATCATCCTTTCTCTGGACTATGTATAACCTAACACTATGAATATATTTCACCAGGCTACACCCAGGTTGGACACTATAAATTCCTTAAGATATAAAATCATTGAGAGTTATGTTCACTTGAAATTTGAGGTACTTAATTTCGATAATAGATAAACTTAATCTCCTATTTTTTAATCACTGTTTACTAGGAAACTTTTTAGTTTTCAAGTCCCTGATTTTTAGATTAGCTTAAATTTTGAATATACACATTAGGGAGGTATGACCATAACTAAATTTTATTATTCAAAAGATGAATATTCAATTATTCACCTCAATCTCATCCAAAAACTAAAAATATTTATGAAACTAGTAGCTAGTTATATTTTAATCTCATCCCTAGTTCCCACGTTTTGTAAGAAAAAGGGTATTAGATGAATAGCCTATTAATCTCAAAGCCTTATCCCAACTTTAGTCTTGAAGTGTATAAAATATATAATCATTGTTAGTCATACTCATCAATGTGAAAAACAACAAATGTACAAAAGATGGGCATTTGAAAATGGGAAGCATAATTAGTTCATAGACTTTCTTCAAAATCTTCTATAAATGTTTTAATGGAAATTAAGCAGAGTGAAAAAGTATCAATATTAAAAAAACAACTACATGTTTAAACATACAACTTAAACTGTACGTCTGAACCTAACTACATGTACCACTTACACCCATATATAGACATATACATACACATACACACAGCATGATTTATCCTTTATTTTCTGAAATCCCCCATAATATTTTGTTTCCTTCTTAGGATTGAAATCAATGTCTGAATTTTGCTACCTACAGTTTTTAAAAGATTCTTATTAATATTGTTTTTCACTTGCTTAAAAATGTCCTGATCCATCCTATAGTATACATAGTTTGTTACGAAGTTGGCTTTTTGCTTCACTATGCGCGTGTGCATTGCTAAGTTGCATCAGTCATGTCTAACTCTTCGCTACCCTATGGACCGTAGCCCACCAGGCTCCTCTGTTCATGGAATTCTCCAGGCAAGATATTAGAGTGGGTTGCCAGTCCCTTCTCCAGGGGTTCTTCCTGACCCAAGAATTAAACCTGGGTCTCCCACATTGCAGGCAGATTCTTTACCGTCTGAGACACCAGGGAACCTCCTTGCTTCACTATAAAAGTTCATAAATCTCACGTAAAAATAAAACACTTAAAATAAAATCCCCATCTCTACCTCCAAACAAACCCATATGATTTTTAGTTATTCTTCAAGTGGAAGAACTTGTAATTAAGGTCTTATCATCTATTTTGTCTTATTCTTTCCAGTGCTAATCAGCAATTACATACAGAGAACATGATTCTTTCCGTTAAATTATTTACATGATCACATCATTAAAAATGTGATTTCATAAAAAAGAAACTTATAATAAAATTTTGTGATTTAAGTAGCTAAATTATATTTAGCAGTTAAAATGTAATTTCATTTCATGTTGTCCTAGAGGGTGTTGAAACGCTACATCCAAACATTGAGACAGGAGGAGAAATTTGGGTTTAAATTGATAAACAGCAAGACTCTGACAAATAGGAAGATTCACTGGCACTCACTAGAAATTGACATGCCCTGAACACTAAAATATCAAATTATTTTCTTATCTTCTAGTAATCCTGGTTCTCAGTTGCAAAAAATTCAAATAACCATGTCTGATTATTTGAGTTCTTTTCCAGACTGGCCAGGTGCAGTCAGAAAAAGTTCAGTGAAATTAACAGAAGCAGTGATGGGGTCTCCCTCGGGGCCAGGGTCCCTGGTTGGTCATGCACAGCTCCAGGGACTGTCATTCACCTTCACAATTGCCCTGGACTGTTTACCACTACAGTGTCTGCACTTGTCTCAAGGAAGCGAGCGAGGCTTCTTTCCTAATAGGAGGAAAAGCACCATTCAGGCTGTGGGACAGTAAACCAGAATCTCTATCTGATTAATTTGCAGCTTCGACCAAACCTGTATCCTTTGTGAAAATATGTGGAAATTCAAGTGCATTATTTCCACTAGAAAACTAGTAACTTTACTGAGGATACCCTATTCTGAAATAAAATAACAAAAAATGATGAGCTTTTATGGTAAAAATATAAATAGAAGTCTAGTGAACATATTATTGGTTCCTCTCTGTTGCAGTCATTAGTTCTAGTTGGTTTCCGTCAAAAAATGGCTAAGAATTTTGGACATCATAATTTGAAACGGAATACAATTAGAAAATAAATTGAGAAAAATTTTACCAGTCTCTGTATTTAAAAAATAACCTAAGAAAGAAAATGAAAACAAAATTGCAATGAGGAAAATAATGGTACATTAAAACACTCGAGATTATTACAGAGAAGAAAGTAGTTGCTTATTAAATGTTATTAAAAATAATGTAGCAAATAGCATGATGTTGTTAAAAAAAACATGCTAATATATAGCTAAGAGGGAAGGTAAGTACTTGCCATAACTCTTTTGCTCTCTCATACCTCTATTTTAACATTGTATTTACAAAATTTTTCTTTTAACTTTTATATAGCTGCCTCCTTCACTAGTCTGTGCAATCTTCAATAATAGACTCCCAATATTATAGAATTTTGGACTTTAAAGCCTGCTACAAAACCTGACACATGTGCAATCAGTATGCTCCTTGTACCCCTGGATATTAACATCTAAGGGAGGTGCCTAGTTTCTGCCCTTCTACTTAAAGATTAAGAATAGTTAGCTTTCACTCCTCTATATACTTCAAATATTTGCAAGCCATGGTATTGAGAGACTGTATTCTGCAGGTAGATTATCTATATTCAAATTCCAGTTCCAGTTAGTTCCAGCTGTGTACTAACTGAACAACCTTGAGAGAGAATGAGAATGAAGGCATTTGTTCCCCAACCCTGGGTCTTTTTCAGATGTGTTCAGTTGTTCAGTCGTGTCAGACTCTTTGAGATGCAATGAACTGTAGCCTACGAGAGGCCATGAATTGTAGCCTGCCAGGCTTTTCTTGCCCATGGAATTTTTCAAGCAAGAATACTTATTTTTCTTCCATTTTTCTCTTCCAGAGGATCTTCTTGGCTCAAGGATTAAACCTGCTTCTCTTTTGTCTCCTGCATTGGTAGGCAGATTCTTTACAATTAGCGCTACCTTGAAGAAGTTACCTAACATCTCCAAGTCTCAATTTCTTTAGCTGCAAAGTTGACATAATTATAGAAACTACTTCGTGAGAGTTTGTACAAACTCAGTAAGAAAATTTATATTAAGGTCTTAGTAAAATGCTGGCTTATAATGTACATTTTCACCTTTTTGTAGATGGCAATGCTTCTGGGTGTAACTTTAGTTGTTATTATTACTGTTGTTATTATTAGCCCCTTAAATTTTTTACTTCCAGTATGATTAGATATCACATTTCAAATAATAATGGAATTTTTGTTACTGAAGGGAGAGCTATGGACTTAACTTTGGAAAAATTCCAGGTCATTTTACAGCTGAAAATTAACAGTATAAAAAAATGCATTCATGCCAGGATTGTACTCTATTGTTCATAGGCCGTCTGCTTGCAGGAAAGCAAGTTTTATATTTCTAGTCAGTCTTCAACTCATCATTTGAATTCACTGATGACTATCTTCAGGGTATTAGCAAGTGTCTATATTATTATACAAACTCTAAAATTCAAATAAAGAGTTGGTAACCTTACAGGGAAAAGTGTTAATAATATTTTGCTGTACATTCAAAATTGCTGCAAATTTTCCCATATTTTCATGCATGATATATCATTGTGGATAGGTCAGGATTATGAAATATTTGGAAAACTGAGCATTAGCTAAAAATGCTGGTTATTTGGTATTGTCTCACTAACTCTTTAATTTGTTCTTCCTAGTTTCAGCTCTTGAAAGTTTGTGAATGTGGTGGAAATATGTGTAGGTGTATATTTGCCATAGGAAAATTTGGTTATATAAATACTAATGCTTCTAGGTGAAAAAAAAAATCCCCAAATATACAGATTCTTTTAGAATTCCAAAGAATCTCACTTGACTATGTTATAGCTCTTTAGTATTAGCCCTTTGAAATCAAATTGAAAAAATTAAACTAGTTTGAACTTATAGAGACCATCCTGTTAAAAAGTTTAGCTGTGATTTTTTGTTGGACTACAGAAAATTTGAGTTTATTTTGGAAACGGACTCATAAAACCCTACTCTGTTCTTTGTAAATGTCATATTTAAGAAAGAAAAAACAAAATGTAAGATCAATTTGCAGATTCAAGGGTGCCAGTTGTGAGAGAATAGCAACTAAAAACCAGCAACAGTCTCTTCAGAGATAAATTCAATTAGGTCTGAATTTCATGAGCTTTTGTAAGCACTTATACTGTGCCATGACTTGGGAGTACTTTCCCTGAATTCTCGCGACTCCATGTAAAGTATTTAATCCTTTTTTTTTTTTTGGCCAGTACTTCCAATTGCTTTAATGGGATTACATGCATCACTGTTAACATTATATTTTATTTTTACACCTGAAAAGTTCTCCCTCCACCCTCAAATTAATCCTTTTGTGTAATCAGCACTGCCTAAAATAAAAGATCTTTTTCCAACATAGGAAGAAGAGAGGAATAAGGAGAGAGGAGAGAAGAATATCCATCTGTTCAGCTAAGGCAGTAGGGGGAGTAGGGTAGAGATGAGGCAGGAGGAAGAATTCACAGACTCAGAAAGCAGGGTAAAAATAATGTATTTTTGATTATGTGACCCTCCAAGATCTGTGCAATGCTGATTTTTCTTAAGCACTAAAGAATTTTTTTTCAGATATTCAGCAGTATTATTTTTTTTCTATTTTGTAATAAATTATCTGCCAATAAAATATTAATTCTCTATAGGTCATTCCATCGCATGCCTTTTGGAAGCCTTTTATCTTTAAAACCAACTTTATAGAGCTATAATTTATAAATAATAAACTGCATATTAACAATAAAATTGTTGAGTTTTGACATATATATGTATCTGATAAACTATTGCTACAAATCAAGATATGGAATGCTTTCATAACCCCCCAAATATTCCCCATGGCCCCATGCAATTTATTTCTCTCTCTGCTTCTGGCTCCAGGCAGCCATTGATCTGCCTTCTGTACTGATAGACTAGTTTGAAATTTCTAAAATTTTAATGAAACAGATACATATGTACTTTTTGTGTCTGGCTTCTTTCACTCATAATAATATTTTTGAGACTGATCCATGTTGCATGTACCAGGAGTTTATTCCTTTTTGTTACTGAGGAATATTCAATTATATCAATTCACCATTTAAAGAATATCCATTCACGTGCTGATAAACATTTGGATAGCTTCCAGGTTTTAACTATTGTGAATAATGCTGACCTGACCATTCATATAGTCTTTGTGTGGACACAAGTTATCATTCTTCTCGGGTAACTTAGGAATGGTCATATGGTAACCTTACAGGTTTTCCAGGTGGCACTAGTGGTAAAGAACCTTCCTACCAATGCAAGAGATGTTGAAGATACTTGGATTCAATCCCTAGCTCAGGAAGATCCCCTGGAGAAGGGAATGGCAACCCACTCCAGTATTCTTGCCTGGAGAATCCCATGGAGAGACATGCTTGGCTGGCTACAGTCCATGGATACGACTCAAGTGACTTATGTAAAATGTTGGATATGACTCAAGTGACTTAGCATGCAAGCATGGTAACCTTATATGTCTAACTGTATTAGAAACTGCCAAATAATTTTTCAAAGTGGTTGCACCATTTCACATTCCCATCAGTGAAATATAAGTTTCATGAGTTCCACACCCTCACCAAGCATTGGTGTTGTTACTCTTTGTAACTTTAATTCAAACAGGTAAATCTGCTCAGTTGCTCAGTTGTGTCCAACTCATTACAACCCCATGAACCACAGCATGCCAGGCCTCCCTGTCCATCACCAACTCCCACAGTTTACTCAAACTCATGTCCATTGAGTCAGTGATGCCATCCAACCATCTCATCCTCTGTTGTCCCCTTCTCCTCCTGCCCTCGATCTTTCCCAGCATCAGGGTCTTTTCAAATAAGTCAGCACTTCACATCAGGTGGCCAAAGTATTGGAGTTTCAGCTTCAATATCAGTCTTTCCAATGAACACCCAGGACTGATCTCTTTAGGATGGACTGGTTGGATCTCCTTGCAGTCCAAGGGATGCTCAAGAGTCTTCTCCAACACCACAGTTCAAAAGCATCAATTCTTTGGCGCTCAGCTTTCTTTATAGTCCAACTCTCACATCCATACATGACCACTGGAAAAACCATAGCCTTGACTAGATGGACCTCTGCTGACAAAGTAATGTCTTTGCTTTTTAATATGTTGTCTAGGTTGGTCATCACTTTCCTTCCAAGGAGTAAGTGTCTTTTAATTTCATAGCTGCAGTCACCATCTGCAGTGATTTTGGAGCCCCAAAAAATAAAGTCAGCCACTGTTGCCATTGTTTCTCCATCTATTTGCCATGAAGTGATGGGACCGGATGCCATGATCTTAGTTTTCTGAATGTTGAGCTTTAAGCCAACTTTTTCACACTCCTCTTTCACTTTCATCAAGAGAATCTTTAGTTCTTCACTTTTCTGCCATAAGGGTGGTGTCATCTGCATATCTGAGGTTATTGGTATTTCTTCTGGCAATCTTGATTCCAGCTTGTGCTTCTTCCAGCCCAGCGTTTCTTATGATGTACTCTGCACATATGTTAAATAAGCAGGGTGACAATATACAGTCTTGACGTACTCCTTTTCCTATTTGGAACCAGTCTGTTGTTTCATGTCCAATTCCAACTGTTGCTTCCTGACCTGCATATAGGTTTCTCAAGAGGCATGTCAAGTGGTCTGGTACTCCCATCTCTTTCAGAATTTTCCACAGTTTGTCATGACCCACACAGTCAAAGGCTTTGGCATAGTCAATAAAGCAGAAATAGATGTTTTTCTGGAATTCTCTTGCTTTTTCAATGATCCAGTGGATGTTGGCAGTTTGATCTCTGGTTCCTCTGCCTTTTCTGAAACTAGCTTGAACATCTGGAATTTCACGGTTCACGTATTGCTGAAGCCTGGATTGGAGAATTTTGAGCATTACTTTAGTAGCATGTGAGATGAGTGCAATTGTGTAGTAGTTTGAGCATTCTTTGGCATTGTCATTCTTTGGGATTGGAATGAAAACTGACCTTTTCCAGTCCTGTGGCCATTGCTGAGTTTTCCAAATTTGCTGACATATTGAGTGCAACACTTTGACAGCATCTTTTAGGATTTGAAATAGCTCAGCTGGAATTCCATCACCTCCACTAGCTTTGTTCATAGTGATGCTTCCTAAGACCCACTTGACTTCACATTCCCGGATGTGGGTATGTAGTACTGTCTTATTGTGGTTTTAACCTGCATTTTCTTTAATGATTAATGATGTTGAGTATCTTTTCATGTGTTCACTTGCCATTCATATATCTTCTTCTGTGGAATATCTATTCAAATCTCTTGCCTATTTTTATGTTGTATTATTTCACTTATTAATGAGTTGTACAAGTCCATCATATATGTTGGGACCAAGTCCTTTGCCAGATATGTGTGTTGTTGCTAAATTTTTTTCCAATATGAATAGTGTCTTTGTATAGAAAAATGTTTTGAATTTTGGTAGAAACCTATTTATCAATTTTTCTTTTATGATTTACTTTTTTGCCTCAATCTGAGAAAATCTTTACATAACTTAATGTCAGGAAGATTTTGCCTGTCTAAAAATTTTTATAGATTTAACTTCTCTCTTAAGTGTACCATCAATTTTAGTTAATATTTGTGTATGATAGGAGATGATGGTTGATACTTATTTTTTGTATGGGTATCTGGTTATTCTAGCACCAATTATTGAAAAGATTATTTTTGTGCTACCTTTCATATTTTTCACAATGCTGATTTTCTAGTACTAAGCAAAGCAAATTTTAAAATGTTCAGCAATATTATTTTATACCTATTTTATAATAAATGTCATCATCTGCCAGGAAATGGTTAATACTTCATATGGCACTTATCTTTTGTCTTTTGGGTATCTTTTTTCAAAACTAAGTTTTATTGAGGTATAGTTTACATACAGCAGATTTTAGTGAACATCACTTTTGAAGTTGAGTCAGAAGTGAAATCAATGATCTTTTGTTCTGTTCCATTGCTGGCTTCTCCCTAATTCTATTCAATGAAAATTATGGATCATATCTTTGTATCATGTACTGTGTTAGGAAAGAGACAAGAATAAGAAACCATTTCCTAGAAGATTTCATTTTAAGAACTAGGAGTAAAAATGTCACATACAATCTAGTCACTGCTGTAATAAAGGTTAAGAAAAAAAAAATATTGACAATCACAGAGAAAAGAGAATTTAGAAAAAACTTCACAGAGATGGTATGGCTTGAATTAGTTTGTCTTTATTATAATACTTTTTGCCTTCTTTTGAAAAAGAAACATTCATCACAGAAAATTTAGAGTATAAAAAAGGATATTTACCTCTTTAATCTGGATTTGGGATGCTAGCAGTCTCATCTGGATCAGAAAGCTTAATGGTGAGGTGTGCCTTAAATAAAGAAGGGAAACCTGCACAGCTTGCCTGAGAGATCTTCCCTATAGAGAAGTCATTTATTGATTTGGTTACTAGAGCTAGCCACACCCAAGTGCAAACTGTCTTGGACTGAATGAAAGAAAAAGAATGACTATAAGAGGAAATGGGATGGCTATGAAAAAGGCATGGAGTAGGATTCCATTAAATAAGAAGAGAGATATAAAAACAGGCAGTGTCTACTGTTTGCCTAATACTCACCCTGAGCTAAGTTAAGCATCCTCACTGTTTTACTGAACTCTCACAGCATCCTTAGGAAAGCTTTACAAAGAGAGAAATTAAGGCAAGAAATGTTAAGGTCACCATGGTAGATTAAATTATGGTTCAAAAATATTCACCCTCCCTTACCATCACTGTCTCATCACTGATCTTTGGATTGGTCATGTGATTGCCTTTGGCCTCCTGGTGGGTAGAGTGTTCTTTCTGGTCCCTTTAATTAGACTTTGGGCCTGGCTATATGATTTGCTTTGGCCAAAGGGATGCTAGCAGACATAACACAAGAATGGGTTTGAAACATGCATGCATGGAGGGCTTTTCCTCTTGTGTCCCTGTCTTCACTATGAGGCGAACATGCCCTAGGATAGCCTCCTGGTCTAAAGAGGATGAAAGACACTGGAATGGGCCTGGAACTGCTCTGTAATCTGGAGTACAGCCCAGCCTGGATCAGGTAACCCACAGAGAGGTGAGAGTCAGTTCAGTTCAGTCGTTCAGTCGTCTCTGACTCTAAGCGACCCCATGGAATGCAGCACAAGCCTCCCAGTCCATTGCCAACCCCTGGAGTTTACTCAAACCCATGTCCATTGAGTCAGTGATGCCATCCAACCAACTCATTCTCTGTCGTCCCCTTCTCTTTCTGCCTTCAGTCTTTCCCACATCAGGGTCTTTTTAAATGAGCCAGTTCTTCGCATCAGATGGCCGAAGTATTGGCGTTTTCAGCTTCAGCATCAGTCCTTCCAATGAATATTCAGACTGATTTTCTTTAGGATGGACTGGTTGGATCTCCTTGCAGTCCAACGGACTCTCAAGTCTTCTACACCACAGTTCAAAGCATCAATTCTTTGGTGCTCAGTTTTCCTCACAGTCCAACTTTCATATCCATACATGACTCCTGGAAAAACCATAACCTTGACTAGGCGGACTTTGTTGGCAAAGTAATGTCTCTGCTTTTTAATATACTGTCTAGGTCAGTCATAACTTTTCTTCCAAGGAGCAAGTGTCTTCTAATTTCATGGTTGCAATCACCATCTGCAGTGATTTTGGAGCCTTGCAAAATAAAGTCTGCCTCTGTTTCCACTGTTTCCCCGTTTATTTGCCATGAAGTGATGGGACCAGATGCCATGATCTTAGTTTTCATGTTGAGCTTTAAGCCAACTTTTTCACTCTCCTCTTTCACTTTCATCAAGAGAATCTTTAGTTCTTCTTCACTTTCTGCCATAAGGGTTATGTCATCTGCATGTCTGAGGTTATTGATATTTCTCCCAGCAATCTGGATTCCAGCTTGTGCTTCTTCCAGCCCAATGCTTCTCATGATGTACTCTGCATATATGTTAAATAAGCAGGGTGACAGTGTACAGCCTAGACATACTCCTTTCCTGATTTGGAACCAGTCTGTTGTTCCATGTCCAGTTCTAACTGTTGCTTCCTGACCTGCATACAGATTTCTCAAAAAGCAGGTCAGGTGGTCTGGTATTCCCATCTCTTTAAGAATTTTCCACAGTTTGTCATGATCCACACAGTCAAAGGCTTTGGCATAGTCAATAAAGCAGAAATGATGTTTTCTGGAACTCTTTTGCTCTTTCAATGATCCAGTGGATGTTGGCAGTTTGATCTCTGGTTCCGCTGCCTTTTCTAAAACCAGCTTGAACAAATGGAAGTTCATGGTTTATATACTGTTGAAGCCTGTCTTGGAGAATTTTGAGCATTACTTTGCTGTCCTGTGAGATGAGTGTCTGGTAGTTTGAGCATTCTTTGGCATTGTCTTTCTTTGGGATTGGAAAGAAAACTGACCTTTTCCAGTCCTGTGGTCACTGCTGACATATTGAGTGCAACACTTTAACAGCATCATCTTTTAGGATTTGAAATAGCTCAACTGGAATTCCATCACCTCCACTAGTTCTGTTCGTAGTGATACTTCCTAAGGCCCACTTTACTTTGCATTCCAGGAAGTCTGGCTCTAGATGAGTGATCACTCCTTCGTGATTGTCTGGGTCATGAAGATCTTTTTTATATAGTTCTCTGTATTCTTGCCACCTATTCTTAATATCTTCTGCTTCTGTTAGGTCCACACCATTTCTGTCCTTTATCTAGCCCATCTTTGCATGAAATGTTCCCTTGGTATCTCATTTTCTTGAAGACATCTCTAGTCTTTCCCATTCTATTGTTTTCCTCTATTTCTTTGCACTGATCACTGAGGAGTGCTTTCTTATCTCTCCTTGCTATTCTTTGGAACTCTGCTTTCAAATGAGTATATCTTTCCTTTTCTCCTTTGCTTTTTCTTCTCTTCTTTTCACAGCTATTTTAAGGCCTCCTCAGACAGCCATTTTGCTTTTTTCATTTCTTTTTCTTGGGGATGGTCTTCATCCCTGTCTCCTGTCCATAGTTCATGAGGCACTCTATCAGATCTGATCCCTCAAATCTATTTGTCACTTCTACTGTATAATCATAAGGGATTTAATTTAGGTCATACGTGAATGGTCTAGTGGTTTTCCCTACTTTCTTCAATTTAAGTTTGAATTTGGCAATAAGGAGTTCATGATCTGAGCCATAGTCAGCTACCGGTCTTGTTTTTGCTGACTGTATAGAGCTTCTCCATCTTTGGCTGCAAAGAATATAATCGATCTGATTTCAGTATTGACCATCTGGTGATGTCCATGTGTAGTGTCTTCTCATGTGTTGTTGGAAGCGGGTGTTTGCGGAGAGAACAAACTGGTCATAGAAAACATCCTCTTCCAACAACACAAGAGAGGTGAGGGAGAATAGTTGACTGTTGTTTTCTCCAGTGGGTTTTTTGGTGGTTTGTTATTCAGCCACTTAAGTGAGTGGCAGAAAGAATCTGAACACTGACAATATGGGTATAGAATCTCTATCGTACTTCTACCTGTACAAGAAATGATGAATTCTTTTCAAATGTTCAGGTAAAGATAATTAGTTGGAGGACGAAGCAAAGGTCCATAACTCAGAAGAAAGTAAAATAGATCAGGAATTAAGAGAATATTTCATCAATTAAATAACTAGATCTTGGGAAATTGTTCAATCTCTCTGTATTTTCCTTGAAAGACTATTATGAAAAACAAATAGCTGTCAAAACTCTTTGAAAGTGTTAAAAGTGTTATGGAAATTGTAATATTTCCTTTAAGTCTATTTTATTTCCTGCAGAATCTCAGTGCCTGATGTCATAAGTGTAAGTACATTTGTTAAAATAAATTGGAGTAAATTCTTTGCAAACAGCATTCTCAGTTCATAAATAACAAAAACATAAAGCATATTTATTATAAGAGGAGTAATTAATTTCTATTCTTAACAAGAGCAGGAAAAAATGTCAAGGAAGTCCCTTCCTCTTATAGCAGTTGATCCACATGGAACATACAGAAGATGTTGTTTCTGACCTCCATTACCCAACTAATGGTACCCAGACTGACATTGTATAAATCCTAACACTAATGAGAATGTTGCTGTAGTCTTCTAACAGGATGCCTTCTGCCCCAAAGAGTGTTTTGTTAAAGGGAAAATATTTGAATTTAATATATTTTCTTCAGTTTAAAAATTGAGTTTTATTTGAAAATACAGATAATTCAGAAAACAACCAAGGGAGCTAGTGAATTCCAAAGCTAGGCCACTATGATAGGAAGAAAATGTTCATTTATCCTTTTTCCTTCTCTGTTTACCACAAAGCAAGATATAGCCAAATGAGATGTCTCCTTTTTAATCCATTTCACATTTTATTCACTTAGGATTCAGGCCAAGATAATGGTTAGTTTGGGCTCAGATTAGGAGGAAGTTTGTCCCTTATACCAAATCGCGGAGAAATTCAAGGTTTAGAGGTGCCGTTTAGGTTTTTCTACTTTCTATTGTAACATAGGCTGCCTTTTTGTCCCAAAACTACTCCCAGGATTTCCTGAAAAAATTTTTGGTGATGTAGATAAAGAGTTACAACAGTTCCAAACTTTCCTGTTAAAATATTAAACAGGAACATTTGAACAGTATTGCATCACCAACACAAAACTGACTAACAGTCTGGAAGCAATAAATTTCACTTAAGTAGCCTTCACTATAGTGAGTGTTTCATCCTGTGACAGATATTCTCCAGTGAGGATTTTGGATGAAACTTCCTGTCTGAGCTAAAATCTTTTAATAGCCAATCATCTATTGGTGTCATTATTATGAGTATTGAAAGAAAGGAAGGAAAAGATCAATCTTCTCATTTTTGCTATAAATTTTCATCATAATGATTTCTTTATTTAATGAAAATTTATTGTATCTGTGCAAAGGCCATATATTTACAATTCTTTGAAATGCTGGAAGATGACAGGAGGGAAATAAACATCAGAAATACAAATATAACTGATATCCTGGATTCCTTGACAGGATCCAAAGTATTAAAGTTGGTTTCATTCCTTCCCTGGAATAGAGACACAGACATAGAGAATGGACATGTGATCACAGGGCAGGAAGTGGATGGTGGGATGAACTGGGAGATGAGGATTGACACATATGCACTACCATGTGTGAAACAGACAGCTAGTGGGAAGCTGCTGTCTAGCTCAGGGAGCTTAGCTCAGTGCTCTGTGGGGACCTAGAGGTGAGGGATGGAGCCGTGTGGGGAGGTTTAAGAGGGACAGGAAACTGTATACATGTGACTGATTCACTTTGTTGTGTAGTGGAAACTAACAAAGCATTGTAAAGCCATTATACTCCCCTCTCCCCCAGCAAAAAAGCTGGTTTTATTCTACTCACAAAAGTTTACCTAATTTTAGAGTCTCCACACTCTAGATGAAACAGAAACTAAATAGAAAGAATTTAGCACTCTTGTAGGGATTGTGGTAGTGGTTTAGACACCAAGTCACTCACATCTGACTGTTGCGGCCCCATGGACTGTAGCCTGCCTGGTTCCTCCGTCCATGGGATTCTCCAGGCAAGAATACTGGAGTGGATTGCCATTTCCTTCTCCAGGGCATCTTCCCGACCCAGGAATTGAACCTGGGTCTCATGCACTGCAGGCAGATTCTTTACCAACTAAACCACAAGGGAAGCCCATTGCAGGCAGATTCCTTACCAACTAAGCTACAAGGGAAGCTGATATCAATATTGATTGTGCTTAGTCAGTAAGTTGTGTCCGACTCTTTGTGATCGCATGGACTGTAGCCCACCAGGCTCCTCTGTCCATGGGGATTCTCCAGACAAGAATACTGGAGTGGGTTGCCAGGTCCTCCTCCAGGGGTCTTCCTAACCCGGGGATTGAACCATGGTCTCCTGCATTGCAGGTGGATTCTTTACCAACTAAGCTACCAGGGAAGCCCCTTGCAATGACTTCAATCTTTTAAAAGAGACATAAGGGATCGAACGGCTCAAGATCCTGTGGTATGAAAACAATAGCAAGTCAAAAATGTTAGTTTTGAAATCTGATACGAACAAAAAAATTTCAGTTAAAAGAATTTCTTAAGCTGAGTGATGCACAAACTAAAAAATTTGGGAGAGTTTCTTAACACTTTCCTCTCATCTTTGCCTAATATCTTCAAGATGTTCAAGCTATTTCAGTTGTACTTCCTCTATTTCTTTCCAGTCACTTCCTTTCCTTCATTTCCATCACCCTCGCCTACTCTTGCCATCTTCTAATCTCTGTAGTACAACCTGGGTGATTTTTATTGTAAAAAATAAAATATGTGAATACAACTCTGGTTATATTATAATAATATCCTTTATTGCTCTTCGGATAAAGGTCAACACCTTTAGGATGGTCTACAGCACTCTATTCTGTCTGGCCTCACTTCTATGCATTGCAGCCACCCTGGCCTTCTTCCTGGCATTTAGAACAAACCAAACTCCTTCTTGCCTCAAGGTCTTCAAATATGTTCCACCTTCTGCCTGAAATACTATATAATAACTATATATGTATACTTATACAAAGTTGGCTTAAATCTTAACATTCAGAAAACTAAGTTCGTGGCATCTGGTCCCATCACCTCATGGGAAATAGATAGGGAGACAGTGGAAACAGTGTCAGACTTCATTTTTCTGGGCTCCAAAATCACTGCAGATGGTGACTGCAGCCATGAAATTAAAAGACGCTTACTCCTTGGAAGGAAAGTTATGACCAACCTAAATAGCATATTAAAAAGCAGAGACTATACTTTGCCAACAAAGGTCTGTCTGGTCAAGGCTATGGTTTTTCCAGTGGTCATGTATGGATGTGAGAGTTGGACTGTGAAGAAAGCTGAGCGCCGAAAAACTGATGCTTTTGAACTATGGAATTGGAGAGGACTCTTGAGAGTCCCTTGGCCTGCAAGGAGATCCAACCAGTCCATCCTAAAGGAGATCAGTCCTGGATGTTCACTGGACAGACTGATGCTGAAGCTGAAACTGCAATTCTTTGGCCACCTCATGCGAAGAGTTGACTCATTGGGGAAGACCATGATGCTGGGAGGGATTGGGAGCAGGAGGAGAAGGGGACGACAGAGGATGAGATGGCTGGATGGCATCACCGACTCGATGGGCATGAGTTTGAGTAAACTCCGGGAGTTGGTGATGGACAGGGAGGCCTGGCATGCTGCAGGTCATGGGGTTGCAAAGAGTTGGACACGACTGAATGACTGAGCTGAACTGAACTGATACTTATTACATATAAAATCATAAAGTGCTTCTTATTGAAATGGTCTAATATTCATATTAATAATACATGTCTCATCTTATTTCATCTATGGCACCACTCCCCCTACCTCCTGTGTCAGGAAAATCCTCTGGAGAAGGGATAGGCTACCCACTCCAGTATTCATGGGCTTTCCTGGTGGCTCAGATGGTGAAGAATCTGCCTGCAATGCTGGAGACCTGGGTTCGATCCCTGGGTTGGGAAGATCCCCTGGAGAAGAGGAAGGTTACCCACTCCAGTGCCCTGGCCTGGAGAATTCTGTGGACGGTATAGTCCATGGAGTTGCAAAGAGTCGGGCACGACTGAGTGACTTTTATTTTCACCCTACCTCCACCCCAGATAATTTTGAAGCAAATCCCAGACATGTAATAAAGACTTTCTAATTCACACTTTCCCTGAAGATCTCTGCTCAAGTACCAGCTGCTTCCCCCATCCCTCTCCCTTCTAAGTCATACCTTCTGGTCATATGGTCTCATTGTACCCAGTGTGTCTACTTTAATGCTATTATTTCAACATGTAATTATATATTTATGTGTATGATTTTTTAATGTCTGTCTTACCCTATACTTTTGGTTCCATGAGAGAGAAATTGTATATTTTTTGCTCATTATTCTACCTTCACAGTGCCTTTCTCAGAGTGAATTCTTAACAAATATCCATTAATTAAGTTGTGGGGATTATCATAATAGAACACTGTCCATTGTTGCCTTCTTAGCATTCTTCATGGTCTTTTATATTTTTAAAAATATTTATTTATTGGAAGGTGCCAGGTTTCAACTGCAGCCCATGGGATCTTTGATCTTCATCATGGCATGTGCAATCTTTTGTTGTGGGCTGTGGGATCTAGTTCCCTGACCAGGGATCAAACCTGGGTCTCCTGCATTAGCAGCCCACAGTCTTAGCCACTGGACAACCAAGGAAGGTGCCTTTTATGGTCTTTTAACATCAGAAGATTTCCTGCACATAGCCCCTGTCGTGTGGTACCTTTAGTCTCTCCCTATAGAGAATTTTATCCTCTCTTTGATTTCTTTTGAAGCACTTGACCAGGTATTACTCTACCAACAGATGCAGTTGGTCCTATTTTCAAAATGAACATGCAAACAAAACTTATAACTAATATTTATTTTCTCTATCTTTTTAATGCTCACTAGCTTTTACATCATAATACTATTTCTCCCCACTGAATAACATTGTCAAAGAAAGCATTCTGGGAAGATGCCATTAACACACATGTTTTATTATGTATCATTGTATAACCAACACTATGTCAACTGAGAGGAAAAATATTTCATTGGAAGGCTGATAGATCATCTTAATGAAAATGACTGTCAACAACATTACTTGATCTTAGTTTCTTAATTTTTTAAATTTTAGATCATACAAATGTAAGTTTTATTGTATTACTTTATTTACATAAATGCTAATATTATTTGGATTCTCTATTTTAGTATAAGAAAATCTACATATCAAGAAAAATTAAGAAAGTGAAATTCTGGGAAATTTTTGAGAAGGTAAAAATGCCCCTACTAGTCTGGTATTACATATTTATAAGAAATTCATAATTTCTTAGAATTATTTTATAGCTCTTTAAGACAATAGCATATTTTGATACTTTGTTGACAGAAAATTTTAGCCTAAATGTATAATTCTTATTAATAATTGGTCACTAGGTTTTGCTATCTTGCAATATAATGCTATAGGTGATTCTCTGTTTATCAGTACTTCATAATGACTAATTAAAGTTTTCTGCAAAATTACTGCAGCAGCTTGAATTAAGAGATGTAATACTGGTGTAATACAGAAGATGACACTGTTCAAAGGAAGAGAAAATTTTAAGCAGTTGCTAGAAAAGCAAATCTATAAAATTAAATATGCCCCCAAATCATAGCAGTAAATATTTTATTAGAGATTTTCATGTGATTATGTGATGATGACTTGGTTCTTATCTTGGATTCACCCATATCAACCTTCATGACTCCAAATATTCCCTTTCCACATTTTCCCTTGTTACCTTGTTACCTCCACTGCAATGGTTTCTATTCCTTTGGCATAAGGTTGTTCATAAAACTAAAATATCCTACATCCAATTTTAAACACTGTGTTTATTAAATCTGTTTATAAGTGATAATTAAATGGGATATGAAATATTACCTCTCCTGACTGCATCAGCCTGAATCAGAAATACATTCTATAATTAGCATATCTTAAATTACTTTTCCCTCACTAGGTATATAATCGTACTAGGTAGAGAAAATGATTGAGTTAATTCCCCTACAGTTTCTCAACATTTGAAAGGAAGTTCTTGCATGCAATGTCATTTTTAATTTCCATCAAATTGGATGTTTCAAAGGACTTTTAAAGACTCTTATTGACCTTGGTAGAAATGGATACTGTATATAATTCAACCATTTCATTTGTCGTATGTAGTATGTGCAAAGTGGCTGTTCAGAAAACGTCAGTTGAAATGAGAATTTCAGTTATTTTTTTTCACCTATAGCTGGCAACTAAATCTAGGCAAAGAGGCTTTAACAATCTGTGATATATGAAAAATAATTATGTAAAGGTTCTGATTATACTTATACTGACATTTTTACAGCATAAGAGTCTTTAAAGATCAAACTCTATAACCTAGTTTTTTAACTGCATATGTAATAGACATATTTCAGCATTCAAGTGTCTGACCAAATTAAAGATACAGCACCATCTTATGGATATATCTATATTTTTAAATTTTGGAAATATAAAAATGTTTCGAGTTTGAGAACAGAAAATCTTCATCAGTAAAATAATTGTAGGAGGAGAATATTTTACTGTAACAAGGAAAAAGGATGCAATATTGAATAACTTGAATGTGTATGTGGGCATGCAGATATGAATGTGTGTGTTTGTGATGGCATGGTAAATAAAGAGATTTGAAATTCTTTTTTTCAGTCAGAATTCAGAATCTGAAGAAGAAAAATAACCATTATCACAATACAAATTCATAGCTTTGTGAAATAAGCCATGTAGCTCAGAATACAGTCAGTCTCTAAATGACACTGGGACATCACTGATTACCACCTTGCAAAGATGTTTTCTTATAAAGACACAAACCACACTTTTTAGATAGTGATAAGAAATTTAGGTATGATAATAAACCTATTTAACTACCTGCTGATACTATAGAACTGGTAATAAGGTCTCCTTAAGTTTATCTAGCATTTAAATGTTTTCATAAGTAATTTATGTCCATTATTTTGTTCCAATTTTAGGTACAGATATTTTTTAATAGACACTTCCTAATAATCATTATTATTTTAATATAAAACACACAGTCATTTTAAGGAGATTATAGAAAAATTGATGAACAATGCTTCCCTATTAATTATTAAGGTGGAGTTATATGTATATGACTCATACCCTCAATACTTAGCTCACTTTAGCTATCATAAAGACTTAAGGCTCTACATGATTTACTTAGTTCATATCATGTAGAATTACTCTATGCTGACCAAAACACAGATTCTGTGGTTCTTGACTTTTTGGTATCCTGACCTCCATGACAAAAGCTTTGAAATCTCTCTTTTTCAAAAAGTTCATAGATAAAACACATTTTTCACACAATTTTAGGGGCTTCTGAACTCCCTGGAGCTCATCCATGCTCTATGATTTTAAATATTATTCTCCTTATTTTAACATTTGTTTCCTTAAGATGTAATACTGACAAGTAAAACTGAGGAGCTTTATCACAAAAATGCAAAGTTTTCTTGTGGTAGAAATGACACATAACTTTTACACACACACACACCCCCCAATTGGGTTTTAACTCATTTTCTCCCACAACTAAATTATACTAAAAGGCCAATGTAAATAAAGAAGTTCTTGTTAGTTTATTTTTATACACATTTTATTTTCATGATATTTACTTTAGAGTGAGATGTAAAATATGACACTGACAACAAACAATAAAGAATTTTTGGTTTTATCCTGACAGAGTACTACAAGTTCCAATAATGTCCTGTTATGAATAGTTTTCTGTTATTTAGACGAGACTCAAATTTCTAAATTGTGCTTCAAATGTAAACATGGAACTGATTTAACAAATTAAGTTATTCCTGGATGTCCATATTAATAGAAAAGTGCAACATAAAGTTAAAAAAATTCTAACTACACCATATATATTTTTTTATGTTCACTTCTGAGATGTGGATAAGTAGTTTATAGTTTAATAAGAAAACAAGGGAGAATGAATAGATTTATAATAGTAGTTTTAAATTTAAATTCAGATCCAAGACTCTACATTAGATGTTAAATTAATTTTTCATGTTATCAATTGCAGAATTATCATAATATAAAAGTTATTTTATTGGTATCCTAAAACCGTCTTCCTAACTTAATACAATGCTTTAATTTTTAAGGGCATATTTCATAAAAATTCATGAAAAATTTAGATATCTGATAATTTGAAATAGAAATGAAAATATTTTCACAACTTATACCTTTAACTGTAATAAGATCCACGAGATGGATCTATACTATACTATCTATAGTATAATACTTACTTTGTCCTTAAATTGGGAGGAAAGAAAAATATTTGAGAGTTAAGTAATTGCTGAGTAAAAAAATGAGTTAGCTGCAATAGTAAAATTGGAGACCTAACCTTGAAAACTAAGGATTCTCAATGCAATATCAAAACAGTTTTTAAAAAAAAAAAAAAAGGTCTATGGTGCAGTAGAAATAGTGGATTCCTGCTAGAGCTTTAGCACCAAAATCAACTAGTAATCATTGTGTTCACTGTCATACACTCACAGGAAAAAAAAAAAAAAAAAAGCCAGATTCACTTATGAATATTTCTGATTAAGCAGTAAAAAAAATATTGATTAAAAAAATCTCAATCCTTGGGTACACATTTAAAAAGTAATGTGAGATGGAATGATTCCAGCTTGTGCTTCATCCAGCCCAGCATTTCTCATAATGTACTCTGTATATAAGTTAAATAAGCAGGGTGACAAGATACAGCCTTGACGTGCTCCTTTTCCTATTTGGAACCAGTCTGTTGTTCCATATCTAGTTCTAACTGTAGCTTCTTGACCTGCATACAGATTTCTCAAAGGGCAGGTCAGGTGGTCTGGTATTCCCTTCTCTTTAAGAATTTTCCACAGTTTGTTGTGATCTACACAAAGACTTTGGCATAGTCAATAAAGTAGAAATAGATATTCTCTTGCTTTTTTGATGATCCAGTAGATGTTGGCAATTTGATCTCTGGTTCCTCTGCCTTTTCTAAAACCAGCTGGAATATCTGGTTGTTGTTAGAGACCATGGTAATAGTAAATAGTTAATAAAGACATATTCTTACTCTCCCTGCTCAAAATTATTAGACTATCCCTTATAATTTTCTCTGGTAAAAACTCGATTTCAATTTAATTTTCTTGAGCATTATTGTTGAAATGGTCTAAAGTTGTTCTTTTTTTTTTTGGTGGGACTAGAATCTTCGTCTCTTGAGACATTGCTTGAATTCCTGGCCAATCAACACAATGCTTTCTTTACAATGTCCTAGTACAGTGCTTAATATAGTCTAGGCACTCAATAAGTTGCATTGATTAGCAGAAAATGTGTTTAACAACAAAGTCAATAAAAGTGAAAAAAAAATCTGTGAAAGCTAGAGGGAAAAAATTTCCATTTATTGCTTTATCCATTTATGAGCATAATTACTAGATTTTATCCATTTCCACAAAATAGTTTGTATCTCTATTAACATTTAAAACACAAACACATTCTTGTAGGACAAGTACCTGCTTCTCTAGGAGATCTTAATTATCATCACATATATTATACATCTTCAATTAGTGCAAGACTTTTCTCATGACATTTTGGGCCCATAGGTCACAATATGCTTTTACCTTTCTTTATTCCCTGTACTTTCAACAAGCTCATTTCTGCTACCTCCTCCAAATTTCTTATAAAATGGAAATTAAAAAATGTAACTGTAATCAATCATTGTTGAATGCTGACAGATTGAATAGGAACAGAAAGAAAGTAACTTCTTATTGTGGGCTCAAACCTTCTTATAAAAATTATGAAATCTTTAGGATTTTAATAAAATCCCTTACCATATTTGGAAGTTCTTTTAGTTTGGTTGTTTCAAGGCAAATAATTTAGACATACAAACTATAAGCTATGTGAAAAAATCAATAAATAAATGCATTGAACCATTTACTATTTTATCTACAATTTATTTCTATGCTTCTACAGTTTAAAGTGAGTTACATAATAAAGTAATTACAATAACAATAAAGTACTTGGCATTTACTCTATGCTGCTGCTTAGGCACTCAGTTGGGTCTGACTCTTTGTGACCCCATAAGCTGTAGCCTTCCAGGCTCCTCTGTCCATGGGGATTCTCCAGGCAGGAATACTGGAGTGGGTTGCCATTTCCTCCCCCAGGGGATCTTCCCAACCCAGGGATCGAACCCAGGTCTCGAGCATTGCAGGCTAATTCTTTACCATCTGAGTCACAGGGAAGCCCATTTCTCTATACTGGATAATCTTTTAGTACTTTGGATATATTATCTTATTTAATCTTCACAACAAAAGTTTAACTGTATCTGGCATGTGTAGCAGTGTAGACTACTAATTTTTCTGATCAATTTGTGCTGATCATCTGCATATATTTTTACCCTTTATTTGTAAAAAGTGTGTGTGGGGGGGGGTCACAGAACAATCTTTGCTAGGATTCAAATTCTAACTTGAAAGGTGAGAAAGAAAAAGGTGAAAAAAAGAAAAAGGAAAAGCAAAGGAAGTAGAGGGATTTCAATGAAGTTGCCAGGAGGATTATTGCCTCATAAGATATACTCATCTTAAAAGTTTCAAAAAATGTGTTGTTTTTATCTTACTTTTACAAATGCATACGTTTTTATTAGCTAGGTTTGTGAGTTGACATTTTTCTCATACATATTTATGAAACTGGTCCTTCCATTTGACCTGAAAAAGAGTCCTCTGTCTGTTGTAATATAATTTTAGCTATAACTACAAAAAATAATAGACTTCCAAAACACTTAAGGAATATTTTGTGAATTTTTTCTCTATTACCACAAGAGCATATATTACCATAACTTCTTATTTTGTTCATGTCTGTTTCACATGCACCCCCTCAGGGACTAAATTTTACTGTTTCTATCTACTCAGAATAGTGCATAGCTTAGAGTGGGTGCCCCTAAAATATCTGTTCAGTGAAATTATGATTTCATCTGTGACTTGAAAGAGTTAATACCTTTCTTTCAGGTCAAATGCACAAATCAATTCTCAACTAGAAAACAGACCACCTATAGCTATTCAGGTCACACACCTGTTTCCTTAAATATTGTTGCCAAAACGTGTTTGATATTCTATTTTATTACTGTACATCCATGTTACCCTAGCATTAGAGGTGTTTCATTAAAAAGCAGTATAACTTCCATTTGTTTTTATGCTCATCTTGACAAAAATAAAAATGAATCATTGACTAAAGTGTATTTTGTGTATTTATGAAATGGCATAAAGCAATCATAGTTTTATTTTAGTTAGGCATCATTTATTCAATTATCCCAGAGCATCAACTGATGTTATAATTACCTGAAAAGGTAATATTTAAGGTAGAAATTTGGCAAGAACATTAGTGTAAGCACAGAATTGAAAATGTTGATTAAAAATTATTAGGGCTCTATTTATTCTTAACGATCAGGTTTTCTTTTCAGATTCCTTTTCTTCAAACCATCTCTATTTAGGAGGAGAGGTAGGGAGGGTTTCTCATAGATGCATCGTTGGCCATCTTCTCACCATGAACGCATTTTCCGGACCTCATCATCCATGCCTGCAACTTCAACTCCCACCAACATGTTGATGATTTCTTTGCCCAGGTGTAAGTAACAGGTTTGCATTTCCAAATGGGTCTAGGAGCACTCTTATAAGCTCCTCAAAACTTGATGTTTCTCCATACCTACATGTCCCCTAGAAGTTCATATTTCATCTGTTCTGTTTGTCATCATAGGGATGATGGGAATATCCTGGGAATCATAGTCTACCCTTGACCCTCTTCCTCAGCATCTCATACATGTTTCATTAATTCCTTTGTCCATCTCTTAAGCTTTCCTCCCTTGCTCATTTCCATCTTAAATTCAAGCCCTCTTTGTATCTGTCCCAGATTTCTTTGGTAACTAATCTCAATGGTATCCTGCATCTTGTTTTACTGCCTTTGTATTGCTCCAGATTGACTCTTAAGAGTTACAGATCACCTCATGTTGTACCTTACTGTTTACTTTGTGTGTATTCCTATTTTCTTCAGGACATAGTTTAAATTCCAAAGCATGGCATACAAGGGCATGGACATCTGCCCACCGTCCTTCTGCTCAAGGCTGAATTTGCCTCTATTTGCTCTCTAGCCTCATCTTTCCTGTCTTCATATGTAGCCTTTATATGGGGCATGCTAATTTGTTTGCAGTTCTCCAGATGCGGAAAACAATTTCATACCTTTGCAAATGTGGTTGCGTGGTCTATAGTGCCCTCACTCCAATAGCTATAAATCATTCTTCAAAACACCTATCAAGCATATGGGAAGTCTTCCCTTACTCAAACTTGAATAAGTCATTTTTCCTCTGTGTTACCATTATCTCCCAGGTTATCAGACCTATCACTGGATTGCAGTTCTAATATTTATTTTGTTTTTTTCAATGAATGTTTTTCTCCTCTGTCATCCCCTAACCTGTAATTTTCTAAAGGTCAGAGACTATCTCTGGTTTTTCTAACTATACCCTGCATGGTTTCAACAATGTTAATTTCTTAACCAATATAAGTTTCATTAGTTAAATTCTTAAACAGTCTCTTTGTTGTTTTGGATATTTCTTTAATTCATGCCCTTTAAGCCATTTTCTTCTTTATAGACACTGTATGTTATTCTACAAATTACTAGGTATTTTCCAGTGGGATTTCCAATGCTTGGAGAATCTTTAATTCAATAACCATTTTTTAATAGGAAGAGAATAATAAGCTATCACATCAAGCAATTTTAACTAATTAATAAAGGAAACAAAAAATACCTTTCCTTGGCAAGAAAAGGAAGGGCAATAAAGTTGCTCTATATAAATTACACTTTTGTGTGCTTAGGAATTAAATTCTTATTTAAGTTATCCACTTAATAAACATCATACATTTAATATATTGATTTATAATTAGACAAATTGCAATAAAAGCTACTATTTGGAATTAGAAAAGATTCAGTCTGTTGTGTTCTAGTTTTATTAGTTGTTGGTTCTGCATGAAAGGGTTGTCTAAGTCTCAGGATCCTTTTCTGTACAATGGAACTAAAAATAAATGTGATCAGGTCTGTAAAGGGCTTAGAGCAGTACCTGGTACAAAGCAGTGTAAATAATAATCCTCATCACCTATCTCAAAAGGCTACTTTGGTGACGTTATTCGCCAAGCACATGTACAAAACTTTGCCAAATGTAATGTATACAGCATTAGACACTATAAAACTTAAATGAATAAGCTTGTTATTTATGATTTACCCTGCCAAAAATGAAACACTGTCTTTAAATACATCCGTTTTTAAGATTTGTGTTTCTTGGCAGTTGGAGCTCGGCCAGCTGAGCAACTGATGTGTCACACCCTCAGGAAACACCTTTTATCACTGTGGGCATCATCAAGGATTGATAAATAGGCAAGTTTCCCCCAAAGTAAATGCCTCTTTGTTTTTCTACGTCTAAGGAGAGTATGAGTAAATGCTGAAGGAAAGGCTCCCTCATGGATACCTAACTGTGGAAGTGGCTGCAAAAACCAAAAGCTCCTATTTGGCCACGGGTAGACAAGCTCAGAGCCGGAAGTTTTACCTGCCCGGTGATAACCGCAGTGAGCTTCCATTGCTTCCCCGCCAATTTGGCCACTGCACACTGCTCCTTGAGTTGAAGGCACTGTTTTCTCTATTTCCTTCTTTGTCCGGATTAAGAACACCGGAAAAAATCACAGAAAGAAATTCCTAGGTGGTTCTAACACCGGGACTGAGAAATCTGCGCAGATAAGACAGGCTTCGGGTGCTGCAACGAGACGCCCACTTGAGGTCGGAACCAACAGTGACCAAGCGTGTGCTTCAGTGCGCTGCGGGCTCTTCCAAACGCTAACAGCACTGGACACCCGGCGTGCGCTCAAATATTTACTAAATAAATGTCTACACTGCACACCTGTCCTGAGTCAAATGCATCCCAACCCAGAAAATAATCAAGCTATGTGATTATTATAGAGCTGAATCAGACTGCCATTTCGCAAATACAAAACCGATCTTGCTTATGCATCTACAGGAATAAAGACGGTTTAAAAAGAAAGCCTCTCGCGTTTTGTTTTTGCTTTTCTTTTCAAGAACATTCCTCTGACTTTTACAATATGGACTTCACCATAGCGTCGGACAGCAGCAGGGCAAGAGACTTTATAAAGTCTCTTCCCAACGTTATTTGGAGGTAAACGGCTCCGGCCGCACTTTTCCGCGCTGGGGTTCAATCCTAGGTATCAGTTTCAGGTCGGAGACTCCCGTTCTGGCCGTTCCCCTCACCTGGGGAGGTGGAAGGGGGCAGCTCTCCTGGCCCCCTGTCCGCCTGTACCTCAGAAAGCTTGCGGAAGAAAAGAAAGGTGATGATGGTGAGGTCACGGCCATCTAAAGATCCCAGGTGGGCGCAGGCAGAACCACTAAGCTGAGCGCCTCCGTATCTTAGCGAGTCGCGCGCCTGGCACCCACCCAGGCACTCTGCCCGGGTCGCGGCGGCGGCGCGCGCACGCGCACTCCGCGGCCCCGCGCCCGCTCCTCAACATTCCATTCCACGTGTTGCTTGTTGTAGGCGCCACAGGTTCCCCACCTGCGCCGGGGCGCTCGGGCGGCCGCGCCTCGGCCGGCGGAGGTTGGAGAACCGAGAGGGCGGCGGGGCCCCGGCCCGCGGAGCAGTTCACGAGGCGCTCGGGCTCACTCCCGACGCTAACTCCGCCTATTTAATCCCGGCGGCCCCCGCCCGCCCCTTTCGCCCTGGTGGTAGGAAACACTCCTGGGTCCAACTCGACGTGTCCGGAAAGCCTCGGTCAGTTTCCCTTTCGTTCTGCGGCCGCAGCTGCCAGCCGCTCAGCTCGTGCAGACCCGCGGGCGCAGCCGCCGAGAGTGAGGCGCCTGGGGGGCCGCGGATCGCGCGGCGGGGCGCCCCGAGCACCATGCTGGACCCGTCTTCCAGCGAAGAGGAGTCGGACGAGGGGCTGGAAGAGGAGAGCCGCGATGTGCTGGTGGCTGCCGGCGGCTCGCAGCGAGCGCCGCCGGCCCCGGCTCGGGAAGGGCGGCGGGACGCGGCGGGGCGCGCGGGTGGCGGCGCGGCCAGACCCGTGAGCCCGAGCCCCTCGATGCTGAGCGAGGGGCGAGACGAACCTGAACGGCAGCTGGACGAGGAGCAGGAGCGGAGGATCCGTCTGCAGCTGTACGTTTTCGTCGTGAGGTGCATCGCGTACCCCTTCAATGCCAAGCAGCCCACCGACATGGCCCGGAGACAGCAGAAGGTGAGTTGCTTGCAGGACCCGGCGTTTCCAACCTCCACTTCCTCCCTGCGCTTTTCTCCTGGTGGAACTCTGGGGCCCCTGCCCGCTGTCCTTCTGCAGGACACTCTGTTTTTGTTACTCTTGGAGGGCAAGGGACTCTTTGGGGTGTGTGTGTGGCGGGAGGGGGGGTACAGTTCTTTAGCCCGCCAGGTATCGGGTTGCCGCGGACGCGCCTTCTCCCCCATGGTTGGTAGAAGCGGTCAGTTTGGCATCCATGGCCCGGCGGTGCGACTGCTGCACCCGGCGAGCTGGGCCCCTGCTGGATCAGGACGCAACTCCTGTCAACTTTAATTTCAAAACAGCGGTGGTGCTTTCCCGTCCACTTAGTTTCTGCTAGAGCAGGGCTTTACCCGGGTTCTGAATGAGTGTGGGATCTGAGCCAGAGGGAAGTCTTCTCTAGGGAGAAGGTGTAGAAATGCTCCCCCAAACAAAGCTAACCTGACAAGTTTTCCTGTACTGTTGTACAACTAGGACGTCAAATCCTAAGGCAGAAGAGTGTGCAGCTTGGAGAGTGGCTGTGGGTTGGTAATTACTGATCCCGGCAGGCCTTAATGAAACATGCTATTGATGAAAAATAGGATTGGTTCATGACCACTTCAAAACAACGCACTACACACCCCCGCCATTCCCAAAGAGATAAGGCATTTGTTTCAGGTGAAATGCATGCCAGCTTTAGTTTTGAAACAAGACCCCCAGGAGTCTAATTTTGTAGCGGACAAAAGTAATGACTCAAACTGCCCTAATTGGGTATATGTTTTCAATAGAAACCAAGAAACCCTCTTAATAGAATGTGAACCTAGAAGGTTCGCTGGAAACCCGCACCAGTCACCTTAGCTTGGGGCAGGATATGAAGACCCAGAGAGACTGTAATTTGCCCAAAGCATGCCTGGTTGCACAGAGATTTGTTTTCTGAAGCATTAACCTCAGAATGTGAGGCATTTCTTAGAAATTTGGAGCACTTCTGAATTGACTTGTGAAAAGCTGTATTTCAGAGTAAATTGCGGTCTACCGATTACCCTTCACCCGCATTTACCCAGCTTCTCTAAAACAAGCCTAAACCAAGCAGCTGTCTGGAATCACTCTCTGAGCATGTTTACGGGATGATTCTGTACACTTGGAGACTAATTACCCAGATCCTTCAGGTGCCTAACCCTCTCGGTAACTCAGGCACAGAATGCTAGAGCTGGAAAAGAAACCTTGGGATCCAGACAGGCCTCTCATTTTGGAGACGTGTTTGAGTAACATGTCCTATTCCCTAAACAACTGGCATGATCAGAGCCACCATTCCTGAGGTCAGTTTGGAGGGAGTTCCCTGTGGAGTTCTTGGAACCTTCCATTCTGCTCTCAGGTAAGTACCACGCTGTTCTCTTTTGCTTGCATTGGGTTGCATTGCAGTCCCTCTGCCTCTCAACTCTGTAGGTCAAGTGACTTTCAACTTCAGTAACTACTCCAAAATTATAACTAAATTTTGATGTATGTTGTTCAGTTATATTAAGTTTATGACTATCATCCAGTCTCCAGTACGTCCATTCATATTGCATCTAATGTTATTTTTGGTATTAAAGTATAAAAATAATGTGTAATGAAACCAAGAGACTATTCCTATCTGGAATATTGTCACTGAAGATGCTTTTGCTATAAGCCACTTGCTGGTAGCTGATTCTTACTGTGCATACTTGTTGCATTTTGTTAGTAAAACAAACACTCCCTTGCTTGTTCAAATAGTAGAGATTTCTCTGACTCCTCTTGTTTAAATAGGATGTTTTTCCAGAAATTATTTGAATTGGCAAACAGATGCAGTCACAATACCGCTGAGGAAATAATTTTTTATATCATCATTCAGACGTCATCAAAAATAATTACAAACAGCAAAAAAAAAAAAAAAAAAAAAAAGAAGCAGAACTGTTTGTGTTCTGTGCAAGAACACTTGGAAATTTGTTTCCCAGATAGTGAGCATTGAATGCTGTCAGATAAAGTTTTATGAAGTATTCTTAAGGGGGGAGGCCCCCAAACAATTTAAGTGTTTCCCCTTATTCAAAAAGCCCCACACTTTTTCTTAAAGCATGTTGCTTGCTGAAGGGAGCTGGAGTAATTCTTGGCAGTCGGGTTCCCTCCTAGGACAAAATGAAATGGGAATTCAACTATATCCCTGTGAATTTGATGCTCAAGCCAGTAATTAATGCCGGAAACTTTGTCTTGAATTATACAGTTGGGTTATATAAAAGAAGTAACTGGATAATTGCAAAATCACTAATCCATTGTATATTTTTATTCTGTATCTTGAAATAGTCAGACATCTAGTTAAAGGATTTAATAGCTTAAATTGTTGTCATTGAAGTGCATATTGCTGCTTACTCTTTCCTCCTAACTTGAGAATTTAGAAACAGAGAAATTGAGATCTGAAAGGGTCTTCATCTTTAAGAGAAGAAAATTAATCACAGGATGGTGGTAGTCTTATTCTGGTGGTCAAAGCTCTCCTGCTATTAGGTTGAGTGAGTTGGTTGAGTTTCTGTTAACCAACTGAGCTGCGGTGATTTTTGTTTTCCCACTTGGCTAAAATGGCCCACAAAGCTACCAAGAGGTTATATCCGTGAATTGAAAAATCGTAGTGGCATTAAACTCAGTTGACTAAAACATGTCTGTCTTTGCTTTTGGCTGGGAAGTTTCAGCTTAGAATAATAATGGTGGTTGGCTCACGCCAGTCTAACTTAGGGCTTTACAGAAAATTCTGGAAGTGAGTGTAGAGGAGACATTGACAAAGCTTTCACAGGGTGGTCACACCGCCTAAATGGTTTGCACATGATACGAATGTGAAGTAACAAGCAGCCGGTGGCAGAATGACTTCAGTTGTGGCTGATG
Source organism: Muntiacus reevesi (assembly GCF_963930625.1). NCBI lineage: Eukaryota > Metazoa > Chordata > Mammalia > Artiodactyla > Cervidae > Muntiacus > Muntiacus reevesi. The sequence continues at coordinate 82,686,564 of NC_089254.1, read as the reverse complement.
CTTCAGTCTCTGCTTATTTACGTAATCTTTGCTCCATCAGTTAACAGATAATGATGAACCTTGGATGATTCCAGATCACTGGTTAAAGGTGGACTCAGTGTTGAAATTAGGAAACAATAACAGATAAAGCTAATCAGTTATTACTTAATAAAGGCAATTTGTCTTTGGACATCAGTTTTTACTTCATAAAGGCAGGTTGTCTTTGGAAAACATTGAGACCCTAAAGGAAAAATACAGTCCATAGTGGTTAGAAGTTAGGGGAGAATCTGATGAACATAATGACCGCCATAGAAGAGGTTAAGTATATTCCATAGCTGTGGGCTTACAGATTGCAAGTCTCAATTTATAACAGATTTCAGGTGTGTATGCGAAGTTTTGGTAGCCACTCCATAGGTTTTTAGTAAGTTGCTTTTTCATTATTAAATTTAGTGACAGTCAGATATTAAAGCCTACTATCTTAAACTAGAAATAATGAAGAAGGAATTTAAAAGATTAAAATGGTACCTGATAACTCTCCATGGGATTCATATACCCATGTTCTTTGCATTTTTATGTGTCTCTGTAATCTTACTAAACTCCTTAAACCTCCTTATGTAATCACTCCTACCACTTTGCATAATTTTCCACACTAATTAAGTTTGAGGAATGTATACAAATAGTGTGAAATCGCAGATGGCGGGGAGTAATCTCCTTTGGTAAGACTGATCACGGAGCGAGCATCATGGGCAAATAGTATTGGCTGGAGTGGCACGCAGTGGGGTCTTGCCTGCATGTCTTGCATGCGAGGGTCAGGCTACAGTGAGTGGCTGCTTTTAGCCCTCTTTGGAAATGGGAGTATTTTCTGTGGTTTTAAAAACAACAACAACAAAAAAAACAACCCCATTTCTCACTGCTTAGGTGATATCCAAACTCGAGGAAAGAGCCAATTTTATGGGGGGGGGGGGAGCTAGATTTATAAACTCCAGGAATCACATACCTTATGCCAGAGGTCATTGTGTGTTAGTGCTATGATGTACCATCTTCAGGACCTAAGATGCGACTGAGGCCTGGTATATAAGAACCTAGCAAATGCTTGTTGTTTACATGAAGTGTCAGGTTTAGTCCATGTTTCAAAGACTTAATGAGGTGTGTGGGCTTAGTCATTGCCGACTCTTGCCGACCCCATGGACTATATAGCCTGCCTGGCTCCTCTGTCCTTGGAAATTTCCAAGCAAGAATACTGGAGTGGGTTTCCATTTTCCTGCTCTAAGGGGGCCTTCCTGATCCAGAGATCAAACTCCAGTCTCTCGCATCTCTTGCTTTGGCAGACAGATTCTTTATCACCGAAGCCCCTCAGTGAGGTATTGGGTGGCAGAAAGAATATAGAGGGAAAGAGTCGACTTCTCTTCTTGGAAATTAATCTTCCTAAACATGTTTTGAGACCTCTTGGGCTCACCCCACCCTCCACAGTTCCCTGACCAGGGATCGAACCCAGGCCCCCTGCATTGGGAGCATGGAGCCTTTAGCCATTGGACCACCAGGAGGGTTACCCCACCCTCTCTAAAGCAAGCCATGAAAATGATAATACCTGCTGTTGTATAACTAATGACTTCACAGGGGTTTTCCCAATGCCACGACCAAATCCAGGGGGACAGGCAGTGTGGAAGCCCCATGATGTGCCTTTCTTGCTTGCAGGGTTCCAGGAGGTACGCTGATAGTCTAAAAAGTCCAGCCTCTCAGGGAGTTGGGATAATTTTTGCTTTACTACTCAAGCTTTGGTTCTTTATGGGGCAAACACAGAAGGGATGGGTTATGTTGTTTTTGCTGCTTTTAATAATAGGGAATACATTGTCCTATGGGGAGTAAGTAGGAAACCACGCATTAAAGTGAAACCTCGGACTGGACTTACACAGTATCTCAGAGAAAAAAAGTGCTGCTGGTTTCAACTGATTCATCTATCCCTCCAGAGGGTATCTTGGGACTGCAGCACTTAATTTGGTGGAATGAGTTGTGCTAATGAGAACTCAAACGGATTAAGTGATGTTGGAGTTTGCGTCTTTCAAAAATGAAATCAGCAATAATTTCTGATATACATTGACTGCTTATAAAGTGAAATATTGTGTGTATCCCTTCTTCAGTTTTAAATGGAAGCAGTTCCCTCCATTTCTACACTCACAAGATAAATAGCATAGTTTGTAAAGTCATTAAAGACCTTCAAAACAGAATTAAAGCCAGTTGCCAGGTTATTAAATATGGGAATTATGAATGGAAAATCCCATCAGTTATAATTTTCTATGAGGCAAGCCTCTTGAGTTATTGTGCTGCTTTTTATGCATTTCAAATTAGACCTTTTTTGGGAAAGAGGGTGGGTCTCGTCATATGTTACTGCCATTTCAGTTTTTAGCCTAGGGAAAAAAAACCTAATGATATCATTAGAACAGATGATATAGTCCCAAGGTTTTAAGAGTATTCAAAAATCAAATCATGAAGCTGTCCCAAATCTATAACATTTTTTAGAACCAGTGTTTAAGTGACTTACATATTTTGATATGATTTCCTTTTTGTTACTGTTCAGTCATGGCTGACTCTTTGCAGCCACATGGACTGCAGCATGCCAGCCTTCCATGTCCTTCACCATTGCCTGGAGCTTGCTCAAACCCATGTCCATTGAGTCAGTGGTAACATCCTACTGTCTTGTCCTCTGTCGTCCCCTTCTCCTGCCTTCAATCTTTCCGAGCATCAGGGTCTTTTCCAGTGAGTTGACCCTTTGCATCAGGTGGCCGAAGTATCGAAGCTTCAGCATCAGTCCTTCTAATGAATATTCAGGATTGATTTCCTTTAGGTTTGATTGGTTTGATCTCCTTGTAGTCCAAGGGACTCTCAAGAGTCTTCTTAAACACCACAGCTCAAAAGCATCAATTCTTTGGTGTTCAGCCTTCTTCATGGAAAGGCAGAAAGATACAATTTCCTTTCTTTACAAAAACAAAAAAGCAAAACTTGTGATTCTTCTCCTTAGCTGCCCACTAGAATCACCTGGAGAGCTTTAAAAAAAAATCCTGATTGTACTGCAGACTAATTGAATCAGTCTCTGGGGTTATAGTCATAAAACTTCCCAGGTGATTCTAGTGAACCATCAGACACGAGATGCCCTGTTTTAAAGGGAAGCTACGGGGAAATGACTTATAGCTTGTGTCTGTGTCACCTGGGCAAGGTGAAAGTATTTGCAGTAGTGAGTTAGATTGCTCAATCATTAAACCCATGTTACAAATGAAGGGAAAGGTAATAGGGACACTCTAAGCAAGGAACAAAAAACGTCAGTATTTTACACTTTATTGAATCAATAGCGGGAGGGCAGTACATATTTGGACTTTTAAAAGGTCTTTAATTTGATGAAATGCCATAGGCCATTAAACTGCATTCACAGTTGTATAATTTATTTGTTACAAAACTATGGATAGATTGCCAGGTTCACAACAGAAAATACAGCAGGGTATACCTGAGTGTTTTTCATTAAAAAATTAACTGGAAAACAGAATATAGTGAAACCTCAAGTTGGAGTTCACACTGAGCAATGATTAACTGCTTCCCAGTTGGCTGGGATAGAACCCACTTTCCAATGCAGGAGACACAAGAGACACAGGTAAGATCCCCAGGTCAGGAAGATTCCCTGGAGTGGGAAAAGGCAACCCCCTCCAGTATTCTTTCCTGGAAAATTCTGTGGACAGAGGAAGGCTACAGTCCATGGGGTTGCAAAGAGTTGGACACGACTGAGCAACTGAATATGAATGCCTGAGTGAATTTTGCAGCGATTTGCTCCTAGGAGATCGTTAGTGGGTGGCATTTTTCTTCAGTGTGTGTGCTAATAATGTATATGGGTTTTTCAAGAAGTAAACTTTAGAAGACATTCTCAAGTAATTGTTTTAAGTGAAGTAATTGCAAACTAAGGACTTACCTGAGAGTGTCTTTATTTTTGTACTCTTTCCAAAATTCTAATATTAGTTGGACAGTTATAAGGAAAGCTTCCATTTTCCTCAAATTGTGTAACTTAAGTCTTTGGTTTTCATTTGGGAGCCTTCGTCTTTGTAGAGCATCATTGATACTTTGCTTTGCTTCTTGAGATTTTATCACATCACTTTGTAAATTTTATGGTTTGAATATTTTCATTTTATAACCTCCAAGTTAGTAATGAATTTTTATGATGAAAATGTTACTGGGGCAAAGGGTATGAATAATTAAAAGGCTATCTTTCTCAATCTGATAGCTGAGATGATACTTAATTTGCTCGTTTCTGATTGCTTGGGAGGATGAATGTATATGATCTGATCTCCTTTCCCCACTTTTCTATTGAGATCATGGTTTTACTTATTAATGTGCCCCCTTCATCAGTATGTTCCTTTAGGGAGACCATTTATGTAGTCTGCCTTTCATTTTGTTTTTAGATATAGTTCAGTTGATCTTTAAGTTTCTTAAAAACTTATTTCTCATTTATGTTCTTAGATAATCAATTTCCCATTTTGAATTAAAGTTTGAATCAAGGAGTTGACTTTGCTTTTTTCCCCAAATAGTTCAGCTGTTCTTGAAGCCTAACTTTTGATTAAGCTTTATTTTCATTACTAGGTGTTCAGTTCAGTTGCTCGTTTGTGTCCAACTCTTTGTGACCCCATGGATTGCAGCACTCCAGGCTTCCCTGTTCATCACCAACTCCCAGAGCTTGTTCAAACTCTTGTCCATTGAGTTGGTGATGCCATCCAACCATCTCATCCTCTGTTGTCCCCTTCTCCTCCTGCCTTCAATCTTTCTCAGCATCAGGGTCTTTTCAAATGAGTCAGTTCTTTGCGTCAGGTGGCCAAAGTATTGGAGTTTCAGCATCAGCATCAGTCCTTCCAGTTAATATTCAGGACTGATTTCCTTGAGGATGGACTAGTTGGATCTCCTTGCAGCCCAAGGGACTCTTAGGAATCTTCTCCAACACCACAGTTCAAAAGCATCATTCTTCAGTGCTCAGCTTTCTTTATAGTCCAATTCTCACATCCATACACGACTACTGGAAAAACTATAGCTTTGACTAGACAGACCTTTGTTGGCAAATTAATGTCTCTGCTTCTTAATATGCTGTCTAGGTTGGTCCTAACTTTTCCAGAGCGCCAACATCTTTTCATTTCGTGGCTGCATTCACCATCTGCAGTGATTTTGGAGCCCCTCAAAATAGTCTGTCACTGTTTCCATTGTTTCCCCATCTATTGGCCATGAAGTGATGAGACCAGATGCCATGAGCTTAGTTTTCTGAATGTTGAGTTTTAAGCCAACTTTTTCACTCTCCTCTTTGACTTTCAACAAGAGGATCTTTACTTCACTTTCTGCCATAAGGGTCGTGTCATCTGCATATCTGAGGTTACTGATATTCCTCCCGGCAATCTTGATTCCAGTTTGTCCATCATCCAGCCCGGCATTTCACATGATGTACTCTGCATATAAGTTAAATAAACAGGGTGACAATATATAGCCTTGATGTACTCCTTTCCTGATTTGGAGTCAGTCTGTTGTTCCATGTCCAGTTCTAACTGTTGCTTCTTAGATTTCTGCATACAGATTTCTCAGGAGGCAGGTAAGGTGGTCTGGTATTCCCAGCTCTTTCAGAATTTTCCACAGTTTGTTGTGATCCACACAGTCAAAGGCTTTGACATAGTCTATAAAGCAGAAGTAGATGTTTTTTCTGGAACTCTCTTGCTTTTTTGATTATCCAGTGGATGTTGGCAATTTGATCTCTGGTCCCTCTGTCTTTTCTGATAATCCTTCATTATCAGGGTGTGCTCAAACTCATGTCCATTGAGTCAGTGACGCTGTGCAACCATCTCATCTTCTGTCGTCCCCTTCTCCCGCCTTCAATCTTTCCCAACATCAAAGTCTTTTCTAATGAGTTGGTTGTTCACATCAGGTGACCAAAGTATTGGAGCTCTTGGTGTCAGTCCTTCCAATGAATATTCAGGGTTGATTTCTTTTAGGATTGACTGGTTCATTAATCTACTTTTTCCTATTGCTAGTACCATAATATTTATAACTTTACCATAATTTAATATCTGATGGAAATCACTCTTGGCTTTAGAAGGCCTAAGCTTCTTTCTTTCCTATTCATTCATCGTGTGAGCAAGGCATTTCATGTCTCTGGGGCCCTTTTTCATTTGTAAAATGAGAATAATGACCTCACAGAATTCCTGTTATGATTAAATGAAATGATGTATATATTAAGTGCTTAGTATAGTACCTACTGGGTGGATTAGATGCTATCATTTTTAATTAATCCTGTTTGGAAAACTTTTTTTTTTTTTAAATATTATTTTATTAGTTGGAGGCCAATCACTTCACAACATTTCAGTGGGTTTTGTCATACATTGACATGAATCAGCCATATAGTTACACGTATTCCCCATCCCGATCCCCCCTCCCACCTCCCTCCCCACCCGACTCCTCAGGGTCTTCCCAGTGCACCAGGCCCGAGCACCTGACTCATGCATCCCACCTGGGCTGGTGGTCTGTTTCACCATAGATAATATACATGCTGTTCTTTCAAAACATCCCACCCTCACGTTCTCCCCCAGAGTTCAAAAGTCTGTTCTGTACTTCTGTGTCTCTTTTTCTGTTTTGCATATAGGGTTATCGCTACCATCTATCTAAATTCCGTATATATGTGTTAGTATGCTGTAATGTTCTTTATCTTTCTGGCTTACTTCACACTGTATAATGGGCTCCAGTTTCATCCATCTCATTAGAACTGATTCAAATGAATTCTTTTTAACGGATGAATAATATTCCATGGTGTATATGTACCACAGCTTCCTTATCCATTCATCTGCTGATGGGCATCTGGGTTGCTTCCATGTCCTGGCTATTATAAACAGTGCTGCGATGAACATTGGGGTGCACGTGTCTCTTTCAGATCTGGATTCCTCAGTGTGTATGCCCAGAAGTGGGATTGCTGGGTCATATGGCAGTTCTATTTCCAGTTTTTTAAGAAATCTCCACACTGTTTTCCATAGTGGCTGTACTAGTTTGCAAAGGAAAACTTTTTTATTCCATTCAATCTTCTAGGAACATAGCATATATCTTCAGTTAAGGCTCTTATGTCTTCATGATTTTTTTTGTAGTTTTCAATATATAGACACTTTGCCTTTATAATCAAGGTTATTTTTAAGCATTCATGTTTTTTGTTTTTATTGTGATAGCCTTCTCTATTATGGATAAATGCAAAACTCCTTTTTGATTACAACTGGTTACATTATAGTACACTTCTGATTGATTTAGTAGCTAGTATCTAATTCTTCTAGATTCATCTAGGTGAGTGAATCATCTGCTGGTAGTGATAAGTTCTGTCTGGTTCTGTCCCATAACTGTGCTTGTGTTTCACAGGACACTGTCCTGATACTGTCCAGAACAGTATATGTACTTGCTAATCAGTACCTTTGTCTTGGTCCAGGCTTTCCTGAGAATTCTTTTTGATAGTATTCTGCCAGTGAGTACTTATCCTTATTTTAGGATAATTATTTTTATTACATTAGGAGGATAAAATATCAGAAATTAACTTTGAATATTATCACATTTCTTTTCTGCATCAATTGAAGTGACTGCCTAGTTTTACTTTACTGATATGATGCATTTCTAGGTTTCCTATTAAACCATACTTGGATTTCTAGGACATCCTCTATGATCTGATACTTGGGCTTTGAAAGAAAGAATTCATGAACTACATCCAGAACCTATTTTTTATTTTTTCATTTCCTTAGTCTGTTAGATTTTTTTTTCTTATTTCACGTTGAATGTGATGATGCATAATTTCAGAAAATTGGCTATTTCTAGATTTTCATGTATACTGACATAGAGTTGGACATGATTCTCTCATTTGCTCACTTATTTTTCTCAATATTCAATGTGTTAAGTCTTCAGCTTTTAGCCTCCCTTAAATTCATTAGATATCCCAAATATCATAGTTTTTACAAATATACATGTTAACTTCATAAATTCAAAGTAGAATTTAATATAGATCATATAACAAATACATAAAATAAAAAAATAAAAACATAAATCATAGATCTTAAGGGGGTTGGGAGACATAAGGGAGGAGTACTTTCATTTGACTTCTTAATTAGGGTTACTTTCTGCTTTGTAGTAAGAATGAAAGTATTCAAAGCTATGAATTTACCTCTAGATATGGTTTGAGACCAGTTTGTTACACAGTGGAGTTTTATGTTTTGCTAAATCTGTTATTATAGATCTTAGTTTTTTCTTGAGCCAGTATTTAATAAGAGTATCTGAAAATTTCAAGTGTTAAGTTTTGTTTTCTTTTTAGCTCAGTTGCTTAGTCATGTCCGACTCTTTGCGACCCCATGGACTGCAGCTCGCCAGGTTTCCCTGTCCGTCACCGACTTCCGGAGCTTACTCAAACTTGTATCCATCGAGTTGGTGACGCCATCCAACCATCTCATCCTCTGTCGTCCCCTTCTCCCCCTGCCTTCAGTCTTTCCTAGCATCAGGGTCTTTTGTAGTGAGTCAGTTCTTCGCGTCAGATGGCCATACTATTGGAGTTTCAGCTTCAGCATCAGTCTTTCCAATGAATATTCAGGACTGATTTCCTTAGACTGGTTTGATCTCCTTGCAGTCCAAGGGACTCTCAAGAATCTTCTCCAACACCACAGTTCAAAAGCATCAATTCTTCGGTGCTCAGCTTTCTTTATAGTCCAACTCTCACTCCATACATGACTACTGAAAAAAACATAGCTTTGACTAGACGGATCTTTGTTGGCAAAGTAATGTCTCTGCTTTTTAATATGCTGTCTAGATTGATCATAGCTTTTCTTCCAAAGATATTTCTAACTTTATTATGCTGTCAGTGTGACTCACTGAGCTATTTCACTGTATATAACTAGTATTTTTACATTACAGATTAGTATATATGTAGTCTGACTCTAAGATGTAAAGTTTTATATCTAAATCAGCATTATTGTAGTAACCCTTCCTATCTGGTCATCTTTGCAATAACTAAATTATCCTATACTTATGTGGACAGCTGACCCTTGAACAACATGGGTCTGAACTGCACGGAGCCCATCTGTACACAGTTTTTTCAGTGGTAAATACTACTGTATTTCCTGATTTACCAGTGGCCTGTGCAGAACCTCGGATATGGAGGAATGGAGAATTAGAGTGCTGGCTGTCATAATGTGCTGATTTTCAACTGTGTCAAGGGTCAGTGCCCCTAAGGCCAGCATTGTCCCAGGGTTGATTGTATTTTTAATTTATCTTGCATTTCTAGAAGTGTTCATGAATTTTAATGGTGGATTCTTTATATACTTAGGAACCTTTATACTGTTACCAGTGAAAAGTAACTCTCTTTGATTCATAGTGTGTTGAGTAAAGATTCTATTCAGTGTTTTATCCAGTTTTAGCGTTGCAACAACTTTCTTTTGAAGAGTTTATCAGATATATTGTAGGTATCCTGAATACATACACACACATCCACACTCATATGTTCACCTGTATATACTACAAGCATTTGTATACACATTGTTTGTGTGTGTGTGTATGTATGTGGGCTTCCCTGGTGGCTAAGTTGGTAAAGCACCTGACTGCAGTGCGGGAGACCTGGGTTTGATCCCTGGGTTGGGAAGATCCCCTGGAGGAGGGCATGGCAACTCACTCCAGTGGTTTTGCCTGAATAATCCCCATGGACAGAGGAGCCTGGCAGGGTACAGTCCATGGGGTCGCAAAGAGTCGGACATGACTGAGTGACTAAACACGTGGACACATGTATGTATGTATACATTTTGAGGTTATTTTGTATTAAAAATTATTACAATTTTTACCTAGTCTTTGCTTTTTGTAAAAATGTTTTAAACATTTTTAGTCATTGCCACTATGATATATTTAATCTTATTTTCTATTTTCAGTGTTTTGTTTCCTTTGCCTTTTATTTTGTCTTTGCTGTGTGGCATTTCAGCTCTCCCATTCTGGAGCTAGGGACAGGTAGAGTGACCTATAAATCTTCTTTTGTCTTCCTCATGGTCTTCCCTTGTGGCTCAGGTGGTATAGAATCCACCTGCAATGTGGGAGACCTGGCTTCGATACCTGGATTGGGAAGATCTCCTGGAGAAGGGAAAGGCTACCTACTCCAGTATTCTGGCCTGGAGAGTTCCATGGACTGCATGGCCCATGGCGTCGCAAAGAGTTGGACATGACTGAGCAACTTTGACTTTGCCTTCCTCATGGTTGTGCCTAATGTTTTGATTCACTGGGTAGAGCACACTTGTTTTAAGAGGCTGTGTCTCCAATTTTCTTCATGGATTTTGAAGTTAGTGGACATTCCTTAGGAAAGTAGGCTTTCATTTTATATTTAGTCTGCAGTGTTTTTACAAATTTTATGGATCTGTATATTTTATTGGAAGATGGGAAAAATTAAATTCTGCCATGGAACCTGAATTCTTACTATTTTAACAAATTTAGGGAAATATATTCCAAATCTTATTTAAGGAGATGAGAATGTTATTTCTGTTCTCTAGAAAAATGCCTAAGACCAAAATGCTACTGTAGTCAAAAGGCTTACAAAATACTGAATATCATCAAGAGCAGTTCTGAAATATAACAGGATGAATCTAACCTACATTTGTGAGCTCTGGTTTCCTTAACCAGAAGGATTGCCTATGTTGTTGAGCAGTGGTTAAGTAAGGAGACTGAGATAAAGCACATTCTTGTTCTTCCATCTCTGCTTCAACTAGGGTCACACTGCTTCTACATATTAGAACAACACACCTAAAATGATATAAGAGGAGGATGAACTGTCTAATTATGAAAAATTTGTGACTTGAGAGTAAAATGCCATAAGAATTTGGAGAGTTTGATCACCACGTCCTAGAATCCTAGGCTTTAGATTTAATTTTCCCTTTTATTTCCTTACACATATTTGGGACAAATGATGGAGGATGTATGGTTTAATCCAACACAAATCTAATCGGTGAGCTGTGGCCTCTGTGGTCCTTCAAATAAGTAGAGATCAAAGGACAGTTGTTTGGAGCTCAGGGGAAAGATTTGGTTTCAAAAGGTAAACTTGAAAACTGTCCTGTGGATAGTAATTGAAGTCATGGGCACGACTGTGGCCAAAATGGAATCCAGTAAAGAGGTTTTAATGACTTAGTCTTAAAGAACTTCAGGATTTAAAAGACAAGAAGGAAGATTGAATTGGCAAAGGAAATGAAGAAGAAACAGCGCGGTCTATAAGAAAGTTAGGATGACCTTTGTCACAGAAGCTAAGAAGAGCTGTTTCAATAGAAAGAGGTAGGAAACGATGTCGGATGTTCAGAGGTCAAGTGTAATAAGATAGGGATTGAAAATGTTAATTGAATTTAGCAGTATAGAGATGACCGCAGTATTGCAATTCAGAAGCTGAATTTTACAGCCCAGTTTCTCAACTGTTGATTTCCTAAACTATATTTTGTATGCTGAATTCACATCTGATGAACAGCTTGAGTTGTAACACAGTGACTTTGCCACACAAAAGGTTCAGTGTTTGCATAGACTGTTTTGTGAGGGACACTGTACAAATATAAATGTGTACATGTACATGCATATGTATTTTGCTTTTGTTTTATGGAAGTGAAATGAAAATTATTAGTGATAAACCTAGATTTCAAATATGGAGCAGTTGAGACAGATCACGAAATATGCTGCAACTAGCAAATCTTTAACATTAGTTGGGTACTTAAGTTTAGCTGTTCATCTCTTTTGAATGAAATGATCTCAGAATTTGTGCACAGGCTGGAATGTGTAGAAAGTGGGATAAAGGACTTCTATGGTGGGTCCAGTGGCTAGGATTTTGAACTCCAAATGCAGGAGGCCCGGGTTCGATCCCTGTTCAGGGGGCTGGATCCCACATGGCACAACTAAGACCTGGCATAGCCAAATAAATATTTAAAAAGTAGGATGAAATCAGGCTGGTAATATTTTTTAGCTTGATGGTAATTTATCTCTTCCCTGTTGTCCCCTTCCTCTTTGTTTTACTTTCCCACTTCCGGTGTCTGTCATGTTTATGGGAATCTCGTCTGAGAAGAGTGGGGTTCAGCCCTTCCTCTTCCTCTAAATTGCTGTCTCCTTATCAGTAAAATAAGGCTTCCCTGGTGGCTCAGTCGGTAAAGAGTCTGCCTGCAATGCTGGAGACCCGCTTTCAATCCCCGGGGAGGGAAGATCCCCTGGAGAAGGAAATGGCAACCCACTGCAGTATTCTTGCCTGGAGAATTCCATGGACAGAGGAGCCTGGCGGGCTACAGTCCATGGGGTCACAAATAGTTGGACATGACTGAGTGACTAACACTATCTGTAAAATGACTCATACTTGCTCAGTAAGATGCTGTGAAGATTACATAAAATTTCTGAAAAGTCCTTAGCACATTACCTGGCATGGAGTAGATCTGCAGTTTCCTTTCTTTTAATTTTCATTCAGTACGGAATTTTCATTCTGTAAAGTGTATTTCATTTAGCTGTCAAATACTGAGGCTATGTTTGAACAGATACCGTATGCTAGGCCCAAATTTAGGCATTGAGAGTACAGGTGTAGACAGGAGAGCCCCCATGAGACTTGTATTCTAGTAGAGGAGACGGATCGTTAACATATGTGTATATTCATATTAAGAGATGCTGACTCTGGGGAGGGATGGCGGCATTAGCAGCTATTTCGGGTAGGGTGGGCAGGGAGTGCCTCTAAGGAGCCAACAGTGGCTGAGCAGCACTTGAATGAAGTGAAGGACTGAGCCTCTTGATGATGGGGTTGAGGGGGAGAAGGACATCCCAGATGGCATTTATAGCAAGTGCAAAGAGCCTTGCAGGGGAATAAACAAACTTGTCTTATGAAGAACAGCTTGAGGTCTAGGGTGTCTAGGATGGAGCTGAGAGAGGGCGAGTGGGAAGTGATGAGTCTGGAGAAGTTGGCAAGGGTCAGCTTTGTAAGGTCTTTAGGCCGGTGGTCCCCAGCCTCTTTGGCACCAGCAACCAGTTTCATGGAAGACAGATTTTCGGTAGGGGGTGGGGGAAGTGGTTTCGGGATGATTCAGGCACCTTGCATGTTGTGCACTTTAGAATGCTGTCACTGATCTGACAAGAGGTACTCTTCCATGGCCTGGAGGTTGGGGAGCCCTGCTTAGGCCATGGTAAGGTCAGAATTTAAGTGAGGTGTGAAGCTGTTGAGTACTGAGCAGGTTCAACAAGTGGTCTGATTTACATTCTAAAACCGTCTGTATCTGAGAGTAGCCAGTGCCACTGCATTGCACAGTTCCAGGGACCATCATTTACGCCTCGAGGACATCCAGCCTTGAAAACAGACCATCAGGGCAAGAGTGGAGGTCTGGCAGTGGTTCCGGTTTGAAGAAGGTGGTAGCCTAAAGGGGAGTAGAAGATATCCATAGTATTTGCTCACCATTTTTTAAGTTGATGATTATATTAAAATGGACAATATGGAAGTAGTGTTATTTTGAAAATTATAAGGTGTTTTATCTGTTTAAATTTATTTATGTGGTTAAAAATCCAAGCCTTTCAAAACTTGCAATAAAAAGCAGTCTCCTTTCCCTCTCTTCCCAAACCCCAGTTACGGTCCCCATGGGAACCCTTTGACTCTTCTCTCTGATGTTTTTAATTCTTCTGGTGCATCCTTTATACATTGAAATAAGGTGCACAAACCACTTTTCCTCCTCCAGCCTCCTTATATGTCAACCATTACTTTCTGTAGAAGGGAGGGGAGGAGGTCAGAGAGGTCGAGTTCACCTGCAAGCACCTGGCTCACTTGCTTCTAGTTGGAATGTGGTTATTTACCATTATTGGTTTCTGATAGTTGACCGCAATAAGTCCACAGACTTCTTAGCTAAGAGCATGGCTACCTTTTCTCATTTTGTTCTTTTTTTGGTTAACCGTGGGACTGGGCATGATTATCTGCAGAGAGTTTTGGACAAGAACACAGCCCAGGGGAAATGTTGACTTTATTTCTCACACACGAGAATGGGACTGAGTCCCATGAGACCTTAGGTCTTCAGGAGAAATTACACAGACGGTGTCTTTGTCCTTACAGAATTCAGAAAGTCAGGCCATGAGTGGCTGAGATTTGCTGAGAAGAGCAGACCGTGAATCTTGGCAGACTGGAAGCAAGTATGTGGCAGACAGATTGTCGCCCTGAATTGTTAGGGTTGTCAATGGCCTTCAGGAGAACAAGCAGGGAATTCCCCGTGGTCCAGTTGTTAGGATGCCATGTGCCACTTTGATTGCTGGGCCAGGATTCCATTCCTGGTTGGGAAACTAAGATCCCACAAGCTGAGAGGTGCAGCCAAATGGTTTAAAAAAAAAAAAAAAAAGTCAGGGTCTGTTCTATTTCGGCCTCTGGTGGCTGGTTAGAGCCAGAAGGCTAAGTTCAGGCAAGTGGGGTAAGAATAGAAGTGATCTGCAAACCTTCTGGGCCTTTCCCAGAGGAGGGACACATCCTCCCTTTTTCCCACAGGCTGGAATCTCCAAGTCAGCCACTCGATCAGCCATGTGGATGAGGACATGGTTGCTACTTGTTGAGGATCGCAGAGCATCATGTCTGGGGAACCTGGGGCCCTCATCACTTTGCAAGGAAGAGCTGCCACAAGCTCAGATCTCAGAGAAACAAACTTCCGTCATGTTTGTGCTAATTTTAGGTGACTTGATTTTGGTTATAGTCTCTGCAGCAGAGGATGAGATGGTTAGATAGCATGATGGATTCAATGGGCAGGACTTAGAGCAAAATCTGGGAGATAGTGGAGGACAGAGAAGCCTGGCAGGCCACAGTCCCTGGGGTCACAAAGAGTCAGAGGTGACTTGGCAACTGAAGAGCAGCAACAAATAATCTCCGTCGTATCCACATCATATCTGCAATTAGCCTTTTTAATTTATGTAATATACTCATCCCTCTCTCTCTCAGTTTTTCATCTATAGCCATTATAGCTGTACTGTTCCTGCTGTCAGTGTTAATTACTTGCTGTTCATTGCCTCCTCTTTGCTACCTTTCTAGCCTAGCTTCCCTGGCAGCCTTTGTGGCCACGTCACAAGGTTCTGGGGTAGGAGACAGGAGACAGTGCTCTTGTGGCTGAGGAAAACACTAAGGGAATTTGAGATGTGGGGTCAGACACACTTGATTCTGAAACCATTGCCAGCAGCACCAGCATCCAGACTTTTTCTGTAAGGAAAATACCCTCCCCAGGTTGCTAATCTTACTTCACATTTTGTAAGAATCATTAAGTTCTCTGCTCTTTGAGTATTTGCCTCTAGAAATTCAAGGCTGCTTCATGGAGTTGACATCATCAAGACTGTTTTTCACTGTGAAACCCCGTAATACACTTGATTACATTTCTTATAAAATTATTATTTTGGGGGGAGTCTTTTTCTTCTCTACCCATCTTGTCTCCCTTCAGTGCTTCCTTAAGTTGTTCCAAATTATAAACCGGAGCTTATCAGCAGGGATGGTCATAATGCGTGGCAGACATTTACAGAAAATGGAGTGTGTTTTGGTTTTCTCAGTGGTTAGGGGGTTGTCACTGCCGTTTAGTGGGTGGGCTCCAGGGGGCCTAGAAATCCTGGAATGCATGCTGTGTTGTCTATCATACATGACATTTGAATGCCCAGTTGGACATTTCTGTAGGTAAAGCTGGTTTATAATTATTTGAGCCTAGAGCATAACTCTTCATTTCAAAGTGCAAAGTATTTTTTTTTTTTTTTTTTTGCATGGGTTTAATAAGTTATTTTTCTAGAACTACAAGTTCTGGGTAAATTGAAGGAAGATTGGACTCCAGTAGGAACTTTCCTGAGACTTGCTCACCATTTTGAAAAATGTCACTAACAGCAGTGATGCTTCTGATACTGTGTTAGCAATACACAATGCTTGTGTCAGCCTTCATTTTCAGTTGTCACATTCTCTTTGATTTTATGGGTCTGTATGTAGAAACTACTTAGCCCTCATTTCAAAATGTCAACACTGTTCTTTGTTTTTTGACATCTTTCAGTTAAATATTGCCTAACTTCCCTTAAATTCTGACTTCTTCATTATATAAGGCTAGGTGCATACATTCACTGTCTTGTAGACCAGCTCCGCCTAAACATTTATATACTAATAGCCGTTGTTATTTCAGTTATTGATATTTTATTGTTTCTGTTCCAGTTAGAATGTTTATATTTTTGAAAGCATCTCTGCAGATAATATAACCTAGGTATAAATTTCATTGCTGCAGAGCAAAAGGATTATTGTTCTGTTGTCATTTGCAATTATTGGAGTCTATCAGTTAGCGCCCGGCAGGAGAGAGCGATTGCACTCCTAGGGGCAGTTCACAAATGAGAGAGTCTGACAGGTTTAAGGGAGCCAGTGAAAGGGACGATGAAGCCCTTACTACCCTGGACCTCCAAGGGGAGGAGGAAGGCTGCCTAACTGAGGCTGTGGGTAGCGTCTAGTCACTGAGGCTGTGCCTGGCAGGGAGAGAGCTAGAAGTGGGACTTCGCCTTTGTCTTCCCACCTTCCGATTCCTCTGATGCTGGTCCTTCACCAGAGCGGAAACCCAGAGAGATGGTGGGGAGCCCAGGTGCTTGCTGGTGTGAGTCATTGTTGCCTCAAGGCACCGAACTGAGTAGCCAGTAAAGGTAAATAGGCCTGGAGGGTGAAGGGGAACAGCCAGCGCAGGGAGCGTTGTGTCTGATTAGCTTTGAGAGCCACGATTCCGCAGAACATTCATCTCTCTCTCTCTCCAGTTCTCCCTAGATCTGTCCCTCGTGTGGTCTTCCTCTGGTGTTCTCTCATCTGAACTGGTGTTTGGACAGCAGCCTGCATTGTCATGCTCCTTTCATTGTTTTTTTGATTTGGTGTCACTTTTGGTCTGGACCTTTTCCACTTACAGCTTTGTAAGAAAGAGTGTGATAAAATCCATACAAGTCTGTAGTTATCTTTATTTTGATGGAGAAATGGGCTGGCCATAGAAGTCTGGGATAAAATCATTTTCTCTCAGATCTTTGAAGGCATTGCTTTCATAGGTGTTGCTAATGAAGAGTCTGAAGTCTGGCTTCGTTTTTACATGACCCATTTTTTTCCTGTCTCATATGCTTCTACTGTTCAAAAGAATTTATTGTGCTGGGTACTTATTTACTCTCAATATGGCTGTAAGAGCGTATCTTTCAACTCTTGGACATTCTTATATTTTGTGAACGTGAAAGGGAGGGAGGTTAGGTGGTAAAGGGTAGTGTTTGTTTACCTTTAGGTTGAGACAGCTTCTTAATCTTCCTGCTGTCTTTATTAGAACATTTAAAGCATTCTATTTGGATGAATTTTCCAATCATAATCTTGAGATTGTGATTAACAAACAAGTGACTTTCTTTTCATCTGCCTCTTGGCTTTACTTCAGGAACACAGAGTAATAAAATTCAAGAGAATCAAAGAATATAGTATTTATATTATGTGCATATTCCTTATTATATAATTTTCTATGAATTTGTTTTATGTTTGACTCTCCTGTGCATTAATGAAGCTGTTAATGGTAATAAGGCCAAGAGATCCTAAAATGACCTTGATATGATGAAATATAAACATCTGGCTGTAGAAAGAAATTTTCAAAAGAAATGTTCTCATTCAGCACTTTTGCTTATAGGCGTTAACATAATGGTAAAGATAAGAATAAAATGAAATGCTCTCACCTAATTAGTTACCAGCTCATTTAACTTGTGTGTGTGTATGTGTATGAATTCAGTCACTCAGTCGTGTCTGACTGTTTGTGATCCCATGGACTGCAGCACGCCAGGCTTCCCTGTCCATCACCAACTCCCAGAGCTTGCTCTAACTCATGTGCATCCAGTTGGTGATGTCATCCAATCATCTCATCCTCTGTCATCCCCTTCTCCTCCTGCCTTCAGTCTTTCCCAGCATCAGGGTCTTTTTCTAGTGAGTAAGTTCTTTGCATCAGGTGGCCAAAGTATTGGAGTTTCAGCTTCAGCATCAATCCTTCCAATGAATGTTCAGGACTGATTTCCTTTAGGATTGACTGGTTTGATCTCCTTGCAGTCCAAGAGTTTGGGATATTTTCTTTAATGCAAAATAGTATAAATTTTCAGTTAAAACCAGGTTAGGTTGAATATTTTAAGCAGTTTTAGGACAAAACCAAGAAGGGAGTAATGAGGGGAATTAACTTATGAGGTGAGTGTAAAGGTCAGAGAGAGGCCCGAATTTCATTAGTAATTTTTTGGCAGAAGTTGGTTCTTTTTATAGTGCAAGGCCCCCAGGCCCTGCTCCCTGCCCGTGTCAATATACAATGGTTTCAGTAGGTAGTACCATCTGTGTTTCTTCCCCCACCAAGGACCAAGTGACTGCCAATGAGAACATTTATACTTTTTACAAACCAGCTTCTTGTATTCTCATTAAAGATGGCTCTTCTCCAGCGTATTTGCTTAAGTACTGCACTTTTGACTTGGGTTTTTTCCCTCACCAGGGACTTTACTAGGCCCCCAGTGTTTTCATTAATTCCCGAATTATATATTGCTGTTCAGAGTCCTCACAGCAGAATAATCTCGATCTTCACAAAAATATATAGTCTAAAAATGTCAACTCTACATAATGTGCCTGAAATATTAATGTTTACCAGGTGCTGAGATATTGTTCTTCAGAGCATGAAGGTTAAAAAGGGATAACACTCATGGTTTTTGAAAGAAATGAGAAGGATTAAATGGCATTTTTAAGTGTTTGAAGTTTGAGCTCATCTTACTTCTTTTTCTGTATTTGTTCAGAGAATGTAAGCAATCTGCTTAAGGTCATTCAGTTTGTAAATGATGGTGTTTGAGTTCTAACTCAGCTCTCTGTCTCCAAACCCTTGGATCTTTACTCAGATACTTCCCAAGGTGTCTTTTTCCCCCCCCCTTGCAGGATCAGAACTGCTGTTTCTGGTATAAGAGCTCTTATTTAAAACTCTCTTATTAGTTATACTGAAGTCAGGAGTACGTGGGTCAAATCACATACCCCTGGAACTTTATTGTCTAGAGTGAAAACCTGACGTAAGATAACTTGGAGCATTTTTGTGATCTTCAGCAGTGGCTTTAAAGGGAAGTTTGTGGGGATTGTGTGGGAAACGGAATAGGAAATCTAAAAATGTCAGGACCTCATAATTGGAATTCTGAATTCACATAAACTGTAATAGAGTCTGTCAAACTGCAGAGGAGGTTATTGATCTCGTTTCCAAGTGCCTGCTCTGGGGGCATCTGTGCCAAGGGCTTCTCATTCTGAATCTGGCTAGGGAAAGCTGTCATTTAAAATAGCTCAACCCAGGTTTCTCTTTTACTGTTTCAACTTCTACTGTCTTTTTCTCTATTACTTATCAATTTTCAGAATTCTTTATATTCTGAGTATAGAAATATGTGCTCATAATACAGTCCAGAAACGTAAACTGGGCTGAAGTACTTATGCTTTACCCAGAGGGTATTGGCAGTGAATCCTGAGCAATTCATCCTTCTCCTTTCCACTTCTATTTTCCCCTGTTGATGATGCTATAAACACAGTTTGGTACCTTGCCTTTTTCCTGAAAAAGAAGCTCTATATCTTGAATACTTTCCTATTCAAAACACTTTTCTTAATACTTTCTAACAGTTGTGTACTCTTTTCTTAAATACATATCATAACTTAACATTTATGCTATGATGAGCATCTGTGTGTATCTTATGGGATAAGGGAAGGATTTCGCAATGTTTCTAGACTGAGAATAAAGAATGCACATATTGAGATTTGTAGTGTGTTGAATAATTCTTGAGCAAATGTACACACATATTCCTGTGAATAGTTTATAACAAATACACTTATCTCACTGTGTCCTTGCTAACTTTGAACGTTGTTTTTACGTTATTTTTTTTATCAGATATCTGGTCCTTACTATTACTCCATAGTTAGAGAGCTTTGTATATTTGACACACATAGTGACCTTTTTTTTTTTTTTTAATTAGTTAAGTTGCTTCCTTTTCATGTGTTTTTCAGACATCATTGAGCCCCATATTGTGAAGGCTCTTGAGGCAAGCTAAGAGCCAGGAACTCATATTGGTGTGTCTGAAAAGTCTAAGGTTTGTATTTATAAGATTGGCAGGTTGGTGATAGAGGAGTTTGGTAGTGTTTTGTTAGTCTAGGAGAGCATGAAAGTGGTTAAGGTAAAGATGGATGATGGAGAAACAGGAGGGTTGTAAAAGATGTGTAAGAAGTAGAATGAGAAGCAAGCAGGGACTGATTGGATGAGGAGGATTTAAAGATTCTTAGGATCTTGCTGGTGCCACTTGTGGGATGAGGAACCATTACCAAGATGAGAAAGAGGGGAAAGGTTTGGGTGTAGTCCAGTGAGGATTATTTTGGCCCTGAACAGAACACCTAATAGCTTAAACCACTGGACTTAGCTCACTTTACAAGGCACATTGGCGGAGTTGGTGGCTCAGATGCCATCATCATGCAGCCTCCTTTTGCTTGCTGCTCTTCCAGCCTTTGTTGTTCAGTTGCTCAGTCCTGTCTGACTCTTTGTGACCCCATGGACTGCAGCATGCCAGGCTTTCCTGTCCTTCACTATCTCTCAGAGTTTGCTCTAACTCATGTCTGTTGAGTTAGTAATGCCATCCAACCATCTCATCCTCTGTTGCCTCCTTCCACTCCTGCCTTCAATCTTTCCCAGCATCAGGGTCTTTTCCAGTAAGTCGGCTCTTTGCACCAGGTGGCCAAAGTTTTGGAGCTTCGGCTTCGGTATCAAGCCTCCTAGTGAATATTCAGGGTTAATCTACTTTAGGATTGACTGGTTTGCTCTCCTTGCCGTCCAAAGGACTCTATCTCTGGCAAGAGGCTTTTGCCTTCATGGTTGAAGTTACCTGCAGGTCCAGTATTTATTCCAGGAAAAAAGGAGGAGCTGTAGAGAGACTTTATTCAGGAAAGCAGTATCCCTCTCCATCTTGACTTCTTTCTATACCTTATTGACAAATTGTAACTATAAATAAGGTTGGGATAGTAGTTTTTTTCTTACTGATCTCTGCGCTAGAAAAAAGCGGAGAGAGAGGGATTTGGAATAGAAGTTAAGCCACTGACAGTCTGCCAACAAGAGAGCAGAATACAAATATACATTTTAATCATGTTTATAAAAGAGGCTTTTATGGAATGGAAAATAGCATGTAGATTTCAGAAGTTCTCAGGATTTAGCCACAAAGGTAGATGCAGTCTGCATTTGCTTCATATTCGCTCTTGTAACTGAAGGACTTCAAATTCCTGTTTCAAGGTTTTTCTTCCCGAGGACCCCACCCCGTACCTTCCAACTATAAGGCCAAACTCTCATGACATCCCATCATTCTGGTTCAGTTTATTGTTCTTAATTGCCCTCAGAATTCTCTTTGGTGTGCTTATCTTGTTAGTGGTAGGGTCCTTTGTCCACATTTGGAATTGGAATTCCAATTCCAGTCTGTGATTTATCAGATATGACCATAACCACATTTTTCAATCACCCTCTATATACCTTTTCATATCTGATGAAATAAATTGTTAGAACTAAATAAAATGTGTCTAGTAACTCACTTCCGACGATGGCTCCCTTCCTATCTCCCTCTCCACGATTTTGAGAAGAGGGCTAGCATCCAGGCAGAATACTGCTAAGGAATACTACTTACACCAGTAAGGAAGTGATCCCCTCCATGAAATTCACAGCCTCTTTCTCTAGCATCATGCTTGTTTTCCCATCAGTCTTCCTCTCCTGCCCTGACTTCAAGCAGATGGGGATCAAAGTCACACTTGAAAAAGCTTTCAGACTCCACCACCAATTACTTCCTCTCTAGGGAGAAAGGCTTTTAAGTCATTCAGAGCTTTTATAGTTTATATGAGTTATATTTTCATATATAACAAGTCAGTAAACATTATCTAATTTTTTTAGACCTTGTATAAATATAGTGATGTCTCTTTTGTACTATGATTTTCAAGGACATGATTCCTTTTTGAATTAAACAAAGTGATGACTAACAGCCGGAGAGCTAAAGACAGAGTTCTCTGTTCAGTACTCTCTTCAGAGGGTACCTGTCTTCCCCAGGGTCAATTCAGCATTCCCTTCACACCAAACACTTATGCAACACAATATAATCTTAAGTGTTTTGCTTTGGAACTTGTCACTCTCTGCACATTCAGCTAAATTTTTTGCCATTGTTGATGCATACTCGCTTATCTGCAGTGATAATAAGCATTAGCCCCGAGGTTGCTCATGGGAGTTCTGGGCCCTTGAGTGTGTGGCGCATGCCTGTGCCAGCATAGCTGAGCAGTGTGGTGGCCTGGGGGGCTTGTGTGCTGTTCTGTAGCAAACGTGGGTGGTGGCTTTGTCTTGACACCTTAATGGCTTGAGTTTTTCTCCCTTTTCTATGCATGTGCATCCTCTCCTGACTTTCCAGTTATTATATGTTGCATGCGAAGCATGGACCTGGTGAAAGAAAGCAAGCTGCTCATTTCTGGCAGCTCCTAGGACATTGTTTCAGGGTGCCTGCAGCTCAGTTGTGTTGACTGATAGCAGCAGGCTCTCCGGAAGGACTGGGGTGGAGTGTTGTTCTACCAGAGTTGTGTGCCAGGAGGTGCCTCTGGGGTTTCTACCTTAAGCCACAGGAAAACGCGTACAAAGCGTGAAACCTGATGGCCCAGTGCCTGCCCTCCACCTCTTCTTCCCCTACCTTCCCCCAGCGTCCCCCCACCATAAGTCCCCTTGTCTCCTGTCTCTCCCATTTCTTCCTTCTTCCCTGCCATCCCTCCAGCCTGGGACAGATTTCCCTGGGACAGATTTGGTATGAATGTTGCGAATCATGCAGGATGATACATGATACTGTCAAGATTTTAACACCGTAGGAACATTTGTGTATCTTTCGATGTAGGAATTCATTGGTCAGGATCCAGTTAGGAAAACAGTGACCCCAACGCAGTTTAACAGTGGGAATTAAATAGAGGGAACCTTGAAGGTATGGGAAAGCCAGAAGAGCACATGTGGATCCGTCACGCAGTGCAGCGGTCACCAACTTCAGGAAGCTGCTCCTGTCCCTTGGGCTAAAGGGACACAGGAAGGAATTGGTGTTATTGGAGCCGGGGAGGGGAGCTGCCTGGTGGGGGCTGGACTGTAGCAGAGGAGCTGCCTGGTGAGAGCAGAGTCCAGGATCTCGGGTCGCCCGCAGCAGGTGGAACAATAAAGGAGATGTGGTTTTCTAAAATATATATATCTTATACATATTATTTATCTGTATGTACGCAAAAGCTTTTCTGCTACATTTGATAAAGGCTTATTTTAGTAAGCTTGTGAATTTTTGCCGAACTACAAAATTGATGACATTTTGATTCCACTTATTTGACTTGGCATGAGTAGAATGCTAGATTCCTAATTAAAAGAGATATGTAACAAGCGGCAAAGGTTTACTGTATAGCATAGGGAACTATAGTCAGTATCTTGCAATAACCTATAATGGAAAATAATTTCAATAATATATGTATAAAGCTGAATCACCGTACTGTGCATCTGAAACATTGTAAGTCCACTATATGTCAATAAAATATATATATATTCAAAAAACAAAGGAAATGTGACTGCTGGAGGTGCTACCTGCAGGAGAGGATATGGGGGGAGAAATACCCTGAACTTTCCCTCCTTAGGGTTTTCATTCTCCTGCTCAGCTCCCACCAGCTGCCAGTCTATCAAGGAAGACTACCTTGAAAGGGGCAGGTAGAGGTGAGGGCAGGTAGAGTTTGAAGAGCTCTGGAGTTCATGAAGTCTGAAATTTTTACCAGGAAACTTCCTAGGAAAACATAGCAGTGGCTTTTCTGATGTCCTGCATACAAATAGTCAAACTGTAAGGATTCATCTGTGCTGTAAGTGTACTTTTAAAGAGGCTTAGTAAAATGCAGACTAAACCTGTTTTAGATATGCCTTGACTGAGCAGATTAAACATAATGAAAATAAGTTTTCCCCCAGATATTTTACAGATTGAGGAGAACCTCAGAATGCACTAACATACTTTGTAAACAGAGCTTTTCCAAAATTTGATAAACACAAACTAGATTTGTGCTTATGAAAAAAGTGGTCAATGAACATAGCTCTTAATCACTGATAGAAATAGGAATTTCTGCATTGTCTCTAGATAGTAAGGAGATGGAGTTTAGACTGAATTTCTTTCTTAGCCTTCAAATGAAAAATGTAGATGCAGAAGGTTGTGAAAGATTTAATAATCATCCGTTAACCTGACTGGGACTTTGGAAAGCAGATTCCATGTTCTTGCATTGAAACTCTTAATAGAACATGAAAAGCTATTGTAAGAGACTTCGGAAGAAGCATTTTTTTTTTTTCCGTGTGAATTCTTCAGAAACACAGTGTAGGGGAGGAAAAATAATTTTCCTTCTATCCTTCTAGGTTCTTGGCTGAGACAGTCCATGTAATAAAAGACAGATTAACAAGAGAAAAGCAAATGGAAGTTTTAATATCACATATACTTCCTGTGGACATGGACAGAGGAACCTGGCAGGCTACAGTCCATGTGGTTGCAAAGAGTCGGACACGATTGAGCAATTAGCACTCATTTTTTCATGCTTTCTATATACATGGAAAAGACTCCAGAAAACTACCCAAGTCACTCCCTGAAATGACCCAAGCTGCTGTCTTAAATATCATTTCCATCTAAAGACAAAACACATTTGGGGGAGGGAAGCCAGTTATGGGAGATTTTCAGGCAAAGCACAGTAAACAAGGGGATGGTTATTACTTAGATTTAAGGTAGTTGCCTTATCCATTGATAACTCAATGATAAACTCATTGGTAAGAGTTTCTAGAAACCTGGTCCCCTCCTTATTTCCTGGAATAGAGAGGGAGACACCCTTTTGCAATTGGAAATTTCCCTTATAAACATAAATGTCTTTCAGAAGGGTAACTTCTACTTGGTTTTCAGAGAGTCTGCTATTTCTTAAAAAATCAGCTTGAGATAATCCTTATGCCAAAGCAGCATATTTTGGGGGTGATATATTCTCCCCCTCAGTAACTTCTGGGTATAAATATCCAGATTTCCTAGATGTAGTTTCTCTTTTCCACCATCCACTGCTTCTGAGTTTGTCTAGTGTGGCTTGCTTGAAGCTGCTGGTTGCCTTGGTGCGTCAAACTCTTGAAGGAAAAGTAAGGGCATCATATGTTAGACATCGATGCAGAGTGTATGGCCTGTTAACCTGGAAATATTTTAACTTGCAGCCATCTCAGAGTAGAACAAAATGCTGTGGACAGCAGAGAGAACAGAGGGCACTCGGGACTTGGTTTCTATGAGACGTGGTAGAGCTGGGTTTCTGCATCTGATCTTGAAGACCTTTGAGCCTTGGTTCCCCGGTGGCTTCCCTGGTGGCTGAGATGGTAAAGAATCCCCTGCAATGCAGAAGACCCGGCTTCAGTCCCTGAGTCGGGAAGATCCCCTGGAGAAAGGGAATGGTTACCCACTCCAGTATTCTTGCCTGGAGAGTTTTATGGACAGAGGAGCCTTGTGGGTTACAGTCCATGGAGTCCCAAAGAGTTGGACACAACACTTGCACTCTTTCACTTGAGCCTTGGGGAGCCCTGGCTCCCCTCGGAGGAAAGCAGAGCATAGACTGGGTGCGTGATAGCCTATAGACACACCGTCTCCATTCTCTAAGATTGCACAGGCGTTTGCCAGCTTGAGAGGAAACTTTCTGTCCTTTCCTCTCTTTCTGTGTAAATTGAGGAGACATTCAGACTCCCTCGTCCTCTGACCCGGCAGTGACTCAGCGTCTATGGGCTCTGTCTGAGGGAGGGCTTGTCCTGGCACACAGCCTCAGCGGGGACTTCTGTCTTAGTCATGCTAGCTACTGGGCTGGAGAGTAAAGGCATTGCTCTTCTGGGATGTCTGTGAAACCAGAGCTTAGCTTCAGGCGATTACTGAAGTATGCTGATGTCAATTTAAAAAATGCACAAGTTATGAGTGAGGTTTTATTTGAGGCAAAATGAGAACTGCAGCCTGGGAGACAGCACCTTAGATAGCTCTAGGAAACTGCTCCAAAGAGAAGGGGGAAGTAGGGGGGAAGGTCAGTATATATGTGGTTTTGGTGAAGGGAGAGTACATGCCATCAAGCATATGTTTTTCTAGAAGGTTTCTGCCTAGTCACGAGGCGCAGTCATAACCATGAAGGATTTTAGTGCTTTTCTAGATAGGAGGAGATGCAAGAATTGGGCTTGTGAAACTGACACCTGAAAAATACCTCAGTATCTGAAGATCTTGACAGTTCCCCCCGCCAACCCTGAGCATAGAGTGCCTCATTTCTGTTCTCTACCCTGCACTCCTTTCAGGGACTGTTGAAGCTGCAGAAGCAGATGAGTTATTCTTTGTAGAGGTAGATGGCAAGTGCCATTTGTAGTTGGTACTCGGAGATCATCTCATGGCAAAGTACCCTGGAGCACCGGACTATAGCAGTTGTCTTCTGTTCCCAGCTATACTTCTGTTCTCTAGGCACCTTTTAGGTATTGGCCTTAACCAGCACTTCATGCCTTTACCGCTCACTGCAGCTACTCCTGTTCCATGCCATGAACATGTTGTTTGCTTCCCTTCTATATTGGGAAGCCAAACTTGCTTCAAGGAGATTAAGTAGATAATACTTAAGAGCAATAACTGATAATGCTGTCTGGGTTTGAAGAGTAACTTTACTCATTTCTGGCAGTGTGAGTTGAAGCAAAATTTTTGAAAGTGTTTTCCCGTGTGTTAAATTGGCATAATGAGAGTTTCTTTCCTATAGGGTGGTGTTAATGATTCAATGAAGGAAAAAAAAACTAAGTAGATCTGAGTATGTGCTGGCCATTTTTCTTTCTTTTTTTTTTTTTTTTTGAAATATTTTGTTTTACTTTAATTTTGAAGCAGTCTTAAGCAGTAATATAAAGTTTCATATATAACTCATTCACATTCTCCCCATGTTAGTATTCTACCACATTAGTTTTATCAGGAGAGAAAGAAAAATAGATACCAAAAGTAAGTTACCCAAAGTAAGCTGTAGACATCATGCCCTTTCTCCCTACATATTTTAATTGCAAAATACATTCTTTTATATAACCACTGGACATCAAGTTAATACAGTGTAATTGATATAGTACAGTGATCCACCCTACAGATAATATTCAAATTTTGACAATTAACCCATTAATTTCCTTTATATAGAAAATAGTATTGCATTTAATGGTTATAGATCCTTAGTCTCCTTATAGCTGGAAATATACTTTAGTTACTTTTTGTCTTTCATGACCTTGATATTTTTGAAGAAATAAAACACAATTCTTAGAATGTTCCCTAGTTTATCTCTGTCTATAATTTTCTCATAATTAGATTCATTTTATACATTTTTACCAGGAATATCAACCACAGAAATGATGTTATGCCTTGACCACAACATGTCCGGGGGCATGTATTACACTCTTTGTCCCATGACTGGTGATGTTACATTTGGTCACTTGGTTAAGGTAACATTGGCTAAGTTTTCCCATCATAACAATACATTTTGTTTTTTCTTTTTTTAATTAATATATATCCTTTCAGAAGGTGCTTTTGAAATTACTTGGATATCTTTTCTTCTCATAAAACTGTCACTTTCTAGTTTTAGCAAGTACTTGCCCAGTATTGCAGTAGTGGTTGCCAATCCTAGTGGTTTTTTGTCCCATCATTTCTTCTGCAATTAATAATTGGCATTCTATTGTAAGGAGAATATTTCTTTCTCTACATTTAATTTAGTTATTCATTTATTTATATTAATATGGACTTACACTATTTTTATTCTGAGTAATGATCCACTAATATACTATTTCTTTTGATCCTGATTTGATCAATGCTGGCCCTGTAAGTCTGGCTTCTGTGCTTTTTGATGTGCTCCCATGATTTTAAATGCTTCTTTGTTTTCTGATGGTGCAAGATGTTCTACATTCATCATGCACTTTGGTATTGGCCATTTTTCAAGCAAGTGGAATGATGTAAAAATAGTAAGTGTGATAAAATGGGAAAAGATAAGAGTTGTGCACATAATTATTGAAGAAGGTAAAAGATCCATCAGAGTTTGAAAGGAGTTTATCATAGACACCTTCTGGTAGGAGGTGAGTGAACTAGATTAGAAGAGGTGAATATATGGAACAATGGAGAAGAGAGACTTTTAAGTTCTGGTCTTTAGAATAGTGGTTCTCAAACTGCAGCATGCTAGTCACCTGAGCATCAGGCAGAGCTGGGGATGTGCTTCTGTTTGAGTCTGAAAGCCTGGGAACTGAGGGGTTGATGGTGTGTGTCTAAGTCTGAAGGCCCAAGAACCAAGAGCTCTGATGTCCAAAGGCAGGAAAACGATGGATATCCCAGCACAGGCACAGAGAACGAATTTGTTTTTCACCTTCTTTATTCTCCTTGATCCTCAGTGGATTGGGATCCAATGCCCAGCAGCAGTGGTGAGGACAGGTCTCCTGGTTCAAATGAGGGTGTTTGGGAAACACCCTCACAGACACACCCGGATACAGCTTATTAGCCTTTTCTGAGCCCAGGCAAGTCGATGTGTAAAATTAATCATCACATCACCTTTAGTGTTTTTTGTGTTCTGTGTCTTGGGACCTCATTTTTGACTGCATTCCACCTTTTTGATCTTGCTGTTCCTTACCAAGATGTAAGTCACTGGTCTGCCTCTTTCTTTACAGTTTTAGCTATATATTTGAAGGGCTACCAGCAGAGTCTATTTCACAACTTATATCACAATTCCCTTACTTCTATAATGATTCTCGGGCTGAATTTCTGAGTATACATAGCTAGTTTAAAAACTTGATGTGGCATTTTAAACCCCTTCTGATAGGTTTCCTGTTTCCTTTTACATCTAACTTGGGCTTCCCCGGTGGCTCAGTAGTATTGAATCTGCCTGCAATGCATGAGATGTGAGCTTGATCCCTGGGTCAGGCACATCCCTTGGAGAAGGAAATGTCAACCCACTCCAGTGTTCTTGCCTGAAAAATCCCAAGGACAGAGGAGCTTGGCAGGCTGCAGTCCATGGAGTTGCCAAAGAGTCGGACACGACTGAGTGAGTGAACAACAAACTCAGTTTACCTTTGAGATTTACAAAGCGTACCTATCAAGATTCTCAACATTTATAAAATATTTACTATTTTCATTGGTATTTGAGAGATTTATACCTTTTGCTTTAGGCTGAATTCAGTATACTATCTTTTTAGCATATGAAGCAATTTTTCTTCCATGAGGCTGTTAAATCAACTTTATATCTTTTTATTCCTTTATAACTTTTATTCCTTAGAGTAGGGATGAATAAACTTTGCTTACTAGATTTTATGGTACCTTTATCACTTAATATTTGAACATCCTCAGCACTTTAATATGACTAAATGTAATATGTAAGATGCAGTGCTGGCCATTTATTACCATGCATTACAGTAAATGTTCCACAAACTTAATCATGAAATTCTTGCAGATACATAAAGTCGCTCAGTTGTGTCTGACTGTTTGTGACCCCATGAACTGTAGCCCTCCAGGCTTCTCTGTCCATGGGAATTCTCCAGGCAAGAATACTGGCGTGGGTAGCCTTTCCTTTCTCCGGGAATCTTCCCAACCCAAGGATCAAACCCAGGTCTCCTGCATTGCAGGAGGATTCTTTACCATCTGAGCCACTAGGGAAGCCCAGTATGGGAATTCGCCATATTTCCTTACTCCTGAGTTTTTCGGATACATATATATTCCAGTTGTCTCCTTTGATATTTTAACTACTGTGATGTGCAGTACTTTGTTTCCTTCTGTTTCTTTAAACATCTGGGTCCCATGACTTTTTCTGGAATAACCTATATATCAGATCCTCCTGTTAGCTCTAGTTCCATAAAGTTTATTTCAGCCATTAATGCTTAGTCCTGAGTCATAGACAAAACCCCAAACTTCATTTAAAGTTGAGGATTCTCTCGTCTCTGTGAGGGCCACTTCATACTGAAGGCTGGAGTGTGATGGGTGGTGTAGTTTGTGGCTTCTGTCAAAGGGGAGACTAACTTCTAAAACATGTGGTCTCTTCTATTGATTTATAATGAAAAAAAGTGGTGGGAGGGGAAATAAAGCATGGGACATCTTTGTAAGAGGGCTAATTTTAATTGGGGTGATGAGAAAAGGCTTTATGGGGATAGTGGCATTTGAACTAATTCATAGATAATGCTTGAACAAATGGGATGGGTTCAAAGGAGGAGAAGTCGTGGCAGATAGGTTGGGAGGACTTTGTAATATGGTGAGATTTGCAGCATGATGGGCATTGGAGGGGATGAGTGATGAAGTATAGTGGGAAAGGTCAGATTGTAGATGTCCCTGTGTGTGTGTGTGTGTGTATGTGTGTGTGTGTGTGTTTAATTGCTCAGTCATGTCTAGCTCTTTGTGACCCCATGGACTCATGTCCATTGAGTCGGTGATACTATCTAATGATCTTATCCTCTGTTGTCCCCTCCTCCTCCTGCTCTCAATCTTTCTCAGCCTTAGTGTCTTTTCCAATGAGTTGACTCTTTGCATCAGGTGGCCAAAATGTTGGAGCTTCAGCGTCAGTCCTTCCAATGAATATTCAGGACTGATTTCCTTTAGAATGGACTGGTTTGATCCTTTTGCAGTCCAAGGGACTCTTCAAGAGTCTTTCTCAGCACCATAGTTCAAAGGCATCAATTCCTTGGTGCTCAGCCTTCTTTCTGGTTCAACTCTCACATCCATACGTGGCTACTGGAAAAACCATAGCTTTGACTACTTGGATCTTTGTTGACAAAGTGATGTCTCTGCTTTTTAATATACTGTCTAGGTTGGTCATAGCTGTAATTTATACAAAAGAGGTATTTTCTACTTAATTTATTACTTTCCATCCTAGTGAGTGCCAGTCTTCTAAAATGCTTCCTATGCATTAATACAGGACATCCAAGGATATGTAAAAATTCTTCTTCTTCATACTGAGCATGCTTTTATTGCAGGAAAGAGATGTGGTGCTGGAGAGGATAGTCACATCTCAGGCGAGTCCCTGGGACAGTCACCAAGTGTGTGGGTTCTTAGCTTTGTGCAGGAGAGAATTCAAGAGGGAGCCATAGTAAAGTGAAGAAGATTTATTTGGGGAGATACACACTCGGTAGAGTGTGGGCCATCTTGGAAAGCAAGAGGCCCCAGGGTATGGGGTGGTCAGTTTTTATAGGAGTGGGTAATTTCACAGGCTAATGAGTAGGAGGAGTGTTTTAGCTATTTGGGGGAAGGGGTGGGAATTTCTAGGAATTGGACCACTGCTCACTTTTTGACCTTTATGGTTGACCTTGGAACTATCATGGTGCCTGTGAGTGTGTCATTTAGCTTACTGATGTGTTACAGTGAGTGCATACTGAAGCTCAAAGTCTAGTGGAAATCAGTTTGCCTGACATCTTGGACCTGCTGGTTCTAATCAGTTTATATGGTGTCCTCAGGCTATGTCATTCTTTTAAAGGTTGTGCCTTGCCCGTGTCCTGTCTCACTTTGGTTGTTATCTGCATTGTTATGGCATGCTTTTTTGAAATGGGAACTCTTAGAAATAAATCTTCCAAAGATGTTTCTTCACTTTATTAGAAGTCAGTGATTTGTTAGGTTGAAATTGGTATAATTTATCTTTAAGGATCCCTTTTAGAGTAAAGGGTAAGAGGGTATTTGTTTTAACTTTAAAATTATGAAAACTTACACTGATTTTAGAAGATGAATTTAATATGAATGTGAAACCCAGGTTATGTCTGGATTGTATTTCTACTCAACTAGTTCTCTTGTATTTGTGATACTTGACCCCAGCTTGAAGGTGTTGGTTCTTTTCAGGCAGGGCTGTTCTCTTCCTATTGGGGTCTCTGTATAAGGAACTGGAAGTAGAAAGCTGTAGAGTCAGCTTTGGGTTGGGTTTGTGTTCAGTCCTGTTCTCATCTTGGTGCCCCAGTTGCTTAGAAACTGGATTCCTGCCTTACTAATCTAGGATCGTGTATTTGCTGGGTATCTGAGTTTCCTTTCAGATGCAACAAACTCATCTTGAATTCCTTGCTGTTCTTTTTGTCAGACCTCTTGGCTCATAATACCTTCCAGCTTGCCTTACACCTGGATCCTGTTTTCACTTTCAACTTTTGGCTTTTGAATGCTCCCCCTTCTCCACACTTGCCCTTTGATGTTGTAGACTCATCTTCCAGTTGGATCTGCTGTTAGACCTAGGTCTCTTTTCTTGCTTTTGTATTCTGATCTATGTGGAATTTCAAGTCAAGCCTTCCATTGTCTGTCATGTCAGATGGCTTAATTTTATGGTTGAAATTACTTTTCCTTTGTTAGGTGTGATAGCATGATAGCATAATTCCTCAAGGAAGTTAACTCTTTGTTAGGCATATCACACATGCCTTGTATGCTGTGTATTTTCAAATATTGTCCATTGTATCAGACTGTAGCCCCCGGTGACTCAGACTGTAAAGAAAGTGAAAGTCACTCAGCCAGAATACTGGAGTGGGTAGCCTTTCCTTTCTCCAGGGGATCTTCCCAACGCAGGGATCAAACCCAAGTCTTCTGCATTGCAGGCAGTTTATTAACCAGCTGAGCCACAAGGGAAGCCTAAGAATACTGGAGTGGGTAGCCTATTCCTTCTCCAGCGGATCTTCCCAACCCAGAAATTGAACCAGGGTCTGCTGCATTGCAGGCAGATTCTTTACCAACTGCCCAGATAGTAAAGAATCGGTCTGCAATGCAGGAGACCTAGGTTTGATCCCTGGGTTGAGAAGATCTGCTGGAGAAGGAATAGGCTACCCACTCCAGTATTCTTGCCTGGACAATTCCATGGAGAGAGGAGCCTGGCAGGCTACAGTACATGGGGTCCCAAAGAGTTGGACACAACTGAGCAACTGACATACATACATTCTTTGTAGCAAGTACTAGCTTTATCTCCTTTATTGTTTCCCTCTCCAAAGGGTGTCACTTTATTATCTGCACACAACTTGTCTCATGATTTCAGACCAAGGTATGTATATATGTGTGTATATGCCAGGTCTGTTGCTGAATAACTTAAAGCTCTTCTAGATCCCTTGGAGTAGGAAATGGCAACCCACTCCAGTATTTCTTGCCTGGAAAATTCCACAGACAGAGAAGCCTGGCAGGCCATAGTCCATCGGGTTGCAAAGAGTCAGATGCAGCTGAGCACACACACACGAGTTTAACTCAGGACACATTCGAGAATCAGAGATGAAACTTAAGACTCCATGTCCTAGCCCCTGCTACTCTTTGATTCATGTACCTCTTTTTAAGAAAAAATCTTTAAAAAAAAACAGGTTTTTTTGAAAATTATTGTTGGTTTTTTGATGCTAATGCAAAACCCATTAATGTGAGGTAATGAGTAAGCTGATGATCTTCATCTCTGTTCTCTTCTGTCCCCTGGGAAGTACCTCTGTACTGCATAAGCTAAGCCTGATTCTCATGATAGCTCTCTGCTTTCTATGGCTGAGTAGTGACTTTATTTGCCATGGGGCTATTGTAGTTGCTGTCTGGAGGCTTAGGGATCCTGGAATATAGGGAAATGATGAGAATTCTTCTTGAGCCATGAGGGCAGAAGGAAGTATCTTCCAAATATGTGAATGATTAAAACCTAAATTTCTAAAGAAAAGAACGAAAAAGTAATATTGACAAACTAGTATGCAGACTTTTTTTTTTTTTTTTTAAAGCGGGCACTTAAAATCAAAAGGGAGAACATTGAATCACTTAATAAGTCTACTAGTAGGACTAGTGCTCCCTTTTAAAAAAACCAATTTATGGTAACACCATTTCTATCATGAAATAGAATTCATAGATGATATATCTAATATTTATTTAAGCATATTTAAATGTAAAATATAATTATACAATATAAATCAATGTAATACATTATAAATCAATGTAATACCCTATTTATAGAATAAAGAAGTACAAATGACTTGAGAAAGTAATGTGTAAATCAGTATTCAATTAACTTGGGCATAACTACCCTGAAGACAACATTTAAAAGGGATGCACTCATATTTAAATTGAAGGACCATGTTTGGCAATCATCAGTGCAGACTGCTATAACTATGTGCTATTGTTGATTCCAGTATTGTGGCCAGTAACACGATTTTCCAAGCCAGCAGATACAACCACTGATAAATTTTCTCGTAGAACAGAATACCACCATTCATGGATTTGCATAGCGGTTGTATTTCGGAAAAACTGTCTATTAAAACCATGCAAAAATACTTCACTTATATAAACTTGGCTTAGTGTTAGGCTCAAACAGTAGGTGAATTTTCTGTTAACAAGAATGTCCTGGAAGATGCTTGAAGCCCCAGAGTGTCCTTCATGTAGCAGATCATCTAGTAACTCTAAGTTCTGCTTACCTAATGCCAGATGTACCCTTAGTCACTGGGACAACAACAGATAACCCCATAGATTTCCAAACTCTCAATGAAGGTGGGCTATGGCCACCTTAGAGACCCTCTAATCCCGTCTTTTGGCTGGTGCTTACCTGTGGGGGAGCTGCCTTGGCGCAGGAGGAGGTGGGTGAGGACTCCCGTGACCCTCAGTGTGAGAACTTTCCTTAAACCAGATCCAGGGACCTGTCATTCATACACATCAATGTCTCAAATACGCATCATATTCTTGATAATAGTATTTACTTTTCTCTCCAGTAGAGTTCTGCTGTAGAAATTTGAACTTGGACATTAGAGCTAAAATCTGGGTAAGGTAGGTTACATGTTACATTAGAAGCACTTCTAGGGTTAAAGTTTTGTGTGGTAAGGCAGTGACTTCTAGAAAGGAGCAGATCTAGTGCTTCCACCATAGGGTGGGTGGGTGTGTATATTTACACTTTTTCCTTTTTTAGGTTTTTGAAATTTATACACTTTGGCTACACCATGTGGCATGTGGGATCTTAGTTCCCTCACCAGGGATTGAACCCCAGCCCCCTGCAGGGGAAGTACAGAGCCTTAACCACTGGACTGCCAGATAAGTCCCTTAACTCTTAGATATGGATTGATTTATACTTGGATGTCCAGTGTAGATTGAGGTTTTTTCCTTAAAACACACGCAGTCACACTCCCAATGCGTGGGCACTGGGAGGAAGTTCCTTCTGCTTCGGCATGATGGCCTTGTACATGTGACTGGCTTTGCCAAATAGGATTTCACCAAACAATCCAGTCACAGCTGGGTTGATCCAGACCAGAAAAACTGTATATTTGGTTCATAGGATTATGAGGAATAATATTTCTCGTTTAAATCCCTTAAGTTTTAGAGCAGTGTATAACACAGCTCAAGCTGACTAGCATAAGAATCAGTTCAGATAGGAACAGCAGAACCATTCAGCTGGAATTGTTAGCTACTACAGGATTGTTCCTTAGCTATTGTTTTGAGACGACTTGTTACACAGTCAAAGTTAATCGATACATATTTGTGTGCAATAGAAGCTTAGCTCTTGTTTTCTCTCTATGCCCACTCTTATTGGTTGCCAAAACTGTAACCATCTCCCTAATCCCTCTCCCTTGAGGTGTAAAATCTTACAGTTCCTTCCCTTCTCTTGCCTCTCTGTGATGCTTCTAGTAACATCTTTATAGTCTGTTGCTGCTTTCAGTTCCTGAAAGCAATAAGCCCTTCTTAGAACCATCTGGCCAAGCATGCCAGTTGCACTGTAGACTGTTATAACTCAACCTCCAGATCTCCATAATCACGTGTGTAACTTCGCAGTGGGGCTTTACCACGAGAAAGATTGTCATATAGTGGAACAAATATTAAATTTGAAGTCAGAGTAGTTGAGTATAACCTGGCTAATGGTTAGTTGTGACCATAAGAACTTTCTCTAACCTCTTCAAAATCTGTGTTTTCAGCTCTTTTCACCCATCGTTTATTTTCTGTTTCAGACTTTGGCTTTGTTCTCTTCACTTTCAAAATGTTAACTGCATTTAACAGCCTAGGCCTTTTCTGCTTCCATCTCCTGTTAACTTGCAACCCCCAATTCACTGATACAATTTGTATTTCAGAGTAGGGTCCTCCCTGATTTATGCTGGGCCTTGTGGTCATTCATAATCTTTGATTCTGCCAAATGCTGCATTCAGCAGATCAAGCTGGACTAAACATGTCCTGGTCAAGATTTTTTTAGTTGCAAGTAATAAAATCTACTTGAAGGAGCTAAGAAACAAAAGGAGTAGTGATATTATTATCAGGGAAATGTCTCATAGTGCTCAAGGGCAGGGTAATCAGCCAGGCCTCGTGAAAGCCTTGACTTGGGAACTGGAAACTCTTAGGAACAAAGGCAGCCAGATTTGTTTTTCTGTCTGGGGCTGTATGACCTCTCCCGTTTGTCTCTGGTCTCATTCTTGGTACTGCAGTCTGGTTCACCCAGTTTCTTCATGCCTACAACTATGATACAGCCTTGAACTTGACGTGTTATTAAACTAACTACCAACAGACTGCCTGGAAGAGGTAGTACTGGATCCCTTGGAGAGGGAAACTCTGACCTAGTTTAAGGGAGGTATGCTGAGAAGTGTGATAAAAATGTGAAAGGTTCATGTGGGATACACATGGGGCTGCCTCTGGCCAGGACAAAGAAATTCTTACCAGGACCTGCTGTGAATAGGGCAGACAGACATGGGTGTTTTCTTTTTTTCTGAATAAACTGATTTTTGCCTCTCTTGCCCTTGATTTGTGAAGTCAGAATTCAGAGTGGAATCTATGGGCTTGTGGGTGAAAAAAAGTTTTTTCAGTATCTTCTCTTAACCTTTGTGCATACCTGATGATAACAGTAGAACTATCCTTGGATACCTGCACTGTTTGAAACTGTCTTGTTGGTCCTGTGGAACTCCAGTGACTGAGGGTGGCAAGATAAAGTCTATCTAGTAGCTGAGCCAGGAAGAGTGGTACTATAGTACTTCTAGCAAGAAAAGTGAAAGTGGCTCAGTTGTCTCCAACTCTTTGTGATCCCATGAACTGTAGCCCACCAGGCTGTCTGTCCATGGACTTCTCCAGGCAAGAATACTAGAGTGGGTGGCAGTTTCCTTCTCTAGGGGAATCTTCCTGACCCAGGGTCAAACTGGAGTCTCCTGCATTACAGGCAGATTCTTTACTGTCTGAGCCAATCTGGCAAGAAGGGATACAAAATACTGTTCTGTTTAGTAGCTCTCAGCTCTTCAGTGGAAGTAAGAAGATTGGGCTCAAGTACTAGGATGTAGTCAGTGTGAGAAATCGATGATGCGGCTTCCTTCATTTCTCACTCAAGGCAGGGCTGGAGAAGGAGACAAACTTTTTTGCTGCCCCATAGTTCACAACCATGGTTTCACATTAGTGTCATCTGATAAGCCTTTAAGAAAAGCCTCATCCAGACCAAGTGAATCAGAACTCTGGAGCTTGTCCTTTTTCTAAGCTCTGTAGATGATTCTAACATCAGTCACAATGAGAGATGACTTCTCTATCCTTTCTTGTTCCACTTCTAGGCTGGCGCATTGTTCTGTCTAAGGCTTTTATGTTCTGCTAAGATTTCTGGGTAATCTATGTATCTAAAATGTGCTGGCTGTATGGATAAAAGGTTTTATTCACTTGTTAAGCAAATAGAAAAGATGAAACTTGACAGATGGGAACTAGATATGCAGAGCCTTTTGCAGGACTTTGGGCTTTATTCTGTAAAATGAGATCTAGTGAAGAGTTTTAAAGAGAGAAGTATAGCAAGATCAGGTGAGTGCTTTTAGAAAGATTCTTCTGGGCAAAAAAAGGAAGGATAGATTAGAGGAAGGCAAGGTGAGTATCTGGGGAAGTCCTAGCAAAAACATGACCACCTGAACTAAAGTAGTTGCTGAGTAGGTGGATTAAAGAGTTACTGTGTTGACAGGATGAATAGGATTTGATCATGGATGGGATGAGTGTAAGAAAAAAGGTAGCGGTTTATGGTGACTTCCATGTGTTGGGGTGAATGGTGGTGGATTTCTTCAAGTTGGGAATGCAGACGAAGCAGAGTTCAATCTGAGACTAGTGTAATCTGGGCACTTTGATGGGACTCACTGGCTCTTGAGGCCTAGGCTGATTCAGACTAAGTCCCTTGGAAGGGTCGGAAGCTAATAGTGTTATAAGCAGAGGTGTGGTTTTTTGTTTAATTTTTATTTTATATTGGTATCTAGTTGCAACAATGTTGTGTTAGTTTCAGGGGTACAGCAATGTAATTCAGTTATACAAATACACACCTATTCCTTTTCAGATTCTTTCCCCATTTAGGCTCATAGAATGTTGACTAGAGTTCCCTGTGCTATACAGTAGGTCGTTGATAATCTGTTTTGTATATAGCAATGTGTATATGTTAACTCCAACCACCTAATTTATCCCCCCCTTTCCTCTTTATTAACCATAGGTTTCTTTAAGTCTCCCAGTCTATTACTGTTCTATAAATAAGTTCATCTGTATCATTTTTTTTGCTTCAGTATATAAGTGCTATCATGATATTTGTCTTTCTCTGACTCACTTCACTTAGTGTGATAACCTTTAGGTCTCTTCGTGTTGCTACCAGTGGCATTATTTCATTTTTTTTAATGGCTGAGTAGTATTCCATCATATATATGTACCACACCTTCTTTATCTCTTCCTGTGTCGATGGACATTTAGATTGCTTCATGTCTTTGTTATAAATAGTGCTGCAGTGAACATTGAGGTCCATGTATCTTGTCAAATTATCATTTTCTTCAGATACATGCCCAGAAATGGGATTGCTGGATCATATAACTCTATTTTTTAGTTTTTTAAGGAACTTCCAAGCTTTTCTCCATTAGTGGCTATACCAAATTGCATTCCCCCAACAGTGTAGGAGGGTTCTCTTTTCTCCACACCCTTTCTAGCATTTTCTTTTTTGTAAATTTTTTGGTTGATGGCCATTTTGACAGGTGTGAGGTGGTATCTTATTGTACTTCTGACTTGCATTTCTCTATTGATTAGTGATATTGAGCATATTTTCATTTGTCTCTTGGTCATCTACATGTTGTCTTTGGAGAAATGCCCATTTAAATCTCCTACCCATTTTTTTTTGGATTGAGTTGTTTTTTATATTGAACTACATGAGGTGTTTGTATATTTTGGAGATTAATCCCTTGTTGGTCACATCATTTGGAAGTATTTTCTACCATTTGGTGAGTTGTCTTTTCATTTTGTTTATGGTTTTCTTCATTGTGCAGACGATTTTGATTAAGTTCCATTTGTTTTTTATTTCTTTACTCCAGCAGATGGATCAAAAAAGAACTTCTGTGATTTATGTCAGAGCATCCTGCCTGTGTTTTCTTCCAGAAGTTCTATATTCTGATCTTACATTTTAGGTCTTCAATCCATTTGAATGTGGTGTTAGAGAATGTTCTAATTTCATTATTTTACAAATAGCTGTCCAGTTTTCCCAGCACCACTTACTGAAGAGATTGTCTTTTCTCCATTATATGTTCTTGCCTCCCTTATTGACCATAGGTATGTGGGTGTATTTCTGGGCTTTTTTTATCCTGTTGCATTGATCTAAAGTCTTTGTGCCAAAACGGTAGTGTTTTGATCACTGTAGTTTTGTAGTATAGTCTGAAGTCAGGGATGAGATGGTTGGATGGCATCACTGACTCTATGGACATGAGTTTGAGTAAGCTCCAGGAGTTGATGGACAGGGACGCCTGGTGTGCTGCAGTCCATGGGATCACAAGCAAGGAGTTGGACATGACTGAGCGACTGAACTGAACTGAAGTCAAGGAGCCAGGTTCTTCCTCTGTTTTTCTTTCTCAAGATAGATGCAGATTCCAAAGGTAGATGATATCCTGTTCTTTTGAAATAGGATCATATCTGATTAGAGGAAGTAGTTCACTAGATCGGAGTCAATTTACCTGGCAACCAAAGGTCTTTGGAGGCCTTCACCTGGAGCTACCAGATACTGTTGTTAATCAGTAGTACACCTCAGGTTTATCATCTCTTTGTGTTGTAACTTTTTGACAGTAGAAAGTGACATATCATAGGCCAAAACCTTATAACCATGCCATCAGACTATTTATCTTCCTTCTAAACTTAACTTTTTTTTAATGTTTATCTTAAGCATGTTTATTAAGTAAAGACGCTGTTTTTAACAAACAGGTCAGAATTTAAACTTATAAATGATGGTTGAACCCTTCAAAGTACTCTTATTTTTAAATTTTATTTTTTTTCCCAATTATTTTTATTAGTTGGTGGCTAATTGCTTTACAATATTGTAGTGGTTTTTGCCATACATTGACATGAATCAGCGATGGATTTACATGTGTTCCCCATCCTGAACCCCCCTCCCACCTCCCTCCCCATCCCATCCCTCTGGGTCATCCCAGTGCATCAGCCCCGAGCACTTGTCTCATGCATCCAACCTGGACTGGCGATCTGTTTCACACTTGATAATATACATGTTTCAATGCTGTTCTCTCAGAACATCCCACCCTTGCCTTCTCCCATAGAGTCCAAAAGTCTGTTCTATACCTCTGTGTCTATTTTTCTGTTTTGCATATTGGGTTATCATTACCATCTTTCTAAATTCCATATATATGCGTTAGTATACTGTATTGGTGTTTATCTTTCTGGCTTACTTCACTCTGTATAATGGGCTCCAGTTTTATCCATCTGGTTAGAACTGATTCAAATGTATTCTTTTTAATGGCTGAGTAATATTCCATGGTGTATATGTACCACAGCTTTCTTATCCATTTGTCTGCTGATGAGCATCTAGGCTGCTTCCATGTCCTGGCTATTATAAACAGTGCTGCAATGAACATTGGGGTACATGTGTCTCTTTCAGATCTGGTTTCCTCGGTGTGTATGCCCAGAAGTGGGATTGCTGGGTCATATGGTAGTTCTATTTCCAGTTTTTTAAGGAATCTCCACACTGTTCTCCATAGTGGCTATACTAGTTTGCATTCCCACCAACTTTTTTTTTTTTTATAGCTCTTTCCATTATGGCAGATACATGTATATAAGTGGGTGGCTTTCATCCTCTCTCCATCCTTATATATTGAGGGTAAGTTTCTTCTGTGTGTTTTAGTATGGAAGAAAAATATCTTGTTTACTGAATGAGTACAGTCTTTTGCCTAGCGAAATTCATTCAGAAATGAGAGTCATCTGGCATTCACAGAAAGCATCGTTCCTTTAATGAAGCCTTTTGCTTTTCCAACTACAGTATCCTTAGCCAGTTCTAAAAATCAACATAATCTCTTAAGTACCTTAGTCATATGAAATGAAGGCATTGTTTTCCTTTGTGCCTTTTCCCACACTCGAATGTAATAGCTGTGTTTTTGATTTCTGCCCCTGATTGTGGTTCCCTTTTAAAAACACTTCCCTGGTGGTGTGGTTACTAAAAAGCTTAGCAGTCTCTCTAGCTTATTTCCTCTTAATTGTCTGTAAAGCCAAATTATGATTGTTTTCAAACTAAGCTTTCCCCAGGCTCTTACTGGATAATGTAGACAAATGTTTCCTTTCCTCGTCTTCTTTCTCCCCCTTTATGCCTCTATCTGTATTTGTTTGTATAATGGCCTTTGAACTTCTAGAGAGCATGTTGAAATAACACTATCAACATATCAGCTTTCTCACTTTTCATTTTAATGTATGTATTCACATAAACTTACCATATAAAGGATGTGCTTTATTTTTCATATGCCACAATATTAGCATTGTCTACACTGGACTTAGTAACGAGCTTAATTGACTTTCCCATATTGTCATATTTCTAGTTGTTATGATTATTTTGATGTTAAGCATCAAAGTCTCTAAGATAGCTAAAGAAGACAAGAGAAAGGCTTCATGTTATCAGGGGCCTTTCACTGGGTTTCAAGGCAAGCCCTGAAACTTGGCAGAACAAAGCTGCAAAGCCGAGCTTTAAGCAGAAGAGAGATCATGAGGGTGGGCTTACCCTGTTGCACCAGGTTCCTTTCCTTTGCTCCCCTAGACTCACCTTCTACTCTTCTCCAGTCTGCTCTCTGCCCCAGGGGCTCACCGGTGTGGACGTGTGCTCTCCAGCTTCTGGTTGGAGTCTGGCCCATGGGAACCTGGCAGAAGGTAGGAGGAGGAAAGACGTCTAAGCATTCACTCTGTCTCCCCATGAAGGTCATCTGGAGGAAATTATGTGCCTTAGCTGAAATTCACTGCTCTGCACAAAGTAACCAAGTGTGTGATGATCCCACGGGTTGCAGCAACTGCCCCTTCCCAGCTACCTTTGCAGCCTGGGGGGAGGTAAGAGCTCTGGGGCTGCTGGTACGGGCCATGGTTCCCTTACACCCCCTCCTTGTCAATCACCCTTGTGTGAATAAACCCTCCTTTTATTATCTCATTCTGAGTGTTGCATCTCTTGTGTGTGTGACCCTGACTGATGTGTTGTTTATACTGGATAGTTTGCTTAGAATAGAAGAACATTCCGGGTGCCATGTGTGCGTACTAAGTCGCTTCAGTTGTGTCTGACTCTGCACACCTCTGTGGACTGCAGCCTGCCAAGCTCCTTTGTCCATGGGATTTTCTAGGCAGGAACACCGGAGCGGGTTGCCGTCCCCTCCTCCAGGGGATCTTCCCATTCCAGGCATCAAGCCCAGTTCTTTTGAACTAGGAGCCCAGTCTCTTAGGTCTCCTGTATCAGCAGGTGGGTTCTTTACCACTAGCACCACTTGGGAAGCCCTCTGGGTACCACTTATATAGGAATTAGGCTCTTTAAATTTGGGTTTAGTTGACTCTGGCTGAGGTTATTCAGTTCTTCCTTATTATGATGGTTTTAGAAGGGGTAGACAGGAATCCAGGTCAGTTTTTTGGGCTATTTTATGGTGTGCAGAGAAGATAGTTTTTTTTTTTTGATACAGTCAAATCTTTGGATCTTCTCTCTTTTATTTTCACCAGCTGCTTGCAGCAAAGCTTGAAGGAAATTAATATTCCTCCAAAAACCTAATAAATACCCAGTTTTCATTTTTATCTCTACTTTGATAAATTGGTTTAAAAGAAAATGTGTTTTTCTATGAGGTGTAGATTTAAATGGAAAGTTTTCTACGGTGATATCTACATAATCATGTAATTCTTCCCAATCCTTTAGTTTAATATCAAATGTATCATATTAAATTTTATATAATTAGGTTTGCTTTTCCAATTTTATGGTAGTGAGCTTGGATTTTAATGATTGTTAATTTGCAATAAGGTTTTGCTCTGTGCTCAGTTGATAAAGGATCTGCCTGCAGTGCTGCAATTTGTAATAAATGTATCAAGTAGGGGTATACTGGCTTATCTCTTTTATTTTCCTTGTAGAGTATTAGATAACATTTATTCTTTGAAATTAAATTTTGATTCATTAATAAATTTTTATTGATAGTTGATTTAATATTCCAGAAAATATAGAATTAACTGAAATAATTGACATTTTGAATATTCAGGTTTTTTCATAAAGGGACGTTCATTTGCATTATTTCTTACACTCTCATAATGCTGCATAATTTTGTTTATTGCAAATTCTTGCTCAGTATTTTATCAGTTTTCTTGGTTTTGTGTGATGTCTGCCTTGCTTAGTTGCTTAGTTGTGTCCGACCCTTTGTGACTCCATGGACTGTAGCCTGCCAGGCTCCTCTGTCCATGGGATTTCTCAGGCAAGAATAGTATTGCAATTTCCTTCTCCAGGGCATCTTACCAACCCAGTGATTAAACCTGTGTTTCCTACTTAGCAGGCAGGTTCTTTGGCATTGAGCCACCAGTGATGTCTGCCTACTTGCTGGTATACAAGAATGCAGTTTTTACTGTGTACATGGCTTCACTAAATACTGTTAATTTTGCCTTTATTCTGTAGATACTATGTCTCCAAATAATAGTCATTTGTGTTATTTCTTACTCTAGTACGTCTTTCATATCATAGTAATGAGAATTTTCAAAGGAGTATTAATGATGGTAGTAGACTTCTTTTTGAAGCTGATGTATTTGAAGAGAAGTTCTGCAATTTAACCTGGTGAAGTATGTTTTAACTTTGGTATAATACATTTTAACCATGTTTATCAACTTTTATTTTTAAAATATCTTAATTTTAAAAATAATGGGAAAATTGCTTTATAATTTTTTCCCCTAGATATTTTGTACAGTAGCAAAACCCACTTAAGTTGGAGGCTGCCTCTCTCTGTGGTATGTGGTTTTTGGAGGTAACTTTTATTAGTCTTAGGTATGCTGTTGTTGGCTTCCCAGGTGGCGCTAGTGGTAAAGAACCCACCTGCCAATGCCGGAGACATAAGAGACACAGGTTTATTCCCTGGGTTGGGAAATACCCTGGAGGAGGAGGGCATGACAACCCACTCCACTCTTCTTGCCTGGAGGATCCCACAGATAGAGGAGCCTGGTGGGCTACAGTTCATAAGGTCGCAAAGGTCAGACACAACTGAAGCAATTCAGCATGCCTGCTAGTGTTACATTCTCAGATAGGCTAGTCCAGGGAATCTCTGCTGTTTATGTCTCTCCCTTAAGGAGTTTTGGTATCGCTTTTGGCTGCCTTGAGCCTACTCTCTACTCTGATATACAGTAGAACAGAACAGAATGAAGCAAAGAAAACCAAAGGAATCTGGGAGATGGTGACTGTGGATTTTTATTTTCAGTGTCATTTTTGTAGAATGCCATGCTGTATGTTTTTTATTCAGAGTTAAGAATAAATTCCTCTTAATGCTTGTACTGGAGTTATTTTTAAGTATGTTATTTAGTGATGGTTGGAGGTGATGTGGGGTGGTAGTGGAGATGGT
This sequence comes from Muntiacus reevesi, assembly GCF_963930625.1. NCBI lineage: Eukaryota > Metazoa > Chordata > Mammalia > Artiodactyla > Cervidae > Muntiacus > Muntiacus reevesi. The sequence continues at coordinate 82,641,805 of NC_089254.1, read as the reverse complement.
CAATATTACAACTTGAAAGTGGATCTACAGTTATCAGAGTAAATGTATTATACAAATAAGACAAGCCTGGCACATATATACCTATGTAAACATCTGATAAATATTTAATCTCTTGGCTGACATAACAGTGTTATAATCTTTATTGTAAATAAAATCAAATTGATTAGTTAAATTTTTATTGGTACTTTTATAAACTGGATGCTGTTAATTATCTTTGCTACGACTGAATAGTTTATCCTTGAAAAATGGTCTATGTGGAAAGTGAATAAGAGTATAAGGTGTAAGATAATCTGTTTTATATAAAATCTAATACTGTGTATAAATTCATTTTCACATGCAGTATTGCTTTTGAACAAGAAATGGAGGGATTAGGTAATTTTCATTTCTATCACTACAAGTAGATGTGGCTAAAGAGTCTTAAGTTTTCCATTTGTTGTCTTTATTTTGTATCTTGTCAAAATGTAAAATCAAAGGTAACTTGCATTCTAACACTTAAGGTATTTGTTTTCCCATAATATAAAATTTATAAAAATTTAGTTCTATTTCTTGGTTGTTGTTTTCTTTAAAATGGAAATTGCTTACACTGATAATTAATGTTTGCCTATCTGTAGGAAAGTGCTTCAAAATTTTTTCCATGTTATGTTATACTTGGAGATATGGTATTTGTGTACTTCCAGGTAACCAGAATGGAGAAGGCAATGGCACCCCACTCCAGTACTCTTGTCTGGAAAATCCCATGGATGGAGGAGCCTGGTGGGCTGCAGACCATGGGGTCGCTAAGAGTCAGACATGACTGAGTGACTTCACTTTCACTGTTCACTTTGATGCATTGGAGAAGGAAATGGCAACCCACTCCAGTGTTCTTGCCTGGAGAATCCCAGGGACGGGGGAGCCTGGTGGGCTGCCGTCTGTGGGGTCGCACAGAGTCGGACACGACTGAAGCGACTTAGCAGCAGCAGGTAACCGGAAAGGCTAACCTCATTTGACTTGATAGAACCAAGTGATTCTTGCTCCCCTGGGCCTAGCCTTGTTCTGGTTCATGGGGCATACGCTGTGGAGTCTCATGACAAGTTTAGCCAGCATAGCGATGCAAGTTCAAGACTGTTCACACAGAAAGCGCTGTAGGAATAGGTCCAGTCACTGAATTGTTCTTCCTTGGCTGAGGACTCTGACTCAGATAGTTTTTCACTCTTCTCCCAACTCCGCAGTGGCTCCCTAATACTCACAGCAGAAAAACCGAAGTGCTTCGAGTGACTTCTGAGATGTCGGCCCTTTGACTTTGCTCCTTAGGGATCTCTGCCTCCCTTCTTTTCCTCTCACCACTGGGCTCTCTACTGCCTCGCGTGCCAGTGGCCTGAGGCTCCTCCCCAGATATGTGCACATCTTGTTCCTTTATTGCCTCAAGGTCTGGCTCAGCTGTAACATTTTGTCTGAGATCGACCTGACCACTCTTTCGTAAATGGATTTGTTGATTTTTTTTTTTTCCCTTCACTTCCCTGTATATTTTCACATTAGCTAACAGGGAACTTGGGTGTGTGCTCATCTTTTTTGGAAAAAGGTAAAGTGCAAAATCATGCAAGATATCTCAGCTTGCCTTTCCTATGGACATTGAGTTCTTGAATGTCTTTAACACTAAACCATTCGTGTCTTCTCAGTTGATACCCTTTTGTAGTAGGAGAAACTTAAAATTGGTTCCTCACTTTCTGCTTGTTTAGTTGCTAATTTGTGTCTGACTCTTTGCTATCCCATGGACTGTAGCCTGCCATACTCCTGTCCGTGGGATTTCCCAGGCCAGAATACTATAGTGGGTTGCCATTTCCTTCTCCAGGGGATCTTGCTGATCCAGGGATCAAACCTGAGTCTCCTGCATTGGCAGGCGGATTCTTTACCACTTTCCCTTAAGGGAAGCCCTTAATTCCACCCTATTCTGGGTTCCATTTGTGAAGCTTTGATGGCTCTTCTGTTTTTCTTTTTTCTTTCTTTCTTTCTCTTTTTTTTTTTATTAGCACTTTGGATTCTTCAACTCTTTAGGGTAATTTCCCAAGGATTAGACCTTCATTTTTCAGTTACTGTCAGTTTAGTTTTTCTACCTCAGGTATGGCACCTGTTTCTATCATATTGCTATCATCTCTGTTCTCTTAGGCCTATCTTGGCTGTTATCTTCAAGGGCACACTTCCCTGAATAGTTTATAAGTATTATTTTTAGCCAAACCTGTTTGTCAAGTTATTCTCTGCTTCCTGGTTGTCTTCCCCGCCCCACCCCCCCACAGGTTCAAACCTTACTTGTTCTTTAAGAACCAGCTAAAAGCTGTTTGCCATCCGAAATCTTCCCAGAGCACTCTAATCTGATATTTCTTGAATTTTTACAGCACTTACTAAATCATGCAATTTTAAGACCATGAATGGATCAAGGACTTATTGTTAACGCAAACTATTCTTTTAAAAAAATCCTTTTGGCTTTTGAAGCAAAATTTTTAAGGGAAATGTCTTTGGGTACCAGTTAAATACTAAGAAGTGGAAAATACTTTTAATGTTTTGTTCCTTAAAATTGTTCATTTTAGTACTTAAACCTAAAGCATGATACATATCAATAATTGTTCCTTGAATTCCCAATTTAATTTTAGTATAGTGGAAAATGGTCAATTTCAGTAGGAATTAACACACTGAAAAAAAACCCTAGATACATTTTCATCTATTAGCAAAGATTTTGGATCCTGTAGTAGCCTGTCATTGTTGCTAATAAAGTAGGATCTCGTGAGTACAGTTAGGTAAAATAAAAGTGTTAATGGACAGAACAAAAGTTGGAAGGAATTAAATGAAAATGTTACTAGGAATTGTGCATAGACAGCTCTCTGGATTGTTTACCCCATTTTTTGGTAGGAAATAGTACCTTACTGCCATTCTGTAATACCATACTGCCATCATAAGCTGAGAAGGAAAATGCATTATTTCAGTTCACTAAACTGTTTTTTTTAACTAAGACTTTTTTTTTTTTTTTGAGTAGTGTTAGGTTCACAGCAAAACTGAGGTGAGGGGAAGGTTTGGAGATTTCCTGAATACCCTCTGCTCATACACATGCCTCACCGTTAGGGTGGTACGTTTGTTAATTGTGAGCCTACATTGACACATAGTCATTCTAAAGTCCATAGTTTACCATAGGGTTCCTTCTCAGTGTTTTGGATTCTCTGGATTTGGACAAATGTGAAATGATGTATATCCACTATTATGATATCATAGTATTTTTATTGCCCAAAGTGAAGTGAGATTGAAAGTCTCTCAGTTGTGTCCGACTCTTTGCGACCCCATGGACTATACAGTCCGTGGAATTCTCTAGTCCAGAATACTGGAGTGAGTAGCCTTTCCTTTCTCCAGGGGATCTCCAAGCCAGGGATCAAACCGGGGTCTCCTGCATTGCAGGTGGATTCTTTTCCAGTTGAGCCACAAGGGAAGTCCAAGAATACTGGAGTGGGTAGCCTATCCCTTCTCCAGCGGATCTTCCAGGCTCAGGAATCGAACTGGGGTCTCCTGCATTGCAGGTGAATTCTTTACCAACTGAGCTATCAGGGAAGCCCAAATTGTCTTTAAAATTCAACTGTCATTCTCATTATCAAAATTGCATAGTTTCATGGAAAAGGGGACTTTGGGTGGTGGTTTATGGTCTCAGCTCTGTTTATGTTTATGGTCTCAGCTGCAGTATGGTGGTTTCCATATTGTACTGTGATTTCTTCTACAGTTTAGCCAGCTGTGGTTTTGGATATATAGTGGCATTTTAACATCTGTTCTTTTACATATGTGGTGATTACTTCACTGGTCTTTAAATGGCAGCTGAGACCAGACAATAATACCAGCGCTGCCCACCCCACCCCCCATGGCTATGCTGGTAGATTTCTAGTAACACAGGAAGAGATCTATTTATGTTCCATCTCCCCTTAATGCAGATGGAAGACTAGACTCAGGGAAGCATGTCCTTACATCTCCAAATGACTTCTGGACATCTGTGGTAGGATAAGATTAACTTACGGGTAAATAGGCTCTCAAAACCTGCATGTCACATTTGCTTTGGCGAGCGGTACAGGCAAGGGGCACACATGCAAGACCAGATTCTAAATGCGAGTGAGTCAGGATTCTTTTGTAAGTTTACACTTTTATTTAGTAATTGCATGTATACAAACATAGGTGATTTTTTATGGTTTTTATTAGTCTAACTCTGTTTTATTTAAGACCATGATCTTGCAAATAATAGCCTTGCCAAAGTATTTTTCAAAAAGTGACTTGCAGATGTTTTTGAGGGAATGATATTATTTACCTGTTATCTTCCCCTGGCCCTGACTAGAATCCCATGAAGGACAGAACTAATATTTCATGTATATATTTTAACTATGCTTGACTACTTACATAGTAAGTAGTTTCACTGGTGGCTCAGATGGTAAAGAATCTGCCTGCAGTGCAGGAGACCTGGGTTTGATCCCGGGGTTGGGAAGATCCCCTGGAGGAAGAGGGCTTGGCAACCCACTCCGGTATTCTTGTGTGGAGAATTCCCGTGGACATGTGAGCCTGGCAGGCTACAGTCCATGGGGTTGCAAAGAGTCAGAGTCGACTGAAGCAAATAAGCACACAGCAGTTAGTTTTGAATGACTTCATAATGAAGGAGATATACGCACGTACATAAACAACCCTATACACTGCAGTGAGTATGTTATAGCATGGTTTGCTACATTCATGATCTCTAGCCAGAATAGAACCATCCTGTTATCTTTGGAATGATTAAATATAGCTTTCTTTGTATTCTGTTAGCATTTCCCTTTTCCTAGACAGATTTTCATTAGTTTCTAAAAGGAAAGGTTATCATTTATTACAAACTTCAGCCTCTTAATATTTGAGAGCTACAGTGGTAATCCCAGTGTATGCTTTTCTTCTGTGTGGGGCCCTCTTACCAACCTCTTTGTCCAGAACTTTGTCAGGTAAAAAGGGATCTTTGATCTTCGGTGAAATTGCTTAGTGTGAGAGTGGGTTTTCTTAGACGTTCAGACTTTGCCCGATGCTGAGGTGGAAAATTAGTGAAGTTTGTGATTGACATTTTATTGGCAGCAATCCCAGGGACTTAATGTTAACCAGCAGCCACCCCCATCCTCATTCCAGCAGGAATTGTAGAAGTACTTCCCCACTTGGGCATGTAACTCCCAGATCTTCAGTCTTTTTTACTTTAAAAAATGAGCTTTATCTGTATATAATTCTTTTGAAATACAAATTTGATATTAAGTTCTGATGAAAATCTGTGATTGAAGATACTGAGATTTTGGAGACAGGAATGTTTGCTTTTCAGGTGTGAATGGCAGAGTTACATGTCTATTTTATTGCTGGGGGGAACCCCAAGTAACACCAGTAAGGAATCATATTTTGTTGCTTGAGGTGATGATGTAATACATGTCTGAGTTGCTTGTTGATTAGTCACTAAGACATGTCCGACTCTTCTTGTGACCATGTAGACTGTAGCCTCCCAGGCTCAAACCTTTCTTAATTGTATAATATTGAATTTGGTTTCCCTTTTACAGTCAGAGGAGACAAATAACAGCTCCAGTTGATCCTACTGGAGGCGAGGGCTGAGGCCTGCTTTCTACTTCTTATCAGAACATTGAGTTTTGCCTGGTATTTCTTCCTGCTTCTGAATTTCTTGGAGTAGCTTAATTGAATGGCCCTCAAATGTTAATTTCTCCATTAAAAAAAAGCAAAACAGGTAAACAAAACCTTTCTGATGTTGGATTTTGCTATTTTCACTTAAATCTTCTGGTTCTTATAAGTTCTGTCCAGTAAAAGTCCAGATTGCTTTCTTTTACTGATGACATTTTAGAACTACCTTCTGTTGAGCTTCATGGTGTTATAGCTGAAACTTATAAACAGAAAACATCAAATGACTTTTTAAATAAATGAAGTTATTTTATAACTAAAGAGGATATCTATTGAACTTGGAAATATCTTTAACTTTCTTTTATTTTGCCACCTACAAATTGTTTGCCTTGTGATCTTTAGCTTTTCTTTTTTTTTTTTTTCTGAATAATCTATCAGATAAAAATTGAAGATTCCCCAGTGTCCAGATGCAGAGTTTTTTGCAATTATTACAAATGAAAAAAATGGAAATTATTTTAAAAAATCTATTAAGTCTGTTTGGTTTTTTGTTTGTTTGTCCTCTGGCAATGTACTGTATATGGGAGCAATTAAATTTCTTTTTAGTTTATTTTGGTGTTTAGTGCTTGCTTACTTTTAAATGGCTGCGTATTATCCTGAACTGTTTGTCATCTTTGCAGACCTTTTGAAATCAGTGTGATTGTTTATATCCATTGATTTTAGCAGCATCAGAATAAGAAAGTTTTGATTTCATGCTGTTTCTATAGCAGTGTCAGTGAATGAATGCTATTTATCCTTATTTCACTTAGAATAGAATCTTACACATTTTATATTTACTTTACCTTTTTAGTCTTGCAGTAGGCAATCTTGTGAATTCTTTTATTTCCCAGGACTGGAGTGTTTCTGCAGTGTAGTGTTAGGTTAGGAGCCAGGGACTCTGAAAACTGCCTGCCTGGATTTAAATAGTGATTCTGCTTCTTACTATGGTGTGACCTTGAGCAAGCTAGTTAACATTTCTGTGTTGAAAGTATTCTTACTTAGAAATAGGGATAGGAGTTCCTATCGGTACTATTTTATACTATTATGTTCACTGCTATGAAGTATAATGGATTGTTGTATAGGATGCCTTGTTTTACAGATTCATACATATTCTTGCTGTATGTCACAGTTTTTACATAGTTGAAAAGGTGGCTGTTATTGAGCTGTGATGAAGATAGCTTTATCTACTAGTTTAACCATCATTCTTTATTCAAATAAGAGTTTAAAAGATAGTTTTCAGTGTGGCTTTTGCATGCAAGGGCAGGAATCTGGGAGGCTGGTTTTATAATGTTGTTCAGAAGATTTCTTTTGCTTTGAAAAACATTAGTTAACAAATTTGGTCTAGTATCTCTTTAACATGTGAAGGGAAGAAAACTTAAGTTTTGCTTTTGAATTTCTCTGTGTTGAAGAAAAATAAAACTTGTTAAAATTGATTAATACAAGTAATATAAATTGTATATATAACCTTAAAATGTGGGTGAAATCAATCAGGTTAGAGAGAGTAGAGGACAGTGCTCTCTGACCAAAGGAATACCTAGATGTTACTGCACCTGACCTTCGGCTGACCCTCCAGGTTGTAATGGCCCAGTTACTTCTTGAGGAAGGACACACTGCACCATTATCATATTTTTTTGCTGTTAAAATGGTGGTTTGGAGATGGACATTTAAGAACTATTTAAAATTTTGGTACACTTTAGTTCTAGAAAAGATGGTATAGGAGACAACCCAGGGGAAACTAAAATGTGTCTGCTGCTGCTGCTAAGTCACGTCAGTCGTGTCCGACTCTGTGCGACCCCACAGACGGCAGCCCACCAGGCTCCCCCATCCCTGGGATTCTCCAGGCAGGAACACTGGAGTGTTAGGTGAGCAAACTTGGAACAGCACAGTGGCAAGTGTCTTGTGTCCCCTGCACCCAACAGAAGACCACCTGCTCTTAGCATATCTTACCTGCAGCCCGGAATAGCATATCTTGACCTACAGCCTGGAATATTTTCAAGTGTAGTAAAAACAGAACTGTCTACTACAGGTTTTATCGTTCTGGAAAGATAAAGGGAAATGACCTTCTCAGATGAAGAAAAACAAAGAACTAGTTGTTTAATTGACTTTTGCTCAAAGACTGGCTAAAGTTCTTCAAATAGAAAGGAAGTAATGTAAGCAGAAATCTTGGTGCTTCAGGAGGGAAGAGGAAACAGCATAATGAGTGCATGGGAGACTAAACATTTCCTCATGACTTAAACACTTGATGATTGAAACAAATGATCACATCTGTATGCAAAACAATGATACTTAAAAGTGGGGGAGGCCAAAGGACCTAAGTGAAAGGGAGATCTCCAGGCTGGAGGTGATAAAATGTTGGAATCAGTAAATTGTTACAATTCACATATATAATACCCAGAGCACCCATTACAAACATATACATAGAGACACCCTGAAACACTGAAGAAATCAAGGAATTCTAAAAAAAGAAAAAAGTTCAAGTAACCTGAAGAAAGGCAAAAGAAAAACAGCTTGAGATCAGAGGAATGCTGGAAACGAGTACAAAACAAATAACAGGACAGACTTAAGCACTGACATATCAATTACTTTAAAATTAAATTCTTATATCAACCATTCGTAGAGTTCGGCATAGTGGATAAAAATAATTATACTCTGCTTACAAGAAATTCACTTCAAATTCTGTGCCAGTGGGTAAGTTGAAAGTAAAAGGATGGAAAAATTATACCATGCTATCATTAATAAAAAGAAAATAATAGAAATGACATATCAGTACCTGGAGAGTTAGATTCCAAAATGAAAAAAAGTTGTTAGTGGGATGTTAACTAATGATAAAAGGGGTAAATCGCCAGAAATATGTGCGTGTGTGTTCAGTCTCTTAGTCGTGTCCAGCTCTTTGCAACTTCATGGACGGTAGGTAGCCCACCAGACTCCTCTGTCCATGGAATTTTCCAGGCAAGAATACTGGAGTGGGTTGCCATTTCCTTCTCAAGGGCATCTTCCTGACCCAGGGATCGAACCTGCATCTCTCTCAATGGTAGGCAGATTCTTTCCCACTGAGCCACCAGGGAATCCCTGATTTTTCTTTATTTTCTGAGGATATTGTGTTGTAAGATTGTAGGCTGACAGTTTTGTTTCAACACTTGTGTAAATTTTCTGATGAGAAAATTTCCTAGACTTCCCATGTCTTTTAGGTTTTCTATTTTTTCTCATGGATTTGACATGTATTCACAAATGTTCCTTGAAGTACTTTTATGTTGGCTGCTCTAAAAATCTTTGTTAGGTAAGTCTAACCTGTCATTTCAGTATTGGTATCTGTGAGATCTTCCTGGTTTTTGGCTATGCTATTTTTTTTTCTATTGAAACTTAGATATTTTTGTATCATGTTAAAAGAGACTCTGGCTGTTATTTAACCTTTGTTTTAACTGTTTCTGATGGGGCTGTGGTGAGAGAGGGATACTGCCTCATTACTGCTGGGGGAGATATAAATCTGGGTTCCTCAGTTGACAAGGAAGAGGGGACTCTTATTTGCTGCTGGGATTTCTGCCTCAGTTTCTCCCTCACCATGAACTGTGTCATGGTTCCCACTGGTCGATGGTAAAAGCCTTTAGTCTCCGCTAGGCCTTCTCTGCTCCCACCTTGGAGGAGGAGGGGCCCACCCTGTTTTGTGGGGGCTGAAGTGCAAGTTCCACATATTGCCTCCACTGACACAGAAGGTTGGGGTGCCCGTTACTGCCTAGTGGGCATAATAATCTTGACACTCTACTTGGCCTTCTTTGGCATCACCCAGGCAGGGGCACAAGGAACATTGTTCATCTTAGGAGGGTGGAATTCTAGGTTTGCACTTGTCCTTTGCTGGCATGAGGGGGTAGGGGTAAAGGTTTTCTGAGGTGATTGGTGGAATAGAGAGGCTGTTACCTAAGGGTTTTCATTTCTGTTTTGGTGCACATTTCCTGGTCCTTAGGCTGCATAGAGAAACTTTTTTTTTTTTTAACTAATTTTTTGACTTGGGCCTGTTGATGTTTCTAGGTCTCCTACATCTTCATCTCCAAGTCAGGGATATATGAGGTGGCAGATACAACCACCATGTCCTTCCTTGGTTTGCACAGCTTCTATCCTGTCTGCTGTTTTCTCTTTACCAGTCTTATGCTTGTTTTATATATGATAGCAGATACTTTCAGTTGTATTTAATGGTGGGAAAAGTATGTCTACTCAGTCTTCGCAGAAGGAAAAGTACTGTATAGCATTTTGAAATGATAAAATCTTAGAAATCATAGACAGATTAGTTTGTAAGGAGGTTAGGGACCAGGTGAGGGGTGCAGAAAGGATGTGAAAGTCACTTAGTTGTGTCCGACTCTTTGTGACCTCATGGAAGATACAGTCCATGGAATTCTTAGGCCAGAATACTATACCTTCTCCAGGGGATCTTCCCAACCCAGGGATTGAACCCAGGTCTTCTGCGTTGCAGGTGGATTCTTTAACAGCTGAGCCACAAGGGAAGTCCAAGAATACTGGAATGGGTAGCCTATCCCTTCTCCAGTGGATCTTCCCAACCGAGGAATTGAACTGGGGTCTCCTGTATTTCAGGCGGATTCTTTACCAACTGAGCTATCAGGGAAGCCCAGAAAGGATATGGGTGACGTGTAAACTGGTGACATGACATCCTTCTTTGTTTTGTGTCTGTAGGGTGGATGTAGGAACCTTCACAGGTGATAAAATCATGTACAACTTACTATGCACACATAAAAGCTGGCAAAACTAAACAAGATACATGGATTATCTGTTAAAGCACTGGTTTTGATACCATTGGATAGTTTTGCAAAATATTACCATTGGCGCAAACTGGCAAAGTGGACATTAGATCTCTTTGTATTATTTCTTGTAACTGTGATTTTGTGTTTAACTCAGTAAAAATTTTAATTAAAAATAAATTAATGATTTAAAATAGAAATTTTGTTTCCAAAGCTCAAAGCATATAGTAAGGTAATGTTCATAGAAATCTTGTTTCCAGCCCTGGGCCCTCCCTCTTTCTGTAGGTAACCATGTTAATAGTTTTTGTTTTATCCTTGTGTTCCTTTAGAGAAACATATTTTCCATTAATTTTGCATCCCCCATGCCCACTCATGAAGAATCATAAAAATGTCATCCTGCACTGTGCTTTTCACTTAGCAGCCTTTGTTGATCACTCTATATAGACTGGTCTCTGTAGGGAGCTCAGATCTTCATCAGTGGGGTGCATGGATGAACCATATTTGTTTGCTCTTACAAGTAATGACACAATATCTTTGTGCTTGGGTTGTTCTGTATTCTTGCCAGTGTGTTTTAGAATATGCTAAAGACAGGATTTCTGGATCAAGTGTGAACATATTTGTGTTATTTCCAGAATTCTAAAGATGTTATAAAACATTTAATATCTGCTATGGCTGGACTGCCTTCCTGTTTATGAAATTACTGTGCTTTTCCTGGTTATTCTTGCTATTTGTTTTTCCACCTTGAACTTTTAAATCAATCTTGAAAGGGCATCTCGACTGTTTAGTTTTCGGCTATTGGATTGCACCTACATTATATGGTTTTATTAGTCAAAATTTAGTATCTGAAAAAGATGGCATATCAAGTCAGTGTGGAAAGATAGATTTTAATAAATAGTGTTGGAACAATTGGATAGCCATATGGAAATATAAAATTAGATTTGTTCCTCACATAATACACAAGAATAAATTCCAAATTCAGATTAAATTGTAAATACTGAAAATGAAATAATATAAATACTTAGGAGTGGAGAAAAACATTCCAGTGCCAGATTTGAACCTCAGAAGCTGGTACATGACATCAGGAACAAAGTCAAAATACCCAGACAGGTTAAGAAATTTTGTTATGTGTCAGGATAAGGGCTAACCTTGATTTGTAAGAGCTACTAACTGTAAAGTGAATGAAGCTCATTAGACCAAAGGCAAAAGAGAAAATAAGTGCAAGCAGTCCTTAAACTTATGCAGGTACATGTAATCTGTAATTTAAAAAGTCATTTCTGGGATTTTCCTGGTGAGCCAGTGGCTAAGACTCCGTGTTCCCAATGCAGGGGACCTGTGTTTGATCCCTGGTCAGGGAACTAGATCCCTGCCACAACTAACACTTAAGAGAAGCCAAATAAATAAGTAAATGTAAAAAAAAAAAAATCATTTAATCAGTATCAGTGGCAAAAGGCCAAGTTTTATATTTCTCGTTTGGCAAACCTTTGAGGAAAACAGTATCAGACATGGCCTGTGAGTTCAGATTCACCATTCCTGGGCAAGATCTGTTTCAGGGTGTTGTAAAGAGCATGGCTATCATAACCAGGCAGGCCTCTGCTACTGTTAGCTCTGTGACCTTGCTCAAACTTCTTAACCTCTCTAAGTTTCAGTCTTCTTGGCAATGAAGTGAGGATGGTAAAAATATTTACCTTGGGTTGGTTGCTGGGACAGTTGAATGATACATAGACACACTCAGTTTTCATCACTGCCTTTATTATCATCAGTTTCCTAACGTTTATGTTAAACAATTCGTGCTAATCCTTAAGGGACCAAGAAAGTTCAAAGTAATTCATTTAGCTGAAGAATAAGGAGCAGGAGGTTTGCGACCCCGTGGGCTGTAGCCTGCCAGGCCCCTCCGTCCATGGAATTCTCCAGGCCAGAATACTAGAGTGGGCAGCCATTTTCTTCTTCAGGAGATCTTCCCAACCTAGGGATCGAACCCAGGTCTCCCGCATTACAGGCAGATTCCTTGCCAGCTGAGCTACCATGGAAGCCCACTTAGAGGTTGAAATTGGGTAGTTGCATGCTGGTGCATTTTGCCTGAGCTTGTTACCTGCCCTGCTGAGGCAGGTCCAGCAGAACCCCCAGAGACCTTTTTAAAAACATGGATCTACCACCTGCACCCCCAGTGTGATACCTACTGGAGTAGGTGGTGAGTAGGGACCTGGGAGGAAGGGGAGAAAGAGGAGAATGGAAGTAGGTGCAGATGGGAAAGAGACTATCTCAGAGGCCTAGCTCCAGTTAGGTCTATTCCAGGTTATGCTTTAAGCTTCTGGAGTGAACTCTGTGGAGTTTGCAGCCAAAATAGCCCTTCTAATTGCAGCCGGTCTCTATCCATACTCAGTTACAGAGCCCTGTTACTTAAAGATCATGGACAGGCAGGAGGATCAAAGCTTGTTAGAAATATGGAATTTCTAGCTCCACCACAAGTCTACTGAATTAGAATTGGTGTTTTAGCAAGATCCTCAGAAGATTTATATGCATATCAGTCAGAAGCAATCTATTGGGTTCAGTTCAGTTCAGTTGTGCCCGACTCTTTGCAACCCCGTGGACCACAGCACGCCAGGCCTCCCTGTCCATCACCAACTCACAGAGCTTACTCAGACTCATGTCCATTGAGTCAGTGATGCCATCCAACCATCTTATCCTCTGTCGTCCCCTTCTTCTCCTGCCCCCAGTCTTTCCTAGCATCAGGGTCTTTCAGATGAATCAGCTCTTGGCATCAGGTGGCCAAAGTACTGGAGCTTCAGCTTCAACATCAGTCCTTCCAGTGAACACCCAGGACTGATCTCTTTTAGGATAGACTGGTTGGATCTCCTTGCGGTCCAAGGGACTCTCAAGAGTCTTCTCCAACACCACAGTTCAAAAGCATCAATTCTTTGGTGCTCAGCTTTCTTTATAGTCCAACTCTCACATCCATACATGACTACTGGAAAAACCATAGCCTTGACTAGATGGACCTTTGTTGACAAAGTAATGTCTCTGCTTTTTAATATGCTATCTATGTTAGTCCTAAATTTCCTTCCAAGGAGAAAGCATCTTTTAATTTCATGGCTGCATTCACCACCTGCAGTGATTTTGGAGCCCCAAAAAACAAAGTCAGCCACTGTTTCCACAGTTTCCCCATCTATTTGCCATGAAGCGATGGGACCGGATGCCATGATCTTAGCTTTCTGAATGTTGAGCTTGAAGCCAACTTTTTCACTCCTCTTTCACTTTCATCAAGAGGTTCTTTAGTTCTTCTTCACTTTTTGCCATAAGGGTGGTGTCATCTGCGTATCTGAGGTTAGTGATATTTCTTTTGGCAATCTTGATTCCAGCTTGTGCTTCTTCCAGCCCAGCATTTCTCATGATGTACTCTGCATATAAGTTAAATAAGCAGGGTGACATTGTACAACCTTGACATACTCCTTTTGCTATTTGGAACCAGTCTGTTCCATGTCCAGTTCTAACTGTTGCTTCTTGACCTGCATACAGATTTCTCAGGAGGCAGGTCAGGTGGTCTGGTATTCCCATCTCTTTAAGAATTTTCCACAGTTTGTTGTGATCCACACAGCGAAAGGCTTTGGCACAGTCAATAAAGCAGAAAGATGTTTTTCTGGAACTCTCTTGCTTTTATGATGATCCAGCGGATATCAGCAATTTGATCTCTGGTTCCTCTGCCTTTTCTAAAACCAGCTTGAACATCTGGAAGTTTACAGTTTATGTATTGCTGAAGGCTGGCTTGGAAAATTTTGAGCATTACTTTGCTAGCATATGAGATGAGTGCAATTGTGCAGTAGTTTGACATTATTTGACACTGCCTTTCTTTTGGATTAGAATGAAAACTGACCTTTTCCAGTCCAGTGGCCACTCCTGAGTTTTCCAAATTTGCTGGCATATTGAGTATGGCAATAAAGCTATCAGAGAAACTATACCTAACTAAAATTTTTATTACCTGATTTGGCTACTTTTTCATTCTCAGTTGTGAGACTTTGAGTATACTGGAAATGACCTGCTGCTGCTGCTAAGTTGCTTCAGTCGTGTCTGTGTGATCCCATGGACAGCAGCCCACCAGGCTCCTCTGTGCCTGGGATTCTCCAGGCAAGAATACTGGAGTGGGTTGCCATTTCCTTCTCCCATGCATGCATGCATGCTAAGTCTCTTCATTCATGTCCGACTCTGTGCGACCCTATGGACAGCAGCCCACCAGGACCCTCTGTCCACAGGATTCTCTAAGCAAGAATACTGGAGTGGATTGCCATTTCCTTCTCCAGAAATGACCTACTAATCATCTAATATGCTAAGATATTAAATACTGTATACAGATTGTCATTTATACTTGAGTTAGGTTCTAGTCTACCCATTTTGTAGAGGGGGAAACTGAGGCAAGGGGAGTTTTTCTCCCTAAAGTGGGATGGTGACGTTGTTTGTTGTTAAGTCATGTCTGACTCTCTTGCGACTCCACAGACTGTAGCCCACCAGGCTCCTTTGTCCATGGAATTTTCCCTACAAGAATATTAGAGCGGGTTGCCATTTCCTTCTCCAGGGGATCTTCTCAATTCAGTGATCAAATCGTGTGAAATTTGAGGTGAGCATCACATGTTTTCTCTACTTGATAAGGATTGGATTTTGGAAGAGCACTCCCTTTGACTTAAAATTTATTAAATTTAAATTTTAACCTTTGGGAAAGTAGAACTTCATCTTTTATTTCTGCTAACAATAACTCAGTTAATTTCTAAGCTAAATAATTTCAACTGGAGCTACTTTGGAATGAGAAGGAAACATTTTTCTATTAATGGTTGCTAGTTTAGAGGTAATGATTGACTTTTATGATCATGTGGGAACTCATACAGACTTATTCTGTATTAATCTCAAGTCTAATGGTTCTCTGGAACAGTCTGTGATTTGGGAGACTGTTTCATGATTAGCTATGGCTGTTAATTTGTTGTATTTCTCCACACTTCCACCCTCCTGTACTGCTTCTTGCTCAAGCCCAACGTGGAGAATAACTTTTAGAATCACATTTTTGTTGACTTCTAAATGAGGGTTAATGTTTTGATCTTTTGTTACAAATTGCAGTTGAGCTTTTCTGGGGTACAGCTTTTCAAAGTTACCTTGTCAGTTTTTCCAGATATGAGGTCAAGGCATAATCATTTGAACACCTTCATGAGTTCGGGCATTACATGGGACCTTGAGCGCATCTCTTGCTAGAAAGGAATTAGCTAGTATTCTGGGTTCGTTAGGAGTTGCATCACCAGTATAGGTGAGCTTTTGCAGATCGACTCAATTATAGTTTTGATTAGGAAAGCAAACCATATGCTCCATGTAGGATAATTTAATGAGTTGCGAGAATAACATACCCAAATCACTTCTTTCTTGTAGTTGTGTTGCAGAGTCTGTGCAGAACAGTCTCTTTATTTAGCCTCATTTATATATTAACTATGTCTTGGCTTTTGCCTGGAAAACTGCCTGCTTCATTATTTTTCCCCCTTCATGCTTTCTAATTTGAATTTTGAGCTTTGTGTAAGAGCTCTGTGGGACTGACCTAGGAAGTATTCCCACCCAGCCTGTTACAGTATATTTGTGCTCACTGGCTTTTTAGTCATGTCCTACTCTTTGCAACTCCATGGGCTGTAGCTCACCAGGCTCTTCTGTCCATGGAATTTTCCAGGCAAGAAAACTGGAATGGCTTGCTATTTTCGTCTCCAGGGGATCTTCCCAACCCAGGGATCAAACCTGAGTCTTTGACATTGGCAGATGTATTCTTTACCACTGAGCCACCAGGGAAGCCCTTAACAGTATGTAGGCCTTGAATTAAAAGTGTCCGAAAGAGGTTTCTAGAAAAATAGAATGTAACAAACTTAGTAAAACAGCAGTTCTACTTGGTAATTGACATTGTTTCTTGATTCAGTTTATTATGAAAATAATATTATTTTCAAAATCACACAATAATAGATTCAGTTTGTTTTAGTACATTCAGTTGAATTCCGTTCAGTCTGACTCTTTGTGACCACATGGACTGGAGCACGCCAGACTTCCCTGTCCATCACCAGCTCCCAAAACTTGCTCAAACTCATGTCTGTCAAGTTGGCAATGCCATCCAAGAATCTCATCCTCTGTCATCCCCTTCTCCTTCTACCTTCAGTCTTTCCCAGGATTAGGGTCTTTTCAAATGAGTCAGTTCTTCCCATCAGGTGGCCAAAGGACTGGAGCTTCAGCATCAGTCCTTCCAATGAACACCCAGGACTGATCTCCTTTAGGATGGACTGGTTGGGTCTCCTTGCAGTCCAAGGGACTCTCAAGAGTCTTCTGCAACACCACAGCTCAGAAACATTGATTCGTTTGCACTCAGCTTTCTTTATAGTCCAACTGTCACATCCCTACATGACTACTGGAAAAAACATAGCTAGATGGACCTTTGTTGGCAAAGTAATGTCTCTACTTTTTAATATGCTGTCGAGGTTCATCATAACTTTCCTTCCAAGGAGAAAGCATCTTTTAATTTCATGGCTGCCGTCACCATCTACAGTGATTTTAAAGCCCAGAAAAATAAAGTCAGCCACTGTTTCCCCATCTATTTGCCATGAAGTGATGGGACTGAATGCCATGATCTTAGTTTTCTGAATGGTGAACTTTAAGCCAACTTTTTCACTCTCCTCTTTCACTTTCATCAAGAGGCTCTTTAGTTCTTCACTTTCTGCCATAAGGATGGTGTCATCTGCATATCTGAGGTTAGTGATATTTCTTCTGGCAATCTTGATTCCAGCTTGCGATTCATCCAGTCCAGCTTTTTTCATGATGTACTCTGCATATAAGTTAGATAAGCAGAGTGACAACATACAGCCTTGATGTGCTCCTTTCCTGATCTGGAACCAGTCTGTTGTTCCATGTCCAGTTCTAACTGTTGTTTCTTGACCTGCATACAGATTTCTCAGAAGGCAGGTAAGGTAGTCTGGTATTCCCATCTCTTCAGAGTTTTCTACAGTTTGTTGTGATCTACACAGTCAAAGGCTTTGGTGTAGTCAATAAAGCAAAAATAGATGTTTTTCTGGAACTCTCTTGCTTTTTAGATGATCCAACAGATATTGGTAATTTATTCTCTGCTTCCTCTGGCTTTTTTTAATTCAGCTCAAACATCTGGAAGTTCAAAGTTCAGCCACTGTTGAAGACTGGCTTGGAGAATTTTGAGCATTACTTTGCTAGTATGAGAGATAAGTTCAATTGTGCGATAGTTTGAACACTCTTTGGCATTGCCTTTCTTTGGGATTGGAATGAAAACTGATGTTTTCCAGTCCAGTAGCCACTGCTGAGTTTTCCACTCAATATGCTGGCATATTGCGTGCAGCTCTTTCACAGCATCTTTTTAGGATTTCAAATAGCTCACTTGGAATTTCATACCTCCACTAGCTTTGTTCGTAGTGATGCTTTCTAAGGCCCACTTGACTTCATATTCCAGGATGTCTGGCTCTAGGTGAGTGATCACACCACTGTGGTTATCTGGGTCGTGAAGATCTTTTTTGTATAGTTCTTCTGTGTGTTCTTGCCACCTATTCTTAATATCTCCTGCTTCTGTCAGGTCCCTACCATTTCTGTCCTGTGTTATGCCCATCTTTGCATGAAATGTTCCCTTGGTATCTCCAGTTTTCGTGAGTTCTCTAGTCTTTTCCATTCTATTGTTTTCCTCTGTCTCTTTGCATTGATCACTGAGGAAGGCTTTCTTATCTCTCCTTGCTATTCTTTGGAACTCTGCATTCAAATGGGTTTATCTTTCCTTTTTTTCCTTTGCCTTTCACTCCTCTTTTTTTCTCAACTATTTATAAGGCCTCCTCAGACAACTCTCTTGCTCTTTTGCATTTCTTTTTCTTGGGGATGGTCTTGATCACTGTCTCCTATACAATGTCATGAACCTCCATCCGTAGTTCTTCAGGCTCTCTCTCAGGTCTAATCCCTTGAATCTCTTTGTCACTTCCACTGTATAATCATAAGGGATTTGATTTAGGTCATACCCGAATGGTCTAGTGGTTTTTCCCACTTTCTTCGATTTAAGGCTGAATTTGTCAATAGGGAGCTCATAATCTGAGCCACAGTCAGCTCTCAGTCTTATTTTTGCTGACTGTATAGAGCTTTTCTGTCTTTGGCTGCAAAGAATACGATCAATCTGATTTTGGTGTCGACCATGTGGTGATGTCCATGTGTAGAGTCTTCTTTTGTGTTGTTGGAAGAGGGTGTTTCCTATGACCGGTGCATTCTCTTGGAGAAACTCTCTTAGCCTTTGCCCTGCTTCATTTTGTACTCCAAGGCTAAATTTGCCTGTTACTCCAGGTATCTCTAGACTTCCTAATTTTGCATGCCAGTCCCCTGTAATGAAAAGGACATCATCTTTGGGTCTTCGTTATAGAAGGTCTAGTAGGTCTTCGTAGAACCATTCAACTTCAGCTTCTTGAGCATTACTGGTCAGGGCATAGACTTGGATTACTGTGGTACTGAATGGTTTTCCTTGGAAATGAATAGAGATTATTCTGTCATTTTTGAGAGAACATCCAAGTCCCCATTTTGGACTCTTTTGTTGATTATGATGACTACTTCATTTCTTCTTAGGGATTCTTGCCCACGGTAGTAGATATAATGGTTATCTGAGTTCAGTTCACCCATTCCAATCCATTTTAGTTCACTAATTCCTAAAATGTCAATGTTCACGCTTGCCATTTCCTGTTTGACCACTTCCAATTTACCTTGATCAATGGACCTAACATTCCAGGTTCCTATGCAGTATTGTTCTTTACAGCATCAGACTTTACTTCCATCACCAGTCACATCCACAGCTGGGCATTGTTTTTGCTTTAGCTCTGTCTTTTCATTCTTTATGATGTTATTTCTCCACTCTTCTGCAGTAGCATATTGGGCACATATGGACCTGGGGAGGTCATCTTTCAGTGTCCTATCTTTTTTCCTTTTCATACTGTTTATGGGGTTCTCAAGGCAAGAATACTGAAGCGGCTTGCCATTGCCTTCTCCAGTGGACCACTCCTTGTCAGAACTCTCCACCATGACCCGTCTGTCTTGGGTGGCCCTACATGGCATGGCTCATAGTTTCATTGACTTAGACAAGACTGTGGCTCATTTTACATATATGTTTTAGTATATATATATATATATATAGAAAATACTTCTGGCTTCATGGGCCCATGATGTCTTGGTATCAACTACTCTTGTGTCATAGTACATACTACATAGTATTCATGGTACATGAATGAATGGGTTTGACAGTATTCCAGTAAAACTGTGTACACTAATGTTAATTCTATATAATTCTGACATATCATGAGTAATATACTTTCAATTTGTAAACATTTTTATAGTAGAATATCTGTTTTAACACACAGATCATGGAAAATATTTGCAAACCCCCATATTGTAGATTTTATAATTTTTGCTGTTACATTTATGCAGTTAAGATGGTTATTAGAGTATTTGTTTCAAAAGTCTGCATTCATTTTGGCCTTCTCTGAGAAGGTTTCATGTTGTCATTTTGCTTATACACGCTGCCTAATATAGGTCTCCTTCCTAGTGGAAATGGTGAAGGTATAGCCCACTTTGGATGATAGTTTGGTGATTTCTTACAAAACTAAGCATACTCTTATCATACAGTCCAGCAATTGTTTTCCTTGGTATTGACCCAGAAACTTTTGTTCACACAGGAACCTGCTTGTGGGTATTTGTGACAGCTTTATCATAATTTTCAAAATTTGGAAGCAACCAAGATGGCCTTAGTAAGTGAATAGATAAATAATCTGTGGTACATCCAGACAATGGAATATTAAAAGTGAACTATCAAGTCATGACTAAAGATGGAACTTTAAATGCATATTATTAAGTAAAAGAGGCCTTTAAATGCATTACTAAGTAAATGTATATTACTATGCATCTGAAAAGGCTTCTGTATGATTCCATCTATGACATTCTTGTTAAAGGCAAAACTATAGACAAAGTAAAATGATCAGTGTTTGTCAGGGGTTAGGAGAAGGGAGAATAATGAATGGACGGAGAAGGGAGAATAATGAATGGACAGAGAAGAGATTTTTAGGATAGTGAAAATCTGTGTGTGATATTAATACCATCATTGTAGATACATGTCATTACGCATTTGTCCAGACCCAGAGACAACACCAAGAGTGAACCCTAAGGGAGACTGAGGTTTGGCTGATTTTGATGTGGCAGTGTAGGCTTACAATTGTAACAAACGTTACCATTCTGAAGGATGTTGAAACTGGTGCTGTGTATGTTGGGACCAGGGTGTACAGGAGATATGTTCCTTCCACTCAATCCTGTTGTGAATATAAAATATATTAGTTGAAAGTTTGCATGAATAGGAAATATGACTTTTAAATCTGAGTCAGATCTCGCTTCTCCCTAGTTATCGTTAATTTAAGAAAGTATTTAAAAAAACAAAAAAAAAGCTAGTGCAGCTGTAACTTGAAAAGAAAGACTATTCCTTAAGTATTGAGTTGGTCAAAATGTTCATTTCCCAAAGCCAAATGAAAATATTGGCCAACCCAGTGTTTCCCAATACCCATTGTGCTTTTTGTGCTATACTAAGAATGGTGTTACCAATTAAAGCACTAAAAAGTAGTTGAGAGAAGGCTGTTCTTCAGAACTGTATGGTATTAAAAAGCAGAGACATCACTTTGCTGGCAAAGGTCCGTATAGTCAAAGCTATGGTTTTTCCAGTAGTCATGTAGGGATGTGAGAGTTGGACTATAAAGAAGGCTGAGCACTGAAGAATTGATTTTTTCAAACTGTTGTGCTAGAGAAGTCTCTTGAGAGTCCTGTGCATAGTATGGAAATCAAAGCAGTCAGTTCTAAAGGAAATCAACCCTGAATATATTCATTGGAAGGACTGATGCTGAAACTCCAATACTTTGGCCACCTGATGGGAAGAGCTGACTCTTCCGAAAAGACCCTGATGCTGGAAAAGATTGAGGGCAGAAGGAGAAGGAGCAGAGGATGAGATGGTTAGATAACACTGATTCACTAGACGTGAATCTGAGCAAACCTGGGGACATGGGCCAGGGCCAGGGAAGGACAGGGAAGCCTGGCATGCTACAGTCCATGGGGGTTGCAGAGAGTTGGACCAGAGTAGAGACTGAGCAACAACAACCATGTAGTGACCTTGTCAGAATGCCCCTTGGAGGCCACCGTGCATTCCCAGGCATTTACTTAAGTTCAACATTTTATGATGAAATTGCTTCTAAGACAGTTTCTGCACTTTGATAAGGCATAAGCAAGCAAGGTAATTTACAAGTGAAGGTGGTTCTGAGTGTTTTTTGACTAGAGAACTATAAGAACTCCATTTTGGTTAATAAATAATTTGAAATGATGAATTTTAATTTCACAATAACACTAGCAAAAAGACTTAAATGTAATCGCTGCAAATTAGCATAATTAAGCATTATAATTACAGACTTTTAATATAATTAAGTCTAAAATACTTGTATAGAAAATGAATGTGTTTCTTGATTTTGCTTTAAGTATGTCTTTAAGTTGGAAGTGGGAAGACTAGAAAATAAATATAAATGCAGGTTATTGATTTACATCTTGCAGGAAGGGTCAAAAGGCACTTGGTGGTATAAAGACATAATCAGCTTGCTTGTTTCTCTAAGATAATGAATAACATTGAAAAGTTTTTTCTGGCACATGTTGCTTTGAAATCTGTGGGCAAAGAAGAATGGGCAATGATAGGCCCTTGTCCATTGGTCCTTTTATCATAGCTTTTCCTGTTGCATTCCACATGGATATAACCCCCCAAATTATGTGAATTCTAACTTTACGACAAACAGTACATTGAGCGCTAACTGAAAATAAGTTTCCAGTGTGCATCAAAAGTAGCATTGGCCCTGTAACTTCATTGTAGGGTGCTGTACTTTAAAAACAACTATAGTGATGCTGGTAGAGTTAGGTTTTATTTTTAGTTTTGAATTTACTGTAATACCTGGAAAAGAGTGCATACTGAAATACGGAATGTGTAAGTACTATGCACTAGGTGCTGTAGAGAGATTATGAAGATAGGGCCAGTGCCTTATCATAAGTGTTCTAACTTATGTTAAAGTATTAAACTTGTTAAAGTGTTTTAACATTTTATGTTAAATAAAGTGTTTTATGTTAAAGTGTCTTAACTTATAATTCCCGTGTTAGAAAGTTTTTTTTACACTAGTTTTCCTTTTTGTTTTCTAGAACATTTATCATCTCATAGACTTTGAGCTTTTAGCATCTATTCTAAGTTTTGTATCTGTAGCTAACTAGAAGTAAATGCTCTTTCCATTTCTTGAAGTTCTATTTTATATCAGTGCCATGAAAATGCTTTAGAATAATGCTTTTCAACATATAACCTCCTTGTATACATCATTTCCATCTTATACATAAGGAATTGGTTTGCTTAAGAAACCACTGAGTAAGCTACTGTTACAAATAGAGTATGTAGTCTTTCGGGACTTCAGTTTACTGAGTTCCTTGAAATACACCGGAGGGAAAGCAATCAGTGAAATCTCCAACTAACTGGGGACCAAGAATGCTGGAATCTTAGAAAAGGAAAAAGTACCAGCAAATGATTTAAATGACTGAGTAGATAAATAAAAGATGAGTTTAGCAAATTTTCTCCCCAATCAGTAGTTAGTCCTACTTATTAGCACAGTGCAATATAATAAGATGTTCTTAAGAAAAAATTATCTTGCTATTTAAAAAACCACTTAGCAATAAGATTTTTCCGTGTCTTTTTGTGGCTTGATAGTTCTTATTGTGGATACTTTAAAATACCCTATTAAAAAGCTGTTTTATACTAGGATGTAAGGGAGCATATTTTTATCTTAAGACATTGCCATCTTTTTAACCTTGCCATTTTAGTTAAATATTTTTCATGATATGAAATAGCATATATTTAGTATACATTCAGAAAACCACAGGAAATAAATATAGAGATTAATTAGTTATTAAAGGCAAGTGCCCTTGTCTTGGTGACAAGGCGATAAGGCCTTGCCAGATGCCCAGAAACCTGCCAGTGTCCTCTGCTATTAAGATAAGCAACCACAGTCCTAAACTTATCAGAATGAATTGACCTGCGTATGTACACATAAATATATACATACATACATACATACATATATATATATATGTATATAATATCTATGAAACTAAAGGTAGTTTACTAAAGCCCCTAGTTTCTACTCTTTCCTCTTTCTATTGAACAAGCATAGAAACAATAACCAAATGAGTGTAGTGAGTATCCCTAGTGCCAAGACTACTTTCCATAAACTCATCCAGTATTTTATAATTTGTTGACCTGTTGACCATTATTGTGATAAATGCTGGATCATCAAAAGATGTCAGGTGGATAGTTTGCCTCTTTTCAGAGCTATCTGAATTTGATTTGCCTTATGCTTCTGTTGTGGCTCAGATGATAAAGAATCTGTCTTCAATGCAGGAGACCCAGGTTCAATCCCTGGGTTGGGAAAATCCCCTGGAAGGAAGGCACGGCAACCCACTCCAGTATTCTTCCCTGAAAAATCCCATGGACAGAGCAGCCTGGTGGTCTGCAGTCCATGGGGTTACAAAGAGTGGACACAACTAGGCAGCTAACAGTTTCACACCCCGAAATATTATGGGCTGCATTGTCTCTGAACATCTCCAAGTTCATGTGTTGAACTTCTAACCTTCAGTGCTTAAGAATGAAACTAACCTTCAGTGCTTAAAAGGATATCTTTTAAAGAGGTGATTAAATTAAAATGAGGCTGTTTCGATGTACTCAAATCCAGTTTGGTCAGTGTCCTTACAGTGGGAGATGAGTGCATAGAGTCAGTAATGTGTACACACAGGAAAGGCTTTGTGAGGACACGGTATGAGGGTGGCCTTCTATAAGACAAGGAGGGAGGTCTGAGAAGAAACTGAACTGCTAGCAACTAGAACTGAGAAAATGAGTTTGCTCTTGAAGCCACATAGTCTATGTATGTTATGGCAGCCCTTGCAAGCTAATAAACCAGGGCAGGAGTGAACATAGAAAGGGAGCCCCCTTTCTAAGGCTGGGATTCAGACTTTCTTGTAGATGGTATGGATGCAGCCCGTTGGGTGTCAGAAGTTGACACAGTTATCCAGGCCAGAGCTGGTTCACCATTGCCAGGCAAGCAGGGAACCCCTCCAGGTGAAAGGCAGCTTGAGACTGGCAGATAGGCAACACCTCTCAGGAGTTCAGGTGGGCCCAGACTTGTGGGTGGACGCACAGAGGGATTCGGGCAGTGGGAACCTGATCATGGGCTGAGTAGGCAAAGCACTCGGATGTGCAGGGTCAGGCCATGGTGCTGTGCTTACTGGGCCAGGGTGGATCTGTGGTCTCACTGAGGTTCTGTGACTTTCGGTATGGGCTGGAGTGCTGCCATATGCTTGCTGTTTATTGCTCAGTGATAGTACCCAGAAGGAGCTTTTGTTGTTCATTCGCTAAGTCGTGTCCAACTCTTTGCCACCCCATGGACTGCAGCATGCCACGCTTCCCTGTCCTTTTCTATCTCCTGGAGCTTGCTCAAACTTATGTCCGTTGAGTCAGTGATGCCATCCAACTATCTCATCCTCTGTTGTCCCCTTCTCCCCTTGCTCTCACTCTTTCCCAGCATCAGGGTCTTTTCAGCTAAGGCAGGCATGTTTGAATCAGGGAGAGAAAGCTCCTTCCTTCTGTAGTGTTTCTCTGGCCTTCATCACAGACAGAGCTTAACATCACCTTTAGTGCAAAGGAGGAATGCTTCCCAGTGTTCAGCTGTCTTTAAGGACAGGCAAAGAAGGGTGGATTTGGAGCCAAGGGGTGATAGATTGACAGGTGGTTAAATCTTCCCTCTCCTAAAAACTAATACAGTCTGTAAATTTTTGGAGGAAATCATTAAAAAAAAAAAAATAACTTTCAGCTGACTTCTTTGGTTCTAATATTACCCATCTTCAGATCATAGGCTAAACTAACATATTTCTAGACTTGAATACAGTTATGAATACCACAGAGGGAAGGATTATGTAAGGGAGAAGGTTTGGCAAAAATTCTTTGTGCTAATCTAAGTAACTCAGGGTTTGATCTTTCTTATGTGTACTGAGATTGCCATATTAGACTATTTCAGGCTACTTTATGGTAAGCTGTGAGAGAAAGAGAAAATGATTAGGGTGGTTAATAGATGACAGGACTCTGGATGATCATGTTGTATATCTAGGCACATTAAGTTATTTAAGTCAGTGTTAAAGTAGCATTTACAAATCCATTAACTGTCCTTGCCAGTAGAGTGAAGTTACCAGAGGAGGAATTAACTGGGGAATAAATCCTCGATTCTGGCCTTTATTTCCCAATCAGAAAATTGTTAGATGTGTCGTTTTTTAGTTTGGGTGCAGGAGCAGGCAAAAAATAACAGGTCAAATTTTTTTATTGCTAGTTCTAAGCAACTTTGTTTCAGCATAAAACTGAGATCATCACAAAAGTGATTTATTCACTCAAAAGAGAATACTAATCTTCTACACCCGCAGAAATAAGAAAACATTGATGTAGAATCAATTTTTATAGCTTCAATATAATTTTGTAAGTGACCTTCATTATGAATAGCTTCTGACAACCCAAGTCTCAGCACTTGGGTTGACCACAGCAGGAATATCCAAAAACCTGAAGATGCTACAGTTAGTAGCTCTTCTTTACTTTCAGAAGTGATCATGCAGCCAAGGTTTGCATATCCAGAGTGCTAATACAAATATTAATACAGTTGAAAAGGCATGACTCCTCCTTAAATGAGAAACTACTGTTTTGTTGGAGAAGACACTTTAAAAACTGCATAAAACATCCATGAAGCGCTAGTGTCATAGGTCAGTGTGCCTCCTCTTATCACGCTATTGAAGCTTAAGCACTGGTAGGAAATTAATAGGATCTTTCCATATTTTCCCTTTCCTCTGTTGTTGGGGGTTGCGATTCTTTGAGTTACTGGGCACACATTTTCCTGGTGATTGCCGTGTTGTAGGGTCATCACTGTTGGACTTTCACTAGTCCTTCAGAGTTCTGAGAACCTCAGGTGTGACTTCTCCTCATATTTGTCCCGGTACAAGTCTGATGGCTTGACTCATAATTGGGAAAGGTGTTTAAGTAACATGGCAGGGTAAGAGATTTAGAGGCACTACAATTTAGCTTGCAAGCTCATAAGTGGTGGAGAGTTTTGATATTTGTAGAAACAAAGATCAAATGAGTCTTAACCCATCTGGATCTAAACTTTGTCAAGTATAAAGGAAGTAAACAATAAGTGTATGAGAATTCTTCATTGTTAGTCAAAGCACTGCTGAGTGGTAGCTTTGGGAACACAAGGAGATACCCTGTGGTTTTTGCCCTTGAGGAACTTATAGTTAATAATGGAAGATAAGACCCACAGCACTAATATTAACTGGATAACCTATTGCTAGTCCATAGCATCACTGACTCAATGGACATGAACTTGAGCAAATTTCAGGAGGTAGAGGAGGACAGGGAGCCTGGCATGCTGCTGTCCACAGGATCACAGAGAGTCAGACACGACGTAGTGACTGAACGACGACAACCTGTTCCTAACAACTGGTTTAACGAGGTCCTCCCACTGAAGTACAGAGCTTGTGATTGGTAAGAATGCTCCTTTCTAATCCCCAGAGTTTATTCATTGTTTCGCATGTGATTCTAACAAACTGGGTGGCCTAGCTTTTTGTTAAGTGTATGATGTTAATAATAGCAAATAGGTGAGGATAAGAGATTCTACTGACAGTATAGTGATTGGAATAAAAACTGGTGGTTGGCTTCAAGGGAGGAGCTAGAGAACGTAAAAAATGTGTCAATCTAGAAAATCTGAAGAACAATCCAGGAAATCTAGAGAAACAGACCCCTTATGGTATATTGTGTCCTGAGTGCCTTTCTATCTATAATGATTGAGAGTAATAATTGCCATTCATGATAATAAGGAGTTGAAGAAAGGCTTAAATATTTTCTGTTTCGTTGTCTTGGTGTCACATGCTCTGATTATACCAGAATCCTCGGTATTTCCTTAGAATGCCATCAAAGAAAATATTCTATGAAAATGGTAAACTGGTTGATTTTTTGTCTTTAAACACAACTCATCATGATTCTAAAATTGTCATTCATTTGCATAGTATTTCAGAGACACTGGATGTTTATCAAGACTATTTTCCTGAAAGAATAAAAGTATAACTAGTACATAGTTTATATCTGTGGTTGTGAAAATGCAACATGATAGTCTTCTGTGGTTGTGAAGTCTTCCATACTTATATCCAAATCACAATTTATAGATAGGCCTTGTTTGGCTTATAGAAATCATTTAAAAACAAGGTCACACGTTTTCTCCTTTTAGAAGAACATCAGTTATGCTGACGTCCTGTTTCCTATCTTTACTCATTGGTCAGGGGGAATTCCTGACTTGACTATCTTGGTTGACTAATTTATGGCAGAAAACAAAGAGGAACTAAAGAGCCTCTTGGTGAGGGTGAAAAAGGACAGTGAAAAAGCTGACTTAAAACTCCACATTCAAAAAACTAAGATCATGGCATTCGGTCCCATCACTTCATGGCAAATAGATGGGGAAAAGTGGAAACAGTGACAGACTTTCTTTTCTTGGGCTCCAAAATCACTACAGACGGTGACTGCAACCATGACATTAAAAGATGCTTGCTCCTTGGAAGAAAAGTTATGGCAAAACTAGACAGTGTTTAAAAAGCAGAGACATTAATTTGCCAACAGTGGTTCGTCTAGTCAAAGCTATGGTTTTTCCAGTAGTCATGTATGGATGTGAGAGTTGGACCATAAAGAAGGCTGAGTGCCGAAGAATTGATGCTTTTGAACTATGGTGTTGGAGAACTCTTGAGAGTCCCTTGGCCTGCAAGGAGATCCAACCAGTCCATCCTAAAGGAAATCAGTCCTGAATATTCATTGGAAGGACTGATGTTGAAGCTGAAACCCCAATACTTTGGCCACCTGATGCGAAGAAATGACTCATTGGAAAAGACCCCGATTCTCGGAAAGATTGACGCTGGAGGAGAAGGGGATGACAGAGGTTGAGATGGTTGGATTGCATCACTGAGTTGATGGACATGAGTTTGAGTAAACTCTGGGAGTTGGTGGTGGACAGGGAAGCCTGGCGTGCTGCAGTTCATGGAGTTGCAAAGAGTTGGACACAACTGAGCAACTGAACTGAGACGTTGAGATGACTGAGAAGAGACTGTGTTTCAAGGAATTTGTTCAGAGTCTTTTTTTTTTTTTTTTTTTTAAAGAACAACAAACCTGACTATCAGGTATCATGCCGGTCCCTGGAGACTTAAAGAGACAGGATTCCTGCACTGGTGAAGCTCATGTTCTGGTCTGGGTGCCAGGCAGTGTCCAGGTGGACAGGCTGACACAGTTATGGTTTGAGATACACAGTGGGATGGACCTACACCTGGGGTGCATCTGGGCACATGTGCATACTTGCAGTAGACAAAATAAGAAGGCATTTTTGAGCTAAGATTCAGTGAGTGAGAGGACTTAAGAGTACATCTGATACAAAAGAGTGGGATGTACAAAGACCCTGAGGCAGGAACGTACTCAGCATTTTGAAGAAAGTTAAAGATCTTTTATCATCTGTTTTGTTTTTTCTTGTTGAACATGAACTGTAGATACAGTGTCAGTTGTAAAAAGCCAGTGTTTTTTTTTTAATAGGGTAATTTGGGAGATTTCTTACTTATTCACAGTATAGATTCTTACATAATAGAAACACAAATTTTTACTCCATTTATTCAGTTTACTTTTTGTCCTTCAAAGATTTCTTTAAAAGGTGGACTCTTTTTTTCATACCGTGACAATTTTTAGACTTTTAAGCATTTTTTCTGGAGATTTTTAGTTATTGTATGTTTTACATGTTAAGACTCATGTTAATTCTTACTGGGGTCTTATTATAATAGTTACTAAGTTGATTCTTTTAGTGTTTACACGTAAACAGCTATACAATTTTTTAGTTAACTAAAACTTTCCTTCCTTTCCTATGTTTATTTTTTGATTAACACTTTCATTTTATTGCATTTAAAGCATCCAGTATGTGTCTTATAAGCAGCAGTGATAATAGTTGCCCTTGTCTTTTTCTTGATCAGATGGGAACATATCTAATATTTTACTGTTAACTATTATATGTGGGATTTTGTACTAGATATACTTTGATGCTCTGTACTAAATGAAGCAGCTATCTTGAACACTGTTCCTTGCTTGTTAGTATTTTTATTAGCAGAGGGTAGATTGAATCTTTTCAATCATTATTATGATGACATGACTTTTGCCCTTTGATCTGCTGATGTAACAGATTATTCAGACATTTTTTCCATGTTAGACCACCTACGCGTTCCTGACACAAACCTTAGTGGATTTAGGCAGCATTGTTATCATCTGGGAGCTTATTAAAAACTCAGACTCTCAGGCCCCATCTGTGTCTCCCGATTCAGAATCTGAATTTTAAAAAGACTCCAGGATGATTCCTATGAATGTTAAAGTTCAAGAATCACTGCTTTGGAACTGGATCAGTGTTTGTAAAGGTTACATGGGTGTTCTGGGGAAAAAAGCATATTATCTGTGAGGTAAAAGTTTTTCTCTTAATTTGGTTTGACAAGTTGTTAGGTTGAACGCTCTGTGCTCTTTATTTTGAAAATCTTGAAACGTGTTAAATTTCCAACATTACTATGTTTATCAAAATATTTCTCATAAATAATATTTACATTGTGAATCAAACTTCTGGTAGGAATAAAACTAGTATTATGACTCGATGTATTCACTTATTTATTGGATGCATAATATTTTCCAGGTATTGGCCTCAGCAGTAGATAATAATCTGTGTATATGCCATTTATGGAGCACCATTTGCATATAGTATTGTGTACCTCTGGGGATAACTGACTGAGAGGGCTTATACTTCTGGTGAGGATCTAGAAACATCCATTCTAAAGTCTTCCTGGAGCTTCTAAATGACACAACCAAGATGTCATTTCACCTCTTGATTTTGTGGTTCAGTAACTTTTTTCTCCTATCATCAGTAAATGTGTTGACTGAAAGAGCTATGAACCAAATCCTCCATAAGACAAAGCCAACAACTACCTATTCGAGATTCAGTTGGTAGTATATATTCACTACTTGGAAAGTGCACTGTTAATATTTTAACCTCCTTGTCAGGACTCCTTTTTGGCTCTTACGTAGATTTTAGGCTTGCATTTGGTTCTCTTTTTAATTCTTAAGGTTTAATTATATATTATATCTTAATGAGCTATACTCATTTAAAATGCAAGTCTCTCTTAATCAAAAGAAAAAAGGAAAGGGATGTGTCTTGTGTTTGATTTCTTGCATTATTTAGTCACCACAATTTTGTAGGTAATAGTCTTAGATAAATTGGCAATATCTCAAAGCTGGCATTTAAAGGGGAAAGTTCAGTATTCTTGGATGGTAGGAAGTTAACAAACTCGAATCTATTTAAGATTTTGTTTGTAAAGCCATTTGTGATTTATGTACCTGTGATTGAGTGAACATGAAATAGTGTTTTCACAATGTAAGACCATTTTCTAAATGTGAGGTACCCCTGGGCAGGTGATGCCTTCCTTGCCATGGGTAGAGGGGTCTTCATTGGGTCATACCTAGCCATCCATAGTGACTAAGTGCCTTCTGCAAAGGGGGTTTCTCCCCTTCCCCACACTGGGTCTTGGAACAATTGAGCAAATTAGGCAAATTTGCATAAATAATCTACAAACTTGGGAAGCCTCAAACATTCTACCCATAGTATCATTTTATTTTCCTCCTGGGGACAAGCGCTTCATGATACAGTTTATAATAAAACAGGCGTCTCTACAATCAAGTCAAAAAACACCTGTGATGAAAGCAATGGTAGGGTTTCCTGTGAAAGTGTTAGTCACTCAGTCGTGTCCGACTCTTTGCAAACCTGTGGACTGTGGTTCACTCGGCTCCTCTGTCCATGGAATTCTTCAGGCAAGAATATGGGAGTGGATAGCCATTCCCTTCTCCAGGGGAATCTTCTTGACCCAGGGATCGAAGTCAGGTCTCCTGCGCTGCAGGCAGCTTCTTCACTATCTGAGCCACCGGGGAAGCCCAGAGTTTCCTGCAGTGATTTTAATAAGATCTTCATTAAATTGTTAGTTAGAAAGATTGTTCTGCTACATATTGAAACTATAATAAAAGTAGGCTTTGTGAAGACTAGTCTTTGGTTGGCTTTGCAGTGTTTGAAATAATAGAGAACATGTATACAAGGTTGATGTAGACAAGTGGTAAATATCCTCTTTCTAGGTGTGTTTCCAGGTTAAAGAATTGCATTGTTTCAACTAGTATGTCACACCTTAAATAATCTTGTTAGTCTACAGGAAGGTTTATATGCTTATTTTGACTTTTCATCAAGGAGGTTGTTTTTACTTTGAGCCACGGCAGCCCTGGGCAGGCAGGGGTGGTGGTGTCAAGAAGCAAGATGATGTGCTTGAGGAGTTTCATAATATCTTTTTCTGTTTTTCTTTTTCCCTTGGTAATTAAATAATTAGGGAAGGAAAGAGAACTCTTTGGTTAGCATTTCCCCATAGTGTTAGAAAGTGAAGAACTCAAGAGTCTCTTGATCAAAGTGAAAGAAGAGAGTGAAAAAGTTGACTTAAAGCTCAACATTCAGAAAACTAAGATCATGTCATCCAGTCCCATTGCTTCATGGCAAATAGATGGGGAAACAGTGGCTGACTTTATTTTTCTGGGCTCCAAAATCACTGCAGATGGTGATTACAGCCATGAAATTAAAAGATGCTTACTTCTTGGAAGGAAAGTTATGACCAACCTAGACAGCATATTAAAAAGCAGAGACATTACTTTGTCAACAAAGGTCCATCTAGTCAAGGCTATGGTTTTTCCAGTGGTCATGTATGGATGTGAGAGTTGGACTATAAAGAAAGCTGAGCACCAAAGAATTGGTGCTTTTGAACTGTGGTGTTGGAGAAGACTCTTGAGAGTCCCTTGGACTGCAAGGAGATCCAACCAGTGCATCCTAAAGGAGATCAGTCCTGGATGTTCATTGGAAGGACTGATGCTAAGCTGAAACTTCAATCCTTTGGCCACCTGATGCAAAGAGCTGATTCATTTGAAAAGACCCTAATGCTGGGAAAGATTGAGGGCAAGAGGAGAAGGGGATGACAGAGGATAAGATGGTTGGATGGCATCACCGACTCAATGGACATGGGTTTGGGTGGACTCTGGGAGTTGGTGGTGGACAGGGAGGCCTGGCATGCTGTGGTTCATGGGGTCGCAAAGAGTCGGACATGACTGAGCAACTGAACTGAATAGTACTAGAGTGCTTTTGTAGACGTACTTGAAGGGATTGTAAAAATGAGAATTCTGTGTTTGAACTTAAAAGCATGATGTTCAAAGGTCACGGATAGGTGGGGTATACTGAGGAGTTTTAATCAGTGGAAGTACAAATGGGGGAAAACTTGTAAAATCATAAAGAGCTTGAGAACTCTCTTTTTAAGGGAGAATTTTAGCACTTGTAATGGTATGACTGAAAGGTACAGTTGTTTACATTTCTTCCTCTGCACTTAGTACTCATGGAAAAACAATCTGATAGGAATATTCTAGTTTGTACATGAATCACATGAACTGCCCAGATCCTATCCATGGCGTTTGAACTAGAAGCTAACAGAGGCAGGATGCTATTAGATAAACAGTTGATCTTGAGAGAACAAATGCTTGCTGTTAGTTGTTTCCTGGCATGGGGTGAGCCATCTACCTTTATTTGTTCACTTTGTTCGTATTAAGACAGAACATCATGTAATTGGTTCACTTTCTTTGCTTTCTTAAGAAAACAGACTGTTTGAAATATCATCATATCTAATTTACTTAAAATTCAAAATGCGGTGCCATTAAATACTTTTGAGAATCATAAGAGTGCTTCTTTTAAAGACTTTCATTTTTAATAGTTAAAGTTAGTTTAAAATGAAAGAAAAAGAAAAAAAAAATGGTATGTTTTTCTACACTAGCTTTTATGTTCTGACAAGGATCCGTGAAGTCAAAGCTATGTTTTTTCCAGTGGTCATGTGTGGATGTGAGAGTTGAACCATAAAGAAAGCTGAGCAGTGAAGAATTGATGCTTCTGAACTGTGGTGTTGGAGAAGACTCTTGAGAGTCGCTTGTACTGCAAGGAGATCCAACCAGTCCATCCTAAAGGAAATCAGACCTGAATATTCATTGGAGGGACTGATACTGAAGCTCCAATATTTTGGCCACCTGATGAGAGGAACTGACTCTTTAGAAAAGGTTCTGTTGCTGGGAAAGATTGAAGGCAGGAGGAGAAGGGGACAACAGAGGATGAGATGGTTGGATGGCATCACTGACTTGATGGACATGAATTTGAGTAACTCTGTGAGTTGGTAATGGATAGAAAAGTCTGGCGTGCTGCAGTCCATGGGGTTGCAAAGAGTCGGACACGACTGAGCAGCTGAAATGGTGTTATCAGAATAATCATATCTGTTCTCCAAAAGGTGTGCTTGAAAATTATATCTTGTTTGGTATAGTGTGTTCGTTTGATTGGCAGACACTGAGTCTGCCTTTTGTTTTAGGTTCCTTCCTTTTTAGTATTCAACACAGAAAGCAAATGTGATACGTGGGAATTGGTCTGTTTACAGACTGACTTACCAATTTGATTTAGTTACCTTTAAGGCATCAACATTAATATAAAATGTATTTTCTTTTACCAGTGATGATTTGAGACACAATTAGATGCATATAAATCATTTAATGACAATTTTGCATTTGTGATTTAATCAACCTGTTCGGTAATCTTAATACTCATGTCTTTAACTTTTCACAAACATTTTAGATTATGGATTATAATTGGATTGAGTACATTTTAAAAAATTAAAATTTATTCTGAAATTGAAAAACTTCCAAGACAGACTGTTCTCGTTAAAAAAAAAAAAAAAAAGTTTTTCATTCTGTCTTGGTATGCTTAGAATAATTAAATAGCAATGGAATAATGTTTAAGTTGGTAAATCACATGTACTTGTTACTGACATCCTGTGTAGTCTGTCTTCAGATAGTTGGAAATCCTCCTCTTAACCTGGCAGCTGCCTGCTCTCAGTTGCTCTGCTGCGGTGTATCCCTGTGTGCGCAGTTTGTTCTTCTCCTGCTTCATAACAAACTCAGGTTTTAGTTGACATTGAGAGTCAAATAAAATGACCCAAGGAAGATTAGAACGTTTGAAAGAAGAACCAAGAATAGTTAAGGTTTAAGAATTTATTGTTGTATGTTTGTGTGGATGGCTAAAAAGAACCCCATCTTGCTTCATCTCTGGTTTCCTCAGTGTTTCTTTCTGTAATATAAAGTCTAGAAGTTAGACACTGTTTACTGCCTGTGAGAATTTCTTGTATAAAACAAGTTCAGGTAAGAACTTCAGCATCTGAATCTTATACATATATTACAGGTTGGTCATTTGTATTCTTTCTTTCCTCATGAGCATAGTCTCCTACAACTTACTTTGCTTGGTCCATCGTGGTCTGCAGTGCGTAAGAAAATGTAACTTGGACATCTGGGAGAATTGCTCCTGTATAGACACTGGGGGCATACTACATATTGAACTCTGAATTAAAATGCTTGCTTTTTTGTTTTAGGTGCTGCCATTTCCTTATGTACTTTCTCATAGTTTTTATTCCTGGCTTTTAGTGTTAAGACTTGATGGCTAGGAAATGTTATAAAGATGGACTGGGAGAGCTTGGTTCCACTAAAGCTTGGATTACATGCCTGTGAACTTTCAAGTATTGACTCAATTAGGCAGAACTAGTCATGCATTGGGATATCTTTAAGAGTCATCTTGAAACAAATTTCAGACCCAAATGGTGTTCATGAGCTATAATTTGAAGAGTGACTGAGGGATGTGAGTACTAGATTTAGATACTTATTTTAAAAAACAATTTCCTGTGGATTAAGATGGATGTTTTATTCATAAGTGCTAGTTTGATCTTTATATGCCTTGATATTTTAAAGTCTTTACAGTTCCTGTTTTGAATTCATTTCTATATAAAGTCTTCATTTTCAAAAGTTAAATTGGACAAGGAATGATTAGTATTGTCTTGGGTTATAAGAACTTTAATAAAATCCCATTTGAGGAAAAACTCATCCACAGTGACAGGTTGTTCTCTTTTTAATCCACAGCTTTATCATTTGCTAACTTAGATAATGGGACCTGTGTTTCTCTCCTCAAACCTTCCCACTATGTGAACATGTAGAATTTGTCTTCTACCTTCAACTGTAGTTTATTTTTGTAGGAAAATGGCTAAGTGCCATTTCTATTTCCTTTCCTGTGAACGGATTATTCTTTGTTAAGGAAGATCCTTCTTTACCTCCTAGCACTGCAGATACTTCTGTGCACATTTTTGCCTTTCTAAATGGTGTTTTTATTTTTTGTCCTCACACATTTAAAGTTTTATATAGTCAAGTTATCAGTGTTTTCCTTTTGGCCTCTAGGTTTTATGTGCAAGTAACCTTTGAAGGCATTTGTTGAATGTACACATTTATCTTTAGATATCTTTAGCTGTAAGTTAACTTCTTAGAGTATACTGCTGTGACCATTTGGTTGCCGTGGGAGGGGGATGGGCTAGTGTTGATGTCCTCTGGGCTGGAAGACTAGAGACGTTTTGAGGTTAGGATGTCACACTTCTAGTAAGTGGCTGAGCTTTTTGTATTCCTTAGCAGTTATCCCCTGCAAGACCTTTTTCCTCTTGAGTGTTTTCCAAAGTCAAGATAAAGTGGTTGAGGCAATTAAATAGGAGCTCTCACTTCTAATTACTGGGCCTTTGGAGTCAACGAACCAATTAGAGGCTAAACCTTCCTTGAAATGTTTGGGCCTTGGGGAAGCCGGGTAGTAGAGCAGTACGCCTTCCTTTCTGACAGATAAGGAAGAGGTTATAAAAACACTTAAGCCCTGAATATTATCTGGCTGCTGTCACTGGCATTCCTTCCAGTATGAATGATACCCTAATAGTGAAATCTACTCCTACTTCACGTCCTTACCGTCCTTCCTCACATGGTAACCAGTGCGGCCAAGCCGAGGTCCAAGAGAACCATTATTATCACCTCTGCCATCTGAGACTTCCCCTGTATGAGAACTCATGGATGCTGAGCTGCTGGGACCAAGAGTTGGAGTGGGAAAGTACTGTTGTCTCCTTCACGGTCAGTGTCTGATAGGAGCCAGGGTGTTCTGGGCGTTGGAAACAGTAAGTGTTAGTAAAAGGGAAGTCCTGAACTGCTTCTACTGCTGGGGCAGGCATTTGCACAGTCCTGGCGACTGGTTGAGGACTTAGGTCCTCTGGGGAGGACAAGTCCACTTAAGCCTGACTGAACACAGGTGACATCTCAGTAAACTAGTTTCATTGCACAAGACTCTACTTGAGTCTAAAGTCATCTTGAATCATGGAAAGGGTGGTTACCACAAGACTTCGTAAAAATCTTGCCTTAGCCCTCTTAGCCTGAGATCATCTGGGACATAGCTATAGTCCAACGAGATCATTGACTCACTGCAGTGAGGGTAACCACACATCAAAGGAACCATTCATGAACTTCCTCCCAATGAAAGGAAAATAGAGTTGTTATAGAATTTTGGAGGAGGAGGGAATTCAGGTGAAATTTAAATGAAGCAACATTTTGATAGGTTCAAAGCAGAACAGGACTGTGTCTAAGATGGGTCAACAGCCCTGCAAAGTGGACCATGGTCCTGTTTCCTAGGAAACTACGAAGTTGAGAGCAGTGTGGAATGTTGTATCCAGAAGCCTCTTTCAGAAGCTCGGCACCAGGGCTGTAAATCAAGGTGACTTCTGTGTGAAGAACAACTTACATCTTCCAGGCAAGAAGGAAAGGCTTCCTTCTGACTAGAATTTCAAGCAGCAAAGTTTCTGATAGTTTGATTTTAGAGAATGAGGTTTCTCCATGAGGAAGAAAACAGCAGACATTCTAAGAGAGGAGTTATTATGGCCCCTCAGACTAGCAGAATGTCCTTGACAAAAATATAGCCCCATGTCTGTTAATCCAACCTGATGAGTGGCTGGGCAGATTTTTCCTTTCTTTGAGTGAATGTTTGCTTCTCAGTCTCTGGTAGCTTGCTCTGCCATGTGTAGAGCACCTATGCCATCCGGTCTTTGAGTGTGTGTGTTCAGTCTGCTCAATCACTAAGTCACAGCCAGCACTTTGCCACCCCATGGACTGCAGCACACCAGGGTTTCCTGTCCTCCAGTATCTCCCAGAGTTTGCTGAAGTTCATGTTCATTGAGTTGGTGCTGCTATCTAACCATCTCATCTCCTGCCACCCTTTTCTTCCTTTGCCTTCTATCTCTCCCAGCATCAGGGTCTTTTCCAGTGAGTTGACTCTTCACATCAGGTGGCCAAAGTATTGGAACTTCCACTTCCGCATGAGTCCTTCCAATGAATATTGAGGGTGGATTTCCTTCAGGATTGATTGGTTTGATCTTCTTGAGTCAAGGGACTCTCCAGAGTCTTCTCCAGCTCCACAATTCGAAAGCATCATTTCTTTGGCCCTCAACCTTCTTTATGGTCCAGCTCTCACATCCGTATGTGACTACTGGAAAAACCATAGCTTGGACTAGATGGACCTTTGTTGGCAAGCGATGTTTCTGCTTTTTAATATGCTGTCTAGGTTTGCCATAGCTTTCCTTCCAAGGAGCAAATGTCACTTAATGTCATGGCTGCAGTGACCATCTGCAGATATTTTGGAGCCCAGAAAAATAAGATCAGCCAGATGATTTAAGATATTCCAGAAAGTTGTCCTACCTGCTGGGGCCAGAAAATTTCCTGGAGTGCAGTTACTTCTCTTGGCTTGTATTTCCTCCCTTTTCCCTGTCTCAGACAAGTAAGTGGAAGCCTGTAATGAGCTGTGCAGTGTACTAGGTGCTTCAATTAATTACTGATATGAGCACAACATTATTTTCTTTGCAGAGCCAGTTTCTACTGGGGGAGATGGATGTGGAAGCACATTGTTACAGTGTGCTATAGTTAGCGTTGAAGAACTGAACCACCTGTCTTGGAGACACACAGCTGGTGATGATTAATTGCCTGTTTCCAAATGTCTGTTCCGAACTGTAATAAATCTTCGGTCATCTGGAATTTGGGCCTCACATTGGGCTCAAAGTCTGGGCTCAAAGATGAGAGTTCAACTGTCAATTTTCAGAGTGTGTACATCATTCAGAAAGTTTTGTAATAAGGAGTAAATAGCTGATAGGCCTGTGGTTTTTATAGTCCTTTCTGCAGTGCCCCAGGAAGTGTGGCTTCCCTGGTGGCGCTAGTGGTAAAGAGCCTGCTTGCTAATGCAGGAGATTTGAGAGACACGAGTTCTATTCCTGGGTCAGGAAAACCCCCTGGAGGAGGACATGGCAACCCACTCCAGTATTCTTGCCTGGAGAATCCATGGACAGAGGAGCCTGGTGGGCTGTAAGTCCATGGGTTTGCAAAGAGTCAGACACGACTGAAGTGACTTGGCATGCAAGGAAGTGTATGCACAACTTCCCAATAATTTGCTGTCAAATGACCTGAAACACAGGTGACCAGACTTTCAGATTTTTTTTTTTTTTTTGAGGGGAGGCACCTTGTAAAACCCTCATAAAATGCAGGAAGGTGAGATATTTTGTCTCAAATCACTCAACTGGAAGAGCATGGCCTATTCTTGTGCTAAAGTTTTATTCTTTCTGGAATGACTTACCCAGAGACTATTTATGCAAGAGTCAAGAATGATGGTTTCTAAATAGTCTTTCATATTCTTAGGGGTTTAATTCTTAAATATTAAAGTAAACCTGCTTTCTCTAGCAACAGAGATATAGCTTTGAGAAAAATAAAGACCTCATTCCCAAGGAACTCAGTTTCAGTTGGGGAGAATGGTTGGCGCTGGGAGCACTGGGTCATAAACAGGCTTCTGTTTTCCAGTGTGAACTTTTACTTAAACCCTTTTAGGGAAAAAAGGTGGCCAAAACATGTTGGAAAACCACTTTTATAGAAGGGGAAAAATGGGTTTGGTGATGCTTCATTGCCCTTTGCTTTTTTCATGTAATGGCAGAGCTCTGAAAGTAGCGGTTGGAATCCTGTCTTGAATATAACATTATATTGTTGACTGTTACCCTTAGTAGAAACTTACATCTCAAATTGGAGGGGAAAATTATTCACAAAAGTTGTGCTATGTGTTTCTGACCTATACAGTACTACACTCACTGCTAAATCTATCAAAAGTTCTTGATAAATCCTTACAGTCAAAATTTCCCAAATTGACAAATAATGTAGAATCACTGCAGATGGTGATTGCAGCCATGAAATTAAAAGCACTTGCTCCTTGGAAGCAAAGTTATGACCAACCTAGATAGCATATTAAAAAAACCAGAGACATTACTTTGTCAACAAAGGTCCATCTAGTCAAGGCTATGGTTTTTCCAGTGGTCATGTATGGATGTGAGAGTTGGACTATAAAGAAAGCTGAGCACCAAAGAATTGGTGCTTTTGAACTGTGGTGTTGGAGAAGACTCTTGAGAGTCCCTTGGCCTGCAAGGAGATCCAACCAGTCCATCCTAAAGGAGATCAGTCCTGGGTGTTCACTGGAAGGACTGATGCTGAAGCTGAAACTCCAATACTTTGGCCACCTCATGCAAAGAGCTGACTCATTTGAAAAGACCCTGATGTTGGTAAAGATTGAGGGCAGAAGGAGAGGGGACAACAGAGGATGAGATGGTTGGATGGCATCACTGACTCAATGGACATGGGTTTGAGTAAACTCTGGGAGTTGGTGATGGACAGGGAGGCCTGGCATGCTGCGGTTCATGGGGTCACAAAGAGTCAGACATGACTGAGCAACTGAACTGAATGTCAGTCCTTGTTTAGTCACCTCCAGATGAACATCCTTGTGTAAACCTAATCTAT
Organism: Muntiacus reevesi; assembly: GCF_963930625.1. Taxonomy (NCBI): domain Eukaryota; kingdom Metazoa; phylum Chordata; class Mammalia; order Artiodactyla; family Cervidae; genus Muntiacus; species Muntiacus reevesi. The sequence goes on along the minus strand of NC_089254.1, from coordinate 82,601,395 downwards.
AAATGTATTACTTATCAATTTGTCTGTGTCTGTAAATAATGTTGACTTTAGGCATTATCAGTCCTTTCTCGCAGTCTCTTGACTGCTTGATCCTCTGCCCTCCTCTTTGAAATTTACTCTTAGTATTTTTATGCTCATTATTAGCACATTTGCAGTTCTTCCTCTCACCTGTCACCCCAATGATGCTAATTTACCACATACAGGAATAAAAACTGTAGCTAGACATTGACTATATAGATGGAGACATAAAAGATCAAAATGATATGATCCTTTCTAAAAGATAAGTTTTATATCTTCTGGAGCCTTGCTATTTGACTCTTCTGACCCAGGAGGACTTAGAAACAACTGGGTTAAAGGGGATCTTGTGCCAGGTGGCGCTTCAAGGAAAGGAAATACTTCATGTGCTTGGGGATGGGGGACTTGCTGGGAGAACAGTGTTGGGACCCCAGGAAGAGAGCTCCAAAGAGGCAGATCTTGGGAAGAAAACCTTGCCTTCAGAAACCCTTGAAGTAGGAGTATGAAATTGTGTTGGATTTATTATTCGTAGACTATATTGATGACCATTCTGACTGGTGTGAAGTGATACTTTATTGTTGTTTTTATTTATATCTTGCTAGTAACTTAGTGATTTTGAACATTTTTACTTGTTTCTTTGGCCATCTATACGTCATCTACAAAGAAATGTCTATGTAGATCTGCCCTCTTTTGGATTGTTTCTTTTCTTTTTCTTCTTTTTTAAATACTGCACTGTATGAGCTGTTTATTGTGAAGATTAATATCTTGTCTCTTGCATCCTTTGCAATTATTTTCTCCCATTCTGTAAGTTGTCTTTTTGTTTTGTTTATGGCTCACTTTGCTGTGTAAGACCTTTTAAATTTAATTAAGTTCAATTTGTATGTTTTTGTTTTTATTCTCATTATGTGATGGGTCAAAAAAGATCTTGCTGTGATTTATGTCAGTGTCCTGCCTAGGTTTTCCACCAACAGTTTTATAGTATCTGGTCTTATTTAGGTCTTTAATCCATTTTGAGTTTATTTTTGTGTATGGTATTAGAGAATGTTCTAATTTCTTTCTTTTACATGTAGCTGTCCAGTTTTCTCAGCACCACTTATTGAAGAGACTGTCTTTGCTCCACTGTGTTGTGTATTTTTGCCTCCTTTGACATAGATTAATTAACCATAGCTGCATGTATTTATTTCTGGATGTTGTATCCTGTAGAGGATATGGAGAAAAGGGAACCCTCCTATGTTGTTGGTGGGAATGTAAATTGGTACAGTCACTATGGAAGACAGTATGGAGGTTTCCTTAAACTAAAAATTGAGCTAACATGCGATCCTGTAGTCCCACTTCTGGGCATATATCTAGAGAATACCATAATTTGAAAGGATACATATACCCCAGTGTTCATTGCAGCACTGTTTACAATAGCCGAGATATGGAAGCAACCTTAATGTCCATCAACAGATGAATGGATAAGGAAGATGTGGGGGTGAGTGTGTGTGTGTGTGTGTGTGTCTATTAAATGGAATACTACTCAGGCATAAAAAAGAATTAAATCCAGTTGTAGCAACATGGATGGGCCTAGAAATGATTATACTAAGTGAAGTAAGTCAGACAAAGACAAATATCATATGATACCACTTATATGTGGAATCTAAAGAAAAAGATTCAAATGAACTTAACGTACAGCATAGAAATAGTAAACTTATGCTTACCAAAAGGGAAACATAAGGGTGAGAGGAAGAAATTAGGAATTTGGGATTAGCATACACACTACTCAGTGTAATAGATAAACAACAAGGAGCTACTATATAGTAAAGAGAACTATACTCAAGATTTTGTGCTCACATGCTAGTAAAGTAATGCTCAAAATTCTCCAAGCCAGGCTTCAGCAATACGTGAACCATGAACTTCCAGATGTTCTAGCTGGATTTAGAAAAGGCAGAGGAACCAGAGATCAAATTGCCAACATCTGCTGGATCTTCAAAAAAGCAAGAGAGTTACAGAAAAACACCTATTTCTGCTTTATTGACTATGCCAAAGTCTTTGACTGTGTGGATCACAATAAACTGGAAAATTCTTAAAGAGATGGGCATCCCAGACCGCCTGACCTGCCTCTTGAGAAACTTTTATGCAGGTCAGGAAGCGACAGTTATAACTGGACATGGAACAACAGATTGGTTCCAAACAGGAAAAGGAGTACGTCAAGGATGTATCTTGTCACCCTGCTTATTTAACTTACATCATGAGAAATGCAGGGCTGGATGAAGCACAAGCTGGAATCAAGATTGCCAGGAGAAATATCAATAAACTCAGATATGCAGATGACACCACCCTTACAGCAGAAAGTGAAGAGAAACTAAAAAACCTCTTGATGAACATGAAAGAGGAGAGTGAAAAAGTTGGCTTAAAGCTCAACATTCAGAAAACTAAGATCATGGGATCTGGTCCCATCACTTCATGGCAAATAGATGGGGAGACAGTGGAAACAGTATCAGACTTTATTTTTTTGGGCTCCAAAATCACTGCAGATGGTGATTGCAGCCATGAAATTAAAAGACGCTTACTTCTTGGAAGGAAAATTATGACCAACCTAGATAGCATATTAATAAAGCAAAGACATTACTTTGCCAACAAAGGTCTGTCTGGTCAAGGCTATGGTTTTTCCAGTGGTCATGTATGGAGGTGAGAGTTGGACTGTGAAGAAAGCTGAGTGCCAAAGAATTGATGCTTTTGAACTGTGGTGTTGGAGAAGACTCTTGAGAGTCCGTTGGACTGCAAGGAGATCCGACCAGTCCATCCTAAAGGAGATCTGTCCTGGATGTTCATTGGAAGGACTGATGCTGAAGCTGAAACTCCAATACTTTGGCCACCTCATGCCAAGAGTTGACTCATTTGAAAAGATCCTGATGCTGGGAGAGATTGGGGGCAGGAGAAGAAGGGGATGACAGAGGATGAGATGGCTGGATGTCATCACCGACTCGATGGACATGAGTTTGGGTAAACTCCAGGAGTTGGTAATGGACAGGGAGGTCTGGTGTGCTGCAGTCCATGGGGTCGTAGAGTCGGACATGACTGAGCAACTGAACTCATATGGAAAAAGAATCTGAAAAAGTATATACATGTGTAACATATATATATATATATAATTTATAACTGAATCACTTTTCTGTGCACCTGAAACTAACATAATGTTGTAAATCAGCTCAACTTCAATTGAAAAATAGGGTGCTACATATTTGACTCCCCAAATATCCAAGAAAAAGCTGATTGTCTAGATTGAGTCACCCAAGCTCCTGAGCCCAGGAGAGGACAAGTAGACCTGAGAACAAAGAGGCTTCCCTTTGCTGTCTCTGCAAGAGCTGGGATGAGTGAGATTCAGAATAGCATTAGGGTTTTAGTGTCTTAGCTGGATTTTTACCTGGGGAATTTACATAAGAACTGATGCCTAAGTACTTCCATCAATTCTCATTTAAATTAGGCATAGGTCACTAGGAGTCTTAATGTGTAAATTAAAGACCCTACATGAGACTGGAGCCGAAAGAGCTATCTGCAGAAGACCTGTAGCTGGAGAGAGGAAAATCAAAACAAATAAAGGGAGGTAGATTTAACTGTGGCATCTAAAAATCTTATTCATGAATTCCCAATTAAATGGTTTCCAAATAAAGGAGAGGGAAGTTGGTTGGTCACTGTTGAGACCTGATTCAGTGTCTGGGAAGATTCAGTGCAAAAAAAAATCTCAAAACATAAAGCAAAGATATGAAAAGCTAAAATAGAAATCATGAAGAGAGAAATGAGAGTTGGAGAGTAGATTTGAGACTGTAAATGAAACTAATTGGAGTTAGTGATGTGAGTAAGGGACATAAATAGGAAAGGTGATAATTACATAATAGGAGACAATCTTCCTATACTGAACTAAAGAGAGAACTGGGCCTGCAAATTGAAAGGGCTCAGTAAGGTCTAGGCTCACCTGATGATAAAGGTTTCTGTGTATTCATGGTTTACATATATCCTGACAAAATTCCCATTTTCTCTACCCACATGTACTCTGCTGTGTTTACTCTCTCAGTCATGTCTGACTCTCTGTGACTCCATGAACTGTAGCCCACCAGGTTCCTCTGTTCATGGGATTTTCCAAGTAATAATACCGGAGCGGGTTGCCCTGCCCTCCTCCAGGGGAGCTACCCAACCCAGGATTCGAATCCAGGTCTCCCGCACTGCAGGTGGATTCTTTACCATCTAAGCCACTTCAGTTGTGTCTGACTCTTTGCGACCCTGTGGGCTGTAGCCCTCCCGGTTCCTCTATCTATGGAATTCTCCAGGCAACACCACTGGAGTGGGTTGCCATGGCCTCTTCCAGTGGATATTCCCAACCCAGTGATCTGACCCATGTCTCATTATGTCTCTTGTATTGGCAGATGGGTTCTTTACCTCTATTGCCACCTTGGAAGTCCCAGCCATACAGATCCAAGAAAAAAAATTAACTTTAAAATAGTGGTGGAAGGTGGCCTCCAGCTGGCCATGGTTTTCTCATCTGCCTGGGAGTTAGGAAGAGATGAGATAGGGGTATCCATACATTATTGAGAGAAATGCATCACAATCCAAGAATTTTACTTCCAGCCTACACCATTTACCTCCCTAGGTTGAAAGAAAGATGCTTGAATCTGTGCAGGAATTCAGAGTATCACCCACCTGCCCCATCTAAGGACAGATGCTAACCAAATAGTAAATGAACTAGAATAGATATCAAGATGGGTAAAAGGTAAGGAAGTATTCACAGTAAACCTTAACATTATAAGTACTCAGATACCAAGAAATTAAACCTCAATGGATGGAGATAGCTGTCTGGGGATTTGTAATCCAGTGCAAAATAAGGACACAGTGTTAATTGCTCAGTCGTGCCCAACTCTTTGTGATCGTATGGACTACAGCCCACCAGGCTCCTCTGTCCATGGGATTTTCCATGCAAGGATACTGGAGTGGTTTACCATTTTCTTCTCTAGGGGATCTTCCTGACCCGGACATTGAACCCAGGTCTCCCGCTTTGCAGGTGGATTCTTTATGCAGTGAACCACCAGGGAAGCCCAAGCGTACTGGAGGGCGTAGCCTATCCCTTCTCCAGGGGATCTTCCCATCCCAGGAATCCAAACAGGGTTTCCTGCATTGCAGGCAGATTCTTTACCAACTGAGCTAGCAGGGAAGGCCCAAGGACACTGTAAGCCTCCCTAAAAATGTAAAAATAAACTTTACCAGACAGCCTAAGTGGTGGGAGTGGTGGGCAGAGGAGAAGCTTTCTGAAAAAAATTTAGGAGAATAAGGAGAAAAATAAGAGTGAGCTTACTAGGGGATAAAAGAGGGTAAATAGAGGGTTATAGTTGGCAAACTCAGTTTCTTAAGCAGAGTATTTGTAATCTTGTTTCCAAGAAATAGTCATCTGATTATGAAAACAGGAAAAAAGAAAGATGACTACTCATCAGATGGAAGAGTGTAGCAGAATTTCTAAACCAATGAGGGAGAAAATAACTTGACCAGCCCCTCAAAAGTAAGGAAATGAAACAAAAATAGCAATATAAAATGACTGAAATACAAAGTAAATTGAAGGAATAAAATGACTAAAATATCAGTCATTATTTTAAGAATGAACAAATTCGGTTATAAAGTCAAAAGCCAGGTATAAAACTGGCTTAGAAAAGCAAACCCACCTAGGTGCTGTTTATTGCTTTGTTGTTAATGTGTCTACAAGAATGTTTGAAATACAGAGATGGATTAAAATGGTACTAGGAAATACAAAATATTTTAAGAGAGCAGTATTAATATTAGAGAAAGAGGCTAGGACAAAGAGTGAAAATGCAAGTTTATTTTGAGGATAAATTAAAAACATAGATGCACCAAGAAACATCAGTTAAAATATAAAATGGCAAATGAAGAAATGACTTGAACAGAAAATCCTTGCACATAATTGATTATATCGGCACATTTGGTGTGCATGGCCTAATACAAAAGGTATAAGAAAGTATCTATTGATATGCAATGACTTTTTCAGTTATTTCCAATAAAAATTAAAATAGGAATAGAAAGAAACAAACTTGAAGCCAGTCCTCAAAGTTTAGAATAAATATCACCAACTCGATAGACATGAGTTTGAGCAAGCTCTGGGAGTTGGTGATGGACAGGGAAGCCTGGCGTGCTGCAGTCCATGGGGTCAAAGAGTCGGACGCGACTGAGCAGCTGAACTGAGTGTTTTTAATATCACCCAAGTTATTTAGTCATAGTATATTTAACATGTTCTGGAATATTTTAGTAAATTTTAGTAGCACAATTTTCTGCAAAGCTACTGAAAGAGAAGATTATACTAATAGATGTTATTTTTACCTAGGAATCCCAAGAGTATAGTTAAAGAATTTGATTAAGTTGCTATAATTAAGTTAAATGTACCAAAATTAATAGCTTTTCTTTGCACTAAACATCTAGAAATGCAAATAATTTGAAAGAATAACAAAACTCAAGTTAGTAATAAAGTCAATAAGATAAACCTAAGACATGAGACAAAAACTATCGTTCTGACATAAAATCAAATCTGAAAAAAAAAATCAAATCTGAACAAATAGATTGACATTTCTTGTCCTTAGATGAAAGGTTCAGTGGCTTCAGTATGTAAATAGCAAGTCATTCAAAATATACAGATTTAAAAGCCTTTTCATTTCAGGTCCTATCCTTTTTTTTAAGTTTTGATTGGCAGAAATAATTATACAGTTCATGTAGAAGAATAAGTGCTTGAGAATAGAAAACTTACTGAGGAGGAAACTGGCTACTCAAGTTGGAATATCTCTAAGTCCATTACTATAAATTATCAGTATAGTATTAAGAGTAGGTAAGTCAGTGGAGCAAAGTGAAATCTAGAAATATATTTTATAGAATTTCACATAGGATAGTGATAATTCATTATGAAAGTAGGAAAGGATAGATTATTGAATGGTACTGGCATAGTCAAAGATGGGAATTCTCTTGTGTATTAGAATAAAATAAGGCACAAAGAGGATAAGACATAATATAAAAAATAGAAGGCTAGAAGTAGAGGAGACCTCCTTAACCAAGACTAGAAATACAGAAAAGAACATTTGACTTCATGAAATCTCTTCTGAGTAGCAGCGGATACCATAAACAATGTCAAAAGTCGCCCCCCTCTGCAAATATGGTACAGATGGTAAAGTATCTGTAGCAATCCTATGGAAAATCCTTTTACTAAAAGACAAGAAGCAGGATAATGGATAAATAAATGCAGTTCAGAGAAGACCAAGTTAAAATGAACATATTTATGAAAAAATGAAAATCAAAGTGGTAAAAATACTGCTTTCTACTAATGCTTTGTCTTTGTTTCACTGGTGTGGCTAGAGGGTTATTCTTGGGTATAAAACTTTCTAGAATGATCTATCAAAATCTATTAAAATTAAATGTACCTTTTAACTCAGCATTCACACACATGGGAGAGTAAAAATAGTGTTAAGTAAGGATACATGCGTAAGAATGGTTTTTGGTATATTATTTGTAATGTCATAAAGCTGAAAACAGTGTAAATGCTATCAGAGGGGGGTGTCCATGTCAATTACAGTGAAGCCCTGTATCGTGGACTGTTGTTCAGCCCCTAAAAGAATGGCTCAGAACTTCAACCAGATTTCTTAGAGGAGGGGAGGTTTACCTGGAGGTGGAGTTAAATGAGAAATACAGCCTACCAAAAACTATACAAGTGTCCATTTTTGTAAAACCAAAAACAACCATGATTTAAAATACCTTCATGTGCAGTTCATGTAGTTGTGTGCCTATTTGCATAGGGGCAGGGTGGCATGGAGGTTGGTTATAAGACTCGGTGTGTAAAGAGAAGGCTGATGAGGCAGTAGTGTGGAACCAAACAGAAAAGAAAAAGAGTGGTTGTGATATTCATGTATTTATGTAAAATTATGTAATTTATAGAGAAATGAATTAAAATTATCATAGTCTCTTTTGGACTTCCAATGTCAAGATAAGTTGAGCCTACACGCTTTTTTCTCCTAAAAATGTTGAAAGGAACAACAAATATCTAAAAATTTTCAAACTTGGCAGTAATGCTAGAAAACATGGAAGGATGCCACTAAGTAGCCTGAGACATTGAGGAATTTGTAGCAGTTCCACAGCAGATAGGATGAGATAAAGAGAGATGCTGACTGGCTATTTAGTCAACACCTGCACTGGATGGGACTATCAAGTGAGTAACCAGGCAGTTGGATGCGTTTCACCCCAACGACTTAAGTCTTTAGTTTGAGCAGCAGGATATTGGAGGCATCATAGGAAAGTGTGTGGCGGGTGGTCAAATGAAGGCTTTGGACATGTATCAACAAATTCTTCAAACTCCTCATTGAAGACTGATGATAGAATAAACGGGAGATTTGCCACAGTGGGCTTTGCTTTCCTTGAGCCTTGGATCTTGAAGACCTGGGAGGAATTGTTCCTGGGGCCAGGAGAGGGGGAAGGGAACCAAGGAGCCTTTACTCAGTTGCATATTGTAGATGAGTATTACGATTTAGGTGGTTGTCTAGCAGATGCTCACTCTCCTCTCTGCTCACTCTGGGCAGAGTGTAGTCCTGCCTGTTCACTTAAGCTTGGCCTTTTGACTGGTTTTAGCCAATGGCATGTTAGTGGGTGTAACAAAAGCAGAGCTTTGACATGTGCCGTCGAGCTGGGGTTGGCCTGCTGAGAGCTACAGGCTCCAACGTGAGAAGAATGTGTCTTAGTAGCATCTCCCCGTTGAGTCTGGCCCCAGCATGAGGCCAGTAGAATAGTCACCACCCTGGTCCCCCAGCCGGAGCAGAGCTGTTTCAATTGAAGACCAGCTAGCATGAAAATTAATGCTGCTTCCGTGCATGGAGCGTCTGTGGTGGTCACACAGCAGTAGCGTATGAGACCATTTTAGTAGGAGGAAAATTGTTTTACAGGCATTGAAACTATATGTTCCTCTACAGTTAAAAACTAGGAAAAAAATTTTTCAACTTGGAGAAAGTACTCAAGTTAAAAAAAAAAAAAGGAATCCTAATGAGCAAAGAAGTGGAATGGAAGAAATAATAATGAACACAGAGGCTAGCAAAAATTTACAATTAAATTTAATAACTGTTCATAAGAAGGTTATGAATCTTAATGCAGCTGGGAAAGGATTTTCAAAATGCACAAGTTGTCCCGTTGAGAAGAACATCAGTTATCTACTGTCAGTAAAGTTTATGTTGATCTGGAAGGGAAATGAAAACCTTGTTTACCATTGTGTTTTATTAGGGGAAAAGATCCTGTATAGTATTAATTCTTGATGATGATAAGCAAATGTGGGTTCAGATATGCTAAAAAAAAAAGGATAACCACTAGTGAGAAAGACACACTGCATCTTTTTCTTCAAACACAGTATCTCCTTCTGACACTGGGGGCAGATTTATTTTCTAACCAGGGTAATAAATTGCCTCCCTCTGGAACAAAGTTTCAGTTGATGTTCTGGTAGCACCTTTAAAAGCAAAGAGAAAATGATGTTCCTTAAACTACACGATTCTTCAGCTGTGATACAAACCCTCTGTGTGTGCCGCATCCCGTTGAGCCACCTTGCATTACCCCTTTGGGGTTTGAGGGCAAGGAGGACCCATGAGAACATGAAGCTAATGCCGCCTTCTGTGTTGTGAATAATAACATCCTTTATCTTTGATCCATGTCTTGCACCGGTATCTGCAAAGCAGTGGCAGGCTAATTTGTTAGCTTGCAGATAGAATGAAATCTCAGACTCTTCACAGACATTGTGCTGTACTGTTTAATTTTTTTATATCATACCTAGGTAAAAGGTATAGTATAATGAGACTGAGTGTAATTGTCATCAGTCTTTTCTAATGCAAAACAACACAGCAACTGAATATAAAAAATGGAAGCTCCTAGAATACTATAGATTATTTAGTATTTTAAGTCATAGTTGAGAGACTTTAACCAGTTCTTTCAAAATTTAACAACTGGTCAAATCTCCCCAAATTTATATTTGCCTATCACCCTCTAAAAGCTGGAGTAAGTATATATATTGAATATGTATAGAGGTACATGTACCATATTTTAAAAGTCATGTAAATTAAGTGCCCATGAAACAGTTTAAAGCATTAAATATAGTAGACTTCAAAGGATATTTCAATACATATTAGAGTAGAAACAGTTCAGTCTTTATTTGCTTGCTTAAATCCACTTAAATTAGAAGTTTGGGACCAAAAAAGTTCTAACAGAAACTAGCATTCTTCTAACTTGGGGATCAAAGAGAATATCAAACAGGAAATTAGACTGTGGGAATGGTGAGAGACATGCTCTGAGGCAAAGGTTATGGTAAGTGGATAGACCATAGTTGATAGGAAATTTTTAGCCTGTGCTTTTATCAAACAAAATGACCTGAAAATAAATGAATTTAGGCCTGGAAACTAGGGAGTCTAAACTAAACCATTTCCTTGGAAATGGTTCTGGTTCTTATTGCTAAATATAAGCTTGTGCTCACACATTGTTCCATTTTTAGAAAAGAAAATATAGCTCTTTCACTTTGAAGGAATTAAATTGGCTTGATGAATTTTTTGTCAGTTAGTATGTTTCCACTGTGTGTTTTGAATTTTATAGGAAGACAAAAAAATTTAGCAAGTTAATTTTTTATCCTCAGAAAACAACTTTCAGTAACTCAGACCTACTCTTAGAGAGATGAATACTTATTTTCAATAGGCAGAGGTTGAAATTAAGTGAAATTGAAAAGTTTTCTTTTTTAAGATCTTAAAATGCTTATGTGACTTTTATTCAGTGTCTGTGAACTACACTGATTTTTTTTTTTTTCTGGCTGTCTCTTTTCTACACCTTTAACTAAAAAAAAACAAAAAACCTGACCTGTAATATTCAGAGTTTGCACCAAACAAACCTAAGCAGCCAAAAGTTTAATCTATATAGCAGGCACAGCAAACAGGTTTTCACAAAATGTGAACCCTAGACATCAGAGCAGAACTAATGAGATCTGTCTTCATTCCTCTACGATGTATAAAGTAATTTAAGGAAACTTCCTAAGAAAAGTGGGATGAGAGTTGGAAGTACAGTCATAGAAAGTTTGGTTTGCTACAAGTTTCAACAGAAAGTTAAACTTTTGTATGCTAACCTTTTGCAGATATTAACGCAATGCTAGTAAAAGTCATACTTGTTCATTGTGTGTAGCATTTAGCATGTGTGTGGACATATAGAAATGTTTTGCCAGCAGAATCCATTCCCAAACGTTTGGTCTGGATTCTGTTTGTTCACCTTGTGTCCAAGGTACGTTCTTCAGTCTTCTTTCAGGGTTTAATGTACAGTAATAAAGTTAGGGGTTTATCTTTATTTTCCTATTAAAATAGATAGCCTTAAAGTTCAGTCTTCATTTTTTTTTTTTAATATCAACAACTTAGTGCTGTCACTAATTGCACTCAGTAAATGAGCAATGATTTTTGAATTATTGGGACTGATTTATTTTAGAAGAGGAGCTGCATAAATAGAATAAATAATGAGTGAGGCTTAGGCCAACTAGCTTTTCAGAAATGCTCTGCCTGTTTTCTCACTCATCACAAATGTTTGAAAGCTTCCATACCACAGTGTCCTTTCCAGCATCAAACATCACAATTCTGAAATTGTTAATCTAATCAAAAACTTACTAGTGTTCTTTTTTTATTAATAGAGCAGTTGAGCACTTAAAAGTATTAATTTATATGAATTGTTCATATCTTCTCTATTTCAGTTCTAATTCTAGAAATTAGCTTTTGCCCATTTCATGTGATGCAATTTTCTTCAAGTTTGTTTGCTTTTTAATTTTCCTTGGGATCTGTTTTAACATATATCTTATACATTTAAAATTATTGATTCTTATTTCCTTTGCCTGGAAAGCTCTTCTCTGTCAAGAGCCTCGATTTTTACCCTTGTTTTCTTATACCTTTATATGGTTTAAGTATCTTGTCTGTACTGGATTTTTATTAATTTTGCATGTGGATTTGTGAAGAACTGGCATGCACCTTCCGATCCAGAAACAAATGGTATGTTTCTCCAATTATTTAGACTTTCCTAAAAATCTGTTAGTAAAAGCTTGTGGTCCCTATATAGGTCTTTGATCCTTATGTGTGTATATATATATATTTTTTTTTTCTGTTTTAGTTTGTGATTATATTTACCAGAGGAATTTTCTATTACACTGAAAATTATCTTTGTTATTTAGGAAAGCTTGATTTTTTTTTTTTTTTGAGGGGACATTTTGATTCTATCCATTGGATTTCCTGAACTCCCTTATTTATCATTTAATTTAGTTATTCAATTAGCTTAGTTTTCCCAGATGGAAAATAATATCAAAGTAATGTGATATTCTTAGGAGTGATTCTTTTGTTGTATGACTTTTAATGGGATATTCTCAAATTTTAACCAAAGGAATACTTACTGTTTTGAGAGAAAGGTTGTAATGTGACTCTTAAGATTTATTTAATTAAAAAAATCAGAAGTCCATATTGAATTTGACAAAAACCTTTTTTAGCATATGTTAAGCATGTGTTACGATCATTATGGGGGCTTCTCAGATAGCTCGGTAGTAAAGAATCCGCCTGCAATGCAAGAGACCCAGGTTTGATCCCTGGTTTCAGAAGACCCCCTGAAGTAGGAAATGGCAACCCACTCCAGTATTCTTGCCTGGAAAATCCCATGCACAGAGTGTCTGGCAGCTCAGATGGTAGAGAATTCCCTGGTGGGTCAGACAGTAAAGAATCTGCCTGCAGTGTGGGAGACCTGGGTTCAGTCCCTGGGTCAGGAAAATCCCCTAGGGAAGGGAATGGCTACCCACTCAAGTATTCTTGCCTGGAGAATTCCTTGGACAGAGGACCCTGGCAGGCTATAGTCCATGTGGTCGTAAAGAGTTGGACATGACTGTGCAACTTTCACTTCACTTTCTTTCAGAGGAGCCTAGTGGGCTACATTCATGGGTTGCAAAGAGTTGGATACCATTGAGTGACTGAACACACACACATCCAAGATCATTATATGGTTTCCAAAAGTTTGACCTGTTGAAGTGAAATAGTGATCAAATTTGTATCTTAAGCTATTCTTGAAGAAATACGACCTAAACTTCATGGATAACTATTTCACTATGCTGCTGAAGTTGGTTCACTGATTTTCCAAAATGTGTTGTTCAGTCTCTAAGTCCTGTCCGACTCTTTGTGACCCCATGGACTGCAGCATAACAGATTTCCCTGTCCTTCACCATCTCTCAGAGTTTGCTCAAACTCATTTCCATTGAGGTGATCATGCCATCCAACCATCTCATCCTCTGTTGTCCCCCTTTCCTCCTGCCTTCAATCTTTCCCTGCATCGGGGTCTTTTCTAATAAGTGGGCTCTTCACACTAGATGGCCAAAATATTGGAGCTTCAACATCAGTCCTTCCTATAAATATTCAGGAGTGATTTCCTTTAGAACTGACTGGATTTGATCTCCTTGCAGTTCCAAGGGACTCTGAAGAGTCTTCTCCAACACTACAGTTCAGAAGTATCGGTTCTTCTGTCTTCTTCATGCTCAACCTTCTCTATGGTCCAACTCTCATGTCCTGACTCCTGAAACAACAGCAGTTTTGACTAGATGGACCTTTGTCAGCCAAGTAATGTCTCTGCTTTTAAAATACACTGTCTGGGTTTGTCATAGCTTTTCTTCCAAGGAGCAAGCGTCTTTTAATTTCACAGCTGCAGTCACCATCTGCAGTGATTTTTGGAGCCCAGGAAAATAAAATTTGCCATGCAATGATGGGACTGGTTGCCATGATCTTTTTCTGAATGTTGAGTTTTAAGTCACTCTTCTCTTTCACTTTCATCAAGAGACTGTTTAGTTCCTCTTTGCTTTCTGCTGGTGGTGTCATCCACATATCTGAGGTTATTGATGTTTCTCCCCAGTCTTGATTCCAGCTTGTGCTTCATCCAGCCTGGCATTTCACATAATGTACTCTGCATAGAACTTAAATAAGCAGGGAGACAATATGCAGTCTTGAACTACTCCTTTCCCAATTTGGAACCAGTTCATTGTTCCATGTCCTGTTCTAACTGTTACATACAAGACAAGAAGCAGGTTTCTCAGGAGACAGGAAAGGTGGTCTGGTATTCCCATCTCCTTAAATTAAAAAGGCTTTAGTATAGTCAGTGAAGCAGAAATAGATGTTTTATTTTGGAATCCCAAATTGCTTTTTGTAGGATCCAATGGTTGTTGACAGTTTCATCTCTGGTTTCTCTGCCATTTCTAAATCCAGCTTGTATATCTAGAAGTTTTTGGTTCACGTACTACTGAAGCCTAGCTTGATGAATTTTGAGCATTACCTTACTAATCTGTGAAAGGAGCGCAGCATTCTCTGACATGGCTTTTCTTTGGGATTGGAATGAAAGCTGACCATTTCCAGTTCTGTGGCCACTGCTGAGTTTTCCATGTTTGCTAACATACTGAGTGCACACTGGAACAGCGTCGTCTTTTAGGTTTGGGCTCTGCACCAGTCCAGTTACATTTATCCCTGGGGTTGGGCCTCAGTATGAATACTTTCAAAAACTCCCCAATTCACATGTGAATAAAGCAAAAATTTGCCTTGCCCACAATTTCAGAATTTCCAGCTGCTGCCACATTCAATCCATACTGTGGGACTAGTGGTCCTGTGGATTGGATACTGTGTGTGTGAGTATTTGCCTTGGAGTAGGTTGCTTCGTCATTTGCCATGATGTTCCATCTAATTCTCTTTTGTTATTGTTTAGTTGCTAAGATATATCCAACTCTTCTGTGACTCCAAGAACTGTAACTCACCTGGCTCCTCTGTCCATGAGATTTCCCAGGCAAGAATACTGGAGTGGGTTGCCATTTCTTTCTCCAGGGGATCTTCCTGACCCAGGGATTGAATACTGCATGGGCAGGTGAATGAGCCACTAAGGAAGCCTTCTCTTCCTTTAGGGTGAGTGTTTTTTTCTTTTTTTTTCCTAGAGGACTCTCTTGTCTCTCATATTTTAAGTAAACCTTCTATAACAGTGTTTTCTTTTCACACTTAAATTATTGAGTTCGTTTCACCATCTCCATGATGTAGGGTGATTTAAAGATGGATAGGGAAAAAAGGAAAAGAAATGAGCATCTCCTTGTGTGGCTGGCACTGTATGCAGACTTGTTACACATGGTGTTCTCACTAAGGGAGACAAGGCGCCTCTCTAACGATTCAGAGTTCTGCAGACAACCCTGAGTTCAACTTCTTGTCTCATCAGTTCTGTGCTTCAGTTTCCTGATTTGTAAAACGGATGCTAGTTCCCATTTCCTGGGTAACCTTGCAGATTAAGTGAGTTAATTACACAAGTGCTTAGAAAAATATCTGACATATAAATGTGCTTAACAGATCTTCCGGGGTGGTGCTAGTGGTAAAGAATCCACCTGCCATTGCAGTAGACATAAGAGACACAGGTTCAGTCTCCAAGTGGGGAAGATCCCTGGAGGAGGAAATGGAAACCTACTCCAGTATCCTTTCCTGGAGAATTCCATGGGCAGAGGAGCCTGGTGGGCTATGGTCCATAGGATTGCAAAGAGTCAGACACAACTGAAGTGACTTAGCACAGTGTGTGACAATTATAATAATTTTACCCTTAAAAGAGCCCATTGAGATTTCTATTACCATCCCCATTTTAGAGGAGGCAAAAAATGATTTAACAGCCTATGATGTTAAATCACTTGTTCCAGGTTACCCAGTTAACAACTGTCAAGTGTAGACCCACATGTGTCTTACTGTGAAGCTCATACCATTTGTTTTATACCGTAGAGTCCCTGAACAAGATGAGGGTATTGAAACCATTAGTATTTTGAAGTCTGTGATTAGGAAGTTTTTAATTTTTTATTTTCTTAGAGACCATTGAGGATATTGACCTCTGGCAGAGGACTGATAGTATTTCAAGAAAATTAGGCTTCATGTATAAAAGAGTCAGAGGAGGAAGGGGCTTTTGTAGGGCAGAGAATTGTCACTGTAAGGTATGATGGGTTTTGAATGAACAAAGTGATAGAGTTGAGGAATAGCACAGACAGTGTGGCCTGGAGATGTCAAGGAGTCCTCAGAATTGTGCCATTGGGAGATGTGAAACCAAGAGCTACTTCCCCACAGTGTAGAGAGTTCTGCCATGTTACAGATGGGAACAGAGATGCTGCCAAAGCCTCATCAAAAGGGAGAGGGTGAGATTTGGACTCTAGTTTTTGACCTGTGAATTTTAAAACCATTTGTTGGCAGAAGAGCAGAGCTAAGTGTCATCTATCGAGGAATCATAAAACTAAGCTGAATTGTCTGAAGGGCAGTGCTAATCAGAAAGCAGAAAGTCACATTAGATGTCTCACTCAGTTACCTACCGAGGTCTCCAGTAAGCATGCAGAATGTATCTCATATTAAAAGTAGGTTCAGTTTGACAGTGCAGTTTGAATGGCAGCCTTGCTGTAATCTGGAAATACACGCTTATGGCAGCTGTGACTTTTCTCTGATAGTGGTGCTTAGCGGCATATGCTGTCTCTCAGGTTAGCTACATTTTTCCATCATAAGCTCTGTGCTTTGCAGCTTGGTTGTCGTTCCTCATTTGAGTTTTCTTTTTAGAATAAAGAACATCTTCTGTGCTCTTGTGACTGTATATGCATGAGATCTTTGGGCTATTCAGTACTGAAATACAACACATAAAAGGCAAAATATTTGCTTATAAGTCTAAACATATGGCTTCCAAAGGAACTGTTATTACTTATATAATTATCCACAATATGATTTTCTTCACATCTAAGCAGAAACCTTAAAAATAGCATGTAGTTTGTTTCTTTTTGCAAAACTGAAAACATCATTTTGTCCTTTTTCTGGCATTTTGTTTTCAATTTAAGAACCATCACAATTCTCTGTGACTGATACTGTTTGAAAGATCAGTAGTGAAGGACCAGTAGGTTAGCTACTTCAGAAACCTTTCAGGTTCCTCTTTTATTCGACCTTAGGATTAAGTAGCCGTCTCTTTGGATCCTATATTTGGTTTTGAAATATTTTAAATAGTTATAGAAACAAAGTGCATGTGTGCTCTGTCCCTAAGTCATGTCTGACTCTTTGCGACCCCATGGACTGTAGCCTACTAGGCTCCTCTGTCCATGGAATTTTCCAGGCAAGAATACTGGAGTGGGTTGCCATTTCCTCCTCCGGGGGATCTTTGCAGCGACCCAGGGATCGAACCTGCAACTCCTGCATTGGCAGGTAGATTCTTTACCACTGAGCCACCTGGGAAGCCCTTGGGAACAAAGTAGGAATTTTAAAAATTTCTGTTTTCCTTAGACTTAGAACGACTTGTTACATATTTCCGATATGGGTAACTCAATCCTCGTGTTATACCTTCACCCTCACTACTCAAGCATGCTAGAACATTAACTAGCAAATGAAGGTCATACCTCTAGATTTGGGCTTGCCAGTATCACCTGTTTTCTATGACTAATCTGCCAGGTGCTTGTCTCACTCAGCCAGGTCGGCAATATAGACTCTTGAAGGTGCCTACTTTAAGCCATCCTTTATTAAGAGACAAGTTTGATGTTCATTATCACATTTCCTTCATTAATTTGTGATCGATAGCTGGCTACAGACTTTAATAAAAGCTGTATATAGTAAAAGCTATATATATTGGCTCAGAGGGTAAAGCGTCTGCCTGCAATGCGGGAGACCTGGGTTCGATCCCTGGGTTGGGAAGATCCTCTGGAGAAGGAAATGGCAACCCACTCCAGTACCCTTGCACGGAAAATCCCATGGACTGGGGAGGCCAGTAGGCTACAGTCCATGGGGTCGCAAAGAGTCGGACACGACTGAGCAACTTCACTTTCATATATATAAAGCTTTCTCTGCCCCCTAGTCTTTAGTTATTTTCTAGATTTGTGAGCAAAAAGCGATGTAAGCTTATCTCTCCCCAGTGAAATAAGAAAACAAAAGGCAACAGATTAGTTCCAGTAAGGGTATCAGAATACCAGAAGCTTTGCAGTACAAATTATTGGAGTTCTATTAGGAAATGCTTCCTTCACCCCTTTTAACTATCATCACATGAATAGCCTGAAAATCTGGAAGTTTTTCCAATCAATAATAGCTTCCACCATCACATTTTCCTAAAGGTAGTTGGAGTTAGATGATTTGGAATGTCCATGACTAATTTACAGTTACTAAAATTATTTATGCACCACATTGTCTAGAGGTAAGGCAGAGGGAATAAGAAAAAGGCACAATGGATGTGCCAGCTGTGTAGAATTGAAGGTCTACACAATTGGTCTAACTTTATTGGTCTAACTGCACACTTTTGAATGTCTCTCTCAACTATTGACCTTTACTTTTACAAATAACCACACAGTAATTCCTCTCCAACTGGGAAGTTAAACTTTCCTGAAAAGCACTGTGGTTGGCACAGCCATGGTCTCCAAGGGAAGAGAGGGTTAGGGTAACATAACGTTTAAAAGCATTAACTCTAGAATCAAACAGATTTTCAAGTTTGGAATCCCGGCTTTATCATTTGTAGGCATGGGCAGCGTCTTAACTTCTGAGTCCACAGTTTCCTGTCTATGAAATGGAGATAATACCTTTGTCACAAGAGTCTTGAAGATGAGAGCACTGTTTAGCGTGGAAACCTGGGAAACATTCAATACAGGAAGATGTCTTAACTATCTAAGAAAAAAGGTAAAATGACATCAAAGGCACATTTAAAAACTCATTAAATCAAACTTCTAAAAGCTCTTCTTGAAAACAGTCTATGTTTGACGAGCATTGAAAACCCGCAGTGGCAGGTAGCCTTTTCCTGGATCTTTTCTTACATTGTCTAGGGGCTAATTACTATTTTTTTTTAATTAGGTAGTTAATACATGCCAGACATTTGTCTTTTGTACTTTATATGTATTAGTTCACTTCATTCTCATGTCAATCCTGGGAAGTAGAGACTACTGTTGTCTCCACTTTCCAGATAAGAAGGGGAGCTGTAGAGAGAAGAGAGTTCTCTTTCCAGTAGCAAGCAAATGGGGGAGCGGGGTTTTAACTTCAGTTCCATCAATAGGACCTGAGTTTACCTGTCACTCCCTATCGTGTTAGCTGGGATATATCATCTGCCGAAGAACCTTCTGCCCCATCTCAGTGTTCTGAAAAGCCCTTTTAAAAGCTTTTGAAATAACCCTTTCTTGCTTGAGATTTATTGTCTTGCACTGGCACATACCCTTGCTAACACCTAAGAAAAGGTGTTAGCAGGATGGCTTTTCAAAATTACCTTGGTGTTAAAGGGCATGTTTTTTCTTAGCTGAATCTGTCTGTATATTGAAAGGGAAAGGAGTGAACAATCTGCCTTATCTCCCTACCCCGTGGTCCAGTGAGCATGGTCTATGGGACACGTAACAGAAATTACTGGGTTTGTTTGAGAAGAGTGAGCCAAATGACATGCTAATTAAAATGATGAGATACAAGAATACTCTGAAATCTTTATAAAATATTTCTAAATTACAGCTGGATAACAGACTCTTTTGCATTTACGTGACAGTGGTTCAGATCATTTCAAAAAACCTTCATATTGTTGGTTTACCTTTGTAAGATAGAGAAAATGAGCCCGGAAGACGAACACCTGGGATTAGCTCCGCACACATCCCGCTCTGTGGTTATCCTTGGAAACATCAGCTAGCTGGAGTATGCCTTCTCAGCTGTAAGTTGGAGATAATAAGGGTTACCCTGTAGGTTCATTTGTGTGAGAAAGTGGGTTTCCTTTTCAGGTAGCAGAGCACATTCTGGGCTCTCAGTTGATAGCTCTTGCTTCAACTGTGATAGCTTTTATTGTTACTTGATACCTTTCTTTACATATAAGGCACTTTATATCTCTAACAGAGAGTATTTGTATTTAGTTTTAGAAATAGCCAAGACAGCTTTGTTTTAAATAGACATTGAAGTGGATGCTGTAGGAAGAGGGTGTGGGTACTGCTGATCTGTGGGTGCCTCACTGCTCCTGCCCTCTGCCCTCTCTCCCCCCACCAGGGAGCAGCTGGCAGTCACTTATAGGTGCTAATTGGATATTTAGATTCTTACATCTTCTGGGTGCTCTTCTGGGTACTGGCTCTCCATCCTTAGCTACCTGGGTTTATTATTTTTAACACAGGTCAGAAGTAAGCCGTGTAAGGTGACTAGAATTCTTTGGCCACTGTAATCAGTTGTCGTCCGTAAGGAGGGAGAATTATATATACTATTAGGCTTGAACTAAAAATCCTTGATTTAGAGAGATTGAGGTCCTACTTGATATAATTTTAATTTGAGCCTTGACTTTTTGCTGGAGTAAAATCTAACTGTGAGCCTTCTAAATCCTGATCTGGCCAGTGTACTGTTTGGAGCACGTGAACTCTGCTACATGCCAGAACATGTAGCCTTCAATTGGTATAATCCATCAGTGTCAGATGAGCCCCTCTGTTTGGATTAGATTCCTGAGACAGAGTCAGCGAGGGACTCTGTATGTCTCAGAAAGCCAGCACACTTGGCCAGCCATCTGCCCCAGGCTGAGTTGTGGTAGGAGGTGCAGAAGCCATGAAATCAGGTAGTAGGATGAAGTCTAGGCGGCTTTTAGTGTTGCTTTTAGTTTAATAGACTCCAGATTGTGTCAGTGGGGAAAATAAGGCTCGATGGGGTGAAATTATTTCATGCACGCTGTTTAAGCAGTGTGTGGCGTGCCTATGCCTGCCTTGAATGTATCCAGTACATTGTCTTTTCTGGGCCATGCTGTTTGGTTATTTCTCATTCCTGGAATAGTCTTCCCATTGATTTCAGTGACTTTTCCATTTAGATCTCTATTGTTAATCCTTCCTTCTGTCATCATTCTAAATAGTACTCTGTCCTATCGTTTTTTATCTCTTGATCCTGCTTAATAACGCGGAGCAGCATCCTTTCACTGTGTTTTATACAAATCCATATATACAGCCAGCCCTCTGAATCCAGGAACATGGAGGGCTAACTGTACTCTTGTTGATATGTGCTCAGTCATGTCCAGCTCTTTGTGGCCCCATGGATTGTAGTCCTCTAGGCTCCTCTGTCCGTGGAATTTTCCAGACAAGAATACTGGAGTGGGTTGCCATTCCCTACTCCAGAGGATCTTCACAACCCAGGGATTAACCCCCTGTCTCTAGTGTCTCCTGCATTGACAAGAGGATTCTCTACCACTGCGCCACCTAGGAAGCCTTGAGTGAACTACACCATTTACTATAAGGAACTTGACCTTCTGCAGATTCTGGCATCTGGGGACTTCCTGGAACCAATCCTCCACAGATACTGAGGAGCACTTCTTCTTTTTTTTTTTTTTTTTTTTTGCATCTTTCTGTTTCTCTATGTAAAATGTATGCTTCAAAATGGTAGACAATTTTTTCTTTTTACAATTTTATTTCCATTGCCTAGAAAGTGCCTGGCACATGAAGGTTTTAGTTTAGTCGCTCAGTTGTGTCTGACTCTTTGCAACCCCATGGATTGTAGACTATCAGGCTCCTCCATCCATGGGATTTTCCAGGCAAGAGTACTGGAGTGGGTTGCCATGTCCTTCTCTAGAGGATCTTCCCGACCCAGGGATCTAACCCGGGTCTCCCACATTGTAGGTAGACACTTTACTGTCTGAGCCACCAGGGTGCTAAATAAGTATTACTTATATTAATGAACAAATGTATTTGTTAATCAGAATGTATGTGCTTATGATTACCTTGTTGGTTGCTGAGGATACAATTATAAATAGGATAGAGTTACTGTAATCAAGATCTTATTGTCTAGTAGAAGAGAGTAAAAACCAGGAAATTGGTGTATTTTATGTTCTTATCGAAATATGAATACTTCATGGCAAATAGATGGGGAAACAATGGAAACAGTGATGGATTTTATTTTGGGGGGCTCCAAAATCACTGCATATGGTGACTGCAGCTATGAAATTGAAGAAAACCTGCTCCTTGGAAGAAAAGTTATGACGAACCTAGACAGCATATTAAAAAGCAAAGACATTACTTTGCCAACAAATGTCCATCTAGTCAAAGCTATGGTTTTTCCAGTAGTCATGTATGGATGTGAGAGTTGGACCATAAAGAAAGCTGAGTGCCAAAGAATTGATGGTTTTGAACTGTAGTGTTGGAGAAGACTCTTGAGAGTCCCTGGGACTGCAGGGAGATCCAACCATTCCATCCTGAAGGAAATCAGTCCTGAATATTCATTGGAAGGACTGATGCTGAAGCTGAAACTCCAGTGCTTTGGCTACCTGATGCGAAGAACTGACTCCTTGGAAAAGACCCTGATGCTGGGAAAAATTGAAGGCAGGAGGAGAAGGGGACGACAGAGGATGAGATGGTTGAATGGCATCACTGACTCAATGGATGTGAGTTTTAGTAAACTCCAGAGGTTGGTGTTGGACAGGGAGGTCTGGTGTGCTGTAGTCCATGGGGTCGTAAAGTGTCGGACATGACTGAGTGAATGAACTGAACTGAGGAATATGAATAGGCTTCTGTAGGAACACCTAGGACAAGATTTCCAGCCTTGGGAATCATAGAAGGTATCCTGGGAAATGTGTTATCATAACTGAGCTATCATAGAAGCAGTTTGAATGAAGCAAAGTGTGGGAGGGATCATGAGGGGGTACCCAGGCAGAGGGAGCTCTGAATGGAAGCGTCTGAAGAAGCAGCAGAACTTAGAGCATTTTAGAAGTTACGTGCCTGAGTGAGTGGTTCTTAAAGTGTTCTGGCCAAATTCAGTATATACATTTTTAGGTATACTGATGAAATAAATACATATTCATAATATTTGGCTACACTAAATCTCATTTCATATGAAGTAATATTTTGAAAACCTTGCTCTTTCTGTTTTAATAGTTATTATTTA
Source organism: Muntiacus reevesi (assembly GCF_963930625.1). Lineage (NCBI taxonomy): Eukaryota > Metazoa > Chordata > Mammalia > Artiodactyla > Cervidae > Muntiacus > Muntiacus reevesi. The sequence goes on along the minus strand of NC_089254.1, from coordinate 82,578,479 downwards.
TGCTTTTAGTGTATATTTTAGTGTACTTTTAGTGTGTATTTTCCATGTCAGTATTGAATAGAACCCCTTTGGTGTTTTCAAACAGAGTTCTCCAGCGCTCATCGTAATTCCCTTGCTAGGGCCATTGTATATACCAGACACAGTGAATAAAAGTGGATAAAATCCCTTTCCTCTCATGGATGGAGTTTACAGATTAGAGCTTGGTGATCAGGTGCTTTTTGCATATGGATGTGGTGTTGCACAGAGTGTTACCTCTGTCTATCTGCATAACATTCAGAACCATTTTTGTCCCTCCCTCTTCTGACAGTTAATCATGCCTGTATTTCTAAATAATGTCATTGTTGTCAATACTGGTGTATTGATGAGTTTGGGCCCCCATCTGCTGATTTCCTATCATCAAGGTGTAGGGTTTAGTGCTGGTACCCTTCCATATCCTGTTTCCCTTCCCTCTTTTCACTCTTCCCATCGAGTTGTGTGAAACTTTATTCTCAAATCACTATATATTATGTATATGCCAGTACTGTTCACCACTGGGAGTTACGTAGTACAATTATATTTCCTTTTCTTTCTCCTGAAGCCAGTGGTGACTTATTTGTTTCTTAGTTTTCACTTTACCAATTGCACATTTTCCCCCACGATCCAAAAGCCCCTCAACACTGCCCTCTACAAGGTTGGTCCATGTTCAGGAACATATCTTTCACTTTTTGTGGTTTAATCTCTGGAGACCTCCATCTTACTCGCTGGCCTGGTTGCTCTGCCTACTCCTAGGTCTTTCCTCCTAGAACCTTCCTTTGCGGCTGTTGCAGTTATTCAGTCGCCTCTTCTGAGTCATTTTTCCTGCAACCTAGATTTCCTGTCTTTTTCTTTGTCTTTCCTTTGTTAGATCAGGACATATTCTCTCATAGCATCATCAGATTAAAATGAAGGTATGAGAGCAAAGTGCATTGTGATGACAACCCTTAACAAATCTGCCTTTTGAGTCACGGTGCTCCAATCTGGGCAGGGGTGCTTTCTGTGGCTCACACATCTCTCATATCCAAAGTTTTCTCCCTCTTCCTAGTTGAAGCTTCTGTTTTCTATGACCTTGTCTTTCCCTTTCTTGGGACAGAATCTCCTTTTGATGAAGCACATCTTCTGAAAGCTTCCTGAGAGATGGTGGTACATGGGAGGAATATTTTTGAAATTCTTGAACACTGAAAAATGTCCTTTTTACTCACCCACTCAGTTGATAGGATGACTGGGTAAAGAATTTTAAATAATCAGTTTTCTGGAAATTTTTGAAGCCCTGGCTCAGTTATCGAAGTTGCTAGTGAAGCGTCTGAAGCCATTCTAATTCCTCCTCTATTACAGTGATGTGTTCGTTTCATGTTTATTTCAGCCTTAATCTGGAAATTCACAAATTTCCTTCCTGGGAGATTTTCTTGAACTAAAAACTATCTGTTGATTTGCTTTTCAGCTTTCCCTGCTCTTTGTCTGGATTTCCAATTAGCCTGGTTGCCTAGCTAGTCCTCCAGCTGTCACTTCTGTGTTCTGTATCTCTCTTTCTCTGCTTTCTCAGGGAGTTCTTGAATTTTTTTTCCCCCAGCCTCCCTGTGGAGTACTTCATCTCTGCTACCGTATTTTTCAAGAGCATTTTTTGCTGAATTTTTTTTTATAGCTTTATATTCTTTCATGTTGCATCTTTTGTTTTTCAGATAGTATTAGGGATAGATTTGTTGTCTTTCTCCATAGTTTGTTTCTTCCAAATTGCCTTTTTCTGTCTGTTTTTATTTTATTTTATGTTAGAGACCCTTCTCACCTCTCTGGGAATCCTTGGTTGAGTATATGTAATTATATCTTATCCAAATATCTATGTATTTACAGGTACAACTGAGAATGATGACTTGTTTGCTTAATAATACATTTATATATACTGCTGATTAATTATACAAGTTCATAATTACACAGCATATATATACACCTGTGAAAGTGAAAGGTGTTAGTTGCTCAGTGGTGTCCGACTCTTTGCCACTCCAGGGACTGAAGCCCACCAGGCTCCCTGTCCATGGAATTTTCCAGGTAAGAATATTGGTGTGGCTTTCTATTCCTTTCTCCAGGGGATCTTCCCAAATATACCTGTAGATACTTAAATACACAATATGCATATACATACTGATTTTATTATGTTCTCTCTATGAAGTTATTCACTGTACATATCTACCTATATTCATACATGTGCCAATGTATACATATTTACACACAAATCAGTCTTGTGACAAAAATTCTGAATTAGTTGGAGAAAGATTCATATGTGTTCTCTTCTATAAGCTCACTTTAGGCATTAATCCAGTTTAGATTTTGATTTTTTCATTTGCTACTAGCCTTAAATGTTTGCCATATAATTTGAATATAATTAGGCAAAATAATACTAATATCAAATTACAAAGATAAGTAGCTTTCTTCAGAAATGGTGACAATTGGATTAATAGCAAAGGTCTAGGCAGGAAGGAATTCTGCATTTCTACAGTCTCATTTCTGAATAATCAGTTATCCATTAAAATCTTTAAAGTCCTCTAAATCAGTGCAATGGCTGTGTACTCTAATGAAATTAAGCTCTTCTGCAGAATATAGGAGTTCCGAAAGCCCTTTTGCAGTGAAACCCCAACTTTCTAAGCTTTGAGGAGCAATATCCTTATTATTTTCCTTTAATTTGCAATGTGATTTGCTTAATGAAGTGTACCAAGCTAGTAATTCTTCTCTATTTGTACTTTTGAAAAATTAGAAATGTAACTTTGCTAAAGTGGTATTTCATTTTGTTTTCTAACCTTTGCATTCCAATCCATACTGTGTCTTTTGTTTTAATCCTGCTTTTTGTCCACTGACATGTGCTTTATAAACTGTAAGAATGTATGCCTTTTCAATAAACTAACCGTTTGTTACTCTGCATGTGTGTTCAGGTGTGTAGGTCTGACTCTTCCCAACCCCATGAATTGTAGCCCATTAGGCTCGGTCCATGGGATTTCCCAGGCATGAAAACTGGAGTGGGTTGCCATTTCCTTTTTCAGGCCATCTCCCTAAGCTAGTGCTTGAACCCACATCTTCTGCATCTCTTACCTTGGCAGGTGGATTCTTTACCACTGAGCCACTTGGGAAACCTTTTACTCAGTAAGAACCTTAACTTATTATGTCACTAGATCTTGATTTTCAGACAGTAATCAAACCTAAGTGAGACAAGCTCCACCTTGGTTTTGGCAGTGCCTTGGAAGACTATATAGACTGTAATAATCCATAGGGTGAAAAAATAGTGAAATTTTTTGTCTTCATGGAAATATGGTTTCCTCCTTTAAAACTATCTGAATTCCTTAGCCTGTTATTTTTCTTTTAAAATCTCCTGGATTTCCCCCCCTGAAATAGGGAAGTTCTTAGAAACTATCGTTAGTTTGTTAAAAGAAAATCTTTTCTTTCCAACAAAAGCACTCTTTAAATGTGTTAACTTTAGTGCCTTTTTATTTTTCTGGTCATCCCACTGTCCCAACTCTGTTGATAAAGATTGGCTTAAGAAACACTGATGGTTTGTAGCTATCACTTTTTTTTTTTAATCCCAAAGGCTTTCATGGTATAAAAAAGAAATAATTGAACTCCTTTCTCACTCTGAAGGGTGGCTTAGCATCAGCTCTGAAGATTGCTTAGCAAAAGGTCAGTAAACATGCAAATCCTACCTTCTGTTGAATTTAAGAAGCTTTTGCCCCATGTCCTTGCATGTCTGATTTCATATACTATTTTAAGAGCCAGCTTAAAACTCAACATTCAAAAAACTAAGATCATGGCATCCAGTCCCATCACTTCATGACAAACAGAAGGGAAAAAAGTAGAAACGGTGACAGATTTTATTTCCTTGAGCTCCAAAATTACTGCAGACAGTGACTGTAGCCATGAAATTAAGATGCTCCTTGGAAGGAAAGCTCCGACAAACCTAGACAGCATATTAAAGAGCAGAGACCTCACTTTGATGACAAAGGTTCCATACAGTCACAGCTATGGTTTTTTCCAGTAGTAATGTACGGATGTGAGAGCTGGACCATAAAGAAAACTGAACACTGAAGAATTGATGCTTTTGAACTATTTGTTAGAAACTCTTGAGAGTCACTTGGACTGCAAGGAGATCAAACCAGTCAATCCTAAAGGAAATCAATCCTGAATATTCATTGGAAGGACTGATGCTGAAGCTGAAGCTCTAATATGTTGGCCACCTGATGCAAAGAATTGATTCATTTGAAAAAACCCTGATGCTGGGAAAGATTGAGGGCAGGAAGAGAAGGGGGTGACAGAGGATGAGATGATAGGATAGCGCCATTAACTCAGTGGACATGAGTATGAGCAAACTCTGGGAAATGGTTAATGACAGGGGAGCCTGGTGTGTAGCAGTGCTTGGGTTGCAAAGAGTAGAACATGACTTAACGACTGAACAACAACGAAAGAGATGATTTGATGTGATGTCCCTTTTTAAAAGGGCTTCCCAGGTGGTGCTGGTGGTGAAGAATTCGCGTGCCAGTGCATGAGACATGAGAGACGTGGATTCAACCCCTGGGTTGGTAAGATCCCCTGGAGGAGGAAATAACAGCATATTTTGAGTAGAAAATCCTTTTAAGAGACATAGGTACTAAAATTCATGTCGTTGGTACTCAAATCAGGCTGTTGTTTTCACCACTTGGGATACATCACAAAAATATTATTTTGCAGTCCTTGTATTTTACTCCAGCAGAAGAGGCTTTCAGAATCAAATGTGAAATTGCATTTACTGTCTCATCTCTGTGGTCATTGAAATACGTATGAAAATATTTACAAGTCTTAATGTGAATGCTCAGAAAGCATTTCTTAATTATATTTTACTTCATCGTCTAAAAAGTCTGCTTTATTTGCAACGTGACCCTTTTCTTCTAAGTTTGGTTACCTAACTCCAAAATGAGTGAGAAATTCGTTTTATTTGAGAGGCGACACACCCTATAAATGGAGGAAGAAACAGCAACACACTCCAGTATTCTTGCCTGGAGAATCTAATGGACAGAAGAATCAGGCAGCGTACAGTTCATGGGGTCACAAAGAATCGGACACGACTTAGCAATCAAACCACCACCACCACACACTATAAAAATGAATAAGCCCTGGCCTTTTTCGACCAAAAGCAACTCCTAATTTCATGTACTTAGGGTGCTTTTACAAGTACCTAAGACTAGATTATAATCCAAGTGTATAAACACTACAAGGAAGTTATTAACAAAGTATAAAGGGAAGCAGATTTATCTTCTTTGTGTTCCATTTGCTTTTAAGAACAGATTTTATACTTCTCCATTGGGAAAATACTCGGTTTTAAGTGTCATGTTGTCATGTGATTTTTTTTCTTTTTTTAAACTTTAGCATTTTAAGTAGGAAAAGCAATCATATTGGGAAATCATGACTATGCTTGTACTTCACACTTCTGTCAATCTTTTTCTCTCTGAACTATGTCAATATACTCAGGAAGATGGGCAGGCTATTAGATTCTGGCCTAGATAACCTTTTATAAAAACTTTGAAAATGGATTTCCATTCTCTGTCAACAGTATGATGTGAGTGATAGCTACCTGTGGGGTTTTCTTTTTTACTTCAATTATACTTTATTTCTCCTAATTTGTAAGTACTTCATGGGATTTTCCAGGTGGCACTGGTGGTGGAGGAGCCACCTGCCAATGCAGGAGACATAGCAGAGTTGGCTTTGATTCCTGGTACAGGAAGATCCCCTGGAGGAGGGCATGGCAACCCACTCCAGTATTCTTGCCTGTAGACTCCCGTGGACAGTGAAGCCTGGCGGGCTACGGTCCTTAGGGTCACAGGGAGTCAGACACGGCTGAAGCCACTTAGCACATACACATCCAAGTGCTTAGTAGTTGTTAGTTACTTTTAAAACATGCAACTAGAGATTGAATGTCAAAAAAGAGTGTTATATAAGAGAATTGTTGAATCCTTTGAAATTTCAGCCGATTTCTCAGGGCATGTATGCCAGGATTATCTAGAATTATAAATTACTACAAACCATCTAGACCAGGAACTGGAATTCTGAATTTGGCTAAGTGAGCCTCAACCAGGGCATTACTGTCCCCTTCCTGTGTTGCCACAGAGAGCACTTTCAAAAATAATTATTAAACTTATGTTAACAGAAGCTGAACAGAGGGGTTTCAAAACATTGTCCCTTGGCCGTGTTTCAGAGCTTTCCCACCAGTGTGCTGAAGCACGCTGAAACAGGACATTTATAATACACACATACATATAAATATTGGAGAAGGAAATAGCAACCCACTCCAGTATACTTGTCGGAGAATCCCACAGACAGTGTACCCTGGTGGGCTACAGTTCACGGGGCTGGAAAGGGTGGGCCACGACTAAGAAACGGAGCACACATAGGAATATATGGAAAGAGGAAGAAAGGGGGCCGGGGCTTTGTAGCCCAATTCCAGGAAGTACCACTCACATTTATTCGACACAAAGGGTATTCCCTGGAGGTCTGCAGGCCGAGAGGACTGTGGATACTGCACTATGAGGCACCAGCTGGAGGGGATTGGGATTCCTGAATGGGGTTTGAGTAAAGAACCCATGACTTGATCATATGTCGTTCTGATATGAGATTATACTCAAGTGTTTGGAAACTCAATTATATATTAAAGGTATAAATATTTAAAAACTGAATCTTTTATTAACAAATGTACATGTTTCTTTTGTAATATACATAAACTTCCTTATATCCAGAATTTCAAAATTATTCCTTAAGCATACTTGGAGAAGGAAATGGCAACCCACTCCAGTATCCTTGCCTGGAAAATTCCATGGATTTAGGAGCCTGGCATGCTGCAGTCCATGGAGTCGCAAAGAGTCGGACACAACTGAGCAACTTCACTTTTCTAAGTATACTTAGATGCTGTTTCGCAATGTTCTGATACAAATGATAGCAGTTGAACAGGGCTTCAGTTCAGTTCAGTTGCTCAGTCGTATCCAACTCTTTGTGACCCCATGAACTGCAGCATGCCAGGCCTCCCTGTCCATCACCAGCTCCTGGAGTTTACCCAAACTCATGTCCATTGAGTCGGTGATGCCATCCAACCATCTTGTCCTCTGTTGTCCCCTTCTCCTGCCCTCAATCTTTCCCAGCATTAGGGCCTTTTCAAATGAGACAGCTCTTCGCATCAGGTGGCCAAAGTATTTAGGAATTTCAGCTTCAGCATCAGTCCTTCCAATGGACATTCAGGACTGATTTTTTTTAGAATGGACTGGTTGGATCTCCTTGCAGTCTAAGGGACTCTCAAGAGTTTTCTCCAACACCACATTTCAAAAGCATCAATTCTTCAGTGCTCAGCTTTCTTTATAGTCCAACTCTCACATCCATACATGACTACTGGAAAAATCATAGCCTTGACTAGATGGACCTTTGTTGACAAAGTAATAGGGACTTGTTTAAAACTCACTTTCTGACTTTGATTTTTTATTTTTAAAGCATCAACCTTGTCTGTATGCATTGAGGTATTTTTATGGACTCTTCAGTTCATTCTGGTTCTGTAGTGTCCATTAAGTTAGCCATTTTTAAAATCCATTCACATCCAGAAACAGTTCTACAAAATAAAAATAAAGCATTAACAATTTTCTTAAAGAGAAAAATACTTTTAGCTTAAAACTCTTGACTAAACTTTTTTGTACCATTAGTACACTATGGTAGGAAACAATAAATGATGCGCCAATCCTGTTTCTTCACATAAAAGCTGAAAACAGATGGGACAGTGCAGCTTGGATTATATTATATCCACTCTTTTGCTAACATAATTTCGTGTAGAATCCAGGCGAACTTCTATAGGAAACCTTCTTTGGAAGAAAATGATGTGTTAATTGAAATGATTTCAGAATAAACTCTTGGTGTCAAAGCCTTTGCATATTCCTGTCAGTGTAGAACATAAGCATAGGCCTTGTTTGTGTAATGTCTTATTGATTTCATAGTTTTCTTCTACTGCACAGAATATTTTATACCCAGTATTTTGGATATTTCTCTACAAAGCAAGTAGTGTTATTCCAAGCATTACTTCTCAGTGATTTAATTTTTTAATAAAATATTTTTAGTAAGTGGGTATTTATTAATATGTAATGGGAATTCTTTTGATAAAATAATTTGAATTTGTCTCTGTCACCTAACATCTTTGTTTCTACTAAGAATTTTGACAACTGATACCTTTCCATTATCCATTGCTTCACTCATCCCTTATACAATACAGTGTCCATACAATACCATATTCATGACATGGTATTCATCATACGTGTAAGTTGATGAAATATGTTTTGGTGAGAGATTTGGTTTTAGCTCTTATTTGCATGACCTTGAGTCCATGAGTTCAGTATGATAGTCCTGTAACCTAGCTCATGAAACTGTTGCTAAACTATTAAAATTCATAGATTTTTAGTATTTAAGATGGATGTATTATGGGAAGGTATCAGCATGATTTGCTTGGTATTTTTGCTTAACTTGATAATGTTTACATGAAGTGAGGCATTTTGTTTGCAGAAAATTGTTAGAGTACACAAATCTAGATTTTGTATTGTCCTCATCATATTGCCTAATTAGTGGCAAAACTATTTGTGACTCTCATCATCCTTTTCCTATTTGAAACCAGTCTGTTGTTCCATGTCCAGTTCTAACTGTCACTTCCTGACCTGCATACAGGTTTCTCAAGAGGCAGGTCAGGTGGTCTGGAATGCCCATCTCTTTCAGAATTTTCCACAGTTTATTGTGATCCACACAGTCAAAGGCTTTGGCATAATCAGTAAAGCAAAAATAGATATTTTTCTGGAACTCTTGCTTTTTCAATTATCCAGCAGATGTTGGCAATTTGATCTCTGGTTCCTCTGCCTTTTCTAAATCCAACTTGAACATCTGGAAGTTCATGGTTCATGTGTTGCTGAAGCCTTGCTTGGAGAATTTTGAGCATTACTTTACTAGCATGTGAGATGAGTGCGGTAGTTTGAGCATTCTTTGGCATTGCCTTTCTTTGGGTTTGGAATGAAAACTGCTGTCTTCAACCGTAACTATTCAAACATTTCATTCAAAGTATTAGGTTATTTTACAAAGTATTAGAAAATGAGGATTCCTTCCCACCCCCCCAAAAATCTCTCTCTTGTTTGAGGGTAGGCATTTCTTTCTTGTCTTCCCTATCACTGTTGCAGTACTTGGTATATAGAAGGTTTTCAATTTGTTGAATTGTTCATTTGCTGAGTATATGAAGAAATGTTAAAAAGTTGAGACAATTAATGCTCTACAGTTTAGAGTTTCCTGTTTGCATGCATTTAGAAAATTGTAAGGTGATTCAGTAATAGAGAAGCAAGCATCATTTAAGGCTTTAGGCCCCACTGAGTACAAAAGTCATTTATTCACATATGTGTCTCTTTTGCTGCCCTTCATGTAGAATCATTGGTACTGTCTTTCTAAATTCCATATTTATGCATTAATATACAGTATTTGTCTTTCTCTTTCTGACTTACTTCACTCTGTATAATAGGCTCCAGATTCATCTGCCTCATTAGAACTGACTCAGATGGGTTCCTTTCCTTTTTATAGCTGAGTAATGTTCCATCGTATATATGAACCACAACTTCCTTATCCATTTGTCTGTCAGTGGACATCTATGTTGCCTCCATGTCCTAGCTATTGTAAATAGTGTTGCAGTGAACATTGGGATACATGTGTCTCTTTCAATTCTGGTTTCCTCAGGTTGTATGCCCAGCAGTGGGATTGCTGGGTCAAATGGCACTTCTTTTCCCAGGTTTTAAGGAATCGCTACACTGTTCTTCATAGTGGCTGTATCAGTTTGCATTCCCACCAACAGGGTAAGAGGGTTCCCTTTGTTCCACACCCTTTGCAACATTTAAGCTGCTTTTGTGTTGTAAAGGACTGATGGGTTTACATACTAACATACTGCAGGAATATTTACAAGAGAGGGGTCCTGCAAACAGTACTATACTCCAACGCATTTGCCTACCAAAATGTCTGCATTCTATAGTGACAAAGAATAGGGCGTGTGATTAACATTTGGAAGATGTGATGAACCACAAAACGGTCTCATGGAAGCTTTTAAATTGTTTAAAATTTACCCACTGATTTTTCACTTGGATAACCTCATTCCTTGAGATATTCTAATGATTTTGATGCTAAATTATATTTGTGATTGTTAATATTGTTAACATATTGATCTCTTACATTGATGTTATATTTATTCACCTCCCCTTGTAGCTAAATTTCACTGTGATATTCAGATACATTTCAGGAACTTGTCATACTCAGGACTTCAGAAAGTTCTTCCAAAAAGTGTGGAATGTGCTCTTCTTTGCTACAAAAACAAATTTGGGTGGTTCTGTAACTTAGCAATGTAAATAGATATAGGATCAGTGGTATTTGTTAACAGGATTTTCATGAGAGAAATTAACTGAAAAGAAACTAACCCTAGAATAATGTCTTCAGTATGAAAATAAAAATTCAGATCCACTGTAGCACAAAATATTTAAGTTTTCTGTTCTATATATGCACATCTGAGAATATCTTTTAGTTTTTGGCATCTTGAATTCCTTTTGAGTTTTCTTGGACATCTGTTTTGTGATTTTAAGTTTTCCCCTGTAAAATGGAACTGGTAGTATTTCTAAATACTAATGAAGTGAATAAGGACTCTGTTTGCAAGCTGGCTTGGCTGTGTCTCCCAGTAGGTGGGCAGCAGATGGAGTGGAACCAAAGGCCAGTGTAGCAGGTGACAGGGTTTCAGGACCACAGTGCCTATGCCGTGACCAGAATGACACAGCGTTTCACTGTTTACAAGTCCTTGTCTATGCGCATTTAGTATAATTTTAGGTTTTCTCTTTAAACCAGTGTGTTGTGTGGTGATACATGGGACATCTGGTCACCGGTGAGCGGCACTGTGCGGTAATCCGGCTCCACCCCTGTGGTTTTTGTTGTGTTTGGAGGTCTGTTCTGTTTGTGTAGCCAGAGCCTTTCCATGTTTGTTCAAATTGCTTTAATTTCTCAACATTATGGCCAGTTTTCTATTTTTTTTTAAGCTTATAGGTTTAGTGTAAACTCACCAGTTTCTCTAAGATCCAGACAAGTTAAAGGTTAGGTTGTCCTAAATGAGAAGTTTGCTTCAGATGTCATCATCTCTAAGTTTTTCTAGCAGGCAGGATGTAACACCTAAGGAGCACTTATATCTTAAAATACAATTTATCATTGCACTGACCAGAGGATGAATCTGCTCTTGTTTTTTGGTCATGGGTAAAAACCTAATTTAAAAATTGATTTCAGTCCTGTCCTGTGTATCATGTGTATCTATCATTCCAGCTTAGGTGGGTCAAAAATTAAAACTCGGAAGTTTGTAGCCAAGTATTATGCCATGGGCATCTAAATCAATTCATTGATACCTTGTTACCGTTTGATTTAGTTGAGTAGATTTGTTTAACTAATGAATACCAGGTTCAGCAAATCCCTAACCTAGCTGCACATCAGCCCCTTCAGACCTTAAAAACTGAATAGCTCTCCAGGAGGACCCTCTATTCAGAATTCAGAAATAGTCGATGTAGGTTAGGTGTTCAGTATGTACATTTTTGAAAAAGCTTCTCAAAGTTTGTGATTAGCCAGACCTGGGAAACTTGTTGGTGTTTTATTATAGAAAAATGACCAGACTTGCCTCTCTGTGGCATCTCATCTGTTTGTCTGGATTTGGTCTTGCCCAGCAGGTTGAGCTCTGCTGTGGAAATTTCCTCTGAGCTTCCTTTTCAGGCAGCACTGAAAAGATTAAGAAGTTGGACGTGACTGGGACTGTGAGACATTATCAATCCAAAGAGGCAAAGATAACTAGACAGAAACAGACAACCTGATGACTGACAGAAAGATGTTATCAAAGACAGAGTTAAGATCAAAAGCTATACTGCAAATGAAATATAGTTACATTTTAATTTTAGGTAAATACTGGATAATTTTTAGTTGCAAGTATGTTTCAAATATTTCATGATATACTTATAGTAAAAGCTATCTGAAATTTTTAATGTAAATGTTTAGTCATTACCTGTTTATCTGAAATTGAAATTTAATGGGACATCCTGTGTTTAGTTTGGAAAGCTAGAGCTTCCCAGGTGACTCAGTGGATAAAAGAATCCACCTGCAATGCATGAGACACGGGAGACAAAGGTCGAGAGGATCCCCTGGTGAAGGAAATGGCTATCCTCTCTAGTATTCTTTTCTGAGTGATCTTATGGAGAGAGGAGCCTAGCAGGGTACAGTCCCTAGTGTTGCAAACAGTCTGACACCGGTGAAACCACTGAGCACGCACAAGTGCACACACACCGTGGAAGACCTCGGTTTGGAAGGAGGACCAGGCACACTGCCCAGATGAAATGGAACACAAAACAGCTGGCTCTTCAGCTTAACTAGCCCCGAGAGCAGGCTTTATTTTAGAATACCTGTTGTTGATCTAAAATGAAGACATTCAAAAAATAAAAATAAAAAAAAAAAAAATGAAGACATTCAATTTTTATTGAGATATATTTGTAGTATGTTCAAGTGTGTAATGTAGTGATTCTTAATTTTTAGACTTTATACTGCAAATATTGGCTATACACCCCCATGCTGGACAATATATCCTTTTAGCTTATTTTACAAATAGTAGTTTGTACTTCTTAATCTTGTTATCTGTCCTGCCCTTCTCCACTTTCCTGTCCCACTAGTAATCACCAGTTTTTTTTACCCTCTACATCTGTACTCTGTTCCTTTTTTGTTGTATTCATTAGTTTTTTAAGAGTCTACATATAGGTGATAATATACAGTATTTGTCTTTCTCAGACTCTCTAGGTCTGTCCATGTTGTTGCAAATGGCAGAATTTCATTTTTATGGCTGAGTAGTATTCCATTGTATATATACCACATCTCCTTTCTCCATCCATCTGTTAATGGGCGGGTTGCTTCCATATCTTGGTTATTGTTAATAATACTGCTGTGAATATTGGGGTGCATGTATCCTTTTGAATTCATGATTTCTTTTTTACCTAGATGAATACCCAGGAGTGGAATTGCTGGTTCGTATGGTAGTTCTGTTTTTAGTTTGCTGAGGAATCTTTCTGCTGTTTTTCATAGTTCTTGTGCCAGTTTACATTCTCACCAATAGTGTACAAAGATTTACTCTTCTCTGTATCCTCACTAACATTTATTAATGATGATATTTTTGATGATGACCATTCTGACAGGTGTGAGGTGATAGCTCATTGTGGTTTTACTTTGCGTTTCTCCGATTAGTGATATTGAGCAAATTTGCATATGCCTGTTGGCCATTTGTGTGTCTTCTTTGGAAAAATGTCTTTTCAGATCTTTTCATTTTTAAAGAAAAAGAAACTATTAAAAATAGAAAGGAAAAATAACAAGTTGCAAACAAGGTAACTCCCATAAGGACATTAGCTGACTTTTCGGCAGAAATTCTGCAGGCCAGAAGGGACTGACACTGTATATTTAAAGTGATGAGAAGGAAAACCTACATTAAGATTACTCTACCCAGCAAGGCCCTCACTGAGATTTGATTGAGAGATCAAAAGCATATAGCTAAGCAAGAGCTGAAAGAATTCAGCACCACCCAGTCAGCTTTACAAGAAATGTTAGTATTTGTTGTGTTAATCACAGTAAGTCTTGGTATAGCCCCCTTTGGTTAATCTCTTTGGGACTCAGTGCTTTCTGGACTTAGATGTCTGTTTCCTTTTCCAAGTTAAGGAGATTTCCAACTATTGTGTCTTTAAATATGTTCTCTACCCCTTTCTTTTCCATTTAGAACCCCTGTAACATGAATATTGGTATATTTGATTTTGTCCCTGCAGTCTCAAACAGCCCTCATTTGTTTTTATTTTCCTTATTTTATTCTGTTCAGCTTCAGTGATTTTCTTCACTGTCTTCCAGCTCACTGATCTGTTCCTTTGTCATTTAGTTTACTGCTGATTCCTTCTAGTATATTTTCCGTTTCATTGATTGTGTTTTTCATCTGTTTGGTTGTCCTTTATATTTTCTCTTTGTTAAAAATAAATTTTTTCCCCCTAACTTTCACGCCCTGCTCATCCATTCTTCTTCTGCTGTGTTCTTCAATCGTCTTTACAACCGTTACCTTGAACTCTTCCTTGGGTAGGTTGCCTGTGTCTACCTCACTTAGTTCTTATTTCTTCATGCGGGACCTGCACATCTGTTGCCTTGTTTTGCCTAACTTGTTTTTTTTATTTCTGTGTATCTGGGAAGTTGGTCACAGTTCCTGGTCTTGGAGAAGCCCTGTTTTACAGGAGACATTCTATGAGTCCCAGCAGCGCATTCCCCTCTAATTCCTTGAGCCATGTGCTCAGGGTTGCCTTCTAAGTGGGCTGTGTGGGTCCTTCTGTCATGACAGGCTGACCACTGTAGGTTGTCTGGTAGGACATGGCTAACTCCTGTTTGGTCAGCTGTTAGATCCTGCCTTGTTCTAAGGCTGCCATCTGATGGGTGGACTAGTTCATGAGATGGCTGGTTGGGGAACCCTGGGGGTTCCTGGGACTAGTGCTGGCTCACTGGTGGGCAGAGTTGGGGTAGAGGAGAATCTGGGGTTGATGCCCACCCACTCGTGAACAGAGCCATGTGCTGACATCCTGATGTCCCAGAGTGGGTGCTGGGTCACTGGTGGGTGGGGCCTGTCCCTGCTTGTCCTATAAATAGTGATCATTTTGGTGTGCCTATGAGAGGAGGTGAGCTCAGGGTCTTTCCACTCTCTGCCGTGGCTGAAACTCCCTCTGTGTGTGTGTTAATTACTTGAAAGCTAACTTTGTGATAGAATGGACACTCATTTTGTTGTTCCCTCTTAAGCAGAAATGGACTTCCCTGGTGGCTCAGGCAGTAAAGCATCTGCCTACAACACGGGAGACTCGGGTTCAATCCCTGGGTCGGGAAGATCCCCTGGAGAAGGAAATGGCAACCCACTCCAGTATTTTGTCTGGAAAATCCCATGGATGGAGGAGCCTGGTAGGCTAGAGGCCATGAGGTTGCAGAGAGTCGGACATGACTGAGCGACTTCACTTTCTCAAGCAGAAAATCACTATGTTCTCTTTTTTTGACCTCACTTGGTGAACAGATGTGCTAAGCATTTGCCTTTACCTAGGAGCAGTCTTTTGTATTTGGATTCAGAGTTGCTTTTAGAATCCAAATATCTGAAGCAAATATTTATATCATGTTAGTCTAGGTGGTTCAGTTAATGTTAATCTTGAAGAGGATTTTTATCTGTTTAATCTTCATAGATCCTTGAGTTTGCCGATATGTATGATGGCTTAGAGGTAGCATGGCATTTTTTTTTGCTGGCTAAATTTTGTTAAGTTAAAGAAGGAAATGTGAAATAATCTTCATTGTTAAGGGAGTAATGTAACCCTTGCATTTTTGTCCCTAAGTACGTAGTGTAAATGCAATAATCAGTATGATTTAGTTTATTTGACATTTTTAAAGTTGTTGCAGCTAAGATTTCTGTTCTAGGTAGAGACAGAATTTTGTTATTCCTTAGGAAAGTTGTGTTAGGCATTAGGAGATGTTAGTCAATGGTTTTTGATTCAGGTCTCCTTATTGGAAAGGTCAGGATAGAATAGCAAAGTTAGTTGACCGCATGGTAGCTGTCCTCTTCTTCCTTAACAGATTTTGGGTTTTATTCAGATACATGGTTCCTGTTTTTTAAACAGGATCGACTGATTTCTTCTTGTCTCTGGGTGACTTTTCATTGGTCAGCCATAATATTTCCTTTACTTTCCTTTAGTGAGTTCTTTAGGAATGGATGTGTGAATCACTTCTGACCTGTGACCTGTGCAGGAAAATCTTTTCCCCTCCTTCTGTCTCTTTTTCAGAATGGAAACATTTTCTTCCATCCTTCCTTATTGTTGTATGAGGATGCTTTGCATAGATTTGACATGGATTTCTTTGGAGACAATAAGTCTGTGAACAAGCAAACACAAGGAGGATATAGACTTACTGATGAGGCTTGTGGGTCCTCCATGACTTTATTAAGTCACCAAGTTAACTGACTCTGGAACCCTCTCACATTTGAACTTGTTGAGATATGTGATAATAATCCTTCTTATTGTTTAGCAGGCTGTTTTGAGTTGGGGCTTCTTCAGCTTTCAGTCAAACACACCCTCACCAACTTAATGGAGTAGACTTAATATTTTTCTTAATAGATTCTACCATGCATACGTATGTCAGAAGGATGGGTTCACACAGATGACAAGCTGAAAATCCCTTACCTTCCTTGCTAGTCTTTCTTTTGTTCTTTACAGAGAGCCATTTCTCATCCATGACACCCTTCCTTTAGAAAGAAAGTAAAACTGCAGACATTTCTGGGGAAAACAAATTTATATCATATTTTCTTCTTTCAAAAGAAACTATCTCAGACTACTTACTATCTACTGGAAAAGGCCATTCTGTGACTTGGAGCTGGTCAGTGTGTCTGAGCTTTTAGGCAAGCCCGTGTCTACTGCTGAGCCTGTCTGAATTCTTTATAATGAGTGTAAAATCACTGTTTCTTGGAAATATGTCTGCAGCATACAGACCTTTACCATGAAATACCAGATGGTTCTCAGGCATGGAGTTCTTCCTGCCTGAGAACAACATCCTCTGCAAAACAGAACCATTCACATTGCAGCTCAACAAAGAAACCCTTTGTCTTCCCTTCAGGCCTCACCGAGTCTGGCCACGAACTTAACTGGACACAGAAACTTCCTTGGAATTATTTTCTAAGACTGTTTGTTCCCTCTTCCTCACTCAGTTTTATTTCCGCCAGTGTCTTCTGTCGATGGTTGTGATGGGATACATTTCCAGAAAAGCAGTAGAGAATGGTGATATTGTCTTCCACTCTGGATTTTCTTCCCCTCTAGATAAATTCATAATCAGCAAACATTTTCCTTAGTGGGGAAAGGGGACATATAGAGGTAACTGCCATTGCTGTTTAAGGAGTCTGCACCTTAGCAAGGAGAAAGCCATGTTAAGCAAATGATACATGTGTGTATGAGGTGCAGAAGAGACAGAGAGGATGGGCTGACTTAATATGGGGGGAGCAGAAAGAAAATGATTTCTGGGAGGTTTCATCTGAGTTATATTCGTAAAGGATGAAAGGATATTCCAGACAGAGGGAAGTGTTTTCAAAGGCTCAGTAATGTGGAGGAGAACGATGAGATGTTTTGGAGGTAAAGGGGAAGACAGGGAGCTTTTCCTTGCCTCTTCAGTCTGATCAAATCACATGTTTGGCTTTCCTAGCCTCTGGCAGCCCTGTCTTGACCTAAGTATGAAGATTGGGATTTGGGGAGTTCCAGAAGAAACCCCAAGGGTTGCCAGTGGCTAAGAGCATGCCAGTGGATGTACCTATCTCTGCCCCCCAATTGTATGAGTTGGACTACTTAATTCATTTCTCTGAGTCTGTTTCCTCCAGTTTTAAACAAGGAACCAGAGGAGGAAAAACAGCATTTAAGAAGTAAAATGTTACACTTAAAATTTTCCATATCCTTTGAAATCTTGAAAATTGTGATTTTTTATGTATCAGTTTTAAATTTTCCTGTGATAAATGAACATTTTAAATATAGACACTAATACTTTTGGGAGAATTGGAATGAAGCTTTGACATTACAAGGTCCTGAGTGTCTTTGTGTAACAGTGTCTCCATCATTCAAGCTCCTGAGATTCAGTCCAATAGCAACAATGGAAACAGTCCACATGCCTGGTTACAATTCTCTCCAATTACCCTTTAGGTCACTTTCAAGTTTGAGCCTTCTCAGCCAGTTTTTCTGATCTACAGGAAGTGTCTGTTACAATACAATAGTGAGGAATTGCCATACACTATGATGACTATTTTTTGGTTTTATGGAAGATGGTGGCAGAATCAATGGCATCAGTTTTCCGATGTAGTCATCACTTGAGAGGACTCATGATTCTCAGGAATATCTGATAATTCCAAGGTGCACAAAGTCTGCACCAGTGTTATTTTCCTGAGCCTAGCCAAAATCTTGTCCTAATACAGCATTTCTTGATCCAGAACCTTCTTACTTGTGATTTACAGTTGCGATTTGTAAATTAAGGAACTCCATAGGAGGAATGTTCCTGATATGTCGGATATCCTCAGATTATCTGCATGTTATGTTTTTCTTTCACCATATTTACCTCAAATCCCACCTCCTCCCTTCTTTCCGAGGGTAGTCAAATACTCTTTGTTTCACTGTTTAAAACTCTCTGCGCACTAGTATCTAAGTCACACGCTCTTCATGATCACTCAGAAGCTATGCGTAACAGTCCCTGGGAATATGAAACTGGATACAACATCCCAACACTCCCAAATGTTAACAGGTAATGATGAAGACAAGCACAGATTGGCTGTATCTTTTAAGTTCCTTTGGTTGTAAGACGTTGCTTTTGAAATACATTTAAAATTTTTAAGGCAGTAAATAGCAGCTGTCCATTTTTTCCTGGTATGTTTATATAGTAATGTTAAATTTTTGCTATGATTTTCCATACAACTTTCTATTCCATAATTCACATTTGCATTTTTACATTGTCATGTAGCAACATATGTTTTAGTATTGAATTTGCACATGTGCAAAAGTTTCAAAAAGAATGCTAAAATAATCACCATTATACTTAACACTACTGAGTAAGCATTATTTAACTCTATCCTCATGTCAGAATAAACCCATTCCCTAGGAATACTAACCATTAATATTTCAAATAGAAAAAACAGAGGCATATGGACACACCTCAGCATACACATTTAGTTGTTATATGTTCAAAAATGACAAAAGAATCAACTTAAAACATTCTTCATATTGATGAGATTTTGTGCACATCCTGTGGGTTTATTGATCAATTAACACTCATGGCCTTTTGGGGGATCTGTATATACTAGTCACAGATTTTTCTATGCAGTAAACATTGTTTATATATAAATTGTAAATTTATCCAACTAATTTGTTGAAATAATTCCAATGAAACTGTGAAGACTAAGGACACCCAACATTTATAGTTTCGAGTCCAAAGTAAAATAGGTTTTCCTCTATTTATGTAGACAGGATTTCATCAGTCTTATTTACAAGTGTTTATGTGGATATATTTCCTAAAACTGTATAAATGTTACATTTTTATTCTTTGGCAATATGATGTTACAAAGAAATTGCCTTTTCTCCTGTTATTGTTCAGTTCTGTCATCTTCATATATGCTTAGTCCTTATCAGTCTCGTGCGTTATTGCATTTTGCTCTGTTTTTTTTTCCTTTCATTTTCCTTGCTTATATCAATGTCTTAGTGTAGTACAAATGAAATACCATATTTTATTGCCATCAATTTACTGTGGTGTTTGTATTTTGGTTGTGTATTAAAATGTAATCATGCTATGTTTTTACAAAAATAATAATAAACAAGGAACGCACCTTGATAGAAAGTTTAAAGTAATCCTTGTAATGAGGTTAGAATCCTTCTAATGTGCTTGCCATGTATATGTAGTCAGCTAATATAAGGTACTGGGTATTATATTACACAATAGTTTTGGTCAGGGGAAAATTAAATTGTCTCAAAGTAGTTCCTTCATGATGTGTCTTGACATAATTCACTAGTGTTATTTGTAGGAAACCATTGGCTAGAGTTTGAAAGATGGCTCATGGCAGACTCTTCAAACTTCGTAGGACTATAAGGTAGCAAAACTTGTCCTGAACTATTTCCTATTCCTACCATTTTCCCATAGTAAACCTCCAAAATTACATGTTTGAGGAAGCTTTGTTGATTTTTGTCAGACCTTAATGGGGGAGGGAGAGACTTTTAATGAGTAAGAACATCTCAGAATGGCTCCTAAGATTTGTTTCTCTTTGAACTTTCTACCCCGTCCCCTACCTCCAGCCCCCAGTTATCTCTAGATCGCTTGATTGCACCAGATTACTAAAGCTGTTGTTATTTATGGTGATTGGTGTATTAGAGTTTTCTAGAGAAGCAGGCCCAATAGATTATATGCGTAAATATAAAACAGGCATTGCTTCCAGCAGTATGAAGGCCAGAATGTCCCACAATCTGGCCTCTGCAAACTGGACATGTGAGGAAAGCATGTGGTATCTTCAATCTTGAGTCCAGAGACCCCAAGAACCAGGAGCTCCAATGTTCATGGGCCAGAAAAGATGGACCTATCAGCTCAAGGAAAGAGATTTGCCTTTCCTCAGCCTATTTCATTGTATTCAGCCTTCAGTGAATTACAAGATTCCTGCCCACATGAGTGAGGGTGGATCTCATTATCTGGTCTACTGAATCAAATGCTAATCTCTTCTAGAAACACTGAGTGATATATACTCAGAAATAACTAGCAGCCATCTGGGCATCCCCTAGTCTAGTCAAGCTGACACACAAAATTAATCATTGCCCTTGGTTTTGCTTTTGATGATGCTGCTGCTGCTGCTAAGTCGCTTCAGTCATGTGTTATAAATGGGGATCATTAGAAGCGACCTGTGGGAGACTCTACAGATTGTGGAGTATCCTGAATACAGACAGCAGTCTTAAGCTAGAGCTTGTGCTCTTAATTACTCACTCTGGCCCATTATATATTGTTGTTCAGTTGCTAAGTCATGTCCAACTCTTTGTGTGACCCCATGGACTGCAGCACACCAGGCTTCCATGTCCTTCATCATCTCTCAGAATTCACTCAAACTCATGTCCATTAAATTGATGATGCCATTCATCCATTTCATCCTCTGTCACCCCGTTTCTCCTCCTGCCCTCAGTCTTTCCCAGCATCAGGGTCTTTTCCAATGAGTTGGCTCTACACATCAGGTGGCCAGTGTATTGGAGCTTCAACATCAGTCCTTCCAATGAATATTCAGAGTTTACTTCCTTTAGGATTGACTGGTTTGATCACAGTGCTGTCCAAGGGACTCTCTTTTTGTCTTCCACAGCACCACAGTTCAAAAGCATCAATTCTTCGGCACTCAGCCTTTTTTATGGTCCAACTCTCACATGTGTACATGACTACAGGAAAAACCATAGGTTTGACTATAGGTCAGCTTTGCTGACCTTTATCAGCAAAGTCATGTCTCTTCTTTTTTATATGGTGTCTAGATTTGTCATCATTCCAAGTCATATATAACCTTGTTAATTGATGAAATGAGTGATGATAACTATGATAGGCTATTTTCTCATCCATTGTGGTGGTTTGAGTCACTATTTTAGTAAGCAGTTAGTGCTGTTCTCATCCTCAAATTGCTTTTAGTGTAGAGGGGACTTTTAATAAGTGAATACATACAGGAATGACATACTTCTTATTGGGAAAAGAAGTGTGGCTATGAGGGAAACAAGATAATACGGAGGTTGGAAAGAATGTGCCCTTTAGATCAGGATAATGGTGAGATTTTGCTCCATCTCTTCCTACATGTGCAATCAGGCAAGATGCTGAGCTTCCTCATTTGTGAAATGAGGATGAACTTCCTAGAAGATTTAGGGGAATTTAATGAGACATGTGAAATGAACTCAGTAAAATGCAGCAAGGAAATTCATTAAATCATGGATTTAACTTTTCTAGTTTCCGTGTTCCCTAGAAGCTCCCCTCCCCCAAGACCATCCCCCATAAAGACTTGTAATCTTGCCAGTGCTTGAATTCGACTAGGAGGTCAGTGAGAGTGTGGGTAGAAGTCATATTTAGCAGCTTGGTAAGCCTCACCTGGGGACCATTGTCCACAATGCAATGGGATTTTTCTGCTCTGTACTCATCACTTTGTATACATGTTATACATTATAAAATATGTTATACATATTTTATACATAACATACATACATGTTATACATTATAAAATATGTTAAAGCAGTATTTGCAAACCTGGGGCTTTTAAAAGTTCCCCCTTTCAGTAACTGTGGGACCAGTAAAACTCAGCCTGTCCAAATAACTTTATTTTTAGGCTGCCTCAGCACTTGGAGTCTGCTATTCACTGTTCATCGGGGCAAAGTTGCTGAATGAGGAGGTTTTCATATAATATAGCATATGGAAAGAATATTTTGGTTTAGGGTGAATCAAGATAAGCTTCACTAGCCAGGGATGGTAGTGCTAGGGCATTGACTCCTTGATGGAGCATCTCATTGAGATTTCTAGCAGTTAGGATTTGGTTCAGCTGCATGACCAATGAACCTGCCCCCACTCCCCCACAAGAGTGATCTGTTTGTGTGTGTGTGCTAAGGTACTTCAGCCATGTCTGACTCTCTGCAGTCCTGTGGACTATGGTCTGCTAGGCTTCTCTGTCCATGGGGTTCACCAGGCAAGAATACTGGAGTGGGTTGCATTCACTCTTCCAAGGGATCTTCCTGACCCAGGGGTTGAACTTACACCTCTTACATCTCCTGCATTGGCAGGTAGGCACCCCTGGTGCCACCTGGGAATCCCAATCTATTCATAAAGATGTTTATTTCTTTCTCATATAAAAGGAAGTTGGGAGGTGACAGTCCTGGGTTGTAGTGACTGCTCCACACTGGGGAGGGTCTTAGGTTCTTTTTATCTTGTTGCTTCACCATCATCTTGGGCTAAGTGACAGTTCTAGTTAGCAAGTCAAATTTCAGCCAGTGGAAACAGAGGAAGGAGGCAAGGAAGGGCTTGCATCAGCTGTTCTTTATGGTTTCCTGGAAGTCACACACACTTTTGCCTACATCTCATGGGCTTTCATTTAGTCACTTGACTATGTCCATTGTCAGGTTAGGATGGTATTTGTAGTCTTAGTTGGGCATATTCACATGTCTGAAATACCTGCAGTGATAGAACAGAGTGAGAAGTTATTTGTTTCAGTTCAGTCGCTCAGTCATATCCGACTCTTTGAGATCCCATGGACTGCAGCAAGCCAGGCCTCTCTGTCCATCACCAACTCCCGGATTTACCCAAACTCATGTCCTTTGAGTCGGTGATGCCATCCAACCATCTCATCCTCTGTCGTCCCCTTCTCCTCCCGCCTTCAATCTTTCCCAGCATCAGCGTCTTTTCAAATGAGTCAGCTCGTCACGTCAGGTGGCCAAAGTATTGGAGTTTCAGCTTCAGCATCAGTCCTTCCAATGAATATTCAGGACTGATTTCCTTTAGGATGGACTGGTTGGATCTCCTTGCAGTCCAAGGGACTCTTAATAGTCTTCTCCAACACCACAGTTCAGAAGCATCAATTCTTTAGCCCTCATCTTTCTTTATAGTCCAACTCTCATATCCGTACATGACTACTGGAAAAACCATAGCCTTGACTCAAAGATAGACCTTTGTTGACAAAGTAATGTCTCTGCTTTTTAATATGCTATCTAGGTTGGTCATAACTTTCCTTCCAAGGAGTAAGCGTCTTTTAATTTCATGGATGCAGTCACCATCTGCAGTGATTTTGGATAGGAGATTGCTAATAACAGTGACTCCGACAGGATTGTATAATGTATGAGATGGGCTGGAACTCCTTTGTTACTCTGACAGGCAGTTTGGGAAAGTCTGTTTCAGAAATGTAGAAGGCTCTGATAATTTTTCCAGTGGTTTTATGCAAATCTTTTTGGTAGAGTGTCCATAGCAAAGGAAAAAGCAAAACCTGTCCCATAATCTTCTCCTGCTAATATCTTTTCCTTTGTCTCATTAACGGGCGTTAAAGCTATGCCTTTGTGCATTTCTGAGACCATCTTTGCCTGGAATAAACCCTTTTACTTCCTTGAAGAGTGTCTGTTTTTCTGCTTTATTTAAGGTTTGTGTGCACACCCACCACCACCCCCCGGCCCCCCAGCCCCGCCACTGGTCACCTGCCACTCTGCTGCAGAGTCCGCCAGTGGCCTCCTTTGCTCACCAGGAGGTCATGCAGTCCTGCCATGAGCGTTAGCACTCATGATGGGGTCTGCAGGTCCAGGCAGGCTCATGCAGTGGCGGCTCTCCAGTTCCTGAGCAGCGTAACGGCTGGGCTCCAGCTGTCGTCAGGATTCGGGCTAATGCTTCAGTTGGTCATGACTTAGAATGAAAAGACTAGAGTATAATTTGAACAGGGAGAAAAATAAAACCAAAAAAACAAACCAAAAAAACCCAGCACTCTAAGGGACATAAGCCATTTCTGAACTCTACAAGTATTTTTTCTGAGGCCACTGTTATTATGAATAAATTATCACTGCCAGCCCAGATTATAAAACTTAGCTTCTGCTGTCAGTATTTGAAGTGTTCTTTATATAAAGACTGATTTGTAGCAAGGATATATATGTTCTAGTTTAGTTTCATATAAAAAGCTCTTCTAAATTCCCATTAAATAATTTCAGGTGGTCAATTTTTTTTTACTTTAGAAAAATATTCATTTTTAGTAAACAGTCTAGTGTAAAGACAGTATATGGATGAAATTAAAATATAGTCTGACAAATAGAACTGGCTGCCCTCCAAAATGTTAATCGATTATGTCAAATAGGAGATATGTATATGACAGGTTTCCCCCTTAATTCTGAACTGATTTTTATAATGATCTGAAGACTGCAGATAGCACCTTATTATGTTAGTCTTATAACAACTGGGAAGATTCTTTGGTCATGGGGTGAAGGAATCAATTCTAAAGAAAAAAAAAAATCAACTGGAACAATGGATCAAGTAAATGGAGTTAAGATGAAACATGGCTTAATGAAGCACACATAAGAATATTTTAGAATTTTTGTTGATTATAAGCATGATATGAGTCAGTTGATGTGACTGCCAGGAAGAGTTCATTTGTTTTAGTTTGAGCTAATAGATAGAGTGCTTATAATGCGGTAAGTGTTCCGCCCCCTCGTCTCTGTGTTGGCCACACGACCCAGGATAATCGTGATCAGTCTATTGAGTATATTTCAGGAGGGGCATTGCTGTTCTAATGAGTGTCATGATGTTGTAGTGTTCAGAGTGATTTCTTATATTTGGTATTATGTAAGTAAGTTTTACTTAACCAGGTAATGCTTCATTTATAGAGAAACTGAAGAGTACTCTTAGGATGTTGGGGGAACTAAGAAAGTTTATTCTAGAGTTTCATTCTAGAATAGAAGTTCATTCTAAAGTTTACTCTAGTACCTGTCTCCAAGTTCCTGAATGTCCGTGTTGAAGAAGAAAAGTACCATTTAGTTTGTTTGCTCTTAGATAGTATAGAACTAGGATTTATGGAAGGCATAGGGAAGCAGGTTTTTTTTCCTTCATCAGTTCAGTTCAGTCACTCAGTCACATCCGTCTCTTTGCAACATGGTGGACTGCAGCAAGTCAGGCCTCCGTGTCCATCACCAACTCCCGGAGCTTGCTCAAACTCATGTCCATTGAGTCAGTGATGCCATCCAAGCATCTTATCCTCTGTTGTCCCCTTCTCCTCCCGCCTTCAATCTTTCCCAGCATCAGGGTCTTTTCAGATGAGTCAGCACTTCGCATCAGGTGGCCAAAGTATTGGAGTTTCAGCTTCAGCATCAGTCCTTCCAATGAACACCCAGGACTGATCTCCTTTAGGATCGACTGATTGGATCTCCTTGCAGTCCAAGGGACTCTCAAGAGTCTTCTCCAACACCACAGTTTTTCCTTCATAGCTGTCTAAAATTAAAACGAGCTTCATTGTGAGGTGTAAAGGTAGCGTGTGTATGTGTATGTCTTAGTTTTAATAGGCTCAAATGGAAACTGAGCGACTACTTGATATGGTAATGCATTAAGTAGAATGTTGAGTACCATGATTGTTACAGTTTTTTTGTTTCTTTGAAGTCCTCAACCTTGAAATTAAAAAAAAAAAAAAAAGTGTGGGGAATATACAGTCAAGTTCAAATCTTATACCTGAAAGGAGAAATGAAAAAAGCCATTTGGTTTGTTCAACCTTTCTGCAGGATGATCTGATTTAAACTATGTGCAGGGGGTTATAATTGTTCTGAGTTTAAAAATTTGTAAAGTGGCTATTAAAACTTAATTTAAAAGGAAAATTAGTTAAAATTTGAGTATATAAAAAGTATCCTGTGATTTAAAACTTAAAATGAATGAAGCGATACAAGTTGAAAATTTTTTTCATCCTTACTCTCCATATGTCCAGTGTCTAAGGACGTCCTTCTTCCATAGTTTCTGGATATGGAAGCAAATATGTGTTCTGATTTTTCAGAATAAAAATGGGAGTGGTGGCTTATTTTATGTACTTTCCTATATTATTTCCTTTCCCAAGATATTTTGAAGATCTTTTCATATCAGTACGTAGGAGAACTTGGTCATATTTTTTTTATAAAGTTAATAGAATTACCACTGTTTGGATGTATTGTTATTTACATGGTAGAAAGTGAAGAGGAACTAAAGAACTTCTTCATGAGCATGAAAGAGAAAAGTGAAAAACCTGGCTTGAAACTCACGTTCAGAAAACTAAGATCATGGCATGCAGTCCCATCCCTTCATGGCAAATAAAGGGGAAAAAAGTGGAAAGACGGACAGATTTTTTTTTTGGACTACAGAATCACTGTGGATGGTGACTGCAGCCATGAAATTAAGACACTTGCTCCTTAGAAGGAATGCTGTGGCAAGCTGAGGCAGAGCATTAAAAAATAGAGACATCAGTTTGCTGACAAAGGTCTGTATAGTCAGAGTTACGGTTTTTCCTGTAGCCATGTACACATGTGAGAGTTGGACCATAAAGAAGGGTGAGCACTGAAGAATTGATGCTTTCGAACTGTGATGCTTGAGAAGAGTCTTGAGAGTCCCTTGGACTGCAAGGAGATGAAACCAGTCAATCCTGAAGGAAATCAATCCTGATTATTCATCTCAAGGACTGATGCTGAAGCTCCAATAATTTGGTTCCCTGATGTGAAGAGCCAATCCATTGGAAAAGACCTTGATGATCAGAGATAGTGAGGCAAATGGAGAAAAGGGCAACAGAGGATAAGATGGTTAAATAGCATCACCAACTCAATGGACATAAATTTGAGCTAACTTTAGGAGATAGTGAAGGACAGAGGAGCCTGGCATGCTGCAGTCTATGGGGCTGCAAAGAGTCAAACATGACTTAGTGACTGAAAAACAGTAATTTATGAAAAGTTGGGTTGTTGGCTTTTTTTTTTTTTTTTTTAAGATACTATGGGTCTTGAGGGGGTAGGAAGTGCTACTGTGCAGAACTGAAATTGGTTAAAATTAACTACAGTTTTAACTCAAGGCTTCCTTGTCATGTTGAAAGCCTTAAAGGGATTCCAGAGTTAGAAAATACTTACATCAGACACATACTGCCAATGCAGTTGTTGTTTAGGTGGGAGACAGATTTCTGGTGCTTCCTCTTCCATCATCTTCCCGAATCCTGCTCTCATGTAGATTTCAGTTGGAAAAAGAAAATTGTAAACTGTTAGGCTTTCATGACTTGAGTCATTTCTCTGAGTCTATCCATTTAGTCTGTCTTTCTGTTGGCTTATAGGTTAGACTCTTGTCAATTTCCAATATATGTGTGTTTGAAAATTAGTTCTTTAGGATATGAGTTGCAAGTATTTTTTTCCTGGCCTTTTTTTCCCTCCGTGATTTTGTTAATGCTAAATTTATTTATTTAAAAAATATATAATTGACATATAATATTTTGTAAGTTTAAGTATATAATGTAATTGTTTGACACATATGTATGTGGAAAAATGATTACCACAATACTAAATTTATTTTTAATGTTTATGGAGTTAAATTTAGGACCTGTAGATTTTGATTCATGGTTTAAAAAAGAACTTTCTCATATCGGTGTTTAAAGGAATTCTCCTATTTCTTTATACCTTTATGGTATAAGAAATTACAGGTAATTCATTTGGGCTGTAACCTTGTGTTATGGTTCAATTTAATTTTTTCTGCATGGCTACCTAGTTATTCTAACACCATTGATTGAAGAAACCATCTTTTACTACTGATTTGAGGTGCCATAAAGGTATTTTATAGTATACTTCTAGTTGTATTTGAATCTATTTCTTGGGCCTATTACATTGGCCTCTATCTATTGATGTATAATACAGTTTATTTTGATAATGCAAATAGCTTTTTGGAAACTGCTTTCTGCTTTCCCACTGCTAGATTTTAAATTGCCTTTTTTCCTCCATGTCTCTTTTATATGGAATTGTAGACCTTTTCTTTGTACTAGTAAATTATCCTCTTATTGACTATATATATATATATATATATATATATATATATATATAGCTATCATTTTATGTCTTAAATGTAACTGCAGTAATTTTTATCAATAAAAAAGTTGAAGCCTAGTGCTCTGGCATGTTTTGTGAAGGACATTAGCATTGTTAAGAATTTCTAAGAAGAGAGTTTGTGCAAATCTCCTTCTCTCCATTCATATTCAGGAATGTTCCATGTCGTAATCACCGGAACATAACGCATCGCAACAATGGCTAAACCTAAACACTGGCAAACTAGAGACTGCAGAGACTTAAAGGCATTCCTGATGAACAAATGCCTCTGATAGAAGAAAACTGAATGAAGATACCCCTATTTCTAGGTCTTGAATAATGTTTATTTCTCAAGCGAGGGAGTTGGGACAAATGATCATTGAAGTCCTCTCCAG
Organism: Muntiacus reevesi; assembly: GCF_963930625.1. Classification (NCBI taxonomy): domain Eukaryota; kingdom Metazoa; phylum Chordata; class Mammalia; order Artiodactyla; family Cervidae; genus Muntiacus; species Muntiacus reevesi. Next base: position 82,549,927 of record NC_089254.1, on the reverse strand, counting down.
GTCATGGTCATCCCCCCACCCCCCAGTCCCTTTCCGCTAGTTTCTGAATACCTGGACCCTTGGTTTGCAAATTGAAACCCTCCTTGACCGTTCCCAGTGCTTGGCAACTAGAGTGCTGTCAGCGGTCTCACTGTCAGCAGTTGCTATCCTCCTTCCATCTGGTCCCTTTGGTGAACTGTGTTTAGAGAGGGGAAGGCATGGGCTTAATTTGCCTTGCTAGTACACACACACACACACACACACACACACACACACACACACTACCTGCTTTCATTCTCTGTACATTATATAGAAATGGAGAATGTAATGTGATGTTGATGTTCCTGCTTTCCAGCTTGGTTCAGCTTTTCCTAAAATGAAGAAGGGTAACCTGGCTGAAAAATGGAATGCTCTTCTCTCTCCACTGCTCAGGGCAAGAGGTTTTTTTACACTGGAGCACAGGAGGACACTTCTTTATCAGTCTGTTACTCCCAGCAGTGGTTTTTTTCACAGGCTGTCTTGTTTTTTAGACTCCTAAATAAAACCCATGTTTTGAAAGAGCATGTCTCTCCAATTTGAATGGCATTTTAACAAGCCTTTTGAACAGTTTTAAATTTACTTCATATCAGCCTTCTTTTCGAAGCCAAATCATCTCAGTTTGTTTAGTCTTTCTAATCCTTTAATCATTTTGTCTTCGGCATGTTTCCAAATGCCTCACAACTCTCTGTAGAATCCAGAACTGGGCTGAATTCTTTTAAGAGTCTGATGAGGATGACTGAAATGGAGAGATCACTCCCTCCCTGGTCCCTGTATATCTCAGGATTTGTTGCTTTCTCTGCAAGACTATGTTCTGTCTCCAGTTAAGCTTTAAATATATATATATATATTTGTGTGTGTGTGTGTGTGTGTGTGTGCACGCGCGCGAGCGAGCGAGCTGTGTTTAGAGTGGCCACATGGGCTCCTGCTTAGAAGGGTCCATGCCAGGTTGAATGCTCCTTTGCTGCTATCTTGAAATAAATTTTTTCAATAAGGGGCTCCTTGCTCTCATTTTGCAGTGAGCTGTAGAAATGAAATAGTTGCTTCTTCTTGTGGTTGATGACTAGAAGACGTGGTTAGTAAGTCATGGTCCATGTCTAACCTGCCCTCCATAACCGTGGTAGATAGCCCCAGGTGAGCAAACGTGGTTGTAAAGTTACACTCCTCTCCCTGAGTCACTACCTTCCCCTAGCCTGCCTGGAGATGCACTCACTGCCCCCATTGCCTCTCTGTTCTCCTCCTCATCACCCCTTTATCCCAGCTCGGGCACTGAGATGTTTTTTCATGATAATCCAAGCTTTTAGCATCCAACAGATGTCCTTTACAGAGAATTCTTTCTCTGAGTCTCTGTCTTTACTGTCGTCTTGTGTTCAGAGCTGTTGCTTGTCCACTGGTACCTCCAAGAATTCTTATCCCTTCTTGCCCTCTGTTCAGGACAGCTGGCAGTTAACTTCTCATTTGAATTTTAGATTTTTCCCCCTATTTCTGCAAAGAGATTGGAGTTGTAGTAATCACAAGAACGCTGTTTGGGGCAGAAATTTGGATTCCGTTTTCAATGTCAGGTATTCTGAAGTTCGTGGGGCAGTAATTTACAAGCTTTTAAAAATTGACTCGTAAGTGAATTCTGGGTATCAAATCTTAGACACAGGTGGCAAATATAACTCTTAAAAACCATTATGTGTCATGGATTAGCTAGTTTTTTTATCTGATTTCCTCCGCCCTTCTTTTTTTCTTACAGCTTAACAAGCAACAGTTGCAGTTACTGAAAGAACGGTTCCAGGCCTTCCTCAATGGGGAAACCCAGATTGTAGCTGACGAAGCATTTTGCAATGCAGTTCGGAGTTACTATGAGGTGAGTTTGAAGAGCTTTGTTTCTGGCATTATGATGCCTTTTAAAAGATGTTTTTAATGGCTTCTCGTTTTAAGAAGCTCACCCGTATAATAGGAAGGCTGTGAGTTTGCAGCCTTCCTTGAAAGCATTGTCGATTCTCTTTTGCAATTTAAAAACTAATTCCACAGCCTGGTTTTGAGAGATAAACAGAATTGGAAATTATTCAGATCTTTTGTGGAGAACTAAGCTGTTTAGAAAAATCTTCTGACACTGATTGATAGAGCTGAGCTTAGCTATCTGTGGGTTCTCATGTTTAATTTATCCTTTTTAATCAGGATCTCAATAGTAAATTCCTATCTTAAATAGCAGTTAATAAGCCCTTAAATATTACTTGCTAATAGTACATGAGCCATTCTGTTCACTAAACTTTTTATAATAACTAAAGCCAGTAACTGATTTTATGAGGATGAATGGAACCCTTTTCTTGACAGAGAAATAAAATACTATAATCCCAATTTCTCTTTCTTCTGATTTTAGTTTGTGACTCATCAGGAATTCTCTGTGGGGTTCCTGTGGGCATCAGTTTTCACACAGGGTCATTAATTGCTTCAGTGAATGATCAGTAGTTGTTAAGAGAATTTCCTTTTTTTCCCTAAGGATTTCAGAGTCATTTTGGGCATGGACTCCTTCCACTGTGCACATATCTACACCTCTCAACTGAAGAACAACATGCAAAGGTATATTAGGCTAGTACAGATGAAAAATATAGAGGTGCAATGTGTCTGAACTTTTCTGAGGTAGGGAAATATCTTTGCAAGAATAACAGAGTAATTGGACGTACAGATAATTTTTGTGGTTAGTAATTAATTGATGGTATGTGTGCATCAGAAGTTGCTTAATGCAACTCTAGGGAGGTTTAATGTTACCCAAGCCCAAACCTGTCACATAAGGTAAAAGTATAGAAGTCTTGCTTACCAGATACCTGTGTGGCATCAATCTAGAGACAATAGTGTATGCTGTCTATCTGGACCTTGACTCAGAATATCTTAACAAGTATAGGGCATTACATTCCATCTTGTAAAACTCAGAGTTTGAGTCTTTGGGTCAGAGTCTTGCAAGATGAAATCATGGCTATGAATCTTAATAGAGGAAATTTAAGGGTCGGTGGCTCAGAGGGTAAAGCATCTGCCTACAATGCAGGAGACTGGGTTCGATCCCTGGGTCAGGAAGATCCCTGGAGAAGGAAATGGCAACCCACTCTAGTACTCTTGCCTGGAAAATCTCATGAACTGAGAAGCCTGCTAGGCTACAGTCCCTGGGGTTCCAAAGAGTCAGACACAACTGAGCAACTTCACTTTCATTATACTTGCATCATGTAATGAAACATAAGAAAAGCCAAAGTCTGTTCAGGATGAAAGAAATATGTTGAGGAAAGTAATTTCTGGAAAAAGATGTAATTTAGAAAAATCATTTTTGGTTCAGGTAGATGTATTGTGGTACTAAATGTGTTAACATTTGGAAAACAAGCTAGGGGAGGGGGCCAATGGGGCTCTTTGTATTAACATGTGCAACTTTTGTGTAAACCTAAAATTGCTCCAAAATAAATATATTCCAAAGTAAGTATTTTTAGTAAGGGTATTACAAAGAAGTAAGCATAATATGTTGTTGTCAGTTTAGTAAAAGGCCCACTTAAGCTGTGTTAGTGAGAATATTGTTTCTGCAATGAAGGAGTATCACCATTGGTTTCTTTTTTTTTTAATATTTATTTTTGGCTGTGGTGGGTCTTCAGTGCTGTGGGGGCTTTCTGCAGTTGCAGTGCGAGGTCTCATTGCAGTGGTGTCTCGTTGCAGAGAATGGCTTCTAAGGTGTTTGGGCTTCAGCAGTTGCGGCACGAGGGTTCTGGAGCACAGGCTCAATCATTGCGGTGCACAGGTTTAGTAGCCCCGTGGCACGTGGGATCGTCCCAGACCAGAGATGGACCCCATGTCTCTTGCATTGCAAGGCGGATTCTTAACCACTGTACCATGAGGGAAGCCCACCATTGGTTTCTAAGTGAGAATGGTGTTCTCTTCTGGGTACTAAATATAAATGAAAAGATGTGCGTTTAGGGTTTATCAAGTTTGTCAATTTAGGGTTATCAAGTTTGAAACATAATATAGGCCACCTGAAGGGCCTGGAGACAGATTAGGCTTGTGTTGTGTGTGGCCCCAAGAGTAAAACTAGGCCTCACATGGAAACTGAAGTGGGCCAGATGTTAGCCTGACATCACTGGAGTTTGGTTGCACAGCCCATGTACAGAGTGGACTGGAGAGTGCAGCATCTGGCGACCAGATTCTGGCTCACATCACAGTTTCTTGGGAGGCATTTTGCATAGATGGGTCCCAGGGCCCTCTCCTGGGCGCACTGAATCAGAATTTCAGGATCTATACTTTTTAAAAGCTTTCCAGATGATTTGCTTTCAACTGGTAGATTGCCAACCAGTGGAATTGGAATGGATTGCTTGGCTGCGATTGTTGCAGAAAGAGATGTAAATGCTGAAGAGGTGTTTTCAAAACGGCTGCTGGGAAACAACCGGACTCCCAGAAAGTCACAAAATGTGGCTTCATATCAGACGCATACGTTTACTGAACATGTAACACCGCACGAGTCATTGACCTTCTGTGAGCCTCAGTGTTTCTGTTTACATAGTCGGGCTTCCCTGGGGCTCATACAATAGTGATGTTTAAGTAGCGAACGGAGTAATCAAGGGTTTCTGTTCTTTGGGTAGTATTTCCAGCAACTGTTGGCTTGTGAAACTGTGTCCAACTTGGCTTTGTGGAGTTCTCATAGGAATTAAGACTTGTTTTATTAATGTCTGTGTCTATATTAATGTCTATATTCCTGATTTACATTTGGAGGGTTACCATTTCCCTGGTGGTACATATTCTGTACTCAAACTCTTGAATGGATTAAGTACATTTTGTTGGGAAAGTGAAAGTCGCTCAGTCATGTCTGACTCTCTGCGACCCCATAGACTGTAGCTCACCAGACTCTTCTATCCATAGAATTTTCCAGGCCAGAATACTGGAGTGGGTAGCCATTCCCCTCTCCAGGGGTCTTCCCAACCCAGGGATCGAACCCAGGTCTCCCACATTGCATGCGGATCGTTTACCATCTGAACCTGCAGGAAAGTCCAAGAATAATGGAATGGGTAGCCTATCCTATCTCCAGTGGATCTTCCTGACCCAGGAATAGAACCGGGGTCCCCTGCGTTGCAGGTGGATTCTTTACCAGCTGAGCTACCAGGAAACCCTTTGTTGGGAAAACAAGGTTTAAAAAGAAAAAAAACCTGTTTCTCAATTTTTCTCACATAAGACTTTCCCCTCTTTTTCAAGGATTATATTTTCATACTACTTTGCTATGACTAAGAATGCCGGTAGTTTCAAGTGAAGTCAGAAAAAGACAAAAAGAATGTGCTACCACTTATATGTGGAATCCAAAACATGACACAAATGAACATATCTAGGAAACAAAAACAGATACAAAGTACAAGGGGGGAGATCAGGTGGGGAGGGTAAGGAATGAAAGTGTGAGATTAGCAGATATAAACTAGTATATAAAAACAACAGGGTTGTACTGTATAGCACAGGAAACTGTATTCATTATCCTGTGGTAAACTGCAATGGAAAAGAATATATATACATGTAACTGAGTCACTTTACTCTAAAGGAGAAATGAAATACAACATTGTAAGTCAACTATATATACATCAGTAAAGTTAAAAAAAAAAAAAAAAACAACTGCTGGTAGCCTCTACTATAATTACCTCTATGTAGTATTTCTTATAGCTTACCAAAATATTTTTTTTCTTCTAGTAACTTTGTGTTAATCAGTGACATTATTACCCACTAATTACATAAATAGAAACTGAAGCTCAGAGGTTCAGTGCCTTTTCCAGTGTTATACATTTGGTAAGCTTCTGAGTTCAGTGTGAATCCAGATTTTCTGACTTTCATGGTGCCATTTTGAATACACTTGTGCCAGGTACTGTCCAAAACACTTAAAATGTTTTTATTCTTCAGAGTAAACTTTTTAAGCAGAATTATTCCAGTGTTGGGCTTCCCTGATAGCTCAGTTGGTAAAGAATTCACCTGCAATGCAGGAGACCCTGGTTCTCTTCCTGGGTCAGGAAGATCTGCTGAAGAAGGGATAGGCTACCCACTCCAGTATTCTTCAGCTTCCCTTGTGGCTCAGCTGGTAAAGAATATATGTACAATGTGGGAGACCTGGGTTTGATCCCTGGTTTGGGAAGATCCCCTGGAGAAAGGAAAGGCTACCCACTCCAGTATTCTGGCCTGGAAAATTCCATGGACTAGTCCATGGGGTTGCAGAGTCGGACATGACTGAGCAACGTTGACTTCACTTCACTTCATTCCCATATTAGAAACAAGGATAAGTGACCAGTGCCCCAAGCTGCTACCTAATTAGTAGCAGAGCTAAAACATCACTCTTTCCATTAAAGCTTATTAAAAACAGATTTTCAGTTCTGTTCAGTACCTACTGAACATCATAGGAATGGGCATCAGAATTTTGAACTTGCACCTGGATGATTTTGATTTACTCTATATTTTGAGAAACATGTTGACCTAGATCTTAATGACTTCTGGAATATATGTTCCATGAAGGAAACATTTCTGCCCTGGTTATTATCTTATTCCACAAATATAGCACGTATTTTATGGCACACAAATACTTTTAACAAGATTGACTTGTTGACTAAGTGGATGAGTATCATAGCACTTACTGCTCTGTGTAAAAATTATGTATTTTGTTTTTTCTTTATAATATTTTAAAGTATCACTTCAGTACTGCCATGGAATTTCTTCCTATTGAGATTTCAGTTTCATGGTTTTGTGCTTTCTCAGAGATAGCCAATGCTTCAGAAGCATGGTTAGGCTTTATGTTATTTCTAACTTAGTATTCTTTGATTTTATTGTCTTTTCTGGCTTCTATATTTCAAAATCTGTCTTTTCAGAGATGTTACATGTTTGCCATATAGAGCTCTTTTCAACAGTCTATCGGAGGTGCTTTTCTAATATATTAGATTTTTGTTAGTTGTGACGGCCATTTTTAACCATGAAGATATATATGTGTGGGAATATATCCATATGTGTGGAAAGCCTAGTAAATATGAATTACCAACTAAATTGAAAATAGTTCTTAATACTGAGGGCTTATAAGTTCCCTGAAGTCTGTCTGTTATTAACTTTTTTAGCTTCATAAATGTTACTGCTTCAGTGATTTTATGTATAGTCTTTTCCATCTTGGTTGAATGTCTGTATTTTATATAGACAATAAAGAATTATTTGTCTTTTCTTGAATTGGTTGTACCTTTGAATATTTGGTTTAATTTACGACTCTTTTAATATGTGGGATCTTGCTGGGCAACTCAAGATATTTCTTTTTCTCCACATTATTTGACCAAAGTAATTTCAACTAGATCATGACAGGATTCAATCTTTCTAGGTTTTCTATATGTGGTGCCTTCTTGGGTATGTATTCCTGTGTTTTTGTATATCTGTGTCAGTACTAAATATTTATCATGAATATTATTAAATAAAGCATTTATTGTGAAGATAATTTTTATATGACAATGCTGTTTCTTTCTCACCCATTTTTATCAGACGTCTTAACTTCGATTTGAATTAGTTCTGTTCAGTTCATTCACTCAGTTGTATCCAACTCTCTGTGACCCCGTGAACTGCAGCACACCAGGCTTCCCTGTCCATCACCGACTCTCAGAGTTTACTCAAACTCATGTCCATTGAGTCGGTGATGCCACCCAGCCATCTCATCCTCTGTTGTCCCCTTCTCCTCCTACCTACAATCTTTCCCAGCATCAGGGTCTTTTCAAAGGAGTCAGTTTTTCGCATCAGGTAGCCAGCCTATTGGCGTTTCATCTTCATCATCAGTCCTTCCAATGAATATTCAGGACTGATCTCCTTTAGGATGGATTGGTTGGATCTCCTTGCAGTCCAAGGGACTCTCAAGAGTCTTCTCCAACACCACAGTTTAAAAGCATCAGTTCTTCAGTGCTCAGCTTTCTTTATAGGCCAACTCTCACATCCATACATTACTAATGGAAAAAAACATAGCTGTGACTAGATGGCCCTTGTTAGCAAAGTAATGTCTCTGCTTTTTAATATGCTGTCTAGGTTGGTCATAACTTTTCTTCCAAGGAGTAAGCGTCTTTTAATTTCATGGCTGCAGTCACCATCTGGAGTGATTTTGGAGCCCCCCAAAATAAAGTCTGTCCCTGTTTCCACTGTTTCCCCATCCACTTGCCATGAAGTGACGGGACCAGATGACATGATCTTAGTTTTCTGAATGTTAAGCTTTAAGCCAACTTTTTCACTCTTCTTTTTCACTTTCAACAAGAGGCTCTTTAGTTCTTCACTTTCTGCCATAAGGGTGGTGTCATCTGCATATCTGAGGTTATTGATATTTCTCCTGGCAATCCTGGGGCTTCCTTGGTGGCTTAGTTGGTAAAGAATCTGCCTGCAATGCAGGAGACCCGGGTTCATTTCCTGGGTCGGGAAGAGCCCCTGGAGAAGAGAATGGCAACCCACTCCAGTATTCTTGCCTGGAGAATCCCATGGGCAGCAGAGCGTGGTGGGCTACTGTCCGTGGGGTCGCAAGAGTCAGACACGACTTAGCGACTAAACCACCACCACCACCACCACCACCGGCAATCTTGATTTCAGTTTGTGTTTCATCCAGTCCTGCATTTCCCATGATGTACTCTGCGTACAAGTTAAATAAGCAGGGTGACAATATGCAGTCTTGATGTATTCTATTCCCAATTTGGAACCACTCTGTTGTTCCATGTCCAGTTCTAACTGTTGCTCCTTGACCTACATACAGATTTCTCAGGAGGCAGGTCAGGTGTCTGGTATTCCCATCTCTTTAAAAATTTTCCATAGTTGTTGTGATCCACATAGTCACAGGCTTTGGCATAGTCAGTAAAGCAGCAGTAGATGTTTTGCTCAAACTCTCTTGCTTTTTCGATGATCCAGCGATGCTGGCAATTTGATCTCTGGTTCCTCTGCCTTTTCTGAAACTAGCTTGAACATCTGGAAGTTCACGGTTCACATACTGTTGAAGCCTGGCTTGGAGAATTTTGAACATCACTTTGCTAGCATGTGAGGTGAGTGCAATTGTGCGGTAGTTTGAGCATTCTTTGGCTTTGCCTTTCTTTGGGATTGGAATGAAAACTGACCTTTCCCAGTCCTCTGGCCACTGCTGAGTTTTCCAAATTTGCTGGCTTATTGAATGCAGCACTTTCACAGCATCATCTTTTAGAATTTGAAATAGCTCAATTGGGATTCCATCACCTCCACTAGCTTTGTTCATAGTGATGCTTCCTAAGGCCCACTTGATTTTGCATTCCAGGATGTCTGTCTCTAGGTGAGTGATCACACCATTATGACTATCTGGGTCATGAAGATCTTTTTTATATAGTTCTTTTGTGTTTTCTTGCCACCTCTTCTTAATGTCTTCTAATTCTGCTAGGTCCATCCCATTTCTGTCCTTAATTGTGCCCATCTTTGTATGAAATGTTCTGGTTTGAATAGTGGCCTATAATATAAGAATAATCAATTTGATTTTGAAATTACTTTGGTCTTTTTCTTCTAAGTTAGTAGCATTGTTAGGGGGAAAATGTGGACCCACGTGTCTAAACCACCTAATTGGGCACACTTGATGATAGAGAGGAACCACAATAGAAGAAGAAGAAAGAAATGGCAGATAACATACTCAGTTGCTTAATAAAAGTTAATAGTAACAATCTTGATAATTTTATAGCTGCTAATTACTATTAAATTCTATAGTACCTTCATCTTCTTTTCTTTATAGAAGTTTTCTATTTTTTCTTCAAGCTCCGCTGACCCCCAAAGTAACTCACTATATGGAGGAAGACATAAAGTGGACGGTAGTTCTACAAATATGTTTTTTTTCCTAGCCATATCTTTTTCCCCTGTTCTGTTTTTCCATTTAGGAGACTTCAGCTGATTCTGTGGATGGATAAACATAGGTTTATTGTTGTATGTTACTTTCCAAGTTGTTTTTCCCATCAGATATTGGCTTCTGTTGACAAAATTCAGGTGGACTTCATCCAAATGTAACCAGTGACAGTATGATTTATAACAGATAGATGGAAAAGAAAATGGCCTTTCCTTTTTGGATTTCCGAAAGACAGTGTATAATTGCTTGCTAGCTGCTTTCAGTGTAACAAATATTCAAGTCCTATTATTGTGCCAAAAATGAATGTTGTAGTCTTTTCCCCCACCTTTTCGGTGGGTTAGCTTTGTTTACAACTTTTCAGAAGTCAGTGAGTGAAAGTCGCTCAGTCATGTCTGACTCTTTGCAACCCCATGTACTATACAGTCCATGGAATTTTCCAGGCCGGAATACTGGAGTGGATAGCCTTTCCCTTCTGCAGGGGATCTTCCCAACCCAGGGATTGAACCCAGGCCTCCCACATTGTAGCTGGATTCTTTACCAGCAGAGCCACAAGGGAAGCCCAAGAATACTGGAGTGGGTAGCCTATCCCTTCTCTAGCGGATCTTCCCGACCCAGGAATCAAACCGGGGTCTCCTACATTGCAGGTGAATTCTTTACCAACTGAGCTATCAGGGAAGTCCTTCAGCAACTTTTTGGAAAGGATGAATGTTTTTCTAATTACTTACATTAATTTATGTTCTCTTCTGGTTCCTGAGAATGGATGAGAGTTAGAAGTTTTTAGTCTTTAAAAATGACCAAAGTAGTATTAAAATAAGTCTTGCCCCCATCATCACCATTACAACCACTTGCTTTTCAAATTTTCTACTTCCATAATGATACAAATGGGAATTCTTTCTGTAAGGGAAAAAACAAGTCTAAGTGTGAATTTACAAACCTCATATTAAAGGAAAAATTACTCATTTTCATCCCAAAATATTAAGCTCTGTTTTTGGCACTTTTATTGTGTAGTTTCCTTTTAAAACACTTTATTCTGGGATTCAGATGTTTTCTACATTAATAATACTTTAAGAACACTTTAATAGAAGTATTGTGTAATCTGATTGTTAAGAGAATGTTTAAAACATTAAAGAGGAAAAGTTTCTGCAATTCTAAAACTGCTCTAAAAATAATCACTATTAAGAAGCAAAGTGTTAGTTGCTCAGTTTTGTCCAACTCTCTGCAACTGTATGGAATGTAGCCCACCAGGCTTCTCTATCCATGGAATTCTTCAGGGAAGTATACTGGAGTGGGTAGCCACTCCTTTCTCCAGGGGATCTTCCCAGCCAGGGAATTAAACCCAGGTCTCCTGCATTGCAGGCAGATTGTTTACTGTCTGAACAACTGGAGAAGCCCTAAAATATTAAAGAGGACATTAAATAATCCCCTATTATTCCAAAGCCTATAGACAACTCAAACAGGTTGTTGTTTCTCTTTTGTATATATGAAACTGAAATTACTTCAATTTTTTTAACATATATCATGAGCATTCTTTAAATATTCTTCATGAGTATGGCTTTAAGTAGCTGTTAATAGTCCATTGTCTGCCTGTGTCTCAGTTTTATTTTTAGACTCTTAAGTTTTCTTAAAGTGTTAAAATAAGTGCTGAGATGGTCATTTGTATTCTTATATAAATTCATCTTTGATAAATTTCTGAAAGTGGTATTCCTGGATGATGGAAGATAAATATTGCTTAAACTCTTATACAGATTACCAAATTGTTCTCAAAAATGTTAACAGTTTTTGCTACCATAACAGCATATGAGAGTGCCGTTTTTTCCCCCCTTTCATACTTGGTATTATCATAAAATAAATGACAACTGATTTTTATTTTACTGTTAGCAAAGTTCAGCATTTCCATACCAGTCATTCTTATTTATATCTTTCTGAATTATCTGTTCATGTCCTTTTTGTCCATTTGGATGTTCATCTTTTAAATACTTATTTACAAGTGTTCTTTATACATTAAGATAACTGTTAATCCCATTGTATACTGCAGTTATTTTCAGAGCCTACCCCCCTCCTGCCCCCACCATTTTGCAGTTTTGTTAAGTCACCTTACCTCTGATACTCTTTGTTTCCCGTTCTGGTAGAAAGAAAGACATACTCATATTCCAAGTAGCGACTGCGCCACATTTCCTTTCAATTTTATTTTCTACATAAATTATTCATGACAGTGGTTTGCATCATGCTTTTCCATCCTCTCCTCATTGCATCTACAACCCTTCTTGGATTAGTAACTCTAAGAGTAGAATCAGTCAGTCAGTTCAGTCACTCAGTCATGTCCAACTCTTTGCGACCCCATGGACTGCAGCACGCCAGGCTTCCCTGTCCATCACCAACTCCCAGAGCTTGCTCAGATTCATGTCCATCGAGTTGGTGATGCCATCCAACTATCTCATCCTCTGTCGTCCCCTTCTCCTTGCCTTCAGTCTTTCTCAGCATCAGAATCTTTTCTAATGAGTCAGTTCTTTGCCTCAGGTGGCCAGAGTTATTGGAGCTTCATCTTCAGCATCAGTCCTTCCAGTGAATATTCAGGACTGATTTCCTTTAGGATTGACTGGCTGGATCTCCTTGCAGTCCAAGGGACTCTCAAGAGTCTTCTCTAACACCACAGTTTAAAAGCATCAGTTCTTCAGTGCTCAGCTTTCTTTATGGTCCAGCTCTCACATCCATACATGACTACTGGAAAAACCGTAGCTTTGTCTAGATGGACCTTTTTCAGTAAAGTAATGTCTCTGCTTTTTAGTATGCTGTCTAGGTTGGTCATAACTTTTCTTCCAAGGAGCAAGCATCTTTTAATGTTATGGCTGCAGTCACCATCTACAGTGATTTTGGAGCCCAAGAGAATAAAGTCTCTCACTGTTTCCATTGTTTCCCTATCTGTTTTCAGAGTAGAGTATGTTGGTGAAACTCAGGTCTTTACTATTGGTCTGATTCCCTACCTGTTAAAGAGGGAAGATAATTTCTAAAGCTCCTTTCCTGTCTGCACGCCTCCAAGTGTTAATTTGTTTCTTTATTTCTTCTGTTTCTTGCCCTGCAGGCTTTCACATCTCCAAAATGTAAAAGACAACCAAAAAAGAGCAGGGCTTAATACTATAGCTCCAGGACTAAGCTCCAGGCCATGGTGTTTGAATTTTTATACACATTTATGTTGAAAAAAAATCTGTATATACTGCTCCCTAGTCTGGAGCATCAGGGAGCTTGACTCTCGCTGTCAGTTTCTTCCAGAGAAATTGGGAATGGCTGCCTTAGCTTCGCAGTTGCTGCTGCTGCTTAGTCACTTCAGTCGTGTCTGACTCTATGTGACCCTATGGACGGCAGCTTGCCTGGCTCCTCTGTCCATGGGATTCTCTAGGCAGGAATACTGGAGTGGGTCGCCATGCCCTCCTTGAGGGATCTTCCCAACCCAGGGACTGAACCGGGTCTCCTCCACTGTAGGCAGATTCTTCCCCCCTGAGCCACCAGGGAAGCCCTAGCAGCTTCACATAACCAGCAGTCAATTTCATATCATTCCTTTTCTTCTGCCCACTTCTTTCCCTGACATTATGCCTTGTCCTTTAATATCTATTTAAAAAATAAATATAGTTGCTTAAGAGTTGATTTGTGAAAACTGAGAGTATTTTAAGTCTCTTTTGTTTTGTTTTTGTAATTACCTTTCTTAAATTAAAAAGTACCACCCAAGGGTCTTAGTTTTTTGTGTATGCCAAAATAGAGGGACAAGGGCTAGTAGGTTTGCATTTAAATATTTTGGTGTCAGCTTTTTGTTAGCACTTTACTTTGGGATGGAATGATTTACTGTTTATATTCCAAGGACTGTTTGACCTGTCAAAATTTCTTTTAAACTTTGGGAAAAAAATACCATGAAAAAGGGTGTTTTTTTCAGAGTAAATTGATGATTGCTAAGTAAACCAGGATTGGCATCCTGTGTCAGGAGGGTATGAAGAAAGGTCAGTGCGTTCACACTTGAAATCCAGTAACCGGTAATGAGAAGTGAGGGTTTAAATTTTCGTGCAGCTCTGCAGATCACATTGTGTTTGTTATTTTTGATATTAGCCATCTTGTTTCACATCACATTTTCTTAAATTCTAAGGATGGCATTTCAAATTAAGTATTTGAAAATGTCTGAGATTCCTGTTTCTATTTAGGGTAGTGTGGCTTTTTGCTGCCTGCCTGTGTTTTGTAGACTTGCCTGCATTCTTGACACTGTCCATTTTGTGAAGACCTGATCTATAGATTGTAGAAATTTGTTGTTTGAGATAGCTCATGAAATCTTGTTGGAGCATTTCTTTCTCCTTTCTTCGGGTATTTTCAGGAGAAATTGAGATTTTCTTTTCCCAAGCCCATGGAGTGAATTTTTGTGGCTCAGGACATGTTTTAGTCCTTTGTTAACTAAATCTTTTCTCTGCATCTATGTTTTTATATAAGGGTATTATATCTTTACAGTGGATCATGGGTTAGTCAACATAGTACAGATTTCAAGTTTGGCTGATAATATGGAAGTTTAATCCAAACCAGGTCACCACAAAGGGCAGAAGCCCTTCATTGTCTTGTTCTGTAATCCTCAATCTTACTTCATTGTCTCATTCTGTAATCCTCAAATCCAGTGGGCAGATGCTCAAGTGTGGGTCTCCATATAGCCAAGGTAGGTTTACCATATGTGTGGTGCTTATTTCAGTGCTGTGCTAGAAGCCTTTCTGACACCATGATTCAGGAAGTTTTCGACATACCTGGCCCTTCGTAGACTCTTGGTTCTTTGAATAAATTCAGAGCACAGTGGTATCCTGATTCAGGGAAAGTGCGAGGTTGGTGTTTCCAGGATCTCTTCTGAGCAGTCACACTTCTGCTTCCAGATGAGTAAGTTGTTTGGTCACAGATTACATTTTATAAGATTACTTTCATTAAAAGGGGAAATGCTCTTTAACTTTAAATGTCTTCAAGAAGTTGCTTAGTTTCATTTATTTTAAATTTTCTTGTATCCATAAGGTTAAGTAAAATTTCTTTGAAGAACTGTATTAGGCAAATGATATTTTATATGGATTTTTTTTTTTTGGTATCAAAAGTTCTTTCTAATTTTAGAATTAAATTTTTCATTTGTTACTTTGAGCATTGTTCAGTTTATAAAAGTTTTCAGGGTAAATAGGTAAATATTCCTATTTCCTTGACTTTATGACCCTGAAAGAATTATGATCTTTTTCCTTTTTTAAATGTCACTGCTAAGTATCTGGTGGCTCAGACAGTAAAGAATCTGCCTGCAATGCAGCAGAGATACAGGTTCGATCCCTGGGTCAGGAAGGTCCTCTGTAGAAGGGAATGGCTACCCTCTCCAGTATTCTTGCCTGGAGAACTCCTTGGACAGAAGAGCCTGGTGGGCTGCAGTCCATGGGGTTGCAAAGAGTTGGTCATGGCTGAATGACTAACACTTCACTTAAGTCAAAGATATTTATTCTGCTTTTTTTTCTGTTAAACTTCTGTCTTTAAAGATTTTTGTCTTATCTTTGGTTTCAGGGGTAAAATCTTCAGAGGAACCATATGTACCCTTGTTAGCACAGTCCCAGTGCGTGCTGGACTCACCTTTTATATTTAAAGGTGTATATTTAAAGCTTGTCTCTCTCATAGCCATAAAAATGTTTAGAGTCTTGAAAATAAACAGGTAAAATATGCAAGACTGTGATTATCTCAGGTAGTCATTGATCCTCTGTTCCTTAGTACAGTTTTGGTTTAGCTTATATAATAATCACCTTCAGAATACTTGTTGAAAGACCCATTTTCATTTGGTACCCCCATAAAACATGCAAAGACATAGTCCTGAATATTTACCATTTTGCAGTTAAAACAACTCCTTTTTTTTTTTTTTGTCACTGGAGGAACTCCTAGAATGGAGAATCTTGTTTTCGTAAAGAGGTACCCCTCTTTTGCATCCAAATCCTGGTTTGAGATGGGAGTTTTAGTTAAGTGATTGAGCTAGTGAGGTAAGAATTGGTGTCATGAAGGAGTACAGTTATTTCTTAAAAGTGTTAACTGTTCAGTAGGTGCCTCCTATTTTTAGCTGAAAGTATAATGTCATATTTGTATGCATGTGTACCATAAACTTTCAACCATCCCTCCTACATGAGGTGCTTGTGGTACCCTCCAGGTATAAGTGTTATCCGTTGCTCTTAAGGAAGGTGATAGTCTCTTAAGGATTAAGGCACATTCCCAACATTCTAGCCATGGTGTGAGGAGGGACCAAGATGAGTGCTACAAGAGGAACAGGGCTGGTTTCAGAGATAAAGTGATGAGTTGCGGTGTACAGCTGATGTTCTTAACCTGGGCTGAATTCAGGAAATCTCTGAACTCAGAAGGGAAAACATGACAGCTTTAATTTCACTAGCCTCTGACTGAAATTTAGCATAATCTTAGAATTAGGAATATAGGCAGTAAACCAGAGTAGTTCTAGCAGTGTCTGTTGGCTTTATCATCAATCAAAGTATGTATATTTTGGTATCACGAATTTTATTGCAGCTGTCTCGAAATACTGTTTATGTACATGAACTCCACTGAAACTGGTAGTCTTAAATCCCTTATTACATCTTGCTAATGACTTCTGAAAGATGCACATAAATTGTTACAGCACAAATTTGTTTTTAAAAATATTTTTATAACTGCAGTAAAACTGTTTTCCTTCATAATCCTATGAATTACTTTTATGCTGTTAAAAGCATTATTCTGAGAAGGTAGTCATAGACTTTACCAAAATGATAAAAGTTTCATGCTACAGAAATGGTTAGCTATCTCTGACTTAAAGGACCTGTGAAGGCTTCATCATAAAGGAGATGAGTTTAAACACAAGGGGGAAACAAGCGGGACAAAATCGTTTCTGTGTTGGAATTCCACCTCTAACACGTTTCATCTGTGAGATTCTGGAACTTGATCTTGTTGTTGTTAGTCGCTAAGTCGTATCCGACTCTTTGCGACCCCATGGACTGTAGTCCGCCAGGCTCCTCTGTCCATAGGATTCTCCAGGCAAGAATATTGGAGTGGGTTGCCATTTCCTTCTCCAGGGGATCTTCCCAACCCACGGATTGAACCTGAATCTCCTGCATTGCAGGGAGATTCTTCACCACTGAGTGACCAGGGAACTTGCGATTGCTGCTCTTCATTTTCTTCATTTTTAGTACAGATGATAATGTGCCTACTTCTCAGGATTGTTGATTAAACCAATTAATGAGTTTAGGGTGCTAAGCACAATGCTTAATGTGAACTGCTATTATTGTGTGGCTTCTCCAATGGCCTTTAATCTCTACATGTTTTGATGAAGCAGTAAGTGATGATTTTTCTGCTTTTGTGATGTATTTGTCACACTGGAGTATATTTAATCCTCTATAAATTGCTGAGATTAAGACTTTAACTTGACAACTTAGTTCGCTGTTCTAGAAGTTTCTGTCGTATAGAGGAATTTAATTTCCTTCCTAGCTTACCTTTGTTTCTCATAATATTACAGGCAGGTCTGATCGTGTAGCATGGACAGAAGGTATTATGCTAGTGAATATGTAGGGATATTCAAAGGGAAAGGGATTAAATATACTTAACCTTTGTTCCAGGCATAGTGGGAAGGCAGAACGGAGACCAGCCTTCCTCTTTCTCCCTGTGCCCGGTAGCCTTTTTTTTTTTTTAAATTGGCTCCTTTTCATAGTTTGGTGCATTCACAGGATAGGCTAGGTGTGAACCTGGCCTTTCTTCTTTGGATAGCCAGAGGAGGAGGATGGTTCTAGCAAGTGAGAGAGCAGAGAAGAAGGGCTGTGTTAGGGGGCTTGCAACTTGCTCCCCTCCGTGCAGAGTTCCACACACCCATCAGGCTGGCCCCTTCTCTCCTCGACGCGCTTGCCCCTACCCTTCCATCTGCCTCCCTTTCTTCCTTTCCCTTCCTCTTCCTCCCCTGCTTTGCAGAACTCTCAGCATACAGACTGACCCCCTGGGTCGCCATGAAGTGGCCGGTTGTGGAGGCTGCTTCCTCCTGCACTTGAATCCCAACTTGCTCATGACTAGCAGGAGTACAAAGAGAACTTAGAGTCTGCATAACATGGAGAGATTGATGTTTTGATTTGCCCTTTTCATGGCTCTTCAAAGTTGTGTACATTTGTAGTGGCATAAGGTAACCATTCCTGAAAGGTTTATTATTGAAATAATAATTGGCAAGTGATCATAACACATATGTTGCAGGCTTGGAGAAAGCAGAAGAGAGTCTACCATGACCTGAAATTGTTTTCCTCTGATTGAGAAACAGTTTCGTTTCATTGTCTCTGTTCCCTGTTACTCCAGACCAGCTGGCAGAGTTCTTGGTCCCTGCATCTTCTGAGAAGTCGTCCATGGTCACTGCGTCAGCCTCTCTGCTTAGCACTGTTTTCTCCCTAAGTGTTGTGTTGTGATGCTCAGATTATACACATACGGTTAAGTTCCTTGTGAACATTTAGACCTTTGTGTTAGCCCATTCAGGCTGCTTTAAAAAATCATCAAATTGGGTGACTTATAAAAAAACCGGATTTCTCAGTTCTGGGTTCTGGGAAGTCTAAGATCCTGGTTCTGGTGGATGCAGTGTGGTGTCGGGTGAGGACCTGTTTCCTGGCTCACAGACGGCAGCTGCCCATGTGTCCTGGCGTGGCTGCAGGGCTAGGGAGCTGCATGGAGGCTTTTTGACAAGCGCTCTGATACTGTTTGTGAGGGCTCTACTCTCATGACCTAAGCACCTCCAAATACCCTACTACTCTCACTTTAGGATGTCAGCCTTTGACTCCTGGAAGTACCCAAATATATTACAGTACCTTGTGTCATTCAACTTCCTCATATATACTTGACTGGCAAGTGATGGCAGGGGGAAATGTGATTACCTGAATGTACTATACACATCTTGCTTTTCATTATTCTGTGACTTTTTTCAAAGACTCCTGCCTTACTTCACTGTGTATGACAGTTTCTAGGTCCATCCGCATCTCTACGAAAGGCACAACTTAGTTCCTTTTTATGGCTGAGTAATATTCCATTGTATATATGTGTCACAGAGAAAAATAAATATTGTATATCCATATATATAGAGAGAATCTAAAAAAATTACACAGATGAACCTGTTTGCAAAGTACAAATAGAGTCATAGACATAGAGAACAAATGTATGGACACATGGGGGGAAGGGGGATGGAATTAACTGGGAGATTAGGATTGACATGTATACATTACGACTGTATATAAAATAGATCACTAGTGAGAGCCTGCTGTATAGCACAGGGAAGTCTACAGTGCTCCGTGGTGACCTTAATGGGACGGAAATCCGAAAAAAGGGAGTATGTGTCTATGTGTGGCTTCCCTGGGGGCTCAGCTGGTACAGAATCTGCCTGCAGTGAAAGTGACCCAGGTTCCATCTCTGGGTCAGGAAGATCCCTGGAGAAGGAAATGGCAACCCACTCCAGTATTCTTGCCTGGAGAATCCCAGGGACAGAGGAGCCTGGTGGGCTGCAGCCCACGGGGTCTCAAAGAGTTGGGCACACCTGAGCAACTAGCACTAACTATGTGTACGTATAATTGATTCACTTTGCTTTACAACAGAAACTAACACAACATGTTCAAGAAGATACACTACAACAGAAGTTAAAAATAAGCGTTCCTGCCATCTACTCTATCTGTCCTGTGAGACCGAGCTCGCTGGCTACGTCCTCCGGGTAACTTGCCCTAGTCCCCCCTCCCTGCCCTCTCCACCTCTCCCTCATTCTTCCCCCATCCTTTTCTCTCCTTCCACACCCCTTCCTTCCTCCTCCCTTTCGCTTCCTTCTTTTCACCTTGCGCCCCTCTTTGCCTTCTCCCCTTACTCCCCCTTCACCATGAAATGTCTAGCTACGTAGAAATGTAATGGAGAGTGTTGATAGGAAGTGCTTTGAGTAGTTAGATTAAAAAGGTAATGGTAGGACTTCTCTGTGGTGTAATAAATCAAAGTAATTGCTGGGATTTTTTATTATTATTATTTATTTTTATTGAAGTGTAGTTGATGTGCAATTGAGATTTTCTTTTAAACAGCATTTAGCCAGCTGAATATAGTTGTTTTATTTGCAAGAGGGGAGAGAAGAAAAAAGCCCTCAAGTTAGTAGTGTCCAAGTATCAATGTACAGCCAAACTGGTTAGGAATGCTATCAGTAAAACATAGCAGAATTAAAATTCTGTTCCATTGAATGCCTACCAAAAAAAAGAGTAATGGTTGAATTGCTTAATGACAGTCACATCAACTGCACATACAAAGTTTCTATTTGGCAAACACTAAATATTATCTTTTTTTAAAGTAAAAAATATGGGGTATACTGCCGTGGTGAGATAATGAAGTAGTATTTTAGTATGTTCTGCCCAGTAATTTTACTTCATGGGGAAAATGATTATGCCCTCTTCAGGGCATTCTTAAATTTAAGGCCTGTTTAGCTAAGAGATGGAAAGCTGAGAAAGATTGCAGTTGCCAAATGTTGTGTAAGATTTTCTACAGTAGACAGTCATTTCCTCTCCCCAATCTTAAACCACTTCATTATTACTATTAACTTTGGGGTATGAAAATTATTACCTTTTCATTTCCAAGATAAAGTTCTGGTGGAAAATCTGAGCAGTATTATCTGTAAAATGTTTGTGTGTGTGTGTGTGTGTTAGTTGCTTAGTCATGTCCAGCTGTTTGCAACCCCATAGACTGTGGCTCACCGGGCGCTTCCTTCCATGGGATTCTCCAGGCAAGAACACTGGAGTGGTTTGCCATTTCATGTTTGTAGGTAATATTTATCAGGAGAAAAAGGTTCTGCTTTTTAAATGTTAATGTGACTTATTTTTGTAAAATTTTATGTGGTCTTACCCATTTAATATTTTTTATTCAAAATTTATATCTTGTTGGTGAGAACTATTTATGGGCTGTTTTTATACCTTTGTACCTTCAATTTACACATTTTTGAAGTTGCCAGACTATTCAGGCATTGCTACTAGATATCTGTCATTCTCGCCTGCGTGGAGGGACAAAACTGAGTAAAGGAGAAAAGTGTTTAATTGGGTTCTGACAAGCCTGTTTGGGAAATTGATGCAAAATGGTAAAAAGTGATAGGTTATGCCAAATATGGGCTTCCCAGGTTGCAGAGTGGTACAGAACCCACCTGCCAATGCAGAAGACGTGAATTCAGTCCCTGGGTCAGGAAGATCCTCTCGGGTAGGAAATGGCAGTGCACTCCAGTATTCTTGCCTGGGAATTCCACAGACGGAGGAGCCTGGTGGGCTGCATTTCATGGGGTTGCAGAGAGTCGAACATGACTGAGCTCTCCTGCACGAAGTAATGCCAGATATGAGAATATGGTTGGGATCAGTCATATTCTGAATTCAGAAGTGTGAATGTATAGAGTAGATAGTATTGGGAAAGATTATTTGTACTGTTTAATGGGACTTGTTTTGCCAGTTAGCTACAAAGTTTCCTTAAGTGGCAAGTTTTGTTGATATATTGAAGGTCAGGTCCAATATATATGTTACAGAGATTGTCAGTATTTGAACCATTATTTTCTGTTCTGGTATGGTGAAGGCATGTGCGTATTCCACGTAAAGACTCAACTCCATTTTACTTCCTTTGGGCCCTAAATGATTGTAAATAGACTCACACTATTCCAGGTCAGGTTTTTGACCTCAAATGAGCTTGCTGCAAACTTTTGGGGGAAAAAACAATTCTTAGGGCTCCTCATGTTGAATTGTGCGTAGAAGACTGTGGCCCTTTGTAAAATCTAGGGGAGCCCAATCATATGTTTTTATTAGAAATTTCTATTAGGACCAGGGCAGACTTTAAGCTTCAGTGGTAACTTACTAAGAGCAGAACATGTGGGACTTTTATTTTAGAACTTTGTGCTGTGGTTGGTTTTTACAGTCATACAGCTTGCTTGCTTTCTCTCACAGATTGTGTTCATTTTTAAGCCTTAGATGCTGGAGAATTTTGACCACAGCAGATGATTATAGCTGGTTTTGTCCTTGGAAAGCAACTCTTTTTTTAGATGCAGGACCAACACTGGACTCCAGATCTTGAAAGGAGCATGAACTCTGTGAATTGCAGGTGGGCCGTGCAGTTAACCTTGGTCCATAGGCATGGAAGGACACTGGCATTTTCCTTGGAATGGATGTGTGGAAAAGACCCTGATTCTGCAAAAGATTGAGGGCAGGAGGAGAAGGGAATGACAGAGGATGAGGTAGTTAGATGGCATCACCAACTCACGGTGATGAGTTTGAACAACTCAAGGTTTGTTCAAGCATGAATCTGAACCAACTCCAGGAGATAATGAAGGACAGGGAGGCCTGCCATGCTATAGTCCATGGATTCTCAAAGAGTTGGACACGACTTTAGTGACTGAACAACAAGTTGTGTGGAAGAGAATCCTTTCCTATCTTCTAGGTGTCAGCAGAACAATATCTGCTGCTTTGAAATTGCAAGGAACAGAAATCTTCTGTGACTTGTTGAGGAGCCAAACCTGATTCACGGGGCTTGTCCAGAAGTTCAAATCACCCCCCACCAGTTTGGCTCAGGAGAGAGAAACCGCCAGCGGGAAGAGTTATGAGGACTGACCAGTCCTAAGTAGCAGTCATGGGCAGTCCAATAATGTTCCCTCACTTAAGAGTGATGTCCAGTCACTAGAGAGAACTCCTAGGCTATTCAGCACTGGAGAGATGAAAGGTTAAGAGGTTTGGTATATGGTGGAAGAGAGCAAGAACCTCAGATAAAACACAGTAACAGGGGCAGTCACCCTTGTAAGGAAGGAAGTGCAGTCTCATGCCATTTCAGAGGAGAGGATGTGTGCTGGTTCATCGACCATCCAGACTTGGTAAATTCATGGTGCCAAAATTAGCCTCTTGATGGGAGTGTTTAGGTTCACAGATCATGAATTCAGAGCAATCCGGTGAACTGACCAGCATCTTGGGAAAGCCAAAAGCAAGGCTGTTGGTTTACCTTTTTAAACTTACACTCTTCAGTCTTTGCTGTAGTGTTTGCTGAATAGACCGTTGGATGAGATAGCTATTGCTGTCTTAACCTGGGTGTTCACCAATTTAGGAGAAGTGAAAAGACATAAAATAGAAACTTTTAGAAAGTAAAGAAACAGAATTACTTAAAGAACCCATTACATGAGAAGACTTACTGAGACCAATGCTACCAAGATCAATGGAAAAAATGTACAAATAAACACAATTAGGAATATAAAGTGAAAATTTACTACAGAGAGAATAATTTAAAAATTGCTAAATTACTTTCAATAATGCTGTGCCATAGACTAGGAAACTTAAATGACTGACCCAAGAAGAAATAGAAAACCTGAACTGTTATCCATTAAGATAGTGAAGTGATAATCTAGTCTATTTTACCAAAAGAGACTAGGCTCAAATAGTTTTAGCAAACCTTCAAGGAAAGAGAATTTCTAAGAGTTGTTTCAGAAATGAGGAAGAGAAGGCTTGTTTGAAGCTAGTATATCTTTTGCAAATAACCAAATTTGGAAACTGTAATAATAAAAAACTAAAGACCAGTCTCATTTTATGTGGGTACATGTGTGTGTCAGTTGCTTAGTTGTGTCTGACTCTTTGCGATCCCAAGGACTGTAGCCTGCCAGGCTCCTCTGTCCATGGAATTTTCCAGGCAAGAATACTGGAGTGAATTGCCATTCCCTTCCTCAGGGGATCTTCCTTGAGTCTCCTGCATTGGAGGCAGATACTTTACTGTCTGAGTTACAGAAAAGCCTGTGACTGCATGAATCCCTTAATAAAACATTAAATTTCAATGATACACATCAGGATGAAGTATGTTTTATCCTGTGAGTGTGTGAATGATTCAGTATTAGAAAAACTTAATATCACCAATCACATTAAGAGGTAAAAGAGAAAAATCATATCATTTTATTAATGTAACAAAAATGGCCTCCCTATTCCTTCAGAAACACCAATGTTGAAATTAGGCCAATTTTAACACAGGAAGCACAGGAACCCCTGTGCTTCCCTGATGGCTCAGTTGGTAAACAGTCCTCCTGCAATGTGGGAGACCTGGGTTCAACCCCTGGTTTGGGAAGATCCCCTGGAGAAGGGAAAGTCTACCCACTCCAGCATTCTGACACCTGTACAGTCCATGGTGTCACAAAGACTGGGACACAACTGAGTGACTTTTCACTTCACTTCACTTCACAGTAGTCTCTAAGTATTCAAGTGAAAGGAGGAGTTACCCACTGCTCACTTTAAATCAAAATAAGTTGTGATTAAGCTTAATGAAGAGGACATATTGAAAACCAGGATAGGCCAAAAGCTGGACTCTTGAACCAAACAGTTGGCTAAGTTGTGAATTCAAATAAAAAGTTCTTGAAGAGTATCAAAAGTGCTACTCCAGTCTATCACTCATTCTTGTGAAGGATGAGAAAGCAAAACAGCCTTGCTGACAGGAGAAAGTGTAAGTGGTCTGGACAGAAGACCAAACTACCCACAACATCCCCTTAAGCCAAGACCTAATCCAGAAATAGGTCCTAACTCTCTTCAATTCAATGAGGGCTAGGAGGGATGAGAAAGTTGCAGAAGAAAAGGTTGAAGCTAGCAGAGATTGGTTCATGAGGATAAAGGAAAGAAGCCATCTCCTTAACAACAGTGCCAGGTGAAAGCAGCAAGTGCCGATGTAGAAGCTACAGCAGATCCATTCATTATCCTAGCTAGAGACCGAAAATCTCTAAGATAATGAAGGTGGCTACACTAAACAACACATTTTCAACATAGTACAGCAGCCTTGTGTCAGAAGGTGATGCTGTCTAGGACTTTCGTAGCTAGAGAGGAGAAGTCAATGCCTGGATTTAGAGAACCGACTGGATCTCTTGTTAGAACTAATGCAGCTGGTGACTTTCAGTTGAAGCTCATGTTCATTTACCATTCTGAAAATCCCGGGTCCTTAAGAATTATGCTAAATCTACTCGGCTTGTGCTTCATAAAAATGGCATGACAAAGCCTGAATGATAGCACATGTGTTTACAACATGGTTTACTGAATATTTTAAGCCTAATGTTGAGACCTACTGCTCAGAAATTTCCTTTCAAGATGCTAACTGCTCACTGATAGTGCACCTGATCGCCCAGGAGCTTTAAGGACATATTACAAAATGTTTTCACACTTGCTAACACAACATCCATTCTTCAGTTCATGGATAAGAGAGATGGAGCAAAATCAAGTTAAAAACTTAAGTCATCTAGCAACAACTCAAAAGTTGTAGAGAAGAAAGGAATGGTGAATTCCATCTCCCCTTTTTATACTTATACTTCATATACTTTATACTTTATTTTCTTTATATATATAGGTTAAGAAGTTGCCACATGTATTTTTGGATAGACTGTATGACTTTTCCTCTTGAGTTATATGAAATCAGTCATATAGTTTTCCCGCCTGTATAACCTGTTAGTATAATCTGTATCAAATGAAAAAAATCATGCCAGGAGAGCTAATCAAATTCTTCTTTTAATCTTGTTTTTATGGGAGGTTTGTGGGTGTGAAGGAGCAAAGACTATTTTTCTGAAGTTGGCATATACATTAAGATGATAATATTCACAATCCAGCTATATTTGCATGCATCCTTTATGAGTCATGAAATACTTTCTGTAATGGGCAGTCACTTATTAGTTGTTTAGCTGGAGATATTAACAGGCACAAAAATAGATCAGTAGTTATTTTTGTTATATATGGAAAAAATGATACTGAATGTTTTATGTCAAAAGAGACTTCATTAGAATTAAAGGATTGTGAAAATCCCTTAAAGACCCTATCATCATTCTTATCTCATAAAATAAGTGAATTTAGACTATAATGGGAATATGGTGATAGTGGTGGTAACACATATCAGACTGTATGTTGAACTGAACAGTGTTCTAAATGCCTTAGGTACTGTAAATTTTTTCATGTAATCCTCACAGGAGTTCTAAAAGGTGGGTGCTGCTGCTTTCCCTGTTTGACAAGTAAAGAAGCCAGGGCACATAAGTTCAAGTAATCTGTTCAAGGTCGCAGAACTAGTATAAGGACAGGATTCAAACCCAGGAAGCTTGACTTCAGAATTAACTAAACCTGTGTATTTAACTAAACCTGAAACTTCCCGCATAGCTCAGTCGGTAAAGAATCTGCTTGCAATGCAGGAAACCCGGGTTTGATTCCTGGGTCGGGAAGATCCCCTAGAGAAGGAAATGGCAACCCACTCCAGTATTCTTGCCTGGAGGACCCCATGGACTGAGGAGCCTGGCAGGCTACAGTCCATGGGGTCACAAGATTCAGACACGACTTAGCGACTAAACCACCACATGTGAAATGTAACAATTCCTATTCATGTTAAAACTAATGAGACCTATTTAATACTATGAAATGTGATATGTTGGTGATGGACAGGGAGTTGGTGATGGACAGGGAGGGCTGGCATGCTGAGGTTCATGGTGTCGCAGAGAGTCAGACATGACTGAGCAACTGAACTGAATGTGATATGAAACAAAGACTTGTTTTTAAACATAATAATATCACAGCTCCATGAGCTTCATGAACCTGAGTCAAAGAAGCTTTGTGATCAGATGTGCCATTTGGGCTGCTTTATCACCAACTGCATGAAATACACTAGGGAAGGTGGTACCTTAGCGGAGGGCATCTGGGATGTGTGTGAACACACCGCTCCATCTGTGGGCAGGATTCTTCCTTTCATAGCTCTCTGCCACTTAGTTTACATTACTTATTTGTCACGTCAGAGTTCTTAGCTGAGGTACAACCTTGACTTCATCTTTGAATTCCTGGGTACACAGAAACAATTGATTCATGAATATATAAAAAAAAAAGTTTTGTTTTTTTTTTCCCCTCCACACTGTGCATCTTGTGGGATCTGGGTTCCCTAGGATCCTACAGTGGAGGTGCTAAGTCCTAACCATTGGACCATCAGGGAATTCCCCCAAATTGGGGTGTTGTTTTTTTTTTTTTTTTATCACTGCTCTAGTATCCAGAACTGTGCACATAAGTCAGTTCTTGATAAATACTTGCATGAATGAAAGAATAATGTAGATATTGACTAGATGGTTCTTGAATTGTCTTCCTGGAGTGTATGTAAAGAACAGGTAATGCCAAGCTCTTATGTCAGAGAATCATTTTTACTATGAACAGTCAAATCAGTAATTGATTTTATACAAATCAATGTGCTAGGCTCTGAAGGAAGACAAATATAATAAAATCCTACCCTCAAAGAACTTAGAATTGAGAATCAAAAAAGCCTTTATTAGAGGTAAGAGTAAATTAATGTTTTCAACACCTGCATAAAAATAGACCCAGACAGTATATAATTTCCTAAAAAAGGATGTAGAAAAATGAAGAAAATACTGTTTATTTCTTTAAAAGGTAGCTAGCACTTATTTTTACTTTAAAAAGTACATATGTTGTATATACTGGTAAGCATAAATGCAAAACTTTTTAATGATAAAAAACCAGAGACAGTTCAGAGTAGAAAGAATATAGCTTGTATTGGGTTAGGTGGTTTCCGGGTTTGCAGGATCTGAGTCTGTATTGAGCTGGGAAGAGAAGGTCTATGGGTTGTTGAGATAGTTAGCTGCACTTAGAAACTTTCTGCTTTAACTGTTACTGCTGATAGGATAATAGGGCCTTCTTTGAAGTACCAAAATGAAAAAAATATGGTACTTTTCTTTATATAGTATCTGTTTGGCTTACGACCTGATACATATTTATATAAGTATATATATATGTATGTGTGTGTGTGCATGTGTGTATCTTGATATACAAAAGATAATTAAAGGAGCATTTAAAAATTTGTAGAGTCCAGTTGCTTATATATTAGAAATAATTGTTACTTTATGGCTGTATATTACTCCCTTTTTGTATCATTTTTTCAGATTCAGAGATGTGGATGGAATTTATTTTTGACTTTTGGAGAGAAAATGTGAGACAGATGGCCTCTGATCCTGTGATATTAAATAAGCCTTTTTCTGGACAACTGTTGTCAAAGTAATCCCTAGCGAAGGGAAGGCATGTCAAATCATTGCCTGTTCTATTTTTTTTTTTAATGGATGACTGTATAATACAGAGGTTGCCAAAAGCTGCTGATACATCTTAATATTTTGAAGAATAAGGGCTTGAAAAGTCCAACATTTGTTGGGTACCTGAGCAAATTGCACTGTGTTGGTGTTGGGACACAGAGGGGGAAACAGAGTTTACAGGAATAAGAGGACACTGCGCCTCTGGAGACATTCTACATCCAAAGTATAGCCGTACATAAAGCATCTAACTACACTATGTAACATATAGCAAAATTAAATGATTGCCAAGTAGGTGCAGAAAGCAAATGCTTAGTCTCAGTCATGTCTGACTCTCTGTGACCCCACCACGTTCCTCTGTCCGTGGGGACTCTCCAGGCAAGAATACTGGAGTAGGTTGCCATGGCCTCCTCCAGGAGATCTTCCCAACCCAGGCTCCGAACCCAGGTCTCCTACATTGCAGGTGGATGCTTTACTGTCTGAGCCACCAAGGAATAGTGGAGTGGGTAGCCTATCCCTTCTCTAGGGGAACTTCCAGACCCAGGAATTGAACTGGGGTCTCCTGTGTTGCAGGTGGATTCTTTACCAGCTGAGCTACCTGGAAAGCCCACAGAAAGAATAGGAGCAGGATATTTCAACTGTGGTGACTGCAAAAAAGATGGGGATCATCTGGTTTTGTTTTGACATTGATTGATTCATTCATTTTGGCTGTGTTGAGTCTTCGTTGCAGCATGTGGGTTCTTCATTACGGCGTGTGGGATCTTTCGTTACAACACAAGGACACTCTAGTTGCGGCATGCAGACTTTAGAGCGCTGGCTTAGTAGTTGTAGCTCATGGGCTTAGTTGCTCCGAAGCTCGTGGGATCTTAGTTCCCTGACCGGGGATGGAACCTATGTTCCCTGCATTGCAAGGAGGATTCTTAACCTCTGGACCACAGGGAAGTCCCTGGGGTCAGTCTTGAAGGATGAGAAAATGTTCTTAGGTAGAAAACAGGAAAGAGCCTTCAACAAATTGGGAATGGGGACAGGACCCTTTTATTGAACTCCCACCATGCTAGCTGTGTGCTTGATGAATTACAAAGAGATGTGAAATGGATCGTCTGATACTCAGCATGGACAGGAGAGGCAGGTATTAAGAGATGTGAAATGGATCGTCTGATACTCAGCATGGCCAGGAGAGGCAGGTATTACTCCCCCATCTCACACATGAGACAGCCAAGTCTCAGGGTGACTTAGCTTACGCAGCTAGCACATGGCAAAGACGGGGTTTCCTGGCAGATCTGTTAAACGTAGCCTTGTTCTTTAGTACAATTTCTGCTAGTGTGATGACTCTATTGCTGTTTTTATCCTTCTCTGCTGCCTCCAAGGAGAGATTAAATTCCCTAATAAAAAAGTAAGGGTTTGTGACCTGTGAACTGGAAAAACTTAAGGGATCTAAGGGGGAAAATCCTCTTAATCAACATTGCCTTGCTATTTCTGACTGCTGAGAGCTCACTCTGAGTTAACCGCACTCCGGAGGACTGGTTTTAGGAAGACAAAGCTTATACAGATCTTTGATGA
Source organism: Muntiacus reevesi (assembly GCF_963930625.1). NCBI lineage: Eukaryota > Metazoa > Chordata > Mammalia > Artiodactyla > Cervidae > Muntiacus > Muntiacus reevesi. Next base: position 82,520,447 of record NC_089254.1, on the reverse strand, counting down.
CCAATTGCAGCCTAAGAAGGTCTGCAGTCTTCTTCATGTTTATAGGGCAACTTTGAAATGACAGAGCTCCAAAAGCAGGCTCCTCATCCTCAGTGATTCTTAACTACAGGGGCAAAATCGTCTGTTAGTAGAACAGAGCAAGTTCTTGTGGTTATTCAAAAGGTTCTGTACTCGCCCCACATCTGCTTTGAGTATATTGCCTCTTCTCCACCCCTTTGAGCAAAAATCCAGTCTAAATGATTGAGTTAATATTAAAATGTATTCCCTCCTAGGCTCAGAGAAAGATAACAATACCACCAATTACTGTCCTTATCCTTAATCTTGTTCTTAAGGATGTTCAGCTCCTTTTTCTGCTCTCTTAATGCACAGGCTGTGGTGTGAGGCTTTTCCCCCAATTACTTTCCAAACTACTAGTAATGTGTTTCTCTCTGTTGATTGTCATTCTGTCTTCTAACTTAGTAGATTGATTGAGAAGGAAAGGTTGTTCTCAATTTGGTGTTCAAATGTATTAATTCAGAATGTGGAAGATAGTATAATTTATGTAGGTTGATGTCTGCCTGTTAAAGTATAATCTTAGCATTCAGATATGGCCATAAGAAATTCTGTTTTATGAGTGTTCAATCTGTAGAAGAATTAAAGGTTAACCACGTTGTGCGTATTTAACTATGCTGCTGCTTGAACTAAATGATCACCTTTACCAAGATAAAATTAACTGGATTAGCCTTATTGTGTGAGTAATATTACAGGTTAGAATTTGGAGGATAAGACACTGGCAATTTAATTAACCTTCATTGAGAACCTATGATGTGCCAGAAGCTGAGTATTGAAAGAATAAGATTTAGTCCCATACCATGAGATTAATAGAGCAGAGCATTTTGTAGAGGGAACTATATCAGTTGCTATCTAAAAACTCGATGTAAGGGCAGTGAGTTTTTCATTTTTAATCGGAGAATTACTGCTTTACAATTTTGGTTCCTGCCATACAGCAATGTGAATCAGTACACATGTGTCCCCTGCTTCTTGAACCTCCCTCCCCTCCCAGCGCCCCCTGTCCCCATCACAGAGCGCCGGACTGAGCTCCCTGCGTGACACAGCAGCTTCCCACCAGCTGTCTGTCTGACATGCGGTAGTTTTTTGTGTCGGTGCTACTGTCTCAATCCGCCCCACCCTCTCCGTCTCCCGGGGTGTCCCCAGATCTGTTCTCTATGTCTGCATCTCTGTTCAAGAGCAGTATTTTTTTTATAAACTACTTTTAAAAAGGTCAGTGTCTGTCACTGCTCAGGAGTCTAGATGGGCTCAGCAATTGGTCTCAGCTGGATTCGGTCACATTTGTGCCGTCACCTCAGCGTTAGGGAGACATCCCTGCTCATCTTGGGTGTTCGCACATATTTGTCCATCTGTGGGTTGACCTAGGTCGCTTCAGGTGGTACGCTTGTGCCCTCCTCCATCAGGCTAGCCTTCTGTGCTGGAGGACAGCAGGATTTCAAGATGGAAGGGAGGGAGCACAAAGCCTTGAGAGGCTTAGGCTGGGAACTGGCACATCATCACATGCATGCCAGTCTGTTCACCAACTTGAGTCGCCAGTCTATCCGGCTTCAAGAGGTGTAGAAATGAATTCCACCTTCTGATGAAGGACCTGGCAAGTCACATATTAAAGGACATCATCGGGGGGAAGTACTTAGGCCCATTTTGTAATTAGTGTTCCTACTGTAGTACAGTTTCATAAAAGGAACAAAAAGTCTGTCTAAGGTCTTCATATAATGAGTGCTGCAATAGGAACCCAGGAAGCTATGAGCCCTTTGAGTTGAAGAAGCATACATTTCAGGACTGATAATAGTGGAAAATGAGGTTGAATTGAAGGAGAGAGGACCAGGCTGGAGAAGTGTCTGTTGGTGTTTCATGAAGCTTGGATGTTATCCTTTGGATAGAGGGAGCCATCTAAGGTTTTAGACAAATAGGAATGCCATCGTAAACTTCATTACTGTTTTTGTAGGTTTCTCTGGCAACAGAACGAATTCAAGGTGAGCAAAATATTGCTGGAGATGAGATGCTGTTGCCAAATTCTAGACTGTGGAATGATGATGATGAAGGCAGTGAAAAGTACCCACTCACACGTGGTAAAGCTGACCATGTTGATCATTCTTTCGAACAAACCCCTTTGAGGCGGGGTGTTGTGTTAGGTGTTTGAGAAATGCTAGTGAGAATCCCCTTTCTCTAATGTTATAAAGGCTTCTTGGAGCTTTGGGCTCCTGGGAGCTCTTAGACAAGTTACCCTTTTCTCATGCATCTCACTGTTCGGAGTGCAGACAATAGAGAAGAATCCTGGCTGACATAGTGAAGAAGTGATGGCTAGTGAGATGGCACTTTAAAATGTCTGTTTTGGCGGTTCTTTCTTTCTGATATATTTAGTTACCAGAGCTTTTAGTGATATTGAGAGTTATTATATTGTTTAATATAAAGAGTAATGAATGAGGCGTTTCTGTTGTTTGGTCACCAAGTTGCGTTCGATTCTTTGTGACTCCATGGACTGCAGCACACCAGGCCTCTCTGTCCCACACCATCTCCTGGAATTTGCCCAAGTTTCCAGTGAATGAGGAGCAGGAGTAGGAGTAAATTTTGTAACTTTAACACATCTGTATCTGCCCCCTAGTATAGTGTGTGACTGTCAAGGTAATTCAGAAGCTCATATATTAGTTTTTAAATTTACCGTATTCCATTTTAGCATATTCAGAGCTCTTTTCTGGGTTCAGAAATAAGTGGAAAATGTATTTGTATGTGAAAATTTTTTAATTGGATGTGTCTGAGAGAATATGCAGCAGTAGTGATTAATTTATGGGAGAAAGTTTGAAAAAAAAATGTAAGGATTTACCAATTTGCAATCAAATGTAATAACATCTTAAACTAATTTTGCCATTAGAATTCTTTAGAAATAAAAACACCTCTTTCAGAAAGTATTTATCACTAGCCTTACTTGCTTTTTCTTGTTCTCAGTCTACGTAGAGTCGTAGTAGACTCTGTTCGGTATTCTGTTCCTGCTAAATCCCATTATGATGCATTTAATTACTCACAGAAACCCTATCCAGTTGTTATTCTCAAGATTAAAAGCAAATCCAGTGTGTTTTGTGGATTCCTAGAGATCTCTAATAATACCTGGATAAAGCAACTGCTGAGGTAGTTTATTGAAGCTTCTTCAGTATCCTCTGCATCTAGAGATATATTCACAGAGTATTGCCCAGGTAATATTTAGCTATTTTTCTTATCAAAGTCGAGATTTCTGGATGTTTGAGTATTCTTGAGAGGTTGATGAATAGCGGAGGGATAGAGATCAGGCGATTTCTCTCCACCAGGTTAATGAAAATTACAGCCTTCTTGAACTTAATTGGAACCTAGAAATTAGGATATATACATGCATGTACCTAATTGGCATATAACTATTTTCTGCCACCTAGATGATGACCCCGTGAGAACAGTATGGTGCTGTGTCCCTAGTGACATAGGCTCTGGCTCATATCAGTACCTTGTGTATAGTGAATATTATGTTTATCATGGTTAGTGGTTATATAGGTATAATTCCATTGGGTAAATCTCAGGAACTTTGTTTACCTGCTTACCTTCCAATTTGTACCCGTTCCCTTTGGTGGCAGGACACTATAACTCCATGTTCCCTCCTGCCATGTGCTCAATCAGGGAAGGGGTTTTCCACAGCAGGATAAATCATGGTTAACCTGAGCCAAACATGATAATTCTACCCTGATTACCAGTGGGTCCATTCAACGTGCGTTTTCTAAAGCACTGCTACCCAAGGAGATGTTGAAGGAAGTCTAGTTATGTTTCTGGAAAATAAAATTGCCTTGCTCTTCTATGGAGAGATGTGAGAACAGTCTCTCTGTGCCTCTGAATGTGATCAGTCATTCTTCCCGTTGAAACCTGGAACAACAGTAGCTGGCCTGGGGGTAATGAAATGAGCCTGTAGATGAGAAAAATCAACTTACTATACTTAGAGGTAGGGTGGCAAAGTGGAAGGGCAGGCAGGGATATTTGGAGCATGGGATGAACCAACCTTTGTATATTTCAGTCTCCTTTGGTTGAACTTTGTAGGTAGGCTAATGAAAGCCTCTTTAATTCTTGGATGTTAAAAAGATAGAAAGGTTAGATATTGAATAAATGGTCTAATAGAGAGTAACATCAGTCATCTGTTTTCCACTCCTCCCCCCACCCCCACTGCCCACCTTCCCTTCTTTCATGTTCAGACATCCTGGCCCCAGGATAGAAGACCCCTGCATATGGTCCTGATAAAATGGATGCAGTTTTGAATCAGGCTTCATGGGATCATAGGCACTTGTGCAAGTGTCTGCTATTTCTATCTCAAAGAGATCAGGAAATGGAGACAGGCTGGGGACTCCTCCTTATTGGATGTATTGCCAATTATAAACTTCATGATAAGAGCTCAGACCTGATTTCTCGGGGACAAGTGAATTTGGGGATGAGTCCTCCCTCCCAAGGCTGTTATCAACATTTTGGGTCAGGTAATTACTTCCTGCTCAGAGCTGTTTTGTGCATGGTAGAATATCCAGCAGTATCCCCCTAGTTCTCTCCCACTGTGACAATCCAGAGTGTCTCCGGAAACAGCCAAATATTTCTTGGGAGACAAAATTATCCCCCACTTGAGAACTGCTATGTTGGGGGTAAAAAGTTGTTTCATACAGGTGCGTTTGTCCTAAGAGAGAGGGGAAGTTCTGGCTGCCGTTCGTTGCCTAAGCAATTCATCGTACAATGAGAAAGAGACAATGAATTATTAATACTAAGTTTTTCAAATTGGTCTTTTCAACCCAATGAAGAGCCTTTAGATTTGAGATGTTTTGAGCTAAAATATAGTTACTGCTTAAATTCCTTCAGCTATCAAGATCAACAACTGATCTTTAGCAAGCTAAATTGCATTGTTTTTAAAATCCTGTCTTCAGTTGTTAAATAATTGTTTGTTTAACAAAAGCCTCTGATACGATGATAATCGTCTTCTTGGTAAGGCTTTATTTTGTCAGTGTTGATAAATGTCAGTTTACATTCCCCTCATGTTGAATCTTTAGACCTGGGATGAGCATTTAATGTTGGAAGACAGAGGGAATAATTCGTTTCTGCTTCCCATGGACTGACTGGCATATTGGGTAGCATGAAACCATACCTGAGAACTGATGACTGGCCAGAAACATGCACTTGTATATGAATGATTTCTATTTTGCCTCACAGATGGGAAAACAATGAGGAAAAAGTGTTTAGGCAGCTTTTCAGTCTATCCAGAACTGGGAAAGAAACTCAGGTATTTAAAAAATTATCTGTTTTTTGCTTTAGAGTTTATTCACATTAGCATATGTTATGAGTCATGGCTGCCTAACTTTTTGGCCAATAGGATTTCAGTATGCAGTGCATTCATATAAACTCTCAGATTGGTTTAACTGGCTCTGATGTCACAATTTCCCCCATTAGGAAGTCACAGTTTTCTTGAAATCACATTGTGCTAATAACAAATCCTGTTATTCTGTTTCATTATGAGAAAGATAATCTACCAAAAATAAAAATGCTGGAAGGAGCAAGATATATTTGATCCATGCAGACCTTTTCCATTCCTGTGCTTTATTTATCTCCTACCAACCCTTGAAGCTAACTTCCTTACTTTCTTCTACAACGGATGCTGTTGTATTTTTCACATTTGTCTGTTAATAGGCAAGTGAAGGAATGAGCCTACTTAGAATTACTTCTTCAGCTCACAGTTCTGCTTCATCTCGACTGTGGAGGCTTGGCATCTTTCTACTACTAAGCCTTCCTGACTCAAAAGGAAAAGCTATTTGGACAGCCCACCTGAATATAACCTTTCAGGTAGGAAATCGCCTCATATCAGAATTGGGAGAGAGTGGAGTGTTCGGGAATCATTCTCCTCTGGAAAGGGCGTCTGGTGTGGTGGTACTTCCCGAAGGATGGAATCAGAATGCTTGTAACCCTATGACCAACTTCAGCAGGCCTGGGCAAGCAGACCCTTGGCTGGCCCTCATTGAACGGGGTGGCTGTACCTTCACACGCAAAATCAACGTGGCCGCAGAGAAGGGAGCAAACGGGGTGATCATCTATAACTACCCAGGTACAGGCAATAAGGTATTCCCCATGTCTCACCAGGGAACGGAAAATATAGTTGCTGTGATGATAGGCAACCTGAAAGGCATGGAACTGTTGCACTTGATTCAGAAAGGAGTCTATGTGAAGATCATCATTGAAGTGGGCAGAATGCACATGCCCTGGCTGAGCCATTATGTCATGTCTCTGTTCACCTTCCTGACTGCCACCATGGCCTATCTGTTCCTGTACTGTGCCTGGAGACCCCGAGGGCCCAACTCCTCCACCAGGAGGCGAAGGCAGCTAAAGGCAGATGTGCGGAAGGCCATTGGGAAGCTTCAGCTGCGAGTGCTCCAAGAAGGGGACAAGGAGCTAGAGCCAGATGAAGACAATTGTGTCGTTTGCTTCGACGTTTACAAGCCTCAAGATGTAGTACGTATTTTAACATGCAAACATATTTTCCACAAGGCGTGCATCGACCCTTGGCTTTTAGCCCATAGGACATGCCCCATGTGCAAGTGTGACATTCTGCAAACTTAAGAAACCCAGAGCATCTCCTGAAGATGGAACTGAGTCTTTCCAGTGGTTAAAGTTAAGATGAGTTCTCTTTTAGCATTTTATGTAAAGAGAAAATTCAACTGCAACTTCTCTACACAAGTACTAAAGAGGGTGAAATTTGTGTGTTTTAAAAATAAAACTCCGTCTCATATCCAGCCATTTGAACTTGTTGTTTTTCTAGTGTTTCGGTATACATTTTTGTCCTTATCTAAGTAAGGACTTTAGCACATATTAAGCCTTGATTTTCAAATTACGATGATTGTGATATTGATGCCATGGAGAATTAGTCATAATATTTTAAAGTTTCTTTATACTAATTTTTATACTTTGCTTCCATATGTTTAATTTTTGGTATCTAATAATACTTCTGTTCAGTAAACTTAATTATAGACTGAGATGTTGATTTAATTTTCCACAGTTAATTTTATTAATACCCAGGAAATCTGGTTGCCAAATCTACTGACTGGGAAGGAAATGTGTTCTGAATAATTATTTTAGATGCTAGAACTTTTATGTATCTAAAAATATTTTAAATTATAGACCTCATTTAGGGCAGCATTATATATTTTAAAACATTCACCTTTGTTAGCCAGAGCCCTTTAAATCCTAGCATAATGTATCAACTATGGTTGGAGGTTTTTCTTCTAGAATTGACTCTAGGAAATACTAAATGGTAGTATGTCTTTATTTGGGGCATTTTGAACATATAGACCTAAGCAGAAGTAAAATTTTGTTCAGTTGCTTTTCAAAATTGTATCTCTTACCTTTTTTTTTTTTTTCTGGTAGATACCTGTGTAACAATAAGAGGCCTAAAGATGTGGGTTTTGTTGCTTTGATGAAAATCTGGATAATATGAAAAAGCATTGATGTCCAACTGAAGTGGCACTTTGAGTCAACACACTGTGTACCTCACTGTCTGTTTTGAAGAGTGTGTGTGTGCAAATCAGATTAACAGCCTTTGGGAAAGAACACGGACCTCTGTGAGCTGAAGGTGTCGCATCAGTGTTTTTCTTTTAATGCTACTTTTTGATGGGCCCATAGAAATCTTCTTTCCTACTTCACGTTGTCATGATGCTAATTGATATTTCAGAAGAATACACTAGCTTCTGTAGTTCTGGCAAGACGGAACCTGAAGTATCTCTTAGTATCCTATGCATAGAGGTCAGAGACACTTATGTACAAGGTCAAAGTTCTTGGCTTTGGCTTCCTAGCTGGTGAATAAGAACCACTGGGCAATTCTCCCAAGAAAGTGTATGGCAGTTCCAGTGAGTGCCCATGCCTGTTAGTTCACATGTCATTCTTTTGGCTTTGAAGTTATATTGTGCTTTTGGCCTAAGTGTAGCAAAAATACAGGCAGAACTAACAGTGTAGGTGGGGTCTTCCACCAAGGATGTTTGCTGATTTAGGCAAACATTTTGTTAAAAGATTCTATGACCTTTAACAGTCACTGATGTCAGTGGTTAAATTTAAGTGAGGACCTCAAAGTTTGTCTTTCTAAAATCTATAGCTGCATTTTTGTTCAGAGTAAACTGTGGTAAACTAATATTGCTATATTTAATCTTTTCCCCTACACTTGTCCTCCTCTTTCCTCAAAATGTTGTTAAGCTACTAACAGATGTCAAGGTCTGCAGAGAAATGACATTGGTCTTTTCTGTCTTTAGTGCTGCCAAAAGTGAGGGTAGTGAGGCTGGAGAAATTGAATGGGATGCCCTGCTTTTAAAAATTAAAGTCAAATGGATCCAACAAACTTCTGACCAAGCTTTGTTAAATAAAGTTCAAAATTTTACATGCTAGATTAAAAAAATATATTGTATAGTGAAAACGTGAGTTAAAAACAGTGCTCTTCACTACTTCTACCCCATATCTAGTCATAGTGCTAATTTTTAATTAACATTCATGGTTAAAACTTGGCATCTTGTAACAGATATTTACTTCACTAACTGTGAAGGAAAGTGTTAATTGTATGGGTTTTCTTGCATGTGTATTCAGGTTTTAAAATACATGCATTATATAATTTTTATATTTTTTAGTTTAATGTGATACCTGGTAACATAACATGGAACTCAAGGGCTGAATCTGTCCTGTACCATTGAAATTACCCCTAGCAGCATTCAAAGCATTCAACCAATAAATATACAGCATGCTCTAAGCTCTTACCTAATTGGCTGTGTTGTCTTTTATGTCATAATCATATCACCCAACAGTAAACAGTATCTAGAGTTACAGTAGTGAGACTGGGATTTTTTTTTTTCAATCTAAAGTTTTCCTCTTTCTCTCTGTTAAAAAAAAAAAAATCCAAAACTCATAATTAAGAATTTCTTACAAAAACATGCTGGAAGACAGTGGAACTTGTTTTCACCCAGAAGGTATTTTCCATTTTAATAGTTTACATTGATCGTCAACAGATGTGGAAACCACATCTTTTTGTTGGGTTGGTTCTTCAGTCACTTAAGCAGAGAGAGAGAGATGCATCTACTCAAGGTTGGCACTCAGAAAAACAATGCGGCCTCTTCCTGGCTCATGAAATTCAGCTTCCTTTGGCTGCTTAGCCAGCACTGTTGCAGAACCAGCGCTGTTTGGACTGCTTATATGAACATATCGTTTCATGTTGGGAATCGCATGTTGTCAGAGTTGGGGGAGACTGGCGTGTTTGGAAGAAGCTCCACTTTGAAGAGAGTGGTGGGAGTCATCGTGCCTCCGGAGGGAAAAACACAAACTGCCTGCAGCCCCAATACCAGTTTCAGAAAATTGAAGAACTCGCAGACATGGCTCGCCCTTGTTGAACGGGGAAGCTGTACCTTCACCCAGAAGATCAAGGTGGCGGTGGAGAATGGAGCCAGTGGAGTGATCATCTATAACTTCCCAGGAACTGGCAATCAGGTCTTTCCCATGTCTCATCAGGTATTTGAAGATATTGTTGTGGTGATGATTGGTAACTTAAAAGGCATGGAGATTTTGCATTTAATTCAGAAGGGCGTTCTTGTGACCGTCATGATCGAGGTGGGAAGAAAACACATCATCTGGATGAATCACTATTTTGTCTCTTTTGTGATCGTCACAACCGCTACATTAGTGTATTTCATCTTCTATCATATTCGAAGAGTTTGGGTAGCAAGGATTCAGAACCGGAGGTGGCAGCGGTTAACAAATGATCTCAAGAAAGCATTTGGCCAGCTTCAGGTTCGGATACTGAAAGAGGGGGATGAGGAAGTAAGCGCCAATGGAGATAGCTGCGTAGTTTGCTTTGAACTCTATAAGCCTAACGATACAATTCGTATTCTGACCTGTAAACATTTTTTCCACAAGAATTGCATTGACCCCTGGATCTTAGCCCATGGGACGTGCCCCATGTGCAAATGTGATATTCTTAAAGCTTTGGGGATTCAGGTGGATGTTGAAGATGGAACAGAGCCCTTGCAAGTCCTAATGTCCAACGAATTGGCTGATATCCTGTCATCTAGTGAAGAGAGCACAAATAATGAACTTCCTCCTTCAGGAAGGTCAGATAAAGTGACGCATGTGGAGGAGGAGGAGCCCCTTCCTTCTCAGGACGTCGGCCAGTCTAATTCAGTAGCAGCGGACATCCATCCTCCGCCTTGACAGCATGGCCTTCGAGGAACTGAATTCAACCTGTTTGTGAAATCAGGTCCTAAATACTGACAAGCAGTTTGTCCAAAGTGTGATTTTCGTGTCTTTTTTGTTGTTGTTGTTACTTTGGTAATGTTCTGCATTTGTCAAGTCTCAGAAAAAAGAAAGAGAAGTCCTAGCAGGGTTTTTTTGTTTTTGTTTTTCCTGTTTCTCACCCTTACTAAATGTAATTTTTTTGTCAGTGTATGTTGCTCCTGTGAATATTTACATTTATTTCTATGTGCACATGATTTTTTTTTTTTTTTGGTCACCCCACGTGGCTTGCAGGATCTTAGTTACCTGACCAGAGATTGAACTCGGGCCACCACAGTGAAAATACTAAGTCCTAACCTTGGGACTGCCAGGGAATTCCCAACCAAGGACAAAATTTATTCCTGAATTTTTTTTTTTGCGTATATATTGGCTTTATTTTGGTAGGAAAATCGTTAATATATTTATATGTTCCTTAGAATACAGAAACCATCGATGAAATTTGAAAAACATAAATGAACTTTTATAAGCTAGGGAGAATAAAATTTATCTTTTGATATTTTTAGTACAATATGCTAACTTGAAAATCATTGTGCTGTGTTCTCTTCATTCTTGGCGTGAAGTTTTTGCTGTCTGGAATTGTACTGTTTTGACACATAATTCTGTTCAAGCCATTAGTACATTTTATGTGATCTGTGTATATACGGTGATAGGAATTTTAGAGTTAAAATACCAGCACTCTTTAAGGGAATAGCAGATGTTTCAGCACAGAGTATTGCTAATCATAATTGTTACATGTTCATAATGTATAGAAAGACTTAAGTCCTGTGGTTAGTTATAGTGTATTTGTTTCACTTATGCCCTACCCCACTCCCTAGTTAATTTTTTGCAATTAAATAAAACAGTAACTATGTGATTATTTTGTAGATAAGTACTAGAATGTAGAAGTTATTATGACTTGCTGGGATTGTTAATTTTGTTCACTCTGTATTCCCAGGATCCAGCACAATGCCTGACTCAAATATTTGAGTAAATGAATAATAATTATTTTTTAAATAATGTAATTATTATGTGTTAATCTGAAAAACTGGAATGTTTATCCAAATCACACAAAATAATGGGAACTTAATCCTGAAAATTTTCATTCCAAATCACTTTGATAAAACAAAAGTTTAATTTTTAGCCCAGGCAGGATTTAGTATCACAATTTAGCATGGATAATTTTGCAGAAGAGCCTTGAACTCTCCAAGGCTGACACGGGGATTTGAATTCTTGTAGAACCCTAGAGAGAGCTCTATTAAGAAGAATTTTGTGAGCTGCTGTGTGCTATCAATATCAGAATGCACAGCCAGGCAGGAAAGCAGTAGTTGATTCTAACTGCAATGCCAAGGAAGACTGTTTAAAGGAAGAAGTACATTCCTCTAAGACCAGGGAGAACTGAGACACAGAAAAAAACTAGGCAGATGGCCAGGTGATGGCAGTCCCCAGACCCAGGGTTCTCAGGTTATTACCGTTCTGTGTACTCTTGGCAAATTCATGTGGAGTGTGTGTTCCATGTTCACCTAACACCTGAGGAATTTGTTGTTTGCTCTTCACACTGATATAATTGTCCTGTCCGTCTTTCCACTACACACACTTTCTCCTTTCTCCCCCTTGCCTCCACTTTATTCATTATTGTCCATCTTAGATCTGACTTACCTTCATGTGTGAGAAATTGGCATGAATATGCTGTTGTAATCAAGCCTTTCTTTGTTAATGTGGACATCAAACATTGAACACAGTGTGCTTATGATCTTGATTTGAGAATTTTCAAGGGATGTTGATTAGAAGATAGAGTCTGTTTGAAACAGAGAAGGAAAGGTTCCCATCAGGGAACTCAGGAGCTATGATTGCTTTAGTGCCTAGCAGGCGGCAGGCAGCGGCCTGACTTCTTTGCCTAGCTGTTTCATATGTCAGAACAAAACAGCAGTTTTAATCCTTGTCTTTAGAATGCTGTAAACAGATCAATAAGCCACTTTTGCTCTGGGTTTAATAACCAGAACCTGGAAATAGCACTGCTGTGTCAAATGTCAGGTATTATCCATTGTAATAGTTTTTTATAACGATTCCTTGGGCTATACCATTTTCTCTTATACCTAGTGATGCAAATGTATTTTACCATAATGGCATGGGAACATAATATGAATTATTTTGCCCCTAATACCAGTGTCATATGAATTTCTCTTGCATTTCTCCTTTGTATATATTTTTGCATGTCTCTGGTAATTGACTTCCCATGCTCGCCTCACTAGGTAGGGGGTTTGACACTCCTTATAAAAATGACACGTGTTTATTATGGGGATGAATTGGACTTAATGTTTACTGACATGAAAATGATTCTAAAGCACTTTTGACCTCTTATTGAGTGAAGCTACAGGTGAGTTTACCTATACAGTAAATCATAAGTATTGCCTCATATTAAAAGGCACAGTATGTTTATAGTATGCATCCCTGTTTCTTGGCTATAGGTTTACTCTAGTCATCCTTTAGAGAGATGTTGGTCAGTCATAATATTTACAGTAATGTATTTCAAAAGATTTAGTGAGCCAGGATCTGGCATTTCTGATGGTATTTAAGCATAGTATCACTTCATGGGAAATAGATGGGGAAACAGTGGAAACAGTATCAGACTTTATTTTTTTGGGTTCCAAAATCACTGCAGATGGTGATTACAGCCATGAAATTAAAAGATGCTTACTCCTTGGAAGGAAAGTTATGACCAACCTAGATAGCATATTAAAAAGCAGAGACATTACTTTGCCAACAAAGGTCCATCTAGTCAAGGCTATGGTTTTTCCAGTGGTCATGTATGGATGTGAGAGCTGGACTGTGAAGAAAGCTGAGCGCTGAAGAATTGATGCTTTTGGAACTGTGGTGTTGGAGAAGACTCTTGAGAGTCCCTTGGACTGCAAGGAGATCCAACCAGTCCTTCCTAAAGGAGATCAGTCCTAGGTGTTCATTGGAAGGACTGATGCTGAAGCTGAAACTCCAATACTTTGGCCACTTCATGGGAAGAGTTGACTCATTGGAAAAGACCCTGATGCTGGGAGGGATTGTGGGCAGGAGGAGAAGGGGATGACAGAGGATCAGATGGCTGGATGGCATCTGCGATTCATGGGGTCGCAAAGAGTCGGACACAACTGAGTGATTGAACTGAACATTAAACACATGAAAGTGTTCTCTTCTATCACACAACTCACTGATTTTTGAAGCAGCTTGCATGAACAAGTGGGAGAAAGGATCAGAATTTGAAGAAGCATTAAAGAGGAAGCCTTCACACATTGATACTGTGAAGTTCCTGCTCCATCATTTACCGTGAGCACTAGTTTCTATAGTTTAGAATTTGTTTGGTTTTTGTACTTCTTTTTTTTTTAACGTTTAGTGCTTAGTAATGAAAAATAAGGATTATGGATTATTATAATTATTAATACAGAAATATGCATACCTGGTTTTCTAAACTATTAGAATTTTGGGCAGAGAAGAGGGGTTGAGTAATGTACTTTAAGTTAGAGACATGATCTGGTCCCTGGGCACGGGTGTTAGAGTTGTATGTACACTTTGCACTCTACAACATTTGTACAATTTATAATACTTCAGCGTATATTTGTTGTTGTTTAGTTGCTCAGTCGTGTCCAACTCTTTGTGACTCAGTGGACTGAGGCCCACCAGACTTCCCTGTTCTTCACTATCTCCCAGAGCTTGCTCATACCCAGTGTCCATCGAGTCGGTGATGCCATCCAACCATCTCATCCTCTGTCATCCCTTTCTCCTCCCACCTTCACTCTTTCCTAGCATCAGGGTCTTTTCTAATGAGTCAGCTCTTCGAATCCAGTAGCTGAAGTATTGGAACTTCAGCATCAGTCTTCCAATGAATATTCAGAACTGATTGTCTTTAGGATTGACTGGTTTGATCTCCTTAATGTATATACTAAGCTCAAATATCATAACCTCACAACCAAAATGTCCCTTTTATTCTTTTTTAATAGCAGCACCACAGCTTATAACATCTGTCTTTACAATTATGCTGTCATTTTTGTCAGGCCTCTGAGATGTTTTCTTTGATTTCATCTGCTGGTAGGAAATTTTCTCCTCATTGTTGACGACCAGGGTAGCTGATTTGGGAACATTCCTACATCAGTAACATTTATCTCCTAATTCAGAAGCACTATGGCTGCTTTGGTGGCTCAGACGGTAAAGAATCTGCCTGCAATGCAGGAGCCCCAGGTTCTTTCCCTGGATTGGGAAGATCCACTGGAGAAGGCAATGGCTGCCCGCTCCAGTATTCTTGCCTGGAGAATTCCATGGACAGAGGAGCCTGGCGAGCTACAGTCCATGAGGTCACAAAGAGTCAGATGAGACTGAGTGACTAACACTTCCACTTTCATTGCTGCCACATAAGTTCTGTCAGTTCTAAAAACTTCCGAACTTAACGGCGACTTCTTCAGCATTCCTTCTCTGAATCCACTTGACCTTACTTCCTACCACTTGCTCTTTGTTCTCTTTCCAAGCAGAGTTGCCCCTATCCATCCTTTCCCATCCCATCTCATCTTCTCCAGCTTCAGCCTAGAACCAGTTGCAAGACATTTCAGTCTTATTCTGGGTACCAAGTGCTACCAAATTCCTTGTTTTCCACACTTTTTTTCTATAGTATAATTCACCTACCCTGAGTTGTCTTTACTTCTGTTTAAAAATTCTTATATTAATCTCAGCTATTTCTATTCCTCCATAGACCACTACTTGTCAGCCTTGGCTACACATCAGAACCTTCTGGAGAGTTTTTAAAATGCTCAGTGCCCTGACTGTACCCAAGACCTCTGGGATAAGGCCCAGGTACTGGGTACCCAGGTGTTTCCAACGTGACAAGTTTGAGAACCACTGCCAAAAATAAGGCTGTTCCAAAAGGCCTTTATATTAGTGGGGTTCCCAATTTCATCCTCGGATTCCTTCAGATTTACTTATTGTCATTTTCCTGAAAATACATAAGTAAACATCTAAATATCAAGTTATAAAGGGTTACATTTCATGGAGAGAAATTGATAAAGATTTCTGGGAGTATGGAGGAGTGGATTTCAACTAGAGAAGCAAGGAACTCTTAAATAAGGAAAAAACATTTGAAATGGAACTACTCGGTGGGGAAAGGGGCATTCTCACGGAAGAAACAGTGAACAACGGGTGTATTTTAAAGAAGTTTGAGTGTCATGTAGAATTTTGATTAAGGAAAATAAAGAACAGGAATTTTGGAGGTGGTTGCAATAACCCAGGAGTTGATAAGATGAAAATATGAACAGAAACAGTAGGTGAATTGGGTGAGATGAATCAAAGGTGGGTCATGTCCCAGAGAATATTCTTTGATTTTATTTGCTGATAGGTATTTTCTTCTTCATTTCTTACTGACGAAAGTAGCAGTAATTTCAAAACTTACCTCTACCCATAATTTTCATCTTCAGTTTAGCAACACACAGTGAATGCAGAAGAGAAGGGGGTGGGCCAGAAGGAGTTGAGGAGAAGTGGAGAGTTAAGGATGACTCCTTGGTTTCTAACCTGGGCTGATAGGAGGTGACAATATCATTCACTGAGGTAGAAAATATAGATGAAGCAAGTTTAGGGTAGAAGGGGAGTTCCAATTTTTAGTATGCTGAATTTGAGGAACCCAAAGAACTTACAGGTGCTTTACTACATGGCTCAAAGTATAGGTCTGTGCTAATGAAGTAAGGTAAAATACAGCAAAAGACATGGTATATGCTAAATGCTTAATTTAGTGATTATTTATTAATTGTCTCATTTACTAATAAGACAATTCACCTGTTGTTTACTTTCACATTAGTAAGTAATTTACTGTTAAATGGAATTTAATGTTACTACTTTGAACCCATATCTCCATTTGAAAAGTTGTAGTAGTAAGACTTTTTCTCTCAAAAATGTGTGGCAGCCTGGGTATAGCTGCTGATTGTCAAGATGACGATGAAGGTGGTACTGATAACAAGAGCCACGGTCCACTTACCGTTATATAAGCTTCACAGGTAGAAACCCGCTAATCCTAGCAGGAGCTCTGAGGTAGGTGTTATCAATATCCCCATTCTTTGGAGGAGGAAGCTGAGGCCCAGCCAGGCTAAGTAACTTGCCCAGAGTTAAACAGTCAGTATGTGGCAGAGCCTGTGTTTGAACTCAGTCTGGTTCCACAGCTCCTGATCTTTACCACTACACTACAGGTAGCTTGAAAAGCTAGTGTTTAAGTAATGGAGAACATGTTTAGGTGAGTCTATTGTTGAGGACTGGAAGGATTGGGCCTTAGAAGAAAAATCCTAACTATAGGCTCTGAAAGTGCTAACAGGAGGGGGTTAAAGTAGTAACTCATGAGATCTCAGTGTAATTAGGAAAGAGGCATGTGGGTAGACGAGGGTGTGGGAAGTGTACATCTGATTGAGTGAAAAAGGAAAATTAAGCTCTAGGAATGGCCACTCCCAATTAGAGGTACTGATGCTGAAAAATAGTTATTCCCTCATGTAAAAACTTTAGTCAGAGGGGTTTTCCATATCCTTCCTTTCCTCTGAAGTTGGAAAGGGGCAAAAAAGAAATTTTTTATAGTTCTCCTAATAACATCAGTTTGTTTCAGAAGTTCAAGCCTTGGACACACACTTGCCCTATTGAAAAGAACACCATGCTTTTCCATCCGATGACCGGCACACTCACATCCTTACCCCAGGGCAGAACATCTTGGAACAGTGGTCGTCAGACCAGCAGCATGAGCTTCACCTGAACTCAGATAGTTGTTGGAACTACACAGTCTCAGGCCCCACTTCAGACCTAAACTCTGGGGGACCCAGAATCTATTTTAGCAAGTCTTCTATTTGATTCTGATGGACATTCAAGTTTAAGAACCTGTCCTATCGCAGAGGGTCAGTTCATTCTCAGAAACGGATGCATCACACAATTGTAGTCAGATAGCAATAATGTAAATGAAAATAATTGTAAATTTTAAAACCCTGCACAAATAAGAATTGTTAAATTTTCCAAGACTCACATTTAGGTGCATTTCAGGTGCCACTGCTCTCAGATTTTATGCATTGCTTGTGCATGAATGCTTGCTCCTTTCCTCTTCCAGTTCCAGTCTTTACCACCACTATCACATTGCCAAGAGAGTTGTAAGGAAATTATTAGATAGTAGATAGCTTGTGAATTTCACAGTAGAAGGTTAGGAAAAAACTGAGAAGCTGAAACAGCTTGTGTAGTCCATGCGCTGGACTAGGCAGCCCACACTGGAAAGGATAGTATTTCACACCACCTATTCACTACATCCTGGACTTCCCTGGTGGCTCAGACGGTAGAAGCGACTGCCTACGATGCAGAAGACCGGGGATGAATCCCTGGGTTGGGAAGATCCCCCTGGAGAAGGAAATGGCAACCCACTCCAGTACCTTGCCTGGAAAATCCCATGGATGGATGGAGGAGCTCACTTTTCACTTTCTTTCATTTACTGCTGCTGCTAAGTCGCGTCAGTCGTGTCCGACTCTGTGTGACCCCATAGATGGCAGCCCACCAGGCTCCCCCGTCCCTGGGATTCTCCAGGCAAGAACACTGGAGTGGGTTGCCATTTCCTTCTCCATTTCATTCACTAGAGGTCTGAAAATAACTCAACATATGAAAACAGTGGGCTGTACATGGAATTCAGAAAAGAAACATAAATTCTTAGGTTTGGGGCCATAAAACCAGCTTCATAAACACTGGAGGGAGAGTCAGTGTTTTCAAAATTGTAGCTGAAAGTAAGTGCAAGATGAGTCATTGAGCATCTAAGCAGTTCATCTCAAGGTGTTGGGCCTTTCCTAGTGCATCAGTGGACCTCCGTGGTGACTCAGGCAGTAATGTCCCTGCAATGCAGGAGACCAGGGTGCAGTCCCTGGGTCAGGAAGGGAATGGCTACCCACTGCAGTATTCTTGCCTGGAGAATTCCTTGGACAGAGAAGCCTGATGGGGCTACAGTCCATGGGGTTGCAAAGAGTCGGACACGACTGAATGACTAACACACAACATACTGCGTTAATAGAAGCATTGCTTCTGTAACTAGAATTGCTGTCCTTTTCGCATTAACAGATTTTACTCATATGGCATATTCACTGGTGAAGCACTTCATGCATGCATTCATTAAATATTGATTTGCCCTGGAAGCACAGGGGCAAGTAAACCCAGCACCCTCAGATCTTTCTTTCTACTGGAAAAAAATTATAATAAATATAATTTATTGAATAGTTGTAAGTGCTGTGTAGGAAAACAAAACAGGATGGAATTGTCAGAGGCAGAGTTGGCAGTTTTAAAAAGAGGAGGTTTTGTCAAGAAGATGAATGCTTGGGCAGAGGGCTGAGAGGAACAAGGGTCCTGTGCTAGAACAGAGAAAAAGTGGAGTGTGTGCCAGGAGAGCCCCTGTCACCTGAGGGGTGTTGAACCTGGAAGGCCGAAGACAGTGTTAGCTATGTTAAAACGTGAAAAATGGCCTTGGGGAGAATTTAGATAGTCTCTGCTATTACAGAGGTAACAAGTAGGTGAGAAAGTGACAGCTACGTGTGGAAACAAAGGACTTGCTGGTAGTTGGTCCTGTCCATAGACAGGTTGAGCTTCCCAGGTGATTCTAGTGGTAAAGAACCTGCCTGCCGATGCTGGAGACATGAGACATGGGTTTGATCCCTGGGTCAGGAAGATCCCCTGGAGGAGGAAATGGCAACCCTCTCCAGTATTCTTGCCTGGAGAAGTCCATGGACAGAGGGGCCTGGCAGTCTAAAGACCATGGGGTCTCACAGAGTGACACAACTGGATTGGCTTAGCAAGCATGCACACACAGTTTATTGTCCCCCCATGAACTGAGGGTTTCTCTTCCCTAAAGGAGTTTGGTGGCTTGGATGTCGTTTTAATGGTGGTGGCCACGGTGGTGAGAGAATTCAAGCTCTGAAAGGGTGATTGGATTTATACCTTTGAAGTCTTGCACAATCCTGAAAATCACATTCTGAGATTAAAAAATATCGTTATTCCACCCATAGTTGCCATCTGGTGGAAAAACAAATAATTACACAGTACAAACTGCAGAACTCATCCAACACGTTTTTTTATTAAGAGTCGTTACTTGCCAGGGAGATGTGGTTCAAAAGGTATGGGGTTCATTTTTCTTTGACTTAAAGAATGTTTGCTTTTAAGATTGATTTACTTTCCAGAAATTCTTTCTTAGCTTTGGAAGTTTGTCTGCTTGTAGGCTTTTGGCTCATCAAGAGTAAATGACCTGCAGTCCTCAAGATTCATGTTTTCTTAGCTGCCGTCTGAAAGGGTAGTAGCTTATTCTCCAGTGCACTGATAGTCTTGTGGAAAATATAATTTGATTCCTAGAAATATCTTCTCCCAATTTCTGTGTCAACATCTTCTCAGAAAACTTTCTTGACGATGTATCTGCAGCAAAGGACTCATCTTATTTTCAATCCATTGTGGATTATTTTGTTAAAACACAAGATTGTGTATTTCACTAACTGAAATATATAATGAAAATAATTTGAATCAATGGTGAAGACAGATAGTTACGTGAAAGAAAAACTGATTCTTGTTGGGGTTTGACAGAAAACAGCAAAATCCTGTAAAGCAATTATCCTTCAATAAAAAATAAATTAAAAAAATGTTATTTGTGAAAACAGGGCAGGAACTAAATTTCAGAACAAAAGAAGATTGTTTGCTGTTGATATTAACTTATGGCTTCTTCACATTATTAATAGGATTGGTTAAAGCAGTGATTTTCAAACCACTACAGTTTTTCTGTATGTTTGCACATTTTCGTAACAGGATGTTGGTATAAAATATGGTACAGGAATGTGGGGTAATGTCTCATCACTGCAAGTTTCTAAAGACATACTCTCTGTACTTGTTGAGGGGCAGATAACGATTCGGGTGCTGGCATAGGTCCACAGCTTCACAGTTTGCATAACTGATTAAGAGCATATTTTACTGTATTATTTCATGTAATACTCAAAAAGCTGTGTGAGAAAAAGTGATATTTATTCCTATTCCACCAGGGAGGAAACTGACCCAGTATGGCTCAGCCCCTCGGCTTGTGTCGCACGTTGAGACTCAGGTCTGATTTCCTTCTGGGTTTTGTTACATGCTTTCATGGCCAAGTGCAGAGCAGCAGACATGAGGGTGAGATAAGAAGCTCTGCACAAAACTGGAATATTGTAAACCTGGAAACCACAGCTTCTTCCATACAATGAAGATAAGTGATTTTAAGGATTTACTGAATATTAGATACTAAGATTGTAAAGTAATACACATCTTAAAATTTTATTTTCTATATTATTATAATGGTAAAAAAAAAAAAAAAAAAATCTCAAACCAAGCAAACCTCTCCGTAATATAGGCAGAAGAAAGCAGCTCAACCTGTGAACTTTCCGTTGTTGAGTTGCTCAGTCATGTCCAACCCTTTGTGACTCCATGGACTGCAGCACTCCAGACTTCCATGTCTTTCACTTTCTCCTGGAGTTTTCTCAAACTCATGTCCATCAAGTCGGTGATGCCATCTAACCATCTCTTCTTCTGTCATCCTCTTCTCCTCCTGCCTTCAGTCTTTCCCAGCATCAGGGTCTTTTCCAATGAGTCAGTTCTCTGCATTAGGTGGCCAAAGTATTGGAGCTTCAGCTTCAGAATTAGTCCTTCCAATGAATATTCAGAACTGATTTCCTTTAGGATTGAGTGAGTGGATCTCCTTGTTGTCCAAGGGACTCTCAAGAGGTTTTCTCTAGCACCACAATTCAAAAGCATCAGTTTTCAGTGCTCAACCTTCTTTAAGGAGCTTTCAAAGTTTTCTTTAATTTTCTATAGTACTATGAAACAGGGGAAGAGTGAGGGAATGGGCTGGAAAGTGGGAGGGTGATGCCTTTCTTTCACTGTATATGTGCATACAGAAATTGACCTTTTTTGCCCTTAAGACTTTCAGTCTGTACAGATCAGAAGCCCGGCTAGTAGTCAGCCATCATGCTTCTCTGTTTTTATTTGTGCTTGAATTGAGTGACTTGGTAGACTTAGAGTTAAGGAGATTTTCTTCATCAGCTTAGGGAGATTTAAACTAATCATTGAGCTGGAAAATACCTATAAAGGAATACTAAAGGATCTGCTATTAGCTGATATTAGAAGAAAAAAGCTTTATAAAAATTTGTAATATTGATGATGGGAATAGCATGCATATTCCCCCCCCCCCAAAAAAGAGTTTTTTTATACTTTTCAAATCACATTTAAGTTCTTCTGAATGTAAAGTCATCTCAATTCCTACCACAGACAGAGTGAGAAGCCTTTGGTTTTTTAAGGGGTTTAGATCTCCTTTAAGGACTTTAGAGTTGATATAAGGAATTTAGATATGCTATAAGGCAGGATCTTTTGAGAGCATCTGCTTCCTAGTTTATAGATAAAGGTCTAGACATATCACTTAAAATATATATATGTGTGTGTGTGTGTATATATATATATATAAAGTTTGCTGTCAGTTTTAAGTTACAGTTTCTTAACACATGTGAAGGGAATGGGCTTGGTTAAAGCAGTGATTTCTAAACTTTGAAAATTCATGGATCAGAAAGGAAGAAAGAAAAAACCACCAAGGTCAAATATTTTTTGCCAAGAAAGGTCATGAACCACTACAAAGCAAACAAAACTAACCCACCATCTACTGTTAACAGCCTTGTATTACAGAGAAGTGACTTATATCTATGATTTCTACAAATAATATATGGAATAAACTTAGCTTTATTAAAACTACTTTCAGTGTTCATTTCTTTACACTGAATCAGTGAAAACTTCATCCCACACTGGTCAAAACACCCCCATTTGGGTTTAATAACTTTGCAAAATCCATTAGGACTATGGGGACCTCATTATTTTCTTCAAAATTTCCCTATCAAATGATACCATACCATACAGAGGCTTTTTAAAGGTGCGGTTCTAGTGAAGTTCATTGTCTAAGCAGAAAAGAGATACAGTGATGCTGTATGGAATTTGCTCACTGGAGGACGGGTATGTGTCCTACCCTCAGAGAGAATGGACAGTGCTAAGAAGGCCCAGAGTGAACATGTGGCATAAACTGTGGACAGCATCACAGAGGAGAGAATGACAGGAGTATATTCTGCCTGATTCTCTTCATTCTGTCTGCTCCTTTCTTTCTCCCCTTCAGTTTAATGAGCCATAAGTTGATAAATCATCACATTTGATTGCATGGTCTAGGCTTAAATTTTCACTCCTCTACAGTTTGGCTGTGTGACCTCAGAGAAGTGTCTTTACGTCTCTGTGCTTTAGTTTCTTACCTTTAAAATAGATACCACCACCTACTTTATGTTTGAAGGTTAATATATATAAAGCCCCTAGAATAAATTTCAGCTGTTTTCAAATGCAGTGTTCCTCATGTGACTTCCTGACTTGAGCATTTGGATGGTATTCCATGCTCTGGGGATAAAGCCTAGACACCTTTCGAGGACTTACAAAGCGGGCCCCTTCTCTCTCATCATTGCAGGTCCATTCCCTCCACCAAAGCCCCCGAGACCAGCTGTGTCCCACTCACCCCCACTGTCCCTGGGTCTCCCCTCGTGTCTCAGCTGATTCTTCTTGGTCTTCATCCCTCATTCACCACCTCAGGGAAGCTCTGTGCCTTCCTCAGATAGATTCACAGCCTTGCTACAAAGTCTCATCATGCCAAAAATGCTCAGTTCTCAGTAACATTCATCAACCCACAGTCATTTTAGTTTCTGTAGTTTGTTTCTTCCACTATAAGTTCTGTGAAGGCAGCAAGCCTATACCATTTTGCTCACCAGTAAATCCCCAGCTCCGAGCACATTGCCCGACATGGAGTATGTTTTGTTAAATATTTATGGAACAATGGATGTGCTATTGGGGTGGAGACTGTTAGAGGTTAAGTATTTTTCTTTATTGGAACAGAAAGTATGTTCTTGGGAGCAGTGGAAGAGAATGCTGGAAAGATAGGTTGAGGGAGACTTGGATGGATGGTACTCCTGAAATTATATAGTGCTAACAGGGGATAATCTGTCGACTAGCTTTAGGCATGAGAAGTGACCTGATAAGAAATAATGGTATTAATGCTGGAAAACTGGAAATTATTTGATATCTAGTATAATTAAATTCATCCCTGTTACAAAAAAAATGATCATGGATTTGATAACACCTGAAAAATAGTTGAAGAAACGGTTTATCCACAGGCCACATAGGTTATTGAAATTATTAAACAGTGTTTTCTTTGTCATTATTAAGGAGAAAAAGACATCTCTTGTAAGTGGGGCTCTTGTTCTTTCTCAGTGTTTTCCTGGCTGAACACATGTTGGCAGCCTTCCCAGGAACCATCTCATAGATAGCCACAGTGATTTGGCAAGCAGATAATGTTTTTCTCATCATTATACAATCCTTTTGAATCAAGAAGCAATGCATGTTTCAGATCAAAAGCAATATGTGAACAGTAAGTACTTTAAAAAAAAAAAAGTGTATTTGAAGTTTTATTTGGACAGCTGAGCAGACTTAGCCTTTGCAGACATAGCTGCTTGTTGCAGTCAACACATTTCAGTTTTGTTGTTGGTTCACCATGACTTGAAGATAGTAACTTCTTTGGTCTGTAAACTAAGCAGGTGAATGAGAAGGGTGGCAGCTGGTGGTAATCAGAGGACCCATGTACAAGTTAAAAGTCCCTAAGATGTGGAGAAAGGAAGCATGTGTATGTACTATGTTAGTTTTCTGATGTCAGGACCGTCACACCTCCACCCTCACCCCGCCATGCTGAATTGGTATGTTCAGTGGCTTTTACAGAAGGAGGTCAGTGGTTGGTAATTCCGTAAGTGTTGGCCAGCACCCAGCATACTATATGGCTCTCAGGGTGAACCCTTGGTAGGAGGAGGAGGGGTATGATGGGGTGGAAGAGTGGGAAAGAAGAAAAAGTAAAGGGATGTTGCTTTTAAATTCCAAAGGTGGGGATTCAGTCTCTGTTCTCCCAGTAACTTTGTGATCTTCGGCTGGTCCCATCTCTGCATACCCACTTGATCTGTCAAAGAGACTGATACTGAAATAAAGCACAGGGATGATGAGGATGAAAGGAGATAATATACGAAGAGCTCTGGGGAGACAAAATCTGCTTATCAGTGGGTGTGTTGGTAAACTAAATTCCTGAAGCCACTTCTGTGCCAGGATGGCCCCCGGTTACATGTTCTTCAGACAGAATTTCATTAGAGAGGAAGGCACCCTAGACTCAGAAACGAGCAACTGGGACTAGCCTCTGCCCAGGGTCACACTTTACCTGCCTTTAACTTGACAAGTATTATTATGAAAGGACACAAGAATGAAGACAGTTACAACCTAATGAGACTAAACCTATCATCGTTACAGTTTCATAACTTAAACATCTGAAAAACTTAAAACTATCATTTTTGCAAAAACAGCACAGGTCGAGAGTTAGATAATAGCATGGTTTTGAGACAGCATACATCTTATTTTTCTCACTGAACTGGTTCTCTGTGACTTCACTTATTGTGCCTCTTTCCCTGAGATGTCTTTCCTTCTCCCATCATGTGGACAGGGTCCCTTCCCTATACTTCTTCCTTCTGTAAACATAACTGAAACTCAGTAAACCATACTGGTTAACTATTTAAATTATACAGTTGCATGGAGGGGAAAAATTGAATTATTAGTTTAACCATCCACACTGTTTATTCCCCCTCATTTTTCCATTCAGTGGATCCTCTCTAACTGCTTGCCCTGGTACTGGGTTGGCCAAAAAGTAAGATTTTGTGGGAAAACCTGAATTAACTTTTTGACCAACCCAGTACTAAATGCCACAAATACAAATGTGAGTGAAACTGTATTTGGTTTCATGGAACTTAGCCTCATGTGAGTAAAATGTAATAGAATTTACATTTAAGTATTATAGTTACAAAGTGACTTTGAAGGAAAAAGAAAGGTTGCTAGGATTGCATGCAAACAACATAGGTTATGGATGATTCAAGGCATTAGTGGGGATCTGGAGAGCTACTTAGAGGTAACTTGAGGGTTGTGAGATGGACAGTGTGAAGAGTTTGAAGGAAAGATGATGGAGGCAGGGTGTGGATACTGAGTGACAGCCATTTGCAATGAAGCCAGAGTGGTAGGTAGTTTGGGACCAGCTGAAGTGTAGGACCTCAAAGGCCTTGCTGATGACTTTTGGTGGAAAATCAGAGAAGAATTTTTAAGCTGGAGAAGAATTTAAATGATCAGACTAAAAATAACTTTTTTTTTTTTTTTTTTTGATATCAGTGAAGAGCACAACTTGGGGAAAATCAGAGTAGAGTGGCTGTCAGGAAAATTTCCAAGGCAGGAAGGCCAAGTAAGAGGCAGCTACTCATAGTCTCAGTGAGGGGCACGAAGAGATGAGGAGGAATTTTAGAGGGATTTGGGAGTGGGTAGGATCAGCAGGGTTCAGTGAGAAGGTGTATGTTGGGAAATAAACATGGAGGAGATGGTGGAGTTAAGAATGGTTTCCAGGTCTCTCCAGAAGCAAGGGGGAGGTACTGATAACTCACTGAAGCAGGCTGGGCAGAGGGTGAGCAAATAATGGGAAAAGTCATGAATCCCATTCAAAGTTTGTTAAGGGTGTCGGTGGGATGTGTAAGGAGAGCTCATGAGTGTCTCGTGAAGGTGCCGTCAAGCTGTCAAGTGAGACCACACTTATCCTGTGGCTCAACTGGCCTAAAGAATTCATTTTCCAGCCCGCTCCCTTGGTTTTGGGCTGCCTGCAGAGGACTGTTAGATGGAGAGCCTCAGTTCCTTGCCTCAGAGCAGCTTACATCCACCCCAACCCCTACCCTGGGCAAGGATGGGAGAGCCCATGGTAGGCTTCCGTATACTAGTCTCACAGTGACATACTTCACAGTTCTCTGTCGTCCAGACCTCACACTGCCCTTGTTTCCTGATTGGTCCCCCTCACTGCCTACATGTCATTTCCCAGTTTCAGCTTTTGCCCTTCCTCTCATTTTCCTTTTCACCCACATTTTCTAGAAGGACAGTTTATATTTGCTGTCTTAACATGGATACAGGGTGTTGTCTCCTGCTGCAGATCACTCCCTGCTGTTTATCTGTCTTCTCGGCCACAGGTGACCTGACGGTGGTAGAGCCAAACCACTGCCAGGCCTTGTGGTACTTGATTCTCTCTCTCAGGACTGTCTCCTCTCCTGGCTGCTAATGTGTCATATTTTTTTTTCTGTCTTTTCCTGTGACACTACCCGCCTGCCCCTGGGTCCCATTCTTCTGCCGACTTACTAAATGTAGGCATTTCAGAGAGTGTTGTTCCATACTCTGGTACTGTTTATTTGGTTTTCAAAGCTGGACATGATCAAAACTAAACTAATAATCGGTGACCGTGCCCCCACCCCATCTACCCACCACCATTTGCAACCCCTCCCCTCCACATGTTGTTCTGCCTGTATTCTTTAATTATCTGTGGCTGGTGGAATCCAGACAGCCCAGTAAAAACTGAATCGTCATGTTTTCCGTGCCTTTGCACGTCCTAGAACTCATCAGGGTGTGTTAACTGTCTCCCTTCTGGCTCTCTCTCTGGCCCATGATGCTTGCCCTAGATCAAGGCCTTAGTGCTTTTTGCCTGGTCTCCTGTGCTCTCGGGTAGCCGATCCCAATCCCTGTTCTGGCTGATTGTCCCCACCAGCTGTTTGTCTAAACGGTACTTCTCAGTGTCTCAGCAACGAGGCTACCCAGCCACCGTCCTGACCCCCCAGCAGGGCTCAGAGTCCTGGCTTGGCACAAGCTGCGTTCGGCCATCTGGCCTCAGCTGGTCTGGTTGGCACAACTTTAGCTCCCTTCACCCTCATATTGAACGTTCCTGGAGTATAAAAATGCTTGTGTTTCCCTCAAAAGGTCTTGTGATTTTATACTTTTTTGCTTTTTATCTTTTGTTTTTCTGAAATGTATTTTCTTCTCCCTTTTCTCCTTACTCAACCCCCAGGTCATTCAGATCACAGGCCCTTTGTCTCTGTCCTGTGTTTCCCTCCTCCCCAACCTTGCCCCCAAGATAACAGGGTTCATAACTTGCTTTTCTTCCCCTGCCTTCGCATAGCTCTAGTCCTCTAGGTTTCTGCATGTCCTCTCTCTCAGGTGGTAAGAGCTGTTTGAGAGCAAGGTCTTTGGTTCACTTGTCTTTGTGTCCCCAACTCTTAGCAAAGTGCCTGACACATTGTTACCACTTAGGAAATGCTAATTCAGTAACATGAAATTGAACTGAGTCAGTATGAGTGTAGTTATGGTTTTATAGGGGAAATTAAGACTCTATAAACCTAAGTTCATCAGTGCCCTTGCTTCAGAAACACTGTTTGGTGACTTGGTAGAATTTAGTACTAACTGTTAAACAGAAGAGATTGGGGAAAAAAAAAAAACCTGAAACCCCTGCCAGCTAAAAGCATTAGATACCAAAGTAATTAAATGTTTTCTGAAGCCAGTCATAAGGTATTTATGTTGTACTTTAAAAATATCTTGCCATTCCAGCTTTATATGATTACTACATTTTTAAAAATTATTTCTTTTTCAAATATCTTCCCCTTAGAAGTAGTCTTCCATGTAACATTTCAGTATTTCTGTATGATGGTGCAATCCGGAGACAGAAACCACACAATAATTGAACAGGAAGATGTATTATAAACAATGAGAGATTTGCTATGGTGGGCAAGGAAAATGCAAACATATAGGAGTAGCAGGGCCGCCAGGGAAGCAACAGGTCTGGAGGAGGGTCCCATTCCCTTCAGCCCAAAGGCTGGGGGCCACCTCTCGCTGGAGAAGATGCGGTGTGTCCTACAGAGACATTCACCACCGTGTTGTACCAGTGGACCCACGGGAGTCTGCCTTCTGCAGCGCCACACCGCACAACTGCCCAGGGACCTGCCAGTGGGAGGGTGCCTCTCTCAGCCAGCCTTGGGTCTGCAGAGAGGCTGCCCCAGGGATGGTACCACGTGCCTGTAGGTAGACGAAAAGAATTAAGAACTAGAGCCCTCTTCCTCCAGTGTCCCTCCAGCACCCTCTAAAATTGTGCCAGCTGCCAGAGGTAGGGCCATGGAAGGCCAGACTGGAAAGCAGTGAGTTGACACTGGCAGTGCATTTAGATGAGGAGGAGAAAAGAGATGGAGACACCCGGTGTATTTAGAGCTATAAGAGTTAAAGGCATTTTTAGGTAAAATATACTATTAAGTAACTTAATTTTATTTTCCTTGATCTAAATAAACTCTTCCTATACCTATGACTTAAGAATTAACTGTAATTGAATTATAGCTGGTTAAAAAAAAAAGGAAACATTGAGTATATGTGTCATATGTTTGCCTGCTATAAAAGTCACAACCATTATAAGTTCTTGTTCAGTTGCTCAGTAATGTCTGACTCTTTGCGACTCCATGGACTGCAGCATGCCAGGTTTCCCTGTCCTTCATCATTTCCCAGAGCTTGCTCAAACTCACGTCCATTGAGTCCATTCCATCCAACCATCTCATCCTCTGTTGTCCACTTCTCCTCCTGCCATCAATCTTTCCCAGCATCAGCATCTGTTCTAAAGAGTTGGCTCTGCACATCAGGTGGCCAAAGTATTGGAGTTTCAGCTTCAGCATCAGTCCTTCTGATGAATATTCAGGATTGTTTTCCTTTAGGATTGACTGATTTGATCTCCTTGAAGTCCAAGGGACTCTCAAGAGTCTTCTCCAACACCACAGTTCAAAAGCATCAGTTCTGTGGCACTCAGCCTTCTTTATGGTCCAACTCTCATATCCATACATGACTACTGGAAAAACCACAGCTCTGACTAGACAGACCTTTGTTGGCAAAGTAATGTCTCTGCTTTTTAATATGGGGTCTAGTTTTATCATGACTTTACTTCCAAGGAGCAAGCTTCTTTTAACTTCATGGCTGCAGTCACTGTCTGCAGTGATTTTGGAGCCCAAGAAAATAAAGCCTGTCACTGTTTCCACTTTTTCCCCATCTATTTGCTGTGAAGTGATGGGACCAGAAGCCATGATCTTGGTGTTTTGAATATTGAGTTTTAAGCCAGCTTTTTCACTCTTCTCTTTCACCCTTACCAAGAGGCTCTTTAGTTCCTCTTCACTTTCTGCCATAAGTTAGCAAGTTAGTCAACCAAAATATTCAAGTCAGGAATCTCCCCTGACCAATGAACAAAGATAGGAAACAGCATTTTGTACGGATGGTCTGAAAAAGGGAAAAATCAAGTGGGGACAAGGTTTAGGACATGGTAGCTCAGATGGCAGTCATTGGGGCTGCTTTGCATGGACCGTGCGTGCTGCTGGCCCACATGCAGACAGACTTGGTAGTAGCAGAGAACAGGGAGTGGGGTCTTGATTTAGGAGCACCTCGGTATCCTGAGTCAGTTCTTAGGAAAATGATTGGTATTAGCTTGTCTTCCAGAAGTCTCAGCAACAGATGGAACTCATGGGGGCTATGTTAAATAGTCCTGCAGACTCTTTGGAAGAATGTTTTGTTGTTACAGGAAGAAAACAGGAATAAAATCAGTCTCATGTGACCTATAGAGGATTCATAGAAATATTAATGACAGAATCAATGTTTCATGAATCCTGACTGATGTTTGTTGATAGCTGGGTCTTTGCTTAGAAGAAAGGAGAGATTTGAGCCAAGTCTGATGTCTCCCACACAGGATGACCTTACTACTAGTCATCCATCTCTTCCTGCCCATTTCACAAGTGTCTCTCTCCCTAGTTGTCATTGTGTGTATTTTATTTCTTACCTGGCATTCGTGGACAGCTAGAAGTTTCCTAGATTTTGCTTTTCCATCATGGATTCTTTGCAGCTATGAGAAGTGTATGAGAAGTTGGGGATCTGGTGAAGTCATGGATGGGAACAGTGTACCCCACCCCCGGCTGTGCAGGAGTTGTGACTAATGATTTTACCTGGAGGATATTGACTTAGCTACTAGACTTACCACACTGTTAGCTTTCAGTTTCTCAAACCTTCCCCTTACTGAAGAACTACTCAGAACTCCCAAGTACAGATAGAGAAGCTGAGTCATCTCTCCAATCACCTTCTTAATCAACTCGTAAGGTATCAGTTGCAGAGATCCCCCCACATGACCTTCAGGTCCCCCCATGACCTTCATGTGGGGAGTCTGTAGGTCAAGGACGGATTATCTTAGGAGGTCCTCAAAACTCATTGTTTTTTCTCCTAAATATTTCAGCATCTTAAGAGAGATGATTTGGAGCCTCCATTTTGTCAGTAGTTAGCATGTTTTACAAAACATTTGAACCACTGAAGAATGTTTGGTTGTCATAACTCTTGGATTGCTAAAAGCAGTTGGTGTTAGTGGCCCTACCTAATTGTAAATGGGCTTTTTTTATTTATTTATCTTTTTGTTTTGTTTTCAGGTTTTTCTGAAGAGTGATCGAGTGGCCAGAATGGTTCAGAGTGGAGGATGTTCTGCCAATGACTTCAGAGAGGTGTTTAAGAAAAACATAGAGAAACGTGTGCGGAGTTTGCCAGAAATTGACGGCTTGAGCAAAGAGACAGTGCTGAGTTCCTGGATAGCCAAGTATGATGCCATTTCCAGGGGTGAAGAGGACTTGTGTAAACCGCCAAACAGAATGGCTCTGAGCGCCGTGTCTGAACTTATTCTGAGCAAGGAGCAACTCTATGAAATGTTTCAGCAGATTTTAGGAATTAAAAAACTGGAACACCAACTTCTTTATAATGCATGTCAGGTAAGTGATTATGCTATTTCCTGTTCTGCTGTCTGACTCAGAAAATGAATACCAAGTGTTTGCAAGCCTATAAAGAGGTACTTTACGTTCTCTCATCACTTTGTTTGAAAATTTGAGTGAAACTGAATTTTAATAAGTCAGATAATGACATTTGGAAGAAGCTTTAAAGAATTATTTGATAGGAGAAGAAGAATATCTGTGCATTTTATTCAACAAGTAATTGTTCACATGTGCCCTATCTTAGACCATCAGATTTGTACCAATTGGGTATATATGGGGCATGCCCTGAATAGTAAAGTGAAAATCATTTGTTATCTGAAGAAACTTGGCAATTTATAATAAATAGGTATTCCTCACTGCAAAATAATTTTTCATAAAGATATGATACTCATCTTCAGAGTTTTATGGCAGTGACTGAAATTTCAAAATTTTCCTTCCTTAACCCAGCCAGATAGAATGAATTGAAGAAGGTTGCTAAATTTCATAATTTAGTAGTGACAGAGTAAATAATATATTTCCTCTTCAGTTGTTGTTTTAATCACACATATCAAAAATTGAATAAAATGTCAGGTTTGTTCCATGTCTTTCATCTTTAGAGCCTATGATTTGTCTAAATGTATGCCTTCCATAGTTGTATTTTGTTTGCTTATTTTAGTGGTATAAATGATTGAACTGTGCCCTAATAAACAATGTAAGTTGACAAAATTCTGGCATTTTAAAATTTGTGTGTTCATTAAGCGTGCTACTTCTTTAATGTACGTATGTTTACATGTATTTTAAATCTTTTTGCAAATCTACTTCTCAATTTCTGTATTCTATATGTATCATTTACTTTGCATTACTAATTTGTGAATCATTTCTAGTGAATAAATTAGCAGAGTTAATTAGTAGACAAGCAATGTGGAACCTTAACCCTGTGAACAATTCATGCATTCACTATAATTGTTTTCACTGTGTTATTAAACCAGGTGGTGGTTTTGATAATATTGGAGGATGCCTGTAAAGCTAAAATCTTCCATTGTAAAAGAAACCCAACTGGGACTTTGTAGTTTTAATGAAACAGTAACTCACTTGTATAGTTAAATATTGATGAACATAATTTATTAGTAAGAGTCAGCTTTAGACATTCAGTAGATGTTTACCAACTATTCAAGTCAAAAACTTTGCTAAGTATTAGGGAAACCAACCTAAACCAAATAAAATATTTGTTCCCTATGTCTTAAATAGAGCAGATAGGCCTCTAAAATCCATCATTACAAATGCTTTAGAATTTATCCTGAATTTTACAGGGTCATCACATAAATTCCTGTGGACCTGTGAGTTTAAATTAATTCAAGATGTGTTAAATTTAATCTTTTGCTTATTTTACAGATGACTTCTACAGTAATGGTTTTGACTTTTGACCCCCTGGTTTCTGTCCTCTGTGGTCTGGAACATACTTCTAGGTTAAGTCTCCATCTATAATAACACATGTATTTTTTTTACCTTCAGTTCTATTGGTACTTAACCTGCTGTATCTTGATACTTTTTAGATTCATACACATTTAACATTTTATGTCTTTTTGTGGAATTAACCTCTTCATATAAACTCCAGTTTTGTCCTTGATAATCTTTTTTCTTTTTTCCAAAGTCTGCTTTGTCTCAGACTCATAAGGCTTCTTCAGCTTTCTTTTGCAAAAATTTTTATTGGAGTATAGTTGCTTTACAATGTTGTGTTAGTTCCTGCTGTATGGCAAAGTGGATCAGTTGTATGCATACTTAGCCCCTTTTCTTAGTTTCCTTCCCATTTAAGTCACCACGGAGCATTGACTAGAGTTCCCTGTGCTTGCAGTAGGTTCTCCTTAGCTGTATATTTTATGCATAGGTGTGTACTTTGTCAGCCCCAATCTCCCAGTTCATCCCATCCCCCCAGCTTCCCTCTTTGGTATCCATAAGTGTGAATCTTCCTTCTATTGTGCAAGAAACTTCATGTTCACCATTTTTCTGGATTCCACATATAAACAATATTATACATTTTTTTTTTTCCCTGACTCACTTCACTCTGTTGGACAGTTGCTAGGTCCATCCAGGTCTCTGCACATGGCACTATTTCATTCCTTTTCATGGCTGAGTATACTTTAACTTTCTTTTGATTAAAGTTAGCATGGTGTATCTTTCTCCATCTGTTTACTTTTAACCTATCTTATCCTTTGTTTAAAGTGGATTTCTTGTAAACAGTACTTTACTTCTTGTTTTGTTTTTAATCCAGTCTGACATCTGTCTGTTAATGGGTATGTTTTGGCCATTGTATATAAAGTGATGGAATTGGATCAAATTCCAGTCTTTGTGATGTTGGCACTTTTTTGTGTTTGTTCTTTGTCTCCCCTCCTTTTTGTTGCCTTCTCTAATTTTAACTGGATTTTTGTGTTGTTCCATTTTATAGCCTATTTTGATGTACTGCCTATCTTTTAAAAGTGTCTTTAGTGATTGCCCTTGGTCTTACAATGTGCATTTTAATATAATCTAAGCTCATCTTCACATAACTCTATAGGGCTTCAAGTGTAGTAGAGCTCTCCCATAGTAGAGAATTCTCAATTCCTCACATTCCTTGTGGAATTTCTGTCATTTATTTCACTTATAATATGTTCTATTCACCCAGCATATGGTTACTACAATTGCTTTTAACAGGTAACTTTTAGATCAACTAAGAATAATAAAAATTAAAGATACACACATACATAATTTCACCTCATTTATTCCTTCTCTAACACTTTTCTTGCTTCATGTATAAGTTTCTGACCTGCATCATTTTCCTTATCTGAAAAACTTAACATTTTTTGAAAGGCATGACTACTGATAATGAATTCACCCAGTTTTTGTTTTTCTGATAAAATCTCTTCCTCCTTCATGTTTAAAGGATAATTTCCCTAGATATAGACTTACCAGATTTTTTTTTTTTTCTTTCAACACTCAAGATTTTTCTCCATTGTCTTGCTTGTGTGGTTTCTGAGAAATTTGATCAAGCTCTTATACTTGATCTCTCTAAGTAAGATGTTTTGTTTTTGTGTTTGTTTGTTTTTGTCCCCTGATTTCCTTTAATATTTTCTCCCTATATTTTTTTTTTTTTAAATATTATTTTATTAGTTGGAGGCCAATCACTTTATAACATTTCAGTGGGTTTTGTCATACATTGACATGAATCAGCCATATAGTTACATGTATTCCCCATCCCGATCCCCCCTCCCACCTCCCTATTAGTTTTCTGTAGTTTGAATATGATATGCCTGCCTATGTATGAGTTTTTAATATTTTTCTTGTTTGGTGTTTTTTTCACCTTTCTGAAGGTGAGGGTTGGTGTCTGTCATTAAATTTGGAAACTTCTCATCCATTATTACTTCAGATATTCCTTTTATCCTATCTTTACCTTCCCCTGCCAGTATTTTAGTTATCTTTTTTATGTCTAGTTATGTTATTCCTTATAGTTCTGGAATGTTCTGTTTGTGTGTGTGTGTGTTTTCATTTTTTGTTTACTTTTTAGTTCTTTTTCTCTTTGCATTTCAGAGAGGAAAGTTTAAGCTGACCTTCAAGTTTGCTGATTGTTTCTTCAGAAGAATTCTGATTCTAAAGAAAGAATCAGCAGGTTTACTGATGAGCCCATGGAAGGCATTGTTCCTGTCAGTGATTTTGATTTCTAGCGATTCCTTTTGACTCTTTTCTTAGAGTTTCCATATCTCTACTTATATTACTCAGCTGTTCTTGCATGGTTTCAACTTTTTCCATTAGAGCCTTTAATATATTACTAACAGTTACTTAAATTCCTTGTTTGTTAACCACATCTGTGTCACATCTTAATCTGGTGTGGAGGCATGATTTATCTCCACAGACTGTTCTTTTTTCTTTTTTGCCTTTTGACATGCCTTGTAGCATTTTGTTAAAAGCTGGACATGTTGTATCAGGTAATAAAAGCTGTGATATATTTGCTTTAGTGTCAGCATTTATGTTAGTCTGACTGGGAGGTTGGTTGGGTTTAATTTTTGTTGTAGCCACAGGTACAAGAAGCTTTCAGTTCTTCTAGTGTCCTTGTCTTTGTCTCTTGACTGGGTCTTCCCTAAGTGTTCCTCTTCAGAGTGTGTCTTGCAGCTCTTTTAGCCATGGTGAGCTGTTATTCTGGAGCCACTGGTAGTGTGGTAAGGTGTTGGGGAGAAGGGAATGTGTGTGTTCTACAATTTGATAAAGCCTCAGTCTCTCAGAGGACCTATGTCACAAGAAAAGACCCCAATCCTGGGAAAGATTGAAGGCAAAAAGAGGAAGGGGGCAACAGAGGATGAGGTAGTTGGATAGCATCACCAACTCAATGGATATGAATTTGAGGAAACTCTGGGGGATAGAGGAGGATAGAGGAGCCTGGTGGGCTGCAGTCCATGGGGTCACAGAGAGTTAGACCCAACTTAGGAGCTGAACAACAACAGTATCTCAGGGCAGTACCTTCACAGATGTTTCTATCCTTTGTCCATGAATATTGTTTTTCCTCTTTATCTACATCCCTTTTTCTCCTTCCCTAGCTGAAGCATCCCTTTGTATTTCCTTGAAATCTTGACCCTGTTCACGCTGGATTTTTTGTTGCTATTATTTCCTATAGACGTGACAGACTGCAGAGGACTATAGCGGGCAGCCTCCTCCTTCTCTAGCTGGGATAAGTTTTTCAGGGTTTTCTTCTAGCCACGTCTTTCCCCCTTTGTTAGGGAGGAGAATCAGGGAGATAGAACAGTGACTTTTCTTCCCCTCTCCCTGCCAGGTCCACAGGGGAAACCTTTTTGGATCCTTACTGTGAGAACTTGATGAGGTTACTGGAAGCAAGCCCAGGAAAGCATGAAAGCTCCCTTATGGTTTACAGCCCCAGGAGTTTCTCACTCTAGGCCCTCAGCTTCTAGTAATTTACCCAGAATTACTAGTCAGATAAATGATTCTATATTTCTGGCATCCGTTGACTTCTGCCCCAAATGTAGTATCTCTCTGTTTTGCCTCTGTTTCCAGATATTGGGTTAGTGGTTTGCTCTGAAACCTCAGTTCTCCAATAAGTAAAGAAAAGTCATTGAATTTCAGCTTGTCCAGCTCTTATTGTAAGGACAAGAGGGATGACTTCTTCCAAACTCTTTATATGTCTGAGCTGAAACTGGAGTTCACTTCAGTTCTAAGATTTGAAAGAAAAGCTTAGAGATTTTTTGATTAACTTAAATTACAAAAATACTCATACATAAGCGAAGAGTTTTCATTTGGAATAACAATCAGTTTTCAGAAGTGAGGAAAATGGATTGTTGAGAAAAACAGCTGAGATTCTTTTTTTCCCCCCTCAAGAACCAATCTATCTTATCTGTTCCTTTGTTTTCTTTCAACAGAGTTTAAAAAAGAAAAGGTTATAGAAACCACAGAAAATAGCCTGCCCAGTATAGGGAAGAAATGATGTGAGGAGAGAAATCCAGAGAGCAGAGCTTGGAGGAGCAGAGAGGGTCTAAAGCTAGCTGAGTGACTGGCACCTGGCTCCAGGTATAAGTTGGTGGAATTTTCTCCACTTTCCCTGGGTCTCAAGAAAGGCGCTGAGGCTCTTGCTAAGTGTAACACTCTTGCTTCTGTATTTATTTACCCTTGTCTGACCCCTTGTTTTTGCCAACAGCATCCTCCTTGGTGTTGTTCAGTCTCTCAGTCGTGTCCAATCCTTTGTGACCCCATGGACTGCAGCACTCCAGGCTTCCCTGACCTTCGCCATCTCCTGGAGTTTGCTCAAGTTCCTGACCATTGAGTCAGTAATGCTCCTAGGAGTGTCCTCCTAGGAGATCTCCAAGATGTGCTTTTGCTTCAGGGTCAGAAGCTCAGGATAGGAAGCTGTTCTGCTAGGATGCAGGAGGTCTACAGCCAGACAGCTCCTGGGGACTTGGGAAGGAAGGGATATGAATGAGGAGACATAGCCGGCAAGAACCTCACGTGGTTTTGTAACCCTTGGCCCAGAGCCCTGGGAATTGCATCTAGAATGGTAAATAGGAAGCCATCTTCTGAAAAAGCATAAGTGTTTCTGTGACTTCCAGTTAAAGCCAAGAACTTAATAAATTCAGAATGAAGGCATAAAAGAAACTCTTAAAGCACTAATTTAGAAGATAGCACATATCACAATTAAGTTATGAAGCCAGGGATAATCGAAAGAAAAATTATTTACATGGTATCAGAAATAAAGCATAAGAAAACCCACGTATGACATAGATGAGTGATTGTGCTATTAAAACTGTCATTTTGGGATTCTTTGGTTTGAGAATATCGTGTTTGCTTTGAAACACAAAATGCGAAGGAAAAAAGATGGAAAAAGAGTGCAAAGTGTACATTCAACAATGAGCAACGTAACAATACCACAATCTGACACCATTAGCCGTCATTTACTTGAATCAGAGTATTAAAGTAACAAGGGTGAAAGAAGCCCAGTCTGTCCAGTAGAAGGTTTAATTTCAGGGTAACTCTAAGGAAATGCAGTGGACTTCAGGTAAATAGTTACACTTTTGGAAAAATGAAGTTAGTTGATATTAAAGCTATGTGTTTTATAGTCTTGGATATAATTTTTATTGTTTTAATCACCTATTTTCAAATTAAAATACTGTTGCCTAAGTGGTACTAGTAATGAATCAGCTGCCTTTCTTTGAATGGAAATGAAATGCTTTTTAAAGATTATTTAAAAATATGACGAAGGATGGTGCGGTTTGTTCAAATCAATTAGTTAACCCATTCTGTGTAATCCTGTAGGGAATACAGATGGGAACATAGACGTGAGAGTTAATTGCTAGCTTTAATTTAAAAAAAAGAAAAGCACTGCTGTACATGCCTCAGTGATGTGGTAAGTCCCTGATACACCTTCTCGAGGTTGAAGATGCCATGTTGGGGAGGACTGTGTAATCTTCAGGTGTGTTATGAGAGAGGGTCAGGAGGACAAGATGCTGCTGTCTATTCTGGGGGAGGGAGGAACATGTGCAGGTATGGAGGTATAAGCAGACCCTGGTCCCACGGGGAGCTGCTAGTATAAGGAGGGGTTGGGGCTGTGGTTTAAGGTGATATTAGCGCTTGTGGGTAAGGCTGTTGTAGATTGCAGAGACACACTCCTAAATGAAAATGAGCAGAGTCTGAGCAGTGGAATACACAGTCCTGTATACAGACGGTCATTCTCCCTCTTCTACCTCTGTATTTTAAGAGGATTAATTAACTGAATTTTACAGCCATCTAAATCCTGATCTTTTCTGCCAAAGGCAATCTTCATTAATCTTTCATTAATCTCATTCCATTCACTGGAGAAAGTCTCACCATGTTGACCCAAGAGTCAAAGCAAAGTTAACTGAAAATCGTCCTCTTTAAATACAGCCCCCAACTCCTCCTCCAAATTCCTTATATCCTGCAGACTCTTAAGAACTGTGTTAAGTAATATTCCTGAGTTGTTTGGATGTTTGTAAGGAATAAGCAGGAATATTTAAAAGGTGAATAAGTTAAAAAGAAGAGTTAAAAGTATTGTGTTCAGTCTTATGATTTCCTTTCGCTAAAAGTTCTCAGCTTTAGAGATTAAGCACTTCAGGTCTAGAAATTAAAAAATAAAATAATCAACAGAGGCAGTTGCAATGCCTCTTGAATCTCTCATTGTGAGAGTCTTCGTTTGGAAAGCGCAGGAACCAGGAGGCATCCTGTTCTGAAGACCCCCCATCAAAGTTGTAAAGAGAAAATAGGGAGAGATGTGCTTTCTCAGAGGAGATTGATATCTGCCTTTCACCACTGTCATCTTTTTTCTCAGCTAGTAGCATGTGGCTGATAATACAGTTTAACATAATTTGTCTACTTTGGCAAAAATAGAAAAGCATATTCTATAGAGACAATTACATTTGATAACAAAAAATCATTTGCTAGATAGGAAAATAAAGTTGAGGAAATAACTGTTAGCAAGGTATATCTTTCCTTGTGAGTGTAATTTTAAGTCTCAAAATGCTTGAGGGAAAGATTCAAGTGAATGTCATTAAATGGCAATTGTCATGTTTTAGGAAATAGCAAGAAGCAACCTTGAGACTGATTGGATCTTATAATAACTTGACTTTTGAAATCCTGAATTTAATAATTGGAATAGCTATAAAGTTTATATACATATTGACTTTTAAAAGTGAAGGTATCATGATATGAGTTGATGAATCTGATTTTAGTTAAATGAATTGGAGTTTAGTTAATAATATTGAGTCAATTTCTTCTCTAAAAATTAAGGCTTAAAAATTGTGAATACCACTGTATTATATTCTTAAATCAATTTATAGCTTTTACCAGTGTTGCTTCATTTGACTTTGTATTATTTTTTTCCTAATCTTTGGCCTCTGTGTAATTGTATACCTTGGCTGAGATGGTAAAGAATCTGCCTGCAATGAGGGAGACCCAGGTTCAATCCCTGGAATGGGCAAATCCCGTGGAGAAGGGAACGGCAACCCACTCCAGTATTCTTGCCTGCAGAATCCCCATGGACAGAGGAGCCTGGCGGGCTATAGTCCACGGGGTCGCAAAGAGTCGGGACATGATCGAATGACTATCACTTTCACTCAGGTGTAGAAGAGCTACATAAAAATATTTCTAAGTAAGATTTCCCCTAAAATGTTTGAATTTGTTTTTGCTTTCTCCTGAATCTCATCAGATAAAAATAGAGGCTACCATCAGACATTTTTCTGTGCATTATTTTTAGACTTGACTTCTTTACCTTGATCTAGCCTATCCAAATTAGGATTTTATTCCAGGATTTCCACATTATTTTAAATGATAAGACAACAGAAATCTACAGAGATAAGGCATTTTTGTAATAGTAATAGAAGGGAAAAGTATATCTGCCAATGCACTTTGTGACCTGTTTTCATCTCTTCATGAATAA
The DNA here is from genome assembly GCF_963930625.1 of Muntiacus reevesi. Lineage (NCBI taxonomy): Eukaryota > Metazoa > Chordata > Mammalia > Artiodactyla > Cervidae > Muntiacus > Muntiacus reevesi. The sequence goes on along the minus strand of NC_089254.1, from coordinate 82,480,484 downwards.
AAAAGTATTTGAATCTACTGTTGCAAGTATAATAATATGAGTGCTGTTCTCAGTTTTTCATGGTTGTTAATAAAAATATCCTAGCAAAATTGAAATGAAATATATGTGATAAACATTTCTTTCATACACTCAAAAACGCTTGTTGAATTCCTTCTAAAAATACCAGTTAACAACGAAGGTACAAAAATGACAAGATTTTATCTTTTCACTCAAGGTAAAATGACAACATTTTATTCTTTTCCTCACAGTGCTTGGTGTGGTCAGGAGACAGGCATGTAAACAAAATATGATGAATGGTATAATTAATGTGTGTCTTTGAGGTTATTTATGAGGCAGAATGTGAGCACGTGGATGGCAGTATCTTAATTTGGTACTGGACAGTCTGCATGGATTTCTTTAATGCTCATCCCCTCCACATTAGAATGACTTGAGGAGCTTTAAAAACCACTGGATTCCTGGGCCCCACTTCAGACTAAGTGAAACGGCCTGTGGATGTGGGGCCTAGTGTCTGTTTTGTAACAGCTTCCCATGTGATGGCTGAGACTCAAGGACCCCTGACCTGAGAGTTCATTTGAGGACTTCATGCCATGGTCATATGTAACTGTAGAGGAGCCTGGAAAACAGTCTTGCTGTGTGCCCAGAAGAAGAAATGATTTGGAAGAATGGAAACTCAGTCCTCTTTTGGAGCTTCCGTGAAGGTTCTGAGGAGGACAGTTCCTGAATTTTGGAAGCTGCACAGAAATTTAGCGAGCTGGAGGAAAACGACATGTACAGAGGCACGAGGAGAATGAAATGGCTTGGTATCCGTGGGGGTTGTGTTTTGCTGAACTAACAGATGAGACTACAGAGTTAGGAAAGAACGTGAATGTTAAGGACCTTGTCTGCTAGTTGGGAGAGCTTGGGATTATCACATAATGGAACACTGTTGGTCTGTGAGCGAAGGAAATGACAGGAGCGAGTTGGGATTCTGGAAAGATCGCTCTCTGTGGTCTAAAGAATGGATTGCATGTGGCCCACCCCCTGTCTCACTTGACCTGTGGGCATGGCCAGCATTGCTAGAGACAAAAATGGAACATGACCTACATGTTAATCATGAGAGTAGATTTAAGGTTCTTCTTCTTGCCCTACTGTACTCCTGTTTTCCTCTGTTGGCTTATGAAGTTTCTAGACAACTGGATTTCCCTTGGACATCTCTCTTCATATTCTCTTGGATCCATACCCTGTATAATGCTTCAGAATCCTACTCTGTTCCCTCACTTGGAGCTTTAACCTGAGTCAGAGCACTTGACCACCAGCCCACCTTAAAAGGCACGTGTGCATGCTCAGTCGTGTCCATCTCTTTGCAACCCCATGGGCTGTAGCCCTCCAAGCTCCTCTGTCATGGAATTTTCCAGGCAAGAATACCAGAGAGGGATGCCATTGCCTCCTCCAGCAGATCTTCCCAACCCAGGAATCAAACACACATTTCCTGCATTGGCAGGCAGATTCTTTACCACTGTACCACCTGAGAAGCCCTTGTCTTAAAAGGGATATGATGAAAGCCCAGGAATTCAAGCAGAAAATGGAACCAACTTGAGTCTGTAGTTTAAGACATACTGTTCTCTAGAACTATGGGTACCATCTACCTATTCCTCTCCCTCACATTTTATAGAAAAAATAGTATGCTTTAATTGCTCTCTTCCATTTACATTGCTGATATTTCTCTGACACAACATTTATATTAACCCTGGTCTTATAGGGGCATCGCTGATTCGAGTTTCTTTCAACATAATACCCATTCTGTTCAGATACTGATCCAGGCTGTCTGTATATGGCAGTCTCTCTTTCTATGGAGCAATGTAGTGGGGTGAAGGCATATGTGGGGAAAAATCAAGCATTCCATTGTGTACCTGATGGAATCAGAATGTTAGTTGTCTATGATGGTAGGTGGTAGTCGATGTCTGAAATTTCAACAAGAGATCAGAACTGGAGATTTCGGAAATCATTTTGATAAAGATAGTATTTTAAGTCATGAGACATGATGAAATCACACTGGTAGAGTTTGGACCTCCAAAAAAGGAAGGCACAGGACAGAGGCCTGCGGACACCAGGATTTAGAGACTGCACAAAGGGCAAAGAGCCAGCGATGGAGGAGGAAGCCAGAAAGGGTGGTGTCAGGAAAGTCACGGGAAGACATTTCAAGGAGAGCGGTTACCCATGCCACATGACAGCAAAGTGACCCCTGAGTTTGACGAGTGGAAGACACTGTTGACAGGGGAAGCTTTTCTAGAGTGTTGGGGAGCAAACCTGATGGGAGTGGATTAAGAGAAGAACCAGGAAGGTAAAAAAGAAGTGTTAACAGGAAAACTTTAGGGAATCAGCTAGCAGTGAAGAATATTAGTCAAGAAATTCTTGCTATCTAGTATATTGAATCATTTTATTTTAAAAAAAATTTATTGAATGCTTGCTATGTGTCAGGCTCATAGCATCAGACTTGACTCTTAGTTGTCTATTGCTTTCAGGTTTTTAGAAATATATGGCCCACAGAACCTTGATTTCTTCTGGTAGGTGGTCAGGAAAACTTGTTCTTACAAAGCACTTTTTAAAAAGAAGAAACTTGAAAAAGCTAAAGAACAGGGATTGATGTATGCTTACAAAGAGTATTCTGTGAATTTAATACTTTCAGCTGATTATTGGGGTCATGATATCCTGAATCCTCTGCTTAAGACCAGAAAGAGATGAAATACTTCCATTTACCCTAATCACTTTAGATAGAGCAGGGCCAGTTGATCATTATCTTAGTAAGATTTTCCTTGTGTAATGGGTAACAGTGATGTTTTTAGCTATTAATATTTGTTACAGACTGGTAGAAAGTCCTATTGTTAAATGTATAAAAATGATGTCGTATCCTATTTGCAAAGTGTTTTCATGATTCTGATGTGAATGTCTCCAGATGAATGGCCTTTATATCTTGTTTTATGAAGCCTCATCACACGTTTGTGAACTTACTATGTACATGGTATGGTACCAAGAGGAACAGTGTTTGAAAAATATAAATAGACTTGCTACCTTGTTTGTTTGTTTGAGAAATCACATGCTGTTAGGACTGTTGCACTGAAAAGTATTGCAGTGATGTTTTTTTTAAATTTCACTATGCTTATTTTGAGTATCACTTTCTTTCACCTTGTTCATATGGATCAGCTCTTCTTTCCACTCTTTTTGTGGCAGACTTCTGTATCTGAAACTTCTCAAAATCGGTAGGTTCAAAATACTATTTTTTTCTCATCTCAAACCTGGTTCTACTTATCTCTATTCATCTTTCCAACTCATAACCAGGAGCTGTTCCTTTTTTACTGCCTTCAGTCCAGACAATAGCCTGGCACTATCACTTTCTCTCTCTGTTGTATTGTCTGTTCCTGTCTTAATTCCACATCCATCCCCATAGCTAGAAGCTTCAGTACCTCTCATATGTAGCATGATAGTAACCTTTCACCCGCTTCCCTCTTCCAATCCTATGTATCTTTTTGCCAGATTAATTTATTGAAGTGTTACCCTGTTTTCTTCATAACCCATGGCTCAGACGGTAAAGAATCTGCCTGCAATGCAGGAGGCCCAAGTTCAATCCCCGGATCAGGAAAAACCCCTGGAAAAAGAAATGGCAACCCACTCCAGTATTCTTGCCTGGAGAATCCCATGGACAGAGGAGGCTGGTGAGCTACAGTCCATAGTGTAGCAAAGAGTCGGACATGACTGAGTGACTTTCACTTTTCACCATCCTGTTCTCTTCATGACCCAACTTTGAATAGGGAAAAAAGTGTGGTGGCTTTCTTAGATTCTTCCGCAGATTCTCCCCCTGTAGCTCTTCTCTACATAGCTCCTGTGCAGGGTGAGCCAAGTCACCGCCTGTTCCTCGTTAGCACCCTGTATTGTGACTTTTCATGTTGTCTCACTTTACTCTCTTCACTTGGAATCCTTCTTCTCCATTCTTGAAAATGCAAGAAAATTCCACTTCCACAAATCCTGCCCTCACTCGTTTTTCTTACATATCGCAAGAGGTGGGGCAATTCCATGAGGAATATACCGTTCCCTATCATACGCATGTGTATTAATGTTAGTTGCTGAGTCCTGTCCAACACTTTGCAACCATAACTGCTGTCATTAGACTGTATTGTGAGAGGTCTTGGGTGTGTAAGGGGAACACACAAGGTCATAGGCACTGACTGAGTCATTCCTGTCACACGTACTTCACTGACCAGCAAGGGAGTGGTACAGATTGACCCGTCCTTCTTGGTGAAAGGTAACCCTAATTTAAACATTTCTGTCCATGGACTGAAAGCATCCTCTTTATATTTGAAGTCATCTGTTCCTTATATTTTGATTAGACTGATTACAGAATATCTCAAGTGTATTTCTCTCTCATACCTATTTTTCTCTGTGCAAAGATTTTTGTCACACACCTTTTAACACAGAATTATCCACCCCCCCCACCCCGCCCCACCATGGTCACCTCCTCATACCTAGAATATGAGGGCTGAGGTCACTTTAATTTCGTCTGACTCTTTGCGACCCCATGGATTGTAGCCTGCCCGTCTCCTCAGTCCATGGAATTTTCCAGGAAGGACTACTGGAGCGGGTAGCCATTCCCTTTTCCAGGGGATCTTCCCGACCCAGGGATCAAACCCAGGTCTACTGCATTATTGGCAGATTCTTTACTCTCTGAGTCACCAACTGTTGTTCAGTCGTTGTTGTGTCTGACTCTTTGCAACCCCGTGGACTGCAGCATACCAGGCCTCCCTGCCCTTCACTATCTCCCAGAATTTGTTCAAGCTCATGTCCATTGAGCCGTGATGCCATCTCATCCTCCATCACCCCCTTCTCCTCCTGCTCTCAATCTTTCCTAGCATCAGGGTTGTTTCCAATGAGTCAGCTCTTCCTACCAAGTGATCAAAGTATTGGAGTTTCAGCTTCAGCATCATTCCTTCCAATGATAATTCAGGGTTGATTTCCTTTAGGATTGAATGCTTTGATTTCCTTGCAGTCCAAGAGACTCAAGAGTCTTCTCCAACACCACAGTTCAAAAGTATCAATTCTTCAGTGCTCCGCCTTCTTTATGGTCCAACTCTCACATCCATACATGACTACTAGAAAAACCATAGCTTTGACTACACAGACTTTATTGGCAAAGTAATGCCTCTGCTTTTTAAATACACTGTCCAAGTTTATCCTAGCTTTTATTCCAAGGAGCAAATGTCTTTTAATTTCATAGCTACAGTCACCATCTGCAGTGATTTTGGAGCCCAAGAAAATAAAGGCTGTCACTGTTTCCACGTTTGCCCAATCTATTTGTCATGAAGTGATAGGACTGAATGCCATGATCTTAGCTTTCAAATGCTGAGTTTCAAGCTAGCTTTTTCACTCTTAACTTTCAGCCTCATCAAGAGGCACTTTAGTTCCTCTTTGCTTTCTGCCATTATATTGGTGTCATCTGCCTATCTGAGGTTGTTGATATTTCTCCCAGCAGTCTTGATTCCATCTTGTGATTTCATCCAGCCCAGCATTTTGTATGATAAACTCTGCATATAAGTTAAATGACAGGGTGACAATATACAGTCTTGATGTACTCCTTTCCCAATTTTTGAACCAGTCCATTGTTTCAAGTCCAGTTCTAACTGTTGCTTGTTGACCTGCATATAGGTTTTTCAGTGGCAAGTAAGGTGGTCTGGTATTCCCTCCTCTTTAAGAATTTTCCACAGTTTGTTTGTGATACACACAGTCAAAGGATTTAGCATAGTCAATGAAGCAGAAATAGATGTTTTTCTGGAACTCTCATGGCTTTTCGATGATCCAGCAGATGTTCGCAATTTAATCTCTGGTTCCTCTGCCTTTTCTAAATCCAGCTTGTACATATGGAAGTTCTTGGTTTACAAACTGTTGAAGCCTGGTTTACAAGATTTTGAGCATGACCTTGCTAGTGTGTGAAACGAGTGCAATCGTGTGGTAGTTTGAATATTCTTTGGCATTGCCCTTCTTTGGGATTGGAATGAAAACTGACTTTTTCCAGTCCTGTGGCCACTGTTGAGTTTTCCAGATTTGCTGGCATATGGAGTGAAGCACTTTAACAGCATCATCTTTTAGAATTTGAAATAGCTCAGCTAGAATTCTATCACCTCCACTAGATTTGTTTGCAGTAATGCTTCCTAAGGTTCACTTGACGTCACACTCCAGGATGATTGGCTCTAGGTGAGTGATCACACCACAGTGATTATCTGGGTTATTAAGACCTTTTTTGTACTTGCCATTTCTTCTTAATCTCTTCTGCTTCTGTTAGATCCTTGCTGTTTCTGTCCTTTATTGTGGCCATCTGTGCATGAAATGTTCCCTTGGTATCTAATTTTCTTGAAAAGATCTCTTGTCTTTACCATTCTGTTGTTTTCCTCCATTTCTTTGCATTGTTCACTTAAGAATTTTTTCTTATCTCTGAGCCACCAGGGAAGCTAACATAGCCTTACACACCTCTTTTATTGCATTGTAACAACTTGAGCATATTAAAATATTTGAATATTTGTACCATTAATTATACTGTAATATTTCATGTATTTCCTGTTGGGGGACTCATGGCAAGTGATCAACAGAGTGAAAGCTAGGGGTGAGGTGTTGTGAAGGAGTAAGTGGTGGTTATGTTGAACCTTCAGGTCAAAGTACAAGATTCAGACCCTGGCCTTTCCAAATATTAACTGTGTGACTTTACCCTAGAAAAGAGCTTAAAACTATCGGTGCTTCAGATATTTCATCATTAAACTGGGATAATGATAAGAACTATTCCATATGGTTGCTCTGAGGTTTAGATGCAGTAATGTTTACAAATGCTTAGAATGGTTTCTGACATATAGTGCTGTATAAATTTATTCTTATTAGTCCTGAGGAGACTAAAGTTATAAACTGCACCGCAGAGTTCTCTATAATCACTAATAGTGTCTGTGTTATTTTACTTTGTATTAAAATCTATTTCATTGTTATTTCATTAATGTGAATGTATATTTACTTATTTTATTGAGGGAAGTGTAGTTAGTAAATAATTGCTTGAAAATGTGAGCTCATGACTTCTGTCTAGAAGATAAAGTTTTAATACCAAATGGAATACTAAAGAAAAGTTCATGATGTGTAAAAATTTGCAAAGTAATACCTACCATTTTAGAGAATATATATGACTATTCTCCAGGCCATCAAAGTCTTCTGGTTTTTATGTTTGAGGTTAAATTTCTTATGTTCTTACTTTTGAACTTTTTGATCCATTATTTAATATAGTTTAGTTCAGATCACATAGGGCAATTTTATATCTAATTAACTCATTCATCTTTCTCCTACTTTTAAGTAGTAATGACAGGGAAGTGTAGTTTGGGAAATTCATTTTTAAGACTCTCAGAACTGTGCTACAAGAATCCGTGGCAGAACTGCTATTTCTGAGTCAGGTTCCTTATACATAATTTAGAAAGTAGATATAAGAGTGTTCTCTAAAAGCTTTGCCTCCAGCAAGAGAGTGGTACCTGATTCATACATAACATCATACAGGCAATGTATTGCTCTCCAGAGTATGGGAATAACTTCATTTCCTTATGTTCTTTTGGTTGTATGAAATTGCACAAAGAGTTTTAGTTACCTTGTAGTTGCTGGCTAATTGTCAATGATCAGAATAGCAGGGAGGAAGATTTTTTTGTTTGTTTCTTTTTTTGAGGGAGAGTGCTTCATGGAAGATGAGTCAGTCTGGAGGGATGTTAGGGTCCAAAAACCTTTCAAATACAGGTAGTGGTATTCTCTGTATTTATTGTATGTTAAAACTGGGAGTAGTTACATGAATCCCACCATTGGAGATGGATTGGTTTAGGTCTCTTGTCAGGGTGGTAGGATGAACTAACAAGGGTCATATGTTGCAGTGTGAGGTAGAGGTCATAAATATCTGAGAAGCTGAACAATTAGAAGACAACTTTGAGAGAGTTGTCATCAGACAATGCCTGCTTTGTTACTTGGTGGGTAGGTAGGTCATCTTCACAGAAGATCCGGAGATTGTTCTGGGCAGCGAAGGTAAGAGCATCCCAGGCAGGAGAAACACAAGCAAAATACAAGATTGGAAAAATTTAATGTGTTTTGTGTATAATGGGCAAACTAATTTGTATAGATAATGTAACCGTCTGAGAGGTTAAAAAGTGAGATTGGTACAAAATAGGGTGGACCTGAAAACTAAGCCAAGCTATCTGGGTAGCATGTTTCATTCATATCCATTCGTCCCTGTTCACTTACCCCCATCCTTCCGTCACCCGCTCTTTACTCCTCCTCCTCTTCTAAGCTCTTACTCTGATCAACGGTAGTGAGAATCGTGTGTGGAAGTAGGGAGCCGTGATAAAGAGTAGACTGTAAGAAGGGCAATTCAGTCTTCGTTGAGGCCATTGTTAGATGCCTGAAAGTAAAGACTGCCATCAGTGGAAGGTGAAGAACTGGGACTTGGGGGAGAGGGCACAGCTAGGTGCTAACTTGCAGCAGTGTATTGAGAAGCAGCTACAGACAATAGCGAAGAACCAACTGTGTGTGCTTAAGGGCTGAGAGAATGAAGGGGTGAAGAGAAGGAAAACAGCAGGAACAGTCAATGAGGTAGAGTAGCAACCATCTTCATGATAAATAATTTGATCCAAGGAATGGTAGAAAATTAACAGATCTGTTGATAAAGTAAATGAGTTTTCTAATACTTCAACTTTTGATCAGGATTTTTCAGCTGTGTTACAAAATCCATGCATATTTGGCACTGTCAAATAAATCATTGGGCTATTGGAAAATTATATGAAAAAACAGAAATAAAAAGGAAAATCATATAATAAATTGTTGGGCAGGGTGTTCTTTTGGAATCGGTGCTATGATTGTGCCAGTTACTTCTCTATATCTCCAGATATATAGATAATATAAATAGAATAACCAGCAAAAGAATTAATCTCAGAGAAAACATTCAGTGTATATAGCAGTGCAAATCCTAGTCTACTTGTATTTTTCATACTAAAAGATGAGGATGAATATTACAAGAAAATAACAGAATATAATTTCTTTGAAAAGTCATGTGCCATAATTTGACTGGGGACTCAGAAAAAACTAATTTTTTTTCCAGTGGGAGAAAGAAGGGCACGATTGACTAGGGTTAGCACGTACAAAGACATTATTATGGAAAAAACACAGCTATTAATCCTTCTTTTTAGTGATTGACAATATTAATGTGAAGACAATTACCCTGGCTCTCGAAAATAGATTAATCATAGAGGGCAATGATGCTAAACAGTGCTATGAAAAGTACTTTTTATAAAAGACTTTTTTTTTCCTTGAAGATATGAGCAAATTTAATGAATTCAAGTGTTTGATGTTTGCAGCTTTTAAAGCATTAGAATGATATCACATATTAATACTATAAAATGAAGCTGTTGGGTGAAACTTTGTAAGATTATTCTCATACTGTTTAAACTTTTCTTACCTATAAAATAGTTGTCTTCCAGTGAAGTCTTTGGGTCTTCCTGAGGACTTCCGCAAAGGGAGATTTGTTGATTTGTAGGACCTCTTCTCAAACTGCTTCTGTGGAGCTTGAGAGGACTGGGCCCCAGAGAGCCCAGGATTTGAGAGGTGCAAGTCAAGACTAATCCATGTTTTCTATTCCTCAAAGTTCATTTTTTAATATTTCCATTGTAGCAATCCTTTCTGATACTGTCAACCAGGAAAGACATATCTTCCATCACTGAATTCCCACAGTCCTTGATCAGTAGTTTCTTGTGGCAGTTCTATTCTGTTTTAAATACGTTTTTTAAAACTGTTTTCTGTATGAAGTGTGAACTCGTAGAAAGCCCACTACTTCTGTAGCTACTGAAGAGCCTTCAGTAGTACTGGCTGTATAGTAGGTGTAGAAGAAACAACAGTTGGTAAAGTAATCTGTGGATCATTCAGTCAGCATTTTTCAGAGTTTAGGTCATTTCCAGAGCCAGTGTCCTTTCACGAAGAATTCAGCGCATCTCTGAAAGGGTAAAATTGATAATGTGTAGGTATGAGGTGACCATTTTCTATTGCTTATGTTTGAAAACTTATGCAGCCTCTTCTAGAACAAATGAATAGAGACTTCTATGAAGAAGATTCTCCTAGAGCCATGATTCTTTATGTCTTTTGAATTAACCACCCCTTTGGGTAAGCTATGAAATTCAGACGATTCCTCAAGGAAAAAAAATGCATACCTCGCCAAATTTTGTTCCCAAGTTGGATGGTTCAGACTCCTAAATGGTCCAGGTTAGGAACATTTTAGCCAAGAGAATTCTGAATGTAGAAACAGTAATTCCCATGTAATGAGTAGAAAGAAAATAAAAGTACTAAATATTTGTCAAGACAGTGAAATATTTTGAATATTGAAGTGGTAAAATGTTCTGTGTGATAGACACTGGAGGTGTTGCACAGAGTCAAGATATGTATGGGAATCTTTTATGGTCAGGGCTAAATGACCCTCTGTAAAGACCTGAAGAATATTCCGTACTAAGAAAAGACATCTGTGAGGTATAAGTAGTCAATTGTCACATAAAGCATTGAAATCAGGAATCTAAAGTAAAAGAAAGTGAAATTAAAAGATGTCTTTGTGGAGTGAAGCTTGCCTTTGGCCCCAGCCACCAACTCCACACTCCACAAATTATCCTCATTGTCTTGATCTGAGAGACCAAATGAGATGCTAGAGATGGATGCGTCACCAGCATTTAAAAGTGTGATGAATAGATACATCTATTAAAGTATTCTTTTGGGGTTTTTTCCTGCTTTTTTGTTTGAAGAGAAGGAGTTAGAGGAGATAGTGTGTAAAACCAAGTTTTCATAAAAGAAAAATAGTTATTCTCATCAAAATAATGTATACAACTGTGTTGGCCAACTGAAATGAAGTGATTCTAGGTTTCACTGCATGACTGTAGTTGGATTGGTTGTGGGTTGTGAAGGAAAGAGAGGTCACAAATGACATGTTGACTTTGGGCTTGAACACATGGTAATTAGGTGTTCCAATTATATCACATGGCATTGCTCATGAAAGGAGTGACTGGGGTGGGAAGCTGGAAAGCAAGATTCTGTTTGGGGTATTTAGATGGGGTATGCGTCTTGTCTTCATGCAAGTTGAAATGGTAGGTGGTAGTTCAGTTGCTCAGTCATGTCCAACTCTTTATGACCCCATGGATTGCAGCACACCAGGCCTCCCTGTCCTTCACTATCTCCCGGAGTTTCCTCAGATTCATGTATATTGAGTCAATGATGCCATCCAACTATCTCATCTCTCTCGCCCCCTTCTCCTCCTGCCCTCTCTTTCCCAGCATCGGTGTCTTTTCCAGTGAGTTGGCTGGTTTGATCTCCTTGCAGTCCAAGGGACTCTCAAGAGTCTTCTCCAGCACCACAGTTCAAAAGCATCAGTTCTTTGGCACTCAGCCTTCTTTATGGTCCAACTCTCACATCTGTACATGACTACTGGAAAAACCATAGCTTTTACTATATGGACCTTTGTCAACAAAGTGATGTCTCTGCTTTTTAATACACTGTCTAGCTTTTTTTAATACACTGTCTAGCTTTTTTTCCAAGGAGCAAGTGTCTTTTAATTTTATGGCTGCAGTCACCATCTTCAGTGATTTTGGAGTCCAAGAAAATAAAGTCTGGTAGGCAGTTGAAAATAAAAGACTGGTACTCTGGTGAGAAGTTGGAGTTATAGATACATACTTGAGGGTTATCAGTGAATAGATGGCTATTTATGGCTATAGGCTTTGAGGAAAGGACCAAAGAAGTGAACATATAGATTAAAGAGGTCTATGGCCCCAATGCAGTGTTAATGAAAGTTAATTTCTCATGGGAGCACACCACCAATGTAATCATGGAAATTAAAAGGAAATTTGTTGCCTTATTAAATTTAGTTTGGAAAATTCCGAAAGTGAGGTACATTGTTGAAGTTACACAGTCCAGGACTGGTGAGGGGAGGTAGATGTGTTTATAAAAGGGCAAAATATGGTGTTAAAGCTGACCAGTGCCTTGACGGTGATGGTGACTGTACAAACCTAGACGCGTGATAAGTTGAATAGAAGTCAATACACACAGATACATGTGCATGAGACTAAGGAAACTGGAATAAACTGGATGAGAGTGTCAGTATTCTGGTTATAGATGATGGTCTGGTTTTATAAGATGCTACCATGGGGAAAACTGGGCAGTACAGTGGATATCTCTCAAGTATCTCTTACAACTGCATGTGAAACCTCAACTGAGAAATCAACCTTTAAAAAAGCATTCATAAAAATTATACAAACTTTCTCATGTTATGAAAAACAAAGGTGATAATCAAAAGAAGACAAACCATATGGGACATGGAATGGTAAACTAAAATTCAACCAGCTGATTTATTAATACCTCCTTGAATTCTAACGTGTTGTCTTTATTGTATTAGCTTTTCCTTTTTTAAAAAAAAATGTTTGGAAATATGTTTTTCTAGTTTCACAAAATAACACTGTAGTCATCAAAGTTAATATCCTTTCTGTCTCTGAGAGACTGCTATTAAGAGACAGTTTAGTGTAGCAGCACTCTGTTTTTCTTTGTGTTTTTTCAGACAAAATGCAGTGAAGGCGTTAATATTTTTTCGATTGTATTTATTTGGCTGCATCGGGTCTTAGCTGCAGCACGTGTGATCTTCCTTGTGTTACATAGGGTCTTTTGTTGGGGTGCAGGGACTCTCTCGGTGGTTGTGACATGCGGGATCTTAATTTCCCAACCAGGGATCGAACCCGTGTCCCCTGCATTGTAGGCTGTACCCCACCACCACCAGGGAAGTCCCAAGGCATTAATATTTTTTAAAAGTGATGGAAAACTCTCAGAAAGCACTGATAAACCCCAGAAGTAACTCAAACTACTCCATTTAAAATTAGGTAAGAGCTGTTAATATAGAGATAAAGATGTTAAATAATATTTTGTGGTGAAATTTGAAGAATTTCTAAGATTTTAAGATGTTAAATGCTATTTCTTGGTAGCACTCTTAACTCTTTACATGCAAGGAACCATTTTGTTTCTTTGTGGAAAAATATTTATCAGCATTTAAGCAAAGATGAGAGGATATCTCATATTATGTTTACTGTATTTGAGCTACTATAGTTAAACAAAATTTTGTTTTTAATTTTAATTTTGTTCTTTAAATTTTTATTTTTAGGACCATGACTTTGGTTACCTGGAATAGACATTTATCACATTTTCTTTTCCTTAATAATTATATTAGTTTTTAATATAAATCATTTTGACTTTATACACAGTGAAGAGAAACTTGTTTAATTATTAATATTAATTAAAATAAAAAGTATATTCATTTTTGAGATGACATAGAAACTCCTTTATAGCAAGGATTTAGTTTAGGAAAATCCTATTATTAATCTCGTTTTTAAATGAACTTAGTTTTTTAAAATCAACTTACAGACATTTTTTAGAGAGTTAACCCCAGATCTGCCTGTTTGTTTATTTACAAGTTAGATAGATGAATGGACAGACAGAAATCTTTATGTCCATCTCGCCTGTTGTTTTTGATGGAGACAGACACGGTGACCATTATGAAGTTCTGCTTAAAATCTCTTGGTGAATTTCCAGTGCGTTAAGAACCAATTCCAACCTTCTTCATTTGGCTTAGGCATTTAAAGCAGCCCTGCCTCTCTCTCCAACCCCACCTCTCATTGCCCTTCCCTTTTCCCCCCTGCCCCAGTCCATCCCCCACACCAATGTCTGATCTCATCTCCAGATGTTTGGTCCCCTTTTACTAGAGCATCTTTCCTTCTTCTTGACTTTTCATATAGTGCCTTCTGACAGGACCATCCTACTGACCTACTCATTTTTTTTCAGAATTTTTCTTTTTTATGGCCTTTTTTTTTTTTAATGTAGCATGGTTTATATGTAGTTCTTCAACAAATGGACAAGTCAGTCTACATTATCCCAGGTGTCTAATGTTGTACTCAGCACTAATCCAATTTTTAGATGGACTTTTACTAAAGTATGGTTGAATTGTGAGGTCTAGGCTTCTTGATGATGGAAGTGAGAGAGGGGAAGGAATTAAAATGGAGAGGAACATCAGTCTGATCTATGTCTGTCACCCACCCAGGGCCTCCCACACTGTGCATGGCTCACAGGAAGAGGTTTTATAAGGAACCAATAAAGAGAGAGAAGGAATCATGAGGAAAAGTTAAAGGAAGCTATAGAAAAAAAGTTAAGGGTTATTTCAGTGGAGAAGTTAAAGTAATTTTCCATGTAGATGGAAATATCTTTAAAAATGAGGCTAACATGCTAAGCTTTCAATCAAATTTAGAATGAGAGAACGGAATTCTAATGTGGTGCCAGCCTGTAAAAGGATTTCTTGGCAGTATGAGCCTGTTGGTACTAGAATGAGGAGCATATGAAGATTTAAATGGTAGAAAGTGATAGCAGTCAATCAAATAGTACTTTGATAGTTTAGCACTAACAGAAACTTATTATACAAATGAAATATTTTTTGAAAGAGCAAGGAAATTAGTGAAACATTAGTATCTCACTCTCCAGAAGTGCATTCTGGGAATTTGAAAGAACAAGAGATTTATCTAATTGGAACTATTTAGGACTGACATTAATGGAGGTGGAAGAATGAACTGAACTGAATAAACTTAATTACAACTTCATGCATCCTCAAGGAAACAAGGACTTCTTGGCTTAGATTTGTTAGGGATATATTAGGCAAAGGATTATTATAATTAGAGTTTTTGGTAAACCGAACTATTAACCTTAGCGATCTATTACCTTTTTTTGTGAGCAAATCATAGTGAAAAGTGTCCAAGAAATTTAATTACAGTGTCAATCTAATTAAACGATTTTCTGTGTTCTCAATAGGTAGTTGAGAAGACTTATAAAGTTTTTTTGGAGTCATTTTAGCATTGCTTTAATCTCTAGGTCACTGCTGTTAAGTAATCATGTACGTGTGATTTTCTGTTTTAAGTTGGATAATGCAGATGAACAAGCAGCCCAGATCAGAAGGGAACTTGATGGCCGTTTGCAGTTGGCTGAGAAAATGGCAAAGGTAAATTGTTAACTTTGATATACTGCACCACATTTCTTTCTGTACTTAGATTTCTGTAAGGTGAAAGTTTTGTATAGATAAAGCCAGTGTAATTTTATCATTTTCTTGTTTCCATGCATACCTCTTAAGCTCAGATACATGAATGTGTATTATCTAAATGGAGCATATTATTTAGTTTACATATCCATCTTTATATGAGATGTTTAAGTTCAATGATAACTTTTGTAGGTTGTTCTTAAAGCAATGCCTAAATTTCTCAAGCTGCCAGACTTAGAAGTTTAATATTGCAGTAAGCATAGTATAATCAGAGAGAAGACCATCCTCCCTGAAAAATCATGTGCTATATCCCAAAGTATCTGGCATAGTGTTTGGCCCACAGTGGGATCAACTAATATTTGAATGGATGAAAAATATAATTTGAGGTTTGTAGTATAGAATCTCAGGATATATTAAATACAATATTTTGTTTGCTTTTATTTATAGAGTCACTGTGTTTCTGTGAACAGAAATAGATTTCAAACAAAAGCTGTGCTTGTTTTTAATACTGAGGACTCTTTTGTCTAAATCATTCTCAATAAATTGATACATTAATTTACTTCAGTAGTAAAAGTAAAATTTTAGTCCCTTAAAAGAGACTTGAAGTTATAATGCTTTGGGTCTGAGAATAAGATTTTGTTTTTCCTTTTTTCTTCTGCTTAATGAAAACTTTGAATGTGTTTTATTCAAACATAATAAAGGAGACTCTTACTCTCCTTTCTCCCCTTGTCCCTCTGATTCTGTCTTTGTCTCTCTGAAGAGTCCTCTCTATTGGGGATTTTTTCATTTTAAAAATTAAGGCACAGAATGTATATAGGAGAGTACATAGGTCTTTAGTTTATAGCTTGATAAATGTGTGTATACGCTATATAGTGAAAGTGAAGTCGCTCAGTCGTGTCCGACTCTTTGCGACCTCATAGACTGTAGCCTCTGTCCATATAGAGAGCTGTAGACTCCTCTGTCCATGGGATTTTCCAGGCAAGAGTACTGGAGTGGGTTGCCATTTCCTCCATAACATAACACACTATATAACCACCTCCCAAATCAAGACAGTGAACTTTACCAGCAGTTAAGGAGATCTGTCCCACACTGAATTTGACAATTGAAATTGAAAACCTCGAGAGAAAAATGCTTTCCCCCAAATCCTACCCTGTGTTGGAAGCTGTCTAGAAGGGCATTGCTTTTCTTGAAGAACTGAGGCTAAGAGAGAATCCGGAGAGATGTGCCTGGCACTGTGGGAAGGACTCTGGACCTGTGATCTGCATTTCTGAATTGTCTCTTTGTATTTAGATTGTACCTGAGCTGTTCACACTGTCCCAAGTTCTTCTCCAAGGGTCTGGCTGGATATGTGATAATTGAAATGAATTTCCAGAGGGGTCCAGAGTAGGATGGGGAGCCTGGGATGTGTTCTCAAGTCCATGTCTGTCGAGAAGAATGTGTTTGTACAACCTCTGGGCTGAGTCAGTGACGCACACCAGCAGCTTCTCTTTGAGGGGACCCTACTGATTCCATCAGAATGTTGATGAAGTAGAAAAAGCACGAAGAAGGAAGAAATTGAAGCCAGTGAGATTGGAATGAAAAAAAAACCCCTCAAAATATAATGTCTTTTGGTAAATAGATGTTTAATTGCTTTCTACTTTGTTTCACCAAATTGAAGCCACCTTCCTAAAATATAAGGCTATTTGTAATTTACTGACCTTGTTGTCTTAGATCTCTACCATAATCCTTTGAACCCACAAGGGCAGATGATATAATGAATTTATTTTGTAGACAAGGAGATTGAGGTTTAGCCAAGATTACTTAATGAAAGACCTCAGACATTGGTCTTTGGACTCCAGAGCTTGGGTTTGTTTTTCTAGGCCCTGATGCCTCTTCAATGTCATAAATTCAGAAACATGGTTTATTCATAGTTTAGAGTTGGCAATCAACTATTAGGAACACCTATCACACTTGGTACCTATTATTACAGGAAATCCACGTGGAACAATGAGAACTAGTGTTTTAAAGATCTGAGTGGAGGTTTGAATCTGTTCTTCCTGCACAGTCCTGGGCAAACTGTAGCAAGGATATCAAGCCAGTCAATCATAAAGGAAATCAACCCTGAATATTCATTGGAAGGACTGATGCTGAAGTTGAAGTTCCAATATTTTGGCCACCTTATACAAAGAGCCAACTCACTGGAAAAGACCCTGATGTCAGGAAGGTTGAGGGCAGGAGGAAAAGGGGGTGACAGAACATGAGATGGTTGGATGGCATCACTGACTCAATGGACATGAGTTTGAGCAAACTCCAGGAGATAGTGAAGGACAGGGAAGCCTGGTGTTCTGCAGTCCATGGGGTCACAAAGAGTCAGCAATAGAGCAGCAACTATTACACTTCACAACACAATACAGTAGCATTGAATCCACAGGGCAGAAATCTGTTTCAAGGGATATAAATATTTTTTTCTTGTTTCTTTTCTTCTTATCATTTTAATTGGAGTATAATTGCTTTAAAATGTTATGTTTGTGCTGTACAATAGCATGAATCAGCCATGTATATACATTGACTTTGGCTAAAATTATGCCTTTTAGCCAAGGCATGATTAGGAAGTAGTGATAGGAAAAATGTGGTGGCCTGGGCCAGAAAGACCTGTGGATCAAATCCATGTTTGCTGTTTCCTGGATAGATAACATTAGCAACTTATTTAACCTTTTGGCCCCTGAATTTCTCTGTTCATAAATTCAGTGAATAAATATTGAACACCTTATTAAAATGATCAGGTGCTATTTTAGGCATTTGGGATACATCCAGACAGATGTAGTTGTCTTAGGATAACATCAGACAAAAGTATCCCTGCCATGTCCTCAGAGAGCTTACATTTTGTTTGGGAGAGACTTGAAATAAGCAACAAACATGCTGTGTAACAAAATTATGGAAGGTGATCATTTGCTATTTAGAAAATAGAGAAGATGGAGTTGGGAATATGGGAGTGGAGGAGGGTGTTGACAATTTCCAGTCAAGTGATCAACGTCTGCCAGTCCTTAGCGGTACTATCTTTCTAGTACATCAGGCGTAAAAACTTGGAATCATATTTGACCCTTTTTTTGCTCATCCCATGTTTGTCAGGAAATCCATTTGTGCCTCTCTTCAGAGTATTTCCTAAGTCTGACAGTTGTCACTGTCTTCATCCTGCCACTCTGATGCATGCTTCATCTACTGGAAAGTGAAGAGCCCTTAAAGAGTGACTAAATTTGAATAATGGAAATTTTATGGAACAGATTTTTTTTTTTTTTATGTACATAATGTGTTAGGGCTGGTAATGAGCTAAGCTGTACAGAAGACCAAATTAGAACACTAAAATGGTTTATAGGAACAACTCACAGTTAAGCTACAGAATAGTGCTATTTCTGATGCTGTTCTAATTTAAAAGATCAAATTTAATATGTACATTTGGTTTTGTTTCCAAGAAAGAGGCAGGCTAAATAAAGTTTAAGAAATACTATCAACAAACCTCAAAGCTTTAAAACAGAGTTGTTGTTTTTATTCCCCCAGAGAGAAAAAGAAAATCTAGTATAGTCTATTTCCTGTAAAGTTTGAAAATGCTGATACAGTCGGGGTGATTTCTCCCAGTCTCTTCCTTGAAGTATTTTTAATGAAAGCTAAATAAGAATAGGTTTTTTTCATGTGCTGTTATTACATTTTCCTTGAAATAACACCTTGAAAATTTAGGTAAAATAACCAGTACACCGAAACTGTCAAACACATGATGTATCTGCCTTTTACTTTCCTCATATATTTCTAAAAGGCAAAACCGATGGTCATACAAATATAAAATGAATAAACAATGATTGTACTCAGTGTATAATTAATGAGCAAACTAGATAGTTATTAGAACCTAGTCTGAAGAGCATTTGAAAAGTAGGTGTTTTTAGGCAAAGTTAAGATCCAAGTAAAACCCAGTAAAAGTGATTAGTTTCCAACAAGGATTTTAAAAATAATCGTTGGATTGTCTTACTCACCAGATGCACATTACTTATATCATCACCAGGCAAAATTCTATAAAGTAACATGTAGCTTCAGCCATCTGGGATCTTATATCAGTAGTAAACAGTAAATTGGGGGCTTCCTTGGTGGCTCAGGTGATAAAGAATCCACCTGCAATGCGGGAGACCTGGGTTTCATCCCTGGGTTGGGAAGAACACCTGGAGAAGGGAATAGCTACCCACTCCAGTATTCTGGTCTGGAGAATTCCATGCACAGAGAAGCCTGGCAGGCTACAAACAGTAAATTAAACTCGGGACATTTACCCTGCATGAGTCTTGGATGGTCTTTGCTCACATATGGTATTGAAAGGATCTATTCTCTCACCTTTTTGCTATTATCTGAGTTTTGGCTGCTTTTTATGATAGCTTTTAAAATTAGTTCACAAATATAAAAATGCTTTTATGCTTTATTTTTTTTCCTCTTTTGCATGTACTGAAAAACTATCCAAATGTTATTCCCCACCTCCATCCCCCAAAGAAACCAAGTTATTACATAACTGAGTAGCTGTGTGCTTTTTTCTGAGGATGCAAACTTACTATGTGGGAATGTTGCTTCAAACTATAGAGGAAAATTAAAAGGCCACTTAAGAAGCTTTCCCGGGAAAGTTAATAATGGATGTAGATATTTAATAACTATGATAATACATTTGCAGTTTTAATATTGGTTATATGTAAATTATTTTAAAAGAAATATGACAAGTTTAGGTTGGGAGGAAAGGAAAACAGGTGGTTTGAGGCTCTGGGACCAAGTCATGAGGTGGTGCCAGATGTTCCTTTCCAGCCCATGAACAAACTGGGGCGAGAGAGTCAGATGAGGTGCAGGTTGATGAACATGCTCTGGATGTGGTCCATTCACTCTGGAGATGAGGATGTCTTAGGTTGCGGTTTAAATGATGCCAAAGAACGTGGTGGTAAAGGCATTGATTTTCTGGAGCATTAGGCAGTCGTCTGAGTGACGGCTGTTTTAGGCCATCACTCCCCAGCCCATTTTGTACAGCTATCATCCCATCCCTGGTGGCTCAGACGGTAAAGAATCCACCTGCAATGCGAGAGCTGTAGGTTTGTTCCCTGGAATGGGAAGATCCCCTGAAGGGGAGGGCATGACAACCTACTCCAGTATTTTTGCCTGGAGAATCCCCATGTACAGAGGAGCCTGGCGGGCTACAGTCCATGGGGTCGCAAAAAGTCAGACATGACTGAGCGACTGTGCACACAGCACAAGGCTTTTAAAGCCTGGAGACTAACGGATCAGGTAAATGCATTATATTTAGTGTCACAGTTTCTAAGACAGTCAAGTATATGTACATAATATAGTGTTTTATGAAGAAATTGAGATCCGACTGGTGTAACATCGTTATCTTAATAATTATTTTTAAGGAAAGACGATTCCCCAAGTTTATATCAAAAGAAATGGAGAGCGTGTATATAGAAGAATTGCGGTCTTCAGTGAATTTGCTAATGGCCAATTTGGAGAGTCTTCCGGTTTCAAAAGGCGGCCCAGAATTTAAATTGCAAAAATTAAAACGTTCCCAGAACTCTGCCTTTTTGGACATAGGGGATGAGAATGAGATTCAGCTGTCAAAGTCCGATGTGGTCCTGTCATTCACCTTGGAGGTAAGTGCCTTTACCCCATGTTCACTTCTGACAGCATAAATGAGGCTGCAGGATAATTTCTGCTGACCTTTGTGATAACATTTCAAATTTAAAGCACCATAATATATTTTAAAGAGGTTAAATTAGTCTTCATTGGCTAGACAATCAGATTGTGAATGCAAATTAATGCAAATTGTCCTTTAAACATAACAGTTGTGTTAGGGTTAAATAATAAAATAATACAAGCTTTGAGGCAAGTCGCTTGGTGCCAGCGAGGCCAGTGTAAGTTTATTGGTAGAAGTACTGAAACACACTTGAGTAGAAATAGGATTTAAAACATATAATTGAATTCTCTGTAATTTGAAAACTCCTTTCAAGCTTTTGGTTATCCTTGTTGTTAATCTACTTTGACTATGAGAATCAGATCACATAAACCAGCTGTAATATATAATATTACAAAAGACGCTTACTCCTTGGAAGAAAAGTTATGACCAACCTAGACAGCATATTAAAAAGCAGAGGCATTACTTTGCCAACAAAGGTCCGTCTAGTCAAGGCTATGGTTTTTACAGTGGTCATGTATGGATGTGAGAGTTGGACTATAAAGAAAGCTGAGCACCGAAGAATTGATGCTTTTGAATTGTGGTGTTGGAGAAGACTCTTGAGAGTCCCTTGGACTGCGAGGAGATCCAACCAGTCCATCATAAAGGAAATCAGTCCTGAATATTCATTGGAAGGACTGATGTTGAAGCTGAAACTCCAATACTTTGGTCACCTGATGCAAGGAGCTGACTCATTTGAAAAGACCCTAATGCTGGGAAAGATTGAAGGTGGGAGGAGAAGGGGACGACAGAGGATGAGAGGCTTGGATGGCATCTCCGACTCAGTGGACATGAGTGTGAATAAACTCCAGAAGTTGGTGATGGACAGGGAGGCCTGGCATGCTGCAGCCCATAGGATCACAAAGAATCAGACATGACTGAGCAACTGAACTGAACTGAATGTATAATACTGAGTACTGTAGATGATGAGAAGTAAAGACTTCCTTTCTGGGACTTGCAGTTTCCTTATAGGTACAGTAAAATTCTTTTTTAAAAAAGCAAGTATAAATGTTGTACATTTAAAATTGTGTTCCCCAAGACTGCACAGTTTCATCCCTTGTGTACAAAGCACTGGAAACCAAAGATAACTGATCCCTGACTGCTGCTGCCGATCCCTGTGGATATTTTTCATGATGCATTTCCTCAACTGCTCATCTCTGTATATAGGTTTTTACACAACATCCACACATATGCTCGAAATATCTAGCTTAAATTTATAGCCTCTCAAAAATTAAAGCTTGTAGCTCTTTTCTTGCATTGTTCTATTCTCTCTCTGCTGGGGCCCACTATTGCTATTTGAGTCTGCTAATTAACAAAGCAAAGTATGTACTCTTAGGAGGTACAATTTTAGATTTATTTGTTTATAGTTCTTAAGCTTGGCTTGTTACCTTTATGGCAGAAAAAACAAATGCTTCTGTTCCTTCCTCCACTTATTCAACTTGAAATTCAAGTTTGAGGAGAAGACAACTGCCTCTCTTTTTTCACTTCCAGCCTAACCTTTCCTTTGTAAGTTAATAGGTTAAATTTAGCATCAGAGTAGAAACAGAAGATTTTCTTCTGACTCCAAACTCAGTTCCGGGATTAGCTAATAACTTTGCCAAGTAGCTTTGCTCCTGGGTTTCTTCTCAATCTCTTTAACCTCATAACCTAAGAGTGTTTAATTTGAACCTAAGTAGTATCTCAGGTATAAAATTTCCCATTCATTCCTGAGTCAGGTTTCCTATGGACTTGAATGAAAAGTGCCAACTCCTTTTTTTCTTAAGGTTTTGTACAAAACAAAATCAGTTATTTAATGACAGTCTAACTTTTCCTACCAAGAGTTTGGCATTTAAATTCGTTAATGATAAAAATAATTTGAAAATCAAATTATTTTTGTAATGTTTAAGCATACCATTATTTCTATAAGCATGCACAACTGAAAACAGCTCAAAACACGTTCTCTTTTCTCTATTGTTTAAAAATCTTACACCATTGTAAATAATGAGCTTTTATGAATTCTCTCTCCCTTTTGAAAACAAAATTATGCTCATGAGTTCATTTTTCTATGAATTGTTAGTCTGCGCTTTATTGCCAGTGTATTCAATAGGCTGTGCAATTAACAATAAAATGGTGTTAGGAGGATAATATGAATTAAAACTTCATTTAGCCATGGTCTAAGAAGCTTCCATATTTTTATAATTATTTTGACATGCTCTGTTACTATGTCTATGTAAGACAGATATTTTCCTGTCATAGCATAGTACAGACATGTTCCATAGTGCCTACAGTATTTTAAATAGGAGTCAGTCTCAGAACAAATTGAAATCACTTTGAAGGGCAGACTGCACCATGCTTGTCTGTGGAACTCCAGAGGGAATGGACTAGGTGCCTCCTCCAGCCCCAGGGCCTCTGACCTTTGCCTAGCTAAACTGAATAATTATCCTTCACCCTTTTTCCAGGCTTCCCTCATCTGACACCAGATTTCAGCTTGAGAAAACTCCGAAAGGCAAGCAGTTAATCCATTTTAAGGGTTTCACATTTCATCCGTCAGGTTGAGTCTATCCAGCGGAGAAGGAATTTTTTTCTCCTAGAAACAGAAGTCCCAGTCTAAAGAATAAGTGCAGATTTGAAGCACTGCTCAAATTTTATCATCTCTGTAAAATTTCTACCCACTCATCCCATCTCCCACCACAGCACCTAACATAAAATTCAGTGATATTATTCATTATCTGGTTTTCTTGACTAGAATGTAAACTAGGAAGTTGAGGTCTTTTTTTCTTCTGTTTTTGTTTACTGAGGTATTCTAAGAGCCCGAAAGAGTACCTGGCCACTCAGTTGACGCGATAACTGTTTTTTGAGTTAGGGACTTTAATGGTATCAAAAATCAGCCGTTGGCCTCGCAAGATTACTTTTAGGTCTCTTCATTCATGAAGCTTTCAGAGAGAATTATAAAGTAAAAGACAAGCTAACTCACAAAACACTAAGCTATACAATGGTATGTCAAAATTAAATAGTCAAGTGAAGTTAGGAAAATGCTCATCCAGAAAGTTATGAGTCTGTATGTTGTCATACAGAAATAATGAAATGGTGTCAGTGGCATGAATATAGTTTTTTTCCCCACACTGTTTTTGTAGGTAATAGGGCAGCAGACCCCATGATCTTCTCTGTATCTGGAGGTACTTTTATGGTCCCCTGTTCACCAGACTGCTCAGCTTCCTCTTACTACAACCTCAATATGCCTGAGTTGCCACATAACTCTGTGGATGGACAGTGTCTTATTCAGAAACATGTTATTTCATATTTTGTACATGCTTCCCTTCTTTATGCTTCTAGAATAACTTTGTTTTATCCTTATTACATCATTCATCTAGAGATCTGGGAAGAGAAGACAGAACACAGATCAGTTTTATTTTCTGCAGTTTCATTATCAAGTTTTGCTGGGAATTGTTTGAAACAGTTACCTAAAGTTAGAGGAGATGATGGTCCATGGAATTCTTAGCTGCTTTTATCCTTCATAATTGAAACTAGCTGTGCTTTTCAAATTCCTTTTGGAAATCAGATCTGCAGAATATTGTTGTTTTATTTACTTATATGTATGGGCTTCCCCAGTGTCTCAGCGGGTAAAAAATCTGCCTGCAATGCAGGAGACACAGGAGATGCAGGTTCTATCCCTGAGTAGGGAAGGTCCCCTGGAGGAGGGCATAGAAACCCATTCTCCATTCTTGCCCGGAGAATCCTATGGACAGAGGAGCCTGGCGGGCTACATGAGGTCACAAAGAGTCAGACACAACTGAGAAGCTAAACAGGCACGCATGCATGGATTCACAGTAGAAGTTACATCTTTTGAATGGCGGTCCTGCAGGATAGAACGTTCCCAACACAGATGGGAGCGTTGTTCTGAAGAGCAGAAGACTTTCACAAGTCGTCTGTTTTAGGTTGTCCTGTTTATAGTGTAGCTTGTAGTAGAGGTAATGGAAATAATGGTAAGCAGCTGCTTCCTTTGTTCTCTTGCACTCTGGCTATTAAACACACAACAGAAAGAGATGCAGGACAGATATCATGTGAACTCGTGCCATCAAGATTTCTAGATTTGTCTAGTGTACTCAATTCTGTTTCATGCTTAGTACTTCATCTCAGCTTCCTTGAGTGTTAGACTGTGAACACTGTTACTATTATCTATTAATTCTCATAGTGTGTTTTCATTGTGTTTATTTTTATTCATATGTTTGTATGCATTTCAGAGTGACAAAATGATAAAGCTCTGGCTGAGGGAAGAAAATGCTTCTGAGTTTGACTTGTATTTTTGGTGATCAGTTTCCCATATGTTTTTTTATGGAAAAACAAAACAGTAGGCATTTGTATTTACAAAAAATCTTGTACCAGAACTAAAAGGAATAAAAGTTCTGTTAAGATGATTTATTTCTTTGAGACCTTTTTGCCTCAAGGTTCATATCATAGCTCTACAAAAGGTATAATGATTTAGTGATGTATTAAAAAATCAATAAATGATACATACATTTTTAGTGGATATTTTGGTAGCTACATGGCATGAATGCTGTTAATATTGTTTGCACATATACAACAGGAGATCAATAAAATATACATACATATTTTATATATATATGAATTCCATTGAATATATTTTATGAATGTTGAGAATTTAGGAAAATTCATGATGCAAATTTTTTAAAAGGCTATAGTAAATAATATTCAGCAGTATTCATATTTTATGTGTATATCCAGTGAGAATGTTAGGTTACAATATTTTAAGATTGGCAGCCTTTTATACAAAGATAAAAACCACACTTGTAAAGTATGTTTCCCTTCTCCCCGGGAGTTATGAATATATAAGCTGATATCAGTCTTTCTACTCTTTTCCAGTAGACTTTATCAAATTAATGGATTGGGAAAATATTTTTCCTTGTCTGGTTAATAGTAAGATATTCTTGGCAAGTTATATTTTTTTATATTTTCATAAGATATGCATTGGCCATAAAGAAAATTCTTTTGTAAATGCTGATAGTCATATAAATAACTGAGTATAGACATTTTCTGATGCCATGTATTGATTATCTGTGAATTGGTATGATGG
The DNA here is from genome assembly GCF_963930625.1 of Muntiacus reevesi. Lineage (NCBI taxonomy): Eukaryota > Metazoa > Chordata > Mammalia > Artiodactyla > Cervidae > Muntiacus > Muntiacus reevesi. The sequence continues at coordinate 82,454,579 of NC_089254.1, read as the reverse complement.
TGACAGTGTCTACCAGTCACCTTATATGGAATTCAACCTGTATTCTTGTAACACATTCACTGAATTTTCATCATTCTGCTTTGCCTCATGCACACCTGCCAAAATTGTTTTATAGGATCTGAGTGTATATCTCACTTCATTGTGGCTCATATCTAGAGACTTTAACTTAATTGCTGGCAGGAGATGCATCTTCAGATACCAACTTTTTCAAAATGTTATGTACTATACCCTCCATGAATAAAGATGGATTATAAAGAAGATAAAATACCGTCGAGATTGTCAGATAATTTTATCAATTGGTCAGCCTAATTGTAGTTCATTCTGTTGTCTCTGTTGCTAAATGTTGTCAATTTGACAAATCTGTGAAACATTTTTCTTGTCTTTAGATTGTCATAATGGAAGTGCAAGGTTTGAGGTCAGTCGCTCCCAATCGAGTTGTTTACTGTACAATGGAAGTGGAAGGAGGAGAGAAACTGCAGACAGACCAGGCGGAAGCCTCAAGGCCACAGTAAGCCCGCTGGGAAAAAATGTGTTTTCCTTCCCTCCCAAAGAAACGTGCCTTGTCGATTTGCAGAATTGTATGGGTTTGTACTCTGAAACTGTTAGTTGGCTACCTTTGTCTCAACTGTGTTACAATCAGTGAGTGCCTTTCTGCATAATGAGGCTGTAATTGGAGCTGTAGCAGAAGCCCCTGTGTAGTGCAAACAGAAAATCCAGCATGCATATGTGAAACTAATTATTAGGCAATTAAATGTTTGTCAGTCATTCGTAAGGAAGCGTGTGTTATGTGTTATTTAAAAGATAGTGCTCGATTCTATTTCAGTCGCTAGTAATATAATCTATAGCTTTTCCACCTCAGTGGCGGTGCTGAGGTAGATGGTGTGGGTGATGTCTTGGGTTGCTCCAGTGAGTAGGCTTGAGTTAGAGAACCAGTTCATGACTAGTGAGCAGTCACTGGAAATGCTAACGATGTTCATTGCTGGCAGTTTTACGTTTTGGATGCTGGAAATGAGTGTAATTAAGTTTGGAAAATATTCTGTTTAACTGATTTCACACTTGCAAAACATCACAACCTCTGGTAGAAATAACCTTACGTTGGCCAGAAGAATTCAAATGAAGATCCGCTGGCCTTAATCTGCACACTGCCTTTCAATAACATTTTTTTTATTCTATTTAGATTTCATTCAGAATTTCTTTACAGGACTTGGCATTTTTGCCTTATTATGGTGTCCATAGGTGGAGTCTTCATTCAGGAAACCTCAACCTCTGAACTTCTGGCTAATCACTGGCTAAGCACTGGATAGACAGAGATGAATAGGAAACTGATTTTTCTTAGAGCAGATGGAGTCAAAGGAGGTATACAGAAGATTACGTGCAACAGGGCCGTTGTGCACAGTGTCCCAGGGTTGAGGAGAAGCAATCTGAAACTTCTCATCCTGCCTTACAGAACCCTACAGGTCTACCCTTGGCCAGTCTCTCCTTACCTCCGGGACCTCACCTTGCCCCTCTGTTCCTCTGGTCAGTCACTCTTCCAGCTCCCTGGACCTCATGAAGTTCCTCACACCTCTCAAGCTTCTCTTGTCATGGCACTTGCTTTTTCCTCTGCCTGCAGTGACTTTGCCTCTTATCTTTTTAAAGCTGGATCCTTAGTATTGAGAAATAATCCCTTGCTGAGCACAATTCAATCCCTCAGATAACCCGTTGCTAAGCTGATATTTTCTGACTCATCACTTTATAATTTTTAAATTAGTGGTTTCTCATCTGTGTATTTTGTATTGTTTCCCTTCCTCTGTCCTTTTTGGGGAAAAAAAAAAAAAACTTATTTGGCTGCACCAGGTCTTAGTTGAGTCACACAAGGATCTTCAATCTTTATTGCAGCATGCATGATATTTTTTGTTTTAGTTGCAGCATGTGAAATCCAGTTCCCCAAGCAGGGATAGAATCCAAACCCCCTGCATTGGGAGTGTGGAGTCTTAGGCACTGGACCACCAGGCAAGTCCTTCCTCTCTCCTTTTGAACAGAGCTCTTGTCCTCTCCATCTTCTATCATAGTACCTAGGAGACACTTAGTCAGAATTTACTAATTTGCCTGCCTGAGCTTACTTTTATGCCTTGTCATAGTAAATATTAAATGATGTTGTATCTATTCCTGCAGCCAAATAGAATTGACTTACAATGTGACAATGAAGTGAAAATAAGGAGGATAAATAGCTTTTTAAGAGGTTAAAACCTCTTAAGAGGAGGCTATGTGAGATGGAAAGGGAGATTGGAACCATTTCTAGGAGGGCATACGGAGTCAAGAAAGAGGTTTGGTATTTATTTTAAAATATTAGCTGTTTTACTATATTCAGAGTGTTATGCAACCACTGTCCATTTTAAAACATACTCATCACCTCGAAAAGAAGCTCTTTTTTTAAAAAGCTTTATTTATTTTTTATACTTGGCCATACCACGTGGCCTCTTGGATCTTAGTTCCCCTTCATGTTCAGTCTCTCAGTTCTGTCCAACTCTTTGCCACTCCATGGACTGTAGCACGCCAGGCTGCCCTGTCCATCAGCAACTCCTGGAGCTTACTCAAGCTCATGTCCATCAAGTCGTTGATGCCATCCAACAATCTCATCCTCTGTCATCACCTTCTCCTCCCACCCAGTCTTTCCCAGCATCAGGGTCTTTTCAAATGAGTCAGCACTTCGCATCAGGTGGCCAAAGTATTGGAGTTTCAGCTTCAACATCAGTCCTTCCAATGAATGTTCAGGACTGATTTCCTTTAGGATGGACTGGCTGGATCTCCTTGCAGTCCAAGGGACTCACAAGAGTCTTCTCCAACACTACAGTTCAAAAGCATCAATTCTTCAGTGCTCAGCTTTCTTTATGGTCCAGCTCTCACATCCATACATGACTACTGGAAAAACCATAGCTTTGTCTAGATGGACCTTTTTCAGTAAAATAATGTCTCTGCTTTTTAGTATGCTGTCTAGGTTGGTCATAGCTTTTTTTTCAAGGAGCAAGCGTCTTTTAATTTCATGGCTGCAGTCAACCATCTACAGTGATTTTGGAGCCCAAAAGAATAAAGTCTACCACTGGTTCCACTGTTTCTCCATCTGTTTGCCATGAAGTGATGGGATCAGATGCCTTGCTCTTTGTTTTCTGAATGTTGAGCTTTAAGCCAACTTTTTCACTCTCCTCTTTCACCTTCATCAAGAGGTTCTTTAGTTTTTCTTCACTTTCTGCCATAAGGGTGGTGTCATCTGCATATCTGAGGTTACTGATATTTCTCCCAGCAATCTTGTTTCCAGCCTGTGCTTCCTCCAGCCCAGCGTTTCTCATGATGTACTCTGCATATAAGTTAAATAAGCAGGGTGACAGTATACAGCCTTGACGTACTCCTTTTCCTATTTGGAACCAGACTGTTGTTCCATGTCCAGCTCTAACTGTTGCTTCCTGCCTTGCATACAGATTTCTCAAGAGGCAGATCAGGTGGTCTGGTATTCCATCTCTTTCAGAATTTTCCACAGTTTATTGTGATCCACACGACAGTCAAAGGCTTTGGCCTAGTCACTAAAGCAGAAATAGATGTTTTTTCTGGAACTCTCTTGCTTTTTCAATGATCCAGCCGATGTTGGCAATTTGATCTCTGGTTCCTCTGCCTTTTCTAAAACCAGCTTGAACATCTGGAAGTTCACAGTTCACATGTTGTTGAAGCCTGGCTTGGAGAATATTGAGCATTACTTTGCCTAGAGTGTGACATGAGTGTAATTTTGTGGTAGTTTGAGCATTCTTTGGCATTGCCTTTCTTTGGGATTGGAATGAAAACTGACCTTTTCCAGTCCTGTGAGTTTTCCAAATGCTGTGAGTTTCCACTGCTGAGTTTTCCAAATTTGCTGGCATATTGAGTGCAGCACTTTCACAGCATCATCTTTGAGGATTAGAAATAGCTCAACCGGAATTCCATCACCTCCACTAACTTTGTTCATAGTGATGATTCCTAAGGCCCACCTGACTTCACATTCCATGATGTCTGGCTCTAGGTGAGTGATCACACCATTGTGATTATCTGGATCATGAAGAATTTTTTTGTACAGTTCTGTGTATTCTTGCCACCTCTTCTTAATATCTTCTGCTTCTGTTAGGTCCATACCATTTCTGTCCTTTATTGAACGCATCTTTGCATGAAATGCTCCCTTGGTATCTCTAATTTTCTTGAACAGATCTCTAGTCTTTCCCATTCTATTGTTTTCCTCTATTTCTTTGCACTGATCCCTGAGATACTAGATACTAGACCCTTTATATATATGTGTGTATATATATATATGTTTCACACATGTTTCCTTCCATTTGTTCATTGTCTTTTTACTTTGTTGGTAAAGTCTTTTGAAGCATAATTTTATCTCGCTTTTTGTTGCTTGTGCTTTTGGTGTCGTATCTAAGAATCCAGTGCCAAATCCAAGGTCACATACATTTATTCCTGTGGTTTTATGCCTATACCGTCATGATTTCAGCTTTTACATTTCTGTCATTGATCCCTTTTAAGCTAATTTTGGTACATAGTATGTAGGGTATAACTTCCTTCTTTTGTATATGGCAGTCCAGTTGTCCCAACACCATTTATTGAAGAAACTACTTGTCCAGTCAGTATTCTTGGTACCCTTTTAAGAATCATGGGTTTATTTATGTACTCTCAATTTTGAAATATTTCCAATGATATATCTATATGTTTATTTATTCTTATGCTAGTACCATATTATCTTGTTTACCATTGCTTTGTATTAAGTTTTAAATTCAGGTGCACGTGTCTTCCAAATACATTTTTTCAAGATTATTTTGGCTATTCTGATTTTCCATATTAGTTTTAGGATCATTGTCAATTTCTGCAAAAGCTTTGTAAATATCACCAGCTAAGATTCAGATAGGAATTGTATTGAACCTGGGGTCAATTTGGAGAGTATTGCTATCTTAACAATATTAAGTCTTCCTACTGGGGAGCATGGCATGTCTTTGCATGTATCTGAGTCTATAATTTCTTTCAACAGTGTCTTGTAGTTTTCAAGATACGTTTTTTACTTCTTGGGTTAAGTTTATCTCTAGTATTTTATTCTTTTTGATGTTATTATTAATGGAATTCTTCCTTTGAATTCATTTTTGGATTATTTATTGCAAGTGTATAGAAATACAGTTGATTTTTATATGTTACTTCCATTGGATGTACCCTTACTGAACTTGTTTATCTAATAATTTTTACTGGATTTCTTAGACTTTTCTCTATTTAATATGACCTTTGCTAATAATGATTATTTTACTTCTTACTGTCCAATCCAAATGCGTTTTATTTAATTTTTTGCCTAATTGCCCTAGCTTCTTCAGTACAATGTTAAATAGAAGTGGCAAGAATGGACATTCTTGTATTCTTGATTTTAGGGGAAAAGCATAGTCTTTCATCATTAAACATGATGTTAGCAGTGCCTTTTTAATATATACCCCTTATCTGTTTGAGGAAACTCCTTTCTATTCCTAGTTTGAGTGGATTTTTTTCCATGAGAGAGTGTTGGACTTTGTCAGTGTTTTCTTTGCTTCTATTGATATGATCATGTGGTATTTGCCTTTTATTCTATTAATATGGTACATTGCATTCTGTGGTATTGGGGGTGTTAACCGAATCGTGCATTTCTGATGTAATTGCCACTTGGTCATGATATGTAATTCTTATCGTTCCTGGTTTAAGTGTTCTAGTATCTTGTTGAGGATTTTTTAAATCTATGTTCATAAGAGGTTGGTCTGTAGTACCCCTTCTTTGGTGACTTCTGTCTGATTTTATATTGGCCTCATAAAAACTTCTTGGAAGGGTATGAAGAATTGGTATTAATTATTGTTTACATATTTGGTAGAATTACCAGTGGGACTATCAGGGGTTGGATTTTTGTTTGTAGGTCTTTTGTGATTACTAATTCTGATTACATAATGAACCATGATAGCCCTGCTGGGTTAGGTTCTTGGTGAAAACCTGCTTTACAGATGGCTGCCTTCTTGCTGTGTCCTCACATAGTGAAGAGAACCGTCTCATTTCTCGTCATCCTTTTATAAGGACAGCCATATTTTCATGGGTCTCTCCCCACATGACCTCATCTGAGCCCAGTTACCTCCCAGAGGCCCCGCCTCCAAGTACAGTCACATAGGCGATTAGGGCATCAACATATTAATTTATAGCGTTCATAAACACTACCCTACTCTAGCACTCCATGAGTTCTTAAGGGAGTGCAAAGTCCTTAGAAGCACAATGCCATGATGCTTTTAAAGAATCTTTTTTTTTTCCAAGTTTTACTGATGTATAATTTATATAGCATAAAATTCTTTTATTGAAATTTAGATGATTTTTAATAAATTTATACACTTGTGCTACCATCACAATTCAGTATCAGAACACATTATTTCACAAAATTGCTTCATTCCCATTTGCATTCTTACTCAGTTCCAGGAAACCACTCATATACTTTCTAGCTCTATAATTTTTTTCTGAATTTTTCATATAAATGATATGTAAAATGTAGTCTTTTGTATCTGGCTTTTTTTTCACTTGGCATAATCTCTACAGAGTGTATTTAATTGATACTTAAATATTTGTCCAATGAAATGAGTTAATTTTTATATAGTTATTTTATCAATTACTTTTTCACAAATAGTAAAATTTTTGAAAGCTGCTTCCCATTTAATTTCTAATAAACTCAGAATGTATCCATAAAGAGATGCTATAATAGGAAAATTAAGCATGGACAATTTAAATGAATTAAAATATTTGTGAGTTAGAAAATATTAAAATAAGCCTCCAATACTATTTTCTTGGGGGCTTCCAAGGTGGCGCTAGTGGTAAAGATCCAGCCTGCCAATGGAAGAGATGTAAGAAACCCAGGTTTGATCCCTGGGTCCGGAAGATCCCGTGGAGGTGGAAATGGCAACCCACTCCAGTATTCCTACCTGGAGAATCCCATGGACAGAGGAGCCTGGTGGGCTACAGTCCACAGGGTTGCAAAGAGTTAGACACGACTAAAGCGACTTAATGTACAGACAGTCCTTTTATTACTCTTATCACAAGGAAATTTGGCTGAAGTATCTTACATGCATTTCCTCATTAATTCTGAGTTAATTTTTAAGAAGAACTAAAGGATGTTTATCATTGTTCCCAGCACAGATTTCCTTAAAAATTTATCTCCTAAATGCTGACCAACTGCAGCTTTTCAGCAGTGTGGTAATTTTTATCTTGAATTCATCTTATGCAACAGGAAAGGCATTCATCTCCTCCATCATCATAGTGAATTACGCCTCGGACTTGTTTTCTAAATTTCATTGTTTCAACAGTTTGTGCTTTGTTGGAGATCAATTCATCCTTCTGTCTGATATTAAAGCACCTTGTTTAGTCCACATTTCCAATAAATGTAATCAAGATTTCTAGCCTTTGCCTATTTCATTCCTGTAATTCAGATTTCCTGCCAGCAATTAGGTAGAAAACAGCATGTGAGGTTGGCACATAACTTAGATTGTGGAACCTGGGATCTAATAAAAACGATGTTTATAGACAAGTTTGATTCATGAAGAGTGGTAGTCATCTATTAAAGTTTCATTTTTACTTTTGTTTTCTTTTTTAATAGCGGTGATGGAATGTAGACAAATGGTATCTTCAGTGGAGAAAATTCATCATTTCATAATCTCTCAGTGAACCCGGGAAAGTTTGTTTCTCTATAATAACATACAGAAGCATTGTTGCTCCACTTTTATAGCTTTTTACCATTTTGAGACATTTCATTATTTCAATTTTAGCCCGTACCCTTAGTGATACCACCTGAATGGAAGTAGAGGGGTAGTCAGACAACAGACTGAAGCTGGAAGGGGCAGGGAGTGACTTGTGGTCGTGTAGTGGTCACCAGTATCTTGATATGTGGTCATCTTAACACACTTACACACTTTCCCTAAAGACAATGAGCATCCTTCGAGTGTCTAAAACATAAGAGCTAATGATACCCTATGGGAGGCCAAGGCAGATCTTGGTTCTGGGGAAATAAATGCAAGGGAATTCATTTTTAAAAACAAATCAGGAACTGCTGGGAGCTGGGAATGGGGAGTTGCTTTTCAAGGAGTGCATGCTAAGTCACTTCAGTCGTGTCCACCTCTTTGCGACCCCATGTTCTGTAGCCCACCAGGCTCCTCTGTGGGATTCTCCAGGCAAGAGTACTGGAGTGGGTTGCCATTTGCTTCTCCAATGCAAGCAGTATAATGTTTCAAATATGCAAGGTGACTAAAATTCTAGAGTTTTGCTGTCCAACATTGTGCAATAATACAATACTGTATTGTTCTCCTACAAGTTCTTTAAGAGGGTAGATTTCATGTTAAATGTTCTTGTCACTCACAGGAAAGATCCTGGGAAGCAGGACTGTTTTTTGTGATACCTTCTCTCTCTCTCATCCCGTAGTGCTGTCTTATTAAAGACATTTGAAGGTTAATAGGTCTCTGTCCCCTACCCCCATCAAAGCAAATAATAAAATAGAAAAGCAAGGAACAGTAAGAAACGCTATTGAGCTGTATCATTAGACAAATATATTTATGCTTATTGGAACAGAACATTCTTCTACCTCATGGAAATGATGGGAAACGCAGACTTCAGTACTTGCTTCTGGAAATTTTAAATTCTGAACCAGAATTATAACAATCTGTCAAACTATTGAAAGATTATTGCCACTTATGGGAAGCTTAACAGAATGACAAGCTACTGGGACACACATTTAAGAGAGATTAAATAAAAATAAACCAAGAGGAAGGTAACCGTATTTAAAAAAAAAAAAAACAGTTATTTTCATTTTAGTATCTACTAAGGCCAAAATTAGTTTTGAAGTGTAATTCATTATCCAGCTACTCTTGCTGACAAGAGATAGAATATACTACATTTTAAAATCATCTGTCAAAATTATGCCTATTCTTAATGCATCAAGAGGAAAACACTCAAATCACTCACGTTTCATTTTTCTCATTTTCATCTTTAAAAATACGAGATTCCCTCCTCTTATATAAAGTTGCCAGAAATCACATTTCTCTAAAACTCATGCTACTGGTGCAGAAGAAAATGAAGCCTAATACAGAAATTGCATTCATTGAGAGTTTGTTTGGAAGTAAAAGAAGCTAATGTGTGGAATCTGATAGTTGATGGCATCCGAATTAGAGGGAAAGCATGATGGATTAAGATTCCAGATGCTTGCTGAAAAGCACTAATGGAAACCAGCATTGAGAGAGCTTGGGAGAAAGTGCGTATCTGTGAGCCTCAACATCTGGAGGAGGGATTAACAGTTTGTAAGTAAAAGTGAAAAGTAAGTGAAAGTTGCTCAGTCATGTCTGACTCTTGGAGACCCCATGGACTACACAGTCTGTGGAATTCTCCAGGTCAGAATACTGGAGTGGGTAGTATTTCCCTTCTCTAGGGGATCTTCCCAAGCCAGGGATCGAACCCAGGTCTTCTGCATTGCTGGTGGAATTTTTACCATCTGAGCCACAAGGGAAGCCCAAGAATACTGGAGTGGGTAGCCTATCCCTTCTCCAGCGGATCTTCCTGACCCAGGAATCAACTGGGGTCTCCTGCATTGCAGGCGGATTCTTTACCAACTGAGCTATCAGGGAAGCCCCTGACTTCCCCTTATAATCCTTGACTTTTTTCCAGAGCAATGTTTTGGAGTTGTTTTCATCATTGTTTGATCTATGTATCCAATTTATTGAGTGCAAAACATTTCACAGAGTGTATGTCACAAACAACTTCTCTCATGGTACTGCTCTCAGACGTGCTCCAGAAATACCCTCCTGTTCTAGTGAGAGAGATCTTAGCAGAACCCAGAGCTTTGCTGCCCATTTTCCGGTGTCCAAGAACATGTTTGAAAGTAAAAGTGTTAGTCCCTTGATTGTGTCTAGCTTTTTGCGCCCCCATGGACTGTAGCCCACCAGGCTCCTCTGTCCATGGAGTTCTCCAGGCAAGAATGCTGGAGTGGGTTGCCATTGCCTTCTCCAGGGGATCTTGCCAACCCAGAGATGAAACCTGGGTCTCCTGCGTTGCAAGCAGATGCTTTACTCTCTGAACCACTTTTCAGGTGTCAAATAACATGTTTAGGTATTCAAATTTTCCTATCACTTTAAATCAAAGCCTACCCATTTCAAAAGGGTAAGATTTCTCTCGGTGGCTTCCCTGGTGCCTCAGATGGTAAAGCGTCTGCCTGCAACACAGGGACCCGGGTTGGTTGGAAAGATCCCCTGGAGAAGTAAAGGGCTACCCACTTCAGTATTCTTGCCTGGAGAATTCCATTCACAGAGGAACCTGGTGGGCTATAGCACATGGGGTCGCACAGAGTCAGACATGATTGAACGACTAACGCTTTCACTTTCACATTCTTTTCCTTTCTTTCCTCCCAGCATGCCCAGAAACCTGTCCTGGGGAAAGGGTACTGTTGTCTGTTCCTCACTTGCATTTTGTTTTTGCCTGCCTGTATGTACTTTTCTACCAGTTTTGGGTAGGCTGGAGGAGGGAAGAGGGGAAGGGGCAAAATGCCTTTGTATTAACATAGAAGTGCTCTCTGTGGTCCTCCCTTGGTTAGCAGATGCCGTCTGTCATGGAAAATGTCCACATTTAACTTTTCTCTGGTGCAGTTCCTTGGAGACACAGCCCCTGCTGCCCAGAACGTCTGACCTCACACTCTTCCTTTCTAGAATAATGTATCCTGTGGCCGCCTTCCTTCCTCTTCCCCCGAGCCACTGCTTTAATGATGTTGCCCGCAAATCCTCTTCCTGCTTGAACTAGTTTTCTCAGCAGATGGCTCACACATTGGGTTGGCCTGAAGGGAGAAGAGGGCGGCGGTTGATGAGATGGTTAGACAGCATCATCAGGTCAATGGACATGCATCTGAGCAAACGTCGGGAGTTAGTAGAGGATAGAGCAGCCTAGCATGCTGCCGTCCGTGGGATCAAGAGTCAGACACAGCTTAGTACTGGACAGCAAGAGAAGTTCATTCAGGCTTCTCTGTAAGATGTTAATGAGAAAACCCAAACGAACTTTTAGGCCAACACAGTAAATTGGTGACCTGGGTTTGACCTCTGGGTCAGGAAGATCCCCTGGAGAAGGGAATGGCTACCCACACCAGTGTTCTTGCATGGAGAAGCCCATGGACAGAGGAGCCTGGTGGGGGTTGCAGTCCATGGGGTCGCAAAGAGTTGAACACAACTGATCGACTTCCACTTTACCTTTAATAAAATGGAAGTTCCTTGAATACAAAGGCTGTATATGATACCTCCTGGTTCTCGTCTAGCACCAGCCATAAATAATATGGCCCATTTGTGGTCTGTAATCTAATTTAAATATTTTCTCTACTATGTAGATTATTTAAAAAAATACAGTCTCTCAGTAGGTATCAGAGTATGACTCTTGAGCCAGCGCCTACCCAGATTAACAGGATGTCCAGTGCTCATTCTCACACCCCAAGCCCCCATTTACCTAGAAGTTCCTTGGGAAACATATTCCCTTTAAAGGACCAGTTCTTCTGCTTCTGTGTGCTATATTGAGGCTGGAATTCAAAAGTACTTTCAGATCTTTGTTACCCTGGATACCCTGAGATGAGGGACCACTTGGGTAAACAAGAGGACTTGCCAAGGGATACAGGGGCACAAGTTCAGCTTTAATAGAATTGGTATATGATTCTTCTAGTTCATAAATACTGTTCCCTGAAGCCCTTCTTTCCAGGGAAGAGCCTGCTGTTCTCTCTTCCAGGGAAGAGCCGCAAGTTCTCTCTCAACCCACTTTTCAGACTCCTTTCTTTGACTTTACAAAAGAAAGGTTCACCTCTCATCCAGCTTGAATCTTACCATGATCTTTTTCCTAGAGTGGAAAACCACCACATCACCATTCAAAAGGGAAAAAAAAATTAATGTTCCTGGTAGTTTTGAGAAAACAATTGACCAATGATATAATAAATCCTTCTGCAAATTAGATGTCTTCTATTTCTCTGCTTTCAACAAAGCTGATGGATTTGTTCAAGTTTTAAACTGCTGGATGATTGAAAAATAGTTTTTGCTTATCAATCACTGTATTTTTGTACATTCATATATGAAGGGAACAAATTGATAGACAGTGCTGTAATAATGCCCCATCTACTTATTTTCTTAGTTTATAGGAAAGAAGGAAAATGGGTTAAAATTGATGTTGAACTGTCTCAGTGTAGAATTAAGCTACAATCATTTGTATATACATGAAATAATAGGAAAAATAGCTCTATCCATTTCATTAAGACATGCATTTCTAACGAATATTTTTACTTTTCACATTTATTAATATTCATCATACTTCTTTGGGGTCACTTGGATAGTAATTGTAATAAACTAAATTTAGAAGGAATTTTACTTTGATTTTTATTTTTGACAAATTTTGTTTGTATTTAAGGTGTCCAACTTGATGCTTGTTATGTGCAGACATTTTAAATTGACCTGACGATAGTAATCATTTCCCATATTCATCAGCTCCCATAGTCACCTTTGTGTGTTTGTGTGGTGAGAACCCTTGATCTAGTCTTAAGAAATTTCAAGTATACACATTATTACTAGTCACCATGCTGAGAAATTCATACCCTTTGATCAGTATCTTTCCTTTTCCTCCACCTCCCAAGTTCTGGTAACCAACATTCTCTTCTGTCTGTCATTATGAGTTAGGTTTTATGTTTAAGATTCCACATATAAGTGAGATCATACCATATTTGTCTTTTTGTGTCTGGCTTATTTCACTTAACGTAATGTCTTCCAAACATTCAATATTTCCATGCTATTGCAAATGACAGGACTTCCTTCTTTTGTAAGGCTGTGCAATATTCTGTTGTATAAAAAACACGTTTTATTTCTATAGATGGATACTTGCTTCCCTATGTTGGCTACTGTGAATAATACTGAAATGAACATGTGTTAGTTCAGTCACTAAGTCTTGTCTGACTCTTTGCGACCCCATGGACTGTAGCACGCCAGGCTTCCCTGTCCTTCACTATCTCCCGGAGTTTGCTCAGGCTCATGTCCTTTGAGTCATATCCTTTTTCTCCTGTCCTCAATCTTTCCCAGGATTATGGTCTTTTCCAATGAGTCAGCTCTTCACATCAGGTGTCCAAAGGTACTGGAGCTTCAGTATCAGTCCTTCCAATCAATGAACATCGGAGTACAGATATCTCTTCAAGATGGGGATTTTATATCCCTGAGTATATACTCAGAACTGGGATTGCTGGATTATTTGGTAGATCTACTGTTAATTTTTGACAAACCTCAGTAATGTTCTCCATAGCAACTACATCATTTTTATACATATGAACAGTGTTAGGAGGGTTCCAACTTTTCACATCTTTACAGTCACTTGTTTTCTTTTGTTATTTAAATAATAGCCATCCTTACGCATGTGATGTGACATCTCATTGTGGTTTTGATTTGCATTTTCCTGATTACTGATGTTGAGCATCTTTTCATGTATCTGTTAGCCATTTGTCTATCTTCTTTGGAGAAATGGCTATTTCTGTTCTTTGCCTATTTTCTGATCAGGTTTTTTCCTTTTGTCATTGATTTGTACAAGTTCTTTATAATTTGGGTATGGCCTCATTATCAGAGATACAGTTTGCAAATATTTCCTCCCGTTGCATAGGTTGCCTCTTCAGTCTGCTGACTGTTTCCTTTGCTGTGCAGACATTCTTATTTTGATGCAGTGCTCCTTGGCTATTTTTGCATTTTTGCAGCTTGTGCTTTTAGTGTCATATCTAAGAAGTCATTGCATAGACTAATGTCAAGGAGACTTTCCCTTATGTTTTCTTTTAGGAGTTTTATGATTTTATGTCTTGTTTATAAGTCTTTCATCCATTTTTAGTTGAGTTTTGTGTGTGGTGTAAGATGTACCATCTGCATATGGATATCTAGGTTTCTCAGCACATTTATTGAAGAGATTATGTCATATGCCAACAGTTTTACTTTTTCCTTTCTGGTTTTCATGCTTTTCACTTTTCTTGCCTTTTTCATTTTTATTATGGATAGGACTTCTAGTATTATGTTGATTAAAAGAGGTAGATGCCCTTATCTTCTTCCCAATCTTAGAGGAAAAGCGTTCAGTTTTTTGCTGCTAACTATGAATCTGTGGGCTTTTATAATGTTGAGTTATATTCCAGAAGGAAATACATTCATTCATTAGCTCCTTCCTCTCTCTCCCCCCACAATGTGTAGAGCCTTATGATCAGAGAAAATTAAAGTTTTTATACATATTTATATACATGTAGATACAGATAATTTTAAAAAGTTGGATGTGACTGGATGACTGGACAACAGCTAATTATGTTATTGTTCAATCACCAAGTCATGTTTGACTCTTCGTGACCCAGTGGACTGCAACACACCAGGCTTTGCTGTCATTTGTCATTTCCCAGAGTTTGCCCAAGTTCGTGTCCATTGAATCAGTGAAGCCATCCAACCATCTTATCCTCTGTTGCCCTCTTCTCCTGCCTTCCGTCTTTTCCAGTGTCAGGGACTTTTCCAATGAGTCAGTTGTTTGCATCAGATAATTATAAGAGCATCAATAAAATATTCAGTTCATCTCAGTCTTGTCAGACTCTTTGAGACCGCATGGACTGCAACACGCCAGGCCTCCCTATCCATCACCAATCCTGGAGCTTACTCAAACTCATGTCCATCAAGTCGGTGATGCCATCCAACCATCTCATCCTCTGTCATCCCCTTCTCTTCCTGCCTTCACTCTTTCCCAGCATCAGGGTCTTTTCCAAAGAGTCAGTTCTTAGCCTCAGGTTGCCAAAAGATTGGAGTTTCAGCTTCAGCATCAGTCCTTCCAATGAATATTCGGGACTGATTTCCTTGAGGATAGACAGGTTGGATCTCCTCGCAGTCCAAGAGACTCTCAGGAGTCTTTTCCAGTACCACAGTTCAAAAGCACCAATTCTTCAGTGCTTAGCTTTCTTCACGGTCCAACTCTCACATCCATACATGACAACATAGCTTTGACTAAATGGACCTTTGTCAGCAAAGTAATCTCTCTGCTTTCCAGTATGCTAAGTTGGTCATAGCTTTTCTTCTAAGGAGCAGGTATCTTTTGATTTCATGGCTGCAGTCACCATGTGCAGTGATTTTAGAGCCAAAAAAAAAAGTAGTCTCTCTTTGTTTCCATTGTTTCCCCATCTATTTGCCATGAAGTGATGGGACTGGATGCCATAATCTTAGTTTTCAGAATATTAAGTTTGAAGCCAACTTTTCCACTCTTCTCTTTTACATTCATCAAGAGGCTCTTTAGTTCTTCTTCAGTTTCTGCCATAAGGGTGGTGTCACCTGCATATATGAGGTTATTGCTATTTCTCCTGGCAGTCTTGATTCCAGCTTGTGCTTCATCCAGCCCGGCATTTTGCATGATATACTCTGCATATATAAGTTAAATAAGCAGGGTGACAGTATACAGCCTTGACGTACTCCTTTCCTGATTTGGAACCAGTGTGTTGTTCCATGTCCAGTTCTAATTGTTGCTTCCTGACCTGCATATAGATTTCTCAAGAGGCATGTCAGGTGGTCTGGTATTCCCATCTCTTTCAGAATTTTCCACAGTTTGTTGTGATCCACACAGTCAAAGGCTTTGGCATAGTCACTAAAGCAGAAGTAGATGTTTTTCTGGAACTCTCTTGCTTTTTCGATGATCCAGCAGATATTGACAAATTGATCTCTGGTTCCTCTGCCTTTTCTAAATCCAGCTTGAACCTCTGTAAGTTCATGGTTCACATGCTGTTGAAGCCTGGCTTGGAGAATTTTAAGTATTACTTGGCTAGCATATGAGATGAGTGCACTTGTGTGGTAGTTTGTTGTCAAGCATTAAAATATAGTAGGGTAAAATTCTAAATCTTTGAGGAATAAATAGAATCAAAGTAAAAATTCAAAGCAAAAAACAATATCAAATTTTTTGTTAAAGAATTATAGAGGTGTTTTTTAATGCATGGTGATGAAATCATTTTTTTTGTGATAAATTCCCTTGAATCCACTTAAAAATAATATCACTGCTTCATGTTAAATGTCAATGTTTCCAACACACCAGATATCATACCCTTTGCAACTCTTTAAATTTATATTTAAAATTTCTAGATGTCAATTTAAAAATGTGTGAAGAGGGTACATAATTTTTGAAAATTATTTTGGGAAGTACATGAGACAAACTTTGAAGGCTGCTTTTCTAAAACATGCAGTGTTTTGGAGCCAGTCTGAGTCCTGAGGTTAGAAGACTTTACTGTTGCAGTGCTACAGATTAGGTTGCTGAGCCCAGACAGTCAGAAGAGATGCCTTTATTCTTAACTATTCCTGTACTTAAATCTGTAGTACTGACCAGCAGCCCAGGAGATATCCCTGGGGCTCACTTCCACTGATACACATCTTCATGGAGACCAGATGAGCATCTTAAGACTGCACGTCTTAAGACTGTGTGCTTAGTCGCTCAGTGATGTCAGACTCTTTGCAACTCCATGGACTATAGCCCACCAGACTCCTCTGTCCATGGGGATTATCCAGGCAAGAATACTGGAGTGGGTTGCCATGCCCTCCTCCAGGGGATCTTCCCAACTCAGGAATCAAACCCAGGTCTCCCGCGTTTCAGGCAGATTTTTTACTGTCTGAGCCACCAGGGAAAGACATGTGCATGGTAATCACTACATAGACATTGCTGTGAACAGAGAGTGAGAGTAGTCCATGTAAAGGATTTGCCAGGATCCTCAGAGCCATCAACAAATGAGAAGAATGATGATATCCATAAGTAGGAAAGACATTTTACATTTTACTGCATGGTATTTGGTGTGAAGTGGTAAAATAAGCTGATATTTTTAAAAAATGAGCAGAATTTATAATATTTAAAAATAGAAATACATAGAAATTAGATAAATTAGCAAGAAAGTAGGATATTTAAAAAGTCAAATTTCAGGATTTTAAAACATTAATTTCAAGGTGATGCTCTGTTTGAGGACAACATGGCTGTAAACCAAAGAATCAGACAGATCAGAGTGTAGATCTCAGCGTTG
The DNA here is from genome assembly GCF_963930625.1 of Muntiacus reevesi. Lineage (NCBI taxonomy): Eukaryota > Metazoa > Chordata > Mammalia > Artiodactyla > Cervidae > Muntiacus > Muntiacus reevesi. The sequence goes on along the minus strand of NC_089254.1, from coordinate 82,437,502 downwards.
CAACAGGTTAACTATCTCATCATGGCCAGTTATTTTTGTCTGTGAGGTGTTTCTTCATTGGTAAAATGGGGATATCAATGCTTGCTCAGTCACATCCTACTCGTTGTGACTCCATGGACTGTGAGGCTCCTCTGTCCATAGAATTCTCCAGGCAAGAATACTGGAGTGGGTAGCTATTCCCTTCTCCAGGGGATCTTCCCAACCCAGGGATTGAACCCATGTCTCCAGCATTAGCTGAGGGGATTCTTTATCACTGAGCCACCAAGAAAGCCTCAAAATGGGAAGGAGGTGCCTGTATGAAGGATTATATTGTGAATAATTGACCTACTGTGTGTAGGAACACTTGACCATGTTCTTCTGCTTTTATCTCACCTCATATATTCACTATTCTCTGTTTTAGCCTTTGTTCTGTTCATTTTCAGTTTCTTTAACCTTGTGTTCATTTTCTACTTTCTTTAAACCTTTTCTCTTAGCACCCTGTTTTAAAGTCAAGCATCTCAAGAAGGGGGCTCATAGTTGAAGAAAAATTCAGTGCTCTTGACAACATGAACAAACATATTATGAAGCCAAATATGCTTTGGTCTTCTGAGTTCCATCTGATTTTTGACTTGGGCGTTTTCTTTGTCATGTAAAATTTATTTGATGTGAATCCCATGACCACTTTTTTTTGTAAGATAGAAGAGTTAGTTTCCATCAAAAGGAGGTAGTTTTCAACATGAATAATGCCACAGTGTCAATCACAAATGGACAGCATTCTTCAGTTGTCACACATTTGCTATCAGCATTGGATTTGTTTCTCAGCTGATGCCATCGAAGATTTATATCTGCTCTGGTAAAGCACAGCTGTCAGTGGATCACCAGCTCGCAGCTGAGCTTCCCACTACTGTTGACGGTAATTTTGCAACCGTGTCTTCCATGTTGGCACCATGTTAATACATTATGTGCGGGGCACTCAACTGTGTTGTCTACTAGAGCTGTGGAATAGAAATTCAGCTGGGGACTCCCACTACAATTGACATGTGGAGCCATGAAAGAAAAGGTAATCCTAAAATCAGTGCAACTTATATTACCTGGATTGTTTCAGATACAGGGAAATCTAAAACAGTTGGTAAAAATGTCCTGGTAAGAAGGGAATACAGATGGCTGTTTCTGCAAATTAGAGTATTCAAATGGCCTTGGTGATGGGGGGACCCTCGGGGAGTCAGGGTCAGAAATGCAGTACTGACGTGCCTGTGTATGAGAACGGGGTGCTTCCCCCTGCCTTTCTCTGCCCAAAGAAATGTGGATATGTTCAAAGATCAGTTGAACTTGGTGGAGGTTTTGTCCTCAGGCTGATCTCAGCACGCTCTCTTCTTTATTAGCATTTTTTACTTAAGCATAGTATAATACATAAATATAGTGTAAATACATAAACACAATTCAACATATTATAATATATTTAATTTTTTATATTCATCCTGATGGCTGGTTATATATTCCTTCATAGAAAAACTCATTTTGGAGTTCGGGAGTAATATCCATAATGTGTATGTTTATGTATTGATATATATATATACCTATATACACACATTATTATGTGGAGATGTTTTGAGTTGAGTAACATATAAAATATCCTTGCACTAGTTGTAGTGAGATCAAGACAGATTCTTTGCAAGTAAAAATTAGTTTTTATTCTAAAAATACACACACAAGAAATATGAGATCTACCCTCTTAATGAATTTTGAGTGCCCAATACAGTACTATTGACTATAGGCAAAATGTCATTCAGCTGATCTGTAGAAATTATACTGAACTGAAAATTCATAACTGTTGAACACCAACTCCCATCTTCATTTCACTCCAGACCTGACAGTTACCATTCTGCTCCCTATTTCTATGAATTTGACTGTTAGGTACCTCATGTCCTTCTGTGACTAACTAATTTCACTTAACATAATGCCTTCAAGGTTCATCCTTGTTGTCACATATGGCCAGATTTCATTTTTTTTTTCCAGGAAGGAGGGGGGTCGATTTTATTTTTTACTTTTTTAATTGGCAGAAAATTGCTTTACAGTGTTGTATTGGTTTCTGCCCTACAGCAATGCGAATCAGCCCTAATTATATACATCTCTCCTCCCTCTTGAGGGAAGTATATATACTTCCCTCCTCTCCCTCTATCCCACCCCTCTGGATTATCACAGAGTGCCTGGCTGGACTACCAGTGTTATATAGCAACTCCCCACTAGCTATATCTGTTTTACACATGATAGTGTATATATGTCAGTGTGACTTTCTCAATTCGCCCCACCCTCAGCTTCCCACTAACTTGGTGTTCACAAGTCCATTCTCTACTAGGTTCATCAGTACCCTTTTCCTAGATTTCATATATATATATTTATAAATGTGTATATATATACATATGTATATTTGTATATGTATGTATATATGTGTATATATGTGTATATATACATATGTATATTTATATATGTATATATAAATATATATATGCATTGATATGCAGTGCTTGTCATTCCCTTTCTGATTTACTTCACTCTGAATAAGAGGCTGTAGGTTCATCTACCTCACTAGAGCTGACTCAAATTCGTTCCTTTTTATGGCTGAGTAATATTCCACTGTATACATGTACCACAACTTCTTTATCCATTCATCTGTTGATGACCATCTGGGTTAGTTCCATGTCCTGGCTATTGTAAATATTGCTACAGTGAACATTGGGGTACATGTGTCTTTTAGAATTGTGGTTTTCTCAGGCTATATGCCCAGTAGTAGGATTTCTGGGTCGTGTGGTAGATTTAGTCCTAGTTTCTTAAGGCATCTCCATACTGTTTTCCATAATGGCTGTATTAGTTTACATTCCCAACAGTAGTGCAGGAGGACTCCTTTTTCTCCACATCTTCTCCAGCATTTGTTGTTTGTAGATTTTTTGATGGCCATTCTTACTGGTGTGAGGTGATACCTCATTGTAGTTTTGATTTGCATTTCTTTAATAATGAATGATGTTGAGTATCTTTTTATGTGCTTATTGGGTATCTGTATGTCTTCTTTGGAGAAATGTATGTTTAGGTCTTCTGCCCATTTTTTGATTGGGTTGTTTTTCTGATGTTGAGCTATATGAGCTGCTTATTATTTTGGAGATTAATCCTTTGTCAGTTGCTTCATTTGCAGTTATTTTCTCTCATTCTGAGGACTGTCTTTACATTTTGCTTATAGTTTCTTTTACTGTGCAAAAACTGTTAAATTTTATTAGGTCCTATTTATTTTTGTTTTTCTTTGCATTAATCTAGGAGATGCGTCAGAGAGAATCATGCTGCAATTAATGTCAAAGAGTGTACTGTCTGTGTTTTCCTCTGTAATATCTTTATCCATCCATCCATTGATATTCATTTAGGTTGTTCCATATTTTAACTGTTGTGAAAAATGCAGTGAACATGGGAGTATAATGTCACTTTCAAATTCTGATTTATACACACACACACACATATGTATGTATATACCCAGAAGTGGGATGGTATTGAGTCATATAGTAACTCTGTTTTTAATTTTTTTGAGAAACCTCCATACTGTTTTCTATAGCAACCACATCATTTTTTTATTCCCACCATCAGTGTTCCATGGGTTCCAACTTCTCCACATCCTCACCAGCACTTGTTGTATATATTTATATATATATATATATACATACATATATATATATATATATATATATATGTTTTTTTTTAAGATAATAGTCATCCTAAGAGGTGTGGGGTGATGTCTCATTGGGTTTTGATTTGTTTCTCCCTGATGATTACAGATGTTGAGCAGACTTTAATATACCTTTTGGCCATTTGTATAATTTCCTAGAAGAAATGGTTATTTATGTCGTTTGCCCATTTTCTACTCAAGTTACTTGTTTTTCTTCTGAGTTGTATGAGATTCTTCTATGTTTTAGATGTTAACACATTATCACATTATCAGACATACTGTTTGTAAATATTCTCTCATTCCATAGGTTTCCTTTTCACTCTGTTGATTATTTTCTTTGTTTTGCAGTTTTTTTTCCAGTTTGGTGTAATCCTAGTTGGCTATTTTTGCTTTGTTGCTTATATTAATACTTTTAGTCTCATATCTAATAAATCATTACTTAGGTCAATGTCATGAAACTTCTTCCCTATGTTTTCTTCCAGGAGTTGTTTAAATTCAGACTTTATATTTAAGTCCTTAATCCACATTCATTTGATTTTTGTGTGTATGATGTAAGAGAAGGTTCCAGTTTTATCCTGTTGCATGTGAATATCCAGTGCACTGGAATTTCCCCAGCACTACTTGTTGAAGAGACTACCTTTTCTACATTATATATACTTGATGGCTTTTTGAAATGTCAGTAGACTATTTATGTAGGAGTTTATTTGGGGGCTTTTTCATACTGTTCATGGAGTTCTCAAGGCAAGAATACTGAAGTGGTTTGCCATTTCCTTCTCCAGTGGACCAAGTCTTGTCAGAACACTCCACCGTGACCCATCCATCTTCGGTGGCCCTGCACAGCATGGCTCATAGTTCCGCTGAGTTAGACAAGGCTGTGGTCCATGTGATCAGTTTGATTAGTTTTCTGGGATTGTGGTTTTCATTCCTCAAGCTGGATTTAGAAAAGACAGAGGAACCAGAGATCAAAATGCCAATATCCGCTGGATTATCAAAAATGCAAGAGAGTTCCAGAAAAACATCTACTTCTGCTTTATTAACTACGCCAAAGCCTTTGACTACATGGACCACAACAAACTGTGGCACATTCTGAAAGAGATGGGAATACCAGACCACCTGACCTGCCTCCTGAGAAATCAGTATGCAGTTCAAGAAGCAATAGTTAGAACTGGACATGGAACAACAGACTGGTTCCAAATCGGGAAATGAGTACATCAAGGCTGTATATTGTCACCCTGCTTATTTAACTTACATGCAGAGTATATCATGCAAAATGCTGGGCTGGATGAAGCACAAGCTGGAATAAAGATTGCTGGGAGAAATATCAATAACCTCAGAGATGCAGCTGATACCACCCTTATGGCAGAAAGCAAAGAAGAACTAAAGAGCCTCTTGATGAAAGTGAAAGAGGAGAGTGGAAAAGTTGGCTTAGAACTCAACATTCAGAAAACTAAGATCATGGCATCTGGTCGCATCACTTCATGCCAAATAGATGGGGAAACAGTGAGAGATTTTATTTTGGGGGGGGTTCCAAATCACTGCAGATGGTGACTGTGGCCAGGAAATTAAAGACACTTGCCCCTTGGAAGAAAAGCTATGACCAACCTAGACGGCATACTAAAAAGCAGAGACATTACTTTGCTTACAAATGTCCATCTAGCTATGGTTTTTCCAGTAGTCATGTATGGATATGGATATAAGAGTTGGACTATAAAGAAAGCTGAGTGCCAAAGAATTGATGCTTTTGAACTGTGGTGTTGGAGAAGACTCTTGAGAGTCCCTTGGACTGCAAAGAGATCCAACCAGTCCTTCTAAAGGAAATCAATCCTGAATATTCATTGCAAGGACAGATGCTCAAGCTGAAACTCCACTCCTCTGACCACCTAATGTGAAGAACTGACTCCTTGGAAAAGACTCTGATGCTGGGAAAGATTGAAGGCAGGAGGTGAAGGGGAAAACAGAGGATGAGATGCTTGGATGGCATCACCGACTCAATGGACATGAGTTTAAGCAAGCTCTGAGAGTTACTGATGGACAGAGAAGCCTGGTGTGCTGCAATCTGTGGGATCTCAAAGAGTTGGACACAACAGAGTAACTGAACTGATTTGGGGGTTCTCTGTTCTGTTCCATTGGTATATATTTCTGTTTTTATGTCAGTACCATACTGTTTTGATTACTGTAACTTTGTTATGTGTTTTGAAATCAAGAGGTGTTATGCCTCCAGCTTTTTTCTTTTTTTACTCAAGGTTGCTTTGGCTATTTAAGGTCTTTTGTGGTTCCTCTTGAATTTTAGAATTTTTTTTTCTATTTCTTTTCAAAACATTACCACTGGAGCTTTGGTAGAGTTGGTAGATTGCTTTGATTAGTATGAACATTTTAATAATTTTGATTTTTCCAATCCATGAACATGGAGTCTCTTCCAATTTACTTTTTGTCATCTTTATATTCTTTCATCAGTTTCATAACATTTTCCTTCTATAAGTCTTTCATATCCTTCAGTTCAGTTCAGTCGCTCAGTCATGTCCAACTCTTTCCAACTCATATCCTTAGTTAAGTTTATTCCTAAATATTTTGTTCCTTTTAGCATTATTCTTAGTGGGATTGTTTTCTTAACTTCTTTGGATAGTTCATTTTTTATTGTACAGAAATGCAATTGGGTTTTTTGTATGTTGATTATGTATTCTGCAGATTTATTGAATTTATTAGTTACAAGTTTATGTGTACCGTTAGTGTTTTCTACATATAAGATAATGTCATCCGGATAATTTTACTTCTTCCTTTCCAACTTGTATGCTTTTAAAATTCCTTTTTTCCCCTAATTGCTCTGGGTAGAATTTTTGTTACTATGTTGAATAAAAGTGGTAGAAATGGACAGCCTTGCCTTGTTCCTGATCTTAGAGGAAAAGTTTTCTGTTTTTCACCATTGAGTATGATATTAGCTGTGAACTTGTCATAAATGGTCTTTATCATATTGAATAAATTCCTTTTATTCTTAGTTTGTCAGTCTTTTATCATAAAAGAATGCTGAATTTTGTCAAGCTTTTTTTCTGCCTCTCATTTGATGATCAGGTGATTTTCAGCCTTCATTCAGTAAACATGGTATGTCACATTGATTTGTATATGTCAGGTCCAGGAATAAACCTCACTATGTCCTGGTGCGTATCATGACCTTTTCACATCCTGTTGAATTTGCATTACTGGTAAGTTGTGAGGACTTTTTATCAGTATATATAGGTGATATTTACCTGTAGTTTCTTTTATTGTGGGCTTCCCACGTGGCACTAGTGGTGAAGAATCTGCCTGCCAATCAGGAGATGTAAGAGACGCAGGTTCGTTCCCTGGGTTAGGAAGATTGGGAAGATCCCCTGGAGAAGAAAATGGTAACCCACTTCAGTGTTTTTGTCTGGGAAATGCCACAAACAGAGGACCCTGGCATCCTATAGTCCATGGGGTTGCAAAGAGTCAGAACCCACTGAGCACACAGTCTTTTCTTGTGCTGTCTTTGTGTGGCTTTGGCATCTGGATGATGCTGGCCTTTTAAAATGAGCTTCGAAGTGTTCTCTTCAAATTTTTGGAAGTTTGAAAAATAATTATCATTAATTCTTCTTAAAATTGTGGTATAATTCCCCAGTGAATCCATCTGATTCTGGGCTTTTTTGGGGGAAAGTTTTTGATTACTGATTGAATCTCCTTTCCATTTACAAGTCTGATCAGATTTTCTGTTTCTTCATGAATTGGTCTTAGTAGGTTGTATGTTTCTAGGAATTTTGTCCATCTCTTCTGGGTTATCCAGTTTGTTGGTGTGTAATTTTTCTTAGTGGTCTCATATGACTCTCTTTAATCTCCGTGACATCAGTTGTAATGTCCTTTTTTCATTTCTAATTTTGAGTCTCTCTTTATAGTACATAGTCTAACTAAAGGTTTGTCAATTTAAGAAATTCCTGCTCATACCACCTAAGTGACGTTCTTTTTCCCCTACTAAGGTGAGTTTTATTCATGACTGGCTTTCCTCATTAAATGTTACTTATAAGATACTTTGTCACTAATTGTTTAGTTAAGATTAATTATAAGTCGATTATTTTTATTTCATGTATTTTTTAAAATTACAATTCTAAGGCTTTCTGTACAGAAAAAAGTAGACTCTTAAATCTTCTAAAGTATTGATAACTATCAGGGAACTTTTACTGAATGAGACCCATTGTTCATAGTATTTTTGCTTCTTTCTGAAATTTAAAGAGAACTTTTTGTGTATGGAAGCTCTGTTATCTGGAAGATGAGATGGTGTTTTTCCTTAAGTTTTCTTTTACTTCATAGAAAGAATGAGTCTTATGTAAACTTTTGGGGGTGTTGTCTGTTTTGTACTTTCCATCTTCTCAAAAGTATCAGCTCTGGAAATACTGCATCAAAGATACTGACATAATATTATTTAAAGAGAGTTTTGAAAGATGATGAAAGAAGTATATTCTAAAATTTCTCTTATTCTCAGAGCAGATCTCATTGATTTAAGATGATCCAAGAAACCAGTAAGTTTGGCAAAAGAGAAGTGAAGAATTAGCCAATTTTTAAATTTTAGTTAGTTCATTAGTAAATTTTTAATTTTAATGCTATTATTATCCTGACACAAATTTCCTTGTTACACAAAATGCACGATGAATTTGGTTGGCAAAGATTTGATACTTTGGCTTATAAAATAGCAAATTTTTACCTGAAGCAACTTTGTGAAACTCTCACTGTGTTCTCATGTTTAGTTTTCCTCTCCTTGCCATAATATAGCTTTACTGGCAGATGGTAACATTTGGATCATATTGAAATTGGCAAATTCTCATAGAAATCTTCAAAAATTTTAGTATTTGAATGTGGGGGGGAATCACAAATTTTACATAACTGCAAGAGTGGCAGAGACAAATTCTTAAGCATTTTTCTTCTGTTCATACACTGTATTACTTCATGTTTAAATAGGATAGATGTTTAGAAAAAAAGTTAAAGCATTTACTATGAATATAATCTTGAAAGTGAAAAGTGAAAGCGTTTGTTGCTCAGTCCTGTCTGACTCTGCAAACCGACCAGGCTACACCAGAACTGTAGCCCAACAGGCTCCTCTGTCCATGGGATTCTCTGGGCAAGAATACTGGAGTGGGTTGCCATTCCCTTCTCCAGGGGATCTTCCCGACCAGGGATCGAACCTGGGTCTCCTGCTTTGCAGGCAGATTCTTGACTGTCTGAGCCACCAGGGAAGCTCATGATTATATAAACTTAGAGTTGTAAAAACTTAACCTTTTGTCTTCCACATTTGAAAATCATGTTCTAAAGTAACAACTTAAGTTTTTATTAACATAGTATCAGTAGCTAAGGGTTAACATTTCTGTCAACGTCAAACAACTTTTCCTGTGGTTTCCCTCTAAAAACTCAAAAACATTTTCATCCAATTACTTACTTTACAAAGGATCAGCGTTTCAGGTTACCTCCTTCTTTTGTTATTTCTTTGCAAATACTCAATTCTAGGAGAAAGATCCAGAGTGAACTTCTAGGGGAAAGACTCATGAGTTCTTCAGTTTATAAAACCTTCAGCAAGTTGGGATGAGGACAGACATGTGCTTTTTTCTAAGTTTGACTTCAAGTGACTTCATGTCATAGCAGGAACTTGGTGGACTTCAGTATTTATTTGAGCTCCTTGCTTAAGCACACACCCTACTTGTAGTAGGACTAGAATGATTAATGGCTTAAAGTAAGGGTCTTGATTTCTAATGAAAACTCATTAAAATTGCAGAAGTAACTATTTCTGGAAGGCTCAGAGCAGGTTTGTGGACTTAATGTGATGAATCACTTTTGTGCTGAGATGTACTGACAGATGGACCTGTTTCTCTCATCATCAGAGAGATGAGTGATTACATTAAATTTTCATTGTTAATATCCTTGGGCATATCTGTGAATGTTTCATGGTTTGGTTTTTCAGAGAAGGTCCCCAACCTAGCCAGTGACCTTTGCTGTTTTTCCTCAGTTGGTGGCATCTTTAGAAAGAGAAAGCTTGTTTGCACCAAGCTGTGCTTGGCTTTGTTAGTTTGACTCCACAGGGCTGCTCTTTCTGTTCACAAAGAGTTTAATTCCTTTACTTAGCTACTGCGTGTGTTGTTTTGTTTTCTTTCTGTCATGTAGCTTCTGATGGGCTGGGCAAAAAGTTTCCATCCATTTTATACTCATCCTTTTCTTTAAAGCAATCCAAAGATGTAATACTTCATAGCACATTCTTCTAAATTGATCAAAATTGTTCACAGTTTTATAGCATCACTTATGTAAATTAAGACATATTACAAGAAGGATAATTAATCTGATCTAGAAATATTTATCCATATGGCATGAATGAACAAGAATTTCACAGTAGAAAATATCATCACTCTTTTATTAGATAGGAAACATTCATTGTTCACAAAAGAAGGCTTTCTTATCTCTCCTTGCAATTGCTCTGGAACTACATTCAGATGGGTATATCTTTCCTTTTTTCATTTGCCTTTCACTTCTTTTCTTTTCTCAGCTATTTTTAAGGCCTCCTCAGAAAACCACTTTGCCTTCTTACACTCTGTCTAGCAGATCTGATCCCTGGATTCTATTCATCACCTCCACTATATAATCTTAAGGGATTTGATTTGGGTCCTACCTGAATGGCCTAGTGGTTTTCCCTACTTTCTTCAATGTAAGCCTGAATTTTGCAATAAGGAGCTGATGATCTGACGATCTGAGCCACACTCAGCTCCAGGTCTTGTTTTTGCTGACTGTATAGAGCATTTCCATCTTCTGCTGCAAAGAATATCATCAATCTGATTTTTATTTTGACCATCTGATGATGTCCATTTATAGTCTCTTGTGTTGTTGGAAGAGGGTGTTTGCTATGACCCGCGTGTTCTCTTGATGGGACTGTGTTAGCTTTTTGCCCTGCTTCATTTTGTACCCGAAGGCCAAACTTGCCTGTTACTCCAGGTATCTCTTGACTTCCTACTTTTGCATTCCAATCCCCTATGATGAAAAGGACATCTTTTTTTGGTGTTAGTTCTAGGCCATGTAGTTCTTCACAGAACGGTTTGACTTCATCTTCTTCAGCATTAGTGGTTGGGGCATAGACTTGGAAAACTATGATATAGAATGGTTTTCCTAGAAGCAAACCAAGATCATTCTGTCATTTTTGAGATTGTACCCAAGTACTGCATTTCAGACTTTTGTTGACTGTGAGGACTACTCCATCACTTCATGGCAAATAGATGGGGAAAAGTGGAAACAGTGACATTTAATTTTCTTGGGCTCCAAAATCACTGTGGACTGAAATGAAAAGATGCCTGCTCCTTGGAAGAAAAGCTAGACACATAGACAGCATTTTAAAAAACAGAGAAATAACTTTCTGACGAAGGTCCATATAGTCAAAGCTATAGTTTTTCCAGTAGTCACGTACAGATGTGAAAGTTGGGCCATAAGGAAAGCCTAGTGTCGAAGAATTGATGCTTTCAAATTGTGATGCTGGAGAGGACTCTTGAGAGTCCCTTGGACAGCAAGGAGATCTTACCAGTCAATCTTAAAGGAAATCAACCACAAATATTCATTGGAAGGACTGATGTTGAAGCTGCATTACTCTGGCCACCTGATACAAGGAGCCAGCTCATTGGAAATGTCCCTGATACTGGGAAAGATTGAAGGCAAAAGGAGAAGAGGGTGGCAGAGGATAAGATGGTTAGATAGCATCACCAACTCAATGGACATGAATTTGGGCAAACTCTGGGAGATAGAGGAGGGTAGAGGAACCTGGTGTGCTGCAGTGCATGGGGTCGCAAAGAGTCGGACATGACTTAGCAACTGAACAACAACAACATAGTCTGGAAATCTCATTCTGTGTTGTAGTTGCCTCTGTCTGCTACCACCCACCTATGAGTTCCCTAAAGGCAGAGGTCAGGTCTTTTTCAGCTTTGCATTTCCAGTGTCTGGCTCAGTACTTGACTTGTAGCTGATGAAGACTTTGACATCAAATGATTAGCAACAAAATTCTGTTGAATCATGAGAGTAATCTATAAGGAGAATACTGATTAACAAAAATTAGATATGCATATAAAACTGACAGCCATCTAGTATTCATGCTTGGGAATGTTGAACCAGAGTCTGAACAGACTTAAAAGCAGCTAGGAGCCAGTTGTCACCCTAATTCCCACCCACTGTACAGTGAAATACAGTCTGCTAAGTGACATTGTACCAATGGCCTTCTGTGGTCCAGATCTTCACAAATTGCAAATAGTACAACACTGACATCCTATCTTGCATATCCAGAATATTTGTGCATCTAGAGAAGCATTATATATAATTAAAATCTCCTATAAAAATTAAATGAAATTTCTTGAAGAAAATGCTCCTTAAATTTAAATTGGAATTGTAAAATTCTTTAAAGCTATTATAGTAATTTTTTTAAAGCATATGGGCAGTTTTCAAAAAGACATTTTTGTAACAAGGTAGAATATTTTTATTTAACCAGATATACAACTGTGCTTGTTTTCACTTAAAAGTTTTCCACCCACATTGTTTACTTCTAATTTTGCATATGTAAATAAGGATTAATGAAGCAACTGCTATATTTACATACATATAGTTAATTAAGAAGAAGAAAGTTGCAACTCCAAAATAATGAAATATCCAACCAGGCAACTGAATTCCACCTATTTTGTGAATATATGGTTTCGGTGGTCAGAGGACCCAGATCATATTTCATTTTCTAAAACCATATTATTCCCTTGAAAATATGTGAAATATGTCTTTATACAAGTCCTTTATGTGTGTATACTAAGTTGCTTCAGTCACGTCTGACTATGTGCAACCCTGTGGACCGTAGCCTGCTAGGCTCCTCTATCCATGGGATTCTCCAGGCAAGTGTAATGGAGTGGGTTGCCATGCCCTCCTCCAGAGGATCTTCCTGACCCAGGGATTGAACCCACATCTCTTAAGTCTCCTGCACTGACAGGCAGGTTCTTTATCAGATGAGCCACTGAGGAAGCCCCAAGTTCTATATGCTTCCATTGAAAAAACATGACAAATGTGTCTTTAGCTGGTTGAGTTGAAATATAATCCACAGTTAAATTTTGTGATTCTTCTGAAGTTATAAACATATCAGACATATGATTTGATTGGTTAATGTTTGTGAAGTCTTCAAATGGAAACTGGGAACAAAGTGTTTTCTGATCTTAAATTAGTATTTGGTTTTATAATATATACAAAATAGACCCAGGCGGCACAGTGGTGAAGAATCCACCTGTCAATGCAGGAGACACAGGGAATGGGGTTTTGATCCCCGGGTCAGGAAGATCCCCTGGAGTAGGAAATGGCAACCCACTCCAATACTCTTGCCAGGAAAGTCCCATAGACAGAGGAGCCTGGTGGGCTACAGTCCATCAGGTCACAAGGAGTCTGGACACCACTGAGCACACACACAAATAGACTTTGCCTCGGTATTTCATTTTTATTTCAGGAGAAGCCCTTAGTAAATACTGTATCAGATTCACCTCATGGAGAAAATTGTGATTACTGCTTAGGCAGTCAGGTAGCTTTTAATGATGTATTCTATAATAACTCTCTCCTTAAGGAGGGATGTGCAGTGATGACAGGATAAGAAATGTGTGCCCAAAAAGACAAGTGGTAAAATACTACAAAATTGTTTTGTTCAAGCTCCAAAAAGAGCTTAAATAAATTTCAGCTCTCAAAAATTAAATGAAATGTTTATTGAGTAGATTGCTAAAACACACCTGTCACTGATTAAAAAATTTTGGCTAAAGAAAGTTCCATATCTTCACAGTTTACTGAGACAGAGATTAAGAAATGAATAGTAATCTTAGGTAAATACTTTTAAAATGTGCATGTGTTGTTTATCAGTCTCAACAGTTCTGATATATAGACATCTACTTGTTTGAGAATTTCTCTGAAGCACTATAAATATATTAAAATTACTGATGATATTATTTTGGTTAAATGTAATGTTATGCTTTAAATACAAAAATGGTTTTCGGATTCAGGTGATTAACAGCAGCCCCTTCCACTTTGCATTGGCTGCATTATCTGTAGAACTGTCTTGTCTGTAAACGTGAAATATTTTCCATGTTTTTGTATATATCAATGGAAGTCTGGTCTAGGCTCTGGTACATGCAACTTGTCCAGGTGTCTGATGTGGGAGTAATTAAAGCAGCACAGCTCCCGATCTTAATTCTCCATCTATGCAAGTCGTCCCCTCACACCCATGGGTTCCATGTCCACGGCTTCAGCCCATCGCACTAGATCCTCAGTTGCTAGCATCAGCAGATGTGGGACCCACCAGATACCAAAGGTGTCGACTCTACCTACATAATTTTATATAAGGGGCTTGAGCATCCACAGATTCTGGTATCTGAGGGACACACTGGAACTCGTCTCTCACGGACACCAAGAGACAACAGTATACCCAGCAAAATATACTGTAAACCAAACTCGGTTATTCAACTGCTGACTCACTTCCTGGCTCTTTGAAGACTGGTTATAAGAGAGCATATGGCGTCATTCATGCAGCAGAGTTACTGAGCTGAGCTCTGCACTGAGTGTCGCACGGGTGCTGGATTTGAAATGATTAAAATCAAATAGCTGGTAAATCAACTATACATAAATTAAAAAATTAATTTAAAAAATGGCCGTAGCAATGGCACTTGAAGTCTAAAGCAGAGATATACCTTAACAAGGAAACATCCAGAAACATATAATTACAAAGTAACTGCTTTGTAGAAAAGGAATATGATCCTAGGCAAAATAAATGACACAGTAATCTTACTTCTTTGGGGGATTGTCCTGTACTGCAGAAGGAGATGGATAGGGAAGTCTTTTTGAGCAAGTAACTCTTGAGTTCTCAGCAGAGAGACAAGTAAACAGATCAAACCAGTCAATCCTAAAGGAAATCAACCCTGAATATTTGAAGCTGAAGCTCCAATACTTTGGTCACCTGATGTGAAGAGCTAACTCATTGGAAAAAAACTCTGATGTTGGGAAGGATTGAAAGCAAAAGAAGAGGGTGATAGTGAATGAGATAGTCAGATAGCGTTGCCAACTCAGTGAACATGATTTTGAGCAAACTCTGGGAGATAGAGAAGGATAGGAAAGCCTGGCATGCTGCAGTCCATGGGGTCGCTAAGAGTCAGACATGACGTAGCAAGTGAAAAACAATAATTACCTCCACCATATAAAAATAAGACTGTTGATAATCATAGTAACTCAAGGACAGAGTGAATGAAGGGAAAAAAATGAAAATGAAAACAAACAAAAAATCCCAATCCTCCTTCTGCACATCCCAACCAAAAGCGAGGAGAGGCCTGCCAATAGTTTTGGATCTTAAGAAATTCTTCTCTAGATCAGATTTCCCACCAGTATATTGATGACAAAAGCTATACCTAGACCATAAGGTTCTTAGCTTGACTGACATAGCCATCAGCTTTGTACTGCTGCAAAGTACTGTAAGGACTGGAATTTTAATTTTATTTTGTTTCAGAATTCTCTTCCAAAGAGAACCTGTAAAGATTCAGTAAACATTTTAGGAATTCAAATTGTCTTACATCTCAGACTTGGATGAGACATTCTGCAAAGTGCTCCCTACCTCAAGATTGGGTACCATGTAAAAATAACTAAATAGATGGGGAAACAGTGGCTGACTTTATTTTTATGGGCTCCAAAATCACTGCAAGTGGTGATTGCAGCCATGAAATTAAAAGACGCTTACTCCTTGGAAGGAATGTTATGACCAACCTAGACAGCATGTTAAAAAGCAGAGGCATTACTTTGTCAACAATGGTCCATCTAGTCAAGGCTATGGTTTTTCCAGTGGTCATGTATGGATGTGAGAGTTGGACTATAAAGAAAGCTGAGTGCTGAAGAATTGATGCTTTTGAACTGTGGTGTTGGAGAAGACTCTTGAGAGTCCCTTGAACTGCAAGGAGATCCAACCAGTCCATCCTAAAGGAGATCAGTCCTGGGTGTTCATTGGAAGGATTGATGTTGAAGCTGAAACTCCAATATTTGGCCACCTGATGTGAAAAGCTGACTCATTGGAAAAGACTCTGATGCTGGGGAAGATTGAAGGCAGGAGGAGAAGGGGATGACAGAAGATGAGATGGTTGGATGGCATCACCGACTCAATGGACGTGGGTTTGGGTGGACTCCGGGAGTTGGTGATGGACAGGGAGGCCTGGTGTGCTGCGGTTCATGGGGTCGCAAAGAGTTGGACACGACTGAGTGACTGAACTGAACCGAACTGATAAAGGAGCACGCAAAGCAAAATATGCACCAGCTATGTTTTCTGGTCAACACAGATTGACTTCCCAGAAGTCAGAGAGCTATTAGCCAAACCTTGTTGTTACCACCTAATATGGATAAAACCTAGAGGGTTTTCAGGACCTGTCTTGTTTTGTACTTGATGTATTTGCTGCTGCTTTCTGCTAAAAAAGAGAATGTGAGATCACTGTCCGGCTGCTTGCCCACCAGTATGAGAAATCAGTCAGGAATTAGTCATTTGGACCTCTGTCCTCCTATCAGGAGAA
This sequence comes from Muntiacus reevesi, assembly GCF_963930625.1. Classification (NCBI taxonomy): domain Eukaryota; kingdom Metazoa; phylum Chordata; class Mammalia; order Artiodactyla; family Cervidae; genus Muntiacus; species Muntiacus reevesi. Next base: position 82,421,251 of record NC_089254.1, on the reverse strand, counting down.
TAGGGTGCTCAGGTGAATTGGGAACAATCATTTATTTCATATGCCCTTCTGATTTTCCAGACATTATGATAGATGTTTTCTTATTAACTTCATTTGCTCTTCTGAACCCTTGTCAGGGAAGACTCATTCCTACTTTCTAGAGAAGAGAATGGATCCTCAAAAGTTTGACGTACTTGATTAACTCACCTATTGACACCCAGTCCTCTTAGATTACAAAGTCCATATTTCTTTTTTTAACACTTCATCATCTTCTCTCTTGAATGTGTAATGTGTGCTTATTATGTCCAGAGCCCAGTGGTGGTTGCGGTAAGGGGTCTAGCCGTGGTTGCTCAGACAAATCGTAAACGTAGAAGGGTAATGGCATAGGTGGGAGACTATGGTCTTAATGTGAAAGCCAATGGGCGCCTTTAATCAGAAGAATACTATCTGTCTGATGCTTCTCTTTTCCCCACAAACCAAGTCCCTGAGGCCGTAGTCTGTTTTCTTTCATCTTTGTATTTTTAACATTCAGTCCTATAATGGGCATATACTGGGTGCTTATTAAATATCATTCTCGAGGTTGCACAAATGAAACAAGAATTAGTGTCATTATTAAAATGTCTCATTAAGTGCCAACTTGGCAAGTTACAGGGGAAAAACATAAGTCACTTATGTTTTCACTCTTTTGAAACCTTAACGGAGTTTCAACTATTTCATAAGTATCCAACATTTCTTTAAAAAATCAGTTTAAATGTCCTTAATTTTTAAAAGCATGTCTATTTTTCATTTAAGTTGGAGAGTATCACAAAAGTGAGTAATCACTGGCCATCAGAAGTCAACAAATGGGGGTTTCTCTTGCTGAGTGACACAGGGTAGGTCTCATAGGATCTAGAAGCACAGTACCAGTGGCAGCTACGGTCTGTGAAAATTACCAGATCCAGCTGCTTGCCAGGTTCCTCCTGAATCGGCCTGTGATGTCACCTCTGGGCTGTGGACTGGAGCACAAGTCCTCAGCTGATGCTCCTGGGGCTGGTTGGATCCTGCCATGGCTTGCTTACTTTATTTAAATCCACTTTGTTTCCGCACCATACATCGTGCCCTTCTTGAGCGCTTAGTGCTTTTGGCTGTCTTCTCAGCCTCCGTCAGAAGTGGTCCCAGCTGACTCCAGTCCTCTCTGGAATCTGAGATGTTGGTATAGTTCAGAGACTTCTCCCTTGGCTATCCAACTACTCTGCACTTGGAAAATATTTTCATTTCACCTAAAAGAGTCATTTAGGAATGAAAAAAAAAAAGTAATTTTATCTGCAGAGAGACCCCAAGAGGACTTTTTCCAGAACTAAAACAGGCCTTTGTAGATGATTCAGTCTGACGTTTCCCTCTCAACCCGCTGCTCAGAGACACAGCCAAGAGTCTTTTACCTTTGGAGCAGCTAGAAACAGCTGAGGAGCGTTTGCTTTCAAACATAAGTCACTAAGAATGGGATGAACTAACATTGTATTACCCTAGCAATTCTAGGGCTTTCACATTAAAAATACATGTAAATTTTCAGAACATTTTCATGCCGATATGTTTAGCCCCAAAGAACATTAACCCCTGCTTGAAGTTCTAGCAAATTAGAGATTAATCATGGGAAGATCTGGTAAAGTGAGTTCCAGCTGCCCCTTGAACAACATGGGTCCGAACAGTGCAGGCCCACTTACTTGTGAATTTGTTGTCAGTAGTAAACATGATTTGAGTTGGCTGAATCCACAAATGTGAGAGTTGGACTGTAAAGAAGGCTGAGCACCGAGGAGCTGATGCTGACGAATTGTGGTGCTGGAGAAGACTTGAGAGTCCCCTGGACAGCACGGAGATCAAACCAGTCAATCTTAAAGGAAATCAACCCTGAGTGTTCATTGGAAAGACTGATGCTGATGCTCCAAAACTTTAGCCACCCGATTTGAAGAGCTGGCTTATTAGAAAAGGCTCTGATGCTGGGAAAGATTAAGTGCAGGAGAAGAGGGTGACAAGGGATGAGATGGTCAGATGGCATCACCAACTCAATGGGCATGGGTTTGAAGCAACTCCAAGAGATAGTGAAGAACAGAGAAGCCTGGTACGCTGCACTTCTTGGGGTCACAAAGAATCAAGCATGACTTAGCAACTGAACAACAGAAACAGATGCCTATATGAGAAGAGCTGACTATAAATTATACTTGGATTTGTGACTTCACAGAGGGTCAGCATCCCTCTCTCCTCTGTTGTTCAAGGATCAGTTGTACCAGTAACTGATGGATATTCCAACTTACTAATAATAATATGCTGTACTGATTGGTGATAATTACAACCTAGTAGTTCAAAGCACTAAAAATAGTTTAAATTTCCTTTTGTCTTTAAAGGACATTAATTCTATGACATTTTAAAGAGTTTTTTTTTTTTCTGATTCAGTTCATATAACACATTCACCTTTTATTTTCATGTCAAAAAACAGGACAAAATCAGATGGATGGTCTCACAAGTTTCAAAGGTGCAGGTATGAGAGCAGTATGACCATATATTGATAAATATCTGTAGGTGACTAGTGGTTTATGCAGTATGTTCTCATTTATACATCATTGCATTTTATTATTTAAACCTCTTTCTAAGAATTTGCATGTGTATAGCAGATTTTATGCTTTATCTTCTACATCAATTATTTAGTCTTTCTCTATGTAGGCTCTTAAAAGTCTTGATTTCTATTTTATAAAAACTTATTTTTTGTAATGTCTTCACCAAGTAAAATTATAATGCATGATGTGACAAATGGTTCTCTTTAAAATTAGATGCTTCAAGCTAATGTCTCTGAACTACCCTTCTATGAGAGAGAAAATGAAAAATGCTTATGAGAGATTATATCTTCTTTCTTTTCTGAAACCTGATTTTGTGCTAACATGCTTGTTTGACTTGTTCAGAAGAAAATGGTACAAATATAATGATTCTCTGTATTCTGGATATGGAAGTTTAATGGCAATGAATACTTCATAAATGAAATGCAGACTTTTGAGATCCTGTTTTCCTTGAGGCTTTAGCAATCTTGAGAGCACTAAAATGGAGCTGTCTGTTGAAGGGAAAAATCCTACAGATGGTAAGAGTGAGAATGAAGGTGAAGCCTGTAGCATTTTTCTTTCTTTATGAAAGTGACCATTACCCTCCCAAAGCCATCACTGAATATTGTTCTACCTTAAATTGTAACATACACCCCAAGGTTTTTCTTTGTCATGTTGAAGAAACAGATAATTTGTACTGTCTTTTTATCATTATAAAAAGTTTTAACGTGGTGTTTTTGAAAGATCCTCTCAAAACTTAGAGTGAGAAAACGTAGTTACTTTAAAGGATGTTTTTCATTTGTTATTAGAACTGCAATGTGTCAGCTTCCCTGGTAGCTCAGCTGGTAAAGAATCTGCCTGCAATGCAGGAGACCCTGGTTCGATTCCTGAGTCAAGAAGATTCCCTGGAGAAGGGATAGGTTACCCACTCCAGTATTCTTGCCTAGAGAATCCCCATGGACAGAGAAGCCTGGTGGGCAACAGTCCATGGGGTCCCAAAGAGTTGGACACAGCTGAGCAACTAAGCATAACACAGCACAGCGTTTTAGACTATAAATGGTCTTTAAAAGAAAGACTAAAGATCCTGTGCAAAAATGGGTTAAGATTCAGAGCACTCTAATGCTCTCCTTTCCAGACTGGTCTTTTTTAATCCTCCTCTCTTTTCTCCCCCTCTCTACCCTTTTACTCCATTGCTGTTCACTTCTCTACCCATAATTTCTTTCTCCTTGTCTCTTTCTTTGCATCCCATTCTCAAGCATCTTTATTCCTTTTTGATCTTTGGAGCTTGTGAGGAGTGATACCTCCCTTATCACCAAATACGAGTAATTGAAAATAAAATAATCCAAATCTAGTTTCTTGGGCAATTCCCTGTAGGACAGCAGAAAGAGACCTCAGACCTATTTGAAGTCAATTGCAGAAAACGTAGAACATTTTCTGCTTTCCAAGAGAGTGTTTAAGTCAGTGCTACCAAATATCTGATGCTTTGATGCTTAAGTTATGAACAGAAACTTTTAGGTATGCAAAGATTGTTGGGTAAATATTACATTATTTTAATCTTAAAATGCCAAAATTATGAGAATGCTAATTTATAGTTTGACTATTTTGTAATTTCAGCATAAAAAAGCTTAAGAATTACATATAATTCTTTAAGACTCACCTTTACCTCTGGACCCTTATTTAATGTTTCTATTATAAAGTTAGCAATGTATAGCATAGAATTATGTCATTTTTAATTACATAAGTTATTTTAATAACTCAGTTTCTGTAATAGAATTAATTTGTTGAAGACATCATTTGAAAAAACAGTCACTAGATTGAAAATAAAACTATTTGAAAAAGGAGTTTATAACTTTCTTATATGACACCAATAGTCAGACAATATAAAGGAAAAAGATTCCTTAGAATCACAAAATAAGAAATGTGGTTGACCCTTGAATAGCTTGAATTTGAACTGCATGGGTACACTTACATGTGTATATTTTTCAATAGTAAATCTAGTGGTGCTTTGCAGTCAGTGGTTGGTTGGATCCACAGATGGAGAGGAACTAGATACAAAGGCCAACTATAAATTATATGGGGATGAATCCTCATGCTGTTCAAGGATCAACTGTACTGTGAGATGAGTTCGATAAGCAATGTGTAAGACCTATGTGGAAGATGAAAAAAATTTAAGTCTTTACCAAGAAATATTGAAATAGATTTTAATTAATGGAGACTTTCCTTTTTCTTGAATCAAATATAATTTCAATTTCAAAGTTCAAATATAATTTGAAAATGTCTATTTTCTTTTTGTTATAACATATAATCTTGTAAAGCTCTAATGAAACTATTGTTTTGTTAGCACAGTTCAAGAGATAGATTTTTAGGACAGAAACTTTAAAGCCAAACTCAAGCTTATGTAGCCATAAATATATTTGATTTCTAAACCAAATGAGATTGGGATAAAAAGAGAAGTGAAACTGCCACTTTAATATTACTACTGAATTTCAGACAACTTGAAGATTTAAACAGTGGAAATGTATGAAAGAAATATAGGTTAAATTTCATATAATCTTTAAGAAGAAAATTTTTAAGTAGGGTGTTAATGTCAAAAACTATAAATCAGATCAACAGAATTGACTACCTAATATTTTTAAGCTATGCATTTTAAAAAGCCATACATGAGTCAAGTAGAAAATAACCAAATATGAAAATATTTGCCATATGTATGGCAACAGTTAATGTCTATCATACAAAGAGTTTTTAAAAATTGCCAAATTGATAGAAAGCCTAAGAGAGAAACAGACAATGGTAATAAAAAAGCAAGCCAGAAATGCAGGTGACCAGTAAAAAGAAAGTGCTTGACCTCAGAAGTAATTTAAAAGAAGTGTACTTTATAGAGCCCTGTTCAGTTCTATATGATTTGGTTTATTGTTTACATTTGAGTTTATATGTTTGTCTCTCCTACTAGTCTGAGTTCATTTAATACGAGATCTGTCATCTTGATTTTTGTTTTTTTTGAATGCCCGCTACCTTTCCCAATTCCAGTCACATAGTTGGATAGATGAAAAGATGCAAAGATAGTTGATGGATGAAATAATTTTGGGGTTACATATATCTTTAATTCATTACTGCTGGTTATAGATGAAGAATATAGATTGAGACTGCTTTCAAGTTCCTAGCTTCTGTATCACAGTGCATTATGTATTCACAATGAATAAGAATTTTGAGTTAAGGGATTTGAGTACTTTTTGACATAACTGTTTTACTGCTCATGGTTTTCAACATACTTTAAAACAAATGCATACACACCAAGGAAACCAGATCTGAAAGAGACTCATGCACCCCAGTGTTCATTGCAGCACTGTTTATAATAGCCAGGACATGGAAGCAACCTAGATGCCCATCAGCAGACGAATGGATAAGGAAGCTGTGGTACATATACACCATGGAATATTACTCAGCCATTAAAAAGAATTATTTGAATCAGTTCTAATGAGATGGATGAAACTGGAGCCCATTATACAGAGTGAAGTAAGCCAGAAAGATAAAGAATATTACAGCATACTAACACATATATATGGAATTTAGAAAGATGGTAACAATAACCCTATATGCAAAACAGAAAAAGAGACACAGATGTACAGAACAGACTTTTGGATTCTGTGGGAGAAGGCGAGGGTGGGAGGTTTTGAGAGAACAGCATCAAAACATGTATATTATCAAGGGTGAAACAGATCACCAGCCCAGGTTGGGTGCATGAGACAAGTGCTCAGGGCTGGTGCACTGGGAAGACCCAGAGGGATTGGATGGGGAGGGAGGTGGGAGGGGGGATCGGGACGTGGAATACATGCAAATCCATGGCTGATTCATGTCAGTGTATGGCAAAAACCACTACAATATTGTAAAGTAATTAGCCTCCAACTAATAAAAATAAATGGAAAAAAATTAAAAAAATAAAGTAAAACAAATACACTATTAACTTTTGAGAATTCTTTCAGATCACAATATAAATCTAGTTCTCTAGCTACTTTAGGAGACCGTGGGGGATATCTAGCTGTTAAGAATGCAGAGCAAGAGTGGAAAGAGACGTATACTGCATGATATAATAATAAAATTGTTTATGTCTATCATCTTCTATTAGAATGTATTTTTTAAGAGGTTAGACTTTGGTTACCAACACTAGAATATGTCTGGCACACAAGAGTTACTCAATAAGTTTTTTGAATGAATGAAAGACCCTGATTCCATTTCTAAAATTGATTTATTTTAACTGGAGGATAATTACTTTGCAGTATTGTGATAGTTTTTGCTATACATCAACACCTGATTCAGTTTTGTGTCCCCTCTTTTTTAATACATCATTCATGGTTTTATATCACCTTGATAACTGTCATAGGTAGCAGCAAAAATTTCCATTGTATGTCACATAATTTACATAATATTTCCCCTAATATTAGATATTTAGGTTGCTTGCTTTTGTTATTTATGTATAATGCTATGGTAGAATACATTCCTGCTTATGCTTTTTTAATTACACATGGTTATTTTGTTGGGATAAATTCCTAGAAATAGCCTTACTAGGTGAATAGACTGAACAGTTTTTTGGTCCTGATACAAATTTCCAGCATACTTTATTTATTAGCAAATACATAATAATGTCAGTTATTTCAGTTTGTATATGACCTACCCAGTTTTCATCGCCACAAAACCCTGCAGTCTTCATAAAGTTACTTTGTAGATATTTTATTCATTTGAAGATTTACACTGGAAGTCTGAGTCCTCATAAATAATACATTCATAGAAGTAGAAAAAGGCAATGTATCTTGAGTCAAAGCAAATTGACAGCAAGGGTAGTGTATTCTTTCTTCACATAATACAGAGAAAATAGCATGAAGATAATAACTGGTATTAATTCCTGAAAGTGTTTAAACATGCCAATTAAGTAGAAAGCAAGGAAGTATCATGGTGAATATTGAAAATAGGCCTATTATCTTTTTCCTTTCTTCCGTGCTGCCTTTTTTGGTGGAAAGGGAGGGAGACTTTGTATTTTTTAATTAACTCGTTATAGAATTCATAAGCATTTTTAAACTGTACATAGCTTTTTAACTTTTATTTTTCAGTGGAGAAATTATCAAGGTGGTGCCAGTTTGCTTATACCCTGGAATGTTGGAATTTATGAGAACTATCATCACAGTATTTTTATCTATGCACCCTTTTAAAATTGCACATTTTTGTTGTTGTTGAATGCCTCTAAAAATTTAGACGTCTGGCTGTTACAGTTAGGATCTGCTGATACCTTTGTGCCTTGGCTTCTCCCTTCCTGAAAATGTGTTATTTAAGCTTTCCTCATTTCACAGGAATTGACTGTTAGCATTCCATACTCTGAACTCAGAGTTCCTATACCTCGTTTGAGGGAGATGTACCCTCATGGATTGCCTCCAGGCCTATGATAGTCATCTATTTCCTGTCTTTATTGGCATTACTGATTTTGAGACTGGATATCCTGGATCCCCTTCCAAGTTATATATTATCAGTGATTTCCCATTACATTTTAGCTCTTTGTTTTCTAATTACTGTCTCTACTTGCAATATGTTGATTAGATTCCTTATTTGACTTCTCTAAGTTGGTTTTTACCTTATCACTATTCCTAGCATAGTGTTAGTTCTTTATTTTTACACAAGTCTAGTGATTGAGAAACCAGTACTCTTGCCTGGAAAATCCTGTGGACGGAGGAGCCTGGTAGGCTGCAGTCCATGGGGTCACAAAGAGTTGGACACAACTGAGAGACTTCACTTCCCCTTTTCACGTTCATGCACTGGAGAAGGAAATGGCAACCCACTCCAGTGTTCTTGCCTGGAAAATCCCGTGGACGGAGGAGCCTGGTAGGCTGCAGTCCATGGGGTCACAAAGAGTTGGACAAGACTGAGAGACTTCACTTCCCCTTTTCACGTTCATGCACTGGAGAAGGAAATGGCACCCCACTCCAGTGTTCTTGCCTGGAGAATCCCAGGGACGGGGGAGCCTGGTGGGCTGCCGTCTGTGGGGTCGCACAGAGTCGGACACGACTGAAGCAACTTAGCAGCAGCAGTGATTGAGAAGTAACATGACTGTGGGATTGTGAAAAATAATAAACTATTCATATTTAAAGGATATGGTTACTATTGAACACTTTCAGTTCAGTCGCTCAGTCACGTCCGACTCTTTGCAGCCCCATGGACTACAGCATGCCAGGCTTTCCTGTCCATCACCAACTCCCAGAGCTCGCTGAAACTTATGTCCATTGAGTCTGTGATGCCTCACTGAACACTTTACATCACCAAATAGAACACCAGAAGTTGACAAAAATATAAAAGAAAGTGTCAAAATTCCAGTCTTGGTAGGAGATGTGAATACCTATATGCTGCTATATAAGGGATACCAAAGCTCATCAAGGATAAAGTAGATTTAAATAGCACAGTAGCAACCTTGACCTTGTATATGTGTATATCACACTGTACCCACAACGCAGAATAGTTTTCAAGTACTCATGGAAAAGTTAGACACACAGATAAATATTTTATAATATGAAGCTAATTTTAATTATTTCAAAAGATTACTGTCATACAGATTTTATTCTCTAATATGATGCAAAAGCATAGAACTTGAAAAGGTGAACTTCATTTAGAAAGTTTGTTTTCCAAATTTGACCACATGATACTCGATAAAGAAAGGGGTATGTCGTGGGAGTTGACTCTGGAGTTACCATTCAGATTGCCTGACTGTATTAAGGCTTAAGATACCTCACTTTAAACTGAAAATCATTCTTTCCTTCCTTATTTTGATTCTGAATCTGTTTTCATTTTTATTCCTGTTTTAGCTCTACTTTGTCTCAGACCTTCTCAATTCTATGAAACAGCAAAAAGATTCTTTGCTAATCCCTTTCTAGAAATCTAAGATAGAAATTAAGTTGTTTTCCATCCTAAATGGGTCTCCTCCTTCCCTCTGAAGTATTATGTTAATTTCAAAAGAACAAACTAGCATCTTGATGCTAGTTTCTTTAGTCATTGAAACGGCTTCTGCTTTTACTGAACACATATCACTGTGTTAAAAGTTAAAATTGCTATGATGGGAGATGACATCATGAGTATTCAGGTTTGGTATATGTTTCTGTTTTTTTTTATCTCTATATTTCAGTTTTCTGAATAAGTTTTATAAAATAAACTTTAGACAGTGCCACTACTTGCTTTTTTTTTAATAAGAAATTGGTGTTTTTGTTTGGTGATTTATTTTTAATAGGAATCTTTATTTCATTGAATTTCTCTTTCTTTTGTCTCTTATGTCTTTCTTCCTCTTGATTTTTCCAATGGCATTTTCTTCATACTGTGCTAAGTCTCATGTCTCATCTCTCAGAAATACGAGAAACATTTATAAGATTTTTTTAATACAAGTGTATGCCAGTTAAGTTTGTAAACAGACTAGAATGAGTTGGTATGTGGTAATGACGAGATGCTGTTAATTGAAAGATAAACCAAGGAAACATGTTATTTTGCTATGATCATTTGAAAAGTCAGATATAGACAGATTTACTCTATTCTTTGGAGAGTGTACTAGGAAATCAATGGGAAAACACTCCTATATTTTATGATGCTTATTTCTTTCCTTTTGATGTGACCTTTAAAAAAAATCATATAAAGTAAATGACAAGATAATTACCTCCACTTTTAAACATATAAATAAAATGTCTAGTAAAGACTTTACTAGAAGAGATAGGGTGAAATTTTCAGCATGAAAAAATGGTTTCTGAGACACTGCCTCTTATACTCAAACCCCTAGAAATGTTCCCCAACCATCCATAAAAATGGTGTTATAATTTATATTTAAATTAATAAAATAGGTACCAATAGGTATATCTACAATGCTTTGCTTTTTTATGGAAGTATAGTTGATTTATAATGTTGTATTAGTTGCAGGTGTACAACAGTGACTGAGTTATATATATATTCCTTAATGCTTACCTTCACCTAGATTCTTAAATGTTTTATAGTCTAAGGTGCTAATTTTTTGACCAGCTGAATAATTATTACAAGCTGTAAGCTTATTCTTATTTTCTTTCTTGACCGCCATCTGTCAGAAACAAGAGGGAAGATAAAAATCTCACCGAGCCATGAAAGATTCTGTATTGCTTGATGTGCCTTCTAAGGAGACACATCTATATGGAAGACAAAAATTAATGCTGCATTTTAAAGAGAATCTTTGTTACTTCATTGCAGGTGGGGAACCCAAGGAGACTTCACCACTACTCATCCACGGCCTGTGGTCAAAGTAAAACTCTTTACAGAAAGCACTGGCGTCCTGGCTCTTGAAGATAAAGAGCTGGGAAGGGTGAGTTACGGTCAGCGCCACGTGTCCCAGGCAGCACGTGTTAACTTCTCTTGATTTAGAGTTGGAATGGACCAGCATGCAGTGTGTGAACTACATTAGGAATTTATTTGTAATTTCCTATGAGCCCAGCTTACATCTCTGATTTCCTAAACATAACTGCTGTCATTAGACTGTATTGTGAGAGGTCTTGGGTGTGTAAGGGGAACACACAAGGTCATAGGCACTGACTGAGTCATTCCTGTCACACGTACTTCACTGGCCAGCAAGGGAGTGGTACAGACCGACTCGTCCTCCTTGGTGAAAGGTAACCCTAATTTAAACGTTTCTGTCCATGGGCTAAAAGCATCCTCTTTATATTTGAAGTCATCTGTTCCTTATATTGTGATTAGACTGATTACAGAATATCTCAAGTGTATTTCTTTCTTATACCTATTTTTCTCTGTGCAAAGATTTTTGTCACACACCTTTTAACACAGAATTATCCACCCCCCCCCCGCCCCCGCCCATGGTCACCTCCTCATACCTGGAATATGAGGGCTGAGGTCACTTTAGTCGTGTCTGACTTTTTGCGACCCCATGGATTGTAGCCTGCCAGACTTCTCTGTCCATGGGTTTTTCCAGTCAAAGATACCGGAGTAGATTGTCATTTCCGCCTCCAAGGGTTCTTCCCAGCCCCCTCCAATTCCTGTGTCTTTCACCTATACTCAGCATCTTCTGACTCTAAAAGCACTAACATTAACATGTGCTCTCAATATCTCTCTGTGTGAAAGATTTTCTGCATTCTTGTTTCTGAAGTAGATGTGTTCCAATGAGTCATCTATAAAATTATCTTCTGTAATGTGACTCTATTTTACTCAGACCTGAGCACTGCTTTCATAGGTATTTTCCAGAGGATAAAGCCTCAAGAAAACTCTTAGGAATTTCTCGTAATGGTGGCTTGCTGCTGTGATGCTCCGTGTTGAAGGACAATAGGATTAGTGTGTATACTGGATTTTTCCCCCCTAAAGTTAGGATTTCTGTTGATTTCAAATGTTCCTCCTTTTCTGTCTACTTTACATCTTTCAAGTTTCTTTTCATTTCTAGAAATTTTGTGAATCTCTACCCACAGTCCAGAAATTGTGAGTCTGCACTTACATTCTATATTTCCTCTTCTGTTTCCCTGTTGCATCTATTTCTTAATTACCTAAGAGAGCTAAACCATAATATTCATTCATTTGTGTGCTTGTATATTTGTGCATTTACTCATGCAACAAACATGTACAGGTGGCATAATAGAGTCCTGGAGATTCCATATAGTCTGATGGATTTGTGAGTCCAAATTTTTTATTTAAATTATGGTTATATTCATTTTACCTTATTTCCTTATTGTGTTTTTCACTGTCGAATAGCAGCAGCCATTTAAATCTAATGCTATAATGTAACTTGAGGTATATTTAATTTATTCTTCAGCTCTCCATATATATACATATATATATATAAATTGCATATACATATCCCAAAGAAAGGCAATCCCAAAGAATGCTCAAACTACCACACAATTGCACTCATCTCACAAGCTAGCAAAGTAATGCTCAAAATTCTCCAAGCCAGCCTTCAACAGTATGTGAACTGTGAACTTCCAGATGTTAAAGCTGGATTTAGAAAAGGCAAAGGAACCAGACATTAAATTGCCAATATCTGTTGGATCATTGAAAAAGCAAGAGAGTTTGAGAAAAACATCTGCTTTATTGACTATGCCAAAGCCTTTGACTGTGTGGATCACAACAAACCGTGGAAAATCTTTAAAGAGATGGGAATACCAGACCACCTGACCTGCCTCCTTAGAAATCTGTGTGCAGCTCAAGAAGCAACAGTTAAAACTAGATGTGTAACAACAGACTGGTTCCCAATCGGGAAAGGAGTACATCAAGGCTGTATATTGTCACCCTGCTTATTTAACTTATATGCAGAGTACGTTATGCAAAAGGCTGATCTGGATGAAGCACAAGCTGGAATCAAGATTGCTGGGAGAAATATCAATAACCTCAGATACGCAGGTGACACCACCCTTATGGCAGAAAGTGAAGAGGAACTAAAGGGCCTCTTGATGAAAGTGAAAGAGGAGGATGAAAAAGCTGGCTTAAAACTCAACATTCAGAAAACTAAGATCATGGCTTCTGGTCCCATTACTTCATGGCAACAGTGAGACTTTATTTTTTGGTCTCCAAAATCACTGCAGTTGGTGACTGCAGCCATGAAATTTAAAGACGCTTGCTCCCTGGAAGAAAACCTGTGACCAACCTAGACAGCATATTAAAAAACAGAGACATTACTTTGCCAACAAAAGTTTGTCTAGCCAAAGCTATGGTTTTTCCCATAGTCATGTATAGATGTGAGAGTTGGACTATAAAGAAAGCTGAGTGCTGAAGAATTGATGTTTTTGAACTGTGGTGTTCAGAAAGTCTCTTGAGAATCCCTTGGACTGCAAGGACATTCAACCAGTCAGTCCTAAAGAAATCAGTCCTGAATTTTCATTGGAAGGACAGATGCTGAAGCTGAAACTCCAATCCTTTGGCCATCTGATGGGAAGAACTGACACATTTGAAAAGACCCTGATGCTGGGAAAGATTGAGGGTGGGAGGAGAAGGGGATGACAGAGGATGAGATGGTTGGATGGCATCACCAACTCAATGGACATGAGTTTAAGTAGGCTCCAGGAGTTGGTGATGGACAGGGAGGCCCGGTGTGCTGCAGTCCATGGGGTCACAAAGAGTCAGACGTGATTGATTGAGCGAGCGACTAAACTGAACTGATGCAACTTTTAAATAATGTGCACGAGTGCTATATTTCCAGTCGTTTGTATATATGAGAAAGGCCTTGTACTCCTGTGTTCCCATCATACACGAAAGACAATTTTTCTATCTGTGTAAGAGTTTCTCAACCTCAGCACTATTGATGTTCTGAGGAGGATAATTCTTTGCTGTTAGGAGCACTCCTGTGCATTTTATGACATTTCAGTAGTATTCCTGACCTCCAGTCAATATATCCAGTAGTCTCATCCCCTCTTAAGTAAAGTTGATAAGAAATATCTCCAGACATTGCCAAGCATCCCCTGGGAGCAAGACCTGCTTGCAAGCCTTTGATCTGTGCTAATGACCTCAGTAGGTTCCATGATTATAAATGTGTTCATGGGTTCATGACTTCCCATTTTTAAATTGTCTTCCTTGGAGCTTTAGATTTGTATATCTATCTTGCATACTTGGTATTTCTAGTGTATTAACAGATATCACACACTAAATATTTTTGAAATAAGAACTTTTGATTAGCAACCCCATCTAGTCTTCCATAGAGGTTGTTTTCAAGGCAGTGACCTCAGCTTGCCCTTTATTATTTCTTCTTTGACTAATATCCAGTCTATTTGCAAGTTCTGTCAGCTTTTCCCTAAATTTATACTGAGTTGGTTCACACTTTAACATTTTCTCTACCCTGATTCAAGACATTTTCTCACTAGTAGTAGTCCACTTACTGCTTCCTCATTTGTCATCCAGTCCCCTCTGATTCAGCTTTCACACCTCAGCCACTATTATCTACGTAAAATTCAACACAGAAACACATCATTCTGTCTTTAAAACCTTACACTGTCTTCTCATCTATTTGGAATAAAAAAGTCAGACTCTTCATCATAGTATGGTATGCCCAGGAAGAGTTCTCAGAGTGGGACCCTGTACCAGCAGCATCAGCAACACCTGGAAGATGGTTGCAAATTCAGATTCTCAGGTCCAAATCTCTGTCTGCTGGATCAGAAACTTGGTGGGTAGGATACCACAGTCTCTTTCTCTTTTTTTTATCATTTATTTTTATTAGTTGGAGGCTAATTACTTTACAGTATTGTAGTGGTTTTTGTCATACATTGACATGAATCAGCCATGGTTTTACATGTGTTCCCCATCCTGATCCCCCCTCCCACCTCCCTCTCTACCCGCTCCCTCTTTTGACAAGGTCTCATCATTGGCCACAACCAACATTGAAGAGCTCCACTCCACCTGAACAGATCTCTCTAAATTTACCTCCTATCACACCCACCTTGTTTGCTATCATTCTTCCTTCACGCTTGGCTTTCTTACCTTAAACATAATCAGATTTTAAATTTTGGGTCAGGACTTCCCTGGTGGTCCAGTGGTTAAGAATCAACCTACCAATCTAGATGCTTGTATTTATTTTGACTGTTTTATTGCATCTGTTGGGCTTCCCTGATGACTCAGATGGTAAAGAAAACCTGCCTGTGATGCAGGAGACCTGGGTTTGATCCCTGGGTTGGGAAGATCCTCTGGAGAAGGGAATGGTAATCCACTCTAGTGTTCTTGCCTGGAGAATCCCATGTACAGGATTCTGGCAGGAGTCTGGCAGGCTACAGAGTCACAAAGAGTCAGACATGACTGAGCGACTAACAACAACAATTGCATCTATAAGATTCTCCACTACAGTGAATAGATATAGTGAAAGTGGACATTCTAGTCTTATTCTTGATCTTAGGGAAGAAACATTCAGTCTTTGAATATTAAATATAGCATTAATTGGGACTTCCCTGGTGGTCCAGTGGTTTAAGAGTCTGCCTGCCAATTCAGGGGACTGGGTTTTATCCCTGATCCAGGAGGATTCCACATGCCATGGACAACTAGCCCATGCACCACAACTATTAAGCCTGCATGCTCTAGAGCCCATGTTCTGCAACAGGAGAAGCAGCTGCAATAAAAAGCCTGCATGCAGCAACAAAGACCCAGTGCAGCCAAAAGTATATTTATTAATTAATTAATTAAAAACTTTGGGTCTTTAGACATGACCACATGTGACCACATATATATGACCACATGTGCACTCACACACAATTAGAAGAAAACAGTGGTCATCTCTGGATGGTAGAGCTGTTGGTAATGTTTTCTATATATTTATCTACTTTTACATGTGGCGTCGCAAGAGGTGGACACAGCTTAGCAACTGAACCACTACAACCACACTTAGAAACAGCATAAAGAGTTAAATTTGAAGAAAAAGGCCTTACATCATCTGAAGTCTGTAGTCTAAAATTATTTAATTCTGTATCTGGGGATCTTGACTGAGTGATGTTTTTAAATTAAAATTTAGTGTAGTATTTGAAAGATGAGTAGATAGCCCTTAAAATAGATTGATACCACAAGGTGATACCATTAAATGGCTGTAATATAAGAAACTGACAATAACAAATGCTGACAAGGATGCAGATCAGCAGACTTAAACTTACAACATATTGTATGCTTTGTTCTAAAAGAGGCAGTACTGTAGAAACAGGAAATAGATGAATTGACCCAGGGATTGACCCAAGGGGGAAGTGGTTATCTGTAAATGGTGTTCAGGATCTTTCAGGGTGAAGGAGTATTTATGTGTGACACTGGGTATTGAGTATATGGATGTATGCATTTGCCTAAACACATAGACCTGCACATCACAGGAGATCAGTCAAGATGGGGAGGGTAAGAGAATGTGGAGCTCACATGTTTGAACACATCAAAAATATACCTCCAGGTCTAACAGTTCTCACTGAAAACTAACTGGAAACTGGCAGAAGGACTCCTGCACAGCCAAGGCTGTAGAAAAGATACAAATATCCAGTAGGGAGAGAAGAAAAGCAATCCTGTTGAGCCTTGTGACCCTGGACAGGAACTTGGAGAAAAATCGAGAATACAGTTGGACCCCTGCCCTAGGGGATGAGCAGTGAGAGCCACAGATCACACGCCCTAGTCCTGGGATCCTGGGGACAAACATGTAGACTCTGGGAACTCTAAACTCAGCTCGTGAGCAGCAGGAATGCACTGGCTTCTCCCCCAAGTCAGAGGGGAGGGAGGTCTGTCCTGGAGGCGGCCAGGTTTCCCAGGACGCTGGACCTGAGGCAGCCACAACTGGGGAGAAGATTCAAGTGTGGGATGCAGAGGCCGCCAAGTTCTGGGCGGGGCCTGGGCGAGGGGGTGGCGGCCGTTGTTGGGCACTTAAATAAGCAGCCTAGATCTCTGCGGCAGCCCGTCCAGCACCACCCACCACCCCATACGCGCTGAAAGTCCACGTGGGTTCCCCCGCCCCGCGGTGTTGTTCCACCACGGGGCAAGGGTGGCGGAGGCTGGGAGCAGTGATCAGCTGTGAGCGACAAAGGGATTTGCACCCGAGGCTGTGTCTGAGCAGTGAGGGGAACAATTGTGGGTGCACACTCAGCACAGCAGAGAAAGCCTGGGCCTCTGTTGAGGGTCACCGAGCGGAGGGGAGGACCGGCCCCACGCCTGGCTCTACGCTGCCGTCTCCAGCCCCGCCCCGACCAGGGCCAGAGCTGCCCGCACACCCTGAGCAGACACGCGACTTGTCTTCACATCAAATCCAGCTCTCCTGCCAAAGGCGTTGGGCACATCTGCATAGGGACTCTCCCACGTAAGAATACTCCTTCAGGACCACAACAGGTGACTTTCACCTAAATTCGTAGAGGCAGAGAAAATTAACCCAAAGGAGGTAGAGAGATTGCTGTCCTTGAAACAGCAAAAGAAAACCTCTGAACAAATAATGAAATAAACACCTTGCCAGATAAAGAATTCAAAGCACTGGTAATAAAAGTGTTAACTAAATTAGGGAAAAGGGTAGATACATTCAATGAAAATGTTAACAGGGAACTAGAAAATAGGGAAAAAAGATACAATCAGAAATGAATACAAGAGCTGAAGTTAAAAAAAATCACACATAAAAGTATGAAGAGCACACTCACTGATACAGAAAAACACGTAAGCCATCTGGAAGACAGAATAATGGATATCACCCAATCAGAGCAGAAAAAAAAATTTTTTTTTTTTTAAATGAAAACCGTTTGAGATCTCTGGGATAACATTAAGCCTGCCAGTACTTGCAGTATAGAGGTCCCAGAAAGGAAAGGAGAAAAAGAGTTTGAAAATGTATTTGAGGAAATTGTAGCTGTAAACTTTCCAAACTTGAGGAAGGAAATAAATATCCAGATATTGAAAGCAGAGCAGATTTCAAAGTTGGTGACCTGAAACAGACCCACACCAAGACATATTATAATTAAAATGACAAAAGATAAAGAATTATAAATGCAGAAAGACAAAAACCCTCAAATACAAGAGAATCACCACAAGGCTATCTTCTCTACAGAAACTTTGCAAGCCAAAAGGGAGTGACATGATATATTCAAAGTGCTGAAAGGGAAAAAGATATCTAGGATATCTTCCTAGCAAGATTATTATTTAGAATAGAAAAGATAAAGAACTTCTCAGGCAAGCAAAAACAGAGTTCGTTAGTACTAAGCTTATTCTAACAAACATTAAAGAGTCTTTAAGACAGGAATCTATCAGTTCAGTCGCTCAGTTGTGTCTGACTGTGACCCCATGGTCTGCAGCACGCCAGGCTTCCCTGTCCATCATGCAACTCCCAGAGCTTGCTCAAGCTCATGTCCAAAAGTCCGTGATGCCATCTAAGCATCTCATCCTCTGTCATGCTCTTCTCCTCCCACCTTCAGTCTTTCCCAGCATCAGGGTCTTTTCTTTCTTTTTTTTTTTTTTTAATAAAGCAATTTTATTTTTTTTCCATTTATTTTTATTAGTTGGAGGCTAATTACAATATAGAAGTGGTTTTTGTCATACATTGACATGAATCAGCCATGGATTTACATGTATTCCCCATCCCAATCCCCCCTCCCACCTCCCTCTCCACCTGATCCCTCTGGGTCTTCCCAGTGCACCAGGCCCGAGCACTTGTCTCATGCATCCAACCTGGACTGGTGATCTGTTTCACCCTAGATAATATACATGTTTCAATGCTGTTCTCCTGAAACCTCCCACCCTTGCCTTCTCCCACAGAGTCCAAAACTCTGTTCTGTACATCTGTGTCTCTTTTTCTGTTTTGCATATAGGGTTATCATTCCCATCTTTCTAAATTCCATATATATGTGTTAGTATACTGTATTGGTCTTTATCTTTCTGGCTTACTTCACCCTGTATAATGGTCTCCAGTTTCATCCATCTCATTAGAACTGATTCAAATGAATTCTTTTTAATGGCTGAGTAATATTCCATGGTGTATATGTACCACAGCTTCCTTATCCATTCGTCTGCTAATGGGCATCTAGGTTGCTTCCATGTCCTGGCAATTGTAAATAGAGCTGCGATGAACATTGGGGTGCACGTGTCTCTTTCAGATCTGGTTTCCTCAGTGTGTATACCCAGAAGTGGGATTGCAGGGTCTTTTCAAATAAGTCAGTTGTTCACATCACGTGGCCAAAGGATTGGAGTTTCAGCTTCAGCATCAGTTCTTCCAGTGCATATTCAGGACTGATTTCCTTTAGGATAGACTGATTGGATCTCCTTGCAGTCCAAGGGATTCTCAAGAGTCTTCTCCAACACCACAGTTCAAAAGCATCAATTCTTTGGCACTCAGCTTTCTTTATGGTCCAACTCTCAAATCCATACACGACTCCTGGAAAAGCCATAGCTTTGACTAGATGGATCTTTGTTGGCAAGGTAATGTCTCTGCTTTGTAATATGCTGTCTAGGTTGGTCATAGCTTTTCTTCCAAGGAGCAAGCATCTTCTGATTTCATGGCTGCAGTCACCATCTGCAGTGATTTTGAAGCCCAAGAAAGTAAAGTCTGTCACTGTTTCCATTGTTTTCCCATCCTTTGCCATGAAGTGATGGGACCGGATGCTATGATCTTAGTCTTTTGAATGTTGAGTTTTAAGTCAACCTTTTTCATTCTCCTCTTTCACTTTCATCAAGAGGCTCTTTAGTTCCTCTTCACTTTCTGCCGTCGATAGGAGAAGGAAAATTCCACTAGGAAAGGCAAATATATTCTAAGGACTGAGGTTCAACCACTTCCATTAAGCCAGTATGGAGATTAAAAGACAAAAATTATAAAGGCAACTATAGCTATAATAAATTGTAAAGGGATAAGTGTGAAAATTAAAATATGACATCAAAGCACCATGTGGAGGAGGGAAGTAAAAAAATGTGACTCTTTTAGAGTGTGTTTAAACTTAAATGACTACTAGTTTAAAACAAGCAAATATGTGAACCTCATGTTTTCACAAATTTAAAACCCACAATAGATACACAAAAACTAAGAAGAAAGAAACACAACCATACTACTAAGAAAAATATCAAACCACAATGGAAGAAACAAGAAATGAACAGGTTAAGGGATAAATATTTTAAATCATGACTTAACAGGTTCTCTGCAGCATCAATATAAATTTAATATTTTCTGTTTTATAATACATACAAATTTGTTCCAGAAATACTGTACCAGTACCACAATCAACAAAAAACTTACAAAGTAGTGGTCAGTATTTCTTTGCAGTTCTTTTTGTCCTTAGAATGTATCTCAATAAAGATGTATGTCTGATTACTTTATTTAACTTTGTGCCAAGTCACTTCAGTCATGTCTGACTCTTTGTGACCCTACGGACGGTAGCCCACCAAGCTCTTCTACCCGTGGGATTCTCCAGGCAAGAATACTGGAGTGGGTTGCTCTGCCCTCTTCCAGGGGATCTTCCTGACTCAGGGATCAAACCTCCATCTATTAAGTCTTTTGCATTGGCAGGTAGGCTCTTTCCTATTAGCGCCACCTGGGAGGCCCTTATTTAAAAGTAGCCAGTGCAATAGAAAGGTAAAATGTCTTATTTATATTCTAAATGGTAAAAATCACTGAAAATTTCTATAAGTTCAGTCATTATGGAGATTTCCTTCAACAGATCTATCAGATAATAGTTCTCACCCAAACAACTCACTGAAGGGTTTATTAGATCAGTTTTGCCATACTAAGTAAGGTTGACTTTTTATTAGGCATGATCTGGCAGGCATTTACTCTCTGGATCTCTGACCCCTTGCCTGTAAATTGAGCTAGGTGAAATACAAATACTGTTGTCATTTCTCGTTCTCCTTCTCTATCATTATATTGCTTTACTGGTTGCTGTGACTACTTACTATTCACGTATCCCATTTAATCCTCTTTGAAGAAGAGAGTTAACGGTCCATGTTTAGTTAAAGAATGATAATCAGAGGTTAAGACCACTCGGCAATTGCAAGAATCTGGATTTGAACTTGAACTTTCTGACTTCAAAGTCGTTTCCTAAAAAAAAATCATTAAATGCTATGTTTGATGGGATAAGGAAATGTGACTATTTTACAAATCATGGTGTCTATATGGGCCAATTTAATTTCATGACTTAAAGCAGGACTGAATATTATTTAAACTAAAGCCGTTTCATGCATAGTCATTTTCTACCATTTTATACAGTGATTTGAAACATATTAGGATACTCTCTGGGTGCTTTTATAACTTTCATTTATGATGGTGCATCTCAACTTTATGTTCACACAGGGAGTGGTTCAGGGAGTGTTTGAAAAAATTCAAGTTCTGGACTCCCAGTCTTAGTTGGTTTAGGATGAATCCAGAAAGCAGCATTTAAGTACTTCTCAGGAGCTAGTCATGTGCATATATGGTTGACAAACATTGGCACAGAGAGTATCACTGATACTAATGTGCAGTCAGTGTTGAGAACTAGTAACTCATTAAAAAAAACAAACAAAAACCACAAACTATTGTACCACATAGTTTTGTGAAATGATACCTGAAATTTAAATAGGCATTAGGCAGTTGAAGGTTATGTTCTCTGGCAAATACTTGGCATGTAGATTTTGTTAGCAGATGACAGATGAGAATACCTATTTATGGAAACTAGGTGGCATAAGGAGATTTTTCATCCGAATTGGTGGCCAGCCCCCTACTGGGTGCTGAGGGACTAGCTAGAGGCAGAACAGAGTATTTTTCTTATTATGGGTATGTCCAAGCAGGTAAATAGTGGACCAGTTAAGCACCCATAAATATACAGTTGATCATAGTCTATTGCCCCCCGAACTTTAAAAACAAGACTTAGATAACATAACCATATAAAAGTCTAAATAATCCCATAAGGCATCTATTTGTGGGCAGTGTAGTTTCCATTAAGTCTTTCAGGATGAATTGTTGTTTTCTTTGGTACTGTTTAACTTATCAAATGGTGTTCTTGAGTCCAAAATGGATTTTTGAAGTTTCTACCCTTGCAACTTTTTAGTTTTAGAAGTGTTGCTATGAGCACATTCTTTCCGACAGTTAGAACCCATTATCTGTGCAAACACTGGGAGGTCATGGTCTTGGTACCCCCATCATCAGTATACACAGGAGCACACTGATTCTTCTGCCTCCCTGAGGATAGAGAAGCACATAAATCAGAATCTATTTTCCTTATGGTACAGTGGAGCTAGAATGATGTCCTTCTTTCATATTTGATTAAATGATATTTCAGTATTTGTATTTTTATTCAACATTCCTTAATATGGAGATGGTCATAACCTAACAATTCAAAGTGACAGTCATTATACATGTAATGTATATATGCATGTAATGTACATGTACATTATACATGTATAAATGTAAATACTCTGGAAATTTCAGGTGTATTTAAAATATTAAGATAAATTTGCTTTGCTCAATTGATTATCCCATTAAAATGAGCTATTATCTTTAAAACATCTTGGTACATCTTAATGTAGCAGGTACAAATTAGCTTATATATGTGCTTTTTTCATCAAGTTTTTTCTTACATGGCTTTCTGATGCATCGAAGGAGATCCAACTGAAGAATTATCAGAACATGCATAATTTCTGTTTAAGAGAGAGGCAATACAGTTTGTTCAAACATCTGTTTTCTTGGGAGATAATTACTGTTTCAGGAGCTCTAATTCATTGGTCAGTCTAATTTTCTTTTTTGCCCCTTTTGTTTTCCTGGAGTATATCCTTTTTAATTTTTCTCATTTATATAGTTCTCTCCAAGCTGAATTCCCTCTAAATTCTTCCTTTATGTTAAAATGTTCAAGAGCTAACATATTTTTAGCCAAATTCAGGATATTTAGCTACACCCCATATATAGAACTGGTTAAGACCTATAGAGTTTAAATCGTGTCTCTACATGCCTGGTTTATAGGCAGTCAGCATAGAACTTCTTAATTGCGACATACAAAGCAGTAGGTCGGGAATAGACTACAGATGTTTTGTTGACTAATTAACAATCCTAGTTTTCACAAATAATTATAAAATGTCAAAAATCATTTTAGGCCTTCCCTTCACTCAAAGTTTATATTTGAGGATTAAACTTTCCAGCATTATACAAATTTGATTCATCTCCATATGCATCAAAACAACTTTAGAGGAACTTCTCATGAAATCATAATCATAGGCATTTTTACTATTTGAAAGCGAAATTTAATATCCAATTTTTTTTTAAATAGCTGGTACTAGATGACAGTTATTTTAGCCAGCAAATTAATATCATTTGCTGCAAAACGGAATGGAAATTTGTTTGCATTTCACATATATCTAACTCACATCACCATACAAAGTAAACTTTTATTTTGTAGTTCTAACAAGTGGTATGGTGTTACGGGGCTTCCTTGGTGGCTCAGCAGTTGAGAATCTGCCTGCAGTACAGGAGATGTGAGTTCAATCCGTGGTTTGGGAAGATCCCCTGAAGATCCGTGGTTTGGGAAGATCCCCTGAAGAAGAAAATGGCAACCCACTCGAGTATTCTTGCTGGGAAATCCCATGAGCAACAGAAGGGAACCTGTTCAGAACAGAACGTGTTCTGTAGCCATTTGTCACAAGACTTCGATGCCGTATCGCAGAAGCCATTCTGGTGACAGGAGAGGCGCCAGAGATAGGTGATGGGCCGGAGATCAGGCACATAGGGTGCAAAGCCTTTCTAAATGTTTCTCTTTGCAGCTCACATCTGGCTCGTTAATCACGGTCTGTAAAGTGTTAAAGAAGACTCGGTCATCCTGAGTTAGCCTTGGAAAGGAGACTGGTAACGTGCGTGACTGGTTCCTCAGTGAATCTCCCTCAGACCCTGTCTGAGGAGCTGGCCATCATCTTCGCGGTAAAGTGAGGGGAAAGCATTTTCTTTCCTTCCCAGTGCTAAAAGAGCAAGTTATAAATAGACATTCTCCACGGTGGATCCATGTGGGTGATTATAGTTGACATTTCAGTGTCCTCAGAAAAATAGAGGCCTCCCTCAAACCTACTCAGGTTTCCCCTTAGCTTTTATATCACTTTCCGTAAGTTTTCCTCAGTGAACATTTTATGGGTGAAATGCACCAACTTCTTTTTTTTTTTTTTTTTTAACTACTTAGTCTTCCCTTAATCCATTGCTAACTCATCCATCCTTACTATTAAACTAAAATCACTCCTTTAAATTGATTATGAATTTTATTGTCCAATCCAATCTTTAATATTTTTTCTGCTGTGTTTTTTGACTACTCTCTTTCCCCTTGAAATAGCACACTTCTCTACTGTGTGGGTTCTATTTATTTTTTTATATCGTTCTCATTTCGTTTTTTCTCATTCTCCTATCTTTTGATATCTTTATTTATTTAGAGTCCAGACCCTCTTCTGCGTCAAAATTTCTACTCCTGTATCTTCAACAATCACCTTCATTAGGGCATTCAGATCTCTTTCTGCATCCCTGACCAGTAATCTCTAGTTTCTCATTTAGCTGATGAGTTAGACTTCCCTAGTGGCTCAAATGGTAAAGAATCTGCCTGCAATGCAGGAGATCTGGGTTTGTTGCCTAAGTCAGGAAGACCCTCTGGAGAAGGGAATGGCTACCCACTAATATTCTTGCCTGGACAATTCCATGGACAGAGGAGCCCATGGACTCGCAAAGAGTTGGACACGACTGAACAGCTAACTACAGCAACCTTGACCCCAGATAGAATAAGTATTCAACCTATACACTAGACCAAATCCTTATTTCTAATAGGTGTAGTGTCATATTATGGTTTTAATGTATACTTCTGTAAAAACTAGTACTAATCATGTTATCTTTTTTGCATGCTTACTTGTCATTTGTAATGACTGAAGTAAAAATGATTTACTTTGTCATTCCTTGAATCTGTTCAGAAATTTTTCCAATTTTTAGTTGGGTTTCCTGTTTTCTTATTCTTAAGTTTGGAAAGACCATAATAATCTGTTGTTTGTGCATCTTTTACCAGAATTATGATTTGTAAATATTTTTCTCCCAACTCATCTTTTCATTTTGTTAATAGTGTGTTTCAAAGAGTGATGGTCTTAATTTTGATGAAGTCTATTTCTTTTTTCTTTTATGGTTTGTAGTTTTGTTGCCATATGTAAGAAATCTTTGCTTAACCCCAGGTCAGAATTTTCCTATGCTTTCTTCTAGAAGTTTTATAGTTTCATATTTTTAGATTTAGCTCTTTGATCTTTTTAGTTTTTATTTCTAGAGCTACTAACAAATCAGAGTTCATATTTTTGTGTAGGAGTATCAAGTTGTTCTAGTACCATTTATTGTAAAGACTTTCTTCTCTTAGTACTTGTCGAAAGTCAGTTGTCCACGTGTTTGTTGGGTCTACTTCTGGACTCTGTATTCTGTTCCATTTATCTAGTTTTCTATCTCAATGCCAGCAGGACACTGCTATGATTACCTTGGTTTTATTGTAAGTCTATTATATTAAGTAGTGATAGCTCTCCAACTCTGTTTCTCTCTTTTTTTCTCTCCCAACTCCTGCATAGTTTTGGCTATTATAGGTCCTATGTTTTGCCCTGTGAATTTTAAAATCATTTGGGGGATTTCTACAAAAAAGAAAAAATCCACTGTGATTTTTACTGTGATCATATTGAATCTGTATATCAATTTGGTAATTGATTGACAAAGTTGAGTTTTCTGACCCAGAAACACAGTATACCCCTCTATTTATTTAGGTCTTATTTTGTTCTCCATAATGATGTCTTAATAGTTTTCAGTGTACAGGTCTTGCATTTCTTTTGCCAGATCTGTCGCTGAGTATTTCATATTTTTGTTGCTATCTTAAATGACATTATTTTGTTAGTTTTAATTTTTCAATTTAGATATTATTATTATGTTGAAATGTAATTGACTTTTCTATATTGATCTTGCATCCTGTAACCTTGATAAACTCACTAACTAGTTCTGCTGGTATCTTGGTAGACAATTTTTCCATAGACAATTTTGTTGTCTACTAATAGAGATAATTTTACTTCTTTGCAATCTAGATGCTTTTATTTATGTATTTTGGTTGTCTTATTGCAAATAGAAATAATGAAAGTGAACATCTAGTCTAATTCTTGATCTTAGGGGGAAAAATGAATCTTTGAACATTAAATATGACATTAGTTATAGGTTTTGGGTAGATCTCTTTCCTCAAGTTGATAAAATTCCTTCTGCTATTTTTTAATTTAATATATTTTGGCTCTAATCTTTGTTGTTTCTTCTATGTACTTTGAGTTTAATTCGTGATACATTTTATTAAAGCTGAATCCAATAAGTTAAGAAAAATCTTTTTTTCTGTTGGGTTGGCCAGAAAGTTCTTTTTGATTTTTCTCTACTATCTTAAGATGCAAATGAACTTTCTGGCCAACCCAATAATATAGACATTTAGTGCTCTAAGTCCCCATTCCCTAAATACTAGTTTAATAGCAACCCAGAAATTTTTTTTAGTATTTTTTTCTCATTTTCATTCTTTTCAAAATATTCTGTGTCATTTTGATTCCTTTGACCCATAGGTTATTTGAAATGTATTAGTTTCCACATATGTGAGAGCTTCTTGGAGTTCTCTATGTTATGGGTTTCTAATTGATATCTAATTGAAATCTACTGGCTTTAGAGAATATACTTTATATGACTTGGATCCTTTTTAAATTTATTGAGTCATAGTTTATAGCTTATAATATGGTCTATCCTGTGAATGTTCCACATTCAGAGTTTTCAAAAGGAAACAAAATTGCATGTTCTTTTGTTCAGTAGAATTTTATAAATGTCAAATAGTTCAAGTTGTTGTTTAAATATCTATATCTTTACTAATTTTGGGATCAACTTTCTAAAAAGCAATTATTGAGAGATTTATATTAACCTGAGTGTAATTATGGACCTATTATTATTATTTTTGATGCTTGTATTTTGAAGGCATATGCATAAATATTTAGGATAAATATTATGTTATACTTAGGATTTCTATTTCCTCTTCATTAATTGACCACTTTGTCACTCTGAAATAACTTTGTATTATATTTCATTTATACCTTGTAATACCTGGTAATATACTTCGCTTTAAAATCTTCCTTATTTTAGCTATCCAAGCTTTCTTCTTAACTAATGTTAGTATATTATATATTTTTATATCCTTTAATTTATTTGTCTCTTTGCATTTAAAAGCCACATATGATTGGATCTTTATTTTTTATACAATCTGACCATCTCTGCTTTTTAATCAGTATTTAAAATATATTTTAATATGATTATGGATATGATTAAGTTTGAATATGTCATTTAGGTTTTTTTCTGTCTTCCATGTTCATTATATCTCCTTTTTTCTCTTTTAGACTAATTTAATATTTTTTGATTCCATTTTTCTTCTTTGCTTATTATTGATTACTATTAAGTGTTGCTTTAAGTTTAGTCTAACTTCAAATGATAATGTAACAAACACTTCATGTGTAGTTTATGAGCTGTGCAATATTATATCTCCATTTCCCATTGAAGGTAAGGCCTATTACTTTAGCAATAGCATCTGTCTAACAGTTTCTGATGCACAATACATGTCCAGTTATTGCTGAAAGGATGAATGAACAAACGAACCATCCCCTGAAATTTCAGTTTCATTTCTCCTTTGCATGGACAGTAGAATGAGTCAGTTTTGTTTGAACACCTGGGCTCCCTAATCAAGTGATAAGCCTCAACAGCAATAACTGAATGACATATGATTTGGATTCTACTGTAAGAGTGAGATTCTAGGATAGTCAGCCTACCTCCAAGTTATAATACACTGAAGAAGCAGTTGAAACATCCTCACATTCATTCCTAACCTATTCTTTTAGTTACTGTATCTGGGAACTCTCCATAGCCTTTTGTTCAGTTGCTAGTCGCATCTGACTCTCTTGCGACCCCATGGACTGTAGCCTGCCAGGCTCCTCTGTCCATCAGATTTCCCAGGCAAGAATACTGGAGTTAGTTGCCTTCTGCAGGTGATCCTCCCGACCCAGGAATTGAAGCCATGTCTCCTGTATTGACAGGTGGATTCTTTACCACTGAGTCACCAGTGAACCCCCCAAAGCTTCTTTGGAACATCCTATTTTATTGTCTCTAGCACCAATACCAAAAAGCTGAGTGCTTTTATCTCCTGCTAGTTTTTATGACATGTATTTTGAGTCAGAAATAAAGTCCTGAGGTCAGAGGTCCAGCATTCAGATTGGTTGTTGAATATAACAAACTGAAAAGTTTGAAACCTGCTTCCAGAAGATGTAAATTATGCTTTTAGCTCTGCCTTAATACACAGTAGGGCGTGAATAAATCACTGAAGCTCTCTCTCTTGACCTTTATTCCGCACCACTTCCATCTTATATTTCTCTGAATTCATGAAGTTCTTTGGAACAAGTGAAAATGTAACACCAAGAGTTCTTAACCTCCTACTGTCCTATCTTCTTTTTTTCCATTCTTTAAAGGACTTCTTTCTAGTTTGCATACATATAGAATGACAAATTAGGAAGGTTTTCATGAATCTTATCATCTTGGCATATTGTGAGGTTGTAATCATCAGCCCTTGCTTTGACATCTTATTCGAATGAAGAATAATAATTCATCTTCATTCTTCAGGGTGGCAGTTGGTTTTTAATATAAATACCAACACTTAGCTGTAAATTAGTTCCCAGACCCTTAGCTATAATTGTTTTCAGTTTAAGGATGCAGCTGAAATAATCCAGGCATAGACATTATCATAACTTCCTCCTTCCTATCCCTCCATTGTATGTATGGATTGACAGAAATAAAATTGGTCTGACTCAAAGAATTCTTATAGTACTTAATAACCAAAGAGTGAGAACAAAGCTAAATTAGTTGTTATACTGTTTGTGAAATTATGAAGGGAATGTATTGGGGAGGGGAAGTAAAATTGAAAGTGCCTATTGTTATCTTGAAGTCATTTTTCTTGGCTATTCATTTAACTTCAGCATCAAGTTACTTACATAACAAGAGCAATGCCTATCTTTTAAGGGTGATGTGAGAATTAATTTAAATTCCACAAAGCATTTCAAGGCACTGAGTTGAAAGGTTCTTTATAAATGCCAGGCATTATTATAACCAGACTAGTAAAAAGAAACACTCATGATAAAGCTACTCATGCAGGGTCCTCTAATAGAAACTGTATTGGTAAGGAAATATAAAGGTTACTGCTATTCATAATTTATGGCTGAGGGGAATAGATCAAGACTAATAATAATGCTTTGCTGTCTAGTTAAGTCTTAAAGATAGATGTAGCTGTGAGGGAATATATGCTCCACTCAAGGAGAAGTTTGAAATTGAGACCCTACAAGCAATAACAGTGATACATGAAAATTACTTAAAGTCAGTGTCTTTAATTGAGCCACGGAAAATACTGTGACAAATTTGACTATGTCTTTCAAAGTCTTCAAGAAAGACTTTGAAATGGAAGATATAATCCTTTATCATTTGGGTGTGTGGAGCTTGACATTTGCTAGAAATACAGGCATGATGGTCTTCATTCTAGTAACCACCAAAATCTGTCTCATTGTGAATCCTTTTTAAGTCTTTCTTTTGATTTATGATAAGAAAAGTGAAAGCTTTAACACAAAGGGAGAAACATTTTTTTCAAAAGATTTCATACAAGCAGAATACTTCAGGAAAGTAAGAGAGATAATCACATACATAAAACCATCTTGTTAAAGTAATCACAGGTAATGGTAGAAAACTATGTAAAAATCTTTGAGTCACACAATTAGCTAAAGAAGTCTACTAGGTAAATTTAATGTTGTTATGATTGAATCGCAGCTTTTATTACCTGTGTATTGGTTTCCTGTTGCCACTTCAGCAAATTACGGAAAGCTTCGTGGCTTAAAACAACACAGAATTATTATCTTATAGTTGTGTTGGTCCAAAGCAATTCTTGGTGTGCTCAAATGAAGCTGTAGGCAGTGTTGTGTTTCTATCCAGAAGACCTAAGGGAGAATGTAGGTTTTTTGTTTTGTTACCTCTTCCAGCTTTTAGAGGCTGCCTGTATTTGGCTCATACATGGCCCTCTTCCATTTCCAAAACCAGCAATGGCTGATTGCTGCTCACATCACATTGCTCCATCACGCCTTTGTCGTCTTCTTCCACCTCTGAGAACCCTTGTAATTGCATTGGGCCCACTTGTATAGTCTCCCTTTCTTAAGGCCTGCTAAATTATTAGTGACCTTAATTCCGTCTGTTACCACAACTCCCCTTTGCCAGGGAAGGAACATAGTCACAGGTTCTGGGGATTAGGACTAGGCATTTTGGGGATACTAATAGTCTAAATTAAAAGATACATGCTCCTTGGGAGAAAGTGAAAGTGAAGTCGTGTCTGACTCTTTGTGACCCCATAGACTGCAGCCTACCAGGCACCTCAGTCCATGTAATTTTCCAGGCAAGAGTACTGGAGTGGGTTGCCATTTCCTTCTCCAGAAAATCTATGACTAACCTAGACAGCATACTAAAAAGCAGAGGTATCACTTTGCTGACAAAGGTCTATATAGTCAAATATATGGTTTTTCCAGTAGTCATGTATGGATGTAGAGTTGGACCATAAAGAAGGCTGAGTGCCAAAGAAAATGCTTTTGAACTGTGGTGTTGGAGAAGACTCTTGAGAGTTCCTTGGACAGCAAGGAGATCAAAACTGTCAACCCTAAAGGAAATCAAGCCTGAATATTCATTGGAAGGACTGATGCTGAAGCTCTAGTACTTTGGCCACCTGATGCGAAGAGCAGACTTCTTGGAAAAGACCCCAGTGCTGGGAAGGATTGAGGGCAGGATGAGAAGAGGTGACAGAGAATGAGATGGTTGAATGGCGTCATTGACTCAATGGACAGGAGTGTGAGCAAACTCTGGGAAATAGTGAAGGATAGGGACGGCTGGCATGCTGCAGACCATAAAGTTGCAAAGGGTCAGATACACCTGAGTGACTGAACAACAACAACATGTTATTCTACCTGTTACAGTACAAAAGGGGAAAGATGAGAGTTTCAAAATATTTTAGAGACTGGCAAGTAAGTGGCATGCGAGTTCTGGCATTTGCTACTGTCACTTTCTGTTATAAAGTTTGGGCAGTGATTTTTAGTTGGCAAGTCTTTTTCTCTTTTTCACTACAGTGAGGTATCAGTTTACAGTTTGCATCTTTATTTCTAATTTCTTTAAGCATCCATGCACCTATCCAGTAATACTTGGTAAGTATCTAGGATGTGAAGCAGTATGGATAGACCCTGACAATATAATGCTTAGTGAAATAAGTCAGACAGAAGAAGACAAATGCTATATAATATCACTTGTATGTGGAATCTAAAAAAAAGTACAAATTAATGTATCTACAAAACAGAAACAGACTCACAGATGTAGAAAACAAACCAGTGGTTAGCAAGGGGAGGAGGGGAGAGACAAATTAGGGATATTGGGATTAAGATACAAGCTATTATATATAATATAAATAAACAATAGGGATATACTATAAGACACAAGGAATTTATAGCCATTATCTTATAATAACCTACAGTAGAAAAGAATCTGCAAAAATACCAAATCACTATGCTGTACATCTGAAATTAACACTATATTGTAAATCAACTACACTTGTCAAAAAATAAAATGCCTTACTTGACAATATTGGCTTAAATTACCCTAGAAACCATTCTATCATTATGAGATCTTGCCCTCAAGAAGCATACTCTGCTAAATGCATTACTTGAGCCCCTTCATATAATCGTTCATTAAGTAGTGATGCCAGAAAAGATTTAAAAATAATGTACACACCTTGGTGTTTGTTTTCCATACTGTCTCCCCAACCCCCATTATTCAAATATCAAAGCTTATATACCTCTCTTTTAAAAAGATACAACAAGCTAATACCAAGAAAAATTACATAGTATAGAAAGTCCATGCTTATTCGCTCAATTGTGTCTGTCTCTTTGAGATCCCTTGGGATCCTCGAGGCAACAGTACTGGAGTGGGTAGCCATGCCCTCCTCCGGGGAATCTTCCCGACCCAGGGATCAAACCCTGGTCCCCTGCATTGCAGGTGGGTTCTTTACTGTCTGAGCCACCAGGGAAGCCCCTAATTTGGATAGTACTTTCTTTTTCTCTTGTTTAACTCATTTTTTGAGGTGGCTTTTTTTAATTTTAAAAAAGTACTATATAGAAGGAAGGAAATGTGTAATTTTCTGTCAGGCCAATAGCGCAATTCTTTAAGAGGTTGCAAGTTTGACCAATTCTATATTGTAAATTCCAGGATTCTTTCCAACTTTGAAAATGCAAGGAACTGGATTTAGCCTATAGACCATAAGTTGACAGCAGACTTAATGGAAATCTTTCAATATGCAAAAAAAGAAAAAACCCTTGTGAAAGTGACCAGGTTGCTCTTTGTTTCAACCAAGTAGGATAGGAAGCAATGATATTAAATTGAAAGAGAAACAATTTAGACTAAGCAACCTCAAGTGTATTAAAACACTGGAAAATGTCACTTAAGGATGTAGATTTCTCTCAAGAAAAATCATCCAGTTTAACTTCTTCACACACTGAAAATATAGGACTTGAATGTTGGAGGAAAAATGCTAGCTACTAGCATGTGCTAAATAAAAATTTATTGAAATGAAGTAAATTCAGTGAGTCCTTTCACAGTACATACTTTCTCAAGGTTCTAAGCTCTCAACAAGGTACTTAAAATGTTCACCAGGAATAGTCATCATGAGTCTTTGCTAAACAGCAAAGTTTATTGTCAGTTGAAGGAGAAAGAAAACTGTCAACTGAACCCCCAAAGTCAAGGTTTCCCATAGAGGTAACTCTACCTGTCTGGAGTGATGTCCCCTTGGACACTTCCTTAAAACACCCTGTGCCTCAAGGACATCTGATTGTCAGGGAAAAAAAAAAATCTAATCACAAATTGAAACATTCTAGCTAAAAGCATTTTCAGTCCCTTCTTACTCTGTTTTTAAGATGTATTTTTAAAGGCCATTTCATTTCCTAACTGGATGTTGGATACTTGACTGCACATGACTCTTCTCCAGAATGTATACAGCTGGATAGGTGGAAACTTTTCTTTGCACAAGAGTACGACATTTTGATTGTCACTCTCTGGTTTAGAAGCATCTTCTGACTACGTGTTATGGGGTAATATACAAACTCCTTAGCAAAACTTACGCTTTTACAGTCTATCCCCAGTCTTCCTTTCCAATCTCACCTATCAGTATTTCCTACTTCCTCACCCTCTTGAGTCTACATGGCCATATCCTCACCCCCTTTCCTTTGCACACAACGTCCCTTCCATCCAAAGTGATCTTGCTCATCTTGCCCCATCTTGTTCACGAAATAGTTGAGTGATATCTTCCCCCATCCCTAATTGATTTCATCCCTCAAACCATTATACTCTGCCTCACCTAAAATTTCTCTTGTTTATATCTCTAGTGACTCCTCCATTTTTAAACCAAACAATAATGGCATTTCCATCCTCACTGTGCTGGCATCGATGGCCACTTTCTATTTCCCAAAACACTCGCTGCCTTAAATGTAGTAAATTCCACCCTTCTGGTTTTTCTTCTGCCTCCTTGACTTCTGGCCTTACTTATGGAGTTCTCTCTTTTCTTAACACTTAAAAGTGATGTTCCACAGGGTCCTCCCTTCCCTTATGATAAGGTAGAGTATTGACATGGCAGAAAAATGTAGCGAACATCTGTATCAGTTGACGTTTTGTCGGTGGCAAACAGTGTAAACTGATTAAGCATAGGTCCCAGAGAACACAGAGCTGGCCATTTAGGCTTGGGGCAGGGCTTAATAACCAAAGGTGGTGGTGTGAATGTCACTATCAGGATGGGATTGTGTGCCTGTTTTAGGGTGCCACTCTAAGCGTGGTTCAGTTCCAACAGCCTCATATCTTTAGCAGTCTCTCCCCTGTGTTTTTCTCTTTCAAATCATATCTGTTCTTTTAGACTCCAAAATGAAGCAGTGATTCTTCTATGAAGTCTGTCCTGATTCTTCCAAGAATTTGTTGACTGCACCTGCCTTTGAGCTAGATTCATATCAAATATGTAACTATTATTTTGCTCAAAGACTGCAATGCAGTTGTTATGGTCATGTGGTCTTTTTCTTCCTCTGGACTGAGAGATTTATGGGCAAAGGTGGTGAGTTCTTCATCTCACTCGGATCCTACTTAGCTCCCTCTCAGTTATTCTAGATTCCCCCCTTCCCAAGTTTTTAGTTTTTCGGGTTTTGAAACAGTTTAGGGACATACTAAGTTGTGAATTCATAGATTACAAAGTTTAACTAATGTGTATATGTACAGATGCACGTGGCTTGGCTTTAATAAATGGACCTTAATAGAAGGAAATAATGTAGAGGTGTCAGCTTGTACAAGTATATTTTAACAGAAAAATTCTTTTGCACTCCATATTACTCTAAATATTATGTATGTATGCTTTTACACTTCTTTTTCTTCCTTAGTATTTAGTTTGACAGAATTTTAAACAAAGCTTGAATAAAACCTTTTTTGTTGTTTTCCATTACACTTTAGCAAAGATGGAAAGTAGTGTTTCCATTTTGTTATGAAGAAGATACATTGGCTTTATATTTAAGATAAATGATAAAATGTGTTGTGTTATGCTAAATGACAAATCATTTCATGTGTTGGTGATAAAAATAAACTAGGAGACTAGAAACAGAAATGTGTGTAGAAAAGCTAAGAGAAATGAGTAGCAAAGAACAAGCTATCTTGCTAAATAATATGAGAAGCCAACTATTTTGTACAGAGCTATGATTTAACTAAAATATGAAAAGAATTGTTGGGCTTTCCTCATGGCTCAGTGGCAACGAACCCACCTGCCAGTGCAGGAGACATAGAGCACAGGTTCGATCCCTGGGTTGGGACGATCCACTGGAGAAGGAAGTGGCAACCTACTCCAGTTTTCTGGCCTGGAAAATCCTATAGACAAAGGAGCCTGGTGGGCTATAGTCCTTGGAGTCACAAAGAGTCGGACATGACTGAGCAAGTGAGCACATGATTTAACTAAAACACGAGAAGAATTATGAGTAAAATGTTATGTACACTAAATATTTTCATTATTATACATAATTAATTATGTACATCAACATCAGACATCCCTCTCTGAACATGAACTAAGTTCTATTGAAGAAGAACTGCTTATCTACTTATGAAATAAAAATCTTGAAGCACTCAACTCCCTGTGCTAGTCTTATGCAGCCAAGCTCTGTTAATGTAATATTAGTATACTACTATCTGCTATAACAAACAAATGACAACATTTCAATATTTTAAAAGAGTTGTTGTTGTTTAGTCACTAAGTTGCGTCTGACCCTTTGTGACTTCATGGACTGCTGCATACCAGGCCCCTCTGTCTTCCACTGTCTCCCAGAGTTTGCTCAAATTCATGTCCATTGAATCAGTGATGTCATCCAACCATCTCATCCTCTGTCACCCCCTTCTCCTCCTGCCCTCAATCTTTCCCAGCATCAGGGTCTTTTCCAGTGAGTTGGCTAGTCACATCAGGTGGCCAAAGTATTGGAACTTCAGCATCAGGCCTTCCAGTGACTATTCAGGAATTTATTGTAGGTGTTCCTGATAGATAGTTTTCCTCCATGTGGTGATTCAGGACTCTGGTGTCCACCCTCTTACAGCTGTCTCATTTCCTAGAACATTGTGATCCTCTGCTTCTGGCTAGAAAATAAGTGAAAAAGGCATCAATTCAGTTCAGTTGCTCAGTCATGTCTGACTCTTTGCAACCCCATGAATCACAGCACACCAGGCCTGCCTGTCCATCACCAATTCCCAGAGTTTACTCAAAACTCATGTCCATCGAGTCAGTGATGCCATCCAGCCATCTCATCCTCTGTCGTCCCCTTCTCCTCCTGCCTCCAATCCCTACCACCATCAGGGTCTTTTCGAATGAGTCAGCTCTTCACATGAGGTGGCCAAAGTATTGGAGTTTCAGCTTCAGCATCAGTCCTTCCAATGAACATCCAGAACTCCTGGATCTCCTTTAAAATGGACTGGTTGGATCTCCTTGTAGTCCAAGGGATTCTCAAGAGTCTTCTCCAACACCACAGTTCAAAAACATCAGTTCTTCAGTGCTCAGCTTTCTTCATAGTCCAACTCTCACATCCATACATGACCACTGGAAAAACCATAGCCTTGACTAGACGGACCTTTGTTGGCAAAGTAATGTCTCTGCTTTTTAATATGCTGTCTAGGTTGGTCATAACTTTCCTTCTAAGGAGTAAGCATCTTTTAATTTCAAGGCTGCTGTCACCATATGCAGTGATTTTGGAGCCCATAAAAATAAAGCCAACCACTGTTTCCACTGTTCCTCCATCTATTTGCCATGAAGTGATGGGACCAGATGCCATGATCTTAGTTTTCTGAATGTTGAGATTTAAGCCAACTTTTTCACTCTCCTCTTTCACTTTCAACAAGAGGCTTTTTAGTTCTTCTTCACTTTCTGCCAAAAGGGTGGTGTCATCTGTATATCTGAGGTTATTGATATTTCTCCTGGCAGTTTGGATTCCAGCCTGTGCTTCCTCCAGCCCAGCATTTCTCATGATGTACTCTGCATGTAAGTTAAATAAGCAGGGTGGCAATATACAGCCTTGACATACTCCTTTTCTTATTTGGAACCAGTCTGTTGTTCCATGTCCTGTTCTAACTGTTGCTTCCTGACCTACGTATAGGTTTCTCAAGAGGCAGGTCAGATGGTTTGGTATTCCCATCTCATTCAGAATTTTCCAGTTTATTGTGATCCACACAGTCAAAGGCTTTGGCATAGTCAATGAAGCAGAAATAGATGTTTTTCTGGATCTCTCTTGCTTTTTCAGTGATCCAGCAGATGTTGGCAATTTGATCTCTGGTTCCTCTGCCTTTTCTAAAACCAGCTTGAACATCTGAAAGTTGACGATTCACGTATTGCTGAAGCCTGGCTTGGAGAATTTTGAGCATTACTTTACTAGCATGTGAGATGAGTGCAATTGTGCAGTAGTTCAAGCATTATTTGGCATTACTTTTCTTTGGTATTGGAATGAAAACTGACCTTTTCCAGTCCTTTGTCCACTGCTGAGTTTTCCAAATTTGCTGGCATATTGAGTGCAGCACTTTCACAGCATCATCTTTCAGGATTTGAAATAGCTCAACTGGAGTTCCATCACCTCCACTAGCTTTGTTTATAGTGATGCTTCCTAAGGCCCACTTGACTTCACATTCCAGGATATCTGGCTCTAGGTGAGTGATCACAACATCGTGATTATCTAGGCCATGAAGATCTTTTTTGTACAGTTCTACTGTGTTTTCTTGCCACCTCTTCTTAATATCTTCTGTTTCTATCAGGTCCATACCATTTCTGTCCTTTATTGAGCCCATCTTCGCATGAAATGTTCCCTTGGTATCTCTAATTTTCTTGAAGAGACATCTAGTCTTTCCTATTCTGATGTTTTCCTCTATTTCTTTGCATTGATCGCTGAGGAAGGCTTTCTTATCTCTCCTGGCTATTCTTTGGAACTCTGCATTCAAATGGGAATATCTTTCCTTTTCTCCTTTGCTTTTCGCTTCTCTTCTTTTCACAGCTATTTGTAAGGCCTCCTCAGACAACCATTTTGCCTTTTTGCGTTTCTTTTCCATGTGGATGGTCTTGATCCCTTTCTCCTGTACAGTGTCACGAACCTCCGTCCATAGTTCATCAGGCACTCTGTCTATTAGATGTAGTCCCTTAAATCTATTTCTGACTTCCACTCTATAGTCATAAGGGATTTGATTTAGGTCATACCTGAATGGTCTAGTGGTTTTCCCTACTTTCTTCAATTTAAGTCTGAATTTGGCAATAAGGAGTTCATGATCTGAGCCACAGAAGAAGGCATACATAAATCTTAATCATCATTACCCCAGAAGACTTACCACTTGTCTTCATATTCCTTTAGTTGAAACTTTCATGTGTTCCTACTTAGATGCAAGGGGAGCTAGAAGACGTGGCTGGCTAGCTCCTTCCTGGCACCTGTTCTCTACTAGTGAAAGCATGAATCCTGGTGGACTGCTAGATGATCTGTCATAACTCATCTCTCTAGCCAAGGCAACAATTGTTACCCTTTCTCCCACTCATAGAAGGCTTTCAGTTCAACTCAAGGGAAACAGCCCAAAATTTCATCCTGTCCTTACTTCCAGTCCAAAGTCCAGCATCTCAATCAGGTCTAGCTGTGGCTCTTTGGAGCCTGGTGACCTATAAACTAGGGTTTATGTTAACTGCCTACTGTTCCCCGCCCCTCTCCACTGTGCCCAAGCACAAATCCAATATATAGCAGCTTATCAGGGGGGCAGGAAAGCTACAATTAAGTTTCTCATTCAAAAAAGGGGAAGTGGGAAATACAGAGCAATACTTGTCCAGTGAGAACAGTGAGATGCTGCCATGGCAAACCCTGTGACGGCTCCATGCCTCGCAGTATTCAGTTCTTGATCATTATGCATTTGAAATTATTGCATTATTATGCATCTGAAAAGAATTTTTTCATCCTTTATTCTCCCTGGCCCTTTGATCTCTGCACATTTAGAAACTTCTTTGTCTTGTTGTCATCCATGGCTGAATCATGTAAAGGAGTATGATCACTTTCTACTTGGAAACCTGGTAACCATTTCACAGAGTTTCTTCACCATTATCATTTTTAGAAGCAGTAGATTTCATATCTATGGGCCTTCATTTGTTAAACATATGAGTATTTGCACCTTTAGTACCGTGTTCATATTGTTAGTCCAGTGTGCCCAGAAAAACAGAAAATCCCAGGTTATTTCAATGGAGGAAACTTAACATTGGGAATTAGCTACATGTGTGATAGAGCAGACACCAAACAAATGATGTTGAATAAACTTAGAGGCTACAAAATCAGTAAACTACTACACCCCAAGGGATAGAAAGGCAGTAGAAGGAAGTGATATGACCATATATCATCTGAGGTTTTAGCTCCCGTAGGAGGAAACCATCAGCTCCTTGCTTATCTTTCATCTTTGTGTCCCCACATAGGATAAGCCCTTAAATGTTTAATTGAACAGAGATAAGCAATAAATCTTTCCACTGACTTCAGTTAGAGATATTCATCAGAAAATTAAAATGTGGCAGAGACGATGATGCTCAGTACTGAGATGATCCTTAATTTGGGAATCAACTGCAAATAGTTATTTTTGGACCTTTTAGTCACCTGTTATTGGCATTTAAAGAATAAGAAATTGTCAAAAGTTTTAAATATTCTCTTCCTGTATAAGACGCTTGGAGTTTGGAACAATACCAATTTTCATATCAACATAGAAGAATTTAAAAGGAATAAAGTCTGTAGGTGGTTCATGCCAAGTTTTTATTTTTTAAAGACGGGATAGGAAGAAATAGAAAAAGCTTTCCAGACTTGCCAGGGAAATAGCAGTTATAACTACAGAGGATGTATAGCTCTGTCTTAGTCTTGGCTTCTTTTTTGGAATCATCTCCTGAGTTAAAAATGACATTCCTTTGTTCTGCTGGTTTGAGCCGGAAACTTTCAACTCGTTTTCCTTTACCATTTGTTTAATAAAGTATCTGTAAAATATCCCGTTGGATATTCCAGCAGTCAAAAAGGATTCATTCTAGAATCTGATCATAATTT
Organism: Muntiacus reevesi; assembly: GCF_963930625.1. Classification (NCBI taxonomy): domain Eukaryota; kingdom Metazoa; phylum Chordata; class Mammalia; order Artiodactyla; family Cervidae; genus Muntiacus; species Muntiacus reevesi. Next base: position 82,381,607 of record NC_089254.1, on the reverse strand, counting down.
TTGAAAATTATACATTGCATCACAAATGCAATGTAATCTACTCTTGGCTGAGCTTTCATATGCTTAAGTGTAGAAATGCTGGACTGAACCTGATTATGGCTTCTAGGATGGGCTAGAGAAAAGTCTCAAGGTAGTAGATACATTTAACAACTTGGAAGTTGAGACTAGTTTGAAAAAATTTTATGATATGACTATGTTGTCTCTCTTAGAGAAAGAGCCTTGCCTGAAGATTTCTTCGTGAATATTTTCACTTACGTGTGGAAACAAAGATTTTTTTATTTTCTGCAGAGTACACCAAATTCAGTTGCCGTGTTGTGCTTTAAAAGCATTTTATCATACCTAAGCATGTTTATAGTTCTCCGATTTACTTAGAAGCTTCAAGTGTATTTACTTTTTTACCTTAGTTTAAAATAAGGATAGCTGAAAATATAATGTCCTGAGTTCTGCATATTTATTCCATTTAAAAATAATCATTAAGACTTGAATATAGGCTGTGTCTAAATGGTATCATGACTGACTAAAAAGGGGACAATACTTTTTCTTTTATCTACTAGATACCTAGCATCTGAAGAGTATTTCTTGCCCATTTTGACTCTGTGGAACTCTGGGAATGTGAAATAATGACTTGATAGTTTGGCAGTTTTATGAAAAATAATTATTTTGTTAGAGTCCTCATAATATCATCTTTATAGTTTTGAAAACATGTGTCAGGCAGAAGTTTCCTGGGTATTGACGAATATGTGGTCATCCATCTTTCCCGTCTCTAATTGAGTTGATTTTCTTTAATACTGCTTTGCAATGAAAATATTAAAACATGAGGTATACGTTTGCTGCTTCCAATAATTGGTTTTGGTTTTTGAGCATGCTACCTGTAATTTCAAGGAACATTTCTTTCTGAACTTCTTTGCCCTGAGGAGTTTAGAGTGGTCTTGAAATTATAGGTGTCTATTAAGTATTTTTCAACTGTCAAGTCAGCTGTAGCTGCTGTGCTATTAATTCGTTATGAAGTGACACAGGAAGAAAACTCATTATGTGATAATATGAAAACACATATTTGTCAAAAAAAAATAAACGAGTTTGTATTGAAAACCCATTTGCTGTAGCAGGAGTGAAATGGTTTATCAAACACGTTCAGGTGCGACACCGGCTTTTCAGACAGGAAAATGTATAGAAAAGATTGAATTCTGCTCCTTAGAAATTCTGTATTATACACCTAAATGTGTTCTTTTTTGTCCCTTACAGGTGATATTATACCCAACTTCCAATAGCTCCAAGTCAGCTGAGTTGCACCAAATGATAGTTCCCAAAAATAGCCAGGACTCTGACCTAAAAATCAAATTGGCAGTACGGATGGATAAACCGCCACATATGAAGCATAGTGGGTGAGTGTGTACTTGAAGATGTTTTTCTTCTGAGTTACTGAGTTTCATGGTATCACTTTCGTCCTTTTCCTCAGAGAAAATATCAGGCATTCACATGGAGTTCCCCCCCACCAAAATTACATCCATGAAAAGGCTGAAAGTGAAAGTATTAGTTTCTCACTAGTGTCCAACTCTCTGCCCCCCATGGTTTATAACCCACCAGGCTCCTCTGTCCATGAAATTCTCCAGACAAGAATACTAGAATGGGTAGTCATTCCCTTCTCCAGGGGATCTTCCCGATCCAGGGATCGAACCCTGTTGTCCTGCGTTGGAGGCAAATTTTTTACCATCTGAACCATCAGGGAAGCCTCAAATTTCATTCTAGGTTAACTTAATTTTTTAAGTGTATAGACATTTTTATAGCTAAATGTCTGAGTATTTAGTTAGTGTAACTGTTTGCGTGCTAACACATTATTGGCACTTGATTACACTGGTATTACACATCATTTACATGGATAAAGAACAATGATGTGTGGAGGTAACATTGAAGACATATTTTTCAAAATACAATAATAGTTGAAACAAGCCTAGCTTTCAGATCACCAGAAATAAACGTACACAGACTACTTTAAAGTTAAATGCTGGTTTGGATAGAACCCAAGAGACTGTATAAGATTTGCTGGGAAGGGTATGAGTCTTCATCCATTGTGTGAGTGAGAAACCAGATCAACATGGGAGGAAGCTGATGCTGTGGATAACCAGAAGTGCAGGGACTGGCCCCTGGGGATTGCCATGGATCATGTCAGCTTTTATCTCTGAGGTTCCTTTTTACCTTGTAGCTGATGAGGAAATAGGCCTTAACTCATGAATACAATTCAGTGAGCTTTTTTTTAAACCCAGATTTTTCTCAGATTAATGCCTTATGACTCGCTACAGCCAAATTCTAGCCTAGGGTGCTGGCCATAATAAATAAATTAAAAAAAAAAAAAAAAGAACAGAATAATTTTCGTTACTAAAGTTTAGCCACAGGGTACATCATGAAAAGTGCTGGACTGATTGAAGCACAAGCTGGAACCAAGATTGCCGGGAGAAATATCAATAATCTCAGATATGCATATGATACCACCCTTATGGCAGAAAGTGAAGAGGAACTAAAAAGCCTCTTGATGAAAGTGCAAGAGGAGAGTGAAAAAGTTGGCTTAAAGCTCAACATTCAGAAAACTAAGATCATGGCATCCGGTCCCATGACTTCATGGGAAATAGATGGGGAAACAGGGAAAACGGTGAGAGACTTGATTTTCTTGGGCTCCAAAATCACTGCAGATGGTGACTGCAGCCATGAAATTAAAAGATGCTTGCTCCTTGAAAGAAAACCTATGACCAACCTAGACAGCATATTAAAAAGCAGAGACATCACTTTGCCAACAAAGATCCATCTAGTCAAAGCTATGGTTTTTCCAGTAGTCATGTATGGATGTGAGAGTTGAACTATAAAGAAAGCAGAGCACTAAAGAATTGATGACTTTGAACTGTGGTGTTGGAGAAGATTCTTGAGAGTCCCTTGGACTGCAAGGAGATCCAACCAGTCCATGCTAAAGGGAATCAGTCCAGAATATTCATTGAAAGGACTGATGCTGAAGCTGAAACTCCAGTACTTTGGCCACCTGATGCAAATAACTGATTCATTTGAAAAGACCCTGATGCTGGGAAAGATTGAAGGTGGGAGGAGAAGGGGACAACAGAGGATGAGATGGTTGGATGGCATCATCGACTCAATGGAGATGAGTTTGAGTAAACTCTGGGAGTTGGTGATGGACAGGAAAGCCTGGTGTGCTGCAGTTCATGGGGTTGCAAAGAGTCGGACACGACTGAGCGACTGAACCGAACTGAAAGTTTAGCCACAAACCTAACAGTCTCTGTGTCTTCTTGTACAAAGAGGTAGCTCTATTGGTTTCTAAATCACTAACATTGTGGCAGAGTTAATTGGTAAGTCAACAAGATAAGGATTCTTCAAATGACCACTAGGGAGAAAAGTTAGACTGAATAGGAGGCAACCCAGAGGTACCTTCTGCAGCTGAGATGAGCCTCTAAGGACCATATGGCTTCCTTGGTTTGAGCAGGCAATAGCGTATGCTTTGTCAGAACCGGTCATATTTAGGGGGAAAAGACCTCAGTGGGTAGACTCTGAGAAAGAACAAGAATTTGCCTATCCCATAATAGCGTATCTTTAATGCAGTGATGCCCAGTGTAACTATGACTCATTATGCAGATAGAGTTCCTGGGATTTAAAACCTAGAGCTCTTTCTTCCCCCGTCCATCTACCTGCTCACTGTGATTTACGAAGCAGCCATGGATTGAGCCCTTCCTCTGTGCCAACCAGAACAAACCTCAGTGAGATACCATCCCAGGCCTGAAGGAAGTGACTAGCCAGGGATTCAGGCTTGTAGACAAATAATGATGATTCTGAGTGATAAGCACCGTAAGAGAGGAGTGGAAACTGATGGAAGTAATACCTGATTCTTGCTGGAGCTGGTCAAAGGAAGTCTCAGAAGACAACTGACTATTGAGATGAAGCTTGAGGCATGAATTCAGCAGGTGGGCAGTGAGGAAGAAAGGCAGTCCAGCCACCAGCCATCTGGCATAGGGTGTACATGGACAGGAGATCTGGAAGGGCTGTTAGCTAACCATGACAATTTTGGTTTAGCTGGAGAGTGCTTAGACTAGAGAGAGTACTACTGTTCTAAAATGCTTACAGAGTAATAGACACTAGAGGGAGATTAAAGGAACACATAATGTTTCAAGCCTTATAGTTAATTCCCTACTCTTCTGAATTCAGTCTCTTGATGAATAATGGCACAAAAAGTGGGAACCTGGAGACTTCCCTGATGGTCCAGTGGCTAAGACTCTGAGCTCTCAATGCAGGGGGCCCAGGTTCAATCCCTCCTAGATCCCACATGCTGTCACTAAGACCCAGTGCAGCCAAAATAAATGTATATATATAAAGAAATGGGAACCTGTGTACTGCTACACCGAGATAGCCCCTGATTTGCACACGGGCCGCACCGTGGTGCATACCCTTAGAGCCCTCAGATTATCCCAAGAACCGACACTGAATATGAAGTTGGGCACATGGCAGGTTCTGAAGCCTTCAGCTCCTGTGGAGAGTAAGTTCTGCTCTCTCATCCTTGGCATTTTCTTGCTCTGGAATATTCCAGTCAGGTGAGACAATCCACCTGCCTTTCAAGACTTTATATGTATATTCCCTTTTTACCATTCCTTTGCAATGAAGGAGAATTGGTTCATATCACATCTTTAGAGTCCTCTGGCTAAATTAGGACGCCCAGAATGGTTCTGGAGTTGACTACTGCCCAAGACTATAGACAAAGGAGATGACTAAAGAGAATATATCATAGTCTCTGAATGTAATCTGCAAAACTTAAGAACTCTCATAACTTACCTTTACGAAGGGCTTTCTTGGTGACGCCGATGGTAAAGAATCTGACCCCAATGTGGGAGACCCAGGTTTGATCCCTGGGTCAGGAAGATCCCTTGCAGAAGGGAATGGCAACCCACTCCAGTATTCTTTCCTGGAAAATTCCATGAACACAGGAGCCTGGCAGGCTACGGTCCATGGGATTGGAAAAAGTCGGACACGACTGAGCAGCTAACACTTTCACTTCACTCTCACTGAAAGGTACCAGCAAGCATTTCCAGACATCCAGGTAACTGCAGTTTATGGCATGTAAAAAGAAATTCTAGAAACGAAAATATCAGTGATGTTGTTCTGCTAGTTGGTGTGTTATGGAGCATAATTAAGAATATTGTATTTCCTAATAGTTATTCAAAAAAAACTATGTAAGACCATTATTGAACATAGTAATAATAATCAACCAGAATTTCATCATTGCTGTAATAGTAATTTATCACACTAGGCAGACCACAGGCACCTGTCTAGCTTTTTCAGTGCCTCTGAGGTAGCAGCTTTAAACAGCTTGACTATCACCCTGTGTTTAAATATATATGGAAAAATATGAATTGACACATAATCATAGCTGTCACAACCATATTCGTCTTTCTCTTTGGTGCTTCATAGATGGATTTTACTAAACTTAATTACATCGAAGAAGCGAAAGTCACCCAACCTTTTTCTTTCTAGTGCTCTTTCAGATGCCAAAGTGGTATTTTAGGCACACATGGGAGTAGCAGATTAATAGCATTTTGCTTTTGGGCGGGATTACATTCTGTCAATAATTAATCCTATAATAAATGATTAACAGATGAATAATGAATAATTAAAAGAGAGAGTTAAAAAATTTATCTTTACAGTTGTCAAACAATAAATTGGAGGGTTATGGATTTTTGTGCTTGGAGAGCTTTTCAGAGCTAGACATCTTTGAGCATTCGTCATAAAATCCTTTTCTCTGTTTTAATGGTATGGGCAACAATTATCAATTTATCTCTCTTTTATGAACTGTTTTTACATGAATTCTCCTTTTTTAATATATGTATATGGCCCTTTATTACCACTATGTAAATATTTTTATTAATGTTATCCTTATTTTATGTATTCCTGACTACATAAGTTTCTTAGACCCATTTGAACACCTCGTACTTCCCACCGTGCATAAACCAGCAAAGATAGTAATAGGAATAGTCATGAAAGTGAAAATAGTGTGCTCCTTAGTGTTTTAAGAAAAAAGTAATGAATATGTTCCTAAGTTAAAGGATTTTAAAGGTTTAGGAGTGATTTAGAGGATAGTGTATAATTTAATGTAAAAGAATACCTAAAATAAATGAAGTAAATGGGGGTTGAACCTCAACTGTTGTGTTTTAAAATGATCTTTTTTGAAACAAAAAGAAAAATAAAACCAATCTGAAGCTCATGTTTCTGGTAATTAATCAGCCCATGTCTATACATTACAGTTTTTTTAACAGGACTGACTACATGCAAATGAAAATGGATATTTAATTTGAGTAACAAACATTATTATATGACACTTGATAAAATTTGGGTACATTTATTCTTTGGAGGTATGTCATATAAACTAATTACATAAACCTTTATATAAATCTGTTAAAAGAATTTCAGTCTAGGTTATGAGTGGTTAAATAATTTACATTCCACTATAGAATTTACTTTCCTGCTTTTTTTGGGTGGCCGGAAGACAGAAGTGCTCTTGAACAAATGGATTGTCCTTTAGCATAGCCTAGTGGCTGAGTGGCAGTATTAACTTAAATCTGAGAACTACTATCCTCATTTTTATTAAATCATGTTTTCCCAATTAAAATGTTATTTTTTTAGCCATAAGAAAGGCAAAATAAAGTGGAACTAATAAAGCAATGATTATTATGACAAATCTACAACTGAAAAGGAAAAAGAAGAAACTTAAATTGTCACAAATAGGTAGAAGAGTATGACTAGAATCTACCAAATATCTGCATGATGCTGATTTTTTTTACTATAAAAATAAAAAAAGAAAACTTTGTAAGTATATAACTGTAGAATAATTATTTCACAGTTAAAATTAATAAGATAAACTGTCAGCCAAATCACTGCCATATAGATCTCATCATCCTTTGTGTGTAGAGTCATGCTTGACAGTTTGAACATTTATTAAATAAATAGACATTTTGAAATACTTTGAGATTATCATATATAAAACTCCTTAATTTGCGTCATAAAGGTATAAAAGGCCCTGTGCCCGTTGCTGGCTTCAGGGGCAAGGCAGCGGGTAAGATTCCAGCAGGACGCACAGGGTAAGCCTGGAGCTGGCTGCGTTGCCGTTTTCCTGTGCTTCCCAGGGTAGGGGACCAGCCAGGCATTCGGGGGCCGTGGTGTGATGCTTACGGAACCTTTCAGTCGTAATGTTCAAGTGTGGCATTTGCTCCTAAAGTGAAATGACTGTACTCTTAAGAAAATTGCATTCGTTTTTTATTTAAGGTTTATGATCTTCGAGTAATTCAGGGGACAGTCGAGGACCAAAAGGAGGAAAATCTTATCTTTGTCAAAGTGGCATTTACTTGGAGGGTACCTTATAAAAGAGACAAGTCTGTTTTTTTTTTCCAGGGAAAATTGATTCCTTATTTTAAATTGACCTTTTAGCATGACTTTCTATATGCTTCTATATGCCCTTGTCTAAAATTTTGACATCTAACTCATCTGAATACACACACACACACACACACACACACACACACACACACACACACACACACACACACACACATACATACATACATACATACATACATACATACATACATACATACATGTCTATTTGCATTCTCAGTTCCCAATTTACTACCTCATTCTGGCTTACCCCATTTTCATCGAAGGTCTTACTCCTTATAGCCTTGCCAAAACTTCTGACAAAACGTTTGCTAGATTCTTAATAAATGATTGATCCTTTTTCTAAATATGATTTTTGTAAGAGAAGTCTGTCTGTGGTACATTGATTTAGTCATTGTAGAATGATAAGAGTAAGTCAGAAAGCCAACTTTATTTTGCCAACTGCCTTAAAATTCATGTCACTTTATGTATACTAATAAAAATCATTGAGCTGTGGTTTTCATTTTAATTAGTGATTAATAAATTATAATGTTGGGAACTTTTTCAAACATAGCTTTAATAATTATTAAACTATATGTCTAATTGTTATACTCCTTTGCAAACTTCTCTAATTTCTCCTGTGACAAATTAGTCTGTAATTTTAAGCTTAAACTGTGCATTTCTATTCAACACAGTATTTTTCTGTAGGAGGGTAACATCTTAACATACATTATTGTTTTCTACTGTTCATGCACCAAATAACTTTTTTTTTTTTGCTTTTAGACATGCTTGTTTCCCATCTGGGCATCCTAAACAATGGTATTTTAGGTCAAATAACTAAGGGTAGAAGATTAACTCTTTTTTTCATTATTTCAGAAACCACAGATCATATACGTTGGTTATCTCAATTAATTTGGGGCACTTTTCAAAAAGATATAGTGAAAACTATTTAGGAATACTATAAAATTTTATAAACAGTGTATATAATTATAATGGAATGGTTTCCTCTTAACTGAAGCCTTGCTATAAAATTTTTGTACAATATACCTGAGACTATGGTATGTTTTATTATTTGGATATATCCATAAGTTTGGAAGTATTAACACTGAATTAATAAAAGAAAAATCTTGAGCTTGCTAAAGGTGTGAGCATTGTGGAAGGTCAAGACAATTTGGACATTTAAGGATACTTATTTTTGGTCCTTTTCTCTGATACATGTAGCTGAACTGTGGCATAGATGGAGGATGGTACAATAATAGTTATGTAGAATGAAACAGTTTAAGAGCCAAGACACCTGTATTTTGGACTCAGTTCTGTCACTGACTTTGGCTAAGTCATCGTTTTTGGCCTGGTTTCATCAATTACTGAAGGAGAGTGGGCGAGAAAATGTGAATGGCTCCTTAGACACGTAGAAAATTATAACTCAAGTCAATCATTTCCTCCCCCATTATTACCTTTATAAGAGTATGAATCTCTTTTAGTGTCTTTATTTCATGTATCAGAACTTCTGAAAAAAAATGTTTTTAACTTTCTCTGACAGCAGATTAGAAGAGCACAAAAGTGAAATTCGCTCAGTCGTGTCCAACTCTTTGCGACCCCATGGACTATACAGGCCATGGAGTTCTCCAGGCCAGAATCCTGCGTAGAACAGCATGGCAGTAGACCAAAAGTCAGAAAATGTTAGTATCAGCTTTGCAGATTTGAGAGCCTCATCCTTTCTGCCAGTTAGATTGATCTCTATATTCGCCTTTAACTGCTCCTCCTCCACTCGTTGTAGTTAAGCTCCTAGTGTTCCCCACTGATAAATCCATTCCTTGTGCCAACCCCAGTGCAGTCCTCCCCTAACAGCAGCAACAACATAGAAACCTGTTCAGTGACTTTTGCACTGATTTTCTTGTTTTACCTGTTTTCTAACACATGCAGGAATTAGGAATACAATTTAATGTCTCTACTAAAAACTTCTGGTGCCTCCCCATTGCCTGTGGAATTAGATTCACACTTTTAGCCTAGCATTCAAATTCTCCAAAAACCTGGCCCCATCTCATCTTTCCAACTTCTTTTCCTTTCTGTACCCAACAGCCCGCACCCCAACTTCAACTAAATCAACCAATTCATGTACCCTTAACAGGCTTTTACTAAGGCATTCCTATTTGGTCCACTTTTTCACTTAACAGAACCTACTAGTCTGATTCTGCATTGCACATTTTCCCACGGTAGTAGAGGCTTCCCAAGAAAGATAGCTTCTTAATCTAACTTGTCCTTGAGCAGAAACTCAGGTAGTCCACATCGCTTCATCTCCATGCCTCTGGTCTTGAGGGAATTTCTGAATCCTTTACACCAGGAGATTATGAGCCCAACTCAGCTCCAGCCTTCTGCTTCATCGGGACCCCTCCCACCGAGTTGAAAATGAAGGTTCCTCAGCCGTGTCCGACTCTTTGTGACCCCGTGGACTATACAGTCCATGGAATTCTCCAGGCCAGAATACTGGAGTGGGTAGCCTCTGCCTTCTCCAGGGGATCTTCCCATCCCAGGTATCAAACCCAGGACTCCCGCATTGCAGGCGATTCTTTACCAGCTGAGCCGCCAGGGAAGCCCTCCCACCGGGTTATACCAAGGAATCTGAAGTGGGAAGTGGGGCAGAAGCCCTTCTACCCTAGCGTGTTCCTTAAGTACAAGATGTGCCTCTAACTGCCTGCCCTCCTCTCCATTTTCCTTTCAACATAGTCTCCAGGCCCCAGGAGGGTGAGCACCCCTCTTCTAAGTCTGCCTGGGACCAGCCTTACAACCTTATGTAAAACTCTCTAAGTTGGCCATGCCTAAGCTTTGCTACTTTGAAGGAGGAGATATATTTAGGAAATTCGTTCTTTGTCTATGTGGTGGGTGGACTATATAAGTGGACCCAACAAATAGGCCCCCTAAATTCACACCCTTTGCCCTGTATCTACATTGTCCCCTCCAGCTTTGGGCTTGGTCATGTGACTCACTTTGGCCCTTGAGACAGTAGCACACTTGGCATAAGCAGAGGCTGAAAAAAGCATTTGTGCATTGTTACTTTCTCTCCTCCTCTCTGTCTTCATCATGAGGACACATGTGAGCTAGACCACTAGAGGAACAGAACTCAATCAACCCAAGTTGTTCTAAGGTCTCAGACATATGAGTGAACCCGGACCAACTAGCCAGTTTGTAAAAACACATGGGTGGGTCATGCTGAGCCCAGATCAGATCAGTAGAATTGCTCAGCTAACTATATGTTCATGAGAAATAATAAATGATTATTGTTTTAAGTTGCTGAGTTCGAGTGTGGTATATTGCACAGCAAAGGCTAACTGATACTATGCACTGTTGTCTTGCTATAAAATCCTATTCACTTTTTTCCCTCTCTTCTGTTATATAATAGATACACAAATTTGGATTAGTCTTAATTCTTGGCCTGTCCCATATACCGCATTAATTATTATATGCAGCATGCAAGTTTAGTTGTGTCTGACTCTTTGCAGCCCCATGGACTGTAGCCCGCCAGACTCCTCTATCCATGGGATTTCCCAGGCAAGAGTACTAGAGTGGGTTGCCATTTCATCCTTCAGGAGATCTTCCTGACCCAGGGACCAAACCCCCATCTCCTGTGTCTTCTGAATTAGCAGGTGGATTCTTTACCCCTGTGCCACCTGAGAAGCCCTTATATTTAATTATATGTAGCTATTTCCTGAATATGCTGATCTATAAACATAATTTATACATTTTATCAAAATAGACCTTTGAGTGATTTCCAGATTTGTCCTATTTCAGACAGTGCTTATTATATCTCCTCTTGCATATAGGTAGTTTCTCTTGAGTGTGTACCTAAGAGTGAAATTGCTGAATTGATGAGAATATACAGATTATCTTTACAAGACAATACTACAAGTTTTACCAATAGTTGTACCAGCATGTATCTTCTCCAGCTGTGTGTGAGGTCCTTTTTTCCCCCCCTGGCTTTTATTACTTATACTTACATTTTTATTTGTCTTAAATCTATAGCTTGTTTGTTGTCTCCTGAGGCAGGGATCTTGGCTCTTCATTACTTTTCCCATGGGATTTAAATACTGATAACTGGTTGATTTTATGTACTTTCAAACGAAGATACAATACAAAATTCCTTCATACTCCTCATCTTTCCACTTCAGTCTCCCAAATTTGTGTTCCAGGTACACTGAACATTCTGTTACAGAATTACAGTCATCCACAGTTTTGTTTGTCCCTCCAGCTGAAATTAACTCCTTGTAGAATGGAGTTTATTATTTACCATTGTTTGATCAGCCAGTGAGTACATGCTTGGTTTCATCAAATCAGTCATTCAGTACAGATTTATTGATTACCATGTGCCAAACTCTTTGAATGAATGAATGAATAAATTATTGATGCTTAAAAAGAGGTATTAACCAGCACCAAAAGATACATTAGATATAGTAGAAGTAATTACTTCTCCCACCGAAATAGAGTAGCTATTAACCTAATTGCATAGGCTAGAAAATAAAACTGTAAAATGGAAAACTATTTAAGCTGATAAAATACAGTCATATATACAGAATGTAATGGACTACCGGGTGTCAATTGCTTCTTCCATGACTTTACAACCTAATTAAAAGTATATCATAAACAAGTGGTTCACAGAATCCCTTTAACTGGTGGTTTGCCACTGTTTCCAAAACCCTTATATCATAATTCAAAACAGTTTTAAAAATAAGCTCTTTTGTTACTCTTTTTTGAAGGTGTTGCCCAAATTGGACGAGTATAGTTTTCATTGGTCAGTCCTGTCAGTGAAAGAATTGATTACTTGAGAACAGTGTGTTGACTGAACAATATTGTCCGTGTAGGTAGTAATTGTGAGGACTGTGTGTTTATGACTATTTAGTAAACTAAACAAACATGGTCTATTTAAGAAGGATGAGAATGGCTCGACCCCTCTTGTAAAATGTGAAAATCTATAGCAGGAAAGTTGATCAAACCTGAGTGATCAGATTTCTAGACTGATGTAGCCTGTATGACCAAGGCAAAAGAATAAGGATTGGAAATGAGTAAAACTGCTATTTTAAAAAATTGGAAAGTCATGTTACAATTGCAAATATCAGGGCAGAACACTTGGATAACTTATCAGGCCCTACCTTGCCTCTTTTTGCATTGGACACAAATATACCTTTTTTATTCAAAGGAAAACATGCTTGCTTGTGTTTAGTCTTTTGCCTTGACCTTAAGCAAGACACAGTTATGGACTCTTGACAGGACCTGCTTACACTTAGCAATACTTGTACGTAGTTATAGACAACCGTATGTTGTTCACTCAGAGGTGTAACCATTAGATTTACTAAGCATATCTGAGAGAGGGACAGTGTTAGGTGTGTTTACAGTGAAATGTATGAGTAATTGATGAAACGTTTTAAGGCAGAATGAAAACTTCTAAAGGACAATGTAATGCCATAGCAGTGCTGCTTCGTTGGAGTGGCTGGAGTGAGCAGCCTGGCTCTAGCCCCATCACAGTATACTCTTGGTGTCAATTTCTTCCTCCTCGTGCCTCACTCAGTTCTTCACTTGTAAAGTGGAATAGCAGTCACCTATTTCACAGGCTTGCTGCAAGGGTTAAATGAGTTAATATCAGTAAAGTGCCAGGCACACAGTTGACGTTCAATACATTTTAGCTGTTGTCATAAACAGTTAATTCACACTAATTTGCAATTAAATGCCATGCCTTTTTCTTACTGAATGAAAGGTTCTTTAAATTTTATAGTGCTTTACTGTTTTCAAAAGTTTCACATGCATGTGAATACCATGTTTTAGTTTTGTGAACTAGTATTACATAATATAAAATTTTAATTTTATGTAACTATTTTCCTATTTCTGTAATAGTACATATTTAATATAAAAATTGGAATTAGAAGAGAATCAAGGACATGAAAGTTACCTCATAAAACCACTTTTTAAAAAATCTTAGGTATAAACACAACATTATAAATCAAACTATACTTCAATAACTTTTTTTGAAACAGTAAAAGAGGTGGGTAGAGAAAAAATCTTAGGTATTTAAAAGTTAAATAAAAGTGTTTATTCTCTGACCCCACCAGCCATATCAATAATTTTGTGCATGTATCTTTGTTATATTAATATATCCAATTTACAGTCATTTTAGATGTCTCATATTCCACCACTAATATTTTCTGCCAGCATCAATCACTCTGTGTATTTAATGTTCTGACTGTTAGAGTCATATCATGAATAAATGGGTTAAAAATTATTCCTTAATTAAAAGTATCCCTACACTTGCATTCCAACAAAATCAATTGGTTATAATAAGTTATATAAAATGAAAAATTGAACTTTGTAAGACAGAGCACAAATTGCATGATTGATGGGTAATGAATGAAATGAAAAATTATTAGGCAAGGAGGAGAATGTGTTTACCCTACTACCGAATATTCAGTGAATGTATTATAGCTGAGATCTTGCCTTTAATGTTTCTTATGGTAATTGTCAGGAAGAAGTATGAAGAATCATGGGACCTTAATAATATGCCTTGCCATTTTAATTGCCAAGAGAAGCAAGAGAATCTTAATTGCCAGGGGACACATTACTAATTAAAGTGTCATTCTACATTCATTCTGAAATAATTAGTTTGAGTGTTTATAAGAGCTGAGATATAAATTTAGTTCCAAATTCAAGAGCATACCCACAGCAGACTTTGTTAGAGTGATCTGTGGTTAGGGAAGGTTAACAATCATAAAATTTGAAATGTTTCTTTAATTTGGTACAAGTTCATTTTTTATTGGATTGATTATTGAACTTTAACACAGTTTATAATATTTTAAAGGTTAGCATGTTTTATAAATTGCTATAACGCTAAATTGAGCTCCTAAAATGCTTTCAGGTTTCTTGATGTTTGTTTGTTTGTTTGTTTGTTTCAGCATTTATCGCCTTTTGGGGAAGCTCTTCAGTAAACAGTGATGTCAGTATTATATAAATTACATGATCTGTTAACACTTCATTCACTTCAGTTCAGTTGCTCAGTCGTGTCTGACTCTTTGCGACCCGATGGACTGCAACACGCCCCACCTCCCTGTCCCATCACCAACTCCAGGAGTTTACTCAAACTCATTTCCATTGAGTTGGTGATGCCATCCAGCCATCTCATCCTCTGTCGTCCCCTTCTCCTCCTGCCTTCAATCTTTCCCAGCATCAGGGTCTTTTCCAATGAGTCAGTTCTTTGCATCAGGTGGCCAAAGTATCAACTTATAAATGTCATATTCAGTGGACTCTTACAAATCTAGATTACATCTAAAAATTTTCTGGTTAAAATAAATTCACCTAAAAGGACATGTACTTGAGAAGAGTTTAAACAATTATTGATGTCTCTAGAATTTGAGGTGCAGAAATTTGCATACTCATATTCCTCATTTCATTGCACACCGTCAGCGGCTGTTTCAGTTTTTGGCCCTGGTGTCTTCTGTGCCTACCTGCATGGGTGTCCATTCAGTATTAGATAGTGTACCTTTGAATGTTAGGTAATTTTATAAAATACATTTTGTGTATGTATGTGTTTTAAATTTATATATTTTATCCTAAAGATATTCAACTTCTTATGTTTTCATTAAACATTAAGTATTTTAAGACCTAGTACACATGATTAAGTTTGTATTCTCCTAGCTCACTGCTTCTTGATATTGTGTACATTCCATAGTATTTATCACATTTTACTTATGCAGTTCTCTTATGATGACCAACCAAAACTGTCTCCAGTCCATCACCATACACACTGCCCCACTGATTGTCCTTGTTCATGTCCACTAGTAGGCCCGTGTCAGAATTTCTCTACCGTATGTAATGAAGAATCAGACATACACATGCTTAATTTCATTAAGTATTCCAGGATTGCTTTCTCGATTATTTGTCTCTGTCTAGATTATTTGTCTATGCTTATCCAGTAAACTTACCTTTCAGATTTTTGTTTTTTCTGATTAGCGGGCAGGGGTGTTTCATTTGATTAATAAGTCTGAGTATCTTTTCCCACATATTTTTGTTAGTTAGGCTCCTGCTTTGTGATTCATATGTTTATCTCCTTTGCCAAGTTGAATTTCTAACTTGCTTTCAGATTTCTGGAGTATTCACGTGTTTTCTTTATTTTTGTTTCAGCATTTATCACAATTTGGGGACCACGTGTGACTTTTGAGCACTTAAAAAGTGCAACCATATAATTTTTATCAATTTAAGTAGCCACATTTATCTTCTGTAGATAACTTGAAGATAATCTTCTGGTGGTTTTGCTATTCCAGATGTCATCTCCATCTCTTACCTGCTGAATAACCTGGTTGAACAGAAAGGCCTGATATTTAAATCCATCCATTTCTTCCTATATTTATGCTTTGTGTGTGTACATGTATGTTAGTCACTCAGTCATGTCCAACTCTTTGCAACACCATGGACTGTAGCCCACCAGGCTACTCTGTCCATGGAATTCTCCAGGCAAGAATACTGGAGAATTGCCATTTCCTTCTCCAGGGGATCTTCCCAACCTAGGGATCAAACCTGGGTCTCTGGCATGGCAGGTAGATTGTTTACCATCTGAGCCGCCAGGGAAGTCCATATCTGTGCTTTGGAGTTATTTAAAAGGTATCCTTTACCCCTAAATCATAGAAATAATCTCCTTTATTTTCTTCTTTTAGACTTGCAGATTTATCTTATACCTTTAGGTCTTTAACCCACCTAGAGCTCCAGTTTAGATAGGTTGTAATAAGGAAAGCCTCCAACTTTGTTTTTTCAACATGTAAGTTTTTTCACAGTATTGTGTGAAAAGCAGTCCATCATTTTACCTTCGCTTTTGTGGTATAGAAGTAGAGTACTGATTATAACTAACTGACTTGATCAGTTCTTTTTCTAACAGTTTATTGTGTCATATTTTTTTTTTTTCTGTAGGTGATTGTGTCATCTGCAAATAATGGCAGTTTTTCCTCTTTTTTTTGCTATCTTTGCTCTCTTCTTGTCTTATACAATGGGCCTAGGCCTTGAATGCTGTTATTTAGGAATGACAGGCTTGCCTTTTCTCAGTTTTAGAAGAACTAAATCTGTATTAGCATTCTCCAGAGCAAAAGAACTAGTAGGAAATTTGTCATAAGAAGTTGGCTCATGTGATTATGGAAACTAGAAATTCCAAAGTCTGCAGAATCAACGTCCCAAAGGCTAGAAGCTACTGTACAACCAGAAAGAGCCAGTGTCCCCGTCTGAAAGTGTTCCAGTTTGAAGGCTGTCAGACGGGAGAATTCTCTCTCACTCAGAAGAGGGTTAGCATTTTGTTCTAACCAGGTCTTCAACTAATTGGATGAAGCCCACCCACATTAAGGAAGGCAGTCCAGTCAGCCTGCTGATTTAAATGTTACTCTTATCCAAAAATATCCTGATAGAAACACCTAAAATAATGTTTGACCAAATATCTAGGCACTCCATGGCCCAAAGTGTGAAACAAGAAACAAAACATGAAATGATTAAGCCAAACAGAAGTGTGAAATGATTAAGCATAAGGTCATGAAGAGTGAAATAGTCAGGATTAGTGGAATCAAGGTAGCATGCCCTACAGAGAGAAATGCAGAATCGTTTTTTTGTGATGCTGAGCTCTCAGAGTGTATCAGCAGGCCTGATTCAGCTCATCAGGCCACAATTGTTGCGTCTCTTGGCTACAGAAATGATCCCTTCACCATTCTTAACTGTTGAGGCTTTGCTGGTGGCTGCATACTCAGAAATAGCATTTGTTTACTTTCTTAATGAGTTAGGGACCTTACACAGTCACATATTTTGAAACTGATTTTAAGAGAATGAAGGGAATTAAAAATTAATGCACTTTTCTTTTTTTTAAACCTTCTTCACATATTCTTTTAAAATGATGAAGTCTCTATTGAAGTACACTGCCATTATTCTGCCATCTAATCAGATATCTTTTTCTTTGTCTCCTCTGATTATCTGACATTAAAGTTTTAGAGGTATATGGCCTTGCTAGTTCTTGAATAACCAATTTGCAAATTCTCAATATTAGGGGTCTTGATTTAGGACATAATTCAGCATCAGCCTGGTATTTATTCATCCTTTCAGGATTGTGTCAATCTATGAGCTTGGCATGGTGAATATCTTAATAAGTAAATTCTAAGCCTGTGTCTTTGTTGTAAATTATATTAAAAAAGCAAATCGTTTAGCCAAGTGAATCTATTTGGCCCCTCTGTGTGGTTACTTTGTTAAAATAGGTTTAGATAGCATGTTGAGAAGGCTTTGTTGAAATAGGCTTTACATATTAAAAGCTTTGAATACTCTTAGTTCAAGGAATTTACCTTAGTACAAAAGCAAATTGTTTTGATTGTTTAAAATGTAATATGAGGAAACAAAATTGCTCATGTTAAAGTGCTCTAGAGTTTAGATAAAAATCCAAACAATCCTTTTTAAAGAATTCGGGTACGATAAATAGAATTTAGATCACCAAATATTCACACTCCTAAATCAGCGGCAAATTAGATAACACACAGGGCTGGAGATGTGAATATTATATAATGAAGATAATAAAGGAGTTGAATGTGATGTGCCTTGGGTGCATGTTAGTAGCTAATTCCAGTATGAATGGTCGGCAATCATTTGCTGGTTGAGATGCATGTGTTCAGCTAAATGGAAGTCTTGGGCGTTCTCTCATACACCCCATTATTTGTAATTGAACACCTGATTTCTATCATGCAACAAATTAACATCTGCACTGAATCTGTCTTTTATGCATATGGATACACTGATTAGAATTTTGCAGATAGGCAGATACTTGAAACCAAAATGACAACGTTGTGAAACACTTCCAGCCATAATTTTTGATTACATGTTGAGAATCGTTTAATTACCTGACTCCATTTAATTAGCCATTCTACTTAGGTCAACTGCTTTATTATTAACATGACATGTTAGCAATTTGTTAATTGGCATGAAATAACATGGGACTTTAGGGGTATTTCATATGAGAAATACATGTACTTAAGGAAGCCAGGGGAAATGCGAAGAGGTAAATGTATGCGTTAGCCCCCTTAGAGCATGTACCCATGTCACCATCATGCCACCAAACCTGTATTCATCCTTCTTTGGGTTTCTGTCCTTCTATTAGGCAGAATGAATTTACATGAGCAGTTTATAAAAATATGAGACTGTGGATATACATTTGAAATAGAAGGTGCTTTTCTGAAATCAAGAGAATGATGAAAAGTGAAGAGACAGAGTTACACGTGTATATAAATAAATACTAATAAGTGAGAGGAAGATAGGCAGAAAGGTACATGCATATAAGAAAATTATTAAGATTTAATATCAATCCTTTAAGCCAGTACACCCCAGCCTTTTTGGCACCAGGGACCAGTTTTCATGAAAGACAGTTTTTCTTCCGACCAGCGTCAGGGGAGCAGTTTCAGGATGATACAAGCACATTCCATTTATTGTGCATTTTATTATTATTGTATCAGCTCCACCTCAGATTATCAGCCATTAGATCCCAGAGGTTGGGGACCCCTGCTTTAAGCCACAAGTAATTTTAACCTATCAGCAGTATCCTTTTCATGGCATTGACTAAGGCCTCTTTATTTATTGGCTTCATATGTGCCCACTGAAGTAAAAAAAATACAATCCTGTTGATTTTTAAATTAATTATAGTGCTACAAATGTCTATGGAGTGTCTGTAAAGATACTATCAATTACACGTAGGAAGAAAGCTGCATTTTCTTCCAAAGAATTTCTCCAGGATGTGCTACGCATAGTTGTGTTGGGGAGGCAGGTGGTTAGCCAGAGCCCCTTTAACCACCTAGCATTATATTCAGTCATTTAAATACATGTATTTTCTTTTTAAACCTTAAGTGAATGCTTATTGCCTTCTGTCACAAGTTGGAGGAGCTATATGATAGTGAGAATGGAGAGCAGAGAATAATGCTGGTATTTCTGTTATTTCTCTACATTCTACTTGATTCTAAATAGGTTTTTGTGGTTATTTCCTGCTGGCATAGAATTTAAGAACTAAGAGATTTAGGGATTACTTGACCAATATTAGCGTTTTGTAAATGAAACACTGAAAACATGAGTGGTAAGCCTTTTTAAAGTGCATGTGGGTATTCATTCCATTAACCTGTACTGAGTGTATCCTAGGAAGAACACTAGGTTGGGCCTTCTGGAAAATGTAAAGATAAATTTAGGTAATACCCTTCCTGGTGGCTTGGACAGTAAAGAATCTGCCTACAGTGCAGGAGACCTGGGTCTGTTCCGTGGGTTGGGAAGATCCCCTGGAGGAGGGCATGGCAGTCCGCTCCAGCATTCTTGCCTGGAGAACCCCCATGGACCGAGGAGCCTGAAGGGCTACAGTCCATGGGGTCTCAAAGAATCGGACAGGACTGAGCAACTAAGCGCATAGAGCCCCACTCCCTCCCAGGGAAGAATTGTTTTCCTTTCCTGTGAGTAACATTTTTATCCACTTGGGGGCACTGTGATCCAATTTAAGAGGGAAAGGGGAAAATGTGATTTTGTTAGGTTTTTTTCAGTTAGAAAATGTGTTCCTAGTGCTACTATAAGGAAACCGTAACTCATTGTATACTTTTATGTAAAGTACCTTTTTAAATATACAACTAAAGGTGGCTGCAGTTTTTGTTCAAGTTTCAGAATAGGTGTGGATTAACCGATGGTTAATGTGTGTTGTCTGTATGAGAACCGTCAGCCTCACCTGAGAACTTGTAGAAACAGGTTTCCAGGCCAACTGCACTAGGTCAGAAACGTGGAGCGTGGGACCTAGCCGTGCATGTTTTCACAAGCTCTCTATGCTGATATTGTTGCTTGCTAATAACATTCAAGAAGCACTGAATTAGAGTGATTTTTTTATATACTTTAAAATTTTGTTAAAAATTATTATACTGAAAATTAACTTATCAGATATGTTTGAAATGTTGTGAAAATGTGTTTCTTAGGAAAGTTTTCTCTCCTATAAGAAATAATTCTAAAGAATTAAGTTTATTTTTCATTCATGATTTTATAGCTGGATCCATATGAATCAAAACAGTTAGTAGATTAGCCACTTTCGTCCGCCCAGAAAAAGAACCCAATTTTAATCAATCGTTTTATATTATGTAGAGAAATAGGGCAATTAATGGAATTTCTCAAATTTAACTTCTAGGTCATTTAACATGACCTAGACTTTAACATAATACTGTTAATAGTATTTCTTTACATCTTTATAGCATCTTTGTCTTTAATATAAGAGCTATTATATATCTTGGGTTTGGTTGGGTCATTTGATCCTCAAGTAACCCTTTCAGGCAATCAAGAAGCCAATCATTAGCTCTGTTTATAGTTAGGAAGAACTGAGGCTCGAGACCAGTTTCAGAATTCTTATCTAAGTGTTATATTAGTGTAGGGACACTATGCTAATTCTGTTTGTGAAAAGCTGATTTTGTTCCTCTGTCTCGGAGAGTTAGTGGAAACTGCCTGGAGAGAACAGCTCTGCCCTTTAAAGAACACCTCCAAACCTCCAGTGGTTTAGGAAGGAAGGAGAACCTTCTGGAGATACGGTGACTGGACTGTGAGGTCAGAACCAAGCTTTCCCCTCTTGGGGGGATTCCCTCACATCCTCCCTCCATGCTGCGCTGGACCTCAGACGTGCCCTGCCTGCCTCTCATTCCCTCTCTCTTCTGTAATAGGCTCTTCTTCCTACTTTCTCTTTGATCAGCTAGAGTAGAGCAGAACTTCTGCCCTACTTGATGCTAAGGGAGAACAAATAAGAAGGTAATCACAGAAAATAAAGAAGGTACCCGGAAAACTTGCTATGATTCTGTGGATTCTGACCTGTTTGTCTGCTGTCCTGGGATACCAGGGGTCTCTCCAGAAAGCTGGCTTGAGTTAGCTGGCGTCTCATCATGGTCTCCTGCTCATCTGCCCTTAGTCTTTTCTCCAAATCAAAGTAATATGTGTAAAATACAAAGCCTGCCATTCATACCCAATCCAGCAACTCAGACAGAATGTACTTCACCCCGTGTACAAGGACTGGCCTTGAGATTGCTCTTTGGGGCTCAAGACCACCTTCTCCATGAGAGGTTAAACCTTAAATGAAGAGAAGCATTTCATGTATGTGGAAGCTGGGGCCTGTTCTCTCACAATTCACTACAACTGTGAAGTGAATCTTGTAACAAAGTCAAAGTATATTCAGTGAGTGTTGCTAATTGAAACTTAAAGGCAGTGCTTAATATATAGTTTCTATAGTATTGAAAGAATCAGAAATTGGCTATAAACTGTGTGTTTCCTGTAGTTTGTAGCAGTAACTCTGCCTACCTAATAGGATCACTAATGAGTATTAATCAAAGTGATATATGTAAAATGCAAAGCATGGTGACTGGAATTCAGTAAATCCCCTAAAATAAAATATAACCTGTTATAAACAAAACAATCATGAAATGCAATGGGAGTTGCTACTTGATTCGAAGGATCTCAGTGGAGGACGTGGGCAATGACAGGATATGTTCTGATGTACTATTATAATCTGTTATTTTACTTGCTTTTTCCTGGGTTTTGGTTTTGATTTTTTTTTCAATTTCAGGTTGATTGAAAAGGTTAACCTGAATGCTAGCAAAATTAACTTATTTAAGCCTTTTAAAATTTCAGACTTTATTAAATCGCCTTAATGTTCAGTAGAATTCTGTATTTCTCTTTAGAGTTTCATAAATACATTTAAATTTTATTTGATAATCAAGGATCATGTATTTACCTGTGGTCATCTATCTGAGACTCTGAGTTATAGGAACTCCCATGGTAATTCATGTTCACTTTTCATTGTATTTTCTATCTTTTGTTAATGTTTATGGTGAACATATCTTCTGTCCTAAAATGCACAAAAATATTAAATCAGTTATTCCTAAGGAATACCAACTCCAGCATATGTCTTCAGTCTCTGCAGTGAGGGGCTATTTTTTGTCTATTTCCTCTAATTACAGAGAGAGAGGGAGAGAGAAGGGCTTCTCATAAATCAAAAATTATTTGGATTCTAATCAATTACAGTTACAGAGTAATTTATGGTAACTTTTTAATAATCTATGCATCCCACTGAAAAGCAGATATATATGTGCCTGCAACTGAATCATATCCTACACCCAGAGATGTAATTATGATACAGATCTTCAGACAAGATTCTCATTTCTTTTACTAGGAAAAAAAAAATAGCCTGCCTTCTTAATTGAAAATGAACAGATCTTAAATTCTTCTGCTTTAGGTGGTGCCATCATACAGAGAATGGAGAAAAAAGCTATTTAGAGATCATGGTCTTCTGTGTAGTGATTTTTTTTTACACTCCATTTTATTATGATCTTGGTTATGTATTAAGAAATACCCAGAGATACCTTTAGAATGGTTTCAATTCTTTAAAATAATCTTGATATTCTACAAATTGATTTGTCAATTGTAGTCTTTATTCCGTAGCTGTATGGCTAAATGGGAGAGAACCTCTGCTTATATTCATTTAAAATTAGATGTTTGTATACTTTTTAAATAAGTAGTAAAAGGGTTATATAATCTCCTTTCTCCATCTGTGTTTCTCTCTCCCACATCTACTTTTGCCTGTGGATGAATAGCTGTCAAAATAAGATGGGAATATTGAATTACTTGAACTAATGTGTATTTGTGTTATTTTGTGGGGGAAAGTACTGATTTCCTGTACTGACACGTGCAAGAAAGAAAAGGACCAGATTTTGTTCCAGCGTTGCATTTTAGAGGGAAGTACTTCACCAAGTACCTCTGGAAATGGTGTTCAAGTTGTCATTTGACAAAAATAGTAATATATTTCTCCAGTAGATGGCGCAAGCATCCCCCCAGAAAAGAACTATTTTTATCTGTTGAATAGAAAACTTGATAATAAGGGTAGCATTATTTAAGTAATACTAAGTAATCTTCAAGACATTTTTTAATTGTAAGAAAATTTTAGAAAGTGAAGTGGTAGTCCATTTTGGACATATCAAACTTGTCAAGACATTTTATCAAATTAACATAGAAAAACTTTAATGTTTAGCACTATATGAATAATCAAAGATGTCACTAAGGTCAGTTTGAACCAAAAATATCTGAGACTTTCAATTCTGAATATGTTTTGTAAATGTCAAAGGTGTTTTTTGTTTTCTTTTTTTCTCCTGTTGACTATCTCGATTTCATTTCTCTTTGTATCCTGCATTCACAAGCAAAAAGATTGCCTAAGAATAAGCAAGTAAAGAAACAAATGGAATTATTAGTCTTTAAGTTAAGGGAGAAGGAGAAACATTTTATAAGAGTATCCCAATGAATCCCAACCTGATTGTACATGGCCTTCTTATTACTGTTGCCTTTCTTTTGTTATTCATGCTCGTCCAAATAGATGCAAGTGAGAAACTGAACATCAAAATGTACTTTTTTCATAGTAGTCCAGAGTTTTTTTAGCAGGTGGATAAGTGGCAATTTCTTAATAACCTAAGGAATTAAGTAGCTGGGAAACATAATACATGTACTCTACAGAAATATTGCTTTTATCTCACAAATAAGAACTAGGTGTTTAGTCGTAGCTTGTGTGATATCATAGTTATCCTTCATTGTAGGAAAATGTATTCTTAAATTTTTGTGCCACTCTTTAAGTTTTTTTTCCTTAAAGTGGGAAAAACTGAAAAATTCATAGCCACCTTCCCAAAGCTTTCCAAAGAGTCCTTTAAAAAGTTAAATCGAAATATTTTCCAGTCTACACTACTACATCTGTAATAGTGATGATGTCTTGACTTCCATTGTGCTTTGTAATTTCAAAAGTCCCTTTGCATACATCATTTAACTAGATATTTGTAATGACACCACCTGTTTTAATCAGGGCAAACATTGCATTTCTGTTTTACAGGTGAAAAAATAGTGAAGAGCACACCAGACACATAACGGTTAAAAGTTAAAGAGACTCATTCGTTTTCCCTCTCACGCTGTCTTGCTCTGGTGTTCTTCTGTATCTCGTTATTTTAACTCTTTCATCTCTAGTTTATAAAAGCTCTTATTCTGTACCCCTATTACTTCCTTCCATGCAGAGGAATACCCATGACAGTAATACTCCTGACTTCTCTCTACCCCCTTTTTTTGGATACATCTAATTAATTCGTTTGAGAGCCGAGCCTGGGCATGCATAGTTCAGCTCTTTCCATTGGGAACTGTCGGGGGCAGGATCTCCACGTGGACAGATTTGGCCTGACCAGCGCTGCCTGTGACAGCGTGGGGAAAGTATGTCTGATATAATACCGAACCTCGTAAGGGAGCCCACCTTTACAGAAATGAGCCAGATTCTTCAGTATTTGTCAGTGAGAAGGTACTCTTTTAGCTTCTTACTCACAGCTCTTTTGTCTTTAGCCAGTTTGTTCAAAACTCAGGCTACTAAATTACTGAGCCTTCTCAAAGACCCCACCCATGTTTATATATCAGAAACTTAAAATCTGTGTATATTAGTGGTACTTAGAAATCTGGTGATGTTTTGAGGTCTTTGGGCAGAATGTATTTATTGAGTTTCACCTAGAAGGTTCCTGTGATGCTGTGACCTAGAAGCCCTAGGAGTCCCGTTGAGGAATGACGGGCTTTTTGGACGAGCGGGGACTCCTGCAGCTTTGCGCCTGCCTCTCCAGCAGTCACTCCGCCTTCCTTTATGTTCTGAGCTCCTGTGTTAAGTTAAATATCAGGATGAAATCCTGCTGCTAAAACACTGAATACTCTTGATTAAATAAATTTAAAACCACCCACTTTCTGGAAGATCCAAAGTCTTCCTAAGACTTTTTCTTTGACCTCAGTATATACTATATAAATTTTTGCTGGAGATTTACTTTCTTTATTAGGTTCTTATCATCATTCCTAATGGCAAGACTAAAAGTAGCTGTTTAGTCATTTCAAAACCGTTAATGAAATATCTGCTGCGGTATAAAGTCATGGTGCTGTGAGGGGTGGTGAGTGGTAACGGATGTGGTCCTTACCCTCACGGAGCTTACTGTGTTGCCCTGGAAATAGACTTTCGTCCACGGTGCCGAATGCCATGGCAGAGCCGTGGAAGGAATGTCTACATCTCACCTAATCCATGTAAGAAGGCATCTGACCTCATTAGGGACGTCAGGGAGAGCTTCTCTGAGAAAGTGATAGTTGAACTCTGAGGAATGAGAAGAGATTGGAAACCTGAGAGGCAGGAACGAAATGAGTTTAAATTGCTGGAAATGAATGAGATTGTAAGATGTGTGGGACTGACGGGGTAAGACAGCCAACGCACAGACAAGCAGAGGAGCAGTGAGAAGGCAGAGTGTTGGCACAAAGGAGTGGGTGGTGTCCCCAGAAAAGCCAAGAAAAGTATGAGAGGATCTCAGCACAGGAATGTTCCAGACGTGAGTGATCATGGAAATGTCTGCACCCAGCTAATCAGTCCAGAATTCAAGAGCAGGGTATCAGAGAAAGATGAGCTAGAACAAGAGCAGAGCTGGATCCTCAGGCTAGAGTATTGGGTGACATCAACACAACCATGTAAGCTCCAGGGAACAGGGCAGGGACAGCGATGCTGAGGCCAAAGTACAAGGTTGAGCTGTCAGGACAGCGAAGGGGTCTCACTGCTCAGTCCAAGTCTTGACCCAGAACTCACAGTCCTCCTTGATGGCAGGTGAGGCTGATCACAAAACACAGAAGGGACGCCCAAAGTGATACAGTTTAGGTAGAACAAGGCTGTTGGGGTATGTGAGTGTCAGGAGGCATTCAAATACCCTTGCAAATAACTGATGTGAAGATAAGTTACTTTAAAAATGGATATACACGGTATGTCTTCTAAATTTTTAAAGCCCTGCAAAAATGTCCTCATTAACTAAGACCGGAGAATAATATTATAGAAGCAGAGACCTTTCAGGAATCAAACAGAACATGGTGATTATGACCCAAATTTTACAGAAAACTTTTTGTTTCCAAATAACAAATATTTATAGATTCTAAGTAAGACAGTATTAGAAGTGAAGAGGATATTTTTAATCATGATTAGGGTATTAGTTAATTCCAAACAGAGTGCAAAAACTGAGTTATAAGATTATAATGTTTAAAGACACTAGTCATAAAAAAAAAAAAAAAGATACTAGTCATCTAGTCTAATTTCCCAAAGTGTGCACTGGAGAACATGACTCCTCCATGGTCTTCTATGAGAGAGTAATTTTGGAGACAGTAGTTACACTGTTCTCCCTAGCCTGTCCCCACTCTTCAGCATCCCGTCTCCCAGGTCTGTAACAGCCTTTTACTCATCCTCACACACAGAGCAGTTAGCTTTGTTACCTCAGTATTTCTCAGTATTTATTTGTCCTCCAAATCCATTCTTGTCTCCATGTACTACTTCTTTCTATCCAGATGTCCCAAGACACACACAGTGGAAAACACTGAATCCCATTTTATCTTCTCAATGATTTTCTTTTCAGAGTGTGTATGGTTTATAAAAACTGTCATTTTTGTGTTTGTATTTCATTAAATTTATGCTGAATATGAAGTAGGTAGAACAGATATATCCAGTTACAAGAGAGGATACTGAGAGCTACAATATCCATGTTAACTCAGGATTACCCATAATGCATATGATGTTTAAAACTGTTGGAACGTTTTGCATTGTTTTAGGCGTATTTTGCCCCCAACGGAAAAGTATTTCCCCTGGTAAATAAGATGTAGTATGATCCATGCCTAAAAGCCTTTGCTAAAACTTTTTGTTTCATTATTACCAAACCATTTGCATTTTCAGGGAGAGGAAAGTTGAATCAATTGTGTCACAAAAATACCTAGGAGTGCCTAAGTGATTGATTTCATTTTCATCATTAAGTGCACCAGAAGTTTTTTGCTAAGTGTTGCAGAGTATCTTTCCCTTTGGAATGTGTCAGAGTGTGACCCCTAGAGAGATGCATCCTCACAGCCTGTATCCCTCCTCCAAGGGGATGGAGGCATAAGCTTGACTCTAAGCAAGTTTGCCTGACCGGACTAGATTACTCACTACATTTTTGTAACATTCGTTTTCCTCTTACCCTCTTCTGAGACATTTTATAATCAGCTTGGTAAGTTCACTAATTTTCTTCAGCTTTTAACAAGGCAGTCAAATTTCCACACATGCAGATAAGCGTTGTAATTTGAAATACATTTAAACGGAGGAAAAGTATGAAGCCATGCCTACAAAATATGCCCTCTGTGGTGGAGTATATTAGAATAAGAGCCTAACATATTTGTATAACTTTCTAAATATCAGAATTGGTGAGATAATGAACCATGAAAGCATATGTATTGGGGCACTTTTTCTGCTAATTGAGATATAAAAGAGTATTGATGGTCAGTTATCAAAAAAATAGGAAACACTGTCTTTATAAGAAAAGATTTCTCTGGACAGCTAGAATGGTTTGGCTTGTGCTTAGCTATTTAAAACTACATTTTGTAGAACTGCTTGGGTAAATTTCCCCAGATCATTTTTGTTTCTAGGTAACAGTGCATTATCATGTATCTTAGAGCACCTCCTTTCCGAGTGGTCACTTGTAGATCTTGATGTCTTGTCTAAGGGTAGGATATGATTAATAAGGTCTTCTCATCTTGGAAGTTTGCCTATATTCATTTTCCAGTTTGTACAAATGGTGGTGTAGATGGTAAAGAATCCTCCTGCAATGCAGGATACCCAGGTTCAACCCCTGAGTTGGGAAGATCCCTGGAGAAGGGAATGGTGGCCCACTCCAGTATTCTTGCCTGGAGAACTCCATGGAGGGAGGAGCCTGGTTGTCCTACAGTCCATGGAGTCGCAAAGAGTCAGACACAAATGAGTGACTAACCATAAGCCAGTTTTTAAAGGATATGAGCTCAGATTTAACTGAAATTAACAGGAGATGAGACTCCTCAGGGAGAAGGAGAGGCAGTTTTTATGTTACAGATTCTATAAAACATGATACAGAAAATGAACTGCATTTTACTCCTCTGCTATTATAAGTTTCCTGTTGACATAGCACATACATTTTAACTTCTTACTTAAAAATAGGAGTTTTTTTTTTTTTATCATTCATCATTTCTTTCAAAATGTTCTTTGATTTTGTTTGATGATGATCTTTCCCTGGCCTCCTCACCTCTTTTTCTCCTTCCCAGAAGAATTCAAGAAGTTTTATAAAAGCCAACTGGCAAGTATTTACTTGTAGATGTCTTAATGCCCAGGTCACGCTGTTGTTTTGAATCAGTTTCTTTTTCTCATGCTTAGTTGAAAACAAAACCAAAAAAAAAAAAAGATAGACTTAATCTTGTGGGGTTAAATAAAGGAAAGAATGTAGTGAAAGAAGGAAGATTCCTTTTATTCTGGAGCTGAGTGGGAGCGGCAAGCAAAGACCGTGTGGGGAATGACTGAAAGTGCCTGAGGGCATTTGGTCCCTATTGGTTTTCACATCAAATGCAGTGGTGCCCATGGATAGCCTGTATTGTTGTCAGTTAAATGGGATCATGAGTGTCTGAAAGGTGTTTGAGAATGAACCGAAAATCATTTTCACAAGTGGATGATTACTTCTGCCACATGTTAACCGAACTCTATCAGAATGGCCCAGATTTTTGAGCCTGCATTAATTGCTCTTTCAACCTTGACTGAGGTTTCTCTTTAAGAAAGGCCTTTCCAGGACTAAACTACTCTATATATTGATTTTTTTTTTCTTTCTGTATTTTTCCTTGAAAAATGAAGGCTCATAGAAGAATAGGCTTTATCATTCCACATGTAGATTGATTGTTCCATTTCTATGAATAAAAAGCTAGACTCATAAGTGATCTACCCAAAGTAACAGTCTTTTTTTTTTAAGTGCCAAATAATTCCCAGATTCTGTATACAATTATGTTTTTCAGATATTCATTAGTGATGATTTTTCATGATAAAGTAAAATCATGAACTCCCACAGCGTGGACTCAGTGCAAATAAATCATTATATTCACCTTTCTATTAGAACTGTCTGCCACTGCTCTAATTGACACTAAACTACAATATTTATTAATGCATCTGGAGAATTTGTGTGTTAAAGTGTTCTTTGAACAACTTTCTAGTTATATTTTTTAAAGTGATTTTAACATGTTTGGATATATGAATTCTTGATTTCATGTTACCATTTTCTTTCTCAAATATGGCATGGTTAGAGAATATTGGCTATTTCTTTACTAGAATAATATATAGAGTATATTGTAGTTCAGACATATTGTGTTATGGAGATAAGTTAAATCTAAATTTTTAAAACTAATCAGAAAATGAGCTCTTGAAATTTCATTAACTTTTCCGATTATATATATATTAGCAGATAATATATAGCATTTGTAGAAAGTGGCTTAATTTATTAGTAAAACTAATTTCAGAGGTTTTTTGGCTTAAAGGAAGGCAAGTCATAGAATGTTATATGGGAATCTGTTTTATTAAATACTCACAGGGATACTGTGTGAAAAAACAAGCATTTAAAATAATTTTTATAGGCATTACAATGTGAAGATGTGATGAAATATGAATATATATTTGAAAATTCAGCAGAAATAAACTTCTTAATTATATGAATTTTTGTTTTGCTTGAAGATGATTTTTACCAAACTTCATTTTACTTAACAAATATGTTGAGATCATTTTATTCGTAATACGTACTGTTAAGAGTAACACATGCTGTTAAGATCAACATATCTCTACAGAAAAGTTTTTATTCCTGTTGTCAGAGCACATTCTGATAGATCTCATTAAGACCCTGCTTTACTTTATTCACAAATGAAAACTTTAAGGAGCAACTATGGTGTGTGTTCCAGCTGGCTTCTTAAGTTAAGAGATAATGCTTTTAAGGATCACGTTGAGACCATAGAGGTTATATGATTTTTAATGTTAAATATTGAGATTCTCATATATAACTGTGCTGTAATGGATGAAAAATGATGACCAGTTTGCCTTGTTGATAATAACTATATTGACTTAAAGGTTTGACTATACCAAAGCTCTTTTTATTTTCTTTTTTCTTGACATTTTTCCCTAACAACATGCTTATCATGGTACATAATCTTCATGTCCATACCATATTTTAAATATACAAGTAACAGACTTGAAGTTCATTGTCTCTTAGCTTTGATATTTGAGGATAGAGCATGAATAGTTAGAAATACCAAAAAAAAATTCATAGGTGAATGAAGCATTGATACACATTTAGTTCATTTTGTGCCTTGTTTCCTAGCTGATTCCTAGCTTATTCCTATTTGCTGGAAACAAATAGTACTCTTCATTAGAAATAGTCCTAGAAGAGGGATTAATACTTTAAGATTATTGCTGTGTGTATACTGATTTATAAACCCAAATGCTTCAAGGCTTTACTCTTATGTGTTAAATCCGGGCTTTGTGTCAGTGCTGCTAATTTCTTTGTAAGCAGAGAAGATTTTAAAGTTAAGCAGGCAATTTTTTTGTTCAAAGGGAACAGCTTCTTAATACCTTACTTAAGTTGGATTTTTTGATGAAAGCAAACACTTTACAATCGTATCTGAGCAGTTATTTTTACATAATCCAAAAGTACTCTAGTTTACATGAGTATTGTGACACATGGGACATATTTCAATGGAAAAAGTGTTATTTTTAGTATAAGTTAGCATTGGAAATATATGCTTTTCAAATATATTACACACAATAGACTATATCTCTTGTCCTCATTTAAATAATAATCTTGAATCAAATTTAACTTTGATTAGGGAATCTTTTCCCTAGCATCATACTCTAATATAGAATACTAAAGAATGCAGTATGACTCTGACTGTGAAAACTGCGGATATGTGTGCCTCTTCTATCCATTTCGTTTTTTTTTTTTTTTTTTTTTTGGGAGGGGGGCACACCATGCAATTTATGGGATCTTAGTTCCCCAACCAGAGGTCCAACCTGAATCCCCTGCAGTAGATTTTCAGAGCCCTAACCACTGGACCACCAAGAAAGTCCCTCCATCCATTTCTTACTAACTGAGATTATTTAACAAGGATGAGAAAGCATGGTTTTGTTTAAAACCAAATTCTGTAGGTAGATGAAAATGAATCATGTTTAAAGCCCCACCGAAACTAAAACAAAAGACCTACTTTTGCTTTGCTCTTTAAAGCCTCTTTAAATAAGGTGAAAAAAAATCATTTGTTAAAGAATGTTGCTCTCCTGCTGTGTGATACTTATTTTATTGGGTAGCATTATAAATTGTCACATAGAACCCAGTTAAATGTCTGTCCCCAGTTTGCCTGGTGTTTGGCAGGTCTAATGTACGTACATACTCTTTAATTTTTTTTTTATTTGAGATAATCATATATTTAGAGGAAGCTAATGACTCAACAGGCTACAGAATATTTGGGGGAGAATATAACTCCAGAGCAGATCCACTGCCCCCACCCCAGCCCATCTATAGTGTACCAGCCAAGGTACTCTCTCTCTCCTGGATGACAAATACGCTTCTTGGATAATGCTCTCTATACCTTTGTGGGGTAGCATCAAATTTCATAGGGCATTAAAAAAATTCATTTTTCCAGAGTTCAGATTCACATAGCAATAGAATATTAATAATAGACTTTTGAAAGTTCTAAACTATTTTTATGAAGCAGAAATAAGTGACAAGTAAATAACTCTCAAAGATTTAATTAACACTATTGCCACTGTATGTTGAATAGATTTAGTCCTATCAGGCGTAGCTTCTCCTTTTTATAGAACTATGCAGTTATAATTAATGTTCATGGTAATGACCCTGAGATACTTATAGGGTCCTATTCTAAATCATTAAGGAATGATCAAATTATATTTTATGACTATTTGAAGTCAAGTCAACCTATTGTATATAAATTCTTTAAAAATTCATTATAGATGTATATACAGTCTCCCTAGAATAACTCATTTTTCAGTAATTAAGCATTTCTATATGTGTAATGAAATGAATTTATTGCTTAATATAGCATATGTTAAATGTAACTTTAGTATATTTTTCTGAAATTAAAAAAATTTACTGCATTTTTATCCATAAAAGAGATAATTTATAGCCTAACACTCAACATTAAAAACAAACACCATACTCTGAATTCAACAGTAGTGCTCAGCATAAAGATGAGTCCAGAGACAATGCATTTTTACTTTTATAGATGCTTTCTAATAAATGGACTACCTGATTAAAACCAAATATTCAAATGATTTGGGCTCCTTTTTCCTTACTCTCTCTACATTTCAGTCATCCCCGGATAAGACCACCCACCTTCCAAGAATTTAGACTGCTCTAAATACCAGACTTGAGAATAGATTTGAAAACTAGAAAACCCATTTAACCATTAAAGCTTATAGGAATCCGCCACAGTCCTCAAGATAAAGTGACAAGACATCCTCGTGTTTGGTCTACAGGAACTTAGCTTAATCATGCCAGAGATATTATTTATGGAGCTGTAATGTCCACATCCTTCAAATCCTTAATAAAAGTCATTTTTTTTTTCTAATTATAAAAGTATGATGAGGAGACTTGCCCAGTGGTGCAGTGGTTAAGACTCTATGCTTCCAGTGCAGGGGGCACAGGTTTGATCCCTGGTCTAGGAACTAAGATCCCACATGCTGCGTGCCAGGGGCAGATTAGTAGGATGAGGTCTCATACATTGTTACTGGTAATGCAAAATTGTATAGCACTTTAGAAAACAGTTTGGCAGTTTCTATAGTTAAACACACTTTAACTATAACTCAATAATCCCAATCCTAGATAATTACTCTGGAGAAATGAAAATATGTGCACACACAAGGATTTAAATGTGAATGGTTATGCAAGCATGCTAAGTCACTTCAATCATGTCCAACTCTTTGTGACTCCATGGACTATAGCCTGCCAGACTCCTCTGTCCATAGAATTCTCCAGGCAAGAACACTGGAGTGGGTCGCCATGCTCTCCTCCAGGAGGTCTTCCCAGCACAGGGATCAAACCTGCATCTCCTTTCGGCTCCTGTATTGCAGGTGGATTCTTTACTGCTGTGGATACTGGGAAAGTCCAAATGTGACTGATCATAGCAACCTTTATTTATGATAGCTAAACAGGTGGAAACAAATGTCTACCAACTGGTGAAAAACACACTGAAGTCATACATTGAAATAAGAAGGAATAAACTCCTGATACAGACAAAAGCTGAATCTCAAAAACTTTATACTAAGTGAAAGATGCTAGGCACAAAAGGCTGCATAGTGTACAATTCCACTTACTTGACCTTCTGGAAAACTGAACTCTAAGGTCAGATCAGTGGTTGCAGAGGTTGTATGAGGAAAAGACTAATTGTAAAAAGGCATAAAGAGACCTTTGGGTGAGGAGTGGAGATGTTCTATAAATTCATTGTGGTGGTTACTTTCCTTCTATGTCAACTTTCATCAAATTATATATTTAAAATGGGTGGATTTTACTTTAAGTACACTAATGATAAACCCTACTTAAATCGCAACCAACAGCAACAAAAAAAGACATACTCAATGTAGAAATTGTGGAAATGCAGAAAGACATTAAGAGGAAAATGAAATTCATCCTTAATCTCATCAGCCAGGTATTAATTTTCAGGTGTAACATTTTGATATATCTATGTATTTTTTTTTGCCATACATACACTATGAGTTCATGTGACAGCTTTTTTTAAATTTAGCATTATTATAATTTCCATGTCGTTTTTTTTGGCATCACTTTTAATGACAACCTAATCATTTTGACTCCTTGATTCTTAGTTGGGTTGTGACTTTTTGCTCTTGACTGACATTGGTGAACATCTTTTTTCTTCATTCTCCCCTGAATTTTACATGTGTCTCTTATAGTAAGAATCTGATTTTATACCAGCAAAAAAACAACTAGATGATGATATTGATACCTAATTATAGAATGCATGATTATAGTGAAAAATGTTAGATTTGAAATTAAGTTTAATGTATTCTTATTTAGTATTAGTTATTGCTTCTGATTCTTTTATTTCTGTTCATTTCTTATGTAAAATTTTTGTCTGGCTACTAGGAAAACTAAAGGAGGAAACTGTCATATTTTTCCCTCATAGCATTGGTAACACTTACATTATGTAGAAATGTTTACTTCTGTTGAATATAAATTTTTTTTTATGTTGAGACAAAAACTCTTATGAGGAATTCCTTTCTAGAAATGTTTGATCAGTGGTGACTTCTTTCATGCATTTTCTATTGAATTCTTACAGTACAGTAGCCCATAATGCCTCAAGGCCCAACATTCAAATGCTTACCTTGGTTCCAATCTTGAATTGTCTTTTATTCTATTCTTCACAACATCTTTCAATATACCCGCGTGCATCCACCCACCCCTCTGCTTTCTCTCTTCACAGAGACCATACCTTTTCATTCCAAATGTGTCGAGGCATCATTTTGAATGAAGTTGCTGCTGACAGTATTATCCCTTATGCAGAACCTTCGCTGTCAGCCAGACTTACACTTGCTTATGGTGTTGATGGTTTGTGTATCACTATTCACTTTCGCTTATGTCTGACCAGCATGCTAAGTGAGACACGTTGAAGAAGCAGCCTGCGGTCACAGGCAGAGGTTATTCCAAATGCCCTCTTGACTCCTTGGCAGCTATTTGCTGCACATCTTGCTAGTGAATTTGTACAGAGAGCATCTGTCACGTCCACAGTATATATAGCTCTTGGGGTCATTGCTGTTAACCCTGTAATAGGCACTGGAGTATGTGCCTTTCAGAAGAGGAAAATTACATAGGGAAGACAGGAAGAGAGCAACTAAACACCTATCACTGGAACCATAGAAGAGAAATTAGAGGCTGGAGCAAAGGTGGGGCAAAGGGTTTCCAGGGGCCCTCAGGAGGGGAGGGTGAACAGGTGAGAACGTACTGACGGATGTTTCTGATAGTCTCTAGCTGCATCAGTATTACATTCAAAAGCGCAGACAGTAGGATATCTAGAGTATTACAAAACTGAATAGAAGTTCGCAAAATACTCCCACTAACTTATGTGCCTGAGAGAAAGAAAATACATCATTGATTTGGGCAGTACTGGCAATGTTTTCTAGGCAGGAGCCTAGGATTTATGTCAACTTTAGTCACTCCGTTTCTGTTTGTGTGGTTTTTTTTTTAATGAAAATTTAGAAATACAGGGAATAAAGATGGAAAATTAAATCTTCCTAACCCCACCATTCAAAGGCACTATTACTAACAATTTTGCAGTATCTATTTCATATATTTCTTTTACAAATTTCAAATCTCTTAAGTATTTATATGGTTTTGAAACTTTTTTCATAAAACATTATATCATGAGATATTCTTTGTGTTATTAATTTTATCAAAAATATTTTTTCAGTGGCAGCATAGTATTTCTTTCTGTGCATCTTCCAGCATTGTTAAACAATTCACCTACTGTTAGACATTGTTACCTTTTTTCATAATATGAATAATACTGTTCTATATATCCATGTAACGTATGTATTCGTGTGTGTGTCTGTTTCCCTAACTCCATGATGAAGAAGTGGGGGACTATTTCTGTATCAGTTCAGTCCAGTCACTCAGTCGTTTCCGACTCTTTGCAACCCCATGGACTGCAGCACGTCAGGCTTCCCTGTCCATCACCAACTCCTGAAGTTTAATCAAACTCATGCCCATTAAGTTGGTGATGCCATCCAACCATCTCATCCTCTGTCGTCCACTTCTCCTCCTGCCCTCAATCTTTCCCAGCATCAGGGTCTTTTCCAATGAATCAGTTCTTCGCATCAGGTGGTCAAAGTATTGGAGCTTCAGGTTCAACACCAGTCCTTCCAATGAATATTCAGGACTGATTTCCTTTAGGATGGACTGGTTGGATCCCCTTGCAGTGCAAGGGACTCTCAAGAGTCTTCTCCAACACCACAGTTCAAAAGCATCAATTCTTCGTTGCTCAACTTTATTCATGGTCCAGCTCTCATATCCATGCGTGACTACTGGAAAAACCATAGCTTTGTCTAGATGGACCTTTGTTGGCAAATATCTCTGCTTTTTAATATGCTGTCTAGGTTGGTCATAGCTTTTCTTCTAAGGAGCAAGCATCTTTTAATTTAATGGTTGCAGTCACCATCTACAGTGATTTTGGAGTCCAAAAATATAAATTCTGCCACTGTTTCCCCATCTATTTGCCATGAAGTGATGGGACCAGATGCCATAATCTTTGTTTTCTGAAAGTTGAGCTTTAAGCCAACTTTTTCACTCTCCTCTTTCACTTTCATCAAGAGTCTCTTTAGTTCTTCTTCTCTTTCTGCCTTAAGAGTGGTGTCATCTGCATATCTGAGGTTAGTGATATTTCTCCCAGCAATCTTGATTACAGCTTGTGCTTCATCCAGCCCAGCATTTCTCATGATGTACACTACATATAAGCTAAATAAGCAGGGTGACAGTATACAGCCTTGATGTACTCCTTTTCCTATTTGGAACCAGTCTGTTGTTCCATGTCCAGTTCTAGTTGTTGCTTCCTGGCCTGCATACAGATTTCTCAAGAGGCAGGTCAGGTGGTCTGGTATTCCCATATCTTTCGGAATTTTCCACAGTTTTTTGTGATCCACACAGTCAAAAGCTTTGGCATAGTCAATAAAGCAGAAATAGATGTTTTTTTCTGGAACTCTCTTGCTTTTTCGATGATCCAGCGGGTGTTGGCAATTTGATCTCTGGTTCCTCTGCCTTTTCTAAATCCAGCTTGAGCTTCAGGAAGTTCACGGTTGACATATTGTTGAAGCCTGACTTGGAGAATTTTGAGCATTACTTTACTAGGGTGTGAGATGAGTGCAACTGTGCGGTAATTTGAGCATTCTTTGCCATTGCCTTTCTTTAGGATTTGAATGAAAACTGATCTTTTCCAATTCCATGGCCACTGCTGAGTTTTCAAATTTGCTGACATATTGAGTGCAGCACTTTCACAGCATCACCTTTTAGAATTTGAGATAGCTTAACTGGAGTTCCATCACCTCCAGTAGCTTTGTTCGTAGTCATGCTTCCTAAGGCCCACTTGACTTCACATTCCAGAATGTCTGGCTAGAGCCAGAAGTGATCACATCATCGTGATTATCTGGGTCATGAAGATGTCTTTTGTACAGTTCTTCTGTGTATTATTGCCACTTCTTCTTAATATCTTTTGCTTCTGTTAGGTCCATACCATTTCTATCCTTTATTGAGCCCATTTTTGCATGTCATGTTATTCTACAAGAAGGTGGTCTTATTTTACACTCCATGAGTAGTGAATATGAAAGCCCATCATTTCAGCACCCCTCAGCCAATATCCCATATCTTTTTTAAAAGAGGGCAAAAAGTATGTTTGCTTTTTTTTGCAAAGGAGAATTATTTTCATAAAACAGGAACTAAAATTTCAAGCTAAGATTTCAGTTTTAAAAATTGAGAGAAAGATTAAAGACAATAAGACCATCAACAAACTATTAGCTAAAGGGCTTTTTTTTAATCATTCAGAATTGTATATAATTTAAATTAGCTTGAATACCCTCTGTAATGTTAAATCTTGACTACAGAAAAAGGAATTGTGATAAGGAATTTTTCACAATAAGGAATTGTGAAAAATCATACTTTAATTGAAAAATTAGGTCTCTGTCATACTTTTTAACTTCTAAAATATTTTCCACTTTTGTGGGAGGTATGTGGTATAATTTTAAATAGCTCTCCATGACATGCTCCTACTTGATTAATTTCTTCCCTTTCCTCTTCAATCCTTAAGCCTACATCTGTGTATTCAAGTAAGAGCAAAAGTTCTGTTCTCCAGTGATTAACTACTTGAATCATTTCAATTCAGGTTACTAACAGCTATGCACAGTTAAACAGAAGTCTTGGTTGAAACTATTGTTAAATTATACAATTTCGCTTTCATTAGTATCTGAGTTTCATAGTTAGGAAAATTTGCATTAAGAAGCTCGCATAAGTCAGATAAGTCTCCAAGTTACAGGGCTTGGACCTTAGAAATCATCACATATAGTTCTTTGATTTGATAATTGAGGAAATGGAAACTGAGACTGGTCCAGGCACATTTTGGGGACACTCAGCTGGACAGACTCTTCATCCTGGGTTCTGGACTCTGCAGCCAGCTCCCTGCCAGGCCACAGGCCTCAGCCTCTGTCACCTGAGAGCTGAAACATCTGGTCCCTAGCCCCAATTCATAGCATACGTCTTTCCTGAGAAATATGTGTAAGAATACAATTCCTACTGCTGCTTTGATTATCCTTTCTAACTCCAACTTCACTCAGTTTGTGGAGAGAACTGACAAATTGATAAACCACATGCATCAATTCCCTTTCAAGAGCCTTAGAACAGACTCAGTCATTTTGTAACACAGAAGTTGGGTGCTGTCGCAGGTTCCAATTGAACTAAACTTTACAGGCTGCTCTCGAGAATAAATACCTATGGAATAAATATGATTATGTGGCACCACACCATTATTCATATAAGATATTTCTGTCTTTCTTACCAGATATCTGTATGCCCTTGGACAGAAGGTTTGGAAAAGATGGAAAAAACGTTACTTTGTTCTTGTTCAGGTAAGTACACTTTTTTTCCTGTCATATAATCACTGTAAGGCAATCAAACTTTATTTGGGTTCTATCTGTCAGTATCTACTGTATTAGACATTAAAACTGAGAAATTTAGAAAATATTTAATTCATTTTAAAATGAAAGTAGTAAGGCCGTTCCAATACAACTAACCTTTTTATTTAAAATAACTATTTTTTCAAGTCAAACATTTTAGGGAACTAAATGGCATTATTTTATGCTTTTCTGCACCTCTTCAATGTCTGGCTTAATAAAAATAGAATGCAGCTGTATTTTCAAATCAGCTTCTGCCTTCAATCTGTTGCAGTCTCAGGTGAAATTTAGCCTCTGGTAAACTCTACTATATGCTCTTGACAGAGTAAGTGTGAAACAGGCAAAGACGTTTAAACATAATTTTAAAAATGGTTTTGACCTCACAAGTCCCCTGAAAGGATTTTGAAGATCCCCAGGATCCCGAGACCATACCTTGAGACCACTGCATTATTCTGATGTTTTATAGATAAAACTTAATTCATAGAAACATGCTTTTTTAAAAAACTGTATCATATATATCACTTATTCAGAGGTACAGGTTTTTTAATTGCCTTGACTGGTGGGTTTGTTTGTGATAGGATTCTGAATATAGGCAGATTGCTACAATGTAGAGTTCAGTAGACTCTTGTTTTGTTTTGGTGTTTGAATCATGAATGACCTTTGCTCATAGAATATACTCATTTAGTTAAAGTTACTTTAAAGAATAGTTTTGAGTAATAGTCATTCCAATTCATGATAAATTCAAGCTGTCTTATTTCCAATGAATATATATGAAAAGAGAAGCTCTCTTGGTATCCTTAACTCAAAACAGTCTGTAAAATCTTACCGATTCCTATCCACAGAGTATTGTTTTTATTCAGTTGCTAAGTCATATCTGAACTATTTTGCAAGCCCATGTACAGTAGCATTCCCCCAGGCTCTGTCCATGGGATTTCCCCAGATAAGAATGCTGGAGTGAGTTGCCATTTCCTCCTCCAATGGATCTTGCAGATCCAGGGAATCTTCCCAAACTTGCATCTCCAGCATTGGCAGGTGGCTTCTTTACCACTTGAGCCCCAAGGAAGCCCTACTCACGTGTTAAGCAAGTATAGACAAGATCAGGTTAACATGGTGATATCCCAAGGAAGGAAAATCATTTGCTATCTTCCAGAAATAAAGTCATCTATCTACTGCTGGATAAAATTATTTTATTGATGTGCCATAATAGCATGGTAACTTCATGAAAGTGTAAATTTTTAATCAAAAGTGGGTTTTTTCCCCGCCTGGGTAAAGTGTAACTTTTTCTTATGTAAATAGAACTGACAATCCCCTGGTGGTTCAGAGGTTAAGACTCCAGGCTTCCATTACAAGGGCCCTTGGTTCAATCCCTGGTTAGAGAAGCAGATACCACATGCCATGCAATGCAGTCAAAAATAAATAATAACAAAATTTATAAATAAGTAAATAGAACCACTATTTGGTCAACCAGATTAATAAAAGATGCACATACATTTGCACACACAGAGAGACTATTTTTTATATAAAACCCACACATTTGCTTTGAGTAAGGGCTCCCTGTTGGTAGTTCTCAGTGGTCTGTCCTCCAAAAGTCACACCCATAAGGCGTCTTCTTGGGTTTCTAGGCTTAATTTCTTTACACTGGCACAAAAATTTAAATGCATTTACTAGGCAGTTTGAGCGCATATCTTTTTGTACATTTTAATTTTATTTCCACTTATAGATTTTCTCACCTACATCTAATTTAGCAAGTTTGTGTTAGTGACTTGCCTTTGTCAAATCTTTCCAAAACATTCAAAAGATTTTTCATAAAAACTGCAGCTTCTTTTTCATGGTCGTATATCATGCATTTACACAGAATATCATAAGTTCTCATCCCATAAGTTCAGTAGCTGATGTTATTGACCTCATCAAACACTACTGATTCTTAGTAAGCATAGAGTTGAACTGGTGGAAATAAGTATAAGAACACATGAGAATGTCACCCAGTAACCACAAATTTCAACATGTCATACCTATTAGTCAATTTGGTTTTTCAAGAGCAGTTTTAGGTTCACAACAAAATTTAAGGGAAGGTACAGAGATTTCCTATCTATCCTCTGTCCCCACATAAGTTCCTCCACTATCAACGTCACTCATCAGAATGGTACATTTGTTACCAAGAATGATCTACACTTGACACATCATCTTCATCGAAAGTCCATACTTTTTATTAGATTTCACTTTTGGTGTTGTACATCTGTGTATTTGAACAAACATACTACTTATCGCTGTAACATACAAAGCATTTCGCTCCCT
This sequence comes from Muntiacus reevesi, assembly GCF_963930625.1. Lineage (NCBI taxonomy): Eukaryota > Metazoa > Chordata > Mammalia > Artiodactyla > Cervidae > Muntiacus > Muntiacus reevesi. The sequence goes on along the minus strand of NC_089254.1, from coordinate 82,340,311 downwards.
TGAAAATCCTCTATTCTGCCTTTTCATCTTCACCCTCCCACCTTTGGCAACCCCTGATCTTTTTACCATGGGTTTGCCTTTTCCAGAATGTCATAGTTGGAATCTTGCAGCATGTAGCCTTTACTGATTAGCTTCTTTCACTTAGGAATTTGCATTTAAAGTTTTTCCATGTTTTTTTCCAAGGCTTAAAAGCTCATTTCTTTTTAGCACTGAATAATATTCCATTGTACAAATGAAGCACAGTTTATTTATTCACCTACTGAATGACATCTTGGTTGCTTCCAAATTTGGGCAATTATGAATCAAGATGTTATACACATTTGTGTGCGGGTTTTTGTGTAGACATCTTTCCAGCTTCTTTGGGTAAATACCAAGGAGCATGACTGCTGGATCATATTCATTATTTTTAAAGAAAGAATCCTAGAGTGTTCTTTGTGTAGAGATCTAGTAAAGCAACAGCAGGCTAAAAGAGTTTCTAATATACATTGTTTTAATATGAAAATTAGGCCTTAGTAGATCAGTTTTGAGAGCTCAGATGGACACCTTATGCTTCTACCTAGGTAAAGTTTGGGGTAATCCTTTGCTCCTTACCTTATTTTTTGATATATGATCACAAGAATCAAGTTACAGAGCAACCATGTATATGTTCATTATCACCCCATAAGAGGCTTGAGAAATAAAAGAAGAACTTTTTCTTTTATTCAAAAAATTCAGAAAAAGAATTTGAATGCTTTGAGATCATTAATTGTTCTTTACAGAACATTAACCATGTCTTTGGAGAGCTGGAAAATTCTCCATGTAACAAAAATATGTTTAACATTTTAAAGGCAACCTCCAGTTTAAACCAAAGGAGCTAAACCTCTATACTCCATAATTAAAATTTAGGATAAACACCACCAAACTGTCATTTCAAACTGTCAACTCAGATGTATTCTACCTGACATAGCGTCTTGAAATTTGAAGTCATATTTAAGCATTGTGAAAGTGTTAGTCACTCAGTTGTGTACAACTCTTTGCAGCCACATAGACGTAGCTCGCCAGGCTTTTCTTTCCATGGGATTCTCCAGGGAAGAATACTGCAGTAGGTTGCCATTCCCTTCTCCAGGGGATCTTTCTGACCCAGGAATCGAACCCAGGTCTCCTGCATTGCGGGCAGATTCTTTACTGTCTGAGCCACCAGGGAAGCATTGTATCTTTATACAAATATATGTATATACACGTATATTCACACAGAGAATCCCATGCCCAAGTGTATTGAGATTTACATGCCAGTACTCTGACAACTCTTTTAAGTGTTAAATGTAATTGAATCATCCTTTCAATTCCAAATGTAATGGGAAAACGGGTCTACACACTTCAGAATCAAGATGGGTATGTATGGAGATTCAGCAGAAGGACTCACTGGGAAGTAGTGGGTCATTTTATTAGTATCTTTAAAGACAGCTCTCATTCTGTTGGCACATGGCTTGTGGATCCATACCTGCAGACTGCACTATTGAAAGGTGAGGGAGTCGTTTCCAGGAGGACAGTGCACCCTGCTGTGTCTGCTGCCGCCGTCGGCAGAATGGTGCTCTGGTGATAATGTGAATCTCATCACCACTCGTGAGTGTGTATTATCTGAGTGATGGAGCTGGAGGCCTAGCCATCAGCCCAGGAATTTGTGCTCATAAAAATTGATTGAAACCAGAGGAATCGGGTGGAGAGGGAGGTGGGAGGGGGGATCGGGATGGGGAATACATGTAACTCCATGGCTGATTCATGTCAATGTATGACAAAACCCACTGAAATGTTGTGAAGTAATTAGCCTCCAACTAATAAAAAAAAAAAAAAAAAGAATTAAAAAAATAAATAAAGTACATGACTTGAAACTCAAAAAAAAGAAAAAAAATTGATTGAGAGTCTCGTTTGCTCAGCTGCAACGTCGTTGTTCAAAGTGAACACTTGCGGAGCTGCTGAGGTGAAGAGACTTTCCAGAGACTCTTGTATCAACATTTAAATCCGAGTTGAAAATGGGAAAATGAATTACTTATCATTGTGGGGTGTTAACTGAGCTAAGTAAGATTAGTTTTGGACCCCATTTACATTCTAAAGCCGGTATGCTTGCAGTATTAAAAATATTTTTTCATGCTTTTTTTAAGAGGTTGCATTTGTTTCTGATGAAGGTAAATTTGGGTCCAAGCCAAACTGAAAGAACAGTGATCTTGAGGAATATGTTGGAAATCTTCCCAAAACTTACATGTGTTTTTATTAAACTTATATGTGTTTCTTATTAATTTTTCTTAAGCATATTCAGTGTTTTAGTGTTACATTTGGAAGATATCATTGATGTAAAGTACTTATGACACTAGTATGCTTTAGTTCATTGTAATAAACCATTTAATGGCTTTAAAATTCCATATTTGTATCTACAATTTAAGCAAACTGAATTATTTCATAAATCTGTATTCAGCTAATACCTCCACAAATAACTGTATGCCCTCAAATGCTGCATATTTTGTGGTGATATAAAAATTCCTGAAGCACTCCCCTATTAATACAACTATTGCTATCTTTAATATTTATTATGCAAATATGGCAGTTATTTATGCAAAGCACTTTTTTACCACCACACTATCTCTTTTAGTCTTCAAAATAAGATTTGAAGATAGGTATTATTATCCCCTGGAGAAGGATATGACAACCCACTCCAGTACTCTTGTCTAGAGAATCCCGTGGACAGAGGAGCCTGGTGGGCTGCCGTCTGTGGCGTCGCACAGAGTCGGACACGACTGAAGCGACTTAGCACACATGCATGCATTATTGTCCCCATTGTACAGATTAACTTGATATACAAAGAGGTTATATATTAATAATTTGGCCAGAATTATACAGTTAGTTTGAGGTAAGTAGTGTCTGGTGATCTGATCCAGTTCTGTCAACCTCTAGAGGCTAAGCTCCCATATCCTCTGTCACCATGCCATGATCAAATAAATGTACACAACTACAGTTGATCTAAAGACAAACAGATATGTGCGTAATCATTGTGGAACATTCATTTCATGAGGTACACAGCAGTGTTACTATGTTAAAGAAATGGCCAGTGAGTGGTGGCATAAAGAGATCCGCCCTCATGAAGCCCACTTACCACGGGACGTTACTGGAAACTGAAGTAGGTAGACATCTATGTTGTTCTGGCCCTGTATCAACGTGTTCACTGCTTATTGTCAATGTGTCAGAATCATGACTCGAAGTTGCTGCAAACAACAGCAGGCTACCAAGGCATAATGTTAATTACCTACCAGCTGAGCTGGCACAGGATGTAAACAGTCAGCCACGCCACTAAGTGATCTGTACCTGCTGCAAACACACGAGAGCCCCTCCGTTAGTGAGACGCCGTCAAAACCTGCTCTCGGCTTACAGAAGTGGCTGCACCAGCCCAGTGATATCTGAAATATCCCACACACCCTGCTGCAGACTGCTGTCTCGTTATCTGAGAATGCCACCACTGCAGGAAATTAGATGATCTAGGTTTAGTCTTAGGACATACGCTGATGTTTGCTAATAGTAATGCAGAGTGAATAGATATACTGCTGTCAAATCAAGAAAGTCATGGGGTAGTGTCTCTCTGGCTTTACGTTTTAAACTGATTTAAGATGTACAAACCCAAGACATGCTCAGTATAGGATAAACTCAAACCATACGCAAGTCTTTGTGGCCCTCATCAGAACCCCTACCAGCATGACCCCCTCATTTCAGTCTTTTCTTCCAGTGGCCAAGTAGCCATCACTAGTAGGCTGAACTTTTAAATTTGTTTCAGTATAATCCAATCCTAATGGAATCATCCACATATATATTTGTTTTCTGAGTTGTTTTGACCCACCTTTAAAATGCGTTATGGGATTTCCCTGGTGGAACAGTTGACTAAGACTCTGTTTCCAGTGCAAGGGGCCTGGGTTTAATCCCTGGTCAGGGAATTGGGTCCTGCACGCGGCAATGAAGATTGAAGAGCCCACGTGCCACCAAGACTGGCACAGCTAAATAAATAAATTAATTAAAATAAATATTTAAGATAAATGAAAAATAAAACATCAAGTTACCATGTCAGTATCTAAAAATTCACTTTATTCCTTTTAACGAATGATTGGATTCAATAATCTAGTTTAAAATAATTTACATAACAATTCCCTGTTTTTAGAAATTTAAGTTCCTTTCTTTAATCAACAGATAATGCTGGAATATATATGCTTGATCTTTGGGCTCATGCATGTGTGTTAGAATATTCCTATAGAAATGAAATTGCTGAGCCAAGACATAGATACCTATAATATGAAGTTAAGATTTATAAAACTTGATGACTCATGAACATTTAAATATTCACTGAAACTTAGCTTTTTTTTTTAATAGTTAATGGTCATTATGAGTCAAGTTGCATGTATTATATTATCTTTCAAAATGCACATAGAAAAGAAAATTGAAAATTCTTTTGGCTGTGGGAAAAAAATCCCAGAGGAAAAGAATTTAAGTTTCCTTTTTATGATAGCCTTTGTAATAATCGAGTTTTCTGTAAATGAAATAATGCATTTATTCTTCAAAATAGTTGTAAAATATATTGAAATGATCATTTACCTATGTCTTAAGAGTTAAAATTATAAAAGAAAGTGGAATGAGAGTGGAGCTGAATTTGATAAGGAATATCTCATAAGGATCAGGAAATGATCACAATGCCAAAATTCCTCTTTTACATGTACCTTGTGTTCCTTTAAAATTTGTGTTGGTATTTTCATGTGGAAAAATATCCATTTCACTTCTTTTCTAGCTCACACCTACATGAAAGAGTAAAGACCTATGAATGAGGAATGTGCAGTATTGTAACCGTATTATTTATCTGAATTGAATGTTAATGGGCTTGATTTTATAAGACTCAACTTTAAAATGCAATATATGTTTATATGTATGCATGCATTCATATGCACATATATCTTTACACATATGTAGTGTTCCTGCTGCATAATAAAGACTTGGTAAATGTCAGATAAGTAAATATTATCTCACCTTTAATTTGGGTTCCTTCTCAAACCTATATAAAACATAAAATTGATTTATATTTGAGTATCTGTGCAAGTGTGCTCAGGTGTATCCGACTTTTTACAACCCTATGGACTGTCCTCATCCAGGTGATCTTCCTGACCCAGGGATCAAACCTGCGTCTCCTGCATTGCAGGCAAATTCTTTACCATTGAGCCATCGGGGAAGCCCATATTTGAGCATACTTGAACCAAAACCATGGTGTCCTTTTTGTTCCCTTTTTTATTCATTACCCCTATGTCAGTCAGAAAATCCTGTTTTTCTATAGTCATAATAGTATCCTGCTTACATTCAGTTCCTTCCATCTTCTCTCCTATCATTCTAGTAGAAACCATTATTATCTTCACATGGATTTTCACAGTAGAATCCCAGCTCTTCTCTCTGGGTCTACTTTCCACCATTCTCCTGACAATCCATTCTTCACATTGCCAGAATAATCTATTTGAAACATAACTCAGATTTTGCCAATTTTCTGTCTAGATTCTTCCATGACTGCTATTACACTTAGAAAACCTCTGACCGTAACCAAGGGGAAGTCCTATATATTGTCCCTGTTGTGGCCTCTAGCTTCCTCTCGGATGAGTCCTCACCTGTGACTGAGCAGCAGCTTGACTTGTAATGCTCTGCGTCCAGGTTAATTGCAGTGCCGAGAACTGGGGTTTAGCACCTCCAGGTCACCAGCCCCCTCTCTCAAATATATAAAATAATATGAGTTTATTTTTGAAGTGTGATTTCTATGCAGATATGCCTTTGAATTAAATCTCCCTACCTTTCTTCCTAGGACTGGGAAGCCTGGTTGTGCTGCAGTTCATGGGGTCAGACATGACTCAGTGACTAAACATAGACCACACACCTTTCTTCCACTCAGTTGTTGCTTAGCTTGCTAAGCATCTAAAGAAATTCGGAACATTTATTCTACCTTTTACGTTTTCCCCATGACTAGCTGGTTCTACCTACCCACTTAGGTATCAGATCCACTGTCACCTTAAATGGGTCTTTTTTGCCCACCCAATCTGAAGTGACCCCCTGTCACATTACCCAATTTTATATTTCTCAGAATATTTTTCTCTGATCAGAGTTATACATCCTTATATATTTATTTGTTAATTATCTCTTTATCCCTTCTAGAATATATGCTCCATGAAAATAAAGACCTTGTCTGTCTTACAATCTACTGTGAGTAGAAACTGGCTAAATATTTGTTCAGTAGATGAATATATGTGAGTCACTCTGAGCAGTGTTTTTAAAAAGACTGCCTTTCCTCTTTCTAATTTATACACTGATTGCTAAATCTTTTTTATGCCATTTGGTCCAGACAGTAAATATATATTCCCTTCAAATCCATCATGATCTTGAAGAATATATTCATCTTCCTTGATTAAATTAAGCTCTGGGATTTTTTTTTTTTTTTTTAGTAACTCTAGCAGCACCTTTGGCCTCTGCCAAGAACATTTCCAGCTAAGGATTTTTAAGCCTTAATCTTTACTGAAATTAGATGGTGGCAGTTGCTAGGCTGCCAACTGTTAACGTGATCCCTGCCGTAGGAACCCAACATACAAGCCAGAATGCGGTGGTCTCTAAGAACTCATCGTTAGCATTTACACGTGTGGACATGGACAGGTGTTGAACAGGTTGGCAGTTGAAAATAAAATGGGAGGTTTCCTAGATCAGATGATGGTACCTCGTGGGACCCCAGTAAATTAAGGTGCCCTGTGATGCCAAAACAGCCTGATTTTACTCTGTCCTCAGATTAAAGTACATTTATATCCCCCAGTTCTCAACAAATCCATCCTTTATGGAGTTATTAAGAATGGATTGGGTTAAGGATATTGAGTGTTTATCATGGCTCTGTCTTTCTGCTGAATGGATTTTCAGTCGCAATATAATATATTATATAAGCTTATAAGTCAGCTTATCCCTGAAAACAAAGATCAGAATAGATCCGACCACCTGTTTCTATCTAATTCCCTGGCACGTGGAGATGGGCCAGACTGCCATCAGCTGGAAGCACAGGGAGCATGGGGAACCCCTGGCCCCTACCATTTAGCTTTCAGCAGCGTATATTAGGGCTTCCCAGGTGGCACTGGTGGTAAAGAACCCGCCTGCAAATGCAGGAGACATAAGAGACGCAGCTTCGATCCCTGGGTCAGAAAGATCCCCTGGAGAAGGAAATGGCAACCCACTCCAGAATTTTTGCCTGTAGAATCCCATGGACAGAGGAGACTGGCAGGCTGCAGTCCATAGAGTCACAAAGAGTCAGACACAACTGAAGTGACTTAGCACGCATCCAAAGCATATATTAAAGATTAATGCCAATTGATAATGAGTTCTCTCCAAGTGGGATTTTTCCAGGGTACCCTCACCCTGGATGTTGGCTGCCAAACCAGTAGCTGCAAGGCGTTGACACTGTTCAGAAGGATTCACTTGATCTTATACTACAGGTTCATTGTAGGGTTTGCCTCAGTAAGGTGATTTAGCATGACCTTACAAAAGAAATGGAAAAAAGTGGAAGGCTCTTGGGGATATGAGAGGAATCAAAAGAATAAAATGCAATGGCATTTTATGGAAACAGAACCAGGAGCTAGTGAGGCAAAGGATGGTGTTCATACTTATTTGCTTCTTGAACCAAAGTATTGAAAAGCCAAACTGCACTTTTTTCAGTTGTCTCCTGGGTCAAATTCCCTAATTGTCAGTGACAGCTTTGTTGGTCGTTGGTGTTTTGTTTCTCTTCCATCTGTGTTCTTCGTTAAACCTCAGGGCCCAATCATCTGTGGTAAACTCCAGGACTGTTAGGTGACTTTTGAGATATTAGAGTAAACAGTATTAAAAGAAGTAAAAAATAGAACACATGTTCAATACTTATCATTTAAATCACCGTGGTTGTCAAAAGTAGGTGATTTTTCTGAAGCTGGAGGCTTTTTTACTTGGATTTTCTTTTTCTTGGTAATTCCAAAGATTTTGAAATTGGTTCTTAAACACATCCATCATGTTAAGAAATGTTTGTGTTATTTAAAGCTAACTAGAAATACAGTACTTAAAGCATAAAACAGCAACTGAACCTGTACTTCAAGTTATATAAAGAAAAAAGCAACACAGATGCAAGCATTTTACACCGCATATGAAAAACAAGTAGCCTTTTGACAGGTAGTTTTTAAAGGTAGATCTTAAACAGCAAGCACATTTTTAGCACTTTAGGTATGCTATGCATATCAAGCCAAGACTCTTTAATGCACGACAGCACGAACATGACTTGTATAAAGACCTTTATAGAGATTAATCTTTTTTGTTGTTTTAAGAGAATCATATTTAAAATATATATATTGAAATATATATTCATGGATAATATCCATTAGAAATAGAGGGAATAATATCTAAACTACATTTAGAGGCATCTCTGATTTTTCTTTTCATCCTCAATTTATTGTCCTTTTATGTATTCAAATATTCAACAGGTATTTTCAGTACTGTGATCACTATCTTTTTAATGGAAAGCAGCAACCCATCAGCCTGGGATGAAGTAGACATATAAGTTGGGGAGAACCCAGTGAGGCTGGAAATTAGAAGCCTGAGGCATGAAGGCCAAGAGTGCTTAGTCATTCCCAGCTTGGAAACGTACAGCCTCAAAATGGGGTCAATCCTGACATCACACTTTCAAACCTATTACGGAACAAACTATATCTCTAACCCACAATGAAACGACTCTAGGAAGGCACATAAGAAGAGAGAGAGGGATGATGGACCCTTGACAACTGGGTGTGACTTACTGGGAGACGCCTGCGTATCAGGCAGGCATGGTGCTAGGTGTTCTGCATTAGTATCTCCAGTGCTCACAAGGGCTTCCCAGGTGGCGCTAGCGGCAAGGAACCCATCTCCCAGTGCAGGAGACATGAGAGACGTGGGTTTGATCCCTGCGACAGGAAGATCCCCTGGAGAAGGAATGGCAACCCACTCGCGTATTCTTGCCTTGGGAATCCCATGGACAGAGGAGCCTGGTGGGCCACAGTCCACTGGGCAGCAAAGAGTTGGACACGCCTGACCCAGCTTAGCACACAGCGCTGTCAGAGACCTGCAGAACACGTGTTGTTGTCGTCTCTGTTTTATAGAAAATCACGCTGAGCAATACAAGGGTTAGAGCGAGATGTCCAAGGTCTTGTCAAACTGAAGCTGAAAAGAATAAGGAGAAGTAACTGAGGGAGAAATGAAAGTGGGACCTAGATTTGAAATGGCAGGCTCATTTGTTAAACATGGTTTATCCCCCTTCACTTCCAATCAGAATACTTCCAGTATTGAAATATGGTTGTCCTCAGAGAGCCCTTTTCTGGATGCTTTATCAAAAATAGACTCCTTCCCTGTCATACTCTTTACTCTGTTTTATTTTTCTTCAAAACAGTTCATTCAAAACAACCCAAAATTGTTGTAGGTATTGTTAATGTGTAATCGAGTCTTCTCCATATCACTGTTTGAGAAATGCTATTATTTTTCTGTTTTTTTCTTATTCTGATGCCGAGGACGTTATTGTATACTCAAGGCTTAGAAAAAATGCACTGTAGGTATTCAATAAATATTTGTTGAGTGAATAAATAACAGGGAACACTACCCATGGAAGAAGATAATAAAAATTGAAAGTGGACATAAAACTACAGTTAGTTATTTGCCATTCTGACTTGTAAGAAATGAAATACTAGTTATCACATCTCTAAAAGGTATCAAGGAAGAACCATATGCATCTTCCTAAAAAAGATCAGAGAGAAATAGGAGCACTCACATCAGTCTTCAAACTGTTTTGCTAATTTGCTAGATTTTACAACTATAGGTCACTGTAAACTTTTCATCATAAACAGTTACAATGGAGGTAGTTTCTAAAATAAAACCACTAAATTGATCATAAACATTCTCAATTGAATTTGAATATTGTTGTGATTTTATGTACATCTCTAACCATTGCAGATTTTATATTATTAGCTTTTTCTCCTTGAATTCTTATTTCCATGACTGATCCCCAACAGAATTTTATTCTTAGGAAATAAGTACTATGCATCAATGGGCTTCCCTGATGGCTTAGCTTATCTGCCTGTAATACAGGAGACACAGGTTCGATCCTTGGGTTAGGAAGATCACCTGGAGGAGAAAATGGCAACGCACTGCAGTATTCTGGCCTGAGAATTCCCATGGACAGAGGAGCCTGGCAGTCTACAGTTCATGGGGTCACAAAGGGACATGACTGAGCAACTAAGCACTTATGCATCAGAATCTTTTTTATCACTCTGTCGTGCTTATCTGCAATTAAAAATGTCTACAAAATTGGAGTAAAGAACTCTCCTATGTTGGAGTCCTAAACCCCAGTAACTTAGAATATGACCTTATTTGAAAATAGCATTGTGTGCGTCATCAAGATGAGGTCATACCAGAGAAGGGTGTGCCCCTAATCCAGTGTGACTCATGCCCATATTAAAAAAGAGGGAGCTTGGAAGCAGATACACACCCAGGAGAAAGCCAAGTGAAGATGAAGGCAGAGATGGACGTGATACCGCCGCAAGCCAAGGAGTGCCAAAACTGGCCAGCAACCCACTACGAGTGAGAGGGATAAGGAGCAAATTACCCTCACAGCCCTTAGAAGGAGCCAACCTGCCGACCCCTTAATGTTCAACTTCTAGCCTCTAGCACTTCAAGACAATAAATTTCTGTTGTTTAAGCCAAATAAAGATCCAGAGAGCAGAGAGAGCAAATATAAAGAATAACACAGGAAGGCCAAAAATCCCCTTTCCTTAAAAAATCTTTGTTACTAGATCTTTTTCTCCTAAACTTCCAGATTTATTTCCCCTTGTCCCTCTGTTTGAAAAAACCAAGTCAGTCAAACTGCCTCACCTGAAGAAAAAGAGAAGCCAAGGGTTTCCCTGGTGCTGCAGTGGTGAAGAATCCGCCTGCCAATGCAGGAGACACAGGTCCAGTCCCTGGTCCTGGAAGATCCCACATGCTGCGGGGTGGCTAAGCCCCTTTGCCACAACTACTGAGTCTGTGTTCTAGAGCCCAGGAGCCCCAACTTCTGAAGCCTGCGTGCTGCGATTACTGAAGCTCACACTTCCTAGAGCCGATCTCCACGAGAGAATCCACCACAGTGAGAAGCCTGCACACCACAACCTGAGTAGCCCCTGCTTGCTGCAACTCGAAAAAAATCTTGAGCAACAACAGAAACTCGGCACAGCCAAAAATAATTATTTTTAATTACAAAAAATGAAACAAGGAAGAGTAAATAAAAATTCCTGTGATCAGAAGGCTTTAAGTGTTAAAAATGTATTTTATATTGAAGTATAACTGCAATTATATAAGTAGCACACAGCTTATAAAAACATATAAGTAATTGAAGAATAATTATTAAGGTTAAATTTGACTGGAAATGCCTATGTTCATGAGCTGAATTTAGCTCCCCTTCCCAGTTTACCTGTGAATGACTTATTTATTCTATAATGAGAAAGGGTTTCACAGTAATTCCTTTTTTGCTTTCCAAGATATGAGCATCTCCAAGATGTTTTCTTACAACTTTCCAAGATGTGAACATGGGGAAGCTTGGCTTGTCTAAATAAGCAGATGGGAACAGAACCTTTGTCACAGTGGTATCTCTCACTGTCTCAAAAATTTTTTCTAATTCCTGAGTTAGATGCCCCATAAAGTGATATATCTTATTATTATTTGGTCATTTTATAACTAGAAGGCTAAGTCGAGAAGGCTTTAGAATTGGAGCCTTCTACAGTTATGCTGAAAACAAAAAATTATGGAAACCATGTTACTTTCAAAATATGTTGTTTTGCGTGTACCCCAATGTTCATCGAAGCACTGTTTATAATAGCCAGGACATGGAAACAACCTAGATGCCCATCAGCAGATGAATGGATAAGGAAGCTGTGGTACATATACACAATGGAATATTACTCAGTCGTTAAAAAGAATTCATTTGAATCAGTTCTAATGAGATGGATGAAACTGGAGCCCATTATACAGAGTGAAGTAAGCCAGGAAGATAAAGACCAATACAGTATACTAGCACATATATATGGAATTTAAAAAGATGGCAATGATAACCCTATATGCAAAACAGAAAAAGAGACACAGATGTACAGAACAGACTTTTGGATTCTGTGGGAGAAGGCGAGGGTGGGATGTTCAGAGAGAACAGCATTGAAACAAGTATACTATCAAGGGTGAAACAGATCACCAGCCCAGGTTGGATGCATGAGACAAGTGCTCAGGGCTGGTGCACTGGGAAGACCCAGAGGGATGGGATGGGGAGGGAGGCGGGAGGGGGGATGGGGATGGGGAACACATGTAAATCCATGGCTGATTCATGTCAATGTATGGCAAATACCACTATAATATTGTAAAGTAATTATCCTCCAACTAATAAAAATAAATGGAAAAAAAAATGTTGTTTTTCCTCTGATTGTAAAGAACCATACAATTACAACAGGAAGCATGTCTGTCAAAACCTCACTGTCAAGTGTAAAACAGATAGCTAGTGGAAATCCGCTGCATAGCACGGGGAGCTCAGCTCCATCACTGGATGGGTAGGATTGGGGAGGAAAGTCCTAAAGGGAGGCAACATGTGTACACATATAGCTGATACACTTCATTGTACTGAAGAAACCAATGCAACATTGTAGAGCAACCGTACCCCAATAAAAAAAATCGCTACATAAATGCCTGCTAAAGAATGAAAATAGGGTTAGAGAGAGCTGTTAATGTCTACTTGCTTTCAAGCTTGAGACTGAAGAGGTGAATCTGTCACTACTTCAGTGGGAAACTAAGAGGAATCAATGAGGCTCTGCTATCATTTGGCAAATAGCAGACTTTGAAAATCTGTTTGTTCAAGGAAGAGGGACTAAGGGAGACCTATGAAGAGATTCTATGATATTGAAATCAAATATATTGATTTTAGTTTTTAAATTTATGATAAACACGGTCTCCATTGAAAAGTTTGTATAAAAAAAAAAAAGAGTTGTTGTCTGAGATTAATGAAAGAGTTCTGGGAGAAATCAGAAGGATTAAAACTAAAAAACAGCAGCTCATCGATGCCCACATTTTAGGTGGTGATGTACAGAATGAGGAACTTCCCAGGTGGCTCAGAGATAAAGAACCCGCCTGCCAATGCAGGAGACATAAGAGACTCGGGTTTGACCCCTGGGTCAGGAAGACGCCCTGCAGAAGGAAATGGCAACCTACTCCAGTATTCTGGCCTAGGAAATCCCATGGACAGAGAAGCCTGGCATGAGTCAGATATAGCTGAGCGGTTGAGCATGCACACACATCCAGAATGACCACTGCTTCAGTCAGTTCTATAGAAGAAGAAAAGTTACTGAAACACAAATCTTTTTTTTTTTTTTTTTTTTTTTTTTACTGAATATAGCTTGCATACAGTATATAACTTCCGTATATAACTTTCACAAAATCAGAAGTTTCGGTTTTACATGTTGTTATAGTTACTTAATTATTTCATACACCTGTAACACTTTAGGAGTCATTTTTCATGTTTTTCTTTGAGTCAAGTGTGAACTGAAAGCAGCTCACAATGGCAGATACTAAGGAAAGAAAGCAAGTATCCTGTAAAACAAAAATCTGCTTCTCTAAGTGTGAAAAGAAGAGGACAAAACAGATGAACAGAGCAGAAATAAGAATAACAGTAAAAAATACAACAAAAGAAACATTTTGTGAAATTTGAAAGATATTAGTCTGCAGATACACAGACTCCCCACATTTCAGGAAGTTTAGTGAAAACAGATTTTCATCTCAACATTTCTTTCAAAATATTTTTTCAATTCAGGTTGTGTATGTTGCTTCAGATATCTCCGTAACACTGAAGTGTAGAAGTCAGTAGAGTTACAGCTACAGAGAATTGATGGGAAATTGTACGACTTGAGAATTCAATATACCTCCAAGAAGTTGTTCTTCATGAATACAAGCACTGGAAGAAAATATCGGGTTGGCCAAGCCGTTCAGGTTTTTCTGTAACAATATCTTACCAGAAAAATCTAAACCAACCTTTTGGCCAAACCCAGTATTATAATATGGGTGAAGATTCAGAAAATACACAATTCCCTTTCCTAAAAATATCTAAAGGGAATTTCTGATATTGGAAATGTGACTGAGTGTGCAGTGCTGTGTGCTTCGTCGCTCAGTCATGTCCAACTCTTTGCGACCCCATGGACTGTAGCCCATCCAGGCTCCTCTGTCCGTGGGCTTCTCCAGGCAAAAATACTGGAGTGGGTTGCCATGCCCTCCTCCAGGGGGTCTTCCCAACCCAGGGATCGAACCCAGCTCTCCCACATTCTTTACTGTCTAAGCTACCAGGGAAGCCCAAGAATACTGGAGTGGGTAGCCAATCCCTTTTCCAGGGAATCTTCCTGACCAGGAAGTGAGTAAATGAGTGTAATATCTCAGAAATATCAAACTTAAAATATAGACGAATTAAAGAGCATAATGTTAAGAAACAAAGGTAGCTACATCTAAATTACTGTTACAAAATATTTTGACTCAAAGAAAAACTTGAAAAATGATTCCTATATTAGGTTCCAGGCTTATGAAGTAATTAAGTAATTATAACAATATGTGAAATGTAAACTCCAGATTTTGTGAAAGTTATATAAGAAAGTTATATACTGTATGTAAGTTATATACAGTAAAAAAAAAAAATGATTTGTCTTACAGTAGGTAAAGAAAATATGGGGTCAGTGATGTCTCTGAAAACTTGTGTAGTAACTAGTATAGATTAAAAATAGGATGCCAAGGAATTTTTAGTAATCATATAGCAGAAGACAAAAATATATATGTAAAATTCATATACATATATGAATTTTTAGTTTAAGTGAGTTAAATGGACCTAGTGACAGATTCTTGGAATGGAATAAAAACCAAAATCCACATGTGAGACATACCACAGAGAAAAGGCTAAAACATGGAAAGTAGGATGACAGTGTTAAATTCAGACCAAGTTAAATTCAAGAGGAGAATTAAATATATGAAAGGATTATGCTTTTATATCAATTACAGATATAAGCATTACTGTAAAGCAAATGAGGGTGATTTATCAAATATGTACCTGAGAGAAGATAAATAATAAACAGGCAATGCCTCAACTTGTCTGCTGCTCAACGCGCTTTCCTCTCTCTCCCATACCATTAGTAGTCTTTGGTTGCAGATTCTTAGAGATATCTAAGTAAATGTCTTACACCTATCTTAAATAGTAGCTTTGCCAGAATTTGAGGCAATTAGCTTGTTATTTGGGCTTCCCTGGTGGCTCATGGTAGAGAATCTACCTGCAATGCGGGAGACCTGGGTTCAGTCCCTGGGTTGGGAAGACCCCCTGGAGGAGGGCATGGCAGCCCGCTCCAGTACTCTTGCCTGGAGAATCCCATGGACAGACGAGCCTGACGGGCTACAGTCCATGGGGTCTCAAGAGTCAGACAGGACTGAGCAGCTAAGCGCACACAGCTCAGCTCGTTATTTGGGAACACAGCTGTTCTTAAGTTCCAGAATGTGAATTTTAATGCGATATATTGGAAGGACAACCTACTAGATTGTAGAGACGTGTTCTCCACTCCAGATCGCGTTCTCTTTCTGGGTGACCTTAGGAAAATCAGTTTCCACATCTGTGGACTTTGTAGTTAAAATTGCAATCTCAAGGGCTCATGCATAACCCTCATCTCTCAATAGCAGTATGTTTCAAAGAATAGTCTTATGTTTCCTTTTCAGTGAAGCTTAGCTCTGGGAGTAGCTACTTGATTTAGTGAGAAATCATAGTCGCTAGTTTCCAATGTATTATTTTAAAATCCTCACCACATAATTGAAACCTGTAATTCTGGCAAATGTAACAATATTTTGTTCCCTTGGTCAATTTTTACTGGTTAAATAAATACCTTATAGAATATTATGACAGTACTCTCAAAAAGTAAATCTGTGATGTCGAAAAATACAACAATCCTATGTGTTATTACATAATATGTATCTGATATACATGTAAATAATATTTGGAATTTGGAATGAAATTATACATTTTATTATGTTCCATTACAGTTTTGAAGCTGCTTACTTTTTTTTTTTTTCCTATCAGCTTTCAGTTTGCAGTACATGTTATTGTATTGGTCTCTTTTGTCTAAGTAGAAATGCATGAAATATAGAAAAATACCATTACTTATATGAACCAGATGTTTTTGAGAAGGTTAAGAATTTCTTTTAAAATGTGAATAATCACTCCCTAAATAGTTTCCCAAATTATTTTTTGCTTTATTATTTGTTGTTTCATTTTATTTTTCCTGAATTTTCTTAGCATTTTGATGACCTTTTGGTGAGAAAGTAATTTCAGTGATCTATAAGATATAGAAAGAAAAAGAAAATCTAAGAGTAGCAAAAACCCTAAGTGTCTCAAGTTATTAGATTCACTGTTCCCAAACCTAACTTTGGGTGTTATTCCAAATTAGAAAAAGTCTCCTTACAAAGTAATTCATATTCTTTGAGAAAAACTACAAACACTGGGGGAAAAAAAAAAAAAAAAAAAAAACTTTAAATGACCTATAATTGTACCCTGCTGTAATAACTACTGTACTGTTCATATGAATAGTGTTTACCCAAAAAAGGGCACTCTACATTTTCTTAAATCTTCTCTTTATGTTGTAATACATCTTAGAAATAGTAAAGAATTGTGCTGCTAGGAACATCAGGGTGCATGTATCCTTATGAATTAGTGGGTTTGGTTTTGTTTTGTTTTGTTTTTCAGATATATACCCAAGAGTGGAATTTCGGGTCACATGATAGTTCTATCTTTAGTTTTTTGTGAACCCTCCATGCTGTTTTCCATGGTGACTACACCAGTTTACATTCGCAGCAACAGTGTAGAAGAGTTCCTCTTCTTCACATCCTCTCTAACATTTGTTGTTTGTGATCTTTTTGATACTAACCATTCTGACAGGTGTGAAGTGGTACCTCATTGTGGTTTTGATTTTCAGTTCCCTATTAACTAGAGGTATTGAGCATCTTTTCATGTGCCCATTGGCCATCTGTATGTCTTCTCTGGAAAAATGTCTATTCAAGTCTTCTGCCCATGTTTTTAATAGGGTGACTTGGTTTTTTGATATTCAGTTGTATGAGCTATTTATATATGTTGGATATAAATCACTTATTGGTCATTTGCAAATATCTTCTTCTATTCAGTAGGTTGTCTTCATTTCATATTGATAGTTTCCTTTGCTGTGTGAAACCTTGTAAGTTTAATTAGGTCCCATTTGCTTATTTTGACTTTCATTTCTTTTGCTTTAGGAGATATCTGGAAAATATATTGCTATGGTTTATATCAAAGGGTGTTCTGCCTGTGTTTTCCTCTAAAGCTTTTATGGTCCCAAATTTATATTTAATGTGACTAGTTTTTAATGGCTCTTCTGTTAATAGTTCATAGAATTTGGCCAGAAGGTCATCAATTTGGGAAATGCTGGATCATAGGCATAAAAGACCTAATTGTAAATGGATAAACAAAAAGTGCTTTAATCTCTGAGCAAGGTCTTAAAAAATGCTAACATTTAATAACTTATATGCAGATTATATGTTATGGTTTTAAACTTGGGCAAACAGTCTTCTGATAAAGAAAAAACTAAAAGATAAAGTTAATGCAACCAATATGTAAACTTTTTTCTCATGCAGGTTAGCCAATACACCTTTGCTATGTGCAGTTATAGAGAAAAAAAGTCTGAGCCACAAGAATTAATGCAGCTTGAAGGATATACTGTGGATTACACAGATCCCCACCCAGGTAATTCCTAGTTGAATCACTGCCGTGCCTCTCCTGTATTCATGAAATTCTCATAAATATCCTGTGTCTATTTTCCATTCAAACTCCGTTCAGTAAATGGAACATATTTCATTCTTATACCTAGATAAGACTTGATGGGATTTAAATTGTATCTTTATGAGGTTACTCAGTTCTAGCCATAACTCACCATGTCTGTTAACTTAGTGAAAGGATGAAATATCTGAAAGATACTATAATACAGAAATTACAGGAGAAGTATCAGCGGTGCTTTCAGAAACTTCTTTACTGAAAAGCAAATAGGTACAAGAGACAGAAATAGGGAAAGAAATGGCTAATGAATTGCTACCATATATTATATTCTACTAATTTTCTCCCTAACAATGGATACTTATATTTCTCTGCCTCCCTCCTAATGTATTAATTCTGGGTATAGTAATGGATACTCAGTGTCTGAGATTAGTGAGTGAGTGAGTAAATGTATGATTATGTGGAGATTAATAAAATTAATCAGTGAGGTAAAAAAATATATGGATTTCCCTGGTGTCTTAGTGCTAAAGAATCCACCTGCCAATGCAGGAGACACAGGTTTGATCTCTGGGTCAGGAAGATCCCCTGGAGAAGGAAATGGAAACTCACTCCAGTATATTTGCCTGGGAAATCCCGTGGACACAGGAGCGGGCTACAGTCCTGGGATTGCAAAAGAGTCAGATATGACTTCACCACTAAACAACAAAAAGGAAATATATGTATCTGCTAATAAATAGAATAAGAAACTAATATAGAGAGATGAAAAAAGAGTCAGTGATTATATCCACTAATAAATCACTTAAAATCCAAAATATCTTCCCTGTGAAAGAGTTTTGCAAAAGTAAAATACTGTACAATGTAAATATCATTTTAGTCTTACCTGTATTGTTTTCTGCTAAACTGGTCATATCTGTCTCCTACATATAGAATGAGAAATGTGCTAACAGATAAGGAGTGTTTTCTCTGGCATGAAATACCAGACTTTGCTATGCGTTCTTGTGTGTGTTGCAGAACTCTGCTGTGTTATGAACTTTTTTCTAAGCTATTTTTAATTTCCAAAGTGATACGGAAATATAAATCTTTCTCATATCCTTTCCCTTCAGTTCTTCAATTGTGGATATGATTCAAAGGCATTGAGCTGCAAATAGCAGATCAGTTCTTTTCCATGAGACCATTTAATGAATGAGGCTACAATCTGTCAACTGTGTGAATTTTTAGCAATGCTTTTTTCCCTCCACAGGCCTTCAGGGTGGGCATATGTTCTTCAATGCTGTTAAAGAAGGAGACACTGTAATATTTGCCAGTGATGATGAACAGGATAGAATTCTCTGGGTTCAAGCCATGTACAGGGCCACTGGACAGTCCTATAAACCTGTTCCTGCAATTCAGGCCCAGAAGCTGAATCCTAAAGGAGGAAGTCTCCATGCAGATGCTCAATTTTGTAAGTTTTGTTGAAAAATAATTTGATTATCAATTAATAACCTTAATAAGATATAAAATTGTCTGAGTCAAATTTGCTCAGTATTGTAGTTTACATCATTACCTGATTCCTAATTGAATAAAAATAGTTCATTTTCATAGTCATAGAATAAGTTATCTAGTTTTCACACAAACCTGGAGTAAATGGTGCGTGTGGTTTTCATTCATAAATTTGCCAGGCCTTGGGGTGTCTCTGGGAGTCTCAAAAGCATAAGAGTAAGTTTATCTAAACTTAATATAATTCTAACTTATATGTTCTACTGAAATGGGAAGCATATTGCAAAATCAAATTGGCATTGATAAGATTCCAGAACACCAAAATGATGAACTGTTGCTTTTTGGAGTTGTTTTTAACAAACCAAGAGAGTATTAGGCCTATTTTCTGTTATAAGTTTGGGAAAACAAAAGTCATCAAGGCAGCTTTCTTTTTCTAAATACCTTTATATTCATGTCACTTTCTGTATGCTAATTTAAATCATGAAGAACTAAATTATTCATTTTAATTTGGAAGTAATTAATTGCAAGTTATGTAATAATGATAGAAACATTTTCAAACAGAGCTTTAGTAATCATTAAACCAAATGTTTTAACTTGCTATACTCCTTTCCAAAACTTCTCTATTTTCTCCTATAATGTGATAAATCAGTTTATCTTTACTGTAAGCTCAAATCGTGACTTTTCATCCAACACCCTTCATTCTCAAGGTTCATCTCCAGGAGAGCAACATTCTGACTTCTCTTACTTTTCATGCATCAAATAACTACTTCCTGTTCTGTTTAGACACCCATTAGTATTACATTTAGACATCTTAAAGGCACTTTAGGCCAAATAAAGATGGGATCTAGGCTCAACCTGTCTCCTGCATACTTTAGGCTTCTTAGTATACACCTTTAAATTTACCTGATCCATCTTCAAGTGATTATGGTACTTCATACATAGTACATACGCCTCACAATTGTAGACTTCTGTATCTCCCTTCCTGGCTTCTGTACAATTCTGGTCATGCATCTTACTTCTACAGATATTATGAATCCCACAATACATTGATATTATTATTATGCCAGGAATAGTCAATTACCTTTTAAAGAAATGTAAATAATAAGAGAAAATATTATATCCTCGAACATGTAGTTACCATTCCTAGCACTCTTTATTCACTTAGAGAAATAGTTCACCTCCTGAAGGATGTCCTTTGACTTTTCTTGTAGTATGTGCGCAGCTTTTAGCTTTTTTATGTATGAAAATGTCTTCATTTTACCTTCATTTTGAAAAATGCTTTTCTTTCAGTTCTTTAAAGACTTTGCTCTGCTCTCTGACTTGCTTTTTCTCTTCCCTGATGAAAAATTTTTCTATTATTTTTGTTTCTTCTTCTGTACATAATGTGTGTTGTGGTTTGTTTTTCACCCCCGCTCCCAAGCTGCTTTAAAACTTTTCACTTAAACACTGGTTTTGAGCAATTTAATTATGATGTACCTTGGTGTCGTTTTCTTTACAAAAATATTCTTGAGTTTTATCCTAAGACATAGTTAAAGTACTCAAAAGAAATGTAATCCTTTCAGGTTTAACTTTTAGGTGGAGCCACATAACATCTAGTCTGGGTTCCCCTGGTGGCTCAGTGGGTAAAGAAATCTGCCTGCAATGCAGGGGACCCAAGTTTGATCCCTGGGTTGGGAAGATCCCCTGGAGAAGGAAATGGCAAGCCACTCCAGGATTCTTGCCTGGGAAATCCTATGAACAGAGGAGCCTGGCGGGCTGCAGTCCTTGGAGTCACAAGTGTCGGACACGACTTAGCAACTAAACCACTAGCACCTGGATGCCAGCTGATGAGCAGTGAAAATTGAAGTTTCACCTTCTGGCTGTTGGAAACGAGCACTGTTCTAGTCTGTGTGTGCATGGGGGCACTGTTCCCTCTAATCCTTTGTGGTGGTTCTTCCCCATCCTCATATCGTTGCCTCCATCGAGTGACAGGTGGTCAGTATTCATTTGAATACGGGGTGGGGTAGCGGGAGGAAACAACAGTCTTTCCTGCAAATTTCAGCCGCCTTGACCTTCCTGAACTGTCAGCTCCCATCTTCTCAGCCCAGAGGGACCCTTAGCTCTCCCTGGGTTCTTCTTCCCAGAGCCACCGCTTTGAAAGTTTCTTCCAGCATTAACCTGAGGCAGCTAAAAGGCTCATCTCACTGGTTTCCCCGCCTCTCAGGAATCACTCTGCTGTGTTGCCGGATGTCCAAAATTTTGAGAACTTTCTTAAAAGTATTTTTTAATGATTTTTTTTAGTTGTTTCAGGTAGGAGGGTTAATCTGCTTTTAATTACACTGTTTTAATTACACTAACCAGAAGCAGAGTGATTGTTTTCTTTGTTAGAGCAGTATTTCTCAGCAAGACTGTCATTTTGGGCTAGATAATTCCTTGTTTCAGGGGTCGGGGGAAGGCTGTCCTGTGTATTATGGGGTGGTTAGTATCCTCGCTGTCTCCTACCCACTAGATCCCTGTAATGATTGACTCCACTGTCCCAGGTTTAATGACCAAAATTTTCTCTAGATGTCAAATGTTCCAGGGGACAGAGACAAAGGTGGGGAAGGTTACCACCGTTTAAGAACTGCCAGGTTGCATTGTCTTGGAAATTATTTTTATGAAAATGTCTCCCTCATTCGCTTGTGTTCCAGTATTTTTTTCTTTACATCTTGAGTATAAGTAATACCGAAGGCATGTACTGGTGTTATAAAAGATGTTGTTGTTCCATGGTGAAGTCGTGTCTAACTATTTTGCAACCCCATGGACTGTGACCCGCCAGGCTCCTCTGTTCATGGGACTTCCCAGGCAAGAATCCTGGAGTGGTTTGCCCTTTCCTTCTCCAGGGGATCTTCCCAACCCAGGGATCAAAGCTATGTCTCCTGCATTGGCAGGCGAATTCTTTACCACTGAGCTACCAGGGAAGCCCATATTATAAAGGATGTCAAAGTGGGAAGAGAAGTGGTTGGAAAGCACTGAATCAAGAACATTAAAATCATGACTTCCTGATGTGGAATTAATAAAAGAACTGATAATCAGTTTAGTAAGAGAGCCATATAATGTCTTCCCAGCAAAATCTTTCTGTTAGATAGCAATTTATTGTCAAGACAGTGTTGATCAGGCTAAGTGGAACTGAATTTTTTAGCCCCTTGATTAACTTGCTTTAAAAAAGCTAAATTTGTTCTAAAAATCCAAGCTGTTCCAGTCGTGTTAAGAGGTTTTTTTGTATTTACTCACAGACCCTGATGTTTTATCTTTAAAAAGGAAAGGAAAGAAGAAAGAAAAATGTGTTTCTGTCTCACCTAAATGAGATACTGACCATGACCTTTATCAGAGATACCATTGAACTGATCCAGAGAGTAGTTTTGCCTTAATTTTCCTCTCTTCCTTGACGTCCATATTATTCCTTTCTCTCTTTCTTGATCATCTCTTGGAAAGACAACTTCTAGAGTCATTAGTGGAAACTGAGGAAATGACATAAAATTAAAATGACTAGAAATAAATGTTTCTAACCCATTTAAATATGTTTTTCATTTCTTTGCTGGCCTATAGCTGGTAAGGGTAAGTATTTTTATGACTTATTTTTGCTTTACCATATTAAAATTTTTATAATGATAAAATTTTTTCAAGTAATATCGTGATCTTATTTACAGTATCATGATACTGCTTTCTAGGCAGGACTGGAATGTTTACATTAACCTTGTCATTTAGGAAACAGAAATGCTTATTTTTGCCACAACAGGGAAGTAAAAACAACCTAGTATCTCTCATCGATGTAAGCATAAAGGAAATTGCTATGAAATTGTTACTATAGCTTGCAAAACTGCTCTATAACGTTAAGTGAGAAAATGCTAAATTATATATGTGATATTATTGTGACTCTGATAATTTTTTTTTAATATAGGTAGAATTATACCTAAAATATTTACAGTGGATCAGTTTAATTAAAGGGATTGGTTGTTAATTCATTGCCTCTATTTCCTGAATTTTCTTTGAAGTATCTATGTTATAACTTTAAAAAGAAAAGCTCATTTTTGAATCCAACCGTACTGAATGGTTAGGAATAATCAGAACAAAATAATAATTATCAAATCTAACTTATTAGGAACAACCTTATTATCTTTTTTAAAATATAAATAATGGTGTGTATTCATAGATTTATCTGATAAGTGGATGTATTCTACTTCCCTGTTTCACTGACTTTTAAGATACATAGAAATTCTAAGGAAAAAAGTGAATTAAAGCAAGGCTGAAGGAATGCGATCCAGTTTTTGTGCTTCAAACTGTGCACTGCCTTTTGCCAAACTGACAGACATTGTTTGGTTAAACTATTCTTCATTGTTATCCCCCAAAAAAAGATTATGCAAGCACCTTTTAAAAAATTTTTCCTTTCACCTAGGCACAAACATAATATATAGTATTTGTTACCTAATACACTACAGTAATAGCTGACTTTCAATAATAAATCAGTGTCAAAAATGAACCTGAGTACTTAACTTCTTTTCAATGTTAAGCCAAATTTTTAAAAAATTATTTAGTCAGATTGTAAACTATTATTTAATTTTTAAGCTAATTCTCCTCGCTGACCCTAGTAAGTTAAATTTCACCCTTCATTGGTAAAATATGATGAATATATTATTTAAAATAAATGTTTAATTATAGGTCTGTATGTGTTGATTAAAATTGTCATCATGTAAAAGTATCATTTGTTATCTGCTGCAGAAAGTAAGACTTATACATCCGTACATTCATTTTTAATGTATTTACCAAAACAGGCCAAAACCTATTTGAGTTAATAATAGAGATGTGAAAAGACTCCTCAAGAAACAGTATCTACCAACTTTTTCTCTTAGGTTTTGCATAAAACGTATGGGAACATACCAACCAGATAATCTACATAAAATTTTAAAACATTAGCTCTTCCTATTAAAGGCTATATGTGTGCCATAAAAAGGGAAGTGGCTGTTTTTTGTATCACTTTTAACTTGCTGTGAATCTTCAAGCTAATGAAGGTTGGGAGCTAAAAGGAAAATTTAATCGGAGTGGGAGGTGGTAAATGGAGCTACAGGCAAACTCCTAAACACAGGGTAATTCTAAAACAAGTTATTGTATTTCCAAAGGTTCATTTGCTACTTCATTTAGCTCAAGATTTTGCAGAAGAGACAACCTCTCAGCTAGTAACACACTCTTATTAGTCCTTTTGGTACCTGGGTCCCAGGCCTGGACCCCTGGGCACATGAGTGGTCTTAGAAGGTGAATGAATGGCCTGATCTTCAGTGGCCTACTCTTCTTCTTGCCCTTTCCTCCAACTCTCTTTTACCTTCCCTTTGCTCTGTTAATCCCTAATCTCTCTCACACTGTGAACAGCAGGGGAAAAAAAGGATAGAAAAGAGGAAAAATATTCAGCATCCTTGAAATTAGTTGCAAAGGAAAGAGAAACATTTCAATTAATTTTTTCCTTTCTCACATTCTGACTTAGGTGCCCTTCCTAGGATTTGGGTTCACTGTGGTCAGCTCCCAGCAAATAGCCCTCCCAGCATAGTGGGATCTGCCAGCTTGCTAATAGACCTCACATGGTTTTCTATGCTAGCTATTTTCAAGTCAGTGTTAACTGTTTAGATTGATACTGTGAGCCTACTTATTAATCTTATCTCTTGACTCCCGACAGCTATTAATGAAAAACTTACATTTTCAGATCCCATTTGAATAAAGCCTCTATCATTTCTTAAATCTGTTGTAAATAGTAATCTTTCTCAATTCGAGTTTTATTCCATCCACTTTTACCATACCTGGTGACAGCACTAAGGACGCTAGAGCATGTATCCAACTGTTGCCATAGAAACTCCACCAGCATGCTCATTTACCATGTCTAACATCTGTACTTAGTCCATAGGTTAATCATCACAATTTATGACAGTTGTACAGTACATTGTTTCATCTCATATTGCATCGGTTTCTTTTGATAATTTCCTTATATTATTTCAGGAGACAAACCAAACTACCATTGAAGATTTGATTAGGGCCATGAATAACTTTCTGTTTAAGACTAGTTACCATAATTTTGTGTTATGATGAACATTAATTGAAGATAATCAAGTATAACTCAGTTTTAAAGCAAGCCTCTTAAGCCTTGGATTTGGTTACATAATTGACTGAAAGCATGATTTCCATTTAATTCAATTGATAGCTCAGTGTTACCCTCATAGTTAATTGAAGATATGTTATGCCAAGAGAAAACTATATGGAAAATATCATTTTATAAAAATAAGAAACTAGATATTTAATATTAGCTATTTTCCTTTTTTACCTTGGTTCATGAGAGAATTTTAAAATGAAACGTTTCCTATAGAGAGTTCAAAACTGTCTCCTTTATAATTTATTTTTATTCATAAATTCATGGAAATATAGTAAAGTAGTACATGTTGAAGTATGTTTCATTAAAATATTTTGAATTGTGCTGATCAGACATAGAAAAGAAGTAAGTACTCAGGGTCTTTACAGCCTGTGTTTGAAAATGGGATAATCCCAAAGAGAACATTTCCGTTTCATCGAATTTATAGCCCTGGAGGGATTGTAGGGTTTATTTTCTTTTTTTAATAAAAATTTTAGTGGATTTTCCTCTGTGTTTTTTCACTGTCAATGTATAGTCTGTTTGTGGCTTGAATTGTTATTGTAAATATTATTTTTATTGGAAATAGTATTTGCTAGAAAAGTACTTATCCATTTATGTGTGTAATTTGGAAAAGCTTATCACATTTAATAATATATGAGTTATATTTCATGAGAAAGATACTTCATAAATTCATTTTTGAAAATATTTAATTACAGAAATGAACTACTGACTCAATTTTTTCAATTTTTTTATATTTAAAGACTATACACCTATTATTTTAAAATAAGAATTTCCTTCTACAAACCTTTATAGTGAAAGGGAAATTATGAATTTTTTTCTCTGAAATCTCTTGCATATCATGTTCTCAACAGATAAACTGTTAATGGGCGTTATTTTTAACATCTTGTTATGAGCTTCTCTGGTGAAAGAAATAATGAATAAAATTCAGCAGATGTTTTTTAAAACTATAATTTCCTAAAGGTGATGCTAAAAACTTTTTTTTTTAACTCAGATAAATGGAGAGGTGAAGATTCTAAGATAAATTCTTTAAAATACAAAATCTGATTTTATAATGTGTGCCTTGCAGTTATCAATATTCTGCCTCCACATTTGGTATAATTTCACATTATCATATATTTAACTTTATATTAAAAAGCAATCAGACATAAGAATAAATACAGAAGTTGGATTGTCTCATTTCTCAGTTTAGGAAAAGCAGTTTAGTTCAGTGTTAAATGCAACCAATTCTAATTTACCACATGTAATGTATTTAATCATTCAGATAAGCAATTATGAAACGCAAAAGAATATATATGCCACTTCCTTCATGGACAGAACCTAATACCTCACATCGTTG
This sequence comes from Muntiacus reevesi, assembly GCF_963930625.1. Classification (NCBI taxonomy): domain Eukaryota; kingdom Metazoa; phylum Chordata; class Mammalia; order Artiodactyla; family Cervidae; genus Muntiacus; species Muntiacus reevesi. Next base: position 82,313,473 of record NC_089254.1, on the reverse strand, counting down.
ATGAGTGGCCATTCATTGCTTCCTTGTTGCATTCACCTTTTGATATCCTTCATTGATGTGAGATATAAATTAGTTTGTGTATCTTTTTTTTTTTAACATGTGATTCTGAAGACCCTTCAGCTTGAATTATATACTTCTTCCATCCACAAATATGGCTGAAAGTTGAACTTGACATGGATCAATATGATCTGGGCTAAATATCTAAATGTGACTGATTATGTTAGCATCATGTCTACAGATCAATATTGAGTTTTATTATGAGCTGGACCCTATAATTGGGTGTAATCAATAAACTTTTGTCTCCTTTCCTATTGCAATTTTAGGGTTGGACCATCTAGGTTTTTAAAAACTATATTTAGCTTACATTTAGGACTGTGCTGCTTGTGATGACTAGAAATGAGATCTCTCTGTGAATTTTAAGGAACAATGGAGGCTTAGCTCAACCATTGTGAGGAGAGCCCACTTTTATCTTGATAGCTGGTTGCTTGCCCAATATGCGCAACATCTCTTAGGGAGCTAATGTAGTAACACCCCAGCACTCCTTTGGGGTGGTGTGTGGCTCGCTGTCTCTATCGTTAGTAAAGAACTCACATTGAAGACTTTGACAAAACATACCATTAATGAAGGCAATCATAAAAGCTTGCCTTTTGATAAACCCGCAGGGTCTACAGGCGTTGAAAGATGCAATCTGTGAAGAACAATAAATTTGAGCCTTTGATTGAAGTGCCATTTGGGATGTTGTGCTTTGTCTGCATATTTGCACAAGCATGATGTTCCCTTTTTCATGTCTCTTAAACTTGAAGCCTGGAAGCATTCATTGCCATTTCTACATTAAAGTTGGTCCCATTAAGAGCTCCCTACAAAAAAAGGCTGGAAGTGATCCAGCTGAAGCAAGTGTGTTCATTTCTGCCCTAGTTTGCCATTTGGAAAGCAGGCTTCTAGCCATCGTTGTCATTTTTTTTTTTTTATGAATAGTCCTGGGCTGTTTTCCAGCTCAGTAAATATATACTTAAAATGTATCAACTTTTCTTAATATTAGGGGGGGTGAGATTATTTCTGTGGTAGATATTTGAAGTAGCTGTGAATGAAAATATAATTCCCTCCTTCCAACTGATTGGCAAGTTTTTCCCTATCATTTTTATTTAGGCTACAAAAAATATTGTATTTTATGGGTTTTGCTGAATTCGTGGCCTCTTACTTTATGTAGAGCAGAGTATTTATCTGTTATGATGGGACACTCATTTTGTGTTGTTCAAGAGCCTTATTTGCTCTTATTATTAAACCAGAAAAATAAAGGTCCATACTTTTCTGAATTCACAGATGCAGACCGTTTTCAGAAACACGGTATGGATGAGTTTATTTCTGCGAACCCCTGCAAGCTGGACCACGCCTTCCTGTTTAGAATACTCCAGAGGCAGACTTTGGATCATAGACTGAACGATTCCTATTCTTGCTTGGTTAGTACAAATCTATCTCATCCCCTATAGGTTAGAGTGAGAGATTTTTTTAAAGTGAGAAATACTTGTTGTGAAGCAGCCTTTTATCCCTGACTCATTTAATAACTATAGTTGGAGTTAGGGATAAAGGATTCCAATCGATTGCTTCCCAATTTGAAAATTATACACTTGAAGATCACTGCTGTGCCACTCAATAGCCAGGAGAAAGGACTCGAACAGACGCTGAACTGTGGTTTCTTGGTCCCTCTGGAGAAGGTGAAATGAAAATAGAAGGCTTTACTAAAGACTAAAGCAATAACCTCTGTGATAGGATTTACTAACACCTATACAGACATTTTAAGGTTTAAATTCTGCTCACCAAATGGTGATACCATTCTCTCATTGCTACAAAGACTACCTAAGTGACAGGTGAGAGAAACCGTGTAATAAACAATATGATGATGACTTGTGTAACAGAGGAAAGCTTTAGTTTTATCTAACCCTCCAAAAATAATTGGAATTATTTTATTTAAAAAAAGGCATTAAATTGAGTAGCTAAAATGCTCCTTTGTGTTTAAACCAGCCAAATTTGGGATGCAAGGTATAATTTACAATTAGGAGGGAAGGAATCCTTGACTCCTTAGAATGTGTGCATGACACTATAGCCTAAAAATCTCTTGTGCCTTTAAATCCAAGGATTTATTTTGTTGGTGGCAATTCCTCTGAAATTCCTCTGGCCAGAATCTCCATGTTCCTATCACCTCTTAGTCTCTTGGCTATTGAACATGGTAGCTGCATGCAATAAAGTTACACTCTCTCTAAGATTTTAGACAGAACATACTCTAAGCTCATCAGAGATGTTTCAACAGACAGGAAGAAATGGAACAACTTACTGCCATGATCATACTGATGTTCATTAATTTATTTATAGACTCACTATTAAGTACCTGTTATTCAGCATGCAGTTGTATAGCTTAAACCAAATCCAGCACAAACTTTATAATTAGAGAGTAAAAAAAGTCATCACAAAACCCTTATCTATCTTTCTGGGGACAAGCACACATAGATTGATAATCAACAGGAACGCTTTCCTCTTGGATTCCACTCCATGGGGTTAGTTCTTAAAATGTCAGAAAGTCGTTTTGATCATGTGGATGACCCCACAGGCCATATGGAGTGTGAGGAGAACTCTACAGTGGATTACACTGTACCTCGAGGGCAGGTGTGATTAGAAAGAGCATTTGAGCTCATGATGACCTTGGATGTTAACTTGACTCAGCAGCTGATCTGCACTGTGGTCTTGAGCAATTCACTGAACACCTCTCAACTTTAGCTTCTGTATCTATAGCATGGAATCATAATAACTAGAATGCATGATAGTTCTAAATATTAAAGATATATAGAGCATGTCTAGTACAGTGCCTTCACCATCACCACAGTATTGTTCTAGTGTTTTTTTCTCTTCTTTTAAAATTTTTTATTTAATTTTAGTGCATTTTATTTTTATCTCATCTTTCTGCATTTCACAATCTTTTCTGTCTCTTTCGTGATTATACTGGCCCTTTTGAAAACTCTGCATCCCCCCTTCTTTCTCTTTTTTTATCTTGAATTAATCCATATAATCCACTGAAATATTTTGTAAACCAACTCCCCCTAACCTGGCCCTGTCTTGTTAACCAAGCGCATATACCGACTCTAACATCTCTTTTCAAGAGAACCAGAAACTATTGCTATAAGACATTAACTTTTAAAAAAAAAAAAAAAAAAAAAGACATTAACTTTGTTATATTTGTCATTGAAAGACAGTAGAGTGATAACAATGCCAAACTATTTAAATACCCAAATAATAATTTAAATACCACTGCTAAAACTTACTGAAATTCTCTCAGTTCACTTTATACAGTGCTTTTGGAAACTAGGTGATTTCAGTTATCGGGTCTGCTTTGCCATTTTCTTTTTAATTGATTCATATAGAGATTGAAGTTTGTTGGAAGGTTATTGTTTGCAACCCACATTTTAGATACCATGAATAAATTTGACTAATTGTGCGTGACAGCGGAAAAGAGCAGGTTGCCCCTGCCTCACTTGGCAGTAAAGAAAGGATGGTGTTAAGCTGTCAGTGGCCCAAACCAGTTCCAAAATCGATGGCATTTGCTGTTTTAAAAACAATAGGAAACATACTGCTAATAGAAGAAAAAAAAAAATTGTCAAAAGACACTAACGCGTTTTTTGCTTACAATACCTAATAGGGCCTGCAGAAAAGTGAATTCTGGTGCAAGAAAAATAATAATTTTTTTCTGTTGTTGTTCTTCCTTTTGCAGGGGTGGTTTAGTCCTGGCCAGGTCTTTGTGTTGGATGAGTACTGTGCCCGTTACGGCGTGAGGGGCTGTCACAGACATCTCTGCTACCTTACAGAACTGATGGAACATTCGGAGAACGGTGCTGTCATTGACCCAACCCTGCTCCATTACAGCTTTGCATTCTGTGCCTCTCACGTGCACGGCAACAGGTATTTTTACTTGCAAACACACAGTGAAATGTGGAGGGTTGAACTTGGGAAGAGAGAAAAACGTGCTTTGCCATCATCACCTAGTAACAGATTTTAAATAGCAAACACTTCTTGCAAGAGGGGAAAAAAAAAAAAAACCCACAAAGGAAAAATGTACATCAGTATGCTGTTGATTTAGGTGGGCTGATTTATGTGTCTTTTTGCCATTAAAACCACTTGAAACCCAGAGAGAGTGTCTGTAAGATTAGAAGGTGCCTTTTAGTTCTTATGTACCATCTGGTACTAGGATCTGCCTCGCCTGAGTGTCCTCTGAATTTCTATTGTAATGCATATATATGTCTGGGTAGGGTTTGTGGGCAGGTTTGTGAATACCTAATGATTCTTGCTTTTCCATGGTGGAATGTGTTCATTGATAAAGCGAGATAATGATGGGTTGATGTAGGTCCCTTCCCAGCCCCTTCCCTGATCCACACTTGAAGAACGGGTATCCCCTTTTAGCACTCTGAGCCAGTCACGTCACCTCTTATTTTACCAAAATGACAAAATAGCATGTAACGCAGGCCCCCACAACTATGTATCTCTTAACTTAAGTCTTTGTTTTATATTATTTACTCTCTTCTGGCAGCCTCTTTCCAGGGAAACTTTGCTAGCAGGGGCTCCTCCCATAAAGGAGGTAGCTCTTACCTTTGTACCTTGCCTCAACCGTTCTTTCATCATCACCTCTTTGTTTTCTTTATGTATTTATACATATATGTGTGTGTGTGTGTATGTGTGTGTGTGTGTGTGTGTGTATTTTGGCTGTGTCGAGTCTTAGTTACAAGCTCACTAGTTTTGACACACTTGGTCTTGGTTGCCCCCAGACTTGTGGGATCTTAGTTCTCCAGTTAGTTAGTTAGTTAGTTCAGTCGATCAGTTGTGTCTGACTCTTTGCGACCCCATGAATCACAGCATGCCAGGCCTCCCTGTCCATCACCAACTCTTGGGGTTTACTCAAACTCATGCCCATCGAGTCGGTGATGCCATCCAGCCATCTCATCCTCTGTCGTTCCCTTCTCCTCCTGCCCCCAGTCCCTCCCAGCATCAGGGTCTTTTCCAATGAGTCAACTCTTCGCATGAGGTGACCAAAGTACTGGAGTTTCAGCTTCAGCATCAGTCCTTCCAATGAACACCCAGGACTGATCTCCTCTGGGATGGACTGGTTGGATCTCCTTGCAGTCCAAGGGACTCTCAAGAGTCTTCTCCAACACCACAGTTCAAAAGCATCAATTTTTCAGCACTCAGCTTTCTTCACAGTCCAACTCTCACATCCATACATGACCACTGGAAAAACCGTAGCCTGAACTAGACAGACCTTTGTTGGCAAAGTAATATCTCTGCTTTTTAATATGCTGTCTAGGTTGGTCATAAGTTTTCTTCTAAGGAACAAGCATCTTTTAATTTCGTGGCTGCAGTCACCATCTGCAGTGATTTTGGAGCCCTCTCAAAGAAAAGAATGTTAAGGGATAGTTTACATTTTCTAAGTATGATTATCCTGTCAAGCTACCTTTCCATTGTTCTCTTCATCTTCCCCACGAAACGCCTCTCACCATTTCCCACATTTGGCTCCCAGCTCCTCACTTTGCTGATGAGCTTACTTAAACTGGATCTCCTTCTCCAGCTTCACCCTCTTGACTCTCATGGGAATGTCAGTGCTGTGGAATTCATAAGTTCCTGTGCTTCTGGTAAAGGCTGCTCATTTTCCCCAGTGTAGCTATTTTATCTCTCCTCTTTTTATTTTATTTTTTTTCTGTCACTTCTTTTGTTAATAATTTCTGTTTCTCTAGACCCCAAGTGTGGCATGGTGTTTTGTTTTTATATCTGTTCTTTTTATTTTTTTTTTATATCTGTTCTTGAACTTGCTCTCTCATCCTGAGAATTTTTTTCTACTTCAGTGAAAAATTCTACCTTGGTGCTCTTGCACTTTCCACAGCTTTAATGCTGACCTCTCTTTATACAGATAATTCCAAATAAATTATTCTCCTAAGCTATAGGTCTCTGTCTGCAGCTGGCAGCTTGACTATTCTGCTGATGCTTTAAAGTCTCCATGTTGAAAATTAAATCCATCATCTCATGAAGCCAGCTCCTATACCTCTCTGAGCTCCGAGCAGAGTGCCTGACAAAAAGTAACACCCGAGCACAAAATCTAAGTCTTCAGTAAACATTTGATGAATGAATGAATGACTTCATTATTTGTGTTAATGTCTTTTCCAGTAACAGCCTATCCATCTTCCATTTGTCTTTTCCTTTTATTTCCCTGGTGGCTCTGCCTGTATTGTAGAGACCTCAGTTTGATCCCTGGGTGGGGAATATCCGCTCAAGAAGGGAATGGCTACCCCACTCCAGTATTCTTTCCTGGGAAATCCCATGGACAGAGGACCCTGGCAGGCTATAGTTCATGGGGTCGCAAGGAGTCAGACACTACGAGCGACTAACACTAACTACACAGTTTAATCATTTTTCCTGTTACTCCAAATTAAACCCTCTGCACGCAGCAAACTTTGAAGGTTTGGGTGAGATGCCAGGGCAAGCATGAGACAGTCGGGATAACCGGATGACTAATCTTTGATAGGCAAAGTTAGGGGCTGTTGTAGTAAAAACAGTTTCTTCTCTCTCCAGGCTCTATCTTAATTCCTCCTGACCAATGGGTGTCAAAAGCTAGGCCTCCAAGTTTAGGCAGAAGTCTGAAATGTAAGAGGATGAGAAGGTTGCAGTGAAATAGACATTCTCGGAGAGCACAATAGGATCAGCATGTTTTAGTCATTAACACAGAAAGGTGAAATTAAAGTGAGAACATTAAGTGGAAAATTTAGCTAATGTGCCCCTGAAAATGCATGTGTTTGAGACACATGTTAATGGAAAGTTACTGAGATAACTGGGAGCTCCTGCCAGCACATGGGAGGCAGCGTGATTTAAATCTGTAGGTTGCCGTAGTTACTTCTATTCTATAAACTGTTGTTTTTCTTATGATGGTACACTGTAAGTGCAATGTAAGGTATGTTTATATGTTCACGCATATATTATACTTACTATTACACATTAAGGGCTTCCCTGGTGGCCCAGACTGTAAAGAGTCTGCCTGCAGTGCCGAAGACCCAGGTTCATTCCTTCAGTCAGGAAGATCCCCTGGAGAAGGGCATGGCTACCCACTCCAGTATTCTTGCCTGGAGAATTCCATGGCCAGAAGACTCTGGCAGAGAGTCAGACAAGACTGAATAACTAACACTTTCACTTTTCATTACACATTAAATCCATTTCCCAGGTTAAAATGTGTACTTATGCAGGTATCCCTGGGTGGTGTTTTAGAATAGTCAGTTTCAGTGGTCAATAGTCAGTTTCTGATTCAGCAGTTAGGTCAGATATATCTTAAAAAAGAAGGAGTATAGATTTTAGGGAAATTTGAACCTCAGTTTAGGGTAAAAATGTTCCAAGATGACCTTAAAGGCATAACACTTTATATAATGTTTAGAGTCTAACAGATGTCACTCAGAAATGTCATGCTGTCACAATGAAAGAATTAAAAGAGGCAGAAGATCTCTACTGGAACCTTGGCTCTGAAACATGCAAACTGAGCCATGTTGCGCAAATCATCTAACCTTTCTGAAACTGGGCATTATCATATAGAAAAAGGGAAATACTAAGGTGAAGATCCTGGGTAATTATAAAGTACAATATCAATATTGATACTGTACATTATTCTAATATGTTTCCCTTTGGCAGCCAGCCAGAAGCATGTGAATTGTGAGAGGAAGAAAAATGTGAAAAATAAGTAGTTTTGCAGGGCTTCCCTGGTAGCTCAGCTGGTAAAGAATTTGCCTGCAATGCAGGAGACCCTGGTTCAATTCCTGGGTCAGGAAGACCCCCTGGAGAAGGGATAGGCTACCCACTCCAGTATTCTTGGGCTTCCCTTGTGGCTCAGCTGGTAAACAATCTGCCTGCAATGCAGGAGACCCTGGTTCAATCCTTGGGTTGGGAAGATCCCCTGGAGAAGGGAAAGGCTACCCACTCCATATTCTGACCTGGAGAATTCCATGGACTGTATAGTCCATGGGGTTGCAAAAAGTTGGATACAGCTAAGTGACTTTCACTTTCACTGCAGGCTCAGTCGAAATATTTCAGTGTGTATGTAATTACACTCTTAATTTCTTCACTGATGGAACGTTCTGGATTTTAGCAACCTCCTCTTGTGAGAATAAACTTCTCTCATCCCTGTCTGTGGCGTCTGATACTTATCCAGACTTCCATTAAAAATACCGTCAATGTCAAGTCTAACTTTTCTACAGCATTGGCCAGATTCTCTCTTGATCATTTTTCCTTCTGTCGAGACACAGCCTCAAAGAGTCACTTTGCTCTGAGGCACCTGAACTGCCTCTGTCAAAAATTCAGAAGAAAGGAAGACTGTCTTTTGTTCAGGATGGACACGAAGGACAGCAGTGCTGTCTGGCTCTGAACCGTTTCCAGGAGTCCATCCTGTCACAAGGCACTCAGCACCGTAGGCATGTGCATTCCCCGCAGACCCAGCATCTCCGAATAGCACTCTGAGTGTTCCAGGAGTAAGAGAACAGAGTTCAACAGACGAGATCTGGCTGGTACTAAGACCCAAGGAAGAGGAGAAAAGGAAGGAAGACAGAGAAAAGTGAGTCAAGGACGGAAGCCAACCCACTCCTGCGGATGCGGCATGCTTGCCTCACATGGTCGTGAAGAACACGGCCCCACACTCAGCCTCGGCGCCACTCAGGACTGTCAGCCAGGAGAAAAGAGACTTCAGAGGCAGTGCCTGTCGGGTGGAGCTCTAGGCTGACGTGTGCAGGCTTAGACATCCTGGTTTCGTAAGTCAGGCTGAGGGTGGAGAAATTAAAAAGCACAGAAGGGCTTTGTGTCCCTGTTTCATGTGAGAGATGCAGCGGAGACGCTGCCTTGTGTGATCTCGTCGGGCCATCTTTGAGCTGCCGTCTACCCAACAAAGGCCAGCTCAGCTGTGCAGGCTTTCACGTCCAGGAAGGACAATGTGACTGCAGTTTATGTGTAAAGCGATCCCTGCTTTCTGTGGATTCCAGATCATACCACAGAGTAGGACGCAACCTTCACAGGTATCAAATCATCGTATCATGATACCTCTGTCTTCAGAGATGATGACATTTCCTCTTACCTGTCAGTTTGGAAATCATGCCTCAACTTCCTGCCTCTCATTTTAGAGGCAGGGCTGCACATTTTGAGTCAAATCATAGAAAATTGCCTCAAATAGTCTCATTGGGAATTTTCATTACCATGTCTTAATTCTGCTCTTTTGATATATGAGTTAGAGAAATTAAGTGTAAGTATCACACCCATTATGAATCTAGAGACGCACTTCTGGGACAGGGGAGCAAGCGGATAAAATATCATAGCAAGGTGAAATTTACACCATGTGGCTGACCTGACGGATTTTATCCCAGGTGCTACTTGTGTAGAAGCAGAAAGGACAGTTAGCAATGAGGGCCTTTTAAAAACACACTGAGAAACTATTATTGATTCTGTCAGAAACTATATTACAACCCAAATCTGCCTCAATCAGACTTTCCAACAGAAATACCTAGAACTACCCAACCTGGAGTTCAGTACCAACTATAATTATGCCTTTTAAAATAAGACAGAGTCCGAAAGTGAGCAAGGAGCAGAGAGATTTACTATGTTGAAAAGAGCACTGAGCTAGCAGTCAGCACATCTGTCTTCTTGCCCAGGTTCCCCCACTTTTCAGCTATTTTTCTTGGAGCAGTTGGTCCTGTCTGAGCCTCAGTTTCCCCATCTGTTCCTTGTGACTAATATCATCAATTTTGCCTACCCGATACAGTGACTAAATAGGTCAAATATGATTATGTAAACACTTTGTAAGTGATAGTATATCACTTAAATATCAAGCAGTGATATTTTGCATAGGATATGGTAGTTAAAGGGCTTCCCAGGTGGCGCAGTGGTAAAGAATCTGTCTGCCGATGCAGGAGATGCAAGTTTGATCCCTGAGTCAGGAAGATCCCCTGGAGGAGGAAATATCAACCCACTCTAGAACTCTTGCCTGGAAAATTCCACAGACAGGGGACCTGGAGGGCTGCAATACATGGGGTCACAAAGAGTCGCACACAACTGGGTGACTGAGCACGCACACACACACAGAGTAGTTAATAAGCTCGAGGGCATGTCTCTGTAAAAGACTGACAGTGCAAAGCTGGACTTGATCGTGGTATCAAGTAGCTCACTCTACACAAGTCTCACGCAGGAAGATGAGACTGGGAAAGCCTTAAACAGGTGCCTCACTTCATCTACTGTCCATGATCATTAGAAGGAGCCACAGGGAGGTTCTGGGATCTCTTCCCCCACGTTCCATCCCAGCCCCTCCTGTTGCTGGAAAGCCCTGAGGGTCTAACAGGGCAGCCACATGGACAGCCGAAGCAGGAACCAGGTACCCCATCACCCAGGGTGAGTAAGTTACCAGCTGCACCTTGCGGCAATAATTACCAAGGCCACGTAATCAATTTTCTTTCTTGTCACTCCACACCATTCATGCACAGCAAACAACTTTTTTTTTCCCTAAAGCAATGCATTAAATAGCCTACTGAACGTAAATCACTGCATAAGAAATAAGACAAAAGGATTTTTCAGTATGCCTTAAAATAGCAGTCCCCAGATTTTTTGGCACCAGGGACTGGTTTCATGAAAGATAACTTTTTCCACGGACTGAGGGAATATAAGCCATGGGGGAGCGGCTGTAAAGACAAATGAAACTGCACTCTCTCGCCCGCTGATCACCTCCTGCTGTGCAACCCAATTCCTAGCAGGCTATGGACCAGTATCATGGGTTGGGGACCCCCATGTTAGAATATAGATCAAGTTAACAATGAAGAGAAGCAAGAGCTGCTTTTCTGGTGTAGCTTTTCATAAGTTTAGGGCCTTTCAAGGCTTTTAGCATCTAAAATGTGGAAGAAGAGAGTTTGAAGTCTCTAGTTGTATCTTGGTGTAGTTTTCTAACATGCTAAGGTTTTTAAAGAATATAGTATGTGATGCTGTTGTGTTAAAAACGATCCAGTGAAACAGAATACATATATATATATCCGTCCGAACCATTTGCTATTACTATTGCAGGTCAGTTCGGTACTTTAACCCTGTGTTGTATATGTATGCTAACCCATGAGTTCATACTGATATCTCTGCCTCCAGTCCAGTACACCAGAGTTCTTATTAGCCATCCTTTCTTGCTTATTCATAACTTTTCTCTTCGGCAGTGAGAAACTTGGCTTCCACCATCCCATCCATTTACTTATTTGTTCAATCCCAGTATATGTGTAAAGCAGTTTCAAAATTCACCAACTAGAGTACTTTGTGTACAGGTCCTTCAGTCACTGAGCTTGGAGTTTCCAATCAAAACTGTCTTCCAAGGTTCAATATGACACTTCCTTTCCTCCCTCCCTCTCTCTAGTGAGGTTCTGTCATATAATACAGTTAGAGTCACTTGCACAATATGCATTCCATCCTAGGGTCCCTCAGCATCCTAGTTGATATAGAACTTTTTTTTTCTCTTTACACTTATATAAAGTCAAGTCATTCTTTTGCTGTGTGGTTCTTACAGTTCTGTCAGTTTTGACAGATACATTAAGCCATATATTCACTACCCTAATGCCAGTTCTGTCACCCTAAAAGTTCCCCTGCATGCTCCCTTCTATAGTCAACCATTTCATTAAATTTTGTCTTTAAGTTTATTATTCCTTCCTTCTACTTTCTTGGATTATTTTTTTCTACCTTCCTAAATTAACTCATTAAATTCCTAAATTTAACTCTTTAATAGTCATCTTTTCTTCTTTTTCTAAAATAAATATTTAAGGTTCAGTTTCCACTAAGTACTGCTTTTGTTACATATATGCATTTTGATAATGTATCTGATTAAGATTCATTGTAGGTAATTCTAACTTTCCATTATAATTTCTTCTTAGACACAGTTATTTATAAGTATATTTTAGAATTTCTACAATAGTGAATCTCTTTTGGTTAGATTCTTGAAAATTCATTTCTAACTTAATTTCTTTGTGTTCAGAGAAGGTAATTCATGTGATATTGATTCTTCATAACTAGAGACTCCTTTATAGCCAATTATGTGTTAAATATTATAAATGTTTCATCTTGCTTGAAAAATATGTATATTGTGTAGCTTGGTGGGGCAAGCAGGTGTTGTGTGGTTCAAATCTTCCAAACTCTTACTGATTTTTTGCCTACTTGATCTGTGAGGTTATAACCAAGGTGAATGGAAAGCTGCCACTGCAGTCGTGGTTTCTTCCTCTGCTTCTACCAATTTTTGCTTTGTAATTTGAGGCTGTTTATTAGGTACTTTCAGGTTTAAAAATTATTAAATCTTCTGGCAGATGGCAATTATTCTCATGATTTAGTGACCCTTTTCATAATTAATAATGTATTTTATGTTAAAATTTTTTTAGATGATTATTAGCGTAGCCTTCTTTTCGCATTTGTCTGATATATGTTTATTCTTTTAGCATCATATTGACACGGCTGTACTCTTATGTCTTATAAATAGCAAACTAGATTCTGATTTAATTATCCAGTATAATATTTTCTATTTGTAATCATTTTAGCTCATTTACAATTACCAGATGTATCAATATAAGTAAATGCATTTCTACCATTTTATTTGAGATCTTTTTGGCTCATGTTTCTAAGCTTTCTGTTTCTTGCCTCCTTTTTGTTTCATACAGGTTATTTTCTTTTTTTTTTCCTCCTCATTTACAATTTTCACCATTTGAGATTTTGCCTTGTATATTGCTAAAATTTTAAATCTTACACTAATCAGCAAATTTCCTCTCATTCTGGAGAGTGGAGAGTGCAGAGGCCTTAGAATATTTGCGTGTGACTTAACACACTTATGCTGTCTAGTAGTTTAATTGTATCCTTACTTGTTTTCTACTCTTAAGCATTAGGCATTATTTTTATTGTTTTTATTATTTTATACTCAATACTTGCTTCAATTTAGAAATTACATTCTTCCCAAAGTATATTCTTAAAATAGAATACCTATAGATCACTAATTTTTATTTGGAGTTATCTTTGTTTCATTGACATGTTTGAAAGAAAATTTTGCTTGTTGTACATTCTACTTTGTTATTTTCTCTCCAAACTTTGAAGGTAGCACTCCATTTTCTTCTGGCTTCCTTTGTTAAGTAGGCTTCATTACCATTTTTATAAGGGGAATTTAACTTAAGACTTTTAAGATTATTTTGTTTTTTATGTTTTGTGGATTAACTGTTGTATTTCTACATATGGATTTCTTTTTAAAGAATTCTGTTTGGGATTTTTGTGGGTTTCTGATCCACATGCCCTGATATTGGGTAGGTATAAATTTCTTGTGGAATTTTACCTAGATTGGGATGTGAAGATCCATGCTTGTCAGCAGTTCTGGAATGTTGTAATCTCTTTAAGTATTGTCTCCCCTCTAAACTTGCTTTCTCTTAAATGCCAATTAACCATGTATTGGGCATTTTATCTTCTATATCTCTAAATATGTCTGATAGATATTCTATCTACTTATTTCCCTAGCTTCATTCTGTGTAATATTTTTAGTTCTATCTTCTAGCTCAGAACTCAGCAATTTTTTTCTATAAAGGGCCAGATTGTAAACATAGGACATATTTTGGACTTTATGGGGAATACGGTGTCTGTCACAGCTACTTTATCTTCCTGTAGAGCAAAAGGAGTCAATGGACCGTATGTAAATGAATGCGTGTGGCTTGTGTTCTGTACAAATTTTATTCACAAAGACAGGTGGGGGCTGTAGTTTGCTGACCCTTATTCTTCTTCCACGTTTCTCAATAAGCTGTGACACCTGCCTTTTGATCTACTCATTAATTGTGAACTTCCCTTTTCTAGATGTGTTTATCTATTGTTTCTGCTGATGTTTTTGCCATGGTCACTGTTTGCTTATTCTGCTAACAGTTTTTGTAGTAAGCACATATTTTTGGATTAATCTGAGGAAATTCTCATTCAAGGCCCAGGTTGAGAATGCTTTCTTCCCAAAAGGACTTGCTCTTGTTTTCGTTTAGTGATAGGAGGTGCTACAGGAGTTCTCTTATTTTCCATCTTAGAGATTCCTCAATTGCACGGGTGGTACCCCATTTATGAAGTCAGGCATGTGGTGCATATTCTCAGGAATGACTCTTTTTATTCAGCCTATAGATGTGGTAGAAACAGACTGATTTCCTTGTTTGCTCTCCTTTGCAAGGATATTTATTTTCTAGCCCATCCTTTCACTGATGGTATAGCCCATTCAAGTGTCCCATTTTTTGCAGGCATCTCAGGTTCAGCAGCCCCTAGAGATGGTCTCTGACTCATGGTGCATCCATCCCCTTAAACATAGCCATGAAAGTGAAAGTCGCTCAGTTGTGTCCGACTCTTTGTGACCCCTTGGACTATACAGTCCATGGATTTTTCCAAGTCAGAATACTGGAGTTGATACCCTTTCCCTTCTCCAGGGGATCTTCCCAACCCAGGGATCGAACCCAGGTCTCCCACATTGCAGGCAGATTCTTTACCAGCTGAGCCACAAGGGAAGCTCAAGAATACTGGGGTGGGTAGCTTATCCCTTCTTCAGTGGGTATTCCCGACCCAGGAATCAAACAGGAATCTCCTGCATTTCAGGCAGATTCTTTACCATCTGAGCTATCAGGGAAGCCCTGAACATAGCCGTAGACCTCCTTGAAATTGACATTTGCCTCTGAGGTAGCTCTGATGTTCACATTCCCCTTCAGTTTCCGCTCCTAGTTCATTTTTTATTTTCCTGCCCTTATGAGAATTTTTTACTTTCTTGTAAGTATAACATAACACTTACCAGTATACCTGTTGTAATTTATTCAGTGTTTAGGTGCTTTGCAATGAAGAAGGATTTTTGGAGTATCGTGTCAGCCTACTAGGAGCAAAAATTATGTGATAAAACTTGCATTTTGAGAAAAATATTTGAATATCTCTAAGGAGAACCTCCTGAGACCCTCTCCCTAATCCTTCTGTTTCAAGCAGCACCTGATCAACTGCTGCTCATCCATTGTATCTCTGCTTAAATATCGTTCCCAAACTACATCCTTACCTAAAATTCAAATTACACCAGAGCTTTGTGTTTATGTCCTTCTTAATGTAAGGTACACTTGCTGTCTGATTTTTCTGTTTTATGCCTTTCCCTATTATAAACTCTACTAAGGCAGGAGACATTTCTGTTAGGTTTATATTTTGTCCCTAGGACCTGGCCAGTACTCAGTAAATATTCATTGAGTAAGTTAAATGAATGACATTGGACCATCTATTTACAGATTTTATAGGTGACATGTTGGGACACTTCATAAATACAGCTCACAATTAAGTGTTCTTAATGAATCAGTTGCAGTGAATTTTATGGCCTTTGGAAAGACCCCATATAACTAGCAATATTGTGTCGCTTTGCTGCATAGAAATCAATGACTTAAAACAGTGAAATACCCTTTTATATATAAAATTGAAAGTGATTATAACAAATGATAAAAGACCACAGTTGATAAGGTTAGAGGGAAATTAATAATTTCTTATGCTGTGGGTCAGAATGTAAGCTGATAAGTGCTTTCTTAAGAAGCAGTTTTGCAATATATATCAAATGCCTGCAAATGTCATCTTATTTGTCCTAACTCAGGCTACTATGACAAGATATCATAGACTATGTGGCTTAAAGAACAGAAATGCATTTTCTAACAGTTCCAGAGACTAGAAGTCTGAGTTCAGGATGCCAGTGTGCTTGGGTTCTGAAGAGGACCCTGTTCCTAATTTGCAGATGATTGCCTTCTCTCTGTGTTCTTACAGAAGAGAGAGAGAGAAAAAGACTCACTCTTCCTCTTTAACAAAGCAACCAATCCAATAAGATTTGTGTCCCAGCCCTAAGACCTCATCCCACCATGCTGCTGCTGCTAAGTCACTTCAGTCGTGTCCAACTCTGTGCGACTCCATAGATGGAAGCCCACCAGGCTCCCCCGTCCCTGGGATTCTCCAGGCAAGAACACTGCAGTGGGCTGCCATTACCTTCTCCAATGCATGAAAGTGAAAAGTGAAAGGGAAGTCGCTCAATCGTGTCTGACTCTTAGCGATCCCATGGACCGCAGCCCACCAGGCTCCTCCGTTCATGGGATTTTCCAGGCAAGAGTACTGGAGTGGGGTGCCATTGCCTTCTCCGCATTCCACCTTAAGTACTACCTGAAAGACCTGTCTCCAAATACAGTAATATTGAGGGTTGGGACTATAGCTTATGAATTTTTAGGGAAATGCATTTTGATCCATAGCACCATTTAACTCAACAATGTACTTTCAGGAATTTATCCCAAGGAAACAATCAGAGGTTAAAAATATGTAGTGTAAGATTGGTTATTGCAGCAGTATTTATGGTCTAAAAAATGGAAAAAGTCTAAATTTCTACTAATGGGATATTGGATAAATAGATTGTGGTATATCCATATAATGAAATACCATACTTCCATTAAAAAGCATATCTTAGGACATTTAAATGATGTGAGAAGATGTTTATACTTCATTAAAACAATCAAATTATGCATCAGAATGTGCAGTATATGTATAGATTTATAGAAAGAAGACTGGGTTATATTTAGAAAATGACATTACCAGTTGTTTCTGATTGGGGCATTTACAAAAATTTTTGTCTTTGTGTTTTTCTGAATTCTCCTCCTAAATTATGGTGTATGTATAGTTCTTTACTATTTTTAAAAGTTATTTTTTAAAATAATATTAGGTTTTGATTAGATATAATACTTATGTCAGAGAACACTGTTAACCTTAATTCTCTTTATTTTTATTTTAAAATCCTCTCAATATTTTATTTTTCTTAAACTCAAGAATTGTGTGCAATAGTGATTTTAGTTTGGTTCTAGGAGAGGCCAGTTATGAAATACTTGATAGCCATCCTTTACCTGTCTGTCTATCACTACTTTACCACAAAAACGAAGTCACAAAATTGCATGTCTTCATAGTGTCAAATTCCTGCTCTTTTTGTAGAAGTATCTAAAACCTCCAAAGAAAATAGCATACAGTTGGAAATTCACATATGGAAAGGATTAGGATGGAGGAGGGTTTGGAAAAAGAGAATATGATTTTTAAATTTCATTTCCAAGATATTTGCACCTATAAAATTGGTTTCTTCTATTTCAGTGAATGTATAGGTGTAGAATTAATATCTGCTTCTAGATATTTAAAATTTCAGGGGAAGTGAAAGAACACTGATTATGTATTGTATGACCGTCTAAATGATATATCCTTTTGTTTGAAACAATAGGAGGTATTATAGGTTAGAGAACAAAAATGAGAGGTTACTGTTTTCTCCCTCAGCTTCCACCATTTCTCATTCTCGCACTGTGCCTTTCTCGTTTTTTTCATTCTGTTCACAAATGGATATTGGTGGGAAATACACGAAGTACAAAGTGACTTTTACCTGCTGTGCTGCAGGCGGAATTGACAACTCAGAAAGACCACCCTCCAGGCGTCTCTCCCTTCTCACTCTCTCCGGTGGAAGCCAGGATGTCATATATCCCTCATCAGAGAGGCCAGGTGAAAAGCAGCCAGTAAGAAACTCAGAAGCACCATGAACTTTGCATTTGCCTACTCGTTACTTGTAAAATATCTTTTACCACAAGCCACCAAACTGCCAGGATAAGCAAACTTCCCTTAGGAGTTGGGGAAGGGAGGGGTGTGTGAGGAGGGAAAGGAAATCTCATCAGTTTACCAGACTTTTCTATGCAGTATTAATTCCTGGTGTATTTATTCAGCCCACAGATTTCCCAGGCACTTTGTTGCAGGTGGTATGCCCACTGCTAGAGATTATAAAGCCAAGGGCACATTTATGCCTTAAATATCTAGACACTGCCCTGATGATGAAAGTGCTTAAGGGAATAGCCATAGGCCTGACCTTGTGGTCAGCAATAAAGAATCCATCTGCCAATGCAGGAGACGTGGGTTCAATCCCTGGTCTGGGAAGATGCCACATGCCTTGGAGCAGCTAAGCCCACGTGCCTCAGCTGTCGAGTCTGTGCTCTAGAGCCAGGGCTCGGCAATATTGAGGCCACATGCCACAACTACTGAGGCCCATGTGCCTTAGAGCACTTTTTCTGCAACAAGAGGAGCCACTGCAGTGAGAAGCCCGAGCACCGCAACCAGAGAGTGGCCCCCGCTCATTGCAACTAGAGAAAGCTCGAGTGCAGCAACAAAGAGCCAGCACCGCCAAAAATAAATGTTAAAAAAATTATAAAAAGAAAGAAAATAATCATAGAAATGTTATTGTTTTCATTGAGTATTAGCACAAATGCTCCTCATCCCCAGATGGTGTTTTTTAAGTGGTAATTGTGGGAAGATCCCATGATTGAGTAATCCAGAATGCACCAGTACAGCAAATTAAACCGATTCCTTTACTGTCAACCTTCTCAGACCTCACGGTTGCACTCAGAACCCCAACAAGTTCTCATGATTTGTGGTATTCAAAAATAAAATACATGGGCTGTTTCACCCTTCTTTTTGGGGTTTGTCACAGAACCATTGCTCCTTAAAATATGGTGGTAGCCAGTAAATCATCTTTACTCAAATTTGTGCAGATATAATGGATATTAAAATGCCAGAATTAGTCTGTATTGGTCTTACAGGCCTCTGAAATGTTGTATGATACTGAGAAAAGGGCTACAAAACACATAAACTGTCTGCTGTCCTGTCAAGGGAAGGGAAGCTACCAGATTAGTACATGTCTGAACATTTAGGCAGGTCCCCTCCGTGATATTCTCTCTTCTGCTCAAATACAACTCTGCAACCCAGTTCTGTACTCTTTTCCTCTCAGATCTTTCTTGAAATACAGTGGAATCATCCTTTCCCTAATAAACTAATTTATTACCTGAACTACCCCAAAAGCCATCAAAGATTATAGAAAATGGGTGAGTAATACTGTGCATCCCTCTTGTTCTGCAGTTGTCTTTTCAGAGCATCTGCCTCACTTTAGACCTTGGCTCAATCAGTTAAGAATCTCCCTGCAGTGCAGGAGACTGCCTGTAATTCAGGAGACCTGGGTTCAATCCCTGGATTGGGAAGATCCCCAGTGAACAAAATGGCAGTTCACTCCACTGTTCTTGTGTGGAAATCCCATGGACAGAGGAGCCTGGTGGGCTACAGTCCATGGGATCTCAAGAATCAGGCAGGACTTAGTGACTAAACCACCACCTCACTTAGAGTTTATGTTGCACTCATTATGGAAGGAATTGGTAATCATGACAAGTTGTCACATATACAGAAAGGGTTCTGTTTACTTTAAAATGCTCAATGTGGTGGGAAAAGGCGAGGGTGGGATGTTTTAAGAGAACAGCATGGAAACATGTATATTATCAAGGGTGAAACAGATCACCAGCCCAGGTTGGATGCATGAGAGAAGTGCTCAGGGCTGGTGCACTGGGAAGACCCAGAGGGATGGGGTGGGGAGGGAGGCGGGAGGGGGGATAGGAATGGGGAACACATGTAACTCCATGGCTGATTCATGTCAATGTATGGCAAAAACCACTACAATATTATAAAGTAATTAGCCTCCAACTAATAAAAATAAATGGAAAAAAATAAACATTAAAAAAAAATAAAATGCTCAATGTACCAGATTGATGGATAGTACAAATTATAAAATCCCTTAATTCATGAAGTAATTGAGTGAAATTGATTTTACAGGTCTTAATATGTATAGGATCTATTTTTTGGATGAATCTGCCCTTCAAAAAAGATATTCTGTGTGTGTGTGTATGTACACACAGGCATGCACATGTGCACACATAATGGCTTCTGTAAAAACAGAATATGACCTATAGACAGATCTAAGATCAGTCTACTAAGCATGAATGAATGGCAGAAAGTTCTGTTATACGATTGTTTTTTAAGAATTTTTCAGGTAATAATTAACATAGGCACAACTGCTTGTGGCGTTCAGTTGCTTTTAATGTAATACCAGAAGGAAGTTCTATGTCATAATTCATTTGACAGTATCTTATATTTTAAAGAGTATATCTACTATTGAACTATGCTTTATAATTTATTCATATCTTAAGCTTATTTCTCCTAACACACTATTTTTTTTATTAAAATCATGTAACTTCAATAACTGCAAACCTCAGGAGAACATGAAAATATGTATTAATTCTTGGTACATGAGCATACCCTTCCCTCTCATTGGAACCACTTTAATATATTAAGCAAAGAGTTAAACCCCAGTTAACATTCAAATTAGAAAACTAGTCATCTTTGTTAGAATTTTAAATAACCACATTTTAACATCATTATTATCAATGTCAAAGAGGCAGTGTTATTTTTACTTTTATTATCTCAGGAAAAAAAAAAATCTCTTCTTAAGATCTAAACCACTTCACTTTACTAATAATAGTGTTTAGGTAAACACTAAAAATTTTCTGCTTAGTATAAATGCACAGTAACTTTTGTTAGAGATCTTTTTACCCAGAATTCTTGACTATAATTCCTGCTGCTGTTTGCTTTTCAAAAATTTCCTATTTTACCTAATAGTGCATTATAAGTGAAGATCAGTGTACTGATCTTTTTCCAAATAGTACACGCCATATTAATACTAATAAGTAATAATAATATATATGATATTATTAATTCATGAATTCTTATGATCCTGTATAACTGATATTTTCTATTCTACATCACACTAATTCATATTTTTAGCATTTATATATTGAATGTTAATCATATGCCGGCTACTGTTCAGGGCACTAGTAGTATAGCACAGAGGAGACAAGTGTATAACATGTTAGATGACATCAGTCATCTAATATACAACGGCAAACAATAAAGAGGCCTGTGGAAATGGGAGATGACACTCTTCCATCGGGTGGTTAGAGATGACCTCGTTAATCCTGAGCATGTCACTTGAGATGAGAATGAAGGAAGTGAGAAAGCCACGTGTGTGCCTGGGGAAAGGCTCCGGGCCGGTGGAAGGTTCACCCGAAAGGCCATGAGGCACAGCGCGCTTCCTGTGTTTGGAAACTGGTAGGGAGGCCGGCGTGGCTGCAGAGAAGGGGCTTGTCTTGAGCAGGCAGAGAAGAGCAGAGTGGGCTTTTGGCTTTTACAGTGAGTGTGACCTCTGCAGGGATATGACTCCTGCTTGAAAATGGCTCAAGTAGTGTGCAGCCAATACTCTGATAAAGAAAAGACTGAAAGAGAGGGACGGTGTTCGCTGTAGTCACACTGGGGGGAGAGCCTGCGATGAATGACAGCACCAAGGCGGGCAGCAGAAGTGGTCGGGGTAGTCAGTTCTGAATATGTTTTGAATATGTAGCTGACAAATTAATTTATAAACTGAGCTTGTAAAACTATTGTATTTTAAATCTCCCCTTACCCTGAGTCTACTAGGTAAATGTTCATAAATATGACTGGTTTGAATCTCTCTCAGGCTTCTGTGAGTACCTAGGTTATAATGTATGAAAGAGCAAATTTTAGGATTTTCTTTTGTTAAGGTCTCTTTTAACTGAGTTTACTGATTTGATAGTAGGTATTTTAAATTGTACTGATATTTAAGCTCTCTGTCTTATACAAGTAACAGAAAATGTGTGATGTAAATAAGCATGACATCCGATGAATCATCGAAAAAGCAAAGAGAGTTCCAGAAAAACAACTATTTCTGCTTTATTGACTGTGCCAAAGCCTTTGGCTGTGTGGATCACAATAAACTGGAAAATTCTGAAATAGATGGGAATATCAGACTACCTGACCTGCCTCTTGAGAAACCTGTATGCAGGTCAGGAAGCAACAGTTAGAACTGGACATGGAACAACAAACTAGTTCCAAATAGGAAAAGGAGTACGTCAAGGCTGTATATCATCACCCTGCTTATTTAACTTATATGCAGAGTACATCATGAGAAACACTGGGCTGGAGGAAGCACAAGCTGGAATCAAGACTGCCAGGAGAAATATCAGTAACCTCAGATATGCAAATGACACCACCCTTATGGCAGAAAGTGAAGAGGAACTAAAGAGCTTCTTGATGAAAGTGAAAGAAGAGAGTGAAGAAGTTGGCTTAAAGCTCAGCATTCAGAAAACTAAGATCATGGCATCCAGTCCCATCACTTCATGGCAAATAGATGGGGAAACAGTGGATATAGTGTCAGGCTTTATTTTGGGGGGCTCCAGAATCACTGCAGATGGTGACTGTAGCCATGAAATTAAAAGATGCTTGCTCCTTGGAAGGAAAGTTATGACCAACCTAGACAGCATACTAAAAAGCAGAGACATAACTTTGTCAACAAAGGTCCTTCTAGTCAAGGCTATGGTTTTTCCAGTGGTCATGTGTGGATGTGAGAGTTGGACTATAAAGAAAGCTGAGTGCCAAAGAATTGATGCTTTTGAACTGTGGTGTTAGAGAAGACTCTTGAGAGTCCCTTGGACTGTGAGGAGATCCAACCAGTCCATCCTAAAGGAGATCAGTCCTGGGTGTTCATTGGAAGGACTGATGCTGAAGCTGAAACTGTAATACTTTGGCCACCTGATACAAAGAGCTGGCTCATTGGAAAAGACCCTGATGGTGGGAAAGATTGAGGGCAGAAGGAGAAGGGGAAGATAGAGGATGAGATTGTTGGATGGCATCACTGACTCAATGGACATGAGTTTGGGTGAACTTCAGGAGTTGGTGATGGACAGGGAGGCCTGGCGTGCTGCGGTTCATGGAGTCGCAAAGAGTTGGACACGGCTGAGCGACTGAACTGAAACTGAGAAGGAGTTCCACCGTTGTTGCTTCTCAGATATAGCTTCCATTTTTTATTAGGGGTTTTTTTTATTGCTCTGTATTTTCTTTTTAAACATAGAGGAAGGACTTCCCTGGAAGTCCAGTGGTTAAGACTCCATGCTTCTGTTGCGGGAAGCACAATTTCGATCCCTGGGTGGGGAACTAAGATCCCACATGCCTCATGATACAGCAAAAAAGAAAAAAAAAAGAGGAAAGACAATAATTCATGGGCACTAAAAACCCTGGATTTGGAATGCAGGAGACCTAGATTCAAGTCCAGGCTCCTGTCCTTACAAGCTGTGTGACCTTATGGAAGTCACCTAACCTCCCTGAGCCTCAGTAGCCCCCTCTCTGGGGGACTAGAGAAAAGATTACTGTGTTCAACCTGTGTTGCTATACATATAAGACAGCACAGTACCCAGTGAATTGATAATTACTCTGTTTGTTTTAATAACTGTCATGACAAGATATTAATGACACAGAAGTATTTGCATTTCCTGGGAAGAATAATTTTAGAAAGAGTTGTTACTTTGAAGCTTGACTACAGCAAAGTTGCTGTTTAGGCTCATTTTAGATATAGAAGGCCACCTCATACACCTGATATTTAGTACATAGTCTGGTATATTGGTGTATACATAGCCTGGTATATTGGGTCTTCACTTGTCGCTCAGATGGTAAAGAATCCACTTGCAGTACAGGAGACCCCAGTTTGATCCCTGAGTGGGGAAGATCCCCTGAGAAGGGATAGGTTACCCACTCCAGCATTCTTGGGCTTTCCTGGTGGCTCAGATGGTAAAGAATCCACTTGCAATGTGGGAGACCTGGGTTTGATCCCTGGGTTGGGAAGATTCCCCTGGAGAAGGGAATGGCTACCCACTCCAGTATTTTTGCCTGGAGAATTCCATGGACAGAAGATTCTGGCAGGCTACAATCCATGGGATCGCAAAGAGATGGACATCACTGAGTGACTTTCACTCACTGACATACACACTAAAATAAGGACGTGTGAATAAGAGTAGGTCCAAAATATAAAATGTATTTAACCTGTCAGATGTGTACCTAATTTCGTAATAAACTCAGTAAAATGACAGACCTTCAGTGTGAATAACCGTCTGTATCTCAGTGAAGGTGACACAAGTGACATCCCCCTGACGGACTTTTCTCACAACCCCTGGTTCCATTCAGTCAGGTAGGCAATGTGCCCCAGTGAAGTTTCGTATCGCCTGACGACATACACTGTCACTGTGGATTAGTCTCCTTGGATAGTTGAAACAAACAGTAAAATTCACTCAAATATAATCACGTGGCATCTGTCAGAGAGCCAGATCAAGGGCTGTGTCAGTCGTCACAACAAAAAAAATAAGGGCTTTGCTCTTTTTCAAGTTTGCATAGGTGTATTTAGTGAAATAACCACCTACAACTTGGTGGTAAGGGTTTTTATGCTATGTATTAATAATAACATAATGTAGCTAGCAGTTTTCATTTACCCACATTCCCAAATTAATGAATTATATAGATAAAACTCTCCAGTTCAACTTCTGTGATCATTGGTAATAGTCATTCTTAGGTTATAGTCTGGGTTTTGTGCTGTTATTTGCTCAATAGGTAATAACTCCAAAGTAACATATGAAAAAATCCATTGTTAAATTATTATAAACCATTGGCGTTAGCTCCTAGTTCATTGCTCCAGAATTTAATATCAGACTTTTTTCTTTCTTAAAAATTTTGAAAGACCAATATTTTGACATTAGTTTGTTTGGTTTTTTTTTGCAGTTAACTTTCAAACTGCATTTTTATGGATCAGAATGAAATATAATTGTAGATAATATTTTCAAAGCATAAATTCAAGCAAGATACAACTTTCTGAAATAATAAACTATTTGCTCTGTTTTAGAAAGAAATTCTCAGACTTTAATGATAGCTGTTTTTTCTGATATGAATAGAAGGTCTTTAAGCCAGTCTGATTCAGGTATAATTTTAGAATTAATTGCTTTTATCCTACTCAACTAGTTTATAAGTATCAAAAATGCACACACACACATGTATAGATCTTTTTGTAAAAACCAGTTGGAACAGCAAATACAAATCTTATTGGGAAAGTTATTTTTAATATCTTTTTTTTCATAATCCTCACTTTACCTATTTTGTACATAGACATTAAAAATAAATTCAAATGATAAGTCTTTGGGAATTAAAATATATTCTTAAAAAAATAAGTTAATTGGACAAGGAATGATTAGTGCTAACAAATGTAAAAGATTCATTTTGTTGAACTGTATAAATATGTAAAGTTAATGCAAAAGTCCTGTATCTTTTTCTCTGTTTTTAATTAAGACAGTTAAACTCACATATTGAAATTTTTAGGTGAGTGCTATACTACCAGATACTTAAACTGATACAGAGTAAATTCTGAATCCATGCTATTAGATATATTTTATATTTTCAATTCTAATCTCTTAGTAAAAGAATACTTCTGTTCAGTCATCACCTTAATTTCATAAGCATATTTGGTTAAACACAAAAATCTTGAAACATAGGTAGACTTTCTTCCTTGCGTGTTTTCATTCAAATGTTTATATTTAATTTTTTTATATTTAATGTTTATATTTAATTTTTATATTTAATTAAAATATTTATATTTTAATTTTATATTAAATTTTTTAATTTAAATGTTTATATTTAATTCATATTTAAACAAAAAAAAATAGAGCAATAAACCACTACACATATCCAAAATGTCTTTTCCTTATAGCAATTAAAATTAAATCTCTCATTTCACATTAGCTCAAATTTTATTTGGAAGAGAAGCAGTTAAGACATTTTAGCTTACGTTCAATATATTCTTTATAATTCCATTCATGACATTTAATTGGTCAACTGTTTGATAAAATCACTATAAACACTTTTCATTGCCATTCTCAAGGACTAGTTATTGTTTTCTGGATCTGAAAACTATTTATTGTTATTCTTTGCCTTGAAGCCTCTCTAAAAGAGAATAAATCCCTTCCATTCATTCCAGGTCAAAATATGGAGCAAATGACTGCAAACACCTCCAATAAAATTTCACTGTAGACATAAGCTTTATGTATACTGTGAACCCATGTGCATTTTCCTTTATTATTTGGATTTTTCAGGGAAATAGAAAAATATAAAATACATTCATTTTCTATCACTAAAATTACTGATTCTACTTTTTTTTCAGGCCTGATGGAATTGGAACTGTTTCAGTGGAAGAAAAAGAGAGATTTGAGGAAATAAAGGAAAGACTCTCTTCCCTTTTAGAGAATCAGATAAGCCATTTCAGGTATATACTCCATGAGTACAAGTGTTTGCTTGCTTATTTCGCTCAATCTTCTAATCTCCTACAAATGTGGATTATGTTGTTCTACTACTGCTCAAGAACTATCAGTTAGCTTCTCCTCCATTGCTTGCAAAATATGATCTACACATTCCTCCATCTGGGATCTCCTTCTCAGCCTGCCTTTCAATTTCCACAACTCATTAGGTAGACCCCACCGCCTGCAATATCCATTCTGCTCACAGTGTCTTCTCAGCCTTGCATAAGCTGTTCGCTCAGCTCTAGGCACGTTTACCCCCTCTTTCTGCATCACCAGGCAAGGAGACTTTCTCATTTATTCCAACAGAGGGTGGAAAACCTGTTCATCATCTGTCCTATGCCCTAGTTACCCACCACCTGGTAAGGACATACCTTTCTCAAGTCCTTAGTTATCCTTTTATTTACGTTCTGTGAGAATAAGGACCACAGTGCAGCTGGCACAGTTTCTCAGTCAAAAAAATGAAGTACTGGCACTAAGAAACATTTGCAGGATGGAGGATAAATATCTTGATAATATTCCTTTTTTTCCCTGATTATAGAGGGCTTAATAGAACTTAATGGTCAAAAACAATTTTGCCTTTTTCTATTACTCTCATCATTAGATCCTATAAAATGCTGCCATGTCAATGTATTGTATCTTATAGCACATCTGTCATGCTGTGGATATGTAATTTGGAATCATTTCATATGAACTTATTGAAAAAAAATCTAGTTAATATTGCCCTCAACAGTTTGAAAACACTATGATTTAACCATGTGAATGGTGTGTGGCTGCTCTGAGTCTCAGTTTCTTTATTTGTAATATGAAAAACTTAGACTCTGTGATTTTTTAAAATGATCCTGAAGGAAAAAATTATCAGAGGATAGACTGTTCATCTGTTTCCCTGCATTAGTGACTTCAGCTGGAGCTGGTACCACCAACTTAAGGTAAATGAATGAGGGAGGATTTACTTTGTCATGATAATTGTACCTGGGGCAGTCATTCATTGCTGTATTTAGAAATGCTGTGCATGGGACAGAATTGTTGGAGAATTATGAGAATTATTCTGTCCAAAAGGCCAATAAATTCACATTAGCAAACACATTTGCAAGGAATATATATGCATTTGCTGCCAAAATTAGTATCTTTCAGGTTGCATAGACACCATTATATTCATTGTGTATGTCATTTAATGAAAATATGTAGTTTTTCTGTTGTTGGCATTACTGAGACACAGCTCATTCAGTTGAATATCTGTATCAGAAACTATGTAAGTCTCCATGGTTATTTGTAGTAGTGATTTCATGTGCAAGTAACAGATCCCACCTCATATTGGTTTAAACTAATAGATGTATATATGTTCACTTACACACAGGTCTCAGATAAGGGGAACTTCAGTACAGGCTGAATTTAGTAGCCAGAGCTCCATTTCTTTGTGTTTCTCATATGGCTGTCTTTTTTCATGGAGTAGCTTTAGCCCTTGATGGGTAGCAAGACCAGGAATTCCTGACCTCCCATCCATACATGGAGGTTTAAAGGGAAGCTAGTAGAGGCTCTCTCTTTCTGTGATTCTCTCTTAAGATGGAAAGCTGCCGTAGAAGATGCTGGCAAACCACCTCTCATATCTCATTTGCCCCAGACAGGTCATAGGCCTGGTCCCTAACCCAACCCAGGGGCCAGGGGAAGCCCATGCGCTGGGTGCTTTCTCAGTGACAAGCCGTGGGACCACCATGACTGAGTCAGCCTGGTCAGAGCCAGCCCACCAGGGGCCTGCCACCGCAGTGGGAGTGGTGAAGTGTGAAAGTTGTGTCCGACTCTCTGCAACCCCATGGACTGTAGCCTGCCAGCCTCCTCTGTCCATGGGATTTTTTCCAGACAAGAATACTGGAGTGGGTTGCCATTCCTTCTCCAGGGACTCTTCCCAGCCCAGGGATCAAACCCAACTCTCCTGCATTGCAAGCAGATTCTTTACCATCTGAGCCAGCAGAATGACTATTGTCCACATCATTTATTGTATTCATTTCCTCTCTCTTACGGTTTTATTTCTCTGCTTTTCTGTGTAAAGTCTGTAAAGATGTACTCGAATTCTTTTTCATTTTTATTTCTTTGATGTACTAAAGATAAGAGCTAAACCAAACAGCTCTAGATATTTTGGGCTGACTTTTATATTCCCTTTTGATATATGTAGAGTTTGTATAAATTTTATGAGTTTTGTTTTTCCTGAGTCCATAGAAAACTGGATAAGAGGAAATGAGGTTAAAATAAAACAGAAGAAATTTTAGGGATCCATATAGACAAATTTAGAAGCATATTTAAATTATCCATGAAGATTTTCCTAAGGATTCTATCAAATGATCTTCCTTAGCCACTTATCAATACATTAAAATTTAGAAAGAACATAAATTACTTATCAACTCACACTAAAGAATAACCAGAGTACTATTAATAACTCTTGAATAAAAAATTTATTCAGGCCCCACTGTGTTTCAGAAATGAATTTCAAAGACACAGATAAAGTAAGGCAAATTAAATTAAACATAAATGAGGGACTTCTGGTTAAAGACAGCAGGTTAAATGCATGTCTGGCTCAGCTTCCTAATAGAACTTAACCAAAATAACAGAACAGTATTTTTCAGGAGATAGAGACCTACAAAGACAAGAGTAAGAGAGGAAAAAATGGAAAAAAAGTTTAAAATGTGGAAGTCAGATGAATGGGTGGTATCTAATTTAGCCACCCAGGAAAAACTGGAAGTCGGGAAAAAGAGAGAAGCAATCTGATTTATGTCATACAATCGCCAAAACGTTTGGAACTGCCAGTTGTAAACCCGCCTGGAAATTAAGAGTAGGATGATTTGCTGTAAATCTGCTTAAAACATACTTAGATCCCCAGATCTCTTTTCTAACTCATCAGCTAGGCTGCTGCCCCTCCCCTTCCCTAGCAGAGCACTGCAGGTTTTTTTTCCCTAGAGAGGGTAAAATTAGAGGGTACCTGGGCTGAGGTGGAGGAGGGGAGGAAACAGGCACAGTTGGAGTTCAGGATTATATAGAAACATGGGGATTAAATAAATGTTTATTCTGAAATCTGAGATTCACAGCCTTCTCCTTCCACCTCACGCACTTGGCACCCAAAATGCTGGCAGGCAGGCAAACAGGCTTATGCCTTCCATACATATTATAAGTGTCTTCCCCTGGGACTCTGACTAACACAAGAGAAAAGCCCTAAAGCTGTGAAAAATAAAGACTCCCACAAAACAGCTCAGCTCTAGTCCCTGTCAGCAAAGACCACAGTCTACACATACCCACCTAGGTGCATTTAGCTTCTGTTCAGTTATTTAATAATGCAGTTTTGAAAATGATCAGACAGCCAAGGTAAAGCTTCAGATATTTGGGGAAAGTATTTGCTGTAGGGCTCAAAGCCCAAACAAGTAATACAAAACAGCAACTTGGGGGAAAAAACGGACCAAATGGGAAAAAGAAAATGGTGGAGGAGGTGGTGGGAATCTATTATTAATATATTTGGAGAGATTTGAGAATATAGAGCGTTTATGAAACAAAAACAAGACTTTAAAAAAAATCTTAAGGAAAATTAAGAGCTCTTAGAAATTGATGCAGATGACACAAATAATACATACACACTATTGAGAAATTAAGTTAATGAAACCTCCCAAAAAGTAGGAGAGTGAGAAGGATAGGAAAATAGGAATACAGTTGGCCCTTCCTGTCCTCAGGTTTCACATCCCTGACTGGATCGATTTGGATTAGTTGAATCTGCACATATACAGGGCTGATTGTACTGCACCATTTTATATAAGGGAATTGAGTATCTGTGGATTTTTGCATCCATGGGGGTCCTTGAATCAATCCCCTACAGATACTAAGGGAAAGCTCTACAAAGACAGGAAAAAATGAAGGATCTGCTTAGGCGTTTCATCATCATAAATAATAGGAATTCCAGAAACAGTTAAGGCTGAAGGTAGGAAATTATCAATAAAGTTATTCTAAACAATTTTCCAGAATTAAGACACATAAGTGTTCAGGTTAAAAGAGTTCATTGAGTACCAAGCACAATGAATTAAAATAGACACTCTTTAGAGTATGTTATGAATTTTCACAATCTTGAACATAAAAGTGGGGATCCCAAAGCACAAAAAAATCAAGAATCAAAATTACTTCTCAACACTGATTTGTTCTACAACAGTTTTTTGTTTGTTTTGTACTTTATTTCATATTTTATTTTGATATTATTTTATATTTACAGAAGTGTTGCAGAGCAAGGACAGAAAGTTCCTGTATATGCATCTCCCAGGTTCACCTAAAATTAACATCTTAATGTAACTTAAAAAAATTACATTGACACATACAATAACATTAAAACCTACTATGTGCTGGGCAGTGAACAAATTTTTTTAAATGATCCTTTTCTTCAGCTTTCATTTTGATGGGAGGAGCAGTACTGATATTCAGGAAGCAATGCATCAGTGACTTCACAATTTTGAGAAAAAATTATTTCCAGCCTAAAATTCTATGCTAGTAAATGTCTCCATTAAGGGTAGAAAGAAAAGAAAGTGAAGTCGCTCAGTCACATTCGACTCTTTGCCACCCTGGACTATAGCCTACCAGGCTCCTTCGTCCATGGGATTTTCCAGGCAAGAATATTGGAGTGGGTTGCCATTTCCTTCTCCAGGGGATCTTCCCCACTCAGGGATCAAACACGGGTCTCCCGCACTGTAGGCAGACGCTTTACCATCTGAGCCACCAGGGAAGCCATTAAGGGTAGTGGTAGGATAATGATATTTTTAGGATATCATAAAATAATGATGCTTTCAAAACACGTGCTCCCCATATTCCCTTTCTGGAGAATAAAATTTACCAAGACAAAGGAGAAGACAAAGAGGGAGAATTAAGATGTATATAAAAACAAAATTAAAAGAGACAAATTTAGCAAAGTATTAATTATAAACAAAAATAGTGGCACATAGAAAGTAATCATATTAAATACATCTCAGTTATCTAGGACATTTATATAATTAATGTAGATTGTGAATTTAGATCTAACCCACAGAAATGATGTAACTGCATCAGAAGGGTAGGAGGAACTGAAATTATGTTCAGGGTGGTACAAAGTGGTCTTTAAAAAAAGCAACTTTACATCCAAGATGGAATAATGGGATGATCTTTACCTTTCACCTGAAACGATTTTTTAAAGACAAAATATATGGGAAAAAATGCTTTTCAAGCTAGTAAATGTAAGACAGTGAATAACAATGATTCCTAAGAGATGGGAGACAATGAAGAGGCCCTTTAATTGCCCTAGCTGGACGGACTTCCCTTGTGGCTCAGCTGGTGAAGAATCCGCCTGCAATGTGGGAGACCTGGGTTGGAAAGATCCCCTGGAGAAGGGAAAGGCTACCCACTCCAGTATTCTGGCCTGGGTTGAAAAGAGTCAGACATGACTGAGTGACTTTCACTTTCACCTGGGTTTCCCTTATGGCTCAGCTGGTAAAGAATCTGCCTGCAATGTGGGAGACCTGGGTTTGATCCCTGGGTTGAAAAGATCCCCCGGAAAAGGGAGAGGCTACCCACTCTAGTGGCCATGTATAGATGTGAGAGTTGGACTATAAAGAAAGCTGAGCACCGAAGAATTGATGCTTTTGAACTGTGGTGTTGGAGAAGACTCTTGAGAGTCCCTTGGACTGCAAGGAGATCCAACCAGTCCATCCTAAAGAAGAGTCCTGGGTGTTCATTGGAAGGACTGATGTTGAAGCTGAAACTCCAATCCTTTGGCCACCTGATATGAAGAGCTGACTCATTTGAAAAGACCCTGATGCTGGGAAAGGTTGAAGGCAGGCGGAGAACGGGACGACAGAGGATGAGATAGTTGGATGGCATCACTGAGTCAATGGACATGGGTTTGGGTGGACTCCGAGAGTTGGTGATGGACATCCGGGAGGCCTGGAGTGCTGTGGTCCATTGGGTCACAGAGGTCAGACACCACTGACTGACTGAACTGACCTGAACCCACTCTAGTATTCTGGCCTGGAGAATTCCATGGACTGTATAGTCCATGGGGTTACAAAGAGTAGAACACAATTGAGAGCCTTTCACTTCAATACCAGGACAGTGTTTCTAGATTATGATCCAGGAAGGAGGAATCTGGGCAGATCCCAGTGATACCCTGACTTGAGGAGACAGAGCTGAGAGTCCAGAAGTATAAGGCAGCCACAGTTTTCAACTCAAAGTTCTAAAGGAGAGAGTAGACCTGCAACTATTTGCTGAGGGTCCCCCTGGAGTCTTCAGCTAAGTAATGATCTGTGCATGAATGTGAAGAAACTGTTCAAAGTTGTGCAAAGAATTATGTGAAAGAATTATAAGGGATTTCTTTACACAGGGCTAGGGCTAGTTCCCAGAGAAGGCAATGGCACCCCACTCCAGTACTCTTGCCTGGAAAAAACCATGGATGGAGGAGCCTGGTGGGCGGCAGTCCATGGGGTCGCTAAGAGTCAGACAGGACTGAGCGACTTCACTTTGACTTTTCACTTTCATGCACTGGAGAAGGAAATGGCAACCCACTCCAGTGTTCTTGCCTGGAGAATCCCAGGGACGGGGGAGCCTGGTGGGCTGCCATCTATGGGGTCACACAGAGTCAGACAC
Organism: Muntiacus reevesi; assembly: GCF_963930625.1. Taxonomy (NCBI): domain Eukaryota; kingdom Metazoa; phylum Chordata; class Mammalia; order Artiodactyla; family Cervidae; genus Muntiacus; species Muntiacus reevesi. The sequence continues at coordinate 82,280,714 of NC_089254.1, read as the reverse complement.
AACTTAAGCGACTTAGCAGCAGCAGCAGCAGGGCTAGTTTCAGTTTTCAGTATCTAAGTTAGAAGCCTAAATCATGAGCATCAGGTCGAATACAGATGGTTTTGCCTCAGTAGTGGGAAAAAAAATTAGCCCTAGAATAAACACTGTCATGGTCTTTCCTAAGGAGGTTTAAAACCAAGATTCATATAATAAAACTATTTGCAAGTAATTTAACTGCCTTCCAAAACAAAATGCAAGAATATTTAAAGGAATACAAAAGTTTTCAGCCACCAATATGGCAAAGCAACAGTGTCTAGCATCCAGTCAGAAATTTCTCAGCATACAAAGAAATAGTAAAATACAACAATAAAGAGGATAAATACAAGCAAAAGTGAAAATGACACTGAAGACAGAATTAGTGAACAACAGTATTAAAATAATTATTGTTACTGCATGCCATATGTTTAAGCTGTTAAAGGCATCATGGGAAACCTACAGCTAATATCATACATAATGGTAGAAAAGGAAGACAAGACTATGTACTCAAAAATCAGTAACTTATGTGGTGTAGAGTCCAGTAATAGACTCACATACATATATGGTCAGTGAATTTTTGACAAATGTATAAATAATTTGCAAAGTATACTTTATTCAACACATGAAACTGACTATTGAATATCCAAATGTAAAATAACAACCTGTATCCATACCTCACACTTGGTCCAAAATTTAATTCAAGATGGATAGACATAGAAAACAAAATCTGTGTCATTGGACTAAGCACAGGTGCTTAAATGCAACACCAAAATCATGATTCATAAATAGAAAGATATTACCTTGAATTTTATCAACATTAAGAACTTTTGATCTTCCAAAGACACTGTAAGGTAACCTCAGAATGGGAGAAAATATTTGTACAATACATATTCCTCAAAAGACTTCTATCAACAATATATAACACTTTTTTCGTTTTTTTTTAGCTGTGCCGCATGACTTGCTGAATTTCAGTTCTCTGACCAGGGATTGAACCTGGACCACAGCAGTAAAGGCCTAGAATCCTCAGTCACCAGGGAACTCCCTATAAATAACTCTTAAAACGATAAGAAATAACGCAACCCAATAGAAAGTTGTTCTGACAGATACTTCACTGAAAATGTATCATGGTGAAAAGGCACATAAAAATAGACTCAACATCATTACTCTTTAGGGAACTACAACCTAAACCCACACTGATTGACAGAAATGTAAAATGATACAACTCACTTTGTAAAATAGTTTGCGATTTTTAAAAAATGAAACACCTGAAGTATGACCTAGTTAGTCCATTTTTAGGTATTTCCCCAAGAGAAATGATGGCATATACCCACAAAAAGACTTTGATATGAATATTTATACCAGCATTTTCATAGTAGCCAAATTATGGAAACAAGTCAGGTGACCATCAACAAAGAATGGATAAAAAAAAAATATTAGAATACTTCTGAGAAATGAAAAGGAATGAAATATTGATGCATTGCAATAGCATGAAAGGATATCAAAACAGTTATGCTGAGAGAAATCAGACCTAAAAAGTTCACACTATATGATTTCTCTTAACATGGAATTATAGAAAATATAAGCTAAATGACAGTAAATGAGCAATTGCCTGGGCCCCAGGAGTTGGAAGGAAACGTTGGGGGTCATGAATATGAATATTGTGTTGATTGTCCTGATGGGTTCACACATGTATGCCTTGCATACATATTGTCAAAATTTATCAAATTGAATACTTTATAAATATGTGTAGTTCATTCTACATCACTTATACCTCTAAATCTATATTTTTTAAGTTAAGTACTTCTCTTTCATAATGAGAAGTTAGTAGGATAATATCTAAAATTGGAAAATTAAAATTTTGAAATGTTATCATGTAGGTCAGGAATATGACATTTAAATACCAAAAGAATCAGCTAAAAGTTTAGGACATGTTTTCCTAGAGAAATTACTTGAAAAGTGGGATGGAACTGACAAAAACAGGTTTTTCATAAAAATTCCCTTAGAAGAAGTTTCCTTTGAGGCTATGTGCATATATAACTTTGATAAAAATAGATGCTGTATTTAAATTTTAATATAAAGTTCAAAGAAAAGAAATAGTTTAATCATTGGGCAGATCTATGCAGGCTCATTTATCTGTGTAATTAATTGACTAAAGTGAAAATCAGGGTGACTTTAATTTATTCAGATTAGGTATTAAATTTGGTTGAATTTTATTTGATAATTGAGTGTTTTTCATTTTGCTTAGCTATTAGAGAGCTATCAAAGTGGTAAAAACCCAAAATATTTATCCTGAAAAGCAGAACAAAATGATTCCCTTCTTTTCAAACTTGTTTTGTGAGGATTAATTAAGCTTCTGTATAGTTATTTTCTGTATTTTACTGATTCAGGATTACTTGTACTCTGTAAATGTGTTAAATTATTTACACATCATGTGCAGCTAATGCTAATTCAGAACATACCCAGTGGGACCTCAGAGCCCTGAAATGCTAAATGTAATCTGGGGATCAATAACATTCCATTCATAAAATGTGTCACCCACAGTTAATGGAAATAAACAATAGGAAAGACAATGGGTGGATTATGCAAATATGCTGAAAAGATTTAAGCAGGAGGAGGGGACTACAAGAACCCAATTGGTGTTTTATTTAAGCATGGATTAAGGTTTATGGTATACAAAATGACTAAAACTACTTTCCTAATTTGCTAATACTCTAAAGAAAAACACCAGTGGGGTGGGAGTGGGGGGCAGGGAACTCTATCAAAATAAATTGGTGATATTTTTTATGTATGGGTGGGGCAGAGGGTTAAGAGGTGCAGAGAGGCAAGATTAAATGAAGGAGAATTTTAACAGTAAATGAAATGATGCACAGTATTCTAAAGAGAAATGTGAGTGGCTAGATTTATGTGCCACTTATTTGCACTTATCTGACACTAATGAAAGTTTCACAAAACTAAAACCTAGTCTGAATATAAATTCAACTACTGCTTTGTGATGAATCAGTCTTTCCGTCTAAAATTTGGGTCCAGTAAAAGAACTTGAGCTTAAACTATGTGTGCTTTGGAGAGAAAGGTCTGCAAATTACAGTGCGAAAAGTAATCATTCCCATGATAATCATGTCTTAGAAAATATGTCTACTGAGCCCTTGGATAATGGCAGAAGGCATGGCAATGAGTAAACTTTCCAAGTTATTAGTTTGAAGGTGTCTAAGTCAGAGCAAAATGGCACCAGCTGCCTCAAGCTCTTGATCTTGGGCGCGAGAGTGGGGTGAGTGGAAGAGATCCAGGGAGGGAGGCTTTGCTGAACCTAGCTGGACAAGGGAGGCGCTCCTGCAGGCTGAAATGGCTGACATTCTGTGCTCTCCAAGTGGAAGGTGACCCTAAGAGGGACCCCTTGTAAAAAGCAGTAAACCTGCCCCTACCGCGTGGCAGCTGACTTAGGAGGAGCCCACGCACACTCCCAGTTCCGACCCTGATTTCAGAATATCCACGTGGCCCGCCCTCCCGTTATCCGTGTGTGTGAGGATTACATGAGACGAGAAATACTTTGGATAAATGACTTCTGGCCAAAGAGCTGCAAAAGGTGGGAGGGGTGGGGCGGGGTGGGGGCGGAGCAACACCAGCGGAGCCTGGCAAGTATGAGGAAGGGTGGGGAGCCGGGACCTTGCTTCCTGCAGAAGTTAGATATGTGGTGTGGGTTTCCATCTTGAAATCACACATGAGTGCACGAGCAAGTGGGGGAAATCATTTTATTTTATCACAGAGTTTGAGCAGCAAAATACGTAAACAAGAAATCAGAAGGAAATGCATTTTAGGTTTCCCTTATAGGACCTTAGGGATTCCGCTTTGATTACCATATTTTTCCCTGTACCTGTATCATTGAAACTTGAGAATCTTTTTCATCACAGTTTATACCTTTCCTGTTTTAAGACATTTAACTCATGGGACTATATAAATTTCAGCAGTTAAAATTCCCTGCATGGGTCGGTGCCCTTTTAACCACGTTCTGCTGTTCTTCAATAATGCCAAGTAATCGAAAAGAATTATTTAGCAGTCTTGGATATTACATGTTTGACTCTTTTGTTCCTCCTTTTTTTAAAGATACTGTTTTCCCTTTGGAAGACCTGAGGGTGCGCTGAAAGCCACACTTTCATTACTTGAAAGGGTATGTTTGAACATGACTTTGTAAGTATATTTGCATTCTCAGTGGCTGTGTAGTTATTGAACTAGGCTGACGGTCCCATTCCTTAGGAGTGTCATATCCTCTAGGTTTGTTGCATTTCATCAGTTTCTCACTTTTTCTTACTACGTTCAAATTCTATATCTTCCTTTTCCTCTCCAAAACCTTTCTGAAGCCTGCACCACTGCCATCCTGAGTTTGTAGCATCCTTTTGGTAATATCCATTTTTCCCACCTCTTTGTTCCCCCTCAGGAAATAGTCACTTTTTATTTCAGTTTAATATAATCATCTGTTTCTCAGACTTTACAGTTGTCTTTTATTATCCCCCCTTATTTGTACTTCTGCCTGCCATATTCCTCATATCTGTAAGAGTTCTCGGCATTTAATATTCACACACGTATCATTTCTTTCATTCTCAATTTGCCTCAAAATTTATTTCAATTCTATGTATGTGTTACTTTGAGTGAATTCACAAATGACAGAAATTGATGATCATAGAAGTCATGAAATTATATAAGTGTATGAAAAGTAAACAGCAAATAAGGCTTTATATCCATGTTAAAAATCATTATTAGTGAAAGTATATTCTCCACTGCTGTTTCTGTGGTAGATTAGGTGAGAAAGGGAAATATCATTTCATCTAGTTATAAAAGTATTCACATGCTAGTTGAAAACTAGCAGTTGAGTAATGTGGACAAGTTTTATTCCTTATCCATATTAAAAAGTATATCTAGCGATCATCTCTGTCTCATGATTTGATTATTCTGGTCTTGGTTTGTTGACTTCAAAGCGCTGTTCTTACTGATTTTTCTGCTCAAGGAATTCCAGGTAATGCATTATTTATTCACACCTCTCTGAAAAGCAAAAAGGGGAGACAGTGTTCAGTGATTTAAGAATTTAGGAGAGGAGAGCTAGAACTGAGGACTGAAGTGAGATCTTTGGAATACAGATTAGTGTTATCTATCTGTCTCTGTCTTATCCTTGATCTCTGTGAACTATGTGATAGAAATATTATTGTCATAACTATTTTAATAGAATTGTTATAGTATTAAAAGCTGTCTGTAACTCAGACTTTTCATAGTTTTCATTTCCTCCTATGCGTTAAAGTATTGTTGATGAGACAGAAGTCTTTAAAGGCAGCTTTGGTTTTTGGAAGCTCCATGGCAGAGCTTCTGTCCTTCCCCCAGCAGGGAAGAGTTAGTAATAGCAGAGATGCCCTCATGGCCTACACTGACAGGTGGCAGAATGAACAGTGACCTTCATTCCAATTATAGTAACTGATCATGTCTCTTACCGAATTGAGGAAATGGTAAGGGCTATTTCTTCATTTTCATGTCTGTACTTACTGACATCTTAGAAAAATAAAATCTGCATGTGAATTGTTGATCCTTAGGATGCCTTGAATAAACAGAGGAGGAAGCATGAAACACAGTTTGTGCCTCCCTTTTGCACGTGCCAGTCCTTTACCTGTACTTCTCCAGGAAAGCGGATTCAGTTTCCCCACACACACTTCAGACAGTGTCCAGCTTCTAGATACTATGAAATACTGCCTGATTTTAACCCTAAATACAGACGTTCAAATTTTAAAGCTGTTACTGTTATTTGAAAGCTTGGCACCATGGGGAAAGTCTAATAGTAAAATTAATCTTAAATTTTAGTAGTAATCACATTAAAAAGAATAGTGCCTGTTAATGCTTTAACTGTTGGCAGAAGGATTTATTTTTCTGGCAATAAAGAGTCTAATGTGCAGTTCTAGTTCAAGTGCCAAATATATGTCAGTGTGTTAAAGATTTTTAATATGAGAATATGAAGAAAGTTTAATTTGATAGGAGAGGAAAGTTTTAAGTGATAAAGTTTGCTGTTTTCAGAAGGAAACCTTGCCTGACAAGATGAAAACATGTTGTCAAGGATCACCAGTGCTAGAATAATTGAATGAATTTGAGTTTATAAAATTCTTCGTGCTGAGGCTGGTCAAAATAGAATGAAATAATGAAGCATGAAATGGATATCTTCATGTTCTTTTAATATTTTTTTTCAAAGTGAAAGACTGATAAAGAACACTTTAAAAAGTATTGTCTTCTTTATGTTAAGATTTTGCTATACCTGTATTTTGTAGAATTTGAATGGAAGCAAAGCAAGAAAAATCATATTACTTATAGGGAAGATAGAGGTTGACTAATTGTATAACTAAAACCTACTGTAAGCAGTTTTTTTTATCACTAGGAAAGTTTTAAGGAAAACTGTCAATGAGTCATTATAAAAGTACTTAACTGAGTTATATGTTGAATTCTGGATATAATTGCATTTTCCATTTGCCAACAGTAATACCTGTAAATAGAAAATCCAAAAATATAATTTAGGAACCCATAATAATAATTTAGGAAAGTAATCAGTTTTTGTTTTTTTTTGTTTAATTTCAGAAAGCTTCCTTTTGTTTTGACATTTGATAGTCCTTTCATTTCACTAAGACAAAGAAGTCCCCCCCGCCCCTGGTCCCCAGCAGATCAAAAGAAAGTACAATTAGTGAAAGTAGAGGTCTTGATTTTTGTAGAGTCTGTAAATAATGCTTATTTTAATGGAATTTGTGTTTACATGTATATTGCTCCAAATATTTAAGGCTTTTAAATCAAGGATGTACAAGGTACACTTTGTACAAGGACAAAAGTTTCGTCCCAAGGACTGTAACCCTCATCTGAAACAGCTGCTCTAGGCTTTGTGTTTCCCTGGAGGAAAAGTGAGTCCCACTGAATGGTAATGTAGCCTGTGGGCGTTTTTGATGTCCTTACAGGAGGCTTAGACAGGAGGAGCCAAGACTCAGAGATTACTTCCCAGCTGTGAAGTGCCTCCTCATTGCCTCCCCCAAGGTTACCTGGGACCCCTTCCTACTAATAGGTTTAGGACAATTTATGTACTTGCTTTTCATATTCTATGCAGTCTCTGTCTTTCTCTCTCTCTCTCTAGGTTTTAATGAAAGATATTGCCACTCCCATACCAGCAGAAGAGGTGAAAAAAGTGGTCAGAAAATGTCTTGAGAAAGCTGCCTTGATCAATTACACGAGACTCACAGAATACGCCAAAATAGAAGGTCAGTGCAGTGAGCAATTGCTGAAGTGGCCGTGAGAGCCAACAATGCCTATTAACTGCGTTTTCTGTGAGAAGTCCTTTCCTTCCCTGAACAAACCTGTGCCATGGCAAAGGGAAATGTCTCATTAAAATCTCAGCTGGTGAACTGAAGAGCTTTTTCCTATTCATTGCTTTAATATGCCTCCTGGGACTCTGCTTGAATGAAAGACCCGGGATTCGTGCTTAAGTTGTCCTTTGTTCTTATTTTGAGTTTTGAAGAAACCAAAACGTGTTTTCATGGGTTGTATTTTTTGACATTACAGTGAGTATGTCTAACATTTAAAGGATGGGCAGTGTATTCATTCTTGGTCTATAACAGTGTACTGTTACATAATTTCATTTTCGGTTCTGCAGCATCTCTCAGAGAAAAGAGGAAACTTGTTGATTATGGTGAGGGCTGAAACAAACTGATAGAATGTCCTTGCAACTTTTAATTGCTTACAGTATATTGATGCATTTGAAAGATTAGATCTCTTGAGAGGATTGTGCATTTTTTTCTCTTTCTTCAGGTTTTATTCATTAAGGATAATTCATTTTCTTCATTAAGGTTTAAGATGCTTAGAAATACATAGATTGAAATTTGTGGCAAAGTCACACAATCAGCTCTTATCTAACCGTCCTTTGACTGATATAATTAAAAGCAATAGAAATGACCTCAGATTCTCTAATTATCAGAAAACTAGCTTGTGTAGTACATGTAGCTTTAACTTAGGAAAGAAAAAGTTTATGGTGTTAAATAGTTATCTCTAAAAATAAAAAATAATTGTCCATTAGAAAAAATTGTAATAACTTCTAATATAAAAGTGTTTTTAATGAATTATAAGTTTATTAATTAGTTGATATTATGATAGATTCATCAAAATTGGGATGGTGAAATAGATGATTATAATTGGCTGTGTTATATCCTTTTTTCTCTCCAAACCTGATCAGGCTTTCTAACGAGCACGTGATAACCAACCTCCTGAGTGATTAACAAAAAAGCCATCCCGTCACTATAGCAACCAATATTATATCACGAGAGTAACAACATGAGACCTCCTTAGTTACCAGTTTAACTTCATTAATTATGATATCATGTTGTGTTAAAGCAAAAGCGATTAATATTAGATCATTTGGGGAAAGTAGAAACAGATTGGTTTTCACATTTTGAATACTCATCCAAACAATTTTCATGTTTTGGGAATATTGGATTTTGTGAACATGGATTAAAAGAATTTATATAAAACTAGAGATATTAAAACTTTCAAGTTTGGCAAAGAGAAAAAACTTGTGGATAATCTGAGTAAACACAATATTGTTTTATCCAAATATTATGAACCCTGTACAAAAAACTTTGAGAATCCTTTTGGTCTTTACTATTTTAGTTAATATTTTTGACCATTACCTTATCCAACAATATTGAAAAAATATGCCATATATTTTTTATTTCTGTGTTTATTTTCTAGTTGTAGAGTCCATTTTAATATGGACAAATGAAAAATTTTTTTATACAGAGCCATGGGCTTCTTTCGTTAATCAGCTAAATAAACACACTAACAGTGTGATCAGAAAGAAATGGTTATTCTTCTGGATCACACACAAAAGCAAGTCTGTGTTAGAAAAAAGCCTAAAATAGGATCCAGTGGGGTGGGAGCAGAGAATTCTCCCACCTGTTCCTTTCTGGAGTCATCCCTCTCAGAACATTCTAGAAAAGGGATCTTAGAAATCTTGTCAGGTAGGACTGCTGAGCAGTCTCTTTTCAAAAAAAAAAAAAAAATGCATGCTTATTAGATAAGGAAAACCTTTATGCTTTTCATTTTCTCCCTTCCCCCCCTTTTTTTGTATCTTCAAAAATAGTTTTGTTTCATCCTTAGGGTCAGACCAAGAACAAACTCAACTTTAAGTTAGAAATAGGAATTGGGCTAATTTCTTTGCTTTTACATTATGGAGTGGGCAACATGGATAGACTTTGCTTTTCTCCTAAATTTTCTTCTCTTACGTTTTAGGCCCAGCAGAAAAGGAAACAGGTAATAAATGTTTGTGCATGCCTGTGCCGTTATTTTTAATGTGGTGGTGTTGTGTTTTGATATGGATGAATAGCTCTTTCCCTTTTAGAGGTCTTATTTGATCACTTTGACTGAAAAGATTTTGACTTTTGTTGGAGCTATTGCTAATGCTTTGTAGGGAAAATACAAGCCATTTATCTCTGCAAAAGTTCAGTAATATTTTTTGATATGAGTTCAAAGCAATACATGTTAGATGTATTAATGTTATGCATCAGGTTTTAAGCATGTACACTAATCTTATTTGGAGCTGTCACCAATGTTTGAAGGACTCTTACAAGTAGAAAAGAGGACCATCTTCCTTTCATCATTCCCGGAAGATAACCTGAGAGTAAAAACATATAATGCTGTTAAATAAAAAATAAGCTGCTCTTACCTTTGCAAGTTGTTCATCATAGCAGAGGTTATAAAACTCCATTCTCAAGAAATTGCTAGGAAGGAGTTCTTCTCCAGGTCTCTAAGGTTTTTTAAAGGTTTTGTTTTGTATGTATGCATACCACTTTTGCCTGTTGTAATTAATTTAATTACAGAGGCCAGTGTGTGTTCATCCCATCCATCTCTGCTTCAGATTCTTGCAGGCAAGGTCTATACTGAAATTGTTCACTGTTTTGTCTCCTACACCCAGCGCTGTGCCCATGACACAAAGTAGATACTCACTACTTGGAGAGAGACAAAAGGGCCATTAGTTAGTTCCACCTGAAAACAAAGGTGCTAGAGACAAGTGATGGACCTTTCTAATGCTAGTTTTCTCAGCTTAGTCAAATTGTGCACGAAGTCTTATAGACAAGTTTACTTGGGTGGTTTTTACCTGACGTTTTCCATTAAGGGCACTATTTCATTTTTGTTTTTTTCCTACCTTCAATTCTCTCCCGGTATTTGACCTCAGAAAGTGTCAGGAACAAAACACTCAGAGCGAGGAAAAGGGGAAAGAACACACCTCCAATGATCGCTGAAGTGCACTTTAGAAAAAAATGAATTCGAAAAGGAATATGAGACTCCCCTCCCCTCTCATGACAGCCCATTGTGAGAGCCCCAGTCCCATGCTCTTTAGCAAACTTTTTCAAAACCTTTTAGAGCATTTTATCCCCCGCATTTCTGTTGCAAACAGTTTTTACGTAGTTTGCAGACAAGAAGTCCAGGGTTGTCAGTGGTTTTCCCATTTGCCGTAGGGTAAACAAGTCAGCCAGCTGGGACTAGAGTCAGGAGCCCTGATCCCCAGCCTGCAGTGGCTAGGCTTCTGTGAAATGGGAAGGGGTCGCCGTTCGCCTTGGCAAGGATGGAGCAGAGGCAGTTGCCCTCGTTGTGAAACTTGCTGTCCCGTCTACTCGCTTCCACCAGATAAAAGTCAGTCTTCCCTTCTCTCATGTTTAACATCCCTGCCATTTCGCAGCTGTCTAGGCTGCAGACTCTGGGAAAAAGACTTTTTAAAAATTAAACGCTTGCATAGAAAAGAGAAAAAAAATCAGTATAGTCTCAGTAGTTTAAGTGAATGGAAGAGAAAGATACCCTCCACTCAAGACTGTTCTAAAGTAACAGAAGAGAGGTTTTTAAGAAATGTAGTTATATTCTTCTAGTTGCATTGGGTTGCAAGTTAACAGGGTTGCTTAGTAAATGTTCTTGGAGGTACTTTTAACAGTGAGTAAAAATGAGTATCAGTTGCATGTGGAGGAGCTTAAAGGCTTGATAAAACTTTGAAATAGTCATCTCTTGAGCATTATAATCATTATCCTCAGTTAGTCTGTCCAACACAGAGAATAAAATTCATCCAGAGTTTGTCATCATTTTGTCATCTGTTGACCTGTTGCCCCAGGGGTTTTTCATTTATACTGCTTCAATAGTTTCTTAAACTCCTCTTCAAAATAAATAATTTACAGTTGAGGCAACTGAGACTTTAGAAAAAGTCAGCAACTTGCGTTTCTTAAACTGCTCTTCAGAATAAATATTTTACAGATGAGGCAACTGAGACTTTAGAAAAAGTCAGCAGCTTGCTTGAGGTCATGCCACGATTGAAATTGAGCTGACCTGAGACTTGCACCCATGTTCCTCAGTCATCAGAGCCCGCTCCTCGCTCTTCCTCTGGCTTCCCTGCCTCCAGGGCGGTCTGATCCAAAGTCATGACGTTTTCTGACAAACCTCTCACATGCGTCACAAAAGCCAAGGGTTATTTGTAGAATCACTTTTTCCAAAAATAATATTTAATAAGAGGAAACAGTTACATGCTAGGCATTATTCTCAGCACTTTACATGGATCCATTTATCCTTTACAACCTCTCTTTACAGTAAATATTACTTTTATTATTTCCTTTTGGAAAACAGAAGGAGAAGGGTAATTATCTGCGAGCCGGTCTCTGGTCACATAGCTAGTAAGTGGAGATTAGAACCCACTGTCTACCTGTTAAGCTGTCTTCATATTTTCCCTGCACTTGCCTACCTTTCCATTCTGCACTCAGTTAAAATGGACATTTGCAATGGAACAGTGCTGCCCATAGAGATGCAATGAAAGCCATATTTGTAACTTAAAATTATTTGGTAGTTGTATTTAAGAGGTGTTTTTAAAAGCAGTGAAATTAATTTTAAGATTATAGGTTATTAACCCAATATATCCAAATATTACCATTTAAAAATGTATTCAGTATACACAGTTATTACAATATTTTGCATTCTTTTTTTCCTACGGTGTTTCTGAAATCCAGTGGGCATTTTCCTCTTCCAGCACACCTCCATGAGAAGTAGCTACTCATCCATATCCCAGTGACCAGTGGCTGCTGAACTGGACAGCACAGGTCTCTGGCGGAAGGCTAAGAGGACTCCAGAAACTAAATGTTTATTTTCCCTGACACTTCTTAAGTGTCAAATGTTGAATATAATTAAAATGTGCCACCTCTCTACAACCCCAAGTGATTCTCCCTTCTTTTACTTTATAACCCATATGATCTAACACGCAAGAGAGTTATTTCATCCAGCTATTGTCCTAGAATGTTAGCCCCTCCCCCCCAAGGGCAGGCTTGTGTATTTCAAAACTGCTGTATCTCTAGTGCTGAAAAAAGTGCCCGGTGCATTGTTACTTGATATAAACTTTATTGAATAAGTGATTGAGTTTATGGCACAGTGATCAGACTCTACAGTAGAGAGAATATCTGTAAACTGGCAAGCTGGCTTACAAAAGGTCATTCAAACCAACCCCTGAATAGTTAACAGTATCGAGCAAAAATGAACCACTGATTTAAAATAACAAGATTGGAAAAATTAAACCAGAATTTCATGCCCTTTATTGGGGTAGGTGTTGGGGGAGGCGTGGTAAAGAGGCTTGGGATCACACAAGCCAGAAGTTATAGACAGCAATTGTATTAATTACAGCTAGTAATCTAACCTGTTTCAGTAGTTGTTTCTATAATTTAGAATGATGTTCAGCATTTGACTCATAGTTCTCATCCTTGGGAATTCTTCAAATTTTCCATTGGCAGCACAAATTTTAAGAGAAAAAGGGATTTTACAACTCTGTATTAGATGAGATAAAACAGATGACCCCTCTCTAAATGCCTTCTTTCCTTCTTGGAAATTGTTTACATGAGTTTTATGAGAACACTTTTGTAGTTCATTTGAAGAATTCATTTGAAGAACCTGAAATTTCTAGAAAGCAATTTTTTTTTTAAATTTTAAGAAATGTTTGAGATTTACACTGTTGCAAAATCAGCTAGTTTCCTCTTTGGTTTAATTTTACCCCTAACTTTTTATATAATAGGAGGATCATTTTTATTGATAATCCAAGGTTCAAAATGATACTGAAACTAGGTTTCTAATTGTATGTGTGTGTTTTAATCACATGCCTTATTGATGCAAATTATTTTTAAAGAATTATTCATTTGTTCTTTAATTCAAGGAATTTTTTAATGAACAGAAACAACTATAAAATGTCTAATAACCATCTCTACTTTCTCCTAAAAACTACGTAACATTTTGTGACTTACGATGAAAGAGGAGGGAGACCTCTCCTTAGAGCTTGCCTTGACCTGGGATATTTTACATCAGTTTGGTACCTAAGCTCCTTGTGAATCTCAGTACGTGGAGGTGCCCTGAACAGAAGGTAGCATGGAATGAACATGCAGAGGCTTTGTGCGGTGAGGATCTGTCTAGGTCCTTGTTGCCAGGTTCCCGGCTCTAACCCCCTAGTGCTCTCATTTTCAAGGTCTCAGCTGAACAGGAGAGACGTGCTTTCCCAGAGGGCCGCACTGCTTGCTTTCTTTGAGTGGGGAAGTTGCGCTGCAGCCCTCCTGACGTCATTAGGATGTGTTTGCCATCTGGGTGGCATTTTAATTTAGCACTTCATTGTCAAAGTGGAGCAGTAAATAATAAATACATGAAATCAGTAAAGAATCCTGATTCTTCCCTGCAGTAAAGGAGTAAAGATAGGGCAGGATAGTGCAGTGCGGGAGCCCCAGGAGATGCAGGTTTGATCCCTGGTTGTGGAAGATCCTCTGGAGGAGGGCGTGGCAACCCACTCCAGTATTCTTGCCTGGAGAATCCCATGGACAGAGGAGTCCATGGTGTCACACAGAGTCAGACACAACTGAAACAACTTAGGACGCACACACATTCTACTTAAGGACGTGTGTGTACAGAAGGCAGTATATAAACTGCAGAGTTGATGAAAAATTTTTTGTTAATGAATTGATCATTTCTTTCTAATATTTCCAGGATAACATAACAGTTTACTCTCAACAAAGTTTTTGAGTTTCCTTACAAATTTGATTTTTAAATTTTGGAAGGATTATGTGTTACCATGAATTCAGGCTACAATGTCTAAGTAATAGACCTGAAATCTTGCATTCCCATAAGTCCTGACAACACTTTTCAAGAGGTAATTTGTGTACGAAAAGAAACAAGTGGAAATGGAATTGTTAGTTGCTCAGCCGTGTCTTACTCTTTGCAACCCCATGGACTGTAGCCTGCCAGTCTCTTCTGTCCATGGAATTCTATAGGCGAGAATACTGGTCTGTGTTGCTATTCCCTTCTCCAGGGGATCTTCCTGACCCGGGGATTGAATCTGCATGCAGGCAGATTTTTTGCCATCTGAGCCACCAGGGAAACCCAAAGTCCTTGCCTTGAAGATAATAGAGTCCAGCCTATTAGGACAATGTGACCTGGACTGTGGGATCTTGGACTGAAAATAAAAACCTCAGTGACCATTTCTGCTTCTGATTATTTCACCTGATGGTTTAGGAACAAATTGGTAGATACAGTTTCTGACTCTAAAACAGAATGACCTGTTGTCATTTTCTTTAAAATATCTGAGAAAATCATCTAAATCTATAAAGTTTTTTTTTTTTTTTTGAGCTACCCTGAGTTAGTATCTCTGATTATCTAGATAGGGATCAAATTAAAATTCATTTTTGCACTATATATAAGGAAAAGCTGTGAGTCAATAAAATATTTAAATTACCTAAGAAGATAATTGTTTTCTGATAGCTATAAATTATTTTAATTCTATCAGTTAGGATGACACAATTGAAATGTTAATTTTAAACTATTTTTATCAGCATATTCTTGTCAATATATTGGTGTCTTTCACACCTCCTTGCCACACCATTAGCCTTATTCTATATGATGCATGTACAGAAAGTATTAAGACCATATTCTTTTTTAAGTATTATGCAATAATGTAAATTCATTTTGACTATTTCCACATCTGATCTGGAATAAATGAGGATTTCAAGTATGTTTATTTGCCCCAAATTTTCTCTCCCACCAACTCACTAGGCACTCAAGATAAGCACCGCCACTATAAAATTTGCGTTCACGTCGTTAACCAACTGACGACAATGTTGGCAGATTCATTCCCATATATCCAAAGCCAGTTTGGGACCATAACAGGCAGGAGTTGCAGGGATTATTGACTAGAAGAGGCAAGTGAAGGCATGATTTGCTTACGCCTGACAGAGCTGTAGTGTTCTGTGTGTATCTTCCGGCAGCTTAGGACAGAGTACAAGCGTGTGGTACAGTTGCTCGTTAGCTCTCTGTACACTCAGGTCACTAACCAAGTGAAGAGTCAGATGAAGACATGAGGCGCACCCTTGTATGCCAGGGGTGGCCTGGGACCTCTGCACCCACTGTTCATCCACAGCTCTAGTTCCCAAAGGACAAGCGTTCTGACAAAGCGTGGAGACATTTCTTTTCAACTTTTTATTTTATATTGGAGTACTGAAGCTGAAACTCCAATGCTTTGGCCACCTGATGCGAAGAACTGACTCATTTGAAAAGACCCCGATGTTGGGAATAATTGAAGGCAGGAGGAGAAGGGGACAACAGAGGATAAGATGGTTGGATGGCATCACCAACTTGATGGACGTGAGTTTGAGTAAGCTCCAGGAGTTGGTGATGGAAAGAGAAGCCTGGTGTGCTGCAGTCCATGGGGTTGCAAAGAGTCGGACACAACTGAGCGACTGAACTGAACAGCTAGTTAGCAGTGTTGTGATAGTTTCAGGAGGACAGGAAAGGGTCTCGGCCGTACATATACCTGTGTCCATTCTACCCCAAATTCCCCTCACATTCAGGCTGCCACGTATCACTGAACAGAGTTCTCTGTGCTGTGCAGTAGGTCCTTGTTGGTTATCCTTTTTGAATATAGCAATGTGTACATTTCCATCCCAAACTCCCCAACCATCTCTTTTCCCCATTCTTCCCCCCCTGGCAACCGTCAGTTTGTTCTCTAAGTCTGTGAGTCTGTTTTTGTTTTGTAAATAAGTTCATTGTATCATTTCTTTTTAGATTCCGAATATAAGGGATGTCATATGATATTTCTCTTTCTCTGTCTGACTTCCTTCACTCAGCGTGACAATCTCTAGGTCCCGCATGGAGACATTTCAGGACACTTAGCCCTGTCTCCTCTAAAATTAGTTCTGGGTCTGCATTCCTCTAAGGTCCTTCCTGATTGACCTTCGTTTAATTCTGGGAAAGTATTAGTATGCACTGCTCCATCTAAAGCAACTGTTGGCTGCACCGTCATGCTACCCTCTGCTTTTGGCTTCTGTCCTTTGTATTGGGGTTAATATTGCCAGGGCTGAATGACTTGTCATGCCATCAAGTCTTTTGTGACCTAAGTGAGCAGAACTTTTCCTTGATCATCAGTCTCTTTGTCAATGAGTCATCCATCTTTTTCTCAGTTATCATCTTATTCTGTTTGAGTGTGAATTGCAATAGATAAGGACAGTTTCAGAGACAGTCATAGCGTATTCCATATATAAAAGAATGAAAACCTGATTCAGTCATGATCAGTGTTCCTTTTCCAGATTAGGCTATCATAGGAACATGACCCTAAGTTTCAATGACACCTAAATTTAAGATTTTTTAGGGGAAGTCAGTACCTTTTAGTCTTACAAAGGACATAGTAAGCCTCAGTTTTCTAGCTCTGTAGCTGCAAACTTCCTGTTACTCACACCCACTTGTCTCTTCTCTTCTGCATCATCAGGGGATGAGTTATCTTCTCTTCAAGGCCAACTCATCCACCTGTGATGTTGACCCCAATTCTACCTACCCCTTTCCGAAGGTATTTTTTTCCATCGTATATCCCTACTTTCTCCTGTGGCTTGTACCTCTGTCTTCTCTTACATTATTTACCTTCCATTTATAACATTGGTGTCTCCCTAAAAAACACCTTGTCTTGAGTTCTGCCACCTTTCAGCTGCCATCCAAAGAGCAGGGTATAATCTCACCTTCGTTTCAGTTTCATTCCACTTTGCCCAAAGAACTTTTACTCTACTTTGCCCAAAGAAGAGTGCCTTCCAGTCTCACCAGTCTGTCTGATGGGGAGTTAGTTACCCTAGTCTGATGTATGGCTGGTCAGAAGGAGAGAGGGAGGGAGGGAAACTTTTAAATTCTGCTCCTGCCTCCCCCCACATTGCCTTGAGACGTCCAATGCCTTAGCTCTTGTCATTGGGATTGATAGCAGTAGGTCAGGTGGCCAAGATCTTCAGTAGTATCAGGACAGGGGCTCAGCTGTGATGCAGTGAGAGTTTGATGAAAACAGGAAAGAGCTGAGCCACCCCCATCATCCCTTCACTCTTCTGCATCCCAACCCTCAGCCTGATGAACTAAAGCTAAGGAGACTTTTAACCAAGTGCTGTTGCTTTAAATCTAACAAATCAATGGTGAATCCCTATGCATAGGAGTTACCTGATGGATTAGTATGAAAAGGGAATCTATCAGTATTGGTTCTGTGTTGCCTGAGACTCTCTACTCCAAAGACTAAGATTCTCTCCTTTCAAAGTCCCTGCAAAGGTCACAGGCCCACCCATCACCCCATTCTCTGTACTTCCAGATGATCTTGAGCTCTCCATCCAAAATTACTAGACTCCGAAGGAGTGCAGCTCTTAGCAAAGACAATAAGTAATATGTATTATCTGGAACTGGTGGAGGAAGAAGTTAAACTGAGCATAATATTCTCAAAGCAATACAGGAAGATACTTAGCAGTGTGATGCAGCGACTGGCAGTAGTGAAAAACTGAGTGGAAGTATTGGGTATGAAATAATATGGTTGTAAGAAAAACAGAATACAGGATGAATACAGCTGAAAAACTGGCTAGTGACCTAGGTGATTAGAAGGAGGGCAGCAAGAAAGCAGAAATAAGTAGACAATACAAAAGAAAAATATAAGTGTTATAAAGAATAGAAATAGAGTAAGATAGACTTCTGACTACTTAGGAAAGAATGCAGATAAATGCAGTATGAAAACAAAAATGAACTAGAGACACATGACAGAGAAAATACTCGAAAAGTATTGTGAACAAATACAGAACTTGAAAGTCAGAAATTGATACATTTCTCAAAAAGCTGTATATTGGTAAAATCAGCCCAAGAAACAAAGCTTCAATGGCCATAAGTTTTAGAGAAAATGAAGTAGTTGTCAAAAATCTCCCATCCCCAAATCCCTAAGAACAGTTGTTTGGGGAGGTAAATTCTACCAAATTTTAAGGAACAAATAATTCCTATCCAAAATTAGTTCAATAAAGTGGGAAATGAGGGAAGTTTACTTCATAAAACAAGCATAATCTTGATTCCCAAGCCTGATAATGACAATAGAACAAGAGAGAATTATTATAGGTCCTTTTCATTATAAGCATATATATAAAATTCCTAGATATATTAGCTCACAAATCCAACAGTGTATTTGGAAAATAACATATCATGATCAGTGAGATTTGTTTCAAATATATAAAAGTGATTCAACATCAAAAACTAAAAATCTTAAAGATCATATGACCTCAATAGATATTTTTCAAAGGGTGAAACAGTTCAACACTTAGGCATTAAAAAGATTAGACCGTTAGCTTAGAAAGAGTTCCTTAGCTTTGTATAATTCATATAGAAAAATCCCTACAGTGGATATTTAATGAAGAAATTTTAAAGTCATTCTCTAGGATTACAAATAAGACAAATACATACATTATTATTTTTCATAATACTGAGTCTCAGACTCTCTTCCTAAGAGGAATGAAAAAAAAGTGAGTCAAAAGAATGGAAAGAGAAGATATAAAACCACCGTTGTTTGCAAATGATCATCTTCCCTAGAATATTCTACAGGATCTAAATAGAACCTATGATATACTAGAGTTCATCAAGGTTGAAAAGTCAGCCGGTTAAAATTAATTGCCTTTCTTTACACCAGTGTCCTCAAACTTTATAATTTTGGGACCTATTATACTCTTAAAAATTAATGCAAAACAAATGTATAAAACAAATATATAAAATGTTGCCTAAAAATAAACATAAACCCATTACTTGTTAACATAAAATATTTTTATGAAAAGGAAAAATGTCCAAAACGAACAAAAAACTATCTCGTGAGAAGAGTAACTGTGTTTTACGTTTTTGTACATCTATTTTAATTGCTTCCCTAATTGAAAACATCTAGATTCTCATACATACTTCTGCATTCAATCTATTGCAATGTGTTATTTTTGGTTAAGACCAGAAGAAAAATCTGTGTTCAATCTTATTGTAGTTGAAAAGTGTTAGTAAACTTTTCATACAATTATGAGTTTTCTTCTCAGCAAATGAAAGTTTATTATAGGTTAATTGAAATGTGGAATCTGAAAGCAAATCAGTAAACTCTTCATGAGGTTTCATTAAGTTCCATTGATATATCATGTATTTTGAATGCGTCTTTCACCTTGTGTAATTTTTAACACCAAGTATTGATCATTTGAAAAATATGCAGTGACTTGTGATCTTTTTAATATTAACAAATATTATGTAATACTGAAAAAATCACCCTTGTCAGTATCACCCTTGACTCATCAAAAAAGCCTTAAAGTATTGGGAAGCTATCAAGCTCATGACAGATATGTTTTCTAAACTTCTACCCTTGCTTGAAAGCTTCCATTTTATCACTGGCAACAAATACTGTCTGTTGTTTCCTTAAAGTGACAGGTTTACTTCATTTTTCAGAAAACATCTGCCAGATTTCCAAGTCTGAATAACCATACTTTGTCAGTAGTTCTCAACTAAAAATGGTTCTCTGTAAAAGAATAAAATGCAGTTAACTCAGCCTTGGATTGAAACAGTCCAAATACTTTTCCCTGAAATAGTCACTGTGCTTCAGTATACAAAAGCACTTAACACAAATTTCTCATTTTGTCACCAATGATATTTTTTTAAATATATACTCAAGGGTAGAAATTCAATGTTATTAATAATTTTTACTCTTCCATCCAGCATTTTTTCTTGAGTACGTGGTGATAAAGAATACATGAGAAGTATAATTTAACACCTTAAGCCTTGATTCATGGTGAGGTAACAAGTTTTACCTACTATTGATTTTGCACCATTAGTGTAAATGTCAACAGAATTTAAAGGCAAAACATCTTATTATGAAAGTACTTTTGACTATGAAGGCCCTCCAAAAGGTATTGGGGATCCACAGTGGTTCATGGACCACACTCAGAAATACTACTTTGCACCATCATTCTATTAGGTAGATGGATGGATAGATAAGGTACCTTTCACAGTAACCACCAAACTCTAAGGTATCCAGCCAGACTATACAGAACTTATAGACTTCTATAAAGAAAACTTTGAAATTTAAATAAAGGTCACAGCGAGTAATCTAAATAGATATAGAGACAGTTCATGTCCTTAAGAGAGATGACTTAATAATAGGTAAATTCTCCCCCCAAGTTGGAGAAGGCAATGGCACCCCACTCCAGTACTATTGCCTGGAAAATCCCATGGATGGAGGAGCCTGGTAGGCTGCAGTCCATGAGGTTGCTAAGAGTCAGACACGACTGAGCGACTTCATTTTCATTTTTCACTTTCATGCATTGGAGAAGGAAATGGCAGCCCACTCCAGTGTTCTTGCCTGGAGAATCCCAGGGACGGGGGAGCCTGGTGGGCTGCCGTCTATGGGGTCGCACAGAGTCGGACACAACTGAAGTGACTTAGCAGCCCCCCAAGTTAATCTATAATTTCACTGCAACGTCCATCAGAATTTCAGGATTTTAGGGAAAATTGATAAAAGTTACTCCAAAATTTAAATAAAAGAATAAAGGGTACAGGAAAATTGTATTAACTTAAGGAAAAGCAAAACAGTGTAGAGACTTGCCTTGCCACATACTGAGACAATTTATAAAACAATCCCCAAAGCCCGTGATCAACCAGATACTCAGAACAGGAATGTAGAGACAGAGGCGTGTATAAATGGGAGATTGATGTGCTTCATCCAGAATACAGTGGGACCACAAATCACTTTGGAAGGATAGGATGTTCCAAGAATGTTAAAAAGACAACAGCAGCAGCAGCTAAATGGATTAAGAGAAACTAAATCTGTCTCTAAGAAAAAAAACATGGTCTCCAGACAGATTTAAGACAACAGAGTGTTACCAAAAAACATCTACTACTGTAAATGCTTCATTTCTTTTTATTGTTAACTATCATCAAGCAACATTTTTATCTTTTCACTTCCTCAGTTTTCCAAACTTGCAATTTAGTAACTTCATTTTTCTATAAAGAATTGTTAACCAACCATTTATGCTTGGAAAAAAAAAATTCTTCACACATTCTGAAATGCTACTTTGAGCGCTCCAAGAACCATATTGACTCTCCACATTTCAAAGGAAGATTTGTAAAATAATATGAGGTAAATACCCAAGATAAGGCATCAGGAGTACTTAATTAAATATACCCCAGATTCCTCAGAATCTGGAAAAGTTATAGCCTTCCTAAAGCTTCTCTCTTGGGTGAATATTTGCCTTTTGTAAAAATTCTTAGTGAGAACATAAGCACCTGCTGAGAGAACAAAA
Organism: Muntiacus reevesi; assembly: GCF_963930625.1. Taxonomy (NCBI): domain Eukaryota; kingdom Metazoa; phylum Chordata; class Mammalia; order Artiodactyla; family Cervidae; genus Muntiacus; species Muntiacus reevesi. The sequence continues at coordinate 82,259,064 of NC_089254.1, read as the reverse complement.
CGTTTATGTAATGTCTCCTTCACAGCGTTCCTCCCTGAGAACTATTCCCTTGGCCTTGCTCCGTAACACTCTGAACAGCTCTTGCTAGAATCTTATCTCCTTCCTCTGAAGATGCATGGAAATCTCATTACAAGTGTTCAACACCTGTTACCTAAAAGGTCTCAGAAAGGGTGTCAGTTTATTCAGCTCACTTGACAGTGTCTCATGTATTTTTTTGTGTTTTATTTTTATTTTTGTATAGATTGTGGCTCACAGGTAAATGCAGCCTTGAAATAACTAGCTTTTCTGAGCAATTCTGTCGAATTTGTCATTCTCTAAATCCAGGTTTTGAAACCAACTGATTGATGACCTTCTTATTTATTTACTAACACATGTCAACAGGCAAACCAAGTGACAGGCAGCAGTGTGGCTCCTGTGGCACCTTGTTAATCCGAGTAGTTTAGGTGTATTAAAAAGTCTTTCCACTTGGACAAAACCAGAATAATGCAAACTGACAGATTTCACCTCTCTATTTCTCAACAGAATGTGTAAGTGCTCAAAGCCTTAGACAGATAACTAGTTTGGGAAATTAGGGAGATATCTTGTAGCCCATAGCAAAGTGGCCATATAGCTTCAAGCACTCAGTTTGAATTTGTATTGCTGGATTTGTATTGCTGGATTTTAATTTCAAAAGGGAAACCTATAAAATATCCCTGAGGCATCAGTGTACACACACACATTCATGGTGGCAGGCAGACCCAGGAGGTTACAAGCAATCGTAGACGTACTCAGGTCACCAGCTCCAACCCTACAGTCTTCAGTTGGTCTGTATACTTTCCCAACTAGAAGACTTTTTCCAAATCATGGTTTCAAATACATTATCACCACTAATGCATGGGCTGGCTGCCTTAACAGTTCTTGATTATGTGTCAAAGGAAACAAAGACATACATACAGACATCAAAATCTTTTGACTAGGGACTTCCTTTGTGGTCCAGTGGTTAAGACTTCGCCTTCCAAAGTAGGGTGTGCAGGTTCAACCCCTGATTAAGGAGCTAAGATTTCACATGGCTTGTGGCCAGAAACCCAAAACATTAAACACAGCAATATTATAACACATTCAGTAAAGACCTTTTAAAAAATGGTGAACATCAAAAAATATCTTAAAGATCTTTTGACTAATTTCTTAGCATCCAGGGCTACAAATCTTCAATCGTGGTTGCTGTCTAGAAGACTTCTCATTTCTTCTCCTTCAGCTTGTCTTCCAGCTGGGAAGCCTCTGTGATGCCTTTCTCCTTGACCATTGCTCATTGCTGAACAAACCATCTTCACCCCCATTGCCTCACTGGATCCTGCTTACCTAACCCACATTGTTCACAGGCAGACTTTCTCCTAGAAAATGGAGAGAAGAGTATAGGGCCAGGAGAAGGATGAGTATGGAGGTATGAAGTTACTCCCTGTATGTAGGAATGTAATGAATGACCATGGAAAAGCTGTTTGTTTTAGGTAAATGTCTTTGGATTACCTTTATTCTTGGGGCTTCCCTGGTAGCACAGATGGTAAAGAATCTGCCTTCAATGCAGAAGACCGAGGTTTGATCCCTGGGTTGGGAAGAGCCCCTGAAGAAGGAAAGGCTACCACTCCAATATTCTGGCCTGGAGAATTCCATGGACAGAGGAGCCTGGTGGGATACAGTCTATGGGATCTCAGAGTCTGACACAACTGAGGGACTTAACACTTTCACTTTCACTTTCAATCAGAAGACTGGAAGGACTAGACATGAAATTTAAGATACTATAGGCCTTAATTATATGATAATTTAATATTGGTGTGTCAGTTACTATAATTGAGATTATTCTGATGGTTTTCAATTTCTGAATCTGAGTTCTTTGAGGAGAAATAAATATGGTATATATATGTGTGTGTGCTTACTTGCCCAGTCATGTACAACTCTTTGTGACCTTTTAGACTGTAGCCCGCATGGCTCCTCTGTCCATGGGATTTTTCCAGGCTTAAACTGTTTCTCCACTCTTAAAAGTCAAGTTTTAGAAGCCTGTGACAAATGTTAAACCAAATAATACTCAACTGGTTGTGTACGGATCTTAATAGTCCTGTCTCTGTAATTCCGTCACAGTCGTTCCTCACTTTAAGATCTCAGGAGAAGGGACTTCCCTGGCAATTCAGTGACTAAGACTCCACTCTTCTAGTGCAGGGGGCCAGGGTTTGATCCCTAGTCTGGGAATTACATCCCACAGGCAGAAACTCAGAGTTCACATATCACAGCTAAAGATCCTGCATGCTGCAAACAAGATCAAAGACCACAGCTAAGACCCAGAGCAGCCAAGTAAACAAATAATAAACAAGATAAAATTTTTTTAAAAAAGATCTTCAGAGGAGACAGTACCTCCATATTCCTCCTCAAGCAACTTTGACCAAGTGTCACTGACATTTACATCCAAATATATGTGACTTTTTCTGGCCTGTCACTCATAGATCACTGGCTGTGGCTTATGGAGGTTGCTCAATTGGATCCAATTTGGCTGCCATTGTCTGTAGTCCAGTGTCAATTCTCCTGTGCTCTATAGCCAACCATACCCTTAAAAATGAATTTATTGATGTGAAAGACAATCCAGGTAAAGTATTTAATATATCTGTGACCACAGGACAATTATTTGAAAGCACTATATCATTAGCATGGTTAATTCCAAGGAGGTATTAACTGCAACTGTTGCTTTAAATGACGGGTCATTAAACAAGTTGGCCCCAAAGGGAGTCTTGGAATTAGGAAGCTACAGACCTATTGTTTTCAAACATCTGTGGCGTTGGTATTCTCATGGATTGTAAATGGCTATAGGGAGGCATTCCAGATTATTTTCATTCACCTAAAGATTGTCCAAAAATATACCTCATCCTATCTGGAGTAACATTACAGAAAGGGATAGTGTGTTCTGATTCTACAGAATAAAGTCACTTTTTTTTCTAAAATGAAATTTATGTAACCATGTAGCTTGACTGCAGGTAAAGAAAGAAATAATTTGAAGTTTCAACAAGTCATCTTTGTTTTTCATAAACACTAATAGTTGTCAAAGTGCATTCCCCAGACCAGCACTTCCTGGGACCTGTGAATTGTTTGACCCCCACACGAGAGCTACTGAATCTAAAACTCTGGGGCTGATGTCATCAATCTGTGTTTCAACAAGCCCTCCAGGTGATTCTGGTGCATGATGAAGTTGTGAATCATGGACCTATACTGAAGACACTCAATTCATTGATTAGAGCTATGTATTATGTCTAGCACTCAGGGTGTGTGCGTACATGCTCAGTAGCTAGGTCTTGTCTGACTTGTTGTGACCCCCATGGATGGTAGCCCACTAGGCCCCTCTGTCCTTGGAATTCTCCAGGCAAGAATACTGGAGTGTAGCCATTTCCTCCTCCAGGGGATCTTCCCGGGACTGAACCCATATCTCCTATGTTGGCAGGCAGGCTCTTTACTACTGAGCCACCAGGGAAGCCCATCTGGAACTCAGAACCGTAATAGCTTGCAGTAAGACAGTTCAAGAGAGAATCAGTGATAAGCCATCCTTTTGCAACAGTTAGTAGTGCCAAGTTTGGGGAGTCATATCCTAAGCAGATATAGATCAGGTTGGGGATGTGGGGTTCAGATTTGGGCTACACCTCTCCCATGATTCTAGGATGGTCTTTTTAGCCAGCAGGTTATATTCTCTTCCCTCTAGGGGACTAAGTTGAGAGCATTTCCCCCAAAATCATCTCTTCTAGTTATAAGCTCTAAAGTGGCAGACAGGTGGGAGGAGGAGTGGCTGTTTTGTTTAATGGGAAAGTATTTGATCTCCTGCCCTCCTTCCCTCTTGAGATATAAAGGCCCATGAGTATTGAGGTCTGACCAGGGGTAGGACCCCCCAAGGACCTAGCTATACTAGACTCTGGCACTGTATCTCTTACCAGGTTGCTGTGCCTGGAGCTAGAGGGTAGGTCAGAAAATCTCAATAAAATTTACATTTTCCAATTGTGTTCTCCATTTGAATCACATGAACAAGGAGAACATTGACCCCAGACAAGAATTAAGATTCAAATTAAGACAGGCTGGGGAGCCAGTAGAAATTCTCTGAGCCAGCTAGGCTGGCCTCCAGGGTGTATGAATGGAAAAAGGCATTTAACATAGAGGTGGTAGTTCAGATGGAGCAATTTCTGATCTGATTGGTATAAAGCAGGTATGTGTACATAGCAGTGTGCAGCATAGGTCCATAGTATGATACTGCCCGGTATTTTTATAAGAGGGTGAGGAGGGTGACAGGAGCAGTCACCATCTTATTGGGTTGGCCAATAGATGGCCAAGATGTTATGGCCATAAAATGTTATGGATACCCATATGAACTTTTTGGCCAGCCCAATACTTTGGTGGACGAGGGGCACAAGGAAATAGAGGGATCCCTTCCACCGTTGGTCTGTGGGTAGAGAAGTTTTCCTGATCAGCAGTCTACAGAGAGGGTGCCGGCAGTCCTTGCCTCTGAATGACCTTTGGGGTTTCAGGTAGAAGAACTCAGTTGTTGTATCCTTGGGTCAGCCTCCGTGTTTAGTTGAACCTTGCAAGGCACAGGCTCCCTGTCTGGGTCTCCACAGTGTCCCATGTAGATGCTTCCATGTTGCCCATCTCCTTACTTGGAACAAGCTGTACACCTTCCTTTAATTCCTTTCTCTAAATGAGAGTCATTTCTAGACTTCCTCCCCCTCGTTCCTCTTTCTTTTTTTATTTCTTTACTTTTCCTTTTCTCCCCAGGACCTGCAGTTCTCCCCAGCATCTCTTCTTCAGGTGTACAAGCTTCTCTCCTCAGTTACCCCCTGAATGTCAGGGCTTTCTCCTCATTCATCTGATTTTTGTCCTTTAGAGGGAGGGAGGGAGTTCTTTTTCTTAAGATGGGGGAGGGGAAAGATGGGCAACTTCGGTGTCAGCCTGTGGCTAACTTTCTCTGATCTAGAGTTTCTGAACTCAAAACACACACCCACCAAGAGGATAATTTAATTCTGAAGAACTCCATGTATTATACACAAGCAATTAAAACCCTTCTTTTTGATATATCTTTGATCCTATTTCTTTCTGCATAGTGAGTACCTTTAATTCACTCTCTGTCAGAGCTCTTTTCGTAGAACTTCCTCTTATTGACCAAAAAGGGATGGGATGCAGCTCTGTCCTCTACCTTATATGCTGATTAGGGGAAAAAATACATAAATTCATTGAAGGCAGAAGTTCTGTTCATCATTCTATCCCCTCAGTTATTAATACAATATCTTACTTGCAGTATATGTTTGTTGAATCAAATACAGGACCACAAAATCTGGGGATGGTGAAGAATCAGCAAGAAATCTTGGCACATATATAGGAACTATTGTTGGTGCACTCCAGCTAGTTGTCATGATCTAGACGCAAAGGAGTAAGACATGGCCGTTCTGTGATGGGATTATCACCATAGCCTTCAATTCAACACCATTCTGAGTTCTATTTCTTCTTTAGCTGCAAGTACAGATATAGTCAGTCTGTTAAAAGTTAAGATCAAATACATTATTTCAAAATCTCTGTATGTCTTATATAGAGAAAAATGGACTAAATTATCTTTAGACTAGTCTTCTCCCCATGTCCTCTCACAAACTTCACTGTGAGCATCCTTGTGTATCCACAAGGAACTTTGACAGGCAGTGGCAGGGAGGGAGGCAGCCAAGGAAAGAATGCTGAGAATGTGCACCCTATTCGAAGCAGGGGAGCAGAGTTAAAGTGTACTAATGCCCAGTGGTCAAGCTGTCTTTTTAAATGACATGCTCAATTGTGTCTGACTCTTGCAACCCTTTGGACTGTAACCCACCAGGCTCCTTGTGCATCAGATTTTCCAGGCAAAAAATATTGGAGTGGGCTGCCATTTCCTGCTCCAGGGGATCTTCCTGAGCCAGTGATAGAATCCATGTCTCCTGGATTGGCAGTAGCTGCTTTACCAGTGAGCCACCTGGAAAACCCTTCTTAAATGTGCAGAGGTACATAATTAAAGGGCTTCCTTGGTGACTCAGGAGTAAAGAATCTGCCTGCCCATGCAGGAGACACAGGTTCAATCCCTGGCTCAGGAAGATCCCCTGGAGAAGGAAATGGCAATCTACTTCAGTTTTCTTGCCTGGGAAATCCTGTGGACAGAGGAGCCTGGTGGGCTACCGTCCATGGGGTTGCAATAGAGTCAGACACGACTCAGTAACTAAACAACAACACATAATTAAAAGGAATTGCTTTGAGGAGCCAAGAAGTGTTATCATAGAAAAGTAAAAGTGTTCCAGAATGAAAAACTTTCTTAGCCAAAAGCAGTACTTTGAAATTCATCAAGAAATCGTGCTACTTTAGGTATCTATTTTTTTTTAAATATCACTGTTTGAAATGCATTACAACTATGAGCAACTTGATGTTGAAGCTTGAAGAATATTGAGGCATCTATAATGCTGTAGAAATGTTACAAAAAGAGGGAAGTGGATATTTTAAGGGTGATGTCTCAAATATTCACAGCATTCAGAATTTTAATGGCACTATTGGTAACCTTGTTATCTAATAGACTTCTGACTACAAAATGCATTAAACTTCTTGGCAGTAGTCAAATGAGTGGCAGCCAGAGATGGCATACATAGTGTGCTTGATAAAAATTCTACTTATTTAAAGTGTTAGAGTGGCCATTATGTTCAAGTACGAAGTTTTGAGACTCTCAGTGAATTTAATCTAGAAGAAAATGTTTCAGACTGTTTTTAAGTTTCAGTAGAACACAAGGTACTCTGAGTTTTTCCTTAAGAGAATGTCAAATGTAAAAGCTAGTTTTGACATATTCACACGTAAACATATTCACACGTAATAAGTTTTCAGGTAGCTTCCTTGGTTCTTTTCCATTATTGCCTACTTGTGGCTAAAGATATGGTAACTTTATAAGCTCAAACTTTCAGCTATTTCAGAAGTTTCTATTAAATAAGTTCATGATGAGTTTATATTAAATAAACTTCTGAGTTTATTTAGAAGTTTATTTATATTGAATAAATATAGCTTATTTATATTGAATAAACTGTACTTATTTTTATATAAATATTTAGTTGAGTGTGTATATGTGTATGTTAATCCTATTCAGAGAATTGAGTGGAAAAGAATTCAAGTTATTGTATTACTACTGTTTTAACCTCTCTCTTTTCCCTAATCTGGATATGGGGGTCCTGATTCCCTAACTGGCAGAGTGGTTTTAGGGGTTCAGTAAATAATGTTCTAAAGTATGTAGGAGAAATAAATTCCCCTTCTGTGATCAAAACAGTTACATTTTGTTGCCTTTCCATTTCCTCATGAAGTTGAAATAATATAACCCAATATAGGTAAAGCCCAAAATTGATAGGAAGCGTAGACTCTCTTAGATAGAAGCAATCTTAAAAAGTGTATGGTCCAGTGATTCTTATCATTTGTGTGGCACATGGACTACTTTGGGAATCTGAGAGTCGTGACTCTTCACTCCCGAAAAAACGCCTCTGTATACAAAAATTAGCATATAATTTCAAGGGGCTCAAGGATTCCCTCAAACCTAAGGTTAGGAATCCTCAATTTCATGCAGCACCCTCAGCCTAAAGATGGAAAAATTAAGGAATATGAGTGATATGCTCTTGAGAATCAAAAATTATTTTGAAAACTCCTCCCCCAAAATCTCTAATTTCAGAACACAGCTTTCGTTGATTTTTGAGCGGTGTCCTCAGGCCACAGCTGCATTTTATCAGTGGGCTTCGTGTCTCGTCCGCCTCTGGTGTGTGAGTGACTAAAAGCTATTTGCAATCCCACACAAAGTGAAATGAAATAATTTGGGTATTGATTCTGTTTTTAACATGCACATTCCCCAAAATTATGCTACTGCATTCTCGTGAGCATTCATTAAGTACCCATCATGGTCCAAAGTCTCTTCAAGACAGTGAGAGCACGAGATCTTGAGACCCGGTTTCTCACTGATCTGAGCCCAGTCTAATAACAGGCTCATGAGCCGGAGAGAGGAGTAAGTCACTCAGCATCAAAACTTTGAGGATGCCCCACAATTAAGGTAACATTAAAGTTATGACTTGAATGATGAGTAGTTTTCTGCTTGAAGCAACCAGATGGCCTAATTCCTTGTGGATGCAAATTTTAATACAATGCACAACTTTCCTTTCAGTTTAGAATAATTTGCTTACTTTATATGTACGCGGTAATTACTCCCAAAATATGTGGGGTGAACCAAAAAGACCTGTTTGGTAGTTTCATCAACCATGCATCTTCATTCTCTGAGCCATGCAGTTTGCAGACCTCAGGGTCATTGTCCTCTCTGGCTTGCAATTTCCAGTCACAAATGCTTGCAAATTGTCTCCTCAAAGTGTCCCTCCACCTTCCTCTTTCTTTTCTGCTCCCATTGCCATCTTCCAGTCATTTTCCATACAATAGACCTGGCCCCCACCAGTCCTTCCTTGTTCTGCAGTCACAAATTCATTTTCCCAAAATTAACTTATTGTAAAGCCCAGCAAAGGAACATTTGCTTGAAGTTACCTATAACATATAGTTGTATGATGTGTGTGTGTGTGTGTGTGTGTGTGTGTGTGTGTGTGTGTGTGTGGTTAGTCATGTCTGACTCTTTTGTGACCACATGGACTGTAGCCCACCAGGCTCCTCTGTCCATGGGATTTCCCAGGCATGAATATTGGAGTGCGTTGCGGTTGCTCCTCCAGGGGATCTTCTTGACCCAGGGATCGAACCCATGTCTCCTGCATTGCAGGTAGATTCTTTACCACTGCACCACCTGGGAAGCCCCATAGGATATAGTTACTAAGTCTGTTTATTTTCTTACTTAAAGCCTGTGATGATCCAATCTCAGGCTCCTCTGCCATCATTCCCCAGCATATTTCTGCTCCATCCGGGCACGTGCAGGGCAGAGATGGTAAGAACTCATGCTGTGAGGCCCCACCTTTACTATGTACTAGCTGTTTCATGTCATTTCTCCATGCTCGTTTCCTCATCTATGACTCATATGAATAAATAGCCAAATGGCTTAAAGTTGTTAGGAAAATTAGCATGATGACACATGAGAAGTGCGTGGTGCTGGACCTGACACATCCTTGGCTCTCAATAAATGGTAACATTTGTAGCCAGCTGCATCCTCACCTTCCTCTGAAATGCACATCTCTGTCATTTCTAGAAACGCTTCTTTCTCTTACCAAGGTCCTTGGTTTCTCCTTTAGGACTTGCCTCCGTTTCTGATTATCTTCCTACTGATTCCCCCACATGCACCTGCTCTCAGCTGTCCCTCCTCACATCCCCTTCATCACCTCTCTTGGCTTTACACGGTTCCCAAAATCCTTACGCTTCCTCACCGTCACAGCTAGAACTGTTCCCAAGTAGAGAAGACTGCTGTGCAAAGTCATGAGCCTACTTGACTTCACCCTTACGTGAGGACGTTGAGGTGATCATGAAACAGAGGGAAGATTGGATAATGGATGCCTGAGGATCCTAGCAGGAGTGATTTTTGGAGTCTGAGCTGTTTGAAAGCGGGGACATGTCTTATATTTCCTCCCACTCCCCACAGTCGAGATCCTTGTAGGCACACTCCACTCTGCAGTATTTGGCTCACTGTTTTCCTGAAGAATCAACAACCTCTTTGATCCCTGTCAAGAGGGCCAGTGGCTTTCATCCTGCATGGGAATTTAGGAGGATGTGTACCAGGGTTGGAGGATGGGAACCCCCACATACATCACACTGTAACCTATAGTGAGTGTGTAATAAATGTTTAATGAACAAGCACCAACCACAAGCTATGTTTCACTGCATCATTGTATGTCAGTTGGGGACAAATTAAGAGCAAATGAAAGTCTCCTCCACATTTAAGGCTGACGTTATAGGGAGATGCTGAGGGACTAGATCTATTCCACCCCCCACCCCCCCGCAAAAAAAAAGACTCCTTAGGTTCCACAGAAAAAGCTCTTTATCTGAATATTTTCTTGTTCTTCCCTACAATCTCTATATATGGGCAAAGAGAGAGTCCAGAAATCTAAGACAACGTTTATCTTTAATATCCTTGCTGAAAGCTCTATTTTGATACAGTCTCATTACACAGGTCACCTCTAATTTTTGCCAGTTCATTTTCTCTCAGAAATCACCTGCTTTGCCTTCTCTGTTGCTGAATTCCAGGTAGCTGCACTTAATCTCTTTGCGGCCTGGCCTTTTCATATTAGTTTGCTGTAATACGAAAAGAACCTTCAGCTTTAAAGAACGGCTCCCCACCCTTCCCCAGTTGGAAGGGAGGAAATCAGTTAATTGCAGCCTGTCAGAGTTGTTTTAGGTGACTTTGTACTTCTCCAGCTTAAGATCAACATGAACCTTAGACATTTCAGGCTGGAAATTTAAATAGCAGCAAAAAAAAAAAAAGCCTGGGTTTCGCTAATGCCAGGAATGACTCATCTGGTGAGAATGGTATTGTATTGATAATACAATACCGAGAGAAGGAAAAGACTGTGGTATCTGCTTTTCTTTGTATCTCTGACCTTGAGGAGAATTAGAACTTGTTTGTTGCAGAAGTTGAGCATCTAATGTTCTGGTGCACCTGTTAGGTCTAATATGTTAAATGGCAAAGCACTTGCCGTTTCCTGTGATTGCTTTGTGGGTGAAGTATTTTCTGCAATCTGGTGAACTGATTTGTTTTGTTTTGCTTTAAAGAATGTATTCATTTGTATTTCTTGTCTCTCTTGTTTCTCAAAAATATGCTTTCTCATTCTGTTTCAACACCCTGGTCTCATCATTACATCTTGTAGAATCTGTTTGGCTTTTTATTTTCAAGGTAACATGGTTATGATTTGTTTTTAATATAGAGACCATGAACCAGGCGACTCCCGCGAGGAAGCTGGAAGAGGTTCTTCATCTAGCAGAGCTCTGCATTGAAGTCTTACAGCAGAATGAAGAGCATCATGCAGAGGTGATGACTTGTTTTAACTGTCACATGAAGCCGTGCATAATGCTTTGCGATAGTCGGAATGGCACTGAAGATGTGGCCTGTCCATAGCCTTTGATACACACCTGGCCATTTATCTATAGTAAACTGAGAATGTGTGCTTTTCCTGGAAATATAACTCCTATATGTTACAAAGGAATTGTGTATGTCTATAATTTAGTATCTATACCTGACAACTGTCTTTCTGTGCGGAAAACGGAAGAGCTTATGAGATCTGCCAGAGGTGTACAACTAGCAAGAAGCAAAGCTGGGACATGACCCCCATCTAATGATGCCAGATCACTCACTAGCTTTTCTCCCTGTATCCTGATGGCTTTAGTTTAGAAATGTAAGTTAGTCGATGTGCACAAGGAGAAGTAGTGATAAACAATAATAAAATCACACAGAAGACATTCATAACTGCGTCATTGGCAACTAGTGTTTCACTTTTACCATTAAGCGTTTCTTTCAATTTTCACTAACCCTGCATTTTTAATAGTTTTCAAAAGTTCTGGTTCTAATTATGTATTGACATTCAGTAGAGATATAAAATGGTATTTCATCAGGCAAGCCGCTTATTCTGAGATTTAAAAGTGTCATTCTTTCTAATAGCCATGAGTTCATTTTTTTGAAAAAACAGGAGTTTTTTGACTTTGAATTAGGTAGAGAAAATGTATAAAATTAAATAAATGTAATACATTTCAGTGCCCTAGCAATCCTTTTATTCTTGAGAAAGTATGTGAAATGAGCAAGAAGGAAAAAGAACAGATACAGAAGAATTTATAGAATATTCATATTTAATGAAGCCTAGTCCTCAAAAATATAAGAAACTATAGAAGTACATTTTAAGCAAATTCTCAGAAAAGAATATTCATGAAGCCCTGCTATAGATAACTAAGATGTATTGTATCTGCTTATAAATATGATCATTCAAAACATCTGCTTTTAGCTCACACTATGGAATCAAGTTTTTACCTTGCATCTGTCATGTGTGAACTTGTTATGGATATTTTATTTTAAACTGAAGAAACAGCTGCTTCAATAATTTGAAATGAATTCCCAGGAGGAGCTTTTCTAGGCTAGTACTACTGCTGTGTTACAATGAAAATGATTATATGATAAAAATGTATGTATGTGTTGTCTTTGTCTTTTGTTAAAAGGCATTATCATCAGAGTATTAGACCTTTTCGAATTCAAAAAAAAATTCTGATTGGCTATCCAATTTCACAGGTACATCTAATTTACATTTCACAAAAATTACATTTAATCTTCCTACACTAATAAGGAAAATAATAACTCTTCTGTCTTTTAAGTGTAAATAATGTTAAATACTCCCTGCAACCACTATATGCTTTGTTAAAGTACAATGTATCCAAACACAATTAAAATGTAAGTATTACTTATTTTCTAAGCTACAAAAATATAGTTGATTTTATTGAACAGAGATAATCAAAACTTATAAATATCACTGAACTAGATGCCAAAATACAGAAGTATTATAATGACCTCTTTTTAAAATGCTTTGTGTCACTATGGCATGTCTTCATTCCACAATGCTTCCAAATTCTTGGGATTCCTCAGGGAAGAGAGGTGAGTAGAATCGTTTTCATCATTTTCATAGCATGGAATAACTCTTTTACGTGAAGATAAGATAGAACCCACTCTGGTTATAGTTTTAAAGCCACCTTAGTCCCTCTCCTTGGAATTAGCCATTCCCTTCTCCAGGAGATCAATCGAACCCAGGTCTCCTAAATCGCAGGTAGGTTCTTTACCAGCTGAGACACCAGGGAAGCCCAAGAATACTGGAGAGGGTAGCCTGTCCCTTTTCCAGCAGATCTTTCTGACCCAGGAATTGAACCTGGGTCTCCTGCCCTGCAGGTAGATTCTTTACCAGCTGAGCTACCAGGGAAGCTGAAATTAACGACTGTATGTATTTAAACAGACCAATCTTGGTTGTACTGTTTCCATGAAAATGTCTTATTACCAACTGCCTGCATAATTATTGCTGGCCATCTAAGTAAAGGCCAGCTTTGCCTGAAGGATTTTCCACTGTTTTCAACCAGGAGATCCAGGTTTTTCTCTACTGGGGGGAGGAGTGAATTAGTCTTATTCCAAAGTCATTTCCAGAGTGAGTGGATGGATGGCATTGTACAGTAATGTTGATTTTGCTGGATTTCCTGGCTAGACTGTCTTCACTGCACAAAAGAGAACCCAGCCCAGCTCCCTAGGTGGAGGTTAATGCATCTGTCTCAGACACCTTCAAGTGGCCATGTGTCAGCTCCTCTCTTTTTCCCTCCTCCTCCCCTCCTCAGGGGTGGTTCACTTCACGGGGCCAAGAGGTTGTTTCTGTCCTTCAACAGTTTCTCAGTTGAGCAGGTTTCGCGTCCTTCAGATCTTTCACAATAACTTGCTTCTAAGATAGTCCTCCCTTCTCTCTGAGGACCTCTCAACCTCTCCCCTCAGGCTTTTCTTCCGAATTTCTATGTTTTCTCTTGAAAAAGATAGTTTAAGCTCCTTTCCAGAAAATCTTTAAAGCCATCTTTCACATTCCTGGGACGAGACTGTGTCTGACCAGAAATTTAGACAAACTGATCCGACCACTGTCCGTCTAAGGCCCCTCACTCTGACAAAGGCGGCGAGTTCCAGATGCCTTCTGGAAAGCCTTGGGCTCTCACCCCAGCACACGCCTGCACACACGTGCACCACGTTCCTGGTGAGAAAACTTGCTGGCGATACACAGTCAGGCCAACTCCAGACTCTACACTTTCCAGGGAGCACGTTGTTATTTCTCAAATTCAATAGAGTGGCCGGGATGGGCGTCTTGTCTCAGTTCTGCCGGCAGGTTTGACACTCAGCATCATAGCAGAAATGTAAGTGCAGAGAGAAAGATGACACTGCAAGCCTGAGATGTCCCTTTCAATCCTGTCAGACTCTTCCTCCCCTGGCGGATCCTGGGACTTGGCTATGGGGATGGAGGGCCAGGAATATCCCCCAGGGAAGAGGCAGAGACAGAGACAACGTGATAGATATGAGCACAGCTCAGGTTATTACTCTGTGACTTATTGTTGCAGCAGAATCTTAATTGAAGGTCCCTAAAATATTTTAAATATAATATCGTCCACCATATTGGTGACACTGTAGGCCAGGCGAATGTCAGGCAGTAATTCAGTGTTTGCCACTTGGCTCCCTGTGAATGGTGGATGTATCGTGCTCTCCAGCTGACTGGGTCCCAGGTTGTTCCAACAGTAGAGGATTGCAGGGAGAGTAGTTCAGTGCGGACACACATACCTGTGATCCTGGCCATTCATGTAAACATCAGTGTCTGAACCAGATTATGTGTCTGGATGTGAGTGAGTGAGTGAAAATCGCTCATTGTGTCCCGCTCTTTGCAACCCCGTGGACTGTAGCCCGCCAGGCTCCTCTGTCCATGGGATTCTCCAAGCAAGAATACAGTGTGGGTAACCGTTCCCTTCTCCGGGGGATCTTCCCAACCCAGGGATCAAACCTCGGTCTCTTGCATCGCAGGCAGATTCTTTACCGTCTGAGCCACCAGGGAAGCCCATGCATCTGGATAGATTATATCAGCCATTAAAAAGAATTCATTTGAATCAGTTCTATTGAGATGGATGAAACTGGAGCCCATTATACAGAGTGAAGTAAGCCAGAAAGATAAAGAACATTACAGTATACTAACACACATATATGGAATTTAGAAAGATGGTAACGATAACCCTATATGCAAAACAGAAAAAGAGACACAGATGTACAGAACAGACTTTTGGACTCTGTGGGAGAAGGTGAGGGTGGGATGTTTCGAGAGAACAGCATCGAAACATGTATATTATCTATAGTGAAACAGATCACCAGCCCAGGTTGGATCCATGAGACAAGTGCTCAGGCCTGGTGCACTGGGAAGACCCAGAGGGATGGGGTAGAGAGGGAGGTGGGAGGGGGGGGGATCGGGACGGGGAATACATGTAAATCCATGGCTGATTCATGTCAATGTATGACAAAACCCACTACAATATTGTAATTAGCCTCCAACTAATAAAAATAAATGAAAAAAAAAAGCAAAAGAAAAGATGTTTGATTTTTAAAAATGTTTCCCATTGCTTTTGTTTATTCCTTATTGTTGTTGTTCAGTCACTAAATCGTGTCCAACTGTGACTCCATGAACTGCAGTGCACCAGGCTTCCCTGTCCTTCACTATCTCCTAGTTTGCTTAAATTCGTATCCATTGAGTTGGTAATGCCATCCCACTATCTCATGCTCTGTGGCCCCCTTCTCTTCTCACCTTCAGTCTTTCCCAGCATCAGGGTCTTTTCCAGTGAGTTGGCAGTGCACATCAGATAGCCAATGTATTCAAACTTCAGCTTCAGAATCAGTCTTTCCAGTGACTTATTCATAAACAAGGGCTGTTTACTACACACTACTAAGTAATTGCAGTCATCTCAACAGTTGAGTTCATCTTAATTACACAGCATTTATATCTGGATAGCCAGTGAGATAAATCAACTTTTCATTTTTAGGAAAGGTTTAGGTTTAGGGTTAGATTAGCCTGTGGTACAACAAATGTTCCTATTTTTGGAAGAAGATGACCAGCAAGTGATTTTCATATGGCTGAGCTATAGAGGAAGAATTCCACTTGCAGCAGGACTCTCAGACGAAACTGCATGGTCACAAATACCCTACCGAAAATGTTTCTTAGTCACTAACTTACAAATACATAATAATAAGAGTAGCACTTTACCTTGACATACCTTTTGAAGCATTTTGAGCTCCTCATTTCGATTGATTATTTTAATATTTATATTCATCTAGGAACCCAGTTGGAGAAGGCAGTGGCACCCCACTCCAGTACTCTTGCCTGCAAAATCCCATGGACAGATGAGCCTGGTAGGCTGTGGTCCATGGGGTCGCTAAGAGTCGGACACGACTGAGCAACTTCACTTTCCCTTTTCACTTTCATGCATTGGAAAAGAAAATGGCAACCCACTCCAGTCTTCTTGCCTGGAGAATCCCAGGGACGGGGGAGCCTGGTGGGCTGCCGTCTATGGGGTCGCACAGAGTCGGACACAACTGAAGCGACTTAGCAGCAGCAGGAACCCAATTAGGGAAATATGGTTATGAATTGAGTTGCAGAAAACTTATGATTCCTTTGACATGAGTTTAGGTGTCACCCTGAAGGTTCAAATCCACTCTACTGGCTCCTCAAGAGAGCTTCAATATTTCTAGAATATGGCCTCTCAGCATCATGTTACTGTATGTGTATGTTGGGAAGTGTAATGACACCCTAGACACTGAACTGTGTCCAGAGCTTTTAGGATCATCTACAAAATAAAAGATTACAAGCTGATCTTTTTGGGGTGTGGAGGAAGCATGTAATATGTTCCAAAATCAGATGCACTGTTTTTGCTCATTTATGCAGTCATCATTTTTTTGTTGTTGTAAAATATGAAATGTTTACTGCATTTTGAGGGCAAAAGTAATAAAAAGACTTAAGACCCCCCAAAAATATGAAAAAGATATTATAAAAAATAAGACTATAATAGATGTTCTGGCAAAAACATGCTCAGAGGACAAAAACATTGGTCTGATTTGCAGAACTAGATAGGCAAACAGATGAACAAAAAGGCAGTGTGTTATATATATATAGTTGATTAAGAAACTAGATAGACAGTTTCTAAATATGTAGTTGATTAAGAAACTAGAAAGACAGAAAGGCAGTGTGCTATATAGAGAGTTGATTAAGAAGAGGCCATATATGTAAGATGCAGAGTACATCATGAGAAACGCTGGACTGGAAGAAGGACAAGCTGGAATCAAGATTGCCCGGAGAAATATCAATAACCTCAGATATGCAGATGACACCACCCTTATGGCAGAAAGTGAAGAAGAACTAAACAGCCTCTTGATAAAAGTGAAAGAGAAGAGTGAAAAAGTTGGCTTAAAGCTCAACTTTCAGAAAACTAAGATCATGGCATCCGGACCCATCACTTCATGGGAAATAGATGGGGAAACAGTGGAAACAATGGCTAACTTTATTTTCCTGGGCTCCAAAATCACTGCAGATGGTGATTGCAGCCATGAAATTAAAAGATGCTTACTCCTTGGAAGGAATGTTATGACCAACCTAGACAGCATATTAAAAAGCAGAGACATTACTTTGCCAACAAAGGTCTGTCTAGTCAAAGCTATGGTTTTTCCAGTAGTCATGTATGGATGTGAGAGTTGGACCATAAAGAAAGCTGAGCACTGAAGAATTGATGCTTTTGAACTGTGGTGTTGGAGAAGACTCTTGAGAGTCCCTTGGACTGCAAGGAGATCCAACCAGTGTATCCTAAAGGAGATCAGTCCTGGGTGTTCATTGGAAGGACTGATGTTGAAGCTGAAACTCCAATCCTTTGGCTACCTGATGTGAAGAGCTGACTCACTTGAAAAGACCCTGATGCTGGGAAAGTTTGAGGGAAGGAAGAGAAGGGGACAACAGAGGATGAGATGCTTGGATGGCATCACTGACTCAGTGGACATGGGTTTGGGTGGACGCCAGGATTTGGTGATGGACAGGGAGGCCTGACGTGTTGCGGTTCCTGGGGTCGCAAAGAGTCGGACATGACTGAGCGACTGAACTGAATATATGTAAGAGCTTGATCTCTACACTCCAGCTGACCTGAATTCAAATTATTGCTCTGTTACCAATTTTATGACTTTGGGCAAGTTCCTTAATCTTTCTGACTTTGCTAACCTGTAAAACCCCTGGGTTGGGAAGATCCCCTGAAGAAGGGCATGGCAACCCAGTCCAGTATTCTTGCCTGGAGAACCCCATGGACAGAGGAGCCTGGTGGGCTACAGTTCATAGGGTTGTAAAGAGTCAGACACAACTGAACCGACTTAGCGTGCAACCGTAAAATAAGGATAATTGTACCATCTACCTGAAAGGATTAAGTAAAATAATGTGCAAAAAGTCTTTAGAACAGTACTTGCACATAGAAACTATTCCACTAATGTTGGACATTACTATTCTTAAAACATCTAAAGCTAACATTATAAGATTTGTGTGAATTTTGACTCATTTTTGTGTTGCTGATAATGATTCATTTTTTACTTTCGTACAGCAAGAGATTTTCATATCCCTTGACTTTTCCACATAACCCTGGAGGAGGCTAGGAAAAGTATTGTTACTGCCAATTTGCAGATGAGGAAGTGGAAATCGATCCAAGAACTGATTTGCCCATGAGCACTCAAGTCTCACCAAGTTCAAAATCTCAGTACTCTTCCATTTTCAGAGATAGTCTTACTTGCCGCTGTTTCCAGCTTCACTGAGTAAACAAACATGGCTTTCAGAGTATTATCTGCCACAAATATTGGAGAAGGCAATGGCAACCCACTGCAATACTCTTGCCTGGAAAATCCCATGGACGGAGGAGCCTGGTGGGCTGCAGTCCATGGGGTCGCAAAGAGTTGGACACGACTGAGCGACCTCACTTTCCCTTTTCACTTTCATGCATTGGAGGAGGAAATGGCAACCCACTCGTATTCTTGCCTGGAGAATACCAGGGACAGGGGACCCTGGTGGGCTGCCATCCATGGGGTCGCACAGAGTTGGACACGACTGAGCGACCTCACTCCCTTTTCACTTTCATGCATTGGAGGAGGAAATGGCAACCCACTCGTATTCTTGCCTGGAGAATACCAGGGACAGGGGACCCTGGTGGGCTGCCATCCATGGGGTCGCACAGAGTTGGACACGACTGAAGCAACTTAGCAGCAGCAGCAACACTAGAGTTTGTTATTTGTACTGCACCACCCTTTTTCTTTACCTGTTTTCTTCAGTTTCCACCTACTAATTAGTTACACAATAATATTTTTTATAAATATATTGAACATTATCATTGTGGCAAAAGTTTTTAAGAAAATACTCAATATGTCCATATCTTATAATCCACTTTTTTTTGGTTTGTGGTTTGGCTCTTTTTGTTATAATTGAACTTATTTTGGAAGACATTGATGGAGTTTTGCAACCACAAATCTCACATGTTCTAAAAAAGTTCTTCAAAGTAAATATGGACTTCTCTAAGTGTAATATGATGAAACTTTTTCTAACGTTATTTTTAACTGAAAGAATAACAGAAATATCTGTATCACACAAATGTGTGTGATAATTTTATAGTTACTTGATTAAAAAGTTCTAGTGCTATCAAAAGCTACATTTAAAAAGGGGAGAGGGGAAGACCTGAGAGACATTTCACTAAAAACAGTATAAAGAGAGCCCTAAAACGTATGAGAAATGGTAAATTCATCCAAAATTAGAAAAATTCAGATTAAAACAAAACTGAGATACTGTAGCCAGAGAAGCTCACATTATTTTTTGTGTGAGTATTCTCTGGTGGCTCAAACAGTAAAGAATCTACCTGCAATGCAGGAGACCTGGGTTTGATTCCTGGGTTGGGAAAAACCCCTGGAGAAGGGAATGGCAGACCACTCTAGTATTCTTGCCTGGAGAAGTCCACGGACAGAGGATGTTGGTGGGCTACAGTCCAGGGCTCACAGAGTCGGACACAACTGAGTGACTCACACAGGCACATAATGAGAATACTAAAAATAAGATATACCTTCTAAGCAAAATGTCAAGTATACAATACAGTGTTGTAGGTACTGTGCTGTTAGTAGACCTCTAGGATGTGTTCACCTTATATAACTGAATCTTTGTACCACCACACTTTCATGAATACCCTCCTTTTACATCCTTTCCCCAGTCAGTCTACTCTCTGAAATGACCATTCCACTCTCTGCTTCTATGAAATTGACTATTTTTGATTCCTCATGTAAGTCATAAAGTATGACTATGTAAAGTATTTGTCCTTCTGTCTCTGGCTTATTTTACTTAATGTCCTCCAGGTTCAATCATGCTGCTACAAATGGCATGGTTGCCTTCTTTTCTCAGGTGAAAATTATTGTATTGTGTGTACATATCATATTTTGTTTTCTAGTTATTCATTTGTGGGTTTGTTATTGTTGTTCAGTCACTAAGTCACGTCCAACTCTCTGTGACCCCATGGACTGCAGCACCCGAGGCTTCCCTGTCCTTAACCATCTCTTGGAGTTTGCTGAAACTCATGTCCGTTGAGTCGGAGATGCCATCCAACCATCTCATCCGCTGTCGCCCCCTTCTGCTCCTGCCCTCAATCTTTCCCAGCATCAGGGGCTTTTCTAATGAGTCAGCTCTTCGAATCAGGTGGCCAAAGTATTGGAGCTTCAGCTTCAGTGTCAGTCCTTCCAATGGATACTCAGGGTGGATTTATTTTAGGATTGACTGGTTTCATCTCCCTGCAGTCCAGTGGACTCTCAAGAGTCTTCTCCAGCACCACAATTTGAATGCAAAAATTCTCCAACTCTCACATCCATACATGACTACTGGAAAAAACATAGCTTTGACTATACAGACCTTTGTCGACAAAGTGATGGCTTGCTTCTGTGTCTTGCACACATGTTCAGTCACTTCGGTTGTGTCCAACTCTTTTCAACCCTGAGGACTGTAGCCCACCAGGCTGCTCTGTCCATGGGGATTCTCCAGGCAAGAATATTAGAGTGAGTTGGCATGCCCTCTGTGCTTAGCTACTGTGAATAGTACTGCATTGACTGTGGCAGTGTAAATATCTGAGATTCTTATTTCAATTCCTTTAGAAATATACCCAGGGGTGGGATTGATGGGTCATATGAGAGTTCTATTTTTAATTTTTGAAGGAACTTTCATACTGTTTTCCATAATGGCTGCACCAATTTACATTTCTATCAACAGTGTACAAGGGTTCTCTTTCCTCTACAACCTCAACAAAACTTATCTTTTGCTTTTGTAAATAATAGTCACTCTAACAGGTGTGAGGTAATATCTCATTGTGGTTTTGATTTGCATTTGAAAATCAAATGATAATCAGTGATGTTGAAACTTTTCATATACCTCTTGACCATTTGTTGGTCTTCTTTGGGAAAATGTCTGTTCGGTCCTATGTACATCTTTTAGTCATGTTATTTATTTTTTGTTTTGTTTTGTTTTTGCTTTGAGTTATAGGAGTGTACTATATATTTTGGATATTAGCCCTTTATCCTGTATATGGCCTACAAATATTTTCTCTCATTCCTTTGTTGGTTGATTTCTTTGCTGTTCATTAAGTTTTTAGTTTGATGATTTGCTTGTTTTTGCTTATGTTGTCTGTGCTTTTGGTGTCATATTTGAAAAACCATTGCCAAGGCAAAATTAAGAAGCTTTTCCTCTGTGTTTTCTCCCAGGAGTTTGATAGTTTCATGTCTTTAAGTATTTAATGCTTTCTGAGTTGATTTTTACACATGGTGCAAAACAGTAGTCCAGTTTGATTGTTTTGTTTGTGGATATCCAGTTTTACTGGCACTGTTTATTGAAGGGACTGTCCTTTCCTCATTTTATGTTCCTCCAGAATATAACCTTTCTGAAGGTTAGTTGATCATATATGTGTGGGTTTACTTCTGGGATCAGTATTCTCTGTCATTGGCCTAGGTGTCTGTATTGATGTTAGTGCAAGATTGATTTAATTACCACAGCTTAATAATTTACCTATATTGATATCAGAAAGTGTGGCGTCTTCAGCTTTGTTCTTAAGATTATTCTAGCTATCTGAGGTCATTTGGGATTCCATATGAATTTTAGAATTTTTTTTTCTATTCCTGTAAAAAAGAAAAAGTTCAATTGAATTTGATAGGGCTTGTGTTGAAACTGTAGATGGTTTGGGGTAATATGGGCATTTTAACAATATAAACTCTTCCAATCCATGACACTGGATAGTTTTCATTTATTTGGGACTACTTTAGTTTCTTTCATCAGTGTTTTATAATTTGTAGTTTACAAATCTTTCACCTATTTGGTTAGGTTTATTTCTAGGAATTTTTACTCTGTTGTTTCTTGATTTCTAATTTCTTTTTCAGATTGTTATTAGTGTGTATATAAATGCACATGATTTTTGTATGTTGATTTTATATCCCATGTGTGTGCATGCATGCTCATTCACTTTGAGTCTTTTTGAGTCTTTGCAACGCTATGGACTATAGTGCACCAGGCTTGTCAGTCCATGGGATATTTCAGGCAAGAATATTAGAGTGGGTTGCCATGCCCTCCTACAGGGCATCTTTCCAACCATTTGCATGCTTATATATTTATAATTATCCTAGTTTTCCGGTGAATTGACCCTCTCCCATTATGGAATGACCTTTTTTGTTTCTTGTGGTTATTGTTAACATATGTAAGTATAGCCACTCCTGGTCACTTTTGGTTATCATTTGCATGGAATATTTTTTCTACCCCTTCGCTTTCAGCCTATGTGTGTCCTTAAAGTGAGTTTCTCATAGGCAGCAACCTTATTGTTGTATCTTGTGCTTTTATCATTCAGCCGCTCTGTGTCTTTTGATTGAAGAGTTTAATCCATTTACATTTAAAATTATTGATAGATAAGACTTAGCTTTCAGTTGGACTTCAGATCTTTTCACCATCTACTTTAAACTTTTAACTCCAGTCACATACAAAACCCTGCAGTTTTACTTCCTGAATACACTTTATGTTATTGGTATCAAATTTTACCTCTTCTGTACTAATATTTATCCCTTAACAAATTTTTGTGGTTATAGTTATTATTAATACCTTCCTCTTTTGAATTTTATAGTACAGTTTAAAGTTATTTATGCACCAGCATTACAGTATTATTTGTCTATATATTTACCTTTACCAGTGATATTTATACTTTCATGCATATTTATGTTAGATTTAGCATCCTTTTGTTTCAACTTGGAGAATTTTCTTTCACACTTTTCTATAAGGCAGGTTTAGTGGTGACGAACTCGCTAAGTCTGAAAAAGTCTTTATCTTGCCTTCATTGTTAAAGGACAGTTTTGCTGTGTATGGTATTCTTGGTTAGCAGTTTTTCTTTAGCGTTTTGGATATATCTTACCACTCCCTCTAAACCTCCAGGGTTTCTGCTGGGAAATCTGATAATATTAGCCTTAATTTTTTATATGATGAGTCATTTTTCTCTTGCTGCTTTCAAAATCCTCTCTTTATCTTTAATTTTTGACATTTTATAATTATAATATGTCTCACTATAAGTCAACCCAGCTTGGGTCTTTTGGGTTTCATCAATTTGTATGTCCACTTCATTCCCCAGATTTGGGAAGTTTTCAGTCATTATTTCCTTACATAAGTTTTCTGTCTCTTTTTGTTTCTGGGACTCTAATAATATATATCAGATTGGTTCCCTTGAAGATGTACCACAAATATCATAGGCTTTCTTCAGTCTTTTCCATTCTTTTTTTTTCATTCCTCTGACTAGATAATTTCAAATTATTTGTTTTCAAGTTCATTGCTTCACTCTTCTATTTTGATCAAGTCTGCTGTTGAAGCTACCCTTTAAACTTTTTGGTTGTTGTATTCTTCAGCTCCAGAATAAAAATTGATTCTTTTCTATCGTTCTCTTTGTTGAAATTCTCATTTTTTCTTTTATTATTTTCCTGATTTCATTTAGTTATCTATTTTTTTTCTCTTGTAACTCTCTGAAGTGCTTTAAAACAGTTTTTGAAGTTTTTTAGGAACTTTATAGGTCTCCATTTCTTTCAAATTGGTTATGGGAGCTTTATTTTGTTCTTTTTTTTTTTGGTGTCCTGTTTCTAGATTCTTCATATTTCTTGTAGTCTTGCGTTATTGTTGTGCATTTGAAGAAACTGTCACTTCCTCCTTTCTTTACAGACTGACTTCACCAGTCAACTCAGCCAGATATTTTAGGTAGTCTGGTTGGTCGAATCCATAGGTGGGCTGGTTGGTGGGCCTGCTTCCAGTTTCCATGGACAGGTCACATTATTTTTGAGAACTTCCTAAAAAGTAAATATTCTTTTTACCCATCTAAACAGCAGAGAGTTTTTAGGTCCTATCTAGTGGGACCTAATTTACACTGGAGGGACAGGAAATCCCTCTCTCTGAATGTGTGTTTTAGTTTTAGATTTTGATTCATAAAAAAGTACTACAAGTAAAATGTAATTTTTTAAATGAGAAATAATTTTATGGATATATATTTAAATAGTAAGCAAATTTTATATTGATAAATATGATATCTAATATAGAGTTAAAATATAAAATGACATTGTATTTCTAAAAATACATCAATTTAAAACATTAGAAAAATATGTAAAACAAAAATTCCTTGTATGTCTTAATTTGTTCATAACTACTATGAATATTTTGGTGTATTTATGTCAATTCTTTTTCTCTATGACTAGAAATATTAAAACATTTGGTATCATATTCTACAATAATGTTCTACAATTTCACTTTTAATCACATTTTCACAGTATTTGTGTATGTTTCTAACAAGTAATCTATGTTTACATTATTTCCTTATTTGTTCACAGGCATTTGCCTGGTGGCCTGATTTATTGGCAGAGCATGCAGAGAAATTTTGGGCTTTATTCACAGTAGATATGGATACAGCACTTGAAGCCCAGCCACAAGACTCCTGGGACAGTTTTCCTCTTTTCCAACTGCTTAATAATTTCCTCAGAAATGATGGTAAGCATTTGCATTTCTTTTAGTGTGTTAAATGAGGAAGAGGAGAGAACATCGTGTGTGTGAGTGTGTATTTACAGAGTTCTAGCACTCGCTCAACAAGGATTGACCCAGGTAACATGTTTGCTCATCCCCCAGATATATCTGGCTAGGGTCCACGGGAGGCCAGCAACAATCTCACATTGTTCCACTGGCCCCAAAGTTGCTCTTATGCCTACCCTCCTGCCTTCAGGATTAGTGATAACACAGGGACCTTCTCACTGTACCTTGTGAATCAGAAAATCGTCAAAGATCAATATTTCTAAAGTACCTGAGAATACTAAAATCCCTGAAATACATCCTAGAGACTTATTATTCTAGATGTCCTGCCATATCAAGGCTTCTGCTAATTCACATTGTGTTAATGTTTGTGGACCAGATTTGGTTCTACAGATGATAGTAATGTTGCCCTGTGGTATGGCTTGCTTTCTCTCATTTAGAAATTAAAGAGAATATAAAGTTTCTCTACTGAGACATTTTTTTTCCAATGCAGTAATAACTTTTATCATGATTCTGGTCCATGGTCTTCTAGCAGATTGTATCGACACAGGTTTTCATCAGAATTTTTGGAGGAGTTTCTTAGCATGTAGTTTCCTGTGGGCCTTTCCTATGATGATTTTTTTAGATGCAGACACAGAGAGCAGACTTGTGGACACAGTAGGGCAAGAGAGAGTGGGAAGAATTGAGAGAGTAGCATTGACGTGAATACACTGCCAAGTGTAAAATAGCTAGCTAGTGGGAAGCCGCTCTCTAGCGCAGGGAGCTCAGTTTGGTGCTCTGTGATGGCCTTCAGGGCTAGGAGGGAGGCTCAACAGGCAGGTTGTATATGGATATGTATTATCTGATTCACTTTTCTGTACAGCAGAATCTAATACGATGTTACAAAGCAATTATACTCCAATTAGAAAGTTTAATTTTTTTTTTTTAATTTCCCTTCAACTTAAGTTTGGTTTCTACTGGCAGCCTTTGCTTCAACATTTGTAGTGATCTTGGGGTTGCTAATTCCCTATTCTAGAACATTCCTCTCACTATAAGCCAGGTTGAACTCCATGTCCTCCTAACCTCTGGTTCTGACTTATTCTGTTAAGTCAGTGGAATTGTCCTTCTTTTGTTGCATATGTTCTTTTCCCAGCCATTACTCCCAGTCATTTAACTCTTAGCATTTTCATGCCCATTACCATTCTCATCAGCTTCCCCTGAAAAGACCTCACTCCATTTCTCAGCATTGCTCTGGAGTGTGGTGCTAAGTAGAACAGAGTGCCCACAGCAGGGCTTGAGTAACCCAGGCCCCAGAGGGCTCCCCGTCTTCTGCCTTGTCTTCCTGCAGCCCACCTCTGCCCTCTCTTTCCCCAGAGCTCAGTCACACCGGTGATACAGTTCACACTTGCTGTCGTTGAAAACTCCAGATCTTTTTACTTCTGTCTTTCCAGGATATCACTACTCTGTACTTCTAGGTTTAAACTTAAGTCACTTTTTGGACTTTTATCTTTTTTTTTTAATTACTCTATTGATTTTGTTCATCACTCTAGTCCATCATTTCTTACCTTCCTTTGGTTATTCATCCCTTTGAGTCTGTGCTACAACTCCAACTCTTTTATTGGGAAAAAACATCTGCATAGATATGAAATTGTGTATAATATTGGACTCCCCATGGACATCTGTATTTTGGATATCAGGGTAGGAACCTTTGTTTTAGTAACAGGGGCATCATGTGGTAGTAATTAATAACATGGGCTTTAGTGCCCAACAGATTCACATCTGTCTCTGCTAGTTGCTATCTGACCTTTGACAATCACTTAATCTTGGTAAACTTTAAGTTCTTTATCTATAAAATAAAGAAAGAATAGTACATACAGTGTCATTGGTGGTGAGGATTAAAGAAGGCAATAGCTCATGTAAAATGAATGCTAAATAAATATTTTAGATATCAGTTAAAATGTCAATCGTGATTCCTTTGACCATCTTTTCATTCTCTTATCCAATTTAATTTCCAAAAACGTCTTATTAAAAAGTCAAAGAACTAAGCTACAATTCCTACTTCAGTTTCAGCAACAATGTCTGCTCTTAGGAGTTGCTACACCCAGTTATCCATATGTGAATTATTTATTCTGCAAATTATCTTCTCCCAGTTTTTAAGTTCTAGTTTAGTTCCCTCCTGCCAGGTAGCAGACTTCAAATGACCTTCTTCTTTCCCAGCCTCTTATCATCATTTTTTTCTGCTAAGAAATTACAAGTCAGGTTTAATATTGTCTTACGATAAATATATAGCAATAAACCTGCTGCCAAAAATGATGAATGTATTATACATTAAGTCCCTAAATGAAAATAAATAAGTATAGGATTATTTCTAACATTGCTTTTCTCCAGTTGCGTGAAAATTCAAGAATCAACCATATTTAGATTTATTAGAGGGTTGTTTTAAGATGAAAGTACTTATTAATGCTCACAGTAAAGATGATTTAACTTATTCAATATATTGCAATTTATTTATAGAGAAAGCAAAATATGTTATAGATTTCTTAGAAATTTTCTTTGGAACCTCTGCTGTAATGCCAATAAATTAGCATCTTTTAAATTTAATTTTTAAGATCTCTCAAAATGTCCAAAAAAACATTAAAAAGAGAAAAATTGGTTTTTAAAAGAGATATGTGATTTTTAACCAAATGTTTAATTCAAAAGAATGTCATATTCCTCTCCTTTTTAAACCATTTATATAATATTGGCTACTATCAAATGCATAACATTGTGTGTTTTGTCATTTTTGTACATGTTACTTAATCACAAGCACTTATTAATGATCTCTTTTGAGTGCTGTCCATTTGGGAGGCAAATCTAGATCTAGGTTTGATTATTCAGTGATTAACATATATTAGAAAGCATCAATTATTTCAGAGAAAAACAGCTCCTCTGTGTAGTCAGGTAAATAGAAAAGTTCCCCTGTGCCATAATTTCCTTTTGGTATTGGGAAAAGGATGTGGTCTGGGGAATTGATATAGAACACAGTAACTTTCAACTCAAACTCAGAAGTTACCATCCAAAGTCAAGACCGCTTAGTATTAATAATATCTCACTAGGTGCTAAGACGTAATTTTTTTTTGCTTGCAGTATAGTAATGAAGAATATTATAATAATGAAAGTTATTGTTAATAATTGTGTGTTTGTTTTATTAAATTCCTGAAATGTTCAGATGGTCGTTTAGTGAATTCAGTTCAAATGTTAAGTATCAACCTAAAGCTCCCCCCAAATTGTCCTTTTGGAATGTTTATGGGAAAACATAAAATTTCTACCCTTTTACCACCGTGTCCCCAAAGAAAAATTCTTACATCACTGTCATGGTATGACAGTTTTTACCATATTGACCCAATTAGAGTTATAGTCCAAATAGTAATTAATTTCAGTCTTAACTAGCCAGGGGTAAAATAGGAACAGATTGCTCTGAACTGTCCAATCTTGTTAGGTGAGATGATTTGTCGAATAGTAGCGCTTGCTATTACCCCGGAGAAGGCGATGGCACCCCACTCCAGTACTCTTGCCTGGAAAATCCCATGGATGGAGGAGCCTGGTAGGCTGCAGTCCACGGGGTCGCTAAGAGTCGGACACGACTGAGCAACTTCACTTTCACTGTTCACTTTCATGCACTGGAGAAGGAAATGGCAACCCACTCCTGTATTCTTGCCTGGAGAATCCCAGGGACGGGGAGCCTGGTGGGCTGCCGTCTATGGGGTCGCACAGAGTCGGACACGACTGAAGCGACTTAGCAGCAGCAGCAAGCAGCTGTTACCCCACATGTGGCATACCACTAATTATACAAAAATTTTAAATGGTTGTGATTTATTATTAATAATGTCACATACTTGTGTCTGCTTTTCCAAAATAAAAATTACTAATGTGTCTCTAACAGAGATATTAGTTAGAATGGGTGTTTTATTTGTGCTTGGAAGTTTTATAGCTGAGTTGTCTTTGTTTTTTAATGAATAATTTAGCTATTCGCACTGAATATTTACCATCTTTATTTTGTGAAAACATTTATGCTTTGATATTTAAAAAATAAGTGTTTATCTTTAGGGGAGCAGAGAGGATCTTAGGCAAGCATCTTCATTTTCCATCTAGGAGGCGAGGCACCTCGGCTGGGGCTTGCTGACAGGAAACCAGTAGCGCAGTGAGTTGGAGCCTGACCACTTGGTCTGCAATAACAGATGCAATTCTGGGGACATTAGAAAATAAGATAATATCTTTAAAGAGAGTAGATTCTTTAAGCTTTTGAAAGTGAAAGTGTTAGTCGCTCAGTCACGGCTGACTCTTTGTGACCCCATGGACTGTAACCCACCAGGTTCCTCTGTCCGTGGAATTCTCCAGGCAAGAATACCAGAGTAGGTTGCCATTTCCTTCTCCAGGGTGTATTCCTGATCCAGGGATCGAACCAGGATATCCTGCATCACAGACGTATTCTTTACCATCTGTAAAGAGAAGCCCATTTAAACTTATATTCCTGCCTAATAAGTTTATGAGGGCCTTGAGTTATAGAGGTAGAAGAAGTAGGTTGGTTAAAGCATGCAGAAAGGACCAGATGAAGTATTGTCTTAGCATGTACACTGTAAAACATCCATTACAAGAATTCCAGGGACTGGACAAATTAGAGGGGAAAGAGATTCAAGATAGCGAATTTAGTTGCTGTTTTAAGAAGGGGAAGCAAAGAATTGTGTCTGGGGTAGGTGTGTTTCCTTCCAGTTGTGCATGATTAGGGAGAGTCTTAGACCTGAGAATCCTTGGAGATGCAACATGATTTTCCTCAAGGGAAGAGTACCAGCTACACCACAATTTTAGCTGCTGTCCCCAATCTCCTGCCCCTCACAGGCTCTTCCACTGGTTCCCAGAGCAGAACTGACGAAGAAAACAAACTTGGGCTCCTTCATTTCTGTCCAAAAAAGACTGAAACCCCGTTTACCTCTCCACCCTGCCTCCATCCATCCTGATGCACTCTCCCCAACTAATGCCTTAATTAGATGGATAATCACTTTAAATGGTATCTAAGGAAACAGTTTTGAAAAAGAGATGTATTAAAATTAGTGAAAATAAATGTTTTCATAATGAAGCAATTAGCATGATAGTTGAATGATCCTGAATGACTGTGAAGCTGGTACAAATAGAGTCTATCCTTGTGTGCTATTTTCCACAATTGTCCTGTGGATAATAGGTAGGGCTAGTGACTGCTTCTGACAAATGAAAGCCATCTGCAAATAGCACAAATCTTTCCTCTCAGGACTACCGAAAGGCAAACCCTTGGAGCTAGTCACCTTTTAATCTGTGGATATGCTAGCAAGTGGCAAATGACCATTCTATTGGGAACTGATTCCCGGGTGAAAAATACCATGGCGCTTCTTCTTTAATTAACAGCCTTTTTCACATTGCTAGCACATTAAAGCCATCTCAACGAACACCCATGCTTGTATAATCAGTGTCACAGCATCTCTGCCTAAACGAATAATAAATGTTCAGGTTCTATACTAAGTGAAAACCTATTCTCCAGGACTTTCACCTTCGTAAAGATGGGCTCATAAAAATCGAAAAAAGAAAAATTGGAATGTGGTCTCGTGAGGATAAAAAGGCTAGTGTTAATAATTAACAAGGAGAGTGAAGTGGAGTCAAATTAGCCATAATAGAGCCCAGAGTGACTGGCAAAGTCACCTCTCATTATCAAAAAACTCATTAAGAAATGAAGAGGTGGAAATCCCGCTGGGTTATTCTCACACTTCGGCTGTATCAGAGATTATTTTTCAGATTTCTTTCAAATGAAGAACTGTTAGGTCACCATATTGTATATTAGGTTAATCTTCAAGCTTTGAAATGTGGAGGGCTGGCACCTGCATGTCGTTCTTCTTCAGTGCTTAAATGAGCTGTACATCTGAAATTCACAAATTAGTGTTTACAGATAGGTCTGTACATGCATCTACTAGGAACAGCTGAATGTAACTTCTAGATTATAGCAGGGCTGTGTGCCCACTTAGATTTATAACGCTCTTACAAACGATGAAATGACCAGTAAAATGTGAAAATGATCCCAATCCCAAAGTTGATTAAATTCAGAATTGTGTTTCAAACTTGTTTTACCCACCAGTATAGTAAAAGGAAGGTAAATGCAATGAGTCACTAGCTTTCGTTATATTGAATTCTTCTCTAGAATCTTTACTACATGCAGACATTAAATTTTAATCTGTTTGTATATTTTCTTAGAAGTTAGTGTTACAGCCATACTCAATTGTTTCCATTACCAGGACGGTATTGAGGGACATAACCCCAAAGATCAGAAGGCTGTGTGTAGCTGGAGTAAAATTCCAGACTTTCCCATTTGCCTTTAATACTAATCTCATGAAAGACAGCATGAGAATTGCTAGACCACAAGACTTTCTGTTTATTTTTGCCTTAAGCGTTGCTGAATGTTCCCAGGTAGCTCTGTGGTAAAGAATCTGCCTGCCAATCAGGAGGCACCAGTTCAATCCCTGGGTCGGGAAGATCCCCTGAAGAAGGAGATGGCAACCCACTCCAGTATTCGTTTTGGGAAAATCCCTTGGACAGAGGAGCCTGGCAGGCTCCAGTCCATGGTGTCCCAAAAGAGTTCGACATGACTGAGGACTAAAATAGAAGTTGCTGAATGATTATATTAGTTTGTTTTTCCCTGAGTTAATTCTTCATGAAACAGGGTCTGTATGCCTACGATTTACTAACGCTCAGTCACCTTATGATACATGAATAAAAAACAATTCCTGCCCTTGAAAAGGATATAATCTAATGGAGATGGGCATATACTACTATGCCCATCCTTGGGCGCTACTGTGGGCACTATTAACTATAATGCAGCAGATTATAAAGCTGCAATTCAATTGTATGTACTGTGTGCTATGACATTTTTAATTATGGTTTTAAACTTGGATTTGTTGGATTTGTTGCCCCACAAATTGTAGACATTATAACATCAGTGCTCTCACTCCTTCTAACCTCCTATCTCAAGGGAGAGAGAGACTTTTTAACAAGTGCCCTGGACTACTCTGGTGGTCTAGTGGCTAAGACCCTGCGTTCCTAATGCAAAGGATCCAGGTTCCATCCCTGGTCAGGGAACTAGATCCCATGTGCTGTAACTAAAAGATACTACCTGCCATGACTAAGACATGGTGCAGCCAAACAGGCACATAGTTTTTTTTTTAAGTGCACTGAGAGGAAAGGAAGTGTTGGGTGTAGTTTTAGGAGGTTCTCATCCCAATATGGTATAAATTAAATATTACCAAACTATATAAAATTGCTGATCATGTTTTTACTTAATGGAGAATAAAACCTGAAGCATTCTCTATTTTACTTAAACTTCAGTGGGATGCTCTCAGAGTTTCCTTTAGGGGTGGGATTTTTATTGATACTCACTCAGTAAACACATATTTACTGAGTGACTACTTAATGTCCCAGACTCGTGGCTGGGTACTGTTCCTGTATTTGAGTGGGGAGTACATTTGGTTTGCTTTTGTGTGTGTGTGTGTGTGTTTTCTTTTTACATAATGCTGTTTTAGGCTCCTCCTGGCTTTTCTCCGGAACTTCATATTCATACTTCATATGATGGGGATCCCATTATATGCATCTGTCAACAGGGAGAAAGTGAAAGTTGCTCAGTTGAGTTCGACTCTTTGCAACCCCATGGACTCCATGGAATTCTCCAGGCCAGCATGCTGGAGTGGGTAGCCTTTCCCCTCTCCCTAAAGGAGATACATGAACATAAACACAATACATGTACTCTTTTATCTGCTTATTCTTAATTTTTCCAGTGATTATTGTCTTAGTAACTGTTACTAATTGGATCAAGTTTAAATTCTCTGTTGAAATCTGACTGTTAAAAGCCTATGACAAGTACTTTTGTAAATGTAAGACTCTTTGGGGTATGTAAATAATCAACACTAATTAATTATTGGGATTAATTAATTAATTAATGCTCAATATAATTGGGCACATCTGCACCCCAGTTTACCTTTTATTTAAGCCTTTTACTTTTTTTTTTTTGCCATTTCTAATTGTACCATTGGGCTTGATGTCACTGATGCTTTCCTATTTTCAAGAAGGTGATATTTGGAAAACATGGAATCTTTTGGAAAAAAATACTTTTATCAACAAAGTAGATGCTGGTCCTCCACTTATGTTCTCATAACTGCTATGTAGAATCCTTCTGAGCAGTTCTTTCTACTTCCACACCTCTGGTATAAGGTCACAACATTCTTGGATGATGCCATGTTGCAAACCTGCCTCTTCCAATGAGCTGTTGCAGTGAATGCCTTGTAAAGGCCTGATTTGGGCAGGTGGCAGTCCCAAATCCTAACTCATCCTTATTACACCATATGGGGAAGATAGAAGCACTCATTCTGCTGCCTGGGGCTACATATTAAGAGAGCTTTTGACAATGTCTGATAGGAGTGGGATGCAAACTGGCATATGGGCAACTGAGAAAAGGAGCATACATTTACATACACAAGTATAGTGTTGTCTGTATCCAAGGAGTCTTGCTTTTTGAAACCAAGTCCTCTGTCTCTCTTTACCTTTCTATGTGTATTTTCTCTTCATTTCTTCTCATTTTTCCTCTTCCTTTCTCTCCTCCATCCCATCTCTCCCTTCATCCTTCCTTGCCTTTTACCAAAGAAGTAGTACTACCAGTTGCCAATTTTCTAAAACTGTGGAACTTGGGTTTATAATTTGATATTTTTAATAAAAAAGGAAAACTCTGCTAAAACGTGAGCAAACTTTTGGCCAGCGTTCAACACTGGTGACCGTACTTAGGAAATAATGTGAATCTCCATTTTCTTCTAATTCTGCAGGATGTAATAGTCCGCTGTCAAGTCATAACTGAACAGAAGAAATACTCCCTTTGGTACATTCACTAAAATAAGAGATATAGAATTCCCTGGGGGTCCAGTGGCTAGGATTCCAGGCTTCCATTGCTGGGACCCTGGGTTTGATCACTGGTCAGGGAATTAAGATCCCACAAGCATGCCCAAAGGAATAATAATAATGGAATGAGAGACAAAAATTGACATTTATATCCAGTAGACGAGCTTGCCCAGGTGGCTTAGTGGTAAGGAATCCAGCTGCCAAGCAGGAGACACGTGTTTGATCCCTGAGTTGGGAAGATCTCCTGGAGAAGGAAATGGCAACCCACTCCAGTATTCTTGCCTGGAGAGTCCCATGGACGGAGGAGCCTGGTGGGCTAAAGTTCATGTGTATGTGCATGCTAAGTCGCTTCAGTCATGTCCTACTCTTTGTGACCCTATGGACTGTAGCCCGCCAAGCTCCTCTGTCCGTGAGATTCTCCAGGCAAGAATGCTGAATGGGTTGCCATGCCCTCCTCCAGGGGATCTTCCCAACCCAGGGATTGAGCCTCTGTTTCCTCTGGCTGCTGCATTGCCCATGAATTCTTCACTACTGAGCCACCAGGGGAAGCCCAGGCTACAATCTGTGGGAATCACAAAAAGAGTTGGATACAACTTAGTGACTAAATAACAATGAATATCCAGTAGAATTCTTAGCGGTCTGATATTGGACATTATGGTCTAAAAATAGGATTTCTCATAAAAGTATTTAGTACTGTATATTTCACATAAAATATGAAAAAATACACAGCCCTCAATACATTCTTATACAGAATAATAATGTAGTAACTATATAGTAATCTTCATAGAGCATTCAAGTCATTCATTCAACAAAGATTTGAACGCTTGCTCTGAGACAGGGATTTTGTTGAATACTAAGAATACAGATATAGTCCCTTCTTCATGGACCTTGCACCCTCATAGGAAGAAAGAGATACATCATCAAGTACAGAAGTATAGCATGGACCACAGTAGAAGCCTGTGCAGGGTGAAGAATAAGCAGAGGAAACCAGTAACTTGGCTAAAGGACAGCAGCATGAAGCATTTCAAGAGATACTTAGATGGGAAAGTGTCTACTTGAACTAAACCATCAGAATCATGACTGGACCACAGGGCGTAAGGGAGTCGGGTAACTCAAATGAGCCAGAGAGGTCATATTAAGACACCTCACAGATGGCTTTCATTTCATGCTAAGGCTTTTGAAGTTTCTCTTGAGGATCCATTAAAAAATTACGATCTTTAAGAGATACATTATTTGTTTCATATTTTAACACACCCCTCTGCCTGAGATTTTAAGAAGATGAATGGACAGAAGGAAAATTAGGTGCCTAAGACGAGTTAGGAAATTATTGCATTAGCCAAGATGGGAGATGAGAGGTTGGAACTAGGACAACAGCAGTGTTGATGAACAGAAGGATGAGATGTGCTGGAAAGATAGTAAGGATATAAAATATGCTGGTTCTCACTCCTAATTGGAGGTAGGAACTGAAGGAAAGACCTCTGGTACAACTTCCAGGTTGCTGGTATATTGATCAGGTGGACGATCTCTGTTTTTTTTTTTCCTAGGATCATAATAAGAGAAGAGAAGCAGTCTTGTTTAACAAGATAATGAATCCAGTGCTTATCAAGTATATCAAAAAAAGAGAGCTCTTACTAGAAATAATCTGAGTCAACTGCTACTTAATCTTAGAATCATTATAACATGTAATAATAACATAATAACCGTGTGTGATTCTCTTTATGTGCTTCATTTTAACAAACTAAGCATGACTTAATAGCCAACATATCTAATCTCTAAAGGTACAATAAAGTAGCATTTGAATTAATGAGGTAGAGTGCTCATTTGTAGATGTAAAATTTGTTTCATAAAAGAGAGCTCTTGCCAGAAATACATTTGAGTCAACTGCTACTTAATCTTAGAATCATTGTAACATTTAATAGTAACTGAGTATGATTTTCCTTATGTGCATCCTCATCTTAACAAAGTATGACTGAATAGCCAATGTACCTAATCTCTAAATGTGTAGTAAAGTAGCATTTAAACTGATGAGGTAAACTGCTCATTTGCAGGTGAAATGATTTGTTAACATTAGGCTGTATTTTGGCTTTGGTATAGTTCAAAATGATGATATTTAATTGTACCTATCAAGATGCAACTGCTGAAGAAGCGATTGGCTACCCACTCCAATATTCTTGGACCTTCCTTGTGGCTCAGCTGGTAAAGAATCCACCTGCAATGTGGGAGACCTGGGTTAGATCCCTGTCTTGGGAAGATCCCCTGGAGAAGGGAAAGGCTACCCACTCCAGTATTCTGACCTAGAGAATTCCATAGACTGTATAGTCCATGGGGTGGCAAAGAGTCGGACACGACTGAGCGACTTTCACTTTCACTTTCATCAAGATGCAAAGCCTAAGGTTCTTTATACTTTTTATTCATAGGCCATATAAACGAAGGCTTAGGCACACCGTCTAGCTATACAGCCATGTAAAATTGTCCATGAAATGGTCCTTTCAATGTGTATTATAAGCACACTGAATATTTTCACAGTGTTAGTTCACTTTTATTTATTGAAATATAGTTGATATAAAATATTATATATTACAGGTGTACAGGGCTTCCCAGGTGGTGCTAGCAATAAAATTCACCTGCCAGTGCAGGAGATGTAAGACAACGTGTTTGATCCCTGGGTCAGAAAGATCCCCTGGAGTAGAAAATGGCAACCCACTCCAGTATTCTTGCTTGGAAAAATTCCATGGGCAGAGGAGCCTGGCAGGCTGTGGTCCATGGGATTACAAAGAATCAGACATGACTGAGTGACTGAATACAAATACATATACATAGGTGTACTGTGTAGTGATTGACAATTTTTAAATGTTACACTCCATTTATCTTTACTGTGCAATGTGGGCTATATTTCCTGTGTTTTGCAAGGTATCATTGGAGCATACTCTTTTATTTTTTATTGGAGGGTAATTGTTTTACAATGTTGTGTTGTTTTCTACCATACAACAGCAAGAACCAGCCATAAGTGTACACATATCCTTTCCCTCCTAAGCCTCCCTTCCAACCCCCCATCATACCCCTCTAGGTCATCACAGAGCATCAGGCTGAGCTCCTCTTGCTAAACAGCGACTTCCTACTAGCTATCTGTTTTATACATTGAAATTATATATTTCAGTGCTGCCCTCTCTCAGTTCATCCCACCCTCCTCTTCCCACACGATGTCCACAAGTCTGTTCTCTACATCAGTGTCTCTATTCCCTTGGAGCTTATCTTATACCTGGTAGTTTATACCTCTTCCCTGGAGAAGGGCATGGCAACCCACTCCAGTGTTCTTGCCTGGAGAATCCCACGGACAGAGAAGCCTGGTAAGCTGCAGTCCATGGGGTCGCACAGAGTCGGACACGACTGAAGCAAATTAGCGTGCACACACCTCTTAGTCCGCTTCCCCCTTCCTACTGGGAACTGCTATTTTGTCCTCTGTATCTGTGAGTCTGTGTCTTTTTTATCTACTAGATGATTACATTTTTCAGATTCCACATGTAACTGATATTATACTATTTGCCTTTCTCTGTCTGACGTATTTCACTTAGCATAGTGCCTTCCAAGTCCATCAATGTTGCTGCAGATGGCAAAATTTCTTTTTTAATGGCTGAGTAGTGTTCCTTTGTGTATATATGGACATTTGTTGATAGACACTTCTTTCTCCGTTCATTTGTTGATAGACACCTAGGTTGCCTCCATATCTTAACAATTGTAAGTAATGCTGCTATGAACATTGGGGTGCATATATCCTTTCAAATTAGTGTTCTTGTTTTTTCTAGACATATACACAGGAGTAGAATTGCTGAAAGACCACAAAGAACCAAAATAATCTTGAGAAAAAAGAACAGAGCTGGATAAATCATGCTGCCCAATTTAGTTCACTTTTCAGTTCATTGAATATAATGATCTTGCTAACCTTTTCACTTTTCATGTTGTAACAGTTTTTAAAAATTCTAATTCCAAATACATGTAAGTCATCTAAGATATGGTGTAGTGTGTTTGTCATTTGCAGGGTTTTTTTTCTTTTTTTTTTTTAAATCCAGAAGAGTTTACCACATTTCTAGATCTTAAAAGATGCTAATATGATGATAGTAAGTTGAACAGATATGTAAATGAATAGAGAGAATGATAATAGTTTATGGTACCTAAAATTGAGATAAAATAGTATTATAATCTGGACTTCCCAGGTAGTTCAGTGGTAAAGAATCCACCTGCCAATGCAGGAGATGCAGGTTTGATCCCTGAGTGGGGAAGAATCTCTGGAGAGGGAGATGGCAACCCACTCCAGTATTCTGGTCTGATAAAATCCCATGGACAGAGGAGCCTGGCAGGCTACCATCCATTAGGTCACAAAAGAGTTGGACACAACTTGGTGACTAACAACAAGTATTATAATCTGAAAGTTAAGAAGGGGCTCTGATACCAAATCCTTGTTGTACTGTCTAATGACTGAATGACTTGGCCAAGTGTCCTAAATGATTTGTGCCTCAATCTCCTATACTGAAGAGATGGAAAAAAAATAATAACACTTCCCTCACAGAGCGTTTGTGATGATTAAATGAGAGAATACTTAGAAAGGAACTTAATATAGTACTGACAGTTCAGAAATGCTAGTGATAACGAAGAGAAGAAGGTGGAGGAGGAACATAAGGAGATTGCTGAAGTAGAGATCCAGTAGATTCAAGTTAGTGTATGTACTTTTAAATTTTCTTACTGCAGTGATTTATTCAGTAAGTATCCTTACTTACGTGCGCCTAGTCACTCGGTCATGTCCGACTCTTTGTGACCCCGTGGACTGTAGCCCATCAGGCTCCTCTGTCCATGTGGATTCTCCAGGCAAGGATACTGGAGTGGGTTGCCATGCCCTCCTCCAGGGGATCTTCCCCATCTAGGGATTGAACCCAGGTCTCCCACATTGCAGGCCGACTCTTTACCGTCTGAGCCACCAGGGAAGCCATTTGGTAAAAGGAACTGAATTACATGACCTATAGTACCTTCTACCTTTCTAGGAATAAATAAAGCTCCTTTCAGTGTGTTAATAAAAACATCATTAAGATAACATGAATCTCCTCCATAAGACATTTATTGTTAAATATAATTATCATTCTCACTTTAGTGGGAAATCTTTTAGCATATAGGTAAGCCAGTAAAGATTATTACACCAGAAAAGAAAAATGCTAAACTATGTCAATTAGAGATTCAAGAAAAACCACAGTGTTGTATTTTCTTCTGTACTTGGGAATAACTTCCCATTCCGTGTTCATGTGTCTGTAGTTTTCAGCCTCTGACCAATTTTAGAATCACTAAGTTAAAGTGATTATGAGCATTTTCCTATTAGTGCTACCATGGTAAACATCACATACTTTGCCCAAGTTTTAAAACACTGTTTAGGTTTTTGAAGTGTTTTTGCCCTGAGAAAGATTATGAGGTAATTGGTGTATTTAGCTGAATATTTTATGAAGATAATACTGTTGGGTTGGTTAAAAAGTTTATTCTGGTTTTTCCATAAGATATTACAGAAAAAAGCAAACAAACTTCTTGGCCAAGCCAATAGTAATATGTTCTAGTAATTAGATCAGTAACTATAAGCATATACAACTGTTCAAATTCATATAAATAAAAGTATTGAGATCGTTGACATTTAATACTGTGTAAGTTTAAGGTGTGCAGTACAGTAATTTGATTACTTTTGTGTTGATATGACTAATGCATTGAGGTTAGTTGTCACACCCTTCACCTCACATGGTTACAATTTTTTTGGCAGAGGGCTTAGAAAGAACATTTGAAATCTCCTCTCTTGGCAATTTTCAAGTATATAGTACAGTATTGTAAACCACATTCATCCATCCTGCTGGGAAAGAAAAGGAATGGGATTACTGATGAGCCTTTTCCACATCTCCTCCTAACTCTGCCACCACCATCATCGACAACTTTTCATCTGGTCTCTTGTAGAAAAGGACTGAGTATTAACCTTCTTCTCTGCTTCCACCCTTTGGCATCTACTCCATCTCTACACATCAGCCAGAGAGACCATATCACATCACTCCTCTCTTAATAAAAATAAGAATGCATCCCATTCCCCAGTAAAATTCATCCTTTTCACAATGTCCTACCATCTAGACATTACCTGGGAATATTCTTCCCCCTCCCTCACTCTGCTTCTGCCATATTGGCTTTTTTGTTTTACTAGGAGCACACCAGCTCATTCCTTCCTAGAAACTTTCCCTCTAAATCTTCCATGCAAGGCTCTCCTATCATTTAGGCTCAGTTAAAATACCATCTCTTAAGGAATACCTTTGCTAACCACAGAGTATTTTTTTAAATGAATACATTTTCACTTTGACAGTTATTTAAAGAAATCACAACTGAGTTTAGGATATCCCCTTGAGAAGTATGTACTATCATTTAAAAAATGACAAATACTTTGTTGACAGTTGCTTAGCATTACTTAGTATTTTCCTAGAGAATTTCTCTTCTTTCATGGTGCAGTTTGGGCACACACTGTTAGTTCCAGCTACCACAACAGAATACCTCACACTGGGTGGCTTATAAGTCAAGGTCACAGAAATTTCTTCCTGACAGTTCTGGAGGCTGGGAAGTCTAACATCAAAAGCACCAGCAGATTCAGTGTCTAGGGAGGGCTAGATTTCCTGGTTCACTGCCAACCATCTTCTCACTGTAACTTTACATGGTGAAAGGGATTGTCCTAGGGTCTCTAAGAAGAGTCCTGATCCTATTGTTGAGGGCTCTGCCCTCAACCTAATCACTTCCCAAAGACCCCCTCTCCTAATACCATCCTATTAATGTGCTTACTGTCCTCACTCAGTTCTGTCCAACTCTTTGCAACCCCACGGATTGTAGCCCACTACACTCCTCTGTCCATGGGCTTTTCCAGGCAAGCCAACTACTGGAGTGGGTTGCCATCTCCTTC
Source organism: Muntiacus reevesi (assembly GCF_963930625.1). Lineage (NCBI taxonomy): Eukaryota > Metazoa > Chordata > Mammalia > Artiodactyla > Cervidae > Muntiacus > Muntiacus reevesi. The sequence continues at coordinate 82,218,591 of NC_089254.1, read as the reverse complement.
TCCAGGGGATTTTCCAGACCCAGGGATTGAACCTGCGTCTCCTGTGTCTCCTGCTTTGTGGGCAAACTTTTTACATGCTGAACCATTGGGGAATGGAAGTTAGGATTTCAGCATACGAATTTGGGAGAGAGATAGACCTTCCATCCACAGCACTGACTATTCTAATAGAGTTATGACCTGTGCATAGAAAGCAGCCATCTCTTAGAGGAAGTAGAGTGCATCTTGTCCAGCTCTCCTGTCCTGGTAGTACCAATCCTTAGACTCCTGCAATGGCATTAGATAGGATGTTTGTTCTATTACTACATCACAATTCACTAAAAACTAATGGACAACTAAAAAATGCATGTGATATGCTGACTCTTTTTACATACACACATGGAGAAGTGAGTGATTAAGAAAAATTACACAGATAACTAAAAAGTTCATAAAGTAGAATAGACATTCCCAAGGCCACAGTCACCCTCCTGGTGAATTAAACTAGTGTATCTCTTAGAAGCAAGCAGACTTTTAGAATTGAAGAGGTTTAATTCCGTGGTACACAGCATGCCACAGGGATTGTGTATGCATGCTAAATCTTTTCAGTTGTGTCTGACTCCTGCCGCCTCATAGACCCTAGCCCACCAGACACTTCTGTCCGCGGGACTCTCCAGACAAGAAAAAATGTGTTAGTTGCACAGTTGTGTCTGACTCTTTGCGACCCCATGGACTGTAGCCCACCAGACTCTTCAGTCCATGGAATTCCCCAGGCAAGAATACTGGAGTGGGTTGCCATTTCCTTCTCCAGGGGATCTTCCTGACTGAGGGATCAAACCTAGGTCTCCTGCATTTCAGGCAGATTCTTTACCATCTGAGCTACAGGGAAGTCTGAAGAATTGGGACTTTCCCAGTATTCCGAAGCAAGAATACTGAAGTGGATTGCCATGCCCTCCTGGATCTTCCTGACTCAGGGATCTAATCCACATCTCTTATGTCTCTCGGATTGGCAGGCGGGTTCTTTACCGCGAGAGTCACGTGGGAAACCCACGAGGATTATAACTGGTTAATTGCCATATTTCCACGTGTCAAGATCTTTAGGGCACTCCACAGTTCGCTTGAATCTCCAACAAGTGGCCAAATGCCTCGTGAGCTAAACCTTTTAGAAAATAAAACCATACCACCTGCCAGGAAGATTTTATAGAGATAGATTTATGGTTTTGACAGCCATATGGAGAAGCTGACTCTGCTTCTGGGTTCATTTTGATTGCGTGATATCCAGTATGAGGAACAAAGCCCGTTATTCTCTGTATTTTATTGGTTCTATGTCATACTCTTTCCAGAAAAGTTTTTCATCCATATTTTCCAGATGCCTGCTATAAGCCCTCTGACAAACTCTGTTTCTGCTTGACTATTTCAGCACTTTTATGTAATGGAAAATTTCATAAACACTTGCAAGAGATATTTGTGCCCTTGGTTGTCCGCTACGTGGATCTCATGGAGTCCTCCATCGCTCAGTCAATTCACAGAGGTTTTGAGCAAGAGACGTGGCAGCCTGTCAAGTAGGTATCTTGCGTTAGTGTCCACAGAGCCCCTGTCTCTTCTCTCCTGCCCTGATGACTTTACACATGGCCATCTGTAGTTATTGCTTATGGTGGTCCCTTCCCACGTTGTTTGTTTCTTTACAGGAATATCGCCAACAGTCTTCCCAATGTAGCTCTTCCAAAAGTTCCAAGTCTGCCTCTTAATCTTCCACAGATTCCTAGCTTTTCTACTCCTTCGTGGATGGCTTCTTTATATGAGTCCACGTGTGTATCCCTCACTTCTTTCCTGGTGGTGTGTTAGCTGGTGCATGGCCTGGGCTGTGTTCTGTGCAAATGTGTTTACATTGCATGGCATTTATCATCATTGGTTGAGGAATACTATGTTTTGGTTTTATTTGTTTGAGTTTTTGAAGCTATTAAGCTAAGCTTAGCATATCGATGATATATAATATCGATTTTTTTTTTTAATACTCCCAGCATTGATGTTCATATGTGACCTGTGGGGCAGGGTCATTTTGTGACCTAGGTTGTGACTCTAGTCTAAGTGATATAACCGGAGTTTTCCATATTCAGGCAAGCGGTGTGGTTAGCGCTGTGTATGTCCAGGATCCTTTGTTGGCTCCAGTGGTGTGATTTATCTTATCTGTGTAGAAAAACCTTTGTAAGAACAGCTTTAAGAACACAGTCTTTTCCTGCTTTTATCTTAGTCTCACCTTTAAAGAACCAATAATGCAGGTTGCAGAGGAGGGTTTGTCCTTTGTTCCTCAGTGCCAGCAAGTCTTCCTTTGTCCTTTCATGTATCCTTTGTTCCATCTTGTTACTTTTAAATAATCTTTATATCATTACAAACCATATTTATTAACTCCAGATTGTCACAAGCCTCCCTATTGCAGATTTGGTAAATGAGAGTCATTAAAGTGAAAAGGACATGGGCTTTGAAATCTATCAGCTTTACATTTAGATCCTTATTCCTCATTAGCTTAGCTTATTCATCCTTAAGTCTTCCTTAACCTCAGTTTCCTCAACTCTAAAATGGTTATTACATCTAATTTAAAGATGTTTTTGGGGGGATTTAAAAAAAAAAAACTGTGAAAAGAGCCTGGCACAGCCTAGGGTCTCCATAAATGATAACTACTATATAACTACAATCTACATTATGAGTGTTATTACCATAATTATTATGACATTATCACCAATCATCATTATTACCCATAACTGAATGGTTTCCAAAAGTTTGAGCCTCACGGAAATGAAATGAACTCAGTAATAGCCCATGCTTTGCACAAGATCTCACATGAAGTCAGCTAGAAAAAATAATAATTCGAAGAAGAAAATTAGCTACCATTAATTGAGATAGAGAGCCAAATTCTTTTTCTCGGTTAAGCCTTGTGACAACCCTGTGAGGTCAATATCACTTTCCCCTTTCTCCAGTTAAGGAAACGAAGTCACCAAGAGGTTAAAAGGCAGAACTGGGCCGTGTCTCCCAGTCAGCGAATGGCAGGCTTTGAACCCGCATTTGTATAAATCATCTTAATAGATGCTCCTCCAAATCTCTCCCTGTCTATAAAATTCTGGCTTTTTTAGCTCTAGGAGTGAATGCCAGTAAGGCAAGTTTTCTGCTGGCATTTTCAGGAAATTATCTCAGACTCCATTTTTCACATTTGGATTCTTTAACCTGTGATTAATACTTTTAGGGATAGGTCACTAATCAGAAGTCATATTAAAATGAAAAAACTATGAATAAGTTGCAGGTTATACATGCCAGCTTGAGAGAAAACCTATTTACATTTTTCATCTATTTAATTGTAACAAATACTTTTTACCTTAATTACATTCCCAATTAAGCATATGTATCATTTAGAATCATTCTGTAACAGAATCAAAGAACAAAAAACATATATCCATATTCTCTATAAAGATCTATTTGTCACATATTATGAGAAAGTTCATTTTTATTAGAATTCTACCTTTACTATTTGGGATTTTGTCTTAATGGTGGGTTTGTTTTGTTGCTGTTGTTTTGTTGAAAAATTATAAGAAATAAATTTGCTTCTTTGTCAATTATATTCAATTACTCTTAAAACATAGTTCTTCTAATCTACCAAAGTGGACACTGTAAGTGTATCAGAGGATTTTGCTTCATGATTTTTTTCACTTATTTTTATTATATAAGTAGCAAAATGAAGAATTAAATATAGTGTTTTCTCAAACTTTTTTTTACAGCAGTGTCAGTGTGGTTCTCTGGTTCTTTTGTTTAATGATACTTTTGGGGCACTGAATATTAAGGTTTGGAGACAGTAAGTGAAGAAAGTGCTGTGGGTAATGTTCACTGCTTTGCTGTGATTGCTCCCTTGAGAATTTAACTCTGAGGACATATTGGCTCAATGAGGAGATCATGAGGAATTACTGGCAGAATGGGAGGAGGAGAGCAGGCTAGATTGGTGATGGAGCTGAGATGCTGAGGCAGTGGGGGAGCAAGGGCATAGAAATAAGCCTTTAATTAGCCAGAGCAGGAGGTGATTGTTTTTAAGCTGACTAATTAAGATATGTTTAGCTAAACAATGTGGCTATTTAAAAGAATTTTTCTTTATAAAAATTTTCCACCATGCCCTTGTGATAAATTAGTTTATCTTAAATTTTTTCTTTTACAAACCTGAAATATAAATTTCAAGTTAGTATATGTTAAATGTTGGAAAGCTAAGCAGAAGTGAATCGTACAGCATTTGTTGTTTCTTTTTCTTTTGTTCTCTTTTATAATTAAGTTGCAGTATACATAGGACTGTTATTTTCAAATCATCTCTTTTCCTCTTAGGCTGTACATTAGGTTTAATGGAAAGTAAATAATACTATCATTGGCCCAAATATTATATACTCTGACACTAATTACCTCCTTGCATGGTGTGAAAACCTGGTCCCTAGAGTAACCTTACCAGAGTAGTGAAGGCATAGCAGACCTTGGCTTCTTGGTTAGATAAATGGAAGGACCTGAAATATATGATGTTGCTCTGACTTGAGAGCACCTTGTATATCTTTTCTCTGTTAGACCATATCTTGTACTAAGTAAGGTTTAATTATGAGTGAGAAAAGGCCCAAAACATTTCAAAATAGAGGCAAGATTTGCTTCCCTACCCAATCTATTATTTCATTCCCGATACCTCTTTCACTTACCTGTAACTGAGAAATTTAAAGCCCTGAAGGCAACATAGGTGAAGACAAACAGAAGCCATCATGATTACAGAAGCATAAATGCATGAGTTGAGTAAAGCTTATAGTTGCCATCATATGGATTTTCTTGCATAAAACATACTTCTTTGAATTTCTAGGAGAAAATATGTATTTTATGTTTATCCTAGAGGTTGATAAAGAACATTTGTCTGTTCCTATGTATATAAGTTTATTTTTTTCTTTAATAAAAACCATTACCCATTATTTTACCCCTTTTTATGAAACTTTACTGCAGTACTTCTATTTTGTTCTCCTTGCCTTGCCTCATTCATTAAGAAGTAAAAAGGGAAAACTAGAAGGTTGGGCAAAGAAAATATTGATCATTAGAGGTTTTATGTAGCATTTTTTCACTGACAACAATTGATACAGAAAAAAAAAAAAATGTATGGGTGATCCATGTAGCTAATAGTGGAAGTTCACAATGTTCATTCTTCCTTTTTCTTCTAGCAATGGCTCAGCAACATCAGAAGACCTTTTTTGGAAACTTGATGCACTGCAAATGTTTGTCTTTGATCTTCACTGGCCAGAACAAGAATTTGCCCATCACTTAGAGCAAAGACTTAAACTAATGGCCAGTGACATGATAGAGGCCTGTGTCAAAAGGTAGACGTATATTTTCAAGTTGCTGCTTACTCTGCCAAGCACCCAAAATACCACATTTCACCAAGTACGTTTTACTTAACTGTCACAAGAAAGGTTTCAATTTGTATAGCTTTTCCAAAATTTAAAGGACATTACATACTAATTTAAAGGACATTATGTACTTGGAGCTAAACTCTAAGGATGAATGTACTTGATACAATTGGCCCACTACTTTTTTTCAGGTCTAACTATTGCCATTGGGGCTTCCCAGGTTTCCCTGGTGGTAAAGAACCCACCTGCTAATGCAGGAGACACCAGAGAAGTGGGTTCAATCCCTGGGTTGGGAAGATACCCTGGAGGAGGGCATGCAACTCACTCCAGCATTTTTGCCTGGAAAATCCCATGAGCAGAGGAACCTGGTGGGCTATAGTCCATAGAGTCACAAGGAGCTGAACACAACTTAGCAACTAAATAATAAGCCATTGCTCTCAGCCATAGCACCCATACTCATATTAATCCTTTCTGTTGTGTTTATTGTTATCTCTGGGAATGCTGTGCTTTAAGTCCCCAAGGCCGTGCTTCCTGAGACATGGAGAGATCTGTTCAGTACTTTATACATTACATACTGTGTTCACATGCTGTGAAATGGCATGACAAGCTTCAATGATGATCATTGCCATCAATTGTTCTGTTTTCTGGTATTCTCTGTCCACATCAGATGAGTTCCAAGTATCCATTTACATTCTTCAGAACTTAACCAGAAATAAGTTATGAGGCTTTGAATTCTTCCACATGCACTTTCATTTTATTTAATACTTTTTACAAAATCAGCACTTCATCCTAATTAGCATTATTTTCCCCATTGCCTTTGTTCATGAGATATACAAGAGCAATGCAGGCAGCCTATTGGAATAATAAATTCTGGTTGGAGCAACTGGATAATACTGAATTCTTCAAAACCAGAAAAATTATCCCTTTAAAATAATGTTTAATGGCTTTTTAAAACAAGGCCATGAATTAGATTATTTAATGTTTAAAAAACATCAGGTTTGGCATGTGTGATTCTAATGTATCAAATCTATGGATATCCTTTGGACAGTTTAGCAAAACCATTTCCAATTCATCTATTATGCAGTTTCTTTAAAAAAAAAAAAAAACCCTAAATGCAACTTCAGGTGTTTGAAAGAGAAACTAAGTGACATAGAAGAATTATACATTCTGTGTTGCACATTAATTATGTGTTTTAGTTTTCCAGATTTGTCCTTTTTTTTTTTAATTTGGTAAACCCTAACACAGAGGATTTATTCTGCTTTAATATTACTACTTGGATACTCACTCAGACATCTAGTGTGTACTCTGAATGGAAAAACTTCACGGTTTCACTTAACTGTCTGAGTGAGTATCCAAGTAGTATCGCAGTCTGATCTTTCATACAAGACACCTAAAAAGAAGAGCATCCCACCTCCCAGGCAATGCCACACTCCGTATTTGCATGTTTTAAATTAGCATCTTGTAGTGTTGATTTCACTTTTACAAATCAGGGGGACATGTCAGATTTCTTACTCCGAATTCATGTTTTAATGAATAGAACAAGAACTGCATTTGAACTCAAGCTGCAAAAGGCGAGCAAAACCACTGACTTGCGCATCCCAGCTTCTATGTGCACGATGTTTAACGTGCTAGTTGATGCCAAAAAGCAAAGCACCAAGCTCTGTGCCCTGGATGGAGGACAGGAGGTAAGTGGATTGAATGTCCCATGTGGGAATGTAGGGTGCCTTGGCAGAGAAGTACATGCTGTTTCCAGAAGTTTCTTACTTGACTAGATGAAAAAGACCTAGTTCCCCATACATGTGTTTCATCTTTTCTGTATTATAATAATGGAATGCCCCTTTCTTCTTTGCTCTTATCAGATGCTTCTTTTTAATACAAAGACTGCCCCAAATTTTACAAGTGGCCATTGAATTTCAGATATACCTTTTAATGGCTTAGGTGTTGTGTATTTACATAAACCTTGCTTTTCACAAGCAAATGAGAAAGCTAGAAAGCTACTTGCTTTGTTTATACAAATATAGAGTATCCAGAGTTTGCATCCAAAAAACAGGCCACAGAAAATAGCCCATGAAATATTTTATTTACACAGAAGTTCCCTTTTTTTTTTTAAAGATCAAGTAGAAATATACTGGAAAATTGGTCTTTGCTTTTTCAATGAATGCCCTGTTGTTTCAATTTGATTTCTATTTTGTTTGGTTCTGTATTCAGAAATAGAGTTTATTTTACGCCATGATTTTATTTTTGTTGAGAGTGGTGATTGGGTGAAATGGATCTCTTTTTCTTAGATTATCTCTTTAAGTTAATATTTTGTTGCATCTTTGTCCATTGTAATTACTTTTTCATCATTTCTTTATTTTTCCCTTATGTTCTCCTTCATCGTGTTTTATTTTCCCTCATGGCATGATCCAGTTTGATAGTCAGTGGGTAAGTTTCATTTAAAAAAACACACACACATTTTCATTTGAATTATTATTCTTGTAAGTGTACCTTTTTTGTGTTCATCTTTTCAAATTAAAATAATATAATTCCATTTTCAGGTTTTTGGTTGGCGTGTATGTGTATAATACTACATTGCAATACCCAAAGATGCATTAAAGCACATATAAATACTTTCACCTTAAATAATGTCAAAGGGAATGTTTCTTCCTCGTTGAGCTGCAGAATCAACAGATGACTTTACAATTTTTTAAGATAAAATTATTTAAAACCAAGTGAATTCACCCTTCTTTAAATTCTAAATAAATTCAGAAGCAGAGTGATTGTTAACATTTTTAAGATGCATATATATGTAGTATATACTTTCACTAATAGTATTGAAAGAATTTAGAGTTAGGGGCTGTAGATGACATACAGCATATATACAAGGTAACCTATAAATTTGAGGACCAGGAGGCCACTCTTAAGGTCACTCCATACAGAAGAACCCAGTTGTGAATTTCAGTGAGGAATATGCCCACTGTGATAACAGCCTTTCTCCTCCTACTCATGGTCTGGGATAGCACCATCATCAGATTCAGGGAAGGACAGGCCTGTGTCAGGCGCCTTTCCCCTTCCGCACACAGGTTTTCTTGAGGTACCACCCCGAGCCTTGGAGGAACATCACTGAAATCCTTTATACCTTACAGGATTGACTAGATTAAAGAAATATTTTTTAATAAGTCAAATGCTTCTGTGCTCTACGGATATGTTAAATCTTACGAGTCTTAGAGTTGACACGCGGGAGTCAAACTCAGAACCAACTCTTCACTGGGCTAGCAACTCTAATCCAAGCAGAAGGGCTTAGGTAACCACTAAGAGGATAAGAGGTTTCCCAGGTAACGAGTGGTAAAGAATCTGCCTGCCAGTGTGGGAGACGCAAGAGGCACGTGTTCAGTCCCTGGGTCGTGAAGATCCCCTGAAGGAGGAAATGGCAACCTGCTCCAGTATTCTTTGCTGGGAAATTCCATGGACAGAGGAGCCTGGGCACAGTCCATGGGTCGGACACAGCTGAGCACACACACACAATACTACACAAAGAGGATAAGAAGGTCCACTATTTTGAATGTCATGTTTATTTAACCAAGAGACAGACATTAGCTATTTGGCCATGATTTGTGCACGTATCCACGTATTTCATTCTTTGAGCAATTCAGGGGGAAAAAGTGTATTTCTAATACCACAGCATACAACCTTACAGACTCAGTAAGGAGCTGATTCATGTTATCGAGTGTTCAGTTTTGTCATTCTCTGATCTCTTGAAACGTGATTTATTATCTCTAATTATTCGAATGAGTAGGCAGCTGGCTTGGCTATCAATGGCTCACAACCACCTTCTTGGTTTTCTATAGCCAGATGTAAACCTTTTATTATCTGCTTGAGAACATTGTCTGTCTCTTTATACACATGTCCATTTTTCATCAGGTTTATGGAATCATCTTGCCTCTTCCATTAATACTGCATTTATCTATTTGTTCTTGTTTTCACATATACTGCAGTACCTGACACACAATAGATACATAGTAAATATTTGTTGAATGAGCAGACTGATTTTTTGTCACTGCTTTAAAAATCTTACCCCCATTAAAAAAAATCCTGCCTCCCCTGTAAGAAAAAACTCACTCCAGTACTCTGAAAGAAAAGCAGGCGCACACACAAATGACAAAACATTGTTGCATTGTCAAATGATTCTTTACATTAATAGGTGGATGATTTTGAAGAGTAATCTGCTGCTGCTGTTCATTATGTCTGCACCTGTACCTTCTCACCAGAGACAATTAGTTCCCCACAACTTTCACACAATTAATATACTTCAAAATGTGCAGGTGTAAAACCCATTAGCAACCCTGAAAAGTGGTAAACAAGAGTTTCCATGCACAAGAAGTATTTTATACTTTGTTTTTAATCTCCAGGAAATATATACATGTAATTGCACAGGCTTTTCCTCTCTGTACGTGTTTAAGACAAGTTTGGGGATGATTGCAAAGTGACGAATACATTATATGCGTAGGTAAGCCCATGGATAGGACCCCATTGTATCACAAGCAACAAATTAAAGTTGTTGAAAAAACTACATTATTACAGAGTTTGGAAACTCATAAAGATATATAGTATACTACATAGATAAACCTAGGAAATTTTATTTTTTCTAGATTTAAGGGAATTACCTCTGCACAATCTCTAGTAAATTTATTATATCATCATTGCTGGGACAAAAGCTTACCAACTCCTTACCCACAGTGAAGCCCCTTCTGGACTCCTGAATTATGATTCTGTTTTCTTACGTGGCATACGATGATGCAGACACTCTCAGCCACAGCCCGGAAAAGCATTTAATGGAGTAATTAGTGAGAGAATGATCTGCTCTTATGACAGCTGTGTGTAATGAGTCAGCAATCTCAGGCCAGGCCCTCAGGGACAGATGTGGAGATCGGAAAACCACCAGTGCTAAGAAATCCTCGTTATCCATCCCTGCAAAAGAGCAGATGACTGCATGGGCCTTCAGCTGTCATATGCTCTCAGACCTACTGTTTCTCATGGTCCACCCATTAAAAGTGAAAACACATTAATGGAGCAACTCAGGGACCCCTACTTACGTGGGATTTGTTTTCAATTGCAGTAAAATACTTCCATTTCCAGAACTAACAATCCAATACCTTTAAAATCATCCCAGCAGAAGGACCAAAATTTTTAAATGCTGGATTACACAGGCATTTGGCTAGTCTTCATTTCTTACATGTCTGCATGAGAACAGTCAGGTGAGATGAGGATATTTACCCATGTGTGAGGGAGCCAGGACATGGCAACCCACTCCAGTATCTGTGCCTGGAGAATCCCATGGACAGAGCAGCCTGGTGGGCTACAGTCCACGGGGTCGCAAAGAGTCGGACACGACTGAGCAGCTTCACTTTCACTTTCTTTCAAGGGAGCCAGGACTTCAGACCCATGCCTGATCTGAATTTCCTGGGCTCCATGAAGCAAAAATTCCTCAATCAGTCATTCAGTCCAGTCGCTCAGTCGTGTCTGACTCTCTGCAGCCCCTTGGACTGCAGCACACTAGGCTTCCCAGTCTACCACCAACTCCCGAAGCTTACTCAAACTTACGTCCAACTAGTTGGTGTTACCATCCAGCCATCTCATCCTCTGTCATCCCCTTCTCCTCCTGCCTTCAATCTTTCCCAACATCAGGGTCTTTTCCAATGAGTCAGTTCTTCACATCAGATGGCCAAAATATTGGAGCTTCAGCATCAGTCCTTCCAATGAATATTCAGAGCTGATTTAACTTAGGATTGACTGGTTTGATCTTGCAGTCCAAGGGACTCTCAAGAGTCCTCTCTAACACCACAGTTCAAAAGCATCAGTTCTTCGACACTCAGCTTTCTTTATAGTCCAACTCTCACAGCCATCCATGACTACTAGAAAAACCATAGCCTTGACTAGATGGACCTTTGTCTGCAAAGTAATGTCTCTGCTTTTTAATATGCTGTCTACGTTGGTCATAGCTTTTCTTCCAAGGAGCAAGCGTCTTTTAATTTCATGGCTGCAGTCACCATCAAAGTTCATCTTAATCCAAGTGCAGAGTCACCTAATGGAGAAGCAGGGCGCTGACAGTTTACTTTTGAGGTCAGTTGTGCAAGGAATTTGTCTAAGAATGATCTGGAAAGTACCAGTTTGTAGAAATCATTGATCCAATTTGAAATATTCTGATAGAAATTTTATAGGCTTTTACTGTTGCAGACAAAAACTTGGCAGGTTTTGAACAAAAATTTGGTCTGCTAATCTAAATGAAAACCTATCAACTTTAGCTTAGGAAATGTCCATGTTTCCAGATAAATTCTGTTCATACCTGTTTTGCTCTCTTTGTGTGTTTATTTTTGTCTTTGGAAATTATCTGGACCCCCTAATGAATAACTTTTTTCAAGCTAACTTTCTGTTACCTGTATGTGGCGTTTCTGGGTTATTCTCTTTGCAGAGTATGTATGTAAAATGTGAATTCTGCAGCCACCTCCACATTTCCACTCGCAGTGCTCCTAGACCACATCTGCTGCCTGTGCAGTTGGAACAGACTCTGGAAGTTCCCAGCTGCTTTCAGATTTAGTATTAGTGGAAATCAGAGCTGATCAGATAAATTGACAGTAGCAAACTACTGCCCAGTCACTCGGTCATGGCCAACTCTTTGCAACCCCATTGACTGTAGACCCGCCAGGCTCTTCTGTCCATGGACTTTTCCAGTCAAGAATATTGGAGTGAGTTCCCATTTCCTACTCCAGGGGATCTTCCCAACCCAGGGAATGAACCCACGTCTCTTGTGTCTCCTGCATCAGCAGGCAGGTTCTTTACCATTAGCACCACCAAAATCTCATATTAAAAAAAAAAGCAACCTAGCAACCATTATACTATTTAGGTTTGCCTCCTGGGTAACACATTTAAAATGTATACTTTTCTTTTTTCCCCTCTTTTTAAATTATATACTTTTTAAATCAGAGTATAATTGCCTTACAATATTATATCAGTTTTTGCTCTACAGCAATGCAAATCAGCTATAAGTACACATTTGTACCCTTCCTCTTGAGCCCCCCTCCCACCCCGTTTCTTCATTTTTAACTTGATCTCTTTCCCTCCCTCTGCTTTTGGCTAAATTAAACATGAAAGAAAACAGCAGTCTAAAGGTGTGTATTATAGGAGAATTGGATGACTCCTAGAGCCTGCTTTTCCCTGCCTTTCAATAAAAAACGATATAAAAAGACCTCCTTAGCAGCTCATCTCTTGATTTTAAGAAATTGCCAAAACTCAGTGCAACCCAAAAGTCAGCTGTGTAGAAGCTCTGCTGTTCTATATCCAATAGCTTTCTGATGCCATTTCATTATTTTTCTAGTTAAAAATGAAATTTATGGCAAAGAGAGATAAACATTGAGGGTAGGGCATATGCAAGAAGATGAACCTTTGCAGCTTCAGGTGACTCTGAATGTTCTGTAGCACTTTCCGTGTAGAGTAAGGAGAGAAGCCTGAAGCCCATCTCTTGTATCCCTTTCCTCTTCTACCCCAAAGAGAAGCCTCAGTCTGCTATTTTTATTTCCTCCTGCTACACAGCTGCAAATCTAGAGAGAGAAGGATGTGAAAAGAGAGTGCTTGGAGGGGGAGCCAGCAGAGCTCATTTGCATAGGCTCCGCCCCTGCCTGGTCAGCAGGAGTTTCAGCTGGGAGGAGGGGGTTGGGGGGAGAGGGAAGTGGTGTTTTTTACCTGTGGCCTCTGGGGTCTTCTTGGTCATCTCAACTACCAGCCAGGTTTTAGGCCAGGTTTTTCAACCTTTTCCCCTTCTACCTTGCTTTTCTTTGTTTTGTGGTTTTGTTTTTCCTTTTCCCTCTCTTCAAGCTGTTCTGAAAAAAAAAACAAAAGCAAAAACCTACAGCAGTAGGAATCCACCCTCTAGATTTCCCTTCTGTTTGTCCTTTGGGGAGTACAAATTTGGGGATCAGTAAGGCTTTAGGTGAGACAGACACTTAGTATGTTATTTCCCTGAGTGATAAATACATGCCTAGAAAGTTCCCTCTTCATATATATGTGCTTAATTTAAGACCACTTATCAACACACACACAGAGGCATACACACACGCACAAGCAGGAAAAGAAAATAATTCCCATGCTTCAAAATTCTGCCTCCTTTCTTCATTATTTATGCAGGTAGATGATGGCTTGTCACTTTGAAAGCCTGCGGGGGGACCTCATTCCTGCGTGTTCCAGAACAGACCTAAGTTGATGTTTTGTTCTGTGTGGAAACTTTGAGACATGTTTTCAGAAAGAAAAATAGCTTTCAAAAACTCACATCTTTGGAAACCATTCAACCAGCAGCTGTTAAGTTGGTCTAATGTTTATCCTGACCTGAGTACTTTTACTCCATGCATTATGTTAGCGGTTCCAAGAAGCCTTGAACCATCAAGATAGGGTTAGTCTTTACAAGTCACATTTTCTGTGAAGTGGCTATTGCGGACAATCAGCCGTCAGATAAATGCTTCTAAAGGAAGAATTACTGTTTCAATGAATGTGCCTTCGCACACCGCCAAAGCCGAAGCTCCTGCTAATTTAAGAAGAGGACTCTAGTAGTCTCTAAAGAAAGCAAAAAATAAAGAGTCTTTCAGGTTTATTTTAAATACATCTTTTTTTTTGCATTTACTTAAAGGCGTCATTTTCATGAGGAAGCAGTAAAAAAGCTATGGGGAGTGAGTGCCGTTTCATTGTACCTTTTATGGCCTATTAATTTGTTACCATCTATCACCTTTGTTGATGAAATTTTAATTTTGCCCTTGCTTGAGCATATTGTAAGAATTGTATAAACTGCAGCTCCCCATGCTGACAAAAAGGTCCTTTCAGCGAGAACAATTGGGAGCTCATTTTATTTCTAGAGCACATTTAAAATAACTTATGAATGAGAGTTGTCAGACATGAAATGCTGTATTAATTAAATCTTTTTCCAGTCTTTTTGCTTCTCTGGCTAAACCAACCCTTTAGAAAAATACTCGGCCACCTTAATTATAGAGGAGAAGACAAAAAGTATCCTTCACATTCCTCTGTCTGAATAAGAATAAGAACTCAATTCATCTGTATAATAACCCCATTAGCTGCTTAACTCAACAGAGCACATGGGAAAATTTTCAAAACCCACAATGTAAAAAGTGTTGATGGGTGGATCATTTTCAAGGTTTTGTTCTTTTAAGGTGCAAAATGGTCATTTTGTGTAAATCTGATATGTCATAACTGGTAGCTTTAAGGCATTTATGTGTAATGACATAAATAAGTTTTGTGTCCACTTCAACTAATGCATCTTTGTCTTTTAATATCTAGCAGCAGTACCATTCCAAAATAGATGATTTGATTGACAACACTGTAAAAGAAATCATTTCACTCCTAGTTTCAAAGGTAAGGTATTCTTTATATAATTTTCAACTGTGAATTTTTAGAAATGTATGTCTTAGCTTTTGAAATACCTGATTGAGAAATAGTAACTTTAAGGTAGATGTGAGAAAGTTCATATTTTAAGCAAAGTTAGGATCAAATTATGAACACTCTTTGTCAGTAACTTTTGGGTTTTTGTTTGATTAATTTTGGCTTTTTTTTTTCAGTTGTCCTTCTAAAAATAACTCTCTTGTCCAGTAACACCTGACCCTTTCACACTCACGTTCTCTTACTGTTTGTCTCTAGGGATGAGTTGAGTGGCCATCAGTTCTTGGAATTAGCTTGTTGGTTGTGGTGGCAGCACTGGGACTCTAGAACTGGTCTCACAGGTTGACAGAGAAGGTTGACAGGGTGATGTCTGAGGTTCTCCACTCTCAGAGGCCTCCCACGATTTCCTGTATGAGGTTTCAGATATCTTTGACAAAAGCTATGACCTTGAGTTGTATAAGTAGAGATGAAGCATCAATGAGTGTTCCATTTAAAATTCCACTAAGGACTTCCCTGGTGGCTCAGATAGTAAAGCACCTGCCTGCAACACAGGAGACCTGGGTTCAAACCCTGGGTTAGGAAGATCCCATGGAGAAGTGAATGGCAACCCGCTCCAGTATTCTTGCCTGGAGAATCCTCATGGGCAGAGGAGCCTGGTGGGCTACAGTCCATGGGGTCACAAAGAGTCGGACACGACTGAGCGACTAGCACTTGCATTAAGGTGGAACAGACTGCCATAGGTGACGTTTGAGATCAGATCTGATAGGAAAAGAGATGGACAACCTGAGAGCCTGGGAAGCTGAAAGAGCGAGGAAAGAGTATGCATGGGTCCCTGAGGGGCACTTTGATAAGAACAGATACTTGATTGAAGAACCCAAGATCAGACTTCATAAAACAATTAGAAGTATATACGAATGCAAAAGAATAAAAATATACAAAGGAAAAGTCACCTTCAATTCAGTAAACAGACATAGGACATGTTGTTTATTTTTTTCAAGGTCTTTATTGAATTTGCTACAATATTGCTTCTGTTTTATGTTTTGGTTTTTTAGCCACAAGGCATGTGGGTTCTTAGTTCCCCAAGGAGGAATCAAATTCACACTTCCTGCATTAGAAGGCAAATTCTTCACCACTGGACCACCAGGGAAGTCCCCATGTACATGTTGCTTAGAAAAGAAAAGATAGAGATGCCCAATAAGCATGAAAAATGTTAAGCCTCATTAATTTAAACCATACCAAAAACTAAAATTTACATAATATTTTCTTCTAGAAATTAGCACAGATGTTCTTAAGCTATCACTTGATTTTAGAAAAGGTCAAATGGGACACTCACATTTTCTGTATATGGAGGTATAAATGTCTACAACATTTATAGAACATAGGTTAGAATTCTGTTGAGTACATTGATACCCATTCACCCAAAATCCTTTTTGTATTTTTTTCTTTCTACCTAGAGAGATGCACAAAATTTGTATGCATTAATAGTTGTCACATTATTTCAAATTAAAAATTGACATCAACTTTAATCTCTAACATGAGATCAGTGGTAAATTATAGGACATCTATATTAAGAAAGCTTGCTTTCAAAGACTGTAATATTAAAGTTTCATAATATAGTGTCAAGTGGGAAAAAAGCTCAATATTTAGAAGTGGAAACTATGATCTGAATTGTTATCACGTACAGAAAAGACAGGTAAACATGAGAATGTCAGCAGAGCTTTTATCTGGGTGGTGGGATTATAGTTAATTTGCGAGTAGGGAGGATTTCTTAGAATTTATTCTGTGTGTTTTCCAAATTCTCTGGTAGCAGGTACTCAGGTGGGAAAAAGTCACACAAAAAAATGATTTTAGAATAACACCACCTCCCATTTGTTCTTGCTCTGCTGGCTTCCACCCCAGAACTGAACACCCACACTTACAGCACACACTCACCAAGAAGGGCAAAGGAGAAGGGTTAACAGGAACAGCTTCTGGCAGGTGGCGGAGGAGGTGAACCGCAGGAGAATGAAGCTTCTAGAAGAAGAACCAGGAGGTTCCTGCCCTCGCAGGAGTCCAGCCAGCCCGTCGCTTTTAGCAGCAGTGTGCCACCAGCACGCCAAAGGGACATAGTTAACAGAGCACCTTCATTGTCTATGAGCTGTCCAGGGAAATTTTATTCAGATGGAGCCTCACTATGAGCACAGTTCCTCTGTGGAAGTTGTCTTTCGTGAGAATGATACATAAACAGAGCTAATGAAGTGCAAGGGCTTCCCTGGTGGCTCAGAAGATAAAGAATCTGCCAGATCCCCTGGGGAAGGAAATGTCCACCCACTCCAGTATTCTTAACTGGAGAATTCCATAGACAAAGGAGCCTGGCGGGCTATAGTGCACGGGGTCGCAAAGAGTCAGACACGACTGAGTGACTAACACTTTCACTTTACTTTTTTTTCATGCAGTTCATAGGGCTTACCAGGTGGTGCAGTGGTAAAGAGTCTGCCTGCCAGTGCAGGAGACATGGGTTTAATCCCTGGGTTGGGAAGATCCCCTGGAGGAGGAAATGGCAACCCACTCCAGTATTCTTGCCTGGAGATTACCATGGACAGAGGAGCTTGGCAGGCTGCAGCCCATGAGGTCACAAAGAGTCAGGCATGACCGAGCATGCACTCACACACATGTAGTTCATAAAGGTTTAAATAGGCAACAAGGCAAAAAGACTATAATTAGTTTTGGTTGGGGGGAGGAGGGAGTGCAGAAAAGGTAGGCAGGGCTGCACATCATCTCTGCATTTGTTTCTGACAAAGTAAGAAACCTAAATTTTTCTATATCAAATGCATTTGGATAATGACAAAACTAGTATATCTGAGTCAGGAAATGGTGTTCCAGAAATCAGCACCATCCACTAGAACTGTCTGTGATGATACAAATGTTTATCCCGACCATCCAGTGTGGTAGCATGTGGCTGTAGAGCACTTGAGACATGACTAGTGCAACTGAGGAATTGAAATTTTCATTTTAATTCATTTTAAATAGCCTATTGAAACTAGCTATTAATATTATATTTAGTAATGAAGTCTAGATTGTAGTTATCCTTTCTCCTACAGTCAAATAGCACTTTTAAATAATCTTAAGTTTAAAAGTATAAAGTAAATTCATTTGGTAGTTTGGGTCACCATCTTAATTAAAAATGCTGTTTGCACGAAGATGACAATAAATAAGAAATTTTATATCATTAAGCAAAGATAAATCATGACAATTCTGTGATACAATCCTTAAATGCTAGCATGCCAAAAAATTGCCTGACAGCTTTTTCAAATGCAGGTGCCCAAGCCCTGCTTTCCAGAAGTTTTGGAAGCAGGACAGGAATGTGCATGTTTAGCCACTCTTCATGGTGATTTTGATGTAGGGGTTCCTGAGTCAGACTTTGAGAACCACTGCTCTGATGACCCTGCACCTAGATGGCTATATAAACTACCTTAAGACTAAAGCATATTTAAAAATAAGACAGCCCCTGAGATATGTGTTGCCATTTGTTTTCACCAAAGAAGAAATGGTTTTTTTAAGAGATATTTATGAAGTACCTACTGAGAAAGAGTGACCATACATGTGTTACTTAATTCAAACTGCATACCTAGCACCTAGGAAATAGGTGGGCTTACCCTATTTCACAGATGGGAATCTATTCTGCAAACCAGCAGAGTGAACTAACCAGAGTCATACACCTACTAAGTGCAGGTGTCGAGATTCAAAGCTTTGAGTTTCAGATTCCCAATCCAATGCGCTTGCTGATTTCAGATCTCCAGGAAAGCAGTAAAAAGCAATAGACTGTGAAAATTAAAATATGTAACTTCTACATTGATGATCATTATGAACGGCAAATTCTAAGAGATTTGTCCTAGACTTTTTATACCATATTAATTATTTCAATATTATATTAATTCAATATAAAGTAGATTAATAAAGTAGTGAATTCCTTGAATCTCAAGTGTTTCTTTCCATAATTTTAAGTTGTTGTGCATATTGAGAAATATGTTTATTACATATGGATGAATAAAAAATAACACATCCTTCTTTTTATCTCTTCAATTCTACTTCTGCATCCTCTTCTTATCCACATGTCTTCACAAATATTTTAAGATGATCCAGCATTGTTAATCACATGTAACACTCAGCAGCGTATGTCCCACGTACACACCCATTTTTCACACCTGGAAAAGATCTCAGCTTTCTATCCTGTGTTCTCTCTACCTAGCTGCTAAATGGTGATATTCTTGACTTTTTATATATGCTCTTCTCTTGAACTCATTCCATACATTTCTGTGACTTTCACACTTCCAGTTTAACTATATGTTGATGGTTCCCTTAGCATATAGGGAAACTCCTCTCCCTGAGAGGTAGTATATAATCTTGCTGCAAAGCCCAGCTACAGGCCTGAGGAGTTTAATGTGTTCATCCTAAGAGCAATGAGAAGTCATTGAAGAGTTGGCGTGGCAGAGAGCAGCAGTAGGGAATTAATCATATTTATTTGCATTATAAGATGATTCATTTGATTGTACATAGCAAGCAGATTGAGAGGGAGTAGGAAGGAGGCTGTAACATTGGTCTCTGTTGGACTAATCCAAAGACATTTAAGATATACAATGGGCAGGATGCTAAAGACTGAATGTCTGTGTTCTCCCACAATTCATATATTAAAACCTAATCCTTGGTGTGGGGATATTTGGAGGTGGTACACTTAGGAGGTAATAAAGTCATGAGGTTAAAGCCCTCATAAATGGGATTAGTGTCCTTATATAAAACACTCCACAAAGCTTCCTGGTCCCTTCTGCCAGGTGAAAACAAGCCAAAAGATATCATCTGTGAACAATGAAGTGGGTCCTCATCAAGCATTGAATCTGCTAGCACCTTGATTGTGGCCTTTTCAGCCTCCAATTCAGTTGCTCACTCATGTCTGACTCTTTGCAGTCCCATGGACCGCAGCACGCCAGGCTTTCCTGTCCTTCACCATCTCCTGGAGCTTGCTTAAACTCATGTCCATCAAGTCAGTAATGCCATCCAACCATCTCATCCTCTGTCATCCCCTTTTTCTGCCTTCAATCTTTTCCAGTATCAGGGTCTTTTCCAGTGGCCAAAGGAATGGAGTTTAAGAGCATCAGTCCTTCCCATGAATATTCAGGACTAATTTCCTTTAGGATTGACTGGTTGGATCTCCTTGAAGTCCAAGGGACTCTAAAGAGTCTTCTCCAAGACCACATTTCAAAAGCATCAATTCTTCGGTGCTCAGCTTTCTTTATAGTCCAACTCTGACATCCATACATGACTACTAGAAAAACCATAGCTTTGCCTGAGAGACTTTCCTGGAGCTAGAGTTCTGCCTCACTCCCAAACATACTGTTGTAACTTATAACTTCTAGCAAAGCTAGGCACTTCCCTGACTGCCAAGTTTGGGGTCTAAGTAAAAGTACCTAGTAACTTTATTACTAGGTAACACCATGAACACAAGTCCATTGAAAGTCTGTGATCCGACAGATTATGTTAGTAGTTCTAATTCTCCATGCAATTACAGAATGGTCAAAGAGCCCAGGAAAAGGTGACCAAGAAAAGAAAGTTCAGTCTACACGCTTTGCCCACCTCTGGTTGCTCCCCTAGCAGGGACCTCGGGTACCTCTTGGCATTGGCAGGTCAGTATAAACCCCTGACAAGGCTCCCCTTTTGCCTTCAGTCATTATGAGGCACCACAAAACCACAGAGCAGGACCTAACAGAAGCAGAGATATTAAGAGGTGGCTAGGATACACAGAAGAACTATACAAAAAAGATCTTCACGACCCAGATAATCACGATGCTGTGGTCACTCACCTAGAGCCAGACATCCTGAATTGTAAAGTCAAGTGGGCCTTAGGAAGTATCACTACCAACAAGGCTAGTGGAAGTGATGGAATTCCAGTTAAGCTATTTTAAATCCTAAAAGATGATGCTGTGAAAATGCTGCAGTCAATATGCCAGCAAATTTGGAAAAGTCGGCAGTGGCCACAGGACTGGAAAAGGTCAGTTTTCATTCCAATCCCAAAGAAAGGCAATGCCAAAAAATGCTCACACCACCACACAATTGCACTCATCTCACATGCTAGCAAAGTGATGCCCAAAATTCTCTAGGCCAGCCTTCAACATTACATGAACCGTGAACTTCCAGATGTTCAACCTGGATTTAGAAAAGACAGAGGAACCAGATATCAAATTGCCAATATCCCTTGGATCATCGATAAAGCAAGATAGTTCCAGAAAAATATCTACTTCTGCTTTATTGACTATGCCAAAGCCTTTGTGTGGATCACAACAAACTGTGGAAAATTCTTTAAAGAGATGGAAATACCACACCACCTAACCTGCCTCCTGAGAAATCTGTCTGCAGGTCAAGAAGCAACAGTTAGAACTGGACATGAAACAGACTGGTTCCAAATCAGGAGAGGAGTACATCAAGGCTATATATTGCCACCCTGTTTTTTTTAACTTATATGTAGAGTACATTATGGGAAACGCAGGACTGGATGAAGCACAAGCTGGAATCAAGATTTCTGGGAGAAGTATCAATAACCTCAGATATGCAGATGACACCACACTTATGACAAAGTGAAAAAGAATTAGAGCCTCTTGATGAACATAAAAGAGGAGGAGAAAGGGGAGGAGAGTGATAAAGTTACCTTAAAGCTCAACATTCAGAAAACTAAGATCATGGCATCTGGTCCCATCACTTTATGGCAAATAGATGGGGAAACAGTGGAAACAGTGACAGACTTTATTTTATTGGGCTCCAAAATCACTGCAGATGGTGACTGCAGCCATGAAATTAAAAGACGCTTGCTCCTTGGAGAAAAGCTATGATCAATCTAGACAGCATATTAAAAAGCAGAGACATTACTTTGCCAACAAAGGTTCATCTAGTTAAAGCTATGGTTTTTCCAGGAGTCATGTATAGATGTGAGAGTTGGACTGTAAAGAAAGCTGAGCACCAAAGAACTGATGCTTTTGAACGGTTGGAGGAACACTATTGGAAAAGACTCTTGAGAGTCCCTTGGACTGCAAGGAAATCCAACCAGTCCATCCTAAAGGAAATCAGCCCTGAATATTCGTTGGAAGGACTGATGTTGAAGCTGAAACTCCAATATTTTAGCCACCTGATACAAAGAACTGACTCATTTGAAAAGACCCTGTTGCTGGGAAAGATTGAAGGTGGGAGGAAAAGGGAACGACAGAGGATGAGATGGCTGTATGGCATCACCAACTCAATGGACATGAGTTTGAGTAAACTCCGGGAATTGGTGATGGACAGGGAGGCCTGGCGTGCTGCAGTCCATGGGTAGCAATGAGTCAGACACATCTGAGCGACCAATCTGAACTAAACTGAACTTGACTATACGGATCTTCGTTGTCAAAGTAATGTCTCTGCTTTTTAATATGCTGTCTAGGTTGGTCATAGCTTTTCTTCCTAGAAGCAAGCATCTTTTAATTTCATGGCTGCAGTCACTATCTGCAGTGATTTTAGAGCCCAAGAAAATAAAGTCTGTCACTGTTTCCATTGTTTCCCCATTCATTTGCCATAAAGTGATGGGACCAGATGCCATGATCTTAGTTTTCTAAATATTGAGTTTTAGGCCAGTTTTTTCACACTCCTCTTTCACCTTCTCCAAGAGGCTCTTTAGTTCTTCACTTTCCACCATAAGAGTGGTATCATCTGCATATCTGAGGTTATTCATATTTTTCCCAGCAGTCTCTATTCCAACTCATGCTTCTTTCAGCCCAGCATTTTGCATGAGGTACTTACTCTACATGTAAGTTAAATAAGCAGGGTAACAGTTTACAGCCTTGACATACTTCTTTCCCAATTTTGAACCAGTCCATCCTTCCATGTCCGATTCTAACTGTTGCTTCTTGACCTGCATACAGGCTTCACTGGAGGCAGGTAAGGTGGTCTGGTATTCCCATCTCTTTCAGAATTTTCGACAATTTGTTGTGATCTACACAGTCAAAGGCTTTAGCATAGTCAATGAAGCAGAAATAGATGTTTTTCTGGAATTCTCTTGCTTTTTCTGTGATCCAGTGGATGTTGGCAATTTGATCTCTAGTTCCCCTGCCTTTTCTAAATTCAGCTGGAGTATCTGGACATTCTCCATTCATGTACTGTTGAAGCCTCACTTGCAGAGTCTTGAGCATTACTTTGCTAGTGTATGAGATGAGTGTGATTCTGTGGTAGTTTGAACATTATTTGGCATTGCCTTTCTTGGGGATTGAAATGAAGACTGACGTTTTCCAGTCCTGTGGCCACTGCTGAGTTTTCCAAATTTACTGGTACATTGAATGCAGCACTTTCACAGCATAATCTTTCAGGATTTGAAATAACTCAACTGGAATTCCATCAGTTCCACTAGCATTGTTGGTAGTGATGCTTCGTAAGACCCACTTGACTTCACACTCCAGGATGTCTGGCTCTAGGTGAGTGATCACACCACTGTGGTTATCTGGGTCCTGAAGATCTTTTTTGTATAATTCTATGTATTCTTGCCACCTCTTACTATCTTCTGCTTCTGTTAGGTCCCTACCATTTCTGTCTTATTGTGCCCATCTGTGCATGAAATGTTCCCTTGGTATCTCTAATTTTCTTGAAGCGATCTCTAGTCTTTCCCATTCTATTGTTTTCCTTTATTTCTTTGCACTGATTGCTGAGGAAGGCTTTCATATCTCTCCTTGCTACTCTTTGGAACTCTGCATTCAAATGGGAATATCTTCCCTTTTTTCCTTTGCCTTTAGCTTATCTTCTTTTCTCAGCTATTTGTAAGTTCTCCTCAGACAAACATTTTGCCTTTTTGCATTTCTTTTTCTTGGGGATCGTCTTGATCACTGCCTCCTGTACAATGTCACAAACCCCTGTCCATAGTTCTTCAGGCAGTCTTGTCTGTCAGATCTAATCTCTTGAATCTGTTTGTCACTTCCACTGTATGACTGTAAGGGATTTAATTTAGGTCATACCTAATGGTCTAGTTGCTTCCCCCACTTTCTTCAGTTTAAGTCTGGATTTGGCAATAAGGAGTTATGATCTGAGCCACAGTCGGCTCCTGGTCATGTTTTTGCTGACGTCTAGAGCTTCTCCATCTTTGTCTGCAAAGAATATAACCAATCTGATTTCGGTGTTGACCATCTGCTGATGTCCATGTGTAGAGTCTTCTCTTGTGTTGTTGGAAGAGGGTGTGCTATGACCAGTGTGTTCTTTTGACAAAGTTCTATTATCCTTTGCCCTGCTTCATTTTGTATTCCAAGGCGAAACTTGCCTATTACTCAAGGTATCTCTTGACTGCCTACTTTTGCATTCCAGTCCCCGATGAGGCAAAGGACAATTTTTCTTTTAGTGTTGGTTCTAAAAGGTCTTGTAGCCTCCAGACTGTGAGAAGTTATTATTGTCTGTAAGCCATCCAGTCTATGGCATCCGGCGCAGCAGTCTGAGC
Organism: Muntiacus reevesi; assembly: GCF_963930625.1. Taxonomy (NCBI): domain Eukaryota; kingdom Metazoa; phylum Chordata; class Mammalia; order Artiodactyla; family Cervidae; genus Muntiacus; species Muntiacus reevesi. The sequence goes on along the minus strand of NC_089254.1, from coordinate 82,194,330 downwards.
AGACTGACAAGGGATTAGTAGTGGGGAGAGAAAGGAGAACATTGAGGATTCGTCTAGGTTTATAGCCTGAAGCAGGAGATGGATGTTGATGTGTTTCAGTGATGCAAGGTGCCCTGGGAGAGGAACAGATTTAGACGAAAAGATAATGATATCAGTATCAGGCATTTGGGAGTTGAGCTACCTCTGAAATACTGGAAGGAGGACATACCAAGGGAACATTCAGATATTTAGGTGTTTGGGGCTGGAGTTCAGAGGAAGGATATGGGATTGAAATACTAATGTAACCATAAGATGTCAGCCATTGGAAATTATTATATCAGTAGCTGCTGTTCTCAGGCATATGTGTTATAACTGGAGCCCCTGTGGAAGATGTGGAGAGATGAAAACCACCTTAAAGAAAGCAAAAGCTTCCAGGGGACTTCCCTGTCAGTCCAGTGTTTAAGACTCTGTGCTTCTGATGCAGGGGACTTGGGTTCAGGTGGAGGAACTAAGATCCCAAATGCTATGTGATGTGGCCGAAGAAAAAGTTTCCAGCCAGAAAAGGACTTAGATAATTTTTACCAAGAAAAAACAATGAAGGCAGGAACATTAAATCTTGCCAAGGAAAGGATACAAGAAATGCCATATTTATTGCTACCTTATATCAAGGCTATGGTTTTTCCAGTGGTCATGTATGGATATGAGAGTTGGACTATAAAGAAAGCTGAGCACAGAAGAATCTATGCTTTTGAACTGTGGTGTTGGAGAAGACTCTTGAGAATCCCTTAGACTGCAAGGACATCCAACCAGTCCATCCTAAAGGAGATCAGTCCTGGGTGTTCATTGGAAGGACTGATATTGAAGCTGAAACTCCAATACTTTGGGCCCCTGATGTGAAGAGCTGACTCATTGGAAAAGATCCTGATGCTGGGAAAGATAGAGGGCAGGAGAAGAAGGGGACAACAGAAGATGAGATGGTTGGATGCCATCACCTACTCAATGGACATGGGTTTGGGTGGACTCTGGGAGTTGGTGATGGACAGGTAGGCCTGGTGTACTGCAGTTTATGGGGTTGCGAAGGGTCCGACACAACTGAGCAACTGAACTGAACTAATTGTTGTTGTTCAGTCACTAAGTCATGTGTCCAACTCTTTAGCACCCTGTGGCCTACAGCATGCCAGTCTTTCCTGTCCTTCACTGTCTCCTGGAGTTGCTCAAATTCATGTCCATTGAGTCAACAATGCCACCTAATCCTCTGTTGTCCCCTTCTCCTCCTGCCCTCATTCTTTCCCAGCATCAGGGTCCTTTTCAGTGAGTCAGTTCTTCTCATCAGGTGGCCAAAGTATTGAAGCTTCAGCTTCAGCAACAGTCCTTCCAGTGAATAATCAGCGTTGATCTCCTTTAAGGTTAATTCGATCTCCTTGCATCCACAGGACTCTCAAGAGCCTTCTCCAACACCACAGTTCGAAAGTATCAATTCTGCGGCACTCAGCCTTCTTTATGGTCCAATTCTCACATCCATACATGGCTCCTGGAAAAACCATAGCTTTGACTAGATGAACTTTTCTTGGCAAAGTGATGTCTCTGCTTTTTAATACACTACCTAGGTTTGTCATAGCTTTTATTAGAATTAATTAACCCGGACAAACCGGGAGTTCAGGAGAGCTAGACTTCATTCCTGCTTCATGCTAGCAACTGGGTCTCCTTGCATGACTCAGTTTCCTCATCAAAAAAGCAGGAGCTTTGGATGAGAAAAATATCTACAGCCTTTTCTCAGTCTAAAGCAAAGATCGTTATATATGTTTGTGTGTGGAGGCCTCGGGGGCCTGCATCTTTTCTGCCCAGGCTCTCAAGTTCCATAGCACACACGATGTGTTAGAGTTAGAAAACAACCCTGAGATCACCTAGCAGGGACTTTTCAAGCATTTTTATGATGTCTGTGACATATTTATATATACTTTTATGATGTTTATGAGATACATCAGTATTTAGTGTCTTCAAATATGTCTTAGGCGTTGGTTGTTCAGTCACTAAGTCATGTCCAACTCTTTGTGACCGCATGGACTGTAGCCTGCCAGACTCCTCTGTCCATGGGATTTTCCAGGCAAGATTGCTGGAGTGGGGTGCCATTTCCTTCTCCAGGGGATCTTCTCAACCCAGGGGTTGAACCCTGGTCTCTTGCATTGGCAGGCGGATTCTTTACCACTAGTGCCACCTGGGAAGCCCATAAATACATATACATACACACAAAGACCTATTCTTCTTGATAACCTGGAATATTTTTCCCTGTATTTCCCTTAAAAGGGCCAGAGGACAGATCTGACCTGTCTGGATGATGTAATTAAAGTATCTTCTCCCCCAACCCTAACTCAACCAGATTAAGTCAACTGGTTTATTTTTTTTTTAGATTTGTTTGTTTATGTGTTTTTGGCTGTGGCATGTCTTCATAGCTTTATATACACATAGGAAAATGCCTCTTAAACCCTGTTAAAACCCAGCAGGAAATTTAAACCCATATGTCGTGTGGCACACTGCAAGTTTCATTCTACTGGTCACTTCACTGCGCCTTCATCTTTAATTTCCCTGAGGGTGTACGTGATGAGGCAAAGTTGGTAATCACCCAGACAGACTTTAGGTGCTCAGTATTATTCCAACAAACCCAGTAAATGACATCCACAGTAAAGAGCAGGGAAACAAAGAGATTACAGGGTTTCGTTCCCACCCGACATTCTCAAGAGAACAGAGCTCAAGGCAATCTGTGAGTATTTATATACTCCCTGAGCTGAACAGAGAAAGTTCACAGGAAGCAGTTAAAGACACAGCAACTAAATCCAGCATTTCACTGGATTTTTTTTGGATTCTTGCAGCTTTACACAGCTAAAAGCCAGATGGAAACTACATCGCTGTTAGTCAATGTTGATATTAATAGATGTGGGGTTTTAAGGTAGCTCTTCCCCCACGTGTGCCTTGACAAAGAAAACCTTCCTGTTGGAACCATATGGCTTACCTGGGTGATCCCAGGGGGCCAGGCACTGCTCACTGCCGGGTAAGCACTTAGAGTCCCTGCTGTGTGCGGCCTCCCCCGGGACCATTTGGAGTAGGAAGGATCCCAGGGAGACACTCTGCCTTGTTGTTAAAATGGAGGCCAAGAATTCTGTGACATGCGTGCAGCAGGACCACCCATCCACACGTTGGACTTAGTGGGGTATAACCTGGTGCTGCTTCATACTCTAAAGAAAGGACAACCTAGACAGGCTGCCATCTGCCACAGTGGGGAAACTTCTGCCTGCGGGTCATCTGCTGATGGACTTGCCCCAGTGTTGTTTGAGTCACTCCATTTCAGCTATCCTGCTCAGGTCCTATGCTACCATGTGAATGAGGCTTACCCACTCTCCTCCAATGGAAGTCAGTTCAGTTATACTATTTGTCCCTCATCACTTCCTGCCTTGCCTCACGACCAACTGTATACATCTCTTTCTCTCCTGCTAGTTTGTATGTTCCTGGAGGGAAGGTTCTAAGAGTCATACTTTTTGTATTTCCCATATTGTAAAGTGAAGTCGCTCAGTCGTGTCCAACTCTTTGCGACCCCATGGAGTGTAGCCCACCAGGCTCCTCCGTCTGTGGGATTTTCCAGGCAAGAGTACTGGAGTGGGTTGCCATTTCCTTCTTCAGGAACTCTGCCCAACCCAGGGATCGAACCTGGGTCGCATTGCAAACAGACGCTTTACCATCTGAGCCACCAGGGAAACTCCAATAATAATAATAACCAAATAGTATTTATTGAACACTTATTATATACCAGACACATTACTGTCATATCATTTAATTATTACAACTTTGTAGTGTGATGATAAAAAACAGAGCTTTGGAGCCAAATCACCTGTATCCAAAGCCTCCCTCCTCTACCATCAGCCCCAAGACCTTGAGACAGATAGAATTCTGACCTGGGTCTTCTGACTTATGGTGTCAACTCTATCCTGCCTCCATAGTTATCATTTCATTGAATAAGACCCATTATCTCATAACGAAATTTATTATTTCTCCTTACCATTGAACAACCCCACGGTTACCCCCATGAACTTGTAACTTAATATGTGTAGGTTTTTAGACATATAATCCCTAGTGATATAGCTAATCATACCAATGATATTCATTCTTTACATCTCTTAGTGTGTTGCCGTTTTCACAGCCCCTTCATCTGAATCATCTCTGTTGATCTTCACCCCATCCTTCTTGTGGGCAGAGCAGTGTCATCCTCCTCGTTTTAGTGATGAGTACGCTGAGGCTGGAGAAGCTGAATGTCCAGCCTCTTAGCTCACAGCCAAAGAGTAGGCAGAGCTACAACTCGACCTCAGACCTTCTAAACCCATCCAAGGTCAGCCTCTAGCTTGGCCAGCCCCTCAGCATCACTCCCCTGTGGAAACAAATGCTTGCAGGCACCAGGGACCAGGTGCTGTGCTAGAGCCTTCAGTGGTTCAGGTTGTCTGGTAACCATAGCAATGGTCGCTCTCCTCGTGACAAATGAGATCACCCAGCTCACACTAGCGCTCAGGATTTGAGTTACCAGAGACGAGGCATTTTCCACAGAGGGCCATTAAGTTTGGAATTCCCTTCCCCTGATCTGACACAACCCTGGAGTATTGGCCTTCTGGGTCTTTGCCAACCACATCAAGTTGAGTTAGCCAGCTGTGATAGGTAAGAAATCTGAACGAGCAGGAGGAAAGTGCTCAGTGGACGTTTAGTTGTGAGCAATTTGTAATTTTGTGGTTTTTGCTGTTTGTGTGCCCTAGGATAACTAACCGACCATATATAATTCTCGTTCTTTAAAAACAAAATTTTAGTCAGCTGTTTGCATGAATTTGTTTCTGTGTTCTTACATCATGTCGCAAATGATGTGATGGAGAAACCTATAGGGAAGTTTTTGTTTCTTTTGCATAAACTATTTTGCAGTAATTGACCAGCCATAGAGAGAAGATTATCTCCTGTGCACCCTCAGTGAGCTCCCTGGTCACCAGAGACCAATAAGCTGTGTCCCTGGAACTATTATCACTTTGTTGAAGAAGCTGCTATGTGAACAAAAACCAGCCTTCATTAATTTCCCTTTTCGTATTTAAAAAACCTTGTCAGTATTTTCCCTTTGGGAAAGTATAATTTTTCAATGGTGCATATTATTTTATATGCACCATATATATGCATATTATTTTATTATTTTATATTAGTTCTAAAAAGGAAAGATGTAGGGTAGTAGATCCTTATTAACATCTCTTCTATATCTTCATGCCAGATCTTAATGTTCCCACTCAGTGAAATAAAATGTTCCACATTTTAATTACATTACGTATATGTATCTTAATTTTCATTTCATAGAAACTAAAAGTTTAGAAAGGTAGAACTCTTAAGACAGTTTAAATTCCATACCGCTCCCCCAACACAAACACACCGTTTGACTGATGGGGGAACTGGTGCACTGGTTGTCTGGACCCCACATAGCAGTCAGTAACAGAATCAGGATGTATTTTCTCAGCCTGCTGCTCTTTCTATTGTACCCTGACGTGTGTGTCTCTGTTTGAGCTCCTGATTGCTTTGTAAGCTTCTGAAAGCGGGGGTGATCCTTACGTGTCCCAGTTGGAGCTGCTTGGTGAATACTCGCTAGCTAATGTATCAGACTTCATTTTAGTGTTACAAGAGCCTCAGATGTTACACCTCCTTTTCATTATCTGTTCTCTTTTTCATTCAACCTCTTCTGTGGTTAGAAAAAGTTGGGGAATGGTCAAGTGATATATGATAGAACAGGATTTGAACACTTGACCCTCTAAACATCTGTATTTTTTTCTTGAGGTGTTACTGACCTGCAACACTGTATTAGTTGCAGGTATACAACATAATGATTTGATACTTGTATGAATTTCAAAATGGTCACCAAAATAACTCTACTTAACATCATCCATCCCCATTCATAGTTATAATATTTTTCCTTGTGATGAGAACTTATCTATACTGGAGTTGAAAGTTATTTTAAGGAATAGTCTCAGGGATTTAAAGTTATTTACTAAGTGGTTTAAATTATCTCACACATAGTAACCAGACTCCTATTATACATTGTTCTTTTATCTTTAAAAATGTACGTATTATTTCCTGAAAAGTGAAAGGACCTTAGAATTTATCTTCAAAATAAGAGAATAAACATCATAAGCCAACCTCTTAGGTGTGACTTTGTACATTTTGGGTTTTTGTGCCATGGGAGAAGTTGATCCAGGAATTGTTTGCCCTGTTATGCGTTTGTGCGCACAGTCCTATCCTAAATACTCAACCATAAACTGTGTTCTAGTTTGTTTCAGTGCTGGAAGGGGTGTTGTCTAAGCTCTCAAGATATGATGAAGGCACTTTCTTTTCATCCATCCTGTCATTCACTGTGAGTATTTTGAATGAGTTCTCCTCTCTCTTTTGACTGCTGTCATAGTACTTATCAGTTAAGAAAGTAATTCTCATAATTATCTCTTTTCCACTTAAGGTGAAAGCAGCTGCAAAATATGTTGATGTTCCAGTAAGTATTTTTTATTTGCTTTTAAAAACTATATATAATTCTTCTAAAAATGTATTTATGGTTCACCATGGGTTTATTTCAAATCTTTAAACCAGTGTGATTCCCTCAGGGAGCAGTTTATTTTTAAGTGAGGACTAGCTCTCATAGCAAAACCTGACAAGTTTATTTCACTGTACTTTTCCTGTTGCAACTTGGGGACTCTTATGGAGGTCAGTTCATCATGAGAACATACCAGCTCGGGGGTAGCTCCAGGATCAGGGAGAAAATGCCTCTCATTATTTATAGAAAAAAATTCACTCTCCTTTCCTTGCCATGAAGGCTCTCACAGGTGTCTTATTGGAGTTTAAGTAACAAAACAAGAGGAATCAGTTAAATCAGAGGACTAGTTTTCTAAATACAGAAGTGTCATAAATAAATCAGTGTTGACTTACTTATCATTTGGTTTTTCACAGAATTCTTGGGAAATAATGCATAATCTGTAAATTTGTTCAAAAATTAAGAGAGGAAACTATGAAACTTACTTAGCTACAATGAAAAAAAATTTACGTGATAAATATAATCAACAAGTTAGTACAGCATTTTTAAGTTGACAATCATTAACAAAGTTTTTGCCTTAAATTCCATTATCACGTATATATGATCAAGGCCTCTGATAATCTGTTGAATCATGTGTCTTGGCATGTATATCAACGAGTTAGAGCACAATGGAAAAAAAAACATAAAATTTAAAACTAAGTGGAATATAAGTCATCTCATCTTTAATTCAGGCTGTGCTTGAATAGCATTACCATCTCTAGGTCATTATTATAAATGTTAGCACTTTTAGTGCTGGCAAGCTTTGTATATCTGTTGTAGGTGGCTCTTATTTTTAAATTGCATGATTTCATTTTATACTATGGATTCGACAGTCCCCAGATTTACCGATGCTATAGTTATTAAAAATGAACATTTGAAATGAAAAGGCCATGGACTTTCCTATCTTTGCCTAGGGTTTCTTGGGAGTAGGTTTTGTTTTTAGTTTTACAAATAATTCCCAAAGAAGTTTTGGCATACTCTTTGTCTTGTATTAGAATCAGAAAATCAGTACTGGGCAATAAACAGAAATAATCACATGTGTGTGATCCTGCAAAGGAGCCTCTCGAAAGAGAGAAAGGAAGCAGTGAGGGGGAATAGTTTATATTTGCTATCTGAAGAAGAAAAGGACAAGTCATCATGGGAACATATGGACTTTATTGTTCTTAACGAGTACTTTATAATATAGATTTTGTTTCTAATTTTGAATTATTAAATACACATGGAATGGAACGCCGTAATTATTTCTGTTCTTAGGGCTATAGCAATTCTTGATTTGACTCTGTACTAGATCTGTTAGAGCACTTAGAGCTTCATTGTTGAAAGACCCGGAAAGTGGTTCATTCTTGCTCCTTTTCATGCAGAAGCCCCCTCTCCTGATAGCCCTCAAAAAGATTCAGTCAAGCTCTTTTAATTTTTTCAGTGATTGTAGGCTCACCGTAAGGCAGCTTCCTCTTATGTGTAACGAGTTGAATATCTGTACCTCTGTGATTTCTATCTTGATTCTAATTCCTTTTCTGCGTGATAGCCCTTCAGATATTTGGTGATAGTTATCATGCATCCTCTTCCCAAGAGATATGATGGCTATTCAAAAGGATTTGTTGTCTAAGGAATTCTTATTTTCTACATTAAACATCCTCAACTTTTTCACTAAATTCGTTGAATAAATCTTATTTAATAATCACTAAGTGCTAGACTCTGGGCTACAATGAAAAAATATATATGTCCTGCCTGCAAGCTGTTCAGTGTCTAGGAATAAAAGAGTTAGAGAAATAGTTCAGTTCAGTTGCTCAGTCGTGTCCGACTCTTTGCGACCCCATGATCTGCAGCACACCAGGCTTCTCTGTCCATTACCAGCTCCCAGAGCTTGTCCATCGAGTCAGTGATTCCATCCAACCATCTCATCCTCTGTCATCCCTTTCTCCTCCTGCCTTCAATCTTGCCCAGCATCAGGGTCTTTTCCAGTGACTCAGTTTTCAGTTCCAAATGACTCAGTTTCATGATAGATATATCATGAAAACAGCCATAGCATTGTGCTCAGACTCTTTACCATACCAATCACTCTCTAATGAATTCCAACTTACTAATGTCACTATTAATCAAGTTGCCACACAGAGCAAAGCATACTAAACCATAGATGTGGCGTGACCATGGTAGGTTGCTAGAGTTTCTCCCTTAGATCTGGAAGTAAAATTTAATTTCAAAAATTATGAGATGCTGTTGGCTGTTACTGTTTTTTTAATGCTAAAGCTACAGCAAGATACCTCTCTGAAGCAATCTTTTACAGAGAACTTTATGAGAAAAAAGAACAGTGGCTTACCTTTCACAAAAATTAACTCACAACTGATTTAAAAACCTACTTGTAAAATGCAAACTATAAAACTTCTAGAGGAAAACATAAGAGAAAATACTACCTTAAGTTTAGATACAAACCCCAAAACATCCATGAAAGAAAAACATTGTAAGTTGGAATTAATAGGTGGCTCAGATGGTAAAGAATCTGCCTGCAATGCGAGAGACCTGGGCTGGGAAGATCCCCTGGAGGAGGGCATGCAGGCACACTCCAGTATTCTTTCCTGGAGAATCCCCATCGACAGAGGAGCCTGGCGGGCTTCAGTCCATGGGGGTCACAAAAAATCAGATGCAACTAAGTGACTAAGCACACACAGCATTCTGCACTTTAAAGGAAGTAAAAAGACAAGCTACAGACATATTTGCTCAAGGACTTTATCCAAAATGTACAAACAACTCTTAACACTCAAGGATAAGAAAACAAACAGCACAGGTAAAAAATGGGCAAAAGATCAGAACAGATACTACAGTGAAGACATAGGTATCAAATAGGCACATGAAAAGGTGCTCAATATCATTTGTCATTGGAGAAATAAAAATTAAAACAATGAGGTAGTATTACACACCTATTGGAATGGCTAAAATTTAACACTGTTAATGGCAAAATGTTGACAAAGATCCAGTGCAAGAGGAATTCTCATTCATTGCTGGTGGAAATGCAAAATTGTACAGCCACTTTGGGAGACTATTTGGCAGTTTCTTACAAACCTAAATATAGGCTTTAGCAACCCACTGATTACACTCCTAGGTATTTATTCAACTGATCTGAAAACATATGTCCACAATGAAACCTGCAAAAATGTTCATAACAGCTTTATTCATAATCACCAAAAATTGAAAGCAACCAAAACGTCTTTCAGTCCAGCCTATGGATAAACAAGAAGTGGTATATCCATACAATTAAGTGGTATTCCTAATGCAAAAGAGAAGAAGGAATTCATGTTCCTGGAACATAATTGATTATCTGGTATACCTTATAATTATAGCACAACTAAAGATGTATAAGTGTCAATAACAGAAAATGATTCAAATCTAGTCATTTAAATATAGCATGTTATGAACATAGTCTTATGTATCTTTGTACTTTCATGATACTTCTTTATAAAAGAAAACATATCATACATAAGAGAAAAGTCATTAAAATGTTCCTGAACAAAAAGAAACTTTGTTATCTCATGCATCTTAGCAAAGAAGCTGGTAGGGCCTCCCATGATGTCTTCCTAGTCAAGGTGATAAAGAGTGACCTTCAGACGGTTTGATAGACTTTTTTCTTGATTAAATAGCCCTCATCTGGAGACAAGGGGTTTCCCTCATAGCTCAGTCAGTAAAGAATCTTCCTTCAATGCAGGAGACCCGTGTTTTGATTCCTGGGTGGGAAAGATCCTCTGGAGAAGGAAATGGCAACCCACTCCAGTATTCTCACTTGGAGAACCCCACAGACAGAGGAGCTTGGCGGGCTACAGTCCATGGGATCGCAAGAGTCGGACACGACTTAGCAACTAAACCACCCAACCACCAATCTGGAGACAAGTTCCTGTCATAGTTACACAATTCAAGGCTCCATCATAGAACCTTGGTGTGTTCATGGTGGCAAAAACCTCAGACATTAAAGAAAAAGCGAGACCTGGAAAGAATGAGTCTGTTCATCCTAACAGTAACTTAGGTGAAGGGAACTCAGTCCTGAGAGATGGGGGGGAAAACAGCTGTAGTAGATGTAGGGCCAGCATGAAAACATTCACCTTAGCTTCACAGATGGAAACACCAGGCCCAGACCAAACATTCAGTAGAGTTAAAGTAGTATATTAATGTTGTGTTCGTTTCTTGCTGTCCAGCAAAGTGAATCAGCTATATGTATACCTATCTCCCCTCTTTTTTATACTTCCTTCCCCTTTAGGTCACCACAGGAGAAGGAAATGGCACCCCACTCCAGTACTCTTGCCTGGAAAATCCCATGGATGGAGGAGCCTAGTAGGCTACAGTCCATGGGGTCCCAGAGTCGGACATGACTGAGCGACTTCACTTTAGGCCACCACAGAGCTTTGGGTAGAGTTCCCTGTGCTATACAGTAGGTTATCATTAGTTGGGTTCTCCTGATAGCTCAGTTGGTAAAGAATCTGCCTGCAATGCAGGCGACCCCTTTTCAATTCCTGGGTCAGGAAGATCCCCTGGAGAAGGGATAGGCCAGCCACTCCAGTATTCTTGAGCACCCCTCGTGGCTCAGCAGTGGGGAGACCTGGGTTCAATCCCTAGATTGGAAAGATCCCCTGGAGAAGGAGTTAGCTCTTTTATACATAATAGTATAAATATGTCAATCCCACTCTCCCAATTCATCCCACCCCTCCTATCCACCCCCCTTGGTGTCCATAACATTTATTCTCTACATCTGTGTCCCTATTATGCCAATAAAAATTTTTTTAATTAAAAAAATTTAGGTAGTATATTAAAATTAACCCCCCCAAAAGACATATTGCCTCCCTGTAAGGTTGGGAAGATGTAGCTGATAGCAATGTGTGTTAGAAAATAGGATGAAAATGTGTATGAGACCATAATGTACGGTAGCTACTAAAAACAAAACCACGAGGCAGTGTGGACCTGTGGAGGGAACACAGCAGAGAAGGTACAAACCAAACTCAGGAGCCAGATGCCTCACTTCCAACCTTTGCTCCATCACTTTGCTCAGTATCTGTATAATCGAGCATCAGTTTCTTTTTTTTACAGCTTTATTGAGGCATAACTGATATATTAAAAACTGCACATATTTAGTGTTTATAATTAGATGAGTTTGGAAATAGGCATATACCTGTGTGTGGGCTTCCCAGATGGTGCAGTGGTAAAGAATCCACTTGCCAATGCAGGAGACACGAGAGACCCAGTTCGATCCCTGTGTCGGGAAGATCCTCTGGAGGAGGAAATGGCAACCCACTCCAGTATTCTTGCCTGAAAAATTCCATAGACTGAGGAGCCTGGCGGATTACAGTCCATGGGGTTGCAAAAGAATCAAACATGACTGAGTGTCTAAACACGTAGCACACATATACCTGTGTGAACACCAATTACTTTATCAAAGGGAAATAGAATTATACCACTTTTAGGCTTGTTGCAAATATGTTAAGCAGTTTTCAAGATTCCTAGAATGAAATTAGTGATCGATAAATGTTAGCAGTCATTATACAACATTATTGTTGATTATAGTAAATCTAGTATCCAGATTCTAAAAAAATAATCATTCTGTTCTATACTATTTGTTCACATCTATTAATGTGGCAAATCTATCAATAGTCTTTTAAAACCAACATATACTTTTTAGTTTACCTCCTATTGTAGAGAGCAGCCAGCATAGTTAAGGGAATCTAGAAATAATGGCTTATAAAGAAAAACAAGGGGGGGAATCAGGATATTACTCTTGAGGGAGCAAAAACCTAAGAGACAAGAGAGTGCTGTTTAATATATGGAGTTCCCATTTTAAAGAAGAGGAAGCCTCAATATTTATCCAGTCAAGAGGACAGAACAAGGATCAGTTAACTAAAACCCAGTGGGAGGCAGAACTGAAATCAGTATATTAAGAACAAAAAAGAAACTAAAATTCTTTACAAGGGTGATATAGTATAGTAGTAGTTACTCCACTCTTTTACCAGATGTGGTACTGCAGATTGCTGAATTATATGGGGAAAATAACCAGATGATGCTTAACATTTAAAGGGACATTTAAAAGCCCTTTCTGGGGCTTCTTTAATGGTCCAGAGGCTGAGAATCTGCCTGGCAATGCAAAGGACACAGGTTCGATTCCAGGTTAGGAAACTGAGATCCCACGCACCTCACAGCAAGTGAGCCCACCCATCACAGCTAGAGGGTCCGCACACCGCAATGAAGACCCCACCTGCCACAGCAGAGACCGGATGGAACCAAATAAATTTTTTGTAAAAGCCTTTTCCAACTCCAATTCTGCAATTTTGTTTTATAGGTCGTTAAGTTATAGGGCACTTTGGTGTGGGTGTGTCTGTGAACAATGCCTATTGCAGGTTATCACACACATCACATGTGACCTCTGCGCTAGGCAGTGAGGTGACACGGCTAAAGGGACCTGGAGGACAAGATGAGGTTGACGGTGGCCAGGACCAAGGACACTCCCCCTGGATCGGCTGCTTAGCGCTGCCGCCTGGCCGTGGTGGTCCTCCCTGAGAAGGTGGAGATGGCTTGTCTTTTTCCTGTCTTCATTAACAGTTCTCTCAAATGTTCTCTCTGTTATAACACTTGCCGAAGATTTCTAACCTTCCCATTCTCCACAGTGTGACTTGAATTCAGCTCTGTACTGTGGAGGCTTCCCAGGTGGTGCTAGTGGTAAAGAACCTGCCTGTCAATGCAGGAAACAGAAGAGACTTGGGTTCGATCCCTGGCTTGGGACGATTCCCTGGCGAAGGAAATGCAACCCACTCCAGTGTTCTTGCCTGGGAAGTCCCATGGACAGAGGAGCCTGGTGGGCCACAGTCCATGGGGTTGCAAAGAGTGGCCCATGAATGAGTGACTGAGCACACTGCATAGACTACTGGACAGGCTTGGTGTGGAGTCCAGGATCTCAGTTCAAGTCCCACCTTTGCCCCTTACTGGCAGTCTGACCCCTGGGCTTCCCACCTGTGCAGTGATGACAATGGTGTCATCCCTGTGCTGTCTCCTTCACTGGTTTCTTTTGAGGATTTGATGCACATATTAATGTGGATAATATTAAATAATAATAAAAGTACATATTTGTTTATAAAAATAAATAAAAATATGCATTATAAAAATAATAAAAGCATATACTATGTGCTTTATAAATGTCACACACTGTTCATATAAAAAGGATTGTCTTCGCTTCTACCTGTAATGATGCTCCCCGCACCATACATTGCCCTGCACCCTCTGCTTCAGAGCATGACCATTTTCCAAAAGAAAAACCATTTTGTTTTCCACAGGGTGAAAAACATTAGATTGCTTTTCATTTATTTTCCTTTTATTTTAGACTCTCAAGCACCTTGCATGTGCCAGTGATGACTTTTAAAAGTATGGCCAGTCAGTTCAGTGACAAGAGGTGTTTTTCCTCCTTCCTTTGTTCAGACGTTGTTTGTTACCTAGATGAGGCCGCTGGAACAGTCGGTGCTTTACGTCAGAGGGAGAGCCAGGCAGAACATGGGGAATGGTGCGCGTGCCCGCTGGGACGTGTTCACCTGCAGAGGCAGATCACACCCGGACCAAGCTGAGAGCCTCGCCGTTACAGGAGCAGGCGAGGCTGCCTTCTGTGCTTCCTAGAAGAGTGCTTTGCTTCTTTCAGCTTTATTTCTTTCGTTTTCTTGTCTGTCTCATTCCTCTTACAGAAGGGTAATCCATGAACTGCCTCCAGACCCTGACAATTCTAGCATCCTCATGTGTCCTTTAGGCCAAAATCTGAAAGGTTCCAAATTAGTGCCAAATAACACAACCCCAGGCAATCTGAATTTTAAAAGGGAAATGAAATAATACCCATAGCATTTAAAGTTTAGTCTTCAAGTCCTCAGTGTAGTTTCTATAGTTGACATTATAGCAACTATAGATAGACAGGGGAAAGGTTACAGCAGTATTATAAATGGGAGATTTAATTTCTTCATAGTCACCCTAATTACTCATAATAATGAAATATTATAATATTGAGTATATATAATAATGAAAATAATATTATAAAGCTAGTGTGTGACATACATGTTACCACTTTCCTCTCTGTATCAGCAGCTAATCGTCAAAACTCTTGAGACGTTAGTGATCTTATAGATCAGAAATAGCAAGAGAGATACTATACGCTCATGAGCTCAAGTGGGTAAGTCATAGTAAGATGAAAATTAAGCCCATAAGTCTCAATTGAAAATCAGCCTGCCTCTTTTCCTTGAGTACTTTAGGCTATTATTTTAAATTACTATTCAATATTCCTTTTAATATTTAAAATAACCTCCTCTTTGGAAGGTTTTCTGCCACGATACAACAAAAATGTTTGAACATGCTAGTGCTTAAATCAATGAACACATAAAATATGTCACTATTTAGAAGGAATAGTGTGAAGCTTTCGGGTGAATTTTAAGAATTTGAACAATATGACTGCATAAACTATAGGAGCGTTAATTATAGCAGATTCTGATGTAAGATATTCTTGCAGCATTGTGGTAGGAATCTGCTTTTTTACTGACTGTGCTTACAGGGATCAAACAGAAGACTCTTATCCAGAGCCAGAATTCTGGAGTAACGGAACCCTCTCCCTTAGAATGTGGGACTGAGTAAAATTACATACTTAAAACACACATGTTACATGCTCCAAGTCCGAAAGATGTTTTCAAATGGATGTGCATGCCATTATCTAATTCAGAATTTTCTACTTCCTAATTTGGATTCAAAATGCATTATAGTGTGAATTAATAGAATTTTGAATAGCTTCACATTTAACAAAGGGAGAGGTATCTGTGGCTGCTGCTGGAAATAATTTGATTTAAAAAACTAGATTAACTGTTATTAGAAAATCTTGAAAATTTTATATCCTTACAGCTTTTCCATTATTGACATTTCTTCTCCCCCTTTTTATGAATTAGTCTTCATCCTGGGCTTATATTTAAGTTGGAATAAATCTAATTTGAAGGCCTTCATTCAGTTTCTTTCTTTTTGATTTTCTATGTGTGAATACAATATAATTATTCTAGTTTTTGGAAAATTTGGTTTTAAAAAGTGTATATATGTTTTACATATAATCATCACACCTACACTCAAAACTTTTTTTTAACTTTAAGTATCTGAGTGTATGTAACTTCTTAAACTACTCCAAATGCTTTTGAGAAACTTAATTTTAAGAACATTTTCACTCAAATATAAAACACAGAAATTGCTGCATAAATTCCAAACTAATAAGGAACATATTAAATAATAAAAGAAAAAATATGTTGTTGTTAAAGGTACCTCAGATAAGTTGTGTGTTTATACAATTAGGTCCTATATTCTCTGATGATCAATCATAGAGTTTTCCTGAATCTGAAATGCCAGAGTGGAAATGTAAATTTTTCCTACCACAACTTCAAATTGAAAAGACATGCTGAAG
This sequence comes from Muntiacus reevesi, assembly GCF_963930625.1. Classification (NCBI taxonomy): domain Eukaryota; kingdom Metazoa; phylum Chordata; class Mammalia; order Artiodactyla; family Cervidae; genus Muntiacus; species Muntiacus reevesi. Next base: position 82,178,299 of record NC_089254.1, on the reverse strand, counting down.
CGACTTAGCAGCAGCAGCAGCTATTGTTTTAAATCTCAGAATATCCATTTTTCTTGCAAATAAAAATAATGACCAGGTGCAGATATTTCACTTCTGAAGCACCCAGATTATCATAAATCAAGATATCAGAGTTCCACTCTTGATTGTTTCTTCAAGGCAGGCTTTTCTAGGTTATGAGATGTGCACTTTCAAATTAAGTCAATTAGACTGTAGCTTCTATTAATCTTTGAGACGGAAATAGTATATTTAAAAATTTGTCTCCTTGTTAAATAGACACCATGACAGTGTTTGCATAGTGTATTGTTAACCTTCCGTGGAAGGTTAAGCGGCTTCTTCTGTATCGAAATCTGTAGCTGTGAAAAATGTCCGCAGCACTGCACCCACCTACCCATGAATGAGGAAAGTAAAGACTTGCACCTGTGGAATTAGGTGCAGCAGCAGGAAGTAAGCGTTTGTAGTATATAATTAACGAGGAATTTTTTTCTTTCTCTTTTTGAACGGCGTGTTCATCTCACTAAGTCAACTGGTGATTAACACTGGAAGAAAATTTGCTGGAGTCTGCACCCTTACTTAAACGCATTCACTCGCTGGTGTATTCTGTTTCTTATACGGCCTGAGTCAGAGGAACTCACCTTTCGATACTCTCTTCCCTTCCATGTGTATTGATTTCTTTATGCCCCTGGGGGAATTTTTTAGATGTTTTACCTTTTACTGTCATTTCATTAGCCACATTCTGTTCTTTTCTGAATCAATTTAGAAGTAATCCAGGAAGTCTTATTTTGATTTAGAGATTACTACCCTAAAAAACAAGATGGAGAAGTTAGTGCTTAGTGAACTGAGGATCTCAAAGGTTTGAATAGAGAAAGGATAACAATGTTGACTCTCTTTTAGGGGTATTTAAGGCTTTCCTGGTGCCTCAGACAGTAAAGAATCTGCCTGCAATGCAGGAGACCCAGTATTTTATACATAATGTGCTTGTTATAGGGCTTCCCAGATGGTGCTAGTGGTAAAGAACCCTCCTGCAAATGCAAGACATGAGACACAGGTTAGATCCCTGAGTCAGGAAGACTGCCTGGAGGAGGGCATGGAAACCCACCCAGTATTCTTGCCTGAAGAATCCCATGGACAGAAGAGCCTGGTGGGCTATAATCCATAGGGTCACAAACAGTTGGAACCAACTGAAGCAACTTAACACGCATGTGCTTACTATGTGTTCTTTAATCATTATTTTCTCCTTTGTTAAGAAAACTGTAATTACAAATTACTTTGCCAACAAAGGTCCATCTAGTCAAAGCTATGATTTTTCTAGTAGTCATGTATGGATGTGAGAGTTGAACTATAAAGAAAGCTGAGTGCCAAAGGATGCTTTTGAACTGTGGTGTTGGAGAAGACTTTTGAGAGTCCCTTGGTCTGCAAGGAGATCCAACCAGTCCATCCTAAAGGAGATCAGTCTTGGGTGTTCACTGGAAGGATTGATGCAGAAGCTGGAACTCCAATACATTGGCCACCTGATGCAAAGAACTGACTCATTGGAAAAGACCCTGTTGCTGGGAAAGATTGAAGGCAGAAGGAGAAGGGGACGGCAGAGGATGAGATGGTTGGATGGCATCACTGACTCGATGGACAAGAGTTTGAACAAGCTCTGGGAACTGGTGATGGACAAGGAAGCCTGGTGTGCTGCAGTCGTTGGGGTCACAAAGAGTCAGACACGACTGAGCAACTGAACTGATAATTACAGATGTAGAAAGCATTTCTAAGTGTACTTCTCTAGAATGTAATATTCTTGATAAAAACTCATCCAAATCTGCAGCTGTTGAAGTTGAACCGGCTATTCCTTTGATAAGATTGAGGACACGCACTTGCACCAAAATGCATAGCAATTTTCTGTCTGGCTGATGCAGTCACATGCATGCCTTTCATTTACGCACCAGAAAATGAAAACTGAACCAAGTGTGTTCAGTTTTTGTTTTCTGACTAAACTTTTTTCCTAATAAGATAATATGTATTAATGGAATGAGACACAGTGACTTCCAAAGTATGTAAATTTTACTGCCATAAAGCAAGAGTCTTAGCACAAAGGAGCACTGAACCAGTGATAATGTCTTCTATCCAAACACATTTGTACTGTAAGTAGAAACTGTTTAAAAGGAAAATTATATCTTTTTCAGCAATTTATCAGAGATAATTACCCTTCATACACCAAAGGAACGATAAAGTGTTTTAAAGAACTATAATTCTAATTGGTAAATGTCACCAGCTGTTGCAGTTATTCTTACTTGTGTATATTCTTTTAATGATTATAGTCTCATGCCACAAGCTACATGAAAATATATTCACTAGGTGTGAAATTCGCGTATGTCACAGTTTCAAGAATAGGTAAACAGCTCAAAGATAAAGGAAAAAATAATGCTAATGAGGAATGTAAAAATTGTAGGTTTTGTTTACTAGGCAAGCGGAGCATAATTTGCCAAAGGGGAGAAAGTGTAATTTCAAAAAGAAAAAGACGACACTTAATTTGTTGAAATAAACTTAAATGAGCCTTACTTCACACCCCCAACCAGGGATTCTAATTTTCTTAGTTGTAGAATTGTCTCAGCTTACACATTTCAGTATTACAGCCCTTGGGTCTGCCAAAGGAAACAACACAGAGTTTTCTTTTAGGCTTAAATTGTAAAGTGTTTGTTAGTTTAAGGTGGCAAAAGATAACGTTTTTCCTGGACAATGTTTCATGATGTCTAATGTTATCTTAAAAGTGATCAAGGAAACAGAAAATTACCTTCCGAGTCTATGGCAGGTGTATAAAGGCATCATTCTCCATTTCATCTGGCTATAACTCAGTTTCCAGTGAGTCTGATGGGTCTAGTGTTTAATTAGTATAAATTTATAAGCATACTCCTCTTTTGAAAGGCAGAAATAAAAATGGGGTGGGGTAAAGAGAAATGGTGGAGGAGGCAAGCCTCTCATGTGTTTATTCTTTAACTCTCAGTCCAGCTGGGCAAAACCCTGCTACCTGGTATTATACATATCATAGCATTTTCTTTCCAAGCACTTGACTGAAACTCACAGGTGGAGCTGACTTGTTATCATACATAGAAAATTATTCTGTCATTTTCATTCAGCAGTATGTTTTCTGAATGCACTCATTTTTAGTGTTTTGACAGAGTTTGAGAAACACGGAGAGAAATCCTTATCTTACGGGTTTCAACTGTTAATAGTAGCTAATAATCTTATACAAATTACCCTACCTTTTCACTGGAAATAGTATAACACCACTTGCCCCAAAGAAGAAAATTGCTTAGGTTTCTCTTGAGTATCCTTGTAATTATTTAAACTTTCAAACATTGCTGATGAGAATTATGTAGAAAAACAGCAAAATGAGTTTGGTAAGTTTGATATATATATTCTACATTGTGTAGGAATGCTCTTGAAGGAAAGATCAATTAAGATGTTTATATAAATAATTGTTTCCGGTTATAACTAGTCATGAATTTTGTTATATCAAGGTTATGTTTGAAAGTATCCTTCAGTGTATGTGATATAAATTTCCCTTTAGTCTAAGAACAGTAAGTACTTCCTGGGATTTTCATTGCCCAGAAATAACTTCGTTAGCAAAAAGTCAAATTAATTTTTATTAATGAGGTATGCCAGTGTCTGCACTGTGCACTGGTTAAGAGATGGGCAGTTTTATCATTGTATATAAACTATTATCCCTCCCCCCAAAAAAAGAAGTGATAGGAACTATCTGTCTTTCATTTAAGGAAAAGGCATGACCACTGTCCTAACATCACTCAGAGGTATATCTTGTCTTTCCTGCAGTGTGTTAGTCGCTCAGTTATGCGCAGCTCTTTGCAACCCCATGAACTGCAGCCCACCAGGTTCCTCTATCCATGAGATTTTCCAGGCAAGGATACTGGAGTGGTTTGCCATTTCCTTCCCTAAGGGATCTTTCTGAATAGTTAAATGATTCACATCCTCTTTCACCAGATTTCCTTATGTTATTTACTTTTGTGAAGAGTCCATTAATGGCTTATATAAGTGCATCCTACAGATATGAAATGATGCACGACTGACTGACTCATTTGGGCATCAGTTTTACCATTTCATCATATTATTACCCTATTCTAATTAAATGAATAACTCAGTACAGACTATGAATCAACTCCAGGTATAGAGTATACAAATCATCTAGTCAAGCTATATGAAACTCAATAAAGAACTAAAGATAAGTTTAGAAGGAATACTCTTTAGGAACCATTCAGAGTTTTATCCCCTCCTTGTGCAGATTTTGTAGATTCCATAGCAAGGAGGATTTTTATTAACTGCCCTGTCTCATCTAACATTAGAAGATGTAAAATGTTGGATAACTTTGCAAAGTTAGCTAGCCCACACCTTTGGCTCTTCATAGGAGACTAGTTCATCCATAGTCATATTGCATTTCTAAAATAATATAAGTCCTTGAAGTAGTACTGATAAATATGGATGAGCAGAAGCAATGGATAACCCACAGTATTTTGATTTGCATTTCACTTTGTAATGCATTAAATGTTTTTTGTTCAATATCTTCCTAATAAGAAAACTTATTTTGTATTCCTTGAACACCCATAGTAGTTGAGGAAGGCAACCCAAGGAAAGCTAACATTTTTAAAATATATATATATGGATAAACCAGCCAAAAATGATGAAAAAGAAATTGTAGTTGCAATTAAGAAATGATTATTGCATATGGGAATTTTTTGAAAAATTTATTCATTTATACTCAGTATATTGGCTTTGTAAGGTAGGCATTTTTTAAAAAAGGTATCTACTATCTTACAACCACATATTTCTAGTCTTTTAAATGATGAACAATAACTATGACCTCAAGTTATAGACCTCAATGGTAAACTTTTATTTAATACTTTAATTATGGAATTTGAAGGTGTCCATTGTTGATCTTTTTTTGTTGTTGTTGTTACTGATGCAATGGGCATGAACTTGGGCAAACTTCAGGAGATGGTGAGGGACAGAGAGGCCTGGCGTGCTGCAGTCCATAGGGTCACAAAGAGTCAGACACGACTAGGCAACTGAACAACGACAATTGTTGATCTTAAGCATATTTTTCTAGTGTAACTTTTGAAATAATATAATGAATGATTTTCTAGGGTGGTGATTAAATAAATTTTCACAATCAAAACCTAAGATTGTTCTATTCCCCGTGCTTTTTCCTCACAACAGAAACCAGGGATGGATCTGGCAGATACCTATATTATGTTTGTTCGGCAAAATCAAGACATTCTTCGAGAAAAGGTCAATGAGGAAATGTACATAGAAAAGTTGTTCGATGTAAGTAGCTACTCTTCAGAGCCAGTTGGCATTGTAGATGTACTATGAAGGGAAAAGTTGCATTTTGAGAGTGTGTCTGCAAATCACTCTTTCTTTTCTTTTTTTCCCTTCCATTCAGCTAATAGTTTATTGTTTTTTCTTTGACTGCTGACAGAAGTCTTAATGGGTTTTTTTTTTTTTTTCCTATACTTGAAAACTGTCACTATTAGAATGAGAGTCTCAAAATCATTCGAAGGTTCATTTTGGCAAGCAAGATGATATCCAGTTTACCATTGTGTACAGCTTACATCAGTTGCCTTTGTCACAATCCATAAACAGAATCATACTGTAATGTTTTTGGCCCCTACTGTAAAAGTTTTTCTGAAGTCAATATGATATTCTTCATGGAAACAAAGAAATAAGTCACAGTAAAGCCAGATATCTGCTACTGTACTGGTAGTGTGCCTTTTCATCTTGTTTTCCGGTACTAAGGTTTGCTAACAGATGGAATGCTGCTCCGGTCTCGTGGAGGTCTTCACAAAGGCGTGGTAGCTCCTAGGAAGGGGAGGTTGTAGTTTTAGATGCCTTGATCCACAAGTTTCATCCAGTGAGTATCTGTAAAAGAGACTAAGAGAGCAGTCCATTTCAATAACAATGTTGTCACTTGTTTGTAATTAGGCAGCAGTCAGTTCAAAGGAAATGGTACTTTGCTGATGACATAACTTTGCATAACCCATTCCATTGCTGATTCTGACGTGTAATATTTGCTCTGAACTGTATTTATTTATGTACATCTTCTCTGCATTTTAGAAATGCTTTTCTGGCAGTTTCATTTAATTATGCAAGTTACTGCAAATGTTTTCACAACAACAATTCACGGGCTTCATGGTGACACTTCAGCTGTGGCAGTTACAGAAGGTCTTGCTACGTCATCCTCCCCACCATGGTCTGTCATGTCAGTGTGTGTTGTTTATCAGGTTGGGTGGTCAAAATGAGCCTTCTCTTTCGTATTTTATGTTTCTAGCCTCTACCAGGCTGTTTTACAATAAAAGTATCATCTGTTTTAATAAGCTAAGTGTTAATATGTGTGAAGAGAATGATTTCCGAAAAGCTTTGATGCCCTGCAGGGGTAGAAAAATTATCATCCATCCAGCTGGCTCTTTTACAAAATACTGAAACCGTATTAGCAACTTCTGCTTCCATTTGGTATTGCTCTGTACTTACGAGCATATGTTTCACTTCCAAGTTCTCTTTTACTTTTTTTTTTTTTTTTTTTTTTTTTTGCTTATGTGGTAATTTTCAAAAATGTTGAACTAGAAAAGAAGAGTTGATGTTATTCCCATTATGTTTCTTCTTGGTATAGTGGAAGTACATTTTCTCTGTTGAAAACATGGTAGAGTCATTCTCCAAATAGGCCACTACGCATGTCTGTGTGTGTGTATCTCTGTGTGTTACATATTTCTTAACATCTTCAATTTTTTGTCTTGGTGACCTTTTTACTACAGAACTCATCCTCAGTTTGTAACAGAGGTAGAATTTCTTTCTTCATAAAAATATTTCCCACTTCAACTCCCCTCCATTCACCAAACTTCTTTTGAGACTTTTGTATGGCAGCAATTAACAAAGGGAGCTGACTAAAGTAGATGCCAGGAGGCCAACATTAAAATGATGTGCTCGTTCTATTGTCATGGCTATAGGTGTATATCGCACTTTCCTTCCAATGCCTAAGCATCGGATATTGCTATGGATTTGCTTCTAAAAGGAACCCATAACAAAAAACCATTCTGTTTTGGTTGTGAAGGTTTTGTCATTTTGAATATCCCCAGTAGGACATTGGACTTGTTATTTGTAAAATAGTTACAATGTCCTTAAACATTCTAATATTTTTAAGTTGCACACTTGTATTACTATAATTAAAAACAAAAAGTAGACTCTACTTCTATTGACATGTCATCAAGAATAACATAGATGAGGGGATACTAAGAGCCCCTAATTAGCCAAGACTGAATTTGCCTCAATTACAGTTAGTAAATGAGAGGTTATCAAGTATGTGTTGAAAGGTAAAGTAGAATGTGTATCTTAAGCAACAAATCATTACTGAGAGACATTATATAATTATTGGAAATCCACTTGACTGGAGCTTAAAATAATATTGTTAGGTGTTAAGAAGCAGTTGAAAATAATGACCCTATAAATACTGTTAGCAACCTGAGTCTATTACAGGTAAAAAATTGAAGGGAGCAATTTTATTCAGGCATCAGTGACAAACTTTTGCTATTCCAATTAAAGTGTTTCCTGAGTAAGTAAGGGAATGGAGGCTCCCACCTTCAGATGCAAAGGAAAATGTGTACACACACACACGTGCACACAGCAGTGTCGTTACGTAGTGGTTTTAACCCACCCAGATAAGAGTACAGGGGTTATAGTATGAGAGCTTAATTCCTTACAAAGGATATGCTTTTTATCCAAAAGAAATTTGCTTCATTTTAGAATAAATACTAATATTTCTATATAAATCAATTATTCTACAAAGCACTGATCCTGCCTCCAATACCAACACTTTAAAAAAAGAAATCAGAAAAAAAAGAAAAAGAAATCAGTTGTTTTACTAAAGAATCTTTTTCTGCATGATGCCCCATGCATGGAAAAGACTGCTGAAAATTCTGTGAAACTTGTCCTAAGAGTAATAATAAATTACTCATGATGTTCCTGGCTTTAAAATCTTTTTTTGATTAATGAAGCATCTTAATAGTTCCTAATTCAAAGGGAGATAGGTGCTCAGTCGTGTCTGATTCTTTGCAACCCTGTGGACTGTAGCCTGCCAGGCTCCTCTGTCCATGGGATTTCCCAGGCAAGAATACTAGAGTGGGTGGCCACTTCCTTCTCTGGGGGCATCTTCCTGACTAGGAGCTTGAACCTCTTGTGTCCCCTGCATTGGCTGGCAGGTTCTTTACCACTAGCGCCACCTGGGAAGCCTGATAATAGTTACTAATATTTCTGACTAAATACCTTAGGGTTCTGTTTAAATAATTGTACCGGTGACTAAGGGCCAAAAAGATGGGCACTGCTCTAGATTTGTGTCCGTTGTTTTGGGGCTTCACCCATGAAGGAGAATGGTGCCTCCTATCATTGCCCATGAGCAGCCCACACAGCCACACGCCGTGACCCTGCTTTCTGAGCATCCTGCATTGCTGTGAGTATTGTTTTAGCCTCTATGGAAGTTTTTTGGTTTCTTCAATGTGCGAAAGAGGGAGATGACTAAAATATATATTATCTGAAAGGCCATAAATAGGATAATCTTAGACTTCTAGGTCAAATCTTGGAGTATTAAAACTAAGGTATCATTTGAAGATCATGGTTAATATCAGAACAGATATCAAGACATTTTGCTTTGCTCCATAAGTTAAACTTATAAAACACTTCCTATTTTAAACAGAAATAACTTCAGAAAAGTGTTCAGTAAATGGTGGCAGATACCCTATTTAATAGAAGGTACTGGATTTGACTAAGGTATTGGGTTGGCCAAAAATTTGTTCAGTTAGTGAATACATTGTTCAGTAAAGTTCATCGTGAAAATGAAAAATATGCCTTTTATTGGTACTTAAAACTGAATGAACTTTTTGGCCAACCCAATACATCCCTAATTTTTTTAAAGTGTGAAAATTATCATTGTGGCCTTACCTGTCATCACTGCTATTCCCAGACCTCCATGTACCAGGAAATGTGCTAGGTTCTTGACCTGTATCACTTCTAACCTGGGTAGATGCTTGCATGCCTGCCAAGTCACTTCAGTCATGTTCGACTTTTTGTGACCCTGTGTACTGTAGCCCACCAGGCTCTTCTGTCCATGGGATCTTTCCAACCTGGGGATTGAACCTGTGTCTCTTTTGTCTCCTGCATTGCAAGTGAGTTCTTTACCACTAGCGCCACCTGGGAAGCCACATGTGTAGATGCTATCACCCCCATTTTAGCCTTATTTTCAGGTTAAGAAATGTCCCATCCAGAGATGACAAAAGACTTGTTACATACTAAATCAGACTTTGAAATTGTGTCACTCTAGTTTAAAAGTCCATATTACGCCTACCATACTTCCAACTCAATGGACATGAGTTTGAGCAAGCTCTGGGAGATGGTGAAGGACAGGGAAGCCTGGCGTGCTACAGTCCATGGGGCTCAAAGAGTCAGACATGACTCAGTGACTGAACAACAACTTCAGATTTACAGAATTTGAAATGATAGAATAGTGTTTGGAGGAAGAGGAGTGGACCAGGACTCCAGAAACCTGAGTTCTAGCCACAGTTCTGCCATTGACTGGATAAGTGCACTTCAAGAAGTTCTGTCACCTGTCTGAAACTCCGTATAGACAGCACATGTAAACTGAAGAAGCTGGTCTAGAACTCCAGATGGTTTCTGAAATCCCTTCCAGGTTTTAAATAAATTAGTTTTAATTAGCAGTGGTGACAAAAGTTACTGGGTTGCTTGCATGCTGAGTCTTGCACCCCGGAGTAGCAGACAGTTCTAAAGTGTTTTTGTGATGGCCAGGTGAAAGCAAGAAGCAGTAGCAGTTACAGTAGATAGGTAGAAAAGAGATTCTACATAAGGAATGTCATTGATATTCTATACAGCTCCCACCATGGTTCTGAAGCCTACAGGTAGAAAAATACTTGGAACCCATATATTCTGTATTCATGTTAAGTCTTTTAGAATGACCAGAATATCTTAAACGGAGGCTGTCTTTGCTTGTCAAATGGTGCACATACTGAAATCTATATGTGAATATGATATTCCCGGAATTGCACAACATATTCTTGTAGCTTATATTGTACAACATAGGAAATAAAGCCAATATTTTATAGCAACTGTTGTTGTTCAGTCGTTACGTTATGTCTGACTCTTTGTGACCCCATAGACAACAGCAGGCCGGGCTTCCCTCAATGTAATATAACCTTTAAAAATTGTAAGTTACTACACTGTACACCTGTAACATACAATATTCTGTGTGTGTTAAGTTGCTTCAGTCATGTCTGACTCTTTGCGACCCTGTGGTGTGTAGCCTGCCAGGCTACTCTGTCAATGGGACTCTCTAGGTAAGGATGCTAGAGTGGATTGCCATGTTCTCCTCCAAGGGATCTTCCCAACCCAAGCACTGAACCCACATCTCTTATGTCTCTTCCATTGGCAGGAGAGTTCTTTGCCATTAGCGCCACCTGGGAAGCCTTAATATAATATTATATAGCAACTATTTTGTTGTTGTTCTTCAGTCGCTAAGTCATGTCCAACTCTTTGCCACCCCATGTACTGCAACATGCCAGGCTTCCCTGTCCTTTGCTATCTCCTGGAGCTTGCTCAAATTCATGTCCGGTGAGTCAAGATGCTATCTAACCATGTCATCCTCTGCCACCCCTTTCTCCTTTTTGCCTTCAATCTTTCCCAAAATCAGGATCTTTTCCAATGACATCCATACATGACTACTGTAAAAACCATAGCTTTGACTATACTTTTAAAAAAGAAAGGAATTAAACTTAGTGATTATCATTGTATTTTGAATTTAGCCAATGGGAAAAAAAATCTCACATGTTAAATTTACCTTCAAAACAAAACAAACAAACTGATCACTCAGTTGTGTCTGACTCTTTGCGACCCTGTGGACTGTAACCCACCAGGCTCCTCTATCCATGGGATTCTCCAGGCAAGAATACTGGAGTGGGTTGCCATTTCCTTCTCTAGGGGATCTTCCCGACCCAGGGATTTACCTTAAGATACATTAAAAAAGTGTGCCTTGTCTGGGTCAGAGAAATTTAAAGGAAGTTCTCTAGCAGAAGAGAATATGGATTTACCAGCAAAGTTCTGCTTTATAGGTAGTCTCTCTTATTCCAACTTATAAAGCGTCATTGTCAGTAGCTGTTTTAAAAAATACTAGCAAATCAAAACCATTTACAACTTGTCTGATCCCAATTTAAAACCATGGCAATGCTTTTCTAATTCTCAAGTTCCATTTTTGGAGAAGGGAATGGCAACCCACTCCAGTACTGTTGCCTTTAAAATCCCATGGACGGAGGAACCTGGCAGGCTATCTTCCATAGGGTTGCAGAGAGTCAGATGCAACTGAGCATGCAGCACAAGTTCCATTTTTCATGCCTATTATGAGGTTTTTTCTCACACCGTCAGGTTTCAGGAAACACAGAATGAGCCCCAGGTACCCATGGGTCAGCAGAGAGGCTGGACACTTTCCCAGAGAGCTTTGAGTCTCTGGGTTGAAAAGTGGTGATGTTTCAGAAATCAAAACTGATGCTCACAGTAATTGTCACAAGAGCACCCTCTGTGGCCACTTACTAATGTCCAAGAATATCCCAAATGCTGAGGCTGGTAGGGGTCAACAGGAATGCATCCCGTTGTCTAGGAGAGACACTAAACCTACCTAACTCTGTAAACGTTTGTGCCTTTACAAGGCATTGCCCATCTTGAGGCCCTCTGAGACAATTTTGTTTTAGCTCTCATGTTGCTGAAGACACATCAGGGTGCAGTCTTTAATTGGTAAATCATGCAGATTAAACATTCTCTTGTGTTATAAACTGATTAAATATTTAATTGTTGAGGAGTTTCATCTCAACGAGATTTTTTTTTAAATTGTGTTGTGATATCTTCTAAAATTAAAAGTAATCCTTTAAATGATAGTTAATCAGTGATATTCATCCACATAGTGCTTTGTATAGGATTAATTTTCAGGACTTTCCTTGAAAAAGATTCTTTTTGGTTAAGAAACTCTAAATTAAGCATTTTAAGTAAAACGATCCTCAATAATATCAGTGAGTTTAGTGGCCATCTTAAGATTTGGTAAGGGAGGGGGGGGAGAATGAAACTCTTGCAAGTGAATATGCTTTTCAAAATAAAAGTAATTTTGCATTTCTACGTCTTGTTTATCTCTCTGGACTCCCAAATAAGAAACGGAGGAAATGCTCAGAGTTTTCGAGTTCAGTGTTTCACACCCATGCCCAAACTTTTTGATTCAAGAATTTATTCATCCTCAGTAAGATTGATGCTACTATTCTTATTTAAAAATTAAATTTGTTTCATTGGTTTTCCAGGAATACTTGAAATCCACAGAACATGAGTAAGGTTGGCGGCTATTAATAGACAGTAGAATATATTTAGAACTGACCGGCTACTTTTTCAGTCATATTCCTTGGATGAATTTCTTTGTATGTGTAATCAGCCTCATTACAAACAAAGGCTGGAACCCAGTAAGACCCATTCAGAGGGCTTCTTTGCCTTCTTGCATTTCTTATAATTCCATAATATTATAGATACATTCGCTTATATATGACTGTTGATTTTAAAATAACAATTTTCCTCTTTTCAATGTTATTTCACTTTCAAGTGACAAACAAGTTGTTATATCCAAGGGTCCCCAACCTCAGGGATCTAATGCCTGCTGATCTGAGGTGGAGCTGATGTGATAATAATGGAAATACAGGCTACAATAAATGTAATCTTGAGTCATTCCACCCCATCCATAGAAAAACTGTCTTCCACGAAACCAGTTCCTGGTGCCAAAAAGGCTGGGAACCACTAAATCAGTACAAATTACAGATTTTACAGAAATTACAGAGTATTTTTGTCTTCAATGTTGTCTCTATGTAAAGAGAAGTCAAATATAAAACATTAACTTGGACCCACCCATGAGTTTCCTATCAACAGTCAAAATCAAATGTTACTATCACTCTCGTGTCCTAACCATTATTTTGCTTTTCCATCCCTAGAAAAGATGAATGATATAAGCTCAGTGATGTACTTGAGGCCAAGATCATTTATTTCTACCCACTGCTATGTCATGCACCCTGGGGTCGCCTTGTGCACTAAAGGTAGATCAGAAGCTTGACTATTTCTTATCATGTTCATAGTACTGGCAGGTCACCTCTCCTACACTTTAGCAGTTTCTTATTTAGCAGCTTGAATATACTGTTTTCCAGGGGGTGTTTTTTAATGTAATTATATGTATTTATTCCCACTTTATTTTACCCACAGTATTTGTACTTACACAGAAGTTGTTTGGCCTCTTTTAAGACAGTTGTAAAGACTTGTTCTGTATATGGTCACGTCTGCTTTAGTAAATGGCATTCAAACTTGCTCCTTAGCTGCCTTTCCCCCTCTCAAAGTTTATTTCTCTTCAAAACCTCTGCTCTCAAATTACAGCTGTCTCATTCATTTTAGTTAATCATCTTTATTTTAATGTTGAGTTATCATTTGTAAGTGTAAGAATTTATGAAAAAATCTACTTTAGATGTACAGTGTGTGCCAGAATAACTTTGGCAAGTCCAGACGTGACTCCTCACGGCCAAAGGCCCTCATTTGAATCTAAGCTGTTGGTGAATGAAGACCTAAGAAACCTGAGCTAAGCATGCCTAATTGCCTAAAAGAAACTCCACAAGAAAAAAATGTATTGTAGCCGGTTGATCTTATTTCTTTGATAATTCAAAAGAATCTTCAAGAAATATGTGGACCTCTCCCTTAGATTCTTGAAATGCGATCATGGGACACAATTGTCATTTGGCAGATGCCCAGAAATACACATCTTTGCATGAGGCACCTGGACATATGTGGCAGGTCTGGTAGAATCAGGCTAATTAACAACATAGGCTTAAACAGGCACCTCATCTGGCAGTGCAGTTAGTTGCCTGATGGTGCTCAGCGGGATCGGGTAGTGCTTTTTATTTTTCTATCCTAATGGTCTGCTGCCCACCTAATTTTGCCTTATTGTCAGTCACTACTTACCGCAGCTTGGGGCCCTCCCAGGAGGCTAAATTATTATCAAAGGATTAGGGAGATGTAGCCTTGCAGCTCTGACATTTCTGATTACTTGTCTATGCCAGAACACTAATTAGCTGTGACTAATTAAGAAAAATGTTCCTGCCATAGAAAACCATTTAAAAGAACTAAGAAGTAGAAAAGCAATTCAAAAGCTGAGCAGTGCTCAGATTTGCTGATGCTCTTTAGATTTCCACCAGAGCCTTAACTCACCTTTAATTGTGCTCAGAATTTAAAAAAAAAAAAAAAAAAACTTGTGAACTGATCTGAGGTTTTTGCTGAATAGGAGAAAAAAAAATTGGGGTTGATCACTTAAAATCACTTCACCATGGTAAAACTCTCTGATGAATGAAAGATGTCAAAACTTGCATTTTCCTCAAGAAATTTTTTATACATCAAATGCATAAATGTGTATTTGCTTTCATTCACCGAAGCCAGTGACAGTAACTTAATAGTCATGGAAGAAATCAGAATATTCCCCCTCCTGATTTTATCAAAGATAGTTGAAATAATTACAAACAACATGTTGAGCGGTTCAAAAGTTATTTAGTATTGATTGCTTGCTGCTTTCATATGGATGATGGTCTGGAAACTCTGGCTTCTCCATATAGAACCTGGCTTTTCCTCAGTGGCTTTGCATGCTTGCACTGCAGCTGGCTACCAGTGACTTATTAATGAAACTATACAGGGCTCCCCTGAGAACAGCATCTCCATCAGTTGGCCAGTGTGATGTTTTCATAGAAATGGTGGCTACCATTCTCCTTCTCCTCAAACCCAACTTCATAAGCAAATGACACATGGCTTTAAAGTCATTTTCTGTGGTGGCTTTTTGATCTCCTCCTCCATCAGTCACGCCCTCTGCAAGCCTCGCCTGTAGCCTCATCTACATGGTTGGTGCCATTCACAAGTGAGCACAGGAGAGGCAGCCAGAATGCCACCGTTGACTAAGTCCAACTAAAAACAAAGTCTGTCAGGAAGCAGCTGTTGCAGTAAACCAACATCATTGTGGCAAAACAGGGTGTTCGTTAAACGCATTGAAAAGAAGCTCTATAAACAATTTTCACAGGTACTTACCTAAACTCAAGAAGAGCCTTCAATTACTTGATCTCAGCCCAGCCCTAAGTAAGACACCATCTAAATTTCACTCTCTTAAAATGGGCAAAATGTTTTATTTGAAATAAAGCAAGTTCTAATCCTTACCTCACCTAAATTCTTCATGCTGTTTTTTAAGCTCATTTCCCCTTTTCCTCTCAGTGGAGAACAAAAAGCAGGTAGCCAGCGTCTCTAGGGAATAATCCTTCCTATATATGAAGACTGTTAGTAAGACACCTGTCATCCTTGTCTACTCCAGGATAAATAATCCCTTTTGCTCAACTTCTCATCATAGGCCCCTTTTCTAGCCCTTTAATCTTTTGGGGGGCTGTCCTCTGAAGCTTCTCAAAATGCTCTGTGTCATGCTTAGGCTCTAGAGTCAGGAATTTGTTGTTGTTCAGTCACTGAGTTGTGTCTAGCTCTTTGCGACCCCATGGACTGCAGCACATCAGGCTTCCCTTGTCCTTCACTGTCTCCCAGAAGCTTACTCAAACTCATGTCTATCAAGTCAGTGATGCCATCCAACCATCATGTCTTCTGCCACCCCCTCCTCCTCCTACCTTCAACCTTTCCCAGCAACAGGGTCTTTTCAAATGAGTCAGTTTTTCTTATCAGGTGGTCAAAGTATTGGAGCTCCAACTTCAGCATCAGTCCTTCCAGTGAATATTCAGGACTGATTTCCTTTAGTAGTAACTGGTTTGATCTCCTTGCAGTCCAGGGGACTCTCAAGAGTCTTCTTCAACACACAGTTCAAAAGCATCAATTTTTTGGCACTCAGCCTTCTTTATGGTCCAACTCTCACATCCATACATGACTACTGGAAAAACTATAGCTTTGACTAGACAGGCCTTTATCAGCAAAGTGATGTCTCTGCTTTTTAATACGCTATGTTTGTCATAGCTTTTCTGCCAAGGAGCAAGTGTCTTTTAATTTCATGGCTACAGTCATCATCTGCAGTGATTTTGGAGCCCAACAAAATAAAGTCTGTTACTTTCCATTGTTTTCATTGTTTCCCCTTCTGTTTGCCAGGACTAGGATGTAGTATTTGAATGTGACTGTACACATTCCTCGGAGAAGGCAATGGCACCCCACTCCAGTACTCTTGCCTGGAAAATCCCATGGACGGAGGAGCCTGGTAGGCTGCAGTCCATGGGGTCGCGAAGAGTCGGACATGCCTGAGCGACTTCACTTTCACTTTTCACTTTCATTCATTGGAGAAGGAAACGGCAACCCACTCCAGTGTTCTTGCCTGGAGAATCCCAGGGACAGCGGAGCCTGGTGGGCTACTGTCTGTGGGGCCGCACAGAGTCAGACACGACTGAAGCAGTTTAGCAGCAGCAGCAGCAGTACACATTCCTATTTATACATTCTCATGGAAAGCTTTCCCATACTTTTTTGCTCTACTGATCCTCATAAATTTGGCTCCATATACTCCCTACATTTCTTGTTGACTTTCCCCTTAGTTCTGGCTTTCCTGGTGGCTCAGATGGTAAAGTGTCTATATGCAATGTGGGAGACCCAGGTTCAATCCTTGGGTCGGGAAGATCCCCTGGAGAAGGAAATGGCAACCCACTCCAGTACTCTTGCCTGGAAAATCCCATGAACAGAGGAGCCTGGTAGGTTATGGTCCATGGGATCACAAAGAGTCGGATACAACTGAGTGACTTCATTTTCCTTTCCTTTCCCCTTAGTTACTGCCTATATTATACACATAAAATTTATGTTTATTAATGTTAAATGTTCATTCATTTGACATTTTGGGTGCATAAGATCTAGAAAGTAAATCCAGTTGATCTTTCAATTAGGATGTGCAAGAAATGGTGGTAAATATTGAGACTGAAAGTTTAAACATAGAGACTTCTCTGGTGGTCCAGTGGTTAAGACTCCACACTTGCAATGCAGATGGCACAGGTTCAATCCTTGGTTAGGGAACTAATAGTAAGATGCCACATGCTCCACAGCCAAAATATAATAAAGGTTAGGCATTGGTTTTGTCTTACATCATTGAGTATCTCTGTCACAATGACTTGGTAGGATTCTAATTAAAATAGGAAATCAAAACTCCTTTTATTATTTAGTCATACAACCGGTATTTACTTTGTTGAAGCCACACACTGCTGGAGGCTGAGAATACAATGTTAGGTAAGATAGACCAAGTTCCTGCTTTAATAAAGGAATTTACATTCTTATGGTAAAATGGGTCTTTTGAAAAAGTTAGCTTCTACATTAAAATGTTTCACATTTTCATCTACTGAATAGACTTTTTTTTCAAATAGTATACTGTGGAGAATTAAAATTTAGAAAGCTTTCAAATAGGAGGTAGTGGTTATCTTTGACTTGATTTTATTTCTCTCTGTTGCAAGTGGATGCTTGGAAACCTGCCAGGATGTAGAGTTGATTCAACAGTTGTACCTACTTCTAGTGTTTGCAATATCAAATGCCATATCGGTGCAACAAGGGCAGGCTCCCCCTCTCTACCCTTCAGAGGTTCTCTGCTGAAAAACCAGGCTTATGCCACCTCCCAGGAGGGCTCTCATATTCACTCAGACTCAAGTCTGAGTCACAGTGCCACAGCATGGTGTCTGTCTGCCTCTTTGATACGCCTCTCACAAGACCAGCAAGCCCTGAAGGCACCCAGGACACGTCGTTTAGTGGTGAGAACGCACAACGCGGCGCTGGCAGCTCCACACTTGGTAGCCTCACAGCCTTTGATCCCCTCCAGGAACAGCTACTCATGCCCCTGAGCACATGCCAGACGGTTCACTGCATACATGACAGACTCTGAGCACATGTAGCATTATATCTTTGTGTGTAAGAATGTATATGTTGTGTTGTTGTTCAGTTGCTGAGTTGTGTCTGACCCTTTGCGATCCCATGCATTGCAGCACGCCAGACTTCCCCGTCCTTCACTATCTCCTGGAGTTTTCTCAAACTCACGTCCGTTGAGTCGGTGATGCCATCCAACCATCTCATCCTCTTTCGTCCCCTTCTCCTCCTGCCTTCAATCTTTCCCAGCAGCAGGGTCTTTTATCAGTGAGTTGGCTCTTCATATCAGGCAGCCAAATTATTGGAGCTTCAGCATCAGTCCTTCCAGTGAATATTCAGGGTTGATTTCCTATATGTGGACACTCTTATATGTACCTAGGTATGGGGGTTCATTAGTTTATAGTACTTTCTCCTTTACTTAGTTCATCACCTACAATGAAATTAGACTGTCACATTTTCAGTTCTGTTTTCGTTGTGTGTTAAATTTCATTAGCCAATTGCAGTTGTTTACTTTTAGGTGATGCCTGCAACTTTAGCATTCATTACATTATTTTGCTATTAATGAAATGCTTCATTCAAGTCAACAGTTCCTCTGACTCTGATACTATCCTTTGTCTATTGAAAAGTTGCCCTGCCACTATTATCTGTGTAACGGTTTATATCTCCAAATATTTTAAAAGCATTCAGTCCCTCAAAAAGTGTGTTAACACATGTTATGTGCTGAACATTCTGCTAAGGGCTGGAGATATTAAAAAAGTCTCGGTTTCTACCTTATGGATACTCACATCCTGTTGAGGCAGATTTTAAGCACATTGTGCAGTATTTCTACAGACACATGTACAGAGATTTAGGGGCAGAAAATATGGGAGCTTCTAATTCTACCTGGTAAGAGATAGTGTTTAGCCTCGGTTTGTGATGGACAGGGAGGCCTGGCGTGCTGCAGTTCACGGGGTCGCAAAGAGTCAGACACGACTGAGCAACTGAACTGAACTGAACTGAAGAGATAGTGTTGGCTTCATAGGAGAAATGATGGTTGAATGGAGTCTTCAGTGTCATGAATCTGGCCGGTGAAATGTACATGGGGATAAAAGTCCCAAAAGAGGGATTGACTTACCCAAAACTTATAGAGAAACCCAGTATCTACCAGACCAGCAGATCACTCATTTCCTCTGAGAGTGCACCATGAGTCAGGGACAGAAGGATAACTGTTTACTTCAGTCCCTACAATACTCTGGAAAAGGAACTTTGGAATAATTGTTACCTATTTTTTATAAGGAAACTGAGGCAGAAAGACTGACTAACCATTCATTCTCAGATGGAGGTTTTATCTCAGACTTGTACCATTCAATAGAAATTGCAGGAGTCTAATTTATTTTTATCCAAATCTTACATTATTGATTTAAATGCAATATTGACCAAACTTTTATGTATAGTACAAATGTGTCACTGAACCAAATGAACAGGTCTTATGCCCAAATAAATCATTCACAATCTATGTCTGCCTCCTAAACTAGTACACATACCATTATAACTGGGTTGACCACTGCGTTCAGCCAAACCACTGATTAGTCAAAAGATTAGCCCAACCAGTATGCATTCCATCATTTGTCATTAAGTAGGGGAAAGGGAAACAACTGATGATCTGAAATTTTCACTTTGTAATCCCTGGTCGTTTTAGCACCAGGAAGAGAACTGCAGAATAAATTTACAAAGGCACTTGCCTGCTTGATGATAATGAATAATGAAGAATAGTATTGATTTTAATGCTCTTTGGGTAGTGTGAGGATAGATAGGCTAGTTTAGTAACATTACTTTCAGGATATTTTGGGAGAAAGGAAATTTGGAGTTATTTAAATAGAGGTGAGTGGAAAAAATCTTGTGCAACCCCCAGTTTCTCGAACTTACCCTATTATATAACTTACCCTGTTTTATGATTGAAGAGGATTGAATGCATCTGGAAGCATCTTAGTTATTACATTCATGCATTTTAAAAAATAATGGAAAAAAGTACTGAACTTCAAGAGTAGGAAAAATGTTTCATCATTCAACAAGCATTTATTAGGTGCCTACTATATGCCAAACCTCCCACGTTAGCACTTCTTACACTTTCTCCTTCTTAACAGACACCATAGTACTCATGAACTCTGCGTTGCCATCTTCCTCATAGAACTATAAAATGAAAATCACCCTAAGTGTGAGTTTCTTGAACACAGAAGGGAAAAAAGCATGAATCAAGTTCTTCTATGTTCTGTATTTAAAAAATAAAAAAATCAGAAAACTGTACATGTAGATCGAATCCTTTTATGAATGAACTAGGATCTTCTTTCCACATTGCTTTGTTTTGTTGCAGTGAAAAAAGATTTTCTCAGCATTCCTAAGTTTTAGAGTATATGGCACTTTAAAAGCATTAGAGTGTACGGCACTTAAGAAGAAAACATGTGGGAAATGCATAGCACAAGGACCAGTTGGTTAGTTATCCTAACAGTGTGGTTCTTCATAAAATTTATTATATTATATAACTACATTGTCAGGTGTACAAATACCTTTGGAAATGTAGATTACATTAACTTGTAAGAAAATGTGATGGACTTCTTTGGAACAATAAGCTTCTCCTATACTATTTCATAATCCTGCATTATAACCATGAGGGAGCACCAGGAATGGTAGAGCTATTTTCTTAGTTGTCTGCTACAAATACCAAACTGTTCTGAAAAAATCAGAGACTTCATTGATAAAACAAACTGTTTCATAGAAGGAAATGGAATAACCTAGTAGTCATGAGCACAAACTTTGGAGTATAGATATAAGATGAATCTTAACCCTGCCACTTATATAAACTTAAATAAGTAAATTATTTAATCTAAACTTAGCTTTCTACCTCTGTGAGCTCAGTCTCCATGCAAAATGAAAATAAGAACCATCTCATCATGGTTGGTATAAGAATCAAATGAAAATTGGACTGATGAACTTGAACTTCCCATGGAGGTAGAACGGAGGTTTTAAAAAAACACCAGATACTTTTATAGTCAGATTATTATTATATAATATATAATATAGGTAGCATTATTAATATAAAATCATAGTAATAAGAATGCTTCACAGCTCTTAATAAATTCTATTTATTCTTCTTTATACTTTACTGTTTCATTTTTGTAGTATATCTATTCTTCATTAAAAAGCCAAAATGAATAAATTTAAAACAAAATAACATCTAATAGAAACTTCTATAATTCTAGCCTTGCATATTTGGATGAACAAAGCTATATTTAAGCAGCATTGAAAAAACAAAAAAAAAAGACAATTTGGCTTTTCCCTTCAGTTCATTTTTAATAGAATCACAAGCTGTATTGTTTCTAATCATGCCCTTTCCTTTGATCTCAAAGGAATCTCAAAGTATTTCTGGAGAGTATAAGAATCTTATTGTAAAGCTAGATTCATCTCAGCTGCCCCTCATATCACAGATGAGAAAACTGAGGCATAGAGAAAGCAAGAGGCTCAGTCAAGTGAATGGTAACCTCACAGGGCTTCCACGTACTCAGCCCCCGTAGCTTCTGTGTTGATGATGTCTTTCTCTGGTGTGTTCACGACCAGCCCTCAGCTAGTAAGTCCAGAGCAAGTCTTTATCACACTCCTCCTGCATGCCTCTGGGTTGAGCTGGTTGATAGATGTAGATTAGGTTGAACACTTCCTGTATTATAAACGTAATAGACTGGTTTCACTTTTCCTTAAATATAGCCCTTAATCCTATTCCAAACCAACAAAAAATCCACACTTTAGAACTTTCAAAATGCTTTTGTTTTGAGGATCTGTTCTGTGGAATCAAATATAATTATTTCTGGGGGATGCCTTGAATAGAGGGGGGATGAATGGAATTATTACATCAAATGTACATTTTAGTGTTAAGAAATGAGAAGTGAGTGACCACGAATTTAATTATGTCAAACAGATGTACTGTGGACCAAAGGAGCACTCCATGTATAAAGCATTTATATTTACTTTTTAATGTACTGGTGAAACTGTAAGATATTCACTTTTCTAAATATTTTGTAGCTCTCTAAAGCCACAACATGATCTTAAAGGATTCTTTATATTTATCAGATTTTTCAAAACCTTCACCTTTTCAAAACTATTATTTGTTCTTTTATTCAATTCATCTTAACATTTAAGAGGTACATACTTCCTCAGATGAGATTTTCTAGATGGTATTTCATTTCAACACAGTGACTTGACTCTGATAAAAACAGACAGCTTCTCTTGAAGTAAATGAAGAAATACATACATACTGTGGAAATTTAGCCATTCCATATCTGGGGGCACTAAAAAGTATTGGTTGTGTTTTTGTGGTGTTTTTTTTTTTCTGTTGTTCACCTATTGAGATGAGACTAGCTGGAGAAGAATGAAAATATATCAACTAGTTGTACCAATTCATAATCAATAAAAAAACTAAACACTTAAGCAGAAAATAGATCATAGATTTGTTCCCCAGCAAAGCAGTTATTTTTACCCAGCCATCATCATCAGAAGCCGCATTATGACAAATGATTTGCTCGAAGCCGCTGTAATACATGGACCCTATGGGGTCCTGTGATTCAGATTTAGGAATATCAGCCCCAGAGGGTCTGAATACATTGTGCATTAGTATGTATTGAGACCTCATTCCAGGTGGCAAGCGACTGGACTTTCTTAAAAAGAAAAATATATAAAACTTCCAAAATAAAGGTAGAGTGCTTGTTTCCAGGCAAGAAGTGTTATATTGCATTGAATCCTCTTGCCTCCAAATGTTATAAATTAGGCAGAAAAGGGAGCCACGCATATTTAATATATTTGTTTTGTATTTCCACTAGTCAAGGGAATAATGAAATTCCTTAACTACTTCTCTTTAACTTGCATGAAGAAAGCACGGTGTGTTGCTAAATCTCTTTTCAACCAGCACTGCCGAGAAACAACTTTAATCCTTGTTAGAAAATTGCCGAGTCTGGGGCTGACAAAGAGCTCATGCTTGTTCCATTGTCAGAGCTCCCGGCCCCAAGAGCAGCGCCCTTTAGAGCTGCGTGGATCCCGCCCGGCTCAGCTGCACTATTTAGGAGAGGAGGTTTGTCAATTTCTATTGACAATGGAGAGAGTTTTCAGGGCCTGTAGCAGTGCTGACACAGTTGGGGATCAATGCCAGCCATTCAGAATGCACCCTCTTTCATTGCTTTGGTTTGTTAATTCAAGACTAAAGGTCCACTGAGGGGGTTCAGGGTGTTTAAGAAAGCTGATGAACTGTTTAAGAAAGCTGATGAACTGCAAGCGTTTATAGCCCTGGTGTGGCAATTTCCATAGTCAGTGGCAACTCCTGGCACTAAGGGAGCTGTGTCCTTGTTGACCCTCTTGTTATTAAAAATGCACAAGTGCTGCGCTTCTCAATATTTCAACACTCTTTCATTGTCAATACCACCTTCTGAGCCCTTCAGCTTGTTGCTTGCTCTAAAGATCTTCTTAGATTGGGTTTGAAAACTTCACCTTAAACACTAGATTAGACTGATGTTCTGTTTTCCGTGCTCCTGTTGATTTGTTGAACCTTCCCAGGGCTGGAAAGCAAGTAGCAGCTTGATGGGGAGACGGGCCGCTAATATGATTTACCAGTCTACAGTCATGCACAATAAGTGTGAATAAATACAGGGGTCTCACAGAGTCAACCCTAGCCTTTCCTTTTCTTTTATTTTTGCTTTAAAAGAGATATCTCAAGAAGATGAAGTGAGTAATGCATGCCCTTACAGGAGTTGAATGAACCACAAAAAGAAAAAAAAAAAAAAACCACATATTTTTTGTTAAAGTGGTAGGCTGCTGGCATGGGTTGATGGAGGGAAAAAAAAGAGTGCAGAATATACACTTACTGCTTTATTCCTAAGTAGACCAAGGAGAGAATAAAGCAGTGATGCCGTACCCATGACTTGAGTGCAAGCTCCAGCGCCCCTTCGTTGTCATCCCCTGAAGGGAAAAGTGAATAGTCAACCAAGTTGCTTTATAAAATTAACTTTTCCAAACTGAAAGCACATTTTCTAACAATCACACTTCACTGCACATTCACCCCTTTCAAATTTTTTTTTCTTTGTTTTGGGGGATTGGTTTGCTTCGGTAGAGCTGGTGGGTGGGTGAGGGGAATGAAGCTAACTTACCTTTGAAATCTTTTCTCAAAATAAAAAAAATGGGACCTACCATCCTCCACCCAAAAGAACATTTCTATTCCAGCTCCAGAAATATGGAAATGCTACTGACATCTGTTTTGTTTGGTGGTTTTATTTTTTTGGTGTGTTTGTGTGTTTCACCATATACAAGAAAGAAGCAGTCCTAGTGAGGGTTTTTTTTTGGTTTGTTAGCTTATTCTTCATAACACCATAAACTCTAAGCTAAGCTGCTTATTTCTCTTTTGCTTGCTTTCGCTGAAATTCTTCAAAATGCTTTGACTTGGGAATTAAAATTATGCATGATTAGTGGGTGAAATAATTTCTCTTATAGAATGTTCCTTGTAGAATAATTTGTTTGCCTTTAAAGCAAGATGATGATGCAGTGGCTTAAGCACTTTATTAACATTAATTCTTTTTCTCTGTTTTTATAGTTAACTTTAGATGTTTGATTCCCAAATTATTATTCTTTAAAATTACAGTTTTGGCATTGTGTTACAGAAGTTATATTAATAATAAGTTTCTGTGTTATATTAGATGTCCTTTCAATTATCGCTTAATCATAAGTATCATTTACATATAATAGAAAAATGAAGTTATATTAATTTTAAATTATCTGTGGATTTTTTAAGAACATAAGATGCATAAGGAGTAATTTTAAGAAAGCATTTTCATTTATCTCAAATTCATACAACTTACCACATATATAGTGACTTTACAGTCTGACAGCCAGATTATTGCATATGTTATAAACTTAGTACAATATATCATATTTTGTCTCCTAACTAAATTACCCCTTGAAGAAGCACTATAATTTAAGAGTTATAACCATTACAGCTACATTTTACCTTTCAAGTTACTTGGAGAGTGGAGTAGAGGTAAGGGTGTTATGTTAGTTCAGTATACTCATATTTAGTATCACCAATACCTCTGAGTGTTTGCTTGCATTAAAATAGGACTCAAGAAGTTGAGGCTATCATTTAAAATAAGTAGAGGATTTAAATATCAGATACTAATCTATTAAGATTTAATATGTCAGCTGAAGTACTGAATTTATTATTTTTTAAGAATTTAGGATTATCTTGTTTTATAAAACTTATATCTGATACCTTTACACGTTCTGAAAGTTAGGAAAGTAATCATTAGGAAAAAGTAAAATTGGGTACATGAATAACATTAAAAAAAAAAAACATAGCCCATCTCACATTTTAAAAACTAGAATGTTCATTCATCCGTTTGATATCACAGTATTCATTTTCAAATAGCTTATTTTATGCATGTGTGTCCAGTATATCTACCAATTAATAGAAATAAGTCTGATGAAATCTTAAACCAATTCATTTTTACATTATGCTTAAATTACCATTCCTTATAGTAAATTTTGTTAGAACATGTTATAAAATACAAGTCCAGGTGAATTTCAGATTTACATCACTTGAGATTTCTTTTAGAAATTTGACACGATTTACTGCTTTATTGTGGAAGAAATATTTTTTTCTGTTTGAATACCTAACAACATATGAACGTGCATATGTGATCTGCGGTGTCACTGTTTTTGTATATACAAGCAAAGCACAAAATCCCTTCTCTCTCAAAAACTCTTTTGTCACTTCCTAAATGCTACATGGACATTGATATTTCTCGCAGTTACCTGAATGAATAGCATTATTTTCTTACAGTATTACCTAAACCTGGCTCTGGCATATGAGTACCAGTTACCTTAAAATGTCATCACTAATGGCAGATTGCCTTTTCTTGAAAATGGGAACAAAATCTCTTCTTTTACAATGCTCACAGACATTATATAGGAGCAAAAAAGTACATTAGAGGAGAATTTTAGTTTTCCCCTCAAGAGCGTTTTCATAAACAGAAAACATGAACCCTCCAAAAACACTTGCAAAATGAAACAGATTGTTTTCCTTTATAATTTGGTCAACTGACATCTGTTTTTGTAATTCTTATAAGACACAAGAATTCCTGATTCCTGATAATGTTCCTTTCTAAGATCTGAAATCTTTATTTTAGGTGGTTTTAAGCCATCTTGGCAAATACTTAACAACCAGTAATAGATAAAGGTGTTTTGGGGGATTAGAGGTTAGTAAACTGTGGATGTTTTTGGCCATCCCTCCTTTAAAATGCTGTTTCTAGGTATTGCCTACATGCATTATGGCATCTACTGATTTTTACATGACCTACAGATTAATGGGAAATTTCCCTTTGAAAATAATTTACCCATTTTTTCCCTGCTGCTTGGCAGTCCATTCAGTCCCACATCCTGTATTTAGTACCCATTGTTACCTATAAATTACAAAGCAGGCCGCTAGGCTGCAAATGCAAAAACACTGTTTCCCATGAACATGTTGCAGCTGAAAGACTGTAATGTTAATTCACATAAAGCACAGCCCGGGTCAATTTAGCAGATTCTCTAGCAAAACGTACAATTCTGTTAACAGAAATTATAGCATTATTGACTTCAAGTGCCGATCTGTGGTCATTTCGCAGTGTTTCATTACCCCCTCATTACCGAATCTGTTAAATGAGTACTGCAGAGGTGGTTTTCTTGTTTTGTTCTCCTACCTTCTGCCCCCATCCTTCTTTGCAGCAATGGTACAGCAGCTCCATGAAAGTCATCTGTGTGTGGCTGGCTGATAGATTAGACCTTCAGCTTCATATTTACCAACTGAAGACACTCATCAAGATTGTGAAGGTAAACAAAATGTGTTGAGATGTGAATTGCCCACCAAGCTATAAAGAATAATGGCAAGATATTGACATATAAGAAAATCATATTTAATAGAACCGAGTGGATGTAAGTACTTTAAAAACATCACTGTTGGCAATGATGCACTGCTGTTTATTCCATCTTCAGCGAGACTATGAAATAAACACAAAGATTTATCGTGTTTCCACTAATAAAAAGTATTTTGTTACCAAGGAATCACATTTTAAGATAATATGCATAAAGCCCCTACCATATTTACCTAAATGTAGTATGTCCATAATAATTCTGTATTAATTATCTTAGTTACAGCAATGTTTTTTCCTCATACATTTCCTTCATATTTATTAACATATCATTAGAGGGTTTTGAATTGTATTTGCCCCTAGGACAAGGAGAATCTCCATTATTTTTGTTATATCCTGATATGAAAGTAAAACGTTGTCACTGCCTGAATTCTTTTGGAAGCACACCCCAATATGTGAGAGTTGATCAGTGTGAGTGTTGGGGACCATCCATAACCACTAACAGATGTAATCTCAGTTCACCAAGACTGTCTTGACTTATGCTTTTCAAGAGTATACTTAGTGAAGAGGGACTTTAAGATAATATCTTTTTCACACCTTTAAAATTCACATGATTTTTCACACCTTATAAATTCTAGTAGAAATGCAGAATGTGCCACAGGTATAACTTTTTCCTAAAATTGAGACAAATTCTACATTTTGGCTGGCAACAGAACTCTAAGCTATTGCAAACCAGCGGTTCTGGGCTACAGTCCTTGGGGTCGCGAAGAGTCAGGCACAGCTGAGCGGCTAACACTTTCACTTCACTTTCATGTATTTATATATGTGTGTGTGTGCCTATATATTTGTATGTATCTTTATGCACATATATACATATGTATATATATTCATGTGTGTATGTGCACACACACACACATATATGCAGTGGTTCTGACAATGTCATTCCTGATATAACATTGGTAATGTTATATCACCTGAGAACTCAGACATGCAAATTCTTGGGCTCCACCCCAGAGCAACTGAATCAGAGTGTCTGAGAGCCATACCTGGCCATCTGCACATGAACAAGCCCTCCAGAGGATTCTGATAGATGATAAAGTTTGAGAAGAACCATTGTATCACATCGTTAAAAGTTTTATTCATATTAAAATATTTTCCACCATTCTCATGGTTCCTGAAGTCTCATTAGATTGCAGATTCTTTTGTACCATAGACACAGAGGTTATCATAGATTAAAGTACCCACCGAGAGGAAAGTTCTAAAGTCAGAAATTGGCAAATCTGCTCGAACAGGACCAGACCTATGATGTCACAGTGATAGCAATCATGATTAGTCATAAACAGCAAGTAAAGTTATAGCCATCCAGTAACTTTTATACACTAAACACATTCTGTTTCAATCAACAAACTACCTTTGATCTAGAAGACTTTTTACCAGGTGTTATTTATTTTACAAAAAACTGAAATCACACCACGATATGTTCATATTTGCTTTAGCTCTTCTATGATTTCTTCCTTGTTTCTATAAACGTGACTTGGAGAGCTTTCAAATGAAGTTTGTTTTTCATAAAAGAGAATCAGAATAATCTGTGTTTATGTTCTAAATATATGTACATGTTAAGACTGCAGTCAGTAATGTGACTAATATTAGGATTAGCTTAGGATCAGCTAATATCCCTTAGAATCAGCCATATTTTCAAGCTAATATCTACTGTGTTCAGGATGTCAGAAATTACATACTCAGGTGACTGGTATTAGTTGATAGGTTGGTAAACTCTTGTTTTTAGAATAAGAATCTGAATGTTTTATTAACCCATCATTTTTTCTTTCAAAGTCATTCCTTTTCTAATGTTCACTAGTCATTCACATAGTTAGCAGGAAAAATGATTAATAATTTTGTTAATTAGAGGGTGACATTTCCATTTAATTCTAAGTCAATCTATTTATCTTGTTTTTTAATCTTATTTTAATATAGTGTTCATTATGGCTACCAGCAATCAAGACTGATAAATATGAAATTAAATTTCATGTATATATGTTTGACTTTCCAGGTTTTATTTTTCACAAGCAGGCCCCCAAACTCAGTCAATACTTTCTTGGGCTGATGCATTTAATCAAATCCTAGTGCTTTATTTAATAATTAAAAGTGATTATTTTTACAGTGAAAATTAGGATGAATTAGTGTTCTAATTATTTTTTTCTACTTTGAATATAAGCAGACAGTAGCCAATTATAAATGCATCATTCTTTGGAGCCTATATAGTTATAATGTTCATTTTCCAGTGAATTTAAGCAGCTATTAGACACCACATGTATAGAGTTGTGCAGGCTCTGAGTAGGCTGTCCTTCCATCCACATCACATAGGCTAGACCTGCCTGTTACAGCAGAGCCATGCATTCTACTCGGGAGCCCAGCTACTAGACTCTAGAAACCTGGCCCTTGCAAGCATTGTTATTCTTCTGTGCCCACGGAGACCCAGATGCCATCAAAATATCTGTGATAACCAGTTCTGCCCCACAAAGACACCTAGACAGTCATTGGTTCATTTGTGTTGCTCACTGGGAAAAAAACAAATTGCAATAAGATTTTCACAGAAGATGTAGGATGAAGAAATTAACAAAGTTGTACTATCAGAATGATTTATTTGGGGAAGGGTAAAATAGAATCCTCAAATAAAATGGCTGATGGATTGCTCTTCTCCCTAGAGGCCATTTGACATTTTGAAGCAGTTAACATAAATGAGCTGCCTCTTTTACCAGGAGAAAAGACAAGTGAGCAGCACCCCGCGGCAGGCACTTGTCTTAAATAAGAGCCAAGCAGACCTTCTTGGCAGCCACAGAGGATCTCTAAGTGTCAAAAACATTTTATGAATTCTAGAGAGAGAGGGAGATTGCAAGGGTTCCTGCCCTGCAGTTCCCCTAACGGCTTATCACTTCCTAATAAAATAAGGAAGCAGAGTCCCATTTTATACAAACTACAAAGCCTTTAAGATGGCAAATCCACACTACAGCTCTGTCCTAGCCAACTTATTGATAATTAGAGTAAATGTAAAGAAAGCCATTCCAATATAATAAAGTAGGACTCACAAATTCAGTATATAATTGTCAGGGGAACAATAATACTTTATTTCAGATGCTTTATCTGTAGATGAATATTTTTGTGTGCTTGATATATTTTAATCTGTTAGACTGTTAGAGGCTTGAACACAAATCTCCTATGTAGCAATACCATGCAAACTAGTTTCCAGATTTTCTAGACAAAATTGACCTAACAGAGTTACTTTTTGGGTTCTGGAGCAAATTACATAAGTTTTGGTGTGAAATATCATCTTAGTAATAATAAGGTTTAATGGTTTAGAGGGCTTCCCTAGTGGCTCAGAGTAGTTTAGAAAGAGGCAATAAGGATGGTAGGTTTTATGTGTCTTAATATAAAATATTAAAATCAAATTAGAATAGTTTTGGTCATCTAAGAAAAAAAAACACACTAAACTCTTCTTGCTGTTGAGATGCTGACCTCAGATACAGTCCATGTTCCTCACAGTTCAGTTTATTTTTTGGACATGTGGTGGACTTCTCAAATATGCATTTTATTTATGACAAGAGAATATCACTTCTGAAATGTGAATGATTCCATAGGGCATAAATCAAATCCTAGATGACAAGAAGATAAAATGTGAAAATACCAATGACTCCACTACCTTGTAATGGTTCTGCTCCTTCCCAGAAGTCTGTTCATAACCCAGGTGTGTATATCCAGGGGCTTAAGATGCCATCCGTCACCACTTCTGCCCTCACATGAATAAGCACCTTCAGCTGAACTATCTGAATATCATGATATTTTCCTTCTAATTGTGTTAAGTGAAATCAGGCATCCCATAATGTCTCAGCTATTGGAGTTGTTACATTGGGCCAGAAAGTACAACATTCCTTCTTCTTCTTTGACTTTTTTCTTCTACTAAGTGCAACCTCCAAAAAAGTGACTTTTAGCAATCATTTAGACCAAAAAACTGGCATGTGGATATGTACTGATGCTCTGGGACAATCCATTGAAACCTGGCTGTTTAGTATTCTAAATCTAATATAGGACAGGAAAAAAAAAAAAAAAAAAAAAACCTTTAAAGATATTTAGCATTTTAATGGCCTTGGAAGTGTTTCTATAGAATAAGCTATCTTTATTTATGCTTTGTTCCCCCATTCAACTAACTACAACTTTAAAAATCAATAATAAAATGCCAGCCTTGTTTAGTCATAAAAAAGTCACATGTAAAGAAAGTCTCACTTAAGGGGAAAAGTAAAATGAGGAAAATTCTATAGTTTACATATCTTAAGAGCCACAGAAATCGGAGTAGTGTAGTTATTTCTATTGTTACAAAGCACTGTATAAACAATAAAATGGTATTTGTTCTATTTTTGACACATAATACACCAAATAATTTACTGTTTCACAAAAGTGTAAATATGCCTTTCATTAATCCACCAACAGAAGCTCAATGCTGGAATTTAGCACTTCACATACCAAGTCAATTTCAGAAGGGCAAAATTCATAGACATTTAGGTTCTCACAGATTTTTACCCAGTATACATATAAATAAACTTTATAATTCACCAATGCTAAAAATGCAGACTTGTTTTAGTGATAATAGAATTAATCCTCTTCCCTCCACACCCCCCACCAAAACCTAATGCAGTGTATAAAATGTATTTTTCAATCCTCAGTTAAAAAACTAAGAATACCTTCAGATTAAAAATGTACATAAGTATTTATCATTTTACTTTTGTTACAGGTTATTCAAACAGTAAATGTTGTGCAGTTAGTAATATTTTGGTTAAAACTCATTTGTCATCTGACAGTCACAACATTTTGATCTACTCAGGGTAATTCTAGTTTGAATAGCATTATCAGAAGTCTCACATTTCATTTTCTCCCCGGAACTATACCTACAGGATGACTGGCATGGGCAGCTAAAATCTGAATCCATTAGTAAATTGTACCAGGTCATTTTTGAATACCAACTGAGTATATATACATTTAAACATGCACATATGCATCCATAGGGGCTTCCTAGGCGGCGGCGATAGTGGTAAAGAACCCATCTGCCAATGCAAGAGAGGCAGGTTCAATCTCTGAGTTGGGAAAATCCCTGGAGGAGGACATGGCAGCCCACTCCAGTATTCTTGCCTGGAGAATCCCATGGATAGAGGAGCCTGGCAGGCTACAGTCCATTGGGTCACAAAGAGTCAGACACAACTCAAGCAACTTAGCACACATGCACGCATATACATCCGTACATATAATCTGTAATGGATCTAAGCAGTTTCTCTCTCCTTCATCCAGAAAACCTATAGGGACTTCCGACTGCAGGGTGTGCTGGAAGGCACCCTGAACAGTAAGACCTATGACACCCTACACAGACGTTTAACAGTAGAGGAGGCTACAGCTTCTGTTTCAGAAAGTGGAGGACTTCAAGGCATCACGATGAAAGACAGTGATGAAGAAGAAGAAGGCTGATGACACGCAGCTCTGCAGAAGGAAGGAGGATCTTGACTTTATTTTGTACCTGTTCTTGTAATTATATTGATTGTTTGGACCAAATATAAATGCTTGTATTTCATGCTACATTTAAAAAGTTAATGTGGAATTAGAGTTAAAGGAGAAAATGTAAGTATTTTTTTAAAAAACAGCCTTTTTTGTGTAGCTTGATCTAAAATGATGACCTTTGGCTGGCTCTGTGATTGGAACATGAATCTTTTTTTGAAGAAGATTTGACTTTTGTTTTCTGTAATAACATCAAAGTCATGTCCTGTGTTGTGAAGTGAGATATGTATTTCTCATGATACAACATTGTGAGAATAAGCCACTTCAAATCACTGTGCCAGTCCTATCTTATGTACCCTTGTTAAAATGGTGTGTATTTGACAGTTCATCATTTATGTGCAAAGTTTGTCTCCTAGTTAATTTATCATTGTTGTGATATGTAACCTTGGTTCTCAGCACTCCAAATTGGTCTGCAGATGTATTCCTGGGCTTAAAGGATCACCAAACCCAAATATAGACTAGATTATCCAATGGACTTGTCTTATTCCATTCAGAATATGTCTTCTTTCAAGTATAAAAAAAATCCCAAAGTGTGGGTAATAAGTGTGCTGCCTTTAACATGCCATGTTCTGCTTCTCAGTGTAACAGCTTGCAGGCAATAGAAGTCTGCTTGGTCCTAACCACCTCTGTATTTATTAGAATTGTATAAATTAAATGCAGTAAAAAATGTTAGCAGTATTACAAACATCTCAACAGTTTGGCTCTGTGTTTTTATTTTGTTTATTTATAATCAAATGAGTATGAGATATTAACACTGCTTTCCAGCTAGTAGGCACACACTTGTTCAAAGAACTAGTTACTATGACAGCACATTTCCAGAGCAAAGGTAATGTTGACTACATACTCATGTACTACTAGTTAACATTATCAATTAGTATTAATAATGAGTAATACTAGAAATGCAAGTAATGTTAACTAGCAGTTGACATTAAATAATGATAATTAAGTAATTAACATTTTTTCTTCCTCCAAAATATTTTCTGGCTGTAATTTTGAATTTTTATTTATCTTTGAATTTTTTTTTCAAAAATATGTTAGCATTCATTCATAAGTAATTTATAAAATTTTTTTAAATTGTTATTTATTTATTTGGGCTGCATGATATCCACGTGGGATCTTAGTTCCCCAACCAGGGATCGAACCTACGTCCCTTGCAGTGGAAAGCACAGAGTTTTAACCACTGAAGTCCCCATAAATAATTTTTAAATGAAGTAAGTTAATGCAGAATAAGTGAAGATACCCCTGAACTTGTGTAAACATAATTTCTGAAGCACTGGAAGTAAAACAACTTCTTGGCTCTCCGCATTTATTCTGGTGCCTGACCTAGACTAGCCCACAATTAAAATACTGTAAAATACTGTGTTCCTTTAGTGCTGGGCCCTAGGGGTAGGAGACCCTGTACTACAAGATAGACAGGACAGGACATTTCTTCTCCTTTCCTGGATTAGAGACCCACTCTGTTGACAGGCAGTCTGTCTTGGAATGCTGTCCTTTCCTTTCTGGTCCACCATCACACCAATACTATCCTTTTTTCAAGTCCTCGATTGTCCAGTCATGCTACCTTCAAATTCCCAGTGGTACCCTCCCCAAGGTGGCTCTGCACAGCTCAAATTGCTTTCTACTTGGAAATGACTCACACTTCTTTTCCTTTATGTCAAATGCCTGTTTCTTTGACACAGCTTGTTTGTTGTTTAGTTGCTAAGTCTGGTAAAGAATCTACCTGCCAAGCAAGAGTCGCAAGAGACGGGAATTCGATCCCTGGGTCGGGAACATCCTCTGACGGGTTACAATCCTAAGGATTGCAAGGAGTCGAACACGATTGAGCACACAACAGTTGCTAAGCCTTGTCCAACTCTTCATGACCCTGTGGACTGTAGCCCACCAGGCTCCTCTGTCCATGGGATTTCCAAGGCAAGAATACTGCAGTGGGTTGCCATTTCCTTCTCCAGGGGATTTTCTCCACCCAGGGATCAAACCCACATCTCTGGCATTGGCAGACAGATTCTTTACCACTGAGCCACCAGGCAAATCCTTGACACAGCATATCTAAGAGTAATTGGTCCATTTTGTCCTAAAATGAATAATTGATGACCCCACTCTTAGCCATATATATATTTGTATATATCTAGCTGATAGAATTCAGAAATAAAGGGGAAGGCGTGTGTTGTAGGGGAAATTACTTGGGACCAGGAGGGTCTCGCTGCTGACCTGACCTATGTCACCCACCCACTAGCCTTCTTTGCTGGTCAGCCTCTTGTAGCTTCTCCCCAGTTTGGGTATTCTTCCCTTGTACACCCAGGGATTTCTGAAAGTTTCCTCCCCGGCTCCAGTCTCCACTGGCGCGCACAGAGGACAACAGTCAAGAGCAGGTAGTGGAGATGCTCACGGTTGTATGAGGACTGTGTGGACTCACCTTTGAGCCACAGAACGGTGTGTGGACAGAAATTTATAAAGTTACCCTGAAAAAGAATGAAAAGTTATTTTTGGGTTTTTGCCCAGAAATGCTCTTCAATATAACTGCAAATTGCTTGAAATAATATATTATTGTTCATTGGTGTGTGTAACTGTGAGGGTGAATGCCCAAGCATCTGTCTATTAAAAGGAAGCCAAGTGTTGTGTTTTTTTTTTAATTAAGAATTTAATTGAAAATCTAACAAATGTAGCACAATTTTTGAAATGAAAATAATTTTTAACTTAAAGGGAATCTCTTTACCCTCCTAAATGTCTTGAGAAAGGTCGGGGGTGGGGGGGGTAACCTTTGGACAGTTTGGTGACTGTTACAGGAGAAAATAACTAATCCAGCCGGAATGGGTTTGTTAAATAACACATCTAGAGGGAAAGTTTCTCCAAGCACTTGTTGGAGAAAAATAATAATAATAATAATGCCTTTTTCCCGGAAAGGGAAAGAGCCACACAGAGCTTAATGGAAACCTCACAGCTCCAGCTGTGGGTCGTTCTTGTATTCACGGATTTTTCCACTTGAATTCCCTTTAGTTCTTGTTCATTGTCCCTCGCTCTGGAGAAAGGATTTCCTGCTACTTTTTGCAATAACCGCGCGGGGAAAGCGACTCGGGGCCCCCGCCGCGCCCCCAGGGGCACAGCCGGTCTGGCCCCGCGGCGACTGAGGGTGAGGGGGTCCCTGAGCTCCAGGAAGGCGCCCTTAGTGGGAAAGCGGCCGCTCAGCCACCGCCACTCCCGGACCCTGAAACCCTTTCCCTCTGCCGCGAGAGAGGCGCGCCCGCTGCCACCCCGCGAAGGCCCGCGGAGACCCCGGACCCGGCACCCCGCGCACCCCGGGCCTCCCAGGGACCCTCCCGCCACGCCTTTGGTAAAAAGGCCGATGGAAGAAATTAGAGCAAGAGCTTGATCGCTTTTATTTCTTCCTCCCGACACAGAAGATGGAAATTTCCCGGTCCGGATCCCTAAAGGGAGGTGGCAGATCGATGTTCCCGAGAGCTGTTCAGGCGCCGCTAGCAGGGCGGCGACTCGCCCGGAGATCGCGCAGTCAGTCGGCCC
The DNA here is from genome assembly GCF_963930625.1 of Muntiacus reevesi. NCBI lineage: Eukaryota > Metazoa > Chordata > Mammalia > Artiodactyla > Cervidae > Muntiacus > Muntiacus reevesi. The sequence goes on along the minus strand of NC_089254.1, from coordinate 82,142,312 downwards.
CCGAGCCTCTGCGCTCGCCCTTCCCCGCATCCCCCGCCCGGCCGACAACCCTCCACCCATCCCACCGCCGCGGGCTCAGCCCGGCGCTCCGAGGTCTAGGGTGTGGGGCTTCAGAGGGTGGGGCTGAGTCCCCACGTCGCCCCCTCCCCAGTGCTGTGCAGAGAGACGCCGTGGGCGGGGGTCTCCTTTTCCCTTCAAGTACGACTCTCTGGACCCGCAAGAACCTTCCGGAAAGGCCGACGGCTCACTTGGCCCCGGAATTTCGCTGCAGATGGAGTCAAGCCTAGGGGCCTGGCAGACGCAAGGAGGAGCGGGGTGGCCCCCAGCCGCAGGGACAGCTCCGAAGTGCCCCACCCCCAAACTGGGAGCCCACCCGCACCCGGGTTTGGGCTGGAAGATGCTGCGGAGCGCACCTGCCTTCCTCCCTGTAAGGTTGAAGTAAGACATTTTAACGCAAAGCTCTGAGAACTGGGTTATCCAGAAGTCACAGGGACGGTCAACCACAGCCTCTATCCGGGTGCTATACGTGACCCTTTGAAGGGAGAAGGAGACCCTGGAGTGTGAGTTATGTATCTAGAGAAAGGAAGCTAGGCAACAATGCGATGTGTTTCCCCAGATGAAAAAGACCCCGATATAAAGAACTACCCAGAAGCGAAGGCACTGACAGCTTTATGGGGAACCGTAAAGCCACGACCTTAGAGCTAGAAAAACTTAGGTTTGAGTCCCAGCACCTACACGTTGTCCCCTCGTCCGAGCTCTTGTCCTTAGGCAAGTTACTTAAACTCTCTGTAAAGAAGGTAATTGTGAGAGTTAGAGACGTGTAAGAAGTCGTGGCCATTGTTAATTTTTTAAAAAAATGTATTTCTTTTTTGGCCATACCACGGGGCATGTGGAATCTTATTTCCCTGACCGGGGATTGAACCCGCAGCCTACTGCAGTGGAAGTGCAAAGTCTCAACGGATGGACCGTCAGGGAAGTCCCCTGTTAACTATTTCTGAATGTAGGAGTGGATTCAGAAGAAACTGTGGGAGGTCAGCCTCTGCCAACATACACGACCACTCTCCAACAGCCCAGTTCCTCCGGGTTGGTTCAGGGTCCTTCTTGATCACAGTCATTTCGGCGGACCTTTAGCCCGGTCCCTGGCATGTCCGTGGACTGGCTAGAACTGTCCAGTTCCAGGGTTATTTATACGGCCAGCGTGGTGGGAGGGGAGGAGACAGGGAGAGTCAAGTCGATTATCTCCAAAGAGCGCCAGCATTGCTCAGCCTTGCGGTTGGGAGGGGAGGCCGCTGGAGACGTGTCTTGGGGTCCACATGGGTATATTGTTAGCCAAGGCCTCCGAAACTGGATGGTTCCAATCTGGGGGTGTCAAACCACAAGCGAGGAATCCCAGGCCTCGGCCCTGTGCCCAGTAGGTTGAGTTCAGGAGACTTACAAGGACAAATTGCTGTTCATTAATGTTTTGCAAAGTTTAAGGAGGCTAGAAGGACGTCCTGAGTCAGCCCAGAGATGCTCTCACAGAAAGCGCTTGGAAAATACGAAGCGGCACCAAGAGAGAGGCAGAGGAGGTCAAAGGCCATCCCGACCTCGGCCTTCGTGACCTCAGCCTTGGCAGCCAAGTATAAACGGCAGCGTTGAGGATGACCGCCAGCACGGAGTCTTGCCCGGAGCGTTGAACTGACAGCTCTTGTAGGCTGTTGGATAAACGCCAATAGCGTGGAGACCCTGCGTGGGACGAGGGCGCGGTCCAGGGTCACAAACCAGGATGCCCGTGGTGGGGGAGACGCCAGCCCCGGATAATGCCGGGGCCAGGCACGCGGTGGCCTTGCGGAGGTAAAAACCGATCACTCACCAAATAGAAAGATTCCGAGCCCTGCTTCGTGCCAGGACTAGAGCTGCTTTTTTTTTTTTTTTTTTTAAATAGTGGAGGGATGTTCCTCGGGCCGTCAGTCCTTTAAGATATCCTGCTTGCACCTTTCTGAGTTACAGACCTAGGGAACACGATTTCATGGCCCCACCCCCAGCTTCCCACTCCGGAATGCCACGGTGACTTTTATCTCCCCTACTTTGCAATTTTCTATTAAAGTTAGCTTTATTTGTGTGCTTATTTGCAATGCAATTAAAAAATAAATCAACCAATAATCATATTCTAGATTTGTCTGAAATCTCCTTTCCTGTTGTCCATCCCTTGGATCAGCGGTTTTCTGGTCCGAGAGGAAGTGAAGAGTTGCTTTCAAACTCAATCTCCATCAGGCCCTGACACAGGCTTGTTTATGGAGCCTCTACACGGGTATGCACCTTTGCAAAAACTGAAAGTGGTGTGTTAAGTTCTTTTTCTACTTTGTCTATTCCAGTTTGCCTTTTTCTTTTCTCCCCCTCTCTTTTGTTAAAATAATTATTTATTTATCTATTCAGCTGCATTGGGTCTTAGTTACATCCTGCAGGATCTTCTGTTGCCGCCCACGGACTCTCCAGTTAGAGCATCCGGGCTCAGTAGTTGAGGCATGTGGGCTTAGTTGCTCCCTGGCCTGTGGAATCTTATTTCTCCCACCAGGGAATGAAACCCCTGCATTGTTGCAAGGCAGATTCCTAACCATTGGACCACTAGGGAAGTCCCTGGTTTGCCTTTTAACACCACCTCCTTTCTGACATCCAACTGGTAACACCGATCTTGGGTGTGACTGCCAGAAAGGAAACTTTAAATGCTGAAGTTTGTTGTTCAGGGTATTTCCTTAAAATGCCAAGGAAGCAAAACTAATTGTAACTTCGGAAGGAGATTTTGGTAGGGAGGTAGAAAAAAAAATTCATTAAAAAGGGTTATATTAGTAAAAGGTCAGAACTCAACAGGACTCGATTTCAAAAAGTCAAAAAGTGAAACCCAGAAATGCCAGGGGAGCAGCAGATTGTATCAGGGGAGGGCTTTTGTTAAGCACCCCTCCCCACTGCCCACATACACACCCAAAGCTGGGTAATAATTTTTTAAAAAATACATCAAAGTTGCTATATTGAAGAAGCTTATTTATAGTCATTTATTCAAACTGGGCAGTTTTGTTACACTGGGTGATTGCTAGGTGTGTTCTTTCATATCATTAGGACAGTCTATCAGAAATTTGATTAATTTTAGAAATGCATAACAGTTTCTAAAGAGATGAAATCTGCTTTAATCAAATCGGGGTTTTTGAAAAGCTTTTGTGAAAGGTTAATTCGCACATCTACAGAAGAAACTGTCCTCTGGGGAACTCAAGGCTGGATGTGGGAGAGCAGGCCCCCAAGGATAGGGAAAGTCCTCAAGGTTGTGAAGAAATAATTTAGCAAAAGGGATTCTTCAAGTGTATTTTAGCATGTCCCTGTCTATAACCAGAAAGCAAATCATTGAGCAGGACAGTTGTTTTAAAATACAGTTGTCTGAAGAACATTTGGGAAAAGTTTATAGCTTAACTTTTTAACAAGGTGATGGATAGCTTTTCATATGCAAAGTAGTTTTATTTTGAAATCTCTTTTCAATCTCAAAGCCTCCCAACAATAAAGTGGGCTTTGATTTAGTCCCATTTTACAGGAAAACAATTCAAGGCAAAGAGGAACTGCCACCATCCATTCTGGTTAACAAGGAGTCCACTAGCTGTGTGGCCCTCCACAAGCTGGCACTCCCTGGCTAGCAGGCCAAAGCAGGACGCCAAACTGGCATCATTTATTTCAGCCCTGAAAACGTCTGGGACACATTGGTAGGAGTACTTACAAAGAATAAGTTTCTTAGAGGGGAGGAAAGTTTCTCAATTTCAATGGCTAATTGAAGAAACTAGCTATAAAAGGATAGAAAGAAACAAAGAGGAGGAAAGAGGATTATTATTTACCCTTTATGGGGCAGCAGTGTGGTGGGGGCGCTTAGTGGAGGCAGAATTCACTGCATACTTGAAAAAGTAGATGTTTTCTCCTCTTAAGTTCCTGCCTATACAGGTTTAACTAAAAGCTTTAGAAATTAAAATAACTGTAAACTGCTAATGGGTTGGACTGAATGTTAGAGAATGTGGCCAACTTTGCACACAGGTTTTGCAGAGAAAGGGGAGGCTGAAATAACAGTCAGATGCAGGAAGGCAGAGATGGGAGAAAAAAGGCCTTTCCTCTTTCTCATTTCCAATGAAACCACCTCGGCAACTGAACAAGAGGGGAGCGTGCCGCTGCTCACCCGCAGACGGACTAGACTTGCCGGCCGGAAGCACTTGGCGGAGGCATAGACCAGTCCAAAGAGCACCTGCACCAGTACGCTCTCGCGCTAAAATAAGGGGGCACACTGGGATCCCACAAACCTTGTCCTTAGGTTTTCCTTTGCCCGGTGTTGCACAGGGCATCATTAAGAAAACGCCTCCAGCAGGGCTCCAGGATTTGAATTTGGGTGAGCTCCGGGACGGTGAGGGACAGGGAGGCCTGGCATGCTGCAGTCCAGAGGGGCGCCAAGAGTCATACACGACTGAGCGACTGAATAGCAGCAGCAGTTCCCAGTGGTGAAGAATCCACCTTCCAATGAAGGAGATGCAGGAGGCAGGGGTTCGATCCCTGGGTCAGAAAGATCCCCTGGCAAAAGGAATGGCTACCCACTCCAGTATTCTTGCCTGGAGAATACCATGGACAGAGGAGCCTGGCGGCCTGCAGTCTATGGGCTCCCAAAGAGTTGGATACCACCGAACCACTGAACACATACATCTGAGTTCAAATGCAGAAAGAAAATAACCTAATCCAAAAGATAAGACAGCAATTACATGTATTTTGTAGCTACTGTGTTTTGCGTTTGGGTCTTAGATTTATGTTGGTCAGGTGGAGCCAGGTTTGACAGTGGAATTTCCTATTAATATTAAAAGGTAGTGAATTTGCTTTACGGATAAAAGGTCCACGTTAGACAAATGAGGGGAACAGGTCCTTTGGAAAGTGAGGGACCCCAATTACTCTCATGTCCACTGCCTTTTGAACACAGCATACGCTCTCAATTTTTAGAACTCTTTTGCCATCAATGAGAAATCTAAATCAGCATCACTAAAGCCAATCTCTATTTCTCTCCCTTTTTTTCCCTCCCTCTCTGCCTTTCCTTTCAACACTGTTGTGAAACTTCAGTTACTCTCCCGCGTGAGCAAAAAGCTCAGGGAATGAGCGACTGTGCCAACACCGGGAACATATCCAGGCCCATGGTGCGAAAAACGGAATATGTGCTGTCGAATTATTATTTTTGTCCTTTAGGTTTACATCGACGCCCTTGTATTATGTAAATTTCTGAGAAGCTGTGAATCACAGGGTTAGACCGAAGAGGGTTCCCCCTCCACCCCCGCCTCCACTTGCAGCAGGAACCCGACCCCATTCAGCCTTTGAATGGTTCACAGCCTTGTTTCTTCCTCCCGCTTTTTACCCGGACCCAGCTTGCCTCCCCGCCCTCGACCTCGCGGGTCTGCAGAGAATCAGAGCCGCCCAGCCGTCCCAGGAGCCGCGGCGGGCCGCGTTCCGGACGTCAGCCGGCCGTCGAGGTCACCGCGGTTCGCGGAATGCGGTTTCTCTGCGGCCGAGGTCCGCGTGGACGCGGGCGGCGTAGCTTCGCGGGGTTTCCTGCAGCCTCTTCCTCTATGAGACCGAGGGGAAACTCCGAGGGCAGCAGCCCCACTGTTGGTGAAATTTAAAGGCTCAACAGAACTTAAAGAAGAGACGGTGGTAAGAGAAAAGGAAAAAATGACTTCCAAATTACTTCAAGCTAAGAAGGCAATGATTTAACCTAACATGGTAAAAGTTGTCAGATTCCTTAATGACGGATCAAGCCTCATCTTGGGATCTTCCTGGCGTGGGTGTTACAGCTCAACTCTTGGGAAAGGGTCAACAGCTGTGGGATCTGGTCTGAGAGAGGCTTTAGGGAGGGAGGTGGTGGGGATCGCAGAAGAGCGTCCGCCCCCACTGAGATGAGAATAGGGGGCCGGCCAGTGGCTGAGCGATTCCTCAGCTTCAGGGCTGGGGAAGCCCCCCGCAGGTGGCGGCGGGGGCGTTGGGCTCTGTGGACAGCCGTCCCATCTCCTCATTTGAAGAGGGGAGAAAAAAAGAGGGGCTTGACAGGGGAGAGTTCAGGACCCGGAATAAAAGGGCAAATTGGAGGGTGGGTGCAAAATGGTAAGGTAGAAGGAAATTATCTTAAAACAGGAGAATCTAGTTGGAAAATTCCCTCGCATTCCCCAGGACCGTCAGAAGACACGAACGAATTCTAAGCTCAAGCAACAGGGCCCGAAAGGATTCTTCGTGGGGGCGGGGAGGGGGGCTACAAAAATACAGTACAGGACAATGGACTGAAAGGTTTTAGGGGGAGAACTCAGAGGTATCCCCTCCCCACCGTCTCCATATAAAATTGGCTTAAGATAGTGTTCGCCGGGAAACTCAAAATGACGGGCAAAACTAATAAAAAGATGCTCTAGTTCCTTCTTGGGCGTGTCACCGCGTCAGGCTTATTTTCTTTCACCTGACAACTAGATTCAATGACCCTTCAGTTACACTCTGAGTCGTCAAAGCAAATCTATTAGCAAATGTTCTGTTCAAAAACTTTACAAACACGATTTCTCTGCCATCTGTTAACGCGGTCTTTAAACCCGATCCAGCACCCCCTCCCCCTCCCGAAACCCTTTGGAGGTTTTGGAGGACCCCCCCCCCTTCTCGCAGCCTTGGGGGGCGGAGGGAGGGCAGCCGCTGCAGGATCCGCTGGGGTGCGCGGGGAGAGGGAGGAGCGTGATCGCGCCCGGGAGGGGCCGCGGGGCCCCCGGGGCTGGTGGTGGTCCCCAGGGCCCGAGGTTGGAGGGATCAGGTCGGCGAGCGCGCGGCGCTGGCTGACCCGGCACCCCGGAGGACGAACCGGGGCCGCGGAGTCGGCTGGACCGGCACCGGCACCGCGCGGCGGGCGGGGAGGGAGGGTCGAGCGGTCGGAGCGGCGCCCCAGCTCCCGGCCCCCTCCTGGAGGCCGGAGCCGCCGCCCCCAGGCCTCTCCAAGGCCACCGCGCGGAGCCCGGCCGCCCTCGGTCTCGCTAACGTCATTTGAACTGTTTGGGGCTCCTGAGCAAGAGCCAGTGAGTGGAGACTCCGGCCGGGGAGAGTGGGTCAGCTTTTGTGTTTCACTTCGGGCTTCTATCGCCTGGCTCAGCTCCGGCCTGTATATCGGGAGTGAGGCCGGCACCCGAGCTCCCACGCCCGCACCGGGAGGCAGTCCCCTTCGGAGGCCGGGGCGGGGGGCGCCAAGGCACCGCCGAGACGGTGATGGAGGCCCAGGCACCCGAGCGCTGAAGGTCGGCGCCGGACGCTCCGACGGCCGGGGTCCCGGGAAGTAACAATTTATAAACGACTCTCAGAAAGTTCTTTCTCGCCCAAAGATTGTGATTTACCTCGATTGCTTCTCCGTTTGCTAAGCTCGTTCATTGCTCTGTTATTTGAGTGGTCATGTCGACTTTTATTTCGTGAGAGATAAGGAGGAAACTTGGAAAATAAAAACCGCTCTAAACCTCGTGCGTAATATCAAGGAAAGATTCGCGTTGTGTGTTAAATACAGTTTTTATTTTGACCAAAAAAGCACCTTTAAAAAAATATCCCGACTGCGGCAAAACGCTCAGCGGTCAATTGCATAACCGTGCTATCAGTGCAGGACAAGAGCCTACTTGAGGTATCCTTCTTCTCATTGTTCACTTGCCGGGTTTCAGTAACATCGTTGTAAATTACCAGCAAAACTTTGCGTTTTTTGTTGCTTAACTTCTAGGCAGCTCCTCCAATACGTTGGAGAAATTGGGTTGCTTGTTTATAAACTTCATTTTCCATCAAGTCCAACCCTGAATCGCAGCCTGGTAGTCTGCAGGGAAAACAGCTCACAGGCCTGTGGGAACGGGTGAGAAAAAGCCCAGCGTTAGTGGAAGGGCAGAAGCAGACCCAGGGCAGGTATCCTGCCCGCTCATTACCAGCTCTCACCTTTGGGGCTCTTCATTTACTCTGACAAACTGACCTAGTATGCAAATGCTGTTTTGAGGGGAATAATTTCATTTGGTTTAAGGGAAACCCTAATATGAAAAAAAGAGTAACAACAAAGACCTAGGGATAAACAAGCCATTTCCCCACCCCTCCTCCCTCAAAAGAAAGGAGGGGTCTTCCAGTTAACTAACCTCCTAAACTCCTAACCTGTGATACTTACTGCCTTTCAAGTGCTTTATGAAATTAGCAGGAATTCCTTATTTGTTACCAAACTAACCAAAAGCAAAAGTAGAAGCCTTAAATCTGAACTCTTGGCCCATGTATTTGTTAATGTCCTGGAAAGTTAGCCCTCACTAATCAGAGGAACACAACAGACTTTCCTTGAACTCTGCAGACCCTTCCCATTTGTGTCCTATTCCATCTCCCGCCTCCATCACACACAAGAAATACAAAAGACCAGTCAGAGATAAAGACTGAGCAAAACTGTAGGAGAATTTATGAATGTTTTTCCTCCTCTAGAAAGAAGTACATTACCCCTGGTACTATTTATTAAATAGGAAAAAAGTGGGGATGAATCTAAATGCCTGGGAAAGTGTAAGAGGTCATCATCATAATCTCTTCTCTCTTTTTTAGCTTTCAATAACTAATAAGAAGCAAAAAGAAAGCTGAATAGTTGCTTTTGATTAAGAGGTGGGGGAGGTAAATGTTGGAAAGCCCTGAAAACCTTAAAAACCTTAAAAATGTGACTGGGGATGAAATAGTGCACTTGGTAGGAGGATGAATACATTATAGTATTTCCCAGTCTACTTTTCATTTTTTTAATATTCAGCAGTATTTTGTGACATCAAAGACGAAGAGGTTAAAGGTTGTGGATTATTTGGTAACTGATGGCTCTATTATATTGTCTTCTATTGCAGATTGCACTAATCATGACCCGTAATGGCATTTCCTTGTGACAGGTACGTAAATGAAAAGCCTGTGAACATTATGTAAGTTCTTGAAAAATATCAAGAACACGGGTTAGGAAGCATTGAGATGAAAATCAGATTCCCTAGAAAAAAGAAGAGAACTTTAAATTACTTTTGCAAAACAGAACTTTCTTCTTTTCTCAGAAAGTCTTAAGTTCGAGTTTGTTATCTGGTTTCTTCCTACCAAAGGTTTTTCTGCTTCCCTTACCCATCTCATGCAAGATAAACCACCCATTTGAAATTCACCTTCCATGAGGATTTAAAGTAGCCTTTCTGTGGCTGGGAAGGGGAGGGATACTTAATCGTCAGTTCTAGTGAGCAAAGGGGGATTATAGGATTCTCCAAGAAAATCCAAAGAAACCAAGTTTCTATTTTGCCATTGACAAAACAAACAGGTCTCCTTTGCATTCCTTTAACAGACAACTTTAAAGTGTTCAACTGTTATAGAAGCCTCTAAATTTGTCAAATAAGCTCTGCTTTCATCGGTACCGTTTTTGTTATTGTTATTTTCCAAATGTGCTTGGAAAAAACCCAAAGTACTGGATAAATTTGTTAATAAAATGGAAGAATTTGCTGAATGTTGTGCATTTTGTTTCAGAGTCCTAACTTAATAGAGATTTTTAAAAATTAACATATAGGTTAGTTTTTTTAGTGGAAAATATTCAGAGTGTTAGACTCATAAGACTTGGATTTATAAAGCACCTCCTCAGTCTTTAGGGTAAGGAAGATCCAGTCTAGTAAAGGACGGGTATAATTGCTACTTTGTGATATTTGTGTTACTCAAATGACACTATACTTTCACACAACGCTTATATGTGTGTCAAAAAGGCAAATCAGCAAGAGACCAGTGAAAAGCAAACCATTGAAATATTAACCCTACCAAACACATATACTTTAGCCAATAATTTTCCTTTATAGTTCAGTGTCCGATGAAGGAGAAATTTACCGGGGTCAAATCAAGGCTCTTTGCCGTTAAGGAGGAGGGAGTGGGGGAGGGGGAGAAGAGGGAGGGACACGCGACGAACGTAAAACAAACTGGTGGCATTCAGGCAAGGAGACAGGTAACGTTCCGGAAGCGGGTGAGTTGTACATGTCAGCTAAGCGCTCCAACGCTTTCCAGAGTCGGGCAGTTTCGTGCTTCTTTGCTTTTTCCTTTAAACCTGGCACTGCATCGGAGGCGTGCAGCAGTTGGGGGTGGGTGGGGTGGATTTTTCGATGTTGAGAACCGGCAGGTAGGAAAGGAAACCTGATCCGCCCCCAAAAGGCAGCAATTAAAGTCTTAACCGCGATCCATCTGTCGTGGGACCCCCACCCCCACTCTCCCTTAGCAAAACGGTCCGGCGCTCTTTGTCTGAGCAGGGGAGAAGACACAGGTTCGGCGGCCCCAACAGCAAATGGAAAGACAGTTTCCAGCCTGGGCACACCCTGGGTGACGGGGCTTGTTGGGCCGAGGACCGCTCCAAAGTGCCCCCGGGGGCGTGGTGCGTCTTCCGGGACCCCGGCCCGCGCTCTGCGCTCGCCCCATTCTGCACTTCTCTACCGCGGCATCTGTCCTCTCAGCCCGGCGCCACCTCGAGACCTGAAACCCGGCACTTGCAGGCCTAGTGGCTGAGGCCGGTCGCATCTGGACCTTCCCCCCACCTGGCCCTTCGGCTACCTTCAACTTCCAATAGGACTCACGCCTCCTCCCCCATCTCCTTAGCAATTGGGCTTCCCCCACCCCCCTCGCCCCCATCCAGCCAGCTGCTCTGCTTCGCGGTTGGGCATCTCTCTGGCTCTCCCAGCCCAGACTCTCTCGGTTTCCACTCTCCTTGGCCCGCCGGGCAGAGACGGGATAGATCCCCCCAAAAGGACAGAGGGAGTGGCCCCTAGCTTCTGCGGGGCAATGGGGTAGGAAAAATGAACTGTTTTGGAGTATTTTGAGGTCAATTTCCTCTGCTTGGGGTCCAACTTTGCATTCGGTGTGTAATTGATCAGCAGCTCAACAATTCCAGGGTTTCTAGTCTGCTCGCATCCAGCTTCCCACCGCCGACCCTTTCCATCGCTCCTGCTGGAAGAGGACGCCCACGCCCGCTTGGCCCGATGTCTGGCACCCGCCACCACCCGTTCTACACGCACCCATTCGGGGTAACTCACCAGGTAGATGGCATCCGGCGCTGCTGCGGGTGGCCACTCACAAGGGCTTGCAGGCCGCGAGACCCGGGAGCTGGCATCTCTGCGCTGTTCCTCTGCCTCCCGGCGCGAGCTCCCGCCTCCCACGTCCCTCCGGTGCAGCAGCTAGTGCTTGCTGGGCACTAGCACATCTGGCCGCAAGGCTAAGCTCTGCACGATCGCAGGCTGGCCAAGGGGAGCGACCAGGACCGTGCGCACCGCTGCGGCCGGAGCGCTCCTGGCCGCGCCCGCCTGAGCGGTGAGAATCCGCGCTGCCGGAGTCGCTGGCCCGGGAGTCTTCCGGGAACGCTCCTTACGCTCGGCAACAACTCCCGGGGAGTTTTGGCCCAGGCGCCACACCCGGAGCGCGCTGGGAAGAGAGGCGTTGCAGGACTTAGGCTCCAAGCGCTCTCTCCGAGGCGGAAGCGCGGATAAGGTCACTCCCGGAGCGCAGGCAGGTCGCTGTGCTCATCGTCCCCATTTGCCCCCCTGCACACTCACCCTGGCTGTCGCCCGCGCTTCTTTGGGGAGGCGTGCGGACACCAGCAGTCAGAAGATTGGAGGGGGGAATCAATAAGATTGCTTCCCTTCTCTGCCCAACAGTTATTTTAAATGCTCCGAGAGAGCTCTAGCTCAGCGCAGGTACTTAAAAAGACTAGTTCCGGGAGAGCGCGCGCGTATATTTGTGTGTGAGGCGGACGGGAGTGGGCTCGGTCCTAGTCGAGATTTCTTTTGATGCGACTCCCGCTTATTCCCTGCCACCCCTCCTTAACTTTGTGGATGGAGCATGTCTTTCCCAAGCTTTTGTCATGGCATCGCACTTACAAAACCACAAACACAAAACAAGCCTCCGAAGGCCTTTAATTCTCAGGGGCATTTAGGGAGGCCAGTTACCTGCTGGCGTCTTCCAAATGGTCCAGAGTTGGTTCGGGCCGCGGAGACTTCGGGATTCCGGGAGCCCTCGGTTCCTTGCCCCAGAGAAAGAGAGAGACTGCGGAGGAGGCGCGGATCCCACCCGGGTCCAGCACCGGCCGGGAGGAACCACGCGGGGAAGGCTAGGATTTCGCTGCCGGAGGCTTCCTGGCCGTGGCTTTCTAGAGCCTGGCGTTTGATAAATATAGCCTGGCGTTTGCCCCTGAATTAGAGTCTGTTTCCTTATTTAGCCCTTGCACAATGATTTTAGATGATGTCATTTAGAGCTAAACGAGAAAATTGATCTCAGATTTGCTTGGCCTCTAAAGCCTGGTTAAGCAGATTGAGAATTAAAAAGAGAGGAAAAAGCAAAGGTGGGGGGGGGGCGGGTGGAGGAGCCTGAAGTGTGCGCCCAAGAGTGTGTGCGCGGAGGGGAGGGCCCGCCGCGCGGAGGAGAGCGCCCCCGCCTCTTCTGGGCGGGGGAACCTCACTCACCAATGAAAAGTAGTCACTGACTGCCGAGGGGGAAAAAAAAGTTTTCCTGTTGACTGTTGGAAGCGAACTGAGCAATTATCTAGTTTACCTTCTCCTCTTGGAAGTTAACGATTGGCGAGATCTTGGCTGCGTTATTGACACAACACTTTCTATTGATAGAAATAAGTAGTGATTGTCCCCGAGTCATTGGTGCGCCAAGAACTCTGCGATGGGCTGGCAGGAGTCCATTGGGCTGGGCAGGCAGGTTCGGCTGGTGATGCTGGGGAGGAGGAGGAAGAGGCTGCTGGTGGTGATGGTGCCCGTCCCCCTCTCCGCAGGTCTGTGACAAGCAGGGAACGAGGCAACGACGGCGCAACCCGGCCCCGGCTGACGACGGACGCTGGCGACTCCGACATGGACAGTAGCTGCCACAACGCGACTGCCAAAATGTTAGCGACTGCTCCAGCCCGGGGCAACGTGATGAACACCTCCAAACCCTTGGCTTTCTCCATCGAAAGAATCATGGCACGCACCCCCGAGCCCAAAGCCCTGCCCGTCCCCCACTTCCTGCAGGGAGCCATGCCCAAAGGGGACCCCAAGCACTCGCTGCATCTTAACTCGTCGATCCCCTGCATGATTCCCTTCGTGCCTGTGGCGTACGACACGAGCCCCAAGACGGGGATGACGGGCTCGGAGCCCCGGAAGGCGAGTCTGGAGACTCCGGGGGCCCCGGCCGGAACACCCGCGGAGCCCGCGTTCAGCTGCAGCGACCTGCTCAACTGCGCGCTGAGCCTCAAGAGTGACCTGGCCCGCGACGCGCTGCCGCTGCAGCAGTACAAGCTGGTAAGGCCGCGGGTGGTCAACCATTCCTCTTTCCACGCCATGGGCGCCCTGTGCTACCTGAACCGAGGTGACGGCCCGTGCCACCCGGCGGCCGGCGTCAACATCCACCCGCTGGCCTCCTACTTTCTCAGTTCCCCTTTGCACCCGCAGCCAAAAACGTATTTAGCCGAAAGGAATAAACTGGTGGTCCCGTCGGTGGAGAAGTACCCCTCGGGAGTAGCTTTCAAAGACTTGTCTCAGGCTCAGCTGCAGCATTATATGAAAGAAAGCGCCCAGCTTCTGTCGGAAAAAATAGCATTCAAAACCTCTGACTTCAGCCGAGGCTCTCCTAACACCAAACCCAAAGTTTTCACTTGCGAAGTGTGTGGAAAGGCAAGTACTTGGGGGGGGGGGGGGTGGCGGGGGGCGGTAAGTCTTCCTTCCTTCCTTCTAAGTTTATTTTGTAATTATTTGTATACACTTGCTAGAATGTTATCACCTCCTTCCCTTTCCTCTGCCCGGGGTGTTCTCCAAGGGCTGTTTGGGCTAACCTGTTGTACTTGTGTTTAATTTTAAGGTCTTTAACGCGCACTATAACTTAACCCGTCACATGCCGGTGCACACAGGAGCCAGACCCTTCGTTTGCAAAGTGTGTGGAAAGGGCTTCAGGCAAGCGAGCACCCTGTGCAGACACAAGATCATTCACACCCAGGTGTGTTCAACTGTGTCAATTTCACCTGGTTTGTTTCCGAACTGTTTTGTTTTTGTTTTAATGGCCGATAGACTCTTGCTCCTTACAGTTAAGGTTTGTTTGAAATGTGCCGGCTGGACGAGGGGGAAATGCCGGTACTGTTTGCCTTTGTTCTACTTAAAAGCATGAGGGAGAGAGCATGACAGTGTTTTGAGTTTTTCAGACTCCACTCACTAACAAAGTACCTTCACTTCCCTGCTTGTTTCTTCTTTCCGCTTAGGAAAAACCCCATAAATGTAACCAGTGTGGCAAAGCGTTTAATAGAAGTTCTACTTTAAACACGCATACCCGAATACACGCAGGTTACAAACCGTTTGTGTGTGAATTCTGTGGCAAAGGATTTCATCAAAAAGGTATGGAACCCAGGAGGCGTTGTCTTTCGCGGGAGTCTTTCCGAAAGCTCTCAGTTCTGGGGGCCGTTTTGGAAGATGTGTTTTAAGTGCATCTAGCTACCGGCGCGTGCGTTGCCTTTCCAACCTCCTACCCCTTAGTGGGATTAGACAAAGGCATGGCTCGTACACAGAGGGGGTATTTCTTTTTAACCTCCTGTTCTCGTTTTATAGAATTGGATTAATAACTATTGTATTGAAATGTGGCGGGAACGACTTCATGGTCGATATTTTAAAATAACTTCGGGCAGCCGAGTGCAGGTGGGCAGCTAAGTCCTGCCCAGGGCTGTCGGATCTGTGGCCCCCCTTCTCCCGCCTCCTGGTCCCTCCATCGTCTGCTCCTCCCTTTTCAAGCTCTTTTCAGGTCCACGTCCCTGTCGTTTGTCTGTTGCAGGGAATTACAAAAACCACAAGCTGACCCACAGCGGGGAGAAGCAGTTCAAGTGCAATATTTGCAACAAGGCTTTCCACCAGGTTTACAACCTCACGTTCCACATGCACACCCACAACGACAAGAAGCCCTTCACCTGCCCCACGTGCGGCAAGGGCTTCTGCCGGAACTTTGACCTCAAGAAGCACGTCCGGAAGCTACACGACAGCGGCCTGGGGCTGCCGCGCGCGTCGGCTGGGGAGCCAGGTGCGGACCCGTCGCCCCCTCTCCAGCCGCCGCCGCCGCCGGCGACGCTGCCGCCTCTGCCGCCGCCGCTGCCGCCCCCGGGGCCCCTGCAGCCTGGGCTCCATCCGGGCCACCAGTGATCAAGGCCAAAGTCTCTTCCCCACCCCAGCCGGGGTCCCCACTCCCGAGACAGCTGGCGAAATAGAGCTGGACCTCTCTACCCAAACTCGTCTGTAGAACCCAGGGCATGTTGGGCCCCACGCGTTAGCGCCAACCAGAAGCCTCTGAATCCCCCGGTCTTTTCGCCTCTTGCATGCACCTGCTACATGGTTTCGTGTATAATATGCTATATAGGCACTAACAATTATGAGAAAACTTGGGGGTTTGTTTGTGTTCTGATTTTTTTTTTAAGTTGGAAAGACTTTCATCTCGGGTGGAGAGATGGTGTTTCTTTTGTTTTTTAAAACAAATTTTCTGCTGTATTTATTGAGATCTGTATTATCCTACGCGGGGATGCTGCAACCGTTTTTATTTTATTATTGTATATATTCCCATTGTGTTGATTCTGCAATCTCGAAATGCCTGCCGATTGTTTATTACCATTTCCTCTTTCCCTGAGGTCAAAAAAAACTCTGTGTGTATGTTATATATACACGCATAGATGTGTGTGTCTGTTAAGACACATGCCACATTCATGAGCGCACATGCACATATGCACACATACACGTTAGATAAGGGTGGTTCATTATGGATGAATTTGAAGTTGAAATTTTGGTTTTGATTCTTGCACGTGAAAACTGATTCATTGACTGTTGGAAATAAATCCTTGGAACATGCTTATTTAATCAACAACCTTCAGGGCTCTGTTCCTGTTTTTCAGCTAGAGATCACTGATTCTGACCCCCTCAGCCTTCTTTTGTAAAATAGTCAACCATGGATTAGTACCCCCCAATGTTCTGAAAAATTCACCAAGAGCAAATAATAGTCTCTCCAAATAAGAGCAAATTGTTACAACTCTGGTAAACTAACGAAATTTGATTCAGTTCAAAGACAGAAGATGTGGAGCTTTCTAACAGGAGCACATCTTTGTCCTGGACCATCGGATGTGTTTGTGGTGCAAAGTTAAGTGAGAACAACATATCTAGAAGGTGCATGTAATAAGCATCTTCACACAGGATTACAAGGATGCCTTGTAGATGGGGGATCTATTGTTCATATCCCGAAGGCACATACTGACTTGTACACAGCTGGCAAAAGGAGCCTGCATGTTTTTATGTGTCTATGTATGTTTGTAGACGAATATACCTCCATTCAAGGAGGAAACATGGATGAAAACCAAACTGTGGCGGGTGCCAGGTCCTTGAAATGCTTCAAGTGTTAATCAGCAGCTCCGCTGTGAGCTTGGGCTCTGGTGTTTTCTAACTGCAAGTCTCTCCTGTTTTCTTGCCAAAACAGTGAAACAACTGCTAAAGACTTTAATTAAGAGGGGTAATTAGTTCAGATTTATCAAAGCCGGGTTGTTATACTATTAGCTGCTCAGTAGAAGCTGCCAGACAAGCTCCCAGCCCAGCCCAGCCATCCCGCTGCAGCGGGGCCACCTCCAGGGAGAGAGGCTGGGGTGGGGGTGGGTAGTGGGCAGCAAGGGTCCTCGTAGTCCCGGGAGCCTCGGGGTGCCTCTCGGCCCCTCCCTCGGCCTGGCGCTCCGGGCAGGCCAGGCTACGATGCAGAATCCACCGCGGATCCTCACCAAGAGCTTAGGATCTCCTCCCGCACCGGGGCAGGGCGGTCTTCCCGGCCCTCCTAGTACCTCGAGGGCCCCAAGAGAGGTGCGGGAAAGGAGTTTTATCTTTTGATCTGGCCTCTTTTTTGTAAGCCTTGGGGGGCGCTGAAGGAAATGCGGCGACAGACTTGAGGAAGGGAAGATCGGCAGGGGGCACCTCCCCGGCAAGGCGGCGAGTTCCTTGGCAACCAGAGACCCACATTTTCAGGTAGTGGAAGGATTGACGGCTTCCAGGATCCCTTGGCGGTCCAAGAGTCAGAGAGGTGGTAGAAACCCTGGGTGAGGCGACCACCGACCAGTGGGTGAGCAGGTCCCACAGGACACCCTAGACAAGTTCTACTGGACCCCTCTCGGGTTGGGAAGCCCAAGACCCCGGGCACGGAGTGGACAGCAGAGCTTCCGAGAGTCAGGAATTCTTGGTTCCACGTGCAGAGGTCGGGTCTGGATTTCTCAGCCCTTGATCTGGGACGCACACCCTTCGTCACCCCATCACCCCCAGGGCACTGGGACTCTGAAGTCCCAATCCGGCAATCTGGAAATCGAACCCCAAACTTTCTCTTTTCTTGACCTCCCCACACCTCACCTTATCCTTTGCTGAGACTAGATCCCTGTTAGATTTAACTTCAGAAAGAGATGGAGAGTTTTGAAACTCCATAGGTGGGTAAATTCTGAATCTGCGAAGCTGGCAGAATGGCCATTCCCCTTGAATATCGCAGCCAAGTGGAAAATCTTGTCCGAGCTGCTGGCCACATTCCCTCAGAGCTGCCTGAACCCCAGGGAGCTTGGGGGGAAAGTCTTCTAGCTTATGGGCATCCACTGTTTCTGAGGTGGCTTAGCCGAATATTGAAAGCATTTGTTCTCTTCAGGTACACAGAATGAAGTCAGAGGTCATTATAAAGGGCAGAAAATGGCCTTTGCCTCTTGAATTTATTCTCAATAAGTATTTGCACTTATTCTCAAAATCAGGATGTAATTCTCCCAGACTTTCAAGGTTACACAATTTTACTGGTGGAAAAGAAAATGAGCATATTTGAAGAAAATTGCTAAGTCATAAAACACTTATAGTTAGGAAGTACTTCTAAGTGGTCCTCCCATCTTTTAGCCCCTGCCAGTGTACCTTGACTTGTGTTGAAAAATAAGTTATCTAGGGAAGGATAGAATTGGTCTGCTGAGGGGGGCCGAGGTATAGAGGATCTGTTATTGTAATCTGGAATGGCCTTTTGCAGGTCTGATTTGGGATGGGGCAGCCATTCCAGACAAGACAGGCAATGGAACTGTTGTCTGTCTGGTCACAGGTTTCAGTAGCCTAAAGTAGTGATGATTAAGTAGGAGAAGCCAGAAGGAAATTCTCAAAACTAAGCACTCAGGAGAACTACTTGTCAGGAGGTGAATTATCGATGAACTTTGATTTATGACAAAGCTGTTAGAACTCACTGAACATCAAGGAGAATCTCTTTAAAGACAGGATGAGCTTAGAGATGAGCTTAGAGATTAGTTGGAGTGGTGGCGGCTGGAGGAGGGGGTGTTGAAAATTGATGAAAAGGGCTACTTAGCTAATAGTCAATAGAAGACCTTACAGTTCTCCCACTTCCAACAGATATTAAAAGGTGCCCCTTCACTATCTAACCTGAATGTTTGTGTTTGTGTGTGCTTATATAAATGTCTGTTTTCATTCATGAGATAGGCACCCCAATGGTGTGCATCGCAAATTGACTCATATCCCAATCCACTTTCTTTAACCAGCAAATTCTCTTCTTTATGAAGAAGAATGGCCAGTGTTCAGATTATCTGCAGAAGGAAACGGTTTATCTTCAACTCTCAGCTGGAGTTATTAATAACTTTGGGTATGAGGGAAGGCGGCCCATCAGACTGCAGGAACCAGTTTTAGAAAGTTACTGATCTGGGGCCTTATGTTTTATTCAGTTTGGGAAAACAGAATGTAGAATGGAATTAATAAGATAAGTAGTTAACGCCTACCAATTTTATTTTAACCCAGATCCCAAATTCTGATTTCTAATAATCTCAAAGGATATAAAATGTTCCAACTTTAAAAAATTTAGTTTGAGAACAAGTTGTTATTGTGCAAGATTAGGACTGAAGTGTCAGTTTTTCAATAGTAAATGAAAACATTTTTTATATGTTCATGAAGTTTGCAGGTTAGTGAGTTTCTTGTAGAACTTTGCTCCTGTCTAAATGTGAAAGGAATGAATCCACAAGGTGCAATGGAATCTAATTTCCAGAAATGTGAGCACTATTTAATAATTGCCCCTTAGTTAGTGGTAGATAAGTCAGAAATCATAATTTTGTTAGATATGGTGACAAAGCATTGACTAAATTATAACTGTAATGGAACATTTTGTCTCTGCAAAATATTTATCTCCAAATATATACTATAAATTACAAATGATCTCAAATTCAAAATTAGGGTTTTTTTTCTTATAGAAACATTTTTTGTCACTTTATAAACCATTTTAATAAGTAAAACCTTTATGATGCATAAAGTTTTTTATTTTAAGGGATCATGACTTGCTCTGTTACAAACAATATATTTTCAAAAGCATGAAAATTAAACACAAACCTAAATCTCAGTGAATAAGAGTATGAAGTTGTTGTCTTGTCCCAGAAAACTTTGCCTTTTTCTATATTTTTGCCAGAAACACATGTTACTTTCACACAAGAAATTGCTTCCATTAGATTAATTAAAGACCAAAAAAATCATATTTGCAATTATAAGATACCTTATTATAGATTTCATTGTTTCTAGAAGTCTATTCATATGTCCATTCCAGCTCTAGGCAGACTAAAAACAAAGATACATTCATCAACACACTGGTCATTTGTATTCTCTTGGTGTTGAAGCAATTGCCAGTTCAAGCCAGGATAGGTTACTTACTCCAGGCAATAAAGAGAAAGCTTGGTTTTTAAATGACCTCAACAGGAAAATCTACCTCTGCTATTATATTTTTTCTGCTTGTATTGTGACATGTTGCCCATAATGAACTTTGAAGAAAAGTCAAAATCCATCATGCATTTGACCATTCAAATATCACAAATAACTATACACATTTTCTGTTCCAGTTCAAGGTGATTTTGGTGTCAAATGAACTCATATTGCTATTGGTCTTATGAAGATCAAGTTACTAAATAAAAATGAAACAAAATTCTGTCAATAGAAATCTCCAGGGCTAATATTTTGCTGTCAAAAAAACAAATGTTGTTCGTGGGTACAAAGCTATGGGAGTAGGGAGAGACAGCATCATGTACCAGTTCCTCACTCAAGCTACAAATCTATTTCCCAGTGAAGGACAGATTTCCAGTCTGATTGAATGCTCTTCTTCTTGATAGCAGTAATATACATTTTTGTGGGAGAAATATAAAAGTTCAGACCAATGCGGAACCCTTGAAGCGTAGTAGCAAATATTGAGATGTCTCTTGATAGCCCACATAGAAATGTAACTGGAGGAGAAACTGGCAAACCGCTCCAGTATTCCTGCCTGGGAAATCCCATGGACAGAGGAGCCTGGTGGGCTCCAGTCCATAGGGTTGCAAAGACTTGGGCGTGACTGAGCACATGTGCATGCATAGAAATGTACTTTGTCAGTTAAATGTGAACAAAACCTGGAACTGGTGAAACATTCCACACATGTAAATTTTTTACACAAATTTCTGAATAAGATTCGCATTTTAAAAAATTTCGGATAGAACTAAAGTTTGGAAGAAACATCTATAGAACAAACAGCTTAGTTTCTTCAACAAACAGTAGTAAGAGAGAGTGGGGAGGGAGAGCTGGAAAAAGAGAAGCAAGTGGTACGGGGACCTATAGAAAGGCTGAGGGCAAGGAGGAAAAGGATGAGGACAAGGAGGAAGAAACCTATCACTTAAAAGAGATTTTAAAAAAGCTTATTTTTAATGTGGACCATTTTTTTTTAAGTCTTTATCAAATTTGTTACAATATTACTTCTGTTTTATGTTTTAGCTTTTTGGCCCAAAGGTGTGAAGGATCTTAGCTCCCCCACCAGGGATTGAACCTGTAGGTTGCAAGGGGAAGTCTTAACCACTGGACCACCAGGTAAATCCCAAAAGTGATTTTAAAGATGGTTGCTATATTTTTAACATAGCTATTTAACAGTTGTTAAAATAGCTGCTATTAATAATCAATTGCTACATGTAAATCTTATTTCAACCCCAAATTAATGAAATAAACTGTAAAAATGAAAATCATTTGTAACATCTGAGACAACTGCAAATTTGAACACAGTTTAATAAAATTAACAAATCATGTTCACTTTTTGAGATATGAAAAAAGAATAGTAGTTTTATTTTAAAAAATGGTTCTATAAGAACTGTATTCAATGATTTAAGGGTAAAGTGATATCTGGAATTTGCTTTAAAATAATGCAGGAGAAAAGAAGGGGTATAAGTACAGATGAATAACATTGGCCATGAATTTTTTTTGATGCTGGGTAATGCTAAACAATACTATATTATACATTCTGAATACTTTGATTAAGTTTAAATTTTCACTTAAAAATATTTTACAGTAAGTTGTATCATAAAACATTCTCTCTCTAAACACTCCTATTCCTATCACCTGAAAGCATTAATTTTGTATATTGAGTAATGCATTAATTGTTTATGCTGTTCTTTTTAGTCTGATTCTAGCATTAATATCATTGCAATATAAAACCTTAAACATTTTGTAGAATTAAATAATTCTACAAAAAAGCAATTAAATAACTGTCAGTTTATGGAAGAGAATGTAAAGGAAGAGAACCACTGAATCTCCTACTCTCTTGAGAAGTAAAATATGAGAGTAAATGACAATTGAGGGATTATATTGGTTAAGATATTTGAGATAGAAGAAATATATAAAAGCAAGGGTTAAATGAAAAGCAGTACAGAAAAGGGAAACCTCAGCATTGTGTAGACACTCAGTTCCAAGAAAACCAAAACTAAAACTCGGTGTTCATTCATTATTTCATTGATTCATTCAAAATGCTCACTTACTTTTGTATCACATGAAATTTTCAGGCTAAGAAATTTTACAGTAAGAAAATGGGGCTAGTAAGTACCCAATGAGTACAAAGAAATTTGCAATGCCTAAAATGCCTAAGAAACCCAATGCATATAATTGGTGTTATCCATCATATATATCTTACAAATAGTTGAGAAAAGAAGAGATGCTAAAGGCAAAGGAGAGAAGGAAAGATATACCCATTTGAATGCAGAGTTCCAAAGAATAGCAAGAATACATAAGAAAGCCTTCTTCAGCGATCAATGCAAAGAAATAGAGGAAAATAATAGAATGGGAAAGACTAGAGAGCTCTTCAAGAAGATGAGAGATACCAAGAGAACATTTCATGCAAAGATGGGCCCAATAAAGGACAGAAATGGTATGGACCTAACAGAAGCAAAAGATATTAAGAAGAGGTGGCAACAATACAGTGAAAAACTATACAAAAAAGATCTTCATGACCCAGACAACCACGATGGTATGATCACACCTAGAGCCAGACATCCTGGAATGTGAAGTCAAGTGGGCCTTAGGGCGCATCACTTCGAACAAAGCTAGTGGAGGTGATGGAATCCCAGTTGAGCTATTCCAAATCCTAAAAGATGATGCTGTGAAAGTGCTGCAATCAATATGCCAGCACATTTGAAAAACTCACCAGTGGCCACAGGACTGGAAAAAGTCAGTTTTCATTCATCCCCAAGAAAGGCAAAGCCAAAGAACACTCAAACTACCACACAGTTGCACTCATCTCACACGCTAGTAAAGCAATGCTCAAAGTTCTCCAAGCCGGGCTTCAACGGTATGCGAACTGTGAACTTCCAGATGTTCAAGCTGAATTTGGAAAAGGCAGAGGAACCAGAGATCAAATTGCCAAAATGCTGGATCATCGAAAAAGCAAGAGAATACCAGAAAAACACCTACTTCTGCTTTATTAATTATGCCAAAGCCTTTGTGTAGATCACAGCAAACTGGAATATTCTTGCTGCTGCTGCTGCTAAGTCACTTCTATCATGTCTGACTCTGTGCTACGCCATAGACGGCAGCCCAACAGGCTCCTCTGTCCATGGGATTGTCCAGGCAAGAATACTGGAGTGGGTTGCCATTTCCTTGTGCAAGGCGTGCATGCATGCTAAGTCACTTCAACCGTCTCCAACTCTGTGCGATGCTATGGACAGCAGCCCACCAGGCTCCTCTGTCCACGGGATTCTCTAGGCAAGAATACTGGAGTGGATCGCCATTTCCTTCTCCAGGGAATATTCTTAAAGAGATGAAAATACCAAACCACCTGACCCACCTCCTGAGAAATCTATATTCAGGTCAAGAAGCAACAGTTAGAACCGGACATGGAGCAACAGACTGGTTCCAAATCAGGAAAGGAGTACATCAAGGCTGTATATTGTCACTCTGCTTATTTAACTTATATGCAGAGTACATCATGTGTAATGATGGGTTAGATGAAGCACAAGCTGGAATCAAGATTGCTGGGAGAAATATCCATAACCTCAGATATGCAGATGACACCACCCTTATGGCAGAAAGTAAAGAAGAACTAAAGAGGCTCCTGATGAAAGTTAAAGAGGAGAGTGAAAAAGTTGGCTTAAAGCTCAACATTCATAAAACTAAGATAATGACATCTGGTTCCATCACTTCATGGCAAATAGATGGGGAAACAGTGGAAACAGTGACAGGCTTTATTTTAGGGGGGGCTCCAAAATCACTGCAGATGGTGACAGCAGCCATGAAATTAAAAAACACTTGCTCCTTGGAAGAAAAGCTATGACCAACCTAGACAGCATATTGAAAATCAGAAACATTACTTTGTCCGTCTAGTCAAAGCTATGGTTTTTTCCAGCAGTCACGTGTGAATGTGAGAGTTGAACTATAAAGAAAGCTGAATGCTGAAGAATTGATGCTTTTGAACTGTGGTGTTGAAGAAGACTCTTGAGAGTCCCTTGGACTGCAAGGAGATCCAACCAGTCCATCCTAAAGGAGATCAGTCCTAAATATTCCTTGGAGGGATTGATGAGGTAGCTGAAACTACAATCCTTTGGCCACCTGATGTGAAGAACTGACTCATTGGAAAAGACCCTGATGCTGGGAAAGACTGAAGGCAGGAGGAGAAGGAGACAACAAAGGATGAGATGACAGGATGGTATCACCGACTCAATGGATATGAGTGTGAGTAAACTCTGGGAGTTAGTGATGGACAGAGAGGCCTGGTGTGCTGCAGTCCATGGGGTTGCAAAGAGTCAGACATGACCAAGTAACTGAACTGAACTGAAGAATTTTCCACAGTTTTTTTGTGATTTACACAGGCAGCTGAGCAGTCATGGAAAAAAATACATATGGCTCATACCTCTTACCTTAACCAAGGGAAATTGCAAAAGAACAAATATTTAGATGAAAAATATGTAACCATAAAAGAAATAGAAGAAATTATGGAATATTTTTTAATACTCACATAGTGAGGATAACTCTCTAAGTGTGGCAACAAATTCAGAATACATTAAAGAGATGTTGATAAACTAACCTCATAAATATTAAAAAAATGC
This sequence comes from Muntiacus reevesi, assembly GCF_963930625.1. Taxonomy (NCBI): domain Eukaryota; kingdom Metazoa; phylum Chordata; class Mammalia; order Artiodactyla; family Cervidae; genus Muntiacus; species Muntiacus reevesi. Next base: position 82,117,921 of record NC_089254.1, on the reverse strand, counting down.
ACATCTAAAAAAAATTAAGCAAAGTCAAAAGGAAATCACAAACTGGGAGAATGTTTGCAACTTAAAAACCAAACATAGAGCAAGTATTTTCGCTGTATGAAGGAGAATTCCTGACACATTTGTTATGAAAAGGATGTACCTAACAAGTGTTTATAGAAAGAGTTCTTTAAAAAGAACATACAAATGTTTGGTAAACATCAGAAGGTGTTCAACCTCACTGTATTAAGATAATTGTAGATGAAAACTTCAATGAAGCAATTTTCACCTATCTCATTAGCAAAGATTTAGCTCACTTTGTTGGTGAGGTTTGTGGAAACAGGCGCTCAGGCATTACTGGTGGTAGTTTAAACTGATACAATATGGGTGGAGGGCAATTTGACAATATCATTCCAATTATGGGTTGCACATCCCCTTTGACACCACAATTCTACTTCTATGACTTTATCTCTTATTTGGAAAATTCTTATTATATACTTTATTTCAGCATAATTTATCAGAGGAGAGACTAAAACAACTTGTATATCTATGCCTAGAACTAGGTTAAATTTGCTGTACTTTATTCATATAATAAAAACCATGAAACCATCAAAAAATGAGAAAGGACTTCAGAATATGGTTGGAATTTTACAAAGTTAAGTTTAAAAAAACATGGTTTTACAAATATCATATATTGATGCATATATATGGAATCTAGAAAAATAGCACTGATGAACCTGTTTGCAGGGATGGAGTGGAGATGACGCAGACCTAGAGAACGGACTTGTGGAGACAGTGGGGGAAGAAGAGGGTAGGACAAATTGAGACAGTAGCACTGACATATATACATTATCATGTGAAAAATAGCTAGCTAGTGGGAAACTGCTATATAACACAGGGAGTCCAACCTGGTGCTCTATTATGACCTTGAGGAGTGGGATAGGAGGTGAGAGGAAGGCTCATGAAGGAGAGGTATATGTATACCTATATATCAACTCAGTTCAGTCGCTCATTCGTGTTCAACTCTTTGTGACCCCATGGACCGCAGCACACCAGGTCTCCCTGTCCATCACCAACTCCCAGAGTTTACTCAAACTCATATCCATTGAGTCGGTGATGCCATCCAACTATCTCATCTTCTGTTGTCTCCTTCTCCTCCTGCCTTCAGTCTTTCCCAGCATCAGGGTCTTTTCCAAGGAGTCAGCTCTTTGCATCAGGTGGTCAAAGGATTGGAGTTTCAGCTTCAACATCAGTCCTTCCAAAGAACATTCAGGACTGATCTCCTTTAGGATGGACTGGTTGGATCTCCTTGCAGTCCAAGGGACTCTCAAGAGTCTTCTCCAACACCACAGTTCAAAAGCATCAATTCTTCAGCACTCAGCTTTCTTTATAGTCCAACTCTCACATCCATACATGACCACTGGAAAAACTATAACCTTGACTAGAATGACCTTTGTTGGCAAAGTAATGTCTCTGCTTTTTAACATGCTGTCTAGAATGGTCATAACTTTCCTTCCAAGGAGTAAGCATCTTTTAATTTCATGGCTACAGTCACCATCTGCAGTGATTTTGGAACTCAAAAAATAAAATCAGTCACTGTTTCCCCAACTATTTGCCATGAAGTGATGGGACTGAATGCCATGATCTTAGTTTTCTGAATGCTAAGCTTTAAGCCAACTTTTTCACTCTCCTGTTTTACTTTCATCAAAAGGCTCTTTAGTTCTTCAATTTCTGCCATAAGGGTGGTATCATCTGCATCTCTGAAGTTATTGATATTTCTCCCAGCAATTTTGATTCCAGTTTGTGCTTAATCCAGCCCAATGTTTCTCATGATATACTCTGCATATAAGTTAAATAAGCAGGGTGACAGTATACAGCCTTGACGTACTCCTTTTCCTATTTGGAACTTCCATGTCCCATTCTAACTGTTGCTTCCTGACCTGCATTCAGATTTCTTAGGAGGCAGGTCAGATGGTCTGGTATACCCATCTCTTGAAGAATTTCACTCTCCAGAGGAGAGTGAAAAAATTGGCTTAAAGCTCAACATTGAGAAAACTAAGATAATGGCATCTGGTTCCGTCACTTCATGGCAAATAGATGTGGAAACAGTGACAGACTTTATTTTTGGGGGGGCTCCAAAATGTCTCTGCTTTTTAATATGCTGTCTAGGTTGGTCATAACTTTTCTTCCAAGGAGCAAACGTCTTTTAATTTCATGGCTGCAGTCACCATCTGCAGTGATTTTGGAGCCCCCCAAAATGAAGTCTCTCACTGCTTCCATTGTTTCCCCATCTATTTGCCATGAAGTGACAGGACCGGATGCCATGATCTTAGTTTCTGAATGTTGAGTTTAAGCCAACTTTTTCACTCTCTTCTTTCACTTTCTTCAACAGGCTCTTTAATTCTTCTTCACTTTCTGCCATAAGGGTCGTGTCTTCTGCATATCTGAGGTTATAGATATTTCTCCAAGCAATCTTGATTCCAGCTTGTGCTTCATCCAGCCCAGCATTTCTCATGATATACTCTGCATATAAGTTAAATTAGCAGGGTAACAATATACAGCCTTGGGACATACTCCTGTCCTGATTTGCAACCAGTCTGTTGTTCCATGTCCAGTTCTAACTGTTGCTTCCTGACCTGCATACAGGTTTCTCAAGAGGCAGGTCAGATGGTCTGGTATTCCCATCTCTTTCAGAATTTTCCAGTTTGTGGTGATCCACACAGTCAAAGTCTTTGACTTGGTCAATATAGCAGAAGTAGATGTTTTTCTGGAACTCTCTTGCTTTTTCAATGATCCAACTGATATAAGTTAAGTATGCCAATAAAAACTGATAAAGAAAAGAGAGAAAATGGGAGTGGCCCTGTGTACTAATCAAGATTTCTGAGAAGAACCCACAAACCTGGATCTGTAGATCTGAAAAGAAAAGGAATTTATTGAGTAGGAATCATTTGGCTTGAAGAAAAGCATGTACAGATTCAGCTTCTGAGACAAGACTAATGTGCAGATATGAGTAGAAGTTTTATAACAGATTTCTGTTGGGTTATGCCTCATAGAGGAAAAACTTAATTCACAGTAGTGGGGTTTTCTGTGCCAACAGTGAGGGGTTGCTGTCTGCCTGTTGAAAGAAGTCAGTCTGCTGTGACATTTTGAAGGTGGAAAAATTTCTGGCTAGTGCTGCAAGTCTTACTTGTCTGTCATATGAAAATCTGGTGGTTGGAAAAATCTCCATTTTATGGATGTGGGAAGAAAGTTCAGGATGAATTATATTTTTACATTGGCTTGTAAATAGATTCTGAACCAGCATCGAGTCTAGATAATGCATCCATAAGAGTCAAGGCATTTCTGTTTGACCATGACACTGCTGTAGAATCATAACCTGTTAACCAGTGTATTACTTTCTACCTATGAAACTATTTTGAAAAGAAAATTCTTTTCTAGTTATCCAGCCTTGTAATTAAATAATTTTGAATAGCCAAAAAAAAAAAAAAAAAAAAGGAATCATTTGGCTTACAGATCCTATTGCTCACAGTTTGGGTTACAGAGTTTTGAACTAAACTCAGGCAGAAACACAGGGAGGCAAGGCATAGCCAGGGTTCTGCCTAGGATGCTGTCAGAGGCACGATTGTGCTAGGCACTTGACTCCATCACAGCCATGGGTCCCTGTGCTAATATCTCAGAACAATGAATCCCAGCCAGAAATACCATGTTGACCTCTCAGAGAATGGTGTTTGGGTGTTTACTCCACTCATCTGCCTAAGCTTCCCCAGATTAGAGATTCAAGGCTCATCAGAAAGCCTTCAAAAATGAGTTACAAAAGATCTTTCTTTCTTTCCCCACAGCAACAGTCTATGCAGACTGGTAGAGTAGGTTGAAGAGTAGCATTTGAAGGAGAACCCTGGTGATGAAACACATTTTTCTCCTATTTGGCCACCTGAGTTACCCTCATCATTTTCATTTGATTTAGCCAGAAATACATTCCAAGAAAGTTTTCCCTAGGGGTATTGGGAACTAATTTTTTGTTTTGTTTTGTTCCAGGAGCAATTAAAAATAGGTTATTAAAATAGACTCATATGATAAGAAAATAAAGTTAAAAGCAAACAGATGAGAAAATGAAGGCAGGAAACATAAAATCAAGCCTGGATTAGGTTTAGCACCTGGAACTTACAGCCAGATCTTATTGGCTTCCTGGCACAGAGACACTAATTTTGTTTTATGCATTCAAAAAGCAAACATGAAAAGAGAGAACTCATCAGAGTCATGATCGACTATATCTATAGGAAGATAATGTCGGGAAGAAATATACTATGATGGTAGTGAGACACGGTAGGATTTGCCCCAGGTAGGCCTTCCTAGAGAGAAGACACTGAAAGGATGCAGTGAATTTCATCCTCAAAAATGTCTGAGTAAACACTCAACTCTTAAAAATTGTTTTGCGTAGTTTTGCTCAGCCTGGGCCATTGGCAAAATGTCACAGTACAGCTGAGGGGCCTAGCAGTTTGACTATTGAAGTATAATTTATTGAAGTATTGAAGTATAATTTATATATTATATAAATACTCATCTAAAGCATACACTCAGATTTTTAAAAGTGAATCCATAGGGTTATGTAATCGTTACTAAAACTGCTGAGAACAATTTTGTCCCCACAAAAATAAACCCCAGCCCTACAGGTGGTGACTCGTTTTTTCCCTCACCTCCCAATCCCTGGCATTCTCTGCCCTGCTGCACCTGGGGAAGCTCTTCTACCCTACGGATGGGGGATGCGTGGGGGAAGGTGCATACTCTGGGGCCTGGAATCTCTAGTTTCTGCAGCTGGGCCTGGGAGAAGGGGATGAGAAGCACAGACAACTTGCATCTTCCAGGGGGATGCCAGTACTTTAGACTGGGAGCTGGGGCTGGGGGTGGAAGAGAGGGTAACACCTCCCGTCTTCACTGTATCTGCCTGCAATAGAGCACCCAGGGACCCAGGATTGAGCTTCTGTATCGTGGAGCTAAGGGTGGGGTGATAAGGAACTGGGCCATGGTTCAACAGCCCCTGACTCTCAGTTATTGCAAGATTTGGTTCATTTTCTTAAATGAATGTTTCTGCACTTGTCGTGTACCCTGAAGAATAATTTCCAGAGATTTTAAGTGATTATTTTGTATCTACATCTATATATGTGTATGTAATACATATATAATTTAATGTATTTGTTGTTGCTTAATCATGTCATACCCATTGTAACCCTATGGGCTGTGGCCCATCAGGCTCCTTCTGTCCATGGAATTCTCCAGGCAAAAATACTGAAGTGGGTTGCCATTTCCTTCTCCAGGGGATCTTCCTGACTCAGGGACTAAACCCTCATCTACTGCATTGGCAGGCGGATTCTTTACCGAGTCACATGGGAAGCCCAATTTAGTATATACAACATAATAATTTAATAGTATGTTACATAAGCATATATAAAATATATAGTTTTTACCAGTTAGATTGTTGTTTTGCTGGAGAACAGGACTTCTGAACTCTTTATTCCCACACTCTGAAAGTTCTAAACAGCCTTTTTCTTTGTCTTTCTTAAGATATTTCTCCAGTACGTCAAAGGTGAAATAATCACGCCTAAATCGTCTGCCAAATCCTCTCTTATTTGCTCCATAACCCCCAAACTGGTGTTCTCTTAGCCTCTTCAACACGAAGACAAACATGATAACTCTCCAGTATGGGAGGGTCCTCAAAAAATCAAAAACAGAACTACCGTATGATCCAGCAATCCCACTTCTGGGTATATGTCTAAAGGAAATGGAAATTACTATCACAAAAAAATTTGCACTCCTATGTCCATTGCAACATTATTCACAACAACCAAGATATAGAAATAACCTAAGTGTCCATCAATAGATGAATGAATAAAAAAGATACTATATATATATATATATATATATATATATATGAATATTACTCAGCTTTAAAAGAAGGAAACTCCATCATTTGCAATGGCATGAATGAAGCCAGGGGACAATATGCTAAATGAAATAATCCAGTCAAGGAAAGATGAATACTGTATGGTATAATTTATCTGTGCAATCTAAAAAAAAAAAAAAATTGAACTCACAGTAACAGAGAGGAGAATGGTGATTACCAAGGCTATAGAGTGGGTGGAAAATGGAAGTGCTGGTCAAAGGGTACAAACTTTCAGTTATAAAATACAATAAGTTCTGGAGACATAACATACAATGTAATGATTATAATTAGTATATTACATCCTTGAAACTTACTAAGTGCTCATGTGTTCTCACCACACACAAAAAAAACTACTGTATCAGGTGATGGACATGTGAGTTAGCTTGATTGCAGAGATCAGTTCACAATGTATACGTTTATCAAAACATGATGTTGTACAACCTAAAAGTGTATGATTTTATTTGTTAATCATGCCTCTATAAAGTGGAAGGGAAAAAGTCTCAGACTTATAATCAAAGATGGACATCACCAGTGCTTTCGAGAAATATCTAGTTTCTCAGAAGTGGATGAAAATAGAAAGTTCCCAATTGCAACCTTTCAAAAGCAGCCAAGTAGTTTCTCACTATCCTTCTATTTGTGACACTAAAGTACAGACATACTGATAACTTCCTTGGTGGGGAATCCAGGATAGGGAGAGCTCAGTGGCTGACACCCCGCAAGCTTGCATCCAGCCTGCTTAAAATCTTAGCCTTGAGACCATTCAGTCCTGCTGTTCTCTCACCCCTCATCCCCTGCCATAGTCAAAATACAAGTCTACCTGGTCAATTTGCTCTTACACAAAGTCATCCTCATACTTCAAGTCATTCATCAATTCCAACAATCTTCTTCATCCAGATCCTCAGCATTTTCACAGCTAGCATGACTTTAGCCACATGCTTGTCAGCATTTTCAACATCCTAGTCTCCTTCTATCTCATTGTACTTCCACTTCAAACCGCAGCCTTGAGTCAATTCATATTCCTGTTTTCTGTCTTACTACACAGTTTGCTAAAGTGCTGCTGAAGAAAACCACAAAACTGAGTGGATTAATGCCACGGTACACACCTGGTTTCAATCTCAGCTGGAGAGTTCCACCTCCCTGAAGGCAAAGTAGCTACATAAATTATTTGGAAATTTTCTGCATGAGAGATTTATTTTTCCCCATTTGTTTATTTATTTAACCACACACACACACACATATATACACACATACATATATATGTATATATGTATCAGTATCGGCTGATGGATGTTTATTTTATACTTTGGGTTATAATAAAACATCACTTTATTTTTTGCTCAGATTGTCTTAGCTTTGGTCATTTGAAGTTCTTTCAGTTGGCTCTTGGGTCCTTTTGACACATAATCCCATTACTGTTAGTGTGTGTATGTGTGTGTGTACCTGTCTGTGTATGTGTATTTGAGTACTTTCTTACAGTGGTACTGCAAGATGTTCCAGGCATTAGCTAGGACCTCTAGAACATTATTGAAGAAGAATGGTAAAACAGAATATCCTTACCTTGTTCCAAGTTTTAGGGGTAAAGCATCCAGTTGCTCATCAGTAGATTTGATGTTAGCTGTAGATTTATTCAGAGAAGGCGATAACACCCCACTCCAGTACTCTTGCCTGGAAAATCCCATGGACGGAGGAGCCTGGTAGGCTGCAGTCCATGGGGTCACTAGGAGTCGGACACGACTGAGCGACTTCACTTTCACTTTTTACTTTCATGCAGTGGAGAAGGAAATGGCAACCCACTCTGGTGTTCTTGCCTGGAGAATCCCAGGGGCGGGGGAGCCTGGTGGGCTGCGGTCTATGGGGTCACAGAGTCGGACACAACTGAAGTGACTTAGCAGCAGCAGCAGCAGCAGTAGATTTATTAAAGATAGTACTTATCAGGTTGAGTAAGTTCTTCTCTGTTCCTAGTTTGCTGAGAATTATTACTAATGGGTGTTGGATACTGCCAAATGCTCCTTCTGCATTAACTGGAATGATCATATAATTTTTCTCTTTTAGACTTTGACATGGTGGGTTGCAAGGGCTTCTCAGGTGGTTCAGTGGTAAAAAAATCCACTTGCCAATACAGGAGATGCAAGAGACCTGGGTTTGATCCCTGAGTTGGGAAGATCCGCTGGAACAGGAAATGGCAACCCGCTCCAGTATTCTTGCCTGAGAAATTCCATGGGCAGAGGAGCCTTGAGGACTGCAGTTCCTGGGGTCGCAAAGAGTCAGACCTGACTGATCACACACGCATGCATGGTGGATTACATTAATTGATTTTTTAATGTTGGGTCAGCCTTAGATACTTGAACCAAGTCCCACTTGGCTGTGGTGTATAATTCTTTCTATACATTATTGGGTTTATGCAAATATGAATAAAAATATCTCTTCCATTAAGGAATCTTATAGTCAATTAGGGAGAAATAAGCAGGTACACCCTTAAATATAATGCAAGCTGGAGCATAGCAAGTATTCTAGAAGAAGGGGAAATTCTCCAGGTTTTTAATGGAGGGAAAGGTCACATCTGGTTTGGAGGAGTTCGGAGACCCAGCTGTGCAAAATGTGGCTAACGTAGAATCAGAAATTGAGGCCTGGAAGAAACTTTTGGATCACCTAATTCAGACCCTTTCCTTCTCTTACAAATGAAGTTGTGTGTTGTCTCTCTCTCTCTCCCTAAATAAAGAGATGGAATCTGATCTGACTTACCCCATCTCTATGTCAGTAAGTTTTCCTCTGCCTCACACAGCCACCCGCTTAAATAGGTAACATAAATCTTGACTTTTAAGTAGCCTATTTAGAAAATAATCATGGCTGTTCCTTTGAATTTCCTCATTCCTTTAATAAAAAGACGACTGAAGGCACTAGGTGGGTATGGAATTGCCTAATTCTGCAATTGAGTAACTCAGTCGTGTTCTCGTGTTCTCGGGCCTCAGACCTATGAAACCAAACAAAGAAAACATAATCCCCTTCTGCTACAATCTGGAGCTCCCCTGCTCCTCCCCGAGGGAGGGAGGTGATGCCCCGGCTGACGCAGCCATTACTGTGAGTTCTTTGCACCGACTTGCCTTTAACATGTAAGTTAGTTTTATTTTTTTCTAGACTTGGGCCAACTTTTTCCCCAAAAGAATTTTACAGAGAAACTTAAGTTGAAGTTCACCTGTGTTTAATGTTTGCAATTTAAAGAGGTAAAGTTCACTTTGCCCTAAGGGCATTTTAAATAAGGAATTTCTTTATTCTGAGAAGTATATATGTTTAAAGGCTGTGCAAAATGAAAACAGCCTGTATATTACTTGCTTTACAGTATTGCCGAAAATGGGGCTCTTCCTATCAGAGCCGTGTGCAGTAGTAGATGGATATTTCTCATCTTGGTATTTTTGATAAATATCATCTTGATGATATTTCTCATCTCATCCCATCTCACATAGAGAATTAATTTTCCTGAAATAGCAATGATAATACTGAAGATGATGACAATGATCATGTCTAATATTTGTACTTAACCTTACAATGTGTCCAGTACTTTGTGGAGATGATTTTATTGAATCCTCTCAACCTAATTTTGCCTTAGATAAGTAATTTGCCCAAGGTGGCAGAGTTAGGAAGAGGCTAAGCCAATATTTTAGTTGCGGTATATCTGACACAAAGCCTTCAGGTTTTGCTACAGTGCACTAGTAGTCCATTGCCACTTATTGTTATCCCTTATCAACCCAGGTCCTTGGAGAGCACCCATTTCCCCTCCCCAACACGCTCACTCATTCACCTCCATGGCCTCTGTGGCTTCCGACTAGATTATCGTGACATTTAAATTCCTCCACAAAGTGCCTCCTCTATAACTGCTTCCGCATGGGAACCCTTCTATCCCACCAAAGAAGTTACTTCCTGCTCCCCCCTCCCCATAAAGTTTCCCCTTAGTTCAAACAGCTCCTTTCAGCCTCCATGCTCCCCCCACTTCCCCCACCCTCGCCTCCTCACCACCTGTCTACATTCTAGCTGGGTCAGTGCAAAAGAAAAATTTCCAAGGATGGAGAGAAGCTAGGCAGTGGGTGGCTGAGCCCAAGGTGAAATAAAATAATGTTTTCTTTTATTGATTTACCAATGTTTGTCTTTTTAATTTCTGGAGAGCCTCAACTGCATGCAAAAATGTTAATAGGAGTTGAAGGTCTCTTATTCATACAGTTCCAATCTATTCTGCAAATAAAAAGCAGTGAAAATGATTCGGATATGAATAATCCCCCCCAAACCTTTACTTATTGAAATGGAGCAGAGCTAATTACCAGGTTGGAAAATCTGCATCCACACAATTTGCTAGTCTCACAAACATAATTTTCTTTAGAATGAATAGAAAATATTTGCTCTTTTAAAAGCTGTTGTGAATGGTGGGACCGTGTTCTTTCTGTCTGCAGAAATGTGGCTGCACCATTCACTGCTATTGCTCCTCAGAGTGAGCGATTTCTCTCCCTACCCCTGGCCTGTCCAGCGCCGTGGGGCTCAGCACATGTTAAACTCCTATCTGTATCCATCTCAGCGTGGTGATCTGTGTGTACTCTTGGTCATCGTGTCCACTGGGGAATGTCAATGTGATCGTGGTAGTTTGGGTATTTGTCATCTCTACCTGCAAGATGACTTCACATTCATATGCAAGTTGGGAGGATAAAGATAACCTGTCACAACTCAGGGGTTTATTTAACCACTTCACTTTTCTTTATTTCGCTGAGAGTGGGAGGAAATTTTCATTGGAGCTGCTCTGAAAAGGGGGTGGAACGAGCGTTGTTTGTCTGTGAGCCCTAGGAACCATCTGGAATACACATGAGATTCGTTTTCTGTCATTGTCTCTCCCAACCATGAGGCTGTTGTTCCAGGTGTGTGAAGTGCCTGTAGGGCTTATGTTTAATACTTGATTTTCATTATGCCCAACAGCTTGGTCCTTTATTCTCTGAGGGATGTGTTTTCAATACCACAGGAGATTTCTTTATACCCAATCAAATGAATCTTTACAAACAGCTCAACTGGTATAAGGGCTCAGGTGGGCTTAAGGGACCTACAAGAACAAGGTTGATGTGTAGGCCCAGGGGGTATTCAAAATGTGGCTTTATGTTAAAGGCATTTTGAATTTCTCTGTTCTGGTTTTCTAGGAAAACAAGCATTCCTCCTTCTGAAACTAAACAAGCCATACTAAACAAGTTCCTTGAAACTTGTATTGGAAAAAGAAGCAGCAGAGCACATATGCGGTACACAGTAAAGTCAATGAGGATGTTGTGGGAGACAGGAAATAAAGAAAAAAATTTAATGTCTTGAAAGGAAAAGATAAAAAAAAGATGATGTCTGTAGATGAATTTCTAGAAATGGATGAGACTGTGTTGTTCGGAATTAACACATTATCATTTTAAGATTTTTTTTTTTTTATGTAGACCATTTTTAAAGTATGTATGGAATTTATCACAATATTGTTTCTGTTTTATGCTTTGCTTTTTTGGCTTCAAGGCATATGAAATCTTAGCATCCCCAGGGATGGAACATGCAGCCCCTCCACTGGAAGGCAAAGTCTTACCACTGGACTGTCAGGGAAGTTCTCATATTATCTTTAAGATAGAAAATAAAACCAGTAAACAAAATAAATAAACATAGCTACATATGACAATAGCCACATATGACAATTCACCCATAGGTGAATTTTTGGAGTATAATTTTAAGTGAAAAGTACCCAGAGATTACATCTTGCATGACACCTTTAAAAAATCCTTTTCATTGTAACATATAATACACTAAAAATGAATACAGAGATTCTTTTATGTTTTAAGACAACCAAACAAAACTATATGCTATTAATAAATACAGTTGAGTTTAATATAATTATACCAAAAAGAAAGACAACAATGAACTCAAGTTTCAAGGTGAGAGGCAAGGACACAGGATAGGTGAGGATCTCATGTGGATGTGAGTTGTCATCATTTAAATTTTCTCTTAGATGGTGATTTCACAATTGTTTATTATATTATTGAAACCAATAAACTGACAAATGAACAATAAACAAATAAGAGCTTTTTACATATCACTGATAGAAGCCTGTTATGAATTTAGGATTATGGTTAGTGCAGTTATCTGCACTTGATGTCCAAAAAATAATTCTGACAAAGGAAAAGAGGAAAGAAATATATATTTGCCCTTTGAGTAATATACTCCAAGCATGGCTGCTCCCATACTGCACTATGTGTCTTTTTCCCCAATATTGCACATTAACTATTCACCTTGCCTTTAGATAGATAGATAGATCACTAGAGAACTCTCATTTCCATCAGCAAGCCTTTGGCAAACTACCCTCCTCTTGCAGCAGAGAAGTAGTGAGAAAAAAAATTGTTCTCAAGTGTTCCAGGCAAAAGCGCCCTCTACTTTCAGTTCGTGGAGTGACAGTCCTGCTAGGACCCTCACCAAGCCTATATTCTAGTATAGCTCTAGTCGAGGTGTATGTCTCCACCATCAGAAATAAGAGAACTAAAAAAAACAGGTTGAAAGTCTTCCCTGGTGGTTCAGTGGTAAAGAGTCCACGTCCAGTGCAGCGGATACAGGGGCGACTCCTGATCTGGGAAGATTCTACATGTGATGGGGCAACTAAGCCTGTGCGCCCCAACTCCTGAGATAGCGCTCTAGAGCCCATGAGCTGCACCTACTGATGCTGAGTGTCCTAGAGCCAGTACGCCACAAAAGAAGCCACCACAACGAGAAGCCTGCGAACCACAGCTAGAGAGTGGCCCCCGCTGGCCTCAACTAGAGAAAGCTTGCATAGCAACAAAGACCTAGCACTGTCAGAAATAAATACTTTTTAAAAAAGTTTCAAGATCAATAACTTGAGTTTCCAAACAGAACAAACAATCCTCCTTGCCTCCCACAAACTTTCTAAATGTAGAACTTTTAGTCCTGACTTATTTCACTGAGTTTTTAAATCCACTGTTTGCAAGTTAGGTTTCCTGGGAAACAGGCTGACTTGGAGATCACTGAGATGTGTTCTTGGGCATAACCTCTATCAAGATGTGAGGGAAGCAGGACTGGGCAGAGGGAGAAGTTGGACTGTTAACGCAGTCTAAGAGAAACCTCACCCGGGCCCACTGTGTGCTGTGAAGCTGGGATTAGTCTTCAGAGATGTCCTGAATGGAGGTGAGGGGGTTGAGCCTTCCAACACCCCTTCCCCAAGAGCAGCCCATATCCAAGATGGCTTTTCGGGAAGATTTTCCTGTAACCACTTTCTTTTGGGCACCTCTTCTCCCTCCAAGTGAGGAGAGAGTGACACTGCAGTCAATTTTTGTCCTGCGTGTATATTGAGCCAACTCATCTGTGACTGCAGCTTGACCTTTTGCCACCTCTGTCCTCAGGGCCTAAGCTAGCACTCAGCTACACATGTGAGCTGAGCAGGAAGCATCATTGCACCAGTAATGGATGTCACAGGAGTCTGGGCTGTTGGCTGGTACCGCTGACCGTGCCTCTGGCCTTGCTCAGACCCCATCTCTGATGCATCACTTCCATCTAGTTACCACTCATTCTCTCCTGCGGATGCCATGGCCTTACTCCAGAACTGTACATGTCTCATATTTCAATTCTTCCACAGCGGCTTGCCATAAATCCACACAACATCTTTTCCATCACGGATTCCTCTAGGACCATAGGGTCTGCTGGGTTATACAGCCCAGTGACAGGGTGCTTGTCCCACAGCCTAATCCTGCCCCAGGGCCCCTTACTTCTCTGGATCTCATTAAAAGCTGTCAACCTTCCAGATCACTCAGTAAATGGTTTGGGGCAGTATTTGCAAGTGCGAAATGTGCTGTCTCCAGAACCTAACGTGATAATCCTGGCATACCTCAGACCACTAAAATCTTAAACAACTTTTATTGATGTGGTTGACTTCTGAGTCTTCTTAAGGTTTATTTACTTATTGAAATGTATTGAATTTTGGCTATGCTGGATCTTTGTTGCTGTGTGAGCAATTCTCTAGCTGAAGCGAGAGGGAGTTACTCTCTGGCTGTGGTGCACGGGCTGCTCACTGTGGTGGCTTCTCTTGCTGGGGAGCACGCAGGCTCCAGGGTAAGCCGGCTTAAGGAGTTGAGGCTCCCGGACTGTGGAGCTCGGGCTCAATTGTTATGTCACTTGGGCTTAGTTGTCCCGAGGCATGTGGGGTCTCCCCAGATCAGGGATTGAACCTGTGTTACTACAGACTGATTCCAAATAGGAAAAGGAGTATGTCAAGGCTGTATATTGTCACCCTGCTTATTTAACTTATATGCAGAGTTCATCATGGGAAATGCTGGGCTGGAGGAAGCACAACCTGGAATCAAGATTGCCAGGAGAAATATCAATAAGCTCAGATATGCAGATGACATCACCCTTATGGCAGAAAGTGAAGAAGAACTAAAGAGACTCTTGATGAAAGTGAAAGAGGAGAGTGAAAAAGTTGGCCTAAAGCTCAACATTCAGAAAACCAAGATCATGGCATCTGGTCCCATCGCTTCATGGCAAATAGATGGGGAAACAGTGGCTGACTTTATTTTTTGGGGTTCCAAAATCACTGCAGATGGTGACTGTAGCCATGAAATTAAAAGACCCTTACTCCTTGGAAGGAAAGTTATGACCAACTTAGACAGCATGTTAAAAAGCAGAGACATTACTTTGCCAACAAAGGTCCGTCTAGTCAAGGCTATTGTTTTTCCAGTAGTCATGTATGGATGTGAGAGTTGGACTATAAAGAAAGCTGAGCACAGATGAATTGATGGTTTTGAACTGTGGTGTTGGAGAAGACTCTTGAAAGTCCCTTGGACTGCAAGGAGATCCAACCAGTCCATCCTAAAGGAGATCAGTCCTGAGTATTCACTGGAAGGACTGATGTTGAAGCTGAAACTCCAATATTTTGACCACCTGCTGGGAAGAGCTGCTCATTTGAGAAGACCCTGATGCTGGGAAAGATTGAAGGCAGGAGGAGAAGGGGATGACAGAGGATGAGGTGGTTGGATGGCAACATCGACTCGATGGACGTGAGTTTGGGTAAACTCCGGGAGTTGGTGATGGACAGGGAGGCCTGACGTGCTGCGGTTCATGGGGTTGCAAAGAGTCAGAAATGACTGAGCGACTGAACTGAACTGAACTTCCTGCATTGGCAGGCAGATTCTTTACCACTGAGCCACCAGGGAAGTCCCATAACGTCTATTTTAAATCTTTCGGAATACAGGTGCTTACCCAAACTTTCAACATACTAGCTAATTTTGCTCCTCTGTTTCAATTATCATGATAACATTGGTGGAGTGGCCAATGGCATGTCCTGACCTAGAACTCTTTTAGAAAACTTTGCAAACAATTCCCCGAAGAGGTTTTACTAATTTTTCACTCCCACTTGGTGCTATGTGGGAGGATCAATTGGTCCACATTCTCATTAGAATTTGATAGGGCATACTCGTTGACTTTAGACATTCTAACAGGTGGGATATGGTACCTCATTGTGGTTTTAATTTGTACTTTCCTAATGATTAGTGGTTCTTCTTTTTCTGGCCATGCCACACGGCCTGTGGGAATCTCAGTTCCCCACCAGAGATTGCAACTGGGCGCTCAGTGAAAGCCCTGAGTTCTGACCACTGGACCACCAGGGAATTCCCCTAATAATTAATGATTTTGAACACCTTTTCTATATAGGCTATACCTATATTTTCTATTATCAAGTGTCTGTTCAAGTCTTTTGCCCATTTTAAAAAAGGGGAGGATTTTTTTTCTTTTTATTGTTGGTTTGTAGTAGTTGCTAAAAATATATCAAGGTCATGATTTCTTTTTTAAAGCATATCCCCAAAATACCATGGCCTGACTATTAATTTTTAAAGGTGATTTTAATGAGCAGAACTTTTTTTTTTTTTTAACAAAATCTAAACTATTATTTTTTCTTTTACGATGAATGTTTTTTGTGATTTGAGAAAACTTTTCCTACTACAAATTCATGAAGATATATGCCTATATTTTCTGCTAAAAGTTTTATGGATTTAGCTTTTACATTTAGGTCTATGATCTATCTCAAGTTAATTTTTGTGTGTGGTTGCACAGGGGTAGAGGTCCATTTTTTTATATATGTTTATCCCCTTCCAGAATAATTTGTTAAAAAGACTTCCTTTTCCCATTGAATTGACCACACGTGTGTTTATCTGTTTCTGGACTCTATTCTGTTTCATTGATATATTCATTGATGCTTAGGTCAATTAAACGTTTAATAAATGTATTATTTTTGTAGCTATAAAGCCAGTGAGTCAGGCAGAATAAGTTCTTTATTTTGTCCTTCTTTTAAAATATGACTTTGGATATTCCAGGTCCTTTGCATTTTCGTATACATTTTAGAATCAGTATGTATATTTCTGTAAAATTCCTTCCTGGAATTTTGACTGGGATAGCATTGCATTTGGAGAGAGAGGAAATATTATGATATTGAATCCTTCAATCCATAAATGGGTTATGTCTTTTCATTTGTATATGTCTTCTTTAATTTCTTTCAGCAATGTTTTCTATCAATAGTTTCCAATGTTGGTATATTTTGTACTGTTTGTTGGATTTATTCCTAGTTATATGGTGTTTTTGATGGACTTTCAAATTATATTTTTTAAAAGTACTTTTAAAATGTTTTGGATTACAATCTATTTTTGCATCCTGACCTTTTATTCAACCAAATTAATAAATTCCTCAGTACAAGTAATTTTTAGTAGCATTATTTATTAGCATTTTATTTTATTAGTGGTTTTATTAGTACTTTGGGAAGATGAAATTGGGTTTTCTATGTGTATTTGCACATTATTTGAGAGTAGTGGGCTTCTCTGATAGCTCAGTTGGTAAAGAATCTGACTTTCACTCACTGAGAGTAGTGATGAGTATGCTTCCTCCTTTCTAATATTTATGCCCTTCATCTTTTTTTTTTTTTTTTTCGCTTTGTAACATTGGCTAGAACTTGCATAACAATATTGAATGGAAGAAGTGAGACCAGACATTCTGCAACATTCCCCGTATTAGTGAAAAAGAGGTTAGTGTTTCACATTATGTACAGCATTAGCATTAGCGATAGATAGTATTTTATGAATGTCCTTTATCAAGAGGAAATGCCCTTATCTTTTTTTTCAATTCTAATTATTATTGCAGTCATCATTTCTTTACAAGTTTGTGTTAGTTTTTGCTGTACGGCAAAGTGAGTCAGTTATACATGTACATAGATGCCCTTTTTTGGATTTCCTTCCTGTTTAGGTCACTGCAGAGCCCTGAGCAGAGTTCCCTGTGCTGTAACGCAGGTTCTCATTAGTTATCTCTTTTGTACATAATAGTGTATATATGTCAGTCCCGGGGTCTCCCGATCCACCCCACTCCTCCTCCCCCTCCTTGGTGTCCATGCATTTGTTGTCTACTTCTGTGTCTCTAGGAAATGTCCTTCTCTTTCTAGCATGGTTAAGAGTTTCTATCATTAGTATATTTTTTTCCCATGCATTAAGACATCAAATACTTTCTCACCATCTATTAATGTGACAATATGTTTTATCACCTCACAATGTGCCTTCAAATAGTATTGTATTACCTTGTGAAAAAGTGTAATAAGTACTTCTATTCCTTCTCCTGACACGTGTTCTCTTATTCTTTTATATTTTATTTTTATATAGTCTATAACCCCTGCATTATCGGTTATTGTTTTTCATAATCAAGTCTTTTCAGTAAATTATATATATACATATATATATTATTTTTTCGTTCCCATCCTCATATTCCGTGCTCCATTTGACAGTATTTTCCTTTAGCCTGAGAAACTTCTCTCCATGTTTCTTGTAAAGGTCTACTGGAGACAAAATTTCTCAAGTGGTCGCTAATGAGAATGACTTTACTTCATCTTCATTTTTGAAGGATAATTCTGCTGGAAATGGAATTTTAGGCTAGGAATTTTTTTCTTCCAGTATTTTAAAGTTTGTTTGTTTGTTTTTATTCTCTTTTGGCCCTTTTCACCAGCTTTTCTATTGTTTCTGATGAGAAGTAAATCATAATCCACACCAGTTGTTTGCTTTTTTTTCTTTTGGTTGATTTTTCAGATCCTCTCTTTGTCTCTATTTTTTCAGCAGCTTAACTTATACATGTGTGTGTGTGTTTTGTACTCGACTTGTGGTCACTAAACTGCTTGGATCCATGATTTGATGTATTTTATGATTTGAGAGAAAAATTACTGTTATTTCTTTGAATATTTCTTCTGATCCTTTTCTTACTGTTTTATTTTTGGTGCTCCATTTATATGTATATTTGACTCCATTTATGTTTATTGTCCCAGACGTTTGAGATGTTCTGTTTTATTTTTCACCTTTTTTCTCTTTGCATTTCAATACAAATAATTTTTATTGATTTATCTTCAAGTTTGGGGCTTCCCTAGTGGCTCAGTGGTAAAGAATCTGCCTGCAGTGTAGGGTCGGGAAGATCCCCTGGAGAGGAAAGTGGCAACCTACCCCAGTATTCTTGCCTGGAAAACCCCATGGACAGAGGAGCTTGTCAGGCTACAGTCCATGGAGTCACAAGGGTTGGACTTGATTTAGCCACTAAACCATCATTTTCAAGTTTACTTATTTTTCCTCTGTAGTACCCAGTGTGCTATTAAGACTATTTCTTGAATTCTTTTTAAAAAAATTAAATTAATTTACTTTTATTGAAGCTTCAGTTCAGTTCAGTTCAGTCGCTCAGTCGTGTCCAACTCTTTGCGACCCCATGAATCACATCACGCCAGGCCTCCCTGTCCATCACCAGCTCCCGGAGTTTACTCAAACTCATGCCCATCGAGTAGGTGATGCCATCCAGCTTATTGATGCTTAGTTGACCGATATTGCTTGAATTCTTAATTTTGATTCATATTTTTCATTTTTAGTGATTTTATTTAATTTTTATTTACAGTTCCATCTCTCTTCTAAAATTCTCCATCTATATATGTATACATAATGTCTTCTATACCACGTCTTTTGGACATTTATCATAGCTACTTTAAAATCACTATGTTATAATTATGGGATATTTTACGACCTAAGATATCTGTTAATCTGTTTCTATTCACTGTTTTCCTCTCTTGGCCATAGATGGCATTTTTTTTGTTTTTTCTTGTGTCTTACATAGTTTGATTGTGTGGTCAGATATTACATATGTGTAAGAGAATAGTAGACATTGAAGTAAATGATATGATGATCCCATCTTTTCTGGCAGGCTACTGGTATGAACACTAAGGTAATCTCATCTATAACTGAAATGAATCTCAACTTTGTTGCAGCTTTACTTTCAGTTCACCTCTGGTTTAAATATTTTGGGGGGCAACATCAGGACTTTTCTTCAGCAGTGCTTCGTTTCTGAGAGGAAAGTGAAAGTGTTAATCACTCAGTCGTGTCCGACTCTTTGTGGCTCCACGGGCTGTAGCCCACCAGGCTTCTGTGGCATGGGGATTCTCCAGGTAAGAATACTGGAGTTGATAACCATTCCCTTTTCCAGGGGATCTTCCCAACCCAGGGATCAAACGTGGGTCTCCTGCGTTGCAGGCAGATTCTTTACATCTGAGTTACCAAGGTAGCCCCTTTATCAAATTCTGGAGATCTTTGTGCTCTAAAGCCTAGTTGTCAGCTTTTTGGGTTGTTGAAGAGCACTTTGGGGGATTTTTCTCTTGACTCCCCTGCATGTAACCAATCTTTTTGTGTATCATCCCACTGTACTGGGTGAAAACCTGTAGGAAAATTGGGGTAGGCATGGACTCACTCTTGGCTTGGGATCCTCAGGGTTCCAATCCATACATGCTGCCACCAGAAGCTTGCTGAAAGTTCAACTGGTCACTCTTTACCACTGCCAAGAGTGCCTTCCACCTCTTCCCTCTGCTCTGCAAGAGATGGAAGGAACTCATTACCATGTTTTTTAGTTTGCTTTGTTTTTTATGTGTAGTCGTTCTCTGACGACACATGATTTAGTGACGACAAATAATAAAGCCATGATTGAGTGTCATGATAAATAAGACCTGATTTAGTGTCATGGCTTTTTCTCATTGTTGTTTTTTTTTTTTTTGCAGATGGTTAGCTTTTTCAGCTGGTTGACAATAGGGTTGGAACAGTGGTCTCTTGTTACTTTCTATATTCTAACTGCAAGTGGTATTCTCTTGCTTTTTGTCCACTATGTCAGCGAGAAAAAGGGAAGATTCAGAAGCTTCTACCTGGAGTTCGTCTCTGCAACATTTTTATCCTGCATGTCAAAGAATTACTATGTTAGTTCTGCGTGTGCAGTGCTAAGTTGCGTCAGTTGTGTCTGACTCCTTGTGACCCCATGGACTGTAGCCTACCAGGCTCCTCTATCCATGGACTTTGTCCAGGCAAGAATACTGGAGTGGGTAGCCATTCCCTCCTCCAGGAGATCTTCCTGGCCCAGGGATCAAACCCATGTCTCTCCAGTGTCCTGCATTGGCAGGTGGGTTCTTTACCACTTGGCCACTCTAGCAACTGGGGTCTAATGGCACTTAAGGTCTCCGAAGATCAGTTTCAACCCAGACCATTTGTCTAAGAGTCCTAGAGAAAAACAAACAAAACAGCAAAAAAAATTTGCATTCTCTCTCCTCAGTAAACAATTACCCAAATAACTGGCTACAGGACCCTTGGGGAAGGATTGGATGAATTATTATCACGTATACTTGCCAGAATTTTGCAAGGCTCTTTCTCAGAGCACTTCTCTCTGTCTGTCTCTGGACTACATTATTTTCTCACTCTTTCAAATGGAAAATTGCAGGGCACCAAGAGATGCAACATTCTAAAAAGTTTTTCAATCCATTTCTTTCCTGTCAAATAGGATACAAAGCAATGCTGAGATGTTTAACTGCTGCTTCCAGTCTTTTGCCTAAAGGTGGGATTCTGCAATTATTGATGGATTCTGGGCCATGAGATGACATTATCTCTTCAGAATTGGAGATGAACTATAAGCAGAGGTTCTTGAAACTTTCAGTTGAATCTCTGATGTGTTGAAGTATTGTCTCCCAAAGAAGTGATTATGATCTGTTTTTGTTAACTTTCTCTGGCATGCCAAATTCCAACAAATGTTTTATGTAACCCAGAATCTAGTCATCACTCATTATTTTTGATACTTTCTATTAAACTAAATGCTAAAGGGAAGATTTCTCCCTATTGTCCAGAAGAAACACCAAGACTAGGTTTGCATAATTTCTGAACAAACAGGGACTTGTGATAGAAAATTTGCAAATATTAAAAAAAAAGAAAATTTGCAAATATTATATGTTCTCTTCCTTTGATGCAATATACAACCTATCTTCTGGGAAGTGAAAGTGTTAGTCACTCAGTCATGTCCAACTCTTTGCGACCCTGTGGACTGGGCTCCTCTGTCCATGGAATTCTCCAGGCAAGAATACTGGAGAGGGTAGCCATTTCCTTCTTCAGGGGATCTTCCCGACCCAGGGATTGAACCCAGGTCTCATGCATTGCAGGCAGATTCTATACAATCTGAGCCACCAGGGAAGCCCATCTTCTGGGAAAAGAGCCCACAAACAGCAATGGATCCTAGTTCCAGTCCTAATCTGTTAATTCCATCTCCTCCTCTTGAGTGAAATGTTATTTATTGCCTACTGACAAATATTTATTGAATGCCTACAATCACTCATGCATTGTCCCAAATATTGGAAATACATTGGTTAAAGGAGATGAAAGCCCCTGATTTCATGGAGATTCCATTCTAATGAGGGGAGGTGGTAAAAAATAAATTAATATGTGAAATGCAGTTAAATGTTACAGAGAAAAATAAAGGAAGGACAAAGGGAAATTCCTCTGGGTTGGAGTTGGTAGTTGGTTTCAATTTTTTTTAATTAATTAATTTATTTGATTGCACTGGGTCCTAGTCCCCACATGCTGGGTCTTCACTGTGGTGCCGGACTCTCCAGTGGTATGTGCGATCTTAGTTTCCCACTCAGGATGTGCGATCTCAGTTCCCCACCCAGGGACTGAGCCCATGTCCGCTGCATTGCAAGGCAGACTCTTAACCACGGGACCACCAGGGATGGCCGCGGTGTTAATTTTGATTAAGCTAGTTAGGAGGGGCCTCTTTTTAAAAGATTACATTACAGGGGCTTGTGGGAGGATACCAAAAAATCTGAAAGCCCCGCCAACGGGCATTTTTTCCAAGCATCTCCCACAACACCAAAGTTAGCAGCGAATTGGGACCAAAATCCAGGTATTAGAAGTCTGTGTTCCCTGCTTTATTCCATTATGTGACACTGTTACAAGGACTCATAAGGGATTCACTGAAGCACTGTTTCAAGCAATGTGAAGGAGCTGTGAGTTGTTGGCAAACAGGAGTGGCAAACAAATTAGCCTAACAAGTCCTTATTGATTACCTACTGTTCAGAGAAGATCACCGCTTCCCTAGGGATCTCAGAGGAATGCACACTGGATTTTCTGCCTCCAAGAAGCTGACAACATGGGGTGGGGGTGGGGCCAAGTTGCAAACAAATAAAGCAGATGTTGTGAGGATACAATCTGAACAGTGCAGACGCCGAAGGACAGCTAAGGCTGCTCTTAGGGCACTGTCTTTTGCCAAAATTCAAATGACTTTCTTCACAGGCTTGCTGTGAATAAAGAAAATTCTGCTACTTCACCGTCCTTTCAGCCTCGCTCATGCACATGGATTATCATACTGTCAACAGCATAATCTAATAAGAAGGATGGCATTCTATTGTCTTTTGTTAGCTGGCTGAAACCCAAGGACTGTGGTTATTGAATACAGAAGGGCAGACAGATGGAAGCTTCAAGCTGTCCTGTAATTGCAGAGTAGCCTTATCTTTGAGAATCCTTTCCAGAACAGCACTATTACCTGTGGTTAAGTTGGATGGTACCTTCTAAAGTAATATAGAATAGACCTACTGATGAAGTTTAATTGTTACCAATTAGATTAGCAGGAAAACTTATATTAGACACCATGACTTTTGGGCTACAGAAGTGAAGCTGTCATATTCAGGGTAAAAAATAGTTATTTTACATGCCAGTTTTTACACTGCATGAAAAAATAGTGACTGGAAACTGGCCTTAAATTGCCTCCTTATGCTGTGTACAATCATGTGGAAAGTAAACAAGCAACTGGAAAGGGTGTTTAAAAGTTTTGATAAAAAGTAGAAAAATTCAGAAAGTCTACGATGTACCTACTTTGTAGGAAACCTAGCTGTTTACTTGATCAAGCAAGTCCATTAAGGCACAACTCAGCCAAACCAGTTGTTTGTCCTTGCATTGTCATAAAAGCTTATAATTAAAATCTTCTGGCATTTATTTGTCTTGATACCTTGAAAAGGACTCAGTCTCAGTTTAAAAAAAATATTGCTTGACTTTATTTTTACCCTCATTTTAAATATATACATAAATATGTTCATACATACATACATATCTATTTACAATAGTTCAAGTTTTATTGCACATTTAAACATTTCTCATTTCATCCTGTTTAACAAGAATTATCAAAGAAAGAGCATGAGTTGCATTTTAGGTTATATGAAGCATTTGCTGGAAGGTGATAAGAACCTAATTTGGGGGGTTTTATGCTTTATTTCATTGCTGACTTTGTCTTCATTTTCCCAAACATTATTGACGAGACATTTCAGTATTCACTTACATAACAAATCACTGACCACAGGCATTAGTTTATGTAAAAATCCCCCAGTCAATAAAGTGTCAACATAAAATAAACTCTGTTACTAAATATATATTTATATAAAATAGATATATTATTATATCTATTATTTTCCCATATTACCCATTTCTTAATTGGGAGATTTGTGGTCTACTAGGTTTTCTTGTTATTAAAGTGTTATTAAGGGTCTGCCTTTAGGAGTTTGAATTAATTAACTCCTCAATATTTGAAAGTCTTTTAAACACTTAGAAGTGCCAATTAAAGTTAAGAACAGTATTGTTGGATTTTTATTGGAAACTTCATTAAAATTGTTTCAAGATGATCTACAACAGGTCCCAGAAAAGGCAGCTTCTAGTTGAATTCATATCAGAATCTCCTGTGAATAGGGACTATCTATGCTTCATGGAATCAGGTACCATCCAAAGACCTGGTTTATTTTAATCCTCTGCAGGCCTAGAATTTACAGGCAAGCAGACAATTCAATCCCATCACTCCTAATGTTGTCTTAACGAACCTGGTGAACTGGAATAGAAAGCTCTTTCAGGGACTTCCCTGGTGGTCCAGTGGCTAAGACTACCTGCTCCCAGTGCGGGAGGCCTGGCTCTGATCCCTGGATGGAAGATCCTGTGTGCTACCACTGAGACCTGGCTCAATCAAATAACTAAATATAAATAAATATTTTTTTTTAAAAGTTCTTTCAGCATCTCCCCTTGAGTCTCTCTCTCTACTGAGAAAGTTGAGGGAGATGGCCTGGTCACCAAGCCAGGAGCAGGTTAGAAGTAGAACTAAGCTGTGTTGTAATTAACAGGTTGTAACCAACAAGTTCATCCATGGCAGGTCACCCACCATTAGAGAATATGGTATGAATTGTAAAAAAAACAAAAAACAAAAAACCTGTTGAATGTGGTCGAATATGGTGGTGTGCCATCTGTGATTGACTGGAAGAAGACAACAGAATTATTGCCAAAGGTGGTTGGAGATTACCTAGCAAGCCTCTCTGGCCTCTATCTCTCCCTCATCCAGACACCTAGAATAGGTGGGATTGGGGGCATAGGACAGGATGGCACTGCAGTAATGAAGGAAACTTTAAAGGCTGTGGAGAATAAGTGGTGAATTTAAAGTAATCCAAAGCACCCAGCACCTAGCTGAGGCTTGAAAGAAGCAGAGCTGTGGTTGTCTGAGGAAACACAGGTGGACCCAGAGAAGGACTGAGAGATTGAGTCAGGGCCAGGATGGATATAAAGGAACACCCATGAGAGGGATATTCTGGAGTAGGGGTAGATTTTGTTTCAGAATGCAATAACTGTGTGCTGTTATTTGTGTTTTCTCTGAAAGAAACTAAAAAAAAGTGTGTTCTTGGCTGTGCTGGGTCTTCATTGCTGTGTGTGGGCTTTCTCTAGCAGCTGTGAACAGGGTCTGCTCTCTAGTTGTGGAGCATGGGTTTCTCATTGTGGTGGTTTCTCTTGTTGAGGAGCAAGGGTTTGACGGTGCATGGGCTTCAGGAGTTGTGGCTCACAGCACGTGGAATCTTCCCAGACCAGGGTTCGAATCTGTGTCCCCTGCATTGGCCAGTGGATTCTTAACTACTGGACTATCAGGGAAGTCCAAAGAAATTTGTTTTCTTCCTAATAAACTTGTGATCATGACGATAGCAGGAAAATCGGACAAGGTTTTCCTATTGCATATCTTAGATTTTACTGGGATGGCAGGGTAAATGTGGGAGAAGGGCATGGCAACCCACTCCAGTATTTTTGCCTGGAGAATCCCATGCAAAAGGAGCCCGGTGGGCTGCAGTCCATAGGGTCACACAGAGTCAGACACAACTTAAGTGACCTAGCACGCACACAGGGTAGAGGTGGGGATAGAAAAGGGCGTATAAAGGCTGGCAGAGTAATTATCCCATAAAACTGATTACTCTGCGGACATGTGGATCACATTTGTGTTGTTGTTATAGGTTCTGGGTCCCATAAGCCATGGGAAAAGTGCCATCACCAGGAGCATGATTAAAGTTGACTTTGGCAGATAGACCTGCATGATATTTTTTTGTTTGTTTATTTCTGTTGATTCTTACTTATTTTAAAAAATTTTATTATTGGATGATAATTGTTTTATAGTGTTGTGTGAGTTTCTGATGTACAATGAAGTGAATCAGCTATATGTATGCATATATCCCCTCCCTCTAGAGACTCCCTTCCCCTTTCCTATTCCACCTCTATAGGTCATCAAAAAGTACCGAGCTGAATTCCCTGTGCTATAGAGCAGCTTTTATTTTTCATCACTAATTCTACTGACAGAATCTGCTATTTTGCCAGCGTCATGGTGTGGTTTAGTTCAAGAAATAGGCCTTTGGACATTTTTTTTTAACTGAAGTACAGTTGCTTTACAGTGTCGTGTTTGTTTCTGCGGCACAGTGAAGTGAATCAGCCACATGGACACTCATATCCCCTCTTCCTTGGGTTTCCTTCCCGTTTGGGTCATCACAGAGCACTGAGTACAGTTTCCTGTGCGCTACAGTCAGTTCTCGTTCGTTACTGGAAACTGTTTTTAATCTTTTTACTTATAAGATGTACCATAGTAAATTGTCCAGATGGAAGAATAAGAGGCATCAATCTTAATTATGTTGTGGGTCATCTTTCCATACGCAAAGCAGCACTTTCAGTTAAGGTCACAAGTGGATATGACATTATGGAAGAGACCAGAGTGACCTGTATGCAGGTCAAGAAGCAACAGCTAGAACTGGATGTGGAACAACCAACTGGTTCCAAATTGGAAATGGAGTACATCAATACTATATATTGTCACCCTGTTTATTTAACTTCTATGCAGAGTACATCATGAGAAATGCCAGGCTGGATGAAGCGCAGACTGGGATGAAGATTGCTGGGAGAAATATCAATAACCTCAGATATGCAGATGACATTACCCTTATGGCAGAAAGTGAAGAACTAAAGAGTCCCTTGATGAAAGTTTAAAAGGAGAGTGATTAAGTTGGCTTAAAGCTCAACACTCAGAAAACTAAGATCATGGCATCCGGTCCCATTACTTTATGGCAAATAGATGGAGAAACATTGGAAACAGTGGCAGATTTTAATTTTGGGGGCTCCAAAATCACTGCAGATGGTGATGCAGTCATGAAATAAAAAGACACTTACTCCTTGGAAGGCAAGTTATGACCAACTTAGATAGCATATTAAAAAGCAGAGACATTACTTTGTCAACAAAGGTCCATCTAGTCAAAGCTATGGGTTTTCCAGTAGTCATGTATGGATGTGAGAGTTGGACCATAAAGAAAGCTGAGCACCAAATTCATGCTTTTGAACTGTGGTGTCGGAGAGTCCCTTGGACTGCAAGATCCAACCAGTCCATCCTAGAGGAAATCAGCCCTGAATATTCATTGGAAGGACTGATGTTGAAGCTGAAACTCCAATACTTTGGCCACCTGATGTGAAGAACTGACTCATTTGAAATGACCCTGATGCTGGGAAAGATTGAAAGCATGAGGAGAAGGGGATGACAGAGGATGAGATAGTTGGATGGCATCACTGACTCAATGGATGTGAGTCTGAGTAAGCTCCAGGAGTTGGAGATAGACAGGGAGGCCTAGTGTGCTGCAGTCCATGGGGTCGCAGAGTCAGACATGACGGAGGGACTGATCTGAACTAAGGAGTGAAAAAGCAGGCCTAGGATAGAGAAGAGTGTGTGTGAGGTAATAATTGTCAAAGTAAAAAAAAAAAAAAAAAAAAGGAATGGAGAGATGTGCTCTTACTGAAGTTCCAGGCAAGCTGTGGGTGGGGCTGCTTTTAGGTAGGGGGAAGGGCTGGTTTCTTGTTGGGTTTGTGCAGGCACAGGCATGCTGCTCCTGGCTCCAGTTATTAATATCTGGCAGATGCTATTCTAAGTGTTTTACATATAGTAATCTTTAATCACCACCTCGCTGGACATGAGTTTGAGCAAGCTCCAAGAGCTGGTGAGGGACAGTGATGTCAGGCATGCTGCAGTCCATGGGGTCACAAAGAGTCAGACATGACTAAGTGACTGAAATGAACAGAACCTTTAATATTTGCAATAATATGATCATCTCTGTTTTCTATATGACAAAACAGGCACAGAGAGGTTATATAACTCACCCATCATCATAGAGCTAAGGGTGGTAAATTGCAGAGTCAGGATTAGATGCCAAAATGTCTGCTTTCAAAGTCCAAGCTCTTAGCCGCTATATTACTCTGCTACAAGGCAGCAAGAAGCAGATGTGGGGTGAGCAGGTGAAGACAGTGGATATATGCTAGGAGGAGGGCAATAGGGGATGTGTCAGATTATCTATCTCATGTATAGATTATTCTAGAAACATGGCTTACATAGGCTCATACTTCTCATATCCTTCCACTCAAGTCATACCTGTGCCAGCAGTGCTAACATTATCATTATGTTAAAGAATAGGTTTGTGTGTGTGTGTGTGTGTGTGTGTGTGTGTGTGTGTAGTGTTTCAGATAGCATCTTCACATCCAATTTCCTGAGCTGTCCCTTCAACAGCTCACAATGAAAGAAGTAAACTATCACTTGAAAAGGATGTATTATATAAAATGTATTTCTAAGAAACTTGAATTTATTTCAAAATTTTTGTTGGTGCTCAGTTTACTAATGAAAAAAAAAAAACATTATTTCATGCAACAAGCATTCTCAAGAATTGAAATTTGTCCATTAAGTGCTAAGGATTTCATATGTTACCAGGTTTTAAACGTTTCTGAAAGAACACCTAAAAGCACCAATGACACAACTTATTCTGCTGTGTGTTCAGAATTAGAATAAAGCTTTTGACAAAATCGTCAACATGGTGACATTGTTATTAAAGGTCCTTAACCTTTTTATGGAGCAGTTGAACAATACTTGTTTGTTTGTCCCAGAATCATGTGGGAATGATTGTTGGGTTTCAAGGTTTTCAGGTGCTTTTTTCTTTTCTCTTTTCTTTTTCTTTTTTTTAAGCCAAAAGTGATGCTGGCAGAGACAAAGAGTGCCGTGACAAAAGCTGCTGGTAACAGCGGAGATGAGTTCTCATGCTATCCTTAATAGTGATAAGAGTCTCTAGCCATGGGTAGCTTTTTTCATACACTTATTATTTTTAAGCAAAGTACTTGCATAAAATAGCTTTTTTTCCCCTTTGGAATTCACTTCCCTTTCAGAGGTTGTAAAATAACCTGTTACATAAACTTACAATGGATATTTCAACAGTGTTTCACATTGCCTCGAGTGAGGCATGGGTTTAATCAAGGGCATTGAGAGGCTTCATGTGCTGTCGCATCTCCGGATGGGACTGGAACTCAAAGCCACTACACTTTTGAAAATGTGACATTCTGATTCACCTCCCCACTTCACTCTCTGGTTCCTTAAAAAAATATTTTAAAATGTATAAAAAAGACAAAAGCGTTACTGACCCTCCCAAGTCAGTACCCAACAAGGGTTCTTTTGCCTGGTGTTGCCATTAGAAGGAGACCCAGGTTGGTTCAGAAGCAAAGAAAAGCTTAATTCTTTGGTTAAAGATTGGAGAGAGGGGTTTCCCTGGTGGCTCAGTGGTAAAGAATCTGCCTGCCAATGAAGGAGACACAGGTTTGATCCCTGATCTGGCAGGATCCCACATGTCCCGGAACAGTGGAGCCTCTGTGACACAGCTTCTGAACCGGCACACCCTGGAACCCATGCTCCACAAGAGAAGCCACTGCAATGAAAAGGCTGTGCACCTCCCCTGCTGCAAAGCCCATGCAGCAAAGAGAACCCAGTGCAGCCAAAGATAAATAAATAAACAAAATTATTTAAAAAAAGAGGAGAGAAGAAGATGGTGGAGGAGTAGGTGGATGTGGAGTACATCTCTCTCCAAGGATACATCAGGAATACACCTTTCAGACACAGAAGGGCATGCTGAAAACCAGCTGAGAGAGGACAGGAGTACCTGACCAGCAGCAAAGAATATATAGAGCCATGCAAAACTTGGTAGGATGAAGGAACTAAGGGGGAAAACAGGAGTGTTAGTAGGACTGGTCCTGCCCTCAGCGGGTGGGGGAACTGAAGCAGGGGTCTGATCCCCACCTCGGGGCAATTGTCTGAGTCAGAGGAGAAACATTTAAGGCTGAGAGTGAGACAGTTGATCTGTGGCAGCCTAAATGGGATGAGAATCAGGCAGTCCTTGCCGCAGCCATACATACTCTGGAGAGGGACGCAGGTCCCCTGGAAGGTGCAGTGGCTGGGAGCTGGAGTTTAGGGATTGTGGAGCAATCCCAGGGCGAGGGCTGCTGCCGAATGACGGATATAGGGCATGGGAGGGAGGAGCTTGTGGTGGGAAATTCCTGTGGAGGAAAGCCAGGCAGCCATGGAAGCAAGGCAATACTGCTGAGTCATGTGTAGAGGGTGGAGCCATCACCATAGCCTCTCTCTCCCCACATGCCCGCATCAGCAGCTGAACAATAGAGAGGCTGGCCCATCAAAAGCCTGACACCCTGAACTACAGAGTAGAATCCCACCCAACTCATCCCTGAGTACCTGGTGCTGCCAGAACCCCTACAACCCAAGCAGCTGCACTGCCTCCACACTGGCCCTCAATGGGGCAGAACCAAGTCCTCCAGGGCAGCCTCAGGAGCAAACCCCAGTGGACAACCCACATGCGAGCTGGAAATAAAACCACAGTTGAAACCCAGGGGCAGTGTGGCTAAGAAAGAAGACCCAAAACCTTCCCACCAGCTGGACAAGCCGCAGATTAAATCCACACGATCAACTGGGCAGACTCTGTGTCTGTGGAATATATAAAAGGACATTGAGAGCTCCCACAAAAGAAAACGCGTTAGTTCTGATAGCTGTGGACATCGGAGGAAAGAACACACAGGAGTAGGACCAGATTAGAAGCTGAGCTGCCCCCAGAGCAGGTCCAGAGACCAGCACGGTGTTGGAGGGCATCCTAGGGAGGTGAGGTGGACTGTGACTCCCAGTGAGGGAAAGGACTCTGACAGCAGGGACTCAAGAAAAACACATTATTCTTATGCTTTGACTTGTTCTGTAGATTCTTTTGTATTTTTTATACTTTTTTCTTTTTTCCTTTTTTTTTCCTTTGCTAACCCCCTCCCCCACCCCCGCCATAGTTGTTGATTTTATTGGCACTATGAAATCTAATTAAGCTATTGAGCTTTTTTTTTCTTAGTCATTTTTTATTGTTGTTATAAACCTCTGTCTCTACATTGTGCTTTTGTAGTTCTGTGACATCTTCCTTTTTTTTTTTTCTTTCTTCTTCCTATTTTTTTCTTTTCTCTTCTCTTTTTTAAACTTTAATTAAAAAAATTTTTAAACCTATTATTATTTTTTCTACAATTTATTCCTTTGTTTGCTTTTCCTACTGTTTTTTTCCCTTTGCAGTTAATTTTTAATGTATATAAATCTTCTTTACCTCTAACTTTGCATATCTATTCTTTCTTTTTTTTTTCTTTCCTTTCCTCTCAATATATTTCTTAGTTCTGTTTTCATTGCTTTATTCCCCACTTGGCACCTTGCTTTAGTTTTGTTTTTCAATTTGTACTTTAGTTAATTTTGTTCTTAACTGGTAGATATAATTTTTGATTTCCTTTGTTCCCTGGGTCAATCTACTATACTTTATTTTTGTTGGGCTGTTTTGATTTTGTTTATGGATGTATATATATATATTCCATTATTTTAATTATTATTTGCCTGATTTTGTAACTGCCATTTGTCTGGGGTTCCTCTTTGGTTTCTCATTTTAGGGTATTTGTTTTAATCTCACTTAATGCCATATCGAACCACTGGTGGAATCTTCATTCCTGACCAGAGATCAAGACCTGAGTCTTTGGAGTGGGAGCACTGACTCCAAGACCCCAGATCACTGGAGAACTAACCCTGCTGCTGCTGCTGCTGCTGCTGTCGCTTCAGTCGTGTCCAACTCTGTGCGACCCCACAGACGGCGGGAGTATCAAATAGTGAGAACTCACATAAAGGAAACCACTTGAATACAAGACCTGGCATCACCCAACCACCAGAAGCACCCTGTGCAGGACACCTCATCTAAAATAAACAGCAAATGAAGCAAAAATACAAACCCGATTATCAGCAGACAGGATAACCACCTCACTCAGCCTTGCCCATCAGAGGAAAAACAAACAAAAATATTCAGCACAAATCTCACTCTATACAAAACTTACACATACCACTGGACCAACCTTAGGAGCGCAGAAACCAAAAGAAAGAAAAAAATCAACCTGGAAGCCTGGGAAAAGGAGACCTCAATCACAAGGTAAAAAAATAATAATAATGAAAAGGCAGAGAAATACTACCCAAATGAAGGAACAAAGTAGAAATACAGAAGTTCAAATAAATGAAGAGGAAATAGGCAAACTATCTGAAAAAGAAATCAGAATAATGATAGTAAAGATGATCAAAAACCTTGAAAACAGAATGAAAAAATGCAAGACTCAATTAACAAAGACTTAGAAGAATTAAAGAATAAACACACAGGGACAAGCAACACAATTACTGAAATTAAAAATACTCCAGAAGGAATCAACAGCAGAATATCTGAAGCAGAAGAATGAATCAGTGAGCTGGAAGATAAAATGGTGGAAATAACTTCTGTAGAGCAGAATAAAGTGAAAAAATGAAAAGAACTAAGGATAATCTCAGAGACCTCTGGGACAATATCAAATGCACCAATATTCAAATTACAGGAGTCCCAGATGAAGAAGTTTATGAGAAGAAGACAGGTATGAGAAAATTTTTGAAGAGATTATAGTTGAAAATTTCCCCAACATGAAAAAGGAAATAGTCAATCAATCCAAGAGGTGCAGAGCCCCATACAGGATAAGTCCAAGGAGAAACACACCAAGACACATACTAATCAAACTAACAAAGACTAAACACAAAGAAAGAATATTAAAAGCAGCAAGGGAAAAGCAACAAGTAACATACAAGGGAAACCCCATAGGTTTATCAGCTGATCTTTCAGCAGAAACTCTGTAGGCCAGAAGAGAATGGCAAGATACATTTAAAGTACTGAAAGGGGAAAATCTACAGCCAAGATTACTGTACCCACAAGGATCTATTTCAAAAATTGATGGAAAAATAAAAAGTTTTTCAGACAAGCAAAAGTTAAGGGACTTCAGTACCACCAAACCAGCTTTACAACAAATATTAAAGGACTTATACAGTCAAGAAATACAAGAGAAGAAAAAGATCTACAAAATCAACCACAAACAGTTAAGAAAATGGCAATAGGAACATATATATCAATAATTATTTTAAATGGAAAAGGATTAAATGCTCCAACCAAAGAAACAGACTGGCTGAATGGATACAAAACAAGACCCATATATATACTGTCTACAAGAAACCCACTTCAGATCTAAAGACACATATAGACTGAAGGTGAGAGGATGGAAAAATATATTCCATGCAAATGGGAAGCGAAAGAAAGTTGGAGTAGCAATCCTCATATCAGACAAAATAGAACTTAAAATAAAGAATATTACAAGAGATAAGGAAGGTCACTATAAAATGATCAAGGGATCAATCCAAGAGGAAGACACAATAATTGTAAATATCTATGCATCCAACATAGGAGCCCCTCAATTCATAAGAGACATCCTAACAGACATAAAAGGAGAAATTGACAGTAACACAATAATAGTAGAAGACTTTAGCACCCCACTCACACCAATGGACAGATCATCAAAACAGAAAATTAATAAGGAAACACAAGTCTTAAATGATACATTAGATGAGATGGATCTCACTGATCTCTTTAGGACATTCCATCCAAATGCAGAATACACCTTCTCAAATACACATGGAACATTCTCCAGGATAGACCACATCTTGGGTCACAAATCAAACCTCTGTAAATTTAAGGAAATTGAAATTGCATCAAGCATCTTCTTGACCACAAGGCTATGAAGCGAGATGTTAATTACAGGAAAAATAAAGTGTAAAAAACACAAACACATGGAGACTAAACAATGCTTTTCTAGATAACCAACAGGTTACTGAAAAAATAAAAAGGGAAATAAAAGAATTTCTAGAAACAACAATGAAAACATGACAACTGAAAACCTATGGGATGCAGCAAAGCAGTTCTGAGAGGGAAGTTTATAGCAATACAATCCTACATAAAGAAACAAACAAAACATGAATAGACAACCTAACTTCACACCTAAAACAACTGGGAAAAGAACAAAAACCCAAAAATTAGTAGAAGGAAAGAAATCATAAAGATCAGAGAAGAAATAAATGAAAAAGAAATGAAAAAAAAAGTAAAGATTAATATAACTAAAAGCTGGTTCTTTAAGAAGATAAACAAAATTGACAAACCTTTAGCCAGACTCATCAAGAAAAAAAGAGAGAAGAATCAAATCAACAAAATTAGAAATGAAAAAGGAGAGGTTACAACAGACAATGCAGAAAACAAAGGATTACAAGAGATTATTATGAACAGTTATATGGCAATAAAATGCATAACCTGGGAGAAATGGACAGAATCTTAGAAAAGTTCAATCTTCCAAGACTGAACCAGGAAGAAATAGAAATTATGAACAACCCAACTGAACCTATTGAGTTCAGTTGAGTGCAACCCAATGCACTGAAATTGAAGCCGTGATAAATAATCTCCCAAAACACAGAAGCCCACAGACAGATGGCTTCACAGGAGAATTCTATCAAACATTTAGAGAAGAGCTAATGTCTATCCTTCTAAAACTCTTTCAAAAAATTACAGAGGAAGGAGCATTTCCAAATTCATTCTACAAGGCCA
Source organism: Muntiacus reevesi (assembly GCF_963930625.1). Classification (NCBI taxonomy): domain Eukaryota; kingdom Metazoa; phylum Chordata; class Mammalia; order Artiodactyla; family Cervidae; genus Muntiacus; species Muntiacus reevesi. The sequence continues at coordinate 82,083,518 of NC_089254.1, read as the reverse complement.
CCATCACCCTAATACCAAAGGCAGACTAAGACAACACAAAAAAAGAAAACTGCAGGCCAATATCACTGATGACCTTAGATGCAAAAGTCCTCAACAAAATTTTGGCAAACAGAATTCGGCAACACCTCAAAAAGCTCATATACCATGATCAAGTTTCATTTTTTCCAGGGATGCAAGGATTCCTCAATATATGCAAATCAATCAATGTGACATACCATATTAACAAATTGAAAGAAAAGCCATATGACAGTTTCAATAGATGCAGAAAAAGTCTTTGACAAAATTCAGCACCATTTATGATTAAAACTCTTCAAAAAAATGGACATAGAAGGAATGTACCTCAACACTGTAAAGGCCATATATGATAAGTCTACAGCAAACATTATTCTCAATGGTGAAAAACTGAAAGCATTCCCCCTAAGATCAGGAACAAGACAAGGGTGTCCACTTTCACCACTATTATTCAACATAGTTCTAGAAGTCATAGCTATAGTAATCAAAGAAGAAAAAGAAATAAAAGGAATCCAGATCAGAAAAGAAGAAGCAAAACTCTCACTGTGTGCAGATGACATGACAGTGTACATAGAAAACCCTAAAGATAGTATCAGAAAATTACTAGACCTAATCAGTGAATTTAGCAAAGTTTCAGGATATAAAGTCAATACACAGAAATCACTTGGATTTCTATGTACTAACAAGGAAAAATAAAAAAGAGAAATTAAGGAATCAATCCTATTCACCACTGCAATGAAATGAATAAAATATATAGGAATAAGCTTGCCTAAGTAGACAAAAGAACTGTACACAGAAAATTATAAGACACTGAAAATTCCTAAAGAGATGGGAATGCCAGACCACCTGACCTGCCTCCTGAGAAATCTGGATGCAGGTCAAGAAGCAATAGTTAGAACTGGTCAAGGAAGAACAGACTGGTTCCAAATAGGGAAGGAAGTATGTCAAGGCTGTACATGGTCACCCTACTTATTAAACTTACATGCAGAATGCATCATGAGAAATGCTGGACTGGATGAAGCACAAGCTGGAATCAAAATTGCTTGGAGAAATATCAGTGACCTCAGATGTGCAGATGACACCACCCTTATGGCAGAAAGTGAAGAAGAACTAAAGAGCCTCTTGAGATGAAAATGAAAGAGGAGAGTGAAAAAGCTAGCTTAAAACTCAACATTCAGAAAACTGAGATCATGGCATCTGGTCCCATCACTTCATGGCAAATATAAGGTGAAACAACGGAAACAGTGAGATACTTTATTTTGGGGGGCTCCAAAATCACTGTAGATGGTGACTCCAGCCATGAAATAAAAAATGCTTGCTCCTTGGAAGAAAAGCTATGACGAACCTAAACAGCATATTTAAAAGCAGAGATATTACTTTGCCAACAAAGGTCAGTCTAGTCAAAGCTATGGTTTTTCCAGTAGTCATGTATGGATGTGAGAGTTGGACCATAAAGAAAGCTGAGTGCCAAAGAATTGATGCTTTTGAACTGTGGTGTTGGAGGAGACTCTTGAGATTCCCTTGGACTGCAAGGAAATCCAACCAGTCCATCCTAAAGGAGATCAGTCCTGGGTGTTCATTGAAAGGACTGATGTTGCAGCTGAAACTCCAATACTTTGGCCACGTGATGCAAAGAGCTGACTCATTGGAAAAGACCCTGATGCTGGGAAAGATTGAAGGCAGGAAGAGAACGGGACAACAGAGGATGAGATGGTTGGATGGCATCACTGACTCAATGGATGTGAGTTTGAGTAAGCTCTAGGCATTGGAGATGAACAGGGAGGCCTAGCGTGCTGCAGTCCATGGGGTCACAAAGAATCAGACATGACTGAGTGACTGAACTGAACTGATGAAAGAAATCAAAGACGACATAAGCAGATGGAGAGCTATTCCACGTTCTTGGGTAGGAAGAATCAGTATTGTGAAAATGACTGTACTTCCAAACGTAATTGACAGATTCATTGCAATCCCTATCAAATTACCAATGGCACTTTTCACAGAACTAGAACAAAAAATTTCATAATTCATATGGAAATACAAAAGACCCTGAATAGCCCAAGCAGTCTTGGGAAAGAAGTATGGAACTGGAGGAATAAACCGTCCTGACTTCAGATTATACTACAAAGCTGCAGTCATCAAGGCAGTATGGTACTGGCACAAAAACAGAAATCTAGACCAATGGAACAAGATAGAAAGCCCAGAAATAAACCCATGCACATATGGGTACCTTATTTTTAGGGAAGGAGGCAAAAATATACAATGGGGCAAAGACAGCCTGTTCAATAAATGGTGCTGGGAAAACCGGACAGCTACATGTAAAAGAATGAAATTAGAACACTTTCTAACACCATACACAAAGATAAGCTAAAAATGGATTAATGACCTAAATGTAAGACCAGAAACTATAAAACTCTTAGAGGAAAACATAGGCAGAACACTGAAATGAAAGCAAGATCCGCTATGACCCACCTGCTAGAGTAATGGAAATAAAAACAAAAGTAAAGAAGTGGGACCTGATTAAATTTAAAAGCTTTGCACAGCAAAGGAAACTATAAGCAAGGTGAAAAGACAACCCTCAGAATGGGAGAAAATAATAGCAAATAAAACAACTGACAAAGGATTAATTTCCAATATATGCAAGCAGTTCATACAACTTAATACTGAAAAACAAACAACCCAATCAAAAAGTGGGAAAAAGACCTAAACAGACATTTCTCCAAAGAAGACATAGAGATGGTTAACAAACACATGAAAAGATGCTCAACATCGCTCATTATTAGAGAAATGCAAATCAAAACTACAATGAGATATCACCTCACACCGGTCAAAATGGCCATCATCAAAAAGTCTACAAACAATAAATGCTGGAGAGACTGTGGAGAAAAGGGAATGCTCTTGCACTGTTGGTGGGAATGTAAATTGATACAGTCACTATGGAAGACAGTATGGGGATTCCTTAAAAAACCAGAACTAAAACCACCATCAGTTCAGTTCATTTCAGTTCAGTCGCTCAGTCATTTCTGACTCTTTGCGACCCCATGGACTGCAGCATGCCAGGCCTCCCTGTCCATCACCAACTCCCGGAGTTTACTCAAACTCCTGTCCATTGAACCTGTGATGCCATCCAACCATCTCATCCTCTGTCATCCCCTTCTCCACCTGCCTTCAATCTTTCCCAGCATCAGGGTCTTTTCAAATGAGTCAGTTCTTCACATCAGGTGGCCAAAGGTTGGAGTTTCAGCTTCAACATCAGTCCTTCCAATGAACACCCAGGACTGATTTCCTTTAGGATGGACTGGTTGGATCTCCTTGCGGTCCAAGGGACTCTCAAGAGTCTTCAACACCACAGTTCAAAAGCATCAATTCTTCGATGCTCAGCTTTCTTTATAGTCCAACTCTCACATCCATACATGACTACTGGAAAAACCATAGCCTTGACTAGATGGAACTTGTTGACAAAGTAATATCTCTGCTTTTTAATATGCTGTCTAGTTTGGTCATAACTTTCCTCCAATGGAGTAAGCGTCTTTTTATTTCATGGCTGCAGTCATCATCTGCAGTGATTTTGGAGTCCCCAAAAATAAAGTCTGATACTGTTTCCAACGTTTCTCCATCTATTCGCCTGAAGTGACGGGACTGGATGCCATGATCTTAGTTTTCTGAATGTTGAGCTTTAAGCCAAGTTTTTCACTCTCCTCTTTCACTTTCATCAAGAGGCACTTTAGTTCTTCTTCACTTTCTGCCATAAGTGTGGTGTCATCTGCATATCTGAGGTTATTGATATTTCTCCCAGGAATTTTGATTCCAGCTTGTGCTTCCTCCAGCCCAGCATTTCTCATGATGCACTCAGCATGTAAGTTAAATAAGCAGAGTGACAATATACAGCCTTGATGTACTCCTTTTCCTATTTGAAACCAGTCTGTTGCTCCTTGTCCAGTTCTAACTGTTGCTTCTTGACCTGCATCCAGATTTCTCAGGAGGCAGGTCAGGTGGTCTGGTATGCCCATCTCTTTCAGAATTTTCCACAGTTTATCGTGATCCACACAAAGACTTTGGCATAGTCAGTAAAGCAGAAATAAATGTTTTTCTGAAACTCTCTTGCTTTTTCGATGATCCAGCAGATGTTGGCAACTTGATCTCTGATTCTTCTGCCTTTTCTAAAACCAGCTTGAATATCTAGAAGTTCATGGCTCACATATTGCTGAAGCCTGGCTTGGAGAATTTTGAGCATCACTTTACTAGCATGTGAGATGAGTGCAACTGTGCGGTAGTTTGAGCATTCTTTGAGATTGCCTTTCTTTGGGATTGGAATGAAAACTGACCTTTTCCAGTCCTGTGGCCACTGCTGAGTTTTCCAAATTTGCTGGCATATTGAGTGCAGCACTTGAGTGATGGTCTTTAGCCCTGCCTCAAATAAATAAACAACAACAAAAATAAAGAGATGAAACAAAGAAAAAATCTCTTCCACAACGAGGCATTTGCCTTAAAGGGAACTATTATTTTCGTAATTTCTGGTTTATTTTTCCTGGAAAATGTCTTAAGCATATAAAAATACATGTTTTAAAAGTTCGTTTTTTGCACTGTAGTTAAGACATTGTGGGGCTGCTAGGCAATGAAGCTTTAGAGCCAGAAACTGGGATTGGAATCCTGTCTCCTCTGATGACCAGTTCTGTGACTTTGAGTTATTTAATCTCTTCATGCTTCAGTTCCTTCATCTGTGTGTGCAAAGTTGCTTCAGTCCTGTCTGACTCTTTGTTAGGTCATGAACTATAGCCCTCCAGGCTTCCCTGTCCATGGGATTCTCCAGGCAAGAGTACTGGAGTGGGTGGCCTTTTCCTACTCCAGGGGATCTTCTGGACCCAGAGATTGAACCCATGTCTCTTAAGTGTCTCTTAAGTCTCCTGCACTGGCAGACGGGGTGTTTACCACTATTACCACCTGGGAAGCCATCCTTGCAGGCAGATTCTTTACCATCTGAGCCACCAGGGAACTCCTTTTGCATAAAAATGGGGCCAATAAGCCTCAGAGGTTGTTTTTAGAATTAAATGTATTATCTATGTTACATACTTTTCTGATATAACATTCAGTAAATGTCAACTATAATTTTATTTATGTAAAACAGATATTTACTTTTCAGCTTTATTGAGGCTGAATTAACAAAATTGTAATACATTTAAAGTATACAACATGATAACTTGATATACGTATACATTGTGAAAGGTTTCTCCCCACTGAGTTAATTAACATATCTATCACGTCACATAATTACCTTTTGGGATTTTTTTGAATGAAAACATTTAATTCTACTCTCTTAGCAACTTTCAGTTACACAATACAGTATAATCAACAATGTCACTATGTTATCCATTAGACCCACATCCAACTTACTGCTGAAAGTTGGCACCATTTTACCAACTGATCCCTATTTCCCCCACCCCCACCCTGGCAGGGCTTCCCTTGTGGCTCAGCTGGTAAGGAACCTGCCTGCAATGTAGAAGACCTGGGTTCAGTCCCTGGGTTGGGAAGATCCCCTGGAGGAGGGAAAGGCTACCCATTCCACTGAGTGCCCTTCATTTTTACCTTCGGCAACTGCTTTTGTATTCTTTATTTCTATGAATTTGACCCTTCCTTCCTTTTCTCCCTCCCTCCTTCCTTTCTTTCACATTTCACAAATAAGTGATAACAGTGTTTGCCTTTCTCTCCCTGGCTTATTTCACTTAGTATAAAGCCCTCCTGGTTTAGATATGTCCAATTGTGCATCCAGTTCCTGTGTGTGGGCTTTCCTCCCCACATCAAGTAGGTCTCAGGCATCAGTTGGGTGTCCTAGTATTCAACTCACTTCTAATGATATCTACCTGGAGGTAGCGTCAGATTCCATAGCTTTAGGGCTCAATCCTAGATGACTGCTCCCACCACCCCACCACCCCACAACCTCTAACCCATTTGATGTCAATCAAAAGCCCAAGTTTGTCACCTATGTTTCCGATTGCCTGACTATAGATTAGAAGCTCCTCTGACCCACTGCTTTTGCTGTTGCTGCTGCTCCTAAGTTGCTTCAGTCGTGTCCGACTCTGTGCAACCCCATAGACGGCAGCCCACCAGGCTCCCCCGTCCCTGGGATTCTCCAGGCAAGAACGCTGGAGTGGGTTGCCATTTCCTTCTCCAATGCATAAAAGTGAAAGTGAAGTTGCTCAGTCATGTCTGACTCTTAGCCACCCCATGAACTGCAGCTTACCAGGCTCCTCCATCCATGGGATTTTCCAGGCACGAGTACTGATGGACCCACTGCTTAGGTTTCATTAATTTGCTAGAGTGGCTAGCACAACTCATAGAAACATTTTACTTACTAGATTATCTGTTTATTACAAAAAGGATAAAACACAGGATCAGTTGTATGAAGGAGATACTTAGGACAAGGAAGGGGGAAAGGATTTGTAGCTTCCATGCCCTCTCTGAGTATATCACTCTTCCCAAATACCACAGATTCGCCAACTGGAAGGCTCTCCAAACCCTGTTCTTTGGGGTGTTTATGGAGACCTCATTACAGAGACTTCAGTGGTTAATCAACGTCTGTTCTCTTCCCTCCCAGACGTCAAGGGAGTGGGGCTGAAAGTTCTCAGTCTCCAGGCACATGGTTGTGTGCCCTGATAGCAAGCATTCCAAAAGTGATCTCAGTAGCATAACAAAGGACACTTAAATTGCTCTCACCACCGGAGAAGCCAGCAGCAGAGGATGAGATGTTTATGTAGCATCACTGATTCAATGGACATGAATTTGAGCAAATTCTGGGAGATTGTAGAGGACAGAGGAACCTGGGGTACTGTAGTCCATGGGGTTGAAAAGAGTTGGACACGACTTAGTGACCGAAGAGCAACAAGGCCACTGGAAGTTCCAAGGGTTTTAGGAGCTCTATGCTTACAATGGGGATAAAGGCCAAATATTTATTTCTTTTAAAAGATGCTTATTTTATTTATTTATTTGACTGCACCAGGTCTTAGTTCATCATGAAGGATCTTTTTTAGTTGGGTCATGCAAACCCTTTGTTGAGGCCTGTAAGATCTAGTTCCCTGACCAGGTATCAAACCTAGGCCCCCTGCATTGGGAGCACTGGGCCACCAGGGAAGTCCCAAGACCAAATATATGTTTCTTTTTTTTTAATATATATTTCTTATAAATCATGTTATATCATGTTGTCACAAATAAAAGTTTTTCTTTTTTATGACTTAATATACTCCGCTGTAAATACACGCCACGTTTTCTTGATACATTCATTCACTAATAGACACTTAGATTGTTTCCATTCCTTGGCTATTGTGAGTAATGCTACCAATGAGCACAGCCACACAGAGATCTCTTTGGGAAAGTGGTTGTGCTCCTTGTGAATATGTGCTCACAAGTAGGATTGCTGGATCATATTGTGGGTTGAAGGTGCCCTGGAGAAAAGAAAGGCTAACCACTCCAGTAACCTGGCCTGGAGAATTCCATGGACTGTATAGTCCATGGGGTCGCAAAGAGTTGGACACGACTGAGGGACTTTCAGTTCACACTTACGATGGTTCTGTTTTTAATTTCTTGGGAAACCTCTATAGCAGTTTGTCTTCCCATCAGTGTACAAGGGTTTCCTTTTCTCCACAGTGCTCGAGAGCATTTGTTTATCTCCTGTGTTTTGTGTAGTAGTCATCCTAAGAGACGAGAAGTGATAATCATTATGCTTTTGATTTTTATTTCCCTACATGATTAGTGATGATTAGTGATGGTGAAACCTTTTCATGTATCTGTTGTCCATTTGTAAGTCCTCTTTGGAAAAAAAGCCTAGTCAGGTCTTATGCCCATTTTTTAAATTGCAATATTTTTTTTCAGCTGCAGGAATTCCTTTGTCTATTTTGGATATTAACCGTTATCTTATATGTGGCTTGCAAATATTTTTTCCCATCCAAAATTTACCTTTTCACTTTCTTGATGTTTTCCTTTGCTGAGCAGATGCTTTTTAGTAGATACTGTCTCACTTGTTTATTTTTGCTTTGGTTGCTTTGCTTTTGGTGTCAAATCCAAAAAATTATCACCAAGACCAATGCCAAGAAGTTTACCCCTTATGTTTTCTTCCAAGATATTTGTAGTTTCAAGTCTTAAATTGAAGTCTTTAATCCATTTTGAGTTAATTTTTGTGTATGGTGTAAGATAGGGGTCCAATTTCATTCTTTCACTTGTGGCTGTGCAGGTTTCCCAACATCATTTATAAAGGAAGAAACTACCCTTTCCTCATTGTATATCCTTTGTTTCTTTGTTGAAAATTAACTGACCATATATGCACAGGTTTATCTCTGGGCTCTCTATTCTGTTTCATTGATCTATAGATCTATCTTCATGCCAATACCATCTTGTTTTAATTACTGTGAAGAAAGGGACAGTGTTAGTTGCTCAGTCATGTCTGACTCTTTTTGACTCTGTAGACTGTAGCCCACCAGGCTCCTCTGCCCATGGAACTCTCCAGGCAAGAATACTGGAGTGGGTTGCACTCCCTTCTCCAGGGAATCTTCCTGACCCAGGGATCAAACCCAGATCTCTCACATTGCAGGCAGATTCTTTACCGTCTGAACCACCAGAGAAGCCCATAACTTCATAATATAGTTTGAAATCAAGAGGCGTGATGCCACCAGTTTTGTTCTTCTTTCTCAAAATTACTTTCTGGTTCTATTTAAATTTAGGATTTTTTTTTTTTTAACTATTTCTGTGAAAAATGCCATTACAATTTTGATAGGGACTGAATTAATTCTGTAGCTCACTCTGGGTAGAATTTGGATCACAAGCAAGGAATATCTTTCCACCTATTTGTGTCTTCTTCAATTTCTCTTGTCAATACCTTATAGTTTTCAGTATACAAATCTTTCATCTCCTTGGTTTATTCCAACTATTTTATTCTTTATGATGTTATTGTAAATTGTATTGTTTTCTTAATTTCTCTTTCTGATATTTCACTGAAAAAAAATTATACTTCAACTCTTGCCTTTGAATCACACGGTCTTAGATGTGTCTCTTACTTATAATATATAATTTTAAAAATTTACCAAATATAAATTTTTTTAGCAGATGAATTTACAGCTTATATTTATTATAACAAATATATTGAATTTTATTTATTTTTGTCATGTTAAGTGTTAATACTTCATAATTTTTCTTTTGCTACATGAATTTCTTGATGTGTACAAGTTTTTTTAATAATTTGGACAATTTTGGGTTTATTTTGATACTTCTTACCCTTATAACTTTATATTTTATGTCTAATATTCAAAATTTTTAATTTGGCAAATTTAAGGTATACTATTCCTTTGGGGAGAAGGCAATGGCAACCCACTCCAGTACTCTTGCCTGGCAAATCCCATGGATGGAGGAGCCTTGTAGGCTGCAGTCACAGGGTCACTAAGAGTCGGACACGATTGAACGACTTCACTTTCTTTTCACTTTCATGCACTGGAGAAGGAAATGGCAACCCACTCCAGTGTTCTTGCCTGGAGAATCCCAGGGACGGGGGAGCCTGGTGGGCTGCCGTCTATGGGGTCGCACAGAGTCGGACACGACTGAAGCGACTTAGCAGCAGCAGCAGCAGCAGCATTCCTTTGGGAAAGAAATAGGAAAATTTGCATTTTACACTTTCCCTTAGCTCTTTCCTTATCTTTCATCTTCCAAATGTTGTTAGTTATACTCTTATTTTCAGTCACTTTTGGTAGTTTCTTATATGTGCCCTGAACAATGCCAGTTCTTTAAGTTTCTTGAGTCTTGCCTATGGTTTGTATTAGTTTCAGGTGTATAGCACAGTGATTCACTTATATATGAATATTTTTTCAGATTCTTTTCCCTTATAGATTATTACAGGGTATTGAGTTATACAGTAGGCCCCTGGCATTATGGTAATTTCTAAGCTCTCTTTTTTTGGTCCTTCAGTTTGTTTTCAGTCATGTTTAACATGCTGTTAATCACTAGTAGTAGTAAATGTAAATTACTGTTAATATTCCAGTTCTTGCATTAGGTGGTGAAATTCCAAATGTTCATTACGTTTTTGAGATAAAATAAAGTAAAAAGGGAAAGTTTGTTATGATTAAATCAATTCTGTGCTTTAAATTTCTAATAAAAATTTTCAAATAATCTCAGAAGCTTTAATAGCTTTTTCAAATTGAAAAATTCTAGTTTTTCATTTAAACCCTATTCTGTACTATAACTGGTGACTTTCCTGGTGGCTCAGATGGTAAAGCATCTGCCTACAATGTGGGAGACCTGGGTTCGATCCCTGGGTCAGGAAGATCCCCTGGAGAAGGAAATAGCAACCCACTCCAGTACTCTTGCTTGAAAAGTCCCACGGACGGAGGAGGCTGGTAGGTTACACTCCATAGGGTTGCAAAGAGTCTGACATGACTAAGCAACTTTACTTTCATTATACTATCACAATGTTAGAAATCTTCATAATAGTATTGTTTCATAATATAATAGTTCCAAGAATCCATCAACATTAGAATAGAAAAGTAAATTGTGGTATATGCATATCACAGAGCAATGAAAATGAAGTACTGTGATACACACAACAGTATGAATTAATCTCAATAATGTTGAAAGGCAATAAGCCAGACACAAGAGTACATACCATGTATTCCATTTGTATAAGGTTGAAGAATGGACAAAATCAATCTAGAGTGTCAGAAGTCAGAATACTGATTAACCTTGAAAGTGGAGTAGAGACTGAGAGAAATAACACAGGAATAGGCTTTTGAAATACTGGTAATGTTCTATTTCTTGATTTGGTTACTTGGTGTGTTTATATGTTTTAATTTATTGAGCAATATACTTATTTACTTGTAAATATACTTATTTACTTATGTGTTCATTCATCTTCAGTGAGAAATTTATTTGTAAAAACAGTCTACATATTCTCTATTCCAGAATTTGATACTAATTTATATAATTTTTTTCAATTTTTTAAATGGTTCAAATTGCCCTTTATGGGCTATGTTCCATATAACATCAACTGTTTGCTAGCAAGTGTACTAACTATTTTGCATTTGCTATCTTATTAAATCTTTACAATAATCCTGTAAGCTAGAAAGGTCCTTTATGCATAAGAACTAAATTTAGAGAAACAAAGTTTTTTACCCAAGATCATACAACTAGCAGTATAGCTATACTCTCCTACCCTGACAATATTTAAAGCTACAAGTTAATTTTAGAGCAGAAACAGTTTTCAAATTGGAGTCTTAGGTATGCAGGACATAGCTAAGTCACTTAACCTAGGTGTTTTTACTTAATAGTTGTAATAGAAATTACCTTTGACAAGCAGAGCAGTGCCAGTATTGTTTTTCCTGAGTTTTTGAGTTCCTAAGTGAACAGAGGGAAAAGTCATAAACAATCACTGAGTACTTTCTTTGGACATGGTCACCTGAATTGGTGTCTAAATAAAACGCTTGGAAAATTAACATATATCTCTATTTGTTGTGGAACAAAGAATTCCAACCAATCACTGGATTTCTGAGGCTGTGATAAATACTTGCCTTTGTCCTTTGATGCTTTATACAGGGAGACAGACTGCCTAACACTCCAAAGGGATTCTACTATGAAACATATTGTCTGACATTACATTAAATAGCTTGAAAATACTGTAACCATTGATGTCCAGTTGTTGCTAAAGTATCTTATAATCAATGAAAGAAATTAATAAATAGAAAACCCAGTCCTAAGAGAGATCTTCTTATGGTTTTCTAGTTAAGAAAAAATAAATTAACACTCTCAGCAGGGGGAAAGCAGTAGATTGTATGGGATTCTCTTGAAAATGAAGACTTCACTCCCAAAGTTAATTTAATTTGGATGCACTTCTGAGGAAGTCATTTATCACCTTACTATGCATATACCTTGAATAATATTTATTGTTCTATACAAGCATTTAGTAAAATATACTTCTATCTGTGGAAGGCCAATTCAGAATTGGCTAATAGAAGCAACAATTGAAGGAAAATTTTGATAAGAGAATAACCCCTTCACATGTCTTATGAACATCAGTGTTATGATCAAAGACTGAGAACAAGGAAGCTCTGGTTGAATTTATCCACTCCTTGTGCTATTTATGATGCTCTGGGTATCAATCCTTTGATTCACAACATGCAAATTATCAGTGTGTTGACTCCATTTTCAGTAGTCATGAGTTTGGGAAGCTTAGGTAACAAAAAGACTAGAGTTGTTTTGCGTTACAGAATCTGAGCTATATTATTGATGTCAGTGTGAGCTAGGGAACAAGTATGGACAGCCCAGTTCAAGAATTGATGTGCTGGGCAAATAATATCAGAAAGCAAGACCTATCCACCATGTTACCACTGACTGTCACACCCCTAACCCGGACTTGCTGTTGGGAGGCCCTTTCTATCACACCCTCTTCATGCCGCTGTGAGCTCTCAGCTCTGTGTTGTTCCTTGCTGAGAGGACAAGAGTCCAGTCTTTACTAGACATCTTAGTGTTTTGGTTTCCTCATTCCTGTAGTTGAAGGCCTTCTCTCCTTGCCATGATATCCTGAATAATGATAGATCTGATTACTAAAATGAATTCAGGCTTTCATTAAGAGGGGAAGACCAAATATTTGAAGATCAGAGGGTTGCAGATGTTTACCAGATAAAGAACTATCAGGAAAAAAAGGCTGTGACTCTGCTGCCGGCAGCACAGTGTAACAGTCGAGAGGGATTTGGACTGCATGGGTTCAAGCCTGCACACCTCCACTCACCAGCAGTGAGGCTGGGAAACCACTTAACCTCTTGAATCCTCAGTGTTATTTTCTATAAAGTAAGAATAACACCTAATTCTTGAGGGGTGAGATAAGGCATAGAAGCAATCTTATAACTACAATGCTTATTAATTATCATTATAGTAATCATACAAGTATATATGTATAATTTGTTATATATTATAGTATAAAATATAGGTATGATAGAATAATTATAAATATGTTTAATAATTGATATATTTATATAATGTGTTTATTATATTTTATACAAATATATGTAAGTATAATTATAGTAATTATTTTCATCTTAATTATAACGGCTAGCACATCTAAGATGGCCACGTTTAAAGTTGAACACTTTTAGGTCTGTTTTAGTGGCTCCCTCTCCATCTGGGAAGCACATGATTGGAGCCCATGATTTGAACACAGCCAATCAGAATGACTGGTCCCAGCTCCAGTCACCATGATTAGCCTAGGATGGGCAAGGGACTGAATTGAGTCAATTACTTGAGATCTTTTTTTAATCCCCTTTTGTCAGTTGCTTACTGTAGGGCTTTTACTATAGTTTTTATCATTATTAAGTTTACTGAATGTCTGCCATAATGATAAGTAATTAATCCATGTATTTATAGAAAATTCTGGTGAATAATAATGAAACAACTTCAACATTTTATATATTAAGAGGGGAAAGAATGAGGAAATGGGTCAAGTAGTAAGTAAATAGTTTCTAATGGTTGGATGATCCCATGTATTTCCTTTTATTTTATTCCTTAGGCTGGTTGGAGTAAGAGCCCTGTCACATACAAGCAGAAGAGTCCTGACTAATATTAGGAAATAATAAGAGTCATCCATGTCCAGAGACATTGTTCAGTGGGCTCTGGGGGGCAGCGTCCAGGGCAGCTTAACCAGAAGGACCAGATTTGGGTCCTTAATAAGACCATAACACTCAGGTCAGCTGGGGTAAATCAGGTTTTAGGGGAACTCTAACACCTTTTACAAATCAGAGGTGGCAAATCCCAAACACCTGGATGACAGAATAATTGATAATAGCGCTAAGACACTGCACCCCTGCTCTTGCTACAGGCCCCCAGTCTCAAGGCAAATTGTCCTCTTTGATCAGAGAATTCATCACTTTGGTTAGAGTCTCCTGGTGTTCCAGACAGAAGCTTTAAAATTCTGCCTCAATTACCTAGAATATACTGTTTGACAGTTACTTAATTTTTAATCTCATCAATATTTTGCATTTCTTATCTGAAGTTTTAAACAAAAGTATAAATTCTAACTTTAGTTTTTTAAAATTTAGTCATAAAATGGTTTGGACTGATAAGCTGATTGACTTACATGAAGAATTTTAAACCTCGTGAATTTTCTTTCCTCTGTTGTTTTACCCAGTGGTGATCATCTTCATCCAATCAGCTTTCAGTATTTGATTATGTAAATAATGCCTCCAGGAAATCTGATGTTCTGATGATAGTGACACTGGTCAGTGACATTTAATTGTGTCTTTATCCTTTACCTAGTTTTCTGTCATACCTCCCCGACCCCTCACCACCTTTGGTCATCCCAGTAGCTGGTCCATTTATGTCTTATCTCTAAGGGCAGAAAATTGCCTGTATTAGAAAATGCTGTAAGTAGCCATGGGCTCTGGGCTCCCAGCTGCCATCTGAGTAAATAATGCTTTTTTTTTTTTTAATAAAAAGATCATGCAATTCAAAGGTCACATTTAGACTTACTTTAGTCTTTTATATGATTAGCCATCAAAGATGGAGCTAGCAATGAGATATGGACAAGAAAGACTCCCAATTCTGATTTTCATCTTTGCTCCTTGGCAACACTTCCTGAGAACAGTGTGAAGGAAATTCCAAGACTAAATAGCCAATGGCATAATATACTTTCCAGCACGCTGAGAAATACAGAATGAAGAAAATTAAAGCTCCGAAGGTTTCCCATGAAAGATTTCATAAATTATCTTCTAGCACAAAAATGAGGTTGAAAATAGATCCCCGTAACATTTTTTTATACTTGTACCAGGTTTAAAGCTATGACAAAAATAAAAAATTATGTGGGCATGGATATATAATATACTTAGCTATGAATGAATCTAATTTTAACTGTAACTAAATATATTGAATACTTACTGTTCGACAGGCACAGGGTAGTGTGCTTACTGGATTTGGCTCATTTAATTTTCACGGTATCCCTAGAGCAGTAGCTATTATAAGGTCCATTTTACGGATGAGAAACTGAGGGCTGTGGGTTAAGAAATTTGCTGGCAGAGCAGGAGCTGGGGCTTCAGGGCAGTTTTGTCAGTTTCAGATCCTGGACAGTGCTGACACTGCTGTTCCATGGAAAACTTAAGAAGAAGAGGGTGACAGAGGATGAGACAGTTGGATGGCATCACTGATGCAATGCACACGAACTTGGGCAAACTCGGGGAGATGGGGAGGGACAGGGAGGTCTGGCGTGCTGCAGTCCATAGAGTCATGAAGAGTCAGACTCCACTAGGCAACTGAACAATAACAACACTTAAAGCAAAAAAAAAAAGGTCCTACCCAAACTTGCTCAGTTGCAAGCATATATTTATTTTTATTCTTAATGTATTATTTTGAAATAATAATAGTGTGTTAGGGTCCTCCAGAGAAACAGAACCAATTGGAGGGGTGTGTGGGTGTGTGTGTGTGTGTGTGTGTGTGTGTGTGTGTGCGCTCAGTCGCGTCTGACTGTTTGTGACCCCACGGACTGTAGCCCGCCAGGCTCCTCTGTCCATGGAACTTTTCAAGCAAAAATACCGGAGTGGGTTGCCATTTCCTCCTCCAAAGATCTTCCCAACCCAGGGATTGAACCCGTGCCTCCTGCAGCTCCTGCACTGGCAGGCTGATTCTTTAGCACTGAGCCATCCGGGAAGCCCTATATGTATGTGCATATATATATATCTTCAGGATATATATATGTATATGTGTGTGTGTATATATATATATATATGTATGTATATGTATATATCAAATAATGTGGGGTTAGGGGCACCAACGCCCCCAGGCTGTAAAAATATCCATGTATAACTTTGTACATGGCCTTCCCTGGTGGTTCAGATGGTTAAGAATCCATCTGCAATGCGGGAGACCCGGGTTCGATCTCTGGGTTGGGAAGATCCCCTGGAGGAGGGCAAGGCAACCCACCAGTATTCTGGCTTCCCTGATGGCTCAGTGGGTAAAATATCTGCCTGCAATGCAGGAGACGCAGGAGACATGGGTTTGATCCCTGGGAAGGCCCCCTGGAGGAGGAAATGGCAACCTACTCCCGTATTCTGGCCTGGTAAAATCTCATGGACAGAGGAGCCTGACTGGCTACAGTCCGTGGGAACACAGAGTCAGACCCGACTGAGCAACCAACACATAACTTTATAGTCAGCCCTCCATATCTATGGTTCTGCTTCTGAGCATTCAGTTAAATCCAGATTATACAGTGCTATAGTTATATATGTTTTTTGTAAAATCTGCTTATGAGTGAACCTATGCAGTTCAAACCTGTTATGTTCAAGGGTCAACTGTATATGTATAAATTTATATATGGATCTCTGTCTCTGATTTACTATAAAAACATGTTGCAATAAACACTGGCGTGCATGTATTTTTTAAATTATGGTTTTCTCCAGGTGTATGCCCAGGAGTAGGATTGCTGGGTCATATGGTAGTTCTATTTGTAGGTTTTTAAGGAACATCCATACTGTCTCCTTAGTGGCTGTATCAATTTACATTCCCACCAAAGTGCAACAGGGTTCCCTTTTCTCCACACCCTCTCCAGCATTTATTGTTTGTAGATTTTTTCATTATGGCCATTCTCACTGGTATGAGTTGATACCTCATTGTGGTTTTGATTTGCATTTCTCAAATAATTAGTGTTGTTGAGCATCTTTTCAACTGCTTCCTGGCCATCCTTTTCATTGTTTTAATTGCATGGATTTGTTTGCTTGTTTCGGGAACAGAAGGATGTCACCATCTTTTGATAAAGGCACCTTTTAATCCATTGTATTCAGGCAGCCAGAAACTTGGTAAATAAAAATCTGTTTATGAGCTCTCCTGTATAGCACTGTTTTGAGTTCTATCTGGGGAATACAAATAATCATAGGATGTAGTCATTGCTCAATAAGCTTATGGTCTGATTAAGACACAGACACAGAAGGTATAGGAAACTTTTTTTCCCCATCCAACATCTTTTCTTACTCTTTGAGGACTTGAGCACCTGACTCTCAATTCATGTGCTGGCTTGGGGTTTACCTAGAAGTAGGAATATATGTCCTAGGCTTGGTCTTTTGGAGAGTTTCACTTTCCAACTACTATGATGGCTTCAAACCTGGGCTTGGAACCCAAGTTAGTTAAGTGAATTTTGAGACTTTTGAAAAGTAATTTTATTTATTAATTAATTTATTTCAATTTTTATTTTTGGCTGTGTGTGGTCTTCATTGCTGCACAAGCCTTTCTCTAGTTATGACGAGACGGGGCTACTCTCTAGTTGCAATTTGTGACTTTTCATTGCAGTGTCTTCCCTTGTTGCAGGCTCTTGGTGCCCATAGGTTTCAGTAGTTGATGTTCCTGGGCTCAATAGTTGTGGCTCATGGGCTGATCTTCCTGGACCAGGGATCAAACCTGTGTCTCCTGCATTAGCAAGAGAATCCTTTACCACTGAGCCACCAAGGAAGGCTGAATTCTGAGACTTTTGCTAGAACTATTGCAAAAGAAAACCTTTGAATGAATTTTATACTAGCAAAATTTAAACCTGAAGCTGCCAATGGGTCATCTCATAGAAAGCAAACAAAAAATGGTTGAGAAGAAAGCTAGGGTAAAAGGTAGCAAAACTGAGAGATGGAGGAAAAGACCAAGGTTGATGCCGTCATTGGAGTCTCTGAGTTTAGCTTTGTCTGTGTGTTCATCACTTGAACTTCCTAGTTACCTTTTTAGCTTATGCTAGTTTGAGCTTTGTTTCTATTCATTTCAGTTAAGATTTGTGACCATATACGAATATAATACAGACATGGAAAACATGCAAGGAAGCTTACCAAGTAAAATAAACTATCAGTCAATTCCTTGGGAAATCTGAAAGTCCATTCCTCTTTCTAGGCCTAACTGTTCCAGGTTTGGTTCATGCAAACTAGGGAAGAGTTTGGAGGAAATGGTAGGCATTGGGATAAGTTTTAAAAATATCCTTAGAAATTTAGGTTCCATTGTTGATAATAGAGCCCAAGATTCAATGTGAAGAAATTTTCTTTCTTATGACAAAATTGTATTGTGTATCCTACAGTTTCAGCAAGGACTCTTCTTGGGGAGAAGTCCTGAAAAGGACTTAACAAAAATAGGAAGAGAGAGAATTTGTTTATGGGAAAGATTGAGGCCTAGTTGGATAATGTTTAGGCATGTCAGGCCCTGGAGTAGGAAATGGCAACCCACTCCAGTGTTCTTGCCTGGAATATTCCATGGACAGAAGAGTCTGTAGGGTTATTGTCCATGGGGTTGCAAAGAATGGGACACGACTGAGCATGCAGACACAGGCATGACAAGAAGTGTCCTGGAGTAGGACAGATCTACAGTGGGGGCTTCCTTCTGGTGCCCCCTGATGCTCCCTCCCTTTCACTGGGAGTTTCTTTTGGGCAAATCTAGAAACTTCTGCCTGCCCAACCAACATCTCCTTCCAGAGAGCTCAGCAACTCTTGCTTCAAGAAATAACATCTTTGAATTAAGGCAATTACATTAAGACATATTATTGTGTTTATTTTGTATTTTTTGGTCATGTCATTTTGTATATTATAGTCATGACGTTTTATTTTATTTTGCTGCACCACACAGCATGCAGAATCTTAGCTCCCTGACAAGGAATCAAAACTGTGTGCCCTGCAGTGGAAGTGTGGAGTCTTAACCACTGGACCACCAGGGAAGTCCCTATAATAGTGTCTAAAATAGACACTAGAATCCATAAACCAAGGGCATTTTTGCCCTTGAGATTGGTTAATAAAATTTTCCAGCCAAGATCTAAGGCACAGAACTGGCAAGTTCTAATCCGAGTAAAGTAGAAGGGGTGATGGAATGTGGAATCCAGAGGAGGATCAGTTATGGTGGCCTGTGGCTTTCTGTGACTACATAGGAGGCCTGTGAGAACAAGGCATGAAGAACCTGAGTGATCAACATTTGAGTTGTGGCGTTATCCCTTCTGTTGGCAGTTCCTAGGAGCTCAGTGTCCTTTTCCTTAAGAGAGGGTAATAAAAATACCTACCTCCAATGATGTAAAGAACATTTGATGAAAATGGGCCATAGACCATGGAGCCTGAGCATATGCATAGATGCTTACTGTATGTTTGTTGTTTTCATGTCATCTTCATCACCATGGCTGTTGGCTGGTTTTATTACAACAGGAAAGACAGATGCTTTAAGGAAGGTAGCAGGACTTAATTCTCAGGTTTGCTTCAGGCAGGTGTGTTCTGTTAGAGCTGCACTGTCCACTGGAGAACCTGATGGGGATCAGGTGAGGAATGTAAAAGCTATGTATGCTCTGGACCTCAGTAATTCTAGAGAAGAGTAAGAAGAGAGAATTGTACCAAAGGGAAACAGACCTCTGCTATCAAAACGTGTTCCATACAATTCAAGGAAATCACCTGCCTCATTCTTTTTCCTTATCACTACAAGCATATACTGGATAATAAATATCAATTATATCTGAGTGCTTTATCAGGTCCAAATAAACGAATGCTTTTATTAATAGCAGTTTTCCTCTTTCCTTGAATCAGAAAGGCTGAAATTATCAGAGCATCTCACTGTGAACACTGTATGTGCTTAATTGGATTCTGTTGGTCTCTATAGCCCTAAATACCCAGACAAAATATAAAACATCCAGTCCATGTTGTAGTATTACCAAAACCCAAGTGTCCAGAGAGCTGTAAGCATGGAAGTGTAGTCCTATAGAGTCAGAACATTTTGATGCCACACAGTGTTTGATGAGTGGGGATTTCCCCCTCTCTTGTTGCTCAGAAAACAACACAGATCCAACCAGGGTCAAGATCCTGAGTCCCAGAAAATCCACTTAGCTTCCATATTCAGAATTCTTTGTAGTTGTATCAGGGTGCAGTATAGGAAAATGAACACAGCTTTGGAGTTGTGCTGACTTAGGTTTGACTTTCATTTTTTATGTACTTACTTTTGAACTATGTTGTTGGAGAAGACTCTTGAGAGTCCCTTAGACTGCAAGGAGATCCAACCAGTCCATCTTAAAGGAGATCAGTCCTGGTTGTTCATTGGAAGGACTGATGCTGAAGCTGAAACTCCAATACTTTGGCCACCTCATGCGAAGAGTTGACTCATTGGAAAAGACCCTGATTCTGGGAGGGATTGGGGGCAGGAGGAGAAGGGGATGACAGAGGATGAGATGGCTGGATGGCATCACCGACTCGATGGGCATGAGTTTGAGTAAACTCCGGGAGTTGGTGATGGACAGGGAGGCCTGGCGTGCTGCGATTCATGGGGTCGCAAAGAGTCAGACACAACTGAGCAACTGAACTGAACTGAACTGAAACATGTGGAATCTTATTAGAGCTCTTAAAGACTCATTTCTTGCATTTGCAAGGTGGAGATGATCATCTGTGCTGTGGCCAGGGGACATGAGGGTCATATCAAGGCACTGTGATTTCCATGTAGACCCCAAGAGCACTGGGGTTCTAGGAGAAGCTCCTAGGAGCTTTTCCACCTAGGAAAAGGTAAAGTAGGGAAGTAGCAACTATGAGAAACAAGGCTCTGACACCAGTTTATGTCTCTTATACCCTGAAAGTGTGAAAAGTGTTAGTTGCTCAGTCACGTCTGACTTGGCGACCCCATGGACTGTAGCCCTCCAGGCTCCTCTGTCCATGGAATTCTCCAAGCAAGAACACTGGAGTGGGTAGCCATTCCCTACTCCAGGGGAATCTTCCCTACCCAGGGGTCAAACCCAGGTCTCTTGCATTGCAGTCTTTACCATTTGAGTCACCAGGGAAGCACCTCTTATACCCTATGATCCGGTAATTCCATTTCTAGGTCCTCTCTGGGTTGCCCACTTCTCACTGTATCCTCACATGGCAGAATGAGTCAGGGAGCTTTGTGGGTTTTGTTTGTTTTATTTTATGTATTTATTTTTAAAATATTTATTTATTCATTTGACTGCATTGGGTCTCAGTTGCACAGTAAGCAGGATCTAGTTTCCTGACCAAGCATAGAGACCAGGCCCCTGTACCATGAATCTTAGCCACGGGACCACCAGGAAAGTCCTTGTCTGTCTGATTTATAAAAGCACCGATCCCATTCATAAGGGCTCTGCCCTCATGACTTAAGCACTTCTCTAAGACCCCACCTCCTAACATCATCACAATGGACATTTCAACATACAGATTTTAGGGAGATACAAACATCCAGACCACGACAGACTTGTAGGTGTTTTGAAGGTAGAGAAAATAGAGTTTGCTACTGAATTGAATGCAGTTTCAATGAGAAAGAGAGAGGAGTCAAGGATAATTCCAAGTATTTCTGGTTTGAGCAACTGGAAGGAAGGAATTGTTCCATAAAAATTTTTTTCTTGTCTTTCCAGCACCATCCTTTTCTAGTTTTCCTCTTTCTTTTGTGCATATTATTTTCTTGGTGGTATGTGGGCATCTGCTTATGATGCCCAACCAGTCAGTAGATAAAGTGCCTCCCCGCCCCCCCGCCCCCCGGCTTTCTTGAGATATAATTGACATATAATACCGTGGAATTTTAAGGTGTGATTTGATATTAATACATATTGCAAAGGGGCTTCCTAGGTGGTTCAGTGGGAAAGAATCTACCTGCCAATGCAGGAGACACAAGAGATGTGGGTTTGATCTCTGGGTCAGGAAGATCCCCTGGAGGAGGAAATTGCAACCCACTCCAGTATCTTGCCTGGGAAATCTCATGAACAGAGGAGTCTGGCAGCTACAGTCCATGGGGTTGCAAAGAGTAGAACACCACTGAGCATGCACGCACACTCACGCGCATATATAGAAAAATGATTAAAGTACAATTGTGAATTAGATGTGTAAATTATCGTCAGAGGGAGGAGGAAATTGGAAACATAATCCAAGAGAAACTTGAAGGTTCACTGCCTTTAAGAGAAGGTCACTTTGAAGGGGACATCAAAGGATGACTTCATAGATCACAGTAAGGTTGAGAAAATCCACCAAAGGAACGAAACACTGGAGTGAGCTCCCAGAGAAGACTGTTGGGAAAAATAGATGGTTATCTTAAGCTTTGGATATTTCCCAACCTGAAATCTTGTTACTGAAGCATATTTGCATTACTTTCTGTGTCTTTGTATTATGAGTTTCTTCAAGTTTATTGTGACCTAGGTTATTTGAATAGCTTTCTTTGGATTAATGTAATACCAAGTTTAAACCTTCACTGGTGCTGTTACATACAATTTGCTTTGAGTCACCACTTTTAAATTATAATGTTCATTTGTACACATATTTTGTTTCCTCTGTTACAAACATGTGGTACAGAAATGTTAGTTTGTAGTGTTGACTTGAGGATTAGGGTATGATTTTACTTGATTGAAGTATTTAGTTTTTGATGAATATTTAAGTTCTGCAACTTAAATATTTACTGCTTGTGTTATCAATTTCAACGGAAAAAATCTTTAAAAGACAAAATTTGGTGCCATCCAGTGGCAAAATTGTGAATTGCCACATAAGAGCAATTGTGAGAATTTCACGTTAAAACTAAATTGGTTCCTTAGTATATCCTGTAACCCACAGAGACACCAGCAACTATGAAAGAAAAACATGGCATAAGTTTGGAAGTACATTTAACTGCAATATTGCATAATATGATAGAGAAAAAATATAGAATTAAGAGAAGGTAAACATGTTCTGGAGTTGCTTCATTTATAAAATGGGAATGTGTTCCTACACTATGGCTAAGAGCTGGAAAGCTTACATTTTTTAAAGATCTAACTTGCACATTACACTTTGGCATCAACTGTATTAGACAAATATGATTTTTATATTGCACTATGTTAAATAAAATCTTTATATTTCTGAACTTGAAAATCTGTTTTAAATGTTTAGTTCAAGTTACAAGAGCCTTGTAACTGACTGAAATTTTCGGTCATCCACAGGGAAAATATGAAGCTTCTCTCCCCAGGTGCCAAAAGTAAGAGTGAAAGCCCTCACTGTGTAGGAGACTCTGCCTGCTGACACATGCATTCTGCTGAAGTACCGGGACCGGTTGAGTTATAGCCATATGTATTAAAAATCTTTTTTTTCAATGAGACATTCATTATAGCACAATGACTTGGTTAGGACTTGTATTATAGGTTCATCTGTTGAAAAACATTCAGTAATAACGGTTTAAACAAAATAGAGATACAGATCTCTCATGTTAAAGTCTGAGTAGGCAATTTAGAACTGTCCTTCTACAATCATCCAGAATCCTGACTCCATCTATCTCTGGCCTTAAACATGCAACTTCCACCTCATAATCTCTGATGGCTGCCCTTCTCCTCTTCCCATCCCTAGCTTTCTCTACACTTGACATTTGAAAGCAAATGAAGCAAGCGAGATAAATGGGTCTTACTCTGCTTCCGACTCTCTTATCTACTGAAAGTTCTGTTCCTGATGAAACACCTGGTGCAAAAATAATACCAATATACTCTTCTATAAATGAAACATACACAATAAAATGAACTATCATTTTACACATTTGGTTTTACGTATATCCTAACGGTTTTTATTGTTGGCTATCTTTCAATAACTTGATTACATTTAAATGCCCAAAACTTTGCTTTTGTCATTTGCAGGTCCCAGGCAGAGACCATTTTATTGTTGGAAAAAAATCAAAACTTTCTCTACTGTGGCCAACACCTAGTATATTCTGGGCTAACTGGAAGTTCTATGTCTTCCCAAAGGGATTCTTTTCACCACTCATGTTTGGAGGCAACAGAAACGGATTTTATTTTCTTGGGCTCCACAATCACTGTGGACAGTGATTGCAGTCATGAAATTAAAAGATGCTTGCTCATTGGAAGGCAGGCTGTAACAAACCCAGACAGTGTATTAAAAAAGCAGAGACATCACTTTGCTGATAAAGCTCCGTATAGGCAACGCTATGGTTTTTCCATCAGTCACGTACGAATGTGCCAGTTGGACCACAAAGAGGGCAGAGCATCGAAGAATTGATGCTTTCAAACTGTGGTGCTCGAGAACACTCTTGAAAATCTGTTGGACAGCAAAGTGATCAAATCAGTCAATCCTAAAGGAAATCAACCCTGAATATTCAGTGGAATATTCTGTTGCTGAAGTTGAAGCTCCAATACTTTGACCACCTGATGTGAAGAGCTGACTCATTGGAAAAGACCCTGATGCTGGGAAAGATTGAGGGCAGGAGGAGAAGGGGATGACAGAGGATGAGATGGTTGGTTGGCATCACAGACTCGATGGACATGGATTTGAGCAAACTATGGAAGATAGTGGAGGACAGAGGAGGCTTGTGTGCTGCAGTCCATGGAGTCACAAAGAGTCAAGCATGACTTAGTGACTGAACAACAACATTTCCTCTTCATGCATTCTTGTACACTAAGTAACTTGGACTGTTGCAAAGTCAGTTGAATCAGTTACCTCAGAAACTTGATATGATCTATTTAGCCTTGAAGTTGCTGCTGCTGCTGCTGCTGCTAAGTCACTTCAGTCAGTGTCCAATTCTGTGCGACCCCATAGACGGCAGCCCACCAGGCTCCGACGTCCCTGGGATTCTCCAGGCAAGAACACTGGAGTGGGTTGCCATTTCCTTCTCCAGTGTGTGAAAGTGAAAAGGGAAAGTGAAGTTGCTCAGTCGTGTCCGACTTTTAGTGACCCCATGAACTGCAGTCTACCAGACTCCTCCGTCCATGGGATTTTCCAGGCAAGAGTACTGGAGTGGGTTGCCATTGCCTTCTCCAATGAAGTTGTTGAACACTGCCAGTTTACCATTTTACTTATAGAGTCCTGCTTCCTAATTTTACGAATGAGCTGATTCATGGATTATTTAGAACATTTTCGATTTGGGGGTCTCAACCATAGGCCTGCTCATCTATGTCCCCCTACCTCCAGCTCCAACCCTGGGTGATAACCTCACAGAGGGAAGAGTGACTGATAAAAGAGGTGAGGGCACGGCTCTTCGAACTGAAGTGGGGCTGCTGAGGAGTCACTGCTGGTGACCTAGGAGTCCTCTTAGTGAGTTTAGAAAATTAAGAATTCAGTAATAGCTTTAGAAAATACCTGTAGAGCCTATACTTTCTTTGTGCCTCAGGTTTCCACTTTGGGGGCCCAAAGTAATTTTTTTATGTTATAGTAATTAAAATGAATCCCAACAGGGAGAGCAATTGAATATTTACATAAAATGGGGCAAGTTCTTTAAGAAGTGTCACAGAGGAGTCCCTTAATACTATGTGTAGGACGTGGATCTCCCTGGGGTGCTAGAAAATGAATGCTGCACTTTAGGGGAATCCGTATCCCTACTTCTCATGTGTCATGTTTTCTTAGAAGGAAGGACATTTCCTTCCCATTCCCAAGGAGGAAAAGGCTCATGAAGGACCTTTGCTCTCTTCTCCCTCTGAGAAGAGGATTGACTTACCTGACTGTTGGGTTTCAAAGAAGAATATACTTCATCCCAATGGACATGAACTTGAGCAAACTCCAGGAGATAGTGGAGGACAGGGAAGCCTGGCATGATGCAGTCCACGGGGTTGCAAAGAGTCGGACATGACTGAGCAACTGAACAAAACAGCAACAAATTTGTAATCCATTTTGGAATTGAATCTGCTTGTCTCTGCCCTGTGACAGTCTCTCCTTTTTAGATCTGCTTGTGCAAAAAGGCAATGGCACCCCACTCTAGTATTCTTGCCTGGAAAATCCCATGGACGGAGGAGCCTGGTAGGCTGCAGTCCATGGGGTCACAAAGAGTTGGACAAAACTGAGAGACTTCACTTCCCCTTTTCACTTTCGTGCATTGGAGAAGGAAATGGCGACCCACTCCAGTGTTCTTGCCTGGAGAATCCCAGGGACGGGGGAGCCTGGTGGGCTGCCGTCTGTGGGGTCACACAGAGTCGGACACGACTGAAGTGACTTAGCAGCAGCAGCAGTGCAAAAAGTGCTGTGTCTTGGTCTTCTGGTCACAGGGCGGCACTCTAAGATCAACACTGTCCTTCACTCAGATCTGCTAAGCTCCAGTGCTTCCCACTGTATAATCGTAAGGGATTTGATTTAGGGCATACCTGAATGGTCTAGTGGTTTTCCCTACTTTCTTCAATTTAAGTCTGAATTTGGCCATAAGGAGTTCAGGATCTGAGCCACAGTCAGCTCCCGGTCTTGTTTTTGCTGACTGTATAGAGCTTCTCCATCTTTGGCTGCAAAGAATATAATCAATCTGATTTCAGTACTGATCTCTGGTGAAGTCCATGTGTAGAGTCTTTTCTTGTGTTGTTGAAAGAGTGTGTTTGCTATGACCAGTGTGGTCTCTTGGCAAAAGTCTGTAAGTCTGTTAGCCTTTGACCTGCTTAATTTTGTAGTCCAAGTCAAATTTGCCTGTTACTCCAGGTATCTCTTGACTTCCTACTTTTACTTTCCAGTCCCCTATAATGAAAAGGACATCCTTTTTGGGTGTTAGTTCTAGAAGATCTTGTAGGTCTTCATAGAACCGTTCAGTTTTAGCTTCTTCAGCATTACTAGTCGGGGCATAGACTTGGATTACTGTGATATTGAATGGTTTGCCTTGGAAGTGAACAGAGATCATTCTGTCAGTTTTGAGATTGCATCCAAGTACTGCATTTTGGACTCTACTGTTGATTATGATGGCTACTCCATTTGTTCTAAGGGATCCTTGCCCACAGTAGTAGATACAATGGTCATCTGAGTTAAATTCACCATTCCAGTTCATTTTAGTTCACTGATTCCTAAAATGTCTATGTTCACTCTTGCCATCTCCTGTTTGATCACTGCCAATTTGCCTTGATTCATAGACCTGACATTCCAGGTTCTTATGCAATGTTGCTCTTTACTGCATTGGACTTTACTTTCATCACCTGTCATATCCACACTGGCTGTTGTTTTTCCTTTGACTCTTTCTCTTCATTCTTTCTGGAGTTTTCTCTCCACTGATCTCCAGTAACATATTGGGCACCTACCAACCTGGGGAGTTCATTTTTCAGTGTCATATCTTTTTGCCTTTTCATACTGTTCATGGGATTCTCAAGGCAAGAATACTGAAGTGCTTTGCCATTGCCTTTTCCAGCAGACCACATTTTGTCAGAACTCTCCACTATGACCCGTCTGTCTTGGGTGGCCCCACACGGCATGGCTCATAGTTTCATTGAATTAGACAAGGCTGTGGTCCATGTGATCAGTTTGGTTAGTTTTCTGTGACAGTGGTTTTCATTCTGTCTGCCCTCTGATATAGATAAGGATAAAAGGCTTATGGAAGCTTCCTGATGGGAGAGACTGACTGAGGGGGAAACTGGGTCTTCTTCTGATGGGTGGAGCCATGCTCAGTAAATATTTAATCCAATTTTCTGTTGATGTGTGGGGTTGTGTTCCCTCCCTGTTGTTTGACCTGAGAACAACAGGTAATGAAGATAATGATGACCTCCTTCAAAAGATCCTGTGCATGCCTTGCTGCACTCAATGCCCCCAGCCCTGCAGCAGGCCACCGCTGACCCATGCCTCTGCTGGAGACTCCTGGACACTCAAGGGCAAGTCTGGGACAGTCTCTTGTGGGGTCCCTGCTGCTTTCTCCTGGGTCCTGGTGGGCACAAAGTTTTGTTTGTGCCCTCCAGGAGTCTATTTCCCCAGTCCTATGTAACTCTGGCAGCTCTATAGTGGGGTTAACGGCAACCTCCTCTAAGACGGCTCATGGCATACCCAGGTCTGCTGCAATTGAAGAGAGTAGGGAAAATCACAAGATCATTCAGGTATGAACTAAATCAAATCCCTTACTTTACAGTGGAAGTGACAAATAGATTCAAGGGATTAGATCTGATAGACAGAGTGCCTGATGAACTATGGATGGAGGTTTGTGGCATTGTACAGGAGGCAGGGATCAAGAACATCCCCAAGAAAAAGAAATGCAAAAAGGCAAAATGGTTGTCTGAGGAGGCCTTACAAATAGCTGAGAAAAGAAGAGAAGCAAAAGGCAAAGGAGAAAAGGAAAGATATACCCATTTGAATGCAGAGTTCCAAAAAAATAGCAAGGAGAGATAGGAAAGCCTTCCTCAGTGATCAATGCAAAGAAATAGAGGAAAACAATAGAATGGGAAAGACTAGAGATCTCTTCAAGAAAATTAAAGAGACCAAGGGCACATTCCATGCAAAGATGGGCTCAATAATGGACAGAAATTATATGGACCTAACAGAAGCGGAAGATACTAATTAAGAAGAGATGGCAACAATACACAGAAGAACTATACAAAAAAGATCTTCATGACCCAGACAATCAGAGTGGTTTGTTCACTCACTTAGAGCCAGACATCCTGGAATATGAAGTAAAGTGGGCCTTAGGAAGCATCACTATGAACAAAGCTAGTGGAGGTGATGGAATTCCAGTTGAGCTATTTCAAATCCTAAAAGATGATGCTGTGAAATTGTTGCACTCAATATGCCAGCAAATTTGGAAAACTCAGTAGTGACCACAAGCTTAAGAAGATCAGTTTTCATCCCAATCCCAAAGAAGGCAATGTCAAAGAATGTTCAAACTACTGCACAACTGCACTCATCTCACACACTAGTAAAGTAATGCTCAAAATTCTCCACGCCAAGCTTCAACAGTACATAAACTGTGAACTTCCAGATATTCAAGCTGGATTTAGAAAAGCAGATGAACCAGAGATCAAATTGCCAACATCGGTTGGATCAACAAGAAAGCAAGAGAGTTCCAGAAAAACATCTATTTCTGCTTTATTGACTACACCAAAGCCTTTGACTGTGTAGATGACAACAAACTGGAAAATTCTTAAAGAGATGGGAAACCAGACCAGCTGACCTACCTCCTGAGAAATCTGTATGCAGGTAAAGAAACAACAGTTGGAACTGGACATGGAAAGACAGACTGGCTCCAAATCGGGAAAGGAGTGCATCAAGGCTATATATTGTCACCCTGCTTATTTAAACAATATGCAGAGTATATCATACAAAATGCCAGGCTTGATGAAGCACAAACTAGAATCAAGATTGCCAGGAGAAATATCAATAACCTCAGATATGCAGATGACACCACCCTTATGGAAGAAAGTGAAGAAGTAAAGAGCCTCTTGATGAAAGTGAAAGAGGAGAGTGAAAACCTGGCTTAAAACTCAACATTCAGAAAACTAAGATCATGGCACCTGGTCCCATCACTTCATGGCAAATAGATGGGGAAACAATGGAAACAGTGAGAGACTTTATTTTGGGGGGCTCCCAAATCACTGCAGATGGTGACTACAGCCATGAAACTAAAATACTCTTGCTCCTTGGAAGAAAATCTATGACCCACCTAGACAGCATATTAAAAAGTGGAGACATTACTTTTCTAACAAAGGTCTGTCTAGTCAAAGCTATGGTTTTTCCAGGAGTCAAATATGGATGTGAGAGTTGGCCTATAAAGAAAGCTTAGCCCTGAAGAATTGATGCTTTTGAACTGTGGTGTTGGAGAAGACTCTTCAGAGTCCCTTGGACTGCAAGGAGATCCAACCAGTCCATCCTGAAGGAAATCATTCCTGAATGCTCATTGGTAGGACTGAGACTGAAGCTGAAGTTCTAATCCTTTGGCCACCTGATGTGAAGAACTGACTCATTTGAAAAGACCCTGATGCTGGGAAAGATTGAAGGCAGGAGGAGAAGGGGACAACAGAGGATGAAATGGTTGGATGGCATCACTGACTAAATGGGCATGAGTTTGAGTTTACCGCTGGAGTTGGCAATGGACAGGGAGGGCTGGCATGCTTCAGTTCATGGGATCGCAGAGAGTTGGACATGACTGAGTGACTGAACTGAGTGAACTGAGTGCTTCCCAGTGATTCTACCACATTTTTCTAGTCCTGTCACACTCCTACTCTCATTGATGAGCACTTCATTCTTCTCTTCTATTATCAAATTTCCAACGTTTCCCTCCCCAAACTACATGATCAGTTGATGACCCTGCTTTATTCCCTGCTGAGAAAATAGAGGTAATTAGCAAAGGATTTACACAGGATCCCACTATCTAATCTACTAAAGAAAGCATCAATACCCAAACTCATGTGACTTTCTTCCACCCCTTGAAGGAGATGAACAGCTTATGTTGACATTTGAGTCCAACTCTCCTCTTGTGTCCTGAATTCCATTTCTTTTCACTTTCCCAAGGATATAACTATAGCAAGTCTCCCCCTCTCTTTTCATAATTATTATTCACATCAGTATATGACATATGGCAATGTTTCTCATCTAAAATAAGTTTCTCTGGATCGCACATCTTCCACTGGCCTCTGCCATGTCTCTGCTCCTGTTGATAACAACATTTCTCAGAAAGGTAGTGAAACTGATCAGGATGCTGTGGGTTCCTGAGTTCCAAAATCTTCCTGCATCCCCCATTTTTTGTCTGCAGGAAAAGGTTTTAGTCTCCTAGACCTTCCTTGAGTTACAAAGGGCAGATTCAAACAGTTAATAATCAAGGAAGGGCCCTCCCTAAACAGAAACAAAGGAGGAACAGTCAAGAGGAACAGTGCGGAGGCAAAGCAGGGTCCTGGTTCCTCCTCAAGAGATATAACTTAACAATATATCATTGAGTTCCTTTGTGGAAACTAAGGCCCCAAACTGGGTGGAGAATGGTAACTTCAGGCAGAGCACAAGATTTCTGGAGTGCCACCCTGTTATCTCACTACCAATCAATCAGAAAAAAATTGCACATCTTGCAGCCCTCACCTCAAATTTGCCTATAAAAAAGTTGTCCCCAAAACATTTAAGAATTTGTGTTTCTTGAGCATGAGCTGCCCATTGTTTTTGCATGGCCCTTCAATAAACTTTTCTCTGCTCCAAACTCTGATGTTTGGTTTGTTTGGCTTCACTGTGTATCAGGCATATGAACCTGTGCTTAATAGCCTTTTCAGTTCTTACTTCCCCTTCTCCCATTCTCCCATGAATCTGCTCAAGGAGAAGACTCTTGAGAGTCCCTTGGACAACAAGGAGATCAAACCAGTCAATCTTAAAGGAAATCAAACCTGAATATTCCTTGGAAGGACTGATGCTGAAGCTGAAGCTCCAATACTTTGGCCACCTGATACAAAGAGCTGACTCACTAGAAAAGACCGTGATGCTAGGAAAGATTGAAGGCAGGAGGAGAAGGGGACGACAGAGGATGAGATGGTTGGATGGCACCACAGACTCAATAGATATGAGTTTGAGCAATCTCCAAGAGTTGGTGATGGACAGGGAAGCCTGATGTGCTGCAGTCCATGGGGTCACAAAGAGTCAGACATGATGAGTGACTGAACAACAACCATAACAGATTTTCATTCCCATCACTGTACTCAGAGTTGTTCCACTCACAGTCAGAAATGATCCCCCCATTCCTAAATCTTTGTTCTGTGCCTAGTCTCTCGGTTGTGTCTGACTCTTTGTGACCCCATGGACTGCAGCCCGCCAGGCTCCTCTGTCCATGGGATTTCCCAGGCAAGAATGCTGGAGTGGGTTGCTATTTCCTTCTCCAGGGAATCTTCCCAACCCAGGGATCAAACCCAGCTCTCCCACACTGCAGGCAAGTTCTTTACTGTCTGAGCCACCAGAGAAGCCCAAAAATACTGGAGTGGGTAGTCTATCCCTTCTCCAGAGGATTTTCCTGATCCAGGAATTGAACAGCAGTCTCCTGCCTTCTTTACCAGCTGAGCTACAAGGGAAGAAGCATTCCTAAATCCAGTGGTATATTTAAGTCCTCATTTATCTTGATTTGCCATCACTTTCTCTACCTCATTGGTTGCTCCTTATCAATTTCCTTTGGTGCATCCTCTTCATTTTTCCAACTTTTTTTCCTCTGTCATTTCCCTATTCCCAGATCACCTTTCTTCTTCTAAATCCACTCCCTAGGTGTCTTTATCCATTTGCATGGGTTAAGTAATCTGTGGTACTTAAAAACTGGATGACTTCCCAAAGATTTTTGTCTTCAGTGAAGCCCTCTTATCTCGGAGCTTCTCACCACTTCAGACTTGTAAATCCAGATGGTCACCTGACACTTCCATCTAGCTATCTAGAAGGCATTTCAAAAATAACATCACTAGAGACACAGTCTTGATTTTCTCCCTTAGGTCTGTTCAGTCTAAACCTTCTCCTCCATAGTAACTGGCAGCTCCATTCTAAATTTCTGAGGCCAAAACTTAGGAATCATTCTTGTTCCCTCTCTTCCTCTTGTAGTCTAAGCTCAGTATGTTCAGAAAATTCTGTTGATTCCATTGTTGAAATGTATCAGGATTCAGTTAGAGACACAGAACCCGACAAGGTCTGTATCCATATCTAATTTGTTGCAAGGAAGTGGCCTTGTAGAACAATTGTGGAGCTGGTTAAGTAGTGTATACAAAATCATTGTCATCACATTTGATATGGAATCTGGAAGCCCACAGCTCAGGCAGTCAGGATGAGAAGATCTCTATATATTTATATATATATATATATATATTTACTTATAATAAATAACTATATACATATTTAATGATATATTTATATAAATCCATATACAGATAGATATATACATGTATCATTTTGCTCTCATATCTTTCACAAGATTCTATTGGGACCCACCCTAATCAAAAACTTACACAAAAAAGAATTCTGGGATGCATTGTTCAACCTAGCTAAGTCAACAAACCACCACCATGTTTACTTGGCATGCAAACACATTTCTTAAACCAAAGTTAATCTCAAATTGTGACAATAAGAAAGTCATACTTCCACCTCACTTGCTGCAACTCTATCACATATAACTGAAAAACCATCTAACCCTTTTCTGAAGAGAGGTTGCAAGTCTCTTTTTTTGTCTTTGAATCTTTATCCTTCTCCTATCTGATTTACACTCCCTCTTTGATAACCTGTTAACTTAAACGCTTAGTTTTCTATTATTCATACAATTTATGTTAGATAATAAAGGGTGAAAGAGGTAAGAAAACAAAAATATTCACATAAAAATAAGTAAAAACACTCATAACTATTGCAGTCCTCTTTTCTGCAACAGGTCATATGTTTGTAGTTAATATTTATAATGACATTCATGCACTACCCCTTCCATATTTCCTTTGCCCTGAAAATTTATCTCAAATTGTCACGACTCTTTGCCTGGTGAGGTGACCCCAGATTGCATTTCTGAGGGGTTTGAATCATTACAAGTTCTGCTTGAATTGATTGTTGCTGTTTTCCGTGGACTTCACTCAAAGGGTGTGTGCATGCTCAGTTGCTCAGTCGTGTCCGACTCTTTGTGACCCCATGGACTATAGCCCACCAGGCTCCTCTGCCCATGGGATTCTCCAGGCAAGAATACTAGAGTGGGTTGCCATTTCTACTCCAGGGGATGTTCCCAACCCAGGGATTAAAACTTGCGTCTTCCTCATTGGCAGGCAGATTCTTTACCACTGAGCCACCTGGGAAGCCCCTTATTCAAAGGATATGACAGAATGAAGAGGTGTCCTAGAGGATTTTTTCTCTCATTATGTACTAACAATTTCAATTTCCCCCTCTTCTCTCAGGATGAACCAGCCTTTAGCACTACTTGCTGGAGTACTTGCTGGTCATTTCTTGTTCTGCCTCTTGATTCAGTGTCATGAGGTGCTCAAAGTGTCCAGGTAGTCTCACCTCTCAGTACAATGGATCCTTTGTTGTGCTCTAGAGAATATCTTAAAAAAAATAATTGGGGTAGAATTGGTTTAGAATATTCTATAAGTTTCATGTGTTCAACACTATATTTCTGCTTCTGTATACACTACAGTAGTCACACCACTAAAAATTTAGTTTTGTGAAATGCAATTCACATTTTATGGCAAGACAAGAAAAATTTAAACAAAACACTTTTTTCCTGCTCTTTGGCCTCCTCTCTCCCCTCTACCGTGCACTGTGTATCTGCATTATACATCAACCAGACCTCCCCATCGGCAGAAATACCTCCTCAATCATAAAAAGCAACATTCTCCGAGCATCAACAAGGTAACTCCTTAGAAGATAACATTCCTTCTTGATCTTGTAAGGAGTCGCAGTGACCCACCACTTCATATTTACAGATCTGGGATTAAGTAAACTGTCAAAAACACATCTTTTAAAGTATAGCTCTCTGTCTTAAAAAACTTATGTAACTGTGCCTTGACTTCTAACAGGTGGGACAGTTCTCAGAACTTTCTAGGAGGCCGTTTCCAGGTTATAACCCTCTGTTTGGCTTGAATAACATTTCTCATTTCTTTCTTAGATTGACTGATTCATTTTTCCATTGATAGTTTCCATCCATCACCACAGACGGTCTAAATTTAACATAGTGACAAAGTGTAAGGAAATGCATTGAGGTTGAACATTTAAGCCACATCCTCCTTCTATCTTTAATTGATAATAAAGATCATGGTTTGGTCTCTGTTAGATTGCTGCATCTCTTGGAGTAGGGGAGAGTGGAGTGATATTTTTTGGCTCTCTTAAGCCACAATCACAAGGCCTAGAGCATTGAAATAAATGTAAGCATTTCATTTTTAAGATTATATCCCATCCAGCCAGTGTAGACATTTAGGGAGCTGTCCTTTCAGGACTTATGCTGAGCTCAATGAAGCTCTGAGTTTATAGTATTGTAGCCACGCATTCCGGGAAACAGACTCACTCAGAAGGACAATGCAGATAGCGGAGTGCAGTTTATTACACCGGCGGGCCCAAGGAAGAGTCTCCTCTTAGCCAAGGACCCTGACCAAGTTTTCTGAAAACCTTATATACCCTAAGTGTACGTGCCCAAACCCACCTCCCCAAATTCCCCGAAACTAGTCTGAACAAAGGAAAAGAAAGATACAACCAAAGTTAACCCGTGATTCATATGCCTTAGGCCTATGTAGTTAACAGTGGACAATTATCAATAGGCCTGTGGTCATAACCCAATAAGCATAATAGAATGTATGATTCTATTCGGTTACACAGATAATTAGGGTATTCTTTTAGGCAACAGGGAGTCTAGGTATGAGCCCTGGGGCTCTTCCATCCAGGGGGCCTGGTTTTCCAGTTGGTATGTCGTTTCCACAGATACTGGGCATAGAGCTCCAAGTCCACAGTCCAGCCCGAGATGGAGTCCTGCTTTCAAGATGGAGCCTGTTCTGTCTGTTTCCTCCTTCAATAGGAACTGATTTGCACATGCCCATGTTTTATATTGAAAGGGTAACTGGTAGGAAGGCCTGGGGTCTCCAAACGGAAGAAATAGGCTGCAAGGGTCAGACTTTTTTTATGTCTCTCTTAAGCAGCAAGAGGAAACAAACTGCAAGTATCAATTTTTTCCCCCTTGTCTATACAAAGTTAAAGGAGGTTTCTTTTAAAATTCTGTGTTGCCATGACGACACCTGGTTTCACCTGAACTTAACTTTTCTCAAACCTTGAGCTAACCAATGCGTTTTTCTTATGGAAATGTTTTTCTTAAGCTATGTTAATGAACTATGTAATTACCTTAGACTCTTCAAGTGGGTTCACCTAAGACTCAGAACTGACTTGACAAACCGGTATGTTTTACTCTACAAACCAGTATGTTTTGTTCATGCAAATGTTCTTTTAAGTTATGTTAGTGTATTTGCTTAGAAACCTGCCTTTCTTCAAGATTTATGTCAACTGTTTTGTGGCCTGAGATGACTCACCTTGTGTCAATGTTATCTCAAAATACATCTTGTGGGTGAGGGATCTGGTGCCACTCTCTTGAGTTTTGAGACATTTCCTTTCTCTAATTAGAAGCCTGCTAGTACACGACTGCACGACTTCACTTTCACATTTCCTTTCATGCACTGGAGAAGGAAACAGCAACCCACTCCAGTGTTCTTGCCTGGAGAATCCCAGGGACGGGGGATCCTGGTGGGCTGCCGACTATGGGGTCGCACAGAGTCGGACACGACTGATGCGACAGCAGCAGCAGCAGCAGCAGTAGGTATATAACTTCCTGCTAAAGACTAGCAGGGGGGCACTCTTTCTGCCTCCTTCTATGTCTATGTCAGAAGCTTTCTCTATCTCTTATACACTTTAATAAAACTTTATCACACAAAAACTCTGTGCAACCAAGCCTTGTCACTGGCCCTGAATTGAATTCTTCTCCTCCACGGGCCAAGAATACTGGCGTTGTTCAAGGCTCAGCAACAACCTTTCAATATGAGGCATTCCGTTGGACTCTTAGAAAGATATTGCTGCTGAACCCTGGGAATCTCAGACCCTCAAAATTGCCAGAACTTAAGTTGCGATTGTTGTTCAGTAGCTAAGTTGTGTCTGACTCTTTGTGATTCCATGGACTGTAGCATGCTTGGCTTCCCTGCCCTTCACCATCTCCTGGAGTTAGCTCAAATTCATGTCCATTGAGTCATTGATGCCATCCAACCATCTCATCCTCTGTCGTCCCCTTCTCCATCCTTCAATCTTTCCCAACATTAGAGTCTTTTCTAATGAGTCAACTCTTTGCATCAGGTAGCCAAAATATTGGAGCTTCAGCTTCAGCATCAGTCCTTCCAAGAATATTCAGGGTTGATTTCCTTTAGGATTGATAGGTTTGATCTCCTTGCAGTCCAGGGGACTCTTTTAAGAGTCTCCTTCAACACCAAATTTCAAAAGCATCAATTCTTTGACACTCAGCTTCTTTATGATCCAACTCTCACATTGGTACATGACTACTGGAAAAACCGTAGCTTTGACTGTATAGACTTTTGTCAGCAAAGTGATATCTCTGCTTTTTAATACACTGTCTAGATTTATTATAGCTTTTCTTCCAAAGAAGAACAAACATCTTGATTTCATCACTGCTGTCACCGTCAGAAGTGATTTTGGGGTCCAAGAAAATAAGATCTGTCACTGTTTCCGTGTCCCCCCATCTATTTGTCATGAAATGATGGGACCAGATGCCATGATCTTTGTTTTCTGAATGTTGAATGTTAAGCCAACTTTTTCACTTCCCTCTTTCACCTTCATCAAGAGGCTCTTTGGTTCCTCTTTGCTGTCTGCCTTACTCAATTTTCTCATGGTTGATAGGTATTGTCTTTCCTAATTTTAATAGTTCATTGTAAAGTGTTTCCTGGTTTCACACAGTGCAAGGGAGGTTGTCCCTGAAATATGTTGTGCATAGAGAAAAGGGGATTGGTCTAAAAAAAAAAAGTGCAACAACAGTAGTCACTTGAATTAAGCCTGTAAGACATTTGTTATGTCAGAAATGTTTTGTACTTTTTTCCCCAGATATGCACATTCTTTCTGCTTTCAGAATAGTTTTACAGTTGTAACCAGAGAAACAGAAAGGACGGAAGTTTTAAAGTAAAACTGCATTTATAAAGCATTTGTATCACAATATAATAAATCTCCTTCAAAGTCACTTACCACCTGCATTTTTCAAAAGTAACTGCATAGTTAAATGCTAAAACAAGCTATACAACTGAAAAAAAATTACCTAATCCAATCTAAATTCCTTTCCAAGAGTTTTGAAAATAGAATAAAAAACACTGTTAACCTCGTAACCATTACTGCATGTTT
The DNA here is from genome assembly GCF_963930625.1 of Muntiacus reevesi. Classification (NCBI taxonomy): domain Eukaryota; kingdom Metazoa; phylum Chordata; class Mammalia; order Artiodactyla; family Cervidae; genus Muntiacus; species Muntiacus reevesi. The sequence goes on along the minus strand of NC_089254.1, from coordinate 82,046,049 downwards.
ATTGCTGAGACTTCTGGTTTGGTTGCCATTGAGGGATTTTTCTGTGAAAATGTGAAAATCAAGGTAACGATTTATTTTCAGACTTTTGTTACTATGGAGGTATTCCTTATCTTGGAACACTTAATGCAAAGGAAACAAATAGAATTATGGGAGACATAAATGGATGTGAACTTGTGACCACCTCCTCTGAAGCTAGAGCAAGTCTTTTTCCTTACTTTTCTCAGTAGATGGTTTGAAACAGATCTGTGAGAATATGGGGAGGCAACTGAGGGAGTCCATTAAGCAAAGTCTGGGGGAGTTAACTAGGACCCTACTACCAGTTAATGCTAATATAGGGTTTCACCTTAGGGAGTGGGGAGGCATAGAAACAAGACAGGTGAAAAGTTTGGGTGCTTGGCATGGCATGGTTGATATGACTAGAGTTTAGTCACTGTGTCTTTAGGACTTCAAGTGAATGTCTAAGCCCCAGTTTTGGTCATTTTCTAGGTCCCTTAAATGGATCAAGGCAACAATTGAGACACAACATAAATGGAAGCCTGGTGGCTCTCTTTAGGGACTATCTCCTAAGTAATTCAGACAGCATCTCGTTCTTGCCTTCTACCTAACCAGGGGTTATCTCATCAATGACTCCCGGTCCTTGGCTCTCAATACCAAACTCACTACATCTTAGGTTTTATCTTTACTCCATACTTAGACTTCCTAGGAAGTTTGAAGTGAGTCCTTCTGGCCTTCCTTTTTTCCCACCCCATACGTATTCCTCTCCATAGTGGTGGTAGTGATGCTGGTGCGGGGGCGGATAGGCGGGTATGAAAAGGCTGATTTAGTGGAGCCTGAGTCACTATGCTAAATTAATGCCCTTTGGTGGCACAGTCTAACCTTCCTTCACTCTGTTGAAAGAAAGTGAAAGTGTTAAGTCAATCGTGTCCAGCTCTTTGTGACCCCATGGACTGTAGCCCACCACTGTAGCTCCTCTGTCCATGGAATTCTTCAGGCAAGAATACTGGAATGGGTAGCCACTAACTTCTCCAGGGGATCTTTTTGACTCAGGAATGGAACCCAGGTCTCCTAAATTGCAGGCCAATTCTTTACTGTCTGAGCTACTAGTTAAGCTTGATATGCTGTTGGATTTTTCAACAAAAATTAGATACATTGGACAGTGTCTTCACAATAAGCAGAAGACTGGGTAGATGAAGTAAGGCCGCTTCTTCTCATCCATGCTGCTGGTTGGGTTAGTGATCAGATGTATGCTCTGCACAATGACCCATCTTCTACCTGCCTTTTCTTCATGTAAGGTCCTCCTGTGTAGAAGCTCTCAAATCAAATTAAAACTAAATTGGACTTTCTTGTCCATCTTTTACCATTGAGATACAGAATACTTGCCCTCATGTTAATAAAACTGGCAATAAATTCTTGCTTAGCTATCTGATTTTTCATAATATCATCTCTCACCAGGCAGCCCCAGAAGGGAGGAGGGGCAAGTTACAGGAACTAAAATGCTGCTGAAAGCCCTCTAATTTAGTTTTCACCACTTTGTCATCCTTATCCAGTTCAGTTTAATTGTTCTTGTGCCTCCTTCTCAGGCCTGTATCTGCTTGAACTTCCCTCAGACAACAGCTCCTCTCTTCCTTTCAACTGATATTCTGTTGTCAACAAGCTCAGAAATACTCCAGACAATCCTTTTACCTCCCTTCTCAACAAAATCTTGACTTTTGCCTGATGAAAGCACAGCTATGTTTCACAATACCCCAAGTGGAGACTATTTTAACCCATTGTTATTGTTATTTAGTCACTTGGGTCCTGTCCAACTCTTTGGCGACCCCATGAACTGCAGCCCCTCAGGCTCCCCCATCCGTGGGATTCTCCAGGCAAGAATACTGGAGTGGGTTGCCATTTTAACCTGTACATCATGGTATATGGGAAAAAAGAGTATTACATTGTTTTTATTATTCCATCTGAACACCTCTGGCAGCAGTTTGCAAATCCTCAGTCTTTAAGCAACAAGTCCAATTGTTAATGATTTTCAGACTGGGGAACAAGGATTCATGGGTGTAGCAGGTGGGTAAAAAGGCTATATTGTGGAATAATATTCTAAGTTAGGAAAAAAGAGGGATAAAGTTATATAGGTGAACTACATTCTGCTTTACAGTGAAATTGGTTCAGGAATACAGGATGTCTTTCTATTTATTTGTGACTTAAAAATTTCTTTTTAGCAGTGTTTTGTACTTTTCAGTATACAAGTCTTTTGCCTCATTTGTTAAGTATATTCTAAGTATTTTATCCTTTTTTAATGATAAGATTTCACTTTTATTTTTATTATTATTTTTAAAATATAAAATTATTAACATTTTTTTGATTCCACCTTACTGCTTTAAAATATTTTTATTTATTGAGATATAATTGACATAACATTTTATTAGTTTCAGGTGTATGACATAATAATTTGATATTTGTATGTATTGAGATATGATCACCTCAATAGGTCCAACGTTTAACATCTGTCACCATTGCTGTTCAGTTACTCAGTCCTGTCCGACTCTTTGCAACCCCATGGACTGTAGCACGCCAGGCTTCCCTGTCCTTCATCATCTGTCGGAGTTTGCTCAAACTCATATCCATTAAGTCAGTGAGGCCATCCAACCATCTCATCCTCTGTCACCCTCTTCTCCTCCTGCACTCAATCTTTCCCAGCATCAGGGTCTTTTCCAGTGAGTTGGTTCTTTGCATCAGGTGCCCAAAGTATTGGAGCTATAGCATCTGTCCTTCCAATGAATATTGAGGGTTGATTTCCTTTAGGATTGACTCATTTGATCTTGCTGTTGAAGAGATTGTCAAGAGTCTGTCACCCTACGTAGTTACAAAACTACGTTGTGATGAGAACTTTTTAGACCTACTCTCTTAGCAACTTTTAAATGTGTAATACAGTGCTATACTACATCTCCAACACTTACTTTTTAACTGGATGTTTCTATCTTTTGACTCTCTTCACCCATCACCTACATTCTGTAGTTCCAATCAAAATCACAACAGTATTTGTGCCTTCAATGCGAAGGCCAAGGAACTAGGATAGCCAAAACAATTTTGAAAAGGAAGAATAAAATTAAAGGAATCACAATATTTGATTTTAAGTCTTATAATAAAGCTACAACAGTCAAGATTGTGTGATGCTGACAAAGAGATAGACACATAAATCAATGGAACAGAATAGATAGTCCAGAAATAGGGCTACTTAAACATGACTGATTTACTTTTGACAAAGAGGCAAAGGCAATTTAATGTTGAAAAGGGAAGTCTTTCAACAAATCATGCTGGAGCAAGTAGACAACCACAAGCAAACAAATAAATGAACAAAAAATGATCCCTGACAAAACTTCACACCAAAGCAAAAATTAATTTTAAATGAATCATAAAATGTAAAACTTATATCCATGTAAGTGTTTAGTAGTAAACCTAGGAAAAGTCTTCATTACTGGGGTTAAACAAAGATTTCTGTTCAAGGTATCAAAAGCACAGTCCACAAAAGAAAAATATTAACATATTACACTTCTTAAAAATTAAAGCTTTTTTTCTGTGGTAGACATTTTTCAGGAAAAAAAGAAGTTATAGATCGAAAGAAAATATTTGCATTCCAGATATTCTACAGAGGACTTATAACCAGAATACATAAAGTATCTCAAAAGTGAAGAGAAAGAAAACAAATAACCCAATTAAAAATGTGGAAATGCTTAAAAAGAGACTTCACTAAGAGGTTATGTAGAAGGCAAGTAAATAGCATATAAAAAGACATCCAACACCATGCGCCACTAGGTGTTGGATGGAAAATGGCGTATTTTCCATGCGCCACTAGGAAAATACAAATTAATACCATAATTTTAATACCACTACAGTATCTCTGTCAGATAATCTAAAATTAAGATGAGTAAATATACCAAGTCCTAATGCTGATGCAGAATAACTGGGACTCTTCTGGACTCCTGGTGATAGTAAAATACAGCAGAGTCACTCTGGAAAACAGATTAGCAGTTTCTTTTCTCTTATTAAATTAAAATTTTTTGTTTATTTTTCTTTGTGCTTGATCTTTGTTGCTGCATGCGGGCTTTCTCTAGTTGGTGTCTACTCTGTATTTGCAGTTGAGAGTTTCTCTTTGCTGTGGCTTCTCTTGTTTCGGAGCACAGGCTCTCGGGCACGCAGGCTTCAGTAGTTGCAGCCCTGGAGCTCCGTAGTTGCAGTGCACGCACTTAACTGCCCTACAGTATGTGGAATCTTCCTGGACCAGGAATCAAACACATATCCCCTGCATTAGCTGGCAGAGTCTTAATCACAAGACCGCCAGGGAAGCCCTGGTAGTTTCTTAAAAAGTTAAATTGCCCTAAAACCTAGCAATCCCACTCCTAGGTAGTAAAATAAAAACATAAAAACATGTACAGATATTTGCAGCTCTATTCAAAATTGCCAGGAGTCAAAACACTGAAGTGTTCTTTAGTGAGTGAATGGATAAAGTGTAGTACATACATACCATGGAATATTATGCAACAATAATAAGGAATGAACTATTGATACACTCTACAACTTAGATGTTTTCTGAATATATAATGCTGAGTAGAAGAAGGTAATCTCAAAATTACATACAATACGATTCCATTTGTATGACTTTTTTTGTTTTTGTGTTTGATTTTTGCAACATTGCACAGCATGTGGGATATTAGTTCCCCAACCAGGGATGGAACTCACACCCCCTGCATTGGAAGGACAGAGCCATAACTATTGGACCACCGGGGAAGTCATTCTTGCAAAGATAAAACTATAGTAACAGAGAGCAAATCAGTGATTGCCTTGGGTTAGACATAGGAGCACAATATTACTACAAATGATGTTATGAACATGGAGGGAGTTTTGAGGATGAGATAACCGTTCTCTATCTTAATTGCGGTGGTGGTTACCTGAATCTAAACAAGACATATCCTCTCATTTTTGCTGTCTATACTTCAGTTCAATTCAGTTCAGTAGCTCAGTCGTGTTTGACTCTTTGTGACCCCATGAACTGCAACATGCCAGGCCTCCCTGTCCATCACCAACTCCTGGAGCTTACCCAAATTCATGTCCATTGAGTTGGTGATGCCATCCAGTCATCTCATCCTCTGTCATCCCCTTCTCCTCATGCTCTCAATCTTTCCCAGCATCAGGGTCTTTTCCAATGATTCAGCTCTTCACATCATGTGGCCAAAGGATTGGAGTTTCAGCTTCAACATCAGTCCTTCCAATGAACATTCAGGACTGGTCTCCTTTAGGATGAACTGGTTGAATCTCCTTGCAGTTCAAGGGACTCTCAAGAGTCTTCTCCAACACCACAGTTCAAAAGCATCAATTCTTTGGCACTCAGCTTTCTTTACAGTCCAACTCTCACATCCATAAATGACTACTGGAAAAACCATAGCTTTAACTAGACAGACCTTTGTTGGAAAAGTAATATTTCTGCTTTTTAATATCCTGTCTAGGTTGGTCATAACTTTCTTCCAAGGTGTAAGCGTCTTTTAATTTCATGACTTCAATCACCATCTGCAGTGATTTTGGAGCCCAGAAAAATAAAGTCAGCCACTGTTTCCACTGTTTTCCCATCTATTTGCCATGAAGTGATGGGACAGGATGCCATGATCTTAGTTTTCTGAATGTTGAGCTTTAAGCCACCTTTTTCCACTTTCTTCTTTCACTTTCATCAAGAGGCTCTTTAGTTCTTCACTTTCTGCCATAAGCGTGGTGTCATCTGCATATCTGAGGTTACTGATGTTTCTCCTGGCAATCTTGATTCCAGCTTGTGCTTCCTCCAGCCCAGCATTTCTCATGATGTATTCTGCATATAAGTTAAATAAGCAGGGTGACAAGATACAGCCTTGATGTACTCCTTTTCCTAGTTGGAACCAGTCTGTTTTTCCATGTTCAGTTCTAACTGTTGCTTCCTGACCTGCATACAGGTTTCTCAAGAGGCAGGTCAGGTGGTCTGGTATTCCCATTTCTTTCAGACTTTTCCATAGTTTATTGTGATCCACACAGTCAAAGGCTTTGGCATAGTCAATAAAGCAGAAATAGATGTTTTTCTGGAACTCTCTTGCTTTTTCGATGATCCAGCAGATGTTGACAATTTGATCTCTGGTTCCTCTGACTTTTTTAAAACTAGCTTGAACATCTGGAAGTTGATGGTTCACATATTGCTGAAGCCTGGCTTGGAGAATTTTGAGCATTACTTTACTAGTGTGTGAGATGAGTGCAATTGTGCAGCAGTTTGAACATTCTTTGACATTGCCTTTCTTTAGGATTGGAATGAAAACTGACCTTTTCCAGTCCTGTGGCCACTGCTGAGTTTTCCCAATTTGCTGGCATATTGAGTGCAGCACTTTTACAGCACCATCTTTTAGGATTTGAAATAGCTCAGCTGGAATTCCATCACATCCACTGGCTTTGTTCATAGTGATGCTTCTTAAGGCCCACTTGACTTCACATTCCAGAATGTCTGGCTCTAGGTGAGTGATTATCTGGGTTGTGAAGATCTTTTTTGAACAGTTCTTCTGTGTATTCTTGCCACCTCTTCTTAATATCTTCTGTTTCTATCAGGTCCATACAATTTCTGTCCTTTATTGAGCCCATCTTTGCATGAAATTTTCCTTTGGTATCTCTTGGTATCTTCCCTTGGTATCTCTTGGTATCCCTTGGTATCTTCCCTTGGTATCTCTTGAAGAGATCTCTAGTCTTTCCCACTCTATTGTTTTCCTCGATTTCTTTGCATTGATCGCTGAGGAAGGCTTTCCTAACTCTCCTTGCCATTCATTGGAACTCTGTATTCAAATGGCAATATCTTTCCTTTTCTACTTTGCTTTTCGCTTTTCTTCTTTTCACAGTTATTTGTAAGGTCTCCTCAGACAGCCATTTTGCTTTTTTGCATTTCTTTTCCATGGGGATGGTCTTGATCCTTGTCTCCTCTACAATGTCACAAACCTCTGTTCATAGTTCATCAGGCACTCTGTGTATCAGATCTAGTCCCTTAAATCTATTTTTCACTTCCACTGTATAATCATAAGGGATTTGATTTAGGTCATACCTGAATGGTTTAGTGGTTATCCCCACTGTCTATACTTACTAATTCCAAATCCTGTCTAGAGCCTTAACCTAGTCTTTAACAACTCTAATCTTTAATTTCTAAGTCCCTACTATACTTTGTCATTTAGATATCTTGCTGGAATATTGCATTCAATTTATCTAACCCAACAGTTCAACTCCAACTCCTTTTGTGTTAGTTACTATCCTTCTATTCTACTGTTTCTAGTTCTGCCATTTCTGGCTCCTCTGTTTTCCAGGCATTTTCAATATTCTATGATTCTACCTCTGGACTGTCTTTCTCATCAATATAAGTCTTCCTTTTCATGTCTATGTACTTTTCTTCCGCTTGTGCGATGCCCCAGCCACATCCATGCTGGTGCTCATGAGAACTGAAAGAATACCCTTTCAGTTGTCTGTGTTTTGATTTGGAAACTTCTTCAGGCTCACTCTTATTTGTGTTACTTCAAGCCTCCTCTTGTATTGGCCTCTACTGGTTTCAGATCACACGCTGCCCCTTTTTTCTTCTCTACTGGTCCGTGTGCTCCCCCCAGGGTTCTCTACCATCTACACAGTCATAGCCCCATGCCAATAATTTTATGACTAGGTGATTTCTCATAGGTATCAATATATCCTGAGAGAGTTCAGAAAATTATATATTGTCACTAGGCTACTTCATCACAAACTTGAACAAAAAAAAATTCTGTCAGCTAACTCCGAACATTTGCCAAGGAGGAGAAGGCAAGGAGATGTAACTATTGCCTGGCATTGAAACTGAGTTCCTCTGCCAACTTTATAATTAAACTCTCCACCCAAAACATTATTTCCTTTCTTGTCTAATACCTGTTTCCCTCAAGACTGAGGATTATAAAAGAAAAGGAGGGACTGAAACTAAGTCAGACCCTGTGAGACCCTCCCAGGAAGAAAAGCCTTCTGTGTCCACTGTTTTTAGTTCATAGAAAAAAAGCTTCAGCTTCCCGGGTCTTCCTTGAGTTCTAAAGGGCAGATTCAAAAAGTTAGTAATTAGGGAAGGGAGGAAATGCAAAAACGAAGGAGAAACGGTCAAGAAACGATAGTGTGGAAACAAACAAATCTCACCCCAAATTTTGTCTATAAAAACACTCCTTTGAAAACCAGTGTAGAGTCTGGGTTTTGTTTTGAGCACAAGCTGCTCACTGTCCTTGCTTGATCCTGAGGTAAACCTTTCTCTGCTCCAAACTCGGACATTTAGATTTGTTTGGCCTCACGGTGTTGGACTCACCAACTTGCATTGTGTAATAACTGATGTTGCATTAGAAATATACTAACTGGTAGAGATTACGTTGTTTCCCCCTCAAAATTCATGTTGAAGCCCTTAATCCATAATACTTCAGATGTGACTAACTTTAAAGACAAGTCTTCAAAATGGTAATTAAGTTAAAACAAGCCTGTGAAGTGGACCCTAATGTGGCTTAACTGGTGTCATAAAAAGACAAGATTAGACATACAGAAAGATAGCAGCGATGTGCGTGTGCAGAGAAAAGGCTCTGTGAGGACGTGGGGGGGAAGCTGGCCACGTGGAAGCCAAGGAAAGAGGCCTCAGGAGCAACCAAATAGGCAGACACTTTGATCTTGGATTTTCAGCCTCTAGAATTGTGAGAAAATTAATTTCTGGTTAAAATACTCAGTTTTTGGTATTTTGTTATGGAAGCCCTAGCAAACTAGTACGACATACACAAAGGCAGTAGAATGCTTTCATTGTGCAAGCTGTAAGCTGGTATAAGAGCTTCCTTGGTAGCTGAGCTGGTAAAGAATCCACCTGCAACACAGGAAACCCTGATTCGATCCCTAGGTTGGGAACATCCCCTGAAGGAGGAAATGGCAACCCACTCCAGTATTCTTGCCTGGAGAATCCTCATGGACAGAGGTGCCTGGTGGGCTACAGTCCGTGGGGTCTCAGAGTGGACACCACTGAGTGACTAAGCAGAGACCAGCACACACAAACTAGTATAAATACTAATAATCAGGCCTCACATGAAACAGCAAACCCTGGACAAACTGGATAATCATAATAAAGTAGAGAAAAAAGGAAATTTCATTTCTCCACTTTCATCTCTTTTTTTCCCCATTTTTTGAGCTAATAATACATGTAATAGTTAGGCCATGCTAATGTCATTTTAGATATACATATGGTGAAATGAACCTATCTATCTTTGTAGCAGCAGCAGTAGCAGGAACATAGGCCATCTCTTTCCTGCTTCCTCTCCTTGACTCAGAATGGACAGTTATGGGGAACCGGAGAATTGATGCTTTGGAACTGTGGTGCTGGAAAAGACTCTTGAGAGTCCCTTGGACAGCAAGGAGATCAAACCAGTCAATCCTAAAGGAAGTCAACCCTGAATATTCTTTGGAAGGACTAATACTGAAGCTGAAGCTCCAATACTTTGGCCACCTAATGTGAAGAGCTGACTCATTGGAAAAGACCCTGCTGCCAGAAACGATTAAGGGCAGGAGGAGAAGGGGATGACAGAGGATGAGATGGTTGGATGGCACCACAGACTCAATGGACATAAGTTTGAGCAGACTCTGGGAGAATGTGAAGGACAGGGAAGCCTGGCATGCTGCAGTCCATGGGGTCACAAAGAGTCAGACACAACTGAGTGACTGAACAACAGTAATAGGCAACAGTCGAGATGCAAGAGATGAAGCATTTGCCCATTATTCTTCAAATTCTTCTCTGGCTCCATGAGATGGATATGAATAGCTGGGAAGAAAGCCATCCTTGCTGAGTGATGGGACTCCTCTGCAGATCCCTCAAAATGATTTTTAAAGCTTTCAGTTTAAATGTGTGAGAAGCTGGCAGCCAAGAGCTACAACATACCTTGGGATGGCTTGTCCCATCCTTTATTTCTGAACTATCTCAATCAAACCTCTGAATTTGAATCTAGTGATGTTTCTCCTTTTTCTTCTCCTCCTCCCCTCTTTCCCCTTTCTTCTATTTTGATAAGTGCTGCAGGTACTCCTTCTGGTGGGGATGTCAGATTTGGTGGGGATGAAGGGGTAGGGAGAAGTCCATGAACAGTGAGCGTCTTTATTCTATTTTACACACATCTCATTTTAATTATATCCATTTAGACAAAATTAAAGTATTGGTTTGCTTTTACCCAACTTCTCCAACCACTTTGCTGGTCCCCAATCTCCTTCTTCTCAAGGATTTCAGGTCTTCATCATTTCATATTTGATATGTCCTAAGTATGACCCAAACTGTTACTTGATCTGAGCTTTACCCACCCACCCCCACCAACCCCTTTGGCCTCTTAGAACTCTAATTTAACTTTCATTTGTGCACTACTGGCTATCTTCAAATCTCTTTCTTCTCTCTCTCTCTCTCTCTTTTTTTTTTTACCAGCCTCATTCACTTCATTTACCTCATAGAAAAGTATGAGGAGGCTACAGTTGGAGCCTGGGTCCTCTGTATGGAAACTCTGGTGCAGGTCTCTGCAAGATGATCAGTGAATTCCTGACACCGAGAATTGGTGAACGCTGTCTCTTTACAGAGATCAAGAGTGAGATAACTGTATATTGGAAATGGCATCAAAAGTGGCCTTGGCCAAGTTGCCCACGGTGCTGGAGCAGCCCCTGACAGAGGTGTAGCACTCCATCAATTCTGGCCATCAGTAGGAGCTTCTTGGGCATAGGGGCTGAGACCAGGCCAGTGCCACTGGAGGCAGGCAGGCAGGGGGTGCCCCAGCACACAGCCCCAGTGACCAGTCATCTTGCAAGGGACAATACGAGGCTTGCAGATCTTGTTCTCGCAGTAACCTCATCGTACACTGACATTGGAGAACTTGGCCAGAGTGCTGGCCCCACAGATGTTAGTGATTACCTCCTTAGAGCACTTGACACCAAAACTGAAGTGTCCCTTGTAATTCCCGATGCAACAAATGCCTTGACTTTGGTCGGCTGGCTAGCACAGGGCTGCTTTTGCACAGGCAAAACCTTCTCCTTGAGGAATGTCCTGGGGGAAAAGTCAGTGATCTCGGACCCCTTGATGGGCAGAGAGAAGAGATTGTTCTCCTTCAGGGACTTGATCTTCATGTCATGACCAGGTGGCCCAGTTTGGTGACGGTGGCAGGAGTGGGGGGTGGGTGTGGGAGTGGGTGGGTGTGGGGGGCGGGGGGCGGTGGGGCCGGTCCATGTCCTTGGCCTTGCCTCTGCCAGCTTTGCAGCATTGGCCTCAGCTGTGACCCGGGCATGGACACAGGTGCCCAAGCCTCCCAGAAGCCACCACAGGAGGGCCCACACCGTGTAAAACACAGGAATGTATTCCACGACCCTGGGGCTTCCGGGTACTGCCGTGGCATCAGGGGCGTCATCCGCCACTTGCTGTTTTTACACAGAAGCCAAACACCTCTGCTTTTTTCCCTACATTTTCCTCCAAAGATCATTATTGACAGCATTGAATTTCTCTGTTGGTCCATCTATAAATAATTCCTTGAGGCTATTGCAAACACAGCTTCTTCGTCACCCCTACCCTGGATCTATCAGTTTCTTTCCATTCAGACAGCGTGATGTCTACAGCCTTGGAAAAAATAGATTATCTTATATAGTCAGACTATATTTTCTATTGATTTTGAAGGTGAGAGAGGCTGCCACCCAGAGTAGATAAAAGCTTTCATGCTTCAGGGACTCATAGCAGGCAAGTTCTGGGATAGAAAATTGTATAGAAAGGCAGTCATCTTACTAAAATTAATCACTAATCTGGGTTCAAATTCACAAATTATTCTTTCTGAGAATAACAGCATCGTGGTTAAGAGCTTGAGCTTTGGAGTCCGCCAGGAAATGGACCTAAGCTTAATTCCTCAGCAGGGATCTGTGTGTCTTCATTTAACTTCTCTGAGTCTCAGCTTTCTTAAATTGATTGTGACTATTAATATCTACCTCATGGGATAGTGTATGGCTTGCATGGGCTATCATAGCTTTAACACTATTCACAATATCTGGCATGTAGGTGTTCAGAGATGGTACTTTTCTGATTATCATTTTATTAGCATATAATTACCACATTGTTTGTATTTTATCCCTGTATACATTTGTATTTTAAATGTATTTCTTGTGTCAATAAAAATTTAATTGGTTGATCTAAGAAAGAAGAGGAAAATTTTATTCAAGTCAAATTGAGGGTTATAACCCAGGAACAGTGGGAAGATCCAGTGGTACAAGAGGTAAAGAATCTGCAATGCAGAAGTGGATTTGATCCCTGGGTCCAGAAGATCCTGGGAGAAGGAAATGGCAACCCAGTCCAGTGTTCTTGCCTGGAAAACCCCATGGACAGAGGAGGCTGGTGGGCTATAGTTCATAGTGTCGCAAGGAGTTGGACAGGACAGCACACACCCAGGAACAGCATCTCAGGACACTCTGAGAACTGTCTGGTCCATTAGAGGTCAAAGCACAGTGATATAAGTGTTTTGAGAAAGAGAGTTGTACTTTAAATGGTATATTTTTGACAGCTGACACAATCCTAGATCTGTAAGTACACTGTGGTGGGTCATTGTGACCCCTTATAAGATGAAGAAGGAATGTTATCTTTTAAGGGATTATCTTATTGGTGCTAGCAGAATGTTGCTGTTTATGGTTGGGCAGGTATTTCTGCCTATGGGGAGGTTTTGCTGATGCATAATGGAGATACAAGTGCACAGCAGATGGGGGGAGAGGAGGCCAATGGACCAAGAGAAAATTTTTATGTTCAAATTTTTCTTGTCATAAAATATGGATTGTATTTCTCTTTTAAGACTTTCTAAAGTATATATTATATTCTTAGATTCTGACCTGTACTTTCCCCACTCTGTTGTTCATACTTGTTTTTGTTTTTTATTTTTTCATGGAAACCTTTCAGGTTATGATTTTCATGTACTTTAGGATCATTTGCTACATATTTTTCACTGATATCCTATAGAAAATAATTAGGAACTCATTGATTTCATGTAAGAATCAGCTATCTGTGTTTCTATAAATAGTTTTCCTATAATCCTGCTTTAAATGCATCAGCACAGGAATCAGTCTTCTCCACAGAATGAAAGTAACATAAGCCAACCATCAAAATATTGTTAGGAATACTATGACAAGAATTAAAGTAAAAGAACTCAAATCCCTAAAAGTTTATATTGGGATATTTCTACAAATCTACATGTTTTCCATTATATCTGAGCCTGGAGATCTTAAGGTTACACCAAGTCCACATTAGATTACACAGATAAAATCATTTAAATGGAAATGATGATTCTTCAGCCAGGATGCTGAGACTTTTTTTGTTATTCCTGATTTGATTATTTATTTATTTTTGGTTGTGCTGGATCTTTTTTGCTGTGAGGGTTTTCCTCTAGTTGCCATAAGTGGGGGCTACTTTCCTGTTGCAGTGTGAGGGCTTTTTGTTGCTGTGGTTTCCCTTGTTGTAGAACACAGGCTTTACGGTGTGTGGGCTGCAGTAGCTGCAACATGTGGGCTCAGAGGTTACGGCTCTCAGGCTCTAAAGCACAGGCTCAGTAGTCATGCATGGGCTCAGTTGCTCTGTAGAATGTGGGATCTTCCTGGACCAGGGATTGAACTTGTGTATCCTGCACTGGCAGGCAGATCCTTTACCACTGAGCCACCAGGGGAACCTGATGCTGAGTCTTAATAAGATTTTATTTTGGTGATTCTTTAGCTCCTCCAGTTACATATCTTTCTCCTTTCCCAATATTAATTTTCCCAATCTCTCTACTTCCCCACTACTCCATTTCATTTCAAGGTTAAATGCAATCATTACTGTTAAACTGAATTTCCATCCATCAGTAGCAGAGCTCTATAAATTCTCCAACTGAAACTCATTAACAACTGTAAATATTCCTTGGTGTTTACATTATACTTTATTTAACCTTATTTACATGGATAACTCACACTTATCATTCCCATCTTTATAAGCCATCATAACAGGTCACAAAAGTTCAACAAAGAGAATGTCAGTTCCAAGGACTGTTACTATCATAAGGATAAGAGTTGAATATTCATTAGTTCCAGGAAATTTAAAAAAATGTCCAGATATGCTCTGGTAATTTTGTTTGCTCCAAATGACATTAGCAAACATGTAGAATATTATTGAAGGCTATTTCCAGTTATAATTATATCAAATATAATTTTAATAAATTATTTCTAAAATTGATAGATGCTAACAAAGTCACATCAGCATGTTATTCAATGTCATTAAACCTCAAAAGGAAAATATAATCAAAGTAAAATAGTAATAAGGCATGTTGGGATAGGCTGAGTGATCTTTCCATTTAGAAGTGGATTTAGATGCTGGGGTCCCAAGCCTCTAGAGTAGAGAGTCTTACATACACACGTTCATTTAGTCTTTCATGTTAATTGATTTAGAGGGACAAATATTGATGTTTGCTTTGTAAAGAAGCTTTCAAAACTCTTCTCAACCTTAAATTTTATATTTCAAGAGTTATAACTTAAAAAAACAAGTTTTTTCTTTTTTTTAGTGTCAATATGACCAGATGCTGATTATTATCTGAGTGCTATATCACATCCATTCTCCAGGTTTCTAACTTGATCTGGGCCCAGGAGGCTGACCTCTATGGATTTCATCCCCAGGGTTTGCCCTAAGATCTCCTGTTGAGTCGGGTTGATGAACTACTCTGGCCAAAGTTTGGAATACAGGAAAAATATGCCAAGGGACTCTGAGTTAGAGTTCCTGGCTGAGTCCCTGACTTATGTTGGTCTCAAGAGTGATCCTCAAAATGGAATTCTCAGGCTGCGATATTCACATACTTGAACGCAGAGATACCATCCTTGTTGGGAGGACATGGGATATAATAACATCACATTACTCAAATTATCATTAAAGGTGGCATTGGGTGGAGTATGGGGCTTCTGAAGCGGCTAAGCAGTAAAGAATCAGTCGGCAATGCAGGAGACTCAGAAGATTCTGATTCGCTCCCTGGGTTGGGAAGATCCCCTGGAAGAGGGCATGGCAACCCGCTCCAGTATTCTTGCCTGGAGAATCCCAGGGACAGGAGAGCCTGGCTGGCTACAGTTAATGGGGTCACAAAGAGTAGAACCTGACTGAAGTCACAGCACACATGTATGTGATGGAGTTACAGGAAGCCAACAAAGTAGTGAGGAACCAAATAGTCTTCCACTCAGCTGATATGGCAACCATAAGGTGGACTGTGGAATGGACTGGACACTTCTGGGTACTCTGGAGAGTGTACATTAAAAGATAAAGTCTACAATTCCCAGTTCAAACCAGTAGTCAATGGAACATTCCAATAGCTCAATAAACCTGAAACACCAAGGACTCAGATTTTGCAGGCAAAAATGTTTGGGTAACTCCACCAGATAAAGAATTCTGTTTAGCCAAGATGCTGGTAGAAAGTAGAGGAATGAGGGGTAAAACACAGCAGCTGTTGTTATTGGTTTAGGTCTTGGAGTCAACTACAAAAAGCTTTCCCAGCAGTTTTAAATGGATTGTTTTCCTCTTTTTCCTTCTTACATTTTATGAAGCATGTCAGTGGTGGCTAACAACACAGTCTAGCTTCCAGGGGTGGGAAGTATGATAGAACTGATATCACTCAACCATGACACTACAGCTGATGAGATTTTGTGTTTCTCCTGTGCAGGGCTCACAAGTTCTTCATTTAAGCAAAGGTCGAGGGTAAAAGCTGAGTAGCACAATGAATGAACTGTATGCTTTATTCTGTGTTTGCATACCCCCACCTCACACATTGATCCATACCATGCTCTTTACCCTCTGTGTGTCAGACACTGACCTCTATGGATTCCATCACCAGGCTTCCCTTGTCCTTTGGCCTCTGTCTGGGTTTCCCCAAAGGGGGACAGTTAACAGGGCATTGGGAGGTGAAAGGAGAAGCATATTGGGTTACTCATTCCCTTTGCATCTTTACTTGTGCTTGGCCAGAGTTGTGGCAGTGGTTGTGTTCTATAGCTACAGCTTTGGTCCTTCAGTTCCTCTTCTGTGGTCCCAAACATTTTCTAGGTTTTGGAAACACTATTCCCATTCTTGTCCCTTTGGATGTGAAGTAGCGATGATCCGCCACTCCTGCTGACGATCCGTGAGTGTTTCACTAAACCTTGCCCATACTTCTTTAATGGAACCCTTTCAGTTACAGTCTTTGTGTTTGCCATTCCTTTACTGCCAGTACAACAATATACCATGGAAGGAAGAAAAAATTTGAGAGGGACTAGATAAGGATAGCCATTTGCAGCGGGATGCACCTACTAGTGGTGGAGAAAACATGGTTAGGAAAGCAGAGCAGAGAACGCCGAGAATATGGGCAAAGACAACAGCTGGTATTCTAGATCGGCATTATAGATCATAGCAAAAAGTAGTGGTGTTAACTGATAGGCTTGTGGAGGAAAGGAGCTGAGAATCCAAGTGAAGTTAGTCTCTGGAAGAACCTGCTAACCAAGGGGACAAAGTAAACATCAGGATTTTCAGAAGTCAGGGCTTCAGGCATCAGAATTCTCATCCCTGTTTGGGACTTGGCAAGTGCACAGAAAAGCTTTGGTTTTGATGACAGCTTTTGAACAGATTATCAAACACTGTTCATTTACTTCATACACTAGCTTGTTTGTTCATCCATTCATCAAATATGTATTGAATTCCTTTTATACTGCAGGTCCTGAGTTGGACACCAAGGATATAAATGTGTGTAAGATATATTATCTGACTTCATGGGATTCACAACTTACCAGGAGCTGAAGACATATATGAATGTAACTAGTACTTGGTTATTTAGAATCTTTTCTGGGTATATCCTGTAGGTACCTCATACTAGATGTGCATGCAACCTTACTCTTTATTTTCTAAAAAGCACAACTCTCTTCCACTCTCCGTTTCGTGAACAGCAGCATGGCTATGACCTTGTTTCAGAGTTGACCCCGTGGCCCATTAGAGTCAGTCATTCTTTTTTTCTAAAATCTGTTTTGTATACATTCTTATTAGAGGATTTTTCTTACTTATGCATCTGATGAGCAGCCAAGGTTGAGAAACTACTGTATTAGATATAAGTCCTTCCTAAAGTGAGGTCATAATTGGTCCTTAGAGAATGAAGTAAGTTGTATCTTGTGGGGGGAGTGTATGTGTGTTTGTGTATATCCAGGAAGGAGAAGTGTCCAGTATTTCTTGCTAAGTTGTATATATGGAGCCGGTGGTACTTGTTGGAGACGTCAGAGACATAGTGTATGATTAGTTGTTCAACCACGGATCCTCAGGATGATATTATTTGTAAGAATCTCCACATTCAAGCTGTCATCATTGTTATCAGCACTCTGGGATCTTAGGGACTGACTCATGCAGATTGAACTCAAAAGCCAAAAATGTCTATTTCTTATTATTTTTTTATAAGATACACATGTCACTGCCTGACAGTGCATTCTGTCCTGTGCAGGAAAGTCTGATTACAGGTGGAAACAACCCTCTCTACAGAACTGGATGTAGCATAAAGAGAATAGGTTTCAGCTTCAGCCCCTCCCTTACCTGAGCCCTGTGAGTGCTGGGCTTGACTGGGAACTGTAGATTATTCCCAGTAGAGAAGGGAAGCCAGAGTTGAAACCAGGAAGTATTTCTATGTAAACATTTTTGGTAAATTGCCTGAAGAAATCTCAGAAGAATGGGACCTGAATTTTCAAGCTCCTAATAATTCATCATGAAGTCTTTTCTTAGTATAAATAAAAATTCATTATTGTGCCTAATTTTAAATGTATAATTTTGTATTTTTTATTGAAGAAGTTCCAACAGATGGTGTCTCAGGCGACCCCCAAATCTGGATCTGCCCCTGTGTCTCTAACACAGGGATCTGGACACTGCTGGCCTGACCAGATGTCTTGCATGGGCAAGATTCTGTTCACCTTCTTTTTCGAGTCCATGCTTCTCACAGTTCTGGGGTTATCATTTCTTTGCTTCAGGCAGAAAACAAGCAATTAAGTTACAGTTTGTTTACATGATTGTATCCCTTAGAGATCTTGAGAGGAAAACAGGATCTCCTGAAAGGGTCCGGGAAAATCCCTTCAGTGATTCATTTAAAAACAATTCCTACGCCTTACCTGGTGGTCTTGTGGTTAAGAATCTACCTGTCAATGTAGGGGACGTGGGTTCGATCCTGGTCCAGGAATATCCCACATTCCCAGGAGCCTCTAGGCCCAGGCGCCACAACTGCTGAGCCAGAGAGCCTGGGGCGTGTGCTGCGCGAGAGCAGCCACCACAGTGAGAAGCCCACGTCCTGCGGTGAAGGCCTCCATTTTGGTTCTAGTCACCTGTTTCATTTGAGGGTGATGCTTGTCTTTTCACTCATGTTGTCAGGCTAGTGTGCCCAGTATACCGTATGTAATAATAGCAGCACTACCATTTTCAAGGTAGTACTCACCAGTGAAAACTTTGATATGCTTTTCGTCAATCTACCTCATGAAGAAGCATGAGTTACAGAAGACTTGTCAGAGACGAGTGATTAAAAATGCTTGTTTCCACCATTCTCTTTTCATATAGGCATTTTTGTAAGCGAAATACTCTTGCTAAATGAGTCTGTAAAACTGCAGGTATAAGGGCGTTTCTTCAAAATCCATAGGCGTAGGTCTTTTAAAAGTAGAATCAACCAGCCTCAGTGTACCTGTATTTCAGGTTGATTTTAGCGCTCACAATGAAGCTGTAGCTCAATTTCATTTTCTTTAGACATTTAGAGCAAACAACCTTTGAAAGATCAATCTAAAGAAGCGATCTTGATTTAAATTCCTGCCGATACAGTTACTGTATGTTTCTACCTTCTTTATTCACTGCATGATTTTACTTTTTTGTGGGTGTCCTCAGTGATACATGAGCAATCACCATAATATTGGAGGACAATCTGGCTGTTTGATGAATTAAGTCTGTACTAGGTTCTCAAGGACCTCTGTAACAAAGTGGCAATGACTAGGGTTGTTGTTGTTCAGTCACTAAGCTGTGTCTGACTCTTTGTGACCCATGAACTGCAGCGTGCCAGGCTTCCCTGTCCTTCACTCTCTCCCTGAGTTTGCTCAACCTCATGTCCATTGAGTCGGTGATGCCATCCAACCATCTAATCCTCTGTCGCCCCCTTCTCCTCTTGCCCTCAATCCTTCACAGCATCAGGGTCTTTTCCAGTGAGTCAGTTCTTCACATCAGGTAGCCAAAGCATTGGAGTTTCAGCTTCACCAACAGTCCTTCCAATGAATATTCAGAGTTGATTTCCTTTAGGATTGCCTGATTTGAACTCCTTGCAGTCCAAGGGACTCTCAAGAGTCTTCTCCAGCACCACAGTTCCAAAGCATCAATTTTTCGGTGTGCAGCCGTCTTTATGGTCCAACACTCACATCTGTACACAACTACTGGAAAAATCATAGCTTTGCCTATATGGATCTTTGTTGGCAAAGTGATGTCTCTGCTTTTTAATATTTTGTCTAGATTTCTTATAACTTTCCTTCCAAGGAGCAAGTGTCTTTTAATTTCATGGCTGCAGTCACTATCCACAGTGATTTTGGAGCCCAAGAAAATAAGATCTGCCAGTGTTTCCACTTTTTCTCCAACAATTTGCCATGAAGTGACAGGACAAGTGGACTTAGAGCAACATAAATTTATTGCTTCACAGCTCTAGAATCTGGAAGTCTGCTATCAAGGTGTTGACCAGGCTGTAGTCCCTCTGTAGGCACTATGGGAGAATTCTTCCTTGCTTCTTCAGGTTCCTGGTAGTTTCTGGGGTTCCTCGGCTTGCAGTACTAGAACTTCACCTCTGTTTCTGTCATGGCTTCTTCCCTTAGTGTGTCTTTTTTTTTTTTTTTTTTTAAATTTGTTTGGCTGTGCCAGGTCTTAGTTGTGGCATGTGAGATCTTTTTTAAGTTGTGGCATGTGGGATGTGGGATGCAGTTTTCTGACCAGGGATCACACCTGGGCCCCCTTGCATTGGAAGCCAGAGTCTTAGCCACTAGACCACTGGGAAAGTCTCCTGTGTCCTTTTCTTTTAAAGACATATTGCGATGGATTTAAGCCATCTGAATCAGGTATGATTTCGTTTTGATTCTTTCCTTCTTTTTATCTGTAAAGATTCTATTTCCAGATAAGGTCACATTTCAAGGTTCTGGGTGGACATAAATTTTGGGGCAGGAGGGTGCCATTCAATCCATTACAAATCCACTGAATTCCATTAGGTGCTAGGAATGCAGTTCCCTCCCTGACAAGAGAGACGGTATTTCTCTGTTGCGGGTTCAACAGCTGGCACAGCCAGGCATCTACCAGCCATGGAGCTTTCATGGCAGCCAAGAAGCTGAGTATGTAAGCAGGCCAGGTAACCTGTGTCCTAGAAAGAGGCAGGAAAGAAGCAGAAGTGGTTTCTAGCAGTGAAAGTTTTCTTGAACTGAATTCCTTCTTAAAATTCAACAGAGGTGCTCTAAGATGTGGGTATCGTCCCCCAGCTTTTGCTTTGTCGTTCTGAAACCGCTTTCTTTTCTGTTCTCTGTGGCAACTCATTCTCTGGTCTCCCTCGCACTGGACTTGTACCCAGTGAGTAAACTTTGCCTTAAGCCGCCTGCTCCTGGCCTCTCACTTCTACCCACTTCATTCTTTATCCTTGTTTTCTCCACTCTTCCTCATTTTGTTCCCACTTCATCGTTGGTCTAAATCTATTTCTTTCACAAAACTGCACAGATCCCTCAGACCCAGGTGGGTTTAGAGTGGGCAGTGGACACCAGAAGTTTCCAAAGACAGAGTACATGTCTTGGACTCCTAAGAGTTTATTCATTACTGTGGTGTTTGCCTTGACGCAACTTTGACACTGTGGGCATTTAGCCTCTTAGGGTAGGGATTGTGTTTATTTAAACTATGTTTACAAAGTAGCTAAGAAATATTTGGAGTTAACCCACATTTATGGGCTCAGGAAATAATCTCTGTATGGAGCAAATTCTTGTCTTTCACACTTTTGCCTTTGTTTTATTTTAGGTCATTCAATAATGATAAATGAGAATGATGCACAAGCCTGTGCCTGTCATGGGCAATGTCCACACTACACCATTCAATGAGAGCATCTTCCTTTGATGTTTTTTCTTCCTTTCAAATTCTATTGTTTGTTTCTGGGGAGCTGTACAGATGGCAATGATCATGAGAGTCAGGTCAATGTCAGGGATACATTCTCCACCTGACTTCCTGCTTCCTGATGTGACCTTGTCTATGCTGAGTTTATTTTTCCTAACTGCTGCTTCTTACACTGCAGAAAACAATATGTATATTCTTTTCTTCTTCCTGTCTCTATAGAGTGAGATGACTACAGTAAAGGATTGATTTCATCCTTTCTCTAACCCAAACCAGGACTAGAATGAGAAAACCTTGACCCTCCTACCTCCTCAACTTGGCCTTTTGTTTGTCTCCAGCTCAATTACACTGATGATGACTCCAGAAAAACTGCACTTGTATTTTATTTTTGCTTTAAATACTTCCTCCTTTCTCCAATCTTTTCTCAGTCCTTTAAGACATCTTCTCTTTTGACATTTTCATTCAAACAAGGCTGAGAGGAGGAACACTGGTTTTTCTTCCTTGATTTGAATATGTTTTAGTCACATTTGAATATATTAGATTCATTATTTGCCAGGGAGATATATTCCAAAATTTGCATTTCCCGGATTGCTTGTATTACCATAGCCTATAATTGTTACCCAATTTATAAAATGCAGAGATGTGGAACTGGAAATTTAGAGGTTCTGGTAGACTTATAGTAACAATTACTAAGCAGGTAATGATGAGCAGCGAACCTGTCCAGCGAGTTAAATCTTGAGGCATAACTCTTGAGGGATGTTGTAAACTCTTGGGGATTTTGTGAAACTAACAAATGTTGATCCTGGGCCTTGGAATTTTCTTAAAATTTTTTTTTCAGGAAGGCTCCTTAAATAATGGTAATGATAAAAGTAATGGTAATGGCAGAGGAGGTGAAATAAAAAGTAGTTTTCTCTGCTTCATTCATCTAAGGTGGGGGTAGATATAATCCCCCAGGACATCACTATCTCCACCCAGAACCTGTTTTCAGTAGTGATTTTTCTGTGGATGGTTCACATTATCTTACCTAGTCAGATTTTTAAATTCCTTGGTGGTAAAGGAGGTACATTTCCTTCCCAAGATAATTTGGGAGTTAGGCAACAATAGTAATTGTCACTTAGAAATTTTTCTTTTCTAAACTACTTCTTATTTTAAACAACATAAGATTTGGTACTTTTTAATTTTATAACAAGCTGAATAAGAAATTTATTTATAACAAGTTGAATATCTTATTAGGGTGAGTGATATAGGTGATACTGTGAAATTTACTGTTCATGTGAGAAATATAGAGTCTTGAGAGAGCAATAGATCACATGTCCACCTCTTTTCTTTTTATAGCAAAGTTCACATAAGATTGAGAATGGGTTCTGAATAGAAAGCAAGGAGTGCATGAAACAGGGTGAAATAGTAAACCCCAATAATAGTTCATGCATATTGAGAATGTCCGTCACTTAATCTTCTTGAGAACATTGTGATGTTTCCCAGTGTCCTAATGGGGAAATGACTTGCTAGAGAGTTGGTGAAGGAAGGATGAAGTCTAAGGCTGTCTCCTTAATGCTCACATACCTAACTACTACCCTCATGCCTCTCAGGAAGAACAGAAGCAAAGTAAGGAACAAGAAGGGAAGAAAATCAAAGAATGTGGAAAAAGAGAGGCAACTTGAGTGGCCTAGACCCAGCTTTCCAATTTCAAGAGTATTGACCTAACACCCTACATAGGTGGAAGGGTTCTCCTCTATTGAAGAAGTCTGAAGGATTAACTGCAGAAGTCCTGTGGAAACTTTTTAGGTGTATCCAAGCCTTATTTTTCTTGCATCTATTGTCTCTCAATTGTGAAGAAATTTCTGATACCTGTCACACTATTACAACAGTCACTGTGATGAAAAACCTTTGAATTCTCCCATTTTAAGGATGAGTAGTTCTCATGTGCATATTTTGCAAAATCCTTGAGCACTATAAACATCTGAGTGATGGTTTGGAATTTGAAGGAAGGATTTTTTTTTTGGCCAGGTTAATATTTCATTACCAGGTCAGAAGTGCACAGGATTTCAAAATAAAGCAAAGAGAGCGCTAATGGAGCATCACAGGCTTCAGAGTCACCACAATCCAGGAGTCTTTCCTGGCTGTGCCCATTCAGGGATGCAGTTTTGATAGTTTTCCTGCAAATGTTCCACCATTTGCAGGGTAATTCATGGTGAAGAATCATTCATTTCAACAAGCATGTCTTGAATATCTTTTGTGTTGAATATGGTCCTTTGAACCTTCTAGAACTCCTTTCTCCTCTGTACCTGCTCTGTCCCTGAAGGGTTGACCTTTATGGACTGTACCAGCCCTCTGGTTTTCCTTGTGTCCAATTTGTAGGAAGCACTAGCAGGAGGTGGGAGGGCAGGAGAAGGAAGTAGGGTTATTCATTCTATGGGCTGGGGTTCTGCAAACTATGACCCGGGGTCCAAATCTAGCCTTCAGTTAATTTTTACAAACAGCGTTTTATTGGCACATAGCCATGCTCATCCATTTAAGTATTGTCTGTGGCTGCTTTTAGTCTCCAAATGTCAGAGTTGGTGAATTGTGACAGAGATTTAATGGCCTGCAAAGCCTAAAATATTAATTTTCTGGTCCTTTACAGAAAAAAAAAGTTTATTGACCCTTGCCTTAGGTAACTCTATCTCTGGGCAGGGTTATTGATTCCTTAGGCATCTCCCTTCCTGTCAAAAGTCACCACTGTCTGGCGGCTTTCCCTATAGCTTCTGCAACAACCCAGCTAGAGCTCTTTCTGTGTTCTGGTAACTGTCTCTTCCTCTGGATCTATTAAGGCCTACAGGTGTCTCACCGTTTCTATTTCCGGGGAGCAAGTGGGCATTACCATCTTTTATTTGTTGCCCTCCTTTATCCCTGCATACACTCCCTTCATGTCTCCTAATTTACGCAATTGAAATGACAGAGAACTGCAGATAAATAAACAACAAGAGACTTTGGGAAAATAAATAATAATTGCCTGTTTCTTAGCTAGATGCTTGGAGAGCACTTTGGACATCATCTCATTTTATATCCCCGCAATAACCCCTGAAGTAGTCCCTATTATTTTCCTATTAATAAATAAGGAAACCTAGGTTTTTTTGAAAACTAAGTAGCATGTCCATGATTTATACTTCAAGGAGGAAAAGTAAGGAGTCTGATCCAGGCTCTTAATCCTTAGAAGATAACGAAGGACAGATTGTGGTTCACTATTCTTTTCAGGCTGGTGTTGCTGTCGAAATAAAGCTGAGAAGGCTGATTTTGGCCACACCTTGAAGGAACTCAAACACTGTATGAAGGACGGTGGGCAAAAGAGTCTGGGCATGACACATGAAACAGGCGTGTGTATCTCCTGGAGAAAAGGTTTGAGTTCATGACTATCACATCTGTTTAGTGATATGCACTTTCCGAAGTATTTCACAGCCTCATAACAAGTCTGTGAAGCCAGATGACAGTTCTTAGAACAGTTATAGAATTCGGCAAGCTGAGACTGAAAGATTAAGTATAGCATATCCACACCCAACGAGTATTAAGGATCCACGAATATGTGACAAAGTCCAGTGTTCTTTAGAAGCCCTGACTAGGGCTTCCCTGGGGGCTCAATGGTAAAGAATCTGCCTGCCAACGTAGGAGACATGGGTTTGATCCCTAGTCTGGGAATGTCAGGCGAGTGTATATTCCTCGGTTTTGTCTCATCACAACAAAGATTTGGCGTGACGGACATTAAATTCGGCTCTGCGTGTCACAGCTATTGGGTCTTGGACTGGCCGTGTTATAGATCTCAGGTCTCAAATGGACCGTGTTATACCTCTTAGAAAAATCAGTGTTGCAGCTCCATGTTACAGCTCTATTTTATTTAGATAATAACAGGTAAATTCATCCTCGATGCGTGAGGGCACACCGACCCAAAGACGCAAAGAGAAGAGCGCCCCAGTGCGCGGTGGGGGGGAAAGAGAGAGGGAGAACGCTTTGGCTACTCTTTTTATACATTCCCCGCCCCCCCCCCCCCCCCCCCCGGGCCTGCCCCATGTATATTGGGCCAGCCAGGAGTGCTGTTTATTCTACCTGAGGTCCTCACTCCGGTCCTCGGACCTTCCTTTGTTCTAATTTCGCTGGCTTTTCAGTTCCTTGCCTTTCAGCCACCGCCATTCTGGACTCCTTTTCCCTATTCTAAGTACCTAACTAACCACATGCCGCAGAGCAATTAAGCTGTGTACTACAGCTATTGAGCCTGTGCTCCAGAGTCTGGGAGCCACAACTACTGAGCCCTTGTGCCTTTACTGAAGTCTGAGAGCCCTAGGGCCCATGCTTGCAACAAGAGAAACTACTGCAGTGAGAAGCCCATGTACCTCAGTGACAGAGTAGGCCTCACTCTCCTTAACTAGAGAAAAGCCTGTGCAGCATCAAAGACCCAGCACAGACAAAAAAAGAAAAGAAGAGAAAGTCATGGATAATTGGCCCTGGAAGACAGGACAATATGCGTTTTGTGAAGACTAGCCGCAGCTCTAGAAGCTGAAAAACAAAGTCCATCTGTGGTCTTCCTAGGGTGTCAGTGGCCAGAGTGTAATATTTCCTTCTGTTTTGAAATTTTTCTCCAACACGTACTTTTCTCTTACCTGCCACAGCTGGGTTTAAACTCTCATGTCAACAATATTGAACCTAGAACATTTTTATAAACTTCACTCACATCTCCAATTACAAAGAAAATTAGAGCCCTCTCTAGAAGTTGAGTTTTCCCTCTGTATCTTTAGCTTTACATAGCCAAGATCATATTCCTAATCATTCCTCTAAAGCTTTTCCTTCTTGCTATGTTTCTCTGCACTGTTCTCAGTATCACCGGGTTCCTAATCACCACTTAGCCAAGCTTGAAACACCAAATTTGCTTCAGTTCTTCCTCTAACCTGTCATCCTTACCCATGGTGTTGACTCTGTCCTTTTAAAGTTTTTACTATCACCTTTACTCAAATCCCTTCTATACACTACCTAGACCATATTCCCTTAAGCATGCAACTCTGATCATCTCACTGATTTGAGCAAAAAACCTCTGGGCCTACACACTATTTATAAGAATAAAGTTCAATAGTGAAATTATTAAAGTCATTGATGAAAATTAATATTCACTGGATGTGGACACACAACACTTAATTTCTCACTCTCCGTTTGCTGGACTCTAAAACTGCTCTAAGAACGGTCATCAGGCTTCACAGTTTTGTTGTGAGGCTGTGAAAATGTTTTCAGAAGTGCATACTGCTAAACGAGTTTGAAACTTTATTTTTTGTTTTCCAGGAGATACACCCATCTGTTGAACGTGTAACGTTCGGACTATTTCCTTCACCGTCTCCGCCCGTCTCCTGCTGCGGACAGTTACAAACTTGGTCAATAACCGTCCTGGAAGGACGTGAGGTCCCCGGCTACGGACGTAGGTCAGAGATCTAAAAAGGCAGAAAGATCTTCGGGGTGGAGCCGGGGCATGGCATGACCTAGTACCTGGCAGCGCCGCCGATTGGCGGAGAAGAAGGTTGTTCCCTCAGGGCGGGCGCTGATTGGCTGCGGAGGAGGAGTCATGACGTCCTAAGTTGAGCAAACACCTCCTCCTCATCGCCTGCATCCCAATTTCGGCTGGGAATTTGGAGCCTCCCCTCCGGGTTCCGGAGCTCAAAGGCGGCGGGGACCGGACGAGGTGAGCGGGTGGTGGGGTGGGGTGGGTGCCAGGAGGAGCTGAGCTGATGGGCAGTGGGCTCAACCTGTGAGACGAGCCAGAGACCGCTGGCGGGGCTCTGCCTATCCGCCCGGAGGTGCGGGCGAGTGTCCTGCCTACTCCTCCCTGCGGCGCTGGGGACCCGGGAGCTCCGCGGAAGCCGGCCGTTGCCGGGACAAGAATGGGGAAGGGCGTGAAGAGCGTTCGGGCCTCTTCTCCAGGCCTCCCTCCAAGCATTTCCTTGCGGACGAGGGGTGAAAAGTCGGGGGCAGTGAGCGCAGCCCCGGAATTTCTGTATAGGCAGGAGAAGGGATGGCAATATGGATTTCTTTTTTGGCCAGGGCTGAGGTGGGGGGCGGTTGCTGGGGAGTAAAGAATTGGTATTGAAGTTGTAGAACAAAGCCTCTGTTAATTCTTGGACTGTGTGCTTATTTAGACAGGCGGCTGCGGGAGGGTGGCTGACAGATGGCGGCGGGCACCGCCCCTCCGGCCCAGCACGCTCGCACCCCCAAGCTTGCTTTCGGCGCAGTTACTGGTTGACCTTTTAAGCCCCTGGCCTGCTTAAACAAATTCGGATCACAGACTTATTCACACTGCCCGTGTGGACCTGACCTTTCTCTGAGATGGAGGCCGTCCCCCTCCATCCTCTGACAGGAAAAGTGCGGAAGTTGAATGTTTGGATCTCAGCGTCCCCTGAATTTCTGAGACCCCGCAGGCGCTGTGCGGGCCAGGGGGAGAGTTCACCCGCGGAGGGGCGCGGTTAGAAGCAGTTAAATACTCTGTTTAACTCAATGGGGCTAAATGCCCTGGCTACTTCTGGAAGAAATATGCTTTCCAGGTATTGATTTTAGGAGAGAGGAAGTGGGTTGTGGCGTGGAGAGAGGGAAACAATGTGTTTAGTAACTGGAACGAAGACGAGCATTTTTTGATGTTGCTATTAGGCTGTGAAAATGTAACTGATTAGGGCGACCTAGTTGTGCACAGGAGTAAACTGTCATCCACTTTGACTTATGGCTTTCATATACTCTATATTCGGAGAAGGAAATGGCAACCCACTCCAGTGTTCTTGCCAGGGAAATCCCAGGGACAGAGGGTCCTGGTGGGCTGCCCTCTGTGGGGTCGCACAGAATCGGACACGACTGAACAGCAGTAGCATAACTCTATATTAAACAAACAAACAAACAAACAAACAAACAAACAAAAACCAGCCATGACACTTGGTGTGGACGGCTTCTATATGTGTATGTGTGTTGTCAACTGCTCCCTCTCCCGCTCCCCCTTTTTTGCTATAAAGAGGAGTGAACCCATGGGCCACAGGACATTCTGGCTGTGTAACCTGGTGGCTTTTCTGCAAAATGAGCTAGGAGGACAAAGGTTTAAGTCACTGTCCCCAAATGACTTTCCCACTCTCCAGAAAATCCTATTTGTTATCAGCCTCGCTTGTTATTGGTGACAGCATCATCAGAACTCTGATTTATTTGTCGTTGAAAATTTATCCCATAACTAACCAGTCCTCTAAGCATTAGCAGGATTTTGGAAATGATCTTTGGTGGGTAACCAATCCCATTTGACACAGCTTTTCATTTTTTCCAAATATTCTTTTATTAATTTTCTCATAGAGATAACACTACAAACAGTGACAAGTTTCTGTGGTGAGGCCACAAAAATTTCTGTGGAATTCATGGAATCACAGAAATGCTGTATATCTGGAATGGAAAGTAACCAACAATGTTATTACCGTATTCATAGAATTAAGATACAGTCGATTATAAGATGCATCCTCCTTTCAAGGATGCTAAAATGTGAAGAAAAAAAAGTAATTTAAATTTGATAAAATATAGTGTTAAAATGATAACTTATTATCTTGAACCCTCATGCCTGAAGGGTAAAGGTAACGAGAAGGCTTACTGGGCTTTTTTTTTTTTTTTTTTCTAAAAAAGTAAGAAGAGGGAGGGATGAACATGGAGTCATTGTGAAGGCCTCCCGGCAGTGTGACCCAGAGGAAGGGAAAGTGATGTTCTACTGTCAGGGGTGATGAATGGCTGTGTTTACCTTTGAGGAGAGGGCAGCCTTGCAGCCTTTTGCTTAATATTTACTGAGTGTTTAATGACATGTAGGCAGTGCTCAGCACTTTATGCCTCTTAGTGCAAATAAACTTCTCAATAACCCTATGAGGTAGGTATAAATCCCATTTTGCAGGTGAAGTACAGACAGATTAAGTTACTCACCAAGGTCTTTGAGTAAGTGGGAAGCAGAGGAACCCAGGCCATTTATGGAGAGTAGTCAGAATTTTTTGTGAGGTATCCCCCTCCTATTTTTGGCTCGTGGTCACTGCAGTTAATGCAGGTAACTTAGGTGAATATCCTGTCTTTCTCTATAGTGCTTTGGGTATTTTGTTTCCCTGTTTGTGTACTTTGGCTGGATCTTCATGAGTCGGAGTGCCTATTTATGTTCTAAAATTTGAATGCCTTTGTAATCCACAGTGTCCAGTCACTACTATGCTTAATGTTGCTGTTGTTCAGCTGCTAAGTCGTGTCCGACTCTTTGCGACCCCATGGACTGTCTTTCACTGTCTCTGGGAGTTTGCTCAAATTCATGTCCACTGAATCAGTGATGCCATCTAACCATCTCATCCTCTATATACTATACTTAATAGAATCAGAATATTAAAGCTGAAAAGGATGTTATCTTTATATTCCAGCCTGAATTATGAAATTGAAGTCAAGGAAGGAGTCCCATATCTAGTTACATGTCTCAGCAACCAGATCTGGATTTTAATACCATTTTTATTTGTATTTCATAATATTCATTGGTCTATGAGATCTTGGCAAGAGATTAGCTCTTTTGTGAGCCTTGTTGGGCCAGTGGCAAATATGAATCCTTGTTCTTATTCATGAGTCTATTT
Source organism: Muntiacus reevesi (assembly GCF_963930625.1). Taxonomy (NCBI): domain Eukaryota; kingdom Metazoa; phylum Chordata; class Mammalia; order Artiodactyla; family Cervidae; genus Muntiacus; species Muntiacus reevesi. The sequence continues at coordinate 82,016,277 of NC_089254.1, read as the reverse complement.
TGTTTGCTTCACTGGTCTTTATGACATTCATTTAAATCTGCTTATTTATTTATTCATTCTGTCACCAAACATTTAAGTTCTCCTGTGGGGAAGTCACTGGAAATATAAAGATAAGGAAAACAAGTCATTTCTTCAAAGAATTTATAGAGTTTAACAAAGACACAAATTAAACAAATAAACATTGTGAATCCAATTCAGAACTAACTTTGCATTCCATCTCAGTGAAGCTACATTTGTGGGCTAGAGACCAGGAGACTGGTAGGTCGTATTATCTTTGGATGACTTTGAGTAGTTGATGGACTTGAGAACACATGATAATTTCAGATCAGTTAATTAACACTAACAGATACGCCTCCCCCTCCAAGTCTACTTGTTTTTACTTCTAGTTAACTATTTTGTAACCTGACTTCCCTGGTGGCTGAGATGGTAAGAGCATCTGCCTACAACGTGGGAGACCCGGGTTCAATCCCTGGGTTGGGAAGATCCCCCTGGAGAAGGAAATGGCAACCTACTCCAGTACTCTTGCCTGGAAAATCCCATGGATGGATGGAAGAGCCTGGTAGGCTATAGTCCATGGGGTCCCAAAGAGTTGGACACAACTGAGAGACTTCACTTTCACTTTCATTTTGTAACCAGTTTAACATTAAAAGAATATAGCTATGCAACAGGAAATAGAAGTATGGAGGACAGTGTTGTTCAAGCCTCATGTTCATGCCTCATTCTAGCAAGCCTTGGGGTTGGGAGGTACTTGGAGGAGTTCTAGGCTATCAGTAGGTGTTCTGTTCATTTGGAACTCTTATGAACCTCTTCAGGGTCATTATGGTCTGGATGCCAAATATGTAGTGTGGGCGAAGATCCATGGTCATGCAGTTGCTTGCCTTTATTGTATCAGGGCTTCCTGGGTAACTATGGCTTTTATTTATTTATTTTTAGTTTTAAAAACATATTTATATATTTGGCTGTGCCAGGTCTTAGTTGCAGCACACAGGATCTTCCATCTTCTTTGCAGTATGTGGGATCTTTAGTTGTGGCATGTGGGGTCTAGTTCCCTGACCAGGGATTAGACCTGGGCCCCCTGCCTTGGGAGCTTGGAGTGTTAGCCAATGAACCACAAGGGAAGTCCCATTGTGGCTTTTTAAATACACTTGAATATTTTGAATAAACTGGAAGTGAGGGTATAAATCATTTGCATTTCTCATCCTTTATTTATTTTAGTCAATTGAAGGCTACTCCATCCTTAGTCACTCTAAATTTAACCAAAATGTATGCCTGATTGTATGCAAACAGCTTGACATTGAGAAATCTCCCCCTGTGATTTGGTGGTTTTAATGTGAGTTACTGGATTGTATTCTAGTGGAATTATTTCAAAGATCTAAAATATATGGACAAAGAGCACATTTCTGATTTGGGGGCTAGAGATAGATGATATGGCCTTAAATTTTCTTTAATGAAGAATGTGTAATCCTTTTTACATGTCCCAGTGAAAGCAACAGAAATTAGAAGGGGCCAAGCCTAACTCTGTTTTGTATTTTATTGTTGAGTTGCTCAGTCTTGTCCGACTCTTTGCAACCCCATGGACTGCAGCATACCCAGCTTCCCTGTCCTTCACTATCTCCCAGAGTCTGCTCAAACTCATGTCCATAGAGTCAGTGATGCCATCCAACCATCTCATCCCCTATTGTCCCCTTCTCCTCCTGCCTTCAATCTTTCCCAGCATCAGGGTCTTTTCTAAAGAGTCATAATAACCTCAGTTCAGTTCAGTTGCTCAGTTATGTCCAACTCTGTACATACTCTATCTTGGAGCAATTCAGAAATTCTCACTGTTACATATTTCTTGATGACCTGAGAATGAAATGAATGGTGGTCCCAGAAAGTTCTATACTTGAGACCAAGATTCAAGGCTCAAGCAGATACTGATATAATCAGATTCTCTATAATCATCTCCTTACTAAGCATCCAGAAACTTAAAATTTACCTTGACTGGGACTCAGGATGGAATTTTGGTGGCATGTAGGAAAGGGGTTGATGGAGGCACCCCATGCTGTGGGAGAACTGGTCATATAGTTGGTACCATATGGATCTGATTTCTTTCTGAGTTGAACTGGCAGTAGTAACATGTGTCGGATTTAAGAGGCATGGATTTGCAGGCTTTGGCGAAGAAGAATCCCTAGCTTTAACTGTTAACCTAGGGATTCTTCTCTGGCTTAAAAGCAACCACGCTAGTTGGATTTCACTTCAGTTGCTTCATCTGTAAAATGATGAGAATAATAGTACCTGCTTAATTAGATTGCCACAAGGAGGAAATGAAATACTGTCTATAAAGTGCTCAGCATAGTGCTTGACACATAATGTTAAATCCGTGATAACTATTGTCCTATTTCTTTAAAAACAAAGTGTTGGGAATTGGGATTCAAGAATTCCCTGCAAAAAGTGAAAGTGAAAGTAGTTTCTTAAATAAAACAGAGAAGGTCAGCCTCTGCTACTTTCGTTTCCTCTTCCCCAGGAAAGTCCGCCTCTGCAAACACGTGTGTATGTATTACGTGAGTGTATGTGTCTGTGTCTCCTCCCACACCACTCCCCCGACTCCAAACAAAGGGAAGAGGAGAAGGCAGAAGAGTGTTTCTGAGAAAGGGGAAGTTGTGGTTATAAATCAAACTTGGGCTGAGGAGGGAGACTGAATTACTTGGATAGGTTTCCGAATCTCTGTGCCAAGAACTGCTACTAAGTATAGAAGATTAGGGTCACTTGTTCACCCATGGTATGGGAGATAGAACCCCTGCTGGGACGATGGGACCGTTCGTGGGCTTGTCAGTATGTTGAGAAGAATCACTTGTCTTTGGAACTGATTTCATTCCTAAACATGTGGGTGCAAGTTCTATGAGATGTTGCAGATTGTCCTTTGGCTGGAGGGAGAATAAATGTTATGGGCTTGGACTTAACATAATCTGTTTAAAAACAAAACTATATATATAAACCAAAGCCTTAGATAGGGTAGGTAACAGTCTTACTGAAATGTACTTACTGAAATGTATTTGTAAGAACTAGCCTTACTGAAATGTATTTGGCCTGAGTAAAAGTTAGCCTGAACTCCTCATGATCAGACTGTTTACTTGCTGTGTGCTGTGTTTTCTCTCCCTGCCCTTCTTCTAAAGCCTTCTTAGCTGGACTCCTTGCTGTTTGCTTTATTCTTTTACTCTGTGTTGTGAGTTATCCTACAAATTTTCTATCTAGGGTGATAAGTAGTTCGCCTCTAGGAAATGTACTTGTATGTTCCATTGTTTCAACAAAGCTTCCCTCTCTCTAAAGTGGGTCTGATTTAGAGATTGCAGTCTGATGTAACAGAAATGTGTTCCATAAGAATTTTTCTATATGCTAGGGAATTTCTAGAAGATGTAAGATCATTTAGTATCTATATTTTGATGCCAACCTTAAACATAGAAAAGCAAGGTTTAGCATCCAAATGGTCTGAAATAACCTCTGACTACTAAGTTTCTGTTCCCATTTGAAAACTGTTTAGTATTTATGCTTTAAAATTTTTTGTACAATTTACTCTGTGCTGATACACAGTAAGCCTCTTGTAAATATCTCTTATTTGAACAAACGAATAGAGCTATATAATCTGGGACAGCAGTTAGAGAACTGATTAAGACAGGTCTGGGTTTAATGTAATAGCAGGGAGGGGTGGTAGGGTAGAGGACAGGTTGGAAAGACAAAAAGCAACAACAGGGTCAGCGAAGTGAGGCTGAGGGGTGTCGGGTGGGGCAGGGGTTTAGGGGTATGCTTTCCAGCTTCTAACAGCTGTGGTGAAAAACATGTTTGTTTTGTTTTCTTAAGTTTCCAGTCTGCCAGAACCAATGCTTTTATAAAATTCAGTACCAATGAATTACTAGAAAAAATGACCCTGTCATATAAAGATTTCTAAGTGCCTACTTTCTATTTCTGTACACATATAATCCTGGACCAGTAAAAAGCAGTTCAGTGACCGACAACAGGCCGTAAAACACACTGAGTCGAACTAGTTTAGGAAATGATCAGAGATTAAACTGGAAAGAGGTTGAAGCTAGATTATCAAGGATCTTGTACATTATGAAAGGATTCTAAAATTTTCATCATTAAAGTTGGTATAAATGTATTTTATTATAGATTTACTTGCTTAAAACCTTTGTGCTGAATGTATGGTTTGATAAAACATATATTTTAAAAAGATGATTTTGACATAGCGAATATTGATTAGCGTCCTGTCAGCGCTTGGAATTTTTTGTTTTTGAATTTTGGATTTACCTTTGTTTGTGAAAGTTCAGTTTTGGTTGGGTAAAGGAACACTGTAATTCATCCAGGTTTCCCCTCTCCCTTCTGCACCTTGAATCTGTCACCACCCGGGTTGGTTGGATTTTACAGCAGATTTCTCAGGAGACCAGAGCTGACCTGTGAGCCCCCCTGCCTTTCATCGTCCTGCTCTCACAGTGTCTTTACAGTCACCAGGTTTCAAGATGCTGCGGGTGTCCAGAACCAAACTGGGCAGGCTGAGCCCCGGCCTCTCCAGGGGGCTTCACCACAAGGCGGTGATGGCCTTGAGGCGGGAGGATGTGAATGCCTGGGAAAGGCGGGCTCCTCTGGCTCCCCGGCACGTCAAAGGGATCACCAACCTGGGATACAAGGTCTTAATACAGCCTTCCAATCGGCGAGCCATTCACGATAAGGTAATGTTTCCAATTTGTAAAGATACGTGAAAGTGAAGTGACTCTATGTATGAAAATTACAGAGCATCCGAGAGAACATAGCATGTTAGCTGGGCTGTGCTGTGCTTATTCGCTCAGTTGTGTCCACCTCTGCGACCCATCAGGCTCCTCTGCCCGTTCTCCAGGCAAGAATACTGGAGTGGGTTGCCGTGCCCTCCTCCAGGGGATCTTCCCAACGCAGGGGTCAAACCCAGGTCTCCCATATTGCAGGCGGAGTCTTTATCCTCTGAGCCACTAGGGAAGCTCAAAACGATTGCTAGTGTCACTTAAGGACCGCACAACAGTATTTCTTTACTTCGGTTGTAGTGAGATTATATAGTTAGGAGACTTCTAGTCTCCTACTTTCTTGAGCCCAGAATTTAGCCAATAAGTATTGTTTTCACCTCATTCCATGCTTTCTCCAGTTTAGGGATGACATCCTTCCCATCATTCTTTCATGTGCGACCCTGGTTCTAGGATGTCTCCAGGAAATGCTTCACTATGTAGAGTTTGTTCATGAGTCCTAACCTTGCCAGTCACCTCACATTCATCATTCTCTTCATTCTTCACCATAATCTTATGACACAGATTTAACTTTTATTTTGATTTTAGAGACATGCACATGGTTTTTCTTCTGTGAGCCATTTGAAAATACGCTGCAGACAAAGACACTTTATCTCTATAGGAATAAACTGTCTTCCTACATAGCCATAACTGTTGTTTCATTTTCACACCTAAGAAATTAATAATTCCACAAGATCATCACACATACCTGTTTCAAATTCCCCATTGTCCCAAATGTTTTTTATGATTTTTATTTTAAGCAAGATTTAAATAATGTTCATTGAATTTATTATTATGTATCTTTAGTTTTTTAAATCTAGAATAGTACTAGGTTTATTATTAACTCGGTTTATTGTGGTGATCCTTTTGCAGTGTATACACCTGAAACTAATCTTGGTATACACCTGAAACTAATATAATGTTTACACCTGAAACTAATTTTGGTATATACCCGAAACAAATATAATATTCAGTTCAGTTCAGTTCAGTTCAGTCATATCCGACTCTTTGTGACCCCATGGACTGCAGCACGCAAGGCTTCCCTGTCCATCACCAACTCACATTCATGTCCATTGAGTCAGTGATGCCATCCAACCATCTCATCCTCTGTCCTCAGTAAGAGGATACTGAATGGAGTTTTATATTTCTTAGAGGAATTTTTTTTTTTTTTTGCCTTTAGAATGCATCTCATAAAGAATATTCAGAGTGCTGTGTTCAAAACATATCTGAACTAGTTTTTCTATGTGATTACGTGTCAATGTGTTATCCAGTTGGATTTATTTGTTTTTGTTTCTATTAAATTTTAACATTTGCTTTTAAATTCTTTTTGATTTAGTTTTATTTTTTAAATAAGTTAAATATTTATAAGCTTTAAAGATTTTGTTTGCTGTTTTTCAGTCCTTAAATTGTGTCTGACTCTTTGTGAGCCCATGGACTGTAGCCCTCTAGCTCCTCTGTCTATGGGATTTCCCAGGCAAGAATACTAGATTGGGTTGCCATTTCCTCCTCCAGGGGATCTTCCCCACCCAGGGACTGAACTCACATCTCCTGCATTGCAGGTGAATTCTTTAGTGCTGAGTCACCTAGTGAAAATGAAAGTCGCTCAGTTGTGTCCGACTCTTTGCGACCCCATGGGCTATACAGTCCATGGAATCCTCTAGGCCAGAGTACTGGAGTGGGTAGCCTTTCCCTTCTCCAGGGGATCTTCCCAACCCAGGTATCGAATCTAGGTCTTCCACATTGCAGGGGGGTTCTTTACCAGCTGAGCCACAAGGGAAGCCCCTTTGAAGATTAAAACCTTATAAAAAGATCCAACACAGAGAAGTCTTGCTCTTATCTTAATCCCCTACATCCCATTCCTATCTACCTTGTAGATTACTGTTTTCATTAGTTTCTGATCTATCATTCCTGTTTCTTCTTACAAAAATGTGTGTATGTGTTTTCTTACTTTCCTTTCAGTCTTATACAGAACCTCGCATACTGTATATACTCTTTCACACCTTGCTTTGTTCTTTGGCATATCCCCTGATGCTGGGAAAGATTGAAGGCAGAAGGAGAAGGGAACAACAGAGGATGAGGTGGTTTGATGGCATCACTGACTCAATGGATGGAGTTTGAGCAAACTCTGGGAGATGGTGATGGACAGCGAAACCTGGTGTGCTGCAGTCCATGGGCTCACAAAGAATTAGACATGACTGAGTGACTGAACTGAACTGAACTGAAGGCATATCCTGTAAATATGTCCATCTCAGTTCATAGAAATCAGCTTCATTCTGTTTAATGTCTAAGTAGTAACTACTCTGTTATTATTGCTCTCTGATTTATCATGATATATTTAACCAGTCTACTATAAATGGGCAGATTGTTTTCAGAGAAACCAGACATGAACATGTTTATTACTTTTACTGTCTCTCCTCTAGATTTATACTTTCCTTTCAAGTAGATTCCTAACTAGATTTATCTTCATTTTATTTAACTACCACCTCTGATGCTTTAAAAATTCTGCCTGGATCACGCTACCCTTTTACTTAAAAATCTGAAATAATTCTTTGTTGCCTCTATGTACTAGTTATGAAATCTCAGTTTAATGTGTAAGACTCGGGTTTCCCATTGATAAAATGGGGATAATAATAGCATCTACCTCATGGGAGTTTTAGGAATTAAATAACTCACCCAAAGAGCTTAGCAAAGCATATAGTAATTTATTAATAAATATCAATGATTATAATTTTTATTCAATAAAACTCATATTCACCATGATAATATTCACTCTACTTTTTTAAACTGATTCACTTATTATGCCCTAAACATCTCCTTACTTTCCCATCTCCATATTTGTATGTGTTTCTTCAATGCCTCTTACTGGTTTTACCACCTTGTATTTCCTCTCTCTGTTCCTCCAAATCCTACTCAGCCTTTTAGATTAATTTAAATTTCTATATTTCCATGATCATCTCTCCTGGGAGTTATCTCAATATCTGTTAAATTAATGTATCATTTAGATTATTAACAACCTTACTAATTATCATTAAATAATGATTATTCATATTAAGTAAGAATAATCATACTATTCTTTTGAATTCAACCTAATACATTGTGCCTCTGATTCTTTCTACAATATTTTGTGAGCCCCTTTACAGGAGGAACCTTGTCTGTCTTTCTTTGGGTTTTGTCTCATCTCTATTACAATCGACTGTACAGAGTAGGACAATAGTAAATACGAATTGAACCCCACTTCCCAAAAAAAGAAAGAGAAGAAAATGTTGCAGATTTATGTCTTTCTTTTAAAAATATACTCAAGTAATAAATTACCAGGCTTCCCTGGTGGCTCAGTGATAAAGAATCCACCTGCCAATGCAGGAGACATGGGTTTAATCCCTGGATCAAGAGGATCCCCTGGAGAAGAAAATGGCAACCCACTCCAGTATGCTTGCCTAGGAAATTCCGCAGACAGAAGAGCCTGCCAGACTCCTGTCTGTGGGATTGCAAAGAGTCAGACAGAACTTAGCAACTAAACAATAACAACAATAAATTACTATTTAGCATTTCATGTTTCACAGCATTGTTGAAAAAACTATATTTTACAAGTATATTTAAATCACGTGTTCTAGTGTGCTCGTGGCTATTAACTGTTCTCAAGTAAAATTATGTGCTGAATTTCCTGAATTTTGTTTTTGCTGCAAAAGTCAAACATGTTAAATTCATCTTTAGTCAGCAAGTAAGAATTTTAGAAGTAGTTTTTCCATTATTTGTTCCTTATGTTTTATTCTTGCAAAAGTTTGTGTCTTTAACTGCTAAATTTATTTATAAAGAAAATATGAATACAATAAATCAGGGGACTAACTTTCAATCAAAATCGCATTCCTAGGAATATGTCAAAGCTGGTGGCATTCTCCAGGAGGATATTTCTGAAGCTTGTCTAATTTTGGGAGTTAAAAGACCACCAGAGGAAAAATTAATGCCCAAGAAGACTTATGCATTCTTCTCCCACACAATAAAGGCTCAGGAGGCCAATATGGGTTTGCTGGATGAGATCCTAAAACAGGTATTTAATGGCCAATATTCATAAATGTTAACCCCGAAACTTTATTTTTTTTTTTTGCTTTTAACTGTCAAGCAGAGTTTTAGTTTTCTTTTAGCATCTAGGAAATGCATCATGTTATTCACCTTAACAGGAAAGATGATCTGTAAGATATTGCTTGTATAGTTCAGCTGCCGTTAGGGCTCCTCTGCGGGGCAGGTTCATAACAAGAAGAATCAAACATATTTCATTCCTTTTGTATTCTAAAATGGAAAGAATGATAGAAACATTTGTCCCAAATGATGATTAATTTATAAGGTTAGTTGGTCAAATATTAGCGAGTAGAATTTTAGAGCTGAAAAGAACCTTAGGGATCATACAACCCACCACCCTAATTTTTCAGATGGAGCCCAGAGAGGTGAAGCAAATTGACTGAGGTTGCTCTGTAGTACCAGAACTGGACTGGAGACTATTTTTACATTTATTTTTACATATTCATAAGGGAAAAAACTTTTTTTGAGATTATTAATACTGTGAAAAAACTAGCATCTATTTAAATTACAGAGTATTCACTCAGCAAGTATTTACCAATTGCCTACACCGTGTCTGACACTGATTACTGCAATGACCAGAGCTTATATTTGAGTGGAAGGAGACAGATGATAAATAAATGATACCTCATACATTGCTTGGTGATATATGTAATGGAGGTAAATATGATACAGTAGGAAAAAAGGAGTGCTGGGCACTGGGGGAGTTGACAATGCTAGTTTAAATAGGATGGCTGGAGAGAGCCTCATCGCTAAGTTGGAACTGAGCAAACCTTTGGAGATGAAGGATCAAGCCATATCCATCTGGGCAGTTTGCTAAGCTAAGAGAATAGTAATACAAAGCCCTGACAGTCTTTTTGAGTGGAGGATTAGAGAAAATCATATTCTAAGATGCTTTTTCTGCCTACTGTGTGAATAATAGTTGGAAGTGAGAGGAGGAGAACAAAATTAATAAGACTGTTAGTCTGGACTAGTCCAGATGCTAGGCTGCCAATGATGGTGGTTGCATGAAGCTGGCAGAGTAGAGGATGTGACACATGGACCAGTCCTGCGTATATTTTAGAGGTCTGAGCCCACAGGAGTCACTGATGAAGTGAGTGTGGACTATGAGAGAAAGAGAGGAGTCAGAGCTAACTCTAAGATTTTGGTTTCAGTAACTTAAAGGAGTTGCCTTAGATTGAGATGATGCCACTGCCAGAGGAATGGGCTTGTATGGAAGGATCGAGAGTTGGGTTTAGGACCTGTTGAGTTGAATTTGTCCATTAGACATTGAAGGGGAGAAGCTGAGTGGGCCACTGAATGTGAATCTGTAGTTCAGGAAGCCATCTCCTCCTGATACACAGTTGTTAGAGACTAGAAGTTACATAAAGGCATCTGGTCCCATCACCTAATGGGAAATAGAGGGGGAAACAGTGTCAGGCTTTATTTTATTGGGTTCCAAAATCACTACGGATGGTGACTGCAGCCATGAATTTAAAAGACGCTTACTTCGTGGAAGGAAAGTTATGACCAACTTAGACAGCATATTGAAAAGCAGAGACATTACTTTGCCAACAAAGGTCCGTCTGGTCAAGGCTATGGTTTTTCCAGTGGTCATGTAAGGATGTGAGAGTTGGACTGTGAAGAAAGCTGAGTGCTGAAGAATTGATGCTTTTGAACTCTGGTGTTGGAGAAGACTCTTAAGAGTCCCTTGGACAGCAAGGAGATCCAACCAGTCCATCCTAAAGGAGATCAGTCCTGGACGGACTGATGCTGAAGCTGAAACTCCAATACTTTAGCCACCTCATGCGAAGAGTTGACTCATTGGAAAAGACCCTGATGTTGGGAGGGATTGGGGGCAGGAGGAGAAGGGGACGACAGAGGATGAGATGGCTGGATGGCATCACTGACTCGATGGGCATGAGTTTGAGTAAACTCCGGGAGTTTGTGATGGACAGGGAGGCCTGGCGTGCTGCGATTCATGGGGTCGCAAAGAGTCGGACACGACTAAGCGACTGAACTGACTGAGCTGAAAGCCGTGAGATTAGAAGAGGGTAAGGAGTAAGTGTGGATGGAGAAGTCCAAGGTCTAAGCCCTGGAGTAAAGATATTAGACTGTTAGAAACTAGACTAGCATTTGATAGTAGGCAGAGGACAGGAGAATTTCATGAACAGTAAAAGCAGTAGAGAAAAATGTATTTTATATAGGCATCCAGAATACGTTCTTAACTATTTTCAAATTCACTAAACAGAGACTACAGTTAATTTGAAGTGTTTCAAAAGAACAAATTAAAAACTAATTAATGAAAATAATAAGAAGAATGTTTCACCTTAAGCAGATAAACTCCTCAAAAAGTATTTCAGAAACTTTTTGTTGTTGTATGAACTTTTGTTCATTTCCAGAAAATTAATAAAAACAGACCCAGCAGGGCTGCTTTGGGGCAACATTTTTGTAACAAATTACTTGGATGAATATTAAATATTCTTGAATACATGGACATGGTAAAAATTATATTATCTTTGAGAAATAAATAGATTGTTTAAGACATTCTATAATTACAATGTGTTAGTAGCTTTTAAGCATTAATTAATAGGAGATTTCCAAGAGAAAGGGAAGATTCTCAAGGAAAGGGGAAGGATATGATTTTAATGAAAATGAGGACGTGAAAGACAAGCAGCTTGTGTTATTTTTAAAATAAAGTTTACTTGTGAAAGCCTGGAGAGAGAAAACAGAGAGAAAGAGAAAGAGATACCAAGAGAGTCAGAAAGAGAAGAAGAGGAAGAGAGAGAATGAGATTTGTGTGTATGGACTTGAGAGGGGGTTTTGTTGTCATTTTTAAGGTAGAAGGGAGACTTGGGCATATTTAGAATGGCTGAGGGGAAGGAACACAGTACAGACAGACAATGCAAGAATGAGAATAAGTTCAAGAGTGGTCTTGGAAGATACAGAAAAAGTTGGGATGTAGCTCACAGGGATTAGTATCAGGAAGGACTTGTTTTTGACACTAGAGGGAAGGATGTGAGGATGAGTGGGGCATTATGTGGAAATATTGGTTGATGGTGCTGGGCTAAAAGTTGAAAGGTATCACGCCTTTGTTATTTTATTGTCTGCCATCAAGGGGCATTAACATCCTGCTAGCAGCATTCTTTCATTACTGATCACAAACCTATCCTTGGTTTGTGACCCAGCATTTTCTAAATATTTCATGGTGCATCTCATGGTAACTTCGGTTAGCAAGTCAAGATATATTTTATAAGAGGGGAAAAATGTGAAATATTCACTTGCTCATATTGTGTTCTACCCGTTGAAATTAAACTGGATGATTTAGAAATTTTTTATCATTTCTTCAGGAAATCCGACTCATTGATTATGAGAAAATGGTGGATCATAGAGGAATACGGGTAGTGGCATTTGGACAGTGGGCAGGTGTGGCAGGTAGGTATCCAGGGCTGTTATATCACTCACTGTCTAAATTTGCCTGGGAAGTAACTGTGTTTTCTCTTTTCTGTGGCAAGGGGATGGGAGTGTTCATTTCCACCAATAAAAATAAACATGGGAGGTGTGAGTAAGGATGATGAATATCAGGGGAATAAAAGGAGACACTACATTTATTACAAAGATAAAGAAAAGGAACAGAGAGAAGGACAACATCTATGGGTAGGTTTGGAATTTTTCTGTTTGGGAGCTGGAAAGAGAGGTCAGTTTGGTGATGAGAAATTTGAAGAATGGAAGAAAGGGTGAAATGAGAGAGGTAAGATGTGGAGATAGGAACCAATGGAGGAGCAGTTTAGCAAGGATAAGAGGTGGAATTTGGGGGAAATTAACACTTGATTTTTGTCCCTGCTATTACTTTGAACCATCTTTAGTTGAGAAACACTACATGTTATAACTTTGTATCAGATTAGACTACTTGAAGGTCTGTGATTGTCAGAATAAGTGGAAAATTTGTAAGGTACAGAATACAAAACACTATCAACCACCATGACATCAGTGACAGTTCTTGAGCACCCAGCATTCCACCTAGCAACTTGCAGTGTTGTAGTCACACGTTCTGGGAAACAAACTCACTCAGAAGGACAATGCAGATAGTGGAGTGCAGTTTATTACACTGGTGGGCCCAAGGCAGAGTCTCCTCTTAGCCAAGGACCCTGACCAAGTTTTCTGAAAATCTTATATACCTTAAGTGTACATGCCCAAACCCACCTCCCCAAATTCCCTGAAACTAGTCTGAACAAAGGAAAAGAAAGATACAGTCAAAGTTAACCCGTGATTCATATGCCTTAAGCCTAGGAAGTTAACAGTGGACAATTATCAATAGGCCTGTGGTCATAACCCAATAAGCATAATAGAATGTATGATTCTATTCGGTTACACAGATAATTAGGGTATTCTTTTAGGCAACAGAGAGTCTAGGTATGAGCCCTGGGGCTCTTCCTTCTGGGGGGACTGGCTTTCCAGTTGGTATGTCGTTTCCATAGATACTGGGCATCTAGCTCCAAGCCCACAGTCTGGCCCAAGATGGAGTCCTGCTTTCAAGATGGAGCCTGTTCTGTCTGTTTCATCCTTCATTCCCCCCTTCTTGATGCTCTTAACTCATAGTATGAGCATCGTTCATAGGGATATATTGCACCCTGACTCTCCGACCTCCAATTTGGGAGAACAGCATCAACCTTTGGGTCATAATACATTGTAAAATAAAGGATCCACAAAGCAGACCTATCAAGGCAACTATAACAATGGTAAATATAGTTTTCCACCAATCACCCTTCACCCAAGATAGGACTGAAGTCCAAAAAGGAAGATTATCATCAGATGTAACTTTTACCTGACCTTTCATGTCATCTAGGGTGGCTGACATATAGCCAGATAAATCAGGAATATATACACAACATTCAACTTTCAACTTTAATCATAGCACAGGTCCCTCTTTGTATTGAAACTATGGTTAGTCTCAGGGTGATACCAGCAAGTCCTTGTAACAGCAGTTGATTGTAGAGCTTCATCTCTTTTTCATCTTTAAGATGATCTTGGTTTCACGGGGGTCCTCTCGGCGTCCTCCAGGTCTGCGTGGTATGCTCTGTCCACCCTCATGTGGTGGATCCCGGGAGTGACACCTGCAACTTTCTCTGCAGTCGGGCTGGTTAGAACAACAGTATACGGACCTTTCTTGTACAAACTTAGTTCCCTGATTTATTACCTTATCCAGTTCCATCTGCTGTGAAGTCTCATCTCCCCTTACCTGAGGCAAATTTGTTGACACCTGTTGTATTATGGGAGGGGACGCCCCATACACAATTTTGTGTGGAGAAGAGCCATGGGACCGTGGGGCCATCCTGAGTCTGAGCAGAGCCGTCAGAAACAAGCCCGCCCAGGAACAGTCAGTCCCTAAGATCCACTTGGAGAGTGTCTCTTTAAGTGTCCTGTTGGTTCCTTCCACCATCCCAGAACTCCAGGGCCTATATGCTGTATGTAATTTCCACTTGATGCTTAAAGTTTTGCTTACTTGTTATACTAAATCAGCTACGAAGGCCGGGTCGTTGTCCGATCCAATGCTGGTGGGAAATCCAAATCTGGGAACTATCTCCCTAAGCAGGCACCAGGCTACTTTTGATGCTCTTTCAGTCCAGGTAGGAAAATCTTCTACCCATCCCGAGAACGTACATACTATGGCCAGCAGGTGATGGTAGTGTCGGTGAGGTTTCATTTCAGTGAAGTCCACTTCCAGGTGTTCCAAGGGCAGCCTTTCAGCTGAATCCCTGGAGGTTTCTGTCTGTGCCGAGAGGCGGCTTTGACCTGTGAGCAGGCAGTGCAGTTCTGAGATTTTGTCCTGCATAGGGAAGAGAGGCAGGGAACCGAGAAATATTTTCAAGTTAGCTCTTCCAGTTTATCATGGCCTAGATGGGTCGCTTGGTGTGTTTGGCTTACCAGAGTGGGTGCCAGCTCCTCCGGTACCAATAATTAGCCACTTGGCGATTCCCGCCACCCCTTTTCAGGCTTGATGGCCCCCTTCTGCTTTGGCTAGTTGGTTTTGGGCTTCAGTGTATTTTGGGGAGTCTAGCCTTAGCTCAGGTAGCTCCGCCAATATGAGAGCTTTAATAGGGGCTTCATTTGTCACCCTTAAGGCCTCGGCTGCTTGTTTAGCGGTCTTATCTGCCAGTCTGTTCCCTGAGCCTGGGGGGTAGCCTCATTTTGACGTCCTCAG
Organism: Muntiacus reevesi; assembly: GCF_963930625.1. Lineage (NCBI taxonomy): Eukaryota > Metazoa > Chordata > Mammalia > Artiodactyla > Cervidae > Muntiacus > Muntiacus reevesi. Next base: position 82,001,244 of record NC_089254.1, on the reverse strand, counting down.
CAGTGTATGACTGCAACCCTTTCTGGTTCCCAGGCAGCATCTAATAGGGTCTAAGTTCTTCCTTATTTTCAATATCATTTTCACTAACTATCAAAGGCCTCTCTCCTCATACAGAGCCCTGTAGTGTGGCAGAAGCATGCCTGGAGTCTGTGCAAATGTTTGTCTTCTTACCTTTTGACAGCTGGAGGGCCTGGATTAAAGCATATAGTTCGGCCCATTGAGTGGACCAGTGTGAGGGCAGAGAGCTAGCCTCAACGATGGTTTCATCTATGACTACTGCGTATCCCAACAGTATATTGGGATCATATAAGGAAATAAGGACAGTAAATCATTGTCCTTATTTCACCAGGCTGGTGCCATTGGTGTACAGGACCAAATCTGGATCCGGGGTTGGCTGGTCTCTCAAGTCAGGTCTGCTGGCATATTTCCTTGCAATCATGTGAGGGCCCACCTTGTCCCACAAGAAAGACAGTGGCCAGATTCAGGGCCTGAGAAGGCTCAGTAGTAACATGGAGGTTCTCACATAACAGTCTCTGGTATTGAGTAATCCGGGCTTTTGACAGACATTTATGGGGGTCCCCTCGCAGGAGAGTGTTGACCTCATGCGGGACTTTTATGAACAAATCTTGACCCAGAGTCAGCTTGGCTGCCTCCCAGACCAGTAAAGCAACTGCAGCAACTTCCCATAAGCATCCCAGCCATCCAGTGGCAACACTGTCCAGCTGATTAGAGATAAGTCACGGGTCTGTCCCATGTCCCCATAATCTGGGACAACACTCCCGTAGTCACCTTGTCATTTTTGGTCACATAAAGAGTAAACGGCCTAGCAAGGTCTGGCAGACCCAAGGTGGGTGCTGACATAATTGTACTGGGTTTGAGTTCTGTTACCCGTGGGACTTGTTTTGCAAGCCTAGGGGGGTTGTCTTCTGCCCAGACCTCAGGGAATTGTTGAGTTAACTCTCTCTCTTGACTGTTTAGCCCATCCGGTTTCCTTGCCGGGAGATTGTGCAACCTCCATTCATCTTGAGGGGTTACTGAGAGGAAGGGTATATAGGTGTTTGAGCCCGCTGGGACAGTGTGTCTTTCGTGGGGGGAAAGGTCACTTGTGCCTCCAGTTTAGACAGCAAGTCTCTTCCTAACAAAGGTACTGGGCATTCGGGGATGTATAAAAATTCATGAGTCACTTGGTGTCCCCCCATCTGACATTTTCAGGGTAGGCTAGAGACAAAAGGGCTGCATTTATCACCATCTGAGGCCCAGCTGCCTCTGGCTGGGTCTATTGGTGTATAAAGTCTACAGGCCTCGAACAGTCTTTCCCAGAACTCAGGGTGATTCGCTTTCCTTTGAATCACTTCGGAGGGTTTTGCGATACTCATAGCTTTTCAGGCCCCCCTGGAGACCTTGTACAGTAGTCACCCGGTCTCTCTCCAGGTGGCCCTCCCTTCCTCTGTGTCACAGCCCCAGTCAGGCCCCTCATGGCGGGGGGGGGTGGGGGGGGTGGCTGATTCTCCAGCCGCTGCGGGTTTGCAGTGCCCCCAGGTGCCATTTCTCTGAACCATTTTCTGGCCTCAGTTAGGATCCTGTGTCTTCCCTCAGTGTGAAAAGGGAGACTAGCATTTGGATTATGTCATCCCATGTAGGGCAGTGGCTTTAAAAAATAGTCTCCATTAGCCTCATCATGGCCTTTAGCTCCCCCGAGTACGGTGGAGCATGTCTCTGCCAGTTTAATGTATCCGTAGAGGAAAATGGCTGGTAATAACAGGCTACAGGGGCTGATGGTGGTGCCCCACGCGTCCTGACCTGGAGGCAGCTGTAGCTCTCTGAGGGGCATCTGTAGTGGGGTTCTTTCCCCCTGTTCCTTGGCAGAGCGCAGCCTCTGTCTAATTGCTGTTTTCTTCCCCCTTCCCATCAGTACTCACCAGAAGAGGTGAATACAATCTAGGAGGTCCAGCTGAGGTAGAATTCTGGGGGCGTTGACCAGAGGTCTCCATTGCTGGGATTGGAGCCTGCCAAAATGGTGGCTCTACAAACTCCAGGAGAGCTGGTGGAAGAGCAGTGGCTGCTGCAGAAACTTCACTTGGCCCTGGATGGGGCATTAAGGCGGCCCCCGGTCCTGGTGGAGCCCTGGGAGGCAGGCGCATCATTATCCAGTATGGGGGAGGGGTCAGGTCATCCCCGTCCAAATCCTGTAGAATTTCCTTTTTTATCATCAGTCCATTTTTGTGCCTCTAATATTTTTCCTTCTTTCTGAATACAGAACCTTGTCCAAGTAGGAGGGTCTTGGGCTAACCCTAGCCATGAGTCAATATATGGATATTGATCCAGGTGTCCTGGCTCTCCTGTGACCCCTGTAGAGATTGCTTCCACTATTTTTAAGTTCATGGTGTTCTCTGGTGGCCATCCTGCTCCCAAAAGGGGTCATTCAACCTCACAGAGTATGTGGAGGTGGTTAGGCTTCATGTTCACCCCATTGCTACTGCTGTTACTGCTAAGTCACTTCAGTCGTGTCCAACTCTGTGCGACCCCATCCCTGGGATTCTCCAGGCAAGAACACTGGAGTGGGTTGCCATTTCCTTCTCCAATGCATAAAAGTGAAAAGTGAAAGTGAAGTCGCTCAGTCATGTCTGACTCTTCGCGACCCCATGGACTGCAGCCTACCAGGCTCCTCCGTCCGTGGGATTTTCCAGGCAAGAGTACTGGAGTGGGGTGCCATTGCCTTCTCTGAAAGCATGCACAAGGTACCCCATTATTAAACTGGTTTGCAAAACAAGTAAATGTAGTTCATGCTACAACACTGTATGCTTGCATATATCTACATGGTAAATGGCATGTTATTTATTTATTTTTATTATTTATTTTTAATTACTATGGGGAAAAAAGAGAATGCAGGATTCATACATGTTACAACATGAATAAACATTAAAACCATCTTTAGCGAAAACAATCCATATAGAAAAGGCCACCCAGATCCCATATTCACCATGTCTGCTTTAAATTCATCAAGTATGTCCAAATAACTGAACATCTCAGTAACACTCTACAAAAAAAGCGGGGGGGGGGAGTGGGGATGAGGAAAAGGATGGGAAGAAAAGATATATTCATATACCTGAACAATTGCTGAAAGGGAACTGGGGCTGTGGATTACATTATAATGTAGAAACCATATGATTTCCTGATTTGGAGGTTATGTGCTGGTTCTGCAAGAGAATGCACCCATTTGGGTAAAAACACATAGAGTATTTTAGATGATGTGGCAAATGCCAGCACTTTTTCCCATTGCTAGGAGTTTTCTGTGCATTTTAAATTACCGGAAAGTAAATTATGTTTCAAAACAACCATGTCAATACCATAAAAGAAAATCAGATTAGATAGGCATGAAACTTTCTCATAGAGGCCAGGACTTACCCAGACGAAGTTCAAGGGAAGCTGTGATGCTCACCGCCCTTGAAGGAGTCCACATGGGATGAAGAAGTACTGTGGGAAGTCTATTAGTAACCACCATGTCTTGAGTCCTCCGGATGACCCAAACTCATGTCCACTCGTGTCCACCCAAATCCCTGCTTTAAAATTTTAATCTTGCACTCCAATACAGTTGCCTTAGATTCATTTCCCCCATCTTGCTTACCTTCTCAGACCTTCTTCTACTTTTCCTTTTTGTTCTGTCTACGAAGTTCTCAGTACCCTGTGTACTTCTGATATTTCCACTCAATGACACGTCAATTGCCATTCTGCCTCTTTCCTAATTGGGGTGAGAAGAGCCTTACCTGCCAGATCCCAGTGGGAGAAGGGGGATCGGTGTGTCTTCACTGCCGGTCAGCACAACCGAACCAGAACACCACGTGGTCCAAGACTGTTTCTCCCTTAACTTTTAAAGTTCATTTTGCTTTGGTGGGCTTGATCAAGTGCGGATGAAAATACAGTTGGGTTAAATATCCCACCTCCCAGGCCGTCTCCAGAAAAGCCAATTCATGCTCACTTATGTATCCCCCTTCTAGCCTGACAGTTCTGAGGGAGTCAAGAATTTCATAGCAGATGGGACACCTCCTTGGGGAGGGCAGAATACGAGCACACAAAAACCAAGTTTCTTCTCCTAAAAATCCCCTGGCAATGCTTGGTAATAATTTTCCCCAAGATGGCATGGACCCCCCCTCCTAAATGACCTTCACAAACTTCCTTCCTAAGCCCTAACACAATCGTCAACCTGTGTACCAAGCAATCATTGCCACCTGCCTATTCCAGGCTCCTGTGGGTCTGTGCCCCTTCTAGTCCCTCCCAGGGGGGTGATCAGGCCCCCTCTTCCACCCTACCGGGTGGGTTCCTCCTCACCTGAGCGCTCAGTTCCCCTGCTGCCGTCCACTACCTGCTAACGTGAAAGGCCCAGGCATTGAGAAGCAGAATCCTTCCAGAAGGGCGAGGTGCCTTCCCCCCTCTAGAAGATTCCAGCTGCAAGGCCTCGGAGTAGTCCCAAATGGGACTTATCTCCTCAAAGTGAGGAGTTTCCCAGCCAATGCACCAAATGTTGTAGCCACGCGTTCTGGGAAACAGGCTCACTCAGAAGGACAATGCAGATAGCGGAGTACAGTTTATTACACCCGCGGGCCCAAGGCAGAGTCTCCTCTTAGCCAAGGACCCCGACCAAGTTCTGAAAACCTTATATACCCTAAGTGTATGTGCCCAAACCCACCTCCCCAAATTCCCCAGAACAGAGGAAAAGAAAGATACAATCAAAGTTAACCCGTGATTCATATGCCTTAAGCATAGGAAGTTAACAGCAGAGAATTATCAATAGGCCTGTGGTCATACTCCAATAAGCATAATAGGATGTATGATTCTATCCGGTTACACAGATAATTAGGGTATTCTTTTAGGCAACAGAGAGTCTAGGTATGAGCCCTGGGGCTCTTCCACCCAGGGGGCCTGGTTTTCCAGTTGGTATGCCGTTTCCACAGATACTGGGCATAGAGCTCCAAGTCCACAGTCTGGCCCAAGATGGAGTCCTGCTTTCAAGATGGAGCCTGTTCTGTCTGTTTCCTCCTTCAGCAGAACAGAATAAACATTCCTTTCAGGTTATTTGGAACATCTACCTAGATGGGCCATGTGCTGGGTCACAAAACAATCCTCAATAAATTTGAAAGTTTAAAAACCACAGAGTATGTGCTCTGACTATAATAAAATTGACTTTGGTATTATAATGCAAAGATATCTAGAAAATTTCCAATATCTGGAAGATAAACCATGTTTTTTAAAAAATAATCCATGAGTGCCAAAGACCTCACAGGAAAAATTAGGAAATATTTTTAATTGAATGAAGAATTAAAACAGCACACCAAAATTTGTTGAATGCGGGTAAAGTGGTGTTTAGAAGAAAATTTATAGCATTTAATGCTTTTATTAGAAAAAAAGAAAGCAAAAACTAAAAGCTGGTTATTTTTATCAATAAATTTTATAATCTTCCAGTTAGATAAATTTTTAAGAAAAGAGACAGAGAAGCCACATTTTTTAAAAAGCAGTATTAGGAATACAACAGGAATTATCACTATCTACGTCACAGATATTAACAGGATAAGGGAATATTATGGATAGGCCAATAAATAGAACAATGTTGACAAAATAGACAAATCCTTGCAAGACACAACTCAAGAAGAAATAAAATTCTTGAATATCAATGTACAAAATAAATTATAGGAATTTGTCAAGAGAAGCAAATTATTATTTGTAAAGAGTTATTTATAGTACCTTCATTTGTAATAGCCCAGGCAATCAGCAGAGGAATGGATAAATAAATTGCAGTATAGCCATAGAATGGAACACTCCTCAGCAATAAAAAGAAGCAAACGTCTTATATACACAAAGCATGCATGAATCTCAAAAGCATTATTCTGAGTAGGAGCAGACAAACAAAAGAAGAATAAATATTTAAAATTTCATTTGTGTGCAACTACAGAAGAAACTACGCTACACAGACAGAAATAGAGTCAGTTGTTTGGAACCCAAGCTTGGGGAGGGTTGACTGGGGTGATAGGCGTAGCCTATATCTTAATTATGTTGGTGGTCATATGGATGTGTACATTTGTTAGCAGTTAACAAAGTATAGACTTTAAATAGGTGTGATCTATAATATATAAATTATTCCTTCAAAGTAAACATCAGAAAAAAGATCAAAGAAAATTTGTCAGGGATATGGAGAGGGAAAGTTCTCTTCTGAGAAAGAAGAATGGGAGAATGGATGCTGAGGCCCTCACTACGGGCATGCTAAGTTTTTGCTATTTGAAGGACATCCAAAATGAGAAATCCATGAGGTGGTTGACTGGGTCTTGAAATAAAATAAAATATCTGTGTTAGAGATACAGACTTATAGTCATCATCATACAGAGAATACCTGAAATTTAGGAATGAATGAGTTTAGCTAAGAAAAAAAAATGTAGAGATTGAAGAGAAGAGAGCCTGGAACAGAATCCTGGGGGTGAGAGTTTTAAGCAAAGGGCAGGGGTCACTAATATACAAAGAATAACATGCAAAGAGGAGCATGCAGAAATTTAGAGTGACAGTATGTTCAAGCCAGGCACGCTGAGGGAAGAGAGTTCCAACAAAAAGAAGCTCTACAATCTGCCTGCAGTGCAAGAGACCCCAGTATGATTCCTCGGTCTGGAAGTTCCCCTGGAGAGGGGATAGGCTACACACTCCAGTATTCTTAGGCTTCCCTGGTGGCTCAGATGGTAAATAATCTTCCTGCAATGCGGGAAACCTGGGTTTGATCCCTGGGTTGGGAAGATCCCCTGGAGAAGGGAAAGGCTACCCACTCCAGTATTCTAGCCTGGAGAATCCCCATGGACAGAGGAGCCTGGCTGGGTACAGTCTATGGGGTCACAAAGAGTCAGATACAACTGAGTGGCTAAGTAAACATTGCCAAATGCTTCTGACAAGTAAGTCAAGGTCTGCAAAGTGTCCACCAAGTTTAGCTGTGGAGGTCACTGGAATAGCTGAGGGTGGGAGGAGGGGCCATAAGGTCAATGGTGACTTTGTTTTCACAAGTCCATTTGTTTTTGGTACCCGAGAAATGGAGGTGTGTTTAAATGTTAAGAATTAACCAATAGAGAGGGTTAGAAAGAGGACTTAATTCCAGAGTAAATTCCTGAGTGAGACAGGAAGGATGGGATCTGGAGCAAAGGTGGAGAGATTAGCCTTAGAGAAGAAGAGGCACACTCCTTCCATTTTAGCAGGATTGGAAGTGGAGGGGACAGGAGCGGGGTGCAGCAGGGTTAATACTTTTGATGGCAGAAATTTGAGGGAATGGATAGATAACTTCCAGGACCCCTTCCAAACCTGAGATGCTGTGGTCCGTGCTTCCTCAGAGCATGGAGCAGGTTGGAGGACTGGCGGAAAGAAGAGTTTCCACTGCTCCTAACTAACGGTCTTTCTGTCGGTCTGATTCTGCAACAGGGATGATCAACATTCTTCATGGGATGGGTTTAAGGCTCCTTGCTTTGGGACATCACACACCTTTTATGGTGAGATGTTTATTGTGTCTAATTTTTTTTAAAAACATATCACATTTTAAATATAGAAACGTGTCCTGAGTGGTCAACTAATGTGAACCGTATGCTTGCTTGCAGCACATTGGCATGGCTCATAACTACAGGAACAGTGGTCAGGCAGTGCAAGCTGTCCGCGATGCTGGCTATGAAATATCTCTGGGTTTGATGCCGAAGTCAATAGGGCCCTTAACATTTGTGTTCACAGGGACTGGTAACGTATCTAAGGTAAATTCCAACTGTCGTCTTTTCATAAAGCAGTCTGGAACTTGGGCATTAACCTGAAGGATGTGGGCATTTTGTTGACCTTTCAGAATCTTTCTTTTCCATGACTGGGCATTCTATTCTTGGTACTTTTCTTACCTATGAACTTTTCCTGTAGTGAAGAACAGTACTGGTCCAAACTTACTCTCTTTGCTTTTAGTTGATTCCAAGCTGTCAGAGGCTTTGAATGCTTTTTCTTTTCTTTTTAGACAGATAACTCTTTGCAATGAAAGGTTCTGTTCTTAGGGTGCTCTATTTTACCTCCATCACTGAGATGTCCCCAAATTTAGAAGTAACCCCAAGATGAGATGCTAAGAAGCTTAATTCAAGACTAGAATAAGTCTCATAGCTATAATTATGTAATAATTAATAAGTCTTACAAACTATAACTATAGTTATAAGTCTTATAATTAATAAGGCTAGAACTGCTATTTTCTTCCTTCTGGGTTAGTTTTGAGAATGAATTTGTGATCCCCTAGAGAAACTTATAATTGTAAAATAGATCTTTCTTCCATGAGACTATTTTACAAAGAGGACATTGCTATAGTATACTGTGAGATAGTCATGTGATTTTTTTTTTTTTTTTTTGGTAGGAAATATAGTTTCCCCACTTCAAATAATTTCTGCAATGGAGCAAAAGTTAAATAGGAATATTTTTATTGTACTCTCAATTCTAAACACTTTTGTGTCTGTGCTGAATAACTTTAAGTAAAAAAATTAAAGTCCTTTCCAAAGTGCATGGGTGCATGCTCAGTCACTTCAGTTGTGTCCAGCTCTTTGGGAGCCAATGGACCGTAGCCCGTCAGGCTTCTCTGTCCATGGGATTCTCCAGGCAGGAATACTGGAGTGAGTTGCTTCCAGTTGCCTCCTCCTGGTGATCTCCCCGACCCAGGGAGCAAGCCCACATCTCCTGCATCTCCTGTATTGCAGGTGTTTTCTTTGACCCAGCGAGCCCCCTGGGAAGCCCCCTCTCCAGTGAGTGGTATTTAAATGGTTTGCAGGCTGTATGCAAGAAGCTCATCCATACCTTCATGCTATGGTCCCAGTTGCTGGGCAGGGCAGATAGAGCTATGTAATTGTGGGGAAAGTGAGTTGGAATCTTTTGAGGAAATGAGGGAAACATATTGGCTCTTTTCCGATTGATTTTTAAATGTTCACTCACGCATTATTTACAGGGAGCCCAAGAAATCTTCAATGAATTACCTTGTGAGTATGTGGAGCCACATGAATTAAAAGAAGTTTCCCAAAGCGGAGGTAAGGAGTGGGTAGGGGAGAGTGACTGTATGTAACCTTTATTGTTTTTTAACAGTTTGTGCATTATATTTGATCATCATAAGCCTATATCACTTGTGACCCACTTTACTAATTTCTTTCTCCTCTGCAAGACCTGAGAAAAGTGTACGGGACAGTGTTAAGTCGCCACCATCATCTTGTCAGGAAAACAGATGGTGTATATGACCCTGTAGAGTATGACAAATACCCCGAGCGCTACATTAGCCGTTTTAACACTGATGTGAGTATCAGACCTAGCTTTTGAGTTACTTGCTCATGATACACTATAGTTAGGCTGTTTTTAAGGCGAGAAATTGTGAATGTGTACCTTGGTTTTCAGTTCCCCGTGCTGATTTGTTGTGAGTCCTTTGGGCATTATGAGTTGTTCTTAGGAATTGTTGGCTTTTAGTGATGTTTGGAGTGGCCTTTGCCTGGTAGCTTTGTGGCTTCTGTGGGTGCACCCTTTGCTTCACTGACTCTGTTTCTACTTGAGGTCTCCACATGCCTCATAGCTCTAAACCACTTCCTGTGGGTTACTGTTTTCTGTATTTACTGTGAGTTAGCACTTGGACAAAGCACAATGTGGATGAGTTTTGATTTCAACATTGGTCCATCATTTCTATGACCACAAGTTGCAGTCATAATCTCGGCCAGCCATCTTGAAATACAAGCCTTTGATTACTGGGGATCATCGTACAGTCTCCACTGTACAAAAGTTACTTCCAATTGACATCCTTCTGATGGGGACACAATGATCTCATCTTGTAAAAAGGATAATAATATATGTGTGTTCTGTAATCATTGGTCATGCAATCGTCCTCCTCAAAATCAGCCAACAAAAGGCATGCACCTATTGTGGAAAGGCAGGTTTTAAATAATTTTAAATGTTTGAACAAATATAGCATTTTTAGATTTTGGTATGAAATTCAGTGTTATAACATGTGTAGAGCATGTTATAGAAGAAGGACCTTTACCTGTACCTTGAGAATGCTTGAGATGCTTGAGAAACCGGAATTATAAAAACTAGCTTCAAATTGAAAAATTTTGAACCTAGTACATTTCCGTCCCTTCTCTTTTCCCCAATCACAGAAGTATTGGTGATTGGATGCATCCTAAAACTTATAATGACCTAGTTATCATGTATGCATGCATGTAGCACATTTGTCCATGTAGCTTACAGATGTTATCTGATTTAATCTTCACAGCATTCCTTTGAGGAATGGGGTACGTATTATCCCCATCTGGCAGGTAAGGAAAACAGAACCCAGGGAAGTTGAGGTAGCATGCTTTAGATCATAATCTACTAGAGGCTGAGCTGGAAATAGAACCCTTGGTCGCTTAAATTTCTATTTCTCTTTTATCGGCTATGCAGTATATTGTACAACACCACTATTGAGTATATTTATGTTCATATGTTTTTCTATAATGAGGTAGTTCTCCACCAAAATCTGGGTGGGTATTTATTGCTTTTGCTTCAAAATGTAGCCACTGACTTGGCAAATAACAGAGTCAGTTAGAGGTAATGTTAAATTGTTTCTCGTGAATTTTACTGATAGTTCTCTTTCAACACACTGCACTGAATAGGGCTATTTCCTATCTTGTTGAACTTGGAATTTCCTTTCCAGATTGCACCATATACAACTTGTTTAATTAACGGGATCTACTGGGAACAAAACACCCCTCGTCTACTGACCCGCCAAGATGCTCAGAGCCTCCTGGCTCCAGGCAAGTCCCCAGTTGCTGGTGTTGAAGGCTGCCCTGCATTGCCACACAAGTAAGGACTTCAGCAGTGACAGCAGTGTTCGCAGCAGGCCCGCTGGGAGAGTGTCACACACAGGGATCCAAATAGCACAGCACTTGGCTGTTAGTAACTGGTTGTCTGCCTTACCTCACTTAATGTCCTGGCAATATTTGACAGTTAACCTTCTCTCTCTCTCTTTTATTTTAAATTGAAGTATAGTGATTTGCAGTGTTGTTAGTTTCAAGTGTATAGCAAAGTGATTCAGTTATACATATGTATAAAGCAACATCCCCAACGTCAGAAAAAGTGTTCTGGACTTAACTGTGTTAAGTGATCACTGGACTCTGTGATAAAATATAACAAGGTTTCTTTTTTTTTCTTTCTGCTCTAGGCAGCCAGTTTATTTTTTATTGAAGTATAGTTGATTTACAATGCCACATTAGTTTCAGGTGTAAGCACAGTAATTCAGTTACACACACACACACACACACACACACATATATATATTCTATTTAAGAATCTTTTTCATTATAGGTTATAATAAGATACTAAATACAGCTCCCTGTGCTATACAGTAGGTCCTTTTTTAAAAAGTTATTCTATATATAGCAGTGTGTATCTGTTAATCACAAACTCCTAATTTATCCCTCCCTCACCTGCTGTGCCCATTGGTAACCCTAAACTTGTTTTCTATGTCTATAAGTCTATTTCCTTCCCTCCTTCTTGAAATTCTCTTCTCTTAACTTCTATGAATCTACAGGTAGCTCAGAATTAAACTCCTAAGAGAGGTCTGTACTTGCTTCCCCATTCCCATCTCTCTTCAGTTTGTTACTGTTTTTTTCCCTGAAATTCTTTTATGATTTTAAATTTTCTTGTATTTATGATTTTTCCTGCCTTACTAGAACTTGATCTCCTTAACGATAAGGGCCCTATTTGTCTTGACCACAGATATCCAGTATGTTGTCTGACATATAAAGTTCATTCAAATAATTGCTAACGTTGAATAAATTAAGTAACCAATACATATTTGTGGAACACCTGGTCTTCCTGCACTGTGCTAAGCTGAGTAATAAAGAAAAAATATGATTGTTACCTTCATGCATGTAGCTGGCATCAGGTAAATGCCACGGAAATGCTGGGAGCAATCAACATCAGAGGTGTTTAGAAGAAAGTGGGAGGAGGTGTGGGCTTGGCAGTCTTTAGAGAGGAGTAAGAACAAGGATTTCAAGTCACAGGGTTGGTGTTTGATAAATATGGAAACACCAAAGCACAAGTTAAGACAGTGAGTAGGATAGTCTAGCCCTAGGATAGGGTTTATATGGGCAGTTGGAAACTGGAGATTGGGCAGGAAAATTGTAGTCAACCTCTAAAGGATTTCTAATCCTGGGCTGAAATTTTTGTTCATAATTTCAGAGATTTCCATGTATTAATATGTAAAGTTATACACTACTAAGCAAGGTGGAGGTAGTGCAATTGAAAATTTTAAGTTGTTCAAAGTTAACTAAGTAGTTTAGCTTTAGGCTGTTGTCAGTGATTTCTCTAGGAAAGCTTTTTAAAAAAATCTTTTTATTGAATATAGTTGATCTGCCTGCAATGCAGGAGACAGGAGACATGGGTTCTATCCCTGGGTCGAGAAAATCCCCTGGAGGAGGAAATGGCAGCCCACTCCAGTATTTTTGCCTGGAAAAAAAAAATTGCAGGGACAGAGAAGCCTGGCGGGCCTCAGTCCATGGGGTTGCAAAGAGTCAGCTATGACTGAGTGACTAAGCATAGCTGATTTACAATGTTGTTTTAGCATCAGGGATACAGCAAGTGAACCAGTTATATGATACATATGTGTGCGTAAGTGCTAAGTCACCTCAGTCTTGTCCGACTCTTTGTGACTCCATGGACTATAGCCCGCCAGGCTCCTCTGCCCATGGGGTTCTCCAGGAATACTGGAGTGGGCTGCCATGCCCTCCTCGAGGGGGATCTTCCTGACCCAGGGATTGGACCCACGTCTCCTGTGGCTCCTGCATTGCAGGCAGGTTCTCTGTTGCTGAGCCACCAAGGAAGCCCACATGTATCTATATCCACTCATTTTTAGGTTCTTTTCCCTGTAGGCCGTTACAGAGTAATAAGTAGAGTTCCCAAGGTACAATCGGTCCTTACTAATTATCTATTTTATATAGCAGTGTTTATAGGGAAGGGATTTTTCCTTTTTGTTTCATCTCTTCTCGTTTCCTGTCTTCCTCTTCCTCTTTTTCTTTTTGCTTGTGGTGACTAAAACTCCCATCAGGAAGATTCTCTGTATCCCAGAAGATCTGTTTCCTGAACAATGAGCCATAGGAAAAAGAGCTAAGAGCCTAGGAAATATTTGCCATCTACTTTAAAAAATTTCCAAGCACTTTTCATTTTTATTCATTTTTAATTCTGTTGGAAACTCCAGAGATCCATGCTCTCATCTAGGTATTGATGTTATTTACAGACTTGTGGCAATATGCGACATTTCAGCTGACACGGGAGGATCCATTGAGTTTATGACTGAGTATACGACCATAGAGCGTCCCTTCTGCATGTATGATGCAGATCAGCATATTATTCATGACAGGTGAGTTTGCTACAGCTGTTAGATGGGGAGAGATACATAGTACTATACCATTTACTTCCTTTGACATGCTACTCTAAAATACCCACACTGAGTGACTGAGCGCCACAGCAATGCAAATTTCCAAAGATATGCTCAAATATATTAAAAAATTTGGTAGAAAAACCACATACAAATTTGAGCGCTTAAATGCACACACACGTATATATGTACTGCATTTCAAAATGGGTACCTGAAGAAGGGAAAGGTTTTATTTGAAAAGTCTTGTTTATTTTCTTATATACTATGGCACAAAATTACAAATGTATAATAGAGCAGACATCTGGAAAAGTTAGAACTTACACATAAATTTTGTCCATCTGAATGATATGTGTTGCTTCTCCTAGTGTGGAAGGCTCTGGGATTCTGATGTGTTCCATTGACAATTTGCCAGCACAGCTTCCAATTGAATCTACAGAATACTTTGGGGACATGCTTTACCCTTATGTTGAAGAAATGGTAAGTGAACTGGTAACATCAGCAACACCTCTGTGGCTTTAAGTAGAACTTTGGAGTGATCTTATGAACGTTCTGGTCTTCTGTATCTAAGAAATCTGTTGTAAAATGAAAGGCCAACCCTTCCCCAAAGCACTTACTGACACTCTTATTTCACCCATTCTGCTTACTTGTTTCATGGGAAATGTTTTTATGTTACTGTCTTCATGCTTCATTACAATTGCATTTGCCTATCATGCATACTTTATTAAGAATGTTCCTGACATTGGAGGCGAGGTTTACGTTATTTCCACTTTTCTTCTGCTTCCTAGATCAGTTCATATTGGGGTGTTCTTACTGGACTGTAACGGGATGTGTATGTGTGTATGTGTGTGTGTGCTCAGTCGCTCAGTTGTGTCCGACCCCATGGATTGTAGCCCACCAGGGTCTTCTGTCCATGGGATTTTCCTGGCAAGAGCACTGGGGTGGGTTGCCATTTTCTGCTCCAGGGGATCTTCCTGACCCAGGGATTGAAGCCACGTCTCCTGCATCTCCTGCATTGGCAGGAGGATTCTTTACCACTGCACCACGGATCTGAAAAATCAGAAATGGAAAATTTTGTTGGAGTTTAATCATTAATGCTTAGTTAAAATGACAGCTTATGTTCTAGTCATGTATCATTCACTGTGATCAGTGATTGTTGAAATACTGGGTTTATCTAATTTTTTAAAAAGAATTTGCCTTTATTATTTATTTATTGCACTCTGCTGGGTCTTAGTTGTGGCATGTAGGATATTTAACTGCAGGCGTGTGGGATCTAGTTCTCCGAGCAGGGATCGAATCTGTGGCCCCTGTGTTGGGAGCACAAAATCTTAGTCATTGGACTACCAGGAAGTCCCAGTATTATGTTACCTAAATTCCACTTTCTCTGTCAGAAAAAGGCTTTCTTGTTTCATTATTTATCCTAAACATTCACACCCATCATGCTTTATTTCTGTTGCTAATGGTTGTCTGCCTCTGGCAAAGTTCTAAAGGTCTGAAGAGTGGCCCTTGTCCTTTTCATCCAGAGTTTCACCCGGGAGCTCTCATACTAAGATGGGGCAGTAGGTAATGTGTCCTGAATAAGTGCAGCTTCTAGTCTGTCTTCTTTTCTTTCACTTACTCTTCTGTTTTGATCCTTTATTTTCCTCCTGGAATGTATCAGCAGGGAAATATAACAGGCTTTAGAAAATGCAGGTAGCAGGTATTGTTATGGTTGGAAACAATATTATACAGCACTTACTATGTTCTAGACAGGGCTCAGATTACATTTATTTGTTTATTTGGCTGCATCAGGTCTTGGTTGCATCATGGGGATCTTTTGTTGTGGTGCACTCAGCTCTTGAGCGCCCAGGCTCAGCAGTTGCAGCACATGAGCTGTCTAGCTGCAGCTCAAGGGCCTAGCGGCTGTGTGGCATCTGAGGTCTTAGTTCCCCAACTAAAGATGGAACCCACATCCTCTGTATTGCAAGGTGGACTCTTAACCACTGGGCCACCAGGGAAGTCCCCAAATTGCTTTATATATTTTAATTTTTAAATACTCATGATCACCCTCTCAGGTAGGTACCATTATCAACCTATTTTACTGATTAGGAAACTGAGGCACACAAAGAAATGAAGGCTGAGAAGGGTTGCTGACGCATCTGGTACTGGACCTGCGGTGTGTCTGGAATTGGCGCTGAGGGGTTAAAGTAGCCTGAGAAAGGACAGTACCAATGTCAAATTTTACTGGAGACATCAACTTGCTTTATGGTCTTGAGCCAGGCACTCACTTGCTTTCTGCACCTCGGATGTTTTACCTATAAAATGATAATATGTTATCTTAATATGTAATAAATATGTAATCTTTTAAAAATATATAATCTTAAAAAATTTTTTTTAATTTATTTGCTGTTATTACTTTGATTTTTTGGCTCTTTGTTGCTGCATGCCAGCTTTCTCTAGTTGTAGTGAGCGGGGGCTACTCTCTAGTTGCAGTGCTCACGTTTCTCACTGTAGTGGCTTCTCGTTGCAGAGCACAGGCTCCAGGGCACGTGGGCTTCTCTAGATGTGGCGCTTGGGCTTAGTTGCTCTGTGGCATGTGGAGTCTTCCCTGACCAGGGGCTAAACCCTCGTCTTCCTCATTGGCAGGAGGATTCTTAACCACTAGGCCACTAGGGAAGTCCTGATAATACATAATCTTAATGGTCCCTCCAGTTCTAACATTCTGTAACTGTAAATGTCTAAGTGGCTAGAAGGCACATATATATTTTAAAAGTAATAATAAATTTACCTAGATGTTTACTGTTTGCAGTGATGCTCATTCATTTCCCTCTGGGATCATCTCCCTGAAGAATCAATAACTTTCGTGAGCCCTTTACCTGAATTTTTTATTTCAGATTTTCTCTTTTTCAGTTCTAAAATTTCTGTTTGTTTCTTTTTTTTTTTCTCCTGAGAATTTCTTTTGATTTATTGTGAGTGTAGTTTCCCTTATCACATGGAGCAGAGTTACAAAAGCTACTCTACAGTCTACTTCTTATTTCCAAAATTCTGGGTAAACTTCAGCTTGAAATATAGTGATTGTGTTTTCCCCTGAGAATGAGTCCAGTCGTAGTTTTCTGATTTTCTTAAGCTGAATAATTTTGAAGTATATCCACTTCATCATGGATACAGTGAAGACTCATGCTGTGGAAATTCCGGATTGTTACATTTCTCTTTAAAGTATTGATTTTGTTTGGTTTATTTGGCTTTTTTTTTTAAAGCAGGCAATTAATAAGGCTAAACTTAAACTGAAAACTCTGTCTCACCTGAGGCAGGTATCTCAAGTAAAAGTTCAGCTTTTTCATCTTTTCTGGTCTGCTTGGAGTCTGACCTGCACACGCTCAGTCCTTCCAGACTCGGGCCAGAGCTTACATGGAAGCTGGTCTTCACTTTTACCTGAGTCTGTCATTTTTGGCATTTCCCGCTCACACTCTGGAGCAGGCTGTGGTGCCCAGAGTTTCGTTCCTATTTCCTTAGATCAGAAAGTCAGTAAGCTTGCTGCCTGTTTCTACTTCTTCACAGCACAAGGCCCCTTCTCAGGGCAATACCAAAAGGACAGCACAATTTCAGCACTGATTAGTTCTGAGTTTTGACACTCTCCCCAAACCGCCTGCTCTTCATTCTCTGAAACTGCCATGTAGTTAGTTTTGTTTGTATTTTGTCCAGCGTTTATAGCTGTGATGTATAGAAGGGATAGTTAGCACTTCATCCCTACCTGAAAAAGAACCCCCTCAGTCATAAAGCATTGATTAGATCAGCTTGACTCCAGCAGTCTTGGAGTAGCTAGAAGAGCTGTTGCTGAGCCTTTGGCTTTCTTTCCTTTTTTTTTTTTTTTAAATATAATTTTGTCTATTTATTTATTTTTGGCCATGCTGGGTCTTTGTTGCTGTGAGGGCTTTTCTCTAGCTGCAGCGAGCAGGGGCTCCTCTTTACTGCAGTGTGGAGGCTCTTATTGCGGTGGCTTCTCTCATGAAGCGTGCATTTGAGGGCACGTGGGTTCAATAGTTGCTCTTCCCTGGCTCTAGAGCACCGGCTCAATAACCATGGTGCATCGGCTCAGTTGCTCCACGGCATGTGAGATCTTCCCAGACCAGTGATCGAACCTGTGTCTTTTGTATTGGCAGGCGATTTCTCTACCACTGAGCCCCCAGGCAAGCCCTGAGCCTTTGACTTTAATTCATCTTTTTGAATCCTTCAAGTATGCATTTCAGTGAAATGCTTACCTTATAAGGCCAAATTATGGAAAATGTAGCATACTAACTTGCCTTTGTGAAAGGATTTGTTATTTCTTGAAATGTCATTTTGTTTGGCTGCTCTGACACCATTTACCATCTGAGAAGTTGCTACTAGCCATTTTCAATTCACAAATGATCATGCTTCAAAATTTCAATTACAAGTTTATTTTTATTGGACCTTAGAACACAGTTTTTCATTGTCCTTAGTCAAAATTGCCTTTCATTGAGCACAGTTGATCTCATACAGATGTTAGGAGAAAAATAAGCCAATTCAATGAAGTTCTTGGTAAAGTGTGTTTGAGAGTTAGCCCATGTAACTGATGAGGGTGACATAAAATTTGAATGAAATTTTCTTTTTCTCTTTGGGCTGCACCCACGGCATGTTAGGTCCTAGTTTCCTGAACTCAGACCCTTTTCATTGGGAGCATGGAGTTGTAGCCACTGGACCACTGGGGAAGTCCTTAAATAAAATAAATTTTATTAAAGAACAAGTGAATTTTTTTACATTATATGATAGTATACAATATTAAAGTGTCACAGATGAATGATACTTAAATATACAACATGATAGATTATCACAAAGACATGCAGGTGAACACTACAAGGTGAAAACTAGAATAAGGTTAACATCCCAGAAATCCCCTGTAACTCTCCCAGCACTATCCCCACTCTCCTTCCTAAAGGGACCTACTGTCTTGACTTATAACTGTGGATTAGCTGTGCCTTTTATGGGAAAATTTTATTTTATGAACATATTAATCAGAGTTTAAAAACACTTCTGATACATCCAATGAACTTCTTGGGTCTGTTTAATGTTCTTTGTTTTACTTTTTCTTGGTTTTCAGTCAGTTCTTATTACTTAATATGCCTGTTTATTTTTGATTGAATGTTCATTATAGTTTATATAAATCTTAGAGATGATTTGAGGCTCTGGATGTTGTGTGTGTGCATGTGTGTGTTTGTGTATGTGTGTGTGTATCAGAGAAGATTTCCTTTGTTTCTGGCAAGGTGGCTAGGAGAAAATCATCTCCATTCAGTTAAGAATAGAAGTGATTCCAAAGCTGAGCCTTGGTCCTTTGGAGAACTACATTTTTCAGTTGACCTTTTATTTAGAATATAGTCTTTCAGAATCCCAAATGGAAATCTGGCCTTTATTAGGATCCCCTTCAGCTGAACTTAAACTCCAGTGTTTGTTTGTTTTTTCCCTGTGGTCAGCCACAAGCTCTTCTCAGATTCTCTCTGCTCAGCATCCCAGCCACTGCTTCTACATTGGCAACTACATTTGAGAAAAGTGCTTAGATTTGTTGACACAGGCAACTTCTGTAAATGTTAACACCTTCTTCCTTTTATTTTTTTTTATTTTTTATTTTTTTTAAATATTATTTTATTAGTTGGAGGCCAATCACTTCACAACATTTCAGTGGGTTTTGTCATACATTGACATGAATCAGCCATATAGTTACACGTATTCCCCATCCCGATCGCCCCTCCCACCTCCATCTCCACCCGACTCCTCAGGGTCTTCCCAGTGCACCAGGCCTGAGCACTTGACTCATGCATCCCACCTGGGCTGGTGGTCTGTTTCACCATAGATAATATACATGCTGTTCTTTCAAAACATCCCACCCTCACGTTCTCCCCCAGAGTTCAAAAGTCTGCTCTGTACTTCTGTGTCTCTTTTTCTGTTTTGCATATAGGGTTATCGCTACCATCTATCTAAATCCCATATATATGTGTTAGTATACTGTAATGTTCTTTATCTTTCTGGCTTACTTCACTCTGTATAATGGGCTCCAGTTTCATCCATCTCATTAGAACTGATTCAAATGAATTCTTTTTAACGGCTGAGTAATATTCCATGGTGTATATGTACCACAGCTTCCTTATCCATTCATCTGCTGATGGGCATCTGGGTTGCTTCCATGTCCTGGCTATTATAAACAGTGCTGTGATGAACATTGGGGTGCACGTGTCTCTTTCAGATCTGGATTCCTCAGTGTGTATGCCCAGAAGTGGTATTGCTGGGTCATATGGCAGTTCTATTTCCAGTTTTTTAAGACATCTCCACACTGTTTTCCATAGTGGCTGTACTAGTTTGCATTCCCACCAACAGTGTAAGAGGGTTCCTTTTTCTCCACACCCTCTCCAGCATTTATTGCTTGTAGACTTTTGGATAGCAGCCATCCTGACTGGCATGTAATGGTACCTCATTGTGGTTTTGATTTGCATTTCTCTGATGATGAGTGATGTTGAGCATCTTTTCATGTGTTTGTTAGCCATCTCTATGTCTTCTTTGGAGAAATGTCTGTTTAGTTCTTTGGCCCATTTTTTGATTGGGTCGTTTATTTTTCTGGAATTGAGCTTCAGGAGTTGCTTGTATATTTTTGAGATTAATCCTTTGTCTGTTTCCTCATTTGTTATTATTTTCTCCCAATCTGAGGGCTGTCTTTTCACCTTACTTATAGTTTCCTTTGTTGTGCAAAAGCTTTTAATTTTCATTAGGTCCCATTTGTTTATTTTTGCTTTTATTTCCAATATTCTGGGAGGTGGGTCATAGAAGATCTTGCTGTGATTTATGTCGGAGAGTGTTTTGCCTATGTTCTCCTCTAGGAGTTTTATAGTTTCTGGTCTTACATTTAGATCTTTAATCCATTTTGAGTTTATTTTTGTGTATGGTGTTAGGAAGTGTTCTAGTTTCATTCTTTTACAAGTGGTTGACCAGTTTTCCCAGCACCACTTGTTAAAGAGATTGTCTTTTTTCCATTGTATATCCTTGCCTCCTTTGTCAAAGATGAGGTGTCCATAGGTTCGTGGATTTATCTCTGGGCTTTCTATTCTGTTCCATTGATCTATATTTCTGTCTTTGTGCCAGTACCATACTGTCTTGATGACTGTGGCTTTGTAGTAGAGTCTGAAGTCAGGCAGGTTGATTCCTCCAGTTCCATTCTTCTTTCTCAAGATTACTTTGGCTATTCGAGGTTTTTTGTATTTCCATACAAATTGTGAAATTATTTGTTCTAGTTCTGTGAAAAATACCGTTGGTAGCTTGATAGGGATTGCATTGAATCTATAGATTGCTTTGGGTAGAATAGCCATTTTGACAATATTGATTCTTCCAATCCATGAACACGGTATGTTTCTCCATCTGTTTGTGTCCTCTTTGAAACTCTCGCTGTTTGCAGATGACATGATCCTCTACATAGAAAACCCTAAAGACTCTTCCAGAAAATTACTAGAGCTAATTAATGAATATAGTAAAGTTGCAGGATATAAAATTAACACACAGAAATTCCTTGCATTCCTATACACTAACAATGAAAAAACAGAAAGAGAAATTAAGGAAACAATACCATTCACCATTGCAACAAAAAGAATAAAATACTTAGGAGTATATCTACCTAAAGAAACAAAAGACCTATACATAGAAAACTATAAAACACTGATGAAAGAAACCTTCTTCCTTTTATATGTCACCGCTGCTTAAGCTGCTTCAGTCATATCTGACTCTTTGCAACCCCTTGGTTGCCCTGCCAGGCTACTCTGTCCATGGGATTCTCCAGGCAAGAATGCTGGAGTGGGTAGCCATTTCTTTCTCTGGGAGATTGGTCTTCCAAACAGGGTGGTGGGATTGTCTTGGAGGCATCAGTCTCAGCACTGGACATATGTAAAAACTGATGACTGTCTCTATGTAGTCTTGGTAATATGTGTACCTGCTTGCCACTAAAAAATTAAGTATATTATTTTTGTTCTTTTGATAACAGTATGTAGCTATATTTAAAGTACCTTGGATATATGTGGGGTTTAGTTTCAGACCACTGCAATAAAATGAATATCACAATAAAATGAGTAACACAAATTTTTTGGTATCCCAGTGCATATATAAGTTATGTTTAAACTATAGTCTATTAAGTGTGCAATAACCTTAAGTCTAAAGATGATGTACATACCTTAATTAAGAAATATGGTGTTATATATCAACTATGTGTGTGTATTAAGTTGCCTTAGTTGTATCCGATTCTTTGCGACCCCATGGACTGTAGCCCACCAGGCTTCTCTGTCCATGGAATTCTCCAGGTAAGAGTACTGAAATGGGTTGCCATGCCCTCCTCCAGAAGATCTTTCTGACCCAGAGATCGAACATGCATCTCCTGCATTTCAGGCAGATTCTTTACCACTGAGCCACCAGGGAAGCCCGTATCAACTATAGTTCAATTTTAAAAAAGAAGAAGAATAGTGCTAAAATATGTTAACCATCATCTGAGCCTTCAGTGAGTCATAATCTTTTTTGCAATAGTAATGTCAAAGATTACTGATCACAGATCAGCATAACAAAAGTAAAAATAATGAAAAATTTTGAAATATTGTGAGAATTACCAAAATGTGAGACAGAGACACAGAGTGAACAAATCCGTTGAAAAAAAGGCACCAGTAGACTTTCTCAATACAGAGTTGCCATAAATCTTCAGTAAAAAAAAAAAAAAATCAGTATCTGTAAAGCACAGTAAATTGAACCACAATAAAACAAGGTATACCTGTATATGCACTTTCCTGTTTCCCTGTGATTTTCCTTTTTGACGTGACAGCCCCTATAGCATTGCAGGACATAGGATATCCTTTTGAACCAATATGGAAGTTTTGAATTCAATAGATATTTATTGTCTATTGGAACAAGGCAGATATCTCAATGAAGAGAATTAAAACACAGCTGCTGACCTATAGATGCATGAGGTCCAGGAAGGGGATAAGACATGTGTGCAATTCTACCATAAAATGGAATGTGATAGTCACAGGAAGATGCTAATGATGTCATGGAGGGAGAGGATCTGTCCAGTTGAGGACGTCAGGAAAGGTGACAGTCCATCTGGCTCTTGATAGATGTCTAGGATCTGTTCATCTGCGTGGAAGTGGGAGGCATACTGTGCGATGTAGATGAGGGAGCAAAGGTGGGAGCAAATTAAACATAAGGTTTCTGTGCGCTGTCAGATCAGATGGAATTAAGGTAAATATATTGGTTCCATGTTAAAAGGGGTCTTAACCCTGGGATAAGTAGCTTGAAATTAATTTAGAAAAGGGTGATGAGCCTCAAAGAAGTTATATGTGAAAGTGACAAGACCTACCATATGCTTCAGGAGACTGTGCTTGCAGTTTTGTATTGGATAATTCTAGCAAGGGAGACAGTTAAATGTGGTAATTCAGCAGCCTTTTTAAAAATTAATTTATTTGACTGTCTCGGGTCTTAGTTATGACACAAGGGATCTCGATCTTTGTTGCAGCATGCAGGATCTTTAGTTGTGGCAGGCGAACTGTTAGTTGTGGCTTGTGGGATCTAGTTCCCTGAGCAGGGATTGAACCCAGGCCCTCTGTATTGGGAGAGGGGAGTCTTAGTCATTGGACAACCAGGGAAGTCTCTGAGCAACCTTTTATCATTGTTTTATATTTGCCTCTCTTTAGGTGGACTCATGACAATTATTAGTTTTCTTGGGGAGAAAAATGCTCTGAATTTTCAATAATGACTGCATGTATCCACTAATATATTTATTGAATATTTGCCATCTTACAATGTAGTAGCCTTACAGCAAGATGCCAAGTGCAGTTCCTACTTTCCAGGTCTATTTGAGGGAAGGTTTTGATAAGTTTCCCTTGTGGCTCAGCTGGTAAAAAATCCACCTGTAATGCGGGAGACCTGGGTTCAATCCCTAAGTTGGGAAGATCCCCTGGAGAAGGGAAAGGCTACCCACTCCAGTATTCTGGGCTGGAGAATTCCATGGACTGTATTGTCCGTGGGGTCGCAAAGAGGTGGACACGACTGAGCGACTTTCACTTTGATAAAGGCTTCACAGAAAAGGCAGTTCTTCAGCTTCATCTCAGAGAACAAAGAGAAGGAGTCGGAAGCAGAGGAGTAACATGTGAGGTGGCTACCTGGTGTGGCCAAGAGGCAGGTGAGGACGTGATGTGGGTACCCAGCTCCAGGCTGTTCACAGGATTGAAGTGTTGGGTGTGAGGCCAAGGCGGGGGTTGAGGCAGGAGAGGCAGAGCCAGACTATAGAGGGAACTTGAGACTAACTCGAAGGCAATGGAAATCTACTGAATTATTTTAAACAGGCACAGGAGCCTGTTTAAACACAAATAATCAGATTTGTGTTTCAGACTGGAGATCAATGGAGGGAAGAGATGTGGGAGGCAGTTCCCATGGTCCCAGTAAGGCCTACACAAGGCTATAGAATTAAAGAGCAGAGAGAGAGAATGAAAAGATACATAGGAGTTAAGTGATTTAACCATATACTGAGTGAGATATGAGCTCATTTTATCATCTATTAATGGCTCTTGCCTTGTTGACAGGGTTGGTAGGTGGAGGAAGTACTCCAAAGGCAGCTGGGAGAAGGCGGCAGTGGCAAGACCCCAGGTGTCAATTTCATCATTTCCCCTAAGAATGCCTGGCTTGTAAATATGTATACCTGTCTTTTTTTTTTTTAATGATGTTATCCCAGGAATAGCGAGCCTAGGTATCTGATGTTTTAGATACAGGAAAATAGTTTTGTATTTATTTTAATACAGTAAATAAATACTGTTCTGCCAGCATCTGGTAGGCACATTTAACACTTCCTTAGTTGGGTGAGTGCTGTAGGGTCTTGATTGTCTCATTGGCTTTAAGGCCCCACCCATCAGAAGCAACCACACTTATCTTGATCTTTGGCGTCTATTCAAAGGTTGGATGCCTTGGGGGAAATGAGGACTGGAATGCTGGGGTGTCAGTTTGAGGTGTGGCTTTTGTTGTTGGCCATGGACTCATTCTTGTGAGATAATGGGAAGGGTATGAAGGATTTTTTGAGTCTACTGCGTCAAGTCGTTTTCCTTGACACTTCTGAAATGCTGGTGTATCTATATATGGTACCAATGCCGACCTGAGGGAGACTCCCTATGGTAGCATACCCTATTTTCTACTGCTAATAGAACCTTTGGGATGGGATGGAGGTCCTCAGAGTGACGACTATGGTGATATAGCTTATGGTGATATTTGCCAGCATGCCCAGCATGACACAGGCTTCCTCGGTGTCTCAGAGGTTAAAGAATCTACCTGAAGTGCAGGAGACGCAGGAGATGTGGGTTTGATCCCTGGGTCAGAAAGATTCCCTGGAGAATGAAATGGCGACCCACTCCAGTATTCTTGCCTGAAAACTCCCATGGATGGAGGAATCTGGCGGGTTACAATTCAAAGGGTAGCAAACAGTTGGACATGACTGAGTGACTAAACAACAACATACACTCAACATGGCAAATCTAACTGGTGGGGAAGTCTAAGCTTTTTGTGTTTCCAGTAAGCAAACGTGATTAAGGTTTTGGAATTGGAAATTGTACTGAATTAACATGTTTTGGGAGGCAGAATTCATTGCTTGCAGAAGACTCCTTTTGCCAATTAATTATACAATTCAGTGATTTTCAAAAAACTTTTCTAAATATTGTTTCCTTTGACTAATATTTTAATATAGATAAAATGGCAAGATACCTTCTTTGCAACATTATTTATCTTTTTCCAATCTCATTTCCTTTTCAGATATTATCAGATGCGACACAGCCTCTTGAAAGTCAGAATTTTTCTCCTGTGGTTCGAGATGTAAGTTATGAAAAATATTTCTTTTCATGAATGTATTTTTTTCTGCCACTTTTCTTGATCCCTTTTCCTCTTTCCCTCCCTGTCTTTCTCCATCTCTGTCACTCTCTCTTTTCTCTGTTATTCATGAGCCCATAATTGTGGGACTAAATGTGTTGACTAAAGAATTGTCTTATATCATATATATTCAGGCAGTGATTGCATCTAACGGCATGTTGTCTAACAAGTATAAATATATCCAGAAACTCCGAGAGAACAGGTAAGCATCATTCACAACGTCTTGTTTAATATGTTTATTCTTGGACCTCATGAGTATTTTTTAAATGTTTCCATATGAGTTCTTGATCCTAGGATTATGCAATAGGTTTTTTTTTTTTTTTTTAATGTCTGTAAGTACTAGGAATTTCAAATGAAGTGACTGGCTGAAACCAATGTGAATTATTTTTCTTTGAACAGTACTGTAGCATTATTTGGGCTTACTAATATCCATGTAGACTTGTGTGCAAGTAAGCAAAACTTCAAAAGCTCTGTCCTTGTTCTTTCTCTAGCATTTTGCACATTGTAATGTCTCAGCTATTCTCTCAAAGGAAAATGAGCACGCTAACCCTTTCCTTAGCACTTTCAGTGATTTCTAGTTGAGGATTTGGATTCTCTTTTGCTTAGGATAATATTCAGCAAAGTAGGCTCTTGTTAGCAATTAAGAAAAATACTGAAAAAAGAAAATGGTGAGAGATCAGTTTTTCCTGGGATTCTTATTAGGAGGAAAGTGTCAAAAAGTAATGAGACAAATCCACTGGCTAGAACAGTTCTCTTAGGAAGATACTTAGCTAAGGCCTTGGTTTCCATAGTTGGCTTTACTACTCAGAATTTGGAAACATAGACATCGACATTGGAATGTTCTGGTCTCCAACTGGTTGTACTTGATCTGTGTTTATACCTGCTCTATTGGTCTATTCACATTTAACAAAATGACCTGTGCACTGAATTCTTAGGTGAAGCCAGAGTGGAAAAATAAGAAACAAACTGCCTGATCGCTCTGTTATTCCACCTATAAGAAGTAAATAAGAGATCAAGTACTATTGTTACACCTTTTCCATGTGTGTTTGTTAGCTTATACTTACTTTTGTGTGTTAGTGAAATATTCTGGCATGATACCAGGGATATATAATTTTTTTTTTTTTTATAAAAAAGCAACTAGTTTATAGAACTCCACAGGTGAGTGTCTTATAAGGGAAACTTCATATATTTGTTTTTCATAGTTTTGTTTATCTTTGGATTTTCATTCTGATGATCTTTTCTTACATGACTAATCTCAATGACATGTCTAACATGACTAGTCACTCTTTATACACCATATTCCATATAGCAGCAGGTCTGATTGCTAGGACTTCCTGCCTTCCTTCCTAGGTAGAATCTTGTGCAAAGAGATTGAAAATGAAGATTGCATTTTGGAAGGAAATTAGTTTCCTTGAATCCTTGCCTTATTATTTTGTCCTCTTTAGTCCTTGTTCTGTGCTTAGTCGCTCAGTTGTGTCCGACTCTTTGCAACCCCATGGACTGTACCTTGCCAGGCTCCTCCGTTCATGGGGATTCTCCAGGCAAGAATACTGGAATGGGTTGCCATGCCCTCCTCCAGGGGGTCTTCCCGACCTAGGTCTCCCACATTGCAGGCAATTCTTTTACCGTCTGAGCCACCAGGGAAGCCTCTTTATTTAGCACAGTAATTATTAACGAGGAGTGTGGGGTTGCTGATGGGACAGATAGTATTAATATCTAGAAGTAAGTTTTTTAAAATGTGTTTTGAACATTTTCTTTTTAGAGATCAAAATAATGTGCTTCATATACTAAAACTACAGAAGGTGTTATTAGAAAGGATCTATAATAGCCAATAATAGTGCTACTTCTGGGAGGTGAAATGGGATAGAGGTGGAAGTTAAATGAAAGCTCCCATCATCAGTGATAGGAGTGTTGGGGGTAAAGAGGGGTGGGAGCATTTTATATTTACATTTATTTTTATGCACTTATACTTAATGAAATAAAGTGAAATTAAATTAAGGTTAAAGCTTGAGAGACATCCTAGCCTAAAAGATTCCAGCAACAGAGCCTTCTGCTTAAGTCTCTGGCACCAAACCATTTCCATGGTTTTTTATTGATATCTGGGAATTTGATTCAGAAGACTTTTAATGAGTATCTTTAAGACAGAACGCAATGAGCAATAGTGGGCTTATAAAGATGGAAAAGACTAAATCACTATCTTGGAGGTCAGAGTTTGTAGGAAAGACAAATCATTAACTGTCAGGCAAGTACAAATTCCAACAACAGAGAAATTCAAGAATTAGAGTTCTGCCTAGTGACTCATCTTAGGTTTCTACATTTAACCCATAGCAGCATTTGTGATTTCAAGATTATGGTTTTAGAAAGAGACTCACAGACTTAGAAAATGAACTTACAGTTTCCCAAAGGGAAGGGATAGTTAGGGAATTTGGGAAGGTCATGTACACATTGATATTTTCAAAATGGATAACCAACAAGGACCTATTGTTAAGTACATGGAACTCTGCTCAATGTTATCTGCCAGCCTGGATGGGAGAAGGATTTGGGGGAGAATGGATACATGTATACCTATAGCTGAGTTTCTTCATTGTTCACCTGAAACTATCACAACATTGTTAATTGTCTATACCCCAATACAAAATAAAAAGTTTAGAGTTTGGGAAAAGAAAAAGAGAAACAAAATCATGGTTTTCACTGGTTTCAAGTGACCCGAAAGATAAATCACAAGACTGTGACTAATATGGATAAAAACCTCCTGCTCAGATTGTAGTACCCTCAGATTGTTGTGAAGAGTAAATAGGTTTCTGATAAAAGGCCCCTAGCATGATTTTGAATCAATGTCCTCCCCTGGAAGGATAAAGTATGAGACCAAGTGACTCAGCTGTGAACAGCCAGGCATTGGTCCAGCACCTGTACCTCACTAGTGGTACTGGGAATTCACACATATCAAAGATGTCTGGATCTACTGTTCATTATATGGGATATAAAATAATTGATGTAAAATGTTGGTATTGGGAACTCCTGGTGAGATTCTTTTTGTGAGAAATGTTGGGGGAAATGATTGCTTCACAGTCTAAGTTTTAGTTTGGTTTGGGGACAGCGACGTTTTATTTAAAAGTTTTTTTGTTAATATTTTCTCCCCGCCTTTTATTTATAGGGAACGTGCTCAGTCACTTTCAATGGGCACCAAGAAAAAGGTCTTGGTTCTTGGATCTGGTTACGTATCTGAGCCTGTATTGGAATACCTGTCAAGAGATGACAGTATTGAAATAACAGTAGGTAAATAAGCCCCGATTTTTAAAGAAGAAGTAAAACTGATTTCAAAACATCATTACTCTGTGAATTTTAAATTACCGTCTTGTTTCTAAACTTCAAAAAATTATTTTTGGAGATGTTAAAGTGTGTTTTACTCTCTGATTAATGATGGGAAATCTAAAGCTTGGACTTTTTAATTCTTGAAACAGGTTCTGACATGAAGAATCAAACTGAACAATTAGGCAAGAAATATAATATTAATCCTGTTAGCCTGCACGTTGGTAAACAAGAAGAGAAGTTGAGCTCCTTGGTGGCAACACGGGATCTTGTCATCAGGTTAGTATGTAGGAAGAAATGACTGACATATGTTTTGTTGTTATTTCTTAGTTTCTCTCCTCTTCTGTCTTCTCCTTTCCCCTTCTCCCTCTATCCTTTCGTCCTCTCTCCTCTCCTTTTCTCTTTGCTCAGTAAACTTTTAAATTGAAGTGTGCATCTGGGAAAATGCATAAATCAGAGCTAGGTAGTTGAGTCAATTTTCACAAAGTGAACACAGCATGTAACCATCACTCACATCAGAAACAGAATATAATAGCAGCCAAGAAGCTCTCCTTGTGCCTCTGTTTATTACTAGTCCCATCCTTCAAGAGTAAGCACTGTCCTGGCTTCTAACACAGAGATTCATTTCTGCTAGTTTTCATTCTGTACAATCAAAATCTTTCAGTGCGTCCCCATTTGTGGCTGCCTTCTTTCATTCAGTATTGAGAGTCCTCTGTGGTGTTGTCTGTAACTGTAGTTTATTTTCTTTGCTGTGTAATGTTCCATTATGTGAATATACTATTATCATCCATTTGACTAGTGATGGATATTTAGGTTGTTCCCAGCATTTGGCTATTATGAATTGTGCTGCTATGAACAAATTAGTCCTTGTCTTTTGTTTACCATATATATGCATTTCTGTTGGATATTTACCTAGAAATGGAATTGCTGGGTCATGAGGCACTCATGACTCGTATTTTGGTGGCTGTTTTAACCTTTGAACTTATAAAGCTTAAATGAGAGTGAGTAGATTCTTTAGCCCTATGACCATTTTTAGCCTCAATGGAGAAACAGACCTTGAAATATATCATTTATTACTATCTAATACAAATGCATGGGAAATAGATGGGGAAACAGCATCAGACTTTATTTTTTTGGGCTCCAAAATCACTGCAGGTGGTGATTGCAGCCATGAAATTAAAAGACGCTTACTCCTTGGAAGGAAAGCTATGACCAACCTGGATAGCATATTAAAAAGCAGAGACATTACTTTGCCAACAAAGGTCTGTCTAGTCAAGGCTATGGTTTTTCCAGTGGTCATGTGTGGATGTGAGAGTTGTTCTGTGAAGAAAGCTGAGCGCTGAAAAATTGATGCTTTTGAACTATGATGTTGGAGAAGACTCTTGAGAGTCCCTTGGACTGCAAGGAGATCCAACCGGTTCATCCTAGAGGAGATCAGTCCTGGGTGTTCGTTGGAAGGATTGATGCTGAAGCTGAACCTCTAGCACTTTGGCCACCTCATGTAAAGAGTTGACTCATTGGAAAAAACCTTGATGCTGGGAGGGATTGGGGCCAGGAGGAGAAGGGGACGACAGAGGATGAGATGGCTGTATGGCATCATTGACTTGATGGACATGAGTTTGAGTAGACTCCGGGAGTTGGTGATGGACAGGGAGGCCTGGCGTGCTGTGGTTCATGGGGTCGCAAAGAGTCAGACACGAATGAGCGACTGAACTGAACTGATTACAAATGCAGATCTAACTTCTGGATATAGGGCTACGTGATACTAGATACTTCATTTTGAAATTACCAAAGTGATGAGAATAAGCTGTTTATTCCTAGAATATATTTTTTTCCTAGAAGACAGAAGGAACTTAAGTTGCTCTTTCATAATTATATCACCTTCATAGTTCCAACTCAAATGATATCTTT
The DNA here is from genome assembly GCF_963930625.1 of Muntiacus reevesi. Classification (NCBI taxonomy): domain Eukaryota; kingdom Metazoa; phylum Chordata; class Mammalia; order Artiodactyla; family Cervidae; genus Muntiacus; species Muntiacus reevesi. The sequence continues at coordinate 81,970,694 of NC_089254.1, read as the reverse complement.
GGGAGAAGTTCTATGATATCCTCCTTAAAAAAGATAGTGGTACTTGGAAAACAGACACAATTGAAGGTAATTCTATGTGGCACTTTCACATTATTTCTTCATATAGGATCACTTTGAACACTCAAAAACATGATTCAATTTATAAAAATTTAATGTGCATTAGTTATTTTTCAATAAAAATATATTAGTAACCAATAGACCTTGTCTGTCAGGATATGATTATGAAAGCAAGCCCTTATTCAAAATGGAATATTGTAGCCTACTGATCAAACAAAGAGAATTTGTTTTGCCACACATAGGTACCTAAATATAAAATTGTTGTTTGATTAAAAAAAGAAAACAACATAATAAAACACATTTTGAACAAAATTGGAAGCAAAATATGACAAAATTATGGACACAGACAATAAACTAATAATAGGTATAAATTTTAAAATTCATTGAACTTGTGACCTTTAATAAGATTTAACATTAGCAAAATCGGTTATATATTTAATTTTTCTTAGTTGATTGAGTTTCTATGCTCAATAGTGGAAATGCTGTTAAACATTGTTATCCTGTAGTGTTTTTTAAATAACTTTTTATTTTTTAATTTGGAGAAAGAATGTTTTGATATAAACACAATGTTAGGGGCTATCAAAGTAAAATGAATGGAGAATGTTTCACAAGATTTTGTAATAATATGTCAAATTCTCATGGTCTTATTTTGCAATTTTAGTTTTTAATGAGCTAATGCAAAGTTGTAATTGAGTTTATTACTTTGAGAATTAGATTTATATTTTGTCTATGTTTGCACAAGTGACATTTCCAACTATTTGGATTGAGTTATGTGCTGGTGAATAGATGCTTTCTTACATACACAATGAATTATGAGTTCTAATCCCTTTGTCTAATATAGGCACCACCAAAGTCCTATCATTCTAGTTCTCAGCATATTTTTAGATTAGTGCTGATAATACCAAAATTTAAAAAATATTATTAGATCTTGATAAAATTTTGATCAGGCAAGTTTTCATTGTGAAGAATGTGACCAAAAAAATCTTCACTTAACCTTTAAGATGATGCCATGGAACATTTTCTGTTAATACTTTTCCAACAAAGAGTTTTGCAGATATTTGGTACACTGGCTTTTGAAGGGCTACTATATTCAGTAACAATTATTTTTGATTAAAAAAGCTGAAATACAGAGATAAAGAGTTTTCGTATTGTCATTGGCAAGATACGTACATAATTCTGTTCTGCATGGTAATAAATCTAAGTAACAGTTCTCTGTTCTGTTAACCTGAGGAGAGATGAGTGCCTGAGAGGTGATTTTATTGTTTGGTTTTATGTGAAATAGAGAAAATCTGAAGTAAACAGGATGAACGTAACAAGTACAGTGATACACTATAATAATGTTTATCAGTTGGTATTTATATTTTCATTATACTGCATAGATAGCTTTACCAAATAGGTAATAAGCTAATAGAACTTATTGTTATGTGACTGATAGAATGCTTATTAGTCCTTGGATAGAATATGAACATACTAATATATATCAATATTAGTGGAGATTCATTTTTTTGTGATTGTGTAGTCCCAGCACCAACGTAAAACATCCAAGCGAGATGCTTAGAAAACTTAAAGTTGAGTTTTGAGTACAGTTTCAGTTTTTGTTCACCATACAGACTTTTAGGCCTTCTTAGGTAAGAACCCACCTGCCAATGCAGGAGACATAAGAGATGTGGGTTTGATACCTGGTTGGGGAAGATCCCCTGGAGGAGGGCATGGCAACCCACTCCAGCATTCTTTTTTTTTTTTTAATTTATGTATGTTTTAAATTGAAGGATAATTGCTTTACAGAATTTTGTTGATTTCTGCCAAACATCATTCTCCAGCATTCTTATCTGGAGAATCCCACGGAGAGAGGAGCCTGGTGGGCTACAGTCCATAGCGTTGCAAGGAGTCGTACCGACTGAAGCAATGTAGCACGCATGCATAAACTTTTAGCTGTTTCAATAGCTTTCACAACAATTGATACCATTAAAACTCATTTCCTCCTCTGGCCTTGCCTAGGCTATCCTTTTTAATGTAACGTATGGATCACCTTGACTTAGTTTAACAACAGCCGTTTGGAAGGTTTGGAGGTAAAAAGAATAGCAACCTTTTCTTTTACTAGGGAACTCAAGACAGAAAACCATAGAAATATAAGGATAAGTAAAATAAATTCCATTAAATATTATAAAGGGATAGCTGAGTACATACAGAGGAAGATCTGGATTTGGGAAAATCTGGGAAAGGTTCCTGGAGGATGTACCTTTTCAGACTTTTCTTTAAGGAAGGTGTGACCTGGATGGGGGTGGGCAGGTGAGGGACAATTTTAAGAGGAAGATATAGTGAAAGTAAAGGTTCAGAAATGGAAAAGTAAAGGCTGTGAATGGAGAATTATAATAGCTTCTATAGTTTATAAAGGAGACACAGGGAGGAAAAATGGAAAGGTGAACTGAAGATCATATTGTGGAGAGTTTTAAATACGATAACAGGATGAATTTATTGTATAATATTCAAGGAGTAATTGATCATCTCTGAGAGAATTATCAGTGTGATGTCTTCACTTTAGTGCAGTTCAAGGTGCATTGAAAGGAGAGTTGAAAAAGTTTCTGATGAGTTTCTCCCTGTTTTTAAGCTTGTTGCCTTATGTATTGCATCCTCTTGTGGCCAAGGCGTGCATCGCAAGCAAAGTTAACATGATCACTGCAAGCTACATCACCCCAGCGCTAAAAGAATTAGAAAAGAGGTAAGTTTCAGTCAGTTTTCAGCAAAGCAGCTCCATGGAAGTTTTAAAATTTTCTATCCAAAGTTCCCTTCTTTCTACTTCTACCTCTTTTAGTGTGGAAGATGCTGGCATCACACTCATTGGCGAATTGGGATTGGACCCTGGTCTTGATCATATGTTGGCAATGGAAACAATAGATAAGGCCAAAGAAGTGGGAGCCACGGTGAGTCCAACTGATACCCAAAGGTTCATTTAGGAAATTATTAAGAGGTCTAGATTTTTGTGTATGGAAATAATCTTTCTACAATTTTGATTAAAGAAACTGCTATATTTTTTAAGGTTATAGTCCATTATAATTATTATAAAATGTTGGCTATATTCCCTGTGTTGTACAATATTTCCTTATAGCTTATTTTATTTTAATTTTTTTTTTCAGGCATTTTCAAGATCATAGTTTATTTATCACTTCAGATAAAAAGATAGTAAACATATTACAGAATCCCTTAAAACTCAACTTTAGAGTTATACACCATCTAGTACTTTTGCACTGAATGTTAACCAAAAAAATCTCTAAGCCCCTGAAAGCCCCATAACATGAACCGTGGTAATAAAAAGTCTGACATTATTTTGTTTAATATATACTATTTACATTATGAAACCAATGGCTATCCAATAAACAGTGATATGTATTATTTATACATAATGGTTTGTATCTCGTTATACCCTGCCCCTCTATTGCACCTCCCCACTTCCCTTTCCCCACTGGTAACCACTAGTTAGTTTTCTTTATCTGTGACTCTGCTTCTTTTTTGTTATATTTGCTAATTCTTTTAGATTCCACAGATAAGTGATATCATGCAGTCTTTCTCTGTCTGCTTATTTCACTTAGCATAATACCCTACAAGTCCATCCATGTTGTTGCAAATGGCAAGATTTAATTATTTTTATGGCTGAGTAGTATTCCATTGTATACTTATACCCCATCTTCTTTATCCATTCATCTGTTGATGGACGCTTAGGTGCTTCCATATCTTGGCAACTATAAATAATGCTGTGATGAACATTGGGGTGCATGCATCTTTTTAAATTAGTTCTTTTTTCAGATATATACCCAGGAGTGATATATATGGTATATAATATGGTAATTCTATTTTTAGCTTTTTGAGAAACATCCATGCTGTTTTCCATAGCAGCTGTACCAATATACTTTCCCACCAATAGTGTATACAGTTCCCTTTTCTTCACGTCCTCTCCAGCGTTTGTTGTTTGTGTTCTTATTGATGATAGTTACTCTGACATGTGTGAGGTGATATTTCTCATTGTGGTTTAATTTGCATTTCCCTGATGATCAGCAGTGTTGACCATCTTTCCATGTGCCTACTGGCCATCTGCATTTCCTCTTCGGAAAAATGCCTGTTCAGGCCTTCCGCCCATTTTCAAATCAGGTTGTTTGTTTTTTTGATGTTGGGTTGAATGAACTGTTGATATATTTTAAGTATTAGCATGTTATTAGTCATATCATTTACAAGTATTTTCTCCCATTCAGTACTTTGTCATTTGCTTTGTCAATGGTTTTCTCTGCGGTGCAAAAGCTTTAAATTTTAATTAAGTCTCATTTATTTATTTTGCTTTTATTTCCTTTGCACTGGGAGAGGGATCCAAAAATATATATATACTGCTCTAATTTGTGTCAAAGAGTATTCTGCCTGTTTCCTTTAGGAGTTTCATGGTTTCTGGTTTCACACTTCAGTCTTTAGTCTATTTTGAGAAAAAGCTGCTACATTCTAACTCATACTGTGACCAGAAATTTCAAGTATAATTTTGAAACTGCAGAAATATTCGTGTGGTTAAAAAGAGTCCAAGTCTTAGCATAAATTTTTAGAGAAATAGATGCTACTATAATATTTTGGTTTGATAAAAGGCTTAGACTGCTACTTCATCCAAAATAGACTAGAGACCTAAAGTGTAAGACCAGAAACCATGAAACTTCTATAGGAAAACATCAGCAGAATACTCTTTGACATAAATTGCAGCAAAAAATATTTTGTTTTTTGATCTTTAGACTGCTTTGAAAATGCTGTAGTATGGTTTGACTTTTAAAAGTGAGAAAAATTCTTTATAATATTATCAATCTGTTGGTATATAAAGTATCTTTTACACATAAGAAAGAGCTATTGGACATAAAGTGTGACGAATCAAATTATATAACCTAAAATAGATTATATATGTATGTAATCAAATATATATTCTAATTAAACTGTATCATGCAATTAACAATATTTTATATTAACATATTAATCAGTATGAATAATTATGCACATATGGAAAAGACCCTGATGCTGGGAGGGATTGGGGGCAGGAGGAGAAGGGGACGACAGAGGATGAGATGCCTGGATGGCATCACCGACTCAATGGGCAAGGGTTTGGGTAGACTCTGGGAGCTGGTGATGGACAGGGAGGGCTGGCGTGCTGTGATTCATGGGGTCGCAAAGAGTCGGACATGACTGAGCGACTGAATTGAACTGAACTGAACCAAATTATAATCAAATATATAATTTGAATTAAAAGGAGGCAATGATCAAGCAGAATTGAACTAATAGTTGAAGTTTTAATGGAGCAAAATGTTAGTCACAGTATCTAGAGGATTAAAAAGTATATATATATATATATATATATATATATATATATATATAATGGACTTAAGTGGTGTTTGGCTTCAAGGATGTATTTTTGAAAGCCTTTGTAACTTTAAGAAAGGAGAAACTCTTAACAAGTTTACTTTATTTGTGTCATTGTACTTAATTATTTGGATAGATTATTCTATCTTATTGTTGATTCTTTATTTTACAGATTGAATCTTATATTTCCTACTGCGGTGGCCTTCCAGCTCCTGAATATTCAGACAATCCTTTGAGATACAAATTTAGCTGGAGTCCAGTGGGAGTTCTGATGAACATAATGCAGCCCGCTACCTACCTGCTCAATGGAAAGGTGAAGGAGGGTCATCAAAGCTTTAGAGATACAAACCCAAAATAACTGCCTAAGAAAATCCAAAGTCTTTCCCCCTGATTCCAAGGCCCTTTAGTGCTGGCTGTGCTGCCTGTCTGCCATTTCCTCCTCCTGTGGTTTCCCAGTGTGTATTTTCTGTTCTATTCAGTGCTCTCCTCACCATCCCCAGCACAGCTCATTCCTTCCTCTTTGCCTTCTTGCAAGTTGTTTCTGCAGTTTAAACACTCGGCTTCTCTGCATGTGTATCTACTGGTCATCTTGCAATTTATTTCAGTATGACAAATGTTTACTGAGTCCCTATTATGTGCTAGACTTGGGCCAAGGCACTAAAGGTTATCATGCTGAATGAAGTTCCTGATCTCAGAGAACTCATGGCTGAAATGGGATGGCTCTTGGGATGGAGAATTTGGTGGGTGAGGGAAAGAAACTAACTAACTAACTAACTAACTAACATTTCTTTCCCAGCTGCTGTGTGGCAGAACGTAAGAGCTCTCTGAGTTTAGTATTGTTTTCATCATTTTAATATAAGGAAACTGTGGCTCAAAGAGAACGTTCACAGCCATTCAGCTGGGATTCAAATCCAGGTCTAAACCTTTTACCCCCTCTTTTACCAGATAGCTTCATGGCAGGAAAGGCAGACACTGGAAAAATTGGTATAATTCAATGAGAGAAGTTCCAAAGTATGCTAACATGTCACAGTGATGCAGATGAAAGAGTAATTGACTTGATTTTGATGAGGAGATTGGGGAAAGGAAAATTAGCAGGAGGAGATGTACTCAGCTTTGAGGGTTAAGAAGGTGCCAGCCTGGCAGAGACACTGCCGCTCAGGACTGTGCTGAGTGTCAGTTTCATCGGATTCTTACAACAACGCTATATGGTTTCCTTTCCATACTGTTCATGGGGTTCTCAAGGCAAGAGTACTGAAGTGGCTTAAATACTGAATACTGAAGTTGGCTTAAAGCTCAACATTCAGAAAACTAAGATCATGGCATCTGGTCCCATCACTTCATGGCAAATAGATGGGGAAACAGTGGCTGACTTTATTTTTTAGGGCTCCAAAATCACTGCAGATGGTGATTGCAGCCATGAAATTAATAGATGCTTACTCCTTGGAAGGAAAGTTATGACCAACCTAGACACATATTAAAAAGCAGAGACATTACTTTGCCAATAAAGGTCCATCTAGTCAAGGCTATGGTTTTTCCAGTAGTTATGTATGGATGTGAGAGTTGGGTTATAAAGAAAGCTGAGTGCCGACGAATTGATGATTTTGAATTGTGGTGTTGGAGAAGACTCTTGAGACTGCCTTGGACTGCAAGAAGATCCAGCCAGTCCATTCTAAAGGAAATCAGTCCTGAGTGTTCATTGGAAGGATTGATATTGAATTTGAAACTCCAGTATTTCGACCACCTGATGCGAAGATCTAACTCATTTGAAAAGACCGTGATGCTGGGAAAGATTGAGGGCAGGAGGAGAAGGGGACGACAGAGGATGAGATGGTTAGATGGCATCACTGACTCAATGGACATGAGTTTGGTAAACTCTGGGAGTTGGTGAAGGACAGGGAGGCCTGGCATGCTGCAGTTCATGGGGTCGCAAAGAGTCGAACACGACTGAGCGACTGAACTGATAAGGTTTCCAAGAGAGAAATAGGCATAAGAAGCTGAGCTAACTCAGCCTCAGTTAGAGATGGCAATTGGCATTAGTGAAAGTTGCTCAGTTGTGTCCAGCTCTTTGTGACCCCATGGACTGTAGCCTGGCATGGACTGTAGCTTCCCAGGCTCCTCTGTCCATGGAGCTCTCCAGGCCAGAATACTGGAGTGGGTAGCCATTCTCTTCTCCAGGGGATCTTCCCAACCCAGGGATCGATCCCAGGTCTCCTACATTGCAAGTGGATTCTTTACCATCTGAACCACCAGGGATTGCCAGTGTCCAAATCACATTGATCTGCTTTGATAGTTTATGCTCGTGACTGTAAGGAAAGACTCTCACTGAGGAACAAATGTATCTGGACCAAGGGTTCCCCTTTATGTTTTGTACCCCAAGCACCTCACTCATCTCTTGCTCATCCTACCTCTACAGGGACTGATAAATTATGTGGTCAAACATGGGTCTCAAAAAGATTATTCTGGCAGCAGTATTAAAAGTTCTCAGTGTATCTGTGGTCTAAATGTATTTCCTATAAAAAGAGGAGTAAATTGAAAGAATTTCTTAGGGTGAATGTTATTATCAGCCGCTAGGTTCTGTACCTATGATGAGTGTGGCTCCCAGCCTTGCCTACACACTGGAATTTCCAAGGCACTTTAAAAATACAGATGTCTGGGCTACATTCCCCAGAGATCCTGATTTGCCTGGACTTGGGGATCTTTAAAAACCTCCCAAATGATTCTAATGTGCAGCTGAAATTGAGGTGAGCTGACTTAATGACCAGAGGACCAGAGCTGAACTTAAAACACGACAGAGCAAGCAGGACACTTTCCCTTGTTTCTGGAAAGACACATTCACATATTTAAGGATATGAAACAGGACCCCCTGGTTCTGGTCCAAGTGCTGACATCCCTGAGTGTCACCAAAGATGACGCAGTTGTAAAGGTCAACTGGGCATCAGTGTCCTGACGGTGGGCACTAAGGTTCCATCTAGTTCTTCAGGTCTACAAATCATGAAGATTTGGGCCCCAGTCTGAGGTTCTACCAGGCACACATCCTTTTCTACACCACTGCCGATCTCCTGTTGGGTGTCAACAGCCCCTTCCTCCTTCTGTTGTGTGGATCAGAGACTGACCCATGCTTGGTATAAACTTACATATGAATGCAGGAAGAATTCTTGCTACAGTTGTGCAAAATGCTTGTTATCAGGAGGCCATATAAAGATTATATGGCCAGATAAAGATTACAGCAAGGAGAAGCAATGTGTGCAACAGAAAGAGCAGGGAGCCTGATGCTGGGGGCCTGGCATGGTGCTCTAGCTCTGCCATTGCTGGTTGGGCAGTATTCGAGCCATCATTTCATCTATCTGAGCTTTGGGTTTGCTGCCTGAAGATAAGCATAATCACACCAGCCTTGCAGTGTTGTTCTTGCAGTCAGTTTCTGTGAAGACATATAGATTACACTCTGCTTAACAACAGACTGTCAGGCATGTCTTAAGTCCCCAGCAAATATTAGCTGTATAAAGAAATAAATGGTGTTGAGAACTCAGGGAAAGCAAGAGGTTGTTTTCAGGCAGTAGAAGTTGTATTTGTTGAATTTGAAGTTTTTCACTTTCATCCTGAACTCCTTTTGTAAGAAGAGTGCTTTTTGCATCTCCCTGACACTGTGGAGGACACCAAGAGAAAACACTATGCCTTTCTTTTCTTTGCTAAAATGATACTTTTCTCAAGGTCTTCTCTTGTGACTGCAGCTTGTCCTGACTACTCCAGCCCCTGTTCACTATTCTCTTGTCTGAACTCCCACACTTTGATTGTCTGTGTCTAAGAACTTTCTGGATGCTGTATTATTCACTCAGCGATTCAAGTGCATCAGTCTATCTCCTAACATGAATTGTTGGACTTCTCAAAGCCTCTCTTGTCCCTCCATCCTCTCTGTCACCATCACCTTCTGCCTTGGAGCAGGCCTTACGTAATTTACCGAATCATCACGGTAGAGTGAAGTGACTTCTCTGGCTTCTGCTTGAAATCAAAACCTTAAACTTTTCCAGCAACTCACACAGCAGCCTAGGATTTAGGATGTTTCTCACTGGAAATTACTGCAAGGATATAGGACCACGAGCTCTATTACCGGTACTATTACTCACTTCTAACTTCTAATCCTGTTTCCAACACATCTGATTTCCTTGCACACGTTTGGAGACAGTGGTTGTGTCTTCTCTGAGGTGTCTTCCCTCCATGGGTGGTGGATCATTAATGGCATCTAGGGGTGATGTGGCAGAGCTTTGCCACCATCTCCTTCAGCCTCTTCTCCCAGGTCATTCACAAACAAAACACATACTATATGAGTAAGGATTGTGCTTTTCTGCAAACACAGCTTCGAGATGGGTTTTCTGCCTTTATTTCTATTGCCTGCCACTCCCTTGACTTCAGCACCCAACCTCCCCTTTGTAGTTGCTGCTCTCCACTGCCTGCAGCCATTCTTAATGCAATTTTCAGGTGCATCACTGGTGGCATGATCGGGAATGTTGTGCCTGGTTCATCAATATCTTTCTCAGAACACTGGTCCACAAATGAGCACCATTAAGGGGACAGTATGGTGTAGTAGGGGTATAGAATCCGTATAGAATCCCTCAGTGGTAAAGAATCCATCTGCCAATGCAGGAGATATGGATTTAATCCCTGGGTTGGGAAGATGTCCTGGAGAAGGAAATGGAAACCTTGCCATTCAAGTTTCTTGTCTGGAGAATTCTGTGGACAGAGGAGCCTGGTGGGCTATAATCCATGAGGTCACAAAAGAGATGGACACAATTTAGTGACTAAATAATAGCAACAAATGGTATAGTAGAAAGTACACGGATGTTGGATTCAAATACTTCAGTTTAGTTCAGTCGCTCAGTCATATCCGACCCTTTGTGACCCCATGGACTGCAGCACGCCAGGCTTCGTTGTCCATCACCAACTCCTGGAGTTTACCATTGAGTCGGTGATGCCGTCCAACCATCTCATCCTTTGTTATCCCCTTCTCCTCCTGCCTTCAGTCTTCCCCAGCATCAGAGTCTTTTCCAATGAGTCAGTTCTTCACATCAGGTAGCCAAAGGATTGGAGTTTCAGCTTCAGCATCGTTCCTTCCAATGAATATTCAGGACTGATTTCCTTTAGAATGGACTGGCTGGATCTCCTTGTAGTCCAAGGAACTCTCAAGAGTCTTCTCCAACACCACAATTCAAAAGCATCAATTTTTCAACACTCAGCTTTCTTTATAGTCCAACTGTCACACCTATACATGACTACTGGAAAAACCATAGCCTTGACTAGATGGACCTTTGTTGACAAAGTAATGTCTCTGCTTTTTTTTTTTTTTTTTTTATGTCTCTGCTTTTTAATAATGCTGTCTAAGTTGGTCATAGATTTTCTTCCAAGCAACAAGTGTCTTTTAATTTCATGGCTGCAGTCATCATCTGCAGTGATTTTGGAGCCCCCCAAAATAAAGTCTGTCACTTTTTCCATTATTTCCCCATCTATTTGCCATGAAGTGATGGGACCAGATGCCATGATCTTAGTTTTTTGAATGTTGAGTTTTAAGTCAGCTTTTTCACTCTCCTCTTTCACTTTCATCGAGAGACTCTTTGGTTCTTTTTCGCTTTCTGCCATAAGGGTGGTGTCCTTTACATAGCTGAGGTTATTGATATTTCTACTGGCAATCTTGATTCCAGTTTGTGCTTCATCCAGCCTGGCATTTCACATGATGTGCTCTGCATGGGAGTTAAATAAAGCAGGGTGACAATATAAGCATTGAAGTACTCCTTTCCTGATTTGGAACCAGTCTGTTGTTCCACATCCAGTTCTAACTGTTGTTTTCTGACCTTCATATACAGATTTCTCAGGAGGCAAGTCAGGTGGTCTCTTATTCTTATCTCTTTAAAAATTTTCCACAGTTTGTTTTCACCCACACAGTCAAAGGCTCTGGCATAGTCAATAAAGCAGAAGTAGATTTTTTCTGGAATTCTCTTGCTTTTCCAATGATCCAACAGATGTTTGCAATTTGATCTCTGATTCCTCTGCCTTTTCTAAATCCAACTTGAACATCTGTAAGTTCACAGTTCACGTACTGTTGAAGCCTAGCTTGGAGAGTTTTGAGCATTACTTTGCTAGCGTGTGAGATGAGTGCAGTTGTGTGGTAATTTGAACCTTCTTTGGCATTGCCTTTCTTTGGGATTGGAATGAAAACTGACCTTTTCCAGTCCTGTGGCCCCTGCTGAGTTTTCCAAATTTGCTGGCATGTTGAGTGCAGCACTTTCACAACATCATCTTTTAGAATTTGAAATAGCTCAGCTGGAATTTCATCACCTCCACTAGCTTTGTTCTTAGTGATGTTTCCTAAGGCCCACTTGACTTTGCATTCCAGGATGTCTGGCTCTAGGTAAGTGATCACATCTTTGTGGTTATCTGGGTCATGAAGACCTTTGTTGTATCGTTCTGTGTTTTCTTGCCACCTCTTCTTAATATCTTACGCTTCTGTTAGGTTCATACCATTTCTGTACTTTATTGTGTCCATCTTTGCATGGAATGAAATTCAAATAGACCTGTGTTTAAATCTGCCTCTGAGTGACTGTCTAGCCTCAGTTTTCACCTCTGAAATATGGGTTATTGTGTGGATTAAAGGTTATGCATATAGGCACACAGTGGACCCTGCATAAATGCTTGTCTGTGTACTGCTTGTGTTAAATGTATTGTTGGTTTAGCAGTCAAGCTTTTTGTCAGTGGTCCTCGGTGGCTGGGAGACATGTCAGTGTGGGTGGCACGTGGGGAATGCTTGCACTTAGAGCAGCCCACACCAGCAGTGAGTAATGAGCCAGTGTCTCTGCTGGAAGTGGATTTTGGATGTAATTGTTGTCGAGTCAGAAAAAATGCATGTTCTCTGCAAAATAGATAAGTATGTCTTCTTTCTTGTCCAAGTCATACAGGACAGGGCTTCTGAATGAATCCCATGATAGGTCACTAGAAATACAACTCTGAATTGATACCAAACTACCCAGTAATGTTGGGGTCCAGTTGCTTCCACTTCAGTCACTAAATGGATCATTACCATCCAGCCTATATTTCCCTATTTTCCTTATAAGGATCTCATGACGGACTTAGGAACCAGCTGATTTATTTCTGACTAGTACAGTGCTGGAATATAGTGATCTTTATTGACTTTTTCTTAAAAATCCCTAAGCTTCAAACATGTAAACCAAATTTTAGAATTGCCATAGGTTGTAGAAGAGAGATAGGTGGGAAGACTCTAAAAGTTAACATTTGCCTATTTATTAGACTTAAAAAAAATTAGAGTCCTGATGGAAGAATTTTGCTTTAAAGAAAAGTGCATTTGGGAAATGTTTACTGTGAAGTTCAGAAGAGTTTCATGAGAAAATTAAACTAAAAGCACTCCTTACTTCCTTCAGATTTTCCCTCTTGGAATTTTTGATGGTCCCTGATACTCTTTAAAGTGAGGCTATTTTTTTTTTTTTTTTTTACAGCCATGCCTCATGGCATGTGGAACCTTAGTTCCCCAACCAGGGATCAAACCCTTGCCCCCTGAATTGGCAGGGCAGAGTCTTAACTACAGGACCACCAGGGAAGTCCCTAAAGTGAGCCTCTGACTGCAGAGATCCCACCAGGCCTGACTCTGAGGTCAGCACTGCCCATTTCCTCCTGGGACTTCAGTTCTATATACATATGTTTCTGTTTCCCCTTTCATACCAAGATACATGTCAAACCTCCCTACAAATAAACCTCATGAACCATTAAGTTTAGCCAAAGGCTCCTTTGAGCAAATTCCTCAGACTCCATCTGAAGGTCCATCACCAGCTCTCTTGAACAGTGTTGTTATGTGAAGCTCTCAGATGTGGTCAAGAAATTGTTTCCAGGGGTGGGAGTGGGACCGAGTCTAGTTCCACAAGGATGCTCAGCCCTGATTGTATTACTCCAGAATGTTTTCCATGATCTCAGGGATGATCACCTGCCTCACAAGTTGAAAGAAGAATTTAGCCCCTTATTCAAGATGAAAGGGAAAAAAATACTTCACTGCATCTCGATTATGTGTGATGCAGGGAGAGATGTAGGAAAGAGGGTTCCTGAGATACCAGAAGAGCTTGGGATCAGTGTTGTAATTTCTCACAGCAGGAAGACCAGGAGGTAGCATTTTTATTTATTTATTTTTTGGAGTCTCACTGTGTGTTCATTGCATTGTCCTTGTGAGAGGATGTCTCCCCCACTCCCTTTCCCAGCATCCACAGGCTGGTTGACTGGTCTTGGCTGTGAGCATCTTATTGCTGCTCTAGTGCTGCTCCCGGGTCTTGATGGATGTTAAGTAAAGGTTTGTTCAGTGAAGAAAGGAGTGCATGGAGGCAGGAGCTGAGTCTTGTTCATCACTGTCCTATTCCCAGGTGCCATCCTGGCACACACATGGCCAGGTGTGGATGGACGTGAATGGTACCTGATGCAGCATTCAAGAAGGGGGATGGGAGTGAAGCGAAAGAACAGAGAATATGGCGTTTCTATGTGAACACAAGGCCCCTTGAGTATCTGTTCTTATCGCGTGTTGCCTATTTAAAAACAGAACTCTAGGGGACATAATTCAGTATCATCTTATCCAGGGGCGAGGAGAAATCAGAAACAAGATCTTAGTAAAAAACGAGATGCTTTAAGTCAGATTTTAAAGCTTGGGAGAACAATGGCCTTGTGAATTCAGTTGTTAGTGGAACAGGTTGAACAGGGGATGTTGACCAGGGTGACTGTTAGTTCCTCAGTCGTGTCTGACTCTTTGCGACCCCATGGACTGTGTAACCCTCCAGGCTCCTCTGTCCATGGGATTCTCCAGGCAAGAATACTGGAGTAGGTTGCATGCCCTCCTCCAGGGGATCTTCCCAACCCAGGGATTGAACCCAGGTCTCCTTGTTGCAAGTGGATTCCTTACCACCTGAGCCTCCAAGGAAGCCATTAAAATATTTTTTTCAAATCATCTATTGCTTTTTTTTTGTAAAAGCTGATTTTTTTTTTACACAAAAGGTATAGATAAGTCCAAAGAGAGAATACACTGTTTTAACTCCACAGGTGCCTTTTCAATGTTCCCCAGGTTGTGAATGCTGCAGGAGGTGTCTCCTTTCTGGATTCAGTCACTCCCATGGATTATTTCCCTGGCTTAAATTTGGAAGGTTATCCTAACAGAGATAGTACAAAGTACGCTGAGATTTATGGTATTCCATCTGCTCACACTTTATTACGAGGGACACTGAGGTACAAGGTAAGTGGCTCTATTTGAGATGAACAGGTTGCCTGTTTTGATGTAAGTAATGCAAGCATGTAATTTTTCTTCATAATCAAAATAATTAAGATGATAAACCAGGTTGGGGTCTGTTTTCTCTTCTGATTGGTTGTTTCAGGAGATAACACGGCTGGAGCAAAAATGGAGCCTTTGACTCATGAGATGTGTGGGGGCAGGTGAAGGGCCAGCTTCAGGTGTACGCAGGTGTGGGGGTCCAGTGACCTCACAGGGACTTGGTTTCTCTTCACTTCTCAGCCCTTCCTTCAAGCTTTGGTTGTGTCCCCTGTCTCACAGAATGGCAGGATGGTAGCAAATCCAGTGGTAGCAGGTTCAAATCCAGTGAGAAGGAAAAACTACATCTTCACAGTCAAAAGTAGAGTTTTTATCTCATGGGCCCCTGAGATCCGTGGGAAAAAAGGAGCCAGTCAGCTTTGGCCCCTGTTTTTCACCCCCAGAGCTGATCGTGTAGTCAGTGTCACCTTGCCCAAAGCAAATCTTAATTTTTTTTTTTTTTACCACAAAATAGAGTGTAGATACTAGGACCATAAATATGAATGTCCAGTACACATTTTTGAATCACAGAAGAATAGTTACAAGTGTGACCAGATTAAGACAATCAGTATAATGGTTTCCTAGGGCTGTTATAACAAATTACTATGAAAGTTTTAACAACAGAAATGTATCCTCTCAACAGAGTGTGTGCAGGCTTTGTGTCTTCTGGAGGTTTTGAGGGAGAAACCTTCTCGTGCCACTCTCACCTCACTTCCAGTGGTTGCAGGCAGTTCTTGGTGCTCTTTAACTTGTAGACGTATTGGTCCCATCTCTGCCTCCATCTTCACATCATCTTCTCTTGCTTACGTCACTGTGTCCTGTCCCCTTCTTGCCAGGACACCAGTCACTGCATTTAGGACCCACCCTAAACACTGAGATCCTTAACTAATTACATTTGCAAAGGTTCACATGAAGTCTTTGAGGTCCTGAGTGGCCATGAATTATGAAGGGTACGTATTCAACCCTCTACAACCAGCATACCTAAAATACAAAGATCTCTGAAAATTAGGGATCTGATTTCAGATCTCACTGCCCTGTGAGATTTCCTGGTTCCTGTGCTCTCATGAATGTGCTTTCCTCACTGTCTGGGAACTAAATGAATTGTCAGTGATAACATCTTAAGTAGACAGAAGAGCCATGGATGTTTCATAAGCCTTTAGGCACAGGACAAATTCTAGTGGGAATTGAAGTCATGCCCTCCCCAGATCTGGCAGATTCTTGATTGTGTTTTCTTCTTGTTCTAAGACAGTAAGTAGGGACTATTTTTTTCAGGGGATTCAGGAGTTAGACTTTCTGATAACTTTAAGTATAATCTCTGGCCAAATGTATAGACCCCAAAATAGAGGATTTTAGAAGATTTAAGAATTAACTAAAGCTCTCAAGAATGTGTAGGGGTGAGAACCATCCCACCAAACCTGAGAGAATGAAAGATGTCACAGGGCTCATATCCACGAGGGTCACCACCCTGAACAATGTCAGTAACCCTTCAAGTAGCCAGAGTGTTCTTTCCAATGTTCGAGGTGAGACCCTGTCACCCAAGTGTAATTGGGAGACTTCGACTTTTCCCCTGCACCTGCTTATCACATGAGTCCTTCTAGACCCAGCTTAATATCACCTTCTTATGGCATCTTAGCTCCTCTCCTTGACTCCCTTCCCCACGTCTATATGAGTTCTCCTCCTGTGCTCCCAGAGCTATGACAGCCCACTGTAGTGGTCGTGGTTTTGCTCTCTATGGACCAGGCCTTATTCATTTGTCTTATCTGACCCTTCTCCTGGACTGTAGTGTCTTCATGGGTGGGCACTGCATATTTCATCTCTGTGGCCTCAGCCCTAAGCACAGCAATTTGCTACGGACTTACCGATAAATGAATATACATAATAAATTCATCTCAAGAGGTCACCATAAAAATATATTTCTGAGATTGAGAAATAGCTTTTGAAATTTTGGAAGAAAAGTGCTCCAGTATTTATCAGATCCTAGAACCAAGCTGGAGTTACTGCTTTTTTGTTTCTCCTCTTTGAGCTATATTTACCTTGGGTTAGAGCAAATGAATGTGAATTCTTTAATTAGTAACCTTTGAACAGTTTGAGTAGTACAGCTTTTCAGAAATGTGAAAATCCACACATTAAATGGTGAAATATCCAATGACGACAGAAACTATATCTTAATAATTTTATTGCTTTCTGAAATAACTTCCTGCCTTTCTCTTCTTCCTCCTCTTCTTCTCTTCCTCCTCATCCTTCTATTCTCTCTCTTTCTGTTTCTCTCTCTCTAACTGCAGTGGCTATAAAGCCCCTTATTTTGACTTTCTCATTCCCCCCTTCCCCCACCATGATTTGCTCACAAGAGACCATACATTATGATCTTCCTTTGCTTTATTATTCACAATCCATGCATCCTGCCTTTTTTTTTTTTTTTTTTTTTTAGCATACTGGATGATGGATAATGGGCTGAGGGCATGGGGATGAAGGACACACATACTTTCTATGCTTACAGTTCAGCGGCTGAATAGACAATGAATTACAATTTGTGTTAAGTGTCATTGTAGACGTATGCACAAAATACTGCAGGAATCCAGAGCAGAAGGGAGTGCCCACTTACCTAGCAGTAAGTTCAGATGCGCTGAACTGGGTCTTAGGAGCAAACATTTCATAGGTGAGAAAGGTGTTACCACATTCCAGGCACAGGCCCAGTGTGCACCAAGGCCCACGTCTCTGGAAGAGCCCAGCGGCTTATTTAGACAATGTGAGTGGTGGAGAAGATCCATTAGTGAGTCAGGCTGGAGGGGTTTACTAGCATGGGTTTCGTGCCTAGAACTTTGGCCTGTCCTACAAGAATGAAAGACCCATGAGGAATTTTTATCAGTGGTGACATTTTAGAAATTTCGAACTCCTACCTTTTCCCCTGCTTCTTATTTGCATTAGAATAATGACTCAATGAGTGGAATGTGTTTTCTGCTTTGGGGGATATTCTTACATGCTCCTTCTTCCATTAAAAAGAGAGAACAACTGTTCTGTTAAATATAATTCTGCTGACTTGAATGTGTAACACAAGAGGAAATTTGCTTTTATGCAAAAAAGCACCACTCACATGTTACCAAGAAAAAGTAAAGACCCTGTTTCACAAGTTCTCTTAAGTAAACTAGTGGAATGGTTTTTACACTACCGATTTTGGTTTGAACCAAGGGGTGGCCGCATCAATGCTAGCATACAAATGGCTATCTTCTGCCTGTTTTCGAAATGAATTATGAAGATAGATTCTTCTTTTCCAAAGAATTAAAAAACAATTTTAAAGACATTTTCATGTTGCTTACCAACTCTTGTTACAGGGGTATGCCAAAGCTTTGAGTGGATTTGTGAAATTGGGTCTCATAAACAGAGATGCGTTTCCTGCCCTTCGACCTGATGCCAATCCACTCACCTGGGTGAGTGACTCTGGAACTACACCTTGTCTGCTGCTCTTCAGAAATGCCCTCTGAAATGGTCAGGTTTGAACCTGGGTTTTGACCAGCAAAGAACCCATCCTACGGTTTATGTGCAGGAAATTAAATCCTAGTACCAAAGCCCCCTTTCCCTTCAGTTTTGGGAGATGGAGGGGATGTGGAGGCTGACCCATGGGGCCTATTTCCTGTAGCGACTTGTACCACTTAATTGCCCCCTCAGCCCTGAGCAGAGATGGGCTTGCCCTCTGCCTTGGGCTCTGGGCTCTGTCGCTTGTCTAAGTGCTAGCCTCATTGACAAGAGTCAAACTAGGGCCTCCTGAACCTAGGAAGGCAGGAGAGCTCCTGGTGGTATTCCAGAACTGATTCGCAATGCCCGAATTAGGTGTTTCATTTGACCATTTGTAACCATGAGGAATTTGAGTTTTTAAGTACTGAGTTTATATACATATCTGTATTGCATCTAAATCCTAGAGTCTCAGGGTTAGAAGGGACTTTGGAGACTTGGAACTGCATGTAAAATAAAGCTTCCACTAACTGCCAAGAATTAATTTGTTACCAACTGGTCATCCAATTTAAATTAACATGCCCATATTTCAATAGAGATGCCAGAAATCTGTTCCAAGGAGATAAGAATCTGTACTGCTAATCCCATAAGTCTCCCAGTGAAGCTGTGGTATTCTTGTTAACTGGTTGCTTTTAAATTCTCATTTTTTGTATATATGAGAGTTTTTTCAATCTAAGTTTCAGCTTTTATAAATTAACTTGTTGAACAGAAGTGAATAAATATCCATGGAATGAATCTGATATTGAGGCAATTTGACTGGGAACGTAGGTACAAGCATTCTTGGGGCTGGTCCCCTTATCTTGGCAGCTACAGTCTAGAACAGGGGCTGGCAAACTGTTTTTTTTGATAAAAGACCAGATTGTAACTTTTTTAGGCTTTTATGGGTCACATGGTCTCTGTCAGCCTACTCAGTTCAGACTGCTCATAAAAAAATTAGCGTGACTATGTTTCAATAAAAGTTTTTATTTATAAAACCAGGTGGTGAGCTCAATTTGGTCTGTGAACTAGTTTTTTTTTTTTTTTCCTCTTTGTGGGAAGGTTTTTGATTTTTAATTGGAGGATAATTGCCTTATAGTGTTGTGTTAGTTTCTGCTGCACAACAAAGTAAATCAGCTACGCGTCGTATACATATATCCTCTCCCTCTTGTCCCTCCCTACCAACCCCCATCCCCCCGCCCAGGTCATCACAGAGCACCTTCCTGCTCGGTGTATTTTACACACGGTAGTGTATACATAGTGTGTGTGTGTGTGTGTGTGTGTGTGTGTGTGTATATCTCCACTCTCCCATTTGTCCCGTCTTCTCCTTCCTTTGCCAAGCAAGCTTGTTGATTTTTAATCTAGAGCAGAGCCTGGAGAAAGTCTTGTTTAGAAAGTGGAAAAAGCTATGACCACCGTTTAACTGTTCTTCCTTTGAGATTTTATTATCTGCACAATCTCCCTCATTTCCTGAACTTACAAAAGAATTGTGGTTGCTGTTAGCAACCACAGCAAAGATCCTTCCACTCTATCCTGGCCAAAACAAGAATACCAAATCCTAGACTTCTGGAGGGCGAGGGATAATGGGTGAAAGGTGATGAAGAGGATCTGCAAGGGCAGGCAAAGTGATCGTAAATATTATATTACTCTTTTGGTGTTGATTTGGTGTTATGACTCATTTTTATCGCTGAAATATAATTCTAAAATACCATGCATTTATTGATGTGGTGTGCAGACATATGTATGCACGTATGTGCACCACAATTTACTGTTTTTAATTATCTCTAATTTAAAATTTGAGGTCCAGTGTCTTCCTAGGATAATCTCTAAACTTATTTTTTTATTTTATTTGGAACTTAGAAGTTGTATCTTTGTTTTTCTAACCAGAAAGAACTCCTCTGTGATCTAGTTGGGATTTCATCCTCTTCCAAATGTGATGTGCTTAAGGAAGCTGTCTTTAAGAAACTAGGAGGAGACACAACCCAGCTGGAGGCTCTCGAATGGTAGGCATGCACCAGTCAACCTAGAGCAAAATACTGGATCAATGATCACTTAGTTCTTTCTAGTCAAAGAAAGGTCAAGATAGAAACAGACATTTCACTTTGTCTTTGATGAATTTGCTGCTCTAAAGTTGGCCTGTTGTAGAGAGATTACCACATACTATGTTCATAAGGGGATTAAAAAGTAGGTAGAGAGAGGTATTCAATGGCAATTATAACTTGGGAAATACTTATTTTTGAGAAACATCACTACTCAGTTTTCGAGAAAGGTGGGGCATTTTTTCTCTCCTGTAGGAGATTCTCCCACTCTTCTTTAACTACTTTAAAATACTTATTCACCTGGCCGTGACACATTCTGCTGGTCCCTTCACATGGGACAAGCAACCTGTAAGTTCATCTCAGGAGAAGCTTGGCAAGAGTGTGCACTGACCGTGTGTCTGGTCTGGCTCCAGGCAGCACTCGTGGGAGAGTCTGGGGGTGATTCTAAAGGTGAAAACATTACTGTTATTATTTTACAGTAACTTGGGAGTCCTATAACTTGAGCTGTCCTCTTACGATTCTGCCCTTTCAAGATGAAATCCAATGAGTGTTCCCTTCTGCTTCCCAAGTGAGCGTCTATGGAGGACTTGGAATGAACGCAGCCATCTCTTATTCTTCGCAGGTTGGGCCTACTCGGGGAGGAACAAGTCCCTCAGGCCGAGTCTCTCGTGGATGCCCTCTCCAAGCATCTGGCTGTGAAGCTTTCCTATGGTAGGCCATGGGCTATGAGCCGAACATCCCAGAAGAAGGATCTTAAGAGCCAGTGAATTAGATTGGAGGGCAGGGGTTACACAGTGGGAGTGGGCAAACATGATGTGAGGGAAAGAGCACTAGGGCTGTTTCTCCAGAGGGAAGAATAAGAAAACTACTAAGTAAGAGTGAACTTGAAAATATGGCAAAGGGAACCATTATTTGTTTTACTTTTAATTTTTGACACATTAAGGGAGTGCTGAAGCAGCATTCTGGGGAAAAGAGAGGATGGCCTCTCCAGCAGCACTCTCATGTCTGTAACGGGGTTACAGTGAGACCAGTCTGGACAGAGGAATCTGGTCAGAGTTATCATTTCCTTGAATTTTTAATTTGTCCTTTGGGCTACAAAGCAGTATATCTACTTATTTAAGGATACACATAATAGGAAGGAAAACTTGAAAGCAGAAAGGGAGGAGCAGGGGGATGAAATACGGTATTGGAGTTGTAATGATAATGACATTGTCAAATGTATATTTATTGATTTTAAGGTCCTGGAGAGAAAGATATGATTGTCATGAGAGACAGCTTTGGAATCAGACATCTTTCTGGACACTTAGAAAATAAAACTATCGATCTTGTGGTTTATGGGGATGTCGGTGGTTTTTCAGCCATGGCTAAAACCGTGGGCTTGCCCACTGCCATGGCAGCCAAGATGTTACTCGACGGTAAGTTCTTTCATTGAAGGACCAAGTCTGTCTCCATTGGGAGATCAGCTTGTGATGAGTAAAAAACATGAGCTTTGGAGTTAGACCTGATTTCTGTTCCAGGTAAGCCCCAAGATGGCTGAGTGATGGAATGCCAGTTACTTAGACTCTCTGCATCAGAGTCCTTCATCCGTAAAGTGGGGAAATTGTCATCACTAATTCATAGGGTTGTATAACACTGAAGTCAAATAATACATAAACCTCCTACCACATAGAAGGGGTCACCAGGGAATATTAATTGCCTTCTTTTCTTTCCTTTTCTTTTTTTTTTTCTTTTTCTATTTTGGGAGTGGTAACACTGAAATAGCAGAGGGTAGTCACTTCCAGATCTTCAAAAATATAAGCCATGCTTTATTAATCCTCATATCTCAACATACTATCAATGCTCAGTATGTTTTGAGCTAAAAGAATTCAAATTTCAACTTTCTTTAAGGTCATATATGCTTTCAGTAAGCATTATCTCAGAATATAACACCTCATTTTGTCCTTGTAAAGGTGTGAAGGGAATAAAAAACATCAAAACATTCTGTGAAATAAACAGAAGATATATCTATAGTAGCATATTATTGTTGTTTAGTTGCTAAGCTGTGTCCAACTCTTTGTGACCCTATGGACTGCAGCCCACCCCCCTCACCTGTCTGTAGAATTTTCCAGGCAAGAATACTGGAATGGGTTGCTATTATCCTTCTCTAGGGGATCTTCCTGGGCCAGGGATCAAACCTGTATCTCCTGCACTGGCAGGCGGATTCTCTATCACTGAGCCACCAGGGAATATTAGTCCATATCCAATTAAACTACCTACTAGTTATTGAGGAACTGTAGTAAAGAAGTGATATGGGATGAGGTCATCATGACCTTTAAGGAAAGTGCCCAAATTTATTCTTTCAGCCATCCTAACAGATGCCAGTGCCCAAGTTACCAGATTGGTTTCAGATTTTTTTTTTTTTGGCCATACCATGCAGCATGTCGGATCTAAGTTCCCAGGCTGGGAATCGAACCTATGCCACCTGCAGTGGAAGTGTGGAGTCTTAACCACTGAACCGCCAGGGAATTCCCTCAGATTGGTTTAATTTCATTGTGTTGGTGTTAAAAAATGACATCAGCAAATCAGACCAGTTAGGTTTACAAGTTTTCTTTCTTCTTATACTTTTTTCTCTGATCTGGTAGTTAATGCAGTTAGATGTATAAATTCAGACTCAGTCCCTAAATTTAGCTGTGCTTTCCATGAACCCCTTTTCCTTACAGTGTAATCATTATGTAATAATTTAATAGGAGATATTTAAGCCGCTATTAAAAAAAAAATCCTCAGGCTGCCAAGAATTCATTAACTTGGAGTTTACTGCTATATGGTGATTCTTGCTGTAGAAATTAACCGTTCTTACCACTTTTAAAATTGTAACTTCAAACTTATTTTCTTCTAGGTGAAATTCAAGCTAAAGGCCTCATGGGACCCTTTTCAAAGGAGATCTATGGACCAATATTGGAGCGAATTAAAGCAGAAGGCATTATGTATACTACACAGAGCACAATCAAACTATAATTGAGAATTATATTTTGTTTTTATCTTCCCAGCCAACACAGCTCTGAACTTCTGTGCAACAAACATGCTTGTTAATGTGACATTTTAAAACATAAAGCATGATATGTTTGATATGTCAATACAATGGTGTTTTTGAAATATAAATCTCTATTTTAATATGAAAACATTTGTTACAAGAGATGCCGGTAATTATCAGAGAACTTTAAAAATTCTATCATGTATTTTTTTCATGTGTATGTAAAAGTGATAATGCTTGTACTACTTGTTAACTTATTATGCAACATTTCTTACAAGAATATATTTTCCTATAATTAGCAGATGGAGTTTTATCTTTTTAGTAAGAAGAAAATTTCTTCACACAGCTTTATTTTTGTTTTGCTTTTGTTTTTCACACTGATTGAGCTGGATGTTTATAGATTACCTGTCTACAAGCTTTTGCAATAATGCTCTTTTGTGCCTTTTTGTAAAATTATGATTTAAGAAATTTGACATTTCTGATAGCTTCCTCTTTAATGTTTAGAAAAGGAATAGGTAAGATTAAATCAAAATCTACAGGATCAGCTCATTAGGCACAGGAAAAGAATCTAACAAATCCAGCATCCTTTTGTGATAAAAAACACTCAACAAACTAGGAATAGAAGGGAATTCTTTAACCTGATAAAGAGTATCCATGAAAACCCCAGAGCTAATATCATACTTAATGATGAAAGACTGATGGAGTCTCCCCTGAAATCAGGGACAAGACAGAGGTGTACACTCATGCCATTTCTATTCAGCTTGTACTGGAGGGTCTAGATGGGGCAATTAGGCAAGAAAATGAAATAAAAGACATCTAGATGAGAAAGGAAGACGTAAAACTATCTCTGTTTGCAGATGGCATAATCTTATACATAGAAAATGCAAAAGAATAATCTAAGAAAACATTAGATCTAATACACAAGTTCATCAGTTGCAGGATACAAGATTAACATTCAAAAATTGTACTGGTATGCAGTATCAATTAATAAAGCAAAAATGATACTAAGAAAACAATTCTAAAAAATGTGTAGAATAGGAATAGAATGAGAGTTCAGAAATAATGCATATTGACTTTTGAAAAAGGTGCTAAGACAATTCAGTTGAGAAAAATAGTCTTTTCATCAAATGGTGCTGAAACAGCTGGATACCCACATGCAAGAGAATAAAGTTGGACTCCCTACCTCACAACACATATAAAAATTATCTCAAAATGGACCAAATACCTAAATATAAGAGTGAACACTGTAACACTTTTAGATGAAATCATAGGTGTAAATCTTCCTGACCTTGGATTAGGCAATGGTTTCTGAAATAAATGATACCAAAGCACGAGCAACAAAAGGAAGAAAATAGATAAACTGGATATCATCATGATTAAAACCTTCTGTGCTTTTAAGAATACCATCAAGAAGGCAAAAGACAACCCACATAATGAGAAACTGTTTGCAAATTATGTATCAGGTAAGAGAAGAACGTGAACAGAGAACTATTGTATTCAATAAAAAGTAAAAGAGCCTAATTTTTAAAAAAGAATAAAGGATCAGAATTGACAGTTCTCAAAAGAAGATATACAAAAGGCCACTAAGCACCTGAAAAGATGCTTAGCACATGTTAGCTATCAGGGAAATAGAAGTCAAGTCTACAATGAGATAGCACTTCAACCTCACCTGGATAGCTATTATGAAAAAATAGTAAGTGTTGATGAAAATGTGGAGAAGTTGGAACCCTCATAAACTGCTGGTGGAAATATAAAATGGTACGGCTGCTTGGAGAAACAGTTTGGCAGTTCCTCAAATGGCTAAACACAGAGTTATCATGTTATCCCTGGTGAAGGGTGAGGCTTCCCTGGTGGCTCAGACATTAAAGCATCTGCCTGCAATGTAGGAGACCTGGGTTCGATCCCTAGGTCAGGAAGATCCTCTGGAGAAGGAAAATGGCAACCCACTCCAGTCCCTTTGCCTGGAAAATCCCATGGATGGAGGAGCCTGGTATGCTACAGTCCATGGGGTCGCCAAGAATCGGACACGACTGAGCGACTTCACGTTCATCATATTATCCAGTAATTCCACTCTTAGGTATAGAAGAAATGAAAATGCATCCACACAACTTGTAAACAGATGTTTATAGTGGCATTATTTGTAACAGCCAGAAATCAAAACAAGTCAAATACCCATCAAATAATAAAATGTGGCATATCCAGACAATGGAATATTATTCAGCAATTAAAAAGAAACTGGGTCCTGATACATGCCATGATGTGGATAAACTTCAAGTGAAAGAAGCCAGGCAGGAAAAGCCACATATTGTGTGATTTCATTTGTATGGAATGTCCAGAACTGTCAAATCTCTATATAAAGTAGATTAGTGGTTGCCTAGGGCTGGGGGATGTTGAGGAGAAGTGGGAGTGACTGCTAATGAATTTGGGGTTTTGGGGAGGGAGATGACGAAAATGTTATAGAATTGATTTTGTGGTAATGGAGGTACTACTCTGTGACTATACTAAAAACCACCAAATTGTGCACTTTGTGTGAATTGTATGGGGTGAGAATTATTTATCAAGTTGTACAAATAAAACTTTATTTTTCTCCTTGAAGGAAAAATGCTTATGTTGAGGGATATAAATTAAACCTTCTGAGGGACTGTGCTCATATTCTGGCATATGAAACTAATTCTGCTGTCAAAATAAGCAGGTATGATACTTGGGACATATGGCAGTTGAGAAAATATCTATGCTATTTGAAAAGGATCAAAGTTGATTAAGGCCTGGTCCCACCTGTCAAAAATAATTATGTAGAGATCAATAATCTATAAGTAAGTAAAGGCATATCTGTTGTGGCAGTTTTTTTTAAATCACAACATTGATTTTAACATAATCAGTTAGGAGATAATGCTTGTGTTGAATATTCATTGGAAGGACTGATGCTGAAGCTGAAGCTTCAATATTTTGGCCACCTGATGTGAAGAGCTGACTCACTGGAAAAGACCGTGATGCTGGGAAAGACAGAAGACAGAAGAGAAGGAGATAACAGAGGACAAGATGATTGGACGGCATCACCAACTCAATGAGTTTGCGCAAGCTCCAGCAGATGGTTGAAGGACAGGGAAGCCTGGCGTGCTGCAGTCCATGGGGTCACAGAGAGTCGGACATGACTGAGTAACTGAACATCAGCAATGGTTGTGTTGCACTGACTCCACTTGCAGTCTGGAAGAGCACTCAGATGACCAGATGACATGGGAACTAGGGAACTAGCACCTTGGGTGAGAGGGGGAACCCACTAAGATAATATAGCAACTGGTTTGGGCTTTAAGTGATAAAGGGGTAGGATTGAAGAAGCGGATCTAGTGCTAGAAAAGGAAATGTCAGTGAGTTTGAGTAAAGGTAGATATAAACACTGCATTGGCTCTCAATAACAAGTCACATACTAAAGCATACAGATGGAATCTAGAAAAATGGTACTGATGAAACAATCTGCAAGACAGAAATAGAGACGCAAATGTAGAGAACAGTTGTGGGGACACAGCGGGGGAAGGAGAGGATGGGACAAATTGGCGAGAGTAGTACTGACATATATCTATGTGTGTGTGTGAAATAGCTACCTAGTGGGAAGTTGCTGTGTAGCACAGGGAGCTCAGCTCAGGGCTCTGTGATGACTTAGAGGTGGGATGGGGGAGGCTCAAGAGGGAGGGAATATACACATATATACACACACACATATATACATACAGTCATAATGATAATATATACTTACGACTGATCCGTGTTGTTCAGCAGAAACCAACACAACACTATAAAGCAATTATCCTCCAATTAAAGCCGTCCAGCAAGGATTTCAGCAGTAAAGATGGTGGTGGTAGGATCCGGGTATGGATGGATAGATTACAATTACGAGCATTCAGCCCTTGAGCTACATTTGTGAATCCCTGGTCTAAATCTTTTGATAGGCTTAATGCTCACATCTTCCAGATTTTTCTACCTTTTTTGGCCTCCTCCAGACAATACTGGTATTTATATTTCCAGTTTTCCTTGTCCTAGATTCATGAGACACTAGAAGTTTCTCTGAGAAGCAGTGTGATTGTTTCTACCACATACTAGCTCTTTCCTGTTCCACAAACTGAGAACAACAATAAGCCACAGCATGGTTATAAAGGTTCTGAGAGAATGTAAAAGCCTGTTGTCTAGTAGATGTTCAAAAACACTAGTTTTTCTTTTTTGTGTGTGTACAATACTCTTTTCAATAACAATTTTCTTGAAATTTACATTAAAGATGATATTTTAGCTCTGAGATATCTTTTAATCTTTTGGATACATTTGGAAGACTCCTCAAGGATCCATGCCTCTCGGGCAAATCATGGATGTATCTGCTCCATAAGGAGAGTCGTAAAGTGGTTATAGTGAAGAACAGACCAAAATGATCATTAGGCCAGCTCTGACTTTACAGAAGAGAAAATATGTCTCACAAAGTTAAATGACTTGCCTAAAGTGACAAGACATACTACTGAAATTTGATCAGCATTCAAAAACCCAAGATACTTTATAAAATTTGGGAAGAACTCTGATTTATAAAACCTCCCTTACCATGGGTTGTTAGGGTCACCACTAGCCCAAATGAGGCCTTTTTGAGAATTAGAGAAAAGTGTTCCTAGGTACTTCTGTCAAAAAGTTGTCATCAAATATGTAAATTAGAACAATACACTTTACTTATCATCTAATGGAAAAAGTCATAATATTAATCATAACATCATAATAAATATTAATCTTATTAACTACATATCCTAATAAACTTGCAGTGTCTGTGCTTTAACTAGCTCCCCAGTAGATGCAATGAGCAATTCGCATAGCCATGCAGGTAGCTACTCTTATCTTTTGTATAGATTAGTCTTCTTTACAATGGCTTACATTTGGTGATTATATTGGAAATATATTGACCAGACTTGAATTCTACTGGAAAGGATCCAGTGAGAAAAACTGCCTGTTCTGAAGAAATATTTGTTAGTCACTGACAGCTAGTCTAATAACTTCGTATTTCCAATTTTTGTTTTTAGTCCTAACACTTATTCTTAGTTTTACTTAATTAGCAAGAAATACAAAACACAGAGTTAAGTCCTAACTTGAAGCTTCCTAGCAGCTCAAACATAAAGAATCTGCCTGCTCTGCAGGAGACCCAGATTCGATCCCTGGGTCGGGAATATCCCCTGGAGAAATGAATGGCTACCCACTGCAATATTCTTGCCTGGAGAATTTCATGGACAGAGGAGCCGGGTGGAGCACAGTCCATGGGGTCACAAAGAGTCAGACACAGCTGAGTGACTGAATAACAAGAGCCAAGTAATGTAATGTGTTAGTACACATTGCTCTGCTGTCCTCAGACGTTCAATCCTGAGTTTCCTGTGTGCCTTACTGCACAGTCTGGGAATCAACTCTATACACTGTCCCATCCCATCAACCTTTTTTTACGTCCATCATTTCAGAGGGAACATAGCCATAATTTTCTTCTACATACGCCTCAGTATTCCACAAGCAAACACAAACTGATGGTGATATTTATATTTATTTTTGCAATGCCTTGGATAAAAACCATTTAAACAATGTCAGGTAAGGTGTTATTCTCATAAAAACATCTTCCTTCAAAACAAATGTATTTTTATTTTCCATAAAAGTTAAAATTACATGCTAAAACAGTTAATCACAACACAAAACAATATCAAGAAGACTCACAGAGTAAGACCAGATAATGAGCTGCATCATTAAACTAAACAATTACACAGAACTAGAAAACTGACTCAGTAGTAAAATATAAAAATCTACAATTATAAATATAAATTTGGTCCATGGAGACACTAGAGCAGTATTTACAGTAAGTATTAGATTATTTCTACATTAGGTGAATACTGCAGTTGTAAAATGTTGAATATCGTAGGGAACAGGGTGTTTTATTTACAGTATACTATATTAAAAGTTATATTTCTAGCAAACTTGATGATTGCTACAAATACAGCTAAAAATTTGACACTAAAAACAAACATGTTTTCTGTTTGGGAATTCTAGTTGGGAATTCCTAGTATCTGTAAATCGAAATTTTCTGTTAAAATCAATATGAAAAAAAGATACCACAATTCCATTCTTAGAAATGCTGTAAATTTCAATCATTTTAGTTTAAACACAATAAGTGAATTACAAGAAGTTTTGCAAAAAAAGGCACACATTGTTAATGATGTAAATTTGGCAGCAGAACCCTATGTCATGGTAGTAACTGTCAGGTGATGTGAAGTAAACAGATAACAGAACGGAACTGATTTCCAGTCTAATTTTAGAAAGAGGGAAGCAGTGCTCACACATGGGCTCTTCTCACCCCTCTCCACGTCAAACTAAAGACTCTAAGCTCTCGGCTATATTTCCATCAGCCAGGGCTGCACCGTTACTGTCCAGAGAGGTGGACGGGTTCTCTTCCTGCCTTGTGCTCACAAGGCTGAGGACTGCTTTGTAGAGAAACTGATACTGCTCCTGGAGAACAGAGGTGGTAAGAAAGAGGAAACTCAGTGAAGACAGACATTTGTAAAAAGAAAGAGTGTTTGCAGTCATCCTTTGCCACTGTCCAAGGAAGGTCACTGTGTGAAGGGCTCTGTTACAATTGGCAGAGGTACACCATCCATATTAATGTCTCTTTCTGATTAAATTTAAAGTAGCTCTACAATTAGCCAACCCTTACGGACCTACACATTGGCCCATATACATTTGCCAATGGTAAGCACTCCATTCCTGCTCAAACGTCATGGAATTAGTCAGAAGGTGATGTGATAAGGTTCTAACACTGATTTATCAATTTGTGTGTAAGCCCTTTGGCACTCGACTCTTGTATCCCGCTGAGTTATTCATTCTCCATTCTCCAGTTGTTACGAAACCTCAGGACTGCACTGTCAGCACAGGAATTCAAGGGGAATGAAGGCCTTTCACAGGACCCACTGTTTACCACTGTTTACCCAGTATTCTTCACACTCTACCAGCCCGGCCAGTCCTATGTCCTGCTTTGTGCTAAGGAGAGCATGTGTCCTGCTCTGGTTTCAGAGACACACGGAGGAATAAACAGTTGCTCTCTTTCAGATGCCAACTTGGGGATGGTGAGGTGGGGGCAAGGCAGTTGCAAAGACTGTGAGCTAATGGCTGGCACCACAGTAGAAAATCATTAGGACCACATGTCTTAGTAAATGCATTTGTGAAACTTGGGTGTAAGTTTAGTCTCCAGAAAGCAATTTCAAATGACAAGCTTGGTACATACAACTCACCCTGCCTGAATGACACTTTTAACAAGGGCTCCTCTGAAGTGTGTGTGCACAGGGGTTTCCCTGCTCTCTGACCAGTTGGTGTGGGCTGGAGCTTTGAAGGCAGACCCTTATAAGGCTCTTCCATATACAGACCAGAAAGCTAGAAGGCAGCCTATGATTTCTGCATTCACCTAAGCTTCTCCCACTAGGGCATGCACAAAGTTCCCTATTGTCTTTCTAGCCCTTTTTTCTATAATAAAAGATTCCAAATTATTCTCAGAGTTGAGACTTATCTTTCCAGATGTGCTATGCTCTTTCTTGATTGCATGAGTGTCCTTCTCTCTCTCTTTTTAAAAGTACCTTCAGAATTAGCTACTTCTTAAGTTTAGAAAATGAATTTGGCTTGAGAAAAAAGCAAACAATTGAATTCTATCTTCTGACTGCTCTTTGAGGCTATGCAGAACTTGAATGCTGGAATAAAATGTTTATTTTGCTGGATAAATCAGTTTAGTTGGTGCTTCTACTAAAGATATTTTCTCAGAATTACACTAAGTCTCACAAAAAGGCACACAATGGAATTGAAAATTTTTGATCCATCAATTTTCTGGAAGATGAACTTTAAATGTTTACTGTTTATAGTTGCAGGTCTATTGATTGCAAACGGAATATAATTCAACTTGAAAACTTCAGGTTAATGTTATCAACATGTTCTTTTTGATACACAACAAAATGATTTTGGTAGCCCCTAGTCACCTCATGCAAAGAGTTGACTCATTGGAAAAGATCCTAATGCTGGGAAGGATTGGGGGCAGGAGGAGAAGGGGACGACAGAGGATGAGATGGCTGGATGGCATCACCGACTCGATGGACATGGGTTTGGGTAAACTCAGGGAGTTGGTGATGGACAGGTAGGCCTGGTGTGCTGCGATTCATGGGGTCGCAAAGAGTTGGACACGACTGAGCAACTGAACTGAACTGAACTGAGAAAGTAACAGGCACTCTAACAGGAAAAGCTTGATTTGCTGTCTTGTTACTTACAATGTCGGCAAAGACTCCCGGCCTCATCAAATTGATCATCTTGGCTACCTGGTACACATCCACGGAATTTTCTTTTTCGAGTTGGTGCATCAGGGTCGTCAGAGCACAGAAAGTTCCAGCTGTCACTCCTCCATGCCTGGAAGCAAAAGGAAGGGGCAAGGACTCCATTCAGATGCATCAAACATTCACATCTGGAACTCACAGAGCATGTGGCCTTGACAACTTGGCAGTAAGAACACTGAAATTTTTAATATATTGTCTCATTTTATTGTCCATGGAACCATGGTTTAATTTGAAACATTTCAGAGTGTTCACAATATTAGTAATGAGACACTTTGTAGAAGTTAAGTATTTGGTTATACATTTTGTTTTGTTATACTATGGAATGGGTTGGCAATAAATCAAAATAATCTGACTGAGGTTAAATAATAATATATATTATAAAATAAGTATCTAAGTATCATATATAATATGCACATGCATTTTGGTTGACAACAGAAACCTGGAAAGATCAATTGGATACAGATTTCTATTTCTGGTAAATAACAATGATATCATGATATCAATTTTACTCCAATCCCAGGAAGTCAGTGGCTGAGGAATGTCTCACTGGTTAGAACCTGTAAAAATCCAGGTTCTAAAACACTGACTCATCACACAAAGTGTTTTCAGTGCAGAATGCAAGAGCAGATGCCTGTGACCCTGCAACCATCTTCTGCCTTCAACAGGAGCTTTAAATGGAAAATAAACACCTAACTATTGTGTGTTAATCATGTCCATGAGAAGCAATAATCCACCCTGGCTGAATAATTCACCATGGGTCCAAAATATTAGGTTAGTACAAAGGTAACAGAAACACACACACACCCAGAGCATGTCAGTTGTGAACAGATTTAAGGTGTGGCACTTACTCATCATGAACGATCATGGGCCCGTCCCTGGCGGCAGCCTCTTCTTTGATAATACTTATAAGTTCAAAAGTTTTACTGATGGGGCTGTCTGGATTTGGCCATTTGGGACACTGAAAGTGCCGCACTTCAAGTACATAGTCATCCTACAAGAAGAGGTAAAATCAGTGTTTTAAAAAGTGTCATATTGGGTGGTGAGTAGATGAATTGAGGAAAATCAGTAACTACAGGAATGCAATAAAACCAAATCACATGCTGAGTGCAGGGGTCATTACAGCCCATTCATTGAATCACAGTGCGACGAACTATAGGGCTTTTTTTTTTTTTTTTTTTTTACTAAACTCCTGACTATCTACAAGACACCAGTTTGAATTCTTTGTCAATAATTATTTCCATGAAAATCAGGAATTGCAGGAAGGTGATGAAACCATGTCACACACTGAGTGTAGCAGTTGTTGTAGTCTGTCCATCATCATGGAAAGGAGAAATCACCATGACACCATATTTGCCGTGTACAGACATAGCCTCTTTTTTATTCTAAAATAATCCTTGTTGGTGGACTTTATACTGCCAATCAAATCATGAACAGAGATGTGGCTGTGTCCATAAAATTAAACTTACAAAGAGAAATCTTAAAAAAAAAAAAGAGAGAAATCTTGTTTTAAAATTTGCTTTAAAAATTGCATAGATATTCCTTTAAAATTGTGAATCATTATATTGTATACCTGTAACATATAATACTATAAATCATCTGTATTTGAAGTAAAAAAGAAAAAGATAGCATAGGCTTCTTCAAATAGCAGCATTACTCAGGTTCAACTAAGGGAAGAATATGATTGCATGGCACAGTGTGGGCAGTGCTGGCAAGGAGGATGGAGACATGGGTTCCACTCTAGCCTCAGTTTGGATTCTTGCTTAAGTGACCAAACCAGGTTGCATGACTTTAACTCTCTTAAACTTCTGATCCTCAGTTTCCTAAAGTGGCTTATACATATACAGGAATTTGATTTATGACTGAACTGGTATTGTTGATCTTTAAATGATGCTGGAACAATGGCTATTCACATGAAACAATAAAACTGGACTCTTGACTCACAAAATATAATATGAAACATCAATTTCAGGCAGAACTAGAAAACATTTAGAAAACAATGTATTTGCATCATCAATTTTATAAGTTTTGGTCAACCAAATAGTCTAGCAAATACTGAATCTTCTTACATATCCTATATGTTTTACCAGTTTCAGAATTAAAGTGAAACATTTAAACCATCTAAAATATGATTTAATTTTTTTCTGACTGAGCAAGTCCTCTGAATTTCACATGCCTTACTCATCATTATTAGCATCTTTTAGTCTTTTACAGGAGCCATATGATAATTTATGAACTATGCTGTATTTACAGAAATAATTATTGACAAAGAATTCAAACTGTTAGATATTCAAGAGTTTAGTAAAACAACCTTAATTCATTGTATTGCATGTTTTCAAAGCAGTTCTTCACTGAACAGCCTCCTGTACATCAGCACAGGGCAGTAAACTTGTTTTTACTGATAGGTAGTCATGTATGGATGTGAGAGTTGGACTGTGAAGAAAGCTGAGCGCAGAAGAATTGATGCTTTTGAACTGTGGTGTTGGAGAAGGCTCTTGAGAGTCCCTTGGACTGCAAGGAGATCCAACCAGTTCATCCTAAAGGAGATCAGTTCTGGGTGTTCATTGGAAGGACTGATGCTGAAGCTGAAACTCTAGTACTTTGGCCACCTCATGCGAAGAGTTGACTCACTGGAAAAGACCCTGATGCTGGGAGGGACTGGGGGCAGGAGGAGAAGGGGACGACAGAGGATGAGATGGCTGGATGGCATCACCGACTTGATGGACATGAGTTTGAGTAAACTCCGGGGATTGGTGATGGACAGAGAGGCCTGGCATGCTGCGATTCATGGGGTCGCAGAGAGTTGGAAACGACTGAGCGACTGAACTGAACTGAATATTTTTCCCATTTTACTTAGAAGAAGACAAGGTAAACACTGGCTTTAAAACATGAGAATTCGGATTAATAAAATTTTGTTTTTACTCTATTTTCAACTTAACTTCTATCAGCAACTGCTTTGGAGTAAAGGAGAAATTTTTGACTTCCTGTGTGTATAGAAATCAGGGATGGTGGAGTTTAGTGATGGCTAATTGTTTAAAGATTCTATAAGATTTTAAAAAGTGAAAATAACATGTAAGGTAAAATTTATTATTTGGGTAATTTGCCTCAATTTATAAGAAATCAGTTTCCTTCTTTTAATTTCTAGGAGAGATCTTTAAACTGGCATATATTTAAAAAGATGAAAAGTTTATCATTTAAACTATGTCCATACCTGTGTAGCTTCTAGGATAAAATCTTGCATTATAAGTTTCTCCTCATTAGACAGACATTTGTGTTCTTCGGCCATAAGAGTGACCTTAAAACTCTCACAATTTATAGGCTCATCTTTATTTGGCCAGTAAACAAATTCATCTTCTGCCTGGAGGATTAAAAAACAAAGAAGACTCTCGATTTTAATAAAATGTCTAAGTCAGACTGTGAAACAAAGTTAACAGGTTGCCATAGAAAAATCAACTCAAATTATTCTTTAAATCTCAAAATTTACTCTTAAAATATCCTATCAAGTTTTATTAAAAAAATGCAAGTAGAAGTATATGGACTGACTTCATTCATGATTGTGATTCTAATTCCCTAAACAGTGTAATAAATACTTAAGTTAATTTCAATCTACTTTTATTTAAAACTGTCATTCAACAATTTCAGACCTGAGTTACTGCATTCAAACCAGATCCAATAATAAACAAGGTGCAACTTCAATATTAGTTCATTAGTTGAAAAAAATACTTTGTGTACTGGACTTCTGTAGTTGTGCCTTGACACCTACCCTAAAAATAAAGTGCCAAAAGTGACCTGAGGGACTTACCATGTTTTGACCATCTGGAAGCATAACAACCAGCTGGGCGTTATGGTCCCATATCATCCTCCAGAAATCCTTGATGGTGTGGAGAAGGGGATGCTGGGTGATAATGAATTCATTGCTCTGATAATAACCCTACATAATCAAAGAGAGGATAGAAAGAGCCTTGGCATATGACTGTAAACATTCAAGAAACAGTTACAGGTTAATGGTCATGTTAGTCTTTTTATTTTTAGATTGTGTCTGTAAATAATAATGTGATTATTACAGCCAATGTTATGGACCCATCTTACATGCCAGGTACAGTGCTAAGCATTTTCCTCCTTTATTTCTCACAGCAGTACTATGAGAAAGGGAATGTGAGCTTCACTTCATACATAATTAAACTGAAGCAGAAGTTATCACCTTAAGTTATCACACAGTTATCACTTCTAGGAGGAGACTTAACGAAATGGCTTGTGGACTATGTCTCCCACACTAGATGGAAGAGAAATCTAAAATTTTGCATTTCTTAAATTTCATAAGTTCAAATGGCAGTGCCAAATTTCACACCTACTGGCAGTAGGATACTTAACATCTTAACTGCCTCTACCGGAGAGGAACTAGGGGTGGCACCTTGCAAATGTTGCTGCAGAAACCTGAAAGCTGGTGCCATTGAATTAATCATGATTTCCATGTTGCTGTTTACCAAAACCATGGCTCCTTCTGCAATGGAATCTCTTAGATCCCATTCCTAGCCCCCATAGACTCATTTGAAATATGGAATTTTTTTATTTTTTTAAGCTTTATCTTCATTTATTCATCAAGTAGAATTCTACTCAATTTACTTTCTTTTGGTTACAATCTTATTTGATAAGCAGAAAACTTTTAAGTTCATATATTCAGATTTGAATGAGTAGGTTGTACATAATTAAATGTTTTTCTCGTTAATTGTAGAGGCTTTGGATAGGAAAAGATCTTTTTTAAAAAATAATTTTATTTATTTCTGGTTGTGTTGGGTCTTTGCTGTTTTGAGGGCTTTGTCTATCTGCAGTGAGTGGGGGCTCCTCTCTAGTTATGGTGCACGGGCTCCTCATTCCAGTGGCCTCACTTGTGGAACACAAGCTCTAGGGCTCGCGGGCTTCAGCAGTTGTGGCGAGTGGGCTCAGTTGTTTGGGGCTCCCAGGCTCTACAGCACATGCTCAGTAGTTGTGGCACATGGGCTCAGCTGCCCCTCAGCACATGGAATCTTCCTAGATCAGGGATTGAACCTGTGTCTCCTGCATTGGCAGCTGGATTCTTTACCACTGAGCCACCAGGGAAGCCCAGGAAAAGACCTTGAAAGGACTTCCAATCTATCCTGCAACTTCAGTCAACATCCCACATCATTCCAAGTAGATAAAAATTCATTCCATTTTGTAAATCTTCAGACATACCGTGGCAAGCTTTGTAGGTAGCCAGCATTTAATTATTTTCTTGATGAGAACAGCCTTTTACCTAACCAACACACAATGCAATATTTACATTTGTTCTCAACCCATTCTCGATTTTTGAGTAAAAACATCTGCTTCCTGTAGTATTAAGAAGCCCCTCTTTAAGTATGGCATGCTTTTAGATGTCTCCTGCACCTCTTGCATTGGCAGTCATATTCTTTACCACTGTGCCACCTGGGAAGCCCTAAAAATGTCGCTCAGTCACGTCCAACTCTTTGCGACCCCAGGGACTGTAGCCCGCCAGACTCCTCTGTCCATGGAATTCTCCAGGCAAGAATACTGGAGTGGGTAGCCATTCCATTCTCCAAGGGATCTTCCTGCTCCAGGGATTGAACCCATGTCTCCTGCATTGCAAGCAGATTCTTTACCATCTGAGCCACCAGGGAAGCCCTTTAAGATGCCAGCAACATATATCTTCTTGTTTCCTGTATAGATATGCGTTAGTATTTTCTTTTCTAGTTAAATAAAACAGTGATTTGGGCATGGGAGTTAGGACCCTATCATCTGAAGGCAAGTTCTGTGATGGACTGACCTGAAATGGAAATGAAGATCAAAAAACAGCTACTAAAGCACTCACTCCTCTCATAGTAGAGCCAAATGCAGACAGAAAGTATTGAATCTTTAGAAATCTAAGTCACCAAATGAGCCCAGTTTGCAGCGTGAGACCTGTGCTGCAGACCTGGAGTGATGTCAGTGAGATTGGACTTGTACCCTGGTTCTGCAGGAAATCTGCTTTGGTGAATGAAATGGAGCCACTTAGGTGGGTAAGTGGATACTTTGTATTTACTCATCATGTTGAAGCTGAAACTCCAATACTTTGGCCACCTGATGCAAAGAACTGACTCATTTGAAAAGACCCTGATGCTGGGAAAGATTGAAGGCAGGTGGGAAAGGGGACGACAGAGGAAGAGATGGTTGGATGGCATCACCAACTCGACGGACATGAGTTTAAGTGGACTCTGGGAGTTGGTGATGGACAGGGAGGCCTGCTGTGCTGCAGTCCATGGGGTTGCAAAGAGTGGGGCACAACTGAGCAACTGAACTGAACTGAACTGAGTATCAGTTGTGAATGGTGAGTTTGGTTCCTGCATCTACTCAGTTGCATTGACCAAGGGTTCTCCAGTCCCAGCACACATGAAAACACCAAGGAACGCTGTGATTCTGTTGCTGCTGTGGGCTGTGGACCTGCAGTCATCAGATTTGACTTATGTCCACCCGCGGTATTTGCCAGTCACAGATTCAGGCAGACCACTGTTTTGGTTCTGGCAACATAAGCTTGCAGGCAGTTTCCCCAGTAGCTCTCTGACTTACCATGATGTAGGAGGCATTGATGTAGTCTGCACTTTCTCCACTCAGGGATGAAATGCCAACCCGGGATCTTTCCACTGGGAACACAGAACATTCATCATAAACAAGTAAGCT
Organism: Muntiacus reevesi; assembly: GCF_963930625.1. Taxonomy (NCBI): domain Eukaryota; kingdom Metazoa; phylum Chordata; class Mammalia; order Artiodactyla; family Cervidae; genus Muntiacus; species Muntiacus reevesi. The sequence continues at coordinate 81,932,345 of NC_089254.1, read as the reverse complement.
CTTAGCACTATACTTCCTTCCCACCTCCTCAAATGGCAAAATATAGCTGCATTTTGGAAGTTCAGTGTCTTTGACTTTTTAGCTAATTTTTCTATGTATTTTGCACTCAAAGTTTTGAGTCCTTGTTAAGTTACATTATCTGACATAATTAAATGAGTATATTGCTTTTGTTCCAAGATGGAAAAATATTGTTAAATTACCTTCTATTAATATTATTTTAAAAGTTGGTTTTCCTTTTTCTTCCAAAATTCAACATAGCTTACCAGGGATGATGGAAGATGTTCTGTTCTTTTCTCTGTTGCATTGCTTTAGGGCTGTAGAATAGTCACTCTGCTGTATATTTGATTGACTTAAGAGCTGAGAAAGAATGTCAAGGAAAAATATAAATCATTTTGTTTAAGCCACTCAAATATTCAAACACACACACACACACACACACACACACTCATACTCACATTCACACATGTGACTCAACAAAGATAAGACACTGAATATGAATATATTTGACTTATTTTCCAAGACTTCCTTGAATTAAAGTTTTTTAGGGGACTCCCTGATACATTTATGTTCTATATTCTATTCCAGGAGGGATGGAAGCAGGGAATGCTTGATACCTAGTTTGACTTTGAGTATCGGGACCCTTCCTCTATGGTGTGTGCTCTCCATGTTCTCTATTTAAATCTCACACTGCAGCTGGAGATAAACTGCACCATGTGTGTGTGTTACATATATACATAGATATCTATATCTATATATATGTATATACATACACACATACGTTGTTGTTTAGTCGCTAAGTCGTGTCCAGCTCTTTGCGACCCCATGGACTGTAGCCTGCCAGGTTCCTTCTGTCCATGGGATTTTCCAGGTAAGAATACTGGAGTGGTTGCCATTTCCTTCTCCAAGGGATCTTCCCAACCCAGGGATAAAAACCACATGTCCTGCATTGGCAGACAGCTTTTTACCACTGAGTCACCAGGGAAGCCCTTGTATATGCATATAGTTCTTTATTCATTATTTTGGGCTTCGCTAGTGGCTTAGACTAAAGAGTCCGCCTGCAGTGTGAGAAAGAATGGCAACCCACTCCAGGATTCTCACCTGGAGAATCCCCATGGAGAATCCCCATGGAGGAGGAGCCTGCTGGGCTACTACAGTCCCTGGGGTTGCAAAGAGTCAGACATGACTGAGTGACTAAGCAGAGCACATTCATTATTTTAATACTTCACATAAAGAATCTACTGGCTATTTATCTATTCTGCAATTAGTGAATGTTTGCATTATTTTCAATGTTTCGCTATTTCAGACTTTGTAGCAATGAATAGCCCTTGTATATTTCTTAATATGCACATATGTGAGGGTTTCTATAAAGAATTTGCAGTCATTGGTGTTCAATTTTTGACAGGCTAACAGATGAAAAGTAGTATATTGTGGTTTTGATTAGCATTTTCTTAACTATAGTGTAATTGTGAATTTTAGTTATTTTTTCTTTGATGATTGCGTTTCCATATTTATATTTCATTTTCATTAATTTGCAGGGGGTTTGATGCCTTAAATGTAAATCTATAGTCTACTAAGAAAGTTGCAAATGTCTTTGTTCTTTTTAATCAAATAGACACTTATAACTGCATTACTGTTTTTCCTTAAGATTTTTGTAAATTACATTTTTATTTAAGAAGTTCTTCTCTACCTTCATGTACTCAAAATACATTTTCCAATATTTTCTTATAGTAGTTATAAAACTATTTCCATTTTAAGAATTTAATCCATCTTGAATAATTTCAGTGTTTGAGGTATAGTAGATACGTAATTGTACTTGTTCCCACATGGAAATTGTCCTAGTATCATTTACTGTTCAGTCCATCCTTCTTCACCAATTTTTAATGTCATATTTATCACATAACAATTTCCACATGCACGTGGTTCCTCTGGCTGATTTGTCTGTTTTTCAACATTACCGTTCCATAAAAGGTCTTTCACACACAGTTCAAGAAATTTCTATTCCTTATTGTTCAGTATTGCTTTGAATATTTTTGGTTCTTTAATTTTCAATGTAGATTTCGAAATCAGTATCAAACACAAAAGCCTGGCATGAGGTACATTTGTGATAAATATTTATTGGATACATAGACATGCAATTTCATTTTAAGAATATTTTTCACTGGATAAATCTGAATAAATACCTTTTTTTATAGGACAGTGTACACACACACACAAAAACACAAGCACATATCCCTAAACCTCCCTAGTTAGGATGTTAACAGGAAACAGTCAAGTGTCTCTCTTTTTAAATGGATTCTGTTTCATAATTGATATTTTCATTCTGATCATGAATTACCCAGTATAAGTGATATAAATTCTTTTAGGTAATTGTGTAGGGGTAAATCATATGTAAGTGAAAATTATGTTGGAAATGGCTAATACATATATATTTTTTAACTTAGAGAAAAGCCATCTTAGCAATATCCTGTTAATGCTTTATACTTCTTTCTTATCTGTTTCTGGAAGCTGTACTGTGCACTTTTCTTCCTTGAATTCTTTCTTAACTACTCAGATAACTTTGGCTGAATAAACATGTATGTCTCCTTCTCTTCAGGTTTTAAGTTGAGGTTCTAAACCTAATCTGTCCCTTACTCCTCCCAAAGCCCAAAAGATGCTGAATGAGAAGGCAAAAAGTCAGGGAATTCGTAATGACTACATCTTCTGTGTTGTAAGCTGGAGAAAAGAAAGAGAAAGAACTGCAATCTCAAGGTTTGTTAACTCTCCTGGGCTTTTCCAGGGCTTCCTGAATTCTTCTGAGATACTCCTTCAGAAATTGGCCCTGCTTCTCTAGCAACCCGGGGAAGAGGTTGGTATAGGAATAAAAACTAAGATCATGGCACTGGTCCCATTACTTCATGGCAAATAGATAGGGAAACAATGGAAACAGTAACAGACTTCATTTTCTTGGGCTCCAATATCACTGCAGATGGTAACTGAAGGCATGAAATTAAAAGATGCTTACTCCTTGGAAGAAAAGCTATGACAAATCTAGACAGTATATTAAAAGGCAGAGACACCACTTTGCCGACAATGATTTGATTAGTCAAAGCTATGGTTTTTCCAGAAGTCATGTACGAATGTGAGAATTGGACCTTAAAGAAGACTGAGCGCCAAAGAAGTGATGCTTTCAAACTGTGGTGGCAGAAGAGACTTTTGAGAGTCCCTTGGGCAGCAAGGAGATCAAAACAGTCAACCCTAAAGGAAATCAACCCTGAATATTCATTGGAAGGACTGATGCTGAAGCTGAAACTCCAATATTTTGGCCACCTGATGCGAAGAGCTGACTCATTTGAAAAGACCCTGATGCTGGGAAAGATTGAAGGTGAGAGGAGAAGGGGACAACAGAGAATGTGATAGTTGGATGGCATCACTGATTCAATGGACATGAGTTTGAGCAAACTTTGGGAGACAGTAAAGGACACGGAAGCCTGGCATGATGCAGTCCATGGGGTCGCAAAGAGTTGGACACAACTGAGCGACTGAACAACAGTAGCAATAATAGGGAACAAAACAACAGTCTTCATTCCTCTGGAAAGCCACAACTCTTCACATCTCCCTATCTCCACCAGCAGGTCTGATAACAACTGCTTTCTGAATTCTTTGCTCACTGGTTTCTGGAAGTCAGACAGCTAAGTTAAGTTGTGGGAGGCAGAATGTCGACCAAAGCACGCTCCCCTTATGTAGCTGACTGCCTCGTGACAGGGTGGGAGGCAGAAACTGGGGTTGAAGAAGCTATTCTTGTGGGGTGGCCTATTCTAGTCCAAGGCTTCAAGTGAGACAGATCCTTCCACGGAGCAGCACAGACAGCCGGAGCCACAGCACTCGTGGTTAAGTGGTCTGGTTTTCTCAAAGTGAGAAGAGCACTTACACCGTCTCACCGTCTGTGCTAAAGTTCTGCCTGTTCATCCTGTTCTGCTCTGTGCCCTGTTTCCTGGACCACACCTGCATTTCTAGGGTTTCTGGGAACTTTCCCTCTTGTGACTCTAAGGTTCTCCTTGAAATTGACCAAGTGGCTTTGTGGCCGGTTGTAAAGAACACAGTGTGGCCACTGGGCAACAGAGCACCCAGCCTGTCCACGTGGCCTTGTCCACTCAAATGAGGAGATGTGGGAACATGCCAACCCATGGTGACACCCAAGAGAGGGACTTTGAAGAGAACTCACCTTGAATTGCTTCTCTAGCTTTGTTTTGCCCGTTGGTCCAGGAATGAGGAGCCCATTAACATAGGCATGAATGTGGCTGTCTGGGACCTCAGTTTCTTTACTGAGTATGGCCTCGACCAGTGCATCATGAATGAAGACATACTGTTCCTGGCAAAACAATGACAAACAGGAACATCACTACAGGCTCTCCCTATACGTGAAAAATTCTTGGCAGTGTTAGTCGTTCAGTTGTGTTTGACTCTTTGCAACCCCATGGACTATAGACCACCAGCCTTCGCTGTCCATGGGATTCTCCAAGCAAGAATGCTGGAGTGGGTAGCCATTCCCTTCTCCAAGAGATCTTCCTGACTCAGGGATCAAGCCCAATCTCCTGCACTGCAGGCAGATTCTTTACCATCTGAGCAACCAAGTGTCTCGGTACAAAAGTAGTATTTTCCAGGAACTTCCCTGGTGTTCCAGAACCACTGGGGTCTGCACTCCCAATGCAGGGGGCCTGGGTTCAATCCTTCATCAGGGAACTACATCCCACATGTGGCAACTAAGAGTTTGAGTGCTGTAACTGAAGATCCCCCATACCACAATTAAAATCCAGTGCACACAAAACAAATTAGTTTTTTTTGTCTTTTGAAAGTAGTATCTTTCATTGACAGACAAAGAGTTTTACAAAATGGAAGGGAGAACTCACAGAGGTTGCTTACCAGTCCTGGCAGGAAGTCAGATGGGGGAAAAGGAGTAAAACAGAAAGAACTGTTTCCACTCTCATCTCTTTATTTCATGTGCACTGACATTTAGAGAAGGAGACCACTGGAAGATTCTTGGAGGCAAAGCAATGTCCTCTCTGGCCATCCTTCATACCTGAGACCCTCTTCCACATTTTGCACTGACTTCTCTACTTCTGATGGGTCTTTCCCTTCTGTCCATTCCAGTTCTCCTTTTAGCTGGTCAAATGTAATTCAGCACAATTATCTATATGTTTTTAATAGTTATCTTCTATTTCATGGATGGGCCTCTTCCCTGGTCTTATCTAACTAGAATGTCATCTCCTTGATGGACTGAAGTTTGATTGGTTTCAAAGCCATTCAGTCACAGGTTTCTTATTGTTTTCAAGCTGCCATCCATAGTGTTCAATTTAAATCCATTTTTATTTAGAAATAGTGAAAATAAAATGCAGGTATGGAGACTCTGTCCTGTGTCACATATGGGAAAATGAAATGGGGTTAAAAAAGAATTTAATTTGAGCATGTGTGTGTGCTAAGTTGCTTCTGTCGTATCCAACTCTTTGCAACCCTACAGACTATAGCCCGCCTGGCTCCTGTGTCCATGGGATTGTCCTGGCAAGAATACCAGAGTGAGTTGCTATTTCCTCCTCCAGGGGATCTTCCCAACCCAGGGATCAAACCCGACTCTCTTATGTCTCCTGCATTAAAGCCCCAATTTGAGCATAATTCATACTATTTAAATAGGAGAATGAATCTATTTGCTCACTACACACAGGAAAAGTTTGAGGAGTCTGGTGGAGGAGATGAGTGTTGACTGATCCACTTACTCTTTTTCTGAATCTTTTCTGTGAGCAGTGTCATTTTAAAGATATTCCCCATTGGTTATAAGATAGACAGAATTTAGCTGGTCTATCAATGACACATATGCAATAACCTGAATTGTGTCCCTCCCCAAACAGATATGCTGCAACCCTAACCTCCTAGTACCTCAGAATGTGACCTTATTTGTAAACAGAGATGACGCAGATGTCGTTAGTTAAATGAAGTAGGGCTGACATCCTTATAAGAAAAGGGAAATTTGGACACAGATACAGGGGGAAGACTGCCGTGTGAAGATACAGGCAGAGACTAGAGTTAGGCTGCTAAATCCAGGGAAATATGAGACTATCAGAAACTTGAAGACTCAAGGAAGGATCCTTCCCTAGAGGATGTGGAGGGAGCATGGCCCTGCTGCCCACACCTTGATTTTGAACTTCTGTCCTCCAGAACTAGGAGATGATACATTTCCATTGTTTTAAGCCACCCAGCTCATAGCACTTTATCAAGGGGTGCCCCATGGGACTAACGAATCTGGTAATACAAACTCTGGTTTATCCAGCATTTAGGGACATTTCTAACCCTTAGATAAATTAAATTATCTTTCTTATCATACCTCAGTTTGCACCAAGTAATTTCTCTGTGAGCGAATGTGTTTTAAAAAGCCAAATACGTTGACGGTTCCTTCATGTTGAATTTGCTGCAGCATACTGTCTAGCACGATGTACGTGCCCGTTCTTCCAACTCCAGCACTGAGGAGCACACAAAGAGAGAGCTAGCTCAATGTCAAGGATAAAGTACCTTTGACGATAGGGCACAACTGGCTGTCTCGTAAATTAATTTCCTTTTCCAAGCCACTTAGTAGGTAATTTAGCAGTCCAAAAAGTAAGGAGCTTAAGAGTTAAGCAGAATGCATCAAATAACAAAGTTTCCTCTTTTCTTTTTTTGCTGACAGGTCAAACTAAAGCAATCTGATCATTTTTGTTGGAGACTTTTTGTGTTCAATAATCACAGTTATTATTCAGTTTATATGATACAATAAAAATATTATGTATCAGAGCCTAGCAAATAGACATTTAATTTGAAAAAAATGAAAACATCAGCTTCTCCAAACTCTGAAAAGACAAGGTCTCCAGGTCGGTACTGCCAGGTAAACAGGTTTGTAAAGGTTTCCGCATTAATGGGAAGAAAGAGTTTGTGAAGGCTTTCAGCTGAAAATATCATTTCCCTGAGACGGTGAGGAATAAAGCATAACTTCAGTCATTTCTAAAGGGCCATTATCTATCGACTTCTTCAAAGCCTCTAGCAGAGGGACAGAATTCAGAGACACGGATTCCTTTCAAACGCTCTGAAGAGTAGGAGGTACTACAGCAAAGAATTAGCAGCTGCTCTCAAAATGCTCTGGGCCTCCTCCATTCACCAGGAAACAATCTCTGACCTTCAGAGCTATTTTTCTTGCATCTTCCTGTTTCCCTCAACTTCCAGGCTCAGATAAAAAAACCTTAAGATAGGTCTCTCAAACTTTGTCTGAGCCTAACTCCTGAGACAAGTAATTAGAATGTGTGAGATACACTGCATATCAAAGGAAAACACTTGTTTCTGTAAAAATACAGATGCTGTTTTGACAAAAGTACTCCATGTAGAAGCGAGTTAGATTTTTGTGGTTAGCACTCAGTAAACATTAACTGCTATTTTTGCTTTAATTGAAAGATATTAAATTAGATCCTCTAACACATTTTTCTCTTTCTTTGAAATATCATTATTTCTATTAATCCATCCTGTCTTGGAAGTACCTGGGCTTTCAATAGGATGTATTAGAAAAAACGCAGGAATATAAGAAAGAGTTTTGATCCCAAACTCTTTAAAAACAAATTAAAAGTATTTTGCTGAATTCCTCACATTTTGTGGGCTTTGATTTTTCTAATATAAACCTGACTTATGAAGTCTACAATAGACTATTAACTCCTAGGAACATGGGTTGCATCTCAAGGATTTTTACCTCACATTATATTGTAATAAATGTTTGTTTAATTACAAGACATTGTTCTGCCTGCTTCACACCTTTCATAGGTTGAAATCCAATTAAACCATCAAATAGAATAATATACATCATAGAAATAACTGGTGCTTTGAAATATTCAGGAATCCAATTCTGAATCTGGCATACTCACTTCCTAGGGACCAATACTTCATGCCCCTCCCTTCGTGAAATCATTTCCATTTTGGCAAAACCTTTGTTCCACTGATTCCCTTTTTATTAGCATAAGCAATTCTATGGGTTTACAAGCCGGCGCTGAAACTCACCTGCAGTGGACAACAACAGGTCCTACTGCGTGGCGCTTGGCATGCGAGGCCTTTCTCACAAAGGTTAGCACTGGTAGTGAGTACTCAGGCACCCCCATGTCAGGCCACTGAGTGTAGTGGTACTGGGTAACCACGCGCCCACTGGGTCTTCCTTTTTGGGAACCCTAAAAGAGACCAGACAGCTAATCAACTAATTACAGGAACACACACAAATGGGGTCCTTAAACATCAACTTAGGATTCAGAGCTTGATGCTGGCGGTTCATAACAAAGCCAAAAAAGTACACTGTCATTTGTGATGGTTAGTTTCTTATATCAACTTGGTTAGGCTATAGTGGTCAGTAGCTTGGTCAAACCAGTCACACCAAATGTTACCATCAAGGTATTTTTTAAGATATGACTGACACCTAAATCAGTAAGACTTCCACTAAAGTGAATGAGGCTCCATAATATCAGTTGAAGAACTCAAGAGCAAAGACTGAGGTTTCCTGAAAAAGAAGGTATTCTCAAGACTGCAAAGTAGAAATCTTGCCTGAATCTCTAGCTTGGAATCAATTCTTAAAAAACAAAAAACAAAAAAAAAGCACCTCTCTCTCTAAATATATATATATATGTTTTTCTAAGGAGCCCTGACTTATAACTTGCTCTTTTTCTTCTCCTCCTCCTTTTCAATTTCCACTATTTTAGTAGGATGTGCAGTTATCATATGGTACAAGGACTTTTGTTTGTGTATCACTGCAATTCTTGGCACTACAAAGAATATGATGCCAAAGCCACATCTGGGATTAAGAGGTTTGGAAGAAATCTTCGGGGTTGGGCTGTAGCTGTGATAAGAACAGTTCTTTTTTGACTCTGCTGGGTCTTCTTGGTGGTGCATGGGCTTCTCTTTGTGCTGGCGTCTCTTATGGAGCATGCACCCTTGGCTCATGGGTTCAGCAGCTGCAGTTGCATGAGCTTAGTTGCCTCACGACATGTAGGATCTCAGTTCCCTGGCCAGGGTCCTTACCACATCCGTTGTATCAGAAGATGGATTTTTAACCACTGGACCACCGGGGAGGTCCCAGTTAGGAACTCTCAGAGCCTTTACTTACATGTATTTTTACTCTGTTTCGGTTATACCACTTGTTCCCTTTAAAAAGGACTGATAGGTATGATTCAATTGATGGTATCTCTCATGTGTAGACTCACCTTTTTGATCTTTGTGTTTCTTAGAGTAAAATTCCTCACAGTATAATAAGCAAGCACTTGAATACTCTTTTGAGTGACCAGAAAGTTCCCATACTCTTCACTCCCATCCACAGGCCAATACTGGTCACACTTTCTCTGTGAAAGAGAAAGTAAAAATGCTATTTTCATATTTCAAATGCTTAGTGTAAGTCACCCCTGAAGTCAGTAAAGATCTGATACCATGACACTCATTCTTCTAAGCAATTTCTTTCCTTTCTCAGTGACTGCAAGTTAGTTGTAGAGAAGAGAAGGGAGAGAGCTATGAGGCTGAAAGACCCGAGATGATGGATCCAAACTCCTCCTTCTTTAGGATGAGAAAAATGAGGCCAGATGTCCTGAGTCACTGTGAAGCCAGGACTAGAATCCAGCTCCTGTGAATTAAAATCTACTTCACTCTGCATAGCTTTTCAATGAACCTCATTTGTTTTTTCTCTTTTTTTTTAAATTTTTTTATTTTTTTTATTTTTCAGTGGGTTTTGTCATACATTGATATGAATCAGCCATAGAGTTACACGTATTCCCCATCCCGATCCCCGCCTCCCACCTCCCTCTCCACCCGATTCCTCTGGGTCTTCCCAGCCCACCAGGCCCGAGCACTTGACTCATGCATCCCACCTGGGCTGGTGATCTGTTTCACCATAGATAATATACATGCTGTTCTTTCGAAACATCCCACCCTCACCTTCTCCCACAGAGTTCAAAAGTCTGTTCTGTACTTCTGTGTCTCTTTTTCTGTTTTGCATGTAGGGTTATCGTTACCATCTTTCTAAATTCCATATATATGTGTTAGTATACTGTAATGTTCTTTATCTTTCTGGCTTACTTCACTCTGTATAATGGGCTCCAGTTTCATCCATCTCATTAGAACTGATTCAAATGAATTCTTTTTAACGGCTGAGTAATATTCCATGGTGTATTTTTTCTCATGGAATGAAGAATTCATTTAAATAACCCATAGCTTCATATATAGTGAAGATTTTGACCTCTTTTCCCTTTATTTATTTATTTATTTTAAATGTATTTATTCTTCATTGGAGGATAACGGTTTTAAAATATTTTGTTGCTTTCTGCCATGCATCAATGTGAATCAGCCATAGGCATACACATGTCCCCCCTCTTTTGAACCTCCCTCCCACCTCCCACTGCATCCCACCCTCCTAGGTAATCACAGAGCACCCAGTTGAGCTTCCTGCATCATACAGCAAATTCCCACTGGCTGTCAATTTTACATATGGTAATGTAGATGTTTCATTTCTCTTTAGCTCTTTTATCTACTAGCAAGAAATCCTGATAAGCTTTCCTAACTTTTGCTGCTTCCTAATGCTGAATCTATCACAAGCAACTTAAAGCACTCCCAATCACTATCTTGGAGAAGGCATAAGAGATAACCTACATACCCTTCCTTTCTCCACAAGGTTCGTTATCATGACAATAACTTCCACATTATGCTCCCATATCATTCTCCAGAAGTCTTCGGCGGTGGATTTCAGTGGGCCTTGGGCAGCAATGTAAGCTTTTGGTCTGTTGTAGCCCTGAAGAGACAAATGACAAATGTTTCTCACTAACACATTTGTATGCCATTTTTAACTGCTCAGTTTCTAAGATCAGCACAGTTTTGCTATCAAAGAAAACCATTAAAAAAAAACACTTCAAAGCCAGAAATATGTACTAGCACAGCAAAGACAACAATTCTTCTTTAACTATATATATATATAGTTATATATACTATATACTATACTATATATACTATACTATATATATACTATATATACTATACTATATACTATATATATATATATATACACACACACACACATATATATATCTAATCTTTGCATTGACACAACCATTGTTCTCTGCACCTCCAGTCTTGGTGCATTTAATCCAAGTCTGTTTACTGTGCTTACTATCTGGTCCTTAATTGTGCCGCTTTGAAATGTGTTTGAGGCATTAGGGCTCAGTTGTCTGTAATCAGGAAACCTTTGGTGTTTTCTCCTTATGGTAGACCTGAAAAATGCTAATCATTCACAGCTATCTTCACTTATTATCTGCTGTTGGCCAAGTTTACAAACATTAACCCTAATCCATAATTTACATGCAAAATGGAAGAAACATTCTTGATTTGGGGATAAGCAAACTGAAGCTCAGAAGAGTTAAGTGGCTTTCCAAGCTTTCAGTTAGTCAATGGCAGAGCTGCAAGTCAGAGCCAGTTCCAACTCCAAAGCCCATATTCAGTCTGACCACACACTCACAGACATGGAAGCCTTAAGTGACTGCCTACAACCCACTGGATACTTTTATTTGGTGCTCACTTCTTCGAATGAGGGAGCTTCCCTGGTGGCTCAGATGGTAAAAGGGTCTGCTTGCAATGTGGGAGACCCAGGTTTGATCCCTGGGTAGGGAAGATTCCCTGGAAGAGGAAATGCCAACCCACTCCAGTACTCTTGCCTGGAAAATTCCATGGATGGAAGTGCCTCATAGGCTACAGCATGGGGTCACAAAAAGTCAGAACTGATTGAGCATCTTCACTTTCACTTTCTTTCTTTGAATTAACTGTTCTTTTTTTGAATTAACTGTTTCTTTCTTTGAATTAACCTGAAGGCAGCTAGACTGCAAGGTCAGTGTCAGGAAAATTACCAAGTTCCATTGGCATTCAACTGACCATAGGGAAATAGCAGGAAGTGAGTCAGTGGTCTACAGCCCCTGGAGATCACCAGTAAGTTTCACAAAGCTGGGTATCCTGACACATGCCCAAGGTTATAAAGGCTGGTTACTGGTTTAGTAATCATGTGTTTGTTTTTTAGCCAATTCTTCTGTGGGAACTTTGCAGTCAAAATGTATTGATCATCTGCTATCCATATAATTTTGCACTAGGAACCATGGGATGGAAATGCCAAACAAGCACTGATCCTACACCTTTTATTTAAGGAGTTATAAACTTATCAGAATACATACATCCTATCTTGAATGTACATTCTCAGCCCAAATTCCCTCTCTCACCTAGGAAATAAACCAGAGCTTGAATGCCATTCAATCTGAAAACCTTTAGCCACAGAATCTCTTACTGCTGATTTGTATTTTTCATTATCTTTCACATAGTATTTGTTAAGCACAATAATATGTACACTATTATATGTATAATATTCTGGTATAATATATTCATAATCTAATATAATTTTCATATAATTTTATTTTAAATATGCTTACATCAACATAATTGGCATTGATGTAATCAGTCAGTTTGCCATCCTTCTCAGCAAGTTGTGCAAGTTTAACCCTACTATGATCATCTGTAATAAAAAAAGAAAATATTTCACTATATCATGAACTGCTTTTCAGCATAAAGGTCATTTTCATTTACATGATCATTTATCAAATACAATTAAAACCAGTGCAAACATCATTTACTTTAGTTGGCTTTTGGAAGATACAGAAGATACAGAGATGACAAAAATATAGGTAAATATAGATGACAACAAAAACCATGTCCTTCAGGAAGGTTTCCCAATGTAGAAGGTGGGAATGGACATATACACAAAGAAGAATGTTTGGGTGTCAAGGGAAAAGTGCAGAGTCCTAGGGGAACACTGGTTTGGGATGAAAATAAACCTTTTCATAGAGGTTGACTCCTAAAGTTGGCATTTTAGATGGGCTTCTAAAGGTAGATACTGGGCCTGTGAACACTGCAGAGCCAGCGAAGGGGAGAGAACAAGCTAAGGAAGGATGGTAGCATGTATTCTCTGAAAAGGAGGCTGACAGAGGAAAAGAACATAGAGAAGGAAGCAGGATGGCTTCAGGGAGTTTCTGTGAATAGTTACAGCAGGGAGCTCTTTCAAGGGAAGACCTCAAAGAGGAACTATTGCAAAGGGAGGCAGGAGAACGACTGGCCAGGAATGAAGGGCATGGATCTTGCACTGTCAGTGAGAGGGCATGAAGACCATGGTAACTTATACATAGATCAGTTCAGTTCAGTTCAGTTCAGTCACTCAGTCCTGTCTGACTCTTTGTGACCCCATGAACTGCAGCACGCCAGGCCTCCCTGTCCATCACCAACTCCCAGAGATTACCCAAACTCATGTCCATTGAGTCGGTGATGCCATCTAACCATCTCATCCTCTGTCATCCCCTTCTCCTCCCACCTTCAATCTTTCCCAGCATCAGGGTCTTTTCCAATGAGTCAGCTCTTTGCATCAGGTGACCAAAGTATTGGAGAATCAGCTTCAATATCTGTCCTTCCAATGAACATCCAGGACTGATCTCCTTTAGGATGGACTGGTTGGATCTCCTTGCAGTCCAAGGGACTCTCAAGAGTCTTCTCCAACACCACAGTTCAAAAGCATAAATTCTTCAGTGCTCAGCTTTCTTTACAGTCCAACTGTCACACCCATACATGAATACTGGAAAAACCATAGCCTTGACCAGACGGACCTTTGTTGGCAAAGTAATGTCTCTGCTTTCTAATATGCTGTCTAGGTTGGTCATAACTTTCCTCCCAAGGAGTAAACATCTTTTAATTTCATGGCTACAATCACCATCTGCAGTGATTTTGGAGCCCCCCAAAATAAAGTCAGGCATTGTTTCCACTGTTTCCCCATCTATTTGCCATGAAGAGATGGGACCAGATGCCATGATCTTAGTTTTCTGAATGTTGAGCTTTAAGTCAACTTTTTCACTCTCCTCTTTCACTTTCATCAAGAGGCTCCTTAGTTCTTCTTCGATTTCTGACGTAAGTGTAGTGTCATCTGCATATCTGAGGTTATTGATATTTCTCCCAGCAATCTTGATTCCAGCTTGTGCTTCATCCAGCCCAGCGTTTCTCATAGTTATACATAGTGCATGGTCATAATTAAATGTGTTGAAATGAGGAGTTCTGGAATAACCTCAGTTCTACAGAGAAACTATATTTGGAGGAACTGCTTTATAATAAGAAAGGAAAGCATCACTAGAAGGACACTTAACGGTTTCCCTGGGCAGACTAGTTTTTTCAAGGATGAAGAAATGAATACAGACCAAACGAGATATTCTGGAATAGTAATACTTTGGTGATATTGGCAGTTCACAAAGATGCAGGAAATGTACACAGAAATAGATGTGTGGCCATGGAAAGATGGCTTCAATGCCAGGCTGACCTACTTTGGTGCTGAAGGGTCTTACTGGGTAAACTTTCTGTGTTTTTTCTTCATCTGTAAAGAAGAAATGTTATTACCTATCTTGCCAGGTTCTTTCAGGGATGAAATGAAATAACACATTTATTCGTCTAATTCACTTAAAATATTTTTAAAATTAATTTTTATTGGAGTATGATTTACTGGAGTTGATTTACAGTGCTTTGCTAGTTTCTGCTATATAGCAAAGTGAGTCAGTTGAAATAACAGATTTATAGTGCCAGGCATATAGCAGGTGTTCAACAAATGTTAATCTCCATCCCCTTCTTAATTACTGGTAGGGATTTTCTATTTGGGCTTTCCTGGGGCTCAGTGGTAAAGAATCTGCCTGCAGTGAAGAAGCCATGGGTTCTATCCCTGGGTTAAGAAGATCCCCTGGAGGAGGGCATGGCAACCCACTCCAGTATTCTTGCCTGGAGAATTCCATAGACAGAAAAGCCTAGTGGACGACAGTCCATAGGATCACAAAGCGTCGGACACAACCGAAGCGACTTAGCATGCACCCGTGCACTTTCTATTTAGCTTGTAGAGGGACTGGTCTAACAACCACTTCACACTAAGAAGCAATTGAATACAACTGAGCTTTTACATGTAGTAAGACAGTTGCTTCCACTGAGGAGGCCAAACATGAAGCAGAATCTTCTATCAAAATTGAAAAATTGGTGTAAACCTTGTAGGGAAAAAAACCAGCATCTATGCAAACTACTTAGCACTGTGATCATAAAAGTTTCCATTCCAGAAACTAGAATGGAACCAGAATTTAAACAACCATGCTGTAATACCATGTTCCCACAAATCTGGGAAGACTTACTGAATATATAAGAAAGGAAGTAAGTTGAAGTTTTGGGGAAGAATGAAAGTGGATTTCAAGAGATGAGGGGGATATAAAGGAAAATAAAAGGGAACAGATGTAAACAAGACATGCTGTAAAAAGATGGAAGAAACATGATAATTTCATAGGAAAATAAATAGGTACACTTGCCCTAAAGAAAAGAGCCAGATAGCTATTCATGGAAGAGAAAAAGACAATAAAAGGAGAGAAGAAATAAAAAGAAAGAATCCAACTAACATTTTATCAGCCACCAGGTAGAATGGCAAGAGAGGAACAGAAGTGGTAGGGAAAAAAAAAAGTCTAAAGAAAATCCCTTTTGGTTAGTAAATTCACATAAAATAGGGGGATCTCAAGTGAAAATAGAACTACGGAATACAAATAATGACAGAAACTATAAGAACAAATTTACAGGCTATGAGGTCTGAAGAAAGGACTGGATTAAAACATGAGTTTATTTTGTTCAAAAGAAACAGGTGTCATTAATTGCAAAATGTATTTAAGCTGGAGTAGTTAAACAATACGTATTGTCTAACACAAGTCTCATCTCCTGATACAAAGGTCCTGAAGCAGCTTCACCGAGGTTCGCTGTCAGAGAACTTCAGGACACTGAATTAAACGCGCTGCAATGATAAGGTCAGAGTTGAGTGAAGGATATACTTACAGGCAACAATATTTATGTATCGGTTCTTGTGCTTATTGTCGGGGTGATTGGAGCTGTCTGCTGTGATACCTAAATCAACAGTACAGCTCTGTACCTCCTGTAAAGAAATTGCATGGGTAACATTTTAATATACATCCTTTCAAACAAAGTGCCTTAAAATACATTAAGGAAGACAACAAACAAAACAATCTATCAAAAAATTCTTTACATGTTACATCAACTATTTCTTGGCTATAAGAAAATGCAGCGAAATAATGCCTTACCTGGTAAAACTCTTTCAGTGTCTAATGAGGGAATGAATGCCAAAAAAGTAAAGAAATCAAATTCCACAGCACACGACAAATGAGAAAAAAAAGTGTTCATATTAGGTTTACAATGGAAAACCATGATCATGCAATAAATACATTTGCCAAATACTAACACAACAGAATGTTTCAAACAGTTGCATGCAAATCAAAATTTCTAACAGTTTGGAACCTTAAAATCATGTAAAAGAAAAAATAACACTTTTAAAAGGGGACAGTGGTATAATAATATGATGAATTCTTAAAATGTTGATGAGAAAAACCACATATTTGATGACACATTTTGACATATGAGTCAGATTTGCTAATATTCAAATATAATTGTATTTGATCATGATAGAATTAATTGAAACTGAATTAGTGATACTTTTTTGTTGTTGATTTTGAGTAATTTTAAGACTAAACAATGTCCTTAATTAGGTTGTTTGTAACAGATTTAGAGTTGTCAACACATTAGACATCTCCTAAAGTTTTTTATCATATATATTATGTCTTTTGAAATAGAATTTAAATAGTATAACTTTCTACATACTTAATTAGCAGACTTCTTATTAATTAAAATAAAACCTCAATGAGTCGAGAAAGATTATTCCTGCCATTTCACTTTTAAAAAGAATTAAAATCCTTCTCAGGGATGCTTCTATCTAAATATATTCCTGGAATTTTCAACTATTTAGTACATATTAAGATAATAACATGAAAGCCTTATAATTTTTGAGAAAATATACAATCTAAATATAAGTCTGATTCACTGGCAAAATGACTCAGTCCTTTACTAACCAAGCATTCCAAGGCCTCTTTTGCAGCAAGTCATTCTGATTCTAGATTTAAAAACAATTTAATATATGATCCACTTAAAAGTTACAGAATTATTAATTATTAAGCTAATTATTAAGTTAATAAGAAGCTTTCTTCAATCAGTGATTTAAGAGCAATGGAATTAAGAATACACTTTTTTAGTAAAAGTGTGAGGTTATTTTATTAATTTAATCATTATGAACTGCTTAATACTATTTAAAATGATTTATGATTTTATAGTTATGAAAACTGTATCTGCTTTTGTATATATGCTATCAGAAACTTTTACAATAAATTCTCTATTTTTCCTTATGATTTTTAACATCTGAAAAGTTAGACCCACCCTTAACATATTCTCCTTTTTGCAACTAGAATTTTGTTTGATCAATGCCTGATAGTTTCTGTAAGTTCATACTGTACCACCTAGTAGCCTCTGTTATGAGAGGAAAAAAATAATTTGATATTTTAAAAATATAATTCTTCATATTATTTCATTTTATTTAGTAGTCATCTAATAGTACTTTCTTATTCAATATAGCTAGGACTTAGATTTCTTTTAAGATTAAATTAGCTGGCTTCTACTGTTTTTAATTTAGTGAAAACATATATTTCATTTATCTTTCCTTTGGTTTTTTACAGCTTTCTAATCTCTGGCATTTTTCTTCCATAACTATGTTCTTGGAGATCTGATTCATGGGAAGAAGTTGTAGGGTGTACTAGGAACTGTGGTATAGCCTCTGATCAGGGTCAGAGCTCTAACAGCTTCAAAGAGGGAAGTCAGTTGAGTACTCGGAGAGGCTGCAATTGGGCTGGGTATCCCCTGGTTTCTAGAATGTAAAGGACAGAAGTGTTAGATTTCAAGCCCAGCCCTGCTATTTGCTTGAATGCTAATTTGTGACTCCTTGAGACCCCATGGACTGCAGCCTGCTAGTCTCCTTTGTCCATGGGATTTCCCAGGCAAGAATACTGGAATGGATTGCCATTTCTTTCTCTAGGGTATCTTCCTGACCTACAGATAGAACCTGTATTTTCTGCATCTCCTTTTTTTTGGCCTTTTCATATTGTTCATGGGGTTCTCAAGGCAAAAAGATAGGACACTGAAGGACGAACTTCCCAGGTCAGTAGTCGCCCCATATGCTACTGGAGATCAGTGGAGAAATAACTCCAGAAAGAATGAAGGGATGGAGCCAAAGCAAAACAACACCCAGTTGTGGATGTGACTGATGGTGGAAGCAAGGTCTGATGCTGTAAAGAGCAACACTGCATAGGAACCTGGAATGTTAGGTCCATGGATCAAGGTAAATTAGAAGTGGTCAAACAGGTGATGGCAAGAGTGAACGTCAACATTCTAGAATCAGTGAACTAAAATGGACTGGAATGGGTGAATTTAACTCAGATGACCATTGTATCTACTACTTGAGCAAGAATCCCTTAGAAGAAATGGAGTAGCCATCATAGTCAACAAGAGTCCCAAATGCAGTACTTGGATGCAACCTCAAAAACAACAGAATGATCTCTGTTTGTTTCCAAGGCAAACCATTCAATATCACGGTAATCCAAGTCTATGCCCCGACCAATAATGCTGAAGAAGATCAATGGTTCTACGAAGACCTACAAAACCTTTTAGAACTAACACCCAAAAAAGATGTCCTTTTCATAGTAGGGGACTGGAATGCAAAAAGTAGGAAGTCAAGAAACATGTGAAGTAACAGGCAAATTTGGCCTTGGAGTACAGAATGAAGCAGGGCAAAGGCTAATAGAGTTTTGCCAAAAGAACATACTGGTCATAGCAAACACCCTCTTCCAACAACACAAGAGAAGACTCTACACCTGGACATCACCAGATGGCCAACACCGAAATCAAATTTTTTATATTCTTTGCAGCCAAAAATGGAGAAGCTGTATACAGTCAGCAAATACAAGACCGGGAGCTGACTGTGGCTCAGATCATGAACTCCTTATTGCCAAATTCAGACTTAAATTGAAGAAATTAGGAAAAACCACTAGACCATTCAGGTATGACCTAAATCAAATCCCTTATGAATATACAGTGGAAGTGAGAAATAGATTTAAGGGACTAGATCTGATAGACAGAGTGCCTGATGAACTATGAACAGAGGTTCCTGACATTGTACAGGAGACAGTGATCAAGACGATTCCCAAGAAAAGGAAATGCAAAAAGGCAAAATGGCTGGCTGAGGAAGACTTATAAAAGGCTGTGAAAAGAAAAGTGAAAAGCAAAGGAGAAAAGGAAAGCTATAAGCATCTGAATGTAGAGTTCCAAAGAACAGCAAGGACAGATAAGAAAGCCTTCCTCAATGATCAGTGCAAAGAAATGGAGGAAAACAATAGAATGGGAAAGACTAGAGATCTCTTCAAGAAAATTAGAGATACCAAGGGAACATTTCATGCAAAGATGGGGTCAATAAAGGACAGAAATGGTATGGACCTAACAGAAGCAGAAGATATTAAGAAGAGGTGGCAAAAATACATAGAAGAATTGTACAAAAAAGATCTTCATAACCCAGATAATCACTATGGTGTGATCACTCACCTAGAGCCTCTGGAGCTTCCTGGAATGTGAAGTCAAGTGGGCTCAGGAAACATCACTATGAACAAAGCTAGTGGAGGTGATGGAATTCCAGTTGAGCTAATCACCTAAAAGATGATTCTGTGAAATTGCTGCACACAATATGCCAGCAAATTTGGAAAACTCAGCAGTGGCCACAGGACTGGAAAAGGTCAGTTTTCATTTCAATCCCTAAGAAAGGTAATGCCAAAGAATGTTCAAACTACTGCACAATTGCACTCATCTCACATGCTAGTACGGAGAAGGCAATGGCACCCCACTCCAGTACTCTAGCCTGGAAAATCCCATGGATGGAGCAGCCTCGTTGGCTGCAGTCTATGGGGTCGCAAAGAGTCGGATACGACTGAGCGACTTCACTTTCACTTTTCACTTTCATGCATTGGAGAAGGAAATGGCAACCCACTTCAGTGTTCTTGACTGAAGAATCCCAGGGACGGGGGAGCCTGGTGGGCTGCCATCTTTGGGGTCGCACAGAGTTGGACACAACTGATGCGACAGCAGCAGCAGCAGAACACACTAGTAAAGAAATGCTCAAAATTCTCCAAGCCAGGCTTCAGCAATACGTGAACCATAAACTTCCAGATGTTCAGGCTGGTTTTAGAAAAGGCAGAGGAACCAGAGATCAAATTGCCAACATCCACTGGATCATTGAAAAGCAAGAGAGTTTCAGAAAAACATCTATTTCTGCTTTATTGACTATGCCAATGCCTTTGACTGTGTGGATCACAATGAACTGTGGAAAATTCTGAAAGAGATGGGAATACCAGACCACCTGACCTGCCTCTTGAGAAACCTGTATGCAGGTCAGGAAGCAACAGTTAGAACTGGACATGGAACAACATACTGGTTTCAAATAGGAAAAGGAGTATGTCAAGGCTGTATAGTGTCATCCTGCTTATTTAACTTATATGCAGAGTACATCGTGAGAAACGCTGGGCTGGAGGAAGCACAAGCTGGAATCAAGACTGCTGGGAGAAATATCAATAACCTCAGATATGCAGATGATACCACCCTTATGGCAGAAAGTGAAGAAGAAAGTGAAGAAGAGACTCTTTCATCAAAGAGTCTCTTGATGAAAGTGAAAGAAGAGAGTGAAAAAGTTCGCTTAAAGCTCAACATTCAGAAGACTGAGATCATGATATCTTGTCCCATCACTTTATGGCAAATAGATGGGGAAACAGTGGAAACAGTGGCTGACTTTACTTTCGGGGCCTCCAAAATTAATGCAGATGGTGACTGCAGCCATGAAATTAACAGATGCTTACTCCTTGGAAGGAAAGTTATGACCAACCTAGACAGCATATTAAAAAGCAGAGACATTACTTTGTCAACAAAGGTCCACCTAGTCAGGCTATGGTTTTTTTAGTAGTCATGTATGGATGTGAGAGTTGGACTATAAAGAAAGCTGAGCACAGAAGAATTGATGATTTTGAACTGTGGTGTTGGAGAAGACTCTTGAGAGTCCCTTGGACTGCGAGGAGATCCAACCAGTCCATCCTAAAGGAGATCAGTCCTGAATATTCATTGGAAGGACTGATGCTGAAGCTGAAACTCCAAATCTTTGGCCACCTGATACGAAGAGGTAGCTCATTGAAAAGACCCTGATGCTGGGAAAGATTGGGGGCAGGAGAAGAAGGGGACGACAGAGGATGAGATGGTTGGATGGTATCATTGACTCCATGGACATGAGTTTGAGTAAACTGTGGAGTTGGTGATGGACAGGGAGGCCTGGTGTGCTACAGTTCATGGGGTCGCAAAGAGTTGGACAGGACTGAGCAACTGAACTGAACTTCCTGCATCTCCTGCTTGGCAGGCAGATTCTTTACCACTGAGCCACCTGGGAAGACCCAGGCTGCTATGTATTAAGATAAGATACTTGAGATAGGGAGATTATACTGTATTATCCAGGTGAGCTCCAAATGCCTTCAATCCTAAATCCTCTTAAGTGTGAGGCAGATGGAGATTACACATTCATAGGTGCTAAGTTCGTTCAATTGTGTGGAACCCTTTCCAACCCTATGGATTGCAGCCCTCCAGGCTCCTCTATCCATGGGATTCTCCGTGAAAGGATACTGGCGTGGGTTGCCGTTTCCTTCTCCAGAGGATCTTCCGAACGTCTCTTAGACTGGTTCTTTACTACTAGCACCACCTGGGAAGCCCATGCTGTTTATTAGTTGTTAATCAACTTTTGTTGAAGCTGCTTTCATTAATATGAATAGAAATAAAAACAAATAACTTCCAGATATGGGTGAAGGTTGACCGTAGATGCATCTAGTACAATGACTGACATATAGGGAGTGCTCAGGGAAGGTAACTTTATGCTTGTGGTTATTACTGTTAACTGCTGGCTGAGGGCACCCTATTTTGAAAAATCTTCTTAACTGATAATTCAGTGGGCCATGATAAATTTGCAATAAATTTCCCTGTGCCTCCCATTTAAGAGTGTTTTATAGAATACTACTAGAAAGATTTTCAGTGATTGTGAAGTTCCAATGTTTTTTTTTAGAAATGCATATTTTCTTGAGAAGATGTGACTTTACCTTGTATAATATTTATTGTGCCTTGTATAATAAGCGTTTTTGCATTTACACTGTTGTAATCCTTACAAGTAGGAGTTTGTATGTACTTTGGCAGAAAATTATGAAATTTCCTAGTTTATTATAATCTATATAGCTTAGAAAATTAAAAGAAATCAGTGTTACCAATTCAGATTAAAAAAAGACTACTATAGTTCTGATTTTATGGGAATTAACTATAGTTTTGTTTTTTCCACTAGTACAACTGAATTTTAAAATGGAAAACCAACTTGCTAAATTACATGATAGCTATCACACATATCTTAAACACATAACTGATTATGGAAATAATAATTTCACTAGAATGGAAATGGTTTCAATTCAAGAAATAGCCTATTGGTGAATTTCAAAAAATTACTATTTTCCATACTGTTTAAAAGAGACATATTAAAATCATACCTCAAATTCTTCAGTAAACCCACTACTTGCATGTAAGTCTGCAACATGCTTTGGAAAGTGCTTTATTGGAATTGATCCAACATCATCTAAGTGAATAAAAAAAAAGTAAGTTGGAAAGGATAACTCAACAGAAATAAATGTGCCTCTCATTTGTGGGGATTTATAAAGAGCTTTCTCCTAAAACAACTTCAAAATTCAATTATTCCTATAATCTCGACTGAATCTATGTTCAGAGAAACAATAAACAACAATTACCAATTTTCTCTACATTTACAATTAATCATAACCTGCATTTTAGAATTCTGGTTTGGTTAGGAATCTTTTCCTTTCATATGCTAAAGAGGAAATAATTAATTTTCAATGTTAAGTTATAAATAACACCCAATAGACTGCATCGCTTTATGGATAATTTTCTTTAACATGAGTGGGAGTTGCCTGTCAATTCTGGGGAAAAAAATGCAGAAATAATATATTTTCAATTTTACTATGGATTTAACATAATATATAGTGCAATTTCAGTTTTATACAATTGTACAGTTAAGAGTCTCTCCATTAAATTGTCAGATGTTTACATTTGAAAACATTTTTTCTTTTTCTCTATAAATAATAGAAAACATTTATATGCAGACTATTCATTAAGTATACTGTCAAAAACCTTTGGGACTTTTAATCTGTAAAATTTCAAGAATTCTAACTTGAAAAAATGCTATATAAACAAAGCCACTGGATCTGTTAATTAATTGTGAAGGGGCCAATTTTTTTACCTGGTTCTGTTTTTTCTCTTTTTTCCCCCCTGGAAAGGCTTTCTTAGATTATAAACATATTACTAGTTCACAGTGTGCAACTTCACAAGTGATATCTCTGACAAGGAAACATCAAACACATTTCACTAGAAACAGTTATTTACATCAACAGATGTTCAGCATCTAGGCCATTTAATATTTTTAAGCTTCAGTTACCAAGAATTTGTTGATTTAAAAAAAAATTAGAATCCATCTGTTCTCTTTCAGATAAGTGTACCTGAATACTAAAATTGAATTAGCGAACTAAGCTTAAGAAACACTAGACAAAGGTGTAATTCCATCTTCACACCTACAGAAGCATCTTGCCTGGAAGTAGCTTTTATAATTAGATAAGAAAACAGAAATAACTTGTCACATCTAAATCATTAGTCCTAAGCTCCATCAAACTCACCGATATTCCTCAGCAGAGCTAACCTCTTTCCATGAGCAAACTGATTACTTCTCATTTGCTATCATGTCTTCCAGTAATTTCTTTTACGAATTGGTCTGCAAGTAGGTGAGACTAGCTTATCTTTTTATTTTCTGATTTCACATGAACGTATGCATATGTTGGGGGTGCTCAAGAGTGCATCTTTGAGAGCTGAGCAGATGAAAGGAGATGCCCTTGATCACTATTCTTCTGAGACGTAGGACAGGGGGTTCTGGATTTCCTGGACATCCCAATTTTGGATTAGTTTATTTATTGTTAATAATAAACTGTGTTGGACTTTAGATAATGTTAGAGTTAATTCGCTTACCGATGCTGACAGGGTATGTAGGAGAGCTATGTTTGACAGTGAAGGGAACTAAACCCAACAGATAACTGAGAGCAATCGGTCTCAAAAATTCTAAGTATGTTAATAAGAAATCGTGCTGTACTAAAAGAAATGATAGAATTTTAATATAAACTGGAAAAGCAAATAAAACTGTGGTGGTTAAAGACACAAAGCTGATAAAAGAGGTGAAAGAGCAAAACAGGTCTAACTCCTATGTCTGTTGAAAATTACAATGAAAATGCTTCTGTTTTATTTTTCTGTTTTTCAAATTGCATGAGACTTCAGAAGGTAACATCCTATAGAATGTGCACCTCAAGCAGTAACATATGGCGCCTCAGACAATTTAAAAGAGACTTCTGTACAAAGACCCGGGGAGGAATGTTTCCTTCTGCTTTCCCTGGTCTCCTCGTCCTTGTCTCATCCTCTGTCCTCCTGTTCTTCTTCCTTAATTCGCACATTTCTAGACAACCTGTTGTTGTTACCACTTTTCGTTCTGAAATGTTATAAAATGTTAATTCAACAAGTGTCTGTGACCTCAGTGACAATGTGAGTTCCAGAGTCAGTGAGAGTCTTAAAGTGACTCCTGTAAATTCTTGAATATTGTTAACTAGGTAGTTCTGATGAAGCAACTGATGCTTTCCCAGGTATTCAATAGTCTGACATTTTTACTTAAACTATTTCAGGCAACCACACTTTGTTTGTGCTCATGTTTCTCTTCTACCCTCACCATTATAGACTTTCTTTATTTTCCCCTAATTTGTTAAGAACGTTCTCACATTCACTCAGATAATCAGAAAGAAATTAAGGTTTATTCTTATTTTTGTGGTTTTTGTCCTGTCCATCCTTACTGCATTGATTTAGTTTGACTTTTGGTGTTTAGATATCCACTAAAGTAACTGAAATGACTGAAAGTCAGCATTATTCCTTACTAATACATTATTGCTAAAAATATTTATGTTCTTTAACATAAAACATCTGAACAACTATAAATTATTTTGTCACATCACCTGTATGGTTAAGAATGTTCAAAATTAACAAGAACAAGTTAAAAACCTGAATGCCTAGATACATAATATTTTAGGCAACACAGACATTTACTAATCTATATTATAGCATTTGCAAAGTACCTCAATAAGGACAAACCTTCCAACATCATGCTTTTCATTTAACATCTACCAGCTACTCAGGGTCACACTTTAAGCTATTACCTGAAATTGGAAAGATAGGTGTTGGAGGTGTGGATATTACTCGAGGGGACGTACTGTCCTCTAAATAAAAATGTGCGGTCTGGAAACATTTCCTGGAAAGAAAAGAAATTTATACTACTAGCTGGAATGGACAAGAAGACAACTTCTGAGATGCTTAAAAATTATGACAGAAATCTTCAGAATTAAAAAACATAAGTGGAAATCTATCACCTACTTTTACAAAACACAGGTATTAAAGAATTTTACAGCCTCCAAATTTATCTCAGTTTTACCTGTACCAGATGCAGAAGAGTGAGCAGGTATCAGACATGCTATAAGCAAAGGTAACACTTGAACTTGCAGCTGGTGCCAAGGAGCAGGATACCTCAATACCCTAGTTACTCTTCTACTGTTGATGTATACCAGGATGTCCTGCCACTTTGGACACGATCAGAGTGGAAAAGATAGCCTATCCAAAGCTATTTTTAACTCAATATTTAAAGGACCATGCCGTTCTGAGGCTATTCAGCTGCTAGCAAAAGGCAGCAAGTAATGACCAGGTAGAAGCTTATTTCCACTATGGTAACATTTTGATGAAAAAAGACAGCTTTATATCACAAGTATGACAATGCTGTAATGACAAAACGAAGTGAAGAAATAATGAGCATGTAACCAAAAACAGGGGTGATTTTCTCTCCAACAGATGCTAGCCTTGATGAGGGTTTTGAGAATGAATATATTTGGAATCAACCACAACTATGACCTACAAGGTCACCTGAATCTATTTTCATTTAGATAATAAGAGTAACATCTGGTGAGAGCTCATGCAAACTATTGAGAAGAGCAAAGAACCAACTGCTGCTGTAAACTAATGGAAACTATCGTTAATTAAAAATTGTAGATAATTAAAACTGCTAATGACACTCTTTGATGTGGGTCATTTAATTTATTTGAAGCACTACTCATGAGTGGTTAAGTTTAAATGGAAAGATCTGTTTGAGTGAAAATGCCAATCTCGTTTTTCATTTGAAAAATCCAAGCAACAAGGTGTTTATCCTAATGAACTTTAACATTTGTTCTTATATGACACACTTCAATTGTGATATTTTCTTTCAATAATCAGTTCCCTGCATAAAATTCTTCAGTGGTTCCCCACTGGAATAAGAATGATATTCCATTATTTCCGCAAGGATGGTTAGACCCTCTGTGACCTGGTTCCCCTTCTATACCTCCAACCAGCAGTCTCATCTCTTATTACTTCTTCTGCAACCACCATGCTCTAACACACTGGTCATCCCTTTCTCCTTCCAAGAAGCCCTGTAATGTTATCCCAGGGTTGTGATTCTTGGTGTTCCCTCTGGCCACTTGCCTCTTTCCCATCATTTACACATTGGCTCAAATGCCACTTCCTCTGACAGTCTTTCTCTGACCACCTTAGCTATTAATAAAACTACCAGCCCCTCTGGCTAAGTCACTATTCTGCCCCTTTTTTGTTTGCTTTATGGCACTTAGAAGTCTCTGAAATACTTTATTCATATATTTGTTAATTCATCTTTCATAATTTTAGTTGGTCCTCCCTCACCACAATGTAAGTCCCCAAAAAGCAAAGATGCATGTGTGTGCTCAGTCGTGTCTGACTCTTTGCAGCCCCATGGCCTGTGGCCCACCAGGCTCCTCTGTTCATGGAATTTTCCAGGTAAGAATACTGCAGTGGTTTGCCATTTCATTCTCCAGGGGATCTTACTGACCCAAGGATTAAAGCCACATCTCCTGTGTCTCCTGCACTGGCAGGCAGATTCTTTACCACTGAGCAACCTGTGAAGCCCAACAAAAGGCAAGACACTTGGTCTTAATGTGGTGTTAGTCCTCATAATAATGTCTGGCATGTTATAGGTGCCCTGGAATATTTGTTCAATGAATTCACTGCCATAGGTATCAACAGTACAAAATTATATAGTTTATTTATAACTCTGTCACAAGTTTAAAAACAAATCCAAAGGTAATGATGTGCACAGCAAAAAAATAGCTATCTGCTGTGATAGTATAATCATTATCAAACCTGTGAGAGTATAGATAATTGACAGAACACATGAATGTCTTTAACAGAGAAGAGGTGATGTAGGAGGAAGACAAGTGCATGTACCATCAACTACGATGTGGGGCTGAGCAGAACTGACAACAGTCTGGAGCAGAAACTTCAGGAAAGTGTGGGTCATCTTTCCAACCACAGATGTAGTATCTTCTGCCCCACTGATAGGGAGACACTGGATTTGATACTTGCTTTTAAGATCACAGAATTAAAAATCTCTTTGATTCCTTTAAAATATGGTTGCAAAAGCCAGCTGAAAGGGCTTTTCTTTATTTTTCAATGAATCTTAAAGTTGTAAAATATTTAATACCTTAAGGGACCTAGTGCAATATCACAGCTAATACCAGAGTCCTTCCCCCAGTATCTCTGACATATAAAAAGGATTCAGTTTGAATCCTTCAGTGACAAGGAGTTTACTTCTTTGTGAATCATCTTTAGCTACTACACATTTCCTAAACTAACCCGAAAATCAATCCCTTGGGTACCAATATCCAAATGGTTTCCAAAGAGGAGACCCTCCTGTTCCAATGTTACGCCTCTTTCTGTTGATATTTTTCTTATATTGAGCCTCAAACTTATTTCCCTTTTACTTTGACATACTGGCTTTAGTTCTGTACCTTACAGATTTTTAGACTGTAGTATCCAAATCTTTAAACACCTAACCCTACCTTTTTGTGGTCCCAACCTTTTTTGACTTTTCTCCTTGAAGTTTATCTCCAATAACACAAACGTGTTGTAGATCACTGAACATGTCTTGCCTGCTCTAACTCAGTTATTTCTTCTCCCTACTTTAAACATGGTTCTTCTTCTGACCAAAATGCCTCGGTCACTAATGTGCCATGCAAAAATTTCCTTTTAAAAGACAACTCAGTGGCATCTTCTCTGTGCAACAGCCTCTCACTTCTTAAGCAGATTCTTGCACTCCAGTTTCTGTTTCTATTATAATGAACACAAACTCCCATTCACACTCTTGTTTAAAAAGATTGCTTTGAAAAATATGCTTAATTAATCCAAGAATGACCTTCAATTTATTTTAAATATTTTAATTAATTGGTGGTAAAAGTAATCATTTTGTAGTATATTTGTTTTGGACCTTTATCCTCATTATATACATATTTTAAAGATGGGGCCATGTCTTTTGATTTATATAGACCTAATTTTAAATACAATGCCAGGAGTATAATAGGTATTAAATGTTGAATGATTAGATGGATTTCCAGTAGAATTCCCAGTAGAATTCCACTAACCATAGTGTATACAGCTGCATCCTAGACTCTCTTGCCTACCGGAGCCTCAAATGAGATTAACTTAAAATTTCAAATCATTTGGGAGGAAGAGGTAGAATATTCAGCTAGAGAAAGATGGATTGATGGGTGGATAGAAGGATGGATAGATGCCTAGACAGAGGATGTATCTGAGAGAATGGGAAGAAGGCAACATCTCTTACAATAGGAAAAGGCAAATTAAGACATATCGGTACCAAGGTTTAAGATGTTGCTAATATGCCTTGTAGTAAATACCAGCTCTTTTCAGCTATGTAATCAAACATTTGTTGGTTTTAGAAAATAAGTTCTCCAGTAATGTTACTTGCATTTACAAGTAACAGAAGAATCTTATATATCATACCAATAAGCTTAAAAGTAGGAAACAATGAAAATTAAAATAGTACAGGATTCATTCTGGATGAAGAGCATCTGTATGTGGCTTAGGAACCCTTTCTGGCGCAGTCTTACCTAGGAAGTGACATTCTACGTAAAAGGTAGCATGGCACTGGGAGTCCTCCATGCTGGATGGTAGCTACCAATGACCCACAAATTTAAATTTAATATCAAGAGAAAAATAATATTGCTTCTCTTCCCACTCTCCCCAGTCAGAACAAGGGTGCCTATGGAAAACTCTGTTCTATATTGCTTTTGATGGATTGCTCTTTATTTGAACACATTTTTGGTATTTTTTAGATTCTAACTATTAAAAAATCTCTCCAAAATTTCCTCTTTGTCATCTTTAAAAAGAACTTTTTGAAGCTATTCTTTTGGAAATAATTGTGTGTCTTGGAAACTTATGATTTGGCTCATGTAAATTATACCTTAAAACATCTGGAAAATAATTTCAAGGCATATTATTTAATGTATGACAAGATTCGGTATCTATGGTCCATCTGTTCTGTATCAGCAGTGAGTGTCTTCACGTCTATGTGCTAAGTGTTGATAACTACGTCTCCTGCTAATTATCACTCAGCCATGAAGAAAAAAGTGATGACTGATTTAAACTTGCAGACATAGGTCCTATCAATCAACGTTAATCTGATTATTTAATTTACACCTTTTCATCACAGTATTTGGAATTAAAAGCTAGAAATGTATAATTATTATGCCAGTTTTTGGATCCTTATACAAATATGAAACAATATTCATTATGCTGTATTCATCACAGAAACCCTGAAGAAAGTCTGACTCCAATCTAAGAGAAGATCTCGCCCCCAAATAGTAAAAAGAGGACACTAATTCCTAGATGGTTGAGTGACTTGCCCAAAGTCATATAATAAATGTTGGGCAGAACTGGAAAAGAGACCCAGATTTTATCACCTCTGATTTGTTCCGTCTTCCTGCTATGGCATGCTTTCTTTTAAGGTTTATACCAAACATAAGAGACCACTTTGAGTTAGGTAAATTAGGCAAAAGAGAGAATTTATCATACCATTTGTGATTATTTTTTCTCCTACAGAATTAGGTTAGAAAAGTGTTTTAATATATAAACTGGAAAAACTTATAAGGACAATGTTACTATTAATATTGGGACTCTTGGTATGTCATTAGATTTTTAAACCTTTCTACAGGCTATAGTTTGCACAAAGGTCTAAAATGTTTCCATATTGGTGAATGAAACCCTGTTGCTCAGAAATGCAGCTACCCTAGAATGTGAATTCAGACAAACCCTAAAGAATGCACTACCATTGTCATTTTGTAGTTTAGCAAACAGTACTCCTAGTGGATTCCTCTCTCTGATTTAAAAAGTTACATTTGGGAGTGAATTAACTTCAAATGGCTGTGAGTTGGACAGTTACCTTAAATTTGTAAATGGATAAATGAGAGTAACAAATTTTATCAGGACATTTGATTGTTAGATATAAAATATATACATAAAACTCTAAGAGTGCTCATATTTTAAACTAACACTATGTACTCAAATTATACAAGTGTTATTTGTAAGGAAAACAGAAACATTTCATGGACTAAGGTCAAATTAGTATTTTCCAACTTACAATTTCATCTTTTTTTATCCACATAAGTACAGATGGAATGACCTACTAATAACAGAAGATACAAACCACTCCAGACTTGACTTAACCAAGAAACCTCAAATCATATTAAACAAGGCACCGATTTTCAATTTTGTAGAAAATAAACTTGGAATATTAAGCAACAATAAAAAACTCATTCTAATTACTTCAACCTTTTAACTATAAAGTATCTAACACTTTAACTGAAATTTATTCTAATACTATTTACTATGAAGTAGAATATGATCCCATTTCCTATCCTATTTTATATTTGTCTAACTTCAGTTCCCATTAACTTAAAAAACTGACTTGGCAGGGAAAATTAGCTTACATATAACACAGTAATCTGAACAAACATGACATCAGTGTTGGTAAGAAGTCTGGCCAACAAGTCCCATGGGGAGTAGGAAGAAAAGCAATATGAATTCTTGCTGAGCAAACATTTATGCATTAGGTACTGTGCTGGTTGCTACTCCGCTAAACATGAAGTCTTCTGTCAAGAGGCATTGGTGATTACAGGAATCATTAAAGAAAGCAGTTTTGTTTGCATGATGTTATGGACACAACAGACTCCTAACCCATTCTGATAACAAAAGCATGATCTGTTCTCTATAGTCTGCAGTCTACTCTGATCTGTAAAAGAAGTCAGATATGAAATATGGCTGCTCATGGAAACAGTCTACCTTAGTCAACCAATGTACAACCACACGCAGCTAGATAATCCAACCCCACAGTCTCAGACACACACAGCTCCTCCCTCCTTTCCAGTCTTCCTACCCGCGGGGACCCTGCCTGGAACACTCTTCTTTAGTTCCTCTTTGTGAATCCTATCCAGCTCAAGCTCGACACTTCTCATTTTTGCTGCCCATTCTGGCCCATCAAGCTCCTTTTTCCTCTGAGTATTCTTAGCATTAAGAGATTTCAGCTGCCGTGCATACACTTCTGTGTAATATTTTACACATTTTTGCACAGAAAACTCTTTCTCTTCAGTAAGCATAAACATCTTGAGGTGATGACTCTCCACTCATTCCTTTTTCTATATGCTCCCACAGTATTTCACACTCTACTGCGCACATGGGAAACAGTCAATAAACAATAAATATTTTTTAATAAACTAAGAAAAGACACTTTGGAACAACACAAAGAGTGGTGACAATCAACTTATAGACAGATGTTGCTAAACTAAGGAAATGGAGTATACATTTTCTGAACAAAACTCTCTTTTAAAACAAAAGGATAAAGTACTAAGTTATGCCCTTTCTTGGTTTACATAGGTTTCCTTATATCATCATAAAGTCCTTGCTTTCCAACAGACACGGTTATAGCAGTTATACTGATTTATATTACGACCCTAGTAAACATAAATTTGCACTGTATTCTGTTTGCTGTAGGATCAGAAGCTTATGATAGGTGCAATGTTCCTCACCTTTTAAAAGTTTCAATAGGTTATTGATAAGAATGAAGTTATATCTCACCCTCAAGGCAAACAATAATGAATTTAAAATCCCATTCCTCTTAATATAGTCATTTACTTTATCTTCAAATTGTATTCTATTTTAATGCTTGATTTTTACTTTTGTGTAGGAGTTATCATTTTTTGTATTAGCATGCAGTTGATATGTATCTTGTACAAAATCCACAGCTATAAAAATATTTTTCACTGTACCAAAAGCCATGTTTTCCAAAATAATAACTTTTAAAGTTATAAAAGCTCGAGCATTTAACTGAGAACCTTAGATGCTATGGTAACATTGGAAAGTTCATTAGATTAATATGAAAGTAAAACTGTCAAAATACTGTATTAAGTATTAACTGAAGTCAAAGTTCCTCCATTTTACCTTTAATTGTTTGACAGAAGTATGAAGAACAGTCAGATCTTTTATTATTTTGTCCTTGGATTCACAAATTCTTCTTACTCAGAGTTATCTGGATAAATTAGCGGTAGCTCTCAAGTAAAGTGAATTTTGAGTATGTTTTGAAGAACATTCAGGTAAAACAAAGGTAAAATCT
Source organism: Muntiacus reevesi (assembly GCF_963930625.1). NCBI lineage: Eukaryota > Metazoa > Chordata > Mammalia > Artiodactyla > Cervidae > Muntiacus > Muntiacus reevesi. The sequence goes on along the minus strand of NC_089254.1, from coordinate 81,899,629 downwards.
GAGCTCTATGAAATACACATCTAAAACATTCAACTTACCTCCAGTAGATGAGAATACCCACAAGAACCACTAGACAGATAAAAGTCAGGGCCGACACGATCACAAGGGGTATAACTGCCTTCTTCTCGGATTCCAGCCCCTCAGCTAGACCAATACGAGACTCATGGCTACTATTACTGGCCTCTGTAGTCAGAGAAAATTGAGAAAGTTGATATTTAAGCTTGAGGAAAAAGTACAACATTTTTCAACCGAATAACTGCAATCTTCTCGCTGTTGCTTACCTTTAAAATTTCTCTGACCCAAAGCTTAAAAAGTAAGGCAGTTGCAAAACAAATGAGTCATAGGTGTGAAATATACAGTGTGGGGAATTTAGTCAATAATTATGCAATATCTTTATGGTAACTAGACTTATTGTGGTGATCAATTTGAAATGTTCAGAAGTATCAAATCACTATGTTGTGCAACAAGGACTAACATGGTGTTACAGATCAATTATACTTCAAAACCAAACAAACTCATAGAAAAAGAGATAAAAAGTAAGTCAGGCTATCAGAGCTGAGGAACTATAATATCCAACAAAGATTGGTAACCAGGAAGCATAATATTGCCTTGAAAAACTTGTGAAAGGGAAACTAAAGTATTAAAATAAAAACTAATCAGTTTTTAATAAAAATGATCCAGAAAAGCAATGCTACTTATTGAATTACCATATATAATCTTGATTTCCCAAAGTGAATTGTAGTGGAAATATTTTTCATCCCACAGTTAGATAAACAATTAGGAGCAATTAATAATGTCATAAAGATAGACTCTTAGGATAACTCTTCTTACATTAAGATAACCCTTCAATCCAGCAAACTTTAAAATTTAGACATGTTATTTTGAATTCCCCTCTTGTCAACTGTTTTTCTCTATCAAAAATAAAAATTTCTTTGCATGTGAATTGAAAGAATGCACAGATCTAAGACATTCTTTTTAAATACCCAAGTGTAAATTATGAAAAAGTCTAAATTCTGTCCTTGGGTTATTTCAGAAGACAGCAAATAACTATTGTTTTGTGACAAATCAGGTACATTTTTGTTCTAGAACTTTCAAAATCACTGCAACCAAAGCTATCTAAGTTGTTAAAAAAAGTTTCAGAACTTCAGAGTCTCAGTGACCAGTCACAATTCCTCCCTTCTACTTTGAGGTGTGTGCAGTGGGAAATCAAGATTATTGTACCGCAGAACCCTAACAGGATGCTACAAGAAGTTGACACTGCTACAAAGGAACAGTCCTTATCCTGTCCACCTGTAGGATCTCTGGAGCAACTAAGTTTAAATTCCTCATCAGAGTCTACCTTGCTCCCAACATATATGGTACATTTGGTATAAAAGTACCTTGGTAAAATAAGTACCTTACTCTTAGTGATAGACAATGGGAATTAATTTAATTGAAAATACTATCAATTTAATGGAAAATATCTGAGGATAAATTTGACAGTCACAGATTCATAAATAGAGCACTGAAATATGTCTAACTGGAGAGAATGTGAGAGTTAAAATGATAGATTCCTTCTGTAAAGAGAGGTGATGCAGAAAGGGTCAAAAATTTAATCCACATATAGGAAATGCATCAAAGGATTATAAGTGGCAACAAAATATTCCAAGATGTGTATTTTTATAATTACAGAAGCATTTGTAAGAAAAAAATAGAATTCAAAGTTGTGACTGGAAATAATGAAACTGTATAAAAAGTGGGAATATTGTAAGTCAACCGATCCTTAAGCTGTAGTCAATATCCTTATGAAAGAAGGCTAAACTTCGCCTTCTATTACATTAATCATACACTCTGGTCATTACCTTCTGTGGGGAGGCTCATTCAGAAGCCTAAATAAACCGAGTCTGAATGCACTGGTATTGCTTTATGAAATTTAGGAAAGCATTTTGTTTTGTACACAATTGTCTTCTCATTTTTTTTCTATTGTTACAATAGAAAGTTTGTGGTTAATAAAGGAAATAATCCACTTAGCAAAGTCTCTGGTACCTAGAAATTACAAATGAAGGTTAGTATTATTATCTATTTCAGTCATTCTTGAAATAAGTCCCCCAAAATAGTGGCATCGGCATCACCTGAAACTTAGAAATGTATATTTGGGGCCCTTCTCCAACCATCCCAAATCTACTGAAAAAGAAATTCTATGGGTAAAACCCAGCAATCGATGTTTTAACAAGCCCTCTGGGAGATTTTGATCCACATTAAAGTTTAAGAACCAATGATGTACATTAACTTACATACAAAGTGAGTTTATATAATTTCACTAGTCTTCAACGACCACAAATATTCACTGCAGTAGGCACATAGTTGTCTATGTGCCTATATATATATATATGTATGTATGTATTTAGATGTGTACACATCTCACTTATATATATGTACATACATATATATATGTCTGATCAAATATGTGATACATATGTCAGATATATAACATATAATATATGTAACAAAGTACAATATATATATATCATGCGTACTATGTACATGCATTATACACACACATGCACACACAGAGTCTTATATGTAGACTTTACTCATAAGTTCTCTGGAATGTCTGATTTTAAAACAAACCTTTTAATTAGGGAATTAGAATGATAAAGCCAAGATAATTTCATATAATGAAACCTAAATTTTTTATATGAGATATCACATGAAAGTAAAAACAATCAACTGGCTGCTTTGTATACTATAATGAAGAGCAACTAGTTATACTGCTTTTTATATTCATTAGTTGACACTAAAATATGTTTGGATATGGCTCAATAGTATATATGAGTTACCTAAATGATAAGGCAAGAATGTGCTAATGATCAGGAAATAAAGAAATAAGAATAATATTGGTTTACAAATTAAGCATTACATATATTTATATATATTCTATTGTTCTCAATCATGAAAATGTAGTCTCTAAGAGACAGACACCAATGACACATGTTTCCAGTCTGAGTTTTTTTTATTAACTTTCTGTGTGACCTTGATCAAGCAATCTAGTATCTTTAGGACTCAGTCTATGCATTCATAAATGGCAGGTACTAATATCTGTCTTATCTATATTATTTTGAGGAGCATGTCTTATAAATTATTCTACATTCTAGAAATAGGTAATAACATGGTAAGTTTCAGAATTAGTCTATATGCATTTGATATAGAGGCATTTTCAATTATTGGATAAGACAAACTACATATGATTTTTTAGATATGTTTTAAAAGCAGGCAAGAATTTTCACCTATATGATCTTATTTATGTCATCAATTATATTACTTGATGCTGTTAGATGATATATTCATATTGTTTTCTCCCCATCAATAGGAAAACATCCTCAAATTAAATAAATCTAGTTAGTGCATTGACGAGAAAATGCAGTAATTTTAGTCAGTAATTCCAGGTTTGACATTTTACAGTCTATAGTCTTTCCATAACAGAATAATCTAGCAATAACATATAGATGATGTCACTATATAATAAGATAGAAAAACGGATGCATTCCTGATGTTTTCTTTTTAAATCAATCTAATAAAAATGAAAAAACCAAAAAAACTATAATTGAAGCCAGATAACAATTCATATATAAGGCAATACTAATGAATATGGTGACCCATGAATTCATTACTTATTTTCACATAACAGAGTTTAACTGTTGAAAACTGGAATGCAATGATAAGTAGGTATCAAATCAAAATGTAGAAAAACTTCTCTATCAAAATGTACACGCTTTTAATTGCTGCTGCACTGAAGGAAAAGTAAATAACTCATTCAAGGAAAGGAAATAACAAAGAGGAAAAATCTTATTATCCTAATAAGATTGGTATCTATGTTCTGGATTTTAAATACCTACTTTTACACAATAAGAGTGCAAGATGTTACTTTATCTTTTGACTCACTGTTGAGATTTAAATATTTTTCATTGTTCATTTTTTTTAAAATGCCTTAAAATGTAATAAAAGCAAATTATAAAACTTAAGATCAAGGCAATGAAATTACCTAGTATTTCATATTCTTAATGGCATTGAATATCCCCTCTCTGCACCGCCCCCCACACTGGCATCTAAAGCAAACATCTGTATTATATATGCTGCAAGCAATCTGCTGGAAGAAACATCTGGCTATAAATTAGTCTGCATAAAATACATTAACAAATGAAATGCATTTCTACAGAAAATGTTCTTGTGTTGTACACCTTGTCATACAATACCTATACATACTATGCATATTAATGGCCATTATTTTAACTTCTTAGAAAGGTATGTAACAAGTATAAAGTAGAAGGTATTTTGTTAGTTCACACTGCCCTCTTTAGGCAACATTAAGGCAATCAAAGAGACATTCTTAAAAAATTAAAATCTTAAAAAAAAAAATCTTACCATTAAACTTTCAAAACTTAGCAACAGAACTTTTTTCTAAAGCCCCCAGTCTGATGTGGATGTCCAAAATATCTAACTCCTTTCCACTGGGTGGGTCAGAGAGAGACGCATATGTCATATTATATCACAGTTTGTAATTCGATAGATTTAGTTGGCAATGTAATTTAGAATATGCATAAATATTAAAACTAAAATCATCCAAAATACACTCCAATCTATTAAAGAGCAGTGTACTAAAAATGTATTATGCACACATAATTGCTCTCACATGTAACAGGCATCTTGTGGAATATGAAAAAACTGACAATATAAATCATCTTATCTGTTTTGGAGAGAGTTAATTTAAGGACGAAAACACATTCAGTATTTCTTTGAAATAAGAAAAAAATCAAATTTTAAAACCTGTAAATTGATTTATAAATATCCTGACTTTTAAAAATGAAGGCCATTTTACCAAATATCTCTTTCCAAGATTTTTCTTTCTTTCTTTCTTTTTTTGAGGCAGAATGCCATTACACCTATCCCTTGGATGGATAACTAACCTGCCTCTGAAATGTTGAACACTTCTGAATGCCCGCTAGTAATAGTCGGTGTTGAGGACTGTGGGGATCCAGGAATTATTTCTGAGTCACCTGTTTCCAGTACCCCATCACCATCTTTTTCATTAATATCAGGAAAACTGAAATCTGTGGAAGTTTCGTTATCATTAAGGCTATCTGAGGCACCTTGCCCTGATCCACTCTCTTCATCACTTGTAAGAACTGCCCAAGCTTTAGATTCTGGGCTGAAAGGAAGCAGGGCATTGTGAGTCTGAACATCGTTTTCCTGTTTTCCATCATTGTGCTTCTGGGCTGGCACATTTGTTGGTGGTGATTTATCAGGACTTCTGTCCATATCAGTCTGATTGTCTGATATAACACCTGTGATTTTATTTCCTTCTTCAGAATTCTCAGATAGTGCATATGAGATTGGGTTATTCTGATCCACAGAACTGTTCTGCTGGGTGTCTGAGTCATTCATTACCTTTTCCTGTGATTCTCTATAGGAGAAGCATGACATACACCTATTGATAGATAAGCCATCTTTATCTCTGTCATCATAATCATCATCACCGTAATCATCAATATCACCATCGTCACCACCACCCACCAAACTGGCATCAGATCCAGTACTTTGAATTGGCTCAGAAGTTGTTCTCGAAGGAAACAGCAACTCGGTTGTGGTTACAGAACCATCCTTGTTGGGAGAAATGGCTGAAATGGAAACATACACATTTCCTAAAGGGACAGAAGGATCAACAGTTACAACTGGATCAGAAACAACTGTAGGAATACCAGCCAGTGCCTCATCAGTGACAGGGCCCTTGGTGGAGGTGAAGACTTCATCAGAATAAACAAGCTTACTTATAAGCGTATCTGGTGGTACAACTGATAAAACAGGAGTCGCAAATGCATCCCTTCCTTTTGGAGGAAAGACCTGGTTAAGCTCCAAATTGGCAGTTTGGAACAACTCATCATTACGGGACAATGAAGGTACCGTTTGGTGGGAACTTTCACTTTTATGCAAAACTGGTTCAGAATATTTCTCACTTGCATAAGAAACGGTTAAAGCTTGAAGTGAAGCAGCGTGCGTATTAGGAGTAGGTGATACATCAGAGATTGGTACAGATGGAGAGTGCAGCGTATTTTCCCTTGAAGCGGCATTGGATGCCACGAGATGTGATACTGTAGAACTAATGTGCTCAACCTTGGGGGTTTCAACCACTACTGGGTCACTAGGCACAGCTGGCAGATCAGTTTTAAGCAACAAGTCAACACGAGAAGCCTGAAAGGAAGGTTGCAGCAATACTTCAGTACTAAAAGAAGCTGAGGGCTCATAAAGTAAGAGCTGAGTTGAAGGAGATAACATTTCACTAGAAGTAGGGTCAGAGGATGCTGGCTCTGAGTGTGCACTAAGCGCAGATTTAAGCGCAGTGTCACCAAATGCTTGAAATACAGCGTGTGAAGACTGAACCGGAAAGTTATTTTCTGGAATTTGACTAATCTCATGATCATAAACCTTAGTGGCAGTTAAAGCAAGAAGCTCTGGGAGGATGCCCTCTGGGCTAGAAGTGGAAGTAGAGGATTCCTGTAAAGAGGCATTCAATGTATTTACATGGTCATACAGGTCAGGCATGACTGTGCTTTCAGAGGGGTAAACCAGGTCACTGAAAGAAGAAATGTGCCGTTCTGTCTCCTCTCCGTGTATTGTGTCACTTTTAGAAAGTAGCTTGTTATCGTCACCAGACATAGAGGTTGGATATGTAAACTCTGCTACAGAAACGGGTGAAGACATATTAAGGGCTGTCAGACCGTCTGTGTCAGGCACAAAAAATTCACTATCAGAGGAGGCTCCAGACCACTCCCCGTCACCTGAGAGGCCCTGAGTGGGCTGCAGCAACGATGCACTTGGGGTTACTAAGGGAGACTCGGGCATCGGTAGGTGGTGGCTAGGGCTGCTAGGTAAGGAACCCTGTACAGAATCACGCCCAGGTACCGCAGAACTCTCAGAAACCCTGAAGAGGTGTTGGGAGCCCTCCTCATTAGTTAAGGCATAAGAAGGTTCAGGCCCTGAAGAACGTGCATGCATCAGGACATCACTGCTGGATGCTTCAGCTGGAGAAAACATAAGCGTTTGATAAAGGACAGCAGGCTTGCTAGCACCAAATTCCAAGGTCTCCGAAGCAGCACGCGTAGTGATCTGATGCGACATGGCATCAGAATACGGAGCAAGGCTGGGCTCTAATAGCAGATCACCCCCAGCCACCGGCAGAGAAACATGCAGGGGCCCCTGATCGCTCTCAAGAGCTGCAGTAACTTGCGGAAGGATCTGAGAGATCGTATACACACGGTGAAGCAATTCACTACTGGAGGAAGCGGAGGAAAATGGGAGCAAAGGCGCACCATCAGAGGAAGACAGGATGGATTCGAAGGACACACCGACACTGGGAAATACAGGTGTAGCATGCAAGGCCCAATCACTACTTGAAGCAGCAGGGGTAGTGTTGAGGGTCTGGTTGTCAAGCAACAAGGGGGTGACTAGAGGAAGGACTTCACTACTGTAGGAAGGTTGGAGAGGTGCCTCACCATTGTAGACTGGTTGAGTTGTCTGCGCGTGTACCACGTTGACGGTGGGGGCCGAATGGTATTGTCCGGAGGACGGAGTAAAAGCGTGAGGTGTCGCCTCAGTGGGGAAGTATGCAAAGGTAGAATACTGCGGCATTCGCACATCTGAGACCGAGGGGCCCTGTGACGGCAGTGGGCCCGGAGGAGAGGATTCTGTTGTCCTCTCAGATTCGTCACTCTTCACGTCGGTGTAATTAGTCTGGAGAAAGCTCTCTCTACCTGACCCGACATCGGGCAGCGTCGTCACGTCTGTCGTACCAGGAATCCACACATTTCCATCAACGGAAGGGTCCTTGAGAGATTCTTCCGAACCTGAGGAGGCTGAATCTTCCGAAGCATTTCTCGCAGATTCTGGGATAAAGACATCGTATGTGACGGCCTCTGGGTTTTCTGAGGGAAATAATACATCGCCAGGGGATGTGTTCTCGGAGACGAGTGGCACAGCGGAAGTTGCAGGACTGGAGCCGGAAGAATCTTCGGCTCCTGGATCGAGCTTGAAACTGGTCAATAAACTCTCTTCCTCACTGATATCAGTAGATACCTCTTGCGATTCCGTCGTAGACACTGTATCTGAATATTCCACCATCCCGGACAAGTTCATCTGTGGAAATCGGAGAATGGTTTTAGAGCCGTCACTTGAAGAGGCTGAAGTGCCTGCCTGAGTGAGAGGGGGAGGCTGGGTCACAGTCTGTGAAGTCGAAAGAACGTCTTTTTCTGGGTCTAATTCAGTGACTGGCTGGGAAGTGGAATCTAAAGATGTGTTGGGAATATCACTCTTTCCAGAGAACCCGCTTCCTCTTGCTGGGGAGCGGTTAGTCTTGGCCTCGTTGTATTTGGTCCACACTCGGTTGTAGTTTGTTGTGGTAGAAATCTGGGGCTCCTTTCTCCTGATCTGGTTTGTGGCACCGTCTCTACCAGGATTCACAGCAGTGTCTCCTTCCATGTCCTTTCCCTCTTCTTCTTCCTTTGAAAAGCAAGTAAGATTTAATGGGATATAAGGAAATTAGAGAAAAATTAATTTATTTTTAGTTCTACCATTTTATTGCTGCCAACCCATCTCCGTCCACTCTTCTCATGCCTGCGTGCTCAGTCATGTAACCCCATGGACTGCAGCCCTCCAGGCTCCTCTGTCCATGGACTTTTCCAAGCAAGAATATTGGAGTGGGTTGCCATTTCCTTTCCATGAAATCTTAATAATAAACTGCATTACACTGTGATTCTTCACTTATGGGATTTTGGAAACTTCTCATAAAGCACCACCCCCCTAGAAGACACACCTCTATCTCATAACCAGTATTATCTACCCTTGAGGGAGAGTAATTCAACTCAATGAAAATATCTTATTTATGGCTGCTTTTTAAAATTTTACTTTATGGAAGTAATTAATAGATATCACAGCTTTGAAAAGAAGACATGGTGTAGTGCTAATTACTTACTGAGAATGTTATTTAACATGGTATTTATTTTCTTGTGTTTATATTTCTCTGTTCAGTTCCTCTGACAACATGTTAAATAATAATTAGCTTCTTGTAATGCAATGGTGCCCCACTCCAGTACTCTTGCCTGAAAAATCCCATGGACGGAGGAGCCTGGTAGGCTGCAGGCTATGGGGTCCCTATAAGTCCGACACACTGAGAGACTTCACTTTCACTTTTCACTTTCATGCACTGGAGGAGGAAATGGCCACAAAGTCCAGTGTTCTTGCCTGGAGAATCCCAGGGACGGGGGAGCCTGGTGGGCTGCCGTCTATGGGGTCGCACAGAGGTGGACACAACTGAAGTGACTTAGCAGCAGCAGTAATGTAAAAAGGCAATGAAACAACTTATTTCAAAGATCAAAGTACTTGTATATTCAGACTATTTGTATGTATTCAGAATACATCACAATTTTAAAGCTATCCTAACAGGAAAGTTTAAGACTGGAAGAGGTTTTTGCTTTTGTTTGTTTTTGTTTTAAATACTTTTCCCTAGGAGTTCATCTTAAACCTAGACAGACATTTTTAACAACTGGTCAAAATATGGTCCTAGTTCTAGTCATTTAATTTTGTGTTTCCTTTAGAAATACCAATCAGGTGACCCGGTCTCTCGTGGGCACTTAGTTACTATGATGGCCCAGGAGTGATCTGTCTAGAGGTTAACCAAAACCCATGGTTTCTTTTTATTTAAACTGTACATATTATAATATGTCTAATCACATGTTTAAAACATTGAATTGCCAAACATATTAAGATATGATATTTTTTGTTCACATGGGACATGAATTTGTCAGTTTTGTAGCACTGGATCTTTTAAGGTCATGCTCCTTGAAAAAAAGAAAAAAATGACCAAGTACAAATTGGTCAGTGAGAACCTGACCAATATCAGTAGAAAGAATCTGAATCTTAAGCCATGTGTGCTCATGAGCTTTTGTCTCAGACACACGGAAAGCTATACTTATGAAACACAAGATTTCAAGCTTTATGACTGCATTGTTATCTACAGCTTAATTATTCAGTTGGTTTAAAGTGGTTTTGTTTTTTTTTTTTAAATCTTAAGGCATATACGACAACCCTGAGAAGTGAATCAGCGTTAATGCTCTGGATTGTATCAATGCTAAAATGGATATTCTCTTAGATTCCCCAGATCCATTTCTTCCCTAGTGGTATTACTGGATAAGATTTTGCATTCTGATTGATGCCATGTTCACAAGGACAACTAGGAGATCTTACCAAATAATTTCCTGAAAAAATATTCCCCTCCTCTTCAAACCCCAAAAACTTCGCGCAAAACGAAATAAGAAGAGTTTGCCTCGACTCACTCTTGGTGGAAAACACTCTTCTTTCCTTGGAAGTTCTTACAAACATTTGCTTTATAATCTGATCCAGAGTTTTGGTGAGGATCAGTGTTAACCTTAGCAATATGTAGTTTCTGAATTCTTTCTCACTTTTGTAAATCTGGATACTTGCCAGTATTCTGGTATCACACCACACTCTTACCCTCTTACCAAGACTTTTAAACTTCGCTCTGCTCTATTCAAACCTCCATTTTCTTCTCTCCTCCTTCTCAGCAGATGGTTTTCCTGATAACAGAGGCAGTAGAAGCAACCAGACAAAAGCTCAACTCTTCCTAGCATTAAAACATCAAAACCCACCAGGACCAACCAAATCCACCTTTTCTCTTCTCATCCTGTTGTAACTGAGAGTGGTTGTTCTACTTCCTTTCTAGTTTCTGCATTTGTGTTCTAATCCATTCTCTATCACCCTCTCAGGAATTGAACACAACTATTGCCCTCCATTTTGTATTTTCAATTTTGCTTTCTTAAATGGATCGTTCTTACCAGCTCAGACCCTGATCTCTCCTATTTAAAAGGAACATAATGGAAAATCTCTAATTCAACGCCTAGAGTATTCATTTTACCTCTCCCCTTTTCTTCACAGTAAAGTTCCCCAAACACAAGTCATCTATCTTCTCTATATCCTCTGACAATTTCTTTTCTTTAGAACCTTTATTTTTTGGTAAGTTTTTTTCTTTTTTTTAAATCTTCGTTGTGCAGCATGTGGGATCTTAGTTCCCTGGCCAGGAATTGAATCTGTGCCCCCTGTATTAGAAGTATGGAGTCTCAACCACTGGACCACCAGAGACTAGAAGTCCCTGATCTGACAATTTCTTTCAAATTCCATGTAATATTGCTTCTCTTCCTCTTTGCTTATTATCCCACACAATCCTCCTTTATCATCCTCCTACTATAAGCTATGTAGACTTCTATAACATTGTTCTTAAAACATAATGCCAGTCACCCTTTATTCTGTTACATTTTTGGGGAATAAAAACTATACACACACAAAACACAAATTTCCCTTTCATCGCTGTGAGATTCTTAGAATCTGATGAAGGTGATGGACCTTTCATTAATCCACCCAACTAAGTCCTGTATATCTCTATGGGGTCACACTGTCTCATGTCAATGTTTCAAGAACATAAGATTCATGTTCTATGATTACTTTATACATACATGAAAATACAAATATTTTAATGGACACTGTTTCCCATAAAGTCTTATTAAGTTATTGTGAATCTTTCCTCCTCTATGGTTTTGATGTGGATCACACCTGTTATCCTTTATGATATCTATTAAAATTTTTTATTGAAAAGCCTTGATTGTGCTGGAGATACTTTGTCTTTCAAAGTCAAACATTCCTATTGGAAGAAAACTTGAGGAACATTCCCCAAACTATTCATTTCCACGTTGTTGTTGTTGTTGTTTAGTTGCTCAGTCATGTCTGAATCTTTTGCGACACCATGGATTGTAACCTGCCAGGCTCCTCTGTCCATGGGATTGCCCAGGCAAGAATACTGGAGTGGGTTGCCATTTCCTTCTCCAGGGGATCTTCCAGACCCAGGGATTGAACCTGCATCTCTTGCATTGGAAGGCATATTCTTTACCACTGAGCCACCAGGGAAACCCTTATTCAGGTTTAAAACCATTACTGATACATTCCAGGTGTTTGCCAACTTCTATCATTCATTCCTGCATGAATTGATGAATGTGAATAGTTTTATGAACTGTTGTTTGTGTCCCCTCTAAATTCACATGCTGAAACCCTACCCTCTCAAAGTGACAGTCTTAGGAATTGGGGCCTTTGGGAGTCATTAGTATTAAATGAGGTCATAGGTGGAAGCCTCATGAATGGGATTAGTGCCTTTATATTGAGTCATGAAAGGTTACTTCTGCTTTTCTCTACCATGTGAGGACACAAGTCTGCAGTCTACAACTGGAAGGGTGTTTGACACACATCACACACACACACACAGATATGCTTAGCTGAATTCTGTTGTGAACTCTTGATGAAATGTGGACTGCTCATTTTGCTAAAATAGTCTTTTGTAAGAGAGAACTGCCATAAGATAAAAAATCACTGAGGTAATGGTTCATGTAAAAACACAACGTAACCACTATTTACTGCTAGATAAGAATATTACATTTTCATAAGTTATCAGCTCATACACATATATATACTAATGGACACATTCATACTACCATTAACAATAGAAAACCTGGATTTAACATATTATCTCAGTTCTGATGAATAGCATATTTGGGCTTAGGATGAAATATAAGATACAAACAGTCATTTTCTATTTCAAAAATTAAGACAATGTTAAAATTTATAAATATCCTTAAAGGTCCATTTACTTAAAGGGCCTTGTGTTGGCAACAGACTTTATAATATGTGTAGTTCAAACAAAAATAATCAAATTAAATGGGCAAAAGAATATATACTTAATATTTTGGCTCACATTTATTATCAATCTATCAATCACTGGTTAAGTTAGTCAAAAATAAGCTGTAGCAACATTATGAATTGCTTAAATATTACTTTAGTTTGTTAGAAACATCTAGAAAATGAAAAAGTTCCAATTTGCAGTTACAGTTCATAGCTATCATTATATTTAAAGTTCATCATTTTTCTAATTATCAACAAACCTTTCCTATCTCTTTTAAAAAACTATACCAATTAAAGTGTCTTCCAACTTCTTGATAAAAATCATGCTATTAATTATACATTAATCTACAAAGCTCAGCAACTAATCCTACAACCAATGAATCAGGCATGCAACACGAACTTCTTATTAATGCAACATCTGAAACCTAACCAATAATTCAAAATAGACTTTTTAATATTTAAGCACTTGAATAAAAAAAAATACGTTACCTTGATTATTTCTTCAGTTCCAATTAATTCGGGAAAGAGGTCAAGTTCTACAAAATTAAAAACAAAATTATTAACATTTTTATTCAACTATTTCAGCTTTATTGGTCTACTTTTGGATGGAAAAAGAGAAAAGAAATAATACTGGAAAATACAGAATTGCTCAAAGAAAATTTCAAATTTAAGTTTTCAAGACTATTGAACATTACATAACACAGCACTTTGTAAACATATAGGAAACTGCACTCAGAACCTTGACTTCTATCCTCCACTCCAACTCCTTTCCCTATTTCCACCCCAACGGTGATTGAAACTAAGAAGGAAAAGAAGACAGTGAGACTGATATTACTGGGTGCAAAGAAACCCAAGTAATTTTTCATCAGTGCAGACTTACTGCTGATAAAAGCATAGCTGGGAAAATGCCAGGGGATAAGTGACAGATATTCTTATTCAACTACTTATTCCTTAAGGTCTTCTTCTGACTCAAGGTCAAATAGTTATTTTTTAAAAATTAATTAATTTCTGGCGGTGCAGGGTCTTCAGTTGCTGCGTGAGGGGCTTTCCCTAGTGTGCTGAGCAGAGGCTATACTGTAGTTGCGCTGCACGGACTTCTCTTGTTGCAGAGCAGGGGCTCTAGAGCGTGGACTTGGTAGTTATTACACGTGGACTTTGCTCAGCAGCATGTGGAATCTTCCCGGACCAGAGATCAAACCCACGTTCCCTGGATTGGCAGGAAAATTCTTAACCACTGCCCCACCAGGCAAGTCCCAAATAGCTCTTTTTACTCTTCGGATTTGGGCTCATACGTATTTGTACACAAGGTACTGTCCCAGGTAAAACGAGAATGTTTTCTAGCAGGTCCAGCCTGGATTGGCAGCAGGAAGGACACATCAGAGTGATTCCCATCACTTCTTCCCAGGGATACTCAACTAATACTGCTTATGAAAAGCGTGTAAGGACCAGGATCATTTAAGTCTGACTTTCCCAACTGGACAGAATCAGCATATTTTATGTTGCTGTGCTGTGCTTAGTCGCTCAGTTGTGTCTGACTCTTTGCGACCCCATGGACTGTAGCCTGTCCATGGGGATTCTCCAGGCAAGAATACTGGACTGGGTTGCCATACCCTCCTCCAGGTGATCTTCCCAACCCAGGGATCAAACCCAGGTCTCCCACATTGCAGGCGGATTCTTTACCATCTGAGCCACCAGGGAAGCCCATGAATACTGGAGTGGGTAGCCTATCCCTTCTCCAGGGGATCTTCCAGATCCAGGAATCAAACCAGGGTCTCCTGCATTGCAGGTGGATTCTTTACCAGCTGAACTACCAGGGAAGCCGAGTCTGAGGATAGCTCAATCCTAAAACAAGGCCCATCAGTAAGTGTTAGAAAAGATTAGAAGCTACTAATAGTTCTCTCTCTCCAACAAGGATATCTAGGCCCTCTGCCAAGTTACTGATGGGCTTGAGGACCACTTGTCCTCACTCTTCATCCAAGCTGCATCAGGGAGACAGAAGATAGGGTCACTATTAGGGCTTGAGCATTATTACAAACATACCCTTCTTATTTCTTATTTTAGAGAATCTATTCCATCTCCAAAGTTTATGCTTTTCACTATCCTGAAGCTGCTTATGTCCTATTTTTTTTACACCTCTGTAGATCCTCAAAGGAAATGCATGTTCTACAGATTTTTCAAAGGCATAAATGAACTAACATTAAGTATTTATCAAATCCAGGCCTGTTTTATCATATAGACTGTCTTGGGTTTATTTTCACAATAAAACTTCTAGTTACTAAGAAATGTAAAACTATAAAATACAGCAATATGCTTGAATTTTATTTAGAAGAGAATTCAAGTAAAATATAGAAGCCCAGCCCCCATGAGGTTTTAGATAAAATTAATACTATTGACTTGTTAATTTTAAAGTTACTTACCCTGAACAATTTTTGGTGCTATAAAAATGAAAATAGTCACTGTAAACAAACATATCTTAAATTTTAACTCTCAATTATTATTATTTTCTTGTTAAAACTAACCATAAAAGAATCTGACAACTTTCATTTGGATATTTAGTGTTCTCCTTTTTCTATTTTTGTCACTGTGAAACCCTTTACTCACCCTGTTTTTCATGCCATTTAGTCTTTACTTTTTAAAATTAAAATGATTTCAATAGTGTGATACAACTGTGTCTCTATAACCTCCAAGGAAACCAATATAATGTGAATTTAAAAATGGGATTCAACTGAACTGTGAGAGAGAAATAAAAAGAAACTTTAATATGATTTTCTAAAAACTACAATTAGAGAAGTTCATGCATGTAAAAATCTCCAATTTAAGCATATGGGACAATACATAATTTTATTAAAAATATTTTTATATGGAGTCACAGCTTTTCATGTACTTTTAAAATACTTTAAGGTTAATAAGGGCAAATCATAGTCAAATAATTATTTTAAGATATACATATATATTATACAAAAGATTTTATTCTGTTAAGAAGCTACAGAAAAACATTTCAATGAGAGTCCATTCTCTTCAACATGCTTACAGAGGTGTTTTTAAAAAATGGTCTAACTTCATCTAACTTAACATACTTTTAATGATCAAAGGTGATTCTCTTATTAATTGTCAGGGTTGGGGTGGAGTGTATATAATTATCACTTTGAGGTCAAATTTTTCCTTTCAGTACTCTGTGTGTACTGCATTTCATTAATTGTTATCCTTTAATCAGAGCATAACTTAACTATATAGATTATAATTCCCATTAAGCTAAAATACATAATTCTACTTAATCATACTGTCTACAAGTACTGGGATCAGTGAGTTCTACTATAAATGGCTTTGCTGTTTACGGCAATAAAAAGTAAGAAGGTTCCTTTAGGCCCCCTCACCTCAGGCCTTAGGAGCAGAAACTACAGGTCCAAGAAACCCTTTGATCTTTTTTTATTTCATGGCACACTCATGGGTGAATTAGGTGTGGGTGCCTTCATGTTGGTATGTAGAAACTCACTTTGAAGGATCTTCATTGTGATTCCCTACTAGACTCAGATCAGTTGAATTGACTGAAATACTGGGGTTATCCAGGAATACTTTAAGAGCCCTGCCAAAATAACACAGAAATCTTCTGCTGAGACTCCTCAGAACAATTTTGAAATAAAATAATTTTAAAAGATTGCTTCTAACTCCCTGGAAAATCTGAGCCATACTCCTGGGTCTGAGAGTTCACAGCACTCAAGGTCTAACTCTGCTGACTGACGAAGGTCTCAGGATGGGTCCCCACTGGCCTGATGTTGTTATTGTTGAGTTGCTAAGTCATATCTGACTCTTTGTGACCCATGGACTGTAGCCCACCAGGCTCCTCTATCCATGGAATTCTCCAAGCAAGAACACTGGAGAGGGTTTCCATTTCTTTCTCCAAGGGATCTTCCTGACGCAGAGATTGAATCCTTGTCTCCTGCCATTGCAGGTGGATTCTTTACCACTGAGTCACCTGGGAAGTCCTTCTTTGGCCTGCTGCTTCCTTGCAAATAATAACTAACGTTTTAGTGGTCACCAGCCTGACTCAGGCACTACTGGGATTTACAGAATCTTCTCACTTCATCAAAACAGACTCCAAGAAGGCTGTGAAAACTGTCCAGTAGTGAAGACTGTCAATATATTTTTTTGATTGAACACTTAAAATTCACAGTTATGGGATAACAGAATAAAACCTATGGGTCATTCTGGTTTTGTTAGATTTTTTAAAAGAGCATGTTACTCACACACGTTACTCAACATTCCACAAAACAAAAAAGCAACACTGATGTAGGTAGGCAAGCAAGGCTTATTTAATTGTTCAAAGATTTTAAGCCAAGTTTCACAGTGCGAAAAGGCAAAAGCAATGTAAACTGCAATCTTTTTAAAGGGTGATTTTTAAAATATCATTATATAACAGCATCTGTAGTGTAGTATGGTACAGATTGAACAAGGACAATGTATAGTGATTTAACAAAGACAGTTGTTATACAAATGAAAAGGACACAAAACAGGAAAATGCATTGATCTAATTCACTATGTATTTAAATTGAATACACATGATTATCAAGACCCTAAGACATGTACTTAAATAATGTTTTCTCTAACTATATAATAATTAGATCTATATTATAGAAATAAGCATAATTATAGCTACAACCAAATAAAAAAGTTTTTAAAAAGAATATCCACTTTAGTTTAACCTTGAAAAGGTTTAAATTCTTTCCTGAACATGAGTTTATGCATTTATTTTAAAATAGCAATTTATAATAATATCTAATGGACATTATGGTGATGCTGTTGTACACAACAAATGTAATTAAAATGCACAAGCAATAAATTAATCAAATTAGCCAACTTTAAATGCACAATTTGGAAGATTGAGTTTTACTTCACAGATATTGATTAGAATATTTAAAATCTGTGACTGAAAGGATAAGGGCAATTATACGTAACCTCTGTCATTCCTTTTAAACAGAAGCAACAAATAGTACAGTCTTTAGAAAACAGCTTATCCAAAATAATAATAGAATAAGTCAATAAGGTACATTACAACACTAGGTAATGAAACAACATGACTAATAGGATGAAATGGTACTAGTAAAACCCATGAAATAAACAGCAAACTCAAAAGACACTTGCATCTATATTAGCCACATAAATTGTAAAATTTACAAATCTTGTAGGAACCATCACACTGAACCACAGGACAGTACTGCTATCAAGACTTTTACTGCTATGTATTTACTATAGAAATAATATTTAAGATAACATAATTTCAATAATGAACTAAAAATACATGGACTGAAATGCCATTGTAGTCTTCCTGATCAGAAAGAATGAGTTCTGGAGAGAACCAATATTTTCCTTATAAAAATAGGAAGAGCTGAAACTTTGCATAAATTGGTGTTCAATGAAGAACTTTCTGGAATAACTAAGCCATAAACTAAGTTTTAACCCTTGATTTTTAAGATTAATATCATACCAGAATATCAAATCAAATGCCACCTTTTACTAAAACATATTAATGTACAAAATGCTCTAAGGCACTGAGACATCCATGGAGATTAAGTGATGTGTCCAAGCTAGCATCTCATTAGTTCAATGGTGTCCCGATCCTTTGAATAAATAGAAATTAAGTTATAATACTTTCTATTTTGTACAAATGTGAAAGTGCTACAAATGATACAAAAACTTTGTACTTTGTGCCAATATAGACTCAGTCTAAAAGGATCACTCAGAAATTACATCTATAGATAATAGACATTTGATCTATTTTTCCATATGCAATGAGCTTCTTTCTTAAAAATAAGAAAGAAAAAATTTAAAAAGTCTAAACTTTTAGCATAGTGGCTAGAGTAAAAAGTGTTAGTTGCTCAGTTACGTAAGACTCTTTGCAACCCCATGGACTGCAGTCCGCCAGGCTCTGCTGTCCATGGAGTTCTCCAGGCAAGAATACTGGAGTGGGTTGCCATTCCCTTCTTAAGGGAGAGTTAGAAAATGCACAACATAAATAGCTAAAATTATTTTTTTGACTGGGAAATTGTACTATGTTCAGAAATTAGAGTGGTATAATTAAACCAAGACAGTAAAATTAAATGAATGGTTTTAATATAATTCCTTACCTAAAATACACAATAGGACTAGAGGAAATTTTTATATATCATATTTAATCAATTCACATGCGATATTGGCCAACATAGTCAATGGTGCACTGCTAAAGATGTCATTTTTGGAATGGATCAATATGTGGAACTTCAGTGAGGGATGACATTCAATGGAAAAGCATCATATGATACAGCTGAAACCATGGTCAGTTAATTTGATACTCATCTTTCAATAACACTTAGAGCTCACATTCCATTTAAAAATAATCTGATTTTGCAAAATAACGCTAAACAAAAACAGTAAGAAAGATGGCTATACCTAGGACATGAGGCAGGTCATAATATTATTTTTAAATAATGATACTGCCATTATGAGAGTGCTGTCCTGTGTTTAGTCGCTCAGTCACGTCTGACTCTTTGCAACCCCATGGACTGTAGTCCACCAGGCTGTTCTGTCCATGGGGACTCCCGGGGCGAGAAAGCTAGAGTGGGTTACCATGCCCTCCTCCAGGGCATCTTCCTAACCCAGGGATTGAACCCAGGTCTTCTGCATTGCAGGCGGATTCTTTACCATCTGAGCCACCAGGGAAGCCCATCATGAGAGTAGTAATATTCATTAGCTGTAAATGTTCTAAGTTGGGAAATACTTTGGCAAGTTTTATGGCCTGTAGCTTGGAAGGATCCAGAATCTAACATCTAATGTTCTGATAAATTCTTTAACTTAAAAACTCAACTAGTTAAGAACAACTATGATGTTATGAACAAGCTTATAATAGATTAAAATCCTGCTATGGCACACAGACCACAAAGGAAAATCAAGAGACATCAGTTTTCCTTCTATATGTAAAAGTGAAACATGCTCCAATTAATATCAGTTGTAACAACTGCTATTAAAAACCTGTGAAAATTTCAGAGAGTAGCCTCATAATAGGGATGACCAAAGAATATTTACATTTATGTATGTGTGTGTTTGTATACATTTATGAAAATGCATATGCATGATATGTATGTGTGTATATATGTATATACATATATATGTACTATATAATTCCACTTATTACCTTAAAATTGCTTCTACTAACAAAAGAAAGACTTTAGTTTTGTACATTTGTAAATTGTCCAATTATGATAGGCAGCACTTCCTTCAATTATTGCATATGCTTTGAGATCAAAGATTTTCCTGTAATACTTGGAGAAGATGCATGCAAATAAAATACAATCAGAAACAACTTTTTTGCTTGCTTTTATGGAATAAAACCGGCAAACCTAAGAAGAAAGATCCCCTTCACCACCAGTTTATAAAAGACAGATGAAAATATCTAAGATAAACTTCTGAGATGCTTTGTATAGGTATTTCAAAGTACCTCCCATGATCCTTGAATCATGTACATACTTACTACAAAATACTTTGGGGGCTGAAAGAAGGAGGAAATAAACACAAATGAAACAAACTCCTCATTATTGAAAACCAAAGTCTTTATATTTTCTTAGCTATTTTCATGTGACAACCAGTACAGATATTACAATAGGTTTGGCAGTTCTTATTTTACAAATAGAAAACTTCAATATTAAGAATAAATTTACTAAAAAAAATAATAATAAATTTACTTATTGTGTTATACCATATCTGCTGAATGAAAATGAAAAATGAGCTTTGTGCTTTACAAAATTACCTGATAATCCAGACTAAAAAAGAAATCACTTTGCCTTTTGGACAAAGAACATAAAGTCAGAGAGAAGGCACCAACGCATTCAGAAATTAAACTAGCCTCCTTTATTCAATAAGGCATATCAGGGGACACTTACCAGGGTCATCGGAAGGCATGTCCACAATCAGCTGATCACTGTATTTTCCATATAAGCCATTAGTGCATATGGCTACTATTTGAAGAACATAACTCATATTGGGTAGTAAATTATTAAGAATAGCACCCTAAAAGAAAGACAGCAGTAACTATACAAATCTGTCATTCTCAGAGGCATGCTAACATACTAGACATCTCTTCTTAGAAAACATTTTCTCATTTGTCAATAAAAAAAAAATTGTATTTTATTAACCTGAGAAAAAAATTTTACACAATGTTGTTAGGCTGAGCTTGTGATATTTGTGAATTAGGAAGACACTGGTAAACTATGCTCTTATTTATTTATTTATTTTTGCTCTGTAAAAATCAGATTTAGTTTCAGAAAATTTCATTTTTTAAATCAAACTTATGAAACTCATAAATGAGTAGCCAAAAGCATAGATTACTATATTAGACAAACATGTAGCATTTATAAGAAGCAAAATGTGAAAAACTAATTTCTTTCTTTTCCTTAACAATATGTAAACCAGACAGTAATAGAATTATTACCTTCTTCACATCATGAAATGAAAAATAGTATATGCTCATAAATTTCACTTACGAATTTCTCAATTCACAGTGTCTCTGTTCTAGACATCTGAATTAAAAAGTTGTTACAAATCTCCTCATTTGGTTTATATGATATTCCACACCAGTTTTTGTTTAGATGCAAGTTCCTAAGGCTTGAGGTCTCCTGCTGTCTGCATTCAGAGTTCAGTGTCTTGGACCTGCACTGGGGGCTTCCCTAAGCCACACCAGACAGGACTTTCTCAATTACACCACAACTACCAAGGAAAAGTTAATACTGAGATGCTCAGAATCTGTACTTTATTTTCTTTAATTCTTGTCATGGGTGGAGAGGAAGAAGACATGCATCGTTTCCTAAGGATTACCTGCCTCGTATCCCAAAAGTTCTGTTTCAATTGACTTCACATTTGTTACTTGGAAATTTGAATCAAAGAAAAGGACTTTCAAGACCTCTACACTATTTTCTACTCTATTTCCCTTGTGCTGATACAGAACTGAAATCAGGGATTGCCTGGTGGCTTGGATGGTAAAGAATTCGCCTGCAATGCAGGAGACGTACATTTGATCTTTGGGTTGAGAAGATCTCCTGGAGAAGGGAATGGCTACCCACTCCAGTATTCTTGCCTGGAGAATTCCATGCACAAGAGGAGTCTGGCAGGCTATAGTCCATGGTTTCACAAAAAGTCAGACATGACTGAGCAGCTACATTTTCACTTCACTAGTATCAATCACTGTAAATTTTCAATAATTAAATATAGCTTCCGTGTCCCTATCTCCCCACTAGAGAGCTTCATACAAAGCCTAAAGTCATCAAAGGCAACAATATACAATCATTTGTAAGTTCTTATCCTAGAAATTAAACTACAATGACTACAATGCTATCAATACATGAAACAATTGATCTTATAGTTACCAAATCTTGATAGCCATCTGTCAAAAACTCATGCTTGGTTTGGTCTTCTCCCTCCAACTGCTGGTACAGAACGGCAAACTTCTCGATCATGGTATCATAAACTACTCGAGGTCTCTCCCATGTAACAAGAAGGCTAGTATAATTCTCTGGGTCAGCTTGAACATTTTCTGGTTCTGAACTACAAACTTCAGAGGAAAAAAAAAAGTACAGTTATTGACACAACTGTCACCCTCTAGAATCTTAACAAGTGAAACACATTCTATGAACATTTTTGTTGCATTTTAATAGAGGGTGAAAAGCTACACTTTCCACTGTGGCTCTTTTGTTCATGCCATATCCTGTATCTGAAATACTTCTCCATTCCCCACTGTGAAGGAAAAAGATTGCCTGCCTTGCTAGTAAACAAAGGATGTTACAAACATCAAGCCATCACATTAGACCGTCCCTAATGGTGTACCCTGAGGAAACTGAGGATGAGAAAAGACAGGAAACTAGTCCCAGGTAGCCTGAAGTCTATACCCAAGGAGCAATTTCATTGAGACCAGACTCTTGAACCTTCCCATACACAGCAAAGTGCTAACTTCCTTGAGAGTTCTGATTTTCTCTAATTAACAATGAATATTTTTTTTTTCTCTAATGGTGTTCCTACTATGTGGTCTTTGATGCAAAAACTCCTACTTATCCTGACTCCCCCCTTGCTTCTTTAGAGCAGCCCCTCAGTGAGATCTTAGCGTCCTGTCTCCCAGGGTTGAAGTCCTCAGAATGTCCACCAAATAATCCATAACTCTCGACTTTTAGGCTTGTGCATTTTCTTCAGTCAACACCTCCTACCTCTGTTCAAGTCTGACCTTCAAAGAATGTCTTTACCAAGTGCAGTATCCTCTATTATGCACACTCTGACCTCTGCTGGCCTGATATCTGTCATTTTCAATTGTCTGTCTTGTCTTACCACAATTATTGCATTAATTGTATGTTCTCTTATATTTTTCTCTTCTGAACAAGTCCTTGCTCCTCTGTGTGTGCGTGCTAAGTCGCTTTAGTCGTGTCCAACTCCTTGTGACCCTATGACTGCAGCCTGCTAGGCTCCTCTGTCCATGGGATTCTCCAGGCAAGAATACTGGAGTGGGTCGCCATGCCCTCCTCCGGGGGATCTTCCCGACCCAGGGACTGAACGCACATCTCTTACAACTCCTGCATTGGCAGGCAGGTTTTTTACCACTAGCGCCACTTGGAAAGCCAATCTTTATTCTGAGAGTAGATTATAAGCATAAGAACCAGAGTTTTTTTTTTTTTTTTTTTTTTTTAATTTCTATATTGCATAGAAAACTGTCTTGAATGTGTGGGGAATACAAATTCATTTTCAGAAATAAACAGGATATCTTCAAGTTTATGGTGTTTTTATTACTCTTATTTGGCACCTGGCAAATATGCTTAGCTCATATGAGGAGAATTTCAAAACTAAAAGATGGTCTTGTTTGTAAACCTTTGAAATAATTAAACATTCCCTATCACAGAAAACCATAGGAGAACAACTGAAACTATTATTTCAATATTTTTAGAACTGCTGACAAAAAAGTCCCACTTTAGCCTCATAAATAGATTAAGCAATTAATTTCAGAGAATTATAAGATATGTCTGTCTCAGCTGAAAAAATATCTTGAAACTCGTTTGGGGACTTCTTAAAATGAACTGAAGCCCGTGCTGGGACTCGTGCCAAAAATGCAGTCCCATCAGAAACAGCACTCTGATACTTTCTGAAATACATTCATAATGTGATCATCTGAACTAATTGTGAAGAAAAAAATAAAAAAATTCATGATATCATGCTAATGAAGCACAGTACTAAATATAATATCTTCCAGGCTGGAGAGATTTGGGGAAGAGAGGAAGAGAAAGGTCTCCAAGGTCAAATAGTAATCATTATGCTCACAGAATCCAGGCTTTGCTTTAAAGGTATACCTGAAGTTACCAAGTCACCACACGAGACCACGCAGTTGATTGAAGTCAACCAATCATCACCACTACTAAAACTATTTCTAGGACTCAATGGAAACAAGCAAACAGCACCACTAGAATGTGACCAAAAAGCCTTTTTGTCTTTACTGGGCTGTAGTTTTCCCCATGAACACAGGAGGGCACCCAAAACTAACAACTGACTTTATAAATGGAAACATTTTATATACAGTATTCAATAATAGACATTTTAGAATATATATGGTATGCTAGCAGTGGTATACGAATGATTCAGAGCAATATAAATACATATACACATATATGCTTTAAATCAATATAGGAATAATTTTATATGAGTTAGAGACAGAACTTTTCACTGTTAAAATTATATATTATTTGTTTATCAAGGATATAGGTTGCAGTGTTCCTTTGGAAATGAGAGAACAATTCTTTCATTATCAAAAAACATGAATTCAGAATATGTATTCCTATTTGGGTCTAGACTGCATCATCATAACTCTATCTAGTGACACTTCTACAAGTGTCCACCAGATGGCAGAAGACCATCACATCATCTCAAAAGTGAGGTGGTCGCTTATTAGAGACACAAAATTGCCTTAGTCTTGCTTCTGATGAACCTCATGTCTGATTTTAAAACGCTGAAAGTGATTTTGGACAATATCATTTGTAGATTTTGTTCAAAAGTCAACCCCACTTTGCATAGAGTGAGAATAATTTAAAGTGAACTATCCTTTCCTCAAAGATGAAACTATCTTAAAATGCATGAAAGTTTTATGCATGCACACAAAACATAAAAATCTGAGAAAAATATAAAATTACTGACTTCAAAATACACAAAGGGCTGCTTCCTAAACAGTGCAAGGAATTTTGATCAGGTGTCTGTGTTTATCTCGCCTTAGTATTAGAAATCAGTAGGTACTTCAAATTCTAAGAATCAGCATTAATATAAAATAGGACTGTAAAAAGAAATTCACATTTCTTTGCCACCAGGTTTTAATTCGTTTACTTTCTTCTTTATATATCTGTAAAAGCTTATTAGAAATTTAATAGTTCAAATGCATACTGTAATTAGAAGCTTATTTTTAAACACTCCTTTTGTTTATTGATAATCATAGCTTAGTAACACATTATAAGCTATAGCTGAAGCTTACCTTCTAGATGCTGAAATACAGAATGTACAGAAAAAAATACTTTAGAATGTATTCAAGAGAAAGACTAATACTTCTATATACAGTCTATGACCCTGCCAACGGGTTACTCTTCTAAGTTAGGACAGGATCTCCTAAATAACAAACCTGCTAATTTACCACTTGGTGTTCAGACATAAAACTGGGTAATGTTTCAGACATAAAACTGACTACAGAGTAAGTTATTAATTTTCACTAATTTTTCCAAGCTTCCCGTGTTCTTCATATTAAAATTAGTTTATCTTATTAGAAGGACATACAGTTTACAAAGCATATTATCTGGATTGAAAAATCAAGAAGGGCTTTCCAGATCAACATATACTGACACCAATTACAAGCTACATAATAAGACAGTAACAAAAATATAATTTCCTTGATTATAGGGAGCTCAATACTATGTTGTGGAGAAGGAAATGGCAACCCACTCCAATATTCTTGCCTGGAGAATCCCATGGACAGAGGAGTCTGGTGGGCTACAGTCCATGGGGTCACAAGAGTCAGACATGACTTAGCAAATAAACCTACCTACCAGAACTATGTTGAGGTCCCATTTCCTTCCTTAGGAATGAATCACACGCCCTGATTCCTTTCTATGAGCTACATGTGACCTGGATCATAGTCACTGATTCTTTAAGGAACAGTGACCAAGCAGAAACTGGTTCCTGCAAGCTGGAGGCTATGAGCCAGGCTGTGACAAAGCTGGGGTCCTTGTCAAGTTGCACAGAATACAGGCAATACTTTAGTACAAGTGCAATCCAGAAGGCACTAGCAGTAAAGAATCTTCCTGCCAATACAGGACACACAAGAGATGTGGGTTCAATCCCGGGGTCCAGACCATCCCCTGGAGGAGGGTATGACAACCCACTCCAGTATTCTTGCCTGGAAAACTCAATGGACAGAGGAGTTTGGCGGGCTACAGTCCATGGGGCCTCAAAGAGTTGGACACAAGTGCAAAGGATCCTCACATATAAAGAATGAGAGGTTCTTAATTAAAAACTTGTCTTTAACATTCACTTCTCATCTGTTTGGCTCCAGGCACTCTTGGACATACAAATAAAGAAGGTACCCTCTTTGCCTTCAGGAAACTCATTTCTAGGATAGCCTCTTACCCTTAAATTTAGTAAGCCATTAAATGTAATGGGTGCTTTTAGTTTCCTAATCCTAGATTCCATTTACAGAGGAATGCAAAATAAACTGTAAAAAAATTTTTGTCATTTAGCCAAATTAGGTTGTGCTTTTCAAAAGTATAGGTTTTTACCCACTAGAAATTGTAAAAACTTCACAAACATATCTCACAAAGTCCTCCACCGTCTCATTACTTAAATGAATGGATATGAAGAGTGGACACCTCCTACACAGGAATGTCCATGCCTTGCAAGTCCCGTAAGATTAATAAGGCAAGGCACTGAGTGTCACGAGGAAACAAGAAAAAAAGGTAGGAAAAGAAAAGGAAATAAGAAAAGCACAAAGGAGGAGTACATGACAACTCTCACTGTGACAAGGCTCGTGATTAGCTCATCACTAAAGCTGGTGCAGATGGTCCAGGGGAGAGAGAAGTTCCCTTCTGCCTCTGCTGCTCTATGCGCCCACCTTGGGAAAGGGACACAAGCCCTGGGGGAGAAGGTGCAGTCTTAGCTCCACGGATCGTGAATAAAAATGAAGAGGAAGGTGAAAAGACCGGGTGATGATTCTTGGGGAGTGGCAGAGAAAATGTCACTAGGTTTTTACCCAGTATTTCCCATTGTCTTGAGGTTTGGTACAGGTGAACACAGCCCATGCAAAGTACTTCCATGAATGCACACTAGTAAATCCACCACCTTCTTGCTTGAGGTTTATGAGCCTCATTTTAAAAATTATCGAGACAGGTAATTTAATGACTACTGTGCGAAGAACCTGAAGAGTGACAGACTCAGAAGACAATCAATATTAAGGTTGTGATCTCCCCTCAGGGAGTAGGAGATGCTAACAAAACTAATGTAAAGATTGCCACAAAGGCTAAAAATAATAACTAAAAATGATCTGTTATTGCTTTGTACTTTTCAATGATCACATGCCATTCCCTTTAGATAAATAACCAAAAAAAAAAAAAAAACAATCTTTCAAATTGTACCTCAGTCAGTCAGTCTTCTCTAGGAATACACAGTGACTTTGTCAACCATTCAATTCACAACATATAATCTTCCAAGAAGTAAATAATCTTCCTGTACTTTTCTCTATATAGTTAGAGCACAAAGTTAATGCACATGTGACCTTAATGAATGCTATTTACAAGTACTGACCTTCTCGAGAAGGTGGGTCTCCTGATGCATAATTCATCGTGACATTTTCTCAGGAAATTACAGAAAATTTCTCATAGCTCAAATACAACATTAAGCTATGAAGACACGCTTTTCATGCTACCCTTCCTTGAAAATCATTTCATATTTTATAGTTCTTTTAAAGTTTGCATTAAGTATATTACAATGCTAGCAAATGAGATTTAAAGTGCATTTATAATTCTACTTAACAAATAAAAGCTTTAAACATGAAAAACTTGGATAGCACCCTATACTTGTGATAGCTTACCCTCTATCTCTATATACAAATATACAGCTTCACACACATATAAGAGTACATACACAAACACACACTGTATTAATAGAAGCTATGGATCTGGAGTATACAAGAGTATACACACACACACACACACATACACACACACACACTGTATTAATAGAAGCTATGGATTTGGAGTATATTATGTTCAAGGGACTGGAATGCCTTGCAAACTTCAACTTATTTAAACCTCACAACAACCCTACAAGGTGGCCATTTTAAAAAATTAAAAATATATATGTATTTTGGCCATGTCTTGTGGCCTGCGGGATTTTAGCTCCTTGACCAGCTACTGCACTCCTGCCCCCTGCAGTGGAAGCATGAAGTCTTAATCACAGGACAGCCAGGGAAGTCCCAATGTGGGCATTTTAAACTCATTTTATCAGTGAAGAGAATGAGGCTTAAAAAAACTAAATAACTTGACAATATCTATGTAACTAATAAGTATTTGCACTGGGCTTTGAAACCAAAAGCTGACTGGGCTTTAACGCCCCAGCTCCTTCCCACTGTACTTCCGGAGGGCCCGGCTTCTAGGGGGAGACTCTTGCCAGCGGGAGGGGAGGGCGGCGGGGAGGTACTGTCCCCTGGGAGGCAGGGGACAAAGCGGACATCACCTCCTCTACACGCATGTTATGTTTCTGTGGTTACTGACATATATTTCTCATTAACCAAAAGACAATTTTTACAAATTCCTTTAAGATCAAATGATCCAACTAAATTCTGTGATTCTTAGAAGAGCCAGCGCCCATTCCATGATGCCAAAAATGCATGCCTTTTAATGAATAGCAATGCTATGTAAAAATGCAAAAATAGAGGACTGAGTTCTGGTAAAATACTCATTCACAAAAACTCACAAGTGTTTATTGAGTTTTCCTATGAATGCAAAATAACAAATAAGGCTTGATCTCTCCCCCCAAGAAGTTTACATGGATATGCAGACCGCACATGGCTTTTGCAATTACTTGCAATGTATTTTGCAAAATATATTTTTCTACCACGCATTTACCAAGAGTAGGATTCTAACAATTTTCATGACATGTTTACCTTCTCTCTTGGTCAAAATGAGGATATTAGATATTTAAAACAGCAAAATAAATAAGAATAATCTGAAAGTCCCAAGCTGGGTGACAAATTTAATAAGTTGCTATGACGATACACAAAATTAAGAATGATATATATACATATATATCATTTAGTAATGCAAAATAAAAAAACAGAGGAGTATGATACAGCCTCATTTTTGTGAGACATAATAATATATTTTTAACTTAAGAGAAAGGCTAGAAAGATATTCCCCAAAATTTTCATAGCAGTTATCTCTGGGTAATAACATTATAGGGGATTTTTATTTTCTTCTGTGTGCTTATCTATTTTTTCCTTTTTTACAATGTTCATGTAATAAAAACACACTTTCAGATTAAATTTAATAAAGATTAAATCCTGAACATAAATGCAACCCTTAATTCTTATTTTCAAATTCAATTCAAGAAAGTAAAAGGGCAATACTGTATCATTAAGAAAAAAAAAATCATAGGAACATGCACATGGAAAATAAGTGCTTGCTGAATACAAATACTTATGATAGAAAATGCAAGAATTCAACCATCGTTCTAGTTTTTGAAAAAAGCCAATACTAAGTTTTTTATGTTTTATGTTATTGAAGTTATCAGTTTTTATTATAAAATTATGCAAGGATAAATTATGCTCCCTTATAAATAAAAAGCATAGTGGACAGAGCTTTGGAAGTCTTCAGAATCAGGAAGACCAGGGCACAAATACTGACTCCAACCTTTTACAGTTCTGTGAACTTGGGTGAACCAGTTAATATCAGCTTCCCAAACTATAAAATGAGAAAAACAAGCCCAATGCCTGGTTGAACACACGGGTTCACGTGATATATGTTAGTCATTACTGCTTTTGTTATGATTCCTTTAAGCCATAATCACTTAACTGTGAAAACGGGGACTTCCCTGGTGGTCCAGTGGTTAAGACTCTGAGCTTTCCAGGGAAGCAGAGGTGGGTTTGATCCCTGGTCAGGGAAATAAGATCCTACATGCCATGTGGCATGGCCAAAAAATTTTTTAAAAATTCAAATAAAAGGAAAAACCAATATTCTACATTACATCCATTCATATGGGTTTACACATTAAATGATGCAGGAAGCACCCATCAAGCTATATCCTTCCATACTTCTCTTATACACAAATCAATTCCTTCATTTTGTGAATATTTGATGAATGAGAGCTTCACTTTTGCCCAGCAATGGAGGCAAAGTGATAAAAGACTTAGTTACTTCCTTCAGAGCTCAGAGGGTGGTGGTGGGGGCAGATAAGTAAATAGACAACATCACACCATGGCACCTGCTAGGAAGTCTGGATGATGGAGTGGAGGAGCTCCTGGCGAACTGTGCACTCTGGAAGGGCCTCATGTATCTGGTACCCTACGGGCCCAGCACTTCCATAAACGCACAGTCCTTTCTTGGGCCAGAGCCAGGCTTGGTAGGGCTGGGTGGAGGGTCAGACATGACTCCCTGGTGGAGGCAACTATTTACGTACATGAGTCTTGAGGACAAGGAGGAGACGACAAAGGAAGACTGCAGGCAAGAACGCGCCATGGGAAGGAAAAAGCGTGTCTAGGTGCAACCTGGGAGAGTATGGTCTGGCCTCTGCAGGGACCTCTCTGAGTTCAGGACAAAGGAAGGAAGTTGGCCGGGGAAGAGTAAGCACTGAGGCCAGTAAGTACTAGACAGGACCTACCACGCAATGACAATTTGGATTTTATTCTAAACCCAGTGGGAGCCGCTTTTGTGTGCTGTTGGTCAATCACTCAGTCGTGTCCAACTCTTTGTGACCCCATGGACTGTAGCTCTCCAGGCTACTCTGTCCATGGAATTTTTTAAGCAAGAATACTGGAGTGGGTTGCATTTCCTCCTTCAGGGGATCTTTCCAACCCGGGGATAAAACCCATGTCTTTTGATTCTCTTGCACTAGGGCAGGCAGATTCTGTACCACTGAGCCACCTGGAAAGCCCGGGAGTCACTGAAGAGTTTCAATACAATATAATAACTAGTACAAGTAATAAAGTATGACTAATATGTGGCCAAAACATTGCATATATTTTGCTATCTGGTCATTTGTATTTTAGAAAAGGAGATGGTTAGATCTATTTTTTTTAATCAATTGTGTATTATTTACCAGACAGGAAGTTTTAGTATTTAGTACTGTTGGTAGATATATAATTAAATTTCCTCACTTTGGAGCAATTTAACTTGAAACAATGCAGTAAACACAGCAATTCATCACTGTTGTACTTTGTTTTGTTGTTGTTAAAGGATAAACAACTCTCACAAATATTACTTTGAAACAACAGAAACATGCTGTTTTAATGCCTGATCTTCAAAAGCAGACAATTATTGAATTAATATTGTACACAGTCAAAAATTCATTACGGGGCTGGGATCAAAGAAGACCATGTTCTTGGAAAGGTTTTCAGTCCCCAAAGCAGAGGCCACTTCAACTCTTTCTTTCATGAACCAGCGCGCCCTCACAGTGAACTGAAAAGAGCAAGTCAGTAGATGCAATGACTGTGTCCTCTGCACACTTTCAAAGGCTTCTGACTGCTGGGCCAGCTTCAAAAGACCCAGAGGGCACTCCACAGGCTTTCCCTCTGCCTCCTCTCCATCACCTGGGCTTGACACAAGGACAAACTTCTTTTCTTTCAAAGAAGGAAACTGGGGAAAGGACTCACTTTTTACTCATTAATAATTCAGTGCCTTGGGTTTCTGTCCTTACTAGGCACTCGCCTCTCTGGGAGCTGCCAACACACAGATGAGTACTTCTTTAAAACTCCAGCACACGTCTAGACTCAGGTCAAATGCGCTTCTTCCACGGAGATTCCCAAGTCATCCCAACAAGAAGCAATCTTCCCAAGCTCTGAACACTTCACCCTTATTCTTTCCCCTCTTATAACTGTTAACACAGGCAAATGCCATAAAGTGAATTTGGAGGTGTGTAGGTGGCTTTGCCACTACTACTATATGTTTTAGGAAAAAACTTTCCTTCCTGTATCTCAATGCTTCTTACTTGCAAAATGGTGTTATTCATGGAAGGAGGAACAGATTTTCTTTATAGTGTGTGCACATAATTCACAACTGTATTATTTATTTGGCTGTGTTGGGTCTTACTATGGTACACTGGCTCTTCGTCCCATCACGTGGGGTCTTTCCCTGTGGCATGGACTCTCTAGTTGTGCCTGGGGGCAGCTGCTCCTTGGCATGGTGCAAGGAAGAATCTTAACCCCTGGACCACCAGGGAAGTCCCAAGGACAGATACTTTTAATTGTCATTTTATAAATATGGCAACTGAGATTCACAGAAGTTAAATAGCTTACCTAAAGCTACAACGCTATAATCAAAATATTTCCAAAACTCAAAGTCTCGTATATTGTCCAAGATACCACAATTACCTCCTATAACACTGAATTTAATAGGACTTACAGAAAAATTATATTTCAATACACACCTGCTTCATGAATCTCTTCCTTTCCAGTATATGAGGAAAACACCTGCCTGGAGAACTTGTACTGTTGTTCTCGAAAATTATTTTGTAAGTAGTCCATCAACATGACATAACCAGACTGTTGCATTGTAAGAACTTCACAGAAAACAGCCAACTGGAAAGAAGATAATTTAACTTATAATTTAACATACTTGCTTCAAAGGTATATCAGCAAATGCTTTAAAACAGGTATTCTGCAGAAAACAATTCTTTTTAAATTGCTTCAAATTACTCCATTTGTTTGAACTTCCAAGATTACCTGGCTTTCAGAAATGCTAACTGTATCTTTAAAAATAATCCAGTCAACGGTGTCTGTGCAGGGAGGCGATGTCAGGGAGCCATTGTAAGTGTAATACTTGTCTGTTGAGTTTGGCAGAAGGTTCAGCAATGTGAATGGATCCAGCGCAGCCTGTTTCCCTACAAAGCAATCATATACATCTCAGCTGAAATCCTAACACTGGAATTTAGCTGTTGAAAGCCTCTATGAAACTGAGACATACATTTTGGTATGTATTTAATCAGAACTGGAGTTTTAAGAACATTTTAGATACATATCTAAAATGGAGATAAAACTGACATATTCTAAATTTTTCTTGCACATATCACAACATAGTGTTAGTTGCTCTATCTTTATATGGGCAAGATGCTGGAAAGATCATTTTTATATATGAAAGATTCAGAAATCATATGGCCATCTGAATAGATACCAGGAAATCATTCAATAAGATTGAATACCAACTTGCGGAAAACAAAACCATATTCTGGTGAAAATTATCTAGAATGAACATCATATTTTAGGGTGACTTACTGAAAGGTTTTCCCCTAGTGATAAAGAATGAGACAAGGACATCTTCTAGCACCATTTCTTACACTGAACTGGAGGACCAGGACTTTTTTTTTACTTACATTAAAGTAAGAAAAAGAAAGAAAAAAGGCAAAGATGGACTATGAGAACAATGGAAGAGAATAAAGAGTCCAGACCCACACATATGTGATTATTTGACTTATAACAGGAAAAATTATTACGCAGTTGAAATGCATGGCCTTCTCAATAAACCATGCTGTATCAATCAGACATACTTATGCAAACCATGAATCTTTATTCCCTCCTTCACACCATAATCACAAATCAATTCTAAGTAGAGTCTGGATCTAAATGTGGACAGAACAATAAAGCTTTTGGAATAAAACATAGAAAATTATCTTCATAATCATAGGATTGGTTGAGATTTATGAAATAGCTTGCAAAAAGTGTTATTCACAGAGGGAAAAATGATCTACCTGATACTCAAAGTCTATTTGTCAACAGTCACCATTTAGAGAGTAAAAAGGCAAGACAAAGAATAGGAAATAAACGTCAAATTTTATGTATGTAATAAAATATTGATTTTTTATTTATAAGTTGAAATGAGAATAGAGAATTCCTACAAAAAATTGGTAGAGCTTTCCTAAGTCTGAGAACCTTGAAACAACCCAATTATAGCTGTCTCCTTGAAAAGTCCCATTTTTGATCTTGCATCTGTCCAATAACTCTTACCAAAGGCACTGCCTTGGCCATTTAGCTCTCTGGGTACCAGTTCTCACTCATATGGGCAGCAATATGCTTCCCAGGAGCTTCCCAGGTGGCTCAGTGGGTAAAGAATCCGCCTGCAATGCAAGAGACGCAGGAGACGTGGGTTTGATCCCTGGGTGGGGAAGATCCCCTGGAAGAGGGCATGGCAACCCACTCTGGTATTCTTGTCTAGAGAATCCCATGGACAGAGGAGCCTGGCTGGCCACAGTCCATAGGGCTGCAAAGAGTCGGACACAGCTGAAGTGACTGAGCACACACACAGGCATGTACCAGTATCTAACTTATTTTCCCATCCTCTTAACTCTTACCCAGACAAGTGCATGTCCTCTTTTCTGCCTCGTACATTTCGGTCATTAAGAAATAGTCCCCGAAGCTAATTTCATCTCGTCTAAGTGAGTTGCCACAGTGCAGAGTAGTACCATATGAATTATCTGGGGAGCATTAAAAATAAATACCAGTGTCCCAGACCCCATCTGCAGCAGTGGGACTTAGGTATCTAAATTTTTTAGGCTAGGTGTGTCTACATGTTTTAAAAAGAATCCCCAGGTGATTCAAACATGCAGCCAGGGTTGAAAGCCTCAAGTTGAGTGACGACTTTGCAAGATTTCAGTCTTCATGAATCCCACATTCTTCATTTTTAAAATGAAATAATTGGATCAGATGACCTTAACAGTATGTTACAGTTCTATACGTTATGAAGACTGGATACATCCTCATGGGAAAAAAATATTTCCACTGGGCCTTCCAGGTGACTCAGTGGTAAAGAATCTGCCTGCCAATGCAGGAGGTGCAAGAGACCTGGGTTTGATCCCTGGGTCGGGAAGATCCTCCGGAGTAGGAAAATGACAACCTGCTCTAGTATTCTTGCCTGGAAAATTCTAGGGACAGAGAAGTCTGATGGGCTACAGTCCATGAGGTTGCAAAGAGCTGGACACGACTAGGCACAATAGCACACACAAAAGTTAAATTATTGAATATTAATCTTCCTGTAATACAGAAGCTTTTTCAGGAAGAGGGGTAGTGTTAATAAAATTGAAGATAACTTCTTCCACTCTGAAGTTAAGACTAAATCTTAGAAGTAAAAACCTGTTGGTTAAATTGATAGTGCTGTGTATGTACAACCTAAATCTAGCTTTAATCCACTAGAAAATTCAGGCTACATTAGATTTAAAGGATTAATTAGTAACTTCTAAAAGTATGTCTTCCTCTCCTCCAATGTCAAGACAAGATTATTTAGAATTCAGACTCAGATTCAAGTTCTCAGAAACTAAGGAAACTATTTCAAACATGTGAATATTTAAACATTTTCAAATTTATGTTTTTGATATCTAGAAAATCTGTGATTAAATAACCTCCTTTTTTAATCATCAATGGACTACAATTCTTTCTTTGATAAAGGAAAAACTTCTTTTACAAATGTTCTGTGGAAATGTGGAGGTGAAGAATACTAATTAAGTAAGGGCCAGAAATTGACTCCCTGCTAATTTAGGTGGGAAATGAAACTGACAACAGGAGACCTAGAGGCCAGAAAAGGAAAACCAGATTTGAATAGGGATGGTGAAGTAGATAATTTTTGTGAAATTGGGAAAGAAATAAAAGGGGGAAAAGTTAGGAAGAAGTGAAAGAATCAGAAAAAAAGATGATTCCTCCTTCCCTCGTCTCTACACAGAATCCATTCTTCCTGCCTCTGAACCTCACACCACTCATCTAGTCTCTGTTATGAATATGTTGAGTATTTTCTACCTTATGTTTTTTATTATGTACCTGCATGTCCTAAGTTTCTTTCCAATATTGCAAGACTTTGCAATCACAGTAGTATTTTTTAATTGTACAATCACCTTACGAGAAAACTGGACTAAGGTGGCTTCTTGTGGCTTGCAAACACATGCACTTCATCTGAATAACCTCACTATTGCTAAACAAGAATCACACAGGAGCCAGTGTTGCTCTATTTGCGATCATTCACTCTGTCATCCTCTTCTTTCTTAATCAGCGATAAACAAACCAATCAGATCTTCCTTCTGTGGGAGGCTGATGGCAGGAGGGGGAAAGATGAGGAGAGTGAGAGGGAGATAAAGACAAAGACCATTTCTAGGTCCAAGGCAAGGAAAGAGACATTAAGTACTTAAAAAACCAATTCATCGCCTAGGATAATAAGACTTAGGATGGGGCTGCATCAACACTGGTGGTGAGGATCTGTCAATATACAAATTCCTGGGCTGCCTTTGTGATTAGGAATGCTTTCCTAATCATTTGATTAATCAGATGACTTCTGTACACAAGTCAGATGAAATGAGAATTCCCGTTTGAGAATCACTGACTAGGTCACCTAGGTGTGTCTCTTCCTTGCAACTTGAAAGATTCCAATTAATCTTTGTGTGCGTGTGCATGGGCTCTGTTTGGGGAAGATTAATGCATTCTCTTTATATTGTTATCTTTGTATTGCTATATACACTATTTCTCACCACTCCATGTGAGAGCAATACCTAACATAGAGTAGGGAAAAGATGGGCTTGTCTCTTAGAGAAAAATACAAGAACTGAGCCACCAGCTCACACTGTGGTAAGACAGATTTTATAATCAGAAGGATGTCTGGAAAATGTTGGTTTTTGTGGAACTCGCCTTATATGAAGAATATGTGGCAGGATTTGGGAGTTTAGCTGCAGTTTCTGAGTCACTGTCTAAAGACCAGCATTGCCTTCAAATTCCCAGCAGGGGTGGCTGGCAGCCAATATGGGGAAGCCTTCTGCTTACTGGGCACTGGGGGACTTTCTAGACTCTGAAATAGGACTAAATTTAATCCAAGAACTCTCAAAATGGAAACATTTAACTCTGGGAGGACTTAATTTACTTAGTTTGGACGAATCACATTTCACAACTATTTCAATCAAACTGAAAGGTGTTTTATATGTGTTTGGAAATATAGAACTAATATAAATATCTACAGTATACTGGAACAATCTTTTTGGACAGACAGGTTCTAAATCCTGGCTTTACCACTTACCAGTTGTATGGGCTTAGGTGTCCTTGCTAAGTATATGGAAATATTAAGTAGATGATTTGATAGGCGTGGAGGATTTTATTTTTTGGTTAAAAAAAAAAAGGATGGAAGAAGTTGGTGCACTGGTAGAGACAGAAGATAGAGAGGGGAACAGGGGGCAGACAAGTATGTGTTCCCAGCCAGCCCAGGGGACCATTTGTTCTGCTTCTGAATTAACAGCCAGGTCAGAGGCAGGATGCTTTTAGGAAACCCATATTCCCACGGAGAGTATTATGTGACAGGTTCTGATGAAGTATACCCCTTAACTGCTTACAGACAGTAGATATTAAAAGGGAAAGTTTAGTCCAAGAACATGAGCAAACTGATTTCCTAAGCTCGTACTATACCCTCCGATAGTCCCCCAGAAACACTGAAGAGGCCTCACTTAAGTGGTCCAAGTGTCACGGTTACACAAATCAGGACTAACAACTAGTGTTAGCATCACTTCTGTGGTCCCCACAGCCTGAGGCAAGGCTTGGGAATACTCATGTTCACGTTTTACATCATTTTAAGTGTAGGATTTCAAACTAGTTGCCTTCTTGCAGTCTGCATAGACTCCACTTTCTGACTAAATGAGAGAAAAATTAAGTGTGGCTTATGGTGTGGTGGTTTAGTCGCTAAGTCATGTCCGACTCTTCCGACCCCATAGACTATACCAGGTTCCTCTGTCCACGGAACTCTCCAGGCAAGAATACTGGAGTGGGTTGCCATTTCCTTCTCCAGGGGATCTTCCCAACCCAGGAACAGAACCCGAGTCTCCTGCATTGCAGGCAGATTCTTTACCAACTGAGCTATAAGGGAAGCCGGCTTATGGTACTCAGTGTTAAATTTTACAATCTGGGTAGATGCAAGAAGATAACTAACAGCTTGATGCTGCGTTTGACTATACCTTTAAAAAAAATAATAAAAGAAAACTGCACTGTAGGAGTTCACATATTCCAGACTTCTGAAAAGATTGGTTAATTCAGGTTCTCACATAAAATTGACAAAGATGAACGAATCCTAGGCTTTCAAGAAAAAGATCAGTTGTGAGTTGTGTTTCTGATTTCAAATTTTGCAGCTTTCCTGAGAGGAAAAAATCCTCTTTTTATTGATAACTCAGGACAACATTAATACCCTGTTTGTGGGTGCTTAATAAAAATAAAATAACGTGTTTTCTGTTTCCTGCCAACGTTGTCAAAAGCATGTGCTGTGACAAATTACAAGATCTATGAGATAGGAAGCAGAACAATATAAAAGCACAGTGTGTCTTGTTCTGTATAAGCATTAGCCTTCCAAAAAATCTAAAATTGGTAAAGCAAAGGACTTACCAAGGAAACCAAGATGGAAAACATTTGAATTTGAGTAACAATTCCCTTTTCACTTTAGAATATAATTTTTATAAAATAAACTAGTTTCACATTACACATTAGTCTTTTATAGATGAACTATGCAGAGATAGAGTAAAAAAATACATTTAAATGCATAATGTGATTAAATTATTTTCAATAATAAAATCAGAAAACTTCAACTTCCTACCTACATTAACATTTTATGATTTTCTGTGACAAAAATTTCTGATAAATTGTTCTTCAGTGAGAAATGTATAAATTGTCAAGGGTCAGACGTGAGAGATTTCTCCTCTCTACAAAGATCTTCCCTTATTTTTTGGTACAAGCAATTTTAATAACATTTCAAATTCATATGAATCTAAAGTAAATCTGGAAGAAAGAGATTTCTGCAGATAGCTTACCAAAACGACTAACCCTCTCCACTCCATCTATAATTGCTTTGTAGTCCAAATTTTCTTCTAGTCCAACCTGTGAAAGAATGACATTCTAAAAATGGTATAAAATACTTGACTAGGTATTCATGTATAGATTAGTGAATTCCATTTTAAGTATTCCAAAGTAATGTCCTCTCAAGGCACACTTTTTTCCACAGCAAAGTAAGAATGAATAAAACACCTGATAACTTCCATTTTTGATTAAGAAAAGAACATTTAAAAATGTTACTATTGGGGAGGAGTCAAGATGGCGGAGGAGTAGGACGGGGAGACCACTTTCTCTCCTAGAAATTCATCAAAAGAATAACTGAACGCAGAGCAAACTTCACAAAACAACTTCTGATCGCTAGCAGAGGTCACCAGGGGCCCAGAAAAGCCGCCCATTGTCTTCGAAAGGAGGTAGGACAAAATATAAAAGATAAAAAGTGAGACAAAAGAGCTAAGGACGGAGATCCCTCCCGGGAAGGGTCTTAATAGAGGACGTTCCCAGACACCGGGAAACCCTCGCACTGGCGGGCCTGGGGGAAGTGTTTGAATCTCGGAGTTTGAATCTGGCTGGGAGGGATAGAATAAATAAAACCCACAGATTACGAGCCTAAAAGCAACTCCCAACAGAAAAGTACCCCAGACGCCCGCATCCGCCACCAGCAAGTGGGGGCAGAACGGAGAAGAGTGGGCGGCATTGCTTGGGGCATGGTCTGGGGCCTGAGCGCCCTGAGGACAATCGGAGGGAGCTTTTGTGAGTTCCCAGCTTGAACTGTGGGACACCAAAAGAGAGAGAGAAAATTAACCGGCCAAACACACTGCCGGCCGCTCGCAGAACAAAGGGACCGAGAAAGTCCTGAGAAGAGCTCGCAGGCTGCGGACCGGCCCAGCCCCGCCAGAGGCAGGAGGCAGGAGGGAGGGGAAGGGGGCAGGCTCGGCCCCAAGGACCGCATCCCCTACCACACTGCAAACGGGCCTCCGCCTTCTAATCAAAGACGTCCGGAGATTCTGGATGGTCGACATCCGCCGGGAGGGTCGTGGCTAGACACGATACACGTACCCGGCCAGTGCGGGCGGGATTGGGGCTGGGGACGCGGAGGGCAGAAGGCGCACGCACCCGACTGGCGCGGATGGAAACTGAGCCTGGGCTCGCGCAGGACAGAAGGCGCGCCGCACTCGGGGAGAGAGCGCCCGTCAAGCGCCTGGCTGCCTGAGCCACTCGGGCGGCGTAGGGACAAACCGCAGGCGCAGCTTTGTGTTCCGCGCTTTTGTGAATCACCCAAGGGCTGGAACCGCCTGGAGCCTGAGCAGCCCAGACGGAGAAAATAGCGCCAGCCCCTCCCTGCAGCGCCAGCCCCACCCCGGAGCGCGAGGGAACTAGCTACCTGAATAAGAATCCACCTCCGCCCACCTGTGTCAGGGCGGAAATTAGGCGCGGAAGACACCGGCAACAGAAGCCAAATAAACAAAGGGAACCGCTTCAGAAGGGACCGGTGCAACAGATTAAAATCCCTGAAGAAAACACCGACTGCGCCGGAAGGGCCTATAGATATCGAGACGTATAAGCTGGAACGAGGAGATATCTGAAACTGAGCCGAACCCACACTGACCGAAACAGCTCCAGAGAAATTCCTAGATCTATTTTTTTCTTTTCTTTTTTTCTTTTTTTAAGTAAGAAAAAAAAAATTTTTTTTTTCTTTTTTCTCTTTTCTTTTCCTTTAAAATTCCCTATTACTCCCCCATTACTCCTTAACTTTCATTTTCATAAGATTTTTATGATTTTTTTTAATTAGGTAAAACAATTTTTTTTCTCTTTTTTTTTCTTTTTCTTTTTTTTCCTTTTCTTTTTTCTTCTTCTCTTCTATTTTCTATTTTTCTTTTTCTCATTTCTTTTAAAGTCATCTAGTACTCCTCTTACTACTCCTTAATTTTCATTTTCAATACACTATAACCTTACAGGGGGAAAAAAAAAAAGAAGAGAAGCCCTATTTTTAAACCAAACTTCATATATATTTCTAATTTTTTCTTTTATGTTTTGGTTTTTGTTTTTAATATAGTATTTTTAAGAGTCTAACCTCTACTCTATATTTTTAATTTTTGTTTTTCAGTATATGATATAAATTGTGAACATTTAAGAATCCAATATTCAGCTCCCATTTTTATTCAGGAGTGTGTTGATTATTCTCTCCCAATCTTGACTCTCTGTTTTCTACCTCAGAACACCTCTATTTCCTCCTTTCCCCTTCTCTTCCCAATCCAATTCTGTGAATATTTGTGGGTGTCTGGGCTACGGAGAACACTCTGGGATCAGACAACTTCGTAGATCTGTCTCTCTCCTCTTGACTCCCCCTTTTTCTCCTCTTGACTCCCCCTATTTCTCCTCCTGCTCATCTCTATCTCTCTCCTCCTTCTCCTCTTCTTCATGTAACTCTGTGAACCTCTCTGGGTGTCCCTAACGGAGGAGAAACTTTTCACCATTAACCTAGAAGTTTTATTATCAGTGCTGTATGGTTGGAGAAGTCCTGAGACTACAGGAAGAATAAAACTGAAATCCAGAGGCAGGAGACTTAAGCCCAAAACCTGAGAACACCAGAAAACTCCTGACTACATGGATCTTTAAGTAATAAGTGACCGTCCAAAAGCCTCCAAACCTACACTGAAACCAACCACCACCCAAGAGCCAATAAATTTTAGAGCAAGGCATACCACGCAAATTCTCCAGCAACGCAGGAACATAGCCCTGAACGTCAATATACAGACTACCCAAGGTCACACCTAACACATAAACCCATCTCAAAACTCATTACTAGGCACTCCATTGCTCTCCAAAGAGAAGAAATCAAGATTCACGCACCAGAACACTGACGCAAGCTTCGCTAATCAGGAAACCTTGACAAGCCAATCGTCTAACCCCACCCACTGGGTAAAACCTCCACAATAAAAAGGAACCACAGACCTCCAGAATACAGAAAGCCCACTCCAGACACAGCAATCTAAACAAGATGAAAAGGCAAAGAAATACCCAACAGGTAAAGGAACATGAAAAAACTCCACCAAGTCAAACAAAAGAGGAGGAGATAGGGAATCTACCTGAAAAAGAATTTAGAATAATGATAATAAAAATGATCCAAAATCTTGAAAGCAAAATGGAGTTACAGATAAATAGCCTGGAGACAAAGATTGAAAAGATGCAAGAAATGTTTAATAAAGACCTAGAAGAAATAAAAAAGAGTCAATTAAAAATGAATAATGCAATGAATGAGATCAAAAACACTCTGGAGGGAACCAAGAGTAGAATAACGGAGACAGAAGATAGGATAAGTGAGGTAGAAGATAGAATGGGGGAAACAAATGAAGCAGAGAGGAAAAAAGAAAAAAGGATCAAAAGAAATGAGGACAACCTTAGGGACCTCTGGGACAATGTGAAACGCCCCAATATTCGAATCATAGGAGTCCCAGAAGAAGAAGACAAAAAGAAAGGCCATGAGAAAATACTCGAGGAGATAATAGCTGAAAACTTCCCTAAAATGGGGAAGGAAATAGCCACCCAAGTCCAAGAAACCCAGAGAGTCCCAAACAGGATAAACCCAAGGTGAAACACCCCAAGACACATATTAATCAAATTAACAAAGATCAAACACAAAGAACAAATACTAAAAGCTGCAAGGGAGAAGCAACAAATAACACACAAAGGGATTCCCATAAGGATAACAGCTGATCTATCAGTAGAAACCCTCCAGGCCAGAAGGGAATGGCAGGACATACTGAAAGTAATGAAAGAGAATAACCTACAACCTAGATTACTGTACCCAGCAAGGATCTCATTCAGATATGAAGGAGAATTCAAAAGCTTTGCAGACAAGCAAAAGCTGAGAGAATTCAGCACCACCAAACCAGCTCTTCAACAAATGCTAAAGGATCTTCTCTAGACAGGAAATGCAGAAAGGTTGAATAAACGTGAACCCAAAACAACAAAGTAAATGGCAACGGGTCCACACCTATCAATAATTACCTTAAATGTAAATGGGTTGAATGCCCCAACCAAAAGACAAAGATTGGCTGAATGGATACAAAAACAAGACCCCTATATATGCTGTCTACAAGAGACCCACCTCAAAACCAGAGACACATACAGACTAAAAGTGAAGGGCTGGAAAAAAATATTTCATGCAAACGGAAACCAAAAGAAAGCAGGAGTCGCAATACTCATATCAGATAAAATAGACTTTCAAATAAAGGATGTGAAAAGAGACAAAGAAGGACACTACATAATGATCAAAGGATCAATCCAAGAAGAAGCTATAACAATTATAAATATATATGCACCCAACATAGGAGCACCGCAATATGTACGCCAAATGCTAACGAGTATGAAAGAGGAAATTAATAGTAACACAATAATAGTGGGAGACTTTAATACTCCACTCACAACTATGGATAGATCAACTAAACAGAAAATCAATAAGGAAACACAAACCTTAAATGATACAATGGACCAGCTAGACCTAGTTGATATCTATAGGACATTTCACCCCAAAACAATCAACTTCACCTTTTTCTCAAGCGCACACGGAACCTTCTCCAGAATAGATCACATCCTGGGCCATAAATCTGGTCTTGGAAAACTAAAAAAAATTGAAATCATTCCAGTCATCTTTTCTGACCACAGTGCAGTAAGATTAGATCTCAATTACAGGAAAAAAATGTTAAAAATTCAAACATATGGAGGCTAAATAACACGCTTCTGAATAACCAACAAATCATAGAAGAAATCAAAAAAGAAATCAAAATATGTATAGAAATGAATGAAAATGAAAGCACAACAACCCAAAACCTATGGGACACTGTAAAAGCAATGCTAAGGGGAAGGTTCGTAGCATTACAGGCTTACATCAAGAAACAAGAAAAAAGCCAAATAAATAACCTAACTCTACACCTAAAGCAATTAGAGAAGGAAGAAATGAA
Organism: Muntiacus reevesi; assembly: GCF_963930625.1. Lineage (NCBI taxonomy): Eukaryota > Metazoa > Chordata > Mammalia > Artiodactyla > Cervidae > Muntiacus > Muntiacus reevesi. The sequence continues at coordinate 81,855,832 of NC_089254.1, read as the reverse complement.
GAACCCCAGGGTTAGCAGAAGGAAAGAAATCTTAAAAATTAGGGCAGAAATAAATGCAAAAGAAACTAAAGAGACCATAGCAAAAATCAACAAAGCTAAAAGCTGGTTTTTTGAAAAAATAAACAAAATTGACAAACCATTAGCAAGACTCATTAAGAAACAAAGAGAGAAGAACCAAATTAACAAAATAAGAAATGAAAAGGGTGAGATCACAACAGACAACACTGAAATCCAAAGGATCATAAGAGACTACTACCAGCAGCTCTATGCCAATAAAATGGACAACTTGGGTGAAATGGACAAATTCTTAGAAAAGTATAACTTTCCAAAACTGAACCAGGAAGAAATAGAAGATCTTAACAGAACCATCACAAGCAAGGAAATCAAAACTGTAATCAAAAATCTTCCAGCAAACAAAAGCCCAGGACCAGATGGCTTCACAGCTGAATTCTACCAAAAATTTAGAGAAGAGCTAACACCTATCTTACTCAAACTCTTCCAGAAAATTGTAGATGAAGGTAAACTTCCAAACTCATTCTATGAGGCCACCATCACCCTAATTCCAAAACCAGACAAAGATGCCACAAAAAAAGAAAACTACAGGCCAATATCACTGATGAACATAGATGCAAAAATCCTTAACAAAATTCTAGCAAACAGAATCCAACAACATATTAAAAAAATCATACACCATGACCAAGTGGGCTTTATCCCAGGAATGCAAGGATTCTTTAATATCCGCAAATCGATCAACATAATACACCACATTAACAAATTGGAAGATAAAAACCATATGATTATCTGAATAGATGCAGAGAAAGCCTTTGACAAAATTCAACACTCATTTATGATTAAAACTCTCCAGAAAGCAGGAATAGAAGGAACATACCTCAACATAATAAAAGCTATATATGACAAACCCACAGCAAGCATCACCCTCAATGGTGAAAAATTGAAAGCATTTCCTCTGAAATCAGGAACAAGACAAGGATGCCCACTCTCACCACTACTATTCAACATAGTGTTGGAAGTTTTGGCCACAGCAATCAGAGCAGAAAAAGACGTAAAAGGAATCCAGATAGGAAGAGAAGAAGTGAAACTCTCGCTGTTTGCAGATGACATGATCCTCTACATAGAAAACCCTAAAGATTCTTCCAGAAAATTACTAGAGCTAATCAATGAATATAGTAAAGTTGCAGGATATAAAATTAACACACAGAAATCCCTTGCATTCCTATATACTAACAATGAAAAAACAGAAATAGAAATTAAGGAAACAATACCATTCACCATTTCAACAAAAAGAATAAAATACTTAGGAGTATATATACCTAAAGAAACAAAAGACCTATACACAGAAAACTATAAAACATTGATGAAAGAAATCAAAGAGGACACAAACAGATGGAGAAACATACCATGTTCATGGATTGGAAGAATCAATATTGTCAAAATGGCTATTCTACCCAAAGCAATCTATAGATTCAATGCAATCCCTATCAAGCTACCAACGGTATTTTTCACAGAACTAGAACAAATAATTTCACAATTTGTATGGAAATACAAAAAACCTCGAATAGCCAAAGTAATCTTGAGAAAGAAGAATGGAACTGGAGGAATCAACCTGCCTGACTTCAGACTCTACTACAAAGCCACAGTCATCAAGACAGTATGGTACTGGCACAAAGACAGAAATATAGATCAATGGAACAGAACAGAAAGCCCAGAGATAAATCCACGAACCTATGGACACCTCATCTTTGACAAAGGAGGCAAGGATATACAATGGAAAAAAGACAATCTCTTTAACAAGTGGTGCTGGGAAAACTGGTCAACCACTTGTAAAAGAACGAAACTAGAACACTTTCTAACACCATACACAAAAATAAACTCAAAATGGATTAAAGATCTAAATGTAAGACCAGAAACTATAAAACTCCTAGAGGAGAACATAGGCAAAACACTCTCTGACATAAATCACAGCAAGATCTTCTATGACCCACCTCCCAGAATATTGGAAATAAAAGCAAAAATAAACAAATGGGACCTAATGAAACTTAAAAACTTTTGCACAACAAAGGAAACTATAAGTAAGGTGAAAAGACAGCCCTCAGATTGGGAGAAAATAATAGCAAATGAGGAAACAGAGAAAGGATTAATCTCAAAAATATACAAGCAACTCCTGAAGCTCAATTCCAGAAAAATAAATGACCCAATCAAAAAATGGGCCAAAGAACTAAACAGACATTTCTCCAAAGAAGACATACAGATGGCTAACAAACACATGAAAAGATGCTCCACATCGCTCATTATCAGAGAAATGCAAATCAAAACCACAATGAGGTACCATTACACGCCAGTCAGGATGGCTGCTATCCAAAAGTCTACAAGCAATAAATGCTGGAGAGGGTGTGGAGAAAAGGGAACCCTCTTACACTGTTGGTGGGAATGCAAACTAGTACAGCCACTATGGAAAACAGTGTGGAGATTTCTTAAAAAACTGGAAATAGAACTGCCATATGACCCAGCAATTCCACTTCTGGGCATACACACAGAGGAATCCAGATCTGAAAGAGACACGTGCACCCCAATGTTCATCACAGCACTGTTTCTAATAGCCAGGACATGGAAGCAACCTAGATGCCCATCAGCAGATGAATGGATAAGGAAGCTGTGGTGCATATACACCATGGAATATTACTCAGCCATTAAAAAGAATTCATTTGAACCAGTTCTAATGAGATGGATGAAACTGGAGCCCATTATACAGAGTGAGGTGAGCCAGAAAGATAAAGAACATTACAGTATACTAACACATATATATGGAATTTAGAAAGATGGTAACGATGGCCCTATATGCAGGGCAGAAGAAGAGACGCAGAAGTACAGAACAGACTTTTGAACTCTGTGGGAGAACGTGAGGGTGGGATGTTTCGAAAGAACAGCATGTATATTATCTGTGGTGAAACAGACCACCAGCCCAGGTGGGAGGCATGAGTTAAGTGCTCGGGCCTGTTGGGCTGGGAAGATCCAGAGGAATCGGGTGGAGAGGGAGGTGGGAGGGGGGACCGGGATGGGGAATTCGTGTAACTCTATGGCTGATTCACATCAATGTATGACAAAACCCCCTGAAAAATTTAAAAAAAAAAATAATAATTAAAAATAAATAAATAAATAAAAATGTTACTATTCACAGGTGCTGCTGTATCACCCTGATGCTTTGCAAATAGGCAAGTCTCCTAGTGTACAAGTATAGAGGTTGGAAGTGACATTCCTAAGGAATACAAGAGCCCCTCTTTTTTTTTAATTAAAAAAAACAAAACAAAACCCTTTTTATTTTGTATTGGTGTACAGCCCATTAACAATGTTGTGACAGCTTCAGGTGAACTGTGAAGGGACTCAGCCATACACATACATGTATCCATTCTCCCCCAAACTCCCCTCCCACCCAGGCTGCCACATAACATAGAGCAGAGTTCCATGTGTATCACGGCAGGTCCTTGTTGGTTATCCATTTTAAACACAGCAGAATGTACATGTTCATTCCAAAATCCCTAACTATCCCCTCTCCCCAATCCCTCCACTGGCAACCAAAAGTTCGTTCTCTAAGTCTGAGTAAGAGTCCCCTTTTAAACATACCAGGTAAGAGGTTGTTCTCTTTGAAATGATGACCAGTTATCATTCCACTTGTGAGCCCTTCTATTTATTAAAAAAATGTGCTTTGATATTCCCCATGATTGAAAAGTTAGTGCTAAATCCCTATGTGAATATATATATACACACACACATATATATATATATACATATGATTACCTCAAATAAAATGGATAAAGCTCTTAACTTCCCTTTTCCTTTAATTGCTTCTTCAAAACTTGAAAATCGGTCTGCATCAAAGCAGTAGATCTGCATCTATAAACATAACATTGATGGCTTTATTACATACAAAGACTTCACAAAAACTTCAGCAAAAAGACAATAAAACAATTAAATAATTTGTCAGTTCAATAAATTCAATTTGAGACATTTTATAAATAATTCTATATTTTGTAAATTTTCAAAATATTTTATTAATTACATGTATACAAAACTACATTTACTATCAATTACCCTTCAACAAAGAACGAAATACAAAGTTAGACAGATCTAGACCTGAAATTACCACTTTGAGATTGAGCAATTTTCAAATGTAATAAATTTATTTTACTCTAATTTTTTTGGCTGTACTTTGAGCGGTTTGCAGGATCTTAGTTCTCCGACCAGGGACTGAAGCTTCATCTTTGGCAGTGAAAGTACAAAGTCCTACTCCCTGGACTATCAGGGAATTTCCAAATATAATAAATAATCAGATGCTATTTTAACTATTTTGATGGAATTCTTTCAAATATGGTTTCAATCTTCCTTGAATGGATGTGACTTACTTGATGGTCTGAGTTACCAGTTTTGGATATTACTGTCTTGAGCTCTACTAAGAGTGAAACCCTCAAGGAATCTCTGCTTCTACCTAAAAAATACCTGAATTCCTTATCTCAAGTCTCTCCTCCTGCTGTGAGGTTATGTGTGTTAGTCGCTCAGTCATGCCTGACCCTGTGATCCCATGGGCTCCCACGGGTTCACCAGGCTCCTCTGTCTGTGAAATTCCCCAGGCAAGAATACTGGAGCGGGTCGCCATGTCCTTCTCTAGGCATCTTCCTGACCCAAGGATCGAACCCAGGTCTCCCACACTGCAGGCAGAATCTTTACTATCAGAACCAGCTTGTCAATCCATACATCTATGATAGCCCTCACTCTCTGATAGGTTGATGTTCCTCGTGTCACGGGCTTGGAAATTAGATAACTCAGGTAGTTTAGAGATGTAACTAAGGGAAGAACAGAACCCTCAGAGATGATGAACGTAACGTGAGGGCTGTGATCAGAGAAATAGTTGGGTGTGCAGCAGAAGAAAGCCGTGACTCCTGTCTTGGGTGGTCAGCAAAACCTTTCAGCCACCCTGAAGCATGAATGATTTTAAAGCTGGCAAATGAGAAGGCAGAAGAGAAAAATGTGTGTTCAAGTCAGAGGGTCCAGCTAGGAAAAGCCTGCAGGCAAGAAAGTATGAGAAGTGTGGGAAACTGAAAGTGTGTTAGGATTTCAGCTGAGCACATGTGAGAAGAGAAGAGAGAGATGAGACTGGAGAAGCGGGCAGGGGTCACAGCAAGAAGGAGTGTGAGGTAGCCAGCCCCAGCAGTCTGGGCTGGAGGGCAATAGAAAGTCCTTGATGGGAAGGCAGGGCTAAGGGGTAGGGGGGCCAGTGCAAGGGATTAAGACTGCAGAGAAGCTAGCTTCAGGGACTTACACATCCAAGTAAGAGACTAAGATGATTGGAACCTTTTTCTGACCTCCCACATCATTTAGGGGCAGAACTGAGGAGGTGATTATAGGATGTGAAAGGCCAGAAGAAAACAGCAAATCAAGGATACCCTCTAGTTTCTCCGCTTGCACAATTATTTTTTAATATTTCAGTATATTATTTTATTTGAGAATGACCTAGCTATTCAATAAACTTCCATCACTTAATTTAGCGCAACTCAAGAAACCAAAATCTGGAGAGACAATTTATTATTTTTTATTTTTTCTTGGAGTATAGTTGCTCCTGCTTCCACAATTATATGGTGATTGTTTTAAAAAAATAAACAACAGGGAGTTCCCTGATGGTTCAGTGATTAGGATTCAGGGCTTTCACTGCTGTGGGCTTCAGTTCGATCCCCAGCTGAAGAACCAAGATTCTGCAAAATACATGGTTTGGCTAAATAAATAAATAAATAAAATAAAACCCATTAATGTTTAAAAATTAAATAAAAAGAAACAACAAATGACATCTCAGAGATGATTTGACGGGCTTCTAAATAAGAAAAATACATGAGGTTTAGTACACAGATTCTGTACAATTTATTTTACTGAATCATGGCTTGTGTTATTTTTAGGGTTTTCTTGATTTTCACCTTTATTCTAAGGAGTACTGTGAGAGAGCTAAACTCTTAGAATTGAGAATGTTACCTGTTTAATGAGTTGATTTTCATATTTCTGACAGACAAAATTTGATGAATATACTTTTCTTTAAGGATATTTAAGAAATTATAAGCCACATATTTGAATATGCTTATCCACATTAATTTTTAATCCTTCATTAAATAACTAACTCATTTTATTTTTATTATCAATAACTGCTTTGAATTATAAAAGTAAAAATACAACTTTAACACAGGTGCTCTAGAAAATATGGGAATTTTAAAGGAGAAAAGGTAATAATGCCATCACCCAGAGAAAACTACAATTAATGTTTTCTTGGTTTCCTTCAATTATTTTTACAATAGCAATAATTCAATCTTTTATTTAATCCTCCTAATAACTTTATAGAGAAGTGTTATAAGACGTCAGTTTCACAGATGAGAAGCAGATGCTTAGGGAAATTAAATAATTCATACAATGTCATGTCATATAACTACTAACTAAATGTGAAGTCAATATTCAAGCCTTGTCGGTTTGACTCAGACTCTGTACTCTCTCTCTGCCATTAATTAGTTTCATGCTTTACAAAATTTAGAATAATAACACTGTATATACTATTTTACCTTCTGCTTTTTAAAAGCATTCACAGCTTATGATGAACCTTTTCTGTTAAATAAATAATTCTAAAACAGGATTTTTACAAGCTCTATAATAATCCATTGTAATGTAATCATTTCCTTTTGTTTCAACTTTTATTATTGTAAATAAGTCTTTGCCTCCAAATTTTTGAGTATGTCCTTAATTATTCTTTAGACTAAATTGCTATAAATTGAAATGTAAGTATTGAGAATAAAACGTCTAAAGTTATTGATAAGAACAAGTGAAATGCTTGTTCTTTCAAGCATTTGTTCATTCAAGCACTCCCAGAAAGTCTTACCAATTTATACCTTCTCCAGACGTGTGTGTAAATGTTCACATATTTCATTGTATGTTACTATGCATTATATTTATTTGCTGATTTTAAATTTGAAACATTTTCTCACTTTAATTTGAAGTTTCTTGATTTTCTAGGATGTTGATGAAGTTTCCCCCTTTTTCCCTAATGGGCTATGGAAAGAATTTCATTCATTCATTCACTCATCAATATTTACTAATCATCTAATAATATAATGTGACACTCAGCATTACTAGAAAGTGGAAAATCAACTGTAGATCTTATACAGCTCAGACCAGAGAGAAATGCAGATATTAACCAAGTAAACAAAACATAACTGTATAAATTACAAAGTTACATTATAAAGTAATCAAATTATATGTTAAATGAAATCCCAGTGACTTAGAAAATGAAATAGTAACTAGTTGGACTACTGACTTACCTCTAGTGGAAACTTTTGCCCTTCTAAACTATGTTCTGATCCATCAGATGACATATTGCATTTTCCCCAGTGAAAAGCTATCTTGCTTGCTTTGAACACTGTTTCTGAAACCCCTCCACTGAGACGGTAGTCATTAGTGAGATTAATTTCCACTTGAAAAAAAAAACAAACAATAAATTGACATCTAAGTTTCTGAAAATAAAAATTACAAATTTAAATTTTCTTCTATTAAGGTATATTAAGAACATAATTTATTTGATAAATTAAAAAAATAAGCTACAATTTTGAAAGCTGAACTTGTAACTGCATAATACACTTAATGTACCCTATTGCCACAAGTGTAAAATAAATCCAAGACCTTAACTGCCATACAACACTTAAAGCAAGAGACAAGCAGTTCACCTACTCTGTTCGCTATCCTCCATCTTGTTTGGTGTCCAAAGCCCTGCTCCCCAACACCTCACATGGTGGTGAGCGGACAGCTAAAGGGAGAAAGGAACAGAAGACTGGAAAGGAAAGGTCTTTTCTCCAACCTTCTCATGTTCCTGTTTCTATTCCTTATCAAGCTGCTGCTGCTTTTGTCCCATCTCCTTATGTTTCCAAGCATCACCCCAGGCTTCATCAAGCTTCAGAATTTCTGTCCTAGACTGTGGCAAGGAAGGCGGGAGACCTTTTCCTTTTGAAGGGGTTTTAGCCATCTCGTGTTTGAACCCTCGCTGGCAAGTCTCAGAATCTTAAACTCTATTTGAGATCCGTAGCAGATACCATCTACTATCTGTATTTTAGGAGTCATCTGGGGATTAATGATTCTCTTGAGAGTTTAATGCATGATTTCAATGCCTCTCAGTCAGATTTAAATAGTCTTTGTTTCAATAGGCAGAAATCACTTTTGGCATTTGGAACTGAATCCAACATACTGAGCAGTGTAAATGACTTCTGAGTAAAACATAATTAATTTCTAGGCTGCGTTTTTTTTTTTTTCCAGCAGACACCAGCTAGTTCGAAATATATATTTTTATGAATAATAACAATAGCAACAAACAACAACAATAATGGTCTGCATTCATTTATCACTTATGACATGACAGGCATTACATTACTTTACATGTATTAAATATTTGATCCCACACAATGGAAGATGATACCATTACAATCCCTATTTTGCAAGATAAGGAAATTGGTCACAGCAAGGTTAAAGAATTTGCTCAAGGTTCCACACTGTGCTTTAAATGGCCAGAATTGAACCTAGGAAGTGTGGCTCTAAAGATCAAGTGCTTGACCACAATCCACTAAGAAAAATGAAGCGGAGATTACATGCTTTACTTCTTTGTAACATCCACTAAAACTGGTGATTAAAATGTCTAACATTTAGGACAATATACTATTATATATTTAATTAATAATACATTATCAGTTCAGTTCAGTCGCTCAGTCGTGTCCGACTCTTAGCGACCCCATGAACCGCAGCACGCCAGGCCTCTTATTACATATAAAATTATTCATTCAACAAATACTTATTGACTGCTTATTATTTGTCAAGCACTGATCCAGAAAAATTCCTACCTTCACAGGATTTAAATTACCATATTCACACAATTATATTAGCAAAATATGGAAAATAGAGAAAAATATCACATACAATAAAATCACCCCAACACGGCTACTACTATAGTGAATATTTTAGCTAATCTTTTCCCCATGAGTATATTTGCTTTTACATAACTTGTTGATAAACATACAATTTCATTTAAAATATAACATCAGAAAAAAATGTTCACTTTTGTAAACTTTTGTTTATTTGTTGCTTACTGGAATTTTTGACATTATATTTTGCATACTAAGAAAAAAAACTTTATTAGAGAGTGCTTCCTAAGTATAGCATATAATTTAAAACTTTCTATCTAGAAGGACCAATACTTTCTTAAAATTCAATTATAGTAGATTGCTTTTTTCACATCCAAATATTGAACATAACATACAACTGAGTAGAAAAGATCAAATAAAATGCCCAAGAAAAAGAAATTCTGATTGACTAAGTGACTAACCAGTGATAGAGTTATTAAGTTAATTAGCTATATATTATGTTATCTTTATCAGCTCTTCCTGTGGAGGCATCTTTATTGCTATATTACTAGAGAACATTATGACTTTGGCTATTTAATTTTTGTACACATTTCAAAAGGTCTAAACTTCCAATTTTCTATTTGATTTCTTGTACCTATAGTTTCTATCCAGTTCATACTACATCATTCAAAGAAAAATATAATGGAAATAATCTAAACACACTCTAAGTCTGATAAACATATTAAAATCAGAAATAAAATGCAAGTATTTTACCTGTTTTCCCAGTGTTATGAATGAATGTGTTTTCCAAAGATGTTTTATCCCAATCCTGAAATTTAAGTTTCTTAAGATTCACATTTACTTGTGTAAGATCTTCATCAATATTGATAGGAGACTGTTTGGGGCTATTACATGTTGGATATTTCTTTCCCCAATTTTTTTGATTCAATGCTCCTAGGGGAAAAAATGGCAATAAGTTTGGTTTTTAAATAATTATGCAAAAGCTAAATTTTATGTTTATAAAGTAGTTAATGTTACATAAAAATAGACACAACATTGGGAAAAATTGAGACATCTTTAAACCAATTCTTAAAAACAATTACAATTGGTCCTCTGTATTCACGGGATTCACAACTGCAAATTCAACAAACTTCAGAGCAAAAATATTTGGGAAAAAATTCCAGAATGTTCCAAGGAAACTTTAATTTGCCAAATGTTGACAACTATTTACGTAGCATTTACATTGCATATGCAACTGTTTACACAGCATTTACATTGTGTTCAGTTCAGTTCAGCCCCTCAGTCCTGTCCTACTCGTTGTGACCCCATGAACTGCAGCACTCCAGGCCTCCCTGTCCATCACCAACTCCCGCAGTTTACTCAAACTCATGTCCATTGAGTCGGTGATTCCATCCAGCCATCTCATCCTCTGTCCTCCCCTTCTACTCCTGCCTTCCATCTTTCCCAGCATCAGGGTCTTTTCAAACAAGTCAGTTTTTCACATCAGCTGGCCAAAGTATTGGAGTTTCAGCTTCAACATCAGTCCTTCTAATGAACACTCAGGACTGATCTTTAGGATGAACTGGTTGGATCTCCTTGCAGTCCAAGGGACTCTCAAGCGTCTTCTCCAACACCACAGTTCAAAAGCATCAATTCTTCTGTGCTCAGCTTTCTTTATATTTCAGCTCTCACATCCATATATGATTACTGGAAAAACCATAGCCTTGACTAGATGGACCTTTGCTGACAAAGTAATGTCTCTGCTTTGTAATATGCTGTCTGGGTTGGTCATAACTTTCCTTCCAAGGAGTAAGCGTCTATTAATTTCATGGCTGCAGTCACCATTTGCAGTGATTTTGGGCCCCCCAAAATAAAGTCTGCCACTGTTTCCACTGTTTCCCCATCTATTTGCCATGAAGTGATGGGACCAGATGCCATGATCTTAGTTTTCAGAATGTTGAGCTTTAAGCCAACGTTCTCACTCTCATCTTTCACTTTCATCAAGAGGTTCTTTAGTTCTTCTTCGCTTTCTGCCATAAGGGTGGTGTCACCTGCATATCTGAGGCTATTGATATTTCTCCCAGCAATCTTTATCCCAGCTTCTGCTTCTCCCAGCCCAGCATTTCTCATGATATACTCTGCATATAAGTTAAAAAAGCAGGGTGACAAGATACAGCCTTGACGTACTCCTTTTCGTGTTTGGAACCAGTCTGCTGTTCCATGTCTAGTTCTAACTGCGCTTCCTGACCTGCATACAGGTTTCTCAGGAGGCAGGTCAGGTGGTCTGGTATTCCCATCTCTTTCACACTTTTCCACAGTTTGTTGTGATCCACACAGTCAAAGGTTTTAGCATAGTCAATAAAGCAGAAATAGATGTTTTTCTGAAACTCTCTTGCTTTTTCAGTGATCCAGCGGATGTTGGCAATTTGATCTCTGGTTCCTCTGCCTTTTCTAAAACCAGCTTGAACATTTGGAAGTTCACGGTTCACGTATTGCTGAAGCCTGGCTTGGAGAATTTTGAGCATTACTTTGCTAGAGTTTGAGATGAGTGCAATTGTGTGGTCATCTGAATGTCCTTTGGCGTTGCCTTTCTTTGGGATTGGAATGAAAACTGACCTTTTCCAATCCTGTGGCCACTGCTGAGTTTTCCAAATTTGCTGGCATATTGAGTGCAGCACTTTCACAGCATCATCTTTTAGGACTTGAAATAGCTCAACTGGAATTCCATCACCTCCACTAGCTGTGTTTTTAGTGATGCTTCCTAAGGCCCACTTGACTTCACATTCCAGGAAGTCTGGCTCTAGGTGAGTGATCCCACCATCGTGATTATCTGGGTCATGAAGATGTTTTTTGTACAGTTCTTCTGTGTATTCTTGCCACCTCTTCTTGATATCTTCTGCTTCTGTTAGTTCCCTACCATTCTATCCTTTATTGAGCCCATCTTTGCATGAAATGTTCCCTTGGTATCTCTAATTTTCTTGAAGAGATCTCTAGTCTTTCCCATCCTATTGTTTTCCTCTATTTCTTTGCACTGATCATTGAGGAAGGCTTTCTTATCTCTTCTTGCTATTCTTGGGAACTCTGCATTCAAATGGGTATATCTTTCCTTTTCTCCTTTTTTTTTTTTTTTTGCTTCTCTTCTTTTCACAGCTATCTGTAAGGCCTCCTCAGCCTTTTTTTTTTTTTTTTTTTTTTTGCCTTTCTTTTTCTTGAGGATGGTCTTGATCCCCGTCTCCTGTACAATGTGAGCCCCATTGTATTAGCTATTATAAATAATCTAGAGATGATCTGAAGACTATGGAAGCATGTATATAGGTGATATGAAAATAGTATACCATTTTATATAAGGGACTCACACATCCACAAATTTTGGTATCTGAAGGAATCCTGGAACAATCCCTCTCTGATATTGAGAAACAACCAGATTCCTAGATTTAGATTCTGGGTTTTAATATGGTACACCATAAGAACAAGAGAAGTGGTCAACAAGACCCTTGTTTAGCCATCACACTCTTACAAATCCACAGAAAATCAATTTGTCTTATTGGATGTTAGCTTAAAACATGTCCAGTTGATAGGAGTTAGATTCTGATCTGACTTCCTTAGCACTCTCCATGGTGTGAAGGTGGGAGGCTATAGACTGCGTGTCATCCCAGCCATTGACTGATTTGGCTTAATTTCCATCTCTGTGTGTGTTGTGTATTAATCGCTCAGTCGTGTCCGACTCTGCAATCCCATGAACTGTAGCCCACCAGGCTCCTCTGTCCATGAAATTCTCCAGGCAAGAATACTAGAGTAGATAGTCATTCCCTTCTCCAGGGGATCTTCCCGACCCAGGGGTCAAACCCCAGTCTCCTGCATTGCAGGCAGATTCTTTACCATCTGAACCACCAGGGAAGCCCAAATTTCCACCTGCTCAGGGTCTTATTTATAAAAACGTAATCATCTAGGCTATCTTTGAAATATCTCTTTCTTTTCCTTCTCTCTCTTCTTTTTTTCTGGTCATAAAACTTAACAGATTTTATTATTTACCAAGAAGACAAATAAAACAGGGCTTTCCAGAATTTTGTTTACCGTAAAGTGAATTTTCATCTGTTCCACAGAATGAACAGTCCTCTCAACCAAAATTGCCCTGTAATGCCTTTATTTCAACACTACCTGAAGCCATAAACCATCTCTCATAACCTTACCTCACTGGATATCAACTGAGCTAAGTACCCACGCAGTGCTAAGAATGGGTATGTCTTATTTAATGTTCATTTATTAAAATACATGAAATGTTGCGGATCCAAGTCTCAACCTATTCTCTGGCTAAACTCTAGCATTCCACAGTCAGTCATGAAAGGGCAGGTAGCAGCGCCATTTTCAGCTTCTTCCTTTCAAATGGTTTTCTTTTTGAACATGAGTATGGGTAAGGCCAAGATTTTAAACGATTGATGTTCAGAGAAATTATAAGAAAACATACCATCCATACAACTCTAGTCTTTACCATCTTTCTGGGATAAGGGAATCAGTGAGGATGACTTTCATGCAAGCTGTCATAGTGTGCTAAAGCTCATTTTGCATAATTTAACCCAGGAAAGAAATAATAATTAATCACACCATGGAATTGCCTGCATAGCCTGGAAAAATTAGGCAGTTCATCTCCTAGTGAGGGATTCACCAGAATCAATAATAGGTGTTGAAAACTTATTTTGTTTTAAAATCTTAGCTCTCAGCTTAGAGATTGCTTGAATACAATATGCTTTAAATATGCATAGTGATGCACATTTTGGCTTCTAGGAACAGCTTTAAAGAACTGAGTAATACTACTATGTTAATTTCACTGTAAAGAACATTGGCATGGAGACAAGAAAGCATTGCTTGTTTTACTCATGTCACTGTAAGAGAAACAAGAGAGAGAAACTGCGGTAGGAATCAATAAAGCCCTTGCTATTGCTTTAATTTTTAAAAACAGTACAATAAATTCTGAGCACACTTAGGAAGAGTCTTATAGTTGTGATGCATAGAAACACAAAATTTTAAGTCTCTAGTAACACTGAATATGATTTATAACCTGTTTTGTCCATAATATCTGTGCTCATCTTTATGTGGATTCTAACTTAGCACATCCAAAACTGAACACTTGATTTCTGTCCTACAAGTGCCTCCTACGTTCACTGTCATTCCTAAACATAGAAGTCACCCTAGTGCCTCTGTTTCCTCCTCAGTAAGCCCTTTGGGTTCTACCTTCAAAATATTTCCTTATAGGTCATTTCTCATCTCCACTGTTAGCGCCCAAGTCCAAGCTACCCTCATTTCTGGCCTGTAAGTCTTGCTGCTCCACAAGCCGCATCACCATCAACTAGGAGATCCTTAGGAGAGTCAGGTCTCCACTGCAGCCTCACCGAGTCAGAATCTACATTTTAACACAATCTGCAGGAGATTCATAAACACATTAAATTTTGACAAACAATGACTTAGACATATCCAGCAGTCATGTATGGATGTGAGAGATGGACCATAAAGAAGGCTAAATACTGAAGAATTGATGTTTTCAAACTGTGGTGGTGAAGAATACTCTTAAGAGTCCCTTGGACAACAAGGAGATCAAATCAGTCAATCTTAAAGGAGATCAGTCCTGAATATTCACTGGAAGGACTAAAGCTGAAGCTGAAGCTCCAATACTTTGGCCACCTGGTGAAAAGAGCTGACTCACTGGAGAAAGACCCTGATGCTGGGAAAGATTGAAGGTAGGAGAAGGGGAGGGCGACAGAGGATGAGATGGTTGGATGGCATCATAGACTCAATGGGCATGAGTTTGAACAAACTCTGGAAGACAGGGAAGGACAAGGAAGCCTGGCATGCTGCAGTCCATGGGGTCACAAAGAGTCGGACATGACTTAGCAACTAAACAACAATAAAGTGCCCCATGTCTACCATGAGATAATACATACAGGTTAAGCTACTACATTTGTTGTAATTCACTGTGTGGCATAAAAAAACTAATGCAATCTGTAGCTAGTCATCTTTTAAAACACATATTAGATTATGCATAACTCCTTGACTTAGGTCCTTCCAATGCCTTTTCAAATTAGAATATAATATACAGACTCTCCCAGGGCTGACAGACCCTGTATGATGTCACCAGTCACATCCACTCGGATCTCATTTTCTGCCACTCTGTGGTGATGACTCTCTATTCCAGCCATACTGACTCCTTTTCTGTTCCTTAAGCATGAGAAGCCTCAGGGCTTGCCACTTGCTGCCACTCACTCTTTCTGGAATCTTCTGCCCCATTTGTCCACAAGGCTTCTTTTGATCAGGTCTCTGCCCAAATGTATCTCTTTAGAGAGAGGCTTTCTCTGAACAATCTGTATAAAATACACTTCCCTTCCTCAGTAATTCTCAATCACTTCTCCTTATTTTATTTTTCTTCTCCTAAGTTAGTAATTGGGGCTTCCTAATTGCGCTACGGAGAAGGCAATGGCACCCCACTCCAGTACTCTTGCCTGGAAAGTCCCATGGATGGAGGAGCCTGGTAGGCTGTGGTCCATGGGGTCGCTAAGGGCCGGACACGACTGAGCGACTTCACTTTCACTTTTCACTTTCATGCATTGGAGAAGGAAATGGCAACCCACTCCAGTGTTCTTGCCTGGAGAATCCCAGGGATGGGGGAGCCTGGTGGGCTGCCGTCTATGGGGTTGCACAGAGTCAGGCATGACCGAAGTGACTTAGCAGCAGCAGGTTGCAAGTGGTTAAAGAATCTGCCTGCCAATACAGAAGACATAAGAGATGTGGGTTCGATCCCTGGGTGGGGAAGATTGCCGGGAGAAAGGCATGGCAACCCACTCCAGTATTCTTGCCTGGAGAATCGCATGGACAGAGGAGTTTGATGGGCTATAATAGTTCATGAGGTCACAAAGAGTCGGACATGACTGAAGCAACAGCACAGCACAAGATACTAATTATTATGTTTATTTATTTGTTTCCACAATCTAGCATCTAGAGAAAAGCCTGGCACATGGTAGGTATTTAATAAATGTTTGTTGAATGACTGAATCAGACAAAAAAATGTTAAATGTCTTTTGTTTTATTAGTCTGAGCTCACAGGGGTCTAACATAGGATGACAATAAGAAAAAAGAAAGAAAGAAAACTGACCAACTAAAGATCATTTCTAAATTCAACTGCAGGCCACATCTACCTGTCTGTTATATGACAATTGTGTTGAGCAGTCCCCACTCAACTTCTGCTAAAGTATCTCAAGAAAGATCTGATGTCCAAACTGTGCGCTGTCTGACAGTAAATGATCCTGAGTCACTGGATTATGTTTGAAGTGCACCAAATGACTATATTGAGTATGGACTCAATTTAAATCACCTACTAGCTCATCATGCCAACTATAGCATAGGTTCTGGAAGCCTCCTTAATTTCTGTGATTAAAAGACAAAAGAGTTAGAATAGGGAAAAGAAATTTTTCAGTGAAAAGGCTGTAAAACAGAAAAAGTCCAAAAATATAAGACCTTGATATTCTTTTTGCAATGGACTCTGAAAAAAGGATGTTTCAGATACTCATAAGTAGAAATCCAGGGAAAGAAAACTGTGTTAAAATTGTGCACAAGGATGAAATACAAATCAAAGAAGCATTAAATACACTTTAGCTGTTTTGATAATGAAGCAATATTTAACCCTATGCTTAAATATTATTTTTAAAAGTCCCAAATTAATGTTTTTAATTTTGCAGTTGGAGGCCGAAGTCCCTATAGTAATTAAAGCCAGGATGATGTATCCAAGAAAGCAGGTGTACAGAATTCATTAGAATATACTGTATCACTTGAGTGTTATTAACAAATGTTGTGAAGGAAGAAATTAGGATATGCATTGTCATTGCAGCAGAAGATTAGCAAGGTGATTTACCATCAGGAGGACTGCAGACTACTAAATGACAGCTCTGGAGAATTAAAATAAATTATTCATTCACATAGTCGTTCATTCTTTCATGCATTTATTGACTCACCTGAATTAGTACCACCCTTATGAATTTCCTGCACTCACCTCTATTGGAGCACTTCACGGACTGTATGTTGTTTGTCAACTTATCTATTACATCTATATCTTATCACCAAACTCTGGCTCTGGCACACGGTAGACAGATTAAGTGCTTGGGCAATAAAATTTGAACACCAAGCGAATATATCCAGTATTTACATCCTGTGCACTCTTGATTCCAAGCAGAATGGAAAGCAATTGTAGGCTCTGTAGGAAATATGCATGAGTTCAAGTTTGTTTGATCCTTGTTTATTTTTGCATTCCAGAAGGTTGGGAATGTGTTCAATAAAAAATAAGACAAGTGCATAAAGGAGTAGATGGGATGAAAGACTGTAAACATGGTTATCAAAGCACGCCATGCAAGTTTTGAGGGATGGATAGAATCCAGAAGGCAGAGGGCAACTGAGAGCATGTCTGGTTGGGTGATGAGCCTGAGCAAACTCACTGTGGGAGAAAAGTGCAGGCAATGCTCAGAGAGAAGTGAGCAGGGAGTGAATGCCTCTCTTTCTACCGAGGGAGATGGAAAGGCAGGCTGTGATCAGATGTAGTTAGAGAGGCCAGTGGGAGGCACTGAGGCTTTGGAACGCTAAGGAGCTCACTGCTGCCTCATCAGGGAGGTTGAACTGGCAGGAATGCAGGATGAGCAGGAAGAGGGACGCTGCATAATAAGTGGACACTTCCACTGGCATCTTCTATGTGTCTTCATCTGATTTGATAAAGTTAGTTGCTCAGACATGTCCAACTCTTTGTGACCCCATGGACATGTAGCCCGCCAGGCTCCCCCGTCCATGGAACTTTCCAGGCAAGAATACCAGAATGGATTGCCATTTCCTTCTCCAAGGGATCTTCCTGGTCCAGGGATTGAACCCAGGTCTCCAGCATTGCAGGCAGACTCTACTGTCTGAGCCACCAGCGAAGCCCAATCTCATTGCAACAGATTGAATGTGTAAGCACCTCCAGAATTCATATGTTAGAATCCTAATCCCCACGTGATAGCATTTGGAGGTGGGGTCTTTAGGAGGTGATTAGGTCATAAGGGCTCTGGCTGACATCCAGGATTAGTGCCCTTATTAAAGAGACCCCAGAGAGATCCCTCACCCCTTCTAAATGTGAGGTTACAGTGAAAAAACAGCGATCCAAGAAGCAGCCCTCACTGGACACCAAGTCTGTTGGTGCCTTGATCTTGGACTTTCAGTTCTTCAGAAGTGTGACAAATCAACTTCTGCTGTTAATAAGCCACCAGCCTATGGTATTTTGCTGCAGAAGCCTGGATGGCTGATATAGCCTGTATCTAATTGGAATACAGTATGCTTCTGTTTCTTGCTCATACTGTAATTTCACAGCACCTTTCTTAGAACCTGGCACTTAAGGCCTAAATAAATATTTCCTGAATGAACAAATAGTTCAATAAAATATCTACAGCTACCTGTACTTCAATATCTTTGAACTACATACCTTGTAAATAGGAACACATTCTAAAAATCATTCTGTGTAGGGAAGTATTTATTACTCCATCAGTCTCCAACATAAAATTATCAACTGGGGAAAACTAGAGTTTAAAATAAAGAAGGGTGAGTAAAATACCAATGCAGATTTTTAATATGTGAAAAGTGACAAAATGATAAAAATGAAAATCAAAGAAAAAAAAAAACATTGTTCCTCTCTTTTTCACATGATTCTTGAGTCTAACCTTCCAGTATCAGAAAAATGGATACAATAATTAAAATATAGTATATAAGGCATTCAGCAAAGATCCACTGAAATTCATATAAACATGATTTAAAATCCCAATGTTTATTTCTTTTCAAGGTTACCATAAATCACTGATATTTAACAAGATTTGAATAACAGAAGACTTGGAACTGATTCTTTAAAAATCAAGGTATTGTTAAGAAAAACATATACTGCTTTTAATCTTAACTGATTTCTTGTCTAGTCCAGGTTTTGATGTAGGAAAACAGTTGTGTCTGTACATATTTACATGTAAAATATTATTAAGAGGCAAATATAAATGTAATATTAAAATGTAGACTACAGTAATGATTGTGGCATTAATGCAAGTAACTGTTTTGAATAAACTCCTTTCAAGATTCCATATGCCATAAATCAAAGCTTTATAAAGTACACTGAACTTGCTTCATAGGTACTAACAAATACACCAAAAGCTAAATGTATAAGTCACTGAAATAGCACAAAGCTATCAGCAGTGAGATATCATAGATTCAAATTTCAGTTTATGTAAATACAGAAATGAAGTAAATCAGTGTTACTTTCAATAAAACTATAGCATATAACTGTACTCCAGCAAAATGGATAAATATATTTAGGTATTTAAACCCTTTTCAGATGACATAATCAGCTGCTTTAGAAAGTGGGCTTCCTCAAAGATTAGAAAATAAACTCCCAAAGTACTGAGTAACAGTCACTGAGTAATTTCATGTCACACCAGTAAATGTCTTCACATAATCTGAATGCAAAGGAAGAAGGATGTCCGAGGTAACGTTCCACGTTGAGAACAAGAACAAGGATGTATTTTTATAAGCACAAATTGGCATACCAGCTTATGGTTTTGGTTAAAGAGAGGCTTCTGGAGCTAGAGAGATCAAAGCAGTTGGCAAATATAAATTATGGTTGCTATTAAAAATGTGCTAAAAGCAGATAAAATGCAAACAATTTCAGCATGACACGTTGTTTAGTCAAGATGGCATTTTCCATTATTATCTGCCCTAATGGGATGCTGACATTAGGGCAGTAGAGAAGCTTTGCAAGCCTGGCAGATACATCCAACTGACAGAGGGTTACAAATGTCAGGGAAGGTAGTTATCAATTTATACAGGAAAGGCTAGCACAAAATTTCCTTAAGAACTATGATATCAAAGAAGATTATCAACTAAAGTTCAGTATAAACAAATAGAAGGAGTGATTAGAAACTCACTTCCAAGTTACTGCCTAAAATTGTATGACTTTTTCTTTTTAGAAGAGAGGCGAAAAGCAAAGAAGAAAAGGAAAGATATACCCATTTGAATGCAGAGTTCCAAAGAATATAAAGGAGAGATAAGAAAGCCTTCTTCAATGATCAGTGCAAAGAAATAGAGGAAAACAATAGAATGGGAAAGACTAGAGATGTCTTCAAGAAAATTAGAGATACCAAGGGAACATTTTGTGCAAAGATGGGTTCAATAAGAACAGATGGTAGGGAACTAACAGAAGCAGAAGATATCAAGAAGAGGTGGCAAGAATACACAGAAGAACTGTACAAAAAACATCTTCATGACCCAGATAATCACGATGGTGTGATCACTCACCTAGAGCCAGACTTCCTGGAATGTGAAGTCAAGGGAGATTAGGAAGCATCACTACGAACAAAGCTAGTGGAGGTGATGGAATTTCAGTTGAGCTATTTCAAATCCAAGATGATGCTGTGAAAGTGCTGCACTCAATATGTCAGCAAATTTGGAAAACTCAGCAGTGGCCACAGGATTGGAAAAGGTCAGTTTTCATTCCAATCCCAAAGAAAGGTAACACCAAAGGACGTTCAAATGACCACACAATTGCATTCATCTCAAACACTAGCAAAGTATGCTCAAAATTCTCCAAGCCAGGCTTCAGCAATACGTGAACCATGAACTTCCAGATGTTCAAGCTGGTTTTAGAAAAGGCAGAGGAACCAGAGATCAAATTGCCAACATCTGCTGGATCATCAAAAAGCAAGAGAGTTCCAAAACAACATCTATTTCTGCTTTATTGACTATGCCAAAGCCTTTGACTGTGTGAATCACAACAAACTGTGGAAAATTCTTAAAGAGATGGGAATACCAGACCACCTGACCTGCCTCCTGAGAAACCTGTATGCAGGTCAGGAAGCAACAGTTAGAACTGGACACGGAGCAAGTCTGGTTCCAAACAGGAAAAGGAGTACGTCAAGGCTGTATACTGTCACCCTGCTTATTTAACTTATATGCAGAGTGCATCATGAGAAACGCTGGGAGAAGCACAAGCTGGAATAAAGATTGCCAGGAGAAATATCAATAACCTCAGATATGCAGGGGACACCACCCTTATGGCAGAAAGTGAAGAAAAACTGAAGAGCCTCTTGATGAAAGTGAAAGAGAGTGAAAAAGTTGGCTTAAAGCTCAACATTCCGAAAACTAAGATCATGGCATCTGGTCCCATCACTTCATGGCAAATAGATGGGGAAACAGTGGCAACAGTGGCTGACTTTATTTTCAGGGGCTCCAAAATCACTGCAGATGGTGACTGCAGCTGTGAAATCAATAGATGCTTACTCCTTGAAAGGAAAGTTATGACCAACCCAGGCAGCATATTACAAAGCAGAGACATTACTTTGTCAACAAAGGCCCATCTAGTCAAGGCTATGGTTTTTCCAGTAGTCATATATGGATGTGAGAGTTGAACTATAAAGAAAGCTGAGCACCGAAGAATTGATGCTTTTGAACTGTGGTGTTAAGATAAGACTTTTGAGATTCCCGTGGACTGCAAGGAGATCCAAACAGTCCATCCTAAAGGAGATCAGTCCAGAGTGTTCATTGGAAGGACTGAAGCTGAAACTCCAATACCTTGGCCACCTGATGCGAAGAACTGACTCATTGGAAAAGGCCCTAATGCTGGGAAAGATAGAATACAGAAGGAGAAGGGGACGACAGAGGATAAGATGGTTGGATGGATGGAATCACTGACTCAATGGATATGAGTTTGGGTAAACTGGGAGTTGGTGATGGACAGGGAGGTCTGGTGTGCTGCAGTCCATGGGGTCACAAAGAGTTGGACACAACTGAGAGACTGAACTGAACTGAACTGAATAGCCAAATAACAGTATTGTGATAATTTCAGGTGAGCAGTGAAAGGATTCAGTCATATATAAACATGTATCCATTCTCCCCCAAACCTCCCTCCCATCCAGGCTGTCACATAACATTGAGCCGAGGACCTTGTTGGTTATCCATTTTAAATATAGCAGTGTGTACATGTCAACTTTACCAACTTGGAAAAATCTGAGATAAACAAACAAAAACATCAGATAATAATAACAATAAAAATTACTGCTCTAAAATGTAATAATGGCTCAGTGGTAAAGAATCTACCTGCAATGCAAGAGAGAAAGGAATCACAAGTTCAATCCCTTGGTTAGGAAGATCCCCTGGAGGAGGCAACGGCAACTCACTCCGGTATTCTTGCCTGGAAAATCCCAGGGACAGAGAAGTTTGGCGGGCTATAGTCCATAGGACATGACTGAGCACATACACATGCACAATGTAATAAACAACTTAAGTTTTTCCAGACCACAGAAAAAAAATAAAAACACAAGATGAAGATCTAAGGACAATGACACAGTAGAATATTATTACTCTGAAGATAAGTAATCACAACCTGATAATATGTGGTGGGTATAAATGAAATCAATGTGCAGAACAAGTAGAATGGTATTCACAGTGAGTCACAATTAACCAGTGCTTTAATCTGAAATGAAATGAAGTCTATAGAGAAGGAAAGAAGAATTAAGGCAGGCAATCATGTGGGGTACAAACCAACACAATAGAATTGAAGACTAAAAGTAGGATGCCATTGCAAGGATTTAGGAATGTTTAAATGACTTTCATTTGAAAGTGAGAAAGAACTGAAAGTGCAAGGGTTAGTTGCTCAGTCATGTCTGACTTTGCGACCCCATGGACTGTAGCCTGCCAGGCTCCTTTGTCCATGGAATTCTCCAGGCTCTGAAGAATACTGGACTGGGTAGCCATTCCCTTCTCCAGGGGATCTTTCTGACCCAGGGAGCAAACACAGATCTCCTGCACTGCAGAGAGATTCTTTACCATCTAAGCCACCGGAGAAATGAAAAAGGGAGATAGGCAAAGAATGACTCCCAAGATCCTGGCTGGAGCACACCTGGGTGTATCATGGTACCTATTCCACTGATAGAGAGGATGGATGAAAAGAAAGACTCTGCACCTGGATTTGGATCTGCAGACTGAGATTTCCATGAAGGTGGTTAGGCAATCAAAAATATGAATCTGGGAGCCATTAAGAAGTCTGAACTACAGATAGGTACTGGGGAACACAGCATGAGGGGACAATTTAAAACCATGAATAATGATGAAATACTTCAAGTTAACAAGCAAGAAGGTTAATGATAAGACAGTGAAGAGTATTAACATTTAGGGACTCTAAGGGAAGGAGGAAGTACCCAAAGAAATTAAGAATAAGTGGCCTGAGAGAGAATTGCAAATGTAGAAGCAAACCTTATCCTGAAAGTCATAGAAGGATGGTTCCAGCAATGAGAGATTATCCCAAAGTAAACATCACACACATTAGAAAGCCCACAGGGTCATGACTGAAGAACAACTATGGGAGTGGGTTATTTCTTAACTCCAAGCCTGTATTCCTAGAATACAACTATTTAAATGAAATGGTGGATCTGAAATTTAGACTACAGTAGGCAGAAGATTAAATTAGAGATGACAGAGTAGCATCAAAAAAGAGCTTTTTAAAGCTTGTTATGAAGTAAGAAGATAGGGCAGCTTCAGTCCCACAAAGACTGAAGCAAGCATGAGGAATGCTTTTTTTTTAAAGACAGAAATTTAAGCATGCATATATAAAGAGTTATTACAAGAAGGAGCTTGAATAATGTGAGGTCCATGACTGAGGTCTCCCTAAGGGAGGAAGGTAAACCATGGATGGAGGATTATAGCCTATGAGAGGAAAAGAAACATTTAAAAAAATCAAGGAAATATGGATTTGCAAACACTTAGAGATGGAGGAATAAGAAATCTGATGGTTCAAACCACAGAACTTCAGGTGTGGAGTAGAATCTCATTCCATGGAAGGAAAAGAGGTTGGTAGTTGAACCAACTACGGTTCAATCCCAGGGCCATCATTTATAAACACCATTCACTGAGCCTCAGTTACCTTCTCTGTTACAGGAACAATCATCTCTATCTCTCACACTGTGTAAATTTTTTTTTTAATTTAATTTTATTAGTTGGAGGCCAATTACTTCACAACATTTCAGTGGGTTTTGACATACATTGACACGAATCAGCCATAGAGTTATACGTATTCCCCATCCCGATCCCCCCTCCCACCTCCCTCTCCACCCCACACTGTGTAAATTAAATGAGATAATACATGTAAATATGCTGGCAGATAGTATGAATTTCCTTAACCCTTCTCTCTATTCTCTCGGGAAAACTGGAAGCAGGATACATTGGCTGTGGGAGAGATGCAAGTAAGAGAATGGGCTTGAGGCAACTGGTGGAAAATGAAATTGTGGATATTCAAGACTGATGGAAAACACTGAGGGCTCCACTGGTGTGGGCAACCACGAACTTGTCGAGGCAGTGCTGTAAAGTGTCTGTGTGGGCTTTTGTTTTTGTAAATTTAGTATTCCTGGTGGACAAGTAGAGCAGGTAGAGAGTTGCAGTCCCACTATGGAGATCAGTAGGATCTGTGTGATGGGATAACAGAAGGTCAGGGAACTAGAGACTCTGGATATAGAGTATTGAAGCTCCCTCCCAACCCCCAGTCTCAAATCTGGTGGAGGGAGAGAAACATAAATTTTTTAAAAAGTCATTAAACAGTGACAACCACAGAGTCATCTGTCATCCTTCATTTTGTTATAAAATGATAAAACTGGCAATGGTGAAGCCCAGTATTGCAGTGTTTCCACTGTTATAGCCTGGTATCAAATACTTAATCAAAATCGGAAAAGTCACTGCTGAAATTCAGCAACTCCCAGAAACCATGAGGGGTTTTTGTTGCTCTATCATCACCTGCCAAAAAGCCATCACCTCTAAAAGAAAGAAAAGGTTCAGGCTTTAGGTAACTCTGTAATTAATGTTATGACCTTTATATTTGCCAGATTCTCTCCAAATGAGTCCACTGTGTTTAATACTCAGGATTGAGACTGAAGGCAGTGACGACTGATTAACTACAGGACTTCAGTGGAACATCTGCTTTTTTTTTTTTTTTCATTTATTTTTACTAGTTGGAGGCCAACCATTTCACAACATTGCCGTGGGTTTTGTCATACACTGACATGAATCAGCCATGGAGTGGAGCATCTGCTCTTAACTATCTGACTTCAATGAAACGCAGGCAAACTATCTAGGGAATGATGAGAGATATGGCGCAAGATTTCATTGTTGCTGCAGCCCGACTATTACCAGGGAGATGGCAAATACAGACTCCAAAACACCCTTGGAAATTACTCCTTGGTTTGAGAAAACACTTGTGGATTAGCTGTGCAAGTTGCTTTAGAGTCACTGTAAACTCGTCTGTGGTCATTAAGTCTTCCCCTTCTCTGACAAATGAAGAACCAAACTCTCTCAGCGAGGAAACAGCAGCACAAGAGAACAGCGGTAGCAGTGGACAGTGATACCACCACCATATGTGTACTCAAAGCTTCTGGCCCTCACACTTATTATCGGTATGGTGCATGACTGAGGCTCTGGTTTCTACTTTTGCTAGGAGGATCAGAGATTCAGAGTTGAAGTCTGAGACACAGATATAACCTGAGATCTTTCCATTTGTAATTGCTATTCAGTTGCTAAGTAGTCTGCAGCTCTTTGCAACCCCACGGACTGCAGCATACCTGGCTCCCCTGTCCCTCACTATCTCCTGGAGTTTGCTCAAATTCATGTCATTGAGTCAGTGATGCCATCCAACCATTCTCTTTTGTCTTCAGTCTTTCCCAGCATCAGGGCCTTTTCCAGTGAGTCGGATCTTCACATCAGGTGGCCAAAGGATTGAAGCTTCAGCTTCAGCATCAGTCCTTCCAATGAATATTCAGGGTTGACTTCCTTTAGGATTGACTGATTTGATCTCTTTGCAGTCCAAAAGACTCTCAAGAGTCTCCTCCAGCACCACAATTCAAAAACATCAATTATTTGGCACTCAGACTTCTTTATGGTCCAACTCTCACATCCATACATGACTACTGGAAAAACCATAGCTTTAACTACATGGATCTCTGTTCCCAAAGTGATCTCTTTACTTTTTAATACACTGTCTAGGGCTTCCCAGGTGGTGCTAGTAGTAAAGAACCCGCCTGCCAATACAGGAGACATAAGAGACACAGAATCGATCCCTGGGTTGGGAACCCTGGACAAGGGCAAGGCAACCCACTCCAGTACTCTTGCCTGGAGAGAAACAAGGACAGAGGAGCCTGGCGGGCTGCAGTCTATAACGTCGCAGAGTTGGGCAGGACTGAAGTGACTTAGCATGCAAGCACTAGGTTTGTTAGAGCTTTCCTTCCAAGGAGCAAGTGAACACTTTATTTGTAATAAAACTTCTGATATTTTTCCTACAGTGTTGTTTCAATGTTTTGATTACAGAACATGCAGCCTATTAGATCAAAGTTTCTGGTTCAATTCCTATACAGACCATCTCTTTGCTGTATATGTTTATTATAAAAGCTGTGGGTGAATATCACAAATACATTGCTCCAGTTAAGAATTCTGTTTTATATCATCTTCAGAATCCCAGGGACGGGGGAGCCTGGTGGGCTGCCTTCTATGGGGTCACACAGAGTCGGACACGACTAAAGCATCTTAGCAGCAGCAGCAGATCCCATCAAAACTTAATTTCATTAAATATAGCTTTTACTTGTTCATTTATTCACTCATCAAATATTTATGGAGTGCCTAGTGTGAGACAGAATAAATGGCTGGTACAAAAGATTCAAAGACAAATAAAACAGCATCTTTCATCAAAGAACTCATGTTCCAGTGAGAACCCAAGACATAGCAACTGTCAAATATAATACAGTCTACTAGGGATAATAGCAGAGATACGCATAGAATATTCCAGGGACATAAAAGAGTTGGAGCTAACCCAGATGGGACGAGAGACAAAGAAAGCTTCCTGAATGACAAGTTGCCTGAGATAAGTCTTAAATGATGGGTCCGCTCAGTCATGTCTGACTCTCTGCAACCCCACTGACTATAGCCCACCTGGCTCCTCTGACCATGGAATTCTCCAGGTAAGAGTACTGAAGTAGGTGGCCATTCCCTTCTCCAGGAGATCTTTCCAATCCAGGGATCGAACCCAGGTCTCCCAGATTGCAGGCAGATTCTTTACAATCTAAACCACCAGGGAAGCCCAAATGATGGGCAAGTATTATCAAATTAAAGGTGGGGAAGGAATCCAGGGCTGAAGGTATCCAAGAAGATAGAATGGCATGAATTCAGGAGAGAGAAAGAATGGTTATCTGAGAAGACAACCCAGAAGTTTTATGATACATAAAAAGCAAGGCAGAGAGGACAGAGGACTGAGTACGGTGAGGAGACACTGAAGATCTAAATGCCTCGATAAAGGGTTTGAACTTTTCCAGGAGGCTACTGAAGCGATTTCAGTTGTAGATGGCAAAGTTATCTGTAAGTTTCATGGAGGTAACTACGGTTACAGAGTTGAAGAGACAAAACTGATGGCAGGTCAATTACAAGTCTGAGCAACGGTTTAGGTGAAGAATAGTTAGGATCTAAACAGGGGGAGAGAGAGGGGGGGAGAGGAAAAAACTCAGGGCTGGGGAGTTTATTAGCAGTGGGGTAGTGAATGGTCACTTTAATGACTCTGACTCGGGTGGTTGAGGATTGCAACGCTGCCAGTCAAGAGGAAGCAGTTTATATTCCCCCAAGGGACCTCTTGCCAGGTCATTCTCTCCCATGTCATTCGCCGTGGCCACCGGGCAACTAGGCATTCATTTCAGGGGAGGGAGAGCGACAGTCTTCTATGGTCTACACTATAGACCCAATAGAGCTTCCCAGGTGGTGCTAGTGGTAAAGAACCCTCCTACCAATGCAGGAGAATAAGAGACCTGGGCTCAATACCTGCATCAGGAAGATCCCCAGGAGGAGGGCATGGCAACCCACTCCAGTATTCTTGCCTGGAGAATCCCATGGACAGAGGAGCCTGACAGGTTACAGTCCAAAAGGTTGCAAAGAGTTGGACATGACTGAAGCGACTTAGCATGCACACACAAATGCACACAGATTCAATAACCCCAGGGAATAGCATGAAGGAGACCTAACTGAATGCTTCTATAAGTCAAAGCTCTGTCGGGGCTGTGGCTAAAGTGGCACCATTGATTCCAGGTCTTTGCACAGCATGGTGGCCGGTTTCAGGGAACTAATATTACACAAAAATTTTAGCCTGATGATTCCATATATGAGAAAATGGAAAATGCCAATAAAAACATTGGTCTCACCAAAAGCAACATAAAGAATAATTTAATGATACCAGACTCCTCAAACATTAGACTGCTGAATAATAAACTATGTGACATCAGTAATCATTTTGATTGCTCTTAAAACAAAATAAAACCAGAAATGTTTCTGAAAAGAACAGAAAGGGTTAGAGTTAAAAAAATTCCCCCAAAGAGTTGAAGGCCTATTTGCCTTTTGCATAAATCTACCTTTCTCAGTCTTGCTATTATATCACGGCCTTTCCAAACAAGGTAAAGGCTATATAGACAAGACATATGGATTTTATTTGGAGAAAATAATGATAACTAAAATTGTTTTCTTCATTAACAATTTGAAATAAACTGTTCAATAAAGCTAAGAGAACTTATGAAATATAAAAGAAATAGATGATGAAACATTATTACCTCAATTAAAAACCTAAAATGAGAAAAAAACTGATTAAGTGATAATAAAACTAAATTTCTATTTAAAGATAGCAAATTTAATTCTTGGCTTAAAAAAATCTTAAAGCTGACTCATGAATTATAATAAATTGTTTTAATATTGTAATAAACAGCTTGTGAAAAACACATAGTCTACTTCTGTGTTTCTTCTGCCTTTCTGTTTTCTGAATCTCCACTTATTTTTTTAATTAGTCTCAAGTCAGGAAACTCCTGAAAGCAGAGAAGTCTGAACACTGATTCTTTCTTTTTTTTTTTCTAATTTATTTTTTAGTGATGCTTAAATAAGAGTTTTTGAAGATAACTAATTCCAGTACACGGCAATTTATAATTCAGATAAAACGAAGTGGTAATCAATTTATACTGCAAAGAGATTTATTGCAGCAGTCCATTAAACTTGCAAGTGCCCCTGCTCTTTAAGCATACACATAGAAGGCTAAGGGCTTTAAACTAAAATAGCTACAGGCTTTAAACTAAAATGATATGAGTCTCTGCCAGTGGATTATCAATCTCCAATATGGAAAAAATATTAAAACTGTCAAGTCAATGATATTTGATTTTTAATCAATTGATTATTCAAGGTTTTATCTTGTATGTAAAATAAGGATGTATTTGCATGGAATCAAATATATCTTGTGTCCACACCAGTGAAAGATTGTGTAAGAGTGTTTTCAGTTACTATAGATTTAAGTGGATTCTCTTTTCGAATGAGCAGGTTCCCTCCCGGCTTCAAGATGAAACAAAAAGATGGTGTGACAGGAAGCTAGAGCAAAAGAAGTGACGCAGGCAGAGAGAAGCCCCTTGAGAAGTCAGAAAACTCCTGGAAAGGGCTCAGGACTTACACAGGCGGCAGAACCTGAGTGGATGGAGCGGCAGGGCTGGCCTTTAAGCCAATAAAGCCAGATCTTTGAAAAGTTGAGGGGCCCTAGCTGACATCTGTTTTAGATATTTCCAACTAATTAAAACCAAGGAATGCCAAAATCAAGAAAGAGGTAAAAATCAACAATGCGTGTACAGAAGAGCAAATGTCTTTGTTTGCTCCGGTTTAATTAATGTGGTATCCATGACTTTGCATACACCATTAACAAACAATAAACATCACATTTCTAAAAAGTGTTCAAGACAGTCACATTAGGAAAACTCTTCAAATAAGTCCCTCTTTTCCACTCCCTCAAGACAAGACTTTAAAAAGTTATGCTAATAATACCAAATGGTATTGCAAATGTTTTCCTCAGTGGTAGTCTGCTGAGATTATCATCATCTCAATACCAAGGAGTCACTGTGATTCTTTAAGAAATCTATTTAAAATGTTGAGAGCTGCAAAGAAGCTGACCCTACACAGTATCTCTATAAAGACTGACAAATTGGCTTAGCACAAAATATTTATTTTCAACTAATTCACCATGACTCCATTTGGTAGATCTCTAGAACACCAAATGGAGAAAATCTTCCAGATCAAAGATCTAATTCCATCACAACGCATCATGACTTTCATTAAATCACTAAATCATTAATCTTCTAAATCAAAAATATATTTAATGAATTAGTCTTCTGATTTCATATTTGAAAAGCACAAGTCTATGACTTTGATGGGTAACTGGAAAGTGAATGCTGGCCACAAACGTTATGTTTCTAAATTCAACTTTGACTTTTTCTGATCTATCCTCTGGACTTGTAGAGGGTCTACTACTGATTGTCTCAGTTAATTTTTTTTTGGCAATACTTTTAGAGCTGAAAATACAAACATAAGTTTTTCTTCAGTCAGTCTAAGGTCTAGAAGGAGAAGACATATGGATAAATAAATCAGTGGAATGAGAATTAAAGGTAATTTAATAGAGACATACTTACATGGTCAATTCCTTAGGGTGATATGATTTTTTTTTAATGTTTCATTTTATACTGGAGTGTAGCCAGGTAACAAAGTTGTGATAATTGCAGGTGGACAGCAAAGGGACTCAGTCATACATATACACGTGTTCATTCTCCCCTGGGGTGATATGATTGGTTCTGAAATGTAGAAAGCTGAGCACATGTTCACTGAGACAGGATTACTCCTGCTTTCTAGCCCAAGCCAGATCACCAGTTCCCTTTGAAACTAGAAAAGAAAATGGTGAATTGGTTTTTAATTACAACCCTCCTGTTTGGGATCTTTGCTCCTTCACCGATATCTGGCATCTGGGTTCTACACCATGGTCTGTCAAGTTTTCTATCCTGATTTCTGATTACAGCTTGTCTACCATACAATATAAGAAATGGGAAAACCTACCCTGGTTCAATTATCCCACCATTGCTTGAATCCTCTCCAGGGATCCCCAACCTCTGAGATCTAATGCCTGATGATCTGAGGTGGAGCTGATGTGATAAAGATAGAAATAAAGCACACAATAAATAAATAAAGTATAATGCAATGCACTTGAATCATCCCAAAACCATGTCCTCCATCATCCCTGGAAAAATTATCTTCAAAGAAACCAGTCCCTGGTGCCAAAAAGTTTGGGGATGACTGCCACATCACCCTTAATAGATTTTTCTGCCTAGGAATATCTCTGATGTTAGGGTCTCTTTATCTCCCACAGCATAGCTTATTCCAATGTTTTATTTTTTCAATATTAGAAAGTCATTTCTTCTATCAAAATAAGTTCTTCTCCAAATGTAATTTCTCTCCAAATTACATCTACTTGGGGCCATATAAAATGTCTATTTTTCCACAAGATGACCCTCTAAATATACAGATACTGACCCTGCAGTCTCCTGAGTCTTAACTTTTAAATGATAGGATGACACTTGTTTCACATCTATCAAAATTCTTAGCCAACTAGAGGGCTTTCTTCCAGTCTCTACTTTGTCTGCATTCTTTGTAAAGCCTGGCATCTACAAGAGGGCACAACATTCTTTAAGCAATGAAATACGAAAATAGAGATGAGTTTTCTAACCTATAAGAGATAACTAAAACTTTATCATAATTTAATAGTGATACTAATTAACATTGTATGGTGCTTTCTTTGGGAAATAACATGGCATAATGTTGGAAGTATGGGTTATGAAGCCAGATGTCCTTGGTGAAAATCATGTCCCCATCAATATCGGATGACTAATTTTATAGGCAGGATTCTTTTCCTCTCTATTCCTCAGTATTACTAGTTGGAAATATGTATCATATTAGTATGAGCCTCCGAGAACTAAGTACTATGAGCTAGTACAGGGAAAACCATTAGCGTAGTATTTAACACAAAATAATGGGTTATGTGCTCTCCATTTTATGATCACACTTCACTCTCTCTCAATTTTTTTTTCTTTGGTCCCAGTTCCTTTGCACTCACCATGCTTCTGCTTGAAAAGCTGACCTCTCTCCTCCTCACTGGCAGTCTCCTCCTCTTCCTTCATGTCTCAGCTGAAACGCCCCCCTCTTAGAAAGGCCCTCCCACTTCTGCTAGGCGATTGCCTATCATATCACTGTTTATTCTTTTGAAAATACTTCTCATACTCTGTCGTTATCTTGTTTAGTTATTTGTTTTTCTTTCCCTAATGGCAAGGAAGCCTAATCAGAGCAAGTACCTTATCTGTTCATTGTTGTATCTATAGAGACTAGTACTAAATAAATTGGTATCACCTACAATTATTCTTTTTATTGTATTTATCAGCATTTATCATTTCTCTTAGTTCTCATGAATGCTCTTTGAAGCAGGCAGATAGATCAATGAATTCACATTTTGGGATAACTAAAATGTAGAGCAATATGTATTTCACAAATGTAAGGGGAAACAGGGTCACTAAGATTAATAAATCCACTAAAACTCTCCAAACATTTCTAAGCAGCTGCAGAGAATTCAGTTCAGTGGAGCATGAAACTCCATTTCATGTGCCCTAGTTTGTCATAGTAAGAAATTTCAATATGTGCATTAAAAGAAAACACTTATTTAGAATCCAGAATGGTAATGCTACCACGACAGATAAATTTATAGTTTTGTCTGGATTTGGCCTCACAAACAAAATTCTAATAGAGGCTAAGTAGCAGAATCTTAAAGAATTACAAAATAGATTTTTACTGCAACATCTTACATTCATTTATTTTAGTTAGAATTTCTGGCAGACTTGAATAAAGGGTAGTTCAAATAAAATGATGTATTTATGAGGCTCCATGCATTACTTTCTAACCCAAATTTTAAAAGTTTCTATAAATTCGATGTGGAATTACCAATTCAACTATCTTTGTTTTCAGTTAAAACTAGAGGTAATGCAGTAGTTGAAACTAGTGTAATATCATTTCTGCTCTGATAGGCATATATTTGTGGACTCTGTGATAGTATCTTTCCTTTTTTTCCTATTAAACAAGTAAAATTTGCATATATTCTCATTGTAAAGAGCAACCCATATGACTAGAGAGGAAAATAGTAAAAGAATTCATATTAACCTTCATCACCTTCTATTCCTTTTTTAAAAAAATGTAAGACTTGTTAACTAGTTGGTGTATAAAGTTATCCCCCAGTATCCATGGGGGACTGATTCTAGGACCCTCTAGGATACTGCAGTTGACGGATACTTAACTCTCTTACATAAAATGACGTAATATTTGCATATAACCTACATACATCCTCCCATACATTTAAAATCATATCTAGAAGGCTCATGATGTTGAATACAATGTAAGTGTCACATAAATATTTGTAAATACAACGTATATGCTATGTAAATATTACCAGCACCTGAGCAAATCCAAGCTTTGCTTTTTGGAACTTTCTGGATTTTTTTCCTGAATATTTTCAATATAAGGCTGGTTGAATCCAACATTCCTATACGACATTCTCTTTGAACCAACAGGTCTCTGATTCCCTGGGTCAAACCATCAACTTAAGTGGATGCCCTCCTCATTGCACTTAACACCTTTGGTTAGTCCACCTTTGGTTGAACATTCCACTGTCTCAAACTTTTATTTTGCTTGCCCTCTCTCAATGGACTTTTTTTTTCCAATGGATTTTTAAAAGCAGAAAACAAAAAACTTTTTATTTTATATTGGAGTATAGCTGATTAACAATGTAGTGATAGTTTCATGCGGACAGCAAAGGGACTCAGCCATACATATACATGTAACCATTTCCCCCAAACTCTCTTCACCTCCAGGCTGCTACATAACATTGAGCAGAATTCCCAGTGATATATAGTAGGTCCCTGCTGGATATCCATTTTAGATACAGCAGTAAGTACACAATGCTATATCCTAATGGCTTTAAGACTGAAATAGTCAGGAAAAAATGCAACGAAAAGGAAATGAAGGGAAGAAGAAAAACAGCGGAAGATCTCCAGTTCTTTGTTTATGCATTTACATTTGCATATATAAGCACAAATCTGTAATCATTTATCTTCTTGTTTTTCTACATAAAGGAGAATCACGTTACATATGTCGATATGACCTTCTAGTTGCCTCTAAACAATAATGTGTTGGAGATCATTCAGTATAAGCCACATTTTAAAAAGTGACTGGATAATATCCCATAGCGTGGATATATAATAGCTTATTTTACACACACACACACACACACACACACACGTGCAGTTTATTTACTGCCCTACTCTTGGACAATAAGGTTGATTACAATTTTCTTTCTTACAACCAAAGCCTCAAATAATGTATATGTACCCCCATGTTTTTAATTTCAGTATAGGAATCTCATCACATTAAAACAGAGCAACAAATTTTAGAGAAACTATAATGCAGTCATAACTTCCTTGATTTATGGCTTCTAGAAAGCTGTTAAAGCACTCGATAACAAGCAAAATATTCTATTCTAATGAAAATGAAACTATTCTTTTATCTGCTATGATTTGAAAGGCATAAAAAGGCCTGCTGATAAAAATTATCTCCCTTACAAACTGACACTGTGCCTGCAGTTTTTACGAAATTATTCTTTCAAGGATTCATCCTATGAAGACAGTGTGACCTCTCCCCTGAGAGGGCTCCCGTGAACTCATTAGTTCCCATTACTGTCTCCAAGTGCAGCTCATTAGATCGGGAAAACAACATTTGAGAAGAAGTACTTAGAGATGAAGGTGTCAAGGACAGATAGCTACGTATGAGGCTTTAGATGAAGGGTTGATAAATGGAAGAGGAGCTTACTGGGAAATTCCTAAGAATGGGGTGTTCCTGAAAGGCAGGTCCTGTTGAGAAAAAAAGATGGTGCTCAGGGTAATGACTAGAGTCGTGTGAGCGGTGTCTGAAGTGGTTTCTTGGGAGAAATGGTGCCCAAAGAGCAGTTTCAGGGATTCACTTTGAGTCAAAGCACACCTGCTTCACAGTCTCCGAGGGAATGGAGAAATAAGACAAATCTGAAAATTTAGATGATCACAAAAGTTGCACTTTGCTTTCATTGGTTGGCCAAAACTCGCTTATTTTGTTAAATGATAACTCTTCTATTTTAAGTTTTGTTATATAAAAATAAGAAATTATGAAATCAGAGAGAACAAATATAGTTGATTAACCATAGGTAAAATATAATAAAGCTGTATTCCTCAGTAATGTTACTTGAATGAAAACTTCACATCATCAGTTTTCTTAGTGCAGTCATAAGTCAGTTTTAGAAACACTAGGGTGTTACTACAAGAATATCTCATACCATATATAATATTATATTGGAGGGGGAAATGGCAACCCACTCCAGTATTCTTGTCTGGAGAATCCCATGGACAGGGGAGCCTGGCAGGCTGCAGTCCATGGGGTCACAAAGAGTCAGACATGACTTAGCAACTACACATATATAATCTATAAGCAGTTGTGTTAAGCAATATTTACATGTGTTGTGATATCATTCTGTTGAGATGTGAAAGTAATACAGGGTTTTTAATTAGATTAAATTACACCCCTGCCAAGGCAATTTTGTTAAGTAACTCTGAATATGTTTAAAAAGAGAGACATCTTCACTCTTGAAATATAATTTTACTTATATTTTATCTTTTCTTTTTACAAGAAAAATTGTGTACAAAAATATCAGTTATTATGCACTCTTATGAAATCCAACACCCTTCAAGGATAAATTAACAAAGGCAACTAGAGTATCACATTTGTAGGGCAAAAATAAGCTACTCTGAATTCCATGACGGTAGGGTGTGGGGATCATAAGTCACAAAGTTAGCAAGACATAGGCAGGTAAGAAGGCAGGAAGAAACCAAGCTGTGTGTCAGATTATAAGGATTGAGGCAGAATACAAAGAGACTAGGATTAGCCAGATTGAACATCTAAAAAACTGAATGAAGCTGAAACAGGCTAGACTAGACTCTTCACAAAGTGAGGAAATCATGTTTTCTTGGCAAGCTGGCAACACTCAAGGGAGTGGATGAACTCAAACCAGCCCCTTTCCATAACTGCTTCCCCACCCCATCAATCCTACTATCTCAGGAAGGGCCAAGCCAGTCTGTGTATCCAGAGAGCTGCTAAGTGAGGTGTGCTCACGGTGTGCCAATGCTGAGGGTTGAGACTGCAGGCTGAAGTTTCGAGAACCCTTCAAGAATAGCATCATCTGTCCCACGAGGCTCCCTTAGCCTTTCAGTACCCCCCTTAACTCTCAAAGTTGATTTGGCTTGTAAAGATAAACCTGATTCTTTCATTTCTCAGAGGTCCTAAGGGTTCTCCTTTTTAATGTTTATTTGTTTATTTTTGGCTGTGTTGGATCTTCATTGTTGCATGCAGGATCTTTTGTTGCTACAGGGGCGTTTAACTGTCCTGCTGCATGTGGGATCTTAGTTCCCTGACCAGGGATCAAACCCACGTCCTCTGCATTGGAAGGCAGACTCTTAACCACTGGACCACCAGGGAAGTTACAAGGTTCTATATGGGAAACACTCAGTTATCTACTAGGATTCGGGGACTCTTATCTTGAAGAACATGAATCCTACGGACCACTACTCAGGGCTGTTTCCCATTTTACTCTGCTGGGTTAAGGTGGTCTTTCAGCGTGCAACCATACCAAGAGAATATATTTAAGTCTTAAGGACGACACCATTTCTAAAGGAAGCTCTGTGCAACTTTTCTGCTTCTTATTACATTCAGTCTCTTTTCCAAGAAATGATTAAGAGCCATGGCAACTGATTTTAGGGTTAGCGTAGGATAGAAACAACTCCAACACTCCACAGGCTCCCAGGAGGGAGGCTTTGAATTCCCTGACAGACTCGCGTTCTCCCTCATCATGTAAGCCCCAAGGCCATCGCTACATACAGGAATATGGAGATCCTCAGATTGCTGAACAGTGGCTCTATATTGCTGAATAGTTCCTCAGGTATTCATAGGTAATCACTAGGTCCTTTCCCCATTTCTCTGACTAGGATGAAAATTCTCATTTCAAATTCAAGACCTCTAACAAGTATTTCCCAGTCATAATCAGACTTGAGTCTGAGTGTTCCTCTGGCTTCTCTGTCACTAATCACCTAGATTCCTGACCAACGTCTAATAGTACATGCATGGTTGGCGGGGTGCAGAACATTAAATGAGTAAAGGAGACTTCATAATCGGGATATGATCCCTACTGAATTCTGTTCTGCAAGTACTTGGAATTTGACCAAAATGATAAGCTGCTGCTTCCAAACTTGAGAAAATGATCCTGTCACTAAGTCTAGCATTCCTCTCAGGGTTTTAGAGAAGCAGCCGTCTTTAACCCAGGAGGGATATCCCATGGCTAACAAGGGAGAGGGAATGTCTTCTCCCTGCACTGGACTTGGATAAAGATGTTATGCTTGACTCACTGCCAACAGGGTGTGAATGAAGGGAGCTTAGAATGCAAAGCAGCAGTAGATAGCCTGGTTATAGATCTTAGTGAAAACTAGATTGTGTTCAGTAGTTTTTTAGGAATTGCCAACACTGACTAAGTCAAAGTAAGGTTTAATTGAAACTTTATATCACCTGGGATAATACTGTGAATCCTCCCAAGCCAAAGGGCAAAATTGAGTCAAAAGGAAATTTCAAAAAAATTTTCCCCCAAACTTTCCATTCAAAAAATTTATCAAAACTAACATTTACTTAAATTAAGACAATGGCTTGGCCTTACAAATTTTGTAGTTGTTTATTTACTTGAATGCACTTCCCCGGTGGCTCAGAGGTAAAGAATCTGCCTGCAATACAGGATACTCAGGTTTGATCCCTGGGTCGGGAAGATCCCCTGAAGGAGAAAATGGCAACCCACTCCAGTATTCTTACCTGGAACATCCCATGGAAGAGGAGCCT
The DNA here is from genome assembly GCF_963930625.1 of Muntiacus reevesi. Lineage (NCBI taxonomy): Eukaryota > Metazoa > Chordata > Mammalia > Artiodactyla > Cervidae > Muntiacus > Muntiacus reevesi. The sequence goes on along the minus strand of NC_089254.1, from coordinate 81,818,015 downwards.
GACAGGCTACAGTCCATGGGGTAGCAAATAATTGGACATGACTGAACACACACACCATTTACTTGAATAAAGTTAATCTGTATAATTCTGGAGAGTGTCCAGGGGATAACAGACTAAAATGACTATACACAATACTCATGAATGAGGTGGCATCTTTATGCAGCATTAAGTTTAAGTCACTAGGAGTCACTTCCTTTACCTAGAGATGCTTGCTTTCTGCGTTCAAATAAGCAGTGCTCGATTAAAATGTGGTGAATGAATGAATAAATGAATGAAATGGATTATCTAACAAGCTATGGCTCTATCATCCACTGTAAGAGTTTCAAACAAGTTTTCTGCTGGGATAATGAGATTTGATAGATGCTTTTTTCTCCTCAATTTCCATGGACAAGTATTAAAGCTTTCAAAAATATTGCCCCCTCACAAAAATCAGAGACTAAATTCCAAACAAAATGCAGCCCAGTAATGGAAAATATAATTTGTATGAATAGCAGTAAAATCATTTACTCTGTGTGGTTGACATTGAAAGTGGAAGTCGCTCAGTCATGTCCGACTCTTTGTGATCCCATGGACTGTAGCCTGCCAGGCTCCTCTGTGCATGGAATTCTCCAGGCCAGAATGCTGGAGTGGGTAGCTGCTCCCTTCTCCAGGGGATCTTCCCAACCCAGGGATCAAACCCAGCTCTCCTGCACTGCAAGCGGATTCTTTACTGTCTGAGCCACCAGGAAAGCCCCAAGAATATCAGAAGGGATATGTAGCCTGTCCCTTCTCCAACTGATCTTCCAGACCCAGGAATTGAATCAGGGTCTCCTACATTGCAGGTGGGTTGTTTACCAGCTGAGCTACCATTAGTGACTTGAAAAGTGACAAACACATGAGTTACTTATTTTGAAACAGCTACTGAAGAAAGAAATGGGTAACATTTACTAAAAAAAAAAAATCCAGAAAAATTTCAATCTTACTTGTCAAGTTGTGGAGGCAGCATTAAATTACATTATCAACAGCTAAAATATTTAGGAGGAAATCGCTATTAGAAGTATAGTTTAGGAGAACTTGGCTTCCCTGGTGGCTCAGACAGTGAAGAATTTGCCTGCAATGCGGGAGACCTGGGTTCGATCCCTGGGTTGGGAAGATCCCCTAGAGAAGGGAACGGCTACACATTCCAGTATTCTTGTCTACAGAATCCCATGGACAGACGAGCCTGGCAGGCTACAATCCATGGGAACGCAAAAAGTCGGACATGACTGAGCGACTTTCACTTTTCTTTAGGAGAACTAGTGCTTCACATGTGGTTCAGTGATAAAGAATCACCCTGAAAATGCAGGAGACACAGGAGACGTGGGTTTGATCCCTGGGTTGGGAAGATGCCCTGGAGTAAGAAATGGCAACCCACTCTAGTATTAGAAGAACTACAAGACTGGAATTTGGAAACTCAAAAGAAAAGAAAAAAGAATTCAGAAACTAATAATACCACTCAGATAGCATTAGAACCCAGGCTCTTTTGGAACTGGGTCAATAGAAAATGATTTTTTTTTCCATTTATTTTTATTAGTTGGAGGCTAATTACTTTACAATATTGTAGTGGTTTTTGCCATACATTGACATGAATCAGCCATGGATTTACATGTCCCCATCCCGATCCCTCCTCCCTCTTCCCTCCCCATCCCATCCCTCTGGGTCTTCCCAGTGCACCAGCCCTGAGCACTGGTCTCATGCATCCAACCTGGGCTGGCGCAGGCAAGTAAAGATGCCCTGTCTAAATAAGCAAATCAATGGAAGTTGTGTTAACTGTTCAAAAGCTTACCTTCTCTCTTCACTGATACAGACAGTAGGTTTTGAAAATAACATTTAGAATGTTATCATATGTTAAATAGAAGCAATAATAAGATCCTTCCAAGTCAATATACCACATCCAGAGAGCTAAAGCACTTCCACGTGGATAAATGTATTCAAACACGTGCTTTCTCTTTTTCACTCTACTATTCATTTATTCCCCAAATTAAGGCCATGCAAGGAGAGAATGATCTAGACTCTGGAAATGGCAGGATGAGGTTCCCCAGAACAGTAGCAAAATCACCTGAGAATTGTTAGGTATTAAATTTATAGCCTCCACCTCAGATTTACTCAATCAGAAATTCTGGAATTCAGACCCAGCAATCCTATTTTAAATTTTGCAATATTTAGGTAATTCTGATGCAGACCAAAGTTTAAGAACCACTGATTTAGATTATAAGCTATCTGTTTAATGTTCCTATTAAGCTTTATCATTATAATTGCTGCTTTGGCAATATTATTTTCAAAAAAGGAAAAAAATGCAAAAGCTTAGTGAAAGTGTTAGTCGCTCAGTTGTGTGCAACTCTTTGTGACCCCAGGGACTACAGTCCACCAGGCTCTTCTATCCACAGAATTCTCCAGGCAAGAATACTGCAGTGGGTTGTCAAAAAAGCTTAGGAACAACCCAATTAGGAAAATGAAATCCCATACTAATCCAGCATTTTATTACTTTTAATGTTATTTAAATAGGGAGAACTTTCACATAGTCACAAAAAGTTATTTTTAGTTGATGGATCTTCACATACTGTGAGCAGCTATACAATAAACAACCATTTGTGATAATTTAGCAAGAATATTAACATTATTAAACAGATAATTTTAGCATAACCCATAACATACAATCCTCCTAAGACATGTGAATTTCAACATATCTTGTAATCTATTCTAACACAGACCAAATACAGCATGAAACTTGTGTGTGTGTGTGTGTGTGTGTGTGTGTGTGTGTGTGTGTATAATTGACAAAGTTTAATACTTATCTGACCAACAGCTGTTTGCTGTTTAATTGCTTAGCATTAGGAAACTGGAAGGTGACGAGACTATTTAATGTCAAATATTAATTAGGATCAGATAAATACGGTTCCTTAGATCTCTGCAGTATCTAATCTATATAAACATCTTGCAGTGATAATTCATAAACGTTTAAACAAAGGTCAGACACATTAGAGGAATCTGCATCATGGGCCCAAACTTAATTTTCCACTCAATTTATTTTTTTAAAATGTTGATGGGATAAAAACATGTCAATAGGACTTGGACTTTAAATCAAATCTTCTTTCTTGTGTTGAAGCATAAAAAAAGCAACCTCAATCAGCATAAATGAAAACAGTAGAACAGTTATTATAATTTACCAAAACAGGCACACATGAAGGGTAAAGGATAATAATTAAAAGTCACAGAATTTTCTCCCCAAATCTACTCCAAAGCCCCATACACATGTCCCACACTGGCTTTCCTCACTACATCCACAGAAATAAAAGATGCAATTATTCTTCTAAAGGAAACAATAGACACTACACTCTAAAGAACTGTTCTCACAACGGCGAATGAACTCTTTCATGTCTATAGAAGCTCACTTAGAAAATGGGGAAGTGGAATGGGGGATCCTTTGATCTACAGGTCAGCAACACTGTCGATCAATCTGCAGCAGCATTTGAGCTCCAGGAGCGGGTGACTGCTCTGAAGCACATTCTGAGGGCAGGGTGAGGCTACAGGTTACCTGCATAAATTGTTCTGACGTTTTAAAAAACTATACTTTCTGGTAAATGATGTAGAAAATGTGACTGAGTTGGCAGTGATTCAGACAATCAACTATGAGAAATTGATTCTCACTGAGCTAGGATAATGATCCTGACTGTGAAACGAATGCAAAGTGAATATGGTGCACCACAACAGAGAAGAAAATCCAGTTGTGTGAGATTTTAAGTGCCCTCCCTGGAGTCCTGGCTAGCTCGAATTCAGGTAAAATGCAAGTGGACCATGATATGCCTATCCTTCTAAGAGCATCGTATCCATTTCTACACTAAATTTATTACCTGCTTTTTAAGGATATTAATGATTAACACAGTATTTCCGACTTTACTGATCAGTAAAGAAGTTCTGCTTCAGTCAAGTAGGAAGAGACCCAGATACAAGGCCCTCAGACACATAAACCATTAGATCATTATATGAAATGAAGACATACGATGAAGCAGAAGACTTTCTGTGATGCAAAACAACTCACATAGAATTTTTAAAAATTAATTTAAATAAATTTATACTATACTATATTACTTAGACATTTTAAACCCCCCTTTCCCCAACCCAGCTATAAAATAAATATATGTTTAGTGTAGACAGACCGGAAGATATGGACAAGCAGAGATGAAAATAAAAGGCCCCCACAATTTCACTTTTCAGAACATACTGCTTTTAATATATTATTTTTTAAGATATATGCATAAAGTAAAAAAAAAAAAAAAAGGACCAAATCAAACACACTGGCTTTGGAATCGGCATTTTAAAAAATATTGACACGATAATTAAGAAATCTAACAGCGGTGTTGTTACCCACATCACTGAAACACAAGACTCAGATGTGGCCATAAGGAGTGTCAAGAAGAGCACTGGGAGTCAAGCCCCAGGTTCAAGTTTGCAGTCTTCTGCTCAGCTTTTAAATCTGGGCAGGTGACTTCATCTTGTAAAATGAAAACACTATCATATCCCAGCTTTATTCACTCATGCCAGAAATAAACTGCAGGGACATACCAGGTGCCACTACCCCACGTCCAAAGTCAGAAAAACCCCAGTAGGCACTGGAGTGGCTGTGAGGAGATACCCCACGTCCAAGGACAAAGGAGAAGCCCCAGCAAGACGGTAGGAGGGGCGAATTCACGTTTAGGATCAAACCCCGTTCCCGCCAGAGAAGCTCAGAGCGCTCAAACGAGCCTTGTGCTCCCCAGGACCCAGGGACCCCACAGAGGCCGAGACAGAGCTGTGTCTGAGCGTCTGCTGTGGAGACACACGTTGGCGGTGGTCTGCCGCAGGGACAGGGGCTCTTGGTGTGGGTGTGACATAAGTGCTCTTGGAGAAGGCTGCCAATAACCCCACTACAGAGCTGTCAGAACTTACACAGGACTGGGAAATAGACTCTTGGAGGACACAACAGAACCCTGTGCACCAGGAGCCAGGATAAAGGAGCAGTGACCCCACAGGAGACTTGCCTGGGGGTGTCCGGGAGTCTCCGGCAAAGGGATGGGTCAGTGGTGGCCTGCTGCAGGGCTGGGAGCACAGACTGTAGCAGTCCATGCCTGGGATCTTTTGAGGGAGTCACCATTATCTTCATTGCCTCCACCATAGTTTGGCCCCAGGTAAATAGCAGGGTAAATAGCATCAATAGAAAATTGGATTAAAGATTTATGAGCATGGCCCCATCAGAACAAGACCCAGTTTCCCCCTCAGTCAGTTTGTCCCATCAGAAAGCTTTCTTCTCCATCAGAGGGCAGACAGACTGAAAACCACCATCACAGAAAACTAACCAATCTAAAAACATGGACCACAGCCTCATCTACCTCAATGAAACTATGAGCCATGCCGCGCAGGGCCAACCAAGACATACGGGTCATGGTGGAGAGTTCTGATAAAATGTGGTCCACTGGAGTAGGGAATGGCAAACCACTTAAGTATTCCTGCCTTCAGAACCCCATGAACAGTATGAAAAGGCAAAAATATAGGACACTGAAAGATGAACTCCCCAGGTCAGTAGGAGCCCAATATGCTACTGGAGATCAGTGGAGAAATAACTCCATAAAGAAGGAAGAGATGGAGCCAAAGCAAAAACAATACCAGTTGTAGATATGACTGGAGATGGAAGAAAAGTCCAATGCTGTAAAGAGCAATGCTGCATAGAAACCTGGAATGTTAGGTTCATAAATCAAAGCAAATTATAAGTGATCAAACAGGAGATGGCAAGAGTGAACGTCAACATTCTAGGAATCAGCGAACTAAAATGGACTGGAATGGATGAATTTAACTCAGATGACCATTATATCTACTACTGTGGGCAGGAATAGCTTAGAAGAAAGTAGGAGTAGCCATCATAGTCAACAAAAGAGTCCTAAACACAGTACTTGGATGCAATCTCAAAAAATAACAGAATGATCTCTGTTCGTCTCCAAGGCAAACCGTTCAATATCATGGTAATCCAAGTCAATGCCCTGACCAGAAATGCTGAAGAAGTTGAAGCTGAACAGTTCCATGAAGGCCTATAAGACCTTCTAGAGTTAACACCCAAAAAAGATGTCCTTTTCATTATAGAGGACTGGAATGCAAAAGTAGGAAGTCAAGAAACACCTGGAGTAACAGGCAAATTTGGCCTTGGAGTACAGAATGAAGCAGGGCAAAGGCTAATAGAGTTCTGCCAAGAGAATGCTCTGGTCATAGCAAACACCCTCTTCCAACAACACAAGAGAAGACTCTACACATGGACATCACCAGATGTTTAACACTGAAATCAGACTGATTATATTCTTTGCAGCCAAAGATGGAGAAGCTCTATACACTCAGCAAAAACAAGACCGGGAGCTGACTGTGGCTCAGATCATGAAATCCTTATTGCCAAATTCAGACTTAAACTGAAGAAAGTGGGGGAAACCACTAGACCATCCAAGTATGACCTAAATCAAATCCCTAACAAATTATACAGTGAAAGTGAGAAATAGATTTAAGGGACTAGATCTGATAGACTGCCTGGTGAACTATGGACGGAGGTTCATGACATTGTACAGGAGACAAGGAGCAAGACCATTCCCAAGAAGAAGAAATGCAAAAAGGCAAAATGGCTGTCTGAGGAGGCCTTACAAACAGCTGTGAAAAGAAGAGAAGTGAAAAGGAGAAAAGAAAAGATATACCCATTTGAAGGCAGAGTTCCAAAGAAGAGCAAGGAGAGATAAGGAAGCCTTCCTCAGTGATCAATGTAAAGAAATAGAGGAAAACAATAGAATGGGAAAGACTACAGATCTCTTCAAGAATATCAGAGATACCAAGGGGATATTTCATGCAAAGATGGGCACAATAATGGACAGAAATGGTATGGACCTAACAGAAGCAGAAGATATTAAGAAAAGGTGGCAAGAATACACAGAAAAACTGTACAAAAAGGATCTTCACAACCCAGATAATCACTGAGGTGTGATCCCTCTCCTAGAGCAAGATATCCTGGAATGTGAAGTCAAGTGAAGTCAAGTAGCCTTAGGAAGCATCACTATGTACAAGCTAGTGGAAGTGATGGAATTCCAATTGAGCTATTTCAAATCCTAAAAGATGATGCTGTGAAAGCGCTGCACTCAATATGCCAACAAATTTGGAAAATTCAGCAGTGGCCACAGGACTGGAAAAGGTCAGTTTTCATTCCAATCCCAAAGAAAGGCAATCCCAAAGAATGCTCAAACTACCGCACAATTGCACTCATCTCACACGCTAGTAAAGTAATGCTCAAAATTCTCCAAGCCAGGCTTCAACAGTATGTGAACTGTGAACTTCCAGATGTTCGAGCTGGTTTTAGAAAAGACAGAGGAACCAGAGATCAAATTGCCAACATCTGCTGGATCATCGAAAAAGCAAGAGAGTTCCAGAAAAACATCTATTTCTGCTTTATTGACTATGCCAAAGCCTTTGACTATGTGGATCACAATAAACTGTGGAAAATTCTGAAAGAGATGGGAATACCAGACCACCTGACTTGCCTCCTGAGAAATCTGTATGCAGGTCATGAAGCAACAGTTATAACTGAACATGGACCAACAGACTGGTTCCAAATAGGAAAAGGAGTACGTCAAGGCTGTATATTGTCACCCTGCTTATTTAACTTATATGTAGATTGCATCATGAGAAATGCTGAACTGGATGAAGCAACAGCAATCAAGATTTTCAGGAGTAATATCAATAACCTCAGATATGCAGATGACACCACCCTTATGGCAGAAAGTGAAGAGGAACTAAAGAGTCTCTTGATGAAAGTGAAAGATGAGAGTGAAAAAGTTGGCTTAAAACTCAACATTCAGAAAACTTAAGATCATGGCATCTGGTCCCATCACTTCATGGCAAATTGATGGGGAAACAATGGAAACAGTGAGAGACTTTATTTTGGAGGGCTCCAAAATCATTGCAGATGGTAAGTGCAGCCACGAAATTAAAAGATGTTTCTTCCTTGGAAGAAAAGCTATGACCAATCTAGACAGCATATTTAAAAGCAAAGACATTACTGTGCCAACAAAGGTCTGTCTAGTCAAAGCTATGGTTTTTCCAGTAGTCATGTATGGATATGAGAGTTGGACTATATTGAAAGCTGAGCACCGAAGAGTTGATGCTTCTGAACTGTGGTGTTGGAGAAGACTCCTGAGAGTCCTTTGGACTGCAAGGAGATCCAACCAGTCCATCCTAAAGGAAATCAGTCCTGAATACTCATTGTAAGGAGTGATGGTGAAGCTGAGGTTTTGCCACCTGATGGGAAGAACTGACTCATTGGAAAAGACCCTCATGGTAGGAAAGACTGAAAGCAGGAGAAGGAGGGGATGACAGAGGATGAGATGGTTGAAAGGCAAGACAGACTTGACGGACATGAGTTTGAGCAAACTTTGAGTGTTGGTGATGGACAGGGAAGCTTCAGGGAAGCTGGCATGCTGAAGTCCATGGGGTCACAAAGAATCGGACCCAATCGAGACACTGAACTGAACTGAAGAATGTTCTCATCACATTCCTATTTTTCTATCCAGGGAAGAAGCGTACTAGATGGCTGGAAGAATAGCAGTCTCTCTCTTGCCCATAGGTTAACATGGCCGCTCTCTTTGCATGCAATAATCTTTCACCTGTGATGGTTTAGTTAGCTCCTACTTATGCTTTATTCCAGTGTAAAGTCCCTTTCACTCAGGAGCTTCCCCTGAATCACTAAGGTATGCAGGAGCCACAGACCTGGGTCAACACAGTCTACCATTTGTAGACATTTGTCACACCTGGTAATCACTGTCATTGGCATGATTGTGACTGCTTCCATTGTTCAGTGCATCCCTGGAACATGACACAGTGTCTGGCTCATGTTATGCACCCAGTAAGTATGATTTCATTAAATGAATGATCTCCAAACTTTAAATTTCCCTTTGTCAAGGAATATATATGATAACATCCAGGTAGAAAGCAAGTCGAGGAATCAATAAGAAGTCAACTCCTTCACGTTTTAATACAGATTAACTGAACCTAAGAATCTCCTTCAGGATATATGGGGCACTATAGGTATGGATGCAAGTTTGGGGCTTTTAGAAAAGAAAAACTATGATGTTTTTTATGAAAAAAGTGCTGCAAGGAGATCTTATTTCCTAGAAATGCTCATGAAATATGAAAGAAAATACCTATGTAAAAAAGCTAGACTAGCCATTAGTTGTTTTGAAATAATCCAGCTTGGCATGTGCCAAGTTTTGAATGTGCTTTGATGCTGATTCTGGGTGATTCTGCTATTGTTTTAATTTCCAAATGGCAAAGGACTCTAAAATGCAGCTTTTTTTTTCCCAATTAAGATTTATAGCCATTTTCTATAAATTTCAGCTATTATACATATACATTGTGCATAAATTTGTTTTATGTATTTAATATATTTACATAAATATATCTGTAGGTAAATATTTATACATACATTTATACTATGCTATAAATACACGTATTTACACATAACTAAATTTACAGCCACAAATAGTGAAGTGAAAGTCACTCAGTTGTGTCCAACTCTTTGCGACCCCATGGACTATATAGCCCATGGAATTCTCCAGGCCCGAATTCTGTAGTGGGTAGCCTTTCCCTTCTCCAGGGGATCTTCCCAACCCAGAAATTGAACCCAGGTCTCCTGCAATGCAGGCAGATTCTTTACTAGCTGAGCCACAAGGGAAACCCACATCTACCACACACACACACACACATATATATATATATATGATTTTTCTTAAACGAACATGTGTTATTTTTACAATGAGAAATAAATGAAGTGATTTTCATTTTTTGGGGAAAACACATACCAAATCATTACTCTTGATGCTCATCAAGGCAATGGTTCAGAGCTCTACACTTCATTGATTTGGTCACTGGGAGAAATGCAGGAGCAGAGAAATGATCAGAAAGGTATCTATCATCTTATCACACTCAGTTTCCTCAGTTCAGGTATGGTCTGCTCTTTCTCAAAATTTTGTTCACTTGTTAAATTAGAGAACTAGGTAGTATCTCCTAAGAGAAAAAGTTTAGCCCAGGTGGACAAGAATCTGATTTTAAGTCCAAGGTTGCTGCTCCGTCCTAGACAAGAGCCTGCCAACTGCCTCCTGGGCTGTGGGCAGCGGCTGGACTGGACTGGATGCCTGCACTTCAGCTGGCTTCGTGTGAGTCTGTCTGGGAACTCCCAGGGTGGTCTTCTCATTTCGGGCTCTTTGAGAAGGAGCCCATCACGGAGCTTGCTTGGGTTCTCTGTTTCCAGGACAGTGCTTGCAGGCATTTGAGAGGGAGGGGATATCTAGTGGGGGAGAAGCCCCGCAAACAGCTGAGAGCACCACAGGGAAGCCGGACCGGCTGAGGCCAGCCTCTACTCTGCACTCAGCCTCTGCTCCTCAGTCACGGTAATTATCTCCCAGGGCGCCTGACTGCATCTCTCAGTTCTGGCTCCCAACAAGCCCACCTCCCTAGGTTATCAGCTACTGCTCTGAATCTACCTGTAAAAACCGTTTAAGTTTGCTTCCCTCTCCGTGGAACCTGGGCACATACTGTTTGAGGAAGGAATCGAGACAGCTTTCAAGTGTCCCAGAATACTCTATGATAGTTAAGAAGCTCCCTGCACAGTTTGGAAGCTGGTTTGCCAGAGGCCACAAAGAACCTCTAAGATCCTCTGCACTCCAGCCAAGAAAAGTTCTACCTCTGGCTCAGTCAAGGCATCTCTTAGCTGAACAAAACATAGCACACAGTTAAAAAAGAGACCTGGGATTAACAGGCAGCAGGATAGAGAGATAGCCACATTGATATATATATATACATTCACTGGATAAAGGGGGGGGGGGAGAATCAGTCCTAAACATATCTGAATATATTCAAAATAGCTTTTATAATTCTCTGCTTCAATTAATAAAAAATCTTTCTGAATGTAAAATATGAGTCACGACTTCCTTGGTGCAGTGGATAAGAATCTGCCTGCCAACAGAGGCAACAGGAGTTCGATCCCTGGTCAGGGAAGATTCCACATGCAACGGACCAACTAAAGCCCCTCCACCACAACTATTGAGACCTCACTCTAGAGGTCACAACTACCGATTCTGTGCGTTACATCTGCTGAAGCTTGCGCACCTATAGCCTGTGTCCCACAACAAAAGAAGCCACCACACGAGAAGCCTGAGCGATGCAACTAGAGAGTAGTCCCCTCTGGCCGCAACGAGAGAAAGCCCACGCACAGCAATGAAGACCCAGTGCAACCAAAAATAAATAAATAAAAGAATCTTGAGGTGAATCTCACAAAATGAGTCACTTACATATTTTTCTCTCTGCTCTTTGAAAACCTTTGATTTAAAGAATCAGAGTTACCATACAGAAAACAGGGAACTAAACCTTGCACTCAGCCTTTACTACTTCATAAAATAGCAAGGTGGCAAAGGTCAACTTCAAATAATTGCAATTATATTTTGTCTAAAAGTTGAACACAATTAAATGAAATTTGTGGGATAACAGAAACTGTGGACTGATCTTAAATTGTTTTAATTAACATGCAATATTCTTTTTTTTTTTTTTTTTGCTGGAAGACGCATTTTATAAAAAAGGAAATTTCAGAGTACAGAACACAGAGAATGACATGAAGGGTCAAGAAAAGGAAAGGGGAATGGTCAGCCCAGACACTAAACCCACACATCTGAGTGCAAACAGAAGGAGAAATAGCCAGATGTTCTCATCTTGAGCTACTAAGGGACTTGCCCAATCCATTCAAGACTCTACCAAATATACTCAGCAGGGGTAGTTATGAGGCTGGCCTAGAGAATCTATGCAATTTTCATCTTACTCACAGGGGATTACTGTTGGCATATTGTTTTATTCTTAGATATATTTAACAATGATTATTTAATTGTAATGCTATTCTGCAGCCATACCTTTATTTTTTCAATCCTAAAGTGATAATTTGCAGGTAAATAAATTCTGAGTTTTAGATTATTTAATGAACCCTATTCAGCCTATCATGAGGCATTCTCTACTCATCCCATTTAGCATAGGAAACATACATCTTAGCTAAACTTTTTAAAGATGTATAAATGATAGGAAATACCTATTTATAATATGCAATTAAGCAAGTCAACTCCCTCTAATCCTCTTATGAGATTATCAGATACACCCAAATTTGTTTAATTTGTTTAATCTGTTTGGGCTCAAGTTAAGACACTGCCAACTAATAATCACTTGGATCTGTAGTGTAATTGTTCAAAGAGATTTCACAAAGTGAAACACCGATTTGATTCATGCACAATTATGTAGAGTGCTATTAAAAATTATTTACTGAAAGGAAACTGAAATACAGAGCAAACATCCTGGTCAGTCTGAATGTTAGGGATGACCAGAAGTCCTCACGCCCTGATTAGATATCTGTGGCAGCCTTACACCACCGCTCAGGACAGTCCCTACGTCCTGACTGGTAAAAATGCAAAGCTGGGGTCCTTATCCAACTACCTTGCCCTTCTTAGCTAAAACTAACAGAAGCGTGTTGAAAACCTTTTGCAAGTATATACATGTTTAAAAAATGAGCATGATACAATAGCACACAGTAAGAGGTGACAGTCTCCTGCCTCCAGTGACCCTCCACAGCCCCATTCTCCAGGGGTTAGCCACTGCCAATAGGCGGTGTGGAACCTTCCAGGTTTCTCTTCTATGTCCATATAAATACATAATATTTTACAAAAATGAGGCAACTCGATACACAGAGTTCTAGAACACGCATTTTCATTCTTAAGTTGGAACTGAGAAATGAACAGTCTAAGATAAGGAGTGATGATCCAGAGGAAAGCATCATATGTTAAAAGAATTTTCAGATTCCAGATGTAAAGAGATGACCGAATGAGTCAAAAATCAGTTCAGTTCAATCAGTTCAATACAGATTTAAATTTTCTTTCTGAGTTACCTATTTCTCCTAGGTTAAGAGAAGCAAAATTACTAAACCCAACTATGTCCAAAAATAAATGCCAAACACCAAACCACACAACACATAACCTTATATTATGGTTCCTTTGTTTTCCATAAGTAGTATCTTCTAGTCTATATATTTGTTGGAAATACTATTTAGACAGGATATTCTATTTGAGGAAGCAGAATCAAATTGGCATTCAGAGCTTCCCTCCTTCTGAGGTGTTCAGTCAAGTGTCTAGTAGTGACCCCTGTGTGGTCTAATGCAATCTTGCGCAGCCAGTACAACCCTTTAACTAAAACTTTAAAGTTCTCTGGGTTTAAGAACACTTGAACCACTACAATATTATAAAGTAATTAGCCTCCAACTAATAAAAATAAATGAAAAAAAAAGAAAATATATCAATATACAATTTCCAGTTTCAAGCTGTCTTAAAATATGGTGAAAAGAAACATCTGAATATATGTATTTTTAAATCCAGGAAATCTAGGAAAATCCAGGAAATCATTTCAATAGCGATCACTTCTAAGAAGTAAGCAGTATATGTCCATTCATTTCTGATGATCTTCTCATTGCTTAAGGTGATAAGGTCTAACAACTCAAACAGAGGGAAGGCTTTAATCTCGTGATCATGGTGGGCTACATGTTCATGATATATATTAAAAAAAAGAAAGACCAAAAGAGCTAGTTTTTCTTTCTTCACTGAATTGTCTTTATATAGACATTTTAAATAGAAAATTTATTGTTAATAGAAAGAAGGAAATTCATTTTCTGAAATCCTTACATGAAATGAAGTTACTAAGGAAAGAACTCGATTTTAGTTCTGACATTCTCAGATTTACTATTCGCTCTTTCATTGCAGAGTGATAAACTTTGCTCACCTTCTTGTAATAACTTTAAAAATGGAACTGTTCACTGTATTTACCAACCCTGCCATTTCTCAGCATAATTATAGGATATACCCTGAATAGAAAAGTTGTTTTTAGTCTATGCTAAAAAAAAACACAACTGAAACACATCTTCTCCTCCTCTTCCACTGTTTCTCTATTCATCTGATAGCCAGCTTGGATTTTTATTGTTTCTCCACATATTGCAGTTGTATAATATTTCTGAAACAACCTTAGCGTAAGTGATTCTATTTAAATCATGTTTGATGTGCCATGTGACATTTCAAAATAGCTTATGGTAAAGCAATGAGCCCTCTTACAAGCAGATGTTATGATGCTCTTAGTAACTTTTATGAATAGAATTCTATATATAAATTCAAGGGCAAGTCTTTTCTTCCAAGATTGAAGAAGTCTAACAGCTCAACAAGATAAGCTATTATGAACAAAACTAGAAGTAAGTGTGGTCAAGACCAATTTACTTCAGCTGTTCATCAATTAAATTTAAGACTCTTAAAACTTATACTTAATATCGAATAATCCATATTTAAAATTCTTGACTTGGGTGTGATTGCTTGGGAGAGAAGTGTTCATTTGGATAAAGGCTTCTTCTCATTTGTTTTCTTTTTGACATTCTATGAATTCAGACAAAATAATCAATCTGAACTCAGCTTGAGCTAAGCAGCTGTAAAATGTCCTCATCTGAAACTGTAAGCTGGACCTGGAATCAAATCCAGAGAAACTAAGACACAAATTTATTCAAAAAGAATATAAGACTCCCTTTTACTGAAAACAAAAGTGAAACTAAGTTGAATCAATGGATTGTCCTTTTTTTTTTTTTTTTTTTAATACCAGTTACTCAGGTCTACCACTCTTATTCAATTAACCATCACCCCAGGCAGTATTTATTTACCATATGTCCTCCCAAAACCCTAACTTAAACCCTGTTACTTGGGGTAATTTAATAAATTAAGTAACTGACTGCTTTGATCTCCTTGTTGACCAAGGGACTCTCAAGAGTCTTTCTCAGCACCACAATCTGAAAGCATCAGTTCCAGTTAATCCAAAAGGAAATCAACCCTGAATATTCATTGGAAGGTCTGATGCTGAACTTGAAGCTCCAATACTTTGGCCAGTGATGTGATGAGCCAACTCATTGCAAAAGACCCTGATGCTGGGAAAGACTGAGGGTAAGAGGAGAAGGGGTTGACAGAGGATGAGATGGTTGGATGGTATCATTGACTCAATGGACACAAGTTTAAGCAAATTCATGGAGATAATGAAGGACGGGGAAGCCTGATGTGCTTCAGTCCATGGGTTGCAACGAGTCAGACACTTTAAATTCTTGTTGCTAGCTTCTGAACAATAAGAAATTAAATAATTAGAAAAAAGCAAATTAAAAATAGGATTTTACTTTTTGCCAATCAAGTTAACCAGATTTTTAAAACAAGTGTGATCCTGCAGCTCAATTCCAGAAAAATAAATGACCCAATCAAAAAATGGGCTAAAGAACTAAACAGACATTTCTCCAAAGAAGACATACAGATGGCTAACAAACACATGAAAAGATACTCAACATCACTTATTATCAGAGAAATGCAAATCAAAACCAAAACCAGGTACCATTACACGTCAGTCAGAATGGCTGCTATCCAAAAGTCTACAAGCAATAAATGCTGGAGAGGGTGTGGAGAAAAGGGAACCCTCTTACACTGTTGGTGGGAATGCAAACTAGTACAGCCACTATGGAGAACAGTGTGGAGATTCCTTAAAAAACTGGAAAAAGAACAGCCATATGACCCAGCAATCCCACTCCTGGGCATACACACCGAGGAAACCAGATCTGAAAGAGACACGTGCACCCCAATGTTCATCACAGCACTGTTTATAATAGCCAGGACATGGAAGCAACCTAGATGCCCACCATCAGACGAATGGATAAGGAATCTGTGGTGCATATACACCATGGACTATTACTCAGCCATTAAAAAGAATTCATTTGAATCAGTTCTAATGAGATGGATGAAACTGGAGCCCATTATACAGAGTGAAGTAAGCCAGAAAGATAAAGACCAATACAGTATACTAATGCATATATATGGAATTTAAAAAGATGGCAACGATAACCCTATATGCAAAACAGAAAAAGAGACACAGATGTACAGAACAGACTTTGGGACTCTGTGGGAGAAGGCGAGGGTGGGATGATCTGAGGGAATAGCATTGAAACAAGTATACTATCAAGGGTGAAACAGATCACCAGCCCAGGTTGGATGCATGAGACAAGTGCTCGGGGCTGGTGCACTGGGAAGACCCAGAGGGATGGGATGGGGAGGGAGGCGGGAAGGGGGATCGGGATGGGGAACACATGTAACTCCATGGCTGATTCATGTCAATGTATGGCAAATACCACTATAATACTGTAAAGTAATTAGCCTCCAACTAACAAAAATAAATGAAAAAAGTAAATAAATAAAACAAGTGTGAGTAAAAATGTGAGGAAATGGATAAAAATGTGAGGGAAAACAATTTTCTAAAATTTGATCATTATATCAATATTAAAAACACTTGGCAATTTGATCCAACAACTCTCTTTTTGTTAAAGTCTGTTTTTTCTGAAAAAACAATTGCTCAAGGAAATAGAATTTGAGAATGTTCATTACCTTGGATATATAATAGCAAAATGTTAACAAAATTTTACAAAATAATAAATTTAAATAATTAAAAACGGCACAAAGTTATGGAGAATCTTTGTTTTTATGTATTTCTCAAGATTAAAAAATTAATAAAAAAAGAATGTCCTTATATGTAGGTCATAATTGTAAATGGGTAAATTAAAGGCAAGTCTTTCTATAAAATGTTGTGTAGAACTACCACACACCATCTGCACAGAAGTCAGAAGCTAGACATGCCTTAATTTGTTCAATTTTTTCTGCTTTAATGTATATCTTGATTATTCTATGTTCTAATTTAATTTATTTCACCAAAAAGATGATATAAATGGCTAATAAAAATTAAAATCCTGACTTCAAGAGTAATCAAACAGAAGAAATTAAAATTAAAATGTCATTTTTAAAGCATATCAGATTAGTGAAGATTTTCAAAATGACAGTTTTTAAATCCTGGTTTATTCAGTGGGGTGGTCACTTACTTATACGTAAGCACATACATGCTCTCTAGAAGCCAACTAGGTCATGTGTATCTAGAATTCTGAAAGCATTTATTTTTTACTATTCAGTAATGGTATATTAAGGATCCTTTAATAAAAATGATAAAAATATAAAGTCATTTCTATTCATCTATTTATCACGTTTACAACAGCCTGAATATCCAAATATTAAAAATGAAACATTTTGGGGAGGGAGGTGGGAGGGGGGATCGGGATGGGGAATACGTGTAACTATATGGCTGATTCATGACAATGTATGACAAAACCCACTGAAATGTTGTAAAGTGATTGGCCTCCAACTAATAAAATAATATTAAAAAAAAAAAAAAAAAAAAAGAAATGGAGGCAAACCCAACCTCAGGAAATTTAAATGAAAAAAAAAAATAAATAAATAAAAATGAAACATTTATTCCATAGACTGTTAGGCAGACACTAAGTACCAGGATCAACAGGGATTATCACTGAAATAAGGAAATACTCAAAAATAATTACTAGAATAAATTGGATGCAAAACTCTATGTAAGAAGCATATAAACATAATATAATAAAAACTGTCCTGAAAAGAATATACCAAATTTTCTAGTGGATATACCTGGAGGGAGTAAACAGTGGTTTTGTATTCTTCTTTGTATTTGAATGAATTTTTTAAAAAATTTCTACTTTTAAAGTAAGAATTAAAAAAAGAAAATGCAAGACTCACTATAAAATTCATGGTGCTGCTATCTTTCATCTATAAAACAGATCGGCTCAGTTCAGTTCAGTTCAGTCGCTCAGTTGTGTCCGACTCTTTGCGACCCCATGAATCACAGCACGCCAGGCCTCCCTGTCCATCACCAACTCCCAGAGTTTACTCAAACTCACATCCATCGAGTCAGTGATGCCATCCAGCTATCTCATCCTCTGTTGTCCCCTTCTCCTCCTGCCCCCAATCCCTCCCAGCATCAGGGTCTTTTCCAATGAGTCAACTCCTCGCGTGAGGTGTCCGAAGTACTGGAGTTTCAGCTTCAGCATCAGTCCTTCCAATGAACACCCAGGACTTATCTCCATTAGGATGGACTGGTTGGATCTCCTTGCAGTCCAAGGGACTCAAGAGTCTTCTCCAACACCACAGTTCAAAAGCATCAATTCTTCGGTGCTCAGATTTCTTCACAGTCCAACTCTCAAATCCATACATGACCACTGGAAAAACCATAGCCTTGACTAGACGGATGGGAAATAGATGGGGAAACAGTGGACGACTATTTTTCTGGGCTCCAAAATCACTGCAGATGGTGACTGCAGTCAGGAAATTAAAAGACACTTACTCCTTGGAAGGAAAGTTATGACCAACCTAGATAGCATATTAAAAAGCAGAGACATTACTTTGCCAACAATGGCTAGATTCATGTTAAAGCCCTTTTAATTCGATTCCAATTATTAACCCAATCTTATCTCTAATGAGTACCCAACTCTACCACTGAACTCTATCTCAGATGGTCATCAGGCATGTTATGTTCCCTGCAGAGTCCACCCAAGCTCATCCAATCAGGCCTAGAGCTTCTCTTCTTTCCTAAAGTTTTTGATCATAATTTCCGATTTCTGATGGAACTATTTTAAGCCAACATCAGCTATTCATGATGCTCTAAGTTAAGCCCGGTAATCACACAAAATCACATTTAACCCTGATTCCAATTAACTCAGCACACTAACTCAGAAGGAAACTCCTTTTGAAGGCAAGACTACCATCATAATTTGTTAATATTAATCATAAGAACAACTGTGATCATAACAAGCATAGCTGATAAAGTTTATTGAGAATTCTCTATTTACAAGGAGGCACTGTGTCAACTCCATTTAATGTTCAGAAAAATCTTCCATTTCACAGATGAGAAAACTCAGACTCAATTAGGATGCATACTTTTCCCAAGGAGACGTAGCTAGTGTAGATCTGATATTCAAATCTAGCTCTGTCTGAGATCAATATACCCTACTCTGCCAATTTGCTAATGGAAATTCACTAGAAATCATTTTGCATATGATATATTTTTAGTGATTAACTGCATTCCCATGTAGCTAAGTTAAAATAATGTGGAGCTACAAAATTTTCTTTTACACATATGAGCAGATACAAAAACAATAATAATTTTCATTGAATTTCATTATATTCTAATATATTTACCTGTATAGGACCAGCCAATCTCTTCAACAAGTTTTCTCTGTTGTCTGTAGTATCCATAAACCCAATCTACAACCAAGGGAAAAAAAAACAATTGATCAATGTGTAGAAAATATATGTGTACAAATTTTAAAAAACACAAGAAGCCCAAAGCACCATTCATACAGTAACGGTGCTTGATTATTCTTTTCTATTTCATCTTCACAATTTCAACTGCCACCATTATAGACTCCATCATCCCTGTTCTGGTAATTAGTGTAACTTTTAGCAGGGCACATTTTAAAACTGCTGAAGTTCAGGCAAAGGCAAAGAAGGTATTCTGTGAAAAGCATGAGCAACCTAGAGGATTTCATCTCATAGAGTGACTAGGGTAGGAAAGGACAGCTTATTCTATTTTTAGATTTTTCTTACCATTCCCTCCACTGAGTACTTGAAATCCTACTGACTAGTGATACTTTTCAAGTTACAACCCAAGTTGTATCTGTAAATGCTTCGAGGAGATCCAGAGGTCACCATGTTTTCAAAATTTATTTCTCTTACAAGGCACAACAAAATTAATAGTCTTGAAGAATGGAAATTTCAGCGTGTGTGTGTGTGTGTGTGTGTGTGTTGGCTGGGAGAAAGCCTGTATTAGACAGTGTAAGTGAATTTGTCTCTTAGAGGAACAGTGATGCCTAAGGGAGGTAATGCGGGGGAAGCTTGGGGCATTGTAAAATAGTGGACTTTTCATGACCTAGAGAGAGAAGCTCTAGTTCTTGAACATGAGGCAAGGGCTACAGTAAGGAAAATGGATGGAAGCCAAAGGCTCACTCTGTACCATTCAGAATTTTGCCTGGAGTCATGCCTGTACCCAAGAAACAGGGACGTTATGATTCATTCTCCTCCTTCCTGTGTCATTGTGCTCTTGCACCTTTATTCCAGCCTGTCTTAACACTAGTACGCCATTTCGGCTACATTGTGAGCAAAATACATCTTTGTGAGCTAGATTTGGAAGCTGATCAGTGTTGACAAAACTGTTTCTGTAGAAAAGGCTACAGGAATTTCCTAGTTGCCTGGTGGTTAGAATTCTGCGCTTTCACTGCCGTGGTGAGCTCAGTCGCTGGTTGGGGAACTGAGATCCTGTAAGTCACATGGCATGACCAGAAAGAGAAAAGGCTACAAAGAACTAGTTTACAAATGAACACGTGGAACATCACATACTCATAAATTGGGGTTCTGTACATATGGTTTTCATTTGAATACAAGGATTTATTTATACCATACTATAGATATACATACATATTATAAATATTTCTTGTCAGTTTTGAAGAGAGACTCTTATTTCCTCTTATTCTCTTTACACAGATTTTTTTTCTTTTTTGACAGTTCCCAATTTAAGGGAGGCAAATACCTCAAGGACATTTTAGAAATTATTTTTCTTCTATTCCATGTTATACACAATCTGATTAGCAGAACATGGTAATACATACTAAAATTTTACAAAAACTTAAAAGCAAGTTATCTTACAGAAATATACATTTTGAGTCCATAGATTATTGAAAACCAAAACCAATCTTGGAGAAAGCAAAAAAAATTGTTTTAAAAATTTCTCTACCCATAAAAATAGGTAAATATTCTATTGACCATGTAGCACATTTCAACAAACATTTGTTTTGATAACGGTTTTACTGAAATATGATTTGCACACCTTACAATTCACCCAGGAAAGTGTACAACTTAATGGCACTTACTATATTCACAGAATTAGGCAATCATCCCTACAGAAAATTTTAAAACATCTTTATTATCCCCCAAAAGAAAACCCCATACCTTTAGCTGCCATCTCCAACCACACCTCGACCTCCATTAATTTATAGATTTGGATATTCCAAATATTTCTAAATACATGATCATGCAATGCATGGCTTTTTATGGCTGGCTTATACAACAAGGTTTACCCATGTTGTAGGATATATGAGTACTTCATTCCTTTAAACTTTTTATTTTGTATTGGAGTATAGTCGATTAACAATGCTGTGGTAGTTTCGGGTGAATATCCCCTGGGGATGGCAACCCCCTCCAGTATTCTTGTCTGGAGAATTCCACGAACAGAAGAGCCTGGTGGATGACAGTCCACAGAGCCGCAAAGAGTTGGACACGACCGAGGGACTAACACTTTCACTTTTCATACATGTATCTGGGTTTCTCTGGTGGCTCAGGTGATAAAGAAATCCAACTGCCAGTGCAGAAGACACAAGAGACGTGGGTTCGATCCCTGGGTCAGAAAGATCCCCTGGAGTAGGAAATGGCAACCCACTCCAGTATTTCTTGCCTGGAAAATTCCATGGACAGAGGAGCCTGGCGGGCCCCAGTCCATGGGGTGCAAAAAGTCAGACATGACTGAGCACGCATGCAGGCACATACATGTGTCCATTCTCCCCCAAACTTCCCTCCCATCCAGGCTGTCATATAACATTGAGCACAGCTGCATGTGCTATACTGTAGACCACTGTTGGTTATCCACTTTAAATATTGCAGTGTAATACTTCATTCCTTTTTATTGTCTAACAGTATTCCATTGTCTGGTGACCAAAATGGCCTTAAAACTCCTCTCAGCTTGACTAAACGTTGGACAGGCTACTTCCTAGCTCTATGTTTCTGACCTCCTATTTCTTCCAGCATTTCACTTAGAAAACTTATACATTCTTTCTTTGTTACTTTGAGAAGTAAATCTTTTTAAATAGCCATATGTCATTCTACAACTAGGACTGTACTTATCAAGACTAAGGAAAACATCTCTCTGAAAATCAACTATCAAAGGAAATAAGCACCCTTATCTCCCACGTTCTGTAGGAGGGTATGAGCCTAACTTCCATTGAGGTATCTTGCTCCAAGTTGTAAAAACTACCTCTGTCATAATGATATAGGCTCATCTTTCTTTTGGGTGGAGCAACTACAGATGGCCGACAACTTTCTCCAATGTCCTGAATTATATTTACACTGGGATCAACGTATCTCTCCAAACACCTTACTTTCTCGGCCTCATCAGGGTTGAGTTCAGATTCGGTTCTGCCTCCTCGCCCTACTGCAATTGCCTTGAATAAAGTTTTCTTTGCCTGTTTCATTTTCTTTGCTGCAATTCTTGTTTCGATGTTGGCTATGCCACTTTCTATTTATCCATTCATCAATTGTTTGATACTTGGGTTGTATCCTCTTTGGGGCTATCATGAAAAATACTGCTTTGAATATTCATGCATATGTTTTCTACCTAAAAATTAAACATTAGGCTCATAACACATTTTTTAGCATTGTTCATAAAAGGGTAGTCATTTAAGGCTAAATTCTGGGGATAAGTGTTTTTTCATGATCAAGGAATATATACAACTAGATGTGAGGACATCAAAAGTCATTTGATTCAGAATTTAACAGGTTACAAAAATTCCTATTTTACAGATAAGACAATTTTTTCAATGGAAATTTAAGTGGTTTGTACAGGCAAAAAGTGACAAAACTGGAAACAATAATCCATGGCTCCTGCCTCCTACTCACTAAGTCTTCCCCAATATCAAAGGCTCCTAACAATCTGGAGTTACTGATTATTCTCTTAAGTTCTCTGCCTGAGTAGGAACCTCTTCAAGAGAAACAAAATAAAACAAAAAAAATAATTTACTGGGGTTGAATTTCCCAGCAGGAATTATTTGGGCAAATAAATTAAAGAGAACTGACCATATATCTGATCTGACCTGGCCATCACTTGGAATTTCCCTCTGAAACTCTGCCCTGCCCATAGGGAAGATTTATTCTCATCATTTATGTTTTGAAATAAAAATATTTTTTAAATGTAAAGACATTTTTGACATATAAATGCATTTTGGTGATTTCAGAAGACCAAATGCCATGTAGAACCTATAATTAACAAGTATTCCACTGAAAAAAATAAAACAGTAAGCTCTTGTTTTAATGATTCAGGCTAAAGCACGACAGCAAAATATCAGCAGATTTTAGCTTTCCTTGTAGGGCTTTATTGCTACACAATCAGCATTTGTCCTTGGTTTTTAATTACTTACGTTAAGAAAGCTTTTTTCAATATAAGATTCCCAGGTGTTGGTAGCTCTCTTCAGCCCCTTTATGTATTGTTCCCTTAATTGTTACTTCAAACAATCCGTTACACATTCATATGCTAATTACATGGTCCTTGGGCGTGAGAGAGTACCCCACTTTTAAAATTCTACTTAGAGGTCTGATAGATGAGATGTGATAGCTCCAATGAACAAGAAAAAAAGAATCTAGGTTCACTTTTTTTTGTTGCATTGTATACTTTGAAAACCAGTAAATCCTATATAAAGTCAAGTCTATCAAAGTGCTTACATATTTTAAAATCAATTAAAATAATGAAATATAGAATTTTTTTGTTTGTTTCTGTGGGTTTGAGCTTCTTTAGCTTGTATATTTTGTTTCTTTCTGTTCAAAAGTATTTGCTCCGTCTGCTTTGGTGTGTTTTGTAGGGATAAAACTAAGAAATAAATTTCAAAAATGGTTGGTACACATGATGCAGAGTAAGAACATAAACATTAGTAAACCTTTTTAAAAGGTAACTCTAAAGTTGGTCCTGAAAAATTATTCCTCATGAAGGGGCTACCAAAATTGAGAGAAATTTGGTTTATACTATTTTAGGTAATTTTAAATGTCACTGCTTCAATCTATTCAATCTTATACTGTGAGCATTTACTTCTTTTGCAAACATTAATATGCCACATATTCCTTTTCTTTAGATCCACATAATGGAAACCAAAGTTTTGATAACAACTATATGGAAGATGTAAATAAATTCAGCATTTTTTGCTCATTTTTTTAAACAAAGAAAAACTCCAGGTGCTCATTTTGTACTAAAATATCACTACAAATATTTTGAACTTATAAATGCCTCTGATTCTGCACTGAATGGCTAAAGAAAGTCTCTGCTTTATGCTGATCAACAATTCATCACCTGCATTCTACCATATCATCTAACAGCCATGCTCTGACAAAACATACACACACACACGCAATGCTATTAAGAGGCCAAATGTATGACAGAGAAGAAATAGAGTGGGTCACAGAAAGACTTCCCAGGTGGCGCTAGTGGTAAAGAACCCCCCTGCCAATGCAGGGGACATTAGAGACCTGGGTTCGATCCCTGGGTTGGGAGTATCCCCTCGAGAAGGGAAAGGCTACCCACTCCAATATTCTGGCCTGGAGAATTCCATGGACTATACAGTCCATGGGGTCTCAAAGAGTCAGACACAACTGAGTGACTTTCACACACCCCATTTTTACCTACCTGGAATATATACTTGTATCCAGTATATATGCAAAGACATTTGTGAAACATAAATTTAGTTAATTATGGTAATTCAGGTAACTTGTTCAGTGCATACTTATAGTTCAAACATGGCACTTACTGTTAATCACTACAGATGTAACTGTAAAAAATACACATATATTATTTTCCCCCAAACCACCTGTCTTCCAATTCCAACAGTTTTCCAGGGTTAGAAAAAAGAATACCATTAGTTTTCTACCCTCTGCAGAGGTTTAAAAACATAGGTACTTTTTGAAGTTTCAAAACTTAAACTGCAGCTTATCTTCAAATAGAAGGGCACATGAATTCATATTACTAAAGACAGGAATTCTGGAAAAATATGAGTTTAATTAGAGTACAGGTAACTTCTTTATTTAATGATAAGGTTAAAGAGATGAAAAAGTAGATCCCTGAGGCACTGGTAAATTGTAAAAAGAGATGGAAAGATTGAACATATTGGACAATGTGAAAAACAGAGGGAGCCACTTCCTTCATATGTCAGATGGTAGTCAGATGTCCAATTAAATACACATTTCTCATAGGACCAGGGAAGGGTTTGGAGGTAAGCAATTTTATCTTGGTGCTCCTTAGACACTGAGGACTGTGTATACCTTCCAGAGGTTTGTATGTTGGCAATATGTCTACCAAATCTATTCAGTGAAAACTCAAAATATTCATAGGCTTGTCTTGGAAAGTCATCAGGATATTTTCTCATACTTAGATATGTTTTACCTAATGTGATTTAGATACATTCATAAAGTTGAGGCATTTTCCGTTGAAAACATGTTAATAATTTTATCTTAATCATATAGTAATACCTATTTCAGATAAATTTTAAAAATAAAGTTAAGCAAAAGTAATTTAAAAGATCACCTGTAATCCCATCTCCAACAGAAACTAGTATTTACAATCTTGTACATTATATATATATATTTTTTTAAATGTTATGCTATGCAATATAATGATTTTATACTTTACATTAACTGAATTACACTATTTCATTATTTGGTGACTTGTTTTTTTCTACATAATAATCATTCATGTCTCAAGCTAATAAATATGGTTTTATAGCACCATAATAGTTCACTTGAAGCATTCACTAATTTTTTGATATTAAAATAAAAGGCTAATATAGATTTGGAAAATTTATTCCTTAGGATTAAATGATATGAGTGATGAAATTTTCCATTAAGCTAATTTGAATTTAAAGCTTTTGAGTATAGATTTTGATGAGGAAAGACTTGGGGAGAGGGACTGAAATATTTCAGATAGAGGAAGGGTGTTGAGCAGGAAATTAAGTGCCACTTTTTTTCCTATCAATCTTCTTCTACAACACCAAGAAAACACTAAACTGGAACAAGCTCATTATTATTGTGAAAAGAAAGTGAAGTCACTCAGTTGTGTCCGGCTCTTTGCGACCCCGTGGACTGTAGCCTACCAGGGTCCTTCGTCTATGGGATTTTCCAGGCAAGAGTCCTGGAGTGGGTTACCCTTTCCTTCTCCAGGGGATCTTCCCAACCCAGGGATCGAACCCGGATCTCACGCGATGTAGGCAGTCGCTTTACCGTCTGAACCACCAGGGAAGTCCATTTTATTGTACAGTACTACAATACTTA
Source organism: Muntiacus reevesi (assembly GCF_963930625.1). Classification (NCBI taxonomy): domain Eukaryota; kingdom Metazoa; phylum Chordata; class Mammalia; order Artiodactyla; family Cervidae; genus Muntiacus; species Muntiacus reevesi. Next base: position 81,791,880 of record NC_089254.1, on the reverse strand, counting down.
TAGTTACTTTGTTTTACCTTCATAACTAACAGTGAATTTATTCTAGTATAAGAGAAAAACTCAGTTGTTGATGAAACAGTGATAACAGAAGCAGAGATAGAAATAACAAGTGTAAAGATAACTATTTTGCTTAGTTGCTCAGTCATGTCCAACTCTTTGTGACCCTCATGGACTGTATGTAGCCTGCCAGGCTACTCTGTCCATGGGGATTCTCTGGGTAATAATTCTGGAGTGGGTTGCCATTTCCTACTCCAAAAAATAATATTAACATTAAAAGTAGGAAAATAAAACAATCTGTATGTGAAATGTATATGAAAAATGAATTCATCACATTACAAAATGTTATTATATTTGTTTTATGTATTATTATATTATTATGCCATTGTATACTATTATAAGGACTTCCCTGGTAGCTCAGCTGGTAAAGAATCCCCCTGGAATGCAGGCGATTCTGGTTTGATTCTGGGTCAGGAAGCTCCTCTGGAGATGGGATAGGCTACCCAGTCCAATATTCATGGACTCCCCTGGTGGCTCAGACGGTAAACAATCTGCCTGAAATGTGGGAGACCTGGGTTCGATCCCTGGGTTGGGAAGATCCCCTGGAGGGCATGGCAACCCACTCCAGTATTCTTGCCTGGAGAATCCCCATGGGTAAGAGAAGCCTGGTGGGCTAGAGCCCATGGGGTTGCAAAGAGTTGGATATGCAACTTAGTTGGGATGCAGCTTAGCTGGACATGCAACTCAGTCACAACTTAGTTGCGACTAAGCACAGCACAGCAAACTTTCATAATATTATCTGTATGATAGCAGTGTGTTATTATTCAACAATCTAAATAATGGTTCTGTCGTGAAGTCTTAATGCCCATGTGCTCTTACTGAAACTGTGTGTAGGGCAAGGATGTCTGCTGTGTTGTCAAGGATTAGGATTGGTGGGAAATTCTGGACAACTGACATCCTAAAATAGATAAATAGAGAATAAAATGGGGTTCCACTCACATCTACCATGAAAAGCGTAAAATACCAAAAACTACATAAAGAGATGAACTATTATTAATATAAAAATATGAATAAGTAAAGAGGTCTACCACATCCTTAAACGGGAACACTGAACTTGGGGAAAGTATCAGTTCTCTCCATATTAATGAACAGTTCAGGTCTCAGTGGGGTGTTTTTAATAGGCAAAATGATTCTAATGTTCATTGTTGTTGTTTAGTAGCTAAGTCATGATCAACTCTTTTGCAACCCCCATGGACTGTAGCCCACCAGGCTCCTCTGTCCACGGAATTCTCCAGGCGAGAATACTGTAATGGGTTGCCATTCTCTTCTCCAAAGGATCTTCCCAACCCAGGGATCGAACCTGGGTCTTCTACATTGCAGGCAGATTCTTCACTTTCTGAGCCACCTGGGAGGTCCAAAATATTCCATGTTTATCAGTAAGTACAGATTGCGTGTGTGCATCCTAAGTCACTTCAGTCATGTCCGACTCTTCGCGATCCTATGGACTGTGGCCCGCCAGGCCCCTCTGTCCATGGGACTCTCCAGGCAAGAACGGGAGTTCTTGCCATGCCATGCCCTCCTCCAGGGGATCTTCCTGATCCAGGTATCAAACTTGTGTCTCTCACTGTCTCCTAAATTGGCAGGATAGTTCTTTACCACTAGTGCCACCTGGGAAACCCCACTAAAACACATTCAACAAATAACAACGCTATATTTCAAACGTATAGAATTCTTACAAATCACTAAAGCAAATACATGAGCAGAGAAATTTTTCAAATGCAAAAATAATTATTAAAGCTATAAAGAACTATTAGACTATCAAAAAAAATAATTTAACACTCAGACATCATTTTCCAGTTATCAAATAGTCAAAGGTTTATTATTTTAATTTTTAAAATATTCAATGATGCTCAAAATAACTTGAAATGTTCTTTTACATACAGGTGGAAATATGATCTAGTATAAATTCTATGGAAAGTAAGCTGGCAAAAGTTAACGAGATTCTTAAAATACTTCATAGCCTTTGGGACAGTAATTCTATTCCAAGGAATATATTTTAAATGATGAGCAGAGATGAGAACAAAGTGCCATGTACCAAGATGTGCAAAGTGCTGAAAGTAACAGTGAACAATAGGAAAGTCTGTTAATGTTCAAAAAGTGGAAGAAATCTAAATAAATTATGCAATGTTCATAGTATGAAATTATGTGATTCCATTCCATTTACATTTCCCAAATACTTACTGAAGAAATGCACATGATATAAAACATTATTAGTTATGGTGCCATTTTGAAACTATCACATATATTCAAAAATGTAAATCTCCTCATGTGGTGACACTGGGAGTGATTTTTACTTTTTTATAAGATCCTATGCTTTGCATACATTTTATGAGTTTGTACAAGTTGGTATTTTTAAAACTTAAAAGTATATATGCACTTCTGAAATAATATTTCTAATTCTACAGCCAAATTGCTTAAAGACAAATATATAACTGTATTTTGAAGATGGGGTAAGGAAAAGCTTGAAACCCATTTTTTCATTGCTTATCTTGGATTTTACAATAAAATCTTCTCCTTATTCACAAGAGCCTGAATGCATTAGCTAGTGTTAATGCTAGTGTTAACCACATATTGAAGTGTAGCCAAGTCTACACATGGTAGGCAATCTGAGCACTTCAGCTACCATGAAAACTAAAAACAAGAGCCATAGCAAAATAGGCAGTACAGTAACTCACGAACCATCTTATCGGCCAAAATTATCATATTGACTGGATCATTTACTTTGGGGCAGACCTTGAAGCAGCCTTATTTTAATTTGTGTCTTACTTCTAATAACACCTTTTGCTCAGATAAAATTAAGTCCAAACATAAGACTCTATCCATTAAGTGGGAAAATCTGGCAACTTGGAGTTGGCAACCTACTCTGAAATAGGTGTGGTTCATCTGTTAAAACTGCTGCCAGTGTGTTGACTGATTGACTATGTAGTTACATCTGGGCAAGACAGAAAGATTTTCTTGACTTCTTTCCAGAGTACTGACTGAAAATTCATTTTCATTTTGACTTCATTGGTTTAGAAAAAAGGAAAATTTTTTTTATACAAAGCATATTCACTGTAAAAAATGTATTTTAAATTAGTGAAACTCCTCAAATCCTACAGGCTCTATGGGTTGGTACAGTACAGGAATGTTCCATCTGGCTAGAAGATGAGTTTTATTTGATTTCCTCTGCTTGATATTTTCATGAACACCACCCCCAGCCCTATTTCCCCTACAAGGCCTCTGCTTTTTGTAGAACATCCCACTTGTACTCTCTTCTCTTTCTCCTGTAGATGTACACATTCTCCATGGAACTTATTGGTTCCACGATATTCAATGAACCACCAACATCAATCGTCAATCACAACACATTTATCTTCAAATCTTGCATTGGTGACAGCTCCACACCAATGACAGCATTGGGTCTTACTGGCCCGCTGTTGCAAAAGCTTTTCCTAACTTCTGCCTGAAACTTGAAAGCTCTCTGCATAGCAGATGCTCAAAGATGCTCATTAAGTTGCCTAGATAACCCAGGTTTACTGCACTCAGAGGAACAATATCTAAAAAGCATTCCTGTTCAGAAGATAATTAACAACCTTGGAGAATAGTGCTCATTAGTTACTTTTCACACACAATCACAAATGGTTAGCCAGGGGTTGGATATATTTATTTTGGAATAGTTAACTCAGTTGGAACAAATATGTTTTCTCTCCAGGTTTACCATTCTGTTTGTAAGGACGTTAAGAGACTGAACAAGTTAATGTAGTGTTTTCAACCTGGATTGCAACCAGGACTCAGCTGGCATTTTGCCTTAGAGTTACTGGGCCACTGGGCCACCTCAAGATAATTAACACCTTCCTGTGGTGTCTAATATGACAACAGTGATCGTTAAATTAAAAAAACCACCTTATAACATATAAAGGGTAGCATCTTTGCAATGTGAAAACAAAAGGTGTCTTTTATAAAAAGGTTTAGGCCTTGGGATTCATATATGTATATCATGAAGACATAGATATTGAGGTAGAACTTAACGTTTTCTTCAATACATTTTTAAACATCCAGTTGCCTTCACACCTTCCTGAAGTTTATGCTTTTTGCCACTGATTTCGTTAATGGCTAATATTTTTGGTGGAAAATGTTTAACTGATAACCTACCATATATCTAGCCAAAATATTGATTTAACCTTGGAAATAAAATATCATAATACCCATTTGGTGCTCAAGTAAATGCTATTGTATTGATGTCTTGAGTTTTACAACAGGAGAACAAAGGAGTGACTGAACAGATCCATGATTAAAAGAAATGCTACAATCATTCCAAGTCTACTTTTATATATAAAAACAATGAACATTTGATTAAAAATAATGTTCTTCTTTTCTCCCATATTTATTCTTTAAATGGTCACACTGATTGAACAGAAATTATAAGATGAAAAGGCAAAGGCTAAATGTTTAGAGATCTTAGGCCTTTATATTTAGCATCAATATTTCACTAAAAGGTTTTATATTCATGTTATATAGTTTACAGCTACTTGCCTCCTACAACAGCTCAGCTTCTCCAGTCAATGTAGAGCTGGTTTTCATTTGTGAAAATGAAGAGCTGGTTTTCATTTGTGATATACTTTGAAACACTGTGTATCATAATAGGAAGAGATCAGAACTAGAGATGGAGACGGAAGAGCTAGGAATTTAAATCCTGAATATTAAACTTCCCAGCTGTGGGCCTTTAGAAGAGACATTTGCCCCCTCAGTGCCTCGGTTCCTCTACCTGAAAAATAACTCCCTCCTATACTGGTAATGGGGGCTGGGGGTCCAAGGAATTAATTCATTTGAATGTATTTATAAACAGAAGTGATTATGTTTTCATCTGGGAAGTAAACTGAAGCTGATTGACACATTATTTTATAGAATGAACAGTTGTTATTTAATGAACTGTGGAGGGCAAGAGTTTTCTCTCTCCATTCTTTTACGTTCCATGTGAGAGACATTAGTCAATTAATATTAATATTAATATTGCTGAAAATGATTGTTGGATTGCTTATTAGCTCTTTGGGCAAGTCAACGTTTCTAAGTCTCAACTCCCATATCTACAAAATGGGTATAATAATCGGTATCAACATTTTGTTGTTCAGTCGCTAAGTCGTGTCTGACTCTTTGTGACCCCATGAACTGCAGCACAGACCCTCCCTGTCTGTCACGATCTCCCGAAGCTTACTTAAACCCATGTGCATTGAGTCCGTGATGCCATCCAACCTCTGTCGGCCAATTCTCCTCCTGCCCTCAATGTTTCCCAGAACCAGAGTTTTTTTCCAATGAGTTGTTGCTTCACATCAGGGGGCCAAAGTATTAGAGCTTCAGCTTCAGCATCAGTCCTACCAATCGAATTACACACACACACACACACACACACACACACACACACACACATTTTTGCAAAACAACAAACTTAATTTGACAACAAATGGGGAGTGGCAAGTCATTTTACATGAAGATATTTTCAGAAATATGTCCACTGAATTTCAAAACAGGGAAAAGAATACATTTTCTACCTATGTTTTATAGTCAGGTTTTCTCAATAACATATTTAATATAACTGAAAAAGATCCAAAGGAGAACTAAGCTGTCAATAATAAACAAAATTTAATTTAACAGACATTGATTCACTTTAAAAGCAGAATAGTGTAACCTCCCTCATGGTCGAGTGGTTAAGGTTCCATGCTTCCCCTGCAGGGGGCACAGATTTGGTTTCTGCCCAGGGAACTAGGATCCCGTGTGCTGCATGGTACAGCCAAAGAAAGAAAAAGCTGAATGGTTACAGAAATAGCTTCAAAGCCAAGGAGGACATATAATTCTTTTATATCACATTAGCAATACTGGAAGTTTATATTTTGGCATCTTCAACATACATGTAACTATCATGAATCCAGATGAAAGTAAGTTGCAAAAACTATCCCACAGTAATGGATCTAATATAGGCAACTGTGTCTAATATAAAGAAGAAAATTTGCGGCAAGAAATTCAAATATCATCAAAAAGTAACAGTAGATAGTTGAGGAAGTTGACCATACCACCATTAAAAATCAGAAAGACAAGCTTAAAAGTAGAAATGAATTACTTAATGATGGGAAAACTGGCTATCATTCTTCAACAGCATTTTAAAAAATTACAACAGACAAAAATACTGATATATCATTTAAAAAGTTAAATTATGTGAAAAATCTTTTCGAAAAGGTATAAAAATCTATATTTTTAAAGACTTTCATTAAAATACCAGGGAGATTTTAAAATAATTTGTGCTTCAAAGGATATATTTTAATTATTTAAAAAATCCAATTCTGTGGAATGCCCCATTGCATCACAGTGGTGCCAAATGGAATGTGCGTGCAGAATTCATTTAATAGTCAGTGGCTTCACATTAAACCCCATGCACTAGGGATGCACAGCTTAAAACAGGGCGTCTTCGAAGAGGTCACAGACTAGCAGTATAATGCCTCAAGTGCTTGAACATGTCACTTAAGGTCACTGGCATGCTAAGAAAACAGTAACTACTGAAGTATACATTTTCTTACTTTATTATTATTTTACTTTTATTTTTTAATTGGAGTATAACTACTTTTCAATGTCGTGGTAGTTTCTTATGTATAACAAATGTGTACAGCTATATTTATGCATGTCCCCTCCCTTTTTAATCTCCCTCCCATCCCAACCCCCCATCCCCATCCCACCCCTCTAGGTCATCAGGAGCACCAACCTGAGCGCCCTGTGCTAGACAGCAGCTTCTTACTAGCTATTTATTTCACACAAGGTAGTGTATATCACAGAGTGAAGTAAGCCAGAAAGATAAAGACCATTACAGTATACTAACACATATATATGGAATTTATAAAGATGGTAATGATAACCCTATATGCAAAACAGAAAAAGAGACACAGATGTACAGAACAGAACTTTGGACTCTGTGGGAGAAGGCGAGGGTGGGATGTTTTGAGAGAACAGCATCGAAACATGTATATTATCTAGGGTGAAACAGGTCACCAGCCCAGGTTGGATGCATGAGACAAGTGCTCGGGGCTGGTGCACTGGGAGGACCCAGAGGGATCGGGTAGAGAGGGAGGAGGGAGGGGGGATCGGGATGGGGAATACATGTAAATCCATGGCTGATTCACGTCAATGTATGACAAAACCCACTGCAATATTGTAAAGTAATTAGCCTCCAACTAATAAAAATAAATGAAGAAAAAAAAAGGTAGAGTGTATCAGCACCAGCAGCAGTGTATATATGTCAATCCCAATCCCCAGTTAGTCCCACCCTCCCCTCTCCTCCCCTCTTCTCCATGTCATATATTAACACATATATACAGAATCCAGAAAAATGGCAGAGATGGACCTATTTTCAGGGCAGGAATAGAGATGCGGATGTGAAATATACATTATTTTAAACTACCATTTTTAACCCCAGAAAAAAATATCTTAGAGAAATTGACAACTCTTTTAACTGACATCTATGTACTTCCAACTAACTGAAATGTTTTGCTTCATATCATATTTAAATGCATGTTTCTTATCAGGGCAGAATTCCCAGAAGCCTCTCTGGAGTAAGAGCAAGGAGCATTGCTTGGCTTTTCTCAAGAAGATCTGAGCTAGAAGCCTGAGGCTAAGCTACTCACTTTCTGCCTGAAAACTCTAGGTAGCACAATGTCTGGAGGATGCGCTGTCCCTGCCGTGCGGGGGGCGCCTGCTGATCTGAGGTAGTGTTCCAGGCCAGGGGAGGGGGTGGTTATGCCATCCTAGACTCGGCTTCCCATCTCACACAGAGCCCCGCCAGTCAGCAGGAGCGGGTATGCCATATAATGAGATGCCATAGCAGGCCTTGCGGTCTCTCCCCAGAGGCGAAAAGCCCACCCCCATTTCCCTGGGACATCCAACAAAAATTAATGTAGTTTAATCAGCCCCTTGTACCACGTTGCCCTTAATCCCCTGTCCACCAAATTATCTATGGGAAACCTAGCAGAAAACCCTGGGATGCTCTCATCTATAAAACCAGCCTGGCACATAAGCAAATGAATGAAAGATATCAATCTCACATTACATTCCGTTCCATGCACAGAAGTATAGCAAGTGTCCACTAAAAACTTGTCAGGAAGAGAAAAACATTGAGAACTTCATTCCACAGTCTTCAACAATCTTTTGAATTCTGGTTTTCATCATATTTTTCATTTTGCTCTTTAAAATACCACTGACCACTGAGGACATTTCAGGAAAAAAAAGATTAATAAATAGTTTACGATTTTAATGAACTTGATTCTTTGAATTCAAGGCACATCTTGAGGGTTTTTCACAAAAACAATTGATCCTTTTCATGGCTTAAGGCTGCTGTAACTTCCTGCACACAGCCAGCAGATTACCATGGACACACACACTCGATGCTTTTCACACTCTCTGGTCTCCAGAAGTTTGCATTTGGGTACAAGAAGAAAGAGCGGTGGGGTCTTTTCTACGCATGAAGCTTACTTAGGACCTGAAACAATATGTACTTTTGTAAGTGATGATACAAATCACCATCAGAAATTTATAGCACGTTAAAAAAATTGTTTTCTACACAAATAAAAAAAGCATGCTTTAAATTCCAATAAAATCAAGTAACCACAAACCAACAATTTAAGACAGTGGTAAACGCATATGCTTTCACAGAAGTGTAAAAAGTCACAGGTAGCAAAAGCAAGGCCAGGCTTTTGCTTCTCTCTAAATAGGTGCCATTTATAGAGGGAAAGTGGATAAGTACGCAATGTAAAAGGTAATATAGTCAGTGGAGCTGGGTAAGTCCAGGCAACAGTTTTGGTTTTCCACAGAAACTAATTTGGTTTACTTTTGCCTGAACTTTATGAATGACTTTCTAAATTGTTTATTTAATCTGTTTGTCTGAATATTACACTGGGAATTCTTTTGCTTCAATATTAAATAATTTGAAATACTCTCAGTCTTATTCTATTGTACTGACAGTACTCAATTAAAAAAAAAAAAAAAAGAAATGAGAGAAAACTTTCCCCCATACCAGCTACCTAAAATAAGAGAATTGACCCAACTTTTTGGTAAGCAACCCCAAGATAAACTTTCATTTCACACACTATCAGTGGGTTGGTCTATAATATTTATAAGATTCAGTTCAGTTCAGTTGCTCAGTCGTGTCCGACTCTTTGTGACCCCATGAATCGCAGCACGCCCGGCCTCCCATTAGCACAGGTCAAATGTAGCACCATTTTATCAAATATATATTTGCTAAATACATTAATTCAATGACTGTAAACACACAAAATATAAAAACATCTGGAGAAGAGGGTGGGGCAAATTGAGAGAGTAGCACTGAAACCTACATATCACCGTATGCAAAATAGATAGCCAGTGGGAAGCTGTTGTCTAACACAGGGAGCTAAACCAGGTGCTTTGAGACAGCCCAGAGGGATGGGACGGAGAAGGCGATGGCACCCCACTCCAGTCCTCCTGCCTGGAAGATCCCACGGACGGAGGAGCCTGGTAGGCTGCAGTCCATGGGGTCGCGAAGAGTCGGACACGACTGAGCAACTTCACTTTCACTTTTATGCATTGGAGAAGGAAATGGCAACCCACTCCAGTGTTCTTGCCTGGAGAATCCCAGGGATGGCGCCGCACAGAGTTGGACGCGACTGAAGTGACTCAGCAGTAGCAGCAGAGGGATGGGATGGGGTGGGTGGTGGGAAGGAGATTCAAAAGGGAGGGGATGTAGTATACTTGTGGCTGATTGACACTGTTGTATGGCAGAAACCAACACAACACTGTAAACAATTACCCCCAGCTAAAAAGAAAAGAAAAATACAAAAGAAAAACATCTGGAGACGTGCCAAATTGAAGTAACAACTTAAGAGCTGAACAGATGACTATTCGACACCCCTGTCGCCCACTAGAGGCCCCACACCAGCGATGGGCGGGAAGCCCCGCCCACCACCCGCCAGCCACTCCCCCAGGGCCTCGGCTCCGCTTTCCGCGGCCGGGGTATCTCCACCCATTCCCTTCTCCGCCTCCCTACCCACGCCCAATCCTTCCCATCCTTCATGTGGTATCCTAACACCACTTCTTCAGAGAAGTCCTTTCTATGCGACTCTTGCATAGTCTTTCTCACAATTACAATGAGTATTAGGTAGTGTAATGATTTTTTGATCCTTGTTAACCGTGCAAGACTCTGAACTCCTGGAGAATTGCAAATGTGTCTATCCTGTTCTGCTGTATACTCAGCACCTAACCTAGGCACACAGTAGGTATTCAGTACATACTCACTAAATGAATCAACTACACATTTAGGATTTAAAGTCTCAGAAGACTGTTCCTGCCACATTTATTTATCCTTCTCTGGCCATCAACATTTTCCAGACCAGTGATTGTGCTAAATCTCCTCATTTATATTAGGAGCTGACTCAGTATTCTGTCGTGGCCAGGAAAACAGAAGCCACTGTGCAGGAAGGTTTGCAAGTCCCTTCCTCTCTACCTGTTAATCGCCTTTTATCTTCACTCATAGACCTCTTTCCCCTTGGGTCTCATATAGAAAGTGTCTCCATAGTTTCTCCTCCCCTGACCTCCTCCAGGATTTCTTGGGCTTCAATCTCTCTCTCTTCCCTGAATTGTGTTCTTAGCCTCTTGTAACTCACTCAAGCCCAATACCCAAAAAATGCCCCTTCCCATGACCCCTCTACTAAATACACTAAGCATCTGTGCATCCATACCTTCTTCTATGTATGGTGGCTGTCACTCTCCTTCAATGAATAGAGGCTCATTTGTCTCTCTTCTGTCCAGGTTCATTTTAAGAGCAGAAAGTGCTGAATCCCTGTATACTCTCTAGTACCAGGCACAGAATAAGTGCTCATACATACTTAACACAAAAATGAATAAAAATGATCAATGAATATAGGATGATGCAAAACAGTGCTAAACATATCACCAACTTTATAAAAATCTCTTATTTTGGTTTCCCACACTGGACTGCTCTCAAATAACAGTGGATAAGAAAACAATACTGATAATGAAATGTACACTTTGCTTTGTCATTATTTTCATATCAGATGGTTACAGCTAACAATAAATATATGAAATTTATATATGAATTGATTTTTTAAAACTAATTCTTCTATCTATTAGTAATACTTTAAAATCTAATACTACTGGAATCTTTAATTATACATTAGCCCTTTATAGGTAAAAGAATCTTATTTTTCATACTGCCAGAACATATTTCATCATAATTTTCTATTTCAAATACAAATACATGGAAGGTGATGTTTCCTTTTCCATAACAGCTCATTTTATGAAATAGATCTTAATGTTCTTGAATAGAACTTTAAGAACTTTCCCTTATTAAATTTAACATTGAGATAAATCTAAGACAGACCATCTACTTGTCGAGGTGTTTAAAATGTTGAATAGCTTACTGAAATGCTGAATAGTTCATTAAAATGAAAAATATTTCATCTCTGTATGTGTACAAAATTGAAGGCTCCTAATACATGATGCTTTTTCTTTTATATTATATAGCATATGATAAGACAGGTCTTATCCTCTGAAATGTGCACTGCTGAATGAGGCTACAGTCAACTGCTTGGGAAAATACAGACATTATCTTGGTGATAATGTGGGTTTGGTTATGGACCATCACAATAAAGAAAATAATACTGAAATAAATTGAGACTCAAATTTTTTAGTTTCCCAGTGCATTAAAAGCTATGTTTACACTACCTTGTAGTCTAATAAGAGTACAATGGCATGATGTCCAAAAGAACAATGTATAAACCTTAATTAAATAATTTCTTATTAAAAATTGCTAGCCATCATCTGACAACACAGGTTTGCTACAGACCTACAATTTATAAAAGCACAGTATCTGCAGAGCACAACAAAATGAATCACAATAAAATGGGGGTATGCCTGTAATTGCGTTGCCATTGCAAACGACTTGAGAATGGAACTGCTTTCTCCATAACTTCTCTTAGTTTTGAAACTTTCTCTCAACAACCCCAGCAGAGGAAAGGCCTTTAAAAGTCTGCAGTCTTCATGTGTGTGCATCAGAGTTTTATTAAAGTATAAAAAGGGACAGAGAAAGCTTCTGACAATCACACTTTCCTACCATGCCCTGCCACCCATTTAGGTTCCAAAAAAAGCGAGAGGCTGTGGAAGAACCAGAAAAAGAAGTTAAAAAAGAGTCATAAATAGTGAGAGAACCACTGTACAGATCACTCAGGTGTACATCAGATTTTAGACACAATTGTGACTTTAAATGTATTCAGTATAGAAACATTTGTCCTTTACGGAAGAAAACTGCAATATATACTTACTAGCTATTACTATACCTGGGCCAAGAAAAAATAAAATTGATTTTATTAAACTGGCTGACTACACTGTAATCAGATTAATCCATAATTGATGTTTTCAAATAAACAGTGAAAATGAGAACACAGAATCTTTTCCCAATTATCCCACAGTTTAAATCTATGTAGGTTATAATTGTGTATATAAGTACCTACTTTCTTTTCTAAGCCAAGCTTTTTAGATGTTAGGGAAACTGGGTTCTGTGTGTTATCATTAAGAATTGAATGTATTTTTTTAATAGAAGAAAGACTATTAATAAGTGCAATATTGAATCTTTGGTTAATCTTAGATACGAATCTTTATACCCTGAAGCACAAAAACATCTTTGTAACCTACACACAGGCTGAAAAGATTATAAAATGTTTTGGAAAATTTTCTATAAAGGCTTTTCTGTGGTAGTTAGCTAAGTTATCGTACCATCCTTTTTTTCATTCCATATAGAGAACATCTATGGGTTTTTATGAAACAATTATCTTTAAATTTCATTTCTGCAAGACTATGAATGCTGTTAAGCTCTCATAATATGTATTGGAATCCCAGTTTTCTCTATTTTCAGGTATTTTCTGCTCACAAAAATTGATGCAGTGTTGGTTTTAGAATCATATATTCCTATTTTATCAACTCAAATCCAAAACCTATCTCAAATCACTTCTCTCTAACTTACCTCCACCCAGACTCAAACCATCACCATCTTGTCTATAAAATAATACAACTGTCTCCTAGCTGGTGTTCCATGTTTCATCCATCCCTCCACTGTCTGCCCTTTCTTCCTTTAAGCCTCCTCCCTTCATTCAGTTAATTGATGTATTCAAACAAAAAAAAAAAAAAAAAAAAAAAAAAAAAGCACCCAGATATACCATGAGAAAGCAACCAGCAGTCTGTCTTTGAAGGCTCTTATTTTACTAAGAGAAAACTAAAAGTAAACAAGGGAGATAACAAATAAGTCAATCACATGCAGCTAAGAAGGTGATAAACGCTCTGGAGAAATGCATTAGGACAGAATAAGGCAGATGAGCGAGCAGGTGCAATTTTACATGGGGTGGGCAAGGACAACCTGGCTGAGAGGGTGCCACTTCTGCAAAGACTTAAAGATGAGAGAGTATCCCACAGATACGTGAGGGGAGAGCAGCAGGGGCACCGGGCCGTCCTCAGGACAGAACCATGCCTCTAAGGAACAGCAAGCAGGCCAGCAGGGCTGAGGCAGAGAGACAGTGGGGAAGACTGATTAGAAATGAGGTGGAAAAGACAAAGATGGCTGCTTCCATTCTCCAACAGCCATCCAAGTATTTTTGCCTTTTAAAAAGCTTTATTTTTATCAAATAACGCATATATACCGTTTAATACTTCAAGTACTACTACAAGACTGAGGGTAGGAATAGCCATACCAGTCACATCTGACTCCACTTTTCTATCCTGGTTTCCCAGAGGGCACCATCTTCAACTCTTTAGCTATCTCTTGTGTAATTTAGTCTCATAATTTTAGGTAGCATTTTCTACTATGCTTTTCTGACTTAGGAATTTTAGACATTATATATATATTGCCTTGTTATGTTAATGAATGTGTTATCCTCCAACTTAAATAGCCTCCTTCTCTCTTCTCCAAACTTACAACATGAAGATCAAGTTTTAGAAATATTCAAAATTATAATGATGTCGGTATTGACTGCCAAGTAAAGCAGTACACTATGATTGCTGTTGTTTAGTCGCTAAGTCGTGTCCAACTGTTTGTGACCCCCACAGATTGTAGCCCGCCAAGCTCCTGTCCATGGGATTTCCCAGGCAAGAATGCTGGGGTGGGTCGCCATTTCCTTCTCCAGGTGATCTTCCTGACACAGGAATCGAACCCACGTCTCTTGCATTTACCACTGAGCCACCAGGGAAGACCTACACTATGATTGGTGGTGGTTCAGTCGTTAAGTCGTGTCCGAATCTTGCGACCCCATGGACTGTAGCCCGCCAGGCTCCTCTATCCATGGGGTCCTCCAGGCAAGAATACTGGAGTGGGTTGCCATTTCCTTCTCTAGGGGATCTTCCCAACCCAGGAATCGAACCTGGGTCTCCTGCACTGCAGGCATAATCTTTACCAACTGAGCTATGAGGGAAGCCTCAAAGTGAAAGTCACTCAGTTATGTGTGACTCTTTGTGACCCCATGCACTATATGGTCCATGGAATTCTTCAGGGCAGAATACTGGTGTGGTTCCCTTCTCCAGGGGATCTTCCCAACCCAGGGATTGAACCCAGATCTCCCGCATTGCAGGCAGATTGTTTACCAGCTGAGCCACAAGAGAAGCCCACTATGATTATGTCCCTTCTAATCAATATTTTCTTCTTCCTGCAGTTGCTTAATGCTTTTAGTTTTTAATTTGATTCATCTTCTCAGTACAAGGGCTCTGTTGTCGTCCAGTCTCTAAGTCATGTCTGACTCTTTGTGATCCCATGGACTGCAGCACACCAGGCTCCTCTGTCCTGCACTAGCTGACAGTTTGCTCAAACTCACATTCTTTGAGTTGATGATGCCATAATCATCAACATCAATTCAACCATCTTATCCTCTGTCATCCTCTTCTCCTCCTGTCCTCAATCTTTCCCAGCATCGGGGTCTTTTCCAGTGAGTCGGCTCTTCCCATCAGGTGATCAAAGTATTGGAGCTTCAGCTTCAGCATCAGTCCTTCCAGTGAATATTCAGGGTTGGTTTCCTTTAGGATTGACTGGTTTGATCTCCTTGTTGTCAGAGGGACTCTCAAGAGTCTTCTCCAGCACCACAGTTTGAAAGCATCAGTTCTTCAGTGCTCAGCCTTCTTTATGACAGTTAATAATGGCTTTATTTTTTAATTTGACTCATCTTAGTACCAAGTGCTAATTTCCCCCAAATCTGTAAGACCTCTCTGGATCTCTAAAACACATACAGATTTCAAAACTCTTTGCTATGGTAAATGAGTTAGGTCAAACAGTGCTTCTATTTTTACCCCCCAAATCCTTCTGTTTTAATCAGCGGCAGCATAGCCTGCTGCCTACCTGGTATCCTCAGGTTCTCCTTCATTCTGATCGCTGTTTCATCGGTTGCAACTCTGGTTTCCTGAATTCCATAAAACTCCCTAATGGGTTTATTCCCTTGCTTTTGGTGGAGCAGTAAAACCCATTCTCTAGCCTCTTCTAAGCAAAAGTATATGAGATGAAAGTCTTCAGACATCTAAGTCTGAGACGATCTCGTTCTCTTTATAATTTGAGGTTGAAATAACTTTGTCCCCTAATTCTTCAAGGTATGTAATGCCCTTCTAATTTCCAGTACTGATGCTGAAGAACTTGTCTTTTTTAGTCTTTTTTTAGATTGAGTCTGTTTTTCCATTTTCTCTTTAAACTTCAGAATCTTTTCAATATCCAGTATTTTGAACTTTCATAATCATATGCCTTTGGTTTGAACCTTTCATCATTGACTATAACTGTGTCTATTTTGGCTCTTTCAACTTAGAGATATATGTTCTTTGGTAATATTTTCCTGCTATTTTCTTTATAAATATCTCTTCCTCCCCCTCTTTTTTTCAATTTCTGAAACCATTAGTTAGATATTTATCAGTTGGATTGATAATCTATTTTTAAGTATCTTCTCTCTCTTATTGTTCACATCTTCGGGTGTTTGTTTTAAAGAAAATTTTCTATTTAAAATTTGATCATCTATCTCAACCAGTTTCATTATAAAAAAATTTTTGAAAGACTGTCTTATGTTCTTATCATGCCGTTTTAGAGGGATCTTGTTTTCATGTTATGAGTGCAAAATCTTCTATTATTTCTTCAAATATATTAATTCTATATTTTATAATATTTAATTCGATTTCCTGCTTTCTCTCAGTTTCTTCTGAGTTTCTTTTTTATGTTCATTTATTTGTCTGTTTTGACCACTTTCATGCTGGAGGCTTTGCTGTAATATCTGGTCATCCTCAACTAACCCTTCTTATTTATGAGAAACACACAAAAATATAGAGCAGAGGTATCTGAGTAGAGTTTATCAAACAATGTGTTTCACCGCAGGTTGATATTTTCATTGAAGAGTTCCAAATACTCAGATCTGTTTTATACATGCTTCTGGCATTCTGGGACCAGGACACAGAAATGCACTTGAAGGCGTCACATATGTCACTCTTTCCTGGTGGCTCAGATGGGAAAGAATCCACCTGCAGTGCGGGAGACCTGGATTCAATCCCTGGGTTGGGACAATCCCTTGGAGAAGCTCATGACAACTCACTCCAAAATTCTTGCCTGGAGAACCCCCATGGATAGAGGAGCCTGGTGGGCTATGTACGGCCCATGGGGTCGCAGAGATTCGGACACGACTGAGTGACTGAGCACAGCACAGCAAGTGACTCGGACTTTCAGTTAATTCCCATATTTTTACTTCCTATACTTCATTCTTCTTATCTCTGCTGTGTCTGGGTCTAGAAGGCAAGATGTAAAGAGTGAGATGAAAGTTCAATTTGAAAACAGAAGAGCAAGCAAACTGATTCAAAAATAACCTTAGCACACATACATGATACATATAAAGAACAACCAGATATGTCACAACAATACTAAAGCCTAAACAGGTCTGCAGATATTCAGCACATCCTAAGTAAATTTCTACAAAATCCTCAGCATTCTATGAAAAATTTAAGACTACAGATTTTTTTCCATGTACAAAAATAATTCGCTCTATATTTGCAGTTTGCCAATTCTTACCCAAGATATCCGACATTTATTTCAAAAAGATGAGTAGGACTATCACCAGGGTGCTATACACAATGGTATTCTAGCCTGAACATTGCTGGGAACATTTTTAGGATCTAAATGGTTATTTACTGACCTATTTTAAACTCTCAGTTCATTCAAGTTTCTAATGTTTAAGAGGTGCATACCTAAAGTGTGGTTGTTTATAATTAAAGGGTAGTAGAAATACAGAACAAATCATTACAGAAATACAAGATCCATTCCAGAACACAGCAACTGTAAGACTAAAGAGTATAACATCTGAAGCCCCACAGGAAGGCTGGGTAAAATAAAAGTTTGATCCAGAAACTAAAATATAACACAGACAAAAAGGAACATAAATGTTGGATGCATCAGCATTCTTAAAAGGAAGAGAAAAATAGAACACAAACTAAGAAATACAGATGCTGTGCAGTTCACATTCTTTTCTAACAAAACTGAACCACATATTTGATAAAATCAGCTATTTCAGATGCATACATTCAGCTGCAAAAGAAGTCAGTTGACCTAGATAGACATGCAGTTTAATACCTGGTGGCCAAACATATATGGTTGTGATTATGTGATCCACAACTAAGTACCATCACCAACACATTTCGCTGAAACACTGAAGAGAAATTACTCATAATTATTCGACAGGCAAACAATTAACCATTTCTAATTCAAAACATGGTGCCTGTCTTCTTCCTCTATGCTTACTTGACAACAGTTGACACATTTGATTAGAGTTTGACATGATCAAGACCAAAGTCATTGCTTTAATTCTCACATCAGCCATTAATGTCTCCTTGTTTTGCACTTGAATATTGAATAGCTAAATTTGGTTATCATTTCATGATTGGGCAGACACATGAGTAGATAAATCCATTTAGTAGGTTATATGAAGAGCATATAACCTTCAAATAATGACCCAGTTTTATTTCATTACATATTTGAAAAGTATATGACATTTAATCTTGTGAACTTTATAGGTGGAAAAGTTAATATACATGAGATAAATTAGACTGTGACAATATGCTAATTTATGTATTTTTTAAAACATCTTAAAAAAAAAAATCTTGACCTCGGGCCTTTCTACTGCTTTTAATGTAAAAGCACTCAAAATCATGAGAGAACTGAGGCTATTTTCTTATCACTGAAAATATTCTCCTAAATTTACCAGTAAAAAAAATAAAACGTGAAAAATTAGACACATACTGAGATCACTCTTTAATGTATGATCCTGGTTCAATACCAGCAAAATGTAAAAACATTCAGCGTCTACATGCCTCCTAATAAAATAATGGGATACCTTAGGCTTCCATTCATAAAGTATCTGTTCTTAGACACAATAATGGAAAATAAATGCCTTGGAGTTCTTTTCCACATTTAATTCATTTTGAACACATGAGAGTTGTTTGTTCCGCTCTGTTCAGTCATTCAGTCATGTCCAACTCTTTGGGACCCCGTGGACTGCAGCACACCAGGCTTCCCTATCCATTACCAACTTCCAGAGCTTACTCAAACTCAAGTCCATCGAGTCGGTGATGCCATCCAACCATCTCATCCTCTGTCATCCCCTTTGCCTTCTGTCTTCAATCTATACCAGCATCAGGGCCTTTTCCAATGAGTCAGTTCTTTGCATCAGGTGGCCAAAGTATTAGAGTTTCAGCTTCAGCATCAATCCTTTCAATGAATACTGAGGACTGATTTCCTTTACAATTGACAGGTTGGATCTCCTTGCAGTTCAAGGAACTCTCAAGAGTCTTCTCTAACCACACAGTTCAAAAGCATCAATTCTTCAGTGCTCAGCTTTCTTTATGGTCCAACTCTCACATCCATACATGACTACTGGAAAAACCATAGCTTTGACCAAGACAGACCTTTGTTGGCAAAGTAATGTCTCTCCTTTGTAATATGCTGTCTAGGTTGGTCATAACTTTTCTTCCAAGGAGCAAGCATCTTTTAATTTCATGGCTGCAGTCACCATCTGCAGTGATTTTGGAGCCCCCGAAAATAAAGTCTGACGCTGTTTCCATTGTTTCCCCGTCTATTTGCCATGAAGTGATGGGACCAGACGCCATGATCTTAGTTTTCTGAATGTTGAGTTTTAAGCCAACTTTTTCACTCTCCTCTTTCACTTTCATCAAAAGGCTCTTTAGTTCTTCTTCACTTTCTGCCCTAAGGGTGGTGTCACCTGCATATCTGAGGTTATTGATATTTCTCCTGGCAATCTTCATTCCAGCTTGTGCTTCTTCCAGCCCAGCATTTCTCATGATGTACTCTGCATAGAAGTTAAATAAGCAGGGTGACAGTATACAGCCTTGATGTACTCCTTTTCCTATTTGGAGCCAGTCTGTTGTTCCATGTCAGGTTCTAACTGTTGCTTCCTGATCTGCATACAGATTTCTCAGGAGGCAGGTCAGGTGGTCTGGTATTCCCATCTCTTTAAGAATTTTCCACAGTTTGTTGTGATCCACACAGTCAAAGGTTTTGATGTAGTGAATAAAGCAGATGTTTTTCTGGAACTCTCTTGCTTTTTCGATGATCCAACGTATGTTGGTAATTTAATCTCTTGCTCCTCTGCCTTTTCTAAATCCAGCTTGAACAACTGGAACTTCACAGTTCACGTACCATTGAAGCCTGGCTTGGAGAATTTTGAGCATTACTTTGCTAGTGTGTGAGATAAATGCAACTGTGCAGTAGTTTGAGCATTTTTTGGCATTGCCTTTCTTAGGGGCTGAAATGAAAACAGACCTTTTCCAGTCCTGTGGCCACTGCTGAGTCTTCCAAATTTGCTGGCATATTGAATGAAGCACTTTCACAGCATCATCTTTTAGGATTTGAAATAGCTCAACTGGAATTCCATCACTTCCACTAGCTTTGTTCATGGTGATGCTTCCTAAGGCCAACTTGATTTCGCATTCCAGGATGTCTGGGCTCTAGGTGAGTGATCACACCATCAGGGTTGTCTGGGTCATGAAGATCTTGTTTGTACAGTTCTTCTGTGTATTCTTGCCACCTCTTCTTAATATCTTCTGCTTCTGTTAGGTCCATACCATTTCTGTCCTTTATTGTGCCCATCTTTGCATGAAATGTTCCCTTGGTATCTCTAATTTTCTTGAAGAGATCTCTAGTCTTTCCCATTCTATTATTTTCCTCTATTTCTTTGCATTGATCACTGAGGAAGGCTTTCTTATCTCTCCTTATCTCTCTCTTTTTTTTTTTAATTTTATTTTATTAGTTGGAGGCCAATTACTTCACAACAAATAAAATAAAATTTAAAAAATTATCTCTCTTTTATCTCGGAACTTTGCATTCAAATGGGTATATCTTCCCTTTCCTCCTTTGCCTTTTGCTTCTCTTCTTTTCTTAGCTATTTGTAAGGCCTCCTCTGACAACCATTTTGCCCTTTTGCATTTCTTTTTCTTGGGGACAGTCTTGATCACTGCCTCCTGTACAGTGTCATGAACCTCCGTCCATAGTTCTTCAGGCACTCTATCAGATCTAATCCCTTGAATCTATTTGTCACTTCCACTGTATAATCGTAAGGGATTTGATTTAGGTCATATCTGAATGGTCTAGTGGTTTTCCCTACTTTCTTCAATTTGCTTGCTATGATGTGTAGTTTTTAGTAAAACTAACAAGATTTTTTAAAAACATGTCATTCTGCTTAAAAATCACTTTTAGATTTGCTACTGTATACCTATAATATTCCAATTTTTATTTATGTGATAGTTATAACTAAAATTATATAAAATCTCATTCTTGCTTTTATCTTTTAGTGCATAGTCCCATTATTATCAGTGAAACTGAACCCCTGTGAATAGTGTTTATAAAGGTAAGGAGATACTTACATAAAATATTCACAAAGAGACTTATTTAAGCTTTAAATTCTAAGACCTGCACTGAAGAATTAAAATTGGGAAATCATTAACAAAAATTGAGTCACAGGTGTAAAAACAAACTTATGTTTACCAACAGGGGAAGTGTGGGGAGGGATAAATTGGGAAATT
Source organism: Muntiacus reevesi (assembly GCF_963930625.1). Classification (NCBI taxonomy): domain Eukaryota; kingdom Metazoa; phylum Chordata; class Mammalia; order Artiodactyla; family Cervidae; genus Muntiacus; species Muntiacus reevesi. The sequence continues at coordinate 81,770,727 of NC_089254.1, read as the reverse complement.
GGGATTGACATATACACACTAATATATATATTTATAATAGGTAATTAATAAGAACCTATCACATAGCACAAAAAACTCTACTCATTACTCCGTAATAATCTATATGGGAAAAGAATCTAAAAAGGGAGGATATATGTATATGTATAACTGATTCACTTTTCTATATAGCAGAACTAACCAAGCATTGTGAATTAACTATACTCCAATAAAAGTTAACTTAAATAAATAAAATAAAATTGGGAACTTATTTTGGGCTCAGGTTTCCCTGGTGGTTCACATGGTAAAGAAACTGACTGCGGTGCAGGAGACCCAGGTTCAATCCCTAGCTTGAAAAGATCCCCGCAAGAGGAAATGGCAACACGCTCCAGTATTCTTTCCTGGAGAATTCCATGGACAGAGGAACCTGGTGACCTACATACAGTCCATGGGGTTGAAAAGAGTCAGACAGGACTGAGTGACTAACACTTCATGACATTACATCAAACTGTCACCTTACAAATGTGAAAACAAAATAATTAGGAGAACTACTCGCAAAATACTATAGATTTTCTTGTGGTAGGACCACATATAAATGATAATAAATTTTCAAAGCAGGTCTTAATAGGAATACTGACTACAGCCCAAATTTAACTTCTAAAAATATGGATCATATACTTCATATTTTAACAATGAGTAAAATCAGCAAATTCACTACTTTTATTAATATCGGAAAATGAAGAACAAGCAAACTGCTCTCTCAATGATGTCCACCCAGTGAATGTCTCTGATATGCTTTAAAAAGTGTAGTTAAGACCCTCTGCTATTTCCCATGCCTCACCCAAGACCTCCTCTTGAAATGGAGGGAAAAAGTCAACCATCTAAAACACCTTTAAACCTTTGAAAACTCAACTAGGTAAAGCATCCAATAAACAATAACAATGCTCAACTCAAGTATAATTCTTTATAAGCCAAAAAGCTTAATTTGAACTATGGAAGCCCATCTTGTGACACTCTATCTAAAATACTAAATTGAATTTCAGACTGCTGGGTAGAGACTGGGTTGAACAAAATGGAAAGCATTTTAATAAAAAATAAATTTCCTTTTATTTAACCTCCAGTGCATTAGTAAGAAGGCAATCCACATTAATTTTATAAATTCACTGCTATTAAATATAAAAATAAATAACCACGTTTCATATCAGGGAGTGATTAATACTCATCCATATGCTTCCTGAAATCCAAAATTTGTGTTTTGAATCCAAAGATTCACAAGACAGAAAATATTGCAGACATAACCTTTCAAGTTCTGAAATAGTATTTAGTCAATCACAGACCCTGTGGTTTTAGAATAACTGCTTCCTTTAAATACAGGATGAACCCTTTTATAACCACTATGACCAGGTTAACATCTAAGACCAGAAATTCCTCAACAGACGTTTCCTAGAATAAAGTACCACTGAAACATTACAGTGAGAGTAACAGTATTATCACACAGACTGAGAACTAAAATTTTTAATTTGACAAGTAGTCTTAGTAAATCAAGGTCCTCGTGCCCTTTGTGTAGTGGAGGCAATTGAGGAGTGGAGGCAATAAGAAGAAAATCACTTGTACTATCATCAGAACCTCTTGTAAATCTGGCTAAAAATCTAGGAGAGAGAGATATCAGGGTGATGAAAAAAGAATAAAAGGGAGAGGTAGAAAGCGAAGAGGAACTAAAGAGCCTCTTGATGAAAGTGAAAGAGGAGAGTGAAAAAGCTGGCTTAAAACTCAACATTCAAAAAACTAAGATCATGGCACCTGGTCCCATCACTTCATGACAAATAGACGGGGAAACAATGGAAACAGTGGCAGACTTTCTTTTCTTGGGCTCCAAAATCACCGCAGATGGTGACTGCAGCCATGGAATTAAAAGATGCTTGCTCCTTGGAAGAAAAGTTATGACCAACTTAGCATATTAAAAAGCAGAGACATTACTTTGCTGACAAAAGTCCATCTAGTCAAAGCTATGGTTTTTCCAGTAGTCATGTATGGATGTGAGAGTTTGACCATAAAGAAAGCTGAGTGCCAAAGAATTGATGCTTTTGAACTATGGTGTTGAAGAAGACTCTCAAGAGTTCCTTGGACTGCAGGGAGATCCAACCAGTCAATTCTAAAAGAAATCAGCCCTGAATATTCATTGGAAGGACTGATGCTGAAGCTGAAACTCCAATACTTTGGCCACCTGATGCAAAGAACTGACTCATTGGAAAAGACCCTGATGCTGGGAAAGACTGAAGGCAGAAGGAGATGGGGACGACAGAGGATGAGATGGCTGGATGGTAGCACCGACTCAATGGACTCGAGTTTGAGTAAGCTCCGGGAGTCGGTATGGACAGGGAGGCCTGGCGTCACAGGCGGACATGGGGTCGCAAAAAGTCAGGCATGACTGAGTGACTGAACTGATTAACAATTTGCTATTTTATTTCTCAGTAGTACTCTATAGATATACCACAGTTAAGGTATTTCTCACATATTTCAATAAGCTGTGTTTCAACATGTTTTTTAATTTCACTTCAGGCTTCTTTGACCTGCATTATTGATTCCATTGTGGTTGGAGACACATTTGATATGATTTCAATATCATATCATGGGGTTGCAATATCAGTCCATGGGGTCGCAGAGAGTTGGACACGACTGAGGGACTGAACTGAACTGATCAGAATAATATTGTAAACTGACATGGAGCAAGACCACATAGAAAAAGTAATATATTTTCAAAGCAGGCCTGTGAATTCATATCACAGATCCTTGTTTTTCTTCCCACTGTATGTGTGTGTGTGTGTGTGTGTGCGCGCGCGTGCACACATGACTATAAAGACTAGAACAAAGAAACTGCTACACACATTGCATATACTTGCAAATCTTAGCAAAATCTTAGATTTCAATCTTATGTTTGTCAATTTCCACTTCTTGCAGAAAGCCCAGATCTTCCTGAATGATTTTCATGCCCTAATTCCACATTTGCATGGCTTTGTTGTAGACTGAAGTCAGGAAGTGGGGGGAAGCACCCTCATCAGAAGCACTGTGTAGGGCAGGTGTCCTTGATAAGTCACCCTACGTCTCGCCTGTCCAGGATTCTTCCCACAAAGGTTAGGAAGAACTGAAAGGGATGCCGGGGTGATGGTTGACTATGGTAGGATTTGTTCTCTTAGTAAGTCCTGGGGAGAGTGCTGCCTCCAATTGTCGGTGGTTTACATAGAACATGGAACTCTTCGGTTCCTTGGTTTTCATCCCAGGACAATCATCAGCAATTCTGCAATTCTAATACAAGAGGAAAAGTTCTCCTCAGCATCACACTGCAGAATTACACTATCTATAGTTTGTTTCATTAAATTAACTTGAAAAGCATATCCTGAAGTTCAAATCAGCAAAAGAACATTAAGAGTTTTAAAGGTTGAGATAGACCTACATAAATATTTGTTGCTGTTGTTTACTTGCTAAGTTGTATCTGACTCCTTGCGATGCCATGGACTGTAGCACGCCAGGCTCCTCTGTCTATGGGTTTTCCCAAGTAAGAATACTGGAGTGGGTTGCCATATTCTTCTCCAGAAGATCTTCCCAACCCAGGGATCAAATTTGCATCCTTTGATTTGGCAGACAGATGCTTTACCACTGAGCCATCAGGGAAGCACATAAATATAGTTCATTTAATTTAAAAAGATCTTTAAATACACGATAATAATTAGGTTCATGTAAAAACCTAACTATGATAGATTATGTTTCAATATATAGTTACTTTTCTAGGTGTATGCTAAGTCACTTCAGTCATGTCTGACTCTTTTGGACCCTATGGACTGTAACCCACCAAGTTTCTCTGTCCATGGGATTCACCAGGCAAGAATATTGGGATGAGTTGCCATTTCTTCCTCCAGGGGATCTTCCTGACCCAGAGATCGAAGTTAGCACATGAATAAAAATACAATACAGAGTAGATGTTCTCTAAATAGTAGTTGAAAAAAATGAATTAATATTTGAATAAATGAAATAAACAGAAGAAATTAAATTCAAGACTTTGCTAAAAAGTTAATCCTGATGGCTCAGATGGTAAAGAATCTGCCTGTATGCAGGAGACCTGGATTTGATCCCTGAGTGGGGAAGATCCCTTGGAGGAGGGCATAGCAACCAACTCCAGTATTCTTGCCTGGAGAATCCCACGGACAGAGGATCCTGGCAGGCTATAGACCAGAGGATTGCAAATAGTCGGACATAACTGAGGCGGCCGAGCAAGCATGCACACAATCCAAATATATACAGGACTGTGTCTAAATTACAAAAAACATTAGGTGTTTGGATCTTAAGAGTTTACAAGAAAAAAAATCAAGTGAAATTCACCTCCTCTGAATATAAATTATGTTTTTCTACATTATTCTGATAACTGAGTATGTCTTGAAGCTTTCATTGATAGATCTCCAAAGAATTTCCCATTGTGTTGGGCAGCTGTTTAGCAAGAGTGTATACTGATCTTCCACTTCCTTTGTCAATAGAGGACAAGGGGATTAAAGGCACCAAGCTGTTTTTCCAGTATCCCACTCAAGACGATGGCTGCCAGCTGAAAGCACCCCAGGAGGAAGGGAGTGTGGGGTGGATCACTGGTGGTGAGGTCTGAGATGGGAGGAGAATGACAGTCTGGAGCCAGGTCTCCTGTGGCAGGGATCTGTGCCTTGAGGATTCCTCTGTGCTTGTGTTCTAGGTCATTTCAGTCGTGTCTGACTCTTTGGGACCCCATGGGCTGTAATCTGCCAGGCTCCACTGTCCATGGTATTCTCCAGGCAAGAACACTAGAGTGGGTTGCCACGCGCTCCTTCGGAGGATCTTCCCAACCCAGGGATCGAACCCCTGTCTCTTATGTCTGCTGCGTTGGCAGGGGAGTTCTTTACCACTAGTGCCACCTGAGAAGGGATCCCTCCGGGGCTCAAGCAAAGAGAACAAACACTTGATCCTCAAGAGATTCAGTTTTAGGACCCCACCGCAGAGGGTACTAACTAGAGAAAGAGCAATGACCAAAAAGCAATCCCTTCTTTCCTTTCCTCTAGGACTGTCAAACGAGAAGAGTGTTTAAGAAGAAGAAGGAGAAGGAGCCAAGTGGCAGACTGAATTTCTATCCTTCAAGCCCCTCACGCTTGAGCCAAGGGATGGGTAAAAGATGAACTGAGTTTCAGGCTGGTTTTTTTTGCACCAAACTGGACTTTCAAAAACCAAGAGTGACCAGTAATTTGTCAAACCCATCAAGGTTGCCATTACATGGTGGAAAAGGAGAATCTGACCTTTCCAGGTTGGACTCAATGATGGGGTCAAAAAATAAAAAGTGCTTCTATTTATATTTCACTGAGTTGATGCTTCTCAATAGTTAGTTTTACTCAAAAATGTAAAACAGAACCCGTGTTTTCCTTTCACTTGCCTCAAAACCTAATAATCTTGAACAATAAGAAGCAGAGAAGTCAAGTACTTTAACATTAGTCTATAATAAAATTAAACTCTACCATTTTTCATTGTTAAGAAATGAACATGACAACAGTTTTTTAAGTAAATAAATTACATTGCAATTGATAAGTCAGAACCAGAGAATTTGCAGCAAATTCATATCTATCACTTTCATGCATTGGAGAAGGAAATGGCAACCCACTCCAGTGTTCTTGCCTGGAGAATCCCAGGGACGGGGGAGCCTGGTGGGCTGCCATCTATGGGGTCGCACAGAGTCGGACACGACTGAAGCGACTTAGCAGAAGTAGCATATCTAGCAGGAAAGTAGGCATTTTTATCAAATCACATAGTTTTTGCAATCACCATACAATATTATATGTGATACTCAGCCACAAAGAGCAGTTGCTCAACATTAAGTGATGCTGTAATCATTAGCAGCGTTATTAGCACCAGGTCAGTACAACAGTAGTATCCTATGAAAGCAAGGGACTGGGCAGGCCTGTTCTCCTCTGGATTCCCACCACTCAGCCAATGTGTGTGTGTTAGTCACTCAGTCATGTCCCACTCTTTGTGACCAATGAACTGTAGCCCGCCAGGTTTCTCTGTCCATGGAATTCTCCAGGTAAGAATCCTGGAGTGGATTGCCATTCCCTTTTCCAGAGGATCTTCCTGACCCAGGGATCGAACCCTCCTGTCCTGCATCACAGGCAGATTCTTTACCATTTGAGCTCTAGGGAAGTCCTCAGCCAGTGCCTGATACATAATAATTGCCGTGTACTGAATGGGCTTCCCAGGTGGTGCAAGTGGTAAAGAACCCACCTGCTAATGCAGGAAACATAAAGAAATGCAGGTTTGATCCCTGGCTTGGGAACATGGCAACCCACTCCAGTATTCTTGCCTGGAGAAACCCATGGACAGCAAGTCAGGTGGGCTACAGTCCACAGGGTCACAAAGAGTTGGACACGACTAAAGAGATTCAGAACACACACACGAATGAAAGTTAGAGCTTTCAAAATAGGGAACCTGTGGTAGGCAGCTGCCACCTCTGGTTCTTCTTTTTCCTACACTAATAAGCAAATCTCCTCATTTTCTACATCTTCCTAAACAGCAACAGAATCCTGAGGAAATACAGAAAGCAATATTCTAAGATTTTTGCTTCACTATGGGCATGAAAGAAAGATATAACAAATACACCTTCAGAAATGAATAAGATAAAGAAATTAACCTTTTTATGACACTGGATTGCAATAGGTGAAAGAAAATTCTGGATAACAAATTATTGGAAATAAAGAATCTTTTGTGTTCTAATATGCATTTATGAAATAACTCATAAAATCACTTCAGTAAATAAAAGCGAAGTAATCAGAATTTTCTAAATATATTCTCCTGAAAAAAAAGTCAAAGGCTAATAAAAAGAAATTCTGTTGACTTGTGAAATATTCCACCAAATTTCATCAAATTTTAGAATATACTAACCAATAAAAACATTTTAATAACTACATAATTCCATAATATTCACTGAATCATTTTTAAGTGATCTATGTTTTATATTATATCTTGAAACAAATAAACAAAAAAATTTTAAAGCCTCATTGTTCTGTTTCCCCAAATAACCATTTTAACAAAATACATCTTTTTTGCAATAATATTTACCTAAATATAGCTTTTATAATATTGCTCGGGAACCTTACATTTCCTTAGTCCTATTTTTAGTTTTGTTTTCTCACTTTGAGTAGGCTGTGAATATGAGAATGAAATTACTGGCACGCATGACTGGCTGAATTATGGAGGGGACTTCTGAAAATATTGCTCTTTGTTACTACTTCCATTCTAAAGAAAGAGCCACTATTACTCAGAATCTAAGAGCATTCACAATGATAAATACCAGAAACATATTGAGGTACACACACAAGGACAAATACTACCAAGAGCCTCTCTTTTCTTTGGGCTGAAACACTTTAAGTTCTCCTGTTTACCAACTACATGACATTGAGCACTTTTTTTTTTTTTACCTCTCCACACTTCATTTCATTTGTAAAGTGGATGTAACAAACCTCTTCAGGTTGTTGCTACAGCTCAACTGAGTGGGGGAAAAAAAAGGAAACATCATTGCTTGATACACAGACTGTGTACAAGAAACAGTGGTCTTCATGCTTCATAGCAGACTTCACAGGTGGGAATTTCATCATCTTCATTTTATATCTAAGCACTGATCATGGTGTCTATCAAAATATATGTAAAACAACTTCTGGCTTCAGGTGTGGGTGTGTGTGTGTATGCTCAGTTGGGTTCGACTCTTTGGGACCCCATGAACTGCAGCCCACCAGGCTCCTCTGCCAACAGAATTCTCTAGGCAGCAATACTGGAGTTGCCATTTTCTACTCTAGGGGATCTTCCAACCCAGGGATGGAACCCGTGTCTCCTACATTGGCAGGTGGATTCTTTACTACTGCACTGCCTAGGGGTCTCAGGTGTGTCCATGTTCCCGAGTCCTTTGACAAATGTAAAGATTTAAAGCAAGCAGGGGGAGGCATCTGAGCGAATTGGGGCAACGAGACTTACCTTAATTTATATCCCAGAACGAACCAATATAGCAGGCTATTTGTTGGGCTTTTTTAAAGCAGATACAGGCCCCCAAGATCTTTTTACCAACTCAACAACTCTTATATGCTCTAGGTGAGTTAGCCTTTGGCATCGAAGAGGTCACAGACTAGAATGGGATGAGAAACGTACACACAATTACCATACAGTGGGTGCAAGCAATGACAGAGACATCAGAGCAATGCGGCCTCATAGAAGAGAGAGTGCCCCTCCCGAGTAGTAAGAAAGGCATCAGAGATAAGGCGATGCTTGTATTCTGTCCTGGAGGTGGGGCCTCCACTGGGTTGACTGGCTTCCTGAGTTGCCAGGGCTCTGACCTTGACTCAAAGTTGATGTCTGTGTCCTTGGCATCTGGTTTCAGTTGATCCTCTTTCTATTTAGCCTCTCTCCGGTCATGTTTCTTCTTTTCAGGTCCCAAACTTGACCTCTCCACCCTGAAACCTAAATATGATTCTTGACACCTGTATCTCAGGTTTCAGCATCTGCTTTTGGGTCCTGTTCTGCCTCAGTCAGAGGCTGACTCACCTCTGCTCCGATTTTGATCATGAGAGTACCTGCTGCCTAGGTCAGAATATTCTTCAGGAAATGGATTTGGGTCTCTCCCAAGAGCAAGCCAGGCAAGCCCCAGCACTTACTCGGCGAGAACACAGTTATCACTGCTACTTCACAACTAGCTCCCGAGCCACAGATGATAACTCCAGAATTTGCCTGGAATTTAAAAACTCTCTTGTCCGAGCCTCCAAGCTTGGTCTTTAACAATCCAGAAAGGTACCCTCAACCCGTAGACTCTATGTAACACTGCCTCCAGGGATCTGTGAAGCTCCAGACGAAAGCTCCTCCATCAATATGATTTTTCTAGATTCTACATATGGATGGTTTAGGATTGACACATATATGCATATACATATACACATACCCACATACACATATACAATATACACGTATTGACACCATGATGTATAGGAGCCTGGTGGGTTACTGTCCATAGGGTCACAAAAAGTCGGACACGACTGAAGCGACTTCACACACATAAAACTGTTAAACATTGAGAATATACTACATAACACTGGGAACTCTACTTAACGCATTGTGGTGACCTGAATGGTGAGGAAGTCCGAAAGGGCGGGGACATATACGTATGTGTGGCCGATTAATTTTGCTGTGGAGCAGAAACTAACACAACATTGAAAAGCATCCCTACTCCAATAAGAACTAATTCTAAAAAACAGAGATACTGTACCTAAAAAAAGAAAAAGAAAGCACCTTCAAGTGCCAACCTGGCCTGCATGGGATGTAGAACCTTTAGTCAGACCTGATTCTGGAACAGGCCTGAGGTCTGGTCTCCTGCGGCCTGAGCCCACAGCCACCCACCCACCCCCTACCACCCCTCCATGGAGCTTCAGCTCTGACTCCCAAGAGCTCCAGGAGGGAGCTGGGGGGAGAGACAGTCTGAAAGAAATAGAAAAAGTTCCTAAATGCTCATTCTGTTCAAATGAAACCCGAGCTTTCAGTAACTTTAAAAGATTAAAAAACTTCAAAAGATTTAAACTAAAAACTTTTTAAAAAAGATTTTAGAAAGCTTCCGATGACACAAAAAACATGATATGAACATGTACTGATGGTAGAATTTATCTTTCATATGTTCACTGTTACACATAAAAATATTAAGAATAAAATGAAGGAAGGAAGATGCAGAAAATGAACTTGAGAGATCTAGAACTCATGTATGAATATATCTCCAAGGATTAGAAGTAAGAGATATTATTAGTCATGGATGAAAAATAAATTAATTGATTTGAATTGGGTCATGAATGTCAATGCCGCGTAGTACTGGCAAGGAAGAGAAAGAAAATAGAGTCAGGATTCCATAACCTTTGTTTCAATCCAATGAGAGCTGTCAGTACTTTTGGAGCTAAGAAAATTTTAATGTCCTGGGACTTTAATGTTAAGATAAACTTAGAGCAAGAGAGAGAGGGGGGTGGGGGAAGAAAAACAATGGTAGATTTTTAATTTAGGGAAGTTTTACATACATCAATAATTTGAGACTTTATGATGATGAACAGGAGCATTAGAATTTTTCTGGGTTCTCTAGTAGTGTCACCTTATATTAATTCCTCATGGTCTCCCATCATTAACTATTCTGTTTTATGCCTTCTTCTACTTCTCACAAATATACTCTGCATTCATTTTTCCCTTCAAGCTAATCAATCTGAATTACTACAATGTAAGTAATTCACTCTGCACTTCAGTAGACTATAAGTGTACGAAAAACCTCGCTATCAGCAAGATGCACTTATTGGTGGAGTAGCATCCATCCTGGTCTGATGTCTAAATCAGCAATGTACTCAGCAGCATTTCTCAGGCAGAATTCTCAGTTTACTCAAACACGGTCACGATTATTTCTTCATCTACTCAAAGGAAGTGTAGGAATACAAATGAATTTGCCACTATCTTGGCAGGAAAAAAATAACACTGCTTTTTCTAAATCAGTAGGGGTTGACAACAAACTTCAGTGTCTCATCCTCTACAAAACACTATTCGAATGTAACAGAGATGATACCAAAGAGTCAGACACGACTGAAGTGATTTAGCATGAACACCTATTACATTTACACTATAGCTACCCATAACAGCAGATGAAAGATTTCCAAGAAATTCCTTTAATACAGACACCTCCTGAACTGCATGCTATGACAGTATTTTTGGATTGGGGAAACAATTTCCCACTTCTTTCCTATTCCTTCTTTCCTATTTCCTACTTCTTTTGGATGTTTTTATACTTAACACTGTACATAGAACATGAGAAAGACCATCCAATCCTTGCATGATTAGAAAAGATCTTCTCTTAAGAGAATTCAGTGAGTGTGGTAAGATTTATGAAGTCTGCACATATTCTCGGATGTCTTCAAATGATTATATGTTTAATTGTTTCAACACCAGAATGGGTCATACTTCTCTCTCTACATTTTCAGGTTATCGCTTTCTGCTATGACAGACTGAACTATACCACCAATGGATGTGACATCCCTTCTTCACTGGGAAAAAATTCTTCTTTTCCTTCCACTTCCACTTATTCCTCCTCTTTGTTATCCTCTTTACTTAAACTAGGACAACCAATAGACTACTATGATATAGTAATTTTTTAGGGAAAATAACCATTGCTCAAAAACCTGAGTTAAATGACTGAATGAGAATGAATTCAGAAAGTGGATAACGGCATCATACACTATCACACTCCTTGCTATTTCTGGCTACCACAGTCCCTGAGGGTCTCTTGATCACTTGAACTTTTTGCCCATGAAGAGTAAACGTATCCACTGCAAGCTGCTTTGGCAAAGAGGCAGAGAAAGTTGCTCTGCTCAGAAAGATCATTTGCCCAGTTTCCTTCTTAGTGGGGAAAGTGAAGATGACTTTCCAGCTGGTGAAAGGGAGGGATCTTGGTGAAATATGGGCATTAAGACAGGTGGCATAGGGGGCAGACAGCCAGCCTTGTGCCCCATGTCTGGGGAGAGAGGCAGGCACAAAGGCGGGTAGAACAGTGACAAATGTCCATGCTTCAGGAAGCACCACTGGCGGTAGTAAGCCTGAAACCAACAGCATCATGTAAAAATCTCAAGATTCAGGTTGCCAAATCATGTTAATTTTTTCCCCAAAGAGATTAGTTCTCTGAAATGTGTGTGCTAAGATGAAATTCCATTAAACCTTAACTCCAACCACGATTATGAACAAAGCTATTTACAGTGAAAGGCACAGGGATTAAAAGGAGAGGTTTTGAAAGCAACAGACCTGGGTTTCGATCTTTGCTCTGCCACTTTCCATGTGTGACTTGCAGGAAAATAAAAGATGAATGAGAAGGAGCACAACAGTAATGTCTATAACAGTACTATAATGGTTACATGAGAACACAAAGTGTTTGGTACCGCAGATGTCTCAACAAACAGTTAAAATCTGGGAGTCACCCAGGTAGAGAATATGCTTTCCAGGTGGCTCACTGGGTAAAGAATCTGCCTGCAATGTAGGAGACACCGGCAATGTGGGTTCGATCCCCGAGTGAGGAAGATCCCCTTGAGGAGGGCATGGCAACTCACTCCAGTATTCTTGCCTGGAGAATCCCAAGGACAAAGGACCTGGCCAGCTCCACTCCATAGCGAAGAGTCAGACACAGTGGAAGCAACTGAGAATACAGGCACGCACATGCAAAGGTAAGAATCTGCCTGCCAGTGCAGGAGATGCAAGAGACACGGGTTTGATCCCTGTGTTGGGAAGATTCCCTGGAGTAGGAAATGGCGACTCACTCCAGTACTCTTGCCTGGAAAATCCCATGGACAGAGGAGCCGGGTGGGCCACAGTCCATGGGGTCGCAAAGAGTTGGACATGACTGCACACACTAGGCAAACAGCGCAGCAAGAAAAAAAGAAGCATCCAAAGAAATGAGTCTTGAAGACTCCAATATTTGAAGGTTTGGGACATGAAAAGAAACCATCAAAAGTGTTTGAGGTTGCCAGTGAAGTAGGTAATAAATGAGATATCAAGGTGTGGGATTCTCAAAGTCAAATGACTAAAGCGTCACCAGAAAAACAAAGTGTTATCTGTCAACAGCTGCTTGAAGATCAACAAAATGAGGACCAGGGACCTTGGCTATTGGGGGTAGCCATGTTGAGGACACTGATGTAATTGATGAGGACAGTTTTCTGAGTCGTGGATAGGGAATCCTGTTTAGAGTGGTTCGGCAGTAAATGGGAGGGGAACAAAGACAGAAGGAAATACTCTGTAAAAGTTTAACTGGAAGGAAGAAATGGGGCAGAAGTCAAGAGAGTTTTTTTAATGTTAGAGCTAATAGCACGCTAAGAAACACACATTATTTTAAACACATTTACTGATTAATTTGTATTATCATATGTTAAGCTAACAATGTGAAAGAAAAAAAAACAATGATTTAATTATGAATGTATATAATGCGACCCCCGCCCAAATTCTGCTGCTAAAAATGTGACCTTTAGCTGGAAGCATTTGTACAGAGACTTGTTTACAAATGGAAGTTCTTCCAAAACACTCAGAGAACTCTCATCTACATTTTCTAATATCATGTTGCCTCTTCTGCTTTTGCACAGAAGATAATTTCTCATCAAAAGCTTCCAAAGTCACAGTAAGCTTTTCCAAAAACATAGACCACTCATAACCTTAAGACTAACTAGCATTGCCTCCAATGAACCATAACATTAATGGCTGAATTTTGTGCGAGGATTCTCATACAGAACTTTTAACTCTAGCCTCATTTTAAATAACTAAAATAATTAAAATCTCTTTTAACAACAGGATGGAAATATTAAAATTCATGTTAAATTCACACAATTCCTCTCTGTGCTCAGAATTTTAAAACTTCAATAAATTAATTCACTCCTTATGTAATTGTGTTTTAAAACCTTTTCCAAAGGAATCTCACAGGAGCCTTTGTCATAGCTATTTGTCAGTTCTTCATCAGATCAAATATTACTGTTTCCAGCTATTATATAATAATAGCTTTTTAAACTTTTAATAACCTAGTTAATATTCTATCAAGCATCACTATTTAAATAAGCACTCTTTTTTAATGTCTTTTAATTAAGCATCTGAATATTGTAATTATTTTCCTCAGACATTTGGTTTTCTCTTAATTTTATATTTCTGGATTTTTAATGATTATATTTTGTCCTGGACATAGTAAAACATAAACTTTAAAATAACTTCTCAAATCACCTGTTATTCAATATTAGTGCAATTCACCCTAAGTTAAAATGAATGACTATTTTTCAGTACAAGTGATTATGTATTTTAGTGGATCCTCTGTCCTACTCTAACCAGCATACGTTTTCCTGAATTAGATTTTATCCTTGTTGTTTGCAGAATTGGAAAGTTAAAGAATTTCTATGTGCAAATAATTTCTATGTGTCTGTTAGTCTCATAAGTGCTTAAATCATTTTTACTGAACAGAACACTAATTTCTATAGTATTTCACTAAACATTTACCCCATCTCAATAGATTTTTATTTTTAGCAATCTATTTGTTTCCATAATCTGTGTTTTGCATGTCTTCTTCTCCAGCTATGTTGTAAACAAGGTCATCAGCCCAAAGAAAAGATACTCTAATTCTGGTCACAAAACGTAGTTTTACAACATCCCTCACAGCCCTTTAGGCGTGGCAAGGCATAATTCTGCTATTTTCATATTTTTAGAAACTTTCAGGTATGAAGAACACTGGCTTTTTCTTTTCCAAGAAAAACAGCTTTAAGTCTACAAATCAAAAACTTAGGCTGCTCAAAAAATATTTTAAAGCTTTGGGTCCAAGATAAAAGGCTGACAATACAGCTACTGACAGCAACAGGTAACCAGGGGCTGTAAAATGTAGTGTTTTCTCCAAGCTTGAATCAAACAGGATCTCACGTATCTTAGATCTTGTTCTTGGTTTAAAAAAATAAAAAAGGATAAAAAGAACTGAGAGGAATGCCTTTGGTTGGCACTGGCTGGGGTGTTGGAGGGATGAGGAGGTGTTAACAAGAGGGATCCGGTATCTTTTTGTTTCATGAAAACCCAGGCTTGACAGGAAATACAGGGAAAACTTAGCCACAGAAATGGTGCATCCGTTGTACAGGCCAAAAAGTAGATTCTCCCACCGCTCCTTAGAATAAAGAAACTTATAGTTCTCTTTCTCTCCTGTTTCTGGCCAGTCATCTTTCTTCCCTTTTTCTGCATTCACTATTGTACTCTATTCCAATCACTTAATTTTCTTTCTTAAAAGTCTGAATGCCAAGAGGAAAAAGCCCTTAGGAAGTCATCCACGATGGTTTGCCAATTCAGTCCAAAATCTATATAGACTCTTGGACCTATTAAAGTGAGAATGTGATTTGATTGACCTACTTTGGTTTGTGTTTGTTTTTGTTTTTAAAGAAGAGGGATTGAGTGAATTTGAGGGTGAACTGAATTCTAATTCCTAATGCTAGGAATGTAATCCCAAGTTTCTTACCCTGCCGAGGAGTGCGCTGAATGAGTTGAGGGGGTGGCGAAACCTTCCTTTGACTAGAGAGATTCTGTTATATTTTCTGTTTTTAGAGTGACTGCTTTGGAAAGAACTTCACTCACTGACTTATGCCACAAGTATTAACTGAGCACCTACTGTAATGGCCAGGGGTCTCCAGAGTCTTGACATCAGGCTCCTTCAAGTGAGAGAGCTTCAGAAACAGCTGAAATATAATGGGAGTGATGTGTTCCCCCTCTCTGCCCCCAAACACGGATATGTCAGAGAAGGCTTCACAGTGGAGGTGAAAAATAACCAGGGATGCAGACGGGCACTAGCCAAAGAAAAAGGAAAACCCTGAGCCAAAATGAAGGCTCAGGGGTGAGGAAGTTCAGGA
This sequence comes from Muntiacus reevesi, assembly GCF_963930625.1. Lineage (NCBI taxonomy): Eukaryota > Metazoa > Chordata > Mammalia > Artiodactyla > Cervidae > Muntiacus > Muntiacus reevesi. The sequence goes on along the minus strand of NC_089254.1, from coordinate 81,755,299 downwards.
CAGTCTGGACAGGTAGCCTGAGTTCAGGTCTTGAAGCAGCTTGTCTTCCTAAGGACATATGACATCAAGAGTGACACGAACCTACGGGTCTTTCCCCAAAATGAGTAGGAACAATAAAAACAACACGGCATCTGTTCTATTACTTTCTCAATGGTTTCCAGGGATGGAAACCCTCATTCCTATATAGTGTTTCATTACTGAGGTCAGATGCAGGAGAATTTCTTCCTGAGAATTACAGAAACATAGTAGTAAGAGGAAAATCTTTCTCCTGTGATGCAAGTTCCTAAACCTGCAAAAGGCCTTTTTAACACTGGCCTTCGACAAGCAATGATTTATATCATGTAATTAATGACTATAGTGTGTTTATTGAACTGTATGCATTTTGGTGGGGATTTACTAGATTAATAAGATTTGTGTTTGTTGTTATTTTCATGGCCCATGTATGTTCATTTATGTGTGTGTAAGCATGCATGCCTGAGAGAGAGAGATTTAATATGGTGGAACTTTCCAGATATATTTTGATCAACCAATATATGTGTCTGGAATTTATAGGTGGTGCTGCAAGAACATAGACAGTATGCAAAAACTTTTCATTCTTTGTTACTGAGTATGGTAAAGAATCTTGAGTTCAATCAGCGGCAACTTAAACAGCAGACTACAAATCCTAAGTGGGATGATGAGAACATATTTTCTCACTGGCACTGCATAGTCTGGCATACTAGAATGTAGCAGAATGCAATAAACAAGCATAATTATTTTCACACACAAAGTCTATATCAATCTTTTCTTGATGACCTACTTTCAGTGAGTTTTCTCCAGCAATGCAATCACCCAAACAAATCTCCAGCAGACTGTGTCTCAAAGCCTCGTGTTTAAAAAGTCAGCACTCCCCATGTATTGAAAAGGGAAAATTCACTATGTGGAAGTACACATTCTCTGCCAGTATTCAGAAAAGACCCAACCTGCCTCCCAGTAAAAGGGTTTATATGCTATTATCATTAGCAGAGAGATTATTTGGCTAAACATTTTCTTATCTTCACTTGCTTGAAAGCCATAGGGTTGAATATAACAATCTCTCATCATGTTTGTAAAAACTAACAGTTGTTTTATTTTTTAAAATAGATGCTGTAAAATTCTAATTTTAAAATGTGGAGGAGAGGGGGGAGGAAAGGGGGAGAAGAGAAGAAAGCAGCCACCTTGAAAAGTTCCCACGAAGTATAGAACCGGAATACTTTCATATGGATGTTGAGTCATTTTGGAGGGGGTTGGAAGGGGGTGGAGGGGGCTGGAGTAAAATTCTGAATAAACTATTGAGGAACAAAGAAGCATCTTGTGTGTTCTTGATCTCTTCTGCCAAGAATACTAAATGACTAAAATGTAATGAAAAGTTAAGAAGAAAATAAGTTGGAATCACAGGCAAGAGAGAAGCATTATGGGATATTCTCTTGCAGGATGGATGATGCCCAGGTTGTACTGTTTCATAAAGGATTTCAGGACAACATGCACTAGCCATACCGGCTAATGAAAAATGATTTCATTCTTTGTGCTTCTTTCCAGGAATCCATTTAGCAGGCAGCAACGCCATCTATGTCCAAAATTCTTGTCCCATTCTGATAGACCTTTAACTAAGAATCATATGTATATCAATTCATTCTTTGAATTGTAGCACCAAGTGTTTACCTCTGTCACAGAATAGCAGCTGCCACCACCAGAAAATTAACCTCAAATCTGGACAGACTTAACTATGTAAATTATGTGACATTTTCTTAGCAGTAAGTAATGTTGAAGAGAACACACAAGAAGTGTTTTAACTGGCACATTTTGCCTATATATTTTGCTACTTATTTCGAATGTGGTAGGGTAGAATGTTGAAAGGGACACAAGAAAAGCTTAAAATTACTGAATGCAACAGTAAATGCTTCATGTTCAAAACAGGAACTGCTGCTCATATGCTCATAGAGACTTTTTTTTTAATGAATTCACATCTTTATTTTGTATTTTTAAATCACTTTCACAGACTTAAAATCTGATTCATACAATCTAACATGTATTTCATTAGTCTCTATTCTAATATATTCCCACTAGGTTACATTTTATATCTGTAATCAGATTAATTCCTCAAAGAGAAAAACTACTGAAGTCAAGCACAGTGATAAGCACACAGCGGTTGTTCAGTGAGGTTGGTAAAATGAGTTCCACTGATCACAACCAGACTCAACCCCTTTGGAGAACAGCACTGTATTCAGGTCACAGGAAAAGACAGACCTTCTTCCTCTCCTTTCTTTACACAGGAGGAAGGAAAAGTCAGGCTTAAAATATCCTGGATAATTCATTACGCTTATTGATTTTTCCCAAAGATGTAATCTTTGAATGCTTAATAAGCAGTATCAGTTTTGTATCAGTATCAGTATCAGTGTCAGATACTGTCAGTATCAGTTTTGAGAAGCAATAAAACATGCATATGTGTGTGTATATAGTATATATCTGTATTTATTTGTCATGTATACATGCATATCTACACAATATATGGCTTCCCAGGTGGTGCAGTGGCAAAGAATCCACCTGCCAATGCCAGAGACACAAGAGACCTGGGTTTGACCCCTGGGTAGGGAAGATGCCCTGGAGTAGGAAGTGGCGACTCACTGCAGTATTCTTGCCTGGAAAATTCCATGGACAGAGGAGCCTGGTGGGCTACAGTCCATGCAGTCACAAAGAGTCAGGAATGACTGAGAAACTGAGCATGCACACACACAATACATAATATATGCATATATACTTATAAACATATTTATATATACTAAAGTATTATATAAATATATATATACTAAATGTCATTTCCCCACTCTAAAAGCCAAGGAAACTTGACCATACCCAAATATTACTCATGATTTCATTTAGCCATACTTCTTAAATACAAAAGCCTTGCATTTAACTCATACAACATAATGTAGCTGCATTTTTTCATTACACAAGGAAAATATGCTTACATTTCTATCCTTGATAGCTGCCATTTTATCCTTTTCTGAAATGCAATGATTCATTAATTTACCACTTCATGCATTCTTAATACATCTTAAGAGATATATAATAGATAAAATCCTATTGCATCTTTCATGATTTGAAAGGAAAAAATTGCTAAAATCAACTTTAAAACAAATTCTAGGAAGACCATTTTCTGGATCATTTTTCCACTGCACTGTTTTTATGTAAAACACAGGCTGCCAGCAATATACAAAGGTATTAGCTTATGTGATAGGAATATGATAGCCTTCAAGTAATCTGAAATCATGGATATTAAGAAAGCCTTCTTACTGGTAGACAGCTGAGTGAAATGTCACAATGTACCTGTGCTCATTTTGAAAAGGACAAACAGAAGGATTTTAAAGGTGAATGAAGTAGAGAGTTTTGATAAGACACTAAAGTTAACCTGACACTATGAATATACTCAAATTCCTCCTATCCTTAAAAAACAAAAGCTTCTTTAAGAGTTGCGACTAAAATCAATAAATATAGATCATTTTTAGCAGCACTATTTCTTCTTATTACTTCTCAAGGCACTGAGTTAATCAGTTCTGAGGAAATGTTGACCATCAATTCCTCCATCTTGAGGTAACAAATTTGTTGTTATACCAGTCAATAAATAAGCAGTCTTCACACTATCTTCCTCTATGTCTCTTTCTTCTAATTATCACACTCTGTAGAACTATATGTATTGCTGCCTCCATTTTTCCTTCCCTGATATTTCTCTGACTTTAAATGGTCCTACCTACATCTTCACCTTTCCAGGAAGGACATTCCACGGAGGCCTACCAAGGACTTGCTCTCCAGAGTAAGTAAGAATGACATCAAGTCCGAGCCACCATACCAATGACACATATCATAGGAGGCAATGTATTTGAAATACTTTTAAACATTAAATTACTATATAAAGATGAGGGTATTATTATACCTTCAAATGATCTATCAAATTTCCACTATTACACAGGGTATCAGTCTTTTACCAGAGCTTCCTGATTCCCAGTCTCACTCTGCATCAATCTACCTTACACTGATATACTGAAGTCATCTTTCTAAAGAAAAGCGATCTTCCCGAGTCATTCCACTGCTCAAAACGCCTCAATAGCTCCCCCTCATATACGGGATAAATTCCAAAATCCTACCTACCATTTGAAGCCATTCCACTAATACACACCCTTCCCAATTTTTTCCTCCCTCTAAAATACCACATTATCATTTTCATTCCATGCTTCTGTGCATGCATCCTTTTTACCACTAATACCCTCCCAAACAGTGACCCTTGAAGACCTATCCTTCCACACTTCAGGATCTCCATCCAACCCCATCTCCTCTTAGAAATGTTCCCAGAGGTGAGTTTAGGCTACACTCCCACACAACTCACACTTTCATATTCTACAAACTCTGTGGAGTATGAGAACTACTTATGTATGGACCTTAACAGACACTAGAGGACTATTCTCCTAGGAGAATATTTATCACAAACACCATGCTCAATAAAGATTCAATGAATGATATGTGCTTGTATTCTCACAATTTAGTCATTTAATGATTAAGAATATTAAAACAGTTATTTGGACCATCTAAAAATGCTCTCTGTTAACTTTAAAATGGGGTTATTAGTGCTTTTCAAATATGGTAAAAACAAACAGCCTAGACCTGGCAAATAATGAAGATGTAATATAAAAAACACACCCACAAAATAAACTGCTGAAACAAAAAGATACAGCTAGATCTTTTATCTACTAGATAAGAGAAAACAATAACTCTGACTCCAATAAATTATGCATGGAGAAAGAAAATAAACAACTCAATTAAACAGTAAGAATACATACTATTGACAAAACAAACAATATTATGTGTCCATGTCCTGATAAATGCACCTGAGTCTCCCATCTCCAAGTGGTTCCAGTAACCCTCTCATCTGCTGTAGACTTGAATCTTTGGACCAACTCCAAGACTGTCTGGCCTCCTGAAGTTCCTCTGGACTTCAAAGACTATGAGGTCAACCACTATAGTCCATACTCCTCCTCCTAGGGTTACTCTGAAACTGAAACCGCCTTAAGAAGAAGGGGGAGGGATGGGAAGTTTTCCAGGGCCTTTGTCCTGTGGCACTAGCTTTGTTTTAGGATGGCATGAAACTTGCTAACATATCTACCTTAAGAAAAATGAACTAAAATTTAGTAGCATGACAAGGTTGATGCAGATCTGTCATTTTAAACACCAGCCGGACTCTGTAATCTACCTGGGGAGTTGAAAATACTCATGTCTGGGGCCACACTCACACATGTACTTGATCCAGGGTAGGGCCCAGACATCAGTATGTTTTCAAAGTTCCCCTGGTATACAGTCAGCTCAGGTTTCTATAAAAATACCATAGACTAGATGGTTTAAACATTTATTTCTCACAGTTTTGGAGACTGAGCAATCCAAGAGCCAGGGGCTAGAGGATTTGGTTCCTGGAGAAAGTGCTTTTCCTGACTTACAGACAGCTGCCTTCTCTCCGTGTTCTCATAAGATAGAAGGAAGGAGCTCTGGTCTCTCTCTTCTTATGAGGGCATTAATCTCATCAAGGGGACTACACTTTCATGATGTCATCTAAAACAAATGATCTCTCCAAGGTCTCCCCTCCAAATACCATCACACTGAGGGGTTAGGCTTTCAACATAAGAAGAATGTTGGGGGAAAATAAACATTCGACCCATTAACACCAGATAATTTCAAAGTGCAGCCATGACTGAGAACCACTGACCTAGACCAATGGTTATCAACCTTCGATCACACCAAGACAAACGTGATGAGGAGACCACGTGTGCAGGGCACTCCAGTGGGCAGACCAAGAGTCTGCACAATTCTGTGTGCTAGGTGGGCTGCCGCACTTCGGAATCCTATTCAAGATGTAGTGTCAGGATGCAAGGGCAAAAACGCCACTACAGAAATGATTTTTAATTTGCTGACCAGGTGACTGAAAACCATGAGATCATCCAGAAAGTCCCTTATATCTGGCCAGCATTTTGTTATTCCAAACACATAACATAACTGGGACTCTGGAGGTGACCAGGATCTCTGCAAAAAGAGGGCATTCTAAGCAGTAACATTTTCTTTTATTCCTACTCAAGGGACTAAGTTAATCAGCTTAAACAAAAGGTCTAGTATGAAGACCCATCTTTAAATAAATACGTTAGAGCTCTCGGCATCAAAAACCAAGCAGTTTGTTCAGTGACAGTGAAAGAACAGAAAAACTGTGAACTTAAGTGGGGAAGGCAGAGAAAAAGAAGGCTAGAACAATTCTCCAAGAATGGAAAAGTACCAGTGGACACCGTTTATGAATATTTTAACAGGAAATCCTTCTTACTTATTAATTAATAAATCCTTTTTTTCAAATATGTATAAAGACTATATTTCCAAGAAAACTTGTAAAAAGTTTACTTTTGTCAATGTGTACATAAATTAATACTTGCTTATTGAATGAAACCAGTAAGTTCACATTAACCAGGACTCTAATTAATCACATTTACTCTAATATCTGTGTGGAAGTATCAGAAACAAACAAACAAAAAGACACTCTTCCCATGTCAATATATTAGAATTTTAATGCAGAAAGAAATGTTAAAACATAATTTAAAAATTATGTTAACTACCAATTCCCCAAATTATATTAACACATCAAAAATACTTTTAAATAAGGGTATCAAATAGTATCAATTTTCTTTCTATCAAACTCTTCATCACAGTGCTGAGCAATGTTGAATTTCTTTTCACCTTAAATTCTTGCTCAAAGGAAGTAGGGTATAAAAGAAATAAAAGCCAATAAAAAAAAAAAAGTGAGTGAGAAGAAAATACAGCAAAGATCCTAATCAAAGAGCAAATCTCTTTTTCTGTTTTTGACTCTTGTGAAAATTTCTAACTCATCCCATGCCCTGTTCCATTTGAATTCAACCAAATTCAAATATTCGTGGAATATCTGCTCTGTGCAGAGCTGAATTAGGTGCAGTACATCACCTCTGGGATTAAGTGCAAAAAGACAGATTGCTAAAGCACGAATATCTACACAAGGTAACTGCATTTCCTGTCATTGATCTGCATTCCAGAACTGCCTTGGGCCACTACCTCTTAGGGCCAGCTTGACCAGAGAGGACTTCATCCAACACGATGGTTTCTGATTGACTAAGAATACTGTCTTCAAGGGATCAAGATACTGCATTTTTCATTACTGACTACTGACCATCCCTCACCCTCAACTGCCCTGTCTCCCTAACAGGTAAGCATGCGCGCGTGCGCGCACACACACACACACACACACACACTCACACACACTGGGTTGATGCCCTGCCCCCAGGACATATCCAAGCTTCATTGCTGCCAACTCACCTAGAGTTAAATGCTCACTCAAAATTGCTTCTGCCACTACACCTGCAGCATCTATCACGGGGGCTATATTTCTCACTCACAGATAGTGTCAGGATCCAGGAGATCCTTAGGTGCATTTCTGGGAGAATCAAAGAAAGTGAAGGTCTGGTGCCAGGAGTGGCATTAAAGATGGATGTCTAAAGATCAAGGCTGACCTAACTTCAAATTGAGATCAGAATCAAAAAGAACGATATGCCAGAGGATACTGGCTGATCTCAACAGCAAAAAGCTACTACTAAGAAGCCTCATAGTACTGTCTCTCTATGACCTTATGTATTAAAGATTTATTAAGCACCTATTACAGGTGCTAAGTCCAAGAAAGCTAAGTCAAAGGGTGAATGAAATACAGGCTTTGCTCTCAAGAAGCTTGTCTAGCTTGTCTAGGGGAGACAGGCAGAGACATGCAAAGCAACACAGTGAATGCTAGAACAAATTTTAGAAAAGGAGTTGTGAGAACTCTCACTTCTGGGCCATCAGCTCATCTCTTTCTCTCCCAGTAACCCCAGTCCATAAAGGCCACAAACTGGCCCTTTAACTTTCTTCATCTATGGCTGCTCTATTTCCAGCCACCAGAATGTCTCTGATTTTTGTACGGCTGATACAACACAGGCCAAAAATAACCAACATGTCTACATTTCAAATAATTTTAATGACTTTAGGAGTCTTTTTAGCTGAGTTGACTTTTCGTCAGTACTATAGGAGTCTTTTTAGCTGAGTTGACTTTTCATCAGTACTATCAATCAATACTTTATCAACTTTTGATTCTAAAGAAGCACTGATTAATAGACTTTCTGAAGCGATAGAAATATTCTCTGTGTGCATTGCCCCATGCAGCAGCCACTAGTTACATATGCTGATTAAGCACTTGAAATGGGGCTGGCATGAATGAGGGACTGAATCAATCCTTTCCAATAAATTTCAAATTAAACAGCCACATACGCCTAGTGGCCATGGCACTGCACAGCACATGGAGTGTTTTAGGACTGTGCCATATGATCAAATAATTTTTCCCTTAATGCCTATATGGACATTATACACGCCTCCAAAGAATTACAAACTCAGATAAAAACTGATTTCCTTTTGTAACCCGCGGCTGCTGCCAGGAATTACTCCCAACAAGACATTAAAAGTTAAAGCACAATCGAAAGTGCCTATGTCTTGTTTAAATTGGTTCTGACTATTACCATTCTCACTTCATGAGGTGGGAAACATTTTAAAATATTTTAAAGTTAAGATATTTAACATATTAAGAGATTTGGGAAAGACTTATTCTCAACTAGTTCTAAAAGAAGAAATATCTTCAAAAAGACTTAAAGGAGGTGTTCAAAGGGGGGCCTGATTCAGATCAGCTGGACTGAAGGTAATGAGTATTAGGACTCTGGACGCTGACATGCTGCTTATTTATCAGTGCCTACCAGATGCCGGGCACTTAGGAAACTTGCAATGGAGGAGCAGTTAAAATAGTATGGGGAGTCCCCTGGTGGTCCAGTGATTAAGAATCCGCTGTCCAATGCAAGGGACGCAGGTTCAATCCCTGGTTAAGGAACTAAGATACCACATGCTGCAGGGCAACTAAGCGACTGCAACTAGGGAGAAGCCCACTTGCTGCAACTAAGACCCAGTGCAAGCAAAAATAAATAATATTAAAATAAACAAAACAGTATGGATGGGAATTTCCATATTTGGATCATGGTGGTTGTTACTTGACTACATGCATTTGTCAAAACTTTCCAATGGTACATTATCATTTTATCATTATCATTTATCATTAGAAATGATAAATTATGCCTTCTTTAAAAAAGAGAGAGAGAGAGAAAGTAATATGGGAGCACATGGAAAAAGTCATGAATGGAGATCTCCAAGAAAGCAAATGGGAACATGAAATGGAGCATCACCTCTTAAGTGAGTTAGTAACAGCAAACTGATCTCCCAGGAATGAAAGAAGGCTCACACTTGAGAGTCAGAACGCAGACTGAGACAGGCTGTGTGACATTTGTAAGTCACCTGACTTCTTTGTGCTTCAGTTTCCTCAGTTGAAAGATGTGTAAAATGAAACACCCATCTGAAAAAGTTTGGGGAAGAATGAAATGAGCAAATATACGTAACTTATTCAGCACTGGGTCTGCACCTGGCAAGCTCTGAGTACATGGCAAACAGAACTAAAACAAAAGCTCATCTTCTCAAACTCTTCCTTTGAGGTCCTCTGGTCCTGAATGAGGGAGGTTCATTTCCATACAACAGTCTGAACAGTTGGCAAGTCAGTGGTCAAGTAATGCTACCAGGTGAGACAAAACTCAGATCTCCTGAGTCAGCGGAATGAGGAAATGCAGTTCATGCTTCCAGAAAAACCTGAATTTTTGCCGGAAGCAAAATTCCCACAACATAAAATTATCAGCAAGTTCCTAAATGTCTAGTGCAGACATGTGAACATGTGAATTCATCAATGAAACAATTTATCCTGGCAAACTTCCCTTAGTGGAAGCAGTTATAGTCTACATAAAAAGGAGAAAGAGATGAAATAAAGAAAATTGCTACTTTGCAAATCAAAAGTAATTAATTTTTTGAATGGAGTCTAGTTATTATTGGGAGAGGAAAGGCATGAATATTTTCTGTCCCTGGTTACAATTTGTCTTCCGAAGATAAATAGACCAAGCTGAGAGCCACAACATACTGGATTGTACTGATTCCACACTCAAGATAAATTAAGCAATTAATTCTTGCAGAGGAACTGGGTAAAATTTGTAGTTAATGTGGCCCTTAAAGCAGTAATACATGACTTAAAAGTTCAGAATTTGATTCAAATTTAACAGTACTATTTAAACGTTTTAGTTCAGTGTACCTTGAATGGCTATAACTCATCTAATTCAAAAGTTTGAATTCTCATTAATTGAAAGAAACTATTCCTCCTTAAAAAGCTCTTCACATACCTACTTCTCCTCCATGACTCATAGTTAAGCCTCCTTACAGGAAACCACTGTAGATTTTCCCATTACCTGTTTGGTGGGTCACAATTAAATAATAGAGTTGTACAATCATTACATTAGTTCTCCGCCTCATAGAAAACCTCTGAATTATTTTAGAGAAGGTCCAAATTCACTTAGGGAATTAACTGCGAGTCATCTGTATTTTCTGCCTCTTGGATAAAGAATCATCTTCAGTTGAATAACAATACATATTGTGTTCCTCATGTGATTTTTTAAAAATAATATTGTCAGGTATCAGAAATCAAGTTCACAGTAAAAAACTGTTAACAGTTTGGAAACTTTATGGACATTTAAATGTCAGACTAGCTCGGTAGTTGTCAAAGTGTGAACCTGGCCTGGTAGCATCTGTATGTCATGGGGATTTGTTAGACACTGAGATACTCGGCCCCACCCCAGACCTACTGAATCAGAAACTCTTCGGGGTGGGCCCCCACAATGTGTGTCTAACAAGCTCTCCTGGTGACTCCGAAGTCCCTAAAGTTTAAGAACTGTGATATAACTAATTTTGGCAAAAACATTTGAGGTCTCAGGCCAATCTTGATATGACTATCCAAATAGATGAACTCACAGATAGTTTTAACTCCCCCTCCACTTACTCCCCCTCTCCCCCGGAAAACCTATGAAAAGTGAAAGTGTTGCTTAGTCCATGGACTGACTGTAGCCCGCCAGGCTCCTCTGTCCATAGGATTCTCCAGGCAAGAATACTGGAGTCGGTAGCCATTCCCTTCTCCAGGTGATCTTCTCGACCCAGGGATCGAACCTGGGTCTCCTACAGTGCAGGCAGATTCTTTACCATCTGAACTAAAATGATCTCTAGCAGTAATTTCGAAAGAAAGAATTCATCATACTCCAAATAATCTGATGAAGATTTTTCTGTTTGGAGAGTTATTTAAAATAAGCAATTGGTCCCTATGTCCAATTCAAAATATCAGGACATTTTGGAGACAAAAAGTGATAAGGTCATTATGACATTCTAAATTGCTAACAATGAACACCTTATGAATTCTACATCTTGTTCTGGATAATGGTAAGGATTGCAGCGTCAACCTAAACAGCAAGTCTCAGTGGCTGGACCTTTCCTGAGCATATATCACATGTGCTGGTCTTCTCATTGGCTCCAAAGACCCGAAGATGAGCAGTAAACACATCCACAAATACACTAGTGGATGCTGGGAGGAAAATAATTGAAGTGGAGACCAAACTTATCATTTGTAGATAATGTGCTTCCGTTTTTCAAAATGTGCTCTCCTGAGATCAAATATTCATTCCATCTGAGGTAGCCACGGCCCAGGGCCATGTAAGCAACAATATAAAAGGCCAACTTTGTTCAACTGGGAAGGGATATGAAAGTATTTACCTGTCACTCTCAAAAAACTCATCCTGAGTTCTAATGCAAGCTTACATTCAATATCATCACATAAACTTGTGATGTTCTTAAATAATCCATTTAATTCTTTCCAGTTAAATTTTGTATCATCAAAGCATTAAAGAAAATGTACAATAAGCTAAAATCTATAAACACCAAGCAACAGACTGCTAATAATGCTTTACTGAGAAAAGCCTCTGCAAAACATGGTATATTGAAATGGAATAGGATCCAGCCACAAAAGGGAATGGAGTACTGATACACGCTACAATATGAATGAATCTTGAAAACACTATGCTATGTGAATGAAGCCAGACACCAGAGGCCACATATCATATGGTCCTATTTATATAAATGCTCAGAATAGACACATCCATAGAAAAAGAAAGTAGATTAGTGATTGCCAGGCTAGGGTCAGAGAGAATGAGGAATGACCGTTCATGGAAGTTTCTTTGGGGGCTGATGACAATGTTCTATAAGTAGATGAGGAAGGCTGCACAACTTTGTGAATATACTAATACCCACTGAACTCAACAATTTAAAAAGATGAATTATGCCATGCAAATTATGTCTCAATTTTAAAACTTCATAATATACTCAGGGCATGCGGTTTAGGTGGCATACAAATAGATATTCTCTGGTTTATTTTTATGTTACAGTGAGGTTTTAAGTACCAAGAGGATCTGGCTTTATTGTTAACACAGATCTATAACAGAAACATAAATTCAACAGGTGTGTATTCGATGACCGCAGCACTTTCAAAAAATGTCTTAACCTCACCAGAATTAATTGTATGGTTTTAGAGAAAACCAGGACCAGATTCCCTGCAAGTCTTGAAATGTCAACCATGTGCATCACATCATCCCTGAGTACTTTCCTAAAGCTTTTAGAATTTAAATCATATCCATGTATCTGGCATGCTATTGGCAACTATCACCATATTTACAATGCAATTCCCATTAGTTAGAACATGGAAATTATTTCTTTTTGTAAGGATTACCGTGCCAAGAGCAGCACCATCTATTGGATGAAAAATGTAGGTTAATATCTATTTTATTATGAGCAATCTAGAAAACAAATTAGGATCCTCTTAACTGAAAAAAGTCAAGTACGGGTATTCACAAACAGAGATACATTTTCTACCTTTCAGGTTAATGCCTCCAAACCTATTATATTCCATCATAATAGAACATCTTCACGAAGGAAAAAAGACATATCACTAGTAGAATACAAAGATCTAGTTTTACAATTCTTCCAGAAAATGCTAGGAACACTTGGATCTGCAACCCAGGTAAATATTCTACCTGACTTTTTCAGAAGGCAGTTTCAATATGAAAGGTGTAACCTGGAAGGTGGTGGGTGAAAGATGAATCCCAATAACTGTATCAACCTGCACCCTTCCTCTGACTTTGGCAGCAGTGGCAGAATGTTGATGGAAATTTTGATTAAAACTTTTTTTTTTTTTTAAAGTAATGCCCAGACTTGAATGTGACTAAAAGTACAGAAAAACACCGAAAAGTCAGGTTGGTGCCTGCTCCTGTTACTACCTTTCGGGGGTGTGTGTGTGTGCGTGCATGTGTTTAATTCGCAACAGACACGTGTATTCCTCATTCAAGCCCCAAATATCCATAGCGTGAACTTAACAGCAAGAATGCCATACAGTACGTAGCCCCAGAGCACGGCTGTATATATCCTTTTTTAAAATGTGTATCGAAGAGGCTCTTTCTACACTTTGCAAAGAGGAGAGAGACGAGCTGCGAGGACAGGGAGCGCGATGGGCAAGCCCCCTCTCTCGGCGGCGGGAGCACCCTCCCTGCCCGCAGGTGGACCGCGGCGGAGGTGCGAGGTGGGAAGCGGGCGCATCCTCCCGCGCCGCTGACACCCGCCGTGCCGCCGCGACCACCGCGGTGGGCGCCCCGGTCCGCCGTCCCTCTGTCCTCCCTGCTAGATGGCGGCGCGGCAGCAAGTACCGAAGGCTCTGAAAGCCCCCGACCCGTGTCCCAGACGATCCCGGAGGGGCAATGTGAACGTTCTCACTCACCCAGGCGGCAAACACAGAGGAGCTGAATACAGGCGAGGAAGCGCTTTAGGATTAGCATTTCCAGACGATCTGGGGGTTCCCGCCGCGCGGCTCCTCGGCGGGTCTGAATGGAGAGGGAGGGGGCGCCAAGGAAATGTTTTCTCCTCCAGAGGATGGACTGGCGCGAGGTTGTGCGTGTGAGCGCGCGCGCGTGTGTCTGTGCGTGTGTAAGAGAGAGAGAAGAAGAGAAATAACCGAGGGGAGGACGCGCGGTGCTCGCGGGCCGGGCAGTCGCTAGCCGAGGCGCATGTCGGGCGTGCAGGACTCGGTCTCGCGGGCCGGCGGCGGCCGCGGTCTGAGCGCTCGGAGCGCGGCGGCGCCTGTGTGCCGGGTGCGCGCTCCGGCCGGGCTGTGCGCGCGGCGGGGGCGCGGGCGCGGGCGCGGGCGCGGGCGGGGGCGCCGCGCCGCTGGGAGCGTGCGGCGAGCGGGGTCGCGCGCGGGGGGCGGAGGGGCGCGGGTGCGGCTCTGGGGCCGGGTCCCAGAGCAGCGATTCGCAGAGCGACACCCCTCCCTCCGCCCCGCGCCAGAAGCTTCGCTTCCCCGGAGTTTGTGGAACCCGCTGGGGTTTAGAATCTTCGCCGGAGAAAATGCCTCTTCATTAAGACTCCTTCATCCCTTTGGAGGAGAAGAGGAGGCCCAACCCCCATTGTCCGGCGCAGCCAGAGACTGACCTTTGGGGTTCACCCCTGGAAATGTTTTTCATCTGATTGTTGTCCTCTCTGCCTATGCTAAGTGGGTGCACTCAGAAAGAGGTGGGGCAGGCGGGCTGGGTAACTTGGGTTCCCATTTGTTTTCATTTTTCAAATCTCCAAAGCAGTTCCAGACCACAGTTCCTTCGGGGCGGTTGGCTGCGAACCATCTCCGGCCGTGACTGTGAACAGTTAGACCCTGCCCCTGCCTCTGCCCCGGCGACAGTCGAACTCTCCTGCTGTGCATAGATGCCTGGAGCAACTTTAAGATCAGCCATGGTCCTCCCGGGCGCACGGAACTCCACAAGCGTCTCCTTGCAGGGTCGCAAAGGAAGATTTTTTTTTTTTAATTGCTCTTTTGCAGGATATGCCAAAAAAAAGTAACACATGCCTTGAGCTGGAATGTCACATTGTATGTGCCTTCTATGTTTCTACTTATATAAGACTCCGTTTGTAGCCTTTCAGGAGTCCGGTCTAAGGCACAGAAAGGCAAGTTCTGGAATTATCCTTGTATTCTTAGTAATCATTTGATGTACGTTATTTGTACAGTGTGGACTCCTGTGTCTTGTTCTTGTCTCAAAAATAGTATTTCAGCTTTACATTTTTCAAGAAAGCTTGCCACACACAAAATTGGGTTCTGAAAGTATTTTGGCTGTCACTGCTGGTTCTTACGAATATTCACGGCCTCTGAACACTAAGTTAAATACGCAGAGTTAATATAATGAAATTTACTGTTGCTTCTGAAATTGATTACAGTCATGTAATAAATTTCAAATCTATGTGTTTATTATATGTGTTTATTCAGGAACACATATAAATGGTAAGAAAGTGATCCTTGATCTTGTCCTTTTTCTGAATGAAAATAGGAATGCTGCAATTTTTATAAGAATTGTAATGGAGATGGATGATTGCTCAGGTGAGTTTCCACTTAAGAAAACTTTGGCTTGCGTAGCAAGAAGCGTGTATATAAACTAGAAATGCACTGAAATTTCAGAAAAAGTGTTTCATATGGACTGGAGTAAGCAGAGAAGGTTTCCTAGAGATGTGTAGTTGATCCAGAATGACTGGCTGGAAAAAAAATTGATGTCAAAGAGGGTGGAGACAAGAATGAACGAAGCAGATGTTATGTGCTATAAAAACAACATGAATTAAATTTGAGCAGATTGAGTGGGGTGCGATCACAGGCAATGTTGATTGCCTCGTGGAGGAGTTTATATCTGAAATACTAAGCAAGAGGTAACTACAAAAGCAACTTCTGAGAACATCTGTTTTAAGGTTTGCTCAGGGGCCTGTATGGTGTCCTATGTGGTCTCAATTATCAAATCTAGACTAGACTGCCAGAATAACCCAACAGTAGCAAACTTTACTCTTAATTCTCTTCTTATGTGGCCCCAAAGTCGCATCACTAGTCACTTTTTTGAGTTAGATCACTAGGCACTGTTGAAATCAAATTATCATGATAAAAAGGATAGGTGGATCTTGTGGTCCTTGCTTGTTTCATTCTCACAGTTAAAAGTACTGTCATTTACCCAAGAAGTACAAAAACCACCTTGAGAGAGTAGTCAAGTTGAGGTTTGTATGGGTAACAGGATGGAAACCAATTCTGTGTTACTGAGAGCAATGCAGAACTGATTTAGAGGACCAGCCACTGTGGATCTGATAGTCCTGGGGAGGACAATGGAGTGAGAGGCTTCAGAGGTTCAGTCCTTGGAAAATAGGTCTCTGCAGTCATTGCAACAGCCCAGGTGTGGAAGAGAAGCCATCAGAAGGGTGGGAACATCAAACACACTGTAACTCACATTTCACAATTTTATGGCGGTCACAGCCATTTCTGAGATGTGTTATCTGAACAGTGTACATTAGCCATTGTAGGTTAAAGTTATAAAGCCTTAAAATCAGGAGCCTCTGTTCACAGGCTAAATCTATCATCTATCTATCTATCTATCTATCTATCTATCTACCAATCTACTTATTTATTCACATAAATATATATTCTCTCTATATGTAAATATACTTATGTATTTTATATTTATTTTCTTTATTTAATATATAATCAAGGTATATTTTGTATATGTATGTGTGCTGGTAAAGTTTAGTTGCAGTATACTGTTTCATGTCAATCACATTTAGGTCCTGGAAGTTTATACTTATTTATATACAGAGTTCAATACATTCCTGGAAGAATACTTTTTCTAAAAAAAAAAAAACAACACAGGATACAATTAATAAGATAGTTGGGTAGCTTAATGAACCTCTTGCTTCTTGGGGGATGTCACCTGGGTTTTATGATGAGCTCTAGCCAGAGGCTGCCCGTAGCAACTCATGAGAGTCATAGATTTCTCACTTTTCACCATAAACTGTTTAATTCCTCAGTGTTCAGATGGAGATTTGGATCTTCCAGGGGGTCTTCATTTTAGTTCTCAGCCGGAGCTGTGCTGTGTGCTTAGTCGCTCAGTCATGTCCAACTGTTTACCACCCCGTGGACTGTAGCCCGGCCAGGCTCCTTAGTCCATGGGAATTCTCCAGGCAAGAATACTGGAGTGGGCTGCCATGCCCTCCTCCACAGGATCTTCCCAACCCAGGGATCGAACCCAGGACTCCCACACTGCAGGCAGATTCTTTACCATCTTAGCCACCAGGGAAGCCCCAGGGCTGTGGTTTCCTCAAATATAACCAAAACTTCAGGCAGGCATCTAGAGTTTTCTTGTGCAGAAGAACGCTGTGTCTGTTTCCATTCATTGCATAGCTGCAGCTATACCCAGAAAGACAGTAACAGCGGGGTTGTTGCTCTTATGAATTACCAAAGGGTAACTCTGGTGGGACTGGAACTCTGGCTTCATTCTTTTTAAGGTCAGTGCAGACAATCAATAAGCAACTTATATCAAGAAATAGAGGAGAGTTTTATTTGAGCTACAATAAGGAATAGAGCCCAGAAGACACAAGTTCAAGAAGCACTTGAATTGTGTTCCACCAGACTACAAAATGGGGGAGGCGCTTATTGTGAAGACCTGCAATAGTATGAAAGTTATTGGTCCAGAATTGGGATTGAGGCTGGCAAGAAGTCAAGGTGCTTGTTAAGCAAGGATTAACTGGGGACTGAGATGGTTGCATAGTTACAGGGGAGACCTGAAACCACAGGCTTGCATCTGGCAACTTCTAGCTGCTAGCAGATATTGTTTTGAATATGGCTGGTGGTCTCCCCGATTTTGACAGAGTCCAGAACATTCAGGTTCTCAGTGATGCAGGAACATGTCTGAAACCATATCCACAATAGCCACATGGCTCTGTTTTGAATACCTGAACCACAATTACTCCATTTTGATTTTTAAATGCATTCCTTAATGCAATTAAAATTCTTAATTTAAGATTCTTTAATGGCTAAAGTAGATGTACAATCCGTAAGAGAGACTTTTTTACATAGCATAAAGTTCAAGCCAAATCATATGTGAGCCAGAATGACTTCCCCATACTTGAATATGTGAAAATTTCTCCCATTAGCTGATACCAATAATAATTACTTTGTTGAGCTATGCCAACAAAATAAGCTAGAGAATAAATATCTATATCTACATCTATATCTATACCACCATCTGCCTATCTCTATTTCTATTGGTTCTTTAAAATCCATCCTTGACAGTCACTCATTCATTCAACACATTTCTATTGTGCATCCACTATGTATCATGCATTGCTTTAGGTGCTAACCATTCAACTGTGGATTACTCCAGTTCTAGCGTAAAGGAACTCAGACAGAAGAGGAAGACATAGTTACTACAAACTATCATTGCAGAAGATTTCCAGATAAAGTACAGAATGCCAAATTAAATTTGAATTTCAGATTAACAGCGAATAATTTTTTAGTACATTATAAGGCACTAAATTTAATGGATACATTTAAAGAGTAATTTCAAATACAGTAAATAAATTTTTTAGTACAAAGTAATTTTTAATGTACCCCTATGTAATATTTGGACATATTTCTATTTTTAAAAGTTTATTGTTTATTTGAAACTTAAATTTAACCAGATGGCCTATATTTTTATTTGCTAAATCTTACCATCTCTCATTGATATATCTGGGAATTGTCTGATGTCAGGGTTAGTCATTTGTGGTTGTGAAATGTCCATGGTTTCCCAAAAGCATCCTTACTCGGCAAATTATTTCCAAAGTGTTCCTAACATAAATAAAGATAGAGGCAGATGGTAGAAGGGGGGTGTTTTATCTGCAGAATCTGTTTGACTCGTAAATTCAGTGGAAGTGCTAAGAAACTGAAGAATACTGTAGAGTCAGTGAATAAAATATGGAATTCAAGGGGAAGTAAATTATCTATACTTTTTATACTATGACAGTAAAACATTGTTCCCATACAGTTCATATGCATGTGTGCTCACTCAGTCAAATCCAACTCTTTTGTGATTCCCATGGACTATAGCCCATCAAGCTCCTCTGTCCATGGAATTTTTCAGGCAAGAATACTGGAGTGGGTTGCCATTTCCTACTCCAGGGGATCTTCCTGACCCAGGTATCAACCCTGAGTCTCTTGTATCTCCTGCATTGGCAGGTGAATTCTTTACCACTGTGCCACATGGGAAGTACCATAGCTCACATACACTGTTACTTTTTATCCATTGTCACAGACACATTTATTTGAGCAGAAGTCATCAGGTTGGATTGATTAAATGTTTACCCTCTGAAAAAATAATTTTTTGTAAGTAAAACACTTCTTAGTTGTTAGTAGATTAAGAATTGTTAGTTGTACTAAGACAAATGTATTCCGTAGAATGGGAGAGAAATTCCTCTTCTACCTTTGCTGGTAATAAGCTAACGACTGATATTTCAACATCTACATGTGCCACTCCATTATCTCTACCCACCACAATCAAGATTATAGAACATAGTAAAGTAATTATATTTTTCTTTCCCCCTAACCACCGTGATCTGAATGGTTCAAGTAAATTCCCAAGGAATGTATTCTCAAAATTCTATGGCATTAAAGAGAAAATCTAGGTTTATTGCTACTTTCATTTCCTTGCTCTTTAAATATGAAAATGCACTTTTCCTTGTTCCGTTAGAGGCAAGCATGGGATATAAAGCCTTCTTACAAGCTTAATTTAAAATCAATATTTGCCTGTTCTCTAAGCCTTTGGAAAATGTCCACAATAGTATTAGACTAGAAAGCAAGTATGTAAAACAAATTCTGAAGACCAGAGAATCAGCATTGGACTGGATCATTGGAATAAGCTATTCTGTTTATTGTCTATCTTTCATCAAAAATAACATATAACCACTCTAGATGATTCGTTATACTTTTGACAATGTTAAAAATCAATATGTTCATTTTTTCTTTTTAGCCAAAATATTATCTCTATATAACTGCCATCCATCTGATTTTAGGACCAGAACAAATCTCTTCCTTTTACTTCTAGAAAGAACTGCTTTCCTCCAATCTCAGATAATGAGGTTTCCCTTTCCTGGCTAAATGCTCATTCTTCCAAGCTTGGTCTGAGCCCTCTGACTTTTCTGGAGCCAGTGGTTCATCATTTCTTTGAACCTGGCCTTCCTGATATATTTTTCTCACTAAACTATTAAAATATTTTTCCATTAAAAATCTCTTCTTGACCACATGGCTCATTATAATTATAGCATTGAGTGTGTCTTCCTTTATAATTTTCTCATTAAGAATAGACTATAGTCATTTTCTCTACTTCCTTACCTCCATTTGTCTCAAACCACTAACACTAAGTTTCTGCCTTCCTTATTCCATTTATAGAGTTCTTCATAGAATATCAAACCATATTCTAATAATCTTGCAAGTGCATAGCACCTGAAGCTAAAAACTCACCACTCTTCCTAAATGAGCACTTTCTAGAGTCCTCAAAACCTCAGAAGTTTCCTTGATCCCCTCTTCCTCAAGACCCCCATCTATCAGTCACCAAGTCCTGCAAATTACTCTTAAATTCCATCCTGTCTGTATCATTATTTCTGTATGTAATCAATGGGCCTGACACTTTTTCTGTACTTAATTAATGTTTGAGTACATGAACTAATTAACTGAAAAAGAGTCACTATCACAACAATACTACTGGCTCCTTCTCTTCCCTGCTTCTAACAAGGTTTCAGGAAGCTCTGTGATATTTCCCTATCAGTTCCTAGATACTAATTTAGATCCCCAGACTCAGGATGTAGCCCCTCTCCCTTGACTTACCTGTTGGTTTTTTGATAACAGAGTTAGATAGTTCATGACACATTTGCCTTGGCTTAGAACTTACCTGGTGGTTTCTGTTTGTCAGCTGATGGCATAGTTGGCAGGCCTAGAACATCTCCAGTGTATTCCCAGCCCACTGTGATCTTCTGTCCTCTTCCTATACAATTAACTACTCTGCTGATTGCACACAAGCAGAGAACAGGCTGGACCTGAAAACTTCAAACTTTCCCTATTGTTTCCAGCAGAAGTATTTGGCCTTCAGTTAATTTAAAATTTTTTCTATTGATAATTTATATATATACACACACGCACATATGTATATGAAATAAAATATTTCCTGCCACATCAGTAAAGCAAGGATGTCACAGTCATAGCGATTCCAGCCCTCTAATGTAAGCCCCTGAGCCTAAAGGCACTCAGGAAGGAGAATACCTGCGATCAGGCAGCCATCAGACTGCAGCTACTGCCTCTGGTGAGACCCAGGGGAGCTCAGGACGTGAACACACACAAGACACTGGCCCGGATAGGGTAGCTGAGATGTATATGAAAGGAATGATTTCAGTGAGCCAGAGTCTTGCATCTTCCCATATATAGAAAAGCACTAAATTGCTTAACTTTGGATATCTGGTTTTCTTTAATTAACAATAATCTTTTGATGTTCAAATTCATGTCCATTGAGTCAGTGATGCTATCTAACCATCTCATCCTCTGCTATCCCCTTCTCCTTTTGCCTTCAATCTTCCCCAGCATTCAGATCTTTTCCAATGAGACGGCTCTTTGTGTCAGGTGGCCAAAGTATTGAAGCTTTAGCAACAGTTAACAAATATCCTCCATCAATTTTTGGCATGTTGCTTCATCCCCTGAAGACTTCTGGAGGAGGCTGAAGAGGATGGATGCATAGGAGTGAAGGGGCTGACTATGACAGCAAGACAAATGGCTTTGTATTACAAAAGCAAATCACTTCTCTGAATCTTCTCTACTTTTTTCACCTTTGAAAGAAAAATGTTGATTACATTTATATACTTTAAGATCCAGAAAGCATGAACTCATTTCTTTCATTTATAATAACACTAGTCATTCTATCACTGCTTAGAAAATGAAAAATTATTTTACCACTTTTAACTTGAGCTGTGTTTCCTTCAGTTTACAGTTAAGAAAATGGTTTGAAAAAAAAAAAAAACTATTGCTGGAAATAAGTAAAGAGCCTGAGGAAAGAACATGGTCCTTCAACTCAAATGATGGACATCGTGCCTCTCTCAGTGTTCTCTTCAGGGCTCATGCTATCAGTTCAGTTCAGTTGCTCAGTCGTGTCTGACTCTTTGTGACCCCATGAATCAAAGCACGCCAGCTTCCCTGTCCATCACCAACTCCTGGAGTCTACCCAAACTCATGTCCATTGAGTCGGTGATGCCATCTAACCATCTCATCCTCTGTCGTCCCCTTCTCCTCCTGCCCTCAATCTTTCCCAGCATCAGGGTCTTTTCAAATGAGTCAGCTCTTTGTATCAGGTGGCCAAAGTATTGGAGTTTCAGCTTCAACATCAGTCCTTCCAATTAACACTCAGAACACTCAGGACTGATCTCCTTTAGGATGGACTGGTTGGATCTCCTTGCAGTCGCAGGGACTCTCAAGAGTCTTCTCCAACATCACAGTTCAAAATTATCAATTCTTTGGCACTCAGCTTTCTTTATGGTCCAACTCTCTCACATACATACATGACTGCTGGAAAAATCATAGCCTTGACTAGACAGACCTTTGTTGGCAAAGTAATGTCTCTGCTTTTGAATATGCTGTCTAGGGTGGTCATAACTTCCAAGGAGTAAGTGTCTTTTAATTTCATGACTGCAGTCACCATCTGCAGTGATTTTGGAGTCCAAGAAAATAAAGTCAGCCACTGTTTCCACTGTTTCCCCATTTATTTGCCATGAAGTGATGGGAGCAGATGCCATGATCTTAGTTTTCTGAATGTTGAGCTTTAATCCAACTCTTTCACTCTCTTCTTTCACTTTCACCAAGAGGCTCTTTAGTTCTTCACTTTCTGCCATAAGGGTGGTGTCATCTGCATATCTGAGGTTATTGATATTTCTCCCAGCAATCTTGATTCCAGCTTGTGCTTTCAGGAGCCCAGAGTTTCTCTGGGCTCTGGGCTTTTAAATGCAGATGTACTCTGCATATAAATTAAACAAGCAGGGTGACAATATACAGCCTTGATGTACTCCTTTTCCTATTTGGAACCCGTCTGTTGGTCCATCTCCAGTTCTAACTGTTGCTTCATGACCTGCATACAGGTTTCTTAAGAGGCAGGTCAAGTGGTCTGATATTCCCATTTCTTGAAGAATTTTACACAGTTTATTGTGATCCACAGAGTCAACAGCTTTGGCATAGTCAATAAAGCAGAAATAAATTTTTTCTGGGACTCTCTTGCTTTTTCGATGATCCAGCAGATGTTAGCAATTTGATCTCTTGTTCCTCTGCCTTTTCTAAAACCAGCTTGAACATCTGGAAGCTCATGGTTCACATGTTGTTGAAGCCTGGCTTGGAGAATTTTGAGCATTACTTTATTAGCATGTGAGATGAGTGCAATTGTGCGGTAGTTTGAGCATTCTTTGGCATTGCCTTTCTTTGGGATTAAAATGAAAACTGACCTTTTCCAATCCTGTGGCCACTGCTGAGTTTTCCAAATTTGCTGGCATATTGAGTGCAGCACTTTCAGAGCATCATCTTTCAGGATTTGAAATAACTCAATTGGAATTCCATCACCTCCACTAGTTTTGTTCGTAGTGATGCTTCCTAAGGCCCACTTGACTTCCCATTCTGGAATGTCTGGCTCTAGGTGAATGATCACACCATCGTGTTTATCTGGGTCATGAAGATCTTTTTTGTACAGTTCTTCTGTGCATTGCTACCTCTTCATAATATCTTCTGTTTCTGTTAGGTCCCTACCATTTCTGTCCTTTATTGAGCCCATCTTTGCAAGAAATGTTCCCTTTTCTTCAAGAGATCCTAGTCTTCCGCATTCTATTGTTTTCCTCTATTTCTTTGCATTGATCACTGAAGAAGGCTTTCTTATCTCTCCTTGCTATTCTTCGGAACCCAGCATTCAGATGCTTATAGCTTTCCTTTTCTCCTTTGCTTTTCACTTTTCTTTTCACAGCTATTTGTAAGGACTCCTCAGACAGCCATTTTGGTTTTTTGCATTTCTTTTTCTTGGGGATGGTCTTGATCCCTGTCTCCTGTCCAATGTAATGAACCTCTGTCCATAGTTCATCAAGCACTCTGTCTATCAGATCTAGTCCCTTAAATCTATTTCTCACTTCCACAGTATAATCATAAAGGATTCGATTTAGGTCATGTCTGAATGGCCTAGTGGTTTTCCCCACTTTCTTCAATTTAAGTCTGAATTTGGCAAGGAGGAGTTCACGATCTGAGCCACAGTCAACTACCAGTCTTGTTTTTGCTGACTGTATAGAGCTTCTCCATCTTTGGCTCATGTAATCTGTTACATACAAATTGTATGGGCTTTCCAGATTTTCACATACTTGCAACAGGTGATTGAAGAATATAGACTCGTAGAGGTAAAAATATGAATTTACATATTTTTCATGAACTGTCCTTAAGAGTTACTATGCTATAAACTGCTTTTCCTATCTCTTATTGCATCTTGGTTAGAGTCTATTCATTTTTCAGGCACTTTTGTTTATTAAAACTATACTCAAGTCTACACCATGAATACTGTATGGATTCAAAAGTTCTTCTTTGTCTTCAGGGGTAGACAGATTTAAGCAAATTGTTGATGGTGCATTCTTCCTAAAGGATTTTTATCCCTGAATTTCTAAGGGTTCTGACTCCTCAAGGGTTTGGGATAGAGATACCAGAGAAAAGTGAAAATATCTCCTCACTTATCAGTATAAAGATGCAATCCTCCTTTTATTTTTCTTGCCACTTCTCTGACTGTCACTGATTGACTGTCAGTGCCTTTGGGAGAGTATTCAAAGAGGAAGTCTTGATTGTTGGGCAAATGCATGGATGTCGTGGAGCAGCTCCATTACAAATTTCTGATGCGTGTGATTTAGTCCTGGAATATGCCACGTTACATGGCAAAGGGGAATTAAGGTTACAGATAAAATTAAGTTTGCTAATCAGTCTCTTGGTTTCCCAGGTCAGGCAGTTGGTAAAGAATCCATCTGTCAATGCGGGAGACATAAGATATTCAGGTTTGATCCCTGGGTGGGAAAGATTCCTTGGAGTAGGAAATGGCAACCCCTTCCTGTATTCTTGCCTGTGAAATCCCACGGACAGAGAAAACTTGTGGGCTACAGTCCATGGGGTCACAAAGAGTTGGACACAACTGAGTGCACACACACACACACACACACAC
The DNA here is from genome assembly GCF_963930625.1 of Muntiacus reevesi. NCBI lineage: Eukaryota > Metazoa > Chordata > Mammalia > Artiodactyla > Cervidae > Muntiacus > Muntiacus reevesi. The sequence continues at coordinate 81,730,172 of NC_089254.1, read as the reverse complement.
ACACACACACACACACACACACACACACACATGCAGTCAGCTTGCAGAATTGAGGGAGCTAAATTTCTGTTGGTCATAAGCCACCTAGTCTGTGGTATTTCTGGTATAGCCATTTGAACAGATTAAACACTTTCTAATTTTTATTTTCTCTCCTACCTTTCTGTTTGTTTGCTTGTTTTTTGCCAGAAGATTTTTCTCAACTCTTTTCCAACACATCTGTCAAGTTTATTGTTTCTCTTATCACAGTTTTAATTTTCAAAAGCTCTTTTGGTCTCTAAATGTACTTTAAGAGTAGTATATTGTTTTTGTTCCATGAATGCTGCATTTTACCATCTATTTTACTCTCTTCAGAGACTAAACCCCCAGTCTCCACCAGGAGGGGATGGTATCTGAGTGTGTGAAGTAAGTGAGAGGATCTAGGACCCTAGCTTCTGTAAATTCAAATACAAGTTTCTTTTTCTATATGATAAAAAATAGAATTATTGCTCTATAAATGTTTACACATCAAGGTCTCCTAATTTTTTTCAGTTTTCTCACTTCTATGGCAGTATGACACTGCTAGATTTTCCTTAACAGTTAGCTTATCCACAAGACAACTCCATAGGTTCTGCGCCTAGTGTCTAGAGTTCATTTTCATCATCATGTTTGATCTAATGAACTTACTATAGGTATGATGTTGACAGAAGAGTTTCCCTCATCCTATATAACCTGCATATACTCATTGTATGAACACTTTGATATGATATGATATTTTATGATATCACTTTCTACAAAAACTTCACTAGCTTAGAGCTGTAATTTCTGGTAGCTAATTCAACCACAATGAAAGAAAACAGAGGAAAATTGTGCTGTCATGAATTGACCATTGATATTAGGGTGCTTACTTAGCAAAGTGAAGCTTCACTCTTTGTTTGAAGTGATGAGGACTATATTTTGCAGGCAGCCAAGCAGGAAAGTAACAAAACAGGAGCAAGTGCTGGCTTTGCCTAGAACTCAACCAGTTTGCCTAGAGCAAAAGGGAAGAATCAAGTCTAGCAGAGGGATGTCAGTTCATGAAGGACTGGTTTTTTTCACATGCAGTAGCTGAGATGTTAACAGTTAAAGCTCAATGTGAGTTTTGAAGCATAGGGAACGTGCCTTGTCTCTGGTCTGTCATTACTTGCTGTGTGAGCTTCAGGCAGATTACTTATTGAAACCGCAGTTGTCTCTTTGGTAAAACAAGGACAGGATTCTTATGAGGATTAAATGAGATACAAAATTTTAAAATGCCAAGAGATCCAACTGGTCTGATTGTTTAATGCTTTCTATAGCTGAAGGAGGACTGCATTGCAGGGCACGGCCTGATGTAGCAGATGTTCCACTAAGAGCATCTTCCTTAATCCAAGGAAGAAAAATAAATGTCCTCTCGGTAATAAACAATTATAAGACATCCTAAAGATTTGAGTGCTACAATAACATTTTGGGTGGAAAGGATAATGACATGGACTGTTCTAAAATCCATATAATCTAATTTTTTGAAGATTATCGTTGTTGGAGAAAGAGCAGCAACTATACTTATAGGGGATATATATATGTATACTGTGAAAGTGCTGCACTCAATATGCCAGCAAATTTGGAAAACTCAGCAGTGGCCACAGGATTGGAAAAAGGTCAGTTTTCATTTTAGTCCCAAAGAAAGGCAATCCCAAAGAGTGCTCAAACTACCGCACAATTGCACTTATCTCACATGCTAGTAAAATAATGCTCAAAATTCTCCAAGCCAGGCTTCAACATGTGAACCATGAGCTTCCAGATGTTCAAGCTGGTTTTAGAAAAGGCAGAGGAACAAGAGATCAAATTGCCAACATCTGCTGGATCATCGAAAAAGCAAGAGAGTTCCAGAAAAACATCTATTTCTGCTTTATTGACTATGCCAAAGCCTTTGACTGTGTGGATCACAAGAAACTGTGGAAAATTCTGAAGGAGATGGGAATACCAGACCACCTGACTGACCTCTTGAGAAACCTGTATGCAGGTCAGGAAGCAACAGTTAGAACTGGACATGGAACAACAGACTGGTTCCAAATAGGAAAAGGAGTACATCAAGGCTGTATACTGTCACCCTACTTATTTAACTTATATGCAGAGTACATCATGAGAAACGCTGGGCTGGAAGAAGCACAAACTGGAATCAAGATTGCTGGGAGAAATATCAATAACCTCAGATATGCAGATGACACCACCCTTATGGCAGAAAGTGAAGAGGAACTAAAAAGCCTCTTGATGAAAGTGAAAGAGGAAAGTGAAAAAGTTTGCTTAAAGCTCAACATTCAGAAAGCTAAGATCATGGCATCTGGTCCCATCACTTCATGGGAAATAGATGGGGAAACAGTGGAATCAGTGTCAGACTTTACTTTTTTAGGCTCCAAAAACTGCAGATGGTGATTGCAGCCATGAAATTAAAAGACACTTACTCCTTAGAAGGAAAGTTATGACCAACCTAGATAGCATATTACAAAACAGAGACATTATTTTGCCAACAAAGGTCCATCTAGTCAAGGCTATGATTTTTCCAGCAGTCAGGTATGGATGTGAGAGTTGGGCCATAAAGAAAGCTGAGCACTGAAGAATTGATGCTTTTGAACTGTGGTGTTGGAGAAGACTCTTGAGAGTCCGTTGGACTGCCAGGATATCCAACCAGTCCATCCTAAAGATCAGTCCTGGGTGTTCATTGGAAGGACTGATGCTGAAACTCCAATACTTTGGCCACCTCATCCGAAGAGTTGACTCATTGGAAAAGACCCTGATGCTGGGAGGGATTGGGGGCAGGAGGAGAAGGGGACGGCAGAGGATGAGATGGCTGGATGGCATCACTGTCTTGATGGACATGAGTTTGAGTAAACTCCGGGAATTTGTGATGGACAGGGAGGCCTGGCGTGCTGGGATTCATGGGGTCGCAAAGAGTTGGACATGGCTGAGCGACTGAACATATATATATATGGCACAAGTGGTTTCTCCTTTTCCCAAAAATGAGACTAAATAAGTTAAAATTTACTTGAGAAATCAGCAGCTTAGGTGATCATGATAATAATAATGGTGAAGTTAAACACTTTTTTAGGAATAGAAAAGAAATTTAGAAATCCGCTCTTTTACATTTCAATGAAACAAGATTACTCAGAGATCTAGTTGAAGTACAATAGTTATTTACTTAAATGACTAAGTTACTAAATAATCTATCTAATTAGTAAGAAAACCGGAACTAAAATACAAATGTATTGAGCCTTCACGTAGTCCTCTTTCTACAACACCAGGCTGCCAATCCAGTATCATTCACACTTTTGTTTCTTTGATAGGATTTTAGAATATAGTGGTCATTGGCAAACATTCGGTTATTAAACATTCTCTTATTAAAAAAAAAATGTTTTTTCCTGAGCATGCCTATTTCTAGAAATTATGCTTCCTAAAAATATTCACTGATTGCATACCTTGTACCTCCATGCCTTCTCCCCACCTATCCAATTGTTAAAATTATGTAGATAAAATAAACTATTGATTTCCTAAAAGTAGTAATAGAGCCTATGGATTATCTCCCTCAACATGTATTCCAATCCTCTTTTGTGATACAGATACTGGAAAGCTAAAAACACAACATTTCTCAGATGCAGTTAAAGCAAGAATTTCACCCATCAGATGACATAGGGGAGACCTATTTGGAAGTTAAGTGTGGTGAGACATAGGGGCCCCTCTATCCACTGGTTCAAATAGTGGTGGAGGAGACCTAATTCTGGGACTGTCTGAATTCTGGAAATTCCTCAATCTACAGATTTTGTATTGAATCAGAGGTAACAACTTTCTGTACTTCACAGTCGAGTTGCCATAATTATTATATAGTGTTTGCATGCTATTCCACTTAATGAGCAAATCGTACTTTTATTGAATATTTTTCTATTATGGATTTTTTTTACTGATGGCTTCCAATTTGTACTATTATTAATAATACTGTAGTCTGAATGCATAAGTTATATCCTTCAATTTTTTTTTCTCCTGAGGATAAACAGAATTGAGGTTGTGAGCTGAACTTTTTAGGATCTTATTATGAAGACATGCCTGAAAAGGGGCCTTTTGTGGACAGAGGGAAGAGAAACGAATATATGTACAAACTGCAAAATCGCAAGGTATTTGAGACTAGTCTCAATCACTGAGACTAGCGAGTGATTATTTTGTCTTGACTTCCTCTGCAGACCACAGCTAAGAAGATTCCTCTTGATGGAATGATGCCAATCAGAGAAGGCGCAGGAAGGATGGTAGAAGTTTGGGGAACCCACTCTTTGGATGGAGTAAAAGTGAAAAATAGAACTTCAGTCTGGCTTCTACACAGCCCCCAGGAAGGAAGCTAGAATCTACAAAAATATTTACTGGATACCTTTATAGAATTAGATATAGTTACTTTCCAACTATTTATAGACGGCACAATCTTTAAAGAACTATAGAGAGTTAGAGACTTCTTCTTGTTTTAAATTGTTATTTGCTTGGTAATTTTCAGTGAAATAATTAAAATGAATAAGGATATGTTTATGATCGGGAGCACCAAGAGAGGAAGGAAGCAAGGGATTATTATTCTTCGGAATCCCACTGGAGTAGCACTATTTACTGTGGGCTGCTCTGTCCCTTCTCATGCATGAGCCTGGGTTCTAGTGCCTCAGTCAAAATGTGCCTGGAGATGGAAAGTGCTCTTATACAAATAGCCAAAGACCACAATGGTGTCTAAGTGGTATATTTGATAGGACTAGAATCAGCTAACAATATTTTCTTTCTTTGTTCACACTAGCATTCTTAACAGTTATTTTATGTCTGTCTTCATTTTGTTCTTGGCAGAACAAAACTGTCTATAATATTTAGCACGTGAGTAAATGCAATCATAATGTATATATCTAACCCAGTTAACACATAAGAAGGCCTAGCAAAGCAATGGATAAAAACCTACCAGACTGAGAAAAAAACTGATTCCATTGTCAACTCAATTAAAATATTTATTTACCACCTGCTTTGGACATTGTACTAGATACCATGGGGATGGTGATAGTGGAAAGGTACCAAGAAGCATGAGAAATATCTTTTCCTGCCCTTGAGGAACTATTAGGCTTTAATTTAATGAAAACTGATTGATCCTAGATAGCTCGACAGTTAGTCATTAGGTGAGGTGAAACATATACGTGCATATCTATGTTACATTTCGTTCTTTGTAAATACAGTATAAAAATGAAGTCTTCAGTACAAACATGCACACATACAAGTAATGAGTCTCCTCTTAGACTACCATTCTTATAATGCTCATGTTTAATGTATTTTTAGAAGTGATTGTTGGATATACCCAAGAATGTACTCTAATTTTATCATGGAAATAGATTTTTTGATTAAGAACTATATACCCTCTACTATCCTGTCTGATATGTTGATTTCTCAAGCTGGCATTCAGGACGGGTGAGTTGCAAAGTACAATGAAGCAATTCATTGTGGGTGAACAAGAACAAGCTTAAATGTGTTGAAATGATTTTAGGGCAAATTTCACAAAGCTAATTGCACTTCAAAGCAATCTCTCTTTTGAGTCAAATCTAACCAAAGAATTGAATGTCATCCAATTATTATATAAAACAAATGTAAACAAATGTAGCACAGTATAGTAGTCTAACATAGGGCAATACTACATAAAATAAGTAAACACATCTTTTGGGTAAATTAGACTATGTAATATAAAATATATATAAGTTAAGCTATGTTATATAAAGCATAAGTGATTATATTTACCATGTCTTTCATAAATATGGACTTCTCTGGTAGCTCAGATAGTAAAGTGTCTGCCTACAATGCGGGAGACCCGGGTTTAATCTCTGGGTCAGGAAGATCTCTTGGAGAAGGAAATGGCAACCCTCTCCAATATTCTTGCCTGGAAAATCCCATGGACAGAGGCGCCTGGTAGGCTACAGTCCATGGGGTTGCAAAGAGTGGGACATGACTGAGCAACTTCACTTTCTTTCTTTTTCTTTCTTTTTTCTTAAATATGAGAAATTGGGCAAAATATATAATAATCTTGCAGTATTCATTTAATCTCATATGTGAAAATAAGTCCATGTTTTAAAAATATATTATCCTAAAGTAAGATATAAAATGTTATGCACTTTCATCATTATGTAGAGGAAATTGACATTCCTTAAAATTTGGCTGTTATATATATCAAATAATTTTTAAAGATAAGGCAAGAAACCTCATTTGCTAAGATTATATTTTTATAAAATAACGTAGTTTGTTTAGCAAAATTTATATGGGAAACTATCAATTAACTGTGTTGATTTGCTATTTATTAAAATTAATTTTAGAATTGTCTAAAATAGCCTCTGAAAATAGGCCCATCTGGTAAATAACATTCAGTATTCCTTTTAATTCATTGAACTTCTTTTTTTCTGACAAATATAAAGAGCTTTTAAACTATCCTTAATATAATAGTTTTATCATGTAATGATTCATTTCTTAAGCAATGAGATGAATTAAAAACAATAGTTGACTTGAACAGAAATTGCATTGCATCCAAAATTAATTATCCCTAAAGTTTCCAATTTATTTCTGTATTTTTATTATTGAGGTTTTAATTATTTAGAATGAAATGAACAAGGCTAAGTGTTAGTGGAATTATCCTGTGCTGAAAGTGCATTTTGTGGCTTGTGTCAATTATGATTTATTATATTGGCTTGTTTTCACTTTTGAGAAAAACTGAAGAACATGCCAAATATGGCAATAAATCAGTGTGGATTGGCCAATCATTGCAATTTCAAAAGTCTTTATACTTTCTGTATCAACCTACACAATATCTCATGAAATGAGAAGTTACTATGCCATAATCTAGTGGTATTTTATGCCTTTAAACACAGAAGTTTTATGGTATTTTTATTACTAAAGTAGAATACCAGACTCTTAAAATTACTATAATGTAAAGAGTGGAGACATTGTTTATGATTTTATGAACAGATCAAAGGAAATGTAAATTATCTCCTGAGACCAAGAAGCAATTGTTTTGTCCTGGTTTCTTCATAGACCTACAGGCTGAAAATTCCCCTTCATGAAATGATAATAATTGAAATTAGGGACAGGAAGAATGGTGGAAGTTTGGGGAACCCTACTTCTGAATGGAGTCAAAGTAGAGAAAAATTTCTGAAATTATTTGTAAAATAAAAATGATAAGTTTTGAAACATACTTTAAAAATAACTTACCATCTGTATTAGTTATCTATTGCTGCATAACAAATCACCCCAAAGCTTAACAGCTTAAGGCAAATAACATTCTCTCACATCATTTTTAAGGATTAACAATCCAGGCTCAGGACTTCCCTGGTGGTCTAGTGGTCAAGAGTTCACCTGCCAGTGCAGGGGACATGAGTTCGATCCCTGCTCCAGGAAGATCCCACATACCCCAGGACAACTGGACCCACGTGCTACAATTACTGAACGCACACTCTAAAGCCTACTAGCCAAAACTACTGAAGCTTGCACACCAGTAGTTTGCCTGACTTGTGCAACTAGAGACTTGTTTGTTCAACTTGTGCAGCTAGAGAAAGTTCGCTCACAGCTATGAAGACCCAGAGCAATCAAAAATAAATAAATATATGATTGAAAAAAAAAAAAGAATCCAGGTACAGCTTTACTGGGTGGTTCTGGCTCAGGGTCTCTCAAGAGACTGCAGTTGAGCTGTTGGCTGGCATTTCAGTCTTTGATGCCCTGCATGGGGCCTGAGGGTCTGTTTCCAAAATCATTGACACATGTACTCCTTCAGTTTTTCACCATGTGGTGTTCATGACATGGCTTCCTCCAGTGCAAGTGATCCAGGATGGAGGCTGCAGGCTTTTATAAACTACCCTCAGAGCAGCACACCTTGACCTCCACTGTGGTCTGCTGGTCACACAGACCAACTCTGGTGTAATGTGGGACCTGACTATACATGGATGTGAGTACTAGGAGTCAAAGCTCATTGGGAGTCATGAGCTTTGGAAAGTGGTTATCGCACCATCTGTCATTCAGTTGTTTATGCATTCACTCATTTGTAAACATCCACCAAGTCCCTCTTATGTGCCAGAAACTGTGTTAGATCCTAGAGATAAAATAACCAAAATAGACACAGTTTCTACTCATGGAGACAAAGTACCAGACATTCACAGTGATTAAAGCTATATTGGGCTTCCTAGGTGGCACTAGTGATAAAGACCATGCCTGCCAATGCAGGAGACATAAGAGATGTGGATTCGATCTCAGGGGCAGGAAGATCTTCTGGAGAAGGGCGTGGAAATCTATTCCAGTATTTTCGCCTGGAGAATCCTCATGGACAAAGGAGCCTGGTGGGCTACAGTCCATAGGGTTGCAAAGAGTCAAACATGATTGAAAGGACAACAGTAGCAGCAGTTATATTAAAGAAGTCCATAGGCTATCTCACAGGCTCCCATAGTATTGTGTATTTCTTCAACATATTTCTGATGCTTCTTTGACTCCACAGGTACAGGGAACATTCCCACACCAACTAATAATACACTCCGTCTTCTCAGATAATCTTCATCTCCGTTCCACCTTACTACATACTCTATGCAGACCACGGAACTTTTCTTCATCTAAAGCCTTTCACCTGCAAAAGCACTTATTTAAATAATCCAGGACTTCCCTCCTGTTACAGTGGATAAGAATTTGCCTGCCAACGCAGAGCACATGGGTTCAATCCCTGCTCTAGGAAGATCCCACATGCCACAGAGCAATTAAGCCCATGTGCCACACCTGTTGAGCCTTCAGGCTGCAACTGCTGAAACATGTGTGCGTAGAGTCTGTGCTCTGCAATGAGAAGCTATTGTAGTGAGAAACCTGCATGCTGCAGCAAACAGTGGCCCCGCTCGTCACAATTAGAAAAAGCCCACATAGAGCAAATGAAGACCCAGTGCAGCCAAAAATAAATAAATACATAAATAATCTGTTAAGCACAATTGATAGTCCCAACTTCCTTATAAAAGTAATTGTAGTAGACTTGTGCTTCAACACTATTATGATTTCTAGTTCACTTATCCATACTTTATTCACATCTGTTAGATTTCTCCTGTCTCCTCTCCGCTTTCTATCCTTAGTCTCTACAATCCATCATTTTTAGTTTCCTGTTCCAATATTCCAATTTCACTTCCCCTTATTTTGCAAAACCTCAAACTAGAAAGAATCCAATTATCTGTTTTGTTTTTTTTTAATGCCTTTAAGTGACAGAGCACTGCAAGAAAATTTAAAACAGGGAAAATGGGTTTCACTATAAATTTATAATTGTCAAATGCATAGGTATCCCAAGTATGCCAGAAACCTGATCTCATTTTCCAAATCAGCTTGTTTTCCACTATACACCACGGTGATTTCATTTCTTTTCCACTCTCCTTAAGTACCTGACCCAGCTCCACTTTAATACCTTCAACTCTCAACAGAAAACTTCCAAAGAGGAAATAGAAATCACCATCTGGAATTTCCCCAATCTCCCTTCACTGTATTTCCAAACATAATTTTGCATCTATTCTGCCTTCCATCTCTTTTCGCTTACTGAAGGAAATGCACTGCTCTGTTCCCATCCCTTCTGTGTGCACATGGATCACACCTTCAGTCTAGCTGCTGCTGCTAAGTCGCTTCAGTCGTGTCCGACTCTGTGCGACCCCATAGAAGGCGGCCCACCAGGCTCCCCCGTCCCTGGGATTCTCCAGGCAAGAACACGAGTGGGTTGCCATTTCCTTCTCTAATGCATGAAAGTGAAAAGTGAAAGTGAAGTCGGTCAGTCATGTCCGACTCTTAGCGCCCCCAAGGACTGCAGCCCACCAGGCTCCTCCGACGGCGGGATTTTCCAAGCAAGAGTACTGGAGTGGGGTGCCATTGCCTCCTCCCCTTCAGTCTAGGGTCACCCACATCAAAGATTACACACATCATTTCTCTGATATCTTTTTGGTTTCTTTCACAATGTCCTGAGTCTTTGATTTCCTGCAAGGAGCAAGGTGTTCTCAACTTTCTAACAGTGGGAACCCCCTCAGGTGGCACCAACCTTGATTTCCAACTGGAACAGTCGTCTACAAAAGGAAAAGTGATCGCATGTATGTCATAAACCTAAAGAGAACAGAGGAGAGTTCTGCAGCTTGTACCACCTGGGTGATGCCAGCCTCCTATCCTCCAGGAACACTAGCCAGCGAGTTGTGCTGAAGTTTGCTGCTCATTGGAGCCACTCCTATCACTGGCTGCTTGACATTTGGAACCTTCAGTGACCAGATCCAGGCAGGCTTCCCAGAGCCGCCGCTGCCGGTGCCTCCCGATCCCAGAACTGATCAGTAGCCTCTCACAGATGCGTCTTAATATGAACCCACCCACCACTGCTCCGTGTGACACAGACTCTCCTCTGCTCCACGTGGGCATCGCCATCATCGCGGGACCACCACAGGAGCCCGCTCCCAAGTCTGCAGTAGTGGAGGCTGGCTGCGGTTCTGCGCATGTGCAGCATCATTCCCTAGCGCGAGATCAGCACGGTCTCCACTTCCGCTGCGATGCCGAAGAGGCAGGAAAGGAAGAGCAGCCATTGCTGGGAAGTCTGAGACCAGGGAGGAATTTTGGGTGACTGGAGTGCTCCAGCTCAAAAACGTACTGCTGCTCCTCCCGAGGTCACCCGAGAACGCACAGTTCCCTCCCGAAGATGGAGCCTCAGCCCAGCCGTGCAGGACAGGCCTGCAGTCCCCAAGACGCCGGCCACTGATGGGTAGGAATAACCACGGAGTGGTCTTAAGCTGTTCTCTCACAGACTCAAACACAAAATTGAAGTAAGGTTGACAGGAGATAAACAGTTTATAACCAACCAACCTACAAACGAAAAAGTAATTTAATTTTTGGTCGACTGTTTATAAGCAAAAAATTACATCATTAAAGTATTATTAGAGGAAATGATAATATAATTATCATCACATTATAAATGGTAGTATAATTATTAATGATAATTATCTTGACTTTAGAATCAAGGTCCCAAAACCCAGAATCTACCCAATGAAGCTCGGTAATATTAATACTCTTAGCTAATTGTTATGATTAATAAGTATCAGGAGAAACAAGATAGGAGAACTACAACTCATATAAGATTTTAAGAGTTGTTTAAAAAATCTATACAGGCCTTATTCAAATCAATAAGAAAAAAAACTAAGAACTTGATAGAGTATTGGGCAAAGGATATAAACAGGTTTAATCCAAGCTCTAAAGCCCAAGTGGCCCCCACTAGGCTGAAGTTGTGAGCCAGAAGCCCAGGAAAGAGTCTTTTGAATAGAATCACATTCTGCCTGAGATAGATCCTAGGGAGGCTTGAGGTGAGGCCCCTGGGCATTCCTTTAGGATGTTATTGTTGACCTTTGACCAAAAAGTTTAGCAGGAGTATTGGGGAGTAGAGGTAGGGTTCCAGTGTGCTGTTGAGTGTAGCAGCAGGCGTACAGAAGCAAAGGCAGGAATGTGGGTGACTCAAGAATTTGAATAACATCAGGAAGGAAAGACAGAGCAGGAGACAAGAGGGAGGCGTGGTTACTAGAAGCCTTTTTTTTTAAAGAGAAAGTCACTCAGTCCTGTCTCACTCTTTGCAACCTCATGGACTATGGAGTCCATGGAATTCTCCAGGCCAGAATACTGGAGTGGATAGCCGTTCCCTTCTCCAAGAGATCTTCCCAGCCGAGGGATGGAACCCAGGTCTCCTGCATTGCAGGCGGATTCTTTACCAGCTGAGCCACAAGGGAAGCACCCCCCCCCCCTTTTTTAAGGACAGGAATAATTAAATTAAGCATTTTTGCAGATTGAACAGAAGGAGCCCCTGGAGAAATTTCTAAAAAAGTGGATAATTAATGAAGCAAGAATCTGGAGGAGAAGAATAGAAAAACCTTCTGAATTTTCAATAAAGATTAAGGTGCTTTAACTTTAAAGCTCCTATTTTAAATAAGTCTAGCAAATGTATGCTTTAACCTGAAGAGATATAACTAAATAAGTGCTCCTGCTCTGATCTCACAGCATCCCCTCCCCATGGATTCTCCTCTTTCCCCTATATCTCTGTGACTATATATATCTCTGAGACAAGCCTGTCTCCCCAGCCACCCCTTCCCTTCCTTGCGTCGCCTATTCAGAGGAGGGCCTGATGTTTGAGAAATGGATGAGACTCTTCAGCGTGGCTCAAGTGCTTCACATTTGCCAGCTTAGACCACGTTTTTTAAGTAATACAAAATTTCAAAGGCTCTGGGAGGAGTCAACCAAAATGATGCTGTTGAGGAAAATAGAAGGTATGTAAGATTAAAAAAAAAAATTCTAAAAGACATTTCCATTACTCTTCCTCCCTATAACCTAACAATTAAATAAGCAAGAAATATTAGTAAGTGAGAAAATAAGGAAATAAGTTGAACAGTATATTAACAATTACTATGATAGAGGCTTCAAATGCAGAAAGTTAGTGAATTCAAATGTTTGGTGCCTTAGGAAATATTTTCCAAATTATTAAACCCATTCCCCTCTATCTCAGTGAGAGTGTTCCTCCCCTTCTTCAGCAAAAGTCTTATAAAGATAATTGCTGCAGCTCTCCAGATGTGATTTCATAACTCTGGAGTCAGTTTAAAGAAATCTTACGCCTCCCATTTATACTGCAGTTGTATAGCTTATTTTTCTAATGAAAAAATAGGCCCAGGAGATACATGAGAGGATTCTTCATGACAGTTATTTGTGGTGGTAAATTTATTTGAACTTTTTATTGATTTTATTATTATTTTTTCTTGTCCTGGAATGAAATTGATGGAGAATTGGAGTTGAGCTGAGCAGGCCTCTTATGTTATGCTACTTGTCAGTGGGTGCACATGTATGCACACGTGGGTGTGTGTATGCATCCAGGGGACAGGTTTGATTATCTTTTGCTGCCACATTTCTTACACTATCCCTTCACTTTCTGAATTTTTGATGTAAGAGAGTTGATCAATATGAAAATATAGAGTTAGCAAAGGTACTATTATAAAAACTATTGTTGTTGTTCTTTAGTTACTAAGTCATGTCTGACTCTTTGTGACCCCATGGACTGTAGCCTGCCAGGCTCCTCTGTCCATGGAATTCTCCAGGCAAGAATACTAGAGTGAGTTGCCATTTCCTTCTCCAGGGGATCTTCTCAACCCAGAGATCAAACCTGCATCTTCTGCTTGACAGTTGGATTCTTTACCACTGAGCCAACTGAGAGGCCCCAATAAGAACTATTAGGTCCACTTAAAAATGAATTATAGTCATAAGAGGCTGACAAGATCCTCAGTTGAAAAGGCAACACAGTAAAGAAACACGAGAAATAATGAAAAAAAGTGGAAAGCCTGAAAATGCACTTATAAAAACCCTGCTATACTGACATTTCCACAACTCAAGTTCTATGAGACGCTCTGTCTCTGTCTTCTCACACACACAAACACACTTGTTAAACTACACACAACAGAAGGAAACTGTTATAGATTATAATACTATAGATTATAGGGAGGTTTCTGTGACTCCACTCAGTGAGAAACCCCCCTGCCTGGCAGAGTAGGATCCCATATACCTGCTTATGAGGCTTAAATGCTGTAGAGAGGACAGATGGGGTTGATGGGGGTAAAGTGGGCAAGGACTAGAGAGATAGCTGTAAACATAGGCTGTAGAAAAGCAGGAGTATTTTCTGGAAAATTGGCTAGATCTGTGGTTGGTTCTGTTGTGGTACAGTCAGATGACTCTGCAGTAATGGTCACAGTGATCAGTGAAAATCTTCACACTCTCTCTTCTTGCCTTTGGTGGCTGATAGTAGACAAATAGCTGCCACAGCAGGTGGAATTCTCACATACTCTCTTAGAAAAGAGGCTGATTTCTCTGATAAAGAAGTGGTTGCACAGCTATCATCAGGGAAATTCAAAACAAAACCAGGATACATCACCTCACATCTGTTAGAATAGCTACCATCCAGAAGACAAGAGACAACACCTGCTGGTGAGGATGTAGTCAAAAGAGAATCTTCCTTTTTTAATTTTATTTTTAAAATTATCTAATTTTTACTTTTCTCCAGTGGGAAGCATTCTAAGATTTACTACTTTAAACACTAATTCTTATAAAAGTTTTTTTCTGAAAAGGGAATATTTATACCCTGTTGGTAGGAATGTGAATTAGTCCAGCCCTGATAGAACATAATAGGGAGCGTCCTCAAAACACTAAAAATAGATCTACCATATGATCCAGAATTTATACTGGATATATATATTTTATTATATATATTATATAATAAAATATATATATTATATATTTATAATATATACTCTGGGTATATATTAATACCTTCGGGGAAAAAAACTGGATATCAATGAGATATATACAAGATTATGTTTATTGTAGCATTATTCATAATGGTCAAGATATGTAAACTACACAAATGCTCATTGATGAATGAATAGATAAGAAGTGTGCTACATATCAGAGACGGCAATGGCACCCCACTCCAGTACTCATGCCTGAAAAATCCCATGGATGGAGGAGTCTGGTAGGCTGCAGTCCATGGGGTCACTAAGAGTCGGACACAACTGAGCGACTTCACTTTCACTTTTCACTTTCGTACATTAGAGAAGGAAATGGCAACCCACTCCAGTGTTCTTGCCTAGAGAATCCCAGGGACGGGGGAGCCTGGTGGGCTCCTGTCTATGGGGTCGCACAGAACTGGACACGACTGAAGCGACTTAGCATCAGCAGCAGTCCCAGTGCTACATATACACATTGGAATATTATTTAGCAATGAAAAGAGAAGATGTTTTCCATTTGTGACAACAGGGATGGACTTTGAGTGCATTATGCTAAGTGAGGTAAGTTAGATAAAGACAAGTACTGTATCATATCACTTATATGTGGAACCTAAAAGAAGTGAAAGCTGTGAAAAGCAGAGTAAAATGATGGTGACTAGAGAAAGGAGATAGAGGGACAAGAGTGATGGTGTTTAAGGGCACAAACTTGTAACAATTAGCAAATAAACCATAAAAACCAGTACAATGATATGGATGTTATACTGATTATATTATTGTATCACTGTATTATTGATGTGTACAATACTATCCTACTACAAGGAGAAAAGAAATGGTTACAAGTCAATAATAGATTGGTCGATTAAACACCTTTTTCTAGCTGACTAGCTTACAAAACACAATTCCTTTGTATTATTTTGGAGTATATGATGTTGTAGCAACCCAGTGTTGTAACCAACAGTGGAGCTTTTGTCGTCCTCCTGTTATGTGATGTTTCTTGGAATGAGTATGGTTGAAATGATATAATTAGAAATAATTGATTGAGAATGCATTAACATAATATATATACCCCCCAAATATCTTCTCATACTTTAAATTTGCTGAAGCACCAAAACGTTGATTGTTAAATTGGAAGTGTCTGGAAACAATGTAGTACATCAGAATTCCTTCTATCACATCAAACTGGTAATGAAGTCCACCCAACAAATAGTCCAGGCCATACAGCAATGAGTAAAGGAAATCGTGTCAGGTAAGCCAGACATAATTTACTGCTTTCTGATTGTGAAATGAAAGTGAAAGTGAAGTTGCTCAGTCGTGTCTGACTGTTTGCAACCCCATGGACTGTAGCCCACCAGGCTCCTACATCCATGGAATTTTCCAGGCAAGAGTACTGGAGTGGGTTGCCATTACATTCTCCAGACGATTTTCCTGACCCAGGGATCGAACCCAGGTCTCTCGCATGGTAGGCAGACGCTTTTACCATCTGAGCCACCAGGGAAGTGATATACAGTCATACAATCTCCTGGGAAAGATAACTTCAGTTTTGAATAGTTTAAAATTTCCAGAGATAAAGCTTTTGGTAAGATAATATTAGATACTGAAGATAATGAAAAGAAAAATTTCTAGATGTCATTCCATATGAATAGAATCCTTCAATACCATTTAACAGGAAGTTTTCAGCATATTATCTTGAATGACTACTAAAGATATAATGGTTGAGATATGACTGCATGTAGGTATATAAATTGTAAGGTTGATATGTTTAAAACAGACCAGTTCTATTTTAAGACGACAGTTTCTGGCATTTGGATGGTCACATTGTATTCATTAGAATTCTCTGCGGTCTGATTTTATTACAGTAGTTATAAATGGTGATTAAAATGTACAAGTATTATGTTGCACTATGAGGTTCTTACACAACTAATGAAATTGACTAAGTCATTCATATAAATAGAGGAGAACTTGGATGTGGTGCTCTGAAAGATAAAACTTTATATATGGTTATTCACAGAGATGTTGTTTTCAATTAAGAATCACGTTTGAGTTCCTTGAATCAAATGGGTTATTATCTATAGAAGTGCTCTCTAATAGAACTCTGTGATTAAAATGTTTTATATCTGTGTTGTCCAATATGGTGGCTACCAGCCATATGCGGCTCCTGAGCTCTTGAATGTGGCTAGCATATCCGAGAAACTGACTTTTTAATATATCCATGTTTAAATCTGAATTTCAATGGCCACATGTGACTGATGGTTACATATTTAGAACAGTGCAAGTCCATGGCATTGACATGGTGCTGGACATAAAAGTGAATGCTAGGGTTCCAACCTCATCTGCTCCTGCAAGTGTGACAATGTGATTAATTAATCATGAAACAATGCTGAAGAGGATAAAATAGGAGATTATCATTTAGTGATATAATTAATAAGAGTTGAATATCAAACTGGTCATATGAATTTTAAGTTAGTCACTTAGTCATCTCTAACTCTTTGTAGCCTGTCAGACTCCTCTGTTCATGAAATTCACTAGGCAATAGCCATTCCCTTCTCCAAGGGATCTTCCTGACCAAGGGGATCAAACCCAAGTTTCCTTCATTGCAGGCAGATTCTTTACCATCTGAGCCACCAGGAAAGCCCCCAAAAGTTAGTTGCTCAGATGTGAAGAGCTGACTCATTTTAAAAGACCCTGATGCCGGGAGAAGATTGAGGACAGAAGGAGAAGCAGGCAACAGAGCATGAGATGGCTGGATAGTATCATGGACTCGACGGACATGAGTCTGAGCAAACTCCAGGAGATAGTAAAGGACAGGGAAGCCTCACATACTGCAGTCCATGGGGTCTCAAAGAGTTGGACACCACTTAGTGACTGAACAACAAAAATGACTCTTACTGATTTCAATAAGGGCATAGCCTGTAATGCATCCAGTATTAAATTTCTAGGGACACCAATAAAATTTTAATGGAAGTCATTCACAAACCTCAGTAGTAAAGCAGATATAGCAGATAATGAACAAACAATTCTAAGCCCTTGAGCATCTAGAAAATAAAACAGACCTGTTGTAGAAACTGTTCAGATTCCATTATCAAAAATGATCGTACTTCCTTGGACTGGAAAAAATGTAATTTTTAAAACCTCTAGTGAAAAGAAAGGAGTATAATTCATCAGTTTAATGAAGAAATGTTTTCTTTATTTGGATGAATTAAGAGGCTTCATTCCTAACATCTTTAAAGATAATTAGGGACTGCAGTTATCTGAAGAAGTTTACAATAATGCAGTAATTGACATTGGAGACTCTGGAGTACTAATAAAACTGTATCCATGCATGATTGCTATATTCCTTCACACTCTCCTGCCCAGTGAGTCTTTGAGAAAATATCCCACTATCCTACAAGTAGAAACTGGCCAAGAAATCCAGATGAAAAAATTTGGATGTAATCTGGCTGGTGAAAGAATGAGGCATTATAATAAAGAGTTCAGTTTTCTGCTATAACTCCTGTCAAAACGCTAAATGATAGAAGTATAGGCATAGAAGAGGCATTTCCTTAGTTATTATTTAATTCTTCTTCCCCAGGATTTCTTAAATAATTATAGGATAGAATTCACCACACCAACAAAGACGGTAACATTTCAGGAGTATGTTGTAGTGTATAGATTTATATGTAAAATCAATATATACTATTTTTATAAAAGTGAAATAGAGGGGAAAACTACAATAGAAACAAAGAGAAGGACCTAAGCAGTATGAAAATAGAACAGAAATGTTTGAAACCTAGCAATGAATTTCTACTGGAAAAATATATCTGAGGAAATTTCTCAGAAATTAACACAGACATAAAAGGATGGAAAAATATGAAAGATCAGTTTAGTTCAGTTCAGTTGCTCAGTCATGTCCGACTCTTTGCAACCTCATGGGCTTCCCTGTCCATCACCAGCTCCCGGAGCTTGCTAAAACTCATGTCCATGGAGTCAGTGATACCATCCAACCAGCTCATCCTCCATTGTCCCCTTCTCCTCCTGCCTTCAATCTTTCCCAGCATCAGGGTCTTTTCTAAAGAGTCAATTCTTCACATCAGGTGGCAAAGTATTGGAACTTCAGCTTCAGCATCAGTCTTTCCAGTGAATATTCAGAATTGATTTGTTTTAGGATTGATTGGTTTGATTTCCTGGCAGTCCAAGAGCCTCTCAGGAGTCTTCTCCAGCACCACAGTTCAAAAACATTAATTCTTTGGCATTCAGCTTTCTTTATGGTCCAACTCTCACATACATACATGACTACTGAAAAAACCATAGCTTTGACTAGACGGACCTTTGTGGCAAACTAATGCTCCTGCTTTTTAATATGCTATCTAGGTTTGTCATAGCTTTTCTTAATAGGTTAAGATAAAGATAGATTATAGATTGTCTTGGAAGTAATGCATCCTCATCTAGAGTATAACACAATTTTTTAGATGCAGATCAGAAGAAAAATGAAATGAATCAACATTTTAAAACAAGAAGATAACTTACTGAGTCAAACCTTTATGTTGTATACCTGACACTCATACAGTGATGTGTGTCAATTATATCTCGATAAAACTGGAAAAAAAACAGAAGAGGGCATAAGCTACTGTGAACAAGGAGCAGGAGAGAAAGCAAACAACAGCACTAGGCCTCAGAGTTACAGACATAGTAATTATTAGAAATAGATTATAATAACTTATGAATAAAAGTTTAAGGAAACTAAATATAAAGCCACCAAAATAAGCAGACCATAAGATCTAAATAGCAAGGTAAATCTGAGGAACAAACGAGAAATTCAAAACAAAAATCACTGAAACTGCAAAATAGATCTAAGAGATTATTGAGAATTCAGCAAATAGAAAGAAAAAATAAACGACAAGTTAGGACATAGGAAGGCTAGAATGAGAAAGAGTAGCATACACCTTACCAGAGTTCTGAAAGGGTAAAAATGCAAAAATGGGAAGAAGTAATATTTGATGAGGTAGTGGTTGAGAATTCTCCCAATTGAGGAAAGACATGAATTCTCAGATTCAGAAAGCATTCCAGATCCTGGAACAATGACTAAAAATAAATCCAATGAAAATTCCAATTCAAGACATATTTAACTAACTTTGAAATGCCAAAGATAAAGACATTAAAAAAAAACTGGAGAGGAAAGGGAACTTACCTATAATGTAATGTCAGTTAGATTTACCGCAGGTCTTTCAGAAGCAACAATAAAAACCAGAAGATAATAAATTAATATCTTAACAAGTCTTGGAGAAAGAACTATCAACTTAGAATTATATACTTGGCAAATTATCTCTCACGATTGAGAAAGATAACTTCAAACAAAAACAGATTTTATACAAGTACACATACTTGCTGCTTCTGCTCCTAAGTCACTTAAGAGGAAATGTTACAGAAAGAAGACAAAAAATAAATCTATCTCAAACTAATTCAGACATACAAATAGGAATAAAAAAATTAGAAATTTAAAAGCTTGTGGGTTAACCAGAAGTTATGAACCATAAATATCTGCCTTGTGGGGTTAGTAAACTAGATAAAACTTATGTCTGGACAAAGTGTTACATTTAGGTAGGAATTGTATATAGGTGTTGAAGATGTATGTGCTAAGTGTATGTGAAGAAAAAGATTGTTGTTTAGTCACTGAGTCGTATCTTGACTCTTTTGTGACCCCATGGACTATTGCCTACCAAGCTTCTCTGTCCCTGGGATTTCCCAGACAAGAATACTGAAGTGGCTTGCCATTTCCTTCTGCAGGGGAACTTTTCAACCCCGGGGAACGAACCTGTGTCTCCTGCCTAGGCTATTCTTCACCACTGAGCCACCTGAGAAGCCTGAAGAAGAAGGTAGGCATTGATTGTTTTTTATTTTATAAATTAAACATGCACTTTTTTTTTTTTTAGAATACCAATTCGCAATAAAAGTAGAGTGTATATATATATATATAGGATATCCTATATATCCTATATATATCCTATATATATATACACAATTTAAAAATGCCACTAAAAAGCAAGAAAACAAAAGAAATGAGGGTTAACTATATCAGTACAAATACATGTAAATGGATTAACCTTCTCTTTACTCCTACACATAGCTGAAAGATAGACACTGTTAGGTTATAGGTTGCCTTCGGAAGATACCTATAAAGCATAAAGACACAGAACGTTGAATATACTTTTCAGGATTACCAAGTGAATTCAGATATTTTCCTTTTTCTTTTCTCCTACAAACCATTCAAAAGCAATAAAGGGAATAAAAGCTAAAAATACAAAGGCCAGGCTTTTCTGGCAAAATGAGGCAGTAAAGAAAACCTTAAACCCTAAAGTGGTGAGAGAGCTGGGAAAACAGTAGCCAGAACAAGAGTAGGAAGCAGGACCTCACCTCCTCCAAGCTCAGAGAGTGGTGAAGAGCACATCCTGTCCTAAAGCCCTCATGTGTAGCAATTGAAAGGTGCTACATGAAATCTTTTATGACCTTTCTTTGATTTGTTTTTCTTCCAAGTTGTAGGAGTTAAGTTTAAACCAGGAACCACACATCAAAGAAGCCTCTTCTCTAGCAAGCAGGGTGGCCTCTCTAGCTGCAGTAGGATGTCGGGTATTATAAAATATTGTCCATTTCCACTGGGGGTCATAAAGAAGAGTCTTGCTAATCTGAAGCACTTCCCCTCCTTTCCCTCAAAAATGTGAGATCTTTTGTTTAGAAATTATTAAAAAAGTTTAAGATGGTGACAGAAGAGCATTAAATCAAGCACAGAGTCCTCTGTGCAAAGAACCTTGTACAGCTGCACAAGCTGTGTGTCCACAAAGTTTTTTTTTCAATGGAATTCTCTTTCCCAGAAAAAAAAAAAAAGAAAAAACTCACCTCCTTAAAATATGAAATAAGGAAGAACCAGAAGAGGGCTTAATTGGAGATACTACAAGAAAATGGAAGGAAGGGAAGAGGAAAACAAATTCACAAAAGCAAAACCTTCACCAGAAAATGTTGCCATGAAATGCTAAGAAACTGTCGAATTTTAGCCATGAAAAATAGAAAACATGAAAAAAAAAAAGGAGGGGGTGGAGAGAACGTAATGAAGCATTTGCCTCCTTGCGGAAGAGTTCTGAAAGAAATGATGAGACATCAGATGATGAGAACTGAATTGGCCGAATGCCTGAAAACAGTAAAACCTAGTGTGAACCAGTGGTTCTGAAGCCTGGCTGCATATTAGAACCACCTATGGAACTCCTAGGTCATGCCAGTGCCCCAAAACTGGGCGCGTAGATTTTTCTTTAATAGTTCTGGTCTGGAGCCTGCACACTGGTATGTTTCAACATCTCCATGTGTGTGCCTGCTAAGTTGCTTCAGTCGTGTCCAACTCTTTGCAACCCATGGACTGTAGCCCTCCAGGCTCCTCTGTCCATGGGATTCTCCAGGCAAGAATACTGGAGTGAGTTGCCTTTCCCTCCTCCAGGGCATCTTCCCAACCCAGGGACTGAATCCGTGTCTCTTACATCTGAATTGACATGCCTGAATTGACAGGCAGATTCTTTACCACTAGTGCCACCTGGGAAGATCACAGATGACTGATGGGCAGCCAAAGGAAAAATTAGAAGGTAGGGAGACAATTTAACAAAAAAATTAGGAGGATAGGAGATGGTGCACCAATTTCCTTATTTTTACTGGCTGAAGATATATATAAGCCTGTAAAATCAATTAGTAGAAGTATAACTACATTTTTCAGCACAAATGGAAAAACTAAGATAGATATTAGAGTTAAATTAGAGGAAGAAATGAGCTGAGATAAAATAGATTTTTTTAAAGGAAATTTAGAAATATATTGACCAAAAATGAAAAAGACAAATTTTAACATATGAATTATAATTATAAGGGGAGCTAGTAGTACAGAATATAATATTTCTCTATTTTCAGGAGATGCATACATCAAAAACAAATAAAACAGAGTGAATAATTTTTTAAGATATCTTTAGAAGATATGAAATAATAAGACTATGACCATCCACATTTGTCATAAGGTAAATGTGAATTGTTTTAATTCACCTGTAAAAATAATTGCTCTTTTGATCACATAGAAAGTCCCAGTTCTATTATATATGTATGTGTATGTGTGTAGGTATGGGTATATAGAGAGAGTTTGGTTGTTTACCTCCACCTCATAGAGTAAGAAGGCTAGGGCATTTTATGCCACTCTTACTGAAGTTGGGTCAGGTTTCTAAAAATAAGTAAAAATACTAAGATAATTCATAATTTTTAAAAGTAGGTAAACGTTTAATATATTAATAGCTAAACATTATTTTATGTTCTAGAAGATAAAAATTATATTTGTGTGAGGCTTTATGAATCAATAGACTTCTCTGTCAAAGAACTGAAGGAAAAAAATTAAAATGATTATAATGTTTAATTTTATATATTGTATTCTTTGAGTTGATTTTTATCCAAAAATGTTAAGCATAGTTTTAATTTTTTTTATATGTTGGATTTACCCTGATTTTTCTGGATTATGGTGTCTATTTTAGACATTTATTTGTGTATACATTTATTCAAATATTTGCAGGGAGTATTTTTATTCTTTTAGAAGAGGGATAGTAAAGGAAAATAAAAAATTATTTCTCTTCTCACAACACTTAAAAATTGACTGCTTGGAGTTAGCGTAGGCCCACAGAGCTTCCCTAGTGGCTCAGATGGGAAAGCATCAGCCTACAATGCAGGAGACTCGGGTTTGATCTCTGGG
This sequence comes from Muntiacus reevesi, assembly GCF_963930625.1. Classification (NCBI taxonomy): domain Eukaryota; kingdom Metazoa; phylum Chordata; class Mammalia; order Artiodactyla; family Cervidae; genus Muntiacus; species Muntiacus reevesi. Next base: position 81,707,123 of record NC_089254.1, on the reverse strand, counting down.
TTGGGAAGATCCCCTGGAGAAGGAAATGGCAATCCACTCCAGTATTATTGCCTGGGAAATTCCATGGACAGAGGAGCCTGGCAGGGTACAGTCCATGGGATTGCAAAACGTCGGTCACGACTAAGCAACTAACACACACACACAGGCTAAGGCCTCAGTCTCACAAATGGGCCCCTACTTCAGATGACAATGAAAAGTCCAGGCCTCCAGTACTTCTGAATCTTCTGGCTAAAAATCAGGGGTTCCGACAACCCCCTCTTTGGGTTCAATAATTTGCTAGAAGAGTTCACAGAACTCTGGAAAGTGCTGCGCTTATTACCCATTTATAAAAGGGTGCAACTCAGGAGCAAGACATGGAAGGTGTGCATAGCACAAGGTATGGGGAAGGAGCAGGAGCTTCTGGGTTCATGTGTCCACCAGTCCAGAAGATCTGTGCACCCTTTCATATTGAGGATTTTTTATTAAATTCCCATTACAAAAGAATGATTTATTGAAAACATTGGCCATGGGTGATTAAGTCAATCTCCAGCCCCTTTTCTTTCCCTAGAGGTAAGGAGTTGAGGGGGTCTTCCCTGTAGCTCAGTTGGTAAAGAATCTGCCTGCAATGCGGGAGACCCTGGGTCGGGAAGATCGCCTGGAGAAAGAAATGGCAACCCACTGCAGTATTCTTGCCTAGAGAATCCCATGGACAGAGGAGCCTGGCAGGTTACAGCCCGTGGGGTCACAAGAGTTGGGCATGACTTAGCAACTAAATCACCAACAAGGAGTTGGGGATGAAAGTTCTGACTCTTTAATCACGTGGTTGGTTCCTCTGTCAACCAGTCTCCTTTCTCCAGGAGTCACCACTTTCATATAAATTGGGGTTAGATCAAGAGGGGTTTGTTATGAATAATAAAAGATGCCTCTCTCACCTTTATCACTAAGGAAATTCCAAGGGCTTTAGGGAGTTCTGGTCCAGAAACAGGGGGCAGAGATCAAATACATATTTCTTACCATGTCACAAATGGTTAAAAAAAAAATAAAAGAAGGTATGCCTCGTATATTAAAGGAACATATAAATTAATGACAAAGGATGGGATAGTTAGAGAAACATGAAACTATTGACAATTTAGAATCTAGAAGGAACTTATGCTTCCATTTAGATTAACATGCACATACATTAGAGTTTAAGTCATATTTAATTTATTTACTTTTAAAGCACATTAAAAATAATCTTTATAAAATATGCTAAAAATTTTTAAGATTAAAAAGTTAATTAGTAAATTTTACTGCCTTTTTTCAGTACCTAAAATGCAATCTGTTAGTCTGTGGGTGGAACTTGTTGTTATTTTATTGTGTTATGCACTGATCAGCTGTTAATTTACATTAAGCCAGGTATGGATAAAAAGAGCAAATTATTTTTAAAAATGATCAGAAATATGTCCTACTCCTTCCAATAAAATTCCATCCTAGTACTGTTAATTGCCTCTGGCTTCATACAGGACGACAGATGGACTCCATGGTTGAAAGGAAAAATTCATGCATTCCAAAGGAAATTTTAGTAAAAATTCTCAAAGAAAAAAAAAAGGCATGAGAAAGAGGATTTGAAGACAAAATCATATGAAATTTATGTGATTATGGGCCAGACATAAATGTTTTTAAAATGTACATGTAGAAATACAAGTTTCCCTTGCTGTCTAGAAGTAGGCCAAAAAAGTATAAAGGGAAGAAGCAGTTACCTTAGGACCCTCCTCGCTAATGGAAGCACAAAGTAAATGGAGGTGAAAGCGCAAATGCTCACAGACACAGCTCAAGGCTCAGGGTACCGTGATGAGGTGCTGCTGAGGCAGGTCCTGGGGAGGAAGCTTGGCGAGCCTACTTTCACTGCGTGGGGTGCACTGCCTCTGTAACAGCTTGCTGCAAAACAAATAGCTGAATGATATTTTCATTTTCTCCTTTTCCCATAAACATGAAAATCCTCCTGAGATTTCTTTTTGTTAGCTAAAACAAATACTAATGTAGGTCTTTCATGAACATGAAGTGGAGTAAAGTGAACTTATGAAGAATGGAGAATACTTGTGAATACTTTCCGTTTGATAATAGTAGGGTAAGACAGTTTTTAAATCTGTAGCTTATCTATAGTTCCATGCTTTTAACTACATCATATCCTTTTGTTCTTAGGTCTGATATTCTGTTAAAAAAAAAAAAATATTTGGTGAGCAACATATTTTTCTCAAGGTTCTTATTCTGTGTTTGAGGAAAAGGGCTCCCCCCTAGTGCAATCTAACACTTTTGTATTAAAGGATGACTAATTATGCCCTCCTTCTCTTGTTCACACTTTTCACTAGTCAGATGAAATGTTTTGCAAATTTAGAGCTTATGCACCATCTGGCTTTGGTACATAATTCACACAGTCAAAGACAGTATAGTTTAGTTACATGACTAAAAGGAACCAATTTGAATCCAGGGAGACCTTCCTTTGTCATAGGCTGTATGAATATGGGCTAATTATTTACTATCTCTGGTCTGCAGTTTCCTTATCCATAAATTGAGGACAACATACTTACCTATGGAGCTGTGATATAGATGAAGTGATTTAAGTATAGAAAGGTGTTGGCTTAGAAACACAGCACATGTCTTTTAGAACCGAACATTCACTAGTAGTTGACTATTAATTTTTACCTAAGTATGAAGAAAATGTAGCCATTCAAGCTAGTCTAATATTTTTATGAACTGGTGGCAGTTCCTGCAATGATGATTAGAGTAGCAAGTGTTTGTAGGACACAAAGAAGTGGGTATCAATTTGATTTCGGAGACAATAAAAGGCCTGAGGAAATATAAAGTTGTTTCAACTAAAAAAAGAAAAATAATTTGAAAAATTTACTTAACATATCAAATATTTGATGGTGAAAAGTGAAAGTTGCTCAGTTGTGTCTGACTCTTTGAGACCCCATGACTATACAGTCCATGGACTTCTCCAGGCCAGTATACTGGAGTGGGTAGCCTATCCCTTCTCCAGGGGATCTTCCTGACCCAGGACTCAAACCAGGGTCTCCTGCATTGCAGGCAGATTCTTTACTAACTGAGCTATCAGGGTATGGATACCAAATCAATACAAAGTTTGTGTGATCCTCCATTTTGTCTATCTATCTATCTATCTATCTATCTATCTATCTATCTATCTATCTAAAATTTTCAGCCCTGCTCCTGCCTCGGGGCTCGAGTTACAGTTCTCCCAGTCTTCGAGGTTCCATGCAGTCTCTTGGAATTCACAAAATCCTGTCAGCCCTCATCCACCACCATCTCTACCTCTCTTCCATTCAGACTGTAGAATCCAGAAAGCTCTCTAATGAGATTAAGAAAGCATGAGTTCAGTGTTCAAATAATTGCATAGTTTTGTGTGTGATGAATTTTTTTTTTTTGGCCTTGCATCTTGTAGGGTTCCCTAACCAGGGGTCAGACCTGGACTGGCAGTGAAAGCCCTAAGTCCTAACCACTGGACTGCCAGGGAACTCCCTGATAGGGTTAGTTTCCTGAGAATAAAAGCCACTCTGAAGAGGGAATTGACAGCTGTGGTCATTTTTCAGAAGTTTCTGCCTTTATTCAGATAAACGAGGGGCTTCCAGGTAGCTCAATGGTAAAGAATCTACCTACTAATGCAGGAGACACAGTAGACGTGGGTTTGATCCCTGGGTCAGGGAGATCCCCCGGAGAAGGAAAAGCCAATCCACTCCAGTAATCTTGCCTGAAAAATCCAATGGACAGAGGAGCCTGGCAGGCTGCAGTCCATGGGACTGCAATGAGCTGGTCATGACTGAGCATGTGTTGGTCACGACTCCCCAGATAAAGGGAGTTCCAAGAAGTATTTTCCCCTGCATCTGTTGAATCTCAAGTATTTCTTCACCTTAGATTGTCTTTATAATAACCATGTGGTTAAAGGGAATGTTTCCATACAGTGAATTCTATCCGTGTTTTCAAATGTGCTTGTGATTGCAGGCCCCCAGTCCCAGATTTGAAGGTCTGGGAAAGGCAGTGATTATGTTCATCACTTCAGTTATTAAGGACCCTTCTTTCCTGCTGATCACAGCAGTACTGCTGCTGTTGAGGGTCATCTTCTGGGTGACCAGTGACTCTGCCTCATGTGATCCTCGTGTATTCTCCCACAACAAATGTCTTGTAGGCTGCATAAAACATACAAACTGGGACAGGGGAAAGAAAGTGATTCGCTTGGAATTTGCAGCTATAGTATATTGACTATATAGCTATACAGACCAGCACTATTCAATAGATACACAATTTGAGGCACATGTAGAATTTCAAATTTTCTAGTAGCCACATATCTTAAAAGTAAAATTAAGCAAGTAAAATTCATTTAAATAGTGTATTTTATCTAATACAGCATACATAAAATATCATTTCATCATGTAGCTGATACAGATAGCTTATTGAGATACTTTCATTCTTTTTTCATATGACAGCTTCAAAATCTGGTGTGTATTTTATATCCATATGGCAAGTCAACTCAGAACAGCCCTGGTTCGGGCACTGACTAGTCTCCTGTGTCTTGTGCCTTCCACATTGGACAGTAAAGAGGCATATGTTTAATCTGACTTAAGGAAAAACATGGTAACACAGGGAAAGATATTCTCATTCTAGAAGTTAATCATTATATTTTATTTTATTTTTTATTGAAATACCGTTGATTTGCAGTGTTTCAGGTGTACAGCAAGGCAATTTGGTTATTTGAAACAACTTTCCAAGACACACAAACTAGGCAAGGAGTGAGTAATCTAGCACACAATATTTCACATCTTCAAGATGCAAAATATGACCACCTAGAGCCAAGGGAACATTTCATGCAAAAATGGGCTCAATAAAGGACAGAAATGGTATGGACCTAACAGAAGCGGAAGATATTAAGAAGAGGTGGCAAGAATACACAGAAGAACTGTACAAAAAAGCTCTTCATGACCCAGATAATCACAATGGTGTGATCACTCACCTAGAGCCAGACATTCTGGAATGTGAAGTCAAGTGGGCCTTAGAAAGCATCACTACAAACAAAGCTAGTGGAGGTGATGGAATTCCAGTTGAGCAATCCTAAAAGATGATGCTGTGAAAGTGCTGCACTCAATATGCCAGCAAATTTGGAAAACTCAGCAGTGGTCACAGGATTGGAAAAGGTCTGTTTTCATTCTAATCCCTAAGAAAGGCAATCCCAAAGAGTGCTCAAACTACTGCACAGTTGCACTCATCTCACACGCTAGTAAAGTAATGCTCAAAATTCTCCAAGTCAGGCTTCAGCAATATGTGAACCGAGAACTTCCAGATGTTCAAGCTGGTTTTAGAAAAGGCAGAGGAACCAGAGATCAAATTGCCAACATCCACTGGATCATTGAAAAAGCAAGAGAGTTCCAGAAAAACATCTATTTCTGCTTTATTGACTATGCCAAAGCCTTCAACTGTGTGGATCACAACAAACTGGAAAATTCTGAAGGAGATGGGAATACCAGACACCTGACCTGCCTCTTGAGAAACCTGTATGCAGGTCAGGATGTAACAGAACAGGACATGGACCAACAGACTGGTTCCAAATAGGAAAAGGAGTACGTCAAGGCTGTGCATTGTCACCCTGCTTATTTAACTTATATGCAGAGTACATCATGAGAAACACTGGGCTGGAAGAAGCACAAGCTGGAATCAAGATTGCTGGGAGAAATATCAATAACCTCAGATATGCAGATGGCGCCACCTTTATGGCAGAAAGTGAAGAGGAACTAAAAAGCCTTTTGATGAAAGTGAAAGAGGAGAGTGAAAAAGTTGACTTAAAGCTCAACATTCAGAAAACTAAGATCCTGTCATCTGGTCCCATCACCTCATGGGAAATAGATGGGGAGACAGTGGAAACAATGTCAGACTTTATTTTTCTGGGCTCCAAAATCACTGCAGATGGTGACTGCAGCCATGAAATTAAAAGACGCTTACTCCTTGGAAGGAAAGTTAAGACCAACCTAGATAGCATATTAAAAAGCAGAGACATTACTTTGCCAGCAAAGGTCCGTCTGGTCAAGGCTATGGTTTTTCCAGTAGTCATATATGGATGTGAGAGTTGGACTGTGAAGAAAGCTGAGCTCCGAAAAATTGATGCTTTTGAACTGTGGTGTTGGAGAAGACTCTTGAGAGTCCCTTGGACTGCAAGGAGATCCAACCAGTCCATCCTGAAGGAGATCAGTCCTGGGTGTTCATTGGAAGGACTGATGCTGAAGCTGAAACTCCAATACTTTGGCCACCTCATGTGAAGAGTTGAATTGTTGGAAAAGACCCTGATGCTGAGAGGGATTGGGGCGGTGGGGCGGGGGGGGGGGAGGGGACGACAGAGGATGAAATGGTTGAATGGCATCATCGACTCGATGGGCATGAGTTTGAGTAAACTCCGGGAGTTTGTGATGGACTGGGAGGCCTGGCATGCTGTGATTCATGGGGTCGCAAAGAGTTGGACACGACTGAACGACTGAACTGAACTGAACTGAACTGAACTGAACTGAACTGAGAGATCCATGGCATTAGGACCAAATGTCAAATATGAAATTGATCACAAAAGAAAATTCATATCCTAGACCTGAGAAGACTGAAGAAAGCCACATAGCTGCCTTTCAATATCTGAAGGAGTCTCATAGACAACCATCATGAATAAATGCTTTTTGTTCAAAGGAAACTAATATTTTAAATGCATATTGAGAACTCCTCTGTTGTTATTTGAATCTGATGGCAGAATCTCATTTCTGCTGAGAACTGACTTCCTATATTTCCATCCTGAGGAGAAGCCTCAATGTACCCAATTCCCTCATTCTGTAATTAGAAATCTTGTGTCTCAGTCTCCTTCTGGAAAGAGCCCCCCACCTAAATGTTGGGAAGTCATTAAGAATTCTTCTCCATTCAATCTTCTGAATTTCTGCCAAAATTGCTAACAGAGTGCCAAACAGCTCTTAGATGCTTGTAGATCTGGGCTGAGCTGAGCAGGAGGATTTGCAGTGAATCTCTATTTACCATTACTGATTCTGAGTGATCAGATTTCCTATTAGATTTAATTTCGGTGACTTCTATTGGTTTTACTAGTGAAAACAGTGGGAAAATGGAAAACAACATATGAAAAATGTCTTCAGTGGAATCACATTACTAACATGGATCTTTCATTTCTTAGGAGCTCTCCGGTCACAGTTTGCAAATCATTGTCAGCTGGGTACTGAATTTTTCAATAAATATGTTTCTCTCTTTTGTGAAATTAGCTTACTCTGCTTCTTCTTTTTTGTAATTGTCATAAATCTGGAAGCATATAACATATGGTAGTTTTATTTCTTCATCATTATGAAGATGTATGGCACCAGGGAGAAAAAAATTAAATGTAATGTGCGTGTCAGCACAATATAGATAATTAATTGCTATTTAAGGTATACGAGGGGTTGGTTTTTGTTATAAGCAATCTCTGTTTTTTCCAGGCCTTTGAAGAATTGTATTTATGACCATTTACTATTCAGAATATAACCCTGAAATCCTCCCCTCTGCTTTATAAAAACAAATCATCCTGTCAAGCAGCGTTTTCCCTGTGAGTTTATGAAGTCACAGGGTAAGGGACTGTTCACCATATAAAGCTGTTCAGAGTAAATAAAGATACAGTTTACTATGTGATTACCTAATCTTTTAATTCCTGTAAAGTCTCGGCATAAAAGTAGCTTGAGTAAATGACAGTGGGGCATAGTTTGAGATGACATATTGTAAAAATGTTTATTTTTGAGAACTATATAAAGTAATGATTATGGAGATACCTTTTATATTAGGAGAATATCTTTTATGGAGCACTTATTTGCTTCTTTTGAATACCCCCTGTCATCTTAGATGTTAAAATAAAGGAAATAAAGTATACCTTTCTATCATATCAGACCCCAGAAATTGAATATTAAGTGTCATATGTATGTACATATATATGCAACACCCTCTGGAATACACTAGGGATTTTAAAAATAGAACAACTAATTTAAATTTGCACTTTTCGGGGATCTTTAAAAAAAAGAAAAGTCATTGGATAAAAAAGACAGATCCATTTAAAGCACTCAACCCAAAATGGAGACAAAACCATATGTGTACATCTGTATATATTAAAGGAAAAAATCTATGTATATACAGCATATATATTATATATACATATATATATATATTACATATATATGTATATACCTCCACTCCTTTAGAGTAGCACAAAGGAGGCATCATCAGCCAAACTGGACACTTTATGTCTTGTAAAGTCACTTTTCATGCAGATTATTCGGAAGGTTACTGTTTGCCTCTCTTGTGCGACTTCCTTGAAATCAGCATTCAGTAAGCCTGGCTTCCTGGCAACAACGGAACATTCAGCTCATGTGTGAGGGAAGAGACCCCTCCAATGAGAAGGGAGGCAGAGAGTGGGAAAAGTGGCAACTCGGGTACAAAGGAGCAAAGAACGGTGATTCACAAGGAGGGTGGGAGAGCCAGGCCTGCCCGCCTCCACTCCTGCCACAGTATACACTCCACGCCTGGCACTTGCTTGGCAGGTGAACCACGAGGGCACTGACTGGCAGTTTTATAAAGGTAACCTTTATGTGAAGAGGAACTATTCTTTGACAATGTCTCCAATTTGCTTGCCACAAAAACTTTTTTTCACGAAGAAAACGGGGGAAATTCATGAAGAAGCATATTTCATCCTTCTATCCTCATTTACCTCTTGCTGCAGAGGCAACGTTCAGGGTTCATTGTGAAAAATTTCCTGTATGCCTTTTGTGTTCTTCATTGTCCTTAAGGATGTTTAAAAGACAGTTAATTAGAGAACACAACAACAGTGGCTTTCATTAGTTCACTGCATTTTCGTTTCAATCCAGGGCCATACAGTATTTAGTCCTCTCTAGTAACCTTTGGTATGGTTAATCCTTTCAGTCCGTCTCATTCCCAGTAGGACAGTCTCTACCTAGGATGTTGCCTTCTGTCCTAGTGTCCCTTCTTTCACCCACATGCCACATTACAAAAGTGGCTGTGATGGTGGCCTTCTTGCTTCCATTTCGATGTCTATCGCCTGTAATTTGTTATTCTCAGAACTCATGTACTGACAGTCAGAGGTGCCAAAAAAGATAAGGTGCCTTATGTCTGAGAAAGAGAAAGCCCTTGCTTAAGAGAGGTGGAGGGAATTTTATACTCTTACAGTTAGAAGTGTGAATTCAGTGGAAGAAAACAAAAGTAAAATCTCACCTTGTTTTTTGATGAATATAGAAATACCAGGAACAGTCTCCATACTGAAAAGAAAAAAAAGTGTATTTGCAGAGTTTACCTGCCTGTGCATGGGGAGTAGGCTGCCAGCTGAGACTGGTGGTAAGCCCATTCAGAAGTTTCAAACCATGGCTCCTTCGGGAATAATGTGCTATTGTGCCTGCTAGCTCCAGGCCAGAAGGGGCTTTTCCCCTTACAGCTGGCCTCAGGCTCAGTGATGAATCACTTGCTTCTTTATATTTTTGCTCTTCCTATTTTGTTGGAGATTACTGGCCATAATTGATGGCTCCATGCAATTCGTAAAAGCAGAAAATAGCTGCTCTAGAATAAGACATCAGGAAGAAAAAGGCCATACTGTATGTCTACCTTAGGTTTGTCACTAAACTAGTCAGCTATGTTTGCCCAAGAATGGAAAGTTAGTTTCCTATTTTGTCTCTCAGATATTATGGTCTTTACTCATAGTAACTGGATCATGCTGTAAATCAAGAAAAATAATGTCTTCTAGACTAGCACATGGAGAAGGAAATGGCGACCCACTCCAGTCCTCTTGCCTGGAGAATCCCATGGATGGAGGAGCCTGGTGGGCTACAGTCCATGGGGTCGCAAAGAGTCGGGCATGACTGAGTGACTTCACACACACACACAGACACACAGACTAGCACATACTTTTAGGCTAGACTGAATATGGCCCCATTTTGAAAGGGTGTTTTGGATTATAAAAACAGTATCATATGTTCACTTTCTATATATTGGTACTGCATTGTATACTTTTTATTTTTAGTATTTATCATCATCCTAATTTATCAACTACTAATTTACCACTTATTTACCAATAAGTTTAGCGTTTGTAAACTAAGCCCCAAAAGAGTACAGACAAATTCCTCTTGGTCATTGCTTATCTGCATCACCTAGCACATGTGAGATGCTCGATAGACATTTCAAATCATTGGATGAAAGACTAATACAAGGATGTATAATGTAAGGTCTCACTATATTATGTACTTTGTTATGAAAAATCAGCCAAATGTGTGCATTTATATGAAAATATGAGCGAGAGGTAAAAGTAACAAGTTAGGAAGTGATATAGAAGTTTGGGGGAGGATGCATTTACTTTTTTAACTCAGGAGGGAAGATTAGAGCAGGTTACAAGGCAGAACAGGGAAGCAGAGCTTGAAAACAGAAGAGCAATAGAAAAATTGAGGAACTGAGAAGCATCAAATTATTTGGGTAGAACAGATTGAAGCAGAGGGCTGATTTATGAAGTTGTTGGAAATCATGCTAGAAAAGACAGATGAGGGGCAGTTTACTAAAAGTTTTGTGTAACACACTGTAGGATTTAGTTTCTGTTTAGTCAGAAAAGGAGTCAGCAAGGCTTTTCAGTAAGTAAATACCAGGATCAGAGGTAGGCATTGGGAAAACTAATCTGAGAGCATTGGGAATGATTTGTTACAATGTGAAAAAGGAAGAAAGGAGTTGCATTAAAATGCTATTGTTATTGTTCAGAAAGTGGATAATGGGAGTATGAAGTATGGTGAAGAAGGAGCATTTAAACTTAGGAGAGTGATGACTTAGAGGTTATCAACATCAGCTAATAAGCCAGTCATGGCACTGTTAACAGAAATAGGAAAAACCAAGCAATGAACAGGTTTGGATAAGATAAATTTAGTACTAATCATGTTAGATTAGAGGCACTGATAAACCATGTTTAGAAATTTGACAATGCAATTGGAATTTCAGAGTTTAAAATCTTCATGATAGAGCAGTGCAGGATAGTGGGAAATACCAACATGAGGAGCAATTGATGGATTAAGTGAATTGGAGGTGAAGGTCATTGGGTCATCAGGGCTAAGAAGGTGAGTTTCATTAGCGCTGAGTAGTCTAAAGGTAAAGGATGAATGGGAAGAGATTTACTTCTAAGGAGTCAATGAAGAGTATGTTACTTATTGCCTCCTTAGAATGAACTATGACAAACTTTAGTTTCTTGGGCTCCAAAATCACTGCAGACAGTGACTGAAGGCATGAAATTAAAAGATCCTTGCTCCTTGGAAGAAAAGCTATGACAAACCTTGACAGCGTATTAAAAAGCAGAGACAAAAAAAAAAAAAAGCAGAGACATCACTTTGCTGACAAAGGTCTATATAGTCAAAGCTATGGTTTTTCCAGTAGTCTTATACAGATGTGAGAGTTGGACCATAAAGAAGGGTGAGCACCAAATAATTGATGCTTTCAAACTGTTGTGCTGGAGAAGACTCTTAAGAGTCCCTTGGACAACAAGGAAATCAACTCTGAATATTCATTGGAAGGACTGATGCTGAAGCTGAAGCTCCAATCCTTTGGCCACATGATGCAAAGAACTGACTCACTGGAAAAGATCCTGATGCTGGGAAAAGATTGAAGGCAGGAGGAGAAGGGGATGTCAGAGGATGAGATGGTTGGATGGCATCATCGACTCAATGGACTCGAGTTTGAGCAAACTCAGGGAGATGGTGAAAGACAGGGAAGCCTGGTGTACTGCAGTCCACGGGGTTGCAAAGAATCAGAATGACTGAATGACTGAGCAACAACAGCAACATGATCTTTTAACGCTCTTCTTATATATTGACAATATGGTGCGATTGTCTCTCTCTCACCACCCCCACACACGCATGTACATATTCATGTTACACTGTGGGTTCATACTAAATTTGAGGTACTAGGTACCGTTTCTTCATGGTGGCTCAGAGGTAAAGAATGCACCTGCCAATGCAGGAGACATAGGTTCTATCTTGGGTTGGGAAGATCCCTGGAGAAGGAAACGGCAACCCACTCCAGTATTCTTGCCTGGAGAATCCCGTGGACAGAGGAGCCTGGTGGGCTACAGTCCATGGGGTCCCAAAAATGTCTGACATGACTGAGCAAATAAACAATAACCTTTCTTTTTCACACATATAAACTACCTCTAAATTAGATTTTCTCATTTGAACACAAAAGCAATCTATAAGGCTCAGCTTCTTAAGACTCTATTTTGAATCCTGTTTCTGCACTACATCTAATCCAGGTTTGTGCTGCCTGTAAAATATATAAGCAAACCTTCACTATCTTCATCTGTCTATGGTAAAAATTCTGAACTGTGCAAAACCCAGGTCTTCTTGTAGTTTACTAAAGTCTCCTTATATACTGACATCAAATTAGTTGAACCTTAGAATCTTTGAATTTTAGAGTAGGAAATCAGCTCAGAATAAATCATCTCATGTGCTTAATTTTTTAACCAATTAAGAAACAGACACAAAGAAATTTACTAATGTTTACACACAGAATGATAAAGATACACACTGTTGCTATTCTACATATTTAATTTCATTCTCATTTTCCTCCCTACCTGCCAATTATTTTTATCCAAAATTATATCATTGGAAGATTCACTACACACATCATTGAAATCAAGAACTTTATGTTAGCTAACTACTAGAGAAATGCAAATCAAAACCATGATGAGATATCTCTTCACACCAACCAGAATGGCTATCATCAAAAATCCACAAGCAATAAATGCTGGAGGGACTGTGGAGATAAGGAAACCCTCGTTACACTGTTGGTTGGAATATAAATTGGTACAGCCACTATGGAGAACAATATGGAGTTTCCTTAAAAAACTAAAAATAGAGCAACCATATGACCCTGCAATCCCACTCCTGGGAAAATATCCAGAAAGAAACTGGAATCTGAAAAGATACATGCACCCCAATGTTCATTGAAGCATTGTTTGTGATAGCTAACACATGGAAGCAACCTAAATGTCCATAAACAGAGGAATGGAATGGAAAAAGAAGATGTGTCCATTATATATACAACAGAATATTACTCAGCCTTTTAAAAGGATGATATAATGCCATTTGCAACAACATGAATGGACCAAGAGATTGTCATATTGAGTAAAGTAAGTCAGACAGAGAATGAGAAGTATCATATGACATCCCTTTTGTTGAAATCCAAAAAGAAATGATGGAAATAAACCTACAGAGACATTACTTTGCCTACAAATGTCCATCTAGTCAAAGCTATGGTTTTTCCAGAGTCATGTATGGATGTGAGAGTTGGACTATAAAGAAAGCTGAGTGCTGAAGAATTGATGCTTTTGAACTGTGGTGTTGGAGAAGACTCTTGAGAGCCCCTTGGACTGCCAGGAGATCCAACCAGTCCATCCTAAAGGAAATTAGTACTGAATATTCATTAGAAGGGGTGATGCTGAAGCTGAAATTCCAGTACTTTGGCCTCTTGTTGCAAGGAACTGACTCATTGGAAAAGACCCTGATGTTGGGAAAAGATTGAAGGCAGGAGGAGAAGGGGATGACAGAGGATGAGGTGGTTGGATGACATCACCTACTCAATGGACATGAGTTTGAGCGAGCTCTGGGAGTTGGTGATGGACAGGGAAGCCTGGTGTGCTGCAGTCCATAGGGTTGCAAAGAGTCAGACGTGACTGAAATGAACTGACTGAAACTTAGAACACAAAAAGAGACTCAAAGACTTACTGAACAAATTTATGGCTTCTGGAGGGAAGGGATAGTTAGGGAGTTTGGGATGGACATGTACACACTGATATACTTAAAATGGGTAACAAACAAGGATCTACTGTATAGCAAATGAACTCTGCTCAATGTTGTGTAGCAACCTGGATGGGAGGGGAGTTTGGGGAAGAATGCATATGTGTGTCTCTATGGCTGAGTCCTTTCTCTGTTCACTTGAGACAGTCACAGCATTGTTTGTTAATCTTCTGTACTCCAATACAAAATTAAAAGTTTAGAAAAATTAAAAAATGAGAAAAAAAACTTAATGTCAATGACACTTTCCTCTCAACATATCAGCAGAAATGAAGTCAACATGGCATGCCTTGCTTTCTTTAGTGTTCCATTTGTTAATTCAGCCTGCATTTTCTCACTATCCTAAGGAAAGTATATACACTCGCCTTCCAAGCTTGAAGATCATTCTCTGTTATGAACAACTAGAAACAAAGTTAATTCGATGGGATCTCGGTGTCTAGCACCTTTTCACTTGAGGAAGCAGAAAACTGTGTCACAGAAAAATAAAATGGCTTGCCCAAGAGTAACATTGAGTCAATTGCCTTTTCTTTCTTATTTGTTAACATTACATCTTAAGCTGTGAGACTGTTCCTCTTTCTTTTTACTTGGAACAAGCCATGATTCTCATCCTGTTCAGTGAGGACTTCAGTCTTCCTGATACTATTCATACAAGTTCACACTAATCTTTGGCTTAGTCTTGGTCATATGCCCACATTCCGTGGCTTGTTCTAGTTCCTTTTAGGAGGTGTCTTTACTTGCTTCCCTCCTTACAATCTTAGGGCATTTTAAAGTGATTACTTAGTTAAAATTCTTTCCCTCCAGCCCATTCCAGATTATTCCTGTTATCACAAAGCCAATCTCTTTATAACACCATGTTTTTGCCCTAAATTTTTAAAATATTTTTTCTAAAACTCAAGTAGAACTTTCCCTTCCCATACCTTACTGTTACTTGGTAATAATTGTTGTTACCAAGTCTTGCGTAGCACTGTAGCCTCTACCCAATGTTGCCATTTCCACATTGTCAATTTGTTCTTCAGTGATGATTAAAATTAGGTAGAGGTTATGATAGATTGGGATTTGGGGACTGGCATGTACACACTGCTGTATTTAATACAGATAACCAACCAGGACCTACTGTATAGACAGGGAATGCTGCTCAGTATTCTATAATAACCTAAATGGGAAAAGAATTTGGAAAAGAATAGATCCATGTATATCTATAACTGAATCACTTTGCTGGACATCTGAAACTAACAGAACATTGTTGATCAATTACACCTGTCTGGAGGATTCTCTTCTGATGTTTCCCAGCAATGCCTGTGATGGGGTGTGTGAATCTGTCTAAGTGTACAGTTCAGTGTTGCAAACCTTCCCCTTGGATGCTGACATAACTCACACCCTCCACAATTAGCTTTATTGGTAATAAGGCTGGTATATCTTTATGTTTTTCCCTTTCCTGTTTGTGTTCTCTGTCTAGCTCTTCTCTGTGTTAGCTCAGGCAGGGGACAATGGACATTAACACTTGAGTTCCACCAAACCCAACACGGAGGAACCATGTCTTGAAACACTGACTACAATTCCAGTGCCTCTGGTGGAAGCTTGTTAGCCTGTCACTTTGATGTTCCTTAAAGATAGCTCTGAGGGACTGTGTGGCCGTGAAATGAGGAAAGCTCTGTTGATGGAGAGAAGGGGAAAAGGAGCTAGCAAAGGAAACAGGAAAGAAAGGAATAGATGGAAAGTGAGAGATGGTATAGGAATTTACAGATACACAAAGCTCATAAGTTCTCCAAATAGCTTCAGATGTGTTACATGTTGTACATGTGGTGATTTTGATGGTAAAAAAATCAGAGAGATGAAAAGGTAGCCAGAAAGGCTATTAGGACAATAGATACTCTAATCTTTTTTTTTTTTTTTTTAAGATAAAGGATATTTATAGAAGGAAAGAGTTCATGAAAAAATCTGAAAATGCTAGAAAGGAAGTATTTGTGTGTGAGTATGTTGTTGTGTCGGAGAAGGCAATGGCACCCCACTCCAGAACTCTTGCCTGGAAAATCCCATGGACGGAGAAGCCTGGTAGGCTGCAGTCCATGGGGTCGCTAAGAGTTGGACAGGACTGGGTGACTTCACTTTCCCTTTTCACTTTCATGTATTGGAGAAGGAAATGGCAACCCACTCCAGTGTTCTTGCCTGGAGAATCCCAGGGACGGTGGAGCCTGGTGGGCTGCCATCTGTGGGATTGCACAGAGTTGGACACGACTGAAGCGACTTAGCAGTAGCAGCAGCAGCATGTTGTTGTGTGAGGGGGAGGGAGAGGGCGAGAGAGAGGAAGGGGAGAGTCTAACATCAATGTTTCTTAAGATAATTTTTTTTTTTAGTGGAACTATTTATTTTATTTTTTTATTTTTTTCAGTGGGTTTTGTCATACATTGATATGAATCAGCCATAGAGTTACACATATTCCCCATCCCCATCCCCCCTCCCACCTCCCTCTCCACCCGATTCCTCTGGGTCTTCCCAGTGCACCAGGCCCGAGCACTTGACTCAGGCATCCCACCTGGGCTGGTGATCTGTTTCACCATAGATAATTTTTAAATTCAGATTCTTCAGTAAGCTCAGGGATCTGTATCTTAACACTGGTGATTGCTAAACACTCTAAAGATTAATAACTATTATTTAAGTGTATTGGAAGGGGATGTGATTTTGTGTTTACTGGCAAGAGATTAGCTTTAGATAAGAAGTAAAGCCCCTCTGAGTCTAGATGGAATGATAAGAAGATAGAAATATGTTTAGTATATGGTGAAGTTAAAAAAAAAGGTATATAAAAAGGTGCAAGAAGACCTGTGTTGCTTAATGTGGCATGGTTTTTCGCTTTTATTATTCTTTTAAAGAGAGGAATAATTTTCTCTGTGTATTAGTCCTTGTGCATATGTTCTCAGTCATGTCAACTCTTTGTAACCCTATGGACTGTAGCCCTCCAGGCTCGTCTGTCCATGGAATTCTCTAGGCAAGAATGTTGGATTGGGTTGCCATTTCCTCCTCTAGGGGATCTGCCCCACCCAGGGGTCAAACTAGCATCTCCTGTGAATCCTGCATTGGCAGGCAGGTTCTTTTACCCAGTGAGCCACCTGAGACGCCCCATTGGTCTCTGTGCTTGATATTTTGTGTGCGTTAGTCACTCAGTCCTGTTTGATTCTTTGCAACCCCATGGACAGTAGCCCGCCAGGCTCCTCTGTCAATGGGATTCTCCATTGAAGAATACTGGAGTGGGATGCCATTTCCTTCTCTAGCTTGGTACTTTGCTTCTGTTCTATGCCTTAATACTCAACACTCTTTCTGTAGAGTTGACATTGTTTTCTTCTTTGTCTTGAAAAGAAACTAAGATTCATAGAAATTGAGTAACATGTCAGGATGACACATTCAAGTACTAGTAGAACTGAGGTCTGGTTTCAAGTAAATCAGGCAAATCTGTCTCCAAATTTCCAACTTCTTTAGCATAAGGTAAGACATTTTCTGTAAAAGGCCAGGGAGTAAAGGTTTTATGTTTTGTGGACAGTTACTCAACACTGGTACTGACTGCAAAAGCAGCCACAGATAATAATGCAAATTGTGGGCATACCGATTTTAAGAAAAGCTTTATCTGTGGATACTGAAATTTATAGGAATTTACAGATCTAGAAATTACACAAGTTCCCCAAATAGCTTCAGATATATTACATAACTGTGCGAGTGGCAATTTTGATAGTAAAAAATAAGAGAGATGAAATGGTAGCCAGAAAGGCTATTAGGACAATAGATACTCTAATCTTTTTTTTTAAATTAAGATAAAGGATATTGATAGAAGGAAAGTGTCCAGGAAAGAGACTAAAAATGTCAGAAAGAAAGTATTCATGTAATTTCCATGTATAACAAAATATTTTTCTTCTCTTCATGTTTTTTTTTCAACCATTTAAAAATGTAGAAACCATCTTAACTTTGTGGGCTGTGCAAACCCAGATAGTGGGCCATGGGCTTATCAGCTCCTGGCACAAGGCTCTGGCTTTCAGATTCATGCTCTCCACATCATTTGTCCAAATGTAGAATCTGAGATTATCCAATCAGAGCAAGAACTAAGGCTTATAGTGAGAAGTAACTTTCTGAAATAATCATTGTTTTTTTCAGAGGAAAAACATGATTCTGTTAGTTCTGTATCATTTTACATCTTTTGATCCTGGATCAAAAAAAGGAAAAGCAGACTGTAGTGGGGATTATGTCGCCTATCATCTGTTTGCTTTTCCAGATTCTTTCCCCCCACTGCTCTGAGATAGATGGAGGAGTCTGGTCTGAATGGATGCCTCCTTATTCTCTGGCTTTTGCTTAGGATTGGCCAACAGGGAGCCCTGGTAGGAGTGAAAGGGAGGGAGGAGAGTCCAGTTAGGATCTTTATTCATCTACTCCCTCCCTAACAGGTCCATGCAGGTTGGATATTGGCTGTAAGGTCTCAGCTCCTTTTTAAGCATCCCTCTTTGTGGTACACCTCCTCCCCAGGTTCTAGAAACTACTCTCCTCCTCTCTACTTCCACTCTAGGAGGAGTGCTCATGTCCTGCACTACTACCCAGGGGGAGCTGCACTATCTCTAAGATTTTTTTCCACATCTTTCTTGTACCTTTGTATCCAGTCCTTTTATTGCTCTCTTCCTATGCAACACAATTTGATTGTGCCCTGTTTCTTGTGAGGAACACGTGAGGTGAGGACCCTGTCTAATACAGAGAACGAGCTTGTGCTTGTAGCAATATCTGTTTAGAGGCTTCTGCAGAGGGTCTCATCCTCTGCAGGAAAAAAAAATTACCGTTCTTTCCTTTGTGTCCATCCTGTACCCTATAATATATTTTTCACAGCTTTATTGAAGTTTGACATACAATAAATTGCACAAATTAAAGTACACATTTTATGCCAACTTCAGTGTGAAATGTTCCCTATGTTTGCCTATTCAGAATCTAACTTCTTTTGAATGTTCTCACAATACTTTGCCTATTTCTCTGCTGCAGTACAAACATTAGGTTTCAAATTACAGTAATTTGAGTTTCTTTTACTAAACTGCTAACATCTTGTCTTCATTTTTTCAATACCCAATGGATCCAATAATGCAGTGCAATGAAGTAAGTGACTAATAAATGTTTGATGAATGAATGCACAAACGTGCATATGGGTGAATGAAGGAATAAACTGAATATAAACTAGTGAAAACAAACCAAAAAATACACATTTTAATAAGCTTTGATATATATGTGTACCCATGAAATCAACATCAGAATCAGGGTAATGAGTACATTCATCACATCTGAAAGTTTTCTTGTGTATTTTTTTTTTCTTTGAGCTTGAGCTCTTTCTTTACTGCTCTCCCTCTCCTGTTTGACCCCATCCCCAAGCAGTCACTGATCTACTTTTGGCTGTTAAAGATTCATTTATTCTTTTAAGAATTATTTATATCTGAAGAATCATTTCAGCATGAATTTGCTTGTTTTTGGTCCAGTCTCATTCTCTTGGCATAATTGCTTCTTATAACATATTTAGTTGTCATATTACAAAGTGTTTATTACCTGTACATGCCAGCATATCTATTTGCCTCTATTTAGACTTCAAATTCTTCAAAGTATGCTGCGCTTGTTGTTGTATCCTTAGAACATGTCACAGCACTTGACATAGAGAAGATACTCAGTAATTAGGGAAGGACGGAAAGAAGGGAGATGCGGGATGGCACCTAGCATCCATCCCCTGAGAGCTCTTTGCTTCTCTAGCAATGAAATTTCTTAAGTAGCTCTGTGGACAGTGTTTAATGATCTGTTCAGAATTAAAGCCTGTCAATAGGACTGGCTCTCAGTCAGGAGATGAAGCAGATGACTTTCTTCCTCTTTTACATGGGAGCTATCATCCCGCACTTGCCTTGTCCTTCCTTTCTCCCATCTCCTCTGTAGAATCTAGAAATCTACCTGTTTGCTATATGTAAAGGATGTACCAGCAATTTCTCGCCACCCAGGCCAGCAGAGGAGAGAGGAGTGGAGAGGGGATTCCTGGGGAGGAGTAATAAGGTTAGACAGCATGGGATTCCAGGGCTGAAGCAGAAATAGTCTTACATGTATGTGGGGTAAGGGTGTGGATCACATACTCCCACATAGGTACTTCCCAAGAGAAATGAACAGAAAATATACTTTTGTAGTTTCTTCCGCTATCATTTTGGGCTAAATATGTGGAGTCTGAAGGACCTGGATTGTCTTTATTGAGAGCTAAATAGTCTGATTCCTTCCATTTAGATTTCTGAACTTTGAGACAGCGAGATTGATGCTGCAGGAAAGCACAGGCCTTGAACAATCAGCTTTGACCTCGGGCTACAGTGAGTACATGAATTGGTTTGGTTAACGGTCTGAAAATACTGTGATAGAGCCCTCTCCCCTCATTCAGATCTGAGATGTCTATCTATCTTAGTCCATTCAAGTGCAGGCATAGCTTGGAAAACTCCTCTATGTTCTCTTCTCCCATGGGTTTATCAACAGCTGTTAACATCATGCCTTTATTCTGGGACACAGATGGACAATAAAAGTCCTCCAGGATTAAAAAAGGTAAGTAATTCCAACTGCCTCTTCCATCTTTTTTAGATGCTTCATGTTCTTCTGTCTTCAGCCCCTTAACAGAGTCGAGACTGATTATTTACATTTTAGTGTGATTGAGTTCTATAGACAAGCCCAGGCTTGCTGGGCTAGCAGCCAGCTTACTCCCAAGGCATCCCGGTGCCATGGAGTGTGTGTAACTAAAATCCCAGGCTACAGATTTCAAAAGTGTTGCTTCCAATTCTTTACAGTTACATAGATATAACAATTTATACAAGAATGAAATAGATTTGTGGGTTACCCTGGAAACTTAACTGCCACATGTAACATGTTGTAGAAGTTTCCTTCTATTCCTTCTTTGCAAGAGATTTCTTTAAAAATCAGTAACCATATCACGCCAGTCAGAATGGGTGCTATCAAAAAGTCTACAAACAATAAATGCTGGAGAGGGTGTGGAGAAAAGGGACCTCTCTTACACTGTTGGTGGGAATGCAAACTAGTATGGCCACTATGGAGGACAGTGTGGAGATTCCTTTAAAAACTGGAAGTAGAACTCTCATATGACCCAGCAATCCCTCTGCTGGGCATACACACCAAGGAAACCAGAATTGAAAGAACACGTGTACGCTAATGTTCATCGCAGCACTGTTTATAATAGCTAGGACATGGAAGCATCCTAGATGTCCATTGGCAGATGAATGGATAAGAAAGCTGTGGTACATATACACCGTGCAATATTACTCAGCTATTCAGTTCTAATGAGGTGGATGAAACTGGAGTCTATTATACAGAGTGAAGTAAGTCAGAAAGAAAAATGGCAATATAGTATATTAATGCATACATATGGAATTTAGAAAGATGGTAACAATGACCATATATGTGAGACAGCAAGAGATACAGATGTAAAGAACAGACTTTTGGACTCTGTAGGAGAAGGCAAGGGTGGCATGATTTGAGAGAACAGCATTGAAAGATGTATATTACCATACATGAAGTAGATCGCCAGTCAAAGTTGAATGCATGAGACAGGGTGCTCAGGGCTGGTGCCCTGGGATGACCCTGAGGGATGGGATGGGGAGGGACGTGGGATGGTGGTTCAGGATGGGGAACACATGTGCACCCATGGCTGATTCATGTCAATGTATGGCAAAAACCACTACAATATTATAAAGTAATTAGCCTCCGATTAAATAAATTAAAAAAAAACTAGGAATGAGTGGTGCCTTTTTTCAAATACCTTTCCTGAGTCTTACTGAGATTATCCTGTTATTTCCCTTTTGTTTGCTGATATGGATAATAACACTGATGGATTTTTGAATGTTAAATCAACCTTGTATTTCTGGAATAAACTCTACTTGATTAACAAGTATTATCCTTATTTTTTGTGGTAGCTTTTTAAAAATTATTATTATTTTGTTGAGGAGTTTTTCAGCTATGCTCATGAGGGCTACCTTCTGTGATTTCTGTTATGTTTATGTCTGGTTTTGGTATCAGTAATACTGGTCTCATTTAGAATAATTGGGAAGTATTCACTCATTATCAATTTTCTGGAAGAGTTTGTGTATAATGTTAACTCTTCCTGCAGTGTTTGGGAAAATTCACCAGTGAAACCATCTGTGCGCAGAGTTTTCTTTGTGGGAAGGTTTGTAACAACAGACTTAATTTTTTTATGGAAATCTACTGTTGTGTCTTTATCTATTTCTCATTGAAGTTTTGTTAGCTTTTCATTTCATGCAGTATGAAGTTCTCTTATTATAACTGTATAAATGTCTGGGATTATTATATCTGCTTCATGAATTGACCTATTTATCAGTAGGAAATGACCTTTTTCTATATCTGGTAGTATTCTCTGTTCTGAAATTTACTTTTCCTGATATAAACATATTGATTCCAGCTTTCTTTTGGTTAGTGTTAACACAGTAAATCTTGTAACATCCTCATAGCTGTAATTTGTGTTTTTTTAATTTGAAGTGCATTTCTTATAGATAGCATATTATTATGTCTTGTTTATTTATCCTGTTGGAAAAATCTCTGCCTGTTAATTGGGTGTTTAGACCATTTACATATTTTGTGTTTGTTCATATCGTTTTGTTTAAATTTATCATTTTGCTACTTGATTTCTGTTTCTTCCGCCAGTTTTTTATTCTTTTTTCCAACATTTTCTGCCTTCTTTGGGATTAACTGAACACTTTTTGTGATTTAATTTTAATTCTTCCGTTGACTGAATGGCTGTAAATCTTTGTTCTCTTAATTTTAGTGGCAGCTTTAAAGGTTATAGTATACGAGTTTAGCTCATTGCAGTCTACCTTCAAATGATACCATACCACTTAATCAATAGTATAAGAACCTTATGGGATTCCCAGGTGGTACCGTGGTAAAGAATCCATCTGCCAATGCAGGAGACTGAAGAAATGGGGGCTCAATCCCTGGGTCAGGAAGATCCTCTGGAGTAGGAAATGGCAACCCACTCCAACATTCTTGCCTGGGAAATTTTCATAGAGAGGAAGCTGATGGGCTATATGGTCACAGAGTCAGACGTGACTGAGCAGGTGTACACCCATGTGGTTATGTATTTTCTGGTGCTCTTCATTCTTTGTGTAGATCAGATTTCCTTCTGGTGTCATTTTTTCTGCCTGAAGGTTTTTCTTAACATGTCTTATTGTGCACGTGTGTTTGTGATAAATTCTCTCAACCTTTGTATAACTGAAAGTCTTTATTTAGCCTTTGTTCTTTAAAGATATGTTCTGCATTTTTTTCTTTCAGCCTAACAAAGATATTTCTCTACTATCTTTTTCACTTGCATTGTTTCTGATGACAAATCTGCTATAGTCCTTATCTTTATTCCACTTACATAGTGCCATTTTTTTCTCTGACTGCTTTTACGTTTTTTTGTTTGTTTCTCACAGGTTTTAAGCCATTTAATTATAATATGCATTGAGGTAGTTTTCTTCATGCCTATCTTACCTCAGACTTATGAATTCTTCAATTTATACAGTTATAATTTTCATCGAATTTTACATATTTTTAGGCGCTATTTCTTGAAAAATTAATCAGTCCCACCCTCCAGCTCCTCTTCTGTGATTCCAATTACATGTATATTAGGCTGCTTAAAATTGCCCCACAGATTACTGATGCTTTTTCACTTCTTTTCTGGATCCCTTTGCTCTAGATATTTCATTTCTGATAGCTTCTATTCCCATGTCCTCAGTATATTAATTTATTTTTTTTGCAATTTATTGTATCTAGCTTTTTAATTTTAATCTTTATGAATTTTATGAGGGTCTTTAAATTTTTAAAGTATCTTCCATGTCTACATACCTTTTGAATACATGGAATATAGTTTAATTGTTTTAGTGTTCCTATTTGATAATTCTAACATAGATGTCAATTCTGGGTTGGTCCTACCCAATGGAATGATTTCCTCTTTATGAGTCATATTGTCTTGCTGCTTTGGGTCTGAGAATTCTTAATTGACATTGGGAATTTCACCGGGTATTGTGAATTTTACCTTGTTGGATGTAGTTTATGTTTGTATTTGTATAACTACTATTGAGGTTTTTCTGTGATGTAGTTACATGTCTTGAGAAATTGATTATTTCAGTTGTCACTTTTAGGATTTTTTATGGACCAGAGCAGCACTCATTTTTAGACTAATCGTTTTCCATCTTCAAGGTAAAAATCTTGTGTGTTCTCTACTTACTGTCCCTCTCTTTTTGAGGGTTATTCAGTTTGGGTGGTGGCAACAGGCGCTGTTCCCTGCCTTGTGTGAGCACTGGACATTGTTTTGTTGTTGTTTAGTCACTGAGTCATGTCCAACTCTTGAGACTCCATGGACGGTAGCCCGCCAGGCTTCTCTGTCCATGGGATTTCCCAGGCAAGAATACTGGAGTGGGTGGCCATTTCCTTCTCCAGGGGATCTTCCTGACCCAGGGAACGGGCCTGTGTTTCCTGTTTGGCTGGCCGATTCTTTAGAACTCAGCCACCATGGAGGCCCCATAGGGCATTGTTACTGTTAGTCATTTTGGGCGGTTCTTTGGTGGCTCACGCCATTTCCTCAGTGAGTACATAGTTCGGCACACAGGTGAACACTTACAGGGGACAGCTTGCACATCTTCAGGTATTATGATCCTCTCTCTGTTTGAAGTCTCTCCCGTTGCTACGCTTTCCTGAGAACTCCAGGCGCTTTGTTCTTTCCAGGCGGTCAGTTTCATCTCCTCAGCTCGCGGCGTCTCCAGTCTCCGCCTGATTTCTTCCTTCTGCACTGTGGTCTGGAGACCCTCTCAGGGATGTCACAGGGCTCATCTCCTTGTTTCCCATCTCTCAGGAATCATTGTCTTTTATTATCTGATGTCAGTGCCTTGCAAGTCATGGTTTCACATGCTTTCAGTTTTTTGTTGTTTTGGGTGGAAGCATGGAACTTGTTCCTGTTTCTCCATTTGGGTGTGGGCAGAAGTCTGTAACTTTTTTATAAAGGGAAAATATAGGGATAAATTTGGAAGCATCAACTGTTTTTAAGTTAGGTATTGGCTGTATAATCAGTTCTTTCAGAATTAGAAAAAATGAGGAAACTAAGATAACTTTCACTGTATTGAGCAATAAGAATTGTTTGTAATGAGACCTTTTGATACTTAAAATAAGCTGAAATATCTTTTGAGATATCAAAAACATGTTAGACTATTTAGCAAAGTTTTACAGTTCCAAATTATCTTGCATTCCAATAAAAAACTCATATTATGCATGTGGTAACTCTCACTTAAAGAGGATGCTTATATAATTTTTCAACTATTTAGGAGAAAGTCCAGTATGGATTGTCTTAAACGTTTTGATCATTTTATACTATTTTCTTAGAAGTTTATTTTCTCTTCACTCTCAGCCTCTTCTGGATGGTTTTTTATTAGCATTGATTGTTAAAGCAAAGATCATTGTATTAAGTTTTAGATTTGGCCATTTTCCAGTTGCTCATATAAAAAACTATATGAACTATTGAAGATTCTTGGCCTGCTTGAAGCACCAGATTGTGTTTGGGAATATATTGATGACAAAAGGAAAGATATTAAATCTAAAGAAGATACCATATGCCTAATATAGTCTCATTTGAGGTCTGTTAAAATGGGATACGTGCAAAGCAGAGTTATACAATCATAGACCATAGTATAGGGCCATATTCCTTGAAGTGCCAGTTCATGATAAAATAAAAAGCTTGCATGGGAATGCAAATAAATTCACTAGACCCTTTACTGGGAAAGTCATTTTTAAGCCTTTATTGAATTTGTCACAGATTTGCTTCTGTTTTATGTTTTGGTTTCTTGGCCGGGAGGCATGTGGGATATTGGCTCCCTGACCAGTGATTGAACCTGCCCTCCTTGCAATGGAAGGTGAAGTCTTAACAAGTGAACCATCAGGGAAGTCCTGAGAAAACCTCAATATGAAAAAAATGTCAATGGAACTAGGTAGTGTGCTTAGTAATGGCAACAGACTGAATGCTTGTTTTCCCCCAAATTGATATGTTGAAATCCTAACCCCAAAGGTGATGGTATTAGGACGTGGGGTCTTTGGGGTGATGAAATTACAAGGGAAGAGCCCTCATAAACAGAATTGGTGCCCTTATAAAAGAGCCCCAAGAAAACTCCTTTGTCCCTTTAGTTATGTGAGGTTATAGCAAAAAGACAACTTTATAAATGAACTCTCACCAGATTCCAAATCTCCAAAATCTTGTTCTTGGATTTCCAGCGTCTAAAATTGTGAGAAATAAATTTCTATGGTTCATAATCTACCCAGTCTATGATATTTTGCTATAGCAGCTGTCAGAGAGGAATAAATTTTCTTCTACCCTTCTAGATGGCCTAAAAATTAAATTAGCATGAAACAGATTTATAGGGGGAAAATCAAACAGATGTTTAATAACATATATATATGAGAGGGACCCAGAAAAACCGAGTAACTCACCAAAATGACTGAAATCTTCTTAATATCTTGTCTTCTGCTATAGACGAAAGATGTTGAAGATAATGGTTTGGGACCTCAAAGGGAGGGAGTCAATTGACAAGGAGAAAGACAAGCAAATCAAACATCAAGCAAAAGCAAACATCTGCTTATGTTTGATAAGCAGATATTGGCTAGGCTATGCAAAGACAACGAGATAACAGAAAGAAATTTTAACAAAGAGCCTTTGCTAGGCTTCTTCCAGTCTACACAGGAAGTTGACCAGGGTCAATTTTCATAATGTGGAAGCTGACTAATTAATGTTAAGAATCAAACTATAGAATAAAGCTGATACCCATACTCAACATTTTAGTTTGCTTTTAGTTACAAAATTGTTAGTATTTCTTTTCCTAAAATGTTCACAGTAGAGGTATTCATTTCTCTTGCCCATTTCACCCTTAAATACCACCACAGTTACTGAGATTGTGTGAAGTAAAGGAATAAACCCAATGGGTATTAACCCAACCTGGCGATCCAGAATTGTGATAGAAAAGTTACTTATGGCCATATCTTACAAAGTGCTTAAAACTCAGCCTAGGACCTTACATAAGGCTAAAATCACTAATTGCTCCCATCCTGGATCAGGGCCTCTGCATTCATCAGGCAGTTAAGAGGAAGATCAAAGTTTCTTCCTGAATCTTTTGCGCCTTGATTGTTTTCGGCGCAGAATAATTTGCAGGTCGAAGAGACATTTTGGGGTAGCAAATTTTTCCTCCCCTTAGTCCCCAAACAGACTAAAACAGTGATATCAATGGTTTACATTATGACACAAGTTGCTTATTGCATTATATACAGCTAACAAAACAGTTCACAGACAAAAAACTGATCTACTGCACTTTGAAGAGCATTCGTGTGAAAAATTCTATGGGAAATTATCTCCGACTCTTGAGTTATGCACAAATCTGGATATTAAGACTTTAACAATGACCTTATCAGCAATATTGAAGAGGGAGGAGTTTCTTCTCCATCAGTGCTCTGAAGGTAGACGCTTTAGAAAAAAGATCAGGTTACAATTAATTTATAATTGGATGAACATGCCTGGTCTGAATCAGAGCATGCTTAACTGTCAGGTACCTTCTAGCATAGGAGAAAGTGTGTGACCTGAAGAGGTTAAAGTGCTGGACCTCACACACTGTATCTCTGTTAAAGTTTTAGAGATTCAGAATTTAATTAGGGGACTATGGAAGAGGAGACTGCACGGTATGACAGTTATGTGTGTGAGTATATTGCTGCACTGCCTAGGTTAGAAAGCTAGTGCCCACATTTCCCAGCTGTGAACGTTCCCAAGATGAAGATAACCTCACTAAGCTTCAGTTTCATTATATATAAAACAGGAGCAATGGTAATCATACCTACCCCCAGAGTTGTTGTTTTAGTTGCTAAGTCTTGTCTGACTCTTTTGTGACCCCATGGACTGCAACCTGTCAGGCTCCTCTGTTCATTGGATTTCCCAGGCACGAATACTGGAATGGGTTGCTGTTTCCTTCTCCAGGGGATCTTCCTGACCCAGAAATTGAACCCGTGTCTCCTGCTTTGGCACGTGGATTCTTTACCACTGGGCCACCAGGGAAGACCTCTGTAGAGTTGAAGTGAGGATTAAATAAAACATTCACGTAGAGCACTCAGCATATACCATGCTCAATATGTGTTAGCTCTTATAATTTTTGTATCAAACTAAAGCACTTTATATAGTATTTGACCAAACACTAAAATAAATCATAGATATTATGAAGTGTTATTAAATCAGTAGGAAGAAAATGTATGTTGTGGAGGAAAGGATCACACCAGATTTCAAAAGTTATATCATGGGAGGATATACATTTACTAAAGGTGATAAAATTTTGTACCTAGCTTTGGTCAGCTGAAAACAGCAGAGTTGCAAACCAGTATGTATGTTTCAGACTCAATGAATCCTGAAGATTTCCAGAAACAAATATTAGGTCTTCCTTTGAAATTTTCTACTTGACTGTGCAGGAGTCACCTGGTAAACATCACTTACAGGTCATTCAACCAAATCCACACCTGGATACTTTTCTAAAGGTGAAACTATCAGGAAAACAGTCTATTTATTCACAATAATTTCTATTGTATTGGAAGACACGCTTACTTTAGATGCCAGTAAAACAGCACTTACTGAAAGAGACAAAGAGTATAGAATGTCATTCAAGCCAAGAGGTTGTACCATGGAAAAAGTATCCTTAGACATAAATCCCATGACATCAGAGCCATTCCTGCTGCTCTGGGAGAATACTCATTCAAGGGCTTAGCGTGAAATGAATAATTGCTGAACAGCAAAGAGGAAAATACCAATAACATGAGCTAACTTTTGCTTGGTTCTTTTGGGAGGATTCTAATTGGAACCAGCCTTAGGCAGATTCAACAGGTGCACTAAGGTCTTGACTGCCACACCTACACCCACAAAGAGAAATATGGTGCCCTCTTCCCACCATTCAGGGGCTCCTAAGACTCGCTCTGGTGAAGGAGTAGTACTCAAAGAGATCAGCTCTTGGGGAAAGTACAAAGGGTCAGCAGCATCGGGATGATACAGAAATCTCACTTAGGATGCAAACCCTAGCCATGTGCTACTGGGAGGGGTCAGCCTGCTATATATGGGAGAGGGTATCATCACATAACACCATCTCTTCCTCACTACCTTTTCATTGTGACTTACCTTATAACCATCATGACTTCAATTATGTATTTTATACTGCTTACTCTGATAACTTTTCACTGTGGTCTTGCTATGTTGTTAAAATGGCATCACTTTGGAACTTTCCTAGTGGTCCAGTGGTTGAAACTAGACTCTATGTTCCTAGTTCAGGGGGCCAGAGTTCAGTCCCTGGTCAGGGAACTAGACCACCCCACATGCTGTAACAAAGATCCTGTGCACTGCAATGAATACTCAACACAACCAAATAAATTTTTCTCTTAAAGGCATTGCTTTGAGAGAGTGTACTGTCAGGAAGATTCACTGTCTCATTTTATTCTAGATTCTGCCTACATGTCACATTGTTTAGAACCTCTCTGGCCACCCTCTTTAATGACACCCTACCTTCTTGCTCACTCTAATTCCTTTTCTAACTTTCTGTTTCTTTCTAAAATGACAGTACCCTATGTTATTTCTTGTCTATCCAAACAACTCAAGTCAGCTCTTTAAAAGTACCAATTCTACAACACAAAGATTTATGACTTCAAGATCCAGGGCTTTTAAATCTCCTGTTTTTTCTTTAAATGTCTCTGTGAACCATGTCTCTTCCTTATATATATCTCTATGACTTCCTCTACTACCTTCTTGTAACAGATGTCTTACTATAAATAAGGTCAGAGAAGGCTTGGAAAGGAGACTGCGTGAGTCTCTATGTCAAGTGCCACAACTACTCCTAGTGTTTCAGGTTCCTACCACCATTTATAAAAAGCTGTTCTATCCAGTTACATAATGTTTAGAAGCACATGTCTTCTAAATCCACTTCTAGAGCTGTTGACAGAGAAAAGGGTGTATGAGTGTTGGGCTGGGAGTTGGCCGCCTTCTTCAACTAAAATTGCCCAAATGGCACTTTCCGATGAGTCACAGTCTACGGGCAGGGTGCTCCCATGTCATCACCAAGGTAACTGCAGCATTCTGCTCTTCGAACACATTTTCAGCAGGGCTGGTTCTACAAAGAAACAGACAAGGCAGTCTTTTTTTTTTTTTTAATTTGAGGGCCCTCAAAAGGCTAGCCTGAATACAAATTTTATTCATATTTACTTGATCTGAAATTCCTAGTGTAGTCATCTTCTAGAGATACACATCTCCTAAATAAATGAAGATTTTTTTTTCCTCTAGAGTTACAAATGAGCTACTTGACATGTCAGCAGGGGTTAGTCACCTGATCAATATTTCATCATATCTTTCTTCAATCAGGGGGGCTCAAGTACCTGACAGGCGAATGAAGTGTGGCAGTTGATTATGAGAATTAAGATACTGTATGTAAGACACCCAACACTTAGAAGGTGCTGAAAAAATAGTAGCTCTCATTACAGAGGAAAAACAGGTTGAATAAATGATTCCTATAAACCTACTAATAACCTCTTTATGATATTGTTCCTCAAATTCTATGTAATTGTTAGGAGATTTAGAAACATTGCTGCCCCATGTGCTCCTGCAGACCCAACATCTCTGACAAAGAAGCCCAGCTTGTTTTCTCTTGATCATTTCCACTTCTGAACTATTCACACTGAGATATAAATAATTATTATCAAATCAATCCTCAGTATGGGAAAGAGAACACCAAAATGCCAGGTAACTTGCAAGAGACAGGTGTGCATCGATAAGTACAATACTGATTTCTTCTCACTTCAGTCTCAGAAAATCTTTATTCTCTTTTCAACTTAGCCTCATGTTTTTCAGTCACTGAGGGCCCTGCGCACTGACTTGGTAAAAACTCTGAATTTCCTGAATGCTAACATTTTCTCAGATGCTGGCCACCTGAAGACTCCAGCTTACTTCTTATGTTCAGAAGACTCCTCAATTTCCTCATTACTATGATCATTTCTCCCCAGGCTACCTATTTTCTTAAGTGAAGACACAGTAGAATAAGTAAATCAAATGCTTGAACAATCTCTCAGATGATTTCAGAGGCATCAATAGGGGATTTGATTTTTTTTTTTTTGGCTTTTGCAGACTTGGGGTAACAACACTGATCCACAGGTTCTAACCTTTCTGGAACTATGATGTTGATGCCCAGTGGGCTCCCCTTATGTAGACTTTGTGCTATTCTTAAGACTAATTAGAGAAGGAAAAATAGTCTCATTTCCTATGAAAGGCAAGATCTAGTTTCCTCTGGAAAATCACCAAAGCAAACTTCCTTCATCAAATCTACTGATGCTACATGCTCTTTAGAGTTCTTACAGGGAGTTAGGAAGCTAGGTTCTTTTCATCTCAAGCTGTTGCCCCTGGCCAGTCACTCAACATCTAATACTTGGTTTCCTCAGTAAAATGAACATTTTGTCTACATTAGTTACTTTACCAATTGTTAAGAAAATCAACTAAGATATTATATGAGTTTTTATTCCAGAAACATCATGGAGCAAAGTATGTCAGATAATCTCTTGGACCCTGGGAGTATAACAATAAATATATAATAGAATACTCTCCTCCCTCAGCTGGGAGTCAAACAAATGAATAATGAATGCTCATCATAATAAGTATGATATGAAGATACAACAGAAACCCATTTACCCATGAAGTTCAAATTGATAGAAGACTCATAATAAAAAAAAAAGTGAATTTAAATGGACTATCTGGAAAATC
This sequence comes from Muntiacus reevesi, assembly GCF_963930625.1. Taxonomy (NCBI): domain Eukaryota; kingdom Metazoa; phylum Chordata; class Mammalia; order Artiodactyla; family Cervidae; genus Muntiacus; species Muntiacus reevesi. The sequence goes on along the minus strand of NC_089254.1, from coordinate 81,675,440 downwards.
CCATCGACTGAAGAGCCTGGTAGGCTACAGTCCACAGAGTCACGAAGAGTCGGACACAACTGAAGGAACCGAACATCATATGAGTGATACACACAAAACTTTAATGTACCCATGTAAATATAAATCTATTGGTCAGTCTTTTAATATTCCACATAATTCTTTTGAGTATGAGTTCACCGATTGAAGTTCTGACTTCCCTTTCTTCCATAAATCATACCTGTAAGACATTCTGTATAATACCCAGTAATTATAATTTGCTTAAAGCAGAATGAGAGCTTGAAGTCACTTGGAAAACGAACTAGTAAAGACATTTATAGAATCCTGTTATATTTTTAATGATTTTTTTCCCCCTCGTCTTTTATTATCGTCTAACCAATATCTCACTCAATAGAATTTTTCTTAGAGGTTTGCCCACACGTAACTTGGTTTTCATTTCATTTATATTGTGTTGGCTTACATATTAAATAAATAATGAAAGTATTAAATACAAATGGCAGCTGTCCCTTGGTGAGCATAGAACTCACAGGGCAGGGGAAAACGATGCACTGTCCTTGAGATAGACTACCTGTCAGGAGCTTTGAGCAGGTCTGGACAACAGTCTATGTGCTTTCACGGGGGGTGGAAAGGGTGTTCATGAATTCAGGACCTGTGGTGTTTGTTCAGTAAAGATTGGTTAAAACCCCTTTAGCCTATGTATCAGTACAAAGTGCTAGGGGAGCAGCGTAGAGCTACTTCTGATTGGATTTGATCTGAGATGGACATCAGGGAGAACATGTTATTTGCATCCAGATCTTGAATGAGTCCAACAGGTTAAAGAAAAAACTCAGTTGAGGAGTTGACAAAAGTCAGGAGGACTTTCACAGTGAGGGAAGAGCTTGTGGAAACCAGAGAAGAAAGAACCATGGAAATATGTTCAACCACACTTTCCTAGTGCCCACTTGGGAAATGTGGCCAAAGAATGGGGTACCAGAAATAAAGTGAACAGATAGGTATGATTTTAATCGCTATGTTCAGTTTTTCAAAGAGTCCACAGTATTCACCCTGGAACATCTAAGCTATCTGAACATTCAGCTCTTTTTTATGTCACCTTGCTAAAGTTTCTGAACAAGTTCATCCACTAAACATCCTTCTGTTGATGGGAAAGGAGGAAGGTCAAGAAGAACATCCATATGGACACCGTCCTGGCCTGTAGGACCCCCAAGGAGACTTCATCACTGGTGGACCGAGAGGACCAAAGACTCATTTGTACCCAGGGAGAGTGCAAGCTTCCACCAGTCCCGTCCCCACGCTGAGTAATTGTGATTACAAAGTTGTTGTTGCGTAACCCCTTGTAACATTAGGATGTTGACCTTTACCCACTAAACCTTCCTTTACGGATCACTCATTACCTAATGCAAATCTTACTCCTTTTCCAGTATGGGCTCAAATGCCATCTATTCGTGGACAGTGTTTCCTGAACACTGTCCCACTGCCTCTTAGTCTGATAACATTACATCCCTTTGCATTCCCATGCATATTTCTTAAATCTCTGTTAGAGAGTTTATTTCATCCTGCCTTCAGCCAGGGTCTGTTAGATGTATTATCTGTCGCTGTTAGGAAGTTGTGAACTTCCTGGAACTGAATCTTTATTTTCAAGATTCTATTGTCCCCAACAGCACCTTCTACAATGTAGTCAGTACGTTCACAGTAAGTACTTTTTTGCTTAATTGAAGAAAGGAAGATATGAATGAGAAGTCTTGATAGCCTGGAAGAGACGTACAGTTGCATTTATGGAATATGCCTCTAGCAATAAGTGATGACAAGAGTTGGGAAGAATAAAGAATTTGGGAGAGGTCTAGTGCTCAGGTACAAGCAGATTAGTGGTCTGGAAAAATAGGATCTTTGAGAAAAGTCCAGAGGAACTGGGATGGATTAGCATGGAAATAAGAAAATTTAGGGGAGCAATAAGAGGCTTTAATTATTACGTTAAATAGCTAAGCAAAGGAAGATTCCCAGCTGTCTTCTAGCTCTGCTGAGGATGAAAACCAAGAGAGAACACAATATAGTTTGTCTAATTTTCTTTCACATATTTCTTAAGATCAGAGTCTTTTCTTTGTTCACAATGTTACGGTGTAACTCTGTAGAAACAAAGTAAGCAATGATACTTTATTGGGCTGTATGTGAACATACTGGGTTGGTCAGTGTATGGGCCTCTTCCATTTGTCTGAAATTCATTTAAACACTAGTATGTGTTGATTCTACTTGTCAAGGCTCTCCCAGAGTGTGCGCACAGGACCCCACCAATCTTTGATGGATGTGTGCTGTATGTGTAAACATGTCTAATGGCCATGAGGAGACTGGGCCCCAGGGTGGAGGTACTCTATCCTGATGACACTTTATGCTGGTGCTGGTTTAAATGAGGAAAAGAGAAATCTCATGGAGTACTGCACAATTATCCAGGATGTGATAAAAGAAACGTGAGTGCTTTCTCCTATTTTCAGAGTGAGAAGGCCGATGGCTTTCACTCAGGAGAGTGGGGAAGCAGGTGGGGTCATCACCCATACTCGGCTGTTTCAGCAGCCTGCACTGGTACCCATATAACTGGACATTCCTTGAAGAATCACTGAGACCATAAGGTGAAAGTTATTTTTCACGTGAGAATTAATTATATCTTAAGAAGTGATAACTGCTATTAAAACAGAAGGAGGTGCAAGCTTATTTGTGCAGTTGCTTATTTGTGTGTGTGAACTGTGCGTTTACTTGTTATTGTCCGAAGGCAAAGCTTCACAGTTGAAAAGAGATGGCCTGACCCTAGGGCTAGCCAGTGCAGAAGGAAATCATTTGCATAAACAGTTTTCTCTCCTGGGGCAGACCTGCAGCTCATCACTAAGGGACTGTAGTGGGGAGGATGAGGAGAGGGAGAGAGGACTGTTTCTTTCACTTCCGCAGTAGGTTGGCCTCACTTTTCCCTTGAATGAGTGAGTCTGTGGTGTTGCCAGCATTCATGCTTTTCCACAGCCTGAGTTGTACAGAGAACCACAGCTATTTTCAGTGGGCTCAGACCCCAGCTGAGGAGCATTCTGCCCTTTTACTTTTTTTCCCAGAACTGAAAAATACAAAACGATCTGGCATTAGACCCTAAGAACAAATGCACTTTTCCAATTCTTCATTTCCTCCCCAAGCATACTAAGGGTGATAACAAGAACACCCCGCTCCGTCTTCCTTCACTTGAGACTCACTGAAGCACGCCATTTGCCATCAGTGTGATTTGCAGATCATTTTGATTTCTCAGATGGCAATTCAAATGAACATTCTGGTAATGATTCCCTTTTAATGAGAGTGAGCACTATCTTTTTCTGATGAGAATCTCAACAAGAACAGAAAAACAAATCAAAACAAACAAACAAACGCTCTAAACATCCTGGACTGATGAAATTAAACAAGAAAACAAGCTGTGAGCCCTTCTTGATTCAATTTGAGTTTTGAAAATAATGAACGGTAGTTATGAATGTTTTAAGCTTCACACGAATGCATATTTTATTAACTCTGAATGCATCCGCGAATTTCTCTTTTATTTTTGCCTTTTGAAAACAGTAAAACTGAAACTGTCTTGCCTGGATTTAAAGAGATATTAGCTTTCTCCTCACATATTCTGTCTGGCCTTGGGAGAGTGGCCCATTGTACTCAAGGACAACAGTTTCTTTGCAGTGCTGAATCTTAGACACTAAAGACAGCCTCTCTTCAATGGGGTTACTACAGGGGGAAAAAAGAAAATTTCAGTGCGTCATAGCAGGGACAATCTAATCCTCTTTGCTGGTACATCTGCTCTGGCAGTTTTGCTCTGCAAATCAAAAGGCAACCCATCAATTAAAGTTCCTTTCCCTTTCATTTTTATTCAGCTTGTGAAATGTGACCAGTATTCACCAAAAAAAAAAAAAAGTTTCAGACCACTTTGCTCACAAATATCCACCCCAAGGGTGTGCACTTTGATTTGTTGTCTGGTTTCCGCTGACTGTTCTTCCTCGTTTTTTTTCTTTTTTTTTTTTTTTTAAAGAAGGAGCCCTTCTGCTTTGGCAGAGTGCAATATATTCAGAGAGCTTTACAAAACAAAGCTTTCAGCTCTGAGTCAGCAACAAACTCATCTTTGTTCGCATGGTTCTATTAAGGAAAGAAGGCCAATTTTCTGCAGGTTTCTATGGCTGACTTCACAAAGGCATCTCTCTCTGTGCAAGCGCTCTGGCAGGAACCGCCGACTCTGAGATCATCGTTTTCCGTAATGACCAGCTGCAAGGATGGGAGAAAGAAAATCATAAACTGGTTTATAGAGTGATTTTCCTAAGGAGCCTGAAATATAGATGCATTCACTGGGAGACACGAAATAAAGGCAACTCACTAGTTGCATTCCCATGTTCAGGCGAAGGTCTCCTCCACATTTTCCTTTATCTCCACGCATGCTTTGATGGGATATTCAGGTCATTTGTCTTGAGGAGGAAGTGAAGCTCATTTGCATTTCCCTGGGTTTCCTAGGGAATTCCCAGGAATTCTTGCCCTTCCTTCGATGGGGTTTTCTTGTGTTTGGCATCACATTTAATTATAATCTCACAGTGTATCTCCAGGTATTGAACTTTTGTTTACCCCTGGAGCTAGAGCTGGCTTCCCAGGTGGCACTAGTGGTAAAGAACCTGCCTACCAATGCAGGAGACACAGTAAACTCGGGTTTGATCCCTCTGTAGGAAAGATTCCCTGGAGAAGGAAATGGCAACCCACTCCAGCATTCTTGTCTGAGAACCCCATGAACAGAGGATCCCAGTGGGCTACAGTTCATGGGGTGCAAAGAGTCAGATATGGCTGAAGTGACTTAGGATGCACGAAGAATTAGAGCACTGTTAAAATCTCCAGTTGGCCCACAAGGAATATGGTAAGATTCAAAATAAACATAATAGTCTCAGACTGCTGAATCAAGGTTTTTCAAAACCATCAACATAATCCTACTTGTCATGAGGTTTAACAGAGTTTGCAGATATGGAATTGTGTTAGTGCTGCTTCCTTAAAAGTGTTCTAGGATGACTTTATACATATTTGGATTTCAAAGAACATTTCCAGATTTAAAAAATTTGAGTGGGAAAATGCTGGTCTTAACAAAATGAAACTTCTCTTTACTGAAGTGTTAGCATATTAAATATACTAACACACACTCATTTTCTAAGAAAAACCCCTTTCCCCTACCCTCATTCCCATGGAAATATCAGCTTATAATAGTACTCCAAAGATCTCAGGAGTTCCCAGATGGTCCATTGATAAAGAATCCACCTGCCAATGCAGGAGACACAGGAGACTGGGCTTTGATCCCTGGGTGGGGAAGATCCTCTGGAGGAGGAAATGGCCTGGGAAATCCCATGGTCTGAGGAACCTGCTGGGCTATAGACCATGGGATCGCAAAGAGTCAGACATGGCTGAGCAACTGAGCATACATGCACACATGCCAAAGATCCCACTTTGGGGGAAATAAGTGCTGACCAAATCCAGTGGGTTGATTGACAACCAAAGGCTTCCAGAGCTTAGTCTATCCCAACGAAGTCTGCAAGAGGAGTTTGAGGCATTTGTTTAATATGAGTATATCAAATATTTATAGTCAGATGTTATCTGAAACTAGCTATTCAGAAATCAACTACAGTGTGAAATAAGAGAGCACTGGACCTTTTTTCCTTCCAGATGCTATCTTTTCACAGGCAGAGTCTTAGGAGATGTCTATTGGTTTATAGATATACTGGTTGTATGACTTCCCTGGCTCTAGGTTGTAGAAAAAGAGCTTTAATGAAATGCAGTAGAGAAGCTGGGGCTGCGTAAGTACCTGGAAACCTTGCCGGTCCCATGTTGTTCCTTCTCAATTCATGGCTACCATTAAAGATTCTAGAAAACGTATTATCACCATATGAAAGTATGCTGTATTTTTTTTGTCATTATATGAGAATGACTAGCAAAGACTTTTTAAATTCTTCTTTTTAATTATTTCAAATGAGAACTATTTATGGAGTGCTTACTATACAGGTACAGTTTACAGTACTTGTATACTTATTGTACCAGGTACAGTATAAATTAAACAAACACCATCCTTGCTTTTCTGGAGCATACTAGCTAGAAAAGAGAAATGCATGTTTTATAATTCTAGTTATGTGATGATTTTTTGTTGTTGTTCATTTTCCAGAAAGGATTTCTGTGCATTTAAAACTATGTGGGTAGGGCAAAAATTACTGATATTTTGAAAGAATGTGGTTAGTCACTCTCAGTCGTGTCCAACTCTGCGACCCCATGGACTATAACCCACAGGCTCCTCTGTCCATGGACTTCTCCCAGCAAGAGTACTAGAGTGGGTTACCATTCCCTTCTCCCGGGGTTCTTCCCAACCCAGGAATTGAACCCAGGTCTCCTGCATTGCAGACAGATTCTTTACCATCTAAACCACTAGGGAAGCCTCCTGGTGGATTCATCCTGAAACTTGCCTGACTTAGAGGGGTCATCCTCATGGGCATCAGACCTACACTGTGTTGTTGCAAACACCTTGCTTTCAGCATGATTCTATTTTGGGTTAGAAGTTCAAGATGGAGGGGCTGGGCCTTCTGAACTCCTGAACGACTGTCTCTTTTTTCTGTGACTCATGAGTCACGGTTCAGAGGAGAATATAATCAGTGTGTCAGCTGTAAAAAAATGAAGCTGAATTCTGCCTTGGAATCCCTGAAACAAGTCTAAACTTACCTCAAGTCAGAAAATAAGTCCTCAAAGGACATATCTTAGAGCCTGATAAACTACCGTGCGTAAAGGATCTTTCTGCACTCTTGAAACAAGTTGGGACCTGGTTAAATGGTGTTTTTGTTTTGAAAGAGGGAAAGATAATGGCTGAATTCTGAAACAAGACCTTGATAGGGAAGCTGCAATAGAATGGTTTTAAGAAGTCATAAGACTTGCAAAGGTCATGAGTGCGTGCTAAGTTGCTTTAGTCATGTGTGACTTTGCCCCCATATGGACTGTCGTCTGCCAGGCTCCTCTGTCCATGGGACTCTCCAGGCGAGAATACTGGAGTGGGTTGCCATGCCCTTTTCCAGGGGATCTTCCTGACGCAGGGATTGAACCTGGCACTGGGGAAGCCCCACAAAAGTCATAATCTACATGAATTAAATGTAGCCACCACATAGGGAGAAATATTACTGAATTGAGTGGTATAAACTTTGAGCCAAGAAAATTATATTAATCAATTCAGAATGCAACTAGAATATATATCATCTTAGATTCTAACTCCTGAGAGAATGTACTTTAATGTATATTTCTTCATCTTCTTCTATTGTTTAAATAAACCAGTCATTTGTATAATGTCTACTGTAACTTTTAAGGTTTGTCTCTGCTGTCTTTTGGGCTTCCCACATGGGGCTAGTGGTAAAGAATCCTTCTGACAGTGCAGAAGACACAAGAGATGTAGGTTTGATCCCTGGGTTGGGAAGATTCCCTGCAGGAGGAAATGGCAACTATTTCCAGTATTTTTGCCTGGGAAATCCCATGGACGAAGGAGTCTGGCAGACTCCAGTTCATGGGGTCACAAAGAGTCAGACATGACTGAGTGACTGAACACATTTACTAAGCACTGAAGATAAATGTTTAAAAAGAAAAGAATACTCTTATATGTTACTTAAAAAAACATTGTTTATATATATAATAAGAAAAATCATTATTTATATACATATCAAAATGATGTATATTTTATATTATGTATTATATCAAGTAGAGACTATTTCTTCTCTTTAACTTTTACAACTTTATTCTACCCACTTACTATATATCAAGTGTTAACAATTACTTATGCCACACAAATGACTTTTCCTCCCTTACTTTCCAATCTCCTTACATTTCTGCACAAGCTATACTGTCAATTGTTTGAAGGATTTTAAATGGGTCAAAAATAAACGTGACTATAAAAATATGAAATCTAAAAAAAAAAAGAAATCTTTATATCATTGTCAACAAATATTCTTCAAAATCAAATAAATAATACACCATTTAATTACTGAAAGAGGAAAGGCTGTTAAAATGTTGAAGATTGCAGCAACTCATTCTGCTTAACTAAATTTGACAAATTTAGTTAAGTAAATTTGCAGAGTAAATCTTGAGTAAATTGCAGATTCATTCATTCATTCCCTTCTATTTTATGTGCGTGATATGTTTGTACGTGTGTGTGAGAGAGAGAATCTAGTACTTGTCAAGACGTGTACTACCAGCTGGATGTACAGCAGTAAATGAAACAGACAGATAGAGGTGCCTGACTTTGTGGAATTTAATTCTGATGGAGGGAAAGCTGTGATAAAAGGCAAGGCTGTGCTGTTTCAGAAATGTGCTGTGAAGAGAACTGAAGGAGTGTAAGGGCAGAGAGGACCATGGACAAAAAGTGTTTGATGTGTTGAAGAAAGATGGCCTCTCTGATGAGGCCACACTTGAGAACAGACTTTAGTTAAGTCTGGAGCCAAGATTTCCCCAGAGATTTCAGCTCTTTGGGAAAGAGCATTCTAGAGAGAAGGACCTGTAAGTGTAAAGGCTCTGAGGCAAAGCACATCAATTATGGTTAAGTATACAAAATGCAGCCCACAGGAGTGGGGGGTGTGGTAGATGTATTAACTGAACTAGGAGGCAGCTCACACCTGACATACATGGGACCAAGGGCAAAAACCAATGGAGACCTCGGCTTCAGTGTCTAAATAGTTAAAAGTTACAAATCAAGCCAATATGCTCTTAAATTAAATATGTTCTCCTTCCCTTCTTTAACCTTTATAACACCCAGGGGACCAGATGTAAATGTAAAATTCTTGGACTCATGATTCTAGGTTGATGAATAGGAAGTTGTCCCTGATCCTGGTCTGCCCCCTTGCTTTCCACCTTCAGTCCCGTTCTGTAGTGCGAGTGACTATACATATATATGGATATCCCAGATCATTTTATCCAAGATCCACGTGGATTTGGCCCTTCCAACAGCTGCCTCTTGGTTACCTCTTGGGTCTAGAGTGTGCACAGCTGCAGTAAGGCCTGTCCTTAGAGAATCGGATCGTATGGAATAGATTGCGGCCCTGGAAACAGGCTGCAGACATCTGGGCAGGGAGTATTGGAGAACCAGGGCATGTTCTATAAGTAGGCTGTCGACTCCAGTTGTGCATATTCCAGTGATCTGTAGACTGCTCATCTGGTGGCACGTGTGTGGTGCAGTTGGGGAGAGGTGAGGACTGGGCCTTGAAAAGCACTTGCTTCAGCCTGACTTCTAAGAGTAGTACCAGCAGGCTTTGTAGATCTTGGTAAAGATTTGGCTCTTAATGAACACAAATGGGAAGACATGGAAGTGTTTTGATTTGCATTTTCAGTCTCACTTTGACCACTTGTATGTAGAGTACCCTGGAATAGAACAAGAATGAAAGGAAGGAGCCCAGTTAAGAGGCTGTTGTATTAGATGTCCATTCACAGATGAATGGATAAAGAAGATGTGATACATATATACAGTGGAATATTATTTAGCTACAAAAGGAACAAATTTGAGTCAACTGAAGTGAGGTGGATGAACCTAGAGCCTGTTATACAGAATGAAGTAACTCAGAAAGAAAAAAACAAATAATGTATATTAACCCATATATATGGAATCTAGAAAAATGGAACCAATAAACGTATTTGCAAGGCAAGAATAGGATGTGGATGTAAATCATAGACTTGTGGACACAGTGGGGGAAGAAGAGGGTGAGATGAATTGAGAGAGCAGCATTGACATGCAAACATCCTTGAATCTCTGGAAGATGGTCTTTAGCATAGACCTCAAGATTAAGAGTCTCTGGATCTACCCAGAAGCAGTCTTCTGAAGGATATTGTTTCATCTCAAGATCATCAGACTGAGCAGACGACTAGGTGATCTATATGCATCTATCTCTATTATCTATAGATAGCTTCTATCCAAGATCCACAATGAAAGATTGTGGATTGTAATGCTTTAATCTTATTATTTTGTTATTTTTCTAGATATTTTATTTCTTCTTTTGCTGAATTAAGACAATTTTTTTTTAAGTATTATTTTATTAGTTGGAGGCCAAAGACTATTTTTTTAAAGATTTTTTTTAATGTGGACCACTTTTAAAATCATTTATTGAAATCATTACAATATTGTTTGTGTGTTACATTTTTGATTTTTGGCCACAAAGCATGTAGGATCTACCTCCCAAGGAGTGAACTTGCACCCTCCCCACACATTAGAAGGCAAAGTCTTAACCACTGGGCCAACAGGGAAATCCCAAGACTGTTTTTAACTATGTTTTTTAAAGAACCCTATTCACAATTTTAATGTTTGCTTTCTTAGTCACTCCATTGTATGGCTCCCATGCATGACTACAATTTACTAGTATACTAAAGCATATAACTAAAGCAGAAAACATGTCTTCCTTTGGGAGCCATCGAGCTTTTCTTGGTACCAATGCCTTATAATAAATCCATTGGTTGCCTGGGTAACTAACTGTATTGACTGTTAACTAACATTGTAGATTGAAAAAGCCCACAGCAGACCAGACTGTGGGAAATCTGAAACCCCATATCATATTGTACTTAGAAAAGGAGGTTCCTGTCTTCACTGAAACAACATTCAGTGATCTTTTGTTGGGTCTCACTTTTGAAATGGAGCTTACACAAAAAGTAGAATTGAGAAGAAGATTACAGTACAAGTGGTATATATTTGAAGGCCAACTAACTTTGAAAAATCTAAGAAAGAAATGCTGTTTTTCTTCGGACTTAAATCTGCTTATGTGTCTTGATACTGTAAACTTCATTGACTGGTGCTGAACCATTCTTGACAAGTGATACCAAGATTTACAATACTGTTTAACAATCCACAAGGGTGGATTGTCCAAAACATATTACTTACTGGCTTCCAATGGCTGGTATTGGATTTGTGTACAAAAGATCACTGATTTATACTTGCCAACTGGACAGGAACTTGTTATATTGGTAATCTGATTCCTATCTTCAGGATAGTTTTCGTCCCAGGGACCATTTTGGACCATCTAATTTTCCTTTTAGAAAAAGTCTACCAGGTGCTTTAGAATAGGCTTGGGGAGTAGGAAGAATCCTACATGCCACGGTTCACCAACTAACAAAAGAGCTGGAAAGTGCCACCTAGAGAAGTGTTACTTGAGAAACTCATGACATTGGACAGGTGCTGGTTCAGAGCAGAACTTCTTTAGATATAATACTGACTGCTTAAGAGGGGTATGTGTTGTTTCAGGGGAAGAATTGTGCTTCCCTTCTTGCAGACTTCTTTAGTGTCTTTAACATCACCAAAAAGATTTGAGAGGGAAAAATCCATAAGATAATCTGTTTGGTTAATAAACCAAACTGGTATGAGACTCTTTGGCTTGAGGGTGTGATCTATTCTAATTTGGATGTCTTGATTCCTGGTTGACAAGTGAATTACAAACTCTAGTCATAACTCTTCTCTCAGTATGTCTGGTTGCAGTGTTCAGATATGTGATCTCCAGATTATTTGAACATTGCTGTGTAGCCACTGTGCCACTGAATGATTCAACAAATGACCATCCAACAAAAAGAATAGGAAAACATGACATTGTGGAGGCTAAAGCCACCATTTCTGGATACATGGTACATGATCATGACAAGTCATCAGATGACAGTTAGAATTGACCACATCACCATGTTAATGGATGCTCTCTTATAGCCCACGCTGAAGAATGACTACACGACAAGACAGTGAGAACTGAAACCCTCCGCATGCATTCTGCTTATGGTCTCTATAATGATGACTTTTATTATTTGGCTAGCTTCATTAATAAGGCTTTATTGCTCTTTATCAACATGAGTTTAATATTCCAGGAAACTCTTGTCTAGAAAAAGAAAAGATGAAAATAATTTTGTTTACTCCCAGGGCTTCCTAAAAGAAAAAAAATTATGGGATTTCCTTGGTAGTCCAGTGGTTAAGATTTCATGCTTCCAGTGCAGGGGATGCAAGTTTGATCTCTGGTCAGGGAACTAAGATCTGAAATGCCAGGTGGTGTGGCCAAAGATAAAAAAGTTTTTAAACTTTTAAAAAATGTTTAAAAACCCATTTAAATAAACACCAAACTGTTCAACTGTTCAATATAGAGCTTACGACAACTCTTTACTTCCCTGAACTCTTTGTAACTCACAGTTTAAAATCTTCATCTTGCTGTGTCTGTCAGTCCTAAATTATAATGATCCTTACCAATCATAAGCCCTGCACTGAATATACACCTTGAACCAGACTCCTAGTCTTCACAAATACCGTGATTTTGCCATTTCTTTCTGAGATGTTATAAAAATCCCTCGAGATTGTGTTCTTCTTTACTGTGGTAAGAATGCAGTCAACTTTATGGTGTCCATAGGAAATCTATATTTATATCTATACATTTTTATTCTTAACCATATTAGTGGGCTAAATGTTATCCCATTGTGATTTTTTTTCCATTGTGACTTAAATTTGCACTTTTCTGATGACTATTGATATTGAGATCCTTTTCATGTACTTATTAAAACCTGAATCAATGCAATTATAAAAGTCCAAACAATTTATACCAAATAGTTTAATGGCGATTAAAATCAACAGTAATATAGAATTAAAAGCAAGAAAAATAATAGCAGCAAGTGAATCCTGTAATTTAAAAAAGGTATAATGAAGTACACAATAATAGTATACAATTCTACTATAAAACTTTAGGAATTTCACCTATCTGAAGAGATGTGCCCAGTAGGACTTTACAACATTGTAAAGCATAGCATGCCAGTTAGAATTCATAACAATGCTACATTAAAGCCCTTAGAAAATTCTTCTAACAGTAACTTTGGTTTATAAATGGCAAATAATGAACCTTTATAGCTCACTTAATAGGTTTCTATTTAGTGAGAAGGACCTTCACAGTAGTCCTTGGATCACACTTTGAATATCACTGATCTAAGCATTGGTTTCCAAAAGGAAAACCACTGTGATATTTTCTCAAAGGACAGATTTATTAATATGATTTCCATATATATACATATATATGTATATATATATATATATAAAGTAGAATTCCAAAATGCTCACTTTGGAAAAAAATATCCTAAGTTGTCTAATAACAGTATATGCTTAGAAGGTATTAGCTATTTGTATCCTATGTGTACTACTAAGAATGACATGGTTTTATATTTGTGCTGTGCTTAGTCGTTCAGTCATGTCCAACTCTTTGTGACCCCCTGGACTGCACCCTGCCAGGCTCCTCCGTCCATGGGGATTCTCCAGGCAAGAATATTGGAGTGGGTTGCTATGCTCTCCTCCAGGGGATCTTCCCAACCCTGAGATTGAACCCAGGTTTCCCACATCGCAGGCAGATTTATATTTGGAAGTTTATTCAAAAAGTGATACAAAGAAAACAATAATGACAAATGTATTATCAGTTATTACATATAGATTCTCACTATCTAACAGATAGTAAGGGATTGATCCATTCGGAAACATACCAGAATGTATCTGCCAAAGTGAGCATTATTCTCTTGGGAGGCTAGTTTTCCTGGCACATTTAGCTGCTAAATAATTAGCAATATATTTGCATAAGAGAATTTTTTTTTATTCATTAAACAGTTTCCTTAACAGTGCTGCAGGTTCTAAAGCTTGACTTCTAACGAAGACAACTGGGTATTGTTTGTTTTAAATTCACTTTAAAATTATTAAAATTGACGCAAACTAAATTTTTCTTAAAAGAAAATGTATACGAATAAACTACGACAAAAACACCCAGTAGTTTCTTAATGAGCTTCAATAGAGTTGTCCAAAATGAACTGCCAAAGACACTTTCAGGAACTAGAAACAAACCCATAGAGGCCAAACTCCCTGTCTGAAGCTTTGCCCCAGTTAGTATCCTAAAGCCTGATACAAAATATCAAAGGAAAACTTATTTTCATTATCCTTAGGAGATAATCCCCAGTACTAGCCTAGAATTGCCATTTATAGTTCACTGGGAATTCAAGATCTCCCAATTAATGGTATGTTTAAAAGTGCCATTTATGATCAGAAAACAAACTTTTGGCCTAAAACATTTTGTAAATTTGTAGATGAAAAGAAAGGTAACGTGGTTTTTGTGGGACTAGGGTATTTTATAAGCGGCCCTATGGTTTTCTAGCTAGAAGATGTAGGAAAATGTTTTGTTTCTCTTTGCTTTCTGAAATTTCTTTTTGAAATCTTCCTTGTTGGCTTCAGTAATTAGTTTGACTCGTCAGCTGCACTGCAGGTGTCCCAGAGCCAGAGGATTGGTCCAAGAACTTAGCACTCTCCACTTGCTTAGTCCAGGGAGGATGTGGCCCTGAGTGTCATGCTGATGGTGAACATGGAGAAGCTCAAGAAGATAAAGAAAGCAAACAAAAGGTTGAAACCCTTGGATGCTAGTCCGGATGAGGCAGACTGAATCTGGGGGAGCAAAAATGAGGGTTGCCTAGTTTTCATGCTGATCTCCCCTGCAGGATGGGAAATAAGAGAAAATGGTGACTGCTTTGTAGAGACCCGTATCCAATAGTCCCTGGATATCATGTTGTGCATCCTAAATATTGTCTTATTTAATAAAGATGATCCCATCATAGGAAACCCAGAAAAAGCCAGAATCTTAATTGAATAAGGCCAAGACTAGGATAGAAGAAACCATGTAAAACACTATTAAGGTTTTGTTTGTTCATTTGTTTGGTTTAACTGTGCAGAAGTAAACTGACCATCATCAGTTCAGTTCAGTTCAGTTCAGTCGTTCAGTCGCTCAGTCATGTCTGACTCTTTGTGACCCCATGGATTGCAGCACGCCAGGCCTCCCTGTCCATCCCCAACTCCCGGAGTTTACCATACAGCTTGTCAATTAAAGCTTCAGGTTACCTTACCTGTGCTCATGCTCAGTCGTGTCCTGCTCTTTGCGAACCTGTGGACCGTAGCCCGATAGGCTCCTCTGCCCATGAAATTTTCCAGGCAAGAATACTGGAGTGGAGGGCCATTTCCTACCACAGGGGATCTTCCTCATCCAGGGATCAAAACCGAGTCTCTTGTGCCTCCTGCATTGGCAGGCAGATTCTTTACCACTGTATGTATGTTAGTTGCTCAGTCGTATCCTACTCTTTGTGACCCCATGGACTGTAGCCTGCTAGGCTCCTCTGTCCGTGGAATTCTCCAGGCACGAATACTGGAGTGGGTTGGCATTCCCTTTTACTGAGGATCTTCCCACCCCAGGGATTGAAACCAGGTCTCCTGCATTGAAGGCAGATTCTTTACTGTTTGAGCCACCTGGGAAACCCAACATTTCTGGGAGTTATTGTGAGGTTTAGATAGAGGGGAGAATCCAGGTTGGTATCAGGAAGCATTTCTCTGTTTGTATTTCTGGTAAATGGCTCAAAAAAAATCTCTGAACAAAAGGACCACGCATCTGTAGTAATTTCAATGGTTGGTTTTCTTATTCTAAATAAATAATCACTTTTGTGATTATGCACAACCTCATTTTGTCTTTGCATTTCTGTATTTCTTCTAAAGGGTCTCCCAATATTGTATAAGCTTCAAGCCCAACAAAATGTGGCTCAGTCCTTGATTTTGTTTTATAGTTAGTTCACAATTTCAAACAGGCAGCTGGACACTTTCTTGACACTTTAGAAACATATATTCTGTGAGCAGTTGATTTATGAAATATCTGTAGTGTTTGCTACTCATGTCTGAGTGATCTTCTTGGAAAGACCCATCTCAGAGACAAGGTCACTAAGAGAGGAAAGGGTCTCCAACAGGAGACTGCCTTCTATCAGTTTTGTTAGAAGACTAAAGAAGTTATTTAGTCTTCTTCCAACACATAGCTATTAAGAGATGAAAAAAACCTTGTCATCATATATATTATGTATGAAAATTTAGACAGCACATAATAGGCAGCAGCTGGAGCCATTTGGATCATTGACACGTGTAGTATGTTATTATTAAATTTGGAGAGTAATTTTAATGCTTCTGAAAGCAAGAATTTCATGCCCTTGTGTACTTTGTCAACATTTTTCATGATCTAAAATGTATTTCCTCTAACAGAGGATACAAGATAACAAAAAATTCTCCTCATCATGGAGTTTATTTATGCAAGCTTTCAGCACCTAGTAGGTGTTCAATAAATATTTATTGAATGAAGAAATTATTTCAACTCTCAGATAATGACTCCTAGATATAAAGGGTATATATTTAAATGACCCAGTGATAATCAAACTTCAAAAATGACTAGTGCTGGCTCATGGATGGGAAAACAATTTTTAAGGAACTTTTCAAATTATTGATTGTATTTTTATGTTAAAAATACATATCTTTTCATTTCTAGCTGCTAGCGTTAGTTGCTAACATGTGGTAGATGCTCAATAAATGTTTGTTGAATTCATGAATGAACTCGGCATATTAAGGGTTAGTTAATCCATCTGAAATTACACATAGTTTGTTTACATTTAGGCTGACAATTTATTTGAAAAATGATATGGGATTGTCAGCAATATATAGAAGTTGCGTCTAATGACAGCTACGCATGAGACCCCCAAGGAAAATTCAAAAATAGATGAGAAGTAGAGAAAATTTTTTAGTCTCAAACCGACAATCCTGCAGTAATTATATGGTTAAAGATAGTAAGGAAGGCCAGTAATAAGCATGGTCCAGTAAAAAGGACAAAGGTGGAAATTTGAGGTTGTGGAAAAAAAAAAGAAGCACTTAAGGGGGATGATTAAGATATATGCAGGAAGTGATGGTTTACTTGATAAAGCTAAAGCAATTGTGTGTTAAAGAGTAATGAGATGTTTGTTTACAAAATTTGGGTACTATGGGCACTGTTGATGAAGGGCCTTAGATGCCAGCCTCAGGGATTTAGATGAAATGCCAGGCAAGAGAAAGTGATTCTAAGAGACTGGCATGATGAAAATAGTGTTTGAGGAAGATAATCCTGGCAGCTGTGTGCAGGATAGAATGACAGGCTCTGAGGCTAAAGATTTAGCAGATAACTGAGGGCTTCACAGTAATCCTAGTAAGAAGATGAAGTTCTGCTCTTGGGAGGTTTCTAGAGAAAAGAAAAGGAAAATAGAAATGCACAAAGTGGGGCGGGGCCAACATTTGATTGAGTAGGGGAGACTTAGGATGCCAGTTAAATGGTGGGGTCATTTGACTGGGTTTAAGACTTACTTACATGTCACGGACTTCACGAGACATGCTGTCTGACATAGCTGATGGAAAAGTATGAAATGCTGAGAAGGGAACTGTAAACTTTGGGAATTACCAACATGCGTATGGTAGCTGAACCTGCACAAATGGGTAAATAGAATATACAGAAAGAAGAGAAAAAAAAATCAAAGTAAGCTTAATGAGTTAAGAATAGGAAAGGAGGGACTTCCCTGATGTCCAGTGATTTAAGACTCCATGCTTCCCGTGCAGGGGGCATGGGCTCAATCCCTGATCAGGGAACTAATATCCCAAATGCTGCATGACCCAAAAAAAAGAGAGAGGAGGGGGAAAGGGGAGGGGAAGGGGAGGGCAAAGGAGATGGGAAAGAGGAAAACCACAGTTGAAGAAATAGGAAGGTCATGTTTTATGAGGAGAAGGAAAATTCCAAAGAAACAGTGACCACTGGGACATCTATAGTCAAGGATACTGAAAACAAAGTTGGAGATGTGAATACTTAGGGGGGATATTCATTCATCTGGGGGAAGAGGAGGGAGAAGAAATTGTTTCCTTCTTTTTAAACAACTTTTCCATAATTACCCGGAAAAATATGAGAACGGACATTGTATTACCAATGCTTTCAAAAAGATTAATACAAGTTTTAACATAAAGGATTACGTCCTGATGTACAGACTCGATTCAATGTTGCTGCTGAAAGCTATGAAGTGAAAAAATTAGATGATTTTAATCCTCACAGCTGAAGATAAGCAGTTCAAACCAACTCCTAAATGGAAGAATTAGACATACTTTTAACTTTAGGGTGGATGAGTCATATTTTAAGAGTTCTTTGCTGGACTATTCTTAGTGACTGGATGCAGAGGCTGGTGAATATGTTTCTGTTCTCGCTTAGTCTTCAAAGCACTGGAAATAGAAAGGAGTGAAGAATTTAACCTTGTGGAAAACATTAACAAATGCTTATTTCTAAGCTTACTGAAAATCTGTGAGAGATGTGAAAACAAGTCAAAAGTTGAAAGGAAATTGAGATGTGTACTCCTGTCTCTATGACTGTGATATTTACCAAGGGAGTGAAACAAAAATGGACTTCTCTTTTAAAAGATAAAGGTCTATATGTATTTGATAGCACACAGTAAATTATACCTAAGTACATTTTGTGATACATGGTAAAACATGATTTCCTATTAAAATGAGTCTATGTGGTCAGTTTTCTTGTGCTGTGTGCTTCAGTCATGTCTGACTCTGTGACTATTCTTATTGGTAATGTAAGGCTGGCAAGGCTGAAAGTTATTTATAGTTAATTCTTTGCAGTACCATTGTCAAATATGTATGTGATTGTGCTCATTGCTTATATAGGTAACTGGTTTATTAGGCAGGTTCATCCTGGTAGCGTATAAAGTGAAGTGAAGTGAAAGGTGCTCAGTTGTGTCCGACTCTTTGTGACCCCATAGACTATACAGTCCATGGAATTCTCCAGGCCAGAATTCTGGAGTGGGTAGCCTTCCCTTCTCCAGGGGATCTTCCCAACCCAGGGATTGAACCCGGGTCTCCCGCATTGCAGGCAGATTCTTTACCAACTGAGCCTCCAGGGAAGCCCAAGAATATTGGAGTAGATAACCTATCCCAGCAGCTCTTCCTGACCCAGGCATTGAATTGGGTTCTCCTGCATTGCAGGCAGATTTTTTACCAGCTGAGCTACCACGGGTATAAGTATGAAATAAACTTATTTTTTTCCAATTGCTACTTTCAACTATGCTCTGTTAAGTCATTCTTTCCAAAGTTCAAAAAATTATCTTAGATTGTTTCCATAGCTTAAAATTTTTTAAAAATTGGGCTATAGCTGCTTTACAATGTTGTGTTAGTTTCTGGTGTACAATGAAGTGAATCAGCTTTAAGTATGCATATATCCTCTCCCTCTTGGACCTTCCCCCCACCCGCTTATCCCAGCCCTCTAGGTCACCATGGAGCCCCAAAGTGAACTCCCTGCCCTGTACAGTAGTTTCCCAGTAGCTGTTTTACTCATGGCAGTGTATATATGTCAGCCTTTCATCCATTCCAATATTGAAAAATTGATTCCATTCTGGGATGACATAGGTTCAACTACATGCCAAATTAGCACGGTTTCCCTCTGTGTCCTGTGCTTGTTTAAAGGTCTGAGGAGACTGCACTGTGAAGTTACTTATGGGTCCTGTTCTTTCATTTCTTCTCCCTTTCTAATTCTATCTGCTCCTTTTCTGGGTTTACCTTTCTCCTCTTACAGCAGAGCCTAGGAAGAGAAATATGAAACAGGTCAAATGTTTACACCTGCATTCCAAAGCTGGCTTTCTTATCTGGGATGCAAGTATGAATGATTAAAGAGCTCTACTCAGATTCTCACTCTAGGGTACCTCCCATATTCTCTTGTTGCCGTACTCCTGTTGTTTGTGATATTAGTAAGGCAACTCCAGCATGAATATTCTACAGTTTCTATCTGGGTAAATAGAGCCTCTTTACTACTGTCTGTCACCAGTTCAGTTGTTTTAACCAGGTAGACACAGAAGGCATATCCCCAGCAGTGTTGTCCACGGGAAATTAGGTACAGTTTCTCCTCTGTGTAGGTAACCCCAAATTCAAAAGAATTGTCTTCACTTGACTTGTGGTTGCTCAAGGGATGGAATCACCATCTTTTCCCTTTTGCCTTTCAGGCAAGTGATGACGATAGCTCCCCGCCTACTCTAGCCAGCACCCTAGGTCCTTAATCATCACCTGTTGGTTGGCTTCTTTTTACAACTGTCCACATCCTTGTGCATTGTTCTTTTACTAAACTCTCTTCAATAATCTATTAGAATATGTCTTGCGTTTACTCTGACTAAAATGAATGATAAACACAATCTCTACAACTGCATACCATGTATGTTTTAAGGTGAAAATGTGACTCACTCATATTGTCTTATGAGCTATTCATATCCAAATTTACTAGAGCGAGAGAGAGAACTTTGGGATATGCTAATTTGAATTAAATCTCAGTTCTGATATACACAGACTCATTTGTAAAGTAAGTATATACAATCCTGCTTCATGAAGCTGATGTGAATATTCATAGAGTTGAAGATTTAGTGAGATAAAGGTGATAAAGGATACCACCCACATAGGTTATATTAAATATTCGTTCAGCATCTACTTGATGCCAGGCACTATGTTCTTCCTATACTGTAAAATGTTTTATAAATACAAGTTAATGTAACTCAGTCTGATAGAGGAGAAAATCTTGAAGCCGTGAAAGCGCCCTTGTTTGTGTGGAATGAGGAAGACCAGACTGGAGAAAATATCACTGGCTCTTTCTAGTGTCCTTCATTTGATTCTCTTACTGTAGCATCAGTGTCATCATAGATACCCAGTTTTTAACCCTCTACTAATGAAATTTAGGAAAGCAAAATGTTTTAAAATATTGAAATTGCCTGGGAATTACTTTATATATGAGTGTAAAAAAAGTGAAGGGAAAAAGTATCAAGACAGTGCTACAATTACTAAGTGGAAATACAACAATAAAATTGAGTCCCCCTAATTTAAAACTTTTAAAGTAAATTTCAAATGCTTGTAAATAATATATGAGTAGATTTTATTTCAAAAAACTTTGCTTAAAGAAGGAATGTTGTGCTAGGCATTAGCAAGTTTGGAATTTGGATTTATTTCTGCCATTGATTGGCTATTGACCTTGGACAATAATTTAACTCTTAGAGGTATTATTTCTAGTTCTGTGGTTCAATTAAAATACTATTAACATAAATTTATAAGTAACATGGTTAGTATTCCCCAAATTAGTGATTCAGCACAGTTGAGAAAAATATGTTAGACTCCTATTATGTCAAAATCCCGCTGCTAGGTACCCCTGTGGGAAGATAACTGAACAAAGATCTCGACCTGACCTCAGTGAGATAGAGGGAGTTAAATGGCAATGGCAGTAAGAACTACGTACATTCTGTAGCCAAGATTAATAAAGTATTTAATGAAAATACCAGATGACACTGAAGAGTAGACAGTTTTTATAAATCAGAATTCTAACTGAAAATTGTCTTCAAGAGAAATCTTGCATTAAAAAAAAATAATAGTTCTCAAAAGTATTTGCATCTTTTTTTGTGGGGATGAAAAGAAAATACTAAACTTCAAAATTACTGAAAAAAATTGATATCAAGTGAAAATGAATATTTGTTTTTCTTTTAGTAGATTTTGGCCTATTGCCTAACAAGACCACTAACTCATTAAAATAGTGCTTTAGAGTCAACACCAAAGTGAAGGCTTCTGTTTTCCCTATTCAACATTTCATCAAGGATCCCACCTCTGCACAAATACAGGGGAAAACACAGTTTCTGCACAGTCACCTGATAAATTTGGTGATATGCTAAGATCTGTAATGATGATGATGATGATAGTAACCTTTTAAAATTTTTAAATTACTGTGCCATTGTGATAGGACTCTGAATATACGTTGTAACCAGTGGTGTCAGGGGTTCTATACCACAGTCATCTGTATTCTTATACATTCAAATGTGTGATGAAATTTCAATGTTTAGAAGTTTCTAAATCCCAGAAGAGAAAATGATTCTTTAACTATGGGAATTCTTTAAAGCTCCATTTATATGGGTCAAGTATATGATGTGACTGTATGATACATATATTTATAGACTAATCTCTTGGAGTTGCAACTCAGTTTTGTTTCTTTAACTATGGGAATTCTTTAAAGCTCCATTTATATGGGTCAAGTATATGATGTGACTGTATGATACATATATTTATAGATTAATTTCTTGGAGTTGCAACTCAGTTTTGTTATTACCGGTGTTTCTAAAGTCATAGATATATTTATTCTATATCTGGAATTAAGTTATAATTTTATCAGGGAAGCTATCTACTTTAAGGAAATATATGAAGTACCCTGTGTAAAGTGAATAACAATGTATAATTTAATTTTGACTAATGAATATTTTTATACATTACTTTTTGTTTAAAACAAGGGCACACTGGCATGGTCATTAAATTTCAAGGTCTTAAAAATCTCTGATAAGGAGTTTCTCCTTTGATATATAGGCCTGGGCAAAAGTGATAGTGAGGGGATTTCCCTGGTGGTGCAGTCGTTAAGACTGCGCTCTCACTGCAGGGGCACAGGTTCTATCCCTGGTCAGGGAACTAAGATCCCACACGATGCATGGAATTTGTTGTTGCTGTTCGGTTGCTCAGTCATGTCTAACTCTTTGCGACGCCATGGACTGCAGCATGCCAGGCTTTCCTGTTCTTCGCCATCTCCCAGAGCTTGCTCAAACTCATGTCCATTGAGTTGGTGATGCCATCCAGTTACCCATCCTCTGTCACCCTCTTCTCCTCTGCCTTCAGTCTTTCCTAGCATCAGGGTCTTTTCTAATGTGTCCTCTCTTTGCATCACGTGGCCAAAGTATTGAAGCTTCAGTTTCAGCATCAGTCCTACCAATGAATATTCAGGATTGATATTCTTTAGGATTGACTGGTTTGATCTCCTTGCAGTCCAAGGGACTCTCAAGAGTCTTCTCTAACACCACAGTTTAAAAGCATCAGTTCTTCAGCACTCAACCTTCTTTATGGTCCAACTCTTACATCCATACATGACTACTGGAAAAAACCATAGTTTTGACTATACGGACCTTTGTTGGCAAAGTAATGCTCAGCATGGCCAAAAATAAAATTTTAACAGTGGTAGTGGGGTGTGTGTTTGCATATGTGTGTGTTTTGGAGGGGCAGTAATTAACAGCTTTCCCTTTTCCATCTGGGAAAGAACATATGGGTTTTGCCATCTCATCTTGTTTCCCTCTCCTGCCCTCAAAAAAGAGAAGAGCGCGGGTGCATTCTCCTGAGTAAAGTTGTCATGCTGCTGCTAAGTTGCTTCAGTCGTGTCCGACCCTGTGCAACCCCATAGACAGAAGCCCACCAGGCTCCCCCGTCCCCGAGATTCTCCAGGCAAGAGTACTGGTGTGAGTTACCATTTCCTTCTCCAATGCATGAAAGTTGTCATAGAGAATGGCTAATTGCATTTCCCCAGAGGGATGAGTAGGTGGAGAGAATTGTGATGTGCTGGGAGGATAGCAAGAGCAAGGCTTGTGGTGAAGAAGCTAGAAATGATCTAGGAAAGTAGATTGTAGAAAAGAGAGTTCTTTTGTACTAAGGCTATAAGAGGAATCTAGGCATTTCAAGGTGTTAAAAAAGAGAGGATTCTAATTAGCATTGCACAAATTGCATGATGCATTGCATAAATGTTTTTAAAATATGCAACAAATGATTGTTTATATTGGGCTATGCTGTACTAAAGCAAAATGGGTCATGAAAACAATCATCTATGTAAGATATATTCTCTTATAAGTCGGGGAGGTTACTTGATGTTTATGGTATACAGTGTTTTTTTGTCACTCAGTCATGTCTGACTCTTTGTGACCCTATGGACTGTAACCTGCTTAGGCTTCTTGTTCAATGGAGTTCTCCAGGCAAGAATACTGGAGTGGGTTATCATTTCCTTCTCCAGGAAATGGTTACCATTTCCTAATCATAAAGAACCTTGCACCATTTAAACTTGCCACAAGTGTGGCTTAATTCCAACCTCTCGGTAGATCACGAACCGCTTTAGAACCCACAGACTCCTCTGAAATCCCCACTCAGTGCTATCCTTTCCACGTTTTTAAAAAATAATTATTAATTTTCTCTAGAATATATTTTCCCTGCCTGTGAAAGATGTAAACCACTAAAATTATAAAAACTGCCACAGATATAGGACATTCATAAAATTCAGTGCTGCAAATATGTGGGGAAATTTGCAGACTATCTGGAAAATAGAGGATTTGAATGATGGATAAACAAAGTTTTAAAATGGTACAAATCTTTTGCATAACAATCAGATTCTCGAAATTTATCCTAAGGAAATATTCAAGTATGAACTTAAATATTCTACAATAACCAAGATGCTCTGTGATTATTACTAGTAAGAAAAACTTATGACAGGAAACAAGTAACAGATTAACAAATGTATTAGAAATATGTGTGTATATATATGTATATATACACAGTAGAATTCAGTCATTTAAAAGTATATTACAGGTAATTTTGCAATTTTTTGTATGTAAATAAGACATGAATAAGTAAAGTGATAGATGGCATAGAGATAGAGTAAAAAGTTAAAGGCCTAGATTGCTATTTTCAGTAATTGTGTTCTAGATAATAATGGCCAACCTTCCCACTAGAGGCATCTATGAAGCCAGCAAAACATGTCTTACAAGACTTTAAAAGTATGAAAATATTATCAAGATGGTAAATCAGCCTCAATATGGTTCATAAAGAAAGCACACCAAAGTGTGAAATAAAAAGAAATGTACTGACATAAGGTAATTTCTGAGTTTGAGTTTCATACTGAAAGAAAAAGTCCTCCAAAGTAGAGGCATAAAAAAGACAATTTTAAGAGAAGTTCTAAAAATCTACTTTGGGCGAGGAAAAATTATCCCAGATGGAAGTCAGAAGTCTAAGAAGGAAATTAAACAATAATAATGGCAAATTGACTATAAGTAAAAGTAATGATGATCTGATGATTATTAACATAGAACTAAAATAAGTTTTAAAATAGCAATGAGTAAAGAGGAGAATAAATGATAATTACTGTAAGGAATATGTTCAAGGAATTTGTAAAAGAATTAATTTTAAGGTATTTATAAGTTCAGTTCAGTTGCTCAGTTGTGTCCAGTTCTTTGCAACCCCATGGAGTGCAGCACATCAGGCTTCCCTGTCCATCACTATAAACTAAAAGAACAGGAACTGCATATATAACTCCCCAAGAGAGAATAAATTTAAATATTAAAACTTTATTTTAAAAATGTAAGAAATGAAAAGTAGAAAGAACTGTGATAAATGGAAAACACAAATTAAGTTAGTAGACTTGAAGTCACATAATATACACTTCGTTAAATGAAAGAAGACTGAATGCTCCTGTGAAGAGATTAACGTTGTCTGACTATATAATTTTTAAAAATACAAGTATTAGGTTAAATCTTATTAAATTGCCAACAATGATAATTTTTGACCATGGGAATTATAGTTTCATATGATTCAAGCTAACAATGTTATTTGGAAGAGACAAATATAAACTAGGAGGGTAGAGAAACATTGAAATTAAAGAAATGGAAAAAATACCTGCACAAACACTAACCAAAATAAAGTTGATTTATCTACGTTAATATCAGAAAATAAGATGAAAAATAGAAAGCATTAGCAGAGATAAAGAGTCATATAATGATCAAAGTTTCATTTCAGTAAGATACTATAATTTATAATTTTTAAGCATCTAAATACAGTAGTCTCAAAATATAGAAAACCAATAATGGACAACAATACAAAAAGAAATTGACAAATCTACAATCATAATAAGTTAGTTTAGTGTGAATTTCTCAGTGAATAAAAACAAGATAAAGGAAAAGTCAGTAAAGAATTCTTGTGCTAAATTTTTTTTGATTTGAGCAATAGAATTAGCAAACAAACTAAGGATGGATATAGAACATTGTATTTAACAATTTCTATATAAACACTAGTGGTGAAAATGGAAAAAAAGGATTAATGAATTTGAAAGAGATCAATACAAAGAAAGTTAAAAAAAACAACAACCAAAAAACAGCTGGCACATAACACCAGAAACAACCTCAAAGGATATACAAATAATAGAACATAAAATATACTATAAATGTAGAATACACAAATAGTCATAGCATATATTAATAAAACTCCAGAAAAATATTTACCAAGAAGTTAACAGATTAACAACAGTTAATAAATATTGTTTAACTTCCCTTTCTTTTTCTGTGTTGTCAAATCTCAGTAAATATTTAAATGCTTTTTATAAATAACTTATTTTTCATCCATCAAAATAAGGAGAGAATATTCTAATAATTAAAGTGAAACACTATTTTCCAATGTGAGGCAGAAGTAATCTGTACAAAATCATCTCAGTTTTCTATTTTAAAAAGATTACCATGCTCTATGCCAGACCTGTAATCAGAATATTTGGAGGATATGCCTGGAAACCTGCAGGTTATCTTTTAGCATTCAAGTTAGAGACCCATTGAAATAGAAGGAAAGTGAAGTCGGTCTAATACAGGAAAGCTCGCAGTAATCTCAATGATCGACAGTTATAATAAATGCCAGATAGATTTCCTTCTCTGTAATCAACTTGATATGGCAGGATGAGTCAACTGTGGATATAGACTCTCTTATTTTACCGTCATATTCACATTAGAGCTTGGTTTTGTGATTTGAGAAATAGAACCCCTTAATGGAATTAATTTTGACATTCACAAATACTGGTGATTCACTTAGCTTTACCTTATATACTTCTGAAGTCAAATTTCAAAAGGTTATTTTGTTATTATTTCAAGCATAAAAGGTTCAAGTCCTTAAATGCACTTGGTTCAGATATACCTGTATATTCCTGCATGTACCTAGCTAAAGACTAAATATGCTTTTAAGTGAGTTGGGGAGTGGATAGAAGTTTGAACAGAGGCTCTAAAGAATAGGCACTAAATAAATTATGTCTTCAATTCTTTAAAAAAAAGTCCTCAGCAATTTGAGAAATGTCTGTGAAGTTAGATTTCCTTTCATCCCCTACTAAGGAAACTTACTCACAGTCCAAATGGTTAATAACTTTTATTCTGCTAGAATTTTATATAATTCAAGTGAATAGAGTCAGACTCAAATATAGGTGGTGAGACCACCCACAAAGCAGTTTAGCAATATAGTAAGAACACTAGTACTGAAATCACGCCTGGGTTCAGTCTTAGTTCCTACACTTATTTGTGTGATATTGGGTGTGTTATTTAACCTTTTTAAGCCTCAGTTACTCATCTGTAAAATAAGGCTTGAATTATTGAGCTCAAAGAAACGTTCATTTTCTAGAAGAGTGCCTGGTAAATAGTAAATGCTCAATGAATTATTTCTATTATAATATCAATAAACGTTAGCATATCTGTATTATGGTTCTCCAGAGAACCAGTATGAACCTACAGAGATATAGATACATCTGTATTAGTCGGAGTTCTCTAGAAAACCAATATGAACCTAGAGAGATATAGATAAGAAATATATAGATATGTGTGTGTATGGGGGGAGAGAGAGAGGTTTATTGCAGGAATTGGCTAATGCTATGATAGAGGACGCGAAGTCCCACAGTCTGCTATCTAAAACTGGAGAAACAGGAAAGCAAGTAGTGTAACCTAGTCTAAGTCCATGAGCACTAATGTCCAAGGGAAGGAGAAAATGGATGTCCAACTCAAGAAGGGAGCAAATTCACTCTTCCTATACCTTTCTGTTCTATTCAGGCCCACAACAGATAGATAATACCCATCCTTACTGGTGAGAGTGATCTTTACTCAGCCTACCAATTTAAATTCTAATTTTTGGGGGGAAACATTCTCATGGATGCAGCCAGAAGTAATGTTTACTAACCATCTGGACATCTTTTAATCCAGACAAATAAGCATATAAAATTAACAATCACAAATTCATATTCCCATTTTCCTTCTAATGAAAGTGCATTTATATCTGTGTTAATTTTTCTTAAATATCTTTCTTAAAGTTTTATTTGTCAGAACTCATGAAAGCTCTGTATATGTTAGAAGAAATATTTTGATAAGCAGCTTGAGTGAGAGTATGACAACTTTAGGGGGTGTTTCTGAAAAATCTCTTGTCCCCCAGAATTCTGTCCCAATATCAATCACTTCTGCCATCTTCTGTTCATTTCTCTAGCCACATCAGCTCCATCTTCTCCCTTTTTTAAGCCTCCCCTCAGGTTCTCCTCTCTTGGCATGTGAAATGAAGTGAAATTTTGGCTTCTATAAATTTTACTTTCATACTCATTACCAAATATGACAGATGACAAAGGTTTGTTCTTGGATTCCATGCCCTTAAGAATATGTAGAAGCATTAAAAATAGAATTTAAATAATTTTGTCACACGTAGTATGTATAATATACATATTAATGTTTGTCTACATATATGTAAAATTATATGCACCCACCCACTAAACAGTGTGCAGCTCAGGAATCAACAGTTACAACCAGGCATAAAACAATGGATTGCTTCAAAATTGGGAAAGGAGTACATCAAGGTTGTATATTATCACCCTGCTTATTTAACTTATATGCAGAGTAAGAAAAGAAAACAAAGTCGCTAGGATGTGTCCGACTCTTTGCAACCCCATGGGCTGTACCCTACCAGGTTCCTCCGTCCATGGGATTTTCCAGGCAAGACTACTGGAGTGGGTTGCCATTTCATCATATGCGAAATGCTGGGCTGTATGATGCACAAGCTGGAATCAAGATTGCTGGGAGCAATAACCTCAGATATGCAGATGACACCACCCTTATGGCAGCAAGCAATGAAGAACTAAAGAGCCTCTTGATGAAGGTGAAAGAGGAGAGTGAAAGAGCTGGCTTGAAACTCAACATTCAGAAAACTAAGATCATGGCATCTGGTCCCATCACTTCATGGCAAATAGAAGGGGCAAAAATGGAAACAGTGACAGGCTTTATTTTCCTGGTTTCCAAAATCCCTGCAGAAGGTGACTGCAGCCATGAAATTAAAAGACACTTCCTTCTTGGAAGAATATCTATGGCAAACCTAGACAGCGTGTTAAAAAGCAGAGGTATCACTTTGCTGACAAAAGTTTGTACAGTCAAAGCTGTGGTTTTTCCAGTTCAATTCAGTTCAGTCACTCAATCATGTCCAACTCTTTGTGACCCCATTGACTTCAGCACACCAGGCTTCTGTGTCCATTACCAACTCCCAGAGCTTGCTCAAATTCATGTCCATAAAGTCATGGGTTTTTCCAGTGGTCATGTACAGATGTGAGAGTTGGACCATTTTGAGCGCCAAAGAATTGAAGCTTTGGAACTGTCTTGCTGGAGAAGATTCTTGAGAGTCCCTTGGACTGCGAGATCAAACCAGTCAGTCCTAAAGGAAATTAACGCTGAGTATTCATTGGAAAGACTGATGCTTAAGCAAGATCCAATACTTTGGCCACCTGATACAAAGAGCTGACTCATTGGAAAAGACCCTGGTGCTGGAAAACATTGAAGGCAGGAGGAGGAGGGGACAGAGGATGAGAAGATTGGATGGCATCATCGACTCAATGGACATAATTTGGAGCAAATGCTGGGAGAAAGTGAAGGAAAGGGAAACCTGAAGTACTGTCGTCCATGGGGTTGCAAACAGTCGGATATGACTGACCGACCAAACAACAGCAGCCACTGTAAAAATACATACTTGGTCTTACAGGCACAGGATAAGGTAGGTGAACTTAAGAGGACTCTGCAGGGTAAAACATTGTTCTGAACACTCTGATGGAGTCTCCTGATACAGGGCCCTGGGACTACAGCAATCGATGGAAAAGTGAAATGTCATCAAAAAAACAACAGTCTTTAAAATCTTACCCTTTTTGCTCAAGTTTTCTTTCTAACATACTTTATTGTCTGAAGTTTAGTAGTTTCCATTAAAGTTGATTCTGCTGATTAACTGTAGGAAAGTAAAACAAATCAATCAGGATTTTCTTTCCCACTGAAAATGACATGAGATGGCATCACTAAACAGGAACACTTCAAAAATCCATACAGTTGATGAATTAAAGAAGCATAATTACTACCACAGTCAAAGTGTAGCTGTTCATTGTTCAGCCCACATATGCAAATCATGACATTTGTGACTACCAATTACTGCCAATTGTAGAGGAATGACAAGGATTTATTAATGTCAACATCTCTCAATCAGGGAGATGTATTAAAAGTAGTAACACCAACAACATCCCTCCCCTTTCCTCTTGTCCTCTTTGTAGGCTCTGGAAGGGCCCTCCTGGAAAAGACATGAGGCCCTAAGTAAAGGAAACAGAGAGAAGGAGCCTCAGTGTGTGGATATGGAGGTGGGAAGTTGATAAAACATACCAGCTTTATTCTCCCTGGGACCAGCCCTAGCCAATAGTGTGCAAATACCATCATTCCTTGGGAGGAATTAGACTATCTCAAGGCTACTGTCAAGACAATGTATCCTAGCTCAATTTTCAAGCCTCAGCCACCATAGCAGGGTTATAAAGAGCCGAGGGGGCGACCCCCATGGGAAACTATATCCTTGATATCAATGCCTTTCCGCTGGTGTTCCTCTGATTACACCTTTTCCTGTATCATGATATCCACTAAACAGTACACTCAATCTTTTTAAGTGTGCAGCTAATCCTTAGTAAAAAACTGAGGTGTTAGGGTTGTTCATGAGACAGGTTTGTGACATGAACAGCTCCTTGTCAATTCATGCGTGTCTCAAACGTGCCCCGGTTGCATCTGATGGCCTCTGGAAACCGTTCTGAATACTTCTGCTCAGTCCTGCTCATTATGACCTGTCTATTCTCCATTTCAGTCCTTTACTACGGATTCCCTTGTTGTGGCCTTGCAGTCTCCTGGAACAAGGAGTTGGATTTCAGTCCCTCCTTACTCAGCAATAGAGGTCAACAGAAGCTACTGAATCTACAGTCTTGCGCTTTACATTTCTTAACGTTTCCCTGGCTGAGCCTTCATGTTGATAAACATATCCTGCTGTCTCTTAAGTTCATGCTTGATTGTGTGACTTGAGTTAAAAATCCTTGAATTTTGACTCAGAAGACATATGTTCTAGTCCTGTATCTTCTACTTACCCACAAAAGACCTAAGGAAGCAATATCTTAAGCCTCAGTTTCTACATCTCTTTAAAATAGAGTGATGGTAATTGTTCTCTTTTTATTCATAGAGTTGTTAGGAAGCTAAAGCTAAATGTGTGAAAGAATGTGATAAATTATAAAGCACTGTACAGGGCTTCCCTGGTGGCTCAGTGGCAAAGAAGCTGCCTTGCCCAAGCAGGGGACACAGGTTCAAACCTTGGCTGGGGAAAATCCCAGGTGCTGCGGGGCAACTAAGCCCGCATGCCACATCTATTGGGTCTGTGCTCCGCATCAAGAGAAGCCACCTCAATGAGAAGCCCAAGCACCACATCTAGAGAGTAGCCACAGTTGAAGAAGGCCTATGTGCAGCAACAAAGACCCAGCACAGCTGTAAATAAATAAGTCTTCTAAAAAATGAAAAAGAAAAATAAAACATTGTACGAATACAAGGAGTATTGTGGTGGTGGTGGGCCGATTCCTAGATGTCCTAGATTCCTTTTACTCAAAGAGGCTGTTCTGTGCACAAAAAAAGCAATATTTATGGATCCATTATTCTATTATTAAGATGTGCAATAAAAAAGTGAAACCTATATAAAAACTTCTGATTGTTATATTTTAGTAGATTTTGGCTATTTCTACTTTAGAAAAAATTCTCCATTCAAACAAGGAACTATGTTGGGATTATGAGCAATGAAAAAAAGAGTGGAATTTGTTAGGGAAAAAAAGGTGGGGGAGCTGAGAATAAAAGAATATGGACATAGTGATGCTGTGATTCTGTCCCGTTTTCTGTTTAACTGAGTCCTGTCCTTGGAAGATGAAAGGCTGCCTGAGGCTCACACTTGCTGGGAGTCATTATGTCAGGGATCACAGTCTCATGCAAGTGTATGCAGGTTTTTCTTTTCACTTCTCTCCCAGGGCTTCAGTATTAAATTATGCTGAAACTACTGTACTTCAGGACTGAATTAAGCCATTATTTCTTCATTCCAGTTTCCTTGACTGAAAAAACTGGGGCACAGTTCATGCTTCCATTATTGCCTGGTGGAAGAGTTAAGCTCCCTGGGCCGCCTTTGAAAAAATGCTGCAGCTAATGTTCTCATACAGATGTTTGCCTTGAGTCAAACATAGAACTTATGTAGAATTATATATGGGCTAGTGGTGAACATTCGCTTTATGAGATAAGGGATCACTTAACATTATTCTCATTTTGCTTTAATGGTTGGGATCATTTTATCCCAGCAAAAGCACTTGACTCTGAAAGAGCAGTGGTAGAAATGCAAATATTAAATGCCCCCAAAATATAATATTTTGACCTCTAGGAAATTCATCCAAAAGTAGAAAATTATATTCAGAATCAAACATTTCCTTAAGTAACTATATTATCACTATACTTTATAAAATTTTCAAACTTACTCTGTAATGAGCTGTGCAGTACTATTTTTAAATACACATTTAATGCAGCATGTGATGTAGAAGTTTTTATTTTTAAAAAAGTAAGAATACATTGAACAAGTTAGTAATAGAAATCAATGGTAGGTTTCTTATCACAGTAACATCACTTTAATAAATTCAGTGGGAAAAATCAATAAAATATGATATGAGTTTTGTATATCTATACGTTATTCCTTCTTTCACTCAGACCTTTGCATTGCTGCTATCTTTAGGACATTAAGAAAATTATTAATTTCTCCACATCTTAGTTTCTTTTTCTGTTAAATGTGGTGGTTTTAAAGATCAAATAATTTACTGTACGTGCATGGCACATAGTAAGTATTCCATAAATATCAACCATTATGATTATTGGATGCTAGTAACTTTTAATTTCATGTCTTAGGATAATTCTTTGTTTTTAAGACAGCATAAATGTCAGTGTAAATAATTATATTTTTATAATCATTATTGAAATGTTTCACTCTTGCCAAATACAGTATACTTTTCAATTTGAAACGATATTTCCTATTGCCTTTAGTTTTAAATCACTTGGTGTTAAAAGTGTAGCTAGTCAATGTTTTTGTAATGCCTGCTGTGAATCAGGTACACTCCAAAATTCTTTGGGAGATTTAAACATTAAAAAACACCTTCAGTTCCCTAAACCATTTAGAATTTGTTGGCAGAGACAGGTACATTAACAAGTTAACTTTATTACAAAGCAGAGTGAGAAAAGTGCTTTAAAAGAAAAATAGATTAAAATGTTCAGGAAAACAGATAAAATATATAATAGGCTGTACTGTTAGAATACATAAAAACGTCAGATATTAGTAGAATTTTGGTTCAGGAAGAACATTTCAGGCAGAGGAAAAGATGGAAGTAAAGACATTGACACATGAATATGCATAACATACACAGAAACATTTGACCTTGAATCATGAGGTAGGAATGTGATAAACCTCCAAAGGTCGGGGCACATCTCAAGACTGGTCAAATCCAGATGTGAAAGAATGAGGGCAGGAATATTAAGCTCATGACAAGCAA
Source organism: Muntiacus reevesi (assembly GCF_963930625.1). Classification (NCBI taxonomy): domain Eukaryota; kingdom Metazoa; phylum Chordata; class Mammalia; order Artiodactyla; family Cervidae; genus Muntiacus; species Muntiacus reevesi. The sequence continues at coordinate 81,642,069 of NC_089254.1, read as the reverse complement.
GTGGGGATGGAGAGGTGGGGGCAGGGAAGGGGAACTTTGTAGAGGCAGATGAGTAGGTCTTCATAACTAATTGAATGTGAAGATAAAAGATCACCCTGATTCTCAGGTGGCATTAGAGGTTAAAAAAAACCCTCCTGCCAATGCAGGAGACATAAGAAATGAGTGTTCGACCCCTGGATCTGGAAGATATCCTTGAGGAGGAAACGGCAACCCACTCCATTATTCTTGCCTGGAGAATCCCATGGACAGAGGAGCCTGACAGCTTGCTGTCGATAGGGTCGCGAAGAGTCACACATGACTGAAGCAACTTAGCACACACGCACATGCCTGAAATAATGATAAAGTTGTTACTAAGAAAGGAACAAAGGAGATTTGGTGTATCCATGTCAACTTTAGCCATGTCAAGTTTAAAAATCACTCATAGGATTTTTTGGTGAAGACATTTGAGAGTAGAAAAACTGGGTTTGGTATTCAGGAGAGTGGTCAGTCATCAGTGACTTGAGTGTAATTGGCATAGAAGTGATAGTTATGCTTTAAAAATAAATGAAGTTTAATTTAAAAAAAGCTATTTTGATGGTTAAAATTACTGGTTAGAAACTACCTAAAAAAGAATAAATGAATTAAGGTTCATCAATAATTCCAGCAACCTATATACTGTAGGGGGCTTCCCTGGTGGCTCAGCTGGTGAAGAATCCGCCTGTAATGCAGGAAACCCCGGCTTAATTCCTGGGTTGGGAAGTTCCCCTGCAGAAGAGATAGGCTACCCACTCCAGTATTTTGGGCTTCCCTGGTGGCTCAGATGGTAAAGAATCTGCCTGCAACATGGGAGACCTGGGTTCGATCTCTGGGTTGGAAAGATCCCCTGGAGGAGGGCATGGCAAACCCACTCCAGTATTCTTGTCTGGAGAATCCCCATGGACAGAGGAACCTGGCGGGTTACAGTCCATGGGGTGACAAAGAGTCAGACATGAGTGAGCGACCAAGCACAGCACAGTGTACACTGTAGATAAATTTACTTTTTGAAAATTGGTTTAATTCTTAAAGTCGTATTATTATTTCAATTGCTGCTTAATGATTCATGAGTTCTTATTTATTTATGTGTGTTTTATTTGTAATTAATGATTTTAAACTTTTAAAAAAACTTTTTTTCTTTTATATTGGAGTAGAGTTGATTAACAATTTTATGTTAGTTTCAGGTGTATAGCAAAGTGACTCAATTATACATACACATGTTATCTATCAATATTATTTTAATTTGTTTCCTTCTGTCTCTTATCTCTCTTCCTCCATTCCTTCACACTAAATTTCTTTGTTCTTTCTGATTCCTTTTGACTTTCATCTTCTAATGTAATAAGAAATGATTTTCTAATTTTTGGACTGTTAGTCCATGACATTCTATATGATTAACTAAAATGCTTTGAAAGTCAGTTATGAAAATATGGAAATTCATTAACATGTTTTTGAATGATGCCTCCGGAAACCTACGATCTAAAACCCTAGCCAAATTTACACTGAGGAGATAGCTCTATTTCTGGATAAGCACAACCTAGCTTTTCTCCTTAGAGATAACATATATTCAACAAACATGCATTGTGTACTATGTTCCAGATACTAAGGATTTAAACTGAAGAGCACACAGTCACCTCCTACAAGCAGCTCACAATGTAATGGCCTTCCACGACAGAATTTGCTTTAAACTGTTTTCTTCTCTAGGGCCCTCATTTCAGACTTTGGTGTTTGCCAAACCATTGTATGCAAATGTATTTAATTCAACAATTAAAATAGTTTTCAATTTATCATCTGTGGTTTGCTGCCTGTTTGGTCATATTATTCTTGAAATGGATGACCATACTCTATGTTTTAAATGATTCAGTAAGTATAACCTTATACAACTCAGAGATCATGAAAATGATCAACATATAGAAACTTAAATTCTTGAAAATTTTCTTCTTGTATCTTTTTATCTTCACCACAGTATTTCTGGAGTTTCTTCTTTGGTACCGGATATTACATATTTACTGGCTTTCTATTTGATCATCTAAACCATCATTTAAAATCATCATGCTGGAATTTCAGAAATAGAAATGAGATTCTGACGTCTCTGCATTTTTGAAATCTTTACCAGAAATAAAGTAGGTGTGCAGAAAAACAAGTTTTTCTTTTTTCAAAGAAGTCAGTGTGAAATGTGCAGAACAGAGCTTCTTGTTTTCCTTCAGCTTTTGTAGGTCCTGGAGGCAGAGATGCAGTAGGGCTTATTGTGATCAATAGAAAGTGGTGTCTGGGAACCCAGATTCCTGCCAGGGTGAAGTTCTCAGGCCCTTACATTTGTACTTGGCCATGTGCACCCAAGAGGCTTTTCTCACTAAGAGTCTCTCCCCTGCAGCTCCTAGTGGTAGGGAACATTGATTCAGGCATTACCCCCTCATCTGATTTTAAAAAGTGTAAGGATTTAAAATATTGCATTTAATTTGCAACTGTTATATTAAAAAATCTTTTAATATATGTTTCGTTTCTTTTATTTTCCTTTTAAATCCTTTGGATTTGAGGATAGCCACAAAGAAAATGAGCAGAAAGAAAAATTATGAGAAACTATGATAGTTTGTAACTTTCTTAAAATACGTAAAACTTGAGAATCACCAATTATGCTGTGAAATGATACTTGGGAAGAAATTAGTACATCAGGGTACTAATCCCTGCTACCAGCAAACCTCGTTATTAGTAGTTAGTTTTAGCCAAGTTGTGGCGTTGTTTCTCTGCCCATCTAAGAAAGACTTCACCCTTTTTCTGTCCCCGCCACCACCACCCCCAGCCCCGGACAACAAGCTTTTGCTTGGCTATAAAATTTGAGAATGGATTTGAGGATGCTGACTAGACTACAACTGGCTTTTCATTTCCACCCCTCCCCCAGCTTGCTACATGCTTCTCTCTGTTACTAATTAGTATAATATTCCCTGTCATTTTGAACTTGGGCTTCCCTGATGGCGCAAGTGGTAAAGAGTCCACCTGTTAACACAGGAGATGTAAGAGATATGGGTACAATCCCTGGGTTGGGAAGATCCCCTGGAGAAGGAAATAGCAACTCACTCCATGATTCTTGCCTGAAAAATTTCATGAACAGAGGAGCCTGGTGGGCTACAGTCCATAAGGTCACAGAGTTGGACATGACTCAGCACACAGCACAGCATATTTTGAACTTGAATTTGATCGTGCTTTGGTGAGATATATACTAAATTTTTTTTTTTAATTAGAAAGTCGAGGTGGTATATTTAAGAGAGAACAGGATTTAAAGCCAGGAGGCCTAGTTTCCTCTTCCATCAATTCCATTTGCTCTCTGTATGACCATGACCACTTATTTTAAACTTTCTGAATATCAATTATCTTTTAAAAAATATGAATCATAATAATTATTCTCCTGCTCCTGTCATAAAATTATTGAATGGATCAAAAGACAATGTATGTAAATACATTTAGTAACCATACGGAAATTATTGTTAATACTGTTAGAATACTTTAGACTATATTCAGAATTTGGGATTTGAATTGGAGCTCACGTTTAATTGTATATTATTCATAGAGAAAGTGGTAAGAAGAAAGGAAATTAATTAATGTAATGATAAAATTACAGAGGAATCATTTTGACTAAAAAAGGACCATTTTTAAGGACTTTGCCACATTAATTACTACTTATTTATACATAATGCTACTAAGTCTAAATAATTTCTAGTTGAAATAATGCTTGCATATAATTTCATACATCAGTTTTTAGTGTAAGAAATCTAAGCAAGAGTGGAGTAAAGCTTAATTTAAGATATTAGAAACTTGGTTGTTTGTTTGTTTATGGTTTGTAAATTTCTTTTGTTGGCCATTTGTTTCATTGTTCTCTGACTTACCAGGAGAAGGACTCAAGAGACAAGAAGTTAATTTTTGAATTGTTTCCATTTCTGATGATTCACTTAAACAGTGAATTTAAGATAATTAATGTAAAAAAATACTAAAGACCTCCATTTCCTTGTCTGTAATAATGATTAGTCCTTCTAAAAATTTCATTAACTTAGTATTTCATGATTATAGTTCCTAGAATATGGAATGTGAATGGTTTGAGATGTTAAAGTGTACTTTGCTCAAACTTACTGAATCATAATCTTTGGAAATAGTGGCAAGAATACCATCATCTTTCATGAAAGGCAGGATTTCCTCCTTTGTAAAGGTTGAATAATACTCCACTGTATATACGAACCACATTTTCTTTACCCATTTGTCTGTCCATGGACACATGGTGCTGCTGAATTAACACTGTGCCTTTAGTTGACAGTCTAGTGTTGTACACGTAAAACTTCTCAGATGAGGGGAACTCATGTTCAACCTTTTTACTGCAAAACAGAAACCAGAAAAGCACAAGCACACTTTTGAAAGTGATGGAAATGTCTATTAGTCAGTTGCAATGATGGTTTCACAGGTGTTTGCCCATTCCAAACTTAGCACATTGCATATACTAAATATGTGTGGGATTTTATAGGTCAATTATACCCCAACAAAACATAAACATATATCAACATTTGCAATACAAACAAGTATAGTGAGTGAGTCTTCAGCACATTAAAAGTTGCAGATCACCACACTGGTCTATAAACCCGTGTATGTGTGTGTGTATATGTGCCCCATTTTTATTCCCATGCTCATGCAACCTGGAGAAGCACTAATGAAGGGTTGTGGGCACCACACATTATTAATTTAAAGCTTCAAAAACACAAATCATTTTTAAAATTTCATCATTGTAACTGATGAGTTTAAAATTAGGTCACCTAATGGTAACAAAGAAAGTGTGTTACAAATTAATCTTTGTTTTAATGTGTTAACTATTTGCATTTGAGCACACTCGATAATTGAGCAAGATTCACATAGATTATAGCTGTTTGAAATGATCACTACAATCACATTATACTTATCACCTTACAAGAGGCATGGGCTGACTTGTGTCTTAGAGTTAAAGGTCGTAAAAGAAGGGCATTCCATCTGGCTGGACCAGGCTCTGTTGGATACTTGCCAGCCAAGTGAAGACCAAGGTGTGAGACTCTTCTGCAAAGTGGCAGTGCCCTTCCTCAGTCAACTTCTGAGGCAGGATTGGGGCCATGTGTGAGCCCCGTCGTATATGCCAACTGGCTTTGTCTCAGCGGTCTCAGAAACTGAGATTGCAACAGATGTGTGTGAAAGCTTTGAGATCTTTCTTCTCTTTTATTTTTCAGCTATTGCTTTCCCTCTGAGCGCTACTTTCACTGCATCCATAAGTTTCCATATGTTGCATTTTCATTTTCCTTTGTGGAGGAAGTCAGGAAGAAAGAATATGCGTTCATCTTGGACTGTGTTGAGTTGAGGTACCTGTGAGACAGGTGCTGCTTAGGGAAACTTATTTGTGCCTTGAATTCAGGAAAAGGTATTGACTTCAGTTATGGATTTGGAAATAATTCACATAGAGTTAGAAGTTGTATCGGTAGAGATTAATTAAACCCATGTCAGTGGCTAAGAGGTGGACAGTATGCACTGAGAGGGGAAAGTCTCTTAAGAATGCCACTATCTGAAAATTGGTTAGGGGAGAAGTCAGCAAAAGAGGCTGAGGAGATGATAAAGAACTCGGAGTGGGAATCAGAGGAAAACAAATAGTGTTTCCACAAAGAAGTGGAACATTTTAATAAAAGATGCAAAGGTGCTAAGATGTTGAGAGATAGGAATAGTGAAAAGTGCCCTCAGGATGTGATGACCTGGGGTAAATGGCAGTGTTAGAGGATACAGTGGAGGGATGTGACTGGATTGGATAGTTGGAGATACTAAGGCAGACACTGGTTTGAGAGGTTTAATTGTAAAGGATAAAACAGGCATAAGGTGGCAGCAGATTAGTAACTTAAGGTTGAAGAAAAGTTTCTTTTTTATGGAGTGACTTCAAAAAATTTAAAGTTGACAGAAAGAAGCAATATAAAGGGAAAGGAAGAGATTTAAGGGGACAAGGGATAATCAATATCCTATCATTCCTAAAAAAATACAAATTTTTTATTGCCTTGAAGGGTGGTTTGTTTTTTTAAGCACGTGTCATTTCTTTAGCTCAATATTCTTTTTTTGGAATAGGTCATTATCCTGTTTGGATTTCCATGCTGTCAATCCCCAAATTCACCCCATGCCACACACACATGTATACACACACTGCAAACAAACACACACACACACACACACACATTCCCTACTGGTGATGGTACATAATTGATATTTCATAAATATTTTCTTATCGCTTGATAGTTTAAAATATTTCAAGGTCAGTGACCTAGAAAAGGCATTTCTCAGCAACTCCTCCATTAGCTTTCTTCTCTATTGTAATAGAAAATGATAAGCCGTGTTTGCATTCTCTCGTTAGTATTCAGTAGCAATAGATGAATGCTAAATCCTCACTGAATAATTTAGCTCAAAATGTTTACCTTTTGATGTTCAAGTAAGGCATGACTGGAAAACACTGTGTACTGAATCTATTCTCAGAAGGTATCAGTTTAGTTTATTTAACACTTTAAATGCCAGGTGAAACCCTGAGAAACAGAACAAAAAGCTTCTGAGAAAGTTTCAGCTTCCTGAGATGCATTTACACCCCTCTCCCTGGCCTTCCCTCCCCTCACCTCATCTCCATTTTACACTTGCGATTGAAAACCTAACTGAGGATTCCTGGGCCACTATCTTTGTTGTTCTCCTGGGCTCAAATATTAACGGTCAAGAGGTTTGTATTGTATATATATATTTTAGCTTCAGTTATATGGGACTTCCCTGGTGGCTCAGAAGGTGAAGAATCTGCCTGCAATGCAGAAGACCCAGTTTCGACCCCTAAGTTGGGAAGATCCCCTGGAGAAGGAAAGGGCAACTCATTCCAGTATTCTTGCCTGGGAAATCCCATGGACAGAGGAGCATGGAGGGCTACAGTCCATGGGATCACAAAGAATTGGACACGACTGAGCAACTAACTCACACATAATGTTTAAGACCTTACAATTTCCTGGGCAGTAGGATTCATGAAGGAGGTGTTGATAGAGGTGTGGCAATTAGTAGGAAGAAGGTTGAACCGAAACAAACCAGGGTTCAAACTCTGCCTTTGCCATTTAAAAACTCCCAGTTGGACAAGAAACTTAAGTGAGCCACCAAGTCCTTGTTTTTAAAGCCAGAGTTTACTTACCAAGCTCTCTATTGTCAGGGTTAAAGATACTAATAAATGGGGTGGCATACTGTGAGCCCACAGTGAGTGGGTGCATTTTGCTGTAGTCAGTTTCTTTTGGAGCAGTTTCTTTTGTCTTGTTCCCATCTTCACCTTCAGCAGGAAAACTGTGGGATTTCAATTCCTTCTCTCTCCTCAATTTCTCGTTTGAGCCAGTTTTTGCTCAAACCTGTGATGTGCTGTGGCAGGTGGCCCTGGACCATTTTTCTTGTTCTTATGTCTGGTGATAAATGGAACACATGATTGAGATTCACTGACTATAATTATGGCAGCTTTCCTTGGCAGCTGAGCTTCTTCTGCTCTTTTGTGTCTTAGAAAGGCGTATTTATTAATATTTAACTTTTATGTCTGTGCCTACCTAGTGGTGTGTATAGTACAGATAACACAAAAATACCCAGTCTTTGGGCTTCAGAAGCTAAGACGACGGATAGCTCTATTCAGGGCCTTGAGGGGCAAAAAGTAGAAAGCAGCTGTGTGCGGGCAGGGGGTGCCACTCTCTGACCCAGCCTGCTTCCTTTCCCCTGTCCTACATAGACTCAGCCTGTTTCACATGCACCTGCGAGGCTCCAGGAGCTCTGGAGGGGAGAACGTGGCCAGCACACAGTGCAGCATGCTGGCCTGCAGGGTTTCCAGGCTGCGAACACAGAGGCAGAGGTCAGGTGAAGTTTTCTCCCACCTGTGATTCCTAAGAGACAGAACTCGACTGGGCAGCAGGTTAGGGCACCTGCCAGGATTCCAGAATCAGGCAGTCTCCATGAAGCAACTAAATAGAAGGTAGAGAAGACAGGAGTCAGAGTTGAGGGCTCTTGGGGACTTCAAGACAAGTCTGACTCCTAACAGCCTGGCTGTGGAAACGGGCCAAGAGCTATTGAGGGCTCGTCGCTTAGCAACAGGACACCAGCTAATAAAGGCGAGTTGGAGGCTTTTTAGTTTCCCAGACTGCAGGTAATTTTTCTAGGGGGAGCCTGGAAAGCATGTGCTTGTATCTTTTTCTTCTGTGGAGTCTAGCATTTGTTCAGCCTGTCGATCAGGCAACAGAATGTCGTGAGTTCTCCCTGTACGCAGTGAGATCTGGGGGTTCTGTCTCTTCAGCAGTGTGAGCACAGATACTATATTTAAAGTAGAAAGCTCAGGGGTAAGTTGGTGAGCGCCACTTAATGCAAAGTAGCAGCAGGCGCTGCATACATTTCTGAAATAAGAAGGCAGATGGAGACTAGCAGCTGTGATGAGAGCAGTAAATAAAACATCAGCTAGAGTCTAAAAAGAAATATCTTATCAAGGACTGATGGCATCTTCTACTTAGGAAACATTTATAATTCCTAGGTTTCCTTGTCTTGTGATGAACAACATGTTGTCGAAAACCAGGTTAGGAGAACTGCAGTGAAAAATATGGGGAGTCAGCCGTGCTCCCTTCTGTCATGTCTGACTCTTTGCGACCCTGAGGACTGTAGCCTATGGGATTCTCCAGGCAGGAATACTAGAGTGGGTTGCCATACCTTCCTCCAGGGGATCTTCCCACCCAGGGACTGAACCCACGTCTCCTTACGTCTCCTGCATTGGCAGGCAAGTTCTTTACCGCTAGCACCACCTGGGAAACCCCTCTGACCTGCGAGCTGTACCTAGGCAAATAGGTACCAGGCCGTGATCAGAAAGAAAACTGAAAGAAAGCACTTAAACATTTTTAGCAATCTGATAGAGTAACTTTTATGTCTGTTGAATCTAATATGTAAAAAAGAATCAGGCCTTATATTTTTGTCTTTTTGACTTATTTTATATTAATAGTAATGCATTTTTATTGTATTAAAAGAGTTAGTCCATTATGGATTGAGAATTAAAATCAAACAAACATAGAAATAAAAAAAACCCTGCTGTAGACCAGGGGTCAGCATGCTTTTTATTCTAAATTAATTTATTTGCCCACACTGTTCGACATGTGGGATCTTAGTTTCTCAACCAGAGATCACACCTGCACCTCCTTGCAATGGGAGCATGTAGTCTGAACCACTGGGCCTCTGGGGAAGCCCTCAACATGCTTTTAAAATAAAGTCTGGATACCACGTATTTTAGGAATTTTAAAACTGTACAGTTTCATCACAACTAGTAACTCAGTTGTTAAAGGGCAAAAGCAGTTACAAAAGACAATACATAAATGATTTGTCAGAGTTCCTGAAAGGACAAGAACTGGGACTTCACCACGCCTACAGATCAGACTGTATGACACTTTTTGTGTCTGCTGGCTAGTAAATATTTCTGTAAAGGGCAAGACGCAGTATGAGACTTACTTTGCCTGAGTAGTGAGGTTGTGAGGGAGGATACACGTAACTCCATCCGCTTCTAATTTCTCAAACCTAACAGTGTGAATGGCCAGATTGGCTTCAGACAGTTTGCCACATCAGATATCATCAGTGCCTTTACAGCACATGACCCTGCTAAGGAATATTATTTTTTTTTTCCTCACCTTCTAAAGGAAGGTGCAAAAAAGAGATATCTTGGGCTTCCCTGGTGGCTCAGCAGTAAAGGATCTGCCTGCAATGCAGGAGAGGTAGGAGATGCGGGTTAGATCCCTGGGTTGAGAAGATTCCCTAGAGGAGGGCATGGCGATGCACTCCAGTATTCTTGCTGGGAAAATCCCATGGACAGAGGAGGCTGACAAGCTATAGTCCATGGTATCTCCAAGAGTCAAGGCATGACTGAAAATGACTGAAGCAGCTGAGCATGCACACACGCAAGGAAGACATCTTGGATTTCCTGGAAGAGGACATCCTGAGTCACTGAAGACAGCTGTGTTCAGAAGGACAGGGATAGGGCCAGTTTTGTCCACGGACTTGTAATGGGACCTTTGGTGTGCAGCAGTGACAGAAAACAACTTTATCTAGAATGGAAAGGGGTGTAGTTTTCCAGACTTTGAAACAGAAAAACTGACTGCACTGAGAAAGAGAGATCCCTTGGAAAATAGAAATAAGATCTGGGGTCCTAAAGTGGAAAGCAGCTAAGTCGATTTTGACACTCTGTTCTCAGGGCCAGGGGTCTCTTCTTGGTGTATCTGTGAGAAACCCTTCCTCATATTTGTAGTAGGTGGCAGTGCAAACAACCTTAATCTTGGAGACAAAGTGACCTTACAAGACTAAATGAGGCATAGGGTGTGTTTAAAAACTCTTCTGAGCACTTGAAAGCCCTTGGTAGGAACCTCCATTGAAGGAAGGGGAGGGAATTGTTCTGGGTGAATGCATTGTTGGGCTCAGCAGCTTTGTTGAGTTAGATGGTAATCTGTGAGTGACTGGGTAAGGACTGAAAATGAGGGCTGAGTGCTGCAAACTTGGGAGTTCAACGGGGGAGTCCTCTGTGCTAACTCAGTCTAAGAGAATGAGATCCTCCATCAGAGAGATCTACACTGTCCTGGGACCAGCACCACCAGAGCGGCACCAGTTCTCAAGAGTGACACCACGTGGCAGTGAGAAGAAAAGCAGCCTTGACTGACATCTGCATTCTCCCAGCTTGGATGTTAAAGTTGGACTGACTCCTTCCTTTCAACTACATCAACTGCATGGCACTTGATAATTCATGGGCAAGACATAGCCATGAAGAGTGAGATGCCTGATAATAAGGGGATGGGGTCTTGAGTCACTAACTGGAAAATAAGAGATGGGATCATATCGGTCTCATTTGTGAAAGAGGTCAATGGATTTTTGTAGTGATGCAATAACCGGTGTATAGATTTCTTGAAAAGAACAAATGAAATTATGTTATTGATAATAAAGGTATCAGGTTTCTCTGGTGGCTCAGTGGTAAAGAATCCACCTGCCATTGCAGGAGAAATGAGTTTGATCCCTGATATGGGAGGATCCCACATGTGGCAGAACGACTAAGCCTGTACACCACAATGATTGAACCACTAAAGCCCAGGAGCCACAGCTACTAAATCCTTCACACAAGCTAGAGCCTGTGCTCCACGGCAAGAGAAACCACTGCAGTGAGAAGCCCATGCACTGCAACTAGAGAGTAACCCCTGCTGGCTGCAACTACAGGAAAGCCTGTGCAGCAATGAAGACCCAGCACAGCCAAAAATAAATATAAATCAGTAAAATTATAAAAAAGTAATAAAGGTACCACAAGAGAGTACATATTACATCTCCCACATTGCAGGTGGATTCTTTACCAGCTGAGCTATGAGAGGAAACCACAATTAGTATCAGAGGCTGGCAATTTGATATCAAATAAAGAAATGCAAAAAGGCAAAATGGCTGTCTGAGGAGTCCCTACAAATAGCTGAGAAAAAAGAGAAGGGAAAAGCAAAGGAGAAAAGGAAAGATATACCCATTTGAGTGCAGAGTTCCAAAGAATAGCAGGGAGAGATAAGAAAGCCTTCCACAGTAATCAATGCAAAGAAAGAGAGGAAAACAATAGAATGGGAAAGACTAAAGATCTCTTCAAGAAAATTAGAGATACCAAGGGAACATTTCATGCAAAGATGGGCACAATAAAAGACAGAAATGGTATGGACCTAACAGAAGCAGAAGATATTAAGAGAAGGTGACAACAATACATGGAAGAACTATACAAAAAAGATCTTTGTGACCCAGATAACTATGATGGTGTGAGCACTCACCTAGAGCCAGACATCCTGGAATGTGAAGTCAAGTAGGCCTTAGGAAGCATCACTACAAACAAAGCTAGTGGAGGTGATGGAATTCCACTTGAGCTATTTCAAATCCTAAAAGATGATGCCATTAAAATGCTGCACTCAATTTGGAAAACTCAGGACTGGGAAAGGTCAGTTTTCATTCCAATCCCAAAGAAGGGCAGTGCCAAAGACCGTTCAAACTATTGCACAGCTTCACTCATCTCACACTCTAGCAAAGTAATGCTCAAAATTCTCCAAGCCAGGCTTCAACAGATGTGAAATTCCAGATGTTCAAACTGGATTTAGAAAAGGCAGAGGAACCAGAGATCAAATTTCCCAACATCCATTGGGTCATTGCAAAAGCAAGAGTTCCGGAAAAACATCTACTTCTGCTTTATTGGCTATGCCAAAGTCTTTGACTTGTGTGGATCATGATAAACTGGAAAATTCTTAGAGATGGGAATACCAGACCACCTTACCTGCCTCCTGAGAAATCTGTATGCAGGTCAAGAAGCAACAGTTATAACTGGACACGGAACAACAGACTCGGCTCCAAATCAGGAAAGGAGTATGTCAAGGCTATATACTGTCATGCTGCTTATTTAACTTATATGCAGAGTACAAGCTGGAATCAAGATTGCTGGGAGAAATATCAATAACCTCAAATATGCAGATGACACCACCCTTATGGCAGAAAGCAAAGAAAAACTAAAGAGCCTCTTGATGAAAGTGAAAGATGAGAGTGAAAAAGTTGGCTTAAAACTTGATATTCAGAAAACTAAGACCATGGCATCCGGTCCCATCACTCCATGGCAAATAGATGGGGAAACAATGGAAACAGTGAGAGACTTTATTTTCTTGGGCTCCAAAATCACTACAGATGGTGATTGCAGCCGTGAAATTAAGAAGCGTGCTCCTTGGAAGAAAAGCTATGACCAACCTAGACAGCATATTAAAAAGCAGAGACATTACTTTGCCATCAAAATCCATCTAGTCAAAGCTATGGTTTTTCCAGTGGTCCTGTATGGATGTGAGAGTTGGACTGTAAAGAAAGCTAAGTGCTGAACAACTGATGCTTTTGAACTGTGGTGTTGGAGAAGAATCTTGAGAGTCCCTTGGACTGCAAGGAGATCCAACCAGTCCATCCTAAAGGAGATCAGTCCTGAGTATTCATTGGAAGGACTGATGTTGAAGCTGAAACTCCAATACTTTGGCCACCTGATGCGAAGAACTGACTCATTTGAAAAGACCCTGATGCTGGGAAAGATTGAAGGCAGGAGAAGAAAGGGCTTACAGAAGATGAGATGGTTGGATGGCAGCACCAACTCAATGGAGTTGAGTTTGAGCAAGCTCCGGGGAGTTGGTGATGGACAGGGAGGCCTGGTACACTGCAGTTCGTGCGGTCGCAGAGTCGGACACGACTGAGCGATTGAACGGAACTGAAAGAAAGTGTCCTGGGCAACTGTTGTCCTTGCTTTACTTTGTATTTTAAAACTCTCCATATCTGGAGGACCTTCATCAGTTGTGTTGTGTCCCCCAAAAGATATGTGCAAGTCCTAACCCTCAGGGCTTGCAAATGTGACTTTAGTTGGTAGAAATATCTTGGCAAATGTGTTCAAGTTAAGATGAGATCGTTAGAGTGGCCTGTAGTCCAGTGTGACTGATGTCCTTGTGAGAAGAGGGGAGTCACAGAGGGAAGCACACACAGGGGAATCCTGTGTAATGTTGGAGGCAGAGATTGGCATTACGATGCCATGAGTCAAGGGATTCCTGGAGCTCCCAGATGATAAAAGTAGCAAAAATGGATCCTCCTTTAGAGGAGTCAGAGGAAGCATGGCCCAGCCAATACCTTGATTTCAGACTTCAAGCCTCCAGAACCGTGAGGAAACATTTCCATTATTTTAAGTCACCACATTTGGGGGGGCTTTGTTATAGCAGACCTAGAAAATTAATACAAAGACTAGTGTATTGAAAAATTGAGATTTTTCTTATCACTCAGAAAGAATGATGTCAAGACAATGTAGACAAGCTACTGAAAAGTGTGAAAGTAAAGACTTTCACCTTTCATTTGAAGTTGAAGAATGAGCCTAGCCAAGGCTGGAACCTCTTTGTAGAAGGTGCATAGGCAGCTCCCAGGACTGGTGCTAAGTCACTTCAGTTGTGTCTGACTCTTTGCGCCCTATGGGCTGTTGCCCTCTGTCCGTGGGATTTCCTAGGCAATAAAAAGGAGTGGGTTGCCATTTCCTTCTCCAGGGAATCTGCCTGATGCAGGGATCAAACCCAGGTCTCTTATCTCTTTCACTGGCAGGCAAGTTCTTTACCATTAACTTCCACAGGACAGTTAAAGGAGTCCAAAAGGTGAGATGGGACTCCTTTCAGGCCTTTGAGGGGGAATGGAAATGAGACATTGTTCAATTTCTGCCTTCCTCAAGTAGTTCCTGCTTTTTTTTCCCTTCTCCTGACTTTCCCATCTTTCCTCTTCTCTGTCTCTTCTCCCTTGACGCAGTAACCTCTGCAAGGCTTCTCCTGCTTGACAATGTCTTTAGTGGAGTACTGAAATAATAAAGCTTATATAAAACCCATGCTAGCTAAAAGATGCCCAACAATTTCCTAAAAGGCTGTCCTGAAACCCTTCTCACCTGGGAACTGATGTGTAAACAAAGAAATTCCCTAAGACCCAAGTGATTCCTTGGGATTTCAGCCAATGAGCTGAATCCCATTTGTTTCTCAAAGTTAGTTAATGAATGTACTAGACGGCTGGTTTCTTTCCTTGAGGAAGCACCTAGTTTTGAGCCTGGACCATTTGAAAAAAGGGAGTACAGTAACAGGTGTATGAGTGACCAGCTTGTTCTTCCTGAGAAGGACATTTGGATTATGTCAAGGAAGGGCACAGGAAACTTCTGGAAAGAGACAAACTGCCTCACCCCAGTATTTTCCCTGATTCACACACCCCTCACAGAGATGCTACTCAGGAGTGACAGGGGAGTCTCAGAGGAAAGCTGATAGATACAAGCTCTGGAGCTTGAGATGGAAATACCAGCAGGGGAGTCTTCTGACTTAGTTTCCTAGCAACACAAAGCCAGTGAAGTTTTGGCATTTTGTTTTCATTCCTTGAGAATAATGACTCCTGAAAAGAGCCTGCACTTTAAAAAAAAATGAGATAAGGAAGGATTTACTGATGGCTAACTTGTCATTGGACTCTTGTATCTTAACAAGTTGTGTCCAACTCTTGCAACTCCATGGGCTGTGTAGCCTACCAGGCTTCTCTGTCCATGGAGTTTTCCAGGCAAGAATACTGGACTGGGTCACCATTTCCTTCTCCAGGGGATATTAACTACCCAGGGATTGAACCTGTTCTTATACATTGCAGGTGGTCTCCTGCATTGCAGGTGGATTATTTACTGACTGAGCCACCACTGAAGCCCATTATAATGCCTAGATTGTCACTAATCCATGCCTGTTCAGTGATTAATGACAACAGATTCTAGCTCTTTGATGTAACACTATAAAATGGGAAGTTCAAGTTCTCTGTTCTTTTATGCATACTCAAGTATTTTTCATGAAACATTCAATCAAGACAGAATATGATACTTACTCCTGATACATTTTATGCCATTAAGAACCCCTCTACTAAAGACTTGTATATGGAGTGTTGAAACTTTTAGATGCTGCCTCTGAAAACGGATCACAGCTTTCAGTTATTAACAAACCATCCTTGAAGTATGTATATCTGATTAGAGTACTAAAAAATATTTACTAACTTATCCCACCTCCCCTCCCCAGAGGTTACACAAAGTTAACTTATATATATCACATTGTTCAAAATGTTTTTAAGTACATTTAGAGAATTTGACATCTAGCCTTCTTGTTCCATCAGATGTTCATTTTCCTCTGAGTTATGAAAACCTGCTCTCAAACTTTATTCATACAAAAGAACAAATACTAATTTCTTTGAATATGTTCATGGGGGCAGAGATAGAAGTTGAAACCTTTATTATTTTAAAAATAGGACTGGTCCCATGGGATCAGCTCCTTTAGGTCCCTTAGCATCCTCCCCTCTCACCCTCAGTCAATTAATCAATTGTTTGAACTAAAATCTTGCTAGTCAAAGAGGGAAGAGAAACATGCATCACTTTAAGATGCCTCTGTTTAAATTTGCTGTTGATGAGACTTACAGGTAATATTTACCTTGTTGAACATATTAAATATCAGATACTGGCTCTTAGCCTAAGAGGTTCAGGATTTGAGTTTAGAACTGATCAGAACTGTTTAGAACTGATTGGATTTGGGGACACCCATTCATGCTAATGAAGCAACCAAGCAACTAATGTGTAGTCTGGAAATGTTTAATTCACAATGAAAGCCATGACTGCCAAGTGGAGTTAATGCTGACATTAATTTGACCAATATATTTTCTCCTTGTGTGCATACCACTTGGGGAAATCAAAGGATCAAGTTTGCAGTTGAATAAGGAATGGAAAGAGAAGGGCTTGGTTATTTTATAGAAATAGTTTATACCACTGGGCTCTGTCAGGCTCATGGGTTTCCATTATTGGTATTTACCTGCCAAGAGGACTGTTTCCTCATGTTGATTCAACAGGTAGCCTTATGCCTGTCCCCAGCTCAGTTGGGAACTGAATTTTGTGCTTTCATGGCTGTAAATCTCATTTTTATGCTTTCATGGCTAGAGAGCTTCCCTTTACAAAACACATCCCCTCTATAAAGATGAAAGCATCTTCAGTCTGGTTAAAGACTGGTGGTTCTTGGAGCCTCTGGGCTTGCATATCTGTTTTGAGCTATTAGTCAATTTTATGTTTCAACTCACATGGCAACTTAATTTCTAGCAGAATGAATTCTCATAGGCACATCTTGTTTTTCCATGTACCACTTATAGCTAAGGATTATTCTCCTAATTCACATGAAAGAAAAGCACTGAAGTCTTATGTTATTAGAAATGAAATTCTAGGAGACTAGCTTTTGTAGCAGTGATTTGTATAGGCATCAGTGGGGTTCCCAAGTGACACAGTGGTAAAGAACCTGTCTGCAAACACAGGAGACACAAGACACTCTGGTTGATCCCTGGGTTGGGAAGATCCCGTGGAGGAGGAAATGGCAACCTACTCGGGTATTCTTGCCTGGAAAATTTCCATGGACAGAGGAGTCTGGCGGGCAAGAGTCCACAGACTCGAAAAGAGTTGAACACAACTACACGTGCACGCATAGGCATCGGTAAACGTCTGTTGAGTTAATAGGTTAGTAAATACCACTCATACTAGATCTGGAAAGAAGTTTCAAAAGTGGTGAAATAAAGGCAGGGACATCTTCTGAAAACCAAGATAACTTGGCGTGGTTATCAAAAGCTTGGAGCCCAGACTAGCTGTTCTGAATGAGTTTCCATGCTGTCAGAGGGAAAGACCCGCATCCAACAACTGGATATGAATCCACCAGTAAGTCATGGGGAACCTAAAACTATACGGAATGATTCCAGCAGCCTCAGGCCTGTGGTGCAGGAAGAAATGCTTCGCGTCTTCCCCGCTCCCTGTTCCGCAGCACTAAGCTCTCCTTAGGTTTGTTCTCAACAGGAGTAAATAAAACAGCATCCAGTGTTAATGAGGGGGAGACATCACGACAAGAGATAAAAGGGGGAGAAAATACACTGGGAAGAGCTCTGAAAATTAATTAGCAAAGGAGGGTAGTTTTGTTAAATCCCAGTGCTCTAAGTAACCTACTTTTGAAGATCATGCGTGCATTTTGAAAACTTCTGTTAAATCACTTTTATTGGACTGTGCTCTGATTATTTGCTTTTCCTTTGAAATAGGATCTTCTCTTTAGAGGTTTTAGCCTACTTGAAAACTTTACTATATTTCCAAGATGCATTATGATACCGCATTCTACTTGGCTTTAGTTTACTTCAAGAAAGAACCATAGTAAAAAAGGAACAAATATTTTTTTAGTGTTTCTTTTCTGTACCTTGTTTCATTTTTTAGTATGTGCTTTCTTGTTGATCAAGATCATGCTTGCCTGAGATGAAAGTCTTTCTTTTTTTTTTTGCAGTAAAGAATTAGGGGTTTTTTGAAGCTCGGTAGAGTTACATGTTAATAATAAATTTTAAGTATTATAACAATTAACAGTTCTCTAGAGAAAGAAAGAGAGATAGCTTTCTCTGTAATTCAAATGAATCAAGTGGGATATTTGTAAACGTGTATCTTATCATGGTTCTCTCTTGCTTTAAGCGTTTCATTGTATTCAGGTAGTTGAGTTCCAAATCAAAGTCACATTCCTGCTTGTCTGTACAGCCTCATCTTTCATCGTTCCTCACTCCTGCCCTCTCTCTGTGCTCAGGCTAGACTGAGAGCTTGCAACTTCAAGAATTTGCCACCCTTTCTCTCCCCTTCTATCCCACGTCCCTGTTGTTCCTGTCATCTCGGATGCTAGTTCCTCGCCTCACTATCTCCATCCACTTACTTAAACATTGGCCTTTTTTTTTTTTAACCATTTCCTTACAGGACTCTACCAACCATGGTGCCATCACTTAGGACTGAAATGGCCTGTATACTCTATCCTCCAGAAATACTGAATGAAATGATAAAGTGAATGAATAAATGAATACTTCATTAATCCTATTTTTTAGTGGATAGGCCTAGAAGTTTCTTCTCACCTCTTCTACTTCACAAACTTTACTCTTGCGGTCCATGTTATTGGCACCAGTAATTTCCATATAAAGTTTTAGAATGTTGCTGCTCTGTGAATATCATTTGCATATAATTATGGTCTTAAATTCAAACGTCTTTAAATGCCTTCTTCGCTTCAGTCATGCACAACTCTTTGTGACCCTATGGACCATGGCCCTCCAGGCTCCTCTGTCCATGACATTCTCCAGACAAGAATACTAGAGGGGTTTGCCATTTACATAGCCCAATGATTCAGCGGTAACTTTTCAGATATGTAGAGAATGTCTTGTCTCTACGGTCCCTCTCTTTTCTTTCTGGTTAGGTTTTATTTTGAGTTACTCCATGCTGGGACTCACCTAATACATTAGAAAGTATCAGAAAGAGAAAAAACCTTGTATCTATCAACTTCACTACTTATTTCCTCTGGTAAAATATGCTCTAAAGTGAATCCACTATATTGCCTTTGGAAGAGTGTGGGGAATGAAGAGGGTATATGAAAAAGAGATTGTAGTTTGTGTATACCCACCACCAGAAAATTTAAATGATTTTGAGTGAACTCCTCTTTTGGCTAGGTAGCCTATATTTTGAAATTTGAATCTTAATCTACAATGTTGAAAAATATCAGGTTTGTTAGGCTTCTAAAACAAAAATTACAGTTGTGAACTATTTTTTTTTTTTGGTTATAACTTAATGCTTTAGGTATATATATGTTCTTAAAGCATGCCTTCATCACATAAAACATATATCTATAGATGTCCACATATCTATATTAATAGATATATATACAGTAATCTGTGCCATCTGAAAATGGATTCAAAAGTAAATTAACAACAACAAAAAGTAAGTTACCATATTTCTTCAGTTCTAAGATCCCATTTTGTATAGAGAGGGAAAAGTGCTTTCTTGTTGAATAAATACACATATATATTTTGTGAAAGGAAAATCAAAATGGAGTCAGTGTTAGTAAGACAGCTCTCTAAAATATATAGAGAAGGGAGGCCACCAAGGAAGAGTGACTTAAGCACATCAACCTACAATATTCCATAAGCAGCCTATTTATCAGACACTTACCTTAAAATAACCTGCAACAGCCTATCCCTTAAGGACAAATATTTATTTTCTCACAACCGGATCAATCATAATTCTTGTCAGGCAACTTTAACACTTACGGCTTTTGCCTTTGTAAGGTCCTGACTCATCCTCCTCCCCAGAGTACTCTTTCAGTTTTATCCACATCTGTGTCTAAGGAATTGCAACTCCTAAGACCCCAAGTAAACTTCATACTTGCAGCCTTCTGCATTTTCTTGGTCGACAATATCCCAGTTTTAGAACATTAAAAGCATAAAAATGAGCATTTTGAATCAAAGATATATTATGTATTTTTTTATTCTGTCAGAAATCAAGCTTGATTATGTGGTTCTTGTTGTACAAGTATATTCTACATTTTTCCATTTAAATGTGTAGAATGAACACAGAGTTACAGCTGATTTCTAAATATGGCTAAATGAAAGTCTTGCTTTCTCTACAGTGAAGAAACAGCAGTACTTCAGATGCCTCTTGTCAAAGTTGTGATGGTTTTCTGTCTGTACATGTACAGATTACACTGCCTCATGGTTGAGTATTTCAGTATTGATCTTTTACTGCCTCTCTGTTATTTGAATCTGCAATATTTTCTTTTATCTTTCATTTCATCTAGAGATGTGTCAATGCCCAAGCATAATTCTGGAATGGAACAAAACTATTACTTGGGGGCTAAGTGTTATTATTTAAGTGTCATATTGATCTAAAGTTTGGCTTATTCTCATTTCTGCCTTTGATTTGAGGTAATCATCAATTAATCAAATTAGGGTTTTGTCATCACCATAGTCCAGTGTTTTTCAAAGTGCAGGTTAAGGGTCATCTGCACCAGAGTCTCCTGGATTCTGGCAGAAATAGTAATTCCTAGATACCCACTTTGACTTCCTGTGCTTGAATATCAAAGGCTGGGCTCTGGAGTTTGTATTTTTAACAAGTTATCCAGGAGACTTTTATGCATGCTGAAGTCTGAGATGTTCGGCCTAGTGCAGTATGCATTCAGGAGCTAGAATGTCTGGGTTTGAATCCCTGTTAAAAGCAGATTTGCCACAGACACATGATCTACATTGTGATTCAGTTTACTCCTCTGAAAAATAAGATAATGTTAGTGTTTTCTTCATAGGGATCTTTTGAGGATTAAGTGAGTGAATATTTGTACAGCACTTAAAATAGTGTTTGGTATGTTGTTGTTGTTCAGTCACTAAGTCGTTTCTGACTCTTTGTGACTCCATGGACTGCAGCACGCCAGACTTCCCTGTCCTTCACTATCTCCCAAAGTTAGCTCAAACTCAGCTTCATTGGGTTGGTAATGCTATCTGATCATCTCATCCTCTGCCATCCCTTCTCCTTTTGCCTTCAATCTTTCCCAGCATCAGGATCTTTTCCAGTGAGTTGACTTTTTGCATCAGGTGGCCAAATTGGAACTTCAGCATCAGTTCCTCCAATGAATATTCAGGGCTGATTTCCTTTAAGATTGATTGGTTTGATCTCTTTGCAGTGCAAGGGACTCTCAAGAGTCTTCTCCAGGACCGCAATTCAAATGCATCAATTCTTCGGTTCTCATGTAATAAACACTATATAAGTGTCTTTCCAAATCTGTAAACCATAGAAAAATAACAGATTTTTATTTAACAGATATTTAGCAAGCACCCACTATGTTCTGGGCACTGGTCCCAGTCTACAAAGTGCATGTAATCTCTTGGAGGAATTTCATGCAAACACTCATGCACTCTGTATGTGTATGTACTAAGACCTTCAACAGCTATCACCTGATTAATTCTCAGTCCTCAGAAGCAGGCAGTGTTATTCTCCTCCTTTACAAATGTGTAAACTGTATCACAAAGGGGTTAAATAATTTGGCCAAGTTTGAACAGCTACTAAGTGCCATTGTTGATAATGAACATGGGCAGCTGGACTCCAGTACATGCTCTTTTAACTTTGCTAACTTGAACTGTGCATGTATTCCATTTAAAAGAATACTCAAGAGACCAAGCCTAAGTTGACTCTTGGTTGAATGAGAATATATCTGGAGGAGAGAAAGGAACTTGTATACAGAGGTTTCACTTCCCAGTGGGTGTGGGTGGGGTGGGCTCCTACCCTCCTTTGGGGGTTTGGCTCAGATGCTGTAATATATTCACAGTAAGTCAGGTGTCTCAAAAATTGTATTTTTAAATAATGCAAGTTTAATTCAGTGTTAAATCTCATTTAATCTCCATTGGTTGAATAATCTAATTGTTCCAAATAGCTATGCTAACCTTCTTAAGCCTATAATGGATGTCACTTGGTGGTCAAGTTGATTAGCAGGCTTTTTGGGTTTGGGCTCTACTTCATTTTCTTTACTATTGAAAGAAGAAAATTGTTTAAGGTGTGGTATCCATGAACAGTACCTTATATTTACACAAAACCTCCCTCTACGTGTTGAAAAGCTTTCATGCCTACTCCCTTTCAGTCTGGGGATGTGTGTTTAGAGGTCGTGATTAAGGATTGAGACCAGCAATTATTTACTGATGTATTATTCAAGTTCTGGGTTGCCATTTGTTCACATGGGGCATGAATTTCACGATTATAGATAAGAAGAGATTATGTGAGGTAATTCACCCGTTTGATTTCAAAGAGAAACTTTTATAACTACACTGGAAATTGTTTGGTGACAAGGGAGGAATGTGGCTTTAGTAAAGTTTCTGAGGTATGGTAGTTGGAGAGGAAGGTGTTTAAAAACTAAACTGAAGACTAGAATTTCTACTTGCTGTTTGCCATAGGGATTAAAGCCATTTTCGAATTTCGTTTAGTATAGATCAGACTAAGCTTAAAAATTCATAAAATAGGCATGAGTTATGTGGCCCTACTGTTCACAGTCTTTACTGATCCACTTTATTGCTTCCTCAAAAGTGTTGACTTGTGCACATGTAGACAAAGCATCACCAAATTTCCAAATTTTTAAAGAGGTTTCGGAAATCTGGATTTCTATATAAAATCTTCCAAATTTTACATTTACCCATTTTATTTTAATCATTGAGTGGGCAGAACAAAACACATTTGCATGCTGGATACAGCCCACTGAGCAACAGTGTATTACTTTTAGTTTAGTCTTTCTGTTCTTTAGAGCATCAGACTTTACTTTAACCACCAGACACATCCACAGCTGGGTGTCATTTCTTTTTTGACTCAGGCTCTTCATTCTTTCTGGAGCAATTTCTTCACTTTTCCCCAGTATCATATTGGACACTACTGACCTAGGGGGCTCATCTTTCAGTGGCATATCTTTTTGCTTTTTCACACTGTTCATGGGGTTCTCAAGGCAAGAATGTTGAAGTGTTTGGCCATTCCCTTCTCCAGTGAACCATAATTTACCAGAACTCTCCACTATGACCCTTCTGTCTTGGGTGGCTGGCCCTGCAGGGCATGACTCATTGCTTCCTTGAGTTACATAAGGTTGTGATCCATGTGATCATTTTAGTTAGTTTTCTGTGATTGTGGTTTTCATTCTGTCTGCCCTCTGATGGATGAGGATAAGAGGCTTGTGCAAGCTTCCTGATGGGAGGGACTGGCTGTGGGGAAAACTGGGTCTTGTCCTGATGGGCATGGCCGTGCTCGGTAAATCTTTAATCCAATTTTCTGCTGATGGGTGGGGCTGTGCTCCCTCTCTGTAGTTGGCCTGAGGTGGCCCAGTCCTGGAGTCTGGAGTCTCTCTCTAGGGCTAATGGCGACCTCCTTCCAGAGGACTTATGCCTCCCAGGACTGCTGCTGCCAGTGGCCCTGATCCCAAGGCAGGCCACTGTCGACACACGCCGAGACTCCAAAACACTCCCAGGCAAGTCTGATTCAGTCTCTTGTGGGGTCGCTGCTCCTTTCCCCTGGGTCCTGGTGCACACGGTTTGTTTGTGCCCTCCAGGAGTCTCTGTTTCCCTGGTCCTATGGGAATTCTGTAATCAAATCCCAGTGACCTTCAAAGTCAGATTCCCTGGGGATTCCCAGTCCCTTTGCCAGAATGAATTCAAGATGAATACTTTTTAGGAAGAAAATATCGTCACTGTTCTCTAATCATTGATTAATTTTTCAACAAAATGAAAATGCACTGTGCTCTTCAGTGGCTCCTCAGTGCCCACATTATGCATATGTGTGCATGCACGCACGCGCAGTCGTAGCCAATTGTGCGTGACCCCAGGTACTGTAGCCCATCAGGCTCCTCTGTCCATGGAATCCTCCAGGCAGGAGTACCAGAGTGGGCTGCCATTCTCTTCTCCAGGGGATCTTCCCGATCCAGGGATTGAATCCAGACTGCCTGCACTGCAGGCATGTTCTTTACTGCCCAAGCCATCAGGGAAGCCCGGTTCAATGCCCACAATCAAAATTCTTTTAATGAAATTCAAGACCTATTAATATTTCCTGCTCCATATTCCGTGCTACCTCTGTGTGTGATGGTCTCACCAGGTGGCTCTTTCCCTCCCTGTCCTGCTGAGGAACTCCTACCTCTTATCAACACCAACTGGAATGTTGCCTGCTGGGCGGAACTTTCTCAGTGAATGATACGGTGATTATACAATTAACCAGAATGATGTGCAGGAGAAAAATCTGAGTAGAAACTATCTTTATAATTGATGCCTACTGACATGATTTGATTCACTTTCGATATTTTAAAAATCAATTCAATAAATATGTATTGTGTCCCTCCTATATGCCAGTCACTCTACTAGGCACTGGAATCATGAGGATTGAAAGAACCATCTGTCCCTGTCTTCAAGTTGCTCACACCTAGAAGTGAAATCCATCAAACAGTTGGAATGCAGCGTTAAAAATGTTTTATTGGATTTTGTTAGAAGGTGCCAAAGGAAAACAGAAAAAGAAAGCGCTCTAGGAGGACTCTCCAGAGGAGATACAGGAGATGAAATGGAAGGATGAGAAGAAACTTTACATGGGGCAGGAGAAAGGAAGCCATTGCAGGCAGAAGAAAAAGGCATTTCAAGCAGAGGGATCATTATGCTTCTATAAGAAAGCCTGGTAAATTCAGAGAATAGCATGTTGCTTCTTAGAATTATAAATTCGTCACAATGTTTAGGTGACTGCCAACATTGGGTTATCACTCTTACCCTGTGCTATAGTTTATATGGAACTTGGCCATGAAATCATTTTTCAAGGCTTCTTAGGATAAGCTCTGAGCCTTTTAGTGGAAACCCTAACTGACTCAATAGATAAATACTGCTTTTCAAGTCCATGGACTACAACCAAATTAAGGAATCATCTCCACGTACCCAAAGTCTTGTGTTAAAGTAAGAAGATATCTTTGTTTACAAGTTCTATCTTGCCCAGTTCCTAGGCTCAAACCATGAAGATTTCCATACCACCCTCCCTGCATTCTGTTGGATCAAAATCCAACAGTATTTTCTTCAGAAATTTTAAATAATCTGAATGAAATTTCATTGCATATAGTTTGCAGAATTGAGATCCTTGTTTGACATTTGCTTGTCTTGCAATATTTGAACTTAAAATCACTCAATTAATAATGATCCCTGATCGCTTTATCTCTAAGAACCTCATTGTTTCATATGGTTGGAGTTAGGTATGTGGAGTACTCTGGACAGCCCCTGTGAATGAATATGTCACCTTGTAGAAAAATAGGCATCCTCCCTCCAGTTCTCCTTAAATAACAGAATGTCTGAGAATATTGCTAGAAAGTAAAAAATGTTTAAATTATAAGATTATGGGATTATATTTACTTAAATTAAAAAAAAAAAACAAAAAACTAGGGCTGGCTTTTAGTAGCCAAGATGACAAGCAGCAAGAGCTTTGAAATTGCTTAGTCCTTAAAAGGTGTGGTTTTACCAATAAAGAAAATCTCCTTAGGGCACATTGAGTCAGCATATAAAAAGGCAGTGAACCCAGCTGTTGTCATTCACAATTTTGTCCCCATTAAACTCCCTTTTGAAATTAGGTCAAGCAGGAGCAGAGGCAGTGTGAGGTACAAAAAGTCCTCAAATGACAGCTGGGATAATAGTTGATAGCTTGCTACTACATCTGTCTTTGCTTCTCTTCACCTTCCTTCTTTTCATCATTTTTTCTGCACTGATAACACTTTAGGCTTGCTAGTAGAGCCAGAGGCTTTCATTCACTCTGATGGTCAAATTGAATCAACTCTCTCCTGCTGCCCAATATTATAAACCACTGAAGTCAGGGACCATGTTACTGTGCCTGCCTGTTTTCAGTTTCTAGCAGAAGGCTTGCTTTACACTTAACTCCACACTGCACAAATACATGTTAAACATGAAGGAGGTAGGTGTATACCTTAAATGTATGCAATGTTATATGTCAATTATACCTCAATAGAGTTGGAAAAATGTGAATAAAAATGCCTTTATTATACATGTAGCACATATTTGAAATATTGAAATACTGGCTGGTTCCTGCTAGTGCTTTTTTAAAAAAGTAATTATAGTTGGAAATTTATATGTGTAACTCAGACAATATTAAAAGGTATATATAGATATAAATATATAGATATAAGTATATTCCCTGGTGACTCATGTGGTAAAGAATCTGCCTGCAATGAGGAAGACCCAGGTTCGATCCCTGGGTTGGGAAGATCCCCTGGAGAAGCAAATGGCAACACACTCCAGTATTCTTGCCTGGAGAATTCCATGAACAGAGGAGCCTGGCAGGCTACAGTCCATGGGGTCACAAAGAGTTGGACACGACTGAGCGACTCAGCATAGCACAGCGTGTCTTAAATGTTCCACAACTGATTTCAAGTTTCTTGTAGAATTGTCTGTAGTACAAACAATTAACTAGATAAGAGAAATGTAGTCTCTTCCATCCCTTTTTGTGGAAGGTATACATACTCTGTATTTCATACTTTCTTCCATTTCTTCCTTTTCAATATGGCCTTAGGATAAAGAAGGAAGTTAGGTTTTAAGTGCTTTCTTGCAGGAGAGATAGGACTTCACATTGGTGAGCAGACCCTTGTGCTGAGCTTTCAGGTATTCCAGGCTGTAATGTTGAAGTCTATGGCAATGAAATATTGGCAAAGCTCCCAGGTTGTTTGGGCATCTCCTCTGTTGCCTCAGCCCTACCTTGGCTTTCTCTGGCCCATGGACTTCTCTGTGGCTTGGATGAAATTCTCATTCATTGCATTCATTTCAGGCATCTCATCATCAAGCCACCATTTTTATTCTTAAGCTCCATTTTTCCTGTGAGAACAGCCTTGTTCCAGCCTGAACAAGGAAGCTGGATCGAAACTTCTTCCTATAATTGCCCCCTTTTTAAAAAAACTAATCATTACTTTCCTCTTCATAGTTGAGAGTTGAATCTTGGGAGTGCACATGAAAGTGGTTTGGAATTTAGTGTCTGACCTCTTGTCTCACAACCTGTTGCCTTTCCCTACTCTTCCTCTAAAGCATAAAAGCTCTCTTCTCGTTTTCATTACTGTGTGTCAGAGACGTCCCCCAATGTCATATCCTCTACCTTATGGAGGTGGCTTCAAGGGAACATGATTTATAGAAAGGAATAAAAGCACACTGACTCAATATTTTCCAAGTATTATCTTCATTTTACCCAAGAGAATGCTAAAGCTCAAAGAGGTTAAAGTAACTTGATTGCAAAGTAGCAGAGCCTAGAGTCAAAGCCCAGCTGTAAAGCTTAATGGTGGCCTGATGCAATTTGAAGTTTTCGAGTGTTTTAATTCAAAGTTAGCAGCTTCTTATTTCTCTTGGCAAGTTTTATCACCAGACCTTGCTTCTTATCAAATTAAAAACATAATTTGATAGCACTTCTCCAACCTCATATAATGTTCATCACATGAGACCAGAAGCAATTGCCCTAATTAATTAATTTGACAAAACAGTTTATGTGTGAAAATGAATTAATGATCAGGTGAAATTAAAATCTAAATTAGGGAAGCACATCTTTCACTTCTCTGTCTTGGTGTTAAGACTGCCTTCAGTTGAGTGTTATCCCTAATATAAGAAATAACTGCATAACTATAATTAGGAAATTCCTTTCATTTGATTCTAAAGAAAAGCAAAGAAACACTTCTGCACTTAAAACCACTGATAAAGGAGAATAACGAACTGGGATCCATATTGTTTAAAAAGCAATGACTTTAAGTTTTAAAAATATAAATATAAGATATAAAATTCCTTTTTAAAAAGCAAACTTTAGAATATGACTTTTCCATACATACTGTAGATACAGATATCCAACAGTTAGATTTCCCCTCCATCCATTGCTCCAGTCTGGTGTTAACAATAATGTCCTCAAAGAAGAATGTCTCTGGGTCTCACCACCATGTCAAGGACACGGCAATTTTCTCTTTAAATTAATTCTACATTTCCAATTTCACATGTCCTCCACCAGCATGTCATCTGGATGGCTCCATTGCACTGTTATTTTCTTGGTGATAGTCCCAATCAAGGCTACTCATGTCTGCCAAGCACTGCTCTCCCTGATGGTCTTTGTAAAGATTTCCCTCTGCTGGCAATGCCCATGGACTTGTGAGCCAAGACCCGCCAATGCTTGATGTTTCAAAGATTTATGCTTGCTCTCATGAAGCCTTGCCGTGTCTCATGAAGCTTGCCATTTGTCAGACAGTCTACTCAGCTGTCATCAATGATGCTGACACCGTGATCTCAAGACACTATCGAGCTTTCATTAAAGCCAACCTATTAAACTACTACATTCTTAATACAATTTTTTAAGGTAAAGCTTATGAGAGCTTAGACTTAAACTAAGGATGGGTTGAAAATAGACAGCATATTATGCAAAGAACTACCCCTTTCCCACTATACTCGCCTCATTGTGTCCTAGCTAAACGTACCTCATCTCTTTCTTTTCTGAGTTGAGTACTTTCCTAGGAACTTTTTCATTCCTTTATGCAAAAAGTAGCTGGAGTGGGAACATCTTAGCTTTTAATGAAGATTCTGCAGTCTTTCTTCCTGACCTTCTACTTATGTTTACAACTGACTCCTGGATATTTCTATTAGTTATCCCATCTCTTTCTTAAGTTCAAACACTCTGAATTGAGTTCATCCTTTCCCCTGAACTCCTATCTGGGTTTCAATCTCAATAAACAGGACTACCTTTCATACAGTTACCTGTGTCAGAAACCTGGGCATGGGGACTTCCCTAGTGGTCTAGTGATTAAGAATCCACCTTGCAGTGCAGGCGGATTCTCAACAGTCCCTGTTGAAACTGCCATGCTCCCTCATCTGCAGGCCTTTCCAAATACTGTTCCCTGCATGAAATGACATTATTAAGTATTTGTTGAATGAATGATGCAATGAGTAATATTTTCCCAGAGAAGAGTATATTAAAGACCCATCAACAGGCTGATTCCTTGAATCTGTTTATCTTTATCTGAACAATTTTACTACATTTTAAAATGTTTGCCATTTTACAGACTAAAAGTGAAAGTGTTATTCGCTCAGTTGTATCTGACTCTTTGAGACCCCATGGACTGTATAGCCTGCCAGGATCCTCTGTCCAGAACTCTCTAGGCAAGAATACTGGAGTGGGTTGACGTTTCTTTCTCCAGGGGATCTTCCTGACTCAGGGATTGAACCCGTGTCTCCTGCATTACAGGCAGATTCTTTACCTTTATAGGGAAGCTCTACAAATTGAAAGTAGTACTTAGATTGACATTTCAGTAGCCATCTTGCAGATTTGTTTTGAGGTTCTAGCAAGACTGTTTAACAAATTCTATTGCATGGGTTCCAGTATGGTCCTCCTCTATCTGAGAATATCCTCTTTGATTTGGGTGACATCATGAAGATACAGCCAGTGCCTACGGCAGGATGACAAGTGTAGTACAGTGAGGGAATTGCTGGACATCTTCCAGCTGGCCAAATCCCTCAGATCAAGCCTGGCATAGATGGAGTGACAGATGTCACTGTCAGATTGCTCTAACATCCTTCATATGACCTACCACTAGATGCTCCAGTTTTGTCTCAAAAAGCTTAAGTGAGTTTGCAAGTTTGGATAGTGAAAAAAAGAGAAAATAATTCTATGGCTTGGTAAGGCCAATGGCATGCAATCCATTTAGAATCAGAGCTAGCAAGCTCATCATTCATGAGAGCACCTGGCTGCCATCTACGGGATGCTGGGCATGTGCCAGCTTTGATAATTACATTCAGTTTAACCACCTTTCCTCATTGCTTCAGTTGGATGACGCACATTCAGTTCTGTTCAGAAGGTACTAAGCATGATTGCTAGTATATTCTACAAGGCAACTATCTCACTTTAGAAGCTGTAGCACTTTATGGGAAAATGAACAAAATAATTGCACAATAAGTTCAGAAATGTGGCTTAAAATGGCAAATTATGAGACAATAAAATTTTAATTGTATTACTCTGGGAAATTTAAATATGTTAGCTGGCATTGACTCTCTAGTTTATTAAAGAAGAAAATATTTGTTTTTACCTGATCTGACATTTCAATTTGGTTTTATGGTAATTAGATAGTAAGATCACTATAATACTAGACAAAATAGGCACACACACATTGAGGAGGTTTTGTTTAGTGTAAGTTGGATCTTTTTTTTCTAATTTAAATTTTATTTTTGTGGCTGCTCTGCAAAGCATGTGGGATCTTAGTTCCCTGACCAGGGATCAAACCTGCACCCCCTACATTGGAAACATGGAGTTTTAACCATTGGACCACCAGGGAAGTCCTGAGTTGGATTTCATAGAGTTTAAAATGTAAGTTAAACAGCAGACAAGTATTACTTTATTAATGTATAGCAATAATTGTGAAACAGCAGAAGCCCTTCTTGGCTACATTTCCCTAAGTTTTCTGTATTTACAGGTCTTGTATAGTTTTGTTAAGTCTGACATTTTACTTGAAATATTTTTTTGTCCATAGTTCAGATATTTTAAAAAAGGAGTTATGTTTTTCTGTGCTATCCTGAAAATTTTTGAAAGTGAAAAATATTTTATAGTCATCTGCTATTTCAAAAGAACCTACTATTCAAGGAAGGAGGAACTTAGGAAAGTATGTTGAAAATTAATAATAGCCAACACTTACATACACTTCACCACGTGCAGGGAAGTATCTTATGTGATTTGCCTATATTCACCAATTCAGTCCTCCTATGAACTCAGTTAGGTGGGTACTTATAATATTTGTATTTTACAAATTGAAGGAATTGAAGCACAAGCAAATAACTTTTCCAAGGTTGCAGATATAGTGAATGGGAGAGCCAGGATTCAAACCCAGAGAGTCTGGATCTCGAATTCTTACTTTTAACCACCATGCCCAACTGCCTGCTACTGAAAAAACATCACAAGAAGCAGCTCAGTTGAACACTCGTTTGAAGCCTATCATTGGAAAAGACCCCAATGCTGGGAAAGATTGAAGGTGGGAGGAGAAGGGGACGACAGAAGATGAGATGGTTGGATGGTATCAACAACTCGATGGACATGAGTTTGAGAAAGCTCCAGGTGTTGGTGAAGGATAGGGAAGCCTGGTGTGCTGCAGTTCATAGGTTTGCAAAGAGTTGGACACGACTGAGTGACTGAACTAAACTGCGCTGATAAGCAAAGTGATGTGCTAAATGATAGGAAAAATGGATCAAGTCTGATGCCACTCTTTAAGGACTGTATAGGCTACTGGAAACACAAGAAATGTACATGATGTCCTCTAATGAAAGTTATACTGTGATAAATATCAAAAAGGGAGTAAAATTAACATGCAAAGGGAGCACCAAGAGCAAATTTAGATGGGATATGGGTGATTGACCATTAGGCCAGTTGCAGCAGGGAGTAGACTTTTGGGCTAAGTTTATTGGAATGAGACTCCAGACATGCAATATGAAGTAATCAAAGTCATTAAGCATAAGAAGGATTTGAGGTGTTGGAGATGAAATTGGGGAGATAGGATGGTGCTAGATTATGAAAAAATGACAGGTGTGTATTTTACACAGAAAACACATATGTGTATACCCAGCATGACATCTCGTTGTATGTATTATATATTCTATATAATCTTCATTGAAGATAAATACTTATGTCTTTGTCATTTAGAAGGATATTGTGCTTAACATAGGTAGGTTTTCATTCACAATAGCATATTAAAAAGGTTGAAATCCTTAACCAAATGTGCAATATCTCTGTGACTTCAGTTTCCTGACCTAGAATATGGAAATAATAATACCTATCTCTTTAGGATCCCTGTAAGGTTTAATAAAATAATTCATATAAATGTGGCATCCCTTATAGGGATCCTAAAGAGACAGATACTATTGTACCATGTTCTAAATTAGGATATTGAAGTCACAAAGTTACAGTATGTCTATAATCCAAGCAGCGTAAAGGGTGAATTGTGTTTGCTTCCCTAGATGCCGAGAACACTCCTGACAAACAACCTTTAACTGCCTGTCCATTCAGGGTCGCCTCAACTGTCAGTCAGTTCAGTCGCTCAGTCGTGTCCGACACCTTGTGACCCCATGAATCACAGCACGCCAGGCCTCCTTGTCCATCACCAACTCTCAGAGATTATTCAAACTCATGCCCATCGAGTTGGTGATGCCATCCAGCCATCTCATCCTCTGTCATCCCCTTCTCCTCCTGGCCCCAATCCCTCCCAGCATCAGGGTCTTTTCAAATGAGTCAGTTCTTCGCATGAGGTGGCCAAAGTATTGGAGTTTCAGCTTCAGCATCAGTCCTTGCAATGAATACCCAGGACTGATCTCTTTTAGGATGGACTGGTTGGATCTTGTTGCAGTCCAAGGGACTTTCAAGAGTCTTCTCCAACACCACAGTTCAAAAGCATCAATTTTTTGGTGCTCAGCTTTCTTCACAGTCTAACTCTCACATCCATACATGACCACTGGAAAAACCATAGCCTTGACCAGATGGACCTTTGCTGGCAAAGTAATGTCTCTGCTTTTTAATATGCTATCTAGGTTGGTCATAGCTTTCCTTCCAAGGAGTAAGCGTCTTTTAATTTCATGGCTGCAGTCACCATCTGCAGTGATTTTGGAGCCCCCAAAAATAAAGTCTGACACTGTTTCCACTGTCTTCCCATTTATTTGCCGTGAGGTGATGGGACCAGATGCCATGATCTTAGTTTTCTGAATGTTACGCTTCAAACCAACTTTTTCACTCTCCTCTTTTACTTTCATCAAGAGGCTTTTTAGTTCCTCTTCACTTTCTGCCATTTCCTAAGGTCCTACCCCTTCCCAGTGTAGCTCCTATCCAGTGATTGTTTGATACAAGTATACAAAAATCTTTCCATCATGGCCTATCCAGGTATATCCTTTAGCTCCAAAGACTGCTGTTGTGAAAGCTGAGGCATACTTTGGGTTACATCAAAGCTTGACTTCTGCCTTTGCCAATCCAGGATACTTGGGGGTGAGGGTGTGGTGTGGTAAGTTAGGAAATTGGGATTGACATATATACACTGTTGATACTATGTATTAATATAAAATAGATAATTAATGAGAATTTACTGTATGCTCAGGGAACCATACTAAATGCTCTGTGGTTACCTAAATGGGAAGGAAATCCAAGAAAAGAGAAGATGTTATGTATATGTATATAGCTGACCCACTTTGCTGTACAGTAGGAACTAACAGCATTGTAAAGCAACTATACTCCAATAAAAATTAATTTTTAAAAGTTCTGTGTATTAAACTCTATGTTAGAGGAAGCCTAACTTGAGGCATCACTTGGCAGTGGTGCATGTAGTGGCAGTGGTGGAAGTTGTGGTGACTTCCCAGTGCTTGCAGGGTTATATTTCTTGTGCAGAAATTGCATAGGTGGGCAGCAGCCTCTGCTACAGTTTCATATGATAGTCTGTGGACCAGCACTGTTGGTGGCAAGTTTGTCATTAAGCCAGTTCTCTGGTATAGTCTTGGCCTTTCTGCCTAGATACTTAACAGTGTCTTTTTCTCTAGCTCTTTCAACAGTTCTATGGGCTATCCAATATCCTTTCAATAAACTGATGTTTAATCAGCCTAAATCAGCTTGTTATATGGTCAGTCAGTTCAGTCACTCAGTGGTGTCCGATTGTTTTTAACCCCATGGACTGCAGCACACCAGGCTTCCCTCTCCATCACCCATTTACTGGAGATTGCTCAAACTCATGTCCATCAAATTGGTGATACCATCCAACCATTTCATCTTCTGTTGTCCCCTTCTCCTGCCTTCAATCTTTTCCCAGCATCAGAGTCTTTTCCAATGAGTCAGTTCTTAGCATCAGGTGGCCAAAGTATTGGAGTTTCAGCTTCAACATCAGTCCTTCCAATGAATATTCAGGTCTGATTTCCTTTAGGATTGACTGGTTTGATCTCCTTGCAGTCCAAGGGACTCTCAAGAGTTTTCTCCAACACCACAGTTTAAAAGCATCAATTCTTTGGCACTCAGGCTTCTTTATGGTCCAGTTCACATCCATAGATGACTATTAGAAAAACCATAGCTTTGAATATATAGAACTTTGTCAGCAAAGTAATGTCTCTGCTTTTTAATATGCTGTCTAGGTTTATCATAGCTTTTCTTCCAAGGAACAAGTGTCTTTTAATTTCATAGCTGCAGTTACCATCTGCAGTGATTTTGGAGCCCAAGAGAATAAAGTCTTTCACTGTTTCCATTGTTTCCCCAACTATTTGCCATGAAGTGATGAGATCGGATGCCATGATCTTAGTTTTCTGAACGTTGAGTTTTAAGCCAACTTTTTCACTCTCCTCTTTCACTTTCATCAAGAGGCTCTTTAGTTCCTTTTTGCCTTCTGCCATAAGGGTGGTGTCATCTGCATATTTGAGGTTATTGATATTTCTCCCAGCAATCTTGATTCCAGCTTGTGCTTCATCCAGTCCAGCATTTTGCATGATGTACTCTGCATGTAAGTTAAAAAAGCAGGGTGACAATATACAGCCTTGACGTATTCCTTTCTTGATTTGGAACTAGTCTGTTGTTCCATGTCCAGTTCTAACTGTTGCTTCTTGACTTGCATACACATTTCTCACGAGGCAGGTAAGGTGGTCTGGTATTCCCATCTCTTTAAGAATCTTCCACAAGTTGTTGTGATTCACACAATCAAAGCTTTGGGGATAGTCAATAAAGCAGAAGTAGATGGTTTTATGGAACTCTCTTGCTTTTTCTGTGATCCAGTGGATGTTGGCAATTTAATCTCTGGTTCCTCTGCTTTTTGTAAATCCAGCTTCAACATCTGGAAGTTCTCAGATCATGTAAGTTGAAGCCTGGCTTGGAGAATTTTGAGCATTACTTTACTAGTGTGTGAGATGAGTGCAATTGTGTGGTAGTTTGAACATTCTTTGGCATTGTCTTTCTTTGGGATTGGAATGAAAACTGACCTTTTCCAGTCCTGTGGCCACTGCTGAGTTTTCCAAATTTGCCAATACCTGATTGATATATTCCCCAGGATAGAGCAATGATCTGAGTATTATGGATGTACATTAAGTAAGCTCCATGGAGGAGGTATTTTGGGCTACATTAGCAATAGTGAAGGGAGAGCAGTGTTGGAGAGACATGTTGGGAAACAAAGATAAGCAAGTCAAGTGATGCATATGGAAAGTGGGTTGATATAACAGAAAGGAAAGGGAGAGACTCAATAAGAATGATGAGACAGGGATTCCAACCTAATGGAATTTTATTTATATTTTGAAAAAGATGAAATAGGAGTCAAATCTCTGTATATACAAGAAGTTTTAATTTCATTAAATGGACACGATTTTTTAAAAATACATGTTTCAGGTAACAAATGTTTAGTTCTATTCCATGCCTATCAGGGAAGTAGTAGTGGATTTGAAGAAGATCTACAGTTTTCTAATGATAAAAGCTGGCCATGAAAGCTAGATGTGAATAGACTGCATCTTTGCTTTTATTCATCAACATGCCACAATAGTGAAAATGAAAGGGTCTCTCATATGCAATAGAGTTTTGAATTTAGATACACATTGGCTAACAGTTATGACTTTAATTTCATTAGAATATGACCAAGGTACAAAGACAGCAAGCCTGGCAAACTTAAAAGGAAATCATATTTTAAACCACATTATATTATTTCTGTACATTGTTTTTTTACTATGTGTTATATTTAAATGGCCCCCACAGACATAGCCATTTTGGGAAGGGGGATTTTTCTATTTGTTGACTTGAAATGTTTTTTCTCCTGATTTGTAGACCAGTATTTGATGGCATTAAATAGCAATAAAATAGCAGTGTTTAGAAAAACCTATATGAGATGATTTCCTAGGAAATGGCTATGTAGTTGAATGAGTCTGGCACTTTGCCCTGAATGTCAACAGTATTCAGGTTGTGTCAGAGATACCGGGAGAAAATGTGTTGCAGATACCTCAGTATGACTTGGCTTTCATTTCTCTGCAACTCTGACCTGGAGACTGGTAACAGAGGTGCTCCACCTGTTTTTTTTTTTTTTTTTCTGCATAAATGAAATAGAGAAACAGAAGTCAGTTTCTAAAAGAGACAAGGATTGGAACTTGCAGAGTGTCATATAACAAATTCTGAAGTGTTGAGTTCTACCCAGAGAAGAGCCAATGGCTAGTATCAACTACAGAGCACAAAAGCAACATGTTTCTCTTGGCAGTGGCCAGAAACAGCCAGGTCCCCAAGGAGTCTTTCTGGTCCTGGGCCCCTTAAGATGGAAAGATCCAAACTTTTGGGAAGAAAGTAATACAGAAAGGAAATGAAAATTAGATTTACATTTGTGCCCTTTATGCAGATATAGCATAAACCGTAAAAGAGAAAGGAACTAATATCAAAAGCCATGTTGTGAAACTGGAAGTAGAGTCTTTTTTGCTCATTTTGTATTGCTTCCCACAGTTCTGAGAAACCATGAAACTCAGAAAAAGACTGTCAAGTTCCAGTGTTCTAATTCTGTTATTATTTGGGATAGATAAGTGAGATAAAGACTTACAAGAGAACTGTAGCTACATAAACTAGACATTCTTTCCTCTTCTCTCAAAAGTTAAGTTTCCATTCTTAGTGAAGTTAGAAGACAAACTGCAAAACATTCTTAAGAGTATCTTTCAATGAAATGTAGAAGCCTACCAGAAGATTGTGGAGGGAAGCTGGGGGGAGAAAAATAAAGGTACTATAATTCTAGTGTCCAGCAGCTAAGACTCTCTTGTAAATGTCTGTGCAGCTAGTCTAAAAGACATAATCATTTGCAAGGAACCGGTGCAACTCATTTAAAGGCAGGTATGAAAAGTAACTGGGACATCCCAGGTGACACTAATGGTAAAGAACTCTCCTGCCAATGCAGGGGACATAAGAGACACGGGTTCGATCACTGGGTCAGGAAGATCCCCTGGAGGAGGGCATGGCATCCCACTCCAGTATTCCTGCCTAGAGAATCCCGTGGACAGAGGAGACTGGCAGGCCATGGTCCATGGGGTCGCAGAGTCAGACATGACTGAAGTAACTTAGCTTGCACACACATGAAAAATACTTAGCAGAGTATCCATACAAAGACACTAAAAAGAAAAAAGGACAATATCAGCAAATTTAAAAACAGATGGATACTCCAGAAAAGAAAGTGTTGACATTGAGCAAATGAAAAGTCTGAACCAAAATCTTACCCTGAATTGAAACAAAACAAGCAAACAAGGACAAAATTCAATGAACCAATTGCTTCTATGATAGAAGACCACAAAACAAAAATGTAAAACTCTGGGGAAAGATGGCAAAAGTTCAGGAAGAGGTGAAATTGTGCTCAAAAAGGAAAATATAAAATTAACAAAGTTGTACATATATATTATTTTCAGATTCTTTCCCATTATAGATTATTATAAGATATTGACTATAATTCCCTGTGATATGCACAGGTCTTTGTTGTTTATCTATTTTATATATAGTCATATGTCCCTATTAATCCCAATTTCTAATTTATCTCTTCTTATTTATCTCTTCTAGTTTATTTCTTCTAATTTATCTCTCCCTGCCTTGCGTTTCCCTTTGGTAACCTTAAGTTTATTTTCTATGACTGTGAATTCATTCCTGTCTTATAAATAAATTCATTTGTATCATCTTTTTAGATTCCACGTATAAGTGATATCATATGACATTTGTCTTTCTCTGACTTATTTCACTTGGTGTGGTAATCTCTAGGTCCATCTGTGTTGCTACAGATGACATTATTGCTTTCTTTGTTATGACTCAGTAATATTCCACTGTGTATATGAGTGTATGTATATATATGTGTGTGTGTGTTTGTGTATATACACATATATATGTGTTGGAGAAGGAAATGGCAACCCACAA
Organism: Muntiacus reevesi; assembly: GCF_963930625.1. Classification (NCBI taxonomy): domain Eukaryota; kingdom Metazoa; phylum Chordata; class Mammalia; order Artiodactyla; family Cervidae; genus Muntiacus; species Muntiacus reevesi. The sequence continues at coordinate 81,604,235 of NC_089254.1, read as the reverse complement.
GAATATTTCCAGTATTCTTGCCTGGAAAACCTCATGGACAGAGGAGCCTGGCGGGTTACAGTCCATGGGGTCGCAAAGAGTCAGACATGATTTAGTAACTAATGTATATATGTGTATATATACACCACATCTTCTTTATCCATTCATCTGTTAATGGACGTTTAGGTTTCTTCCATGTCCTATGAATACTGGAGTGCATGTATCTTTTCAAATTAGAGTTTTTGACATTTCTGGATATATGCCCAGGAGTGGGATTACTGGATCATATGGTAACTCTTATTTTTAATTTTTAAGGAACCTGCAGATTGTTGTCTGTAGTGGCTGTACCTATTTACATTTCCACTAACAGTATAGGAGGCTTCCCTTTTCTCCACACCCTTTCCAGTATTTATTATTTAAACAATCTAATCTTTATCTACACAGAACCAGTTAAGTAAATTATATTGTATCCATAAGGACTTGTGTATTGACATAATAAGTTCTTCAAGAAGCACTTAATGGAGACCAAACACCAGTCCAAAACTTTATAGTACCTTATATTTAAAAAATGTGAAGAAGAGACTAGTAAGAAGAAGTAAAGTTACTTATAGGAAAGAAGAACGAAGTAAGAAGTTTACTTATAGAAAAAGGTGGGAACAGTGCAGATGGTGGACAGGGAAGAGCAGATGACTTTTTACTGCTTACTTTTTTATTTTTCTTTGATATTTGTTCCATTAAATGGAATGGAAGTGGAATTAAACTTGGAAGTGTGTTAAATGAAGTTTTTTTTATTAAACAATGGAAGTGTATTAAATAAACAGTTTTAAAAACTGAGATAAATATTTGCAGTCTGCCTCATTATTGCAAAACTGGATTTTTAATATGGGATCTAGTTTTGTTATATGTTTATAAACTGCAGTGGCACAGCAAGCATGCCCTTACAGCTTCGTGTTCATTCCTTGGCCCTCTGCAATTGAGGCTCCACTGAAATTGCTCTTTTAAAACTCACTAACAGCCTGGCCTCTTAATTGCCAACTCCAATAATCCCCCTCTCATTTGAATTTCCTGCAGTGGTCTATGCCGCTGTCCACCCCCTTCATTACTGAAACACAGTTTCTTTGTTTGCATGTCACCAACCACTAAAGTCCTGGCTTTATGCATCCGGTGAATGCCCAGGCTCTCCTTCACAGGATTCTCTCCCCCGTGGGTCTTGGGAACAGTGGGATAAGAAAGCTTTGTTAGTTATCTTTCTTGATTGAATGCCCTACCACTCCTGACAATGGTGAGAGCTTGTAATGCCAATTGTGTCAAGATTTTAATAATCATTGGAAAAAAGACCCTCACTGGAAAAGACCCTGATGCTGGGAAAGATTGAGGGCAGGAGGAGAAGGAGACGACAGAGGATGAGACGGTTGGATGGCATCATCGACTTGACAGATATGAGCTTAAGCAAACTCCGGGAGTTGGTGATGGACAGGGAAGGCTTGGGTGCTGCAGTGCATGGGGTGGCAAAGAGTCAGGCATGACTGAGCGACTGAACTGAACTGAACTTTAATAATCAAAGGACCTTTCCCCCAAACTAAAGATCATTATTGATTGAAGAGACAGACAATAATTGGTAGTTCTATTATTTCATTTCCTTATAGTTACTGTTCTCTTTATTCAAAGTGGCACCTATAGTACTTGCAAAGAGTAGAATTGGTGCTGAGATGTGAGATGTGGCAGGGACATAGCCTCTGGGACCAGACTACCTGTCTTCAGATTCCAGCTTCATTCCTCACTAGTACATGACCTGGAGTTTAGTGTGTCTCATTTGCTCCTCCCTAAAAGGGAGCTGTCATAAAAGCATCTAATTAATTGGGCCCTTGGGCAGTCTTTATGAAGTAATAGATATGAAATCACTTTGAACTATTGCTGGCATCCAAGTTCTGACAACTATTGCTGACAATGTTCCAAGCAGAAGATCCTAGAATGGTGAATCTAGAGTCAGAAATCTGAATCCCAGTCACATTTCTGCTACTAATTGGATTTGTGTTCTGAATAACTTTTTATTTACTACCTGTAAAATGGGAGGTGGAAATACGGTCTCTGAAATTCCTTGTGGTCCTAACAACACCCAACTGAGAAACAATGTATTAAGCATGTTTACTTCAAAGACTGATAGCTGAAGCACTGCTTGGTATATAAACTGGAAGCTATTTTAAGGTCAGGATTAATAGCATCACAGAACAAGCCAAAAACTGGCTTATTCTATGAATTTGTGATGTTTTACTTATTTTTGTCCACTTCTGTTAGGAAGGAAAAGAATCTTATTCTTCAGAGATAAAATGGCTCTTGTAAGTATGTAATAAACACAGTCTGTTAGAAATATCTAATATTGGAGAATAACATAAATGTTGTGTAGCTTAGAAAAAGGCTGCTCAACAGAAGAACACCTGTGTTAGAAATAAGGTATTTATTTTGACATCACAAATTGTAACTTGACAGTTAGATTTTATCTCAACATTATTTTTGAAAACAAGTTATCCCTTAAAGTCTACATTCTTCCAGGTTCCTTGGTTAAAACCTTAAGCCTCTATATTTAATAATTTATTATCATTTACTCTTTATATCCAGTACAGCCCTGAGTCCTGGCTTCTCTTTTGCTTCACACTTCATTGCCACTGGGGCCAAATCCTTTTCACATCTTGATATGGGAGCAACAGACTGGCTGTCTCAGCCTTCATATTTCAATGTATCACACAGTTCACTGCCAAGTACCTTCTTTAAAGCACTAAGTGCTAATACTCTTATTTCCAGAAATCACACTGGTTTGCCGCCACTATGTTTTAAGTTTAAATGTCTCTGCCAGACTCACAAAACTCTCCTTTAACTGCTCCTACTAACTTCCTTTCTTATTGCTGTCTTCACCTTTGCCTCCTCCCAGCATAGATTTCAGTTTCCTCACAGTCTCTGCACGCAACACTCTTATTCCTGATTTTATGCAGGAATTTGATCCCTCTTCCTGAAAGTGTGTGTTCAGTCACTCAGTCATATCTGACTCTTTGTGACCCCATGGACATTAGCCCACCAGGCTCCTCTGTCCATGGGATTTTCCAGGCAAGAATACTGGAGTAGGCTGCCATTTCCTCCTCCAGGAGATCTTCCCCACCTAGGGATCGAACCGAGTCTCTTGCATCTCCTGCGTTGGCAGGCAGATTCTTTACCACTGCGCCACCTGGAAAGCCTCTTCCTGAATAACTTTTTCTTATCTTCTCTACATCCTCTCCACCCTTGATGACATGTCAACTCCGAGTTTTGAATGAAGCTTCATTTATTTACTAATAGTGATCTATACACTGGGGCTTCTCTGGTGGCTCAGACAGTGAAGAATCTGCCTGCAATTCAGGGAACCTGAGTTTGATACCTGGGCTGGGAAGATCCCCTGTAAGAGGAAATGGCAAACCAATTTAGTATTCTTGCCTGGAGAATCCCATGGACAGAGGACTGGCAGGCAACAGTCCATGGGGTTGCAAAAGAATCGATCATGACTGAACAACTAACACTTTCTTTCACTTTTTATACACTTAGTATCAGCAATACAAAATTTTATTACTCTTCAATTATTTCAGGTTCATCCATTGTGATAAATGAGCACCATAATATAATAGAAAATCCACTGACTTGAATTTAAGAAACCAGTTCTGCTTTTGATCAGCTGTGTTTCCTTTGGCAAGTCAGTCTCAGAGTCTCACAAAGTTGTTATAAATATTAAAAGTGTAAGATGGAAGCCTATTTTGTAAGCCCTAAATGTAATGCCGATATTACTGTTGTTAATATGTTATTTCTGTGAAGAACAACACATCTTTGGCAGTGTTAGATAAATTAGAGTCCTATTAGAAGTGTTTAGCAAATATATCAAGTTAAAGAAACCACAAAGCAAAGTTTGTATTAAAAAAGGAAAATTGGAATTAAATGTGAAGCCGTAGGGGCTAAACTTGTTCAGTCTTAAGTATGGAATTCAATGGCAACTCTCAGGAGAAGGAATTCCCTTATAAAAAGGTTGAAACATCATTTATTCAAGTGCTTCCCAAGGAAATACTAGTAGCAGCTGACTGCACCCACGACAAGTTACAAGTGACTTCCCCTAATTACACTGTATTGTTACTGATGAAAGATCTATTTCTATGAATGGGAAAACCTAATTAGATTCTCTTTGCAGAGCAAATCCCAATTCTATGTACATATTTTCCCCTGGGACCATTCTGCGTGATGTCTACAGGCATCTATTGAAAGTGGTGGAGACTTGGCCTACTGGGGAGGTTTAATGGGAAATGCTTTAAAACAGAAAATGTTAATGAATTGAGAACACATATTATATTCTGGCAAAGATGAAAATTGTATGAGAATAATTAACATTGCAAATCATAGCTTGGTTGCTAAACTAGTATACAAAAATTCAAGTATATAGGATGAAGGTAGAAATATAAGATACTTTCAAAAACTATTTACTTGTTGAAGTGCTTTTTGCATGGAATGAATAAATTCTAAGGATTCATGATTTTTTTTTCTAAATTTTCCACAGCACTGAAATGGGCGGGAAGGGACAGGGCACAACCTTTAAAAGAATGACATAGACATAGGACATGACAAAAACTTAGGATCAACTAGGTCCAAGATGGTGGAAGATTTGACTTCCAGTGGAACTTGGTCTTCATTATATGCTCATTATATTAATAATGCATTAGCATGTTAAGTGACACATTCACCAGCACCATGACTGTTCCATGAACAACTGTCAAAGATCAAAAAGTGAGCTGGTGGCCCAATTCCTAGAAATCTCTGCCCCTCCCCCAAAATAATCAGAATAATCTTCCCATTCATCAGCTTATGAAATTACCCAGTCCATAAAAGCTAACTACCTCATATTTTGAGGCCTTGTGTCTTCTAAGACAGCCCACACATTGCCTGTGGAGTGTGTTTCTCTTTAAATAAATCCCCTTCTTCCCTATCCCTTTGTCTCTCACTGAATTCTTTCTGTGAGGAGACACCAGGAATCTGAGCTTCATTAAGTCCTGAGATGAGATGTGTGATCTCAGTTGAAAGAGAGAGGTTCAAGTCCTAGTCTGTGTTACACAGTTGCAACACTAAATCATATATTTCTGCTCAACCTGAAAGTTAGAACTGAAAAGTAGTAACCAAAGTGGACTTGAGGTGTATCTGTGAAAGCTAAGATTGGGGGTAAGTATGACAGAGACCCCCTAATTGTCCATTATTATTTGTGCTTCCCGTAGTCTAAGGTTGTTGCGGGCAAACAGTTGCCCAGACAGTAATTACATTTCCAGTCTCCCCTTGCATCTACATAGGACCACAAGACCAGTTCTTCCCAATGGAATGAGACCAGAACAGATCAATTTCTGGCCAAGATGGTGATGCAGCGGCGTGTATTCTCTTCTCCCACCTGCTTAGAGACCCTGAAGGAATGGTATGGCTGCTGGAAGGAAGAATTCATGCGCCTGAGTCACAGGATGAAGGAAAACCAACCACTTGCCAACTAGGAACACTGAAACTTGTTGTTGTTCAGTTGCTCAGACCTGTCCAACTCTTTGTGACCCCATGGATTGCAGCACGCTAGGCTTCCCTGTCCTTCACCATCTCCTGGAGCTTACTCAAACTCATGTCCATTGAGTCGGTGATGCCATCCAACCATCTCATCCTCTGTTGTCCCTTTCTCCTTCTGCCTTCAATCTTTCCCAGCATCAGGGTCTTTTCCAGTGAGTCAGCTCTTCCCATCAGGTGATCAAAGTATTGGAGCTTCAACTTCAGCATCAGTCCTTCCAGTGAATATTCAGGACTGATTTCCTTTAGGACTGACTGGTTTGATCTCCTTTCTGTCCAAGGGACTCTCAAGAGTCTTCCTCAATACCACATTCTTTCAGTGTGTAAGAATGATAATAAAGTCTTAATAAACTTTATTGTTTATAAAACATATGCTTATATTGTGACCTTCTTTAAGTGACTTTGGGAATTTTGTTCCTATCCCATTTTATTTTAACTCAGTCATGCCTTGTATTTTGACCAGTAGCTCTTTTCAAAATTAACCATTTTAACTCCGAATACCACCAGGAAGAAGCTTTCTCATCATTCTTAGCAGTTTACAAATAACCTACCTCATTTACCAGTGTCTCAGTATGTCCTTGCATGTTACTTTTCAAATTTTTAGTTATAACATCTGCTTTGACCGACCCCACAGTGGTTGTTTGGAACCCTAGCATCCATCACTTACAGAACATATCAGCTGGACAATGTATAGGAAGTCTTGCTTTGAAGAATTAAGCTGGTTGTGGTACAGGACACAGTTGGTCATGTTAGCATTTGGCTTCCAAGTTAACTTTAACTTTGGCTGAGCAAGAATAAAATTACTGTGGCAATGTAGTATGCAACAGGAGGACATAATTTTGTGGGAAACTATACTGCTTAAAATGTCAAACATTTCAGAACAGCTTTTAAAGTGTTGCTTGGAAGTTTCACTAGGGGAAAAAAATCTAGATTTAAAACAAATGCAGAAAATAGGCTATAAAATATTTAGAGCCAGTGATGATCGAAGAATTGATTCAAGGCAAATTAACAAAAGGTGCTTGAAGTGGGGGAACTATAAATGATGTGTTTGCTTAGGAGGTGAGGGTAACGTTTGCACCTTAATAAGTGTAAGACTGGATAACCATGGGTTGAACAAGCATGTAATTGTTCTTTATTTTCCTTTGTGATCTGGGTAGGAGAGGTCAAGGCTGCATGTACAACTTAAAAGAAGCTGTATTTCAGAGACCCATAATTAGGACCAGAGAATGGAAAGTTAATATATTCTAACTAATTAATCTAAATCGGAGCAAGCAGAAGTGCTGCAGCTTCTAAATCAAACTCCAAAAGCGCTGAACACACCAGAGGAGCTTGTAAAATTACAGATTCGTAGGCTCCGCCCCAGCTTCTGATGCAAGTTTGGAGTGGAAACCTAGAATCTGAATATTTGATTTGAGGACAGATGTTCCACAGAACACGCTTTTAAAAAACAGTATTAATAGTATGACAAGTTTGTATTTCCTGTTAAAATAAGAAAGGGAACTAGTTTGTATAGTAAAATGAATGAAAATGATCACAAAATGTGAAATGTAAAATTGCCTTATATGCCAGAATTGCCAAAGTTCTGCAAGCAAAGCAGCTGTGCTTTGAGTATTTATAAGCAGATTTTTGCATATTTTGTATGTTATATAGACTCTGTTTCTTTAATCATTAACTTTTAGTTAGAACCTTTGAGATAACTTTTATATGTACATCTATGACAGGTAGGTGGGTACAGTGTTGAGTGTGGACACTGATGACAGACTCCTTAGGTTCAAATCCTGGCTCCAGTGCATAAAGGGTATATGGACTTGGAGAAGTTCCTTAACCTCTTTGTACTTCAGAGTTCTTATTGTCAAATGGGAATGATGATAATATTTACATCATGGATTAAAAGTAATTTATTAAAAGTAAATATTTAAAGATTAAAAGTAAATTATTTAACACATATAAAACACTTGGAAAATTTCCTGGAAGCCCAAGATTATTTCCTTATTATAGTTATTGCCTTATAGATAACTACTGAAATAAAAGAAATATATGGATATATTTGAATATATATCTATGGTGACAGATTTGGGATGAATTGAAGGCAGTTGTTACTCAGCCTAAAGTATGAACCCATAAGGAGGAGGGTAAACAGAATCAAGTCAAGTTTAGAGTGAAGCCTGCATTTTGATCTTTTGTTATCTGTTTCCCAAGCTCTTTATTGTTATATTCTCTCTTAGAGGTTTGTTTAAAAAATTTTCTTAATTAGCTATATTTTAAGGGATGAAAACCCTAGAGAAGGGAACGGCAATCCACTCTCATATTCTTGCCTAGAGAATTCCCTGGACAGAGGAGCCTGGTGGGCTACAGCCCATGGGGTCACAAAGAATCAGACATGACTGAGCAACTAACACTTTCACTTTTCACTTTCAAGGGATGAAAAAATTGGCTGGAAATCATTTAGGGATATTAGAACAAACTTGTCCTTTTCTTTGGAATCCATTCTCTTATTCCCTTTTCTCCCCACTGTTGATTTTCCTGAGACCATGGCGAGACCAGATACTTTTCAGGTTCTCTCCAGTATTCCAAATACTTGGTACAATTTTAAAATAATTTTACACATAAGAAAGGAGGAAACCATGAAGTTTGCAAAATACTGTCTTCTAGTTTAATCCAATATCCAAAATGTAGCAATTTGAGACCAAAAGGTAAAAAAAAAAAAGAGCCATCTATGTCTGAAGAAATGAGCCAGGCAATCATCCCCTCTATTTGATGGCAGAGTATCCAGATAGGAACCAAAACTGAACTCACCAGAGAGATGTTCATTTGGAAATCCATTTTACAGCAGCAAAACTCCAGTTTGGGATCTGGGGTCTGGGACAAAGGTCTGTATGATGAGAGTTCTGGGGCAGAAGAGCCCTCACATATGAAGCCAAGATTCAGAGTGAGGCAAAGGGTTGGGACTCAGGAAGAGATACCAGGCACTCTTTTAACAGCATAAAGCAGTAGGGAGATCAATAACATAGACCTAGAGAAGTCATCTGTAGATACTGGAATTCTAAATCTAGCAGAGAAAGTGAATTGTAAGGCCCATCATATGGGGCATCAACAGCTGTTGATAACTTCCTGCCCGAATCTGTCTCAGCAACTAGAACAAGATCAAACTTTCAGTGGACCTTCAAACAATAGATGGGTCTAATGAATCTTGCTTAATAAAATAGAATCAAAGATCATTTCTGTTGTGCTGTACTGCTGTACCAATTTGTGATTCAGGGGATAATAAATAGGTCATGGTGAATAGAATAGCACATGGACTCTGGAGAGGATATGGCCAGCAAACAGCAGCAGCCATAGAGAGAATGTCTCACAAATTAAAAGGTTACCTGCATCTTGACAGCATGTGTTTTATGCCATGTGACTTCAAATGATTTTAAGAACTGCTTTGTTTTGCTCAACAGAATAATGTGTAATTATTTTAATTAACCAGAAAAATGAATTGCTGCATGAGGTTAAAAAGAAAAAAAAGTATGGTAAACATTATTTATGAGGAAAGAGATACATAAAAATAAGACTGATGATCAAAAATCTTATTATAAACCTTGTGATAGAGATGGCCAGTTCCATCATAATTTTATGTCAGTTAAACACTGATGTTTATCCTTTCCTAGAGAATAACAGTTCTGGTGTGCAAAGAAAATGTACATTGTATTTTTAAAAAACTTTTAGTGTGGACCATTTAAAAAATCTTTGATGACTTTGTTACAATATTGCTTCTGCTTTATAGGTTTTTTGTTTGTTTGTTGGTTTGTTTGTTTGTGGGGCAGGGGTAATGGGGAGGGTTTAGCCACAAGGCCTGTGAAATCTTAGCTCCCTGTACAAGGATCAGACCTGCAACCCTTGCATTGGAAGGCAAAGTCTTCACCACTGGACCTTCAGGGGCGTCTCCCAAAACATACATTGTATTAACAGTGCTTATAACTCTAACTGATACCTTTAACAAAGAGCTATTCCTTGCTTTCCTGTTTTCTTTTTCAAACTTTAGTATTTATTTAAAAACTTTTCTTCTGCATTAGCTCAGAACCTAGAAAAGATTTTTTTACTATAACAATTCAAGGCGAGCACTAAGCTATATTACTTGAGGGCTTGTATCTTGGCAAGAAGCAGGAATGGTTGGTATTAATGGGAGCATAACAGTTCTGAAAGAAAACCAGCTCATGGCATTATGAATCATAGAGCTCTAAAACATTTATAAATGAATGAAAAGGCTTAAGGCTGACATGAATTATGAGTCTCATTATGGAACTATAATATCTCCAGCAATGCTTCAGAGGAACATGACACCTCCCAAGAAAAGTGGCAAGACTTCCGTTACATTATTTTTCTACTAGTAATTGGCCATGTTCAAGGTGGGCTATGATCTATATCCCTGGAGTACACATGGCAACATATCTCTGCATATAAATATTTCCATCTGTCAAGATCCTGTTAGACTCCTTTCTTCTAAGTGCCAAGCATTACTGTTGACCTTTAAGAAATAAGAACAGGCCCTAGTATGAGGACAGCATTTCCAATCCTTCCATTTCTTTAAATAGAGCTTAGGTAGGCTACAATGATCCTGTTATTTCCCACATGCTGATAGACACTCAGCAATTTTAAAGAAGATAGTTCCAGAAAAAGAAATATTTTTTACTTACAGTGGTTATGAAAAGGAAAAAAAAAGTGATAAACTCCTTATTCATGCAAATATAAATGGTCTTAGAATTAGCACACCTTTGATTTTTATCATCTCATTTCAGCCTTGGCTAATGTATCTTCACTAATATGAAGTGAATGAATTGAGAGAGAAGCCTGCATTATAAGTCATTCCCAAGAAAAGCTTGTATTATTGTAAAAAAAAAAAAAATAGGCTTATCAAAGCATGGCTTTAATCAATGACAAACGTCTTTAATTTCAGTAAAGTACACACATTACTTCTAATGTTTATCTCTCTACCAATCAACTGTGATGATGACTAATTAGAATTATTGTGATTACAGTGTGTGGCAGGGATACTGCTCTATGATTGCTAAGCTCCTTTTCCTCCTAGGACAAGATGTAGACTTCAGAGTCCAGCCTCCTTTTAGTGATATAGGGCCATGTTACCGAGTTCTGGTCAATGAATGTGCATGGAGGTGATATTTGCCCCTTCCAGTCTGGCCTCTAAGAACATCCTGAGTGATACCTTCTGCTCACTCTTTTCTTCTTGCCAGTTGATCAGGGTCAGGTAGAGGACTCCAAGGCCTTAGCAAGGTGGGAAGCTAATAGATCAAAAGGATCCTAGGTGCCTGAAAAATGCCACAACTCCTTGATAACCCATATCTGACATAAGGTAACTGATGAACATTTATTATGTTAAGTCACTGAGATTTGGAGGTCATTTGCCATAGTTCGTAGCCTACCTTTGTGAATTAATAATAAACATATTTTTAATTTAAAATGTGTGAAAATACAAACTCAAAATATTTCCAAGACACACAGCAAAATGAAAGGTGTGTTTTCCTTCCTTAGTCGCGGGTTACAGGACTGTCTTCTCAGAGATCTACAGATTTTTATTTATTAGAAAATTGTGCTATTAAACAGGTAAATTATTGGACCAAATCAAGCAATTTTTAGAAGAAGGCACATTCAGGAATGTAGTTTGGCAGATAATCCACCAGCCAGTTCAGAAGACACAACAGACTTGAGTTCAATTCTTGGATCAGGAAGATCCTTCTGGAAAAGGAAATGGCAACCCACTCCAGTATTCTTGCCTGGGAAATCCCATTGACCGAGGAACCTGGCAGGCTGCAGTCCATGGGGTCACAAAGAGTCAGACCCGACTGAGCAACCGAGGGCACACACGTACACACAGAGTGGCACAAGTCCAGTCATTGTTTGGGTCTCATCTTCTGCCGCTTCATCCCGTTTTCTACTGCTGGCTCAGCCTCTTGGCCTTCCACTCCCAGTGACCATTCGTAGGTGTCAGTGTTCAGTGTCTGACCTCACGCCATCAGAAAAGCTCTGTCCTCCATTTTCCTTTTCTTCTCTGTTACAATTTGGTTAGTTTGTAGAATAACTGCTACAATTAGTATGTAAAGTTTGGCATGTTCATTGGGATTTGCTTTGCTAATCAGACTAACTTATAGCTTGTGAAAGGCTTTTTTTTGGTAGTGATTAATATCTACATGTTTTCCGTGTGACTTATCAGTACAGAAGACCTGAATCATTGTAGCAACTACAGATGTTAAAGAGAAGAGAAAAATAATGCTTTTACTTTGAAATCTGCCATAGAATATAAAGCTCATTTTGGTATATTTTAACCTTAAGGTATGAATACATAAAGCACATACATACATAGATAATTAAGAAATCCATCTATAGTATTCCTAATGTCATAAAACTAAAGTAGGGCTATTTTCTTAAATCATGAGTTCTTATACTTTCCTTTAGGAAGAATTCTACTTGTTTCTCAGGAAGCTTTACATCTCCCCAAAATTTGTATCCTGATGTCTTAACCTTCCAGGACTTCACAATGTGACTGTTTGTAAATAGGGTCATTGCAGATGTAAGTGGTTAAGATGAGTTCTTACTGTTGTAAGAGGGGTCCCTAGTCCAGTTTGACCGGTGTCCTGATAAAAAGGAGAAATTTGGAGACAGACACACACACATGGGGGGACTGGCCAAGTGAAGGCAGAGATCAGCCAAGGGACACATTACCAGCCAGCCATCAGATGCTCAGACAGTGGCACGGGACACATTCTTGCTCCCAACCCTCAGAAGGAATCAAACTAGGAGTGATATCAACCAGATAGTGGAATAGAATAATGGTCACCTGCTTCTTGCCCCTCAACTCAGCAACAATATCTTGTCAGCCTTCCATAGGCAAAAGGACCTTTGTGGAGGCTTTGGGACCCAAGTAAGAGACTGTGAAACCCTAGTAGAGTCCGTGACCAAAGAGGGGGGTTTTGAAAAGGCAGCCCACGCCCAGGTGGCAGACTTGCCAGTCCCAACTCCAGACTTGAGAATAGCCCTGTCTCCTGGGGGACTCCACTACAGCCCTGTTTGGCATCATCCTGCCACAGTACCATCTGCCAGGGGACTGCACAGAAGTCATGCCTACCCATGCCCCAGGTATCCGACCAGCCAGCCCCAGTCCTGGCTGTGGATGCTGAAGGGGCATGTGTTCTAGCTCCAACCCCTCTCAAGATGCTGATCTTGACCATCCAGGGATCGCCTGGGGGGTATGTCTATCTGTGCCTGAGGCAGGCTCTCCAACCTATGTCCAACTGCAAATCCTGAAATAGCTCTGTAATTTGGCTCCAGCCCCTCTCAGCGATGAACGAGGAATTCTCTTGTCCATCCAAGGACCACCAGAAGACACATTCTTGTGTGTACCTGGAGGTAGGCCTGCTGACCTCAGTCCAACTGCAGATGTTAAAGGGACCCTGACACCCTGGACATCTGTCTTCAGGCTCTCACAGCCATGCCCAGGAGCATGTCTGCCCAATGACCTCTTCTTGCTTCTCATGGCTCTTCACATTCCTTGGCTTGTGGCAGCATAATTCCAGTCTCTACCTTTGCCTTCCTCCTGTGTCTCAACCCCACATCCCGTTTACTCCTTTAAGGATACTAGTCATTGGGTTTAGGTAGGGTCCACCTGGATGAGTTCATCTGAAGATTCTTAATCACATCTACACAGATCCTGGGCTTCCCAGGTGGTGCTGATGGTCAAGAATCCACCTGCCAATGCAGGAGATATGAGATGCTGGTTCAGTCCCAGGGTTGGGAAGATCCCCTGGAGGAGGGCATGGCAACCCACTCCAGTATTCTTGCCTGGAGAATCCCATGGACTGGAGAAGCCATGAGAGAAGCCCATAAACTATGGGCTACAGTCCATAGGGCCTTAAAGAGTCTGACATGACTGAAATGACTGAGTGTGTACTCACACAGATCCTACAAAGGTTTCATCCACAGGTAGTGGGGATTAGGACCCAGATATATCTTTTGAGGGGCCAATATTCAACAACATCTTAAAATAGATAATAACTGGAGAGTGATAAACCTTGGATATATAGAGGGTACTGAAAATGGGCAATATAATGGCTAAATAAGGATGACAACATCTTAAAATAGATAATAACTGGGGGACAATAAACCTTGGGTACATAGAATGCTGAAAATGTGCAATATAACTGCTAAATAAGGACTTTTGAAATAGATGATAATTTCTGTAATACTGCAAAGGAAACTCTAATAATAGTCTAGAACTAAAAATACTAGTCTATCTCAGCAAAACTTGAGAGTAGAGGGGAGTGGAAGGTTAAGGGAAGTGAAAGTATTTCAAAACTGCTAACTTGTTAGGAGGGAGGATGAGGGCAGTGGGAAAGTAGAACATCTTGATGGAGAAACAGTTGGAGTATTGTTTTCTATTATCAGAGAACTAAGTGATGTGAGATTCAGAAAGTGGAAGGGAATTTTCTGTCTTTTAATAAGAAAGAAGAAATGAGTGGCAACTCTATTAACCCCTCGCCACTAAAAAAAGAAGGAAAGCAACTTTGCAAACAGGTACTAGCATAACAAAAATGGAAGATGTATACTAAGTAAATCACTGAAAAGACAGTTGCACCAAAATTATTACATAAATCTAATATAATTGCATTTAGGAGCTCAATAGGGATTTTTAAAAATATAGGGAGGGAGGCGGGAGGGGGATCGGGATGGGGAACACATGTAAATCCATGGCTGGTTCATGTCAATGTATGGCAAAAACCACTACAATATTGTAAAGTAATTAGCTTCCAACTAATAAAAATAAATGAAAAAAAAATATTGAGTTTCAATAATCTTAGAGTTCATATGGAAGAATCAGTTCAGTTCAGTCACTCTTTGCAGTCCCATGGACTGCAGCACACCAGGCCTTGCTATCCCTCACCATCTCCCGAAGTTTGCCCAAGTTCAGGTCCATTGTATCAGTGATGCCACCAAGCCATCTCATCCTCTGACACCCCCTACTCCTGAAAGGAATATTCTCATATATTCTTTTTTTTTTCTTTATTATATTAAACTTTATTATAAATTATAATTATAAAACCAGACTCTCCACTATAAACATTGAACCACAAGGGATTTGGTGTTAAGTCTTTTTTTTTTTCATTTTATTTATTTATTTTTTTTCAGTGGATTTTGTCATACATTGATATGAATCAGCCATAGAGTTACACGCATTCCCCATCCCAATCCCCCCTCCCACCTCCCTCCCCACCCGATTCCCCTGGGTCCTCCCAGCCCACCAGGCCCGAGCACTTGACTCATGCATCCCACCTGGGCTGGTGATCTGTTTCACCATAGATAATATACATGCTGTTCTTTCAAAACATCCCACCCTCACCTTCTCCCACAGAGTTCAAAAGTCTATGTATAGGTGGCATAAACATGAATTGTTAAAACATCCATGGGTATCAGTCTGGTAGTATTTACTAGCTAATTCCACACAGCCATTGCACTCTTGCAAATCTAAATAAAAGCCATGATGTAAGTTCTAGGGACTGGATTATGGCCCTCCAAGAATTCATATTTTGAAGTCCTAACCTCCATCATGATGGTATTTAGAGACAGGGCCTTGGGAGATAGAGTTAAAACAGGTCATGAGGTTGGGGCTCTCATGATAGGGTTACTGACCTTATGAGAAGGGATACCAGAGAGTGCATCCTTGCTCTTGCCCTTGCCTGTCCCTTCTCTGAAATTCAGTACATTCCTATAATTGAATTCTACTTAATAGTGCTTTCTATTATGCACATATGGTATGTATCACTATCATGTCAAGAGCTTGTGAAAACAGACTGCTGCTTCCCATTGCCAGAATTTCTGACACAGTAGACCTAGGTAGAGACCTAAAGTTGCATTTCTAAAAAGTTTCTGGAATAATGCTGATGCTAGCGGCCAAGGGCTGACACACTGAGTACCAGTTGTCGCTGAGTACTTAGTTGAGTACTGAGTACTTCTGTGAAGTACTGAAAGAGAACATCCGTGTTGCATACAGTCGTAATGAATAGAAAGAGACGCACCTGTAACTACACTCAGAATGCTCAGTCTCTAAGTTGTGTCTGATTCTCTGCAACCCTGGGGACTGCAGCCCACCAGGGTCCCCTGTCCATGGGATTTTCCAGGAAAACTACATCTATAATGAAGTAATTCATATAACATTCAAATGCGTAACTACTTACATATGTAGTTATATATATATATGCATAACTACACTATGTTGAGAAATGTAAACATAGATGCTGAAGCATTTTTTTAAGCAAGGAAATGATTATCACAAAATTTGGATAATAGAAAAGGGACCCAGGAAGTGTTCAGTTCTGAAAGTGTCCTTTTTCTTTATATAAATGATGTTTTCATAGTGTTGACATTATAATTATTCTTTATTCTATTTTTTTTAATGTAGTCTTCTGTTCTTAGATCTTGTAGACTCTGATGATGGTCATTCTGACCCATGTAGGATACTGCCTCATTGCAGTTTTGACTTGCATTTCTCTAATAATTGGCATTGAGTGTCTTTTCATGTGCCTATTGGCCATCTGTGTGTCTTCTTTGAAGAAATGTCTATTTAAGTCTTCTGCCCATTTTTTTATCAGGTTGTTTTTGATTTTGAGTTTTCTGAGTTGTCTGCATATTTTGAAAATGAAGCCCTTGATCAGTCACACTGTTTGTGAATATTTTCTCCCAGTCCATAGGTTATGTTTTCATTTTGTTCATGATTTCCTTTGCTGTGCAACAGCTTATAAGTCTGATTAGGTCCCATCTGTTTATTTTTGCTTTTGTTCCTTTTGCCTTGGAAGACTGACCTAAGAAAACATTGGTATGATTTATGTCCGAGAATGTTTTTCTAGGTGCTCTTTAGGAGTTTTATGGTGCATGTCATGTATTTAAGTCTTTAAGCCATTTTGAGTGTATTTTTGTATATGGCATGAGGGTGTGTTCTGGCTTCATTGATTTACCTGTAAGCAAAGGCAATCTTAATGACAGATGGAGTAACAAAAGTTATGTGAGTAGCTTTGAAAAAAATAGTTTTGAAAAAAAATTTATGGAATTAATAGATATTGTAAGAAAGTCTTAACTTTCCCTATTGACTAAACTTTCTGTTGAACTACACACTGTTTAACAATAGAATACTTTTGCGACCCCCGTGGACTGTAGCCCACCAGGCTTCTCTGTCCATGGGATTTTCCAGGCAAGAATACTGGAGTGGGTTGTCATTTCCTACTCCAAGGGATCTTCCCCACCCAGGGGTTAAACCCGTGTCTCTTGCATCTCCTGCATTAGCAGGCAGATTCTTTACTACTAGTGCCACCTGAGAAGCCCAGAATAATACTAAGAAGTAAGTAAATCACCTGTTGAATGTTTTTGCCCGCTGTATATATAGTGGGGGTAACAATAAATACTGGTTAATGATCACAGTAGATTTGGGGCTTACAGATTTCTAACAGGGATTCAGATTTGGAATTTTCACAAAGATTCTAAGGTAACACCTTTCAATTTTAAGAATGACAAGAATGATGCTGTGCCCCTGAGTGATGCACACTTTTGAAAGTATTTATTGTGTTATGAAGATATTTATTGTCATTTCTGTATCCTGGGAGATGCTTTATTATTCATTTCAGAGCAACCCAGTCATGGATTTAATTTTATTGAAGTCACTGCAAATAATCTGAGCATGAAGTGATGGGGACACATCACTCCTTGACTCACATCAGGAATTAGGTCTCACTTATTTCTTGTGTGGAGCCATGTGTGTATACACTCCCCTCTGCTGGAAGACAAGGATTATAGAGACACAGTTTCATCACTGCTTGTGACAGATGCTAAGAATATGGGAAAAATTAGAATAAATAAATTTCTAACTAACCTGATGTTGCTTATTATAATCTCCAGCGCATGAAAAATAGGCTTCAGAGTAGAGAAAAATGATTAAGAAGCTGGCAAGAGAAGATGTGTGTTGAACTGTAAGCTTTGGATTATATCATTTAGATATTCTGAAATAATTATAAATAAAAATTTAATAATTATGTATACTCATCCTCTCATTTATAAATTTTTTTCCTCTGGAAATATTTTTCAAAGTGAAGTAATCTCCTGGCAACCCCCAACTCTTGTATAAATTGAAACAGCTATTTTCTTGAACAGCAAAGACAAGGTGTATTAACTTTGGCCATAGTGACCCTCATCGGGCCCAGGTTAAGTAGTGAATAATCTCTACCTATTCCTAGAATAGAAACGTTTATAACAGGTGATAAAGGAAGAGAACACAAAATAATTTCCTACTTACCTCTTTCAAAAACTTCCTGAATTTTTCTTACTATTTGTTTGTTTTGGAACTCAGGTACAGAGAGTTGGAGTAATCATATTCCTTATTCCATATTGTATTATCACCCTTTGTGCTCACATAGTCTGGTTAAACTGCTTTCTCAGGTTAATCTCCCACCAGCATTGCAAGAGTTCCTTTTTACACACATCTTCACCATCACTTGATGTTATCTACCTCTCTATGTTTGCAAAATGGGAGGAGAACAATTTTTACCAGAAACTAAGATTATGAGCCTTGATCCTGAACAGATTTTGTGAACATGGAATTTGAGAGTGATCAATTAATATGAGAAAGCTTTTCTTCCAGTAACATTAAAAAATTTTTTCATGTAATATTCTCCTATTGCGTACAAAGAAGTTACATAGAGAAAATATAATTGAAGGTTTTCCAGAAAATATGCATCTTTCGTTATTTGGTCAAGTCTCTTCCACTTGAATATATTTGAAGATTCATTTCCACATGAGTACATTTTTTCCCTGTATAAAAAAAATTTCAAGTAGTTTACAGCAGAAATAAATTCATTGAATGGACATGAATGTATTATATTGGTACTTGAAAAATTCTAGTGACTATCCTAAAATAAAAGAAAATAGAAAAATAAATATGTAATGAAAAAGAATGCCATGTTAATATAATGAAGGTCTTTTCTTTCCCAAATAGTTTTTCTTCCCCAAAGTTATTTTCTATACAGACTTTGGTCTTGAAAGCAAATAAAAAAGAGAAAAAGTGGCTTATTTTTAAAATTAAAGATGAGTAGTAGGTGATTTTAATACATTGAGACTGCCAACTAGAAAAAAATTCTAGATTATAAGATACCTACCATATGGCAAGTAATTAGGAAAAATACTTTGCAAAGAGTTATAGATTAAAGAAAATTATTTAGTAATGAATAGAAACAACTATCTAAAATAACTCATTTAATTGTCTTGACATTTGAAACCAAAGCTCTAAAGAGAAAGAATTTTAAATCTCTCTTTTGAACTGTGGTGTTGGAGAAGACTCTTGAGAGTCCCTTGGACTGCAAGGAGATCCAACCAGTCCATCCTAAAGGAGATCAGTCCTGGGTGTTCATTGGAAGGACTGATGCTGAAGCTGAAACTCCAGTACTTTGGCCACCTCATGCGAAGAGTTGACTCACTGGAAAAGACCCTGATGCTGGGAGGGATTGGGGGCATGAGGAGAAGGGGACTACAGAAGATGAGATGGCTGGATGGCATCACCGACTCAATGGGCATGAGTTTGAGTAAACTCCAGGAGTTGGTGATGGACAGGGAGGCCTGGCTTGCTGCGATTCATGGGGTCGCAAAGAGTCAGACACGACTGAGCAACTGAACTGAACTGAACTGAACTGAACTGAACTATGATTAAAATAGAATTTAGGCTTCTGAACTAATTTAGCTGGAAATTACTGGAAGTGTCTAATGGTTATAGAACCTAATGAAATTGGGTTTTGTTTTTTCATGAATGGAGAGAGAGTAAATAATGGATTTGGTATCAAAAATAATTTACTGTGTAATTGTGATTTACTGTGGAATTGTGATTGATTCTGACTATCCAATGACTAGTTCTAAGAGAGTGGGTATTAAAATCTTGTTATATCTTTTGACCCATGACATTACTACTTTGGCTACATGATGCAGCCTACTCATTGGAAAAGCCCCTGATGCTGGGAAAGATTGAAGGCAGAAGGAGAAGAGGGCAACAGAGGATGAGATGGTTGGATGGCATCACTGATTCAGTGGACATGAACTTGGGCAAACTCCCAGAGATAGTGAGGGACAGTGAGGCCTGACGTGTTGCAGATCTTGGGGTCGCAAAGAACTGGACACAACTTAGTGACTGAACAACAACAAATCATGTAATTTTTTCTGAACTTGTTTCATAGCATATACAAAAAAAAAAAAAAAAAAAAAAATCACCCTCAATTCTTTCTCTGTCTCTACAGATTGACAATAATCTAAAGAGTTTTAGTCAGTTATGACTACTATGTAAAAGGTGGAGTTTCCAGTGCTCTGTAACTGCAACAGGAAAAACTGCTGGGAGAGAATGGAAATAGGCTGCCTTTGTTATGCTAACTTAGCTGTAGGCAAATTTTGTTTCAGACTGAGGACGAAGCACCAGATCTCTGTGGAGGAACCCTTTGACTAGGCAGGAATAATAGCTTTTTAAGCTTTCTATAATAATAATCAATTTTACATAAAATCAATAATGTTGAGTTGAGGTCTGTCCTTACTCAGTGAAATAAGGCAAAAGGGAAATTGCCCCTGGCTAAATCTTGAGATGTCAGCCTTCCTTTCCACTGTGACCCTCTCGGGTTTTTTTTCACCTTCTCTGACCTCAAACAGGGAAGGAGAAACTAGAGTCTTATTAAAGCTGATTCCTTTCCCTCTTCTTTAATATATTAGGAGAGTGAGTTAGATGTGGAGATAAAAGAAAAGGGACAACTCAAAGCCAGGAAATTCGCTGAACAATGAGATCATTTACTGAAATGGAGAAGGCAGAGAAGAAATAAATTGGAATTGAGGGCAGTCAAGAATTCTTTATTTGTCCCAAAATATGTGAAATTATTTGTTAAATCAGAACCTTAAGATACTTTCTAACTTTTGAGAAACTGGAATAAATGAAGCATTTTAATTAATTTTACCTCAGTCTTTTAAATTTTTACGTAAGATACAAGATGCCTTTAAAAATGTACCAATTTTTAAACCAAAACAGAGGAGTGTAAAAATGCTTTCTTTTAAAAAAAAAAGTAAAATTTCACATTTACATAAGAGAAATTAATTCAAAAGCTTCTACAGAGCACTTAGGTAATAATATTTAGCCTCAGATGAATTTCTCCATGATTCCTTTTACCCACCCAAAGAAAGTATTTGACATCCCATTACCATTAATACAAAAAATATGGGGTATTTATGGGGATAAACTCTCTTCTAGGAACATCCTGATACGATGAGATTAAATTATGCCAAAACCACTTTCAAAATGCAATATATATGACACTAACTGAAAGTGAAAGTCACTCAGTTGTGTCTAACTTTTTTGCAACCCCATGAACTGTAGTCCAACAGTCTCCTCTCTCCATGGAATTCTCTAGGCAAGAATACCAGAGTGGTTTGCCATTCCCTTCTCCAGAGATCTTCCCAAGCCAAGGATCAAATCCAGGTCTCCTGCACTGTAGGGAGATTCTTTACTGTCAGGGAAACTCTAACTAGAAAGATGGTTTTGAAACTTAAAAATGTTGAGAAATTTGGATTACAGTGATTATAACCTGTCTGGTTGATTAATCCAATAAATCTATCTTCACAGTTGCTTAAACTAAACTGACTTAAAAGTATTTCTGTGATACTCAGCTCAAATCTCACTCTTCCTGTTCCATAATCCTTCAATTAGTGGCTTGCATGCTAAGTTGCTTCAGCATGTCTGACTCTTTGTGACCCTATGGACTGTAACCCACCAGGCTTCTCTGTCCATGGGATTTTCCAGGCAAAACTGCTGGGGTAGGTTGCCATGCCCTCTTCCAGGGCATCTTCCCAATCCAGGGGTCTAACCCTAGTCTCATGTCTCCTGCATTGGCAGGCGGGTTCTTTACTGCTAGCCACCTGGGCTTCCCTAGTAACTCAGATGGTAAAGCATCTGCCTCTATGCAGGAGATCTGTGTTCAATCCCTGGGTCAGGAAGATCACCCAGAGAAGGAAATGGCAACCCACTCCATATTCCTGCCTGGAGAATTCCATGGACAGAGGAGCTTGGAGGGCTACAGTCCGTGGGGTTGCAAAGAGTCGGACACAACTGGCAACTGACACACACACACCCCTGGGAATGACTGATTCCAACTCCGTTAGTAAAAGAATAGTCCCAGTGACTGGTTCCCTGGCCCTGAATCTCACTTGCTTAGTGACTCTGACACATGTCTGATCATCTGCACTATCCACTATTTCCATCTCTACTTACATGCTTTCACTTGCTGATGGTGCAATCTTGTCTCATGTGGGTAGATAGCCTGAATCCTGGACTCACTGTGCCTTGTGTATCACTTATTTTTTCCTTCATGGATTGTACCTCAATTTCATTCTCTTTGTTCGCATTATCACCTGTCTCTCTCTCACTTGACTCAAATAAAATTCTCAGTTTTTGTTCCCATATATATATATTCTAGAGCTATTACCCAGATCTTTAACATCCCCCAAGACTGAGTCCCAAGCATAATTCCTTGATTATCAGGATCTATGTCTGTTTCTCTCTTTTGCCTAGAATTTTTTGTATGCTCCATAATGACACTGTTGTTGATAAGATACTTTGTCTCCATATATACTTGAATTCCTATTAAAAAGTATTGTTTCATTTATCATCATCACAGAAGAATAAAGCTTTCAGTTGTATATGGCACTGTTAGATACTTTAAAAAAGTAAATTTGACAGCACTGGTTCCTATACTTCAGGAAGTTATGATTAAAAAGAAGATAGAGGCACACATTTTTAAAAATAAAATTCTACATTATCTGAGTAATTTGTTATACTTATAGTCCAAGGGCATTAGTCGAACCCACCAAAGATGATGAATGTTGATTCCGTGTCATCCTATTTCAAGGAATTTATTAAATGTATCTATCAATGTTTTTATGAGCACAGTGATCCATGACACAGTGATGAAATGTAACTTTGAAGTAGATTCCTAAATCCACCATGCTTCTGATCATCACTCCCACTATGTTTTCTTCCCTCTTTCTCATGTTTCTGGGATATTTATTTCTTCAGTTGGTGGTCATAGTATTTAAAATATGTGAGTAAAACCAGTAAGCTTAAATATATAAATATGGTCCTTGTGTGCAAAAGAAAAGACTCAGCTGATGACAGAGTTGTTAGACTAATGTGGAAAATGCTTACCATTCTCTAGCCAATGTCACTGCTTGGTAACAGAGGGAAGGACGTTCTTTTTTTCCCTTTTAGTCTTATAAGGTAAACTGAAGTGTCAGACTGGACCAGAAAATCAGTTATAGAATGAGTCATTCATGGGTACCATTCATCAAGAAGAAATAGATGAAGACTTCTGTTATTGTAGAATAAAAGAGATCAGTCAATCTTCTCCACAAAAAAGAGGAATAAAACTGGGGGGAAAGCCGGCAAAAATAACCAGAGTTCTTGAAATCAACCAAAGGCAGATAAATTGAGACACTCATTCTTGAAAATTTTCTAGATCTTCAGATAAGAATAGCACATAATTTCAAATCAGCCATTACAAATATGTGCAAAGAATTAATGGAAATTGCATTAAGAAAGTGAAAATATGATACCAGTTACTACATACATAGGGAATTTTAATAAAGGAACAAAATGTATGAAAGAAAACCAAACTGAAACTTAGATTTAAAAGTATAATAACTGAAATGAAAGATTCACAATATGGGTTCAATAGCAGATTTGAGATAGGAGAAGATGAAAATAGAGGACTGTAAAGCAGATCAACAGAAGTGATCCAATTTAAAGAACAGTGAAAAAGACTGAAGGAAAATGAACCTATTGAATTCTATAAAGCACATAAAAATATCTGTAACAGCAGCTCCAGGAGAAGAGGAGAATAAAAGTGGGCAGGGTAGATATTTGAAGAAATAGTGGCTGAAAATGTCCCTAGTTTGATGAAAACCATTAATTTACACATCCAGGAAGTTTATCAAGCTGTAAGTTAGATAAACACTAAGAGATTCATAGTAAAACTGCTGAAAGCTAAACACAAAAATAAAAGCTTGAAGGCAGCAGGAACAAAATAATTCATCATGTACTAGGAAACTGCAAAATGATTAACCACTGACTTCTCATCAAAGGTACAGTCCGTGGGGTTGCAGAGGTGGATGTTGAAAGGTTGTTGCTGAACGATAAGACGCGGGATTCTTGGCCTCCGGAGGAGACGAATTCAATCCGGGGCTAGAGACGAGGCTGGATCGCTCAGACCTTTTGTGTAATAAAGTTTTATTAAAGTATAAAGGAGATAGAGAAAGCTTCTGACATAGGCATCAGAAGGGGGCAAAAGAGTACCCCCCTCCTAGTCTTTAGCTGTATGGTATATAGTCACTCACAGTCTGTTAATGAAAAGAAAGGAATGTCATAAAATCTAGAATGGCACCAGATAATTCATCCCAGGCCATAAAACTATTGACTTGCATCTTGTACCAACAAATAGTTTCGTTTACATAGATTAGGGGAACAATACCTGAATAAGTAAGTTAGGCCCTTTGGCGGAACCAACTTGAAGATGGAGTCTGGGGTTCATTAACATAGCTTAAGACAACATTTCCATACGAAAAAGAAATGTATTGGTTAACTCAAGGTTTGGGAGTAGTTAGCTTTAGGTGAGACCAGGTGTCATGGCCACACAGAATGTTAGGAGAAACCTCCTTTTAATTTTGTATAGAGAAGGAAAAACAGATCGCTGGTTTGTTCTTTTCTGCCGGTTAAGAGAGATAAAAATGTCTGGCACTTACAGTCTCATACCTCCATTTGGAGACCCCTGGCCTTCCTGCCTGTTACTCTCTCAATGTGACTGAGTGAACACACACCACGCACTGTCATCAGAAACAATAGAAATCAGAAGGCAGTACACTGACACAGGCAAAGTGTCCAAAGGAGACAAACCTGTCATCCAGGACGTCCACAATCATCTGAACTGTCCTTCAGAAAGGAAGGTGAAGTATACACATTCACAGGTAAAAACTGAGAAGAATTTATTGCCTGCAGACTTGACCTACAACAAGTACTGAAGGAAATTCTTTACGTTGAAAGAAAATGACTATAGATATAAACTTGAGTCCACAGTAAGGAATGAGAAATTCTGGAAGTTTTTAACAGGTAAATAAAAAGAATTGTATATGCATATTTTCCCTCTTTTTTTAAAACGTAAGATTGTTCAATGTAATAATTATAACACTGTTATTGGGATGGGTGTGTGTGTGTATGTGTGTATATGGTAATTATAGCAAAGAATGGAGGAAGAAATGGCATTACATTGGAGCAAATTTTCTAGTTTACAAATGTTAAGTCAGCATTAAACTCAAGTAGATTGAGATAAGTTTAAAAAGTATATTGTAATACCAAGAACAAACACAGATAGATGGATAGTCAGACAGATTAAAAAAAAAAAAACGGTGAAAAAAACTATGGAATTAAGATGGTGAATTAAAACATTTACGCAAAAGAAGTAAAGAGGAAAAAAGAAACAAAAACATGAGACATAAAAAAATAAATAGCAATTAGTAGATGGAAATCCAAATGTATTAATAATTGGCTTAAGTGTGAAGTGACTAAACATTTCAATGCAGAGGCAGACGTTGCCAGACTCAATGAAAAGCAAGATCTGAAGATATGTTGTCTAGAAGAGACACACATTAAATTCAAAACAACAAATAAGTTAAAAGAATAGAAAATGATACACTACACAAACAGTAACTATAAGAGGGGAATTTAAGTAGCTATATTACTACCAGACAAAATTGAGTTTTAGAAAATAAATATTACTAGAGACAAAAGAGGGACATTTCTTAAAAAGGTTAATAGCATCTGAACAATATACAAAATTTAAATATATATACTCTTCACAGAACTCAAAATATTAAAAAAACAACAAGATTTGACAGAACTGGAAAGAGGCACAGAAAATTCAGTAATTATATTTAAATATTTTAATACTCCTCTTTCAGTAATTGATAAAATAACTAAGCAGTAAGTATATAAAAGAACTGAAAACATTATCAACAAATCCAGTCTGTGTAACTTATGGAACACTCAACTCATCAACATTAAAATACACACTCTTTTCCAGTGCAAATGGAACACTCTCCAGGATAGACCATAGGCTAAGCCATAAAACAACACATTTACAACAAATTTAAAATGATTTATAATAAATTTTTAAATGATTGAAATTCTACAAAGTTTGAACTACAGGCATACTTAAATCTCCAGGGACAGAAAGCCTGGCAGGCTACAGTCCATAGGGTCACAAAGAATCAGACAAGACTGAACTGACTTAGCACGTGGCAAGAGAGAAATTAGGGAAACTCCCAAATATTTGGAAGTTATACAACATACTTCAGAATAATGCCTTGGTCAAAGAAAAAAATACTAGAGAAGATTTAAAATATATATCTTGAATTAAATAATTAAAAAGTACAAAATACCAAAGTGTAATATGAAAAGTGAAAGTCACTCAGTTGTGTCCGATCTCTGCTACTACATGGACTATACAGTTCATGGAATTCTCCAGGCCAGAATACTGGAGTGGGTAGCCTTTCCCTTCTCCAGGGGATCTTCCTAACCCAGGGATTGAACCCAGGTCTCCCCGCATTGCAGGCAGATTCTTTACCAGTTGAGCCACAAGGGAAATCTGTAATACCAAAAGATGATTCTTTAAAAAAAAAAAAAATCAATAAAATTGATAAACCTTTAATTAGACTGATAAAGAAAGCCATGAAGACACAAATTGTCAAAATCAGAAATGCAAAGGGGAACATCATTATAGATCCTACAGAAATTAAAAGGGCATATTTAGGAAATATCACAAATTGCATGCCATAAACTGAAAAAACTAAATGAAATGGAAAAATCTTAGAAAGGACTCAAATTACCAAAAATTTCTCAAAGAAAAATGAGGAGAGGGGAAGCTGAATAGCTGTTTATCAAGTAAAGACCTAGAACCATAATTTAAAATATTCCAATTGAAGAAAAACAGCCTAGGCCCAGAAGACTTTACTTTAGAGGAAGAGATAATATTAGTGCTACAAAGACTCTTTCAAAAACAGAGGAGGAGAGACCACTTACTCTCTCATTTTATAAAGACAGTATTACTCTCATAATAAAGATATCTTGGAAAAGAAAACTATAGCTCAACATCCCTCATGAAAAGATTCTTTACCACTTGAGCTATCAGGGAAGCCCAAAATCCTTTAAAAAATATTAGCAAACTGAATCCAGAAAGATGAAGAAGGATTATATACCATGAACAACTAGTATTTATCTTGGGGATTCAAGGAGGCTTTAACATCTAAAGTTAATTAATATAACATGAAACTGAAAGTGTTAGTCACTCAGTCGGTCCGACTCTGTTTAACCCCACGGACTGTAGCCTGCCAGGCTCCCCTGCTCATTGGACTCTCCAGGCAGGAATACTGGAGTGGGTAGCCATGCCCTCCTCCAGGGGATTTGCCCAAACTAGGCGTCAAACGCAGGTCTCCTGCACTGCAGGCAGATTCTTAACCTTGTGAACCACCAGCGAAGCCCAATTAATATAATACACAAGATTAACAGAATAAAGGACAAAAACAACATGGTCATCCATTATAATAGAAGCAGAAAAAGAACTGGACAAAATTCAACAACCATTAATCATAAAAACTCTAAACAAATTGAGAGTAGAAGTTCAGTTCAGTTCAGTCGCTCAGTCATGTCCGACTCTTTGCGACCCCATGAATCGCAGCACACCAGGCCTCCCTGTCCATCACAAACTGCTGGAGTTTACTCAAACTCATGCCCATTGAGTCTGTGATGCCATCCAGCCATCTCATCCTCTGTTGTCCCCTTCTCCTCCTGCCCTCAATCCCTCCCAGCATGAGGGACTTTTCGAATGAATTGACTCTTCATATGAGGTGGCCAAAGTATTAGATTTCAGCTTCAGCATCAGTCCTTCCAATGAACACCCAGGACTGATCTCCTTTAGGATGGACTGGTTGGGTCTCCTCGCAGTCCAAAGGACTCTCAAGAGTCTTCTCCAACACCACAGTTCAAAAGCATCAATTTTTCGGTGCTCAGCTTTCTTCACAGTCCAACTCTCACAACCATACATGACCACTGGAAAAACCATAGCCTTGACTAGGTGGACCTTTGTTGGCAAAGTAATGTCTCTGTTTTTTAATTTGCTGTCTGGGTTGGTCATAACTTTCCTTCCAAGGAGTAAGCGTCTTTTAATTTCATGACTGCAGTCACCATCTGCAGTGATTTTGGAGCCCAAAGAAATAAAGTCAGCCACTGTTTCCGCTGTTTCCGCATCTATTTCCCATGAAGTGATGGACCAGATGCCATGATCTTAGTAGTCAGAATAGAAGTAAGATTCCTTAATTTGTCAAAGGGTAAGTAATTTTCTGAAATTTACCTGTAAAAACCTATAGTTAACATCACATATAACTATGAAAGATCGACTATTTTCTCCCAAAGATTAGGACTGGACTTCCCAGGTGACCCAGTGGTAAAGAATCTGCCTGCCAATGCAGGAGATACAGGAGATTCAGGTTCCATCCCTGGGTCAGGAAGATCCCCTAGAGGAGGAAGTGGCAGCCCATTCCTGTATTCTTGCCTGGAGAATCCCATGGACAGAGGAGCTTGGCAGTCTACAGTCCATGGGGTCACAAAGAGTTGGACACAACTGAGTGACTGAGCAGGAGCATGAAGATTAGAACTAGTAAAAGGAGGTGTGCTTGTACCGCTCCTAGTCAACATTGTACATAAAATTCTAGTCAATGAAATAAAGCAAGAAAAAATTTCAAGCAATCTTTATTCATAGAGTCGGACATGACTGAAGCGATTTAGCAGCAGCAGCAGCAGACATGATCTTTTAAAAAATATCCTACAGGATCTACAAACAAAAATTTTTAGAACCAATAAGTGGCTTATCAAGTTCACAGGATAAAAGATTAATGTAAATAAATTGATGATACCTACATACTAGTTCCAAATAGGAAAAGGAGTACATCAAGGCTGTATGTTGTCACCCTGCTTATTTAACTTATTTGCAGAGTACATCATGAGAAACGCTGGGCTGGAGGAAGCACAAGCTGGAATCAAGATTGCCAGGAGAAATATCCATAACCTC
Organism: Muntiacus reevesi; assembly: GCF_963930625.1. NCBI lineage: Eukaryota > Metazoa > Chordata > Mammalia > Artiodactyla > Cervidae > Muntiacus > Muntiacus reevesi. The sequence goes on along the minus strand of NC_089254.1, from coordinate 81,575,436 downwards.
AGATATGCAGATGACATCACCCTTATGGCAGAAAGTGAAGAAGAACTAAAGAGCCTCTTGATGAAAGTGAAAGAGGAGAGTGAAAAAGTTGGCTTAAGGCTCAACATTCAGAAAACTAAGATCATGGCATCTGGTCCCATCGCTTCATGGCAAATAGATGGGGAAACAGTGGAAACAGTGGCTGACTTTCTTTCTCTGGGCTCCAAAATCACTGCAGATGGAAATTGCAGCCATGAAATTAAAAGACGCTTACTCCTTAGAAGGAAAGTTATGACCAACCTAGACAGTATATTAAAAAGCAGAGACATTACATTGTCAACAAAGTTCGTCTAGTCAAGGCTATGGTTTTTCCAGTGGTCATGTATGGATGTGAGAGTTGGACTATGAAGAAAGCTGAGCACCAAAGAATTGATGCTTTTGAACTGTGTTGTTGGAGAAAACTCTTGAGAGTTCCTTGGACTGCGAGGAGACCCAACCAGTCCATCCTAAAGGAGATCAGTCCTGGGTGTTCATTGGAAGGACTGATGTTGAAGCTGAAGCGCCAATACTTTGGCCACCCGATGCAAAGAACTGACTCATTTGAAAAGACCCTGTTGCTGGGAAAGATTGAGGGCAGGAGGAGAAGGGGATGACAGAGGATAAGATGGTTGGATGGCATCACTGACTCAATAGACATGGGTTTGGGTGGACTCCAGGAGTTGGTGATGGACAGGAAGGCCTGGCGTGCTGTGGTTCATGGGGTCGCAAAGAGTCAGACACGACTGAGTGACTGAACTGAACATACTAGTGAAAAAATACCCAAAGTATAATTAAGAAAACAACTGCATTCACAGTAGCATCAAAAGTAATAAAAAACTATAAATAAATTTAGCAAAAGAATCATATGTCTACATTGAAACTACAAAATATTTTTGAATGAATTTAAAGAGTAACTAAATAAATGTAATAATATACCATATTCATGGACTATAAATTTCAATGATGGTATGATGGCAGTTCTTTTCAAAAGGATATAAAGATTCAATTAAGTCATTATCAATGTTCCATCCAATTTTTTTTTTTTTATAAATCAACAAGCTGATGTTAAAATTTATATGGAAATTCAAGGGAATTAGAAAACAATTTTGAAAAAAACTTATGCTACCCACCTAAACTTCAAAATTTACAATAAAGCATTGTAATGAAAAGTAGTATTATTTTGAGAACAGGCATACAGATCATTATAATATATTAGAGAATCCAGAAATTTATAGTCATTTGAATATTTACACAGATGTCAAAGTGCTTCAGTGGGAAAGGATTATTTTTTTCAAGAAAGGTGCTAGAACTATCAGATTTTGAAAGGTGAATTTAGTATCTTTTCAAGTGCCATACAAAAAAATTTTACTCAAAATGAATCACAGACATGAGTTAAAACTATAAAACGCCTAGAAGGAAACAGTAGGGGAAAATTTTGACTTTGAATTAGTCAAAGACTTTTTTAAATAAGGCACCAGAAAACATATTCCATAGAAGACAAAATTGATGAATTAGTCTTCACCAAAATTAAAAACATTTGCTAAAGACTACATTAGAAGAATAGAGATGAGAAGAAATTATCTAAAAATCATATTTTATAAAGCACTTATATCTGAAATATATAAAGAACTCATCAATAATAACAAAAATCAACAAGATTGAATAGACATTTTACTGAAAAAGATACACAAATGACTACAAAGTAAATGAAAATATATTTAACATCATTAGTCATTAGATAAAAGACAATTAAAACAACAATGACATCAGAAGATGTCTCTGCAATCATTCAAAAAGACTGATAATACCAAGCTTTAGTAAGAATGTTGTGGTGGGCAGACTCCCTTGCTACCCAGAGATGTTCCTATCTAGTCCTCCATGTACATCTTACCTTGCATGGCAAAAGGGACTTTGCATATATGATTAAATTAGAAATCTTAAAATGGGAAGATTAGAGTGGGTTTCCTAGCAGGCCTAATATAATCTCAAAGGTTTTCATAGAGGGAGGCAGGAGGGTCACAATGAAAGAAGATGTGATGATGAAAGCAGAAGTTGGAATGATGTGAAGCCGGGAGCCAAGGAATGCTGGTAACCTCTAGAAACTAGGCAAAGAAAAGTCTAAGAAACATATTTTCTCTGGAGCCTCGAGAAAGAAGGCAGCTTGGTTGACACCTTGATTTTAGCCACATGAGACTCATTTCAACTTCTGACCTCCACAACTATAAGAGAATATATCTGTATTTGCCGGGGTCCAGCCTCGTCAGGATCCAGGGGGTACCCTCAGGATGAACGGTGTCGGAGAGAGAGACAGAGAGAGAGAGAGAGAGAGAGAGAGAGAGAATGACCAGACAGGGGTGTTTGCAGGGTCTGGCAGAGTCTGGGAATGCTTTATTTTTTACCGTGGCTTTTATACCCTAAATTAGTACATTTCTAAGGGGAAGATAGTTTGACATTACATCAGCTTATTCTTCACGAAACCAGGGTGTTTTCTGCATACTTCTTTGTTTATGAGGGTCTTGTACATTATCTTCTGGCCTTGGGGCCTATTAACATTTTATGCAAGTCAGGTGAATGTAAACCTATTTTCTGTTTCTATGGTGACCTTAACTGAAAGGTAGCAGTCTCATAGAGCAACAGTACAGAGTAGAAGTATAACCTTGTTAATACAAAAATTAATCCTTCTGCAGAAATTGTCAGTTGCATTTATCTAAGAAGTTTACCCCACAGAGACTCTGCGGCTTCAGTGAGGCAGCCTCTGCCTAGCATTCCTGGCTGACAATTAGCAAACATCTCATTGTTACCACACTAGGGCTAAGTTCTTATTTCTCTAGATCTTTAACTATATTAACAATGGTTTCTATAACACAACCTTAGCACATTAAAAGCAAAAACACAGCAAGCAAAACACAGCAAGCAAACGTCAACCCAATAATCACCTTTAGAATAATTTTTCTTATGTTTTCTAATAGGACTCCTTCACCCCTCAAAAATACTGTATGTCTATTAGGGCTTTTATATAATCAGGTTCTTTATGCTATTTTATGATTAGGATATTATAGGCAATCATGCATATTAGTACCAAGCATATAAATGCATTTGGCTAACAAACTACCAGCAAAGGAGTTTAAACTAAAACACTCCTTTCACCCTGGATAATCTCATAAAATACCACCACCTGGGAAACTTATTGATTAAAGTTCTAAATTGATTCTTATTTGGGAAGAGATCGGGGAAGGCCTTCTGCCTGTGTCACAGAAATTAGGGAGTAGCCTATTGAGGCAGGCATCAGAGAGACAGATATCATCTTTAAGGTGAGCGCCGGGGGCAGCTTTTCGAAATCCCTGAAAACCTGATCTGCCTTGCCTGTTAGGCTTTCTCCTCGTGACCTTGTCATGAGTGGGATCTCGTGAACTGACCTTTTCGAAACCCCTGAAAACCTGATCCGCCCGTCAGGTTTTCTCTCATGACCTTGTCATGGGTAGGGTCTCATGTGTTGGCTCCCGGCATGTATTCCTGCCACTAAGATTATGGTAAATTTGTCACAACATCAATAAGAAACTAACATAGAAGTGGAAAACCTAGAACCCTCATACATTTCTAATGGGAATGTAAAAATGGTATAGCCACTTTGAAAGCAGAGATTGACAGTTACAACCCAGAAATTCCACTCCCAGATATCTACCCAACAGCAGCAATACCATATGTGTGCACAAAGACTTATACACACATCTTCATAACTGCATTATTAATAACAGCCAAAAAACAGGGGAAAAATCCAAATGTCCATTAATTTGTGAATGGATGATATTGAGCTTCCATGGTGGCTCAGTGCTAAAGAATCCATCTGCCAATGCAGGAGACAAGGAGATGCGGGTTCAATCCTCAGATCAGGAAAACCCTCTGGAGAAGAAAAAGGCAGCCCACTCCAGTATTCTTGCCTGGAGAATCCCATGGACAGAGGAGCCTGGTGGGCTACAGTCCGTGGAGTCATGAAGGAGTTGGACATGACTTAGCAACTAAACCACCAAAATACAATGCAATATAACCATTGTGCAAGGAGATAATAACAGTGAAAAAAATAACTATATAACCACAAGAATGAACCTCAAAAATCATGTTAAATGAAAGAAGGCAGACACAAAACTCTTTATATCACATAATTCCATTTCATAAAATTCTTAGACGAGTCAAAAATGAACTCTATAAACAAATCAATCAGTGTTTCCTTGGTAGAGAGCTAAAATTGTAAAAAAGTACAAAGTGTTTTTAAGTGGCCATGAAAAAGTTTAAAACTGGATTGTGGTAATTATTGTACAAGTGTAAAATCTTACTAAATATCATCAAGCTGTACATTCATTATAGGTAAATTGCTTTGTATATAATTAATTCAGTAAATCTGTTAAAAGTGGGGGGAAATAAAATTAAAAAGTAGGTGAAGTTCTCTCTTCAAAATTTCTTAAGGAGTTGTTATATTCAGAAGAGGTTGTACGAACAAATTCCTAAACCAACTTTCCTCCTTAATACTTGCTTAAATTTAGTACATTTAGTCATATATTTACACACTAATTGTCTTTCTCATCTTACTAGAAAATGCTAAATTTCTTGAGAACAAAAACAATAGTTAATATTGAGTCCGTACCACCACTATCCCCTCTCCAAGAACCCTCCATGCATTTGGGAAACATTTGCTGAATCACTGAGAAATCAGTGTTCTCTGCTCAAACAGCAGTGACTGCTTTAACTACCTGGGAAAATGTCTTTTGTCATTAGTTTTTTCACGGTTAACCCTTGATGTCATTCTAAATTTTAGATATTGTTCTATTCTTACACTTCTGTGAGTACACAAGGAAAGGGGCAGGAGGAAGACAGTCTATACATTTTTTTTTTCCTCATTAGTAATTCTGTTCCCTCATTTCTCAAAATGTGTATTACCACTCCTAGAAATTCTTTAAAGTTTTTCCCTTTATATAATTTGGCTTTATATCAATAACCTCAGATATGCAGATGACCACTCTTTCTGCCACCGTTATGGCAGAAAGCCAAGAGGAACTAAAGAGCCTCTTGATGAAAGTGAAAAAGAGAGTGAAAAAGCTGGCTTAAAACTCAACATTCAGAAAACTAAGATCGTGATACCTGGTCCCATCAGTTCACAGCAAATAGATGGGAAAACAATGGAGACAGTGACAGACTTTATTTTCTAGGGCTCTAAAATCTCTGCAGATGGTGACTGCAACCATGAAATTAAAAGACACTTGCTCCTTGGAAGGAAAGCTATGACCAACTTAGAAAGCAACTAAAAAGCAGGGACATTACTTTGCTGACAAAGGTCCATCTAGTTAAAGCTATGGTTTTCCCAGTAGTCATGTATGGATGTGAGAGTTGGACCATAAAGAAAATTGAGCACCGAAGATTTGATGCCTTTGAGCTGTGGCGTTGGAGAAGACTCTTGAGAGTCCCTTGGACTGCAAGGAGATCCAACCAATCCATCCTAAAGGAAATCAGACCTGAATATTCATTGGAAGGACTGATGCTAAAGCTAAAGCTCCAATACTTTGGCCACCTGATGCAAAGAACTGACTCATTGTAAAAGGTCCTGAAGCTGGGAAAGATTGAAGGGAGGAGGAGAAGGGGATGACAAAGGATGAGATGGTTGGATGGCATCACTGACTCAATGAACATGAATTTGAGCAAGCTCCGGCAGTTGATGATGGACAGGGAAGCCTGGTATGTATGCTACAGTCCATGGGGTCACAAAGAGTAGGACATGACTGAGCAACTGAACTGAACTGAATTTGGCTTTATCTCCTGTCTGTTGCTCCTTTTCTAGCTTTCCTCTTCTATTAATGACTCCTTACTTTGAAAGAAAAATGTTAATATGATCAGGTGTTCAAGTTCATATTTGAAGAATTTCCCCCATTCATTACTTCATCAAATAAATCTCTTCTACCTTGACTCCAATTGAATTATTTAATCCATTCATTTTATTATCCATAAAATTTGATTTTTTATATCTATAAAATTATGATTGTCACATCTGAATCAGCCATATGGTGAGTCATATCAATTTTTAAATAATCTGAAGTGAATGAACTGGTTAAAATGAAGTTGATGTGCTTAAGCAAACGTCAGCACTGCCAAAATCAGTTGCCACCAAGAACTTTTTAAGAAATGACAGCTGTCTCATCCTGCAAGTCATATCTTTGGGGATGATAGGCTTTCAGTCATTATCATTCAACAGGCTCCAACCTCCTCTCAAATAGTGCACAAAGTTCAGGAGATGCAAAATCAGAAGAGAAAGTGCTCAAGTTTGGAGAAACTCCCATTGAACTAGAAACAGACGTGGTAAGGGATAATTTGCTCCACATTGTGGCCAGAGCCATCAGCTCAATTCAGTTCAGTCGTGTCTGACTCTTTGCGACCCCAACAACTGCAGCATGCCAGGCTTCCTTGTCCGTCACCAATTCCTGGAGTTTACCAAAACTCATGACCATTGAGTTGGTGACGCCATCCAACCATCTCATCCTCTGTCGTCCCTTTCTCCTCCTGCCCTCAATCTTTCCTAGCATCAGGGTCTTTTCAAATGAGTCAGCTCTTCGCATCAGGTGGCCAAAGTATTGGCGCTTCAGCTTCAGCATCAGCCCTTCCAATGAATATTCAGGACTGATTTCCTTTAGGATGGACTGGTTTGATCTCCTTGCAGTCCTAGGGACTCTCAAGAGTCTTCTCCAACACCACAGTTCAAAAGCATCAATTCTTTGGTTCTCAGCTTTATTTATAGTCTAATTCTCACATCCATACGTGACTGGAGCTATAATGTGATGTAAACAAAATGTTGAAATAGTTCAGAGATAGTAAATATGTTTTCTTGGTTCTACTGCTCATCCTCAATGCTACAAACTTCAACCAATTTCTTTTCTTGATTCCTTAGAAACTGAAGAGACAGCAAGGAAGGAATTAACACAAATGTACCTCAGCAGAATGCTCTTTATGACAGTAGCAGCTACACATCCTTATTTTGTATCTATCTATATCTATTTATAGATAGATTATTTTTTATGGTAGCTTAAACAAGATCAACATTTATGTTGCTTACATTCACATAGAAGTAGATTTATCGATAGGTATAAATAGATAGTTCAAACAGCAGTGTACATACGTAGTACATAGTACATATATATGTAGCTTCAGGTTCTATAATCAGAAAATATTATCTTTATAGTATATACATATCTTCAGGTTCTGTAATCTGAAAACATAACAGAATGACTGGCTGCAAACAACTCAGCTTAGTGTCAGTTCTTTCATTAGGAGAGATTACTCAGGGACTATTGGACAAAAAAATATTGAATACAAGCACCTACTATAATTTCTTCCCCAGTCCCATTAAAATAATAATAGACTTTAAAAGATATTACACTCACAAGGATGTAAAAAATGGGATAAAAGAGAAGAACAACAAAATTTTGGAAGGCCTAAAGAAAAGAAGTATATTTAGCAGTTCCCCAAAAATGAATTCTAAATTGGCTATAGAGAGAGCTAAGAATAATCTTTAAATTCTTTGAAGTTTTAGGAATTGATGATGCCATCCTCTGAAAGTGGAACATTATTGAAAATCAATTTGAGTAATAGTTTTCTACATCCCCCATCTCCAGCAAAATAAATAAAAAAGCAAATAGATAATTGAATTTTATTCTCAAATATAGGCTCTTTGGACTGCCAAACATGAGAAAAGGATAATAGCTACACTTGTGTAGCACTTCCTGTGTGCCTGTTATTTTCTAAGCATTTTTATTTAATGTAAATTTATTTACTCATTTCATCTTTACCCTGGCCCTATGAGACAGACTTGTATCCTCAAATTACTGATGTGAGCAACACCAAAAAGGGAGAACCAAGTGATACACTGGAGGCGGAGACATCTGCATTCTCCCCGTGCAGCCTTCTTCTCTAAGACTCTCCAGCGCTGCAGCCGGGGCATCACCCTCTAAGCAGGAGACGGAAAGACGCTTCTCTAGCATCCTGATAGACTCATTAGGACAGCCTTAGAGTGACTGACATCAAGATTTCCCAGCTGCATGGTTAAGCCAATCACCAGTAGTAAAACCTGCAGTTTGCCACCATGAGCTCAGTCTCCAGTCAACTCTGTAATACAGAATTACCAGGCATCTGGGGAAAACAGCTAATAGTAGTTTGAGGACAAGACAAAAGAAAACGAAAAAACAACTTAAAAATCATTTAAGAAAAAATAAAGATCTTACAGACTTAAGACAAAAATAATTCCCACTACTCATCTGTTTCCTATGCATCAAATAAGTAACAGAAGATATTTTGATCATGAAGCAATAGTATTATTTTTAAAAATAATTCTTAGATAAGCGTTACGTTAGTTTCTCGGTCGTGTCTGACTCTTTGGAACCCTGTGGACTGTAGCCCACCAGGCTCCTCTGTCCACAGGATTCTCCAGGCAAGAATACTGGAGTAGGTAGCCATTCCTGACCAGGGATTGAACCCAGGTCTCCTGCATTTCAGGTGGATTCCTTACCTAATGAGGCACCAGGGAAGCCAATTCTCAGATAAAGAGGTGTTTTAAATGTATACGTTCAATATCTAAAAACTCAATAGAAAGGTTAGGATATAAAAATTTAGAAAGTCTTTTAGAAAATAATGTTAAAATACAGAGATAAGAATTGCAAGAGAAGAGATAAAAGAATTTGAGGACAAGGTCAGAAAGTCAAACATCCAAATAATAGAGGACCCAAAGGAAAGAACAAGATGGAAAGGCAATAATTATCAATAAAACAATTCAAAAACATTTCTAGAAAGGTGGGGTAGGTAACTTCCCAAATGGTTAGAGCCCACTGGTAGAGTTATAAAGCTGAAAACAGATCCACACCAAGACACATAATTTGGAAATTTCAGAGAACTTAGAAGAGCTAAGCTTTGAAGAGGAAAATAATTACATGTAAAGGATTGGGAAACAGAATATCATTAAACTTCCTAGCATCAACATCAGAAGCTAGAAGAAACCAAAGCATAGACCTCTTTCAATCAAGTGTGAGGGTAGAATAGAGATGTTTTCAGGAAAGCAAGTTCCAAAAAATTTACTTCCCATGTATTCTTTCTCATGCATAGACTTCTTCCTACTGAAAGATGTGCTCCCCTAAAATGAAAGAGTAAACCGATATAGAGGAAGGAATGCAATGCAGACAGCCAACCCACGAGAGGCTGGGATCCAGGATAAGAAATGTGCATGGAACGAAGGGATAGTCAATCTTGTTTGGAGGACTATGTCAGAAGATTCTTCATGTGATTTATTCAGAAAGAGAAAACTGACAGAGAACTTGATAAATGTGAATATGTAGAGCAGAGTAAGACACTTTCCAAGGAGACTGTGGTGGAATTAATAAATACATAGAAAAGCAGGCAAAAAATAAATAGCAAGAGCAAAAACCAACAACAATAACAAAAAATGTCAGGGAACAAAAGTTGTGTCGGAAAGAAAAGTCGCATAGTTTATTACATTGTTTTACTGCAAATTATATTAGTATACTTATGCTGACATAAACATAAAATAACTATTCAAAATTAAAATGAAATTATATTGAGAAATAGGAATAAAAAGAAACCATCAGGAGATAAGGGTATAGAAATTACAGTGTTAAAACTTTTTTTTTCCAAAGAAGAAGTCAGTTAGCATAGCCTTAAGCCATGAAATTAAAAGACACTTGCTCCTTGGAAGAAAAGTTATGATAAACCGAGACGAAGTATTAAGAAGCAGAGACATCGCTTTGCTGACAAAGGTCCGTCTAGTCAAAGCTATGGTTTTTCCAGTAGTCATGTATGAATGTGAGAGTTGGACCATGAAGAAGGCTGAGTGCCAATGAATTGATACTTTTGAACTGTGGTGTTGGAGCAGGCTCTTGAGAGTCCGCTGGACTGCAAGGAGATCAAAGCAGTCCATCCTAAAGGAAATCAGTCCTGAATATTCATTGGAAGGACTGATGCTGAAGCTGAAGCTCCAATACTTTGGCCACCTGATGGGAAGAACCGACTCATTGGAAAAGACCCTGATGCTGGGAAAGGCGAAAGGCAGGAGGAGAAGGGCACAGTAGAGGATGAGATGGTTGGATGGCATCATTGACTAATGGAAATGAGTGTGAGCAAGCTCCAGGACATAGTGAAGAACAGGGAAGTCTGGCGTGCTGCAGACCATGGGGTCACAGAGAGTTGGACATGACTGAGCAACTGAACAATAACAAAACTAAAATATCATGAAATGACAAATCAAGTATGTTATTTAGGGAGATGGTGATAAATACCAGAATAATTAGTAAAATTGGTGAAAGGGAGACATGCGTGTTTGAGGTAGGAGTTTCTGTTATTTTTTTCCTTATAAAATTTGCAAATAATTTGAGCCTTAAGCTATATGTATTTATAACTATGACAAAAATCATAAAAATTGAACACAGAAAAGATGTTCTGCAATATCCATGCTGTTTGTTTGCTTGATTCTTGATATAACCTATTCTTTCTAATAAGAGAAAACTAATACTTTACCTTCATCATTCTTTACAACTTCAAAGGGGTTATTGAATTTTAGGAACTTAAAGCATAATGTTAGCTATAAGAACAATTTAGAATTTGTTTCTAAATATAATAGTTTTATGTTTATATATATATATATATATATATATATATATATATACACACACACAAACAAGAAAATTTCAGGTGACAGGTGTTGATAATTCAATAAACTACAGGAGAAAAAGAGTACCAAGGTTTAGATGCCCTCAAGAATTGCTTAAGGTCCCAAACCAATTATGTAAATACCTAGTGGTAATAATACTTTAATACCAGAACTTCACATTTTTCAGTCTTTTATTCTGGGAGTTTCAGTCTTTTATTCTAGGGAAATATACCAAAGGAGAAGATAATGAGGAAAGAATAAGAGCACTAACTTAAAAATCCATTAAGAACCCAAAAGAAGAACCATAATAACTTCATTATTTGTCACTGATATTTTTATGAAACATTTGTGCTAAAAATAAAGTTTTGTTTGAATTTAGAATCATTAGTCTGAAATTATCGAGCTGCAAAAATTCTTCACCTATGGCAGCCACAAGTATATGTCCCCAAACCTGTCCATTTATGTCCACGGGGTGGTAATAAATTTAGACAAAAGAAAGTCAAACATGACTTCCAGAATTTTCACAGCAAATTTAATGAGTGCTATGGTCTGAATGTTTGTGTCCTCTTCCCCCTACAAATTCACAAGTTGAAATCCTGACATCCAATATGATGGTGTTAGGAGGTGGGGCCTTTGGCGGGTGATTAGATCATGGGGTGTAGCCCTCCTGAATGGGATACCAGAGTCCTTAGCCCTTTTCACTTGACAGATGTTGATAATCCAACAAGCTACAGGAGAAAAAGAGTACCAGGGTTTAGATGCCCCCAAGAGTTGTGAGGATACAGTGAGAAGTCTGCTACCTAGAAGAGGGTCTGACCTTGCTGCTATGCTGACCTTGGACTTCAGCCTCTAGAACTGTGAGAAATAAATTTCTATTCTGTTGGTAAAGAATCCACCTGTGATGCAGGAGACTCCAGTTCAATTCCTGGGTTGGAAAGAACCATCCGAGAAGGAATAGGCTGCCCACTCCAGTATTCTTGGGCTTCTCTTGTGGCTCAGCTGGTAAAGAATCCACCTGCAATGCGGGAGACCGGGGTTTGATCGCTGGGTTGGGAAGACCCCCTGGAGAAGGGAAAGGCTACCCACTCCAGTATCCTGGCCTGGAGAATTCCATGAACTGTATAGTCATGAGGTCGCAAAGAGTCGGACACGACTAAGAGACTTAGCCACCGCTCAGCAGTATTTTGTATAGCAACCTGAACAGATTAAGTCGCTGAGATTCTGTGTCAGTGGGGGTCTTGTCCAGTGCACTGAAAAATAATTAGGGGCAGGAAGAATGCTGGCTCTATACAAAAAGTCATTATGGATCTCAAGAATATTAGGAATTTGATCACAACACTTTGATATTTGCACTGAAAAGAAAAAGTCACTGTTCGCTCTCATTTGTATTCTGAAACACAAATAACATGAGAGAGTAAAAAGGCGATAACCCTATATGCAAAACAGAAAAAGAGACACAGAAGTACAGAACAGACTTTTGAACTCTGGGGAAGAACGTGAGGGTGGGATGTTTTGAAAGAACAGCATGTATACTATCTATGGTGAAACGGACTACCAGCCCAGGTGGGATACATGAGTCAGGTGCTCGGGCCTGGTGCACTGGGAGGACCCTGAGGAGTCGGGTGGGGAGGGAGGTGGGAGGGGGGATCGGGATGGGGAATACGTGTAACTATATGGCTGATTCATGCCAATGTATGACAAAACCCACTGAAATGTTGTAAAGTGATTGGCCTCCAACTAATAAAATAATATTTAAAAAAAAAAAAAAAAAGGCATCTCAGGCAAACATTGAATGACACATTAGTGATTTCATATTTATCTGACACTGTTTATCTGACTCTACTCTATGTGATCAGAATACTATATTAGGGACTAAAAAAAGCACTAGAAACATTCCTATATGTATCTGTTGACCCAATAAGTTCATTACTAGGAATATTTCTCCCAAAATGTCACATATTTACAAAACTATATACACAAGGATGTACATTGCAATATTATATCTAAGATAAAAGGAAGAAAACAAATGTTCATTAACTTTAGAATTTTCAAGTGATCCAACTGAATTATAGAATATTAAAAATCCATTTGAATGTACATACTTATACACAGTCTTGAATATATATAGTAGTATATCCAAGATTTTTAGAAATAATTTTTAAAACTTTTATTTATTTGTTTGGGGCTGTGCTGGGTCTTCGTTGCTGTGTGGGCTTTTGTCTGATGGTGAAAGCAGGGGCCAGGGCTTCTCGTTGCAGTGGCTTCTCATGGAGCACGGCCTTAGGGCACACGGCTTCAACGATTGCGGCATGTGGGCTCGGTAGTTGTGGCTCCCGAGCTCTGGAGCGCAGGCTGAATAGCTGCGGTGCCTGGGATTAGTTGCTCCTTGGCATGTGGGATTTAACTCGTCTCTCCTGCATTGGCGGGCAGCTTCTTCACCGCTGAGCCATCAGGGAAGCCCCCAAGATAATTTTTAATGAAATAACTTTTAGAATATTTTACTGTATATCTATTATAGTTTTGAAAGATCTGTATGTATGCATATGCATGAATTTCAATGCCTAGAATGGGCTCTAGAAGAAAACGCACTGCTTTCTGGTAGTGATTACCTCTGAGAGGGTCATATGGGAAGGGTGAATGTTTAGAGATTCTGTGTGGTAACTAAGAGTATACAGTGTGGTGCCAGCCCTCCTAAGTCTGAATCCTGGCCACTGGTATGTCCTCTCTAGACCCTTCAGTCTCCTCATCCCTAAAGTATCTGGGTGCCTGTGAGTATTGCTTTGAACAGATACAGCGCATAATCAATATTATATGAATTAGCAAGTGAGAAACAAAGGCTCATCAGCATTATCAAGGAAGAATTTTAGTTTTCATTCTGTAACTGCTGTTTTATTTAACTCTTGTACAATAGATCAATATACTAGCTTATAATCTAAATAAATAAGAACAAAAATTTTGATGTAATCGTTCTAATAACGATGGAATTGTGTAACAATGTCAAGGCATTGTGTTCCAAGACCTCCTGCCCATTCACTGCTAACTGAACTAAACTACTCAGAGTAAATAATTGCTCCTCTACTATCTCAAGGGCAGGAAATGATTGTTCTTTCCCCTTAATGAATCCCACAGTGCTGTGTACACAGCGGGTGCGCACTCAGTGTTTGCTGATAATGATAATGGTGGGGATGCTGACAGCTGTGACATACTAGAAAGCTTAATTTAAAAGCCATCAGGAAAATGTAACACAAAATATGGCCCTTCTGAATTTTGTCTGCATGGGAAACAAATTCTGTTAGCTTATTAATAAAGTCATTCAGTGCACATTGTACTATTGATTGCTTTGGTACCATCTGAGTTTTTGCTCATTTGTATGATCTAATTGTTATTTCAGATGATTCAGAGGGCATAGCAAGGCCCATGTCTATTATTTCAGTATTAAAAGTTGGTCTCCTGTAAGCATTTTCTAAATTAAATGCACAAAATAGATATTATCAACTAAATTATGTTTAATCCCTATAGCAAGACTTCACAGCAGTGTAACTGTTTTCTGTTTCCTTAAATTGCAGTGGTACTTTTCTGAAGTAACTTACTCCTTTTCTGTGTATTTCAGCCAGCCACACATGGAGAGAATGACTTTATTGGAAACATGATGGTGCCTCTGTCTTCTGGCTCCATCCAAGTTTTGAGGAGTGGGGATCTAACTATTCATTTATAGGGTACACTGCCTCTCGTCTGCAATCACTGAGGCATCAACAAGGTAGCATATCAATGACGATTATCCTTCCTATCAGCAAAATGTGAAATTAATCTCTAATAATGAATCTCCGTCTCCTTGATGCTGATGTGGGGATGACTGCAGTGATAGGACGAGACTCCGCAGTAAATAATACAGAGAAGATACACTGCAGGGATCAAGAGCCAGGGCTATGGCGTATAGGTGGTCTTTCTCCATGGGAGAGTCTCCCTCTATAACTATACCATCAGCATCTAGTCAAGAAAGGAAAACAAGGCCAGTTAGCTGGATAGAGAAATTTTTTTAAGTTAATTTTACGGCTTTGTCTTTTATGGTAGTAAAAATCAGATAGCAAATTTACCATCTTAACCATTTTTAAATGTACAGTTCAATAGAGTTATGACAGTTTTGTGAAACAGATCCCCAGAATTTTTTTTATCTCTATGTGCTATTTTATTTTATTTTTTTAACTTTTTATTTTGTATTGGGGTATGGCCGATTAACACTGTTGTGATGGTTTCAGGTGAATAGCAAAGGGGCTCAGCCATATATATATGTGTATCCTTTTTTCCCCAAACTCCTTTCCCATCCAGGCTGCCACGTAGCACTGAGCAGAGTTCCCTGTGCTATACAGTAGGTCCTTGTTGGTTATCCATTTTAAATATAGCAGTGTGGACATGTCCATCCTGAACTCCCTAACTGTCCCTGCATCCCACCCCTCCTCCCTGGCAACCATAAGTTCATTCTCTAAGTCTGTGAGTCGAGCAGGGAAATTTTAACATAAAGAATTATGGACTTGTAACGAGGTATGAACTACTTAGAGGGGCAAGGAGAACTCTAAAGACTACAGAAATAGCAGATGGAGGGAGCAGTTGCCACTCTCAGGTAGAGACAGAACACCCAGGAAGGAACAAGCTGGGAAGAGGATCCTACCCGTGGCTGAGATCAGACCTCTTTGGAAAAGGTGGCCCTGTGGCTCACTGGATGGCAGAAAAGTGTCCCGGGAGGAGCCTGGCTGCAGGCGTGCTGATGAGACCCCCTGATAAACTGCCAAAGCATCAGTGAGACTCACTGGAAAGTCACCCAAGTGCCAGCAAAGACTGAAAACTCCCTGGGAACCCACTTACTGGGATGATGGTGAGATTTGAAAAGAAGTCTCCCCTCAGGGTGCCCATGAAGCTTTCCAGTGGGAAACCAAACACTGGGATGCCTTCATGCCTTACTGGACAGCCACTGGCTGGGGTGGTGGTGAGATTCACTAAGAGGCTAATACCACCTGCAGCTGCACCCTGAATGGTGCAGAAGGCAGAAGCACATCACGTCTGGGACAAGAAGCCCCCTTCTTGTGACCATGTCCCTCCAGTGTTCTCTATTTGCAATATTAATAGTGTCCCAGCTGGCAGAGATATATTTGCAAGGTTGAGCTTCTGTATCGCAAAGCTGGGCACAGAAGAGTGGATCTGGAGCTCAGAGGCAGCGCATTGGTAACTGGTACAATAGCCAAGCCTGAGAGACTGCATTCAGGATCCTCTGTGCTAGTCCCCTGAACAGAAGTTACCAAGAAAATTGATGGTGTCTTTCATGGGCACTGGTGGATAGAGGCCATGTTGATGATTATCACACAGAGGAGCTTAGGGATACATCCCACAAGTGCCAATTTGTGTAAATACAAGAGAATCTTACTGGAAGAAAAAATAAATAGCAAAACATAAGTGGACCCCTCAACCATTCAGGTATAATTGGATGAATACCATGACAAAGGCTCCTAGAGGGGCCCACCCCAGTAATGAACTATCCATTTATGAAAGCAACGCATATCCAGACCAGGCGTGCTGCAGTCCATGGGGCCGCCAAGAGTTGGACAGGAGTTAGTGACTGAACAACAACAACTTTACAACAGAAGCTTTCTGACTCAAGAAAAGGACTTGTGAGAAGAAAGTCTCGAGAATTCACTACTAGCTGGTATCAGCCTGTTTATCAGTTGAGCTAACTCATACCTGCTGAACCAGCTTTTGAAATACCTGGGGGAAACTTAGGGGTAGTTTTTGGTGATCAAAAAAAAAAAAAAAAAAGGATGGGACTTCTCTGGCGTTCCAGTTGTTAAGGCTCTGTGCTTTCATGGCAGAGGATTCAGGTTTGAGCTTGAATAAAATCCTGTATGCCATGCTTTATTTTTTTTTTGTCAAACAAAAGCATGTAGGAGAGGAGCCAGAGAAATAGTCTTTGGGGTCTCAGAAACATGTAGTCAGGACAAGCAGATCACCTGTAACATACATAGATTGTATACAAAGATACTGAGTTGACCCAACAAAATGGATTACAGACAGATACACATGTGTAGAGGAAAGAATTATGATATAATCCCTTCACCAACAGATGAGTAAATTTACATCGGACACCATTTTGCTTAAAGTACACAACTGATATCTTGACCATCAAAAAGGGTCCATATTTTAGTTTTAAGAAAGAAAGTTCAGATACCATGGAAACCTTTTTACTGGCCTAGTTTTGTTTCTGCATTGTACTGGAGATGAATAAACGTGGAAAACAAAAATAAAGAAGAAACACTTCTGCTTCTTTCCATTTCTTTTTTTTAATTACTCTACCTCAAGCTCCATATCCATACCTTCCCTAGTCTCCTTAAAAAGCTAAATTATCTCTAAGGACCAGCGACATACATCCTTTCCCTACAATCCATGGAAACAACCCCACAATTTATGTGTGTGTGCGTGTGCAGGTGCATGTGTGTGTACTCTTAGATCCTAAATTCTTTACTGATATTGTAATAGATGCCATCAGTTGAAGCCTGCATATCATTCTTTTTCCCTTTTATTAATAAATCACATGCACCTTTATTCAAGTTTGAGCAGACACAAGGCCACCCAGCTAGACTACATTTCCCTGACCTCACAGGCATTTAGCTGTGGCATTGTTACCCAAATCCCACCAAGGGAAATGAGAACAGCAGGGATTTGTTCATTTCCCTGGTACTTCCAGGACTCCCCTTCCCCTCTTTTCTCCTGTTCCTACTTACTGGCAGCTGGAGCAGTCACCTTCTAGAGATGGAAGTCACATGTTGAGGAGGACGAACATTATCTCATCTGTCACTTGGAGGACTTCGTGGAGCAGAGATACTCCATTAAAAAGAACCAAACAGCTTTGCACTAGCTATCTGTTTGCTGTTAACATGGGGAGCTCAGGTTGGTGCTCTGTGATGAGCTAGGGGGGTGGAATGGGGCGGTGGGATGGAGGCTCAACAGGGAGGGGACATATGTGTACTTACAGCTGATTCATGTTGGACAGCAGAAACTAAGACAACACTGTAAACCAATTATCCTCCAATTAAAAATAAACTTAAAAAGAATCAAACATTTACTTTATTTAAGCTCCTTCATTTTAGGCCTCAGTTATAACAAACTAACTTGTACCCTGACCACAAATATTCAACTATAGAGAACTGCCAACCTACCTTATGATGCTGTATTAGGAGAGGTATGAAATTTTGAAGTCTTTAGCATGTATGTTTCATTGAATTCAGTCTTATTCTTGCATCTATTTATGTCCACTTTACTGTACAAAATTTCAGCTGCTTCCCAGATATCTGGCTTTTTGTTAACACAAATCTGGCTGATATTTATTTTCAGTTCACCAGGTGTTAATGCATGATATTTTTCAGGTCACTCACTTATAGAAATAAACTTCAAAGGTACCAAATGTTACTCATTGTGTTCAAGAGGCCAGAATGATTGCATTAAGTTAAACCTCTGTCTTTTTAGCTGATAAGCAGTGATTCCCATTATGACAAAGTTGTGTTGACTATCATCAAAAGAAATGTTTTAGTACAAAGACTTCTAGTTTTAGTGACTAATTTGGAGGAAATAAAACTAACGCAGTTTTCGCAGTGAAACTGAGGCTCTAAGGAATGGTCCATAGAAAACTCCCTGTGCAAAGGCATGATTAATTAGTATGCTCTATTTAATAATCTCTCTTTTTAAAATTTTACCAAGAATGTTTTTCCTCCTCTAGCATATGGTTAGAAAAGTATTATATTTCATGCAGCTTTGG
This sequence comes from Muntiacus reevesi, assembly GCF_963930625.1. Taxonomy (NCBI): domain Eukaryota; kingdom Metazoa; phylum Chordata; class Mammalia; order Artiodactyla; family Cervidae; genus Muntiacus; species Muntiacus reevesi. Next base: position 81,556,930 of record NC_089254.1, on the reverse strand, counting down.
AGAGCAGTTGTCATCTTTAAAATTTGAAGAGTTACAGGTCACATTCCTCTGCATTGGAAAACCCCACTAAGAAGCTAGTTGTTTATATAGTGAGATTTAAAGGCAGAAAAACTTTCATTGCCTTAAGATATATCCTTTCTCGTTATAGTAAACCAACTCTCATTATGAATGTCTCATATATTTTTTAGAGTATTATCTCTGGAAATCCCTATTCAAAATGTGACTGTGCCATTTTTAATGGATAGTAGTAACATAGTGTATGACATGTTCATATGTTGACACAGATGGAAGTTTTAATTACCCAGGGTTATAAAGCCAGATGGCATGAGGTTTTAGATCATAAGGGAGATACATTTTTATATTAGGAAAAATAACAGGCTAAAAGAACCTATGAGAAATGCTCTAGTGGACATTGAGTCATTCAGGAAGCACTGGGACCCACTGGATTGTGAGGACATCTTCTCATTGGCAGAATTTGAATGGGGTCTAGGGAATATGGGCTTCAAAGGTGGCATTAGTGGTAAAGAATCCAATGCAAGAGATGTAGGAGATGTGGGTTTGATCCCTGGGTTAGGAAGATTCCCTGGAGAAGGGCATGGCAACCCACTCCAATATTCTTGCCTGGAGAATCTCACTGGCAAAGGAGCCTGGTGGGCTGCAGTCCATGGGTCACAAGGAGTCAGACATGACTGAGTAACTTGGCACGCTGTCACGCACTAGGGAATATAGTAGTAACTATATGTCTGCATACAACTGTTTTATTTTGATGGCTGTATAATGTACCAATAGGAAGATAAAAGAAGGAAATAGACTCTAAACTATTGAGAGTGGTAGAGAATCATGTGCCAACTCAACTGTTTCAGAAAAAAAATAAAGGCTGTTTGTATTAGACTTGTAACTATTCCATACATTTGTGATTGGTCAAAAAAAGTACTTTTTAAAAAAATTCAAAAATCAACATTGAAATGTTTAATCTCATTAGTGTTACTTCAATTTATTTGTACTTATTAAATGATAACTACTGCTTTTTTTATGTGATTCAATCTATACATGTTCAACTCTGAGTATTATAAAAGAGGTTAAGAGTACAGAATCTCCCAACTGGACTATCTGAGTTTGAATCCAGTTCTGTCATTTACTGTCTGTGGGGTATGGACAAATTATCTCACCTCTCTGTTCTTCAATGCCTTATTTATAAAAGGTAGAATAAAATGAGATAACATGTATAAGGCATTACAGTATTGACTAATATATATTTATGGCTAAATAAATTTTCCTTGGTGCCTCAGTGGTAAAGGATCCACCTGCCAATGCCGGAGATGCAGGTTTTATCCCTGGGTTGGGAAGATCCCCTGGAGGAGGAAATGGCAACACATTCCAATATTCTTGCCTGGGAAATCCCATGGACAGAGGAGCCTGGTGGGCTATAGTCCACGGGGTCACAAAGAGTAGACATGATTCATCGAGGAAACAACAACGAATGTTACAGAGTCAGCTTTGTTGTAGAAAGGATTTTGAGTTGTTCTGAATATACTCACAGTATGCTACTACTTGATACAGCAATACTAATGACAATAATAGTAATAATATATGCCAAATCCATGACTCATATTTTTCACAATAAATCATGATTTTCATTTTACCTACATTAAATATTTAGCTATTTCTCATAGGACTGATAACTCTATTTTCTCTTTCAGGACTTTCAAGGTGATACATGAGAGATATAGAAATAGAAGCATTTTTAGGGAAGAATTTGAAAACTGCTTGAAACTGGGAGTTAAGGGCTGTGTGCTTTCAATAATAACACACTTGGGACAGTACTTCATAAAGTTATACGAGCCAGCTCAGACTATAAAAGCAATATTAGAGGCTGCCTGGCATCACACTGTTTTCTGGGAAAGCTGTGTTAATGAAATGCAGTCTCAATTCCTTGGGCTGGTGATTTTTGGTTTGTTATCAAAGAAATATAGAAGGTTTCCTGCCCAAAACCCTTATGCCGAGAATTCAATGACCTTCACAGAACAGCCTCGGCAAATTCCCATGATGTCAGTCCCTTGGCAGTTTTCCGAGACAGCGGGTCATGGCAGGGACTTCTTAGCAATATTCCCACAAAGTGGGGAAAAGGTATGGAGTGGGGAGCAGCACTGTTCACACAATAAGTAAATAAATCACACTGAGTCTATTTATAGATAGTCTATCTATAATGAGAGACTTTTCTCTCATTTTAGAATCCCTAGATAATATTATTTTTTAGTAGAAACCGATTTCTGTTTTCATTCTAGATTAGGCTATTCTGGCTCAGATATTCAGATCCCACAAGAGGAGTTTAATGAGACAGGTGAGGGGCCTAGAATATCATCTCCTATGAAGGCATGCCTTGTTAGAATGTAGAATTAGCTCAAAAAGAAGTGGTAGGTTCATTTGTTTTATTTCTTAGATTCCGCACATAAGTGAAAACAGACCATATTTGTCTTTCTCTGTCTGGCTTATTTCACTTTAGCATAATACACTCTAGATCCATCCATCTTGTCACAAATGGCAGAATTTCATTCTTTTTTTATGGCTGAGTAATATTTTATTATATATACCCCACCTTCTTTAAGTCCAGTCATCCATCTGTGGACACTTATGTTGATTCCTTATCTTGCTATTGTAAATAATGCTGCAATATACATGGGACACATATATTTTTAAAAATTAGTGGTTTCATTTTCTGCAGATAAATACCATGAAATGCAATTGCTGGATAGCATAGTAGTTCTATTTTTAATTTTTTAAAGAAAATCCATCCTGTTTTCCATAGTGGCTACACTAATTTACATTTTCATCAACAGTGCACGAGGGTTCCCCTTTTCTCCACCAGTACTCTCACCAGTACTTATTATTTCTTGTCTTTTTGATAATAGTGATTTTGACAGATATGTGGTGATATCTTATTGTGGCTTTGACTTGCTTTTATCTGATGACTAGTGATGTTGAGCATCTTTTCATATGCCCCAAACAAGCAAATATAACAAAACAGAGAAGTAACCCACAGGTACAGAGAACATCCTAGCAATGGCCAGAGAAGACAGAGTAAGGGTATGAGCTAAATAGATGAAGGGGATTAAGAAGTACTTTACTACCAGTTGTAAGATAAATCAGTCACAGGGATGTAATGTATGGCATAGGGAATATAATTAATAATATTAATAACTGTGTACAGTGCATGATGTATAAAAATATCAAATCACTATGCTCTGTACACCTGCACCTGAAACTAATATAAGATTATGTCAACTATACTTCAATTAAAATAAAAATAACGAAGCAATGAATGAGAGGTAGAATAGGACTTCAGATGACTCCGGTTTGTCACACACACCTCTAATGGATTCATCCTGTATTGCCTATTCTCTTTCCTGGTGGTTTACTTACTAAGTCATGTCTGACTCTTTGCAACTCCATGGACAATAGACTGACAGGTTCCTCTGTCCATGGGATTCTCAGGCAAGAATACTGGAGTGGGTTGCCCTTTCCTTCTCCAGGGGATCTTCCCTACCCAGGAATCGAACCTGGGTCTCCTGCATTGCAGGCAGATTCTTTACCAACTGAGCTACGAGGGAAGCCCCATTCTCTTTCCTAGATTGCTAAATTTGAAATTAGAAGAAGATAAATTCACAAGATTGCATAGGAACCCAAACTTTGTTTCATGCTAAGAGAGGAGAGGATGGAATTTAATAGATAGGAAGATTATTCTTATCCTCTTAGACTTTTGCTATTTAACACTTATTCTGCATTTACCTCTTCCAAGCTCTTTGTTAAAATAATACTCCCACTTCGACTATAGGATTTAAGTTTAGTGTTTATTTTTAATACTTTAAGGTTAATAATATTCTATATGTAAAGCACTTTGCACATAGTGACTGACACATTGTAGATGTTCCATTGTACACTTACAATTTTTGCTTCACTCTTTAATTCCGGTCAGGCAGGCAGTTGGTTATTGGCCAAAAAAATTGTTTTTTCTTTCCTGCCTTCTGGGATTATTGGCTTTTTGCTGATCTCCTAAGATATTTTATCATTCTCTTCGTCAAAGATCTGCTCCAAATCATACCTTCCCTCAAAGCAAAATAGCTAGAGCCAGAGAGGCACCGAGTCAAATGTTGGCAGTGTCCATTGGATGTGTCATAGCCAAAGGATCCCAGGCATCTTGGTGTCATTCCCAAGGGTATCTCTAGTATGGAGCTAATTGAATTAGACTACCTGCCTCTGATTCTGTTGAATGAATATTCTGTTAATCTCAACAGCTTCCTTTGCTTTGATTCTACATTCACTAAGCAATCTTTGCATTTTTATTTTACTTCCTATATAATTCTTCCTACAAGAAAAGAATATTTGCTACATACAATTTAATTTTTATCCCTATATTAGTTATTTTCCCCCCAAATTAACAAATTAATATTCAGATTTCCTATACTGATTTTGAAACTTCATTTGGGTCTGTCCATGAGATGTGGCAGAAGTCCTAAGAATAGCAAAGTTCTTTCTGAGGCTTCAAAGCTGGAGAAACAGACCTAGCTTCAGAAACAAATAGTAGCCACCAACGGAGGTCTTCTGAGACACAGGCTGGTGGCCTTTCCCCAAGTGAGGTCATCCTCTGTGGCCCATGGGTAACGATGTACGTTACAGTATTTCTGTAGAAGACATTAGTGATACTGCACTCTTTCCATTGGCTCTGAACTCAGACACAGATTTGATTACTGGCTTGTCAAATGTAATCTCTCTGACATGAAATGGACATTGAAGTGGTCATTTCTACAGTCACCATACAAGACCACTGCACAGATCATACAAATGTTTCAGTCATACTCATTATCCATACACAATACTGTGCAATCATTCTGGGTGCGAGGAGGACCTTGATAGTATTTATGACCTTGACAGTATGTGGTCCTAACAGTGCTGGAGAAGTCTAGCTGCCTACAAGCACGAGGAAGCTGAGCAGTACCCTGCAGGGCTGGCTCACTTTACTCGTTTTAACTATCACTGAGATAGGCTGCCCCGCAGAAGAGCATAGGAGATTTTTCAGATGATCGGGATGCCCTGATGGGACTAGAACTGGCTAAATTTCTTCTTATTATTCTGCTTTGTTTTAGTTTCAACAACAATGATCAACTTATATTTTTTCTTTACTAATTTATTATTTATCTTCATAGCAAGTACGTGAGACAGGTAAGGTAGATTTGGTTGATGAGGAAAGAAGCTTAGAAAGGATAAACAATTACACCAAGCTCAACACAGTCAATAGATGACAGAGTTGGAATTTGAAACTTGATCCAAAGATCCATGTCATGTATTAATTTAATAGACTTTAGAACAGTGGTTCTTGCATTTCAGTATACTTAAGAATCAGTTGGGACCCTGACTATATATCAAAGTAATTCAAGTTGCTAGTTAGTTCTTCCCAAAACAATGGTAGTGAAACAACAGTTAGAAACAAGTAAGGGGAAAGGGGGAGGAAATATGGACCTGAAAATCTAAACGAAAACTCCAGCAAATTTTTAGAGAAGCAAACACGTTTAAGTTGGTTAGAAATATATAGACATAATAATGGTAAGATTGGCCGGATAAGAGCTATTTAATTACCTGAATTCAGAGAAAAGAATTTTCAAAAAGGAACTAGGAAACGCAAGCTAAGAGATTTAAAGAACAGAAGCAGCAGAAGTATCAAAATTGAAGAGTAGGCACTACCGGAAAAACAAGGAAAATAATAAGCCAAGAAGAAAACATTTGATAAAAGATTGAAGGGCTTCTCCGGTAGCTCAGATGGTAAAGAATTTGCCTGCAGGGCAGGAGACCCGGGCTCGATCCCTGGGTCAGAAAGATCCTCTGAAGAAGGGAATGGCAGCCTACTCCGGTGTTCTTGCCTAGAGAATCCCATGGCAAAAAGGAGCCTGATGAGCTACAGTCCACGGGGTCACAAAGAGTTGGACATGACTACAACAAAAGATTGAAAATCTAGATTGAAAAGCCTTAAAGAGAAACAGGAGAGAAAAGAAAAAGGAAAGCTTCATACCCAGACATATTATGATGAAATTTGTAAACATAAAAGAAAATATAAAATTTTCTGAGAGCAAGGACCAAAAAATTTTAGGAAAGCAATTTCCCGGGTTAAAGAATAGACACATTTGTAATATTAACTGGTATTGCCACAGTTACTGACTATAGGAATTGCAGCAATTTATACTCATGCCAGCAAAGTATAAGAGATGTGTGTTTCCTTGCAGCTCAGCCAACATGGTGCACTATCAGACCTGGAATTTTTGACATTTGATAAATGGCACTTCAGAGTATTTTTCATTTACAGTGACCTCAGTATGAGTAAAGTTTTATATATTTTCATATGTCTAAAAGCCACTCGTGTGTGTGTGCTAAGTCGCTTCAGTCATGTCCGAGTCTTTTCAACCCCATGAACTGTAGCCCACCAGGCTCCTCTGTCCCTGGGATTTTCCAGGCAAAAATACTGGAGTGGGTTGCCATGTCCTACTCCAGGGAATCTTCCTGACCCAGGGATGGAACCCACGACTTTTACCTTTGCCTGCACTGACAGGTGGGTTCTTTACCACTAGTGCCACCTGAGAAATCCCCCAAACCACTCACATACTCTTTAATACAAATTATTTGTGTCTTTCACTCACTTTTTCATTAGGTTTTGCTCTTTCTCAATTTTCTCCCCCATTTTGTCACTTGTCTTCTGAGATTGCTTATATACAGAATTTCTGATTTTTGCATGAATAAAAATTTAAATTTTCTTTTGTAATGTCTGAATTTTTAATATTGTAAAAAAATATCTTTTCACCTCACAGATAAAATTCCTAGGGCTTTTTAAAAAAAATTCCTTAGCATCAACTTTGGAATTTCTGGTCCTGTAACTCTGACATGAAGTCAAGACTCTGCTTTAGAAATCTCTCTAGCCTAACCTACCCTTTTTTTTTAAAATATTTTTAAATCTCAAATTTTTATTTTTATTTTTTATTTATTTATTTTTTCATTTATTTTTATTGGTTGGAGGCTAATTACTTTCCAATACTCTAGTGGTTTTTGCCATACATTGACATGAATCAACCCTCTACCCTCTTGTTAGATACTCAGCAAGTGATGAATGGTGACAGTAACCCAAAGATCACTTGATATTAAACCACTCACTGAAGGTAAAGCTCTGATTCTCCAAATCTGTTAGTTCATTGTTGTTCAGTCACTTAAGTCGTGTCCCACTCTTTGTTATCCCATGGACCGCAGCATGCCAGGCTTCCCTGTCCTTCACCATCTTCTGGAGTTTGTTCAAACTCATATCCATAGAGTCAGGTGATGCCGTCCAACCATCTCATTCTCTATTGGCCCCTTCTCCTCCTGCCCTCAGTCTTTCCCAATATCAGTATTTTTTTCCACTGAGTTGGCTATTCTCAACAGGTGGCCAAAGTATTGGAGCTTCAGTAGCTGTCCTTCCAATAAATATTCAGGATTGATTTCCTTTAGGATTGACTGGTTTGATCTCCTTGCTGTCCAAGGGACTCTCAAGGGTCTTCTCAACACCACAGTCTGAAAGCATCAGTAAAGTTATGATCACTTTGAATACTTACATCACAAACGCATAATTTCAGAAGTTGTGAAACTAAGGCGTCTGTGAATAAGCCTCCCTCCCACAGCCCCACTGCAAGGATTCTGCTCACCTCCATTGGAGTCACTGCTGTTTCCAGATCCTAGCCCACTTAGCACAGACAAGGGATGGGGAGGGATGATAGTGCAACTCAGGCCACTAACAGGGAAAACAGAGGAGGCAGTACTAGAAAGAAGTTTCTTCTTTTGTTGCCCCTATTAATCTGTTTTCTACACTCAAAATGATCTCCCCTCTCTTCCATCCGTTAAAAATGCACAGATTCATTTACCATAGTAAGCTCCTTTTCCTGGTTCCCCCTTCTCCCTCCCTGCTCACTCTACTGAGTTTTTAGACATCATTTGGTTCAGTGGTTTTCAACCCCTGCTGTGCAATAAAGTCACCTAAGGAGCCTTATAAAACTCCACTTGCTAGAGCCTCACGCCAAGCCTGTGAAGGCTGAATCTCTGGAGGTCGGGGTCCAACATGTTATCATATCTCCTCAGGTGATTCTAAAACACAGCTGACAGTTCAGTTCCCCCTCATCTAGTTAATCAGTTAACACTTCCTGCATAGTGAACAGCCAGTCTAAGGATGCAACCAGAATTTTGATAAACCTTGAGAATTGCTTTTGGAGATGGTACATTCTGGGTAGAGTGTGGTAGGAAAGAATTTGTTTCCCAGAGAGTACCACGAAAAGCATGGGAAATTAGGATTAGGATCTGAAATAGCTCAGCTGGAATTCCATCACCTCCACTAACTTTGTTCGCAGTAATGTTTCCTAAGGCCCACTTGACTTCACATTCCAGGATATCTGGCTCTAGGTGAGTGATCACACCATCGTGGTTATCTGGGTCATGAAGATCTTCTTTGTATAGTTCGGTAAGTTCTTGCCATCTCTTCTTAAAATCTGCTTCTGTTAGGTCTTTGCCATTTCTGCCCTGTATTGAGCCCATCTTTGCATGAAATGTTCCCTTGGTATCTCTAATTTTCTTGAAGAGATCTCTAGTCTTTCCCATTCTGTTGTTTCCCTCTGTTTCTTTGTGCACTTTAGAAGGCTTTCTCATCTCTCCTTGGTATTCTCTGGAACTCTGCATTCAGTTGGGTGTCTCTCTCCTTCTCTCCTTCTCCCTTTCTTCCTATCCCATTACTCCACACTTCGCCCCCCCCCCCACCCGTCTAAAGTATAGGCATCTTTTTGTTTCCCATATAGCCTACTTTTCAGACATTAAGTATTAGATATTCCTCAGCACAAGAGCTGAGAAGGCTTTTCACAATCAATTAAATGCATTTTTCTAATATTTAAAGATGTTCGTCATGGTGAAGCAATTTAACTCTCACTTCCTGCATGTTTAAATGTGAATGAATAGGCTAATGTGTAACTTGGATTCTATCTCTGCAGACTGGCTGCTGGTATTTATAGCTAACCTTTTAGACAATAACTGCTGTTCCAAACCTAACAATCTCTTTCTGTTCACCACAGTCTTTTCCATATCCAATGCATATGACCTGAAAATAGAATTTCCTTGATTCTAGTTGTTTTCTCCATTTTTCCATTTTGCCCTTAAGTCTTCCTTTTCACTGTTCTCCCACAAGGTAATTTTGCTCTCTTTCCAACTCAGCAATTCCAAATAATGAAAGTATATCTTTTTGAAACAGATTTTATCTACACAGATTGAAAACATGATTGTGTTAATGACAGCATTACTTTGGTTTTTGCAGAAAAACAAAATAGGTTTCCCCCATATTTTTGGCCAAATGTACATTGAACCCATTCTCCTTTGATTTTATATTTTCATTTTGTATACCAAGAATAATAGATCCCTGTTTAATGTGCAGGTAACACATTTTTGTTTCAGGAGTTAGGATATAATAATTTAAGATGAGGGACTTATCTAAAAACCAGGCTCTAAAAGATTATACATTTAAATAGTTGTGACATTAAAGATTATACATTTAAATATTTATGATATAAAATAGCCTGATTCCTTATACCATAAAAGGTTCACATATTTAAAAATACAGACAACTATATCAGAAAACAATATTAGAACAGAGTTTATCAAATTTACCACTTTTTAAAACTTCAATTCAATTATATAAAATGCAACTGTGAACTCACTCTGATTAAAAGCTTTAAGATGTTAAACTAGTACTAATGAAACAACAAAGTTTATTTTACAATTAAAGATAACTTCAGTATGTGGGGGAATTCTTATTTGCTGGCCAACAAGCTGTAAAGCAAGCAAAGTTATACAAATTTGGATGAGTGAAAGTTTTTAAAGCATCCCCAATATGGAAATAATTTGCTAGTATATTCTCAAATTTATCAGCATGCTGTTCTACATTTATGTTCAATATTTAATATATTTTAAAATAAAAGACTTCCTGCTCACCACATTCTTTCACTTCTGTAGCAATATGTGGCCAAAAATGTAAATTAATTTTTATGAATCATTTTTCTTAAGTTTCTTCAGTCCATTTGGATGTCTTTTGCCTCCTTGTTTTATATCCTATTTTCCATGTCACTTTCCAAATGAGAAATGTCAGTCTGTTTCAGCTGTAAGAGTGTGCAGCTCTTAGATAGCACTTAGGGTTAATTGGAATTTTCTGTCTGGTTACATTCTGAAAATTAAAGAATGAGTTTATCAATAAGCCTGTGTTATCATTTCCATTTCTGCTGTTCCTCAACTTTAGTATGGGGGTCTGACTTTGATCTTTCATGGTAATGATTACCAAGCATAAAATTCTTACTATGGCAATTTTCTGGGTCATAATTTTCTTTTTTAATAAGACAAATATGGCATTTTTAACTGGTTTCTATTGTTTTATGGCATTTTAAAAAATAAATATTATGTGACTACAAAAATTAAATGGAAAAGTTTTCACAATTAAATAATTAAATTATCAGTTAGAAGTGTGGTTTTATCTTTGCTGTAATGTCCATGTTTATGGCTGAGATAAAGAATCAACTGAATTAACTAGATGGAATTTAACTGAAATGTATGTCATATTTTCCACTTATAATTTTACAAATATTTAACAAGATCCATCCAGTACAACTTGTCATAGAAAAGGCTTAGATGTTGTGTTGGACAGTAAGCTTCATGCCAGTCAAGAGTAACTTTGAAAAAGTAAATTTGTTATTTTGCTATCTTATAATAGAATATTGTGTTGGATAATCTACTCTTCTCTTTACTGGTTAGGTTATCTGATGTATTCTGTATAATCTAGTCATCATAATTTATCTTTTTTCAAAAAGATACAGGCCAGGGTCCCATACAGTATTTCATGGAACATATTTTATCAATAGCTGTTGGGGGAAAAAGAGGTTCTGTGGTCAGCCACTGAAGTAAAGAGATTTCTTTATTGTAAGACTTTCCAATGCTTTTAACATGCAAAGCACAGTTTACCTCTATGAGAGGATATAGTGTATACATTGTATTCCCTAAGGTAATTGACAGTAGAATTCTCTTTTCGTACAGAAGCTATTACCATATTGAAAAATAACCCAAGTGATAACTGGGTTCTACAGAATACATCTGAGGAAATGCTGATACATTCGCCTGGGACTTGAGCAAACAAGAATAACCAGCAAAGCATTTCTCCACTCCTAACTTGACCTCCTCATCACACCAGTGTCTCTCTTCTGGTCTCTTCTCTGTGACCTAGATGTTGTCTTGAAGTTTGACTTATACTCAGATAAAAAGAAAAATTTATTTCTTGCCTTATGAAATATCTGATGCAGACTCAAGAACAGATTTGCTTGCTCAAATTTAAAAGTCAAAATTGTGATATTAGAATGTATGCAAGCTGTTGAAGGTGGCATATTTACAATGTAGTGCTTTCCTTTAATGTGGAAAACTTCTATTGGAATTACCATTTAGAGATGGAGTTTGTTACTGGCTGCCTCATAGCTTCATGCATGCATGCTCAGTTGCTTCAGTCATGTTGGACTCTTTGTGACCCTATGGACTGTAGCCTGCCAGGCTCCTCTGCCCATGGGGATTCTCCAGGCAGGAATACTCGAGTGGATTGCCATGCCTTCCTCCAGGGGATCTTCCCGACCCAGGGATTGAACCCACAACTCTTATGTCTCCTGCTTTGGCAGGAGGGTTCTTTACCACTGGCACCACCTGGAAACTCCATCTCATAGCTTCAGATATATATATATAAATTTAGCTAAATTTTCTTTCGGAGTATGTGTAAAGCAGAATATCATCATTTGCAATGTACAAAATGACTCCAGCACATGCCATATAATCTTTCAGTGAGCAAAATACCTATAGGAAACACAAAAATTATGAAAGTACATTCCAGAGCCTGAGAGCACCCTACAAGCCAGTCAGCACAGTCATTAATTTAATACTTTAATTCCTTCTACCCATTAAATGGCTTGGTAGCTAGGGAGATGAAGTGGGAAATACCCACAGTGAGAATGTCCAAGTAGAGCTAAGTGAATCAGGTGACCTTCACATTCCTCTCTTTTCTGATGTATTCTGACTCTGATGTGAAGGATTAGAATTAATCCAGAATAGGAAATATCATGCAATTTTATATATTGAATTTAAATAATCTTATGTTGATCTGTGCAAGGCAATTACTGGCATTATTGCATCAGTTGTTTTAAAAAATAAGCTATTTTAAAGACTCTGCTCTACTACTCACACTGCCTAGACACACCAGAGGCGGGAAATGGAGAAGAGTTCATGCTTGACAAATGTCCTAAAAAATCAATAGGCAATATGTTTAGCTTTTATTGTTTCTAATGTGGATCAATATCTGGCTTGAGGAGGGCATCTGTAAGGTTGAGAGGTTCCTGCCTGAAGTTGATGCCATCCTAAGCTTAGCCAGCTGAGAGATCCTCCTCTTCCATCTTTCATTTCTCACATGCTATCGGTAACTTTGAAGAGTTCTTGAAATTTCCACATGCACATAAAAATGTAAACAATAGAACCTCCAATACATTTGGGGAATCTAGAGCAAAGGGAAAGAGAAGGAAATAGAGGAAAACAATAGAATGGGAAAGCCTAGAGATCTCTTTAAGAAAATTGGAGATATCAAAGGAACATTTCATGCAAGGATGAGCATGATAAAAGACAGAAACGGCAAGGACCTAACAAAGGCAGAAGAGATTAAGATGAGGTGGCAAGAATACATAGAACTATGCAAAAAAGGTCTTAACTGGGGTAGCCACGATGGTGTGCTCACTCACCTAGAGCCAGACATCTTGGAGTATAAGATAAGTGGGCCTTAGGAAACATTACTACCCACAAAGCTAGTGGAGGTGATGGAATTCCAGTTGAGCTATTTCAAATCTTAAAAGATGATGCTGTTAAAGTGCTACACTCATTATGTTAGCAAATTTGGAAAACTCAGCAGTGGCCACAGGTCTGGAAAAGGTCAGTTTTCATACCAGTCCCAAAGAAGTGCAGTGCCAAAGAATGTTCAAACTATTGTACGATTGTGCTCATTTCCCATGCTGATAAGGTTATGCTCTAAGTCCTTCAAACTAGGCTTCAACAGTACATGTACCGAGAAGTTCCAGATGTACAACCTGGGTTTAGAAAAGGCAGAGGAATCAGATATCAAGTTGTCAACATTCATTGGATCATAGAGAAAGCAAGGAATTCCAGAGAAACATCTACTTAATTGACTACAAGAAAACCTTTGACTGTGTGGATCACAACAAACTATGGAAAATTCTTAAAGAGATGGGAATACCAGACCACCTTACCTGTCTCCTGAGAAACCTGTATTCGGATCAAGAAACAACAGTTAGAACCTTTCATGGAACAACTGATTGGTTTGAAATTGTGAAAGGATTATGATATGACTGTATATTGTCATCCTGTTTATTTAACTTGTCTACAGAGTAGTACATCATGTGAAATGCTGGGCTAGATAAGTCACAAGCTGGAATCAAGGTTGTCAGGAGAAATATCAACAGCCTTGAATATGCAGATTATACCACTCTAATGCAAAAAGCAGAGGAACTAAAGAGCCTCTTTATCAGGGTGAAGAGGAGAGTGAAAAAGCTGGCTTAAAATTCAGCACTCGAAAAACTAAGATCATGGCATCCAGTTCCAACCCTTCATGGCAAATAGAAGGAGAAAAATTAGAAGCAATGACAGATTTTCTTTTTCTTGGGCTCCAAAATCACTGCAGATGGTGACTGCAGACATGAAATTAGAAGACACTTGCTTCTTGAAAGGAAAGCTATGGCAAACAGTGTACTAAGGGGCTCAGATGGTAAAGAATCCACCTGCAATTCGGGAGACCTGGGTTCCATTTCTGGGTTGGGAAGATCCCCTGGAGGAGGGCATGGCAACTGACTCCAGTATTCTTGTCTGGAGAATAACCACAGACAGGAGCCTGAAGAGCTACAGTCCATGGGGTCGCAAAGTCGGACACACCTTAGCGACTAAGAACAGCAGCACAGATATCACTGCCAACAAAGGCCTGTATAGTCAAAGCTATGGTTTTTCCAGTAGTCATGTATGGATGTGAGAGTTGGACCATCAAAAAGACTGAGTGCTGAAGAATTGATGCTTTCAAATTATGGTGCTGGGGGAGACTTGAGAGTCCTTTGGACTGCAAGAGATCAAACCAGTCAGTCCTCAAGGTAATCAACTCTGAATATTCATTGGAAGGACTGATGCTAAAGTTGAAGCTCTAATACTTTGGCCACCTGATGCAATGAACTGACTCTTTGGAAAAGACCCTGATGCTGGGAAAGATTGAAGGCAGAAGGAGAAGAGGACCACAGAAGAGGAGATGGTTAGATAGTTTCACTGACTCAATAGACATAAACTTGAGCAAACTCCAGGAGATAGTGGAGGACAAAGAAGCCTGGCATGCTGCAGTTCATGGGGTCGCAAAGAGTCAGACATGACTTTGTGAACAAGTTAACTAAAAAGTCCTTGAAAAAAAGAGTTGAGGAAGTCTAGAATGAATAGAAGTCAGTGTAGAGCTGTCATCAAATGACTGCCACTGTACAAACAGATCTTTGTGGACTCAAAACGGGGAAACAAGGACTTAATGTAAGTGTAACCGGAATTCAAATATGCTGATTTGGGTGCACAGTATCTCTCACTTCATTCTTCCCATTCCCTATAGCCAGGTATTTCCCATAATGTACATAACCCCTTCATGCCCAGACTGGGGAAAGTCTTTTCCTCTTGATTCTAATGCTTTTATGAAAAAAACAAACACACACAAGTTCTGGAATAAACACCTCCCAGGCCCAGCACAAACATTCTCAGCTTCTACCTTCCTAACCACATGCAGAGGTTGGCTCTTTCCACTATGGTGAATTTTTTCGAAAGATTATTGCCATGTTCTTTTCCCAGGGCTTGACTGGAGTCACTTGAATCCACATCAAAAAAAAAAAAAAAAAAAAATCCCCCAACTTCAACTTTCAAGAAGCTGTTGGATATGTGAGATCCTTTTCCTTCCAAAAAATCCCTAAATTAACTGTGTACCAAGTCCTCTGCAGAACATTCACATCGTGGAAAAGAAGGGATTTCTATTAAATTGTGGAAGGTGAAATCAGTGTCATGATGGATTTCCTGTTACCCTCTTTCTCCTGGAACATTTCTTGAAATGGTTATTGCCATCATGATTACTTGCCTTTCCAGTTATGCCTCTAACAAAAAGAAATGACTGTTTGTATTTCTATCACTGGAGTGGTTTCAAGCTGAGACGAGATGATCACTTGTCAGGAATGTTCTAGAAGGGATTTATATATCAGAGAAGTTAACTCAAATGACCAATAATCTCTTCTTCCAATTTGGAGATTGTATCTCTCCACAAGAATTTTCCAGCTTGTTAAAAATGTATTGTCTTTGGAGAAATTGTGTGCGCATTAAATTTTCTAAGAAATACTTTCATTAGACCTAAATAGCCCTTTCTCATCACAACATTTTTGTGCAACTAAGCTATCCAAAGGGAAGTGGTGCCTCATTATCTGAGCTCATTATCTTAGTACCAGAATCAGCTTTAGCCTCGGAAATACTTGTGTGATTTTGCTAGGGGTTGGCAGATGGGCTGATAGACAAATGCCCAGCTGCTTATGGCAGGTCTAATAGAGGAAGCCTGGCCCCCACATTCACACAGCCGGCTCCTGACAGCAGGGACCACAGAGCAGTGGACAGGGCATCTGCCTTTTCTAACTGCCATGAGCTACAAACGAGAAAGTGGAATGGAATGTTAATGTCTTAGCCAATAGCCCGGGTGAAATATGTCAAATGCATAAAGTTAATTATATCACACATCCATTAAAATCAAAGGGAAGAGAAAGAGAGAGACAGACCCAAAGTCAGTTTTTTTGAAACAATGGCCATTGCTGGTTTTACTGAATTGAATCCATTTTGTTTCAAATCTAAGTTGTTCATAAATTCAGCCTTCATGTTGTTAAGGCCAAGCCCATTCCTGGATCTTATGAGATAAATTCAGATTATTCAGAGCTTAGACAGGTTGTCCAAAGTTTGTTAGAAAACCTAAGATTTGTGGCTAATACAAAGACTCCTGTATTCATGATTTCCAGAGTACATGAATTCTAGTAACTGGTGCAAATATTGCTTTGTCCAAATGGATTGTAGCAACCTGAAATGATTTTTTCCTTGTGTTCATCTCATTTAAAATTCATTTGGCACCTATTCATTTTACCATTAAAGTAAGTCAGTGTTACAGCCTTGAACATGGGCTGCATGATCCATATTGCTAATTAACTCAAGATTGAAAGTTAGCCATAGTTAACGAACATAGAAGACTAATTAAAAAAACCCAATACTCCTCCCCACGCCCCATAAAAGATGCCTTAAATTGATCTGCAATTCAGTGTTCTTATAGAAAACCATTGCCTAGCTTCAGGAACTGCTCAGAAAACTACGTGTAAAAAGTGTGATTGTAGTTTGTTTCAAAAAGCTTAAATTGAGCTCATAGACATTGAAATGAATTCCTAGGCAATACAATGAAAGTTGTTACTACCAAGCAGAATGATAAAATTAGAAAAGCAAAATCATACAGAAAAATTGAATCCCTAAAGTTGTGTTGCTTAAAAGAGAAATTTAAAGCCTTCTCAATGGAAGAAAGTCTTGCTTTGGAAACCCCCTTCTTCAGAAGCTTTCTACTCTGTGCAGGTTTATCTTTAATTCATAGACTCTGGTAGACAAAATGACATTACCATTGAAACTGGATTAAAAGCTAAGAGCTCGGTGAACACCTTATGCAGTGGATGCCTAAGGGTTTTTTTTGTCAAGCCTCTCCCACCTCTTATGTTGAGAGCACCCACCTTTTTTTAGACTCCATCCTTCCACCCTACTTCAGCCATGTATTTACACAAGGACTGCCACTGCCATTATATTACCTCGTTGCCCCAGCAACGTGAGCACAAAGCTCAAGCTACATCAGTTAGAACCCTTACCTGATGTTTTAAAAATTGGAACAAAAAAAGAGATTTTCTTTTCTGGTGGTGGGAAATCTGGGATGATGTGGGTTCTGAAGCTGTGGACAGCCGTGCTTTCATGTGTAAAGAAAACTACTGAGGAAATGAACAGAAAACAGAGAATAAAGAGAGTATGAGAGATAGTCCATGTGATACTGAGGCCTGGATTTTTGTTTTCCCTGCCCTTAATGCTACTGACTTCCTGATAAAAATTCCCCCTTTTGGGCCAAGTTAATTTAAATGAGTTTGTTGTTATTTGCAACCAAAAAGTTCTGAACAATATTCTCTGTGCATGACAATTGATGGGTTGGAGCAGGTCACGGTTTGGTCAGAGAAAATAAATATGCTTCCAAAAATATGTGCTATGTTCACCTTTCATGTATTTTATCATTTGTGACCCACACAGTTGCTCCAGTCATTACACCCATAATAACATGCTACACCTCTATTTCAGGAACATCTTTCCATCTATATCCCCGTTTTCTTCAACTAATAGCTCAAAGCAAGCTTGCACAGTGAATCTCCTGTCCTGACGTTCTGTCTAAGGTGCACAACGAAAGGAAGTAAACTATCAAAAAGCCATCTCTGTTGTACAGTTTTTTTGTAAGTCAGATCATCCTGCTCATTGGCTTATAAAAGTATCTAAAATGGTATGATCACTAACATTTCCAAAAGAGTTGGTCTGATGCCACACTCAGGTTTGTCTGACCATGACCCTGAGACTTTGGACTGTCAGCTGCATGGCTTGGAGATGAATGGATAAGGAAGCAGTGGTACATATACACCATGGAATATTACTCAGTCATTAAAAAGAGTTCATTTGAATCAGTTCTAATGAGATGAATGAAACTGGAGCCTATTATACAGAGTGAAGTAAGCCAGAAAGATAAATACCATTACAGTATACTAACACATATGTATGGAATTTACCAAGTTCAGCTTTCTATATGACTGGTGGGGCTTCCTTCTCCTGGCAAGAGAAACCATACCTCCCCATAAGCCTCAGCTCTTCTAGCACTAGGCACCTGGCTCTCCTAGAGAAGGCTTATAAACAACCAACACCTGAACTCTGCTTGCCGAACCCCAAGTGGACCACACGTGGCAAGTCTGCTGTCACACTTGGGAAGGGATAGGAGCGCTATCCCTTCCCTGCAGCCTATAGCGGCTCCAGAGAGCTCGTCAACCTAATCAGGCGCTCTCTGGGGCTAATGAAAGATAGGTTGTCAAGTGTCCTCTCGCTTTGCTGACCATTATTTGTATATTGTGAAAACCTGCTCCTTCAGAGATAGCATGTGACATTGGGGAGTTCTTCTCAAGCCGAATTGCACTACAAGGGGCAACCACAGAATGACCCGCCTGGCTCTGCCTGTTACCTGGTGAAGTGGCATACCCCTGCCAGACATCAGGGTTGGTTCTTCTTAACCACAATCCTCTCCTAATTGCATGCCAAGAATTCGTGTTAATTCATTTTATTTGTTTATTTTTGACTGCACTGGGTCTTCGTTGGGGTATGTGGACTTTTTCTAGCTGCGGTGAGTGGGAGGTACTCTCTAATTGTGGTGCAGGGGCTTCTCATCGCGCTGGCTTCTCTTACTGCAGAAGTGACTTCTCTTATAGCTCTGCTGGCTCTAGAGCGCGCAGGCTTCAGTAGTTGCAGCACTGGGCTCAGTAGTTGCGAAGAAAAAGTATTAGTCCAGCTGCTTTTTATGAATGAATTTGAACAGCGAAAACTCCAAGACCACGCTGGAGCTGAAGTATATAAACAGGGTCTGAAACTAAAGGGATATGCTCACATCTGCCATCTCTTGGCTAAACTGAGTATCTGCTCTGATGAATTCAACTCAGCCAATCATATACCCCCTGCTTTGCAATGCTGCATACTGTTCTAGACACTTTGGAGGATTAGAAAATGAGCCACATCTCTCTCTGTAAACAGACCTTGGTGTAATCACAGGTATTATATTCTTGCAGCAGCTTGCTTGTTTTATTGCTTGAACTTTTTTTCACATCAGGAAGACTAATGCCTGGCCTTTTCCAGACAGATAAATAGCTCTGTACTTGGCGTAAAAATACAAACCTAACACCTCAATAGTTGCCTAACACAACTTAGAGAAGAGCCAAGTGGACTTTGGTTGGACACTAATGGCAGGTTTGGATCTTGGGAACTGAAAGTAAAAAGGACAATGTATTTGACTCAGATAACTAAAGACAGGAAGGGCCTGATGCTGAGTATAAGCCAGTCTGCAGAGAGCACCCGAAGTCCAGGTTCTGCTCAGTCACCCAGTCTTCAAAACCAAAGGTTTTGGAACCAGAAAGAGACAACAAAGTCAAAGGATTAGCAGGACTGAGCCTCAGTGGAGCTGATAGGGGGGAAATGGGATGTAGAGAGAGGCGGAGCAGAGACAGGGGGCCAGAACAACCACTGCAGACAGTGGCTTTTATTTCCCAGAAGACTTGGCGGTACATGAGTCAGACTTTTAAAAGTTCAAGGCCAGGGCAGACAGAAGTAAATGAAAAAAATTATTATTCTTGTATTCCATTGTATCTGAATTATTCAACTTTCTTGAGGCTAATTCCAATACAGTTGAAAACATGAAGAAGTGCTTTTGTTTCCTCACCTTGAAGAGCACAGAAGCTACAGCTTGAACCATTCTTTTTAATCTTTCAGGCAACGTAAATGAAAGCTGTAAAGCAAATATCTTTGTTGAACAGCAAGATAAAGGTTATTTCTGAAGTGGAATGTAGAAGATGAGATATAATATTTTGAATTTGGAAATAAAGCAATTTTCTGAGAAAAATTTTATAGAGCATTTCCTAGTAAAATGACCTACTGTGTCTCTGGTCAAAGCTCATTTACTCATTTTTTCATCCATTCTGTGAAAAACTTTGAATCAATATCAACTTATTAGCTTTCACTTAAGGCAAAATTTTTCAACCTCTATTTGAAAATATGTTTCACATATTTTATCTGACATGTATTCTCTCTAGATGTCAATCTTCTAAACTGTTAACATTAAAACTAGAGTTTATAAGTTTCCAAAAAAGTGCAATAGCTAAAATTAATGCAAATAATGGCTAAAGAAAAAAAATCCCCAATTATCAAAGAAAGATATAGTGACACTCATTTTAAATACTTGCCCTTTGCAAATGGATGCAATAAATATATATTGGAGCTTACTCCATTCCAGGCACCGTTCAAAACCCAGGAGATCACCAGGGAACAAAACATGGACACAGAGTAGAGGAAGTGGGAAATTAACAATACATATGTAATGATAATAAATGGTATATAGCAATATAAAGTATAGATCTAATAACACAAGCATATAATAATGGTAAATGCAATGAAGGAAAAATAAAGAAAGCCAAAATTCTTTGGGCAGCAAGGAGATCAAACCTGTCAATCCTAAAGAAAATCCACCCTGAATATTCATTGGAATGACTAGTGCTGAAGCTGAAAATTCAATACTTTGGCCACCTGATGTGAAGAGCCAACTCATTGGAAAACACCCTGATGCTGGGAAAGAGTGAGGGCAGGAGGAGAAGGGGATGACAGAGGATGAGATGGTTGGATGGCGTCACTGACTCAGTGGACGTGAGCTTGAGCAAGCTCTGGGAGACAGTGAAGGACAGGGAAGCCTTGGGTGCCGCATGGGGCTGCAGAGTCAGACACAACTGAGCGACTGACCAACGAAGGGGATGGCAAGTGAAAGAAATGTCATTTTAGATACAGGTTTTCTGGAAAGCAAATCTGGAGCCAGTGTTGTCTAAATTTTAAGACAACTGATCTAGAGACAAAGAGGTTTAATCCCAATTTGACAATTCATTAGCATTATGTTCCCAGGAAGGTTACTGTGTCTTCCTAAATTTCAGTGTCCAAATTCATAAAGTGGGGATAAGGGAACCTTCTTCCAAAGACTGGTGTGAGTGCTTAGCCAAGTGCCTGGCACGCACAATACTCTATGAATGCTCATTATTATTATCTGAGATGTGAAATGGTGATTTATTTTTTTAAAAAAAATAAAAAAGCATTCTTGCTGTACATCACTGCCAAAATAAGGAAGCTTCTTCAGCTATCATGGCCCCATGATCACATCTATGACTTTAACAAATAGACTTATAAGCAAGCTGCCTGGATCTCATCTTACATTCCTCTGTATTTCTCCAGTGTTCAGTGGACTCACCTTGTTTCTTAACAACTTAGTTTCTTTGGGGTGCACCTGAGTCGTTTTTACTGACTGTCTCTACTCTAGCAAAATGAAGTGTATAATTGTTTAACTGCCAGAGGTTATAGCTGCCTTTTTATTTCCCTGTAGCACTCCCAATATGGGAACATTGTTTCTAATTACCAGTTTTCTTATCTATCTTCCAACTGGGCAATGCTACATCCTACACCCAGTGTGGGTAATTATAAGACATGAAAAGAAACAAACTTGGAAGTAAAAAGATGATAGCACCACATAAAAAATGAACTCCCAGATTGGATGTTTTGCAGCATTGCCACCAGTTAATAGATGTGCCAATTCTGAACTGATGAAGCTTTTATTTTCTAAAATGCTTTTAAAACCAAGAACATCTAAAATGGAGGGAGATGATGGCAGACACAGCTCCTGCCTGTACTCTGCTTGTCTTCACCAGTACTTCAGCACCGCATCACCAGGAATGTTACTCAGCTTGATTGCATACTGCTTAAATCCCTTCCCACGCCACCTGGTTATTCAGATTACCCGGGGAAGAAATCATCCAGAAAGCTACTTTCTCAGAGTAGTTTGCGAGAGAGAGATGAAGTGACCTGGGCCATAATTGGTGACGGAACCAGAAGTAAAAATCAAGTTCTCTGAATCCTACATCTCCATATCCATTCATTTTATACTCAGCTTCCTGCTCTGAGTGAATATGACAAAACCATCCCACAAGATGAACAAGAAGAAATATATTAAGAGAGGTGGGATGGATTTTTGTACATAGTGTGGGTTTTTCTATAAACCATCCATAAATGCCATTAACGCAGGTCATATATAGGTATAATATTATTCAAATTTATTCACTTTTGCAAAAAAATGTGTGAGGAAACAAAATATTAGTCTTCATGCTTTGATCAGTTTAACAGGTAATGCGTACTGAGCAACAGCACCAAGACTGCTCCAAATCCTACGAAAACCAAAGATCTACTAAAGAAACTGGAATGTGTCACTAAGATTTGGTCATTGTGCTGTTCCAAAAATAAGCCAGTTTCGGGGTGAGATTTTGTATAGAATCCATCTGGTGCTTGAATCCACAGCAGCCTTTCCTTTTATATTTTCTTACGTGTATGCATGTGCTAAGTCGCTTTAATTGTGTCCAACTCTTTGTGATCCCATGGACTGCAGCCTGCCAGGCTTCTCTGTCCATGGTGTTTTCCAGGCAAGAATACTGGAGTGGGTTGCCATTTACTCCTCCAGGGGATCTTCCCAACCCAGGGATCGAACCCCTGTCTCTTATGCCTCTTACATCGGCAGACAGGTTCTTTACCATTAGCGCCACCTGGGAAGCCCCATGTGTGCATAAATTGCTACATCTACATCTTTTAAGAGAACCCATGATGAATTCCTAATGATCATTTCAAAAGGGTAAACATATACAAGAGACATCCCTTATCAAAAATAAAAGCAAACAGATTCCAAATTCCCTGTGCCTGCACACACATAGAGTTATTGGCAAAATTCATCAAGTATTGCATTAAAAATATAGATCAAAGTATTGTCATTTTTCTTCATTTTGAAGTAATGATTTTTCATTTCATTTTTTAATAATGAAGTAATAATGCAAAGGTATATTTAAATAAGTATTTCCTTATATACCCCAGGACGAGGAGCTCCACCCTGTGTGCTATGCTTTCATTGGTCCTGCGTAACACAGACAAAAAAATAAACATCTTACAGAACCTCTGGGTACCACTGAGAATCATCAGTGCTACTTACAGCACAGCCTCCCCTCCAAACACCTGTTCTAATGATCAGCACCATTCAGGCCTCTGAGGCATAATTACCCATATCTCCTGCTTTATATTCTGGAAACAAAAGGCAGATGCAGGTGTGGGCTGTGAAGGTTTGTGGGTTGTGCCCCTGCAGACGCTGGTGGCGAATGCTACTTCAGAAAGGAGTGCAGAAATGTTCCAGTAAGAGAAAAGACAAATCAATCTACTGCTTGGATCCTGCCTCTCAAACAGCATGAATGCAGTGCAGTGTTACATAACAACAAGAGTTCACTTCTAGCAAGCTGTTGTATAGCAAAAATTCAGAATCTGATTTTTTTCTTTGTGTGTTAGTTGCTCAGTCGTGTCCAAGTTTTTGCAACACCGTGGACTATAGCCCACCAGTCTCCTCTATCCATGGAATTCTCCAGGCAAGAATACTGGAGTGGGTTGCCATTTCCTTAAATCTTAAAAAAAAAAAAAAACTTAAAAAATTTGTTTTGTATTGGAGTATAGTTGATTAACAGCAATGTGTTAGTTACAGGTGCAGAGCTAAGTGATTCAATTATATTCATACAAGTATCCATTCTTTTTCAAATTCTCTTCCCCTGTAGGTTATTGCAGAATACTGATCTTAGTTCTCTGTGCTATGCAGTAGGTCCTTGTTGGTTGTCTGTCTTACATACAGTCGTGTGTACGTGTCAGTCCTGAACGCCCAGTCTGTCCCTCCCACCTCCACTACTCTTTCCCCATGGTAACCATAAGCTGGTTCTCTAAGTCTGTGAATGTTCCTGTTTTGTCAATAAAATCATTTGTATCATTATTTTAGATTCCACCTATAAGTGATGTATATTCAAAGAGGTGCAAGAATTTTTATCTGAGTATTTTTGTATATTTAAGAAGGAACAACCTAGATTCTCAACAATAAAAGTGTGATTTAAGATAAGTATACAGGAATATGATGAAATATTGCGACCAGATTTCTCTTTATGGCTGCACGGGGTCTTCCCTACTTTGCTCAGGCTTTTTCTAGTTGTGTTCTCTTTGTTGCAGTGCTCAGACTCCTCACTGCAGTGACTTCTTTTGTTACAGAGCATAGGCTCTAGGTGCTTGGGCTTTAGTGGCTGCGGCACGCTGGCTTAGATATTCTGCAGTAAGTGGAATCTTCCCAGACCAGGAATCGAACCCATGTCCCCTGCATTGGCAGGCAGATTCTCATTGACTGTATTGCCAGGAAAGTCCCAGATTTTTTTTAAATTATGTTTTTAAGAAATATTTATTGACTTAAGATAATATTCAGGGGAGACAAAGGAGAATACAAAAGTGTGTTTAATGTGATCTCAAATTTTAAGAAGCAAATATTGTTAGAAGATAATTCAGAGAGCTTTACTTAATATGAATATTTTATTGAGCAAAGAACAGACAGTTTGCAAACAGGGTGACTTCAAACCCAAAGTGATATGAAGTACAGAAACTTGACATTTCAGAAAGGCCTATAAAGTGAAAATGAGGAAATTGTTTAACCTTCACAATTATTGGTTACTATGATAGACGTTTCCAGACGGCAGGGATTGGTTAAAAGTGACTCATACTATTTTTGGAAAATGAATTTTGTGTCATTTATAAACAGGCATTTATAAGAAATAACCGAAGTTAGTTGCTTAAGTGATTTTGTCCACTTGGAGGAATCTTTAAGCCTGGTCTCCATTTTATTTTATTTTATTTTATCAATATGGAAGAAGATATATCAAAAATGCTCATAGTAGGTATATGAGTTTGAATAAGTGAGAGTCAATCAACAGGGCTCAGTTAATAACTTCTTACAACAGAAGAATATTTATTGTCAAAGTCTGGAGGCAAGCTCTAATAGTATTCATTCAACCGCTCAACTCTGTCACCACTGATCATAGTTTTTTCTAGTCTTTTGTTACGTTGTGTGTGTGCTTAGTCACTCAGTCATGTCTGACTCTTTGAGACCCCATGGACTGTAGCTTGCCAGGCTCCTCTGTCCATGGGGATTCTCCAGGCAAGAATACTGGAGCAGGCTGCTATCCCCTCCTCTAGGGGATCTTCCCAACCCAGGAATCAAACCCTGGTCTCGAGCATCACAGGTGGATTCTTTGCTATTTGTTATGCTACTCTTAGCATATTACTTTCAGCCTTCGTATTGTTGTTTCATGGGTGCAAAATAGCTGCTGCAACTCCAAGGCTTATATGCTCACAGAACTATATTCAAACAAGGATATAAAATGGATGTTAGCAAAACAAGCTTCCCCTAAAATTCAGTCCTCTTTTCAGGGAGCAAAATCTTGCCGGAACTCCATGAAGACTTCCCTTGCATGTCATAGGCCAGAACTGGGTTCACATGCTTAAACATGGAAAGAATAATAATAGTATTACTTATGTTAATTTCAGACTAATCATGAGGATGGACATTTTGTCACTTAAAATATTGTCTTAGATGAGAAAAAAGTATAAATGACCTGGATAGATAATCAACAATATCTCCCAATAAAAATTATCACTGAAAAACAGAATTACAGTTGATTTCTACTCATTGTCTTTCTACATATATTTTGAAATGTTATTCAGTGAGCATGTATTACTTTATAATAAAATAACTTTTTCTTAAAGAAAATGCCTCAAAATATTATAAAGCTCCTAAAGAATTTTTCAACCTGATGACAAATACATGAATTCACTGGCCCAAGAGCCCTCAAGGGTCACAAAAACATAATACAATAAATTTACAAAAACCTATTATGGCTGCACTGCTATTTATGGCCTCAAATCAAATTGACCTGCTCAATATGATTTAGGTTATAGCTAGGGGAAATGTTTGTCTTGCTAAATTTAAGAAACAATAAAAATGACAAGATGAATCTGAATCTAAACCTTGTCAGGCAAGACCAGTATTTATACCAGCAGAGACCTCATGTTCATATAGATGATGTCTTACCCAGCTGCTTATTCCCTCCTTCTCTGGTGGCTGATATCTCTAGGTTCCAGATCTCCCAGGCAATGTAGCCAATTTTTAAGTCAAATAAATGTTTTAAAATATAGCCTTAAGGAAAAATGAAAAGAGAAAATCCCAGGACAGAATTTCACAGCAGTTTTAAGCATAACTTTGATTCTAGCTCCATGGTCTTTGCTGCCTTTAAAGTAATGAATTTGTTATTACCAAGAGCAGGGGAAACTACAAAGGCAATTAAGAGCTCGTTTTGGAAAAGATCCATTAAGATTTCTCATTATGATGTCCAATAAAATCAGAGATATGGTGGTATTTATATTTTTAAATTTAGATACCACAGTATACATAAATATTAGCATGTATGTTCTTCCAGGGCTAATATTTTCCTGCTTCTTAAATTCATCTATGTGTTACTGCTGAAAGTGAATTTTTAGCTGAAATGTGGTTGAAAACCAATGTAAGCTGTCTAAATGTTAGAAAAACTGCTTTCTGAATGTTACTTTTTACTATCTTACAGTGGACTGTGCTTTCAGAGAGATTTTAAAATGAAAAACTGTACTAGCAAAGTGTTCAAACTGCTATTAACAAAAGAATGTAAATGATATAAATATATATTGTTAATTTAAAGATTTATAAAGTGCTACTCACCAAATGGTTCACAGTTGTTACCTCTGGGAAAGGCATGGAGTAAAGATCAACTAAATTTTTTCTCTCTATTCTGTATTATTTGAGCTTTTACAGTAGTATATATTCATGTATTACTTATGTAATTAAAAGTGAATAGCATTAAAATTATTTTATTGAAGTACAGTTGATTTGCAATGGTGTGTTAGTTTTTGGTGTACAGTAAAGTGATTCAGAAGTGAAGTTGCTCAGTAGTGCATGACTCTTTGCGATCCCATGGACTGTAGCCTACCAGGTTTCTCTGCCCATGGAATTTTCCTGGTGAGAGTACTGGAGTGGGTTGCCATTTCCTTCTCCAGGGGGTCTTCGCCACCCAGGGATCGAACTTGGGTTCGATCAAGTTTCCCCCATTGCAGGCAGATGCTTTACCCTCTGAGTCACCAGGGAAGCCACATACACTTTCTTTTTCATATTCTCTTCCATTATGGTTTATCATGGGAATTGAATATTGCTTCCTGTAATATATAGTATGACCTTGTATATTTATTCTATATATACTAGTCTGCATCTGCTAATCCCAAACTCCCAGTCCATCTTTCCCCAACCACTCCCTCGGGTAACCACATGTTTGTTCTATATGTCTGTGAATCTGTTTCTGCTTCATAGATAAGTTCATTTGTGCCATAGTTTAGATTCCACATATAAGTGATATCATATAGTATTTGTTTTTCTCTTTCTGACTTACTTCACTTAGCATGATAATCTCTAGGTCCATCCATGTTGCTGCCAATGACATTATTTTATTCTTTTTATGGTTGAGTGATATTCCATTGTGTATATGTACCAATCTTCCTTGTCAGTTCATCTGTTGATGGAGATTTAGGTTGTTTCCATGTCTTGGCTGTTGTAAACAGTGCTCCAGTGGACACTGGGATGCGTGTATCTTTTCAAACTATAGTTTTGTTCATATATATGCCCAGGAATGGGATTGATAGATCATATGGCAACTCTATGTTTAGTTTTTTAAGAAACATTCATGCTGTTTTCCAGGGTTTCCCAAGTGGTACTAGTGGTAAAGAACTTGCCTGCCAATACAGGAGACATAAGAGATGCGGGTTTGGTCCTTGAACCAGAAGATGCCTTGAAGGAAGGCACGGCACCCCACTCCAGTATTCTTGCCTGGAGAATCCCATAGACAGAGGAGCCTGGTGGGCTACAGTTCATAGGGCCGTAAAGAATTGGACATGACTGAAGTGGTTTAGCGCTCACACTATTTTCCATAGTAGCTATACCAATTAAATTCCTATCAACAGTGTAGGAGAGCTCCCTTTCCTCCACATCACACACTGTCTCCAGCATTTGGAAAGTGAATAATATTTTTAAAGGAGAGTATTGCATGTAGTTGTATTTCATTTTCTTCAGTTACACAGCATGTATTTCATGTCAGGCTTTTCAAGTTGTGGTACTAGGGGTGTGCCAGAGAACTCTCTAGGGACAAAATAAACTTGGATTTACTCTACTATTAATTATTTAAAGCCATGTTTTTATGTTAAAGTAGATAGGATGCAAAATTTGCTTAAATTATTAATGTAAATCATGAGACCCCAATCAAAGTCATATTTGCTGTGAACCACTTAGGGTTCTAGCTTGTAGGGAAACTTGAGAAATACTAAGTCTTGTCTCTTTAAGAGCCTAAAGTGAACTTTGGAGAAGCTTAGTGACTTGTCTAAGTTGTAATTTCTCATTTCCATTGTTAAAGAAAAATTATCATGACACTTGTTAAAAATAGTAAAGAAGATTTTATGCCAAACTATTGCAATACGGAGAGAGATTGATCTCAACTCTGAATACAGCAGAGACAGTTGGATTTATAACTGGAGTGGGAAGTTCTGTAAATAGAAAATTACTAAGAGGAGATTTCAAGAGGAGAGGGATTCTGGCTTATCAGGATTCCTACTAAAGGTGGACCAAGGCAGAGGCCTAATGGGGAGAAAGGGCTCAGAGGAACATGACTCAAGTTTAGTCAAAGAGGGAGTCTTTACCACTGTGAGCTCTGTTTTCTATTTTTGTTGGCTCTTTTCTTCCAGCCAGTAGCATCTGCCACCAAGAGTTTGTTTTGGCTAATTGACAAAACCAGTCTTTGGTTGGGAGAGTGAAGATGGTAAGGTGTGGCAGAGTTTTGAATACTTTCATGGACCTTCAATTTTCTAACAGTTAAAACAAAGAAATAAAATATGTTCTTTTATTTCTAAAATATTAATAGGAAAACAGAAGCATACTGCTCATGCAATGGTTAAAAAGACTTAAAAAAAAAAAGATTGTCCTTACACATCTGTAAGGAAATTATATGAATTCTGACCTCAATCTACCCACTTCCTACCCAAACACAAAGCATGAAATGATACATCTGCTAAAAATGGTAGAGCTTTGCTTTAATTCCTCCTCTCTCAATTTTACAAACAAATTCCAAGAGGCCAAAGAAAACATATTATTTTGAAAGTGTAGTTCATTTCTCAAAGATATTATTTCCCTCATCACACAGTATGAAGTTTCATGTGGTAGCCCATGTAATTTTTATAGCTAAACATATGGTCCAAGGACAAAACAGTCATGGTCCACAGAAAGCAAGGAGATTCAGCAAAATGGCAGCCACTGCTTCACTTAAGTAGGTTGATCCTGACTTTCTTATACATCTGGGAAAGTGTATAAAAAAATCTTCATGATTTAAATATCCTGGGGCACTATTCATCACAGAAACAAGGTGAAAAAGTAAGTTAATTTAAGGTTTATTATCTTTAAAGAGATTTAGTGTTAAAATTCTGATTGCCAATTTGCACCATATTTATGTTTGGTTATGGAAAGCTTCAATTCCCTCTTTATGCACCTTGGCTCTTGTCCGTAGGCGGATACTCATTTTTTTTCCCTTGGAAGAGATGTTGGGATTTGAGGTTGGGCCAAGAAAAGCTAAAGAGGCTAGGAGGCACTTACAGATGGAGATAATTAGCATATTAAAAATAGGCCAGCCAGATTTTTTTTTTTAAATCAGGAAGTAGAGGGGTAAATACTCTCTCTGGCAAGACTATAGAAGCTGTGTGGACAGAGGAAATGTGATTCAAATTCTGGTATGAGAATGGTATTTTACTTGAACCAGGTTTAAAAAGACTGAAGCAGGAGTTCCTTTTACTGGAAACCATGGAGTTGGCGGGCTTTGTAGGGGCCTCCCTTGAAATTCTGCTCCAAGGCCACTGTTTTGAATTTTGTTTGAATATCTTAGAATAGGAGACCCTTGGTTTCAGAAGACGCAGGATAAACATGGTGAACTCTATTGCTTTCTAATGCCTGGTAGCGGAAGTGGCATTTCTGATACCACCTCCCATTGAGAGCGGATTATAGAGGAAGGCAGTAGGTGGGAACCACAGCCCTAGAACAAAACTGCCAGGCTTCCAGGGGCTGTTTTGCCAATTCTAAAGCAAAGGCTTGAGGCTGATCTGGATTCAGACTATCAATGGGATATGTTTGATTGCCAGATAATTTACTGCAGTTTCCTGAAGTTCTGATTCACAGAGTGAGCCCTTCAGATCATATGTTCCACTCATTCTCTGAAGTTTACTGTTATTCAAAACAGAAAAGTGGGTGTCTGTCTGGAACTGGGTTTCTCAATGGGTGGTATGGGCATTGATGACTAAATTATGCATGTAGGCCAGGGGTTTTATAACAATTAATAGAAATGAGCAATTCCTCAATTCTAATGAGTAACTGGAAGTCTAGTTAGCTGTCTTTTGCTGAGTCTACTTACCATGGATTTTACAAATACAATATCTTGACAATTACTTTTGTGAAGCTTCCTTTCTTCCATACAGGTAGTTAAATGCTACAAAAGAATGTAGAAAGAGATTTTAGAAATTACATGAAAAGCTAAGAAAAAACTGAAGGGAAAATTATTAGTCTGGGATAGTTTCATTGATGACCTACTTAGAGAAAATGAAGTAAAAGTGAAGAAAATGTTAGGCACTCAGTCATGTCTGACTCTTTAAGACCCCATGAACTGTAGCCCATCAGGCTCCCCTGTCCATGGAATTCTCTAGGCAGGAATACTGGAGTGGGTTGCCATTCCCTTCTCCAGGGGTTGGAATTAGACCAAAAGACTCTTGTCTTTATTTCAGCGGCTATAGCTCTATACTTTAATAAGCTGCTGCTGCTGCTGCTAAGTCACTTCAGTCGTGTCCTACTCTGTGCGACCCCATAGATGGCAGCCCATCAGGCTCCCCTGTCCCTGGGATTCTCCAGGCAAGAATACTGGAGTGAGTTTCCGTTTCCTTCTCCAATGCATGAAAGTGAAAAATGAAATTGAAGTCGCTCAGTCATGTCCAACTCCTAGCGACCCCATGGACTGCAGCCTACCAGGCTCCTCCATCCATGGGATTTTCCAGGCAAGAGTACTGGAGTGGGGTGCTATTGCCTTCTCCGAATTTAATAAGCAGCCACTCCTATTGTCAAATAGGCACTTGGGTTTGTGTCATTGTCATGCTATATCAGGGTGGGGGAAAGAGGAAGAAGTGCACTGCTTGCTTTCAACATGTTTGACTTTATATGTGTGTTTCTAAATTTTCAACCAGTCCGTCCTAAAGAAAATCAGTCCTGAATATTCATTGGAAGGACTGGTGCTGAAACTGAAACTCCAACACTTTGGCCACCTGATGCAAAGAACTGACTCATTTGAAAAGACCCTGATGCTGGGAAAGATTGAAGGCAGGAGAAGGGGATGACAGTGGATGAGACGGTTGGATGGCATCACCGACGCAATGGACATCAGTTCAAGTAAACTTGAGATGGTGATGGACAGGGAGGCCTGACGACTGAGTGACTGAACTGAACTGAAATTTTCATAAAATTGCAAACTTTAAAAATGGAAAAAAGCAACAACCCCAAAGTATGCATGCAAATTTTATTCAGGTCCAGCTCCCTAAATATGATGTATAATTCTCCTTAGTCCACTTCTAATATTAAAGACAGTTCTGGGAGTTATATGAAAATGAGATGGGGGCTGTTGTAGAGCAAATGTTTGTGCCCCACTCCCAATTTGTGTGCAGAAGCCCTGCCCTCAATGTGATAGTATTTGAAGATGGAGCCTTTGGAGGCCATTAGGGCTGGATGGGGTCATGAGGATGGGGTCCTCGCGATGTGATAGATTCCTTATACACAAAGATAGCAGAGAGTCTGCCCTCTTACTCTCATTACCGTGTGAGGACAGTCAACTACAAACCAGGAAGCGAGGTTCCACAAGAACCCAGCCATTCCAGCACCCTGATCCTGGACTTCCAGGCTCCAGATTATTAGAAAATAAATTTGTTGTTTAAGGTACCCAATGTCTGATACTTTATTATATAGCCCATGTTCACTAAGAAAGACAGCCGAAGTTCTTAAAGTGATTCATGTGGACATGAAATATGTCATAATATTAGCCATACTACAATGCATTTCTTCCAGAACTGTATATATTTTAGCAAGGGAAAACACCAAAGAACATTAGAAAAATATTGTCTCACTACCTGTTGGATACCTTACTTCTTAAATAGCATTTAAAATGACCGTCAAAGTGTTTTTTTTTTTTTTTTAATTTACCACAAGAAATATGGCATTCTACTGTGTTGTTGGCTACATCATGGTGTTGGTTACAAGCACCCCTTAGCTGTGGTCAGCATAGCTTTGGCCAGTTACGGGACTCACATTCCTGCTTCATTAGGTGATCCTGTGACAGAAAGATAGAAGCAGTATTTTCAAATGTAAACTAGTCTGCCAGTTAATTGTCTGTAGTGTCAAGGTTTATAAGAAACAATTCACACAGAGAAAAAGATTGGCTTGGTTCTGTAAACTACTGAAAACTGTGGAACTTGGAACTTGGTTTTGCTTGTACTGAAAGCATGTTTAACTCTTCATTTGAATCCTGAAGGTTGACCTGATGTAGAGTGTGTGGAAGCTAATATTACCAACTTAATATTAAATCAACCTTGGTTAAAATTTTAAGAAGCACAGATCACAAATCCCAATGATAATTTTTTTTTCAGTGTTACAGCTCTATTTATTTAGATAATAGCAGGAAAATTCATCTTTGAGGCATGAGGGCACGTCGATCCAAAGAGAAGAGCGCCCCATCGCGCGGGAGAGAGAGAGGGATAGAGAGGGAGACAGAGGGAGAGAGAGGGAGAGAAAGAGAGAGGGGGAGAGAGGGGGAGAGAGAGAGAGGCCCCAATGATAACTAATGAGAAAATTTGAAAGGAGATATGAGAATTCAAAGCACTGGTCATGATACTGGAGTCAAGATAACGGAATGGGTCATATTTAATTACAAGTTATCATAAAGTTATAAACAACATAAAAAGCACTAGTAGGTGTCGGGGTCCAGCCCCAGCAGGATCCAGGGGAGCCCTCAGGATGAACGGCGTCGGCGAACGAGAGACAGAGTGAGACAAAGCTCGGGGCTGAGTCTGGAGTTTATTTTCGCACGGCCCCTTTATACCCTTAGCAACATCTTTTTGGGGGAAGTGCATGTTGCTTACACACAGGTCATCTCAAAACAGCAACTTGACCTTCAACAGAAACTGGGTGTCACCCACATACTTTTTCATTCACAAGAGTCTTTCTTATCATTTGGCCTTCAGGCTTGCTAACAGTTTATGGCTTGCACCTGGTGTGACTTAAGCAATTTCAGTAGCCGACCCTGTTTTTCTTATAACTAAACTATTTTCTTTCTACTAAGCGTGATCTCTATGGGAACTAGATAGGATTACATTTTTTACAGAACAAAAATGCAAAGGACTGCAGAAACAGCAGATATGGCACAAAACAGGCTCTTAGTCTAAAAGTTAACCACCTGCAAGAAGTCACCAGCTAATCTCTATCTAAAGTATTTTCTATTAGGCACATTTGTGGCTATCATATTTGTGGAGCTTTTCTCACCCCACGAAGGGTCCTATGCTTAATAGTTTCTTTTGTTAGCGCACTGTGCTTAGGATGTTTAGAACAATCAAGAGCATTTTGTGCAATGAGATCACACATTTATCAAACCAGCCAGAATGCCAGCAAAATGTTTGAATGGAAGCATTTCCTTCATCTTTGGCCCCTTCATAGCGTTCCAGGGTCCAGAAGATTTATTAATTAGGGTTTCAAGTTGGTCTTTATTCAGTGACAGAGCAGCAGGAGAGCTCTCGGCAGGTAACACAAGAATCTGCAACAGGACAAACAAGAACAACAGCAGAAAAGGGGGGAGGATACAGGGTGGGGTAGAGGCCGAGGCCAACCTGGAGGGTCCCTTATCCTCGACGGCCTTGCCTGTCAGGTTTTTTCCTCATGACCTCGTCATGGATGGGGTCCCAGACGGCCTTGCCTGCCTGGTATTTTCTTCATGACCTCGTCATGGGCGGGACCCCCCCATAACGGCTCCCGGCAAGTAGGTGAAGGTAAGGTTCAACTTCACTAAAATTTCTTTAACCTATGTATCCTTTTATCCTGAAATGACTTTCTGTCTAGCTTGCTTACTAAGCAGGATGCCACGTAGCAATGACTCCTTGAGGGTGTCTGTGTAGGAGAGCTTGAGCCTCAGCTTACATGAGTCTACACAGGAATCACGTGTCCTTCTGTGGTAGGAGAGGATGGGAAGCCATGAGGGTTGCCTCTGAGGCCATCATCCACTCACTTCCCACGATCTCTCAGGAGGCTGCCAAGACAGAGGGAAATTTTCTCTAGACTCTCATTTTTGGAGTTTGAACAAAGGAAGTGATTTTTGCCACAAATCCAGTTTTTAAAACACCATAGAAATTCTTATTCTTGCACATGCCTGCTTGACTAATAAACAGACTCAGAACTGGACATAATCTGGATAGTAGAAGGAAAGAGTCGATGACACAAGAATGTCATCTTTACAGGTTGATGCATTTTCTTGCTGTGGATAGTGTGGCAGATGAAAAACTGCAAGTAGGTTAATCTGAGACTACTTGATTCTTTTTAAAAATATTTATTTTTTTGATGTATAGTTGACTAACAATGTTGTATTTATTTTGCTGTACAGCAAAGTGATTCAGTTATATATATATTATATTCTTTTTCATATTCTTTTCATATAGTTTATCAAAGGATATGAAGTATAGTTCCCTGTGCTATAGACCTTGTTCTTTATCCATTCAATATATAATAGTTTGCATCTACTGATCCTGAACATCCCTCTCCTATCCCCCTCCCCTTGACAACCTATTCTCTATATCTGTGATTTTTTTCTGTTTCATAGATAAGTTCTTTTGCTCCATCTTTTAGATTTCACATACAAGTGATAACATATGGCATTTGTCTTTCTGACTAACTTCACTCAAAGTGATAGTCTCTGTGTCCATTCGTGCATGCGTGCTAAGTCCCTTCAGTCATGTCTGACTCTTTGCAACCCTATGGACTGTAAACTGTCAGGCTCCTCTGACCATGGGATTCTCCAGGCAAGAAAATATTGGAATGGATTGCCATGTCCTCCTGCGGGGGAGCTTTATGACCCAGGGATCTTCCTGATCCAGGGATCAAAGGAGAAGGTCTCTTACCTTCCTGCATTGGCAGGTGAGTTCTTTACCACTAGCGCCACCTAGGAAGACCCTAGGTCCATTCATGTTGTTGCAAATGGCACATTATTTAATTTTTTATGGCTAATATTCCATTGTATATATGTACCTCTTCTTTATCCATTCATCTGTTGATGGACATTTAGGTTGCTTCTGTGTCTTGGCTATTGTAAATAGTGTTGCTATGCATATGGAAGTGCATGTATCTTTTTGAATTATAGTTTGTCTGGGTTTATGCCCAGGAATGGGATTGCTAGATCATATGGCAACTCTACTTTTAGTTTTTCTGAGGAACCTCCACACTGTTTTCCAAAGCGGCTGTGCCAATTTACATTCCCACCAACAGTGTAGAAGGGCTTCCTTTTCTCCACAGCTTCTCCAGCATTTGTTATTTGTAGACTTTTTAATGATGGCCATTCTGACCTGTGGGAGTGGTACTTCATTGCAGTTTTGATTTGCATTTCTCTAATAATTACTGATGATGAGCATCTTTTCCTTTGCTTATTATAAGCCTTGTGTATGTCTTCTTTGGAGAAATGTCTATTTAGGTCTTCTGCCCCTTATTTGACTGGGTTGTTTGTTTTTTGTTATTAAGCTGAATGAGTTGTTTCTAAATTTGGGGAATTAAGCCCTTACCAGTCACATAATTTGCAAATATTTTCTCTTAGTCCCTAAGGTTATCTTCTCATTTTGTCTATGTTTTTCTTTACTATGCAAAAGCTTATACAATTCATTAGGTCCCATTTGTTTATGTTTTCTTTTATTTCTATTGCCATGAGAGACTGACCTAAGAAAACATTGGTATGATTTATGTCCGAGAATATTTTGCTATGTTCTTGTCTAGGACTTTTATGGTGCCATGCCATATATTTAAGTCTGTAAGCCATTTAAGTTTATTTTGTGTATGGTGTGAGGGTGTGTTCTAACTTCTTTGGTTTACATGTGGCTGTCCAGCTTTTCCAACACCACTTGCTGAAGAAACTGTCTTTTCCCCATTATATATCCTTGCCTCCTCTGTTGAAGATTAATTGACTGTAGGTCTATGGATTTGTTTCTGGGCTCTCTATTCTGTCCCATTGATCTATATGTCTGTTTTTGTGCCAGTACCTCATTGTTTTGATTACTGTAGCTTTGGAGTATTATCAGAAGTCTGACAAGGTTATGCTTCCTGCTTTATTGTTTCATATAAATTTTAGGATTATTTGTTTTAGTTCTGTGGAAAATATTGTAGGTGATTTGATAGTGATTGCATTAAATCTGTATACCGTTTTGGGTAATATGGCATTTTAACTGTATTAATTCTTCCAATCCAAAGGCATTGGATTTCTTTGCATTTCTTTAAATCATCTTTAATTGCCTTTATTAATGTTTTATAATTCTCTGCATATAAGTCTTTCACCTCCTTGATCAGGTTTATTCCTAAGTATTTTGTTTGTTTTGATGCAATTTTAAAAGGAGTTTCTTTAACATTCCTTTTCTGATATTGCAATTATATAACAATTAGTGTAAATAAATGCAACCTATTTATGTTAATCGCGTATCCTGCTACCTTGCTGAATTTATCAGTTCTAAGTAGTTTTTGTGTGGAGTCTTTAGGGTTTTCTATATGCAGTGTCATGTCATCAGCATATAATGACAATTTTACCTCTTCCTTACCAATCTGAATACTTTTTACTTCTTTTTAAGACTGTTTGATTCTTGAATAAATTACAGAGAATGCGAATTTTTAACTCTTATTGTCATTAATTTAATTTATATTTGTTAAATTTACCATTCGTTCTCCAAAGTAGAATTTAAACTTAAACCGTGAGCTAAGAAAGGCACAGCACCTTTGATTAATGCAGAAAAACATTATAAAGATTTCCCCATCTGTCTACAATTTCTATGACAGCTTCTCATCAAAGTGATGAAGTATTTGCATCCATTATCAAGCAAACAACCTGAACCCCCTGCCTTGAGATAGATCCCATAAAAGTAATTACTATTTCAAAGGGTTTAGAAATCCCACAGACCGATTTTTGCTTTATAAGAAATTCTACTTCAACATCATAAGGCAAAGTAACTGACAAAAGTGATTATAGAAAACAGCGAGCATTCAGAAAGTCCGATGAGTTCTACACCTGCTCACATCTTTGGTCTGATGTCTGTGTTTGAACACCTGCTCACATCTTTGGTCTGATGTCTGTGTTTGAATCCTCCGTGGTCTTACTTCTTCCTTCCATCCGCTGAACGTCCCACAGTGAAGTCCTCTGGGGGACAAACTTCTCTTTCAGATGCTTTTCCTTTCTCCACCCAATACCAGGAGCAAAATCATCAATAATACATTAATTGGGATCCTGAGTCTACCTGAAATGAAGAGAAATGTAGAGTCTTTCCAGGAACCAAAGAAATTCTAGGTTTGCATGGGTTTGAGAAGGAACGACACCGAGGATTCCATTGTCAAAGGAGGCTTAGAAATCAGAGTGCAAAGCAGCCGGCATGTCACCAAGTATTGTTAAACCTCTCCATGTGCTCAGAAGTAAGCCAGTAAGAAAGGGGTGAAAGTGAAAGTTTCTCAATCTTGTCCGACTCTTTGCAACCCCATGGATTATACAGTCCATGGAATTCTCCAGCCCAGAATACTGGAGTGGGTAGGAAGCCTTTCCCTTCTCCAGGGGATCTTCCCAGGGATCAAACCCAGGTCTCCCGCATTGCAGGTGGATTCTTTACCAGCTGAGCCACAAGGGAAGCCCAAGAAAGGGTAACAGTTGGGAAATATCAACCAAAGGTGTGAAATGAAGGAGCTGTAGCGTTAAGGAATCTTACTGATTTAATAGTCTGTAATTCATATTCTTTTTCATTGTAGAACTTTAGCATTAAGGTAGGTTGGGAGGGAGCTCAATCCTATGTGTAGCAAGTTTACAGTTTTCTAGGTTATTATTTGCAAGTCATTTAAACTTTTTGTACAGATCATTAAGAGAAAGACCCTGACCTAGAAAGAAAAAACTCGTGTAAATCGAAATGCCATTGACCAAAAATGAAAGAAAGAAACTAACAAGAAAGAAGTATGTAAAGGCCTGGGAATATAAGAGATAGGTAAATTTGGGATTAATGAGTCAGGATTACAGTTAATACTTAGTAAATGTTTATTTAACACTAGTATTTGCTCAAAATGTTATGCTTATTATCTCACTTAATAGAGAGGTAGTCACCTCAAGCCTGCACAGATACTTACTACACTTGGAGACAGAAGTGAACACTTGATTTTCTGTCTCCAGGGCCAATGGTCTAGTGTTTTTAACTCTGCACGTGTTCATAATCTGGAGCCTTAACGTCTCCCAAACTGGTGGCCTGGTTTTAATTGTTCAAAGAATCCACAGCAATTGCTATTAGATGCAGTTGATTAAAGAGAATTTCACAAGTAGCCAGTTAACACGAATGAATTAAGAGATGACTTGTCACTCACAGAGAGCAGAGACCCTGTCTCTCGAGTACCCCCCCAGGGCTGGAGAACTATGTCCTTGGGCTCTTCCCTTTTAAGGGTCTGTGCTTTTTGAAGGGGAAGGAAATGCTGGAATGAGGACTACTGCCCCCACAGGGTCAGCAAGCAAGTCAATCCTCTGGGAAGAGCAGGTCTAATGGTGAAGGCAGCAGCCCAAGATAATGAAAGAAACCCTGGGGGAATAAAAACAGGAAAGAAATTATCTGGAGACAGTTGACAGGAAAATACTAGCACACTTGCAAGAAAGAAATCCATCGGTATAAAGTAAAAACTGAAGAACCTCTGGGAAATAGAGAAAATAGTGGAGAAGTCAAGGGTTTCTTCTATTTTCTTTCTCCTTGGTCTCCAGGTAACTGTTACATGGCACAAGCATATTTTATGGGATGAGATGTTAGAACACTGCTTTCCGACATGTAAAAAAGCTAGTCATCCTCTGCCCCTGGAAATGGAAATGTTTGGTCACTACAGTTATCGTTAGTTACTAAATGGCCCCCCTTCATTTAAAATGTAGCAATCAAAATTCAGAAAGTGGTTAAAAGTTGATGTCTCTCCCCACCCCCAGAATCTGATCAGATTCTTCTCACCCAGAATTTCTGTTCTTCCTCCCACTTTGCTGGCCCAAGGGTGACACCTGACCCTTCTAGGGTTGGAGCTGGAGAGAAGAGGAGACTTAAGAGGAGCGAGAGTTCTCTGAGCTTGGATGATCCATGCTACCTGGAGCATAATGCTCTTCATAGCCCCTAGCAATCTAGCAATACCGCCCTCCGACTTCTCTCTGCAACCCTTTTGGAAAGGACCTAGGATGCCTCTAAGGCCAAGTTTTCTTACCAATGGTTCACATCACACCCAAGGGAGACACTCACCACTCATCAGCCCCAGTGAACTCCAGGGTGGCTGGTGGATCCTTCAGCTTGCCTGTCACACATACCCAGCCAAACGATCATCCCAAAGATTTCTCAGGAGAGAGTCAGATACAAGTCCACTGTGTCCTTCAACCTTGGAGGACACGTAGAGAACTCTCCTGGTGGTTCAGTTATAGATTGGGCTTAAGGAAAGGGGCAGGCATCTCTCAGAACTTGCCCTTGTAGAGGGCCTGGGCTGTTAGTACAACTCTCTAAAGAAATTCTCCTGAGAAATTACACGTCAATCTCCTCTACCCTTTTATTTTCCTGATAAGGATGAGGAATGTTAAGGATTGTCTACTAGTTCTCAGTCTCTTACTTTTTAATCTCTGTCTGGCACTTCAATTTAGAATAGGTACCTGTTGTTTTGCAGCAAAACTTCCATTCCACCATCCTGCTACATCCTGCCTATGTTGTATGTTTGGTATTTTCCATTTTTACATATAACCCAAGTTTTCCAGACCTCATTAGATTGGGAGTATAAAATAAATTTGCAGACTATTTTTATTCCCAAATTATGATGGTAAGAGTTCCAGCTGGTTGGATGACTAGTAATTTGTGCATGTCCAAGTGTTCCCAAGTTATTTCAGGGAGTTCACCAAAAGGATGCCACTCACATACCCACAAGCCAGTCTGTAACTGCGTGGTGTCTGGTTTTCCCTTCCTTTCCTACTCTGGTTTATAATTTTCCGTGTACTCTCCCTGCAGATTTGAGGGGTGTCAGATCCTTGCTGGTTTCTAAAGTGGGGTGGGGAGGGGAATGGCCTCTTCTCCAACTGCATGCCACATTTGGTCCACAGGACATTAAAATGGTTCTTCTTTCCCAGAAATTAACTTTTGGCCATCTTCTTCAGCCCATCAATCCTTTCTCTAGTCACTCCTAAAAAAAAAAAAAGTAGTGCCATTATTTTTGTGAATGCCACTTTTCTGACCTTGAGTGTATAACCCAATCTAAAGTTATAAAATAATAATAGCTCCCATCCTTAACTTCCCGCTAGCCACAGATACCAACACCCCTAGATTCCTTCCTTCTCTCCTCTGCTGCCCAAGTCTGAAACACAAGCCTCCATTCCTAGTGGTGCATGGAAGGTAAGGGGAGTAACCCATGGACTTCTGCTGGCTAAGGATGTCCAATATTATTTTTCACATACTTCCAAATTCAAGAACCACTCAGAAAAAAAGTAAAGCAGATGACAACATATATAGTCTTCTGCTAATGGAGGGGAACACATAAATTTGTACAAGTACAAATGCAAAGAATAACTCCAGAAAAACCCATAAGAGACTATAACAGTGGTTGCCTCCAGGGTGGGAACTTGGTGACTGGGGATCAGAGGAGAAGACTTAACCTCTCACTCTGTTTCATTTGGTACCTTTTGAATGTTACACATGCATATGTCTTCTTTATTCAAACTGCGGTTTTCAAACTCTGTTCCCTCCTGGGTGGGCTCTTGTAACCACTGTATCTAATCAAGTATGACAGAAGTGATACCCTGTGACTTCTGAAAGTGTCATAAAAAATGAAGCAACTAAAGAAAAAAATGACATTTTCAAGACTACTTCATAAAAATATTTTCCTTCAGAAATATTTTCTCTGTTGAAAAAGGATCTGCAATGAAAAAGCAGATGAAAATTCTTCCCTTTCCTGTGTGTGATGATATTTTTCAAAGGAAAAATATTCTTTTCTAAAAAGCACTGCTCTACAGTTTCCCCTCTTGTCCAGTGTCCTGACAAAACATAAACTCCTTTGGTTTAAGTCTCCATGCCACTGAGGAATGTAGACAGTGACAGTTTGCAAACAGTGGCTGACTCATTTACTTGTATTTTGTGTAATATGGATTCCACATCCCCTCCCACCAATGTCCTTTCAAATGAGCACATATCAAAAGTTTCAAAAGAAGCAGAGACTTTAGTATTATCATCTCATGTATTTTTAATTGAGTGATTCTAAATTTATGAATAGTGTATCTAAAATGTGCTTTTACTTTCAGCAAATAAATGTATCACTTGCTATTTGTTCTCAGGTTCTGTCTACACAATAGTACCAAAGAGGTTTATAAGGAAAAATGGACACTATGATTCATTGTCCTTTTGACACTCAAATGTTCTTCCTAACACTGAAATGTTTTTCTCAGATCCATACCAACTGCAG
The DNA here is from genome assembly GCF_963930625.1 of Muntiacus reevesi. Classification (NCBI taxonomy): domain Eukaryota; kingdom Metazoa; phylum Chordata; class Mammalia; order Artiodactyla; family Cervidae; genus Muntiacus; species Muntiacus reevesi. The sequence continues at coordinate 81,515,163 of NC_089254.1, read as the reverse complement.
GGCTTCATTGTTGGCTCAGATGGTAAAGAATCTGCCTGCAATGCAGGAGAGCTGGGCTCGATCACTGGGTTGGGAAGATCCCTTGGAGAAGGAAATGGCAAACCACTGCATTATTCTTGCCTGGAGAATCCCTTGGACAGAGGAGCCTGGCGGGCTATAGTCCTCGGGGTGTCAAAGAGTCAGACACAACTGAGTGACTAACACTTTTACTTTCATATCAATTGGAAGAAAGCAGGGAGCAGGAGAGATAAGGACTGAATTAGGGGGGCGATATACACAAGCAGAGTGTGTGGATGACAAGAAGACTCAGTAACAAAATCATCTGAACTCCAGTAAGGTCCTGAGGGTTAACAGGACCCTTTTCTTTGAGACCCTTTCCCCACTGACTCCTTCTCCTCAACTTGGGAATATGCTCAAGTCTCTTCCACCTTAAACTCTCTCTCTACACACACACACACACACACACACACACACACACACACACACCCTTACAACACTCCCAGAGAGACACACAGACCAGGATATGCACACAGATACGTACAGACATAGCCGCACATAGGGATAGACAGACACAGGGTCACACACACTGTCATACACACACACACACACAGAGGCATACCACCCAGAGTGACCACCTCACACACACACACACCATTTCTAGGTACTCCATTCTCCCAGCTCCCACCTCTTGCTCTTCGACTGTGAAAGTCAAGCCTTTTAAGAAGGATCTACACATGCTACCCCCATTTCTCATCTCCCTGTCCTTCTTTTTCTTTCTGCAGTCTGCTCCCAGATCCCCCACATCATTAAATCACTTTCTCAGGTCACCATTGATTTCCTTATGGCCAAACCCCATGATGGCAACCCCCTCCGGTACTTTAGCCTGGGAAATCCCATGATCAGAGGGGCCTGGCAGGCCACAGTTCATGGGGTTGCGAAAGAGTTGCACACAACTTCGCCGCTAAAGAAATCCCATGCATGCATTTCAGTCCTTAGTCTCTCCAGCCTCTCCTAGCATCTGACTGTTTAATGATCCCTTGCTGAAAAACACTTGTCAGTTCAGTTTTGTGAAACTCTTTTGTCCTTATTTTTCTTTTATCTTTCTGACTACTCCTCATTTATTTAACAGTTTTACTATTTTTAAATTATCATTTGTTCCATAGATTTTACATATCAGGAACTACAGCTTCTTCTTTCACCGAGCTTACGGACAATTGGGGAAGAAAGGCAATAAAATCAGCAAATATTATAAAAATCCATAAATGTCATGAATGGAGAGCAGGATGATGGGACGTGGCATGGGCATCTGAAAACAGTGGCTAAAATTGATTGAATTTCCCACTGGGAAAACAATCATGCATTATCTTATTTAACCTTCAGTATAAGTTATGTATAATCTTCATTCTTTAGAGGGGGAAACTGAGGTCTAGAGGTATTAAATAATTTGTAGCCTACTAGATAAGTTGAGGAGGCAGAATTAAACCCTGAAGTCCAAAGAATGCTTATTCTATTCCACCATACTCCGTCTAAGAAGAATGAATGGATCCTGGGGAACCTGCCGAACAATTTATTCTGTTTTAGGGAGAGGGGATAACTGTCTTCCTACCTGTATTACACACTACCTTACCACACCCTCCCCCACTTTAGCGTGGCAGACCAGATCTTTGCTACTTTTTAAACTAGCCCCAAGGAGCCTTCCCCATTCATCTTTCACCACTTCTGTTTTTTTCTTTTGTCCTCTTCACCCTTACCTCAGCCCCACCACTATATTCTTAAAGAATATTTAATGTTATGGTCATAAAAATTTTTATGACATTGTCTTATTTTCCTTAAAGTCAAATAATATGCCTATTATCACAATCTGAAAGACCACATATATGTGCATAAAAAAGACTGAAAGGATAGTCATAAAAATCTTATCAATAGTGATTTCAGAAAGCTTTTATTATAAGTGGTTTTTATTTTCTTGTTTATGATTTCTGGGTTTTCCGAGAGATCATTGATAAAAAATGTATTTTAATAATAAAAATTGAACTAAATGTTTGGAATAGCTATTACACCAAAGTACCTTTCATAGCATAGTTATCAAATCCTCTGCAATTTGCTATAAAACAGAAAACAATGGAGGCAGTTGCATTCATAGCCATATTATTAAGGTTGGCTACACTACATGTATTATGTATGTGACGACTTAAGGTAAAACAATGAAAAGTGGATCCATTTTCATTTAGGTGGCAGCAGCTCCTCTGGCAGACAGCATATGCAGGCATGGACTGAGCTGAAATCAGTCATTTTTTTCTACTTTCTAAGTTCTGTAAGAGTGAAAGCACAGTATGTATCTTAATGCTCTGTCTCCCAACAGGGGCTCTGGTATGTCTGTCTCAGCTGGAAGCAGCTCTTTGCACATGTCTCAGAATCATAATGAAAACAGTCTCTTCTGAAAGATAAATGGATCTAATATAGAGGTCATAAGTATAAAAGGGAAAAAAATGGTGTCATTAGCCATCTTGACCCCAACTGACTGAATCCCTCTTACCCTTACAACATCTTTTCTTCCTTCTTTAAACCTAATGCCATCTGGTTCAAAGATTTGGGGCTATTAGCATCATTAAAAGTAAACCTAGAAACTTGTAATTTACATGCATCAAGGGTTTTAAGGCCAATGAGCTCTATAAAATATCCTGCAAGAAACCCAGATTTCCAAAATATATTAAGAGAGCAATAGTTTTGCTTCTGTCTTTGAATTTAGTTTTAACTGTAGTCTTTTTCTCTTTCTTGCTCTCTCCCTCAGATTGTCCTGAGCCTATACCTCAGGGTTCCTACATACCATTGTCTCAACTGCTTTTACTCCCCATCCTTTAGTTTCCCATGAACTCTTTAAAAAAAGGATCTCAGAATCACAAAATTTTAGAAGGGACCTTGAAAGTCTCTGTTCCGACTGTCTCTTTTCTGTAGATGAGGGCACTGTAGTTCACAGAGATTAGTGATAATTCGGATTATCAGGATTACAGCCATAACTCCCAGCAGAGAGAGACTCCTAACTGCCTGCATGCTGACTCCCTTGAGTCAATAAATTCCTCCTAAGGCAAGGACTTCGAAAACAATGTGTCAGGCTTAGAGCAAACTTTAATCTCAAGAAAGCCAATGCTCTTTTCCCAAGACTCTCCAGAGTTTTCCTTGAAACTCAAGGTCTCTATGACATCAACAACTTAAACATAAACAACTGTTTAAGAGCTAATGACTACCTAGTTACTACATGCATCATCTCCAACCTGCTGAACAACCTTCAAAGTATCTATCAAAATTCCCCATTTTCTGATGAAGGACCTGGATCATTGAGAGATGTGAGCAATTTGCCTAAGACCCTATAACTGAACATAGCAGATCCAGGACTCAGACCCATGCCTTAAATACTTCTTGCGTGTGCTAGGTTGCTTCTTCTTCTATGATACCAGATCTTAAATCCAAGGACAGAGGGATTTATCTGTGCCTTTTTTTAAAAAGGCAGAACAAATATTTAAGGTTTGTAATAAAACATATGCATAGTATACCGCTCTTGTTTTTATTCATTCATTTATTCATTAGTTCAGCGAGTAGACTTTGGAAACACAGGCATTAATACAACACTCCAGAAAGAATTCTAAAGTAATCATATTCCATACAGAAATCAAATACTCAGAGACTTTAATCACTTAATGCACTTAATAGGTTGTTCTGGGATATACACTTAAAAAGAAAATGCATTTAGAAATGATTCTGAAGGTAGCAAAATAGTAGATGGTTGGAAAGCAAACAACTACACAAAGAAGGAAATTATTTTGCCAGGTCAAGAGAAACCAACATGATAATTATTTTCCAGTGTATGAAATGTTGTCATCCTGACAATGATGACAGATCATTCTCCATTTCTAAATGAAATGAGACAAAAAGAAATATAAGAAAGCATAGAGGACTTGCCTAAATGTGTTCAATAGTCTTTTGGGCATGTTTTAAAATTTTGGTTTAATTTATGGAAAAAAGATCATAAAATTTCCAGAATGGTGGACTCTAATCACACAAGAGTGCATAAACTGGTGGTTTACAAATGATAAATTATGATTTTCTGTAAGTAAGGTACATGTGAAGAGAAGAATGGATGGGGGGCGGGGAGAAATGACATTAAGATAGCTGACATCTCCAAAATTGTGTAGAATGAAGCATGTTAATATCACTATCCTGCAAAACACCTAGTTTTACCACTTCCCACCTGAAGTTATTCTAATTATTCCTGCAGAAGAGCTAGCCAATATTTCAATGACCATGTATATCTTGGTGGCCACAGCCTTGCCCCTCTCTGTCTCATCCACATGTGATTTGGAGCAGGTGTTATCTGAAGAGCTCCCTTCCCCCATCTTTCCTAATGCAAGAACCCGCAAGTTTTATAGATGTAAACACCACATGGGTAATCACTGGTGCTAACTCACAATCATGGGGCCCAAATAAAATTAAGGAGATGAAGTAGGGAGGAGGAAAAAAAGGTCAGTAACATGTTTATAAGGGATTCAGGAATGACACTTGAGCAAGCTTTGTATCTCTCTTTTATTTATTAATGTTTTTATTGATGTACAGTTGTGAAATATTAAATGTTACAGGTGTACAATAGAGTGGTACAATTTTTAGAAATTATACTCCATTTATAGTTATTATAAAATATTGACCATATTCCTTGTATTGTACAATATATCCTTACAAGGATAAGCTATAGCTTATCTTATACATAAAAATTTGTAGGCTTTATATCTTATAAATTCCTGTGCAAAGTCAGTTGCTCTGCAGGTTAGTACCTATTTATAGTGGTGTGAAGATAAGTGAGTGTATTATATACAGTATATATAATGCTTACAATAATGTCTGGCATTTGTTGTGGTTTAGTTGCTAGGTCGTGTCCCACTCTTTGTGGCCCCATGGACTGTAGCCCTCCAGACACCTCTGTCCATGGCATTTCCCAAGCAAAAATATTGGAGTGGGGTGCCATTTCCTTCGCCAGAGGATCTTCCCAACCCAGGGATCGAATTGGGTTCTCCTGCACTGCAGGCAGTTCTCTTTACCACTGCACCACCAGGGGGCACCCTGTAATGTCTGGCATAGAGTAAGCTGAATATTAACTATCATGACTGTTATAAATATGAGACTCCTGGCTCTTGTCTGAGGTTGAATTTCCTAGAAGCAGCCTCTGAGATCAGGATTCCTGAATTGCACTGAAGAATTGATGCTTTTGAACTGTGGTGCTGGAGAAGACTCTTGAGAGTCCTTTGAACAGCAAGGAGATCAAACCAGTCAATCCTAAAGGAAATCAACCCTGAAAATTCACTGGAAGTACTTATGCTGAAGCTGAAGCTCTGACACTTTGGCCATCTGATGCAGAGAGCCGATTCATTGGAAAAGACTCTGATTCTGGGAAAGATTGAAGGCAGGAGGAGCAGGGGACGACAGAGGATGAGATGGTTGGATGGCATCACTGACTCAATGGACATGAGTTTGAGCAAACTCCAGGAAATAGTGAAGGACAGGGAAGACTTGGATGCTGCAGTCCATGGGGTAGCAAAGAGTCAGACCTGATTGAGCGACTGAACAACAACTCCCTGGAGAAAGCAGTTAGGGAGGAAGGGAAGCGGGGGGAGGCAGCAAAAGAAGCCGAACTCTAGTAGACTTCAGACAAAGTCCCAGTTCCTGCCTGATCCTGTGAGGAGTTTTGGAGCATAAATGCTACCTCAGCCTTTGTCCTGCCTCAGGGCAAGAGAATTGGGGTTTCATACCCCCCACATTGGAGTCATCAGGACATGTTTTACTGTCTTTGAAGGAGGTCCCAGTGACAAGCAGGTAGAAGCCCAACACAGAGAAACTAGGGGCTGACACATAGAACAGGTAAAAGGGCCTCGGGGAATCTGGATGGAGCACGGACGGCATTCTCTCCAGTACTCCAGCGATACTGTACAGTCTCATCAGCATCCAGTGAGCCAGCTTTACTACTTGATTTATATTCAGTCATTCAAGCAGTGTCCTTGCAATACATGCAGTCACTCTGGCAACCTTTTTTCCCTAGCTTTGCTCCCTGACACAAGGAAACTGATTTGACTCTTTCTACCAAAAGCCCCATTCTTATTTAACTTTGCATGCATGCTAAGTCACTTCAGTTGTGTCTGACTCTTTGCAAACCTATGTACTGTATCTCACCAGGCTCCTCTGTCCATGGGATTCTCCAGGCAAGAATACGGGAGTGGGTTGCCATGCCCTTCTCCAGGGGCTCTTCCCAACCCAGGGATTGAACCCATGTCTCTTAGATCTCCAGCATTGCAGGCAGATTCTTTACCACCAATGCCACCTGGGAAGTCCCAAGTTAAGTGTAGCTTTCAATAACTGTTGCTGCCCCTATAATTCAATAGCGAAGAAACAAATAGCCTGATTAAGAAACGGGCAAAGGGCTTGAATAGATATTTCTCTGAAGAAGAAATACAAATGGCCAATAGGTATGTGAAAAAGGTATTCAACATCATTAATCATCAGGGAAATGCAGCTCAATACCACATTGAGATATCACTCCACACCTGTTAAAATGGCTATCATCAAAAAGCACAAAAGATAACAAATGTTTGCAAGGCTCTGGAGAAAAAGGAACCCTCATACACGCTGGTGTGGATGTAAATTGGTGCAGCCATTATGGCAAATCATATGGAGATTCCTCAACCAATTGAAGACAGAATTAGTATAAGATCCAGCAATCTCCCTTCTGGATATAACGCCAAAAGAAATTGAAATCAGGATCAAGAAGAGATTTCTGAACTCCCTTGTTCTTTTCAGCATTACTCACAATAACCAAGACATGGAAGTAACTTAAATATCTATCAACAGGTGAATGGAAAAGAAGATGTGGTAAAGACATACAATGGAATATTATTTATCCCTTAAAAAGAAGGAAATCCTGCTATTTGCAACAACATAGATGAACCTAGAGGGCATTATACTAACCGACACAAGTCAAAGAAAGACAAATTCTGCCTGTTACCACTTACATAAGGAATCTGAACTGGCCAAACTTGTGAAGGCAGAGAGTGGAATGGCGGTTGCCGGACAGTAGAAGGAGGTAATGGGGCGATATTAGTCAAAGAATACAAGTTTTGGTCCTGCAAGATAAATCAGTCCTGGGGATCCATTGTTTAGCTTAGAGATTACAGTTAATAACATTGAGTCGAATACTTAGAAATTTGCTAAGAAGGCAGATCTTATGTTTTCATATCACTGAAAAATGATAATAATAATAAAGATGGCAAGAGGTGGTTGGTTTGTTAATGGCATTGATTGGGTTGATGATTTCAAAGATACATACTTATCTCCAGACTCATCAAATTGTATACATTATACATGTGCAGCATGTCACTCAGACTTTAATAAAGTGCTTAAGAAAAATAACAGTTAATCCTTTGGATAATATTAGTTGTTGGAGTCTCAGAACAAGAGAAAGGTTAGAGAAGGAAAGGTAGGACAATTCAGTGAGATATGGCTGTGACACAAGGCAAGTGATGAATCTCTGTGTACAGTGCCAGGTACTTACTCTTTTCTGAGAGATACAGAAGGGAGGGGACTGAGTCTTGAAAAACATTCTTACCACCTCTGTTCTCTAATTCGGAGTACTTTCTGACATGAAAGTTTGCACAAAGGAAGGACTTGGAGCCCAAGTGTCCAAGATATTAAACACGTAGAAAAGCACACATTATAAGTGGGGTAATGACAGCCAAAGAGCCATCTATTGCTAAGCCTTCTGCTATCACAGAGGAAAAGAACTGACTGAGTAAACTATGTGTATGCGTGTGTGTGCATTCAATCATGTCTGTCTATTAATGACCTCATGGACGAAAGCCCACCAGGCCCTTCTCTCCATTGGATTGTCCAGGCAAGAATACTGGAGTGGGTTGCCTTGGCCTCCTCCAGGGGATCTTTCCAGCCCAGGGATTGAACCTGCGTCTCTTATGGCTCCTGCACTAGCAGGCAGGCTCTTTACCACAACGGCCACTTGGGAAGCCCAATTAAACTATCACAAAGCTAATTTTTCAAGTTCCAGGTTATATACACCTTCCAACTCTCAATCTACCACTCATTTATTTTACTGGTTTTGCTTCTACAAAATTGCTTCCATGAGTAATTATATTGTGAAGAACATTTGACTTTTCAAAATCAATTCTTAAGTTAACTATCCCCAGAGCACCTGAAAAATTGCCTATCTGATGAAAAAAAATTTTTCATTTTTATGCTTCAATAACTCAAAATTGGCCACAGTGAATTTTTATCAAACATTTCAAAAGAGGGGAAAAAGTCAGTTCTGGATTGAAAGTAAGAATAAGAAACTCAGAGCCCATGGGGGACAAGAAACTTAGAATGAAAGTGCTTTCTCAACCAGAGCACTCCTGTTGAGAAATGATAATAAAATGTTCACAGTAATGGAGACAAAATCCTAACTGGCACAGCCTGAACAAAAGAAAAAAACCTTTATATTTTTGGAGGCATATCTGTTTGTCCAGGCATTTAAGCCTTTCTTTAGACAAACATGTCACTTTTTATTGCTCACCAAATATTGAATTGGTTGGATTAAATCTTTGAGTCTGATCCTAGAGTTGAGTGAGCCCATGGATGAAAGGCATGTATACATTGTTATTACACTCATCTTTCAATGGAGCTGAGCTGACAGGCAGTATCTAATCCATTTCCCCATTGTGCTTAAATTTTAAAAAGAAAAACATTGAAAAGATGTAAAACCATCTGCAAACCTAATTAACATGAACTCTAAGGGATTGTCTCAATTCTATTGTTATCCTAGAATGCTATCATCCTAAGTATTGTTTGAAATAAGTGGGCCATAGCTAGACTGAAAAGCCATTTTTGGTATTTGGAAATTCTCCTAGCTCTAGTAGAATTTGACTTGCAATAAAATTAGAGTTCAGTGTGAAGTGTGCTATTTTCACTAGCCAAGAAACTATTTATTAAACAGCTACTATGTAAAACTTACAGTGGTAGGTTAATATATCATAATCAGAGTACATTCAATTTTTTAAGAAATAATAGCATTTGTTGGGCAGTTCAAAGAGTCATTCTGAAATGGGAAGAGGTAACAGGCTGTATTTGAAATGCTAAAACAAATATATATGATGTAGTTGAAATATATATATACACACATATGCTGCTATTTCATAGCTGTATGTGAAAGTGACAACTAGATGACTAGATAATTTTTTAAAAGTTCACAAGAAGAGATCCCACCATATTCACTGGGAACAATCATATCATTCCACTAGGAAATCCTTTCCTAAAGAGATGGCATTGACTGGGACTTTAAAATGAGTAGCCAAAATGCTAGAGGGAAACCTAACTCCAGATAAATGTAGGTGATCTCGAAGCAAAGGAAAAGTGTGTTTTTCCCAGGATAAGAATAAAAGCAGGGTGTCAGAATAGCACTTTCTAGGGATGATGAGTGTGGTGCCCCAGGAAAAGCTCACGGAGTCTCAACCTAGGGTTGAGCAGGGAGGACAGAGATTTCTTGGCTCTTCAAAAAGCACAGAAGATGCAAAAAGCAAATCAGAGACTCAAAGGAGTCTCACTGGGGGAAGGAGACTGCATTTATTCACATGCATTTATTCAAATGTGAGGGAGGCTCCATTGGGACTGCAGTTGTCTCAGCATGACAGGTTTGAAGGCCAGTTCCCAAAGACCAGGATCACAGCTCAGTGGTGGCTATCAGGTGTCATAGGATGGTTGAAGATCTAAAATTCCCTCACCTGGGTGGTACTTTTGGTTCAGTTGCTCAATCATGTCTGATTCTTTGTGACCCCATGGACTGCAGCATGCCAGGCCTCCCTGTCTATCACCAACTCCCAGAGTTTACTCAGACTCGTGTCCATTGAGCCAGTGATTCCATCTAACCATCTCATCCTCTGTCGTCCCCTTCTCCTCCCACCTTCAATCTTTCCCAGCACCAGGGTCTTTTCAAATGAGTCAGTTCTTCTCATCAAGTGGCCAAAGTATTGGAGTTTCAGCTTCAACATTAGTTCTTCCAATGAATATTCAGGACTAATTTCCTTTAGGATGGACTGGTTGGATCTCCTTGCAGTCCAAGGGACTCTCACCAAGGGGTGATACTTTAGCCTCCCATTACTCAGATTAGAAGGTTTAAGGGGAGAAAGAGAAACAGAAATCAAGTTATATCTTTACACAGTGAGTTTTGTGGCTATAAATCCACGTTGGCTGGACACAGTTATGCAATGCAGATGTTGATTGCAGCCATGAGATTAAAACATGCTTCCTTCTTGGAAGGAAAGCTATAACAAACTGAATGTGCATGTGTGCTAAGTCGCTTCAGTCATGTCTGACTCTGTGTGACCCCACAGACAGTAGCTTGTCAGGCTTCTCTCTCCATGGGATTCTCCAGGCAATAATACTGGAGTGGATTGTCATGGCCTCCTCCAGGTATAACAAACCTAGATAGCATAATAAAAAGCAGAAACATCACTTTACTGACAAAGATCCATATAGTCATGTACAGGTATGAGAGCTGGACCATAAAGAAGGCTGAGCATCACAGAATTAATGCTTTTAAATTGTGGTGGTGCTGGAGAAGACTCTTGAGAGTCCCTTGGACAGCAAGGAGATCAAACAAGGCAATCCTAAAGGAAGTCAACCCTGAATATTCATTGGAATGACTGATGCTAAAGCTGAAGCTCCAACACTTAGGCCATCTGATGTGAAGAGCCGACTCATTGTAAAAGATCCTGATACTGGGAAAGATCGAAGGTGGAAGAAGGGGCCAGCAGAGGATGAGATGGTTAGATAGCATTACTGACTCAGTGAACATGAATCTGAGCAAACTCTGAGAGATAGTGAAGGACAGGGAAGCCTGGTGTGCTGCAGTTCATGAGGTCACAAAGAGCCAGTCACTACTCAGGGGTTGAACAACAACAGCGACCATTCAGTAATTCAATGGCATTTATTGGGCTAGAGTCTTGAAACACTGTTTTTGGGTGATAGCCATTATGTACAGTAAGTTCTAAGAAGCATATACTTTAATGACAAAATAAGCAACCCTGTCCTCAAGCCAGTTATAGCTAATAAAATAGAAAAGCATATAAAGAAGTGATTGTGTTAGAGAGTAACATGTGTTTTAATGGTACATAAACATAGCTTCTCAGAGGGGTATATAGGAGAGTGTCATTATGGAAGACTTGTAGAGTTTTTTAAATTTTTTAAAGAGTTGAACCAGAGAGGAAATATTTTACCAGACAGAGGAAACAACAAAGAATAAAAGCATGAATATACAGCAAAACATAGAGGGTTTTAAAAAACGTACAGTTGACCCTTGAACAGCACATGTTTGAACTGCATGGGTCCACTTTCATGCAAATTGTTTTTATTTTATTGATTTATTTATTTCTTGGCTGTGCTAGGTCTTCCTTGCTAGGCGTGGGCTTTCTCTAGTTGGAGCAAGCAGGGGCTACTCTCTAGTTGCAATGCACGGGCCTCTCATTGTTGTGGCTTCCTTGGTTGTGGAGAGTGTGGGCTCAGCAGTCTTGGCATATGGGCTTCGTTGCCCTACGTTGCATGTGGGATCTGGAGCAGGGATTCAACTGTTGTCACCTGCACTAGCAGGCAGATCCTTCACTACTGGACCACCAGGGAAGACCCCTACTTTCATGTAACTATTTTTCAAAACATATATTGGAAAAAAATTTTTGGAGATCTGAGACAATTTGAAAAAATTCACAGATGAAATTGGTAGCCTGAAAATATTAAAAAAGACATAAGAAAAAATATTCCATGAATGCAATACATATATATAGATAGATAGATAGATACTGGTTGAGTTTTACATAGGCTTAAGTTAGTGATATTTCATATAAGATTAATAATGTGTTGGTTTTCTTACTGTTTTGTAATTTTACTTTCAAAGAATTACATTACTGCATGGTATGCCTCACTCATAATTGGAGAAACTGTGTATCACCCTGTCAAGACAGGTAAGTGGTTTTTTAAGAAATACTACAATGCTGCCAATACTGTATTATGAATATGACTGCAATACTGTATGCCATGAAAATTTTACAAAAATTCATTTATTAGTGTGTAGGCTAGGCTACCCTAAGGCAATTGTATTGATTACTCTAGGCTCCCATTAGCAATCATCCTGCTGCTTTTTTGTTATCAATGCATGAATTGTTATACCTGCAAAGATATATGAGTTTCATTTTCACAGTTTTCATTATTGATGTCTTGTATTAGTAATACATATAATATCTACATATTTTGTATCATATATGACATTTACATAGGTACTGACAGACGATTCATCTTGTAAATAGATGACGTGAACATACAGTGTCAATAAATATTAATACAATTCAGTACTGTGAATGTATTTTCTTTTCCCTATTATTTTATTAGCAATGTTTTCTTTTCTCTTACTTACTTCATTGTAAGAATAGTGTATGATACATATAGGTACAAAATAAGTGTTAATAGACTGTCCATGTTCCAGTCAACAGGCGTCTATTAGTAGTTAAGTTTGGGGGGAGTCAAAAGTTAGATGCAGATTTTCAGCTACTAGAAGCTCAGAACCCCAACCCCCATGTTGTTCAAGGGTCAACCAGAAATGGTTTAGAATAGATATGGACTAGACTCCAATGGTGGAAAATATATTGAAAAGGTAAGCACAGACCAGAATTATGGAATTTTTTGCATATCTAAAGTGTTCATTCTTTGTTTTTTGATTGTGTTTTAATTAAGGAGATTCTAAGAAAACTTTAAATGATTGCTAATTATCAAATAGAGTATTAATTTTAATTACCGATGGCCTTTTAAAAATTATTTATCTATTTATTTGGCTGCACTAGGTCTTCATTGCAGCATGCAGGATCTTTATTTGTGGCAGGGGAACTCTTAGCTGCAACATGTGGGATCTAGTTCCCTGATCAGGAATTGAACCCTGCTACCCCCACATTGAGGAGCTTCCCTAGTTGCTCACCAATAAAGACTCTGCTTGCAAGAGACTCGGGTTCGATCCCTGGGTCAGTAAGATCCCCTGGGAGGAGGGCATGCAACCCACGCCAGTACTCTTGCCTAGAGAATCCCAGGGACAGAGGAGCCTGGCGGGCTGCAGTCCATGGGATCACACAGAGTCAGACATGACAAGCGACTAAGCAGGAGCAGCAGCCCCTGAGTTGGGAGCTGAGTTTTAGCTCCTGGATCACCAGGGAAGTCCCCTGATGACCTTTTTAACTGCATCTTAATTATCCTCCTGGCAAGGCAGGGACTCCCACCTGACGGTATGGGAGGGCTGAATATATAAGAGCCAGCACTGGACACAGTGAGGTCAAGGGCAGTTTCTCATGTGTTCTGACAGCCTGGGGGAGCAGAATACTGCAACCATGCAGGGTAGAGGTTGCGTTCAGGAAGAGAGTGAGCCAGCAGATGTGGTGGGAGGCAGTCTCTGTAGCATTAAGACAGTGATGTGTCCCTGAGCTCTGCTGGGAGGATGTGATTGACTTGCTTGAATACTTCTGTGGGCTGGCAGAGAACTGAAATCCCAGAAACAAGTAGGAAGGGCACCTCGTCCTCTTGATAAGGAGGTGGTTTGATTAGGGAACGTTATTAACAGGAATCCCTGGAGAAGGGCATGGCAACCCATTTCAGTACTCTTGCCTGGAGAATCCCGTGGACAGAGGAACCTGATGGCCACAGTTCGGAGGGTCACACAGAGTCCGAAAAGACTGAAGTGACTTAACATGCATGTATGTATTCACAAGAGTAAAGTAGGAAGGGGAACTTGGAATTAGGTCACTCTAAGATGGAATGTTCTAAAATTCTAGTATATTTAGAAAAAAAAAAGTAGTACAGAGTATGTACTCAATAAATACTCCCTTCCCTTGCCATCTGTTTTTTTTTTTTTTCTGATCTCCCCATAGAGTAGTTTTTCTCTCTTCTTTGAAGTTGCATAACACTCTGCAATTCTCTTTGCTTTTGCATTTATCCAATGAAGCTTTGTCATATGATTGTGCTCAAGTGATTTCCATCTCTAGAAGAGATATCTAGCACTGCATATATCTCAGGATTCCCTACACTGCTGGGAAGGCGCCATGTACTCAGTAGCTACTCAATATATTTATCAAACCGAACTCCAAAGCAGTCAAGTAATTTGACCAAAACAAGAATTAGCAGAGCCAAATCTCTTGACACCAATCACAGAATTTTTCAGCTCTACAGGACTACTTGTATAGGGACTACTTCCTATAGAATGAAGGAGGTTATTTTCTTTGGGAGGTCACATTGTCTCTAGAAAATTATTCCCAAAATATACTTCAACCACTTTAACATGCTTCCCTGATAGCTCAGTTGGTAAAGAACCCATCTGCAATGCAGGAGACCCCGGTTTGATTCCTGGGTCAGGAAGATCCCCTGGAGAAGGGAAAGGCTACCCACTCCAGTATTCTGGTCTGGAGAATTCCATGGACTGTATAGTCCATGGGGTTGCAAAAGACTGAGCAACTTTCATTCTCTTCACTTCACTAGTAGGATTTAACAGAAAATAAACATGAACGAAATAAAACATTAAGTTCTGATACAATATTTTAAACTGTAGCCTGACAGGCTCCCCTGTCCATGGGATTTTCCAGGCAAGAATACTGGAGTAGGTTTCCATTTCCTTCTCCAAGGGATCTTCATGACCCAGGGCTCAAACTCGAGTCTCCTCATTGGCAGGAGAATTCTTTACCACTGAGCCACCTGGGAAGCCCATAGTTCCTTATGCTATACAGTAAATCCATGTTGTTTATCTACTTTGTATATAGTAGTATATACCTGTTAGTTTCAAAGTCCTAATTTATGCTTCCCCCTCTCTCCCTTTTGGTAACCATAAATTTATTTTCTAGGTCTGTGAGTCTGTTTTTGTTTTGTAAATAAGTTCATTGCTATTATTTTCTAGATTCTACATATTAATATAAGTGATATCATATAACATATCTTTCTCTGTCTGACTTACTTCACTTAGTATGATAATCTAGGTCCATCCATGTTGCTGCAAATGGCATTATTTCATTCTTTTCATGACTCAGTAGTATTCCACTGTGTGTGTGCTGCCAGAGAAAACATTCCTAGAACCTAACAGGTTCCTTTAGATAAGTTCTCCTGGAGGGTGACACCTGGGAGCTGCCTTCCTTAGCTTTGAAGCACCCTCAGACTCCCCAATTCACTTATTTCCATAAAGTATGACCCATGCCGAGGCGAGATGGCTTTAGCAATGTGCTCCCATGGATGGATATAAAATTTGCCAAAGTGAAATACTTGAACTGCCACTTAGGTTTGATAGAACCATATCTTTTTACTCTGACCTCCTCTCTACCACATTCCCTTCCTGCTCAGGATACTCGAGTGGCTGTGGCATTTTTTAGGTTCAGGTAAGCAGAGGTTGAGTTGGGAATATGCCATTTCAACTGCAATTTGAAAACGAGTATTAGAATGTTGTAGGAAAACAAGGTATAAATGACAGATTCCCAATTTTCTTATATCAGAGGTAACTCCCTTGTACATCTTTAAATTTATTCATTAAATGAGAACATTTTAGATGAATAAAAAATTAAGCAAAGGCCATAAAGTATTGAAATCAAGAGGAAACTTGTCATTGGAAAGTGAATTGTAACCAAAGATAAACAAATTATACCAAAAGCAATAATGCATTAAGAAAAAGAGATGCATTTACAAGAAAAATAATGAATAGACTCTTAGAGTATTTGGTAATCCAAATGATGAAGAGGAACAAATCATAGGAACATGTTGGAAAAATATTTCAAATACATATCTTCCTTTCTTCCTTTTGTCCTTCAGTTAATAAACTTAGGAGCCTGTCCCATTCTTTTAAAAAACAATTGGTTATGAATAAGTACTGTCTTATATTAATGGTGATAATGTTCTGATTGTTTCTGTGTATTCATTTTTTGCTTTCTTGTATAGAAATCTTTCTTTTTAGAATAAGGTGCACTGCCATATGTTGTCCTATAGCAATTAATGTCTGACCTCAATGGGTGCATAGGTAGATTTTGAAGAATTTACATGGAACATTATGCCCATGTCCAACAGTTTCAAGAATTGGCATGTGCCTGCACGTGCGCCTCATCGCTTCTGTCCTATCTGATTCTACGCAGTCCTATGAATTGTAGCCTGCCAGACTCCTCTGTCCATGGGACTCTCCAGGCAAGAAGAACGACCTACTGAACTGGGTTGCCATGCCCTCCTCCAGGGGATCTTCCCCACCCAAGGATCAAACCCACATCTCTTAGGTCTCCTGCATTGGCCACTAGCACCACCTGGGAAGCCCCAAGAATTGGTTAAAGAAACCATTTAATAATTTTGTTGTTGTTGTTCAAAAGATAAAACAAAACCTGAAAGTCACTGCATAATGAAAAAGCTTCTTATTTTCAACATAGTCAAAATGATCATATGACTCAGGGTAACTATTATGCTTACTGAAGAGGTAGTTATATTTTATGAAACTGAGGTTTTGGTTAATGTTCTAGAGAACCCTTGGGAGTGAGTGAATTTAGGGCATTCACGTCATTTTTACTTAGCTGACAAGGTGATAATTGATTCTTGATTACTTGGCACATATAACTGTCCCTGGCAAGTTTCTGAGTTTCACCAGATGTTAGGCACGGCTTTCAGAATGCTTGAGGACAGCCTCTCACGAGGTTCATGTCACTGCACCACGTCAGGAAAACAAAATCTTCATGTTTCATGTCTTCAGAATGTGACTCCTTGGATGTCCCTGTTACATAATACAGTTCTTACTCTGATGGGGACAGAGACCAATTCATGGCTCTACACAGTGGTTGTATGTTATTGATTTAAACCCCAAACTATATTGATGTCTCAAAGTTAGACCCTCAAAAAAAAAAAAAGGCCCAAACTATAAGCAAATTTTAGTGAAAACTCACTTTCTTCCATGGCAGATTAATTTCCTATTTTTCATCTTTAAAGATTACACATGAGCTATAACAAAGGGGTCATCATTTGCTTTACAAAGGAAAAGGAGAAATATTTAGTGACTCTTTCCTGTAAAAAAGGTCCCACTTTCAACAAAGTACCTTCCTTTATGGTATTGAATTTAATTATTCAATACCTTAAAAACAGGACTTTTAAGAAGCAGGTGAGGGACTTTCCCTTCTGGGAAGATGAAGTGCACATACTCTTTCCTATTCCTCCTGCTACATACAACTAAGACCCCTGGACATGATACACAGAACAAAGATAAAACTGGAAGGCTGAGAGAAGCCAGACTAGATGGGAACCTTGGGACCCAAAGAACAATTTGATGATACATTCCTGGGGATTTCCTATTTTCTGGTTTTTGAAGATTTTGTCTCATCTATCCCCAAGCATAGAGCAATGAAGATGGTTACCTGGAAATGCCAATGAATGCAGACAAAGCGGAAAAAAAAAAAAAAAAAAAAAACTAACAAAAAAACCCCCCTGAAACCTGTTCTCACTAGCCAGAAGACCAGGAAAGGGACATCCTACAAAGAAAAAAAAAAAAAAAAAATATATATATATATATATATATATATATATATATATTGCTGCATAAATTGTTGTAGTGACTGTGGGTTGCCTTGTTGCTGGCCTTTCCCCCGGGATCTGAAAGAGCCCTACAAGCAAAAGGTTGTTGCCATGATAGCAACCTTGAGGGGCTCACCCCCACAGCAGACCACACTTGGGCTGAACTTGTCCAATTACAGGGATCCAGCCCTCAGAGGGCTCTTGATATTTGCTTGCTCTGTCGTATTCAAATCCTCACAACCCCATGGACTGTATCCCGCCAGGCTCCTCTGTCCATGGAATTTTCCAGGCAAGGGTACTAGAGTGAGTTGCCATTTCCTACTCCAGGGGATCTTTCCAACCCAGGGATAGAACATGCATCCTTGTGTCTCCTGCATTGCAGGAAGATTCTTTACCTGCTGAATCAACAGGGAAGCCCTCAGAGGGCTCTGCACTTGGTTTAATAATCTCTTGTTGCCATCTTGAAATTCATAATGATTTTTGAACAAAGGGACCTGCTATTTCCTGTTGCCACTGAGCATCAAAAATTATGTAGCTGGTCCTGACTGTGGATTCTACAGTGTTTGGTATTTGTGCTAACTATTGTTTCGTGTCTGACATTATGCTGTCAGAAAAGTGAGAGTAAATGTTTATCAAATAAAGCCTTGTTATATTAATATTTCATGATCATCAACTTTTTAAGCCTGCAATGCAAGTTGTATTTATACTGTCATTGTTATAAAGATAAATATGAATATGATTCTAGCCAACCATGCATTATGAAAAGTCCCAATCAAAGGGCACAAATCCAGTTCACTCAGTTTAGTACTTACATAATATAAACCTGGAGAAGGTAGTCAGGAAACATTTATCCTGACTCCTCCACATTCTTCCCTGTATTCTCTTGTGCTTTTCACCATGAACACACAGCCCCTCTTATTTCAGATCTATTCTCATGTAAGGTCTTATATATTATTTTCACTTTACAATAAAATTTTACCAATTAGTAGATAATTCTGGAATATTTTTATTTTGCTAACTCACTTCTAATTTTGGAATACAACATCCTACCCAGTAGAAAAATGATCAACATCAGACTTGAAAATGACAAAGATGCTCTTCAAAGGTCTCTGAAATTTTACAAATAGGTAAGACCTAGACCTACTCTTAAATGATATGGTTACAAAATGACAGAACTTTTCCAAAGAGCTATTTGCCCTGATTGCTTTAAATTAAACATTTTATAAACTATAAAAGGAAGCTGAGTTATAATTTTATGTTATAGTTTGATTTAAACACACATATAGAATAATTTTTCTGATCTCTAAACCTGTAGTTTTTTTGTTTGTTTTTCTTTGGAAGTTTCATTTGTTTGTTTTTGTTAGTTTTTATAATCCTTGAGCATTGCAATGGTTTAGACTGAGATAAAGTTGGATTATAAATCTCTGTCTCTAATGGATTGCTTTACCCAATTCACAACACTTTATTTCACTCACAGATACTCTAAAAAGGGAGAAAGATATCTAAATTTACAGTATAGCTGTTGTCATAATGTCCCTATATGATCAAATTTTAATCAGAAAAAAATTGCTGTATTTGTGCTAAAATAGTAAACCATCAATCAACGCCTTGATGCATAAGCCAGCACTTCCCTTGGCAGCATACTCAGGGAGATGAAACAGAGGCAGGAGCTCTGATGCTCAGATAATTCCCTGTTGTTCCAACAGGTCAGGGTCACTTATATGTTGACCCTGGTTCATGACAGAACTAAGAAGAAACCGAAGAAATTTTATACTTCTACATATTTTTCTCTTAAGTAAATTTAGAGATTGGGGCTTCCAAATTTAGTTATTGGTGGCTCAGTGGTAAAGATTTCACCTGCCAATGCAGGAGATACAGGTTTGATCCCTGGGTCAGGAAGATCCCCTGGAGAAGGGAATGGCTACCCACTTAAGTATTCTCTCCTGGGAAATGCCTTGGACAGAGGAACCTGGTGGGTTCCTGGGGTTTTGTCCATGGGATTACAAAAGAGCCAAACATGACTTAGTGACTAACAGTAACAACAAAATTTTTATATTGTCTTTCAATAACTCTTGGAGAAAAGGACTTTGTGGTATTAGAAATGAAAGCAGTAATAGTTTTACATTCAGAACCTCTTCTCAGACCCTAATATATTTTTCTCAAAGTCAACTTTGTCTTCCTTTTTAATGTGCCTGTGCGCTAATAGAAATCTTTTACACAAATCAAGGATTTGTTTAAAAGAAAGCATCTTATCTTTTTTTCCGTAAGAAAGCATTGCAATATGATAGTCCTAAAGAGTTAAATAAAATGGTTTCTTCCTAATTTCCATGTTACAACATGCATTCCGGTTCAATTTTTAATCTCAAATATGTATTCTAGCCGTCCATTAATTTCAGTGAGATATGTACACAAAATGTATTTGAAGAGAAGATTGTACCAGAGGTTGAAAAATATTTCAAGGATAAAAGTACAACTGAAGTGTTCAGTGAAATCTAAATCTTTATTATTCAAGTGATGTTAAATATATATCAAAGTTATTGACTCTTTTTGCATCTCAGACACTTGCTAGTGCAAGTAGAGGTTACACTATTCTTTTCTGCAAATGGTTGGATGCCATCACCGACTCGATGGATATGAGTTTGAGCAAGCTTTGCGAGTTGGTGAAGGACAGGGAAGCCTGGGGTGCTGCAGTCCATGGGGTCGCAGAGGATCGGATACGACTGAGCGACTGAATTAAGGCCTCCAGAATGTTCATGTGTCAGATATTGATGTTATTGCTCACATATTTCACTAGATGGCGCCACGAGCCTCTTAAATAGAGTACCAGACACAAGCACCCTTAATATATATTTATTTCAGCATTTCCTTAAATTGTAAAATAGTCTATTTCTGAAAAAAAAAAAATTTATTTTGCACATTCTATATTTTTATGTATACCTAAACACATTATTTTCTATAAGTGTTTTTTAAAAATCATAAAATTCCATTGGTAACTATAATTTTTTACCTAAACATTGCCATTTTTTATGGTACTGGTTTTTCTTCTTTGATTGTGAATCATTTACGATGATTACTCTACTTGGTATCATTCTTCTAAGCTGCTAAGGTTGCATTTATAGTACCTTAACAGCTTATTTTTTCAGAATGTATACATGTCTATGAGAAAATTAGAAATAATGGCTGATGGAAGGTAAAGAACCATATCTGAAGTCAGATCAACAAGAGAATGGTCACATAACCCAGCTCTCATAATCGGGAATCATCACAGTATAGTTTGTCTGATCTAAGATTTATTGAACAAAGCAAGCCATGAAGTGGGTTGGAAAATTATGGCCTCAAACAGAGTAGAATCCTTCCCTTTGCTGATGTTGGAAAGCAGTTTCTAATTTCCAGACTTCTGACCCTCCATTAAACAGTAGGAGCTTGTCAGTATATAATTTCCACTAGTCTTTAGGAGAGTTTCTTTCTTTTATTATTTAATTAAAGTATCAGTGTGAAGATAATGGAGATAATGAGTATGAAGGACTAGATGTTTGCAGGACTGGCTTGGACTCTGCTAGGTATAGGTACAAAGATCAACTGAAAAGTGGAAACAGGAGGAAGAAATTCAGAGACAGACGTGTGCAGTCAAGCCCAGAAGGGTGTTCAAGACAAGGATCTCACATAGTTGGCCCTGTGGCATTTTGCAATGCCTTGAACCCAAATTCTTTTGACACAAGGACACTCATTTGTTGACACCTACTGCTGGGCTTCCCAGGTGGTGCTGGTGGTATAGAATTCACCTGCCAATGCAGCAGCAGGAGATGTAAGACCCTGGGTAGAGACGATCCGCTGGAGGAGGGCATGACGAGCCTCTCCAGTACTCTTGCCTAGAGAATCCCATGGACAGAGGAGCCTGGCGGGCTACAGTTCCTAGGGTCTCAAAGAGTCAGAATTGAAGCGACTGAGCACGCATCTGTTTTGCACAGAGATTCCCTGGAAGAAGATATTTTCTGATCAAATAGATCAAGTAACTAAAATTTATTTTAGTTATCAATAGGAAAGGGGCAGGGATTTCCAGAAATTGAGCCACTGCCCACTTTTTGGCCTTTTATGGTAAGTTTAGGAATTGTCATGACACCTGTGGGTGTGTTGTTTACTATTTGCTAGTATATTTCAATGAGCATATAATGAGCCTCAAGCTCTACTGGAAGTGGAATCTTCTGCCATCGTGGGTCTAGCTGGTTCTAACTAGTTTATGTCATACAGCTGAAAATACCTATGTCGTTCTTTTAAATGTTGTGCCCTGCCCCCCTGCCTCCCGTCTCACTGGTAGAAAACACATATGTGTGTCTTAAGGAGAGAGTTCTAAATGTATAGGTTATTTACTAATTTCTGAAGAATTAACTCTGTAGTCATATCAGATATTGAGAAAGTGTGAAACTGTCACAGTTAATAGGTGTGTGACCCTGAGTGGACTATTAACACCACTGAGCCTCAGTTCCTTGTCCCTAAAATGGGGATAATACTGATCTTACATAAATCCTTACACGGATTAAGAAAATTTAGATGTCTAGCCCAGGCCAACACTTACTAGATCTTCAGCCAATATGATTTTCTCACTTCTCACAACTCCCCTACTCAGAGTGATAGGATGTTATTTAAAATGGGCAGGTAAGCACTGAATTGATGGTATTTTAAATGTAACAGTCTTTATTTGCTCAGTGGTTAGATTCACTATAACAGCAACATGTTGTTATTTAGTCACTCAGTCGTGTCCAACTCTTTGCAACCCCATGGACTATAACCCAGCAAACTCCTCTGTTCATGGGATTTCCCAGGCAAGAATATTGGAGTGGGTTGCCATTTCCTTCTCCGGGGATCTTCCTGAGCCAGGGATTGAACCCAGGCCTCCTGCAGTGCAGGCAGATTCTTTGCTGTTGAGCAATCAGGGAATCCCCATTACAGTAATGTATAAGTCTTTAAAACTTATAATTTCCTGCTATCCATATCTCTAATTTAGAGATTATGCAAACAGTACTAGTAGCTCTCATAGTCTTATCTGATGGTTCTATAAGCTGATAGCTTTTCCCCTCCATTTCTCTTACTTGTCTGGAAAGAAAAAAGGAAAGAGAATGCATCCCCAACCAGTACCCACTCCCCCCAGCCACAACAGGGAGTTCCCCTGGATCCTGAGCATAGGGCAAAAGGAACCCGACAGCTAAAACGATTTTGTCTCTGTGTCCAACTCCTTTCAGGAGAAGGAACAGTTCTAATCTTAGCTAATTGCTCCCGAAACAAAGAGCAGGATGTTGGCTAAAGGCAAAAGGGGAAGGGTTTGTGTCTGGTTTTGTCAGCAGTTTCAGGCAAAAAGGAAAAAGTCTGTGTTTGGCTTTGTTATATGGGAGTCATGAGGGAGAGTGGACAGCAAATCTCAGCTAAGTCAGATGCAGGAGGATGGCTCTTTTTGGTAATCTGATTTTCAGAACATAAAATGGTGAGGGATTTCTGAAGACCGAAATTTGGACAGGTTTCTCAACTATCACTGTTTTCTGAAAGCCCAAGGTTCATACACAGTTCAACACTGCCAGGCCCCTCTCCCCTTTAATTCAAGACGAATGAACTCCTTTCATTGTTGAACAACTCAAAGGTGACCATGATCTCCTGAGTGGAGTGAACCAGGCTCTAAGAAACACCCTGATGGGGACTCTTGTTGTAGTTGTATCTACAGAACTAATTGAATTATCTGTCAAGAGGCAGTGGCAGGGGTCAATTGTTTTAGAGTTCTGGAGATCAGTCATGCAAAGAGAGGGATGTCTAAATGAAAATAGAAATGCTAATATAAAAGCTTAGGTTAAAGTGAAGAGACAGGAGCGAAACCCTGATAACCTTTCATCCAGTGGGATCCAAATGTTGGTGGATGGAAATCTTTATATGACACAATACTGCTCATTGAAGTTAAGACGTCAGTACTCTTGGTGGTGTTATCTAGTCTTGGTTGTTGTTCATTGTGTAGTTGCTAAGTCATGTCCAACTCTTGTGACCCCATGAACTGCAGCACACCAGGCTTCCTCGTCCTTCACTATCTCCTTGAGTTTGCTCAGACTCATGTCCATTGAGTTAGTGATGCCATCCAACCATCTCATCCTCTGTCATCCCCTTTGCCTTCTGTCTTCAATCTATACCAGCATCAGGGCCTTTTCCAATGAGTCAGCTCTTCACATCAGGTGGCCAAAGTATTGGAGCTTCAGCTTTAGCATCAGTCCTTTCAATGAATATTCAGGGTTGATTTCCTTTAGGATTGACTGATTTGATCTCCTTGCTATCCAAAGGACTCTCAAGAGTCTTCTCCAGCATCACAGTTTGAAAGCATCAATTATTCGGCACTCAGCCTTCTTTATTATCCAACTCTCACATCCATATATGACTACTGGAAAAATCATAGCTTTGTTAGACAGACCTTTGTCGGCAAAGTGGTGCCTTTGCTTTTTAATACTGCTCACATAAAGACATTATGGCCCAAACATTTCACTAACCTTCCTTAGTGGCCCAGTGACTTGGACAGGGAGAAATCCAGCCCATGCATGGTCTTCTGTGCTGGTGAGCCCTTCAGCATTGGTATCATGTCAACAGGCTTTGGGCTTACTGGGTAGCTCAACGTGTAAAGAATCAGCCTACAATGCAGGAGACTCCAGTTTGATTCCTGGGTTGGGCAGTTCTCCTGGAGAAGAGATAGGCTTCCCACTCCAGTATTCTTGGGCTTCCCCAGTGGCTGAGACTATAAAGAATCCACCTGCAATGCAGGAGACCTGGGTTCGATCCCTGGGTTGGAAAGATCCCCTGGAGGAGGGCATGGAGGCCCACTCCAATATTCTTGTCTGGAGAATTCCCAAGGACATAGGAGCCTGGCAGATTACAGTCCATGGGTCGCCAAGAGTTGGACACGACTGAGCAATGAAGCACAGCAACAGGCTTGAGCTCAAAACGCTTCTTCAGAATCTTGGAAGAAGGCCAACAGGCAACCTAGAGTCTCCATAAGGAGCCATGCCATCAGATTTCTGTTGTCAGTGATGCCAAGTGAGGGGGAGGGAGAAAATTTGGAAACATTAGTTGAAGGGCTGTAGCCAGATAGTGAAGAAAGCAAGAGTTCCAAATATGATAAGGGTTGAGAATTTGTGCAAGTTTGACAGCATCCAGTCTAACATACAGGCAGGTAACTAGTTTCTCCTGCGTCAGGAAGGAACTCAACTGAATCTTAACCAAACGACCCAGAATTTGCATGTCCATTAGTTACCTGCAATTTACAAAGAGATACAAACTAGTTCAAAGATGATGAACATATTGCTGTGTCATCATCTTCATCCATCCTAATCTAAACCTCCACATTGAAAGACCCACCTTAACCCAAACTTCAAATTCTCAATTAATATCGGACCTTGACTTTGCCTTTTGGAGACATAGACAGAGCTCTGTCAAGGGAGGCAAGACATAATAAGCAATAAACTCAGATTTGTCTTGTCAACAGTTGCATTAATGGTATACTTGGAGGGATGGCATTTGACAGTTGAGTATCAATCACTGTTGGGTTGGAGAGCTGGGTAGTTTTTGGGTACCAATGATGAAAGGAAGTGGGAATATAAGACAGGGTCAGGTGTTCAGTTGAAACTTCTTCCAGATCTGTGTCTTAATGAGCCTTAGTATTAACAAATTTGAGCCAACCTTCAGCCTGAGAAACAGATAAGCTTTGACATTTCTACAACAGGCAAAATTTACTGAAGGCTTTAAAGCAGTTAAATTCCATTTAGTTAAATCTGTTTTATGCAATGTCATCCTCTATTAAGCATGCTTTGTGAATCTTTTCTATCATGATTATGAAAACAAAATCTCCCATCTGGGATTAATCACAATGTCCAAACAAATAAAATTCTGATTTTAAGTTTAGTAGCCATTTGTGTTTCATTCAATTATGTTTAAAATTAATATAACTTCTCACTAATATTATTTATCATCACCACCACCATCAAAAAAATTCAGGAAAGCAGACTAAATAAAATTTAAAAGGTAAATGTTTTCTGACTCTTTAAGGTTATTGTTGTTATTGTTCAATCACTCAGTCATGTCCGACTCTTTGCAACCCCATGGACTGCAGCACGCCAGGCTTCCCTGTCCATCACCAACTCCCAAAGCTTGCTCAAACTAGGTCCATTAGGTCAGTGATGCCATCCAACCATCTCATCCTCTATCGTCCCCTTCTCCTCCCACCTTCAATCTTTCCCAGCATCAGGGTCTTTTCCAATGAGTCAGTTCTTCGCATCAGGTGGCCAAAGTATTGGAGCTTCAGCTTCAGCATCAGTCCTTCCAATGAATATTCAGGATTGATTTCCTTTAGGATGGACTGGTTTCATCTCCTTGCAGTCCAGGGGAATCTCAAGAGTCTTCTCCAGCACCATAGTTCTAAAGCATCAATTCTTTGGCCATTCAGCCTTTTTCATTGTCTAGCTCTCACATCTGCCTGTATTGTGGTGGAGTCCTGGGTTCAATCCCTGGATTGGGAAGATCCCCTGGAGAACGGAAAAGCTACCCACTCCAGTATTCTAGCCTGGAGATTTCCATGGACTGTACAGCCCATGAGATCCCAAGGAGTCAGACACAACTGAGTGACTTTCACTTTCACATCTGTACATGACCACTGGAAAAACAATAGCTTTGACTAGACAGACCTTTGTCGGCAAAGTGATGTCTCTGCTTTTTAATACGCTGTATAGGTTTGTCATAGTTTTTCTTCCAAGGAGCAAGTGTCTTTTAATTTCATGGCTGCAGTCACTGTCCACAGTGATTTTGAAAACCAAGAAAATAAAATCTGTCACTGCTTCCACTGTTTCCCCATCTATTTGCCATGAAGTGATGGGACCAGATGCCATGATCTTAGTTTTTTGAATATTGAATTTTCAGGTTACAGTAGGTGCTTTAAAAATTAGAATTTGTAAATATAAATACTCCTTAATTTCTGTATCTAGTAAATTCTTTAATGAAGGTTTTTATTACAAATTTTTAAAAAAGGATTTAGTTATTAAAAGGGAAGTTTTACAACCCGTGTGAATAGACCTGTGAGAATAAATGTTAACTAGATAAGGACAGAGATGAAATTCTAATATATGATCATTGGATTTCTGGGTGCCACATTTCTTCATATTCTGGGTTTCTTGGGCTCATGTGTATAAAATGATAGTATTATTACATTATAATTGGAGACTTCCACCCAGTTCAGAGCTGATCTTTTCACAGCTTATGTACTCTTAGGTTAGTTTTATCTAATAGCTTCAGTCAAAACTCAGTTTGCATAGAAATTATTCATGACACAGAGGGAGGAAGAAGAAATTTTTTAAAGGGATAATAGACATATCACTATGTGGCTCTGAAACCAAGGTGTTTTCCAAACATATTATAAACAAGAACTAAAATTGGTCCTTCCTTGGTGTACTGGCAAACTAGGAAATCTTTAGCCATCTCTTTTGTTTCCAATGTCTTGTCAATGTTGTAAAACACACACACACACATGCACTAAAATAATTTTTTTTAAATACAGATACAATAAACATGGCCAGAAACTAAAACCTGCTGTTCAGTTCAGTTCAGTCGCTCAGTCGGGTCCAACTCTTTGAGATCCCACGGATTGTAGCACGCCAGGCCTTCTTTTCCATCACCAACTCCCAGAGTTTACTCAAGCTTGTGTCCATCGAGTCGGTGATGCCATCCAACCATCTCATCCTCTGTCATCCCCTTCCCCTCCTGCCTTCAATCTTTCCCAGCATCAGGGTCTTTTCAAATGAGTCAGCTCTTCGCATCAGGTGGCCAAAGTATTGGAGTTTCAGCTTCAGCATCAGTCCTTCCAATGAGTATTCAGGACCAGAAACCTGCTATAAACAAGCGTGTGTTACTCCCCCTCCTCAGGTGTTAGTTTTCGAACTGGTGACTGTATCTGGGCGGAGGATTAACAATTCACTTAGGGTTTAAAGGCACTGGTGTGACTGAGCTCATTGGAATTACTGATTAACATTTACGAGACTCAGCTTAGCATTGTGCTTGTTGGTAAATGTCAAAGTCCCTCAAAAGGATTTCATGAGTACAATCAGCATTACTAAAGGAAGTTAAACAAATTTGGTTGGTAGTTATTTAAAAACATACTTCAAAGGTACGTGAGACTAGAACAGGCAACATTTCTGGGAAATAATCTTTGGAATATACTTTAAGGAGATTATTCTACCCTGGTGCCTTTGCTTACTCCATTTGCACTGGAGGTGTATTTTCTTTCTTTTTTTCTTTTTTTTTTTTAAATATTATTTTATTAGTTGGAGGCCAATCACTTTACAACATTTCAGTGGGTTTTGTCATACATTGACATGAATCAGCCATATAGTTACAAGTATTCCCCATCCCGTTCCCCCCTCCCACCTCCCTCCCCACCCGACTCCTCAGGGTCCTCCCAGTGCACCAGGCCCGAGCACCTGACTCATGTATCCCACCTGGGCTGGTGGTCCGTTTCACCATAGATAATATACATGCTGTTCTTTCAAAACATCCCACCCTCACGTTCTCCCCCAGAGTTCAAAAGTCTGTTCTGTACTTCTGTGTCTCTTTTTCTGTTTTGCATATAGGGTTATCGCCACCATCTATCTAAATTCCGTATATATGTGTTAGTATACTGTAATGTTCTTTATCTTTCTGGCTTACTTCACTCTGTATAATGGGCTCCAGTTTCATCCATCTCATTAGAACTGATTCAAATGAATTCTTTTTAACGGCTGAGTAATATTCCATGGTGTATATGTACCACAGCTTCCTTATCCATTCATCTGCTGATGGGCATCTGGGTTGCTTCCATGTCCTGGCTATTATAAACAGTGCTGCAATGAACATTGGGGTGCATGTGTCTCTTTCAGATCTGGATTCCTCAGTGTGTATGCCTAGAAGTGGTATTGCTGGGTCATATGGCAGTTCTATTTCCAGTTTTTTAAGAAATCTCCACACTGTTTTCCATAGTGGCTGTACTAGTTTGCATTCCCACCAACAGTGTAAGAGGGTTCCCTTTTCTCCACACCCTCTCCAGCATTTATTGCTTGTAGACTTTTGGATAGCAGCCATCCTGACTGGCGTGTAATGGTACCTCATTGTGGTTTTGATTTGCATTTCTCTGATGATGAGTGATGTTGAGCATCTTTTCATGTGTTTGTTAGCCATCTGTATGTCTTCTTTGGAGAAATGTCTGTTTAGTTCTTTGGCCCATTTTTTGATTGGGTCGTTTATTTTTCTGGAATTGAGCTTCAGGAGTAGCTTGTATATTTTTGAGATTAATCCTTTGTCTGTTTCCTCATTTGTTATTATTTTCTCCCAATCTGAGGGCTGTCTTTTCACCTTACTTACAGTTTCCTTTGTTGTGCAAAAGCTTTTAATTTTCATTAGGTCCCATTTGTTTATTTTTGCTTTTATTTCCAATATTCTGGGAGGTGGGTCATAGAAGATCTTGCTGTGATTTATGTCAGAGATGTTTTGCCTATGTTCTCCTCTAGGAGTTTTATAGTTTCTGGTCTTACATTTAGATCTTTAATCCATTTTGAGTTTATTTTTGTGTATGGTGTTAGAAAGTGTTCTAGTTTCATTCTTTTACAAGTGGTTGACCAGTTTTCCCAGCACCACTTGTTAAAGAGATTGTCTTTTTTCCATTGTATATCCTTGCCTCCTTTGTCAAAGATGAGGTGTCCATATGTTCGTGGATTTATCTCTGGGCTTTCTATTCTATTCCATTGATCTATATTTCTGTCTTTGTGCCAGTACCATACTGTCTTGATGACTGTGGCTTTGTAGTAGAGTCTGAAGTCAGGCAGGTTGATTCCTCCAGTTCCATTCTTCTTTCTCAAGATTACTTTGGCTATTCGAGGTTTTTTGTATTTCCATACAAATTGTGAAATTATTTGTTCTAGTTCTGTGAAAAATACCGTTGGTAACTTGATAGGGATTGCATTGAATCTATAGATTGCTTTGGGTAGAATAGCCATTTTGATAATATTGATTCTTCCAATCCATGAGCACGGTATGTTTCTCCATCTGTTTGTGTCCTCTTTGATTTCTTTCATCAGTGTTTTATAGTTTTCTATGTATAGGTCTTTTGTTTCTTTAGGTAGATATACTCCTAAGTATTTTATTCTTTTTGTTGCAATGGTGAATGGTATTGTTTCCTTAATTCCTCTTTCTGTTTTTTCATTGTTAGTGTATAGGAATGCAAGGGATTTCTGTGTGTTAATTTTATATCCTGCAACTTTACTATATTCATTGATTAGCTCTAATAATTTTCTGGAAGAGTCTTTAGGGTTTTCTATGTAGAGGATCATGTCATCTGCAAACAGCGAGAGTTTCACTTCTTCTTTTCCTATATGGATTCCTTTTATGTCTTTTTCTGCTCTGATTGCTGTGGCCAAAGCTTCCAACACTATGTTGAATAGTAGTGGTGAGAGTGGGCATCCTTGTCTTGTTCCTGATTTCAGAGGAAATGCTTTCAATTTTTCACCATTGAGGGTGATGCTTGCTGTGGGTTTGTCATATATAGCTTTTATTATGTTGAGGTATGTTCCTTCTATTCCTGCTTTCTGGAGAGTTTTAATCATAAATGAGTGTTGAATTTTGTCAAAGGCTTTCTCTGCATCTATCGAGATAATCATATGGTTTTTATCTTTCAATTTGTTAATGTGGTGTATTACGTTGATTGATTTGCGGATATTAAAGAATCCTTGCATTCCTGGGATAAAGCCCACTTGGTCATGGTGTATGATTTTTTTAATATGTTGTTGGATTCTGTTTGCTAGAATTTTGTTAAGGATTTTTGCATCTATGTTCATCAGTGATATTGGCCTGTAGTTTTCTTTTTTTGTGGCATCTTTGTCTGGCTTTGGAATTAGGGTGATGGTGGCCTCATAGAATGAGTTTGGAAGTTTACCTTCTTCTGCAATTTTCTGGAAGAGTTTGAGTAAGATAGGTGTTAGCTCTTCTCTAAATTTTTGGTAGAATTCAGCTGTGAAGCCATCTGGTCCTGGGCTTTTGTTTGCTGGAAGATTTCTGATTACAGTTTCGATTTCCTTGCTTGTGATGACTCTGTTAAGATCTTCTATTTCTTCCTGGTTCAGTTTTGGAAAGTTATACTTTTCTAAGAATTTGTCCATTTCATCCAAGTTGTCCATTTTATTGGCATAGAGCTGCTGGTAGTAGTCTCTTATGATCCTTTGGATTTCAGTGTTGTCTGTTGTGATCTCACCCTTTTCATTTCTTATTTTGTTAATTTGGTTCTTCTCTCTTTGTTTCTTAATGAGTCTTGCTAATGGTTTGTCAATTTTGTTTATTTTTTCAAAAAACCAGCTTTTAGCTTTGTTGATTTTTGCTATGGTCTCTTTAGTTTCTTTCGCATTTATTTCTGCCCTAATTTTTAAGATTTCTTTCCTTCTGCTAACCCTGGGGTTCTTCATTTCTTCCTTCTCTAATTGCTTTAGGTGTAGAGTTAGGTTATTTATTTGGCTTTTTTCTTGTTTCTTGATGTGTGCCTGTAATGCTATGAACCTTCCCCTTAGCACTGCTTTTACAGTGTCCCATAGGTTTTGGGTTGTTGTGTTTTCATTTTCATTTATTTCTATACATACTTTGATTTCTTTTTTGATTTCTTCTATGATTTGTTGGTTATTCAGAAGCGTGTTATTTAGCCTCCATATGTTGGAATTTTTAACAATTTTTTTCCTGTAATTGAGATCTAATCTTACTGCACTGTGGTCAGAAAAGATGACTGGAATGATGTCAATTTTTTTGAATTTTCCAAGACCAGATTTATGGCCCAGGATGTGATCTATTCTGGAGAAGGTTCCGTGTGCACTTGAGAAAAAGGTGAAGTTGATTGTTTTGGGGTGAAATGTCCTATAGATATCAATTAGGTCTAGCTGGTCCATTGTATCATTTAAGGTTTGTGTTTCCTTGTTGATTTTCTGTTTAGTTGATCTATCCATGGTTGTGAGTGGGGTATTAAAGTCTCCCACTATTATTGTGTTACTATTAATTTCCTCTTTCATACTCGTTAGTGTTTGCCGTACATATTGCGGTGCTCCTATGTTGGGTGCATATATATTTATAATTGTTATATCTTCTTCTTGGATTGATCCTTTGATCATTATGTAGTGTCCTTCTTTGTCTCTTTTCACATCCTTTATTTGGAAGTCTATTTTATCTGATATGAGTATTGCGACTCCTGCTTTCTTTTGGTCTCCGTTTGCGTGAAATATTTTTTTCCAGCCCTTCACTTTCAGTCTGTATGTGTCCCTTGTTTTGAGGTGGGTCTCTTGTAGACAGCATATATAGGGGTCTTGTTTTTGTATCCATTCAGCCAATCTTTGTCTTTTGGTTGGGGCATTCAACCCATTTACATTTAAGGTAATTATTGATAGGTGTGGTCCCGTTGTCATTTACTTTGTTGTTTTGGGTTCACGTTTATACAACCTTTCTGCATTTCCTGTCTAGAGAAGATCCTTTAGCATTTGTTGAAGAGCTGGTTTGGTGGTGCTGAATTCTCTCAGCTTTTGCTTGTCTGTAAAGCTTTTGAATTCTCCTTCATATCTGAATGAGATCCTTGCTGGGTACAGTAATCTAGGTTGTAGGTTATTCTCTTTCATTACTTTCAGTATGTCCTGCCATTCCCTTCTGGCCTGGAGGGTTTCTATTGATAGATCAGCTGTTATCCTTATAGGAATCCCTTTGTGTGTTATTTGTTGTTTCTCCCTTGCTGCTTTTAGTATTTGTTCTTTGTGTTTGATCTTTGTTAATTTGATTAATATGTGTCTTGGGGTGTTTCGCCTTGGGTTTATCCTGTTTGGGACTCTCTGGGTTTCTTGGACTTGGGTGGCTATTTCCTTCCCCATTTTAGGGAAGTTCTCAGCTATTATCTCCTCGAGTGTTTTCTCATGGCCTTTCTTTTTGTCTTCTTCTTCTGGGACTCCTATGATTCGAATGTTGGGGCGTTTCACATTGTCCCAGAGGTCCCTGAGGTTGTCCTCATTTCTTTTGATCCTTTTTTCTTTTTTCCTCTCTGCTTCATTTATTTCCACCATTTTATCTTCTACCTCACTTATCCTATCTTCTGTCTCCGTTATTCTACTCTTGGTTCCCTCCAGAGTGTTTTTGATCTCATTCATTGCATTATTCATTTTTAATTGACTCTTTTTTATTTCTTCTAGATCTTTATTAAACATTTCTTGCATCTTTTCAATCTTTGTCTCCAGGCTATTTATCTGTACCTCCATTTTGCTTTCAAGATTTTGGATCATTTTTATTATCATTATTCTAAATTCTTTTTCAGGTAGATTCCCTATCTCCTCCTCTTTTGTTTGACTTGGTGGGCTTTTTTCATGTTCCTTTACCTGTTGGGTATTTCTCTGCCTTTTCATCTTGTTTAGATTGCTGTGTCTGGAGTGGGCTTTCTGTATTCTGCAGGTCTGTGGTTCCTTTTTATTGTGGAGGTTTTACCCAGTGGGTGGGGTTAGACGATTGGCTTGTCAAGGTTTCCTGATTAGCGAAGCTTGCGTCAGTGTTCTGGTATGCGGATCTTAATTTCTTCTCTTTGGATAGAAATGAAGTGCCCAGTAATGAGTTTTGAGATGGGTCTATGTGTTAGGCGTGACCTTGGGCTGTCTGTATGTTGACGTTCAGGGCAATGTTCCTGCGTTGCTGGAGAATTTGCGTGGTATGTCGTGCTCTAAAACTTATTGGCTCTTGGGTGGTGGTTGGTTTCAGTGCAGGTATGGAGGCTTTTGTACGGTCACTTATTACTTAAAGATCCATGTAGTCAGGAGTTTTCTGGTGTTCTCAGGTTTTGTGCTTAAGTCTCCTGCTTCTGGATTTCAGTTTTATTCTTCCTGTAGTCTCAGGACTTCTCCAATTATACAGCACTGATAATAAAACTTCTATGTTAATGGTGGAAAGTTTCTCCCCCGTTAGGGATACCCAGAGAGGTTCACCGAGTTACATGGAGAAGAGGAGAGGGAGGAGGGAGATAGAGATGGGCAGGAGGAGAAAGAGGGGGTCTCAAGAGGAGAGAGACAGATCTACAAAGTTGTCTGATCCCAGAGTGTTCTCCGTAGCCCAGACACCCACAAAGATTCACAGAATTGGATTGGGAAGAGAAGGGGAAAGGAGGAAATAGAGGTGTTCTGAGGTAGAAAACAGAGTCAAGATTGGGAGAGAATAATCAACACACTCGTGAATAAAAATGGGAGCTGAATATTGGATTCTTAAATGTTCACAATTTATATCATATACTGAAAAACAAAAATTAAAAATCTAGAGTAGAGGTTAGACTCTTAAAAATACTATATTAAAAACAAAAACCAAAACACACAAAAGAAATTTTAGAAATATATATGAAGTTTGGTATAAAAATAGGGCTTCTCTTCTTCTTTTTTTTTTTTTTTTCCCTTTCTTCTGTAAGGTTATAGTGGATTGAAAATGAAAATTAAGGCGTAGTAAAAGGAGTGCTAGAGGGCTTTAAAAGAAATAAGAGAAAAAGAAAAAGAAAATAGAAGAGAAGAAGAAAAAAGAACAGAAAAAAAAGAAGAAAAAGAAGAAAAAGAAAAAAAAAGAAAAAAGAAAGAGAAAAAAAATTGTTTTGCCTAATTAAAAAAAATCGTAAAAATCTATGAAAGTTAAGGAGTAATGGGAGAGTAATAAGGAATTTTTAAAGGAAAATAAAAGAGAACCAAGAAAAAAGAAAAAAAAATTTTTTTTT
The DNA here is from genome assembly GCF_963930625.1 of Muntiacus reevesi. Classification (NCBI taxonomy): domain Eukaryota; kingdom Metazoa; phylum Chordata; class Mammalia; order Artiodactyla; family Cervidae; genus Muntiacus; species Muntiacus reevesi. The sequence continues at coordinate 81,480,755 of NC_089254.1, read as the reverse complement.
TTTCCTTACTTAAAAAAAAAAAAAAGAAAAGAAAAAGAAAAAATATATCTAGGAATTTCTCTGGAGCTGTTGCAGTCAGTGTGGGTTCGGCTCAGCTTCAGATAGCTCCTCGTTCCAGCTTACACTTCTCGATATCTACAGGCCCTTCCGGTGTAGTCAGTCGGTGGTTTCTTCAGGGATTTTAATCTGTTGCACCGGTCCCTTCTGAAGCGGTTCCCTTTGTTTATTTGGGTTCTGTTGCCGGTCTCTTCCGCGCCTAATTTCCGCCCTGACACAGGGGGCGGAGGTGGATTCTTATTCAGGTAGCTAGTTCCGTCGCGCTGCGGGGAGGGGCTGTGCGGGGAGGGGCTGTGCCGGGAGGGGCCGGCGCTCCAGGGAGGGGCTTGCGCTCTTTTCTCGGTCTGCGCTGCTCAGGCTCCGGGCTGTTCTGTCTGAAGCGCGCGCCACGTTGCGCGCGGCTCCAGCCCTCGGGCAATTCACAAAAGCGCGGCACACAAAGCTGGGCCCGCGCTCCGGCCCCACGCCGCCCGAGCGGCCCAGGCAGCCAGGCGCTTGACGGGCGCTCTCTCCCCGGGTGCGGCGCGTCTTCTGCCCTGCGCGGTCCGAGTCTCAGTCCCCGCCGGCGCCAGTCGGGCGTGCGCGCCCTCTGCCCTCCGTGTCCCCAGCCCCAGTTCCCGCCCGCGCCGGTCGGGCGCCCGCGCCCTCCGTCTCGCCGCGACCCTCCCGGCGGACTTCGGCCGCCCAGAATCTCGGTCCCTTTGTTCTGCGAACGGCCGGCAGTGTGTTCGGGCCGGTTAATTTTCTCTCTCTCTTGCTGTCCCACAGTTCAAGCTGGCAACTCACAGAAGCTCCCTCCGATTGTCCTCAGGGCACTCAGGCCCGGACCCTGCCCCAAGTAATGCCGCCCGCTCCTCTCCGTTCCGCCCCCACTTGCTGGTTGCGGATGCGGGTGTCTGGGGTACTTTTCTGCTGGGAGTTGCTTTTAGGCTCGTAATCTGTGGGTTTTATTTATTCTATCCCTCCCAGTCAGATTCAAACTCTTGAGATTCCAACACTTCCCCCAGGCCCGCCAGTGCGAGGGTTTCCCGGTGTCTGGGAACGTCCTCTATTAAGTCCCTTCCCGGGACGGATCTCCGTCCTTAGCTCTTTTGTTTCGCTTTTTATCTTTTATATTTTGTCCTACCTCCTTTCGAAGACAATGGGCTGCTTTTCTGGGTGCCTGATGACCTCAGCTAGCGATCAGAAGTTGTTTTGTGAAGTTTGCTCTGCGTTCAGTTATTTTTTTGATGAATTTCTAGGAGAGAAAGTGGTCTCTCCGTCCTACTCCTCCGCCATCTTGGCTCCTCCCCTCTTTCTGTTTTATTTACCTCTTCTGTTGTTGCTCTTTAGTCACTAAGTCGTTATTTACCTTCACATGATTTATACTCATATATGCACAATGGCTTCCCTGATGGCTCAGCAGTAAAGAATCGCCTGCGATGCAGAAGATGCATGAGATCCGGGTTCAGTCCCTGGGTCGGGAAGATCCCCTGGAGAAGGACATGGTAACCGACTCTAGTATTCTTGCCGGGAGAATCCCATGAACAGAGGAGTCTAGCGGGTTACAGCCCATAGGGTCTGAAGCAGCTGAATACACATGGATGTGTGCGTAGCCATTCATTCAGAAAAACATTTCTGAGTGTCTCCTAGGCTGCTGGCACTCTGTTGGGTGCTGGAAACTTAGAGTTAATTATAGAGACCTGTTTCCGCCCTCACAGAAGCTTCCAGTCTAGAGAAGGACCCAATTACAACAGACTCTGGTAAAATAAGATAAAATGGGGAAAGTCCAGTGTGATTTGGCAGCCTCCAGGAGGGGCACCAAACAACTCTGAGAATGGAGAAAGAAGTCAGAAACAATTCCTGGAAAATGTAGCCAATAAAATGAAAAGGTAAGTAGGAAAAAGCCATGTCAAGGAGGGAAGAAAGGCAGCAAAGATTTTCACATGCCCTCCAGGGATGTGACTGAATCAATCAAACCTCGATTATGGGCACTTTCAGAGAAAAATCTCTGCCTTATTTATGTAAACTTTCAAGGATTGGCATTTAATACATGCACCATAAATGTCTGATGAAAGAAATAAAGGGAAAGATGCAGAGAGTTATAGTGTAACCAGAAAGTAGACACAACCTGCTGGTGGATGAGATTTTTTGATACCCCTGTACAAGTGATCCTAGGAGGTTAAGTAAGGTAACAAAAGTTTATTCTATCAGGTCAAGGATGCCAACAAAAGAGGTAAAGAGACCTCTCAAGGGTTTTGTGTTCCATTTGAAAGGTGTAAACCATGACTCAAGTGAGAGCTGTTTCTTATAGTCAGTTGGCACATGATGCAAGAGTAGATCAACATGAGAATTAGACAGAAGTGTGTGAACCAAAGTGTGGATGAAAGACTTCCCTGGCGGTCCAGAGGTTGCACTTCCAATGCAAGGGGAGCAGGTTTAATTCCTAGCTGGGGAACTAAGATCCCATACATGGTGTAGCATGGCCAAGAAAGTATAAACCAAGCAAGATGTGGATGGAAAGAGTAAAAATCAGGAAAGAGTAAAAATCAATAGGTTAAAAAAGTGCAAAAAGAAAACACAAAAGTCTCTGAGTAAGAAGTTAAACTGGGAATAAAAAGATAAACAAGTGGAAACGAGCAAAATACAACGCAACAGGAAATAAGGTTCAATATCCATTCCAAGTCAAACTCATGAGAACAAATACAAAGAGAAAAACCTCCCAGACTTTTGGGACTATGTTATCAAATACCTAAAGTCAGTGGACCAGAAAAATATACACATCATTTATTATGACAGGAAAAAGAGTTCCTATATTATGGAATCAAACGTTTGTCAGGCAAATAGATACTGATCATTTTTGGAAAATATTGCCCTGCTTTTTCTCCTTCAGAAGGGATTTTTTTCTAACATGTATTTATGGCATTTGTTTAACCACAAGGAAACAGTCAAATTATTTTGTTTATAACCTCAAACCCCAAAACTTGTTCAGAACAGAAATATGAACTAGAAAAAAATTACATGGTAAATCAAACCCTCATTTTGGGGCTGGGACACTGTGCAAAGTGGTTTATAATTTGTTCTTTGCAGTGTAAAGGAGAACCCCAAGATATTGGCAGATGAAGAAAACTTTTTTTTTCTTTTAAAATTATCTTTTAGTATACATGAGAGACATTTCCCCATTCTATAAAAATGTAGAAGAAAAACGACCTTTGAGAAAGTGGTAATTTTTAAGTATAAAAATATATTACTTAAGAAAAATGAAAATCAAAATTACGCTGAGATACTACTACCTCTCTCCCGTCAGATGAGCCAAGAGAGTTTGAGAAACCCACTCCATTAGTGAAGCTACAGGAAAACATCAGTGAAGATGGTGGCACTGCAGAAGATCACAACCACTAGGGAGGGAAATTTGACAGCATCTAATAAAAGTGCACATGCAGTTACCTTTTGACTCAACCAACACAACTTCCAGGAAACTGCTCCAAATATACATTCCAAAACATAAAACTACAAATGAAGCAGAAGTAAGGAACTAAGAAAGAGTAGAATTCAATGAAACAAAATAATAGAGAAAAATCAATGAAACCAAAAGCTGGTTCTTTGAAAAGATCAATATAACTGATAAACTAGAAGTGAAAAAATGAACAAAAAGAGAGGGAGAGAGGAAAAAATGAAGAATATCAACAAGGAAGGAATAAGGCAGCATTCTACAGATTGTATAGAAATTTTTAAAAAGAGCAAATAAGATAACAAAAAGCAGAAAGATGACAAATGCCTTTATGTTAATAAATTTTACAACTTAGATGGAACGAACAAACTTTTTGAAAAACCATTTTTTAAAGAAATAAATTTGTAATTATTGGCCTCCAAGTCCCCCTGACTTTACCACTGAATTATATCAACCATTTAGGAAGAAATAATACCAAGTTTACACAGACTCTAACAAAATAGGGGGAGAAAAACTGCTTTCCAGTTCATATGATAGCATAAAAGCATAACCTTGATACTAAAACTTTATAAGAATCCTACAGAGAAGGTAATTAAAGATCAATATTGCTCATAAACATAGACATAATATTTTTAAAATATATTATTAAAAAACTCATTAATTTATGAAAAAGATAATATGTATGACTGGGATGTAAAGCAAGATCAGTTTAATATTCAAAATTAATTAGCACATTAACTAACTAAATGAGAAATTTGCTATGTTTATTTCAAAAAAGTATTTGACAAAATTTAATATCAGTTCATGATTTTTAAAACTCTCAGCAAACTCTAGAAAGAAATTTTCTCAGTGTATTCAAAGGCATCTTTAAACAAAAAATCAAACCCCCAAAACTATGAAAAATTTTCATACCTGATCATCAAAGGATAAACACTTCCTCTTTAAGATGGGAAACAAGGAAGGGATGACCACTCTCCCCACTCATATTCAGCATTACTCTGAGATATTCTTCAGGGTATGAGTGCAGGGCTCTTTAGCCCCCTAGAGTACTTCCATAGCGCGTCCAGCCTACTACCCCAGTCAGACTCCTGTCTGCGGAAACTTCGGCCACTATTCATTGAGAACATCTATATCCAGCCCGTGCTGTGGAACAGTAAGGCTTCAGGGGACTGTGTGTACTGTACTACTTCTCCATGTTTAAGTTATCCCTGGTAAAACCTATATTACATCTATGCCGCATAATTCTAGTATTTATAGTGTATGTGATCCCTTTGCATGTATATTGAATACAACTTGAAATTTATCCATATAGGTTTTGTCTACACACATTCTAAAAGAATAGACTAGGAAATGGCAACCCACCCCAGTGGAAAATTCCATGGACGGAGGAGCCTGGCAGGCTACAGTCCAAGGGCTTGCAGAGTCAGACACAACTGCACACAGCACAGCAGCAGCAGCGTTCTAAAAGACATTTGTGAAAAGTTATTACATGATTATTTTTAGTAATTGCAAAATATTGAAAACAATCTAACTGCCCAGTAAGAGAATAGTGGTAAAATAAATCCCATATATCCGGAAAAGAGAGGGCTAAACAGTCACAAAAATGACTGAAGAAACTCATTATATAATAAAGTATATTGATCTCCAAAGTACAGGGCTAAGTGAAAGGGCATTGCAAAAAAAAAAAAAAATATGTATCATACAAGAGGAAGTGAGAAAGAGATAGAAAGACAGATAGATAAATAGATATGGATTTAGTTGAATCTCTATAGCCTATTTCTGTAAGGATACACACACACAAAGATGGTCAGTATTAGTTAATTGTAGAGAGGGCAATTTATTGGCAGGGTAACAATAGAAGAGAGATTTTTTACTGTAGCTGCCTTCTCTTCCTTTAGAATGTCGAACTGTCAAGATGTAGTAGGCAACCCCAAACTAAATCCAATTTAAATTTAAGAAATTAAAAAAAAAACCTCCCTAGTATGCATCATAGTAATATGTCATTCTTTAGCCAACACATGAAGTGTCTCCTCCTACTACACGTAAGACAGGTTGAGATGTGAAAATGGGAGTAGAAGCTAGATGAAGAGATATAATAGTGCAGAGAAATAGCATGAGAATGAAATGCTATGTGCCAAGTTCCAGGACATTGTAGAGACAACCTGCAGTGTGTGGGAGCCAGACTTGAAGTCTCTCCTATGAAAGGTTGATCCAAATAGACACACCCTTCTCAGCACTGCCGCTGCCAGGCCATCCTCCAGCTCAGCAGCAACGCTGTGTAAACACGGCTGTCTCTCACTCCTCCCTGGCCTGACCTCATTTTATCTGATACTTGAAAATCCTTCTCCATGCAGTCAAAGCTAGCAAAGAAGATAAAGCAGGATTTGGAGGGAGATGAATAATCGACGGAAGAGGAGGGGGAAAAAGTACTATGATCAAATCTGGGAACCTCACCACCAAATTTTAACATAATTTACATGAGAAAATTTATTTTTAGTTCCTACACCACCAGCATTTATATAAAACACTTTGCTTGGCAATGGATTTTTTTTTTTTTTTTTGGATTTGACACCAAAAGCAAAAGCAATGAAACAAAATAAACAAGTGGGACTGCATCAAACTAAAAAGCTTTTGCACAGCAAAGGAATCCATCAGCAAAATGAAAAACCAATGTTTGGAATGGGAGAGAATATTTGTAAATCACACATCCCGTTAAGGAGTTAATAAGCAAAATATATAAGGAACTCAACAGCACTATGGAACACAGTATGGGGTTTCTACAAGAAATTCAAAATAGAACTACCATATGATCCAGCAATCCCGCTTCTGTGTGTGTATTCAAAAGAAAGGAAATCACTACCTTAAAGAGATATCTGTACTTCCATGTATTCATTGCAGCATTATTCACAATAGCCAAGGTGTAGAAACAACCTAAATACCTGTAAGCAGATAAATGAAGAAAATTTAAAACAGAATATTATTCAACCTTTAAAAAGAAGGAAATTCTGCCATGAATGAACATGGAGGGCATTATGCTAAGTGAAATAAGCCAGACAGAAAAAGACAAATGCTGTATGATATCACGTATATGTAGAATCTAAAAACAAAAATCAGAAAGTAAAATAGTGGTTTCCATAGCTTGGGGCTAGGGGAAATGGGAAGAATTTGTGAAAAATGTGCAAACTTACACTTAAATGCCTAAGTTTTAAGTATTTAATGTACAGCTTGTAGCTCAGTTGGTAAAGAATCTGCCTGCAGTACAGGAGACCTGGGTTTAATCCCTGGGTTGGGAAGATCCCTGGAGAAGCAGAGAATTGGCTTTGTCGTTTTCTCTATAGATGTGGATCCTGGTAAGCATTCAAGTGGAGAATGCAATGGCACCCCACTCCAGTACTCTTGCCTGGAAAATCCCATGGACAGAGGAGCCTGGTAGGCTGCAGTCCATGGGGTCGCAAAGAGTCGGGCACGACTGAGCAACTAATGCAACGTATAACGCATTCCCACAAAAAACAACACACACACACACACACACAAAATAGGTAGCAGTATGAGATGATGGATATATTAAGTGGGTTTGATTGTAGAAATCCTTTCACAAATTATTAATATGTTGTTGTTGTTGTTGTTCAGTTGCTAAGTCGTGTCCGACTCTGTGCGACCCCATGGACTGCAGCACACCAGGCTCCTCTGTCCTCCACTATCTCCCAGAGTTTGCTCAGACTCGTGCCCATTGAGTTGGTGATACTAAATCGTCACATTGTACACTTTAAATATATTACTGTTTTGTTAATTATACTGCAATAAAACTGGGAGGGGAAACACTTGGACAGACAACTTGATTGTAAACGAAGGACCTTTGTATTTCCACATGTAAACATGAAGTCTAAAGGTCATCACAGCAAATGAAAGGAAACAGCAAGTATCAGCAAATTTAGACCCCATTAGTAAGAATTCACTTATTTCTTGAAACTAAATCTTACACTGAAAATCATTTGGTCACAGATAATGCTGGTCAGTTTACGAAGATTGGCAGAAGCAGAAGATATGTTAGCATAGACCTTAAGGGACAGTGGAAAATTCATAAGAGTTTCAAGTTGGCAACTTTAAGTAATTTTTTTTCCCTCATATATCACTGTCACAAAAAAATGTGAACCAGATGGTACTGCTTGGCTATTTATAATTTGTGTTGAAACTTGTTAAAGACAGTTTGGATCATGATTGAGAAATCTTATCACCTCTTAAATGAAACATACCACAGGGTTTTTCTTAGAAGGTGTTAGGAAGGCAGCTGGTGATTATAGTCAATGTTTCTTCTTTCTACAGATGATAAATCTAAAATCACCAATGGCCTTCTGGATATAAGCAAATATACACAGAAAATCAAAGACAAAATTGGGAGATATTGAATAAACAGATGTCTATTGAATAGGTAGGTGTTCCTTGGGTCCCTGACATATAATAGATGATGATGGTAGATAGACAGGGGTTTAGATGCATATAAATATGTATTTTACTTCAATGTATCTTTTCCCTTGAATGAATTGTAGATGTCATCAGAGCTGTTCAAGAACTGTTTGCTGTTCCTGCCCTTCTGGACACTGGAAATTTACACTTCTTTGCTCCTTTGCCTTTGGGTGAGGCTATGTGACTACTTCTAGCCAGTGAACTGTGAACAGATGTGCAGGGTGATACTTCTGCGCAAGTACACCCAAGTGACAATGTGTGTATGTGTTAGTCTCTCAGTTGTGTCCAATGCTTTGCGACCCCATGGACTGAAGCTCACCAGGCTCCTCTGTCCATAGGATTCTCCAGGCAAGAATACTGGAGTGTGTAACCATTCCCTTCTCTAGGGGATCTTCCTAACCCAGGGATCGAACCCAGGCCTCCTGCAGTGCAGGCAGATTCTTTACCATCTGAGCCACCAGGGAAGCCCTAAGTGACGATGCCAGACATCAAAAAGACTTTTCTTCCTCTTGTTACGCTAACCAGCCGTCATTAAACCCATGGTTTCTCCTGCAGCTTTGGGCTTTAAACAAAGTTGGCAATAAGCAAAGTCCTGTTACCAACCTGTGATAGGTTTTTATTAAGAAAAATATCAGAAACTAAGATAGCACAGCTTCATTTGGTGCTGCTACATGTATGTCATAGAAAATTTTTTTGAATTATTTCATTCTGAATTTAACATCCTTATTTTCCTCTCTTGTGGTAATCCTAATCAACCTCCTAAAATCATTTTCTAACTTTCTGATGTTTGTTCCCTATTTCTTTTGCCTATTTCTTTTTTCTTTACCTTCTGGAAGTTTCCTCCTTTTGTGAGATAGTAATAATGCCACAGTCCTTATGTTAACATTAATTCTAGTAGCTTCTATGTTTTTGCAATCAGAAGAACTTAACTAAGAGAGTTATTTTTTAAAATAGTGAATATTCCCTGGTTTTTATTTATTTGTTTTTAATTTTCTGCAGCATGTGGATTTTGGTTCTTTGACCAGGAATCAAACCTACACCACCTACATTGGAAGGCAGAGTCTTAACTACTGGACTGCCAGGGAAGTCTCTAAGAGAGTTATTTCTATGAGGCAGCTATAGCATTGCAGATATTTGCCGGAAGTATCTCTTTGGTTTGTTGTTTTTTATCCTGCTTCATGTAGAGAAAGAAATGTTTTCTCTAGGAATAGACTTTGTCCTTTCTTCCTTTTCCATTAATAAATCATTGGCTGCTGCTTTATTGCTTACTGACTTCAGTATGACCTGCTCCAGTCGGGATGGGCCTGTGTTAAGATAACATTAAGTGCTGTATAAATTAGACCCCAAACATTAAATGACTCAAATATATTAGTTTATTTTCCCCTCAGGAAAAAGTCTAAAATGTCTGGTTAACAGGCATTTCCTCCATATTTAGAAATTCAAGGACTAAGCCTTTTTCCTATGTTAGTGAAAGTCTCTCAGTTGTATACATACTGACATTTTGTGACCCATGGATTATACAGTTCATGGAATTCTCCAGACAAGAATACTGGAGTGGGTTAGCCTTTGCCTTCTCCAGGGGATCTTCCTATCCTAGGGATCGAACCCCAGTCTCCTGCATTGCAGGCAGATTCTTTATCAGCTGAGCCACAAGGAAACCCTTTCTTATGTTAAGGGTTCCTATTCTCTAGATCCTCATTCTCATCTACATCCAGCTGGCAAAACAGGAAAGGATAAAGGAAGCATAGTTTGCTCATAAAAGCCTTGACCAGGAAAGGAACGACATCACTTATGCTGATGTTGCATTACTACCAGGACAATTATAACTATAAGAAACACTGGATAATGTAGTGCGACTATGTGACAGGGAATACATGTAAGAGGATTTTGGGTAAATAGCTGGCCCAGCAGTGTAGAGAGAGAGTCATAAGGCCCAGTGAGGCCACGAGCACGAAAGAGGCCTGATTTCAGAATCTAAGGGATTAAAATGCTGCTTCCATGCAACTGTGCAGTAGAAAAAAGCATTAAATAATAAAAACTCAGGATGCTTGCTTGGAGCTGAATCATTTTATGTAACTGATCATAAAGACATGGCTTCGTATACTGTAGTAGGTTGGCACCTGCAGGCTAATACAAATTCATAGATCTTTTGGGCTATGGTGTTGACAATATCTCCCTTGCTTGGGAAAGGTTAGGAAACTTTAGCTGGGGAGAATCCCAACATATGTGGATTCTGGTTCTCTTTATCATCTTTCTCTGACAAATAAACTGCACTCCACAGAAGTATCTGAAATAACACTTTTGTCCTGAAACAAAAGTGGAGAATTGCCTTGCAGTCAACCATTTGTTAACTGCGAAAGTATCAATGAAATGTGAGGACAGAATAAAGATGTTTTCATATACACAGCATTTCAAAACTTTTTATTTGATGTTTGTGTAAAATAAAATCAGAAAAGTGTGATGCTAATACTCAGTACACATTTTCTCATGGCTTGTCAATTTTTTAATTAAAGGCAAGATAGTCTAGTGAGGGCTTCTCCGGTGGCAAGAATACTAGAGTGGGTTGCCATTTCCTTCTCAAAGGGATCTTCCAGACCCACTGATTGAACCTGCGTCTCTTCCATTGGCAGGCAGATTCTTAACCAATGAGCCACCAGGGAAGCCCTTCTTTATCCCTGTGTCTGTTTATATACAAGCACTGTGCTGTAGGGTAGACGATTTACTATGTGACCTACGATTATTGCACCAGAAACCATTATCTCCCAAAATACGTTTCTTGCGGTTAGTTAAATGTGCCTTTTGACTAATGTCCTCTCCAATGCAATCAATGTAACAACTGATATAAGCCACCTCCAAGATATCTGGGGCAGTAACCATCAGGCTGATCCTGAAATCAGTATTTCCAGGATGACATAGCTCGCTTTAGTCTGGGTCTTCAATGACTGTATAGAGAAAAAGATTACCCTACTGAACTAAACAAGCTCCCAGGACTGGTGAGACAGAAACGAATGGTGTTTGGCTACTGATATTTTGTGGTCTTTTACAGAAACCTACTCTAATCAATATGCCAAATGAACCTATCATCCTGAATCTCAGTATCCATATCTATAAAACAAGAGGGTTGGACCCAATTACTTCTAATGTTGCTTTTTACAAACATGTGCTATGATCCTTAAACTTAGCTTAGGAAAGGCATTCTATAAATATTAATGTGTTCCAAACTGTAGGGAGCTACACATTAAATAGAATACTTACATTCCAGATATTAGGAGGGGAAAGTAGAAAAACAGGTGTAAGTTTAAAAAAAAAAGGTGAATCCAAGAGACCCAAGAGACAAGGAAAGGATTTGGGCAAGAGGGAAGGGAGGGGAGAAAGAGATTACACAGCAGATCCAGAATAACCAGAATGCTGTTTGGCCTTGAAGGCTGAGGGCTGTGCTTCTCAAAACAAACAGAGGGAGCCTTGTACCCACAAAGAACAAGACAGTGTAATGTGATCACTTGACTGAGGAGAGAAGCAGGGTTAATTGAGAGGGGAAAAAGACTTAAGGAGAGTCAGACAAGAAAAACCCATGTTCAGGAAGAGTGAAATTAGAAACCCAGTTAGAACCACTGGAACCTAAGAATGGCCACTCTGAGTCAGACCAGGGGATCCGGCAGCCCACTTTTCTTTTGCCATCATTGACCTCAAACATGTGCCTTCTTTGCCTTTTCTGGTTTTATTACACTCTTTTAAAAGTGCAGCAACAAAATGTGCAAAAAAAAAAAAAAAAAAGTAGATACCAAACTCCATAAGAACATAAGCAGTGGTTTTACAGAAAGCTGAAATGATGGTTCCAAGTTTGTTTCAGAAAGCATTTGCTCTATCTCAAATGGACTCAGAGATGGAGTGAGTGAGAATGTTAACCAAGTACAGATGATGGCAGTAATGACGGGAGGTATCAGAGGGTAAGCTAAAAGCAGAGGATCTTCCCAAAGTCAGACAAAGGACCAAGGTCTAGAACCAATCATTTAAGGTGCAATAATAAAACATATAACTTTTTTCGAGTGCTACCATACGCTAGCCACTGTGTCAGGGATTTCTCATGTGCTATTTCATATCTTCCTCCCAAATAACTTTATCCCCACTTCATAGACTTGAAAACTAAACTGTGGAATAGCTAGAGCAATAAGTGGGTTGCAATTTCCAATACAGTCTGTCTTATTCCAGTATCTACATGGATTACCTACATTAGATTGGTAAGCAAAATAAGTACTGAAGGGTAAATAGCAAATAGCATCTTTATGAGAATCAGAAAGAGTCAAAGACTGAATCTAAAGATAAACTTTCAAAGGTAAGTTGGTAAGTTTCTTCCTTTGTTCTAGACCCAGTCTAACCAGTTTATAATAGTTTCGAGACTGGATTCATGCCTTTCCTTCTCACTCCAGGGACCTTCAGCCTTCTCACAGGTCGCCTCCTACCACTCACACCACCCAAGACAACCAATCAACTAACCACTTAATAATCGATTAAATTTTCTCAACAATTTGAACTAAGAGACAAAAGCTGTCATTGGTTGAGAGCAAGTACTTGAGCTGAAAAATCCTGTGGTGTCTGGGCAGCTATAATGACTATAGACAAGATGAGCAACTCAATGACACATATGTGAAGTATATTCTTAAAATACAAGAAGAATGGAATAATGGAGAATGAGAAGAGAAGGTAGAGAGGAGAGAACTCAGTGGCCCCTAAGAGTCTGAATATGCCCTCAGATCTCCACTTTCCATTGTTCATCTCCAGTGTCATGAATGTCTAGCTCTCCCTTCTGCCTTTAGAAGTTCTGGGATTCCCCAGGTCCAGAAACTAATTGTTGAATAAATGGAAGTATGTGCACTCTTCAACATTAGAAGACTCAATAGCGTAAAGATTTCAGTTAATCTCACATTGATTTATAGACAATATGATCTCGATCAACAGCTCAACAGTTTTTCGCTTGATTGTTATTTATAGAAGTGAACAAACTGGTTCTAAAGTATATATGGAAATCTGAACACCTGGAATATCTAAAATCATATGAATAAAGATGGAGCACTAATGCTAACAGCTATCAGTACTTAATATAAAGAGATGGTAATTAAGAGAGTGGTGTTGGCATAAGATGAACTTGAATTTGAGCAAAATCTGGGAGATAGTGGAGGACAGGGGAGCTTGGCATGCTACAGTCCATGGGGTCGCAAAGAGTTTGCATGACTTAGCCACTGAACAACAACAACAGTGAAATAAAGAAAACATAATAAATCAAGGAAACAGAATAGAGGCTCCAGAAATATACAAACACACAACAGACATTAATTTATAATAAAGGCTATTGTACAGAGTTGCTCTATACTGTTTATTTCCCCCCAGCCCCATATGCTCATGTTGAGACCTAACCCCAGTGTAATTGTGTTAAGAGGTACAGTCTTCAAAGAGGGTGATTAAGTCGTAAGTGTAGAGCCCTCATGAATAAGATTTGTACTCTTTAAAGGCAACCCCAGAGAACTGCCTGCCCTGCTCCTCAGTTACTGCCACAGAGGGTCCCAGAGCACACTTACAGATTTCCTTTCCACCACCTCAACCTCTCTCTGGACCTTTACTTATTCTTTTATTCTCAGCTATCGGGGGGAAAAAAGCACACGTCTCCACCCCATTTCAAGATGAGAATGAGCCCCTTCACTAGCTCTCCATATTCTGTCCTTCCACCCTCTTCTCATCATTTCCAGAATGTTTCCCATCTAACGTCACATTTCACTGGCTTTCCTTTCTTGCTCTATCAAATCAACCCCCTTCCATTTAAAACAAAACAAAAATAAGCTCCTGAATTTTAAAAATTATAATTACTCCTCAAGGCGGAGTCCCCATATTCTTGTTAAACCAGACTCATCACCTCCAATTTGCCACTTGTCACAGCAACTCTTTCTGCTTCTTAATACAGAAAACCTCGTCTTCATCCATTACCCAAGTAATCCTCTCTTCTCCCTCTTTATTTCACTCTTCTTTGCAAGAAGAAACTCTACTGACCTTCGCCTACTTCTTTCAATTCTCACCTTCTTCAGCTTTGACTCATTTAAACAATTCTCTTCCTACATTTCTGAATGGTATTTCTCACAATGCTTACTGGTTGCTGTTCTACCCACCTGTTAAGTGTAAGCTTTCCCAATTATTGATCAGTTTCTTCTTTCTGAGCTATTTTATTCACTCTTTCAGCTTTCACACTCACCTCTAACCAGAATGATGCTAACATCTCCAATTTCAGAACTCTGCTCCTGTCTGAGCATCAGACTTAAACGTCCAACTGCGGCTGGACACCTCCATATACATGACATAGTCAGACTCTCTACCATCTCTCCAAAATGAATTTCCCTTAGTATTCCCAGTGATCTGGCCCTAATCTAATCTCTCCTGACTCACACTATCTTCCTTTCTCTTTTCCAGTGACGTGGAACCACGCACTGCCTGTCTCTCTGGCTTCACACACATTGCTACAACCCTGCAGCATCCGTTTCTCCTCATTTGCTTCTTATGAACACCCCATCAATCTTTCAAGGCCTAACTAATGTCACTTTCTCCGTGAATTACTTCAAAATTTTCCGGTTTAAATTAAACGCTCACATAAAGGAAAGGTTTATGTTCTCACTGGATTTTTACAGCTTTTAACATATACTGCTCCATATTTTATAGTTTTATACATTTTATTAGGGCATAATTGACATACAACATATGAGTTTCAGGTGTACAATAAAATGATTTCAATATTTGTATATGCTGGAAATGATCACTGCAATAATTCCAGTTAACATCTGTCATCATATATGTTACAGAATTTTTTTCTTGTGATGAGAACTGTTAAAATTTGCTGTTTAAGCAACTTTCAAGTATACAATACAGTATGAATACTAGAGTGGGTTGCCATTTCCTTCTCCAGGAGATCTTCCCAACCCAGGGATTGAACCTGGTTCTCCCACATTATAGGCAGATGCTTTAGCATCTTAGCCACCAGGGAAGTCATTATTAACTATAGTCGTTCTAGTTGAGTTGAGAAACCATTAGAGGATTCTGAACAAGGGGATCACGGGATCTATTATTCATACACATCTAAATCATTCTGGCTGTAGTGTTGAGAGTAAAGTGTGAGAAAGGGTACAGACAGAGAAAACTTAGGAAATACTGAGCAGTCCTGCAGAAAGAACATAGGAGATGGTAAGAAGAGGTCAGCTACAGAGCTTTTGTTTTTTGACTATACCAGGTGACATGCAGGATCTTAGTTTCTAGACCAGGGATCGAACCCATGCCTACTGTGGTGGAAGCTCAGAGTGCTAATCACTGGACTGCTAAGAATTCCCCTGGAACTCATTTTGAAGTGAGCATTCTTAAGCCTTGATAGTGTATTAAATGTAGGCATGGGGAGGGGGGGCGGGGAAGGTAATCAAGTGTGAATCCTCCATTTCTGTGTTGAGAAACTGGATAGAAGATAATAAGTTGGGGAAGGCTAGGGGAAAGCACAAATTTTTCATTAGAAAGTAGGGCAAAAGAGTTCTGTGTTTGATACACTAAGTTTTGGACATGTTAGACATTTTTAATCCTCACAAAAGTCTTACAAAATAGATGATATCATTATCTTATTTTACAAGCAAAAATGCTGGATGTTTAGAAATATATTGTCATCCTAAAAGTGAAGCTGGAATTCCTTCTCAGGTTTTTTTTAATGAAGTGTTTCAAAGACACCCCATTGCTTCTCTATGAGGCATCCAATACAGGTCAGGATCAAGGCAGAAACAACTCAATTTGGGTCCTTCACATCATTGAACATCAGCTATTTAAAAGATGCTTCTGTAAAATAAATTATGTTGGAATTTTTAGGTGTTTAAACTCATATATAATTATTGTTTAAAGTGAAATTAACTTCCTATGCCTTGGGAAATATATTCCTCCTGAGAAACATCCTTCCATATGCTTGACAAAGGAGGTAAATTTGGATAGTGAGTGGAGTGCCTTTCATCTTTATATATAAGTACTTGAGAAGTGCTCCATTGTTTTACTTCTGCTTCCAAGGAAAATCTCAACTGTTCTGTTGGTGATCAAGAATAAAAGAATGAAAACAGACAAACAGCCTTTGCAAACATATGAATCATAAAAGTAAAAGCTTGCTTAGTTATCTCCCTGTTATCTTTAAAATTCATTTTTACCATGATCATCATAAAAGCTGTGGCTTTATTAATAATTAAGTGACTGTGATAAAAAATGGGGCCTAAGTAAATGCCACACTTTTTAAAAACATACATTCGTGTATTACTAAAAGCTTTCATGAATCAAATAATAACCTTCCTAATTCTAATAGCTGGATTCTCCCTATTCATTAGTCCTGTGAAACATTTATTATGGTCTTGACCTACAGCCTAATTTTCCATTGTACTCAAAGAGCCTCCATTTGTGTTAATTGGTGTGTGTGAGTAACCAGAATAACCCCTTCATTGTCAAACTTTCTAATAGTTGATATTTTGTTCCACAGAAATAACCATGTTTCTATGAGAATAATTATTATTTCAGTTGATCCAGTCTGCCTTCTTTTTCTCAAAAGCTATTAAGCTGAATATAGAGCTTTGATCTTTTCCAGTATTCTGCTTCCGTGAACCTTGCATGGAGAAAAATGACTCTTGTAAACAACAACCCTGGGGAGATGAAGTGTATATGGTGTAATTCCCACTCAACTATTGTCTATACTCTTGGAGACATGTTTTCTTATACAACTGGGCCTACGGTTCAGTCCAGTATGGTGATTAGGACAGTGATAAAGGATAAAGGCCCTGGGGTCCCACTGCCTAGGTTCAGACCTACCTCTTACCCGCTCTCTGAGTCTGGTCTTCATCTGCAAGGCAAGAATAATACTTATCCTTTACTATTGTATAGTATCCTAAACAATTCATAGATTGTTTGAAAATTTAGCTAGTAAATGTACATTGCACAATTCCTAGCATATATATGAAACTAAGTATTTTTTTCCCCGTTTGTTTCTCCAGTGTGACAACAAATAGGTGGCATGTGTTTCATTTCTCTTTTACTAAGTTTTCTTTTTCTCCTTTCATCCATCAATGGAAAACAAAAATCAGAGTTCATGGTCTAGTTGTAGAAATGAATAAATACAAGTTAAGGTTAATAAGGACCTATGAATCAGTAGCAACATATCTCAAAACTCTAGAAACGTATGAACTGCACTTGAAGATTTTTTAGAGATAATAAATGTAAGAGTTGTTACTCATAGAATGGTTGACACATAATAAAAGATAACATTTGAGTAGTAAACACTGTACATTCTCAACTGAATGACTTCTGCTTAATTATGTATTCAATTGCACTCACCTCACACACTAACAAAGTAATGCTCAAAATTCTCCAAGCCAGACTTCAACAGTACGTGAACTGTGAACTTCCATATGTTCAAGCTAGATTTAGAAAAGACAGACGAACCAGAGATCAAATTGCCAACATCCATTGGATCATCAAAAAAGGAAGAAAGTTCCAGAAAAACCATCTATTTCTGCTTTATTGACTATGCCAAAGACTTTGACTGTGTGGATCACAATAAACTGTGGAAAACCTGAAAGAGATGGGGATGCCAGACCACCTGACCTGCCTCCTGAGAAATCTGTGTGCAGGTCAGGAAGCAACAGTTAGAACTGGACATGGAACAACAGACTGGTTCCAAATAGGAAAAGGAGTAACTGAAGGCTATATATTGTCACCCTGCTTATTTAACTTATATGCAGAGTACATCAAGAGAAACGCTGGGCTGGAAGGAGCACAAGCTGGAATGAAGATTGCTGGGAGAAATATCAATAACCTCAGATATGCAGATGACACCACCCTTATGGCAGAAAGTGAAGAACTAAAGAGCCTCTTGATGAAAGTGAAAGAGAGTGAAATAGTTGGCTTAAAACTCAACATTCAGAAAACTAAGATCCTGGCATCTGGTCCCATCACTTCATGGCAAATAGATGGGGAAACAATGGAAACAGTGACAGACTTTATTTTTTGGGCTCCAGAATCACTGCAGATGGTAATTGCAGCCATGAAATTAAATGACACTTGCTCCTTGGAAGAAAAGTTATGACCAACCGAGACAGCATATTAAAAAGCAGACATTACTTTGCCAACAAAGGTCCATCTAGTCAAAGCTATGGTTTTTCCAGTAGTCATGTAAGGATGTAAGAGTTGGACTATAAAGAAAGCTGAGCACCGAAGAATTGATGCTTTTGAACTGTGGTGTTGGAGAAGACTCTTGAGCGTCCCTTGGACTTTGAGGAGATTCAACCTTTCCATCATAAAGGAAATCGGTCCTGAATATTCCTTGGAAGGACTGATGCTGAAGCTGAAGCTCCAGTACTTTGGCCACCTGATGCGAAGAGCTGACTCATTAGAAAAGACCCTGATGATGGGAAAGATTGAAGGCAGGAGGAGAAGGGGATGACAGAGGATGAGATGGCTGGATGGCATCACTGACTCAATGGACATGAATTTGAGTAAACTCTGGGAATTGGTTATGGTGAGGCCTGATGTGCTGCAGTCCATGGGGTTGCAAAGAGTCAAACACGACTGAGCGACTGAACTGAACTGAACAGTATATTTTGTATATTGGGGGCAAAAAGCAAACTTTCACATTTTTAAGTCCCCAAGAGAAATAAAGTGACAGTAGTAAGTGCTTTAAATGTTAAACTAGTTTGTTTACATTTTCTCTTTTCTGCTGGGAAACTGATAGGCAACACAACTATATGTATCGCTTTCTGGGCATGAACTGAATGATGAGTGTATAGAGATCAAACACTGACAGGTTTTGCATAGTGATGTGAAGTTTCACTGATCATGACTGGCATCTGTTATTTATGTAGTGACTTGTGAGCCAGGAGCAAAGTCTGTAACTTATGTAATTACTCAGTAAATATATTGTGGAAACTATAATTTGAACAATGGTGGTATTGAGGTACTTGGTGTCATTAACTCAGGTAACTGCAATTCATGTGTGTTGAAATGGTGCAAAGTGAGGATTCCATATACACATATATGTACATATATATATGTGAAAGGACCTGTTTCCAGAATCCAAATTTGCTTTGTTCTGAAACTGATAGAGAGAAAAGCAATTTAATAAAGTGTAGGTGCAGAAAATATAAATCTAGCCAAATGATAACTGGATAAAAGAGCCAGGAAGATAAGAAAGTAGAAATGAGGGTAAAGAAGAAATTTACTTCCTATCTCAACAAGGAGTTGGAATATTCTTAGATTCTGCATTCCTCAGCTAAAAAGCAATGTATGGACCCAAGGACAAGGAAGGACAGAGTGAGTCATTAGAAGACTGCATGAAGATTCTGCTTGATTTTCATTCAAATAAGCTTTGTCTCTAGAGATACGTTCAGGTGAACACCCAAGCTGTGTATGGGGGTGGGTAGGGGAGTGAAGTCAGCTGGCCTTTGCTGCCCAGGAGAGTAATTGGTACACTTGCCATGTCTGATAGTGTGACCTGGGAAATCCACACGTGCTCTTAGAGCAAAAGGAGGGCTCTGAGCAGGCTGATAACGTTTTATCAGGGAAAGGAGCAGCGTATCTTATATCACCTTCAAACTGCAAACGTGGCCACTGAACTCCACTCAGCCCCAGCCAGACAGCCCCACTCCCACTCCGCGGGGTCTTGCTTCATTGGCCCTGCTAGCCAGTTCAGCCTTCCAGGCTCATATCAGGCACAGAGTTTCTCACATTCGCTTCATTCACCTTTGCCAACAAGAAGAGTTGGGCCCCTACATTCAGCTGGAGAGTCAACTTTGCTTTCCTCATTGGTGAAGAAGAGTTTTACCCCCAAGTCACTTCCTAGATCCAGCTCCAGACAGATCAGATCAGCCATTTCCCTTTCCCTAGAGAGGACAAGGACTTCCCAGGTGGCGCAGTGGTAAAGAATCCACCTGTTAATACAGGAGGAACAAGAGATGTGTGTTTGATCCCTGGGTTGGGGAAGATCCCCTGGAGGAGGAAAAGGAAACCCACTCCAGTATTCTTGCCTGGAAAATTCCATGGACAGAGAAGCCTGGCAAGCCATAGTCCATGGGGTTGCAAAGAGTCAGATATAACCGAGCAACTGCGCCCGCGTGCACACACATACACCCACACACATACACACAGACACACAGAGGACGCTGTTCGTCCAGCACCACCAGGGTATGCCCCCTCCCACGATTACTTTCCATTTCCCATCCATCAGTTAGATGTCCCCACATATATCTGCTGTTTCTTACTTAGAGTTTTTCATCACAAACTGTAAAATGTATTTAGTTCTTATTTCAGAGCATGGAGTCAGTTATTCTCACTTACTTTCCTTTATTTTCACATGTTTTCAGAATCTTACAAGTGTTATCCCTAGACCTTGAGTGAGGAGGGCGCCCATTTAACAATTACAATATGGAATTGTTTTAAGTGCTGCAAGTAAGGAAGCGAGTCTGAGCTTGTTGGCAATCCCTACAGAAGTTTATTCCATACAAGGCTTATTTCTGTGTACCTGTAATTAGTGTCTTTTCCTTGCCTGTAAATTTAGACATAGGATTTCTTGAAATAAGTTTTTTGTATCTCCAAAAAACTAAGTGACTGATACTTGGGTAACACGCTTGATTAGGAATCAGGGTCTTAACTGTGAGAAAAATACAAAATTTTCTTATATACAAGACAATGAAAGAGGTCTTCTTTGGAAGTGCCATGTCAATCTTCATTTGTCACTGTAGTATACTTCCCTTGTTATTTTAGTCACTAAATCATGTCTGACTCTTGGCAACCCTGTGGACTGTAGCCCACTAGGCTCCTCTATTCATGGGATTTACCAGGCAAGAATTCTGGAATGGATTTCTTCCTCCGGGGATCTTTCCAACCTAGGGATCAAACCCCCGTCTCCTGTGCTGGCAGGCAGATTCTTTACCACTGAACCACCAGGGGTGCCCAATAGACTTCCCTACAGAATAGTAAAAAAATGTCCATTGAGAGACTTGAAATCAGGTGACCAGCTACATAAGGCAGGGCAGTTAGGTCATGGAATTCTAAACATGGAGGGGCCTTTATTTAGTAAAATATGATACTATTAGGCAAAGATAAATAAAGAAAGAATACTGTTCAAGATAGCTCAAGCAGTAGCTACAACCTCAGGCTTCAGGACAAGCAGACACATTTCCCTCTGGGACTTATGCAATTCAAAATTCTGTCAACATCCAAGTTCCTCAGACTTCAGTTGATCTTATGCCAACATTCTCATAGATCTATTTTACATAAGAAACCCCAAAAGTGTTTACCAAATATACCGCTATTCTAACTCCACCCCATAGAGATTCTAAATCAATTGGTTTAAGTTACTCTTATTCTAAGAAGCCTTGGCCTACCGTAAAACACGACAATATTTCTAACGCCTAGAGAAGGAACATTACTGCTCCTGTTTAAAGTATAATTAAGAAGAATGCTAAGTGACAAACATCTTTTATAGTTAGTGATAGGATATGTGTGTTTCGGACTTGCTTTCATTTTGAATATAATCTACAGCAGTGGTTCTCTAACTTTGTTCTGCCTCAGATTTACCTGCAAGCCTTGTGAAAATAGGTTGCTGGCCCTTAACCCAGTCTCTTCTTTCATGAGTCTGAGATGGGTACTGGAAATTTGCATTGCTAACAAATACCAAGAGTTACTGATGTTGCTTCTCTGGGTACCACATTTGGAGCACCACTGATCTGTAAGATATGCTTGTTTTGGTTTACCTGTTGACTTCCTGGTAAAGACAATCTAAAAATGAAGATGACTACACATACTAATTGAATGCCTAATATATGCTGATTTTACTTTAGATATTTGTGATATTCTGAGGAATCAGTCAAACACTGACTACAACAGTTTGATATAAATAAGTAACAGAGATGTGACCAAGAACCATGCCATATGTACATGACTATGGGTCGGGAAGATCCCCTGGAGAAGGAAATGGCCACCCACTCCAGTACTCTCGCCTGGAGAATCCCATGGACAGAGGAGCCTGGTGGTCTACAGTCCACAGGGTCGCAAAGAGTCGGACACAACTGAGCGACTATACCTACACTTACTTTACACTGCATGTAACTGAATCTTAAAAGAACAATGACATTCAAGGACATTCAAGGGAGCAAAGCCTACCTCATAAAGATGTTGTAATTAGCCCTCCAGGCTCCTCTTTCTATGGGGATTCTCAGGCAAGAATATTGGAGTGGGTTACTATGCCCTCCTCCAGGGGATCTTCCCAACTGGGGTTCAAACCCAGGTCTCCTGCATTGCAGGCAGATTCTTTACCATCTGAGCCACTGGGGAAGTGCTGTAAATGATTAATTATTTGCAATATATTGAAATAACATCTAGTCCACAGTAAGTGCTATTTGTGTTCATTTAATGATTTTTGACAAAATATATAATTTAATCCTAATGACACTACCATGTGGGTGCTGTTATTAGGTCTGTTTTAAAGATGAGAAAACTGAAGCACAGAGGGGTTAAGTGACTTCCCCAAAGTCACAAATTAAGTGGTGGAACCGCCTCTGTGCACTCATGAAGTCTGACTTTAGAATCTGTTTTTTAATCTCAGTGTTATATTGTTTCTTGAGATAAGTGATTTGGCGAAGACAGAGTTCATAATACATACTATATTAAATATACTTAGAGCATATAACTCAACTGCAAGTCAGTCACTTTAAAAACATTAGCAGTAGGTCCACATTTCCTTCAGACCAATGAGGAAATTAGGCCATTACAACTATTCTTTTCAGAACTGAGACCACTGGAAGAGAGGCAGCATAGTTTTATAGGGAGAACATTTGCTTTAAAGTCTGACAGCCCTACTCCACTCTGCATCTGCAGGCAAGTTATATAAATTCTCTGCGGCTATTCGATCATCTGTAAAGTATTGGTGGCAGTACCAACCTCACGGCATTGTTTTGCAGATTAAATGGCGTGCTGTCTGTAAAGTCACTATGACAATCCCATGCATAGGTGGATATCAAATAATATGAGTTCCTTCCTCCTCTAAAAATTATATACTAGAATATTTCTACTTATGAAAATACAATAATACTTCCCACAACAATGTCCTTCTCATAAGGAAAAAGCACATGTAGCCTATTCATAAACACAGTGAACCACCAAATGTGAGGCTTGACCTAAGAGCATAATGTTCTGTTGATGGTTTCAATGGGCTCCTGCCTTAACCCAGTGGTTGAAGCTCTCCTGAGTAGAAGGCAAAGGAGAATCTTTCTTCCGTGTCTACTTAAGAGACAGAAGTGAGAACTTCACTGAACTGTTTGCCTTTATCTCTCCACTTACACTGTTGAAAATTTCAGTATCCTCCTCCTTCTAATATCATTTTTAACCATAATTTTGATTGTCAGCTATCATTTATTAGAGCACTTAGATTTCATCCCTAGAGAATATAGAACAATAGCTTTTTATTTTGAAACATCACTGGGCAAATGGATAGAAAACTGGATGTGGGAAAGTCAAAAGTGATAAAAAGTGAGCAATTGTATGTACTATAATTTAAATATGTCAGCAAATCTTACCTTTACTGCCCTGATTGTGGAAGTGATCCCATATAGCCAGAATTGGGTTATGTATAACTGTGTATACATATACACATACACATATGCATACTTTCCTCGTATATGTATACATAGATATGGGCTTCCCGGGGGGCACTAGTGGTAGAGAATCCCCCTGCCGGTGCAGGAGACATAAGAGATGTGAGTTTAATCCCTGAGTTGGAAAGATCCTCTGGAGGAGGTTATGGCAATCCACTCCAGTTTTCGTGCCTGGAGAATCCCACGGACAGAGGAGCCTGATGGCTGCAGACCAGAGTCGCAAAGAGTCAGACACGACTGAAGCGATGTAGCGCACATACACAGATATATGTGTGTCCATACACAGACCTTTGTCTTTGAGATTTTTGCCTTACCCAGCTGGTCAAGCAGGTTAATGTCAGACAGGCAGTAAGGAAGGACAAATGGATGTAAAGTGGGAGAGAGCAATAACAATCAAATTCAAATGCATGAGCCAGAACCCAGAGGCACAGGCTGACACCTAGATCGGTTCACATTGGCTTTGGTCTTGGTTTGAGCAGACATTCTGCAGACACCATGTTCTTTTTCAGAGAACTAAACACACGCACCTAGCCCAGGAGAGAGAGAAGCTGACGAAGGATTCGGGAGAAGATGGAACAGTCACAGGCCTGGCTTCCATTCTCCAAATCTCCCAGGAGAATTTCTCTCATGGCCCAGGGTGACCAGAAACGTACAGGAAGGAGAATTCTGGTAAAAGTAGTGCAGCTCAGCCAATGGATCAAGATGAGTTGATACATTATTAAGCTAGAAAGAAATACTGTTATGAATATTGCTGAAAGGTTCATAATCAACTGACATAGTTTAGGAAAGTCTTTTGTTTTTTCCCTCTCTCTCATGAACAAGTCATTTTTCTTTAGCCTGGCTACATATCTTCAGACCTAGCTTCCCATTTGTCATTTTAAAATCGATTTCCATGCTTTATGTTAGTTAGTTTGTATTTTTGTATACGTGAAGTATACAGGGCATAGTTTTCTCAACTACAAAACATCTTGCCAATATAGTTGCATACATTTTCATGTTTTCATAGGTTATTTTTAAAGCTAGTGATTCTCATTATTAAATTAGTTCTTGGAAGTAAATTAGGCAACTTAAAGTGACAAATTACTCTTCCAATTATATCAGGTATTATTTAGTTACTAGGGATCTTTTACCACTGATAGAATCCTGCTACATGCAAAGTAATATCTCTAAACCACAGATTGATGGTTGGACTTCCAAATTCCAGCCTCTTTCTCTACCTGGTGAATTGACCTGGCAATTCAAAAGAAAAGGAAAAGGAATCCTCATGCTCTACCTTCTTCTTTTTCCTGAGTCCCAAACCTCCTTCTCTTTGTCTGGCCCTCACCTCATCCTTATAGTTCACTGCAGCCAAATTTGCCTCTGTATCAAGATATCTTCTTACCCAAAGCCACACAGATCCCCCAACATGCTGTTCTCCCCCACCAAAAAAACCACTCTCCTTTCCTGGTCTTGAGCAAAAATGTATTAATGCTCTAGCATTATAATATCTAAAGCAATAGGTAAGAGTACTAATGTTTCTCATCTCTGTCCTCAAACACTGCTGCCTCCCTGCTACGGAGCCTGCAGCTGAGCCACTGGGGTGGAATATTGCTTCACATCCTTCCAACACTTTCCTTTTAACTTTTTAAACTGTTTGTCAGCTAAATGCTATTCCTTAGGCAAGTAATTAACCCCTTATGGGACTCACAAAGCTGTGAGTTCTTGAAACAATCCTCTGATCTTTCAAGTTTCTAGGTAAATAGTGTAGAATAAACTCCTTTTGTATTTTCAATATATCATAAAACATATTTTTTGGTGTTGCTAATTCATATGGATTTATCTTAAGGTATATTGTGGCATAGCACTTTATTCAAGGTGTCTTAATACTTCCTCCTGTGTTACATGGTGATTTATCTACTTATATGACCTTTTTTTCACTCCAAGTCACATTCCCCTGCACTTTATTTCCAGCGTGTGGCAAAGGATATGTATGTAGTAGTATATGTAGTGTGTAGTACTGATTATGCACTGATACGTAGTAGCCATTTGGGAAAGGACGGTTGGAAAACAAAGGTCGTAAATGACTAAAGTCTTCCACTAAATTGTGTCTAATGTCCATTTCCTTCTTATCCTAGGGGGAAGTCTGAATCAAGAGGGTTGTGAACCCCATCCTCAGTCATCTCTATGAGCCCTACCTTCCCTGGGCTTTCCAGGTGGCTCAGTGGTAAAGAATCCGCCTGCCGATGCAGGATTTAGCGACTGAGCATGAGCATGTACCCTCCCCACACTACAGTGAGAAATGAACGCTGAAACACTCCTCAGCCAAAAGCATCAGCTTCGAAATGCCATCTGCAGGGCCTTGTGACATCCCCACCCTAACATGAAATATCTGTCAGTGTTCCTAGTTGCAATCAACAGATGATGACTGACTGATTAAGCAAAAGGCAGTTTATTCAAAGCATATCCAAAACTCTCAAAATTGCTAGGAAGGCTGGTGAACCAGACTTCAGGCTAATTCTCAGGAACTAAGCCCAAAACCTCACAAGAGAATTGGCCTGATGAAAGAGCCTGCTGTCACTTCTGCTTTCCTTCCCCCTGAGTTCTGGAGGAAACTTGGCAGCCGCCACCCCATCCAGGCTGCTTCTGTGCCAGCCACTCCACCTTGGACCCTCTGGGAAACGGCCCCCGCCACTGCCAAGGCTGAGAGTTTAATACATCTGTTACCACATGCCCGAGCCAAAATGGAAGCTCCTCTCAAGGCCAGAACCTTCCTGTCGGTTCTGATAGACATAGCCTAGGCCCGGTGCCTGCATTTTATCTGCTAGCACGTCTGGGAATTTGAGTTGTGACACAATAAAAAAAGCAGGCCTCATTGCACAGTAATTTACCCAAATACTTCAAAGGAGATGGCTAACTTTTAAAATTACAGTTACTCTTTAGAGACCAGTTCATGCTTGTTCCTCTGACTCATTCATCTCCATTTTCCTTTCAACACTCAGCTTTGAATCTCGGTTTCCTTAACTCTAGGTGAGAGCCTTAGTCAAACTCTTAGAAGGATGCTCACTGGCCAAAATAGCCCAGCTGACCTTTCTCTCTGTAGGATCAAGAGATGAAATTAAGATGGGAACTGTAACCCTATGTCCCTTGCGCTCATGCTCAGCGGTGACCGACACTTTGCGACCCCATGGGCTGTAGTCTGCCAGGTTCCTCTTGTCTATGTGATTCTCCAGGCGAGAATACTGGAGTTGGTTACCATTTCTTCCTGTAGCAGATCTTCTAGGCCCAGGGATCAAACTTGTGCTTCCTGCATCTCCTGCAGGTGAATTCTTTACCACTGAGTTACCTGGAAAGTCCAACCCTATGTCCCTACAGGTACCTAATTTTAGATGACCTGTCTATGGAATCTGTTAATATGGTTGAAATAAATTAGATGCAGCAAAGAGCTGCTCAAAGAAGTAAATGCTGTTATTCTTAGGGAAAATATTATTTGCATTTCTTAAACTGATAATGATTGTGCATATAGTTATAATTTCCTCTTAATTATCCTTAAATTGAAATATAATTGACACAATATTATATTCATTTTAGGTATACAAAATAGTGATTTGATATTTTTGCTAGAGTATATTCCACATCAAGTTGCAGTAAAATATTGACTATGTTGTACTTTCTTATTATGAATAGAATGATAGGATGTGTTTTGGTAATATTAATTTATAAGTGCCATATTGGAGAAAAAATCTTTTCAGAAGTCAAAAGTAGACAAGATTATACTAATGGAAAGTATCTAGTTGATAGTCATTTTTCAATTGGTGTCTTATGTTTTGTTTTAAACTTCAATGAATTTTCTTTTGCCTCCATTTCAACCATACATTTATATGGCCAAACCTCAACTCATCATCTTCTTTCAAAAGTATTTCACTTCCAGGTTCCTAAACTCAAATATTCTTTCTCTGACTGTATCATTCCTTCCCCTTTCTCCTTCTTCTGTTGTATCCACTGAACCTGTTTCCCCATTTCACTGTGACTTACAGGCCCTATTGCTGTATTGTCATTGTTGTTTAGTCGCTGTCATGTTCAACTCTTTTGTGACCCCATGAACTGTAGCCTGCCAGGCTCCTCTGTCCATGAAATTTTCCAGGCAAGAGTACTGGAATGGGTTGCCATTTCCTCCACCAGGGGATCGTCCCAACCCAGGGATCGAACCCACATCTCCGAATCTCCCACATTGCAGACAGATTCTTATACAGCTGAGCTACAGGGGAAGCCCTACAGACCCTATGTGTCTTCCAATTATCCTATTACATCACCTTTTTCTAATTTTACTTGCCATCCAACTGGACCAGAATCCCATGGTCACACCACACTTGTCTCTTTCTCAGCTTCCACACTGAAGTTGCCAAACTTTGCTCTAGTTAGAAAATCATACTAATGAGATTTGTTAAATGTGTGTTCTCTCACTTTGAGTGTCTATGCTGCTCACCCTCATTTATGTTATCACTTTTTGTTAATGTCCTATTTCCCCAAAATGGTTCAAAGAGACAACTCTCATTATACCCTTTCTAGGTCTTCCCTTTGGTATATTACTTAACTTTTACTCAATTGAGCCATCAACAGCATTAAAGTCAAGCTGCCTACCCAGAGATAAAATGCTGAAAATAATGATAAAGTATAAAGTGTGATTATGTAAGATTTTAATATGCTGGTCCCATGGTTATGACTCTGGTTCAGGCTCATATTCAAAGGCATATTTACCATAAAGCAAATAAATCAATCTTTGAGGCCCTTTATTTATACAAATCTCAAAACCCTTGAAGGGATCTGTATTCGTTTTTTATTGATATATAATAAATTACTTTACAATTTATTAACTTAACACAACACACATTTTATCTCATAACATCTTTGATTCAGGAATCCAGATATGGCTTTATCTGGGTCCTCTGATTCAAGGTTTCTCATAAAGCTTATATCAAGGAGTTGGTCAGAGCTGGGATCTCATCCAACAGGAAAAGGACTGATATCCAAACTCATGCTGTTGTTGACAGATTTCAGTTCCTCAAAGTTGGCTGGACCAATAACTTTCTGCTTCTGTTTCTAACTGGCTGTCAGCCAGAAACCACCCTTAGTTCCTTGACACGTGGACCTCCCCAGTATGACAACTTGCTTTACAAAACTAGCAACAAAGAAAGCTTGCTAGCAAGATGGAACTGACTGTCTTATATAACATACATAACTTGATCCCATTACCATTGTCACATTTCGTTGGTTAGAAGCAAATCACTAGGCCAAATTGCACTCAAGGGGAGGAGGTCACAGAGGATTATAATTTCCTGGAGATAAGAATCATTGGATCCATCTCAAAATGTGTCTACCTTAATATTATGTTCAGTGGGTCATATCTTCGATATTTTCATAAAATTTACAAAAATAAGATATGTTAATTGCAATTGGTTAAAACTACTGTTTCTCTCCACTTCTACATCCCTCCCGTCACAAGCCCCCCAGCAGCATCCATAGTCCTGGGAAATGGCACTAGAATGATTACTCATTCACAGGAATCTTATAATATTCATCAGAGAAAATTATTAAGGGTGAGTTGAAGATTCTTTACCATCTGAGCCATCAGGAAAGCCCAAGAATACTGGAGTGGGTAGTCTATCCCTTCTCCAGGGAATCTTTCCAACTCAGGAATCAGACTGGGGTCTCCTACATTGCAGGTGGATTCTTTACCAGCTGAGCTACCAGAGAAGCCCCACTTTCACTAGTATGGTCTGTTAAGTGGTTCATAGTTACTTGCATGTGCAGCTAATTTATTGCTAGTTACTCAGGTATATAAGGGCTTCCCCAATGGCTCAGCAAGTAAAGAATCCACCTGCAATGCAGAAGACATTTTCCCTGGAGGAGAAAATGGTAACACTCCACTATTCCTGTCTGAAAAATCCCATGGACAGATGAGCATGGCAGTCTACAGTCCAAAGTGTCGCAAAGAGTTGGACATGACCAAGTGACTAAATACGCACACACACAGGTAGAGGAATGGCTTCCAGGAATATACTAGTTGCCTACTATACAGACTCAGCCAGCCTTGTGACCCAAAGCAGAGGTCCTATCTTTATATGAACCTGTCTCAGGGTGCCAGCACTGGCAGAATTTAGGGGTTTGAAAAGTATAGAGATTGAAGCTGGCTTCCCTGGAGCCTCAGATGGTAAAGAATCTGCCTGCCAGTGCAGGAGATGCAAGAGACACTGGCCCAATCCCTGAGTTGGGAAAATGCCCTGGAGAAGGAAATGGCAACCCACTTCAGTATTGTTGCCTGGAGAATTCCATGGATAGAAGAGCCTGGCGGGCTACAGTCCATGGGGTTGCAAAGAGTCGGGCAGGACTGAAGAGCTAATACTCTTTCACTTTCAGAGCTTGAAACTAGTGTGGGGGAAATTCAAGATGAGATATATACAGTTAGAAATGAAAGATTTTGTCCTCATCAGTGTCTAGTCAAAACAAGTTCTTTCTTGTCAAGAATATGCCCAATAATGCAGCATATACAATTATAAATGCACCACAGGTTTTTTGTCTTTCCTGATGGCTAATTTGTGAAATATTATTATTAGATGTCCTGTGTTAAAACAATAGCACCAGAGTCTGTGGGCAAAGTTGTATATTTTATGTATTTCATCATATCAGAACACATCTTAGTGTGACATTACCAGTAGTGAAAGTCACTCAGTCATGTCTGACTCTTTGTGACCCCGTGGACTATACAGTCCATGGAGTCCTTCAGGCCAGAATACTGGAGTGGGTAGCCTTTCCCTTCTCCAGGGCATCTTCCCAATGCAGGGATCGAACCCAGGTCTCCTGCATTGCAGGCGGATTCTTTACCAGCTGAGCCACAAGGGAAGCACATTACCAATAGGAAGCTGTAAAATCAGGAGAAACTTTTCTAAATTACAAATAATTTTTAATCATTATGCATCATACTGCAAAAAAGGAAATCTTCCTGTTCTCTCTATGGAAAATTATAATAGTGCTGTCATAGGAAGAAGCCATAAGTGAGTATGCAACCAAAATATATATGTAAGAAAAATAAAATACTGCGAATGTGTCTTGGGTGATTTTTATGATGGGAAGACAGTGAAGATCTTGAAAAATTTTCCAGATTAGAGCAATGGTTTGTCCCACGTTTCTGAAAATCAGTACATTCTTGGTGCTGTTATTCTGAGGGCATGGGTGAAACTGAGAAGCCCCGGAGGGGAGCTCAGTTCTTTCTCCAGGAACAATCCTTCCTTTCTCTGAGATTGTGGTGGCTGGTAGCTGCGTGCACGCTGTCTTGTGCTACTGCAGGCTACTGCATTTGCTTGCACAAATTGTGAAAGTTCTGCTCCCGGGCTTTCCCAGATTAGAGAATTATGAGTTGAATTCTATCCCTCCAAGAGAGAAGTGTTGGAGTCCTAACCCACAGTACTTCAGAATGTAGCTTTATTTTAAAAACAGGGCCTTTACAGAGGTAATCAAGTTAAAAGGAGGTCATTAGGGTAGGTACTAATTCAATATAACTGATGTCCTTATAAAAAGGGGAAATTCAGACGCGGAAAGAGACATGTACAAAAGAAAGACATGCGAAGACAGACAGAAAATGCCATCTCTAAGCAAGGAGTGCCGGAAGCTATGAGAGGCTAGGAGAGAGGTACAACCCTCAGCAGGAGCCATCCTGAACTTCAGTTCTTCAGAACTATGAGATAATAAACCTGTTGTTCAAGCCTCTCAGTTTGCAATACTTTGTGATGGCAGCTCTGGCAAACTAATAAGGGTTTATTTCCATAGAAAAATTTATGCCGAACTAATGTCTCCTGAATATTTACCCAATAGAATTTTTTCAATTTCTTCGGAATTATCTCCATTTAAGCCTAAATGCAAATTCAGAAATACCTCCTAAAGCCTAAACGGTATATGGCCATGAAAAAAAATTACAACTAAAAGATCTCTTGATGTGACCATTTCTTTTTTGGAACTGCCTTAACTTCACCAAGCCAATTTGGCAGGGACTTCCTCCACTGTGCTGCTACCTCTGACAGTATTAACAGGCGGTGTAGCCATTACACCCTTAAGGCAGAATGAATAAAGCCAAAAATGTTCTTGAACTGAGAGGTGAAGAGGAATGTGCCAGGAGCAGAATGTAGTTTTGTATTGAAGTCTCTCAATTCTTGGGCCAATACCTTATTTACTTTATGGATTGAAGAAATCATTGTACATCCTGGATTAGTGAGAAAGGTACTTTAAAATTCATCCAAATGGCTGTTCCCTGTAAAGGTGTGCCTATAAACTAACTTCTGTTCTTTTCACAATGGACAGCCTGAAGGGTGTGTTCTTCCGTCTGGTTTTAAAGGGAGAAGAAGAAGCATACAAATAACTGCATGCCTAGATGTTAATGGGAAAACTGGTGCAATGTAAATAAGTTCTGTAGGTTAATTAGTAGATCATATCAGGGATGATCCCTTGGTTTTAACCATTGTATTATAGTTACATAAGATGTTGGCATCAGGAAAAGCAGGTTGAAGGGTATATAGGAATATTGTGCTATTTTTCAACTTTTGTTTAAGTGTAAAATAAGTTTAAAAGTAATTTAATTATAATTGATTTTGATTGGAGTGTAGTTGCTTTATAATGTGTTAACTTCTACTGTACAGCAAAGTGAATCAGCTATATATATACATATATCTCTTCTTTTTGGAGTTCCTTCCTGTTTAGATCATTGTTGTTTTTTTAACTGTAAGCTTCAAGAGTTCTTTTTTATGGCTCAGAAATGAACCAGAAATTCAACAGATTTAAGGTTGCATAATTTGTTGGGAAAGAAGATAAATGAATGAATGGAACTAGACCTATTGTGTGAAATAAATCAAAGAATTTCATTGTTTACTGGACATGCCTTGGGATATTATCATATAAGCATACGTGTGTGTGTGTGTGTGTATACCAAACTAGTATATATGACTTCTCTGGTGGCTCAGTGGTAAATAATCTTCCTACCAGAACAGGAGATTGGGTTCATACTCTGGGTCAGGAAGATCCTCCCTAGAGGAGGGCATGGCAAGCCACTCCAGTATTCTTGACTGGGAAATCCCATGGACAGAGGAACTTGGTGGGCTGTGGTCCATAGGGTCACAAAAGAGTCAGGTATGACTTAGCAACTAAACAACAACAGCTAGTGTATATACTAGTTAGGGGAAAAAAGTTTTCTCCTCTCCCATAGGCTTAATTGAACCATTTGTGAAAATGAATGTTTGTTTTAAAGGGAAAAATTAATGTTTGTGCACATATTTGCACTTCCGTTTGCTTGTATGTATATGTGTGTAGAAAGATGGACTCCATGAGAGAGGGAGGGAGGGAGGTTGTGAGAGAGACGGGAACTTAAAGAGTTACCTACTATGTTGATTTCCTGTGCCTGCTATAATAAATTTTCACAAATTTGGTGACTTGAAACAACAGAAAAGGTATTCTCTCACAGTTCTGAAGGCCAGACGTATAAAATTCATTTCACTGAACCAAATTAATGTCAGCAGGTCTTTCCATGTCCATGCTCATACTCAGTCATGTCTGACTCTTTGGGACCCCTTGGACTGTAGCCCGCCAGGCTCCTCTGTCCATGGAATTTTCCAGGCAAGAATACTGGAATGGATTGCCATTTCCTCCTCCAGAGGATCTTCCTGACCCAGGGATAGAACCTGCGTTTCCTGCATTTCCTGCACTGCAGGTGGATTTTTTACCACTGAGCCATGGGGGAAACCCTTGTCATCATGTCTTTGCTCCCTCAGAAAGTGCTAGGGGAAAATCTGTTTCTCATCTCTTCCAGCTGTTAAGCATTCCTTGGCTTGTGGCTGCATCATTTTAATCTTTGCCTCTGTTGTCACTTGGCTTTCTCCTCCTCTGTGTATACAATCTCTGCCTTTCTTTTTGTAATGCTTGTGATGGCATTTAGGGCCCACCTGAATAATGAAGGATAACCTCCTAATCTTGCAATCCTTAGTTTAATCACCCCCCAAAATCTTTGCCATATATAATGGATTAAATAATGTCCTAGAAAAATTCTTGTCCACCTGGAATCTTGGAATGGGACTTTATTTGGAAATAGGATCTTAATTACCTTTGTAATTAGAAGAAGAATTAAGATGAGATCATACTGGATTAGGGTGGGCCCTAAATCCAATGAGAGCATCCTTATAAGAAACAGCAAAGGACAAAGAGACACAGGAAAGAAGCCCATGTGAAGATGGAGACAGATATGTTATCACAAACCAAGGAATATCAGGATCCATTAAAGCTGGAAGAGGCAAGGAAGGATTCTTTCCTGGAGCTGTCAGTGAGAGAGTAGAGTCAAGCCAACATTTTGATTGCCATCTTCTGGCTTCCAGACCTGTAAGCCACCTGGTTTATGCTTATTTCTTGAGCAGCCCTAGAAAACTAATACACCGTATAAGGTACCAAGGACAGGTTTCAGGAATTAAGATATAGACTCTATACTCCCTACCATACCTACTGTACCCTCAAAAGGGTAGATATATTCACATATCACATAGGGCAGGTGACCTCACATTGCTCTTGCTTGGTGACAGTAACTGTCCTAGACTTTTTTTTATCAGACTTGTTGAGAAAAAGTGGCAATCAAATGCCCCCTTTGACTCAATTTTTTTTCATTTATTTTTATTAGTTGGAGGGTAATTACTTTACAATATTGTAGTGGTTTTTGCCATACATTGACATGAATCAATTTTGGCTTCTCTTTTTGTTTGCTTTTTCTCCTCCCCTGAGCCTGCCCTATGTAAATTGGGCTAGCCAGGAGGGCTGTTTATTTTACCTGAGGTTCTCACTCCAATCCTCGGATCTTCCTTTGTTTTATTTTCTCGGGCTGTTTCCTTCTTTGTCTTTTAACCACCACCATTCTGCACTCTTTTTTCCTATCCTAACTACCTAGCATTCCCCCCTCAAGAGATGGGAGGCCCAATTCTTTGGATATAGGAGTGTCGAGGTCTCTCTGGCTACATCCTGCTGACCTGGGATGGGAAGGGGCATTGGGCCTCCCTCTCTCTTGCTAGTCTCAAGCCTCGGAGTCCTTATAGTGGTGTCCATCTAAGGGTGAGTGTTATTTTCTGTGGTCGGCTATAGTTTTATGTATCTCTGTTGAACTGGCCCTGCATGTTGTAGCTTGTTGATCTGGGCAGAGACAACATGGGTTAGACAATTGATAATACATGGAACATTCATAAGCAGCATCTGTATGGTGATGACAGGGGCTAGTAGGGGCATTAGCCAATTTCGAATTTCCCATCGCCACGAGGATCCCCCAAAGACAAATTGTAGCCACCTTGAGAACTCTCCAGCTCATTCTTTGAGACCCTGTAGAGTCTGAATTTTTTTCTTGAGAACTGTGAGATTTTCTTTAACTTAGCTGGAGGTATCTATCCAGAAACAACACATCTCAGTCAAGATGGCTCAAGTCCCTCCTTGTTAAGGGATCAGGAGATCTACCTCCTGTCTACTTTGGAGTACAACCCCTGCCAAGCTGTGTTGGCTCTTTAGAGCTATCCTGAGAAATCTTATCACCAGAGACTTGATTTGGGGGGTGTTTGTTAAACTGGCACTCATTTATAGTACTGAATATGTATCTGAGATTTCCCAGGGTCTCACAGGTGTATTGAATGTCCTCTGCTGTTTTCTTCCATGGCTTGACTCATGAGTAGTGAATCATGAGTAGGGGTCATGTCCGGGTACCTTGACTTCTGTGGGGGTAGAAAGTATTACAGGGTAGGAGCCCTTCCATGTGGGCTGGAGTTAAGCCTTTGGAGTTAAGCCATCCTTCCAGACTTGCTGCATCTGTCTTTCTATTGCCTCCCTATATCCTGTCCCCCTCTCTCTCTCCATCAGGTTTTCTAGATGACCCCTATTCAACCTTTCATACCCACATGATCTCTAGGAACGGATTCTGAGGTTCCCTCTGGTTCAGGTCTTTCTCCTATATTCAAAAGCCTGAAGGATCAAAAACTCTCCTAACATTCTAAAGAATCTCCTTCTAACTATCTTTATCTCTCAGGTGGGGAGGGAACCAAGCTTCCCCCACTCCTGAACATCCTAAAGAATTCCCTTCTAACTACTCCTGTTTCTCAGGGTGGGGAAGTACCAAGCTTCCCAGACTCCTGAAATTCCCTTAACCCCTCAGATTCTTCTGATGAGGTAAAGACCTCACTTTCCACCATATGGAGAATGAAATGGCAACCCACTCCAATTTTCTTGCCTGGAGAATCCCATGGACAGAGAAGCCTGGCAGGCTACAGACCATGGGATCGCAAAGAGTCAGACATGAATGAAGCGACTTCACTTTCACTTTCTTTCCTTCCAGAATTTAATTAGGACTTGAATCCCTGGAGCATATACTGGCAGCTCTTAAGAATCTTTTGGGTCCTGGTTGATACCTCACAAGCGTGTATCTTGTTGGAAGTGTGCAATGGCCATGGTATAAGACCGGAGGGTCTGAGCCTCTGATCTAGGAAGAGGTCATTGACATAAACAAAAGGTCTGCCATATAGCATCTCATAAGGACTAAGACCAATCTGTTCCTTAGGGGCAATACAGGTGTGGAGGAGAGCTATTGGTAAAGCCTCCTTCCATCCCAGGGAGGTCTCCTGGGTTATCATTTTTATGCTGATTCTAAGAATTGGTTGGCTCTTTCTACTTTTCCTGAAGACTGAGGCCTCCAGGCACAATGGAGGTAATGAGTAATGCCCAATGCTTTAGAGAACCCTTGGGTGACTTTAGAAATAAATGATGTCCCATTGTCATGTAAT
Source organism: Muntiacus reevesi (assembly GCF_963930625.1). Lineage (NCBI taxonomy): Eukaryota > Metazoa > Chordata > Mammalia > Artiodactyla > Cervidae > Muntiacus > Muntiacus reevesi. The sequence goes on along the minus strand of NC_089254.1, from coordinate 81,444,303 downwards.
GACCTGGACAGACCAAATCTTGGAATGATTTCATAGAGCATTTTTTTTTTACCACCTCCTTAGCCTTCTCAGTCCAGGTAGGAAAGCTTTCAATCCAGCCTGTGAATGTATCTATCATGACTAATAGGTATTTATACCCTTGAGAAACTGGCATCTGGGTGAAGTCCCTCTGCCAGTCCTCTCCTGAGTAGCTCCCATGCTGTTGGGTGGGCTGGGCCAGTTGGGGTCCTCAAGCTTCTTGGGGGTTGTTTAACTGGCAAATGGGACAAGAGGAGACCACTTGCCTTATAGTTATTTTGGAAGCTTGTTCCTCTGAAGGAACTTTTTAGTAATCTTTGGGGGGCTTTTTCCCCTAAATGAGTGGTGGCATGTAAGGAGTTAACCAACTTCCATTGGAGGTTCCAAGGCAGAAAAAGGAGTGCCCTCCTTTTGGAACCACCCCATATGATCTTGAAAGTCCTCACTCATAGCTTTAAGAGTCTTACCTTCAGTATATGAAGGAATTTCTGGCAAATTAGTCTGTGGAACTAAGGTGGCAACCCCTTTTAGGTCATGGTTCTGTAACGCTGCTCTCTTAGCTGCCTGGTCAGCTGCTTGGTTCCCTCGTGCCACTTCTGTGCTCCCTTTTTGGTGTCCTTTAGAGTGGGAGACTGAAACCTCAGGGAGCAGATGGACTGCCTCTAAGAGGCTAAGGATTTGATCGCCATATTTGATTGGGGACCCTCAGGTGGTCAAGTGGCCCCTTTCTTTCCAAATAGCAGCATGTGCATGGAGCACCAGAAAGGCATACTTGGAGTCTATGTAAATGGCTACTCTTTTTCCTTTTCCCAGTTCTAAAGCTCGAGTCAGGGCTATGAGCTCAGCTAATTGGGCTGAAGTACCTGGTGGCAAAGGTTTAGCCTCTATGGTCTCAAGATTGGAGACTACCTCATATCCAGCTCTTCTTTTTCCATCCAAGACAAAGCTGCTTCCATCAGTGTACCAGATTTCCTCAGGGCTGGTCAGCGGATCTTCTGACAATCCCTCTTGGGGTTTTGTCCAGTGGTCCAAGGTTTCTAGGCAAGAGTGAAAGGGGAGAGAGCCCTCGGTGGTAGGTCGGAGGGTAGCTGCGTTAAGAACATCAGAAGGAAATATAGTCAGGCCTGGATTTCCCGTCAGCACTACTTGATATCTGAGGATCCTTTGATCAGACATACATAAATGGCCTCTCCCATTTAGGAGCAGTTTCATTTGGTGGCTGGTAAAAATAGTTAGTTTGCCCCCCAAAGAGAGTTTTAAAGCATCTTCTATCAGGACTGCAATAGCTGCCAAGATTTTGAAGGCAGGGAAAGATCTCTCCCCAGTAAGGGATTAGGACACTCAAGGACCACCAGAAACTGGTGGGAAAATATTTGTCCATCCCAGCAACAAAGAAGCGCTTGGGTGAATCTTTTATAATTGCTTTTCCTGTAGCACCCATAATGGTACAGGTTTGGGAGGAGAAGGCTCTGGAGCAGGTCAGGACAGACACAGGTACACAGGTAGCCCCTGTGTCAACCAAGAAATTCTTGGGCTTACCTGCCACATCCAGTTGCACCCTTGACTCCAGCCTCATGATGGTTATCTTTGACTGGCAGTCTGGCTGGGGCGGGCCACTTCAGTCCTGTTGAACTATCATGAGGGAAGGCTTCATGTTGGACCTTGAGGCTCTTGTGTTCCAAGGGCAGAGTGCCGCCCAATGTCCCTACTGATGGTATTTTTAGTAGGCCATTTTAGGAGACTTGTCACAGTTTGGACACTCTTTGGCCCAGTGTCCCACTTATCTACAGATTAGGCATTTGCCTTGCCTTTAAGGACTCGGGGTCTCCCTTTCCTGGGCCTTGGCCTCCTTCTCCTGTTCTCTGTTTAAAAAGGTATAGGTGGCTGTATGGACCATCTCATCTAAAGACGCAGCAGGTGTCGCTGTTGGTGTAGCTGTTGTAACTTTATCCTGATGTCTGATGCACATTAACACAGGGATTTGTCCTTTAAAATCACCTGTCCCTCATAAGAGTCTAAGTCCATATTGGTAAGCTGTTGGAGAACCTCTTTTAGACTTTCCAGAAATGCAGTGCAGTTCTGGTTAGACTCTTGAGTTTTTGCTGAGACTGGGCACAATCCCACAACTAATAGGCTTCCTGCTATCTCCATGGGTGAACTTCCTTAGGGGTGAGTCTTTCTGAAGCTTATCCTACCCAGTACTGTTGCAACCTGAGAGCTGGGCATCCCCAGATCAGGGTGCAGATCCCCAGGCAGGTTGAGGTGTGACAGCCTCCTGGAGATTGAATGCTGGGTTGGGTCGAGGCAGGTTGGCCTCCCAAGAATTGGGTCCCTGGCAGGTTGAGGCAGGTCGACCTCCTGGGACCTCCAGGCTGGAGTTGGGCGTCCTCAAGGTCGCCAGTGTGGCCAGTACTGGGTAGGGTTAAGGGGATGTAATCTTACCTCTTTGCTGGTTTGTCTGTCATGGATGGGAATAGATATCATGATGTAAAGCAATCCAAGTTTGTGCCCTCAGACTGGGAACCTGGTGAAACAGCTGTAAGCCTTATCCTCTTATTGCTCTGAGGGAATGTAAGTCCCTAACTTCCTCCCCTGCTGCTACTGCTGCTAAGTCACTTCAGTCATGTCTGATTCTGTGCGACCCCATAGACAGCAGCCCACCAGGCTCCCTAGTCCCTGGGATTCTCCAGGCAAGAACACTGGAGTGGGTTGCCATTTCCTTCTCCAATGCATGAAAGTGAAAAGTGAAAGTGAAGTCGCTCAGTCATTTCCGACTCTTAGCGACCTCATGGACTGCAGCCTACCAGGCTCCTCTGTCCATGGGATTCTCCAGGCAAGAGTACTGGAGTGGGGTGCCATTACCTTCTCCAAATTTCCTCCCCTAGCCCTCCATAAGAACAGTTTAAGGTGTTTCCAATGGCAAACATTTAATTGTCATAGACCCACTTTAGGTAATAGCAGAAGTAATGACAAAGGAGTGGGTTATCTGGTCCTGTTAGAGACATTAAGAGTATTTTAATAATAAGCGGGGTGGAGCGATGCTGCATACAAGGGGGCAGGGTCCTGGTTGTAGGAGTTAGTAAATGGCTTAAGAACAAATTGATAAGAGGCAACAGACTAGATGTTCAATAAAAGTAGAGTGGAGATTTGATCCAGGGATATATTTGTAACTTTAGGAGAAGGGTGGTAAGGGTTTGGGCCCAAACAACCTGCAGGGCTAACTCCCAAAGTGGCAAGCATTATCCCCGGAAGCCCAATTGCCCTGAAGGGATGCCATCAAAGATGAACTTCTAGCAGTCTTTGTGTGTCTGTTGTAGGAAACACGGAAGATGAAGGCCTGAATATCTAGAGGGATTGGATATTATACAGTATTTTCCTCCCAAAGGCCAGCTATTTTCTGGTTGTTCCTCCAGAAGATTGTAAAGGCAACATTGTGGGCACAGACGGGGCTCAGGAAAAGAGCATGAAACAGGAGGGGAGGAGGCAAGGCACAACTTTTGAGAGAATGCCCATAACATGAAAGTGAAGTCACTCGGTCGTGTCCAACTCTTTGTGACCCCGTGGACTGTAGCCTACCACGCTCCTCCATCCATGGGATTTTCCAGGCAAGAGTACTGGAGTAGATTGCCGTTTCCTTCTCCAGGGAATCTTCCCAACCCAGGGATTGAACCCGGGTCACTCGCATTGTAGGCAGACGCTATAACATCTGAGCCACCAGGGAAGTCCTAAACCAATTAAAATCAAATGGGTCCAAGATGACAAGTCAAATTCAACTAACCCTTGATCCTCAATCTGTAAGAAAAATGACACACCCAGAGGTACTAGGACAGTTCCAAAGCACTGTCAAAAGACCAAGGAGTGGATGGTTCCCCAATTGTTGGAATGATCCTCCCACTTATTAGCATATGAAACTACTCAGCCCATATAAAACTAACCACACCACATTCCGTGGCCACTGCACTCGCCCTCTTCAATGGCCCACACCCCGTGGTGTGCTTCTCTCTAAATCTGAACAAATCCACCTCTTACCTGTTGCTGTGTCTCTCAGTGAATTATTTCGCAATGAGACATCAAGAACCTGAGTTTCATTAGGTCCTGAAGCCAGACACCATGGGTTTTGGCCGGGCTCAAGTCTTGGGAGAAAGGAGTTGAAGAACTGGAGGAAAAAGCAGTGGGAAAAACGTGCCAAGGAATCCCCTTCATAACCTGCCAGAAAATCTGCTAGATCACCTGACCCGTGCTCACAGTTTTCATTGGTCTGATCCTTGGCACAAAGAAGATTAAGGACAGAAGAACCCCCACCCACTTGGGCAACAGCTACTAGGGCCCTGCAGATAGTGGAGACTTCAGGACACCCTGGGGCACCCACTGCTGCTTGCCTGTTTTCAGGGGTTCAAGGAAACAAGAAACAAGAGATTATAAAGGAATTAAGATTTTATTAGCCATATGTCCTTCCGGCCATAAGAGCAGGGACTTCCTACCCCAACAGGAGGTCTCCTGGAATCTGAGACTGAGCCGCGTGGTCTCTCTGCTGAGTTTGTTTTTGCTGTCCTGGATTGCAGCACGGTGGGCTTCTTGTCACTTCCACTGCACTGGATTTTCTTCGCCTTCAGCTTCCACCACAGGAGCTTTCACTGGTGGGCTTCTGCTGTGCTTGGCCTCTGCCTCATGGGGGCCGAGCTGAGGTTGTTCCAGCCTAGTTAAATCTGAGAAATGGCACCATATCAGGGGAGTGTGTAATTTCCTCGGTTCTGTCTCGCCGCAGCAAAAATTTGAAGCAATGGATGGACCAGTGTTATAGCTCAGTTTTATTTAGAAAGCAAAGGAAAATACATCCTCAAGGCGTGGGAGTGGGCCAACCCAAAAGAGAAGCAAGCCCTTGGTTCAATTTTGGCTCCACTTTTTATATGTTTTTTCTCCTCCCCCTGAGGCTGCCCTATATAAATTGGGCTAGCCAGGAGGGCTGTTTGTTTTACTTGAGGTTCTCACGCCAATCCTCGGATCTTCCTTTGTTTTATTTTCGCAGGCTTTTCCCTTCTTTGTCTTTTAGCCACCACCATTCTGGACTCCTTTTTCCTATTCTAGCTACCTAACAGTATCATAAGACAACTGACCCCCAATTCCAAAGTACTGAAGAGGTGATAATTCAAGGGAAGGAAAATTATTTGAATTACATGTGAATATACACTTACATAAATGATAAGTGAAATATGCCAGGGACAATTAAATAAGAAGACATAATAGCATATGTAATTATGTAATATAAACAGTAAGACTCAGAGGAATTATGGTGGGGGTTGGGGGAGGAATTTTGACTTGAGGCAAGTGGAGAAAATTTATGAAAGAAAAAGAATTTGAAATAGGTCTTCACTCCTGGGTAGCTTCCCTGGTGACTCAGTGGTAAAGAATCCATTTGCAATGCAGGAGATGTGGGTTTGATCCCTAGGTCAGGAAGAGCCCCTGGAGAAGGAAATGGCAACCCATTCCAGTATTCTTGCCTGGAAAATCCCCTGGACAGAGGAGCCTGGCAGGCTACAGTCCATGGGGTTGCAAAAGAGTCAAACATGACCAGGTACTAAACAACAACTTCACTCCTGGATAACAGGGAGACAGGAAACCATTCTGCCATCACTCAGGACACTTGGACTTGAGGACTCCACTCTGAGCCCTCCAGTTTGTTAACCTTGTTGGAGTTTCTGACCCTTGTGCTCTTGCATGTCCTCAGTGAACCAGTCACTCTGGTCTTCCTGTTCTTGCCTCAGCTCAGTTCAGTTGCTCAGTCATGTCTGACTCTTTGTGACCCCATGGAATGCAGCACGTCAGGCCTCCCTGCCCATCACCAATTCCCAGAGCTTATTCAAACTCATGCTCATCTACTCGGTGATGCCATCCAACCATCTCACCCTCTGTCATCCCCTTCCCCTCTTGCCACCACTGACTCATTCCACTCCTCTGACTCTAATCCCATTGTTCTCCCATCATTGCTTTTCACTCTTCTCCTTAGTTGGTTCTCTGCCACATCTCTTAAATAAACATTCCATCCAGGCAGTAGTCTATATACATCTCCCTCTTACCTCCTATATATTAGCCTAATAGCCTTTGAGTTTCAATTCTCCAGATAATAAGCCAACTTCCTTTTCCTTCAGCGGGGAGGGTAGAGATCAGTGTAATTACTTGGTCCCGTGAAGCGCAGGAGCAGCCCTACAGGCAGCCCCAGCTCTCTGTGTAGACTCCCACCCAATCCCTCTGCTTTTAGCTCCTCCTTCCCCCAGTCCCGCATGCCTGCCATCCCAAGTCGGGATTTTCTGGATCTTGTTAGCATGCTTCCTGTGGGTCTTGAAAATGGCAGGTTTCTTTATCATCTATATCAGCAGCCCCTCCTCTCTTCCTTCTATGTCATTTTCCTGTTATTTTAGAAAAGATTTATCAATAAGGAATGTTAGCAGACAGGAAGCTGATTAAAAACTTTGGGCTTCCCCGGTGGCTCGGACAGTAAAGAGTCTGCCTGTTATGCAGGAGGCCCAGGTTCTATCCCTGGGTTGGGAAGATCCCCTGGAGAAGGGAATGGCTACCCACTCCAGTATTGCTGTCTGTAGAATTCTATGGACAGAGGAGCCTGGTGGACTATAGTCCATGGGGTCTCAAAGAGTTGGAAACAACTGAGTGACTAATAAACTTAGGCATTTGTGCTGACTTTTCTTTACTGCTTTGAATTTTGCATTATTTACAAATACATACTTAATTTAAGGTCATGTCTATGAATGGCTTCTCCACTGCATAATAATGCCACCACTGGACTTTCTTTGACCTTTCAAGCATCAGAGTTTACTCCTCTGGGCAATAACGTGTGTCATACTGAAAAGCTCTAATATGTCTAAATTTCCTAGTGCAAAGGTTTCCATATCTTTAAAGGGAAAAATAAAGGAACTAGCACTTATTAACTTGATTGTGCTCCCATCACTCTCTAATTTAGCTCTCACGAAATCTGTTGAGATAGTTTCTGCTATATTATTGAGACTATTTTTGTAGTCCGAGAAGCCAGACTATTTTCTGGTCTGAGAAGCCCCGGACCAGAGGTTAAAGGAAATTTCTTAGTGTCATACAGAGCTAGAGAAGAGTAGTGTAGGGTTCCTTCCAGGACTGACTGCAGAGTTAGCGTTCTCCTACCATATAATCAGTTCACGTGACTCCCTGCCATTGCCAAGGCATGAGTTTGACATATTCTGCCAAAATTGATGGGTTTCATTAAGATTCAAGTGATACGATATGACAGTTATGGTCTCTTCTGAAGTTGTCCTGTAAATCATGGCTTACAAATGGTTTTCTGTATGTCATGTCTATCTTTAAAATTATGCATTTACATCAGAAAGTCAAAACCACATTTCATTTCAAAAACCGCCAGTCAGTTAAATGCATTTTTCTTATTTGTACTTTACTTTTTTAAAAAGTAGTTTTGGACCAAAGCTAAGAACACTGCTTTTTTTCATTTTTCTTTACTTAGATCCCCATCTATCAAAACTCTTAAATACACTACCTAGCACATGTGGAACACAGTGGTATTTACCAACTTTGAGCAAATTTATTTCATTTGTGGTTTTGCTTATTTTGTACATTGTTTTCTAAAGATAATAATAAATTCTTATTTTTTAAAGAGCTTTGGCACTTTGGAGCCAGACAGTCCTGGGTTTGATTTTTCAGCTCTGACACTCAGTAGGCTATGTGAATTTGAAAATATTTCCCAAGTTTACCTCCATATTCTAAGTTGGTGGTTATGATAACTAACTTGTGAGTCTGTAAAGAGGGTTAAAAGAGACAATTTCTTGAAAGGTCATGTGGAGTACATTCTTTAGCAATTATCTCTGCCTGATTAGTACCATGCAAGGAAACAAAAAAAGAGTTTGATTCAGGCTAGTGCAAGTGAGAGGAGTTATTGTAAACTTACCTGTGAAGGAAATAGAGGAAACTTGCAAAATGGGCTTTGCCAGCTTTCTTTTAGGTGATTAACACATAGGCTCTATCTCCAACACCCCATCTCTGCTTCTCTCTGAATTCCTACCTCATTCTTGTCTTTCTGCTAATCTGTTTCCTCTGGTTATTCACAATTTTGCTCCTTGTGACCTCTGCCTGCATGTGGTTTTGACATACCACACTACCAACTCTTTCTTTCAAGCACCCCCTTTTGCTTCTGCTAATAATTGTCAGATTACTTCATTTACTTTTTAATTCAGATTTTTTTTTCAATTAAAAAAATCTTTACTTTTGTTTATTTACTTATTTTTTTGCTATACCAAGTGGCTTGTGGGATCTCAGCTCCCTGACCAAGGATTGAACCCGGGCCCTCAACAGGGATAGCTCGGAGCCTTAACCACTGGACCACCAGCGGTAGTCTCTCAGCTGTGTTGACTCTGTGATCCCATGGATTGTAGCCTGCCAGCCTCCTCTGTTCAAGGAGTTCTCCAGGAAAAAATACTGGAATGGGTAGCCATTCCCTTCTCCAGGGCATCTTTCCCATCCAGGGATCAAACCTGGATATCCTGCCTTACAGGCCAGTTCTTCAGTATCTGAGCCATCTGGAAAGTTCCTTAATTCAGATTTTTAAGATTAGTAGTTCTTTGATTGACTTAGTAGTTCTTTGACTGATTCCATTTATCTTTTCAGTTTTTGACCTAGATTGTAATGGGTAAGTAGATTATAGTAGGTAACTAGCTTAAACAAGGTGAAGAAGGCAATGGCAACCCACTCCAGTGTTCTTGCCTGGAGAATCCCAGGGATGGGGGAGCCTGGTGGGCTGCCGTCTCTGGAGTCACACAGAGTTGGACATGACTGACGCAACTTAGCAGCAGCAGCAGCAGCTTAAACAAGGAAAGAGAGTCAGATGGTCTTCCTGCAAAATGCCATGTAATCTTCTGTAAAAACTAAATGTAGTGGTTGCCTTGGAAGTTATGTGAGTTAGTCAGATAAGTCTTAAAAACTCTAAAACAGCAGTCTGTACCCTACAAGTTTTCGTTTCCTTTTCCTTTTGATTTCATGGACCTTGAATGACAAAATTACTCTGCAGATTCACCATTTGTCCCCTAATCTCATCCCATATTTTTTCTTAGAGGATTGAGTGAAGTTTTCAGAAACAGGAAACAGTAACTGACCAATTGGCCCTGCAGTTAGTTTACCATGTATTCGGGATCTACCAGCATTAGTGCAGGCAGCTGGCAGGATGAAAAATCAATTCACTAAATTTTTGCTGAGTTTCTTTATAAGCTCAGCACAGTATTGGGCATTATGGTAGCTATAAGAATCAGGCCCTGTCTCTAAAGACACCAGGCTTGTTCATTTATAAAGGACCAATTCACAGGAAACAATCTAGAACAATTAATAAGACACCAGTGGGGGAAGCATAAGTAGATTTGAGACTAGATTTGCTCTAGTAGTAAGTTTACCATTAATTGGGCATCTGAGATTACCACTAACTAGGCCACAACTAATTTAAGATGAGGGAATTACGCTAGGTTATTTCTAAAATCCATTTCAAGCCAATAATCCATGTTTCCATTATTTTAAGACCAAAAAAGGAGATTTTTTTCCCCCTATAATTCTCCCCCTTGCCTTGCACCAGCTGAACTTAGACTCCATGCAATACGATTTCTATCATGTAACTCTCTTTCATTGATTGAAATACATCGGAATGGCCTTTGACCCCCCCTTCTACGCTCAGGTTAACCCCCATTGACCACTGAGAGGCAGATCACTCCTTTGTGGAAGCCATGTTTGGTCTTGGCTTGGTGCCTTTCCTTCATGCTTTGAGAAGAGTCTCACACTTTTCAGATATTAGCTAGGTTCATCATAGTTCTAGATGAGATTTAGCCATCCCTTATTCCACAACTAGTGAAAGGTCCAATGGCTTTGATAATAACACTTAAATCACAGCACATCACTGGAAACCTCCATATCTCGAGTTTTCTCACTTATTTTCACTGCTGCTTAAGCCTGGAAAGATCTTAAAAGTAACTTCTTGAATTGTAAGTATACCAAAAATGTTCAGAGTAGTAAGCAGAGTGCCAGACAATTGTGTGTGTGTGTGTGTGTGTGTGTGTGTGTGTACTATATAACATCTAGAATTACCTATTGGAGAAGGAAATGGGAACTCACTCCAGTATTCTTGCCTGAAAAAAGTCCCATGGATAGAGGAACCTGGCAGGCTATAGTCCGTGTGGTTGCAAGAGTCGGACATGACTTAGTGACTAAGCTATGTTACCTGTAATGTATTCAGTTCAGTTCAGTCGCTCAGTCGTGTCCGACTCTTTGCCACCCCATGAACTGCAGCATGCCAGGCCTCTCTGTCCATTACCAACTCCCAGAGTCTCCCCAAACTCATGTCCATTGAGTCAGTGATGCCATCCAACCATCTCATCCTCTGTCATACCCTTCTCCTCCTGCCCTCAATCTTTCCCAGCATTAGGGTCTTTTCAAATGAGTCAGCTCTTCACATCAGCTGATCAAAGTATGGAGTTTCAGCTTCAACATCAGTCCTTCCAATGAACACCCAGGGCTGATCTCCTTTAGGATGGATGGTTGGATCTTCCTGAGTCCAAGGGTCTCTCAAGAGTCTTCTCCAACACCACAGTTCAAAAGCATCAATTCTTTGGTGCTCAGCCTTCTTCATAGTCCAACTCTCACATCCGTAGATGACTACTGGAAAAACCATAGCCTTACCTAGATGAACCTTTGTTGACAAAGTAATGTCTGTTTTTAATATGCTATCTAGATTGGTCATAACTTTCCTTCCAAAGAGTAAGCGTCTTTTAATTTCATGACTGCAATCACCATCTACAGTGATTTTGGAGCCCCCCAAAATAAACTCAGCCATTTTATTTTTATAGAGTTTCCCCATCTATTTGCCATGAAGTGATGGGACCAGATGACATGATCTTAGTTTTCTGAATGTTGAGTTTTAAGCCAACTTTTTCACTCTCCTCTTTCACTTTCTTCAAGAGGTTCTTCAGTTCTCTAATTTCTGCCATAAGGGTGGTGTCATCTGTGCATATCTGAGGTTATTGATATTTCTCCCAGCAATCTTGATTCCAGCTTGTGCTTCATCCAGCCCGCATTTCTATTGATGTAGTGTGATATAAGTTAAATAAGCAGGGTGACAATATACAGCCCTGACATACTCCTTTTCCTATTTGGAACCAGTCTGTTTTTCCATGTCCAGTTCTAACTGTTGCTTCCTGACTTGCATACAGATTTCTCAAGAGGCAGGTCAGGTGGTCTGTTGTTCCCATCTCTTTCAGACTTTTCCACAGTTTATTGTGATCCACACAGTCAAAGGCTTTGGCATATTCAATAAAACAGAAATAGATGTTTTTCTCAAACTCTCTTGCTTTTTCAATGATCCATCGAATGTTGGCAATTTGATCTCTGGTTCCTCTGCCTTTTCTAAAACCAACTTGAACATCTGGCAGTTTATGGTTCATGTATTGCTGAAGCCTGGCTTGAAGACTTTTAAGCATTACTTTACTAGCATGAGAGATGAGTGCAACTGTATGGTAGTTTGAGCATTCTTAGGCATTGCCTTTCCTTGGGATTGGAATGAAAACTGACCTTTTCCAGTCCTGTGGCCACTGCTGAGTTTTCCAAATTTGCTGGCATATTGAGTGCAGCACCTTCACAGCATTATCTTTTAGGATTTGAAATAGCTCAACTGGAATTCCATCACCTCCACTAGCTTTGTTCATAGTGATGCTTCCTAAAGCCCACTTGACTTCACATTCCAGGATGTCTGGCTCTAGGTGAGTGAACACACCACCATGATTATCTGGGTCATGAAGATCTTTTTTGTACAGTTCTTCTGTGTATTCTTGCCACCTCTTCTTAATATCTTCTGCTTCTGTTAGTCCATACCATTTCTGTCCTTTATTGAGCCCATCTTTGCATGAAATGTTCCTTTGGTATTTATAATATTCTTGAAGAGATCTCTAATTTTCCCATTCTATTGTTTTCCTCTATTTCTTTGCATTTTTTGCTGAGGAAGACTTTCTTATGTCTCCTTGCTATTCTTTGGAACTTGGCACTCAAATGGGAATATCTTTCCTTTTCTCCTTTGCTATTCGCTTCTCTTCTTTTCACAGCTATTTGTAAGGCCTCTTCAGACAGCCATTTTGCTTTATTGCATTTCTTTTTCTTGGGGGTGGTCTTGCTCCCTGCTTCCTCTACAATGTCATGAACCTCAGTCCATAGTTCTTAAGGCACTCTGCTTATCAGATCTAGTCCCTTATATCTGTTTCTCACTTCCACTGTATAATCGTAAGGGATTTGATTTAGGTCATACCTGAATAGCCTAGTGGTTTTCCCCACTTTCTTCAATTTCAGTCTGAATTTGGCTATAAGGAGTTCATGACCTGAGCCACAGTCAGCTCCCAGTCTTGTTTTTGCTGGCTGTATAGAGCTTCTCCATCTTTGGCTACAAAGAATATAATCAATCTGATTTTGGTGTTGACCATCTGGTGATGTCCTAGAGTTTTCTCTTGTGTTGTCAGTCTGAATTTGGCTATAAGGAGTTCATGATCTGAGCCACAGTCAGCTCCCAGTCTTGTTTTTGCTGACTGTATAGAGCTTCTCCATCTTTGGCTACAAAGAATATAATCAATCTGATTTTGGTGTTGACCATCTGGTAATGTCCTAGAGTTTTCTCTTGTGTTGTTGGAAGAGGGTGTTTGCTATGACCAGAGCATTCTCTTGGCAGAACTCTATTATCCTTTGCCCTGCTTCATTCTGTACTCCAAGGACAAATTTGCCTGTTACTCCAGGTATTTCTTGACTTCCTACTTTTGCATTCCAGTCCCCTAAAATGAAAAGGACATCTTTTTTGGGTGTTAGTTCTAAACAGTCTTGTAGGTCTTCACAGAACCGTTCAACTTCAGCTTTTTCAGCGTTACTGGTCAGGGCATAGACTTGGATTACCGTGATACTGAATGGTTTGCCTTGGAAACGAACAGAGATCAATCTGTCATTTTTGAGATTGCATCCAGGTGCTGTATTTTAGACTCTTGTTGACTATGATGGCTACTCCATTTCTTCTAAGAGTTTCTTGCTCATGGTAGTAGATATAATGGTCATCTGTATTAAATTCACCCATTCCAGTCCACTTTAGTTTGCTGATTCTTAAAATGTCAGTGTTCATGCTTGCCATCTCCTGTTTGACCACTTCCAATTTGCCTTGATTCATGAAGCTAGCATTCCAGGTTCCTATGCAGTGTTGCTCTTTACAGCATCGGACCTTGCTTCCATCATCAGTCACATTCACAACTGGGTGTTGTTTTTGCTTTGACTCCATCCCTTCATCTTTTTGGAGCTATTTCTCCACTGATTTCCAGTAGCATATTGGGCACCTACCCCCCCCCCTCCCCAACGTATATATATGTGTATATATACAACTTTAAAAAATAAGGTGTTTTGTATATTTTTATATAAGATACTTCCTGTTGCTGCTGCTGCTAAGTTGCTTCAGTTGTGTCTGACTCCCTACGACCCCATAGATGACAGCCCACCAGGCTCCCCTGTCCCTGGGATTCTCCAGGCAAGAGTACTGGAGTGGGTTGCCATTTCCTTCTCCAATGCATGAAAGTAAAAAGTTGAAAGTGAAGTCACTCAGTCCTGTCTGACTCCTAGTGACCCCATGGACTGCAGCTTACCAGGCTTCTCCATCCATGGTAGTTTCCAGGCAAGAGTACTGGAGTGGGTTGCCATTTCCTTCTTCGATAAGATACTTAATTTCTTTGTAATTCTTAGTACAGAAATATGTCCTGTTCCTGGGCCTTTTGCTTATGATTCTCAAACTGTGTGTCATGACATGTTTAAGTCCCATAGTTTTGACAGCTTTTAGTGACAGTTAACTTGAGGCTATTTCCACCTGAGATGACTGAGAATTGAAAAACACAGTCTTCAAGTTTCAAGCATATGAGGCTTAACAGATAAGATATTTTCCCTGGATTGACAAATAATACATTGGTATTATTTCAGTACCACCTGACTCCGATTGACTGGTGGTTTATGTTTGTAATCACATCTTTTCAGAAAAGGGAAATTTACGTGACTTCCTTCTTCCTTCCTACACTTAATTCCATGAGAGGAAGAATTTGCCAGTTTTCTGTTTCTCTATTTGTTCTAATGCTCAATTGGGTGGAAGACAAGAATAGGTGTCAATAATCACTAATATCAGATTAAAGGAATTAAAAGTCAAAGCAGCTAGGATCCTAAGGAATATCATAGAACTAAAGGAAAGCACAGGCTGCCTGTCAAGTGATGAAGACTCCTTGGGCCTTAAAACAAGAGGGAAAGGCATCACCCAAGTGTAGGATTACCAGCCTTCAAGAAAGTGGAAAAAGAGACGTGTGTATTTTTTTTTACTCTCAAATGGCTCATGAAGTTGATATAGGTTTTATTCTGAGGATCATTTCACTTTTTCAGTTAGCAGAGCTTCGGAGAAAACTGAAAACCAGTAGCAGAAAGGTAAGTGAATACTTTAGACAACGGCCTACAGAGGAAATTAGATGTTATCTCTGTCAGAATGAAGTGTTAACACTGGTAGAAGTAGATATAAGATGCTCAGATCATCACATAAGATGCTAATTAAGGAGGACACTGGGCATGTCTGCAATGAAAGGGCTATATCATTAGTATTCTCTTCTCTCTTCATCCTCATCACCCACCCCCTCATCCATTCCCACCACAGTGCAAGGGATTGTATATAGAACACAACCCAGGAAACCACAGGAAGCAAAAGCTAATTGGCATGCATTTTCCTTTACACAAGATAACTAATAGAAAAAAAAGAACTGGTTGGTTTGTTTCAAAAGGTTTGACCTGGAGTACTATTTTATGCCATTAAAAGTCTGACACTTTGCCTTGCTGATCTCAAACCACTGGTGCTGCTACAGGGGGTACTACCATAGGCCCCTGGAGTATCTTTGTAGAAGGGCAGCCCTGTTCTCTGTGAAGGAACTTCACAATGCAACACTAAATTTTCTCATATTATCTGCCAGGTCTTCTGTATTTAAATTCATTTGGGGTTCTCTGCATGAGGTTCTTTCAGCACAGTTTCTGGCAAACTCTTGACCTAAAGCAGAAAATAAAATTCAGTGTCTTTTAGGTTGGTTTTTCTTTTTCTTTTCTTTTTTTTTTTTTTTTGCTTGTTTGTTTAAAGTCTGTTGAATTTGTTACAACATTGCTTCTGTTTTTATGTTTTGGTTTTTTGTCTAGGAGGCTTGTGGGATCTCAGCTCCCCCACCAGGGATCAAACCCACACCCCCTGCATTGGAAGGTGAAGCCCTAACCACTGGACCACGAGGGAAGTCCCTGTTTCTTAGTTTTAAAGAAAGGCCCTCTCCCAATCTGGCATCACTCAGGCCCACACAGAACCGGAGGCAGGGGAGGAGTTGGAATCATTCCAACCATCACAGAGCCCCTGATTCCTAGCCCATAAGGTAGGATATTGCAGCCTCACCCTCTGGGTTTCAAAATCAGGTATAAAAAGAAGCATATCTAATCTAAATCTAGAGAATTATAAGAGGCTTACCAACACTGTGTTATTTCCTTCAATATCTTCCTTGAATTTTATCATTTACCTCTTTCATCGTGCCTGCTTATTTATCTCTCTGGTTCCACTCACCTCTTCTCATCAGCTATTATCCGGTAATCCCGCTAGTCATTTTACTGGTAAAAAGGTGTCCTAGTTTACTTGGATTGAATGGGAGCATAAGGTACTCAGATTGTAGATTGCTTCCAAAAAGAACTTTGCTTTTTAACTGACCTAAATATGGGGCCTAAGGTCTTCAGATCTAGAGATGTTTTATCTTGCTTTTCTGGGTCCCGCTAAACACACTGCAGGTCTGTAAACACCTGGGGTGGTGACAGCCTTCTATGCATGGAGACTAAGGTCTGTAGAGGATTTAAAAGCAGTAATAAAAACAACTAAAAATTAACCTTCTTATTGTAAGGGAATGGGGATGGCCACCTCTCTAGTCCTGCCCTTGCTAAGCCATTCCTCTTGGGTGCTGAACCAAGATCCTTGGAAGACAATGGCATTTTCTTTGATGGTTTTCCAAAACTTCTTTCTGGTGTCTAGCCCTTGGCACTCACCTTTCAGATCCTCTGATGACCTGTTTGAAGGTCTCCATACCTCTCCCTGTGGGACTTGGTATCCTCTGTCCAGACATGTTTTCCTCTGTCTTAGTAATCTTATTGAAAAGGCGAGGTTCAAACTGGCTTCCCCTTTAGTTGAGCAAGCCTTCTTGCTCTTTGTTCCAAATGAGCTTGGGACTTACTTTGCCCTTAAGCCAGTGGCTTCAAGTGTGAATTTCGTATAAAAAAAGCCTACTCATATTTGACCAACCCCCTTCCATCATACCAAATGCACCTTGACCTTGCCCTCTTTGCAAGCTATTATTTTCAAAGTTACTACTAAAATCCTATTTTGGTCACTTTTTCCTCCATGGAAATCTTTGATTATTTAAAAATAACTAATGAGAACACACCGCATAGCACAGGAAACTCTACTCAGAGCTTGGTGTTGACCTAACTGGGAAGGAAACTCAAGGAAGAGGGGATATGTATATACATATACCTGGTTCACTTTGCGGTGCTGCAGAAACTAACGCAACACTGTAAACCAACTTTACTCCAATAAAAAAGAATCATCAAATACAAAAATTCAGCTACATGTTTAACTAGAAGTTTAAATTTATTTATAGTTATAAATTTAAATGCTTATAGTTATGTAGTCATGGTATCAATAAACCTAAGAGTCTGGAAATGCAAAAGCAAATTTTTAGGAATTATTATTCTTGAAAGTACATATTTCCTCACATTTTATCTCTATAAAGCATAGTAAAATTGTTTTACTTTCAAAATTGGTACAACATAACGACAAATATTAAGAGATGATAATAAATAAGAACCAGAATCAAGCAATCATTCAATAAAGATACCTAAGCCAGAGTTTCTCAGATGGTAGTCATTCATATACCACCTTCACAAACTTTCTTGTATTTAATTTTCACTTAAATAATTGTTCACTTAGTAACTGTCATAATCTTGGTGCTTTCTATCAGTAGGTCACATGCCATATTTTGGAAAATCTAGCTTTATCTAAATCTACAGTATCAATAATAGACATTGTTCCACCAAGAAAGAGAAAACTTCTTTCAACATACAATATTATTTTATAGAGAAATAATTTCTCTAGAGAAAAAAATTATATTGATGTATTCATTTTGTCATGACTAATATATACTTAATATTGGTATTCATGAATGCCTTTCTGACAATTAATAGGGAACTGGTGAATGAAGGAATGTATTATAAAGAACAGAAGACTAAATTAGCAATGTGTCTTCTCATAGAATTCTTCTGATTTTTTTCCCTTTCCTCAATACAAAATTTCTAGGAGACTCAAGCCTCTGAGACACCTAGTCTTCTGATTAAATTATCAACTAAACCCTCTGCATGACATAAGTGATTTTTTAATCACTTAATACTTTCACTTTTGATTCACTTTGTTGGTATGGTTTTGAGTAAACTCTCAATGATCCAAAGGTAAAGTTGAATAATTTGTCAGAGGATCATTGAGTAGTATGTAGAGAATAACTATATATAGAATGCTTCTGAACTGTGGTGTTGGAGAAGACTCTTGAGAGTCCCTTGGACTACAAGGAGATCAAACCAGTCCATCCTAAAGGAAATCAACCCTGAATATTCACTGGAAGGACTGATGCTGAAGCTGAAGCTCCAATACTTTGGCCACCTGATGTGAGAGCTGACTCATTAGAAGAGACCCTGATGCTGGGAAAGATTGAAGGCAGGAGGAGAAGGGGACAACAGACAATGAGATGGTTGGATGGTATCACTGACTCAATGGACATGAGTTTGAGCAAGCTCCTGGAGTTGGTGATGGACAGGGAAACCTGGCATGCCATAGTCCATGGGGTTGCAAAGCATTGAACACAACTGAGCAACTGAGCAATATATAGAATGTTCCATTTTGCTGAGTATCACTTACTGACATGATTATTTGTGTTTTATGCTTTCAAAATGTTTCTTTTCATGAACTCTAACTGGTAAAAATAAAATTCTATCATCTGTTCTTATATATATATAACCTTATATATATATATATACATATATATATATAACTATATATATATAAATAACCATATATATATATAAAAATAACCTTTTCTATATGTATAACCTTTGAATCAAAGAATGATCGTGGGAGATTTTCAGAAAGTGGTAGCCTTCAATAACTATTGCAAAAGATAAGAAATTGAGTTTTTCAGGTGTTCAGTAACCTGAGTCATGATCAAACCGTGAAATAGTCCATTCTAGTTATCTTGCTCTTCAGAATCCATATAATGTGTTTCAAAGACCCAGGAGAGTTGAATAGCTTTTGAGGCAAAATGACTAGATTTTTTGATTCCCCAAACTGTATTAGGTTTCTCATCACTCTCATGAGAAAGGGTAATGCAGACCGTTGGCAATGAAGCCAAAGAGGGAACGAACAATGTCCTGACTGTCTTTTCACCTGAATAGTGAGATGACACAGAGGAATCCCTGGGTTAATATGATTTCTCAAGCTATAGCCTCTCAACTTTGAGAAAGCAACTTTACTTCACTATTCTAATTGCTCAGTTGTGCCTTTACTACCCAAACATTGTCAAGGTTAGATTCAAAATCAGTCACACTACATGGGAGGCACATAATCCCATTACTTAGAATGTACTTTCAACCTGGTTGTAAAAAGTGAGAGAGATTTTTGTGTAATGAGTAAAATAGTCTTTTGCCATTATTAAATCATAAAGGTTAAAAAATGCAGTGATGTTATATGACGACAAAACTGAATAGAGAATTACATTACAATGATTACATTTGACACCAGCAAAAATGCATGTAATAGGTAAGCATAAAGCATTCCAAGAAATACTGTAGCTTTGTAAGTTGAACTGGAAAATGCTTGCTCAAATGATATGATTAATTCTGATTTTTAACCCTGATGAAAATTATATATTTGTAAGGCAAACTGAACAATGACTCTAGTATAGAACCTGGAGTAGAAGGTACCGTATTACTAAGGTGACCCAGATTCCTGAGGATTTCAAGATTGTGTTCTAAAAGATTCAGTAGACTAGAAGCTGAACTCCAGGTAACTAGGTGGCATTCTCTAATATAGGGTTGCATCCATATATGAGGGCTAGAGGTAAATGTTTACCCTTTGTTTGTCATATACTAACTTTAAATCTTCATTTTTAATGTAGAAAATAATATAGAAACTTAACAAAAAACATAAGTGAAATACGAATTGAATAGCTACAAAAATTTAGAAATCTTGGAAATGAAAACAATAGCATTATGGAAATGGAAACCTTGAGAGTTGGGGAAAACTCTAGAATGAAGACAGACCAGTGAATTAGAAGATGGCATCAGGAACTCATTCATAACTCAAAGAACACAAAGAAACAAAAACACATAAAAGGGATGAATTAGAAAATAAGAAGCTCTAAAATGTGTTCAATAGGTGTTATAGAAGAACAGAAGGAAGTAGCAGAGAAGTCAACTTGTGAAGAGAATACTGAGAATTTTCCTAAACTGAGGAAAAATTAAAAGTACTCTGAGTGTCAAAGTGATACCCTGCAGGGCCCTTTGGGCACAAAGCCTTTCTGCGTCTCCCATTTCTTTGATTATAGGAAATAACCTTCATTCAGCCTCTGTGATCTCCCCGTTGCTCCAGTGGGCAGATTCAAGCAGTTTATTTGGAAAAGGAGGAGAGTCGAGACCAAGAAGAAACAAACAGACAAGAGCAGCCTTAGCTCAAGGTCCTGTTTCTCCATCAACGGATATGCACAACAGTATCTTTGAGCTATTTTGCAGACACTGAAACCCCTCCAGGTGGGAGAAGTCAATGATTAATAATGGTAGACTGCTCACAAGCATGTAGATCCCAGACCAGTCAGACCTGAAGGTTGATGAGGCTGACTCCCACTTATCTCACCACCAACCCATCAGAAGAATGTCCACAGGCTGATCATGCCCTCTTTGAACAAATACTATAAAAACTTCTCACTATTTCCCCCAAGTTGGGATACGTGGTTTTGAGGGTATTATCACGCTGGGTCCCCTTTGCCTGACAAGGCAATAAAGCTATTCTTTTCTACTTCACCTAAAACTCCGCCTCTGAGATTTTATTTGGCACCCCTGTACAGAGAAGCTGAGCTTTCAGCATCAAAATTACAAGTAAAAGTTAAATTTATGCCTGGGTATTTTCTAATGGAACTGCATATCCATTAAAGAGAAAAATCTGAAAAGCTATCAGAGAGAGAGATCACTTACACTAACTAGGCTGACAGAAGACTTTTGAGCACTGCACTAGAGGCCATCAGAAAAATATATAAAAATGAAAGGAAAAAAAATGTATTCCAGTATTATACAGCATGTTCCTAAAGAATAACTTTCCAGTATATGAAGCAAAATGGAAATTAAACACAGTGAGAAACTCACTATCATAGCAGGATGTTCATTATGGCACATTTTATGATCTACAAACTTGGAAACAAAGAGAATGTACGTCATCAGGATAATAATTCAAAACACTGTGTTATATACCATGAGATACTATTCAGTCATTCAGTTCAGTTCAGTTGTTCAGTTCTGTCTGACTTTTGTGACCCCATGGACTGCAGCATGCCAGGCCTTCCTGTCCATCACCAACTCCTGGAGTTTACTCTAACTCATGTCCACTGAGTTGGTGATACCATCCAACCATCTCATCCTCTGTCATCCCCTTCTCCCATTTTCAATCTTTCCCAGCATCAGGGTCCTTTCAAATGGGTCAGCTCTTCACATCAGGTGGCCAAAGTACTGGAGTTTCAGCTTCAACATCAGTCCTTCCAATGAATATTCAGGGCTGATTTCTTTTAGGATTCACTCGCTGGATCTCCTTGCAGTCCAAGGGACTCTCAAGAGTCTTCTCCAACACCACAGTTCAAAAGCATCAATTTTTCGGCACTCAGCTTTCGTCACAGTCCAACTGTCACATCCATACATGACCACTGGAAAAACCATAGCCTTGACTAGATGGGCCATTGTGGGCAAAGTAATGTCTCTGCTTTTTAATATGCTGTCTAGGTTGGTCATAACTTTTCTTCCAAGGAGTAAGCATCTTTTAATTTCATGGCTGCAGTCACCATCTGCAGTGACTTTGGAGCCCCCAAAATAAAGTCAGCTACTGTTTCCACTGTATCCCCATCTATTTGCCATCCAAACTGGATGCCATGATCTTAGTTTCTGAATGTTGAGTTTTAAGCCAACTTTTTCACTCTCCTCTTTCACTTTCTTCAAGAAGTTCTTTAGTTCTTCTTCACATTCTGCCACAAGGATGGTGTCATCTGCATATCTGAGGTTATTGATATTTCTCCCGGCAACCCTAATTCCAGCTTGTGCTTCATCTAGTCCAGCATTTCTCATGATGTACCCTACATATAAGTTAAATAAGCAGGGTGAAAATATACAGCCTTGATGTATATACAGGCTTTTCCTATTTAGAACCAGTCTGTTGTTCCATGTCCAGTTCTAACTGTTGCTTCCTAACCTGCATACAGATTTCTCAAGAGGCAGGTCAGGTGGTCTGGTATTCCCATCTGTTTCAGAAATTTCCACAGTTTATTGTGATCCACACAGTCAAAGCCTTTGGCATAGTCAGTAAAGCAGGAATAGATGTTTTTCTGGAACTCTTGCCTTTTTGATGATCCAGCGGATATTGCCAATTTGATCTCTGGTTCCTCTGCCTTTTCTAAAACCAACTTGAACATCTGGAAGTTCACGGTTCATGTATTGTTGAAACCTGGCTTGGATAACTTTGAGCCTTACTTTGCTAGCATGTGAGATGAGTACAATTGTGCGGTAGTTTGAGCATTCTTAGGCATTGCCTTTCTTTGGGACTGGAATGAAAACGGACATTTTCCAGTCCTGTGGCCACTGCTGAGTTTTCCAAATTTGCTGGCATATTGAGTGCGACACTTTCACAGCATCATCTTTTAGGATTTGAAATAGCTCAACTGGAATTCCATCACCTTCACTAGCTTTGTTCGTTGTGAGACTTCCTAAGGCCCACTTGACTTCACACTCCAGGATGTCTGGCTCTAGGTGAGTGATCACACCATTGTGATCTTTTTTCCACAGTTCCTCTGTGTATTCTTGCCACCTCTTATCAATATCTTCTGCTTCTGTTAGGTCCATACCATTTCTGTTCTTTATTGAGCCCATCTTTGCCCTTGGCATCTATAATTATCTTGAAGAAATCTCTAGTCTTTCCCATTCTATTGTTTCCCTCTATTTCTTTGCACTGATCCCTGAGGAAGGTTTTCTTATCTCTCCTTGCTATTCTTTGGAACTCTGCATCCAAATGAGTATATCTTTGCTTTTCTCCTTTGCTTTTCGCTTCTCTTCTTTTCACAGCTATTTGTACGGCCTCCTCAGACAGCCATTTTGCTTTATTGCATTTTTTTTTTCTTGGGGATGGTCTTGATCCCTGTCTCCTGTACAATGTCACGAATCTCTGCCCATATTTCATCAGGCACTCTGTCTATCAAATCTAGTCCCTTAAATCTATTTCTCACTTCCACTGTAATAATCGTAAGGGATTTGATTTAGGTCATACCTGAAAGGTCCAGTGGTTTTCCCTACTTTCTTCAATTTAAGTCTTCATGATCTGACCCACAGTCCACCCCCAGTCTTGTTTTTGCTGAATGTATAGAGCTTCTCCATCTTTGGCTGCAAAGAATATAATCAATCTGATTTCAGTGTTGACCATCTAGTGATGTCCATGCATTGAGTCTTCTCTTATGTTGTTGGAAGAGGGTGTTTGCTATGACCAGAGCATTCTCTTAGCAGAACTCTATTATCCTTTGCCCTGCTTCATTCTGTACTCCAAGGACAAATTTGCCTGTTACTCCAGGTGTTTCTTGACTTCCTACTTTTGCATTCCAGTCCCCTATAATGAAAAGGACATCTTTTGGGGGTGTTAATTCTAGAAGGTCTTATAGGTATTCATAGAACTGTTCAATTTCAGCTTCTTCAGCATTACTGGTCGGAGCATAGACTTGGATTACCGTGATATTGAAGGTTCGCCTTGGAAACGAACAGAGATCATTCTGTCATTTTTGAGATTGCATCCAAGTACTGCATTTCAGACTCTCTTGCTGACTATGTCGGCTACTCCATTTCTTCTAAGGGTTTTTGTTCACAGTAGTAGATATAATGGTCGTCTGAGTTAAATTCACCCATTCCAGTCCATTTTAGTTCACTGATTTTTAAAATGTCAGCGTTCATGCTTGCCATCTCCTGTTTGACCATTTCGTTTGCTTTGATTCCTGGCCCTGACATTCCAGGTTTCTATGCAGTATTGCTCTTTACAGCATTGGACTTACTTCTGTCACCAGTCTCATCCATAACTGGGTGTTGTTTTTGCTTTGGCTCTGTCTCTTCATTCTTTCTGGAGTTATTTCTCCACTGATCTCCAGTAGCATATTGGGCACCTACCAACCTGGGTAGTTCATCTTTCAGTGTCCTATCTTTTTGCCTTTTCATACTGTTCATGGGGTTCTCAAGGCAAGAATACTGAAGTGGTTTGCCATTCCCTTCTCCAATGGACCACATTTTGTCAGAACTCTCCACCATGTCTTGGGTGGTTCATAGTTTCATTGAGTTAGACAAGGCTGTGGTCCATGTGATTAGATTGGTTGACTTTCTGTGATTGTGGTTTTCAGTCTGTCTGTCCTATGATGGAGAAAGATAAGAGGCTTATGGAAGCTTCCTGTTGAAGAGACTGACTGAGAGGGAAACTGGGTCTTATTCTGATGGGTGGGGCCATGCTCAGTAAATCATTAATCCAATTTTCTGTTGATGGGTGGAGCTGTGTTCCCTCCCTGGTATTTACCTGGGGCCAAACTATGGTGGAGGCAATGAAGATAATGGTAACCTCCTTCAAAAGATCCCAGGCATGGACTGCTACTCTCGGTGCTCCTAACCCTGCAGCAGGCCACCGCTGACCCACGCCTCCACTGGAGACTCCTGGGCACTCACAGGCAAGTCTGGGTCAGCCTCTTGTGGGGTCACTGCTCCTTTCTCCTGGGTCCTGGTGCACAAGGTTCTGCTTGTGCCCTCCAAGAGGCTTAAAGCTTAGTTGTTGACAAGAAACCTGAATACATTTTAAAACTGCATTTGATTAGAGGAGAAAGCAATGGTCATCACATTTTTTATAAACACAACAGTCTTGCCGGAGCTTCTCCTTTGCCCTTGGATGCGGGTATCTCCTCACAGCCGCTCCAGCGACTACCGTCTTAGTGGGGATTCTCTGACCTTGGACGTGGGGTATCTCCTCATGGCCCATCCAGCCATTATTCAGTCATTAAAAAGATCAAATTAAGATCATGTCAGTTTCTATTATATTTCCACCTAAAAGAGAATATCAAAGTGCAGAGAGGTAGATACAAAATGATACTAATATTTAAAACTAAAATGATTCCGTGAAAAACAATGCCCACTCCATTCATATGTGATTGTATGTGATTATAGGAGAAGGAACCCTTCATGGATCATAACCTTGTCATGGTGAAGGGGCTTATAGAACTCAATGAAGCTATGAGCCATGCCATGCAGGGTTACCCAAGATGGATGGGTCGTAGTGAAGAGTTCTGACAAATCATGGCCCACTGGAGCAGGGCCTGGCAAATCACTCCAGTATTCTTGCCTCAAGAACCCCATGAACAGTATGAAAAAGCAAAAGATATGACACTGGAAGATGAGCCCCGCAGGTCAGATGGTGTCCAATATGCACAGGGATGATATGGCTAGATAGCACCACCAATTCAATGGACATGAATTTGAGCAAACTCTGGGAGATAGTGGAGGACAGAGGAGCCTGGCCTGCTGCAGTCCATGGGGTTGCAAAGAGTCGGACATGACCCTGACTGAATAATAACAACAACTAGAAGAAAATTATGGAAAAATATATACAAGATTAATTAGTTAATAGTTGAAGGAGGTGTGATAGGTACAGAAACAGTGAAGGAGATGAAAAGGTTAGTTCATTTCAATTATTACACAAAAAATAATTTTGATCAGAGTTCCTTAGGAAAGGCTAAAATTCCTCAGGAAAGGCTCTGAAGCAAGAACACAAACTAGTAGGAAGGGCCCCTATGGGGCACAAAGAAAAGGACCTTTTGTTGTATTTATATAAGGTGACAGAAGGGTCTATCTGGTCCCCATGAACAGACAGACAGGCAAACATCATTTGTCTAATATGTTAGATGGTCCAACTCTGCCACACCTTCCTGTGAAGAATGCTTATGTTTTCATTTCTTCCTGTTATTTAGCCTTTGTTTTTAATATGCATTCTGATTAGAAACATTTACTTCCTTTTATAAGTTGATCAAGAAATAGGAAGAAAGTCATTAAATGATTCCTGTCGATGTACAGTTTTTTTTTTTTTTAAAGGCAAAAAAATTAAAAATGCACATTTTTCCAAATAAAATCTTAATTCTCATGTGTCAAAGGTTGAGAATAGAAGGTGAGAAGGTAGAGTCATTGACTTTAGAGAACTCTTTTATGGAATTTTGTAGTGAAATGAAGCAGAGATATGAGTCAATGGCTGGAGATATTAGAATTAGGTCGGACACAACTAAAGTGACTTAGCACACCTGTACGCATTTATAAATACATAAATGAGGCTGCTTTATTTTGAGAAGGAAATAAAACTGTATTTATCTATGGTTATCAGGGCCCAGAAAGGGGGCAGAAGAGAGGCATAGAAGATCAAAGCTCTCTACGAATTTACCACGGCGGGGAGTTTCCAACCTCACTACTTCTTTCTAGTTGCTTACTCCTGGTTTTTGAGATGCTTTAAAAGCTAAACTCAGCAAGAAATGCAACCCAAAGATGTGACTAAAGTTTAACTGAACTGGTCAAGTTTCATGTTATGTATATACTTTAATATAACCTTTTTATGCCAATAAATGTGTCATGCATAAATGAAATGTTACACTGGCTGAAGGCTTAGCAGTGTTGGTCTGGGTCTCAGATGGGTGGTTAGAACTCAGCCTCTCATGATTTCTTTGTCCAAACATGCTTATTCACATCTAGGTGCCCCATGGTTTTGTTGCTATGCTTATGTAAATTTATTTGAGAATATAGGTATTGTTCAAGGCAAAGAGCTAAGTATTTAATAATCTATTTCTGAAAAGTGAAAGCAAGTGAAAGTGAAAGTTGCTCAGTCATGTCTGACTACAGTCCATGGAATTCTCCAGGCCAGAATACTGGAGTGGGTAGCCTTTCCCTTCTCCAGGGAATCTTCTCAACCCAGGGATTGAACCCAGGTCTCTCTCATTGCAGGCAGATTCTTTACCAACTGAGCCACAAAGAAAGCCCAGGAATACTGGAGCGGGTAGCCTATCCCTTCTCCAGCGGATCTTCCCAACGGAGGAGTTGAACCAGGGTCTCCTGCACTGCAGGCAGATTCTTTACCAACTGAGCTATCAGGGAAGCCCAAATTCATTTAAAAGGAACATGATGGGAAAACACTGGGATTCCGCTAAGATGCTTTTCACCCATCAAATTCTTCCTAAATGATGAAGATCCACCAAATCACCTCATGCTTTTGTCTCAGAAACCAGTTTAGTTTAAATCAAGACTTAGGGATGGTCAGCGCTTGCCACCAGCCACAGGTCACTATTCAAATTTGGATTTAAATGTTAAAGTTAAAAGGAAAAATTCTGCTCCTCAGTTGCCCTAGCCATGTGTGAGTGAATAGCACAGACATTTCATCATCGCGGAAAAGTTCTATTGAAAGTGTTCATTCAACCATGGAAACCTCCTGTAATTTATCTCATCCTCAAGATAATGGCAACCCACTCCAGTATCCTTGCCTGGAGAATCCCATGGACAGAGGAGCCTGGTGGGTTACAGTTCATGGGATCGCAGAGAGTCGGACACGACTGAGAGACTTCACTTTCACTTTCAAGATTGTTTCTGGTCTAAGGGATGCATAAAGAAACAGGAAATTTTGATGTAGTCTCAGAACCACGTTGGACTTCAAACAGACCCCAAACTAGAACTCTGAGCTTTTCCAATCTGGCCCTCACTCAGTGTAGACCCACATCAACCGTCAGAGTTGAGAAGGAGGATACACCGAACTTTATGCCTCAGATGACATAATAGTGTCTGGGAAAATCTTTTTAAAACTATGAAGTGCTATGCAAAAAATATTCTATTTCCCTAAGCAATTGCATTTACTTTGTTGTGGGAATCTCCATAGGTTATTATATTCAGTGTTGGACTCTACAGCTTGAGACAAATGCAGAAAAGTTGGAGGCAGTTCAGAGGAGACCCACAAAGATGATGAAAGGTTTGGAAAATAAAATATTGTGGTTAAAGACAAAAGTCATTTATCCTAGGAGAAAATTTTGCAATTATCTGCAAGCATATATTGTATATTATATGAAGAATGTTGTCCAACTACATTTAAGAGATGTTATGGGGAGAATAGAAGAACTAGAGCAAATTAAGAGTGCAAGGGAAATTTCCTGATGGTGGCTGAGCTGGAGCAGGCTACTGAGAAGGTTTAAGGAATCTTTTCTGGAAATATTTAAAAGCAGAAAACTCCATGTAAAACATTTTTTGGTTACTGACTCCTGAGGAGAGCAGTCAGAGATAATTCATGATGCATATACTGTAATGTTTTATACCATGTGCAAATCTGGTCCCATTTGGGTTGGCCCAGGACTTGAGTCTGGCTCATACCAAGCCAGACTTCCCTTGTGCCTTCAGCTTCCCTTGTGGCTCAGCTGGTAAAGAATCCACCTGCAATGTGGGAGACCTGGGTTCGATCCCTGGGTTGGGAAGATCCCCTGGAGATGGAAAGGCTACCCCTCCACTATTCTGGCCTGGGGAATTCCATGGACTGTAGTTGGACATGACTGAGCAACTTTCTCTTTCACACCAGGCCACCTACAGTCAGATCAATAACTACAATGAGGGCCCAATTCTACTGGGGGACTTTATCCTGGGAATGATGAAGAGAATAGTTTATTGCCTCCCCCGAATCCTTTTCTTATAACGTAACTCATTATTTTTACTGTGGAATCATCTCTGACCTGCCCCATAGAACCCAGGTCCATTTAATCATCTGGTTAACTCCTCCTGGCCACAGTGATTTATTCAGAAATAACAAGCATCACAAGTAAATCCAATGAGACTCAATTCCAGGATTTTTTTTTTTTTCCTAAACTGTTGGGAGTAGAGAATATCTTTATTGTTTTGTTTGGGGGTGTGAGACGATGAGCCTCTTTCTGCTGCTGCATGGAGAGTAGAACTGCAATGCTCCTGAGAAGCACTTACGTTCCATTTCTCCTGAGCAGAAGCATTTGAGCTCCTGCTGGGGAACAAGCAGCTAGAGACACCAAACAAACCCTTAGCAATGGAACCAGGGAAGGAAGGGGGACGGAAGGGGCGGGCCAGCTGCTCTTCAATGCACGGACTTTCCATCCATCCCTCTCTTTACGGCAACTCACTTTCTCACATTCAAGGATCCTTGACCTCATCACAGTTCTTTGGAACAAATATGTGCTCATAACTATGTGCTCTTCTCCTCCTAAACAGTTTCCTCTGCCCCTTAATTCAGTTACTACTGCACCCTCCTTTTCCTCAGCCAAACATTTACTGAAATTTCCCAGCCATGGATGTCCACTCCCTTGACTTTTGAGTATTTATTTTCCTTTGCCATCCTTTTTTGAGTATTCTTATCCCTGACCATCATTGTAGTGTGGTCTTAGGAAGGAGATAGGTGTCTTTTGTCCATTCATCATCTTCAAAGAATTTTTATGGTGACTGCAAACCAAAATATCTAAAAAGAAGCAAAACAGAATGAGGATAAAGAAGAGGAGTTAAAGTAAGACAGTGTTTGTTAGTTGTTGTCCTGACAAAATGACAGGGGGTTAAGATGGTCTTACTCAAGTGGTTCCAAAAACCCACCATGTCCTTGCATATCCTCAGAATAACAGCTAACAAACACTTTGGAGAGGTTGGAGAGCAAATCCTTCTGGATCCTGGCAGAGACCTTGTCTGTAGATGTTTGTAACTACAATTTTCCCCTGGCCCAGTGAGAGTCTTATGTAAGTTAATTTGGTTGTCTGGGTTTTTTCCCTCTACTTCTGGATTAATTTCAGTTCTTTTCTCTTAGGCAGTTTTTTTACTTTACTTAGCCCATATTTAATAACTAACTAACAAGTTCAAAGTACTGTGTTTTGTCCTGAAGAACAATGATGAAGACTTAAATCTTCCTTCAATTTTTTGTTCACTCTTTTGGAGAAAATTAGTGTGTATATTGCAAAATACAAGAAGAGAAGTCTTTCTGAAAGAAGAGGGCATGGCAGAGCAGGAACTGGAGATGAGGTGGATAAGGCAGTGGTTAAAGGCAATAAGAGGAAATATTTGGAACTAGTCAGTCCTTTAGTGTCAAAAGGGAACATTGGTGTTTCCAGATTCCTTTTTAAAAGTTCATCTCAGTAGCAGGATTAGTATTAGGGAGACTTACCCAGATATGTGCTGCTGTGCCCAGTCATGTCCAGCTCTTTGTAACTAGAGTTACAAAGAGGAGCCAGGCTCCTCTGTCTGTGGAATTTCCCAGGCAACGAGTACTGGAGTGGGTTGCCATGCCCTCCTCCAGGGGATCTTTACTCAGGGATCGAACTTACATCTCTTATGTCTCCTGTGTTGGCAGGTGGGTTCTTCACCACTGATGCCACCTGGGAAGCCCACCCAGATATGAGGGTGGAGAATTTGTCTGGTGAAGGTATTATTGCTGAAATACACACTTTCATTCTATTTTTGAGCCATCATCTACAATCTTTCATGGCCTTCAGTTTCTTATTTAAAAATCTTAAGGTTGTCCTAAAATTTTATTGTTTGAACCCAAATTCTGGCTTCTGAATAATCTCCTCATAGTCTTCCTATTTCTACCACATCCTATTTCCCGAACCATCAAATTCTTTTACTTTAACCTTGATTTGGATTTCTGCACTACTTATTTCAGCACCTTAATCACATTTCTTTCTACCAATTTATTTCTAAGGTTGAAGTAAAGTTCAAATTAAATGTAGCAACACAAAAACTTACAAAAAAGGAAGAAGACTACAATTTCTTATTGGTGTAAAAGATACTATTTGCGAAATCCATGAGTGGATTTATATTAATTTTATTTTTTCAAGGATATCCTAAAATGGGATTTTTTTTTACCCTAAATGAATCATTCTAATGTTATGATAATAATAGCCCTCCCAAGCTGAGGAAGCCCAGGGTTTTTGATACTATAATGTACTGCAGAGTCATCCCTCTATCATATAATTTGGACAACAAACTTTAATTTTGTTTTCCTTTATGATTAAAAAGACTGTCTTAAAATTGGATGACTTTTTGAAATGGTCGAGAATTCTTCATTTTTGTTCTCTATCAGAATCATCCAAGCTTGTGCCCAAAGAAACCTTAATTATAATGATATAAAGTTTACTGAAAAAAAAAATAATACTATGCAAGCAGTATTTTCTCCTTCTTCACATTATGATAAGTGGTAGTATTAGTGGGGCATGCAAGGGTAAGCTGTTGAGGCTGCTGTCAGTCAGAAGCAATAAACTGAGTAGGGAAAGGAATCCTACAGACTGATGGGATCTGTATTTCAGGATTCAGGTTCAACACCAAGCATCCTCAAAGGGAAGCTTGGGGTGCATCATAGGCTTTGGTACAATCGTTGCCTAAAACTCCATCCATTCTTTTCTGTTGCTGCTGCCCGCAATGCATGACATACGGGATCTTAGTTCGCTGATCAAGGATCTAACCTGCATCCCTGCACTGGAAGTGTGGAGAGTGGATTCCTAACCACTGGATCACCAGGGAAGTACTCATTCAGCCTTCTAAATCAGCACATCTGTCTACCCCACCTCACAGCCTCAAAACCTTGTGTTTTTGCTCAAAATGGACCAGGCATATGTGATGTCTTTTTCATAGAGGTTTAATAATTTTTAAAAATCAAAAGGAAATAACAGGTGAAAACAGAATTTTACTATTTTACATCAGAGTACTATTACTGCATTATGCATTGTGACTTTAGAGTTACGCCTGCTGTGAGGGGTCGGTGATAAAATTGTTGGGCATTTAACAGTGATCATATCAACCGTTAGAAGTACACATTAGTTCTCATTGTGGTATCACCCTTGTGACTTAAGTTGTATGAATCATCAAAAGCTCAGCAAAAGGCACTATGAATTCCGGAAGTGTCTCCTCTATTACCCAGGAGACCAATAAAATTCCTTAAAATTTTTGTTCATTACCTTCTACTGACTTAGGTTTGTAAAAGATGCTATCAGTTCAGTTCAGTTCAGCTCAGTCACTCAGTCGTGTCCAACTCTTTGAGACCCCATGAATCGAAGCATGCCAGGCCTCCCTGTCCATCACCAACTTCCGGAGTTTACTCAAATGAGCTGGTGATGCCATCCAGCCATCTCATCCTCTGTTGTCCCCCTCTCCTCTTGCTCCCAATCCCTCCCAGCCTCAGGGTCTTTTCCAGTGAGTCAACTCTTCGCATCAGGTGGCCAAAGTATTGTAGTTTCAGCTTCAGCATCAGTCTTTCCAATGAATACCCAGTACTGATCTCCTTCAGGATGGACTGGTTGGATCTCCTTGCAGTCCAAGGGACTCTCAAGAGTCTTCTCCAACACCACAGTTCAAAAGCATCAATTTTTCGGCACTCAGCTTTCTTCACAGTCCAACCCTCACATCCATACATGACCACTGGAAAACTCATAGCCTTGACTAGATGAACCTTTGTTGGCAAAGTAATGTCTCTGCTTTTTAATATGCTATCTAGGTTGGTCATAACTTTCCTTCCAAGGAGTAAGTGTCTTTTAACTTCATGGCTGCAATCACCATCTGCAGTGATTTGGAGTCAAAAAAAATAAAATCTGACACTGTTTCCACTGTTTCCCCATCTATTTGCCAAGAAGTTATGGAACCGGTTGCCATGATGTTAGTTTTCTGAATGTTGAGCTTTAAGCCAACTTTTTCACTCTCCTCTTTCACTTTCATCAAGAGGCTTTATATATCTGCTATAAAGACAATGAAAATGTATGCTAGTTTGAATCTACCTGCAATGTAGGAGACCTGAGTTCAATCCCTGGGTTGGAAAGTTCCCCTGGAGAAGGGAATGGCAACCCACTCCAGTACTCTTGCCTGGGGAATTCTGTGAACAGAAAAGTCTGGTGGGCTACAGTCCCTGGGGTCGCAAAGAGTTGGACATGACTGATCTACCAACACTTGTGATTGCAGTTGTACAGTTCTGTCACAAAATAACTCCCATTTCATTGGACAAAAGAAAAGAAGGGAAAATGATGGAGAGGAGAGTCATAGTGGTAGAAGAAAGGGATATCTTTTTTCCTTTTCAGAAATTAATTATGTAATAGAAAAGAAATGCATACTCATTATGAAATCTTTAGATAATAAGTAAAGGAA
Source organism: Muntiacus reevesi (assembly GCF_963930625.1). Taxonomy (NCBI): domain Eukaryota; kingdom Metazoa; phylum Chordata; class Mammalia; order Artiodactyla; family Cervidae; genus Muntiacus; species Muntiacus reevesi. The sequence goes on along the minus strand of NC_089254.1, from coordinate 81,411,687 downwards.
GACTTGATTCAGGTCAAATACTGAAAAAGCTCAAAGACTTTTTTTTAAAAAATAAATAAATAAGAAACATAGATGCAAAATTCTAAGAAAATAGAATGATGGCTAGAATGCATCAAGTTTTGGATCCCAGACTCAGTGCAAAGCAGTTTTCCCAAACGTTCCAAGCCTATCTAATTCTCAGAACAATCCAGTGAGGCAAGCATGCTATCTTCATCAGATAAATGAGAAGACTGAAAGTAAACAAAATTAATTGGCCAGTCTGAGGATGCACAGAGCCAAAAAAAGATAGAGCAAGATTAGAAAGTTGGAAGGACCAATGTAAGCACCCTTCGTCTTGACTGCATTGCTGTAGGCCCATCATTGCAGGAAATAGACGGCAGAGAAGTCAAATCAACTCACTATACTAACTTAACAAGAGAGTGAACAAATGCCAGCAGTCCCCACACTATGTTTCACACTGGACTCTCCTGGGGAGATTTTAAGACTCCTAACACCCAAGCTTCATCCCATATTCTTTAAGTCATAGTGTCTGATGGATGGAGGAAACCCAGTGTCAGTACTTTTAAAGATTCCCAAGCTTGCATGCTTAGTTGCTCACCATGTCCGACTCTTTGCAACCCCATGAACTGTAGCCAATAAGACTTCTCTGTCCATGGAATTCTCCAGGCAAGAATACTAGAGTGGGTAGACTTTCCCTTCTCCAGGAGATCTTCCTGACCCAGGGATTGAACCTGGATCTCCCACATTGCAAGTGGATTCTTTACCGTCTGAGCCACCAGGTGACTTCTGAACACAGAAAAATTTAGAAATACTAACTAATGCTGATTCTGGAGGTTTTGACCTAAAGCTCTTCCTGTTGTTCTAAGTGTCACATAGGAAAACCACTGGACTGCAAATTCTGGAGCTGGACATTCAGCTCCAGACTAAGACCACTTCCCAATTGTGGAAACCTCCCCTTCCAACTCCACTTTCAAAAACAAACATTGATATACATTATTCAAGCAATGAGCTATGCCCAGGTGAACTGAGCATATTTCGCAGCAAGAAATTTCTCATACACTAGAGCAGTGATGGCTAAGTGTATAGAAAAGTGTGAGAAAAAAATTGACAATTAGCAGTTATTTTGATACTGCTAGACAGCCAAAAGGTTAAATGAGGCCCAAAACTCTACTTGGGTACCTAACTATCCCAATGGATGTCTCCCATGAACAAATCAGTCATCAAATGGCCCCTTGTCTTGTTTCATGAACTCCAGCATAGTATAAATGAAACACTTATTTAGGAAACTTCTTTCTGCTATCTTTTGTAGAAGGCAGGGACTGAAGAAGACCTTACAAATAATCCAGGCCAATGATTTCAGTGTACAGCCAAGGAAAATGAGGCCCCGGATTGCTGCTTTCTTCTCCTATCAAAGCAACAGGGCCCTCAGGACTTCATGCTCCAGTTTATATTATTTTGGGGAAATAATGTGGGGCTGGCACAGTGCCAAAAAGGGAGTGTCAAAAGGCTTGGCAATGGCAGTCTGTCTGGGGAGGGATGAGGAAGCAAAACTACGTGTTTTGCTTCCCTGGGTAGGTGATGCATTCTGCCCGGTATGACCTGAACATAGAATTTTTTTGTTTTTTAATGTTACAAACATTGTCTATCAGAGCTCCATCTCTCAGAAGAGGCTGTGTACAGATTTTGGGATTTTCTGTAGCAATGCAGCAACTTGCCTACTCTAGGGCTTTCAGAGGAGATGACAAGGAGTCCAAAGCCCTTGCTTTGTGACAATTCTCCCCTCACCTCCCAACCCCCCTCCACCAGCCATCATCCTCCTGCAGATCTTGAGGTCTCAGGAGGGTGGGCTCCTTCCTCAGCCTCAGTTCCTATAGATCGGAGTGCCTACTGAGACCAGGACGACTTGTGACCTCAGAACTGCTGTGGGCCCTGGGCCTTTGTCTGCTCTGCATCCTTCACAGGAAACCAGACAACTGAGAAAGGAAGGGAAGAAAGACAGCCTTGGAGTGGTTTCTGAGGATTCTCACCCCGATCCTTCCACACAATTATCATTACATGGGGCTTCTTTGGTGGCTCAGACAGTAAAGAATCTGCCTGCAATGAGGAAGACTCGGGTTCGATCTCTGGGTCAGGAAGATCCCTGGAGAAGGAAATGGCAGCCCACTCCAGTATTCTTGCCTGGAGAATCCCTTGGACAGAGGAGCCTGGCGATCTACAATCATGGGGTGGCAAAGAGTCAGACAGGACTGAGCAACTAACACTTTCACTTTTTTCATATCATTACCTATATCCACACTGGTCTCCTAACTTTAATAACTTAAATTTTTTAAACTACATTTATTCTCTTAAGAAGATCTCTATAGAGGAGGAGAAGAAGGAACCTAGCTTTTCCCTTGAATTACTGAAAGAAGTATAAAGAATAGATACTTTATAGAAGTAAAATCTGTGCCTTAACATGACCAGATAAAATGTATCCTAGCAAACCAGTTCATTAATGTCTGTCCTGTGTGTGTTAGTCGCTCAGTCGTGTCCAACTTTTTGCGACCCCGTGGACTATAGTTCGCCAGGCTCCTCTGTCCATGGCATTCTCCAGGCAAGAATATTGGTGTGGGTTGCCATTTCTTTCTTCAGGGGATTTTCTCTGCCCAGGGATCAAACCAAGGTCTCCTGCAATACAAGCAGGTTCTTTACCATCTGAGCCACAAGGGAAGCCCACCAGTAGATTATTTCATTACAGTGTTAGAAAGGCTTCATTTACTCCCCATAGTAAATACTGTGGGAGAAGATTACACTGTTAGAGAAAGGGTAACTGCAGGAGAGTGGTCTAAAATAATAGCAATTTTAGAAGTCAAATCTCAGATTGTGTTTGCACTGAATGTATGAATGAAATTTCTGGCCTCTTTTCCACATGTAATGTCAGTCAAAATGGCTCTTCCAAAATATATCAAATTTAATTGGTTTTATTTGTGTACATTTTGCATTGATTCCACCCATACGTGGTCTTTAGGATGCGAGAATCAAGTAGGTTCTCTTTTCTGTGTCTGTATTTAACTATTTCTAAAACTCATAGGTAAACTGTCCTCTCTTTTAATTCCCATATCTCCCTCCCCCTCAAGCCACAAGTAGAAAATTTATCCATCTGCAGCTGAAAAACTCCCATATCTCTTGTTCTCCATTCCTACTGCTCTAGGCAAATGTCCATCACCCCCAAAATCTTCTGAAATTTTAGATTCATCTATCCCAAACCCATCTTTCCTCATGCCAAAACCTTCCCACTGTTATTCCCTTTGGCTACAATGCATTTGTAACAGGAATGAAAATTTGCTGTAGAAAAAGATGACTCAAACTTGTTTTCATAATACAGGACAGCTGGATGAATTATGACTTTTTTGTTCAGAATCGTTTACTTATATGAAGGCAGGCCCTGGAGCTCAGTCAGAATTAGCATAATTGACATGATAAAGACAAAATGCTCAGTAATTAAGGATGTAAAAGAAAAAGTTTTCCTTGGAAGCCAGGGGAGATAAAGAGGTAGGAGTCCTGCAACTAGAAAAGAGGCCTTAGAAAAAAGATTTAAGTAGAAGGTAAGAAAAGACTAGGGAAAGAAAGAGCAAATGAGAACATTGTTTTGGTGAGGATGTCTGTGGATCTTGAGGAAAAGTGACATGTGTGATTGAGAGGGGCTTGGAGAACTCTCTTTACCTGGTCAGAGAACCTCTTTTTTTTGGTACCATATATTATGAAATGTATAAGATTCAAGGCTGCCTGTGTGAACTATAACACAGAGAAAAGTTCACCTCTGTATATTACTATGTTAATTAAAAGGAAGGACATTCACTAAAAACATTAATCATGAGTTGGGAACTGAGAGAAAAGAGCTATCATATTAGTAATAAAAACCATTTATTAGTGCAACATGTGGTGGAGGATTTTCAATAGAGAAGATGGAAAGAAACTTCACTCTGGAGGAAGGTTCCAGATAGTACTAATGGGGGGATAACTTTGTATGTCAGACTACACTTCTTGGAGGAGATTGAAAACCTGGAACAAATTGCCCCAAGGTTAGACTATATCCACAGACACTTTTCTTTTCTGAATTTTGTGAGGGGTGCCTTTCTCTCCCACTCATCAATGTGGGAGTACTGGAAAGTTCCTTGGAGTAGTCCAGTTACATTAGGAATCTCTGTCATATTGACTTCTCTCTCCTCCCTCTTTTCTTTCTTCTTTCATTCTTTAGAGAAACATAGGGCAGTGGGAAGGAATAAGCCACTCCTTAAAGAAATCAAGCCCAATTTCCCCTCTGGATTCTTAAATAGTATTGAAATCACTTCTTTAATGAAGTAAGTGAATTGAAACCTTGATAGGGTTTTGTTTGTTTTTTTTTTTTTTTTTTTTCTTTTTTGGATAGGGTTTTAAAAATTACTTATTTGGGGGGTATCAAGTGAAATAGAGGCAACATAAAGACACAGATTTTTGTCTCGTTGTTCAATACTTTATGCTCAGCATCTAGAAAAATATTTAGATGATAGATGGTGCTAAACTCTACATGCTGAGTGGAATAAATGAATGTTCACATGACCCCATTATCCTCAAAGCCTATGTAGATGGCTGTTACATAGGACAGCCCCGTGTTACGAATGCTTCAGTGAATATAAGAGGCAGAGCAGCGATGTTATGTGGTATGATTCAGGGCGAAGGTGACAGCTGCAAGAACTAAGAGCATAAGCAGGGATTAAGAGGGAGCAGAAATGATGTGGAATAGGAGATCAGGAAGACTTGCGGAGGAGGAGAGACCTTCCTTCCTCCAGAACATAGATGGTGGTCCAAGCCAACTGCTTGGATTGGAGGGAAAGGTGACCCAGAAAGGCAGGAGAGGTAAGCTGAATGAATAAATTGTGAAACCATTCTTTCCCTGTGGACAAACTCCCGGTCAGTCTAGATCTTTATCTAAGCATGAGATTTGAAACCAGCGACAGAAACCTCAATCACGTCAGATGAAGGACCAAGGGTAAATTGCACCTTACCCCAGTTTTTAGCCCTACACCAACACACCTATACCCCAGGGATTAATGATGATGAGCTAACGAGTCATCTAGCCTGCCTGAACCACCTTACTTTTTCCCTGAATTGTTCTCTATCCCTGGTCCAGGCTCTGCCTAGCTCTTGACACAGCAGAACTAATTTCACGCCTACCTTTGGTCTTTTTAATTTGATACCAAAGACAAAAACAGTAAAAATAAACAAGTGGGGCTATGCCAAACAAAAATACTTTTTAAAAATTATCTGTGCATTTTATTTTGTGGTTGTGTTGGGTCTTCACTGCTGCTCATGGGCTTTCGTTATTTGCTTTGATCAAGGGTTACTCTTCTTTGTGGTTCATATGTTTCTGATTGTGGTGGCTCCTCTTGTTGCAGGTGGCTCCTCTTGTTCTAGGTGGGCAGTATCCCAACCTTCCTGCTGGTAACCATAAGTTCTTTGTCTAAGTCTGTGAATCTGTTTCTGTTCAGTAACTCACTTCGCTTGTATCATTTCTTTTTAGATTCTGTGTATAAGCTATACCATACAGTATTTCTCTTTCTCTGTCTGACTTACTTCACCCAGCATGACAATCTCGAGGTCCATTTATGTTGCTGCAAATTATTTTTAATGGTTTAGTAATATTCTATTGTACATATGTGCTGTATCTTCTTTATCCATTCCTCTTTTGATGGACACTTAGATTGTTTGCATGTCTTGATTATCATAAACATACATGTAGAATCTTTTTTAAAAAAAGTCAAACTCATAGAAACAGGGAGTAGAAAAGTGGTTGCCAGAAGCTAGGGATGGGGGAAATAGAGAGAGGATGGCAAAGGGGTACCAACATTCAGTTATAAGATGAATAATGTCTGTGATTCAAATGTTTAACAAGGTAACTATCGAAAACACTGTACTACATGATTGAAACTTGTTAACAGAGTAGAACTATTGTTCTCACATAACAAAAAGCATAAATATATAAGGTGATGGACGGATGTGTTAACTAACCTGAGGGGAGGAATCCTTTCACTATATATATATGTGTAAAATCACCTTGCTGTGATTGGTCAACTTATTGATTTCTCCAAAAAATGTGCTTGATATTATAACTAATTGTGAAACCAACTCAATTTAGAATTAGAATGCCCCTTGGAGATCATTCAGACTAATAATCTTACTCTATAGATGAAGAAACATGTAGAGAAGCTGGGTGACTTTCAAAAGTCATGAAATGAGCTGGTAGATGATCCAAGACTAGAACCCAGTCACCTAACCCCTAGTCCAACATTCTTTCTGCTTTATCATGCTAATTTTCTGAGAGAACTATGAAAGTGAAAGTTGCTCAATAGTGTCCGACTCTTTGAGACCCCATGGACTATACGGTCCATGGAATTCTCCAGGCCAGAATGCTGGGGTGGATAGCTATTCCCTTCTCCAGGGTATCTTCCCAACCCAGGAATCGAACCCAGGTCTCCCGAATTGCAGATGGATTCTTTACCAGCTGAGCCACAAGGGAAGCTCAGAGAGAACTGCAGTAGCTCACAATAGAAAAATATTTTTTAAAAGCCTTATTGACAGCATTCTGCAGTTAGAATGGCTTAGCTGATTCTTTTTCTACCCTGAGCACCAAAACTTTTGATGTAATAATAAAAATTATTTTTAAGCATTTACTAAACTAATGTGCTAAGAACTTTATATTCTGTTATTTGGTTACAAGCAACAGACAATGGCAAACTTTCCAGGTGGCGCCAGTGGTAAAGATTCCGCTTGCTAGTACAGGAGACATAATGAGACATGGCTTCGATCACTGGGTCCAGAATATCCCCTGGAAGAGGTCACGGCAACCCTCTCTAGTATTCTTGCCTAGAGAATCCCATGTACAGAGGATCCTGGTGGGCTATGGTCCCTAGGGAGGCAAAGAATCAGACATGACTGAAGTGACTTCTCTCTCTCTGTCTCATGCACACACATAATAGACCATGACACGGCCATTTAAGCAAGAACAGTGCTCCTAACAATCAAACAAAACAAAGCAAAAGTTGAAAAATCAGGTCTTAGGGCAGGAAATAGAATGCCTCCCAAGATCTAAGAGGCAACAATTCTCCTAGAAGGCACACTTCTCAATGTGTCTCTATTTAAAATTCAGATTTCTGGAAAGAGATTATGGTCACCCTAGCCTTGATAATATGCCCCTACTTGACATTACAGGGTGGGGTCCTATGATTGACAGCCCTCCAAAATCATAGGTAGTAGTAAAGAAGCAGAGCCTCAAAGGTGAGATGCTGCATGACCAAAAACAAAAGTTCCCCATTCTCTTGTTTAATCCTGCCAGCCTGTTGCAGTAGGTTATATTATCCCAGTTTTACTAAGAAGGAACTTGAGTGTCCCACTAGAAAGTGTCTAGGAAGTGGCTCTCACGTGTCTAATATTTCTCTTGGCTCAGTCCTGAAGCTCTGTCTCTTTTTTGAGCACTGTCTCCTACATTTTTGTTCCCCTCTCTGGGTGGCATTCCCTACCCTGTTGCTGAGTTAAGGAGTTAGGGTAAGATAGAATAGGATCCATTTATAGGAAAGGTCACTTACAGATTGAAAATTCTGGGATGAAAATGGAATGCACGACCATGATGCTCTATTTCTATTTCTGAAACAATCAAGTCTTCCCTCATGGCAGGATTATTATTTAACCCCTTCACATCCACTGCAGGGTGGATATGGTAATGTGCAATTCACCTTGGATTTGCACAACTCATTTCTGTCACTGGATGTGTTCCTACCTATCACTTCAACAGAAGGTGGTAAAATTTGATAGAGATAAAATTCTGTGCTTTTATACATTCAGAGTGATCGTTAACAGCTCCTCTGGGACAAAAATAAAAAGATCGTAGGTTGGGGGGAAATATAGGTCTGCCCACAGTTTTGCAAGAATTTTTCTGTTTCTTCTCAAATGGTGATAATAATCAGCTCAGAATTGATTAGGTTTAATAGATTTTTAAAAAAATCTCATCTAGCAAAAAATCACTTTTAAGGAGTTCTGTGCTTCAAATTTTAATGGCATAGCCTTTTAACTGTATACTTTGGATTATGTAAAGACTAAAAATGTATGCTAGTTTTTTTAAATCTCTAATTACTTGGTTTAATTAATAGAGACAATTTCACAGCATAGATGAAAACCAAAGTTTTTATGAATAACTAAAGTATTTATCATAGGAATTAATTTAATTGCCTTTTTCATGCTTAAAACAGCTTTATAATCTTGGTTAAGTAAGTTGCAATATAACCCATGGTATATATTGCAAATAATGCTCACTTATTTTTTGTTATTGTTGGCCTTAGTTAGAAATTGTACAATATTTCCATTGTAAGGGCAATTTTCTACATATAGCTTACATGCTGATGAGGATGGCCTCTCATGAGAGAAAAGCACTTTAAAGAGTATTTAACCTGGAAATTTAGAATGAAGTGTTTGAATAGCAATTGTATTGTCATCTCTAACTGTACTTTCTTTGTTTATGTGCTTATCCTCCAGGAAAGATATTACGTTAGTCATGGTAGTCTTTTCTTTAATGATTCTTTGGACAAATATTTATTGAGTGCCACTTGGTATATTCCATCTCCAGTGGACCATGTTCTGTCAGAATTCTTCACTATGACCCATCTGTCTTAGGTGGCCCTACAGGGCATGATTCATAGCTTCATTGAGTTATGCAAGCCCCTTCACTACTACAAAATTGTGATCCAGAGAGGGGAAGTGGAAGCAGTGACATATTTTATTTTCTTGGGGCTCCAAAATCATGGTGAACAGTGACTGCAGCCATGAAATTAAGAGATGCTTGCTCCTTGGAAGAAAAGCAATGACAAACTTAGACACTATATCAAAAAGTAGAGACATCACTTTGCCGAAAAAGGTCTGTCTAGTCAAAGCTTGGTTTTTCCAATAGTCATGTATGGATGTGAGAGTTGGACCAAAGAAGAAGAATTGATGCTGAGCACCAAAGAATTGATGCTTTAGAACTGTAGTGCTGGAGAAGACTCTTGAGAATCCCTTGGGTTGCAAGGAGGTCAAACCAGTCAATTCTAAAGGAAATCAACTGTGGATATTCATTGGAAGGACTGATAATGAAGCTAAAGCTTCAATAGTTTGGCCACCTGTTGTGAAGAGCAGACTGTTTGGAAAAGACCCTGATGCTGGGAAATGTTGATGGCAGAAGGGGAAGGAGGCAGCAGAGAATGAGATGGATAGATAACATCACCGACTCAATGGACATGAATTTGAGCAAACTCTGGGAGATGGTAGAGGACAGGGAAGCCTGACAGGCTACAGTCCTTGGGGTCACAGAGAGTCGGACACAACTTAGGGACTAAACAACAATAACACTTGGTTTGTGGCACTATTCTATGTCCTAAGCAAATGGTGATTGAACCAGGCTAAGTGGAGCTTAAATTCTCATAGCAGATACACAATAAACGAGCAAACAAATAAGTACTATAAACTTACTATTAGTACCGTGAAGAAAACAGAGGAAGGAACTAGTGAGTTCTTAAGTGGTAGGTCAGGCAAAGACTCCCTATTGAAAACCGAGCAGAAAACTGAATGATGAGATAAAGCAAAGATCTGAGGGAAGAAAATGCCAGGTAGAGATAAGAGTGTGTGCACCGACCCTGTGGCAGGAACCAGCCTGGCTGGTTGAGGAACAGCAGGAAGGTCAATACACCTGGGGCCAAGTAAACAGGGAAGAGGAAGAAACGAAGTCAGGGAGATAGAGAAGTACCTGACTTTGCTGACTATGTGAACTTTGGACAGGAGTTTGGTTAGAATGGAAATGAAATATGTATAGATTATGAAAAGCAAACGTTTTTGTGGTTATCATAGTGTATTAGTCAATCTGGAACAGAATTTCTTAGTCTGGAACACCACAGCTACACTTCAGGCTCCCAGTCAGCATTTCCATGGCCTGCCGTTAAATAAGCCCACAGCCAAGGGTACTCAGGCACCTAAGGAAAACCTGCTAGAGAGGCAGAGATCAAAGCCAAGATAGACGAGAAGACAGTTCAGAAGCAGGAGAAATGCTCTTCTGAAACACCTCATTAGAATCTCGAGGATGGTGGGGAAGTAAAGTCCTACAGCAGAACCAACAGCAGCCTAGGGCAGAAGCATAGATGGCATAGGTGGCAGAAATGGAGATTCTAGTTTAAAAAATGAGAATTGATACATTATCTAATGTGATGTACAATATTGATCAGAGATTCACACTTCTCTAGGAAAGTTTGAGAATGAATTAATTATGAATACATAGAAAACTAAGCAAATGAGAAAACAAGACAATTGTTATCTAGGAAAACATTTTAAAAGAAAAAATAAAATTTGGCTCAGCTTCAAACAGAATTTACTTACTCAAATGCACTAAATATTGATTTACTTCTTAGTATTGTAGGAAGTATCCTGTATTTTTAATAAGTTTTGTCTTGAACAGTTGGGAAAACTGATACTAAATTAAAACAACCAAACTAGTGTATCAATAAGAGAATGACATTGAAAACTGAATTCTGTGTATATGTGTGCTGTATGTGTGTGTGTATGTGTTTGCATTTATGTGTGTATATGGGTGTATGTGGTATCATCTGCATATCTGAGGTTATTGATATTTCTCCTGGCAATCTTGATTCCAGCTTGTGCTCCATCCAGTCCAGCATTTCTCATGATGTACTCTGCATAGAAGTTAAATAAGCAGGGTGACAATATACAGCCTTGACATACTCCTTTTCCTATTTGGAACCAGTCTGTTGTTCCATGTCCAGCTCTAGCTATTGCTTCCTAACCTGCATATAGGCTTCTCTAGAGGCAGATCAGGTGGTCTGGTATTCCCATCTCTTTCAGAATTTTCCACAGTTTATTGTGATTCACACTGTCAAAGGCTTTGGCATAGTCAATAAAGCAGAAGTAAATGTTTTTCTGGAACTCTCTTGCTTTTTTGATGATCCAGCGGATGTTGGCAATTTGATCTCTGGTTCCTCTGCCTTTTCTAAAACGAGCTTGAACATCTGGAGTTTCACAGTTCACGTATTGCTGAAGCCTGGCTTTATTTTGGCGGGGGGGTCTCCAGAATCACTGCAGATGGTGATTGCAGCCATGAAATGAAAAGATGCTTACTCCTTGGAAGGAAAGTTATAACCAACCTAGACAGCATATTAAAAAGCAGAGACATTACTTTGCCAACAAAGGTCCGTCTAGTCAAGTCTATGGTTTTTCCAGTGGTATGTATGGATGTGAGAATTGGACTGTGAAGAAAGCTAAGCGCTGAAGAATTGATGCTTTTGAACTATGGTGTTGGAGAAGACTCTTGAGAGCCCCTTGGACTGCAAGGAGATCCAACCAGTCCATCCTAAAGGAGATCAGTCCTGGGTGTTCATTGCAAGGACTGATGCTGAGGCTGAAACTCCAGTACTTTGGCCACCTCATGAGAAGAGTTGACTCACTGGAAAAGACCCTGATGCTGGGAGGGATTGGGGGCAGGAGGAGAAGGGGACGACAGAGGATGAGATAGTTGGATGGCATCACCGGCTCGATGGACATGAGTTTGAGTAAACTCCGGAAGTTGATGATAGACAGGGAGGCCTGGCGTGCTGCGACTCATGGGGTCGCAGAGAGTCGGACGTGACTGAGTGACTGAACTGAACTGACTGATGGGTGTATGTGTGTATATATGTGTCTGTGTGCATGTGTATGTTTGTGTGTGTATGTGTGTGTTTATGTGTGTGTGTGTGTGTATGTGTTCTGGATGGGATGAGTTTCATATACCAAAAAAACTAGCAAAAAGTTGAAAATTTAAGTTAGTGGTGACAATATCTGTAAGAAAAATTTGTTATTTTTTAATTGCATTTGAACTCTAGACTGTGCCAAGTTTGTCAAAAATGTTTTCTGACAAAATAAAAACTCAAGGTCATAGGCCAAACAAACCTGAAAACTAGCTGAGGTGGTCACTGTGTGCTCCTCCCTGGGAGTACTAAGAGCATCAGTAAACACAGAGACTACAGGTCTATATATATTTTTTTAATTTTTAAAAAATTGGCCCTTAAAAGAAAAAAAAAAAGCTAAAGTACAGTATCCACAAAATTGAGAGCAGCCATTGACAACTGCCAAGAGTCTAAGGTGCGGAGTCTCTTACTCCATGAAAAGCAAAACTTTACTGTAGATTAGAATTTTTAATTTAAAATTTGACTCTAAGATACTTAATGGAAAGTTCAAGGTATATCTGTGAAACAAAAACTTGAATAGATATTGAAATTTAGTGGGTTGAATAGAAGCTTCCAAAATGATACATCCAAGACCTAATTCCCAGAATCTGTGAATGTTACCTTATTTGGAAAAAGAGTTTTGCAGATATGATTAAGGATCTTGAGATGACGAAATCAAATATCCAATTATCTATCCAGTTAGGCTCAAAAGTCAATGATGAGTATCCTTATAAGAGACATACAGAGAAGAAGGCAGACACAGAGAAGAAGGTGATGTGAAGATGGAGGCAGAGGTTAGACAGATAACACATGTAAACACAATTTGTAATTCTTCTCTTAGCATTAAGTGAAAGCAATTGATAAATGCCTGATTGTTCCTCCACCAAACACCAAACCTTACATCCCCATCCAATCTATAACCCTTTATTGTTCCTCTTTTTCTCTTCAAAATTGAAGTTCTCCTTTAGTTCTCAAGCTTTATCTTCTCTTTACCATATTTTATGTATACAGACATACAACATCATGCGGTTGTATGACGAAGTACTTTATTGAGAATGGTGTGGATTCCACACTGTTTAGAGAGAATCTAAGTGGAAAAACCTACTTGTGCACTGAGTTAGCCGAATATACTCTTCTAAGTGGCTACCTGGTCATCATGCACATGCGGGGTTCCTTTAGGTTGGTGCAAGTTATGGAGCTTAGTTGCTCAGTCGTGTCTGACTCTTTGCAATGCATGGACTGTAGACTGTGGACTGTAGCTCTTCTGCCATGGGGATTCTCCAGGCAAGAATACTGGAGTGGGTTGCTATGCCCTCCTCCGGGGATCTTCCCAATCCAGGGATCAGACACAGGTCTCCCACATTGCAGACTGATTCTTGACCGTCTGAGCTACCAGGGAACCCCAAGATACTGGAGTGGAGCCTACCCCTTCTCCAGGGGATCTTCCCAACCCAGGAATCAAACCGGGTCTCCTACATTGCAGGTGGATTCTTTACCAGCTGAGCTACCCAGGAAGCCCACAAGTTATAGTGAGTAAATAAACAATTAGAGCAAGAAAACAGAAGATTTACTTTACTTCCATAAGTAAATGCCAAGTATTTCCCTAAGCAAATGCTTTTAGGAAGAGAGCCAACATTGTATAACTATAGTGATAAATCTAGTAAATAGGAATGAAAAATATACAACCTACGAAAATTAATTAGCTTTTAATTTGGAAGATAAAAGTTTACCCCCTTTCATTTCTGTTGAACTTCAAAACAAACTTCACATGCATAATTGACAACAAAAACTGTTGAAACATAAGAAACACTATCAAGAATATAAATATTAATATATCTTTACTTTGTTCAAAGTCTTAGTGATATAGGTGTGTTTGGTTAATCCTGTACAGATTGTATAAGATGAGAGTTAAGTCAGGTCCAATATGTCTATTTTCCAGATCCTATTGACAAAGATGAATTCATCTCATTCATCTCATTCACTTCCTCATGAATTATGGGATCAGGAGTTAAACATATTTATTGAAATATATTAATAGTGAATTGAAAGACATAATTAAAAGGAAAAAGTAGATGTTATTAACCTTTCTTATTCTCCTTCCTTTAAAATTTCTCCCATGTGGAAGTAGGAAAAAAACAAAACAAAACATAGCTTTAAGCAATTATAATAAATTAGCATAGTTTATGATTTGAGTAACCTTCTGATTGATTATATGCTTTAAACTTAATTCCATCTTTTAAGTCCACATATGCTGTGAGATAGCAATCTCCATTTCTTCTTATTTCTAAAAATCTATTATTTTCTGATATTGTGTAATCTCTCAATTTTGATCTATGATGATTAGGAAGATACATAGATTTTACTTAATTGATTACCTTTTAAAAAAATTCTAACGATGGCAAATAGAGTTGTATTAGAGGCTGATACAAACTCATATTCACTATTTCCTGAGGGTACACTTCAGTCAATGCCAAGTTCACTTCCTTGGAGTGACTGGAAGACTTGTCCCTCCCTGAGCTATCCTTTCTCCTTCATTTTCTATTACATTTCCTTCAGGTGTTGGCTTTGGCCTCTGCTCTTGAACTTGAAAATTTCCTGCCTTGGAAATTACAATCTCAAGTCCCCCTTACCTCAAATCTTCCCCCATCATGTTGTAAGCTTTTTGAGGACTTTGATTTTTACATGTTCTTCTCCAAATTCCCAATTCCTTCAGCTGTACTTGGTACAAATAGATATCAAATAAACATATATTCAGTGAATGAATTCTCACAGGCATTATTAGGGTAACTAAAAGAACTTTCTCTTGCTGATATTGAACAATTTGCTTAAAGACCATGGGGAACCCAAATGGAAAAGACAAAGAAGACGAAGAAACAGAAAAACCCATCCTAGTAGAATAATAAACCACTTCTGAAAAAGGTGTCATCAACCAGCATCTGGGAATATAGGTTAGGTGCTTATTGGGTGTGGGTATATTGATTGATGAGATATATATCACAGACCAACTAAGATAAAGTAACATATATGAAATTTGAAACCAGAACTCAGTGGAAAATGCTTTAGGGTATGAGTACTTGGAAAGAAAATTGACAGGCGAGAGATAGTCTTTCAAAAAGATGGCATCACCGGAAGCCATGTGGCTGCCAAAAGATTAGGCCGAGATATTTTCCTAGGTAAGCAGTGAAGAAGCCCCATCCTGGAAAGCTGAGCTCATCTTAATGTCTGATAGTCTTCCTAAACAAGGGCTCCTTCTCTTCCTAAGCTCTGGATTAATTTTCATGTAGGAGAAATATTTTGGTATTGAGAGGGAGAAATCACTAAAATAAGGTAAAAACATTTAGATGTAGTTATAGTAAAGAAGAAAAGGTGGGGGAAAGCCAAGGCAGTCTAAAGTCACATGGTAGAAGGTTTCTTTATCAGTTGGCACAGAGCTCTTAGGAAAGTGAGAGTTACACACAGTTGGAGACCAGCCCAGTGCCAGGTGACAGACAAGAGCATCAATTCAAAAAGAAAATGAAAAAGCAGGCTCCTGGAGGGACAGAGATCTCCACTGACTCACCTACCTTATCTAGCTATGGGACAACACAAAGACATCAGAGGCGGGCTTTCTCTGGTTGTGAACTGTGGGAGCTATTCTCTAGTTGCAGTGCACAAGTTTTTCACTGTGCTAACTTTTCTGGTTGCTGAGCACCAGCTCTAGGGCATGCAGGCTTCAGTAGTTGTGACACAGGAGCTCAACAGTTGTGGCACCTGGCCTCTAGGGCAGGAACTCAGTAGTTGTAGTACCCAGTCTTAGTTGCTCTGAGGCCTGTGGGATCTCCCCTGATCAGCGATCAAACGCATGTCTCCTGCATTGGTAGGTGGCTTCTTCACCACTGAGCCACCAGGGGAAGCTCTTTATTTGCTTGTTTTAAAATCTGCCATTTTGCTCTGTGATACCCATTCCCTGACTGTTTTCTCTGTTACTTTTCTTTATTTCAATTTTTCTCTTAGCCTCTTAACGAAGTCATTTTATCATATTATGATAAAACTTGCTCAGAAGTTGCACAGGATGAAAGAATTTTTTCTCCTCCTGCTTAGATCAGAAGAAGCAGGGAGTAAAAATAACCTAAAGGTTGGTTTATGGTGGTGGCGATATGTATGGAATTCACAGAGGGAAATGATGGATGGGATCTATGGAGGAAGCAGAAGTTAACTGTGGTAAAATGAGCCTCGGGATCTAGATTTTAATGGTGGTGTGTGCTGGGAGGCGGGGGGGTTATTGTCAGATTGTGTCTTTCTATCTACTTTCTCCTTTTGTTTTTCCTTAAAGGACATGTTAAGAGCAATAGAGAATTGAAGTATAACTCATTAAATGTAACTCCAGTGCCTATTTAAGGTCACTGAACCTTGACAGTGGAAAGTGACTATGCAAAATATACAAAGATGTCAAGGATTGACTTTTAATAGTCTGGAGGCTTATCAAAATGATTAAACCAAACCTAAACATATCAGGTATGCTTAGTAATCGTTTTTTTCAATATAGTCGGCCAAATGTGTGTTAATAACCAACCACCTAGCCTTTGCAGTATGGCCTTTATGAAAACTTTCATAAAATGTTAACTCTATAAAATGAAATTCTGAACACGATATCCTTTGCACTGTAAGTTGTGGAGACGTATTTTAAGAGTGTTATATGAGAAGCAGTCTTACTTCTAGTCCACCAAATTCATTTCACATCAAGGATGCTCATTGGAACCTGGAAAGGAAGTAGGATATACAGTAGGAAATCTGGCCAGCGGGATGATTTGCTTAGCAATCTGTTGGTAATTGACAGGGTTGTTTAGGTGACTGCAGTCTGATGCTTATGGATGGGCTTCAGGAGGTCCCTGTATCTTCTGAAATGATAGGCATGTCAAAGAGGGAAAATGCTATTTTTAAACCATAACTTCCTTCTAAGGAGATTGAAAGAAGTCAAAGGAAATCACAAGTTCTCACAAAATGCTTGATTGCTGCTTACAGAGCAGGTGGTCCCTTTGTTGGGCTAAGCACCTGTACACTTTCTTTCAATATTTTTTCAAGGGAAAAAGATCTATGATTTTCATCAGATACTCATCTGTACAGAGAGGCAAAGAATTTGACAAGGAAAGGAACTAAGAAAGAGGACAACTTGATTTTACACAGAGTATTTCTGGACTCTCCTGATATATTTTTTTTAAATCTCCATGTGTGTGTCTCTCTCTCTATTTTTTTTTTCTTTACAAAGATCAACATCTCCAGGAAATTAAGATTCTTTTTTGGCATTTCCTCTTTTTCTTCTTTCTAGATATTTGTGCTTTGACATTGCTGAAAAGATCTTTTCAAAACCAAGATGACTCATTCCTTTCCTTTAATTTTTCAGTTTTGAAAGATTCTCAGCCTTTTCTTTTTGAAGCTGTCTTCACAAATTTCCATTAGACTCGGGACTCATGAAATCCAACTGGTTAACCTGTGTCCCTTGAATGTCTGCATGTGGCTGATACATGAGTTTATGAAGGGTTTAAGCCTGTCTTAAGCCAATTTGCTCATTACATCATTTAGATTATCTGTTATAGTTACTGATAGTTGCCAAGACAGGTGATTGAAGGCTAATATCTACAAATTTGTCAACAGTGCATAATGAAAGTGAGCCTTAGATGGAAATCTGCCATATATACATTTATTAAACAAAGATTTATTAGCGACGTGGGCACAAAACAAGATAAAACTGTTGACACAAACGCTTCTATAAACTCTGTGAAATATCAGTTCTCTGTACTCTGAAGAGGTATGAACACAACTTGCTTAAGAGATTCATTTGATTGTGACACAAAATTCTGGAGACAGAAACATTCTAGAGGTAACTTTAGGGACCATCTTTCAGAATATAAGTTATATGCGTCTGTGCTCAGTCACTTCAATTGGGTCTGACTCTTTGCGACCCTACATACCCCGTGAGGCTCCTCTGTCCGTGGGATTCTCCAGGCAAGAATACTGGGGTGAGTTGCTATTTCCTCCTTCAGAGGCTCTTCCCAACCCAAGAATCGAACCCACATCTCTCATGTCTCCTGCACTGGCAGGCAGGTTCTTTACCTCTAACGCCACCCAGGAAGCCCAGAATACAAGTTACTAGAGACTTATATCTTGTTCATACAATGGGGATGGAATGGTCCAAAATGTTTCTTCTAATACATATATCACGGAGCCAGTAATTCTGCCAATGAGTGAATACAGTTTGTAACATTTGTTGTACTGATCAGCAAAGTCTTTGGTGTTGATGGGAAATAAACACATCTGTCATCTTTGCAGTACAGCTGCTTCTAGGGAACTACCTTTCATAAATGTGAACAGGTAACCCCAAGCTTGTCTATATTTGATTAAGGCACTGATTACTCAAGTCCAGCTCAAATTTAAACATGTGTGTGATAACAAACATGTTATCACATTGTCAAATCTGAAGTGCTTTACAATAACACACAGATGTCACAGCAGCCACTTAAGCTTTTCCCTCATTCCTGAGATGCCCACACATGACCTCTTCTAAGCTAAATCGGCTTCGCTGCACCTCATGCAAAGAGGAGCTTTGGGGAAGTTGGGAGATGAGAAGATTTCGTGGAAGGAGGGGTGCCCAGGTTAGGAAAGGTTACCACAGCTTGAGAGCCAAGAACAAGGAACCTGTCAAGGGCCACTTAGCAAGAAGTGTCCCAAATCTTAGCCCTGGAGGCTTACCATCCACTCAAGTTCACATTGCAATATATTGGGTTGGCCAAAAAGATAGAAAAACCGAATGAACTTTGTGGACAGCCCAATACCTAACGTGTCTGATCGCCTTCCTCTTGGATTAGCTTCATTTCTAACTGGTAAATTCTGGCAACAGAGCTTTCCAACTTCTCTGTCATCTAAAATCATAATCTTGGTACATTTCGTCTCTGCAAGTTTTCACATCCATTCAATCCTGAAGGTTGTCTGGTCTCTATTTATGGTATTTCTCAAACTTTGACATCATCTGTGCAAAATAAAAAAGCTGTGCCTTGTTCAAAAAGCAGAAAAAAGCTACTCTGAAAGGAACTAAGCAGTCTTCCTCTTTCCCTCTGTCCTGGTGTTATTTTCATTTGTGATTCAATGAAGCACTCCCTCAACACAGGGTCACGTGGGCCCCGGCTCTTGACTACTAGCAGCCAGGTCCACTGTCCCATTACTGCTGGATCACATTCCAGGCCCCAGTTGAGATGAGGGAAGCCCTCTGCCCAAATCCTCAGCGGACAATGACCCATGAGATTGTAGCCTCTCTGCCAGGACACGCTTAGGGCCTGAATTGGAGGAACGAGAGAGCTTGCGCCAGTGGGGCTGCCCACTGAAATCACCATGCCCCTGCCAGCGAGGGGCTGGGCCTCCAGGCCCCCTGTGAGATGTGGTGAAGCACGCATATGCATATGTAATGCTCTCTGTGCCAGCAGGAGGCCCCACTGGGGCAGAGGGAGTAGTGATCACTTTGCCAGGGCAGAATGAGAAAGCTAGGCACAGCCTAGGCCGCCAAGGGTAGGGGTAAGTCTGATGGGAGAAAACCCACTCTGGGGCAATAAGGAGGCTTGGGGACGTGGGTGGTATTACAAGTGAACAATGGTTCCAAACATCTGAAACTTGCTTCCTTGCCCCATCAGATTTCACTTACAAAACACAGATACAAAAATAAAATTGTTAAGAATCCACACTGAGGAAACCAGAATTAAAAGAGACATGTGTACCCCAATGTTCATCACAGCACTGTTTATAATAGCCAGGACATGGAAGCAACCTAGATGTCCATCAGCAGATGAATGGATAAGGAAGCCATGGTACATATATACCATGGAATATTACTCAGCCTTTAAAAAGAATTCATTTGAATCAGTTCTAATGAGATGGATGAAACTGGAGCCTATTATTCAGAGAGAAGCAAGTCAGAAAGAAAAACACCAATACGGTATACTAACGCATATATGTGAAATTTAGAAAGATGGTAACGATAACCCTGTATGCGAGACAGCAAAAGAGACACAGATGTATTTTAGAACAGAACAGTCTTTTAGACTTTAGAACAGAACACAGAACAGTCTTTTAGACTCTGTAGGAGAGGGCAAGGGTGGGATGACTTGGGAGAATGGCATTGAAACATGTTTATTATCATATGTGAAATGATCGCCAGTCCAGGTTTGATGCATGAGACAGGGTGCTCAGGGCTGGTGCACTGGGATGACCCTGAGGGATGGGATGGGGAGGGAGGTGGGAGGGGGGTTCAGGATGGGGAACACATGTACACCCATGGCTGATTCACGTCAATGTATAGCAAAACAAATACAATATTGTAAAGTAATTAGCCTCCAATTAAAATAAATAAATTAAAAAAATTATAAACAAAGAATTTAAAGACAGTGACCACAGAGCATTAAATTGCAAGCAGGTCCTTGTGACTGTGGGGCCCTATGATGGTTAGTCGTATATATTGAGCATGTCAGTTTGACTGGGTCAGTTGGGTGCCCAGATATTTGATGAAACATTATTCTGGGTGTTAGCATGAGAGTGTTTTAGGATGAAATGAATATTTAAGGGATTTCCCTGGTGGTCCAGTGGTCCCATGCAGGGAAACCATTTCAATCCCTGGTCGAGGAACTAAGATCCAACACTGTGTTTTTATTTTGTATCTAAGTCATGTCTGACTCTTTTGTGACTCCCTGGACTGTAGCCCACCAGGCTCCTCTGTCCATGGGATTGTACAGGCAAGCATACTGGAGTGGGTTGCCATTTCCTTCTCCAGGTATCTTCCCAACCCAGGGATTGAACCTGTGTCTCCTGCATTGGCAGGCAGATTCTTTACCAGTGAGCCAGCAGGGAAACCCAAGAGCCCACATGTCACGGGGCAACACGGGTCTTAGTTGCAACCAGAGAAACACCCTCTCTCCACAGTGGAAAGCCAACCCAGCCAAAAAAAAGAAAAAGAAATTAACATTCAAATCTCTGTGTGTGTACTCAGTCACGTCTGACTCTTCACAACTCCATGGGCTATAGCCTGCAAGGCTCCTCCATCTATGGAATTTTCCAGGCAAGAATACTGGAGTGGGTTGCCATTTCCTTCTCCGGGGGATCCTCCTAACCCAAGAATCAAATCCATGTCTCTAGTGTCTCTTTCAAGCCTTTACCACTGTGCCACCTGGGAAGCCCCACTGTAATCTGTAGACAGGAGTAAAGCAGATTGCCCTCTCTGATGTAAGTGGGTTTTATCCACTAGGTTGAAGTTTGGTTAGAACAAAATGTTAACCCCTCACTGAGTAAGAGGTTTCATCCTGCTTGACTGCCTCCAAACTGGGAAAGCAGCATTTTTCTGCCTTCAGGTTCCGCCCAGGGCTTAAATCTTCTGGCCTTGGGACCGGAAATACACTAGTGGCTCTTCTGGGTGCCTAGCTGGCCAGCTCACTCTGCAGATTTGGGGACTTAGCCTCCATAAAAACATGAGCCAGTTACATATATTATGCTATTGGCTCTGTTTCTGGGAGAACCCTGACTAATAGAGGCTCTATGTGCCTGAGTAGTCCCCAGTAAAGCCTGCCTTGGGTATCTTCCATAAGCTTCAGTTTCTTTTGATTCCCACCTTTGCCAGCTAAGCTCAGAACTTTGTCTCTTCTTGTGAGTTTCATGCCAGAGCTCCCAGCTACTCTCATTGGGGGCACTTTCCTGGCAGGATCTCACAAATAAAATCAATCATTGTCACCCTCTTTCAAGAAACATCCATGGTCCTCCCTTATCATAAACTTCCTTTATTATATTCACAATCCTTTGAGATCTAACTTCAATGTAAAACTTCCCTCAATATCAGCCATTTCCCCTCATTAATTTTACTTCCTTCATACTTACATTTGGGTACTGAGGTCATTTCCACCACGATACTTTTGCCCACATTTTTCTTCAACCCTGAAATGAAGCCCACTGCCCTTTAAGGCCCAGTTTAAGCTATTTGGGCTTCTCTGATAGCTCAGTTGGTAAAGAATCCTCCTGCAATGCAGGAGACCCTGGTTCAATTCCTGGATCAGGAAGATCCTCTGGAGAAGGGAAAAGCTACCCACTCCAGTATTCTTGGGCTTCCCTTGTGGCTCAGCTGGTCAAGAATCCACCTGCAATGCAGGAGACCTGGGTTCAATCCCTGGGTTGGGAAAATCCCCTGGAGAAGGGAAAGGGTACCCACTCCAGTATTCTGACCTGCAGAATTCCATGGACTATACAGTCTATACTATACAGACTATACAGTCCATGGGGTCACAAAGAGTTGGACACAACTGAGTGACTTTCACTCACTTAAGCTATTTTTATTTATTTCATATAGTTCATGAGAAATCTACCTAATGCCAGTTTGCAATGGACCAGCTTTCTTGAATCTCTTGTACTTGATTCCTCTTCTCACTTGTATTTATGCACTTCTTGTACTACTGTTGTTAAGCTTTGGCAAGTGTTCTCCTTATAATGTGACTACAAGTTATTCGTAGATACCATGGTACATGGATCATCTTTCCTAGGATAATGTTATATTCCTATTAGGAGCTCAAGGAATATTCTTCAAAGAATGAATGGATAAGTTAACTATTGCTCATAGATTGAATGGTGCCCCCCTGAAAATATATCCACATCCCAAACAATCCCTGCACTTACGAAGGTGACTTATTTGAGAAAAGTCTGGAAAAAGTTCCTTTGTAAATGTCTTATTAGATTGATGCAAAAGCAAAAGCAATTGAGGTACAAACAAAATTGTGGTTGACTTTTGCACCAGCTACAATTACTTTTGCACCGACCTAATGAATTAAGGATCTTGAGATAAAAACATACTGAATTATTCGGCCCTAAACCCAAAGACAAGTATTCTTATAAGACACAGAAGAGAAAACGCAGAGAAAAAAGGAAAGGGACAGGTGAAGATAGACACATTGATTAGAGCGATACATTCACAAGCTAAGGAATACCGGAAGCCACTAGAAGCTGGAAGAAGAAAGGAATTCTCCCCTGGATCCTTCAGAGCGAGCTCAACCCTATTGGCCCTGATTTCTGAATTCCAGCCTCCAGAACTGTGAGATAATCAATTTCTGCAGTTAAACCACCTAGGTTTTGGTCATTTGTTATGGACAGCCCTAGGAAACTAACATGTCCATCTTTCCTGTGGGGTGTTTGTCGAATTTGTCTCCATGATGTCTGTGTATAATAGTAGAACCATTTTTATCTCAGAAGCTAAAGATACAATTGCCCTAGGCACCTCACATAATGTGTACTACTTGAAATCTTTAAAACGACAGGTGCAAAATTCTTCCAGCTCTTTCAAAAACTGACATTCAAATTACATGCTTTTTCAAGAATGCTGTCTAAATGACTCATGTGTATTCTAAAATCTTTTATTTTGAGATCATTTTAGATTCACTTGTAGTAGTAAGAAATAAAGGAGAGATCCAGTGTACCCTCTACCCAGTTGGTAAAATAAAATGGTAACATCTTACAAAATCTTAGTGCAATGTCACAACCAGGGTATCCGTGTGGATACCTGATCTTATTCGGATTTCCCCAATTTTAATGATACTCCCTTCTATGTGTATTTAGTTTATGTAATTTGATCACCTGTGTTGGTTCATGTATCTAACACTTCAGTCAAGAAACAAAACTCTTCTGCTACAAGGATTCCTCAGACTGCCCTTTGTTAACCACACTGGCCTCCTTATGTCTCTGCCCCCACCTATCCTATCTTTAGTTAGCTAGTTAGTTAGTTCAGTCGCTCATTCGTGTCCATTTCTTTGCGACCCCAAGGACTGCAGCATGCCAGACTTCCCCATCCATCACCAACTCCTGGAGCTTGCTCAAACTCATGTCCATCGAGTTGGTGATGCCATCCACCTATCCTTAAGGATAACAAATTGGTGAATCTCAAGGGCATTAAGCTGAGTGAAAAAGTCAGTTCCAAAAGGCTAGATACCATATGATTCCATTTATATAACATTCTTGAAACGATAAAATTACAGCAGTGGATAATAGGTTAGTGTTTGCCAGGCAGTGTGTATTCTCTTGAAAGTAAAAGTTCTTCAAAATCTCTCAGAAGACTTAAAGTTATCCTATACAGCAAAGTAATTCCGAGACTCAGTAAAATATTTGGGGAAATCTTTTGTTTGCTTGTCATTATTTTGATACTGGGTATACTCAGTTCTTGCTTTGGGAAATGCACTAAAATGCCCAATAAGAAGCCTCTGAAATGGATTATATGTTAAGCCCTTTGGTAGAGGAAATGACCAACTTCGTATGAGAGGTTTTCAGAGAGATATGATAGAACTAAACAACAACAAACAAACAAACAAACTGTGGATGGAAATAATCAGTAAATAATCTATAATAAGAATAGAAAAGTATTTTATTCTAGCCAAACTGAGAGCTACAGCCCAGGAGATACAGATTTAAGAAGCACTTTAATTGTGTTCCATCAGACTGCAAATTGGGGAGCAGGGAGAGTTGAAAAGGCAAAATTCACAAGGTTACAGTTACTTACAAGAGTTATAATTGGAGCTGGCAAGAAATAAGAGTGCTTATTAAGTAAGGATTGGTTGGGGTCTGAGACAGTCGCATGGTTACAAAGGGAGACCTTGAGACCTTAAGGTTGTAACTGGCAACTGTTGGCAGATATAATTTTGAGAACAGCTGGTGATGTCCTTGATACAGTTTGGAAAATTCATGTTCTCAGTGTTGTAGGAACATGGCTGAACTCACATCCACAATGGGCACCTGGCTCCATTTTGAATGCCTGAATTGCAGTTATTCTATTTTGATTTTTAAATACATTCTTTTCTTTAATGGTTACAGTAGATGAGCAATGCATGTTCAACAGAACAGAAGACAGGCTATTCTAGGTAGCATAAAGTTCAAGCCAACACATGTATAAGCCAGAATGACTTCCTTATACCTCAACATGTAAAAATATCTTCCATCAAAACAAAACAAAAAACAGAGACTTCCCAGGTTCAGTGATTAAGATTCTGCCTTCCAAGGCAGGAGGTGCGGGTTCGATCCCAGTTACGAAACTTAGATCCCATATGCTGCCAGGTGTGGCCAAAAAGTAAAACAACAACAAACACCAAAAACGGACAAGATTGCAGAGCAGGTGCAGTAGTGATTACATAAGAAATAAGTTAAAGTTATGTCTCCAGTAAAGAACTGAGAGAGAAAATTTGGCAGATGAATTAAGGATTTGAGAGAGGAAGTAGTTTAGGTTAAGATACAGGTACAGACAGTTAATGATAAGCCATGTGGCTTCTGGATTTCTGGAAGAAGGTAAATAGATCTGTGATGAGTTTGGCTACTTAGGTCTATCGTTGGTGATGGAGAGATGACAGTTCTGCTGGGTTGGATAGTGGCAAGGGGGTGAGGAGATACAAGGTGTCATCTCCTATGAGTCAGAAAAGCTGTACGTGAAGCAGTAGTACAGAAAATAACAACAGAGGCTTGCAAAGATGAGTCCCAAGAGTTTCGGGGAGAACCAAAGTAAGGCCATGCAAAGTTCCAGGACAATTGGCAGTCTGAACTGATAAGCGCATATGCTGCATGCTAAATCACTTCAATCATGTCTGACTCCATTCGACCCTATGGGCTGTAGCCTGCCAGGCTCCTCTGTCCATGGGATTGTCCAGGCAAGCAAACTGGAGTGGGTTGCCATGTCCTTCTCCAGGGGAACTTCCCAACCCAGGAATCGAACATGCATCTCTTATGTCTCCTGCATTGGCAGGCAGGTTCTTTACCACTAGCGGCACCTGGGAAACCCTGGGAACTTAAAAGCGTATCTCCTCAAAGTATTGCAATCAGATAAGTGGGACAGTGGGGCATTTAAGAATTCTTTGAGACCATATATGGCAAATGAGTTTTATCTCCTGTACTAAAAACCATACTAAATATTTTCCACTACTAAAGAAACAAAAATGCAAACTTTGTCAGGGAATGGCTATTGTTTTCATTTATGGGGTGGAAACTGGCTTTAACAGAGGAAGCAACTTGCCTAAGGTCACTTAGCAGCTAGTGACAGACAGAGTCAGCAACTATTAATAAATTCATCTGTCTGACTTCAAATCCAACCCAACTATCCCATCTCAATGATGGGGTCAGGGCGGGGTGTCCTGGAGGTACAGAAGAGAAAGGGAATTGAGGAAGGTGATTTTATTTTGGAATCTATGGAGACTAAATCCTAAGGAAATCAGTCATGAATATTCATTGGAAGGACTGATGCTGAAGCTGAAACTCCAATACTTTGGCCTCTGACGTGAAGAACTGACTCCTTGGGAAAGACCCTGATACTGGGAAAGATTGAAGGCAGGAGGAGAAGGGGACAACAGAGGATGAGATGGTTGGATGGCATCACTGACTCTATGGACATGAGTTGAGTAAACTGCAGGAGTTGGTGATGGACAGGGAAGCCTGGCGTGCTGCAGTCCATGAGGATGCAAAGAGTCAGACACAAATGAGCGACTGAATTGAACTGAACCTGATAGAAACTGAAGGTTAAATCCCCCACTCCTGTCCTTTTCAAAGTGAAGTGAGCAATTTCCCTGGCTTTTGCTTCATGAATAGAGATGGAAATTTTGACTATTGGATAGAACTCTACAAAATCCCAGATGCTATATTTGAGCAGAACTTCTCTGGGTAAATAAATTACACTTAAAAATATGTACCAAACCTCACTGAGGCCGCAGCAATTCTACAAGAACATTTCAAAATAAAAGTGCAAGAAATGAAGAGGTTAGGGACTCATAAGTGTCCTTTGATACTTAATCAGGATACAAGTTCAGAATAGCTCAGATGTAACATATTTATTTGGGTGGGTGGGTGGGGGGTTCGGTTCTGAAGAAACTGCAATAGAAAATGACCTAAAATTATATCAAGTTCATGAACTTGTACCACGTTCATTTGGGTAAGTAGATAGATTCCCTTCCCTATCTATGTCACAGGTGTGCCAAGGAAAGGCTTTTGGCACATACAACCTTGCACAGATCACACAGGCTGGAGGATTTGAAAGTCAGTGACATCATCTGGGATTCTAATGTTTCTAACTTATTCTGTGGATAGGTGATGTTGAAATTAGTACACTCTAGGGAAAAGGTTCAACGAATTTAAGAGAGCACATGTTGTCGTTCAGTTGCTAAGTCATATCTGACTCTTTGCGACTCCATGGACTGTAACACGTCAGGCTTCCCTGTCCTCTATCTCCCAGAGTTTGCTCAAATTCATGTCCACTGAGTCAGTGATGCTCCCTAACCATCTCAAAAGATGAGGACTCTCATCTTTTGGAGTCCTCTACAAAAAGAACACACAAAAATGGCAACAATGCATGGAGTAGGTTTTATTTCTTTCTATTCTGCTTGGTTTGCTACTTGTATGTCTGTAGACATCCTGTAGTTACATGGGATTTTTGGCCTCCTGGAGTGTTGCTGAATTATCTTTAGTGACCACTAAATCCACTAGAAAACAGGTCTTAATGCAATACTAACCATTGGTTGATATTTTGTTACCCATATTCCTGTGGCTTGGCTCAAATCAGAGCAAACAATGCATTTCAATTTAATGGAAACTAGAGATCTTAATGCTTAATAAAAATACCACAGTCAGAGTGAATCCTTTCGTGCTTGGACTAAAGGATTTTTTTATTCAGTTCTTAATCAAATACTGAAGTTACAGACTGAAGCAATTATGTTTTAGGAAAATATAAAATTTGCTCAGTATTAATTTAGTTCCTTATTCTCAGATGATTTTTCTGGTGGACATTTTTTTTAATGAGACTTAGAAGTGTTTTTAGATGACTTAATATGAGGATTATTCATTCATTTACTTAGAATTATATGAATGTTAGGGGTGCAGTCACATTTTTCCATTTTCTCTGTGGCTGTAAAAAAATTATTTTCTCCCAAGGTCTGATAAATATATTTAAAAAATATCTCATAGACATGTGTATCATGTTCATGTAAGATATGTGGGAGGTGTGTGTGTGTGTGTGTGTGTGTGTGTGTGTGTGTGTGTGTGTGTGTGTGTGTGTGTTTAAGTTGATTTCTGGCTTCTGTATTTTTACTTGGCAGTACAAATAGGTAACCTTGCCATATTAGACTTTAAAAAAGTATTTTTTAGATTATGATGCTGAGTCAGAAATTTTTCTAGCCAGTAATACTTTATAAGACAGAATAATAAGCTATTTTTCTGAAGAACCACTAATAATCTTAATAATTGTTTACAATACACACTTGTACATACTTTCAGGGAAAGAGAAAATTTTTTGGCAGTCATGAGTCCATCACATATTTTAGATGTGGGTTACCATATTCAGTATATTATTTAATATGATTTATAACCAAGACAAAAGTGCCAAATTTTCCCACACTGAAAGAGCTATTAAAAGACCTGTTCAAACCAGAACTTCCTAGGGAGTAGAATAAAGACATCATTAAAAAAATCCAAATTTTTATGGTATCTATAATTTTCTTACATGTTGCTAGAAAAGTAGTAATAGATGGAAAACTAGAGTCCTTCTTTATGTAAAAATGCATTTGTTATAATGATTGCATTATATTTTACATATGTTTCATGGTAAATTAAACAGCTCATTTTGTATAGATGGTGTTTCTTATGTATCAAATGTACATCACCTACACAAAATGAAGACAGTACACCAGGCTCCTCTGTCCATGGGATTCTCCAAGCAAGAATACTGGAATGGGTAGCCATTTCCTTCTTCAAGGGATCTTCCAATCCAGGAATCGAACCTGGATCTCCTGCATTGCAGGCAGATTGTTTACCATCTGAGCCAACAGGGAAGCCCTATGTATCAAATGCAGTGTCACAAAATCTGTGGGCATGCCAACTTTTTAAATGATACTATTTTGCTTATATAAGGTTTTAAAGTAATCAGACTCATAGAAACAGAATGCAGAAGAGTTGCAATGGACCAGAAAGAGACAGGAGGATGTGGAGCTATTGTTCAATGGGAACAGAGTTTCAGTTTTTCAAAATGAAAAGAGTTCTGGAGGTGGAAGACTGTGCTGGTTACACAACATTGTGAATGTACTTAAAACCACCAGACTGTACACTTAAAAACGCTTTAAAGGGTAAATGTATCTAAGGAAAGGAAAGAAGGGGAGTTTAGGGTGAGGCCTTTAGGCAAAAGTCCATGTCACTCACTAGGCCAACACAGGCTGTGAAAAAGAGAAGTCGGGAAATTTGGATTCTTTTCAGAGACACCTAGGAGTAAACCTGGCTCAACGGATGACCAGTCCCACTTAGCGGGAAAGGAGTTGGTGGGATGAGAGGAGGAACACGCGTGTCTTGTGGCTTTTACCCACAGGATGGAGGAAGTTTGAGAGGTTTGGGTCTTTTTTTTTTTTTTTTTTTTTAATTGTATATTTATTTATGGCTGTTCTGGGGTTTCATTGCTGTCTGGGCTTTTCTCCAGTTGCGGCAAGTGGGGGCTACTCTTAGTTGAGGGGCGTGGGCTTCTCTGCTGGCTTCTCGTGTTGGCATGGACTCTAGGGCACTCAGGACCCAGTAGCTGCGGCAGGTGGGCTCAGTGGTTGCAGTCCCGGGCTCTAGAGCACAGGCTCAGTGTGTGTGTTTGTGACCAACAACCACGCGACAACCCGCATGCGGGATCCTCCCTGACCTGTTTCTCCTGCATTGGCAGGCGGATTCTTTACCACTCAGCCACCAGAGAAGCTCGGTTTCAGCGTTCTAAACACACATTTTTGTGACTATTCTGAACAACACTTTTTAAGCCACATCTGAATGTGGTATTTAACTCAGTGTATAGGTATCGCATTTGACACTTTTATTTTTTGCTTTTATTATTCTACCTCTGTGTTTTTCCCCCACCCGTGATATTCTTTAAAAGCTTGTAGAGTTTCTGGCCATCCCTCTACAAGTTTGGGGTGACAATCCAATATAAGCATGCTCTAATATTTTAATGTAATCCCACTCCTAGGACTATGTGTTTATTTTTATTTTTTGTTTTTTTACAAACCTTTCCCTCCATGTTTCAGGGACCTATTACTACATTAAAAAAAAAAAAAAAAAAACTACCAGGAACTTAGCAACTGATAACAGCAACAGTGATTTCTCAAGACTGTGTGGGCTGACTGGTTTGGACGGGGTGGTTCCCACATGTTGTTGTTTGGGGTCATTCCTGGTGCGTTCAGCAAGGAGCTCCACTTAGGCTGGACCACGCAGATGACTTCACTCATCTGCTGACTCAGCTGAGTGGTTGGATGGTTTGGCCCTAACCAGGCCTCTCTTTCTCTCCACGGAGTTTCTTCTCATTCATTAGCCTGATCTGAGTTTCTTTATGTGATGATGGGATCCTAAAAATAATGGAAGCTTCAAGGCCGGGAAGTTACCCAGCATCATTTCAGCTGCATTCTAAGGGTTAAAACAAGTCCCGGGGCCAGCCCAGTTTCCAGAGGAGGGTCACAGATTCTACATCTTGATGGTTAACATGGCAGGAATTTACAGAAATGGGAGGAGTCATTGGTTGCTGTATTTGCAGGCAATCTCTACTCCGTATACAGATCGTTGTTGTTGTTTAGTCACTAACTTGTGTCTGTCTCTTTTTGCGACCCCATGGACTGTAGCCCATCAGGCTCCTCTGTCCATGGGATTTTCCAGGCAAGAATATTGGAGTGGGTTGCCATTTCCTTCTCCAGGGATCTTCCCAATCCAGGGATCGAACCTGCAATTCCTTCATTGGAAGGCTGAATCTTTACCACTGAGCCACCTGGGAAGCCTGCATATACAGATAACTGATGCCAAATGAAATATTCTGCTTGAGAATGGGTCCAATTAATATTCTGAGGCTTTGCATCAAGCTTAACCTTTTGCAATATTATGTAATTCTTATGTGGGAAATTGTACAGTATAAGCTACAGTTTTATGTAAAACCTTATAGCCATTGAAGAGGGAATGAATTTTCTTTTCCAAGCATAGACAAGGGAGTGTTTTGAGGCTTGAAATTTTGGGCACGGGGGTTTGAATCTTGGCCCTGTCACATATGAACACAGGATCCTGGACAACTTTCCCTTTCTGTTATGCACTTTTCTCCTTGGTAGTTAGGATTTAGGTATAATAGGATTATTGTGAGGATTAAATGAGTAAATATATATGAAGAGTTTAGGAAAGAGCCTGGAACATAGCAAATACATAATAAACATTGGCTTTCAAAATAAAAATTATCATAAAAATGTGAATTATCATTACCTATTATTATAACATAATGTATTATTATAATGTAACACAAAAACGTTTGTTTGGATTAAGCCTCAGAGCTGCAGTTTTGTGTAGTCTTATTAGCTTTATCGTTAATCCTGACTATTTTTCCTGCTTTCCTGTCTCTTGCCAAGTAAAACAGTAGGTGAAAAACATAGTTGATTAACAGCTATGCTAAAGAAATGATTTACCAACTTTGAAACAATGCAATCCATATGAAAAGATATAATTTACATTGTAGCCCAAAACGGTGTAACCTACTTACCTACACTTAATATTATACAAATATTTCATGAAACAGTATGTATTTTCAAGTTGTGCTAGGAACTCTGATTTTTTTGTTTTATTTCAGTGAATCAATAACAAAATGTCAATTGTGACCCACTATTATTAATTTCATTACCTACTGAAGGGTTTGAAGCTATATATTATGGTCATTGGTTATTCAGCACACGTTCAATCCAGAAATTGTTTCAAGTGTCATGCTATAATACTATGCCATATGTCCTTTCCATACAGGCCAATTTGATTATGGAGCAAAAAGCTTTTTTCACAAATATGGCCTGACCTGTCTAATCAAGAGCCGTCTAAATTCTCTCTTTGGCCACCTGATGCGGAGAGCTGACTCATTTGAAAAGATCCTGATGCTGGGAAAGATTGAGGGCAGGAGGAGAC
This sequence comes from Muntiacus reevesi, assembly GCF_963930625.1. Classification (NCBI taxonomy): domain Eukaryota; kingdom Metazoa; phylum Chordata; class Mammalia; order Artiodactyla; family Cervidae; genus Muntiacus; species Muntiacus reevesi. The sequence goes on along the minus strand of NC_089254.1, from coordinate 81,379,987 downwards.
GGGGGCAACAGAGGTGAGATAGTTGGATGGCATCACTGACACAATGGACGTGGGTTTGGTTGGATTCCGGGAGTTGGTGATGGACAGAGAGGCCTGGCGTGCTGCGGATCACGGGGTCTCAAAGAGTCGGACACGACTGAGCGACTGAACTGAACTGAAATTCTCTCAGTGGGACCTAGGGATCAAGGGAAGGTGTGTACATGCTGTATTTTTGTATCATAAGAAACGAAGTGCCTTATTTGTTTGAGGCTAGATGGACCAGGCTAGAATTCCAACTTCACAACTTACTCCCTTATGTTTTCAAACAAGTGATTTAAACTCAACTTTGGAGTCTTGGTTTTTTTAATCTGTTAAAGCAAACACATCTTTTACCCTTCACTTCAGTCTGAGTTGTGAGCATTAAATGAGAACACAGTCCCAAAGGCCCAGCAAGGTGCAAGCAAAGAAGGCTCTCAATGCATTTATTGCTTTTTCATCCTAGGATGGAACACAAATTCCAAATTCATAGCTATTATTTAAGTTCTGTATTTTCTATTTTTCCAGGTATGTTAAGACTTGGTAGAATACTAACTATGATTAAACTATTATTTCTTTAATGCAATTTAATTTATACAACCATGTATTGTCCTGATATTCTACCTAATACTGCTAATAAGCGTTATAGTTATTATTATTTGGTAATATGAATTGGAATTTAGAAACAATTTTGCGTTTGCAGGTTTTGGTCTGACCTCCCAGTTAACGAAAAGATGTGTACAGGAGATAAACATTTCTGTTATGTTGCTAAATACATTAAACGAAAGTGAGGTGCAAAATACAAGAACTGCCTTTCTCCTTGAGTCCAACATTTAAGGTTACCAGCGTTCTAGTGCTCCGTCAGGTAGTATCTTTGCCATAGGTGAGCTAGTTTGGAAGGAGTCAGGAGGAAATAACGATCATCTCGAATACGCTAGCTGATGGATCTCTAAAATGGGACTGATTATTTTAGAATTTCTTCCTTTAAGGCGGGGATTACGGAAGTGTGACTGAAGGCAGGCTGGGGGACGCGGGAGGGCGGGGAGAGGCAGTGACACTTCTGCCCCGTCCAGGGGTGCGAACGGCCGCCGCCCCTCCGCTCCCACGTGGCAGGTCCAGACAGCCCGGCGCGGACAGGGGGCGGGGCCGCAGAGCCCTCCCTTTGCTCTCCGGCCCTTCCTCAGGCCTGCACGGCGCCAGCTCGGTCCTCCACCGCCAGGGGGCGGGCGCGGCTTCCCGGAGGCGGGGACCCATTGGTTGCGCCGGGGAAGCGGGGGAGGCGGCCCAGCGGCGAGCTGGCTTCCTCCTGGCCACTCGCAAGGGTGAGGGGAAGCCGGAGGAACCCGGGAGGAAGCGGAGGAGCCAGCGGGAGGCGGTGGCGGCGGCTCCCGTCGGCCTCCGGCAAGATTGACCGCAGGGAGGCCGGAAAGCGGGCGCGCGCGGCGCAGAGGCGGGCGGGAGGCCGGTGAGACGGACGGGGAGGCGGACAGAGCCGCGGCCGAAGGCTGGGAGGCTGGGGGGAGCCGGGCACCCACCTTCAGCTTCATCCTCCACTCACCCCGCGATCGCCGGCCCGGGGTGTGCCCGGGTGGTCGGGGCGCGTCCCACTCGGGGCAGGGCGCGACAGGAGCCGGGTACCGGAGCGTGGTGGGCCGGGGGTCCAGGCCGCCGCCCCCGCGCGGGTATCCCCAGCCGGGCGGCGAGTCTCCGGGCTCCGCGGAGGGCGGGGCGGCGCCTGCACCTGGCGCTCCGGCCTGGGGCTGGCACCTGGGGCTGGCACCTGGGGCGCGTGTCCGGCGCTCGGTCTCCAGCTCGGGTCGGAAATGGGGGCCGAGTGCTCTAAAGAGGCGGGGATGGAGTTGGATGTTGCATTAGAACTCTGTGGAGGGAGATCTTGGCTCAGTTGTAAAGTTTTACTGTCTTCTGAGCTGGAGGTACTTTTTATTTTTTAAACCTATCCAACCCATTGGTATTCAGTAACACGGATGGATGTACTATTCTTTTTTCTTTTCTTTTTTTCCCACTTGTTTGCCGCTAAGCCCACAGTTTCTACAATATGTTACAATTTGTGACCCTAGATCTAAATAATGAGTGATGAACTGACGTTTAAGATCTCCAGCTGTAATTTTTTTGTTTTCATCATTCTCTCTCTTTTTTTTTTTTAATTTCTTATCATACAAGACTGTTTAATTCACAGAACCTTTTCTTTGTTTCTATTTGGCCAAAAGGAATATGAATACAATTGCTTACTAGGCGCTGTGCCAGCTGATTTCAGATGCACATTTATTTCTTAACGACCCATAGAGTAGGTCCATTTGTGTATTTTCCCAATTTTACTCAGAAAATATGAACTCCCCTAGAGGTTAGGGTCAAAAAGATAGAGACTAGCAGGAGATCCCAGATCCCTTGAATGCTTATTTACCTTTCAGGGCTAGTGATATCCTGTCAAATTTTATAGGTTTGGGGGAGACCTTAATGTTATTCATACAGTATATTATTGAATACAATGGGATCTCCATTTAACTTAGAAAATTCAAGTTATTAACACCAGCAAGAGATTGGCAGAATCAGCGTCTGGTTGTGGTCATATCCATATCATTAACTATACCTCTTTTTAAAGGCTGCCAGTCTCAAGTTCTGTGGCAGTTTACTAATTAAATCACAGGGTCTCTGCCCCCCACTTTATACAGGTGTGAGAAGCTTTAGTCTGTGTAATGTTTTCTAAACTCATTTTTCGTGATAGCAAGAAATAAAGAGAGTTTGATGCAGTGATACTCTCCCGGGGGATCTCTCGGAATCACCTATAAATGAGGCTTCAAAAAAGGACACAGGTCAGGTTCCTCCCCAAGACCCCAGTGGAGGGTTCTTCTGTTTAAAAGGGAGTCAAAGTAAGACTGAGCACCAGTAGGTTAAAGTGACGTTTTAAATAAACTTAATAGCTGTTACAATTTTAAAAAGAATTACTAAGTAGCTAAATCTTTTTGTAATTAATGAAGATACCTTAAAAAGGAAAAGATCATTGGAGAGAATGTCAGAGGATAAAGAAATTGTTGTTGAATGGTGATAAGTAGTCCTTGTGGGGCATCAGAAGAGTCTGACTTTTATTTAATCACATATTTTAAGTCTTCATTGGTCAGCCTCAGCATTTGAAAACTTGTATATTCATAATTAGACATACCAGAGTACTTATTTGTGCCTGCTGGTAATTATAGGTAACATGGATACTATGAATAAGGCAGCCTTGGCTCTCAAAGCTACTTTACTTTCTCTGAGGTAGTGAGTCTTCCCCACCCCCCACTCTTTACTTTTATAACTCCTTTCTCAAAGCTGAAAGGTCCAAGACCTAAGAAGTAAGAGATTTTGGTTTTATGTATTACAGAAATGCATCTAGCTGAGAATTTATTAAATAGCAAACATTTGACTTAAACTTAGTCCAGAAGAGTTCCTGAACTTGGGATCAGAAAATTGGGATTTTAAGCAGTAATTCTGCAATTAGTTCATTGCCCAATAGAGGGCATTGACCAACTTATTTAATATCATATTTTGCCTAATTTCCTTAATCTGATTGGGGTGATTGCACATGACTCCCAAGCTCTTTAAACTTGAAAAAGTTTTGTGAATTTTATTCTGCTCTTAAAATAGGGTCAGCTGATGTTTTCTCAGGGGAGAAAATTATGTTCCACTCTCTCTAAGTTTCCACAGTTTCACCCATCAGTATTCTTCCATTGTCTTCCTCACTGGCCTGTTCATTTGATTCAAGCTGTTTTTATTACTTACACCTCCCTTATTTCTAATCTAATTAATTTTCATCTGGTTTTTATTTTTCTAGCTTCACTGTGGGGAGTGTTTCAGTTGCCTTTAAAAATTAAATTTAATCTACATAACATAAAATTTACTATTTTTAAGTGTACAATTCCATGACATTTAGTGCATTCATAGTATTGGGAGGTTATCACATCTTTTTTAAAAAAATTAATCAATTTATTTTAATTGGAGGCTAATTACACTATTGTAGTGGCTCTTACCATACATTGACATGAATCAGCCATGGGTACATATGTGTTCCCCATCCTGAACCCCCCTCCCACCTCCCTCCCCATCCCATCCCTCAGGATCATCCCAGTGCACCAGCCCTGAGCACCCGTCTGCCACAGAGTCCAAAAGTCTGTTCTTTACACCTGTGTCTCTTTTGCTGTTTCACATATAGAGTCATCGTTACCATCTTTCTAAATTCCATAAATATGTGTTAATATACTGTATTGGTGTTTTTCTTTCTGACTTACTTCACTCTGTATAATAGGCTCCAGTTTCATCCACCTCATTAGAACTGATTCAAATGCATTGTTTTTAATAGCTGAGTAATATTCCACCGTGTATTTGTACCATAGCTTTCTTATCCATTTGTTTGCCGATGGACATCTAGGTTCCTTCTATGTCCTAGCTATTGTAAACAGTGCTGCGATGAACATTGGGGTACACGTGTCTCTTTCAATTCTGGTTTCCTTGGTGTGTATGCCCAGCAGAGGGATTGATGGTTCATGTGGCAGTTCTATTTCCAGTTTTTTAAGGAATCTCCACACTGTTCTCCATAGTGGCTACACTAGTTTGCATTCCCACCAACACATCTTTTTAATTCTACATTTTCGTCACCCCAAAAGGAAACCTAATGTTCTTTAAGCAATTACTCCCCATTTCCCAACCTGTGGCAACCACTAGTCTGCTTTAGCTACAAATTTTTCTGTTCTGAATATTCCATGTAAATAGTCATAAGATAGGTGATCTTTGTGTCTAGCTTCTTTCACTTCTCATTATGTTTTAAAGGTTCATCCATGTTGTAACCTGTATCAGCATTTTGTTCCTTTCTGTGGCTGAATAATATTCCATGTGTAGGTACATACCACGTTTTGTTTAGTGTTTCATCCATTGATGGACCCTCATGAGTTTTTGTGTGCTAGTTAGAAAAAGTTATATGGATTTTGTAGCCGTGACTCTGAGTTGATTTTCATCATGAGTTCTGCATGGCTTGTTTAGGTAGTAACCATGGTCATCAGATCTACTGCCTAGCTATCCATGTGCCATGCTATATTAAGTTGCTTCAGTCCTGTCCGACTCTTTGTGACCTCGTGGACTGTAGCCCATTAAGCTCCTCTGTTTATGGGATTTCCCAGGCAAGAAGACTGGAGTAGGTTGCCATTTCTTCCTCCAGGGGATCTTCCTGACCCACGATCCAACCTGTGTCTCCTGTTGTTTCCTGCTTTGGCAGGTGGATTCTTTACCACTGTGTCATCTGCAGTTAGGTGATCATTAAATGTGTCTTGAAGGACCTGTGATTGACAGAAAATGAATTTTTAATTGGTTCAGAAAATTTTACCCTAGAAGCTTCTTACTATCTGTTCTTTGCAAATGGCTGCTAACTTGCATTCTTGATTTTGTGATAGAAATGATACACTCTTCAGGCCCTTGGGCAGATGGAGTCTCTTTGCTCCTCCATTTCTTCACGTAAATAAATTTGACTAACAGAATTATGTCTGCCCTAGTACAGTGAAATTCAGAAGACTAACTTAAAGACTGTATAAATGAAGGGAATATATAGAGGACTTCTAAAACATTCAGAATAGGTACCTGTAACATCCCATCTGATACAGTGTAAAATACTGGAATTATAGGAAATGAAGATAGTTATACTGTATGGAAATTTGTGCCTTTCTCTTGTCTTTTTGTAGCGATTTGTGAACTAGACACTTCTTTACTTATGTTCAACTTATAGTTAAAATGTATTTAGTTTTATTTTGGCTATTGATAATCTCTGTCCCTCCCTCCTTCCCCTTGTGTCTGTCAATCCATTCATCCATCTCTCTTTCTCCTCTTGGATGGTATAGTGTAAGATTAAAGTAGGTTCCATTACATCCATTTAGTCAGCAATTGTGGAACTCTGCAGGAGCTGACAGAACAAATGTCATTATGTCTTGTTTTCTGTTCAGGATATGTTTGTACTCTTAGTTCCAGAAATCTGTTCCCCACTTCATTTCTTCAGTTGGATTATGAATTTTTAAGCAAAATTCTGATTTGATAGAGAGGAAAACTGCAAGAAATATTGGGATGATTTTAATTTTGCACTCAGTTGTAAGCCCTGCAAACAGGAGTTTTCTTTGCTTTGTTCCTCAGCACAGTGTTTCCAGGTTTATTCACTGCCCTTCTCTCCCTAACTCTCACAGGAGACCTGGCCCAGAGTCTAACTGATTTCCATTGTTAAGGAAGGAATGAAGATTCTTGTCTTGTGAATTTTACCTTTGGGCTTTTTTGGCCTAGATCTGACTCACTCCCCAGCCCTATTCTAGACTTCTCTGTGTGTTTGGATTGATGTACTGTTGGGCTGAAGTTCTCACATCTGAGCTTGACTGAGGGTCACCTGGGGAGTTTATAACCTTGCAGGAGTTTTAATCCTCTGTCCAAGAGATTCGGGGCTCAGGAATGTGCCTTGTATTGGGTTGGCCAAAAAGTTCATTTGGGCTTTTTCGTAAGATGTTACAGAAAAACCATGATAAACTTTTTGACCAACCCAGTAACAAGCCTGCCAGTAATTGTGGTGCCCAGGATGTTGTTGTTTAGCCGCTAAGTCGTGTCTGACTCTTTGTGACCCCGTGGACTGTAGCCACCAGGCTCCTCGGTCCTCGGGGATTCTCCAGGCGAGAGTACCAGAGTGGGCTGCCATTTCCTTCTCCAGGGGATCTTCCCGACCCAGGGATTGAACCAAGTCCTCCTGCATGGGCAGGTGAACTCTTGACTGCTGAGCCGCCAGGGAAGCCCTGTGTGCACATGATGTGGGCTCTTTTATCGTTAGGGCTTCAGGGAACCAGATATGGTATTTCATTGACTCCAAGCCGTTTGTAAGGTACACCATTATTTTATACACTACTAAGAGGAAGAAATGTGGTTGTAAGCCTCATTCTGACTTAAGACTTGTTAGAAGAAAGGAGATAGTGTGCATCTTAGAATCGGTAAAGTAGAATGTGACGTACTTGGGAAACCACAAGCCCCTCTTGTTACAGGGAAGGGTTATAATGAAGCCATGGGTTAAAAGAATTATAATGGAACAGTCCTTTAGACCTTATACTCTGTAAAATTTGTTTATAATAGAGTTTAACATACGATGCCTGTACTTGACATGTGTTTGTGATGAAGATGACACTGATGACTTTGTTTTAAAATGCAGTGTAACTGTATCAGAGTGGAACGCACTCTAGTCTGGCCCCATGTTGTTTTCAGCGTACCTATTTCCAGTCTTATATATGTGGGTGTTGCAGATCAGTTCAGAAATCTTATTTTTAAGCTTCTATGTACTTTAGTGATTTCCATTTTGTGCAGTCCATTAAATTTCGTACTTTATGCCACAGTGACATTGGTGTGGCTTCCTCATTTGAGTTCTTTTTTGTCACCCTTTCTTGTGTTAGAGAGTTCATAACCCCTGATGCCAGCTAGCCAGTTACATGCGTATACACCAGCCACCTATTATCCTGTGTTGAGTAGTTTTAGGATATTGTGGTAGTAATCGGTGTCATCACCAAGTCTGGTGTTGACTTAAAAAAGTAGTCACACCCTAAAAGTTGAGAGTTATGTTTTACTTGGTGGAATTTTTAGGACTTTAAGCCCAGGAGACCGCATCTCAAGTGACCCTATGAGAACTGCTCTGGTGAGGGGAGGCGGGGGACAGGTTACATAGAAGTTTTGTAACAAGGGACAGGTAGTCTGAACATCAAAAGATTATTGTTAATTAAAGGAAGCCAGATAACTCAAGGAATTTATTGCAAGAGTCTGGGCTTACTGAAATCATTCCTTCATATGTGTCTCAACTATCTGGGTCCAGTATCCTGTGTTTTCCACATCTTGAACTTTCTTGGGACTCACTGTAGGGAGGGGCTATAGTTTGATTGCTGCTAGATCACAGGCGTTCTCTTTCCTGAGTACCTTAGGGCTTAGGAACTCACATTGGAGGGCTGGGATCTCTGTGACTGAGACATTCTTGTTTACTGATGTGACAAGAAATACTCCATTTCTTAGTGAAAGTCTCTCAGTCATGTCTGACTCTTTACGACCCCATGGACTGTCCTGCCAGGCTCCTCTGTCCATGGAATTCTCCAGGCAAGAATATTGGAGTGGGTAGCCATTCCTTTTTCCAGGGAATCTTCCCATCCTAGGGATCGAACCCAGGTCTCCTGCATTGCAAGCGGAGTCTTTGCATCTGAGCCACCAGGGAAGCCCAAGAATACTGGAATGAGTAGCCTATCCCTTCTCCAGGGGATCTTCCTGACCCAGGAATCGAACCAGGGTGTCCTGCATTGCAGGCAGATTCTTTTCCAGCTGAGCTCCCAGGAAAGCCCATTTCTCAGTGGGTCACAATGAACCAGAACTCTGCCTACCAACTTCAAAAGAAACACCACAGTGGAACACTGGGGCCTGAAGGAGAGAATCGGTTAAAACATAGGTTAAAATGAATCTTTCTTCACCAATGAGAATTCAGTGAAGAACAGCTCCTCCTGCGATGGCGCTTCCTTCAGTGGCATCATTTTGGCAAATGAAATATTTTTTGCCTGTAGAAAGCTGCTTAGATTTGGGGTGAGGGGGAGGGGGATACATGTCCACTTAGTGTCTAATCACTTGGAGTATTTACAGAAAACATGCTTAAATGCTTGTTGATCAGCTGCAGTATTTCAGATATCTAATGTCTCAACTATCTGAAAAGGAAAGAATTTTAGGTCTCTAGCTGATTCATGTTGGTGGAAGGAGTTGTCCTGTGGAATTCTCGGTGTTGGATGAACAGTGTTGAAATAGTTTTGCGCTTAGAGGGTGGTGTGTGTGGTCTGGCAGGCTCTGTTCCCCCTCCTTCCTTCCACTCGTCGTTGCGGCCGAGTCAGGACAGGCAGGGCAGTTGCATGGTTAGCACGACTGCTTGTAACTGGTTTTTAACTGGAGGGACAAGACAGGATGACAGTTATAGTTTGTCTCCACTCATTCTTAAAAGAATGGAGTTTTATCCAGCTGCTGCAGATCAGATGGGGGTATCTTTAAAGTGTTACTTTGTCCAGGCACTGCCAGAAGAAGCAAATAAAAGCAAAGGGTAGCAATTTATGGTGTGTGGACTGTGCAGGAAAGCTGAGTGCATCCAGAATATTTCAGGGAGGGGAGTGCCCTCTGGCTTATTTGTGCTTTTACATAGTATGCTTTTAATTCTGTTTCTGAGGCCCAGTTAGATACTAATCCTCCCTTTAATGTAATTTCAATGTGTGCTATTAAGAAAATAAGTAACACCATATGATGATAGTTCAGAAAACTTTTAAATCCAGGATTAGATGATTTGTATCCCTCTCTTCTTGAGGTTTTCAGTAGAGCATTACCATTTCCTTCTAAAGAAACTCACTTATTGGATCTATTGAATCATTATTTTAAAGTGTTTGGTCTGTTGCTTTGTAGTCTCATCTTTTTGAAGGCCATTTTGCAGGAGAGTGGATACACTTACATTTTCCTCAATGATCTTTGGAAAAAGTGAATATATTCTTGGCACTGTAGAATTATACAGATGTCTTCCTTTCCTTCCCAAATACTTTGTTTTTAGCTCTTTTTTCTTTTCTTTTTCCTTCTAGTAAGATTAGTTTGATCATTTAAAAACCTAGGATACTTTTCCAGTTGTAATGCAGACGTCTAAAATTTTCCCTTTAATCATTTTCAGGTCATACTTCCACTTAGGTGTCTTGACACGTGTGTGTGCTAAAGTGGTAGATTTTAGAAACATCCATTCTCTAGGATTCTGTATCAGAGTCTCCTGTGAGAACTAAACTACTTTCAAGGTAGTAATTGGTTTTTTTTTTTCTGTTGCTTAACAGAAAACAGCAAATTCTATTAAATTCACAATACTTATGGTGATAGCAACTCACATATCATACGGAGTGTTTGAATGTTAAGATTCTTTTAAGTGAATACAATCTTCTCACCCTCTCCATTTTGTTATTTTAAAAATGTATCCCTCTTGGTGAAGATAGGTGCACAGTGACATCTGGATGAGACAATACTTGAGAACAGTCTGCACCTGATATAGTGACAGCTTTCTATTAAAGCAACGGTTCCTTAAAACTAAATATTTGAAATTTAAAAAATTGATCAGACATAGCTACCCATATCCCTTCGCCCTTTTTAAGTCCATCACACACACACACACACACACACACACACAAAAGCAATCACTTTTAAACACTTACCAAAGCAGTTAAGCCCTCCTCACCATCATTTTTACAGTTAATGAAAGGAGATATAATGAGATTAATTTTTCTCCATTTTTTAAATGTCTCCTGGGATCCTTTGGAAAACATTCCAGAGTCTGTAGATTTATTCCTGTCTTCACTGTAGGTGGACAGCTTCGTCTGTAGGAAAGGAAAGACGCCTTCCTTTCTCTTGAAGAGGATGTGTGATGTTGCTTCTCATTGAGTAGATGCTTCTTATGTGGAGAGCAGTTGATTGTGAAAATGTGTGGTGAACACAGATGGAACACAGAATTCAGGATTGTTTGATCTGTCCTACTTCTCTCCTGGTACTTCTCAGAGGTCCCATAGAAGCCGTATGGGAATTGTATATCCTGCAGGTAGTCCCCCAAGAAATGTTGGAATATTAGAGCATGGTCAGGAAGGTTTTTAATTCCTCTATTTTAAAAGATTTTTAAATTTCAATTTCATTTTTTATTCCTTTACCTCAGGTGGCAAATTATGACTGATGGGTCTAATGGGTCACGAGACAAGATTGGCTTTTGTATTTTTAAGTGATTGAAAAGAAAAAAGCAAAAGCAGACTTAATAGCTTATAATGTGACCATTTTAATTAGTAATTTTTTTTTTTTATGACACAACTGGGCCCGTTTGTTTCAGTATTGTGAACAACTGCTCTCCAGTTACAGCCACAGAGCGCAGTAGGTTGGAAGAGACTCTGGTCCGCTGATGGCTTAGCTGGTAAAGAATCTGCCTGCAATGTGGGAGACCCGGCTGTGATCCCTGGGTCCAGAAGATCCCCTGGAGAAGGGAATGGCAACCCACTCCTGTATTCTTGCCTGGAGAATCCCAAGGACGGAGGAGCCTGGCCGGCAACATTCCATGGGGTTGCAAAGAGTCGGACCTGACTGCAGGACTCACACTTTCACTCTGACTGTGGTCCACAGAACTAAAGCATTTACCCTCTGGCCCTTCTACAGAAAGTTGCCAACACTTGCTCTGTTTCATTTACATAAGTGCAAGTATTTTTTGCAAATACTTTTCTTTAAATACCATACTTTTATTTGTAAACATTAGAATAACTTCCCCTTGTGACTTTTAGCTATAGCATTCTTTAGATTTCAGCATTGTGTCATTTTTCTCTTTTACTGCTCTGGGACTAAAAATTTCATCTATTACATTCTGATCTTGAGGGCATCTGGGTTCTCCAGAGAAACAGAACCAATAGGACACCATCTGTCCATCTATCTATCTACCTGTCTGTTAATATCTACCTTATGTGTATATACTCAATTGCTCAGTCATGTCTGACTCTTTGAGACCCTGTGAAGTGTAACCCACCCGACTCCTCTTTCCATGGGATTCTCCAGGCGAGAATACTGGACTGGCTTGCCTTGCCTTCCTCCAGGGAATCTTTCCGACCCAGGAACTGAACTCAAGTTTCCTGTGCTTGCAGATGTGTTCTTTACCTCTGCACCACCTGGGAAGCTCACATATCTACCTACCTAAGATAAGTAACTATCAGAAGGAATCGGCTTGTGCAGTTGTGAAGGCTGAGAAGTTACAGGATCCGCAGTCGGCAGACAGGAGACCCAGGAGAGCCAGTGATATGGTTCCAGTCTGAGGCCACAGGCCTGAGAGCTGGGAGAATTCAGTGATATAAGTTTCAGTCCAAATCTGGAGGCAGGTGAAGACCTGAATATTCATTGGAAGGACTGAAGCATCTGAAGCTGAAACTCCAATACTTCAGCCACCTGATGCAAAGTACTGACTCATTGGAAAAGACCCTGATGGTGGGAAAGATTGAAAGCAGGAGGAGAAGTGGACAACAGAGGATGAGATGGTTGGATGGCATCACCAACTCGATGGACATGAGTCTGAGCAAGCTCCGGGAGTTGATGATGCACAGGGAAGCCTGGTGTGCTGTGGTCCATGGGGTCGCAAAGAGTTGGACACAACTGAGTGACTGAACTGAAACTGAAGATCGATATCCCAGCTTGAAGACTGTAGGCAGAAAGAGTGAATGCTGCTCTATTCAGTACTTTTTGTTCTCTTCAGATCTCCCAACTGATTGAACAAGGCTCACTCACTTGGGGAAGGCAAATTGCTTTACTCTAATGCTAATCGTCTTTTCCTATTTGGAACCAGTCTGTTGTTCCATGTCCAGTTCTAACTGTTGCTTCCTGACCTGCATACAGGTTTCTCAAGAGGCAGGTCAGGTAGTCTGGTATCCTCATCTGTCAGAATTTTCCACAGTTTATGGTGATTCACACAGTCAAAGGCTTTGGCATAGTCAATAAAGCAGAAATAGATGTTTTTCTGGAACTCTCTTGCTTTTTCAATGATCTATCAGATATTGGCAATTTGATCTCTGGTTCCTCTGCCTTTTCTAAAACCAGCTTGAACATCTGGAAGCCCACAGTTCACGTATTGCTGAAGTCTGGCTTGGAGAATTTTGAGCATGACTTTACTAGCATGTGAGATGAGTGCAATTGTGCAGTCGTTTGAACATTCTTTGGCATTGCCTTTCTTTGGGATTGGAATGAAAACTGACCTTTTCCAGTCCTGTGGCCACTGCTGAGTTTTCCAAATTTGCTGGCGTATTGAGTGCAGCACTTTCACAGCATCATCTTTCAGGATTTGAAATAACTCAACTGGAATTCCATCAACTCCACTAGCTTTGTTGTAGTGATGCTTTCTAAGGCCCACTTGACTTCACACTCCAGGATATCTGGCTCTAGGTAGTGATCACACCATTGTGATCATCTGGGTCATGAAGATCTTTTTTGTACAGTTCTTCTGTGTATTCTTGCCACCTCTTAATATCTTCTGCTTCTGTTAGGTTCATATCTTTTCTGTCCTTTATCGAGCCCATCTTTGCATGAAATGTTACCTTGGTATCTCTAATATGCAGAGTACATCATGAGAAACGCTGGGCTAGAAGAAGCACAAGCTGGAATCAAGATTGCCGGGAGAAATATCAATAACCTCAGATATGCAGATGACACCATCCTTATGGCAGAAAGTGAAGAGGAACCTAACAAGCCTCTTGATGATAGTGAAAGAGGAGAGTGAAAAAGTTGGCTTAAAGCTCAACATTCAGAAAACTAAGATCATGGCATCTGGTCCCATCACTTCATGGGAAATAGATGGGGAAACAGTGGAAACAGTGTCAGACATAATTTTTTTGGGCTCCAAAATCATTGCAGATGGTGATTGCAGCCATGAAATGAAAAGATGCTTGCTCCTTGGAAGGAAAGTTACAAACAACTTAGATAGCATATTAAAAAACAGAAACATTACTTTGCCAACAAAGGTCCGTCTAGTCAAGGCTATGATTTTTCCAGTGGTCATGTATGGATGTGAGAGTTGGACTATGAAGAAGCTGAACGCCGAAAAATTGATGCTTTTGAACTGTGGTGTTGGAGAAGACTCTTGAGAGTCCCTTGGACTGCAAGGAGATCAGTCCTGGGTGTTCATTCGAAGGACTGATGCTGAAGCTGAAATTCCAATAGTTTGGCCACCTCATGCAAAGAGTTGACTCACTGGAAAAGACCCTGATGCTGGGAGGGATTGGGGGCAGGAGAAGAAGGGGACGACTAAGGATGAGATGGTTGGGTGGCCTCACCGACTCGATGGACATGACTTTGGGTAAACTCCGGGAGTTGGTGATGGACAGAGAGCCCTGGCATGCTGCGATTCATGGGGTCACAAAGAGTCAGACATGACTGAGCGACTGAACTGAACTGAATGTTAATCTCATCCAGTAAGATTCTCAGAGACAGACCCTGAATGTTTAACCAACTACAGTGTCTGGGCACCCAGTGGTCCAGTGGAGTGGACACGTAAATTAGCCATCACAAGGCCTAAATGTACTTCAAATCTATTTTTTAGACTTCGCCTTCTTGAAAAGCCTCAGTTCACGTGGATATTAGAATCATCTATTGATTCTCAGTTGATTCATTTAAAATTGCTGTCTGGGAGAAAGCATTTTCCTCTACCCTTTTAGTTTCTTTTGGCTGGTCTAAAATTAACATGAAATGAATTAATAGAAAATCAGAAGTTTAATAACATGTATACATGGTGGAGACCAGGGAAAACTGAGTTGCCAAAATGGTGGAAGCTCTCACTTTAAATACTATCTTCAGCTAAAGACAGAAGGAATATGAGGGATAGTAGTTTGGGATTTCACAGGGGAGGAAGGGGGAGTTCCTTTGGAGGCAGAAGAGCAAATGTTTGGTAAATGTTTTCTGGGCCTTGCAGTGACAATGGGATACCTAGAGGAATTTTAGCAAGCAGATTTTGCTGAGTTCCTCCCTATCTACATATCTGGTTCATACTACTGTTATATATGGTAATAGCTCCTTCTGAATAGACCTCCTGTAAATTCTTCAGGCAGCAAAGAGGGGAGATCAGGATCTTTTGCCCTTGACTGTTTCCAACTGGAAATAATTAACACACCAAAGAGACCTTTGGGGTCACAAATTTTGTTTCCTTATATTGCCATTTGGCCATAACTGAGTTAAAAGTGGATTGAATGGAGCGGTAGTTTCTTTATACTTTTGGTATAGAATTGGTAGTATTTTCTTCTGGTTTAATTAAGTGATTGTTGTTTGTTGGTATACTTCATTCTCCTGTGGCCTTTCTGTCTTGCACGGAGTGTTCTAATACACAGGCTTAGTCATTTTGACAAACCATCAGAGCCCTAGAGTGGCTAGTTGGCAGCAGGGATTAGTGATTCCCAGAGCAATTTGCAAAAGCCAGATTGATTGGCATGGAATTTTGTCAACAAGCTTCTTAGAGCATGTCAGAGAGCTGCTGGGGTGAAAGGGAGGTGGAATTGTTTATAGTATCAGCTCCTTACTTACCTTTTATATGACCTTGAACAAATCTCTTGACTTCATCTGTAATGCTGTAGGGCTATTGGGAAGATTACATGAAATAAGAAAGTGTGTGACTTACTCAGCTGTGTGCCTTATTACCTAGGTTTTGCTAACTGGCACAGCCTTACACAAATGGTGAATAATTGTTCCTATGGCTTATTTTGTTGATGTAGAATGGTGCTCTTCTAATTCACTGGATGTAGCTTGAATTCACTTCTCAAGGAAAGAGTGACAGTATCATTTGACCTGTGTTTTTATCCATCATCCTACAGTTGACTGATTCTAAGACAAGGTCTGTTTATTTAGGCCTGATTTTAGCAAAACTCCATAAATTAAACCAAAGTAGATGGTTGGGCTAAATGAAATGTTTAAATTACAAGAAATTTGAAGAAATCTGGTGTGTCAATCAGAGATCCTAATTCAGGCTCCCTCCTTCAGTCTAGGTTACTTACGTAATTAGTGTTTATCCAGAATGATATTTCATTGGTCAGAGCAAGCACAGTGGCCCTGCTTGCAGTGGACTCTGATGGTTATGCACTTTACACATTAGCAACCGATGATATGGGTAATCATTGATCTAATACATGGGAACTTGTTTTGACCTAGACTACACTTTTGGGTGGCAGGGGGGAGAGAAAAATGTATTTCACAAATATACTATTTTTTTTTTTTTAATCTTTAAAAACACTCTCCTCCCACCCATATTCCTGTTTTGGTAAATGGCTCTAATTTTTATATCTCTACTTTTTAATGAATATGTAAGAACAGTTATAAAATTCTCACCTCTTACTCTGAATTAAAGAGCTCTGAATTTCTAGCAGAGGCCTTGTTCTCCCTTTTGATGTGGTGTTCATTTTCTCTGGATCTGTTTTACCTGCATTTGATTGTTGGAGATTCAGCCTGAGGTATATACCAGACTCCATTAAGATGTTCCTTCCCCGGGACAATTCTGTGTAAACGTTTTGTTTGTTTTTAATGTCCTTCTAAGAAGACAAGTTAGGAATGGTTTGGAATTAGCACATTGTAAACAGATGCTCCTTGATTTGCTCTCAAATATTTTCAGTATTCTTTCCTTATGCCGAGCTACACTCTTGCATCATTAATTTGCTTCGTAAGCAAACTAAAAATGTGTTTGTGGCTGAGATTTTATGAGGTTTTAGAGATTTTATTAAATGTTATTCTCTGAGAAATTCAATGGAAAACATGAATTCAGCTAGACTATTGTAGTTGCTTGTATTGTGGTTTTACTAGTGGGAAGTTTAGAAGCAGGCTGGTTAGGCAGACCAAATGAGGGGCAGTACATGAGGCAGTGATTGTAATGTACAGGTGTGACCTCCTTGGCAGGTAATGGAAACCAAGAAATAGAACAGCAGGTGTCTTCTGCTCAACTGCTTATTATACTCCATAGAAATTATCCCAGGCCACATTCAGATAAGAGTGAGGATATTTTGCAGTATTAGTGTGTGTGTTATGAACGTAGTGTTCTATCTTGCTGGAAGTCAAAAGAGGATTTATAACTAGTTGGGGTTTTCATTTGAGAAGCCAAGTTTCCCCACCCCCTGCTTTTATGTGGTGGCTTGTGGCTGCTTGTATCTGCTTCCTTTAATGTTTTCCTGGCTTGTGGCTAAGTTGTTTAAACAGATATATAACATTGACTTTTCCTATTATATAGAAGGTATTCAGATAACTCATAAAGGAAAAGAAATCAATAATGCTTAGGTCAGTACTAGTATAAATTTTGATATTTTCTTCAGGGTAGATTGAGCAGAAGGAAGTGAGTTCACATAAGAAACACTGGTTCTTTTTTTATGCTCACCATCCCCACCCCGGATAATTCCTTACTGGTGAATAAGGAAACTGGATGTTTCACTTCCTTTCAGCGTCCTTCAGGGATCTGCTGTTGTTTTTATTTGAGCCATTCTGTGAATTACATGATCAGACAGCAACATTGAAACATCCGGGTTAAAATACAATCCAAAATAAAGAAATATATATTTTTTATGGGTGTACTTCATTAATCAAAATTTTCTTTTGAATTCCTTTCCTGTACAAGAGATTGAGTAAACTGTGGAAGGTGTCTAGCTGACCTTGAGCGCGGATTTCCTATCAAACTCATATACTTGCTTTCCTAATTTTTAGAAAAATTTTTTTGCCTATCTTGAGTTACTTCTTAGGGGAGAAACACACAAACCTGTACACAGATTTTTTTTTTTCAGTACCTACTTGTTGTTATTAGAATAATATAAAATTATAGTTTGTTTATTTGGTGTATAACGTACACTGTCGATAATCATAATTGCTGGGGATATTTAAAATGGCAATTCTATACATCTAAATATGTTCTTCCACAAACTTATATTGAAAACATGAAGAGGAAGAGGAACCCTGGTACTAAGATAAGGTGCCTTTCCTATAAGCGCTTATCATAGTGACACCTTTCCTATAAGTGCTTATCATAGTGACACCTACTAAAAATGAAATGGCATCATATACTGGAGTGAGCCCTGAAGCAGGAGCAAGCAGACATAAATCCTCGCCCCATTTCTCAAGTAATTTGTCCCTGACTAGATAAGCAGCTTAAGTTCTTTGGATCTCAACTGAAAACTGAAGGTTTGGAACTAAATATCAAAAGTTTGTTACAGATGGGTAATCACTGAAAACAACAAGGCATTATCTTCTGTCCACATGCCTGATGGCTGGTTTTTCAGCGATCCTTCAGTTAGGGAGCTGGGGGACAGAGCAATTTTAGATACGCCCTCCTCTCAGGAGCTTTTATGGTCCAGTGGAAGGAGACAGGCCCAGTGCTAAGGTTTTTTCCATTAAATTTTAACATTGGTAGAATACATCGAAATATCATGACATCTATTTAGTTTAATATATACACTCCAAGGGCTTCCCAGGTGGCGCTGTGGTAAAGAACCTGCCTGCCAATGCAGGAGGCATAAGAGACCGAGGTTCAGTCTCTGGGTTGGGAAGATCCCCTGGAGGAGGGCATGGCAGCCCACTCCAGTATTCTTGCCTGGAGAATCCCATGGACAGAGGAGCCTGGAGGGCTACAGTCCATGAGGTAACAAAGAGTTGGACATGACTGAAGTGACTTAGCACGCACACACACTCACTCCAAATTAAACTCAATTCAGGGAGGAAGGCTCGCTCTAGACCTAATGATATTTGCCTTTTCTTTTGATTTTAGGAGCGTATTGAATGAAAAGTGCCAGAGACTGAAAAACCAACCATGAGGGTAGCAGGTAAGATACTTAATTCAGTAGGAATGGTTTTGCTTTTTGTGTAACCTGTTTTGCAATGACTGAATGAGATTATAAAAAAATAATCATTTTCTATATTGAGTGCAACTGAATATAACAAACTAAATCGTTATTTAGCCTTTTTACCTTTTCAGGTAGTTGGCAAATCACAAATGGAACGTTTAGTGGATTCTGTATAAGTTTTGGGGGGGTACTTTTGTTGAAATTATTTATGCTAAATATTTTAAGTTGGATTTTTTAATGTTTATGTTCTTATACATTAAGCTTGTTTGCCTTGTTTTATGTATATGTGTGTGTGTATGTGTGTATGTGCACCCCATCATAGCCACTGCCATAGAACACATTCACATTTTACACAGACATTTCCACTAAGTAGTGTGTGTCCATCCTAGGAGAGACCTCGTCATTTCTCAGAATCAAGATAGTCTTTCTTTTGATTATTATCTCATCAATAAACAAAATATTCTTACTGGAACATCTCTAAGAGTATCGGTCTAAAAGTACATTATTTAAACCCAGAATAAAGCAAGTTTCTCTTTCTCATATAATTCTGCATTCATTCTAGTTGAAATTAGCTTTGTCATCTAGTCCATTTTTCTGATTCTGACAAATAATACCAAGGTTAATTGATGCATAATTGTTCACTGAATGCTGATTTTATGTTTGGCATGCTTCCTAGTATTGGTCTCAAGGGGACTACCGTTAATGAAGGAATAGGAAGATTAGCTATTAGTTTATTGATTTTAGACTAATTAATCTCTTCTAATTAAAAAAGAAGATCCTGGTTGCTTTGAAATGTCCTTATAGCCATTATTCTTACAGTGAGACATTAGTAAATATCTCAAGTTTATGTTTCTTGGTTTATGAAAAACAGGGACACGCTTGGACTAGAGCAATCCATGAAGGAAGAGGGATTCTCGTGGGTGGAGTGGGAACCATGGTGTGCTGTGGGTAGGCCCTTCCAAGTCCAGAGGTGGACGGTGACCGCTCTGGAGGAGCCCCTCTGCAATAGAAGGTCCATAACTCTGTCATCATGGAGGTGCTGCTGGTGTTCGCCTGCCTGCCTCTCTCAGGGATCTTCTGCTTATTCCCTTACCAGTTAGTTTCTCCACCTCCAACTTCTCTGTCTCTTAGAGCTTTTGTTTTCTCCTAGCTCCCTTAATGGTTTCTTATAATTGAGTAGGTCTTGATTTAAAATTAAGTTCTGTCGCTAACTAGTTATGTGACCTTAGTAGGCAAGTGATCTAGATTTTTCACCTTGGTTTCCTTATTTGTAAAATGAAAACAGTATCTTGATAGGCTGCGCAAATGATATTGTGCTTATAAAGCATTTAGCTCTGTAGTAGGCCCTCAGTAAATGGTGTGTGTATATGTATTATATTTATGTATGTATATATAAATATGATGTAGATAGTTTGTTTAACATAGACTTATGTTTGGTATGGAATTTAGTCTAGAATGTTCGTATATTGTGAACTTCGTGTTTTAATCGTTGTAATATTTCAGTTGTGAACAGCCAAGGTTTCATATATCTACTTTAAGGAATGGGGAAAGATTATTTGCACATGCCCCTGATGCTTAGAAAATGAGATGTTTAGACCATCATGTGACATATAATCTTCTAGCCCTTGGTCTTAAATGATCAGGAAGAAACATGCCACCTGTTAATCATGCATCTGTTTAGCAAACATATGTTGAGAGTATTACATATGTTGAGAATATGTTCAAGGCACTCTGCTAGACCCCGTGAGGGAAGAGTTCAAAGAGCCCAGTGGAATTTTACTTCCTCACATAGATGACCCGTAGTCAGTCTTGAAAACAGGAGGCAGTTTTGGGAGGGGGAGAAGGTACAGCTCAGGAGGCAGGGATGGGAACTGATTAGTAGGTAGGCTTCCTCCTTGCCATCTCATTTCCATGTTTATGGAGCGTCATAAGCCCTTCTGATTAGCATCAGTTCATTCACTTCCCTCCCCTGTAAGGATGCATTCCCAGTCATTTCAGGAGTGTAAAATTAGGATGAACACAGCTCTTCTTTCCTCTTCCTCACCCATTACGTTGAGTTTGGCTAGTTTCTGCGAAGAACGTGGTGCTTTGGTGTTAGTGACAAAGCGTGGGCTGTGTCCGGACCCCGGGGCTCCTGTTCTTGAGCTGCTGCTAAGAGAGCGGTAATCTTGGGCACTTGCCTCGGTTGGGGACTTTGTTTCCTCAAGGATAGTGAGATGACTGCTGATCCCTCCCATCAGTGTATGAAACTTTTAGTAACCTGAGAGGGGAATGGAGATTATACAGACAAATATTAATATTGTTTCTGAGTAACCTAATGAGATGTCTCTGAAATTCTAAAAGTAAGAAGATGCGGTTTCTTTCCAGTCATTTTCGCTTCTGTTCCTTTCTCATACTTTCACTTGCCAAGATTTGTCTAGCTGTGGAGGAGAAAGACAAGTGATGATTCATATTAAGCATTAATTAGTTAGTAGCAGTGCTCTTTGTAAGGCACTCAGAAATGGTTAAAGACAGGTATGGAAGGCTCAGAGTGTTCACAGAGCTTACCATGTAACCATTTTATGAAGCAAATGAAGTAGGTGCTGAATTAAGTCCTGCAGGAGTGGGGGAGGCATGTCTTAAACTTTGGTGCTAAGTGTGAGTGGAGATATTATTGTTCACCATGCCAGGAGCACTTGTGTGCTCCACGAGATACGTGGGTTGGTGAGGACAGTGAACGCTTTACAGTTCAGTTGAGAACTCCCTGCCGAGTGGACATCCCGTCTGTCGCCTTAGTGTCTCCAGAAGGTTCAGTATTTTTGCATCCTCTGCGTCCAGCACTGCCCTTTATAATTGAAAAGCACTGGAAGTGAGTCATCCCACATACTTGGTGTTGGTATTCCACTAGTCATGAAACTTTTGTGTAGTCAGTCAGAAGTTGATAGCAGGTCATTTTTTTTTACATGTGAAAACTAAGCAGATGACTTTAAACAGCCCTGTGTCTAGGTTGCTAGCCATTCTCTTACTTCCTTGATTAGCAAAGTCAATCACATTGCCTGTTGGTACACTTTTTGTTGTAACTCAAGTAAAATTAAAATCCAATAATAAGTATTATTAGATATTTAATAGTCTTAGGAAGTTTTAATATACACTTATACTTTTTCGTGGTAATGCATAATACAAAGTTCTGTGGGCTTATAAGTTCATGTTTAATTGTTTCTGCCCTCTATATAGGTGCTGCAAAGTTGGTGGTTGCTGTGGCAGTATTTTTACTGACATTCTATGTTATTTCTCAAGTATTCGAAATAAAAATGGATGCAAGTTTAGGAAATCTATTTGGTAAGTTTTTATTTTTTTCCCCCTTGAATTTCATTTGTGATGAGATTGTCTTTGAATTTTTATGAGTTATCAACATTGAGTCGCTCTGCTGTTTAGTCTGTCTAGAAAAGAAAATGTAATTATATTGGTAAGTGCTATTCATTAGAATGTTCTAAAATACACAATAGAAAATCTTACAATTAATTTGATATAAAGCATGAATCTTCTATTCAACATTTTGAATGTATTTAATGGGGCCTATTTTATGTGTGCCTAGGGGATGGAGAGCCTGGCAGGCTGCCGTCTATGGGGTCGCAGAGTTGTACACGACTGAAGTGACTTAGCAGCAGCAGCAGGGATGTTAATCATGGCATTTTAAATGCACATTCTAGAAGATATTTGAATTGGCTGCTTAAAAACTTGAAGCCAATTCTAACCCTCAATTAACAAGTGATTAGGAATCATGATAAAACATTTTGAATACCAGCCATTGAAATCCATCTTGCTTTTCCTACCCTTGTTTTCTTTCTGCAACATTTTTCTTTTTACCAGTTTATTTGATGCTGTGTTGTAAATGTCCCACTATAAGCTGCCTTACTTCAGTTTTAAACAAAATCTTTCAAGTTGATAAAATAAGTTAGCATTTGAAATATTTGAATACGCTTTGGCTGAGCACTGTTTAAAGTATTAAAAAATTACTAATGAAAGGTCAGACTGTGAAATAGAAACAGTGTTTTGACTTAGTAGGCAGAGATCAGATAAAACAGCCTTGAGTTCTCTGGAATAGTTGATGAGTTTTGCTTTCTATAAGTTAGTATTTGGAAGGGATCCCCAAGACCTAATACACTCCCTCTCACATCTAGTTTCAAGACTCCCTTAAACCACTGTTTTTCCAATTTTTTGATGTCAGAAGAATCTCTAGGGAATCTTGATAAATGCAAGTTCTGCTTCATTGTCTGGGATGGGGCCTGAGAGTCTGCATTTCAAGCTCCCAGGTGATGGCTGACTTCCTATCCAGAGACCATGTACTGGGTATTGGGCTTTAGACAGTTCTGACATACAGTCCTTAATTTCTGTACATATTTGTTTTTATATATATTGGGCTTTAGACGATTCTGACATGTAGTCCTTAATTTCTGTACATATTTATTTTTATACATTTTCAGGTGACTTTTCTTACAATGACTACTTAAAAGGGCTTCCTTGTATTGCACTGAATTCTACCTTTTATACTCCCAAGTAATTTTAGTCCATTGGTCTTCCTTCTACCTGTTGAATCTCTCACATAGTTAAGCTGTGGTCCTTCTCCACCAGGTCATCTTTGTCTAAGGTTTTATCTTATCAATTGATGAAATCCTCCCTTTGAACCATTCTTCTAAATGTGCTGGTTATTTTCCTCCTAACCATCTATTTTTTGGTACTCAACTTAAAGTGAGGTATACAGGATCAAGCACAGAATAGTTGTTGCGAAGTGTAGTGAGACATGTCTTGACTTCTGGGCTGTGTTCTGTTACTGCAGAGGGCCAGCCTGGCTCCTTTGAGAGCACAGCTGGTTTCAATTGAAGGGTGGGGCAAAAACAGGGAAGGCATTTAGGACTTGTTCAGTGTTGCTGTGGAAACAGTGTGTTGTAGCTAGTTCTTCTAAGAAAGGTTATGGTAAAGGAAGATGGTTATGGAATCCTAACTTAAGGCCGAAGGAAGTTGAACATTTTTTTTTCCTTTTTGATGTAATGGAGAGGTTTTGGCTTGTCTGTAGTCCTTGGATAAAAAGTCAGTGAATTACAAATCAACGGGAAGAGACTGAACTTTCAGAAAAGGAGGATCCTTAAGAGAATGCGACAGTGGGATCATTGGTACAAATGAAAAATTACTTTGGGAAAAAACCCACTGTTTTCAGAGAGAAGAGATTGGGTGAGGTCACAGTGTTTTCCTGGTTTGGATCATCATCTCCAATTTGGATGGTTTATTTGGGCATCTCAGAGATTTTCCTGTGTCTATTTCTCATCTTTGATATCTGCCTGTGTAAACACTGCCAGAGGGATTCTCTCAAAATTCTTGAACCTTCAGTATTTCCAGCTACTGGAGAGTAAAACCTAAACTCCCTACCAGGATAGTGCTCAGTCCCAGCCTGCTTCTATCTTCCTGACCTGTACTTCCCCTTAAACCCACCTGCCGTGTCCATGTGCATGTGACCTACAGACACAAACCCTCAGCCTTTGTTCATGCTGATTCCTTTTTGTTCAGTATTGAAGTCATATCCAGCTCTTTGCAACCCCATGAACTGTATGTAGCCTGCGAAGCTCCTCTGTCCTCCATTATCGCTTAGAATTTGCTCAAATCCATGTCCATTGAGTGGGTGATGCTCTCTAATCCTCTCAACTTCCGCCTTCCCTTTCTTCTTCTGCCTTCAGTCTTTCCCAGCATCAGGGTCTCTTCCAATGAGTCGGCTCTTTGCATCAGGTGGCCAAAGTATTGGAGCTTCAGTATCAGTCTTGCCAATGAATATTCACGGTTGACTTCCTTTAGGATCGACTGTCCTTAGGACTCTCAAGGGCCTTCTCCAGCACCGCAGTTCAAAAGCATCAATTCTTTGGTGCTCAGCCTTCCTTATGGCCCACCTCTCATATCCATACATGACTACTGGAAAAACCATAGCTTTGACTCTGCTGATTCTTTACCCACACATCTTTCTTTCTCTCTCCCCTTCATCTGTTAATTGTTCTCATTTTTCAAAACTGCACTAATGCCCCTTCTTGGGAGAAATGGTATTTGAGTCTCCCTGTTTTCCCTGTTAGAGTGTTTCTCCTTTTTCTAAACTGTCAATTCTAATGTTTAGAACTTATATCTCAATTTGACCTGATTTTATTCTGCCATAAATTATAGAATCTCTTTTCTTTTATTCTTTATCATGTATTTGGCTTTCCTTACTGGAGAACAAATGTTGGGAGCAGTAATGTCTTGCTGACTCACCCGGCATCTAGCACCAGATCCTGTAGATAGTACATGCTGATTGAATGGAAAATGAATGTAGATAATTGAAGATTAGGAGTTTTATGTAGAGAAAGAGCATTTTCAAAGTAGTATTTGTTTAAAGCTGTGTTAGTTGACAAGCCCCTGATCATCAGCTGTGAAAACACTGAGCTGCTTTAACTAAGGCAGTTGTCTTTATTCATTTTCATTTCTCTTAATGTTAGGAACCTGCAAGTGTTTATTGTATGTGTTTTAGCTATTTAGTTTAGTCATTCTTTGGGCAGATGGTTTATTTTGTTGTCATAATTGAAGTTGTACTCTGTATCCATCTACACAACCTTATTGGATTCCAATCTATTGAATTGGTGAGAATTTAATTTGTGTGGTTATTTTTAATTCTAATTTAAGAATAATTGAGCAGAAATGGAGATGTGGTTGTATTTGTCATTTATTGAGCATCTAACTTAAATTTAGCTTGACATTGTTTCTATAATCAGTATTTTAGAGGGCCTCTTTGGGTGGTGAATTTTCCCCATTTGTCAATTTGTTGATTTAATAACTTACTTAATAGTTTATATAAATTTACATTTGAGTTGATTATATAGTACTGTTTTAAAAAAATAAGACAAACATTTCTAGAAAAGACAAATGAAATTTTGCCTAAAATTAGTTGAATATGGAAATATAAATTGATATTTTTTTAAGCAACCTTTAACAAAACTTTTAAAGATAATTTTAGATTCGTGTGCATTTGTAAGAAGTAATATGGAGAGATTCTGTATACCCTTTACTCAGTTTCCCATTGGTAGCATCTTAAATTCCATTCCAGTGTCACACCAGGACATTAATGTGGGTACAGCCTACAAGTCTTAGTTACGATTGTGGCTTAATACAGGATTAGTTTTCTACATGGATACTTAACAAAAGTGTGCTGAAAGTTGTCCAAATTATTTTTACATATATTGTTGCAGTCAATCCTTACTATTCTATTGAGTTAATTTGTTTTTACCTTTTAAATTTAAACCATTGAAATAATATATATGTAAATCACTTGAGCTATTATTAAAAGCTAAAGTACAAAATAATTATATTAGATTTATTTAGCCTGACTCATTGGAAGACATTCACTGAAAAAAACAAACCAGAAGTGTTTGTTGTTTCCTTGAAGTGAAAAACTGGGTATATTGAAAGACCTTAAGAATTAAAGCCATCAAAATAGTTTGAGGAATTAAAGTTGCAGAAAAGGAGGTATTTTTGTGTTTGTATGCTATGCCCATTCTCTATAACCATCCTGTTTGATTTATGAAATTTTATCTGTTTACCCTCCAGGTGTTAAACATTCTCAGAACTGCAGGCCAGATAGAGGGCTTTTGCTTATACATATTGGATAAAATTAGTTTTAATCTGAAAAGATTTTCACAAAGGTTTTTCTTTTTTCTCCTTTGAGCATCTTCTCCCATTACTTTTACACAAATTAAATGGTGGTAATTTGCTCAAAAGTTATTTGCTTAAAAGTCTGATGATTAAGAAACATTTACTCCAGATTGTGTCCCAGTAAAGTTTTTAAATTGAATAACATTATTATTTATTTATTAATCTCTCTCAAGTTTCTCAGTCAAACCAATTTGATCATTTTAGAGGCTCATCTGTGATTTTCCTTCTACCTCCTTTTCATCAGCCACACTCTTCCTTTGAATGTTAGCAGATTATTGATGTCTCTAAGGTTTCTCTCATCAGCCCCCTGCTCATTTTAAATCCTGTCTTTGCACGACCTCATCATTTGCCAGTTTTCCAGTTTATATCTTTGTCCCTGGTCTCATTTACCTGGCTCTTAGACTTCCACCCAGATCATCTCAAAGTATCTTAAAATGAACAGGTCCACGGGGAACTCAAGCACCTATCTCACACCCTATCTCCTTGCTAGGCAACAAACATCATGAGTGAGAGATGGTGTTTTTTTCCCTTTGGCTCATGTGAATGGATGATGAAATGCTTCTAAAGGTGGATGTCTGAGAAGTAAACTTGATTCCTCCCTTTCCTTCACGCCTCCTTCGGGTCTGTTCCGCAGTCTCGTCAGTGTTGCTGCCTTAGTAGTTCTGAGCCCGTCGACTACTTTCAAACCCACAGTCACTACCTTTGTTTCAGCCACTACCTGTTTTTTCCTGGATTACTTTAGCAGCGTCCCTGTCCTTGTGGACTCATCTCGAATCTTGAACCCTCTGAAGTCTATTCTCCACTCTGCAGTCAAAAGAATGGTCCTGAAAGCTCCCTATCCTGGCTTCCGGCTCCTGGATTTTGTACTGGATTTTGTACCTCCTGTGATCACTAGACCTCAGACAGTCCCATTTGGGGGGGATGCAATATGAGTTTGGGTGCTCGAATGAGATATGGCTTTGAAAACTGACTCTTATCAATGACTGTTTATGGATAGGACAAATCCAATCGGTGAACCTATCTGATGTCAGTTTCTTTCTCTTTAAAACAGAAGTGTTAGTGTTAGTTGCTCAGTCGTGTCCGACTCCTCGCAACCCCTGGCTCCTCTGTCCGTGGAATTCTCCAGGCAAGAATGCTGGAGTGGGTTGCCATTCCCTCCTCCAGGGGATCTTCCCAACCCAGGGATTGAACCCCAGGTCTCCTGAACTGCAGACAGTTCAGTTCTTTATGTTTTAACCACCAGGGAAGCCCCAAGGTGATGAGCAAATCAAAGTACATGATAAAGTACTTGACAGAGTGCCCCACGTATGTGAATGAGCTGTTATGTTACCTGTGTTCTGATCCCATTGTCGTCCACGTATCTTTCTGTCATAAGTTAGGTATACAAGCATTCCTGATTTGAACAGCGTTCTAACACCTGAGCCTGATAGTATGTGTTTGTTTAGGTCTAAGTGAAATTGAGACTTTCTAGTCTACATGCTGTTAATCACTGGTTGCTAGTTTCTCTCTGGTTTTCATTTTCTTATTTACAGAAGTGAGAGCTTTGGACCAGATGATGTCTAGAGTTTATTTTTCCCTTTTATGGTATAATTAAGGAAATTGAAAAATGAGCCCCAGCACCTTCATTTACCAATTGATCGTTTTTTATTTTCTTCAAGTCTTTGTCCTTATCCATGCGTGTTCTTAGTACTCACAGATAAAGTTTATCTTTTGCTTTATTCCATACATTAAACTTTTCCCATGTGACTGCATTGCCTTTATGACTTCAGTGGTGCATAGTATTCTGAGTATTCTGTAGAGTTGATGACCTTCAGTTACTTAGTCATCTTCCTGTTTTTAAACATTTACATATTATTTTTAGTCTTAGCATTCTGTTCTATTCTCTCTTTCAGAACTGGTTTTTACAGGAAATTCAGTTACCGAAACAGAACAGAACTAAAAATGAAGTGTCTATTTATAATCAGACAGCTAGCAAGCATTTATGATACCACATGCTTATTAGCCAAATCCGGAAATGGCTATCCACAATACTATTGATTATCTGTATTGTATTCTCAGGTGGCTTCAGTGTTAAGGAACCTGCCTGCCAATGCAAGAGCCTCGGGTTCAACCCCTGGGTCAGGAAGACCCCCTTTAGGAGGTCACAGCAACCTGCTCCAGTATCTTGCCTGGAGAATCCCATGGACAGAGGAACCTGGAGGGCCCCAGTCCATAGGGTCTCAAAGAGTCGAACACGACTAAAGCAACTTAGCACATATAGCATGGGCTAGGATCAAATGTTAGTGCTTTTAAGAAGCTCTCAGTGTAGATTTCTAGGTTAAGATCTACTGCATTCAGGTTAAGATTGACCAGGAAATTCTGGCTTCCTTTAACTGATAAATGATTAAAAAAAAAACAACCCTCTTAGTAATGACCTTTTTTTTTTTTTTTTTTCCTAATTACACCTAGTACATTGCAATTTTAGGGAAATTAAACCTTCCTACCACCACTGGCCCTCTTGTGTTCTTCCCACCAAATCTCTCAGCCTAACCTCTGAGATAGATTCATGTATATTATCCAGGACTTTGTGTGCACATCTGTACAACACTATACAACAGCAACAACTTTTAAATACCTTAATAGTCACCAAATATATATTTGAGGCCATATAAAGGGAACTTTGAAATACTTCATGATATCACTTACATGTGGAAAAAAGATTAGCTCAGAGAAACAGAGGTGAAATGGTGGTTACCAAGAATTGGGAGAGGATGGAAGTCATGAGATGTTGCTCAAAGGATACAAACTCCCAGTTGTAAGATTATCAAGTTTGGCAATTGAATGGACAGTTCACTTCAGTTTAGTTCAGTCGCTCAGTCATGTCCTACTCTTTGCAACCCCACAGACTGCAGCATGCCAGGCTTCCCTGTCCATCACCGACTCCTGGAGCCTACTCAAACTCATGTCCATCACATTGGTGATGCTATCCAAACATCTCATCCTCTGTTGTCCCCTTCTCCTCCTGCCTTCAATCTTTCCCAGCATCAGGGTCTTTTCCAATGAGTCGGTTCTTCGCATCAGGTGGCTAAAGAATTGGAGTTTCAGCTTTAGTATCCGTCCTTCCAATGAATATTCAGGACTGATTTCCTTTAGGATGGACTGGTTGGATCTCCTTGCAGTCCAAGGGACACTCAAGAGTCTTCTCCAACACCACAGTTCAAAAGCATCAATTCTTTGGTGCTCAGCTTTCTTTATAGTCCAACTCTCACATCTATACATGACTACTGGAAAAACCATAGCTTTGACGAGACAGACCTTTGTTGGCAAAGTAATGTCTCTGCTTTTTAATATGCTGTCTAGGTTGGTCATAACTTTCTTTCCAAGGAGTAAATGTCTTTTAATTTCATGACTGCAATCACCATCCGCAGTGATTTTGGAGCCCCCCAAAATAAAATCTGTCACTGTTTCCATTGTTTCCCCATCTATTTGCCATGAAGTGATGGGACCTGATGCCTTGATCTTAGTTTTCTGAATATTGAGTTTTAAGCCAACTTTTTCACTCTCCTCTTTCACTTTCCTCAAGAGGCTCTTTAGTTCTTCGTTGCTTGCTACCATAAGGGTGGTGTCATCTGCGTATCTGAGGTTATTGATATCTCCCAGCAGTCTTGATTCCAGCTTGTGTTTCCTCCAGCCTGGCATTTGTACAGTGTGGTAATTATAGCTAGTAATATGATTGGGATTTACATTTATAATTACTAAAACTAAAAACAAAATGTAAAGGTAAAAGCAAAATGCTCTACCAGTAATAAAATAATGCCCCCATAATTTCTCATGATTGTTTATAGTAAATTATGTAGCCTAAAGTTACTTTCTCACTTTTCCTCTAAAGTAATATTCGTGTTTTATTTATTGTATGCTAAGTAATAATTCAAGCACATTTAATAGACCTATTACCTCTATACATGTTTAAAAGTGATACTTGCCAATAGCCTTATTTTTTCTAACAAAAATTACTTTTTTTTTCCTTAGCAAGGTCAGCATTGGATGCAGTTGTACGTTGTAAGTATTTCCTCTCAATATTTTGCATATAGCTTATTCTTTTTCTCTTAAGTTATAAGGAAACTATTTGATTGGACAGCTCAATATTTTGGGTGTTTATTTATAATGGATATTTTGTTCCATTAATTTTTTTAGCTTCAGTATTTTAAGAATAGAAAGTACGTAAAAGGAGAATTCCTAGTTAGACTTAGTTTGTGAGCAGATATTTGGTGATGCATCAGGCATATGTGGAGTGGAAATGGAGAGTAACAATCCTAAACCTCCCACATCCTGGATTTGTAAAATAAACCTTAAAAATAATTAGATACATCATATTTGCCCTCAGTGACAATCATATTACTTGTTCCATTTATATTCATTTTTAGTTTGTTTCCTAGGAGTTTCTGTTTGGTTTGTTTGTGGTTTTCTTTTTCTTTCTTTCTTTCTTTTTTTTGAGATTCTTTGAAACTTTCAGGAAAATAAAAAACCTAGCATGTAGTTTAGAAATATATATACATACACACACACACATATATATATATCTTGGTGTTTGCATAATGCCCTTTGTGGTTTGAGATCTGAAGCAAAGTAAACACAGAATCTGTTAACAGTTTTTTCTTTGAAAAAAAAAATTTTTTTTTTCTCTCCAAAGCTACAAAACCTCCCAGATATAAATGTGGAATCTCGAAAGCTTGCCCTGAGAAGCATTTTGCTTTTAAAATGGCAAGTGGAGCAGCCAATGTGGTGGGACCCAAAATCTGCCTGGAGGACAATGTGTAAGTGCTTATCAGTTTGGAAGTATAAGGAGCACTGTTAAATTTTAGCAAGTTGAACCTGAGTTTACTGGATCTTTTGAAAATGTATTGAGCATACCTTTACTAAAGAAAAGTGATTTCCGTTTCCATCGTGCAATTTCCCCCACTCATTTAAGGAGTCTTAAAGTTCTTAAATTTTGTACTAGATTGCGGTAAGAACACCACATTTATCCAGCTTCACGTATAGATGAGAGATTTCCTCTGAATGAATTTTCCGGATCCCATCTGATAGTCATAGACACAGATGGCTATTTAATTTTGATTCCTAAGTAATAGGGGAAAAGTTAATCCATTTAAATTAATTAGAATTAAAGTCCACTTCCTCAGTCATACCAGCCATATTTCAAGTGCTGATAGCCACATGCAGCTTGTGGCTACCCAGTGCAGCAGCAGAGGTGGAAAGCGTTTCCGTCACTGCAGAAAGTCCAAGTAGGATTATTTTCGTCAACTAGACTGCCCCAGATAATGAATGCTTTATCTTACAAACCAACATCTCACATTTTAAATGTTTGAATGCTGCCTGCTGAAGTGTGAAATAGCCCAGTAATAACCTCAAGTCCGTCGTGGCCCAGAACTGCTTGCCACTAAACTGAATGGTTTCCTTTATCGAGATGCTCTGCAAAGTATACCTTTTAGGCTTTTTTCATCTCCTTACTCCTGTGTCACTTGTCGTGAAGTTCTTGGATTAGAGAAACATTTTTTGACCCACTCAGTCTAAAGTTGGACACCTCCCCCTCACTTCACTCACCCCCATCAGTATTCATCACACCCTTGCCATCACACATGCTCTGGACAGTGTGTGCCATATTTTCTAATTATTCTAATTATCATTTCTAAGTTCCTGACTCTGAAGTCACAAACCCTGCTTTTTGTTGGTTGCTTCTAATCGGGTCTTGTCTGAAAAATTAGATACATGATAGGCTTTACATAAAACAATATATGTGCCATTTAATTATATAAAGAGTGAGGTAATTTTACAGATAGGAGGAAATGGGGCAGTATTTCCCAGCTTTTTGTCTTTTCTTTTTAATATAGAAGCGCTAACATTTTTATCCTTTTCCCTCTTTTCAGTTAGCTATGTGTAGGATTTAGCCTCTTAGAATAAAACTTTTACTATAAAATTAAAAGCTTGAGCCAGGTGAACCTAAGGTCCCTGCTCATTTCCTTTATTCTCAGGCCGATGATAATCTATTGTTCATCCATCGTCCTCTGATGTCTCATAACAGTCTTGCTTTACTGAATTGAAAGCGTTTGGATTTTCGAAGTTTGTAGATTTTGCATTAAATAACATCCTTCCCATAACCTTAGAATGTTCCATTCCCCCTTTTCACCTTGTTTGGCTAAAGGGGCCAGATATTTGATCCTGAATAATAAGTAGAAAGTTCTCTTAGAATGCCCAGTCCATTCATGACAGGCTATCTTCATATATCTCTGCTCCCTTAAAGCATGTAAGGTTTAATTCAAAGAAGAGAGATCAAACTAGTAAATAATAGCAGGTTTTCTATTCACAGATTATAATAAGTTAAAAAGAAGAGAGAAATGTATTAAACAGTGGAGTCTGGTAAAAAAGAAAAAAATAGTATGTCTCAGAGCCAGAGAATTTGGTTCTAGCGTAGTGGGCGTGTCATGTAGAATTTATATTTCAGTTTGTTTAACCATAAAACTGAGACAGGCCACCTGTCCATCTGCTTTTCAGGAATCATTCTGCCATTCATGTGAGAGAGTGAATAATTGATGGGATTTTATAGTTATGCCTCAGGCCCTGAAATCTAGTCCTTGAAAGGGGACTAAACTATTGACCAGGATCCCTAGTGGAGAACCGATAGGGACAGTTCAGTCTAGTGCTTTCTTTCCAGTATGTTCTAATTCTGTATTGAAAGATTTTTCCAACAAAAATTTTAAAGAAATCTGAGTTTTCTTAGCATCATTCATTCCATTCACTTTTTCTTCAGCGGGTATTTACTGAGCACAGTTCCTGCGCTCATGGAACACACAGTCTGGTAGGGAGAAGGATATTTCAGAAGTTAATGCAAATAAATAGTTAGAAATTTTTGGACACGCTGCCCAGAGCAGCAGGGTGTGACAGATACTGATGGGGGCAGTGAGATGAGATCAAGGTGTCCAACTTTAGATTGAGTGGGTCAAGGAATGTTTTTCTAAGATAGTGATATTTAGTCTGAGAATTAAAGGATAAGAAGGAAGACTGCCAGGGGAAGACCATTCTAAACAGAAAGAGGAGCACGCTTGAAGGCCCACGGTGGGAAAGAGCTGGAGAGAAGTGGATAATGGCCAGGTCATTGGAACTTACAGGCCATGCAGAAAAGGAGATGAGATCTTTTTCTGAGAGTGTTGAGAGGTTGTCGAAGGTTTTCAAACTCCGGCATGTCTTCACTTCATTTATATTGAAGAAAATGATCTGACTGCTGAGTAAAGTGATGAGAGGAGTAAGAGTAGACAGAGCATTTGGAGGGCCTTTCCCAGGTGCTGGCACAGCCTTTCAATGCCCCCCCTGCCACACACAGTTGGCAAGAGACTTGTTTGCATGTGTGCTCACTGAAATATGTAAGTGGATCCTAAGAATACATAAGTAGACATTTTAATATTTTCCTACACATGCTCTAAGTATATGCAAACTCAATTTGCAGACTACTAGTCCAGATCAGTGCTTCTCAGTAGGGGTAGTTTTCTCCCCAGGGGAAACTTGTCAAGGTCTGTAGACATTTTGGGGCATCAGAGTTACAGAGGTGCTGCTTGTAGAGACCAAGGATGCTCTTAAATTTCCTACAGTGCACAGGGCAGCCCTTCCTCATGAATTATCAAATCTATAATATCATTGTAGACTAAGATTTAGAAACCCCAATACAAACAAAGATTAAAATAGGGTCATGGTCATGACCATGGTCATGCATGGTCATGGTCCTGCATCTAAAGGACAAGTAGATGCAGTCAAGATATATTATGGAGATTAGATGGATTTCAAACTTCTCATTATTTAGAAATATTTAGAAAATCCCAGGTATAAATATGAGGTGTCACATAATACAGGAATTATAGCTTTTTTTTTTCTTTTGTATTAGAGAACCCCTAAGAGTTTGCTTATATTCAAGATCTAGCTTTTATTTCAGGCATATACTCTTATTTCAGTTTATAGGAAGTTGATATTGGGAATAATACTTCATCTTTTATTATAATCTTAATGTTTGGTACAGAAGTTATGTGGTGAAAAAAAAAAAAAGAAGTTATGTGGTGGACTATTTTGAGGGATTTTTTTTTCTTAACATTGACGAACAAGATAGGATTTTTGGCTGGGAGAGCCAAAAGATAAAATCAAGGATATGATGTAGGTACTTATGTAATCATTTTAAATGTAACCATATAAAAATATAAGAACCATTTTAAGCTCATGAGTGGGAAAACAAAGCAGCCAGCCAGTCAGCTGGCTAGATTTGACCCATAGGCTATAGTTTGTTAAACCCTTCTCTAAACCATTTTAAGGCATAATAGCTGGAACATGTTGTAGGTATTTGAAACAAAACTGTATTCGAAGGTGTAGAATCTGTCTATAGAGGATATAATCATTTTCTTTAACTATTTGCCTACAGATGTGGAGTGGTGGGGGGAACCTTCATATTCATGAAAGAGAAAGAAAGTATTTCAGCTTGTGTTAGTACTGGGTGACTAACCTGTATAGATTTAAAATCTTTACTGATTTGTCCTTTGCTGCCTATAGGTTTCCCCTGATTGAAGTCTGGTTTTTAAAACTTGATAAGCTACTGCCCTCTTGTGGGAAGCCCATGTCACCATGTAGCTTTGCTGCCTTTCTTTACTCTCTGATAGACACAGCAGAACACTCCAAATGATCTCTCCTGGAGAAGACACCATGATGCTTAATTATTACTCTAACGGTTAATTAGTCATTGCTGTGGCTTCTTCACATTAATGATGGCTATAACACATATGCAAAAGGAGTAAAACAAATGTACTTTGAAACGTCCCTCTTTTATGCAGCAGTCTTGTTTGGTACGTCTTACAGACCACCTTTCAAACCTGGTCTTGCACACATATAGGAAAGATCTATGTTTTATTTAACTATTCCTGGGTCAGGAAGATCTGGAGAAGAGATAGGCTACCCACTCCAGTATTCTTGAGCTTCCCTTGTGGCTCAGCTGGTAAAGAATCCGCCTGCAATGTGGGAGACCTGGGTTTGATCCCTGGGTTGGGAAGATCCCCTAGAGAAGGGAAAAGCTACCCACTCCAGTATTCTGGCCTAGAGAATTCCATGGACTCTATAGTCCTTGGGATCACAAAGAGTTGGACACGACTGAGCAACTTTGACTTTGACTTTCACTTTTTCAGTTTTATAGAACAGGTGAAATTTTGAAGGCAGATTCACAAGTATGAGTAGGTAGTTAGATGCTACTAAGTCATGTCCGACTCTGTGTCCCCATGGACTGTAGCCCTCCAGGGTCCTCTGTTCATGGAATTCTCCAGGCCGGAATACTGGAGTGGGCTGCCATTTCCTCTCCAGGGAATTTTCCTGACCCAGGGATGGAACTCTGCATTGCAGGCAGATTTTTTACCATTCCCTGAGCCACCAGGGAAGCCAAGATTTTACAAATCAAAATTTTATGCTTTTCGTTTTTCAGTAGATCTTGGAGTAGAGTTTTTCTTTTACTTTTCAGTTTTGAAACAATTACAGAAATTGCAGGCAGTTGCAAAGATAGTACAGAGAGATCCCATGTGCTGTTCACCCATTTTCCCCACGGTTAGATATTATGGAATTACAGTACAGTATCAGAATGTAAATTGGCAATTATTACAGTGTGTATATAGTTAGGACTAGAGATCTCTTCAAGAAAATTGAAGATATCAAGGGAATATTTCATGCAAGGATGAGCATGTTAAGGACAGAAACAGCAAGGACCTAACAGAAGCAGAAGAGATTAAGAAGAGGTGGCAAGAATACAAAGAAGAGCTATACAAGAAAGGTCTTAATGACCTGGATAAGCATGATGGTATGGTCACTCACACATCCTGGAGTATGAAGGCAAGTGAGCCTTAGGAAGCATTACTACAAACAAAGCTAATGGAGGTGATGAAATTCCAGCTGAGCTATTTAAAATTCTAAAAGATGATGCTGTTAATGTGCTACACTCAGTGTTTCAGCAAATTTAGAAAACTCAGCAGTGGCCACAGGACTGGAAAAGGTCAGTTTTCATTACAGTCCTGAAGAAGGACAATGCAACGACTGTTCAAACTATTGTACAATTGTGCTTATTTCACATGCTAGCAAAGTAATGCTCAAAATTCTTCAAGCTAGGCTTTAGCAGTTTGTGAACCAAGAACTTTCAGATGTACAAGCTGGGTTTAGGAAAGGCAGAAGAACCAGAGATCAAATTGTCTACATTCTTTGGGTCATGCAGAAACCAAGGGAATTCCAGAAAAACACCTACTTCTGTTTCATTGACTATGCTAAAGCCTTTGAATGTGTGGATCACAACAAACTGGAAAATTCTTCAAGAGATGGAGTACCAGACCACCTTACCTGTCTCCTGAGAAACCTGTATGCAGGTCAAGAAGCAGCAGTTAGAACCAGACATGGAACAACTGACTGGTTCAAAATTGGGAAAGGAGTACTTCAAGGCTGTATATTGTCACCCTGCTTATTTAACTTATATTCAGAGTACATGCAAAATGCCAGACTGGATGAATCACAAGCTGGAATCAAGGTGAACCTCAAATACACAGATAATATCACTCTAATGGCAGGAAGTGAAGAGGTACAAAGAACTTCTTGATGAGGGTCAAAAAGAAGAGTGAAAAAACTGGTTTGAAACTCAGTATTCAGAAAACTAAGATCATGATATCTGGTCCCATCACTTCCTGGCAAATAGAAATGGAAAAAGTGGAAGCAGTAACAGATTTTATTTTCTTTCATTCCAAAATGACTGCAGATAGTGACTGCAGCCACAAAATTAAAAGATGCTTCCTCCTTAGAAGAAAAGCTATGACAAACCTAGACAGTGTATTAAAAAGCAGAGACATCACTTCGCTGACTTTGATGTTTTGAGAATATTGTATAAATAGAATCATATAATATGTATGCATTTGAGACTGGGTTTTTTTTTTTTCCATTCAGCATAATGGTCTTGAAATATTATTATGTTTTAAAAATTTGCTCCTATTTTAATTCTGAGTATTACTCTATGGATATACCACAGTTTAGCTATGCCTCGCAAATTTTAATAAGCTGCATTTTCAGTGTGTTTTTTAATTTTTCACTTCAGGCTTCTTTGACCCATAGGTTATTTAGAAGTATATTGCTTAGTTTCCAAATGTTTGGAGAATTTCCTGTTATCTTTTATTATTGATTTTGTTGTGGTTGGAGACACATTTGATATGATTTCAGTACTTTTAAATTTGTTGAGGTTTGCTTTATGGCCCATGATATGGTCTGTCTTAGTATATGCTGGAAGAATGGGTGCTTGGAAAGAATGTATATTTGTCAGCGAGTAGAATATTCTTTAAATGTCAATTAGACCCTGATGGTTGATGCTGTTGTTGAATTCTTTTATACTCTTTTTAATTTCCTGTCTTTCAACTGTTGAGAGAGGGATATTGACATGTCCAACTATAATTGTAGATTTGTCTTTTTCTCCTATCAGTTCTACCTAGGTTTGCTTCACATGTTTTATACCTTGATTGCTTGGTACACACACTTGGGATGGCTATGTCTTTTTGCTAGATTGACCCTTTGATCTTTATGCAAACCTCCTCTCTGTCTCTGATATTTTTCTTTGTTCAGAAATCTATTTTAATTGATATTAATATAGCCATTCCTGTTTGCTCTTGTTTAAACAGCTTTATCGAGATATAGCTCATTTACCGTACATTCAGTTAAAATACACAGTCATTGGATTTTAGTGTATTCACAGATGTGTGCCCCCATCACCACCCTCAGTTTTAGAACATTATCATACCTCAGAAGGGCACACTGCGTCCTTCAGCTGTTGTCCTGCTCCTTTCCTGTTGCATTCTACTCCATCTGCCCTCCCCCCAGCAGCTCCAAGTAACTACTGAGTCTACTTTCTGTCTCTATAGATTTGCCTGTTTTGGACTTTATATATATATATATATATATATAAATTATAAATTTATATGTAAATATATATATAAATTATATAAATAATATGTAGGGTTTTTTTTTGTGATCAGCTTCTTCACTAAGCACCGTGTTTTCAGGGTTCATCCATGTTATAGTATATATCAGTACTTCACTTCTTTTTATGCCTGAAAGATAGTCCATTGTATAGATACGTCACATTTTGTTTAGTTTCACTAATTTCATTTCCATTCATTAGTTTGTAGACTTCTGGATTGTTTCTACCTATTTCTGATAGCATGTAGTCGAGTCCTATTTTAATCCACCATCCGAATTTCTATCTTCATTGGATATTTTTGAACTATTTATACTTACAATTATTGATGTGCTCAGACTTAAGCTTGCCGTTTTATTACTTTCTGTTATCTGTTTTTTGTTTCTGTTTTCTTTTACTGCCTTCCTGTGAGTTATGTGAACATTTTAAAAAACTTCTTATTTATTTATTGAGTGTATCTCTTTGTGTAGCTTTTTTAGTTCTTGCTTTTGATATTTACTATCTGGCCCCTTACAGAAAAATTTTGCTGACTCAAGGTCCAGACTTAAGAAAATGAGGGAGAAAATGTTCATTGTCCAGAGTAAAATTAAAAGTATATTATGTTTGTAGGTATTAGGAATAGCACAAAAGTTGAGGAAGTTGCCTTTCAGTGAGTCAACAAAAACATCACTCACATCATTGACAGACAAGTGAAATTCCAGCATATGTCTTTATTGTTCACTGTTTCAAGTTTTTCTGACTTTGTTTTATTCTTTAAATGAACTAACATCCAACATTTGTGTTGGAATTTTACTCGTTCATCACTTGCTACCATAGGTTAAGTAAAATGAGTTCCATGAAAATCATAACACATTCTGTGAGAATCAGTGGCTACATGAAATTTATAATCAAGTATGTATTTTATTATTTGTGAAATTGTGTGCTTCACATCCTTTCTGTCAGTAAAATTTATAATAAACTTACATTGTTGGTTGAGAATATAATTATTTCAAATAGGTAAGAGATAGAAAGTCTGAATATCTGTTGATGGATAAAGGATAGATAGATAGATGTATCATGTATGAGTACAGAGTGTGTATTCACATATATGCATACTCACTTCCCCACCACCTCAAACCACTTCTTAATCATTTAACAGCACATCACTGTGAATTTTTAGAATAAAAGGTACCTACACTTTTAGTTTAATAATTTTAATTCAACAAACTGAACTGATAACAAGCAAATATTTTGCTCGTACCTTCCATTTCACAGCATTTATTATCTTTATGTAATGGTCTGTGAGCTGCCCGTGGAGGTTGATTACCACAGAATGACATTGCAAGTCTTGTGGTTCAATGCTGTAATTATATGAATACAATATTCCTTCTTCTGGGTATTGAGAAATTTTGCATCAGTAATCACTAAGAAAATGTTCACAATTAAGTTAATCTTCTTGCTTTTAGGTTATAAAAGATTTTGGTAGCATCTCACCTCTGTTTCATGTCACATTAACATTGTAGAAAGTACAGTAGAGTTTATCATTTTTATTCCTTTGAGAATGGTGCAGGCTGTGAGCATAATATCCATGTGTTTGATAGATTTTCTAAAATGGTCTTTCATAATCTAATGCAGGGCAGCAAGAAGGAGTCTAGTATTTTGACTGTAATACTTTTTAATATATATTTCTGTTTGTGAAATCTTAAAGTTGCTTTTAAATTATTCAGTGTTAGACAGTCTTCTCTGACTTAGTAGAGACCTTTCAGTCTCCACTGTAGTACTAAACAGCTGTGTGTATATATCACATTCCCAACTGTATTTTTTTAGCGTGAATGACTTTCCCTAATGGATGTTTATGTGCAATATCTAATTCTAAATTTGTCTTAACTTTTCCCCCTTCAGTTTAATGAGTGGTGTTAAGAATAATGTTGGAAGAGGAATCAATGTTGCCTTGGTAAACGGTAAGAATAGTTATTTTACCTTATGGGTATGGTGGATATAAGGGTATAGCGATATATAGGCATATTTATATGGCCCAAAATAAAATATACTCTTATATCAAGAGATCAGGTAAGAAAGAGTCAAGCTTGACATTAAAGCTCTCCCCCTACCCTCCCGCAACATCAGCTATGAGTAGAGATGAGACACTGCATTTCAGTGTTTACATCACGCTCTCTTGGAAGCATCCAACTTGCTGTGTAGTGTATAGAGAACGTCCCATGAGATTGTCAGGATACAACCAATCTAACATTATCTAACAATTGATGAATTCGTGCTGCAGATATTGGAATCCTAACATAATGTATCAGAATGATCTCTGTTCGTTTCCAAGGCAAAACATTCAATATCATGGTAATCCAAGTCTATGCCCCGACCAGTAACACTGAAGAAGTTGAAGTTGAACAGTTCTATGAAGACCTATAAACCTTTTGAAACTAACACCCGAAAAAGATGTCCTTTTCATTATAGGGGACTGGAATGCAAAAGTAGGAAGTCAAACACCTGGAGTAACAGGCAAATTTGGCCTTGGAGTACAGAATGAAGCAGGGCAAAGGCTAATAGAGTTTGCCAAGAGAACGCACTGCTCGTAGCAAACTCCCTCTTCCAACAACACAAGAGAAGACTACACATGGACATCACCAGACCGCCAACACTGAAATCAGATTGATTATATTCTTTGCAGCCAAAGATGGAGAAGTTCTATACAGTCAGCAAAAACAAGACTGGGAGCTGACTGTGGCTCAGATCATGAACTCCTTATTGCCAAATTCAAACTGAAATTGAAGAAAGTGGGGAAAACCACTAGATCATTCAGGTATGACCTAAATCAAATCCTTTATGATTATACAGTGGAAGTAAGAAATAGATTTAAGGGACTAGATCTGTTAGACAGAGTGCCTGAAGAAATATGGACAGAGGTTCGTGACAGTGTACAGGAGACAGGAATCAAGACCATCCCCAAGAAAAAGAAATGCAAAAAACCAAAATGGTGGTCTGAGGAGGCCTTACAAATAGCTGTGAAAAGAAGAGAAGCAAAAAGCAAAGGAGAAAAGGAAAGATATTCCCATTTGAATATAGAGTTCCAAAGAATAGCAAGGAGAGATAAGAAAGCCTTCCTCAGTGATCAGTGCAAAGAAATAGAGGAAAACAATAGAATGGGAAAGACTAGAGATCTCTTCAAGAAAATTAGAGATACCAAGGGAACATTTCAGGCAAAGATGGGCTCAATAAAGAACAGAAATGGTATGGACCTAACAGAAGCAGAAGATATTAAGAAGAGGTGGCAAGAATACACAGAAGAACTGTACAAAAAAGATCTTCGTGACCCAGATAATCACAATGGTGTGATCACTCACCTAGAACCAGACATCCTGGAGTGTGAAGTCAAGTGGGCCTTAGGAAGCATCACTACGAACAAAGCTAGTGGAGGTGATGGAATTCCAGTTGAGCTGTTTTAACTCCTAAAAGATGATGCTGTGAAGGTGCTGCACTCAATATGCCAGCAAATTTGGAAAACTCAGCAGTGGCCACAGGACTGGAAAAGGTCAGTTTTCATTCCAATCCCAAGGAAAGGCAATGCCTAAGAATGCTCAAACTACCATACAGTTGCACTCATCTCTCATGCTAGTAAAGTAATGCTCAAAATTCTCCAAGCCAGGCTTCAGCAATACATGAACTGTGAACTTCCAGATATACAAGCTGGTTTTAGAAAAGTCAGAGGAACCAGAGATCAAATTGCCAGCATCTGCTGGATCATCAAAGAAATAAGAGAGTTCCAGAGAAACATCTATTTCTGCTTTATTGACTATGCCAAAGCCCTTGACCGTGTGGATCACAATAAACTGTGGAAAATTCTGAAAGAGATGGGAATACCAGACCACCTGATCTGCCTCTTCAGAAATCTGTGTGCAGGTCAGGAAGCAACAGTTAGAACTGGACATGAGACGACAGACTGGTTTCAAATAGGAAAAGGAATACATCAAGGCTGTATATTGTTACCCTGCTTATTTAACTTATATGCAGAGTATATCATGAGAAACG
This sequence comes from Muntiacus reevesi, assembly GCF_963930625.1. NCBI lineage: Eukaryota > Metazoa > Chordata > Mammalia > Artiodactyla > Cervidae > Muntiacus > Muntiacus reevesi. The sequence continues at coordinate 81,337,861 of NC_089254.1, read as the reverse complement.
CTGAGCTGGAGGAAGCACAAGCTGGAATCAAGATTGCTGGGAGAAATATCAGTAACCTCAGATCTGGAGATGACATCACCATTATGGCACAAAGTGAAGAAGAACTAAAGAGCCTATTGATGAACGTGAAAGAGGGGAATGAAAAAGTTGGCTTAAAGCTCAACACTCAGAAAACAAAGATCATGACATCCAGTCCCATCACTTCATGGCAAATAGATGGGGAAACTGGAAACTGTGGCTGACTTTATTTTTGGGGGCTCCAAAACCAGTGCAGATGGTGATTGCAGCCATGAAATTAAAAGACATTTACTCCTTGGAAGGAAAGTTATGACCAACCTAAACAGCATATTAAAAAACAGAGACATTATATTGCCAACAAAGGTCTGTCTAGTCAAGGCTGTGATTTTTCCAGTAGGTTTGTGTGGATGTGACAGTTGGACTATAAAGAAAGCTGGGCACTGAAGAATTGATGTTTTTGAACTGTGGTGTTGGAGAAGATTCTTGAGAGTCCCTTGGACTGCAAAGAGATCCAACCAGTCCATCCTAATGGAAATCAGTCCTGAGTGTTCATTGGAAAGACTGATGTTGAAATTGAAACTCTAGTACTTTGGCTACCTAATGCAAAGACCTCGTCATTAGAAAAGACCCTGATGTGGGAAAGATTGAAGGCAGGAGGAGAAGGGGACGACAGAGGATGAGATGGTTGGATGGCATCACCGACTCAATGGACACGAGTTTGAGTAAACTCCAGGAGTTGCTGATGGACAGGGAGGCCTCGCGTGCTGCGGTTCATGGGGTTGCAAAGCGTCAGACACGACTGACCAACTGAACTGAACGTGATATAGACTGACATGAATGCGGGTGTGTAGAATGACAGAAGGTGGTGGACTGTTGCATGGGGTGTGGAGCTGAATGAAGAATCAGAGTCAGTTGTAATTTTTCAGTATTGTCCACACTGAATCTTGAACATCTCAAGTGTTCTTGAAAAATCACATTTGAAAATATGAACCTGTGAAGTGAGACCCAGCTGCATACTTCTCTTTTTGGCACAGTCACCCTCTCAAACTGTGTGGAGAGAAGAGAATCCACAGCCACCTTCTCTAGTTTATACTGTAGGAAAATAATTTCTATAGTTTTCACAATGAGAGATATTTTTGTTTCTAGTTTCTGCATTTTCCTATGTATAAAAGATTCTATGCATATTTGTCCAGTTGATAGCAAGAAAAATGTTTTAAAAGGAAATTAAATACAATTTGTTTTTTGCAAGATTGCTTTAATAACAGAAAATAGCATGGATTCATTTGTTTTTGTTTTTTTAAGGTTTATGAATTTATGGGTTATTTTTAAATAAGGGAAGACGGTAACATATAAGGATAAAAAATATATAACTTTGAATTTGAATTGTCTAAAGTTAGTAGTGAATTTTTGTTTGCTACTCTTCAGCTTACAAAATTAGTGAGAAAGTCCTATTCAAAAATTACCCTTTTAGAAAAAAATTTTAGATGGATGCAATTCAAATTCTAAGTATTTTGTCATAATAATTCTCTACTAATGGATTCACATTGGACAAGATCATATGTCTTATACAATGTAGAGTATATTTCAATTGCATAATTTGCTATGAATTCAATCTCTTTTAGGCAAAACGGGAGAACTAATAGACACCAGATATTTTGACATGTGGGGAGGAAGTAAGTATGAATTGCGTATAACTGTTCTGTTGCTGGCACTGAATCATACCAATATAATGTAGTTCATTGATGAGAAAATAATGGTACTATTTTGCTTTCATTTTGTTTCTTTTCACTGAATGTCCAGCTCATATTTAAATGATTAGTCATACTGCATACACTTCGCTTTTTTATAGAAATTATTGGTGATGTGTAATTAAGAGCAGTGATAATCACACTTGAGATTTATTAAAGCCTTAGTCCTGTTTTCTGCAGGACCACTAATTCAAAGCTTTAGGCTGCTTTGTGTTTCTGTCTGAAATCTCTAAAAAAAAAAGAATAAGTAGTTTGAAGAAGGGCTTAACCAGTGTAATCGTGTTTACCTTACTGAATTAATTTTTTTGCATAAAATTTTTCAGTCTCAAAAACCAAGTTCATAACCAGGATTATTATTCAAATAGATGAATATTTGAGAGAAGGAGTAGAATTTTCTTTCCAGTTTATTGTACTTAGAGCAGTCCACAGGTAATCTTCCTAATTTGGCATTTCCAAGGAGCAGGTGGAAATTAGTCACCAGCCTGCAGAGGGAAAGACCTTGCACCTCACAGAAGATGGTGCCTGAAAGAGAGATTTCTTCCTCAAGTCTGAAGGAAGGCCAACGCTGATTTAACTGTTGATTCTTTTCTAAGTTGAGGCTCTCCCCTGCACCTCCTCATCCACTTTATGAATTCCCTGGAAGCCAGCAGTTGTTAGGCTTCCCAATTTTATCTTGTTCTCAGACCATTGAGCTTTTCTAATATTTCTTCAGCTTGTGATGAGATGCCATGTATTATTTATTTTTTAAATGAGATCAAAACTTTTCATTTTATCAAAACGTGTATCAACTTAAAATGTGTCATCAGTTTTAGATTTTAAAGGAATAATTGGTTCTACCAAAATTTATTACATGGAAAACCTCTGACAAAACTGTTGTTGAAATCAGTTGTGTGACTAGAAGCTCTGGTATTTCATCTCAGGTCAGCAAACTACTGCTAAAAATACCCCTCAAATTTAGAAGTAGTTGCAGTTTATTGCCATCTTTGGATTTAAATGGAAGTGATTTGTTAGCTGCTCTGTTACATTTTTTTCTGAATTAAAAATGCTATTATTTTAAGATAAAATGCAGTTTTAGAGAAATCTTTGTAATCTTTGCTGTAGAAAGAAACTGAATAGTTTTGAAGTAGTATTAGACTTGGGCACTTAGGAATCTGACATTGTAAGGAGTTCAAGATGTAGAATGATTTCTATGGATAGTTCCCAGACAGCCTCTTTGATATCACCAGTTTATAGTCACTGATATGGTTTAATCCTTTGTGAATCTTAATACTGCAGACGAAGCAGGTGATGACTGCAGTATTTGCCTTAATTAGTTTGATTTTTAGTGATAACTAGCTTACATTTCTTCCCCTAGTTTATAGTAAGTAGATAGTCCCAGAATATTCTTTAAATCACTGTGGATGTATGTACACTTGTCCCACATTATATGCAGGGGACTGGTTCCAGGACCCTCTACAGATAGCCCGTAATCCTCAGGTACTCAAGTTCCATAATTGGCCCTCCATGCCTGCAGTTCTGCATCCTCAGATTCAACTAAATGAGGATCACATGGTACTGTAGGATTTATTGAAAACAAATCTGTGTATAAGTGAACTCCTGAGCTCAAACCCCTGTTGTTCAAGGGACAACTGTGTACATATTTATATAATTTTTTTAAATGACAGATCCTTTTGTGCAGTAAATAAAAATTCTCTTTTTTAGAAAAGTATCTATGCAAACAACTTTACATATACTCAGGGAGTCCATGAACCTTTCTCCTGTCTCCTAAATTTCTTACTCGAAATCATGTCATACTTCAATATGTTATGGCTTTTTCATTTAGCCCCTCAAGTATCAATATGAAACACACACAGGGTGAATCAGAATTGGGAAATTTTAAGTTGATTTGAAACTTTTTATCCTGTTCATAAAATTTGTCTCTCTTTTGTTTTTTCTACATTAGAAATTATCAATTTACAAACACTTCATTTTTTGTACTGTTAAGTTCTAAAAGATTATCATGATGGTTAGTCACTTAAAAAAAAAACCAACACTTAACCCTTTTTGTTTTTTTTCAGATGTGGCCCCATTTATTGAGTTTCTGAAGGCCATACAAGATGGAACAATAGTCTTAATGGGAACATATGATGATGGTGCAACCAAGTATGTAAATTTCAAAATTTACATGACTTTGCAGATCTATAATATATAGTAACATAAGCAATACATTTTCAATAAAAAAATTTATAAAACAGTCAAGTAATCCAACTTTCAGATAAACACTGTTTACTTTAAAAAATTTTTCTTTCTGTGTATTTATCATTCATCTATGATTTTGAAATTAGAATCACATTGTACATAAAGTTTGTTATACTCTTTTATGTTCTGTTTTTAACAACTGTCAATTATTTTCTCTGACAATAATATTCTTCAGTACCATTTTCTTATGGCATTTCCCAAAGTGTGTCTGTCCTGTGAAACCTCAGTCCTTTAAAACTGTAATGGCTCTTCTAATCTTTTATCCTGTTAAGTTTCTAAGTCATTTTACCCTCCTGGTTGCATTTCTTGGGCATTCTCTAGATGATAATTGTCCCTCTTAAAATGAAGCCCCAAGTTGGACATAGTGTTCCCGAAGTGGTCTGGCCAGTACAGAGTACATTGGAGGTGCTCACTCACCATGTTTGAGAAATTACGGTTAATATTCACGAAGACAAGTGTTGCATTCCTGTTCTTTAGTCTGCCACATCACAGTGTTCATCAACTTAAATTCTCAGATCTCTTCATTTGATCTCAGAGGTTTTTTTGTTTTGTTTTTTTTTAATCACTGACAAGTCAGGTCTTTCTCCCCATTCAGAACTTGATTTTGTTCAATCTGAATGAAGACTTTATATTCATATACCCTTTTAAATTTAATTTTGCTGTTATGGCCCACTTGGTCTTGATGCTGACATTTGTCCTATGAGATTTCCATTGTCTGGGCTTTGTACTCTCTCCAGAGTCATTCAGATTTCTAAATCTAAGTCCTCAATGATAAACATGATTACTACAGGCAGTGTGCCACCAGCTGGAGACCACTTCTGAGGGATTCACCTATTAATCAGCTGCAGAAACTACTTTTCATTTTCTAGTGTGCTCTAATAGGCATACTGTCCAGTTGCTGTTTAATTATTTAATTTTCTGAGACTGTCAGATGCCTGCTTGAAATTTGTGGATGATCCTAATTATAGTACCCTGGCTTATTGCCCCAAAACTGCTTTTAAAGCTGAACGTATGAGATGATGTTTACTTGGCTTTATTAATCCAGCCTCCTTCCTACTACTCTTTCTCTTTATTTTCTTATTCTTTCCTTAATACTCACAGGATCTCCTTCTTGTAATCTATTCTAAAATTTTGCTAGGAGTTAGGTTTAGTTTTATTGAACTATTGCTTTTAAAATTTTCCGTGTTTTTTTTTTTTTTTAAACTGGAATATTTAACTTTTAACGTATTAGCATCTTCACTTTCCATGTTGCTTCTAAAATAACTCACATTACCTTGAAGATTATATTAACAAGTTCCTTAAGAATTTTAAGTGTGTGACGTGTGTGCCTCAAGGCTTAAATTTACTTTAAAGTACTTAATATGAACATTGCTGAGCCACTGTTCCCTTTTTATATTGATTAAAGAGTGTTTGCCTCCCTGGAAAAGACAGTTGTGTTTTGATCTTGATATCCTATCATTCTGAAACAGTGGATCCCTTCATTATTTATACTTGGTAGCAAAATTTCCCTCTGTGGCCTTTAGTAGTTTTATGAACCTCATCTCATTTTGAGCACTCAGGTCTTCCTGGTAGTAGTAATAAAAATGTTGTTATTAGTAGCATGGTTTGCCTTGTATTTTTGTACACTTCCTTTTCTTAATTTGAACCCTTTATGGAATAGAAGTGGACTCTGGCAGTTCAAACCCAGGTTGTTCAAGAGCCAGTTATATATCTCCAGAATTAATGCTGTGTATAAATGTATTAGTTACACTGCACTGCCTTTTAAAGAAATGGGATATTTTGACATCTGCTATGTCAAGCACTCAAAATATTGGCTGTGTTGCATGGTTTTCAACTTTTCTTTGAACCAGGAAATCATCTTTTACTTAGTTACATAGAAGATAGCAAAAAAGAATAATAAAGCCTCCCAAATTCTACATAAGCAGATTAGAAAACTTCAGAAATTGTTAGGGAAGTTGTCTGGTTATAAACTTGTAGTTAGCTAGACACAGGGACATGTGGCATGGGTACCCAAGCCCACCCCCAGGTTTGATTATTCACTGGGGGGAATCCAGGACTCAGTTTATAGACCTGCTCACTCAGGGCTATAATTTGTTACAGCAAAAGGATGCAAAGCAGAATCCACGAAGGGCAGCTAGTTCTGAGAGGAGTCTGGAGGGAACCAGGGCACCAGACCTGAGTTTCCTAGAGTCCTCTCCCAAGCGGAGTGACACAGAACATGCTTAATTCCTCTAGCAACAGATTGTGACAGCACTGGGGTCTGCTGTCCACCAGGGAAGCTGATTGGAGCTCACGGCCCAGGGTTTTTACTGGGAGCTGGTCCTGAGGCACCGTCTTCCTTATACATCCCCAAATTCCAGATTCCCAGCCAGAAAGGAGGTGTTTGGCATAAACTACTTTGTTTGCACAGCTTATACACACGAGAGCCATTCTGATCAGTTCTGGGAATGGGGGGAGCCTCCCCACATCCAAGCTTCCAGAGCCAGCCAAGGACCAGTCTTGCTCTTAGGCCTTTCTGAGCCCTGCTGTATTAATCCTTTTCTGCTTAGGACCTAAGGGTATTCTCAAAGGAAAGTAAGGAAAGATGAGAGGAATCAAAATGGAAAGCTCAGTTTCATGTTACTGCTAGATTGGTTAGTTTTTTCATGCAGATCAAAACAACAACTTCTGAAATTTGGAAATCCAGAAGGAAAAGTGACTGCCCTTCATTATATTTCTTAATTGTAAAGTTTTTTTAGATAAGAAAAAATTGCATGTACTTCTGGCAGGGGGCCAGGCCTGCATTTGGATAACCACCTACTATGGAAGCATTTTTTGTGTATGAAGCAATCTCTTGGCATTTGTGAACCTAACATTCACCTATTTATAAGCAGCCCTGAAGCCTGCACCCTGAGGTGCAATTTGTGATTTTTCTGAGACGTAACCGACTGAAGCCCGTAGCCTTCCTCCAGGAGGCTGTCCCTAGGCTGCCCAGTAAGCTCGACCTCTGTTCTGCACCATTTATTCTAGATAAAGCAGCAAAACTCACTACTAGTGCTGATGATTCCAGTAAAATGTTCTGATTAAGGGGCCAGCGGTAGAACATTTGAATAAACTAAAGAGTGGAATGTAGTAGTCTGCAGATCCATGACATGCTAACACTGTTCAGAAACAAGAAAACAGTTCAGACAATACTTTCAGGGGATGTCCATCTACTACAGAAATTGCTTACCAAGTAAGCAGATGAATGAAAGTGATAGCAATTTATGTAAGGATGATTACAAGAAACACAGCTACAGACCCACTTTGGGGAGAAAGCCAGACGCAAGTACGTGTACTTGCGTGTGAAGGTGTCAGAATCTTCAGAGGCTGAGACTTCACTGGTCCTTTTGCACAGCCGTTTTATTTATTTTAATTTCCCTTGGTTATAAATGCATCACTTGATATAGATATGAATCTGAAAGACTAAGTGTTCTAAGGCTGCCCCTGATTTTCTCGCTGATTCTTATGACCTTTCCCAGGAGGGCAGCAGTGCCCAAGCTGTGGTTAAGACAGCTTCACTACCCCCTGGATGTGACTAATTGTGAAAAGCTAATGACATATGTAGCTCTGTCCTGTTCATGAACCTTTTTTTTTTTTTTAACATAAAATCTCCTGTTTATCTTCAGGTTAGTTACATGAGAACTGCCTTGCCGGTTTCACCTACTTCACATAAAATACTTAATGCCCTAAAAATATTTGAAAAACTTGAGTCATTTTACGAACATTTGAAGTTAACAAAAAAAGTCAGATCTCTTATATTTTCATGTAGAATTGAGTATAAACTCATTGTGGGTCAAATAAAATTATTTTTTAAATGTTATCATAGGAAAGTAAGCAGGACTTTCCTATTGATAAACATGTTATTATCTCTTCCGGCAAAAATTACTGTTATGAAGTTAGATATAAGTAAACATAGTGTTAGAAACATCCAGATTTCTATTAGCACTTAACTTAATTCTATTCAGATGTAATTTACAAAGAGTTTAGTGAAGATTCAAAGTGATTTTTAATTTTACGAAGATATTGACTACTTAAGGTCTTATATTAACCTGAATAGGTACCACGGACTGCAGTTTCCCATTTTTATTTGATGGAATGTAGATGAAAATGAACTGTTGTTATGAAATTAAGACACTTAAAAGGTACTTCTAAATTGCATAAGCTAGAAATTTATTTTCTAGATTTCATAACTTTCATCATTAAAGAATTCAAATAGTAGGAATGTTACTCTGATAAAATTTATTTTTTTATGTTTATGTTCTCTTATTTAAGCCAGGATTTTCTCATTTATTTCATGGTTGTATGTTAAATGCTGTAAGTGTATTAGTTTTCCTTAGACTACATACAGTACACTACATTTATTGTGCCATTCTTTTTCTCTTTCTTCAAGACTCAATGATGAGGCCCGGCGGCTGATTGCTGAATTGGGGAGTACATCTATTACTCATCTTGGTTTCAGAGACAACTGGGTCTTCTGTGGTGGAAAAGGCATTAAGACAAAAAGCCCTTTTGAACAGGTTAGTGTCTCAGACATCATAATTAATGGGCAACAGCAATTGTGTGAAACCATACAGTACGTATTCCTATCCCAGTTATTTGCAACTTAGATAAAGCAGACATTAAATATGTTTCCATAATATGTTTCCATATTTTTCATAGGTTCCTGGAAATCAGTTATTTGAAATAACCATGATACTATTTTAATTTTAAAATTTTAAAAATAGTCAAATTCTACATGAAATTTTTTTTCCTACATGACAATGCATTGGCCTATGTTTACTTGTATCATAAGACCTTTAGGAAGTTGGTTATTAAAAATTGTAGCTGAACTTTTGATATTAGAATCAATGAAGTACAGAAATACTTTAGAACTTAGTAGAATGTAAACTTATTTTTGACTTACAAAGGATCTTTAAAGACCATCTGCAGTGTTTTGTTCTTTCAGCGTCTCTTTGAAGGTCTGCCACTATATGCCAGACCCTTTTCTCATTTAATATGTTGAACACTAATTTATATGTTGATAGAAGTGTTACTGAAAAGAGTATGCTTAATTACATTATTGCAGATATGCAGTTTGCTAAAGTACTATACTGTGGTTGTGTTCCAACAGCACATAAAGAACAATAAGGACACCAATAAATATGAAGGATGGCCTGAAGTTGTAGAAATGGAAGGATGCATTCCCCAGAAGCAAGACTGACGTGGAGAAAACTGAAGAGAGCACACTCACTGTCAGTGGGAAAGCCCTACCAGAAAAACGACATGTAAATATTTTAAGAGCATGCAGCCGTCTCGGTGTGTGCATGTCCATTATCTCTTTTGATATCAGAATTATTTATTGCTAACGTAAATAGCTGTCTTTGTAAATAGTCATCAAAATGAGCAAATCACTGAACCATTTTCAAGCACATCTCTCTAATGGTACAATGTTCAGACCTTGATGCTAATGGCATCTTTTAATTCTAAAAGCATACCAATGGATAACTGAACAGATATGAAAAATATATTGATATATACTAGTCGCTGTGAAAATCTATCATGGAATGATAATGGATTTTAGGGATCAGACTTTGTTTTCTTTTACGTATATATATGTATATTGCCTTCTGATGATAATATCTTTTAAATTAAAAAGATATTGGGCATAGTTGTGTGTGTGTAATGTTACTTTACAGTCTGACTCCCCTGTTGTATTTTTTTTCTTAGTCTTTCTCTTACCTTCCCAAGAAACCTATAAATAAAATAAGAAAACATATCAAATACATGAAAAGCACAACAGAATTCTTTGTTTAATGTACACAGTACAAAGTAAATATATAAACGTAGATGGCATTCAGGACTGTAGCTTGATGGATTTTGTGTTAGCAGTGTGAATAACTTGATTTTGCATAAGCTATTCAGAGTGAGGCAGGAGGGGGCAACTCCCCAGAGCTGAGGAATCTGGCCAAGTCCCTTCCCCAGCCTTAGTAGCTCATTCAGGACAGCATGTCAGTACAGTTAGAACCTTACTGGCCTAAGTTTTCCTTATTTAATTGTTCTCAGCCTTGACCAAGTGGTTTGGAAAGAGGCATGCTTTAATGTCACAATGATTTTAGATTGTAAACCCAGAGATTTTGTATTTACTTTCATCTGACTTCCTAATAGTAATTTTTGCCTGAAAAGATAACAACATATTTATTTATCAATAGAAAAGTCCTAATGAACTGATCAGGACTGATAACAGTTAAGAAATATTTGATACACAGTGACTTCATATCCAATTCTAACTAAAAATATAAGAAATCTAACTTTTTTGTTAACTTCAGATGTTCACAAAATGACTCAAGTTTCTTAAAATATTTTTAGGGCATTAAATATGTGTGACGTATCTTAAACTGGAACATAAAAAATGTAATGAACAAACTGCCACTCACAATAAAAGGCAGCACTTCAATTTTTGATCTAAATTTTAGATGCCTTACATAAAGAAAAACTAAAAGCAGTGTTTTTTATTTTGCTATAAACTGAGTTGGAAGTTATTAAATATCAATGAGTTTTGGGGTACTGTTTCTTCCCTCAAATTGAATGTAATTTGTGAATCAATGCACCTTACACATCTAAACAATTTTTGTAAACTTTTCAGATTTTTGGTGCTGATATGCTAAATCACTTTCAGCATGTGTATTTTAACATTTCGAATACTTCCCTTGATTCTGTAAATTAAAAGAATAGCTATTTTACAGTTTCAGGGATTGTGAAATAAGTGTTGCTTTTTCTTTTTTAAGTAATGAGAATAAATATTCTTGGTTTTGCATTGTGAATTTCTTTTTTGTATTATCTGGCAAAGTAATATACCTACAGAACTTCACATTGAGGTTTGTCAAGCATTTATTGTCCTGCTTAACATGCAAAATTTAAGTCATTCCTATGGTTAAACACACTAATATCCTCAGGATATATCTTAACATGGATCGAATTTAAGTATGTAGATGACAACACTTCTGTTTCAAGATAAGGACTAACATGACAGCTTTATAGAGGTGTGTAAAATGCCAAAAGATTGGTTATTTAATTGCTTTCATGCAGTTTGCTATTATGTCAATTCTGTCTTGTATGGTTTATGTCAACATAACTTTGAAAGCAATAATTTTACTGTATTTTACTTTCAGATAGGTTTTAAAAATCAGCATTGTAAATGCAACAATGCTCATCTAATGTTCAGAATTTTCATTAAAATCAGAAATGTGGCATTGACACTTTGGTCTTTTAAATGGTATTTAAGGACTCTTGGATGTGTATTTTTTATTTGTAATCATAGATGCAGTCGCAAGACAAGTTTATTATGATATGCCTATTAAAATGCAGCAATGACCATGGGAAAAAAGTGTTATCTGGGAAATTAAAGAAAAATTGAGCCAGAATCTTTATATTCCTGACTTTGATTAAAATTTATCATTGTTCTTTCTATGTTGTATTCATTTTGAAATGAATTATCTGATATTTTGTAATTTTTTTTTTGCCAGATGAAGCTCAATGCCTTTAGCCTGAAATGCACTTTATACTTAGTTTATACATATTATAAATAAAGTGACCCCTCCAAAAAGATGATGGTTTCATTCAATTTGGTTGACATACCCCATTTTTAATAAATGAAAGAATGAGAAATGTGCTATGTTCAGTTAGGAAAGCAGTTGAAAGTAGAAATGCATTTAGAATATTTTTAAAAATGAACATGTAAGGGGGAAAATTGCTTGTGTTAATCAGGAAAAAGATTTGCCACTCAGCCTCTTCAATTGGGCCTTCTAAAGCAGCAATAAGTGCATGTAAACGAGGAGTTGTAGGATAAAGTACCAGAATTTACTTTTTCTAATGCATTCCTCAGAAGCATTCCTTTGCTGTCTGTTCCCAGGGTGACTGTTCTGTTGCATACCTGGTTTTTGATGGTTACATGCCAGTAGCTAGTCAATTTCTGTTTCCCCCAAAGCTCCCTTGATTTTTTTTATATTACTTATTTTAAATTGAAGAATAATTGCCACTGACGAAAGAAATCAAAGGTGACACAAATAGATGGAGAAATATACCATGTTCATGAATCAGAAGAATCAATATAGTGAAAATGAGTATACTACCCAAAGCAATGTTTAGATTCAATGCAATCCCTATCAAGCCACGAACAGTATTTTTCAGAGAACTAGAACAAATAATTTCACAATTTGATTGGAAATACAAAAAACCTCAAATAGCCAAAACAATCTTGAGAAAGAAGAATGGAACTGGAGGAATCAACCTGCCTGACTTCAGGCTAAACTACAAAGCAAAAGTCATCAAGACAGTGTGGTACTGGCACAAAGACAGAAACATAGATCAATGGAACAAAATAGAAAGCCCAGAGATAAATCCACGCACCTATGGACACCTTATCTTTGTCAAAGGAGGTAAGAATGTACAATGGAGAAAAGATGATTTCTTTAACAAGTGGTGCTGGGAAAACTGGTCAACCACTTGTAAAAGAATGAAACTAGAACACTTTCTCACACCATACACGAATATAAACTCAAAGTGGATTAAAGATTTAAATGTAAGACCAGAAACTATAAAACTCCTAGAGGAAAACATAGGCAAAACACTCTCTGATGTAAATCATAGCAGGATCCTCTATGACCTGCCTCCAGGAATAATGGAAATAAAAGAAAAAATAAACAAATGGGACCTAATTAAACTTAAAATCTTTTGCACAATGAAGGAAATTATAAGCAAGGTGGAAAGACAGCCTTCAGAATGGGAGAAAATAATAGCAAATGAAGCAATTGACAAAGAATCTCAAAACTATACAAGCAACTCCTGCAGTTCAATTCCAGAAAAATAAGCGACCCAATCAAAAAATGGGTCAAAGAACTAAACAGATTTCTCCAAAGAAGACATACAGATGACTAACAAACACATGAAAAGATACTCAACATCACTCATTATCAGAGAAATGCAAATCAAAACCACAATGAGGTACCATCTCACGCCAGTCAGAATGGCTGCTATCCAAAAGTCTACAAATAATAAATGCTGGAGAGGGTGCAGAGAAAAAGGAACCCTCTCACACTGTTGGTGGGAGTGCAAACTAGTACAGCCACTATGGAGAACAGTGTGGAGATTCCTTAAAAAACTGGACATAGAACTGCCATATGACCCAGCAATCCGACTGCTGGGCATACACACCGAGGAAACTAGATCTGAAAGAGACCCCAATGTTCATTGCAGCACTGTTTAGAATAGCCAGGACATGGGTGCAACCTAGATGCCCATCAGCAGATGAATGGATAAGGAAGCTATGGTACATATACACAATGGAATATTACTCAGCCATCAAAAAGAATTCATTTGAATCAGTTCTAATGAGGTGGATGAAACTGGAGCCTATTATTCAGAGTGGAGTAAGTCAAAAAGGAAAACACCAATACAATATATTAACGCATATATATGGAATTTAGAAAGATGATAATGAGGACCCTATATGCGAGACAGCAAAAGAGACGCAGATGTAAAGAACAGACTTTTGGACTCTGTGGAAGAAGGCGAGGGTGGGATGATTTGAGAGAATAGCATTGAAACATGTATATTATCATATGTGAAATAGATCGCCAGTCCAGATTCAGTGCATGAGACAGGGTGCTCTGGGTTGGTGAACTGGGATGACCCTGAGGGATGGGATGGGAAGGGAGGTGGGAGGGAGGTTCAGGATGGGAAAAAAGTAATTTAAAAAAGAAAAAAAAGAATAATTGCTTTACAATATTGGTTTCTGCTTATACATCATCATGAATCAGCCATAGGTACACATATGTCCCCTCCCTCTTGAACCTCACTCCCATCTCCCATCCGATCCCACCCCTCTAGATTGCCATAGAGCATTCAGTTTGAAAGCTCCCTCAATTTAACCTGGCCTCAAACTCTCCTATTCCTCTCCCTGCCCCCTTCTCCTTTCTTGAGGTTCCAGTAAAATCAAGGATTCTTGTTGTGGTTTAGTCACTAAGTCGTGTCCAACTCTTGTAACCCCGTGGACTGTAGCCCACCAGGCTCCTCTATCCATGGGGTTTCCCATATAAGAATACTGGAGTGGGTTGACATTTCCTTCTCCAGTAGATCTTCCCAACCCAGGGATCGAACCCACATCTCCTGCATTGGCAGGCGGATTTTTTACCAGAGACTAGATGGAGCAAAAAGCAGGCAGACCTAGCCTGGAAGTATCCGGGAGCAGCAAAGGATGGTGCAGCCAGCCTGGTGAGAGCCCATGTGAAATCTTCATCGTGCCCCAGAGCCTTCCCCCATCCAGGGAGGGTTAGAGTACCAAGGGCAGCTGAATTAAGGACACGTTTTCAACACTGCAATGTCTCAGATTGTAAGAGTGCTCAGGAATAGGAACTGTCAGCCTTTCATTTAGAAACAGAAGAGAGGTTTCTCTGGGGTTTGTTTCACAGGTAGTTTATAAGAAAACAACACAGCCAAGACATGCAGCTACTTCACAGGTACATCGGGCTGCCATTGCTAAGCTCACTGTTCAGCTCTATAGAAATCATGCCCGTCACTGGGGTGCATCAACTATTGAAAGGACAAGTTGAAACTCAATTGGCAAAAGATATTCCCTTTATTGTAAGCTCCTAGTTTCCATATAATCAGCCCATATTGTGACCGCAGCCATGAAGTTAAAAGATGCTTGCTCCTTGGAAGAAAAGCTATGACAAACCTAGAAAGCATAGTAAAAAGCAGAGACATTACTTTGCCAACGAGGGTCCATTTGTCAAAGCTATGGTTTTTCCAGTAGTAGTGTACCGGTGTGAGAGGTGGACCATAAAGAAGGCTGAGTGCCAACGCATCGATGCTTTTGTACTGTGGTGTTAGAGAAGACTCTTGAGATTCCCCTGGACTGCAAGAAGATCCAACCACTCAATACTAAATGAAATCAGTCCTGAATATACATTGGAAGGACTGATGCTGAAGCTGAAGCTCCAATACTTTGGCCACCTGATGGGAAGATCTGACTCATTGGGAAAAGACCCTGATGCTGGGGAAAATTGAGGGCAGGAGAAGGGGATGACAGAGGATGAGATGGTTGGATGGCATCACCGACTCAATGGACATGGGTTTGAGCAAGCTCTGAGAGTTGGTGATGGACAGGGAAGCCTGGCATGCTGCAGTCCATGGGCTTTCAAAGAGTCGGTGATACTTTAAATGAAGCTGCTAGGGTTTCTGTTATTGTTGACCCTGTCCTCTACATGCTAGTCATGTTTTAGCCATAGAGGAAAGTTAAGTCTGCCTCTTTTTTTTTTCTCCCAACCCGATCATATCAAGTGTTATGGTATGAATATTGTGTCCCCTCAGAATTCATATGTTGAAACCTAATCTCCAATGTGATGGTATTTAAAGGTGGGGCTTTTGGAAGGGAATTAAATCATGAGGGTGGAGCCCTCACAAATGGGATTATTGTCCTTATAAAACAGACCCCAGAGAGCTCCTTGGCTGGGCTTCTCTGTCATGTGAGGACACAGTGAGGAGATGGTCATCTGTGAATCAGGACATAGACCTTTCCAGACACTGAATCTGTTGTCACCTGGATCTTGGAGTCCCCAGTCTTCAGAACTAAGAAATACACGTGCTGTTTATAAGCCGCCCAGTTTGTGGTGTTTGGTTACAGCAGCCCGTACAGACCAAGCCAGAAGGGAATAATTAAATGACTAGGATAGCAAGATCATGAGACAGGACACAGCTATTCACCTGAGGTTCTCCTTGACCTCCAAACTCTGACTATACACTACCTACCCTTCCACTCTAGGGCTTCCCTGGTGGCTCAGATGGTAAAGAATTTCCCTGCAATGCAGGAGACCTGGGTTCTATCCCTGAATTGGGAAGGTTCCCCCAGAGAAAGGAATGGCTACCCACTCCAGAATTCTTGCTTGGAGAATTCCATGGACAGAGGAGCCTGGTGGGCTCTCAAAGAGTTGGACACAACTGAGCAACTAACACTTTCACTTCCACTCTACCCACACCAACACCAAACTCCCTTTCATAGGCAGAACTTAAGCTTTTGTGTATTTCCATGCAACTTTGCTTTCAGATGATCACATGATACAGTTCCACATGCTGGCCCCCATGAGTGACTTCAGCCAGAGGCAAGGCATGTTTTCTGATTCCTTCCTGTGGCGCAGCTGAGTCTCAGAGGACAGTTTGCTGAAGCCCCAGGACGGGAGACACAAAAACCTTCAAACACTCCACTCATCTCCTGGAACTGTCATCAGGTCAGGGGAGATGCTGAGACCTGGCAGACCCCCTTGACCCCAGCATTGGCTTCTTGTGAAGGTTCCTACAACACACAGCAGTTCCTGGACAAGAGAGGAATCTTGAAGCCTTTTTTTTTTTTTTTTTTGGTTTCTGGGATCAACACTTTCCTCACAAGTCTGTTGTTTGAAATTTACTCATTTGACTCTCAAACACATTTTCAGCCATGCATCATGTGTTCAAACACAGCCTTGCTTGTCTACCTACCACACAAGTGCTGTTGCTACTGCTTAGATGTCACCTCTTCAGATGAACTAGCTGGGGCCAGGAATTCCTGCTTGTCTTAGCCCTCTGCATCACCAGTGGGATGAGATGGCCACCTGGCAACTGGTTTCTGGTACCCCCATGTAGTGGGAACTTTATTAGTGGAGTGTCTGCTTTGTTCGACAAGAACAGAATGAATTTCAAAGAAAATGCCTCCAGGTCAAACTCGGAGCAGAGGAGAGATGTGAAAGCAAATGATGCTGAGGAGTAGTTAGAATTATGTTCAGTCGTGGGGAAATGGTACCCAGAGGGTTGTAGTTAAGAGCTGACAGTGAGGGTTTCCTGAGGTGTGAGGAATGAGCCTGTGTCCCCTTGACCAAGAGGAGTGCACCTTTCCCAGATTCTGTTCTCCCTCAAGTGTAAGGACTTGAGATTTAAGATCAGTGAATGAACTGATACCTGACTCATAGAAACCTTTGGCCTGGGAATAGAGTTGAAAGCCAATTCTTACGGAATTGTTAACACCTTGCAAAGAAGTGTTAAAATCCCATTATGAAGAAAAACAAACCCCATTATGAAAATACCCTGGAGACATTTCCCTGTAGTTCTTGAGCCCTGGGAGAGTGGGTCATGGGCATGGTTACAGGCGTTTGTGACAATTAAAATTCGGAGACAGTAGTTCCTATATTTATTTAGTTAATGAGTTTTAGATGTAGTTTCTCAAGGAATGATAAATTGAGCATTTGAGGGAAGAAAAAATGCTCAGACTGGCAGAAGGTAGAATTTTCTTAGAAATTTATCTTTCGGCTTGTAAAAGTGTTAAACCTGTATCTATTACATATCAGAAATGTGAAAGGGGATTTGTCACATTCACTTTTTCAGTCCCCCCTTTTGCTACTATGCCATATGCTACCTCTTGTCTGGCTTGCATAGTCTTATGAAGAGCAAAAATGTGTAAATGTGTTATGTGCTAGAGAGTTTGAGATCAAATTAAAATGGATAGAACTTTAAACTTATCCAAAATTATATGTCAATTTTGTCTCAATAAAGCTGGAGAAAATATAAAAACAATACAACTGCCAAAATTTTTTTAAGATTTTTTAAAAAGTAAAGTGTAGATGTATTAGAAATAAAAAGGTAATTACTGACTTACGTTTTGTTTATTTATATCTTTCCCTGGCTTATGAAGACATCAAGGTATGTTTAAATATGCAGTTAAATTTAGTTATATCCCCCCTTTACACTCGAGCATGCTAAGTCACTTCAGTAGTGTCTGACTCTTTGTGACCCTAAGGACTATAGCCCGCCAAGCTTAGAGAATCCCTGCCCATGGGATTCTACAGGAAACAATCCTGGAGTGGGTTGCCATTTCCTCCTCCAGGGGATTGGCTCAGCCCAGGAATTGAACCCGAGTCTCTTATAACTCTCTTAGAGCCCACTCCTTATAATTCGGGTGGATTCTTTACAACTAGCACCACCTGGGAAGCACATTCTTCTTTTATCAAAGACATCCGGGAACGTGAAGTCAAGTGGGCCTTAGAAAGCATCACTACGAACAAAGTTAGTGGAGGTGATGGAATTCCAGTTGAGCTATTTCAAATCCTGAAAGATGATGCTGTGAAAGTGCTGGACTCAATATGCCAGCAAATTTGGAAAACTCAGCAGTGGCCACAGGACTGGAAAAGGTCAGTTTTCATTCCAATCCCTAAGAAAGGCAAAGAATGATCAAATGACCGCACAATTGCACTCATCTCACACGCTAGTAAAGTAATGCTCAAAATTCTCCAAGCCAGGCTTCAGCAATACGTGAACCGTGAACTTCTAGATGTTCAAGCTGGTTTTAGAAAAGGCAGAGGAACCAGAGATTAAATTGCCAATATCCGATGGATCATCGAAAAGGCAAGAGAGTTCCAGAAAAACATCTATTTCTGCTTTATTGATTATGCCAAAGCCTTTGACTGTGTGGATCACAATAAACTGTGGAAAATTCTGAAAGAGATGAGGATACCAGACCACCTGACCTGCCTCTTGAGAAACCTGTGTGCAGGTCAGGAAGCAACAGTTAAAACTGGACATGAAACGACAGACTGGTTCCAAATAGGAAAAGGAGTACGTCAAGGCTGTATATTGTCACCATGCTTCTTTAACTTATATGCAGAGTATATCATGAGAAACGCTGGGCTGGAGGAAGCACAAGCTGGAATCAAGATTGCCAGGAGAAATATAAATAACCTCAGATCTGCAGATGACACCACCCTTATGGCAGAAAGTGAAGAAGAACTAAAAAGCCTCTTGATGAAAGTGAAAGAGGAGAGTAAAAAAGTTGGCTTAAAGCTCAACATTCAGAAAACTAAGATCATGGCATCTGGTCCCATCACTTCATGGGAAATAGATGGGGAAACAGTGGAAACAGTGGCTGACTTTATTTTGGGGGGCTCCAAAATCAGTGCAGATGGTGATTGCAGCCATGAATTTAAAAGACGCTTACTCTTTGGAAGGAAAGTTATGACCAACCTAGAGAGCATATTAAAAAGCAGAGACATTACTTTGCCAACAAAGGTCTGTCTAGTCAAGGCTATGGTTTTTCCAGTGGTCATGTATGGATGTGAGAGTTGGATTGTGACGAAAGCTGAGCGCCGAAAAATTGATGCTTTTGAACTGTGGTGTTGGAGAAGATTCTTGAGAGTCCCTTGGACTGCATGGAGATCCAACCAGTCCATCCTAAAGGGGATCAGTCCTGGGGGTTCATTGGAAGAATTTGATGCTGAAGCTGAAATTCCAATACTTTGGCCACCTGATGTGAAGAGTTGACTCATTGGAAAAGACGCTGCTGCTGGGAGGGATTGGGGGCAGGAGGAGAAGGGGACGACAGAGGATAAGATGGTTGGATGGCATCACGGACTCGGTGGGCATGAGTTTGAGTAAACTCCGGAAGTTTGTGATGGACAGGGAGGCCTGGTGTGCTGAGATTCATGGGGTCACAAAGAGTCAGACACGACTGAGTGACTGAACTGACTGACTGACTGACTGACTGAATTAGGGGCTATCAGGTACCACCCTTCCTCTTTCTTGGTTAAACATGGCCAAGTGGATATGGGCCGTGATCATGGACAGCTATTTGTTGCTGACACGCAGAAGAAAAAGCTTCTCAGTCTCTTTGAAAGTGAATCACCCAAGGGTTCAGAATGGCATTTTAACAGAAGGAAACAGGCAGCCCTATACTCCCCTTTCTCCCTGCTCTTCCAATTCTCATACACCAATCAGATCCTTTCACTTTTTCTGTAAATTTAAAAGTCACATGTGAGACTTTGTGTTGACTTTGTCCACATTTAATATTACTCTCCCTTTTCAACCAGTGGGCGAGGCTGCCTTTTCTAGCACGATTTTGTTTCAAGGGATTTTAATCATGCAGACCACCTCTAGTGGTTTTTCTTTGGATGTGGATGTACACTATTACCAACAGTAAATTTCATCCATCCATTAAAAATAACACCTTATGTAACAATTGGCTGTAAGCACAACAATGAAAAGGGTGCACGTATTTATTTAATGTCACACTAAATTAGTTTGATCTTTACCCCTAGTCATTTCCTTTGGAATGATTGTTAGGCTCTTGAAGCATAATCCAACTGTTAGCCACACTGGGATCTAAACTAGAGGGAAGTTTAAATCACTTAGAGCTTAGAAATCAAGAGGTAGTGTATTTTAATTACATTTCATGGTGAATTCTAAGACCTCAATTCTCCCATCACTTCTCTCCAGCTTCTCAACCAAGTTTATATAATCAAGCCAGGGAGGAACATCCTGTAATTGTCATTATATTTACAAATCCCCAAACTCTTTAAATGATACACTGTAAACTCTGTACTGACTATTTTGTTGCTGTGAGAGGCACCATAATGATATGATGGTTAAGGAAACAGTCTCTGAAGCCAGCCGGTTGTGTGTGACCTGGGCCAGCTACTTACCTCACCATTGCTATGTCTCTTTCTGTAAAGTGAGGACTACAAGAGTGGTACCTATTTTAGGAAGTTATCATGAGGCTGAAATGTCTTAATATATACAATTTATTTTGAACAATGTCTACATAGTAAGTCCTATCTAAGTGTTTACTAATATTTTCTTTTTCAAAATAATTGAGTCCTTGGTGTACCACTGTTTTTCCTTTCGTGCTGGACCACCCATCTGTCCTTCTCAGTTTACCTTATTATTCTACTCCAAGAAATGTTATGAATTATTACATCTGTTCTACACTGAAACTGAAATTAAAAAAAAAAAATTAAGGCATCTTGGCCAACTTTCCTTAAGAAAGTCTTGTTTTGCAGGATATACATGGTTCCTGGAGATATGATTTGAATTTTTCTTCCCTCAAGACAGCTAAGTGGATTATAGTGTTCTCAATCACTAACTGGCTCCAAATGGTAGGTTTAATTCTCAGTATTTGATGAGGAATTTGGAAGGTGATGTAAAAAGTATCAGCAACTCACCAAATTGACTATAAACAAATATTTTGATGGAAAGCTTTTCTGGTTCCACATCTGAAGTAAAACCAAACACATCAGTACTGACTATACTTCAGAAAATTAAAGTCTTTCCTAAACACATGACTAGAACTGAGAGAGAGTCTGGGCATAGAGGACCCTTTATGGTAATATGCACCCTGGGTTTTCTCTGTGGATTCATCCCTTTCCTATTCTCAAACTATGTGGGTTTAGTTGGAATGAACCCCACAGCCATTTCCCAGCATGGGTCTTGATTGCTTTAATATGATCAGTGTATTTATCATCAAAACCCAATTCCCAATGACCATTCTGATTGGCTCAAGGATAGGCACAGCAACCAATCAAAGTCAATGATGACTTTTGCTGGGCATTCTGGGAAATAAACTTGCTTTCTCTCTTGTGTGCTGGAGCGACGAAAAAAAGAACGTCTCTCCTTAGAATGGGAAAGTGCCTGTGCCAATGCAGAGTCGTGTCTGACCCTTTGCCAGTGAATGGACTGTAGGCCGCCAGTCTTCTCTGTCCATGGGATTTTTTTCTAGCAAGAATACTGGAGCGGTTGCCATTTCCTCCTCCAGGAGATATTCCCCACGGAGGTTTCACACCAGCGCCTCTTGTGTCTGCTGAATTGCAAGGGGATTTCTTGATCACTGGGCCATCAGGGAAGCCCCAGAAGAGTGTTATGTCTGTGCCAGCCATGTTTCTGAGAAAAGCAGAGAGCCTGGAGCTGCTGAGAGTAGGGTTTGGGGAGTTGGCACAGAACCCTGCAGAGCCTGCAGTAGAAGCCAGCTTCTCTAGGCTGGAGATGAAGAGATCTGAGCTCTGGGAACGTTCAAACTTTTGGACCAAACTTAACCTGAATCAATCACAACTCTATACCTTCCAGCCACTGAATCAGTATTATTTCCTTTAATGTTTGTCAGTTTGGGTTGCCTTTTTTTTTTTTTTTTTTTGTTACCTGCAAAATAAGGAGCCCAAGTTGGTGCTAGTGGTAAAGAAACTGCCAGCCAACGCAGGAAGCATAAAAGAGGAGGGTGGGGAAGATCCCTGGAGGAGGACAAGGCAGACTACTCCAGAATTCTTGCCTGGAGAATCCCACGGACAGAGGAGCCTAGTGGGCTGCAGTCTGTAGGGCACAGAGTCCAACACAACTGAAGCAACGTAGCATGAACGCAGGAAACAGTGCAGCCACAACAGCCTGGACTGGATAGAATTGTTTGGGTCCCAGAACACGTATTTATTTCAAGAGCACCATGATGCTACCTGTACTATGATGGGGACTGTGAAGGGAACAGACCAAAACTAGGCTGTCAGCTGGTAAAATAGACATGTGAGACGTTCACGGATGGCTTCCAAGCTGATGCCAGGGAGAAGGGAAAGAACCCAAAGACGCAGCTCGGGAGTTGGAAGTTATTACTCAGGCATGCAGGGGTGGGAAGAGGGGTGGGAGTGTCGAGTTGGCACCAGTTTTTCAGAAACGGCTGAATAGTAATCATGTTTTTGTGAATTAAAGGCTCCCCTGTTCTCACGATTGGTTCCTAAGGTAATCATGAAAAGTTTTCTAGTCAATAGAAAGAAATGGTCATTAATGGAAACTGCAGCCTTCATCGTTTAAGAAAGAGTGCTTATTTTCAATGCA
This sequence comes from Muntiacus reevesi, assembly GCF_963930625.1. Lineage (NCBI taxonomy): Eukaryota > Metazoa > Chordata > Mammalia > Artiodactyla > Cervidae > Muntiacus > Muntiacus reevesi. The sequence continues at coordinate 81,315,194 of NC_089254.1, read as the reverse complement.
GATAAAATATTTACTTAACAAAACAAAAAAAAAGGCATACTAATAAATGTCTATTATTCAGGTTACTCTAATCAGTGGATGCTAAAGAATGGCAAACCACTCTTTTAAATAAGCACTGTATTCATTCATTTGTCATTTTTGGAGTCTCTTTTTCAGTAAATAGTAATTTTGTTAAACTTTAAGGGTCACAGTTAAATGTTTAGCCTTGATTTTAATATTAGATCAGAGTCATTTTCCATGGTTTGCTCTTTTTCACAAATTATTGCTCTGCCTTGGTAAATTAATTGAAAGGAAATAGAATGAGACTAGGGTGAGCAGGGAAAATTTTCTTTAGCTTATTTTAAGAAAAAGAATATTCTTTCTTTGTCCATTCTGAACTTAGAAAATCTTTTTTTTTCTATATGATACTGAAATATTTAACAATTCATAAAAAAAACAGCATTTACATTAAAATACAACCTTAAATACAGCCCTGTAATTTTTACCAGGAACCTTGTAAAATAGGATGAATATACATGCACGAATACTAAAACAAAAAAGACCATTCAACATTCACATGAAAAAGCAGCATTAAACACAATGTAATAAATATCCAGGATATCAAATCCACAAATTGATCATTATTCTGATTTAGATCCTTTTTCCAGTTAAGCCTTTTACTGTATAATTTATTATAATAACCTTACAAGTTAAACATAACTAATTAAAAACAGAATTCAACTTAATCTGACTGCTGAAATAGCACAATTATCAATATATTGCAGCATATTTTAATTTATAACATATAAAACTGCCATTTTGGCAGGAAATACACATCCATATAACTAACTGCTCAATGAACTTCTTCTGCAATGTATAAAAAATGTCAGAGTCAATAGTATGAAAGGAAACAGAAGCTAATATTATTTCTGAGATAATTTTATTGCCTTAGCTCTTGGGCTTTGGCAAAAAATATCTTAAGTTTCAATATATATCATATAATTAAATACAGTATTTACAAAATAGAAAAAAATCCAGCAAAGTATTGTAAAAAAACACTGTCTTTACATATTTAAAGTGTGCTTTTCCTTACAATGCATGAGAGCCCTTTAAATTTTTACTTCCGATTGTCCCATATGCTTTTAAAATCCTTTCTTCCACCAATAATTCAGGGCTGAGTTTTTAAGAATGGAAACTGATCTATAATAAGAGTGTAAAGTGAAAGGTAAAGGTTGCTATATACCTTTCTGATGTTTTTCTAGATAAATTCTCTGGGTTAAAAGTCACTTAAAATCCAAATCATACATTTTACTTTTTACATTTTGCTTCTTTTGTTTTGTCACTAAATAACTCTAATAAACATGCTTTAAGAGATGCTGTATCACTTAGGAAGATTCTTTCTTTTGAAATGAATGAAAGTTTAAGTAGGCATCTACCACTTCTGTTAACCTGTCACCATCTTCTGTTTCAATGCACAAACAGTATTATTTCTTCACAAAAAACTGCTGAAAGAATAAATGAGATTCATGTTTACTGTTCCTTGTTGCTACAACAGGTGTTTTAAAAAGTGACTAATATTCACCCACCACTATTGAGTTAAATAACTGAGTTCCATAGTCCAGGATCTTATCCGGAGTATGGACCAGGTCTCTTGGCGTGAAGACTATTTTTCGTTCTTCCTTACAAGACAGATGATCTTCCTTGTATTTCAATTTATATTCCCTAAACAACCAAAATGTGAACCCAAACTTTTTCCATTTCAGAATCCCAAGAAATCCACATGCTTGGTGTGTGATTAGACATCAGATAAGAGGACCTCTGTGAGAGGCCGGAGGATCTGGGAATTCTGAGGAGGAGGCAGGAGTCAACTTCCCCAGCTCTGCACAGTGGGAGGCACCCTCTGGGTGGTATTCCCATTATACTTCTGTCACGGAGGACTCTTGCCCAAGGCTGGATGGAGTGGTTACTTGCAAGTGTGGACATCAGTCATGCTTTCACACCTCCTGCAGCGGACATAACAACACCAGATAAATTTGCATTCACATCTCTCCACGTGCCTGACCACATGGGTGTTGTAGCCTCGGCCACAGCAGAGGAGGTTGCAGCCATCGGCGCCCTCCGACGTGCGGTTGCACTCTCTGCCTTGAGTCCCTGGAATCCCGAGTTTCTTATCCTCAACACAGTAATTGGGAGACTTATTGACGTAGAGAAGATCATCCTTGCGGATTGGTATTTTCCTCTGATCTTTTTCTCTCCTGTGCATTTTCCTCTTTATTTTGTCTGAGATTTGGACACTGTTTTCATATTTATCCTTCAACAGATGGCCAATCTTTTCAAAAGAAGACATGGTTTTCCAGCATGTTTTCACAGCGCAGGAGCCGGAAACTCCGTGACAACGGCAGTCTAAAGACATCAACTTGGCGACAGCCTGCAATCAACAGGAACTGAGTGAAACATCGTTCATGAACTGTTTTACCCAACAACAGAAGCACCACCCACCTAATCTGGCTCTATTTCCTCCTATATAAAAGCAATGATTATATATTTCAATGAAAATAATAAAATGATTTTTAAAATACTTCAATTAAATAAGAAAATAAAATAATAATAATTTTAAAATAAGGATGTTTTTGGACCTAAAAAATCTTTTAGATCTCTTAGAATCCAAATGTTTGGTCCTTCTCTTGACCCTACAGAGCAAACCTTTCTAATTTAAAACTGCAGACCAGGCTAATAATGTCATCAGAGATGAGCTGAGATAACAAAGGGAAGCTACTTTTATTTCTAATCTCTCACTTAATCTTGGATGTCAGAGGATGTTCATTCATGCCTCCATGTTCCTGATACCATTCATTTTAGCATCTTGCTACTTGGAGTGTGGTTCATGGACCAACAGCACCAGCACAGACATGCAGACTCTGATCCCCCACCAAACCTGCAGAATCAAAATCTACATCTTTGTAAGATCCTCGGGTGACTTGTATACAACGCAGAAACACCTGTGGAACTTTACAAATAACCCCTGAGATTCTCACTTAATTTGTCAGGGTGGAGTCAAGGCAATGACTTCTACAAAGCTACTCAGATGATTCCAGGAGCATCCAAGGATGAGATCTACCAAAGTGAGTGTGCTTGGTTTTTATCACTGCAAAAACCAGTTATATTCACAGGGGTTTGGAGGCAGGGCCTGCTATCCCCTAGTCACAGACCACATGAGAAACCCTAAATTGGTCCAAAAAAGATGAGGCTGGAGAGTGTGGCTGCTCCCAACCAATTCTTCCCCCTCTTCTGGAAAATTAATTCAAAACATACGTCCTATTCTTGATGGATCGGTAGCACCATTCTAACATGGAAAAGAAATAATATTTATATGATTTTTCACTTCTAAGTGCTGAGTTATTTTATTCAGACTGAGGAATTAAATGAGATTACATACATTGGTAAGAGCCCACTGCCTGACACACATTTAGTTCAAAATAAATGCCCCCTTCCCCTGAGGAGGAAAGTATAGGAAGAGTTGAAATAAAATTTCAAATAGAGCTAACCAAGCGAAAACAATACAGAGATTTCTAAAACAGAAGTTTTAGAGTTCTAATTTCTTACATACCGGGCTAGTCGGCGTAACTTCCTTCAATCCCCAGAGGATGGCAGAGCAGATTAATAAATTGTCAGGACTAACTGGAGAGTTGACATTCTGTCAACATGCCGGGTAAAATAAAAAATGATCTATCCATTCAATAACTTAGAAATTATGTGTGTAATCCTCCAAAGAAAGAAAAAAACCCCACAGCTTAAATTCCACTTACAGTTCTTATCAAAACTATACAAAATGACAGGGGTTTATACTTAGCAATTTTCTACCACACTTGACATTGACATGTATGTGGAATGTTACATTTCTTAACAAATTAACTAAAGTTTCTGTACTATCTAATGAGACAGAGTATTTCAAACAATTTATTATATTTGCGACTTGAATGAGAGCATATGGTATTGATTTGTGTAATATTCAATAGTTTTTATTAGTGTTTAAAATAATAAACCAAACAACATTTAAACATTGCCCTTTATAGAATGCAACACATATGATTTTTTGAATTTATAAAACTAAGGAGCAAATAGATATGTCTATGTGTTATCTTCAGTAAAATTTATCTTTCAATGATACGAAAACAATTCATAGAGTATGGTACACGAACTGATTCAGTTAAATTGATGGCATTTGATATTCACAAAACCTTCAATTCTTTAAAATATCTCCAGGCAAATAAATGTTAAAAATATTGTGATCTGCCAACTTTTGTTCAGATTTTAAGTGTCCGAAGGATGTAGGAAAATGAGAGCTCAATCAATGCCAGGTAGCCATAAAACAAATTGTCCAAAGAAAGCCAAAAATCTAAGAATGTAAGTTGATGCGTTGAAATCTGATCATCGTTCGTTACAGTCATCACTTGTGATTTAGGACTGCCTCTTGCTCAGATTCTTGACTGAGGAGCTCACTTTTTCTTTTTATTAAGCAGTTCAGGCATCATGTAAGGTGTTGCCAATTTGCAAGGCATGGAGGATAGAACGGATGCTCACCAAAACACTTTTGAACCGTTTTAACTCTCTTCTATCGGTAAACTGCATCAAGAGGATGCAATAAAGACCAACTTCTTCAACAAATGAGACACCGCTAGGAACTCAATGATATTGGGAGACTCTGATCTGGCAGGTTTTCCCGCAATTCCTCAGCCCACAAAGTCCAAATCTGACACACTACCACCCAGGTTTGAAGGATAAAAGAGAAGACTGATTTTGAATCTGGGGATAACACCTGCTGAATTTGTGCTGAAATTTGGGGTGAGTTTCCTGCCGTAGAAAACAAGATACTTTTAAATACCTGGAGTTAACTAAATTTTCCAAAGATATTTTTAAGGAATGTTATTTTACTATCTTTTAATTCCATTACCCTTTTGTCCTTAAAAATAAGTATAAGAAAAGCATTTTTATTATACATGTGAATATTATTCACATTTATATTCTAGGATAGAAAGACAAATAACGTGACACACAATTTAAATGATGATACCTTTGTAAGACTCCAAGGAAGAAACTTGGGCAAATATGGATAAAATAAAGCAATGCAATCACCACAAGAATTTGATGAAATGCAGAGTTCAAAAGCAGATAACATGCAGACACACATACACACAGGATTTAACTCTACGGAGCTCAGTGTTCCTCAGAGCACATTTTCATAAATTATTTTACTTGATTTAGCTTGATAGGAAAAAATCCCTTGCATATAGTAGGTAGTTAATGAAGAACATGTACCTACTTATTATTCCAATTTGACAGAAAAATTAATAGCCTGGTTAAGACATTTGTCTTCCGTAAGGAAAACTGGAAATATATGATATGAAGTCTTTATATGCAGCAGGATAATTCTGGTAGAACAAAGAAAAATGAAAGTGGAAAATTCAAGTATATTTAAGAACACTTCAAAAATACATACTCTGAAGTTTTTCAGCTGGGAGTTTTAATTGATGTCAATAGCCATTCTGAGCTGCAATGATAGGAGAGTGATTTTCTAACAGGAAAAGTAAGAGAACAGCAAGCAAATGAGTTGTGTGTGGTTATGAAAAAATTCCTTTCTCTACTTAGTTGAGTTGTTAAGGTTTATAACGATATTAACAGAGGAATGTTTTATTAACTATTGCAAACAGATGTGCACATTTTGGTATAATATTTTTAAACTAGGGGAGAGCAATTAGGAGTGTAGCATTTAATCTACTGCGCTCCCTGTGTTAAGTTTTGGTTTGATAAATTTATGATGAAGTGAAATAGCAAAGATGCATCATTAACACTTAATGTAAAAATAGAAACCGCTTGAGAAGTGGTCTAAGAACTTTGACTCAGAGGTAACACAGCTGGAGGTGACTGTTTTCCAGGATATTGTGTTATCCAAACTTCACAGAAATGACCAAAAAAAAAAAAAAAAAAAACCATTATGGAACATTTTGTGACATTTCATTTTGTCCACTATCAGATGATCTGTTTAAGTTTTTATGAAAACAGTGACATAAATTGTATGACTATATGCAGAATTCCTATTTCTCTGATCCATTTTGTCCCTTTTAGTTCAAAAATATATTTGTATCTGCTGAAAAGCAAAACATTTGCATGTTATTCAAGTACTTATAAATATTCTTGAAACAGGTCAATGAAATTTGGGGGTGGGGCCCATGCCACTTTTTTGAGTTACTCATCATAAAACAAATTATGGGGTAGGGAAACTTAAAAGTTTATGAGGTGGACATGGGAAGAATGGAAATATTTTAAGCACACCAAAAGAAATACCCATAAATATTCCAAGTCACATTATTCCCAGAAGTTCTGCCCTTGGAAGACATCACATCATTCTGTTAGCCAATCACCATTCAGCAACATTATTCTTGGAGTCATAACTTTAGGAATGGTGTCAGAAACCAAGTGGGAATTAGAGTATTTAAGGTCAGCGGTTAGAAAATAATCTATTCTGCTCACAGCACTACTAAGCGCCAGTACCCACATTGCTCTGAACGCGTTCCTACATTTGGAGCTTGGGATTTTGAGATGAGGAAAATCAACTCAATTGAATGCAGACCTTGAAACCTTACACAGAAGAATATGCCTATTAGATTAAAATCCTAATGGCCAATATTGAAAATGTAGTTATTTGTTCTTCCATGTTAGATAATATCTTGGAAACTTGGTTGATTTTTGTTGTTGTTGCGGTAATGGTGGTGATGGTGGTTTTTTTTTTGACCACCAATGGAAAGAAAAATATTAAAATGTTTTGAATTGTAATACTTCATGAGAAAAGACCAACAAAAACATCAATGTAGTACCCTCAAAATATCCAGGTAATATTTTGTAATATTTTAAGATTCCATCTTGACCAATGTGGAAAAAATGAGATTCAGTGAAAAAACTGAAATTTATCCAAAATGCATATATACCTATAAGCTGAATTTTTGCTTCATAATTAGAAAAATAGCAAAAACCTCAGTAAACTGAGGAGATTGTTTTATTGCCAACAAACAGTGGATTTAAATTGATGCTGAATAGTTGTATGTTTTTAATAAAATCAGAATATAAATAGATCAGATCAAAGTTAATAGACGCAAATATTACTACCTAATTTAAAAAAAAATACATAAGATGGAATAAGATTAAATAACTGCCTAATATCACTAATAAAAATACATTTTAGAATACTTTGGGGCTTTTCATAAGGTTGGAGACAACTTTATTCAAAAGAATGAATTATCACATGAATTTCCAAGTTTTGTGTTCTGATTAAAGTCTTTTTTGTCTCTACCCAGCTATTCAAAGAATGACTAAAGAAGATTTAAGATCTAAGGTGACAATAAATATTCATTTAATTGTTTTCTTGTTTTTAAAACACACTAATTTGACCTGGGGTTTTTCTCTAGTTTAACTCTAGAGCTTTAAAGAACACATGTTAATTACATCTAATCTCTTTTACATCAATAATATTGTTAGAAATAATAAAAATTCCTTTACTAGATATTTAAACCGAAGTGAAAACTCATTCATTTAATCTTCTTAAATGTAAGAATATTAAGAAGAGACATGGTGTCAGCAGGAGTTACTTTAGTGAAATAACTTAGAATTTCAAAACAAAAAGTGAAAAGTTTACATAGCTATTTACTGATTTTCCTATTTCCTAATTTTCCATTTTGAATCAATATTCAAATTAAACTGAATATTCAAATTTGAATTTGAAATGTTATAGTGATATATTGAGTTTTCAGTTTTAGTATTTTAAACCAAAGTGGTTAAGTAAAGAAAACTGGCAGAAACTTGCAACTATTCCAAGCGGGTTCCATTTATTCACTTTCCAAAAATGTAAAACAAATGCAACATATACTTTAAATATTCCTGAGAGATACCGCAATTTACTTTAATTTATTGCAGGAGAATGTGGCAGATTGTAACGACTACTTTGGGACCTTTGCAGGTTATTGAATATTTACAATAATATAGGATATGTGGTGATATTCCCATCCTGAAAAGATTATTACAAAATAGAAAATATATATTCCTAAGAGAGGTTTTAACTGTTTTTGGAAAGTCACTATGAATTGCCAAGTAATTCAACTATGCTGTTGAACTCAAAGCTTATTGCATCAATATTCATTAAAATAAGTATATAAAAGTTAAATTAAGCTACAAATTATTCCATCTTAAGAAAATTTAGTATTAAACATTCATTTATAAGGTTAATTAGATGGTAATTCTTCAAATTTTCCTCTCCTTGAACCTTTAATATATCTATATTTTAAAATACCCAAACATTTAATACATCTATAGTTTTTTACATTTATCCATACTTCTGTTTTTACAACGAATCTACATTGCTTTATAATAACTACTTCCTTTAAATAACTTTTATTTTTTACAAAAATTATTGAGCTATGTATTCTGTAATGTATTTGAGAACATTTTGCTAGACAAAGGACAGACTAATAACTTCTTTAAGATGCCATTGCCAATGAAAAAATATATTTGAAAAAATATATTTAAAACAATAATGAAAATTCAAATTTGAGAAAATGAAATTTGATTCGGTCCCGTTAGAAAGGCAGATACTGTAAGTCTTATTTGGGTTTCTACAACTAATCATCTAAAGGGGTGGAATAAAACGACCCAATAGGCACTAATACTTCTAGTATTTTATAATTGGTGTTTTAGGTATACGAATATACAATCACATATATTAATACATTCTGTAACAAGATTCAAGTCACATCAGATGGAAACTTAAACTAAATCAATGTGGTCAGTACAGGCTCATGAAAGAAAAAAAACATTTATATATATAGTTGCTGTTTTACATATATAATAAAAAATTTCGTATATATATATATATATATATATATATATTTTTTTTTTTTTTTTAGCCTGAAAGAGTTTTAGTTCTTAAACCATTTGACTATTTGGTCAGATTGATCCAGAAATGCAACCCTAGTGCTATTATGCCTAAAGGCACTGGATTTCTATTCCATTTTCTAATACATACCTGCCTTCCAGCTTCATTGTTGTGCAGGTTCATTGCTAACAGCACTTTGCTTTCCTTTGCCGTGGTGTTTCTGATGGGGAAATCTAGGAACCTTCTGCTGAACCACATGCCGTACTGGACATCATCGGAGCATCCCCCCCAGTGCCAGCCTTCACTCGCTGAGCCGCCGTTCTGCAAGGTGGCGTCACAAGAGCACTCGGTCATGTTGCCTGCGCTGCATGACCTGGTCACAGAATGCACCAGGCCTGCAGCCATCACAGCATAAATAAATGCTGTTTCCTTGGTGCCTAGAATAAGAAATAAGTTGCTAAATGAATGAGCCATACCATTCTCTGCTTATGTTCATAACAAAGTCGCCTACTTACCCTCTTATCAGGAAAGCAACTTTTCAAGGGATGCTTTCATGAGTACACATTTACAAAGGACAATTTCATATTGTTCTCATGTTTTAAAAAAGCAACATTAACTTTCAGCATGATTTTCCTTTATTGTATGTCATTAATTGTCCTCATACCCTAAAATCATCTGTTTGTATTTTAAATTTGAGATATATGTCAGCACCCAGCTCAGCACTTAATAGACAATGAAAATTCAACAAATACACAGTGAATTCAAAATCTCTTGCATGGACACCGTAAATAGTAAGACAACGCCCCAAGGAGCCCCGCTTACCTTTCTCTTTAAATTTAAAACATTATCACAAAACGCAGGCTGAAAAATTGGTGCCACTTTTGTTTGTACAAAAAAATACATGTCAAGATGCAAACTAAAATTAAGCAAAGACTAAAGCAATTAGGAGATAAACGTTATAGTTTACTTTCACATCAAAGATGTTTTAACGATATATTGAATAACAATATTAATGTGAAAGTTAAATATTATATTCATATTCCTATATACAATATTATATCCTCTCACACTACTAAGGGCAATTAAAGATAATTGAAATGTCATCAGCAAAAAGAAAGAATTGTTATGGAAAACCGTTGAATACTGAGTATGGATATAACACACCTGCAATAGGTTTCGAGCTAAGATCTTTGAAAATTGAAATCCTATTAAAATATTAGTAAAATGGACTAAAAGGGACCCAGCAGGCGACTTTTCCCGTCCTTAGAGATGTTTAGATTTTAGTAGAAACGTTATCACGCCGTTGTCCAATAAACCTTTCAACAGCTGATGCCTCTACATTTCAGCAACTGTGAACACATTCTCTTTTTTCTCTTTTTTTCTTTTTGCAGGGAGTCGGTGCTCTTTCGAAAGGGTGTGACGGCCAAAGCGCAGCGGGGCAAAAGCGATGTTTGGCGGCGGTGAGTGTAGGGACCCGGCGGGGAAGGGTCAAAGGTGGAAGGGGAACGGAAATGAATATGAAAAACGACTAAGAATCTTTCAGAGCCCAGGTTCTGCAGTTCTTTGAATCTGCTGACACCTCTGTGCCTTTATCCTTACCAAGTCGCTAGGCACGTGGGAATGGGACTTGGTTTCCCTGCGGATTCCCGCGCCTCGGATGTGCGCACAGGAGAAAGGGTAGAAGGAAAGGAATAGAGGGGAAATCCAAAGTCGTGCTCGAGTTAGCCTCACGAGGGTTGTCCGGGAAAGTCCCTTTAAAATCGCCATTATTCCGTCTACGCGGTGTTCCCGGGAACCAACCACCGTGGGGTTTCGCTGCAATTAGCCACTTGTCCAGGGCTCAGCGCGCAGCGGAGCTGCTTAAATCAAAGCAGATGCGGCCTCGGCATTCCCTGCAGCCGACATCATGTTTCTCCAGCTGGTCCCCCACGTAGGGGGGCGCTACGGGGTCCGAGGGGTCGGCGGGGTGGAGCGTCAGAGTTTTTCTTCCAGCTCCAGCCGGGCGCCGCGGGAAGGAGGAAGAGCTACACTTCCACGCGCTGCGCTCTGGACCTGGGGTGTCACCCCACCCCCACCCAGGACCGCACCTGCACCCGGATCTGGCTTCCGTCGCCCCCTAATTTCCTTCCACTAAAGGACCTCTCTGGGGAATTTAAAGAGCGACGGTACCGTACGAGCACTGTTTAATTTACAGGAACTGCCAGCCGCGAGAGTCCCGGGACTCACCGCTGCTCAGCTCGTAGCCAAAGAGAGGGCTGGTGCCCGGAGGGGCGGCGGCGGCCACCAGGCAGTTCCATCTCTCGTGCCTGAACTGGCTTCTGCACTCCTGAATGCCCAGCCGGGCGCCCTCGCGGATGCTGGGCAGCAGGTACGGTTTCCTCTTGCACAGCTCCTTCTGGCGGCTGTTCAGAGGCAAGTTGGCACAGCCCAGCTTCTCCGGAACCCCAAAGGAGGCGATGCCCAACCACCTGTAAGACACGGCCGCCCCTGGCGTAAGCCGCTGCCCTGCTCTCCTCCCCATGCCCAGATGTTTACCCGAAATTTAGGTCACCCGCCCTAGGGCTCCCGCCCCTTCTCCCCCGCCCCAGCTGAGAGTTCTCTGAGGCTGGGCACCCCCTTTTGCCACAAATCCCGTGCGCCCCTGCTGCCCCCATACTCACATCCAGTTTCCTTGGGCTCCGCAGGGGAACAGCGCGAACACGGCTGCCCACAGCGCGCACAGGCGGGACAGTCCCAGGAGCGCTGCTCTGTCCATGGCCCCCGCATGGAGTCCCCCAGCCCCAGCCACTCCTCTTCGACCCTCCCCACCCAGAGGCCCGCCAGGCCAGGTCAGTTCCCCCGCACCAAGTTTTTCCTCGCCTCCCTTGTCCCTGCAGACAACGTAAAAAGGTCAGCCGTAGTAGGTGTTCTAAGCAGCTTTCCCCTCGCGAGCGGGGAGCAGCGTGAGGAAGTTGAGAAAGTAGCCTGGGGCCCTCCTCCGGCGCCAAGTTGGAGATGTGCAGGAGATGCGGGAGCGTCCGTCGCATTCCAAGGTGAGAAACTTCTGTTGATGTAGCTCTGTCTCCATCGCCCCCGGCCTCTCCTCCCATCTCCTCCCCCCACCCTGGCTGCGCCTGGAACCTGATTGGCCCAGCTTCAGCCCCTCATCTCATCATCCCCGGACTTCAGGCTCCCATTGGCTGAGAGCGGACTCCGCGGGGGGCGCTCGGGCCCGCTGCTTCCCGACAGCAGGTCCAGACCCTGTGTTCCCGACCTTTCCTCCCGTCTCAGTCTCCAGAGAGTGGGTCTCTGCGGGAGGAATATTGATACAAGCCGAAGACTGTAGGGGCGCTTCTGTCTTGATAAACCTGGGCGAAGGTGTGGGTTGAACGGGCGATGTTGGAGAGCCACCCACCCCAGTCGCATATGGATTAATTACACTCTGGGTGGAGTGGCTGGAAATTCTCACTGCTCACCGTTCTTTCCTCTCCTTTACCTCACAGAAGAATAATTTTTTGAGTCTGGGTTGGTACCAAAAAGTTGACTTGTCCACACCCTGACTGAGGTCTCAACATGTCAGCAGACTCGAGAATGACAGAAATATACTATCAAGCTTGACATCTGTCGTCGTCTGTGCAGACATTTACTTTTATCGAAAGGGAAGATTCTAGCCTAGCATCTATTAATAATCTATCATATTTAAATTGTGCTAGGTGATTTCATTTTGCCGATTTGTCTTTTTTTTTTTCCTGCGATCTTTGAGAGCACTGTCAGAGATGGAGGGCAGAGAGTGGATGTGAGTGAGAACTGTCTGGAGAGTTCTAAAAAAATTGACGGTCCTGTTCTCCTCAATGCACACTATGCCTTTCTCAGGGAATCTGGACATACTTAAGACAAATTTTAGAAACTTATTTATGAAACACCTACTGTGTGTCCAGTACTGTGGGAATTTCTGAAGAGAAGATCCCTTTCCTTAAAGGCACAAACCAGCCATAGAGACAAGTCTGAAACAAATTAATTTGAGATTATTAATAAAGAAAAGCATAGAATCCAGCAAGTTACTCTTCTGGAGGCAAAGAGTTCAGATGCAGGAGAATGTTCTGGTGCCTGGCAGTTTAGAAAGATTAGCTAACCAGTGTTTTCCAGGATAGAATATCTCTGGGGAGAGCTCTGAAGTCAGGTGGCACATGCTTTTAGCTGTGATATCAGAAAACTCTGTCTCACCTAATTGGCAATAGGAAATGTGTATGAGAGGCATCACCTACTCCTCAGAGGACTTCTGAAATGTTAATGAAATCTCAGGCTATACCAGCTTGTGTGTGTGTCATTCAGTCATGTCCAACTCTTTGTAACCTTATGGGCCTTAGCCCACCAGGCTCCTCTCTCCATGGAATTCTCCAGACAAGAATACTGGAATGGGGAGCCATTCCCTTCTCCAGGGGATCTTCCTGACCCAGGGTTTGAACCCAGATCTCCTGCTTGAAGCAGATTCTTTGCCATCTGAGCCACCAGGGAAGTCCAGCTTAGTAGGTTCCAAATTCCAGACTTACTCAAATTAAAGATTTACTTTATTTGCTTTACCAGCAAATAAAGTATTTTATTTGCTGTATATCCTATTGGCCCAGAACAATAAAAACTCACTGAAATTCCCATCTTCTCCCATTCATTCCTTTATCCAACAAATATTTATTGAGTGAACGCTATGTACCAGGTCCTAAAGCCACATTGTAATTTTTAGAGAGTCAAGTTGATGATAGGGTGCAGTTACGGATCCAGAAATATTTTGGCTAATGGCTAGTGGCCTCTCTGAGAATCAGAGCCTTCATCCAAGCTCACTTTATTCTGCAGGCCTCTCCAGGAGGCATCGTGGAGCACTCCCTGCTGAACCCCTGCCATGGGGCCCAGTACACCAGATTCTGGTTTTGAACACAATTTACTGAAGGGATTAACGTGGTGAGGAACATCCTGAGCAGATACCTAAGTGGTCGAGATGGTGTAATTAGAGAAGAGGCTTCCTCTGCAGGGGTACTGAGGGATTGGAGAACGTGAATACTTGAGGGTGATTTTTTGAGCCAATTATGATACATGTTTTAAGGGAGTTGCTGGATTTTTTTCTTTTAGAAAGATATACTGAGCCTCTGTTATGGGTTAAAAAGTGGGGCTAGATAACAGTGAGTTAAATAGTAGTGGAGTTCACAGCCCCATTGACAAGACTGACAAAGAGGCAGGGGGTCATAGCCAGTGTGGTGAACGCACTAGGGACGTATGGCGCGCCAGGAACACGCAGGGGATTACTTAATCTAGTTTGGGAACGGGGTGACTTGAATGTTGCCTTTGTTGCTACTCTTGTGGTCAAGCACTGTCCAGGCATCCAGATAAACCATGAGAGGGCCACTCACAGCATTCTATTCTTAGAGTCACTGGGTCAACTATTTTCAAGTCCAAGACAGTTTCAGGGCCTTATACCTCTTGTGTATAATCTGAGGCCTCAGGGATCATTCTGTCCATACCTTTAAAGCAAAGAAAACATTTCCAGAAGTTGGTCCAACTGAAGAATCAAGCTTATCATTCAATGAGCAGACATTTAAGTGCTTATTTTGCATCAGACGTCTCAAACTCTCATGCACTGAGAGCCTACATCCCCTCACTCCTTGCCCCTCTCGCCACCCTGGGTTTTCTCTTAACTCTCTGTCTTTCTCTTGTCACTTCACACAAAGATTCAAACTCCTCAAGTTGGTACTCATTTTATAGATAAAGAAATGAACTTAGAGAGATTAAGAAACTTGCTTAAGACCACTCAGTTAGAAAATAGTAGAGTCAAAAATAGATCTGATTTTGGAAGTTTTGTGCTTTCTACCACACCATACTGCTGCAGAACCTAATTAAAAAGTACTGATTGCTTGCTTTCTCTCTCTCTTTTTTTTTTTGGACCAAATCGCAGGTATCTGGTCTCAAGGTCCAAATTCCTCTTTAGTGATCTTTATACCACAGTTCACAGGTCTCTCAGTCAAAAGAGTTGTTCTGTTCTCTGAAGATTAAAAAAAAAACAAACCCTCAATGGATAGGTGGGCCTCCTGAGGAGGTCTCCCCGAAGTCCAGTTTCTCAGAGGTGAATGGTAGTCTGCGTGGGTGTCTTTCTGTTTCCCACTCTTTGCTGTTTGGATTGTGTGCACTGGGAGAAAGAGTGGAAAGAGCATGGGGCAGAATTGGGTGATGGGGCTTCCAGTCAGCAGGTTTCCACCTTGCACAGTCAATTTCAACTTTGAGTCTCAGTTTTCTCACTTGTAAAATGATGAAAAGCTCTTTCGGTTCTAAAACTCTAATTGGAGTTCCCACAGGGCTGGAGAGAGGGAGGTGGTGTGTGTGGTTATGTGTGATTGTGTATGCCTGCGTGTGGCAGGGTGCGAGGGACTCACTTTGCTAATGAATTTGCACTCCTAGGAGGAGGAACCTCAGCTATTGGGTTTGGCAGAGAGGGGCCCCTGGTCTTAGGATGGCACAGGCTAGGGTGTTTTGCCTTCCATTTTTTACCTTCAGTTCCGCTTTTCCTTGTGGATTTCAATTTAAACTAATTATTGACAGAAGTATTATGTATTATATAAATGTACAATTTATGTTGAATTTATAATTATATAAATTATCATTTTCATATTTATAATTTATAATAACATAATTATTGTAATCTGATCAGGTCACATGAAACTTTAGAAGATGTAAAAAGTTACAGATATCTTCTTTATCTTGAAATATGAAGGTAAAGGGCTCCTTCAGAATCTAATTTGTACCTCTTATTAATTAGAAGTAGTTCATTTCTAGTATCACTAGTGGGGATTATGCTCTCTTTAGCTTTAAATTAAAGCTAAAGAATAAAGTTAATGATGAGTCGAATCCAAACATATCCACAACTACATGTTTCAAATTGCTTATTTCTTTAGCAGCGAGAAGAAGTCTCATTCCCTATCTATTATTTTTGGTTTGTAATTGGGAGAGAGAATGCAATATTAACTGGTCAACAGGGTATAATGTGGTGCTTATTGTCTTATGCAAGCTTTCTAAAAATGATGTAAAGATAATGCCATTAATTGTTCATAAAATGGGAGCTGCAATTATATCATCTCATGATCTGAGCCCAGCTATCTAAAATTTGATTAATGCCGTTAAGCAAAGCACAGTGTAATTCCAAGTTTGCACAGGTTACTGAAGCATCCGTAGTTTTTTGATCCAGCAAGGAAGTACTTGATTTGTTTCTGTAGCAGGGGTAAGGTGTTTTTAGCTACATTCTAGAAAAGAGGATGTAGGAGGGAGAGTCAGAGGAAATACTCACTTCATTCAAAGAAGCTCTTCTGAGAAACTGAATCTCACCGGCCGGGCCAATTGAACCAAGAGAAGTAGCTACACAGCAATAAATCCCACCTCCCACCCAGGACAATTGTAGATTATTAGTTGTTGAACCCAGCGGAGTCTGTGCCTTCTGGTTGTTTTTCCCAGTCCCTGAGAAACTCAGCAAAAAGTCTGCCTGAACAGATATGCCTTGAACTCTGCCTTTGGCAGTCCATCAGAGAACGAGACTTCTAAGGGCCTTGTTGTAAGAATTTCTGCTGCAGATCACAGAGACTTATGTTCTGGAAACTGATACCAGAAGCACCCCAGCTGGTCTTAACTCCCGTGATGGAACAGAAGAGCAGAGGTGACTTTTGACATAACTGGGTCCTCATCCATTCTATTTTAAATTCCACCTGGATGCTACCAGGGTGGATCGGAGCACAGGCTTGTGACCACTGGCTCTCAGGAGGGGGCGGGGAATGGCATTCTGGATGTCCTGCTGCCCTTTGGTGGCCTGAAAAGCCCGACTTGGAGCAGCAGAGGCGACACGAGTAATGAAACCAGGAGAAGGGGCAAGGGGTGGAGAAGGATGCTCTCTTGTCTTGCTTTTAAATTTTTCACAACTTTGAAAGTAAAAAAAAAAAGTTTTTTTTGTTTACTTGTCCTAGAAATTAAGATTGAAGAAACCTCATTAAGTGTTTATTAGAAAGTGGCTTATCTCTAATGATATTTTGTACTGGTTATTCAATCTTTCAGAATGAGGGAATAAAAGTAAAATACGATCCTTGAAAAGCAGGACTGGTCACTATTTGTCAAAACTGAAATCCGTGGAGAACGTTAAATCTCTTCATACCCCTTTTCATTTTTTTTTTTCCTGAATTCTGCAAAACAAAGCAACTCAATTAATGAATTGTTATTGACCTTAATAAGTTATCATGAAAACTACTTCAGAAAATCTGGACTTTTATTTTTTTAAGGAGTACTGTTTATGGAGAGAGCACTGGGCTGTCTATAATGGAAAAAAATAAATTTTCTCTCTTTTTTCCTTTCTCTTTTACTAAAATTGAGCCGTCTCAAACTTTAAGGGAAAAAACTTAAAGGGAAAAGTAGTTTTAGAAAGAACTGACGGTGTCTATCTTATTCCAACTGTTGGTCTGCATAATACATTTAATTGTTGTGATGTAATAAATATCCTGCTGTCAACAAAATGCCAGTCAAAATTCAATAAATGCTGAAACTGTATATTGGAGGCTGTTCCTACATTTAACCGTTGGATACTGTCTTCATTATGGTGGGCAGCGTGTGGAAGTGGGTTTGTTAAGTCTGGTCAACTGACAGTTATCATTTCGTGTTTACTCTTCTTCACCTAGTGGTGAATCACATTTAAATTTAGCTTTCATTTGTTCACTTTCCAGACTGAAACCTTTAATGACTTCTTATTTACTCTTTTAAACCTTTTGGTTTGACTTTTAAAAATCCTTCACTCAGGATTTGTCCATAGCTGTCATTTTTTATTAAATTCACTCTATTTCCTCATGCTTATTCCCTCTAGGCAGCCCAGCTTCTTTCTTCCCTTTTCCACAAGCAAAGTCTGCATGTTTCTATTTCCATTACTTGAGAAACACTCTCTCTCCATGCCTAGAATTTTTTCCCTTTCCTCCCAAGCCCACCTACCCATTCTTTATGTCACATTTCTTCAGGAAGCCTTCCACAGTTCACCATATTAAAGCCTCTCTGTCTTCTACTTCACCCGAGGTACCTACCAGAAAATGTATCCTTTAATTTATTTCTGCTTTCTGAGGGTTTAACATGCCTTCATTGTAAGTCACCAATTAGATTATAAACCTCTTCAAATCAAAGAATACAAGGACTTGTTTTGCATCCGTCTCAATGCCTACAACTAGGCAAATGTGTAGTAGATACTCGATATTGGTTGTGTGGTTGTTGCTTTAATAGATAAAGCATCTCTTTTAATGCTGGAATAAGTGAAGCATCAAGTCGAAAACTGTCAGCTTTGATATAATCTACTAATTTGCCACTTTTCTATTGGAAATTCGCCATGACTTGTACCTAGGATGCTGCATTAGTGCGGGCCACGTGGTTTGCACAGTTTCCAAGAGGACCACCAGATTGCTAGGTCTAGAGTATTCACAGCTTCGGTTTCTGCTAGTGTTAAAATCAGTAAATAAATGGATACTCTTAAATCTTTCTGACAAATCTGTAACCCTGCCACATGCTCTTTCCAGGTATGTCTGTTGAGCTCTGCTAATAACTCCTACTCTTACTGGAGCTGTCTCTAGAGACGGCTTTTATTCCAGTCGGCAAGTGCTCAGAGCCCAGGAGATTTACAAGCGTTCAGAGACATAAACACGGATGGCGGAGAAGGTGCGAGGTGTGTTCCAACTGCAGCCCTCTCACCTTCTGTTAGTGATTACGGGAAGGGAGGCATCAATACAAAAACAGCCGGTTCGAGGGCTCTCAAGTTCGCAATCTGATGAAGTCTTCTGGTGCCAGACCAACTTCTGGGGTTGTCACATGGCTTAGGGAAGCAGCTTCCAAAATGTGCTGAAAACCACAATATTGATATGCTGGGCCACATGCCAGAACGGAGCCTGAGTCCAGCCGGCTGGGTAAAGGATTCCAGTTGCTACTTTAGCACCGGCGTATTGTCTGCAGTCCCCGGGGCACACTCACGAAACCAGCACCAGACAAACCCAGTGGAGCCACTTTTTAATGCTGTTTTGGGGAGAGAGCTAGTATTTGCCTTATAGGTTAACTGAGTTATGGCAGGCTTCGGCAGAATGGAGTTTTCCTTCAGGAACTGATTTGGCCTCCAGCATATCTTAATCTTGGAGTGATTGTTGGCAGTCCAGGGTGGGGTTCGGCTCTGGAATCTTCCCCTTTGCTACTTCCCTCCTCTCCCTGCCCCAGAGGTCCCGATGAATAAAGCATGCACACAGAGAACTGAACCAGTCTGGGCAAAGTATCAGGTTTATCAGTCGAGCTTTGATTATGCAAAGTGAAGTTTTCTATTCCTTCCCTCTGAATTGAAGATAGCAAGGCAGCGCCCGTAGATCCCCCCAGTCTCACGCTGAGAAGCTGGGCCTGAGAGAGGAGGCTGGCGGGAGGCCACTGGAAGTGGAGAGGGCAGCTCACTCTCCCGAAGCATATGCCCACCAGGCCTGTGAAGAGGGCATGTGGGGCTATCTTGCTTTGGAGGCACCCCAGTGGTGTCAGGGACCAATGGACTGGCCACTCTTTGTCTGCAGGGGAGGAGTAACCATGAGATAGGAAATAAGGTACAGATTTCCTCATCATGGAAGAAAGAAATGAGAGTGCAGATACTTGAAGGATGTTTTCACTTCCTGGGGCAGAGAGAGCAAGATAATCAGCTCTCTCCCTACTGATAATCAGCGGATAATCAGTCTGCTGTCTTCTGTAAAATGCAGCATTGCAAGCCCTCAAGATAGATGCCCAGGCAGATGAAGAACTCTCATGGGAGCTATGGGCAGTAGAACTATAAAGGCTGTGGACTGTATTCTGAGAAAAGGCAAGCTATGCAGTGATGATTAGCATCGATGTAGGGAGCTGTGAGTCAGAGGCACAACAATGCTCATTGCAGCCCTAGCCCCCCCCCCCCCCCACCCGTGCCCTTTGAAGGCCCTCTTGATTGTACTTACGAACCCAGAGGAGCAGATGGATGAATTCACCGAAAATCATAGTGTCCCTGAATAAGGCCAGCCTCCTCCACTTATTTAACCTCAGAGCACATCATTTGGTTTATTTTTTGACTTGTAGTTTCCATGGGTAACTGTAAAATTAATTCATTGTCCCTCACAGGTTGTCATCATCTCAGGGAAGTGGCCTAGAAATATGTTGGTTGGTCTACAGTAATCAATACAAGGTTAGAAAGGTAGAGGAGGCGAAGTCACAAAATAGGTCATCGACAGGAGGCTTAACATAGGAGGATAAATTTGAAAACTATATGGTCATATGGATGTAGATGGATGTTCATTAAAATGCTGAAGAAATATTTTGATTAATTTCATATGCAAAATTGTTTGTTGATAAGCTGCATACAATTTTAGACCAGGCAAAACACGTTAGAGCTGCTTATGATTGCATATAAAGAAATAAGTTATATTTTTTCAGGATAATTTAAGTCATTTGATAACACATAACGGAGGGTTATTTTTGTTAATTGTTTGCTTTAGGGTGTGTCTTGACTTGGCATTCCAAAGCAAAAGAAAGGAGTTGAAAATCATAAATATATTTCACAGCTAGAGAAAACAGAAGAACCACTTACAAAGATTAAGGTCACACAGCATTATTTACCTTTCTGACTGAGTTCTATTCAGTAAGCCTCTTGGACTCTTTCTTTCTTGTAATCTTTCTGTGCTTTTTTCCCTCATATTTAAACTATATCTACCATTCTGTAATCTAATCAAAATAGTACAATAGAAAATCAAGGGAACTTTGCAAAACAGCTTAAATAAAAGCATCCTTCTACTAAAGTTCTCACACTACTACAGGTTTTTAAAAATTATTTATATGACATAATTAAACAATTATCTAAGTCTTGTAACAAAAAAGAAAAACAGAAGTGTCCTACTTCCCCATTTGCCGTATATTATTCTGTAAGAATAATAACTTTCAGCTCTTTTAGCTGAATTCTTTTGGTATTTTGCTCCAACTTGTTAAGTATCATCCTTGTACTGTTACTTCTTAATTTTGAAAATTTTAGGCATTGTCTGTAACTTTCCACTGTGGAAGTTGAGGATTTGCTCTGTTTCCCCAGCCCTACTCCCTCATACGTATTTTTGTAGCCTTTATATTTCCAATACAGATGTCAAAAAATTGTGGTTAGATCAGCAGTCAGTTTTTATATTATTGTGGCACATAATGTTATTGATGCTAAGCTATGTAGCATACCATGATTATTTCCTTTCTTTTCTTTACTTGCCTTTTCTCCCTATTTTCCTGTTTTGCTTTCGTTTTTTTAATTTGTTTTTTGACCATGTCTTGCTCGTGTGGGATCTTAGTTCCTGGACAAGGGATCTAACTCTCATCCCCTATAGTGAAAGCCCCGAGACTTAACCCTGGACCACCGAGGAAAGCCCCTATTTTCCTGGCTTCTATGTGCTTATCACGAATCTAACCCCAAGCCTCTCAATTTTCTAAATGTCCTCAAATGAGTCAGTGCGTGTGTGTGCTTGCTGAGTCCCTTCTATCGTGTCTGACTTTTTGGAACCCTATGGAATGTAGCCCGACGGCCTCCTCTTTCCATGGGTTCTCCAGGCAAGAATACAGGAGTGGGTTACCATGCCCTCCTCAAGGGGATCTTCTTGACCCAGGAATTGAAACTGAATCGCCTGCGGCTTCTGCACTGGGGGCGGATTCTTTACCGCTGAGCCACGAGAGCAGCCCCAGATGAATCAGAAGTTTCATCAGTTCTATATTTTTGGCAGTGTGTCCCCACGTCCTGTGACCTGCCCCCACCTGGATTGGTTGTCTTCACATCTGTGATCTGCTTCACCATCATCACAGAGATCACATTTTTCTTGTGTCTTTGTAGAAACCTCAGTTTCTGAATCTTATCTATTTCCCATTATTGTTATATTCCTCTAAACTAGGGGAGCACATACTCCTGTAGCTTCCCAAGAAAGAGTGAATGGGAGATAAACTAAGCTTTATGAGAACTTGCCTGTCTTAGAATAGCTCTTTCCCATTCTAGCAGTATGACTAGTATCACATTCTAGGTTAGGGATAATTTCCTTTCAGAATTTTGAACACACTTCTCCATTGTTTTCTAGCTCCCATTTTTACTATCAAAATACCAGAATGTACTATAATTCCAGATCCTTTTGTATATGAATTAATTTTTTCCTTTGATATCTTTTAAAATCTCTTTCTCTATGATATTTGAAAATTTCATGATGGTGTGGCTAGATGTTGGTGTCTTTTCACCTACTCTAGACTCTCAGTAGACCATCTTAATGTGAAAATTAGGTTTTTATAGGAAAAACATTTTTAAATTGTTTCATTGATGATTTTCTTTCCTCTGTGTCCTTTCTCCTTTTTTAGAACTTTTATTTTGTGAGGGTTGGATCAACTTTCTGGTTCTGTAAATTTTGTAACTACTCTGTTCTAATGTCGTATCTTTTTTTCCCTCTGATTTCTACGAGAGTTTCTCAGTTGTATCATTTTTTGCTTCTATTGAATTTTTCTTTTCTGCTAGTATACATGTGGATATGTGAATATGTGCATGTGTGTGTGATTTCCAAGAGATCGTCTTTACATTCTCTGCATGTTTCATTTCAAAATTAATTAATATCCTGTGGTGATTTTAAGGGTGTGATATCTTCTTGCCATTTTTAGTATATGTATTAGTTTCTTATTACTGCTATAGAAATTCTCACAATTTTAGTGACTTAAAATAACATATATTTTTTATGTTACAGAGGCTTTCCTGGTGACTCAGTGGTAAAGAATCTGCCTACCAATGCAGGAGATGCAAGTTCCATCCCTGGATCAAGAAGATCCCCTGGAGGAGGAAATGGAAACCCACTCCAGTATTCTTTACTGGGAAAATTCCATGGACAGAGGAGCCTTGCAGGCTACAGTCCACGGGGTCACAAAGAGCTGGACACGACTGAAGCGACCGAGCACACATCATATTACAGTACTGGAGGTCAGATGTCTGTAGGGTGGATCTGTGGGCCAGCAGGGCGGCGCTCCTTCTGAAGGCTCAAGGGGAAAATCTCTTGCCTTGCCATTTCTAGCTTCTAGAGGCTGCCTGCATTCCTTGGCTGCCTCAAGTCACTCTGACCTCTGGTTCTATGTCCTCTGACCTCCTTCCCTGACTGTGACCCTCCTGTCTCCTTCTCATAAGGACTTTGCTGATTATGTTGGGATCATGTGGAAAACCTAGGAATATCTCTCCCTTTCAAGATTCTGACCTTAATTACACCTGCAGAATCTCTTTTGCCACGTAAGGTAACACACAAGTACATCCTAAGACTCAGAACGTTGTAGTGGGTTGAGTGGTGTCCCCTCCAAAAAATGCCTGCA
This sequence comes from Muntiacus reevesi, assembly GCF_963930625.1. Taxonomy (NCBI): domain Eukaryota; kingdom Metazoa; phylum Chordata; class Mammalia; order Artiodactyla; family Cervidae; genus Muntiacus; species Muntiacus reevesi. Next base: position 81,291,922 of record NC_089254.1, on the reverse strand, counting down.
CTGCCTCATACCCAGGACCTGTGAATATGATCTTATTTGAATTTTTCTGAACTATATTTCTTTGCAGACATAATTAAATTCAGAATCTTAAATGATATTGTCATGGATAGTCTGGTTGGGCCCCAAACCCAATGACAAGAGCCCTCATGAAGGATGGCAGAGAAGACAAAGAGGAAAGGGAGGATGTGGTGTGAAGGCTGAGGAGGACCTTGGAGCAGTGTGACAGGGAACATTTGGAGCCACGAGCCGCTGGAGGAGGGGGACTTCCCTGGTGGTTCAGTGGTTAAGAATCCACCTTCCAATGCAGGGGACACGGGTTCAATCCCTGGTTGGGCAACTAAGATGCCGTGTGCTTCAGGGCAACTAAGCCTGGGCACCACTATGAGAAAGAAGCAGATCTCATGTGCCACAGCTAAGATTTGATGCAGCCAAAAATAAGTAAATAAATATTAAAAAAAAAAAAAGAAGCTGGAGGCAAGGAAGTATTCTCCTCTAGAGCCTGCACTGGGACTCTAGCCCTACTGACATCATTTTTTTCGGATTTCTGGTCTGCAAAACTGTGAGCGAACGAAGTTCTGCTCTTTTTAAGGCACTCTGTGGTATTTTGTTATGACAACTCTGAAAAACCAGTACAGATGTGGACATATTTGGGGGGCCATTATTCTGTCTAACATAGTATATTAATGATATTATTTGCAATTTTCTTACCCCTGCTTATTGCTTTCTTCAGTTTGTTTTGTCTCTATCTGTCATTACAGAAGCTTGCCTCAGATGCTCAGGATTACGAGTGGTGTGGTTAAAGTCAGTTAGCTCTGAGCATATGGGTAGGACTTACTGATGTTAGAGTGATCTCAATGGGTCATTTTGGTAGCAAATCTTTAATACCAGTATGTTTATGTCTTGTCTCTTAGACTAGTCAGGTTCCCCCCAAAAGACTATCCCAGTCTCCTGTTTTGGTGATATTGGCTAATGTATTTCAGTCTAGCAGAGAGGAGGACTTGAGAGGTTCACTGTTTAAATATTGTGTGGGTTTGTTTGTTTCAGTATGACTAGCCTTGTACAGAAAATCTAATAAAGACCTCACTGAAATATCTTGGTAACTTAAAGGGTTAAGCTTCCACACTGGAAACACTTGAATCAAAATAAAGGACAATTTTTATTACTAGGAAATGTAAGAAGTACACTTAGCAAAGGAGTGACCATGGTTAGGTTTATTCTCAAAACAATAAAACTCTCATGATTCTGAAGATTAAGCTAAGAAAAGGATTAGTCCTTTTCAAAAGTACCACTAATCAAATTAGTCAGTAAAAAGTAAGACGTTTTTCTTTTTCGACTACAATTAGCCTCTCTCTGATTAAGAGCATCTCTGTATATTGTTAGCAATGCAGTTACCTAATGGCTATAAAACCAAACACACATCTGGATAATTGAAAATGTTAGCTTCCAATTGGAGACGATGACCCATTGTTGCCTGTTTGTGGCACAGCCTCTAAGTTCCACTTGCTGAATTTGTGGTTAACTCTTAGAGCATTTTGGCTGACGGATTATCATGACACCAAATGACATCTGCTACCACTTCATAAGGTTTCTAAACCCCCTCTTTCTTTCTTGATCCCATTCCTTTCTTTCCTTTATTCTCATGTTCTCTTGCTCCCTCTTTTTAGTTTTCTTTCCTTCTTGTAACCTGATGACCAAAACTGGCTTGCCTTCCCAAATGGTGTACTAGCCAAAAAACAAAACAAAACAACCCTGATCTTTCTGGAACTGCGAGAATTGGTGGTTTAAGTGTTTGAATCCTGTTCCCCCAAGAAAACTTTGGCCAGTGGTCATCTTTCAGTGCAATGTAGAAATAAACACTGCAAAGTCGAGCATACTCTGTTTAGGCTAACAGCTATGCTTTGTATTTGCAGGGAAGAGACGGAAGAATAGAAGTTTTTTGTAGTTTACCCTCAGGCCACTAAAATACCTTACTTTTCTGGAGACCAGATACATGGTCAAATTTTAAAAATCCTTTAAAGTCCTTTACAACATGGAATTTCACCACTGTGTACTTTAATCTGCCTTGTTTACCAGTGACTATTCACATCTTAGAAGCTTGATGAACATATGTTCCCGTATAAATGATGTGGAGGAGTCTGTGTAGAAGCTCTGGGGGCAAGGACTACTGTCATTGTACACTTGACTAAGTAATTCATTTTCTCTCTGAAAAATGCACCTGCATAGAACCATGAGAATGGATAAAACACTTAGGACACAGCTTACCAGATGAGACAAATTGTTGTTGGCAGTCCTTGAGATAGTTGGCATCATAGCCCGATTGCACTGATATTCAAATCCTCTAAGCAATAAAGGAGGAACATAAGCTTTTTGTTTCCATCAACAGTTAAGCCGATGAGTGATCGTCTCCATTTAACAATGCTATACGTCTTTGGCAACCGTCTAAAAATGGCCTGCCTTTAGATGCATTGGGCCTCCTGCTTAAAAATGCAGTGCAAACAAAAGCACAATCTTTCATTTCTTTATCCTGTGAATGATCTGGAGGTGTTTGTTTGGAAGCTCTAGACGGCTGAGAGGACCGCTGTCATTATATTCTTGGCTAAGCAATTTTTAGTTTGCCTTGGGCAGTGGAAACCTGCAAATGAAGAGCTGGAAGGGGAAAAAATGTGGATCTTCTAACTGGGTCTTCTGACTAAGCTAAATTTATAACATGGGAAACAATGGTAGGTAATGGGAATAGCCCAATCAGGCCATCTCTGAAATCTTCATCTTTCCAGGGGAAAAATTTGAATTCCTTTAACAGTTCCACAGAGGTACTATATTCCAAGTTTGCTGATCAAGGATACATGATTTAAATATCAGTTTTTAGAAGTGAACTTGGCATGACACTTGGGCACATTGGCAGCCAATGCCCCTTGCTCCTCAGGCACATTTTTTTCTCTGAGGAATCTTCTTTGCCATGGGGTTTCCCTCAAAATCATACCCCATTCCTCTATTTACTCAGTGCATTGAGTTTAGCTAGCTACTGGGAGAAAAACTGTGTGAATAAAATCACTCACACTTGAAGAGTCTAACAGCCCCAATGTTCCAAGGATATTAGCATCTTAAGAGACCCTGAAGGTTAATGTAAGTGATTTCACTAACTGAAAGGATTTCCAACGGAAGAATCTAGTAAAATAAGAAATTGCCGACGCAGTGGGGAGCCATCTGGTAACAAAGCGAGGAAGGTTTCCTTTTGCCCTAAATTCCAATCAACTGTGCAGAAGTAAGAGCATCATTTGCAGCCCTCTTTACACCTCCCATATGCATATTTAAAAGGCATATATAATGCCACTCACAAAACTAAATTGCTAAAGAATATATCTGCCATCTAGTTTTAGGAAAAAATATGCAGGCAAATCTTTTAGTTAATCCACTGTTGCAAAAAATTATGGAATTGATGAGTGTAAAAGATGCAAGTACCTATTTGAAACTCACCAGAAACAGATGTCTACCTATGCTTTTCAGTGAAAATGTTATCCCTCTATGCATAGCACTTTCAATTCCATAATTCGATTCAGTTGCATTGTTAATGTACTGTTGACATTAACTTGTATCTCATATACACAAGACTGGGAATACATATATGTTAACTTGAAACAGCTGTCTGCAAAATTACTACAATATGGCCAATACTTCTTTTAACCATTATGTCCTTCCATTCAAACATGATTTGCATCTGTAAGCACTTATTATATATAAAATTAAAGGAAGATTTATGACATAAAAATGATAAATTTTGATGCTACATTAATATTGCATTTGACAATAGCACGGTAGAAAAAGAAAGTTAATAGAAATCTTTCTACAGATCAGAAGCCGTGCCTCACTGGTATGCCCGCCGGAAGGGGCATCTTCCCACACACCCCAGGGTCCAGGTAGCAGACAGCTCTGGGTGAGGCCATCTCTACAGCCTGTCTCTTGTCTCCTCTGTTCTTGGGAATGGCAGAATCTTTGAGATAGTTATGTGATGCTCCTCACTTCTTCCAACAGCCCCGTTTCTGGTTAGCTGATATCTGAAATTCCCCAACTAAAAATGTCTGACTTTGTTCTCTCAAAACTTCAGTACCCTTGTGAGGGTTTGAGGTATTGGCCCTCATGTTTCATTGAACCTGGGCATAATTTCATCAGACCCTCTCTAGTTTTGATACAGGCAGGGAAGCAACTGCTGAGATGAGCAATGAGAGGGGACAGCAAAGAGAAGGCAGGGGCACCTCTGTCTTGCACAGACTGCAAACCTTAAGGCCTGGCACTCAACGGTCAGCAGCTCCCCGAGTGCTAACCGCGTCCCCCAGAGCCCGGGCGGACAGCTGCCATGTGTGGCTCACACCTACCCCAGCTCCCTCTTCTGGGCCTTACCTTGGTCCAAGGGGTTCCATGGGAAGAGACCAACAACTAGAAGGGGTTTAAGAAGCACTAACACTGTTTATCGGGCTTCCCAGGGGGCTCAGCAGTAAAGAACCCACCTGCAATGCAGGAGACACAGGAGACATGGGTTCGGTCCCTGGGTCAGGAAGATTCCCTGGAGAAGGAAATGGCAACCCACTTCAGTATTCTTGCCTGGAGAATCCCATGGACAGAGGAGCCTGGCGGGCTAAGTCCATGGGGTTGCAAAGAGTCGGACTTGACTGAGCGACTAATACTTTCAACTTTCAATGCTATTTCTAACATAATGCTTTGTCAAAGCCTCTTGGACGAGTTCTATTTTGAGAATGATTTCTAACTCCCCAAAAATGGTAGAATTGGGTAGTGCATTTATTTTTTCATGTTAGAAAAATTCATTGAATGTCTTTTCTGTGCTGTGCAATTTATTTCTAAACTGAGAACCCAAAGATAAAAATACTAAATGAAAGAAGCCAGCTGCAAAAGAACACATATTGTATGACTCCATGCACAGGACACACTCAGGAAAGGTTGATCTATAGATACACAAAGCAGATGAGCAGTTTTCTAAGGCTGGGGTGGAGAAGAGAAAAGGGGGGAGAGTAACCTCTGTATTTCTTTTTAGGGGGACAAAAAATGTTCTAAGTTTAGATTATAGTGATGGTTGCAAATAAGTAAATTCACTAAAAACCATTGAATTGCACACTTGAAATGAACACATTTTATGGTATGTAAACTATATCTCAGGTTTCCTGGGTGGCACTAGTGGTGAAGTACCCACCTGCCAATGCAGGAGACTAGCGTAGCGGGTTTGATACCTGGGTCTGGAAGATCCCCTGGTGGAAGGCATGGCAACCCACTCCAGTATTCTTGCCTGGAGAATCCCATGGACAGAGGAGCCTGGGGGGCTACAGTCCATAGGGTCACAGAGTCAGACATGACTGAAGTGATTTATTATGCACACATGAACACATTCAAATTATGTCTCAATAAACAGTTAAAAGGAAATAGTAAATAAGCACAACCAAACAAGCAAAAAACTCAGTTCCTTCCTTGTGGGGTTGATATTCCAGTGGGTACAGATTATTAAACAGACAAAGAAAGAGAAATGTTGAGATGGGGGTGGTGTGAAGCCAAGAGCTCTGGGGAAACATAAAGAAAGCCCACTTTGACTAGTATTTGGGGAGTCAGAAGAGGATTTCCAGAGGAAATGACATCTCAGCTGAGAGGCAGTAGCCGGAGAAAGGAGGACGAGAGAGAAATATATGCTGAGCTCCAACTCTGTGTTAGGAATTACATGGTAGAAACATGAGGAAGAGTTAATCCCAGGCCTTGAGAAACTCAGGTTAGTGGAGGGAACATGTAGTAGGACATTATAGATAGTTATTACATTATGTGGTAGTGCAATGACAGAGTTGGATACAGGGGCTGGGGAAGTAACAAAAAGGGGAAAATAATCCCCTTGAGGGAGGCAGTTCCATTTTGGCCTAATGAGCTGTAGAACTATGACCTTCCAAGTGCCTTCTATGCAACCTGACCTCATCCCAGTTTGCTCCTGCTCAATTAATTAGTTCTGTCCGACTCTGTGCAACCCTATGGACTACAGCCCGCCAGGCTCCTCTGTCCATGGGATTTTTCAGGCAAGAATACTGGAGTGGGTTACCAGTTCTGCCTCAAGGGGATCTTCCCAACCCAGGGGGTTCGAACTCACTTCTGCTGTGTCTCCTGCGTTGCAAACCAGTCATCGATGAAGACCCAGGATTCAGTCAAGCTACCCGCTCCCTCCCATCTTTGTCTACCTTTACCGGTGGGAAAAACCTGCAAGATCAGAGCAGCTTAGGGAAGATGTGAGATGGAGAGTGGGGAGGAGGTGAGGGATGGGGCACATCAAGCCATCCCCGACAAACAGTAATTCCCCTCAGGGAGCCCTAGTAATCCATTTTCATTCTCAACAGAGCTCGGAGCTGCCCAGTTCTCTTTCTCCAAGCTCACTTTATCGTCTTAGTGGATTCCAGGCTTTGCTAGCATCTTCTTCTGCTGATCGTTTCTGGCAGTTCGGTCGCTTGTCACTTCCCGAGAGAGACATCTGCCAGAAACCTCCCCTCGCACGCCCCTCAGGGCTCTGCTTGGCAGACGCCTCCAGCCGCATTCCCCACGTGCCTGGACGAGCACCTGCCTGAGGCCTCCAGAGATGGAGAACCTGCTATTCTAAAGGTTTTCTACAGGTTATAAGTCAAAAATAAGAGGAAAGTTTTAAAGAAATGAATACAATGTTTATACGATATTTGGTACCTCTCAGCTATCTGTTTAATTTTGTGTGCATGTGTACGCACACAAGGACACATATATTTGCACACATATGTGTATTTTTTTTCCAGTATGAACTTTTGTTTAAAATAATCCAGAATTCCTGTTTCTGAACCCCTTATTTGACACACGTGCTCTGCCCAGACACAAACCAGAGAAGGCTTGATTTTGGCCTCCAAGTTTGTGCTTTCATGTCTGCAGACACAGGATAACAAGTCTGTGCTCAGTGGTAAAGGGAAGGCATTTATTTTCACTGTAATTGATAACAGTTTACTGAAGATGCTGCCCAGGGAAGCTTGCATTGGAAGAGAAATTGACTTTCAGCAACTCAGTACTTCAAAGGCTCATGACGACCCCAGGTAACAGAAAAACACTACTTAGGCCAATCACCCACTTGAGGCTGCCCATCCTTCTGGGAAGTGGAAACTTGAGATACAATGTCTGTATCAGCTTCATCTCAGAATCCATAAATAATTCATGGAAGATTTCCATTTATTGATAGAGTAGGTGGCCAAAAGAGTTCCAGTTGTTTACTAATAACAAGGCCCCGGAAACTCCATCCTATTGAAATGAATCCTGTTCTTGGCAGGAGTAATTGTGCTAAGGTTGTATCCACACCCTTTTAAAAACATGCCAATGATTCTGCATAACTAATGCGAACATTGGAATGGGGACTCTTTAGAGACAAGTATGGACAGAGACCAGGTTCTCCCCAGGGGCTATGCACATGTGATGGAAACTGGTGAACCCAAATCTGTGTCATTTGATGACTAAACTCATTTTAGGCTACAAAGGCATTGTTTCAATTCCCTTCTGTGTGATTCTTAATTCAGACCAAATTTATCTTATAAGTAGAAGAAGTAGCTGCAAATAATTTCATGCCTTGCCAATGACATGGGCACCAATTTTTAACAAAAGGCTCATAAACTCTTTTTATGATACTGTAAAACTGGTGTCCTCATGCCCATTAAAACATAAGTTTCATGTTACATGTAATTAAGGTGAGGAGGAGAGAGTAAAAGTGTAAGTTTTAAAATGTATCTTGTATTACATACTAAATTCATGCATAAAATACCGCACACATTCCATTTCAAAGGCAAAGCTAAGGATAAACAGTAGAGTGAATGACCCCATAGGTGAAAAAAAGAAACGAATTGAAAAATGGATTGCTCTTTCAAGTTCTCCAGAGGTTATACTATATTGGTGGTTAGAGGTCACTTTCTATTTTTTCTGATTGTAAATAAGAAGATGTCATTAAAGGCACATTCAGTTGCTATTTGGTTAGTCTAAGTTATAATTTTTGGTCCAATAAAGTTTGAAAATTATTATTTATTTTTTCCTTAGGAATGAAACCCTCCAAGTGACTTGTGTATTGAGAAGAGGTTTGAAGAGATGTCCAGGGTCTGTCAAAGACAGCTGGAGAGGGTGTTCATAATTTTTATCTATCCCAGAAGCCATTGTGGGAAGAAGCTCTCTTCTCTATGCAGCCCCCTTTTCTGACTGACCCATCATCTCATGATGATGGGCCTAATGCATAAACATAAGCCATACGGGTTTCAGTGCTGGCATTTTATACCATCCTCTCATCTCCATGTATTGATTGCATGTGTTGATGTCAAGAGTCTTGAATACCAAACCTTCAGCTGTTAACCAAACAACCTCTCATACTGAAGTGGAGATTAGTGGATACATGGGTGAACATATGTTACAACATATGCCCATTTTATGTTCATGTTAAATTTTTTTTCTAATGTTTGAATTAATAATTTAAGAGCAGGCAAATTATAGGCCAAATAAAAAATTAAATTACAGACTATAAATAAAATAAAAATTTTGACCTTGATGCCGTAGACTAAGATTTTAATCTATAGATTTTGAACAGATTTTATTATTTAAAAAGATGGAAATACAATTGAATAACATATGTAAATAAATCACATACCATCACCATTAACTCATTTAAACTAGCATTAAAAGCCACATCAAATTGATGTATTTCACCAGTCAGCCATAAAATAAGGAAAATCACTATGAAGTTGTTGAGAATCAGTTGAATACATTTGATACTTATGACACCATGTTGTTTCTGAATTCTGATGTACCTATGGTCAACTGTAATCACTTTGCTTTTAAAAAAATCTAAACATTTTAATGATTTTTATAAGAATTACTTTTCCATGTAATAAAAATAATAAGAACCTACACAAACATTTCTTATGAAAATAACTTGATTAGATATATTAAATCTCCTCATAACCTAATCTAAAAGGTAGTTTTCCCCCAGATATATTATACAAAGAGTTGGAAAAAAGACTTTTAAAAAACTAAGTGAAAACAGTTTTTTGCAGAGAGTGCTATGGACTTGGGAGAAAATACCAGTCAGCATAAATCAAATTCAAAACCTGATATACCTAAATATGATGATCCTTTTATAGTGTTTTTTCTAATCATGGCTGCTTTCATTTTGCTCCTGCCATTAGCTGGGTTTAAGTAATTATCTTTATTTACACTGCAGAGAGACTTACAAATTGTAAATACTCTCCATAAGTTTTATGAATTTATATTTTGATTGTGTGTTGAGTATGTTAAAGCATAGTGGTCCAACATTTAATAGAGCTATAAAACAAATTCTTTATATTTCAATAAACATAAAGAAAACAAATGGAGCATGATTTTCAGGAGGGGACTGTATGGTCTGAATCAGTTAGAAAAAAATAAGTTCTACAGCTCCCTACACCAAGTGACTGAACCATGAAAGAAATATGGAAGTTGATAATAACAGTTACTCCAGCAATAAAAACATGATAAAAGGCTCTTTGACAGTATGAAGGCCTGGAAGCTGTGCCAAATACAAAATCTAGTTTGTAAGGGCTGGCAGTATCCTGCTGTCTTTAGTAGGTCTTTGGGGTTTCTGACAGCTTTTGGTCCATCTCCATAAGTTGAAGTGATCTTTCAAAATGCCTTAGTTTTGAAGAGTAGTCAAAATCATTTGAGCTTTATATACATATTTTAAAACAACAATACAGCAGTATTGGCAGAGCAATTACTCCTTGCTTTGGTCAAAATCTGCTGTAGTGTAATATCATTTTGTACTTAGATACGTGTTTTTGAAGTTATCAGCTCATATGAATTTACTCAAAATCTTGTTTGTTCATTTTGAATATGAAAGTGAAAGAGGAGAGTGAAAAAGTTGGCTTAAAACTCAGCATTCAGAAAACTAAGATCATGGCATCCAGTCCCACTACTTAATGGCAGATAGATGGGGAAACGGTGGAAACAGTGGTTGACTTTATTTTTCTGGGCTCCAAAATCACTGTAGATGGTAACTGCAGCCATGAAATTAAAAGATGCTTACTCCTTGGAAGGAAAGTTATGACCAACCTAGACAGCATATAAAAAGCACAGACATTATTTTGCCAACAAAGGTCCGTCTAATCAAGGCTGTGGTTTTTCCAGTGGTCATGTATGGATGTGAGAGTTGGACTATAAAGAAAGCTGAGCACAGATGAATTGATGCTTTTGAACTGTGGTGTTGGAGAAGACTCTTGAGAGTCCCTTGGACTGCCAGGAGATCCAACCAGTCCATCCTAAAGGAGATCAGCCCTGGGTGTTCATTGGAAGGACTGATGATGAAGCTGAAACTCCAATACTTTGGCCACCTGATGCGAAGAGCTGACTCATTGGAAAAGACCCTGATGCTGGGAGGGATTGAGGGCAGGAGGAGAAGGGGACGACAGAGGATGAGATGGCTGGATGGCATCACCGGCTCGATGGACATGGGTTTGGCTAGACTCCGGGAGTTGGTGATGGACAGGGAGACCTGGTGTGCTGGCGGTTCATGGGGTTGCAGAGAGTCGGACACGACTGAGCGACTGAACTGACTGAACTGAATCCTAGTCACTGATTTTGATGACATTTTGGTCTTTTTTTTATAAGATGAAAATTCACAGAGAAAACTTTAGATACTGATGATTCTTTCAGTACTTGCTCAAACTAAGGAGCTCATAAAATAATATTTAGTAAGATCCTCGCCCTGATCATCTCTTTACGTTCTGAACTCATTGCTGTATTAGATACCAGCCACTCCCCTTCATCTTCTCCCACCACGCACCCTCTCCCAGCCAAAGCATTGTGGCTTTGAAATAACTCTTACTGGGTTACATAATTTTTGACCAGTTTCTGTATTTCTTCTTGGAATCATTCAGTGAGATGAAACTAAAAAAAGAAAGTTCAGGTGCAGAACAGCATTGTATTTTTTCTCCATAAACATTACCAGAACGATTTCCATCTCAAAAATTAGTGATTTTATCCAGTGCTTTCTAAGTGGGAATTGTTCTGTAGGGCAGACTGCAGCACAGAGGCACCTACTTGAGGAGGATTAAATGATCCAATGTAAAACTGATGGTGAACTGTCTTGTTTGCACGCCCCTAGGGGATCCTCTTTGCTTACTTGGATGGCTGGCAAATAGTGTACTGTGCCTTTAAACACACACACACATGCACAATCAACAAGGATGCTTGGGAATGCTAATGCAGTTATTCTTGACTTTTAATATTATAAATGTTTTCTTTAGTTTAGATTGGATACCAATCGGTTCTTGCCAAAAATAATTCATTTAGCTTTAGCTTTTACCTCAAAAATATATTAAAATACCTACTCTATTTTTCTCATTCAAATTATGAACTTGTCAAACACACACAAATACACATGCACAAACAAACACACATCTATTTGCTTAAGGTAAGTAAAAAGTGGTTTTTTTTTTCAATCAAAGAGTTAACAAAAATGATTCTTTGCATTTCAGTGCCTTGCAGACAAAACTTACCACTGTATTGTATTCAAAAGCTTTGTCATTGTAGAGCAGGGAGTTCATCTGATCAAAATTTATAGAATATTGGGGTTGGAAGGAAGTATATGGTCATATTATTAAACTATACTTTAGTAGTTGAGCCCACAGGATGATATTTTTAGTGTATGGTGGTGGTTCTTTAGTCGCTAAGTCATGTCTGACTCTTGCAGCCCCATCGGCTGCTCTGTCCATGGGATTATCCAGGCAGGAATGCTGGAGTGGGTTCCCATTTCCTTCTCCAGGAGAATCTCTTCCACCCAGGCATTGTACCCAGGTCTCCTGCATCGCCAGCGGATTCTCTACCGACAGAGCTAGGAAACAATTCCTATATGGTGTATACCTCCAGTAAAAAGGAAAATAAAGCATATTCCCCAAACACAGATTATTACTAGTAAGACATTTATTAATTGTATTATTACAGTTGTTTCTAAAGTCCACTACTATTTCAATGGTAAAGAGATAAATGCAAAGCTAACTTCGGTCAGAAGTGTATTACAGTTAGGTTGGCAGTAAATTATAAGAAACATCCACTGACTATAATTCTGTTACAGAATATGTAATACATTAAAACAGGATGGAGGAGCTACATGAATTGGCAACATTTTATATCATTAAAAAAGCACTAAAAACCAAAAAATGATGCTTACACATAGCTGTAGATACTAGAAAATATTTCATTTTAAAAGTTAATTCTGTACCGCTCATTTAAAAAATTTATCACCTGTTTTTAGACACAGGTATTAATTGTTTATATCAAGTGATATTTGTGCTTAGATATAATTTAAGACCGTTAAATATAAATTTATGTTTACTTTCATATAAAAATATATATAAAAATAGAGTATTTAAAGGAAGTTTATATTCATACTAAGGAACTGATGAATCAAAATAGATTTGTTTTTGGTATAGTATTGGAATTGAGGTATTTATGCGTTTGGTAATTTCAGCTAAGCACTGAATTAGCCCTCTCAGTATTTTTTCCCCAAAAGAAAAATAATCCTTTAAGAGTCATTGTAACTGTGAGATGTTATCTCACAACAAAGCTTTTGCACAGTAAAGAAATTTACCATTTTAAAATATAGAAGAGAAAGTTTTCAATTACTAGGATTAGATATGCTATATATATATATGCCACAGTTTTATAAAAACTAATTGTATGTCTATTTTAAATTTGGATTAGATACACTCTCTCAGGAAAATCAAAATATGTTTACTAGCAACATAGTAGTATTTGTGGACATATATGAATGCTTTCTGGATATAAATGCCTATGCAGTTGAGAATGCTTAATACTTTGCAAAATATTTACATAAAATATTAATATAATCACAGTCTTAAATTATATAGGGCTCTAATAGCAAACAAAAGCTTTTTTTTAAAGTAATATCATCAATGAAACATAATAAAGTAACCCATAAGGAACTATATCTTGTTTTTCTCACTTTAATATTACATACTTAATCAACTCAGACTTCAGTTACCCATCCAAGTTCATGGACAGGCTAGGAGGGAATGTTTATGAAAAGTAGAAAGTGTGCAAAGTTAAATATATTGGTGTTTTAACTGTAAAATATTATACTTCCTATTTCTTTCATAGAATCTCTTAGAATTCCCTGGAGGAACATTCCTGTTCTTTTCCTTTCACTTAAAGGATTTAAAAATCTAGGAAGAAACTGTTTTCATAAGCATTAGATTCACAAAGCCTAAACCCCCATCTATGCCACATTTTCTCCTGGTAAGGACAAGCACAGCACAATCCCAATGGGCAGGTGAAATGTAATTCCTCAAACCGTTTTCAATATTAAGGTACCATTAAAGATGATAACACAATACTCAAGAACATGATCTTTTTCCCCACTTATCAAATGTCTATATTTCTCTTTATCATCACAGTGCAATACCGGCCTGCAGTGGATCTAGTTTATGATTATATTTCAGGTCACCTTTTTCTAGTTCTGTCTTTCATCTTGAAACCAGCTGATTTCCAAGTGCACATCCTGATTTTATAAAGCTGTAGAAAAAAGTGTAATGACTTTTTTTTTTTAGCTAAATGTGCATCAGTGTGTATGTGTGTGCCCATGCGCCTGAGTGTGTGTGGTAGAACCAAAATACACCTGATGACCAGGATTTGGCTCTTAGACCACTGTCCAGGGGAGTGGCTTGTATCCAATTCCAAGTTCAGTCCTTCTGCAGGGCCTCCACAGTTCTTTCACTGGCACACATCCTGCTGAGAAGGATTTCAGAGCAAACCTGATTAATTGGACCTCTGACATGAAACGGTGATTGAACATTTGTCATAGAGTCTCGTCGTCTTTGTCGTAGTTTGCTTTGATTGCTGAAATATTTTCCCACAATATGATTTCTTGATTGTTTCATTTTAAGAAAGTGATCTTCTTTGGATAATTTTGATTTCACCACCTGCAAATAAAAGAAAAAAAATAGTGAGGTAAAATCAAAGACATTTGAATCCAAACTACCACACAATTGCACTCATCTCACACGCTAGTAAAGTAGTGCTCAAAATTCTCCAAGCCAGGCTTCAGCAATAACATGAACCGTGAACTTCCAGATGTTTAAGCTCGATTTAGAAAAGGCAGAGGAACCACAGATCAAATTGCCAGCATCCGATGGATCATTGAAAAAGCAAGAGAGTTCCAAAAAAACTTCTATTTCTGCTTTATTGACTATTCCAAAGCCTTTGACTGTGTGGATCACAATAAACTCTGGAAAATTCTGAATGAGTTGGAGATACCAGACCACCTGATCTGCCTCTTGAGAAATCTGTATGCAAGTCAGGAAGCAACAGTTAGAAATGGACATGGAACAACAGACTGGTTCCAAATAGGAAAAGGAGTATATCAAGGCAGTATATTGTCACCCTGCTTATTTAACTTATGGGCAGAGTACATCATGAGAAATGTTGGGCTGGATAAAGCACAAGCTGGAATCAGGGTTGCTGGGAGAAATATCAATAACCTCAGATATGCAGATGACACCACCCTTATGGCAGAAAGTGAAGAAGAACTAAAAAGTCTCTTGATGAAAGTGAAAGGGGGGAGTGAAAAAGTTGGCTTAAAACTCAGCATTCAGAAAACTAAGATGATGGCATCCAGTCCTATCAGTTCATGGCAAATAGATGGGGAAACACTAGCTGACTTTATTTTTTGGGGCTCCAAAATCACTGCAGATGGTGACTGTAGACATGAAATTAAAAGACACTTACTCCTTGGAAGGAAAGTTATGACCAACCTAGACAGCATATTAAAAAGCGGAGACATTACTTTGCTCACAAAGGTCTGTCTAGTCAAGGCTATGGTTTTTCCAGTGGTCATGTATGGATGTGAAAATTGGACTATGAAGAAAGCTGAGTGCCAAAGAATTGATGCTTTTGAACTGTGATGTTGGAGAAGACTCCTGAGAGTCCCTTAGACTGCAAGGAGATGCAACCAGTCTATCCTAAAGGAGATCAGTCCTGGGTGTTTATTGGAAGGACTGATGTTGAAGCTGAAACTCCAATACTTTGGCCACTTGATGCGAAGAGCTGACTTACTTGAAAAGACCCCAGAGCTGGGAAAGATTGAGGGCAGGAGGAGAAGGGGACAACGGAGGTAGAGATGGTTGGATGGCATCACTGACTCATGCAGATGAGCCTGGGTAAACTCCAGGAGTTGGTGAGGGACAGGGAGGCCTGGCGTGCTGGGGTTCATGGGGTCGCAAAGAATTGGACACGACCAGGTGACTGAACTGAACTGAAGAGCAGGATAACTAACTCACAAAGTTGAATAGCATCTCTATACACAGATGTTGCCCAAATGGCATGAGTATGACTGACATGATCAAGAATCAGTGTAAATTATCTTTCAAAAGGAAAAAGGTTGAAATGAAAATTTATGCTGCTTTTCTTACCTCAGGGCAACTGTCTCTAAGGAAAGTAAGGAGTCTCAGATGGTGTTTCTACCACACTGCTGTGAGTGTGTGTGTGTGCATATGTGAGTGTATTTAGGCTAGATGTTAACAAATAGAAGACATCTTGCTGAATCACTGATTCAAACATGGTACTTTAAACCTATCATCATGGCATCCTTTTAGAGAATGATAACTAAATGATAACTAAAATGATTTTCAAAGGAAAGAGAAAATTTTTTTGCACTGCATACCCACAAGCTGACACTGTTACAGTCATTGGTTTCACGTCTCTGAGAAAGAGGTAAGTTATGGAACCTGAAGGAGCTGCCTAAGTTCTATTACACTAATAGCTTTATAAATGTTTGTACATATGTAGATATATTTTTATCTTGAAATTGTTTTCATTAGGCAGTATAAGCATTTATAAAGCACAGAAGAGTATCTCATAAAAAAAGTTTCCTTCCCATCTCTGCTCTTATCTCCCGTCACTCAATTCCGCCCCCCCAGAGGCAATGTATATTTTAGTTTTTTTGCCATTCTCTTCACGGATATTTTAGGAATATCAACATGCACACATACAAACAAAAAGGCCATATATATTGTCTATTTGTACAATATATACAACGTAGCTCTGGTGAAATCCTATCATTGTCAGCTTTAATCACTGGGTTAATGTACCAAAGGGTGTTAGCAACAAAAGTCAGAGAAAATGAGGTGGGGACCAAGAGAGACTGTTGCGGGGAGGGTTGAGAAGTAGGGAAAAGAGAAAATACTGGAAAAAATGCTTTGAGTGTGTTTGCAGATGAATAGAAAATCTTTTAATTTCATCATACTAATGCAATCGTAAGACATTACTTTCACTCAATATGGACACATTATTTATTTATTACTAATGATTAATGAAAGCAACACTAGCTTATATGGTTTTTAAAAATTCTTTTGAAGGCTATGTAATGATTTAGGTACATATTTTTTGATCCCATATAAAAGAATGCAGTGAACACAGTTCTAGAAATATAGAATATGTGAAAAAAGTAGCATTTTATTTGGAAGGTAAGTCTTTTTAGTTAAGTTTTGAGTGAGCAGAAACCATTTCAGAAGAGTTGTGTGAATAGAAAGTCTGTAAAGATCTACCTGAAAAGGTTAAGGGCATTCATCTTTGGGTGGAAGAATGACAGGAGGTTTAAAAGGTATTATTTGTAACTTTTTGGTCCTTACTTTTTAATTTTACTACAATAAATGTGCATTACTTTATAATCATACAAGCACCAAGCTATTCTCATTTTGAAGAAAAATATAACAGCAACATGTTTTAAAGCCAATTATACCCTGCTAAGCCCAAAGAAATGAATTGTTTTTCTGTCACTATGGGAGGTTTGGCTTTTTGTGATCAGGCCTCTCAGATGAAGTAACGCTTAAGAAGTTCAGTGAAGTCAGTGGGTTGTGGTGAGGAATCCTTCTGGATCATAATTTACAGCTCAATCTGCAGTTAGCCACTGATTGGTATTCCAGGTCCCAAAGTCGTATGTTTCTATTACGGGTCACCTTCCACCTCTGGTTATACGATAACGTTAAATATGATAGGCTGGGGAGGTGCACCAATGTTTTCCTGAAGGTTTTGTCCATTTTGGAGGTGGTTTGTATTCATCTATAGCAAGATTAGTGAACATCCTTAAGGAAGTTGACTTAAGGAAACACTTAAGCGTAAATAATGTAGTCAACCCTGAAAAAATATTATTCCAGTGTTCTGAAGCCAAAATAAGGTTAATTTTGTTTATATAATGTTAAGTTCTGGTTCTTGCAACTGCCTGATGATCTGCATGCTAATTGCAATGAAAAATAAAAGAAGATTCATCCCAATGCAGAAAGGTTCTATTCCTTAAAAATTATTTTAATGTTTTCTGTGATTTCAGGGTTGCATTTGATGTTGCATTACAAATGTTGGATAATACTAGTTTAGATGTTTACAGCAATCTCGAACATGATTCATAAAAGGGATATACAAAAATATCTATCTCCAGTGTATTTGTATACACTTGGGAGTAGTGTCAGTCTTTTGCCAGATCACATGATATAGTTTTATTCTTTATAAAATCGTTCTATTTTTAAATCACTAAGATAATCTCTGAGAAAAGAAGATGGAATGATGGGGATTCCCCCCAACACCCTGCAGGTTTTGAGGGCCACTCTAATGCCTCCTACAGTGCCAAGGCTTCTATTATGGTATATAAGACTAATTCCTACCCATGATGCCAGGGATTAACCCAGTACTTAATTCAGTTGGTTTCCTTTGAATACTATTTTTCAAGAAATAATCAAAGATAATAAATTTCCCAGTTCCTTTTGTTAAGCAGACAAACCTACAGAGAAAGAATGATTTCAATTTTGATTTGTCAAAATCAATTTTGATTTTGATTTGTCAAAATCAAAGACTTAAAAAATCCTTCCAAAATGCTACTGTAAATTTAATCTCATATCATTTAAAAAATCTATCAGTACTATGTGCTGTATCGCTCTCTCTCTCTTTAGTCGCTAAGTCGTGTCCGACTCTTGTAACCCCATGGACTGTAGCCTGCCAGGCTCCTCGCTCCTTGGGATTTACTAGCATATACAATTTATTTCAGGAATGTTAAACTTCAATATTATGAAATATTTTGTCATAGAAGGTTACTGAAGAATTATTTGTAGCTATATGATGTTTGCCTGAAAACTCAAAGGAACCTACTGTAAAATAATGAAATATTTTAAAGTTAATATTTAAAAATTAAATAGCTTTTCTAGAATCTATCAACAACTAATAAGAAATAGAGAAAAGATTTCATTACAATATTAAAACAACTTCATCAAATTTGGTGATGATCTATAGGGCGTAGGTGAAGAATGCATCAACAATTTAATGAAACATAAAAGAAAACACAAATAAATATAAAGACATAACACGTCAAATCTTTCCAAGTTAATTAAAGTGCTATTCCAATTTTAATCACAGAAGGATTGGGGGGTACATGACAAATGAATTCTAAAACAGATCTCAGAAAATAAATGTAGGAAAATGGCCAAGACCATTTGGGAAGGAAAAAAGCAGCAGTGATGAGAGGAGATTTCAATACCAGATATTCATTCATCAAAGGGACTTGAGTTTAGCTTCAATCTACCACAGACTCAATTTGCTGGATGTATAGGCCAAGTATGGGCTTCCCAGGTGGTTCAGTGGTAAAGAATCTGCCTGCCAGTGCAGGAGATGTGGTTCGATCCCTGGGTCAGGAAGATCCCCTGGAGTAGGAATTGGCAACCCACTCCACCAATAATCTTGCCTGGGAAACCCCATGGACAGAGGAGCCTGGAGGGCTACAGTCCACAGGAATTGCAAACAAGTCAGACATGACTGAGTGACTGAGCAAGCATAAGCTAAGTAGAAGCAAAATTCAACACTGAGAAAAATTAGGAGTTTTCACACTGCAGATTAAAACGTATTTTATAAACTGCCTGTTCCCTAAAAATTTTCATGGAAAAATAAGGCAATCCTAAACAGGACCCAATGTCATATAAATCTAATGACCATAAATGTTGACAGCCAAGTAGCTTTAATTACATGGGATTAAAATCAAGCATGTGTGTTTAAAATGGAGCTATGTACCAAATTTCCCTGGTGGTTCAGCTGGTAAAAAATCCGCCTGCAATGTGGGAGGCCTGGGTTCGATCCCTGGGGTGGGAAGAACCCCTGGAGAATAGAAAGGCTACTCACTCCAATATTCTGGCCTGGAGAATTCCATGGACAGTATAGTCCATGGAGTTGCAAAGAGTTGGACACGACTGAGCGACTTTCACTTCACTTCATGTACCATACTGCAAACAGGATCTCCAGTGGAGAAGGGAGTGAAAATTCAGGATGTATGTATAGTACAAAAACAAAATAATTTTTGTTTTTATTATATATACTTCAAAATTTTTTAGAATTAGCAAGAATTCATGTAATCATTTTAAAAGAGAAAAGCAGTAAAAGATGATGCTGTCTATTACAAAATCAAAATATGATTTGTTTTTGCCATATGATACCCATCTTTCAAACTTTGTTCTCTCTCTTAAGAAACACATGGAGTAACTCAGATATGGTCCCTACCCTCAAGGGGACTATATAAAGACACATGTCTAAGATACTTGAAGTAAGAACAAGAACGAAATGACTTCAGAGACATTGTCTGAGACTAGATCCCCAAGGTCAGGCCCCCTGTTGTTTCTATATAATAAGTAGCTCCTTAGTAAACATTAATACATTAAGGAGACAGTGCTAATTCATGATGGCCATGATATCTGTTCACACAGCTATTATTTCTTTGTAAAATTTGGTGTCTGGCACTGCCATCAAACTGCTATCTCTGAGTTTCAAAATATTACTGTATTTTACCTACTCTTATGAACTCTAAAGTGGGAGAAAAGGAGTTAGCTATATTTTTAAGTCTTGGATATGTTATGCAAGTGAATGATGTTTGATTCCTGTAAAGAGTGAATTGTTTCTTTCCTTTGATCTCATGTGTGGAAATATGTCCATGTGAGTCCTTCCAAAATCAGAGGACCGGTTGGGATTACTAAATTCCAAACAGAGTGGTAACTGGAATGTGGCTTTGAAAGAGAGGTGTTAGCGATACAAATGTTAGGCTTATCTCTGGGGAATAATAATAGTAAACAACAAAATGAGCTCTTAGAAAACAAAGGTGAAAAATTTAGGCCTTGAACCAGAGACAAAGGATCCTAGATAATTGTGTGGAGTGGTCACCTCAATCAGAGACAAACACGAATGGCTTGATGCTTCCAAATGCTTCTCTAAATCTGGGTGCCTAGGATGTGACAACTGAGAAACGAACACATCTACCTAGAAGAAAAATGAACTACTGCGTATGGTTAGTAACGCATGACCAGGCGACTGGCAGATGTTTACATTACCTGTGAGCGTTAGATGACGTTTTTTGTTTGCTGCTTGCTTTTTGTGGGCTTCTTTTTTGCCAGTTTAAAATAACCCAAAGAAGCTCCTTGTCTTTAGTTTTGTTTTTGTTATTTTCTTTTCGTGACTTTGCTGTGTCAAATTATATTTTAAATTAGAAAGAGAAAGTGAAGGACAATTGGTCTCCATGAAGTGTGTTAGGTCAGCATTGTCCCATAATCACAAGCATAAGTGTAATAATAAAAATTATTTTTGTCTCAGCAATATTCAAATTTAGGTTAAGTTACAAGTAGGAATAGATTTTCAAGTAAAGATTATAGTGTTTTAAAACAGTAATAGATTTTTAATATAGTTTCTATGGAAACTTGGAAAGGGGTAATTTTGGAGCTGGAATCAAGGGCTGTAATGATAAGATATAGGATATGTAGATGATTACATTTCTTTCTGACTCAGTGTAACAAAAATTCTGTGCTTTGGTGTGTAAAAGCAACTTTAACTTTCTCTTATACTTCTTATATGCTAAGAGATCTCCCAACTTATGATTGTAGATCTTTCCACATCCATCCATAATTAAGGACTTGGGCACACAGACATTTTAGAAGGCATACAAATGGCCACAATTCTACTTGACTGGCTTGGGTCAATGGCTATTGTTAAGACTTCCCAAACATGAAAAATTGTTATAAATTACACAACAGAAGTACGTGGCAACTTTTACTATTAAATTCATGTAATGTCAACACTCAAAATTGATTTCACATAGTCATCAGAATGAATGTATTACCATGTCAATTAATTGCTGCATCTAAAATAACTATGAATTTTCAAAAAGCTGATATACAAAGGGAAAGCTTGGTGAACTGGAAAAGTGTCAGGCAGATTACAAGCAAATACCTTTTCTAAAACCGATCTTGACTTGAATAATACCCAAGGAACTTCTGATGTGGTTCCAGATCCACAGAACAAAATAGAAAACAATTTTCAGTGATGCAAGTGTTCCAAAATTTCTAGACTGGATTAGGGCAGATGTTCTGATTACAAACGTGTTTCACAATCATGCCTGGGGTCTAAGGAATGAAGGTAATGGTTTTCTAAGGTGGGAAAACACGAGCTTGACCAGGCAAAACCAGCTAACATAGTCTTTGAAGATAAATGGATACTACTGAGGTAATTTTTATTTGGTATAGTCATTCTGAAGACAGAACATTCAATTCACAATCCAGTCACAAAATTTATGATCAGCTGAAAAAAATAGCTTAAGAATTCACAGAAAGAGAATAAAAATAAAGTGACAAACAATAGCTAGAAGCCAGTCCTTAAAATTCCATGTCAGGAAATCATGCAATTTTTAAAGATAATAAGGAATTCTTTCATGTACCTCCCCCACTCCCAATATTTAATTATAGCCACATGAAATAAGCTATGGTTTGAGTGAAGGGAGTCCAACTTCTGAATGGGTCAAAGATGCTGAGGATTAGAGGGCAAGACTAAAGTTTTCTTTAGGAATGAGGTTTTTATTTTTTTTCTTTTTGTTTCTGGTGTTTCCAGATACGCAGTGTCTCTGTCTTCCAACCTACCTCCAAATCATCAACCCTTCTTGCACTGAGAACTGAGCCTCTTTAATCCCTGCCCCCAGTCAGAACTCAGTTCCTGACTCTGGAAACAAATTCTCCTCTGAAGTGGAAAGATTCATGAGAAGGAGTTACAGACCAGTAGTTTACCGATTTCAAGTTAAACTGTTGGTTCTATCTTGAACTTCTACACAGTTTCTCAGAGACTAACGCCTTGTCTTAAACTCAGTTTCCAAAGTGGCTGGATAGTCCTGTCACTGAATTCTTGATACTATCTGAATGACCTTTGTTAGTCAAATTGATTTCAAACACTGTTTAGATGGATTTGTTGAGTCCGGAAATCTATTTTGATCTTAACTCACCAGTATTTGTTTGCCTACATCTCTCCTGAACTTAGAATTTTTATTTCAGAATATAGCACTATTGGGAGTTCCCTGGTGGCCTAGTGGTTAGGATTCTGCGCTTTCACTGCCATGGGTTCAATCCCTGGTCAAGGAACTGAGATCTCACAGTGGTGCAGCACAGCCTGTACATGTTGTTGTTTAGTTGCTAAGTCTTGTAAGCCTTTTTTGGGATCCCAGGGACTGTAGCCCACCAGGCCCTCTGTCCATGGGATTTTCCAGGCAAGAAACGCTGGAGTGGGTTGCCATTTCCTTCTCCAGGGGATCTTCTCAACCCTGGGATTGAACTGGAGTCTCCTGCATCAGCAGGTGGGTTATCACTGAACCACCAGGGAAGCCCTAGTCTACATATACATATGGCATAAAAATGTTACCAGGACCTCGCAGGTGGTATATTGGTAAAGAGACGCAAGAGACATAGTTTTGATCACTGGGTCAGGAAGATCCCCTGGAGGGCATGGCAACCCACTCCAGTATTCCTGCCTGGAAAATTCCATGGTCAGAGGAACCTGGTGGGTTACAATCCATAGGGTCACGAACAGTCGGACACAACTAAGTGCCTGAGCACGCACGCACAAAACGTTATCTAGAAACGATCTGTGTGGACCAACATTTTCCACTACTGGAGTCACTGGAAGGATTTGCCTAGCACTCTTCTGGAGTTTCTAAAAGAGATCTTCTTTTAGGCCATTTCATTTCTCATCAGAATAGATCTCCAGCCTCCTGTCTGAGGTGACATGTGACTGGTTGCTGGTATTTAGGGGGCTTCGGGACTTTAGGAGCTCCACTTTTCAGAAGCCAGTCTCGTGTTTGGCTTTCTGATTTCAGCCTCTAGATTAGTTTGCTCTTTGCTATACCTGTGTTTCTGAGTCTAGACTCTCTGCTGTTCAATTTTAAAAGAAATCACATGTGTATGGGTGTAGGTTCTTGGCTGCATGGATTGGGGCGAGGGACTCAGTGTCCTCCAGATTTGCACACAGACTGTCAACCAGTTGTTTTCTGGTGCGTGCTGCAGTCCTGCCTTCCTCAGCACCTGGTTCCTTCAGGTCTGAACCACACAGAGGGTCCATGAGTCAAGCGTGCCTTGTTATAATTGGTGTTTCTCCTCTGTAGGCACTGTATTGTTTTTTAGGGAAAATATGAACTTTTGCTTTTTTAAACTATGAAACAATTTTTAAATTTTTAATATTTTAAAGTTTTTATTGAAATAGAGTTGATTTACAATGCTGTATTAGTTTCAGATATACAGAAAAGTGATTCAGCTATGCATATATATATGCACATACACACACATATACACACACACACACACACATATTTATTGTTTTTTAGATTCTTTTCCATTGTAAGTTATTACCAGATACTGAGTATAGTTCCCTGTGCTGTACAGTAGGTCCTTATTAGGCATTTTACACTGTAATTTCTCTTGCAGGCTAAGTCAAACTTCTTAAAATGAATTAAGATTTCTTGTCTGCTGTGAATTATTTCTTATTCTGTCTTTTTCTTGGGTGACGGTGGTGGTGGAGATTTATGTCTTTAAAATCTTTTTTTGTGGAATTTCAAGTGGAAGAGAAGACAAATGCTTGTGGTCAATCTGCCACATTTAATCTGCACTCCAAGAGTGATTTTAGACCTTATTCTTTATGCTAGGTTTCCCAAAATGTGTTTACTGAGGTGTTAATAGTTATTATTTAAAAAAGAAAAGTGGTCTGTGGTCAACATTTTGGGAGAAACTGGGTCAAACTAAGCTAAACAGTTTCTTTGCTTGTAAGGGCTATTGGGATCATTTAATATACTAATATTATTTAAGAATCCTTAAAGTGGTAGTATTTCCCAAACCGCAGCTCTTGCTTTCACCAGACTAGAACACTAAGACCTAAAGTAAGAAAAATACTAATCAAAGCAGTCCAAAGTCCATCTCAGCTTGGCACTTAAAGGTTGGTAGTTAAACCTCCAGAAATGAGTGTTCACTGCATTGAACATGAAATGAAATAGTGATGGGTCAGCATCTCTTTCTAAGGCATACCAACATTCCATGTTCCAGGACTGCAGAGGCTGGATAGCTGCCTCCTGGGTCATCATACCAGTGCAACAGAATGACTGACACTTTTATGTGTTTATCCTCCATTTAATTTCCTTCAGAGAGGCACCCTGATGTTATTGGTGTTACTACCATTCAGTATAGGATGCTCCCTATGGAAGAGCATTTTGTACCAAGCCATGTCAAGAAAGGCTGAGCTCCATTATGGCTAATGAGCTCATTCTCACCACGTGCCAATCTTTAATCAACCACTAGAAAAAGCTAGAATTCACTTGCAGATGGATTTGAACATCAACTGTTTTAAGCAGAAAGGACTCTCTAGAATTATGTTCTTAAAAAGAAAAAAAGGTATAGGAATGGTAGATAGTGAAAGCTTCTTTGACTTGTCTTTACCTTTAGAGATACTGAAAGATTTTACATGATACTGTTAGATTTGAAGTATAGAAACATTAACACTTGGTGGGGGCAGGAAAGATGTATTCAAGCAGTCAAAAGTGAAGGTTCCAAGAGCAAGATATTGTAATAGTCTGGGGCAAATGAAAGATAGGGAAGACCTTCCATCTCCCTCGTTCACTGACCAGCCTTTTACCAACTATTTACCAGCACCCTTGACCTGGTCCTCGCCCACATTATCAGTGGCCTTCCTCCAATAATCCCATTTTCTCCTGTATTCTTTTTTTTTTTTCTTTTTCTCTCTCTCTCTTTTTTTTTTGCCATGCTGCACACCATATGGGATCTTAGTTCCCCGCTGGCCAGGGACCAGACCTGTGCCCCCTGCAGTGGAAATGTGGAGTCTTTTTCTTTTTTTTAATTTTTTAAATTAATTTGGGATGTACTGGGTCTTCATTGCTGGGTGGGCTTTCTCTAGTTGCTGCAAGTGAGGGCTACTCTTGGTTGCAGTGTGTGGGCTTCCCATAGCGGAGGCTTCTCTGGTGGAGCACAGGCTCTCGAGCGATCTGGCTTCAGTAGTTGTGGCTTCTGGGCTCTCAAGCAGAGCTCAGTAGTTGCGGCACACTGCATTAGTTGCCTCTCGGCACATGGGATCTTCCTGGACCTGAGATCAATCCCATGTCTCCTGCACTGGCAGGCGGATTCTTTACCACTGAGCCACCAGGGAATCCCTGATGTGTGGAGTCTTGACCATTGGCCCACCAGGAAAGTGTCCCTCCTCCTGTATTCTTAATGTATCCCTTAGTGTTGATTATTTCCTCTCTGCCTGTAAGCATGGCCAAAATTGTTCCTTCTCTAAATTGCCCCAGACTGATTACTTTTTAAAATCCAGTGTCTTTCCTTCTTTCTTATTGTTATTTGCTGAAAGGTTTTACTTTTTCTCATTTCTTAAACCTCTTCATTCCTGCCCTCCATATTTTACTGAAACTACTCTTAATTTGGTAAGAAAGGACCTTCTTAATGCCAAAGTCAATGACTTTCAAAGTCCCTGTCTTAACAGAGATATCTATTACACTGGACAACATTAACCCTATTCAATCTCTCTTTATATATTTTCACTTTTTGGCTTTCCATGGCACCCCAGTCTACCGGAGCTTTCCTTTAACAGTTTATTCTCTAAATTCAAATGCTTCTATTTCTCTAAACTTTGCTTAAATATTGGTGTCTTCAAGAGTTGCTTCCTCAGCTCTCCCTACTCTACTCACGTTCTTTGTATGAACTATGTTCACAGTTTTGATCATTATTTATTTTTTGAGGACTTAAAATTTCTTTCTCTAGCCCCATCCTGCCCCTCAAGTTTCAGATGTGTATCTCCAACCACCGACTAGGGACCTCCACCCGGATGTCCTACATGCATCTTGAACATGACATGTTCAAAACGGAATTAATCATTGTTTCCCTAAGCCCATACCTTCTCAACTATTCTCTGTCTCAGGTGCTGATTCAGTTCTCTAATCTGTCAGCCAAGTTAGGAATCATCTTTGATTCTTCCTACTCCCTCATGCCACTCATAAGATTTACAGATATTTTTTAAAAAACAGAGTTTCTATTGTCTGCTTCTCTCTTATCACTGCGTCTCTGTCTGGGTTTGGGTGAGCCTTTATCATCTCTCACCTGGCTTTTTAAAAAGTCTACTTTCTCTCCCTGATTTAGTCCTTTTCAAATCTTTCCTCTTCACAGTTATCAGATTTACCTATTCGAAGTAAAGATATGACCAATTCATTTCTCACCAAAACCTTTCATTGACTCTCCATCACCTATAGGAAAAAGTCTAAACTCTTATCATGATCTGGCCATGAACTTTTCCCAGTCCCCTTTATAACCAATGTTCTACAATATACAGAATTGCTTGTGGTTTCCTGAGAACAGCAGGCTATTTCAAAGTTACTTTGGTTCATGCTGTCTTAAGGGGTGTGAATGATTCCTTCTGCTATTACTTTATCACCTTTACTAGAGCACACACATCCTTTAATGATAAACTAGGATAATTTATAAGAAGAGGGTTACTCAATCTTCAGAGTGGATTAGGTACCTCTTCTTGGTGGTACTACAATACTCTATTTATATCTCCCTCTCTTTTTTTAGGTCTTTATGGAATTTGTTACAATATTGATTCTGTTTTATGTTTTGGTTTTTTTGCCCCAAGGCATGTGGGATCCCCAACCAGGGATCTAACCTGCACTCCCTGAAATAGAAGGTGAAGTCTTAACAAATGGACTACCAGGGAATTCTCTATTATCTCTTTAACGTACAGTTTCATAACATGGGCTTTTATGCCTGGCTCTCTGACTACAACATGTTGATGATAGAAAGTATCATGTTTATTTTTGCATTACCACTGCTTAGCTCAAGAACTGGACTCATCTAAATGATTAAGATAAAGAATGAACAAGTCAAGGCAATTGGAACATAGTATAGGGGAAAGACAGAAGAATATTTAAGAGATAAATAAGATTTGGTAACTAGCTAGTTGGAAGTTGTTAGGGGGCTGAAGAAAGATAAGGAGGAATCAAGGATGGCCATAGCTTGTAAATGACAGTGGATAAATACAGGAATACAAGAGAAGAAGAAAGCCTCCAGGGAAGATTAATTCTAAATTTGGAAACATGTCAAGTTTGAGATGCTCATGGGAATTCTACAAAATATTTTCCTACTTTATTGATAGCAGTGAGTACAGAGCTTACACAAACACTCAAAATTTGTTGAATTAGATTTCCATTACTGATTTGTTAAAAGTAACCATGATGATAGTTAAATTCTTGGATCTACTGTATAAGATAATTATATTTGAATCAGTTATTTTTTCTTGAAAAGTCAGTATTTCAGATTTTTAGCTAGATGAATTTAAAGATGTTGTTCTTCATTGTGCTCATGTTAAACTTTGAAAGTTTGAAGGAAAAAGAGAAAAACTTCAGGTCCAAAATACAGAAGGAAAACCTTTCTAGGTCAGATAAGCTTTTGTTAATTAAGATTAAATAATAATAGGATATCATCTCTGTCCCAGAACTGAAAACCTCTTCCCAAGGTGCTAGAACCAAAGGAAACCTGTTGATGTTAGAGCTGGGCAGTGATGCTGGAGTGTTTGGGTATTTTGTTTTGTTTTGGGTTTGACTGATTCAAAAGATAGAGCTACATCTGCCAGAAAAGACAGACATCACAGAAAGTCTGTACAACTGGTTAGACTAACTAATAATCACATAGCAACTGGTTGTGGATTTGCCCCTTCTGCAGCCAGGTGAGGGCTGGTAATAGTTTTGCATCCTTTCCAGGTTTTAGCTCACTCACAGTTGATGTTTGCCACATAACTAAAGGCACCATCCAAAACCACTCTTGGGCAAGAGCTACCTGGATCCTGTTTGTTGTCCTGTATAAACACTGGGAAAACAAAATTCCATTTCTACCCATGAAGAGAAACACCTGCTTTTCTAATCAGCAGGAACATTTTAGTCAAAATTGATGCATACCAGTTGGGAAATTGTTTATAGATTCATGATGGTAACACACCCTCTCTTGCTGCTTTGACAGATGAAAGAGACACCCCGAGACCTTTAATCTCACCTATGGCGACAGGGGCTCATTGGAGCAGGTTTGTTATGTCTATGATAGAATTCTCACCACAAATCAAAGAGAACACACCAAGATCTTACACTGATGATTACAGCAATCCTTCTCAGGTATCTGTGAATCTATAGTGGGAATGGTTTCATTGAACACCAAAAGATACAAGGCTCCCAAACTCAGTTTTTTTTTGCTCCAATACTGCAGATCTTAATGATTGCTTTTACTGTGCGACAAATTCCTCTGCCAGTTCCTGAGTCGAGCACAGAGGAAAATGTGGTTGTTATTAACGAATTTCTGCCCTTTAATGTTTTGTATGAGACCAATAATCTTCATTTTCCCAGCTTGCTACATTAATCATCAAGCCATCCTTTTTTGCAAAATGCTTTAGATATTCTTGGTTGTTTATAGTAGGCTAACAGTGATTTAAGATGTTGGGTGACAGTTTAGAAAGCTTATAAAACACTCAGTGTTAGCACTGGAGACTTCCTGAGGTACAAGTGGTACAAATTGTTCAAGAGTTAAGCAACAATTAGGCCTCTGTGATGAATGACTTTAGAGACTTTGTGATGAAGGGAGTCAGTTGAGAAAGATGATCTTATCAGTTCTATGTTGTAACTGGAAAGGCAAAGGCTCCCACAAATATTTCAGCTCCAACATGAAAACATCAAAATGGGTAACACTGCTCCAGAATCAACAGAGAATATTTGGGTGATATGTATATACCTTGTCATCAAGATGGCACACATTAGAAATAAGGATTAATAAAAAATGATTTGTATATAATAATTGTACACAAAAATTATAAAATCAGATGGGTGAAGTAATTTTCCCTGACATACTTAACTCATGATTATGAAAATTAAGAATTTTTAATAAGTAATATTTATAAGCCAATATTCTAGTTCTGATGACTCAAAGAGCTTTACTGTAGTTTGCAAATTCCATGACTTTCTCTGTCAACTGGTTGATCCTGTGGCAGAAGATATATATAATGCAATCATGTGGGAAAGGCATCTTCTGTTTTTATTATTTATTTATTGGCCACACCATGTGGCTTGTGGGATTTTAGTTCCCAACCAGCGATTGAACCTGGGCCTTTGGCAGTGAGAAGGTAGAGCCTTAACCACTGGACCGTGGGGGAATTCCTGCATCTTCTGGTTTTTAATTGGAGCCATGTGAGAAATCACTGGAAGATTTCTCTTTTTAGACTTCCAGAGCACTGAAGCTGAAAAAAAGAAAAACAGATACCCTCCCCCAAAACACTAACTGAAGACACATTATGTAAAAATAAATAAATAAACCTTTTCTAAATGAGGGAAAAAACCCAATCTGTATGTCGTCTTTCAAAGTCCCCAGTTTTTGTGGGTTGACAACCTTTGGCTTGCTTTTGCAGCCAACTCTGATACGGGGCTGGCTCAGCTGCAAGTTCCCTGTTTCTTCCTCTTTCAAGCTGTCTGCTCTTGTGTTTCTCAGTCTTGACCTCTTGCAAACAGGATAGGCCCCAGAAGGATATTTTCTTATGGAAGAAGTAAGTAAATACACAGTATCCTACAGCTTAAAATCTGTTCTGCAATGGCATGGTCGAGCTTCAAGTTGCTAAAATCTAAACTTGAAATGCCATGCTTTCTATTGTTGGTGCGGCCTCTCGCCTCTCTGAGATGCAGTTCTATATACCACACAAAAGTGTAACATGATTCCATTAGCAGAATGTACAGAAGAACAAATGCAGAGTCAATAACTTTTGGATATTCATAAAAATCTGAGTATCAAGATGGATTACAGCAGTCACCTTAGGGCTGAAAAAGAAGATCAGAAGAAACCTTTAGGGTTGTCATCTCACTCATGACTGCACTCTGGTTTACAAAGGGACACAAGAAAGAACAACTAAATCAGTATCTGAGAGGATGATCAACCAAGACAATCTCCATTGCAGTTTCCGCTGACGCTCCTGAGATCTAGAGACAACAGGAGCCAAGTAAGCTCATCATCGAAAGCAATGTAGTGGTCATGTGTGCAAAACTTGCCAAAATGTGGATAAAATTCAGCTCAGCAAACCCTTGTCTGATTAAGAGCTGGGCAAATGAGAATAATGAAGAGAAAGAGTTTCTATGAAGGACATTCTTAAACTTTGTGATCTTTCTCCATCTTGAGTGGCTGCTTCATTCCTGCTTTAAGCTAAGTGAGACGGGACTTCAACACACCAACTTTGAGAGGTAGACATGTGTCCTCTGGGGACTGGGAGCATGAGAACTGGTATGAGACATGATGCTATAGATCAGCTTTGAAGTGGCAGAGAGTGAGACAGCAAGAGTGAGAGTGAGAGCTAGAGAGAGAAAGAGAGGAACAAAAGGCAGGGCTGCACTGGGAGCTCACAGTCTGGCAACAGCACAGCAAGGATGAATGAGGGTTTCTTGTGGACAATACGGGGGCAACTGAGTGTAGCAAGCCCAGGGTTATGCTGTATATTTTCCTAGAGGCTGCCTGGAGAAGCAATGTGGCCCGCAAACAGGAAGATGGACAATTGGAAGTCAAGGGGCTAAGGAAGGAATACAGCTGTAAGGGAAGTATTCCTCGGTCAAAGAAGCTATTATCAGAGGGCCCAGTAGGGGTGTCTTCAAGGAAGCCCACAAGAGCACTCTAGACAGAAAGAATTAGCATGCTATACCCAGAAAGTACATTCATGGATTAGGCTTATGCCCCTCAAGTAAGCCTTTTGTTGCTCTTAACATCGCCCTAACCTGACCCAAGGGCTTATTCAGTGGCTCAGCAGTAAAGAATCTGCCTGCACGTGAGGGTGGGATGTTTTGAAAGAACAGCATGTATATTATCTATGGTGAAACGGACCACCAGCCCAGGTGGGATACATGAGTCAGGTGCTCGGGCCTGGTGCACTGGGAGGACCCTGAGGAGTCGGGTGGGGAGGGAGGTGGGAGGGGGGATCGGGATGGGGAATACATGTAACTATATGGCTGATTCATGTCAATGTATGACAAAACCCACTGAAATGTTGTAAAGTGATTGGCCTCCAACTAATAAAATAATATTAAAAAAAAAAAAAAAAAGAATCTGCCTGCAATGTAGGACACCTGGGTTGGATTCCCGGGTCAGGAAGATCCCCTGGAGGAGAACATGGCAACCCACTCCATTATTCTTGCCTGGAGAATCCCAAGAACAGAGGAACCTGGTGGGCTACAGTCCATAGGTTCACAAAGAGTTGGACACAACTGAAGTGACTTAGCATGCATGTTTGCATGCAGGCATACAACCTGACCCAATGGAGAAAGGGATGGAAGAAGAGAGGCAAAGCATGATGTAGAAATAGGAAAGAAGCCTCCTGTACCCTCTCTCTTACTTTCGGCTTTTGAGACTGAGGTGAGGCTGAGCTAGGGGAAAGAAATCACTTCATGTGGTTATAACACAGGTCTGGGCAATTTTAGTACTGAAGTGAGAGTCTTCTTATGCCTGAATGTGACTGAAGTCCTATTATTATCCAAAAGTGGCATTAAAATTATGAGAGCAACTAGAGTTTACACAAGGGTAGGGAGGAAATAATGCACAGAGTTTGAAAGAATGGGATGGGGGAGCAAGGAAGAAAAAATATTTTCTGCTAACATTTTATCAGCTAAGACTATTTAATCACTAGCTACAAATAAAATCAATTTACCATGAGGAACAAAAAACTTTTCAAAACACAGGCTCTTCTGTTAATGCATTGGATAAACCAATGGAGGAAGGTAATCTATCCATTGGCAATTAAATTGCCTTGTTTTCAATCTGTCTCCATTAAAGACATCTCCCACTTTCTGTGGACAGAATTTCTGATGGGAAGGCTCAGAGTCGACTAGAAAAGGCAAGTGTTCTCCATCTTCCTGCTTATGTTGGCCAGTGATTCTAGTCGTCAGGTGTCTACATAAACACAATTACTCAACACTTCATTTTGTAGAGCCTCGAGTTGTGACTACTATTTGATTTGGCTGAGTGATGATGAATACATTATTTAATCTCCTCCGGACATAGTTTCTTTGATGCAAAATAAGATTGACGATGCAAAATAAGATTGACGATGCAATTAAAGATGCAATGAGAAATTTTAAAAAGTCAAAAGCTACAAAAATCAGAGAGCCAGCATAAATACCTCATGGAAATGACACCCGCACGTCCCCTGCAAAAACTCTTTGTGTCGCCCCATGGTTATAGAGAATGTGTCAACCACTTCATAGCCATATTTTTTAGCAGCTTCCAGGATAATCAAATTTTTTTTCCATAAATTCTGAACTTCACTCTGTATTGGAAAAGAGAAAAGAGAATTTTTATTAAAAGGACTGTTTTATGATTTAATAGCTCAAGTTGAAACCACGTAAAAGTCATCTTTTTTACAGATTGATCTTATTATAAGACAAAGAATGAATTTCTTTAAGATGTGTTCTAATTTTTTCAAAATATAAATATTTGTGCATATATAAAACAGCAATACATCAATGTCTATAGTGGCACAGTTAAGAACTTTTTCTTCTATGAAAAGTGGTTAGATTTATTGTCCACAGAGATCCACTGAAGTATCTAAAATTCTCAATTTAAAAACTCAGACTTGAAAATAACAAATTCTATGTCTATTTATTTGAATTTTGCATTGGAATATTAATTAGTATCTGTTTTGTGCTCAGCTTTGTGCTGAAGGACAGGTATACAATGGCAAATAAACCACAGTGTCTATTCTTAAGACAGGGCATTCAAACAGGAGAAAACAAATATGTAAATATTTATTGAGTCCTTTATTGGAGGGAAATATACCAGACTCTGGGCTTAGCTGATGGCTCAGTGGTAAAGAATCCGCCTGTAGTGTGGGAGATGCCGGAGACGTGGGTTCGATCCCAGGGTCAGGAAGATCCCCTAGAGGAGGGCATGGCAACCCACTCCAGGATTCTTGCTCAGAGAATCCCATGGACAGAGGAGCCTGGCAGTCTACAGTCCAAAGGGTCACAAAACAACCGAGCTCCTGCACACAAGCCAGACTCTGGCTTGGGAGAGAAAATGGAACAGCTCTGCGGGGGCATGGCAGATTTCAAGAGGGCTTCCTGAGCAAAATGAGGTTTGCTCTTGGCTTCTGGGAGCCCCAGAAGTGAGTGAAGTCTCCATCTGCTGCTTCTGTTAAGTCATATTCCTCCCTCCCTCCCCAACCATGCTCAAGGCATTGATGGAGATCAGCAGAGGTTCTAGTTTAGGTCCACTGTTGAGAAGAGGGACTCCTCCACTAAGTATAACGGCTTCAGGATTTCTCATCGGCTTGACCAGGGCTTTCTCAGACTTACCTGTAGTCTGAGACTCTTGCTACCTAATCCACCCTTCTTCCACTCCCTTCGTATCAGACACATTACAGCCAAACATGGTTCCCAGTACATAGTGGACACTCAAGAAATATTTGGTGTTAAGACTGAGTGATATGCATTGGGTGGTGTGGTCTGAAACTCTTCCCACCTACTCCTGCCCCTTCCCTTTTATTCTTCTTAGATGTTCTTTCCAACAAATCCCCTTATCTGGTTGATCCTGTCCTGGTGTCTGTCTCTTTGAGAACCCATACTGCCACAGGGAGGGAATTGTACTCCCTCTTCCTTTTCTAAAGATCAAAAAAAATTTTTTTTATTTTCAAGGTAAAAAAGCAAATAATTATTTGCATTTGTTAATCCAACTACAAGATAAAAGAAGCAGTACAAAGGTGTCTAATTTTCTGTCTTTTCTGTGCTTGCACACCTATTTCGGTGACATTCAAAGAAAAGTGTTTCTCCCCAAATGAATGTAGGGAATAGAGAAGGATCATAAAGGAGAAATCTGGAGGAAAAGAAACAGATGGGAAACAGTCTGTGTCATTACCTGAAAAATACTGCTCAAGGTGCTCAATAATGTTTGTGAAGTTTTTTCTTGTCTGGTTACAAGTACCCTCTCAGCCTTAAGGTGCCCAGTTATAAAAAGTAGAAGATACTTTGAAGTAAGTGGTTTCTAGAGAAAGGTTAGTTCTCTGAGAAAGAGATTCTGAGCCAGAAACTGGCATGCAGGGGGCCAGCAGGAGGTCCCCTCCCTCCTTGGGATCAACACCTCCAAGGGAGTGAGGGGAGACAAACTGGGTAGAGACAGAAGTTGAGCTGCAATATTGCTGCAACACAGGCTTTTGCTGATCCCACCAGAAGTTCTAGAGCTGGGAAAGCATTTCTGAGATGGTCCAGATTTATAAAAGGGGGCTGAGTCTTGATTGAGGCTCTGCCCAAAAGAAAGAGAGGCTTTCTGAGAGCCTCCTCTGTGCTGAGATTTGTGGTTTGCATTTGGGGACCAGAATGAGCAGTGCAGACCTCCCTCCCCTACCCCGTCCTTGCTCCCACTAAGATTAGACTAGAAGGGCGGGGGCCAGACAACGAAGCACGGGATCTGCTGAGGGACACAGACAAGGACATCAGACAGTTACAGGAGCTCATGGCAGGAACAGCCTATTGAGTCCAGGGTCTTCCCAGTCCAGAAGTCCTCAGTTAGGTTTTCTCAGAGGAAACTGTACTTAAACTAACACTGGAAGGGCGAACAAAAGTTCCCCTTGGCGGTGGAGAGTGGGCTCCAAGAAGAGGGAACAGTAGCTTTAAAGATCTGGGGGTGACTGAGAGCTAGGCGTGCTTGAGGAGCCAAAACACTCAGTAGTGGAGTGAGTGCATGTGTGTGTGTGCACGTGTGTGTGTATACATGTGAGTACACATGGGTGCATATACACTGGATGCAAGGACTAAGTCTATCTAGGAAGGTGAAGGCCACATCTTGAATGGGCACGATGAGGACGATGAACGCCAGCGTCTGATGACGAGTTCAGTTTTCTTTTCTGCCTCCACTTACCACCATAATTTTCTCTTTTGTTTTATCATTTCCCCTCCTCTTCTTCCTTCCTTTCATTTTCACCAAGTCTGCAAAACTGATGAGCACCATCGAAGCCCTGATGGCAGGCACCATGGTTCATGGTATCTGGCATACGGTAAGTGCCAAAGATCTGTTTGCTGAGATGAGTTCATTCTAAATCTACCTGGAGGCATCATAGGTCCTCCAGTTCCGGGTGAGAGGCCGGAACAATCAAGGAAGCAAAGTGGAGCTACCAGAGTCCTCAAGTAGGAACTGCAAACATGACCTGCAGACCTCAAATAACATTAAAGGAGATTCAACTCATAACCCATAGAAGAAATGATCAAAAGACCCCTCTTCTAATCCCTGACTGTCTCAAACCCTTCAGCTACCCCAGATGCCAATTGTCTCAACTCACTTTACATGACCTTAACCCCACCTGACTTCAAGAAGCTGAATTTGGTGGTTTTACTTCGACCACTTTCTACTATTTCTCATACTTTTGCATCACAGATCTGGTGGCCAGGAAAGTAAAGTTTTGAGAAAGGAGAGGGGGATTCTGTGATGTGTGCTGGAGAAAGCTAGGAGCACTTGTAATTGACACAAAAATAAATCTCACTTGGTTGACGCAGTCAATGGACAGCTTCCTGTCTCCCCAATTCCCAGTGCTTCCTGAGCTCCCCCTGAGCAACTGCACACAATCCAGGCTGCCTGTGAGCTCTCCTAGCTGAGCGAGAGCAGCTGGTTCTCTTACCTACAGATGGTGTCTTTCTTTAATGAGACTTGTACTTAGTGTTGAGACTACCGATTTACTGTCTTCTATGAGAACTGATCAGAGGCCTCGACTCCTTTCATTTATAAACATCCAACCTGAGGCAAAATGAATGATACTACTTCAAAGACGAATTCTGAAAGCAATCGGTCAGAAATCCTCTTCCCCAAAGCCACTGTTTTCTAAATTACTCACTGATACTGATAATTTCGTATGTGATTTTAGCAGGAGTCTTTACAGTGTCTGAAACATGAATGAGGGAAGAGGATATTTACAACATAAGCCCTCTCATCTAACCTTCAGGTTTTTACTTTTTCAAACTCTGGTCCAACCTTCTTCTTTATGAATCCAAAGCATTATTTATGGGCTGGTGTCCCCTTATGTTTCCCTTATGGGATACAATGGAAACAGTAAGAGACTTTATTTTGGGGGGCTCCAGATTCACTGCAGATGGTGACTGCAGCCATGAAATCAAAAGACGCTTACTCCTTGGAAGAAAAGTTATGACCAATCTAGACAGCATATTAAAAAGCAGAGACATTACTTTGCCAACAAAGGTCCATCTAGTCAAAGCCAAGGTTTATCCAGTAGTCATGTACGGATATGAGAGTTGGACTATAAAGAAAGTTGAGTGCAGAAGAATTGATGCTTTTGAACTATGGTGTTGGAGAAGACTCTTGAGTGTCCCTTGGACTGCAAGGAGATCCAACCAGTCCATATTAAAGGAAATCAGTCCTGAATATTCATTGGAAGGACTGATGCTGAAGCTGAAACTCCAATACTTTGGCCACCTGATGCGAAGCTGACTCATTTGAAAAATCCCTGATGTTGGGAAAGATTGAAGGCGGGAGGAGAAGGGGACAACAGAGGATGAGATGGTTGGATGGCATCACTGACATGGTGGACATGAGTTTGAGTAGGCTCCAGGAGTTGGTGATGGACAGGGAAGCCTGGCGTGCTGCAGTCCATGGGGTCACAAGGAGTCGGACACAACTGAGTGACTGAGCTGAACTGTCCCCTTATTTCCAGGAATCATTATAACTGATTTGAAATCATAATCCTTAAGTGTACCATCTCCTTTTAATTTTATGAAAGTTGTTGAAGGTTATACAGTGCCTTTAGGGTCCTTTTTCAGGCACCAGCAAGGATCCTTAGAGGAACCATGAAGTTCACACAGCCTGGAAAATATGGATTTACCTGTGTTAAGAAGTGTACTCCATCCACTGGCAAATGAAATCCAATTCCCAATGTTTTGATGATCACAAGGATATTGAGTAAGTTTTCCCTGTGAAATAAGCAGATCTTAAGTCATAAACTCTGATGACATTTCTAGATGTCCGTATTTACACAAGCAAGTGGAGCGGAATTCCTTTAGAATGTGATAATTGCCATGTAGGACTAAATTCTCATTTTGTAGATTTGATGTACCTTAGTGCTTTTGTGTGTGTGTGTGTGTGTGTTTGTGGATAGAGTTTTATATGTCAGTGGGCATGTTTTGGTTTGTAGCAAATGGAGACTTGGATGCTGAAGAGCCATGTTGCAATTGGATACAAAAGTATTTTTGAAACATTTCAAACTAGACTTGAACTGCTGGATTCTAAATTACAAGTTATTCCTTATATAAAATCTTGATAAAATTCACTCACATCAAGAGTAAATTTTTTTTATTTAGAATACAAATGACAATTATTGTTGCAGGAATTTACCTCTTTAAAACCTTGTCAATAATTTGCAGATGATTGGAATTAAGCCACTGAACACCACCAACAACCAATACAGTCTGACTGGTATTCTCCAGGGGACCTGATCTGAAATCCAGAAAGAAAAACAACACGTGTTGCCTTGAAACAGATGGTAAACATTTTAACAGCACTGCCTCACATTTCATTGAACCCTAGCTGGCATCCTGATCACAAGACCTCCTTATCATTTCTACCTCGTTGTCAGCCATATTATTAATATTTGGTATTTAAACTTTTCAGCACATCTGATACACAGCAAACAATCATGACTATTAGTAAAACATCGGTAAATTGTGGTATGGTTTCGTTCAAAACTTCTCCATTGTACCTTTGCAAGAGATGTTCAAGGGCTTTTTCAAATGTTGGTCTCAATGAAGGGCTCATCCAAAACTGGGGATAGTAGGAATAACTGATCAAGGTCTTCCCTCCATTGACATTGTGGTAGAATTTAGTGCCATGCACCTTCTGCCATTCCTTCAGGGTTTCATTCAATCTTTCAATCAAATAGTACATTATCCCTCTGTTGGTTGAATCTCCAATGAAAAGAATCTACAAGTTAAAAAAAATTTTGCTTTCAAATCTGACGTGTACAAGATATAGAAGACAATATAAAATAAGTAACCTGATGAAAACAGAGACATACATCCAATTGCAGGACAGCCCTTTAAACTCTTAAAAAGGACATTAATTCTTCTCTCCCAAACCTGTTCATTTTCCCTTTCCATATTCCTAGTAATGACATCATCCACTGACCCACTAACTCATGTTTAAAGCTCTTTGCTTTCTTTATGCTATCTTTAATTTCTCTATCCCTCTTAGGCACTTCACTTTCTCACCTAATCAGCTTAAAGTGTTATTGATTCAAATAGGCATGAAGTATTCTAGCGCTGTAAGAATACTTAGAGATGTTCCAATCTCTTGATTTTGTAGATGAGAAAACTGGGAATCCACAGAGGTTAGCTAGCTCAATAGAGGTCATGCTACTACTTGAGAAAAGAGCCACAGAACTAGAATTTGATTTTCTGAAAAGCAGTCTGTGTTCCAGGGTGCATGTCCCAGGACCATTTGCCATGGAAGCCTCTCATCTATCACCTCCTTTAAATTCCATAAGCACAGTCCTGCTTGAGTTGTTAACTACTTGCCTAATAGATCTTCTTGTAACATGTGTGTAAGTCACCCAGTCATGTCCAACTCTGCCACACCATGGTCTGTAGCCTGCCAGGCTCCTCTGTCCATGGAATTGTCCAGGCAAGAATACTGGAGTGGGTTGCTGTTTCCTTCTCCAGGGAATCTTCCTGACCCAGGGATCAAACCCGGGTATCCTGCAATGCAGGCAGATTCTTCTTCCTTGGCTCACCACCAGGGAAGCCCTCTTGCACCATAGCTGCCCCCTAATTCATTCTCCACACAGTAATACTGGGATAAATTTCCAAATGTCTCATCTCCCTTTCATGCTCAAAAACCTTATCAGCTCTCCATGTACTGTGGAGTCAGGTTTTAACTCTGAGGTTCAGTTAACATTTACTGAATTTTTATTGCATATCGACTTTTGCTAAGTGGAGATTTCACACTGAGTACTCACTTTTAATCTCCATAATCATGAGATATGAGTCATTATCTCTGTTTCACAAATGAGGTATTTGAGGCTCAGGGAGATTGAGGTTATAAATCTAGTAAATGGGGAACACAGGACTCAAATCCAAGTCCTTGATCTCCAAGTGCAGGGTCAATGGCCCTATCCTCTCAACACTTTCTTTCAAGTAAGCAGGTCAGATTTCTACTTTTTAACTGAACATGATTTGCAGTCAACAACATCTGTTTTTCCTTGTGCTAGTCCATCTGCCTAGAAAGCCCTGCCCTCTGCAACCTAGTCTGTATAAATGCTACACAACCTCCAGACTTAACACAGACGTCTCTCCCAGAGGGTCTTGTCCAATGCCCCAGTCAGAATGACCTTTCTGTCCTCTGTGACTTCATTATAATTTTCAATTCCATTACTGATTTTATCAAAGACTACATGAAATTACAGCTATTTGTGACTGTATCTTTTTTTTTTTTTTTATATCATATCAATAAGTATTTAAGGCCAGAGTCAAGATTAATTTCTAAATTCTGATTTCCCCCATAGTACTATGCATGCATTTTAAAAATATTTATTGAACTAAAATTCAAAGGGACTTTTGTTAGAGACAATTCCTTTAATGTCTCTGGATAAGGTTTAATTCCTTCTTCAGCTCTTTACTCTTCTGTTGAGATTTCCCTTTGCATTGTGTGCTGCATGCTAAGTTGCTTCAGTCATGTCCAACTCTTTGTGACCCCATGGACCGTAACCCGCCAGGCTCCTCTGTCTATGGGATTCTTCAGGCAAGAATACCAGAGTGGGTTGCTGTGCCCCCCTCCAGAGGATCTTCCTGACCCAAGGATTGAACCCACATCTTTTATGTCTCCTGAATTGACAGGCAGGTTCTTTACCACCAGCGCAACCTGGGAAGTCCCCCTTTGCAATAGTCATGAACATATTTTCTTCTGATTTTAAAGTGGTCACACTGCCATCACTTGTCAGGCAGTACTGCATTCACCCATCCATAATGAATTTAGTGAGACTCTGCAAAGGTTTATTCTTTCATGGTAAGTGTATTCAACAGTAGTGTGAAGAAATCCAGAAGGCATTCTCTTTCAGAATTTCCCTTCCAATCACTATTACAATAAGCATCGCCAAGCTCAACAGAGTGACCTAAGATGTCAAGGTCCCAGTCACTGATCCTCTAGGTCAAGTTCCATCTGGAGTGTCAACATCCCAGTATAAGAAAAATACTCTGTGAAATCACTTGAAATTCTCCTTACTGGATTTGACCTGTAAATATTTGTTTGTTTTTCTGGTCCAGAATTCTGATTTTTAAAAGGGAACTCTCTTCATTTCAGAGACTAGTAAAGACCCAACTTCATTTGTGTTGTTAATAGTTTGCTAAGGCTGTCATAACAAAGCAACACAGACTGGGTAGCTTAAATAACCGATATTTATTTTCTCATGATTCTTGCCTAGTAGTCCAAGATCAAAGTATCTGCATGGTTGGTTTCTTCTGAGGACGTCTCTGCTTGACTTGTAGATGGTTGTCTTCTGTGTCCACATATGGTCTTCTGTGTATGTCTGTGTCTTAATCTCCTCTACTTATAAGGACACTAGTCATATTGGAATAGGGCCCAGCACAATGACCTTATTTTTGCTGGTCAGTCTCTCAGTCATGTTTGACTCTTTGTGACCCCATGGACTGTAGCCCCACAGGCTCCTCAGTCCATGGGATTCTCCAGGCAAGAGTGAGTTGTCATTTCTTCCTCCAGGGGATCTTCCTAACCCAGGGATCAAACCAGGTCTCTTGCATTGCAGGCAAATTCTTTACCATTGAGCCACCAGGAAAGCCCCCATTTTTCCTTAATTACCCCTTTGGAGGCCCTGTCTCCAAATACAGTCACATTCTGAAGTACTGAGAGCTAGGACTTCAAAACATGAATCTGATTGGGTAGAAACACAATTCAGCTCTCAATACCAGTAAGAGACCTTGGCAAGCCAGTTGAGCTAAATTTCCACTACAGATTTTTCTTACAGATTCTCTCCATCTCAGTATCAAGATGCAGTCCCTCCTAGTGTTATCTCTGGGGAGCCAGTAAGATCACTGGGCGTCTGTGCTGTGGGCTACAGAAGCTAAAGGAAATCCAAGTAGCTGCCTATTCCTAAGAGAAAACATATTTTCTAAATGTCCAGGCTTTTCTGTGGAGTTGTAGGAAGATGCAGCCCACCAATGAATGACAGAGGCAAAGAATCTGTTTTTCAGAATTCTTAGATACTGTTAT
This sequence comes from Muntiacus reevesi, assembly GCF_963930625.1. NCBI lineage: Eukaryota > Metazoa > Chordata > Mammalia > Artiodactyla > Cervidae > Muntiacus > Muntiacus reevesi. The sequence continues at coordinate 81,250,247 of NC_089254.1, read as the reverse complement.
TTATTAACCAGATGATCTTAGACAAATTATGTGACTTCTTCGTGGGTTCATTTCCTTCTGTGTAAATTGGGGAAAATAATGGCAACACCATAGAAGACTTGAATGAGCTTTTAAATACTTATTTCTGGCACCCAGCACACAAGAAGTAAGAGCCAGCATGAGGCACAGGAGAGGCAAGATGCGTTTTGGAATGCTTCTCAAGTGCCCTGCAGTGCACCGCTTGCTTGCTGTTCAGTTGCTAAGTCGTGTCCAGCTCTTTGTGACCCCACGGATTGCAGCATGCCAGGCTTCCCCGTCCTTCACTATCTCCCAGAATTGGCTCTAACTCATGTCCTTTGAGTTGGTGCACTTCTAGGCACTTTATTTATTTATTTATTTTTTATTAGTTGGAGGCTAATTACTTCACAACATTTCAGTGGGTTTTGTCATACACTGATATGAATCAGCCATAGAGTTACACATATTCCCCATCCCGATCCCCCCTCCCACCTAGGCACTTTATTTTTATATGACACCAACTTAGTGCCCTCAATTTGCTTTGTTTTAATAGGAAATAGCTCGTATGATTTTTTTCTTATAAGCATTCTGTAACTATCTTGGATTTCTCATTGATCCAAGATTTAGGAGAGGGAGCTTCAGTTTCTAAGTGGGTGCATTTCTGTATTGTTTTGTGTTACTGTAGTGTACTTGGCTGCTAATTGTTGGTTTTATGTAATATGTACTCTGGGATCAGTTGGCATGTGAGATCTTAGTTCCCCGACTGGGATCGAACCTGTGCTTCCTGTAGTGGAAGTACAGAGTCTTAAGCATGGGGCTGCCAAGGAAGTCCCTAGGCACTTTAAATTCATTAGCTATTTCAAAGAAAAAGTCAGTGAAGATAGGAAGTGTCTAAATCACAGCATCCTCTCTCTTGTCCTACTAACCCTGTTACAGACTCTCAACAGGGCTCGGAGGTTGCTGGTGAAGCACATTCTGAATCAAGCAGACTGACAACCTCTGAACAGTCCCTCATGTCTCCACTGCTCATCAGGAACTAACAAGCTCCAGGGAGAAGGAAGGGGCCTCTGCAAAATACCACCACCATCTGCAAAACAAATTCTCCTAAACTGCAAACAGCGAGATAGCATTTTTTGAAACTAGTAGACACAGCTCTGACATAGAAGACTATGTTCTATCCCAGTGCCTTTCTATTCATGAAAGATAGAAATGACAAATTATAACTAAGATGTAAATGCACTTGTGAATTTAAGATTGCTGGTTCTGTAGAGGAAGCCATTTTGGGAAGAGGTTAATTGGTATTCCTAACTAAAATATTTCTAACTTCAAAATATCAGCTTTTAAAATGCACACAATTAGAAAATAATACCAGGAATAAGAGTGGTTCTTTTCAGCCACATGATTCATATTTGGTCTTTAGATCATTCAACTTGGTGAATTTTTAAAAGGAAATGAGTAGCTTATTTGTTTTCAACTTCCACTGTAAAGGGTCTAAATTATGATAACATATATGTATAACTAGCCACACAATTTGTAAAAAAACTCTTCTTTCCTGTGAAAATTACTGCCTATACTAGCATGCACAGGTGTTGGCTGGCAGTGCAATCAAAGAAGAAAAAGTACAATTAACCAATATGAAATTATAAAAATAATCAGTTAGCAATAAAATATTAAAATAACTGTTTCTTCTCCCTACCAATTTTTTTTTAAAGCTCCAATGATATTAAGCACCACAGGGAGAAGTTTTTTCTTTCTTTTTTTTAACTGTTGAATTTCAAGTGTCCAGAATAGGGCCTAGAGTAAAAATCAACCTTATATATTGGCTTCTTATGTGAATTAAAAAATCAGTCAGCAATAAGGGAAGCAATTAGATTAAATCCTTGTGTTTAAAAGCATTTTGAAAACTCATGCAAATTAATCAGCTTAAGTAAATTTACTTCTACCTCTACAGAACAATGGACTAAGAGGGAAGGATTATGCATTGGCTCAACAAAGCCCATCACAGGAATAACGTTAATAATATTTAGGATTCCAGTAGCAGCTTTATTCCAAAGATTGAATGGCATTTTCTTATGCAGCATCTCTCTTCTGGTCATGGGGTGCAATAGAGAGAGTCTATCACCATCGAGGTGGGCTCTGGAGAGGAGCAGAAACATCTGTGTCTCAATGTGGCATGAGAGGCTGGATCTCAGCTCATCAGCAGGAAACAAAGATGTGTTTAGAAGAGTTTTGCATCTGTTTCTATTCCCCAAACTTGACATGCAGGATGTCATTGAAAAGTATAAGGTCTGCTGTTTTTTCTACTATATTTCATACCGCCATGGACTCTAAGACCTAGAAGCACACCTTGTTCTTAGGCTTCATTAAAGCTTATGCTTATTTTAAAAGTCTTCTTAAAAACCATACAATGGTTTAATTATCTTTATTTTCTTTTCTAAATTTCTCAACATGATATAGTCCCTGCATTAGGTGACATAGGCTAAGTGCTATTAACAAATAAAGCCTTGAATATATAGTGGCCTAAACACTATCGACTTTTACTTCTTCAGGAAAATGGTCCAGGTAGTTCGAGGCAGGGGTATGTGTGGGGGCAGGGAGGTCATTCAGTGTCCCAGGATGAGTAGACCTGGCCTTTCTCAGATACAGTTTCTGAGAACTCACTGGGTGTTGATATCTAGCCGGGGGAGGAGTAAGAGCTGCCAGGTTTCCCATGGGTCCACCCTGAAGGATGGGCCTGTCACTGCTGCTCAGATACCATTGGGTAAAACCCAATCATAAGGTCACACACCTGACTGCAAGGGAGACTGAGAAATGTAGCCAAGCTTTGTGCCAGGAAGCGAAAGAAATGAGTTTGATGAACACCTAGCTAGTCTTTACCACATTCTCTTACATGCTAAGTCTGGGAAAAAATAAAAATCGCTAAATTCAGATTTTCCACCTGTGAATTAGCAAAAGTATGAAGTATATGGAGGGCTTCCTTTGTAGCTCAGTCAGTAAAGGATCTGCCTGCAATGCAGAAGACCCGGGTTCAGTCCCAGGGTCAGGAAGATCCCCTGGAGGAGGAAATGGCAACCTCTTCCAGTATTTTCGCCTGGGAAATTCCATGAACAGAGGAGCCTGGCGGGCTACTGTTCATGGGGTCACAAAACAGACCCAACTAAGTGACTAAGCAACAACATGAAGTATATGAACGGCTAAACTTATCATCCATATGATGCATAAAAGGACTTCTACTCTTAGAGAAATTGGTTCTCTGGGACAAATATAAGCAAGAACAATCATTTATCAGTGAAAATGCAATAAACACTTTCAGAATTTTTGATTAAAATATAAAATAAAGTAATTTTCATCCCGTTTTGTTTCATCATGAATAAAGGAAACTAATGATGATGACACCTACATATGTAAATATTTAACTCCATTACCTCCTTTCTCCAAACTCACCAAAAGTAACAAGGAATAGTTAGCAAAGCAAGTTATAAAGAAATGAAGAGGAGCAATGGGGGCTCACTGTGATAGCTTTCTATAAAGGTCACTTGTTAGGGTCTCAGATTCTTCTGATCTGTTGGAGCTGGGAAAGAAGTGGGTATATGCAGAATCAATAGATGGGAGAGAAAACCTTGATTTAAAATAATTTTCCATCTTTCTTTCTTTCCTCTTGCATAGGTTCTAGCTTCAATATTCACAGAAATGGGGAAATTTCTTCAGAGCCAACAAAGTGCATGCAGATGCCAGCACAGGTCTCAGCCAGTTAATAGGAGCCCACTGGAACCTTCCAAGAGGGGAAATTATATAGGAGCTCCTTGTCCATTAATCCTGACAACACCTACTTACTGAGGAGCTCTCATCATGGTAAACAACGGAAATGAAAGTGAAGTGAGGAGTAGTTTTATTCACTACATCTAGTCCAGGGCCAAGCACGGCCTATACATTTAGAAAGATCCACAGTGACTCCCATGAGCCTCATGGTTGGGCACCACACTCTCATAAGATAACTGCCAAGTGAGGTAGTAGAGGGTGAGTCAGCTCTAACATGAAGCTGAGACTGATCAGATGGCTAATGATATTTAGGGCAGGATGAAAATCAAGCTCTACAAAGCATTTCTCTATGAAATGTAATATGATTGCGATGCATGTCTTTCAATGATGCATTTTGATCAAACTGGCTATACATGACCAACCAAATTGCTCTTTGGGGTTAAGAACAGATGAAAACTGACATAGAGACAAGTCACTCTAAAACACATGAAATTGGGCAAAAATTAAAACAAACAACAATATCACCTAGACATGGATAGTCTAGCTGCTTGGAACAAAAGTACCTATCTGTTTTGCCCTTGCCTCTGTATTGTGGGCTTTATGTGTATGCCATCCTTTCCTGGTAAGAGTCAGGTACACTCCTTTCCTTCTATTCACCTCTTTTTATTGAAACTGACAAGCAACAATGAATTGTGCAACCATAATGGAATTCACATATTAACCAGAACATATTATTATAAGTTGGGCGTACTTCAAATATGTAAACACCTTTAAGTTCAAGACAGTACCTAACGTGCAAACATTGCTTTAAAAATGTAAGTTACATTTCCTGTTTTAACAGCTGAGCTTGAATACTTTCAGTAAATATTGCCTTTTTATATTTTCCTTTCTTAATTGCACTCTTCTGTCAGGTATTTTATTACTGAGTAATAAAATTACTGAGTTTGTCAGCTGAACTATGTTTTCAACTGACAAACAAAATAAAAGCTCATTTACTCAGTTTGGTCAGACTCCTAAGTATTTTCAGTTACAAATTTCATTCTCCTTCTAAACTATTTCTTATGTATTTTGCACTGTGATTACAAAACTATGCTCTGATAAATTTTTATAACTGTTCCATTCAAAATTTACTGAGTAAGAAAGAGGTGTGTATGTATTTAGAAACATTCATCAGAGTACAATTTAACACACAGCTTATACTTTTTCAATGGATTTTGCTTTGACTCAGCACAATGGTACATCATAAAACCTACGCATACTTACAAAAGCCTTCAAGTGAAATAATTCATATTTGAATAAATTTAGAGTTTAAAAGGGGTCTCATATTTACCTGCCCTCCAGACACGAACAAGTATGTCATAGAAACTGATATAAACGCTCTGAGAAGCCTTGAGTCATCTTTTCTCAGAGACCAGCCTCCCGTTCATAGAAGTAAAGGCTAATAACTGAACTATAAAAGTTTGGCCCCCCCTTACACATGGAGTGCAGTGACATTCCTGGTCAAAACTACAGGAAACTTGAACCACCTCTTAAACCCCAATTGATTCGTGTTTTGTTCCTTCTCCACAGGTGGGCCTCCATTTCCAAGTATAGCTTTCCACTCATCAATGTAAAGCAGTAGTAAAATGATGTCAAAGGTCATAATAACAACATAAGGAAATTCAACTGAGAAAAATGAGTGCTTCGAGAATTTAAAGAAAGTAGAACACTATTTGAAGGCCTAACTTTCCAATAAGTCTCAAACAGGCCCAGTCAAATTCTGTCTCCTTTAAATTTGGTTCTTTGGAGAAAGACAACTCAGTTTAATGTATTTCCTTAAAGGTCATCTTGATTGAAACTTAAAATAAAGTTCTGTTTTTTGTAGCACAACGTATATTTGCACTACTATACATGGTGACAGTGACATGTTGGATTCTCACTGTAAAAAGTCTGAATTTTCCATATTAATTGAAAGCCTTCAAATGAGAACGGGCACTACACCATTAGAAATTGCATGTCTAGGTATGTCTCCACTTTTACACAATCCAAGATGCATAAATTGGAGCAAATTGAACATGAGTAACTCAGACTCATCTCCATATCCCCTTCACTTGCTTGGTTCCTGCCCATTATCTGTTTCCTCCATTCTCTGTTCCCTCCAGTAAGAGAAAAATCAAAGGAAGCACAAAACCCGAGTGACATGACCCTCATTACAGGTTCTTTTGAGAAAAATGAAGATATTCTTTTTTTTTTTTCTAGTTCAATTAAACTATTCCAAACTCATGTGATTAACTGGTAGATTGCTTGTAACTATCAACACCACTCTGCCCAGGCACTTTCTCTTTCAGCAAATCTTCAAGACTCTCCCAGTCCAGGTCAGGTGTCAGCCTCTGGGCTTTCTCCAACCTCTGCAATGATTGTGTTATACTGTAAAGATCACATCTCTCTCATTTGTCTTCTCCTACTAGATATCTGGCACCTTGGAGGACCCTGCTGTGCACACCTAGAACAGACTCATAGCTCAACAAAAGCCAGGTAAATGAATAAACAAGGAGACAGCCCACAAGTTAGAAAAAGTGGTCTGGGCTTAACTGTGTTAAGTGATCAGCTGGATTCCACTCTGTGATAACATGTCAGGGAGAACTGAGATTGCGTTTCTGACCTGGGGCAGCAGAGTTACTCCGATGTCCTCAATAATTTAAAAAGTCACTTCATTCCTGATAGCCAGTCAGAGGCACTTACCGCTCCCTGCTGAACTTAGGCATTTGTAAACTGAATTTCTGTATAATATCACTCAAATAATATGTTTCTTTTCTTGAACGTTTGACATGGCAAAAAGTGCCCCCTACCGACCTCCTCCCCAAAAGTTGAGGATTTATAAAAAAATGTTTGTGTTACTTCTTTTTCTGTTTTTGTAACGATATGCTTTAAAATGTACTGGACTGGCCAAAAGGTTCACTTAGATTTTTCTATAACATCTTATGGAACAGTCTATGGTAAAATCCAAATGAAATTTCTGGCCAATCCAACATTTGTCTTTGAAATAGAATGGTAACTATAAAAAGTTCTGGGTAGGATGAGAAATTGCCTCAGTAATGAAAGGAAAGAGTTTCAAGATCACAAGTATATTTACATTTTACTCTGAGAGAATGAGAAATAGATATGCAGGGACAATATTCTGTTATCAAGCCCTAGTCATAAGTGGAGCTTTCTGCAAATAAGTGTTATTTCACAGTCGTAATCGTGAATGTTGACACGACCATCTCTGTGCTGTGTGGTATATGAGTACATAAACCTGTCTGCACATTACCAAATCCTGTGATTCGGAATACAAAAGGTCTTTCTATTTTTGCCTGCTTTTCATCTCCACTACCTCTGCCCAAGTTCTGATGTATACAACTCTTTAAAATAGAGATTTTTGGATTTAAAAAGGTGCTCACTATTGTAAAAATAAAGGTAATACACACATGTATCCCCTGCTTTCCAAAAGTTCAATTTATGCCACTTCTTTTTATGAAAGATCTACGTTAGGATAGGCTTTTTTCCTAAAAGCAAATATCCTCTTTAGGTTTCTTTTGGTGAGCAAAAACAGATACTAACCTAGGAGTTTTAGGAAAGCAAAGAACTGTAAATTGAACTTTCAGAAAATGGGGAGCACTCTTCAGCTTCCTCTATTTCAATTTACCAAAGACTTCATTGGAGAGCTCTACTTGTGGATAGTGGAGGAAACCTGTATGTAAAAAGATATCTTTACACTTGATCAACCAGAATTTAGGCTTCCCAGGTGGTGCATGGGTAAAGAATCTGCATGCCAATGCAGGGGACGCAAGAGACAAGGGTTCAATCCCTGGGTCAAGAAGATCCCCTGGAGAAGGAAATGGCAACACACTCCAATAATCTTGCCTGGAAGATTCCATGGACAAAAGGGCCTCGTGGGCTACAGTCCATGGGGTTGCAAAGAATCAGATATGACTGAGCGCGTGCACACACACACACACACACACACACACACACACACACAAAACCATAATTTACTACGTGAACTGGCGTTGTGGCCATGTGACCTGGGCATTCACATAGGGTCTGTTTATATAGGGTCCTGTACTTGCTTTCTGGCTCTGCTTTTGCCTTCTCAAAATTCGTAATAATTATTGACCACAGGGTCCCGCATTTCTGTTTTGCCCCCAGCTTGGCAGTATATATGGCCAATCCTGTCACCATCCCACTCTTCCTCCACTCCCTTGCACTTACGTAATCACTCTTAAGGCTTGTTGCTTCCAGAAATTTTCTGTATGTAAGCATGGAGGCATTAGGTTTTATGCTGATGGGATTATTCTATACATATTCTTTACTTTCTTTGCCTCCTCAGTGTCGATGATGGAATTTTTCCATTAAGCAGCCTCTGCCTCCCTGGCACCCACACCCATTTCTTTCTCTCCGCAGGCACACTCCATACTGCTTGCAGGATGGTTTTGCTAATTCTGGTTGTGCCCTTCTGATAAAAATGTACAATACTTCCCTGTTGTGTATAGAGTAAATTAGCATTCTGGTAAACAAAACAGATCAGCATACTAATTTACTTGGACCATGGTCCTAGCATTAGGTCCTAGCATTAGGACCATGGTCAGTGTGCTGGTAAATTTGAGTTTCTAAGCTTGCATGTCTGAAGGACACTTCTGGACCCAAACAGTCACTAAGAGAAGCCCTGGCTGGTCTGTGTGGGGATCCCCTGATCTGAACACATGCCTTTATTTTCAGTTTTTGTAACACCATCTCAAACAGGTAAGAAGAAGATCTTCCCTTTTTCCTATCATTACTTTGTAGAATTGCTGATAATTTGCCTTGAAATTAACAAAGACAGCATTGTGGTCTTCATGCTTGTGTCCTCCCGAAATTCACTTGTTTAAACCCTAACCCCATCCCACCCTCAACAGGTGACAGGAGTAGGAGGCGGAGCCTTAGGAGGTAATCAGGTCTGTTATTGTTTAGTTGCTCAGTCATGTCCGACTCTAGGCAACCCTTTGGACTGTAGCCTGCCAGGCTCCTCTATCCGTGGGACTTTTCCAGGCAAGAATACTGCAGTGGGTTGCCATTTCCTCCTCCAGGGGATCTTCCCGACCAGGGATGGAACTCATGTCTTCAGGGTGTCCTGCACTGGCACACAGATTCTTTACCACTGACCCACTGGCAAAGCCCCCATCAGGTTTAGATGGGGCCATGAGGGTGCAGGCTTCATGATGGGATTAGTGTCTTTATAAGAGGAGGAAAGCAGTAGAGCCCTCTGTGTCTCTTGTGTCTTTGGCTCTGGCTCTCTCTACTTAATATGTTACAGTGTCACTCACTCAGTAGTGTCCTCCTCTTTTGCAACTCTATGGACTGTAGCTCACCAGGCTCCTCTGTCCATGGAATTCTTCAGGCAAGAATCCTGGAGTGGTTTGCCATTTCCTTCTCCAGTGGATCTTCCTGACTCCTGATTCAGGGATGGAAACCTACCTGCATTGCAAACTGATTCTTTATCATCTGAGCAAGGCAGCCAACAAAAAGCCAGGAGGCAGAGTCTCACCAGAACCCGACCATGCTGGCACCCTGAGCCTGAGCTTCTCAGCCTCCAGAACTGTGAGCAACAAATGTCTATTTAAGACACTCAGGCTAAGGTAGTTTAAGACAGAGGGAAGAAGGTGTTTCACTTTTTACAGAGTTGATAAATCTACAGCATGGGATTAGATCATAAAGATTCACACATTTTTTTTTTTAAACAGATGAACAAAATAAGCCTGAGAAACAGTATGTCCTGTCTAAAGCCACAGACTTTAGTGATGAATTTTAACATCTACTTTCAGTTTAATATATGGTGACATCTTGGAATCTTCTTGAAAACTCTAAATTCTGAGGTCAGAATGATATTCTGAAAAGGTGTGAAAAAAAAGGTGTGACTTCTGGGCACCCCTGGGGGCTCAGACAGTAAAGAATCTGCGTGCGATGCAAGAGACCCAGGTTCAGTCCCTGGGTTGGGAAGATGTCCTGGAGAAGAAAATGGCAACCCACTTCAGTATTCTTGCCTGTAAAAGTCCATGGGCGGAGGAGTTTGGTGGGCTACAGTCCATGGAGTCACAAAGAGTCAGACACGACTGAGCGACTAACACTGTCACTTGGAATCTTTGTGACCACTATAAATTCAGAGGTCAGAATGATATTCTGAAAGGGTATGGAGAAGTCTGACTTCTTAAATTAACAAGTATTTTCATTGCTTCCAGTCCTACATTTCTAGGATATGGAGTTTGGATTGTCCAGATTGGTGGTGAAAACTGCCTAAATTGTGCCAGCTCACATACATGTATGATCGCAGATGAATTAATCTCTCTGAACTTCAATATTCTTAAGTAGAAAACAGATATAACAATATTTACTGCACAGATTTATGATTAGGAATGAACAAGATTTTAATGTATTCATTTACTTGACAAATATTTATTACGTGATCATTATGTATCAAATTCTTGTCTGGAGAATTCCATGGACACAAGAGCTGGTGGGCTACAGTTCATGCAGTTGCACTACAGTCCACACAGCTGCAAAGTCAGACACAACTGAATGACTGACACTTTCTTTTTCTTTATGATTCATAGAGCATCTTTAAAAAGTTGGTTTTTGAAATCAGTCTTGCCTGTGTGTGAGAGCTTACACATAGTTTGTAAGGAAATGTCCATCTAATTAAAAGCTACTTTAAAATCTGGAGAAGGATTACTTACTTCACGTTACCCAAGCATCTCAGTCTATTCGCCCAGTTTGCACGTCCGAGAACTCTGCCGGAATCTACCTAGTCAGAGCACGCCTAGCAAGGAGACACCACATGTCCAAGAAACCAGCTTAGAAGCCGCACTAAAGGAAAAGCAGTCTAGCGAGGTCCACGCGAGACCTGCCCGGGAACGTGAGAGAAGATCAGGAAGGTTAGCGTCTGAAAGCAGTGTCATGCCTGGGGTGAGCTGGAGCAGAAGTCTTACATGCAGAAACATTCCACTGCCTGTCTGAGCCACAGATGGCCATCTCAACTGCAGTGCCTTGTGAGCTGCAGTTGACAAGGCCAGCTGCTCGGAACCACCAACTGTCAGTTGATGTGGCCAGCTCTTACCCATGTGTGCTGAGAAAACCAGCATGGGATTGGGTCAGCACAGGACACGATTTTAATAGCCTCAATCTGTCAAGTAGACTTCTTTGGAAAGAATGAAACAATTGAGCATTTTGAACAAGAATCCTTAAGGCTCTTCTATGATAAGGCATCCATTCAAAAAGTCAAACTGCATCCAGTTAGTTGTCCTCTGCAGACTGAAGGAGCAGGCATGGGTCTAGGAGATACAATTGTGTGGTCCTCAGTTCTGCAGGCGGCATAAATGAAAAGTCTCCCCTGAAGAATCCAGAACCTACCTTCCTTCCTCCCAGGCACTGCTGGAGTTGAGACTTGGTCAGGACACCGTATTGGCAGTGGTGGGGCTGCCAAGTGACTTCCCTCCAGTCACAGGTCCTGTTGTCTGAACAACTAAGGCAAGGGACGATCCACTGGCCTGAAACAGACAGCAAAGCTTTGCCGCAGTTTCTATGGGTGAAGTTACAGTTTGCAAGAAAGTCTAGAATTCAGTGATGGATGGCACAGCATTACAGAAATCACAGTGAGGGGACCACACTCATATAAACCCAGGGGAACCAGTGCATGGCTTCCTGCCAACCAAACAGAATCACATCAGGTAGTCATGTTCTGAAATAACGCAGTTCATGCTGAAGTCAAGAACGAATTCTGTGCTATGAAAACACATGCTTATAAAAAAATTAAAGTGTTTGGGTACTACTCAATTGCTATTTATTTTCAAACAGTACATGAGGCCTTTCACAGGACTGAAGTCTATAGGGAGTCACTGACACTGATATAGTTGGCCACACATATTTCCTAGCCTAACACATGCTTAGTTATCAATCTGACAATAATCATATTCTCTGCTATCAAGAGCTTCAGTATATAATAAGACAGTTCTTTTAATATTCTGATAATTTACTGTTTTGAAGAATAGTCTTAATTTGATATATGGCCTTTTTGCTGTGAATCTCTTCACTTTTTTCTAGCTCTGTTGCCTTCATTTTTTCATCTGTTAGAAGAGGAATGTACTATTTTTCTCACATGATTGGTATGAGGATTTAATGGGATAATATAGTTAAAGCACGCAGCACAATTACGTATCCTACTCACCTTTGTTACTAGCTAATTTCAGGCAGAGTAAGGCATAAGCTTTGGCTAATGTTTATAAGATAAATGAATATCCTTAAAAAGCTGCATGTAAGAGCTTTCTTATTTTATGGATAAAGTAACATGTATTCAAATGTTGCAGCTTTTAGGGTGAGTGGACACATTAATAATTTATTAGAAAAATATCAAGACATAATTTGGATTTTTAAAAATAATTTTATTTATTTTTGGCTGTGTTGGGGCTTCCTTGTTTCGCTGGCTTTTCTCTAGTTGTGGTGCCTGGGTTACCCATTGTGGCAGCTTCTCTTGTTGTGGAGTGAGGGCTCTAGGACGAACAGGCTAAAGTAGTTTCAGCTCTTGGGCTCTAGCGCACAGACTCAATAGTTGTGGTGCTTGGGCTTACTTGCTCCGCAGCGTGTAGGATCTTCCCAGACCAGGGATCGAACCTGTGTCTCCTGCATTGCAGGTGAATTCTTTACCACTGAGCCACCAGGGAAGCCCCTGGATTTCAACTTTTGCTTTCTCCCATTCATTTTTTCAGAAATGGAGACTGAATCAGCATGCTAAATACAGAGCAGTTATTTGTGTTTTCTGTGGAGAATACCTTGACGTCTCCAGCAAACATCCGCTGTACCCCAAAGATCTCGCTGATGTTACTGCTTCACGTTTCTCTTCAAAATATGGAGGAACTAAATATTCCCGGCTTTTGAGTTACAAAGGAAAGTTTTAAACAAGTTTATCCCTTCTGGCTTTGATTTGTGGTTCTGCTAACAAAAGTATCTGGTGTGACGTTAATTTTGCGTGCATACTAGCCACTTCAATCATGTCCAACTCTTTGCAACCCCATGGACTGTAGCCCGCCAGGCTCCTCTGTCCATGGGATTTTCTCAGCAAGAATACTGGAGTGGGTCGCCATGCCCTCCTCCAGGGAATTTTCTTGACCCAGGGAAATTTCTTGACCCAGGGACTGAACCCACAACTCTAACACTGCAGGCGGATTCCTTACTGTTGAGCCACCAGGGAAGCCCGTGACATTAATTTTAGAGGGAAGAATTTCTACTTTCAGGGGATGGTAAAATACACTTTGCATTTCATGACTCAGGAATGTCAGAATTGTGTATGTGAGTGTTTGTGTGGGTGGAAATAGTTACAAATAATAAAATACAGAAACCAGATCTACTTTATGGCTCTTACTGGTGGATCCCAGAAAGGGAAAAAGTATGTGTCTATTAAGAGAGAGAAACTGGGAGAGACAGAAGAAAATAGAAGGGAAAGGAGATGAGAACAGCATGCCTTCCAAGGAAGACAAGAAAACATACAGCAGAACTGCTTTGGGGCAAATTGTGTCAGCAGGAGCAGGAAGTTGAAATACAGGACAGTCCAAAAGCAATGTGGACTTATTTATTCCTTTCACCATAAATTTTTTTCTTTGCTTTGATTTTTAAACTTAATGAGAATTCCAGAAAACTGCCTTATTCAAAGTCCCCCCTTTCAGTAATATCTCCAAAATTTCAGGTCTGGTGAATGACCTTCCATTTCTCTATATACATATCACTCTCTATCCAGGAGGATTTTACTACATTATTGACATATTTACCCTCTTAGGTATTAGGCATTCTCGTTAGTAAAATAAGATAATGAAATAGTTATCTAAAAAGAAGTAGTTATTAAATATTACTAAAAAAGAAATAGTCAACATTTTTATAGCATCTCTCAGATGTTGGATACTCTGAGCACTTAAATAAACTAATTTATTTAACCTCAGAACCACCCTATTACCCCCATTGCAGTATTAACTGGGGCTCAGAAAGGTTAAGTAACTTGTCCAAGATCTTTCAGCTAGGAGGTGGCTGTATATTAATTTTTTTCCTTTTTTATTAAAAAAAATTTTTTTCCCATTTATTTTTATTAGTTGGAGGCTAATTACTTTACAATATTGTAGTGGTTTTTTCCATACATTGACATGAATCAGCCATGGATTTACATGTGTTCCCCATCCTGAACCCCCCTCCCACCTCCCTCCCCATCCCATCCCTCTGGGTCATCCCAGTGCACCAGCCCCAAGCACTTGATTTAAAATATACAGGATTGGAGCTGAAGACTGTCCCAGAGTCCATGCTCTTAATTGTAATGTGAAACTTCAAAAATCATCATCAGGTGAAGGGGTAACTTACATGTATAAAATTACTATTTATACATGTCAAGAGCTTAAGAATCGGTAATTCACAATTAAGTAAACAGAGTGGAACTCAAAGAACCTGGGCTTTGGAGACAGACAGACCTGAGCTCTGCCTCCATGGAGCTCTGTGGACCTTGGTGCAGTACCTTAAAGGCACCTGAGGGACTTCCCTGGTGCCTCACTGGTAAGGAATCAGCCTGCCAAGTCAGGAGACAAAGGTTCAGTCCCTGGTCTGGGAAGATCCCACCTGACGTGGCACAACTAAGCCTGTGTGCCCTAGAGCCCACGAGCTGCAACCACGAGAAGCCCGGCGGCCCCAGAGCCTGCGCCCTGCGACAGAGAAGCCACCGCAATGGGAGGCCAGCATATCAAAGAGGAGAGAGAGCCCATGCAGCAAAGAAGGCCCAGCGCAGCCAAAAATAAATAAACAAATTTTTTTTAAAGTCAGCTGGAAAAGTTTTAAAATTCCTCACGCCCAGGCTGGGCCCTAGACGGATTACATCAGAACCACTGGATGTGGAACTCAGGCATCAATGTAGTTTTAAAAGCTTTTCGGGTGATTCCAATATGCAGTCAAGGTTGAGGACCATTGTTTATCTTGGAAAAATTACTTAATCTTTTCATGATTACACTTACTTCTCTATACGAAAAAGATGTGTAGCATCTGCCATAGCGCCTTTATACTAGATGTTGATGAATATATTTGACTGCCCTCACCCCACTTCACTCTAAGCAAACCATGGCAGTTCAGAATAAAGACAACACGGGGGTCAGAGTTGTCTGGCAGGTTCCATGGGAGCAGATAAGATGTGAGGAGGTATTTGTGAATAGATAAGATTCAGAGAGGTATAATGGGTGATTTTAAGCGAAGAGACAGACCTGATAGTAGTGAGACTGAGGAAGTGACTGTTGTCCATGACAGACTGTATATACTGGGGAGAAAAAGAAGGTCTGGTCAGTGAAAGGTGTTTCCAAAGATTGGAGATGTAGAGAATACTATTAATACTACTAAAAGCTACAACACCGAGCATTTGGGAGCAGTGTTGGGTTGTGAGTGGCAAAATGAAAACCGTTCTCTATCCAGTTGTTTGTTTCTCCATCCAACTCTCTTTTATAATTCTTCTGTGGTTTTCATTCAGAATATCCTAATTCTGATTTTGCCCTGATATACAGGGTTTGTAATCAATAATCCACTTCCTTCACATATTTGTTTGGCTCCTAATACAGTTTGATTTAGACATGGCGTTCAGTTTATCCTTCGTCAAAGAATTCCTCAAGAAAATCTCCTCCTGAAAAAGTCATTTTTTGCCCATAGAGATTTTGTGGGTTGTGGATGCAGTTGGAAAGGGCCTGGGATCAACTCTTTTCTATCCTTTTCTCTTAAAGTGAGGATAACTGAGACCCAAGATGCTAAATGATGAAAGTAGGATCGTGTCAATGACAGGGCTGGACCAGAATTGAAGTCTCAGAGTCTCCAAAGTGCTGATCCATTCATCATGTTAGGTTCAGTTCAGTTCAGTTCAGTTCACTCGCTCAGTCATGTCCGACTCTCTGTGACCCCATGAATCGCAGCACACCAGGCCTCCCTGTCCATCACCAACTCCTGGAGTTTACTCAAACTCATGTCCACCTAGTTGGTGATGTTGTCCAGCCATTTCATCCTCTGTCGTCCCCTTCTCCTTCTGCCCCCAATCCCTCTTAGCATCAGGGTCTTTTCCAATGAGTCAACTCTTCGTATGAGGTGGCCAAAGTATTGGAGTTTCAGCTTCAGCATCAAATTCTTCCAATGAACACCCAGGACTGATCCCCTTTAGGATGGACTGGTTGGATCTCCTTGCAGTCCAAGGGACTCTCAAGAATCTTCTCCAACACCACAGTTCAAAAGCATCAGTTCTTCGCTGCTCAGCTTTCCTCACAGTCCAACTCTCACATCCGTACATGACCACTGGAAAAACCATAGCCTTGACCAGACAGACCTTTGTTGGCAAAGTAATGTCTGTGCTTTTTAATATGCTGTCTAGGTTGCTCATAACTTTCCTTCCAAGGAGTGTCTTTTAATTTCATGACTGCAATCACTATCCGCAGTAATTTTGGAGCCCAAAAAAATAAAGTCTGACACTGTTTCCACTGTCTCCCCATCTATTTCCCATGAAGTGATGGGACCAGATGCCATGATCTTAGTTTTCTGAGTGTTGAGCTTTAAGCCAACTTTTTCACTCTCCTATTTCACTTGCATCAAGAGGCTTTTTAGTTCCTCTTCATTTTCTGCCATAAGGGTGGTGTCATCTGCATATCTGAGGTTATTATTTCTCCCGGCAATCTTGATTCCAGCTTGTGCTTCTTCCAGCCCAATATTTCTCATGATGTACTCTGCATATAAGTTAAATAAGCAGGATGACAATATACAGCCTTGACGTACTCCTTTTCCTGTTTGGAATCAGTCTGTTGTTCCATGTCTAGTTCTAACTGTTGCTTCCTAACCTGCATACAGGTTTCTCAAGAGGCAGGTCAGGTGGTCTGCTATTCCCATCTCTTTCAGAGTTTTCCACAGTTTATTGTGATCCACACAGTCAAAGGCTTTGGCATAATCAATAAAGCAGAAATAGATGTTTTTCTCGAACTCTCTTGCTTTTTCAATGATCCAGTGGATGTTGACAATTTGATCTCTGGTTCCTCTGCCTTTTCTAAATCCAGCTTGAAAATCTGGAAGTTAACGGTTCATGTATTGCTGAAGCCTGGCTTGGAGAATTTTGAGCATTACTTTACTAGTGTGTGAGATGAGTGCAATTGTGCGGTATTTTGAGCATTCTTTGGGATTGCCTTTCTTAGGGAATGGAATGAAAACTGACCTTTTCTGGTCCTATGGCCACTGCTGAGTTTTCCAAATTTGCTGGCATATTGAGTGCATCACTTTCACAGCATCATCTTTCAGGATTTGAAATAGCTCAACTGGAATTCCATCACATCCACTAGCTTTGTTCGTAGTGATGCTTCCTAAGGCCCACCTGACTTCACATTCCAGGATGTCTGGCTCTAGGTGAGTGATCACACCATTGTGATTATCTGGGTCATGAAGATCTTTTTTGTACAGTTCTTCTGTATATTCTCGCCACCTCTTCTTAATATCTCCTGCTTCTGTTAGGTCCATACCATTTCTGTCCTTTATCAAACCCATGTTTGCCTGAAATGTTTCCTTGGTATCTCTAATTTTCTTGAAGAGATCTCTAGTCTTTCCTATTCTATTGTTTTCCTCTATTTCTTTTCACTGATCACTGAGGAAGGCTTTCTTATCTCTCCTGGCTATTTTTGAAACTCTGCATTCAAATGGGAATATCTTTCCTTTTCTCCTTTGCTTTTCGCTTCTCTTCTTTTCACAGCTATTTGTAAGGCCTCCTCAGACAGCCATTTTGCCTTTTTGCATTTCTTTTCCGTGGGGATGGTCTTGATCCCTGTCTCCTGTACAATGTCACCATCCCTGTCTCTTGTACAATGTCATGTTAGGTTAGAGCAGCCCAAAATCATCAGTTGAAAATGCAATATGGCCCCCAGCAATCTCTCTGGTAGCACTTGCAGAAAAGCCACAAACAGGTTGTCATAATACATGTATTTTTATTTTTAAAAGCTGAATTTGCTCAGTGGGTTCATGTATTCAGAGACTGTTTTTAAATAGATTTTTTTTTTTTTTCATAAGAGGGTGGCATGTTGGGGACACACATGTGTTTCTGCCAATGATATATTATTTAATAATGCTTTGAAGGGCTCAGTTTTCCTCAGAACCTTGAGTTTCTAACAGCATGTGTATCCTCTTTGCCCAAACACTGTCTCCCCCCATAAGTTTGTTGACAGTTAATTTTTCACAAACTGAGATCTTTGGCCATTTGCTGCTAAGGCTGAAGAAACGTGACCAATTGCATGCACACAGATCCTAATATGGGTACCATTAGCTTGTGAGCATAAAATCACATGAACATAAAAAAGATGCCTGATTGGGTCTCTGAAAATTTAGCCCCAGTGGTTCATACTACCATATATTTATAGTCATAACTCTTTGCATTTTTGTATTGCTTAACAATGCTTTTTTATTGTGAGTTAGTAATACTACTTGAAATAGACATCTGTATAACATCTGCAGGACTGGGCTTTCTTGACATTTTAAATGATTCCAGCTGACCAAAAATTGTCAAAAAGGAGGGCATACATTCTATGCTATATATTTAAACAATGAATGAATCAAAGCTGTGATTTCTGAAATAAAATATGACATGTGTCATAGGGAATAACATTCTGAAGAATGAAACTACCTTTGGGGAGAAGTTATTTAATTTATCATTATAGCTTTATATTTAATGCAAGTTAGATTTCAGCCATTTATGTGTATTGAATTGGGTAATATAACGGAGAAAAGATGTTAAACTTTGTGATTTAGTGAGATGTAAAATCATATAAACAATAGCACTAATTCCTGACTGTATAATGCTATAAAACAAGGCAGTTTTTAATTAAGAAGAAAAAAATCTATATTTTCAATATGATTAGAATTATTAAAGTATAAGTTGCCATATTTCCCTCCAAAAAGATACAATAAAAGTTTTTGTTCATATATTATAAAATATAATCTAAACCATTTTCTTTAAAAGTAATTCTCGTTCAGTGATCATATAAACTTCTGTCTATAAATTAGAAGAATTGTTTTTTCTTTCCTGGGAAAAATATTTTATTCTTAGGCTGTATGTTATAGTTAAATTATTTTCAAAATTCAACTTAACAAAAAAAAATCACTCAAAATTACATTAGCTGGTGTTATTGAAAGAACATTTTTCAAGGAGAAAAAAAATGGACCCAGTTCTGGCAGATAACTGAAATATGCTGTGAAAATAAGGTTTGGGGACCCTCCTATAAGCTAAATCTAGAGCACCCAAAATAAACATCCTTCAGTGTCATCTAGTGTGACAATTTCTTTCAACAGAGGGGAGTCCTACCATTAAATCATCTCCAGGAGTAAAAGAGAGAAAAAGAAAAAAAAAAAAAAATCCATCCTTGCAAACTTATCTCTGAATGCACTCATTTACATTGAATCTTTAGGTCTCTAGCACCTCAAGGGTAGAGGGGTTACCCTTGGTTGATTTCACAGTCTTCTGTGAAAGAGAGGAGGGCTTGAATCTTGGTTTTAGTTCAGCAACAATTTTTAAATCATATATTAGACACTGAAAGATGAATAAGGTACAGTCTTTGCTCTGGACACATTTGAAATCTCATGCAGCCTTCAGGACAAACTTATGACTGATGCACCTTTGACATGTTAATACACCTGCCCTGTGCTACAGGTACATATACTCATATGTATATATTATTTCCATCATAAAAAATAAGATAAGGATAATTACATAAAAATAAAGGTACATATATTCTCATCTTTACTGGCTTCTTCCCTGTGCTGTTTTGTACCTCTCTCCCCTCGCTTGGCTATATTATTCCCCTTTGAAAACTATCGATTAGAGAGAGAGGAACATGTGAATCAGACACCTGAAACATTATGAGGTAAAGGCTATTTGAAGACATGTGCCTAGGATATTCTGGGTGCATGTGAAAATGTTAGTCATCAGTCCTGTCCAACTCTTTGTAACCCCATGGACTGTAGCCCACCAGGCTCCTTGTCCATGGAATTCTCCAGGCAAGAATACTAGAGTGGGTAACCATTCCCTTCTCCAGTGCCTCTTCCTGAACCAGGGATCGAGCTCGGGTCTCCCTCACTACAGAGATTCTTTACCATCTGAGCCACATAAAAGAGAAGCAAATCTGGGGGTGAGGTGGTACAGAAAGACTTCCTGGAGAAGAGGATATGGCATCAGGAGAACCGGGATCAAGATGGGAAGAAGACTTTTAGGAGCAGGGATCAGCATGGACAAGAGCTGGAGTCCTACAGCCTATTATCAGTATGAAATGAGGTCCAGAATCTGGGAGGAGTTAGGAGAGATAGGGTGGGTCAGATTATTGTCAGGTTGAGGAATATGGGCTTGATTGAGGAATCAATATTTGTTTTTTTTCAAAGAAACCTAACTAAAGTTCCCAGAAGGCTTCTGTTTTATGGCAGCCTCTGTTGTAAGGACCAGGTACAGAGACAGCCTCAGTACGGGGCCTGGCAAAAGTTACTATAAATTTAACAGACAGAAGAAACTGCCACTTCTTGAGGAATCTCAGTAATGTACCTTCAACTTTTTATTGAAGAACTTTTGACTTGGTTCAGTAGGAGGAATTGAATTAAGTTGTTTTATGGTTCTTATAAATTGTCATCTGATTAAAAAAAATACCTAGACACATGGATGTCTCTTTTATATACAAGAGTATATATCTCATTTAGCCGAGAATCATAAATCATACCACCTGACACACCATAATGGGTAAATCCCTCTCTACGCACTGTCCGTAATTTATCATTTAGGACACATGTTCCAGAACTGGGAAATGCCCACGTTTGTTAGCCGTGCATGCCAAATTGCAATTTGTCCCACCCGTTTGTGAAACTCTTTTCCCATTCAAGCTGTAGTGTGAAGTTCATGGCAAGGGTAGAAAAGCTCCTGGGTGTTTTCTCAGACTTTTTAGATGAAGGGAGACTTGGGGTCTGGAGGCCAGAGCAGTAACCAGGAAGCGCAGAGGAGATGCCCTTTGCTCCTCTTACTGCCTTGGAGGTATTTTTAGTCCCAGCTTTGGCTTAACCTGAAAGAAGAATGCTGGGGAAGGAAAGAAACAGGAGAAGTGGACAGTGCCTCCAAAGTGTCTCATTCCAGATCTGCCCTCGGTTTAGGCAGAATTGAATACTGCAATTTGAATTGTTTAGAAGTGGATCTTTCTATTTATTTACTTTTTTGTTGGAGTATAATTGCTTTACGATGTTGTGTTAATTTCTGCTGTACAATGAAGTGAATCAGCTATATGCATACATACATCCCCTCCCTCTTGGACATCCCTCTCACCCCATTCATCCTGCCTCTCTAGGTCATCACAGAGCTCCGAGCTGAGCTCCCTGTGTTATATGGCAACTTCCCGCTAGCTAGCTGTTTTACACACGGTAGTGTGTATATGCCCATGCTACTCTTGCAGTTTGTGTCTCCCCTTCCCCTCTGTGTCCACACGCCCATCCTCTACATCTATGCCTCTATTCTTGCCCTGCAAATAGGTTCATATCTACCATCTTTCTATGTTCCATACATATATGATATTTGTTTTTCTCCTTCTGATTTACTTCACTCTATATGATAGAGTCTAGGTCCATCCACATCACTATGAATGACCCAATTTTGTTTCTTTTTATAGCTGAGTAATAGTCCATTATATCTGTTGATGGACATTTAGGGTGCTTTCCTGTATCCCAGCGTTCACTGTAGCACTGTTTACAATATCCAGGACATGTAATTTGAATTCGACATTCCAATTTCCCTGCCTTTATTCATGTTCAATATATGGGAGACAATAGTGACCACTCCCAAAGGTTTTTTTTTTAACTTGAAGAAATGATATAAAACTGAATCTCTATCGTTTGCAGTTCTTTGGGTTCACAAGGTCAACTTATTTTGTACATACTCTGTAGAAATTACAATGTTACGTGAATTGGTAGCGTGTGAATAACTGAGACCCCCTGTCCCCAACCAGCTTACAGTCTGCGAACACTGACATCAAAGTCAATTACATACTTAATCATTTAATGGGGTTGCAAAGAGTCAGACACGACTTAGCAACTGAACAACAATGAACAACAATCATTTAAATAATTGTGGAAGCTGCAAAGGAAGAAAAACACTAGGTGCTATGAAAATATATAGTAAGGAAAACAAGTCAGAGGCTCAAGGGAAGGCTTTATGCTACGACTTTTTGACTTAGATCTATGGTGAATATGCATTAAACTAAGGACAGAGCAGGTGAAAAGAAAAGCATTTGATTAATCAAGATATTTCACATAAACAATGCATTTTAATTCATTATATGTGTGGCAGTTCATACTAATTAAAAAGCACCATATCACCTTCATTTTATTTTTAGAAGACTAGCTTAAGTAACCATCTACTATTTATGTATATTAAGGGATTTTTTTTAAAAAAAGAAATGATATCCAGTGTAATAGTTACCTTTTGTATCCCCAGATGGACAAGTCTTTAGTTCGGGCTGTGAAATGGCTTCAATGTAGTCAGAGGAAATAGGCTGTAACCCACAGGTTTCCTCTGGCTGAATCAGCAAACCACAATCCTGTATTAAAATGATAAAAGTTAGCCGTCATAGTAATTAACCTGAACTGTAGTAATAAAATCTCAAAAATAAGACTTTCTCTGCCAAGTAACCTTTGTGCATAACAAGAAGTAATTCATGTTTACCCTTCTCTTGATATTTATTCATCAATAGTTGTTTTTACTATTAATAGCTGCTTCCATTAGGGGATTCATATAAATTTTAATGATAATTTAATCTTTATTTTGGCATTGATAGTCATGTTATTGCTCTGCCAACTTTTAAAGAAATAGATGTCAGCTATTTAAAAAAATATACCTTTGTGTTGTTGACTCGTTAAAAAATATAACATAGTATAATAGAGGACAATACTTCAAGGGAAGAAAATTCGATGTTATGAGAGAACAAATGGGAAATATTTGGGGAGAATGTTAATTTAACAGATGCATTTCATTTCAACACACATTTATTTAAGATCTATGATTTGCTAGATGTGGAATCAAATATGTATATTTTATCTAAAACATTTTACATATTTATAAAAGTAGGTAACAGCTCACTGCAATGAAACTCATTAGAGAAGAGGCATGTTCTGCACCAAGCAATGCCTTTTGTAGTCTGCCATATGCATTGTAGAGAGGCAATTCATTGGCTTTGAAATCTCTCCCCTTCTCCAGTATATCATCCTTCTCTTGTTTTCTCTTAACTTATCCTACAAAGCTGTAGGCACTTGTAGCTGTCCTCTGTCCATCTAACCGACCTCATCTTGTTCCACTGCCACCCTTCTCACTGGGTTCTGTCAGTCTACCACGATTAAGGTCAGATTAAAAATGCAATGATATCTGTTAGGAATGCTTTCTTCCTAATTTTGCATGGAGAGCATCTTCTTGTGTTTGAGGTCTCTTGAAATGGCAGCACAGTTAGACATCAGCTTTTGTCCATGTCAGCATCCTTTGTTTCCTTCATCATTGTCGCCATTTGTTAATTGCATTTGTTATTTGTGCCTTTTCTACCAGATTGAATACTCCATGAGAATGGATAATTATTTCACTCACACATAAATCTCACCCCTGGTGTACAGTAGACAATGATAAATATTTGCTGAATGTGGAAAAGGTTAGAGTTAATTGTCCCCCTATTCATATCATGCATTCTCAGTAATGGAGAGAAATAATTGATTTGACCTCTTCTTTGCTCTGTATTTCTACCTCTAACGAGCAATTTCTGGTCACCTTCTCTCACACTTTTAAATGTCCTAACCACCAACTCAGATTCCTGGATCTCACACAAAAGATCATCAGGGAACAAAAGGAATGGGGGTAGTGTAGGGACTTTTTAAAATCTTGATTCAGTATACATATTTTCATTTTTTAATTCATGACTGAAGTTGAAGTTTAGGAAACTGATTAAAATTAGAAATATGATTTGTGTTAAAATGTTCATTATATTATAATAAAGCAACTAAAATAGCATAAAGTTTATAATGATGTGAGACGATTTAGTCTGAATAAGCATCTATGAATGATATATGTTCATGTATGTGTGATACCTATTTATTCACCTATCTATTCATTTGTTTTTAGTGGAGACTAGATCTTTATTTAAGGCCAGAAAAATGGGATTATATATCTATCAGATTTTTAAAAAATATGTATATCAAATGTTAGGGAGGGCAGGGAGAAATAATTACTATTATACACTGCTGATAAGCAATGCAAATTAGTTCAGCTTCTTCAGAAGGTAATTTATACTAAACTTAAAAATTCACAGATTTCATAGCCCCAAAGTTAGAGTTCTTAAAGTCTACTCCAGAGAAACCCTCATGCAATGCATAAAGAACATGTATAAAGACAGATCTAATGGACTAAGATGGGAAGATTTCCCAGGCATATAATTAAGAAAAAACTGAAGACCTTGTTTCATTCCAGAATAATATATTCCAAATGAAACACACTGAGAACATGCCACACAGTCACCTAAATTCAGGTATTTCATGCTGATGCTGTGTTCAGTCTACTAATAATGCAAACAATGTTGAAAAATATGGATTTAGATAAAAGTTTGCCTAAAGATGATTGCTTGTTTGGGGTCTCTGGGGTGTGCAGATGTATGATAGTGTCTTAGTCCTCATCCAGAGGGCATTAAAAAGAACTTAGATCACAGGTGCCAAAGTCCCAGATGGTCTCTTCTGTCAAAGTTGGACATGTCATTGGTCTATCAATCAATCAGATTGTTAGGTTCGCTGATGTCTTGTCCTGTGAGGAACTAAACTCAATTTCTGATCAGTGGATGTGGGCTATTTCAGATACATTAGTCACAAGTAGCCTTTTCAAGAGACTATATCTGAACTGAAGGATATGAAAATCCTCTTCAGAGGAAGAATGATAATCCATGATGTGGTTCTGAGCAACTTTGGATACAGCTTTCCAATGGAAAGGTATTGATTTAATACCTAGAACCTGCAAAACGCCTTGCTGTGAAAGCAGGTCCCTGACCTCAAGCATAACCCAGCTCATCGTCATAAATTTCTTCTTAATCCTGAACTGAAATCTCCATCTTATTTGTTCTAATTGTCCTCTTCGGTGCAGCTTAGAACAAATTTATTGTAATAACATAGAAGCATGTTCTGACCTGACTTCAAAGCTGCTGAAACAAATGACTGACAATAGAGAATGATAATATTTTTAAATGTTCAATGTTGACACTTACTGAATACCCAGAACCCCACATACAAGCCCATGATAACAGAGTAACATAATAAAGAGCACAGAGAAATGTACTGTAAGTGGGAGCCAGACAGGGTGACCACTCCTGCTGCTTACAACCTTGGTCAAACCAACATGGAAATATAACATGCAGTCAAACTTCTCTCTTCCTCTAAGTATTTATGAAACCTGTTCTCAGGCGACATGAATCATTGACTATCCCTTTAGATCTTAAAAGTGATAAACCTCACTAATAAAAAATTAAACAATTTTTGAAAGGAAAATACTCAATAGCATCCATCATTCTTTCTTCACTGGTGTGATTAGTAATTTGATCAGGTTCAGGCATATTCAGGTAAATGAATAATAGCTCTTCTGGCTTGGAGCCCCTGAATCTATATATGGAAAAGGCAGTAGTTAGCAGGGATGCTTAAAATTAACCCCAGAAAGCTCCACCTTTAGAGTATATCCCTTTTCTGGAGACTTAAATTCCTGAATGAACTGTCAGAGCTTTCAATACAGTGTAATAAGATAATTAACAGATTTTCTCATTCAAACATATGCAGAGTATGTGTATACACACACACACACACATATATATTTAATAAATAATTAAAATTTTTTCTTAACTTTTCATGAAATGCTTTGGTGACTAACAGAAGATATTAAGGTACCCTTGGCTTTGCTCTCTGCCCTACCCATGAATACACGTCCACTGTTCTTGTTACCAATTCCTCTGGAAGTCCATCTAGTTTTTACAGAAGTATTTGGCCACAAAGGAATTAGTAGTATGTTTCATTTTTCATGTGATTTTCCTTTGTTTTTGAGCAATATCAAATTGGACTATTTGATCTGGTGTGTGTGAGCTTAGTTGCTCAGTCATGTCTGACTCTGTGACTGTTTGGATTATAGCCCATCAGGCCCCTCTGTCCATGGGATTTTCCAGGCAAGACTACTGGAGTGAGTTGCCATTTCCTACTCCAGAGAATATTTCCAACCCAGGGATCAAACCTGTGTCTCCTGCATTGGCTGATGCATTCTTTACCCACTGAGCCATCCGGGGTAGGTATCATTAAACCTTACCTACTTTCTGGTGCCATAGAATCATTTTTTTAAGATCAAACAGTTCTCCCTTTCTTCCACTAAATAATGAAAAATATCCACATTCTAAATTTTAAAATATACAGTCATTCCTCGTGGCACCCAGCTTTTCCCAGAGGGACCCATTCCCTTTCCCTGGGATGATGCTATTTTTCGTTAAGTTAGTTGTGACCCCTCAAACCTGACAATCTTGGCACAGTTGCCGCCCCCAGAGAGGCAGAGTCCTCTTTCAGATCAAGACTGTTCATTTTCCCATAACACACAAAGTTCCTGATGAGCTAATTTCACTATCTTGTTCCAAAGGGATGAATTATTTTCTATCTTCACATTGTCGCTAAATTTAACAACTGCTTACCTTGTGTTGTAGTCAGCCAGCCATAAAATAGTAGCTATTGTGAGATTCATAGTATCAGACACTGAATGAATATTTATAATCAGCTGAGGTATACATTAGCGACAAATCATTATAGCATAGTCCATCTGAAATTGTCTTTACATACCACAGTGATCCTAAAACTGAATGTTTTTCATAAAGAAAAGAATGCACTCATATAAATGCATATTAAAGGAGATTTATTTACTTTTTAGAAGACAATTGGAAATAACTCACAAATATAATTATACTGCTAAGATTTAATCCTACAAATATACTTGGTAAAGTTTACAAAGATTCACATGCAAGGAAATTTACTAGAGCACTTCGCGTAATAACAGAAAACCTGATACACTTTAATTGTCCGTCAACAGGGAACTGGCGAAATGAGTTATACCCCCATATGATGGAACACTAATTCTCTGAAGAGGAGGCAGAGTAAAGGTATGGAGAGGCAGATATTATCAAGAGCAATAAAGCAAGTTTCAGGACATTAAATACATCTTGATCTTATTTAGTAAAATAAAGTGCTAGAAATGTGCATATGCTTGACTGTGTATACATAGATTCTGAAAGGATACAATGAAACACTGAACAGTGGCTTTCTTGGAAGATTAAGGATGGTAGGCTAGAAATGGGGAAGCAAAAATGAACTTTTTTTGAAGATTTTACCATTGGTATGAATCATGTTCATTTTTAAAAAAATACAAATTTAAGCAAAGAAAATAACAGTTAAAATGGCAAGGTAAAAGAATAGCACATCAGAAAAGTATTGGTAGCTCCTTTGAAGGTATATAAGCTTCCTATGGCTCCTGTATAGTACTACAAACTGGGTGCTTTGAACAAGAGAAGTTTCTTTTACAGTTCTGGGAACTAGAAGTCCAAATCAAGATATTGGCAGGTTTGGTTCCTACTGAGGGTTGTGAAGGACTATGGGTCTGCACAATCATTTTATACTGTCCTGTGTCCACAGAGTAAATAATTTATCAGAGGAAATATAACTAAAAAGGAATTGAGTACATGTTCCAGGTAGAAGGAGCATGAAGCATTCTACAACTGAGTGAGGATTATAGCCATTCAAGTTCCAAGTGCATGGTATTTGGAGAACAAGATAGCAAATAGATAGAGATCAGTAAAATTATTTTGGAATCATGATTTTAATCCTTGGCTCACTCTAATGACACAAAATTTAGGATCATGGCAATGAATGAAGCTTCTTTAACTTTCTTCTGTTTAAAGATTCTTATCCGAGAAGTCTCTAGGCTCTGTCCTCTTTTATAAAACTTATAAATTTTTTTTTACTAAGCAGCTGCTCTTTTAAAGGATAGTACAAAATTAAACATGTTTATGGAGGAGTAAGGGATATTTTGACTTTAGTTTGTTCTAATAAAAATATTTGCAGTGAACAAGGTTTACCTATATAACTGCCTTATTTTAAATTTTAATGAAACTAAGTAGCCAGTCAAGTCATTCTACTTTGTGCAGAAGGTATCTCTAACAGCATTGCTTTGAAAATTGATGTTTCAATGCTTGATGTTATTCTGTTTTAGACAAGATCAGGCGCATTCAGGTGGTATGGCCGTAGATGTTATCCTGTTTTATTAAGAGTTCAAATTTTCAATTTTAATTGTTTTTTTTAAAAATAACAGAACTTGGTGTTGGGTAGCCGAATTGTGCATGAAGCTTGAGTTGCTATTTGTATTTTGGGCTTCATAGCCTTATTTATAACACAGTAGAGTCCAAGTAGTAATGAGCTATCATATAAGATAACATCATTGTGTGTGTTTCTTTCCTTAAATAATCATCAGCTGAAAAGTGGTGGTATATTATACTAAGAATTTTTAGTCCCCTATGAACTCAGGAACAAAGGAAATGGAAACAAATTATAAACAGATGAATTAGCTCTAGTCAATTAAATTTACTAATATGACCTCAATATTTGGAACACTTCTTTATATTTCTCATGCATTACAAATCCCTCAACTAGCAATATACAGTTTTCTCTTTTTTTAATCTTAAATTGTTCATTTAAATTGTGTCCAACTCTTTTTCCACCCCATGAACTGTAGCCTGCCAGGCTTCTCTGTCAATGGGATTTTTACAGGCAAGAATACTGGAGTGGGTTGCCGTTTCCTCCTCCAGCGGACCTTTCCAATCCAGGGATCGAACCCATGGCTCCTGTCACATTTCCTGCACTGCAGACGGGTTCCTTACCACTGAGCCACCAGGGAAGCTCCGTGGGGTCTCCAAACTAAACCGGATGAGGCCAATGTGATCCTGCTTGCTGGAGTCCATTCTGAAAGGCACCCTGTATTCTTAATTTAGAAATACATCTGAGTCTCCAGGATTTGTAGAATTTGAACTGGAAAATCTAGTGAGACAGGGGCCTGTGACATGACTAATGCTTCCCACTTCCGGTGAGCGAGAAACTCCAAGGGAAGCAGCCTTTGTTGTGGTCTCTCAACACTTTTGGTTTGGGTTCCAGATGGAGTCCAGAAGGGTAGATGCGAATGCAAATGAAACAAAGAAGAATGATTTTATGTCTGGATATTTGAAGAACTTCAGTTCTTTTTGATTTGTGAACAAAGAATGTGGAATTGGAGTTGAATGCATAACCATGGACTCTCTTGCTCTTTGAAGAAGCTGGATCAGTTTGGAAATGACAGAACAATAGCAACAATGACAGAAAGAAAAGCTTATTTCATATTCCAAAGGAGCAAATTAATTATTTGTAGACTGAAGCAGAAATACTACTGTGAGTGAAAATAGGAAGTAGGCTACAGAGATATTTTAAAAGATGTGTATTATCAAGAACGTGACACCAAACATAACAAACATTTGCCACATATAAAGCAGCAAGCACGTCTTCTCGGGAAACAGTGATCAGTCACAGAGACCATAACTGCTATTGTAAGTATTGCAGCAAGGACTGTCCCACTTATAAATAGCCCACTAATAAATTATATAAGGCTGTGATTGTTAAAAATGCAGCTCTTGGGACTTCCCTGGTGGTCCAGTGGTTGGGACTCTATGTTTCCAGTGAAGGGGGCACAGGATCGACCCCTGGTCAGAGAACTAAGATCCCATATGTTGTGGTTTTCCTAGCCCTGGTAGGAAATACGAATGGTGCAAATAGAGCTGAACATTTTACTAAAACATACAGTTACAGTCGTTTTGAACATCATGGGAGCACTTCCTGACTTCACTCATCTCGGTAACTTCTATACAAAGACACCTACACCTATACACACCTACACATGCACACACAGGTACACATACAGTGATCCTTAGAATTGTGAGACTTTAAAACCTAGGGGAGCTTAAACCAAGTGACATGAAATATGCTAGGTCACAAAATAATTCTATCATGACATGTCTCAATTTATAAATTCCGCCTCCTTTGAGGCTGTAATAGTATTTTTGGAGCACTAAATAGCATTTTTAAAGACTCACTAATCAGCAACCTCTACATCTACAGTTAAGCTCAAAGCATGCTACATGTAGCTAAATTCTGTTTAGAAGAAAATGTTGATGCACCCAAAACTGAGCATCAAAACTGCTGTGATATTATAAGGTCAAAATTTAATAATACTTTTTAGTATAAACATATCCTAGCAGTGTAAAATGTGATACCTATAAAAATAATTGTGCTATGACAGGAAAATCCTTTCTTTGCATAGTTTTATATTTTAATGCATGTAAATCAGACTAAAGGTCATTCCCCTAAGATATTTAGTGGTTACACAGGAAAAATGTAACTTTACAATGAAGAAACCCAGTGAGCACTACCCTCATCAAGTGATTAAGAGAAACACATCATTTCTGCAGTATTCTTGCCACAAATGTTGAGCTTCATCTAGTAAGGAGAAAACATGATACGATTCAAGATTGAGAGGCATTCTACAAAATAACTGACCTGCACTATTCTAAAGTATCAAAGTCATGAAAGATAAGGAAAGACTGTGGAAGTGTCATAGATTAAAGAAGATAAGAAAAATGACAGCTAAGGGCAATTAAAAATCTTGGAACAGAAAAAAATATATATCATTGGAAAAACTAGTGAAATTTATATAAAGTATTTGGTTGAGTAAATATGCTGTACCAATATTAACTTCTTAGAATTGATAAAGTACCATTGTCATATAAAATGTTAATATTTGAGGAAACTGGGTGAGAACTGGGTGAGAAAGTTCTTATTTAAGAACTTTCTGTAACTCTAAAATTAACATTAAAAGTGAAAATATTAATGTAATTTGATCACCATATTTTAGAACTTTCTTGAAGGGCAAAAAGAACATTCTAATCAGTCAAAGCCTTTTACAAAGTTTTGTTGGCGTTTCTTTCATACAGCAGAGCAATGGCTTTGGGTAGGCTCATCTTATTGGCGTTCATCGATATCCCATAGAGTTTGATCCACAAGTATTTTGCTCTTAAAAACTAATAAAAATAAATGAAAAAAAATTTATAGGAATTGTGGAAGGAGAGTGTACAGGCTAAAGAAATACCTACTTTATTTATGGACTAACTCTTCAGGAGATAAAAATCTCCTGGTAAGCTGGCTAGGATCAAAGGAAATGCCATTTACATTGAATAAACAGAGAGCCTAGGGACTTTCCTGGTGGTTCAGTGGTTAAGACTCCATGCTTCTAGTGCAGGGGGTGCAGGTTTGAGCCCTGGTTGAGGAACTAAGTTCTTGCATGCCATGAAGCCAAAAAAAATTTTTTAATTAAAAAATTAAAAAAAAAACAGGTTATGCCACGCATGGGGGAAGGCACATCCTACACACCACTGCACTGAATCTTTACAATGGCTTGAACTGCATATTTTCCTTATTCAACAGATGAAGAAATAAAGATGTGTAGAGTTTCATAGAAGCTTTTCTGAAACCAAACACCTTAGCAAGCAGAGTAGCTAGAGTTGGAACCCATAGGTCTATCTGACTTCAAGCTCATGCTTCATAGACTGAAAAACAAAACAAGATAAAACAAAACACACTGTACTAAGACATGAAGATCATGTTTATGAAACATTTAGACCAATTAACTCTTCATCAGGGAAGACTCTTTTTTCGTAGCTACAGATGGCATCTCTAAACAAAACCAGCTGCACTTTAAATGCTTACAGTTGGTCAAAAGTGGGGACTAGGCAAGGGTGTGTATGATTCAGGCCAAATCTATTCCCTCTGGTGGAAAAATAAAAAGCCTCCAAATACCTTTCCAGCTTATGGTTTGTTACTCAAGTAATTTTTATTTTTGAATACTAGCACATTAGAAAATTAATTGTTAGCTAAAGACAACATTGATTCCCATGGTAGACAATGAATATTTATTATTGCCTCTCATCAAGGAATACAGTTTTCACATGATTTTCAAAGCCATCGGTACTCATTTGTCATTGTTTTCAGTTCTCCAAAGAAGTTTATAGCTTATGACATTTATTCATTTGTTTGTTTCAATTGATTCCTTTAACAGACATTTGTTCAACATCTCCACAGGCCAGCCACAGCCCAGCCACAGCCCCTGCCCTCATGGAGTTCTAGCAGAGAAAACAGATATGTAAACACAGAATTGCTGTAGAAAGCGCTTAACGGTGGTAATGAAAATAGTTCTGGACACAGGGTTGGCACAAAGGAACAAGATCGACGCTGTTTTACAAAAGAGATTACCACTGGGACTCTGTTGGAGTTCACCAGGCAGATGGGAGCTGCTGGGCTTCCAAGCAGTGGAAACAATGGGGTGATGGTGGTTCAAAGCAACTGATCTCCCATTCCAATGCTTACAAAATCGTGGGTATCCTTTATCTCTGAAGAATAACTGCACCCTAATTTATAAATCGCTGTTGTTGTTTTTTTCCCCCCTTGCTGTGACTATAGCTTGGGATTCAGTCCTCAGCCATAAAATGCACAGGACTTATCTGGAGCAAATTGGGAATGGATTGTGCCTACTTGTGTTTGGGGGCTGTGCAAAAACATATGGTGTCAGTTACAAAACTCTGAAGCCGTTTATCTCAGAACCTACTCCTGCCGTATCAGCTCAAGCTTTGATAGTGCCAGTTATCAGCAAGCTTGCCCAGGAAGGAGTGGGCATTTTCCTGTGGAACATGTGCTATCTTCCTTGGCATCCAATGCAGAATTAAGGGTTGCCCATTTTAACGGAGGAACTTAAGACTCCATGACCCCATTATAAGCAGGCGTCCTGGAGAAATGTCAAGATATAAGATTATCATTGAGTTTGTCTTAAATTCCCTAGGGGTCTTACATGAGCTCATTATTTCCTGAACTTGAATACTGTTGCCATGATTTGATCATTTCTGGGTAAGCGGTTGTCACAACTCCCTGTGTGGGATAAAATACCTCTTTCATTCAAAGCCAAGTCTGATGAGTGAGTCCTTATAGATCACATCTCTCAAAGTCTCCACAGCTTTAGCCTCCAAAGGCTGCTGTGGTGTGTCTGTCTCAGGATGCCTCCCTCCACTCAGCTGAAACCACTGGGTCTTTCGTCCGCCCAGCTGACCTGCCTTCTGCCAGTGCTTCTCCATAATCCACAACCACGTGGCATTTCAAGTTGATCTCTACAGTATGTCGCTTCTTTGCATGAATCAACAGCTGTTGTGGGATTCCACCGTCACCAATCAGATATGCTTGCCTGGCCTTGCAGAACCGAGCTGTAGGGAATGTTGCTTTAAAGTAAGAGGCCAGGCTTTGTTCTAGAACTCCGCAGTTGTTACCCTGCCCAGATCTGATACTTGGTTGCTCCTCGGTGTTTTATCTTTAAAAGGCCATCTGTGTTGGGCTCCACTGTATTGACTGACTTTGACAGGTCAAAACCGAAACAGACATAGCACTTGACAGGCTTAAATCTCACTGGTTTCCCCTTCCTTATACCAGGTATTCCTTGTCATGGGAGCTGGGATAAGACTAAATGCTTTAACACTTAAGGCTGATGACTGGGGGAAAAAATATCTAAGAGAGTAAACTGTTCTATAGATTGGCCATTTTTTTTTTTTTTTTTTTTTTTTTACCATTCTTATGGTGTTTCATAGGCTTCCCAGATGCCACTAGTGGTAAAGAACCCACCTGCCAATGCAGGAGATGGAGGAGTCACAGGTTCAATCCCTGAGTCTGTAAGATTCCCTGGAGGAGGGCATGACAACTCACTCAAGTATTGTTGCCTGGAGAATCCCATGGACAGAGGAGCCTTGTGGGCTATAGTCCACAGAGACGCAAAGACTCAGACATGACTGAAGCAACTGAGCACGCATGCATGCATGGTGTTTCATAAAGTTTCAAAATGCTAATTCTACTCTAAAATCTTTATTGAAATAAAAATGATATAATAATTCAGAGAAGGCTATATGTTTCCCAAAATATGTTCCATGAAATACAGATTTCTGGGAGGCTAGTAAGTAGGTGTTAAGTCAAGAAATAATGGCATAGACCAACTAAACTAATTTTTGGCAAAAATTTTAGATTTTCTTATTTTCACTATCAGTAGGGCAGTGTTCTACTAAGAACTTTTTATCATTTAATAAAACTGATTCTGAAAAGTGTTTAACAAGTTGTCACTGTTAATAGTACAGATAATTCAGCTATCTCAGAGTTTTAATTTTCTGAGGAGAAAGTCACTTTTTAATGAAATCTCTTCAACTATCTCTTAAAGAACCCATGATCAGGAGAATCTCTTGAGTTGGTCAAAAAGTTGATCCGGGTTTTCCTGTAACTACCAAAACTTTTTGGCCAATGCAATACATAAACTTAGTTGTTTTGATGACTAGTTTGTGTCAAAAATACTGAACTAAGAAATTGTATGAGATCACTTGTTTCTATGATGCGACAGTGAGTGAAAATCTCATATGTGGCAGCAAAGACCAAATCAAAAGAAAAACCACAAAGCTATATGGAAACAATTTACAATTTATTCTTTTTAAAAATCATTTACTATTTTTAAAAATTATAAATAAAAGGAATATTCTGTGATGACAGACATCTGCCTGGCATAACTAAGAAATCATTCCTGGGAAGGAATAAGTTCTTGAGTTAGCCGCAAGTTTTCCTTTTGTAGTAAGACACATATTATGTACATGATATAATCCTATTCTAATTCATTTCTTTGTTTATTTATAGCAAGTGTCCTGGGTGTCAATAATAAAAGTCATTATTCAGACTGTACACTATGCTACTAAATTTAATTTTTAAAGTCAGATTTCTTGAGTTAGCTGCAAGTTTTCCTTTTGTAGTAAGACACATATTATGTACATGATATAACCTTATTCTAATTCATTTCTTTGTTTATTTATAGCAAGTTCCTGGGTATCAATAACAAAAGTCATTATTCAGACTGTACCTTATGCTACTAAATTTAATTTTTAAAGTCAGATTTCTTTTCTGAAAAACATCAGTCACATTTATTTGCTACATCAGATGTTATCCATTATTATGCCCCTGAAATTGGTTACATACTGAATACTTCGCCTATGAAGTCTAAGTCCTGGAAAACAGGGTCACTGAGGCCAGGGTGGCACATGAAAAAGGAATAGAAGGGTCTAGATTTAATACCATTAGTAGTATGGTGGTTAAGGGTGAGTGCTATTGTGTAAGACTGCAGAATTCAGATTTCGGCTCTACCACTTCGTAACCCCGGGCAAATTAAACCCCTAGTTGGGTAGTTTCCTCTTGTGTGAAAGCCTGCCTTACAAGACTGTTGAAAGGATTAAACACATTAATACACATAAACAATGAAGAATCATGTATGATTCACAATGAGGGCTCAATAAATGAAGCTATGATGAGAACTGAATAGCATGTGCCAATGGGCACATTATGTACCTTTTACAACACAGCTATGAGTTAGAAGGTGTTAGCTGCACTAAGAGAAATTCTAAACAAATAACACTTAAGTAATTTACCACATGTGTGGTCAGACTTCAGATACAAGTCTGTATGATTCTAAAACCCATACTCATTTCCTTATGTCATTCTGGAATTTAAAATAAAAAATCTGGGTTAACACTAGGTTCTAATGAAGAGAAACTAAAGAGCCTCTTTCTTGATGAAGGTGAAAGAGGAGAGTGACAAAATTGGCTTAAAACTCAACATTCAAAAAACTAAGTTCATAGCATTCGGTCCCATCACTTCATGGCAAATAGATGGGGGATAAAAATGGAAACAGTGACAGACTTTATTTTCCTGGGCTCCCAAATCACTGTGGATGATGGCTGCAGTCATGAAATTAAAAGACATTTGCTCCTTGGAAGAAAAGCTATGACAAACCTATACAGCCTATTAAAAAAGCAGAGACATTACTTTGCTGACAAAGGTCCATATAGTCAAAGCTATGGTTTTTGCAGTCAGTCAGTCCAGTTGCTCAGTTATGTCCAACTCTTTGCAACCCCATGGACTGCAGCACACCAGACTTCCCTGTCCATCACCAACTCTTGGAGCTTGCTCAAACTCCCGTCCATTGAGTTGGTGATGCCATTCAACCAACTCATCCTCTGTCGTCCCCTTCTCCTCCTGCCTTCAATCTTTTCCAGCATCAAGGTCTTTTCAAGTGAGTCAGTTCTTCACATCAGGTGGCTGAAGTATTGGAGTTTCAGCTTCAGCATCAGCCCCTCTAATGAATATTCAGGACTGATTTCCTTTAGGATGGACTGGTCAGATCTCCTTGCCATCCAAGGGACTCTCAAGAGTCTTCTCCAAAACCACAGTTTGAAAGCATCCAATTCTCACATCCATAATACTGAAAAAACCATAGCTTTTCCTAAATGGACCTTTCTTGGTAAAGTAATGTCTCTGCTTTTTAATATGCTGTCTAGGTTGGTCATAGCTTTTCTTCCAAGGAGCAAGCGTCTTTTTTAATTTAATTTTTTAAAATTTAATTTAAGCGTCTTTTAATTTCATGGATGCAGTCACCATCTGCAGTGATTTTGGAGCCCTCCAAAATAAAGTCTCTCACTGTTTCCATTGTTTCCCCATCTATTTGCCATGAAGTGATGGGGCTGGGTGCCATGATCTTAGCTTTCTGAATGTTGAATTGTAAGCCAACTTTTTCACTCTCCTCTTTCACCTTCATCAAGAGTCTCTTCAGTTCTTCATTTTCTGCCATAAGGGTGGAATCATCTGTGTATCTGAAGTTATTGATATTTCTCCAAACAATCTTGGTTTTTCTTGATTTTTCCGGTAGTCATGTACAGATATGGGAACTGGACCATAAAAAAGTCTCAGCACCGAAAAATTGATGTTTTCGAACTGTGGTGCTAGAGAAGACTCTTGAAGAGTTCCTTGAACTGTAAGGAGATCAAACCAGTCAGTCCTAAAGGAAATCAACCCTGAATATTCATTGGGAGGGCTGATGATGAAACTGAAGCTCTAACTTTGACCACCTCATGCGAAGACCCTGATGCTGCGAAAGATCGAGGGCAGAAGAAGGGGGCGACAGAGGATGAGATGATTGGATGGCATCATTTACTCAATGGACATGAGTTTGAGCAAAATCAGGGAGATAGCAAAGGACAGGGAAGCCTGGCATGCTGCAGCCCACAGGGTCACAAAGAGCAGGACACGACTGAGAGACTGAACAACAATGCTAGCTGTGTAAGTGGGATATTTAAACTACTTTCTCTGAGCCTTGGCTTCCTCGCATTTAAAACAGGGATTTTTGGCTCATATACACCTAGCATTGTTTCTATTCAAATAATAATGTGTCAGAAGGCACTGCTGCTGCTGCTGCTAAGTCCCTTCATTCGTGTCCGACTCTGTGACCCCACAGACGGCAGCCCACCAGGCTCCCCTGTCCCTGGGATTCTCCAGGCAAGAACACTGGAGTGGGTTGCCATTTCCTTCTCCAATGCATGAAAGTGAAAAGTGAAAGTGAAATCGCTCAGTCGTGTCCGTCCCATGTAAATCACAACAGTGCTTTTTTGTAAATTATTGATGACCACTATCTAATCTATTACTTATCAACTGGCTGAATATATGTGTAGCAGCAGTGAACTCAATTAAATATATATATAATTTAAATTTTCTTTGAGTTGGCTTAACATTTTCAGGTTTCCCCCAGACCACCATCACTTTGGAGAAGTTTCTTACATACACATGAGAAAAAATTATTATTTTTTATTTACAGCTAAGTTTTATGAAAAACCAAGATAAAAAGTATATATATTTCATTTTTAATTCTTTAGGTTGCAAATAAAAATCATTTATTCCTTGTAATGAGAATTAGACATTCAAACACTTTTCTCATATTTTAAGAACAACTGTAAATCACTGAGAATGAGAAAATGGCTTAATATTGTAAAGCAGTATTAAATGGTAAAAGTAGGCTACATGCTAAGAAAAATAATTATTGATGAAACTGTATCTCTCTGGATATACATAGGAACAGGGAACCAAGGATGTTCCCTTAATTATGGAATAGGAGAGAAAAAACAATGTTTTAAAGACCTGCTTTTAAAGTTCACAACTAACACTAAATCATATTGGTTTCAATAATTCAACTGTTAAGTTAAAACCATTTACTTGAGGGTTAAGAAATTGTTATGCTCCTTTTTGCTATTATTAATCTTTAAACTCTTTTAAAATCACTCAAGAAGTGTTAGCTTATTTAATTCTTGGAAAGTGGAGTCGCTCAGTCGTGTCCAACTCTCTGTGACCCCATGGACTGTAGCCTACCAGGCTCCTCCATCCATGGGATTTTCCAGGCAATAGTATTGGAGTGGGCTGCCATTTCCTTCTCCAGGGGATCTTCCCGACCCAGGGATCGAACCCGGGTCTCCCGCATTGTAGACAGACGCTTTACCATCTGAGCCACCAGGGAAGTCTATTTAATTCTTAGTGAAGTTAAATAGCAATATATAGTCAGTCTTCTGAAGCCATAGGTTCCCATGCGTGGATTCAACCAATGATCAAAAATATTCAGGAAAAAAAGGTTCCAGGAAGTTTTGAAAAAGCCGAACTTGAATTTGTCATGCTATTTACACAGCATCTACATTTACAACTATTTACATAGTGTTTACATTGTATTAAGCACTATAAGTAATCTAGAGATGATTTAAAGCAGCAGTTCCCATCTTTCTTGGGCTTTTCTGGTGTCTCGATTGGTAAAGAATCTGTCTGCAATGCAGGAGGAGACATGGGTTCTATCACTGGGTTGGGATGGAAGATCCCCTAGAGAAGTAAATGGCAATCCACCCCAGTATTCTTGCCTGAGAAATCCCCATGGACAGAGGAGAATGGCAGGCAACAGTCCACGGGGTCGCAAGAGTAGGACATCACTTAAACCTCCACTCAGGCATCAAACCCATGTCTCCTGTGTTGCAAGCAGATTCTTTACCTGCTGAGCCATCTGGGAAGCCCCAAACCACTCCCACACCACCTTTTTGGCACCAGGGACCAGTTTTGTGGAAGACAATTTTCCACATGCTGGGGAAGGGGGTGGTTTGGGGATGATTCAAGCACATTATATCTATTGTGTACTTTCATGCCACTGCTGATCTGACAGGTGGTATGGATCCATGGCCTGGAGGTGGGGACCTCTGATTTAAAGTATACAGCAAGATGTGTGCAGGTTACATAAAAATCCCACACCATTTGACATACATTTAAGGCACTTGAGTATCCTCAAAGCAGATGCCGAGGGATGACTGTATATGTAAGTCCTTTCTAATGATTTTAAAAACACCTACAGTCATCTCCATATTAGAGAAATAAAATGTACTATATGTAGAAAATAATTAAAATTAAACAAAAGATAGAAATCTTCAAACTTCAAATGTGACTTAGAATATACATTGGTCCTTTTTTTTTTTTAATACAAGAATAATAGAAGCCTGTGTTTTCTGAAGCTTTGCCTACCACAAGCAGCCACTGTCTACTTGAACATCAGAGAGAAAGTCATTTGGAGTTCTTTTTGGAGGCTGTATACAAAGTATTAACATAAGTGTTGATGGAGGCTATATCTTTATTTTGTAGCCAAGAAATTATTTATCATTCATGTACTCAGGGGTCATCTGTTGTGCTCTACTCACATGCAAAAAATACAGAGATGTATATGATGAAATAACCCTAGTTTTCAAGAGTGTTAAAAGGAGGTCAGATTTGAAGGATGAGTAGGAAGAGAAGAGGAAACAAGTATTTTCTAGAAAGGGGAATAAATATGCATGATCTAACAATTAGAGAGGTGTGGTATATTTTAAGAACATCAAGGACAGAGGTATGGCTCAACTTCAGGTTTTGCGGGAAGTAGGGAACAAAGTATCCAATGATTAAAAACTATATCAAGGGATTTGGATTTTATCTTTTCTCTCTCCTTTATTTAGTTATTTGCTAAGTATCTATGTTCACTATGAAGTTGGAAAATAAAAAATAAAATTCAAAAGTAAATATAAAGTCAGGTAACATTTTGGCTTTCCCATGCCTCTATATATGCATACTGTTCCACCTGTATATTATACACATAATATTTATTACATGTGCAACTATTTACTGTTTACCATATTTTATAAGCATTTATTAAATCTTGATAACATATTATGAACATGATGGAAGAATATTAATGGTGACGGGGTGGAGTAGGATCTTGTAATACAATTAGATTTATTGTTTAAAAACACATACAGAAACTAGACTGGAGACTTCTGACTCTAGAGGCAGGAAGATGGGTCAGGAAACTATTAGAAATGTTCAGAGAAAGGAATGAAGGGCTGAATTAGGATGATGAGAAAGCAGGTAGGATACAAGAGGTGTGTAGGAGGAAGTTATAAGCAGTGAAGGCAAGCGGGAAAGGATAACTTTTGGGAAACTTTGGGTCCTGGATGGAAGGGAAAGTTCTGAGTACAAAGTGAGGTGGAGGGGGAGGTATTCAGCTTAGGTGTTAAACTAGAAATATTTGTGAAATATGCACTGACTGTCCAGTAGGATAAAATACATAATTGTAAAACTATAAGGAGAAGACAAATACGGCAATATTTACCAAAATACTGTTTCTCCAAGTCAGAGTAATGTTCCTTTGACTAATCATTCACTGTGGTCATGAGAAGTTGCACAAGTCCACCCGAGAAATGATTTGTCACAGTTCTGGGATGATGATGTGCTACCATTACTTACTCAACTTAGTAAAAATTCACTGTCTCACTAGTGGGTACAGGCTCAGATCCAAAGGTTTTGGCCTAACAATCAAAATCCTTCACAACTGAAATGACTCTTTCTCACTTGAAGGCCTTTTCCCCGTTGCTCCCGTCATCACCCTGTATTCCCCACACACTCTCCCTGTTGTTCCGCTACACTGTCACCCCGGTCTAGAAGTCCTAGGATGCTAGGAGTCACACAAAATTGTTACATCTTATGAGATGTCTTTCTTGGATCCCACTCCCCTTCCTGTCCAAAAGAGGTTGTTCTCTTTGCTGCAATGTCATAACACATCGCCTTTTTCAGACATATCATACTCAGTTATAACTACTTGTTTATAGGTAGGTATATTGTTCTCTTCAAGTTTCCTCAAAGATTGACTCTTATGTATCTCTATATTTATTTTTATATATGTATATGTGTGCACGTGTATATGATTTATTCATCTCTCTCCGCTCATACATATATACATATATATATACGAGCCACCCAGGTGGTCTAGTGATAAAGAACCCAGTTGACAGCACAGGAGACGTAAGAGATGCCAGTTCAATCCCTGGGTTGAGAAGGTCCTCTGGAGGAGGAAACAACAACTCATTCAACTCACTCCAGTATGTATATCAATATAAATAAATTTAAATAAAAATATATCTAGGCTTCCCTGGTGGCACAGATGGTAAAGAATGCACCTGCAATGCAGGAGACCCAGGATTGATCCCTGGTTTGGGAAGATCCCCTGGAGAAGGAAATGGCAACCCACTCCAGCATTCTTGCCTGGAGAATCCCAGGGACAGAGGAGCTTGGTGGGATACAGTCCACAGGGTCGCAAAGAGTCAGACATGACTGAGAAATTAACACTCACTTCATATACCCCAATAACTAGACACCTAAATATTATACAGACAGTAGTGTCTACTGAGTAAATATGGGTTTTAAGTCACTTTGCTTTGCTCAGTATATGATTTGCATTAAGCCATATGTTTAATCAATATTACATATCAATTCAATTCTCTTTCAACTTCTTTATATGAAATGATATGTCCTTTGGTAAGAAAAAAACCTGAAATTAGTGCTATGGAGAGAAGAATCAATATCTCTCAGTCATGTACATAAGTTAAAGGAGCACCTCCTTGTACAAGTTTTTGTCAATATGTCTGAGACCTGGGCTGACCATGAGATTTGTATTTTTCACTTTAACATTAAAAACATGCAATAAACACCAGTGTTGATGGAAGTGTGAGGACACAGACATGCTCACACATTGTTTATGCAAAGTGACTTGGCAGGGTATATTAAAGTTCAAAATTCTCATTTGTTTTCATCTATTAATTTCACTTTTAGGAATCTGTATGCTAGAAATAAGGGTGCAACTACATAAAGATTTATACCCCAAAGAATGAGCAAATTTATGATAGCAAAGAATAAAAAACCATCTGAATGCCTGTCAATAAAGGACTAAGTAAGTCAATATAGCACATTTACACAATAAAATACTATGCAGCCATTAAAAAGATGAAGGTAATTTTCATCACTGTTCTAAACAAATGTATAAACATATTAAGGTGGGAGGAAAAGAAAGTTTCACAGCACTACTTCAGCGCTGTTTAGTTTTTATTTAAAGACACATATATATGCACACATGCATACAGATATGTCAGTATCAATGTGGTCAAAATCTGGAAGAGTATTCTCCCAAATATTAACAGTATTTACTATCACAGCATAAGTGTGGGTAATTGAATGAATGGACAGCACACTTTCACCCAACACTTAACTGCTTTTTTAATTGTGAAAAAAAAAAATGGTGAGATTATGAGTAACTTTTTTCTTTTGATTCTCAGTAGTACTTCAACCAGTAAAAAGAAAAAAGGGAAGGGAGAAGAGGGATAAATTGGGGCATTGGCATTGACATATACACACTAGTATATATTTTATGTTATATTTTATTTAGATATTTTATAAGTTAGACTTTATGACTAATAAAAACCTACTACTGTATAGAAAAGGGTTCCCGGGTGGTGCTAGTGGTAAAGAACCTGACTGTCAATGCAAGAGACACAAGAGATGTGGGTTTGATCCCTGGGTTGGGAAGATCCCTTGGAGGAGATCAAGGCAATCCATGCCAGTATTCTTGCCAGGAGAATCCCATGGACAGAGGAATCTGGTGTGCTATAGTCCATAGGGTTGCAAAGAGTTGAACATGACTGAGGCAACTTAGCATGCATGTACTGTATAGCACAGGGAGCTCTTCTCAATGCTCTCATGGCCTACATCTAAAAAAAGAGTAGATGTATGTGTATATATAACTGATTCACTTTGCTGTATATCTGAAACTAACACCATATTGTAAATTAACTACAATAAAATTTTTAAAAATTTTAAAAAAGATTAAAACAAGAATAAAGCAAATTGGTATGTACTGATCTAGAAAGATATCCATATTATTGCAAGTGAAAAACACATTAAAAACAAAAGTTTATGTTGAACTGTCTCATTTTTCGTTAAATGTATATAATAGTTAAAAGGCTAGATGTATATATACCAAACCGTGATATTTGGGGCAGGATTAGAAAAAGTGTTCATGATTTGTTACAAACATTGCATAATATTTGAAATAAAAGCAATTAAAAAATAGTCAAACAAATAACCACTAATGAAAGGTCATCATGGTTTGCTTTATACCCTAGATATGTTCTTTAGAAGTTCTGTGCAAATTGAATTTCAGTAAGGAAGATTATATTTTAATTAGATCAGTAGAGTTTTCAATTATGCAAAATATCATTCTATAAAGTGAATATACTTTTTTGTGATATTAATACTCACGACTCCCGGCTGCCCATTTTGGCCTATTTAAGGCTTGTCCTTTGGAGAAATAGAAGTCAGGGGTTCTTAATTATCTGTTTAAATCTTGTCAGAGAAAAATGTCATTATTTTGCTTTTATTAGCCCTCTCAGGGAAAGCTCCATGCCCCACTTCTATGCATTTGGTCCCTCTTCTTTCTTTTGAGGGAGGGGCTCTGTTTCTGGCAGTTGAAGCTACTTTTAGCATTGACATTGCTTCCATTTCAAGATGGAAGAAGGAAGGCTACTGTCGTCTGTACTTACACAGAGGGAGCAGATGGCTGGATTTGCCCCAGTTAATAAATCCTGAGCCAGTAGCTGTCCGGCAGCTTTCCTATCAGAGGGATAAACTTTTTCTTGTGGGCAAGAATTTGACGCCACATATGGTCCAAAGTCAGCTTTTATCAGCCTGTTTAAGGTAACAAACTAAATGGCTGGGTAACTCAGCTGTTTTCCTGTTTCCTACCCATGTTCTAGAGTCTTTCAGTCTCTGAATATTTAAAATACATTGAAACTAAACAGGT
The DNA here is from genome assembly GCF_963930625.1 of Muntiacus reevesi. Classification (NCBI taxonomy): domain Eukaryota; kingdom Metazoa; phylum Chordata; class Mammalia; order Artiodactyla; family Cervidae; genus Muntiacus; species Muntiacus reevesi. The sequence goes on along the minus strand of NC_089254.1, from coordinate 81,206,215 downwards.
CACAGTGCCTTCAAAGACAGCAAAATGTTAGCTTGAACCCAGCAATCTCTCCAGGTGAATGCTTTTGAGAGATTCAAGATAAGTAAGCAAAATGAATGGTTTCAATTTTATTTATTTATGCAAAATCATATGCAACTCTATTCTTTCATTTGGAACTACTAAAGAAGAAAATTAGTTCAATGTTAACTGGAGATCAGTTTTCAGAAAATAAAAATAAAAAATAAAATACCAGAACCTCTGAAAGTGTGAAAGATTATATCCAAATATAAACCAGAATAATATGAATTAAATCCATATTGTATCCTGAAAATAGACTTTTCTAAATGTCAACTGAATAGTGTCCAGAAAATGTTCTACAGTGTGAATTGTGAGTTAAGAATACAAAATTACTTACAGGTTGAAAAAATAAAAGAGGAGTGAAATCATTAACTTACTCCAAATGGAAGTGTTGCATCATTGACAGGTAAGTGGGATTTATAAAATCTCAAGTTTTAAAAAATTTATTATTGGGTTGACCAAATAAAAATAATAATAAAAAAATAATATCTTATGAGAAACCCAAATGAACTATTTTGATCAACCTAGTAATTTCTCTGTTTCTAGAGGGCAATGTTTCTGATGCTTTCGTAAGACAAGGGAAGACTTATACTGTTCGACAACATATAATTTTTTTTTTAATCCTCAAAAAAGAAAAATTATAGTAATTTTCATATCTATTAGCAGAGCCATGCTGTTTCCTCAGTATGTAAAATTCACTGAAAATCTTAATCCACAAAACAGACCTCACTTTCCGGAGTGGAAATTAATGTAGCCTTTTTTGAATCCATAATGAGAAGGAACTGCGTTTCAGAAAAGAAAACCAATGTTTTATGAAGGTGGCCTGCAGAGCCAATTTGAATCATCAAGATTAAGCAATGACCCATTCTTGGTTATATTTATCTGACCATTTTCTGCAAGAAAAGAACACTAATAGCTATATAAAGCTCCGACACATGTTGCACAGAAACGACTATATAATCTGCTATTATTTCTGCCTGTAAATGACTACATGTCTCGCACTAGCCTGCGGCAGAATTGACTGCCAGGAAACTTGACCTGCATCATGGGCTTAATGAAGCTCTAACTTTCTGTTTATAATTCTTTCCACTTTTAACTAGTACTGTATCCAGGGGAAATGAGATAATGCGCTTCTCCTTTTTAGATCATCTGGGCTACTGACCAGTCCTCTGAGAAGGAACGAGCAGAACCGTTTGGACGCGGTGCAGGCACTGTGACCAGCTCTATCCATCGCTCTGGAGGATCAACCAGACTCAGCCCAGGTGGGACCCCTGGGGATATTCACCCACAGGAGCAGGGTCTGAGACCTGGCTCCCTGTAGGGGTCTGGTGACGGGCACACTTTGAAATATATCTGCACAGAATTTCCTCCTGCCTTTTCCCAGATGAAACTGAACAAGGCTCAGCTTCACCAACACTTTAGAGTTTTCCTTCAGCGTTTCCAGACTTTTTGCAATACTTTTTCTCATTCAAGGACTTCTAATTTGTAAGTTTGTTATGGATTTTTAGGTTTCTGATCTGTTGAGTACCTACGTCACCATGGCAAAAAGCAAAATACACCATTATTTTTGTGACTAAACTGTAAATGAACTTTGCTGTATGCTGTGTGTGCTCAGTCATGTTCAATCTTCTAGTTTGTCTTTTAAGCCCCCTTGGCTCAGACGGTAAAGAATCTGCCTGTGATGTGGGAGACCCAGGTTCAATCCCTGGGTCGGGCATACCCCCTGGAGAAGGAAAGGGCAACCCACTCCAGTACTCTTACCTGAAGAATCTCACGGACAGAGGAGCCTGGCAGGCTATAGGTCATGGGCTCACATGAGTCAGACATGACTGAGTGACTAACACTTTCACTTCACACCTCTTCGAACACATGGTTTGAAGCTAAGACATGATTAAGTAGGTGAAAGAAAGTTTTACAGTAGGGATTTATTTTCCTGTGAGTGTCCTGGAATGCTGGTGGCTGTGGTGAATCTCTTCTTTCCGAACCCTTCTGTGTCTCCGCTCTTTGAGAGTGAAGAATGGGGCCATGAGGGAGTTGTGGTGGAGAGGGAGATGGCTTGGCTTTTTTGACTGTGTACCTGGGAACAGCACTGCCCCATATCCTCAACTAGCAAGCAGCTTCCTACCTTTTGTTCCCCCATGTCTTTTACTTCTCTCCTATTCTTTCTTCTAATCTTCTATCCTTGGACACCCAAATGTGACCTCTGGGATAGTAGAGAATGGCCTGTTGGCAGAGTGGAAGCCATGCTGCTGGTGGCTTAGCAGTTGACAGAGAAGGATAGAAAGATGCTAAGATGGCCTCAGCAGTCACAACGATAGAACTTATTTTAAACAAGGAGGTGACTTGTATGTTTGCTGACAGAGAGGAAGGAGGTAGTGCAAAGGACAAATCTGAAGGATAATGAATCAATGGAGCAAGGCTTCCAGGAGACAGGAGGTGGTGAGGTGTGAGGGCGATGAGAGGTTAGCCTTTGAGAGAGGAGGAATCTGTGAAGGTATAGAAGAACTTGGAGACATTGTTGGTTCATACCAGCTGACTTTAATCTTGTTAATTATCTGTTCAGACTTAGGGCATTGGGATGAAAGCTTTGAGAAGAGTGGAAAAGATTTGGAATGGATGGATCATGTCCTCTGCTGGTGGGCCAGATGTGTCATCTTTATTTATGATGGGTTATACGTCAGTGTGTCTTAAAAAAAGACCAACGGAATAAAAAAAAAAAAAAAAAAGGATCAACTGTTTTCAGAAATTAACAAAAGCCTAAACTCAATGGAGGAAAAATTCTAGAAAAAATGTAATCAACGTATTTTGCATCAAGATTGTTTTGGAAACCAAGTACACGAGCCTTACTGGAGGTGTTTTGGAAAATATGTCAGAAGACCTGGCTTACAGCACCAATTCAGCTACTTAATAGCTTTATTGTTATTGGCAAGATCATTAACTATTTCCAAATCAGGTTGTCCACTTGGAAATGGGTATCCATTGATACACTCAATAAATATTTATTGACTGCCCACTACATGCCAGGAGCTCTGTTAGGGACTGCAGGCCCAGTAAGTAAACAGGACTCACTCTGTTCTCAAGTTTCCATCATTGTGGTGGCTCCCAACCTTGTTTCCTTTACCAGGAGGGCCAAATGAGTTAATACACCATTAATCTGGAGGAGGAAATGGCAACCCACTCCAGTATTCTCGCCTGGAGAATCCCATGGACAGAGGAGCCCGGCAGGCTGCAGTCCATGGGGTTGCAGGTTTGACACAACTTAGCGACTAAACCACCACCAATGTGTTTTGATAATTCTGGAGCACAACTGGAGAAAAATAAATCTCTAAGAAGTCATTTTTTTTTAAACAACTGTCCTATTGTGATCATGATCATAACAATGAGGATAGTTTCTGCATAGGAGACTCTTCCTCCAAACCATGCCCTACAGCTCTCGCAGGCTTAGAATTCCTTCCTTTGCAGCCTCCCAGCCAGGCATGGCAGCACTGTCTCTCACTGGGAAGTGGGGAGCTCAGCTTTACACCGGGCTCATGATAGCCTCACCACTTCCTCGTGTCTCCAGTGACTGGCTGCCCTATGCTTGTGGCTGGCTCCTCTGAAGACACCAATGCTAATTCCAGCAGGCGCACAACACAGGCATGCTAGCAGTCAAGTGTAAGCCAGAAGAGTCCTTTGATCTGCAGCCTGGTGCATTCTTTGAATGGTCAAAACTTTGGAAGGACAAGCTCAAAGAGTATGGGCTGGTGATGGGAAGCCAGGTCAAAGGTAATGCCCTGGAGAGGATTTCTGGGAGCAGAATTAAGAAACTGCCTTTTCTTTTTGATGTCTAAGTCTAGAATGGAAAACTTATCCCCTGAGATGTGCCCAGGAGCTCTGGGAAGAGTCTATCATGACAGCTATGGCCAGTTTTCATTTCTTTAGACTGCATCCCAAGTTCTTTAGCAGACCCTTTCTCATTTCACATTTTTGTTTTCTCTAACGTGCAAATATTGTTGTCAGTCGTGGAAGGCAGTGGGAATCTTTCTCTTGTGTTTAGGCTCAGGAGGAAGTCCATTTCTGAAACCAGGGTTTTTTAAACAAGAAAACATATAGGCTGCAGGTTAGGTGAAGGGCAAAGGCAGAAACAAAGATGAAGCAGGGTCTTTCTGCTTTCTGTCTTCTGTCTTACTTTCTGCTTTCTGTCTTTGTCTGTGAAGGACTGTGTCTCTAAAGTGGATTCAGAAATTAGATTCCTAGAGTTTACCAGGTTGTAGCAGAAGCCCATTCTCCCACATGTACACGTGAGGAAAGCAACAAAAAGCTGCGAGGAAGGCAATCTCCTGGACATTCATCTCAAAACATCTGATTTCAGTAAGTCATGTGCTTCTTGGGGTAGAAGGGTATATTTTCCAGAGTTCCTTCCTCAAGTTCTGATTCTTGACCTCCCCATCTGACACATTTGTCTCAGATCTCATTTTCTCAAAAAACTAAAGCTCTATCTGGTAAAGGCAGAAGCTCCCACACGTGTTACAGCCAAGGCAGGTTTTTGTTTGTTAAATTCTGGTATGTGATTCCCTGCCTGGCCGGATCTAAGTTTTGCTCACTGTTTTTCTTGCCCTCTCCTGTTCTCTGATTTGCCTGGAATGTGAATGTTCTCCTGTGAAAGACCCTGGCGTGGACGGCCTGCCAGGAGCTGGGGGGCGTTTCGGAGGAACAACTGTCTCACTGTCATCTCCTCAGTAACCTCAACTTGGTGGTGTGCTCTGCCTCTCTCCTTGGGCCATAAAGTTCATTTCTCTTTAAGGGCTCTATTCTGCATTGGTCTCTACTAAATTTCTATTTAATTCAATCCCACAAATACTGATAATTTTGCTTTGTTCAGGGTGGGATCAAGACGTGAATAAGGCTCTCTCTCTCTCCCTTTTCCTCTAAGGAGCATAAAAACATTTGCGGGAGACCACCAACTGCAAAATGGGCCGAATGCTATAGTAGATACTCTGCTGGACACTCTGGAGAAGGATGAGCCTAAGGGACACCCACGTCCTCAGGAAGCCTTCGCTATTCTGCCTCTTTCAGATTTCCAAATTCCTACACCCCTCAGTTTGGGCTTAAATCAGCATTTTCCACAGTTGTTTCTTGTAACACTAGACCCAAGAGATGTTCTGTGAAAAAACAATTTCATGATCAGTTAAGAATAGGAAATATCATACATACATTCTCTTCTCAGAAATCTACACTGTACATCAGCGCATCTGAGGCAGAGAAGCAGAAGAAACTTTGTTTAACTCAGAATATTTAACCAGAATATTTTAAGTCAGATTATTCTGATCCTATAAATCCAGAATATTCTGATTCAGAATATTTTTACCCAGAATATTTTATCCAGAATATTTAATTTAATATTCTGATCCTATAAATCACACTGATTTATAAAAAGGCCTGATGCTGAAGCTGAAGCTCCAATACTTTGGCCACCTGATGTGAAGAGTCAACTCATTGGAAAAGCCCCGGCTGCTGGGAAAGATTGAGGGCAGGAGAAGTGGCCAACACAGGATGAAATGGTTGGATGGCATCATCGACTTAACTGGACATCAGTTTGAGCAAGCTCCGGGAGACAGTGAAGCCTGGTGTGCTGCAGTCCATGGGGTTGCAAAGACTCAGACACCACTGAACGACTGAACCACAATAAATCACACATCACTCTCTGCAAAACGCCTTATAGGAATAGCCACAATTCTCAGACCACGCTTTTGAAAACATTACCCTAATTGCTTCATTAAATGATGAATATGAAAATATTATGAAAATCCCACTTGTTTGCAAGATTTTATTTTAACACCATGTAAACAGATTTTATTTTTATCACCTTTCATACCAAATGGATTCTTCAGTGTGTAGAATCCTGCTGTCCAGGAATTACATGCAGCTTGTCTCAGTTTGAGATGCATTGAAAAAGTAAACTACACAGCAGCTTTAGAAAACAATATGAAAAAAGAATGCAAACCTTTCATTAACAATTTATATTGATTACATATTGAAATAATTGGGGTGTACTTGGTTTAAAAACATGATTAAAATAAACTTTTGCCTTCTATCTCACTAAAAAAAATTACTTAAAAAAGAACAATTGGTAAATATTATTTACTATCAGCAAGAAATAAGTAAATACCAACATATATTGGGAAAATATAAGATGTGGCATTTCAATTATTTTTGTAACATGTTTATGAGAATACGTTTATTTTTAAAATTAATTATGTTTACTTTTGTTGGCACTGGGTCTTGTTGCTCTGAGTGGGTTTTCTCTAGTTGTGGCAAACGGGGGCCACTTTCTAGTTGTGGTGCGCCAGCTTCTCACTGCAGTGGCCTTTCTTGTTGCGGAGCATGCGCCCCAGGGCGCACTGGCTTCAGTAGTTGCAAGGCTAGGGAGCTCTAGAGCACAGGCTCAGTAGGGGTGCTGCACACGCTTAGTTGACCCAAGCCATGCGGGATCTTTCCAGACCAGTTATCGAACCAGAGTCCCCTGCTTTGCAAGGCAGATTCTTAATCACTGGATCACCAGGAAAGCCCTTCCCTTTCTTTTAAATTACAAAATTGGAAAAATCAACTTTGTCTCTTTCTTTTTTAGTTTTCAAAATGTGACTATTAGAAAATTTAAAATTACATATGTGACTAACATTATCTTTCCACTGATGGCACTGGCCTAGAAAATAGGAATTGTATTTTTCCCATATTATGTACTTTCCTGGAGCACATAGATCTTTACCCAATGAAGATATTTAAAACACACATATTGGGTGAATTAATTTGGTTGCCAAGGTCAGGAGAGTCACTGAATTGAATCTTATTCTCAAAGGTATTCACATCCTGATCCATTATTACACCTGCTGTGTGGACTGTTCGTGTTGTCCATTCCCTGCTTCAGCCTACAAATCTCAGAGAACAAGGTCCAGTAGTGTTGAGCTGATACCACTTGAGACCTCTTGTAAGGTCCTTCCTAGCTCTCCGGTCAGAATGCTAATGTGCACTTGAAATTCCTATGTCAGCTAAACCCTTCTGTGGCATTTCAGTAAATTTTGATTGATTTTAGGCATTTACAGACTACAGGCATTCCTGGGCGTTGACTCTGTTCTTATCAAATAGGTGGCCATTGTTTCTCATAACCTCTCTCACTCTACCCTTTGCGGGAGAAAAAAAAGGGATTAAATATCTCCACAATTATTGTTGCAAGAAGGGGGACCCCTTCCAGGGCCCGAAACTGGGCTCTTGTCTAACACTCGGAAATGAATTGTCCGTGGAGACACATGTGCTGACAAAGCAGGAGACTTTATTGGGAAGGGGCAACCGGATGGAGAGCAGCAGGTAACGGAACCCGGGAGAGCAGCTCTGGCTTCCAGTCTCAGGGTTTTTGGTGATGGGGTTAGTTTCCGGGTTGTCTCTGGCCAATCGTTTGGACTCAGGGTCCTTCCTGGTGGTGTATGCACCCCTTAATCAAGATGGATTCCAGCAAGAAGGATTCTGGGAGGTGGTAGGACATACCGACTGATGTCCTTTCTCTCCTTTGGACCTTTCCCGAACTCTTCCGGTTGGTGGGAGGTTGTTCTGCATTCCTTAACAGGACCAGCTGTTGTAAGATAGCTCATGCAAGTGGCTACTATCTGGCCTGGCCAGGGTTGGTGGATTCAGTCAGTGTTTTCCCTGACGTTATCACACTGGCTTCAGGGAATCTTCACAGATGAGTATGGAACACTGATGGTCCATATAGTAAAGCTAGGAAATAAACTGACTTAGGCTGTGTTTTCATAATAGAAATGGTAAGATAAAATCACACACTTTGATAAGTCATCCCACATCTGTAACATAATCATACCCATGAGTGGAATCTTGTAATCACCCATATCTACAGCCAGGACAAGGGGTTTAAAGTGGCTTTATTTCAGCTGAGCATATGTAGCAGCCTCTGGCCCAGAGAATTCCAGAGAGTGGTGAAAAGACAGCCCTGATGGCAGCTGAGATGAAAGTGCCTAGAGAGGAAAAGAGCAGGATTGTGCAGTGCTCTCCAAGGCGTAAGTCTGAGTCAAGAAGCAGAGACCACCGCCATGGAAAATAAACTACAGATGCTTTCAGTCAGACAAAAGTGCGCACACTCCACTCACACTCACCATCCGAGGAGAATTATAATGAAAGTGAATCTGATATATGAGTCATCTTTCATGCAGAAACACAGCATGTACACAAGTATACATGCACCATACTGATGTAGTGATCAAAGATAAGCTTACATTTGGATCTATAGAAAATCATCAAGGGAGATGTATGCCCATGACATTCAGGACTTTGTGTGGGAACAGTATGGCTTCTCATTTTGTCAGACTAGTCCTACCCAGTCATCTGAGACTTTCTAGTGTAAGGATGCCAAGATGGAGGGGAATGGAAGGGCTTTCCTTCTTAAATAATAAAAATACTCTGCTGGAAATAGCTAGTCTTTTACATGCCATCCCCAAACACTATTTTTTGACTCTTTTATAGCAAACAAGTTGAAGCAGTGTTTCTTCATTGCAATCCAACTGGCAATCTTTTGTTATTAGACAAATTGAAACACATTTCTGAACACATCTCCCCAATATTAAAAGATAAAACCTCAATGATTCTCCATGGGTATTAACCATGGACCATATTTCTTGGCCTGGCCTTTAGCATTTTTATAATTTGGCCCAAGGTACTATCTTTACCTCTATCATTGGCTTTGGATACTCTACAGACTAGACAATTGGACAGCTTTTTCCTTCACTTTTGCGATCCAGGAGCCCCAGCCTCCAAATCTGCATGTCCAACTCACACTCAAGAGCCAAAGTTCAGCCTATCTCCACAGTTCTCCCAATAGCTGGGCCTTTCCATCCTCTGGGTCCCTTCAGCACTTTCCTAAGCAATTTTCTATCCCTGCCCCCACCTCCAGGTGTATTGAGTTAATAGTTCTGCCTGAATTAAACCCCAGCTCTGCCAATTACTAGCTGTGTGACGTTGGCTATTACCTAACCTCTCTGTGCCTCACTTTCTCAAACACAGTAATTAGCATAATAGTAGCAACTACCTATAGGGTTGTTATGAGGAATAAATGAATTTTCATTAAATGTTTAGAACAGTGCTTGATTTTTGTAAGAGATCTGTTATTAGCAGCAGTTGTCATAGTGATGGAGTTAGTGGTATTACTAGTTTCGTATCTCTGTCAGCACTTCATGTGAACTTGTACATTATACATGATCAATAAGTATTTATAGACTAAAGGAGTAAGTAAATAAACAGAAAGCAAGAAATTTTAAAGTGAGAATCAATGCACTAATCTGCTATTATTTTAAAATACGTATCTAGGAATTCTCTCTTAAGAATGTCAGGACTTACTAGATACTCTTCGGGGGGGAAAATTATAATTTTTTAAAAAGGAAGAACTAAATAAAACAAAGCTCTGTTGCTGGCAATGTGTAGATGAACTAGTACATTCCCTGGGTTGTACAATACACCCTTGCAGCCCCTCTTACACCAACAGCTTGTATCTCCCACTCACCCAGCGCTATATTTCTCCTTACCCACCTCTCACCACAGGTAACCACTAGTTTTGTTAGGGGAGCCACTGACTGAAACCATCTGCCCTGGCCATGGTAACCACTTGCTTGAGCTATCTTACCACAAGAGGTCCTGATAAGGAACACAGAGCTAACCGGTTACCACCAACCGGAAGAACTCAGGAAATGGCAAAAGGAGAGGAAGAGATGCCAGTCCATATGTCCCACCAACCTCCCAGAATCCTTCTTGCTGGAATCCATCTTGGCTGAGCAAGGCACCGGCCACCAGGAAGGACCGTGAGTCAGAATGACTGGCCAGAAACCAACCCCATTACCACAAAACCCGCGACTGCAAGCCACATGGCAGGAGCAGTTCTCCTGGGTCCCCTTGCTCTGCTGCTCTCCGCCTGGCACTCCTTCCCAATAAAGTGTCTTGCTTTACCAGGACTTGTCTCCTCAGACAATTTATTTCTGCGGGTTAGACAAGAGCTCACTCTTGGGCCCTAGAAGGGGTCTCCCCTCCTTTAACAGTTTGGCTGAACTGCTTTTTGAAAATGTATACTGTAGTGTGCAAGTCTGGAGAAGAAAACATTTATCTTAATTTTTACTCGATGTCCTGCATCTGTAAAAACTCACATAAAATGAAAACCGAGTTCAGTTAAGGCCGAATGACAACTAAATGGAGTTGTTTTAGTTTCCAGATGACTTTTATGCCCATTATCTCATTAAAGCCTCTCTGCTCTAATGAGCTAGACTTGTGGGAAAAGATTTAAAAATAAAAACTAAAAAAAAAAAAAAATGAAGTGTGGTCTGAAATGTGGCTGCATCTAGTCTTCCCCATAAGCATACAGTAGCTCAGGGCCTGAAGAATCACTCTCTGGCCTTTGAAAATCAATGTGCATTTAGTGGAAGAAAGCTGTAGACTTTCAGTTACTGTATTTTTCCCTGCTGTCATGTAATGATGTCCTGCACTAAATTTAACATGTCCCCAGACTCCTATTTAATTCGCACAGCTGGGAGACACGACAAACCCAGCCAAATCTGTTTTCCTAGAGTACCTACAAATCTGCCCCTTAAAAATTTATTTTCTTCACTATAATGGTCTCTAACTAAACTCTAATAGATTTTGCCACAGAGTTGCTGCTTTAATCAGAGAAGAGAACTTTATGGGTTTATTAATCGTGCGCTTTCTCAAAAGCTACTGATTAAGCATTTGCCTTATGGTTGCAAGCAGTCAGAAGGTACACTGGAGGCTGCTGGCTTACTGAATGTCAGTCTGCAGGTAGCTGTCACGCGAGGCCCACAACAGACTGCATACAGACAGCGCCAACTGAGCAGACTAACATTTCAATTCTCTCCAGCTCTTAGCAACAGATTGCTCACAGCAATCTTCCCCCCCACCAACTTATTCACAAGGCCTATTCCAGCAAGCAAGAGCAAAATTCCTCCCCAGTCCTCACATCCCAAAGCAGCTAAATTATGTCTGAAAACTGAACGACATGCTTGGCCAAAGAATGTATTCTACCACGAGACAGCGCTTACAACAAAGTTTACTTTGGCCTGCTCAGCCAGCAGACCCACTGAACACCATCTCCCCCTGCCTTCTAGGAAAGCGGCAAAAGTTGCTTCAAGTGTTACATTCATGGTGCAAAAGCAACTGCCAAACAACACAACAAGGCTTCCTGGACTCCAGAGAAACCCCTACTTCTCCACAGTCGATTTATAGTGCCTTCATGAGAACACACATTCAGACTAAAGCTGATCGAGCTTGAGGTTTTGTTAGAAGTCATGACGGACACCAGGAATAGGCAGTTAGTGTTTTTGCAAGAAAATTAAACTTACATTTACTTCCTTGTTCTACGAAGAAGATAAAGACTTTCTTCAAAATTCACAGCTGTCTGGATGTCCCTTAAGTTTCTTAGACATATATGCAAATTTCTCCCTATGCCTGTAACAATCACTACCACGTGGAGATGAGATACTCTTGAGGTAAACTTAGTTATTATTCCATGACTTGCCCAAACTTTCCTACATTTGGCTCCAGAACAAACATTTAAGCAGTATTTCATATTCTGAGACTAGCATAAGTGTGTTAGATATACTTCTCTATTGACCTAAAATAATCGAATTTTTAAAAACACTAAATCCTTACTTGAATTATCAGCATTAGCTATGTTGACATACCTTCAGTCACTTGAGAAATGAGCAGTTCTTTGCTTTAAAAGGGCTCCTGCATAGTGAAAGGTGCTCCCCAGCATCCCCAAGATAAATGGGATTAATTAAATGATGGAAGAAAAAAAGGGAAACGTACTTCTTTAACTTATGTGTCTTCATAATCAGGTTGCTAATTCTATTCAAAGATTTCTAGGGTTAATGGTGTGAAGAAAAATGAAAGTGTTAGTTGCTCAGCTGTGTCCAGCTCTTTGTGACCCCATGGATGTAGCCCTCCAGGCTCCTCTGTCCATGGGTTTTTCCAGGCAAGAACAGTAGAGTGGATTGCCATTTCTTTCTCCAGAGGATCTTCCTGACCCAGGGATAGAACCCAAATCTCCTACAATGCAGGCAGATTCTTTACGGTCTGAGCCAGCAAGGAAGCCCAATGGTGTAGCTACCTGTGTAGATATCTTATCACATCTACTAAATGGGTCTGAGGTCTTACATATTTATATTTGTATTTCCTAATTTTGAATGAATATTAATAGACTGATTAATAAAAATAAGAGACTTTAGTATGACGGTTTGTATATTGTAAAATACTAAGAAAGAATAACATACCATTTCTAGAAAAACTAATAAAGGGGATAACTTTGTGTGTGTGTGTAGTAGCTCAGTCGTGTCCAATTCTTTGTGACCCTGTGGACTGTAGCCCACCACGCTCCTCTGTCCATGGGATTCTCCAAGCAAGAATACTGGAGTGAGTTGCCATTTCCTTCTCCAGGGGAATCTTCCTGACCCAGGGATCGAACCTGGGTCTCCCACACCACAGGCAGATGCTTTACCCTCTGAGCCACCAGGGAAGCCCAAGAAAGTGAAGTCACTCAGTCGTGTCTGACTCTTTGCGACCCCATGGACTGTAGCCTAGCAGGCTTCTCCGTTCATGGGACTTTCCAGGCAAGAATACTTAGAGTGGGTTGCCATTTCCTTCTCCAGAGGATCTTCCCGACCCAGGGATCGAACCTGGGTCTCCCGCATTATTGGCAGTCACTTTACCCTCTGGGCCACCAGGGAAGCCAACTTTAGTTCTTATCTAATAGAATTTATAAAATTAAAAACTCATTTTCCACTATGAGACATTAGAAAGGCCCAAAACACAAATGAATTCACATTCACTTCTGTTCTTCATATTATATTACATTTTCTAATGAGCAGTGAGGCACACTGAGTTGAAAAGCTTGACAGATTTAACAGAAAAAACCCTCAAACCAAGTTCAGTGGGTGATTGGAATGATCATCTATCACCATTTCGCTATGTGGGGACAATACATGCTTTGTTTCAGTGGCCTAGGAAGCTGATAAAATACATTTGCAGTTTGGCTTATGATAATTAACTATTTTAATCAGTATTATTCAGGTAGTGTCATGAACATTTGTTACTGCTATCATTTAAAAATATATTACAGTCAGTGCTTGCTCATCCACAGTATAGAGGCCAAGCCTGCATAGATAAATGAAGTCCACAGATAATAATTTCTATCTTACTTTCTTACACATACATAAGAGAATACATTGGATTTACTCCTGAATTTTTATATCAGGCATTTATGATTCATATCGCAGTTTTACAGGTGAATGAGAAATAGTCAAAATTTTGCATAAGTCAGAACTAGGATTAAATCTTTACTATCAACCCTGAGCAAGTGACTGACCTTTTAAAGCGTTAAGTTCCTCATATGTAAAGTAGAGATGATAACATGCATTTAGTGGGGTTTGGGAACACAAAGTAGATGGTATATATATACCTGTATATATCTAAATATACAGGTACCTAATGAAGCAGAGAGGCTCTCCTGATGGCTCAGTGGTAAAGAATTCCGCCTGCCAATGCAGGAGACGCAGGTTAGATCATTGGGTTGGGAAGGTTCCCCGGGGAAGGAAATGGCAACCTACTCTAGAATTCTTGCCTGGGAAATCTCATGGACAGAGGGGCCTTGAGGGCTACAGTCCATTGGGTCCCAAAAGAGTTGGACAGGACTTGGAGACTAACCAACCACCACAACAAAATTGAAGCGAAACACACAGACGGTGGTCAGGAAATTGCAGGTTCCCCCATTTCCCCTATCTTACCCATGCTCTACATCTCCTCTCCTTCATTTGCTTATAACCTGCTCTTCAGAATCCTGGAGCATATCATGACATAGCTGAAGTTTTCAGATGACCCAAGAAAAGATGAAGAAATTATAGAAGAAATTGAATTAATGTGATTTTATTAGTTGAAATGATCCAATAGAAACTTCCACACTAAAGAACGAAAAACTTCAACATCTACCAAACAAGCCTTAAAGGTATTAGGGTACTAACAACGGTTTATTTTTTTAACTAAAGTAACTCAGATTGTTCACATTTTCCATCATTGAGCTTGGTATGTTTAATACAATGTTGGCCGGACTAACTGCTCTCACATTTCACTTCTGGTTCTTTCTCTTTTAATTTTTTTTATCGAACATTTGTTCATATGCATTGTAAAAACAAATAGAAATTAACCATAGTGATGGCTAAAACATAAACCACAAATATGACTGAGTCAGAGGAGGTTGTTTTGGGTAACCCCAAATTCCATGTCTCTGTGTATTTCAGTTCCTGTGTCAACTTATTAAATGATAAATGAAAGAGATCAGATGGACAGAAGAAAAAATTAATTCATTTTAAGAGTTCTATATACTCTAGGTCAGAACCCAGATCCAAAAGGAAATGTGATCTAAGTTTTGAAAGCAGAAGTGTCTTAGAATGATTTTACTTGATGAAGTTCCCAGAAAATACATGGTTGAGTCTGGCGACAAATTGTCAAAAAGGCAGGGGGAAGTACTCTGCTTCTCTTCAACTGAAAACAGAAGAATCTTATCTAATTTGCCTGTCTGTTCCTTAGTTTTGATATAAGCGTACTCTCTTTGTCACTGGGGATGAACATTTATTGATTTTAAAGCATGTGTTTTGCATTCAGACACAGGCATGAAGAGAAGGTAATTTTTTTTCTGAAAATCTCTTGTTTTCCTCTTTCTTCTATTCCCCCTGAGTCCTAATAAGTATTAGTCATTCAAGTGCACAATGTATCAAGCATTTGATACAATATTAAGCTATGTGACAGGTACTAATAAGGTAAGGTTAGCCCTTACCTTACAGAATAAGGTAAGGTTAGCCCTTGTACTCAAGGATGCTATTACACGATTTCAGAGAGTATACAAACAAACATAGACAGCATATTAAAAAGCAGAGACATAACTTTACCAACAAAGGCATCACTTTACCGTCTAGTCAAAGCTATGGTTTTTCCAGTAGTCATGTACAGATGTGAGAGCTGGACCACAAAGGAGGCTGAGTGCCAAAGAATTGATGCTTTCAAATTGTGATGCTGGAGAAGACTCTTGAGAGTCCCTTGGACTGCAAGGAGATCAAAGCCATCAATCTTAAATGAAATTGACCCTGAGTATTCATTGGAAGGACTGGTGCTGAAGCTAAAGCTCCAATACTTTGGCCACCTATGCGAAAACTGACTCATTGCAAAAGACCCTGATGCTGGGAAAGGTTGAGGGCAAGAGGAGGAGTGGGTGGCAGAGGGTGAGATGGTTAAATAGCATCACAAACTCAATGGGAAGGAATTTGAGCAAACTCTGGGAGATAGTGGAGGACAGAGGAGACTGGCATGCTACAATCCATGGGGTCAAAAAGAGTCAAACACAACCTAGCAACTGAACAACATACAAAGAAGCACATAAACTCACATACGTCATCCATCATATACACAATGTGTTTTCCTTGCTGTAGGAAAGGATAAGGGGAAATGGTGAAAAAGAATAAGATGACACAAAAAAGTACCAAAGATATTTAGGAAGTAGCCAATAGAATGCAAATTCCAACATAATGTGGAAGGTTAAATTGACTTTCCCCTCCTCAGTTTCATTCTTCTGTGTCTTGGCTCTCAGATTTGCTCATAAGACTAAAAATAGAATTGCTGTAGAAGATACTTTCAAGTATGTAAAAGTTTATTTGTAGATTCACTCATATACTCATTATCTAAGAAGTATTTTTGTTACTGCCATTTAGACAAGAGATCAAACAATAGTTTGACTAAAATTTTTCTTGCGGACCTCACCAGAGTGTCAGTATGTTGTTATCCTAGGGAAATTGCTGAAGGGAAGTGTATAAATTCAAATTGGTCAGATAACAGGGTTTCCTTTTTTCTTTATACCATCCTTCTCCATTTCTGTGATGAGCTTGCCAATTAAAAATACATTTTGATTGAGGTCTGAAACTGATATTTTGGACTCAAAATTCAATGAAAAAGAACCACAGAGGCATGCGACCAATAACCACTCAAATTTAAGCAAATTAGAACTCTTCTGTTTTGCCACACTAGTCAGAAAGCCACAGGCATTCCACCACCCCAAAAAGATCTGAAGAATTGACGGAAAGTATAAAAAATGAACACAGATTGTACATAATTGTGCTTCTACATTCTTACTCCAACAACCATAGAAAGAACCCCAAATTTTAATTCAAAGGTCTCCCTTGCAAAAATAAGTTTTTCTAATAACAAT
Organism: Muntiacus reevesi; assembly: GCF_963930625.1. Taxonomy (NCBI): domain Eukaryota; kingdom Metazoa; phylum Chordata; class Mammalia; order Artiodactyla; family Cervidae; genus Muntiacus; species Muntiacus reevesi. The sequence goes on along the minus strand of NC_089254.1, from coordinate 81,189,867 downwards.
TTTGACTAAGTTTTTCACTCGAGTGTTTTTTAAAATATGCCCTTAAAAATCCATCCTAAATTACACAACTCATAGCTTTGATAGAAATGAGGCAAATTTACATAAAAAAATTATCCTTAACTTTTCCTTTGTACTTTTTACACTTGAAAAATAGAACCATGTGGATGACTTTTAGGGATAAAATACATTAATTAATTCTGTTTTACAAATATGTACTGAGAAATTTGACTAAATCAACACAATTCATTGGATGTGAAAGATACATAAATAAGAGTCCCGGCCATTAAGAGGGCTTCCCTGGTGGCTCGGGCAGTAAAGAATCTGCCTGCGATGCAGGATATCCCGATCCAGTCCCTGAGTCGGGAAGATTCCCTGGGGAAGGGAACAGCTGCCCCTTCAGTTTTCTTGCCTGGAGAAGTCCATGGACAGAGGAGCGTGGCGGGCTTCAGTCCATGAGGTGGCAAAGAGTCTGACATCACCGAGGGACTAACATTTTCGCAGCCATTAAGACGTTCTTAACAGGTAAGATATACCCTTATAATACAGTGTGATATGTGATCTGTGACAGGTAAGAAAAGATAATCTGAAGAAGCCTGAAGTTTCCTCCTACACTTGGTCTAAAACCTCAGAGTGAGTTCCTAGGAGAGATAAATGTGAACTGAACATATCTACCAGGAGAATGAGAGGAAGTCATTTTTCTAAGCAAAGAGGTGCATGTTAAGTCGGTTCAGCTGTGTCTGACTCTGTGTGACCCTATGGACTGCAACCCACCAGGTGCCTCTGTCCATGGGATTCTCCAGGCAAGAAGACTAGAGTGGGTTGAAGAGCCTTGCACTTCTCCAGGGGATCTTCCTGATCCAAGGATCGAACCCATGTCTCTTATGTCTCCTGCACTGGCAGGGGGGTTCTTTACCACTAGGGCTACCTGGGAAGCAAAGGGGTAGTGAGTATAAAGGAATAGCAAACTAGAGGAAATAACAGTAAAATGAGGACTCCAAAAGATGAGGCAGAAGATGAGAACTGGAACCAAGGGGGCCGTTAATAAGGAGACTAGATTTTATCTAGAAGGTGTGGGGGCCAAGAGATTTATGAGTAGAATAAAATCACAGTTGCCCCTGAGAAAAATCACTTCAATGCCTAGAACTGCGTGAGACTAGCAGAGACAAAAGTCTGTCAGAAGTCCAGGTGAGAAATAATGAAGTATAAAGTTCAAAAGATATTAAAGTTGCAGAAAAGCTAAGACTTATTGATCCACAGGTGTAGGCAGAGGTGTGCAGAAAGACCAAAATCTTAAACAGGGACTTCCCTGGTAGCTTAGTGGTAAAGAATCAGCTTTACAATGCAGGGTTGATCCCTGATCCAGAAAGATCCCACATAATGCAGAGCAACTAAGTCTGTACACCACAACTAATTAATTTGTGTTCTAGAGCCTGGGAACCACAACTATTGAGCCCAAACGCCACAACTTCTGAAGCCCTCATGCCCTAGAGCTCACACTCTGCAAGAAGAAAAGGTACCACAGTGAGAAGCCCGTGCACCACCGCAAGAGAGCAGTCCCTGCTGTCCACAACGAGAGAAGGCCTGCACAGTGACGAAGGCCCAGTGCAGCCAAAAATACACAAGAAAATAAAATTATCTTTAAAATATCTTAAACAAGTCTTCCTAAGTATATTGCTGAATGTATTTCTATCTTCTTTTGAGAACTGCCAGGATTTTTGCTACCTGACTTTACAGCTGGATCTCAACTCAACTCACAGTGAACTTGGAGGCAGACAAAAATGAAGCTTCTCCCAGATCATCTGAAATTCTCCATGAAAAGGCACCTGTTTTCTACACGGTTTGGAATAGAAAATTAATCAGCCTTTCTTTGACAACTTTTAATAACGCTTTTCTGTCTACAAAGCAAATGAGTTTCAATGCTCCCACTTCACCAAGGGAACCAAGTGAGTTTTTTTTGTTGGGTTTTGTGCACCAGCCAACACTGAATTACATGTATTTCTTGGATATACACAACTGCTTTCTATCTTTACTTCTGATGTCCTCCCTCTCTGTATGGCTGAGAATATGCCCTCCTCCACAGCAATCCCTTCTACCAGTCCTTCAAAATCATCTCAGATGTCACCTCCTCCAAGAAGTCTTCCTTAATACACTGAAATCGATGCTTTACATTGTGGACTATAAGATATAGATTTACAGTGTCCTTTGCCCAGTAGGGCATAAATTCCTCTTGAAATCTGCAAACTGTCTGTTAATCTCTGTGTATTCTGCTCAGTGTTTTTAGAAGACTTTGAATTTGAGTTTACATTCCAAAATGTGGCAAAAAGCATGCATCACATGGCTTCCACTCCCCACCCCCACCCCAAGTACCTAGCCTCTGAGATTTGGGGATCTTTTCTTCACTCTTTTAATCTCTCTTTCCCTAATACCCCATGGGCCCTAGCCTCCAACTGACCTTGACATTTACAGGCTAAAGGAACCAACACTAACAGCAAAGACTAGCCAGACAGAATTTAAAACTTAGTGATGATTTAGAGATGGGGAAAATCTGATTTGTATGTGTGTGACTTTGGTAAACTAGTTTAAAGTTTAACTCACATGACTTCACCAAGATTTAATAAAGTTCTGTCATCACCTTCAGTTTTGATTTTAGACATTTGTTTAATGTTGTAGAATAATTCAGAGTTGATTTCATTTTTCAATTTGAGAAACTGTATTATTTAAGAGAGCTTTTGATGGTTAGAAAAGGATATACATTTCTCTGATAACAAAATAAAAGCGGATGGATAAAAAATATTTTATTAACTATCACCTGGTTATTGATTTATATTCTTGTTTTCCTGAGTCTAGAAAAACTTTGTCTCTCTAATTTTTCTAAAATTAGAAGTGAAATTAGTCAACAATACATGGGACTAGAGCAGGTTAGCCCTGTGTCTGAAAAACACAGGGCTGGAAGTGAGAAAATCTTGGCCTTTATCCTATAAAAAATATTTAGCTATGTGATCCTAGACAGAGATTAACTGCTCTTGGCCTCAGGGTCTTCTACAAATTAGGAAGAAAAGGGAGAAAATGGGCAAATGGGCTAGAAGTTACTTTCAACCAATATGGCCAAATTGAATTGATATCTATGAAGGCAACCATGCCATGTTAATAATAACATACATACACGCCAAATATTTCATTTGCCACAAATTATTTTATGAGCTTTTCTAGGACTTTAAGGGCTTCCCTGGTGGCTCAGACCATAAAGAATCTGCCTGCACTGCAGGAGACCCGGGTTCAGTTCCTAAGTTAGGAAGACACCTAGTAAAGGGAATGGCTACCCACTCCAGTATTCTTACCTGGAGAATTCCATGGACAGAGAAGCCTGGTGGGCTACAGTCCACGGGGTCACAGAGAGTCAGACACAAATGAGTGACTAACACTAAGAAGGACTTTAAATGACCTTGTGGAGTTCTAAAGAATAAAGAGATGTTTATACTTCACTTGACTATTTCTAAAAACTATCCTTAAACTTTACAGTATCAGATAAACAATGGGTCAGTCAGTCAGTTCAGTCGCTCAGTTGTGTCTGACTCTTTATGACCCCATGGACTGCAGCACACCAGGCTTCCCTGATCATCACCAACTCCCGGAGCCTATTCAAACTCACGTCCATTTAGTCGGTGATGCCATCCAACCAACTCATCCTCTGTCATCCCCTTCTCCTGCCACCTTCAATCTTTTCCAGTATCAGGGTATTTTCAAATCAGTCATTTCTTTGCATCAGGTGGCCAAAATACTAGAGTTTCAGCTTCAGCATCAGTCCTTCCAATGAATATTCAGGATTGATTTCCTTTAGGATGGACAGGTTGGATCTCCTTGCAGTCCAAGGGACTCTCAAGAATCTTTTCCAACTTCACAGTTCAAAAGCATCAGTTCTCTGGCACTCAACTGTCATTATAGGCCAACTCTCACATTCATACATGACTACTGGAAATGATGGGTGAATACATACAAATACACAAATCTTTTAAGAAACTAAGTCAGATTATGCCATGCCTGTTCTCAAAACCACACAACCCCTACTTCTTCCCCAATAATAAAATCTAGTTTCTAATGTGGTTGGCAAGGTTTCTCATGATGACTCCACTCCCCAACCTTCCTGTATCCACCTCATTCTACCTCTCCACTCTCCTCCTCACGCCCTCCGCTGGCGTCACAGCTCCTCCTCTGCTCACTGTTCTGCAAATCAAGCATACGACACTTCCGGGTCTTTGCACTTGCTGCTCCTTTTCACCTGGGCAGCTCTTGCCAGAGAGCAAGGTTCTCAGGGCAAGGTTTAAGTCTCTGCTCAAATGCCATCTCACCACCGGCACTTCTCTGACCTACTACTAAAAGAGCACCTTTCTCATGTTTTGTCCTTCGACTATGCTTGATCTGTCTTCATGGAACTTCCCAGGTGGCACTGGAACCCGCCTGTCAATGCAGGAGACATGAGACTTGGGTTCACTCTCTGGGTGGGAAGACCCCATGGAGAAGGAAATGACAACCCACTCCAGTATTGTTGCCTGGAAAATCCCATGGACAAAGCAGCCTGATGGGCTCCATGGGGTCACAAAGAGTTGGACACGACTGAGTACATGCAACATATCTGTCTTCGTAGCACTTATCACTATCAGACAAACCTAATCTGCATTCTGTATGTATATATATGTGTGTGTCTGTGTGTGTGTGAGTGTATTTAAACTTTAAATATCTCTTCAGCTCAAATGTAAATTGTATGAAAGCAAGAATTTTGTCTGTTTTTGTTTATTGCCTGGTTCTTGTCCACTGTTACCGCCTGATATCTGTAATAGTGCCTGATACTTACTAGACACTCAATGAATACTTGTTGATTTACCTGTGGAAAGAATAAATGAATCTTTACATCTCTATCCTAAATGGACATCTAGTTAAGATGGCAAAAATAGGCTAGAACCTATTTGATTAGAACCAACTTCATCCTTTTCAAAAAATTGTGGGGGGGGACTTAATTATCCATGAGTAAACTATTTTTCATAAATTGTGAGGCATCATGGCTAAATTATTTATGTTAACAATCTCTCTTTGATTTTATGGGTCTTCTTCACACAGATTTCAAAACCATCCTCCATAACGAGAAAAGCTCCTCTGGATGATGGAGATGTTTGAAGTGAGGGTAGCACTGAACACTGTTATGTGACAATATATATTCAGGACTCAGGAATTCCAGAATCTCACCATAAGATGTAGCCATTTTTCTCTGAGAGGTTCCTGAGATAATCATACAAGGGATGATGTTAGCTGGGAGCCAAAGTCACCCAGGTTCTTGTCTGCATCCCAGTTTTCTAGTAAACTGGGCAGGTCACATAGACAAGGAGCCCTGTCTCCATGCCCCAAGATCAAATCCCAATCTTATCATCCTTCTACCCCCTTTCCACTGAGATAACAGAGTCCCAAGTCACACTTGAGATGAGACGGACTTTTCTGCACTCATCTTAATCTAATTGTCAGTCACATTACACATATTTTAGCCACTAGTCCTCATCTTTCTTGGCTTTGTGATGCTACAGGCTCCAAATTTTCTTTCTTCATCTTTACCTCTCCCTGCCCCTTTTCTATCTTCTTTTTCTGGTTCCTCCCTTTCCCCACCCCGAAAAGTTATGGTCTTCAAGCCTTAATTTTTGCATATCTTTTTTTCCTCACAAACTCCCTCTAGGAAGTGCCATCCATTCCCACAAAGTTATTTAGATCGAATGTTTTATTTGTAGAACATTCAGACAAAACAAAAATAGATTAATTGGTATACTGAATACTGGTCTTCAACAATTAGCAACATATGGTCAATCTTATTTTATCTAAACTCCTATTCCCTCACCTACTCTCACTTGATTTTTTTAAAGTCATTTCCAGACATCATGTCATCTCATCTGTAAGTTCTTCAATGTACATGCATGCCACATTGCTTCAGTCATGTTCAACTCTTTGCAACCATATGACTGTAGCCTGCCAGGCTCTTCTGTCCATGGGATTCTCCAGGCAAGAATACTGGAGTGGGATGCCAGGGACTGAACCCACATCTATTATGTCTCCTCCATTGGTAGGTCGGTTCTTTACCACTAGCAGCACCAGGGAAGCTCCACATTCTTCAATATGTACCTCTAAAAGATAAGTACTTTTAAATGTAACTAAAATATCACTCTCAAATTTTTAAAAATTAAAATTTTTTAATCTCAGCAAATATCCAGTGTTCATTGCTTACATGTTACTCTTATTGTTTATACATGTATTTTAATCATTGCTTTGTTTGAATTATGAGTCTAGTAAGATCTAAATATTGCATCTAATTGGGTGGTACTGTGTTCTTCCTTATTGCAGCATATTAAGAAGCACATAGTGTTTGGTTGTTCAGTCTGTAAAATTAAAACAAATAAATAAAAACTTTAAAACCTATGTTTCAGACTTCACATCCACATTGCAATATGGAAGAGACCAGAGTCTGAAAAGTCAGCTCCTCTCCTTGTGCCTCCAGGGTGACAGAGACTTTGTGATTTCTAGGTTGCCTCACCATTCTGTTTTGCTTCTCAGTTCTTCTATCACCTGTGTAAGCAATTCCTTCAATTAAATTAACTCTGTTGGAAAGACCTGGAGTGTTTCCTATACTTGACTGATCTGGTTGATACCAGACAAGAAGATCACAAGTTTAGTTTTGGTCATGATGAGTCTGGGGTGCCTTTAGGTGCAATGAACATAAAACCTAAGCTCCCTGTCAGGGTCTACAAAGATCTGATGGTCTGGTCCTGGGTACCTCTTCATTCCTCCATTCTCTCCAGGTACCACCTTCTCCCTAGTCCAATCACTTCCTCACTAAACTGGCCTTTTTTTTTTCCCTTCAAAAATGCTAAGCTCTTTCTTGCCACAGACCTTTAAACAAGCACTTTCCTATGCCTGGAATTTTCTTACCCTAAGTTTTCTTAAGACTGGTTCCCTCTTATTTGAAATATCCCCTTCACAGTGAAAGATTCTATGACAATCCTGTGTACAGGGCTCCTTGTCACTGTCCATCATTTCTCTTACAGCACTTTGCATAATCCATAATGACTGTATCCTTTATTTGGATGTTTAATATCTAGACCCTCAAGTATATTTTACACTCCATAAGAGCAGGACAAAAATCATGTCCAAAACAAGATACATCTTGTTGACCACTGTATCTTAGTGCCTAGAAAACTGTATCCACAATGAAAAGAATGAATGAGTATGTTTCAGAACTTGCCAGGTGTGATAGGGAACAGCCCGCAGATGGATCTACAGCTTAGGCTGCAGGGAAGGTGGAAGCATCAGAGTCAGACGTACCCAAGTGCAGAATCCATCTAAGCACAGTATCCTAGCTCACTGAGATATATGCGTAAACACATTCCCTTGGTTTTCTTACCTCTTTGTGATGGTTTGAGAAGGTGGGTAGGGAATTTTTCTCTTCCAGAAAAGACAAGACAAATTTGATCAAACTGAATCACTGGGTAAGAAATCCAGTTATTGACCAGCTTGATTAAACCAGTGACATTAGACTTCTTAAGATTTATGATAATTTTAAGATAAAACTGTTTCTACAATTTATAGAACATATAATTATTTCATTTCCTAAAGTCTCACAAAAGATTTCATTGACAAACTGTTAGATATCTATAACAACTGATGCTTTATTTTTGTAATTTTGCTGAATATATGCACAATATCCTATGCACTGTGAATCTTCTAAGAGTTATACATTATACTGGTGTTCAGTTTTTCAGGCACCAGAAAATAAAAAATTCATATTGGCCTGGGGATAGCATTTCTGTGGAGGCATAAAATATCAGGAATTCCAAATAGAGCCATAATGACTCTCCTTTATAATAACCATATAGAAGATAAGTGCTAGTGTCTCACCCACAATATTCAAACATTATTTCATGAACTTTTAAATTTGTGGAAAAAGAAACTTACTACAAACTCTCATGCTTGGAATTTCAAGGTAATTTGCAAGTTGTGATGCAAAATTCGAAGCATATTTTATCAAAGATAGAGAAAAAATAAAGACCACAACAAAAATTTGGATGACATTTGCAAATTTGTTTCCCTGTCTGCTCAAAATTGTAAATAAAAAGGTCTTGGAGATGCAGTAACACCTTGGGTCAGAAGGCAAATAAAAACATATGAAACTAACTGTCTTTCTTCTCCTGGGTCTATTTTCTTAATGAAATTATGGAAGGGCAACCAGTATAGCTACTAAAAACATGCATTTCATAATAACTGGTGCTGTATCCAGTTCATTGGGTATAGTTCTTGACACTCTTAATACATCATCCTATATGGCTAATTAGCTGTTTGAAAGGCATTCACAATGTCCTATGTCTGGTGACTTCATGCCCACTGCAGTTACTACCTGCTCACTGCAATTTTCCCAGCACATTGCTTCCTCCAGTCTTGTTGGAATAGGGCTAATGGATTGCTCGAGCAGAGAATCTCAGTTAGCAGCAAGCGATGCATCTAAAAATCCATTAGGAAACTGTGATAATGGGACACAGGTCAGCAATAGCAATTCATCACAAGAACCTCCAGTAAACATGGCTTGCCCAGAATAACCAAAGGCAGTTGCTTGCTGAGCTGTGCACTTACAAATTACGGTGCTTCATAGAGATGGGGAATGAAGAGCAGAAGGTAGTCATACTGAACTTGATCTTTCTTTTTCTAGTTTCTACCACAACCTCCACTATAACTTAGATATTGATTCCACAGTTTAAGATTATATTCCTAATTCCAGGCAGGGCTTCCCTGATGGCTCAGGGATAAAGAATCCACCTGCCAATGCAGGAGACGTGGGTGCAATACCTGATTCGGGAAGATCCCACATTCCATGGAGCGACTAAGCCTATGTGCCACGGAAATACTGAGCCCATGTGTTGCTACTTCAGAAGGCCGCACACCCTAGAGACTTGCTCCACACCAAGAGAAGTCACCACAAGGAGAAGCCCACACACCACAACTGGAGAAATGCCCCTGCTCACTGGAACTAAAGAAAAGCATGCACAGCAACAAAGATCTGGTACAGCCAAAAATCAATAAAAATAAATAAATAAATAAGATTATTTTTTAAAATACCCAGAGACAATGCACCGTTTTTCATAAAGAACGTATAGAAACATATAGAAATGATGCTATTGCTAGATAACTTCTGTTTTACTTTGGGTCTTAGGGGTGGTGACAGGGTTGCCTTGAGCCACATCTGGGCTTGCACATCTTATACTACCATTCATGATGAACAGCATCTGATTCTGAAATTGGTGTTTCATGGCAGACTGCCGTGCAGCCTTTACTGCGAACAGAGTGAGATTAAGCTCCTCAGAAAGGAATCCCTATGTTGCCTTCACTCCTTACTTAACCATAATAATTAAATAGTTCCAGACACAGCAACAATTATTTTTATGCTTTCAATCTCATACTTAACTGAAAATTGTTTCCCTCCACCCAGCTCTGCAAGGGTCACATTGCTAAAGAAATTAACTGTTTTCAGAGAGAAGTTGTTCATTTTTTTATTGAAAACTTATTAATCCCCCAATTCCTCATTAATTCACTATCGGTGGGAACTGTTTCTACTGTATCGATTTTACAACGAATTTCTGTTCACCCACCTCCAGTTCTTACTCTCATTTCTTTGCAAGGCTTTTGATTCAGGCAATTGTTAAGTGTACTCAGAGTATGACTCAGAAAAGAGTTAACAACTGTCTTTACTATTGCTAAAGTTGGAAGAAATGGAAAACCCACCCACTGGTTTTCTGTATGACACACGATGCAAAACATATTAAGAGGAAATATGCATCCCTTAAAAGTTTAACAAGAAAGGTTACGCATTGTATGGCTTTTGATGGGTGTAGTAAAACCCAGAAATAATGAAAAACAGCTTCAGGATTAAATTAAAATAATCACGTTATTTATTTTACATTTATCTGAAACTGGACCAGATTCTCAACAGCGTTTCCATTTCTACTGTTCACAAAAAGTTTGTTTGCCCTCAGTTTTTCTGTAGACTTAAGGTACTCACTCTCCTCCCCCTTTTTCATTGTCAATCTATCGTTTAAATAATAGGAAAAGTGGCTAAATCAAAACGCTTCAGCATCCACTAAAGAATACTACTGTGGTTCCACTTCCTTCCCCTTGGGTAAAGAGTCACACAAAAGAAAAAGTTTTTAAAGAAAGTGCTGAGAATGATTGCTTCCCCTGCCACACCACCCTGCCCACCCCCCTGCCCCCACCAAGGGAGTTGCATGAACCTTTAATCATAACAGTTTGGTGCATGCGTGCGTGCTTAGTTGCTCAAAGAGTCAAACAGTCGTGTCTGACTCTTTGCAACCCCGTGGATTGTGGCCCACCAGGCTCCTCTGTCCATGGGATTTCCCAAGCAAGAATACTGGAGTGGGTTGCCATTTTCTCCTCCAGGGAATATTCCTGACCCAGAGATCGAACGGATGACTCCTGTGTTTCCTGCATTACTGCTGGGTTCTTTACCACGGAGCCACCTGGGAAGTACCTCTTCAGTTATTAAAACTTAAACTTGTTCTGTGCCTTATTCTTAATATATATATTATAAACTAGCTTTGAAAGTAAAGCTGAAATCCACCTGGCAAAAAAAGAATACCAATAATGTTCTTCTATTCACATCTATGAGCTTCCTTGGTGGCTGGGATGGTAAAGAATCTGCCTGCAATGCAGGAGAACTGGGTTCAACCCCTGGAGCTGGAAGATCCCCTAGAGAAGGAAATGGCTACCTACTCCAGTATTCTTGACTGGAAAATTTCATGGACAGAGGAACCTGGCGGGCTATAGTCCATGGGGTCACAAAGAGTCGGACACGACTGAGTGACTAACATATATATACATATTCACATCTAAAGGCTTCCTAGGTGGCACTAGTGGTAAAGAATTCGCTTGTCAATGGAGGAGAAGCTAGCGACACAGGTTCGATTTCTGGACCAGGAAGATCCCTGGAGTAGGAAATGGCAACCCACTCCAGGATTCTTGCCTGGAAAATTCCATGGATGGAAGAGACTGGTGGGCTATCATCCATGGGGCCTCAAAGAGCCAGACACCACTGAGTGGCTGAGCACATTCATATCTAATTCCCACTAGTAGGTGAGATATTTCACCTAGTTAAACATTTATAGGAGTGGTTTGCTACAGTTATTCATTCACGCCTCTGCTGTTGGTTGGTTTTGTCTACTAGGGGCAGAGGCCTGTGGGGAAACATGAAGAGGAAACCCACTCTGTACGTGATGCACAGAGGACTCCTTTCTGAACTCTGCTGCAGATATCTGGAATTCCTGAGAGTCCGCACTGCCCTCCCATCTGCCCTTGGGAAGCTTTTTGAGGAAAACAGCACTTTATGTTCTCAAATCTACGTCCAGATTAATATCCAGTAAATTCTTGTTGGCTGATAACTGTCACCGACTCTAGCTTTCAAAAGCTGGAAAATCTTGGAAGCAAATATCAGTTAAATTTCAAAATTGTTACTGCCATATGCCACTTCATTTCCTGCTGACAGCTACAAAAAGAAGAAATTCTAAGCTGAATGGAAGAGAAACTGGTGAAAACCTTGAAGGAAAGCACTTATTGGGTTGTCAAAGCCAGATGGTTTCTAGGCCCCCAAAATCTAGATAAGTGCTTGGCACTTGAGGGAAGCTTGTGGGTTCTATGGGACATGATTACTATGAATTATCTATAAATATTAATAATTGCAATTCTTTGGGCAGATTTTTTACATTTTTGTAAGGCTTTGTAGAAAAGCTAAATGAGCTTATTTCTTCAAAAGGACAAAGGCTGGACCTTAGGATATTATTAAAAATAGGAGTAACTCTTTGAAGAAAAAAATGCTAATTATAAACGGGAGGGACATCTCTGGGGGACCAGTGGTTACACTTCCAATGTAAAGGGTGCGGATTCCATCGCTGGTCAAGGAGCTAAGATTTCACATGCCATTCATCATTGCCAAAAAATAAACAAATAAATAAAATAAAGAAGTTTAAGATGTAAAGGGGCGGAAGGTAAGAAGAGGGAGTGAGGTAAAAAGAGGGAACTATTACACTTCAAATGTCTTCCACGTACCAGGCATAGTGGTCCTCAGGCTTCATAATTAAATGATTGTTTAATTAAATAATGCTCCTAATGGCACAGCCAAGTATGTATTATGTATCCCCATCTTAGAGATGAGGTGAAGTAATTTACTCAAAATGGTCCCAAACTCAGTGGGACACTGGGATTTAAACCCAGGGCTGTCTGTCCGGCTCTAGAATTGATGCTTTCACTAGTGATTCTTCTTTCTCTGTGGCCTGCTGTTTTCAGTTACAGTGAGCATCCATTGAATGAGAAGAGAAGTCTCTGCCTTAGAATCATAATGATGCTCAATGTGTGTGCATGCTCAGTCATGTCCATCTCCTTGCGACCCCACGGACTGTATGTAGCCTACCAGGCTCCTCTGTCCATAGGACTCTCCAGGCAAGAATACCAGAATGGGTTGTCATTCCCTCCTCCAGGGAATCTTCCCAAGTGAAGTGAAGTGAAGTGAAAGTCTCTCCGTTGTGTCCGATACAGTCCATGGAATTCTCCAAGTCAGAATACTGGAGTGGGTAGCCTTTCCCTTCTCCAGGGGATCTTCCCAACCCAGGGATCAAACCCAGGTCTCTCGCATTGCAGGCAGATTCAGGGATTAAACCTGCATCTCCTGCATTGCAGGCAGATTTTTTACCACTGAGCCACCAGGGAAGCCCTCAAGGACGCTCAATAACCCCAAAGCAAATAATGAAAGAAGAAAAAGAAGAAGGATGGGAGTGAGGGAAGAGAGGAGGAACCCAAGGAGGAAAGGAAGGCAGTCAGGAAGGGATGAATGAAAGGGGAAAGAAGGGAGGGAGGAAAGAATAGAAGGAAAGAAAGAAGGAAAATGGCTTCCTGAACTGTAACCAGTTACTCTCTCTATTAAGTGGATTTCTTTCATTTTGATAAGGACTGATCTGCTTCTAATAATAATAAATATTATTATTAGAAGTTTATTATTAAATAATAAATAATAAATACCTCAACATGGTCTACCTAAGTTTCCTGGTATTATTTCTATGAATTTTATATGAATTTTTATTCAGGAAATGTAACATCATTAAAATGTTAAAAAGCTCTTATTTGAGTATTTGGTATGGGCTAACAGTTTTAATTTTACTGTAGCTTTTACGGTGGTTTTTATTGTTTCTTATTGTTAAAAGAACAAAAGTATTTTAATACGTTGGATAAGTCCAGTGCAGAATTTTCCTGTGAGGGAAGTAGACATGTGTGACACAGCTGAGGTAGATAGACATTAACAGCCCCCTAAATAGTTTTCTATGTTTATTTTGGAATAGATATGGCTTTTGAACTTCCATATATCAGCTTTGTCCAGAAATATCTAATTCAGAATCATATTAAAAGTTGTGAGACTGAAACATAAATAATAATGCATCTAATATTCTTTCATTTAGAGTTGTCTGATGATTATACCCAAGACCTGCCATAAACTAGGCTTGTGATCTCTGGAAAGCAACTTAACCATTCTGTGCTTCATTTTTTTCATCTGTAAAATGGACCAAATAATACACCTTTCTCACATTTCTCACAGCTTTACTGGGGTAGATTAAAATATTACAAATCTATTCATGCAAGTAACAATACTTGCAAACTTTTTAGCATTAACTAAGCTGACATTTTGGTTAAGAACTGACTAGTATCTCTTAAGAGATGAAACTGGAAAGCCCTTCTAATATTATATTTCTGATATTAGAATATAACTTTAAAAAAAATTTATGATTACCATTAAAAATCAGTAATATGTTTATGTATAAATCAAATAAATACTTCATGAGGAATTTATTTCAAACAATTACCTTGAATTCCATTCAAAGAAATGTGTAGATTCCAATATAATTCAGTCATTACTAGGATCTGGGGCTAGTGGTTCTTTACAATCAATATGCAAATATGAAAAGATTTGAGCAGTTGAGAACTTCATGACCCAGTTTATTTTTTCATTTTTCATATTGCTGTCTCTACAGGGGATAGCCTCTAGCTCTTCTATGATAGTAAAATACTTCTAAATCTTAATGGATACCTGAAGAATACGCCTCTGTGTTAACCAAGATAGGGAAAACATATACCTTTTTTTAAAATGTGAAGCAAAATCTATTTGCAGGGCAGGAACAGAGATGCAGACTGAGAGAACAGACTGGGCACACAGTGGAGGAAAGGGAGGCTGAGACGAATTGAGAGAGGAGCCTTGATATATATACACTAACCGTGTGTGAAGTAGGTAGCGAGTGGGAAGTTGTTATGTAACACAGGGAGCTTAGCTCAGTGCTCTGTGATGACCGAACAGGTGAGATGGGTGTAGGGGGATGGGATCCAGGGAGAGGGGTGGGAAGGCGGCTCACGAGGGAGGGCATATATGCATACATATAGCTGATTTACTTTGTAGTTCAGCAGAAGCTAACACAACTTTGTAAAGCAACTATATCCCAAGTTTTAAAAAAGTGAAATACATATTAGCTGAAAACACTTGTCTCTCCTGCAGTATGATAATTACTCATGTGAAGGCACAGTGAATTATTTCATAGTGAATCAATGAAGACATAAGAATCATCACACACTATCTTATGCAATATGCCTGACTGCAATAGAACTCTTGTTGTTGGGTATTTCTTGAAAATGATAACAAACAGTAATTTTAAAAGTTATTTTGCATAACGAGTCAAGTTAGTTTAGAGATAAATGCTCAGACACATCCCTGCTTATCAGCACATTAATTTTAAAAATAACCAAGTATTACAGATGAGGTATTCATTTTAAAAATGACTGACTGACCGTGATAGTATTCTGTTCCTACCATAAAAGGCAGATTTAACTCTTCTGCTTTTTTCTCTTCCTTTTGTCCCCATTCTGTACTAAAGACAAATCCAAAGGGTGTAGAAAAAAAAAAATGGTGCCAATAACAGCAGATTTAAGTAGTACAAAAGAGTATGTACTAAGGTGTAATTCACTGGGGGAGTGACCGCAGGATTGAAAACACTTGGGGAACAAGACTAACTAGAAAACGTACCAAATGATTCCAGATTTCTGTACGAACTCTATGTGGTTGTATAAAATTAATTATTTTTAGAATGTTACTATCATGCCAGTTTCAAAGTATTAATATGACTATTAAGTTCTCTCCTAGCCAGAAGGACTGTTTACTTTGTTATTTTTGACTTTCCTAAGGTCTAACTTTTGTTATGTGTTTGGTAAAAAATTAGAATCAGAGAAATAGTGAGTTTAAACTACCAATTACATTGATGAATATATAGTATCTAGTGTTCTTTAAAAGAAAATGGATGAAACAGGTGTATTCTGATTGAAAATGAAAAGAGAATGTATTTGTAACTGTTCATAGTAGTGGAGAAAACCAAACTAAGAGCTTCAGAATTCTCCAAAGAAAATCAAATCTGCTGCCACATTAAAAGCCTATTTCCAGTGTTTTCTTTTCTGAGATAAATATATTTCTAAAAGTCTGAGGAAACAATTCATATACTGATTTAAAAAAAGTAAAATATGCCATCAGCTGAAAGCAGCTGTCTCCCTGCAGTATGACCATCTACTCATGTGAAAACATAATGAGTTTGGTTTAGGAATCATCACACAAATCTCCCACAGTTTGCCCAAGTGCAATGGAATGCTTCCTGACAGTAATATGTCAGAACACAATGGAATATTATTCAGCTAGAAAAAAGAACACAGCTGAGTCAATTCTAATGAGGTGGATGAAACTGGAGCCTATTATACAGAGTGAAGTAAGTCAGAAAGAGAAACACCAATACAGTATATTAATGCATTTACATGGGATTGAGAAAGATGGTAATGATGACTGTATATACAAGACAGGAAAAGAGATACAGATGTGAAGTACAGACTTTTGGACTCTGTGGGAGAAGGTGAGGGTGGGATGATTTGAGAGAATAAAGTATTGAAACATGTATATTACCATATGTAAATAGATGACCAATACGAGTTTGATGCATGAAGTAGGGCACCCATAGCTTGTGTTCTGGGACAACCTAGAGGGATGGGGTGGGGAGGGAGGTGGGGGGCATTCAGGATGTGGGACATGTACACCTGTGGCTGATTCATGTCGATGTATGGCAAAACCCACCACAATATTGTAAAGTAATTACCCTCCAATTAAAAAATATATATACATAAGCTAGACATCAGCCAGGCTGCATCTGATATTATTCCAGGATTTTGGAAATCCAAGAAACCTCATTCATTGGAAGGACAGCAAAGTGATATGAACTTTGACAAAGTTAGACCAACAAACAGAAAAACACAACTGCAAATAAGCTCTGCTCTGTGCTGTAAGTGTGAAGTTGTTGATTGCAATGTATATCACCGAACACAACAAAATCACTTTTAGCTCCTTTTTCTTTGTTCACAAACACTGTGAATAATTGAAAACAGTAAATGTTTATTAATGAAACTTTAGACTACCAAAGGAATATAACTAATTTGGCTTCTTATTCTACTAATTAAAATGTTCTTCTCCCTCACTACATTGGACCAGGGCCAAACAATAACTTTAATACAGACTGATTATAAAGCTAACAATAAACTGCTATCTTGAGCTTAAAAGTCATCGCCACTGAGCTGTTATTCATTTCAAACCTCAAGCATCTGACACACAAATTCACGTTAGACAACAGAAAATCAAATGAGGATATGAAGCAAGTAAAGTGAGCTCCACAAGTAAAGGTTGAAAGATACAGGGTCATGAAAAAATAATCTTTTGGTGCTGTTTGGAAGAAGGTACCAGAAACATTCCCTTCTGTACACTATTGTGATAGTACGTCAGCAAGATGTAGGGCATAAAATCATCTTCAGATAATAATCCTCCCAATCCTTTAAATTTATTGCCGCTATACATTAAAACGTAAAGGGCCACGTTAAGTTGGATGCTTTCTGACATGCTCCGTTTGACGTCACTCCAGCTATCAATCTCTACTTCATTCATTGCCAAACTTCTTACAAAGAGTATCTACCTCTAGTGCTATTAATTTCTCTTACTCACTCCTTCCTTACTCCTAGCAACCTAGTGCCTGCCGCCACCATTCCAGAGAAATAGGTCCTTCTGAGATCTCTAACCTCCTAACTGGCTGGGCCAAGAGGTCGACTCATCCTCTCACCGCTCTCCAGAGTCTGGTTCCACTGATCACTCTTTTTGGAATATGTTTCTCTCTTGATTTTTCAAAGCATGGTACATGTAGTTTCCCCTCCCACATCTCTGACCTTGTTTTTCTGTTACATGTGCTGGCTCCTTCCTTTCCCCTACCCTCTATATATAGGGCTATTCCAGAATTCCCCCCTTGGATATCTTCTCTCCCCCATCTTTCTTGGATAATCTCATTTGGCTTCACAGACTCAGTACTTTTATACTAATGACACCTGTATCTCCAACCCCAGTCAACCCTCCCCTTCAAATTTCTCTTGAGTTTGCCTGATCCCTCTGCCACATTTCCCACTTGTGCCTTCAACTCAGCTGGTCCAAATGAACACCTCATCCTCTCCACTGCTTGTCTTGCTTTCCTGGGTATTTCTTGGGGCCACCATTTGCCTTCTATCATCTAAGCTCAGATCCTTCCATCACATTTCACTGCTTTGGCTGCTTCACTCTCTGATGGGTACGTTCCTGCCCATCACCACTGTTGAGCACATTGCAACATCATATACAACCTGCCTATCTGGCCGCTCAACTTCTTTCCATGTTTGAGACTCTTCCTCATACGTGCTTCAAGTGAGTATTTCAGATCAAGCAACCCCGACTCCCTCTCTGCCCTGCCATTAGCGCCTTAGCTGAGTGCCCTTCACCCTACCAAAAAAATACACATGTATTAGTACAGTAGCTGAAAACACACACACGTATTACTGTAGTAACTACAGGTTTCACAGATCACAAACACAGGTATGTGAAGGTAAAGCTTTCTTTCCCTGAAAAAATTTAATTTCCAGTTAAATGCCTACTCCTCAAAGCAGTCAGAGGATGGGAAACTTCCAGATGCATTTGCCTCTGGTGATGGGGCCACCAGACATTTGATGGGGCTGTCTTGGGTGCTATCTCCTGAATACCCATGCTGTCACTCCTTCTGCTTTCCCAAGGTTCTGGCTCAACTCCCTCTCCACGCCCAGCCAGGAGGTGCATTCAGAAAACTGCAAGAGAGATCTGCTGTGTCGCTGGGTCTCCAATAGCTTTATGGTTCTGGTGACAGAAAGAAGTTGGTACAAAGGCTCCCCCTCAGGCCACTTCCCAGTACCAGTTCTCTTTCTTCCCTGCTGCTTCTGACTTTTCTTCCACAATTCAGAGAACCATTCTGTCTTAGGGGTGGTTGTGAGGGACTAGTTCCTAGAAACCTTTTCTGTAGGGCAGAATTCAGCTTATTGAGTTGACTTTATCTTTTGTTCATGCTATAACAGCCTTACTACCTAGGGTCAAAGCTACTTCCTGTGGTGAAGGCAGGTAGAGGTGGCCAAACAAAGAAGGAAGAGGCATTGGTTAATATTACAAAATACCGTTTCATTACATTACACTGTGTGCTAAGTCACTTCAGTCGTGTCCGACTCTTTGCGACTCCATGGGTCGTAGCCTGTCTGGCTTTTCTGTCCATGGGATTCTCCAGGCAAGAATACGGGAGTGGGTTGCCATGTCCTTAGCAGAACTTAAAATACTATAGGCAAACATCCTCCATATAGGACAATCACTCAGCTGCAGTGCATTGCTTCCCACAGGCTATTCATTGGAAGGAGCTGCAGGAGTCAGGCCCCCTAACTTTAGGCTTTATTACAAAGCAAACTCAGGGAGATAGTGAAGGACAGGAGAGCCTGGCATGCTGCAGTTCTTGGAGTTGCCAAGAGTTAGGCATGACTTGGTGACTGAACAACAACAACAACAACAAAACTATAGTAATCAAAACAGTATGGTACTGGCACATTAATGGAAACACAGATCAATGGAATAGGATAAAAAGCCAGAAATAAACCTGCATACCTATGCTCAATTAATCTATGACAAAGGAAATAAGAATATACAATGGAAAAGAGTCTATTGAGTACAGTGGAAAAGAGAAAAGACTCTCTTCAAGAAGTGGTGCCGCAAAAACTGGACAGCTACATGTAAAATTATAACATTTGCTAACATCATATACAAAAATAAACTCAATATGTGTTGAAGATCTAAAGATCTAAATTTAAGGCTGGATACTGTAACTACTAGAGGAAATCCAGAGGCAGAGCACTCTATGACATAAAGCAGAGCAATATCTTTTCAGATCTGTCTCCAAGAATTATGTAAATAAAAACAGAAGTAAACAAATGAGGCCTAATTCAACTTAAAAGCTTTTGCACATCAAAGGAAACCATAAACAAAATGAAAAGTCAACCTACAGAACAGGAGAAAATATTTGCAAATGATGCAAATGATAAGGTATTAATCTCCAAGCTCATGCAGCTCAATATCAAAAAACAAACAAACAAAAATAATAAAAAATTGGCAGAAGATCTAAACAGACATTTTTCCAAAGAAGACATACAGATGTTCACCATCACTAAATATTAGAGAAATGCAAATCAAAACCACAGTGAGGTACCACCTCACATTGGGTCAGAATGGCCATTATCAAAAAGTCTACAAATAATAAGTGCTGGAGAGAATGTGGAAGAAAAGGAACCCAGCTAAATAGCTGAGGAGAATGTAAATTGGTACACTATGGAAAACAGTATGAAGTTTCCTTAAAAAGCCAAAAATAGAGTTACCATATGATTTAGTAATTTCACTCCTGGGCATATATCCAGAGGAAACCATATTTCAAAAAGATACATGCACCTCAATGTTCACTGCAGCACCATTTATAATAGCCAAGAGATGGAAACGACCTAAATATTCACTGATAGCTGAATGGATAAAGAAGACGTGGTATATGTACGCAATGGAATATTGCTGCTGTTGCTATTGTTGTTTAGTTACCAAGTCATGTTCACCTCTTTGAGACCCAATGGACTGAAGCCCACCAGCCTCCTCTGCCCATGGGATTTCCCAGGCAAAAATACTACAGTGGGTTGCCATTTCCTTCTCCAGGGTATCTTCCCAACCCAGGGACTGAACACATCTCCTGCATTAGCAGGCAGATCCTTTACCACTGAGCCACTAAAGGGAAGCCCCCAATGGAATATTACTCAGCCATAAAAAAGAATGTAATAATGCCATTTGCACCAACATGGATGGACCTAGAGATTATTATACTAAGTGAAGTAAGCCAGATAGAGAAAGACAAATATCATATTATATGGCTTATATGGGGAATATAAAAAAATGATAAAATGAACTTATTTACAAAATAAAATAGATTCACATAGAAAACAAAACTTATGGTTACCAAAGGAGAAAAGGAGGAGGAGGAATACATTAGCAGTTTGGGTTTCACATATACACTACTATATGTAAAATAGATAACCAATAAAATGCTACTATATAGCGCAGGGAACTATACTCAATATTTCTGTAATAACGTATAAGGGAAGAGAATCTTAAAATAATAAATATATATATACATATATGTATATAGAACTGAATCACTTTGCCATATACTTGAAACTAACAGAACACTGTAAATCAATTATACCTCAATAAATTCTTTTAAATTAAAAAGAATCTAAAACCACAGACAATATTTTCAAAGACATTATCTCATGATATACCTCAACCAAAGCATTTCCAAAGTAGGAATCACTTAAGGTAAACACATGGCCAAATATGTGAGATTTGTTTGCTGGTTGGATTTCAAAGTTTTAAAGCCTTTGCTGGAGAATTTTTTCATGAATTGAGAGTTTTCACATAAAATTAGTATTTTCTAATTTTTTTCCAAGAAAATTGTAAAAATGGGCAATGGCAGGGAAGTTACACAGAACTGGCTTGAATAGAGGTCGAAAGGATCAAGAGAGGAGGAGGTGGTGCCAAGGAAAGAGAACTAACATCAACTCTGCACCTTCTATGGACCACATGACACAACTGTCTGTTCCATTTACTCCTTGCAGTTAGGGAGGTGAGACTCCATTATTCCCACCTTAAAAAGCCAGTAAGTTTCACAGCCTAGAGAGGAACCTGTGTCTCTCTAAGAAGCCATATTGCTGTTTAGTCACCAAGTCACGTCCAACTTTTTTGTGACCCCATAGACTGTAGCCTACCTGGCTCCTCTGTCCATGGGATTTCCCAGGCAAGAATACCGGAGTGGGTTCCCATTTCTTTCTCCAGAGGATCTTCCTGACCCAGGGATAAAATTCGAGTCTCCTACGCTAGCAGGCAGATTCTTTACCATGGAGCTACCGCAGAATGGGAAATAGTAAAACATCTGACCCCATTGCAGCTGAGTCTCACTGGTCATTCCCATGAAAGCAAACAAACACATCAAAATACAATATGTAAGCTGCCACCATTCCCTACTACTCCAAAGCAAGCAGAGTACTGATGCCAGAGTACTCTTACTTTGTCGGTAATAAAGTTAAGTAGTCGTAGGTGAAAACAGGACAGATTTACCTTAAAGCTATCAATCCTATTCTGTGAAGCACTTCTAGCCACTATTATCATGGGTGTTCCTTTCCAACCATTTCAGAAATTCCCATGATAGAAATAATATAAATAACTCGCATTTTACTTCAGATTGCCGTGGTCTTTTTCCAAATGGGAGACTACCTGCTGAAAAAAATGTACAATAATACACTTTTTGTACAGCTTGGTGGTTCTTTCTACTGTTTCTATAAGTGAACAAAGTAGTGATTTTTCTTTCTAAACCAAATCTGTTTCACGAGACATACTTGCTGTGACACAGATAAGAAAAAAAATCTGTTTCCCTCCAGGAGCCACTGCACCTTTCATATATTTGTGAGCTGTTGTCAGGTGGGCTCCTCTTCTCTCTTTTTGGACATATTTGGTTCCTTTAATCATGGCTAATAAATCAGTCCTTTCATTCTCTTAATGATTTTCCTTGCTTTTCTCTGAACACCATCCAATTGGTTTATATGCTTTTTAGTGATGAGCAAACCAAAGCTTAATGTCATATTCCAACTGTGATTCTTTTTCTGCAGTGTTCCAGATGTGATATTACAAAAGCTATCGATTCCCCATGTGTGTATGCTTAGTCACTCAGTCGTGTCCATATCTTTGCGACTCCATGGACTATAGCCTGCCAGGCTCCTCTGTCCTTGGGGATTCTCCAAGGTAAGAACACTGAAGAGGGTTGCCATGTCTTCTTTCAGGGGATTTTTCCAATCCAGGGATTGAACACAGGCCTCCCGCATTGCAGATGGATTCTTTACTGTCTGAGTCACCGGGGAAGCCCATCAATTCCCTATAAAATACTTGAAAAAATATCCAAGGGAAACCAAAAGAAACATACAGTGGTGGCTTCTATGAAGCCGGTTCTGGTGGTGTCACTCTGTGAAATATTTATAGAAATTTCTTTCTTTCATTGTTATTTGGTAGTCATTGTTTGTTATTATTTTTTAAAAGAGCAATTATGAGATTCATGATACTTCCAGATTTTTTCTAAGCATGCAAAATCTTTAGTACTCTAACCCTTTCTCTGTGGAGATGGTCTGCTGGCGCTGGACTAATTCCTTCGTGCCTCAAACCTGCCTGTCCTAAATCACCAAATGTCAGTCATTCCGGTCTCCTTGGTGGTGAAGGCCACTCACCTCAAGTCAACATGCTGTTTCTTATACCCCTACTGGCACTATTTCTACGAAAAAAGATAAACCATATCCCACAGTCTGGCTGCCTTGCCTATCAAATCTTCTGTTAGCAGGAGCTGCTTCCCAGCTTCCCTCACTTCAGAGGCTCACTCTGGTGCCGGCTTTAGCCTTCCTCTATCCGTCTACCTATGCAAGGTAAACAGCTGTGTCGTGCTGACAAGTTCCAAAATATGACAGTCCTTAACCCAAAGTTTATTTTAACTTAAAAATTGGACTTTCATTTTAAAGATAACCCATTTTTTATTTTGCAGCTTTCCTGAAATATTCATATTCGAATCCGAGAAACATTAGGCAGTAATAACCTTAATGGGGCAGAATGAAAGCATAGTTGAGAATATAAGACTCCAAAACCAAACTGCTCTCATTTGAATCCCAGGTCCACTATCCTGTGTGATCTAAGAGATATTTAGCTGCCCTGAGCCTTGGTTTTTAAAATTATAAAATGGGGGCTTAATAAGAGTATCTATTTCAAGGGTTGTGTGGCAATTAAATGAATAACAGCTATTATTTTGTGAATGAGTAGCTATAAGCACCTCTGAAGAACGGCATGCCATTGAGGTAAAACATAAGGGAGGGTATAAAGTCCCTTCTAGCCTCTCCTCAAAATGATCTGTGCCTCAAGGATATCGATTTCTGGCTGGAAATTCAAAGCACGTACACACACACAAAAAAGCAAGGAAGCATAGGGCAGTGTATATGCTTTATACATGCATTTGTATAAAGTCTGAAACTATTAATCACTAAGGACACTTGCAAATCCTTTAATACTAAATCTAGGTGATTCTTCTTAGCCTGACAGGCAGAGCCAGCTGGATGTGTCTACACATTGAGAAATCAATTACATGCATTTTATCTATGTTATCATAGATTATATTGTTTGGCACCTGACTTTGAGCAGAATGATATGTAATATAAAATCCTAGAATACACAGGTATTTGGTCTAAGCTATCTACTTATTTATCTATCATCTCTCCATTTTTGATAGGTCTTCCTTATATTTTAAACAGACAGGCACATAAATCAAGTTTCTGAAAGGATTTTTGAAAATGCTTGCTAAAATATTTTATTGACACCAACGTGCGTGCTCAGTCAAAAAGTCATGTCCAACTCTTTGCAACTCCATACGCTATAACCTGTTAGGCACCTCTGTCTGTGGGATTTTTCGAATACTGGGATAGGTTGCCTTTTCCTTCTCCAGGGTATCTTCCCAACCCATGGATCTAACCTGCATCTCCCACATTGACAGCTGAATTCTTTACCACTGAACCACCAGGGAAGCCCCATTGACAACAATACCACTCTACTTTTCTATGAGAAAGCAACTTCCTATATTCTTTGTTTCAAAGGAGTTTTATTAACTATAGTCATGTTAAAAAAAAAAAAGAAAAGAAAAAACCTCCAGCACAGTTCAAATTCAAAATGGAAACAAATTAGAAAAGAAACATAAACAGTATGTCAGTCTGGACAAAGTTGACAAAATGTGAGATAAAAGAAATATATTCTTGGCTTTCAACACTTGCCTAGCATTGTGAACTAAGTACTAAACTTATAGAAAATATGTAAATATATTTATAGATCTGTAAATATGTCTCCTACCATTCAATCTAGAAGATAATGATTTCTGCCTCTCCCGTACAACTCTTTCTTCAGTAGGCTAATCACTCTGCTAGTGTACAGAGGGGACTGGGACTTACCTAAGAATGTAGTGTATGAGTTACTAGTTGTCTAATCTTGATGGGTTATTTATTTAACTTTCCCTCCTCTCAGGCTCTATGTTATCACTCTATGAGTGTTCTACTCATAGAGTAGAATTTTCACTGTAAGCCACCTCAAAGCCTTCCTTTTCAGAGAAAGGTGTAAATGTGTGTGTGTGTTCAGTCGTGTTCCACTCTTTGCCCACCAGGCTCCTCTGTCCATGGGATTTTCCAGGCAAGAATACTGGAGTGGGTTGCCATCTTTCTCTAGAGGATCTTCCTGACCCAGGAATCGAAACCCAGTCTCCCACATTCCAGGCAGATTCTTCACCATCTGAGCCACCAAAAAAGCCCTAAGGTGTATGTAAATAATTTTAAAAAGAAAAAGCAACTCAAAACTAGATTCTCTTTCTTTAATTTTCTTTTTAGTTAATTTTATTAGAGTATTAGTGGAGAAGGCAATGGCACCCCACTCCAGTACTCTTGCCTGGAAAATCTCATGGGAGGAGCCTGGTAGGCTGCAGTCCACGGGGTCGCAAAGAGTTGGACACGACTGATCGACTCCACTATTCACACACTATATATATATACTATATGGGCTTCCCTGGTAGCTCAGAGGTTAAAGCATCTGCCTGCAATGCGGGAGACCTGGATTCAATCCTCGGGTTGGGAAGATCCCCTAGAGAAGGAAATGGCAGCCCACTCCAGTATTCTTGCGTGGAGAATCCTATGGACGGAGGAGCCTGGTGGGCTACAGTCCACGGTATCGCAAAGAGTCGGACACGATTGAGTGACTTCACTTCACTTCAGTATATATATATATATATGTGTGTGTGTGTGTGTGTGTACATATATATATATACACACACACTCTTTTTTAGATTCTATTCCCATATAGGTTAAATCTAGATTTTCTGATTCAAAATTCCAAGGTCATAATGATAGTTGAAAATATATCACTGTCCACTAGAAATCAGTTAAGTAATAAATATTCATTGATTTTATAATAAATGCACTTTAATTGAGGAATAGTAAAGAGAGATTTTTCAATTATTAAGCACTGAGAGATTTAAGAGGAAGAAATACCATTTTATCCATTTTGTGGTAGGAATACACAGGCTGTATTTATCAGTTGGTAAAGAAACCTCCTGCAATGCAGGAGACCCAGGTTCAATTTCTGGATCAGGAAGATCTGCTGGAGAAGGGATAGGCTACCCACTTCAGTATTCTTGGGCTTCCCTTGTGGCTAAGCTGGTAAAGAATCCACCTGCAATGCGGGAGACCTGGGTTTGATCCCTTTGTTGGGAAGATTCCCTGGAGAAGGGAAAGGCTACCCACCCCAGTAATCTGGCCTGGAGAATTCCATGGACTGTATAATTCATGGGGTCTCAAAGAGTCAGACACAACTGAGTGACTTTCACTCACTCGGGGAAAATTTGGAAAAGCAAATAGTATTTTTCAGATGATTTCATAGTATTATTTTATTGTATTGACTTAGGTTTACAAAGAAAGCCCAAATAGATTATAATACATTATTTTAATAACATATGTAGGTTACAGAAAAACATAATAACTACGAGAGCAGGCTTAGGAGGTATTGTGGATGTACATAACAACACTGTGTACTGTTTAAATTATTGTTTTCAATTAAGTCTGCAATCATGTGAATAATAACAGAATTTGGAATATGGTATTTTGTTAACACAGGTACAAATATTGTTAATTAGGGAAAATTTACTAGCTAAAGGACATGTAAGTGAACATAAAATAAGTGTATTCATTTCTCTATATTTATTTTTATTATTTTCGCAGCATTTTACTGACTTTATTCCCTGTGCTGTGTGCTACATCCTTGTGACTTATTTTATAGCAGATAGTTTTTACTGCTTAATCCTCTTCACCTATTTCACCCACCCCCACCCCTTTCTGTGTAAATCTGAATCTGTTTCTGCTTAAACTTAGATATTACATTTTTCATTTGATAATCTAAACTATTATTTCTATTACCAGTTAAAAACAAATTTATTCATTGGAACATATGTAAAGATGTATTAAAGAAAAGCAGGCATTTAAATTTGAGTAATTTTAATGTTTAGCACATGAGTTTTTCTAAATTTACATGCTAAAGAGAGATTAACATTTACTGAGTATATCAGAAATTCCTTAACCAACACTGCAAATCATTTGACGATGGCCAAAAAAAAATCCTCCTGGGTAAGTTATATTAGATTAAAAGATATAAAGATCTCATCTTTTGAATTTCAAAGACTGATGAAAACTCATTTTTCATTTCACTTTGACATCCTCATCATAGTACTTATGACAATTATAACTAATTTATTATTTATATAATTATTTATTAAACATTGATTTATTTTTCCACTAGACTCTGAACTCTGCGAGGACAGAGATTATACCTATTTTAATCTGCACTGTATTTGGAACATTGTAGTAATAATATTGGAGAAGGCAATGGCACCCCACTCCAGTACTCTTGCCTGGAAAATCCCATGGATGGAGGAGCCTGGTGGGCTGCGGTCCACGGGGTCGCTAAGAGTCAGACACGACTGAGCGACTTCACTTTCACATTTCACTTTCATGCATTTGAGAAAGAAATGGCAACCCACTCCAGTGTTCTTGCCTGGAGAATCCCAGGAAGGGGGGAGCCTGGTGGGCTGCCGTCTATGAGGTCACACAGAGTCGGACACGACTGAAGCGACTTAGCAGCAGCAGCAGTAATGATATTAACAACAACAATAACGTGTTAAATTTTATTGATTTGTCAGACCCTTTTCAAGCATTTTATATGTACTATTGTAAAGTTCATTTAATTTTATTTGTTGTGTTAATAAGTCCAGGCAAAAGGCCTTAAATTTATAGAATGAAGTAAAAAAGACTCTTGCCAAGCAGAGTGGGGCCCAGGTTGAGAGGGCCTGTAGAGGTCAGATACTTCACATAAATGATGAAAGCAAGAGGCCACAGATGATCAGTAAGTGCATGAAAAGATACTCATCATCACTAATCATCAGGAAAATACAAATCAAAATCATAATGAGATGTCACTCACACCTGTCAGAATGGCCATCATCAAAAAGAACACAAACGACAAATGTTGGTGAGGATGTGGAAAAAAGGGAACCCCTGTACACTGTTGGTGGAAATGTAAATTGTTGCAGCCACTGTGGAAAACAGTATGAAGGTTTCTCAAAATACTAAAAATAGAACTACCACATGACCAGCAACTCCACTTGGGGAATATCGCCAAAATTTTGTAGTTACTATAAATGGAAAGTAACTTTTCAAAATTGTATTTTAAAAGTATAACTTTAAAGTTGCTTCATCAGAACATTTTGTAAGTATGTGCACATATACTTATGTTGCATTTGATACTAATTCCAATTGTTATCTGTCATTATAAATCTAGAAA
The DNA here is from genome assembly GCF_963930625.1 of Muntiacus reevesi. Classification (NCBI taxonomy): domain Eukaryota; kingdom Metazoa; phylum Chordata; class Mammalia; order Artiodactyla; family Cervidae; genus Muntiacus; species Muntiacus reevesi. The sequence continues at coordinate 81,161,873 of NC_089254.1, read as the reverse complement.
AAGTTTGGAAAAATCTAGTTGAGGTTTTAAACTTCAACGTGATTTTCTCTTTTCTTACGAGCATGAAACATCTGTAGAGTTTGCCATATGGAAGTGCCTGGCTTTAGAAGTAGTCTTTTTAAAAAAAAAAAAAAAAAAAAAAACACATTGGGACATGTTTTGGCAAATAAAATCATGATTAATATAAAATCATTAATCATCACAAATATAATGCTTAAGATAATATAGAATTTTGATCCTCTGGTTAGGGAAGACAACTTTTGAAATATTAGTATCTTCTCACTAGCTTCTTAAGAATTGTAAATTTTAAAAACCACTTTAGATTTTCAGAGGGAAAGTTCAAAAATGCAAAAACGGTAGGTACAGAGGTCAGTTGAAAAGTAGCTTTTATTGAGCAACTCTCTACATTCTACAACTCTGATAAGTAACAAATACTCATGCCATTATGGCTCTAAAACTTAGGTCAATAAGAAAGTGCTCCACATACACAGTGTAGCTGAGTTGAATAAGGACCTCAGAAACTGCGCTCAGCTCCTGCAAGTTTAAAAGCAATAGACTCTTGAGGTGAACTAAAACTAACATGTTCTAGCACATTCCTTCATGCCATAAAATCCACACAAAGCCATTTGACTCTTATATGAGATCCCAAATACATTAGGGCACCTGCTTCAAATATTTATAAGATGAAGATAATACATCTATAATTTTCATTAAGTTTCCCAATTGGACTTTACGCTATGACCCCTTTCAACAATCCCATGATCTTAAACGTGATACCCCACCTTGCTAGAATGTGATGCTTAGAAATCAAACGAAACTGGCTGAACCTAGTGAAGGATGAAGGACTCAGTCCTCGTTTTGTTTCAAAGAACTTTTTCCATAGAGAAATGAATTCCGTTGACAGCCGCTTATTCGTAGGGTCCTTCCTCTCCTGCAAGGGCTGAGGAGGTTTCTAACACTCTTTTGCCATCCTCTTGGCTGCACTCAGATTTCATGACCTTGGAGTTAATCCTTCTTTTCTTCCTATTAGCAAGTGTAAGTGGGCTGACTTCAAAAGAACTGCAACAGGTCACAAGGTTTAATGGGCATAGAGATAATCATCTAAATTACATTTCTAGGTCTGATGGGCTAGACAGACTCAGAGGGTGACTCTACCAGCAAATTTGTTGTTAATCAGCCAGGTTGGTGGGTCCGAATGTAGCTGCCTTTTCCTCCCTGAGGGGCTGGGTTGCATTGACTGATGAGTAAAGGCAGCTGCATTAACTTTCTTCTTCCACAAAATGTGTCATGTCCCAAAAGGACATGAAAGTCAAACGTGGCCACAGCTCAAACACCAGACGCACTCTTTTCATCTCAGTGGAATTATCTGCCCTCTACTTGTAGATGGTGATCCTGAGCACAACAGTTGTTGCTGATTTTCACGATCTGTTAACACTTAGGAATTTTTACATTAAAGAACTTTTTTTCCTACATTTGCTTCTTGTAGCATCTAGGAAACTGCCATAACCTACTGTGTGTGTATACATACATACATATATATATATATATAAAATACATATATATATATTTTACTGCTGCATGATTCTCAGCTTTAACAGGAAGAAGAGACATGGAATGACTCTAAAGATAAAAAGAGCCAAAGTAATTTTGCCTCTTAAAATTCAAAGACAAACATCCCTTTAGAATTGGCAGTGGGAAAAATACACGAGTTGTTTTTACGATGCAGGCTCATCCAATCTGGTTACAAATTTCATTGTCTCACAGAGAAAAATGGCTGACTTTCCTCTGATAAAATATGGTGTGAGAATATATGTTTAACTAAAACCTCAAAGAGAATGAACTGGAATAATTTTAAATTAATCAATATGCTGAATATAAGAACAAATATTATATAGTATCTCTCATATCTATAACACTTTATAGTTTACAAAAGGCCTTTCTATTCATTATAATTTTATTCTCAATTACAATCCAATGAAATAGGCTGGCGAAAATATTATTATCTTCACTTTAAAGATCATAGCAATTTCTGTTAAGTGCCATTTCAATGTCATTAAGGTAGCAAGTGATATAGTCAGCACAAAAACCCAGGTCTTTCGATCCCACACCCAATCCTTGTGCACAAATGAGTGACATTTCATAAAATATGGTCTTCTGGTGGAATGCACTAGTGGCTTAAAAAAAAAAAGATATTCACTCAATGAAGCTTTCTTGGCAGAGGTGGTAGGTAAATTAGATTTACACAATCAGCATTCTAAAGTGAAAAAAATAAAATACACTGAACTGATTTAACAAGAAGGATGTTACTATGTCAAAACAGCTACATATATTATGTTTCTAAAATGCTGGATGACTCTGAATAGAACAGAGTGTATAAAAGCCACAAATATAAGAAGTCATATTTTGGTTTTATGCTGAAGAGACCATGTTGAAATTTAATAAACAAATGGAATACAAATGATTTAAGTAAAATCCCAAAATAAAATGAAATATTGGACTTTTATAATGCCAGTATTAAAATATTTTAAGACCTTTTTCTAAATTGTAAAAATTTTACGTCCCCGACCCACCCACATACCAAAAAAAAGAAACAGAAAGGAAGAATTTTGAAACTTCAGACTCAGTGGTGGTTAATTACACAGAGGGCTGAAGTAGGAAGGGGATGTACTGTGAACTCTGTGGTGAGGTCCCTTGAGATTGGGGACTGAATGAAAGAGAAGGAAATTAGAGTGTGGAGGGTATTAATTTCTAAGAAAAGGACTTTTTAATAAAGTACAGATTGGTTTACTAAACATATCATCACTCTCTGATGACTGAATACTGGGAGGAATAGGGTGAAGATTATTTGAAGATATTCATATAATAATAAGTCACCAAACATGAATCTGGTCCATTAATGAAAATAGCCTCTATTTCAATTTAGAAGTTTCAATTTTTCAATGTTTAATAAAAAGAAGTGGACTTTGGCTTTTAAAATTTTTATTTGTTTGTTTTTTACCAAAACAGATACAAACAAACAAAAGGAAACAAGAAAAAAAAAAAACCTACTTATTGGATTCTCAAAAGAAGCTTTTATCCAAAACATGCTACTTTTGTATGTCTTTTACCCAATATTTGGTGAAGTTTTCCTTTTGGTCTTGGTTCCTTTTTGTTTGCATAGATTTGAATTACATTTAACAAGGGAAAATAAAACTAAAAACATAATTATTCATGTTATCAAAATAATCACAGAAATACTCAGTCTGATATATAAGCAAGACATGAATGCCTTTGGCAATTTTGGGGAATTCAAGAAAAACAAAGGAAAACATCTTTGCTGTTCAGAATCACTTATGGGAAAGGTTAGGAAATGTTAAGAAAATGAATAAAAACACATTTGTGCCATACGCCATAAAACAGAGTAATCAATATAAGGCTGAAAGTCAAACTTATGAGACGCACCACTGAAGGGGTTTATTTTGTTCCCTGGAAAAACAATATCCCTGGTGATATCACCTAGAAATTAGTCTTTTCACACACCACAACACAGTATTCTGAGAAGAAACTCTTTCTTTTATTATACAAATAAATGGACAACTAAAAAAGAAAGAATTGTACTGAAAAGAGAATCCATCTGAGTTGTATAATCGTAAAAGCAGGTCCTTTTTATGTGAGAAGGAAGAACATATTTTTGAGGAGTTTTAATCCTCAAGTATAAGAATCACTAGAATAAGGAAAAGCAGTGACTGAAGAGAAAACTAAAAATAGAACTACCATGTGACCTTGCAATCCCACTCCTAGACAGATAACCAGAGAAAAATCACAGTTCAAAAAACACATGCACCTCAGTGTTCATAGCAGCACGATTTACAACAGCTAGGACACGGAAGCAACCTAAATATCCATCAGCAGAGAAATAGATAAAAAAAGATGTGATAATACATACAGAGGCATATTACTCAGCCATAAAAAGGAATGAGATTGGATCATTTGTAGAGACATAGATAGACCTAAAGACTGTCACACAGACGAAGAAAGTCAGAAAGAGACAAACAAATATCATACATTAATGCATATATGTGGAATCTAGGAAAATGGTATACATGATATTATTTGCAAAGCAGAAATAGAGACACAGACGTACAGAACAAACATCTGGACACCAGGGGTGAAGGGAGACTGGGGTGAATTGGGAGACTGAGACTAACATATATACATGACTGATACTATGTATAAAATCAATAAGGGGCTTCCCAGCTGGTGCTAGTGGTAAAGAACCCACCTGCCAATGCAGGAGATGCAAGAGACGCTGGTTCTATCCCTGGGTTGGGAAGATTCCCTGGAGGATGTCATGGCAACCCACTCCAGTATTCTTGCCCAGAGTGCACAGAGGAGCCTGGTGGTCTATGGTCCACAGGGTTGCAAAGAGTCAGATGTGACTGAAGCGACTTAAGAACATAGCACACATGAAATAGATAAGGGCATCCCCTATGGCTCAGTAATAAAGAATCTGCCTGTGATGCAGGAGACACAGGAAATGTGGGTTCGGTCCCTGGGTCAGGAAGATCCCCTGCAGGAGAAAATAATCCACTCCAGTATTCCTGACCTGAAAAAATCCCATGGACAGAGGAGCCTGGTGAGCTACAGTCCAAAGGGCTGAGAAGAGCGGGAAATGAGTGACTGAGGATGAGCATGATAAAATAGATAACTAATGAGGACCTACTATACAGCTCAGGGAACTTTCCTCAGGGCTCTGTGGTGACCTAAGAGGGAAGGGAAGCCAAAAAAGAGGTGATACGTGTACATGTATCACTGATCACTCTTCTGTACAGTAGAGACTAACTCAACATTGTAAAGCAATAAATCCCAGTAAAAATGCTTTCAAAAGAAATAAAGACACTGAAGGCAGCCAACTCTAGCAAGAACGTGAGCACAGATAAAATGGGCCAACTCTCTCTGGGGGAGGGTATCAAACGGTGATACTTAAGAAGCTAAGGTCTCAATAGAAGTGAACTAAAGAAGTTACTAGAGTGAAGATGAATGAGATGGCAAACTGTGGGTCTAATCCTCCAAATCTACTTTGGCACACAGCCCCTTTAAACTCTGGGCCAAGTAGTCAGCAGTGGGACAGGCCCATGGCATTTGGAAAAGCGAGTGATCACAGAGTCTTAGTGAGCCCCTTGATTCAGACTTGTGATGTCCTAAACTTTTGCTCTGTGGTATTTACAAAAACACACACAGTGGAAAAGAGAATAGCATCTTGCAGTAAGTTGCGACTGGGATATCCTTGTAAGTTCATTAGTGAGGTTTTTAAAAAGTCATTTCATCCACCCGACCCCGTGATGCCTGAATTCTTTCTTTAAGATTGCCACCAAGTGGTCAACTAGTCTATGTCTTGGAGAAGGAAATGGAATCTCTGTCTCAGATACTTTGAAGAGAAACTGATTGCTTCTTTTTTAAAAAATATTTTCATTGAAGTAGAGTTGATTTAAAATGTTGTGTTAGTTTCTGTTGCACAGCAAAGTGATACAGTTATACAAATACATATATCCACTCTTCTTTAGATTCTTTTCCCACATACATCATTACAGGGTTTTGAGTAGAGTTCTTTGTGCTATAAGCAGGTCCTTATTATTTATCTATTTTATATACAGTAATATGTATATGTCACTCTGAGTTTATCCCTCCCTTCCCTTTCTCCCTTGGTAACCATGTTTGTTTTCTACATCTGTGACTCTACTTCTGTTTTATAAATAAGTTCATTTGCATCATTATTTTAGATTCCATATGTAAGCAACTGCTCCTTGAGGGCACCTATTGATACTTCATTCTGTCTTTGGAGAGCTACTGGTATGTGACGCACCCACTTATACTGTGATCAGTGATAACAGGAGTGACAGTACCAAGAGTGGCATCCATGCCAGAGGGTTCTCATGCTGTGACATTGTCTGTGGCTTCCTCTACATTCCTTGATAACTGCTTTCTGGTTCTTAATCTTCCTGCAGTTGCTCAGTTCTCTAAGTTATCAGGTATATTTTGGATAAGCTCCTTTTCCATTTAGGTTGGCTAAAACTGATTTCTGTTTCTTGCATCCAAGAACCTTGCTTCTTAAAGGAGATTATGATGTAAGGCAATGGGAAATGGGGGTGGAGTAATAAATAATGAATTTGACATTAAAGATGTTGAATGTGACAGAAGGTAGGTTATCTAAGTGAAAATGACGCATATGCAAGTTGGAGAAGTGGGCCGAGTTCATGAGGAAGGTTGAGATTGAAAGCAGGTATTTTATAACCATCTTTACATATAAAGTCCTAGGATTGGCGGAAGTATTCACGGAAGATGAACCCTATATGGAATTCATCCATCTATTGTGAAAGGGTATTCAAAACTTCTTTAGGTAATTGTTTCATAACCATACTCAGCTCTGAGATTTGGATGACTGAGCTCTTACCAGTTCTAGAGATAGATCTCTTTGGGGTCAGCCAATCAACAGTAAACAGTTGGGTAAAAAATCACAGATAATGAAATTCATGGAGATTTTTGAAGAACTTTTGGGGATGGGGCATGAGGACATGAAGTCTAATAAAGCCATGGCCACGTGTAGACATCTGCAGTTGCCCAAAAGTTCCCAGGTAGAGTCTGGGGGAGGCTATACACCAGTGAGACGCAGAGGAAGCAGGTGACACCATTTAAGAACCGAGTCAAGACTTCACCTGAAGTCAAATATATATCTAGGTTTTTTTCACTTATATCAACCAGTAAATCCTCTTTATTTTAAAATGCAGTTCAAATTAGCTTTTTAACATGAGTGACACAAGTTGTTTTAACTACTGGATCCCTTCTCCTCAACTCCCAGTCTTCCTCCCCACACATACTAAGTCAGTCATTTGTAATATGAGTGAAGTATATCAGAAGATATAAACTGATGGGCCATGAGTTAAATCTGATCACAGAAATTTTGTTTGTTTCTTTGGCTTGCAGAGGACCTCTTTTAAAAAATTATTACCAATATATAAAACCTGGGGGTGGGGAGGTCTCCCATTAAAATCCCAATATTTCACTTTTTTTCTTTTGAAGACTCAGGAGATCTGACAATGCAGAGTCGGAATTCCAAAACAGCACAGTCATCACGCACTGAGTAGTTGATGCTTACTTTGTATAAGGCATATTCTTTCTATTTTCACAGTCCCTACCACTTCCTATTGCCTCACACTTGGCCTGATTCTGTCTTGCATGCTACCTACTTCTGAAAGGATGTGTTTGCAACACTTCATGGTCAGTGAGGCCTATCCCAGGCCTCTTAAGTACTTCATTTAAGTAAAAGGCAAATAAATATGAACAAAACGCAGTGAAACTGCCAGTCTTAAAAGAGGAACTAACTCACACTTGGAAGCTTAGTCATACTCTTTATATAAGGCTTACAGGAATTTATCTGGAGCAGAACATGATTTGATTATGAAAAATCCAAAGCTCTGACAATAGACACTTTTATTTCATGGCTGAGAAGGTTTCTTTATTTGTCCTCTAGGGCAAAAATACCTTAATAGTTTAGGAGCAGCTAATTGTACAACAATGAATATCATGAGCTTCAAAACGAGACAGACCTGAATTTAAGTCCCAGGTCTTCCCCATGTTGGCTGTGATGATAGTGTCTATCACACAAGGTTGTCATGTAAAAAAAAAAAAGTGATAAAATAAGCCAAGAACAGAAGATGGCATGTAGACATTTAATATGCAGACTGCTCTACTGCATGAGTTTATTCCAATAATGTATAATAGTTCTGATTGAGATGAGTTTCAACCTGTAAGGTATAAATAAGAACTAATTTTATTTTTTCCAATAACTACAACTGTCATGCTTCATTGACTAACCTATCCCCTGTCTTCATGGGCCTGGATCCCTTAATGATATTAAAGCTCTGTATCATTACACCTCAGTCATTGTCAGTTATAAAAAGTCTCATTTTCATTAGAAAGACTTAAGCCTATTCCCTAAATACTAATTATTTACTACACCCAAAGCTTTCCCCAGGGAAGGTTAGACTTGTAGCTCCTATAGCTTATAATGGACTTAATTCTAAGATGGCCCTTACAGTTTTGGGGCCCTGGTATCTATACAGGTTCTTCCAATTATTCAAGAAAACTCTAATCTAGGTGTTGTGTAATAACATCCCAAATCAGCTGACACTAAATTAGGGAAATTAAATCTGGGTTTAGAAATCAGAGACAGGGAAGACACACAAAGAGAGAGAGAGAGAGAGAGAGAGAGAGAGAGAGAAATCCTACTAGTTGAGGGAGATTTCCCCAGTTCTGGCTCAGGAGATGACAAGAACTATACAGCAAGGGATGCAGGCAGCCTCTAGGAGCTGAGAGAAGCCCTCAAAATAGAAATGTCAGTCCTACAGTGGCAAAGGAGTGAATTCTGCAATGACCTGAATGAACTTAGAAGTCAGTTCCTCTGCAGAGCCTTCAGCCAAGATCTCTAATACCAGAAGGCTGGAGGTAGTGGATGCGATATGTTTTCTCCCAGCTTTCCTAAACTCACTCCTCTTGATTTGAGTCAGGAGGAAGGAGAGATGAAGAGAAATCTTTCCAGCAGTCATCACTGTTGAGCTAGCTCCTTGTCTACACAACGTGGATGGAAGTTGTTGTAGTTCAGTTGTCCAGTCATGTCTGACTCCTTGCGACGCCGTGGCCTGCAGCACGCCAGGCCTCTCTGTCCCTCACCATCTCCCAGAGTTTGCCCAAGTTCATGTCCATCCAACCATCTCATCCTCTGATGCCCTCTTCTCCTTCTGTCCTCAATCATTCCCAGCATCAGGGACTTTTCCAATGAGTAAGCTGTTCACATCAGATGACAAAAATACTGGAGTTTCAACTTCAGCATCAGTCCTTCCAATGAGTATTCGGAGTTGATTTCCCTTAAGATTGACTGGTTTGATCTCCATGCTGTCCAAGGGACTCTCAGGAGTATACTCCATCACCTTGGTTCAAAGGCATCAATTCCACGGCACTCTGCCTTCTGGATGGAGGGGATGGAGGTAGCCTTGAATAAATGCTGATGATGAAGCAGTTGCCTGGAACACTGAGTCTCAGCCACCTTTTCCAGCTGATTTAGAAATACAGGATGTCTCATGAAGGTCCCTGATGAGCTTCTAAAATCCAGTATTTTCTATCTTCTACACCTTCAACACTGGGGACTATGGCTTGGGACAGACATATATCCAGGCCCTGAGATATACGTATTGGAATAGATACAGTTCTAGGTCCTTTTCTTACTTAGGCTCTGAGTCCTACCAATTGCAATATTTCAAGGTGATAAGAAGAGGCGAAATCATAAACCTCTTTCTCCAGTTGAAGCAGAGGGAAGTGGATAGGCTTACTTCTTGACAATGCATTCCCCAAGGTCAATTTGTCTCTTTCTCAGTCCCCTCATATGTCTCTTGACGCTGAGTATATGAAAGTCTGAGGTTAAGAAGGACTTCTTACTGAGACATAGAGAATTTAGAAACTTTGCATTGTTTGGTTACCTTCAGGGGCAGGAATGATGCCAACATTCTGTGTGTGTGTGTGTGTGTGTGTCTGTGTGTCTGTTCATGTTCAGTCCTGTCCGATTCTTTGAGACCTCATAGACCATAGCCTGCCAGGCTCCTCTGTGCACACAATTTTCCAGGCAAGAATACTAAAATGGGTTGCCATTTCTTACTCCAGGGGATCTTCCCAACCTAAGGATCAAACCAATGTCTCTTGTCTCCTGCATTGGCAGACGGGTTCTTTACCACCAGTGCCATCTGGGAAGCCTTGATGCCAACACTGCCCTCCTACAAATGTAATGATGCATTTTAACAGTTTGGAAAGGTTGTGCTCCTAGGACATAGAGCATAATAACTTTAAAAAACAGAATATATATTTTGTATTTAGCTTTAAAGTATCACTTAATTTTATAAACATTAATTAAGAATCTTCCTAAGCTCCCCAGGTGGCACTAGTGGATCTTTCTAGACTCTTTCTAGGCATTGTATTAAGTGGGGATGATAAAAGATCTAGAATTTGCCTGCAGAAACTTACTCATTTTGTGTGTATGCACACAAACACCCATGCACACATGTGCATGTGAAAGAGAAAGATAGAATGAGAAAGACAAAGAGAGGTAGAGAGGTGGTAGAGAAATAAAAAAAGTTCCAGGAATAGGTTGCTAGTTAAGTATAGTGTTATAAGAAAGATGCCCACACAGATTTCACCATCTTGAATAATACTGTGATAATGGGTAGGGGAATTCATTTCATTTAAAACAACACTTGAATGAGGCTGTGAGTTCACCTTCTAGTGAAAAATAAGAGTTAGGTCCATTTAAAAATACATTTAAACTAAACATTTCAAGATTTAAGCATGTAAGGCTGTGAGTGCTCCTTCTGGTGAAAAATAAGAGTCAGGTTCATTTAAAAATACATTTAAACTAAACATTTCAAGATTTAAGCATGTAAGGCTGTGAGTGCTCCTTATGGTGAAAAATAAGAGTTAGGTTCATTTAAAAATACATTTAAACTAAACATTTCAAGATTTAAGCATGTAAGGCTGTGAGTGCTCCTTCTGGTGAAAAATAAGAGATAAGTTCATTAAAAAATACATTTAAACTAAACATTTCAAGATTTAAACACTACTCGGCCGACAAAGATCCACATAGTCAAAGCTATAGTTTTTTCAGTAGTCCTGCATGGATGTGAGAGTTGGACCATAAAGAAAGCTGAGTGCTGAAGAATTGATGCTTTTAAACTGTGATGCTGAAGAAGACTCTTGAGAGTTCTTTGGACTGCAAGGAGATTAAACCAGTCAATCCGAAAGGAAGTCAGTCCTGAGCATTCATTGGAAGAACTGATGCTGAAGCTGAAACTCCAATACTCTGACCACCTGATGCAAAGAACTGACTCATTGGAAAAGACTCTGATGCTGGGAAAGACTGAAGACAGGAGAAGAAGGAGACCACAGAGGATGAGATGGTTGGATGGCACCACTGACTCAATGGACAAGAGTTTGAGCAAGCTCCTTGAGATGATGAAGGACAGACAGAGGACGAGATGGTTAAATGGCATCACTGACTCAATGGACAAGAGTTTGAGCAAGCTCCTTGAGATGATGAAGGACAGGGAAGCCTGGTAAGCCACAGTCCATGGGGTCACAGAGTTGGACACGACTGAACAACTGAACAACAGCAAAGGACTTTGGGAAGGCCATGTACAGATGGCTGTGTTAAAATGGATAACCACCAAAACCTTACTGTATAGTGCACAGAGCTCTGCTCAATGTTATGTGCCAGCCTGGATGGGAGAGGTTTTGGGGGAGAATGGATACGTGTATATGTATGGCTGAATCCCTTCACTGTTCACCTAAAACGATCACAACATTGTTAATCAACTATACCCCAATACAAAATGCCTTTGGTGTTAAAAAAGTTAAAAAATTAAATTAAAAAAGAAGATTTAAACATATATTCTCCCTCAAATTCTTTCTTGGCATAATGAATCTAGCTTCTTTTAAAGAGATAGACTATGTTAAGAGCCAAAGGGAAGTTTGGTCTAATGCATCCATGTACTTCTGTTTGTGTTTTTTGATAAAGCAAAACAAAACAGAACATGAACAAACAAATACAAACTTTTGATCAAGTCAGAGGCCCTCTTTGATCTCTCCCAGAGAAGGATCTTTCTGCAAAGTGACCATCCTTCTCTACCCATGGATCCTCAACGGAGTTTCAAAAATCTTAATTTTACTCTTCAGAAGGATAAATTTCACAGAGGAAATTCTTTTATATTCTTGTTTGAATATAAAATTTAAAATTTATACCATTTTTATTATTATACCCAATAAAAGTGAAACCTTTATTCTATGGGTCTGCAAAAGCAACTTTTGAAGTCAGATGCATCTATCAACATACTTATTAGAGGCCTTTTATTCTCCTACAGTTCTGGAAAGAGTTGGAAAGCCAATGTCAACATGGTTTAGATAGTCATAATTGTTTACACATGTTTCAGTAACAAAATATATTTGGGGGGGTTGGTGCTTTACTTTAGGATTTGAGGCAGCTGGAAATTATTATCATTATGGGCAAAAGTGTTCTAACTAGATAATGGTGTTAAAAAGAAAATCATATTCCTGGAATATTCTAATATGCAGCACCTATTATTTTATTAAGTTGAGTTTTTAAAATATGGATTGACTGTTGTCCAGTCAGTTACACACAAAGATGTCTAAGGAAATAGGTTCTCAGAATTAGTATTAAATAGAAAATGACTGTGGTTTACTATTAGTAATATTATTATTGTTACATAGAGAGAACTTAGTAATTCTTTTAAGGACCAGATAGCTAATATCCCACATATTGTAAAGACAGATTTTTATTAAATATTTAAGAAATGGGACATTGTCACCAATCATGATACAAGGTATCCAATACTTTGAAGATATGTACAAATTCTTTTCATATTTGCTTATACAGGGGAAAAAATGATGATTAATAAGGGATTCTGTGACTCCCAAACGTGAAGTGTTTCTTCTAAGGAGCTAGACTGTGTTAAGAGCCAAAAGGAAGCTAGGTTCAAAGGAAATTCATCTAATATTTGTGCTCTGGTTATGAAAGTGGGTGAGAGGCTGCTCATTAGCGGCATGTCGCCAGTTGGCAGGAGGGCTGTGGGCCAGACGGAGGGGTTAGTGTGATCACAGATGGAGTTAGCATGGGAAAGAGGATGCCAGAACATCCCAGGCAGTGCATGCTATTTTCAGGACTTTACACGAATTATTACTTTTTCATTCTGTGCCAGTATTGACACAGACAAATGTATTTGTTGACTGCCTATTGAAGATTTGCAGACTACCAAAATAAGTCTCATCCTTGGAGACATCACTCAGGAAGGAGTTTTAAAAATTCTGATTTATAACTACCTCTAAATATAATGCCTCCCTTCTATCAAAAGGATATTGTTTTTATATCAAGAGACTGCCACAAAGACTTAACAAATAAGAGTGTGGAATGGCAGAACACACAGTCTAAAGAAGTAGAGACCTCCTTCTATTCAAGGAGAGTGGTTACCAAATTTGCAATTGATCATTCACTTTATAAATTTAGAAATAGCAATTTTGCATTAGAGACTCTCATAAGGATAGAGAACTGGTTCGACTCAGGGACTCGGTCTAGGTTTGGATTCCAATAGCTGTTCTCCATAGGGTACAACTACTCGCTGCCAGGAGATTTGATGACCAGCCCACGGGTTCGAATCACCACTCTGCACTGACTGGCAATGACACTTGGTAAATTACTGGTGATAAACCTTGGCAAGTTATTGAGATTCACCAGGTATCCAGGTAAGGAGTTAGACATCCAAGATCCCCCCAACTCCAAAGTTCAGTGTGACGTTGGAACACAAGATGGACAAATGTCATAAAAATGAATATAACTGCTGCCCACAGAGCCACCTGTCAGTTCTATCACTAGAGACATGCTCAACTACTCTCCCCGCCACTCGTGTCTCCCCATTTACAGTTTTGGCCACTGAAGCCCTTCTCCCCACATGTGTTGTTGCAGGGGCTTCCCTCCTCAGGACCATCCCACTATATTCATTGTATCTTCTGTTAAGAAGATTTTTTTCCAAGTTCTATTGAGATAGTCATGACAGTAGTCATGAAGTAGTTATACATGGATGTGAGAGCTGGACTATAAAGAAAGCTGAGCGCCGAAGAATTGATATTTTTGAACTGTGGTGTTGGAGAAGACTCTTGAGAGTCCCTTGGACTGCAAGGAGATCCAACCAGTCCATCCTAAGGGAGATCAGTCCTGGGTGTTCATTGGAAGGACTGATGTTGAAGTTGAAACTCCAATACTTTGGCTACCTGATGCTAAGAGCTGAATCATTGGAAAAGACCCTGATGCTCGGAAAGATTGAGGGCAGGAGGAAAAGGAGACGACAGAGGATGAGATGGTTGGATGGCATCACCGACTCAATGGACATGAGTTTGGGTGAACATCGGGAGTTGGTGATGGACAGGGAGGCCTGGCGTGCTGCGGTTCATGAGGTCGCAAAGAGTTGTACACGACTGAGCCACTGAACTGTACTGATGAGATATAATTGACAAAGAAGATTTTATGAAGTTTCCCTGTAACTTCACTCATCAGGTGCCTTTTATAGAAAAAAGAATGACTACATGATGCAAACAATAAGCTGCAAATTAACATTTTAACATTTGACTGTTAACTGTTTTGAAAAACATATACTGAAATAATTCAGCAATCTACTTTTGGAGTGGAGTGGAGTGGCTAAGAGCATAGCAGGTAAGTAGCAGAGCTCTACAATTGGGATGCCTGGGTTCAAAACCAGCCTCTGCTACTTCCAAGCTGTGTGACATTGGGAAAGGTCTCTGGACTTCCATTTCTGCATCTGTGTAATGGGAATTATCCAAGTTTCTACCTTGTGTTTTGCTTTGAGTTAATAAATGTAAAGCAATTAGAATAGGACCTGGCACAAAATACGTGGTGAAAAAAATGTTAATTGCTGTCTATTTTAAATATACTTGAAAGAGACAAATCTCTAATCTGTGAAGAGCATTGATAATTGGGATATATCAAAGTCATTTGGAGCAAAGTCTGATTTTTAAAAATGTAGGGGAAAGTTTGGAAGTTTGGGTTGAAATTACAATGTATATATAGAATAAGACTTGTTTTCTCATTTAACTTATTATCAGGTATAAATAAGCTTACTGTCTTTTGAAATGATGGTTTTCAAACTGATAATCCTTCTTTTAAAAGCAATTATATATACTAAAATATTAAATTACATTATGGTTACACTCTGTGCCTGATGACACAAAGGCATACTCCTTGTCCTTTGTTGTTCGTTTTTTACAACGGCAGGGAGAACATAGATTTCCTTATCTTTAATGGAATCCACCAGAAGGATGGTGCCATGTTAGGAAAATAAATACTTCCCCTCTTTTTGTTGAAAACTCTTTAAATTCTCAGTCTTTCAGTTGAGATTGGGAAAAAGACAACATACAAAACTAATCGTGCAACTATCAAAATTAAAACACATGTATACTCAATTCTGGAATTTTTGTTTTAGCACTTACACTACAAAATTTATGGTATAATTTAGCATGGGTGATTTGTTCTACAAAGCCCTTCACAGGTTTATATCTTGTTAAATCTAAATTTAAATATAAGCAATTAAAAAAATCTCCAATTCATTCTGCTAGACCTCAATAGAAGAAAAAATATACAGCCTGTATTAAACTTTCCTCTGATACCAATCTTGAGACATATTTTATTGATCTGTGATTTATATTTTGCAAACACATAAATTGAGCTCTTCCTGTGCGCAGGCACTATTCAAGCTCATCACAATATTAACTCAGATTTTCCTTAAAGCCACCCTAGGGGGTCAGTACTATTATACCGCTGACAGATGAGTAACTTTTCATGAGACCTCCAAACATGCACATGACGAACTGCAATTCAAATCTAGGCAGCATAAATAATGTTTTGATGAAAATATTTAGGAGTGGTTATTTCACTTGATGAAAATGTTTCCCTCCCTATTATTTCTAAGAGCTTTGAAATCGGGTCTCTGAACTTTATCAGGAATTTAATTTTCAAATAACCTATCAGGTCAAGAATTCCACATGCAAAATTTATTTTCCAAATCCTTAGGTCTGGAAAGATCATCCTGAAGCATTTGGGAGGTGATAGGGAGGAGAGGGAGAGGAGGTGAACCCTCCCCGCAAAAGTCAATGAAAGCCCGCACCACATTGTTAAACAATGAGGTTCTGAAGAGCTGGGGGGGGCCACTGGGGGTGGAGAGGTCTGATTTGCTTTGAAGAGTGAAGTCATGCTCAATGTTTTAAACTGATTAGTCCTGCCTTAGAAAAAAAAAAATGGATGCGGGTAAGGAAAAAAAAAAGACAAATTAGCAGCATTTTCAAAAGAAGTTAAATATGTCAGGCAGTCAAGTGTCCTAATTCTGCCTTGAGGGAACATGTGTCAAACCAGCTTGTAGTTCTGCAATCGGTGGAACCATCTGCAAAAAATATCCCATCCCTCATTCCTGTTTCTACAACACACGCCTATGGAAGGAAATGTTAGAGTTGCTCAACTGCATGTGGAAATTTTCCTGGCATTACCTAATTGAGACGTGGGGCCCACCTTTCTTTGAACAACAACAACAACAACAAAAACCCAGTTTGTTATAGCCTGCTAAAAGAAAGCATATCAACGGCTTGAAATAATGAGGATAATAGAAATTGCCCAAGTGACATATTATTAAAATTTCCCCCAGGACCACTATGACCTACAACTCATAACCACAGATATTTACTTCTAAGCCAATATTAGATTTGGTGGCATGTTGCTTTGAGAACTATTAATAATGGCCAATTCTCTGTGCTTATAAAGATTATTGAAAGACCACCCATAACCCCAAAATGTACTATAATTCTAGATACTAATTTCATCATTAGAACTACAAGTCAAATAATACATGCCAATAGTACAGTTGCTGGGCCAAAGCAGGTGCTCAATAAATTGAGTTACAATCATGTACCTTTATGCTGGAAATGAAATTGTCCTTTTTCTGCTTGTTGGTGCTAGTGATCTGCTTCAGATTATGAGTTACTAGCATTAAGTATTATTTTTAACCTGGGTTTTTTCATATCTGAAAGTGTATACAGCATTAGGTGTGACTGTACATGATTCTTTGAAACAGGGCTCAACACTTTCATGAGAGATTCAAGAGGGTACCTGCCTTCTCCAAAGGTTAAGAACCACTGGCCCAGAGACATCATTTGTCTTCACTTGTCTTACACAGAGCCAAACTATGCTGTTTGATGAAGCCAAAAATGTGTTTTCAAAAAATGGGACTTTCCTGGTGGCATAGTGGATAAAAATCTACCAGCCAATGCAGCGGTCACAGGTTCAATCCCTGGTCCAGGAAGATTCCCCATGTCATGGAGCAACTAAGCCCATATGCTACAACTACTGAACTAGCACTTTAAAGCCCACAAGCCACAACTACTGAAGCCCGTGCACTCGTGCTTGGGGCTTGTGCTCCACAACAAGAGAGGCCATGGCAAGAAACCCACACACTGCAATGAAGAGTAGCCCCTCACTGCTGCAACCAGAGAAAGCCTGCATGCAGCAACAAAGACGCAATGCAAACCATCCTCTCCCTCTTGCTTCAAGAGGGAGGGGGACTGATTAGACTGTTCACCCTAGTACCTAAGTCTCTCTTCTCTCTTACCACCACCCTTGTTATCCAGGTCTGCACCTTTGCTAAGGTTAATCTGAACTTGAGAAATGGATAAGGAAATGGAGAAGGAGACATCAAAGATCTAGGGATCCTCTGGAGCATTAAAGCACCACCCCGTCCAAAAACGGGACTTGGGAGTTATCAAAAAGGGACTTCGTTTAAATGCTTTTCTCTTAACTACAGTCTCCTTCTAAGTTGCAGATGTCACATTTGAAATCCAGTTACTCTAACAGAATATTTTATTTAGAAACCTCCCACGGTTTTTTTTTTTTTCCCTGTCCAACTCTGAAATCAGAAGACTATTATTAGAATGCCAAAACATAAACTTCAAACGAACATGAACGTATACAGCAGAAGGATGCACTCAGGGAAACCTCTGGATGCTGTCGGAAGCCAGGAAGATCTGATTCTCTTGTAGAGGGTCTTGGCGCTGCTGCGCTAACGGTAGTAAAAGTTTGTTTCTTCTTGTAAAAGAAGCAGATGTGACTTGGAGAAACATGGAGAACAGATGTGCTGAGCAAACGTTTTCATTTAAGCGGTAATTTATCTGACTGTAAGTTACATTAACTCATGAGGTGAGTGTTTAACATAACTCGTTTTCACCAACTCAGAAAGATAATTTATAGAAGCACTAAAAGAGATTGTGAATTAACACAACCTTCTCATCTTTGCCTGCTTTTGCTTTTTTTAAGGAAAGTGTATAGATTTTTTGTCCCTATTAAATTTTTTTAACTTTTTGTTTTATATCCACGATAGTTGGTTAACAATGTTGTGATAGTTTCAGGTATGAACCCAAGTGACTCAGTTATATATTTGTCTGTTTCTTAAGAAAGCAATGCCACACAAAATTCCCAAACCTTCAGTGTCTATGAAGGTTTACCCGGCACTGAGGTGGGCCTCTGCATTCAGAACGTCTGGGTGCACAAACTGCTCGTGAAAATAACAGATCATTCCCCTTGGTGCGACACGGACTCGTGAGAACACTAGTAAAGAGTTGCTCAGGCTTAGAACACAGAATTTGAAACAACTGCAGAAGGCTAAGTGCGGAAGTCAAGGACGCTTAACAAGAAAGAATGCCTACAGTCAGGGTCATTGCTAATGAAATGGACGCCTCTGCCGCAGATCCTTCTGAGGGAAGTAGAAGGTGAGGGCTGCTTGGCACAGTGGGCACGATGCCTACGATACACTCTACATTTAGCTGCCAGGAAAATGAATCATCTTTAAATTTAGAAGGTAAAAAATGAACTTGTAGGTCCAAGAAAAATCTCTACAAATACGGGTTTATAGAGATGAATATTAGTACTTCCATCTTTATACATACATGTGTTAGTTGCTCAGTCGTGTCCGACTCTTTGCGACCCCATGGACTGCAGCCTACTAGGCTTCTCCATCCATGGGATTCTCCAGGCAAGAATACTGGAGTGGATTGCCATTCCCTTCTCCTATATGTATATATATAAACACAGTTATAAAATATAATTTTAAGTATTTTTCATGAAAGAAGGGAACCACAAAGGCAAAAGTGCAGAATCCATGAACTTCAGGAATGCAACTGTATGGAATAGCCTAGGTCACTCACTGTCCTTTTTAGACTCTCAATTACTTCTTCCTGTCCCGAGTCCTTTACAATTCCAGCAGTTTCTCCTACTTCCTACTTCCTTCGCTGTGCCCTTTCTTCCTGTTCCTCCTCCTCTGTACACTCACAGGTAAGCCGTTGAGGGGGACCGGGACCAAGAGTTTTCATGATGACGATGATGACAACGATGATGCTGATTCAACCCTGACTGAGCACCTGATTGTGCACTAGGCTTATGACAGAACTTTGCACTAGTTATCTAACTGAATCCTCAGACTGATGTGATAAGATAGGGTCTATTACTAGTTCTCTTCTTAAAGGTAAGGAAACTAAAGCTTAGGGGAGCTTATATGCCTTGCACTGGGAGACACTAGTGCAATGAGGCAATGAGGACAGTTAGAAGCAGAGTTGGGACCAGTCAGGTTTCCTTGACAGCGATTACAAGCAGGAACCTTGAAGTCCATGGCTTTTAACCACTAGGTTAGGAAAATAATCTGAGATCCTTTGCTGAGCTGCAAAATTTGCTCTGATAATTTCCACAGAGAAAACTGACAGTCATCTACTTATAGAACAAGAGAAAATACTCTGACTTTTACAAAGGAGACATTCTCTTCTACATGTTTAAAAACTAAATGCAGTATTCACTCACAGCTTTCAGGAACCTACTTAATTTTCACTAATTGTAGGTTTCCATGACAGAGAGATAGCATAGGAAGTCACTGGATGTGGAAATTTACACTTGAAGAAACTGTGATGCCCGTGAGAAATATCAACCAATATATAAAGCATTTAATATAAAATCTAAATAAATATAATACAAAATATAAATTAATATAAATAAAAGTCAATAAATGTATAAATAAATATAAAAATATAAAATACTTAGCCTAAGATTTAGTTTCCTCTTTGGAAGGAGATGAGGAGGAGTAAATAATCAAATCACTTACATTATCTAACCTTCTTGTGAGGATTAAACAAAGAATCTAAAAGTTAGGATTTTTTTCACTTTGATAAATGTGTCATTGAACCATTGTCAAATTGTCAGCTCCACAGTATAGCCTTCTCATTATTATAAATTATGCATTAATAAATTTTTAAAAATTTTGAAAAACATGTACTGTGGAGGTTTTTAATAGAAATATTAAAGTAGTGAGGTGTGTTAAATAGTGAAAGTGATTAATCGGAAATTGCTCTAATTGTACAATCAAGCATCACATTTTTAAAAAGCCTGTGCACTGGAAACCACTTTACCAATTGATAGCAATAATAGTATTCTGGCTAAGTAGAATTCTAACATGTAAAATATTATAACCTAATTTAAATATCAGACACCTTATAAAAATAGTCAGATACTAGGATATATCTAGTAAGATATTAGATACTAACTTTCCTCACAGGTATACTTTCAAAGGGAAGACTGATACTTGATATTACCCACCAAAGGAAAGATTATGAAGACTTCAGAATTTTTCAGTGACTCTAGAACAATATAAAATGTATCAACTGTAGGGAATTCTCTGACAGTCCAATGGTTAGGACTCCATGTTCTCACTTCAGAAGGCCCAGGTTCAATCCCTGGTTGGAGAACTACAATCAACAAGCCATGCAGCTGGCCAAAATAATAATAATAATAATACTTTAAATAAAATTAAAAATTATCACTGTACATGACCATAGAAGCAAGTTTAGTTAACTAAATTTTAACAGGTTGAATTCTGGCTGAATGTTTCCTGAAAAGGTCAAAAAGACTGTTAAATATGAGGCAGGTTTTAGATTCTACGACCCAGAGTAACCATTAAAAGGATTGATTTGAGTCAGATTCATATTCAAAATTCCACCTTTGCCGCTAATTACGTATGTTACTTAGAAAGTCTGGGTAAGCTTCTAATTGTTCTAACTCTTTTAAAGTCTTAGTTACTCTATGTGTTAAAAAAAAGGGAAGAGATTAAAAAAATCATCTGTTTAAGGCTGTGGAAAACACTGAGTAAGGTAGGAAGATAAAGAGCTTAACACGATGCCTGGCACATAATAAAAATTCTATAAACATGACCTGACTACTCCACGCTCTGCGGCTGCTGCTGTCAGCAACTTCCTCCACAGCACATGGCAAATTTCTAATAACTCAGGGCAGAGCAGATACTTTAAACAGTTGCTGGTTGGGGGCATTTCAGTACAACACAGACTCTATTGTTGGAAAACTAAATTGCATTCCTCTGGTATATTGAGGTGAACAAGGTAACTAAAAACCACTAAAATGAATATTTAATCAATACTGCAACTGTGGAAAGGAACAAAGGTTTTTATTCAGCGATCATTGCTAAATGCTCTTCTCTTTTATTATGGATATTTGCTAAAGCATTAGACAACTATCACATGAGTTGTTTTATAATAATCTTCTGTGATGTTATTAAGATACAAAAAATAAATGGGAACATTATAAAGCATTTCCAAATGCTATAACTGGAGTCATTCACATAGCATTTAAATAACTCAGCATCTAAATTGCTAATTAGTGTCTTTGTAAAATGAAGCTGCAAATACCAGTTTTAAATGTGTAGCCAAATCCTGGACATATCACTTTTTTAAAATGGTATTTTGTCTTTCCTTGGTATTTTGCCTTTATTAATTGCAAGTAATTTTAAAATGAAAGTTGTTTCTAGCAAATAGATCCATGAAATATAGTCTCCTCTGCTTTTGTGATATGACTTTTCTGTAGATTTTATTTATGACTACTCTGGCACAACACTTGGGGAGCAAAATATATATGAGACTATAGATCATCTATACAAATCAATTTCTGTGGATGCCATATTGTTATCCATGTCAAAAATTTTGATTTGGTAAGAGATATTAAATGAAATATTTCCTCATCTGTATTTTAATTTCCTTAGAACATAAATATATCTTATTAATTCCTATGCATGACATATTCCAGCAATAATAACAGTTTATTACTTTCTAAATCTTTCTTGCTAGCAGCAAAACACTATCCCATTTATGGATAAATCAAAATGAAGTCGTCTAGGTATGTTAGTTGACTTTTTATGTTTCATTAAGAATCATGTTTTCTATAATTGAATGTGTATTCCTGATTATAATTACATTAGACAGAAAAGACAGCAAATCAGTGAGTAGAATAAAGAGCTGTCAGAGTCCTAATGTTGACTACAGAGATGATTAAAAGTATAAGGATGAAAAGAGATAAGAAGCATTCTTCAACAGTCAACATTGAAGGATTACCTTTAAACTATTCATACCTCTAGTAAATCCACTACAGATTTACTAGCCTTGTTAGTAGAAAGTAGAAAAGGAGGACCTCTTATTAATATACATCAGTGGTTCTCAACTGGGGCCAGTTTTGCCCCTCAGGGAACGTCTGGCAACATCTGGAGATGTTTCTGGTTGTCACAGCTTGGAGAGAGGTGTGCTACTGAATCTAGTGGACGGAGGCCAGGGATGGTGCTCAACACCCTATAGCGCATAAGACACTCCCCCAAACGAAGAATCATCCAGCTTCACTATCAGTAACGCTAAGCTGAGAAGCCGTGGTCCAAATCTGATTTTTTAATATCAGCCAAGCAAATGAGCCCTTTCTCCCTCACTGATAATAACTAAACTAAAAGTTGCCTCTCTGACTGTTACATGCAAATTCCAAATGGCAATATAATAAGAAACAGTCACTAAACTCAAATAGAGAGCCCATGGAGGGAAAAATCCTACCTCTGCCATTGATTCCCCCCAGTTCCCAAGGCCTCTCATGCCTAGTCAAGTGTCTAAAGCAATCCACATTACTTATTCATTATCTGTTCACTCATTTTATGGTTTCTAAAAGGAAGGTTAAAAAAAACCCAGTGCTTATTAGACACTTTTCCGTGTTATATACTAGAGTACTGCTGTGGGACCACACATAAACTTTAAATTAAGACCTTCTGGAAAGGATTCCTATAAATGACTGAAATACTTTTCTGCAATCATCAGTAGAATATGTCCCACAAGAATTTTCTAATATTTTTCTTTATATTGTAGTAACACATTCTATATATGATCTATTGCCTAAGGTAATTGTATAATAATTAACTTGTTTATGATCAATATACTTGAGAAGGGAAGAATGTCTTGGAATATATTACATACCTACCCACTAATGTATTTTTCTTATATTATTGAGGTATAGTTTATATCTAGTATACATAATTTATATATAGCTAAACATACTTATAAGTAATATTTTATATACAGTTAATTGAACAAATCTGAAGTGCACAATTAAATTTTTATACATCTATAAACCATCTGGCTGTATATGTAACCACCACCCCAATTAAGATATAGGGCATTTGCCCTAAAAGTTTTTACAATCTTAGAAGCTCCCACACCTTTTAGGTAACCACTATTTTGATTTCTATCACTGTAGATTAGTATTACCTGTTCTTAAACTTCATATAAGTGAAATAAAGTATGTCTTTTTATGTCTGGCTTCTTTTTCTCAATATAATGTTTTGGAGATCTATCCATGTTTGTATATATCAATAATTAATTAATTTAAAAATGCCTCAAAAGTATTACATTGAATTTATCTATTACATTTTTTCTAGTTTCTAGATTTTATAAACAGCTTTTAGATATTATACAATTGATATGAAGATTTCTTGTGCTTAAAAGAAATGAGTTATCAAGCCATAGAAGGACATGGAGGAAACTTAAATGCACATTACTAAGTGAAAGAAGCCAGTCTAAGAAGGCTACTGTTGTGTGATTCCAACTGTGTGACATTCTAAAAAAGGTAAAGCTACAGAGAGAATGAGGAGAAGAAAATGGCAACCCACTCCAGTATTCTTGCCTGGAGAATCCCATGGACAGAGGAGCTTGGCAGGCCATGGTCCATAGGGTCACAGAGAGTCGGACATGACTGAAGCGATTAAGCACGCACACACAGGGAGAATGAAAACAAAATTAGGACTGGCAGGAGTTGGTGGGCAGTTGGGGAGATGAGTAGGTGGAGCACAGAAGACTTTCAGGACAATGAAAATCCTTTGTATGATTTCATAATGTTGGGTATGTGTCGTTATACATTTGTCCAAACCCACAGAATGCACAACATAAGGAGCGAACCCTAAGGTAAACTATGGACTTTTCATGATTATGATGAATCAGTATAGGTTTGTCCCTTGTAAAAAATTTACCAATCTGACGTGTGATGTTGATAAGAGGCCATATATATGTGAAGTTGAAGATAAATGGGCAATTTCTATGCCTTCTTCTCATTTATTATAAACTTAAAACTTCTCTAAAAAGTAAAATGATTTAAGAGTAAAAAAAAAAAAAAGATTTCTTGGATGTACCTTTTGATGGACCTATGACTTCATTTATCTTGGGTATGTAGCTAGTAGCATTGCTGTGTCATAGGATATATGTATGTTAACTATAGTAATACTGCTAAATGTTTCCAAAACGGGCAAACACTTTATATTCCCAGCAGTGTATGAACAAAAAATTGTTTCCATCTTCTCCAACACTTTGTATCATTAGTACTTCTAGTGTTTTTCACTGCAGTGTGTGTGTAGTGGTATGTCCTTATCATTTTAATCTACAATCTCCTGATGACTGATGGGGATGACCATCTTTTCATATATTTCTTGTCCACTGGGTTATCCTATTCTTGTGAAGTAAGTGCCTTTCCAAGTCAGCCTCATTTTTGGACCACTTTCTTGAACCCCTTAGCTCAGGAGAGCTGCAAATGTGAGGAAAAAAAAATCAGCTGGCACCAACCAACCAAGAGGTTACCCAGCAGTCTGGCTGCCAAGCTCCACTGTTGCCTTTTGCCCTCACTCATCCCGGCTAAGTATTCCTGGTTTGTGTAAAGGGGGCTTCTCTTCACCATCCTCCTCAGGGTGGTTCTTCTTGCCAACTGACCAGATCAATACGAACTTCTGGAGGACAGTAGCACCTCCTTTGCTAGTTTATTCTTTCTCTTTGGGCTGAGGAGGAGAGTTCATGCCAATGTTAGCAAGGCCTAATGCCTAATTGACTAGACAACTGGAATCAGGCAATGGGAGAATGGGCAAGCTCCAGGGGTCTGTATCCTCACTGGAGTCAGCATGGACAGGCCTGCTCCTCAGCAAAAGACATGGCAATTGGCGGTTGCAGGGCAGGGAGCTGAGCCAGCAGTGTAGGCAAGGGCTGGGAGTGTTCTCCTCCCACAGCCCCCCATACCCCACCCTCACTGAGTCTGCCCACCCTGGCACGAGACCACCTCAACAGCAGTGCACTTTAATTACAGGTCTTTGCAATACACCAAGGGTCCATGAGACGTCTTATTTTATTAACGCCTAGGAAAAAAGGGAACCCAAGGGAAACTTAAAAAGCATCTAATCCAATTCCTCATCTGCTCCTTGAGAAATGGATTTCCAGCTGATACTTGAATACCTCCTGGGTCAGAAAAGTCCCTACAACAAGAGACCCCATTCTGCCAGAAGGCAATGTAATATAACATGGTCTCTGGGATCAGGCACACTCGGATCTGAATCCAAGCCCCGCCACTCACTAGCTGTGTGACCTTGGGCAATATCTTTAACGTCTATGACCTTTGGGGTTTCTCCTCTGAAACTGAGGGCTAAGAGAAGAATTCAATCCAATAGGATGCTGTAAGGATTAAAGAGACTACGACTAACGTAAAGCAAATATTTAGGACACAGCCTAGCACATAATAAATGACAGTCAATAGAATCTATTTGGGGGCAGTTGTGACCTTTAAAGAACTCTTTTATACAACGTAGATCAAAACTCCTACACTGGAATCTGAGTTAACAGCTTCTGGAGTGACATCAAATAAACTCTTTTTAGTTTCCAGTGGGAGGGACAGCCCCAGCGTCACAGGATTGGGAAGCATGTCTGGAGAAGAGTAAACAGGCCAGGTTAGAAGAAGCATAAAATACACTGACAACTAATGAGACATGAGGCTGAAAAAACATATGGACTAACATGAGGGAAGTGAACGACCATGGGAGGGGGGGCTTGGAGCATTTTTGGCAACGCTTATGACAGAGTGTGCTTTAAGCTGATGAAGATCAAGCTTGTAAAAACTGAACTGGAAAAGAGTCAGACAGATATAAGCAAACAAAGCTAGGGACTATTTTAGAATCTGAGTCAACAAGTAACAAGAACTGAACCAGAATAGTGTCATAAGAAGAACAAAGGATAAATCAGAGATAAATGAGAAAATAATGGAGATTTCAGCTCTACAGTGTCCCTTCTACTCATGGGATCATCTCCATTCCTACTGACAATTCTCTAGATGCTCATCATGTACATAACTACAATTAAACGTATAAGGGCTCTCCAAATGATAGTCAGGAAGGAATATATACTCCTGATATCTGTGTTCATATTAAAATATCCAGCATAAGGATTTTACATTTTTATGAACACTTAGAAATTGAAAATTTTTCATATTAATCTAATACCCATTAAATGGGTTTTGCATATTGCAGAGTAATGAATGAGTCATTTACCATGTTTTAAGTTTAGAGTGGAATCAAAATATAAATCTATGCCAATACTTGTGGGTATCAATTACATTTCAAAAGATACAGCAAAAATTCAACAATACAAACCTAACTGGTGACAAATGAAAAGTAAAAACACATTTTTTTCATGCCTTAATGTAGAACTTTTATTTTCCTTTTCAACTTTTATTATATATTTACTCCACATAAAAGTCAAGTTTACTAACCAAAAAAATGTAGTCACCCATAGAGACTTATAAAAATTAAAATCTACATTAAAATGAAATAAATTCACTTTTTAAAGTGAAAATAACTATTATTTGTAACCATAAATATTCTGGAAAAATATAATTCATACTATTAGCTCTCCTTCAAAGATGATTTATCCCAAGAGTTAGTTTCTATCTAAAATATGAGAGTGAGTTAAGGAAAAACAAAAAATAGAGTCACACACCAAAGAAGGTGAGAATATTTAGTTTGGAAATAACTACACACACACCGCATACACATCCTTAGACAAAAACACACCTCCCTCTAGGTTTTGGTTTCCTCCCTCAGGAACATTTTTGGTGTGGTTCTATTATTTGTTTTCCCAGTTGGAAAAAGACTGAGGAATAGCAACCCTAAAAAACAAAATGAAAAGTAGATAACTGAAAGGAACCTAATCATGAAGTCTTCTCCAGAGACTAGACCTGTGTTTCCTCAACTGTGTTCCACAGAAGAATATTAACAGCTAGCACATTAAAAAGACGTCAAAAAAGTTTGAAAATACTGGACACTACATATCCTTCTTTCGAAGAGGGCCATATTTAAACAAGTACATGAAATGTTCGGGGAAGTCCTACAGTCAAGAAACCTACTTTATTTTGTTTAACCCACTGCTTCATAACCATGCAACACTACTCTTTCCCATCTTTTTTTAAAGTATACCTACTAATATCTTTCAGAATACTAGTTCTGTCCTGCTTTAGACCAATCTTTATACCGTTCTGAAATTCCCTTTGAGTTGCTATTAGTTCATACATCACAGGTATATATTTTCTTGAAAAACAAAAATCTCAGCAATGAATACCCTCACAAAGTAGTGTTAAATTCTTTTTGTTATTTTTGTTTTAGACCACATCACATAGTTTGTGGGATCCTAGTTCTCCAACCAGGTATTGAACCTGGCCCCTGAGCAGTGAAAGTGTGGTATCCTATCTGCTGGACTGCCAGGAAATTCCCATGTTAAATTCTTGAGAAGACATGAAATTGTGGTGGTGGGTAGAGGGGGAGGAAGAATGCTCCATATCTCCTCTACATTTAGGAAAATACGGTATCCATCCTACTCACTCAGGCCCATTTGGCCATTTTTCTCTTATTAACTGACTAAGCTTCATGCTCCCACTAGCATATCAATCACTGAGACGAGACATAGTTTCAATTATTCTAAGTGGATTAGTACATAAGGTAAGAGTATCAGTGATGACTTCCCTGGAATCACTTGTAGCCAGGTATATGATGTAAGCAAATATAGAAGGTTATACATAGATTCCTAAAAAAGGAAAACTGAGGAAAGAACCACCAAATAAGACAAAGTCTCTGGGTAATGTGCACCCTCCTCCAAAGTCAACAGGGCTACAAAATGGTATGTGCTGCTCACAGGAGCAATTGCAGCCTTTAGAAACGATTAAGGTACAAGAAGTGAAGAAGAAATATACCTACTCAAGAAAATTTAATTTCATTCATCTGGTATCCCTTTCGTAAAACAGTTTCATAAATTTTCCTCTCATTCTTTAAAACAAATTCCACTGAATCTAGTTTACAATTTCAAAGTAGTTCCAGGGAGAAATCCAAGAAACACAGGACAATTTAAAAAGGAAATGTAAAACCAATTTCACAACTAAGTGTCAGCACTCAGACTTTTTTTAATATTAACCACAATAAATCCACTGCACACTCTCAGTGCAGGGAATAGCCACCACATTTAAAAGAAAATCACTCATAAAAAAGGTGTCTTAGATACCTGGCTGGGACTCTTTCTTGAAATGAGGCCACAGCTGCTTGGATTTGAAGGCATACATTTTTTTCCCCTATTAATTTTCATTTGACCCTTTTTCACCTGGGTAAAAGGGTCACGCCCAATTCAACCCATGTGTAAACGCAAAATCCACTTACCTGCACAAATCCGCATGCTGTGAAGTCCTCAAACAAGGGCAGACTTGGACGGTCTTCTCGATAGATGCTGAGTTTGTATGTGGTCAGGGCCTCACCCTGAGTTGGAGATTCATCCACCACAAGCACTGAGATTTTGTTCATCCCTAAACCCAGAGGATAGTTGGCAAAGCTGGAGAGAGAAAGCAAGACAGCCAGAGTGAGAATGAGAGAGAGAGTCCAAATTGATTCATATATCAGTATTTACTGTCATAATTTGCATTAAAAACAGATAAGATCTGCATCATTTCATAAGAAATCTAAAATGTGAAATATTTTAACTTACATTTCATTGTGCTTTGGTATGCCGACATTTATCTAGCAGAGCAAGTCAAGTCCCTTACCAATTACAGGGAAGGGAACTAATATTTATTAACCACCTGTCAAGGACATACATTATCCCATTTAATACTCACAAATCCATACAAAAACTAAGGCTGCCCCCATTTTAAATATGGTAGAGTACGGTAGAGTCAGGGTTAGGACCCAGGTTGGTCTGACTTGAATCCTTTTTTCTTTCTATTATACTGTTTTAACTTCCAGGAATGTTGAGTGCATTTCTTTCCCTACAGCATGGGAAAATGAGTATGTTTCTTGTCATGGACATGGCATGTCGTAAGGTTCTATCATCTGTTCAAATGATAAATCAAAGAGTTGGTGACTCTCAGAAGAGTCATTAGGAAAAAAATCTCCATGAGACTAGGAAAGTTAGTGTTACCACGTCCAAATATTGTCACCAACACGTTTATCAAGTAATCAGCACTTGAATATTGAAAAACTTGAGAAGTTGGGCTGGGATAGAAGGAGGCTACTGTTAGGAAGGATTAATTCCTCAACAATCTAAAAACATGACTCTAAGAATAAACTCAGTTTTCCCTCAGTGAATCTTCTTTAATATTTTCATATCACAAGATCTTCTGTCATTACAACACTGTTAGAAAGATTAAACATGAACATTGTTAATGGATCAGCAGAACACTTGTGTGTTATTTTAACCACATGGCATCTGTGAAGCAGAAGGATTTCACTCCCTGACAATCCTCCAACAGATCTCGTGCCTCAGGTTTTCTGAACCATCTCAAGAGCTGTCTCCAAGGTCTGCTTCCTGCTAAGAGGTCAGTGCCCTCACCTTGGTCCTGCCCGTTCCTGCAGGTACACCTTGCACTGACACTTAGAAGCCTCTGCTCCAATGATCACTGTAACCACATCAAATGGGACTTCAGAGTAATAATCTTTGATCTTCGGGTTAAATTCAGGATTTAGTTCCAAACGTGGATGTGTGAAGATCTGCTTGATATGGCATTGTGCATCTTTATCTGTTTAAAAAAACAAAAACAATGACAAAACACAACTATGGCATGAATAAATGTTTAAAAGTCAAATATGATTAAGGTTTTGAAAATTCTTTTTCATGACTTTGGTAATTGCTGCTGATTTTCCATTTGGTACTCTGGTCATAGCTGATTTGTGGCTTTACCTGGATCTTCTATTTGCCAGATTTTGTAGACTTTGCCTCATGTAACTGTTGTTGGCTTTGGTTGATATTTTTTGCTCAGCCTTTAAAAGTTTAAAGGCATGGAAGGTCAGAAAATGTCTCTCCAGTGGATTGATAACATTTCATAGCATTTATAGCATCTATCAAGAAACTGTGTAAATGGGGGGAGATGATTCTGTCGGGTAACAGAAGGGTACCACCAGGGAATAAGGAAAATTTCTTGATGGGCGTGTCATTAAACTGTCACTGGATTGATGTGTAGCTCAGAAGCAGTAGGGTGGAGCAAAGAATATGAAATATAATATCATGCCACACACTTAGACATGAAAACCCCTTCATACTCAGGCTACCTTAGCCTAAGTGCCCTAGGGTAGTGCTTTAGAGAGAAGCAAAGTGCTATTCTCTGCTCAGTTTTCTTATAGAACCTAGTGTATTACTTCATGGGCTTCCCAGGTGGGGTGAGTGGTAAATATCCACCTGCAAATATAGGAGATATGAGACGTGGGTTCAAGCCATGGGTTGGGAAGATGCCCTGAAGGAGGGCATGGCAACCCACTCCGGTATTCTTGCCTGGAAATCCCATGGACAGAGGAGCCTGGCGGGTTACAGTTCATACATACAGTCCAAAGAGTTGGACACAAGTGAAGCAACTTCGCATGCATGCATGCACAAGTATTACTTCATATCATTGATTCTAAGTCATTTTTTAAGTGTTTCTATTTTTTAAGAGCTCAACTTTTACAAAAGTATCTTAGTGAGAAAAAAAACAAATATAGGAAATGGCAACCCACTTCAGTATTCTTGCCTGGAGAATTCCATGGACAGAGGAACCTGGCAGGCCATGGTCCATGGGGTCACAGAGAGTCGGACACGACTGAAGCGACTAAGCATGCAGCACGCAGGCAAATATACCAGCCGCCGCTGAACTAAATATATTGTGTTCGTATTTGAAATAAACAAATTACTCAAAAGCAAATGTTTTTCAAATAAAAATATTAACAAGTTTTTTGTGCCAGAAATATTTTTCAACAGTCAAAAAATTTCAGTAAAAATAAACATAAGAAATTCTATAAAAATCAGTATAATGAAAATGTCTGATGTTGCCTTTAAATAAGATGTTCAATGATATTTAACAACATAGCAACATAAAAGATAACACCAAATTTGCCACAGGAAGCTATATACCTGAACTTAAAGAAAATGTCTATTATTCTATTAACTGCTGTCTCTTCCTTTATTGTTATATAGCTATCACACGATTTCTCTGAAATCAAATCTAACGATTTGTCTTCAGTTCTTTAGCATTTTCTCATCACCTCCATAATCTAGACCAAGCTCCCAATATAGCTTAGAAGGCATTTCCTAACCATTCCTTGACTGCTTCTTCTCATTTCCCA
The DNA here is from genome assembly GCF_963930625.1 of Muntiacus reevesi. Lineage (NCBI taxonomy): Eukaryota > Metazoa > Chordata > Mammalia > Artiodactyla > Cervidae > Muntiacus > Muntiacus reevesi. The sequence continues at coordinate 81,130,443 of NC_089254.1, read as the reverse complement.
TCATATTCTAGACTTTGTGATTTAACAATATGAAAATTTTTATATTTCTTTTTCAGACAAGGACATAGATATACCACCAAACTTATAGGTGTTTTATTCTACATCTGAGAACTAGGTATCAGCTTAACTCCCATCACACCCTTAAATGATGAAAGCGAATAAATTTCACTCACATTCTATGATTGTTTTCTCAACTGGAAGAAAAGGAAGAAAGAAAAAAGAATTACTTGAGGGGAAGTGTCGTTAACCTGCCATTGGATTGATATGTAGTTTACAGGCAGTAGGGTGGAGCAAAAAATGTGAAAAAGCTACTCAGGTACAAATTAGGAATAATATTACAACTACTCAGGTACAAAGAGAACTTGTTTCTTTCTCAGGAAGAAACAACTACTGAGGTACAAATTAGGAATAATAATGCAGTACATACATTGTAATTTCATTGTAGGGAAAGAGTCAATAAAAATAACTAGTCAGTTTGGTTCAGTAACTCAGTGAATTTAGTACATACTTGCTTGATTGATTTTACTTGTTACCAAAGATTGTATCTGGGTGATGAAGGTGGACTGCATCTATAATTTCAATGATCCTACTAGCTCCTAAAGTGCTTTATAATAAAGGAGAAAAGAAATGAAAGGATAAGGGTGAGATTGTGTTATTAGATTTCATCTTGGAAAGGACCATAGCTTTTCATTCAAATTCAAACACTTATTAATAAGACATTCATTTTTTTCATCAGATTGTTTTTTCCTGGCATACTCTATGTTCAAGGCACTGAGATAAGTACAGTAAAAACAGGCTTTTTTTGGTGATGAGATCTTTTTGGTGATTCAGTCGGAGACTGTGAACCCAACCTAACACTTCAAACAAGTTAGAGTTCAAGGATACGGAATGTGCTTTCAAGATTACCATTTCCTAGGCAGAAAAGGAAGATGAATACACATGCTATACTTTTATTCTTGAAACCAGATAGCTGAATAACAAAGTGGAAGAATTTTTTTCAAAATAGTAATCATAGGAAATGTACTTTAATTTTATATATTTTAATGAAACAGTCAGTGAGAGTTAATTTCCCTGTAGTTAATACTTTGACTTCATAGTGAACATTTTCAATGGGGCCTGCTCATGGTGGCTCAGATGGTGAAGAATCTGCCTGCAGTGCAGGAGACTCAGGTTCAGTCCCTGGGTTGGGAAGTTCTCCTGGAATAGGGCATGGCAAACCACTCCAGTATTCTTGCCTGGAGAATCCCCATGGACAGAGGAACCTGCCGGGCTATATAGTCCATGGGGTCACAAGGAGTCAGACACAGCTGAGTGACTAAACACTCTGCCCATTTCAACACCGAAAATCAGACCCAGAAGAGAGAAACTGAGTAATCATTTTCTTAAGCGAGAAATCATTTTCTTCAGCAAGTGCTTGTTTTTGGTTTCATCAGAAACTCTTCCCCTCTGGCTTAAGCGCTGCGTCCTAGACCCCTGCTTGAAAGCTGATTTCATCCTGACATCATCTTCAACCGAATCAGCAATGTTGCTGCCTACGAACACCTGGTGTTTCCCTGGCATTCTTCCCAATCCAGCCGCAACTTGTCTCAAGCCAGCTATCTTAGCTCTGCAGAGAACCCAGTGTGAGGCAAGGTGGGAGCAAGCTGCTGAACGCATTTGGCAAGTATTTATGGGAAAGCTGTTTGAAGTCTTGGTTGCTCTTAATGGATGTCTTTTAACCGCAGAATTTTGTTACCCTCTTGAGGGATAATCGTAACTCATATTAAATACAAAAACAGCCTAGACACTGAAAGATAATCCCACCTGTTCTAAGGCATCATTGAGTTATTTTTTTAATCTTAAATAAAAGTAGGAAGATTAATTTTGAAGTCACAGGTATGACTAGTTTTTGAGCAACACAGAAATCTGAGCGAAGTTCAAGTGTTTATTTAATATGTTCACATCCTCTACCCTATGTTACCTGGGAATTGAGAAAAAATGAGATTATCTTGTATCGTTTTTCCACTTCATAAATGAGGAAACAAAAACCAAAGAGGGGGAGTGGCTTTCCTGATCTATCCCAGAGCCTGGCACACTAGACCCTCAACAAACGTTTATTTTAATCTTGCTCCTAGTTTTCTCAAAGCTAGTCCTTTTCCCACCACACACCAGGTACCAACCAGTCTCCCAAGAGAACTGAGTAGTATGCACTTTTCTAGAAGTGGGAGATTGGATGGTAAATGCAGAGAGGGAATGGTGTAAGTAATACCTGTTACTTTTTCCTGGTTAGCAGTACTTTATTCAAAATGGTATTTTTCCTTTAAAAAGCTTGTTGATTCTGTTAAACCACATTTTGTATCACCTCTCAGTCTATACTGATTTTAATGAAAGCATTAAAACATAATTGCATTTTAGAAGAGACAAATTGAATTGGAATACTTTTATTTATAATAAGTTAGACTTTGGCCCATAAATTTTATTGTTTTCACCTTTAATGATTTATCAGAATAGTTTTTTTGTGAAAGGCTAAATTTTCAGTGTATGTTTTTATATATGCATGTGTGCTAAGTTGCTTCAGTCGTGTCCGATTCTGCAACCTCGTGGACTGTAGCCTTCCAGGCTCCTCCATCCATGGGATTTTCCAGGCAAGAATACTAGAGAGGGTTGCCATTTTCTTCTCCAGGGAATCTCCCCAACTCAGGGATCTAACCCAGGCCTCCTGCATTGCAGGCAGACTCTTTACCATCTGAGCCACCTTAAAGAGCTCATTACAAAATGTATTTATATTACTAATTATACCTTGATTAAAGAAATTCATGAATTTTAAGAAAAAATAAATTGAAATTTGGCTTAAAAATTTTTAATTGTTATAAAGAAAACCACACTTAAGTGCTATCCATTGCATCAACAATCTGACAGAAACAAATCACTGTTGGATGGTGACAGTCCTAAAAATCAATACACAGAGAAGATGCCAAGCTCTTCCATTTAAGTGGTCCCCAGAGCAAAGTATTAGCACTGTTTGGGCCCCTCAAAATAAGTTTGGAAGTTACTGTTCTTAAATAAGCAAAGATACAATATAATATTTCATTTAAAAAAATGGAAAGTAAAAAAAAATTATGCAAAAGTAACACATACTCATTTGGAAAACTCACAACTTCTGAAAATATACACAAAATACATTATCAGCCTAATGATCTCAAAACATGATAATTTATGCAAAGCAGAGTTATGTCTAACTATTGATTATGATTCTCAAATACTTTCATTGGAACTCACCATTATGGCAATGTATTTCTTTGGTTTCATTCATAATTTGTGGAACCACAGCTAAAAAAAGAAATGTACATTTAAAAAGGAAACTATTAATTAAAATACAGAAAATACATATCCAGGTATCTGAAACACAGGTTAACTGAATGAAACATTTTATTATTTAATCATTATTATATCAGAAAGCACTTATAAGTTCAACTGAAAGCTATGGTAAGACCAAAGAAGTGATTAGGTAAAAAATAACAGAAAAATGATTAGTTCACATAAGAAAATATTAAGAGAGAAAAATGAATGGTCTAAATGCCACTCATTGCCTGAAGGTGATCTATCAAAATTTCTCTTGTTCTATTATGATCTTATGACTATAACTTCCCAAATCACTAGAATCACATAAATTCCACTAGTTGGTTCCACTGACATTTACTCTAAGTTTCTGAATTCAGCCAAACATTTATCTAAAAAACTCCTAAACAGAGATTGATGGGACAAAATAAGAACACTCAGAGTGCTTAAAGCAATCATTTAAAGAATAAAAAAATGGTGGGAGAGAGAAGAGTAGTTCAGCATCAGTTCTTCCCTGAGCGTAGAGCTTCATTTTATTAAGTCAGTGATTCTCAATCTTTACTGTGCCTCAGAATCATCTGAAGGGCTTGTTAAAATATAGAATACTGGACCTTAAACCCAGAGATTCTGGTTCAGGAGATCTGAACTTTCCAAGCTTTCCAGATGATGCTCAAGTTGTTGGTCCAGGAGCCATACACTCAAAACCACTGTATTGGATTAAACCTTGATTTGTAATAGGAAAACTTTGACTTTTTTAAAAAAAGTGTAGATGTGTACTTTTCATCTTCTTAAAATTATAAATATTTTCTTTTCATGTGACAAAAAGCTCAGATTTTTTTAGAAGAAAAAATTTAAGAAACAGAGGTAAGACAGAGAGAAAATCAAAGTCACTATTAATTTCCCTTGAGGTCCATGTGGCATGTAGTCAAATGTTTCATTGAATAAGATATCTTAAACATCTTTCATGTATAAACATTTTCCTATAATATTAGGGTGGATTAATATTTTATTGGATGACTATGAGATGGATAGATAACTTCACTGACTCAGTGGACATGAATTTGAGTAAACTCTGGGACACAGTGGAAGACAGAGGAGCCTGGTGGGCTGCAGTTCATGGGGTTGCAGAGACGGACATGACTTAGTGTCTCCGTTGTGAATAACAACAAATAGCTTAATCCATTCCACTATTACTGCAATGGTAATATTACTACAATGGTAGTTGTTATTTTTTCCTTTATAATTTATGCAATTAAATTTTTGTGTACATTCTTAATTATTTCCTTAAGATCAGTATCTAAGAGTGAAATTTATGGCATATATGAATAACTTCTAAAGCTTTTCTTACATCTTGTTAAAAGGTCCCTTAAGAAAGATTGCTCTGATTTATACACCCAATAGCGATGAGAATGCTCATTTCCCTACACTCTCCCCAGCTCTATTATCTTTAAGAGGAAAAAAATCTCTCCACATTTGAGGGGAAAATAGCATTTCCCAGTCTAGTTTTCATTTTTGACTGCTAATAAAGCTAAACATTTTTATGATTTTGGCCAAACAATACTTCTTTTCATGTTGAAAGAAACAAGAGGACATCTTTTACCTTTTTTATTTTCAATTGCATCAAATGGTACTCGTGGCTTTTTAATGTTTCCATCCTCTGTGAAAGAATTCCTGCAAATGCAATATCAAACAACCTTGGATCAATGCACTAAACAAAATTCATGGAAATTACATCTAACACACCATCTTTTTTCTCCTGTGTGAACACAGTTATTTTGATGAACACAAAGAAAAACATTCTGAATTTCATTCCTCTAAACTGGCAATCTTGTCTCAAGTGAGGTGGATGGAAATCTCATCATCTTTAATCAGCAGAAGCCCATATGAAGAAAACCGGGGCAAAAAGTCACTCTTTGGTCCAAAAGGGAACAAACTCTGATAGCCTAGGTCCAACAGAAGTGATTCAGGGATACACATTCTTATTGGAATCTATTTGGCTAAAATTACAAAGTCTTATAGCAAGAAGCTTTGGAAACTCTGAGGCACAGACTGAGAACATCCACATAATCTAAGAAACTTAAGCGTACCATGCAGAAAATGACCTGTCTTGCCAAGGCCTCTATCCTTAAACTCTGATTAACAGGGATGAATGTTAATGGTTGGTTATATCTTGGTGTGTTTGCCTCATTTTTCTGTTGTATAACTAAATGCTCAGCCAGATGGCCCTTTAAATCCTCAAATTTAGGACCAAAATAATCTAAGTGGCAGACAGAAAAAACTGTTGGTCCTTACGATAGAGAATACTGGATAGGATGTGACTTGACTTCACTCTGCTGTGTTGGGAGGCTCCATTTCTACTCCAACGAAGCAGAGATAACAATGCTGGCCTTACTTCACAGGCATGCTATGAAGATTCAATCAAATACTCTGTGTTATTTTAATTTTATAAAGATTTATTGTCCCAGATATTATACGGGACACTGTGGTAGAGATGAATAAGGCATTTTCAAGTCCTTCAAAATATAAACATTAGATAGAAAATTAAGAAGAATCAGGAATTAAAACTATTGTTAATGATGAAAGGTCTGATAACTTTATTGCAGTTTTATTTTCAAGTCTTTTTCCCTTTAGTATATGCAATGACGTAATCAGGGGTGAAAAATAACCATGTCGAGGACTTTAAAATACTTTCCTCCTCCCAAGGAATGAAGAAATAGATAAAGCAAGCATGGGGTGAGATATGCTTGCTATAAGTTTGAATGCCAGGCCAAGGTAAAAGAAATTTTTTATTTCATATGAAGCAAACACTTTAGGTAAAGCACATAAAAGATACAACCCTGAAATGATATAAACTGAATTGGAGAAAAGTTACTATATCAATGGAATGAAATGTTTTGTATGTTAAGGCATCCTCCAAGTGATTTCTTGTGTAATTTTTTGAATAACTTACTTTGAAAATGTGGATTTTCATGGAAAGCATATGATTAGAACAAATTACACCTGCTCTTTTATTTCCAGTGAAGTGAAAATTAACAGAGAGTACACACACATAGATTTTAGTGTTTTTTTATTCTGTTCAGATTTCTACTCATTCTGATAGGACCCCTGGATTCTGAGCCTCAGGGCACAGACAGAAGTGTCACTTTCTCTAAATGTTGCTTTTCTGTCTATTTGTCCTCACCTTGTTGCTTTAAGTGGATGATGTTTATTTAAAAGGGTGAAGGAAGTCATTCACCACAGATAACATAGGCATGTAAAACTGGTTTTTAGAGTATGAAAAACTAGAGGTGGCCATTGTGAAGATAAGGGCAATTATGAATGACTACAACTGACCTTCCTGTCAGCATGAGGTCCTGGTATAAAGAATAAGACCAGAAAGAAGAGGCCAGGGTTGTAGTTCCAACTCAATTAGCTGCTCAGCTTGAGCAAATGACCCATCTTCTTAGCACCTTAGTTTCCTCATCTGGAAAACGTATATGACACCAATCCTTCTTGTGATACAGCATGAATGATAATTAAATATATATGTATATATCTCACTGGCAAATTTGAAGATAATTAAATTAACTAGTCTTTCTTAAAGTTGTCTGGAAACAATTTATCTAATTGTTTCTTGATAAAGATTTCAAGTTGACTTATCATAGTGCTAACTCAGATAAGGCTTTCAAACTTATCTTGCTTTTCCTATAAATGAAAGAAAAGCATTTCTCCCATTTTAGATGTAACGTGACCTTCGGATGGTATAGGAGCAGGAAACAGAAAGTATATTAATACTTAACTACTTATCTGTGATGGAGCATACCACACACCATGCAGAATATGAAGCTTATCTGATATAATCTTGAAACAATTCTTGGTAGGTTGTATAATCCATAATTTACAGGTATGGAAACTGAATTGCAGAGGAAAATCTTAGCTGCTGTAATTAACAAAATCTAAACTTGGGATTTTTAAATCCAAGTCTGTTTGATTCAAAAAAGTCCTGACTTTTTCTAACGATATTTAACACTCACCTTCAATAAATTACATTGTTGGAAAGAATCAGTCAGGGTTAAAATTAGGCTTAAATCCAATATTCTGAATTTAAGACAAGTCAATTGCTTAACCGTATAACAAATGTGGACCTTGAGAGAAACTTGGGGAATAAACTTTCCAAGCCTTGCATATCTCAAAGGAACTTAACTTACTTAAAGTAAAAAACAATACTTAAATAGACTTTTTGGTAAATCAAGTCTGCTCTTTCTCTGTCGATAATGATGAATGAGACAGTCTTGGATTGAGTGAGTGCAAAGAACAAACAAAGGGACATTGAGCTATAGTATTTAAAACTTAACTTTCAAACAAACAAAACCTTCTATCAATCCTATTACTTCAGAGTATTGGGGGAATAAGGCCAACTGCATAAAGTTGTGGCAATTAAAGTGAGTTCCGGACCTGGGAGATGTCCTAAGAATTCTTCAACTATGTGATTATTTGTATTTTTGAACTATTAAAAAAAAAAGTTTCTCTAGGATTGTTTTCACTGTCTGCTGAGGCAGAAGGAAGGAGGAAAGTCGATAGAATTGAGGCCATTCATGAGGGTGACTTCAGAGGCGCCGACGAGCGTGGCATGGCCATCGAGTCTTTGATCCCTCTAGGTGGCTGGGTTTATTTCTGTTTTCCTGGCAATAGACAAGTCAAATACTTACTTAATTCCATCATGTAAAAGGGAAGTAGACTTAGCTGGCACATGAGCCCTGCCCCTTCCTCCACTGACCGGGGGTATTATTATGCTCACTGGACCAGCAGACTCATTCCCTCATTACCACCCCACATTAGAATGGAAGTGGATGGGGGACGCCAAGGACCTTTCCTCCTGGCCAAATGCTCCTCTCTGAGATTCCATCTTTAAAAAAAAAAACAACACTAATCTTGTGGTAGAGACAGACATATTTATAAATTTGGATATGTTTTGTCCAGAATAAACTCATGCCTCAAAAACTCTAAATGAATGTTCATACCATCCTGGCCTCCACTCTGACTGACGGTTCATAAAACAAATCTCACCTAATTCTTTCTGGCTGATGCTCCTGAAATTCAGGGATATATATCACAGGGTGAAACTAGCTTGAAACTTTTAATTTTAAACTTGACTTTTGAGTGGAGTCAAGTCTTGCTGGTTTGAAAAACTGTTGGATATATTTTTGTTACAGTGTTTGAAGACCACTAGAATCATTATGGTTTCAATGTTTTAAAGAAGCTTATTTTCCAGAGCATGAATTTTTGGATACACTTCTTTTTGTTGCTTTCTTTAATGTAGGCAATGCCTTTTGAAATCAATCTTTAGAGATTTTTGGGGTTGTGCAATTCAAATTTGTGGCTCTCTTACCATTCCAGCGGGTGTAGCTCTGCCTTTTTATTCAGGAGCTGAAATTGTTCAAATACACTTAAAAGAGACTGGTATTGAGTCAGGATGGAACCAGGTTTTCCCATAGGACTTGCCATACCATAAAATTCATGAATCAGAGATTGAAATCCAGGCGTAGTAGATGGGAAAAGCTGAGAAGGAATATTCAATAGCAGAATATCAGACTAAGCGATGGAAAAAAAAATATAGTATTACTTGGGAAGGCTTTATATTTATTCATATATTTTAATTAGGCATTTATTGAAAAATCTATTATCGGTACCATAATTTAATTTTCTGTGTTGCTGTCAATGTAAATGCCACTTTTTATAAGAAACTAATTTTTCTGATGTTTCTATTTTCAAATGGGGTGAATTTTATTTCTCTTTTCATTGAATGAAAACAGCTATCTCCTTTCTATAGATACCCCCAAAACAGTTGAGTAACTGAGTTAGGTAGCAGGAAAAATAAGATGACATCCTCTTGGATTACAAGTGTCATATAAATGTCAGGATGAGAGATATTAATCTGACCAAAAATAAAAATCTATGGTCACCCTCTTTCTACTCTGAGAGTCAGATATTAATGTTTACCCTTTCTCCTATAAAATAATTTTTCTATTCTTCACCTTGTGCCAAGAGAAATTCTTTACTTTCCTAATCTCTTAAATTAAGAATTCCTGAAGGATGAGGCCAGATCTCTCTGATTATCTTTGTATGGTATTGAACCAAACTGTTGCAAATGTAATACATACTGTATTTAAATTAATTAAAATAATCCATCGACTAAGTTCTCTTTTGAGTAATAAGCTTACTTTGAATCCTCTAAAATATGGGGCTAAGTAATAAAAACAAGTGTCAAACATTCACTAATTAAGTTCGTTAAAATTCACACATGTAGCATCTGAATACAAATTTTTAAGTAAAAAATAAATATTTTATCCAAACAGATTAATAATAAATTATTAGTAGACTTTTAAAAATGCTACTTTAAAGAAATGCTTTCTATAAACAAATCTTACATAGAAAAATATGAATCCAATATAAATTATCTATATAAGGGCAGAACCAGAAACAAAGCAAGTATGAAGCATATAGATATATGTGTAATAAATTATCCATTGATATTCATCAATAACTTAACAGAATCTAGGAAAATACATAGAAAATAAATGCCATTTATACTTTCAGGCTGAAACCAGTAAAAGTTATAATTATTAATATTTACATTTTTTTCCTTTGGAGTTTGCTACAGATTTATAACAAACTTAGGTAGTTTTAAAAAATATTATTATTTTATTGAATAATGTTTACTTTTACACAAACAAAAAGGGCATAATAAGCAGAAGGAAATTTTGGATACATGTAAATGTCCCAAAGCAAACAGCAAGCTTCTTTAGAAAAATGTTAGCATTTCTCCCTTAAGAATTAGCAAAGCCTCCCAGCTATATTTATTCCACATTCTTTTACCTTTAGTAAGTCATGTATTATCTGCATACTCTTAAAGAATATGCATTCTGCTCATCTTAATCTTCATATCTCTAAAAAGAAGCTTACAAATACTTAAGGAAATATCTTCTAGTTTTAAGTCAAAAATCAAGTAGCTCATGGTTAATCTACTACAATCTCAGTAATCAAGAGGAATCAAAGGTCACTTTTGCTTTACCAGTTGGAATTGTCCCAAACTCCCGAGTTCCTTTATAAAAGTCATAATTGAGTTAATCTCCTCTAAAGACAGGCACCGATTTAGTTCTTTTTGATAATTTTCACCCTATAACAGGGGCAAAAAATACAACTCTTCAGCAATTGTTCCAAAACCAAGCTATGTTTAGCACAAGTCAAAAACCAAATTTTAAACTCTTTAACAGCTAAGCTAATTAATTCTAAACAATATAGCAACTTCAACTCATCAAAATGATGTCAGAATACAAGAAAACTTCATGTTTGACAAAAGAACCTGAAATAGCTCAGTAGTGCTTTGGCAGCAAGGTTGGGAAGTTGGGCCCAGAAGGACAGAATAAGTGTGACAGTTTGCAAAGGCAGGAGGTCTTTTTTTAGCCTTCAGGGTATCAAAATCAGAGCAGGAAATTTACACGTTAACCTCACGTATGTCACACTACCATTTTCACATTTCACGGATTCCAGTAAACAGACTTACCCCCACCCCCATTTCCCTCACATTTATTTTTTCTAATGCATCCCTAAGAGCAAAAAATACACATCTTACTATTTTCTCCGGGTCAAGTGGTTCTAATGATTTTAATGACAATCCACTCACTAAGTAAGGAAAACAGGGAACTCTAGGAATGAACCAATAAATCTTAGGGAGACAAGAGTCTATAACATCTTTTTTTTTTTTTTTTTTTTTTTTTTTACAAGTGAAAATATTTATTGTTTTCTTAAGCCGGAAAAAACCCCCCACAATTAATGGCTCAGTGTAGGTCCTTTGCAACATTTGTTCCTTTCTCTCCCCTCCCCCCTCCTTTTCCCCTTGTCTCCTATCTTCCATCTCTTCATTCTTATCTTTATTCAGATATTTTCATCAATATATAAATGTATATTTTTACATCAGTGGGATGCTATACATTTTGTTTTCTAGTCTCTTTTTTTTTTTTTAATATTATTTTATTAGTTGGAGGCCAATCACTTTACAACGTCTTAACTCTCAAAACCATCTCTCTGTAGAGCACCATTTGTTGGTGAGACCTTTCACATTCTACTTTTTCAAGTTTTCCAGTTATGGTTTTAAAACAGAAAGATACAGAAAACGATACTACACCTAGATTATTAATATGTACAGATTTTTTCATACATCAAGAAAACTTGTACTAACAGATCATAAAAATTAACCAGTCTTACTTTGAAGCACTATTCCCTAATCATCAGCCTCTAACCAAAAATGTTAACCAGATGTAACTGCTTTAAAAAAAATGAGTATTATAACTTCAGCCCCTTGATTTTAATCTAGAGCACTAACTGCTTCCAAAAGGTTCAGGTATTCCTTAACAGTATTCTAGAATACATAACATGCACTATGCATTATAAGAACAAAATTCTCTTGGGAATTAGGAGCTGATTTACTTCATTTTCAACCCATAATTTCATCATAGTCAGTCACTTACGTACTTAGTAGACACAAAAATAATATTGATCCTTACATCAGAAAAATATTGAGGTTTATATAACAGGTACAAATCAATTTCAAATGAATTATCAAGTTGCTTAACTGCACAGTAAAGAAAATGATACCAAAAGATGAATTAAAAATACTTGTCAGTAAAAAATATGCACTTACCTTAACTACAGCTGATCTATAAAGTCTCTGAAATATCTCAGAAAATATGGAAAAGGAAGATTCATTAGACAGGAGAAAGTTGAAAGTATCCTTTAAAAGAAATTCTTCTGTGTTTTGGTCCTCAAAATCCATATCATCATCATCTTGAAAATTTAAATGCTCATGCACCTGTGAAAGAGTTAAATAACAGCAAATATTTTTTGTTGACTTATTTTTAATGCAGTGAAATCACTTCTAAGACATGATTCATTTCCCTTTGGATTATAGATCAGAACTGACATCTAGTGGTCCTTTTGGAGGTCAACAATTTTATAAAAATCTAAGTACTGTTCTTTCGAAAATATGATTCCCAGGTGGTGCTAGTGGTAAAGAACCCACCTGCCAATGCAGGAGGCTTAAGAAACGCGAGTTTGATCCCTGAGTCGGGAAGATCCCCTGGAGGAGGGCGTGGTAACCCGCTCCAGTAGTCTTGCCTGGAGAATCCCCTGGACAGAGGAGCCTGGGGGGCCACAGTACATGGGGCAGCAAAGAGCTGGACACGACTGAGGCGACTTAGCATGCATGCACATAAGAACATTACTGTTTTATAGAATCATATCAGTTTATCTTAAAGATATCATTGATGAACTTGTGTTCATGGAAATAATATATAACACCTCTAACTAATAAATTTTTAAAAATCATAATGTAAACTATTGTGGGTTTATATATATGTAAACAATGTGGGTAAAATAATGAATAAATGACCAATAAAAGATGTAGATTCATAAAATTTTAGAATTTTAAGGATAAATCTTTGAATCGACCAAATGTCGGAATCACATATAATGTAATTATTCTCCTTGTGTAATAGTTTGAAAACCAGTCAATACAGTATGCAGTCAAACTCTTGTTGAACATAATTTTTTTTCTTTTTTATTGAAGTATAGTTGATGTACAATATTATGTAAGCTGCACGTACACAGTTGTGTGTGCTGTGTGCTCAGTTGCTCAATCATGTCTAACTCTTTGTGATACCCTGGATTGTGGCCTGCCAGGCTCCTTTGCCCATGGGATTTCCCTGGCAAGGTTACTGGAATGGGTTGCCATTTTCTACTCCAGGGTGTGCATAAATTTTATTCTGTTTCTTTTGCCATATCATGAATTAGCTGTCTACAGACTAACGCAGTCAACTTTTAAAACCTGATTGCCACTAAGGGCAATTTTGGATTAAAAATATGTTGGAGGAGATTATATGAATGAGTTAATTTAAGATGAAGTAGAAGAGTCAGAGTATACAAAAAACATGCTTTAATTTTTATATATTCATACAAATGTTGAAAACAAATATTTCAAAAATTCCTATGGTTTTAAAATTAAAATCTAAAAAAAATAAAATTAAATTAAATTAAATTAAAGTCTAGGCCAGTTTTAAATTAAATAGCTATATGTAAAGAATAAAGGAGCTAACTCTTTTAGAAACCCATATGAATAAACTAGGTAACCTGCTATTTATTTATTAACTAGATGCCTATTTTCCTGCATCAACACATACTCAGCTTTATGCCACATTTATTTCATAAACAGTGGTTGAACCATAAAAAAAATGTGTGCTTGTTCAACAGGAAAGCAGAGTGGGTACTGTAACTCAAATCATAGACTCTCCATATACTAGTTAATTCTTTGAACCACAGCAAGAATACTGGCGCGGTTGCCATTCCCTTCTCCAGGGGATCTTCCCCACCCAGGGATCAAACAAACCCACATCGCTTGTGTCACCTGCATTGAAGGCAGAGTCTACCCTCTGAGCTACCAAGAAAGCACAAATATAAGTTTGATGTTGTAAGTTTGACGCATGTTGCATTTACTGGTTGGCTACTATGAATGAAAACACCACCACCACACACACACACACACACACACACACACACACACACACACACACACCCTTCAGCCAAAGGAAAGCCCCGTGAGCACTCTGGCATACTCACCTGAAGTACTACAGGGGACCCGACACTGCTGTAACCAATATCAAAGGTTAAAAGTTGAAAACATAATCTGCATCTGAAATAAAAACACAAGGTAACAATAAAAAGGAACGAAATAGTGCCTTTTGCAGAGAGGTGGCTGGACCTAGAGATTGCCAGACAGAGTGAAATAAGTCAGAAAGACAAATACTGTATAGTGTCACTTACATGTGGAATCTAGAAAGATGGTAGAGATGAACTTATCTGCAAAGCAGAGGGTTGTCACAGATGGAGACAACAAACTCGTGGTTACCAAGAGGGTAACGGGGTGGGATGAATTGGGGGTTTGGGATTGACATATATGTATATTACTATGTATAAATGGATAATTAATGAGAACCTACAGTATAGCACTCAACGTTCTGTTGTACCTAAATAGGAAGGAAATCTAAAAAAGAGTGGACATATGCATACGTGCAGCTGACTGACGTTGCTGCATAGCAGAAACTAACAACATTGTAAAGCAGCTGTGCTCTGATAAAAATAAAATAAAAACAACAGACGGTAACAAGACACGTTATATTCGCTATGTTTACTCTATTATTTGGAACCATATCATTAATAATCACTGGGCTTAAATTTCAACATCTATACTGATTACAAAGAGCAGTGACTTAGATAATCTAAAATTAAATACAATTCATCTTTGGATTTGGAGCCTGTTTCATTACCTACAGAAAATACAGACATATAAAAAGTATTCATAACACATTAAATGAAACAATGAAGTTGACTCCATAAACACACAATGTGGGAAAGGAACCTCTCCTACTTCTCCATGCTAAGCATTCTTATTCACATAGATAAAACTTACATGGAGGTACTTCCTTTTCTTAACATACTAGATTTAACATTTCCCTAGAAAAAGACCTTAAATTATATTCAAGTAAACTGGATAAAATGTAGAGATAAGAGTTATTGAATTTTGTTAATAAAAGCATATAAATAAAAATATAATTAGTCAATGGAAAGCATATATGATAAAATAGGTGAGCTTGAAAGGGGTTACAATTTTAAAAATAATTTAAAAATTAACTGTGCTTTATTTTTTGTCACCACTGTTTAAATACTGTAAGTCTTTAACATACTCTGAACTTATAGGGTCTACAAATCACAAAACATCAGTTTAGAAGTTCATACTTTATATTATATAAAAATTTCCAAGTAGCACCTACTTGTGATCATTAAGATACATTTTCATTAGCAATCAATTTTTAGAAGGTAGGTTTTTTTTTTTAACATTAAAATTTGCTTTTACCTATGGAAGATCTTTGGTCCCAGGGTAGATGTTTCACTGAATACTTCAGCTGCTAGTAGGAGTTTGCTAATGGCTTCCTTCATGTTATCAAAAGCCTGAAGAGGTGAACTGGCTCTCAGGAATGTCTCAAAAAATGTTTGCAGCTGTGAACAAAGTAAAGGATTCA
Source organism: Muntiacus reevesi (assembly GCF_963930625.1). Classification (NCBI taxonomy): domain Eukaryota; kingdom Metazoa; phylum Chordata; class Mammalia; order Artiodactyla; family Cervidae; genus Muntiacus; species Muntiacus reevesi. Next base: position 81,115,015 of record NC_089254.1, on the reverse strand, counting down.
TATGTTGAAAGGACAATCTCTGTCTCTCTATCATTTCCAAATGAACAATGTAAAAGATCTCTTTAGGTTATCTCTCTTTGACTCACTCAAAAAAACTCCTTAAAAACAAAAATTTGACCATCTAAGACATATAAAAAGTATACTGAAAGAGTATATATGTAAGGTATATTGTATAATAAATATATATTATCACATATTGTACAATGTGATGTATATTATATACATTTAAAACCATAGTACAAGCCTTCTGATTGAATGTGGGATACCAAAATATCTTGCAATTTAAATTATTTTAAAGGTGCTTACTCCATTTTTCTTCATTCCATGGTATCTAACCATGCAAAGTGAAGAGCAAGTATCACAGAGCTTGTGATCAAAACTGCCAAGTTGAATTTGGGACCCTTCATCTAGGTAAATTAGAACTTGCAACTCACTTTGAATTTTTGTGTCCTTTTCTTTAAAAGGAGTTACAACTTACCAACAAGAGAGTTGCCAAATCAGAAGAAAGTTACTGTAAAATATGAAATTCAAGTCTAAGCTTTTATTATTATCCCTTTCCTGCATGTATGAGAACAAAAATAACTACATCAAAATTGCTTCTTCTTCTTCATGGTGTGGGAGCTCTAGACAACCAGAGAAGAATCTAAGAAAATCTCGCAGTGTCCTGAAATTTTCAATTCAGGCTTCGTGTGACTGGAGAGAATGGGGCCTCATTACAAAAATGGGCAGGATGTTAGGTTTATGTCTTCACAGAAACACAAATAGCTATTCTTATTTACTTAAATGTTAAAACAATCACAACCAGGATATCTTCAGGATGCTTAACACCAAGGCTCAAGTCAAACTTTCTAAAAAGTATGAAATAAACCTCATATTGATTCATAAACTGTCTCTGAGTAAGCATACACTTTCAAAAATGAAGAACAAAAAATATTTTCAGAAAAAACATGCAGCAGGTATACTATTAGTATTTTTGGAAGAACAGACTAAATTTATCCAAGCTGTGTAAGACCGCAAAGGGAAAAACTTTTGTTGCTCTAATAATGAAGGACAGATACTGGCACAAATCACCTGAGGGAGACGGTAAATGTGTCTTTAAAATATATGAGCAAAGTTCCCCCAAGAGAAACAAATGCTGACTTCATAAACTTTTCTCAGCTTAAAAACAGAAACATAATGAGATGTACACTTTAAGACCCTATAAACACGTCATTAGCATTTGGCAGTTGGGATGTTTCTCCTTCTCTAAGGACTAAGGAAAATGAAGGCAGTAATTGCATGATCAAAAGAAAACAAATCCAGGCTAACACCAAAAGTATCAACACCCTTGAGTCAAAACAGAGTAACATGTTTTTCCAAATAAAAGTAACTCATCACATTTCCCTCAGTTCACCATATTGCACAGAAAGGGTTACTAATAATATTATTGCATTTTTCCGTTTATATATTTTCTGAATGTCACAGGGGTCAAGGTTAATAATTTAAGAAGGTTGGAAACATTTGTGTAACACATAGAGTATGTAAGATTGATTATCAAATTATATCCTACATGGTGAAAAATAATTAGCAAATTAATGTTTAGGGTTGTATTTATTCTTCTACTGTGGAAATGTGTATTTCTTAATTTTTTACTCTAATTAATTTTTCACCATGCGGAAAGCACTGTGTGCTGAACTTCGGAGAACAAGGTACTTAGCACAGTAGCCTCTATAGATTTACAGGCTAAAAGTCCCAGGTTCAACTCTGGTTCTGTGCCTATTACTAGTAAGTTGTGAGGCCTTGTAAGTCTACTAACAGTAACTTTATAGACGTATTGCTAGGATTAAATCAGAGAATGGACTCTCACAAAGTCTGCCACCACCCATCAGACATTAAATGCTCAGTACACATTAGCTTCTTTTATTAATTAAAACAAAAGTCCACAGCCTTCTTTCAACGATGAACATTTAAAAGATATCTGATAAACCTTTCAATAAAATAGATTTACAAGAGAGAATATAGAGACATGGTGGGTAAAGAGATCCCATCACTGATACATGTCCCAGCAGAAATGAAAGCAGAGAACTGAAGGACCAAAATCTTTCCTCCCATTTCCTTAAAATTCAGACTGCTAAGAGGAGGACTACCCTCAAACTGCAACTGTTGTAGCAGGAGGACAAGACAGAGCTGCCATTACAAACAGAAATGTAGAAAGAGGAGATAGCAGTGACATTGAAAAAGCACAACTCAAAAAAAAGAGACTTCTTTCATGTTTCTATTTGTCCTGTTACCAGTCTTTGTCTCCATATCCATTTCCTTCTATTTCATTACATGCATTTCCACTTATCTAAGTCCTTCAAGTCGAAGAAGATTTGAGATGAGTCGTCTCTTTATTTAGGACAGCAGCAGGCAAACTACACATGTAGGAAGTGAAAGCAGACTTTTGCAAATACTTTTCTTTTTAAATCATCAACTTTCAGCAGGTTGTCCAGAGAGCGCAGAATAGTTATATCAATAATTGAAACTAATCCAGGGAGGCTAAGTGTCTGCTCATTTTGTCATTTGTTATACTAACTATATTTTTTTGGTCAAATACCTGAGTTCTGTGCATCTCAATGTGCTCACATGTCGAAAGAGAGAAATGTGCTTAATGATCTAATGAGACAATGTCAAATCTGAAATTATTTGATAGTAATTCCATTCAAAGTTATCAGAACCCAAAAAACACTTCTCACTCAGAGCTTTCTTAACCCAAGCACAAATAAATGTTACTTGAAATAACATCTTCGCCTTCACTGCTAAGTTAAAGTCAGCCATGAACTCAGATATCATGGAGACGTCCTTGTCTCTAGATCAAGACTTTTAATAGATGTTTTTAAATTTAAACATGAGACTATAAGATCCCAGGGAAAGCAGTACCTTGGTAGGGAGGTAAAGATGAATAAAAGAAGATCTTAAAATGTTTCACAAGACATGAAACTGTTTTATGAACTATAAATTTTCCTACTTCAGTGCAAAAATGAAATACAAGTTTAATGCAAAACAAATTATGTACAAAATGACCTTGTAAGGTGAGGGCTGTAAAACCAGAAAGTTAAAGCATCACCATTCGTTTGTACTTGTGTAAAACTCAAGCAATAAACCAATGAGGTATTTGTAGTTTTCACATCTATCCATTCAAGGAACTTCCTAAAATATTTGTAAATGGGTTGAAATAATCAACTAAAAATGGAAGGACAAGAGAAACTGAGGATGAGCTTCAAAATATTTGTAGAAAAACTTCAGTTATCTTTTGATATCCTAAAATATTTCTAAATTGCCCTTATATTCACCTCATTCTCCGACTCCGCTTTTCACAACCCCTCCCTCACTAAATTCTGGGCTTCACCCAACCGATTTCCTTGATCCTCCCATAAGATCCTCCCACAAGACGCAGATTGTTCTCGGTGGCAAAAGATGCTGTTCTATATTAACCTTGCCAACTGTCTCGTTTGCTCTTACCACCAGTCTGTGAGATCTTTCAGGGCAGAAACTGTACCATTTTATCTTTGAGTAGCCAGTATCTAACACAGGACACGTATTAAGTAAATACCGTTGAGTAAACAAACCTACGTATAATAGTACAGAAATCACAGAGACTTTGATAAGAGGAATAGTTCACTGGAGCTTCTGGATAACATAAATTTTCTCCCTATGACAACATGGGTATCTCTTATTTCCATCTCATGAGAGAGGGAGGATGAGCATTCTTCTGGTGACTTGTAATAAAATCTTTGAAAAATAGAAGCTCACAGCTGCTCAAGAGAATTTCTAAGATAAGAAAACTTAATATGAGTTAAAACATGGGATGAAAGATTAACCAATATTAGAGGGTTCTTTTTTTAAGTCATGTCCTTGACTAACTGGGAAACTCTAGCAGAATGTTGGTATTTCAATATTTTGAATTTTCAGTAATGTTTAATAGCATTGTACCTTATTAAAGTTTACCAGAATTTCTCTCAATATTAATGTGGGAGAGAGGAGCTTTCATCTTCTCAAAGTAAAGAAGTATATTAGTATTTAACAGCATTTTGTACCAACAAGCATATGAGAAGATCTCAATATCACTAGTCATTAGCAAAATGCAAATCAAAACCACAATGAGATATTACCCCACATCTATTAGGATGACTACTGTCAAAAAACCCATAAAACATTAAGTGTGAGAAAGGATATGAAGAAATCAGAACCCTAGAGCACTGTTGGTGGGAATGTTAAGTGGTGCAGTGAGTGAAAGTCGCTCAGTAGTGTCCGACTATGCCACCCCATGGACTGTATAGTCCATGGAATTCTCCAGGCCAGAATACTGGAGTGGGTAGCCTTTCCCTTCTCCAGGGGATCTTCCCAACCCAGGGATTGAACCCAGGTCTCCAGCGCTGCAGGCGGATTCTTTACCAGCTGAGCCACACTTATGCAAAACAGTATGGAGGTTCCTCAAGAAATCAAAATACAGTTATTATAGGATGCAGAAATTCAAATCCTGGATACAGAGCCAAAAGAATTGGAAACAAGTTCTTAAAGATTTATTTGTTCACTCTTGTTCACAGCAGTATTATTAACAATAGCTAAAAAGTGGAAGCAACTCAAGCATACATCCATGGATGAATGGATAGACAAAAGGTAGTATAGACAGACAAAGTAATGTTGAAAGTAAGTGAATGTGTTAGTCGCTCAGTCGTGTCCAACTCTTTGAGACCCCATGGATGTAGCCTGCCAGGCTCTTCTGTCCATGGGATTCTCCAGGAAAGAATACTGGAGTGGGTTGCCATTCCCTTCTCCAGGGGATCTTCCTGATCCAGGGATCGAACCTGGTTCTCCTGCATTGCAGGTGGATTCTTTACCATCTGAGCCTCAAGGGAAGGCCAGTATAAAATTATTCAACCTTAAAAAGGAAAGACATTCTCACCCATACTGCAAGCCAAATGAACCTTGAAGATATGCTAGGTGAAATAATTGAGTCACAAAAGACACTGTATGATTTCACTTAAAGTGTCTAGAGTAGTCAGGCTCTTAGAAACAGAAAATAAAATAGTGGTCGCCAGTGGCTAGGGGGAGGGGAAATGCAAAGTTGTTTCATGAGTATATAATTTCAGTTCTGCAAAAAATCCTGGAGACTGATTGTGTGTGTGTGTTAGTTCCTCAGTTGTGTCCGACTCTTTGCGACCCGATGGACTGTAGCCCACCAGGCTCGTCTGTCCCTGGGATTTTTCAGGGACAGAGGAGGCTCCTCCATCCATGGGATTCTTCAGGCAAGAATACAAGGATGGTTTGCCATTTCCTTCTCTGGGGGCTCTTCCCAACCCAGGGGTCGAACCCGGGTCTCCCACATTGCAGGCAGATTCTTTACTGTTTGGGCCACCAGGCAAGTCAATCATACAACAATCTAAATGCATTTAATAGTACCGAACCATATGCTTAAAATGGGTAAGATGGTAAACTTTATGCATGCGTGCATGCTCTGTTGCTTCAGTCATGTTCAACTCTTTGCGACCCGTGGACTGTAGTCCGCCAGGCTCCCCTGTCCATGGAATTCTCCAGGCAAGAATACTGGAGTGGACTGCCATGCTTTCCTCCAGGGGATCTTTCCAACCCAGGGATCAAACCCGTATCTCCTGAATCTCCTTCACTGCAGGCTGATTCTTTACCAATGAGCCACAGAGGAAGCCCTTATGTGTACATTATCACAATTAAAAAAAAAATTAAATACTGCAGTTCTCACAGCCTCACTCCCTCCAACAACCATGTTTAAACACTTGTTAATTTTGTACCATGAAAGTCCAAAAAAGCACCCTTTTAATGGTTATAAATTATGCAAAAGAAACAAAATAAAAAATATTTCCTCCCTTGCTCCATTTCTCAGCTCCTGCAAATAGTGGAGATGGTTTACATCTCTACTCCATTTCCTCAGAGCCATTGTTTTATTGAGAGACAATCATTTAACCTTGAAATTTAGTATGAAAAATACCACACAGCAAACTTTAATGCTAGTAGGAACAATCCAGAATAAAGGGCACATTTACTGGGTTGGCCAAAACATCCATTTGTGTTTTTGCATTACACCTTATGGATGGATCTGGACAAACTTTTTGGCCAGCCCAAAATGACCAGTAGATCTTAAAGGAAATCAACCCTGAAGGACTGGAAGGATTGGAAGGATTGATACTGAAGCTGAAGCTCCAATACTTTGGCTACCTGATGCGAAGAGCCGACCCATTGGAAAAGATCTTGTGGCTAGGAAAAATTGAAGGCAGGAGGAGAAGGGGACGACAGAGGATGAGATGGTTGGATGGCATCACTGACTCAATGGACATGAGTTTGTGCAAACTCCTGGAGATGGTAGAGGCCAGGGAAGCCTGGTGTGCTGCAGTCCATGGGGTTTCAAAAAGTCAGACATGACTGAGAGACTGAACAACAAAATATGACGGAATGCCAAATCTAGGGAATGAGCATTTCAAGTTAAAAGGCAATATCACATAAGAGATCAGACTCAATTTTATCCATGATAGAACTAAGGACACAATTAAATACATTAAATCCAGGTCTATGTTCTTTTCCAAATAAAAAGGGGAATAAGTATGCATTCAAATCTACTTCTTTTTAATACATTGGAATTTAAGTATATAGTTCTTGATCAATATTATTATTCTGCCTTTTACAGAATCAGCTGGGATATCTCTGCCTTACTCTGACCTAACCATTCCCTCGCCCTAGCGTTTACTGAACTCTTAAAATGTATCTGAAGGAATTTGAATACCTCAGAAATAGGCATACATACAAAATCTTAAATAATTTATAAAATAAAAAAGTAAAATTGTTTTGGAAATGCACCCCTCAGATGGATATGACTTCTTTTTATTGTTAGTCGAGTCTTTGTATCCACTGCTTCCTCCGATAGCTCAGCAGGTAAAGAATCCACTTACAATGGAGATGCAGGAGACATGGTTTCGATCCCTGGGTCAGGAAGATCCCCAGAGGAAGAAATGCAACTCTCTCCAATATTCTTGCGTGAAAAATCCCAGGGACAGAAGAGCCTGGTGGGCTGCAGTCCAAAGGGTTGCAAAGAGTCAGATAAGACTGAGCAACTAAGAACTTTTGTATCCACTAAGACAACAAGAGAAGGGGATGACAGTGGATGAGATGACTGAATGGCATCACCAACTTGATGGACGAGTTTGAGCAAACTCCAGGAGTTGGTGATGGACAGGGAAGCTTGGCATGCTGCAGTCCATGGGGTTGCAAAGAGTTAGGACATAACTGAGCTACTGAACTGAACTGAAGACAGTAGTATTTATTGTTAGAATGAGAAGGGTTCAGCATTGGTACTGATATTATTTTCAATGTAACCATGGAGAATATTTGTTCACACAAATACACAGATATAAATGGAAGGGTTTACTTAGAACAACATGACTTGATTCTGTGAGCTCCCTCCAAAGTATATTAAAAGAACACACAATGATTTATCATGGAATATTTAATTTTGTTAAAAAACTAAAAACGACCTGAGTTGTGTGGAGGATTTGTCAGTTATTGATTAACATCCTTACTTAAATGTGTCTGTTTCAGGGAGGAGTTGCATAATTTTAGTAAAAACCATATTTAAGTGTGTCTGTTTGGGGGAGGGGTTGAAGAATTTTTTCACTCTGGAGCAATCATCGTCATAATATTAGGGATAGATGAGTGCTAGGTTTTTCTTTTGAAGAGCAGAGGGGTGTCCATGCAGGGATCGGAGGAAAATCACCCGCTTTAGAAGCACAGTCTCAGCGAGATGAAATTTTAGGAAGGTGTACATGTGAAAAATTGATTATCAGCATTGATTCTCTTGAAACTATCTCTGGGCCTGTGAACCTGGGGAGTCTTCATGGCTCCCAGAGGCTCACAGTACCCGACTTGAGGATCACAGCCCTGGACGTGTCTGGTCCACAGGACACATCTGCTGCCCTGAGGGATGTGGGCTGAGATGAAGTGCTGGGAGCTTTCTGGACCTTAGCAAGAGGTCTCCCTCATGTTTTAAAGGAGCATGCTTTGGGGGGGAATCTGATATATAAAAACAGAAAGAAAAGAGGAAAAAAGGTGGGAGAAAGGGAGGGGAAAATGACTAAATTACAAACCTAAGCACTGATGTAAGCACTGATTTCACTTCATGCACACATGGTATTTGAATATAATTCTATATCACACTTAATAATGCTCACTAAGCTTGGCCAAGCTGACACCATATGTCAGACACTGGGCATTTCTCATGCACTGTTTTGTTTACAATCATGGCGATGCTATGAGGTTGATACTCATTATCCCCATTTTATTGATGAAGAAACTGAGACTTGAGAGCACAAGTAATTTATACAGTTAGGAGGTAACCAACATGAAGCCAATTTCATATTGAAGTCAATCTACTTGGCCACAAAGCCCCAGCATTACCTCTGCCACTGTGGCTTTGATTACATTGGGTTTAGGAAAGTGGATGGACCCTGAAATACTGAAGAATGAATCATCTGTTTTTACTTTCATGGAAAATGTATTTGAAATCGTCACAAATCTCAAACACCCACACATCTAAAATATCAATTCAACCCCTTGAACATTTGTGTAGTTTTTCGAGAAACTAAGAAAATTTCTATGTAACTTAAATCAACTTGCCTAAGATCAAGAACAAATTTTGTGTTAAGTCAAATGATTTAAGAACATAAATATTCTCATCATTTGTTTTAGCTCACTGAAAATTGGCTAGCTTTAGGGTTAACCACAGGAAAACGAAACTAATTGACTGAACTTAAATGAGGATAGTTTTTACTCATTCTCTGGAATTAGATCAAAATTCCAATATTTAAGTAAGTGTCATGCTTCCAGTGACATGGATAATTTTATTCATTTGTACTTCTTAATAACCCTAAGCTTTAAAGCATATATTAAAATTGGAAATTCAGAAAGTAGATTCTTAACCAGTTTCATGGTTAAAATTTTTTTAATTTCCCATACGTATATAAGAGGATTGATCAAGAGCAAGGTGCCAAAACACAAAAAGCTATGCAGAGCATAAAAATTTAATTATTTGCTTTGAATGGTAGAACCCTGATTGAATTATATTCAACCTTCTCACAGAACTGGCAGGTTATCTTTATGGCTCCTTCTAGAAGCTCTCAGTAGGATATAAAGGATCAGAGAGATTTTACAGTAAAGAGCAAAAGTTAAAGTTGTAAAGATTTTATCATTGGATTCTGTGGATATATGTCTACTCATTTTCATTACATGAATGCCATTGTTCAAGCAGGTCACCAATATTTCCATTATAGTTAAAACACAGATCTTCTTTAAGCCTCTGGTAAAATAAAGTCTGCGGGTTATCTGGAAATCTTTCCATCATTTATTAATTGTCTTGAGTAGAAAATGATATTGCAATTTGGTGATATTTACAACCAGTAATATTTGTAACAAGCAGTATAAAATCAGCAAAGAGAGATGCATTTAACAGAAAGAAACCTGTCCCATATATCTATAAATACTCTCAAATGAATAAGAAAGTAAAAAGAGAAAAGACTTTCCATTTACCTTCCAGACATTTTATGCAGGGCATCTATTTTAGGTCTTATTAAGTTTCATGGTCAATCACACAAAAAAGGAAATGCACTCATTATAAAAATAGAGTTCTGGGTGTACAAGAAAATGATAGAGCAACTGCCCTAACATATGAAGGCTGTAGTGTTAAAGTTTGCTAAATCCATGCTAGAATTATCACAGCCTTCCACTATTTTCTCATACGTCTCTCATAAAACTCATTCTTTTATATAGAATATTTTAAATGAGTATTTAAATACGATGCATAGTTTAAAAGCTCATAGTTTAGTATTCTAATTCAATGTAATTCTGTGTAGCCCAAATCAATGTCTTCTCCTTGTGGTATTGACTACTAACTTCTGTTTTCCCTGCCCCCAAATCATTTACTCCTTCATTGCTGCCAGAGTCATCTTTATGAAGCACAGTTCAAATCATCAAGGTTAGATGTCCCAAATATCTACAAAAGAAGGTGGTATAATAAACAGTGGAAGCCCTTTTACCCTTTCTGCTACAAAGGGACAGCTATTTTTGTATGAGAGCTCAAAAAGTGACATATGCTATTCTTAAACATTTTCATTTAGAAAACATGAATGTATATTCCCTTGTCAGTCTTACAAAGCCAAACCTATGGGTCAACTGACTGGAATTGCCAGTTATCCAACTTACAGAAACCCCACCCATGAGTGGGTTACAACTGCAATTAAAGCAAGAATATAAAAATACTTGCCAAGAAATCTCGGCCGAATCTTTCCAGGTCTCACAATGCCACCCCCTCAAACTCTGAAAGTTGTAGTTATGGTTGTTTAGTTGCTAAGTCGTGTCCAACTCTTTTGCGACCCCATGGCCTGTAGCCCGCCAGGCTCCTCTGTCCATGGGATTCTCCTGGCAAGAATACTGGAATGGGTTGTCATTTCCTTCTCCAGGGGATCTTCCCAACCCAGGGATCAAACCTGCCTCTCCTGCCTTGGCAGGTGAATTCTTTACCACTGAGTCACCTAGGAAGCCCCCTGAAAGTTGTTACATCTCATTTACTCCACCTGCAGTTTTCCTAAATTGATTCTTTTGTAAATATCCAACTTTGCTTTTACAGAAGCAAGTATGTCTTTTTTTTTTTTTTTTTTGCACTTCCATTTCATCAGAGCATGACAACTTAAGTATACAGATACTTGCCCTGGGCACTGAGCTCTTGGGTCCAGCAGTCAGCATGCTTTATGGAGGGCACACAGGGCATGGCCTAATACTGCAAGGAGGGAAGCAGTAATTAAGAGAGATTTTATTCATTGGAGATCTGAGTCCTAATTCTAATCACTTTCTTAGCTCTGTCATCTCTACTAAATTATGAATCTTCATTTCCTCATCCATAGGGTGGGTGAGGAACATAGCATCCTATCTCCCAGGGTTCTTAAAAGTATCAGATGAGACCACACATGAGAATACATTCAGATGTATAAAATAACAGTGGGGTCTCTTCACATTCTCTGTGTGCATGCTCACTCAGTCTATTCAATCATGTCCAACTCTTTGTGACCACATGGACTGTAGCCCACCAGGCTCCTCTGTCCATGGGATTCTCCAGGCAAGAATACTAGAGTGGGTTGCCATGCCCTCCTCCAGGGGAATCCTCCTGACCCTGCATTGCAGGCAGATTCTTTACAGCTGAGCCACCGGGGAAGCCCCTTTTACATTCTACTGTGCATGAAATTCAGGACCTTCATGATCTGACTCTAACATAGCTCTCTGGTTCCCCCTCTGACTCCACAATCCTGAGGCCTTTGCCTCTTTCTTCTTTCTCCATCCTTCCTACTTCAGGCTACCCTAGGATTCTTCCCACCCTGGAATACATACACATTCTCGCCAGTGAAAGCAGCTCATATTTCTGAGTCTATAACCCACCTTCCACCTGCATGCTTCATGATGTTTATCCAAAGGAAATGCAAACATCCTCTCCCTACTTCTAAAGAAACCCTACTCATTTGTCCAAGCTCAGCTAAAATACCACTTATTTTATAAAAACTACCTCACTTTCTCCAGACTGGAATAATTCTGACTCGACTATCCCTGCAAACCAGCCATTTACTGCACTCCATTCTTATTAGAATTACTTATAAATATGTGTCAGTAAAACAGGAATTTTTTTCAGTCAACGTATGTGTTTTGCACTCACTGGAGAGTGCCTTGAAGGCAAAAACCAACATTTCTTTCTTGAGTCCCCCTCCATATTGCCAGCACATAGGTACCCTTTCACAACTTCAGAATACAACTGAGCTGAAGTAACTATTAAAGATCACAGAAATCATCAATATGGTTTTTCCTTTATTTCTGACTCCATGATCAAACTTAAAAATTATACATATGCAAGAAGACAGCAAGATTAAACACCCTGATTTCCCACCACTTATTACAGGGAGATTTTTTTCGTCCACTTTTCTTTATGATGGGCATACAATCATTAGAAGTTTCATCCTCATCGACAGGGGCTAAGTCATTAGACAAGACGCCTTCCCCTCCATTTCCCTCTTTTGTCTCCTGCCCCTAATTTGAATATTTCTCTGTTCTCCCATTTAAATTCTATCAGCAAAACCTGCCTTTTAATCTGCTCTAATGTGAAAATCTTCCTTTTCATTGATGTGGCAGTTTGCAGAAACTGGCTGCAAATTCTTTCCACTCCTGTTGGCTCACTACTTCCTCTCATGCAGAAGTGGGGTCTATTTCTTGACTCACTGAACCCTAGCTGAGCCATGTGATAGTCTTTGGTAATGGGACATTAGCAAAGGTGATGTAGACTGTTTTCTTTTCCTGGGGCTGCTGTAACAATTTACCTCTAACATGGTGACTTAAACCAACATAGGACTCTGGAGTCACACTGGAGACTGGGATTGAGGTATATACACTATTGATACTATGTATAAAACAGACAACTGAAGGGAACATGTTGTGCAATGCAGTGAACTCTATTAATAGGTGCTCTGTGGTGTCCTAATGGGAGGAAAGTCCAAAAGAAAAGGGACACGTGTACATGGCCCCGGTGTTCCTGTTGTTGTTCGGTCGCTCAGTCATGTCTGATTCTTTGCGACCCCATGGACTGCAGCAGGCCAGGCTTCCCTGTCCTCCACCATCTCCTGGAGCTTGCTCAAACTCATGTCCATTGGGTTGGTGACACCATCCAACCATCTCATTCTTTGTCGTCCCCTTCTCCTCCTGCCTTCAATCTTTCCCAGCATCAGGGTCTTTTCCAATGAGTCTGCTCTTTGCATCGGGTGGCCAAAGTACTGGAGCTTCAGCTTCAGTATCAGTCCTTCCAATGAATATTCAAGGGTCATTTCCTTTAGGATGGACTCGTTTGATCTCCTTGCTGTCCAAGGGACTCTCAAGAGTCTTCTCCAGCACCACAATTCGAAAGCATCAATTCTTTGGCACTCAGCCTTCTTTATGGTCCAACTCTCATATCCGTACATGACCACCACAGAAACCACAGCTTTGACTATATGGACTTCTGTTGGAAAAATGATGGCTCTGCTTTGTAATACACTGTCTAGGTTTGTCATATCTTTTCTTCCCCAAGAGCAAGAGCCTTTTAATTTCACGGCTGCAGTGATTTTGGAGATGAAGAAAATGAAATCTTCCACTGTTCCCATTGTTTCCCCATCTATTTGCCATGAAGTGAAGGAACCAGATGCCGTGATCTTCATTTTAAGCCAGTTTTTTCACTCTCCTCTTTCACCCTCATCAAGAGGCTTTTAAATTCCTCTTTGTTTTCTGCCATTAGATTGGTACCATCTACATATCTGAAGTTGTTGATATTTCTCCTGGCAATTTTGATTCCAGCTTGTGATCCATCTACCTCAGCATTTCTCATCATGTACTATGCATACAAGCTAAGTAAGCAGGTTGACAATATACAGCCTTGATGTACTCCTTTCCCAATTTTGAACCAGTCTGTGATTGGCCCTGGTGACTCGGGAAAGAATCTGCCTGCCAATGTAGGAGATGCGGGTTCAATCCCTAGGTTGGGAAGATCCCCTAGAGGAGGAAATGGCAACCCACTCCAGTATTCTTGCCATGGGAAATCCCATGGACAGAAGAGCCTCATGGGCTACAGTCTATGTGGTTGCAAATGAGTTGGACATAACTTAGTGACTAAACAACAACAGATATGTATACCTATGGCTGATTCATTTTGCTGGACAGTAGAAGTAACGTAACATTGTAAAGCAACTACACTCCAATAAAAATTAAGTAACAAATAGATAAAACTCCACAAATAAGGTGGGGGGAGCAACAGAAATTTATTGTCTCAAGTTCTGGAGGCCAAAAGTCTAAACTCAAGGCATCAGTAGGGGCACATTCTTTCCTAATGCTCCGGGAAACAATCTACTCTTTATTTCTCCCAGCTTCCTGTGGCTGCACGCATTCCTTGGCTTGTGGCTTTGTAACGAACCTCCACCTCCATCTTCACATAACCTCCTCTATGTGTCTTCTCTTCCTCCACCTGTATGTCAAATCTCCCTTTCTCTTTCTGTTATTTATAAGGGCATGTGCCATTGGATTTAGGGCCTACTTGGATAATCCAGGACGATCTCAATTTGAGACAGTAACTGAACGTCATCTGCCAGGGTCCTTTTCCAGATAAGGTCACGTTCACAGGCTCTGGTTGTTAGGATATAGACATATCCTTTGCATATCACTCGAAAACACCCTGATGCTGGGAAAGATTGAAGGCAGAAGGAGAATAGGGCAACAGCAGATGAGATGCTTGGATGGCATCACTGATTCAATGGACATGAACTCAAAGTCCAGGAGATGGTGAGGGACAAGGAGGCCTGAAGTACTGCAGTCCATGGGGTCACAAAGAGTCAGACACGGCTTGGCGACTGAACAACAACAACAAAAATATCCTTTGGGGTCAACTGTTTAACCCACTACACAAACAAACGCTTGAAAAGAACTTGGCCTTTAGGCCTTGCTATTCTTGGGCACCCAGACAATGCCACCTTGTAAAAGAACACAGAGTCCTTGCTGGATGATGAGAAACATGTGGCCAAGACATGGCCCCAGCTGATATCCAGCCAACAGGCAAGCACGCGAGTGAGGCCAGGCTAGACCATTCGGCCCCACCAGCTGCCTGCAGAGCTCAACAGAGCCTGCCCAGCCAACCCTCAGAGTCATGACAAATAGTAACCATTAGTTGCACAAAGCCACTATGTTTAGGGGTGATTTGTTATGTCAAGAAGCAATTTGCTTTTTTCTGTGTTTAAATTGTCTTGTTTTCTTCTCTTTTTGATAAAAAGAGAAGAAATTTCTCTGCATTTCTTTCGTTCCTTAACTTTCCATGAGAGGGAAAAGGTGATCTAAGAGCTTCATGCTTCTTCATTTTTAGTGCCTAGAATGCTCAAATGCCTGCTGCTTCTGGTTTGGCGTCTTCATTTCAAACACGTTCAGCCTCACTCTGGCTTCCACCCCAAACCCTTTCTACATGCTCAGATTCCTAGGCATCCTCTTCCCACCCTCTTATCAAAATACAATGCACTTCATCTTCTGACTATCCTCCAAGGGAACTGATCTGGGAGTTGAGGTACCATCTTTTAGAAAATAACCTTTGAACCTACTGTGACTGAGGAGCAGGCACTTCTGCCTGGGATGTTTTACAGTTATAGGGACCTGGACACCTGGGACCAGCCTATTAACCCTGGGAAGGATGAGCCACTAGTTACTGAGATATTCATCGCTTTATATCTTAGAAGTGATGGGATACCTCTGTTGGAAATGGCAGGAGGGAGAGAGGGGTGGGGAGGAGAAAGGCAGGAAAGAAAGTGAGCGGGGGAAAAGAAACAGCAAATTCTAAGACGAGAATTTATTCTGTGTGGCACTCTAGGCAGGTTAGGAGCAAAGGAGGCCTACCAACCGGACGATGGGGATGGGTGATCTGCCAGGGGAGCAGGACTTTCTCTTCTGCTTCAACCTCCTCACTTCCCATTTCTCTGTCCACTCCCTTCCACACGCTCTGTCTGGAAAGAGCATCACTATTCATATGATGGTTCCTCTCTGAACCCTCTCTATCTGGCCTCTCCCTCTCATCAGTGACTCTTGTTTCACCCTCCAAAACGGGTCATCAGTTTCTCTCCTCCAGATCACGGCTCACCAACACATCCAAGCCACCACCCTCTTCCCCCAGACGCCTTGTAATTGACGGTTCTGTCTCCACTGACAATCCTCTTCAATCTGTTCTCCACACAGCGGCCGAGCGGGTGTGAAAAGGCAGACCAGGCGATGACGCTGTGATGATGACAGGACTCTTCTACCTCGGGGCGTTGGAACGGGGCCTTCACGGGGGATGTTTGGCCACTAGCTCTTCTAAGGACACTCAGACTTCTCCATGAATTCCAGCTCAAATGTCACCTGGTCCGGGAGATCTTTCTACCTCTCCTAAAGTGGGCAATTCCATCACTTTCTACACATCATCCTTTGTCATTGCATTCTTAGCTACATTAAAAAATCTACATTATGCCAAGTGAAGTAAGTCAGACAGCAATACACGAGCAGGGGAGAGGTAGGTACAAAGTACTGGTATAAGACAGGCTCAAGGATTTATGGTACAACACGGAGGATACAGCCAATGTTTTGTGATAACTGTAAATGCAAATGAGCCTTCTAAATTGTAAAAAAGTTACTATCTGGATTTCTTTGTATATGTATAATTAGTTTTTATCTGTATTTCAACTACCATTCAACAGAAGAATAAACTCCAGGAAAGAAAGGCCTTCGTCTTGTTTGTTAGCTTATCAGCCAAACCTAACACAATGTCTAGCATATAAGAAAGTGAAAATGAAAGCGAAATCGCTCAGTTGTGTCCGACTCTTTGCGACCCCGTGGACTGTAGCCCACCAGGCTCCTCAATCCATGGTATTTTCCAGGCAAGAATATTGGAGTGGGTTGCCATTTCCTTCTCCAGGGGACCTTCCTGACCCAGGGATCAAAGCCAGGTCTCCCGCATTGCGGGCAGACGCTTTACCATCTGAGCCACCAGGGAAGCCCATTTTTAGCATATGAGAGGTGCCCAGTAAAGATCTGCAGAAGGAATCAAAAGACTCATTTAACCCATAGGAAACTAGTCCTATTTTTCAGATAGAAAAAGTAGTTCAGAGAGATCCAAAGACTGGCCTGAGTTCACAGAGTTGGTACAAGGATCTTCTTACTGCACATCCATTCTTAGGCCCCTAGAGGTCATGCTTTGGGGTTTTTCTTTTTAGTTCTGTAGATCCAGCACTATAGACCCACTACTAGGGATTTATTTCTCTCTCCTTTAAAGTAAAAATGCAACTGGATATATGCTTCTCACTCAGCCTGAAAGATGTCATCATGCTCCTATTCATATTTTAAAATCACATTTCTTTTTTTTAACATTAACTCCCAGAAAGCATTAAAATGTAACATATTTCCTCAGCATAATGTTTTTCTTCCGTGACTTCTGAGTTTAGCATGATAATTTCACTCTCTGTTACTTGAGGACATATTCTTTGTGTAGATGATTTGGGTAATCAAGTATGTGGAAAAATCCTCCTGCCTTCCAAATACATCTGGAATCAAATTTCTGGAAGAAATCATTTTGGAACAGTAGTTTTTTTAAACAGGTAGAGGAGACTGTGATGGTTGGAACTATTGGATTCTGGAAGACTACAGACACTAGGTATCAGGAAACTGGTTTAGAGGGGGACACGACCACGTATAGATACATAAGCTACAATACTTTGGCCATCTGATGCAAAGAGCCGACTCACTGGAAAACACCTTGATGCTGGGAAAGACTAAAGGCAAAAGGAGAAGAGGATGAGATGGTCAGGTAGCCTCACAGACTCAATGGACATGACTCTGAGCCAACTCCAGGAGATGGTGAAGGACAGGAAGCCTGGCATCTGCAGTGCGTGGGGCTGCAAAGAGTCGGACACGACTTAATGACTGAAGAACAACAACAAATATGCAGGGTTACATGGAATTCCTCTCTTGTTGGCAGTCCCTTTCTCCAAACGGTAAAACTTGCTTCACAGAGGTTTTACTAACGAGGTGTAAGTACAGAGGTGAGGGAGAGAGGACAAGCTGTTATGAGAGAGAGGACAGAATGAGGGGTGTGGGATGCTCCATGTCAGGAAATGAGAAAGGCAGAGAATGACTCCTTTACTGGAAGATGCTCCAAAGAGAACTTAAAAAAGCAAACAAATAGTTTGTATATTATAGTACGTATAGAATATAGCATGACGCATATGTGTAGAATCCTGAGAAAGAATCCATCTTTGTCTGCCTCAGCAGCATTCAGAGAAATGAAAGATAAACTTTCAGTTCCACCTCACAATACTAGGTCATCTATATAATTCAAAGAAATTCAGGTTAAAAACCAATTTGAGGTTCAGATTGAAATCAAATAGAAGTACGCAAAAAGATACACGGATAAAAATAATGTGCTCTCAAATGCTCAGTTGAAAGTTCTAGTGATAACTTTGCCGTAATTTTTTTTAAATTGTGTATTGCAAAACCGTCTTAAATGGAAAGCAATCCCCTGTGACTTACAAATGTTGATATTCCAAATAATTGTGTGACCTAGGCAATTTAAATTGCACTGATTTACCACCATTCAGAATCTCTACTTAGCAATATATTCTTACTACCACAACATGGATTATCAAATGGTTTTTAAAGAATAAATATGTATAATCCAGCAAAAGAAAATGGTCAAAGATTTGCTATCCAAGTACAGTATTTTTGCTTTCTCTTTTTCCTTCACAGTTGGATAGTGGAGGAAATACCTACAAAGACCACTTGGGGGCAATACAGTATTTTTGTTTTGTCTCATCACATAGCAATGTAGGTTTCGGAGAAGACTGCGGTTTCTTTCAAATTTGAAGCCACATTTTAATACATGGGAGGGAAAAGGCTGTATTTCATCTTAAACTTACAATGCATAAATCACATAAGACAAATGCAAGTCAGATTTTCTCCTGAAGGGAGCAAAAGTCTGGCTTCCTTTAGCAGACAAATCAGTCTTACCTAGTTGGCACATCTGGGAATATTTTGTATCTAGAGTTTGTCACAGCCTTAGAGATACATCTCAACGAATAAAAGAGATTGTTAATAGAAATGTTTAAAATGACAAACATGCAATAATCTTCAGAACATACTGGTACAAAGTTATTTTGTTTCTCTACCTAATGTGAAAATGTAAATATCACCTGTCTTCTCCACTGGGTATATATTTTAGAATAAATTTAGGAATTAAAGTAATTAAATTTCAGTGATATTTACTATCATTGTCTTCACTATTATTAGTTTGCATTCACATCACATTTTGTAAAAGGGTTATTACTGATTATTCTTTTCAGCAATTTGATGAGTGGAGTCTCTATTCCAAGCTGTTTCTCTCCCTTCTGCCTGAGTATTAAGTAGTGGTCAAGTACTGAAGGTTTGTTTTTTAATAAAAAATAAACAGAATCTCTTCTTTCAAGAATTTTACATGTATTTAGGCAAGTAAATTTTACTGCTTAGTTTTTGTTCTCTCGATTCTTTTCTTTACTTTATCCGATTTTTTTTCCTTCCAATATATTTTCCTGTCCTCAGAAGATCCTGATCATTACCCCAGGGATGCAAAACTCAGGTGAGCCTTGTTGTCAAAGTCCAGGGATCAAGGTTACGAAATTAAACTTAGCAACTCCCTTGGTGCCTTCTCAGAAAGGGAAACAATCAGGAAGATGGCAGAGTTTTGCCTTGATTTGTGGGTCCACTACCCAAAGATTCATCTTGACAAATCTTTATCATTTGGAGGTTAGTGAAGGAAGAGACTGGGCTTCCCAGGGGGCACTAGTGGTGAAGAACCTGCTTTCCAGTGCAGGAGACTTAAGACACGTGAGTTCGATCCCTGGGTCGGAAAGATCCCCTGGAGGAGATCCACATGACAACCCACTCCAGTCTTCTGGCCTGGAGAATCTCATGGACAGGAAGCCTGGAGGACTACAGTCCACAGGGTCGCAAAGTCGGGCACGGTTAGTGACTGAGCATGCACACACGCACGATGGAAGAGATTATAGTGCCTCTGTCTTTGAATATCTTCCTGGCTTAGCTAGCTCACCTATTGAAGAAATAATGAGAAGCTGAAAAATCAAGACGGTGTTCTCTGTGGATGCTTAAACTGCTTTAGAACATTACTTACAAGAGACCTCATTTTTCAAGCTCATTTTTTATTCTAAACATTTTTAAGTCTTGTGATCAGCGAAGTGTAACAGAAATCAAGGCAATACATCTGTATGGGATAATGACAGAAAGAAGAAGAGCCTTCATAGACTAATTTATAAGAGTTACTATGATGTCCACAGGCCATGGACTTCTAGACTCCAGTTTGGAGAAATGACACGTGGTCTTTGCAAATCCTGGACGTCTTCCTCATTCCCACCCAGATGTCCACTAGGTGGCGCCAGGGAGAAGTGGTTTTGACTGTAATAAGGGCTGTGAGGTGGAAAGTGAAGAGAAGTGAAGTGAAAGTCGCTCAGTCCAGTCCAACTCTTTGCGACCCCACGGACTATACAGTCCATGGAGTTCTCCAGGCTAGAATACTGGAGTAGATAGCCTTTCCCTTCTCCAGGGGATCTTCCAACCCAGGGATCCAGCACAGGTCTCCCGCATTGCAGGCGGACTCTACTAGCTGAGCCACAAGAAGCAGGCAAAAAGCCTTAAAACCCCAAATACCACCGAGGTCTTCCATCTCTAAAGCTTCCTGAATGCATTCACTTACCTCACCTGATCTCACACCGAAGTCCCTGAATATCAGTTAACCTCCATTTTTCTGGATAGATAATTGACACTTGTCCTTTGGGTTTTTTTGGGTTTTTTTTTTTTTTTTTTTTTTTTTTGCATTAAAGGAAATAATAATTAACAAAGTATTAATTAGAATTAGGTTTCACCTTTATGTTGTCACTACAATGCATATATATAACGTGCCCATATCAGATAATTATATCAGTTCACTACATTAGTTCAGAAGAGATAACAATTAATAAAGATGGTTTATATAAATTGATTGTATTATTCTGTTGTAGAATTTACTCTTAAATATTTCTTCAAATTTCAGTTTTTAGCAAGTTACAATTAATAAGATACCTTTAGTAAAAATGGTAATGATAGACAGTCATTCATTGACTAGTATTTTTTGTGCACCTGGCACTCTCCAGAATTTGCTTACAGTTCTGAAAGCTTAGGGTCATATGTTTAAATGGTCATTTTGGATCAAGTAAATGTGACCATAATTAATAAATACTTTTCTTCCTATTTAGGCTAATAATCCAGATTCCATATAAGGATAAGTGAATGAATGTACAGAATTACTTGAAAGCTTTTATGGAACAAGGTGGAAATGAATGAGTGAATGAAAGAAATGAAGTGCAAGTTTTCAGCACAAGAGATAAAGCTGCTTTCAATACACCAATGTCATTAACAGCATAACATTGTTTTGCATTTATGCACTTTAAAATCCTGTGCAGTTGCAAAATAATCATTCTTTTTCTAGAACAAACAGATCTGAAGTAGTATTTAACATCAGTGTGAATTGATTAGATAAGTGTTAATTTTGCAATTATTATTTGGGTTTTTATTGTAATTCAGCTCTAGTCACATGTTTCTTTAATTTTATGCTGGTTATCTATAATTCCTATTTATATAAAATCATACTTAAAAATGAACACCCTGATACAATTTAAAAATTTAATCCAAGCAAGAGTAGACTAAGTAATACATCAACTCATTTTACAAACTCCCAGAAGCAGGCTTTTATTCACATTCTTCCTACAACTGACACAAATCTCCCAGGCCTACAGAAGAGCCAGATGCTCAGAGAAAAAGTCTTTTACAAGGTCTGTTCCATAGTCTGCCATTTTAGACGTAAAATGAAAATCAGGGGAAGAACACTTCCTCAAGTTGAAAAACTGTATTGTAACTTTATACCTGCTTCCAAAGATATTACTCATTTTTACCTTGGGAATATATGAGCTATCTCACCTGACATTATGAAAGGCACAGCATAAATATCGATGACAAATGAGGCTAACTTCATCCCTGCAACTGTGTCATGTTCCCGAAACTGAATAAGAGATATATGCATCCATTAAAAGGGGTCCTTGTAAATAACAACGGGCCCCTCGTTGCCAAGGTTCAGTCCTCTGTGCACGTCTGCGGATTCCATCGATGTGAGGGAGCTTCGGGCACCGGAAATGGAAGAATGGTCCCCCGAAGGCCAGTGCAGTGGGGGTAGACGGCTGGTGATCTAGAGACTGGGCACGAGCTTGCTTTAGCTCTGGTTTACACTGGAGATGATTCTCATAGATACTGACTTGAGCAAAGCCAGCAATGTCCTGTGTTTTCCCATTTTTATCAAAGTGGCCTTGCCTAGAAATTCAGATGATGACATCTGTCTATTACATTTACTGGAAGGCCACTAGAAGATGCTTGCAAAACACAGGGGCTGAATTCAAACAGTTAGGGTGTAAATAGCCTTGGGCAATTTCTTCATGTGGTTAAACATTTTTAAATGATCGCTGATGGAATTCATCCCAAGTATTTATCAAGAGCTGATTACATTCAAGGAATTATCCTCCTGTAACTTTTGAATACCAAATATCAACAAAAGAACATCTTTGCATATAGAATTGTGGATCAAAATGAGAATTCACTTAAGTCATTTATGTCTCAGCTAGACAAAAGAAGGCTTTGGCTAGGTCTTCTTGCCAGGAATCATAAGTCACTCCAGCAATACATTTTCATCAAAGCAGTCAGCTATGATCACAGGTATAAAGAATCTCCAGACATCATAAAGAAGCTACAGATAAGAGTTTCCTCTCTGTTGGATAACTTTATAGTAGATGAAGGGATAATTGTGGCTTTTCACTCTAAGAACCAAATTTAAATTTCTTGCAGTTAATCTATATGACCTGTGTTTAAAGACAGCCATGGACGTATTTGACTGAAAGTTATAGTTAGAATGGCTGTGGCAGAGTTTGACTGGTCAATTCATAGGTATAACTGGAATGTTTTATAATTGAATTGAGAGTTATTTTTTCAGGGAAGAAATTTCTGAATAAAATATAGCTTGAAGTTGGATTTATTCACCAGGAAAATGGCATTACCTTAACAGCAGCAAAAATGGTTGTTTTAAATCTGGACTAGGATAGAGTAATCAAATGTTGCATTTGCCATTAATTTTCTTACCCTTTTTCCATCCTGCCCTGGTACATTTGAACATTCTTTGGAAATCTCAAACACTTACATTTTAAATTATTCTTTTTGTACAGAAGAGGATTTTAGAAAAATTTAGTTTATAAAGCTTCTACCTCCATTATTTCTCAAATTTGCATTGATGATATTTTTCAACTCTCTCTAAAGCTTTACCACATATAGTATCTCAGCAGCAGACCTAATTGGAAATAAATGAGCTCACAGTTAAATCTGTTACTACTTTCATACTCCTTTAGCTGCCAAAATGTTCTATAAATGGCCACTGATAACCAGTTTAGTGGGCTTGCCTCACTGCCCAGCGCGTAAATCACTAATGATTCAGCCCTAGGATTCAGGACTCAGTACACAAACACACAAATTATGTCTTGTGGAATTTATTTAATAAAACATTGGTATCCCCTGGTTGGGCTTCCCTAGTAGCTCAATGGGTAAAGAATCTGCCTACAATGCAGGAGACCTGGGTTCAATCCTTGGGTCCAAAAGATCCCCTGGAGAAGGGAATGGAGACCCACTCCAGTATCCCTGCCTGGAGAACTCCATGGACAGAGAAGCCTGGCAGGCTACAGTTCACGGGGTCGCAAAAAGTCAGACACGGCTGAGCCACTAACACACACACATATCACATGGTCAGTCTTTAAAGTAGGTTTGGTCCTATCTGTCACATTAGCATTGAAAACATTTCCATGTATTTTTTCACATCGAAAAATATCACATAGAAGCTGTATTTTGGAGGAGGGGTGAGTGATTGAACAGATAAGTATAATCTATGTGTTTTAACGGAAGCGATAAGTACTTCAGTTGAAGGGTAAAAAAATAGACCCTGGCTTTCTGAACCTATCTGCGGCATGAAGTGTAACTCTGGCCTCTAGAAGGAAATCACTGCTCGCTGGCACATTAACCCAGGAAGTGCACTACCTCCCCTTCGAGAGCAGATAACAGTATTGTCTAGAAGAGTCAGGCAAGATCTTGGAAAGACAAATCTCAAGGACAGGATGAAACTGACAAGAGCTGCGTGCTTTCCTGGGCTAGGACGGCAGCTCGCGTCTGTCCTGCAGACATGACAAAGAAATGAATAAAAGAAACAACGTAGTGAATAAAGTGTGAAAACCTAAAGAAAATCAAATCACAAAGAGCTTTCCTTTCATACAATTTTCCTTCAGGAAATACTTTCATCAAAAAAAAAGGTTATCGTAAAATACCAGGGTTGGGGGAATGTGGTGCTTAAATAAAGGTAAAAGAAAAAATAAAAAAACCTTAAAAACAATTACCTGGAATATCTAGGAGCTTCAGTTTCCCAGCAAGATGGTGAACTATTATAGGTTAAGTGAGACTGAAGTATGAATTTAACTAAAGAACAGATCAAAACTTGCATGCCGGTGATTCTGAAAGATATTTTGAACCAGCTGGGACAGTGGTGGCTGTGGGCGGTGTTAGTTGCTCAGTCGTGTCCAACTCTTTGCAACCCCATGGACTGTAGCCCACCAGGCTCCTCCGTCCATGGAATTCTCCAGGCAAGAAAACTGGAGTGGGCTGCCATTTCCTACTTGAGGGGATCTTCCCAACCTAGGGATTGCATTGCAGGCAGATTCTTTACCGTCTGAGCTACCGTGGGCAGGGATGATTGCAATTAGAGGAGAGTGTTGCCAGAGATTTCTTTGAGAGGACAGGTTGCAGTAAAGCATTTTTGCTTCCCTCCGGCCTCATCTGGGTGGTCCCCGAGAACAATCACTGACTGCTCCTTCTCTGTTAGGGATGTGAAGTCTACAGGATTCAGGTTGCTGAATGTCTCCCTCAGGTGAGGAGCTGACGAGATGTGTGGGATTACGTCACATCTGGCATTCATTCCTCCAGCTCCTTCTCTCCCGGACCCCAAGGTTGATGAATTATAACGAAGGGAACTGTCTCCTCCCAAGATTCTTCTACTTAAGGGATTAGGGAGTGAGATTCTGAACACAGAAGTCATCTGATGCCATGGTGGCACAGAGAGATGATGAAAAGTTATTTTACAATGCCTGGAACTCACCTTCAGCCCTCTTTTGTCACTGTTGTGGGTTTTTTAAAACATTCATTTATTTGGCTGCATCGGGTCTTAGTTGCAGCAGGTGGGACCTTTCATTGCAGCGCTCAGACCCTCTAGCTGTGATGCACAGGCTCAGTAGTTTTCACGTGCGGGCTTAGCTGCTCCACAGCACCCGAGATCTTAGTTCCTCAGCAGGGATTGACCCTGCATCCCCTGAATGGCAAGGTGGAATCTTAACCACTGAACCATCAGGGAAGTCTTCCATCCCTTTCGGATTTACCTGGCCTTCCCCTGATATGGTAACTACTAGAATAAATAGTATCTGAAGGATAACTTCAGCTCAAAGAACAAAAGAGCGCACACGTGAAAAGCACAACCACCTCGAAAGGAAAGTAATAAACTAAATGCCATATATCATGCTTCTAAAACCAGTGCTTCTAAAGCCACAGGGGCTCTGTGGCAATGGATAGCACCCTGGACTTCTAAAATTAATGAGCTAAGCATTTGCAGCCACATGGATGGACCCAGAGATTGTCATAATGAGTGAAGCAACTCAGACAGAGAAAAGAAATATGATATTGCTTATATGAAGACTCTAAAAAGAAATGATACAAATGAACTTATTTACAAAACAGAAACAGACTCACAGACTTAAAGAATGAACTTATGGTTACCAGTGGGGAAGACTGGGTGGAAGGGAATATTTAGGGAGTTTGGGATTGGTATGTCCCCACTGCTATATTTAAAATCAATAACCAACAAGGACCTACTGCATAGTTCAGGGAACTCTGATCAATATCATGTAACAACCTAAATGTCAAAAGAATTTGAAAAAGAATAGAAACATGTATATGTGTGACGGAATCACTTTGCTGTACGCCTGAAACTAACATAACATTGTTAATCAACTATGTTCCAATATAAAATACGAAGTTAAAAAAAGTATAAAAGAACAAAATTAATGGGTTAGGAATTTAAAATAAGCATGATTAATATCTTCATATTAGAAATAATGGTAGATGGTAGGAAAATGAAATATAGAAAAGGATCGTTAAAAAGAATCGAGAGGAAAAACAGTAAGAAATCAATGCTGCTGCTGCTAAGCCGCTTCAATCGTGTCCAACTCTGTGTGACCCCATAGACGGCAGCCCACCAGTCTCCGCCGTCCCTGGGATTCTCCAGGCAAGAACACTGGAGTGGGTTGCCATTTCCTTCTTCAATGCATGAAAGTGAAAGTGAAGTCACTCAGTCGTGTCTGACTCTTAGCGATCCTGTGGACTGCAGCCTACCAGGCTCCTCCGTCCACGGGAGTTTCCAGGCAAGACTACTGGAGTGGGGTGCCATTGCCTTCTCCGAAGAAATCAATAGCTGTAAGTAAAAATGTACATAGTTCTCAAGTTGAGAAAGAAATGTCTCCCCACTCCAGTACTCTTGCCTGGAAAATCCAATGGACGGAGGAGCCTGGTAGGCTACAGTCTATGGGGCTGCAAAGAGTCAGACATGACTGAGCCACTTCACTTTCTCAAGCTAAGGGGAACTAGCCCACGAAATGAAGGGGTCGAAATTTGAACAACAGAGGAAAAAACTGTGGCAAAAATATTACAAGAAATAATGGAAACAAATTTCCCAGAATTAAAGAGTAAAGACTTCAGGCTCAAACTGAAAACACAGATAAGAAAAGAAGCAAATCTAGGAGGATACTGTGAGTAATAACCCTGGGTCCGGAAGATCTCTTGGAGAAGGAAATGGCAACCCACTCCAGTATTCTTTCCTCTAAAATCCCATGGACAGAGGAACCTGGTAGGCTACAGTCCATGGGGTCGCAAAGAGTCGGACACAACTGAGCGACTTCCCTGACCTGACTGTGAATAATCAGGGGATGTAAAGGTGACAAATTCCTTGATAAAGTTTGATTATGGCTTTGTTTTTTAAGAAAATAACCCCACCCAAATGATTATTTCAATCAGAATTTTTAAATGTACACTGTGATGATGGAATATGGAAAAGTGGTATAGACAGCAAATGACATTAGTCATGAGGGGGCAGAGTGGAAGATACTAAAATGTAATAACTTAATTGGAGAAAATAAGCATGAGTGTATGTCTCAAATGAAGGACATTCACAGTATGTTACATTAAGAATATATAACTTTTAAGCTAACAGAAGAAAATTTCATCTCTACAGTGAAAAACAGGAAAAGATATTTTAAATGAAACAAATCAATGCACTGAAAATTTAAAAAAATAAGATAGTAGGAATAAGTCCTAAATAATCTATGCAAGTTAATTAAAAATCATAAATTAAAAAATGAAGATTCTCAGCTTGGGTGACAACAATAAATTTCAAAACTCTACTGATTATTAAAAAAAATACATTTACTACAAAGACATATCAAGAGGGAAAAATTAAAAAAAAATATGCGAAAACAAGAATATGAACCAAAAGAAAATTCACAAAAATCTTAACATAGACTAAAATAGAATTTAAGCAGTTGTATCCTAAGACAAATATAAATATATATATACATATATATATATATATAAAGATAAAGATAAATATACTGGCTAAAGGAACTATGGGCTTCCCAGGTGGCAAAACGGTAAAGAAACTGCCTGCCAATGCAGAAGACTCAAAAGACATGGATTTGATCCTTGGGTCGGGAAGACTCCTAGAGTAGTAAATGGCAACCCTCTCCAGTATTCTTGCTTGAAAAATTCATGGACAGACGAGCCTGGCAGGCTGCAGTCCACGGGGTGGCAAAGAGCTGGACACGACTGAGCAGGTGAGCACACGTGCCCAAAGAGGAACTGTGGAAAAAGAAGCTGTCGCCATCATAAACTGTAACAA
The DNA here is from genome assembly GCF_963930625.1 of Muntiacus reevesi. Classification (NCBI taxonomy): domain Eukaryota; kingdom Metazoa; phylum Chordata; class Mammalia; order Artiodactyla; family Cervidae; genus Muntiacus; species Muntiacus reevesi. The sequence goes on along the minus strand of NC_089254.1, from coordinate 81,087,312 downwards.
ACAACACGATTTCAAAACATTCAGCTAGCAGAAAGACAGGGAGAAACAGACCAACAACTTTAGTCAGAGATCTTAACACATTCCACTTAGCAACTATTAGATCAAACAGGAAGAAATCAAGTATCTGCAAAATATGATTAATAAGTGAGCCTTTAAATACACATAGAATTCTAGTTGGCGCCATAGCTCAGGGGTTAGAGCACTGGTCTTGTTAATATATATAGAATTCTATACCCATGTAGAGTTTTTGTTTCCAAGCACTCATGGAAGATTTTTTTTTTTAATATAAAGATTATTAGTCAATAAAAGAAAGCCTGGATAAATTCCAAGATATCAGTAGCATACAGGATTTGTCCTCTGATAACAATGCAATAAATCAGGAATTCATCACAAAAGGATAGCTGAAAAAGAATCCTTTGTTTATAAACTGAATATGTTATCAAATACCTTGAGCTAAACAAGGTAATCATAAAGAATATTAAAAAGTATTTAGAGTTAGATAATTCGAAATTTATGAGACATGACTAAAGCAGGACATAAAAGGAATGCATGGCTTTAGCCATTTTTGCTGGGAAACAAAAATGTTAAGCATAAAGGAGGCAAACATTCAAATGAGGAACTAAAAAGCAACAATAGAGCAAACAATACTAGCAGCCAAGAAATGATGCAAATAACAGCATAAATCTGTGAAACTGGGGACAACAACATCAGAATGATTTAAAAAATTAACAAAGTAAAAAACTAGTTTCTTTAAAAAGATTTAACCAACCAGCAGAAAAACTTCTGGCAATTTTAATAGGAAAATAAGAAGAAAATGCATAATGCTTATCTACAAAGGATGAACTGAAAAAGATGAAATAGCTGTAAACACAACAAATATAAAAATAAAAACATTATAATCTACTATATACTAAAGAATTTAAAAATTTGATGAAATTGGTAACCCCTCCCCAAAACTACCAAACTGTACATGAAGAAATTGAGAACTTAAAAGCAACCAAAATGTTTTCAATAAATTGAAATGTCAATGCTGTTTTTAAAAAACCCTTCAAATCTAATTTTTTTCAAGAGACTTGTACCAAATTCTTGAGGGCAATCTAATTCCTCTCTTATATAAGCTGATCCAAAAAACTGAAAAAGAGTGAATGTTATCCAACTTAATTTTATGAAGCTAGAAATAATGTAAATTATAAAAACCATATGAGAAACATAAGAAAATATAAGTCCACATCATTTATGAACATAGGTATAAAAACTGCAAATAAATCCAACAGAATATTGAAAACAGTCCAGAATAATCAAGTAGGTTTTCTCTCATTTATGCAGGGAAGTTTTATCAAAAGAAAATCTAGCAACAAAATACAACCAGATAAACATGAGGATAACCATAATTAACTGAAATGTAATGATAGACCCACTGCAGTTAACTGTACTATTCTCCTTGCTTTGGCAGAGATTGTAAAGCTTAAACACCAAAAACCTACTGTAAGCATTTTACTTAACAGACAAACCTGAGATGTGTTCATCTTAAAAGATACTCAACTCAAGAACACTATCAATTCTACTTTTAAAGATAGTGTTGGCTATCCTGGACAACATTAGTCAAGAAAAAGAAAAAAAAAAGGAAGAAGAAAAGATAGCTAAGAAATAAAAGGAAAAGAGATTAACATGGCCTTATTCGCAGATAAAACACCTAGTAAAACCAATGATATCGATAGTGAACTTACTGAAACAAGTTTATCAAACAGAAGTTCTACTCTAAAAACTTCTATTAGGATAGGATTTCTCTGTCCTAGTAATGGGCTTCCCTTGTGGTTCAGATGGGAAAGAATTCGCCCACAATATCCTAATAACGGGCTTCCCAGGTGGGACAATAGGTAAACAACCCACTTGCCAGTGCTGGAGACAAAAGAGGCGTGGGTGTGATCCCTGGGTCAGGAAGACCCCCTAGGAGAAGGAAATGCAAGCCCACTCTAGTGTTCTTGCCTGGAGAATCCCGTGGACAGAGGAGCCTGGCAGGCTTCAGACGGTAAGGGTTGCAAAGAGTCAATCACAATGCTAAGCAACTGAGCATGTACACACTATCCTAATAATAACCAACTGGAAAATATAATTTAAAAACCAATATAAAAAAATACTTTAGGGAATCTTGAAGTAAACTTACACAAGACTATATATGATCTCTGTGGAGCAAAAAATAATAAACTCTAACAAAGGACAAATAAAATGACCTGAATAACAGAGAGACTTAATATTATGAAAATCAATTCTTCAAAAATTAAACTATAAATTCAATGTTATGATATATTGAAATTTCAGTAGGATTTAAAAAGTTATACTTGATATTCTAAAATGTTTATAAGGAAATAAATGTCTACCGTATAGTTAACCTAATCTTGAAAAGAAAAAGCAAAAAAGATGAACCTCCCCTGTCAGGCATGAATAAATATTTATATTGCCAAAATAATAAAAACAAGTGGGCCAACTGGAACAGAACAGAAATCCCAGAGGCATCCCCGTATACACGTGGAATCTTATACAATACAAGTGATGTCGGATTCATAGGGAATGATAAGTTTTTAGCTCATGAGAACCAATTACATAGAGGAAAAAACTGCATTAGAGGTAGAACTCTAACTGAATTAAATATTTATATGTCCAGAAAAAATTATAAAGGTAATGGGAAAAAATGGAGAAGCACATTTTTGTGACTTAAGAGATAAGAAATGATTTCTGAGACCAAATTTCTGAAGAAGAACCATAAGAAAAAAATTAATTTGATTAATCAGCTGAAGATTTCTAGTCAAAACAGAACACTGTAATAAAGTTAATAGATGACAAATTGAGCTATTCGCAAGAATGAGTTCCCACTTTTCACTTGACACAGCTGGAAAAGGTCAAATATTGGCCTAATTGTTGGGGCATGGAAATGGATATATGCATTCTGAAGGGAAAACTGGCATCATTTAATTCTATCAAATGAACCCCTATTTTACAACCCAGCAACTCCAGCTCTGGGTATGTATTCTTCGGAAAATGATATGCAGGTTCATAAAGAGTCAAACAGAAGGGTTTGTACATTTGAAGTATTGTTTGCTTCAGTCAAGAGTTGAAGCATGAGCTGTGGATAGGTAAAATACAATGGAATACACGTTAGCAATACCATAAATCAGTGAAAAGTAACACAGAAGATGTATACACAGCAGTTTCTTCCTAAAAGTATGCAGTGCTGCATTTAAAAAAAAAAAAAAAGGTTAGAAAAAAATTATCTAATATTCTTTGCTAAAGAATTCCACAGACAGAGGATCTGGGTGGGCTACAGTCCATGGGGTCACAAAGAGTCGGTCACAACTGAGTAACTCACCCTTGAGGGGAAGGAGAATTAAGTGGGAGCTGGGAATCAAATGTAATAAATAGTACAGATAAAACAAGAGAGGAGGACTGCATGCACAGATGTTTCAAGTTCTACAAGGACAGGGGTTCTGGTCTCTGCTCAACAAATATTTGCCAAATACATGAATGTGACATGAATTGAGGAAGATGATTCTTGTATCTTTCTATATCCAAGTTCCAATTACTTGGTTGAATCATAGGAAATTGTAATTTTTTGTAGCTCACAATTGTCAGCAATTTCATACAATTCAATTTAACAGAAAAGGGCAACTGGAGAATAATTAAAGGTTCTTAGGGAATATAAATAGCCACTGTGAAGACTTGTAGGAGATAACACAAAAGACAAACCAAATTAGATTCCAGTTTTTCATGATTAATTAAAAATCATATATACTGATATAATATACTGATTATTGTCCTTAAATGTAACTACTCTTAAGACCTAAGTCATCAACACCATTTCCTTACAATAACAGTTATCTATTTTATTAAGCAATGTAACCCTTGCATCTTTTATCAAGCTTATCTGTTTTTTCAGTGACAATATTTAAACATGCCTTTTAAAAATCTTTCACTGTTGGAAGATTTTCCAGAACTTAAAGTGTAGTTTATGTAAGATAACTTCTGAAAAGTATCAATTACAGCCACTTTTAAATCTCTTGAAATTATAAGAGGCACTTGTGCCTTCTCTTTTTATTAAACCATTTTATTCTGATTAGAATACAAAAATATGTACAAATTTAATGTATATAAGATGATGAGTTTAGAGATACGTATACACCCATGAACCCATCACCGCAATCAAGTTATAAACATATCTATCCCTTCCAAAAGTTTTCCTTCATCCTACCTATTTATTTGTTTGGTGATAAGAACACTTAAAATCTATCCTCTTAGCAAATCTCAGTATTATTAACTATAGGCACTATACTGTAAGTATATAGATCTCTAGGACTCATTTAGCATAACTGAAATTTTATATCCTTAGACTAACACCTCTCCAGCCCCTGGTAACCACCATTCTATTCTTTGCTCCTGTGAGTTTGACTAGTTTAGATTCCTTCTGTAAGTGGGATTGTGTGGTATTTGTTCTTTGAAGGCGTTGGATTTGATTTTATAGAAGTAATTGTTCAGAAAACAGATAAGAGGAAGTGGGAGGAAACTGAAAGAAAGCATTATGCATTTCCTCTTACCTGAGATCTGAACAATTATTTCTGTAAAATCAGAAACTCCTTAAAATTTATCAAATATACACTTACTAGACTAAGCTAAGCTGAATTACCTCTTATAACTAAATTTTTTGGAGGTTATTATTAAGTTCTTCCCTGAAAACTTTCTCATCATGCTTTATATCAGGGCTCTCTATGTCAGGCATCCTTGAGAGAGTTGTTTTTTACTCAACAAATATTCCATATTGAATGCCAAAATGAAATAGGCACTATGCTTCCTAAAAATAAAGCAAAAAGCATAAGGGCAAAACTATATTTTCCTTTCTTGCACCAACTACATTTTTCTTAAGTAGAAAGTCAAGTCAAGAAAAACAGACCATAGTTGAAAACTAGCTTTATAATGGGTCAAAGAACTGACTAAAATGATAAATTGAGGGGAAAAAAAAAAAGATGTAGCCTTTGTGATCCCGAGTGAAGCTGTTTCTAGGTGATTTTTGAACTACACTTATTAAATGAAAATCTCTGCTTGCAGCAATAAAATGATACGATCTTTGTTCCATAGGAGTTGATAATCATAAAGGTCAAAAAAAGGCAGCCCAACTCACTTTACTTATCTTCAGTACACTTTGTGGGAAATAACTGCTTCGATGGAAATTTTACCTTGACAGTGAAGCGTTTTTTCTTTGGTGGACTCCAAACTGTGCCGGTCGAATGAATGAATGCACGCAGAGGAGTTAAGGATGTCACCAGTACATATGCTTTAAGAATTACAGATAAATCTTTGGCTCTCAAGAGTGTTTCTTGTGGAGCAAGGGCTGTGGTTTGATTCCTAAAAATTACAAAACATAATTAAAGCTGCATAAGTTGGAGTGAGTATGTAAACTGTAAATTACCTCAGCACTTTGTACATCCCATCTTTCACTCCTTGGATCCCAGCCTTCAGTGTATGGGCCTCCCTAAACAAAAGCTAAAATAATACCAAAAATAAGGTCTAAAGATCTAAAAAATATGTTACATGAGTCACATCTGGTACCATCCCAACAAAAGAGGTACAAATAAAAGTGTAGGAAACCCCTGAAATCTTCCTGTTCTGCCCTTGTCTACCTTTGCTCTATCTTTTCTTCTACAAGATATTGTTTCTGAGTAGTGGACAGATCATGAAAAATATGCCAGAATACTTTCCCCAATAAGTTTATTCTACTTATAACCCACAGGTGGCGCTAATGGTAAAGGACCTGCCTCCTAATGCAGGAGACATGAGAGACGCAGGTTCGATCCCTGGGTTGGGAAGATCCCCTGGAGGAGGGCATGGCAAGCCACTCCAGTATTCTTGCCTGGAGAATCCCCATGGATAGAGGAGCCTGGCGGGCTACAGTCCATGAGGTTGGAAAGAGTTGGGCACAACTGAAGCATCTGAGCGCGCATGCATGCAATAATCTACACCACATGATCACTAAGGGTTAATTTAAGGGATGAAGTTTCAGGAAACACCTCAGTCTAAAAAAGGAAAAACAAAAAAAAACAAAACACTAGTTGAATGTTTTGTGATGAAGCAAATAGACTTTGATCATGTGTGTATGTGTGTTAGTCTCTCGGTTGTGTCCTACTCTTTGAGATTCGACTCTATGGATATAGCCTGCCAGGCTCTTCTGTCCATGCAATTCTCCAGGCAAGAATACCGGAGTGAGTTGCCGTTGCCTTCTCCAGGGGATCTATCCGACCCGGGGATCGAACCTGCGACTCCCACATTACAGGCAGATTCTTTACCATTTGAGTCACCATGGAAACCCACATCCATCATAACTGGTACCAAAATGTATGTGTGTGTGTGAATCAATCAGTCGTGTCCGACTCTTTGCGACCCCGTGGACTGTAGCCCACCAGGCTGCTCTGTCCATGGAATTCTCCAGGCAAGAATACTGGAGTGGGTTGCCATTTCCTTCTTCAACCAAAATGTATAGCTCTTTTCTCTTCTGCACCCTATTTCTGTATTCCAATTATCTAAGTTCAGGCAATGAAAAGAGAGTGCTATTTCATCTTTTGAAGTCTACATAAGCAGAAATGAGTATGACTCTTCAAATACTATCTAAAAATTATAAAATGACATGAGGCAAACTCTTTTGCACATTGGATAAGATAATTAAAATCTCTAAATTTTTTACTGTAATTTATCTACATGACAAAATCATTTCCCTGGAAGCAACTTAAGTAACTTGGTACCCTACAGTTGTTTTCTTAGAGTCCTAAAAAAATAACTAGAAAAAAATCATTCAGCCATACTCATAGACTAAGGCGTGTTATTTGAATATAAAATGGAAGTTAAAATTTTATAGTTTCACACTGTCAAGCTTTTAAATTCAATTTCCATTAATGTAACTTTCTAGATAAGAGTCCTATTTACCCAAATGCTTATTCTATGGCAAGAGAGGTTTGAATTAGTCTAGAAGAAAATAGACTGTGACATTCTTTATTAAGAAGAGATAGTTGAAAATTTATGTAACAGAACCTAAAACTTCAAACATGTAAAAACCCCTAGATGTGTCTAGTGCTTTTTTTCTTATTGGCTATCTTCTAAAATGCATGTGTGGTATAACAATTCAAGATGATGAGCTTACAGCTGTTCACGTCTCCAGTCCCCTGGTTTCCACATATGCGACTTCAGTGTTTTTAAAAGGTGACTTGAAGTCCTCAGCTTTAATTGTATACTCTGATCCAGACACACAGAAGGGCTCACCAGAAGTTGCAATTCTGGAAAGATTCAAAAGAGCAAAAGACAGTCATTTTATTGTTCCCTTTTGGAGTGGCTTTCAAAATAGTCTGCTGTGTTAACCTCCTGGGTCCAAGGGAAATAGGCAGTAAATTTTCTCTCCATTCTGAATCAAGGTTAGATCCATCAAGCATGAAGGCATGTTTAGAGAGCCCTTTGCTTAGTGGTATGTTCTCTTACCATAGACTAGTAAAACAATTGAGGTAACATTTAAATTTTCTTGCTCAGGAGGGGAAGTAGATATAATGTCTCCCTCTCCCTCCCCAGGAAGGTCTGTCTTCTGTACAGCTGAGAGATGCACTCTGGATTCAGAGAGTGGTGGTGTAGGAACTGACTTCCGTTTGCGATGAGAATACTACATAGACAGCTTGAGTTGACTTCCTGACAATGCAGTCCTTCACAAGCTAGAGTTCATCATGCTTCTTGACCTTGATAACCTCAAGAAGAGTGTTTCATTATTTTGTAGAATATTATTTGTGCTTAGTCGCTCAGTCGTGTCTGACTCTTTGAGACCTCTACAGTTCATCTGTAGCCCACCAGGCTCCTCTCCTCTGTCCATGGGATTTTCCAGACAAGAATACTGGAGTGGGTTGTCATTTCCTTCTCCAAGAATATTATTTAATGAGTTTTTTAAGTGTATAAAAGTAAAAACCAACAATGATGACTTACTTATGAACACATATTGATAGAAGGTAATTCTGTGCCCATGTCAGCATATTCAGAATTACCTTATACTTCTTAATGGTTTGGGGTGTTCCATTTAATGAATATATTTAATTTAACCATTCCCTTATTGCTGTGTATTTAGATTATTTTTGCAATGTTTTTCTTCTGCTATTTCAAAAATACTATCATGAACACTCTTAACATCTAATCTGGTGTACTTTTACAAGTTTATCTAGGGATGAATTCAAATCTACATGTGTAATTGTTGGGTCAATGGGTAAATGCATTGTAAATTTGATCAACATTACTCAACTGCCTTCTAAAAAGGTTGCCCCAATCTCACTCTCTCCAACAGTATATTAAGAGTTGTTGTTTTCTTACTGCCAGATCATAGAGATTTAGTTTCAAATTATACAATTTATCTAGCTCCCCAAATAGAATAAAGCCTTTAAATCATTCCCCCACCTTGTGCATGTTTCATCAATACTAACACAGTCTAATTTAAAATACTTCATGCTCTTAAGTAAAAGTCAGCAGAAGTCAAGTTGTTCAATATATTCCCATATCTCATTATTTAGCACAGTGTGATCTTTCTCAAAAAATGATAGCCTATTTGTAAGACTTCCTTATTAATGAAGTTCTAATATATCATAATAAAGGAAATAATCAAATTGCTTGTTTCTGGAGGTGACAAATGAAGAGCCATTAAGGTAATTTCTTTCTCTGAGCATCACAACTACAAGAGAGTTTAAGCATTAGTACAGTCCTTTACCTTTGTAGTAAGAAAACAGGTGTTCTTCCCCCCGCCCCCTCGCAACTAAATAGACATGGGTGGCTCAGTGGTAGAATTATCGCCTGCTATGCAGAAGCCCAGGGTTCGATTCCCGGCCCATGAAGCTACAGGGTCCCCTAGGGCTTCCCAGGTGGCTCAGATGGTAAAGAATCTGTCTGCAATGCAGGAGGCCTGGGTTTGATCCCTAGGTCAGGAAGTTTTCCCCCGGAGAAGGAAATGGCAACCCACTCCAGTATTCTTGCCTGGAGAATTCCATGGACAGAGAAGTCTGGTGGGTTACAGTCCGGGTCGCAAAGAGTTGGACAGGACTAAGTGACTAACACTTTCACCTTCTTTTACTTTTAATACCAGGAAGCACAGCACCAGTTTGAAGTCCAAGCAGAGGTGACTTTGAAAAACCTAAACATATTAAGTGTTTTGCCAAAGTGGGAGCTCAATGGTTTTGAAGAAGTAATCAGCAAATATGTCAAAAGAATACATGATTTCATGTCATCTTAGTTCAAGTGGAGAAGCCTAAACATGCAGTTGAAGCAATCCAATGTAGGAACTGCCAAGAATATGTCAAATTTCCAAATCAGCCCCTGAAACTGTGATTGAGTAATAAAATTGAATATTGATTAAAGTAAATTTTACCTTTTGTGATAGATATATATATATATACATATATAAATATATATATATATATGACATTCTGTTATATCATTCCAGGTTTAGAGGTTACTTTGAACAATTCTAAAACAAAAAATCAAACAAAAATCCCTGCAACTCTAATTAGACCTCCCCGACACCTAAAATTATTTCATTTCCCTTGATTACAGCTAAAAATGAAAAATGTTCCATCAATATCTTTTAAAACTGCAACTACATTTTACCAAGCTTTAATAAATAAGTGTGGAAGCTTTAAGTATCCTAAGTTCTGGTTTAACAGAGTCAGAAATTTGTTGGCAGTCACCATAACCTATAATGTTACTGTAACGTATAATGTCACCGTAACCTATGATGTTACTGCATGTGCGCCAAGTGGCTTCAGTCATGTCTGACTCTTTGTGACCCCCATGGACTGTAGCCCACCAGGCTCCTCTGTCCATGGCATTTTCCAGGCAAGAATACCAGAGTGGGTAGCCATTCTCTTCTCCAGGGGATCTTCCTGACCCAGGGATCAAACCTGGGCTTCCTGCACTGCAGGCAAATTCTTTACCATCTGAGCCACCAGGGAAACCCATAACCTTTTTGGGCATATCTGTCAAGGTCTTCTCAATAGATCAGTTCAATCCATTTATTTAAATATTCCCTTCCCCTTATCCCTTGACCGCCAAACACACAGAGGAGCCTAGAAGTCTCCTATGAACAATGTCAAAACCAGCTTCTGGGTTTGGAAGGAATCTGGGAGATGAGGTGCTATTTAGTCTTCTAAATGGCCTTGTAGTTCATTAACATGTGCTTATTTTCAGAAAGTAATTAAATACGGAGGGCTCAGTATCCATCTTTCAGGTATTCCTATCCCACTCTTCGAGGTCTCAATGGGTAGCAGATACAGATGTGAAGTATCATACGTGCTCTTATCTATTGACTGTTCTTGGCTCATCTGAGAAGAGTCCTGAAGTCATAACTTGACTGCTCACTTAGAGTAAGAAGGAACAACTTATCAGAGATGCATGAAGACTGCTCTTTTCGTACATTCTAATATCTGGTTGGCTGGGTCCTCAGTACGTGCTAACTGTTGCGCTGTTTTCTGTAAAGAAAGATTAAACTTGGGGTTTCATTTCACTTCTTACCAACCAATGATTAATGGGCTTGTGACACTGTCAAGGAGTCTTCTAGAATACAGGATGTCATTCTCCAGGAATCTTTTGAACTTCCCACATCACAGACTATAAGACTGATAGAAGTATGCAATAAATATCTGTTGTAGCAATGAACTAGTTTGGGGAGGGGATGGTGTTAAGCTAATGTGCAGTTGGAGAACAATGAGCATTTCAATGTATTAAAAAGATTTTATTTGGTTATTTATTCTTTCACTTCTATGTGGCATGTAATTACATACATCATAGGCAAAGACTAAACACTGGAAAACACTTGTACTAGCAAAGATTAGATGCCAAATTTACATTGTGTTTGATTTAATGCTTTACCCCGTGGCTAATAATGAATAGGAAAGTAGTAGTGAAAGTATAATTATATTTCCCAAGTGTTTAAATATTGTCTTGCATTTCACATTAGGAAGCTAAATTTAGCCAGTAATTTCTTACTTTGAAACTTCTAGCGAAGATAAAAGCCCTTAATTAATAATTAACGACTGGTTTTGAGATTAGAAGTGTAGATAAGTATTTCTGAATGTATTCACTGTTCTTCCTGCAGGAGGACGTTTACAAGTCTTATTCCTTAGCCTGCAAGATAGCCTCAGAACTTTCATGTACAGCAAATTTAAACAGAACAGCTGATACATGTACAAGCTAAAGTCGTAACCAGGAAATAACTCTATCAGTCAGGGCACTGGGAGAAAACAGCTGGATGACAGAGTCAAAGGAATAAGTGAAGACACTACCAGAGACTAACTAACCAAAAGAGACAGTCAACAAGGACCTCCTGTGGAGCACAGGGAATTCTGTTAATACTCACTACTCCATAATAGGGCTTCCCAAGTGGCACTAGTGGTAAAGGAAAAAAAACCTGCTTGCCAATGCAGGAGACAAAAGAAATGCGAGTTCACTCCCTGGGTTGGGAAGATCCTCTAGAGAAGGGCATGGCAACCCACTCCAGTATTCTTGCCCGGAGAATCCCATGGACAGAGTAACCTGGTAGGCTATAGTCCATGTCCAAAGAGTCAGACATGACTGAAGCAACTTAGCATGCACACACTCTATAATAATCTGTATGGGAAAAGAATCTGGCAAAGAATGAGATGTATGAGTGTGTATAGCTAAATCACTTTGCTTTTCACCGGAAACTAACACAACACCGTGAATCAACTATGCGTGCGTGTGTGCTCAGTTCTTTGAGTAATATCCTGCTCTTTGTGACCCCGTGGATGGTAGCCCGCCAAGCTCCTCTGTCTGCGGAATTCTCCAGGCAAAAATACTGGAGTGGGTTGCCATGTTCTCCTCCAGGGGATCTTTCCAATCCAGGAGTCAAACCCTTTTACATCTCCTGCATTGGCAGGCGGGTTCTTTATCACCATCACCACTCGGGAAGCCTGAATCAAGCATGCTCCAATATAAAATTAAAAAGAGAGACTATCAGAGAAAGAGTTGATAACAAAAGCAAGAGCAGAGTTGCGAGAAAACGCCAGGCAGTGAAGCTCCCAGGGCTGAACAACAGAAGCTCTTACCACCCCTAGCCCAGGAGGGAGCCGATCGCAGACCCAGGCAAAAGGCACAGCTGTGGGAGAGGACCCAGAGGAGCAAGAGCGAGGGCCACAGGGAGAAGTACCCAGGCACTTCCGAGCCAGGATCCTGCGGGGAAGCAGCCAGGGAATAAACGCTCTCCCCGTGAGCTCTGGTCTCCGCTGGCAGGGATGCTTTTTCTCTCACCACCTCGACATGGTGTTCATTAGAGTGGTGTGATTTGCTACGATCTCATCGGGAGATGAGGCACGACTGGGGCAGCTCCAGTGGGGGGCAGAGACGGGCGCGTCAAGGTGAAGGGTCTCAGGCCAAGAGGCCTCATGGCAGCAGAGCCCATGCTGAGCGCAGGAGGCCACGGAAGAGAAGGTCACCGCAGACCGCCAAGGGGACGGCTGCGCCTTGTAAGGAAGCGGCCAGTCCATCCAGTCCATAAGGCAGGGTTTCGGGACCCAGGTTTTGCTTGCTTTACCACACAAGCTGAACCCGGGCCTGAGAAGACATGGGTGAAACCCATAAAGACACCTGTTCTAAGTGGTCCAGCTCACTGTAATTTAGTCGCTAACCAATATATATTTTTTTAATTTTCAAATGATGTTGCAAATAACATTTATTTTAAAAATTCTAGTTCCTGTCTATAAATGGGTTCCTATTCATAGGTTATATGACCATGAGCTAATTCCTTAGGTTTTCTAAGTTCTGTGTCTTTATGTGAAAAATGAGAATAATAATAGTAATATTAAAAAGAAGAACCTACCTCATATGGATGCTGACAGGATTAAATACAGAATTTCCTTTAAAGTCCTTTGTAGAGCACTGGGCATATGTTAAATGTTCAAAAATCCTGTTAAATAGCTACTGGCTATAGTAGGTTAGTATAATCTTTTTCTATAGCATAGAAAACCTGTTTGCCACTTTGGAAGCTTCGAAGTGTAACTAAAATGCTATTCCTTTTGAATTCATCCAACACTAAGGGGTTCTCACCACTGCTGGCTGTCTGAAAAAGGCTAATCTATTAAATTTTCTTTTATGTGATTCTTAAACATCTGACAGTTCACATTAGCTAGTTAAGAACAAAGCAGAAGTATGCGTAATAAGCACAAATATGTAGTCTAAAATTAAACATAGCAGCTTTACTGTAGAAGGCCTATAAAGACACGTGCAACTTTTAGTGACTTTCCTCAAGTTTAGCATTGCGGTTGCCCAGTAAAGCTGTTAAAGGAGTTCTTTATTAAGGATAGGTTTCCATAGATGGGGTAAACCGAGGGCTAACCCAGTTACTACAATATTTATGTCTGTTCTTCTGTATTTTGTTCAGGAAAAGACTTTTGCAAACAACCAGTACAAGGAGTTCTTAGTCAACAGAAACAGATCTTAGTTAACAGATTTATTACACATAAATAAAACTCCCTAGACAATCCGTGACACATGGATGAAACTCCCTGGACTATTTCAGACCTACACTTGAACTTAAATGCTACAATCTGAGGATTTATGTACTTAAAACACATCAATTCCTTAACACAATTTTACTTTTATTTTAAGCAAGTGGCATTAGCTAAAGAGTACCTTTGAGAAAATGGATAAACCAAACACATAAAGGCATGATTAATACATAATTCTAGGCTGAAATCAGGCAACTCAAAATTACTGTTTTGAGACCTGACATTATTATATTATTACCTATGTGGCTTTGATACCAATAGTTGATACTCTGTAGTTTCAGCATATCTTTCCTGTGCTTGTTGCTACATAAGGGTGTCAAACCACAAATATAAATGGCATAGTAATTCAATACAGTACTTTTTGGGGGGAAAGAATAACTTCCACTTTATTTTATAGGAAATGAGATGCAATCCACATCCTGATATAAGTGGAGACACAATCTGGGCCATAAAAATGACCAGATCAATTTCATAGCGATGTACTTTAAAGGAATAGTCATTGCATAAAGTTTTCACCAACTAACCAATCAATCAATCAACTGCTTACTGAGAATTCAGTAAAGTAAATGCAAGCCATAAATGCCCTCCTTTCTGTTCTTTTTCAGCGGAAGTGTCAAAGTCATGCAATTCTACAAAAACAATTTTCCCCATGGACTGCTCTGTGTGTTGACCATGACAACATAAAAACCTTGAATTCTGCTCATTTTCCTTGGTAATAAAAGCTATGCCTAGACTACGACTTCAATTTTCTTGCCATGTGACTTCACTGCAATGACCAAATAGCATGAAAGATTGTTTTCTTACCTTATGGCAACTTAATTTGCTTTGATGCTTTTCTACATAAATTTTCCAGGGGAAAAGAAAAGGGAAGGAAATACTTTACTACCTCAGTAAGACCAAAGATGAATAATTTGGTATAAATCAGTGAGCATCATTAATAACAATTTGAAACATAACCTCCAACAAATATTAGTACCTAGAGTGCAACAAATATGATAATAGAGAAGCTGTCTAAGCCCACTCACTGTGAAAATAAGTTAATCACTTTATTAATATTAAACTTTTTCTCAGGAACATTTTCTGGAGTAAACTACAAAACTTTATTGATATTATCTACATCAGAATAAGTAGTGACTTATTAGAGGTTTGTAACAGTGATTCAAAATTCTTTTTAGGTATATTGAAGTCAATCTCAATTTAAATGCAATACACAAATACAGTGAGTCATTGTGCCTATTTTAAATGAAACCATGCATTAACATAGCTCTTCTTTAATGGCAACTTCACAGACGAACTCCATCTTCAATTTTCACCCTATATTTTTGGTATAAAAAAGTATACATGATATTTCTATCAATTTCCTTCTCTAGTCCTATAGTATTTACAAATAAACTTATTGTATGTGAACCAGCATGTATTTAAAATATCAATATTTTCATAATATCTGACTCCAAGAGTGAGACAAATAGAGAACATGCAGAGGCTAGAGGCAGTGGCCCAAATGAAATCTAATGAGGGCCAGAGGTCCCAGTGCCAGAAATAGGTCAAGAACATGGCAATACGCCAGAAAAGATTTCTGGTTATGACACTGAAAAAATATATTCCTACGGAACCATTTTGTTCTCAGGTTCTTTCCCTCCAATTAACAGGCAATATGATTGGAGTCTGTGGCTGTCGGTTTTAGCTGGGTGACACAGGGGTCCACTCTTCATAGATGAGGACACAGACAGACAAGGGTCAGAAGCCAGGCAGAACCTGATCAGAGTTCCTGAAACAGTGTCTCAGTCCCACCCTGAGCTGGGTAAGCCCATCAGCCAGATACATTTGGCCTATTTTGCATCTTTGAGGCTTCCCTGGTGGCTCAGTGGTAAAGAATCTGCCTGCAATGCAGGAGTCCTGGGTTCAATCACTGGGTCTGGAAGATTCCTTGGAGGAGGAAATGGCAACCCACTACAGTATTCTTACCTGGAGAATTCCATGGAGAGAGGAGCCTGGCAGGCTACAGGAGTCTTAGTGCAAAGCAGCCTTTGTGCAAAGGAGCCTTTGCAACCTTGCAAAGAGTCAGACACAACAGAGGAACTGAACTAGCCAACTAACTAAACCAAAGCGGGGAAGAGCCTTCATATCCAAAATGTTAAGTAACTGTTGGTCTTTAAAGATGCTAATTAGGTGATTAATTTTGAATTTTTCCCCCTAAACTCTCTACTCTGGGTAGAATTTAGGCCAGGACATTAAACTCAAATAACTATTTTCTAATATAAGAACACTCTTCATGTTTTCTCCATACATCTCTCCTCTTTTGTACTGCCAAGATGCTTTTAGCATACATGTGCATGTGTGTATTATACGTATTACCTAATTTATATATATGACATTTAATATATAACATAAATACATATTTGTATTACATAAAATATTAGTTTTATATACATATATTATTTCTCAGAGATTTAATTCACTCTAACTCAGGCTACAGAGTTTTCACATCAGCATTTTATTTCAATTAACACCACTCGTTTGCATGTTCCTGTAACAGCAATCCCAGACTGAACTTCTAGGTCTAAACTGCTACGTGTTGTTGTTGCTGTTGTTTAGTCGATAAATCACATCCAACTCTTTGCAATCCCATGGACTGTAGCCCACCAGGCTCCTCTGTCCATGGGATTTCTCAGGCAAGAATACTGGAGTGGGTTGCCATTTCCTCCTCCAGGGGATCTTCCCGACCCAGGGATCGAACCCATGTCTCCTGCATTGTAGGTGGATTCTTTACCACTGAGCCACCAGGAAAGCCCAAGCTGCTATTTATACTTTAAACAGGTGGGTAGTGGATACTAAGTCATTTATATCTTGCTATTTCTTATGAAACACACTAAATGTCTTAGGCAAAACAATTCTCTGGCACCCAATAATATCTTAGTCATTTTCAATAAATTAGGGATGGGCAGTTATTGCTTTAAAAACTTCTGTGAGCTATGGCATCACTCAGGGGTTCAAAGTCACGAAATGACAGTCATACTCTCTGCTGAAGTTTGACTATGTAGACTCAGTCAATGGAAGCTGAATCAAAAGCTTGGATTGTAAGTAGTGGAAAACATTCAAGCTCATTTTAAGTCTAAAGAACTCAAGCTATCTTTAAGTAAAGGGAAAAAGAATGAGTAACAGTGAAAAAAATATCAAAGTATAGGTTTTCTGTTCCTCTTTTCCCCTCTAAGAAAGAATGATACATGCTAATTTGGGAACCAAGTTTGTAATGTTGTTGGAAGTAATGGGAGAAAAATAAACTGATCTTTATTTATTTTTTTTTTTTTAATATTATTTTATTAGTTGGAGGCCAATCACTTTACAACATTTCAGTGGGTTTTGTCATACATTGACATGAATCAGCCATATAGTTACATGTATTCCCCATCCCGATCCCCCCTCCCACCTCCCTCCCCACCCGACTCCTCAGGGTCCTCCCAGTGCACCAGGCCCGAGCACCTGACTCATGTATCCCACCAGGGCTGGATCTTTAAATCTATATAAATGAGTCAGAAAGAGAAGAGTGAAAAAAGAGACCAACAAGGAGAGAGGATGTACAGGATGGGATTTTGGTGAGCTGATAGGGTTGCCTAGGGGAAAAAAAGAGGGTTGTAAAAGCAGAATTTGGCAGAAATTTCACTATGTGTTGAGTAAGGCTAATTCCCCTTTGGCTGCCATTTTGTCACTAGATCTCCTTCCCTCCAAAAAAAAGGTACTGAAAAATTCAAACTACGCCTGGAGGTTTATTTACAAATAAACTGTGTTATTGTTGGAGGGGGTGTTTTATTTGTTTGCTTACCACAACATAATGCTCAGCATTCTCTCAAATGTTTCTGGGCCCCCTGCCACGCCCGGGGCCAAGGTCAGGTCCTTCGGCCCAGTTAGCTGCTGGGGTGTACCACTATGAGAGAAAGGAGTGGGGCGCAGACAGGCGAGCAAAATCTGATTTAGAGGAAAAGTACATGAGGTTTCCATTATGAGAGAAGTTGAACTTAAGACTGTTCATTCAATTTCATAGCTCTAGAGTGAAAAGTGACAGAAGTTCATGGCCGCCATCACCCACCAAATGATTAGCAATTCAGGTTTTCAGCTCGCTGCCTCACAATCACTCACCCGGCCTCCAACGCGCCACTACTGGCTGATTTCTCTGAGAATGCTGCATTTATTCAGCATTTTCTTCAAGAAATCTGGCTTTTACTTACGAAATTGCTTAAACCATTCACAGTATCCATTGGTCTCAGGAGCTTCAGGTAACGTTAGGGCACATATCTCTGACTAGAAATTTTCAAAACTGGCATGAGACTCTCGGATTTGGGGTTGTTTTTTCAGTTTTGCTTCCCTCATGAGCTATATTCCATATAATTAAGGACTTTTCACCCACTAAACAGCTTAAAATGTTGTTCCAGTAGCTTACAAACATGAAAATATTCTATTAAAATCTGTCTTAAAGGTAAAATTTCTCTTAATTAAAAGAGTACACCTGGTACTTTGCTTATTTTGCTCTTGGCATAACACATGTAGATTTACCAATAAATCATGTAAGTGGAAAATTTTAAATATCACTTTGTGGGTGGTATCTTTGCTTTTTATAGCCTTCTATGAATATAGTTTAAAGTTCTCTCCCTTCAATGACACAAGCTTTTCTAAAACTGGCTGTTGAATGACCTACAGAGGACTAAGAGAAGGGATCTAGAAAAAGAAACATTACAAAATACTGAGCTGAAAAGATAAATTAGGCATAATAAGTTTACTTAACCACATAATCTCTCTTTTTCTTCTTAATTCTGTATTTAGAGAGAAAGTAAATATTCCTGCTCCTGCAGTATTTGGAACACAAGAATATAAATATAAATAGTTACAACTTTATATTTGAAGGATAATTGCAGCCATATTTCCATATTCTGTTCAAGAGAAATATTTCAGGTACAGTCATAACATTGTTAGAACTCAATGATGTTAAACTCAACCATCCCAACCCCCCAAAACTGGAAAAGACAAGACATTCACTTTTCGTTGTTGTTCTCTGAAACCATACAGTCAACGAGGGATGACAAGAATGCTATCTGGTTATTATTTATGAGCGTATTGGAGTTTTAGTGTGACAGCAATCTGAATTCAACTAGGAATTCACCATGTTTGACCCTGATTGGAAGAACCGTGGGTGAGACCTAACAGTAAGAAAACTGTCCTAAGGAAGAAAGAGTGGATGGAAGAGAAGGCCAAGGATAACAGGATGACATGAAAGAGTGGGGGCAGCATTTAGTATGTTGATCCAATATTCCATAGGCCTTACTTCCACTCCAGGTTTCATGTCAGAAGCTAAAACAATACTGAAAAAAAATGTTTTTTCAGTGAGAGTGTAATATTCCATGCAATAGAAAAAATTATAATGTAAAGAAAGATTTTGACTATTGATTTTTTTTTTTACTACAACTAAGTCAGTATAGTGTTGACTTATTCTGGCTTCTGAGAACACCAGTGAACTTCCAGCCAATGGACAAGCCAGTGACTGGTACCCGGGGCATGGCACCAATAGTTTCAGCAGCAGCCAGAGGAGAAGTAGGCACCACATGAAGCTCAGGATCCCTGACACTGGGCATGGGACAGCACAGACAATGGCAGGTGCAACAGCAGCCTCTTCCGCGTGGAACTCTAGTGGTAGAACACTTTTGGTGGGTATGACCAGTGGTATACATTGGCAACAGAGGACCACAGGGCAACAGAAGTACAGTAACTAGTGGATGTGGTATCAAGTATAAGAGGATTGAGTTCATGAGCACATAAGGTACACCCTCTGAGACAAAGGGGGCATTTGAGGCCATCACAGTGATTAAGAATGCTACTGGAATTTAATGGATGAGTGTTATAAAGGCTAGCTCTCCACCTGTCTAGGATGAGGCTGATGTTTATTTGGAATGCATTGGCAAGGTGCAGAGCCCACTGCCTGTTTGAATAATTAGATGTCCATTCTCATGGGCCAGGGCACATACCACAACATTCTGTGCAAAACAATGAATTCTCCCCCATCCCATATCACTTTTGAATGTCTTGCTGGACACCGATGTGGATGAAAAGCCTGTTGGTAATTATCTGAACCTAGATCTTGACTCCATATATAAGCCCGAGGCATTTTACCCCATTTCAATATACACTGACTTTTTCAGGAATGCAACTTCATAGTCAAGCAAAGGAACACTATACTTTGTTTTGCTTGTGGCTTTCTCAAGAGTTGTTCACCAAAAGCAATGGGATGCATGGAATCTTGGTTTCCTTACGATATTAACTGCACCAATCTGAATTTGCACCTGTCACATTCAGGGAGACTCAAAATAAAAGGGGGAGCACTTGACTATTTCATTACACTTTATGATATCATTATGCCTAAACATTTACATATTGGGCTTCCCTGATGGCTCATTGGTAAGCAATCTGCCTGCCAGTGCAGGAGACCCAAGAGAGTGTAGGTTCGATCCCTGGGTGGGGAAGATCCCCCGGAGGAGGGCATAGCAACCCACTCCAGTATTCCTGCCTGGAGAATCCCATGGATGGAGGAACCTGGGGGGCTGCAGTGCATAGGGTTGCAAAGAGTTGGACACGACTGAGGCGATTGAGCAGAGCACCAATATTTACATATTACATTACGAATTGTTATACTACAAAGCACTTTGCTTTTGGGCTTCCTAGGTGGCGCTAGTGGTAAAGAATCCGCCTGCATTGCAGGAGACAATAGTTGGATCTCTGGGTTGGGAAGATTTCCTGAAGAAGAAAATGGCAATCCTCTCCAATATTCTTGCCTGGGAAATTCCATGGACAGAGGAGCCTGGTGGGCTACAGTCCGTGGGGCCACAAAAAGTCAGACATGACTAAGCACATGAGCATTTTCCTTCCATTTGTCCATTACATTAAGGACTGTTGAAATTACGTGTATAGGTTAGTTATTATAGACACTTCCTTCTAGATCAACCAGAGATCAATAAATAAATTTGTCAAAAAAGAATGTGAGGTCAGATAGGAATGAATGAAAAGATTGTTTCAGGATGATCCAAAAGTGGCTGGAAGCAGGATTTTGAGAGAAGGGGGCTGAAGATGGTGAGTGTAGGTGGAGGCAAAGAAATATTTTTGTGACCATTTTAAGAACCTGGCTTTATTCCCAGGTTAGTGAATCCTAAAACACATGGATCTCACCAACTAGATAAGAGCACTAGTTGTTAGTACGTATCAACTAATATTTATGGAAATGATTATTAAATACTTAACATTTGTGGGTTGCTGGCTTTGTGTGAGAGGCATTGTTCCAAGTACTTTACGTGTAGGAACTCTTATGTTTTTACCAATCCCCAGAGACAAAATCATTATTGTCCCTACACTGCAGACAGAAAACTGAGGCATAGAGAAGGTAAGAAACTTGCCCAAGGACAGTGGGTTATTAAGAGGCCAAGAAGGGATTCACACTCATGCAGCCGGATTTAGTCTGCTCTTGCCACTCCCCAGCAGCAGATGCACAATCAGGTCAAAGCAATTACTTCCTCTGAAAACCATTTTCAAGAACCATTAATCCCACAGAAATCATATATCACCCACAACACATAATTTGGTTCTACTTACATTTATTAATTTCACATCCCCAGAATGGTGCTTTATAAACCCTTCTGGCATCACAACCAGTGAATTCTAAAAGCCCTCCCTTGAAGGTCAGAAGAGTAGCCTTAAAGAGCCAGGACAATTAATACTTGGTCCTTCCACATGGCCCGAGGTGGTCACTATCATTCCAGAGGCCCAGACCTCTGGTTGGTGGTACACCCACATCTGAGTTGCCCTGAACCCCAGACCTATGGCTGCGGTATGACATTTGCCACGGTAAAATTTCTAGTTTCCCTAAAAATGGCTGTGGATGGTTTGAGGAGCTGACCCTGAGTGGGCGCATCAGATAAAAGGTAACGGAAGAAAGGTAAAGAGGACCCTCAGAGGATGATATGGTTGGATGGCATCACTGACTCAACAGACATGAATGTGAGTAAACTCCCGGAGACAGTGAAAGTGGGCAGCCTGGCGTGCTGCAGTCCATGGGGTCGCCAAGAGTCGGATGCAACTTAGCGACTGAAAACAACAAAGAGGACCCTCAAGAGAGAAAGTGCCAGTGAGTGATGGGAACCTGAGCTTCTGACTCTCCCAGGGCTCTCAATTCCCATCTGTTACTGAGTTCCCAGTTAAAAGGCCAAAACAAACAAACAAAAAAGACTAAAAGAAAAACAAAACAAAAACAATTTCCCACCTGCAGCAAATTCACTTAACGTCTCCTTATATGTAAATACTATGGTAAATAAGAAATTACAAGAATGACTTTAGTGGATCAAATAATAATAATAAAGTGGTAAACAAGTTCTCTTTTCACTAGACCCAAGTATTAGGCTTTCTTAAATAGTTCCTTTCTTATTTTCTTGCATTATAAGAGATAGGCTTAAAATATAGTATCGCAGCTCAAGCTTATTACAAAAGGTAGTACATGGTAAGATATGGATCTTTGCCTTTTCAGGTGTGTATGTAGCTCAGAATTCTTGGAGCTTCCATTCCTTTATCTAAAGAAGATATGTCAGCATTTGCCCCACAGATACTTACAGAGGGTTAAAAGAGTAAGCAGAAAACATGCTTGGCAGGGCAACTAACACAGGATACATAAAGGATTAGTGTTACTACATGTTATTATTTGAAGGTAATTTATCTATAATATAGCCTTGCAGTATAAATCATGAAGACCCAGCGTATTTATAAAACAAACACAAAACTAGTACTAATCCTGTTTGATCTGTACTCAACCTCTAACTTTAGATAATACTTAAGCATAAATAGGCTTTCTTTTCATCAGAATGTCTCTAAAAAGAACAATATATATTGCTGTGACAGTTTTATGTCAATCTGAAAAGCTGAACATCTCATTCAATTTTCCTCTCCAAATCGATTCATGGATATCTTGAGTAATACAGAAATAATGCCTTACGTATTACTTTTATAGATTTACAGCACATATTCGTCTATAAAGCATTTTCATGACAACTCTGTGAAGAAAGAATGGTCAGTAAAATTGTTCCTGTCTTACAAGTCCAAAAATGAGGCACAAATGGGCTACATACTTTTTCCCAGGGTCACATTACTATAGGTCATAACTGGGTGCATTTCTTCTCATATGAAGACCACAGGATTCCTGATTTGAAGGCTGAAGGTTAGAATTCTTCTGATCTCTCACGCTAAGATTCTTACCAGTATTTAATGAGCATCTTATGAAGATTTAGAAATGGATGAGGCAAGATAGTCCTTCAAAAGACCGTCTCAGCTAATGTGGCTAAATTACCTACTTTTGTCTATTTAGGGGTAAGCTGACCCTTCCATAAGCGACACATTTTCTTCTGAAATGACCATCAACACCAGGATTGTACTGCTGCTATGATTCTCTGCATACTAAGTCGCTTCAGCTATGTCTGACTCCTTGCCACCCTGTGAACTGTAGCCTGCCAGGTTCCCCTCTCCATGGGATTCTCCAGGCAAGAATATTGGAGTGGGTTGCCATGCCCTTCTCCAGGTGATCTTCCTGACCCAGGGATGGAACCTATATCTCTTGGGTCTCCTGGATTGGCAGGCGGGTTCTTCACCACTAGCACCACCTTATGACTCTATGGTATCATCAATTAAAATGCCTCAGAAGGAAAGAGAAAGTTCCATATTTTGTCGTTAGACGGTGCTAACAGAAGTTTAAAAAAAATAGTTCCCAAAGTGAGAAGCAGTGAATCACAGGATTTGAATGGGGCTTACCATAAAATAAGAGTCTGTGCATCTCTCCCAGACAGGAGCACACCCAACCCATCATCAAAGAATAAAGCATATTCCCAAACGATCCCATTCATTCAGTTAATTATACTTCTGCCAAGATATGTATCTTTGCTAATCACAACTTCAACTGCAAATGAAGGATTCTAAGATTCTATTTAGGGAAATAAATGTATTTCACTTTGTTTGTAGTTTGCAGAAACTCTTATTTTGGATTTTTATCAATATATATTTCAGTGGGGTCTGTCAGACTGGAAGACATTAAATGCCCATTAAAATGTATCAGTCCTAATACACTATATTATTAATTATTATGATTACAATAAGAAGTTCAATAGACTAGCCATTAGAGCATCATCCTCCCATGAATAATGTGTTATAGAACATACACTTTATGAAGCTGTGTGCCTTAAAGCTAATGTATCACTTTAGTGGGTTTTCATTTTCTAATGATGATATCTTACAAGTCAAAAATCAGTTCCCAGTTCCGAAGTTCCATGAAAATGAGCAAGCCATGAGTACTGCAAATCTACTAACATTGTTTTTCTTTCATAATACTTGCAATTTTGTTGTTGTTCAACATCTACCTCTCCCACCAGAAGAAGACTAGGTAAGAGATTCAACATACTCTATCCTCCAACACCAAAATCTGTGTGTGTGTGTGTGTGTGTGTGTGTGTGTGTGTGTGTGTGTATCTGTCTCTGTATATATACCCAGGAAGAAATGAGTCAAAATTATAGAACAGTTCTCTTTTACTTATTTAGTTTAATCACAAAGCAAGGCAAGTGTATAAGTTTCAGGATTTCACCACTTGAGCAGCTAAATCCTAGAACTTGATTTCACTCTGCACTCTTCTTAATCTAACTCTTGTAACCTCCAAATAGTGTAACCCCTGATGGCTTAAAATAAAGGGTTTTACCATTCCCGTAAGAAGTTTTTTCCATCTATTTTGAAGCAAGTTATGTTCTGGGGCCTGCTGCAGTCCATGGGGTTGCAAAGAGTTGGTCATGGCTGAGTGACTGAACTGACTGACTGAAGTTTTGGGGGGAGGTTTCTCATCAGGATTTCAGTTTCACTGCTATCATTTCTGTCACAAATGAAGAAGGAAACAGACAGAACAGGCTCCATCTTGAAAGCAGGACTCCATCTTGGGCCAGACTGTGGACTTGGAGCTAGATGCCCAGTATCTATGGAAACAACATACCAACTGGAAAACCAGGCCCCCAGAAGGAAGAGCCCCAGGGCTCATACCTAGACTCCCTGTTGTCTAAAAGAATAACCTAATTATCTGTGTAACCGAATAGAATCATACATTCTATTATGCTTGTTGGAGTATGACCACAGGCCTATTGATAATTGTCCACTGTTAACTACCTAGACTTAAGGCATATGAATCACGGGTTAACTTTGGATGTATCTTTTCCTTTGTTCAGACTAGTTTCAGGGAATTTGGGGAGGTGGGTTTGGGCACGTACACTTAGGGTATATAAGGTTTTCAGAACACCTGGTCAGGGTCCTTGGCTAAGAGGAGACTCTGCCTTGGGCCCGCGGGTGTAATAAACTGTACTCCGCTATCTGCATTGTCCTTCTGAGTGAGTCTGTTTCCCAGAACGCGTGGCTACAACATTTGTTGCATTGGCTGGGAAACTCCTTACTTTGAGGAGACAAGTCCCACTTGGGACTACTCTGAGGCCTTGTGGCTCAAATCTTCTAGAAGGGGGAAGGCACCTCGCCCTTCTGGAAGGATTCTGCTTCTCAATGCCCAGACCTTTCACATTAGCAGGTAGTGGACGGCAGCAGGGGAACTGAGCACTCAGGAGAGGAGGAACCCACCCGGTAGGGTGGAAGAGGGGACCTGATCACCCCCCTGGGAGGGACTAGAAGGGGCACGGACCCACAGGAGCCTGGAATAGGCAGGTGGCAACGATTGCTAGGTACACAGGTTGGCAAGCGTTTTAGGGCTTAGGAAGGAAATTTGTGAAGGTCATTTAGGAGGTGGGGTCCACGCCGTCTTGGGGTAAATTATTACCAAGCAATTGCCAGGGGATTGTTAGGAGAAACATGGTTTTTGTGTGCTCGTATTCTGCCCTCCTCTAGGAGGTGTCCCGTCTGCTATGAAATTCTTGACCCCCTCGGAATTGTCAGGCTAGGAGGGGGATACATAAGTAAGTACGTATTGGCTTTTCTGGAGATGGCCTGGGACGTGCGATATTTAACCCATCTGTATTTTCATCCACACCTGGTCAAGCCCACCAAGGCAGAATGGACTTTAAAAGTTAAGGGAGAAACAGTCTTGGACCACGTCGTGTTCTGGTTCGGCTGTGCTGACTGGCACGTGAAGACACGCTGATACCCCTTCTCCCTCTAGGATCTGGCAGGTAAGGCTCTTCTCACCCCAATTAGGCAGGAGGCATGGAGAAGGAAATGGCAACCCACTCCAGTGTTCTTGCCTGGAGAATCCCATGGACGGAGGAGCCTGGTGGGCTACAGTCCACGGAGTCGCAAAGAGTCTGATACGACTGAGCGACTTCACTTTCACTTTCACTTTCACTTTCAACCCTCAGCTGAGAAGACTTTCAGCTCTTGTATTTGCTATTGATTGTTTTCTTGAGTTCTCAAAGACCTGTGACCATATTTTTTTTTTAAGTTGCCTGTTTTCTAATTGCAGCACTTTACATACTGTTGTCTAATAATATGTGGTATTTAGAATGCCTTCTTAATTATTTTGAGCAGCCAGTGCCTGTATTTTCTTAGCACCTCCTTGGTTTTCTTACATGAACTCATCTGACAGGGAAATGCAGCTTTTTTGTTTGTCCTCTCTGCATACTGGACCGTCTGAGTCAGTGTTCTAACTAATCCCTGATGGTCTCTGAGCTACTGTTCTACCAGACTCAGTAGTTATGTGCTTCAGGAATTTTTCGGTAGATTTGGTCCTATTAGGAGACTCTTGGTGTCACCTTTGTTACCTTAAAAGCTGGTCCCTTTGCAGAGGCTCTTAATTTTTTGAAAACTTGATGCTATTTCAGCTGAAAAAATTGGCAAGGCTATTTAAAAAATTGAGGGAAGCCATTTAAGAAATTGAAAAGTAATCACAAACAACATTGGGTAGTTGTGACTATCAGTTCTGTATCAGTTGAATTTTTGTGCTCTTTTCCCTGTGAACATGGTAGTTCTATTTTTCTCCAATAAAACTTTCTATTTAACCAAAAAAAAAAAAAAAAAGGAAAGAGGCAGAATGGCAATTTAAGTGTCATTGAGTGGAAATATCAGAAGTACATAAGGTACTGAGAACTTCGTAGACAGAACGAAAAGGAAAAGTAGAAGAAGGTCTGAGAAGGTCAGCAAGATGGAGGGAAGTGAATCTAAGGCAACTGTATTGGAGTGCATGATTAAAAATTTAAAGAAGGAATTTGGAGGAGACTGTGAGGTGAAGATGAAACCTAACCGCCTCCACATACTCTGTGAGGTCAAACGGCCCCCTATGGGAGCAGGATGGCCACCAGAGAACACCATGAACTTAAAAATAGTGGAAGCAATCTCTACAGGGGTCACAGGAGAGCCAGGACACCTGGATCAATATCCAAACATTGACTCATGGCTAGGGTTAGCTCAAGACCCTCCTACCTGGACAAGGTTCTGTATCCAGAAGGGAAAGGGAAAAACATTAATGACACAAAAACTGACTGATGATAAAAAAGGAAATTCTACAGGATTTGGACGGGGATGACCTGACCCCTCCCCCATACTGGATAATGATGCGCCTGCCTCCCAGGGCTCCACCAGGACCGGAGGCCGCCTTAATGCCCCATCCAGGGCCAGGTGAAGTTCCTGCAGCAGCCGCTGCTCTTCCACCAGCTCTCCTGGAGTTCATAGAGCCGCCGTTTCAGCAGGCTCCAATCCCAGCAATGGAGACCTCTGGTCAACGCCCCAGAATTCCACCTCAGCTGGACCTCCTAGATTGTATCCACCTCTCCCGGTGAGTACTGATGGGAAGGGGAAGAAAACACAGCAATTAGACAGAGGAACAGGCTCTGCCAAGGAACAGGGGGAAAGAGCCCCACTACAGATGCCCCTCAGAGAGCTACAGCAGCCTCCAGGTCAGGACGCGTGGGGCACCACCATCAGCCCCTGTAGCCTGTTACTACCAGCCATTTTCCTCTACGAATACATTAAACTGGCAGAGACACGCTCCACCGTACTCGGGGGAGCCAAAGGCCATAATTAGGCCAATGGAGACTATTGTTCGAACCCACCACCCTACATGGGGTGACATAATCCAACTACTAGTCTCCCTTTTCAGCACTGATGAAGGACACAGGATCCTAACTGAGGCCAGAAAATGGTTCAGAGAAATGGCACCTGAGGGCACTGCAAACCCGCGGCGTGGGCAGAACTAGCCACCCCCGATGAGGGGCCCGACTGGGGCTGTGACACAGAGGAAGGGAGGGCCACCTGGAGAGAGATCGGGTGACTATTTTACTAGGTCTCAAGAGGGGGCCCGAAAAGCTATGAGTATCGCAAAACCCTCCAAAGTGATTCAAAGGGAAAGCGAATCCCCCTGAGGTCTGGGAAAGACTGTTCGAGGCCTGTAGACTTTATATGCCAATAACCCAGCCAGAGGCGGCTGGGCCTCAGATGGTGATAAATGCAGCCCTTTTGTCTCTAGCCTACCCTGAAAATGTCAGATGGGGGGACACCAAGTGACTCATGAATTTTTATACATCCCCGAATGCCCAGTACCTTTGTTAGGAAGAGACTTGCTGTCTAAACTGGGGGCCCAAGTGACCTTTTCCCCCACTAAAGACCCACTGTCCCAGTGGGCTCAAACACCTATTTACCCTTCCTCTCAGTAACCCCTCAAGATGAATGGAGGTTGCACAATCTCCCGGCAAGAAAACAGGATGGGCTAAACCGTCAAGAGAGAGAGTTAACTCAACAATTCCCTGAGGTCTGGGCGGAAGACCACTTGCAAAACAAATCCTAGGCTTGCAAAACAAATCCCACTGGTAACAGGACTCAAACCCGGTACAATTATGTCAGCACCCACCTTGGACCTGCCAGACCTTGCTAAGCCATTTACTCTTTATGTGACCGAAAAGGACAAGGGTGGCTACGGGAGTACTGTCCCAGATTACGGGGACATGGGACAGACCAGTGGCTTATCTCAAATTAGCTGGACAGTGTTGCCACTGGGTGGCTGGGATGCTTACAGACAGTTGCTGCAGTTGCCTTACTGGTCCGGGAGGCAACCAAGCTGACTTTGGGCCAAGATTTGTTCATAAAAGTCCCGCATGAGGTCAACACTCGACTGCGAGGGGACCCCCGTAAATGGCTGTCAAAATCCCGGATTACTCAATACCAGGGACTGTTATGTGAGAACCTCCATGTTACTACTGAGCCTTCTCAGGCCCTGAATCTGGCCGCTCTCTTTCTTGTGGGACAAGGTGGGCCCTCACATGATTGCAAAGAAATATGCCAGCAGACCTGACCTGAGAGACCAGCTAATCCCGGACCCAGATTTGGTCCTGTACACCAATGGCACCAGCCTGGTGAAACAAGGACAATGACTGTCGGGATACGCAGTAGTCATGGAAGAAGCCATCGTTGAGGCTAGCTCTCTGCCCTCACACTGGTCCACTCAACGGGCCGAACTATATGTTCTAATCCAGGCCCTCCAGCTGTCAGATGTAAGAAGACAAATATTTGCACAGACTCTAGGTGTGCTTCTGCCACACTACAGGGCTCTGTATGAGGAGAGAGGCCATTGACAGCTACTGAAAAAGATATTGAAAATAAGGAAGAACTTAGACCCTATTAGATGCTGCCTGGGAACCAGAAAGGGTTGCAGTCATACACTGCTGAGGACGTCAAAAAGTGGATATCCCCCAGGCTCAGGGAACAGACTGGCAGATAAGACCGCTAAACAAGCAGCTGAGGGCTTGGGGGTGACAAGTGAAGCCCCTATTAAAGCTCTTATATTCGCAGAGCTACCTGAGCTAACGCTGGACTCCCCCAAATACACTGAAGCTCAAAAGCAACTAGCCAAAGCAGAAGGGGGCCATCAAGACTGAAAAGAGATGGTGGGAATCGCCAAGTGGCTAATTATTGGTACAGGAGGAGCTGGCACCCACTCTGGTAAGCCAAACACACCAAGCGACCCATCTAGGCCATGATAAACTGGAAGAGCTAACTTGAAAATATTTCTTGGTTCCCTGCCTCTCTTCCCTAGGCAGGACAAAATCTCAGAACTGCACTGCCTGCTCACAGGTCAAAGCTGCCTCTCGGCACAGACAGAAGCCTCCAGGGATTCAGCTGAAAGGCTGCCCTTGGAACACCTGGAAGTGGACTTCACTGAAATGAAACCTCGCCGA
Source organism: Muntiacus reevesi (assembly GCF_963930625.1). Taxonomy (NCBI): domain Eukaryota; kingdom Metazoa; phylum Chordata; class Mammalia; order Artiodactyla; family Cervidae; genus Muntiacus; species Muntiacus reevesi. The sequence goes on along the minus strand of NC_089254.1, from coordinate 81,057,527 downwards.
CACTACCATCACCTGCTGGCCATAGTATGTACGTTCTCGGGATGGGTAGAAGATTTTCCTACCTGGACTGAAAGAGCATCAAAAGTAGCCCGGTGCCTGCTTAGGGAGATAGTTCCCAGATTTGGATTTCCCACCAGCATTGGATTGGACAATAACCCGGCTTTCGTAGCTGATTTAGTATAACAAGTAAGCAAAACTTTAAGCATCAAGTGGAAATTACATACAGCATATAGGCCCTGGAGTTCTGGGATGGTGGAAGGAACCAACCGAACACTTAAAGAGACGCTCTCCAAGTGGATCTTAGGGACTGACTGTTCCTGGGCGGGCTTGTTTCTGACGGCTCTGCTCAGACTCAGGATGGCCCCACGGTCCCATGGCTCTTCTCCGCACAAAATTGTGTATGGGGCGTCCCCTCCCATAATACAACAGGTGTCAACAAATTTGCCTCAGGTAAGGGGAGATGAGACTTCACAGCAGATGGAACTGGGTAAGGTAATAAATCAGGTGACTAAGTTTGTACAAGAAAGGTCCGTATACTGTTGTTCTAACCAGCCAGACTGCAGAGAAAGTTGCAGGTGTCACTTCTGGGATCCACCACATGAGGGTGGACAGAGCATACCACGCAGACCTGGAGGACGCCGAGAGGACTGCACAGAGTGACCCCACTGATCCCCGTGAAACCAAGATCATCTTAAAGATGAAAAAGAGATGAAGCTCTACAATCAACTGTTGCTACAAGGACTTGCTGGTATCATCCTGAGGCTGACCATAGTTTCAGTACAAAGAGGGACCTGTGCTATAATTAAAGTTGAAAGTTGAACATTGTGTATATATTCCTGATTTATCTGGCTATATATCAGCCACCCTAGATGACATGAAAGTTCAGGTAAAAGTTACGTCTGATGATAAACTTCCTTTTGGACTTCAGTCCTATCTTGGGTGAAGGGTGATTGGTGGAAAACTATATTTACCATTGTTATAGTTGCCTTGATAGTTCTGTTTTGTGGACCCTTTATTTTACAATGTATTATGAACTTTGTAACCCAAAGGTTGATGCTGTTCTCCCAAATTGGAGGTTGGAGAGTCAGGTGCAATATATCCCTATGAATGTTGCTCATACTATGAGTTAAGAGCATCAAAAGGGAGGAATGAAGGAGGAAACAGACAGAAGAGGCTCCATCTTGAAAGCAGGACTCCATCTTGGGCCGGACTGTGGACTTTGAGCTAGATGCCCAGTATCTATGGAAACAACATACCAACTGGAAAACCAGGCCCCCCGGAAGGAAGAGCCCCAGGGCTCATACCTAAACTCCCTGTTGCCTAAAAGAATACCCTAATCATCTGTGTAACCGAATAGAATCATACATTCTATTATGCTTATTGGGGTATGACCACAGGCCTATTGATAATTGTCCACTGTTAACTACCTAGGCCTAAGGCATATGAATCATGGTTAACTTTGGTTGTATCTTTCTTTTCCTTTGTTCAGACTAGTTTCAGGGAATTTGGGGAGGTGGGTTTGGGCACGTACACTTAGGGTATATAAGGTTTTCAGAAAACCTGGTCAGGGTCCTTGGCTAAGAGGAGACTCTGCCTTGGGCCCGCCGGTATAATAAACTGCACTCCGCTATCTGCATTGTCCTTCTGAGTGAGTTTGTTTCCCGGAACGCATGGCTACAACTCAAACACAGTGGATCAGGAAGAAGTGACATAGGGAATATTACACTCACTGCTTGGGTGATGTGTTTGCTGAGGAAAAAGCAAACAAACATGGTAGAGTTTATTTTAGAGGACAATATATTGAGTCATGGAATGTGTCTACACATAGCGAGAAATAAACTATTGATTAATAGTTGCAGGCTGGGCAAACAGGATAAACAAATCCCTGAAGTACAAGCAGAGCTTACTGAGTTTTTATTATGTAATGCAAAGGAACCCAGTTTTGTTGTTTAAAGCTGTTCATGCTTTAACAAGTTATTCAGATGCAATGCTACTCTCCTATGTTTAGCATAGAAATAAGTAAATAAGTAAACGGGGACTTGCTGGAAAGATCTGAATGGCAAAAGTGAGGATCTCTCTTATCACCTCTTCTTTTATGATCTGTAGAAATCAGACTTAATCATCAGAATCGTACACATTGTTGAAAGTGGGCTATGCAGGCTTGCTCCTCATGTGTCCTAGTGTCTGGTACAAGATAACAAACTCTCCAAGTGAAATAAATCAATATACCTTCATGATGGCAGGAGGTACACAAGTCATGCACCAGAAATGTAAACTTCACAAAGTCAGTTCAGGTTTAAAAGGTCAGGGCCATTGAACCAAAAGAGCAGAGGGATTAATCAGCTCCCTCAGCTCATGGATCTCCGACACAGCCTCAGAGATATCAAGGACCTGCCAAACGTTTACTGGAAAATGGACATGTTGTCCCTTTCACAGTGGTCTGATGCCAAAAGCACAAAGTATAACTCCATGCACAACACCAGAGCAAGAAGCACCTTGGGTCAGTGAGTTTGGTCTAGCTTCTTTCAAAAGCTCAATACACTGACCCTCACACCCTAGTGCTACCAGCCTCCACCGACCCTCTCTTCTGTCTTGCCCGTGGCCAGGTGTGAAGCACTTCACAGTATGTATCCCAGACACATTGACAAGCCTGCATCTTAGTTTATGAGATATGCCAAATGGAAGAAAGATTTATGTAGTTTACAACTAACAGGCTATAATAAGCAGCAAATATTTTTTCCCATTTTCAAGGAAATGAAGCAAGGCGATGCTATCGCTTTCTCAAAATCTCCATTTGATTCTGTCTGTGATTAGTTCATTTAGAGATTTATGGCTCACAGGCAGAATGATCAATTTTATGGATAGGTCAGACTCAGGAAATGATCACTTCATTCACAAGATTCAACAGTTTCCATGAAATTCTGGCTGGTCTGCAATGGAGTCTAAAATTCTTATCCATAAAATTATTATTTGGAGTTGAAGTATATACAATTTTTTTAAAGGTATACTTGAAAGAGAAAAGTATAGCTGAATGAACTAATTTCTCATATTAGCTAGTTCTGGAGAGCAGAGAAAGGTCTGAGGACTAGGGTTCAAGGCAGAAAGTAAGAAAGAGAAGGCAACATGGATATTCTCTTACTTTAAAATGAATCAGGGAGGAGCCAAGATGGCGGAGGAGTAGGACGGGGAGACCACTTTCTCTCCTACAAATTTATCAAAAGAAAAACTGAACGCAGAGCAAACTTCACAAAACAACTTCTGATCGCTAGCTGAGGTCATCAGGCGCCCAGAAAAGCAGCCCATTGTCTTCGAAAGGAGGTAGGACAAAATAAAAAAGATAAAAAGTGAGAAAAAAGAGCTAAGGATGGAGATCCGTCCCGGGAAGGGTCTTAATAGAGGACGTTTCCAGACACCGGGAAACCCTCGCACTGGCGGGCCTGGGGGAAGTGTTTGAATCTCGGAGGGCAACCTGACTGGGAGGGGAACAATAAATATAACCCACAGATTAGAGCCTAAAAGCAACTCCCAGCAGAAAAGTACCCCAGACGCCCGCATCCGCCACCAGCAAGTGGGGGCGGAACGGAGAGGAGCGGGCGGCATTGCTTGGGGCAGGGTCCGGGCCTGAGAGCCCTGAGGACAATTGGAGGGAGCTTTTGTGAGTTGCCAACTTGAACTGTGGGAGAGCAAAAGAGAGAGAGAAAATTAACCGGCCAGAACACACTGCCGGCCGTTCGCAGAACAAAGGGACCAAGATTCTGGATGGTCGACATCCGCCAGGAGGGTCGCGGCGGGACACAGGGTGTAGGCACCCGACCGGCGCAGGCGGGGACTGGGGCTGGGGACGCGGAGGGCAGAAGGTGCACGCACCCGGGGAGACTGTGCCCATCAAGCGTCAAGCCCCTGGCTGCCTGGACCGCTCTGATGGGGAAGGCACAAAGAGGAGGCGCAGCTTTTTTTTTTTTTTTTAATTTTTCAGTGGGTTTTGTCATACATTGATATAAATCAGCTATGAATCAGCCATACACACCATGGAATATTACTCAGCTGTTAAAAAGAATTGATTTGAATCAGTTCTAATGAGATGGATGAAACTGGAGCCCATTATACAGAGTGAAGTAAGCCAGAAAGATAAAGACCAATACAGTATACTAACGCATATATATGGAATTTAGAAAGATGGTAACGATAACCCTATATGCAAAACAGAAAAAGAGACACAGAAGTACAGAACAGACTTTTGAACTCTGTGGGAGAAGGTGAGGGTGGGATGTTTCGAAAGAACAGCATGTATATTATCTATGGGGGGATCAGGCGCAGCTTTTTGTTCCGCGCTTCTGTGGAACACCCGAGGGCTGGAACCGCACGCAGCGCAGGGCGCGCTCCATATAGAGCAGCCGGGAGCCTGAGCAGCGCAGACGGAGAAAGCAGCGCCAGCCCCTCCCCGCAGCGCCAGCCTCTCCGCAGAGCAACAGAACTAGCAACCTGAATAAGTGTCCAACTCCGCCCACCTGTGTCAGGACGGAAATTAGGCACTGCAGAGACCGGCAAACAGAAGCCAAATAAACAAGGGGAACCACTTCAGAAGGGACCGGTGCAACAGATTAAAATCCCTGTAGAAAACACCGACTACACCGGAAGGGGCCTGTAGATATCGAGAAGTGTAAGCTGGAACGAGGAGTTATCTGAAACTGAGCCGAACCTACACTGACCACAACAGCTCCAGAGAAATTCCTAGACATATTTTTACTTTTTAAGTAAGGAGAAAAAAAAATTTTTTTAATTTTTTCTTTTTTCTTTTTTCTCTTTTATTTTCCTTTAAAATTCCCTATTACTCCCCATTACTCCTTAGCTTTCATTTTCATAGATTTTTACGATTTTTTTAATTAGAAAAAAATTTTTTTTCTCTTTCTTTTCTTTCTTCTTTTTTTTTCCTTTTTCTCTTCTATTTTCTATTTTTCTTTTTCTCTTATTTCTTTTAATGTCCTCTAGTACTCCTCTACTACTTCTTAATTTTCATTTTCAATACACTATAACCTTACCCAAAAAAAAAAAAAAAAAAAGAAAAAGAAGAGAAGCCCTATTTTTAAACTGAACTTCATATATATTTCTAAAATTTTTTGTGTGTGTTTTGGTTTTTGTTTTTAATATAGTATTTTGAAGAGTCTAACCTCTACTCTAGATTTTTAATTTTTATTTTTCAGTATATGATATAAATTGTGAACATTTAAGAATCCAATATTCAGTTTCCATTTTTATTCAGGAGTGTGTTGATTATTCTCTCCCAATCTTGACTCTCTGTTTTCTACCTCAGAACACCTCTATTTCCTCCTTTCCCCTTCTCTTCCCAGTCCAATTCTGTGAATCTTTGTGGGTGGCTGGGCTATGGAGAACACTCTGGGAACAGACAACTGCATAGATCTGTCTCTCTTCTCTTGAGTCCCCCTTTTTCTCCTCCTGCTCATCTCTATCTCCCTCCTCCCTCTCCTCTTCTTCATGTAACTCTGTGAACCTCTCTGGGAGTCCCTAACGGGGGAGAATCTTTTCACCATTAACCTAGAGGTTTTATTATCAGTGCTGTATAGTTGGAGAAGTCCTGAGACTACAGGAAGAATAAAACTGAAATCCAGAGGCAGGAGACTTAAGCCCAAAACCTGAGAACACCAGAAAACTCCTGACTACATGGAACTTTAAGCAATAAGAGACCGTCCAAAAGCCTCCATACCTACACTGAAACCAACCACCACCCAAGAGCCAATAAGTTTTAGAGCAAGACATACCACGCAAATTCTCCAGCAACGCAGGAACATAGCCCTGAACATCAACATACAGGCTGCCCAAGGTCACACCTAACACATAGACCCATCTCAAAACTCATTACTTGGCACTCCATTGCTCTCCAAAGAGATGAAATCAAGCTCCATGCACCAGAACACCGACGCAAGCTTCCCTAACCAGGAAACCTTGACTAGCCAAACGTCTAACTCCACCCATTGGGTAAAACCTCCACAATAAAAAGGAACCACAGACCTCCAGAATACAGAAAGCCCATTGCAGACACAGCAATCTAAACAAGATGAAAAGGCAGAGAAATACCCAACAGGTAAAGGAATATGAAAAGTGCCCACCAAGTCAAACAAAAGAGGAGGAGATAGGGAATCTACCTGAAAAAGAATTTAGAATAATGATAATAAAAATGATCCAAAATCTTGAAAACAAAATGGAGTTACAGATAAATAGCCTGGAGACAAAGATTGAAAAGATGCAAGAAATGTTTAATAAAGACCTAGAAGAAATAAAAAAGAGTCAATTAAAAATGAATAATGCAATGAATGATATCAAAAACACTTTGGAGGGAACCAAGAGTAGAATAACGGAGACAGAAGATAGGATAAGTGAGGTAGAAGATAAAATGGTGGAAATAAATGAAGCAGAGAGGAAAAAAGAAAAAAGGATCAAAATAAATGAGGACAACCTCAGGGACCTCTGGGACAAGGTGAAACGCCCCAACATTCGAATCATAGGAGTCCCAGAAGAAGAAGACAAAAAGAAAGGCCATGAGAAAATACTCGAGGAGATAATAGCTGAAAACTTCCATAAAATGGGGAAGGAAATAGCCACCCAAGTCCAAGAAACCCAGAGAATCCCAAACAGGATAAACCCAAGGCGAAACACCCCAAGACACATATTAATCAAATTAACAAAGATCAAACACAAAGAACAAATACTAAAAGCAACAAGGGAGAAACAACAAATAACACACAAAGGGATTCCCATAAGGATAACAGCTGATCTATCAATAGAAATCTTCCAGGCCAGAAGGGAATGGCAGGACATACTGAAAGTAATGAAAGAGAATAACCTACAACCTAGATTACTGTACCCAGCAAGGATCTCATTCAGATATGAAGGAGAATTCAAAAGCTTTACAGACAAGCAAAAGCTGAGAGAATTCAGCACCACCAAACCAGCTCTTCAACAAATGCTAAAGGATCTTCTCTAGACAGGAAATGCAGAAAGGTTGTATAAATGTGAACCCAAAACAACAAAGTAAATGGCAACGGGACCACACCTATCAATAATTACCTTAAATGTAAATGGGTTGAATGCCCCAACCAAAAGACAAAGATTGGCTGAATGGATACAAAAACAAGACCCCTATATATGCTGTCTACAAGAGACCCACCTCAAAACAAGAGACACATACAGACTAAAAGTGAAGGGCTGGAAAAAAATATTTCACGCAAACAGAGACCAAAAGAAAGCAGGAGTCGCAATACTCATATCAGATAAAATAGACTTTCAAATAAAGGATGTGAAAAGAGATAAAGAAGGACACTACATAATGATCAAAGGATCAATCCAAGAAGAAGATATAACAATTATAAATATATATGCACCCAACATAGGAGCACTGCAATATGTACAGCAAACGCTAATGAGTATGAAAGAGGAAATTAATAGTAACACAATAATAGTGGAAGACTTTACTACCCCACTCACAACTATGGATAGATCAACTAAACAGAAAATTAACAAGGAAACACAAACCTTAAATGACACAATGGACCAGCTAGACCTAATTGATATCTATAGGACATTTCACCCCAAAACAATCAACTTCACCTTTTTCCTCAAGTGCACAGGGAACCTTCTCCAGAATAGATCACATCCTGGGCCATAAATCTTGTCTTGGAAAATTCAAAAAAATTGAAATCTTTCCAGTCATCTTTTCTGACCACAGTGCAGTAAGATTAGACCTCAATTACAGGGAAAAAAACATTAAAAATTCAAACATATGGAGGCTAAATAACACGCTTCTGAATAACCAACAGATCGTAGAAGAAATCAAAAAAGAAATCAAAATATGTATAGAAATGAATGAAAATGAAAACACAACAACCCAAAACCTATGGGACACTGTAAAAGCAGTGCTAAGGGGAAGGTTCATAGCATTACAGGCTTACATCAAGAAACAAGAAAAAAGCCAAATAAATAACATAACTCTACACCTAAAGCAATTAGAGAAGGAAGAAATGAAGAACCCCAGGGTTAGCAGAAGGAAAGAAATCTTAAAAATTAGGGCAGAAATAAATGCAAAAGAAACTAAAGAGACCATAGCAAAAATCAACAAAGCTAAAAGCTGGTTTTTTGAAAAAATAAAAAAAATTGACAAACCATTAGCAAGACTCATTAAGAAACAAAGAGAGAAGAACCAAATTAACAAAATAAGAAATGAAAAGGGTGAGATCACAACAGACAACACTGAAATCCAAAGGATCATAAGAGACTACTACCAGCAGCTCTATGCCAATAAAATGGACAACTTGGATGAAATGGACAAATTCTTAGAAAAGTATAACTTTCCAAAACTGAACCAGGAAGAAACAGAAGATCTTAACAGACCCATCACAAGCAAGGAAATCGAAACTGTAATCAAAAATCTTCCAGCAAACAAAAGCCCAGGACCAGATGGCTTCACAGCTGAATTCTACCAAAAATTTAGAGAAGAGCTAACACCTATCTTACTCAAACTCTTCGAGAAAATTGCAGATGAAGGTAAACTTCCAAACTCATTCTATGAGGCTACCATCACCCTAATTCCAAAACCAGACAAAGATGCCACAAAAAAAGAAAACTACAGGCCAGTATCACTGATGAACATAGATGCAAAAATCCATAACAAAATTCTAGCAAACAGAATCCAACAACATATTAAAAAAATCATACACCATGACCAAGTGGGCTTTATCCCAGGAATGCAAGGATTCTTTAATATCCACAAGTCAATCAATGTAATACACCACATTAACAAATTGGAAGATAAAAACCATATGATTATCTCAATAGATGCAGAGAAAGCCTTTGACAAAATTCAACACTCATTTATGATTAAAACTCTCCAGAAAGCAGGAATAGAAGGAACATACCTCAACATAATAAAAGCTATATATGACAAACCCACAGCAAGCATCACCCTCAAAGTGAAAAATTGAAAGCATTTCCCCTGAAATCAGGAACAAGACAAGGGTGCCCACTCTCACCACTATATTCAACATAGTGTTGGAAGTTTTGGCCACAGCAATCAGAGCAGAAAAAGAAGTAAAAGGAATCCAGATAGGAAAAGAAGAAGTGAAACTCTCACTGTTTGCAGATGACATGATCCTCTACATAGAAAACCCTAAAGACTCTTCCAGAAAATTACTAGAGCTAATCAATGAATATAGTAAAGTTGCAGGATATAAAATTAACACACAGAAATCCCTTGCATTCCTATATACTAACAATGAAAAAACGGAAAGAGAAATTAAGGAAACAATACCATTCACCATTGCAACAAAAAGAATAAAATACTTAGGAGTATATCTACCTAAAGAAACAAAAGACCTATACATAGAAAATTATAAAACACTGATGAAAGAAATCAAAGAGGACAGAAACAGATGGAGAAACATACCGTGTTCATGGATTGGAAGAATCAATATTGTCAAAATGGCTATTCTACCCAAAGCAATCTATAGATTCAATGCAATCCCTATCAAGCTACCAACGGTATTTTTCACAGAACTAGAACAAATAATTTCACAATTTGTATGGAAATACAAAAAACCTCGAATAGCCAAAGTAATCTTGAGAAAGAAGAATGGAACTGGAGGAATCAACCTGCCTGACTTCAGACTCTACTACAAAGCCACAGTCATCAAGACAGTATGGTACTGGCACAAAGACAGAAATACAGATCAATGGAACAGAATAGAAAGCCCAGAGATAAATCCACGAACCTATGGACACCTTATCTTTAACAAAGGAGGCAAGGATATACAATTGAAAAAAGACAACCTCTTTAACAAGTGGTGCTGGGAAAACTGGTCAACCACTTGTAAACGAATGAAACTAGAACACTTTCTAACACCATACACAAAAATAAACTCAAAATGGATTAAAGATCTAAATGTAAGACCAGAAACTATAAAACTCCTAGAGGAGAACATAGGCAAAACACTCTCCGACATAAATCTCAGCAAAATCCTCTATGACCCACCTCCCAGAATATTGGAAATAAAAGAAAAACTAAACAAATGGGACCTAATGAAACTTAAAAGCTTCTTCACTACAAAGGAAACTATAAGTAAGGTGAAAAGACAGCCCTCAGATTGGGAGAAAATAATAGCAAATGAAGAAACAGACAAAGGATTAATCTCAAAAATATACAAGCAACTCCTGAAGCTCAATTCCAGAAAAATAAATGACCCAATCAAAAAATGGGCCAAAGAACTAAATAGACATTTCTTCAAAGAAGACATACAGATGGCTAACAAATACATGAAAAGATGCTCAACATCACTCATTATTAGAGAAATGCAAATCAAAACCACAATGAGGTACCATTACACGCCAGTCAGGATGACTGCCATCCAAAAGTCTACAAGCAATAAATGCTGGAGAGGGTGTGGAGAAAAGGGAACCCTCTTACACTATTGGTGGGAATGCAAACTAGTACAGCCACTATGGAAAACAGTGTGGAGATTCCTTAAAAACCTGGAAATAGAACTGCCATATGACCCAGCAATTCCACTTCTGGGCATACACACTGAGGAAACCAGATCTGAAAGAGACACGTGCACCCCAATGTTCATCGCAGCACTATTTATAATAGCCAGGATATGGAAGCAACCTAGATGCCCATCAGCAGATGAATGGATAAGGAAGCTGTGGTACATATGCACCATGGAATATTACTCAGCCGTTAAAAAGAATTCATTTGAATCAGTTCTAATGAGATGGATGAAACTGGAGCCCATTATACAGAGTGAAGTAAGCCAGAAAGATAAAGACCATTACAGTATACTAACACATATATATGGGATTTAGAAAGATGGTAATGATAACCCTATATGCAAAACAGAAAAAGAGACACAGAAGTACAGAACAGACTTTTGAACTCTGTGGGAGAAGGTGAGGGTGGGATGTTTCGAAAGAACAGCATGTATATTATCTATGGTGAAACAGATCACCAGCCCAGGTGGATGCATGAGACAAGTCCTTGGGCCTGGTGCACTGGGAGGACCCAGAGGAGTCAGGTGGAGAGGGAGGTGGGAGAGGGGATCGGGATGGGGAATACGTGTAACTCTATGGCTGATTCATGTCAATGTATGACAAAACCCACTGAAATGTTGTGAAGTAATTAGCCTCCAACTAATTAAAAAAAAATTAAAAAAAAAAAAAAATGAATCAGGTTTCACTGGTGGCTCAGTGGTAAAGAAACCACCTGTCAATGCAGGAGACATGGGTTTGATCCCTGATCCAGGAGGATCCCACATGCTGCGGAGAAACTAAGTCACCACAACTATTGAGCCCGTGCTCTAGAGTCTGGCAACCGCACTACTGAGCCCATGCGTTGCAACTACTGAAGCCCAACTGCCCTAGAGCCTGTTGTCTGCAACAAGAGCAGCCACCATAATGAGAAGTCCATGTATTGCAACTAGAGAGCAGCCCTCGCTCACCACAACTAGAGAAAAGACGGGACAGCAACGAGGACCCAAAATAGCCAAAAATAAATAAATACATAAAATTATAAAGTGAATCATTTAGGCAGACTGAGATGTCTGCCTGATGAATTCCATCTGTGCTGTATACTAAGTTGCTTCAGTTGTGTTCAGCTCTTCGTGAACATGTAGACTGTAGCCCGCCAGGCTCCTCTGTCCATCAGATTCTCCAGTCTAGAATACGGGAGTGAGTCTCCATTTTCTTTTCTGGGAGATCTTCTGAAGCCAGGGATCAAATCCGCATCTCTTACGTCTGCACTAGCAGGTGGGTTCTTTACCACTAGTACCATGGGCTTTATCATAACCACTCAATAAATATTTATCAAAAATTGATAATTGACATTCATTGTTTTTGTCTGTCCAATACTTTTCTTCCTTTGGGGATCTGTTCTCCTCTCCCCAGATGGATCTTGTGAACTACCAATCACAAGTCCTTCCTCTTCCTATCCTTGGCTGTTACAGGCTGAAATGTATCCCCTGAAAATTCATGTTAAAGCCCTAGCTCTCAATATCTCAGAATGTGACTGTGTTTGGAAAAAAAAAATCTTTAAAGGGATGATAAAATTAGATGAGGTCATTAGGGTAAAAGCAGGAAAAGTGAAAGTGAAAGTTGCTCAGTCATGTCTGACTCTTTGTGACCCCATGGACTGTATAGTCCATGGAATTCTCTAGGCCAGAATACTGGAGTGGGTAGCCTTTCCCTTCTCCAGGGGATCTTCCCAACCCAGGGATTGAGCCCAGGTCTCCTGCATTGCAGGTGGATTCTTTACCAACTGAGCTATCAGGGAAGCCCCAAAGCAGGTAAAAGAGAAAGCCAAAGCCTCATGTTAGGACAGTAAAGGGAGCTTGAGCTGGGAGCTAGGGAGTTAGGCTGGGAGATAATGGGAAACCAGGGAGAAATGTAAGGACCTCAACCTGTTCGGAGCCTTGAATGCCATCCAGAGGAGTTTGGAGGAGAGAAGTGGCTAAGAAAGCAGGCTCCAGACTCATGCGGACTATGTGCAGATATCATTTGTTAGATGTGCGACACTGAAAATTTTACTTAATTTCTCTACACTTGAGTAAAATAGGAAAAATAATGATGACTACCTCACAGAGACATTGTGAGTACTAAATGAATTAATTTATATATGTATGTATATACTTTTATAATAAAATATATTGTTAATATATATTTTACATAGATCTTGCATACAAGGTAAAATGTATAATAATGTAAGATATTTATAACATATATTGGGGTTACTCTTCTTACTTTTATTCTTAACAATATGGTGTGAATATTTTTCTATGCCAATAGATGCATATCTGCCATCATTTTTAATGTATTCACAGTTTCCCACTGAAAAATACGCCATGATTTGTTCATGCTTGAACTGAATAGTAATCTAGTATGTAAAAATTGTTCATGAACGGGAAAGGTAGGGAAAATTATGTAGTTTCACTAAATTTAAATTTTCTTTTTTTTTGCTTATCTGTATTTTTCTATTCTTTTCATAACAAGTGCATCTCACTAGCACAATAACAGCATAAAAAAAGAGAAAGAGAACAGGAATTTAAAAATGCATGTCTGATCATTTTTCAAATTTGATTTCTATTTTCCTTCACATGGTGGCCAAAAATGTTAACAGGACACAGGAAAGAGAAGAACATTTCTACGAACTTCCATGCTTGAAAATAGAATCACGCTTGATAAACAGAATCCACCCCACTGACCACTGTTCATACTCTCTATCCTAAAGTTCCTTATCGAGAGTCATGGTTTCCAGCCCAAAATCTTCAGAGGATTTTTACAGGTCAGACAGGTGGCAGGCAGTGGCCTCTGGGGACCACAAGGAGGAAAAAGAAAGGGCAAAGAAGAGGATAAAGAGGGAAGGGCCCTACCCTTTTTCCATCAAAGCAGTCATTTCTTCCTACGTTACATAGGGTTTCTGGGATGTGTGTGGGGGGGGGGGTGGTGTTTCAATGGTTCTTTTTTAAAGACAAAGAAAAATAATCCACCTCACACCCATGCAACCAAGATCAATGTTCTCTCTTTCTGATTTAGGTTTTCTGGCTACAGCTCAGACATCTTCACTTTCTTTCACAGGATCCACAGAGGAAAAATGCTGAAGCACAATGTCAGCAAGAAGTATTGGATTTATTTCCTCTGTCCTGAATGCAGAACCAGTAAGATGAAGAAAACTGCCTAGAAAGCTGATCTATAAGAAGCCCTAAAACATTACTGGATAAAAGAAGAGAGACACCTCTTACCACTGTCTCTCTACTTTGTCCTTAGCCTCCTCTCTAAAGAAATGGTGAACATATATTTAAAGATTTGGGGGTTGAAATGGTACAAAAATACAAGCCTGTCCATAAGAAGTCTATAGCCATCTCCAGCCTGCATGCATGAGGAGAACCGACAATGTGAGAAAGTATTAAGCATATTCTTTTTAGACAGGAATAAGGTGACCAGTCTCTGGACTGCAATGATAATCACCCAGAAGTGGATACCAGTCATGTAATTTATTGGTATCTTTCTGCTTTGTGTGTGTAATATGATAACAGTCCTCTAGTTCTTTCATGGATACAAATACCTTATTACTCAAAATGGGTAATTATATCTTGGAGGAAGGAGCCAGTATTTTCCACTTCTCCTGCCTGTACTCTGCCTCATAGAGCCAACTCAATACTGAATTTGTGCAGTGAGTAAAGGGATAAATCCATCCAAGCACCGCCAAAGCCCTCTAATGATCAGCAGGGTCCCCTCCCACCACTCTAAAGAGTTACTCGCTCAGTTGTGTACGACTCTTTGTGACCCCATGGACTGTAGCCCATCAGGCTCCTCTGTCCAAGGAATCTTCCAGGCAAGAATACTGGAATCCCTTCTCCAGGGGATCTTTCCAACCCAGAGTTGGAACCCAGGTCTCCTGCACTGCAGGCAGATTCTTTACCATATGAGCCACCAAGGAAGCCCTTCCACCACTCTAACTCCCTCCATCAGTATCCTCTCCAGTCTTCCATTTAAAAATATTAGAGGTACTATTATATACCAGGAATTATGCTCATACACTGGAACTTGAGAACAGGGTGTCTTAGTCCTCGTAGGGAGACAAACATATACAAATACAACTAAGACACACTGTGACTAGGCTATTCTGGAAGCTCTCACAAGTACACCAGAAACCAAGAGGAAAGAAAATGTATCTGTCTCAGCAAATCAGGTGGACTTTACTTGGAAAACAGTCCTGAGTAAAAAGAGCTTAGATTTTCAATATAAAATATATTTACTTCATATTTGCTTCATTTGCAAAACAATATGCTTAACTGGGAAGGAATGTGTCATTTTCTTATCACTTAACTCTTCTAAGACAAACAGCTGAATAACAGATTTAAGCTCCCGGCATCTAACTTGTTCAGCCCAACTGATGGCTTGCTAAAACCATAGGAGACATTCTTTTAGAAACCACACCCAAACCATCATCACTTTCTGCCAGCTTTTCTTTTGAATTACATACTGATCATGCAGGAGAGGGTCTTCTCTACTCCACTGAATTGAACAGAGCATTAAGAACCACAATTTGCTTCCATCAGCCTTAGAAAGTATGGAAATTCCTCTGATATTTTCCTATGCTGTGAGTGCTAGGGCTAGTATTCAAAAATTTTTAATGTGTGTTCACAAGTATCCTAGACGGAAATTAGGACAGAATGCCTCAGGGGGCACTAGCTACTTGTGTTGATGGTGGTGACTGAGCTAACAATTGCAGGAGTAGTATGATTTTTTTTTCCATTTTAGCAAGTGAGGAAGACATCGAAAGAACAGAGAACTTGTGTGTTTTCTTCCGTGTTTACTGTCTGGGAGCAGAGAAGACATATTGTAAGATTTTTCTGAATTGGTAGCTTAAGAGTTGATGTTTAAGGAAAAATATATTTAAGGAAAAATATATACACTTGTAGGGAAATACTCCAAGTGGCAAACTCAATGGTCCAGGCTTGGTAGAAAAGAAATTATGACTGAATACAGCTGAGGGACTTAGACAAAGTAGCAGAATTAAGAGTATTAGAGGTGACAGCTGAGGTTCCAGGCTCAGAGATAATGAAGGCGTGAAAAAGCTAGAAAGCCAGTGATTATCAAGTGGAGAATTAAAGTCTCAAAGATGGATATAGTTGTCTGTGATGCAAATTACTAATCAGCAAGGCTGCCCAGATGGGAGGCTGAAGATGAAAAGAAATGAAGGTCATGGATTTGATGAGATCAAAGAACTGTGATGATGAATGGGTCATTGATGTGGGCATCAAAACTGACAAGAATGATGGTAGGTCTGAAGTCTCCAGAAAGAGTCAATCCAGGTGATGATTTTCTTATTGAATATTCTGAATGATCAGGATGTTAACAGACGAGAGGAAGGAGGGGTAGCAAAGAGACACCAACAATCCCTCCCAACACCAGAGATTAAGGTTTTAGCAGAACAGCGAGCTTCACTGTCCTTAGGGATTAGGAAAGAAAGCTAACCATTTCATGAGGTGAATGGGAGCTGGAGTTACCAAGTGTGTAGAGAAATGCAAATATGCAAGAGGAAGGAGCTTAGAGAAGTGTGAGGACACAAATGTGGGACAAGAAGGACCAGACTACCGGATGGGTCCGAATGTTAGCAGTAACTGAATTCCACAGGTCTGAGAAACATGGGGGAGCTTTATGTGTCCCACATTGCCCCTCTGTCAAGGTATATCTTGGCAATGTCACACGGTACTGCCTTGCACCTTCCTATGTCTTCAACTCCTCTTCTCTTCTTGAAGCACAAATGACTTATATTAATGAGTTTATAAATTTAATGACAAGCCAAATATTGAAAATGTGCAGGTCATTTGGTATTGCAAGCTTCTGAATTGTTATGAGCTTCTTATGTCACATACTAGACTCTCATAAACACTTGGGTATGTGACTTCTGGTCTCAATTAAAAAAAAAAAAATCTAGCCCTGGCTCAAGTCAGAGCATAAGAGCTAGTTACTTGGGCCTTGCTGTTTAGTCCCTAAATCTGTCTTATTTCTGAAAGAAATGGGGGGAAAAGATCACTCTGGTTAGTGTTTATAATGAACTGGATTATTCAGAAGCAAGAAAAGAAATGGGAAGGGTATGAGAGCACGTTGACCTGGACAAGACTGGTCATGGAAGAGATGGAGGAAAGTAAATGGATTCAGTAAGTTTTGGGAGTGAACGGCTTGCTGGTAAACTGAATAGGAATTTGAATGCACTTCCAGAAATTCTACCAATTAGAAATTCATTGGGTTTGCAAACTTCTTTTATAAAAATGCAAATGCATGTAAGAGGCTTATGACTGGGGTGAGGGTATAATTTAGTTTGAATTAGTTCCATCAGCTTACTTTATTCTATCACCTAGCTGAAGTCAGTCATACTAAAGAGGTGAGGGTTTTACTTGGGGAAAGAATGTTTTGCACAAAGAATATAATCGTGTGTGGGACAGAAGTGGAAAGGCAGAAGCATGAAGGCACATTCAGAGGACACACGGAGGGGTGTCAGCATTTGAGAGCATGGAGAATAAGCAAACTCTGGTCTTCTCTGAAAGTCTACCTGATTGCCTCATAGAGCTGTGTCCCCAATTTTCTTTAATACTGGGAACCTTATTACTCACATTCTTGTTTGAAGGAGAACATTACTATAAAGGAAAGGAAGAAATGAAATCAATAAAAATTCTCAAACGGTATTAAGCATTGATAATTTCCATGTTGCTTTGTTTAAATTCAAGCTAGTCTACTTGATTCCCTGACAATATTTCACTGGTATCATATGATAGACAGAAATTTTTAGACCTAGAATTTTAAAAATGATCACCAATTTCATGTGAGATAAATAACTAATATTGGTTGATATTTTAAAATAAGTTCAATTATGTTATTAAAGGATATATTTTATATTTGGTAGTAAATATCTATATTTTTTAAAAGTCCAGGTTTGTTGACATACAACAAAAGAGGTAAATTCTGTTTTATCATTTTCCTTTTCCTTTTCTTTTTTTTGTATATTCACATGCTACTGAAAAGATGAGGCCAGAGATCTTAAAATGTTCAAAATGCTATCTTTGAGTACAAGTTTGGGTACATTTCAAATTTCACATGAAAGCTAGTACTCAGAACTAAGATAAAATTGGAAAGAATGAGTAATAGCCAAAACTTTGGCACACTACTAACCAAGGCTTCTTGGATGGCATAAGAGAGAACAAAAACAACTGACAACTCAAATAAAACAGTTTCTCTGGTGTTTTGTTTTATACTTATATTTCAAATATAGAAAATAACTCTTTTTATTAAAAAAAAACTTAATAAAAAGCAATTTCCCAGGTGGTGTGCAGTGGTAAAGAATCCACCTGTCAATGTAGGAGATGCAAGAGACATGGGTTTGATCCCTGGGTTGGGAAGATTCCTTAGAGTAGGAAATGGCAACCCACTCCAGCATTCTTGTCTGGAAAATTCCATGGACAGAGGAGTCTGGAAGTCTATGATCCATGGGGTCACAAAGAGTCAGACATGACTGAGCACGCATGCACAATAAAAAGCAACAAAAGTCATTAGTAAAAAATTTGGGCCAATGAAAAATTATGAAGCATTTGTCTTCGAACACAAACACATTAAATGGCAAGATAAAAATAAACCTTTGGGCTAGCCAGTAAAAATCCCATGGATTTGTGCCTTTCCATGTGAGTCACAAGTCTAATAGCAGGTACCCTCTGTGCAGCTGGGACACGAAACAGACTGTGTTAGTCTTACAGGCCGTCTTTAAACTCTCCCCTACATCTGGCTCAGATTCTGTCCTGCCACACCTGCAAGGTCCCATTCAGATTCATCAGGATGATCAGCCCTGCCTTCATAGCATCTGTGTCCGTACCTACTGCTCAAGATAAAGCCTGGCACATCATGTCTGTATGGGAAAAAGGCAGAGAGGAATCATGGAATCTCAGAGTTATTAATAATTGCCAAATGTCTTATTTTTATAGATTAAAAAAAAAAAAAAAAACTGAAGTGCAACCAGGCTTCAAATCTTGCCCCAAATTATACATTGATTAAACTTCAGAACTTGAACCTGTCAGGTATTCTTTTCTGAAATCGTTATGAGATACTTCTTCATGTATTTTTCACTTTTTTGCATCATTTGCAAACAGGCACTAAGAATCTGTTCTGAACTATCTTTTCAAAGATATTTATGCAGCAGATAGCCTTGAAAGATACAGATGGTGTCTCTCTCCAGAGCAAAGAGAAGGTTTTGCCCAGTATAACAAAAATAATGGGTCTTTCTGGGGCAAAGGGCAGGCACACTCACGGACCTTATGACCATTCAAACTCTCTAAGCTAGGAGCTCTGCTCTGGAAATGCAAACCACTTAGTACACAAGTGTCACCACCTAGACCTCTTCACTTGCCCTGTAGGAGCTGAACCACTGCAAATGCTGATTATCTGTCTGCCTCTCTTGCTATAAATAATAAAGTCATTTGTCTCTGACCCAGGAGTCTCCTGTCTTCTGCCAGCTCCCATGAAACTGGCAGGCAGACTTGTGAACTTGGAAGGTGAATTCTAACTCTTCGCAGGTTTGGCAGAAACCTAAAATTGTAGTGATAATCAATCACATAAAGAGAAAAAATATTGAAAGGTCTGATGTTGGACTTTTCACATCTATGATGACCCAGTTACCACTTTGGAGCACTATATGTTAGGATATTAATAGTATGTATACAAATATGTATTAGTTGTCAAATAAAATTACATACACATAATTCTATGGATTGTATAGTCCATGGGGTCACAAAGAGTTGGACACGACTGAGCAACTTTCACTTTCACTTTCATAGACATACCTGTATACTTTATTTTTTTAAATTAAATCTGTGAAATGGGTCTCACTATCCTCACTTTATAGCTTAAAGAAAAAAAAAATCCAACAACAACTCAAATTTAACTCACACACCTTATAGGTGGCAGAGGTAAAAGTTTCTGGTTTCAAAATCTGTGTTTTGTCTGTCTCAAAATGGCATAGATCACTTTGGTTTTAAATAAAATGACTAAAGGATACAGTATTATGTTTAGTTTTACCATCTTTTTAATAGTACTTACTTTAAAAAATATTTTTAGAAAAAAAATATTTTTAGGTACAGGCATGATGCTATCTGATCTGTATCCAATATTAAATATTCAGTATTCACAACAAATAATGTGTTTTTTAACCTTATTAATATTGATGTTATATTGTATACTGTATATTGATAGTCATTGTCTCCAACATAAGCTATTGTTTATAAAGCTTATACCAAAAAACAGTGCAGTAGACCTATTCCTTTAAAGCTACACATCTAAGAAAATTATCTTCAGCTATAAAAAGATAACATTACAGGAGAAATAATTCCATTAAAAAGGTTGTATATTCCATGAAATTACCTTGTTAGTCACAGAGATACATAGAAAATTACAAACTAGACAGAGTGAGGAAAGGAAGACATATGTCTAGAACTTATAGATGATCTTGAGAATAAGAAATGTTTAAAGCGAAGTAGGCTAAATTTTTTTTTAATCTTACAGAAGCAAAATGTAAACTTAGGTAAGAGTTGTTTGGGGAATTTTTTTGAAACTGATAATTCATATCTGGCTACAAACAGGCTTTCATTAACATGCTTCTATTCTGCTAACTCCAGTGCTTATCAGTCATTTTGAAATGCAAACAGCAACAAAGGAAAACATACTTTAAAAGTATGTAGGTTCTGTCCAAAATGTAAACAAATGTTTTAAAAATTGACTTAATTAAAGGATTTCTATATACATATTAATAATGTACTGATGGGAGTAATCAGTTTACTTGAATCTCACAAAAATATTTTTTATAAAATAATACCCACTAAAGTTTACATAAACAAAGAGATCATGGAGTCAGTTACAAGAGTCATATAAAATGATACCTGCATAACCAAGTTTATATATAGATTATTTATTTTAAACAAGTACCTTAAGTTGAAAGTTTAATTGCTAATTTGTGACTATTTTAATCTTTGGTAAATGACAATAGAAGACAGTAGTCTTTATAGAGGGACATATCAACGTGGTTCGTGCTTACTGTAGAAGCAGAAACCCCATGGAAAAGCTGATGGGTTAAGATACCAGTTTTCTGATTCAATTCAGACACAAATTAATTTTTAAAACATAAATAAAACTCTGTGGATTTAAATTTTAATGACATAGTGTAATATTTTCAAGTGACAAACATTAAGTGTGTTTTAAACGAGAAATCTGAGGAACTCTTTCATTGATGAGTTTTCAAGTCGGCTACAACGACATCAATGAAGACTCATGCAACCTGATGTTTTCTTTCCACTCTGGGACTCTATGAGGAGGCGAGATGGTAATTTCTGTCCCAAATTTCTAAAGTTGTCGAGACAAATTGAGAGACCTCCAGGAAGCAGAAAGAAATTTGTTAAGATTGGAATCACTTAAAGAAATATATTTTTTAAAAATCTCAAGTTTTATATAATTAAGAAGCACTACAATAATTGCTTTTATTTTTATTTATGTATTTATTTTTTAATAATTGCTTTTAAAATGAAGCAAAAATTATTTTGATGACAAATACACAGGAAGAAAAAGAATATTCATCTAGAAATTTAGAAGGCAAAACTAAGAGAAAGAATTTCAACGTTTTGTGTTATTCCTTATTATCAAGTTCTCTCTCTTTGGCAAAACCTTGTGAATTCTAGAAGATTTGTGAAGGTGGAATTGATGAACAAAGGAGCTTAGTATGCTGATCGAGGGCTCCTTGGTTGGTGTCTGCTGAGGAAGCCTATACATCTCACAGATTTATGCGTAAGGAAACAAATGAAAGATTACCTGGAAATCTTTTAATGAGTTGACATAATCCTTCCTTTCTGCAAAGCTGATGCTGTATTTCTGGTAATATGTTTACCTGAAAGGAAGGGGAAAAGTTCTAATGAGTTAAGCATTCATAAACACTAAAGCAAAGAAAACATTAACAGCCCACAAGGTACATGTATGAAGCATTGCCTCCACCGTTCACTCCCTATCTTCAAATCTCTGTAAGTCAACATTCAAATGCAAAATAATAGAGCGGTTTATTTGCTAATAAAAGATAACAACTGCCCTTGGGAATTTTCAAAATATTTGGGAACATTTTTTAAAACACAGACACACTTCAAAGTCATGATATTGAATCACAGACATCTAGTGCTACTGCTTAACCTGTTAGCGTTTATCGTTTTCACTCATGCTAAGTTGCTTAGTCCTGTCCGACTCTTTGCAACCCCATGGACTGTAGCCCGCCAGGCTCCTCTGTCCAAAGGATTCTCCAGATAAAAATACTGGAGTGGGTTGCTATGCCCTCCTACAGGGGAATCTTCCCACCCCAGGGATCAGACCCACATCTCTTATGTCTCCTCCATTAGTAGATGGGTTGCTTACCACTAGCACTACCTAGGAAGACCTTTTCATTTCATGTTACATCTGTGCTCAGGTGTGTCCTACTCTTTGCGACCCCATGAACTGGTAGCTCCTCATCCATGGGATTTTACAGGCAAGAATACTGGAACTGGTTGCCATTTTCTTCTCCAGGGGATCTTCCTCACCCAGGGATGGAACCCATGTCTCCTGTACTGCCGGCAGATTCTTTACCATTGCACCACTTTTCACATCATACTGAAAGGTATTTATTGCTTCAAGTATAAAATCCAGTCACTACAAAACTCTGTTTTAACAAAAACTTGCTCTTGGGAAGCTTTATAAGTGTAGTCATAAATCCAAACACATATTTTAATTTATAAAGAAAAAATACAAACAAACAATTCTTCTCTTTGGAATTTACAGATTAACTAGCTATTCTCAACTGAATCCCCCAAAGAACACCCAATATGGTAACACCTCATTAAAACCAACAGAAAGATTCAGTATAAATTAGCTTGAAAATCAGGTTCATTTTTGACCAACTATTGATTACTTTCAAATTAATTCAGCCCATCCTAAGAGTGTACGGTATTAAGAGTTTCTTTCAGACCTGCTGACCTGACTGGATAAAAAGAATTCAGTTGCAGCTGGAGAAAAGAGAAAGAATCAAAATCATGGGTTTTAGTCCCTTTTCGGGTGGGTAACACAGTCAGAACCTTGAGCATATCACCTTACTTCTCTTTTTCAATTTCTCCGTTTGAAAAAATAGAGCCTTGGGTCTCTAAATACCACTTCTGCTCTAAGCTTTGATCAATTCAACAATTCAACCACAAGTTGTAGTTCTTAAAAAATGATTCATTTAAAGTGCTTTGAAACAATTCATCGATTAAAAGTTTTCTAATCCTTGCAATCTTGTTAACTCTATCCGTTTATTCAGCAAACTGTAAACTTTAACTCAGGTCAGGCATAAATTTTTTAATGCTCTGCTTTTTTTTTTTCAATGATTGAGTATTTTTTATTCCTCTATAACTTTTAATGCAGAAAATCTCTTCTATAAAAAAACAAAAATTAATTTCTCCTAATAAAACCATTTCTAATATAGTCTCATTTTAATTTCTGAGTGTACATAAAAATAATGTAGCTGACTCATTTGAAAAGACCCGATGCTGGGAAAGATTGAGGGCAGGAGGATAAGGGGACGACAGAGGATGAGATGGTTGGATGGCATCATTGACATAATGGACATGGGTTTGGGTGGACTCCAGGAGTTGGTGATGGATGAGGCCTGGCGTGCTGTGGTTCATGGGGTCACAAAGAGTCGGACATGACTGAGCGACTGAACTGAACTGAACTGAATTCATATGTATGTAAACTTTCCTATTCAAGTTAGTCTATACAAAAGACATGTCTTCCCAGGTAGTGCTAGTGGTAAAGAACCTGCCTACTAATGCAGGAGACATGACATGCAGGTTCGATCCTTGGGTTGGGAAGATTTCCTGGAGGAGGAAATGGCACACACTCCAGTATTCTTGCCTGGAGAATCCCATGGGCAGCAAACTTGCCGGGCTACATTCCATAGGGTCGCAAAGAGTCAGACACGACTGAAGCAACTTAGTATGTGCATGCAAAAGACAAATAACGTATGACTCAATCCAGTTACTGAATCTCTACATTTGCAAGGTTTTGTGTTATGAATGATATTTTATTTTATTTTTAATTCTTTTTTAAATTTTTTCCCATTTGGGTTATTACAGAATATTGAGCAGAGTTCCCTGTGCTATATAGTAGGTCCTTGGTTATTTGTTTTAAACAGATATTGGTTATCTGTTTTAAACATAGACATGTATACATGGGGTTTCCCAGGTGGTACTAGTGGTAAAGAGCCCGCCTGACCATGCAGGAGACATAAGAGACGTGGGTTCAATCCCTGGGTTGGGAAGATTCCCTAGAGAAGGAAACGGCAACCCACTCCAGTATTCCTGCCAGGAGAATCCCATGGACAGTGGAGCCTGGCGGGCTACAGTCCATGGGGACACAAAGAGCTGGACACAACTGAAGTGACTTAGCATGCATGTACATGTCAATCCCCCAAACTCCCAGTCTATCCCTCCCCTTCCCAACCTTCCTCTCTGGTCACCATAATTCAATCTCTAAGTCTGTGAATTTGTTTCTGTTTTGTAGATGAGTTCATTTGTATCTTTAAAAAAATGATGTCATATGATACTTGTCTTTGTCTGACTGCTTCACTTAGTACGATCATCTCCAGGTTGACCATCCTCATTGCTGCAAATAGCATTATTTCAATCTTTTTAATGGCCAACTAATATTCCATTGCATGTATGTACCACATCTACACTGTACTAAAGCCCAGGTTTCAGCAGAACCCATTCTTGGGAATATAAGAATTGAGAAAAGTGGATAGATTTTAGGAAGTCTACATTTCTCAAATTCAAAAGTGATCACTGTTAGAGTCTAAATGTAGGAAAAGAAGAAGGACTTTCACAAAACCCTAAAGTTTTCAAATCAGAATTCCTAAGAGAGGCTGGAGGGAGGGGACAGAGTATTGCAAAGATCTGGGGAGTCCACCATAGAGGTTTACTGGTTTTATGCTGTTATTGTTACCACACAAAACACACTTCTAAATTCGATTGTGAAAAGATTTAAAAGCCCATATACTTGAACAATTTTCCTCCACTTAAGGTAAAAAAAAATCACTCAGTTGCTACTGACTAAATAGAATCTGTAAGGACAGAAGGGCCAAGAAAGAGAAGCAGCATTAGCTAAAAAGCAGGAAAGGCTGTGTACAGACACAGGTCCCTATTTAAAACCTCCACCCACTTCTTGAAGGGCTCAGAGAAAATGTGCTACTGTTGCAGATGTTTACAACATCCTTGTTGTGCCATCCTGACTTCTATAAACAGAAAGGAATTGCAGAGCCCTGGTAAAACGAAATACAGGAACTGAACTAATGAGCCAGAAAAATGTGTGTAGATGCTGCAAAGACAGAGTATAGCTTACACAGATTTCAGAAACAAAGGGTAGTTTCTGTGTCTTATCAGAGACATGCTCCTGCCAATGCAGGAGACATGGGAGACCCAGGTTTGATCCCTGGGTCGTGAAGATCCCCTGGAGAAGAAAATGCCAACCCAGTCTAGCATTCTTGCCTGGAAAATCTCATGGACAGAGGAGCTTGGTGGGCTACAGTCTATGCGGTGGGAAAGAGTTGGCCATAACTGAGTGACTGAGCTCAAGTAGGATCAGAGAGATGACTTTTCACATGAAATCTTGTGTCAGGATGATGAACTGACTGAGCGTCAACAAAACACTTGCTTCAGAAAGCCAGAGCCAAGCCAAGGGAAGCACTTGCTCTCACGTTCGCATCTCCTACCCAATGACATGCTCCCCCTGCTCTTTGCTCCAAAGCACACCTTTGGAATTAATAGAGTCAAAGCAGATGACATGACCCAGGCAACACGTGACACCAGAAGTATCATCTCCATTCTACTCTGGAATCGAGCACCAAACTAAGCAGTTAAACTACATAAACACAAAGAAGTAAACACACATGACACTATGGGTCTTAACTGCTGTGGTAAATCAACTTTATTACACATATTTTAACTTTGTATTAGTTAAACCTAATAATGTTCTTCCATATCCTAGTGCTTTTTATTCTTATTTTTACATACATCATAAAATATGTAAGATTTGCTTCATTATCAAGTGGGACATAATCAGAGAAGTTTTCATTGGGATTAGCCGACTTGTATACAATGAGCTTCTCTGGCTTAATACTGCAATAATTATTTTCAATAGAATTTATTTTGAGCAGGACAATTTTAAGGGCAAGGCAACCACTGAAGAGAAGGTACAGAGATTTCCCATATGCCCAGCACCCCCACGCACACACAGCCTCCCCCATCATCAGCATCTCCCCCAGAGAGAGAGGTTACAACCAATGAACATGGACACATCATGACCAACCGAAGAGTCACTTCTGATACATACTGATCTTGTATTGGGTTTGCATGCTTTATGTATACATGTGTATATGTGTGCGTGTACATGTTATAGAGACTGCTGCTTTTCCTGGCACAAAAGCTTCTGTATCTTTGAAAGGATTTGAATATATATGAAACAAATGACAATAACATTTGAGCCATAGAATATTTCTGAGATCAAACTGAGAGAAAGGAAATGTATTTAAAAATATTTCAATCCCAATGTGTCTTCTACAAACCTAATCTGTGGGAATCTGCCATTTAAATTGTTTCCATTACATACTGTCAGAAGCAGAAGTAAAAAATCATTCTTATTTTGAGATATATTTAATTAATAAGAGCAACAGTAGAATATTAATTATAAACATTCAGAAAAGGTTTATTTAAAAAAAAAACTAAAGCCACAGTAATACCATTAATTCATAAGGAAAGCAGACATTTGAATTTGGGCTATTTACATGAAGTGTAAAAAAGCACTCAGGGAAAATTTTTCTTCTGGTTTCTTATGAACATTGAGAGTGAATCACATGTCATGTTGTATCTTAGGAAACTGTTCTTTTTCTTCATTAGATCTGTATAGATGTTCACATCTTTTATTTTATAAAAATCAGACCTTCTCTGAAAGTTGTTTGGTATTATCCATAAGGAAGAGAATTAATGACAAGAAGGGAACTAGCTAATCAAAGAAAAAAAGTCTTGTTATCATCCACGTTTCTCACATGCGATGATCACTCCATCATATTTACATGAAAATGTCCTGACAAGCTTTAAAATAAGAGGCTTTGCAGTAGTTCTCAGTGCTCCAAGGACTAAACACAGCATCCCAGATTCAAGGACTGCTAACTCTACAAACATTCAGAGTTAGAAATGAGTCTCCCTGCTCTTAAAACCCTACAACATGCTAGAGGTGTGACAGAGCCCCACTTAACTTAGTATTATCCCAAAGAGGGGACCTCGCTTCACTTTTAGCATCACATGAACCACCAATACAGTTTTAAGTTCCTTTTAGTCTCTTTCTGGCTAGAGAAACTCCTGGTCATTCATCACCTATAACAGATCTTAAGATAATTTTCATTAAGCACTTAAATTCCAAAGTTCTGAAGTGGTGAGTAATTCTAACATGAGCCAGTGACCTTCATTCTAAGGTCACTGACAATCCTAACACACACCAAACAAATCTGAAGCAACTTCTGTTTTGACTATTTATGTTTACATAAATAAGTCATGATTCACAAAACTCCAAATTATTCATGCTCCAAAGTGACAGTTATCTAACATGTACCATTTAGAATTTATGTATTCTTTAAGAATATTGATTAGACTAGGGTTTAAATACAGTGGCTAAATATTTATTTAGAAAGGTTCTACCATGATATGGTTAAGAACACAGAATTTAAAGTAAGACTGCAAGAGTTTGAATCCTAGGTGCTTCATTTATTAGGAAGGAAGATTTAAGCAGTTTTCTTAACTTCTCTGTGCTTTGGTCTCTTCATATATAAAGAATGGATTGAAATAAATACCGTAAGCACTTAGAGTGGTACTTGGTATGAGGCTGCGTCAAGAGACTGCAGTGTAGGAGTAGAGAGAGGGAGAATACTTCCTTATCTTTCTGGCTTCCCTCTCTAGGGCTATGATTTGGTGATGGTTCTGTTGCAGGAAGGGGGACCCCTTCCAGGGCCCGAAACTGGGCTCTTGTCTAACACTCGGAAATGAATTGTCCGAGGAGACACATGTTGACAAAGCAAGAGATTTTATTGGGAAAGGGCACCCGGGTGGAGAGCAGGAGGGTAAGGGAACCCAGGAGAACTGCTCTGCCGCGTGGCTCGCAGTCTTGGGTTTTATGGTGATGGGATTTGTTTCCGGGTAGTCTTTGGCCAATCATTTTAGTTCAGAGTCTTTCCTGGTGGCGCACGCATTGCTCAGCCAAGGTGGATGCTAGCAAGAGGGATTCTGGGAAGTGGACGGACAGGTAGTGTCTTTTTTTAATCTTTCTTGAACTCTTCCGGCTGGTGGTGGCTTATTAGTTCCGTATTCTTTATCAGGATCTCCTGTCATAAAACAACTCATGCAAATGGTTACTATGGTGCCTGGCCAGGGTGGGCGGTTTCAGTCAGTGTGCTTCCCCTAACAACTCCCCCCTGAGAGACTTCACACTCAAGATGTTTCTTGGGAATTGGGGCGAAGGTCTCTTTTTTTTGTAACTTCTTCCTGCTGTGCCTGGGCGTAGGCCTGCCTAGTAGAGTAGAAGTCTCTCTCTACCTGATCTAAGTTGGGGTGTTTTATATCTGAAACCAGCTTTCACTCTTGTAATAACAGTGACTGAGTTTGAAACTGTCAGCGCCTCTCAGAGGTAAAATAGACAGGGGCCAAACAGGAGACCTAACAGGATGGTCATCACTGGTCCCCAGAAACAGGAGGCACCGCTGGGATGATTGGCGGGTGGTCAAGCAACAGAGCTGTGTTCTAAGAATCTTATGTTTAGTCTGAAGTTACCATCTTTTACCTGGGTGGGGGCTCTAGTTCTGTAGAAGAACTCAAAAGACATTGTTATGCATATATTTTTTTTGAGTCGGAACCAGGACCCGTCTCAAGGCTGTACCACCGTTTGATTGTTTCCCCTCTGTTTTTGTATTTTTTTTTTTTTTTCTGATTGGTAATTGTTTGAATCTACCCTTTGGAACTCAGGGAAGGTCAAGGAGGCTGAATAAAGCCTATATTTTACAGTTCAGTAGATCTGTACTCCAGAGTCGCCACCCCGCGGAGTCCTGTTTAGTTTTATTTAGGGAACAGGGCAACTATGACTGTGATAACTTTTTGTCAAAATGGGGCACAGGACCGCCTCAGCTTGGAGAAGAGACACTGAATTGGAAGTATTCCTGAGTTCCAAGTCCTAGATTTGAGCCTTGTATGATTAAAATCTCAATCTCTTGGTCTGCCATTTTGTTGTAACATACCCAGTTAGTAGTAGCTGGAGAAGGGATAACTGGAGTTTTAATAGACAAAGTAAATTTTTTTTTTTTAGGAGAATAGGCCTGAAATCCAGTCTGGACCTGGCACTTCAGGGAGACTTGTAGCCAGGTGGCCAGTTGCCTAGTTTTATAAAAAGTAAGGTAGAAGTTACTAGCTTCCAGCAGACACTTTTGAGAATGGTAGCATCTAAGCCTGACACGACTCAGAAAACTCCAGTGTTTAGCAATACAATGTCTAATCTGAAATTACACCCATAGCAACACCTGGTTATTTTTTAGGATGTCTGAACCATAGCTGAGTACTCTATTTTGACTTTTAATTTAAAAATTTTTTCTTTAATAGCCAAAGCAGATGGCACCATTAATGATGTCAGTGTTTCTCTAGGTATGAGAAGATGTAAGAATTGGGACTCATAAAATCTCTTGAAAAGATCTAACTATCTGAAGGCCTGTTCTGCCAGTTTTTCCCAGAGCACGGAGCGCCTCATTTCTGATCTTTACCCTGAACTCCTTTCAGGGCCGTTGAAAGTCAGCAGTTGCAGTGGCCATGATATAATCACTGTAGATGTAGATGGCAAGTGTCAATCTTCAGTTGGCAAAGCCCCTTTTTGCTCACAAACTTGACAATGACTTTGAGGGGGGCATTTCATGACCATTTTATCCCATGGTGCTCAGAATGTCCATTTTCAGGTTTGGCAAAGATTTTGTCGACCAGCCTCTCAATGTGCTGTTACTGGATTAGGCCATAAAACAGTATCTAAAATTCTCTGGACCACCTGTCTTACTAGCCTCTGGTCCAGGAAAACATTTCTTCTTGTTGCTTTTTCTCATATCTAGAGTTACACTGTCATCATCATCGATTTTATAAGGAACTATATATTATTTTATCAGAGGCCTCAGTCACACATTTGGCAGTGTAAGAAACAGCAATTTTGTAAAACAGGTGAAATACAAAGAACATAGCCAGCAGTATTAGTAAAGTCACGAGTAAGACTTAAGAGCTTTTATTAGATGTAGCCCAGTATATCCCAGGTCGTCTGACTTAGTCTACTCTGTACGAATCTTTATCTTTCAGGGAAATTATACATTGGTGCCAATAGACAGGGGCCATCCTGTGTGCCATCTATAAGGCACACAGCCCAGTTTTCTAGTGTTACTAGACTGGTTATCTTTAGTATGATTTAATTGTTTTTAACACAGAGACTTTAAACCTAAATTACCATAGCTTAGTGTTATCTACATAAATCTATCTCATAATTGTGGGAGACTTTTTTCTTTTGCTGAAACTTTTTGTGTTGCTCTGATTGAGCTTGAGGAATAGAAAAAGGCTCAAATTTATGGCCAGAGTCAGAGTAGGCATTATTAATTGGCCCAGTGAAGGGATCCCGTCTGGTAGTATCATAGTAACCTGAATATGACTATAATTTTTTTAAGTAAATTTTCTCAGGGCCAATCAGTTAGAGTCTTGTAGTAGAGAAATTTATCAAGGTAACCCGGAGCTAGACACAGATAATTGGTCACAAACCCAACAATCGGATTGATTTTTAAAACTAGCATAGTATCAGGCCTGTGATAGAAAAGCATTTGATTTATATGCAAAAGTCTAAGAAGTCAAGAAAACATTATAAATGATCATATGAATCAGGTCCAGCATCTTGGACAAGCTGTCTACCTCTGATGTTGTTGTCTTCTCATCCTGGTGTACTGTAGTTTTTCTTGTTTGAACATCATTTTAAGGTGAGATCAGGTCAGCTGTCTTCTCTATAGATTAATCCAGTGTAGGGGCCTTTGGAAGTGGGAATTAATCTAAGAGTTAATTTTTTTTAGTTTTATTGTGCAAGAGTTAGTTAAGAGTACCTGATAAAAAGTCCTTTTATCCACGTTGGAGACAGTCTCTTAAATTATGTCTTTTTCCAGTCCTGGTTGCAGGTCATGAGGCATCCAATTTTTATCCAAAGATAGATTATTGAGGTAAGCTTCAGAAACAAACTTAGGGTGTTCTTTAAGAATTTAATTAAATTTTGCATTAATATCACATAACAGCAAAGAACTATCTAAGAAATGAGTCTTACTACATGCAGACCTCTATGAACAAACTGGGATTTAACATTTTTTGAAATATTTTTTTTTTCCAAAGTTACCCTCATTTTTATCAAATATAACCAAATTAAGGCTATTTTGTTTGCAAAATAGGTCTGTTCTCACTAATTTTGGTCTGATGATTTATATAACCATAATTGATTATAGACTTTTTATTTTGCTGAAACACCTATAGAATCTCAGACTGAACTTTTACTATAAAACAGGGCTGGGAAACTCACACCAAAGGCTTATCACAGATTTTGAATAACAAATCTAGGTGAACTCTTTTCTTTTTAAGGTCTCAAAAATTCCTTGAGATTTTTGTACCTGTTAGTGAGATAACCTTTTTAGCTCATTTGATAAACTTACTGGAAACTTAAGAGTTTCAAATTTTTGGAGGAGTCAGATAGAGAGAAAATATAATTGTTTTGTTTATAACGTAATTTTACCAAATTATTTTTATAATTAGTTTGAGAGGAATGTTTTCCTTACTCCCGGAAAACACAAGATTTAAACCTGTAATTTTTCAGATAGAAACCATAAAAATTATAAGCATATTCGCTGGTTCATTCAGTCCTTTGTTAACTTTTGTGAAGTCATCAGGTTTCTCATTAGAACACCAAGACATATCAAAATGTTAAGAACTCCATATAATTTTTAGGATATCTGTATTAGTAATTTTACCATACATTATAACATGAGCAGATTTTTTTGCTCATTTGATAATCTTTTTCATGTAATTTAACCAACCAAATAAACACAGTTTAATATCTCTCTTTGGGATGTTTCAGGGGCCCTCTGAAGCACCCCAAAGTTAGCTAGAGGTCAAAGGAACTTTAAAAGAATTCGATTTAGGAATTTTTATCGAAAAGATCAATTAAAAGCGTTTAGAACATTTGGTCAGATTTAGTCAATGTTGATGGCTGTATCATTTAACTTGTTGATATGTCACAATGGGCGTAAATACCAAGGCTCAAGGTCTAGTGAAAGTCAGCTCCGCCATCTTGGACCTAATTGGCTCTAAGCAGTTTTTTTACACCCATGTCATTCCTAACAAAATCTACTTATCTAACTAATTGTAATCTAATTTTAGAAAATCCTGATTATGCATAACTCTTTTTAGTATTTTTTTCATACTTTTTTACTGAAATCACTCTTCTTGCTTTCCTTTAGCAACCAAGAGCTAACTTTTATATTAGCATTTTATAGATTGATGAACATAAATACCAGTGATAAATTCTAAAACCCTTGCTTTTTTAAAACATTTTAGGATGGCATCAAACATTATTCATTTATGGTTTTAAATCTCTTTAGTTTTTCTGTAAAAGGAAGTCAGTGTTTAGTAGTAAATGTTTTAAAATCTTATTTTATTTGGAAATGACCTAATTATTTAATAGACTTCTAATACTTAGTTTAGTACAACCCTTAGAAATTTTAGTTACGCCAATCTGGGGAGACTATTGTAGACAGATATTCTTAAAGAATACAAACTCATATCTCATTTATATTTTTTAGAAGTTTTTTCACTCGAGGTAATTTCCTTGTTGACAAACTTGTAACAGATATAATATTTAACTTATATTAAACCTAGGTTTAATCTTTTTCTTGATGTTAATTACTCTAAGACATGTCTATATTAGATAGGTCAACAAACAAACATTAATATCAGATATTTAATACTGAATATTTCTCAGTTCACCTGAACCTGGAATTTATTGTTTAATTTAGAATTATTTGATTTGTAAGCGCTTACCTTTTTTTTTTTAAGCCAATTAAATAGAGCTCATTTACAAATTAACCTAAAAAATATTACCCAGAGACAAAAACATACTAAGACATATTTAGACAGACACACTGCAAGATCTAGCTTTATTTTTTAAGTTTGGTCATGAATTAGATATTACAATATAAAATTTAAATAACATTTTAAAAGGCTTTTTTTTTTTTCTCTCAGTCTCAGGAGTTAGAGATGGTCTAGATAAGTGTTCCTGAGAGCCCTGGTCTCAAGGCACAGGGAAAGAAAATCAAGTTTTAACAAAATGGCGGCAGGTCTAAATGGTGGCTAGACAAAGCAAAACGGCCGTCACAAATCACGACACAGAACAGAGTTAAAACGCACACATATAAACCTGGCAGTCCTCATCAGACACTCCCTTAAATATAAGAATGCAGTCTCTCAGAAAACCTTCTATAGAGACACAGAACTTGAGATGTCTTTAAAGATTTTAAAAGGAGGAAAGGAAGCCAGGTTGAAAGAAGGAGGAGGAGGAGGCGGGAAAGGGGGGCAAAAGGGGTGGCCTTACAGACGTCTCCTGCCACCTGCAGACACCCAGGCGTTACGGGACTTTTCCCTGGGCTTTCAGAGAAGGGAGGACTGGAACTCGGCCCTACCAGAAACAAGACCAGAATTCGAGTTCTCTGCCAAGAGGAGGTGATCAGTCTCCAATCCACAGCTCAGGCTGAGGCCCTTCGACCAGATTCCTGCGTCCAGGACCGGGGGACTAGAAAAACGGGAAGGATAGGAAGGGCTAAGGAGAGGAAAGAGAGAGGGAAGGGGAGGGAGGTCAATAAAATCTCTTGTTCCTTACCGGTCGGGGCACTCTGGCCAGTTGTCCGCGTCAGGAGGAGACCAGGGACAAAAGGGTCCCAGTCGCGGCCGCTGGGTCTGGTCCATTGGCAGGCAAGCTGGCCCCTGAGTACCCCGAGTGGTCAGGATGTCAGTCTCAGCGAAGAAGATGTCCCTTCGTGGTCGCCATTTGTTGCAGGAAGGGGGACCCCTTCCAGGGCCCGAAACTGGGCTCTTGTCTAACACTCGGAAATGAATTGTCCGAGGAGACACATGTTGACAAAGCAAGAGATTTTATTGGGAAAGGGCACCCGGGTGGAGAGCAGGAGGGTAAGGGAACCCAGGAGAACTGCTCTGCCGCGTGGCTCGCAGTCTTGGGTTTTATGGTGATGGGATTCGTTTCCGGGTAGTCTTTGGCCAATCATTTTAGTTCAGAGTCTTTCCTGGTGGCGCACGCATCGCTCAGCCAAGGTGGATGCTAGCAAGAGGGATTCTGGGAAGTGGACGGACAGGTAGTGTCTTCTTTCAATCTTTCCTGAACTCTTCCGGCTGGTGGTGGCTTATTAGTTCCGTATTCCTTATCAGGATCTCCTGTCATAAAACAACTCATGCAAATGGTTACTATGGTGCCTGGCCAGGGTGGGCGGTTTCAGTCAGTGTGCTTCCCCTAACAGTTCATTCTTCGACATATATAGCCCTTTCCCACTGATCTTTCTTTCTTGTCTCTGGCTCTTACTAGGTTCTGCTATATCATTTCTTCTACATACCCTTCTTCAGATCAAGGGTGGTAAAACCTTATGATGTAGCTGGTCGCTGAGTGCCTCTAAATCTTTTTGTTTCTCTTTTCCTGACAAAAGCTCTGTAAATAGCTCTTTCATTAGTTTTTCTTCAGTTAAATTCTTGAGTACGGCATTTGTTTCCTGCTGGGGGCTGACTGATATACACAGCAAATGTTGTCAACTTCATTCTGTAGCTAAAATGGGAAACTGCAAGATTTTAATGACAGGAGTAATCAGCTTAAGTCAGCAATTTTTATTTTTCCCTCTGATAACTGTGAGCAGTATGGATTTCAGGGGCAAAACATTCTTGCTTTGGAAAAATCAGTGAAGAGATTTGGGCAACTGTCCTGGTTACACATGGTGACTGTCTGATCAGAATAAAGGTAGTAAGTATGGAAAGTAGGTATGATATTTGAGAACTATTTAGAAGTTAAATTCCTTAGTATTCGTGATTGACAGAATGCAGATGACATGGGAGAAAAAGGGCTCAAAGGTGAAGGCTAATTTCTGTCTTGGGAAGTGACAGAGTGGTTAACCACACTTAGGACCCGCAGGGCGGTTTTGCAGAGCTTCCAAATGCTGGCACAGAAGTGAATTTACCAGAGACAACAATGAATCCATTTACTCTTCATTGAATCTGAGGTGTTTGTGCGACATTTAAGTGGAGATGTTCAGAGAGTAGTTATACAGGAAATCCTAAAGCCTGCGAAACTGCTTGGAACTTCAGATGTAGATTTGGGAGTCATCAATTACAAATGATAGTTGAAATTTTAGGGGTGGTATTGGGGAACAGAGGCATTTAAAGAATGGACAGACGAAAGGTGGCTCTGAAGAACACAGAAAGGATAGCCAAAGATGCAAAGATATACAAGAAAAAGCAAAAGAATGTGTTCCTCCAAGGGAGGGGTCAGAAGGAGGAAGGACTGATAACCACTGTCAATTGCAGAAATATCAAATGATCAGGGGAGCTACTATAGTACTCTTTTACTACTGAAAAACAACTATTGGCTTGGACATTTTTCTCATTGATTTGTTAAAGGTATCCTAAAAATGTAAATTTTCCAGCACAGTGACTAGCATATCGTAAGCCTTTTGTTAGTTTTTCTAAAAGTATTTATAAAAGATTATACACAGTAGTAAATATTGGATGTCAACTTTAAAAGCTAATTTAAAAACTATTAATTTTGTTGTGATTCAGCTTAAGTTTGAAAACATCAAAACAAGGAATTAGTAAATAAAATCTTAACTACTTGGATAAACAAGTGACCAGGGTAAGCAAAAATCCATAGGCTATTTATTTCTTAGGCCAAGTCTTGCATCCTACTGGGTAAAGCTGGATATTGATTGGTAGGAGTTGAAGTTGAAGGCATGCATGCGTCCTAAGTCACTTCAGCCGTATCTGACTCTTTGTGACCCCATGGACTGTAGCCTGTCAGGCTCCACTGTCTATGGGAGTTTCCAGGCAAGAATACTGGAGTGAGCTGCCATGCTGTCCTCCAGGATATCTTCCTGACCCAGGGATCAAACCCATGTCTCTTATATCTCCTGCACTGGCAAGCAGTACTACTAGTACCACCTGGGAAACCCCAAAATGGTGAAGTGTAGAAGGAATGGCCATTGAAACTTTCTTCAAAGATACAATGGCTCCAATGTTTCAAGACATTTTTTTCAACATTATGAACCAGGAAATATTGGTGTTAAAAACCATAGATCTATTACAGCACTATTTACAATAGCCAGAATATGAAAACAATCTAAATGTCCATCAACAAAGCAATGGAGAAAGATGTGGTGCATATATACAATGGACTATTACTCGGCCATTAAAAAGGAATGAAATTGTGTCATTTGTAGAGACATGGATGGACCTAAAGACTGCCATACACACTGAACTAAATCAGAAAGAGAAAAACAAATATTGGATATTAACACACATATGTGGAATCTAGGAAAATTGTATAGATGAATGTATTTGCCAAGCAGAAATAAAGACACAGATGTAGTGAACAAAAGGACAGATACCAAGGGGAAAGGGAGAGTGGGATGAGTTGGGAGTGACATAAATACACTATTGTGTGTAAAATAGATAACTACTAAACAGCACAGGGACCTCTGTGCAATGCTCTGTGGTGACCTAAACGGGAAGGGAATCAGAAACAGAAGGGATATATAGCGGACTCACTTTGCTGTACAGCAGAAATCTTAATACCACATTGTAAAGCAATTATACTGTGATAAATAATAAAAAGGAAAAGCATCTTAAAATAAGTAAATATGGTCATAGGAAACTCAAAAAAATACCTACAGGTCTGATAAAATCTGTTCACTTTTTGAAAAAGAATGTTTACCTTTTGATGTAAATTTAACTGGCACATTTCTTCCTTTGATATGCAGGGTTTTCCACCAGGGGTCCTAGAAGACAGGCAAATAAGCAGATCCCAAGAGTCCAAATCACCTAATAGCAAAAGAGTATGGAAAAACAAACACTTTATCAGATTTGTAAAGGCACCATTTATGTCTTCAGATTAAAGAATGTAAACACTAGTAACAATGATTCTGAATATACTTAAAAGACTGTATTCAAAGTAATTAAATTCAACTTTTCTAATTAAGCAGAACTTATACTTTCATATTGTATCTTAGGGAAAATCCAATGATCTGAAGTTATATCATGACATTCCTCTAAAAGACACAATTAGAATGTTTTGAGTCACTAATTTTATAAAGTCTCAATTGGAAACTGGAGAGAAAGAAGATTATAAAGTATTTTAAGAGATGAAGAAGTTGTAAATCAAATAACAAGATGCCAAAACACCAAATATTTTGTTCTGGGCCTCTGTATTACCATTAATTTTCAAAGATCTTAAAAATAAAAAAGATATTTTTTAAAAAGATTGTTTTCTACTTTAAAAAATTTTTATTTATTTGTTTATTTTATTTTTGGCTGTGCTGGGTCTTCACTGCTGTGTGAGCTTTTCTCTAGTTGCAGCAAGTGGGGGCTACTCTCTAGTTGAAGTGTGCAGGCTTCTCATTGCTGTGACTTCTCTTGTGGAGCACAGGCTCTGGGGCACGTGGGCATCAGTAGTTTCAGCACATGGGCTCAGCAGTTGTGGCTTCCAGGCTCTAGAACACAGGCTCAGCAGTTGTGGTTTATGAGCTTAGCTGCTCTGCAGCATGAGGAATCTTCCCAGAGCAGGGATTAAACCTATGTCTCCAGCACTGGCAAGCAGACAGAGTCTTTACCACTGAGTCACCAGGGAAGCCCCCAAAAATACTTTGATGAATTATTTTTGCAAAGAAAAACTTGGGCTAAGTAGGAAATAAAATTCAATGAAAAATTTAAGACAGGTTTTTTCAAAAACAGATTTATGTTCTAGTTATAGTCAGCAAAGCTGACTTTAAAATACGGAGTATAACATAGACTAAAGCAAATGATATTTTAGCTATTCCACCAAGAACAAAGTTCTTTGCCAGTAAATCATAGTTACTTGCCAAAATAATCTCTGCAGAATACATTCTTGCATAATGCTTAAACTTTTAAAAATTAATATTTATGTGGCTAGATGGGTTTATTTTCCCTTATTCTTTTTGATCTATTTACATAAATTTGTGTCAGAATACCCGTGCATATAATTGATGCTTAGAAATATTTGTTATATGAATGAATGAATAAGTAGCTAACGACAGAAGTAGTAAACACATTACTTCAGAGACAATATAGAAATATCTATCTAAAAAAAAAAAAAAAAAAACCCAGAGAGAGAACCTTAAGTAATACTCAAAAGAACTGATCTACTTGGGAAATTTCTCCATTTTAGATGGAAATTCAGTTGAGAAAAATGAGGCAATTTCTGTACACGTGGCATCTTTTGTTGATCAATCCTAAAATAAATGATCCTTCAAATAACATTTAGTATTTGTTAGTATTTATGCCAGACCTCACAAGTCACTTCCTGCATTATTAGTAGCTTCAAAAAGCTAGGAATTATTCAAGGCCATCTTTTAAAAATGTCCTAGAATTTCTCACTTGATAGCATAATGCTTTCAAAGAAGAGCCATACAGGGGTGGGGGGGAAGGTTGAAGAGGAAGAATGATCTATGATGATTAGAAATGAAATTTCACTGTTCACTACTCAAGTCCTTTTCCATTTGACAGGTCCTGTGTGGTCTGAGTTATTGGTCTACAATTGTCCTATTGCTAGACGGGAAGCCTCTCTGCCCAACCAAAGGATCCAGAAAATTGAACTCAAGTTAACATCTGAGCTTTCATCCTAGAGCTTCTCTGCTGGCTTGATGTATCTCAAGATGCTGGAAGATAGCACAGTAGTTCAACAGACCAAGAAGAAATGATGCTGGTGATGGGGAGCTGGGAGAAATCTCATCCAGTAATAGCTATCAGGCCTCCGATGTCAAGGGACTCCCCTGTTCCATGCATCCTCACTTTGAAGGAAACTACAAATAGATTCCCATAGTCAAAACCTAATACTCTATGATGATCTCAATACTTTATTTTAAATGTGCATCTAGCATTTTCAGCCAAAACCATTTAATATGGATTCAACAGGGAAAACACAGAGACTGTTTTCATTTGCTATTACTTCTAGCCCAAGAAACTAAAACACTAGAAGAAACCTGCTGTCATAATACACACAACTAAATATTTTTAGAAGATAAGGATATGCAGAGAGGGGAGAATTTCATATTATGGACTACACTGTTCAGGTGTTAAAATCAGAGTATGTTTTGTATTCCTCTAAGTCTGAAGCATGCCCCTCTTCACTACCCAAGGCATACACACAATTTCTAGAGTTGATAGAAATATATATTTAAGTCATAAATGTTTGAAACTGGAGACTCATTTAAATAATTCAAAGCGTTCAATTTACTAAGAACCTCCTCGGAGCCAAACACTGTACTAGAAATATGGAAGTCAATAGCAAAACAAAAGGGCAGACAGTCACTGCCCTTAGCAATCTGTAAGGGATCTAAACATCAAAAGGAATTTAGGCTAACTCATAAAGCATCACACAATTTCTTGACATTCATAATGCTACCCCTCATCTCTCAAAAATATTTAACTAATATTTTAAAATAAAAGTTAATATTTCAAAGCCATTTTATACTATATCAATTTCCTCTTAAAATGAAGGAAACTATAACTCAAAATTTTAAGTGATCTCTTCATATGGTTCTTGCCTAATTCTTGAAACCATGATCTGAAAAAATGCTGATTGTTTCCACTCAAAATGCCTATTGTTATTTTATTGTTACTCTACCTCTATTTCCTAGTTAAATTTTCTAGTTAAAGTAGACTTGTTCAACCGTCTCTTCATTTCTTACTCTCTTCAAGTCTACTCCTCTCCCTGACTCCCACAGTCCTTTTTTATTTTATTTATTTATTTATTTATTTTTTCATTTATTTGTATTAGTTGGAGGCTAATTACTTTACAATATTGCAGTGGGTTTTGTCATACATTGACATGAATCAGCCATGGAGTTACATGTATTCCCCATCCCGATCCCCCTTCCCACCTCCCCCTCCACCCGATTCCTCTGGGTCTTCCCAGTGCACCAGGCCCGAGCACTCGTCTCATGCATCCCACCTGGCAACAGCCCTTTTTTAAAGAAAAGGCATTATTTGTTTCCTGAGTGGTGCTATGTATTCAAGCTTTGTTTTAGAAAAATACCCCAAAGCCACGCTGAAATCTAGAAACTGGGCAGAGAGCAAATCACACTCAGTAGTGAAATAAGTCGCATTCAGAAGTCAGCCTTGGAGCATCTTGGATACCAATCTGAGCCCCAACAAGACCAGAAGCATGAGTGCTTAGTGGACAGTGCCTGCGTGGACAGCAGAGACTGCAGACGCACGGGGGGAGTACCAGCCGAACATGGGGTGTGTTTGGCCTGCGCCATGTTTGTTTTGGTTTTGGTTTTAATTTTAAGCACTTGCCAAAATGCAAATGTCAGCATGAGTCACATAAAAATCCAGATTTCAGCTTTCCCTTGAAAACTTAGAAGTTTTGGGTTCATATCCCACAAGGCAGCCACTGACAGTTGAGGGCAGCTTCCCACATTTTCTGTAGTTGACTACAGTGGTCCTGCCTGGTCCTACTTTTGCCTGGGCTTTTCGCCTTTAGTGGTAGCAAACAGTCCTTAGAACTGATTGGTATAAAACACTGGTGTGTCAGTTTTCCATGAATCGTTCTTTGAGAAAGTTGATGTTCCAGCTTTTAATGAATTAGGCTTGTTCATCAGTAAATGGGTTTTGTTGAGATGACTGTAGGCAAGTTCATATTTGCTCAGTTGGTCTTTAAAGGATGTCTAAACATACCCTTTGATTTCCATTTTTGGCCATGCTTTTCCACAAGGTTGAGTAAGGTCACTTTAATTCCAAAGACATTTGGTTGTTCATGCTAAAGCTGGCAAGGGCTTAAGTGCGGCCTCTTAGAGGCTTCTTTCTCTAAGAAGCCTGGAAAAAAAAATCAAGACTGCCCCAAAGCCATCTTTTTCCCATATGTCTTTTCAGTTGGACTGTTAAGTGGGCCAGGTCCCACTCCTAGGTGGACCTGCCTTCATTTCTTTCTTGTTCACAGTCTTTTTGGGTTCTCTCCACATTCAGTATGTCTCGAGCTGTTGCCACAGTTATAAGTGGCCCAAGACAGGCTCTTTCTAGACACTGAGGCAAGCATTTTTAGTGTTAGTCTTACTTGATGTGTTTCTTCTGCCCCCTGAAGGTTGACATTAGTTTAAGAGCTGAGAAGTCAGATTTGAATTGCTGCTGTATGCAGAAACTAACACAATGTTGAAAAGCAACTATACTCCAATAAAAAGTAATTTTAAAAAAGATCTGGATTGAGGAAAAAATGGGCAAAGCAGATCCTGGCCAATTTGGATGATGGCTTCTTAGGTTTTCCTGGCACACGGAAAGATGACCTTAATGTGACTCAGCTTAACCATATGCCAAGGCCACACCATAAATAAGGAAGAACAGCAATAGTAGTGGTAATGAATCAACAACAAATAGTCCTTGAGAACTTATAGCATACCAGGTACTGTTTCAAGTATTTGCATTAATTAATTTATTCTACACAATACCCTGATAGGTATATATTTTTTTCTTTTTTCAGCATAGAAAGCTTAAATAACTTGTCCAAGTTCAGCCATCTAGTTTAGGGTGGGAAGAGAATTTGCATATAGGAAGTCTAGTTTGTGATCATTACATCATTATTTGTTTGTTTGTGATCATTACATCATTATTGTTTGTGATCACTACATCATTATTGCTTCCAAAAAAAAAAAACTGGGAGGCAAGAAAGACACCTAGCTTTTGACTCCTTACATGTATTAACTTATGCAGAACTTCAAACAACACTATGGAGTAGAAGCAATTATTACATATACTTTACAAAAGAAGGAACAAAGAGGAACTATTTAGCTTTGGTATTTTCTCAGTTATTGGTATTTTTCATTTGGGATCATGGAGAGAAAAAAAAAGACCATAACAAGTATAACTCAGGTATTTCTTAGAACCTCACCCAGCAATAGCACCCTAACACATTATTAATGATATCATTGATAACTGAAGTAATAGAAATACTAATGTATAAAAGATCTCTCCCAACTGCAGATGGACTGGGGAATGATAAATATTAACTGGGTTTCCACCTACTTTTGAAAAGAAATCTCTAAAAGTTTCTCAGATGTTTTGATGGTTATAATAATTTCTTTCCCTTTTCTGTCACAAAGAAACCAGGGCAGGGCTAGCTCTGAGATCAGGCCAGCCAAGCCCTTAAATAGAGAGGTCACAGGACATGGTTCTAGGAAAACAGGATGTGGATGTTCATTCTCCATCTCAAAATTACAAAAACATGAAAGATCTACAGGATTCTTCCCCAAAACTATGCAACACTATTGTTCATTATCATGCCTCCACAGCATTGACTCTGGAAGCAATGAAACTCCACAGATAATTTTAGAAGGCGACATCAGGGTCCAGATGTATTAATTCAGACATAATATGGCGCTGATTGGGTTTTTACCCTTTTCTAAGTTGTTATCTGGAACAACCTAATGTCTCAATATAAAAATAAGAGCTATTTTTTAAAGTTTTTGTTCTCATTTTTGTTTTAATCAAGCATCTGCCCTAAGGAGTGAGGCTGCCTTTAGAATATTTCCAGTTTCTCACAGGCAGGCTGCCATGTAAAGCAAACAATCGTTTCCTGGCTCTCAAATGACCTCCTCATTGATAAAGTCTGCTGGATCAGTAATTCAATCCAGAGAACAACAGAGGGCTCCGAGATAGCATCATTCCAATAAGTGCTGTTTATTCTCAAGGAATGACAAGTCTACTTCTGCTTTATTTTTCTCCATAACATCTATCATCATCCAATATATTATATATTTCTTGCCTATTTGTTTATTGTCTGTCTCCCCATTTGAATGTGAGCTTCATGAGGGTTGAACTGGGTCTATTTTATTCACTGCTGTATTCTCAGTATATATAACAGTGGCTGGAAGTTAACAAGTATTTGCTACCTGTTTGCTAAACATGTAAATGAATGAGCAACTGAATGTGATCAGTTGCTAAATCAATAACTAAAATTCATATCTTAGGATATTGAAATATTTTGGTAAAAATTAAAAATAGATGAATAATAAGAAAAATATTAGAGTACTTTTAAAAAAAGAACATAAAGATACATCTTATTTCTTAGTAAAAATAAAGGAGAGAAGTACATAAGAAGAACAAAGGTAACTAGTCATTGCATTTAAAGAGTTATAATATTAATTATGAAAACTAATACAAAATTTCAAGTGCTTAATTATTAGAAACTTTTCTGTGAACACATACACTATATTGAAGCAGAAAAGACTTATAAAATATAACTTGGAAAATAAACTTTTCCAGGAACTTTTAAGCTACATAGCCACTAAAACCAAGTCTTATTTACTTATTTATTGATACCATTATATTCCTTAAGGATACAGAAGCATGATGCCTCAAATCTGTTTTATTTCAGTGTGAAATACTAAAAATGCTTAATTTTAAAATAATACTTAATATTCCTTCATAATATAACAATGATTTAAAAAAACATAATATTCTTTTGTGATATAGCAATTATTAAATGATACATAATATTCCTTTATATATTATTATGTACTGTATATATATTACATGTTTTATATATTCCTTTATAACATAACATGAGGACATTTCATATATTCACTGTTCCAATTTTGTACCGTTTTCTTAAGATTCTTATACATGTTCAGTCACTCAGGGTGGCTCAGATGGTAAATAAGATTCTTACCACATAAAAAGTCTTCCTTTCTCTGTATCCTTTCTTTACCAGAATTAGTAGTTTATATTCATGAATACTTACTAACTTATTGATAATAAGTTGGGCTCTATATCTGATTCTACCACAAGATTGTTTGAGTATAAAATAGCCATTCCTGAATCAAGTTGCACTAACCAGTTCCCTTAACTATATTCTTAATATGATGGATCTACAGAACAGTAACACAGCACTCATAATTCATGGCTTTACTTTAAGGACAACAAACATGTAAGTTGTTGTATCTAACAATGATTATAGTAGACATTTACTAGATGTTTATTGGACTTTATATTTCAATTTTCAGAATTTATTTTAAAAGAAATCATTATATTGTAACTTGAGATTTTCAATGTATTATATAACATGGTCTCAAAATCTAATTAAATCTGGTTTCCTGCCCCAAGAGTCTGGTCATGGATTTTTGCTTGTTATGCCTCTGGCTCCTTATCCTTTAAAAA
Organism: Muntiacus reevesi; assembly: GCF_963930625.1. Classification (NCBI taxonomy): domain Eukaryota; kingdom Metazoa; phylum Chordata; class Mammalia; order Artiodactyla; family Cervidae; genus Muntiacus; species Muntiacus reevesi. Next base: position 81,013,359 of record NC_089254.1, on the reverse strand, counting down.
GCTGATGATGAAAACTTCTGTGTTTCGCCAGAGAGAAATTCTAAACCATTCTCTCCCTTGATGTTATAAATTCACACTAGAGATAAAATTTTCCCATCCTAATGTCTATCCACTTTCTGCCCTAAGATTGGAGATTGTTTCTGAGAAGAGTTTTGAGCTCCTGAAATTCTTCTATTCACCTACTTACAAGCTCAAAAAGGCAACATTTTAAACTTTTGTAAAAGTTAAAAGACTCCTGCTCTAAAGAAACTTTTCATTAAGGAGAGCATGAAAAAAATAGATCTGTTTGTTCATATGAAATAAACCTGAGAAATGTTTACTTTAGAAGGCTTGCTGAAGTTTCCTTCCACAAGTTTTTTTAAAAGTGATTTTATTTTTATAAAGATTTTCACGCCACTTTTGCAGTCTTCTGTTGAAGTATAACTGATTAGATGTGTGTGCCTGTGTGTTTAAACTTTTACTGCTTTAAAGACTATTGTCTGTCTGTGAGAAAAGTCTCATTATTGCATTTTACCAAATTTCTGAAAGTCTGGAATTCTCACCAACTTAGAAAACCTTAAAAGAAATGAACTCTGCAGCAATTTAAAAATCAGACTGTACCTCTCACCCAGGTATCAGGTTTTAATACCATTCTCCAATAAGAAGAAACCTGGGGTCTTTGGAGATATGGCTGATTCAAGGGCTGGATAAGTCAAGTATACAAGATGAGTCTAGGGCACCATAGTGCCAGAAAATGAAGAAGAGCCCAAAACCAAACAAGCAAATAAACAAAAGCAATGATGGAGGTATATTAAAGAGGCATGGGAGCCAGTGGTCAAAACTGGCACAATTTGAGCAAAAAAATAAATAAAGTAATATTGGATTATAACCCCAAGTATAAAATAAATATCCACTAGCTCATATGGATATAAATAAATTATTGAATAAATAAACAAATGAGGAGGAAGAGACAAATCTTTGGTATGGAATAACACCAAATAATTTCCGTAACTACTACAAACTCAAGGAGGTAGATCACAAGTGTCTAGTCCTTCAGCTTGAGTTGTGCACAAGAACACCGTTCCAAAGAGTCTTGTATAGAAAGGGGGAATAAAAAAATAATTTGCAGAGAAAAAATCTGACAAACACTACCTCAGTTAGGTGATTAAGGTTAATATCGACAGTGAGAACTCATGTGTATAGTACATACCATTCCCTTGATACGATATGAGAGGAACAATACTTTACCTCTGTGGTCTTACTCCCCCAAACCATAACCCCGGACTAATCAGAAAAACACCAGGCATATCCCAATTGAAGGACATCAAAAACATCTGACTGGTTCTTCTCAAAACTGCCAAGGTCATCAAAAAGAAAGAAAGTCTGAGAAACATCCACTGCCAAGAGAAGCCTAAGGAAACAGAACAACTAAATGTAATATATCTTGGATGGAATTTTGGAACAGAAAAAGGACATTAGGCAAAAAAGTTTACAAATCTGAATGAAGTATGGACTTTAGCTTTTTGTCTTGTTTTGTTTTTAAGTCAGAATAAATATATTCTCCAGAGAAAATACGGTGATGACTGTTAAGTATATGTGGCTATAGCTAGACACATATTAATTATATATCTCATTAACTATTTTATATGTAGCCCAGGTGGCTCTAGAGAATGCCTGCCAATGCAGGAGATGTAAGAGACACTGGTTCGATCTCTGGGTTGGGAAGATCCCCTAGAGGAGAAAATGGCAACCCACTCCAGCATTCTTGCCTGGGAAATCCCATGGACAGAGGAGCCTGGTGGGCTGCAGTCCATGGGGTCACAAAGAGTCAGGCACAACTGAGCACACATTTTATACTAAAAATGTGGTATTATAAAACCAATCTGCACTACAATGCAGAAGGTGAAAAAAATAATGGTATTTAAAATACAAAAGGCTGAGAAACATATCAAGTTCATGGTTTGAGGCCCTCCTCAATACATGCAGGTCCCCAAATTTTTTAGCCTTTCTTTTCACTTGTTACCATTTTTCTCTAAACCCAAACTCCTTGGTTGCTTTGATTTACATTCACTGCTTTAGCTATAACTTCCCTGCCACTGACTCTCAAATTTACATTTCTCAACCTTTCTTATGCTTCAGATTTCCAGTTACTTCCTACAACAGATGCCCTGCTGAACACATCAGAACATGTAATCTCCTGCCAAAACACTGTCAGTCCATTCACTTTTGTTACCATCAAAGGTGTAGCCACCTTCTCTCCTTCAAGCTGGAAAGCATTACATCATCTGCATCCTGGACTAGTCTCCCATTCCACTTGCCATCGATTTCCAATTCCCATTCAGCCTAAATTAGAATTTCTTAAATACTTCCTGACCTTTTCAAATCCTATCACAGTCTCTAAGATTTCACATCTCTGCAAAGCCTCCTAATTACTGGCCCTGCTTCTAATTCTTTTCCCTTCACTAATCCATCTTCCTTCCCTAGGGCCATGATTCTCCTCTGAAAACAGAGATCATCGCCAGCACAATACAGATCAAGTTCCTTAGCAAGGCAAGAGAGATCCTTCACTCCGGCTCCAACCTAGTCCTCTAGCCCTTTCCCTCAAAGCAGCACCCCAACCCCCACTTCCTCTCAACCACATGGACCCTTATTGGTCCCTAAGACTCCATACACTTGTAGACCTGTGTGCCCTTGCCTGGAGCTTATTCTGGTGAATGTTCTTGCCTCCAAAATCTGCCTGAGAAATCATTGTCACATACCTAGTATCCCACTTGTGACATCTTGATTCCCACATTCAGGATGGGTTGCTTCCTTTACTATTCTCTCAGAACATTTTATTTCTTTTATTCATACTACTTCCATTGTATCTTGGTTTAGTCGTTAAGTCGCGCCCTACTCTTTGCGACCCCGTGGACTGTAGCCCGCCAGGCTCTTCTGTTCATGGGATTCTCCAGGCAAGAACACTGGAGTGGGTTGCCATTTCCTCCTCCAGAGGATATTCCCAATCCAGGAATAGAACCCAAGTCCACTGCATTGCAGGTAGATTGTATCTTACATTACAGTTAAACATGGACATCTTTCCTACTCAGAAATGGTCTTTGGATCTGTAACATTTTCAAATACTGAAAGCCTGTTAGAAATGAAAGATTTCAGTCCTCAGTGTGTGTGTGTGTGTGTGTGTGTGTGTGTGTGTGTGTACGCATGCACTAAGTCTCTTCAGCCGTGTCCAACTCTTTGAGATCCCATGGACTGCAGCCCACCAGGCTCCACTGTCCATGGGATTCTCCAGGCTAGAATACTGAAGTGGGTTGCCATGCCCTCCAGGGGAACTTCCCAACTTAGGGATTGAACCTGTTTCTCCTGCAGCTTCTGCATTGCAGCCAGATTCTTTACAGCTGAGCCACCAGCAAAGCCCCTGGATCTGTAACAGTTTCATATACTGAAAGCATGTTAGAAATGACAGATTTCAGTCCTCAAGTTAGACCTCACCAAATCAAATTTGTCAATAACAATGTCCCCAGGTGATCTACACACACAAATGAGTTTGAGAAACACTGATGTACACCTACATTTCTGCCCTGGAGTTCCTAGAAAGGTCTTACCTTCATAATGCTCTCTCTCCAGCCACACCAATTTTAGAGTTCTATATAAATAACCATGCATTACATAAAACATGTTTAGTGTCAATTATAAGATATTCTGATGTCTGGCTATAATGCCCTGGTCATAATCCTCGTTATGAGAGTGACACTTTAAACTGGATTCTTTTATTACTTCCTGAGTACTTAACATGAGTTTCTGACAGACACTCCTTACACCAGATTCCACAGTACAGTGCAGGAGGTTTTAGTGTATAATTAGCGAAGTGCCACTTCATTTAACCAAATATTATTCCTTCTTCCTGTTTTATTAAAAGTCATTTTCCATGATTTCTCTCAAATACAGTGAATAAAACCCAATCATATCTAGTTTGACACTGTATAATAATGCACTGGGAACTGTGAGCCGTCTGAGAGGGAGGTGGGAGTCACTGATTTAAAATTTTATCCTAAGAATAATTCCACACTAATTCAGCACAGATGAGAAGTAAGGCTTGAGAAAATATAGTTCACTAGCATACAAAAAGAATCAGTTCTATCAATGGCTTATTACTTAATGCCACAGCATTTTAAGGTTACACAGCTCTTATTCCTAAAGCATTATTTTCAATAATCTTTGAAGATTTACTTAAAACAATCATAACATTTCCATGAGGTATTTATGAGGCAAGTCTTATCTTCTATTTTCAAACCGAGGAATAGGTAATCTAATGCACTTATTCAAGGTCATTCCAAAAAGCAGATGTGAGGATTAAAACTCAGACCTCCTAGAAATAATAATACCAGTATTGGTGGGATATTATGAAAATTTAATGAGTTAATATTTGTAACGTGCTTAGAACAGTGCCTAGTACTTGATAAGCTTTACATAAGTATTTGTGGTTAAATGAATAGACAGGTGGGTGGGAGGTAAGATACAGGCAGGTAAATTTGAGATCTCAGTGACAATAAGCCTTGCAGCCTATTATTCAGGGCATCTGATTAGAGTGATATAATAGTCAGTTAGAAAACACAGAAAACAGTCTCTCTCAACTCTGCATCACTCCTTCACGTTTTGTTAATAGGCCTCCATACCGTAGGAGGAATGTATGTTAACTCACCAGATACCCACTGGTTGGTTCTGATCTAAAGCAAGAGAGGACCTCAGCAATACGAGGCCTCAGTTAAAATTCATACACATTATCTAGAACTGGGGTCTGCAGTTTTCTCTCACTGGCAGTACAGTGCATTTGCTAAAATATGTGACATCTTTGAGTCCTGAAACTGTTGATGAAGAAAGGTACTTGTCGTGCGTGAGTAGCGATGAGTCCCACGTGGTAGGTGTAACCTGACGAGGCAGGCCACCCTGTGGGGCCCTAAAATGGGTGCTTCAGATAAGAAGGGACCTCGGTAAGGGTAAATAGAGCTATTGGCTAAAACACATTTCATCCACTTCACAATTTTTGTAAAGCTGGCCCTGCTCCCAGGAGCCAAAGGGGTATCAGAAGTGTCTCCTGGGGCTAATGATTGTGTCATCTATGAGATGAACAATATTTAAGCCAATATGAAACTATGCCAAGTACTATTAAAGTATATTGTTTCTAAGAAGCATTGCATCTAAGAAGCATATTTTTTCCACATATTTTAATAGAATTCTGCAGAATCAGGTTTTCCTCTAATCTTATAACATTATTTTTCCACCCTCCAAAGATTCTTCACACATAATTTCTTATTTTTCTAATTATTTACTACTCAAAAATTATAATCTTATTTCCCTCATTTTGGTTATCTTTATTTGAAGCATTTTCTTTTTCTTTGACTTTGTTAATTTTAAGATATATATATATATATGTGTGTGTGTGTGTGTGTGTGTGTATGTATGTATATATTCTATTACCTTCTGATGCTTTAACTTTTATCATATGGATTTCCAAGAATAATATTACTGGCTTAAAAACTATGAGTATTTTAACTGTCATAGATGTTCCAGATTGCTTTCCAAAAAAAAGACTACAATATTTCTCATTTCCACACTCAATGTATGAAATCTTTCCTTGGAATATCCACCAGCAGTAGGTGATATTTCCAAACTTGAAATTTGCCAGTCCTGTGACTGTAAAGTGATATGCTATACTTTAAAAGGTCTTTCTGTAACTTTTTGTGTATTTCATATCTTTTCTTCTTTATTTTGCTATTTAGATGTGAAAATACAAACTGCTTATTCATATCCTTCATATAAAAAAAGACTTGCAAATAAAAAATTAAATGTAAAAAGACAGCATTTAAAAAATAGAAATAATTTTAAATTGATATATAAGTAAAACTTCCTACTAAAAAATTTAAATGATGTGACATTTTTAATTTCATCAGATTAAAAAATGTGATAATATCTAATACTGGAGATCCATGGAGAAATAGCACTGTCAACGAAAGTTAAAATGTGAGCCATCATTTTGTAGAGGAATGTGGCAGGAGGAAGCACAGTTTTGATATTTTGCCCATTAATACAATAATTCCAAATTATACCCAAATCTCAAAAAAAAGCAATATAAACAAATATTGTGGTAAAGTTTAAAAAAATTCTAAATATCTTTCATATACTCTCAAGAAACCAGGATGATACTGTGGTTCAGTTCAGTTCAGTTCAGTCGCTCAGTTGTGTCTGACTCTTTGCGACCCCATGAATCGCAGCACACCAGGCCTCCCTGTCCATCACCAACTCCTGGAGTTTACTCAAACTCATGCCCATGGAGTCGGTGATGCCATCCAGCTGTCTCATCCTCTGTCGTCCCCTTCTCCTCCTGCCCTCAATCCCTCCCAGCATCAGGGTCTTTTCCGATGAGTCAACCCTTCGCATGAGGTGGCCAAAGTATTGGAGTTTCAGCTTCAGCATCAGTCCTTCCAATGAACACCCAGGACTGATCTCCTTTAAGATGGACTGGTTGGTAGGATGACATTGTGGTTACTAGGATGATATTGTGGTTAAAGTCTCACATTTAGAGACAGACAGCCCTTGGGTCATACCCCAATTCCACCATTTATGATATGTGCTATTCAATTCTGCAAGTGTGAAACAGAAATAGCTACCTTGTGGACCAGAAGTGAGAAGTCAATAAGTTAATGTATATAAACATATAGCACAGTACATTTAATTAGTGATCAAAAAAGGCTAACTTAAAAACTAATGACATGACATTTTGTTACAATTCTTAAAAACTACATTGACTGGAAAGACAACACAATCTTTATTTTTATCAAAATATTAAAAATGTATCAATAATTTCCTGGTAGTTCAGTAGTTAGAACTCTGTGCTTCTCTCTGCTGGGAGCCTGGGTTCGATCCCTGGTCAAGGAACTAAAATCCTGCAAGCCATGTGGTATAGCCAAAAGAAAAAAAAATTTTTTAAGTATCTGTTAAAACACATGGAGTAAACTTGCAAAAAGAGGCAGAAGGCAACTGTGTTATCTCTGTAGTGATTTTTGCTTTTACCTTTGTACTTGCAAATGCTTCATTCAATATTCTACCAAAAATATAAAACATCTTGATAAATGGGAAAATCATTTTCTAGAAATGTGGTTTGAATGTGCACCCAAATAAAGAACTATTTTTCTCTATGAAAAACAGACACTGAGTCTTTTCAAACACTGTACATCTTTCAAAGCACTCTATGATGCCAATCAACTGCTATATAGAAATGAAAATAAACATAAAATTAACCTAGACCTCAATCATTTTACAATTTCAAATGTCTCTGATATAAAATACACAATGTGACAAAGTGATAGAATTACTTTCCATAAGACAAGAAACAGGATCAGTCTCAGGGTGCTATAGTCATGCTGTGTACAGTTATGAGTGGGAGATTTCAGACAACACAAAGCAAAGTCTTTCTGATAAAACTTAATATTCTATTTATCAAAAAATGAACAAATAACGAACATGAATCCTTGAGCAAACAAGCCAATGGAAGAGCAAACACTCATGATTCCTGATACTGGCTCTCTCGGATGAGCTTTCAGATTACCATGGAATGTGCCTGCCATTCTCACATTCCCAGCATTCCGGCCATGATGCTAGTACCAATTTCTAGCAGAAACTTAATCTGTCTTATACTCCAGCTGTGAACTTGGATTTTCATACCATACTTCCATAGAACAATGTTCGGAGGGCATTATTTATAATAGCAGAACATTAGAAAGATCAAAAATATCTAACAATATGGGAAAGATCAAGAACAATAAATATTACATACATCCAGTAATATAATATTGAGTAGCTCCCGAAAAAATATTTACTAAATTTTTATGGCATGTATTTCTGATGTAATAGTATGATAAAAAACATCAAACTAGAAAATTGTATAAAATATAGAAAAAACTGGTAAAGAAGTATGTCTTTGTTGGCATTTTAGGTAATCTAGCTCATTCTTTATTATTCTTTTTACATATTTTCTAGTTGAAATAGATCTTAAATAAGATATACCTGGTATATCTAATCCAAAAATCTTCATCTTCTGTAAAATGAAAGGAATCTAAGAACTTAATTAAGTAATTTAGTCATGGTTTCACAAAGACATAGAAACGTAAGCAAGAATTCCTCTTTTTCACAGTACTATCTTGCTTATCCTTCGGTTCAGTCACTCAATCATGTCCGACTCCTTGCAACCCCACGGACTGCAGCACACAAGGCTTCCCTGTCCATCACGAACTCCCAGAGCTTGCTCAAACTCATGTCCTTCGAGTCGGTGATTACATCCAACAGTCTCATCCTCTGTGTTCCCCTTCTCCTCCTGACTTCAATTTTTCCCAGCATCAGGGTCTTTTCAAATGAGTCAGTTCTTCGCATCAGGTGGCCAAAGGATTGGAGTTTCAGCTTCAACATCAGTCCTTTCAATGAATATTCAGGACTGATTTCCTTTAGGATGGACTGATGGGATTTCCTTACAGTCCAAGGGACTCTCAAGAGTCTTCTCCAACACCACAGTTCAAAAGCATCAATTCTTCGATGCTCAGCTTTCTTTATAGTCCAATTCTCACATCTCTACATGACTACCAGAAAAACCATAACTTTGATTAGATGGACATTTGTTAGCAAAGTAATGTCTCTGTTTTTTCATAAGCTGTCTAAACTGGTCATAGCTTTTCTTCCAAGGAGCAAGAATCTTTTAATTTCATGGCTGTAGTCACCATCTGCAGTGATTTTGGAGCCCAAGAAAATAAAGTCTGTCCCTGCTTCCATTGTTTTCCCATCTACTTGCCATGAAGTGATGGGACAGATGCCTTGATCTTCGTTTTTTGAATGTTGAGTTTTAAGCCAGCTTTTTCACTCTCCTCTTTCACTTTCATCAAGAGGGTCTTTAGTTCCTTATCACTTTCTGCCATAAGGGTGGTGTCACCTGCGTATCTGAGGTTATTGATATTTCTCTTGGCAATCTTGATTCCAGCTTGTACTTCATGCAGCCACACATTTCTCATGATGTACTCTGCATATAAGTTAAATAAGCAGGGTGACAATATACAGCTTTGACATACTCCTTTCCCAATTTGGAACCAGTCTATTGTTCCATGTCCGGTTCTAACTGTTGCTTCTTGGCCTGCATACAGATTTCTCAGGAGGCAGGTAAGGTGATCTCATATTCCCATCTTTTTTAAGAATTTTCCAGTTTGTTGTGATCTACGCAATCAAAGGCTTTGGCATAATCAGTAAATCAGAAGTAGATGTTTTTCTGGAACTCTCTTAATTTTTCTATGATCCAACGGATGTTGACAATTTGATCTCTGGTTCCTCTGCCTTTTCTAAATTCAGCTTGAACATCTGGAACTTCAGCTCACGTACTGTTGAAGTTTAGCTTGGAGAATTTTGAGCATTACTTTGCTAGCATGTGAGACGAGTGCAACTGTGTGATAGTTTGAGCATTCTTTGGCATTGCCCTTCTTTGTGATTAGAATGAAAACTGACCTTTTCGAGTCCTATGGCTACCACTGAGTTTTCCAAATTTACTGGCATACTAAGTATAGCACTTTTATAGCACCATCTTTTAGGATTTGAAATAGCTCAGCTGGAATTCCATCACAGTGACGCTTTGTAAGGCCCACTTGATTTCACATTCCAGGTTGTCTGGCTTTAGGTGAGAGCTAGGTGCTTCTCTTTGGGGGCATAAAATTACCATTTGAAATAAATCATCTGTCTATATTTTTACCTTGATTCCACTATCTTCAAGCAAGCCCATCATGTCCAAAGACAGTGTAAATTCAGCTACTTGTTCCTATCCTTTTGAAATGGTGTCACTGGTCTTGACTGCAAATAATTAAGCTAACATGTATCAAGGCTTTGCATGTTAACTCACAATTAATGGGTTTAACATCTATATAAATTTAGAAGGGGCTTCTCACCAAGGTAGAAGATTGATTTGGGATCCCATGGAAGCAAACGGTTTGGCCATTACATACTTAAAAGAGCAAATAGACAGAATATCTTTGTGCTTCTGGAAGACAGATTGAAAATCCGTAATAAAGAACGACCTAGGACACTAGTTTTCAACAAGTGGTCCTGGACAGCATATTAGCATTACCTGGCAACTTATTATTTCTCAACACATCTCCACATTCTTACTGAGTCAAATCAACTGAGAGTAGGGCCCAGCAATCTCTGATTTAACAAACCTTCCAGATAATTCTGATATACACAAAATTTGAAAATCATAGTTCTAGCAAATCAGCAGATATTATGGTCGAGTTTTGCTAAAAGCACATTCCTCAAACATTCAGGCAAGGATTTTCTTTACTTTCTGGTGAGTATAAAATACAGAGTGAGCAATTAGAGACGTAGGGCAGGCTAAGAGACATCTTTGCCCTCTACGCCCTTTAATCACTGGTTTGGTCACTCTGATAACAAGATGGAATGCTAAGTGGATTTTTTAAATTCCTAAAGTTCTCAGCTCTAAATAGATCATTTTGTTGCACAGATGATGAGATTCACATATGACTTTCGTATTTTTCCTTAGTGAAAGAGCTGGAAAGAGTTATTATTATTATTAAAGTCTATTATTAACTTGTTAGCAGAATTCGTCTTTCTTTGGAAACATAGACATCACTGACTTGACCCCTCTGATACAAGGCTACAGGGAACTTTCACTACAGGCAGTGGGCCTGTGAGTTCTGTTCTTCAGTTGGCAGACACAGCCCAGAGCACATTTCATTTAGCTCTACAACTGTTATTTTCTATAAAGCACCCACTATTTTTTCTCTAAACTTCAAAGGAGCAAATGATGCTTGAATATATTAACTATTCTTCTCTGTTATTAATATATGTATAGGTTTATTTTTTCAATGGCTTATTCATTTAATTGTGTACCTACTAGGAGTCCACAAGAGACTGTCTTAGGCACAGTATGATGAATAAGTAGATGAATAAAATACTCCCTGTTCTACAAGAAGTTTATCATATAAAAGAGGAGATGAGATGAACAGACAAAAATTATTAAAAAATAGAACACAAGTATAATCTAGACATCAGAGGTGTAGGAATAATGAGTGATGAGGCCTTAGTTAACTTGTTTACCTTTTGAGTGTGAGGGGAATTTATGGATTTATTATGGAGAAGGAAATGGCAACCCACTCCAGTGTTCTTGCCTGGAGAATCCCATAGACAGCGGAACCTGGCAGGCTACGGTCCATGGGGTTGCAAAGAGCTGGATACAAAACTGAGCAAATGAGACTATGGGTGAATTTAGATATTCATTTGGATTTTAAGAAATGGTGGAAAGGAGGAAATTCTAGGAGACAAGTCTAAATAACACTACAAAGTAGAAAGCTTTGCAATGGGATCAGGCAGAGGTGAGTAGGTTAATCAAAGTGGTCCTCCATCCCACCCATACATTAATATCACCTGAAAGTGAAAGTCACTCAGTCATATCTAACTCTTTGCATCCCCATGGTCTATACAGTCTATGGAATTCTCTAGGCCAGAATACTGGAGTGGGTTAACTTTTCCTTCTCCAGGGGATTTTCCCAATCCAGGGATCAAACCCAGGTCTCCCGCATTGCAAGCGGATTCTTTATGAGCTGAGCCACAAGGGAAGCTCAAGAATATTGGAGTGAATAGCCTATCCCTTCTCCAGGGGATCTTCCCTGGGACAATTTTAAAAAACCTGATGCCTGATATCCAGAGAAAACTATAATTCAAAAAAGATTCACACACCCCTGTGTTCATTGCAGTGCTGTTTACAATAGCCAAGATATGGAAAGAGCCTAAATGTCCATCAGCAGATGAATGGATGAAGAAGTAGTACATGTATATGATGGAATATTACTTAGCCACAAAAAGAATAAAATAAGGCCATTTGTAGCAACATGGATGGACCTAGAGATTAGTATACTAAGTGAAGTAAGTCAGAAAGACAAATATCATATGATATCACGTATATGTATAACATAAAATATGACCCATATGAACTTATCTACAAAGCAGAAATAGACTCATACATACAGAGAACAGACTTCAGGTTGCAGGTTTGGGGGGCAGGGAGGGATGGATTGGGAGTTTGAAATTAGTAGATATAAACTATTATAAAAGGAATAGATAAACAACAAGGTTCTACTGTATAGCACAGGGAACTATATTCAATATCCTGTGATAAACTCTAATGGAAAAAGAATAAGAAGAAAGTATGTATACATAACTGAATCACTGCTGTATAGTAGAAATTAACACAACATTGTAAATCAACTGTGCTTCAGTAAAATAAATTTTTAAAACAGAACTCAGGTAAAATAAGAACTTTAGACCAATAAAGTTAAGATTTTCTTTTTAAAGTGATGTCCAAATGCAACTCTCTGACTCCGCAATTCTGACAAAATTTTCTAAGTGAGACGTGGGCATTGGCTTCCTTAATTTCTACATTCCCTAGGTAATTCAAGTGTAGGAACAACGTGGCCTGAGAGCCATACTATTGCAGGAGTGTGGAGGTATCCAACTCCATGGCATGGGAAGTGCTGAATGCTGGGCTAAGAAGTTTGCATTCTGCTTAGGTGGACATAAAAATCATCGAACACTTCTGCAGAGGGAACTGATGTGAGCAGAGCTGTGCTTACAGAAAATTAAACTGGTGCTTGTGGGACTTCCCTGGTGGTCTAGTGGTTAAGACTCTGCCTTCCAATGCAGGGGGTGTGGGTTCAATCCCTGGTCAGGGAACTAAGATCCCACATACTGCAGGGTGCATCCGAAAAGGAAAATAAGTAAATAAATAAAACTTGTTAAAAAAAATTGGGAATATTGGAGATCAAAATGAAACATTTAAAAAATAAAAATAAAATAAAATAAACTGGCATCTGTGGTGAGGATGTATAATAGAAGGAAGAGACCAGCATCTGGGAGAGTAACTGTTACTGTGATAGCACAAGAGAGGCATAGGAACCATGAAGAGTGTGGAGTCATGACTGAGAAGGCACAGCACAGGGCGTGGGGCCCGCTGTGTGTTATGGCTGAAGGAGAGAGAGGACCAGATGATAAGCTTTAGAGTCTGCAAGGCTGAGGGCTCGCAGTCAGCACTACTGGTTAGAAAAACATTCCCAGAGAATGCAAGTATCATGCATTGTCCATTATTTATACATAACGAGGCCCTGGGACACACAAATGAAAACATCCACCAGGTACTAGGAAAATCTATGCTTTCTCAAGACTCTGCCTACAGGAGACAATTAGGATTCAACATTATTTTCAGGTTACATCCCCAGAGAAACTTTCTTGAGATATAAGTGACATCTAACATCATGTTAATTCAGGGTATACAACGTGATAGTCTGTCTCTCTCTCTACATATATATATCTCTATAATATATATATACATGTACATATATATACATATAATACATATATATACATATGTATAATACATATACATATATATTTTATATGTATATACATATACATAGCATATAGCATATATATGCTATGTGCTTGGTCACTTCAGTCATGTCCAACTCTTTGTAATCCATGGATGGCAGCATGCCAAGCTCCTCTGTCCATAGGATTCTCCAGGCAAGAATACTGGAGTGGGTTGCCATGCCCTTCTCCAGGGGATCTTTCTGACCCAAGGAATCCTCCTGCACTGCAGGCAGATTCTTAACCACTGAGCCACTGCAGAAGTGTGTGTGTGTGTGTGTGTGTGTGTGTGTGTGTGTGTGTGTGTGAACCGTGAACTTCCAGATGTGCAAATTGGATTTAGAAAAAGCAGAGGAACCAGAGATCAAATTGCCAACATCCACTGGATCATAGAAAAAGCAAGAGAATTCCAGTAAAACATCTACTTCTGCTTTATTGATTACACCAAAGCCTTTGACTGTGTGGATCACAACAAACTGGGGAAAATTCTGAAAGAGATGGGAATACGAGATCATTTTACCTACCTCCTGAGAAATCTGTATGCACGTCAAGAAGCAACAGTTAGAACCGGACATGGAACAATAGACTGGTTCCAAATTGGGAAAGGAGTATGTCAAAGCTGTATATTGTCACCCTGCTTATTTAACTTATATGCAGAGTGTATCATGCGAAATGCACGGCTGGATGAAGCACAAGCTGGAATCAAGACTGCTGAGAGAGATAAACTCAGATATGCAGATGACACCACTCTTATTTCAAAAAGTGATGATGTACTAAAGACCCTCTTGATGAAAGTGAAAAAGGAGAGTGAAAAAGGTGGCTTAAAACTCAACATTCAAAATCACTGCAGATGGTGACTGCAGCCATGAAATTAAAAGATGCTTGCTCCTTGAAAGAAAATCTATGACCAATCTAGACAGCTTATTAAAAAGCTGTCTATTTGATTTTGTCAATTGATTTTGAACTGTGGTGTTGGAGAAGGCTCTTGAGAGTCTCTTGGACTGCAAGGAGATCCAACCAGTCCATCCTAAAAAAAATCAGTCCTGAATATTCATTGGAAGGACTGATGCTGAAGCTGAAACTCTAATACTTTGGCTACCTGATGCAAAGAACTGACTCATTGGAAAAGACTCTGATGCTGGGAAAGATTGAAGGCAGGAAGAGAAGGCGAAGACAGAGGATGAGATTGTTTGATAGCATCACCGACTGGAAGGACATAGGTTTGAGCAAGCTCCAGGAGTTTGTGATGGACAGGGAAGCCTGGCGTGCTGCAGTCCATGGGGTCACAAAGAGTTGGACACAACTGAGTGACTGAACTCCCTGATATATATATAGTAAAAGTTGCTCAATTGTGTCCGACTCTTTGCAACCCCATGGACTATACAGTCCATGGAATTTTCCAGGCCAGAATACTGAAGTGGGTAGCCATTCCCTTCTCCAGGGGATCTTCCCAACCCAGAGAACAAACCCAGGTCCCCCACAATGTAGGCGGATTCTTTACCAGCTGAGCTACCAAGAAGCCATATATATGTATTTATAGTGTGTGTGTGTGCGTGCACGTGCATGTGTGTGCACGCACACCCGTGTGCATTGAATAATAATAACCACAATAAGTCTAGTTGAGATCTGTCACCACACACAGAATTATACCTTTTTCTTTTTTTTTGGTAATGAGAACCTTTACAATACACTGTCTCAACAACTTTCAACTATACAATATAGTATTGATCACAGTATCTCCCTTGCCAGGTAAGTATATACAATATAGTATTGTTAAGTACAGTCACCATGGCTCAGATGGTAAAGAATCTGCCTGCAATGCAGGAGCCCTGGGTTTGATCCCTGGGTCAGAAATATCCTCTGAAGAAGGGAATGGCAACGGACTCCAGCATTCTTGCCTGGAGAATTCTATGGACAGAAGAGCCTGGTGGACTACAGTCTATGGGGTAGGAAAGAGTTCGACACCACTGAGCCACTAACATTACTACTACACTAACTACAGTTACCATGCTATATAAAACATCTCCAGAATTCATTTATGACTGGAAGTTTGTCCCCTTTGACCACCACCCCCAGCCTCCAACAGCTGCTAATTTGTTTCCCAGAAGCAATTGTTCAATCCATAGAGTAGAAACGTTTCTTGAGGGAGTATCAAGTCACGTGGAAAATAAGATGACTAGGGATAAACATCTTGGAGAAAGCTCTCATCTGGAAGAAGAACATAAAGAAAGATGGGACAGGAAGGTGGGAGAAGCAGGCAAGGCACAATTAAGGAAATTAAGAGAGAAAAGGTTTTGTAAGAAAATGCTGGACCCTATAGCACCCATTCAGTACTAGGACAAGTGTTTATTCCACTGGTTCATACATTTCACCAAGTTGGGAAACTCTGCTAGAGTAAGATCAAGGACATTAAGAAGTTATCTCAGTGAATTTATATTAAAGCTTAGTTTATATACTACTCATGCTCAAATCTGCTCTTCTACCAAAAATATTGCAATCATAAATATAGTGGCTGGATTTGAAACAAAATGGAGTTTCTTGGCAAATTCTGAAGGGATAATTTGGGGAGGTAGGGTGTGGTGTGGTACAAGTCTGATTATTGAGGATTAAATAGACAGAGATTACCAAGGGGGTGGGGGGGGGGAAATCTCCTCCTTTCCCTTAAGTCTTTGTTTCCCAAACTGTGGTTTGGACTTTCTGCAAAGAAAAGCTGTTAAGAGGAAGTAACTTTAGCTAAAAATAAGATAGAAACCATACAGGATATCCAGAGGGAAATAGTAATTAAAGAGGAAGTGACTTGGGATGTTTCAACAATATTTGTAACAATAAGAGTAGAAAGTAAAAGTGATACAAAAACTGAGAGGCAGTCCTGAAAATCTGGTTAGATGCTCCCTAACTCCTACCAGTTTGAGACATGGTCTAAAATATTTCAAGCAGCTAAATCTGATAATGCACTAGCATAGAAACACACTATGTCCGAAGTCTCCAAATTCCCTTAAATTAATCCACACACTCTGTCTCTTGAAAGGTCCAATATGAAGGAGTCTGTTTTCCTTCCTGGAGTCTTTCTCCATCTAAATATAATACAAATATTTGTTTTTACAAATTCAATCTGTCATTTAAAGCAGAGTTTAGTCTGTGGCAAAATCAAACAAAAAAGTCTAAATTTCCAAACAAACAAACAAAATCACCCAGTATTTTCAACTCTAAAGAAATATGAAGAGAACAAGGACCTGGTAACAAATTACTTATAAAAAATGAAACCTGATAAAAGTTTCCACGCTGCATCTTTTTAAAAAAGTAGAAGCAGAAGACAGTGCATTTAAAGTATCAGTACAAAGGATCTTCAAAGGGGCATTAAACATTTCTCAGCTATGGAAAACTCAAATACCCAATCTGGTTTCTATGAAACTTAAAAAGATCAAACAATTAGAAAGAAACTAGGCTTGAAGGAGAAATGCTAGGGATTTCAGTAAACATCTGGTTACCATTTTCAATTGAAAGGACTAACCCACTTAAGGAAGTAGTTTAGTTTCTTTGGAGTAAGAATGAGACAGTGGCTTTTTGTTCCCTTTGCACAGTGGAGGATAAAGGAAACATCAGAGTGGGGAGATCACTCATAACTCAGCTTCTATAAATAAGAAAGTTTTGGGGTTTTTTTCTTTCCAAAACTAAAGTAAATTGAACTCGGGTCCCTGTAGTATAAACAATTCAACCAAGTTAAGGTTAAATAAACATTCCTTGAGCTCTCCCCTGCCAATTAAGGAACACATTCTGTTTGGGAGTAAATACATCAGTAATTCTATGAGCGATGAGGAAAATAACAATAAACCCGAACACACAATTACCATGTGTCATAATACAATAAAATAGAACGGTGCAGCCCTATGCCATTTCTTTGATTCAATTTCTTTTGTTTTCTAGTTTGATTAACTCAGGGCACAGAAGCGCTTCTGATACCGTCCAAAACCTATTACTTGCCTAATAAAAAACGTATGTCAAGTGTGTTCCAGGCAAAATACCGACAAAGCGAAACACTCTGTGCCTTTCAAATGTGACCTTTACTCTTTTGTCTTCCCGCTGAGTAGTCCTAGTGCATATTAAATTCAGGAAGGCAGCAGGGGTGCTGGTATGGGGCTGGAGGGGAAAAGGAATGAGTTCATTAGGCTCTCAAATTTTAAAGGCTCAGAGGAAGCATCTGCTGTCAACCTGCACTCCCAGCCTAAAGGGACCACTTCCAGTTTGGCCTTCAGGTCCACATTTTTCTTCTCCCCATCTTAGCTTCCTGTTCCTCTCTTCTGCCGGAGGACAGGAGACTAAAGGCAAAGACTAAAGAAAAGGAATTCTAGAATAATAGGGGTTTAAAATCTTGTCTTGACTTGTGGATACAGGGGGAAGGAGAGGGTCGAAGAGAATAGCATCCCAGGGAATGATCGAATAGGGATAATCTAGAATAGAGAATAGGGAAGAATCAAGAGAGTAGCAGTGAAATATATACACGACTACAGTGTGTAAGACAGATGGCTGGTGGGAAGCTGCTCTTTAGCACAGGAGCTCAGCTTGGTGCTCTGTGATGACCTAGAGGGGTGGGATGGTGGGTGGTGGGAGGGCGGCTCAACTGGGAGGGGATATATGTATACATATTACCTGATTCACCTTGTACAGCAGAAACTAACAACATTGTAAACCAACTGTACTCCAATTAAAAAAAAAAATCTTGTCCTGCTTCCTCTGAGTTTGTGTGTATGCGTGTTAGAGCTCATCCTCAAACTGCAGATTTGAAAAAGGCTTTGATACTGATTTTATGCATTCTCCTGAGTGATAAAGCAAGCCCTCTGCACCATTCCTGCTTCACTCTTATTCCATCAAAACTTCCTACTCTTTGAGCTGGGCTGTTCCATTGCTAGGTAAGTCCGATTGATGCAATGTTCATCCTTCAACAGGTCCTGAGCCTTCTAGGGTTACTACAAATAAATCCTGTACTCAAGTGACCCCTTAAACAGTGGGGATACAAAAATATTGGCCCAACTACTTGCAGGCCTCCCAGAAATGGTCTTTTCAATTGGAACAATCTATTTTCTTGTTCCTGCTACAGTTCTCGGTTTGCACTACAACTGCAGAAATATGCCCTCCTCAAGTATACATAAATAATTCCAGGCCAAAGATAAATATACTCTGCGTCAGAGTCTCCTGAACTACATATTACTTAGACTCTACCCTGGGTGCAAGCTTAAAACTTTTGGAAAATATTTATTTTCTCTTAGGCCACTATTTATTCCATGAACTAAAACAGTGATTTACTAAATAGTACCTGGATGCTAGGAAAGAGAAGAATTTGATGGTGACTTTCTTTTTCTTTAGAGAGGTACATGCTATAAAAATCTTGGGTCATATGACCTGTTTTTCAAAGCAAGGGACTAGAAGTGAATGTTTCATACAATGCTAAGAACTCGAGAGCGTAAGGCAGAGGACACTGACAGGACCTGAATGACATGATGGGGGTTTTCACCTTTAATGCTCTTTACAGTCATGAGCAGCAAAAGCTATAAGCTTACTTTTCCATGTCCTTTACTGGAGAGCATCTTTAGGTAACTGTGTGTTCCTCTGTTTTATGGAATATTAAACCTTCAATGAATCAGTTACCACCTCTAAGCAGACAGCCCGCACATCTACATCTCCTGCCTGACCTCCAGTTTCTGCTAAATACATCCATGTGAAAATCTCAAGGCACCTGAGCCTGCACATGTTTAGAACTAAACACATCTACCCTTCCTGCAAAAACAACAGGTTGAGGAACACCGCTAAATGTGTCAGAGGAGTCTTGAAATCCAAGGTAGGGGAAAACTAAAAAACAGACACAGGCATTAAAAACCTCAACAGTCTAGAATTGTTTGATGTATAAAATATTAGGTTTATCTCCTAGTGGTTGCATTATTTTTGTTATATGAGCAGATTTGAGCGTGAGTAGAATATCAATGTTCCTTTAAAGTTACATAAAAATGAAAGGCTGATGAATTAAGTTTTAATGTGAAAGTCTAAGGTAGTTCACTATTTAAGGGGCCAAACTGTACTATTTCATCTTCATTTATTTATGTGCTCTAATAAATATTTATTGTGTGCCCCTATGTGGAGGGCATAGTTCTATGTGATGAACTGGGCAGATAGGGTTCCTGACCTCAAGCAGTTAACAAATTTTTTATAAGTGAAGTTGTTTTTCCTAATAGAATGATCCAGGAGACCGTGTGTCAGAATTTCAGGAGGGTTGACAACCCAGATCGTTCATGAAAAAATATTAAACTGGGAAGGAGACTTGAAGAGAATAGGACTTAATAGGAAGATTTTAATGCAAAATTTCCAGTAGCAGCACCCGTCTGCTACTGGTAAGTTGTGTTTGACCCTTTGTAGCCCACGAGGTTTCTCTGTCCATGGGATTTCCCAGTCAAGAATACTGAAGTCGGTTGCCATTTCCTTCTCCAGGGGATCTTCCTGCCCAGGGATCAAACCCATGTCTCCTGCATTGCAGGCAGATTCTTTATCACTGAGCCACCAAGGAAGCCTCCCCTTTAACGTACCTCTCCACAAAGGAATCTTCACGATCTCCTTTCTGTATCTAGCTCCTGGCAGCAGTAGAAATATTATCTCCCATTTTTGGAGTACCTACCACATGCCATTCTCAGAACAATCTCAAAACAATCCATTTCAGAAGAGAAAGACGAGGGCTTTGAGAGGCCAACTTGCCCAGGGTAGTGTCACCATTAAAGATAACCCTGCGGAGTCCAACCCAGGTTCAGTCTTACTCCACAGCTTATTCTCTTTAATTATCACAGTCCAATACCCTCCCCAGGAAAGCAATTATTGTGGTTAAGCTCTTCTTACTTAATTCAAATCTCAACTTCCTTATGGCTTCTTTTTGAATACAAATAAACTAAAGAAAAATTTGAAATACATTTTCCATTACAAAAGTTAAGATTGATCTGCAGTACTTGTTTCTCTTCCACACAACCAGCAGGAACAGTTTTTGGCAAGTAGCCATTATAAATAAACCTTTAAAATGAGACTAAATTTCAAATGATACATGGATGTGTTGGACATTTTTAAGAGTGCAGGTGAATGTAAATACAATTATGGGAGGGAAGAAACTATGAAATTATAAACAGGGAAGAAAATGGACTTTTCCTTTTTTTTAATACATTTTCCACAACATTAAGTAGTAGTAACATCTCGCTCTGTTAACTGTGTCTTTAATAGTACATCCCAAGAACACAAGCTGGGAAAATTACAGTGTCCTTCTTAGTGTGGGGGAAGCTGTAGCAATATTACTTAAAATATCATCTCTATAACACAATATAGCAAATGTATCAATACAAATATCGATAAATGCTATTTATCACTAGTATATATCCTAGCCTTTCTTATAGATGCTTTCATTGATGCTTTCATTATGTCATGCTGCCATGCTTCACTCTCAGCTCACATCCACTTCGTCTGCAATACAAATGTTGCTCTGGCCTTTGACTGTCCATAACATCATCAACTTAATAATCCTTTTGAAAAATTTGTTCTAAATGTACTATCTGGACATGTCAGAGATTAAGGGGAGGCACTATAGTGTCCCCTTCTTCCCAAGAGCAAAACCTCTCTCTATTCTTTCGCCTGTTGCCAAGCTGGGTACTTGGCAGCTCAAGCCAAAATTAAGCTGAAATTATGGTAGCTAAGAGGAATATCCAGTTTGAGCCCTACTTTTATATTTCCATCTTAGTAATCTTATTATTATATGTTTGACTATAAACCATCAAATCCTTTTTGAATGAGGTTTGAGTTAAGTTAAAAACCTAATCTATCTCACTCAGTCCCTGACTTTAACCATCATCATGAGATCAAATGACATAGAATCAGTCTAGATCCACAGGTCAGCAAACATTTTCTGTAAAGAACTCAATAACAAATATTTTAGGCCTTAACAACCATATAGTCTTTGTCGCAACTACTTAGTTCTGCTGTCATAGTACAAAACCAGTCAAAGACAGTACAAAAACAAATGAGTGGCTGTGTTGCAATCAAACTTTGTTTATAGGCATTGGGCCAGATTTGGCCAGTGGGCCATGGTTTGCCAACGCCTGGCAAGAAAATTTATATAGTCTTTCACTTTTTGTATTTCTTCAAAGACTATTCTGTATAAAAGCCCCAAGTTACAAAAACAAGAGCAATTTGAAATCATAAGATAGTCTCCAATTCTGTAGCTTTGATAGCAATTGGCATTTGTTTTTTACATGACTGTTACACAATTCAAAAGTGCAGGGGATATGCAAGAGTGGGCAGAAACTTGCTAAATATGCTCTACCCTTCAAATATACATAAATAATTCTGATCCAATGATGAAGTCCCTTAAATCAGAGTCTCCTAGAAAACACCTTTCTTGGATGTCACCATGGGAATAGGTTAAGAACTTTCTTGGAGAACACCTGCTCTCTTTTAGGCCATTATTCTTTTCCAGGTACCAGAGGACTGATTTACATTATAGTATCTAGATATTAGGAAAGGGAATAATTGGTTGGTCCTTTAATCTTTTCCTTTAGAGACATATATTCAGAGACTTCTATGTTCTTACAAATGCAGAAACAGAGGATATATTTCTCCAAAGTAGGAGGCTGAAGGGCGATAAATGTGTATATTTCATATTCTGTTGTTTTGTAGGCATAAATCTGTAAAGACAATTGTCCTCTTACTGAGCTCAAAATCAGCTTAAAGTTGAAATGCTTATAAACAACTATACCAATAAATCTTCAGTATTAATAATTCAATGGCATATAGCAAGCACACTTTTGTATCATTTTATTACAAAATGAACTCTAAAGATTGCTGTTTTTTGAACCAGTAGTATATCTCTCAAACAGTGTTCCTCAAACTAGGCTACACATCAGAATTACCTGTTTCTGTTTTCAACATGCAAAATTCTGGGCCCCACTCCCAGACTACCTAATGAGAAATATTGGCAGGGCTTTACTTCGTTGCCTCCCAGAACTCTGATGGGTGTGGACAAAGTGATTAAATTCTCACTACATATTCTTGTGAAGTAAATACCATTACTGCCTTTAATATATAAACTACAATATGACTCAGAGAACAAGGTCAAATTTACACAGACCTATTGTTGTTCTGGTTAGAATCCCCAACTTCTATTATATCACAGAATAGAATTAACCAGGGGAAAACATAATACCTATATGTGAATTTTCAACCTAACACTGCTTACTTTTCCCTTCAGTTAATGTTTACTAAATTAGCAATTAAATACAAGATGAAGCCCAAATATTACTCTTCGAGAACAGATCATACTTAATAGTAGAATGTTGCCTACCTGGACTAGCACTCTTTTACATTTTTTCCTAATTTTTATCCATTTCTAGCCTTAAAGGTTTTTTGTTTTTTTTTTAAGGGACCCTGAAAAAGGCCACCTGTGCCTCAAAGGATGGCACAAAAAAAGAGATCAGTGGAAACGATGGGGGGAAAGTCAAAAGAGAAATAGAAAGTAGGTAGAATAAATGGTTAGAACAGGGAAAATGAGTTTTATATTTATTTTCCTAGGACCAAGAATGTGTTTTATAAATGCATCAACTCTACACCATGGTACTTTATAATATTTGTAGGAGTGCCTCTTTTGTTTTCAATGTAATCTTTTAAAATCTCAGGTAAGCAAACAGCAAATGATGAAAAGAAAGATATGGAAAGTAGGTCTCCAGATCATTCTGAATTGCTTTCACTTCCACCAAGCTGCTCAGCATGGGGAGATGCAGTTTAAAGGGGCCAATTTAGGTCCCACTCTCTGCTGCTGTACGCTAGTAAGACAAGCATAGGTCGAATATGTGAAACTAGAGCAAAAAACATTTTACACGAATTAAATCTCGAGAAAATATTTTTGACAGTAAGTGCTTCAATTCGAACAGTCTATAGATTAAATGTGTGGCCATGGGAAAGAAGCTGCAATTTAAAAAGTGGCTTTTTTTCTATACATGAGATAATCAGAGACATATTAGATGAAGGTCACGGAAATTTATCTCAGGTATTCGATACACACAGGCTATCACAATGAAAGCTACAAAATCAAATGAAGAGCCAATAATATCTCATACTTATGAAATTGCTACCCTTTCTTGAGGCCTATCCAGGGATAATATCTTACTATATAAAGCAAAAGAATAGCAAGAAGGAAGCAGTGGATGTTTTCAAAACTGAGGAAATATAGGGGAAGGGAGCCAAATCAGTATTTACGTTGACAAATTCGGGTGACACCCTCTAGTTATCTTGTGCTACTGTGCCCAGTAGCTCCTCTGGCTGCCAGATTCTATTGCCTTCAGGCTTTCTTTGCACTTTCTTGGTATTTGGAAGCTGCAAAGTAATTCTCCTTTTTCTTATAAAACTGACCCAAAGGACATCAAGGGAGAGAAGAGACATATTCCTTGTTTTGCGGGTGGATAAAATGGAAATTGAAGTTGAAAGCACAGATAACCCATGTTGTGCCCATATACAATGAGGAGCAGCACCAAGGAGGCAGAAAACATGAGGATTTCAGACAATAGTGTTCTGTTATCAGGGTCAAGGCTTTGCAGGATTCCAGGACCACAGCTCATGTGGCACGAGGGTGGTGCTAATACAATCACCTTGTTCAGCGGTGTGCTAAAATAATTTATAGGATGAGAGGAAGACAAAGTGTTTTATATCTTTCCTTAAGATTGACAGCTATTCTGATCAATGGTGTTCTGACAATATCATTTATGGATGTTTTAGAACTTTCAGTTCAGTTCAGTTCAGTTCAGTCGCTCAGTCATGTCAGACTCCTTGCGACCCCATGAACTGCAGCACGCCAGGCCTCCCTGTCCATCATCGACTCCCGGAGCTTGCTCAAACTCATGTCCATCAAGTTGGTGATGCCATCCGACCACCTCATCCTCTGTCGTCCCCTTCTCCTCCTGCTTTCAATCTTTCCCAGCAGCAGGGTCTTTTCCAGGGAGTCAGTTCTTTGCATCAGGTGGCCAAAGTACTTTAGACTTCAGACGGGTCCTTCTTAGAACCAACCTCAGTGAGGTTTGTCAACTTTGTTTCCAGCTGCTTCGATATTTCAGGGCTTTCATCTTCCCTTTTGCTTTTCTTATTTGCTTCCAAGAGCTCTAGATTAACATACTTCTGGGGGCAGAGGCCAGCTAATAGTATTCCTGAAGACTTGTCCTAATGGCCTATATTCTGCCTATATTCTGTCCTTTCTTTTCATCAAAGTAGATCTTTTGAGGCTTTTTTCCCTGAGAGCTTTGTTAGTGAAGTAGCTTATAACTTTATCATCAACATTGTAAAAAAAAATGTTGGTAAAGGGTGATCATGGCTAAGTGTTCCCAGCCTCTTTCATGACCAATGTAAACTAGCATTTTAAAAAGTGAAAGTCGCTCAGTCTCAGTCGTGTCCGACTCTTTGTGACCCCATGGACTACACAGTCCATGGAATTCTCCAGGCCAAAATATTGGAGTGGGTAGCCTTTCCCTTCTCCAAAGGATCTTTCCAACTCAGGGATCAAACCCAGGTCTCCCACATTGCAGGCAGATTCTTTACTAGCCACAAGGGAAACCATTAAAGAACAAGGGGGGGACCTAATTGAAAAGCAAGTGTTATGAGGATGTCAGGATGGCTGACACTGAAATGACAAATGAAAATTATTGTGGCACCAGGATCTATTTTCTCCCCGAGGAAAACACCAGATCAGCAGTTGATTCAGATTGCTTTTCCTCTCCTCCCTTTTGATAACAAGGAAAACAAACACACACTGTGTCATCCTAAAGAGAAAACTCTAATTGGCCCACAGAGGATGAGTACTCCATGTCCTGGTAGCTGTAATAATGATCGATTAATGCAGGAAAAGACCCTGATGCTGGGAAAGACTGAAGGTAGGAAGACAAGGGGATGGCAAGAGGATGAGTTGGTTGAATGGCATCACCGACTCAATGGACATGAGTTTGAGTAAACTCTGGGAGATAGTGAACAACAGGGAAGCCTGGCATGCTGTAGCTTACAGGGTCACAAGGAGTCAGATGTAACTTAGCCACTGAACAACAAAAAAGGGGTCAAAAGAGGGAGTGAGCAACATGGAGATGAAGAGGACGAGCACAGAAGTGAGACCTGGAATCTCCTACCCCTCCATCACTGCAGTTTAAGATACAAGGTGCGTCCCTGCACATTTCCAAGCCTTGGGTTCGTCTTCTGCAAGTGGGGGAGGGATGAATATTTCTTTCTGAAATTTATTGGAGTATAGCTGCTTTATAATGCTGTGTTAGTTTCTGCCATGCAGCAAAGTGAGTCAGTTATACATATAGCTATTCTTTTATAGATTTCCTTCCCATTGAGGTCACCACAGAGCATTTACTGAGTGGCTCAGCTGGTAAAGAATCCACCTGCAATGCAGGAGACCCTGGTTCAATTCCTGGGTTGGGAAGATCCCCTGGAGAAGGGATAGACTACTCACTTCACGTTCTTGGGCTTCCCTGCTGCCTCAGACAGTGATGAATCCGCCTGCAATGCAGGAAACCCGAATTTGATCCCTGGATCAGGACAATCCCCTGGAGGAGAGCATAGCAACCCACTCCAGTATTCTTACTTGGAGAATCCCCACGGACCAAGGAGCCTGGTGGGCTGCAGTCCATGGTGTCGAAAAGAGCTGGACATGACTGAACGAGTAAGCACACACACAGAGCACTGAGCAGAGTTCCCTGTGTATACAGTAGGCTCTCACTAGTTATTTTATACATAGTAGTGTATATACGTCAACCCCAATCTCCCAGCTAATTCCACCCCCCCCCCCCCCCCCCCCCCCGCTTATCCCTCGGTGTCCCTACATTTGTTCTCTATGTTCAGTTCAGTTCAGTTCAGTCGTTCAGTCATGTCCGACTCTTTGCGACCCCACGAACTGCAGCATGCCAGGCCTCCCTGTCCATTACTAACTCCCGGAATCCACCCAAACCCATGACTGTTGAGTCAATGATGCCATCAAACCATCTCATCCTCTGTTTTCCCCTTCTCCTTCTGCCCTCAATCCCTCCCAGCATCAGGGTCTTTTCCAATGAGTCAGCTCTTCACATGAGGTGGCCAAAGTATTGGAGTTTCAGCTTCAACATCAGTCCTTCCAATTAACACCCAGGACTGCTCTCCTTTAGGATGGACTGGTTGGATCTCCTTGCAGTCCAAGGGACTCTCAAGAGTCTTCTCCAACACCACAGTTCAAAAGCATCAATTCTTCGGTGCTCAGCTTTCTTTATAGTCCAACTCTCACATCCATATGTGTGTGCCTCTATTTCCCCTTGGCAAATAAGTTCACGTACACATTTTTCTAGATTCCATATACATGCGATATTATACTAATCTGTTTTTCTCTTTCTGACTTACTTAATTCTGTGTGACAGTCTCTAGCTCTATCCAGGTCTCTGCAAATGGCACCACTGTTTTCTGTTTTATGACTAAGTAATATTCCATTGTATATATGCACCATATCTTCTTTATCCATGCCTCTGCTGATGAGCACTTAAGTTGCTTCCATGTCCTGGCTATTGTAAATAATGCTGCAATAAACATTGGGGTGCATGTATCTTTTCTTGGGGTACTCAGAGGCTTTTCAGTGAGGATTAAATGAGGCCATGAATACAGAATACAATATGTCACATGGTTAGTCGCTGAAGATCTGTCAGCTGTTATTGTTACTGCCCTTTTTGACCCTCATCATCTACTCAACTTCCTTTTCAAATAACTTACTTAAGAATTTGTCTCTTATTTTTCACTTCAAATGATAGAAATAAAAAGTACTTGACTAGTAACAGTGTGTGAGATAAATATCCACACTTCTTTTGCATTTAGAGCCAATCTGTGATTCACATTTAAGCTGGCTTCTCAAAACAATTTCCAGCACATTCTACTTGCAGTCAGATGAAGTGGCAATTTTCTTAAAATATGGAGCAGTTTGGTGCTGGGCAGAAAATGTATTCAGGCTCATAAACATAAACATTTTTTATGCAGCATTTAAAGATGAACTATGTAACTCCAAAATGCTGCAAAAATATAAACAAAATAATTTCAGGAATAAAGAAATGTAGCTAAAGGAGAATGGAAAGGAAGCTAGAAAAGAATCCAAGTTTTCTACAGTGCAACAAAGTTGATCATGGGTAAAAATTTGTTCTTGCAAATTTTTTTAGAGGAAGATAGTAGCACATTCCAGGAAGTATTTACACTAGATGACAAGCAACTTTGGTAATTACTTCTGACTCTGACCTTTTTCTAGGAGCCCAGGGTCGGCGCCGAGGCTTTCTTCAGAGATGACAACCATATACTGATGCTGAGTGAGAATGCTCTGGTGGAGCTGAAGCTCCCTTTGGCTGGAGGAAGAAGGCCTGTAGAGAACAGCCCTTCTGCCATGGCTGCTGAAGTGGGTCTCAACTGACTCTTCGATCTACAGACAAAAAAAAAAAAGAATGTATAAAAATTCAAGAGGAAAAAAGGAGCACATTTTCCTTGAAGGAGATCATTAATGTAAATCAGGAGCCATTCAGAAAGCTGTCTTTGAAGGTTTTCTCTGGCAATGCTCTGAAAGGCGCACAAGGACAAAAGCAACCTCATCTGCGAGAACTGAAGGTGAACTGTATTTTTTTCACTATTCCAGAAAGATGAAGATTTCAGGCCATTAAAATACAGAGTTCCTGGAGGAATACTGTGGTATAGAAATACCGAGCTCAACTCTGCCTGAAAAATAGAAATTAATAGCAATGCTTTTCATCTGCATTGTGCTTTTCTGTAATAGTTCCAGCTGCCTTATCTTTTAACAGTTCTTTTAGGTAAACACAGTAGAGGAAAAAGACCCAGGGAGGATGGGTTTTGTGCCGGAAGGACATGGGGGACAGCTGAAAAGCAACCCCAGAGCTCTCTGCAAGCACAATGCTGTCACTTCTCTCCATCAGGATGCAGCAAAATTTCAGTGCCTCTCACTGAGGTAGGATGGATCTTCATGTGAGAAGAGGAGGGTATCACTCAAAAACCATAACTTTAGGCTCTTCCTTCAGCTGTTGACTGCTCCTCCAAATAAATATTCTTTCTCACAATGATGTTTGAAGTATCATTAACAAAAGGGAAGTTTTGAATTGGCAAGTAGAAAGAATGCTGACAATGAAATTCATTACATGGTTTAAGCCATTCCTAGTGACTAGGACAGTAAAGAATCTGTCTGCAATGCAGGAGACTCGGGTTGATCCCTGGGTCGGGAAGATTCTTTGGAGAAGGGAATGGTTACCCACTGTGGCGTTCTTGCCTGAAGAATTCCATGAACAGAGGGCCTGGCAGTCTACAGTCCATGGGATTACAAAGAATCAGACAGGATTGAATGACTAAAATACACACACACATACACATGTGGTCTAATGCAGATACTGTGTGTTTTCCTGAAAATTTGTGATTAAACCTTGATAAAGTAGACATTTTTTACTACTGAAGGGAATGATAAGACTGGGTGGAGATTAGGGCAAAAAAAAAAAAAAAAAATGGGAGAGGCCAAAGAAGAGGAGACAAAGGGTTGGAGAAGGCAGATGAGGGGAAAGAGGTAAAAATGAAATTAGAAATCCACACTACTTTTAGGGGCAGCTCTGAATCAAATTGTCCATTTCGTGGCTCTCAAACATAATTTTCACCATGTCTTTTCACTCCTTAAATTTCTTCATTATTTTCCATTACTGACTGAATCAATTCCACATCTTTATCACAGAATGCAGGCCACTTGAACTTAAACCCCATCGTCCTTCTCTGGTCATGTCACACTTTTAATCATTTCCATTCCTAATCCTAACCTGCTGCTTCATATAGACACCCCTGTGCCTTCTAACAACAATTCCTTCCTCTCTCTCCATTCAAACTCCAAATCAAACAGTACTTCTTTGGAAAATTTTCATTGACAAACATCCTTCCATCAGCTCTTACAAAACGGTGTGTCTCTCTGATTTGAGTTCCTTAACATGCAGCCTGCATTGTCCCTATGTCTATGGTAAACATTGTGCATATTCAATAAATGACCATATCAAGTAAAGTAATGGACCATAATGCTCTATCAAGATCTGATCTTTGAAGATAAATATGAAAAGAAAGAAGAAACAGATTTAGCTTGTGAATCCTTTGAAGGCAGGCACCATATTCTGTTTTTCATTGCATACATAGGATGGCTATATGAGAATCAATCTACAAAGCATGGTATAGTGGAGAAGGACACAAAATCTGCAGCCAGGATGCCAGCTCTGAATCTCTTGGTTCCACCAGCACTAATCCTATGACCTTGGACAGTACTTTCTTCCTAAGGCTGCTTCGAGGATTAAGGAGTTAGTATTTGTAAAGTGCTTAGAACTGTGCCTGGCATATGTGCTTCGTCCCTCAGTCATGTCCTACTCTTTGTGACCTTATGAACTCTAGCTCGCCATGCTCCTCTATGGGGATTCTTCAGGCAAAAATATTGAAGTGGGTTGCCACGCCCTCCTCCAGGGGATCTTCCCAACCCAGAAATCAAACTCAGGTCTCCCACATTGCAGGCAGATTCTTTACCAGCTGAGCTACAGAGATGTGCCTGGCATATAAGAAGTGCTATATGTGTGTTTTTAAAATAATCATAAGTCATAAAGAGCAAAGAGTCGGGAACACTGTTTCCATGTGTGAGCTTTGCCTGGCACGTGTAACACAGGCTCATAATATGTCTGTGATGAATACAAAGGGAAGAAAAAGAGCATGAGCTATCACACATTCTGAGCATGGTACTTTGGGAGAACATGATCAGATATTTCCCCTTGTTAAAGGAGTGCATTTTATTGACAATGAATCTATTTAGATTCAAGAATTTAACTGCAAATTGGAACATAATTACTCAGCAAATGTTGTGATTGTTTGTAGTGGTAAACTTTTAAGAAGGAGGAGTTGAAACCAAATACAGGCTGAGTCTTTGGACTCAGGAGTCAGAGGGAACCAGTAGCAAGAACCCACAGGAGGCCAAAATAAACAAAGGTGGGTCTAGGTGAAAGGAGAAGACAGATGCTTCCAAACATATCAGTGTTACTCAAGCAAAACGCAGTGTCCAGAATGCCCTTCTCACACTATTTTCTTTCGCAATCACAGGATGCTCCTCTCAGTTGCAGCTGGCTCAGGCACAGGAGTGACTTCCCATGAGAAGGCTGTATTTTCAAACTTTATACCTTCTTATTATTTTGAAAGATATAATCCCTCCTCCCCACCCGTCCCCTAAACCAGGATCAGTTTATGTAAGAGCACCATAATCTCACCAGCATTATCTTACAGACAGCATATTCTAAATAGAGTATTAATTACTGGCCATATTTTATCATAACCTTTATAACACATTGACATTTTAACTCACGTCTCAGACTACAGAGAATAAATAGGAAATGAGCGTGTCCATCCAATTAGGTTACGTTATCCTGTAATACAAACTGCCCCTGTCCTTGTAATATTTATAACAGCCTGTATCAGCAGAATGGCCCAACACCAAGGGGCGAGAGCGGTTTCAGCCGGTCGGACAACAGGTGGACTGCACTGCGTCTGTGAAATACAATTATGTCAACCGCACCAGCAAGTGCGGGATGATCAAACGCCCGGAGCAGCACTTTTGGAAATGAGAGCTCCTGATGACTGCTACGATTTTGAGAATGTATTTTAGAGGAAGAATACATTTAACCTGGCCAGCACTACAACGACTGAATTTGAGACTTGCGGGTCTGCTGGGGAGAATTTAGAAAAGAATGTGTGTTTCTGGGCATTTGACAGGCTGAACATTTGTTTCTGGGCATTTGACAGGCTGATTTGACAGTCACTTCCCTGTCTCCATTCTTCCTGAGAGATCTGCAGGAAAGTCCATCGGAAATTGCTTCGCTAGACTACACGAAAGTTGTTTCATACTGAACACTTACCATTTTTACTGGCAGGACTTCAAAACCTGATGTCTCTATGCTGCCTAAGGATAAAGCGTTGTAAGTGGAGGACCAGATGCAGGGACATGGAGTAGAACAGCAGTGCGTGTGTATATTAGTCGCTCAGTCGAGTCCGACCCTGTGCGACCCCCTGGACTGCAGCCCACCAGGCTCCTCTGTCCATGGGATTCTCCAGGCAAGAATACTGGAGCGGGTTGCCATGCCCTCCTCCAGGGGATCTTCCCAACCCAGGGACTGAATCCAGTTCTCCCGCATTGCAGGCAGATTCTTTACCACAGAGCCATCTGGGAAGCCATCAGAACAGAGCAGGGCTGGGAATCAAAAATCTGGACTTGGGATTCTGGCTCTGCCCCTGGCGTGCTTCCTCCGCTGGAAGAGTGACAGTCATCTCCTCACATCAGAGTTTTCTCACATGTATAGCTGAAGTAACAAATCTTACTTCATGAGACTGTATGGGGAATTAAATCACATTTTTATATGAAAGTGTGCACTGCAGCATCCCACCAGTAAACCACGTGAAATATATGCATGTAAAACTGAATAAAAATCAGTATCATAATGTAACTGCTTTTACATTACTAATTAAATTTTTCATAGTCTGGTCCCTGTCATAACTTCTATATACCCTGGTAAATATTTCTTTCTGTAGGGCTTATCATCTTTTAAGGCAAAAATATGATTTCCTTATTATTTTATTGTCTGTTTCCCCACATCATAAAATAAAGTAAAAGAAAGTATATATTTTTGTCTATTTTGCTCACTTTTGCTTCCCCAACCGAAAAATGGTACACTTGGCACATAGCAGGCACATAATAAATTTTCTTTCAATAAATGAATATAACATCGGTTTTTTTTCAATATGTAAAAGTCATTTTTATAAATACTAGCATGAAAGAGTTGGATAGAAAGTGGTAAAAATTTATATTTATAAATTTGTTTCAGTAGAATTTTGAATAGTGGCAAGAATGACAGAGTCAAATTCTTGAGCAAAGTAATGAATTTACAGTAAAAAAAATTCAATAAAGAACTATATTATAAAGGCACTATATTTCTCAGTAAGTTCAGTAGCTCAGTTGTGTCCAACTCTTTGCGACTCCTTGAAATGCAGCACACCAGGCGTCCCTGTCCATCACTGTATTTCTCAGTTACTATTAAAAAGTCTTCATCAAGACTTACCACAAAAGCAAGAAATACAGCTTTTGAAAAATATAGTAGATATGAGAAATAAAACTTGTTTTTTTCCATATGATGGAAAGATTTTTTTCTGGATTTATTAAAGTAGCCATGTATTTATGACATCTTTTGATGTTTGAATACAAATCATAGAGTAGACCTCAGATGTGTGTCATATATAACTAAAAGTTAAATTGCCATGCTGTCTAGATTTCTGGCATTTTAGAAAGATTGTAGAGTCTATCATAGTGAATTATGTTTTAATTTTTCCACTACAAGAATACAGAATTTTTTTTCCCATTGGTGAAATGTATACTTATTTTAGAGAATTAAAGAAATAAAATGGATGGCATGTTCTAGGATGCACATCCTATACATTTTCTACTTAAACATTATTTATTATTGTAGGACAGTTTAGGAATTGCAGGTTTCCCAGATATACAAGCAGAGCCTCGGAAAATATTCCCTACTTACATGACTTCTAGTGACCCTTGGCCTCCATCTCACAGCTGACTCAGCTACACCTTGAGCCGATCACTGAATGATCATACCTTTCTCAGAACTTCTTCATGACCCTGAGCACTCTCTGAATGCACCCCCGAACTGTATGTTGGGGCTATCCCAACACCCAACATCCAATGTAAGGTAAGTTTACCCATCTGTAGCTCTATGTAAATTCTAAACAAATAAGAGAGAAACAGAAGCAATAAATTTCAATATTAAAAAATGATCACAATATTGCTTTGATGAAATGGCACCCACTTAAATAGCAACTGCCGAAACTCATCTTTACCTGTTCCTCATTCTCATTTTCCCTTTGACACTCTCACAGTTTATAGTTATAGACATGTGTTTACTACCTGCCCCTCCTACAAGTCTATATGTTTCAGAAGTGTCTAGACTTTTCTGCTTTGGTCATTATTGTACAAATAGCTTACTGCTAAATAAGAGGGAATGGAAGGATGAATGAGCAAATGAATAAATGCTAAAAGCAAAGTATGAGCTCATTACCTGTAAATATATGCATGACCTTTCATTATTTTACTTACTGTCAGGTGAAATAATCCACTAGGAAGTCTCAAAGGAGGCTTCATCTGCATCTCAAGTCATAAGGTATCCATGACCTCTTCATCCCTAATGACTTTCTCCTCTGTTTCACTGCAACCACCCATTCCAATAGCCAGATTTTTATCCTTGTGGTCCCCCAAAGAGCCCCATCTCTGAAATTATAAAGTAATATACTCCATTCTCTGATTGCATTTATCTACTTCCAGCTCTTTTTATTTATCACTAATACATCAATTCCCCAACCACTAGTCTTTCCCCCAATGCCAACTTTCTACTGGCCTCCTTTTCACCTTCCTTCTCCACATCTCAGATTCCAGGACCCAATACTCTCCACCTAGTACGTTAAATTCCCTTGTTCACAGTCGTATGGCAAAACCTCAAGCATGGACGAGCTGGGGACACAGCGGCAAACAAGATAGGCAAGTCTCTGCCCCACGGAGCTGACAGTCCATCAAGGCAAGCAGACGTAAGCATCTGGTTATAATCAATTATGACATGCCAGGTAAATCAGGAGGGAGAGGATGCCATGGAAACTTTGAGCTGAGAGAGTCAAGAAAGATCTCCACAGCCCGCCTGACCTGTCCCTGGGCTGGGGTTGAGAGCTGCTGAAGTAAAGGGGCCAGATGGACAGATCCTGGTTGGCAAAGCCAATGCAGTCTTCCCACTCCCTGGACCATTCAGCTATGCTTCCTGGGTTGATTCTCTCTCACATGCTCCAAAGTCACAGACTTGCCCACTCTCCAGCTACCTCCTTATTTCTGCAGATAACTGCCTCCTGCTGACAGAGGAAATCAGCCCTCTTAGGAGGAAACACACTGAGTTAACACAGCAACTGTTTTGGCAAATCTCTAGCCTATCTGTACAACTAACATTTCCTCTTTTCTTCTGATTTCCATAAGAAAGAAAAACTGCCCTCCTCTTATCAATGGTCAGTCACTCTGCTTATTCTCCAGACTCCCGCTCTGCCCAAGCAACAGACCTCCTCCCAAGCTCCACCCTCAAACCCCTGAGAACTTGATCCTTCTTTTAGCTCCTTCTCCTGGATCATTCCTATCCCCTTCCCCCTTCTCTCCCACTGGCTCTTTCTCAGTGTTTATGCATTTACTTATTTAATATTTCTGAAAGCTTTCTATGTGTCAGACATGGTTCTAGGCTCTGTGAAATACAACAGTGAAGAACTTGGATGAAGTTCTAGCCCTCACTGAGCTTACTTTTTAGTCAGAGGAGCAACAGACAATTAATGAAATCACACAAGGTAAGTTCCTGCTGAGATAAAATAAAGTGTCAACAATGACCCAGATAGTCATGCTGCTATTGCTTGTATGTGTTAGGAATGTTGTGCATGAAAGACAATGAGAGAAGAAGGATAACTCTTAGAGAAACTAGAAGGGAACAGGCATTAAAACAGAAGTCCTCGAAAGTCAGCAGCAGAGGTACTTTTTGTTGTGAGTGGTAAATATGGTCAGGCAGGCAGGCAAAAAAAAAAAAAAAAAATAATGAGTAGTGGGGATAGAAGTGGAGGCAATGCAACATGACTTCTTATCTCATTAAGTAACTAGTTGTTCAGTTGCTCAGTCATGTCCAACTCTTTGCGACCCCATGGGCTGCAGCACACCAGGCTTTCCTGTCCTTCACCATCTCTATAGCAAGTAGCGAGAAGGAAATCAAGACACAGTGAGCAGTAGAGAATTTAAAAGTTGGTCTCTTTATGCCGGTCTTTCTCCCTAGGTACAAACTTTATGAACTTTGATGCCTTTTATGAAAAGCCATGGCAGGGGAGAGGAAGATGAGGAAAACAAGACTTACGAAGGTAGAGGGAGGGTGTTTCCTTGAGCCCTCTGGATGGATGGGTCCCCTGACAGAATTTCAGAAAAAGAGACATCTCCTATCTTGATCACAGGATTTCCTAAGAACTCTATGTCATAGGTCCTATGATGCAGAAAATAAGTCTTTTGGTTTGTCGGGTTTTGTTTTTTAATGGAAGCACTAAGTGACCTGGGAGACCACGCCATGAGAGGGAGAGCTGAGACCTGTCCTAAGGAGGCGTGTGATGGTGCTGGGGGGACGCAGCGCCCTGCCTGTGAGGGAAGGGCCGTGAGAACACTGCACCGAGGAGTTGGGCGGGTGGAGAAGTGAGGCAGGAAGGAGGCAGAGCACAACCCCTAAAAGAATGACATGACCATTGAGGACAGGACATAAACCGGTTAGAACAAACGAGGTCCAAGATGGCAGACAAGCGGATTTCCGCTAGCCCTTGAACCTCCGTATATGTTCACTGCAACACAACCGGAAGCCAAGTGACACAGCCACAGGCGCCATGACAGTTCTGAAGCCGGCCAGAAAGGCCAAAACGTGGAAGGTGACCCAATTCCTGGAAATCCCTGCCCTTCCCCCAAATGCTTGAAATAATCCTCCCACTCATTAGCCTGTGAAATTATCCACCCCTATAAAAACTGACAACTCTATACCCTGGGGCCTGTCTTGCCTTCTGAGATGGCCCAAGGTCTGTCTACGGAGTGTGTATCTCCCTCAGTAAACCTTCTTTCACTTTACTATGGCTTGCTCTTGAATTGTTTTCTGTGCGAAGCCAAGAACCCACAATCAGCAGCTACCCCAGGGACTCACCTGAGCCCTGGAATGTGATCATCCTCTTGTGCCCCACTTACTTTCCTGCACCAGAAGGAGAAGCAGCAACAGGACAATCACACCTCAGAGTGTAAATGAAGGAGACGTAAGGTGCAGAGGATGAAAACATTCCAGAAGTGGGAAGAAAGTTCCCAAAGAAAGGATGTGCAGTGAAGATCTTAAATAAACATAGGGGGAGTGTGCAAGCCTGACACACGAGAAGAAAGAGAGGTGGGCATAAAAGAGGAGAACAGAAGAGAACAACAGCACAGAGCCTGACCTGGCAATCCTAAGCTAGAAATTATTTAATGAGAAACCAGATCAATTTGCCTTCGTCCACCGGGAACAACTTAAGATATATAGTATGGTTTTTGTCCACCAGAACAGACTTCCAACCCATCGATAAAATACGAAGCATGTAAGCTGATGATTGTTGTTTGTTGTTTAGTCGCTAAGTCATGTCCAACTCTTTTACGACCCCATGGACTGCCACCTGCTACAGTCCTCTGTCCATGGAATTTTCCAGGCAAGAATACTGGAGTGGGTTGCCATTTCCTTCTCCAAGGGATCTTCCTGACCCAGGGATCGAACCCATGTCTCCTGAATTGCCGATGGCTTCTTTTATCACTGAGCCACCTGGGAATCCTGATGGTAAACCCTGAGAATGTCTCATCTTCTCTGTCTAATGCCCTTCTCCTTCCTAACTCAGAACCACGCTGAGCCTTGCTAAGAAGGGTGAGCAGTATACAGTTTGCACGGCCAGAGGAAGGAGAAGACTGCCCAGAGGAGAGCAACTTACAGGATAGGAAAAAAGAAAAAAAGGCTGCTTCTCAGCTCTTCAAACTCCAGCCAACGCACAGTCATGCTGGGCATACACAGCTTCAACTGTGTACTGCTCCTTCCTTCCCCAGGTTAACCACACACAGAGCAGGAATCTTGGAGATTAGGGAGAGATTAAAAACAAACCAAGAACACAGAACAGGGATTTCTCCTCCAGTGCCTATGTGGAGTCTGCTGCTATAATTTCTCACTTCCCACACCCCATAGTTTCTGGCTGCCGAGCTTCAGCCCCACTTAAGTGCTCATCCATTTCAACCATCAAGGAGGAACTTAGATTCCCTCTCTGCTCCTCCCAAATTTTTGTTCCTTTTTTCTAGCTGTTTTGAAAGTCACATTTAGCATCTTTTTCAGCCTCCTCCAGATGTAACCGGGAAGAACAGGGTCTGACTGTTCTTCCCTGTTACATGGAGGCTGTTCCTCCAAGGAATTCAAGACTCTTTCCCTTGAGAAGCCACCCACGATGCACAGCTGTGGGCCATCGGTTTACTATTTGCTGTAACTTTCCAGACATAACAAAACCCAGCTGAGATTACAAAAACACAGGACTAGCTGGGAGATGATGGTCATGATAGCTTCCTTCAAGATATCTTGAAGAATGAGACAGCTTTCAATGAGGTCAGAAGCAAATGTAGATTGCTTTTTCTTTGGGCACAACTGATTTCACTGTCTATTTTGGATCAAATAAAAACCACTCTGTGTCCCTCTTTTGCCTCTTCTCCTTCCTCTGCCTTCCTCTTTCTCTGCAATTCTTTCCCGTTTTCAGTCTTCTATTAATTGGATACATCATGACACAGAGCTTCAGAGAAGGAAGACGTCATTTGCTTTTCATCCTCAAGCCCTGATGGCATATGCTGGTCTTAGAGTAACAGCTCCCCAGCCCCCTGAATCTTATCACAGTGTCAGCAGTAGTTAAAGGACATCCGTAATGAAGAAAACACAAAATTGACAATTCCCAATTATAAAATACCAAGCAGAGGACAAGGAGAGACCTTGTTCTTTTGAAAAATGTTAAAATAATAGCAAGTCTCTATCCCCTCATGCCAAAACAAGGAGTTAATTCAGCAGTTCAGTCTTAAAATAGGAAGTTCATACAAAGGCAACGTAACAGAAAGGCAAGAACACTGGGGTCATTACAACAATATTAATACCTAAGCATCATACAATCTACCAAAGAGTTTCATGGATAGATGCCAGAGACTCTGAATCTAAGTTAGAGGCTTTGCCAGCAACTCCCCCAGGGACTTCTGAATCCTGAGTCTCTGCTCTCTCTACTCCCCTGGTCCCCACCCCCAGCAACCCCATTCATTATCTCCTGACACCACTTAAGCTCCACTAGATGTACTTCCCCTTCCTCATCTGCAAGGAAACATCAACCTTCCCCCCTACTTTTCTCACTGTTGTAAGGATCAAAGGAGACTCCGTGAAACAAAAGCGTTGGGATATATATATCCCCTCATAAATATAAACTGTATTTAAATGACTCTTCAAAAGTGATCACACTGGGACTTCCCTGGAGGTCCAGCAGATAAGACCTACACTGCTTACACTTACCCCTGCTTATACCGCAGGGGATGAGAAGTTCAATCCCTGGCCTGAGAACTAAAATCCTGCATGCCAAGGAGTGCAGCCAAAAAAAAAAAAAAAAAGGGATCACATAAAAGTGATCTTGACAAATTAAAATATTTTACATTGTTAAAAAATAAAACTGAGGCATAATTAAAATTTTAAGAGTTTATTTGGGCCCAAACCCAATTGGACAGCACCAAAGCTGAAGTGATTAGGAGCACTCCACTACCTGCAGCTGAGGGAAGACTTATACAGAGAAAGAGTGGAAGAAGAGAAAGGAAATGACTCATGGGCTGTAGCCTAACTTTAATTTAGTTGGTAAGTTGTAAATGACTCTTTTGCAGCACCACGAACTGTAGCCTGCCAGGCTCCTCTGTCCACAGGACTTCCCAGGCAAGAATACTGGAGTGGGTTGCCATTTCCTCCTCCAGGGGATCTTCCCAACCCACGGATCGAATCTGTGTCTGCTGCCTCTCCTGCATGGCAGGCAGATTCTTTTCTCACTGAGCCAGCCTAAAGCCTAGTCGGCTCTTTGTGGCTGGTTGTCTTTTGGCATCTCGATTTAGAAATCCAAGCCATTCAGAAGCTTAGATTTTGGTTTGCCTACAGAGGCCACATAGCCTCAGAGCTGCCTCAATCTAATGGCCTGTTTAATTAATTTAACAAAATTAAAACCTTAAAAGCTTAAATCATATAATTTCATAAGGGTTCTATCACAAGGACAGAATATGAAAGGGTTGTGTTTACATATTAGGGGCATTAAGGTATTTAAAAATAAATGGATCAGCATTTCTACTATTCTTCTCTGACAAAACCCAGTGTCAGAGCAAACATATCATGAAAATAACACATGGACACTGATACTATATATACAATGGACACACTTTTTAGATTTGAGTGTTAGATAAAAGACAGTACTTTCATTGCACAAATATGATTTAATTTTATACCTTATTACAGTGTTCCATAAATAAATTCACAACCAGGATATAAAAAGCCCCTTATCACATTACATTTCCTCTTTGGGGCTTAGAAAATGTAACCATAGCCTGGTCTCAGAACCTTCCCTAGGACTCACCTAGTAACTTCCAGAACCCCTCATTTGCGTTCTCCATTTCAACTCTGCTCTCTGCAGCCTCCCCACCATCAGCCTTGCTGCACGTTCTCCCACTGCCCACCCTGCCCAGTTAAGGACACTGGCCTCCTCCCAGCCCTGCACCCAATCCTCTCTGCATTGCACCACTGCACACACACAGAGTCCAGGCCTCTGCACAAGGCCACCATGAAAAAGCTTGTGGTGGCCAGCTAAGAATCTCTTCCAACACCATAGCAAATACGCCCTCCCTTGGACTGAGACTCCAGCCTAAATAAAGCACCTGTTGGATGCAAGCATAGAACTCGGGCACTGAGATGGGGATTAAGATGTCCATCCAGTGGCCATATTCATGCCCCTAGGAGACGGTCCTCAGGCCACTTCAAGAGTCTACTGTTGTTAATCCATGCAGACAGCACCCCTGACTCCTTTCTTCTCCCCTCAGCACTCACATCTGAGTACCAACCATTTATTTGGGTTCTCCCCGGAAATCCGGGGTCCCCATGAATGACACAGATAGTTAAGGATGGAAAGCCAGTGCTCCCTATGCAGGTGACCCTGCAGCTCCAGGGCAGCAGAGGCGGGCTCCAGTTCTTGGGGGAGTGAACGGCTGCAGTACACAGGCACACGTCTCACAAACCCAGAGGAACTTGCCTCACCCTGCCCACGCAGCGGCCAAAGTACTCAAAGGAATGGGGGAACGGGTGTTAAATATCCAGACACCAAAGTCTGCATGAAGGAAATATCCCACCTTATACCAAATGTGTAGACCAAGTCTCCTTAAAGTGAAAGTGCTGGTCGCTCAGTCATGTCCAACTCTTTGTGACCCCGTGGACTCTAGCCCGCCAGGCTCCTCTGTCCATAGAATTTTCCAGGCAAAACTGGAATGGATAGCCATTTCCTTCTCCAAGAGATCTACCCGACCCAGGGACTGAATCTGGGTCTCCAGCACAGCAGGCAGATTCTTTACTATCTGAGCCACTGGGGAAGCCAAGTCTCCTTAAGTACACATTTA
This sequence comes from Muntiacus reevesi, assembly GCF_963930625.1. Lineage (NCBI taxonomy): Eukaryota > Metazoa > Chordata > Mammalia > Artiodactyla > Cervidae > Muntiacus > Muntiacus reevesi. The sequence goes on along the minus strand of NC_089254.1, from coordinate 80,972,543 downwards.
TGCCTTGGCACACATTCTGTATTTGTGCTCACTCTGAGCACCCTTGTGACTGTTTGCTCTCTATGACCACCTCATCTTGTCCCTTCAGCTCACTGACCAGTACCAGTATACAGTCTCGGGAACTACCCTGAGTAGCACCTTTCCCAGGTGGACTGAGCCTTGAGAACCCTCCTCCCCACACTTCCCTTCTAGAAGCTTCCATCCAGTCTGCCTCATTCCTTCCCACACTGCCAGATGCTGTACTATCTCACCACCGCCTTGAAACACAGTTTCACATATTCCTCTCAAAAATCTTAGGACTCTCCAGATTACACACTCATTCTAGAATGTTTATGTAGTTCATGGCCAACTTTTTTGCCTTAAAAATAAAAAACTGGCAGGAAATGACAATATCCAGTAATACCACAACATAAGCACTATCTCTAGAGGAAGGAATAAGACATCATCTAATATTGTTATCAATTTTCAACACCCTAAACTCTTTAATCCTTTCCGTGAGGGATGAATTGTGCTGTAGAAGAGCGTTTGGCCCTTTTCCCCCCTGTGACTGGCTGAAAAAGTAACCTCCCTTGCTAGAAGTCCAGTTTATTCTTAAAGGGTCCAGCAGATGGTCTCATAGGTCAGGCCTGAAGAAGAAAGCATCTCTTTAAACAGGACAGATTGCTTTGGTTTTCTCAGGAAAGCAAGAGGGAAGGACATCTTATAAGTGGAGAAGAACCTGGATGAACCGAGGGGAGATCAGTGTTTAAGAATCCAATCGAAAGTACAAAACAAGAATTTAAGGACTGCTGGCCACCACAGGAAGTTCTATACTGCACACAACAGCATCAATTATACAAGTTCCCATTCATCCATTCATTCCACATGTTATGTGCCAGGCATTGTTTAAACTCAACCCCTGCCCTGATCCAACTGCTAGTAATTTATTAGAAGGTTCTGTGTAAATGCTGGACTTCACAGGGAATGGCTGCATTATTACAAGCAATAAGCACTTGGTTCTTTTGTTCAGGGTTTTGCTAAGAATTGTGCTTAAGAGCATGTGCACATCACTGGATGATAAGACATCCTCCCATTTATGTCACAGAAAAGGGCTTCCTTTTAAAGTGTTATTTTATAGTTAACGCTGGAGACAATTCTAGCTTCTTGAGGTTTATATTTCCGACAGGATATATATTTATCCAACAGGATGTATAGACAAATACATTGTCTCTGCTCTACAGCAAACAAGTATGTTTAAAGCAGACATAGTATTATGTTAACCACTGTTTCTTTAAAAGAAATCAGCTGACCTCCTTTTCCTCTGTATCTACGCTTCCTTGAAAAAGAAAATTAACTGTTTCAAATCTATCTGCTCTTAAAATAGCTTATGCAGCATTAAAATACATGAGAAATAGGTTTAGCGTATGTGTAGGAAGCATCAGATATGTTATTATCATTATTTACTCAGAAAAAAAATAATAATAAAGGAAAGAGTAAGGAAAAAAGCCCATTTGAAATCTCCTCTGACCTCTGGGTGTGGCCAGCAGGGAAGGTTTACTGCTTAATATGAAAGTCAACTTTCTGGCTGATACTTTCAAAGGTCAGGCAAGTTCTGCAGTGCTACAGAAAAGTTAATTTCCTGTTCCATTTTGCCTGAAGCATCTGTGCAGTTTGGCTAAATTAATGCTAGATTTTCCACCAGGCAAGAACCAGACTTAGGGCTGAAACTGTTGGAATACCGGTATATTCCTATTGCTTGTTTAAGAAACAGTGAAACTCAACTGTGCTTAGTTGCTCAATCCAACTCTTTGCGACCCCATGGACTGCAGCCCACCAGGCTCCTCTGTCCATGGGGATTCTCCAGGCAAGAATACTGGAGTGGCTTTCCATGACTTCCTCCAGGGGATCTTCCCAATCCATGCATCCAACCCAGGTCTTCTCCACTGCAGGCAAATTCTTTACTGTCTGAGCCGCCAATTATGACAGCGCAATTCTAGACTTCTAGTGGCATTCTGAAGCATAACTGTATAACCTGACATTTGTAGAGCACACAATACTTATAACTTTTTAATGAAAAAAGGACTATTCTTGGTATTCACGGTTATGTTGCATATACGTGCATTCTTTTCCCTCGAGACACGCCAAATGCAATGAAAATATTTTCATGACGTTATACTTTGGTGTTAAATTAATTGAACAATGAGATCAAGAGACAGAGGTGGCTCTAATGCCGCGGTGGTCCATATTAGCAGATCAAAGTGGAGGTTTTCAAACTGACACTTAAGGACAACCAGTCACAAGCAGCAAAGATGGTTTCAAGCTACAGCCAATCAACAATGTCTTTGCTCTGCTTCTCCATTTTCTCCTTAGTAGTTTCTCCCTGGACTTTTGCCCTCCAAGCACTCCTAACCACTTCTGGTTTGGCACTGCCCAGTTGGAATCAAGTTTTGCTCAGACTCTTAAATTTTTCAGTATGCTTCAGTTTGCATGCATGCCTGCTCAATCACTTCAGTCATGTCTGACTCTTTGCGACACCCTGGGCTATGTAACCTGCTAGGCTCCTCTGTCCATGGGATTCTCCAGACAAGAATACTGCAGTGGGTTGCCAGGCCCGCCTCCAGGGGATCTTCCTGACCCAGGGATCGAACTGGAGTCTCCATCTCCTACACTGCAGGCAGATTCTTCACTGCTGAGCCCCATGCTTCAGTTTATCGTTTAACAAATATGATAATGTTTATTTCCCTGCCTTTTATAATCTCAATGTTTTCCAAAGCATTCTGCCTAATTTGATCAGGTAACATCTGTGTAACAGGCATTTCCGTCTGCAAGCCAGAGTCCAGGAAAATGAAACCCCCAAAAGTCGCTTATCCCAGGTCACTTAACTTTACAGCATACGTACTGGGTCCCTGGGCTTTCCTGGTGGCTCAGTGGTAAAGAATCTGCCTGTCAGTGCAGGAGACCTTGCTTCAAACCCTGGGTCAGGAAGATCCTCTGTAGGAAGAAATGGCAACCCACTTGAGTATTCTTGTCTGGGAAATCCCATGCACAGAGGCACCTGGCGGCCTACAGTCTATGGGGTCGCAGAGTCATAAGTTAGCCACTGAGGATGCTCACACTGGGGTCCCATCTCCGGATGTCCTCTTTCTCCTGGAGTCGGTGGGGGGAGCGGGGAGGGGTATAGCACGATCTGCCTCAGATACATGGACCTTTAACAATTGTTCAGGAGGTTTCCAGAAATCTGCACTACCAGCCCCAAACCATCGACTTTTTCTTATGTCAAAACAAACACAAAACACCAGGATCCTGGAGTAACATCACTATTCAAATAAATTCTCCTTTCTTCCCCTAGATTGTCATCAGGCTTTTTCCCCTGCCTGACTCTCCCAGCCTGAAGTGGCCACTCTTCCCCAGATCCCTGTCTTAGTCATGGTCATAATACACTCGGGCAGCAGATAATAGTTTCTTTTTGTCAAGATCAGGTGTGAAGTATGTTCTAAGAAATTGGTTATTAAAAGAATTAAAATGTCAAAATTTATAAATAATTCACACTTTGTAAACCAGAGGACACGAGCTGCATTCCCACTGTTTGCAAGCAAACACTTTCTTGAGTGAGAGAAGAAGGCAGTATTGTGCAGAGCCTTGGAAAACCAGTGGAATGTGTCTGCATTTGACGCACCGAGAGTGTCAAAACAGAAAAGTGACGGATGGTTAGCATACGACATGCTGCTTTAAACATTTGCCTAAGCAGATATAATGGAGAAAGAACATAGGGTGAGGATCAAAAATATGCACTATATATATGAAACAAATAAATTTAAAGTGCTTATTTTTGAGGTCAGAGCTTAAACATAGCTTCTTATAGGGAGCAGGAAGAACATCAATGTTTAACGAATGCCAACTCTGATCGGCCACCATGCTTGCTGTTTTCAAACACGTATTTTCACCAGTGAGGTTTAGTTACCCTCATTTTTCCAATGACAAAATTGAGAGTTAGAAATCTAGGTAAAATGTGTCTGTGTGTGATAGCTAGTAAATGATACAGCTGGAATTTGACCCAATGCGGAGGAAAGTCCATGCTCGTTCCAGAACATCCTGATGCTCTAATAGACTGCTTAGTCAACATACCAAACAGGTATGGGGTTAGGAGCCTTGCTGAGGACAGTCAGACTTGTTCTTCCCAGGAATATTCAGAGTCTCCAAGTCTCCCCCTTAGAGAGTTCTTCTGACTGGGCTGCAGTATAAACAGACTGGTAGGGGGTTTCTATTCAGAGTCCTCAAGTAAGGATTAACAAAATCAAATGTAGTTTTATTTCAGAACACATTGATAGGGCCCATTCTGTATCCTCAAGTCTATGAGCTCTTTTAGTTATTACTTTGGTTCATCTCTTAAGTACCCATAGCCTCTGTTAGTGAATTAAATTGAAAGTTCAACAATTTTTTTCATTAATATCCTTATCTATAATGAAATCTCAGTGCGTCTTTTATCATTATGTTCCTTTTTTAACCCTGTGCCAGATAACCAGGATGTTTTGTTTTGCTTGTTGAACCCATCTCTGTAAAGTCCAAAAGTTGACAGAGGATTTTTACCTTGCAGATTTCCAACTTTGGTATAGTTTCTGTTACAGAACATAATTTCTATTTTAGAACATGAGCTAATCTTTTTAGTGAGAATGACTCCCTAGAAAAAATATCCAAAGGAAACCAAAGGGAAAAATAAAACCAAACCATTCCTTTCACCCCAAAGGCCACAGATTCAAAGTTGATCATATGAAGCACTTTTTATAATGGCAGTGTATCCCAGAGGTTTCCATTTCAGAGGGTTTAAGCTTATGTGAGTTTCCAATTCCATCAGAACAAGAAACAGAATTGCTTACAGGGAGAAAGAGGTAGATGCTATTGCTGCTATTGGGAAAAAACAAGAGAGAATGACACCTATAAACTGAGTAATTCCTTGATTCAAAGGAAATTTAACAAACTTGCTTAAATATAAGCTTCATCAAGACCTCAATAAAGTTTATCTAACATAAGCAAAGTTCACAATTGTATAAAATCCTCTCAGTATGAATAATTTTTCAAATGTCATTGTAAAAATTTGACATAACTCTAATCAACTATCTCAGAGAAATCCATAAGCATTAAGTGCTCACCACTAGCCCAACCAATTCTAGGAAAATTACATACCTGCTAGTATGCTGACAACATCTCCTGAGAGCCTCCAATACATAGACCTCTCTATTTAGATGCCGTCAGCACGATTTTAGAATATTTACATCCAAGTCTATTTAAAATATAAAAACATGAAAAAGAAAAGGCTCAATTTTGGGAAAAATCAATCTGTTAAAAAATGGAAATTGCTTGAGACAAAGAGAGGTGAAATGATGGTGACAGAGAAGAGACGAGGGTTGAGTATTAGTTAGCAAGCATACAGGTTGCAAACATTTCTTTTTTTAACTTCTGATAGATACTTTTGATGCTTTTGAACCATGGTACTGGAGAAGACTCTTGGGAGTCCCTTGGACTGCAAGATCAAACCAGTCAATCCTAAAGGAAATCAGTCCTGAATATTCATTGGAAGGACTGATGCTGAAGCTGAAACTCCAGTCAATCCTTTGGCTACGTGATGCGAAGAACTGACTCATTGGAAAGACCCCAATGCTGGGAAAGATTGAAGGCAGGAGGAGAAGGGGACAACAGAGGATGAGATGGTTGGACGGCATCACTGATGCGATGGACATGAGTTTGAGCAAGCTCCGGGAGTTGGTAATGGACAGAGAAGCCTGGCATGCTGCAAGCCATGGGATCGCAGAGTCGGACATGACTGAGTGACTGAACTGACTGACTGACCGGTTGAGATACTCGAGGATGTTTATTTACAAGAGAAGAATCCCAAAGAGACAAACGAGCTGAAAAGAACAAGAGAGACGGGTGATACTGATGAAGCAAATTCGATTAGCAAAATGGCAAGATCATTACACCAGGTGAAAGTGCAAGAACTGGTACAGAAAGGACTTCAAGAGATACTGGTACAGGAAAAAGATGGAGTGGAGGACCTGAGGTTCAGCAAAGGAAAAAAGAAAGAGGAGGAGTTCCTCTCATTTCCTGGCCTCTGCTTTAATGAGGACTGTCTCTGACCCTCCAACTCATGATTCATCTATTTATTCATTCATTGACTACATATTTATTCAGTGCTCATTACATGTCAGATACTGTTTTGGCACCCAGGATGTAGCAATAAACCAGTCAAATAAAGTCCTTGTTCTTAAGGAATTTATATTCTATGGAAGGAGACAGACAGTAAACAAATATATATTTATTCAGGGTCAAAATATTAACTGGTTTCCCCTACTCTACACCCAACTCATCTCTCCATATCCTCAGCTCTAACATGTGGTTAATGCTAGCCTTGTAAACTTAAAAAAAAAAATTCAGCTCAAACCGTAGACCTTGCTTAGAGATAAGCAGGCCTGACTCTGAGTGACATATCAGTCTCCCTAGGTTTCCTCTTGATTCTGAAGGCTCATTTTACTGTGAAAAGGCAATAGCTGAGAGGCTGGAGAACAGGGAGAGAAACTCAACAAGGCTTTCCTCTCAGACTCTCCTTACCCAAGTACTCATGGTCATTACAGCAATAACTCTGCTCACCTACTTTGGGAAGGCCAAGTGTGAGGGTCTATAGAAACTACATAGATGGGTAAATCCTTAAGAGGATTCAAGAATAATTATTCTGATAGCTAACACTAACTGAGTACTTCCAACTTGCCGGATACCGCAAGCGCTTCACATGTTTTCTCTCATTTAAGCCTCACGTTAGCCTTGTAAGATGGGTGATAGTATATACATTTTCAGGGTAGGAAACAAAATACTGAAGAGGTCAAGAAATGTTCCCAAGGGAGCAAAGTAATCAGTGCTACTGATTCACCTTGCGAGCTCATGGTCTGAAAACTCTACCTCCCCCATTTTATTAGTTTTCCAGGACTGCCTTTTCAAAGTACTACACATTGAGTGGCTTAAAGCAAAAGAACAGTGTTGTCTCACAGTTCTGGAGGCTAGAAATCAGCAACCTAGGTGTTAGCAGCACCATGCCCCACCCCCTCGAAACCTGCAGAGGAATCCTCTGGCCTCTTCCAAGCATCTGGTGGTTTGTTGGCAATCTTTGGGATGCTTTGGCTTGCAAGTGCATGACTCTCATCTCTGAGGCAGCGTCCCAGTTGGTCTGCCTGCCTTCAGTTCAGTCCCTCCAGTCCACTCTGCAGTGTGCATTCTGGAGTAATCTCTCTAAACACAAATCCAATCATGCCACATTTTGCTTTTCATTTTTGGGGGTTCCCTGTTACCTTCTGGAGAGAATCTAGCTTCCGTATCATACTCTCATTTCCAACATCTAGACATCTAGACCCTGCTGAACTCTCTACCTCATCAATTTGCCTTCTTGCTCTGCTTCCCTTAACATATTACACACACACACACACACACACACACACACACACACACACACACACACAGAGGCTAATTTCTTCTTTGCACATGCAGTGTTTTCTCTCTTCTTTCTCTACCCTTTATAGTTCCCTCTCATCTTTCAAAATATTGTCTTGAAGTTATGGGTTTCCTGACATTCTATTTATTTACTTGTCTGTCTCACAGTGCCTTATATTGGGTTAGCCAAAAAGTTCATTTGGGTTTTTCCATTACATCTTATGGGAAGACCCAAATGAACTTATTGATCAACCCAGTATTTCTGTATCAGCAGTACCTGGCACAGTGTCTGGCACATATAAACTGCTTGACAAATATTTACTAAATGAATGAATAAGTGAATGAACAAATGAAAGGGATGAGAAGGAGAAAAGATAAAGAGAAAGAAAAAGGTTTCTTTCCCCTCAGTGGGAGAGGAGAGTTCTTAGTGAAATTGTTACAAACATCTCATTTAAAGAAAGAGATGTCATTTCCCAAGAGTGGGTACATATTTAGAAATTCTGTGTAGATTTCAAAAAGCAAAATTAGCACAAATATCGGATCAGACACTAGATCACCCTGCCTCACGTACCCTTCCAGAGGCCATTTCGCATGCCATTGTTGTGATCATAAAGCTTCACCACTGTGGCCATCGCAGATCTAGAAACTTCTATGCACAGTACAGATTGAAAGGGAGGGGACCACTCCAATTTTTCCCTGGTGGCACTGCACCCACTGAAGCGCTGACCACCCCCCCAACCCATGGCCACCTAGGAAGTCAAGGCCACACTACTTAGAAGTAGCATGGGACCAATTCTAACGAATGAAAGACAGAAGAAAGAAAACTAGAGAGACAGATAAATTGCTTGTCCTTCCTGCCCTTTTCCCCCAGTGCCTGTTCTGGGATGTAATAGTTTAAAATGGCCTCTCTGGAAATCTCCCCATAATTCACCCATTTGTGTTTGCTCTCCTTCTTCCTTTATTTCCCCTTTTCTAGTGTCCCTGGGATTGTACCAACCAATAAAATGTTAGCATCTAAGTGATTGCCATGGGCTCTTTTTCTGGGCTATACAAGAAATTTTTAGAAATTTTCAGATGTTAAGTATATTATGTATTATGAAGAACACAAGCAGATTAAACAAAAAACTATTTACAGTGAAAACATTCATTTACATTGGTTTATGGTTGGACACTGGAACAGTAGTTGTAGGGAACAGTCGCCACAGAAAGAATAAAGAAGGAATGGAGAATGAAGAGTCAAGCAACAGAGAAATAGTCAGTCTCCTTGTGTAGCATCAACAAGAGATAATAAGAAACACATGGCCATGGTGAATACAAATATATTCCCCAAAGAGCTAAGTTTCCATTAAAGGAGCAGATACCAAGGAAGTTTTCTTCCATTGTGTCTGTTTATAACTTAATGTGCTCCCTATGTTATGAGATATTGAAGTATTAGATTCTAGGAAAATAAACAAATCCATTGAGTGACCTATTTTAGTGAAGATAACTGAAACTGTCTTCAGTTTATACATTACACTGAAATAATTTTAAGAAATAGCACAAGCAATGAATGTTGAGAGAAAACTCAGAAGAAATAACACAAGTACATCTGCTTAGCAAGGCTCTTTGGAAGCTTAAATGGAAAAAAGAATTAAAATTTGGCCAGAAGAGCATTTCCTCACTATGGAAAGTTGGCATATTCTATATACCATGATCTCAATCTGTACTGAAAACAGTTTTAGACACTGAACCAGATCCCAGTTAGAAAAGTGTAAAGAGCACAGTCACTCACCTTTAAATATTTGCTACTACAGAACCTTCTATTACTTGGCAGATAAAGCACAAAAGTTTCTCTCTGAGAAACAACTACAACCAAATCGACTCGGAAATATTTATTGCTTATTCATGAAAGTATGAAAACTATGATTCGAGAAGTACTCTGTGAGTATACTTTGGTTTTAGACTGTTTATGCCTGCAGACACTACAGCATTCATTGAAACACTTTTTGCAAATGTTCTCAAGTGGATTCTTTCAGATTTTTTTTTCCTTTTTCAGATTTATAAACTCAGACCCAACTTACTCTTCCTGAAGGGGCAGTTTAAATGCACTTTAAAATTTAAATGTACTGCTTCTTAAGCATTTCTTAATTCCCAGTATTTCTTTAGGTCTGAACATCTGAAGAGGATCGTAGTTTCTCCCACATAGACAATCACACATGCATGTACACACAATTCTTCGCATAAAATGCTTGGGTTTGGCAGACATCTTATACTTCCAAATACTTTCTGGAATCTGTGAACCTTAGGTCAAAACCAGATATTTTAGGTAACTTTAATAATCACCTAAAGATGGATGGAGTCAAGTAAAGGAAAGCCCTAGTAACATTAATATTTTGGTTTGACAATAAAAAAACAAACCTCAAAATTTATAGCTAGAAACAACGCTTCTTCTAATAATGCCTAAAAAGCTATATTTTAGATCTTGGGGGAAAATCTAGGTAGCATTTCATCAGCTATCTTTTTAATGAGCTTCTTAAGTAACTGTTTTTGAGAAGAATCCATGTATAGACTCCAAAGACATTTCTTTCTTCATTTTAGCTATCTGATAGAATATTTAATCTTCAAAAAGGGATTATTATTTGATTCTTTTCTGGAATACACATTGCAAGGAGAACTCATTTATATTCAACTAACCTCCATATGATACTTTCTGGCTCTAAACCAATGGCTGGCCCAAGTAAAGTTGAAAATAGAGGTACACAGCGAATGTTTGGAAATTCAGTTTTCATATCTATTGAGCTTCTGAACTGTAACTGTGATTTCAGAATCATGCTTACAGTTAAAATATTTAAGACTGTGGAAAAAAAAGCATCATGTGTTAGGCATTTTTAGTGAAGAACATTCTAGACTGAATGTTTTACACCAGCAGCCAATAAGTTTCAGATGGTTTATAAGTGGCAGAAGGTCCAAAGCTAAAATGGAATTTTCTGTGACAGCTTACAAATAACAGTTAACATATGCCTAAGTTACAGGCAACAGCAGGAGTCCATTGTAAAGTCAAGTAGTGAGTAAGAAAGGCTGTAAGTTAATGAATAGAAAAGTTTTTTGTCCAAATTCTTAGCCAAAAATTTAAGTACTTAAAGAGCAAAACCATCTCAAGTATTTTTAAAGAAATTACACTCATTGGAAACAAACAAGAAGTGACTTTCAAAGTTTATACCCATCATGAATTTGATGTGTTATGTTAATGATGATATAAATTAATAAAAAACACAAATTCTTCAATTACTTTATAGAATTTAATATTTGATTCACACTTGCCATTGAAGTTTCATCTAGATGTGTTCCTAGTTTTATTATTTGCTTTTTTGGTCATATATCTTGGTCAAGATATTTCTTGACATTGCTGATAAAATAATGTCACTCAAAAGTTTTCAAATTTTCTTTGTTCAAATCGATATCATCTTGTGTTTCACTTAGTTCTTTCAGTTGTGGTTTCACAAATTGTTATCAGAGCTTTGAATTTGCTTTTATTTAGAGAATCAGTTCTGCAATAGGGACTAGATGAATGTACCATGTCATAATACTTGCCTAAACTGCCTTGAGTGTCATCATACCTACATTACCAATCTCAAAGGGTTATACATCTGAAATATGTGAAAGTTTTTTTTTAATTTTTTGTCAACAATATTTTCTCTTTTTAATTTTTAAAATTCTTTTTAATGTGAAAGTTTTTAAATCAAGATGGTATGCTGTTAGCAATGATGGTAGCAGTAAGTTGATATTTGACAAGAGATTCTGCTCCAAACAATAACCATGATCATAGAATCTACCTAACTCTACAAACGTAAGCTAGCTCTTACAGATTCCAAAATTATCTTGCTACACTACCTGCTGTAGCATAGAGATCAGTGATTTTGTTATCATGAATATTTGTGCCTGTGTTTTTCTGTTTTAAAGGTCTTCATTTCACTAACAGTCACAAACAGAGTGGTATTTTAAAAGAAAAACTCTGTGTATTTCCTTGTGCCTTGTATTTTATCCAACACTTGACAAGTAAGATTAGTATCTGTATTTTCCTAATTCTATAAACAATAAAATGCACTGTGTCAATTCTTTTGAAGAAACCTATTCGACTATTTTTAAATGCTTCAGAAATAAATATATTGCTATAGAAATGTGCTCAGCAATGACTAATAGACATAACCAATTAGAAAATGTAACTTTGGAGTAACTTGGAGTCTAGAATGGTCTGGCCATTCATACAGACTGCCTTGAGAAATGAGACAGTCAATGTTTGCCAAGTTTTATGAATCTTTGATTTATGTTCCTGAACTGTAAATCTTCAGATCTCTTAGAACTCCAATTTTTAGAAAGAATTCCCATCACTCCCATCCCCTCCAAACGGTCTATTTCATTTAGCTGAAAAGAAGTGAAATTCTGAGAGATAAAATAACGACCAGGACTCTCCGGAAGTAAAAATAAGAAGTTAAAGCTAGCATGCGTTTCACTGTCATAAGGTCACTCTCTGGGCTGTGTATACTCTGGATCCTTTTCAGACTTCATGGAAGTTAATTTTAGTCTTACAGAAGGCACAGAGAGAAGCAGGCTGCTATCTCCGCTGGAAATGTCAAGGTTAAGCTTGTGTCCAGCCTTACCTTTCCGATTTCCTGTCCATTGTCAGAGAGAAGGAAGCACTGCTCGTCCGGGAAGAATCCTTCGGTGCATCTGCTTCTTTGGGTTTTGGTGGGTGTGTTCGGGGTAGCCCCGGGGCCAGCAGCTGCAAGCTTCTTTGTCCCCCGGAGTGTCAGAGTCTGGTAGGAGAGACAGATTGCCACCACCAGGCCCACCAAGAAGGGCCGGGGGCAAAAGCGCCGCCGACAGAACGCTGGACGGCAGACCATGACCAGTTTAGCTTCACTTGGCCCCTGTCCACGTTGCCGGAAAAGTCACAGCAGCTATTTTTTGTCAGCATGAAAAAGACCAAACTGTCTTCTTTTTCCACAACTTTAAGTCACATCAAGACAGCTCCATCTCCACTTAAAAAACTTTCCGAAGCGTCCTGCCAAAGAATCATAGATCCCCAAAGTCTGAGGCGGTTAGTAAGAGCCGTTCCATGGAGGACAGTAAAGAGTGGCCGGCCTGGGTTTAAAAAAAAAAAATAATAATCAAAATAATAATAGTTGTAACTAATAACCTGAGCGTACCCCAGGCTGCCAAACTGTTGCTTCTGGTAGTGTCTTATTTTTCACAACATCCTTAAACTCCCAGTAAAAGCTTCACAGGAAAAGAGAAACACCACCAAAGTAAATCTGGAGGCTAAAAACAGCCCTGGAGAACGCAATAGGTTTAAACCAAAGTGCCTGTTGCACAGCTGGACGCAGGCCAACTCGCCTTAACAGTTCCTCATTTTTCCTCCGGTTTTAAAGCAGTCCTGCTTTCAGTCTTTCATGCTTCGTAACTGTTTCCCTTCATTCCGTTTTAAATTGCCACTTTCCTCTAAGCCTTCACGGCTTTTATCAGAAAAAGGGAATACACGGTCTGAATGGACATGGTTACCATCCGCAGGGTTTGGCTTGTATTTGTTTCATTCCGTTTCAAGTTCAAAGTTCTCTATACTTACTCAGTTTTCATCCTTTTAGTCAGGAAAAAAAAAAAAAAGTTTCCATGATCTCCTAATGGATGGCTGATCAAAACCACTCGGAAGGAAACACCCAGTCGTATGATCCCAATTCATCTCCCAGCCACGGACACACGCGCGCGCAGACACTCAGAGCCGCACGCGCGCGCCGGCCGCGCTCGAGGCTGGGAGCCTGGAGCCCGAGGAGCCGGAGCCCGGCCCGCGGGGAGCCAGCCCCGGGCGGGCGAGAAGGCGGGGCTAAGGCCGGGCTCCGCGGGCCCGGGCGGGGGTGGGTGGCTTGGGGGGCGGCCGGAGCGCGCTTTGAGCCCCGCATCTGAGCCTCCTGGCTTCCCCAGACTGGAAGCTACATTGCTCATTTCCCCTGAACTGTGGCTGATCACCCGGAGCTGCAGAATTTTAAATCTATATTTGATGTCTGTCCCCTTATGTAATTTCTTTTCCCTAATCCAGCGCTGGAAAAACAAATAGCCTTTCATCAACTGATGACAAAGGTCGAGGGGAAGAGTAAAGCAGACTTGGTGTGTGAGTTGAGAAGATCTTCACTTGAGGGAATTGCGGTCACTGCTATGGGGATAAGACGGTCACGGGTACTGTCTGGACCTCAGCGCGTGAAAGTCTGTTTTATGCACTGATTCCACTGGACATGATCTATGATCTTTTTTCTGCTCTGAACCCGACTCCTATCACATCATTCCCCCTCTCCTGGACTAAACTGCATCTTTAATTGCCTGACACTGGGTCCCGCTAAGGCCTGGATTGTAGCTGACCCTAGTAACTTTCGCGGCTAGAAGTCAGCTCAGTCTAATGCTATACGGAGTGCCACAAGGAACCCTTAGCAGGGCAAGTCTGCAGGCTCCATCCACTTGGGCAGAGTCAGCTGAGGGCATGCCACGGAGAAAGCAAACTGGCCAGTGCCTGTTGCTCACCTCTCTGGATACCCCGGACTGGCTTAGCCTCCTAGCAGACATTCTTCCACGGCTCCTCTAAATAGGTTTTTGTGACCTGTTTCTGACCCAAACTTGGTCCTGGGAGCTGAGGTTCTCTTGTGAGGCCACACCCCTTAAGAGATCCCATCCCTTAGGCACGCTCCTGTCACTTATATTTTGTGAGACGGAGCGCCCCCTACGGGTGCCTCGCTATTATAGATTCAGAGATTAGGGCGTCTCCTTCTTCTAGCTTGTTACTGCTGCTACTGCTAAGTCACTTCAGTCGTGTCCGACTCTGTGCGACCCCATCCCTGGGATTCTCCAGGCAAGAACACTGGAGTGGGTTGCCATTTCCTTCTCCAATGCATAAAAGTGAAAAGTGAAAGTGAAGTCGCTCAATCATGTCTGACTCTTCGCGACCCCATGGACTGCAGCCCACCAGGCTCCTCTGTCCATGGGATTTTCCAGGCAAGAGTACTGGAGTGGGGTGCCATTGCGAGACCACCAATACTTGAACACCTTAAAGCTTCAGAGAGTAAGTATTCACACTAAGGCTAGATTTACCGCGAACCCTTGCATATGTCCCCTCCGGTGTGTTTAATATTGCTTGATTTATAGATTCAGAGTCCTCAATCCCATGACAAATGAAGGCACAGAGGAAAATGAAGTGGCATTCGACTTTGAGAAGCCAAGAGAGTATGAAAAGGAAATAGCTAAACAGTAGTGTTGGAAGATACAGTTTTGGTACATGCAATGTAATTTGAGAGACGGTAGGAGTTATGAGATCTCTACATTGGAATTCTCCCTGTGTTGATGTGATCCAAGGTGAGACCAAGTTCTTCACTAGATGAAAAGGAATGGGCATGTATTTCTATCAAGGCAGAAAGTCTGAAGACTGAGTATGAGGAACCTGAAGTGTTATTTTGGGGCATCATTAAATTGTTGAGTACAGGCTATGAGAGAAAGCATAACCAGATGCTAAAATCATATTGTCTTTGAGCTGGGAGAAGTGAAAGACAACAGCATAGTTAATTTTACAGCTAAACTTCAAATAACAGGAATCAAAAATAAGATGGCAAATTAGTGTTTTAGAAATGATACCAGCAGATTGAAAAACCCAATTTTCTGTTTTAACCACTGAGTCTGAGGGAGTGAGAGAAGACAGTAAATAAGAGTATCTGCAGAAGTGAGAAAAGGAATAGTTAAGAGTGGGATGGTAGGAAGAAGAGGTGGGAAAAATGATACAAATGGACTAGGGAGTCCATTGACAACATTTGAGGTAGCCCCAATCTGGGTAGAATCATGGCACTGCCTCTTATCACTGGTTTTTGTGAAATGAAGATAATATGAGTGCCTCCTTTGAAATGTTGTTGGAGTGACTAGATGACAGAATGTATGTTTTCTGTACACATGTGCTGGAAGGATGCATGCTGATTACGTATCTGTTATGTCTTTGATCCTGGGGCTGAGCTCAGGATCTGTTTTGGTGGCAGATACATGAACAGATAATTATCAAATAATGGGCCTCTTGGAGAAGCCTCCAAAGCAAACACGAGCACTTGGTTTTAGTCCTCTTTCCTTTATTCTGTGAAGTGGGGTTGGGTGCTCGATGATGGTTTGGGAAAATGAGAGCAAGAGTGGGATGGGAGTGAGTAGAAGGTGGAGGCTACAGGTGGGAAGTATTGATGCCCTAGTTGCGATGGAAGGTGAAGTAGCATGTGTTAGAGTTTGGAAGCATCAGAACAGGGAACAGGGAAGACAGAGAGTAAATTGGTTCAGTGAGAGCAGTAGGGTAATACACAGAAGCCATATATGAACCTGTGGATTCTGGCAGTGTTTCAGACTGAATGTTTCATAAAGTACCTCTTCTCCTAAATCATTTCAGTATTCAAGGGTCTGTATTTAAGCAGCATTAACCTGTGCCAATAGAGTGGCAGGTCTTTTAGAATTCTATAAACTCAAGGTTGGACAAGCAGTCTTCCTCTTTAAAATTCTCCAACACAAAAGATACTCTTCTATCAAACATATGTTTCAGTTTGGTTTGGGTATGAAATGGAGGTGAAGGGGAGGTTGAATTTAATAGCTATTGTTAGAAAAAGTTACTTTAAAAATTGCTTTATTTTGTAAACTAGAGAAATAAAGCTATCTCTAATAGAGAAGTTTCCAGTATCTGATCAGGAACTTTGGGAAAGTCATTTCTCTCTCTGAGTGTCAACTTAGTCATAAAATATGGACTTCAGTGATTGCCAAGCTCACAGGTCACCTGAGGCTCCAAAGTTGTGCTCATAGGGATATATTTTTGACATGGATTTCCTCTCTGTTGTATCCTGATAAGAAGAGGAAATCTTCGATTCTGGGCCCTCTTGGTTTCCTGCAAGGCTTTCTCGTTCAAGAAGGCTCCTGACTACTATGATGTAAAATCCAGCTATATATACTAGTGGTGATGCTGTGAATTAAGTTCTAGGGGTGCTGTCAGTCACGCCTGGGTACTCACTTTCCAGTACCTCCACCCTAGAGGATTTGTCTGACCTCTTCCTAGCTCCCACCACTTCTCTTCTAATACTGACTATGGAACTTGCCCCAAAGCTCCAAATGTCACAGGATGCTTTTAAATCATGAACTACATACTTAATCTTTACTATACATCATTCCAGGTGATGTGGAAAACAGAAAACATGTGACAAATACCATAAATGACTAAAATATAATAAACACAATGGCAAGTTGGTCTGGATAGGGTAACTTCTGTAAAAAGCAACCGTGAAATCTCAGTGGCTTGATATAATAGAAGCTCATTTTGCACTCATATCATTTTCCAGTGTTTGTCAGTTTCTATTAAGACATTTTATACCAAAGGTCCTTCCACCCAGTGACTTTCCATATTCTAGAATCTTGGATACCCACTGAGATCCTCTGAATCATACTAGCAGATGAAAAATGATAAAGGCGTGGAGAATTATGTGACAGGTCTTTTGGGACCAAGCTTCAAATTGGCATATATCCTTTGGCCCATGTTCTGTTGCTCCGAGCCCCCTCATATGGACGCATCTAACTGAATATGAGGTGGAATATGAGGAAAGGGAAAAGAGGCTGGTGCACGTATAACAATCCCAGTCACAACTAAGGTGGAGATAAGTCAAGTGCCATGAAGAATCATAATCAGGAGTTCACTTCTTTTGTTTAATTATTTTTTATCGAAGGATAATTGCTTTACAGGAGTTCACCTCTTCTGAGACGTGATAAGGAAAGCTTCAGGAAAATGGCAGTTTCTCAATTGGACCTTGAAGAGTCACAAATACTTCAACTGCTGAAGGTTTTAGGCCTTAGTGGGAGACCACTAAAGATAAAGGGTTTCCCAGGTGGCACTAGAGGTAAAGACCCCGCCTGCCAATGCAGGAGACACAGAGACATGGGTTCGATCCCTGGGTTGGGCAGATCCCCTGGAGGAGGGCATGGCAGCCCACTCCAGGATGCTTGTCTGGAGACGCCCATGGACAGAGGAGCCTGGTGGGCTAAAGCCCATTGGGTTGCGAAGAGTCAGACAAGACTGAAGCGACTAAGCACGCAAACACACACTAAGGATAAAACTGGAGAGTTTGGCTCTGATCAAGGATGGCTATGATTTCTAAGTTAAAGGGTTTATTTAGCCATCTGTAGACAGGAATTCAGGAAGTTCCTTCTCCAAATGATTTGTTAATGAAGATATTATGGTAGCTGTAGGAAGACCGTTATTTATGATTACCTGAATATACTGTTATATTACCACTATCTTTTAGTTGTAAACTCACAAAGCAAAATATTTTTTGTTTTCTAGGAAGAATAAGGACAATAACAGGCTTTCTTGGTAGCTGGGATAGTTAAGAACCTGCCTGCAATGTGGGGGACCTGGGTTCAATCCCTAGGTTAGGAAGATCCCCTGGAGGAGGGCATGGCAGCCCACTACAGCATTCTTGCCTGGAGAATCCCTATAGTGTAGCTTGGTGGGCTACAGTCCATGGGGACAATAACATGGGTCAAGTTTATGGGGTTAGTCTCAGAGGTGCAAAATATGTGCAAGATTGAACAGAAAAGTCTATGTGCAATGTCATATTCTTGCCTTAGTGCCCTCACTGTCCTTGTGGAGGAAAATGCTGCACTGGTTTAAGGTATGTGCATAGTCACCTGATCACGTGTTATCTCACAGAGCCACACAGACACAGAGCACTAATTTATATCAGGTTTAGGATCATGCGTCCTTTCACCTGTCTTTAGAACTTTACATCTACCACTCATGATAATGAAAAACCAAAAGTTCAGTCTGCAATTAGGCTGAGGTCTGGTTCTTGATATGCTGGAGGAGTATGAACAGAAATCCTAAAACAGACTTGCAATTTTTCTGCAATTTCTAAAGCAGTCAACATTAAAATTTTTTTGTTGTTCCGTAGCTAATTAGTGTCCAATTCTTTGCAACCCCATGGACTGCAGCACTCCAGGCTCTTCTGTCCTTCACTGTCTCCCCATTTGCTCAAACTCATGTCCATTAAGTTGATGATACCATCCAACCATCTTATCCTGTCTCCCCCTTCTCCTCCTGCCCTCAATCTTTCTCAGCATCAGGTCTTTTCCTTTTAACTCAGTTCCACTGCCTCTCTCCTAATCAATATGTAAAGTCACTTTTTGTACAAATCTATGGATTTCAGCTTAAGACCACTGAAACTTTATGGGGCTTTTTGTGCTTTAAAAATTAAAAAAAAAAAGTTCTCTCTTCTTTTGTAGTGGTTCTAAAACCACTCTAGGCTGCTGAATGGTGAGCTGAGGGTTTGCAGATATCTGGGAATTGCATTAAAGGGTAGAAGAGTCTTCCCTCAGGCACAGCATTTGTTCAGTTTACACATGGAAATAAAATACTAGAGTGAAAATCTTCATTTTCCTACTATCTTTTCCTTGTTTCATGTTTGTTTGAACAGACACATTCTATAGTCTGAAAATTCCTAGGTGAACAAACAGTCCAGATAGACTTCATCCTACAGAGTAAGTGCTTATCATTTTAAACTGTCCACTGGACCAGTGTTTCTGAGCATATAAATCTCCTGGAGATTCCATATGACCACACTTGGGGGGTGCCCTTTTGAAATGGGATGTACTCTCACCAGCTCTCAGTAGTTATTGACCCGTCACTCTATTTTTCACAAGTTTCTGTCACCATAGGCATTTTGAATTTGCTTGCACCAGTACCCAAGATGACTTTTTTTTTTAATCATATTCTGTTCTGTCTTGGGCTACTAGTGTACTTCTATCTCTTTACAGTAGAAACTGCTAACTAAAACTATTTTACTCACTTTCCTATTGTAGCATCAGCATCTTTTTGTGATTAATTTAAAAATTCCCATTTGATAAGGTCTAGACATCATAAATTCACATATTTTTCCATATTATTGCCATTTTCCCACAAGACCCATTTCACATCTTGGTAACATGTAAGCCAGTGGGGGCAACTGTGTCCCCCGGGGGCATTTGGCATTGTCTAGAGACGCTTCAGGTGGTCACAACTTGGGGACCCCGGGGAGATGCTACCGACGTCCCCTATGGAGGCGCCAGGAATGCGCTAAACACCCCACAGTGCACACGAGAGCGCACCACAACAAAGAATTATCTGGTGGAAGGTCAATAGTGCTGAGGCTGGGAAACTAAAATTTACCAAAGGGAGGGTTTGTTGCACAGTTTTTCCATGTGGCTGCCGAAACTGGCCTGTTACCTCATTTAGAATAGTGAGTCCCTGAGCGGCTTGTGGCAATCACACAACTAGCTCCACTGGGATTTTAACCATTTCTTGAATGTGTAACTATTCTGCTCCTCCAAACAAATGCAATTTGGGCACATCATTTCCTTTCAGCCTTCCAAGTTTGATTTTAAGATTCATATCCTCTACATAGGTGGAATGGTAACTATTTAAACCAATGAATTATATCTCTCCAATGTTTTACTCTCCTTTGGATATAAACTTACATCTTGGCATACAGCCAGAATTCCTAAGCTTTTATCAATTAATACATAAAACATGAACAAATTCCATTTGTTATATCATACAATCAAATTACATTAATTAGAAATTTCACTCCTCTTTTCTGCTGATTTACAGCATAATATTCCTTGGAAACCATGATAAATTATCTCAAGATAACCACATAACTGGCTTGTTTTCTTTTTTAAAATGTAACCACAATTCAATCATCCATTTTTATTTTCAGAAAATGAAAAGTATTGAAAATTTTCCAGCACTAAGTTTGTTCCCTGAAAGACTGATGCGTGTAACGGGAGATGGGAGGGGATAGGTTTGGTCTTATTACTCCCAACGAAGGCTGGCATTCATTTAGCCAATCTAAGTGACTAAGAAGGAAATGTTCTTTGACAGAGTATGGTTCTTTGGTTACATGCATACCACACAAAGTCAAAAGATTACATCTATATTTAAATAATATTTTCTCTTATATATAAGTTTATTTTTGTTGTTGTTGTTTTCAACACATAAGGGGATTCTTTTTCAAACACTTACAAATGACAACCATTGGAAAAGTGAAAAAATCTTTTGGTATACTTGGAAGCCCATGAAAAAATTATCTTTATAATCAATGCCTCCAACTATTCAAGAAAATAATTATTTATCATATTAAAGATAAATATACAAAGTCATCAAGGATACAAGTAAAAAATCGATAAATTCTAGTGGAACATACTAGGGAGGTCACATTAAAAGCTTCTATTAGGCTAGTTATAAGATTAGCAAAACCATTCCAAGGAACTGACTCATATTTACATTCAGGGTTATTTAGAAATATTTCTGCCTGGTCCCTTGTATTCCACTTGACCTAGGTAGCTTTTTAAAGTTACCTAATACCAATTATAGCTGTTCTTAACATATTAGCATGGAAGGTCCCTCTATTAGAGTAGGTTTAACGGTGCAAAAATAATTTTTAAAAAATGGTCATTTTTTTCCTACAGGCAATATTAAACTTACGAATGCATAAAACAGTTCATCATTAAAGACTAGCAAGTATGCACCTTCCTGTGAAGAATTACTCTTAGACTAACAGGCCAGTAGAAGTGAGGAATAAGAAGCTACACACACACTATACACATTCCTCAGGCTCATTTCCCACATTGGCTTTTGAATTTATAATGAGCAGCAGAAAAATGGCTATATAATGACTATATATTTTTTTTTGGTCACACCGGGTGGCACGATGGCTTTTAGTTCCCCGACCAGGGATGGAACCCAGGCCCTCTGCCTCAGGAGCCCAGGATCTTAACCCCTGGACCACCTCAAAGTCTCATAATGTTCTCCTTACAGTCTCCTTTGCCAGGAGTGATAAAAGTAAAGGCTCTGAAAAATTTATTAGATTATTAAATTTCTTTCAAATAAATATTTTAATATGTCTAGACTTCTAATAATGTGCAACCAAAGTTATTTATTAAGTTAAAATACTGACTTATAAGGTATACATGACTGACTACTTTAAAATGGAAATGGTCAAGAGAGGGTATCTTTCTTGTATCAAATTTCAATTAAACATAAAACAATTCTGAAGTCATTTCATCTCTTGTATCAAATTTCAATTAAACATAAAACAATTCTGAAGTCATTTCATCTTTAAATCACTTTAAACTTTTTCTCTGTAGCCAAATCAAAACATGAAATATTAAGATCCTGGGTCAGAAATTACAATGTTTTAATAATTTAGATTTTACCATCTAAATAGGGAAATCTAAAAATCTTGATGAGCAATTCTGATTTGTAGCTTCAAAAACTGGGAGAAAAGATTCACCTTAAATTTAAATTTTATAGCCATTTGCAAGACTTAAGTCTTAATTTTGTCATATCTAGCTTATAATTTCAATAAGAAAAGTACCATGATTTAAACTTAAATAATCAGAAAGTATTCAACTGACAATACGTAAATGCTATCACTACTCCCACTGACAAACAATCGCAGGGCACAGTGAACAGACTCTCATGAATTCACGGCTCATGAATAGACTCGCTCAGCTTTCTAGGTTCCTCCTCTGACAGCACATTTCCCTATACCACATCTACTCATTTCAGACGACTTTTAAATTCCCAGAATGCACATGACTCTAAAACCATTTCACCTGCCTGGAAAACCATCTGTTTTTAGGCATCATTTATTTAAATAATAGCTCTTAAGTTAAATTTCTCCATGTTCCTAGAACAATGAGTATGTCCTATGATAGCACTTACCAAAATACAGCAATTACTTATTAACATGTCCACCCTTCCCACTTCTTCTACCCACCCACAGGCACACACACACTCACACACACCCCTCACACACAAAAACATCTTCATCTGTGTAATCTCTACATCTAAATGCTTAACGTTTGGTTATAAAAATGAACATTTTTGAGGATATTCTTTTTTCTCCTAAAACCCTTCTGTTGAAAGATTTTTGTTTTAATGTGAAAGTTGAAGGCAAACACTGCAATATCTACACATTCAAAGAGAATCTTACCCCTTATGGTATATTAGACATTTGTTTTTTCTAAGTCTAAAATAATTCATTGTGTCAAGAAGACTATTGCTGAGGTCTAAGGACAAAGGGCACTAACATTGTACAAAACAAAGATGGTTAAAAATCTAAAATATGTGGAATTTGCTTTGAAGGATAAAAGAGCAAAAATATGAACTGCCCTAAAAAGGAATGATTGTACGTTTATCAAACACTCAGCTTCGTTTAGGCATTTCATTAAGCCATTTATTGCTTCAAATGTGTCACCATGAACATTTTAATATACACTCCACAGCAGTAAGGCCTCAATTTTCACCACCTATAAACTGTGAACCCACATTCGGATTTTTCTTATGCCACCAACTGTTACACGAGTTTTGTACAACAAAGATTTTGAATGTGTATAATACCAAAAATGCTCATATACCCCTTGATGTAAATGTCACAAAGAATTATTAATAGTTGGCCACATTTTTTTTTCAATGAGGTAGTTCCATGTTTGGCCCATTATATAGATCTCAGATATTAACAGGTTCCACCCATTACTAAATAATTGCACAAAATTTTGGTTTACTTCTTTATACACGCTTCAAAATATTCAACGTTTGAGCTTAAAATTTGTCAAAATGTTTTTCTGAGTGATTTGGTCAAGTAGTGGAATTCACACACTGGAAGGGACGAGCTATAG
This sequence comes from Muntiacus reevesi, assembly GCF_963930625.1. NCBI lineage: Eukaryota > Metazoa > Chordata > Mammalia > Artiodactyla > Cervidae > Muntiacus > Muntiacus reevesi. Next base: position 80,949,353 of record NC_089254.1, on the reverse strand, counting down.
CAGCTGGAAACAGGGATGTTCCTGACTCTGACAAGAACTTTCTGTTAAAATAAGGCTGCACGTAAGGCTTCTTCCTTGAACCAATTCCTATAAAACCGTGAGTTTAGAAAAGTCATTATGTATAAGATTAAACAATACCACTGAGCATCCCCAGGCAACATGCTAATAAGCTAATTGAATACTACATTATATATTATTTCTTTAGGGTTTATAAAATCTCCATGAAAATACTGAGTATCATAAAATCATGAGTACCCACAAACGAACCTAACTTAGTTTTACGGGCTGTCCAGTTATAAAATCAGACTGCAGCAGCTCAGAACTGTGGAATCTCGAAGCTGGAAGAGACCTTGAAAATCCCCTATCTGATCCATACCCTTTTGGGTAGCATTGCATAGATTTTACACTTTTCTACATAAGTTCTAAGAGGCTCATAAGTGGTTTTGATTAAAACATAAATCTGATGGGCCCAGTACGTTTCAATATAAAAGAAATATGACATAATAAGTATTTCTTAAAGTTTTAAGGATTTTTCTACTGACCAGACTCAATATTATACCTTAAATAAAACTTCCACTATGCAAAATTTCTAGTGTAAATAGCACCTATAGAATAAAACTTTCAGGATTGCTGACAGACATCCTGAAGCTGGCATCACCCTGGTTTAATAAGGGCCAGAGTGATTAAAGAAGTGAATTAACTGGCATACCAACATGTGGTAAAAGCAAAAAGAGAAGTGAATTTTAAGCTCCAATCCAAGGGGTCTCTCTACTTCATTTTGGCCACAGTGCCTCAAGTCAAAACAACTGTAATCATTATTTTATTTAGTCTGCTGTAATTAGACTTCTTTCATGTCCCTTAGACTGAAGGAAAAGCCAGGGAGATGTTCTAGAAAAATACATTTGCATTTCAAATTTACATAAAAATGTCTTTTCCTTATTTTTGTATCACAATTCCAAGCATTATTAAAGACATAACAGATTACGCAGCATTCTGTGTCCTGGGCCTCTGTCCTTTTGAGATTATGAAAATTGGAAGTTAGTTGGAATTAAGAAATTTTCATTATTAAGTGTGTAAAGTATAAATACAAGTAATTTTTTAAAAACTTTATTTTAACACCTAATACAATTCCAATTTTAAGGATTACTTGCACAAAAAAATAAACACATTTGGTATAAAAATGTTATCACTTTAACACCCTTTCTCCTCAGCCCTCCCACCCCCACCCTCATGAACTGCACTCTGTCTGGATGCAGAAACATATAAAGACTAATGGCCCAGATTCGTTTTTACCTACAGGAGTTTCTGTTTATGTACCCAGGTACTCTAGAGGACATCAGCCCACTTTATCACATGAACCATTTCCTTCAGCCCGCTGAATTTAGTTTCACAAAGAAACAAAGCTTATTATAAAGGCATTTAAAAAACCATTATCTTTTTAGAAGCACTTTTTTTTTTTTTGCAACCATTTATATACAGTGTTACATAACAGCTCTGGAGTACAGTACATGCAGCAGAACATACCTGTTGAATATAAAATACTTTTCTTAAAATCTTCATCGTTGGAATTCTTTGAAGTCTACATTATAGAATGCCCATTACTTGGAGAAAATGGTTGAGGAGTACAAATGTCTGCATATGTTGGCCACTGAAATAATCCAAGGCTAACTGGAATAATATTTGGAGCACACCAGGAGTGCATAAATAATTTACTTACATTATTAAAATACAACCCATAAAATTTAAGTTCAAGATCTTATAGGATTGTCTATGTAAATCCTTTAAGTGGTTGCCTGGAAATGCACTGCTTCTTCTTTTTTTAAAGTCCTATATAAAATGTTGAAGTTTTTTCCTTCCACAAACGAAATGGCCTCCCTTATTTGTGCCGACTGCCTCTCCTCTTCATGGCAGCGGTGCACTGTGGACAGTACCATTTTCCTTTGGGGGCTTCTGTCAGTCCAACACATCCATAATGGAACCATTCTATGGGGCACTAGAATGCAAAAATGCCAGTAGTTATTAGTAAAAGATTAGGAAGTATGTTAAAACATGCCCAGCAGATTAAATATGCATAATTAGATTGATGGAAATAGAATTTAGACATCTAGGAGATGGTTTTATAGCTCATTTAGTCCAGCTGGTAGGGTTCAGAGATGAGGAAATGGAGACATAAAAAGTTACACATCTTTGTTAACTCTGAGCTTCATGTAATCTACTCCCATAATCTTAAAATAATGAACACAAAAGCTGGAGAGTATGTGGATACCAACTCACAAGAACAAGAAGTAAAGATGGGTCTCTCACATAGCAGGTAAATGTATTTTAAAGATTTTGTTTAACACTCAGCCTTATTTATTTCCTCATAAAGTAGAACAACCTACTTGTAATTAAAGGCGTAAGGATTTCCCTGACTTTCCTTTCTTGGCATTTATCTATTTCTAGATGTGCAGAGGAAAAGAATTCCACTGCAATATATTAAATGGTTCTATACTTTGACAGAAAATCTTAGCACTCCAAAGAGCACAAAATGAGAGGGATCAGAGAGAGTGTGATGCAGTATTCATAGAAATCTCATTCACTTTTTCCACCAAGCACCCCAGAAGACAGTTTACAATGTCTTCTTGGGGTGGTTTTGCACTCATCGTGAACAGCCCACAAGTGGGTCTACAGAGGGAGGTGGAAGGAGAGCCTTTTCTCTGTGAACCATGTCATGGGGAGCTGGAAGTCTGGGAGGTACATACTTCTGCGTGTCAGCCCTGATCAACCTTCAGATTGTTTTAAAATTTGCAAACTCTTATTATCAACCTTAGGATCCTGACATTATTGATCAGCCCTTTAGAATTCAGGCTTCTGTCACTTCTCTGGAGGAAAAGATGGACAAAAGGGAGCTGAGCAGCGTGACAGTAAGAAGGGAGTGGAAATTACTAGACAAAAATACTCTCAGCATTCAAGAAAAACATATCTCTAACCCAAAATAAGCTTCAAGGAAAATAAATAGGAATTTCTTTCTTCCAAACCTTATTTTTTAATATCAGAAATGGCTCTTATTGGCTGACACCTGCAGAGCACAGTAGAAAATATACCCTAATGGGAGGACAATCACCCACATCAGAACCCTCACCTTTGCATCACTTCTCCTGAAAGAAAGTATTGATCTAAAGTTCCAAATCTTCATTGTGATAAGAGAACCAAATCCTAGCAAACACAAAATTCTTTGGCAAAAGGGGAAAACGGTGTTTCTAATTTTCATACAACCTGATGCCTTTTGAGAAATGTAATCTGCACATAAAACCATAAAATTACCTTTAAAAAAGTTAAAATAGGGAACACATTAAGGGACACTCTCTTATTTGGGGGAGGAATATTCCATCTTAATATAATTAGCATAACTGCAAACCTGTTTCCTTAGACTGAGAGACACACTAAACAAAAAATATACATTCTAATAATAATAACATGAGACCTGTTTTTTCGCTCCTAAGTAGAAAAATTTAATACTTACATCTTGGTTATCACAGCCCACCATCTCACCATAGGATACCTAGTTAAAAGAAAATTAAATATTTTTATTATGACTATATAACAAGCATCTAAATTCAAATAATTGTTAATGATACTATAAAGAAAATAGATGGAAATACACAGAATATACAACTGAATTAAGAAACGAGGCATGTAGCTTTATATAGTTTATCAGTTTTTTTTTCTGGAAGATTTTTGGGGTGTACAGAATAAAACAGAAATTACATGCTTTTTGAAAGTCACTTGTTCTATAAACTACCTTGACAAAGGAGTCAATTTTTTGAGTGGTTCCTTTAATAAAGATTTTAAGTTTCTTTCTTGGTTATCGACATAAAGTTTGGGCTTTTTTTTTTTTTTTTTACTTTTTCTTGGGTTATGTTAGGTCATATATATTTTTGCAGTCAGGAGTCCATTTTATTGAAACTTCTAAATTATCTGTTTATTACATGTCATTTCTCGTTTTTCTTTTTGCTGTTCATCACCAGCTGGAGAGTATGTGGATACCAACTCACAAGGACAAGAAGTAAGATGGGTCTCTCACATAGCAGCTAAATGTATTTTAAAGATTTTGTTTAATACTCAGCCTTATTTATTTCCTCATAAAGTAGAACAACCTAGCTGTAATTAAAGACATAAGGACTTCCCTGGCTTTCCTTTTTTAGTATTTATCTATTTCTAGATGTGCAGAGGAAAAGAATTCCACTGTGCAATATATTAAGTGGTTCTATACTCTGACAGAAAATCTTAGCACTCCGAAGAGCACAAAATGAGAGGGATCAGAGAGAGTGCTACACAGTATTCATAGAAATTTCATTCATCATTTCCACCAAGCATCCCAGAAGACAGTTTACAATACTCTTCTTGGGACGGTTCTGCAGTCATCATGAACCTATCTTTTTATCAGAAGCAGGAGGAGGATATAATAAAAAACCAAAGGTATTTTACTGGAGTAAGAACAACACTAAAAAAATGAAACAGCTCTTTTCCTATTTTATTCAGATTATGCTTTTATAGACATGTCGGACTTTTACCTGATTACAAATGCAGTATCGTGGTTCATTTGGGTCATAAGTCCAATCAACCTGACTGTTGGAATCAGACTCTGGTACTACTGTTGTTTGTTGGGAAATTTCTTGTACAACAGTTGATGATGAGGAACATGATGATAAGGAAGAGGAGGAGGAAGAAGATGATGACTGTTGGTTTGAAGACTTGTTGTTGTTTCTGAAAAAGCAGTACCAGTTTTATTTTTCAGCATCCAGAAGAACTTAATTGAGAATAACTTCTAATTAATGGCATGAAATGAAATAACAGTAAACACAGAAAATACTCTTTAACCCTCAAGCCATCTGATAAATGAATTTAAAAGCACAACTGTTTAGAGCAAAAACAGTAACATTTTCCATAATAACTTATTTTTGTTTCAGATTTTCTTGTTTTCTGGAAAACAAAGATATTCAAAGGAAATTCTTTTAAAACACTTCAAAGTTTTTAGAATAAACTTTTAATCTGTTACTTCTTACCACTGATTTAAACAGTAGGCAATAATTTTAAGAATTAGTTGTGGCTTCCATACAGACATTCTTTGTATTTTTTTTTTCATTCTTTGTATTTTAAAGCAAATTGAATACTCTTGATCAGAATCAAAAATACAAATATACCTAAGCATTTAATGAAAATGATAATCATCAACTGATATGGGAATATTCACCTGTGTAGAACATGAAGCAGAGTGTGTTAAAATTCACAAGAAATTCACCATTATACATATGCTATTAAGTTTTTAAAATATGAAACTTTATCATCAGCAGTTATAATAAATTTGGGTCACTGAATGAATTTTTAACATATTTAGCACTTTTGTGGTAATTCTACATTGATCACTCTTTTAGAGATTCATCCACAGGAAGCACAGGAACACAGAAAATAGATCATTTACTGACAGAAAATATATTTAAAAATAAGTTGATACAATTATGATATAATTCTTTTGGACTAGCAATTGAACTTTCATTATATATGAAGACCTAACACATGCAGGTACTTTGGAAAGATGGTGCCAAATGCTATTAAGTTTTCATATGTGTGCTAAGGCGTTTCAGTCGTGTCGGATTCTTTATGACCCTATGGACTGTAGTCCGCCAGGCTCCTCTGTCCGTCGGCTTCTCCAGGCAAGAATACTGGAGTGAATCGCCAAGCCCTCCTCCAGGGGATCTTCTGGAACCAGGGACTGGACCCACATCTCTTATGTCTCTTGCACTGGCAAGTAGGTTCTTTACCACTAGCGCCACCTGCAAAGCCCCTTTCACATGTATAAGTTCATACAATCATGCTAAGAATCTAAAAAATCTAGCAATATTTTCATAATTTCAATTTAGGAGACATAATACCCAGGACTAAGACAATTTGTTTTTAATTAAAATGAAGACCAGAAAACACATGACGGAATAAGGGGTTATAAGTTAGAAAAGGTTTCATTAAATGGTTTATCTTAATGAACAAAAGAAAGTAATGAGAGGTCATCTATTAACAACCCCAATTTAAGACTTTAGAAAAATTAAGGTTTCTTAGAACTTTTTAAGGACTTTACCTCTTTCAATGTAAGTCAGCGTGAAGGAAATGTCATGTTGTCTTCCCACCTCCCCAGAGTTCATCCTGACCCATTATATATATATGCATGTGTGTGTGTGTGTGTGTGCTGAGTCGTGCCTGACTCTTTGTGACCCCATGGCTATAGTCTGCCAGGCTCCTCTGTCCATGGGATTTCCCAGGCAAGAATACTGGAGTGGGTTGCATTTACAACTCCAGTGGATCTTTCTCCCGACCCAGGGATTGAACCCGGTCTCCTGTTTGGCAGGCAGATTCTTTACCACTGAGCCATTTGGGAAGCTGCCTCTGTTTACTACACGGAAGTCCAGCTGGATGCTAGGAAGTCTGCACACTCAGTAAAGGTATGAGCTACTCTAACAATAAAACTTACTTGCTCTTTCTCCCACTCCTTGAGTCGGCTGTTGATGAGCTGGCGTTCTGTGTTAATGTAGTCATGAGCGCTGACGATGAAGGATAGCCAGCGGCTTCCCGGGGCATGGAAAACTCTTTTCCCAGCTGAAAGTCATTATTCTTAAATGCTTCATAACTGGCCTTTAAACTTGATGTCCTTCGTCCCTCTTTCATCTTAAAAAAGGCAGTCGCCGATATTATTAATACATATAAATATGCATATTTTCTTTTGTCTTACTATTTACAGCATAATTTTGGCTTATCTAATATTATTTTGTTTTAAACCATTATGTTTATCATTGTAATTTAAGGTATTTTACATAAAGATTTAGGATCAGTTTTTACCCAGTTATGAGGTTAACTACAGGATGGGCAACTTAATTTGGACTATAGATAGCCAGCACAGACATGAACAAACTCAAGGCAACCTAAGTTCTGAGGCTACAGAGAAAGCCCTGGAACTGGAAGAAAGAATAAAGTATTGTCCCAGCAGGAGCTGCGACTTAAGTCAGGAAAATGTGTGTCCTAAGCAATTACTCTGAGAAGCCATCTATACAAGATTGTATGAATCTATTTTTTAGTTTTCACTATCAAATTTCTGCATGTTTATTTCTTTAAACATCAGCTATCATAAAACTAGGATTAAAAATGAAACTATACAATGCAAGAAAACTCTTTTTGTTCACATCAAGTCATTTCTACTAGAGTCTGCCACGGATTCAGACAAAACTTAACATTCTGTTTCCAAACCTCTTCTTTTTACCTGAGCTGTGGCTTGAACTGCCTGAGCGGCTGCCATGGTAATCGCGCCCGCACCAGTCCCTGAGGACAAGGAGCCAATGTTATAGGACGCCAGAGGCTGGGAGGGGTTCACGCTGTAGGCGTTGGTGGAAGCGGCCGTGGGATTATTATTTCGACAACCTGTGTAGAATTAAAAAAGGAACAAGAATGGTTAGAACAAAATGTTAGTAAGCTTAAAGCATATTATTTCTCAACACAGATATAATCATTAAATTTAAAATTTCATGTCACATTTTTTCTTCTTTCTTCTTACGGTAGACTCTAACCAGGTAAAGAATCTGTATGATTAACCTTAAATGCTGTCATTCCCTTTTATTTTAATAAAAACCAAAAAAAGAAAACAATCACATATAAGATAATAAACTTACCTAGCGTATTTTCCTTAGAGGCATCTGATGTTAAGGTAGATAAAAGAGCTTCAGATTTAAACTTCTTTTCAGGTAAATGATCTGTTGTCGTATGGTGAGAGGTTGGGTTATATTTCCTTTCTGAATATAAATAAAGAATTCATGTGTTTTTAAATTTTAGAGAACTATGGGCAAGGCATAATACATTCATCTGCTTATAAACCAAAACAACTCTATGTTTTCTGAAAAGACAAAAGAAACAGAACTCTTTGTGCCACATGTCTTATTAACAGTTGATTGCTCAGACATTTCAAAAACTTCAGTAGCAAAGCAGTGAAGTAAGCCATGATGCATAGTGGTTTCATATAAAACATGAGAGAACTTTTTTTCAAAACATTACCTACAATTTATTTATTATTTTACCTACAATTTAAAGTAGTTTTCAATCAACCTTTCTTTCATATCAAATTGATTTGTCAAAAAAAGGCATCAATACAGTCAATCTAGTCAGCTGGCATCTGACTAAACCACTCATTTACTCACTAACTCAACCGTGTGAGACTTTATTGTAAGCCAACAGTAGGCTAAGCACTTGAAAAAGGATGAAAAAGAACACTCCGTAGAGAGAGTTAGGTTATTTGTATCTAGAGAGCATACACTGCTGTTAGTACCACACATTCTTCCTTTGAGAAAGCCAGGGAAAACAGACTACCTGTTCCCAAATTAAATATGCTCTTCCCAAATGAAGAAGATAAATCTGCCAGTAGTTGCAATGAAAAACTGTATCTCACAAGATAAAAGAAAGGGGAGGATATCTGTTTCTCAATTGGTTGTGCAGAGCTAATGAAAGAGAATATATAGATGATACAATGAATTTGTAATTGTTTTTAAGATTTTAGCTCTCCTAAATCAAACTTACTCTCCACTGGAGTATGTGAGTGAGCATGGTGATTGTTCACTGGCTGTGAAGGAGTGTCTAATTCCAGAGATCCTAAAAAAACAAACACACAAAAAATGAGAGAGAAGCACAGAGATACACTGCCATGAGATGTCACCACAGAACTTTACACATCAATCAACTACAGGACTGTGGACCCTTAACCAGCAGAGGACCAGCAAGCTCTGATGCCTATGCCTGTACCATTTTAGTCAAACACATTAGAGGGTCATCACTGCCAATTTTACCCTGCGCCAATCTCATCCTCTTTCTAAACAATAAGTAATCCATTTTTTAACATTCACCTTTAAGTACAAAATGGGTCACGGCATGCTAATGTCTGGTTAAGGAATTCACCACATTTGGTACCACATAAGTGGATGAATGGATGTTATAATTTCATCACTGATGAGACCTGAAAAACTCAGCCTAGCATTAACTGAGTTGAAGACCTTTTAATGGGAGATCCTAAAGGATCAGGCGATGGGACATCACTATAGGAAAGAAAATTCTTTGATCGTTAAAATGATATAGAATGTAAAGACTTCTAAAAGAAGTTAGGGATTTTGCTTGTGAAAAGTGATACATAGAATCTCAACCTCCAAGCTTTAAAATACTTTTAAAGAAATGTCCTCAGTTTATCTTGGTCCCTTCAGATGAAATTATGGCAGGGCACAGGGTGGAGCAGTTTTCGTAACTTGATCAGAAGACTTTCATATGTTTGTGTCCTTACAGAGGATGCTTCATTAACCTCCCTGAGGTACTGAATAGGCATGGATTTACTGCTACTCACAGCTATTATCAGCATTTCAAGAAAATAAAACATTTTATCTCAAGATACCTATCATCCTCAGATAGGATTCCCCTGGAATGAAAGTATCACAAATAAATTAGATAATCATCTAAAGTGATGGACCTATTTTTGAATATAAAAATGCAACTATTGTACCAAGATGGATTCACGTGTGGTTGCTGCCCTAGCTGACCTGTAAAGAGTATATGAATAGACATATATGTAACCTAACACTCTAAAGAAACCTTTCATCCATGTGTAGAAACAGGTATATGTTCTTGCTACTGACATGCACCAAGAAAAGATATGCCTGAGCCTTTAGTTAAATTATACTAGAAATCGGCCATAATACGGACTTGATTCAACCAGCATTTAGTGGGCGCCTACTCAGGGCTTACCAGGGCACCATCTGCTTTTATGGACACTTCTATTTAGGTTGGAAGAGCTAAATTCGTTCAAGAAACAGAGCTCATGTCTCCATTTTGGGGAAATCTCCTGAGTTAAACCCTAGGAATGATAAGAGTAAATAACAGCAGGAGATCAAGTCCAAACAGTCCAACTGCTGGGGACCAACTGATCCCACCCAGGTGCCTCTCTCCACCACGGAGCAGGATCTGAGAAGTCTCTGCAGAACCAGCATCTCCTCGGTGATGTGCACATGCATTGCAGAGAAACATGAAAACGGCTTCTTACTGAGAAGAGAAGTTTAGGAAAGCCTTCTTCAAGAAAAACAGGAGGTGCTGAAGAACTCATTAAAATCTTTCTTAGTAACACAATTGAGGGAAAGCTTTAAGGCAGTTCTTAAGAACAAAAAATAACCACTTTCCTCAACGTTTAAGTGCCTAAACAACCCATGTAATGCCAGATGACTGACTTGTTTCCAAGATGGTTGTATTTCTTTAAATCTTTGCTCCTACCATTCATCTTACTGGCATATGTACATTATCAAAAAAGAAAATGATTTAATATGTTATCGTCATACAGAGTGAGAGGATGATATATAATTTCTCCAAGTATCCACAACCCAACTTGCTGGGTACCAAGTGATCCCACCCAGGTGCCACCATCCACCTAGAAGCAGGATCTGAGAAGTCTCTGCGGAACCAGTGTCTCCTTGGTGATGTGCACATGTATTGTCCAGTGGTGATGGAAAATTGTAAATTTTACTTACGCCTCTCTAATATCTCTGTAATCCCAGCATTATCAGCTTCCAGTTCCATTTTAAATTTAGCCAGTTCCTGATCCAGCTTTCTCAAGTGTCGATCTACCTGTTTCAAAGAAGATCAAAGATAACTACCATATTTGGGGACAATATTAAAGTGTCAGTTTAATGAGGACGCCTAAATCTTTACTTCTTTTAGTGCATCTGCTTTGAATCCTTGAGCAACTCAATTAACCTACACTACAGGTTTTTATTCTATAAAATGAGGTTGCTAGGCTAAATACCTCCCAAGTCTCCTTGAATAAATTTTAAGAAACCAGAATTGCAATTTGTCAGAAAATGTTTGGAGGAAGTCGGCTATGAAACATAAGCAAAGATGAGGGGTGGGTGGCACAGGAAACTTTTCACATATGCCCTGGGATTACTTTCAGCCTAATCTCCTCCTCCTTATAACAAGACCATCCACACTGCCAGACCATAGTAACTGTTACTTACAGTAAGGAATGAAAGATCCTCAGTCTACAAACAAAGAACCTCCTATACTTTACACATACATTTCTCTAAGGCAGGAAAGCAGACCATTATACTTGTAAACATTTATGTAAAGGGTTGAAACAAAAGGGGTTTTTAGCCAGAAAGCTCCATTCCACAAAAAGCTTGGTCTAAATGGTTTTATTGAAATACCGTCGTACTTGGTTAAGGTGGCAAAATTGTATATTCTCATTCACCTAGAAATCTTTGGACTGATTTCCGAAGATTTTATAATAAGTCAAACTAGCAACAAGTCTTCACGTATTTTTTTAAGCTTGATATTAAATATCTTGATACTTTTTCAAATTTACTGTTTTGAAGTCAAACAAACAAACAAACAAAAAAACAACCAAAGTCTTGAAAAATATTCATGTCATATTATTAGCAATACCTTTTTCCCAAATTCTAATGTCCCTCTTAATCACTGTCATAATTAAGAGTAACTTTCTTACAAATATCAAAATGTCTCTAATACATCAGAGGGCAAAAAAAATAAGTAAAACTTTCAATGAAATAACGTGTATCTAAGTGAGGGGGTAGGGGAGAAGAATACCAAGAGACAATCTGTGGGTGTTAGATGCCAGGAAATGTGTTCGGTGCATTAAAAGGACTATGTTTTCCAGTCCTTGCTCAAATCTTTTGAGGTAGGCTAGTAATGTCTCCATTTCATAAGTGAAGAAACTAGGCTCAGAAAGGTTAAGCAACACCTGCAAATTCAATAGCTAATGCATTACAGAAACAAGACTTAACTCTGATCTGTTTGTAATAAATTGTGCTTCACTGTTTATACCTAACATTGCCTTCTGAATTTCCACATGCAGGAGCCAATTTCTTAACTGAAAGTAATACAATTCAAATAGAAAAAAACATAAAAATATTGTCTTATTATTTATATTTTGTATATTAACAGCAATCATTGGGATGCTGGTTTGTGACTTTTCAATAATTCAAAGCTAAATTTTCCTTCCATCTTCACACACATGTTATTTTTCAGAGCTTGGTAGAAGCTGTAATTACAATATTTAAAATCCTATCATATATTATAGACACATGCTCCTAAAGAACCTGCAGGTAACTGAGCATCCTTTAATGGAACCACCCTTTCAACAGTAAAGTGTTGAACACAGACCTCTTCTTGAGGTGGGAGGGGGGATCGGGATGGGGAATACGTGTAACTCTATGGCTGATTCATATCAATGTATGACAAAACCCACTGGAAAAAAAAAATAAATAAATCTATTCATACAAAAAAAAATAAAACGTTCTTGCAAATCAAAAAAAAAAAAAAAGAATATCTCTTACATTGTCAAAATTTAATCTCAACGGAAATCAGAAAAAATACTCATGCTTAAATTCCAAGTCTACTTAATGCAATGAAAACACTCCACCACTTTTCTCACCTACGACTATATTACTAATAAATACTGAGTTCCTTTGTGTGCATGGCGCTGGGTAAATGGACAATACCTGAAGAAGGAGAGACTCCCTGCCTTCACAGGAATTAACACTTAACTGACAAATCAAGATTTACGTAAGATTTTTAACATAGTGGTATAAACAAATAAATAAAGTCTCCTAGATGTAACAAAAAGAAAACAAAGGGTCAGAAGTCACACATAAAGACAAAACATAATATTGGGATCTTGTAAGCATAAAGGAGCTATGAATAAATTAGTGAAGAATGGACTGTCTTCAAATAGATGTAAGGAAGGAGGCGTAATAATTAAAGAACTAAAGAATGTATAGAGACACAAAGACAAAAAGCATTTTTGTCACAGGTGTAGACAGTATAGAGAGGTGAGGCCTGCATAGGTGTAGACAATACAGAAGACAAGTGTTAGCATTTCAGTTGGGAGGGTGGGGTTGGGGTGAAGTGAAGAAAGGACACATACCTCCCTAACCCATTCCATGTCTGCTTTTAAGAGCCACTTAATTATATTAAAGACAGTACTAGTAAGGTTTATTATACCTGAAAATATGGAAATAACGATGGAATTTCCAATACTAGATAGCTCAGAAAAAGCAATGGGACCCAAAGAATTAATAACTCAAAAAATCAAATTCATAATTAAAATAAACAAAGACAGAAAAGCCTCAACCACACCGTGATGGGGAGTTTTGTAAGATAGCTTCCAATCATTCCTACCTCCTGGTAGATTAAAAAAGACTATGAACTGATGATATTATAAGCAATTATCAAATGATGAGAATTCTTTTTATTTGATTCACCATTGCTGTACTAAATCAAATTTGAAGCTGGAAAGGAAGCAGATCACAAGATTTAACTTTAGCTATAAAGCACCAGAATATTTAAAACAGTATTGAACAGTCATAGCAAGAGTTGAACTGAATGTGACTGAAAGCTATTACTACCTATTGGGTTGGTCAAAAAGTTTGTTTCAGGTTTTCCTGTATCACCGTTTGGAAATATCCAAACAAACATTGTGGCCAACCCCACACATGACTCTGAACAGGTAAAGCACCAATCCTAGCTGATCACCATAATGTCCCCACAGGTATGAGGCAAATCAGAATCTAAGTTATTCCATCTTAGTCATAAGATGGCTAAGATTGATTTATAGTAGTAAACAGGGTACTGAGCCAATTGAGAAACTTTCCATTAACCATAGGTTTCTAACACAAGGCTGACCACAAAGCCTAATTATTGATTTGTTCCCCAGTTAATGTCAATAAACGATAGCCATAGACGTTTCCTTATTCTACAACCCTAAATCATATCTTACAACCCCAAAGCATAACCTCTTTAAATGTACTATCCTTCTGACCTTTCCAGAGACAAAGGAAATTCTGTCAAGATTATTTTTCAACATATTTAAGTTCACAAAAACATTTAAGTCACACTTGGCCTCTGCATGAAACAAATAAATCCTCAGCCTTTAATTATTTTTGCATAGGGCTGTAATCCTTTAGCCTTTCTCTCTTGTCTCTCCCAGCTTTCCAATATTCAAATTTCAAAATGTGTCACCTGATGGACTCAAACTGAACTAAATATAGCTTCTTAAAAGTTTTTCCATGATTTTATGGCTTCCAACACTGACAAATTCTGAAAGTTAGATGCTGAGCTAGCTGCCCCTTCCCAATGAGCACTCAGTCTACAATGTTCTAAGTTGAAAACCATGGCAATAAGAGAGAAATTTCTATTCATGAAGAGATCGAGTAATAGTGAATAAGGAGGGTAAACTGCGGAAGAAAGGAAATGATGGCAAATTATTTCTCTGATGATCAATCAGGAAGATGATTCTGCACATTCTGAATTATATTTAAACTGGATAAAAATTTGATCCATCTTTAGGGTGAATCAAATACTTAAGGCCTTAGCACATAAACTACATCTAATCATTCTCCTAAAAGACAATAAGGATAGGAGACAAATCAAAAGGTCAAGCTCACATAATATATTTCCTTAATTAGAGTATCAGATGAGGAATTCTCAAATTTATAGGTAAAATGTGGGCCTGAAATATAATCATCTGAGGAATAAACCAGGATATAAAAAAGGAGCAAGTTCAAGGGTATTTGGCAATGTAAGAGGCTGCTAAAACCATTCAGGCATTCACAAAAAGCTCAAGCTTTATCACAGTATATATAAATCACCTTTATTAGGTATTGTAATCTAACACGGCCTTATGACAGTGACATCTGGCTGAGGAACACAAAAAAGTGCTTAATGACTATGAGTATCAGGATTCTAGAAGGATATTATTTTAATAAGATAGTTGTTTTTTTTTTTTTTTTGGTCTGTTAGTCAAATTTCACTAAGCCTACTTAAAGTCTTCATTTGTTTCAATAAACGTCTAATTTCAAAATTTCTTCATTTGTGGATATTTATGTGGTCTCTTTTGTTTTTCCTTAATAAATGAGGTAGTATAGTGCTGGTCACAGGAATAAAAAAATTTACTACCGGTTTTAAAAGTAAATAGACTATTTTAATGGAAAAGAATACAATTAAATACTGTGCTATAGAAAACATTGAGAGGCAATATTAAACACAATTAACTATACTCAAATGCTGTATCTTAAAATCTGTAAAAATAATACCTGTTTACTTTACACTGTCATAATAATAATATGCTTAGGCAAAGCCATACACACAATCTTCTCTAAAGTGTATTCCATGCCTCAGTTTAAAATCCTTCACTGGCCTCCCGCCGCCCTGAAACTAAGAACACTGCTCCAGTGGCTTTAAGCCCTGCAAGTGTTGGGTTCTGCGTGTCCCTCTCATGCCACTCTTCTTCTTCTTCATGACACACCACCCACGCTGGCCTCGGTCCTGGTTTAATCTGTCAGACCCTTTTCCACCTAAGACACTGCACTTGGTCCATCATCTGCTTGAAATGTTCTTCCTTAAGCTTGTCACATAGCTGGTTCTTCCAAGTACTACCTCAGAGGTCACCTCCTTAGGACTATGCTTATCCTGATGAGCAGACTCTTCATAGCCTCCCCTGGTTATTCACTCTTTCCCTTCTTTCCACAATGTTTATTCCTTCATAGCACTTCGCAAAGTCTCCAATAATTTTTATGTAATAGTCTGCCCTATTCACTGCCCAACTATATCATTACTGCCCATTCTGCACCAGTGACCACTCACATCTGGACATCTATGAATATTTGCTGAATGAGTGAAAGTTATACTCTTCCACTATGTAGAACTTACAGACAGAAATACCACTGTTTATTTGGTAAAGGATCTATAAATAAAAATCATTGTATTTTGACACTTATACTATATCCTGTCCACTCACCTCTGCAGCACAGAGCACTCTAACGTTCCATATGCTAAAAGCGATAGGAATTTAATGAAAGTGCATAATTGATTTTTAAAATTTTAATAATTATTTATTCATGAGAAATGATGTTAGTGACAGAAGTAAAACAAGAAGCTAAGAGTTAACTCTTAATACCATGACTTCCAGGGCCTAGCAATTCTCAGATAAGATGAACAGACTCAGAGGAGACGTTTGGACTTGAAGAATAATTATGGTATAATTGCTAAAACTAAGTGTTCATGTGGAAAAGTAATGGAAAAATGTTTCTCAGCTTGGGTGGTGAGCGGGGGGTGGGGAGGAGAGGAAAACTGGCATTTGACAGAACAATACTTTACGGTGTGGCGTTTGGTCTCATCAGTTTCTGGAGCTGGGGATGAAGATGAGAGGAAATTACCTCTACAAGAGAACCAAGAGAACAGGGTAACAAGCAATAAAGGTCAACGACAGAACCCTTCCCAACACCAACCATCTGAGCAATACCCGAGGAGACTGAGAAAGGCCACGAAGGTGGGAGGATGATGAATTAACATGAAATCTCAGGAAGGATGGCTTATACAACAAGGATACCACGGCCACCTGGGATAGCACTCGAGTATTTAATGAGACGCAAGGAGAAAGAAGGGGGGGAGTAAATGAAGGGAGAGGAGACAGAAAGGAAGGGACAGACGCAGGAGGAGTAAAGACAAAAGGCAGTCTTAGAAATAAATCATGAGGGAACGGGGGAAAAACAGATTTAACCTGGCAGAGCTGAAAGGGATGCAGTGGCTTCAGGAGAGTAGAAAACTCTGTTAGAGAAATGAGATGAAGCAAAGAGTGAGGGTCTACTATCTGCCAAGCCATGAGGTGGGTGGGTGTGGGGTGTGTGTGTGAGTGTGTGTGTGTAGATAGATACAGGTAAGAGATAGAGACAGTTCAGTTCAGTTCAGTCGCTCAGTCGTGTCAGACTCTTTGCGACCCCATGAATCGCAGCACGCCAGACCTCCCTGTCTATCACCAACTCCCGGAGTTGACTCAAACTCATGCCCATTGAGTCGGTGATGCCATCCAGCCATCTCATCCTCTGTCGTCCCTTTCTCCTCCTTGCCCCCAATCCCTCCCAGCATCAGGGTCTTTTCCAATGAGTCAACTCTTCCCAAGAGGTGGCCAAAGTACTGGAGTTTCAGCTTCAGCATCAGTCCTTCCAATGAACACCCAGGACTGATCTCCTTTAGGATGGACTGGTTGGATCTCATTGCAGTCCAAGGGACTCTCAAGAGTCTTCTCCAACACCACAGTTCAAAAGCATCAATTCTTTGGTGCTCAGCTTTCTTTACAGTCCAACTCTCACATCCATACCTGACCACTGTAAAAACTATAGCCTTGACCAGACGGACCTTTGTTGGCAAAGTAATGTCTCTGCTTTTTAATATGCTATCTAGGTTGGTCATAACTTTCCTTCCAAGGAGTAAGCGTCTTTTAATTTCATGGCAGCAGTCACCATCCGCAGTGATTTTGGAGCCCCAAAAAATAAAGTCTGACACTGTTTCCATTGTCTCCTCATCTATTTCCCATGAGGTGATGGGACCAGATGCCATGATCTTAGTTTTCTGAATGTTAAGCTTTAAGCCAACTTTTTCACTCTCCTCTTTCAGTTTCATTAAGAGGCTTTTTAGTTCCTCTTCACTCTCAGCCATAAGGGTGGTGTCATCTGCATTTCTGAGGTTATTGATATTTCTCCCGGCAATCTTGATTCCAGCTTGTGCTTCTTCCAGCCCAGCGTTTCTCATGATGTACTCTGCATAGAAGTTACATAAGCAGGGTGACAATATACAGCCTTGACGTACTCCTTTTCCTATTTGGAACCAGTCTGTTGTTCCATGTCCAGTTCTAACTGTTGCTTCCTGACCTGCATACAGGTTTCTCAAGAGGCAGGTCAGGTGGTCTAGTATTCCCATCTCTTTCAGAATTTTCCACAACTTATTGTGATCCACACAGTCGAAGGCTTTGGCATAGTCAATAAAGCAGAAATAGATGTTTTTCTGAAACTCTCTTGCTTTTTCGATGATCCAGCAGATATTGGCAATTTGATCTCTGGTTCCTCTGCCTTTTCTAAAACCAGCTTGAACATTTAGATATATGTATATATGTATACAGATGTACCTGTAACTGTCTCTGTATTTCTATCTCTCTCTGTTGAAAGAAAGAAAGTCAGAGAGCGATTGATCCAATCATCCTGGAAGGCACAAATCAATACTGTGATTTTACAGATAAGGAAACTGAAGTTCCAGGATTATGTCACTTTTCCAAATTCTTGCTGTCAGTGAAATAGCTGAATTCACATCTGCATGAGTCCATTACGGGTCCTTGGTTTTTAACACATTCATTACATTGCATTCACTTTGTTACATCACTTTTTATTACTTCAATCTCTACCCTAAATAATCCGTCTCCCTCATAAAACTCCTAACTTTTATTTTCATTCTATGTTTTTCCATGACCTCTGAGTGAAATGCTTTCCCCTCAATACTATGCTGAATCCAGGCGCCTGAGGCTGTATATAAATTATGTTCAAAACTCATCTCATACCCTCTAAGAAGCCAACAGTAGCTCCGCTTGATTTAGTTCAATCTTTACCAGATTCTCTTAATATCCAAATGTATTCATCTTTATTTGTTAACATGTTTCTATAACAGGCTCTCCATTTTACTGTGGGCATGTCTTCCCAGCTAGGTAACAGGCACCTTGAGGACAGGAGCATTAATAACATTTACTCTCCATTCCTCCACTGTACCTACATAAAACTCCATTACACCAAGTACAGAGTTGATGAACAATGAGGTTTGTAAACAAGAAATGGATACACACACATTTAAAAAGCATATGTTTGTTATATATACTTTTTCTAAATGCATGAAATATTTTTAATAAAGGTGTAAAAGTAGTAAAATAAAATAGAAATGAAAGATTAGAACCAAAGAGCTATATGATTTATAAGGCAGGCAGTTTCTAAATAAAGATTGACAACTAGTTACTATATGTGAGGAAGAATGATACTAAACAAATTAGCCTTGTATTCAAATATAAATGTCTTTCTCTATGTTTATAGACTTAATTCAAGACCAAAACAATTAAGAACTTTATTTGGGTTTCATTCCACCATAAATCAAGCCACCAGCCCAGTCTACCCGTTTTTAGGCAGCATCTTTCATGAAACTGTTTTTAGAGTAACTGTATGAACAAAAGAGCCTAGGTCTTTACAGCCATTAAAATATTTCCACTATATAAAGGCAATTAACCATTTTCTGTGGTTTTACACAACATATGCTTTCTAGTAGAGCACTCACAATGCATAACATGTGGGGTATGTGCCTTTTATCTGTGTCTTGCTCACCAATGACACCTATATTAACATGTACCAGTTCAATAAAAAAACTGTACCCAGATAAGAATACAAAAATAAGATATAAATCAATATGCTAAAGCAAATCAAAAGGGAGCATTTGTCTCCAGCTTTAATTTGCTTTGAGGCAGAACCAAAAAAGAGCATTTCCTAAAACATAAACTTTGGGAGATGCTGTATGTTTAAAAAAAAAAAAAAAGACTATAATTATAGCAACCTAATAGTGCATATATCTATCTTCTTAGTGATTTCAATCATTAATAAGTGCTGCTGCTATTGTTAAAAAAAGAAAAAAATTTTTTTAAGTTTATTTAATCTTGTATTTCCTAGTTTTGCCACCTGTGCCGGTTTTTGAGTACTATCCACTGGTTATCACTTAATAGACAGTTGAGTACTATCCATTAACAGATTCAAATAAGTCCCTTCTTCATTTTAATCAGACTACCAAGAACTGTCAGCACAATCCCCTTAGGTGTGTTCTGCCACAGAAACAATTTGATTTATCATGCAAGTAAACACACTACCTTAAGATAAAAATCAGTAAATAAAGCTAAACACCTACTTAATACAAAAAGAGCCTAACAGCAGCTACAATCTTATAGTGACGTAGATGTGGCTAAATGTAAGGGTCTTAATTTACTGACTGTGGACTTTCTCTCGTCCACAAGGAAACCAAAAAGTGAACAGTAAACTCTGAAGTTAAATGGGATCACAAGAGCAATAATTCAGTTGAGTCTGTCCTTCCTATTACATTTAAGTCAACACCATTTAAAACATAATCCATAATTCAAATAGTTATGACTATTAATTTTTACTTACCAAGTCATATATCTGGTTTGCCAACTGAACCTTCTCATCTGCATCTTCCAAAGCTTTATAGTAATCCTGAATAAAAACATTAACGTTTTAGGAACAAATTAATGATTTAAAAATCTGTGTATCCAGGACCTATAACTGCATTTTCATGATCATGGCTTGTTATCACTGTCAGTCATTACAGGACTTCCCTGGTGGCTCAGATGGTAAAGAATCAACCTGCAATGAGGGAGACCCAGGTTCAATCCTTGCATTGGGATGATCCCCTGGAAAAGATAATAGTTACCTACTCCATTATCCTTGCCTGGAGAATCCCATGGACAGAGGAACCTGGTGGACAGTCCATGGGGTTCTAAAGAGTCAGACATGACTGAGTGACTAAGCATTCAGGAACACACATTATACAAGAGCCATAAAAATCCAGTTAGGGATAGGGTGGGGATGGGATAGGATTAGAAATTTTAGACAACAACCAAGTATTAAAGGAAGATGTTTAGAATTCCTAGAAAAGAGATAGCCAAAAAACACCATCCAAGTCTAGCTATACTAGTAAAAATTATGTGAACCAATGAGTAATTCTTTTTCTTTAAAAATAAATGTTATTTAGGATTCATCTAATTTGTAAACAATATTTACACTCTTCCATTTTTAAAACTTATAAGCAACTACTGAAAGGCTTCTGACCTGCATATCCATTGTTTCCAGTTGCTCTGTAACTCTCATTTTAAGCTAGGTATCAATTCTCCCCAATATAAAGCAAACTACTTTTTCTTAAGTTCTATGAATTTCCATGAAGTGTCAAGAGATTTTAGGGTATATCCAAGCTGTGCTACATCAAAAACCTAGTATGAAAAAGGGATGATGAATGACTTTAGGATGTATATGTGCGATGTCTATACTCACACACACTTGGGCCTCCAGGTATCCTGCAAGTCAGGGTTAATTCTATAAAAGATTCTCAAGTTTTTATTCCTAACAGAAATAATATTCCCTCCATCTGGTAAAATAAATAACACAAGTAGTTTCCAAATTTCTTTCTCAGTTGATTCTTGAAAAATTCTATGAGGGTTAGGGGTAAGGGAGCCATTATTACTGAGATATTAAAGGACATGTCCCACGTCACAAAGTCAAACTGCAGAGTCATGACCAAACCCAGGGCTTGTAAACAGTTCTTCCAATAAGTCCCCAAATTAACTAGATCATATCTTTAAAGCAAACCTTGAGAGGAGAGCTGCTACCCATTCTAATCTGGAAGGGAGCTGTAGGTACTACAAAACTTGTCAGGATTCTGTTCTCCTATGATTCCACCAACCTAGGTACTTAGCAATATATGAAATACGCTTCAAGGTTGCTAATTTTCATCCCAGTCTATTGCCCAAATTGGAAGACACTATATTGAGTTGGTCAAAAAGGTCATTCGAGTTTTTCCATAACATTTTACGGAAAACTGAATGAGGTTTTTGGCTGACCCAATAGATCTTAAGACAAGGGAACTTTAATTACCTGTAACTAGAACAAAACAAATTAAAAGAAAAAAAATTTACTTTTTCAATGGTTCTGTAACTCTCTAATTAGTCACTAATTACTGAAATACTTTTCTAAATTACCAAAATGCTTCAATGTTTAAAAGTTCCTACACCTGAAGCTCTAAAATGTAATGAATCATTTTTAATTTTGTAAGTCATGTTAAAATTCTAAAGAGCTATTGATAACTTTCCCTTATTTTGATATCCCCTGAACTATTTAATATTAAAATATCTTCCTCAGCTGCGCTGTGCTGAGTTGCTTAGTCATGTCCAATTTTCAACTGCTGAAAGTCCTGTTCAGTCTTTTGTGACCCCATAGACTGTAGCCTGCCAGGCTCCTCTGCCCATGAAGTTTTTCAGGCTAGAATACTGGAGCAGGTTGCCATTTCCTATTGCAGGGGATCTCCCTGACCCAGGGATGAAATCCGAGTTTTTTAAGTCTCCTGCACCGGCAGGTGGATTCTTTACCACCGCGCCTCCTGGGAATCCCCTATCCTCCTCGGAGAGTTTCAGTATTTACAGATAAATCATCCAGAGTGTTGAACACACCTTTTTGATGGATGCCATTTGTTCTTCTCGCCACTCTGGCTTATTTTTCTTTGCATTCATGAAGAATTCACTGACTCTTTGTTCTAGCTGATCCATTGCATCTAGGACATAATAAAAACATTTCATACTTAGATGACCAAACTCATATACTGAATATACATGCTTTGATGTGAAGAAAGATATGATATGAAAATATCTGACTACATACCCTCTTTCACTTGGTCTGTAACTTAAATATGTCACATTCTAATAAAATAAATAAATAAACATATCTTAATTATCTTTGTAAAGAAGTTATAACTTTTCCTACTGACAATTTATTTTTGCAATTTATTTTGTAAAATAACTGATCACATACATTTTTTTACTTGGTCTGTAATTTAAATATGTCATGTTGTAATAATATAAATATGCTTTATGTAATAATAAATACATGTTATATGCTAATATAAATGTACTATAAACATATACTAATAAGTATACTTTATAAATATATTTATAAATGTAATATAATTTACTAATTACCTTAGTAAAAGTTATAATTTTCCTCTAATGAAAATTTATTTTTGTAACTCCAAAACTGTTTCCGATAGTCAAAGTAGTCAGCAAATGTAGACAGATTCCATCCCATAGTTGTTGACTAGTACAGGCTTGGGGTTCACAAACTAATGGTATTAAGTCAGGCAGATGTGCCCAAACACAATTTCTTACTGAAAGTACTACTAGATAATCCTCACTTTTCTTTCAATAAGAAAATGTGATAAAAAGGTTTTAACCTTTAGCTATATACCATTAAGCACCACATATAAATATTATTTATCTGAGTTAAGTTTTTTCTGAAATGTGTGCTAAGAACAGTCATTTCTATGCTAAAAGAGGAAAAATAAAAGGGATTTTGTTGCTGTGTAAATTGAGGAAAACTTTTTACTATATTGTTTGGGAGATCTGCAGTGCATAATAGTGCATCTCTTACCTTACAAAGAGGTATCTTTTGTTAACTCATAATACTTATTAAATTTAGACAATTCTAATTATTGTAAAAAATGCAAGTTTAAAAAAAAACTCTGATTTATATAACCAAGTCAAAATTGTTAAGAGAACTTAACATTTGTGATATAAAGTACAAAATAACAACTAGCCTTTATTGAATGCCCACTTAGTATCAGGTACTAAACATTTCAATTTTATGTGCATTTCTTTTAATCCTCAAGACAATAAAAATCCTTCAGAAGTGGTAATGTGGTCAAGGCCAATGAATTAAGCCAGTAAAGCCCTAAAATGAACTCAGATCTACCTGATGACTACGCTCCATCCTGTAGAAAACACTACTTTAGCAAATATTTAGCATTTCAGTTACATTAAAACGAATTTTGTGAGCAAGGTGAAGAAATACAGAATTCAGACTTCTACACTATAATGTGAACAGGTGACTTCCATGATGTATCACCTTGCATTATGTACCACATAAAACCAACAGGAGGCTGAGAAAAGAACAGTCATGATCAATGGGTATGGAAGTGTGTGCAGCAGTGGTAGAGAAGTGGGGGGACGGGTTCTTAGCGACCTCAAGAATCCCACTCTGGAATGTTCTGTTCTCTGATTGCTTTCCGTGATACTCCTTTCCTGCCTATCACACCCCCAAAACCCAGATCTTCCCCTAACCATAATTTTCTAAGAAAATCTGTCAGCACAAGAAATTTACCTCAATCCTAATTCTATGTATGGTCTAAATACAGCCAGAACACATGGGATTGAGAAATGTCTTCTGCAGGAACAGCCCTCAAACAGTTGAGGCGTACATACACTTCTCCAAACCAAAAGGAGTGACACACAGCCAACAAAGTACACTGGATTATACATTTTAATTACGTATCACATAATTCACTTCACATTCCTAATTTTTAATATAGTATCTCTACAAGACAGCTGGATCAGCTATATTATACTCATTCCACAAAGGGGGAAGGTGTGTGAGGTTCTTTCAGAGCATGATGGACTATAAGGGTACTGAGCACTGTTTTTGTGTTTCAAAATTCTGCCTTGTATTTACCATGTTACCTCTAAAGTTATTTATTCTTACTCTCTCTAAATCAAAAACATGATCATATAAACACTGCTCTGTGAAACAGCAAGGTTATTTTAGGAAAAAAGTATGCAGACTACCAAGCTATAACCGAACGAAAAATAAAAAATTTTGCTACAGCAGACAAGAAGCTTTACTGTAAAATTTTATTTCCTTTCCCATTTTGACTGACAAACTATCATACTGTTTGACTGTTGAGAATGCATCCTTTATCGTGTAACTTTTCAAATGAGACATTCCAAGTTCACCACGGTCTCTAAAGAACTATATTTAACCTGTGCTTCTATGTGTTGTTCGCTCTTGAATTTTGCCTAGCATGAACTTTAACAAAAATATAAATGCTGAAATCTATGTTCTACACATAGTCTCAAGTCAAAATCTTCGCAACATTGATGCTGATGTGCACTAAATCGTATCTACATTCTCAAAGTACAGAAACTTTTATTGCACAGTCCCAAATTCGAGAAAGGAGCATACATGCTCTAATGCCACCTTCTCTTGTAAAAGTCAGGAGAAAAGTAGTGTGGTAGTCAGAAGAGGCAAGATTTGGCATTGCCAGTTCTTTTTGACAACTCCTTCTGTACTAGCGAATGAGCCGGAGGAGAGCCAAACAGCAGAGCCGCTGACGTCGATGGCACGTAAGTCTGTCACTGAACGCGCGCAGCGAACAAGGGCAAACGCGCCGACTTACTCTGCACCTGCAGGTCCATCTCGCGCATCTCGGTGAAGCGGTCCCTCAGGTCCATTGGAAGCTGCTCAATCACTGTCAAAGGGAGAGTCCGTCAGAGGGGCGGGGCCAACGGCGAAAATACGCGCTTACGTCACTGCGTGAGTGCGTGCGTCGAGGGGGGGTCGAGAGAGCCCGCAGCCCACAACGAGGCTGCCAGTTACCGTGAGAAAGAAACATCCCCCGCCTCCCCCTCCCTCCCGCCATCCCGCCAGCCGGGTCTACTCCCGCCCTCACCCGCCCGCAGGCAGCCCGGACGGGCCAGCCAGCACCGCCCACTCACTTTCCAGATAGTCCTCTAGGTACAACATCGCGGCCCTTAGAGCTGGGGGAGCGAGGGGGTCCAGGGGCTTATTTGTGTCACTCGCTGTCGCCGGAGTTTTGTCCCTTCCAATATGGCGCCTCCGCTAGCAGCACCCGCTCGGCTCCGGCGGAAAAAAAAAAAAAAGAAAAAAAAAAGCACTTTGGCGCCTGACGGCGCTTGCCTCACTGCCGCCCGGGGCGGTCATTGGCTGGCTGAATCAATGACGTAAACCGACTGGACCCCGCCCCCGCGTCATTGTGGGAAGTGTAGTTTTAGTCCCTCCCCAACAAGCTTGAACTTGCTGGCAGTTCTCCACGTAGAAACTACAAAAACCAGGCGCCGGTGCAAGCCGTGCGCAGCAGAATCTGAAATGCGGTGCCGCTATTTATTTGTTGATTTTTGCACGGGGCATGACGGGAGTTGTATGCTCCTGCAGAACACAACTGGGAAGAACTTTTCACCTGTTCTTTCTTGCTGTGATTCCATGCCCCGACGTTTGTGAGTCATGGATTTCAAGTAGTGCTAGGCAGACGGCGAAGGTTCTAACGCTAGAATAATCAGCAAAGTTCGGGCAATTGGGATTGTCTAAAACAGAGCTCTTTGCTGGAATGTATCCTCAGTAAACAATCCTAAAGATACAAATGGGACGTCTGGTTGGCTAGTATAGCTAAAATAGTTTACACTTAGAACATGGAATAAATATTTCCTGTATTGAAAGATGCATCAATAGTTCTCTATAGCCTCTTATACTTTGTATTTTGAGATCCGTCTCGTCTTCATTCTAATATAGTTGACCTATACGTACACCTGCACGGGAAAAAAAGTGAGCAACCAAGAATAACGGGTGATGTCTTAATATCTAATGTGTTATTGTTGCAGTATCTATATAAGTTTGAATAAATAGGCTGTATTAGAGGTCTGTCACCCCGTACGTTGCCTTTTTCTTTCGATTACTTCCCGCATTTGTTCAACCGTGTTATATTTAGCCCTTCTCTGCTGAGTTTGTTTCCTTTTTCTTAAAGACGTTAACACTCAATAGAGATTGGGTATTGTTATTTTCCACCTGTCTTTACTTTTTTCCCCCCAGGGAAGTGTGTCTTTAGTTCATAATTTAATATTCTATTCCTGTTTTTCAGATTGGAGCTGAAACACCTTATTCATTTGCATTTCTTTTCTCCCTGCTTTTTCTTATACACTAGACTTTCCCACAGTTCTTAACCAGGAGAGTTACCTGTCAGATTGATGAATCGCGAAGGAAATTTACCTGAGTCCTAATGAGAATTACCTAGTTTATTTTCTTACTTTTATCTAAAATCCAGTGCATCCAATCTTCCACCTTCCCTTCCTTCTTCTGGCTGTTTTTAAGACATTTTTTATATTTTTGCAATTCACGGTGGTGAATCTAGGTTTGAATTCCTTCCTTCCCTCCTTTTCTCTTTCCTAAAACAAACAACAACAAAAAAATTTTAACCATGCTTAGGATTTAAGAGGATTTCTGAATCTCAGGAATAATGTCCTGCAACAATTATAGAAAATTCTCACCCTTTATCTTTTTAGTGTTGTTTGTTTCCCATTTTTCTCCATTATATTGTAGAACATCTGTAGGATATTGATAAGAATTTCTCACTTTATCCTCCATTTCTCTTAGCCTTTCTTTTATATGGTCCATCTCAAATTTTTCAAACACTTTTTAATTTTAGAAGTTCTGTTTGCTTCTCTTTTTCTGCCATTTTCTAATTTCCTATCAAATTAAGCATAGTCAGTACTGTCTTAAATCCGGTGCTGAAAATGTTATGGGTCTTCTATGCTGTCTGCTGTTTCTTCTAACCTTCGCACATGGTGTCTACCTCCTTCTGGGTTATTATTTGGGACTTTATGTTGTGCTTCTGGGGTTGTAACTGGAAATTCTTTGAGGCCAGAGTTAAAACAAAGTTTTCCTAGACATTATTAGAATTTGCTTCTGTAAATTTCTTGGGAGCACCATCAATTCTAGTACCAGATTAAATTATCCACTTGAGGTTTATTGGATTGCACAGATTGAATGAATTTGGGCCTCAAATCAAAGTGGCTTGTTATAAATTCTCAAGGGAGACTTTTTCTTCTGGAGTTCCCTGATCAAGACAGGCATGAAGCCCACTGGCCCTCACTTACTTCTCAGTATGCTCTCGTTTTTCTTGCTGCCTTTCTTTTTATCCCCTGTGAGAATTTCTTCATTTGTTATTAGTACATCAATTTATTTGATTTTTTAACCCAGCATTTTTTGTTGTTTTCAGCAGGTGGTTCATTCACAGTTAGTTAAAAGGACACGCTGTTAAAAATTGAAGAAATAGAAATAGAAGTTCATCATTTTGATGTAATTTGAGCTGCTTCAGGGAGTTTTCCATATTAAGGAAACAGAGATAATATATCATTTTCAATTCAGTCAATATATATGCACACTCCAGAGAAATAAAAAATTTGTAGCACTTACACCCTATGTATTTTACTTAATGGATGTAATTTTTGTTGTTTTTTTTTTCTTTTTTTAATTGACGCATAAGTGATGTATAACATATTACTTTCAAGTGTACAGTGTATGATTTGGTATTTGTTTTTTAATGTTTTATTTTCATGCAATTTTAAAGGTTGCTTTCCATTTATAGTTTATTACAAAATAAAGTTTTTTTATATTTATTATGAAATATTGGTTCTATTGCTTGTATTGTACAATACATTCTTGAGCCTGTCTTACACCCAAGAGTATGTAATGACTGTATTTCTTTTTCTTGGACCATGTATCAGCTGCAGAAAATTGTACACAGATGTCATAGCTTCTTACATCGTTAACTCATATAGCAGATACTACTTGGAGTAGCCACCCACTTAACAACCACTACTGCATTTCTAGGCAGGGCCCCTTCTATATAGGGATGACCATATCTGTATTCCATTATTGTACAGCTGATCAGAGCTCATTAACTTACCAAGGACAGACCAAAGCTGGACCTATCAGATGCATTCTCTTGGGATTTTAAATTGGGAATGAAGAAACTTGAACACTGTTGTCGGGGTGACAGAATTGCATTAATTTCAGCACAATAAATAGGTGGCCCACAAGCTCCTGTTGCCAAGATACTCCAGAGAAGCTCTGTTTTTTTCCCCTGCCTTTTTCTCCCATTCTCTGTCACTTTCGATAACATGAGTCGTGTGATCTTGAGAAAGTTATTTTAACACTCTGGCCTCTGTTTCCTGATCTATAAACCAGAAATAGAAATAATAGCAAAGTTATAGGAGTGTTAGATTGAAATAATACCATCCATGCAAAGCACTTAGGTTAATGCCTGAGAGGTATTATACAGTAAATGACAAATTCTTTATCATCATCTTTAAGACTGTTAAGACCCCTCATAAGTTATCCATATGCAGATACCCCTTTGTGCTCCTCTTGGCTTTGCGTTAGATCCCTGCTGATTTTGCGTTGACACCACCTAGAACTCCGCAGTTGTATTGCCACTGTCATACTAAGTTCAGAGAATTGGTTCAAGAAAGGCTATGTGAGAAGATTGCACTGAAGCCTAAGTAGAAGGAATTAAAAGAGATTCAAAGCAGATGCAACATATGACTGTCTTGGACAGGAGTCCAAGACAAAGGAAACTCTAAATTCTTCATATAGCATGTCCTCAGGGGAAGCTTTGCCTATGTCAAGGTTCTGCTGCTTCCCTGTCTTACAAAGAAAACTATCTTGAAAACTTGCTAGTAAAACTTTGAAATGAGATGTTTTCTTCACTTTGTGCCAATCAATATATCCTCCCTGGCAGACATCTATAATAAAGTAAAATGCTATCTTTACAAGACCTCTCTAATTTTACATCTTTAAAATCCACTGAGCCATTTACTAGATCAGTTACAAGTAGAGAATAATGGTGGTGATTTAGTCTCAAAGTCATGTCCTACTCTTGTGACCCCATGAACTGTAGCCCACCAGGCTCCTCTGTCCATGGGATTTTCCAGGCATGAATACTGGAGTGGGCTGCCATTTCCTACTTCAGGGGATTGAACCCTTCCCAAACCAGGGATTGAACCCATGTCTCCTGCGTTGCAGGCAGATTCTTTTTTCTTTAACATTTTTTCCTCTTTTTAAAGTTTTAAATTTATTATGTATTTATTTTTGATTGCTCTGGGTCTTTGTTGCTGTACACAGGCTTTCTCTAGTTGTGGTGAAAAGAGGGCCACTCTCTACTTGTGGCACATGGGTCAGTTGCCCTGTGGAATGTGGGATCTTCCTGGACCAGGGATTGAACCTGTGTCTCCTGCATTAGCAAGCGATTCTTATCCAGGAACCATTAGGGAAGTCCCACAGAGGGATTCTTTACCGCTGAGCCAGCAGGGAAGTCCAAGCAATAGGGCGATAGTCTTACTTTTCATATCCATGGATGTTTTCAGTCATTCCCACTCTCAATACTCACTAAAGAGATGCCTTTAAAGAAGGTTCTACTTTCCTGACTTGGTTCCTGGGTGTTTATGATGGAAGACTCTTGGGAAGAGGAGAGAGAGGAAGAAGATGGCAGGTGACTAATGGGAGCAGAGTTAAGAAGACACTGCAGAGGATTGCTCAGTGACGGTTCAGTGCATGGGAGAGGGAAGATACTGAATAAAATGTTGGATAATTGGCTATGAAGCTGTCACAGGATCATTTCCTCAAGACAACTGGAAATTCTTGATAAAAAGCTTGAAACCCTCACATGCTGGAAATGAAGCCTCAACTCAGAATAGTGAGCAAGAGTTGGAACAGAATGACCTTGAGAGTTTATTGCCTTAATTGTTGGGTGGTTGAGTTCTGACTGTAGTAGAGTGAAAATGAAATTTCTAGTTGAAAGATGGAGCCACTCCTTCCAGGGGTGCCATGTCTGCAAACTAAAATATATTTCATGCCCCTATAAATGTTCTGCGTGACCATAATCACAGTGTATCCAGTCAGCCAATCCCCAAAGCCCAAGCCCACTGTGGGCTCTATATGTGTTTCCTTGTCCCAAGCAAGTTTGACTATGTGGCTCCAGCAGATTAGATTTTTTTTTACTGATATTTTTCCTCTTCCTTGTTCTGTATTCTTCACCTTACAAAAGCTTCCTGCCTTCAACCTCATTATGCAGTTCTCCAATGGAGATGGTCCACTTCAAAAAGTGTTAAATAACATTTCCTTACATCACCTAAATTGTCTTCGTTATAATTTTTAAAAAACAAGCTTCAGTTCATAGATTTGTAGGGAGCTAAATCTAATCAATCCTAAAGGAAATCAGTCCCGGAAATTCATTGAAAGGACTAATGCTGAAGCTGAAGCTCCAATACTTCGGCTACCTGATGCGAAGAGGTGACTCACTGGAAAAGACCTTGATGCTGGAAAAGATTGAAGGCAAGAGCAGAAGGGGATGACAGAGGATGACATGGTTGGATGGCATCACCAACTCGATGGACAAGACTTTGAGCAAGCTCCGGGAGTTGGTGATGGATAGGGAAGCCTGGTGTGCTGCAGCCCATGGGGTTGCAAAGAGTTGGACATGATTGAGTGACAGAACTGACTGAATACTAACCATCTTGCAAAAAGCCAGTGACCTCAAAGGGTTGCTGCTTCTGTGAAAGTGACTGGGGAAACCACAAAGAAGGTTGCCAGCCATCCACCTGAAAGCAGAAGTGAAAAGGCCACCCAGAGGCATTTCGAACCCAGACCTACACCCGTGCATGAGGGTAGAGTCCAAATTCAGACTCTTCACAAAATGCATGGACCCTTTAACAAGGTAGTAAGCATTGGTCTGGCCCCCTGAAAAGTGAGAGAGTTCATATGGAGACAAATACACTAATACCCAATAGGTTTGCTCCTCAGACACAAAGACGGGGAACTTCCATTGGAAATGGACTCCCGTTCAAATGTAACAACTCGCTTAAGGAAATGAGGACTCTGAGAGATGGATACCAGATGAAATAAGCAGGGGAATACTAAAAATATAAGTCTTGGAAATCAGGATTGATGAAATCAATACAGAAAGCAGAACAAACAAGAAAAAGGGAAAAAGATATGAAAATTTGAGGGTCAGTCTTGAAGCTTCAATACCTGATTGCTAGGAGTTCCAGAGTAAAACTAACATAGGCTGATAAGACACAGGAGAGCGGCCACCGCTATGCAAAGTGAGGTGCTTAACTAATCTGAGAACATGTTACTGACCACGTCTGTTTCTTAAGCACCGCCCTATTCCCAGGGTCACTCAGTTCCTACTTTTTGCATGAATAAATGGAAGCACTATCAGGTGTAAGGGCTTTTCAGTCAGACTTGTGTTTGAACGTTCTCTGTTATTTGCTCTTATGACCTGAGCCAAGTTACTCAATATCCCTAAGACTGTTACTTCACCCTTGAAATAAGAATAAGGAAGGGTATTTTGCCCTGTTAGATTGTGGTGAGGCTCAAGAGTAGCATGTAAGAGTACCTAGCACAGTGTCTAGTACAGAAGTATAACCATGAAACACTATTATTTGTAGAATTGACAGTACCATTAAATAAGTGGTCCAGTAAGTTCTATGCCAAGGGCATTACAAGAGGAGCTGGCAAATAAGAGGGAGCATTGTCTTTAGAGGATTAAAAATAATAAAACTGACTTTTGCAATCTGCTTTTATTGTCACAATGTGCCAGTGATTCTAAACAATGTCAGTGATAAAACATTTCTCCCTGAAAAAATATTTTGTTGGTGTGAGTTCTAATCAATCTCTGAAGTTATGGTTGAATTTTTATAATTGGCATTACATACTCCTGATAAATACTGGGTCGGAAATAAACATTGAAAGCATGCTGGTTTGTAAACACAGAGACATAGAACTTGAGTTATTTCAGTTATGTAATTCTATATGATCACTTGGAGTTTTCATTTGTATTTTAACTGTAAAACAGTGAAATTGTCTATGAACTGCTGGGGCAATATTTTTGTTTATAAAATGCAAATTTTAGCTCATACATGAAACATTCCTGAATTTAAATAATACCTTGAAAATGGAAATGTATTCTTTATAAACTTTTAGTTTTCTTTGATATTTCAGTGATATTACATTTTAATGTAGTTCTTTATTCATGCAACACACCAATATGTTTTCCCTTTTCAAAAATTGCTTAAATGTAATTAAAAGGGATTAAGTCATTACTTCTTTCCTTTTCACTGTAAAATTAATTATTCATTATGAGCATGACTATATAATGAAATTTAATAAAAGAATGTATACTGTCTGGACTTCTTTTCTGGCCATTATCATTATTTATTTCATTTAATCATTATTTTTGAAGATAATTCTCTTAAATTATTAAGAAAGGGGAGTATATTAAGAAAATTATCTGCTCCAGGTGGTAGATATGCTGGAACACTTACTTAGAGGCTTCTCATAGTGGGATATAAATGTAATTATGCACAATGACATCATGGTCTATAACTACTTTTCTGTGTTTGATTTTTAATGCCTTAGGCTCACTAACATTCATTTTTGTGAGACTGGTAATATAAAGATGAATTATCAAAGATCTTCTCTTTATGATACAGCATGAAAACATTTCAGTGACTATAAGGATATTTAATAGTGCTGGAAAACCTTAAAATATTTTCCTTTTCCTTTTCTTTTCTTGTTTATCATGAAGTAGCATTATGATATTGACAAGAAGCAGTGTTTGGAGAATTCAAGAATTTTTTTCTTATTTTGACATAGATCTTGTTTTTAATCATTAAATCATTAAAGACTTAGAAAGTCTTATTTTGCTACTAGAGTAAAACATTTTTCTAAATTCGGTTAGAGTATTCTTACCTCTGAAGAAATTGAATGTGGAAACATGACAATACAGTGCTTTTTTTATACACTCTGTACATAAATTTCTTATGAAACTCACTACACTGTAGTATAGAGCCTGCCTCCCCCATTAATTTGGAATTCCTCAAGGGCAAAGACCATGTTTTATTCATCTGTTGATCCACAGATCTGAAGGTAATATGAGTTTAATAAAGATGTAATGAATTATTGAATGAATGAATTCATGAGTATCAAGCACAAGTTCGTAAGTTTCAAAGTTCAACCGGAGAGAGCAAGATGAAGTTATCATTATTGCTAACTACTAAGGTCTGTGAAGAAAATAGGATTCCAGCGGTCATTTAAGTAACTAGAATGGAATGCTGATGAGAATTTTCTAAAAAGAACGTTTTCAAAAGCTCTCAGATACAGCAGTTGATTGACTTCCAAAGTGGCTTTTAATTAGACTTGCCTAGAAGAACACGGCTTCCTCTGTGGCTCAGTGGTAAATAATCTGCCTGTCGTGCGGGAACCACAGGAGATACAGGTTCACTGGGAAGATCTCCTGGAGGAGGGGATGGCAACCCTCGCCAGTATTCTTGCCTGGAGAATCCCACGGACAGAGGAGCCTGGTGGACCACAGTCCAAAGGGCCGCAAAGAGTCAGACACATCTGACACGACTTAGCGCAGAAGAGTAGGCAGAGGGAAAATGAAAGTAATACGGTAATTCATGATGCTCTACATTTTAAAAAAATCATTTGGAGTCCTAAATATTAATGTGATGAATAAATAAGACTCCTAGAGAACCTGAGAAAGAACAGTATTTAGTCCGTTTTAGTGAACATTTATCAAACAGCAAATACCACTAATACAAAATATGGCTATAACACTTCTGCTTTTACAGAATGTACATCTTGATAAGAAAATCAGATAGTTAGGGAAATCATATAGATACAGTGTGGTAAGTGGTTTAATATGGTCAAATTTGGGAGATACTAGTAGGTGATTCCGCAAGAGGAATTTACATAAGTTTGGTTGAGAACTGATGGTCCTTTGATGAGTGGTGAAGGCCTAGATTTAGGGAAAGGAAAAAGTGCTGGAGACCAAAATAAAGATGTAGTGGATAAGATATCCAAATATTCAGGTACTTTCTAGCCATTATATATAATGTTTTTATTGCTATATAGGTAGCTAACAAGGGGATTCCCAGGCAGTTCAAGAGTAAAGAATTCACCTGCCAGTGTAAGAAATGAGGGTTTGATCCCTGAGCCAAACATTTATATCCACACAAAAAAATGTGCACATGGATGTTTATAGCAGTTTTATTCAGAGTCACCAAAAGTTGGAAGCAACAAAGATGTCTTTCAATAAGTGAATGGTTTATAAACTGTGGCACATTCAGAAAATGGAGTATTATTCAGGGCTAAAAAGAAATGAGCTATCAAGCCATGAAAAGACATGGAGAAAGTAAGGCGTATTACTAAGTGAAAGAAGCCAATATACAAAGGTTATATACACACAGAATGGTTCCAAATATGACATTCTTGGAAAGGCAGAAGTATGACAATGTTTAAAAGACTGGTGGGTGCCAGGGATTATGGGGGGAATTGGAAAGGTAAATAGGTGGATTTCTAGGGCAATGAAGACACTCTGTATAATATAATGATGGAAACGTGTCTTTATATGTAATTATACATCTTCCCAAATTCTTAGAATGTACAACCCCAAAAGTCAGTATGGGCTTCCCTTGTGGCTCAGCTGGTAAAGAATCCGCCTGCAATGCGAGAGACCTGGGTTTGATCCCTGGGTTGGGAAGATCCCCTGGAGAAGGGAAAGGCTACCTACTCCAGTATTCTGGACTGGAGAATTCCGTGGACTGTATAGTCCGTGGGGTCGCAAAGACTCAGACATGACTGAGTGACTTTACTCACTCACTCGGTATAGATGTGTCAGTATAGATTCATCAGTTATGACAAACATATCAGTTTGGTGGAGAATGTTGATATTGGGAGAGGATGAGCACAAGTGAAGGCAAGGAGTGTTTGGGAAATCTCTGCACCTTACCCTCATTTTGTTGTGAACCTAACACTGTTGTTAAAAAAAAATAGAACTCTGAATTTAAAAAAATAAATAATTGAAATATTTTTACTGCTTGGAAAAGAGCACCTGCTTGGAGCCACCAGAGGGTCCCATACCACCCCAGTTGCCCTGGCCCTGCCTACTAGACTCTCTGAGCCTCGCTTATTATGTAGTTATGATCGAGTAATCTCACTCAGGTGAGACCAACCTCTGCTATGTGTGTTGTTAATTATTTTGGCGATCACTCCTGATACATTGGGTTTCCAAGGTGGCGCTAGTGGTAAAGAAACCACTTGCCAATGTAGGAGACATAAGAGACAGCAGGTTCGATCCCAGAGTCAGGAAGATTCCCTGGAGGAGGGCATGGCAACCTGCTCCAGTATTCTGGCCTGGAGAATCACATGGACACAGGAGGCTTTTCAGCCACAGTCCATAGGATCACAAAGTCAGATACCACTGAAGGGACTTAGGATGCATGCACCTGATACACTATGAAGTATTAATTTAAAAATGGGTTACAAATACTGTGTGAAATATGATAGTACTTTTATTAAAAAAAAATGTGTATGTGGATAGATCCACACACTCAGAGATATATGTAGATTTAGACTTGAATTTACATTCAGTTCAGTTCAGTTGCTCAGTCATGTCCGACTCTTTGTGACCCCGTGAATCACAGTACGCCAGGCCTCACTGTCCATCACCACCTTCTGGAGTCTACCCAAACCCATGTCCATGGAGTCAGTGACGCCATTCAACCATCCTCTGTCATCCTCTGTCATCCCCTTCTCCTCCTCCCCTCAATTTTTCCCCGAATCAGGGTTTTTTCTAATGAGTCAGTTCTTCGCATCAGGTGGCCAAAGTATTGGAATTTCAGCTTCAACATCAGTCCTTCCAACAAACACCTAGGACTGATTCCCTTTAGGATGGACTGGTTGGATCTCCCTGCAGTCCATGGGACTCTCAAGAGTCTTCTCCAATACCACAGTTCAAAAGCATCAATTTTTTGGCACTCAACTTTCTTTATAGTCCAACTCTCACATCCATACATGACCATCAGAAAAAGCATAGCCTTGACTAGATGGACCTTTGTTGACAAAGTGATGTCTCTGCTTTTTAATATGCTGTCTAAGTTGGTCATAACTTCTCCTCCAAGGAGTAAGCATCTTTTAATTTCATGGCTGCAGTCAGCATCTGCAGTGATTTTCGAGTTCCAAAAATAAAATCAACCACTCTTTCCACTATTTCCCCATCTATTTGCCAGAAGTGATGGGACCGGTTACTTTTCTGAATGTTGAGCTTTCTGCCAACTTTTTCGCTCTCCTCTTTCAGTTTCATCAAGAGGCTCTTTAGTTCTTCTTCACTTTCTGCCATAAGGGTGGTGTCATCTGCATATCTGAGGTTATTGATATTTCTCTCGGCAATCTTGATTCCAGCTTGTGCTTCCTCCAGCCCAGCATTTCTCATGATGTACTCTGCATATAAGTTAAATAAGCAGGATGACAATATACAGCCTTGACGTACTCCTTTTCCTGTTGGGAACCAGTCTGTTGTTCCATGTCCAGTTCTAACTGTTGCTTCCTGACCTGTACACAGGTTTCTCAAGAGGCAATTCAGGTGGTCTGGTATTCCCATCTCTTTCAGAATTTTCCACAGTTTATTGTGATCCACACAAAGGCTTTGGCATAGTCAATAAAGCAGAAACAGATGTTTTTCTGAAACTCTCTTGCTTTTTCGATGATCCAGCAGATGTTGGCAATTTGGTCTCTGGTTCCTCTGCCTTTTCTAAAACCAGGTTGAATATCTGGAAGTTCACGGTTCACATATTGCTGAAGCCTGACTTGAAGAATTTTGAGCATTACTTTACTAGCGTGTGAGATGAGTGCAATTGTGCAGTAGTTTGAGCACTCTTTGGCATTGCCTTTCTTTGGAATTGGAATGAAACTGACTTTTTCCAGTCCTCTGGCTACTGCTGAGTTTTCCAAATTTGCTGGCATATTGAGTGCAGCACTTCCACAGCATCGTCTTTTAGGATTTGAAATAGCTCAACGGGAATTTCATCACCTCCACTAGCTTTGTTTGTAGTGATGCTCCCTAAGGCCCACTTGACTTCATATTCCAGGATGTCTGGCTCTAGGTGAGTGTGAGTAATCACATGGAAATAGAAGTGACTGTATTTTCTATATATATTTATAAATTTTCCAAACTTTTAAAATTATTTTATAATCAGAAATATATACGGAGAGACAGAATGAGAGGGAAATGAAAGCGATCAGATTGGTAACCTATGTAGTGTGTTGTGTCTGCCTCCCCCAATTTTTCCCAAGATCTACAAAACTGAGCAAATATCTGCCAATTATTTTTTTTTTAATCATCAGTTTTATTCTCTAAAAATCTTCATGCTGAGTTGTGTTGCTAACAGTGTCAAAATGGTATCCAAGAGTCAAAATACTAAGCCAAGTCATTAAGTAAAAGGAAACAGTCAAGATTCTCTGTCTCGTTACCTAGTCTCTTTATCAGCCTTGGGTCAGACACATAAAGGTCAGGATCTGGGGGAAGCAGATACACAAATAGGAAATGAGGTCAAGAACACAAGGAGGAAAGGATTATTTGCCAAGTGAAATCCTGGAACACTGGGCAACATGCAAAATGCTAAGTTAAGTTCGGCTAAGGTAGCAAAAACATTGTTCAGGTTTCAGGACTAATTAATAATAGAATTCTCACATTGTATGGATTGTGAGCTATTAGCTGGAGGGCATGATGCTGAGAGGAGGGGTGCGATTAGTGGCAAGCTACCACTTGAGTTGCCTTCTCATCTAGCTCAACAAGTGGGATTTTAGGACTGAACTAATGGTGTAAATAAGTAAGTTTATATGTCATATAGATTATAAGTGGATCCTTGGAACACATAACATTGTTGGATGCCTAAGGTCTTGATTCATAACAAGACTATGTTACAGATATGATTGCTAAACTGCAGACCAGTGGTTCTCAATCAGAAGTGATTTTGTGCCCTGGGGGACAGTTGGTAATGTCTGGAGACAGTTTAGTTGTCATGACTTGGGGTAGTACTACCGGCGTCTAGTAGGTAGAGGCCAGGGCTACTGCTAAACTTTCTGCAACGCACAGAAGAGCCACCTGCAACAAGTAGCGTGAGGCACTTAGCCCCTCAGTCCTGTCCGACTCTGTGACCCCATGGCCTGTAGCCCGCCAGGCTCCTCTGTCCATGGCGATTCTCCAGGCAAGAATATTGCAGTGGGTTACCATACCCTCCTCCAGGGGATCTTCTCAACCCAGGGGTCGAACCCAGGTCTCCCACATTGCAGGTGGATTCTTTACTGTCTGAGATACCAGGTAAAAACAGTGAGCACGTCCCAAATATCAAGCTTGAGAAAACCTGCTGCAGACTGATGTTGTTGAATTCCCAGCCTTCTTGGGTCAATGTTCCATGCTTGTCAGTAACATCATTGTCTCCTTAACCAAACAGTGTTTGAGAAAGTCGTACAGTAGAGGGCAGTGATAAACAAATTTATATATTATATCACCATTTGTCCTCCGTAGTTTTCTCCCTTTTTCTACTTCTCTAGTCCCTAAAACAAAAATGATAGCAGAAGCAGATCAATAAAAATAAATAACTTTATATTTTAATAAAAATATCATCACATTTTATGCAAAATTGTAGTAAAACTTTTAGAATAAAAGATCCACAGATGTAGAACCCATGACCTGTTAGTGTATATCTTGAGCACTGACACTTGCAACTCTTTACTCACTTAAAAAACAAAAACAAACAAAAAAATGAACAATGACATCTAAATATTAAGAAAATGAAATGTATTTTATATATTATATGAATGTATAATTGATGATACTTTTTTTGGTAGATTATTCCAGTACTTAATAACTTATTTCTGGGAACTGCCAAGCCCATCACATTTTACCAAATCATATGTTCTTTTGCAGTTGATTTAATGAAATTTGGACACATTTATTCTCTTTTCACTGGACTGTATATATTCAAGGAACTGTTAAAATATATCTTTATTTTTGCCAAATTAATAAATAGTCACCAAAAAACCCAGAAAGTCAAAGAGGGTTTGAGATAGTCCATTTTTTATACTCAACATCATGCTTCCCCTTAGAAAAACTAATAATAATAATATTTCTTATTCACATTCATTTCATTGTAATAAAAACTATGATATAATAAAAGACTAGGAATCTTCCCAGTCTGCATCAATCTATCAACATTTCACTATGGTTTCAGAATTCTATGTTATGTTGCAATAAAAGCATTTCCATTTTAAGATTTTTAATGTTCATTCCATTTTCTTCTAGCTATCTTAGGATTTCTTTATTAATATGCTTAAACAATTTGAAGTTTGGCTTTGAATTATTAAATGAGAGAGGCAATCTAAAATAACTCTTTTCTAAATGATCATTCAGTTGTCCCCAAATTTTATAGATAGAAATGAAGGGAATAATTGATAGATGCGTATAGATTTTTTTCAGAGTAACACCTGTATGTGGTAACAAATTAATAGTATAAAGTAGCTACAATACAGTGCAAAGACTTCTGACCTGTCCCTTTCAGATTCATTCTTTTCTCTGGAGGTACTCTTTCTATTTTTAGTTCTTCTGGTAGTTGCCTTGAGAACTCAAAATTTCATGTTTATAAAGTTCTTAAATTATTAATTTTGGATAAGATATATTGCCTCTTCAATACAAAAGATGAAAATTTAGAACAGTTACACTCCCTCCTTACTTTCAGTATTTGATAAATAATTGTTCTTTCATTGGCTATATTTGTAATGTTAATTAGATATACATTAAAAGTGTATAACCCTAATCCTAACTCCAACATCCTGTGGAAGCATCTCTGGACTTCTCCCTTGGAAGATGGAGTCACTAGTGTGCCCACCTTATTATTTTCTATCTTATCTCTTCCCCTTCAGTTTCCCACCTTCTGTAGGTGTATTGTTACATTGTCAAATATATTTTGCCTTGTAACCACAGACTAATCTTCCTTCCATTGTCTCTAGGATGACACTAAAAGATTTAAAATAAGCAACATTTAAATCATTAGGACAATAAAAGTCTGTTTTAGTTCTTAGCCAAAGAAGCTTTTCTTCCTTAGAGGTCCAAAGTTATAACTGTGGGGACAATCGAAAGAAAGTGTTTTCAATACCACTTTATAACACTTCACCAAGTCCATGGGGTTGCAGAGTCAGATACGACTGACTGATTATCACAAAGTGCTCAAAATCATACCATTTTTTTGCTTTGTTCATATTTGGACCATAAATTGTTATTTATAGCCCTTTCCCCCATGCCACCCCCCATCCCTGAATTTCTAATTATTTCTTTATTTTTCTTATATGAAATCCTCAACCACCTTTAATTCACAATCATACTATCTCTCTCTCTCTTTGTATTCTACTCTAATTGGTACTGATTGTTGTCGGAGCTTCCTGCACCGTTGTCATCCTAGAATATGCCTTTATTTTAAACTGGTATATGAAATATAATTAACTTTAAAATATTGACTGTATATCCTGTAACCTTGCTAAATTTACTTAGCTGTAGTAAGTTTTTTTTTGTTTTTGTCTTGTAAATGTCTTACTATTTCCTGTATCAATAATCGTATCATTAGTGAACAAAGGCAATATTGTGGCCTGAATTATCTCCCCCAAATTCCCGAGTCCTAATCCCCTGAGAATGTGCCTGCATCTGCAGATGGGGTCTTTAAATTTCATTTCAATTTCAATTTAAATTTTATTTAAATTGAGGTAATTAAGGTGGGTCCTAATCCAATATGACTGGAAATTTAGACTCAGACACACAAGAGGAGACCACCCTCAGCAGTAACCAACCCTATCACACCTTGACTTTGGTCTTCTAGACTAAAGAACCAGGAGAAAACAAATTTCTGTCATTTCAGCCACCCAGTCTTTGGAGTTTCATTATAGAAGCCCTAGAAAACTAATGCAGACAATTTAAGCCCTCTTTTCTATTTTGTCCTCAATTACACTGGGCAGATGCCTGCAATACAGGAGACCCCGATTCGATTCCTGAGTCAGGAAGATCCCCTGGAGAAGATATAGTCTACCCATTCC
This sequence comes from Muntiacus reevesi, assembly GCF_963930625.1. Classification (NCBI taxonomy): domain Eukaryota; kingdom Metazoa; phylum Chordata; class Mammalia; order Artiodactyla; family Cervidae; genus Muntiacus; species Muntiacus reevesi. The sequence goes on along the minus strand of NC_089254.1, from coordinate 80,908,104 downwards.
AATATTCTTGGGTTTCCCTGGTGGCTCAGATGGTAAAGAATCTGCCTGTGATGCGGGAGACCTGGGTTGGTCCCTGGGTTCGAAAAATCTCCTGGAGAAGAGAACGATCACCCACACCAATATCCTTGCCTGGAGAATTCCACAGACAGAGGAGCCTGGTGGACTATATACAGTCCACGGAATCGCAGAGAGTCGGACACAACTGAGCGACTTTCACTTTCTTTCAACTGAGTAGAACCCCTAGAATGTTAAAATTATTAGTAAGGAAAATGTTTCTGCCTTATTTCTAGTTGTAAAGGGTGAGTGATCAAACAATTCATTTCAGTTCAGTTCAGTCACTCAGTCATGTCTGACTCTTTGTGAGACCCCGTGGACTGCAGCATGCCAGGTCTCCCTGTCCATCACCAGCTCCTGGAGTTTACTCAAACTCATATCCATTGAGTCAGTGATGCCACTCAACCACCTCATCCTCTGTAATCCCCTTCTTCTCCTGCCTTCAATCTTTCCCAGCATCAGGGTCTTAGCAATGAGTCAGTTCTTCGCATCAGGTGGCCAAAGTACTGGAGTTTCAGCTTCAGCATCAGTCCTTCCAATGAATATTCAGGACTGATTTCCTTTAGGATGGACTGGTTGGATCTCCTTGCAGTCCAAGGGACTCTCAAGAGTCTTCTCCAACACCACAGTTCAAAGGCATCTGTTCTTTAGCGCTCAAATTTCTTTATAGTCCAACTCTCACATCCATACATGACTACTGGAAAAACCATAGCTTTGACTAGATGAACCTTTGTCAGCAAAGTAATGTCTCTGCTTTTTAATATGCTGTCTAGGTTGGTCATAACTTTTCTTCCAAGGAATAAGCGTCTTTTAATCACTGCAATCACTATCTGCAGTGATTTTGGAGCTCCCCAAAATAAAGTCTGTCACTGTTTCCATTGTTTCCCCATCTATTTGCCATGAAGTGATGGGACCGGATGCCATGATCTTAGCTTTCTGAATGTTGAGCTTTAAGCCAACTTTTTTGCTCTCCTCTTTCACTTTCATCAAGAGGCTCTTTAGCTCTTCTTCACTTTCTGCCATAAGGGTGGTGTCATCTGCATATCTGAGGTTATTGATATTTCTCCCGGCAATCTTGATTCCAGCTTGTGTTTCATCCAGCCCAGTGTTTCTCATGATGTACTCTGCATTTAAGTTACATAAGCAGGGTGACAATATACAGCCTTGAAGTACTCTTTTTCCTATTTGGAACCAGTGTGTTGTTCCATGTCCAGTTCTAACTGTTGCTTCCTAACCTGCATACAGGTTTCTCAAGAGGCAATTCAGGTGGTCTGGTATTCCCATCTCTTTCGGAATTTTCCACAGTTTATTTTGATCCACACAGTCAAAGACTTTGGCATAGTCAATAAAGCAGATGTTTTTCTGGAACTCTCTTGCTTTTTCGATGATCTAATGGATGTTGGTAATTTCATTTCTGGTTCCTCTGCCTTTTCTAAATGCAGCTTGAACATCTGGAAGTTCACAGTTCATGTACTATTGAAGCCTGGCTTGGAGAATTTTGACCATTACTTTGCTAGTGTTGTGAGATGAGTGCCATTGTGCAGTAGTTTGAGCATTCTTTGGTGTTGCCTTTCTTTTGGATTGGAATGAAAACTGACCTTTTCCAGTCCTGTGGCCACTGCTGAGTTTTCCAATTTGCTGGCTTATTGAGTGCAGCACTTTCACAGCATCATCCTTAGAATTTGAAATAGCTTAACAGGAATTCCATCACCTCCACTAGCTTTGTTTGTAGTGATGATTCCTAAGGCCCACTTGCCTTCACATTCCAGAATGTCTGGCTCTAGGTGAGTTGATCACACCATCATGATTATCTGGTCATGAAGATCTTTTTTGTATAGTTCTTCTGTGTATTCTTGCCACCTCTTTGTAATATCTTCTGCTTCTGTTAGGTCCATATCATTTCTATCCTTTATAGTGCCTGCTTTTGCATGAAATATTCCCTTGGTATTTCTAGTCTTCTTGACGAGATCTAGTCTTTCCCATTCTATTATTTTCCTGTGTTTCTTTGCATTGATCACGGAGGAAGGCTTTTTTTTTTTTAATCCCCCTTAGTTATTCTTTGGAACTCTGCATTCAAATGTGTATATGTTTCCTTTTCTCCTTTGCCTTTGACTTCTCTTCTTTTCACAGCTATTTGTAAGGCCTCCTCAGACAACCATTTTGCCTTTTTGCATTCCATTTTCTTGGGGATGGTCTTGATCCCTGCCTCCTGTACAATGTCACAAACCTCTGTCCATAGTTTACCAGGCACTCTGTCTATCAGGTCTAATACCTTGAATCCATTTCTCACTCCCCGTCTATAATCGTTAGGGATTTGGTTTAGGTCATACCTGAATGGTCTAGTGGTTTTCCCTTCTTTCTTCAATTTAAGTCTGAATTTGGCAATAAGGAGTTCATGATCTGAGCCACAGTCAGCTCCCATTTTGTTTTTGCTGACTGCATAGAGCTTCTCCATCTTTGACTGCAAAGAATATAATCAATCTGATTTCGGTATTGACCATCTGGTGATGTCCATGGTAGAGTTTTCTCTTATGTTGTTGGAAGAGGGTGTTTGCTATGACTAGGGCATTCTGTTGGCAAAACTCTATTAGCCTTTGCCCTGCTTCATTCCATACTCCAAGGCCAAATTTGCCTGTTACTCCAGGTGTTTCCTGACTTCCTACTTTTTGCATTCTAGTCCCCTATAATGAAAAGGACATCTTTTTGGGGTGTTAGTTCTAGAAGGTCTTGTAGGTCTTCATAGAACTGTTCAACTTCTATGTTCAACTTCAGCTTCTTCAGCATTACTGGTCAGGGCATATAGACTTTCCATGATATTGAACGGTTTCCCTTGGAAACAAACCAAGGTCATTCTGTCATTTTTGAGATTGCAGTCAAGTACTGCATTCTGGACTCTTTTGTTGACTATGATGGCTACTCCGTTTCTTCTAAGGGATTCTTTCCCACAGTAGTAGATATAATGGTCATCTGAGTTAAATTCACACATTCCAGTCCATTTAAATTTGCTGATTCCTAAAATGTCAATGTTCACTCTTGCCATCTCCTGTTTGACCACTTCCAATTTGCCTTGATTCATGAACCTAACATTCCAGGTTCCTATGAAAGGTTGCTTTTTACAGCATCAGACTTTACTTCCATCAACAGTCACATCCAAGACTGGATTTTGTTTTACTTTGGCACCATCTCTTCAATCTTTCCGGAGTTATTTCTCCACTGATCTCCAGTAGCATATTGGGCACCTACCGACCTGGGGAGTTAACCTTTCAGTGTCCTATCTTTTTGCCTTTTCACACTGCTCATGTGGTTCTAAAGGCAAGAATACTGAAGTAGTTTGCCATTCTCTATGTGATCAGTAGCTCATCATTAAACATGATGGTGCTGTGCTGTGCTTAGTCACTCAGTAGTTTCCGATTCTTTGGGATCCCATGGACTGTAGCCCACCAGGCTCCTCTGTCCATGGAGATTATCCAGGCAAGAATACTGAAGTGGATTGCCATGCCCTCCTCCAGGGCATCTTCCCAACCCAGAGATTGAACCAAGGTCTCCACTTTGCAGGTGGATTCTTTACCATCTGAACCACCAGGAAAGCCCAAATATGATGGCAATTATCTGATAGTAGGAGTTTTGAAGGTAGCATTTATCCAATGGAAGAAGTTCTTCCCTTCTATTCCTAGTGTGTTGCCAATTGTTTTACAAAACCATGAATTGGTGTTGAATTTTGCCAAATACTTTCCCTAAATCCAGTCATATTATATATGATTTCCCCCTTTGCTATGATAACATAGTGAATGTCATTAATTGAGTTTTATCTCTCTCGCTCTTTTTTTTTTTTTTTTTGCAGTATCTTAATTTCTCAACCAGGGATCCAACCCATGCCCCCTGCAAGGGAAGCATGGGATCCTAATTCCTGGACAACCATGGAATTCCCTCATTTATTGATTTTTGAAGATTAAAACAACTTTGCCTCCCTGGGATAAACTGTACCTGATTATAGTACAGAAATATTTTCTATATTTTGATGGAATTGATTTGTTAATATTTTGAAGACCTTTTGTGTCTCAGATCATGAGGATTATTGGTTTGTAGTTTTCTTTTCTAGTCTTTTGTGTGTATATTTTGATATTAGGATTATGTTGGTCTCCAACCTGGAAGTCATGAGGAATTCTAAAATAGTATGCTTTTTGCTTCACCACTGTGCTGAAGAAGTTAAAAAAAATAGAAAACTCCTAAATTATTTTCTCAAGGAATTCTAATGAATTTATGACTGTGATAAAATAACTTACTTTATTTTTGTAATCAATAAACTCCAAATATGATTCTACAAATTATAGGATTGTGACATCAGGGAAATTCACAATCCTACCAGATCTTGCGTGAGTAAAATGATTTTTTTTGTTGTTGTTTAAAAATGAGTAGGGTATGAAGAATAAGAATGGGGTCTTGTGGGAAGTTTTTGATGACTCAGAGGTCCTCAATTCCTGAATCTTTCTCAGCTTCCACTGCCAGAAAAAACAAATCCTCCTTTTGTGGTAAAGTGAGGACATTCCTGCCTTAGTTGAAAATCCCTTACTGACCATTCCTGAGACAGTTACCTCTCAAGGGAAGCTAGTCGGCTCATCTCTCACTGGTATTTCCTCTGATTGTCTTCAAAAGGACATGTAGGATCAAATTCCAGCCTGACTCAGAGACTAAATCAAGTCAAACTGAAAAAAAGGCTAACTTGTCCACATTTGCAGCATTGTGCTAATTTATATAGGAAAACAGGAGAATAGAATTTGAAAGAGATTGTGAAGATACTAAAGTAGGAAGGGAGAAACAATTTTAGGTAAGGCTGCTTTTCTGTATATGGGCTCATGTAGGTAAGCAGTTGGGAGTAGTTCTCTGACTGGTTAACTATGTATTCAACAGTAACCTAAATTTAATGAAGTAGAAATGCTACTATTCCTTGATGAGAAGAATCTAAACAGGAAAGCTGGAATGGATTTACTAAATGTGATTTTGTCCCCTTAATCTCGTCTGCTTTGTGGACCAGAAGATCTCCATTTTACCAAGACACAGAGAAACATATTTATGAGGAGAGCACCACTAACTTTGAAAAATACTGTAAATCCATGGCTGATTCATGTCAATGTATAGCAAAAACCACTACAATATTGTAAAGTAATTAGCCTCCAACTAATAAAAATAAATGAAAAAAAGGAAAAAAAAAAAAAGAAAAATACTCTAGAAAATTATTCTGTAAGCCGGAATGCTGTTGGCCTTATATATATATATAATATGATGCAGTTGACCCGAGTTCTTTGATTACAGTGGGGATGCTGGAATCCAAAGCAGCATGAGTATTCAAATAGGGCATTTAACTACCAGGGGCAGAATGGGTTTGATGTTAATAACCACCAGGGCTTGAATGGTAATCTGGATGATCTAACCTGCAAAGATCTTTGGTGATAGCTAATTGTTGATTAGGTCCTGGTATATGAAATAAATGGGCAGCACCCACTCAAAGGTACTTTTTATTCTCTATAACCCTAAACTCAAGGTGTAGAGAACAGGAGCTTGATTGGAACCCCTGTATTACATTCCAAGGGGCTTTCTGGGTGGCACTAGTGGTAAAGAACCTACCTGCAATGCAGGAGACATAATGAGACCTGGGTTCGATCTCTGGGTTGGGAAGATCCCCTGGAGAAGAGCCTGGCAACCCACTCCAGTATTATTGCCTGGAGAACCCCATGGACAGAGGAACCTGGTGGTCTATAGTCTATAGGGTCTCAAAGAGTTGGATACAACTAAAGAGACTTAGCAGGCATGCATTAGGTTCCAAGACCTCAGTCAGTTTAGAATACCTAGAACCCCTTTAGTGAAGAAGAGGCTGGAACAGTGGAGAAGGGACCTCACATAACTGTGAACCAGTGACATCACTTTTCTTACTAATCTTTCCAAAGAAACAACAGGCGCTTAAGGAAATACACTTAACTATTATGAGACTATTGGACAGTTTTCTCAACTAATCATTAATTCTTGAGTACAAAGAATTTTCATGATCCACAAGTGAAAGTAAGTGCTTTTAGAACTCATGTAATTAGTAGAGTTTTCAACTGACTTTGCCTCCCAGTGGGCCCAGTGGTACTCTGAACTCAGTCTAGGATAATTACCCTTGTTCCATAATATAGTGTTGAAATAGATCTATTGAGCAACTGGGAAGATCTCCATTTTGTAACAGTAGTAGGAAGGGTCAAGTGGAAACTTTATCTCTCCCCCTAAAACTTACAGTTATCAAAAATTATACACATTTCAGGAATGTCAGAGAAATCTACCATTAAAAGTGGAAAGATGTCTGTCTGGGAAAATTTACCATCATCTCTCTGTGTGACTGTAATAGAATGCTAACTGGCTCCATGCTTCTCCCCACCCCCTTCCTCTCTAGGGTCCATTCTCTTTGTGACTGGCAGAATTATCTTTAAGATAAGGCAAATGATTTTCCTCCTCTGCTCAGAAGCCTCCAATGAGACAGGTCTTAACAATGGTCCACAAGGTCCAAAGTGATTGATCCTGTTAGGTTTCCATTGTCATTTTGCTCTTTCTTCTCACTTCACTCACTACACTGCAGTCATGAAGGCTTCCTTACTGTTCTTTACACATACCAGTCTATCTAACGGCCTTTCTATTTACTCTTTCTTCCAACTCTGTGAACGCCAGTCAAATTATATCCCTCTCAGGGAGATTTTTTTTTTTGGCCACTGGATATAAAATGTTACCCCCTCTTCCAATCCCTTCCCAAACCAAGCTCTCCCTCTCTTTTGTTCATATATGTATACATGAAATATACAATCTTATATATGAAGTACATTATTTTATTTATTCATTTTGATTTCTGCCTTCATTCTCTCAAGTACATAGACTCTGGGAAGTCAAGGTTTTTGCCTGTTTTTCTCACTGTCTTATTCCCATTGCTCAAAAAAAATACCTGGCACCTAGTAATAGTTTCATAATTATTTATTAAAGAGTAGTTAGATGCTTAGTGCTTGTGATTCTTGTCATACTGTCACTTAGCCAAAGACAAGTTTGTTTGCAATAATGAAAACAGATTTGGGTAAGTTTAATTCCATGGTAATACTAATTGCTACTGTTGTTTCAGATGTGGTCTGTTTCTGGGAGACAATCAGTCCATCTCTCAGCACCTGGTATGCAGCTACTGAATCTGTGAATGCTTTTTTCTGTATCTCAAGTGAGAACATCACAAGTTACCTTTCATCTAGAAGGGATAACAGTGCACCTTACTTTCTTACTTTAGCTCCATGCCACAATATGATCCATAGAGACAGTGATTATCTCAACATCTTACTAGAAATTATGTTGGCTCACTATATTAGTGAAATAGTATTGCCAAGACAGGCTTCCCTGGTGGGCTCAGATGGTAAAGAAATGGTAATGCAGGAGACCCAAGTTCAATCCCTGGATCGGGAAGATCCTCTGGAGAAGAGAATGGCTATCTACCAGTATTCTTGCCTGGAGAAGCCCATGGAAAGAGGAGAATGGCGGGCTACAGTGCATGGGGTCGCAAAGAGTTGGACACTTTTGAGAGGCTAACGCTTCATTGCCAAGACCTGAATATCAAGAACTTACAGATATTTTAGAGTCCTTGTGTATCAGACACCGTGTATAAACAACCTCAGAGCCCCTGGCCTCATCTGTTGTAAGCTGCCTGAACATTGGCTGACCTCACCACTGCACATCCAGACAGGTGGTTGTGCAAGGCACTCACACAATGTGCTTCTTCCCCTTCACCTATACTGCGCAGTTCTTACCTCCAGCCCATGCCGCATGTCTCTTAGTTTCTGCTTCTGTCCTGTGATCACGCCTCTGTATGCACACCCTGGAATTTCAGAGCACCTGATGAACTATGGGGAAAATCTTTGACCACTGAAAGACAGCAACTAATGGATTTTTTCACCTCCCAACCACCAAATGATTATCTGGGAATGCACTTTTTTACACTTCTTGACTACAAGCAGTGGCCAGGTCAAAAATTTCATTCTCCTATCTCCTCTCCTTCCTTCCCACATTGCCTTTTTTCTTTTATCTCTGCTCCCTCAGATTTTATTCCTTAATAAACAGAATAGTATAACAGTATAATTCCTTAATGGGCTTCCCTGGTGGCACTAGTAATAAAGAATCCAACTGCTAATGCAGGAGTTGTAAGAGACATGTGTTCAGTCCTTCGGTCAATAAGATTCCCAGGAGGAGGGCGTGACAACCCACTCCAGTATACTTGCTTGGAGAATTCCATGCACAAAGGAGCCTGGCGGGCTACAGTTCATAGGGTTGCAAAGAGTTGGACATGACTGAAGCGACATAGCACACACGTTAATTTCTTAATGGTATAGGAATAGTGTAATTCCATTTAACCATAGGCTCTGCTTTCTGGAAAATCCAAGTTGAAACTCTTGGTACCTGAAGCAACCCTAAAGAACATCTTAAAATAGAATTTTGAAATTGGTTATTGACTGGTCAGAGAGTGATAAGTGGGGTGGTGTTAAACCTATATGGAGTATCATCATGCTACTGAGAATTCCTCCTGTGAAAAAGTCAAACGAAAGATGAAACATGTGACAGGCTGTGGCTGGGGAGACTGAACAGAATGGAAGCAATGCTAATTAAAAAGCTGTGGCTTGGGAGCACTGAAGGTAAGGAATTAGATATGTCAGTTCATGGATATGCCTAATGGTTTGACTAAATGATCTGGAACTCAGAAAAAGACGGTTGAGGAGGTTGGTAACAAAGGGTTTGGGGTAATGATCCAACATGTGAGAATACTTGTGTCTCGTATGAATGTTCACAAAAGAACTCCATAGCAAAGTAAACTTTCCATAATTAGATGAGCAAGATACTCAGTTCTGTGGAGATCAGTGGGCACTGTGGCAAGGACAGAGATTTTGCCTGGGCTCAACCACAAAAACTTTTCTCATCAAGACTGAGTTGGTCACTGCCACAACTATGTGTCAAATTTGGCAGCAACAGCTAACTTTGTGATAGAGTGAGTATACTGGACATCTTCCAAGTTAGAATGGTAGTGAGTTTTTCCTTAGAGAATAAAGTCAGTTTTGATTCATGGGATTCACAAGTCTTAAGAACAATCCTAAAAGAATCTGTCCCTATGGATTAGGAGAATGGCCAGTTGAAGATTCAGATCTCTTGTACTATCTTACAGGGTACACAATTTGCTCTAAACTAGGGGCCCATATATATTGCTGCTTCTCCAATATGTGAGCCCTGGAATGTAATTCAAGTGGGAGTGACCCTCTTCCCAAATGTTTTACTTCTAGCCTGACTCTGCTGGCTTGAAAAGTACAAGTGGTAGTTGCATTGTTGAGTCTGATTCTGTGACAACATGGACTGTGCCCAGCCAGGCCCCTCTGTCCATGGAATTCTCCAGGCAAGAATACTGGAGTGGGTAGCCCTTCCCTTTTCTAGGATATCTTCCTGACTCAGGATTAAACCCAAATCTCCCACATTGCAGGCAGACTCTTTACCATCTGAGCCACTAGGGAAGCCCATCTGCTGATTTAGATATAGTCATTTATAAGATTTTAGAGAGTCCCTTTTTAAGTAGAGGGTGAATTTGTTTTCACTGATATGAGAGGATAGTGTAATCAAGTTGCATTATCTTAGGGTGCTCTTTTTTGTTTGTTGTTTAGTCGCTAATTTGTGTCTGACTCTTTTGTGACCCCATGGACTGTAGCCTGCCAGGCTCCTCTGTCCAAGGAATTTCCCAAGCAAGAAATACTGGAGCTGTTTGCCATTTCCTGCTCCAGGGGATCTCTCTGACCCAAGGATCCAATCCGAATTGGCAAGCGGATTCTTTACCACTGAGCCACCAGGAAAGCCCTGGGTTGCTCTTATTGATGTTATTTTCAGAAGTTCAGCTTTGGAAAAAGAGTGTGTAATGTTGGGAAGCTAATGCATTGAGCTGTGGTGATATTTGTCATATTTTTTAGTTGTCTTGAATGTATTGCCTTTGTTTGGGGAACTCTTTATCTTACGAGATTAAAAGCCATGTAGATGATTGTTTTCCCAGATTTCCTTTCAGCATGTGATCTCAGCTCTGCCCATAAGGTGAACCCATGGTGGACCAAATCAGAAATTAGAAGTTAATGATGAAGCCAACTCTATGAGGAATTCATTCTGATAAGGGTGGTGATGTCTACATCCAATGTCTGCAACTTGCAGAGCCGGTGGTACAATCTCCACTACCCATAGCAGTGGTGACTGTATGTTCAGTTCAGTGCTGTGATGTTATATATTGGTCTTAGCTTCTAAGCTTGGTTCATAGGTCCTGCCAGAGAATTGGTGAACTACTTAAGGTTTCCTCTGAAAAATTCAATAATTACCTAAATTTATCAGACCTCATATATATTGGTTTCAACCAAAAATCTTACTGAAACAATTTTTCTTTTTCATTGTATTTGATTGCTCCTTTCCAAATTCTCAAGGTTAAAACATTTATTTTTATTCATTCTTGTATTTCAATGAATGTGCATAATGCTAGCATTTCCTTTAAGCAGTGCTTTACTTTTCATTGTTATTACTATACATTGCAAACATTAAAAAATTTTGATTTTTATATTGTTTTACCAAAGGATTTTGAATTTCCGGATGGTTGTGAGGATTTTATGTTGCTATTGTTTTCTACTTTTGTTGACTTTTTAATTTTACTACTTTGTGATCATATAATTTGTGCAAGGATATCAAACCAGTCAATCCTAAAGGAAATCAACCCTGAATATTCATTGGAAGGACAGATGCTGAAGCTGAAGCTCCAATACTTTGGCCACCCGATGTGAAGAGCTGACTTATGGGAAAAGACCCTGGTGTTGGGGAAGACTGAAGGCAGGAGGAAAGGGGGACAACAGAGGATGAGATGGTTGGAAGGCATCACTGACTCAATGGATATGAGTTTGAGCAAACTCTGGGAGATGGTAAAGGATGAGGAAACCTGGCATGCTGCAGTCCATGGCATCACAGGGAGTCGGACACGACTTAAGTGACTGAACAACAACAATTTGCCCCGTGTTTGTTTCTACACTTTAGAATTTACTGAATTTTTGTAGCTTAACAAATGGTAAATTTTTATAAATGCTTAAAGGAATTTTTGAAAACTTGTGGTATTTCCTACAGCTTTGACTTTTTAAATTTTGAAGCTGTTATTTGGTGCATAAAGATCTTTGAGAGATATTTACTATAATTGTGTTTTTTTTTATTATTTTAAGGTATCTTTTTCTTTAATGCTTTTTGCTTTGACTTAGTAATTGCCTACTATTAATATCACAAAACTCACTTTTCCCCCACTTGATTAGTATTTGTTTACTTTTTTTCTTTCAGCCTTTCTTGAATCATTTTAACTATGCCTCCTGTATCTGGTTGATTATTATTTTATAGCTAATCTAATAGACTGATGTATTCTACTTCACTCATGATTTGAAAAGCATGCTGACATTTAGTTCTGATCATATTTTTGTTTTCTGATTTTATGTTTTCCTTTTTTTTTAAATGATTTGCCAAGAAAGCTAGACTTAGAGCATAATTTTTAGAAGCACAAGGTATGAAAAAATTGTTTTCTCCCTAGCTGCAATAATTCTTATTTAACTCTTTCTCATTTACATGAAAGGAGATCTCTGACCATGAACCTTTCTTAGTTTCAAATCCCCAGAGTCAAGTATAATCTCTCTGGTTTCTTAACTCCGGCTCTTGATTTAGTATTTTGGATATATTTCAGCTGATATATCAAACATAAGACATTATTTTCCCTTATGAGTGCTCCCGATTAACTTTTCTGCATGGAAGGAACTGCTTTCTTTCTCTCTCCCATTCACAGTGCTTTCCATTTTAACACCATGAAGTATAATCTGGTAGAATAAGAGTTCATGATGACTTATGTGTGTCCACAACGTTTAAAGTTATATTTTCTGAGTTCTTCTTTTTTTCTTTCTTGAAGAGTTATTTGTTCAAATGGATTCTCCTTCTCATTCCTTTAAAACTCAGAGCTTTAAAATCAAGGTCATTAAATTATTAAAGAAAATCTTTTAACTTCTCTTAAAATCTTAACCAGCTACATAAACTTAGCTCCAGTAGGACCCGTGCCTCTCCTCTCTCCTCCTTCCTTCCCTTCCCTGCCTACATTATAAACACACAATGACACACAATCTGCTTTTTAGCATTATTCAGTCATACATTCTTTTCTCAACAGTAAGCATGTTAACCATCTTCATTGCAGACTCTTAAAGGCAGCTATGTCAATATCTGCAATTTGATGATGATTAATATTGAATAAGTAGTTCTTTATCATGAATATATCATTCTTATGGAAAAATTTACTTTAAACAATGCATATACTTTTAAGCAAAGGAATAAATTGTGGGTGTCAACTTATCTATTTCAAAATCAAAATTATTCATTACTTGGTTCACCAACAGGAAAATGGAATTTCTGTGTATCTTCAAACTTGACTCTTAGCCCAGATTTAGAGAAATACAGACCTTCTCTTTTAGTTCATTTAATTTACAGCTGAATTAGTCATAATTTCCTTTTTGTTTTCTTATAGTCTGCAAACTGTTATCAGCTATTAACCATTTAATTTCCATTTTTTCAAAAATTTGTTTGAATTAACTTACATTATCATTATCTACTCTTGTTAGCATAAAGGTCTTTAACAATGATCAACTCTTAGACAAGTGAAAGTTGAAAAGATCAGTTTTAACTTAATGTTTTATTTGTATGTGCAGTGAAAGAGACAAGTCTTGAAGACTCATCTTTGCAATTGTTTTAAATGAATTAAAATACAATGCAATTTTTAATCCCACTCCAATGTATATATGTGGAGAAAAATCTGGTTGAAAGGATACATGTACCCCAAGGTTCACTGCAGCACTATTTACAATAGACAAGACATGGAAGCAATCTAAATGTCTATCAACAGATGAATGGATAGAAGTGTAGCACATATATACAATGTCAGCCATTAAAAAAGAATGAAATAATGCCACTTGCAGCAACGTGAATGAACCTGGAGGCTACCATACTAAGTGAAGTAAGTCAAAGAAAGGCAAATATATGCTATCACTTGTATGTGAAATCTAAAAAATGATAGAGAATTTATATACAAAACAGAAACAGACTTACAGATTTGACTTAGAGAACACATTTATGATTACCAGAGGGAAGGATGGAGGAGAGGGTCAGATTGAGAGTTTGGGATTGACATGTATACACTGCTATGCTTAAAGGAGATAACCAGTAAGTACCTATGAATAGCACAGGGGACTCTGCTTAACACTCTGCTGCTGCTGCTGCTGCTAAGTCACTTCAGTCATGTCCAACTCCGTGTGACCCCATAGACGGGAGCCCACCAGGCCCCGCCATCCCTGGGATTCTCCAGGCAAGAACACTGGAGTGGGTTGCCATTTCCTTCTCCAATGCATGAAAGTGAAAAGTGAAAGTGAAGTCACTCAGTCATGTCTGACTCTTCCCGACCCCATGGACTGCAGCCTACCAGGCTCCTCCGTCCATGGGACTTTCCAGGCAAGAGGACTGAAGTGGTTTGCCATTGCCTTCTCCATTAACACTCTCTAGTAACCTAAAATGAGAAAAGATTTTGAAAAAGAATAGATGCATGTCTATGCACAACTGAATTACTTTGCAGTACATCTGAAACTAAGACAAAACTGTTAATCAACTATATTCCAATATAAAATAAAAATAAATAAAATCTTAAAAAATAAAAAGCATTTGAATCTTTCAAAAAATATAATGCAATTTTGAAAGCTTACTTTTGAATTATTAAAATAATGAAATGTCCCCAAGGCCTGATTCTTTTGCCTTGTTTTAAAATTTATTTGGCTGCACTGGGTCTTAGTTGTGCCATAAGCAATCATCAGTCTTTGTTGCAGCATGCAAACTCTAGTTCCTTGACCTGGTTTCAAACACAGGCACTCTGCATTGAGAGTACAAAGGGAGTCTTAGTCACTGAACCCCCAGGAAAGTCCCTCTAAAGAACTGAAGTCCCTTCTGATTCTTATTCGAAGCTGTTGACAAGACATCGTTTATTGCTTTTATTGCTATGACAATAAATTTAGAGACAAATTTTTACTTTAATTTTTCTTAAATTTTTTTGTATTGAAGTGTCTTCAAAATATACTGTGCTTTTTTTTTTTTATCTTTTAACTTTTGTTGATGTATTGATTTGCAGTATGTGCTTAACAATTGTACAGCATGGAATCAAATGTCTTCTCCACAACTGATTGACTACTGCTAGTCTCTCTTTACCTCAGTTTATTTGTCTGTAAAATGGGGTTAATAGTTCCTACTTCATAAGACTATTGTGAAGAATAAAAGAGTAGCTAAATATCAGAGGAAGGCCTGACATCTGCAAGCACTGCAATAGCTACATTTCCCCCAGCTTATAGTGTAGTCTTGAAAATCGCGGACATTGGAACTGGGCAGACCCGGGAACCAATCCCAGGGCTAACTTACACTGTCACGGTGACACTCACAAGTCATTTCTTTGCTCTCCCCTCCAAACTCCTATTTCTCTATTTGTTAAGTGAGGGTGATAATACATACTTGACTACCTTAGATGAAAAGTTTAGCATAATACCTACCATGTGGCACTCACTCAATTAATGGTAACCAGAAACTCCAAATATGTTTTAAACAGCCTTTTAAATATTTTTTGACAGAAATCAAAGAGCAAGTTTGTACATTAAAGTGAAGGTAGGCAAAAAACTGGAAGAAAGAAAGAGACAAAGAAAGAGGAAGGAAGGGAGAGAGGAGGAAGTTAGTTTATATTCCATTGTATTTTTAGGTGTATAAAGAGTATAATTTCCTTAAGTGCTGGTCTGTGGAGAAAGGTAGGCAGGAATGAAAATTTCTATGACTTGAATTAACACAACTCTGTGTCACTCTTTCCTTATTCCAAAGCTTAACTGGTCTAAATGTCTTTATTTGTCCAAATATTAATTCCCTGCTGATTCTTACTTATACCCAGGCCTGAGTTCATGCAGGGTTGGAAAATGTCTACGTGGGAAGGCTTTCCTTCCAAAAGTTGTTTTTTCATAAACAAACCACCATTAAATGTGTTCTTATACTTATAAAAATGCCTAACCCTTGGGAAATGTTAAAAATGAGTGTATTTTGAGAATGGATTTATTCATTATTTCTTAACAGCTAAGTGAGAATAGGACACTATGAAGTTTGAATGAGAAACAGAGTAAAGAGTATTTTAAAAATCCAGGTGATTTTTGGAGAGTGCAATACATTTAGCAGGTCCTGGGAAGCTCAGAAAGTAACAACCAATTTCCTTGAAATTTAAAACACAAAAGGAATATATTGTTTTTGTAAATACTTCTATTTTATAAACACAGCAGGAATTAAAAGAATCAAACACCCTTATTGTAAATGTTTGTTAATTTACAGATCAAGAAATTGCAACTTTAAAATAGTTCCTGTTTTACAATAACTTAAAATAAACTCTTGGAAAAAACACCCAAACTCAGGACTAGAGGTCAGGACAAAGAGGAGCATGACTCATAGAAATTGTATTAAAGCTCCATCTGAAACAGCAAGTGGAGTAATTTTTATTTATATTTGTACTATACACATGTTAGAAAAGTTCTTTTATGATTATGACTAATTCAGAGCCTTAGGCTTATCTTTCTCTCCAAAAATTGCTAGTCCCTCATCTGCAGTCTCCCTCCCCAATAATACTGTGGTCAAGGCACATTTTCAATAGGATGTATTTAGGCATTTCTTTCTTAAAGTCCTTGCTGCTAATATAACTCTGAGTTTGTGCCACAGTGAACCTTGTGCTTTCAATGTTGAATACTGTTAATTGACTGTTACTGTTCTGTTTGCCTCTTTACTGTCTTAATAATGATTAGAATATGCATTATTTATTGTTTAACAACAAATTAAAACTTAGTGAGTTCAGTTCGGTTCAGTCGCTCAGTCGTGTCTGACTGCAACCCCATGGACTATATAGCATGCCAGGCTTCCCTGTCCATCATCAACTCCCAGAGCATGCTCAAACTCATGTCCATCGAGTCAGTGATGCCATCCAAACATCACATCCTCTGTCATCCCCTTCTCTTCCTGCCTTTATTTTTGTTTATTTATTTTTTTAATTTTTATTTTTCAGTGGGTTTTGTCATACATTGATATGAATCAGCCATAGAGTTACATGAATTCCCCATCCCGGTCTCCCATCCCACCTCCCTCTCCACCTGATTCCTCTGGATCTTCCCAGCCCAACAGGCCCGAGACTTGACTCATGCCTCCCACCTGGGCTGGTGGTCTGTTTCACCACAGATAATATACATGCTGTTCTTTCGAAACATCCCACCCTCCCCTTCTCCCACAGAGTTCAAAAGTCTGTTCTGTACTTCTGCGTCTCTTCTTCTGCCCTGCATATAGGGCCATTGTTACCATCTTTCTAAATTCCATATATATGTGTTAGTATGCTGTAATGTTCTTTATCTTTCTGGCTCACCTCACTCTGTATAATGGGCTCCAGTTTCATCCATCTCATTAGAACTGATTCAAATGAATTCTTTTTAACGGCTGAGTAATATTCCATGGTGTATATGTACCACAGCTTCCTTATCCATTCATCTGCTGATGGGCATCTAGGTTGCTTCCATGTCCTGGCTATTATAAACAGTGCTGCGATGAACATTGGGGTGCATGTGTCTCTTTCAGATCTGGATTCCTCAGTGTGTATGCCCAGAAGTGGGATTGCTGGGTCATATGGCAGTTCTATTTCCAGTTTTTTAAGAAATCTCCACACTGTTTTCCATAATGGCTGTACTAGTTTGCATTCCCACCAACAGCGTAAGAGGGTTCCCTTTTCTCCACACCCTCTCCAGCATTTATTGCTTGTAGACTTTTGGATAGCAGCCATCCTGACTGGCGTGTAATGGTACCTCATTGTGGTTTTGATTTGCATTTCTCTGATAATGAGTGATGTGGAGCATCTTTTCATGTGTTTGTTAGCCATCTGTATGTCTTCTTTGGAGAAATGTCTGTTTAGTTCTTTGGCCCATTTTTTGATTGGGTCATTTATTTTTCTGGAATTGAGCTTCAGGAGTTGCTTGTATATTTTTGAGATTAATCCTTTGTCTGTTTCTTCATTTGCTATTATTTTCTCCCAACATCAGGGTCTTTTCCAGTGAGTCAGTTCTTTGCATCAGGTGGCCAAAGTATTGGAGCTTTAACTTCAGCATTAGTCCTTCCAATGAATATTCAGGACTGATTTCCTTAGGATTGACTGGATTGGTTGCCTTGCAATCCAAGAGACTCTCAAAAGTCTTCTCCAACATCACAGTTCAAAAGCATCAATTCAAACACTGGTAAATAGTTGCTATCTCTCACAGTTTCTTTGTCAGGAATTGAAGAGTTGCCTCAGTTCAGTTCAGTTCAGTTCAGTTTAGTTCAGTCACTTAGTTATGTCCAACTCTTTGCGACCCCATGGACTGCAACACACCAGGCCTCCCTGTCCATCACCAACTCCCAGAGTTGACTCAAACTCATGCCCACTGAGTCGGTGATGCCATCCAACCATCTCATCCTCTGTCGTCTCCTTCTCCTCCCGGCTTCAATCTTTCCCAGCATCAGTCTTTTCAAATGAGTCAGCTCTTTGCATCATGTGGCCAAAATATTGGAGTTTCAGCTTCAACATCAGTCCTTCCAATGAATATTCAGGACTGATTTCCTTTCCAGGATGGACTGGTTAGATCTCCTTGCAGTCCAAGGGACTCTTGACAGGCAGCAATTCTGTTTCAGGGTCTCTCAGGAGGTTGTCAGAATATCTGCTGGGTCTTCAGTCATCTGAAGGCTTGTTTGAGGCTGGGAGACCTGCTTCCAAGAAGGTTGTCTCACGTGGATGGTAAATTGGTACCAATTTTTGGTAGCAAATCTTGGTTTTGCTCCAAATGGACCTTTCCAAGATCCGTGGATATTGAGTGCTCCTAACTGCATAATGGCTGGTTATCCTCAGCACAAGCAATCCAAGAGAACAAAACAGAAGCCACAGGGCCCTGTATAAACCACCCTCAGAAGTCCCACACTCTCATCTCTGTCCTCCTCTGCTTGCCATTCAGAGCAGCCCTGATTCAGTGTGGGAATAGAATATACAAGGAACTATCAGGAGATGATACTCCTTGGGGGTATATGTGCTCCGTTGCTCCACCAGTCTGCTCTGTCCATGGGATTTTTCAGGCAAGAATACACGAGCAGGTTGCCATTTCCTTCTCCAGGGGATATTCCTGACCCAAGGATTGAACTTCCATCTCTTACATCTCTAGCATTGGCAAGCGGATTCTTTACCACTGTGCCACCTGGGAAGCTCTGGGGTCTGCCTACCACACAGTAAAAGGATATGATCTGTTGTCCAAAACTAGACACTATTTTACGTCTCCTGAACTGGGCTTCTCTATTTTCCAATGAGTAGATGAGCCTGTGCCTGTCTTTTTGACTTTAGTGATTTATTGTAAATCCTGTTTCTGGCTACTCCTAGTCTTCACCATTCAGTGATACTTGAGCCCAAAAGATGCAAGTACAAGTAAAATATACTTCTCAATTAAATCATCAAGGAATTAGTAAACAGTTTTATTCTCAGTGAATAGTTGGTGAACTTAGAGGATTGCTTGCCCCTTTTGAAGTTTAATAGGGGCTTCCCACATAGATCAGTTGGTAAAGAATCCACCTGCAATGCAGGAGACCCCGGTTCAATTCCTGGATTGGGAAGATCCACTGGAGAAGGGATAGGCTACCCACTCCAGTATTCTTGGGCTTCCCTTGTGACTCAGCTGGTAAAGAATCTGCCTGCAATGCGGGAGACCTGGGTTCAACCCCTGGGTTGGGAAGGTCCCCTGGAGAAGGGAAAGCCTACCCACTCCAGTATCCTGGCCTGGAGAATTCCATGGGATCACAAAGAGTTGGACACAACTGAGCGACTTTCACTTTGAAATTTAATAACATTACACTTGTCCGTGTAAGCCTTTTCAAAGTCAGTAGGAGTTTTATACACTTCTCTTGGATAAAATATGTGTGGAAATAGGAGAAAAATATTAACTTCGTGGAAATGTATATTATATGGTTAACAATAATGATGAAACTTCTTGTTTTTCTAAGCTGTACTTTTCCACTTGTTTTCCTTAAGATTATTATTTACTTGAGCCATAGATTGGGACTCTCTACTCCAGGTTTACTTTAACGGAAAAGTTTTACATGTAGGAGGTTATTATTTGCATTTGTTAAAATAAGTACTCATAGTTTATTGAAGTATGGATTTCTCATACTCTTATTTATTGAAGTATGGGTTTTCCTTGCTACAAAGAAATTTATATAACAGTGAAATAATCAATGGCACAGAAATCTGTAAGCCAGGGTACTTATACAAGAATGTGGAAAAATAATAATTGTATAACTGATTGAACCAGAGTGTCATGATTAATGACAGAATTTTATAAGCAGATATACAAGGAATATGGTCATTCATCTGCTGTTTTTAGAACAAAACATTGTTTATTAATTCTCTAAAACAGAAATTACAAATAAAAGGCAGATTATGCAAATGAACTATGTTGTATGTTGATTTGCAGAATTATTGAGCAGATATTAAATTTCAAAACCTGAATAAACAATAATTAATGACCTAAAATTGTCCTAAATGCATATTTTAGAATAAATGGACAATAGGTAGTGTAAATTAATTGATTCTTGTGACTAATTTTATTTGCTGTAATTTAAATTGCATTAACATACATTAAGTATGTTAAACATATTATATATTAATATACATTAAAATATAGCAAAAGATATTTTCTTAAGAAGTAGTTCCATGCTTTAAAGTTAGTATCCTTAGAAGATATTTTTTTTTTTTTTTTTTTTTTTCTTCTTTTTTTTTTTTTTTTTCAACGTGCTGGACCTCAGTTTCGATGAGGAGACGGTAGTGAGTTCTCACTCATGTTGTTCAGATTTTCCAAGGAATGTAGAAGATATTTTAAGACTATATTTCAGTGACTCAGTGGAATTCACAGGAGATAACATTTCTCATTAAAAATTCCTGTAACAACTCATTGGGCAAGCTATATAAGTTTACTTCTGGTAATTTCTAGTGCAGTGTTCTCAAAGCTCATAGAATTAAAAATTGAAAAGGCTGGGGGAAAGGAACTCAAATATTTTTCCTTTCCTTTCCATTAGTCCTAAGCTCACAGTCTGAATCCAGCTGGTCTTTTACCCATTTGCCTTTTAGAGTTAAGAAAGGATACTCAAAGAAAGATCATTTGAAGATGTGGACAATAAGAAGTGAAGAAGAAGAAGGAAGTAGTCTCACCTGGAGCAATTAAAACTTGCTTAGAAATTATGCCATAGACTGAATATGTCCTCCCAAATGGGGCTTCTTATGTTGAAGCCCCTAATCCCCAGTGTGATGGGATTTGAAGGTAGGGTTTTGGGGAAGTTAATTAGGTTAAAATGAAGTCATGAGGGTGGAGATTGCATGTTGGGATTAGTGCCTTTATAAAAGAAGAGGAGATCAAAGACCTCTCTTTCTCTCTCTCTCCCAACATGAGAATTCAGTGAGAAAGTAGCTATGTGCATATCCGGAAAAGGATTCATCAGTTCAGTTCAGTTCAGTCGCTCAGTCGTGTCCGACACTTTGTGACCCCATGAATCACAGCACGCCAGGCCTCCCTGTCCATCACCAACTCCCGGAGTTGACTCAAACTCATGCCCATAGAGTCGGTGATGCCATCCAGCCATCTCATCCTCTGTCATCCCCTTCTCCTCCTGCCCTCAATCCCTCCCAGCATCAGGGTTTTTTCCAATGAGTCAACCCTTCACATGAGGTGGCCAAAGTATTGGAGTTTCAGCTTCAGCATCAGTCCTTCCAATGAACACCCAGGACTGATCTCCTTCAGGATGGACTGGTTGGATCTCCTTGCAGTCCAAGGGACTCTCAAGAGTCTTCTCCAACACCACAGTTCAAAAGCATCAATTCTTCGGCGCTCAGCTTTCTTCACAGTCCAACTCTCACATCCATACATGACCACTGGAAAAACCATAGCCTTGACCAGATGGACCTTTGTTGGCAAAGTAATGTCTCTGCTTTTTAATATGCTATCTAGGTTGGTCATAACTTTCCTTCCAAGGAGTAAGTGTCTTTTAACTTCATGACTGCAGTCACCATCTGCAGTGATTTTGGAGCCCAAAAAAATAAAGTCTGACACTGTTTCCACTGTCTCCCCATCTATTTCCCATGAAGTGATGGGACCAGATGCCATGATCTTAGTTTTCTGAATGTTAAGCTTTAAGCCAACTTTTTCACTCTCTTCTTTCAGTTTCATCAAGAGGCTTTTTAGTTCCTCTTCACTCTCAGCCATAAGGGTGGCGTCATCTGCATATCTGAGGTTATTGATATTTCTTCCGGCAATCTTGATTCCAGCTCGTGCTTCTTCCAGCCCAGCGTTTCTCATGATGTACTCTGCATATAAGTTAAATAAGTAGGGTGACAATATACAGCCTTGACGTACTCCTTTTCCTATTTGGAACCAGTCTGTTGTTCCATGTACAGTTCAAGCAGACACCAAATCTGCATCTGATATCAGACCTCCCAGATTCCAGAACTGTGAGAAATAAAACTATCTGTTGCTTAAGCCCCCCGGTATATGGCATTTTACATGTATAGCAGCCCAAGCTGACTAATCTAGGCAGATACCTCTGGGAAGAATGTACTTTACTCTCTGGGACAGAGAGTAAAAAGTCCTGGGCAAGAGCTTGTCTGGTGTGTTATGGGAACAAGAGGATCTTGGTATGGAAAACCAATCACATATACTTAAATTTAATTTAACCAAAGTGGCACCATTTAATCTTCTGCTAATCCAACAGCTTTTTGTAAATGTAGCAAGGGTGCGACTATCACTCCAGGAGCAGAAAATTTGGGGGTGGTTAGGGAAACTCTGTCCTTTCCATTCCAGGATGCTTTCTTTAGAGGCCATTATGTTTCAATAACAGCCACAGCAATTTTACCCTCCCCTTAAAAGTAGCTCTGTTTTGTATAATGTCTTGTTCATTGTAGGATTCAGCCTCCTCTCTTCTCTAGAAAAAGAAATCAATCTCCATAATAGTCAAAACTACATAATCATGTATGTAGTTATGAGCTCAATGAACTGATGAAATCCTTGCATTTCATTTCCCCTGGACAAACACACTGTGGCCACTTTTAAAATGCACTATCAGCGCTCTTTGAAGTAACTCTCCAAGTTTGCTAACCTATCATAAGTTAGCCTAAATGCCATGAACAGTTTGCTTTATGACTTAATGTACCTAAAGAAAATCCCTTGACTCACTTTTGAATATAAATTGCACTTCTAGCAAGTCCAATTAAGGAAATGAGGTTTGGCCAGGAGTCACATCCAGCTTGTCAGTGTCTCTCTCATTTTTACATCCTTGTGATTGACGAAATCCAGCTATAAAATTGGAGTCTGTCATCTTATTTTCCATGACAATTTGGTGAAGACGTGGGAGGATCATCAGATCCTGAGAACAGCCGAAGAGACATCAGGACATCAGAGGACCAGATGTGAAAAGTGAAGCTCCCTACTGTCTTCCTTTCATTTGTTTCTCTTCGATTCCCTGTTACTGTTCCTCCCTGAACAGTAATGAAAGAAATGAAAGTAATGAGGTTATTTTCATCCCAGACCTGTTTTTTATCCAGAGGTTTTGTTATTTAAGCTAAATATTAGAAATAATGCTATGTATCCAGCTCTTAAGACACCAGGTAGTCCCTATTCCATGGTCTTTCAGACATCAAGCAATTCTGCAATTCTCTGACACCAACTGGGTGTCTTACAATTCAATCCTATTCTCATGTTAACTACCCAGAGTTACCATCAGACTCTACAGATTTAGTCACTCAGCTGTGTTTGATCTTTGCGACCCCATAAACTATAGCACACCAGGCTCCTCTGTCCATGGGATTTCCCAAGCAAGAATACTGGAGTGGGTTGACATTGCCTTCTCCAGGGGATCTTCCCAACCCAGGGATAGAACCCAGGTCTCCTGCATTGCAGGCAGACTTTTTACAGTTTAAGCTACCATGGCAACCCACTCCTTATCCTGGCCTGGAGAATCCTGTGGACAGAGGAGCCTGCCAGGCTATAGTCCATAGTATTGCAAAGAACTGGACCTAACTGAAGTGACTTAGAATACCTAGCATGCTACAGATATGAGGATTGATTTCCACAAGACTGCTCTCACTTTGGACACCAGTCCCAAGTCTCAGGGACCCAGGCTAGCTACAATTTTGTCTCACATGGCTGCAAATGGTGAAATTGTCACAACTGCTCACCTCATTCAGGCTCAAGAATTCACTAGAATGACTCTCAAAATTCAAGAATAGACATCTTTTACACTTAAAGGCTTATTGTAAGTGATATGACACAAGAACATCCACGTGGAAGGGATCCATTAGGCAAGATGCAAGAGTTAGAGGTGGCAGGGCGTGGCCATGCCTTCTCAGGCGCATCTCACTCCCAGCACCTCAATTTGTTCACCAACCTGGAAGCTCTCCAAACTCTGTTGTTTAGTTGTTTTTCTTTAATAGTTGAGATTTAATTACATAAATGTGACTGATTAAATTATTGGCCATTGATGATTAAACTCAGTCTCCAGCCCCTCTCCCTTGCCTGGAAGTTGAAGGGTGATGCTGAAGGTCTTTATCTTCTCATTGAAAGTGGAAGTGAAAAGCGCTCAGTTGTGTCCTACTCATTGCAACTCCACAGACTATGCAGTCCATGGAATTCTCTAGGCCAGAATACTGAAGTAGGTAACTTTTCCCTTCTCCAGACGATCTTCCCAACCCAGGGACTGAACCCAGGTCTCCCACATTGCAGGCGGATTCTTTACCAGCTAAACCACAAAGGAAGCAAGGGAAGCCCTACTCTCTCATTACCTGTTTGCATTTTCTTGTGATTAGTCTTTATTTGGAAGCCATCTATGGGCCTGCCAAGTCACCTCAACAGAAGACAGGTATAATGGAAAAAAGTTTGCTATAAATAACAAAAGATACACATATCACTCAGTCCAAGAGTTTTAAAATCTCTGTGCCAGGAACTAAGGACAAAGATCAAATATATTTTTTATTATACCACATCTATCCATCTCATGTCTTCCTTATTAGACACAATAAAAAGTTAAGTTGTTCTTAGGAACCAGTTTAAAGGGGCTCCAACTAACCAAATCTGGGAATGATAAAAGACTGAGGAGGCAAAACTTAACTAGAAATGTCAACTGTGAAATGCTGAAGCAATAGTAAAGTTTGAAAGTAACCATTTGGCAACAATCGGTTCAGGCAAAAATCATGAGTGGATACAAAAACAAATGGATACCAGTGTGATGAGAATAGGACATCTAAGTAGTCTCAAAGTATCTCCCCTCAAATACTTTGGTATTTGTCAAAAGAGAAATAATTATGAGAAATCTGGAAGATACTACCTAAGCTCATAACTGATGCTAATATTAAGAGAAATGAGTCAAATTAATAGCATATGCCTCCTGACATGATGCTTTGGAAAAACCCAACATTGCTTCTGTAGTATTTGTGCCAAAAATGTAGAACCTGAATCTAACTGTGGAAGAACATCAGACAAGCCCAAACGGAAAATATTCTACAAAGTAAGTTACCTAGAGTCTTCAAAAATTGTCAGGATCATGCAAGACAAAACAAAACACGACTAAACAAAAACTGCAGAGGCTCTATTTCAGATTAAAGGAAGACTAAGCCTCAAAACTGTAAATGCTTCAGTATCACCCACCCCTAAAGATATGTTGAATAGACATGAAATTTGAATATGTATAAATGTTCACAGTTCTAATACAGGGAGTTATCTTTGCTTTATGGATGCAGGATTTATTCTCTCAAAAGAACCCTCTAGCATTATGACTCATAAAAACATAATTTTTACAATTAAAAGGATATTAAAAAATATCTAATTCCCTAGTTATGATTGTTTGAATAAGTGCTTTCCAATCAAACAAATAAAAAGCACTTGATTTTACAAAATGAAGCACTTATTGTTAAAAATAGAAAATATTTGTTTGATTTTTTTCATGAATGGCTAATATATGCATTTACATGTAGTTAAAATATATATGAATCAAGTGGGTTTGATCAAGAACTATATATTCCAGCACACTCTTAGACTCAAAATTACATTTAGTCTTTAGTTTGATAAGAACAGGCCACAAGTCAAGTAATAAATAAGTAGTTTAATTATCACAAGTGCATTTCTTTTTTTTTTTTTTTTTTTTTTTTTTTAAATATTATTTTATTAGTTGGAGGCCAATCACTTTACAACATTTCAGTGGGTTTTGTCATACATTGACATGAATCAGCCATATAGTTACACGTATTCCCCATCCCGATCCCCCCTCCCACCTCCCTCCCCACCCGACTCCTCAGGGTCCTCCCAGTGCACCAGGCAAGAGCACCTGACTCATGCATCCCACCTGGGCTGGTGGTCCGTTTCACCATAGATAATATACATGCTGTTCTTTCAAAACATCCCACCCTCACGTTCTCCCCCAGAGTTCAAAAGTCTGTTCTGTACTTCTGTGTCTCTTTTTCTGTTTTGCATATAGGGTTGTCGCCACCATCTATCTAAATTCCGTATATATGTGTTAGTATACTGTAATGTTCTTTATCTTTCTGGCTTACTTCACTCTGTATAATGGGCTCCAGTTTCATCCATCTCATTAGAACTGATTCAAATGAATTCTTTTTAACGGCTGAGTAATATTCCATGGTGTATATGTACCACAGCTTCCTTATCCATTCATCTGCTGATGGGCATCTGGGTTGCTTCCATGTCCTGGCTATTATAAACAGTGCTGCGATGAACATTGGGGTGCACGTGTCTCTTTCAGATCTGGATTCCTCAGTGTGTATGCCTAGAAGTGGTATTGCTGGGTCATATGGCAGTTCTATTTCCAGTTTTTTAAGAAATCTCCACACTGTTTTCCATAGTGGCTGTACTAGTTTGCATTCCCACCAACAGTGTAAGAGGGTTCCCTTTTCTCCACACCCTCTCCAGCATTTATTGCTTGTAGACTTTTGGATAGCAGCCATCCTGACTGGCGTGTAATGGTACCTCATTGTGGTTTTGATTTGCATTTCTCTGATGATGAGTGATGTTGAGCATCTTTTCATGTGTTTGTTAGCCATCTGTATGTCTTCTTTGGAGAAATGTCTGTTTAGTTCTTTGGCCCATTTTTTGATTGGGTCGTTTATTTTTCTGGAATTGAGCTTCAGGAGTTGCTTGTATATTTTTGAGATTAATCCTTTGTCTGTTTCCTCATTTGTTATTATTTTCTCCCAATCTGAGGGCTGTCTTTTCACCTTACTTATAGTTTCCTTTGTTGTGCAAAAGCTTTTAATTTTCATTAGGTCCCATTTGTTTATTTTTGCTTTTATTTCCAATATTCTGGGAGGTGGGTCATAGAAGATCTTGCTGTGATTTATGTCGGAGAGTGTTTTGCCTATGTTCTCCTCTAGGAGTTTTATAGTTTCTGGTCTTACATTTAGATCTTTAATCCATTTTGAGTTTATTTTTGTGTATGGTGTTAGAAAGTGTTCTAGTTTCATTCTTTTACAAGTGGTTGACCAGTTTTCCCAGCACCACTTGTTAAAGAGATTGTCTTTTTTCCATTGTATATCCTTGCCTCCTTTGTCAAAGATGAGGTGTCCATAGGTTCGTGGATTTATCTCTGGGCTTTCTATTCTGTTCCATTGATCTATATTTCTGTCTTTGTGCCAGTACCATACGGTCTTGATGACTGTGGCTTTGTAGTAGAGTCTGAAGTCAGGCAGGTTGATTCCTCCAGTTCCTTTCTTCTTTCTCAAGATTACTTTGGCTATTCGAGGTTTTTTGTATTTCCATACAAATTGTGAAATTATTTGTTCTAGTTCTGTGAAAAATACCGTTGGTAGCTTGATAGGGATTGCATTGAATCTATAGATTACAAGTGCATTTCTTAAATGGCAGTTTTAAGTCTTTGCTGTTGTTTTTCAGTCACTAAGTGTGTCCAGCTCTTTGAGATCCCATGAACTGCAACATGCCAGGCTCCTCTGTCCTTCACTATAGCCTGGAGTTCGCTCAAATTCATGTCCATTGAGTTGGTGATGCTATCTAACCATCTCACCCTCTGTAACCCCTTCTCCTTTCTCCTTCAATCTTCCCCAGCATCAGGGTCTTTTCTAATGAGATGACTCTTCGCATGAGGTGGCCAAAGTATTGGAGCTTCAATTTTAGCATCAGTCCTTCCAATGAATATTCAGGGTTGATTTCTTTAGGATTGACTGGTTTGATCTCCTTTCAGCCCAAGAGATTCTCCAGTCTTCCCCAGTCCCACAGTTCGAAAGTATCAATTCTTTGGTGCTCCAGCCGTCTTTATGGCCCAACCCTCACATCTGTACGTGACTACTGGAAAAACCATAGTTTTGATTATATGGACCTTTGTTGGCACAGTGATATCTCTGCTTTTTAATATGCTGTCTAGGGTTGTCATAGCTTTTCTTCTAAGGAGCAAGTGTCTTTTAATTTCATAGCTGCAGTCAGAGTCCACAGTGGTTTTTGAGCCCAAGGAAATAAAATCTGTCACTGCTTTCAGTTTTTCCCCCCTTCTATTTGCCATGAAGTAATGGGATTGGATGCCATGGTCTTAGTTTTTTGAATGCTGAGTTTCAAGCCAGCTTTTTCACTCTCCTCTTTTCACTCTCATCAAGAGGCTCTCTAGTTCCTCTTCACTTTCAGCCATTTGAATGGTATCGTCGGCATGTCTGAGGTTGCTGAGTTTTAGGTCTTGCTTAGTAACAAAAGTCCTGATTGTAAAACAATAAAAATTGTGGGCAGGAAGTTATTCAAACCAACCTTACCCATCTCTGCCCTGCTCCTCCTTAGTTTGCTCAACATTCTTGAGGCATTTAATGCTAGTTAATTGTACACTTAAAAATGTTTAAAAAGGTAAATTTAGGTTATGTGCATTTACCACAAAAATTAACAAATATGTAACTATTTCATTTACAATGTTTTAGACATTTTCCCAACTTCTTTACTATTTGGAAAAAGGTTTTCAAAAGTCAGCATCACAGATATTGCTGTGATCAAGGGGCTTTGTAAAAGAAAATTCATCATATAAACCGTAATATGTAAACCATATAAACAAACCACAAATCATAATCCCTAGGAAGGCCAGTCAAGGAACTTCAGTTTTCGGCTGCCTCCTTATTCCTTCCTACATGTAGCATTAGTAAATGACAGTCTATTTGGATGTGGACTGTGCGGTCCCATTCTCCCAAAGCTTTGTCTCCACTGCTTCTATCGTACCAATGTCTACTTCTATTGCTTGCTTTCTTTCTTTCTTTTGTTTTTTTTTTTAACTAACTGCAGCCTTCTTGTTGCATTCACATTCTCAAAACAGGAGTCAGATGATCACAATTAGTGTCTATCCAAACTATGGCTTCTCTGACTGGCAGAGTTCTTAGAAGTTGCTGGGCCAGGCATTGATAAGTACAAAATGCAATGTTTTGGTCAGGTTTCCAGGGGCATATGATACAAAGCATGGAAGCAATTATGGAAAAACTGGTTCAGGATATTTTATTGAGCATTAAACAACCACTTTGAAGGGTTAATGTAGCATGCATTGGATCACTGCTACCTTGCATGCATTGGACATTTGTATCAGCCAAATTAGAGTTAAGGCTATCACTACATACAGACTCCAACAGAACGTTAATTGATACACTAAGTCAAAGAGTTCATCAAAATCAGCTGGGCTGGACGGCAGTGTAATCTATGATACTGGCTTCCGATTCCTAACCAAACTAAAGGCCCAAAGAACAGTAGCGGATTGTGACTTGTTGCATTTTTTTAAGATCTCATTTGTCATAATTACTGTATCTTTTACTTAATACATTTCATCACCATCAATTGAAGCCATACTTTATCTAAAATGACCAGATAATATCCCCACTACTGAGATTCTGGACCACAGCCAGCCCCTGGCATTTCAGTGATCCTTGATGCAATCTAACACCGCTGTGAACAGGATGTTGAAGCAGCTGTTGCAGTAAGCTCAAAGGGGGCGTTTGCAATCAGTGAGCAGAAGAAACATAGCAAATCGTACAAGCCAAGGTCAAGTCATGCAATAATGCCTTGAACAAATCATGATCTTCTTGGTTGAGAGTTTACTTGAATAAATGAAGGCAAACTCAGAAATATAGCAGTCATTTCCCAGTAAAAATTCTCCTTCGGCAAAACTTAAGCATTTAAAATTTATTTATGTATTCATGTAAATTAACCAATATGAGATTTTTCAAATTACTCTTTTGATAATTAAAGAATAAGCTTTTAGGCTGAGTAATATTTCATTATATTGAGTGTATCATGTTATTGAAATAAGTCAGACAAAAACAAACACTCTGTTTTCACTTATATGTAGCATCTAAAAAAGAAAACAAATGCATGCATATGACAAAACAGAAACAGACTCACAGATATAAAGAACAAACTAGTGGTTAGTGGAGATGGAAGCAGGGAAGGGGAAGATAAGGCTTTAGGATTAAGAGACATGGACTGCTATGCATAAAATAAATAAGCAACAAGGATATATTGTACAGCACAGGTAAATGGATTAACTATTTTGAAGCAATTTTAAATGGAGTGTAATCTTTAAAAACATGGAATTACTAGGTTGCACACTTGCAACTAATATAATTTTATAAATCAACTGTACTTCAATAAAAATGGAGAATAAAAAAGAATAGAGAATAAATTAAGGAAGCGAAAAAGAGGTCAAATAGAAGAGTAAGTGCACTTTCTTTCGCAATTCAGGCATGGAAAAGATACTGAATGTTAAAGAAAAGAAAACTTAGTCCTTAGAAGAGGTGTGAGTGAACTGGGTCATATACAAGAAGAAGCTGGTGGAAATGAATCAGAGATACCATACCGGGACAAGGAAGCATCAGCCAGAGATTGGCATGTAAATGACAACATCCCTAAGCCAAGAAATCATTAAACATTTGGATAAGAAAACAAACCAAAAAAGCTTTCTCAATGTGAGATGGCAAATTTTTTTAAGTCTTCATTGAATTTGTTACAATATTGCTTCTGTGTTATGTTTTGGTTTTTTAGCCACAGGACATGTGGGGTCTTACCTCCCCAGTCAGGTATCAAATGCGAACCACTTGCATTGGAAGGTGAAGTCTTAACCTCTGGACTGCCAGGGAAGTTCAAATATGGCTAATTTCTTAAACAATGGATGATTCTGGCCTTTCCCCCCACCCCTCTTATCTATGAACATAAATTCTAGCTTTATCTAGTCAGTTCCCTACCCCTCTGGTCCCACCACCACAATTCTACTGATCTCCAAAAACGGTCCTGTCTTGTTCCTCTTGTCTTTGGAGCTTTCATGATGAACTATTAAAAGAAGAAATGTGGGCCCAAAGAGAACAATGAATACTAGAGTGGCTTGAGGATTAAAACTTTCATGGAGGGCTTTCAGAGGAATTTTGGAAGAAGGGGCATGGAAACTACGATATGAGAATGACGCTGATGAAGTGGGGAAGGAGAATTTTAAGCATTGCAGTAGAAATATGCCGCCTTCATGGACTTTAAGAAATATATGTGAAGGGTTTAAATTACTTTAAAATGATCTTTTTGGTTGTGACTCCATTACTGATCTGGGTCTGGACCTTGTGGACTATGACTCTATAAACAGTGCATTCTCCTGTGCAAAAGTCCTCAGTTTAATCCAACAGCTGTGCATGTATCTTGCTGAAGCTGCAGTGAAGAGATGGAGTCTTCAGAGAGGTTTGGGTTGTGAGTAAGAAAGTACAGTACAGATCAAATTATTAACTTGTTTTCATTAATTGCCATTGATCATATCTTTCGTGATACTAGTTTCTTTTCTGCTTTGTGTCTTGAACATAAAAGTCTAACAGCTTTAATTGGTTAATGTCTGACTCCACTTACTCTATTTTTCTCAACCCTACATTCTTCTAGACAGGAATTTTCAAAGACATGGCCTCTACAGATAGGGAGCTACTTCGTAGTTTTTGAAAATTTTATTTTTCATAAATTTTATTGTTCATCTCAACCGGAGTTTGGTCTCTCCTTCCACACCTAGATTTCAGACACACAGACACATCAACCTTCAATTAACCAGACCTGTATGAAGATGTGACTACCTGTCCTGTGTTCTTTTCTCTCTACCCCCATCTCTGTTTTTCTCTTTCTATTACACACACACACACACACACACACACACACACACACACTCTTAATGGCATAACGAAAAAGGTGGCAATAAGAGACTTTTATAACACATTTCCCTCTGCTAAAGACAAAGAGTTGATGGCACTTCCTATTTGAGCCTTGCAGTTTCAGTCTGAAACTGTATGAAAAGATCCTGTGATTTAAAAACAATTAGCGAAGGCCTGGATGCTCAAGCAAAATGTACCTTGAATACTGCCACAGTCTGAACTGAGTCAGTTTGATAAGAGATCTAGCTATAGTGAAAGAGCCTAGGTTCCAATGTCTGTATTTATGGCTTAGTATAATAGTATGTATCTATGTATGTCTGCATGCTCTGTCATGTCTGACTCTTTGCAATCCCATGGACTGTAGCCCATCAGGCTCCTCTGTCCATGGGATTTTCCAGTCAAGAATACTGAAGTGGGTTCAGTGCCATTTCCTCCAGGGGATCTTTCTGAGCCCCTCTTGCATCTTCTGCTTTGGCAGGTGAATTCTTTACCACTACGCTAATCTCAAATTTGTAATGACTTTTAATGCCGTAAGTGCTGCAGGGGAACCACAGCACTGAATAGCTATCAGGTGAGCCCTGCTGGAGAAGCAGCTATTCAGAGAAATGCCTGCTCAGGCCCAGCCCAGAGAGTTTTGGAAGCTCTGTTCTGCAAGAGCAACATCTAGTGTAGAGTAGCCTTCCCATTAGCTAGGTGCCAAAGAAAAACCAGAGCTGGCTGGTAGTTAAGGCTATAAAAACAGATTTTATTAAAAAAAGAAAAAGCAGTTGCAATTGGTGAAAGAGACCTTAGCACAGAGCTGGCTGAATTCTGAATATAACCTGGAAAAATGAGAATTTTTTTCCAGGGAGCAGGCTGGGGATTGGTGGATGGGAACTTACTGAGGGGAACTATCAGGAGTAAGGGGGAATTCTAGCTACACTGATTTAATAGGATTCTTGGGAAAAGTCAGGCCAGAGTGATCTGACAGAACTTGGGGAATGGTGAAGGGTGAAGAACTTGACTCGATGTTAAGGGTGATCAGATATGGAGGAAGGGGAATTCTGCCTAAACCCATTTAGCAGGATTCTTGCTAAAATCAGAAATTAAAGGATGAACACTGAAGCCCAAAACTCGAGATCTAGGTGAAAAAGAGCCTGACAAATTTCAGTCATGGAGGGAATCTTTGTCAGCAAAAATTGGACAAGTTATCTGCGCCCATGTTCTGTGATCTAATTGTCTGGTTCCAAAGGGTACCATCGAGCTGTTCATGAGTTTGCCCTTTCCACTAGTTCCTAACAAAGTCTACCTCTATTGTTTTCTTTGGGCTTTTGATAATGGATATAAAATTTCCTCCAATCTTGTCTGTAATGTATTTTATAAACACATAATTTGTTATTGGAAATTTTTTCTCCCTTCAATTCTCTGACACAACTAAACCCTTCTGAAGATGGTAAGACCAATTTATCTGCATATGAGAAATACTAAAAAACAAAAAACTGCGTTCCCCCAAGTTTTTGCTTTTTCACAATTGTAGACTAGTCAACCCAACTAGTCAACTACTCTCTCTGACAAAAGTTTCTTTCCACTCAAATTCCTGATTCTCCTGGGAAGTCCCACAGTGGGCCCATCAGAAATTTTCCCTGAGGTATGCTCCACAAGTTACTCATCACACACCTTCAAAAATACAATTGTTTGCTTTAGTCTTGATTTTAATTAAAAATCACTTCAGCAAGATGATTTTCTACCTTGACAATTAAGAATTTGTGGAATAGCTTTAGAGAGAAGAATTCTTGGTCTTTTCTCAGTCTTGGGCAGGTGCAGAGCTCTGACCCCTGCCTTTTGGTTAAGGTACCCCTACAGCACCATCACGACTTTAGGAACACTTGGTAAGGGAGAGATATAGTCACAAATTATCCTTTTATTCCTGAGAGCAAACAGTGCAAACCCCAGAGGCTTTAGGTTCTCCAAACAGAACACTTGTGGGTAGGAGACACCTTTGTTTAACTGAACTAGAAGCCTAATCTCTCACTCTGGTCATTCTTTTACTAAGACTGTGTCTGTATGTCTCTCTAGTTTTGCTTTCCAAGGCAACTTACTTTTCTGTTAGTCTTTCTGTTTCTCCCATTTCCAATTTCCTTCTGTACATGATTTTTCTGGAAAGAATAAATGCCACCATGACATTTGATTATGACCTCTATACTTCTATTCAGTAGGGAGCCAGACCATTCTGAAATCCATCGTATTTCCTTACGCTGAATTTTTCTGGCTTATATCAGCATTTTCCACCTCTTGCAAGGATATGAGACTGTGACATTCTATTTAAGCTAAGAGAGGTTTGAGTATGAGGGTTTAATCTGCTGCGTGGGCATCTTCTCAGCTCCCATTCTGAGGTAAAGGTCTTTAGATTCTCAATGCAGAATGAGAACTAGCGAGCCCTGAGAGAATGAGACCTTCCAGAGTCCACCAGTATAAGGGGTCTATGAGGTACCCGGGTTATTTCAGTCACACTGAGTAAGAGACTGCTTCTCTCCTCTGTGGTTAACATGGCATTGATGAGTCATTTGAGTGACATAATTCTTTCTAAAGTGATATTTTTATTTTCCTAACAGATTTATAAAACAAGTACCTTTTTGGTACATGTCTTTTGTATCACATAGAAATTATATATATTTTATATTAGTTTCTCCTGAAAGAGTCTATTTTTCTGTTACTAAATTTGTCATATATGTTTGATTTAAATACCATTATTAAAATTTGAAAACTGAACAAATGCTAACAGCTGCCAAGCCATCAACTTTCTGCTTATGCTGTACAAAACATACAATTTTAAACAGGCAGACATATGGGCTTTAGATCATGTTTATGTAGGGATTTGTGAATTATATTCAAAAAATGTTCTGTCTCAAACTATATCTTTCACCTTAGGGCAATCCATAAAAATTAATACATTAGGTTTTTGTAGAGTTAGTATGTCCCACTTAATGAGAGAATATTTTGCAGTTACTAGAAAATATTTTTTTTTTTTTTGATGGTGGTGGTATTTGGTTTATATTGAGGTATAATTTGCATATAGTGCAAATCTTTTTTTTTTTTTCATTTTGAAAAATGCACCACAATCAAGATAGAGTACAGTTCTACCCTCATTCCAAATTCACTTATGTATCTTATGTCATTATCCTTTTGTCTCATACTGAGTCCCTGGTATATAAACCCATGACTAATTTGTTTTCTGTCCCTGTAGTTTTGCCATTTTCAGAATGCCATGTAAATAGAATCAGACATTATGCAGCTTTTTGAGTCAGATCTGTTTTTTACTTATCATAATAGATTTAGATTCATTGATGTTTTTGTGTTTATCAGAAGTGTATTCCTTTGAATAGCTGAGTGATATTCCATTGATGGGTGTACCACGGCTTGTTAACTCATTCCTCAGCTGAAGGTGATGTCGCTTGTTTCCAATTTTTGGTAATTATAGATAACTGCTCTAAACTGTTAGCTTATTCTTCTTGTCTTCTTAAATATCAGATTGAGTGAGGATGAATTCATAGAAATGACAATGGTATAACAAGAAACTCCTATCAATGCACTACAGTATAGTTTCCTTGGAGATATTTTCCTCAACATGCAATATATTACCTGTGATAAGGTATAGGTAAATATTTCTTGTCTGATATCTTTGTCATCTAAGAATTCTTTACCACGATGACTTAGGTCTGATCCATTTGGAACTCAGTTGCCCTTAGATTACATAATATGTATATAATTTATTAAGATCATTCTATCTTTGCTCTTAAAAAAAATCAAATAATACAATAAGAATCAGAAGATCTTTAGCTAGGTGAAAAACAACTTAATAAAAAAGTGATCAAGATACATAAAATAAAAGAAGGTTAGTGTATGCTTTTTCTAACAGCAGTTGACCAAGACCAAATTAAATCAGCTCTATATGAGGCAATGGAGGGGAATAGGAAAGATTATGTGTTTATGGGATGGGGTCTATGTCTTCTCAGCTGTGTACTATACCATATCATCCAGTGCTTTGTGCATAACGGTTTCAATAAATGAAAAAAATAATGCATCAATATGTGTACATATATATTGAGACCCCAAGGAAGAAACATCAATATACCATATTATACTTCACTCTACTTCATTTCCCACATTAAGAAATCACACTTTTTGACTTGCTAAATACTTTTCTATCTTCTTCTTTCTGTTTTAAATCTTCATGCTCTAACTTTACAGACACATAGCAAGTCCAGGAAAAGAAAAGGATGTATTTTATTAACTAAGCTTACAAACTTTCTACATGCCTCCTGATGAGTTGTTTTGGAAAAATTCTTTCATGGTGAAAAATATATATAATTTTTAAATTATGGGAATGGGATTTATAAATGAAAGACAATTACAAAAAATTAGGATGTTTTGTGATATGCAGGATATATAATATAAATTCTTTCTTTTGAAGCTAAAGTTGGTTTTATTTATTATTAGTTGAAAACTATTTTCTCCCAAGAAGTTAATATTGAGTATATATTTAAAGAAAGGGAGTAAAATGAAGAGCTTACTTGGTTTATCAGGAATTTTTTTAGACAAACTGATCATTAAGGGAAATACTCATAACCAAACTAGCTGTAGGTGAGCTGCTTAGAAAGCCATGGATTTCACAGATCTGGGATTAATACCTGAAATCTTTATTGCAAAAAATAGCTATTAGGCTGAAATCACTTTGAAGAACCTATTATATAGAAATAAATATTATTAGTTTATAAATATTTGCACATGAGAATATTTATTGGAAGATTTTAATGGTCTAAAACTATACACATTTGAGTGTTATTACTAGAAGAATGAGTAATTAATTTCAGTACTTCCACACAACACAGCTACTCAGAAGTATGAATTCTATTTGTATCTGTTGACTCAGAGGCACATATGTGATGTATTTTTTTCAAACTTTAAACTTTTTATTTTGCATTGGGGTATAGCCAATTAACAGTGTTGTGGTGGTTTCAGCTGAACTGACTTAGCAGCAGCAGCGGCAGCAGGTGAACAGGGAAGAGACTCAGTCATACACATACATGTATCCATTCTCTCCCCAAGCCCCCTCTCATCCAGGCTGGCACACAGCACTGAGCAGGACTCCATGTACTATACAATAGGTCCTTGCTGATTATCCGTTTTAAATACAGCAGTGTGTCTATGACTTTCCCAGAGTCCCTAACTATCCCTTCTCCTTGACAACCGTAAGTTTGTTTTCAAAGTCTGTGTGTCTCTTTCTGTAAGTTCATTTATATCATTCCTTTTACATTCCACATATAAGGGACATTATACAATATTTCCCCTTCTCTGTCTGACTTACTTCATTCAGTATGACACTCTCTAGGTTCATCCATATTGCTGCAAATGGTGCTATTTCATTCTTTTTAATGGCTAAGTAATATTCCATCGTTTATATGCACCACATCTTCTTTATCAATTCCTCTTTAGGTGGGCACTTAGGTTGGTTCCATGACTTGGCTATTGTGGACAGTGCTGCAATGATCATTGGGGTGCATATATCATTTTGGATCATGTTTCCCTCTGGCTATATGCCCAGAAGTAGGATTGCAGGGTCGTATGGTAATTCTATTTTCAGTTTTTTAAGGAACCGCCATACTGTTCTCCATAGTGGCTGTACCAATTTACATTCCCACCAGCAGTGTAGGAGGGTTCCCTTCTCTCGACGCCCTCTCCAGCTTTTGTTGTTTATGGATTTTTTGGTGATAGACATTCTGACCGCTGTGAGGTGATATCCCATTGTAGTTTTGATTTGCATTTCTCTTATAACCAATGATGTTGAACATCTTTTCATGTTTATTGGCTCTATGTATGCCCTTTTTAGAGAAATGTCTATTCAGGTCTTCTACCCATATTTTGAGTGGGTTGTTTGTTTTGATGCTGTTAAGCGTCATAAGGTGTTTATAACTTTTGGAGACTAATCTCTTATTGGTCACATCATTTGCAAGTATTTTCTCCCAATCTGTGGGTTGTCTTTTCATTCTGTTTATTGTTTTCTTTGCTGTATGTGATGCATTTCTAAAGGAAAATATCTGATTGCATTTAATGAATATAGTTATTCTATTTTTTTGAAACAATTCACAAAATCTGTGAGTGTGTGTCCATGAGAGAGAGAGGAGAAAGACAGAAACAGAGAGAGAGAGACAGAGAAAGAGAAGAGAAGGAGAGAGTGTCTGTGATTTTGCACTGGTTTGTGTGGTCATGTGGAAATGCAGGTTACCTCTGCAGAAGGTATGTGGGCAGAAAGGTACTTAAAGCATGAGGTAGTGTATCTTCCTCTATTTTTGTATAACTTTTGCTTGGCTCAGTTGTTACCATAAGCACGTGTTCCTGTTATAATTTACCGACAGTTAGCAAAATTAAAATTTAAAATTGCTATTTGAGCAAACAGCAGCTTCCTCCTCATTTCATCTAGACCTCTTTTCCCTACAGCAAATTTATGGCTAATCAAGCAAGAGTTCTTAATAACTATCTGCTTTTGGTAATTTAAAGACTCCCCTGCCTAGAGGCTGAACAAGATGTCCTCCCAAGTACCTTCTGATTTGGCACATAAACTTATATTCTTAAGAACATTTATTCATCTATATTAAGTGATATGAAACTATATGGCACATTTTAGCCCCAAATATTTTTCTCCCATTTAATCTGTTGATCTCTGTAGAATTAGTATTTTTAAATTGAATCAAGTGAATGGTGGGCTTTCAAGAAGTTTAAATCTAGAAAATTTCCATGAATATATATATATATGCTGCTAGTGCTAAGTCACTTTCAGTCGTGTCTGACTCTGTGACTCCATGAACTGCAGCTCACCAGGCTCCTCTGTCCATGGGATTCTTCAGGCAAGAAAACTGGAGTGGGTTGCCATTTCCTTTTCCAATATATATATATATGCACAAATATACATATACATTTATATACATATATATATGCACAAATTGAGAATCCTTCATTCTGCATACACATACATACAAATAGTAGAAACATATATTTACAAATTTCAATAGATATAAAGATGATATGAGAAAATAAAGAAGCTAGTTGTCATTTTGAAGGCAATACTGTTTGCTAATCTGAAAATTACATTTATAGCTTTTCAATTGGTTCTTGATTTTTGTTTGGTTTGTTACATGTAATGTTTTCTTCCTATCTCAAAACTTTTGAAGTGCTGTAAGCCACCTTTACTACAGTAAAAATGAAGGTTGAAGTTAGGAAGTAGAAGGCACTAGAGATGATTTTCTATAGCATTTTAAATTAACCATGGAATGAAATGGAAGTATTTTGCAAAGAAAAGTAGAGCTGTGTTATTCTCTTCCTCATCACACCAAGTGACCACAACTACGCAATTACAATAAAATCTAGTATATATTTCAAAGATTTTCCTTTCTGAAACTGAACTTTGAGAGACAAGGATCAGACGTCCATGTTTCATAAATATTCATGATCTTCACAAATTCATAAATTTTCATTCAAAAATATCATCTATCTAACCATATTCAGTAATTCGATAGATGTGGATTTAAAAATCTCCTTGTAAATGTTTTCTGTAAATAACCCAAGTATAATAAACAAATAATTGCTACTGCAACCTTGGGTGACAAAGAGAAAATAAAAGTACCTTGTCTTCTTCCTTCCCTTGCTTTCCAGGAAATTTAGAGATACAAATATTCTCTGTATGTGATATTCCTATATATAAATGTAGGCATTCGATTTATTATGGAAGAAGGTGGGATGTGATGCAGTTATCAAGTGATGCTTGGTATGTAAGCAACCAATTTAGGAAGATCTGTTTCTGTATGTCTGCAGCCATAGGCTCTGGTGACTTACAGAATGGCCTGATGGGAAACTCTAATCACAGGGACACCTCTCTCTTCTCCTCTCATTCTATAAAGAGACGTTGATGAGTTAGTTTCTGTAAGCTCAGCTTCATCATTCTTGATTGTGGTGCCTATTTCATAGGGTTGTGAAGGAGATTACATAAAGGGTGGCTTGCAGCGTACTCAGCAAAGGGCCTGGCACAAAGTCAGTGGTCTGCATGTGTTGACCATTAATGACATAAAATATGTTCAAGCTCATTTTTTGAATTCACTGAGCTAGGAAAATTGTTTTATTCTGTTTTTTTTTTTTTTGCTTTAATTTTCAAGGTCCACATTCAATAAAATCAATTTAAGACCAAGATAATTTAAACAAAAGTATAGCTAAGTCTCAGACCAATTAGACCAAGAGAACTTATGATTCTGAAGACTTAATGGAAAATGTGCTTCTGAACTGCCATGGTTCTTAAGAAGCAGTCAAAGGAGAGAGTATCAAAGGAAAATAACCAGAGAGGGCTCTGCTTGAAGCTTCTGGAAGACAGAAATAGCAGTTGCAGGTGATTTTAACCAAT
Source organism: Muntiacus reevesi (assembly GCF_963930625.1). Lineage (NCBI taxonomy): Eukaryota > Metazoa > Chordata > Mammalia > Artiodactyla > Cervidae > Muntiacus > Muntiacus reevesi. Next base: position 80,868,253 of record NC_089254.1, on the reverse strand, counting down.
TTTCAAATTTTCTTTCTTGAAACTGCCACTATGAGGAGTGAGAAAGTGGTTTTACAAAGTACTTTTTTACCTCTGCCCCTAATAGCTGATTGATGTGAATCATCAAAAAGATGCAAGAGAGGTGAAAAGGTAAAAGGAAAAAAAAAGAAAGTAAAAGGTGAGAGGGAAACTATTAATTTTGTATTATTGTAAGCTTATAAAAGCAGTCTCATTAAAAAAAAATGCCCAAGATTGAAGAAAAAGTGAAGGAAAAGAAGGAGTGCTTGTTAATCAACTAAAATGTGCTAAGCACTCAGGTAGGTGGTTTGTATATACATATAACATTGACTTCATCATTTCATTAATCTCACAAAGATGCTTAGTCAGGATAGGGTAGGTTATTCTGTGATAACAGCTCTCAGCGGCTTAAATGCAGCAAGAGTCTAGGTTTGGTAATTCTGAAAGGCAGTATTTTCCACATGATGGCTCATATTTGCAATTCCACATCATATCGATACATCCATCTAAATTGAAAAGAAAGATACTTTGTAAAGTTTCATAATGCCACTTAATGCATCTTCCCAGAAATGACATACTACACTTACACTCACATTTCATTGGCCAAAGTGAATTACATCAGCTTGTGTCACTTCAATGGGGAACAGAATGCAATTTCTTCATGTGCCCCAAAGCAGGAGACTCAGAAATTCTGGTGAGTGGATAGATGTGTATCAAAAAAAGGGACTTCCTATTGTGAAGGTAAGAAATCTGATATTCAGACACTCGCAACTTAGGCAAAATCACTCTTTCTGTTTGGTGTATTGGAATGTAAAACTCCTAAATCTATATTATTTTCCATTGTGATGTTTTGTTTGACATATATTCACTATTACATTGATATCAATGTTACACACAGAACAAACATATTTTCTACTTAATCAATGTAAAAGTAAGCATTATAAGTTATCCCATAGCTAAATCACACAGAGAACTGTGCCAATTATTGTGAGAACTACTAATATCATAATCATGGACTTTGGAAGGAGTTATTCTTATCTGCTATTGATACTGAGATCAAAAAGTTTCGATCTTGCAGTGTCTCTGTGTATTTTATTTGTTTTGGTTTTTGTTTTTGAAAGGATTTTAGCACTTGTGTGTCCTGAAGGAACCTCTCTTGTGCACTTACAGCCTAGTAAGATCCATGGCATGCAGTTCAAAGAAAGTGCACCAATTAGGCTAAGAACATTTTCCAGATTCAAGGAAGCCTTCTCCACATTTGAGCATGGTCTAAGGATCAGTGAAGATAGTAGTTCAAAGGGACTAGTCAGTTTAGTAAAATAAGTACCTTGGTTACCCATTAAATTTGCCTGCGTAAACAGAGTACAGTGAGTTTCCCTTTGATCTTATGAAGATAGTCCTGAGTGCTATACATAGCACAGAGATGAAAGTTAGACAAGGCTGTTTAAAATGAAATATGCTACTGAGTGATATAAAGCTTTCAAACTCTTGAGCAGGAGCAGAAGTAATCTTGTAATGTCCTTGTTTGCAGTATATTCATAGGGCGTTTGGCATTAATTTCAGTTATTTTCTTATTAAAATGAATAAACAACTGACACTACAGGGAAAATGTTACAGAACATTAGGCATAAATATGATCAATGATTTATGAAAGGTTGCATATATATTTGTTTCCATTTCTTCAAAGTAGCATCGAGCTTTCATATTGTCTCATCAAGAATCCCTTATCACTCTCCTTTCTGGTCAGGACAATTATTTTTTTTATTTAATAAAAATTTCTTTGTATATAAAAATTTTAATTCTATTTTTTAATTTAATAAAAATATCTATATATATAAAATTTTAATTCTATTTTTTAATTTAATAAAAATTTCTATATTTCTGTAGGAAATAAGGGAAAATAGGAAAATAAGGAAAATTAGATGGTTGTAGTTTCCATTTTAATATACCACTTAAAGCTTCTGGTAGATTTTCTCTGGTGCACTTCTCTTCTCAAAAGTCAAGTTTTATGCTAGTTTTTAACAAATCCAGGCCAGGGTTTTTGCTAATATTTAGCTTATATTCTAAGTACTGGCATTTTAATAGAGGTTTTGAACCCAAAGGAATGAATCTCTCTTGGAGGAATTTTCAACACAAGTGATAGATGGAGTGTAAGGGGTGGTCTGAATAGGTTGCAGTGATGAGCTCCCACTGGCATTCCAGTTACCGTTTGGAAAGCTAACCCTGGTTGAAATTGAAGTATATATAATATATACAATAATTCTTACTCTGGTTTTGTGGCAGTCTGATTATACTGTCTTTTTAAAAGTTTATTGAATAAAATTTATTTTATTAAATCCCTAAATTATCTATAAAGTTATGGGCTTTCAGGATTTATGTGATTGTATTTTATTTGACATTTTAAAAAATGACCTAGTTTTTGACTGTCATAACGTGGCTCAGATGGTAAAGAAACTGTCTGCGGTGCAGAAGACCCAGCTTCAATCCCTGGAGTGGGAAGATCCCCTGGAGAGGGAAATGGCTACCCACTCCAGTAGTCTTGCCAGGAGAATTCCCTGGAAAGAGGAGCCTGGTGACCTCCAGTCCGTGGGGTTACAAAGAGTCAGACACGACTGAGTGACTAACACTTTCATACTCTTAAGCGTAAACAATTGTTTCCATTTTTCGTTTAGAAGTTATTTTGAATAAATTCAATTATGCTCACATTTAATTATGTGTTTTCTGAAGGTTAAAAGAATTTCTCTATGTATCTTTTCAAAATTAGAGGGAAATTATATATGGATAAACAGAGAATTAGTAGAATTATATTTCTGTATCTGCAAGCCAACTACTGTAGGCAGAATAATGGCCACCCAAAGATGTTCCTGGTCAAATTCTTGGAGCCTGTTACCATCTGTGTTATCTTACATGGATAAAGCTACTTTGAAGATAAGTTAATCTTAAGGACCTTGAGATGGGGACAACTGGATTATCCAAGTGGGTCCAACCCAATCATCTGAGTCCTTTTAAGAACCTCTCAGGCTGAGGAGAGAATTAGAAGGAAGAATGGTTAGAGAGATGGAGGAAGTGAGCTATAAACCACCAAGCATGGATAGTCTTTAGAAGCTGAAAAACACAAAGAAATGGATGATCTTGTAGAAAGGCATGCAGCCCTGCAAACATCCTGATTGCAACCTAGGAGACCTGTGCTAGAGTTCCAGAATTGTAAGATAATAAATTGGTGCTATTCAATGTCATTTAGTTCACAGTCATTTGTTACAGCAGCAATAGAAAAATAATACAGCTTTTAGTACCAGAAGTGAGATTTGAACCCAAGTAACACACAATATACCAGATATTACTGTTTCTTCAACTGGAGAAAAAGAAATGTTTCAGAATACAATTTAATAATAAATGTGAAAAGGCAATGCTACATGTACAATTTTATTGAATAACTTTTTGTGTGTAAGACATGCTTCTTTTTGGTTCACAATGAAAATGGTACTTTATTGATTTTTCTAATTATATGAATACTATGAGAACAATTCAGGAAAAAGCTTCCAAATATAAACAAACCAATACCCATCTGAATTCTCCCCATCTGGAGAGATAATCTATTGATTTTTTGATGGCTGCTATTTTACACATCTCTATTTTTATACATAAGCTCTCATACATAAAATTTTACATAAATGGAATCCTCACACTTGCCATTTGTATCATAAGTGTTATTTTTTTATTTTTGAAATGTACTATTCATATATAGTATATTAAAATATAACTAGTATATGCATAATAACAAGAAACACCTCTGTACCCAACAACACAGATTAAGTGTACTTGGGAAGTCCCCTGCACTCCTTACCAGTTTCATTTCCTCTCCTCTACTCCCAGAAGTAACCACTTTTTTGACTTTTATTTTAATCTTTCCTTGATGGACAGGGAAACCTGGCATGCTGTAGTCCACAGGGTCACAAAGAGTTGGACACGACTGAGTGACTGATCTGAACTACATAAAAAATAAGCTCAGCACTCATGTATTTATTCCTAAACAATTATTTTTTTAATTTTAAAAAGTTAAGCAGCAAGCTAGACTTATCTATAAAAAGAAAGCAATTACTACTATTAAATGAAGATTCCTAGGAGAATGTAACGGAAAAGAACCTCTCTGCCTTGTGGTGGAGTTTTATCTCCACGGAGTCTATTCGGTACTTCTCTTATGATTCTGGTGGGACTGTGTTATCCTTCATGAATTTGGAATTGAGGGAATTAAGATTGAGATATAATAATGGATGAGAGCAGAGACATGTAGAGTGTTTTGAAAGGCAGAAAGCTTTCAGGCCCATGAGACTTGACATCGACTTGATTTTTTATGTTAACGGAACATTAAAAAAAAAACTACAGATGATAAAAGTGATTGATCTTCAATAGAAATGTGGGAAAATGAGAATCTTTGTCATGGGCTGTGCCATCCTGACTTCATCGGGGTAGATGCTGTCCTGATCTAACCCCTTCCAGCCCTTTCACAGAGCAGAGCAATTCCTCATGTAGAGATGGTTGTTGCTAGGGCTCACGGGGCACTTATTCCCTATTGTGTAGGTAGAACTGAGAAGGATTCCTGAAGAGATACCCTGTTGTTGTTTCTTTTCCTTGTTTCCTACTTCCCACAGGAGGAGAAACGTCTTATCTAGTAAGAGAAGATGGAAGAGAGAGATGTCTTTCTTAGCCCTCGTCTCTTTCTCACAATCCAATGTTTTTATACCTAGATGTGAATACCTTTACGTGTCTCAGAACCCAGGAAAGTAAAATCCAACTGAGAAGAAGGCCACCGGGCAGAAGTTAGAGACTCTAACCTGACTTGAGTGTGATTCGCTTCTAATGGATATGAGCCACATGAAGTTTTTTTCTTTCACTCTGGAAGTCCTTATTATAAACTTCTGTAATCTACTGGATTCAGTACATTTTAGCCCTGTCACAGACAGGATCCAGGTTTATCCCAGGACTTATTTGAGGTCACTGAGCAGATGAGAAGGCAGCTCCAAAAATGGTATGGGGATGCAACCCTCAAAATTTTGTGAGATGCTATGTTTCCTTTGTGGTAAAGTTTTCATATCTGGGCGGTGTAGAATTAACTGTAGAGATGTTGAAAAGAACCAAAATGTAATATTAATACTTTTACATTAATTAAACTGTGCATATTTGCTATATTAACTACATGTAATGCATAAGAGGCTTTAACCTGTTAGAAAAACAGGTCAACCTTGTAACATTGATTAAAAATGCCTGAGAAGTGATAGAGGATCATGTGTCTAGACTGAATATAACTGATTTTATAAGAGTATTTGAAGATTTAAGAAACTTGAAACCAGTTTTAACATTCATTCATTAATTTTCTAAGTATTGCTTAAATACTTGAGCAAGTTTGTTAGATAATTTATGTATGCATAGGAAAAAAATGAGCATATTAAATACACTAGGGCAGCTTAAAATGTTTAAAAGGAGTTAAATTAACAAGATTTATAACTGGTCCAGAGAGCAACTAAAGACCTCCTTTAAAGGGACTGTGAAAATGTGTTATCTTTCTACATGGGATAATAAGTTTTATAAAATGAACTGAAAACTGCAAAGAAGAACAAATCCCTTTTTACATATAAAGTTAGTTGCTCAGTTGTGTCTGACTCTTTGCAACCCCATGGATTGTAGCCTGCCAGGCTCCTCTGTCCATAGCATTCTCCAGGCAAGAATATTAGAGTGAGTAGCTATTCCTTTCTCCAGGGGATCTTCCCTACCCAGGGGCTGAACTTAGGTCTCCTACATTGCAGGCAGATTCTTTACCATCTGAGTCACCAGGGAAGCCCCTTTTTACACTTAACTATACTAAATTGATTATTTTTTAACTGACAGTCTATTAATGATTTTTTTCCACCTGGGAACCAATCTGGAAGAACCCAGATTCTCATTCAGTAGGGATCATTTTTAGTGTGAGACACAGATCAAAATCCTGCTATCAAAAAGTTGAGGTCAATGTCTAGATTAGGTAAATTCACTAGAGGATGCCAATTTATGATGGCTCTTTGAAAGTTAGTCAGCTGACTTTGAATCTACTACATTCTGACCACATTATGGCCAATTCCTTTCCTTTTCTGGAACTTCTACAACATTTTTTAGTGCCTTATTAAAATAAGTTGTTTCTTTGAAGTATTGAGTATTTAAAGTATGACATATCCTAATGATTAAAGCACACACTTTGCGTAATCATTGATTCTTATGGTTCTCAAGCAAGTCAGCTCTGGTAATAATGGAGACAGACTTGAAACTTTAATAATGTAATTTACCTAACTTCCTATTGAGTTTCATGAGTTTGCACTTCAAAAGAGCTTTTGCCTCTTCTCTAGGTCTTGCTGTGTGAAGCATGAATGGACTACTGGTTATCAATGGTAAGAGAGTTTTGGAACAAGATAGGTGTTAGTTTGAATTACAGTTCATCTGCATACTAGGTCTGAGATCTTGGACCAGGTATTCAACCTCTTAGTTTTCTCATCTGTAAATTGAAAATGATAATATATACCTTAGAGGGTTGTTAGAAAGCTTAGAGATATTATGTGAAAAGAGTCAGTACACAACTGGTCTTCAATGGAATAATACATGTGATTTTTATAGGTAGTGTAAAAGCGAGGGAGTGTATGTGTTGTTAGGTGAGAAAGGGTTAATTTCTGCAGTGGGTTGAGTATGTGTGTGTGTTGTGTGTGTGTAGATGAAGGGCCAGCTGCCTTGACAATATGCTGCTGCAGTGAATCATGGCTGGCTGCCAAACAGAGGCTCCAAAGACCCTTGTGCAATGTTAGGCGATGATCTGCAGAGTGTAAATGATACCCTGCAAAAACTCGAACTTCAGACTTCATGGGGTTGGAGTTCTGGTCTCATACAATCTCCCAGAGATCACATATCCCATACACCATCGGAGTGAGAAAAATCCCTAAGCCTAGCAATTGTCCCTATAGATTTTTGGCTGCCTACTTAATTCCTTAAGGTCTCCTTCATTCACCAGTCACATGCCCTAGTGTTAGTTTTTTTCTTACAACCAGTTGATGTTTGTATTTTGTTTTTTTTTAAATCCTGCCCCCAACCATGATCATTCCAGGCAAAATGTCATACTTTAAAACTCTTATGGAAATCATAAAAAATGTTGTCTTCTACATACTGTTGTGGTTGCTGAAATTCTGAAAGAGGCATTTTATATCAATCTCCAACTGTAAAAAGAATCAAATAGAATGATCCAGGAGACAGAGAGAGAGAGAGATCAAAGCTGCTGAGAATATTTGGATGCAAAAAAATCAAGGTTTTTAAAGCAAGCTATGTGAAAGGGAAAAGAGCTCTTCCATGAACAATCTTACTGAAATCCACCATTTTTCAATTAAGTCTTTGTCTAAAGGCACCTTTTATTAGGAAATTTTTTTTCAGATTGCAAGGTGTGCCTGCAGGATCCTACTTTCCTGACCAGGGATGGAACTGTGCCCCCTGCTTTGGGAGCACAGAGACTCAACCACTGGACAGCCAGGGGAGTCCCTAAAGTCACCTTTAAATGGAACAACAGAAATGTATACATATAAACATAGACACAGAGTATGCATGTATGAGTTTTCTGGTCTATTTTAATTTTGAAGACAAAAAATGTATTCCTCTGGTCTCTATTCCTTTAAATATAGAATAGCAGTATAGTTTAGCAAAAAGAACTCAAAATTTGAACTAGCTGGACCAGTTTTGTAGTTTATGAAATGGGATAAATTGTCGAACCTCTGAGGTGATTCACCTAGCTTAAAATTCTAGCTCTATCCTTTATTGCCATGTAGCCTTGAACAAATTTATTCACCATCAGGAACCTCACTTCCCTTCTCTGTGATAATAAGACAGTAATTTCTACTATTATTTTCTGGAGAGTAGATTGAATGGAGCAAATATCAGTGTGCCAAAGGCTGAGGAAGTAGCCCAGTAGAGAAACTGCAATTTTTTTGATTAGGTGGGTAGCATTGGGGGCAGGAAATAAGACAGATTTGCAGTATGTTTTACAGTAGAATTGACAGAACTTTCCATTAGAGTGGAAATGAATGGTGATCCCACTTACTGTTTGTTCAGAAGTGATGTAAGTTTCCATTGCTAAGAGCTCCATTTTGCACATATAATTTGACATAACCTGGATGCTAGAAACTAGAGTTCCCAGTAGAGGTGTTCTGGGCTAGAGATGTACTTATAGGAGTCATCAAGACATCAACGCAGTTTAAAGTTGAGAACTCATTGAGATGGTACAAGGGTGTGGTGGGGAGACTGGAGGAAAAGAAAAAGAAGAAAAGTAACGAGAAGGACCAGAGTGGGCTCAGGAAATGCAGCTGCTCCCCATTCCATCATACCCCCCCAGTGCACTGCAGGGAGAAAGAACTCTTGAAACTAATCCCACTGTCTCTTTCCAGGGTTAATGTAGCAGAGTAAGGAGGGGACGGTAGAGACATATATGAAAGTCTTAAATAGAAGCAGCTGCTGACTCTTCTGAGTAGTAATTTGATGACTATTTATTTAGCTTTAGCAGAATAATTTTGTGGAATAGATGAAACAGTTTAAAATAATCTTATGCTGACTATATATGCCTTTATGTCTTACCAATATTTTACAACTGCATGGCTAGATTTATAGAAGGGCATTTTAGAGTAAAAAATCTTGGGTATCCTATATGTTCAATTAAATATTTCTGTTAATATTCTAAAGTGCTATATTTATGTTCATGATGAATGATCATTCCTATTCGTGCTTTCCATATTATTATAAAATAAAAGAAAGCTATCTTGGCAATTTGCATCTATTATGTCTGTGATAGTAAGTGCTTTTTTTGCTTGGTAAATATTGGAAAGCAATAATTTCATAAGCCAGTGAGAGTTTTGAATGATTATTTTATGAACTAAGAAATTTTTTTCAATCTTTTGATTTGGCCGGTAAGTTTGGGAACTTTTTCCCCCTTTCTTTCTTCTCTCAAGAATGAAAGAGATGAAAATCTAAAGCATCCCCATTACAGTCTGCACTGAAGTCAGGAAGTTAAAAAACAAGTTCGGCAAGTTTTAAAGAAAAGACCTGTTAGTTAAGTAGAAGGCAAATATTTTCATTAGTGCTGAGTGGAAGAGGGAAAGTTTCATGTGACACTTCAGTGTTCAGTCGCTTCTCACCTTTTACCTCAGAGAAGAGGGAGAAAACAAAATGAGGAATTAGAAATGAGAGTTTACATCAGCCAAAAAAAAAAAAAAAAAACTTATCCACTAAATGCAGAAAGAAGAAATGGTACTATTTTATTCAGTACCTCAGGGCTTTTTCAGTTAAATTAGAAACTCAATTTAGTGGGGGGCTAGATTTTTTATTAGAATGGAACAACTAAGAATAACTGAGAAGATACTCACTGTAGTAAGGAAGATAGAGAAAGGAAGTAGGTTCCCATAGCCCATCCAACTGTGTGTATGGGGCCTCCCTGGTGCTCAGAAGGTAAAGAATCTGCCTGCAATACAGGAGACCTGGGTTTGATCCCTGGGTTGGGAAGATCCCAGGGAACCCCTGTAGGAGGGCCTGGCAACCCACTCCAGTACTCTTGCCTGGCGAACCCCCATGTACAGAGAGAGGAGCCTGGCAGGCCACAGCCCATGGGGCTGCAAAGAGTCCGATATGACTGAGCGACTAACATTTTACATTGTGTGTATGTGATGGGGATCAAAATGAACACCATCTCAAATCTAGATGGTGCCAAGAAGGCTTTATTTAACTTCTAGAAGTGAGGTGATACACCCGGACACAATGCAACTTAACCAAGGCCTTGAAGATATGTCTCTGGAGGAGGAAGGGGTTTCTCTCCACAGTGGTCCTCATCCCAGAGAACTCAGTGTGAAAAAGGGAGAGAAAGATGTTTCATTTTATTTTATTTTAAAAAATTTTTATTTCTATATTTATTTTTGGCTATGCTGGATTTTCGTTGCTTTGAGGGCTTTTCTCTAGTTGCTGCAAGAGAAGATTGCTCTCTGTTGCAGTGCAAAGGCTTCTTTCTCACTGCTGTGGCTTCTCTTGTTATGCAGCACGGGCTTTAAGGCCCTTGGGCTTCAGTAGTTGCAGCACGCGGGCTCAGTAGTTGTGATTCCTGGGCCCTAGAGCACAGGCTCAATAGCTGTGAACTAAACAGACATTTCTCCAAAGAAGACATACAGATGGCTAACAAACACATGAAAAGATGCTCCACATCACTCATTATCAGAAAAATGCAAATCAAAACCACAATGAGGTACCATTACACACCAGTCAGGATGGCTGCTATCCAAAAGTCTACAAGCAATAAATGCTGGAGAGGGTGTGGAGAAAAGGGAACCCTCTTACGCTGTTGGTGGGAATGCAAACTAGTACAGCCGCTATGGAGAACAGTGTGGAGATTTCTTAAAAAACTGGAAATAGAACTGCCATATGACTCAGCAATCCCACTTCTGGGCATACACACTGAGGAATCCAGATCTGAAAGAGACACGTGCACCCCAATGTTCATTGCAGCACTGTTTATAATAGCCAGGTCATGGAAGCAACCTAGATGCCCATCAGCAGACGAATGGATAAGGAAGCTGTTGTACATATGCGCCATGGAATATTACTCAGCTGTTAAAAAGAATTCATTTGAATCAGTTCTAATGAGATGGATGAAACTGGAGTCCATTATACAGAGTGAAGTAGGCCAGAAAGATAAAGACCAGTACAGCATACTAACACATATATATGGAATTTAGAAAGATGGTAACGATAACCCTATATGCAAAACAGAAAAAGAGACACAGATGTACAGAACAGACTTTTGGACTCTGAGGGAGAAGGTGAGGGTGGGATGTTTTGAGAGAACAGCATCGAAACATGTATATTATCTATGGTGAAACAGATCACCAGCCCAGGTGGGATGCATGAGACAAGTGCTCGGGCCTGATGCACTGGGAAGAACCAGAGGGATCGGGTAGAGAGGGAGGTGGGAGGGGGGATCGGGATGGGGAATACATGTAACTCCATGGCTGATTCATGTCAATGTATGACAAAAACCACTACAATATTGTAAAGTAATTAGCCTCCAACTAAAAAAAAACATAGCTGTGGCACACAGGCTTCGGTGCTCTGTGGCATGTGGGGTCTTCCTGGACCAGGGATAGAACCTGGGTCTTCTGCATTGACAGGCAGATTCTTTACCATTGAGCCATCAGGGAAACCAAAAGTTGTTTCATTTTAGACTTGTCCATGTAATTATTAGCGAGGAGAGATGATCTCTGTTAGAAGTACTATCTTCAATCCATATCCAAAGGAAGCTTGCCCCAGGAAACTAACTCAAAAATTCACATGAAAATTTGCACAGGAAAATAGTGGTCACAAATCGCTCTGATCATGAACCTAGTAAATACATTGTTATAGTGGCTGGAGGAGGACTAGCTCAAACCTCCACATGCACACGTTCTTCTACTTCAAGAAAGAGAGGAGAGGGAAAAAAAACATAAGAAGAAGGGAGACACGAGGACAGTGCAGTCATGCTGACATCATCAGGAGCAGCAGCTGACCTAAATGCTGCACAAAATTGACAATGGAAGTTGAGTCACCACATTGAAGCCTGTATATAGAACAAATTCTCACCAGGGACCGAGGTGAGATAGGCTGGACCTCACTGAAAAGAAAGAAGTGTATAAAAGCTTGCCGTTTAAAAACAAACAGAAGACTATGGTTATCATTCCTTCCCCCTGAAATATATTCTTTCATATTGATGAAAGCACGCATTCAGAGATTGCACTTGAAATACTTAATACCATTATGGTCCAGACAGCAACAAATTAGAACGGATGTTCCATAGATCCTGGCAGACAAGTGCTGCCCCAAATTTAATGCTTTATTTTCTAGATAGTGCCAAACTTGTGGGAGAGTGGGCTGGATGGCTGGGGAGTCAAAACTCAGAGAAGCAGTGACTTCAGGAGCATTTAATATTTTAATGACCAGTAGAGCTATATCCATGCTTGCCAGATGAATATAAACTCTGATGAAATTATACATGAGTTCCCACATGTTCTCTCACTCTTGAAAACTTGAATCTGTGGTGTGCAGCATATTTTTTTTAATATTTTGGTTCAATAATGAATATCTGAGCATGCTTCCTCGATCATTCCTCACACATTTATTTTATTACACATTAATTTTGGTGATAGACAAGCTTTTAAAACAACTTCTTTTGAGAATTTCTACTTCAGATCTCTTACCAAAATTGAATTATTATCAAATGGCTTTTACAGGTCACAAATCATGATTTCATTCATATATATAAACAATGTTTTAATGTACAGATGCACTTGAAATATCTCTGGATCTTTATACATAAAGATTTGGGAAGAACTCATTTAGCACAGTCTTGCTAAGCATGGTTTTTAAAAAGCTAATCAGAATAGCAAATAAACTACTGATCATAAATTATTTTTAAAGGTACTAATAAGAAAGATTGATTTTTTTTTTTTTTTTTTTTTTTTGCCATTGATGCAAATAGGGGAAGAAACTGATTCAGAGGCAAATCAATTGTGCTAGCATGTCTAAATAGAGTGTATGTCTTGACCATCCAAAAGAATACACACATTAAGTTGCTTTCCAGCCCTGGCTATTCTTATGATCCTTTAGCTCTCTGTTGATTAAGGGCCACATTACCAGGCTTTACTGGTAGCTCAGCTGGTAAAGATTCTGCCTGAAATGCAGGAAACCCCAGTTCGATTCCTGGGTCAGGAAGATTCCCTGGAGAAGGGATAAGCTGCCCATTCCAATATTTATGGGCTTCCCTGGTGACTCAGATGGTAAAGAATCCACCTGCAATGTGGGAGACCTGGGTTCAATCCCTGGATTGGGAAGATCCCCTGGAGGAGGGCATGGCAACCCACTCCAGTATTCTTGCCTGGAGAATCCCCGTGGATAGAAGAGCCTGGCAGGCTACATTGGGTTTCAACGAGTTGGACATGACTGAGTGATTATGCATACACTTTCCAGAGGGAAACAAGAACTCAGGATCCTGGGCGAAATAGACTCTCAGTCTTGTTGGGTTGTTCAGAATTTCCCTGGTTATGGGAGGATGGAAGAAAATTATTAGGGAACTTGGAAAATTTTCTGTTTTGGAGAATTATAGTCCTATCTTCAGATGCTTTATCCCAGAGGGAAAAGGATGATTTAAAAAAAAATCTAATGCCAGGATCATAAATATATAGGTAAAAATAGGCTTGGCTCAGCAATGAGTGATATGAGTGTAAAACCATCTTTGGATTCCTGCTTCTCTCCTGTTCAGCCATCTCCTTAACTCTTCCTTTTCTGGTTCTTCTTTCTTTCTTATTTCAACCTCCTCCCCTTTGTTCCCTGAGATCTCTTCCTCTGCTCCTTTTCCCTGTTTCCTTCCCTCCCTCATTCCTTTTCTGTTCCAACTCCGGTCACACAATGTTTCTTTAATGCTTTCCTCCTCTTGTAAAGTTTCAGCACAAACAACCAAGCATAATCTGGGAAACTGGTCCAGAGGAGTTTTGTGGGGTTTCGAGCTCAGGGTGTATAAGAAAGATTTTATGCTGTGGATACTGTAAAAGGTTTAAAGTGGTAAAATATTCAGACCTTCTATAGTTAAGATCATTAGACTAGGGTATATAAAAAGGGTACAGATTAAATTAAGTGTTCCTTAGTGCTGCTAACTAATTAAGTGAATACTCATTATTTGCTTTATCATTTTTACATTAAGAAAATTTCTCAAATGGAGGATAATTGCAGCCAAAGCCTACTTTTAACCATGTTTTTCTGTTCTGATGCATTACTGATTTCTTTTGTATTATAATTGTTATTTTCATCAGGGTGCGTTTTGTTTCTTTTTCAGTATTCAAGTAGAGGATGCAACATGCAAAGTGGGAAGTGTGTCTTAATGAACCAGTTATTGAAATGAGCTTGATGTTTTTAGTTCCAATAATTGCATTTTATTATCTGTGTGGTAAAAAAAAAATCCAAAACACTTGGTACTACCATTTGTTTTAGCAGAAAACATATCTTTTGAAAATTAGAACTTTCTCTCATTCTCTTCAACTGAGAATTTCAAAAGTACTTATACTGACCTATGAATGATTACTGATGCACTAATTATTTGTGATGACTGTTAAATCACAAAAATCATATAATATTGCCATTTTTATCTTGAACAATAGTGGGTTAAATGCATTATGACTTATAGTCTTGAATCTGAATGAACAGAGAAGATTACTATTAATTAGCACAGATTAATAAACTACAATTTTACCTTATATGAATGTCCAAAGTTAAAAAATTGTAACACTAAGTATGAATGAGGATGCATAATACAATTGCATGTTTTAATTCACAGCCATCTTCAGACTTGAAAGACAAAACAAGAATAAGAAAGAAAGCAAATTTAACACTTATAATGCCAAATAAACCTAGAGGAAATATAAATATTTGAGTTATGTAACACAAGCACCATTTCTAAACCCTCTTAGAAGCAAGGAGATTGTTTTTTAACCAATAGAAAGCAAATAAAGTCGCTCAGTCATGTCTGACTCTTTGCAACCTCATGGACTGTAGCCTGCCAGACTCCTCCATCCATGGGAGTTTTCAGACAAGAATACTGGAGTGGATTGCCATTTCCTTCTCCAGGGGACCTTCCTGACCCAGGGGTCGAGCTGGGGTCTCCGACACTGTAGGCAGACTTTTTACCATCTGAGCCACCAGGGAAGCCCAAAGATAACATGTAAATTAATATTATATACCTAACTTTGGACTTAAACAAATAAGTCCAATAATTGGTCCAAAATGGACCAATAAGTGGTTTGTTATAATACCCAAACACCAAACTATTGTTATTAACAGAGTTGAAGGACTCTCCATATCAGCACTCAATGTTTAAACTTAAGTAAAAGATGACAGGTTATGAATATTTTGCTTCTAAAAAACCTACCATAGATAGTAATTTTTGTCAAAACTCAAAAGGACAGAATTTTAAAATATGTGATCCAGTTGTTCAATGTTGGAACTATAATATTAAAATGAAAGAAGTTGATAGAATGCTAGGGGTGAAAAACTCTGTCTCTCCAGACAGAGAGCCATTAAACAGCCCCAGGCTTCCTGGCTCAGGAAATATCTGGATGAGAACCTCAGTCTTGGGTTTCCTAGTGCACTGGTCATTTCACTCACCAGATAGGCTTGAAGATTTGGAAATATTATAATCTGTAAGAAGCAAATTTTCCTTCAAATATTTTCTCACAGACTTTTTTCAAAAGGTTAGTTCAGTAATACTTCCATGACTGGAGTTACTGATCTCAGAACCTTAATGACACAGAACATAAATGGATAAAAGCTCACACATGTACATACACACACATGTACATAGACATCATGAAATCCTTACACTAAAGCTTGTGCATTATTCTAGACTCTCTTTAGGGTGTATTTCCTCTTACTTTGAGTTCCATTCTGTCATCTTGCTTCTTCTGATTTTTCTGCCCAGAGTAGAGTAGAAGATTCTTCTTTTGCTTCTGACAGTACAGAGACCAAGATACAGGTAAGAGGAGAGCTATGTTGCAGGCTCACTGTGACTGTCTAAAATAACAAACAAACCAACAAAAACAGCCTGGCCATAAGAAGATGGTTATGTCACAGACTCACTCAGCAGTTAAGTTAATAACCTGCTCATTTCTAAAAGCTGTGAGAGCCACCCTGAAAAGAGACTTTAAAATGGGGTTTGAGGTAGATGTCTGAATGGTCAAGGCAGACCCAGACTTGCTTCTTGCAGGTTTTAGTATCCAAGAAAGTCCAGTAATGTGTATGAGTAAATGTGTGTATGCATGTGCTTGGAGTGTGGTTAGAGTCATGGGGGGCTGATAGGGTTGGAGGGACTTGAAGAACATCAAGAAAATTCCAAATTGAATAAGTCAGAGCACTGTAGTAGTTTAAGGGTCCATTCTCAAAGGGACCTAGAAATGTAAGAATGCAAATGAAATATAGGGAGCTAGATCTAGCCTCTAGAGAAAGAGATTAAGAATAGTATTAGGGCCTAGGCAAGAAGACAGGCTTTAGGGGAGAATTTCTGATTCTAACTAAGAATTGAAATTGGAATGTCAGGTAGGGAAAGAAGGCAAGGGCCCATAATTAGCTCTGGTTCAAGTGTCAGGCCAATAGAGATAGGCCACAGCTACGGTCAAAGGGAAGCTCAGAAGCTGTGGTAACAAATAGGCTTGGCCTTCCTTCAAGCTTGTTTCAGCACCAGAGTGGGGATCAGGAACTTAACAAGTAACTGCTAAGGAAGATAGGGGCTGGTGTCGAGATCTCTGATGAGGCAGAACAGAGGAATCCCTTCTTCCCTACTGCTCTTCTTCCCATCCTTCCATCTTTCCTTTCTATTTTTTAAAAATTATTACTTTATCTATGATCCAGCAATCATACTCCTGGGTATATACCCAGAAAAACCATAATTCCAAAAGATACACACACCCCAATGTTCATTGCAGCAGTATTTATAATAGCCAGGACATGGAAACAATGTAAATGTCCAGCAAGGATAAAGAAGATGTGGCATATATATATATAATGGAATATTATTCAGCCATAAGAAGGAATGAAATGGTGCCATTTGCAGAGACATGGATGAACCTAGTGACTGTTATACAGAATGAAGACGGAAACAGAAATAAAAGTATCAAATAATATCATTTGTATGTGGAATCTAGAAAAATGGTACTGCTGCTGCTAAGTCGCTTTAGTCGTGTCCGACTCTGTGCTACCCCATCCCTGGCAGCCCACCAGGCTCCCCCATCCCTGGGATTCTCCAAGCAAGAACACTAGAGTGGGTGGCCATTTCCTTCTCCAAAGCATGAAAGTGAAAGTGAAATGAAGTCGCTCTATTGTGTCCAACTCTTAGCGACCCCATGGAATGCAGCCTACCAGGCTCCTCCGTCCATGGGATTTTCCAGGCAAGAGTACTGGAGTGAGTTGCCATTGCCTTCTTCGAGAAAAATGGTACAGATGAACCTATTTGCAAAGCAGAAATAGAGACTCAGGCATAGAGAACAAACGAATGGATTCCAAGGAGGGGAAAAGTGAGGGTGAGATGAATTGGGAGACTGGGATTGACATGTATATACTGCTGTGTATAAAGACAGCTAATGAGAACCTACTGTATAACACAGGAAACCCTATCTGGGGCTCTATAGTGACCTAAATGGGAAGGAAATCCAAAAGAGAAGGGATATATTTATACGTAGGGTTGATTCACTTTGCTGTGCAACAGAAAATAAAACAACATTGTAAAGCAACTTTATTCCAATAAAATTATTTTTTTAAAAATTATTACCTTATCACCACAGTCTTTTGCCTAGCCCGTTATAGCTTTGCTCCTACCCACCTTTTTTGTGCTATTATTGGCAATTTTTACAATTATATTTCTATATGCAATAGGACACATTTCATGGATATCATGTATTGTTTATACATATTTTGTTTATGAATGATCTATTTATATGTATAAATATAAAACGTGCCGTTGAGTCTAGAACACTTAGCATTTGGTTATTTTTTATTGATATTATCTCCATGATGTGACATTGCCGTCACGCCTTCCTGTGCTTCTCTAGTCATACTTCCTTCTGTGCTGTGAACATATATTTTTTTTTTAAGTTTTTTTTTTTTTTTTAGTTGGAAGCTAATTACTTCACAACATTTCAGTGGGTTTTGTCATACATTGACATGAATCAGCCATGGAGTTACATGTATTCCCCATCCCGATCCCCCCTCCCACCTCCCTCTCCACCCGACTCCTCTGGGTCCTCCCAGTGCACCAGGCCCGAGCACTTGACTCATGCATCCCACCTGGGCTGGTGATCTGTTTCACTATAGATAATATACATGCTGTTCTTTCGAAACATCCCACCCTCGCCTTCTCCCTCAGAGTCCAAAAGTCTGTTCTGTACTTCTGTGTCTCTTTTTCTGTTTTGCATATAGGGTTATTGTTACTATCTTTCTAAATTCCATATATATGTGTTAGTATGCTGTAATATTCTTTATCTTTCTGGCTTACTTCACTCTGTATAATGGACTCCAGTTTCATCCATCTCATTAGAACTGATTCAAATGAATTCTTTTTAACAGCTGAGTAATATTCCATGGTGTATATGTACAACAGCTTCCTTATCCATTCATCTGCTGATGGACATCTAGGCTGCTTCCATGTCCTGGCTATTATAAACAGTGCTGTGATGAACATTGGGGTGCACGTGTCTCTTTCAGATCTGGATTCCTCAGTGTGTATGCCCAGAAGTGGGATTGCTGGGTCATATGGCAGTTCTATTTCCAGTTTTTTAAGAAATCTCCACACTGTTTTCCATAGCAGCTGTACTAGTTTGCATTCCCACCAACAGCGTAAGAGGGTTCCCTTTTCTCCACACCCTCTCCAGCATTTATTGCTTGTAGACTTTTGGATAGCAGCCATCCTGACTGGCGTGTAATGGTACCTCATTGTGGTTTTGATTTGCATTTCTCTGATAATGAGTGATGTGGAGCATCTTTTCATGTGTTTGTTAGCCATATGTATGTCTTCTTTGGAGAAATGTCTGTTTCGTTCTTTCGCCCATTTTTTGATTGGTTCATTTATTTTTCTGGAATTGAGCTTCAGGAGTTGCTTGTATATTTTTGAGATTAATCCTTTGTCTGTTTCTTCATTTGCTATTATTTTCTCCCAATCTGAGGGCTGTCTTTTCACCTTACTTGCAAGATCCTCTATGACCCACCTCCCAGAAGATTGGAAATAAAAGCAAAAATAAACAAATGGGACCTAATGAAACTTAAAAGCTTTTGCACAACAAAGGAAACTGTGAACATATTTATAACGGCTGCTTTGACACCTTTTTTGTCAGCCCCAGCCTCAGGTCAGTGTCACAGGCTGTTTCTGTTGTCTGCTCCCCCACCCTGGTTATGAGTCACAATTTCCTGTTTCTTTTCAGGCCTCCACATTTTTTGTTGGAAACTAGGTATTTTAAATAATTCACTGTAACAACTCTAGGTACTGGTCACGTCCTCCCACTTTGGGGCTTGTGATTGTTACTTGCTTGTTTGTTTGTTGAGTGACTGGATCATTTATTTGAGAGAAGTCTGTCTTCCTCCATGGTGTGAAGCCTCTAATATTGCTGTTTGGGGAGACACAGCTCTGGGTGCCCCCACCAGCCTGGAGTGATAGTGGGGCTGGTTGGGCTCCCTTCTACGTTGTTCTTGAGACCACCAGCTGGAAAACTGGGTTGCTGTTGCTTTCCTTTCTTTCTTTCTTTTTTTTTTTTGATGTAGACCATTTAAAAAAAATTCTTCATTGAATTTGTTATAAAACTGTTTTCTGTTTTATGTTTTGGATTTTTGACCATGAAGCATGTGAGATCTTAGCTCTCTAGACAGGGTTAGAACCTGCAAGCCCTGTATTGGGAGGAGAAGTCTTAACCACTGGACCACCTTACTGCTTCTTATATGGTTTTCAATAATGCCACCAGGCATATGCGGGTTTCCCAGGTGGCTAGCGGTAAAGAACCTGCCTGCCAATGTAGGAGACCCTGGTTCCCTCCCTGGGTCGAGAAGATTCCCTGGAGGAGGGCATGGCAACTCACTCCAGTATTTTTGCTTGAAGAATCCCAGGATGAGATGGTTGGATGGCATCACTGAGTCATGGACATGAGCTTGAGCAAACTCTAGGAGATAGTGAAGGACAGGGATGCCTGGTGTGCTGCAGTCCATGGGGTTGCAAAGAGTTGGACACGACTGAGCGATTGAAGAACAACAATGACCAAGTATATATTCCTCTACAACCTAATCCAATCAAAATGTGGCTTCTTGGAAGGAAGTTTCCAGGGTCAGGGTTTGCTTTTTTTTCTGATCCCAGAGTGACTCCTCCCAGTTATCTTAATTCCATGTTCTCTTATGAAAGCTATCTACCTGCTACATGGGCTGTGAATCTCTTGCTGATTGCCTTGCACCAGAATGTCCCTTAGGAAGAAAACTGTCTGAAAGCTGAGATCTCTAGAGCATAGTTTGACAGAAGACTGTTTTTCAGGTCCTGTCTGACTTTTCAGGTCCCCATGAACTGCAGCACGCCAGGCTTCCCTGTCCCTCCCCATCTCCTGGAGTTTGCCAAAGTTCATATCCATTGCATCAGTGATGCCATCTAACCACCTCATCCTCTGTCACCCTCTTCTGCTCTTGCCTTCAACCTTTCCTAGTATCTGGGTCTTTTCCAGTGAGTCAGCTTGTCACATCAGGTGGCCAAAGTATTGGAGCTTCAGCTTTAGCATCACTCCTTCCAAAGAGTATTCAGGGTTGATTTCCTTTAATATTGACTGGTTTGATCTCCTTCCAGCCCAAGGGATTCTCAAGAGTCTTCTCCAGCACCACAGTTGGAAAGCACCAATTCTTCAGCATTCTGCCTTCTTTATGGTCCAGTTCTTAAAACCATATGTGACGGAAGACAATAAAATAAAAAAGATAGCTATGTCATCTGCATGAGAAGTGACCAGGAATTTGGAGTTGGAGTATAAACAGTGGGAGAGCAGAACAGAGAAGAGGAGGTCAGTCAACATGGAAACTCCAGGTAAAGACAACCAGGAAAAAATAAGCAGTACCAGAATAGCACAAGATTTCTAATATTTGTTTTTGCCATCTATGTGATGCTGCTGCAGAAGTCCTCCCGGATTCTTTGGGACTTCAGTCAAAGAGCGCTATGAACAGAGGGGGAAAGGCTCTTTTTCTGAAGATTATTGCCCTTTAGAGAAGACAGGAGCAGGCACACGCTGAGAAGATGACCTTCAGAACCTTCTAGAAGGTAACCTTCTTAGAGACAGAACTTTGAAAGGATTGTTTTCCCTTCTTCTCCCATCCCAAGAATCTCCCAAGAAATGGCAAAGGGAAAACAAGTTTACCCACTGCTTGCAGGAAAGAGACTCAGCCTATTCTATTTAAACCTCAAAGGACAGTGCGACCCCAGCTAAATTTAGGCCCCTCACTTATGACATAATACTCATGGCCACTTCAGGAGGTAGGTATACAGATAAGCAAACCGAGGCTTATGAAGGTGAGGTCATTTGCTCATTATCACATTACCAGCAAGAGAGAAGCCAGCATTCTGATCCGGGTCTGATTTTAAACCCCTGCTGTTGTTGGTTATGTTAATTCTTCTGATAACGTGGAACACTTGAGTGGCTGTCATTGCCTCTGAATAATGGACCAACTCCTCAGCTCTTAATCCGGAAACCACAAGCTTTTCTAATCTTAACGTTGTGACTCTTGAAAGTAGAAACTAGAGGAATTTCTCTGGGACTGTGGTTCTTGTGCTTGAATCATGCTTTTCTAGGAAACTGTGTTCATCTCCGTGGGCCAGGCTCACCTGACAGAGTCTTGGCAGAGAGGGGCGCTATCACCTTGACATACGTGGGGTGGGAGTGGAGGGTCCTCTTCCTGCCTTTGGGGAACATTTCCATGTTTTTGTTGCCCAACTCCTGTGCCACTGAGTTCTGTCTGTCTGCCAGGGCACCTGCCTGGGACCATTTGCTGAGCCTCTCTGATGCTGCCATCTGTCTTCCTGCTGAGATTTCCACTTCGCCCCGCCAACACATTCCCTTCATACTTGGTTCCGCTTGGCTGCCTGAATTCACATTGCCCTTTGATGGGTCTTCACTCCAGTTCTAGTCACACCCTAATTGATTGGTCTACTTTTTAGGTTCTGGCCATCCCCGTCCGCTCCCATAACTGAACAAGGAGCTGTGAAACTCTGGATGAGCAGCAAACGGGATCCATTCATGGGAGCGCTGGCAACGCTGGCCTGAATACAGTGAGGGGTGTGGAGGAAGGAAGATGAGAAATGATTTCTAGTGTTCTTAGTGCAAGTTGGGACCATAAAAGAAAGAAAAGTGCAAGACGAAGTCATGTCCAACTCTTCATGATTCCATGGACTGTATAGCCTGCCAGATTTCTCTGTCCATGGAATTCTCCAGGCAAGAATACTGGATTGAGTTCCCTTCTCCAGGGGATCTTCCCAGCCCAGGAATTGAACCCAGGTCTCCTGCATTGCGGGTGGATTCTTTACCAACCGAGATACCAGGGAAGCTTCAAGACAGAGAGTAAACTTAAATAGCATAAGTTTTTGGTTGTTACAGTCTCATTTTCATGCTCCATCTAAGGAAGGTTAGTTAAATTAACATATTGATTAATTAAATTAAAATATTGGTCAGCCTTGCAGCCCAAGCTGGCTGCTGCTACATTTGAAGCCACTTTCTCTGAAGGGAGAACCAACTCATCGTCACACTGGCAGACTTACAAGGTTCCTCTCTATGACCCAGTGCTAAGGTGGCAGAGACTTATAAAACACCATCAATATAAAACTCATAATAGAAAACACAGAATTTAATTCCTAGTAGTCATTCTGGAATGAGTTTTCTAAAACAAACATATTACATCCTAAGTCTTTTTTTCCCCAGCTTTAGTGAGTAATGTTCCTGATAAAGCTAAGAAATATATTGATAGTAAAAACTCTTTTAATTTATTAAAACTACCTATATGAGTTATGTATGGATGACTTATGTCTCTGGCATGATATCTTTTCCTTTATTACAATGAATAGCAATCATTTGAGACTACTTTCTAAGAAAGAATACAAACGATACAAAGATAGTAAAACAAAATGGCAATTGTTAGTTCTTGGCAATGAAAAAAAAGGAGTATCATCATTGAAATAAAGCAGGAATGCACTTTTCCCCCCTTATTCATCAGTCAATCATTCACACATTCATACCATGAAATATGAAATGAAAATTTACTACATCTCTAATTTGCCACACATGGTTATGGCTAATACACATGCACACAAATAATAACATAAAAATAGAAAGTCTAAGTTTCGATGATAAAGCTTTCATAAAGGCTGAATTATAATCACAAAATCACAATTGTTTTTGTTACATAAAATAGTTTATATGTGAAAGCTGAGGACATTCAAGAGTTTGGATTAGCTAACTGAAAATAATTTTAAAACTTAAATATTTGTATCTGGTGTAAATAAGTAAATGTTTTATGAATATACTGTTGGAGGAAACTAAATGTTTTAAAAACAGTAAGTGAATTGAAGGGGTAGCAGATGAAGACAGATATCTAGTATTCATGATAAATATTTGTTTATCTTTCTTCTAGTTGTTGTATTGTGGATGTGACAAGAAACTGATGTCATAAGATAATGGAATGATTCCTTAGGAATCTTTCTAAGAAAAATAGTGCTTGGTGGCTGTTTGTAAATGGAACCTACATTCTTTCCTTTTCTTTATAGCTTGTTTTAAAGAACTGTCAATTAAGATTTTTTACAAAGGGAAAGAATTCTTAAGTTCTGTAAGTCTGACCTTCTGAAGAGAAAGTAGGTTAATAATGGTTACAAGTTCTTTGAGACTCAAAATTATGTTAGAACTTTTGGTATCTCCTGACACAATTCTGAGTTTGTACTAACAATTAAATAAATATTTATTGAATAAGATTGGATTATTTGTACCGATGTCAGCTGGTGAAATGAGTCCAAATCTCTGAACTGTGTACAGAGGATGGGGTTTGGATAAACTTTAAGAGGAAATTCTTCTAGAAATTTATACCAGGGTAATAATTTGGACCATTCTTTATCCAGTCATATGGTTTACAAAGGTAAATGTGGATACAGGATAGAAACTGATGGCATGGGATGGAAATGATGTGATCTGAGTTTTCTTAGGGTTCCTTGCTGTTGCCAGGATGTTCCTGCTTTAGGAACTAAGCGTCTTTGCTGAGTAGGACCACAGAAATTTTTGGCTGAAAGCTGGGATTTCAGCAGTGAACAGGAGAAAAAAATGGCAGCACTCATTTTTTTCTCCTCCTTGCAGTTCAAAAATCTGATTATTTTCAATTATCTACCCTCTTGCGTTTGACCATGTGCTTCAGAGAGTTGCCCCAGGCAGAGGAAAGACATCTAGATTTCTTTAAACAAGTCAAGACCCATATTCTCACCAATAATCTGTGCATGCATCAATATGTGACAGGGTTCTAGTTAATGAATCATAAGGAATAACTTGTTGTAAAACTTCTGTGAGAGAGCTCCTTGATCATAAGGGAGAGCCATAGGTGGGAATAGTTTATGCCCTCTGTAAAAGTGATACCTGTATATAATGCCTGGATTTGCACAGTTATCTTGTGAGTATGAGAAGTTGAAGCCCAAGGATATTAGCGAACACACTGTGTATATCAGAAGAGTTAGGTGGTGAAACAGTTGATTCCTTGATGTCATTGCTAATGTGATGGATGGCTATTTTTGGACTTGTGTGAAATAATATATTTATGTATATCCTTATTGTTGTGGTATTTTGGATTGAATATTTTAGTTTGCATAGGATTGCCAGAATTAGAAAATAAAGATTCAGGATGCACAGTTAAATTTGAATTTCAAAAAAAAAATTTTGAATTTCAGATAGGCAATGAATAATTTTTTAGTATGTGTATGTCCAATGTTACATTTGGCCCATGTAATATTTGGGACATCTTTACGCCAAAATTTTTTTTATTGTTGATCTGAAATGCAAATCCTGCATTTTATTTGTCAAGCTTGTAGTTGAGTGGTCTACTTAATTCAGTGCTGAAAGGCTATTCTCAGGTCTTACTGAGTATACTCTTTCAGAAGTAAACAGTGAAAGTAGATTCTCCAGTCCTAGTTTGAGTATACATATTTGAAACAGCTTCATATGCTCAAGAACTAATAAAATGTCTAGAATATTTTTCTTCTTGTGGATCATCAGTGAATTTCCACCCAGATTTGAAATAGTATTGTAATGCAGGGTAACACTGGGAAGAATCAGACCCATCTTAGAATCTCACTTTCTTTTCTTACTGCCTGTATGGCCCTGGAGAAATCGGCTCTCAGAGTCTCAGTATCCAACTGTGTCATTATGAGGCGTTAATAAGATAGTTTATGAGAAGCACTTATGTCAAGCATGTGTGTGTGTGCGCGCGCACATTCATGTGCACGCTCAGTTGTGTCTGACTCTTTGTGACCCCATGGACTGTGGCCCACCAGGCTTCCCTGTCCATGGAATTTTCCAGGTAAGAATACTGGAGTGGGTTTCCATTTTCTGCTCCAGGGGATCTTCCTGACACAGGGATCAAACTTGCATCTCTTGTGTCTCCCACACTGGCAGGCAGATCCTTTACCTTTGAGCCACCTGGGAGCCCGTCAGGCACATAATACTTCTCAAAACATATTAGGTCTCTTTCCTGTATTAATTGTGAAGAACCATCCAAGGAACACTGTGAGGGTTTTATACCAAGAAGCATTAGAAACTCACTCACCCTACCAAAATACCTATGCAGTTCCTTCCCTCTGCACAACCTGAGTAGAAAAAGTATAATAAGATATGGGCAAATGAGTTGCCTTGTGGAGTGAAGAACTTGTATTACCTTATTGCTTAGCTAGCTGAGTTTTGCTTCAGTTCTAGAAGCAACATAAGAGGTAACCAAGATGGTAGAATAGAAGAACATGTGCTCATTTTCTCCTGTGAGAACTCCAAAATTGCAACTCGCTGCTGAACAACCACCAATAGGAGAATGTTGGATCCCACCAAATAATGGAAATCCACACCCAAGGGTACAGAAGAAGTCCCAGCAATATGGTAGGAGGGGCGAAATCGCGTTTAGAATCAAATCCCATTCCTGCCAGAGATGCTTGGAGGGCTCAAACAGAACATTGTGTACACCAGGACCCACGGAGCATGTGGCAAAAACCCTCTTGGAAGAGGTTACCCCCACCAGAGAGCTGCCAAGCAGACGACCCACAAACTGCAGAACAATTATACCAAAGAAATTCTTGCACTGTTAAGAAAATTCTAGGACTCAAGATCACTGCACCTGGTCCCATCATTTCATGGCAAATAGATGGGAAAACAATGGAAACAGTGACAGATTTTATTTTCTTGGGCTCCAAAATTACTGCAGATGGTGACTGCAGCCATGAAATTAAAAGACACTTGCTCCTTAGAAGAAAAGCTATGACAAACCTAGATAGCATATTAAAAAGCAGAGCCATTACTTTGCCGGCAAAGGTTCATCTAGTCAAAGCTATGGTTTTTCCAGTAGTCATGGATGGATGTGAGAGTTGGGCCATAAAGAAAGTTGAGCGCTGAAGAATTGATGGTTTTTAACTGTGTTGTTGGAGAAGATTCTTGAGAGTCCCTTGGACTGCAAGGAGATCAAACCAGTCAATCCTAAAGGAAATCAGTCCTGAATATTCATTGGAAGAACTGATTCTGAAGCTCCAATACTTTGGTCACCTAATGCAAAGAACTGACTCATTGGAAAAGACCCCGATGCTGGGAAAGACTGAAGGCAGGAGGAGAAGGAGATGACGGAGGATGAGATGGTTGGATGGCATCACCAGTTCTATGGACATGAGTTCAAGCAAGCTCCGGTAGTTGATGATGGACAGGGAAGCCTGGTATGCTGCAGTCCATGGTGTCGCAAAAGTGTTGACACTACTGAGCAACTAAACTGAACTGAACTGAACTAGGAGTAACACACATATGATTGCTTGTAAATAGGGACTGCTATTGCTTTCTAAACTGAAGAGTTTTGCCTTTTCTCAAAGGATAGTAAGTGAAACAGTTAGTCACTCATTTGTGTCTGACTCTTTGTGACCCCATAGACTGTGGCCCACCAGCTTCCTCTGTCCATAGAGTTCTCCAGGCAAGAATACTGGAGAGGGTGGCCCTTTCCTTCTCTAGGGGATCAAACTTGCGTCTCCTGCATTACAGGAGAGTTCTTTACCATCTCAGCTACCGGGGGAAGTGCAGGGACCCATCTTATCCTCAGTCTCTTAAGCATATGGCACAGTAAGTGCCATATGTACCTTCACTCACAGGTACTTAGTGAAGAGTACACACCTATAGAACTGGGTTCCTACTTCACAGGTGGGCAAGGAACAGATCATACCACTTTCTTCACATGTTATTCTATGTTCAAACCATCATGCCCTTTGGGGATTTTTCACTTCTACCCTTGTAGCTATTCTCACAGTGAAAAATGTAGAGCTGACATGATGACAGCTGTGATGTCAAGTCTTACTGTGCTTCTATGATCCCAGAGAAGAGAATCCGTGGAGTGGGAGGGACTAGCAGCTGCCCTCCAGGAGTTGAAGGGCTGTCAGATGCGAGAAGGATTGCTTCTGCTGTGGATTCCAAAAGGCAGAATGAGAGTTGAGGGGTACCAATTATAGGCAGATATGGTCAGACTTAAGCTATTGGAACTAACCAATTCTGCAATGCCTCAAATGTGGTGAGGGCTCCTCTGCTGAGATGTTGATCCACATACTTGTGTAAACCATTCTTCAGGAATATTAGAACAGGAATTGCAGCTCTCCCTTCTTCTTAATTTATAGAAATAATCCCAGGTATCAATTCATGGTTAGGGATTTGATCCAGCTGAACTTGAAGAAACTCCTTTGCTAGTTTTTAGGCATCTGTAGAGTGTCAGCTTCAGGGGTTTTCAAACTTTGCTACATATTAGAATTACCTTGCAAACTTTGAAAAATCAGGATGACCAGGCCACATCTGCAGAGATTCCAAATTAACTGGTGTGGGTTACAGTCTGAGTATTCAGGTTCATCCAAAAGTACCTCAGTGGTTCTAATACATAGTGATTTTAAGAATCACTGAGCTACTTAGGGAGTATTTTTCTGGATTTTAGCTTGGAATCTGATTTCAATAGAGGTGTAACTTTTAAAGTTTCTCGTGGTTCTATATTCTTCATTTTCTAAAAGCAGGTGGGGGTGAGGGTGGGATATGTACTTCCAAATCATCTTCTCCTAAAATTTTATCATTCTTGAGCCCTTATAGGTTTAAGAATTTTTAAAAAAAGATTTTATTTATTGTATTTTTTTGGTTGTGGTGGGTCTTTGTTTCTGCACGTAGAAAGTGAAGTTGCTCAGTCGTGTCCGACTCTTTGCGACCCCATGGACTGAAGCCTACCAGGCTCCTCCTTCCATGGGATTTTCCAGGCAAGAGTACTGGAGTGGGTTGCCATCTCCTTCTCCAGGGGATCTTCCCAACCCAGGGATCAGATCGAAGCCAGGTCCCCTGCATTGTAGGCAGACGCTTTGACCATCTGAGCCACCTTTCTCTAGTTGAGGAAAAGGGGGGCTACTCTCTAGCTCTGGTTTGTGGGCTCCAGACAGCAGCCTCAGTAACTGTAGCACTTAGGCTTAGTTGCTCTGGGGCATGTGGGATCTTAGATCCAAAACCAGGGATCGAACCTCTGTCCCCTGCATTGGCAGGCAGATTCTTAACCACTGGACCACCAGGGAAGCCCAGATTGATAAATTTAAAGGATACTTTCCTGCTTTCTAGAAAGAGAAGAATATCTCTGTTCAGGGACCTGGGAATGACTGGCACTCTTGCTATCATTTTTAATGGCAGTCAGAGAGTCCCCTCATGAGGGGGATATTTCTGTCACTCAGAGGAATGTGTGGCATCAACAGCATTCAGATAGTCGGTGGTTCCAAGCCCTCTGCTTGGAACTTGTATACACCCCAATTTGAGCAGTAACTGAGGATCAAAGAGGGTTGCTTTGCTCCGCTCTGTGATTCTAGAAGATACTTTGTTGCCAGACTTAGCCTCATCTGATGGGTGACTGGACATTTTCTTGGTGTTTGGCCTGTATGGCTGTCTTGGTGCTCTTTGGAGCTTGCTTCCTTACACACAGCTTAGCCACCTGCTTGCCAAGACTTTTCCTCCCATAACCCAGGACACTCAAATTCTCCTTAGGTCTTAATTTTACTTCTATCCAAATGACAGTGTGTGCCTCTTCATTACCCTGGTCATGTAGCAATTGATGCTAGACAGGCAATGATGGAAGTAAGACTCCATTTACTCCCTGTCTAATCCGGAGAAAATTTAAGGAGGACTCCTGTTATTAGGTTTCCTCAAAGATACTGTTTATATTTTTAGGTAATTCATATTTGTTAGTGAAACTTCATTTGCCACACAATGTGCACAGAAGTCATCAGAAATGTGAGCTACCACGAGGCATAAAACATCACAATTAGATGGCATTTTACCTGGGAAATTTCTTAACTTTCAAAGGAGAAGGCACATTTGGAAGTAGTACAGTTTCCCCTAGGAAGATTTCCTAAATTTCTAGTTAAAAAAAAATTCAAAACCCATCACTACGGTACACAATTCAAGATAAACCACCCAGTTAAAACTCAATCCTATTGCGAGAAACCTTTGGAAAATTTGGACTTGTGAAAGAGTTAGAGGCATTCTTCCTATTCTGGGGGTCAGACCTCCACATGCTACCCTGGGGTGTAAGTAAATGCGCTGAGTGCATTATGCAAGTGGGAAAGAACTGGGTTTTTTGTGTTTTTTTTTTTTTAAACTCAGGGAGGGCAACAAAGCAATAAGAAGGAGCAGAGGGCACCACCTCAGTGACAAATCACAGGAGGTGGCTCTCGAAAGGTTGTGAAAACTGGTTTCTCATTGCAGGAACTAGGCTGGGCCACTCCTTCACCCCCCTTCTCAAACACAAATATTTTCATATAATAAAAGCCTGTTTCCCTATGGCTATAACCCAGCCTCCCCTCCTCCGACACCACCATTTTAAAGGGGTCTGCTGCGCGGACGTTTCCGAAGCGCCTAGGCTTTAGCCTTCTCCGGCCCGCAGCAAGGTGAGGCGTGCCTTCGGTGGGCTCGCGGCTCGCTCGGGGACAAGCAGCAGCCCCCAGGCTCGCGGCCCGCGGCCGGCGGCCCGAGCATGCGCCGAGAGTGCGTGCAGCTGGCCCCGGCCGCCGCCGCTGCCTCGTCCGGACTTGGCGTGGACTTGGGAGGGACAGCGGCGCTGGGAGGTGGCTTAGCAGAGACTTTCCAGCAACTGCTGCCCAGGACTTTTTCTTTTTTTCCTTTTTCCCAGGAGGCGGCGACGGCGGCGGGGGGGCGGGAGGAGAGGGAGAGAAGGAAGCGTCTCCAGCTTGAGCCAATGCAGCCCTGCGGCTGTCCGGGAGGAGCGCCCCTGCCCCGATGAGCCCCCGCCGCGCTTCCCTGACGGTGCCCCGGCGGGATCGGGGCGCGGAGCCCAGCGCGGACGGTGAGTGGCCGCGCGTCTCTCGTCCTTCCTGCCCGCTGTCCCGCCAGCCCGCCGGTTCTGTGTGCTAAACTTCTTAGAGGCTGGCTCCGGGGCTCCCCGCCGCCCGCGCTTCCCCGCGCGCCCTGCCGGGGGCGCGCGCCGGGGTGGCGGGGCCGCTGACCGCGCGGGGCTTTGTGCTCCTCGGGCGGCTGGGAGCGCGGGGTCGCGGCCGGGACCCGGCTCGCGGCCGGGGGAGGGGGGGACATGAATGACTAAGCCGGCGTCTGCACAGCTGCACCGGCCCGAATTCCCCTGCGCCCCTCCCCGCCCCCCGCCCCCGGCTAATCCATCATTCCGGGGCCGAAACATCATTTCTCACATTCTCCCAGAGAAACCCTAGTCGCCGGGCGGAATCCCAGCTCAGCGCTGCGCCCCCTCCAGTGGCCCGCGTTCACACCGGAGCTGCGGGATGCGGAAGGGGCTGCGGAGGTGGGGGGCGCAGGAACTGCCCCAGTGAGAGGGACACTCGCACCTTCGGTGTGGCGGGCGGCATCTGTGACATCTCCGGGGGGTGGTGTGCTTTCAACCTTCGGGACCGCTCGGAGCAGAGCTGTCCCGGAGGAGCGGCGTGGATTGAGGGAGGTTTTAAAGAGCGTCTCATCAGAATGCAGAGGACACCGCCGCGTGTCTCCTGAGAACGCAAATCTACTGCGCGCATTCATTCATCTGGGGAGAAGATCTTTTCTCTTCCCAGCAGGTGTTATCTGAAGCCGCTTTGGAACTTTGGGAAGTTTAGGTTACTATTGTCACTTTAACAAGTGATTTGCGATGAAGCGATGTCTAGAATGAAATAGGCTTCGGACCAGACCCTGGACCGGGCTGAGGGCCGACCGAGGAGAGATGGGCGGGGGGTGGGAAGCGCGGTGGTCAGGAGTCTCCTGTTCTCCCCCGCCCTCTGCAGATCGCTGCTGTTTTGTCCGTGGGGGTAGGATGTGTTGAAAGGATGGGGCTTCTCTCTCTTGGGGCTCACGATGGCCAGAGAAGATTCTGTGAAGTGCTTGCGCTGCCTGCTCTACGCGCTCAATCTGCTCTTCTGGGTAAGTCAAGCAGCCCACTTGCACCAACAGGTGGGCACGGCTGGAGTCGGTTTCCTGCAGCCACCACATAAAGCGCCAAAGGGCATGGCTAAGCATTAATTAATTACATGCGATCACACCCTGTATTTTTCGCAGAAGTGTATTTTGACCTTTAAATGCCTTTGATCTAGCTCAAGTTCCATTTGTAATTAGAAAAAAGAAATCCACCCCTGGATACTAGTGGCAGTAAAATTAGACTTGAAGTTAATCTAGGGATATAAATAAATGCACGTGCTTGTGCTTGTAGATAAGAAAATTTTGACATACTACTTAGGGAACTGCTTGTTTTCAGGAATTTCAGATAACCGTGCAAGCCATAAATTGTTTCCTTACGTCATCCTATAAAATTTGGTTGGGGCAAGAAGTCTTACTATTTTTTTCTGTTGTAGGAATTCATACCCAGATATCCTATTAAGAGACTGCCCAGAGTTTTCTAGGAGATTCCTTATAGTCTGAAAAGGTGGTTTTCATGTAACTATTTCTAAGTTGGCAAAGTTTTAAGGAATTTTGTGTATGCTTTTGGAAAATCCCATAACCATTTAAGGAAATAAAATACATAAAATTTAACAAGCTCATGGAAATCTTTATGCCTTGTGAGTTAGTGACTTTTTATGCTTTGCAGCCAGGCATAAATGTTCATTAAGTGTTATTAATAATCACATTGTTATTTACAAAACTTATGAGGAAACTATAAAAATTAAAAGTGTTGCTTTCAGAAGCTGTCATGCTTAAGCAGATACTTTTTTTTTTTTGCCAAATTTGTATTCTATTAATAATTTATATTTGGAATGTTCTGTTAGAATTTTTAATGAGTAATGTATTTATTTGGCTGACCGGCTGGCCTTGAACAGCTTTTTTGCATTCAGTTACGACATATGGTCTCTAGAGGATGACATTTTGGTTGAACTTATGGATGGTTCCATTTTAAGGTGACAAATTAAGCATTAATTCTGCAAGTAATCAGAAAGATATCAAAACAGGCAACATTTTTTTCTCAGCATGAAAATTAAAGCATATTTGCCACTTGGAAATGTAAAATACCTAACTGATTTTTTTGCAGTTTTTAATTCTAAAAATGTACCTATTTAAATGTGTCATTAAATTATCTGCTTACCTATAAAGTATTAAGATCTCTAACACGGTGTCTCTAAAATGTGTAATAATGGTTACTCCTGTTTACTGGTTTTTCACTTTTCTACTTCATGGTTTTTAATTACAGAATCATCACATTTTTATAACTAAAAGGGAATTTAAAGATGATCTGGTTGAACTTCCTTACTTTGGGTATGAGAAAATTAAATGTAGGTTAGTGACTTGCCAAAGGTCAAATAGCCCATTGGTGACAGTGCCAGGAGCAGAACTTGGCTTTCTTGCCCCTAGACAGGGCCTTTACTTGGATGATTACTGTGTTTGAACCTTGGAGTTACTAGGCCGTTTTTTATTTGACAAAGAATAATTTTTTTGGAAATTTTCTCAATTTGTATCATGTGTATGTGTTGGGGAGATTCAAATCATTTAACAAAAATATTGCCCTTCTGAGTAATGAAACTTAAAACACCTATTCCTTAAACTCCTCCACAGCTCTTTGTGTCCCCAAAGAATGTAGAATGTTATTTCTTTGTTGTTATCTGGCACTTCAACACTCTCACTTTCCATGTGCTTGTTCTGATTTATTGAAATTGCTTCACCCTTTCTCTAGCCCTTCTCTTCTCCAAATATCTTCTCTCTGTCACCAAAATAATATGTGTTAACTGCCTAGTGTGCATCCCTCTGTATTTTTCTTTTATTTCTTGAGAAAATATCTTTTCTGTTACCTGTCCACATATACCCATTCAGGTACATTCATCCACACATTTTTGCTATTTTTTATTAGGCTGTTTTTCTCATTTGGCTAGAGTTGCAGGAGTGGGATTGCTATGTGAGAGGCTATGTAATGATGACAACTAAATAGCTGATATTTATGTAGTTCTTACAATGGTTGCCAGGCACATTTAGTGTCTCAGTTTCCTAGTCGGTGAAATAGAAATGGTAGTTCCTATATTTTAGAGTTGTTGGAAGGATTAGAGTTGATATACGTAAAGTGCTTTGGACGGTGCTACTTAATAAGAGCCATGGATGTAGTAGCAGAAGCAGTAATAACTGTAGTGCCTGCAGTTGTTGCTACTATTGCATAGTGATGCTCAGTAATAGTCTACTGTAACGAGTAGATTACCAGTTGAGTCAAAGGAGTCATTGTATTAGTAATAGTCGTTGTAGTATAATAGTTAACTGTTACTGTTATGATTACTATTACTACTATTGCTACCACTCCTCCATTCCTGTGATCTAGTATTCCTGTCCTGGGAATCCATCTCCTAGAAATAAAAGCACCAATATACTCCGTTATAGGTACACAACTATTTGCTGCCATCTTGTTGGTATTACGACACCTTTTGACTTCCACCAATCTGAAAAGTTTAAAATGTTATTCACTGTTACATTATTTCCCTCCCCCCCACTAGCAGTAAGCTTGAGCATCACTTTGTATAAACAAATCATTTTATATAAACAGATTTTTGTATGTTTTCAGTAGAATTTTTCTCTTGAATTATATGTATATATATATAGTTCTTGTGTTCTCTTAAAGCACCTGCCTTTCTTATCTTGGTTAAGGTTTCTTCTTCCATATGAACTTTAAGATTGTTTTGTATAATTAAAAATATCTGTTGGGAGTTTTGTTGGAGCTGTATGAAACATATACACTAACTTTGGGAACATTGATGTTATTCTTTCAATGGTAAAGCAATGTTTGCAGATCCTATATTTCTTTATTGAATGAGAAGCAGTTTTCTTTCTTGTGCCAGGCACATTCCTGGACATCCTGAGACGAATTTCTCATCTAATTCTCATAATAGCCATGAAAAATGGGAGTGGAGGGAGTAGTAAAGAGATGTTATTCAGAGAAGTTCATTCACTTGTTAGTAAGTTAGCAGAACAGATTCAAAGTCTTTTTTTTAAATTTTCCTCTAAGCGCAGCAGAAGTTTTACTGTTGGGATTGGTGGTGAATTTATTTGCAGCAGAGAAGTAAACATCTTCAGTAGGAAGGGATTAACTGTCCACCTGCTCATTCCAAGTCCTCCACAGCAGTGCTTCTCAAACCTCCACATGCCTACAAATCACCTGGGCATCTTATTAAAATGCAGATTCTGATTTGGTACCTCTGGGGTTGGGTCTGAGAGCCTGCAATCCTGAAAGCCCCTCTGTGATGCTATTGCCTCTGGTCTGAGTGCTGAACTTGGAGGAGCAAGGCTTTAATCTTTGCTAGTTCTTTTGGAATTAGAAGCAGAACAAACCAGTGTGGCATGAACTTGAGTTTAACATGAGGATAGAGAGAATGCGTGTTCTGGTGTCGGTTTTGTGGGATTGAGACAACTGCTCTTGTTACCTTTGGGATCAAAAGCTGTATCCTTTTACTTTTGGCCTAGCATTTCTTGTTATTTCAGTCACCAAGTTGCGCCCGGCTCTTTGCGACCCTGTGGACTATAGCCCACGAGGCTCCTCTGTCCATGGGCTCTCCCAGGCAAGAATACTGGAGTGGGTTGACATTTCCTTCTCCAGAGGATCTTCCCGACTCAGGCATCAAACCCGTGTTTCCTGCGTTGGCAGGCAGATTCTTTACTGCTGAGCTACCAGGGAAGCATTAAACATAGACTAGCATTTAATGTAGACTTTTCTGCTATTCACTTCTGCTATACTGATATCTTCTCCCCTTCTCTACCAAACAAAAATTTTAAGGAAAGAAAAATAAATTTTATTTGGAAAAACACCGAGGACCTATACAATTTTGGTTATGTGTTCTGGGAGTTGGATATCAAGCTGATTCTTTTCAGTAAAATTATATCTTTCATATTTAATTTTTAAGCGGGAGGTTTAGATAGACTTCGGAGAAGGCAATGGCACCCCACTCCAGTATTCTTGCCTGGAAAATCCCATGGACGGAGGAGCCTGGTAGGCTGTAGTCCATGGGGTCGCTAAGAGTTGGGCTTGACTGAGCGACTTCACTCTCACTTTTCACTTTCATGCATTGGAGAAGGAAATGGCAACCCACTCCAGTGTTCCTGCCTGGAGAATCCCAGGGATGGGGGAGCCTGGTGGGCTGCCATCTATGGGGTCGCACAGAATCGGACATGACTGAAGTGGCTTAGCAGTAGCAGCAGCATAGATAGACTCATCTAAGAGGAAACGATTCACAGAGTATTCAGGATCACAATTGCACCACATTCATTCATTGCTGTGTATTCGGTCACCTTGATTTGCCATCTGTTGAGTTACTGTTTTACTTAAAGAAGCATGAGACTGGTTCAGCTGTATTGGGGTTGGCAGAAAGATCTGGACCTCTGAGGTTTGTTATGAGTTTTGTGGGTTTGTAACGGGGAAGGGCACACGAGACAGAGGGAACGTGAACAAACTGCCTGAAGAGCTCTTTTGAGACCATGATTCACGTTCTGGCCACGATGGAGCAAGGAAAGTGGTTATTTTTACCTCAGATGTATCACACTTTTCCTTTCTAAATGACATATTATTTCATAAAT
Organism: Muntiacus reevesi; assembly: GCF_963930625.1. Taxonomy (NCBI): domain Eukaryota; kingdom Metazoa; phylum Chordata; class Mammalia; order Artiodactyla; family Cervidae; genus Muntiacus; species Muntiacus reevesi. The sequence goes on along the minus strand of NC_089254.1, from coordinate 80,832,383 downwards.
GAAAGCTTTCCTCCACCTTAAAGACAACTTCTGTGGCTTTATCGTATGAGTGTTTGCCATTCTTAGATGATAATTTTCTACTATTGGAAATATGAATGCATATGTTCTTTTTGGAAATTCCTGAAATTGGTGAACACAACATTCCTCACATGTGTTTGTTTATTATTTTCTATAAGTATAATATCCCATCTGTAGTTTTAAAGTCTCTTTTCTCACCAGCAGATAGGAGCCATTGTTACTATTACCAAAGATAGTAGCAAGAGAGAGGATCTACTCTCGGTGAAATATGAAAAAAAGTTTATAAAAGAAAGCCTAAAAAGTAGACAGGAGATCTGGTTCACACTTTTGGGATCCATACAAGCTAGATGAAAAAAACAAAAGGCTCTAGGTTTGGTTTCTTTTTCTCCAGCTCTCTCTAGTGAATCTTAGGTGTTTGACCCATGAAGACCCTAAAGAGGTTCTTGGCAAGTGGGTGTTTGCATCCACACAGCATTTATATAGTCATGTGAAAATACTACTTTTAAAATTGATGCCATCCTCCCCACCCAGCTTTATACTATGAAAGGCATTCCAGTTTACTTTAACTCTTCCTAAGGAATAGTGGGGAGCCCTCCAAGAAATGTCAGTGCTTTTTAAAAATAAACATTAAATAAACTTTAGTCTCAGGGGCAAAGCTAATACAATTTTTTTTTTAATGCAGTTGGCTCAGCTGAGCAAAGACAGGCCACTGCATGCTTCTTAAGGAAGTGTTTCAAGGAGAAGGGCGTGGAGGTTTCTTTGGGGCACAGTCTTGCTGCCAACTGGACTCGTAGGCCCCTCACTCATCATCTCCACTCAGAACAGTCACAGTCATGGCTCCAAAGAAACCATGGTGTAGAAACAGGCCATTCCCCCTTCTTTGGCCTGCAGTGTCTATAGGGTAACCGGATCATTTATTGTGGAAATCAGGCCAAGTTTGATAGTTAAGTTAAAGGGATCGTCTCTCTTGATAATGATGCCAGACCAGGATAACAGGGGTTCAAAGCAGAGCCATCCTGGTCAGAGCAGGATGTATGGTCACCTGTCTGCAGGGCAACATGATCTATAGAAACTTTTAGTCAGCACAGTTCCAAGATGCTATTGATTTATTCAGGCCTAATTAGCAGATGTTCATGCTTAAATGATACCCACAAGTAATCTCCGGAACTCGTTTTAGCCATCATTTACAATGCCTGCTCTTTCACTGCATTTACCAACGGTCCTATCTGTTTGCCCTTTTCTGCTGCTGCCCACAGTGCTAGAAGGGAACTGATTAAAAGGCAGAGGGGAGCAGGCCTGGAAACATGAAATGGGCGTGTTCCTGGGACGTCCTTGCCTTGGGCTACCAGCTTCCAAATTATCAAAAATTGACTTACCTTTGCATTTTAATAAGTAACAGTTAGAGTCTTTTTATTTTTTAAGAAAAAAGGGAATTTTAAGAGCAGCTAGTTCAATTTCTTCGTTTTCAGCATGAGCGAACAGAGTTTCTAAAAGATTGAATGACTTGTCCAAGTTCTCTGTAGAGACAGAAATGTAACTAAGTTCCCAGTCTCTGTTCCCCATTCTACTCCCTGCTAACAGATTTGACATAAAAAGAGAAGTTAGGTAGGTGGCTTTAGACATGTGTCAGCCTTGAGCAGAAATGACTGGTGTTACTGTCACTTTATATGAGATTATATATTATGTGTGTCAGACAGCTGAAGGATGTAAATGGCTGTTTTTTTGACTGTGACCTTACTATTTGGTGGAAACTATTCATATACATTTCATAATACATTCTGATTTAGAAAACTTGATTTTCATTCTTTACATGATTAGATTCAAGCAAAGCCAGAATGTTTCAGCAACATAGCACATTTCATTTTCATAAATATTTGTTGAGAGCTCATATTTTCTAAATGTTTTTGCAAGAAAGAAGGTGGCAAAGGACCTGCCAAGTAGTACATTAAATATATTTCTTTAGAGTAATATTTGGGAGGACTTTCCTGGCGGTCCAATGGTTAAGACTTTGCCTTCAGTATACAGGGTGCAGGCTGGATCCCTGGTCAGGGAGCTAAGTTCCCACATGCATTGTGGCCAAAAAAACCAAAACAGAAAACAGAAACAATATGGTAAACAAATTCAATAAAGACTGTGAAAATGGTTCACATAAAAAAAAACTTAAAAAAGTAATATTTGTGTTATTTTCTAGATATTCCTTGAACTACAGTTAATAATTTTCTATATTGGAGAAGATGTAAGGAGCTATGAACCTTGCTACATGTGATAACTACAATGCACTAATAATTTAGTCATCATGAATGACAGTTGAAGAATTATTATCAGTTGGAAAATTAGTGGACAATAGCATTATTAGTAAGGAGTCCTAAATTACTTGCATAATTTGTCCTTCTGGATTTAATAGCATCAGGATTAGATATTGAGGTGACCTAATCATTTTGGCTTCCCTGGTGGCTCAGAGGTTAAAGCGTCTGCCTACAATGCGGGAGACCCGAGTTTGATCCCTGGGTCGGGAAGATCCTCTGGAGAAGGAAATGGCAACCCCCTCCAGTATTCTTGCTTGGAGAATCTCATGGACGGAGGAGCCTGGTAGGCTACCAGTCCACGGGGTCTCAGAGAGTCGGAAACGACTGAGCGACTTCACTTCACTTCACTTCAATCTCATTTTAGCTTGGTTTCTTGTTATAGTATGTACTGTATTCATTGTTACCATTATTATTTTCTCAACCCTGGTGAGTAAAATCGTTCCGAGAATTGACCTGTTCTCGTAGACTTAATGTGGCTGGAAATAATGTCATAATAAAAAGCAGCTTCTTTTCAGAATTGCTTGTTTGCTATGAGATCAAGCTTGTGTTGGTATTATTTATTTTGCCTGATAACTCTATGCACAATTGTGACACTTGGATAACTACAGTGAAAAAAAGCTGTTGGACCAAGTAGAATACAGTGTTTGTAGTTTAAAGGACTTTTGAGAACGCTTAAGCCAGCTTCTGATCTGATATATAAATCTTTGATCATGTAATGTGGCAAGCGTCTCTCTACTGGAAAACTTCCAGTGATAGAAAGCTCGGTTCTACTTAAAACATCTTCTGAATTTGCTGAGCTTCTCCATTTAGTTAGCTTATCTGATAAGTTGAAATCATCATCTTTTAATTATGTTCTCATTCATTCATCTAACATGTAGCAGGTCTCACTACTGGGCCTAGTATGCTATTGTGAGAGGGAGCTAGAGGCAGTGGTCTGTGACCTCTAGTGGATGAGATGGGTGGGTAAGGCAACAATAGATCAGTGCTCTGAAGTCTAGACAAGAACACTGACTCTGGGTAGGGAGGGAGCTGGGAGAAAAGCTTCATATTTGAGCTGGTCTTTAAGGATACGGTTGCTCTGCTCCTGAGATGGACAGGCTGGGGCAGAATTGCATTTCAGGCAGAGGGAACTGTAGGGCCAAAGATAGGTTCAGGAGGTCTGCAGCGGTACATGTCAGAGAAGCAGAAGCTGGACTTTGGTCATCCGAGGACAGAATGTGTGTAGGAAGGAGCTGGCAGGAAAGAAGTTGAAGAAAGAGGTCAAAGAGTAACTGGAGAGGGCCCTGTGTGTCTGCTGCAGAATTTAAACTTATTCTCTAGGAGAGAGCTGAAGGAAGTAGAAGTGAGAGATGGCAAGGAGCCATAAGGGACAGCTATTAGAGCTTTGTAAGCAGAAGAACTTGGTTTGTGTTTTATAAAGCTAACTGAAGGGTGAATTTGAGGTGAGATCCGTGAACTGGAGAGTCCTATTATAAGATGATTATAATTGCCTGGCAAGAGGTTGAGGGCCTGGACTAGCCGGAAGTGGCAGGAAAGGGGGAGGAATTCACCAGACGTGTTGCAGGAATAATCTGTAGGACTTGAAAGTAATGAGATGTAGACTGAGGAAGAGGGAGAGGTTCAGGCTGCCTGCCAAGGTGCCAGTGAATGTGATTGAAGCGTTGATTATACCAATTACTGAGAAAGGAAGAATGGTGGGAGGGGTATACAGGTTTCCAGAAGAATGAAGATGAGTTCAGTTTTAGAGATGTCAGAACCAAGAATGGCTGTGGAAGTTCAGTAGATGGTTCTATTGCAAGGCTGCCTTTTCCCTCCATTTGTTAGACCTTCACATAGCGGAAGATTCCATTTTTGAACTGATTTAGGAACTGTCTCCTAAACTGAGAAAGATTAAGAGAAAGCCCTGAGGTCAAAAGTGACTTGAGATAATAATAGGTAGTATGTAAAAGAATCCTGCTCTTTTTTCATCCCTGGAATCCTCTGTGAAGGTGGACTTGCTATTATAATGTTTTATATGGGAGGAAACTGAAGCTTAGGAAAGGTTAAGTGACACACCCAAAGTCATACAGATGGAAAGAAGCAGAACTGAACTCAAATTCAAACCAAGGCTTTTGGATTCAATGGCATCTCGTGGTCATTGTCATCAAGACCACTTGACTTACAAACAGTGACCTCTAGGACCCGTGATCTAGCCCCTGTCTGGCTTTTCATGCCTGCCCTGCGCTGGTTTCCCTTCCTTGAACATATCCTGCCGCCTTCCACTCTGGGACTTTTGCTGTTCTTTCTGAGTGGAATGTTCTTTTCAACCTCCCTTTCCCTAATGAACTTGATAATTATCCTTTAGATCTTAGCTGTCTGGAGAAGGCCCTTTGACCCCATGGACTAGGTCAGTCACCCTAAAATGAGTTCCTACAGTAACTCTTATTATTCCTTCCTCGTACTTAATTACAGTTTACAGTTACACGTTTATGTCTCTGATGAGTTGGCTAACATGTGACCTCTTCACTTAGTATAAAATTTCAACATAGATTTGAGAGGGTGCCTGTTATTGCCAATCAGTATATCTCCAGTTCATTGCACAGTCCCTGACAGAGAGCAGCTGACCAATATATATTTTTTGAAAGAAAGAATCACTTCAGAACCATGCTTTTAACCATTCTACCATTTAGAAATGTTTTTGAATATGCTGTTTTTAGAAAAAACTTTTTTGTTATGAATGGAAATACTGTTTATATAATGACAACCACTGATACTATATCATACAAAATGAAGAATCTGATTATTTATTGCTACCTGTCTTGAAAGTGAGTGTTAGTTGCTCAGTCATGTCCTACTCTTCGTGACCCCATGGACTGTGGCCTCTGTCCATGGAATTCTCCAGGCAAGAATACTAGAGTGGGTAGCCATTCCCTTCTCCAGGGGAATTTCCTGACCAGGGATCAACCCCAGGTCTCTCACATTGCAGGCAGATTCTTTACTCTCTGAGCCACAAGCCCCAATACCTGTCTTAGAGCTATGATAATTGAAAATTGGCTCAACAGCCTGTGAGAAATTAAAACTTGGAAAAATCAACATCAGTTATTATTCTGAAGAATGGTAGAAGAGAGGATTATTGATAACTGCCAAAGAATTAGGGTAAATAAATAAAATAGCACAATGGTAGAATTTCCTGATCTCCTTAAACATATAAGTTATTTGAACACCCACATATAGCCAAGTAGAGGAAGACCATTTAGCCTCAGATTTAATCAAATGGTCTACGGTCCCCTGCTAGCTCTGTGTGTTGTAATAGGTTCTGTGATTATTGAGGACTGGTAAGGCCAACAGATCAGAAGATAACTGTCATTGAAAATGGCTCCTCTGGTAGCTCAGCTGGTAAAGAATCCACCTACAATGCTGGAGACCCTGGTTTGATTCCTGGGTTGGGAAGATCCACTGGAGAAGGAAATGGCAACCCACTCCAGTACTCTTGCCTGGAAAATCCCATGGATGGAGGAGCCTAGTAGGCTATAGTTCACAGGGTCACAAAGAGTCAGACATGACTAAGCGACTTCACTTCACTTCACTTCACTTCACCCACTCCAGTATTCTGGCCTGGAGAATTTCATGGACAGTGGAGCCTGGCAGGCTACAGTCCATGAGGTTGCAAAGAGTCAGAAATGACTGAGAGACTTTCACTTCACTTCACTTCAAGGTCAACAGATCAGAAGATAACTGTCATTGAAAACGTCGTGTGTTATACTTGAAGATCCCAAGTGACAGAGTATAGTTCTCATCATGGTGGGTCAAGAGGGGAAGCACGAGGTCCATCACGAGGCAGGGAGAGAAGGGCACTGGGCAAATACTTTTACTGGGGCTTCTTCAGGAAGAACTGGCAAGGCAGGGTAAGTAGGTTTCGGATTGGCTAATTTGAATACCTTCAGCAGCCTCTCTCCCTAGTTGCCTGGCCATGGACCTTGCGGTGATTTGGGCAGGTGTAGAGTGGCCTGGGATGAAAAAGCTTGATGAAAGAGTGGTTGGGAGTGTGGGCTCTGGTTTGGTTGGTTTGTATTTAAAAATGAGAACTATGTCCCTTGGAGAAGGACTCCTCCTAAGGGCAGGTAGAAGGTGGCCAAGGCAAGGTGACTCAGGCATATTATCGGTTTGTTCAGACCAAGATGTGTCCAGCATGAGCATGTAGAACAGATGTTAAAGCATCAAGTTTACAGAAGCTAGAAGCACGGTTAATACACTGTGACAGAGCCCCTGGGGAACTTTTATTAGGTTTACAATCTGTTCTTCACTCCCAACAGGAATGAGGATGGTAACGTGTGTGTGCTCACAAATGTGCCTGTGTGTGCTGACTCAGTCATGTCCCACTCATTTCGACAGCCTGGACTGTAGCCTGCCAGGCTCCTCCAGACAAGCATACTTGAGTGGGTTGCCATTTCCTACTCCAGGGGATCTTCCCAATGCAGGGCTTGAACTTGGGTCTCTTGTGTCTCTTGCATTGGCACGTGGATTCTTTACCACTGAGCTACCTGGGAAACCCATAGAAAGTATTTTTTAGGATGGTAATAACTGGCCTAATTCTCCTCTGAGCTATGGTCTAGGAGTTCTTAACCTGTGTTAGGCCATTGAGCCCTGAACCTTCATTCAGCAAAGAATGTTGTTCGGATGCTCAGACTGAGCCTGACCACGACAGACAGACAGACAGATGATCCTCGTGCTACTCCCTGCTCCCCACCCCCTTTGAAAAAGAAGCCCTCCACGCTACTTAAGCTCCTCTGCTGTTTGTGGAACATAATGCTTCTTTCTAAGTTTGGAAGGTAGTTAGTGACTAACTGAAGCTTCAGAGATGAAGGCCTGGATTTGAATCCAGCTCTACCATTCAGAATCTGCAAGACCTTGAACAGGTTTCCATGTCACCTTTTACACTGTTATTATCTAGAAGCTCCACAGAGGCTGAGATCTTGCTGCTTTCAGGCATTTTTGGGGTCTGGGACTCTAATACAGAGAATACAAGGCAGATGGTTGGTGTTGAGTAAACGAAGTAGTTCCCCTTTCCCTCGGTTTCATTTTCTGTCGTTTCAGTCAGACACGGTCAACCGTGGTCCTAAAATATTAGCTGGAAAATTCTAGAAATCAACAATTCACAAGTTTTATGTGGTTCTGAGGAGCAGGATGAAAACTCCCACTGTCAGGCCTAGGATGCGGCTCATCCCTTTGTCCACTGTAGCCGTGCTGTAGATGCTACTCACCCATTAGTACATACAGGATTTGAGACACTCTGTGGTTTCAGGCATCCACTGGGTTTCTTAGAAGATATCCTCTTTGGATAAGGGGGGATCTACTGTATTTTCAGCTAGATGAAGGCTCCATAAGGTTACTAGTTGATTTTCCAGGCAGGTGACCATGTTTCACTGTACAAGAGGTCAGAGGTGTTGTGCTTACCTGGGACCATGTTTTATAGCCACTCTTTGAGTCAGTAAAGATTCATTCCTGTCTTGTATGTTCATTATTTCAGCATTTAAAGAAAACTTCTAACCTAATGGTAGTTAATGTTCATTAAGATGCCAGAAACTATTAAAAATCAAATTAAGCTTAAATTCACTGTATTGCACTTAAGATAAGGCACATTTGCGAAAAATTTCTGAAAGACCTTTAGAACTTAGGCTTAACCTTCAGCTTTTAGAAAAACCTCCCAGGAAGACTCATTTTGAACATATTCTAGATAGTAGCTGTTTAATTTTGTTTTTTTAATTATGGACAATTTAAAACACACAGAAGTAGAGAGCACAGTATAATTAATCCCCAGTTACCCACACAACCGCCTCTTCCCACTTAACTCCCATGCATCATGATTACTTATTAAACCATTCAGCGTGTATCTCTAAAAGGTAAAGATTCTTTAAAAAAAGTAATACCATTGTCATATCTACAATAATAAATAACAATTTCCTAATATTTTCAAATACCCAGTCATGTTAAAATATCCCCCATCATCTCATAAATGGTTCTTTGTGGTTGGTTCATTTAAATCAGGATCCAAACCAGGTCAACGTAGCCTTGGACAACCTCTTTTAAGTTAAAACAGTTTCACCTTCCATCTTTTTATTCCACTTGCCGGCTTTTTTTTTTTTTTTGGAGTATAATTGCTTTACAATATTGTATTAGTTTCTGCTGTACAAGAAAGTGAATCAGCTGTAAGTATATATGTATCCCCTCCCTCCTGAGCCTCCGTTCCACACCCCAGCATCCCAGCCCTCTAGGTCATCACAGAGACCCGAGCTGAGCTCCGGATGCTATATAGCAACTTCCCATTAGCTATCTGCTTTACACATGGTGGTGTACTTATGTCAAACCTGATCTCCCAATTCATCCTGCCCTCCCCTTCCCTTATGTCCACGTGTCCATTCTCTACTTCTATGTCTCTATTCCTGCCCTGGAACTAGGTTCAACTGTACTGTTTTTTATATACATGTATTCATATATGATATTTATTTTTCTCTTTCTGACTTATTTCACTCTGTATGACAGACTCAAGGTCTGTCCACATCTCTTCAAAGGACCCAACTTTTTCAATTAAAGAAACTAGATCATTTGTTATGTAAAATTTCTTACATTTTTGATTTTGTCGATTGCATGCCCCTGGTGGCGATTAACAAGTTTAAATCTGTTCCCTGTGTTTCCTGTAAACTGATAGTTAGAGCTTGAGGCTTGATTAGATTCACGTTTGACTTTTTGGTAAAAATACCTCAAAAGTATCTTTGAGTACTTCTGATGGCATCACATTGGGAGATACTATCTCGGTTTTCTCTGTTTGTGATGTTAAGATTGATCAAAGCATCTGGTATTTTATGTCTCCATTCTAAAAGTCCCCATCAAGGCTGGTGGTCCAGCGGCTAAGACTAACACAGAGGGTTGGAGTTCCATATGTGGTCAGGGAACTAGATCCCACAAGCCACAACTAAAGATCTTGTGTGCCACAACTAAGACCTGGAGCAACCAATAAATAAATTCAATAAATATTTATTTTAAAGTCCCCATCAGTCCCCTTTCAATTAATGCAGTAACTCTCAGGCCTGTACTACCTATTAGAATGTCTGTGCAGCCTTTACACAGTTCTGATGTACAGGCTCCACTTCCAAGAATTGATTCAGGGTGGACTTGGGCTGAGCGAATTTTTTAAGTGTCCTGGGTGATTCTGATATACAGACAGAACTGAGAGTCACTGACCTGATAATTTTGGCAGTCATTGAGGATCTTTGCCAAGAGAGCCATTATTTCAGAGAAGATTGTCAAATAGTGATATTCTATCTTGCTTTCTGTACATATTAGCTGATATTCTTCTATAAAAACTTTCATTAAGTCTTTGGTTCTTTCTCTAGTTCGTCTGGGAAAAACTGAATAAACATTGGATTCTTATCAGTTTTCTGAATGATGAGTTGAATATCTAATATCCTCCAAAGCTGGTTAGTGAGTTTTGTTTAAATATTTCTGTGAATTCATAGATTTTTAGTATATTGGATGTTTTTACCATTGCAGTTATTATTATGTATTATTTTGATGGCCAAATTGTTTAACTTTAGCCAGTGGAAGTCCTTTGAAGTTAGTGCTTGTGACTTTTTGGACATCAGTATTATTTTATTGCTTCCTTGCTTTTACATATGACGTGTTTTAGGCTCATCTTGTACTTTGATAATTTAGTTGTTCTGTGCAATTCCTGTCCTTGACTTTCTAATAATTCAGCTCTCTGTGTCCTATTTAGTGACATTCTATTTAGTGGCTATGATGTGATTACAAAAGAGAATGGCAGATATTTATAGTAAAAGTAAATTTCAACAGGTGGTAAATGGTCATTAGGAAAAATCATAATAATTATGTAAAGAAAATCCTCAATATTTTGTTATGAGTCCTGCAGAGCATGATGAATAAATGCTTGGTCACCAATTTGTAATTTTTTACCCGCAGTTAATGTCCATCAGCGTGTTGGCTGTGTCTGCTTGGATGAGGGACTACCTAAATAATGTTCTGACTTTAACTGCAGAAACAAGGTAGGTTTTATAATTAATGATTGAATTATTTCATCAGGGTTTCCTCAGACACTAGTTTCTAAGTAACTTTGCCCTCAGCTGTTTAGATGGTAGTGCTCACCCCCGATCATTTGGAAAGTTTTTCCTGCCCATGGTAACACTTGCATTTTCTAGAATTTTCATTAAGGTATACTGCTGTTTGTAGAGGACATCTCTAGTTATGGTAATACCACTTACCTGTCCTGGAAATGTTTGAACCATGCCATATTTGTTACAATGGACAACACAACTACTTTTCCTTAAGAAAATAATTGCCAACTTTTTCTTGCCTTCATATTCCTGAGCTAATGAAAACCAAACCCCACATGTCATTTTCTTACCCGATTTCAAGGATTGATCCCCTAACATCACAAATGGCAAACTACTTAATGTCTCTGAGCCTCATTTTCTTCATCTCTGAATGGGAATTATATACCTCTTTGAATTTTGTAAGGATTTCTGTAAAGTCCTTAACATGATGGAGCTTAGTAAGCACTCAGTCATGGTCGTTTTTTGTTATCTTAGTTATTATTCTTTCTGTTAAGGCTCTAGTTAATCATTTTTCATGGTTTTTGAGCAGAGAAGGCGTCTCCCTCCCCTCCTTATAATACAGACCAATTTCCCTTTCCATAGCAGTGTTTCACATCTTTGGAAAAGTGCACACTGCCTGCAGAGTCCCAGATCAGAGACAAGTAGAGAGTCTTCTCAGCTGGGAAATAGTGAAAAGTTTCATGTGGTTTCCTCATGAAAGTTAAGGCTTCAATGCTAATGTTAGATAGACTTTTAAAACTGGGAATCCCTATCTTATAATACATTTTAAATGAGCTGAGATAGGAAGTTTTTTTTTTTTTTTTTTTTTGTACCACTTGTATAAAAAACTAAATCAAACAAGATAAAAAAACAAACAAGCAAGTTGGTGATGGCAGAGTGCACGTCAGTTGTGTCTTGTGCTATGTCTTGGGTGCCTTTTTATTCTATTTATAATATAAAGACTTAATGAAAGTATCATAGAAGAATATCTGCTATGTATGCAGAAAGCAAGATGATATATTGCTATTTGACAGTCTTTTCTGTTCTTCTTTCAGGGTAGAGGAGGCTGTCATTTTGACTTACTTTCCTGTGGTTCATCCAGTCATGATCGCTGTTTGCTGTTTCCTAATCATCGTGGGGATGTTAGGATACTGTGGAACAGTGAAAAGAAATCTGTTACTTCTTGCCTGGGTATGGTGTTTACATCTCATCTTTGTTGTGGTTAAAGAGACCAACCACTGTTGTATTATTGGTTCATCAGTGCAGGGGATTATATGCCTAGGGAACTGTGATAACAGTTCCCTAATCTGTGGTCATTGTTCAACATCCTGTGAGAAGGGAAGTGTTCTTTCCATGAGAAATGATGTCAGTACAAGTGTTTGCTGTACTCAGAAGGTGAGGTGTAGAAATATGTTTAATTATTTCACTCAGGCCACGTGTTGACATTTTCATTTGAAAGTGAGTTTTTTCTAGTGTCAGGGACCTTATTACCACTCCAATAAACCTCTTGGGACTTGAACTGAGATGTCATCATGGAATTCTGTTTCTTTCTCTCCTTTCTTGTTGTAAACAAACCCACCACTTAAACCCATATGGAATTTAGGTGGTGAGGTAACAGAAACAAACCCACCACTTAAACCCATATGGAATTCAGGTGGTGAGGTAACAGAAAGAAAGGTATCATAATCCTAGTGCTACCTTTATATATGGCAACCCACTCCAGTTTTCTTGCCTGGCGAGACCCCATGGACTGGGGCCTGCTGGCTCCATTGACCCCAGTCCATGGGGTCACAAAGAGTCGGACACGAGTGACTAAGCACCAAGCACCTTTACATAGGTTAATGAAAAGAAGTGAGCCTCAGTTTCCATAATACCAGTTTTGTTTTTTTTTTAATTTGGGAAGAATTGGACTAAACTACTTCTTAAATTCCCTTTAGTACTTCATTTCTGTAATTCCAAAATCTATTGATTAGATTTTTAGCTTAGAAATGAGCAAACCCTCCTTTAATATTAAACATTTGAGCCAATTGAAAATACAGTTTACAAATAGATTTTTGAAGCTCATTGAATGTATAAAATATGTTAGTGACACCAGGTAGTTGAGACTACTAACATGTAATTGCGGACATTTCAGGCTCCTAAAAAAGCAATTTATTGAGTATATCCCTTTCTTTGCTGTAGTTCTCAATGGTATCTGTGCACTCATTTATTATAGGGAACTTAAAAAAAATTTTTTTTAATGGTGTGCTGATATCCTGGATACCTGAGCAGAAAAAAGCCCTGATTTGTAGCGTTTGAATATTTCTGTGCTGTAAATACTCCCAGCATGGTCAATTTCAGGTTACCAACACAGCGTCGCTGAATGCAGAGCTGGGGAGAGATGAGCACAAATTCTCATTCCGGAGCCAGCTTCTGCACACCAAGGCTCGCCTGGCTTCCATCCCAAGCCCATTAAAACAGAATCTTAGCGTGAAGCTAAACTAAAGCTTTGCATTTCACAGGAACAACCTGTGTTAATGTATTACTTGGCTTAATAGATGATGACTCTTCAGGTCGCGTGACTGGAAAACAGAAAATGCTGCAGAAAATAAACCACCCTCAGAGAAGGGGGACATGCCCATTTCCTCACTTCTGTCCACTTTGGTATATAATGATCTTGATTATATTTTATTTGTAATATGTCACTGTTCTTCTTTCAGGGGAAAGGAGGTGGAAGGGTTTGGAATCTTATGTTGCAATTTAAGAAATTTGGATAATAATTTAAACATAAACTAAAGGATTTACATTATAAAAAACATAGTTTAAAGGATGGATAAGGTATTGAAACTTAAAATTTTAGAATCCTTCTCTAAAACCACAATCTTACAATGATGTCCCATGTATACAGTCAATTTAGGTCTGGCTGCTATTAATATGATTCTTCCTTCTTCCAACTTGTATGATTCTGGATGATTCCTGGACTGTGGGATGGGGAGGGGTAGGATAACATATTTCATAGAATCTCAAAGACTTTTAGGAACATATTTTGAAAATCATTTATGCATTCCTTTAGGTTATTTGAATGCAAGTAAAACAATTTGTCAAATAAGGTAATTTGGGCTCTCCTTGGGGCAGGATGGATCATAGAGACTTGTGCATAGGAGCTAGTTTGTAATGCTGAAAGAACCTTATGATTCAAAGGTGGCATGGAGGGCTGAGGTTCTAAGGGCTAGTAATTTGTTGATTTATTCATTCTTCAAACACTTTGGACAATATAGGCACTACTAACCTTTGCCTTCAGACCAGGTTATACACAGTGGATAGACAGTTTCACTACTGCCTGAAGAGACCTCTAGTAAGATTTACTATGAGTACTGAGGCTAGAGAAGAGCTCCAAAGTCAATCCCAAGGGGTCAGCCCATTCTTCGGGAGGATGACTGGAATGGTTTGGTGATGCTGTAGCCCATCCCCGCCCCTTTTGCCTGGCTGTTCAGTCGCTCAGTCGTGTCTGACTCTTTGCAGCCCCACGGACTGCAACACGCCAGGCTTCCGTGCCCTTCGCTATCTTCTGGAGAAGAAGATAGTGTCCATTGACATGACTCTATCATGTCCATTGAGTCGATGATGCTACCCAACCATCTCACCACCTGTCGCCCCCATCTCCTCCTGTCCTCAGTCTTTCCCAGTATCAGGATCTTTTCCAATGAGTCGGCCCTTCTCACAGGTGGCCAAAGTATTGGAGCTTCAGCTTCAGCATCAGTTCTTCCAATGAATATTTAGGGTTGATTTCCTTTAGAATTGACAGGTTTGATCTCCTTGCTGCCCACAGGACTCTTCTCTAGCACCACAGTTCAAAAGTGGATGTACTCTTTTCCATAAAGCAGCCTTTGGTGCATCGCTGTTCCCCATGTCCATAGCTGCCGTCCGCTGTTGGTCATTTCTTCCCCTTGACTGTCTGTGGCAGTTTTTCCCCCATTCACACCAGGCTGCCTCTCTCCTCCTAGCAAGTTTCCTGTCTAGACCCAGCACAACCTAACCTTTGCTTGGAGAATGATCTGCAGTCTTAGGTCCCAGTTACCTGTCACTCATAACTAATCTGCTTCTCAGTTTTTTTCCCCCCTTTGGCTTTCTTTCCACAGCCTCTTTCTCTAAACAGTTGCCAAGTCCCATAAGGTTCTAGTTCTACAAGCTTCAGGTCCTGTGCCTTCTTTTCTGTTCTCATTTGGAATGCCCAGGATCAGGTTCTTCTGACTTCGTACTGAAACATTGCATAGCCCCCTAACTACACTTCCTGCCTCTGTTGTCTCTAACATACCCCAAGCCAGTGCTGCCAGGTTAATATAATGCTACAGTGATCACATTACTCCTGTTTTCCAAAACCTTGAAAGACTCTTGGTGGGGTAATGACGTGTTTAGAGACACCTTAATCTTGCATCAAGCTCTTCTGCAATCAAACCTTCATCTGTCACTTCTAGCTTTCTTACTTCATTATTTTCTGGTCAAACTGGATTTTCTGACCCGTGAACGAGCTTTTCTGGCTGTGTTCTTTCCTGCCTTTATTCTTGTTCTTCTCTTAGCTAGGGATTTCTTCTAATACTTCTGTTTCAGTACTAACAGCCTGTTACAGTTTGTCTGAAATAGTGCCTCCTGAAATTGTAATAATGATGAAGGTGATGATGATAATCAAAAGTAGTTAACCTTTCTCAGGTACTGACAAAATGTAAGGCTTACAGGCTGTAAGCCTATAAAGAGTTTTATATTAATTAAACAGTTTTGTCCTCTCCACGAGTCTAATGAGATGTAGTGTGCTTAGTCACTCAGTCATGTCTGACTCTTTTCGACCCCATGGACTGTAGCCCACCAGGCCCCTGTGTCCATGGGGATTCTTCAGGTAAGAACGCTGGAGTGGGTTGCCATGACCTCCTCCAGCGGGTCTTCCCAACCCAGGGATCGAACCCAGGTCTCCTGCACTGCAGATGGATTCTTTACCGTCTGAGCCTGAGATAGATACTATTATTATTTCCATATTGTAGGTGACGGAATGAGGCACTGCTTGGTTTAATAATTTGCCTAGTTTGCATAGCCAATAAATGGAGTATATGGTATTCAGACCATCATGGTCTAGTTCTAACAACATGTTTGTAACACCTTCACTACACTGTTTCACTCTGTGTGTGTGTGTTAGTCCCTCAGTTGTGTCAGATTCTTTTTGAACCCTTGAACTGTAGCCTGCCAGGCTTCTCTGTCCATGGGATTCTCCAGGCAGAAATACTGGAGTGGGTTGCCATTTCCTTCTCCAGGGATTTTACTCTTTAATTGCTGCCTTTTCCTAAATGCTTCAGTATCTTAGTTTAATATGGATTATGTATCTTACATTGCATAAAATTTTTTTCTATAATCTTTCATTGTAAACTCAACAATCATCTAAGATAGATAATTACAAATGAAGTTCAGAGAGGTTTATTAATATGTCCAAGGTCACTCAGCAGTAGCCGGTAAAGCTTTGATTCAGACCTCCATGTATCTGACTGCCAAGTCCATTCTCTATGGGTTTTTACCAGTGTCTCCAACAGACATGTTTCAACTTTTGAAGTTCAATGCTTTTCTTTTATTATAAATTCCCTTTTTCATAACCAGCCCAAATTATCAGACTACAAACAGCTTGATAATATGAACCATTCATCTTGCATATTGCTTTAATAATTTTTTTATGAACTCAAATAGTAACCAGAAAATTAGAACGGTGTGAGTAGAAGTGGTCAGCACATCAGATGAAGGATGGTGTCTGGAAGACAATGATGGGTGAGATTTTCAGGCAGGAATTTGGCTGTTAGGTTCAGACAACAGTGGCTTGTTAAAGTGGGGCAGCCCTCATGCAGGTTATGATGGGTTATTAGGTCTTTGGCAAATATTTGCAAGGCAGCTCTCATGGTTTCTTCCTTTGTGTCCTTTAGCTTTTTATACTAATTAAAAGAAAAATTTGGAAGGTTTCTTAATTGTAGTTGTAAATTTTAAGAAAGCCCAATGCATTCAATCCACCTTGTGCACTTCCTTGTATTCAAAATCATGCTTCACTTTTAAGACCTATAAACCAGCTTAGAGGAGGAAACATTTTTCTTTTTTTAAAGACAACTCGTATCTCTGAGAGCTGCCATATCTCTTGAATGATTACTAAAAAAAGAGCTGACAACTGGGTGATGGTGCTGCTTAAGCATAAGTCAAAGTCAAAATGCCATTATTCATCTGACTGGTCGAGAAAAAGTGAGGGAGGCTCAAAACCTAGCTTTACAACTCTCCTTCTCTCCTACCCGATTCCTACCCCCAATCCCCAAAGAAGCAACTGCAGGCTAAGAGGTCATCTGTAGGAAAACATTTATGGAGAATCATAATCAAGAATTTGACACTTCTATTGAATTATAGATGCAAATTGTTAAAACACCCTAATTTAAGTTTCCTGAGCATTAATTAAATTTGGATTTCAACTAGACAACAAATAATATTTTCATGTAAGTATTTCCCATGCAACACTTAAGATATACATCTACTAAAACATTATTTTCTTATCTGAAACTCAAATTTAAATGAGCACCTTGTATTTTTATTTCCTGAAGTTAGCAACCCTACTGTAACCAGATTTGTTCTTATAAATGTGAAACTGTCACAGAACAGAAACTTCGATGTATTTGTAGGAAGAGATTATGAGTAATTAAATCCTAATTATATTGGGAAGACAAGCCAAAATGACTAAGAAGATAAACTTGAATGTGCCATGACTTTCAAAGTAATTTCAGTAGCAGAACTTCCTTTCTCTTTAAAAAAGAAATCGAAGCTAAATGGAAATTGGTTTAAAGCTTTAGATGGGTACTTCCCAAGGCTTTTAGCTGTAGACTAAATGAAATTCATTTGTTATTGCAGTTCTACCTTGCTATTAACATAGGCATTAGGAAAACGGTGCCAGCTCAGGGGAAATGTAAACAGGTTGAACAGACGTGTTTACAATATCGACAGCAGCTGAATGTCACCATCAGGAGATCGTCATTTGTCAGAGTGCGATGTTAATATATACTCAACTGCCAGCAAATCACAACTTGTCAGGCCCTTGTCAGAAATTAAGTTGCGTGCATCTTACATGTGTAAAATCAGTACCTTATATATAAATGGAAAGGTTTTATTTATTTTTTTCACGCTTATTATTCCAGAGAATTTTCACATAGCTAGTGATTATGTGGAAGCACTTTTAAACTTTCTTAAAATATCCAGTGGTTGAACCAGATTTGAAATGATTCTCTTGATGGAAATCAAGTACATTTTTAATGGCCATGGAGAAATAAACCATCCTCAGTGTTCTGTTGTTTAAAATCATAATGCAAAACTGGAATATCTTTAAATTGGAGTTAATTTCCTACAGACTCAAAGTTCTTCTTTCAAGTAGTTACACAGTTAATAGTGATATAGCTACTGATAACCTATTAAGTTAAAATTAAGCTATTAAATTAAATATCTTTATTATCTGCTAATAGTTTTGGTTGATAGCCTAGCACCTTTATTTCTAAGTCAAGGTCCATCATATCATTGA
The DNA here is from genome assembly GCF_963930625.1 of Muntiacus reevesi. Taxonomy (NCBI): domain Eukaryota; kingdom Metazoa; phylum Chordata; class Mammalia; order Artiodactyla; family Cervidae; genus Muntiacus; species Muntiacus reevesi. The sequence goes on along the minus strand of NC_089254.1, from coordinate 80,814,420 downwards.
TTACATGTTCAGCATCTGTCCAGAGTTTCACCCTGTTTTCTCAGAAAATACTTATAGCAACTTTATATGGTTACATGTATTTTATAACTGAGGGGAAAGTAAGATGCCCACAGATACACAGCTGCTAGTTGCTTTCATCAGCATTTAGATACAAATTGCATTGAAAGTCTGTACATGTTTCACTCCACCACTCAATGACTAGAATACATTTAATTAATTGCTGGCAAAATTTCTGTAAGACTTAAATATGCTTCATCTATAATTCCAGTGTATTCAGTAGTCATTCAACTTTTAAAGGTATATAGTCTTTTGATGTCCTTATTACAAAAGGAATTCTAAAAACCCAACCTTAGTTCTCCCTTATCCTGTCCAAGAATCAGACCGCCTCTCTTTTCCTTTCTCGCCTTTTTTCTGCCCCTCTCTTTCCTTTTCCCCTCTGTAAATATATGTTGAGTACCCAGTCTGTGATAAACATGAGATACAGAGATGAAATGGGAGACTGCAAAGAAAATAAAAAAGCAAACTAGAGCATTAAAGTTATAAATAAATTAGTGTGGGAACCCTGGATAAGCAGCAGCTGGAGGTCTCCAGTAGATTTTGCAGGGGAGTCTTTGTTTGAGCTGGATGTTGAAAGTGTATAAGAGTTTTCTGGTGGAGGAGAGAAGTTACATGCAGAATGTGTGCAAAGGTACAGAACCGTGTACATGTGTTCCCCATCCTAAACCTCCTCCCACATCGCTCCCCATCCCATCCCTCAGGGTCAGCTGATTCATGCCAGTGTATGGCAAAAACCACTACAATATTGTAAAGTAATTAGCCTCCAATTAAATAAATAAATTAATTTAAAAAAGAAGAAAACAAACCACATTAAACAAGCATTTCTTATTTAAAAAAAAAAAAAAAAGAACCATAAAAGAACATGACAAATTTAGGCAAAACTTAGAAATTCTTGTGGCTGTGGTGTCAGTGAAAAGCGATTGAAGTAGTCCGCAGACCATGAAGATCTTTGTAGGAGAGTCTGATGTTTTCCCTTGGACTATGGTCAATGATGAAATGATAACATTTAGGAGTGGAGGCTTTGGGAAGGCTGGTTAGCGGTTTTACACAAGTAGGAGACCCGGATTCCATCCCTGGGTCAGGAAGATCCCCTGGAGAAGGAAATGGCAACCCACTCCAATGTTCTTGCCTGGGAAATCCCATGGACAGAGGAGCCTGGCAGGCTGCAGTCCATGGGATCACAAAAGAGTTGGACATGACTGATCGACTGAGCACATAGCCCTAGTCCTTGGAAGCATGGTGGGGTCTGGACCAAGACTTTGGGGACTGGATGGAAGACAGCTGAATTCAGCATACCTTGCTGAGATAGTATTTTTGCACATGATAGTAATGTTTGTATTCCTTGACATCAGGAAACAGGATATTATTCAGTATTTATGTGTTTCTCATCTAATAGAAACATACCCCATTCAATATAGGCATTTTAATTTGACACGTTAACTAGAATTCTTTTAAAGTTGTAGTTTTAAAATTTAGTTGTTAAACTCACAAAAATTTCAGTCAGAGGAAACCAAAGATGATGTAGACATTTCTGCATCCAGAGGCTGAGTTTGCACATCTTGGTTTCTTTGCTGGCCGGATTGCCTCTAATTACACCCCAGGAAAGCACATAAGCAAATGTATTTGAAAGGTGTTGTGATATTCCTGCCCTTAGTGGTGGGTCTTTGTGACAGGATCTGGAGTGTTCTTTGGACTTTTTGCTTACTTTAGGGTTTGAAGTAGGAATGGCTTAAGGTTTTGTATTTCTGACTTTGGTATAATTTAGGTATGCTCTGTCATAGTAAGCATTTTAAGCTTTGTTATATATTGTTTCTTCATATATACATTTGCGATAGCTTTGGCTAAATGTAAGCCATATAAATCTATCCCCATTGATTTGGTGAATGTCCCCAGTCTGTGTGGAGTTCAGTGACAGATATTTCTCTGGCCACACAGACTCTTGAAAGGGTGATTTCAGCAAATGCTACCTTGAGGCTAATTCAGCAACTGTGTGGAGTTTTTGCTTTCGTGTTTGCTATTGACTTCCTTTGGCCTAGGTGAAGCAGTAACTATTCATTTGAAATCATATCAGTGTCTAGAAGACTTAGGAAATAGAGTTAAATCAATAGTGAAGCAAATGACACAAAATATGAGAGAATTAAGAATTAATTGTTTAAACTATAATGAGGAAAATAAATTTTAGAAAGACTTTCTGGAAAAATGGAGTTTATTATTTACTTGTATGCAATATCTGAAGAATGTGAATTTTTCTTTTCTTTTCTTTCTTTTTTTTTTTCTTTTTGGCCATGCTGCGTGGCATGCTGGGGCTTAGCTTCCAGTAGGTGATGGTGGTTTAACGTCACTTAGTTTCATCTGACTCTTTTGTGACCCCATGGATTGTAGCCCGTCAGGCTCTTCTGTCCATGGGATTTCCAAGGCAAAAATACTGGAGTGGGTTGCCATTTCCTTCTTTAGGGAATCTTCCCAACCCAGGGATCGAACCTGCGTCTCCTGCATTGGCAGGCGAATACTTTACCGCTGAGCTACCAGGGAAGTCCCCTGACCATGTGTGGAACTCGTGCCCCCTGCAGTGGTAGCTTGGAGTCTTACCCACTGGGAATCACCAGGGAGGGGCCCATTTCCTCCTTTATTCGGATACAGGGTGATAACAGGCTCCGATGATGTGCTCAAATTAAGATGAATCTTCTCAGCGCACATGACAGAAGCGCTAATTTTAGTTTAAGTATATTAGCACTGCAGTTGTATCACTTAGTATTCCTCTTAAGCAATATATTTGAATTACTCAGAAATAAGCGATTATCCCTGAATTTTCTTTAGATTACCATATTATTTCAGTTTTTCATGCTGTTGTTCTGTCGCTAAGTCGTGTCCGCCTCTTTGCAAGCCCATGGACTGCAGCATGCCAGGCTTCCCTGTAAAACTTTATAATTTGGAAGCTATGCATTTCCTCAATATGGTCACAGCTGTGAAGACATTTTAGAAACATCTTTTAGAATATTGGAATTTTATTAGATTATATATCCAATGTCAGAATTGTTTCTAATTAAGTGAAAATATGAATCTGTTCAGTGACTCTTCTAGGAAACAAGCATTTAAAATATAAATTTTCAAGTTTCTGTGAAGAGGTTACACAGCTGAGTTGAAGACAGGGACTGATACTTTTAAGGAGACCCTGAGGAGTCTTCCTTTTGTAATTAAAATACTTTAATTCGTAAAGCTCTTTTTTGTGTTGTTAAAGTACTTAAAAAAAACATCTATAAGGAAGGATAGATATTCTCTTCTACTGGAAGTATTTAATAACGTGACAAGAGGAAGAGTTTGAGCTGAGATCTGAGGGGGGACACAGAATTCCAGTGAATCATGGGCAGAGGTGGGCGAAGGTTGATGGAAAGACCTTTGCTGGGGAAGCAAGGGACTTTGAGGAACTGAAAGGCTACTGGGGACAGTAATTGTGATAAGATTCAGAAGCCCATGGAGTGCTTGGCGAAGGGCATGTGTAGGTCATTGGGGAGATGTGTGCCAGGCATGCAGGGCTAAGACTTGGCTGTGTGACTTAAGCCAGGTTTTGGAGATGTCTTGAATATCCTGTGCATATACTCTGCAGTGTGAAGTTTTGGGAGCTGAAGAGTGATGTGATCTGCTCTATCTTTTGCCACATAACCCTGAAGCACTATCCCTTCTTACTTTCTTCTGGGCTCTTATCTCATTTACCCGGCAGAGGATCGCTACCCAATCCTGCCGCTCTGGCCTAAGCAGACTTCACATTTAGAGAAACTTTTTTAATGATAGAAGAGAGAATGGAAGATGTACTTTTCTTCTACCAATGTGCCTTTACTAATGAAGGAATAAAGGTTTTCAGGTGGGGCAGTCTAGCTAAGGTTTTAGAAATTTTTCACAGATGTACATCAGACATAAAAATTTTATTACTCTGGATGTTTTGAGTTCAGGTTTAATAGCAGAATTATAGTCATATCAAGCTAAAGTAGGCACCAGGAAACTGGGTGTGGGGCAGGGTGCCCTCAGGGAGACCAGCCAGACAAGGGCTCTTGTGGAATGGTCAGAACAGTAGTTCTTTGGAATGCTGCCACAGTTTCCCAGGCTCAGGGGAAAAAACGTTCCATAAACAGTTGACTAGTAGCAAAGGATTGTTATAGAACTGCTTAACTTGTTTGAGAACAAAATTTTTAAGTACGTTAGAAGCATTTATCTAATGATAATAGATATGGACCTTTCAAATTGTTATTAATCTGTCTATAAAAGCAGGTCTTCAAGGATCTCAACTTTTCCACATTCTTATAACTAAAATATTAGTTGTAACAAACATGCATTTAGAAAAATTCATCTGTAATTTGTGCGATTAAAGTGTGTCTTCCACCGATTAGATTCTATTACTGATGTTTGGGCACTTTGGTGACAATTTTGTAATTATATCATTATTCACATATGACTTTCTTTCCCTGAACTTTAAGCATGACTGTGGACAGGCTTGTGTTCTTACATTTTATTATTTTAAAAAAGAAAATACATATTTTTGGTTCAGAAAGAAAGTATTTTTACTCGAGTAGATTTGTAAAAAAAAATGTACAAAGATAAGTTAAAATGTATATCTTGTCTGAAAATAAAGGTAAAACAAAAGAATGTGATTTAGAATATAATTTCGCAAATATAGATCAATTCAAAAGTTATTATAGATAGTAAAATATAATTCTCTTTTTATCTAATAAGTCTCTTAAAATTTCCAATTTCCTAGCCTGCTGTAACTGATGTTGTCCTAAAGATGCCTTTGGTAATGACTGCTGCCCCTCTGGTGTTTGCAAGGAATCTGGCCACATTTGGGTCTGACTGAGAGGCACGATTTGGATCGGATCGAGCCTAGTGTCCTTTGACTGTGTTACTTAGGATACTCCCTCTGTACTTGCCTACCCAGGTTCTGGTGGTGGACACCCCTGTCTCACATTTTGAGGAATAGCCCAGTAATACATAGAGACAGCCTCTTCTAAGACCAGTAACACTCTGTAAATCTTTTGCAATGGGGCCGAGCTTGTAGACGTTAGCTGACCTGGCTTACAAAGCAACAGAAACTATATATGTGGTGACCCGTCTAGCATGACCAGTTAGTTGCTTTATTGTCTCACCCTTAATGGTTTACCTGTCACGATATACATCACTGACCCTGAAAACCCATAGCCCTTGGCCGAGTCCCTCTGATCCTGGCATAACACATTTCTCTGTCTCATAGTTGGAACTGCATGTGAAGCAAACACCTACTAATCTGAACTTCACTAGCATCTCTGATAGAGAAACTAGCTCAACAATTACCAGTGTCAGTAAGATGGAAAGGAGGGTAAATTAAGATACATTATTACAAAAGTTTTCTATATTTTTACTCAAATGTAAACATGAACAAAGGACCACAGCTTACCAATCACTTTCTTACTTTAGCTCGCTTTTCTGCATGGGCTCAAGAATGACAAGACCTGATGTATGGTTCTAGCTTTTTCTTAACTAGATTGAACTGAACTCATTTATGATTCTTTAAAGAACAGAAATTTAATGTTGCCTTTTCTTGGAAATTTTTGTAAAGACACATGAAGCGTGGTGAATAATTGGCCTTCAGAAAGTACCAAGCCTATGTTTGCTATGACATCGTTTCGAGACTTGGCTAAAACAAAGACTTTGTGTAGGGATGTGTTCTAAGCACAAGTGCTCTTGGACTGTTAGTAGTTTCATCCGGGTGGATTCTTAACAGAATGTCGGCCGTTCCATTATCTTGTACAAATATTTGGCAGTGGAATTCTCTTATTTACTAACTACAAGTAATATAATATTTTTAAACCTCCAATCACTGGGAAAGGAAAAATAAACAACTGACACAGAGATACTTAACGCTGAAAGTTTGCAGAGTTTAGCATTTGACAGGGTAGAGACTGGAGTTTATCATTTATCATTTAGTGAATTCAGGCTTTCATCAAACTTTTTGTTTATTAAAAGTGTTGGTTACGTAGTATGTAAGTAGGAGTCAAAAGGCACCGTGTTTTTAAAATATTCAAATGTCTGGTCAAGTATGTTATATTTTGAAATAGTTTTTATTTGCAGAGAGGTGAGTCTCAGGTTGTATTCATTTTCCAAGATAAGCAAATCTGACTTTGGTGGTTTTAAATTGTGTTGAATGTTACTTAAGAAGAAAACCTGAGTCTTTACTTATAAATTAAGAGACTAGCAGATTAAAGTAACTTTTACAATGTTTATAATTTTTACTTTTCGCTCAGTGAAATATATCCTCACTGAGGAGGTTCTGTGATATGTAGTTGATATCTGCTTGCTGGCACAGAAAAACTTACAAGAAAGACATACAGTTTTGCTTTAATGTAAAAATTCTTTTCCAGAAAAACAGTTTGGAGAATAACTACTTTGTCTATTTATGGTAGGGCTTCCAAGGTGGCATTAGTGATAAAGAATTGCCTGCCAGTGCTGGGGATGCAAGAGACACAGTTTCACTTCCTGGGTGGGGAAGATCCTCTGGAGTAGGAAATGGTATTCTTACTGATTAGGCTCCAGTATTCTTGACTGGGAAATTCTGTGGACACAAGAGCCTGTGGGCCACAGTCTATGGGGTTGCAAATAGTCAGACATGACTGAGTGCACACACACACACACATGCACACACTATTTGTGGTACATTGGATATAGGATTCTTTGATTCCTTTAGATAGTATATATCTCAGAGTCTGTCCATAAAACTGGATAAGATGAGGCCAAGTTTTATATTAATAGAACATATTTCTTATAAAAAGCCTCTTCGTAATTCAACGTATCTTCTCCTATATTTCTCAACTGCTTATAAAGTTTAATATCCTCAATAAATATTAGCACTCAATAAATTGATTGGCTTTGTTAAGGCACATTGCTTTCTTGTTTTCATTAGATTGATAGAAGTTAGAAATGAAAAAATTTAAATGAATCTGTTTTCTTCAAAGTAAAAAGTATTTGGAGTATTTTATATAAAAGCTTACTTTTGTATTATTTTCTTAGAAATTTTATTAAATCAATTAATAACAGTAAATAACTAATGTTTATTTCATTTATTAGTGTTTTTATGAAAGTTCAGTGAATGAACTGTTAAGCACTCATTGGCCATATGGCATTATATTTCATTATAAAAATTGCAAAATATGAAAAAGAACAATAATTAATTTTACTATTAATTTAAAAAAAGCTGATCTAACTGACTTAATGTAAGTTCAAAAACATGAAAAGAGGAGGTGGAATTTTTGATGTAACTTGTCCAGGAACTTGACATAGCAGTTAAGGCAGCATTTTGCTTTTAACTAGTCATTATTAGGTGGAGGGAAAAAGGAATATTTTTGCTGTCCTTAAAATTTTGATATTCTTGGTAGTCTTTTTTTTTTCCTACTGGAAAAGTTCAAAGATGAGAATAAGGTGTTTTAGTTCAGAGACAAGAAAGCTTTTGTAAATACCCATGTGAACATGTACTTGTATGCGTGTCTGTTCAGTAGTTGGGATCTATAGGTGATGGGTTGTAAGGTATTGTTAATATCACCATCAACATGCCTGATATAACATGTGCTATTTGCCAACCACTATTGTACGTGCTTTACATGTGTCAGCTCATTGAATTCTCTCAACTATACTATAGGTTTGCCATTGTTGTATCCTTTTTATATACGGGGACACAGAAACCCAGAAAAGTTAAGTGATGTGCCCAACTATTAAGGGGTCAAGTTGGTGTCTGAATTCAGGATGCTTGGCTGCAGTAACTGTGCTAGTAGCATTCTGTTGTCTCTCAGTGAATCTAGTTCCATTCTCTCTTTCAAAGATACAGCTAATCATATTTTTGCAATATTTATTGAAGAATAACATATAATGGACATACATCCTTGGCATAATAAACACACATACATTTGTATATATGCATATATATGTATAAGAATACTTGATTTTTATATGCTTTTATATACTTTAAATTATATATATTTACAGTACTTGATTATATGTACAAACATAGATGTTTCTTGAGCAAATAAACTAAATCCAAACCTCTCTCATGGAACAAAATTGCCCCTGACTTAGAGTTCTAAGCTTCAAAATGTTGTGACTAAAGTGAATTCTCCAAGTTAGAAAATAATCCAGCTCACATGGATTTAAATAGACTGAATGTGTGATTTTAATAAGCAGTATCACAGGAGAGATTCAAATTTCCAAATAGGGTCTAGTGAAAGAGACGTCTGGGAGGTTGTAAATCATATTTGTGTGCGTGCATGCTAAGTCATTTCAGTAGTGTCTGATTCTTTGCGACACTGTGGACCGTAGCCTGCCAGGCCCCTCTGTCCATGGAATTTCATAGGCAAGAATACTAGAGTGGGTTGCCATGTCCTCCTTCAAGGGATCTTCCCGACCCAGGGATGGAACCTGCATCTCTTATGTCTCCTGCATTGGAAGATGGGTTCTTTACCACTGGTACCACCTGGGAAGCCCAAATCACATTTAAATATACACCTTTTGTGTTTTGTATAGCATTCCTATTTTCAGTTAGTGAAGGTACATTTAGCAAAAGGTATTTCATCACCTGAGCACAAGTTTCTGTCATTCATTCCTTTTACTCCCAATAACCATGAAGTATAATTGAGCTACTTAAAATTTTCAGCCTTTTTTAATAACCTTTTCTGTACAAAACATATAAAATACTCCAGCTACCAGCCTTTTTATCTTGATTGCCAAGTTGTCAGGGGCAGGGCTATTGTTTAATTTTCTTTTTACTTTTATCAGAATGCTTCATACACAAAATGTAAATTTAATTCTAAAATGCTGCTTATGAAAAATAGTCCTCCACCTTTATCATTTTACACTCCAAAGAAAGAAGCAACCACTTTCAATTTTTGTTTTAGCAGATTCCCTTGAAATTTTCGTCCATGTCTTTACATCACATTTTAATGAAACTGTTCTCATTCTTCTAGCTTTAAGGTCTATCCACTGACATCTGTGGAATAGGAGAAACTGGAATCCTTTCCTGCCCCTCAGCAAACCCCATCCCCCACCACTCTTGCTTCCTGTCTCACCTCCACACAGATGTATCATTTTGGTTAGAACAGTGTTTGCATGGTCATGACTATGTAAATGTTATTTACAGTTGGGCAAGGTAAATTACTGGGTTTACCTTTTCTTTCTGGAATAATCCTTTGGATTTTGGGGGGGGGATTAATAACTTTCTTTGTTTTTCATGTATTAATATTTCTGTCCAAATTAACTCTAAACTTCCACTGGTGCATGTTTTCTCCTTGTATGGTAAAATATTTGGGGTATTCTATCGATGATTATTTTTAAAATAACCATCTCAGTGTGTCCTGGGCCCAGTCTAGACTGTCGAAGCTATTGCCGTCATGGGATATCCCTTGACCACCATTCGGAGATTTCCTCTGCCTCGCTTTTGTTTTACATCCCTTGTTTCCTGGAATCCAAGTCATTGTCCCACTCTGTTTAGTCTCTCATTTTAGGGAGCATACCTTCCAGTAGTTTCCTGAAAAAACATACATAGGAAATACATTTTTTAAAAAACTGCCTGCCTAAAAAGTGGCTTTATACACCCTTACGTGTTCATTAAAAAAAAAAAAATTTTTTTTTTTTTGTTGGAGTATAGTTGATTTATAATGCTGTGTTAGTTTCAGGTGCACAACAAAGTGTGATTCAGTTATGCATACACATATATTCATTCTTTTTTAGATCTTTTCTCATATTGGTTATCACAGAATATTGAGTAGAGTTCCCTGGGCAGTAGGTCCTTGTTGCTTGTCTGTCGTATATAGGAGTATGTGTGTATTAATCTCAAGCTCCTGATTTATCCTTCCTCCCCATGTTTTCCCTTTGGTAAACTGTAAGTCTGTTTTCGATATCTGTAAGTCTGTTTTTGTTTAGTAAATAAGTTCACTTGTATCATTTTTAAAAATTAGATTCCGGATATGAATGATAACATGTATGTCTTTCTCTGTCTGACTTACTTCACTTAGTACAATAATCTCCATGTCCATCCCTGTTGCTGCCCTTACATGTTAATTCTGACGGCTATAGAATTATAGGTTGGAAATAATTTTTCCCTCTGAATTTTGAAGACAGTCTTCTGCTGCCTCGAGCTTCCAGTATTTTATTGAGAAGTCCAATGCTATTTTGGTTTTGAACTTTTGTGGGAAAAGTATTTAAGTTTGAGCTATTCTGTTTCTAGTATTCTCCTTTATCCTCGACTCTACTTCATGTCCCCAGTTTTGAGATTCTGTTTTACTGTTTCCACAGAACAGCACCCCATCCCTTCACTTCTGTACTGGTAGGGGTGGGTAGTCACTCAGCTACATAGTAGAGAAGGGGACCAGAGGTCTCTGACTTCTTCCTAAACAGTTTTTCAACACATCATCCTCTTTTTAGCTCTACTTTCATCCACTTCCACAAGTGGATGCTCATACCAGGGCTGCCAGTACCTGAACATCTGGGGGGCTCTGTATATGAATCAGGTTATTCCCAGCTTTCTCCACTGCTGATTAAGCATTCAGCTTTGGGGGACTGTTGAGAAACTTGCTATTCATCTATTTGCTTTGTACCTTCCAAAATATACTTGCTATTGTCTTCTTTTCCTTTACCTCTGGGTTTAGGTCTTTTAAAAATATCCCTTTACTGTTGTTGTAGTGAAGTTTCAAGAGGGAAAAGGGATAAAGGCATGTACTTAACCTACTTTCTTTAGGGGGAAATTCTGGGGAGTGGGGGAAGTGTCAGGGAACCAGCTTATTTTTATAAATAAATATTTGTTTAAGAAAAGACCTCCTTGAGATTTTGCTCTCTTGTCTGTACACATATAATAAGATGAAATAATCTTTAATAAGGAAAATGAATCCCCTTTATTTCTCTTGGAGGATGTGTTTATTTACAAGTCATGAAGGGTTAAATAGGAAGGCAGGATTCCATGCCTTTACCTTCCTCCTCAAATACATCCAGGGGACAAAGGGACTAGTAAACTGTGCCATTCTTGCCCTTCTGTGGCCAACCTTTGTTTAAAATAACAGAAAAATTGATTTCAGTATTTTGAAAAAAGAAGTCAAGTTCCCCACCCTCCACACCCTTCCTTCTTTAGTTTCCTAATAAAGATGTTTTGTAAAATACCAGTTATATTCTCAGTGGACAGGGATTTTTGCTAAAGATTTCACCAAATAACTTGGGGGATTAGCTGTTCTCTAGTGGAAGTGGCTGGTTGTCTTTAGGATGAAATGAGCAGTTTTATTTGCTGTCATCCTCCAATCATAGTTACATCTATTAAAGAAATATTCATGGAGTATGTGTTCTGTGCCAGGCAGTGTGTTAAGTATATAAAACATAACGGTACTTCTTGTACTCCTGGAGTTTATTTTCTAATAGATACCAGGATATGGTTAATAACAGCTACCCTTTAAGTAATGATTCCTATGGGACAGTTCTTTACCTGGCCAAATCCTCAGTGCAGCCCTGCAAGGTAATTTTAATATTCTTATTTTCCAGATGAGGAAATTGAGGCTTAGTGGTTTGCCCAAGGTCATCCAACTGGTATGTAAACGAGCCAGAATCTGAAGCCAGGTCTATTTTATCTCAAAGCTCATGTTCTTACATTTGTATAGTTGAAAAAAGTCAATAAAGCAATTTCACCTACAGTGTTTTATCTAATCTTCTATTATCTAACCCAGTTGAGGATGCTCATTTTTTAACTGAAAGGTAGTTAGTCTCAGCTTGAGAGATTTAGTGAAAAAAAATCATTAATTAGTTGAGTAATTTTGAAGGTGTATCTTATTATCAGTTTGCTTTATTTGATGCAGTTTTTTCATGAACATACGTTTAGATATAAAACTTATTCATAGAACATAATTTTAGCTTACAGTAGAACTTAGCTGTTTTAAGAAAGTCATATCAAATCATTTTTAAAGCAAATAAAATAGTTTGTTAATGCAAATAATTGTATTCTAAGTCCCCTGTATAAATACACTCTCTCAGACTTTATTTATTTAAAATATTCAGTTGATAGACGCTCAGGAAAGATGAGGAGAGTTTGCATATGGTTCCTTTTCTTTAACTATGTAAATTGTTTAAAGGAGTACTGAACTATCATAGGATAATCCTCCAAAAAGACATGTAGTAAAACAGAGAGACAATATTTAGAATAGAAATGTGTAAGCAGAAGTCAAGGGGAGTCAAATGTTGACAAGAAACTCAGAGCTTAAATTAGCCAGAGAAATTCAAGGAAATCTGAAAAAAATTTTTTTTTTTTCAGTTAGTAAGCTGATCATTATTTGCACCGACATTTATTAAATACCTGCTGTGTGACAGGTGCTCCTTAGATACTGAGGATAAAATAATGTTTATGAACAAGATCCCTGCCAGCCAGAACTGATGATCTGGCAGGTTAGTGAGCACAGTGACTTGTGGGTGAGGCAACCAACTGGTTTAAAAGCTGAAGCCGCTGAGAGCTGATGTACAGGAGCTCTGCTACACAAGGGGGAGGAGAAACGTAAAATGATAAAGAACAAGAGATGAAATACTGGAAAACAATGATGAGGAAGAAACTGCAGCACACTGCAGGGAATTAATGGCAAATACAGGAGGAAAGGACAGGTCCATATGGGATTGTATTTCAAAAACTACTTCAGAATAGCATTTGTATAATGCTTTACAAACTCAAAATTTTAAATTTTCCAAACCACTTTCCCGTGTGTCAACTCAGATCATAACAGTGAAGAAGACTTTCTTTCTATCTTCATCAGACAGATGAGCAGACTGAACTCAGGGCAGTTTAATGATTTTCCAGAGATCAGAGTGTTTCAGAGCTGAGTTTGAACTGCTATCGGCTGACTCCAAATTCAGAGCTTTCCCACTGTTCTAGGACAGCATTTGTGGAGGAAGAGGGGAAGAGTTGCTCTGCAAATGCGAATGTGTGGTTAGTCGCATAGTCGTGTCCAGCTCTTTGTGACACCATGGACTGTAGTTCTCCAGGCTCCTCTGTCCATGGGGATTTTCCAGGCAAAAATAATGGAGTCGATTGCCATGCCCTTCTCCAGGGGATCCTCTCGACCCAGGGATTGAACCCAGATGTCCCACATCACAGGCAGATTCTTTACTGTCTGAGCCACCAAGGAAGCAAGTGTGATTGGTACAGGTCATCTCAGCACACCATGTGTGTAGGAAAGAGTAAGAGCTTGAGAGACACATGCTGACATCATTAGGAGAGATCCAGTAATGCTTCAATGATGTTGAGGACAACAGACGGTTTTGTAGTGAAATGTGATACGTATGTACACTTCCTACCATAACAGAGCTCAGTGGGAGCTGTTGCTGAATTCTTTGCTGGTTTTGTTCTGTGTAAACTATGGATTAACACCAGGTTTTATAAATGCTGCTCTTAGATCCAGCCCTTAAACTAAAAGTGACTAGTGATTCTCTGTGCAATGATCAATATGAGGATGACTTTATCTCATCCTAACCCTAACCGGAAGTCAGTTTTGGACAAAACTTAGGTTGGAGATCTGAGAAAGCAAAAGTATATCATAGTGTAATTTTTTTTTTTCTGGAGTCTCAATTTCTCCTAGGGTCTTATCAAAGATAAGAGCATTTACCTAGCATATAGTTATTGAACATTTATTGTTTTTTTTGTAATATAAAGTGCAGATATGGTATTGTTCATGTCTAGACATTTCTTAAGTATTAAGGTGAATTTGGAGAAAAACTGACTTGGAGTACTGTGTTCATGAATTTTCTTCTAATTACTTTAAAGCTAAAATCTTCAAAGTAAGGCAGTACTTGGAAATGAGATCTGAGTAGATTGAAACTGACCAGAAATACTACATAGGCTGAAAATAAAAGGGCTTATAAAATGGAATCTCTTTAAGAAAATATTACTTTATCTTTTGTATAGCAATGGTCCCCAACCTTTTCCGCACCAGAGAAGACAAATTTTCCATGACTGGCCTGGCTTCTCTGCTTGCAGAGCACAAACTCTAGGCGCACGAGCTTCTCTAGTTGCAGCACACAGGCTCAGTAGTTGTGGCTCGCTGGCTGTAGGGTTTGTGGGCTCAGTAGTTGCAGCACTCAGGCTCAGTAGTTGTGGCTCGCAGGCTGTAGGGTTTGTGGGCTCAGTAGTTGCAGCACACAGGCTCAGTAGTTGTGGCTCGCAGGCTGTAGGGTTTGTGGGCTCAGTAGTTGCAGCACTCAGGCTCAGTAGTTGTGGCTCGCTGGCTGTAGGGTTTGTGGGCTCAGTAGTTGCAGCACTCAGGCTCAGTAGTTGTGGCTCGCAGGCTTTGGAGCTTGAACTCAGTAGTTGGGGCACACGGGCTTAGGTGCTCCACGGCATGTGGAATCTTCCCAGACCAGGGATTGAACCTATGTCCCCTGCAGTGGCAGGCGGATCCTTATCCACTGCACCACTAGGAAAGTCCAGTGGAGTTGTTTTAGTTCTGCTGGAATTAGTGAACTTTCAGAAAGCGCATTCTTTCTCACCCTTTTACTATTTACTTCTGTAAAGTGACCTGGATGACTGGAGAACTGGCAAGGAACAGTACATAGAACATGCTGCAGTGGTCTAGGTCTCTAAAATTTATTATGCACATTCTCGAGCAAGTCATACTGTATACTTTTCTCATTAATTTCTTCATTTGTAAAATAAGGTAGTGTTATCTGTTGAGAGATAATTATAAAAGCATTTGATAAATGGAACACTATCCAAATGACCCACTTAGGTAAGTATTGAATGTTGCCTGTCAATGCCTCAAAATTTGCTGAAATTTTCCCCATCTGCTCCCAAGGGAGGGAGCTTCTTGAATATATGCCTCTGCTTTCTTGTCTTTTGGGTGAGCAACACTGAATAATACTTAGCTTGTCTCTGATGACCGTATTTTACTTTGATTCTATCCTAACAGCATTCATTTTCTGTTCTCCTACAGTATTTTGGAAGTTTACTTGTCATTTTCTGTGTAGAACTGGCTTGTGGTGTTTGGACATATGAACAAGAAATAATGGTGAGTTCAAAATGGAATATAACCATAATCTGAAACAGTATTCGTTCAGCCTTTTAAATCCGATACTCTGGAGTCGTTAGGCACATGATTATTAATTGGAATGTTTATGCTTTCTGTCACAATGCATACTCCCAATGCTTCTAAAATGCAGTGTTTTCTCTCCTGTCTCTACATCATAGTTCCAAAGTATAATTTGTAATATTTCATTTCCTCTACTCCAATACATGTCTTTAATTCCACAGATTGCTTAAACATGGATCTAATAAACCAAAAGTAATATATGTTCTTGAATAATTTTATGAACTTTTGAGTGAATAATATGAAATGTTCACATTTGCAACAGGACTTGAGAAATCTTGAAAATATACTTGAAAACCTTATAAAATGCTGCCTTCAGCTGTAGGCTGATGTCTAGGAAACATGCCCTCCTGTTTACAGCAAGCTGAAGTGTCTTCTGCCAAATTAAGAAGTATGTGTTAGAATGAATGAGAATGAGAGTTTCTTAACCTTAAGGTTTTACCAGCCATGTTTGGTTTACCACTCACACCTTTGCTCTCCTGGGCATTATTACTTCTTTATTCTTTGCTCACTCCATTGGAAATATTGGTGCATTGATTATCAGTGAGGTTGAGCACCTTTGCATGTCTGTGAAGGCTGGCTACTCTGAGCCTCATAGAAGAATTCTATTTGAGGAAGATGATGTTTTTTCCAACATGTAGTCTTGAGTTGTGTACAGCAGGAGTCCATCAGAGTGATTCATTAAAATGCACAGTATAAGGCTCTAGGCCAGACCTGCTAAATTGAAATAGAGGGAAATGCCGGGACTGAGTGTTTGTATTTGTGGCAAGTTCTCCAGATTAGTCTTCAACATTTCAAAACTTAACAGCACTCTTTTTTTTTTTTTTGCAATAGAGAAGGTTTTTTGTTTGTTTGATTGATTTTTTACTATGTATTTATTTGTCTGCATGGCATATGAGATCTTAGTTCCTTGACCAGGGATCAAACCCTTGCCCACTGCAGTGGAAGCATGGAGTCTTAACCTCTAGATCACCAGGGAAGCCCCCAAGAGCTCTTAAGAAGAGGAGATTCTTTTACACCTGTTTCTGAGAGGCATTTTGAGAGCTGTGTAAGAAAATTGAAGACATTTCTGGTACTGGTGCAGTTTTTAAAGATTCTATGTTGAATCTGCTACTGTACTCTGACTCTGTTTCAATACTAAGTGATAATTATAGGCTAGTGGCTACTCTACATACTTCAGCTTACATGTAGACTACCCTTTGACACTGCCACGCCCCTGAACCCCTCTGAAAACACTCATGCTTTCAATATGTGACAACTCTCAGGAAGAAGAGAGAATTTATGGTTATTTTCTTCTTTGTTAAAAATTGAAAAGTCAGGGCAGGTTCTAGCTAGTTTAATATAAAGTTAAGCACTATCTTCAAAACAAAATGTCCCATTAAAATAGAAAGGCTCTTGCTGTCTTTGAGAATCATATTTTCACACTGTCCCTAGAAACTTGGTATGTTAAGGAAGTGAAGTGCTAATTGGGTCCAGGGACTCAGTTCTGGTGTCATTAATTGTTTCTGATTTCAAAAAACACATGGATCTCCTTAACATTCAAAAATAGATAGTAAATTGTATAATTCTCATAAATTATACAGTAATTATACAGCAAATTGGTGCTGGGAAAGATTGAAGGCAGGAGGAGAAGGGGAAGACAGAGGATGACATGGTTGGATTGCATTACCAACTCGATGGTCATGAGTTTGAGCAAACTCCAGGAGTTGGTGATGGACAGGGAAGCCTGGTGTGCTGCGGTCCATGGGGTTGCAAAGAGTTGGACATGACTGAGTGAATGAGCTATATAATTCTTGATGGCCTCATCTCAACTTTTGTGTTCTTTTTTTTGGTAATTAAAAGGTTTTTCAAAATAAGTCTACTTTCTAATGGATTTTAAAAATGGTTTGTATAGTGTATATGTCATACTAATATTTGATTAATTTCTTAAGTTATAACAAGTTTGAAATGAATTAATTTAAGTATTTGAAAGGAAATCTTTGGACTCTAATGTAATTGTAAGGAACTTGAGGAGACAGAAAGGAATGTATGTATTTTTTTTTGGAATGTATGTATTTTAAGTACTTTCTTCTAGTCTACGAAGGGGTGATGGGCAAATATTTTCTTAGTATCACAGTGGTGCTACATGGGTGTACACTGCTATGCCAGCTGAAGCATACATCACTGTTTTGCTTGTGTAAATCCCCCACCCCCCCATTAAGTCACCAGGATAAAATAAGGGCTGTTTAAAAGAGAAATGTGGAAAGTAGTCCTTTAGGAAAAAAGTTTGTCAGAATTTTTTTTATTGCTTTTGCACTAATAGCAGTGTGAATGAAAAGTGCCATTAAGGTTTATTAGCTGCCAAATTTTGCAGAACCCAGCCTTTACATAGAATGGGCTTTGTGCTCTTAGCTGTTCCATGCAAGAAGCCAATATACATGTGTGTTTTCCTTCATGGCCAGATCACTGTATTTTGTGCCAGAATCTCAATGACCTCCTCTGTTTCTTACTATATTTAGTCTCAGATGGATTGTGGTCACAAGAGGGAAATGACTTATATTTATTTTGGAAAATAAATTAAAAATAAGACTGTTCTAATAACCAGATCTAATAACCAAAAAGGTCCTGATGCTGGGAAAGATTGAGGGCGAGAGGAGAAGGGGGGCAATAGAGGATGAGATGGTTGATGGCATCATCGACACGATGAACATGAGTTTGAGCAAACTCTGGGAGGTAATGAAGGACAGGGAAGCCTGGTGTGCTGCAGTCCATGGGGTTGCAAAGATTCAGACACAACTTAGTGACTGAACAACAACAATAACCAAATCAAGATATTTGGCATCAGACAGCCTATTTCCCCATTATTTCTGTTTTTTATACATATTCACCTCCCATTCATCATTCCTTCTCTAGATAAAATCTGTCAATAATATTAACTGCTTCAGATTATACATTTCTAGAGAATTTATTTCACTTCCATTTATTTTATGTTCAAAGGATATGAGATAATAAGAATTTATAGGAAGTAGCTTGAACTTTGGTTAGTTCTCTGAACTTTGTTGAAACCACATGAACACAAGGTATTCCCAATCAGCTCTTATTTAGGGAACAAAGTTGTGTGCCTAGATGTTGGGGTGTTTTCTTTTGTATTGTGCATTTCCAAATAATAAAAATTAAATTTAACAAAGGAACAAAATGAAGATTTTTTGTGGCCAGGAATTTTTAAACTACTGTTGATATTACTATTGTTAAAAATAAAATTTCAGAAAGATATGAATCTTGAATTAGTGTCAAATTTGCTTGACTAAGCCCAGTTCATATTGCTCCATAGATCAGATGAGGACGTCTGTCTAGTCTCCTAAGAGTTACTTTAATGCCACAGGTGTGGAGAGACTAGGATTTGTGTGACCCCATTTCTCCTGTGGCACTATAGATAAATCTATACAAACCCTTAAAAAAAGGTTGAAGAGGAGGGAATACCTTCCAACTCTTTCTATGTAGCCAGGATTATCATGATGCCAAAACTAGACAAAGAGATTAAAAGAAAACTATAGATTAATGTCCCTCATGACAGATGTAAAAATTCAAAACAATGTTTTAATAAATCATATTTCAGCTACAAGAAAATCACAGCATGATACACTGAAACTAGATTTCTTGTTCTCAAAGAACAATTTCATAGCATTATGTACTCAAATCAAAGGGCATTTTTCAGCAGGGATCATTTGTTATTAAGAGCTCTTCAGGTGTATCTATGGAACACATTGCAGGCAGATTCTTTACTGTTTGTGCCAGCAGGGAAGCCCATAGAACACATAGCTTATTTGTTTGTGATTTCCTTAAACTTGATATTGGCATTAAGTGATTTCACATTATTCTGCTTAGTATGAAGTACCTCTACTTAGCACATGTAGAGATTATTCACTAAGTATTTAATAACCCTGAGTTAATTTAAACCACAAACAAATATAAATTTAAGATAGTATTTGTCAATTGCAGTATATTCCAATAAGTATATGTGGATGAGTCTATCAGTGATTTGTTTGTTAATATGTAAACATATATGTGTCTGAATGTAGCTGTTTGAATGTTATAGTTGTTGATATTTTGTTTCTTTTAATCTTTAGGTTCCAGTTCAGTGGTCAGACATGGTCACTTTGAAAGCCAGAATGACAAATTATGGCTTACCGAGATACCGGTGGCTTACTCATGCTTGGAATTTTTTTCAGAGAGAGGTAAGTGCTGCATTTTCTAAGGTAAGGGTTATGGAATAAATGCCACATTTTCATGAGTGTGCAGAGCTTTGGCTTTGGTCATTTTCTCTGTGTTGAACAGTTAAGCCCATGATTTAGTTACCACTGGTGTAGTTCTTTATCAAGAAATACTTGAAGTAGCTCTATGCCCTGCTTTTCTTTCCATATACATCATTTCCCCTTCATTTCACATGGTTCACATATAGAGTTTTTAAAAGCTCTTTTGCTAAACTACTGTAAATTTTCTTTTTTAATGAGAATTCCTTGATAATTACCCAAGCTCTATTTGAATGGATCATTTTTCATGATTTTTAGAGCTCTCTATAATTTAAACACCATTAAGAAATTTAAAATAATGGGTCTCATTGGGGAATTAGGACTCAGTATATCATTAAAAGCATAGCTTTTTAGAAAGAAAGACCTTCCTTCAAATTCCAGCTCTGCTGCTTACTATTACATGAGCTTCTGTAATTTTCTTAATTTCTTTAAGCCTCAGTCTCCTCATCTGCAAAATGGGGATAATAAAAGCCCCTGTCTCTTCTGGGTGTTGAGAAAATTAAATGGGATCCTGACTTTGATCTCATTTAGCTTATCGTTGTTAACAATAACATTACAAAGTTAGGTGCTTTTAGATTTTCGTACTTACCCTGCATATAGCACCTCATCCCATTATCTTCTCAAACAAGGACTATATTTAGATGCTTAAAATCTGGTTACTTTAACCGTTGATTCAAGCAAAGTTCTTCTCCCAGGCAGTTTCCTTGTGATTGGAGTGAGATTCTCAGGTGACCAAATATATTTCTTTCTGTTCATGTCATTTAAGCCTGGGCTCCGAGTGTTTGAGGATCAGTGTCTTGCACAATAGATGTCCTGCTCTCTGCTCAGTCACTCTGGCTTGGATATGGGCAGAGGTTCAAGTCCAGGGTAATCTCCAAATCTGGCTCTTTGTGTTACAGTTGTTGAGATGGTGAAAATTATCATTGCAGCACAGATTTCCTGTTTATGTAAATGCTTCCTGACTTTGTTTGTTTACTTTTCATCTGTACTAAAAGCAATGTGAAGGGAAAATAAATGAAGCATGTGGGGAATTTATAGTAAGCTGTGTTCAGCTACTGCCCTGAATCGGAGCTTCCCAGAGCTCTTTATTTTCTGAGATTTGTGATGTAGACCATGATATTTCAAGTCAAAAAATAAAGTGAGTTTTTTTTTTTCCCCTAATGGCACAAAGAGGGATCCAACTTAGGGAGACTGTATAGCACTGCAAGTGATAGCACGCCTGGTTTTGGATTTGTTGTATAGTAAGTTCTCTCCTCCATCGTGTAGGCCTATTTCACCCAAAGGGAGGTGGGGAAGATCTCTGGGCCTCCTGGAAGACTTTTTGAAAGGCACTTGTATTAATTCACTAGTGCTGCATTCATAACAAAGTACCACAGACTGGATGGCTTAAACATCAGAAATTTATCGTCTCACAATTCTGGAGGCTGGAAGTCTGAGATCAAGGCATCAGCAGGATTGCTTTTTTTCTGAGACCTCTGTTCTGGGCTTGTGGACGGCCAAAGTCATCTTCTCCCTGTGGCTTCTTTTGTGCCATTCCCTCTGTGTTTAAATTTCCCCTTCTTATAAAGACATCAGTCATATGGGATTCCCTGGAGAAGGAAATGGCAACCCAGTCCAGTATTCTTGCCTGAAGAATCCCATGGACAGAGGAGCCTGGCGGGCTACAGTCCATGGAGTTACGAAGAGCTGGACACGACTGAGCGACTAAACAGCAGCATGTGGAACTAGGGCCCTCCCTGCTGCTGCTAAGTCGCTTCAGTCGTGTCCGACTCTGTGCGACCCCATAGATGGCAGCCCACCAGGCTCCCCCGTCCCTGGGATTCTCCAGGCAAGAACACTGGAGTGGGTTGCCATTTCCTTCTCCAATGCATGAAAGTGAAAAGTGGAAGTGAAGTCACTCAGTTGTGTCCGACTCTTAGCGACCCCATGAACTGCAGCCTACCAGGCTCCTCCGTCCATGGGATTTTCCAGGCAAGAGTACTGGAGTGGGGTGCCATTGCCTTCTCCACCACCTTTATGACCTTAGATTAATTAAATTACTTCTGTAAAGATTTTTCTTCTCAAATATGGTCACATTCTGGAGGTTAGAACCTCACCCCATGAATTTTGCTGGTAGGGTCGGGAGGACACAGTTCAGTTGATAACACTCTTCTTCCAAAATAAATTGTAGAGCTGAAAGCAACCTTGTCAGGCAGTAGTTTTCCTGGTTTTTCATTCGGTGTGGTTTAGGCATGCACCTCACTTTAGCAGACCCTCACTTGAGCCCTAGTTTATTCACTACTTAAAAAAAAAAAAGCTGATGCTAAAAATGTGTTTTTTTTTTTTAAACATTGAGGTAGGAATTTAGGCTTGGGAATGAGTAGGCTCCATCACTCACTGATTGGTGATCTTGGTAACTTACTTGACCTGTTCATCAGAGCCTGTGGTTCTGCTTACGTGAAATGGTGGTGGGATTTTCCAGTTTGACAACCTGTTAGAGGAGTGATTCCATCTCACAATGTGACTACAGGAGGCAGGAATAGCCTAAAGAGATGTAGTCCATAGTCATGTATGGCTTAAGAATGGGTTTGCGTCATAAGGCAGTTTTCAGGAAGAATTTCAGTATCAATTCAGTATCTTCTATTGATGAAGAAAAACAATTATGTAAAAAGAAACAATATCTCAGTGACTTATTAAAATAAAAAAGTGTTTGGCCTAGAACGTGAAATGCTTAAGTTATTTGGAAAAGTCATTTCTGTGCTGCCTCACTTCGTGACAAGGCCAGACAAGTGGACTGTTGTATTGTGGATGGAGTAAGAGTGTTCCCAGAACTGTCCTCCTGTCCTCAACACAGAAAAACGCACGAGGTTAGGAAATGAGAAGTAGGTTTCCTCTGCATGCAGGGATTTAAAAAGACTAACTTGGAAATGTAGTAGTTTGTGATTTTGGGAAAGTAGTCATTTTTACTATATGTGTTTTTTTATGGATACTTAATGACAGGTGAAATATGTGGTATTAAATTATGTTTGCCTTAATTTGTGATGCTTGTATCTTTTAGACAAAAATACATAAAAGGAAAATACTAAAATTATTTCTTAAGTTTCTTGGAAAACTTAATATTACTCATAGCATCAGTGATTCATCATTTATAGTATTCAAGATGATTTTTTTTTCTCGTTCAAAATTAGATGTTTAAACAACTGAAAACATGTTAAATCATCTCGTTTCATTTCACAAAAGAAGTTCAGAATTCTTTAAAGTTTATTTTAGATAAATTTTGAAATGGTGGGTTGTGATATTTTATGATGCAGTGTTAATCCTGAACACAGATTGATCAATTGGTCTATATAATTTGCAAAGCCAGCTGCTCTTGGCAGAATTCTTCTCAGTGACTGCCCAGGCATAGATAGTCCTTCTTTCTGACTGTATGGAAGAGTAATCCTCCTCTACCCAAGGGCAGAAAGTTTTCATAGTTAATTACTCTGAATCTAATCTAAATATGTCCTTAAGCAGTGTTTCTAAACCTTGGCCAGAGAAAGTTTTTGTTAATACTTGGTGAAATGAGACTAAAAAAAAAAAAAAAAAAAAAACCTTTAATTTGTCTTAAACCCAACTTTATTCAAGCTAAAAGCACATCATTTTTTCTGAGATTATGGTGATAGGATATGACAGCTTTTTTCAAGATTCTCACTCAATTGAATAAAAATTTGTCAGCCAAACCTATGTTTATATCTCAGAAAATTTTGGAAATTTAGTGGTTAATGAACTCAAGTTGGGTAATCTTTGTGATGCGGGCTGTTGGCCAAAAATCTTTCTACAGAGATTGCAGAAACATTTAGTATAATATTTGAATTTGTGAAGCAGTTAAGTTGGTAACTAGGCAATATGCAAATAGATTGATCAACTATTCCCTAGTAGCTAGAGGCTTAATATTAAATGCAAGATTTCAGCTATTTGTTTTGTTAGTATATGTATTAATACTATTGCTCTATGATCACTTGTAGAGGAGCTTACACTTGGGGAGTGAGTCTCAATCATGCCTGATCTGTCTTCATGCATTATGGGCATTATTGTTCAGAATTGTTCCGTTATGAAGTCCTCTCCTACATTTTTGTTGTCAACATAGAATGTGCACATATCATTAGGTGATGACAGAAGTGACTTTAGCTCTGGGTGCAAAAATTTAAGAAATCTAACGTTTAATCTCCCAAAAGTTAAGAAAATATTTTTGTTGTTTCTGAGCCTGACCAGTCATTCTTTTGCAGTTCAAGTGCTGTGGAGTCGTCTATTTCACCGACTGGCTGGAAATGACAGAGATGGACTGGCCCCCGGATTCCTGTTGTGTTAGGGAATTCCCAGGGTGTTCCAAACAGGCCCACCAGGAAGATCTCAGTGACCTCTATCAAGAGGTAAGGCCTTGTGTCATTCGTGGAATGTAAAGAACCAACTTACTTACCATGGAAGTAAAGAACCAACAACAGGCCAATGCAATTTTCCTCTTCTTTGTAAATATAAAGAACTTGAAATATTTTTTCCTCTGAAATGTGAAGAAAGGGAACCAAGCTAAAAATAAATATGAAAGTCTGAATACTGATCACATTTTAACAAAGAAAATTGGGAAAGATTAGGTTTTAGAATTAATTGGAATTTGAACTGAATCATCTAGAACCAACCTCCATCGCCACCTCCTAAGGGTACTTTTAAAATAGACATGCAGAGTGTGTGACTAGCTCTGGATTTTCAGGAAGACAAGGTTTAGAGTTCCTGAGGAGAATAGGTATTTAGGGCTTCCATATATACTAAAACATGGGAGGGGGGGAAAGGAAGAAAACAAAACAAAAATGACAAAACACACACACACACACACACACACACACACACACACACACACACAGACACACACACACACACAGACACACACACACACACACACACACACACACACACACACACACACACACACACACACACACACACACACACACACACACCTCTGTGTTTCTCTCCACTCCCCAGAGAAAATGCTGTCCTCAAGTCTTCAGGTCCCCCTGCTGGTTAATGATCAGTGATGTTAGTTTTAGCTGGTTTAATGACATGCTCACTAGGATTCAAATCAGTTGTCAAGTGGCCAAGAAACTTTCATAGTTACGTTTTCTGGGAGAATTTGTCAGAATCATCAGTTATTCATTTGTTAGCAGAAGCTTTCCTATTCCTTCATTTTTAATGGTGACTTTCAAACTTTGTTAGGGGAATCCTATTCAAATTAAAATCTAGAACTACATCATTCCAGTATAGCTGTGCTGTGCGTAGTCGCTGAGTCGTGTCTGAATCTTCCAGGCCCCATGGACTGTAGCCCGCCAGGCTCTTTGTCCATGGGGATTCTCCAGGCAAGAAGACTGAGGTGGGCTTTCATGCCCTCCTCCAGGGGATATTCCCAACCTAGGGATTGAATCCAGGTCTCCCACATTGCAGGTGGATTCTTTACCATCTGAGCCACCTAGGAAGCCCAAGGATACTGGAGTGGGTAGTCTATTCCTTCTCCAGGGGATTTTCCCGACCCAGGAATCGAACCCAGGTCTCCTGCATTGCAGTTGGATTCTTTACCAGTCAATAGCTACATGTTCCTATTTCAGTTAAAATTAAATCAAATAAAAATTGCATTTGCTCAGTTGCATTAGCCACATTTTAAGTGCTCCACAGCTACTTGGGACTAGCAGTTCCTGTGTAGGATCACACAGATATAAACATCTTTATAGAAGGTTTTGTAGTCTTGATGATCTAGAATGGAGGCTCAAAATGTAAATCAGATGGAAGGGAAGCTGGAATCATTTCCCAGATACCTCACCAGTCAAGCATCTGGGTACCACAAATCATCTTAACATAAAAATAACAATTGACACCATTCATAATATGATATACACACACAACACGTATCTGTTTTTCCCTGGAAATACTATTATTGTTCCAAACATCTTTTAGGCCATCTGCTAAAGTCAGTTGTAAAGATACACAAAGAGAAAATCAGTTTTATTAATTTATAGTGTAAATTAACAAATTTGAAAAAGATGCTGGATTACCCACACAATTGCTTCATCTCATACATATCTTAAATGTGAGTAACTTTTGGCTGTTAAAAAATTCATCTGAGAGGACAAGGCTATGTCACATTTAAGATATCCAAAATAAAGCTCTTTGGGCTCTGAAGACATGCCACAGAGAGAAGTGCCAAATATTTTTAAGAGATTCAGAATTGTATTAGTCTTCCTAAGGTAGTAAAGCACCACAGTGTGAGTAGCTTAAACAAAACATATTAATTGAGCCACAGTTCTAAAGGCTGTATGTCTGAGATGAAGGTATCAGCAAGGTTGGTTCCTTCTGATGCCTCTGAGGAAACATCTGTTCTGTGCCTCTCCCCCAGTTTCTGGTGGTTTGCTGTCCATCACTGGCATTCCTTAGCTTGTAGAAGCATCACCCATGTCTCTGCCTTTGTCTTTACATGGCAGTCTCCCTGTTTGCATCTGTCTCCAAGTTTCCCTTTTTCATAAGGACACCAGTCACATTGGACCAGGGGCCCATCCTTCTCCGCTATGACATCATCTTAACTAACTCTATCTGCAGGGACTCTCTTTTCAAATAAGATCACATTCTGAGGTTCTGGGGGTTAGGGCCTTAACATGTGAATTTGGAGGGGCCGAGAATTGTTGAAGCAGCTGAATAACTCAGGTTGTTTATTTTAAAGGGTAATCAAAATACTTGTAGTCATGCCCCACACTACTGGGAAATATTGTGTTTGGATGTTATCATTTTAAGCATATTGTGCTTAGTATCATTTTGACTTTGAATGAAAAGGAATATACAAGATATATTGAACAAAGAATTATTTGTTCAGTGTCTGTTGAGTTCCTTAGTGATATGCTGCATCTTTTTTGGGGGGTGAAATCTGAATATTGGTTGGTATCTATAGTAGGGATAGTCACCTAATAAGTTCAATAGTTAAAGTCTTGTTGATTTCATAAAACAGGAGGTTGTGCTAAATATTTCTAAGATAATAGTAAATGCAGACATAGTTGTGGATGTTCCAATACATTATAACTCACCACTAGGCTTTTAAAAAAAGCAAAACAGATGATTACAGACAGACATTTACTTATTGGAATGTGAGCCCCGGGGAGTGCTGCCTACTGGGATTAAAAAAAAAAAATTGCAGAATAAAATCCAAAGCCAAAATCCATAAAAAGCCCCAGATGATTACAGAATAGATGTGAATGTAGACATATGAATTGAAACCTATCAGTGTTCCTAGTGTGAACTTAATCTAATCCATTTGTTAATTCTTAGGAGTAGGAAGTCAATATGGGAAATTATTGGGCTACATTAATAATAATTTCTACCTTCTTTGGTGATTAATACTATTAACATGATTATAACCAATACTGATCCTTGAGAATGACAAAACATGGATGAATTTACATCTTCCTACAAAATCTGAATATGGACAGATTCACTTCAGTTTTGTTACTTAGTTGAGAAGCAGTTAATCAAATATTTAATGAAATTTTTTGCTTTAAAAATGCAATTCACTTTTGCTGGTAGTATTTTAATGAGGTGCTTTACTTCAGAATGTCTATAATTGCTGTTACATGAATTTTAAGATTAAAAAGAGCTACACTATTGTGCATGGGCAAATTGATGATCCATATTATTTTAAAAGTTTTTTTCGTATTTTCATCAAAGACTTTCAATAGCAAGCTGACAGTATCAGTTCTGGGATGTTCTATAGACAGACTTCCAACAGATATAGAGGTTCATTATATCAGAGTAATCTGCTTTTGCATTTTATAATTAATAACAGATGCTGATATTGGTAATGATACAGCACATAATTATATGTATAGCTGACTTACAAAAGTGGATCACTTAGTAGCTTTATGGCACAAATACAATTAAATCCATCATTAAAAATAAGAGTTAATTCCTCTCTGCCCTGGAGAACATGTTTCCTAATTGCAGTGTGCCCAGAGATTATCCACCTGAACTATGAGGGGTCTAAAAATGTAAACAAGTGAGAAACAGCTATTGGTATTCAGGAAATTTATTCTGTAATAGTAAGTACTAAAAAGAGATATTTTGATGTCTCCTAATATTTCAAAGTTCATCATTCCGAACAGGAACTAGACTTATTCATTGTTGCTCCAAGGTCCAGAAGTTACAGGAAGGAAATTTTGAATCAATGGAAGGAAGACCTTGCTCATCAAAATCCGTCCAATTGTGATAAAGGTTCTCTTGTAAAACAGTGAGTGTCTCATCACTAAAAATATTAAAGTCAAGGTCAGATAACTATGTCATTGGTGGGTAGAATGGATTTTTAAATTAAGAGTGAATCTGGACTAGATGAACTTCAAGGTCCCTTTTATCTTTCATATTCTGTAAGCTTAGAGATAAGAACTGACTTTCTTCCTGCAGTCTTTCTTCAGCAGTCTGAAATCAAGGAAATAAATCATTCTGAACCATCTGGTGGCCTGCATGGTCCCTGACCCAATAATATTTTATGACATATTTGAAATCTGTGAAAAATGACAGAGTGGAAATAGAGCAGTAATCACACATTTTAAAAACATTTTTATCAGAGGTATTGTTTGGTTTGGCACACAGCTCCTCAAATATCCGTAATGAGCTAACCACTTGTATAAAAGTACACATTCAAAAATTCACAGGTGAAAATATCTCTGACCATCAATTTGGTTCTGTCCCATTCATTCATTCAAAAGTTTTACTTACTGGTTTCCAAGTGCTCTTGTGAATGCTGAAGATATAGTGGAGAATGTTGCAGACAAAAAGTTCTCTTGCAGTATAACTTATATTCTAGTTAGACATTCAACAAGAAAAAAATAGCAATAAAAGATCATTTCAAGTGGTGAAAATCACTTTGAAGACTCTGAACAGGGCCATGTGCTAAAGAAAGACTTTCTTGGTGAAAGTGAAAGTGAAGTGAAAGTCACTCAGTCATGTCCAACTCTTCGTGACCCCAAGGACTGTAGTGGAATGGGCAGCCTTTCCCTTCTCCAAGGGCTCTCCCCAACCCAGGGATTGAACCCAGCTGCCCGCAATGCAGGCAGATTCTTTACCAGCTGAGCCACAAGGGAAGCCCAAGAATACTGGAGTGGGCAGCCTATCCCTTCTCCAGTGGATCTTCCCGACCCAGGAATTAAACCAGGGTCCCCTGCATTGCAGGTGGATTCTTTACCAACTGAACTATCAGGGAAGCCCTATGACAGAATTACTTAAGATAGGCTGTTTAGGAATGGGTTCTCTTAGGAGATGGCATTTGAACCTAGCCCAGTTGGTAACAGGGATTCAGCCTGGCAAAGATCTTTTGAAGAGTATCTTTTTATCCAAAAAACTGCAAGTGTAAAAGCTACCCCTCCTTCAACCTGGAGGTGGCTGGACCATGGATTCCTGACTACTTCCTACCCTCTAATTTGATTTTTAATGTAATCACACTCTCTAAATACTAGGTGTGAGACTTGGCTTCAATGAAACATCAGAGTTTAAGTTGGTAAAACACAGGACTAAGATGCATCTCTTTCTTCTGTCCCCTGCCAAGTTTTCCATCCTGTCAGCTACTAGAGCTCTAGACTTGATGGAGAATAATAAGAGAGAAAGAAGACTAAAGAAGGCTGGTAGAGTTAAAAGTTTGGGTAGAATAGGGGCTTCTTACTCCTTTCCCATGGGCCTTACTCCAAGCCCAACTCTTGGATGGGCTTCAAGAGAAAAGTGATACTGTTGTAATTGTTTTTGATATTTTGCATGCATTTTTCAGTGACCAGGATCCATACCTTTCATCAGCTTTTCTTGGGAAAAGACAGTATACCTAAAAGTGTGAATAAACACAGTTGTAGGGAATAGTTACAGTGTTTGCTATCTCAGAGAGAAAATGAAGCAAAAACATCCCCTCAAAAAAAATTGAAAAAGCATTTTTGTCCTCTGCATGCCACCTCAAGGAAAAGAAATGGATGTAAACAAGCTCACAACAGGCCCTACTTCAAAAGGACCAACTCAAATGTACAAGCAAAAGGGAGAGACAGTCAAGTAAAGTATACATCCCAAGACACAATCCTTTGTTTTGTAGTTAGGAGAAAGACTACTGTTCAGGGATGGACTGCTTCTTCAGAAATGTAGTTATTCACAGAGGTTATGTAAGGGCCAGACAGTGAGCTGGTTTCCACGAAGCTGTGTGCCCTTAAGACACTTTTTCTTTAGACCTTTAATCTTGACAAGTTCCCTGTGGTACTTGGTTTGAATAACAAATATTCTTAATACTTTCCTTTATGGCAAATAATTTTGCCCTCAACCATTTCTTCCTCTTTAGATGGTTGTTTGTTTCTTTTCTGAGTGACAGAAAACATCTATGTATAAACAAAGAGATAGAGGAGGGCAGGACTTCCCCGGTGGCTCAGCGGTAAGAGAATTGGCCTGCAATGCAGGAGATGCAGGAGTCTTGGGTTCGATCCCTGGGTCAGAAAGATCCCCTGGAGGAGGAAATGGCAATCTACTCCAGTATTCTGGCCTGGAGAATCCCATGGACAGAAGAGTCTGACTGGGTTACAGTTCATGGGGTTGCAGAGTCAGACACGACTAAGCCGGAGCCTGGGGGGTGTGGATATGAAGGGGATGCGTCTTTCTCTCTGAGTCCAGACTTGCAGGAAGAAGAACCGAGATTATGATGGTGTGTCTAGGTCTGCAGTCCTCTCAGAAAGTAAGTGGACGTGCAGAGATGCTCCCCTAAGTTAAAGAGGGGCAGCCATGGTGATCATGTGAGATGGCTTGTTTTGAGGTTTTTCTCTCAGTTGAGTGCTAACCTTCGGTGAGCTGAGCGTCAGGAATTCAGCCTTCACTGGGATTGGAGGTCCTGGCCCCACCCATCTTCTTTGCACCCTGCTGTCCTTGAAAATGATATTCATTTTATGATCTATGTGCATTTTTTGTGGGGAGGGGCAGTACTCTTAGCTCTCAACTCTTTTTGCTAATACTCTTCTCCTGTCAACATCTTCATTAGAATTAGAAAGGTGAGTCAGTACTATGTGTCTGCTTTGACTAATAGAAGTTTAATTTTATGATTTTCACACCCAACATCCTACACACATAAATATTATGTCAGCACTTCTGAACCAGAGGAAGAACGATGACAGAGTGTTGTGGGTACAGAAGGACAGGGTGGGGGATAGGGGTGTGGCCTTCTGGCAAGCTCTACCAAGGTATGGGACGGATTATTTTTTTCCCATGTCATCCTGCTCTTATGCTGCTAGTGGGACTCTTCTCGGGACCACATAAATTGCCATGCCCCACACAAACAAAATTAGGGGCAAGTGTTGCAAAAAGGAGCCAGGAAAGAAGAGGTAACAGCTCTGGCCCCTGGCCAGGTACCATCCAGTTGCACTACTGTGAAATTGGTTAAATCTGTGAAGGAATGATCGTCCCTTCAGTGGCTAGAAAAAGAGGTGGGAAGGAGATGATCCTGACCTGGGGCATGGGGAGAAGCCTGACACTGGGTGGGCGGTTCTTCACTGCCACTGTCTTTATAATGGAGTTGTGCAGTGAGAACGCATACAGCCAGTGGTGGATACTGGGCAGTGGGTACCGGCTCTCCAGTCTTCTTAAAGGCTAAGTGGATGTTAGCCAGTTGCCGAAAAACATCTGGGTGGCTTGGGTCCCTAAAGGATTTTTCAGACAGAGGCAATGGTGCAGAATTAGAGCTAGAAGCAGGACAGCCCAGTGGGCGCAGGGGGAATGGGGAGGTCTGGACAGGGCAGGCGCTGACTTATGAACAGCCCTGTATGTCCTGCTAATGCGTGCATTTTATCCTGAAGTCTGTGAGTAGTTGCCAGATGAAAAGACAAGTTCACCAATTTGAGGCATTGTTAAGAAAGTAAAGCTGAGGACAGAGTAGTTATGGGATGCTGATTTATTAATGATGATGTGCCATTTTCAGATAAACACACATAGAATCGCCTGAACGGTGAACAGTAGGAAGCTTTTCAAGTTCCATGGTTATTTAGATAGAATATCCCCAAGAAGTTTCATTCTCAGGGCTCCTTTATATAAAGTCAAAAACACTCCCTCGTGCCCGTCTGCTGACTTCATTATCTCCTCCGTTAACTGCCGGCAGGGATCGGGTTGACTGGGACCTGGGGTGATAGCTGTTTTATAATCCAAGCCTTGCAGGACCAGTTTGGGCTTGGTGGGGGGGGGGGCGGAATCCCTTTTATCTTCAAGCTTTGCTTGATCTAATCAGGTCTTGTACTATTCTGCCGGTTTTGCTTCTGTTATACAAATGCCTTCTTTCCTTTTTCTCTCTGTCTCGATGTAGTTCAATGGTGAGTTTCCTGTTACCTATTCACTATTCAAACAACTTATTTTTCCTTCTGTGCTTTATTAGGAGAGACTTGCAAATTTTGCCTTTAGAAGGTACCGATATAGAAAGCCATGATAATATTTTGACCTGAGAAAGTACCTCACAAAGTAACAATTTTAAATTTATGCTTTAAAAAACATCATTAGGTTGGCTTTGTAGAGTCTGAGTGGAGGTGAGAATTGTGTCTTGATGGGGTGAGAAGGGAATCAGGTAGGGAACTGTGCAGGTAATTCACGTGAGTGATTATAAGGGCTTGAATTCAGGTGTGCCATTGAGGACGGCAAGGAGAGAACGAGTGTGAAAGACATTTAAAGGGGGAGAATGAATAGAATGATGACTGGGGTGGGTGTGGGGGGTGAGTGACAGGGAAGCTGCAAGCAC
Source organism: Muntiacus reevesi (assembly GCF_963930625.1). Classification (NCBI taxonomy): domain Eukaryota; kingdom Metazoa; phylum Chordata; class Mammalia; order Artiodactyla; family Cervidae; genus Muntiacus; species Muntiacus reevesi. Next base: position 80,782,192 of record NC_089254.1, on the reverse strand, counting down.
AGGGATGCTTGACATTGACCTGGACTCTGGAGAGATGAAGAAGTCATTTGTTGTGGGGAGCAGTAGGATTTGATTAACTCCATTTTGGAAATGCTGAGTTTAAGGTTCCTGTCAGGTCTCCATGTGCAGAAACCCAGTAGGAAGTATGAAGCTCAGGAGACAGAACTCAGCCAGAGATCTGGGTTTTGTGTGCCCTATTTAGGAAAGTGCAAGCTCCAAATACAATGGCTTGGATGAGGAAGAATTCTGTTTGTCTCTCATAGATCAGTCAGCTGGTCCAGGCTGCCAGGCAGCCCTATTGTACAAGTTTGCCCAGGGGTCTTGGGTGGTTAGACAGTGTTTTTTTAAACATTTTTCTTCCGCAATTGCTCCTGTTTTCCTTAAGTTGCAGTAGTGGGGAGGAGGAGGAAGTAGGAAGGGGAACATCCAGTGCATGAAGCTCTGCCCTCCGCACCTCTGCACACATTCCCTTGGCTTACGAGGCTGTGCTTAGCAGCAAGGGAGGCTGGTAAGTGTGGTCTCTGGATAGGAGGCTATGTTCCTGTAGAAAATGCTATGCTAGAAAGAGCGGAGAACAGACTAGGGCAAGTGGGATGTCTTAACAGGTTCCAGGTGTTATCAATATGTAGGTGGCAATAAATGCATGGGAGGAGGTAAAACTATATCCTGCGTAATATATGCAGCAAAGGACAGAAGTTGGGGAATGGCAATACTTAAGGGCAGAGAAGACACCTGTTGTAGGTAGAGAAGAAATGGAAAGCAGTGTCCTGAAAGCCGAGGAAGGAGAGGATTCTAGGAATGAGTTTTCCTTAGAGAGGAAGCTTGGTTCAGAGGTTAAGGCTAGGCTCCAAACTAGACTCTTTGGGTTAAATCTTCCCTCTACTTCTTGCTAGCTGTGTGACCTTGGGCAAGTTTTAAACCTCTCTGTACTTCATTTTTATTACCTTTAAATTGAAGATAACCAGAATACCCATCTCATGTGAGTGAATTAGCATGTTTACAACCCTTCAAATAGTGCCTGTTTGTAATATATGCTATAGTAATAGCTGAGAGTTAAAGTAAATTAGGGGTTGAAAAATACACATAGGATTTTTCAAATAGAGTCACATATAGAACTCTGAGCAAGCATTTTATATACATTATATAAATGTATATATAAGCCCTATAACATTTATTTGAAGGTGCTGTATCATTATCCCCATTTTACAGATAAGAAAGGTGAGGCACAAAGAGGTTCAGTGCCCTAGTCCAGTTTCACAGAGCTAGTTAGTGACTGAACTCAGATATATTTGATTCCAAAGCTCATACTTGTATTAGTCACTAAAATTTCAAGATGTGGAGTACATGGTGAGGAGCAAGCTAAGTGTTCATAGATTTTTTTCACTTCTAAACCTCAATTTCCTTATCCGTTAAATGAGGTAATAGTAGTATCTGCCTCATTATAATTTAAAAAAGTAAATTGGGCTACTTAATAAGAAACCCTTAGCAAATCACTTGGCACAAAATAAACACGAATCTTCAATGCATGGTGGTAGCTAATGACAATAATAACAGGAATTTATTAACACTTATTAGGGTAAATAGAAAAATAATGACCTATGATTAGATTTTTAACTAACCAAATTGCCCTAAATTTTGCTAGTAATGGCAGGAAAATATGCATTTTCTAGTTCTGTTTGTGTTGGCTGAAGGTAGATTTTAGATCAAGGTTTTGGGGACTTCATGTGGTTTATCATTTTGTTTTCACATCTTTCCAGTTCTTAAGGACAAACATTTAGGTGGACAAAAGGGCCCAGCGAGAGATGACATCTAATGAGCAGTTTGTATTTATGCATTTTCTGCCCAGACAGTGAACATCTGCCCCTGCCCCTCACCTTCCTGGGGAGAATACCACCTTCTGTGTTTTCTGACACTTGTTGCTTAGTCGCTAAGTCGTGTCTGACTCTTTGCAACCCCATAGGCTATAGCACACAGGCTCCTCTGTCCTTCACTGTCTCCTGGAGTTTGCTCAGAACCATGTGCATTGAGTCAGTGATGCTGTCTACCCATCTCATCCTCTGCCGTTCCCCTTCCCTTTTGTCTTCAGCCTTTCCCAGCATCAGGTCTTTTTCCAGTGATGGTTCTTCACATCAGGTGGCCAAAGTACTGGAACTTCAGCTTCAGCATCAGTCTTTCCAATGAATATTCAGAGTTGATTTCCTTTAGCATTGACTGGTTTGATCTCCTTGCTGTCCAAGGGACTCTCAAGAGTCTTCTCCAGTACCACAATTCCAAAAGCATCCATTCTTCGGCACTCAGCCGTTTTTATGGTTCAACTCTCACATCTGTACATGACTATTGGAAAAACCATAACTTTGACTATACTGATCTTTGTAACAAAGTGATGTCTGTGCTTTTTAACATGCTGTCTAGCTTTGTCATAGCTTTCCTTCCAAAGAGCAAGCATCTTTTAATTTCATGGCTGCAGTCACCATCAATGGTGATTTTGGAGCCCAAGAAAATAAAATCTGTCACTGTTTTCACTTTTTCTCCCTTCTATTAGCCATGAAGTGATGGGACTGGATGCCATCATCTAAGTTTTTATAATGTTGAGCTTTAAGACAGCTTTTTCACTCTCCTCTTTCACCCTCGTATTTTTGGTAAAAATGACAGATGTTCAATAAATGTAGTCTTTTAAACTTAGGATTCTGTATCTCTAATGGGGAGTTTGCGAAGATGAAATGAGATTCAAGGGCCTGTGGGTTTTTTTGAGATACATGAAGACTTTTTCTACTGCATTTCCTGTGTATGGGTTTGAGTAACTTTACTCTTAACAGAACAGAAAATCCTGGAGTAAATTTTGTTACTTGCTGTTTAATTTTTTTAAGGACGGGTTTATTTTCCTGCAGGGCTTATGATTTTCAGTGGAGAACTTTTGCTCTCACCTCTTTAAAGCTCATGAACTCATGAAATGCTATCACTCCGTTTTTCAGTTTTAAAATAAATAGGACTGAATGTTATTTATTTGTACCTGATAATTAACACTGTCATCTCAAACTTGGGAGTTATGTTTATTATGAAAAATCAGTTATGAAGATATCAATACTGGCATGTATTGGCACCTAGATTTTATTTATACTTTATCTTCATAAGCACATTAGAAGTCTGCCTAATTTTTTGATGTGGCCTGTGAATATTGAGTACTGAAAAGCCACAGGAGTTCTTCTAATTTTAGAAACTCATTTTGGAGCTTGATCAGAGAATAATTTCAAGTGTATAATTTCCTCAAGTGAAGTAAGGCATCTTGACATGCCTTCAGATAGATTCCAGGAAATAGAGGGATTAGTGATTTCTCTCAGATAAAAAAGTAGTGTTGTTATTTACAGTTGACCAGAATTTTAACATTGCAGCAAGCAAAGTAGGTTAGCCAACTTGTCTTATTCCATACCTTTGAATTATCTGAGGTTATTAATGCAGTGCTAACATGGCTTTATTTAGGAAGAAAACATATTCAAGGTAAATCAACTCAGTATTTTATTTTGAGAAAAGCAAATAAATGCAATTTAGTTCTTTCCTATTGTGAGTAAGAGTCTTTGTGAAATGGAATGCAGTTTTGAACTCTAACATTTCTGTTTCCTTTCTTGTCTCACTCAACAGCAAACACTCAACAGTGTTTGTGCAACTAAATATCTGTGAATAGTACAATAGATTATATAGAGACACATTTATATTTTTTCTTCTCTAGACTTAGTGTCTTGCTTTTCAACCAAAAATCCAAGTTTACACTGAAAAGTGTAAACGTTATTCATGATTATTTTACTGGTTCAGAATAAGCTCACAATTTGTATTCAGACTGAACTGCTTTGAAGAGGGTGTTGCAGAATAGGCCATAAACCCTGAAGCTGTTTCTATGAAGAACTCAGAGAGTGGCTACGGCAGACAATCATATTGTACACAGAAATCTGAAAAAACATACTCTCTTTTCAAGAAGAAGAATATTCATTTGGAAAGTTAATCCTTAACTTTAAGTAATTGTGTAAGCAATTCTCTGAAATTCAGCATGATCCCTAATAGGCTGCAAGTTTTTACAGTGTCTCCTGAATTACCAAAGAAATATTAAATTATATGCAGTGTAGAGAGATTTGTGCTTTATTTATGTGTTTACACCTTGTATCTTTTTTATTAAATGATTTAATGCAACATACATCAAAAAGGCACAATGGATGAATAATAAAAATAAGATCTATTTATTGGATAAAGCTAAATAAGTCCTAGAGAAGTAATGTAGAACATGATTAATATAATTAACATTATATATGAAATATTATATATAAAATGTTATCTATAAAAATTGTTAAGAGAGTAAATCCTAAGAGTTCTCATTACAAGGTAAAAATGTTTCTTCTTTTTCTTTTCTTTTATATCTATATGAGATGATGGATATTAAGTAAACTTATTGTGATAATCATTTCATGATATATGTAAGTCAAACTATTATGTTGTATGCCCCAAACTTACACAGTGCTGTGTGAATTATAACTCAATAAAACTGGAAGGGAAAAATACGTAAATAGCAGTGGAAAGCCAGGATTAAAGAAAGAGTAATTGGACATGCTTGATGTGAAGGCAAATGGGATTACTGTGGTTGATTTCATATTTGTCCTTGAGCTTTCTGAAAGCCCAGGTGAAATGACACATAATCGTCTGGATCATTTTAACGTTTAGAGAGCATGTATTCTAGTTTTTCAAAGGGAGCAAAATTCTAAAGTATTTGCTCAAGTGCAGTTTTATATCTACCACTCTAAAATACCTAGGTAAACACCTTCAATATTATTTTTCAAAAATTTTATAGAGTAATTTCTTATGATGTTCTTCAATATCATTAAAGTACACTTCAGTGGAAAATAATATGTAAGGGCACAGGTTAATATATTGCAGCATGGCAGAATTTGGTAGTCTGGTGTGATATTTAGATATAAGTTGAAGTACCTAGAGATGGCAATTGATATTATTTTAAAGAGTCTATAGATAACATCTCTTTCTGAGGGGTTTTTGATAGAGAAGGACAAAATATAATGAATTCTGATGACAAACTTAGTCCTAAACTAAATACATACATTCTGTCTAGTTTGGGAGTTATCTTTGTAAACTAAATGAGGAAGTAATAGGGCTGATTTATTTATTAAAAATTGAGGAGTCTAACTAGGACCTTTGCTTTGAATAAACCACCTTTACCCTCTTTGACATGGAGATAATTTTCCAGTCCAGTGATCTCTAAGGAGGCCAGGTTCTGACTATGAGCCATAATGATACAAACCTATGTCCCCTCTTCTGGGGGAACTGAAAAGCTTTTTTCACTGGGGTCCAAATCCATTCATGACAGCCTGGATTGTCTTAATATTTTATTGCATTTTCTTGTGTGGCCACTGAGCTTTCCTTAGATTCCCAGAACCAGTAAGTCTCCCAGACTTTGCTGAGGAAGCATAGAGCCTCAACATTAGCCAGTGGTGAGATCTTAGGGCCTTCGTAGTTCTTTCTTGAGCATGTGCTCAGTCCTGGGCTTGAGCATAGCCTTACTCACATGTGTAACTTTCTAGATCCCCACAAATATGTCAGAACTTTGCCAAAACCACAAAGGACTTCACTTTCTCCAGTTTCCCCCCTCTGGCTTCTGACTAGCCCATTGTGTGAAATTATTATCCCGCTGCCTCAGGCAGCCGCAATATTGAGCAGTTGCCTGTGAATGCTTTTGACAAATACTCCCCAGAGGGAAAAAGACTGTTGCCCAGGTTGAGCTGCAAGTCAAGTCAAATAAAGACAGCCTTGCTAGTGAGCTCTTTCAGGGAGCCACCAGATAGGACAAATAATGACAGGTCTCTGACTATGGGTCTTTGAAGGCGCTCCGACCCTTTTCTGTTGCCTTTGGTGGCTGCCAGACCACTGATTTTTACCGTAATTGTGGGCTGTTTATTTTCAAGGCTCCTGCAGAGCGGGGGAAGGGGCACGGGAGTAAAGCAAATTAAAACGCCACAAAGCTTGCTGTTCTTACTGAGATTCAGGTGCTTCTCTTGAATAAGTGCTCCTCAGATTGCTGCAAACATTTGGTTAATTTCCAGAGTTCTAAAAAAAGTTGATTCTGACAATTTTCTCTAGTGCTTTCATTGCTTATGTGGGGGAGAGGCTATTCAGAGGTCCTTTTTCTGCCGGTTTTGTGGATGTTACTCTAGAAGTGCTTTTTAGCCATATTTTTACAAACAAAAAGTTGAACTTTTTGACTTCTAAGTTCCCCTCCCACTCTGGAACATTCACTGTTATCTAATGTATCACATTCCCAAATATCCTAGATGATATAATTTACTGTATCTTTGTTTTGGTATATGTGGTTGTTTAAAATAAAATTGAAACAGACTTTACTGGATGCCAGAGTATGAAGCACAGTCAATTTCTGCTTTGTTTTAATAACAAATTAAAAAATATTACCTTTTCTGCATAGTTATTCAGCTTAGAGTGAGCTAGTCTAAAAGGATGGGAGATCTTTACATGCCAATGGGAAGAACTATATGGGTAAAATTTAAGCACCAGAGACTGCTGAAAAGGTAAAAATCAAATAATAATTGACTTATTTCATAAGGTTGTATCATTAGCATATGTATTTCTTGAGTAGTTTACCTTTAATTGTGGAATTTATTTTAATTGTTCTTTATTCATTAAAGATCCATTTTTGTACTAAGTACTAAAAACATAGTTGAGGAATCAACTAAACCATGCAAAGCCATTTTATATCAATTTCTTTGGAGATGGATATGATGATCTGTGCTGCATTACTTAGCAATGATGCTAAAGGATATGTTCACATAAACTAATTTTCCAAATGTCTGAAGCTAAACCTTTTTAAGTATTTTTGGTGTGCCTCTTTCCAAACTATGTTAAAGATTTCTTTGCTTCATAAGGAGATTGATCTAAAGCCTCAGTGGCAAACATTCATTTTGGATAGTTACTTCACTGTCTTGAGAAACACTGACCTCCACCGTCGCTGTTACAGGTGGGCAAGGATTATTCCGTCAGTACTCAGTGGGAACACAATGCCATGCTTTTGGTGTTTTATTCTCTAAAAGAGTGTTGTACTCATACTTGTCCATTAATACCTGCTTTTCATAGATTCTGCATCTCTTTTAATTTGTGCTTTCTAATCTTCTGTGGGCTGATATACCAGATAAATCTGATCCCAACTGAGCTCTTACTATATATGAGATCACATTCTAGGTGTTTAATTGTGCTTATTCATTTTATTTTCCCAAGATCACAAACAGGCTGGCCCCATTATCATTCATGTTTTCATACAAGAAAACTGAATCACAGATTAAGTAACATGACCAAAGTCACAAAGCTTATAAATAGCAGAGCAGGGATTTGAATTCAGAATTCTGGCTCTGCAGTTCATGATCTATATGATGTCATATAAGGATGTTTGTTAGAATTATGTATAAGCATAAGTGCAAATGGGTTCTGATGAATTACCTGAGCAGAACTCTTTGAAAAATACTTGAATGTCGGTGACTGTCTTTGTGTCATTTATTGTGGTTTCTCACTCTGTGTGTGTGTGTGTGTGTGTGTGTGTGTGTGTGTGTATTAACAAGGTAAGATGACTAGAGAAGTTATTTTGTTAAAGCAGTGTTAAGTATCAATAGCATTACTTATAAATATTTTAACTTCACTTTTGGTGAAGTTGATAAAATGTTGCTAATGTTTTGCGGTTAATTTGCATTACATGGTATACCAGAAAAGGTAGTTACTGAAATGTGTCTGTGACTAGTTTTAAATGATTTTTTTTTCTTAAGACTAATGACTTATTAGGGTATAGTTATTTATAAGTGTCTTTGGAAATGTAAGTGTTATGTATTATGTATTCCTCTTCTCCACTATAATGCACAAATTAACAGTAGGCTGATTCAGTAGCCTTGGTTTCCTTGATTTAGTTGAGTTATTTATAGAATCTGGGGAAGGAAACAAGAAGGCAGTTATTTTAATAATTAAAATTTATTTTCAAAGAATCCACACTTCTATCTCCCATCCAGCTGCTCACAGGGGTTCCCTATCGAGAGTCACTATCTTAAAAGTTTGTAATTCAAGTTGTTTGGTTCCACTAACTGATGGATGATTTTTTTTTTCCCACTATTTTGATCCTCTGTAACAGTCAGAGGAATATTGACCGTATTATTTCTTTTACAGGGTTGTGGGAAGAAAATGTATTCCTTTTTGAGAGGAACCAAGCAACTGCAGGTGCTGAGGTTTCTGGGGATCTCCATTGGAGTGACACAGATCCTGGCCATGATTCTCACCATCACTCTGCTCTGGGCTCTCTACTACGACAGACGGGAGCCTGGGACAGACCAAATGATGGCTCTGAAGAACGACACCACTCAGCACCTGCCTTGCCACTCAGTGGAGCTGCTGAAACCAAGCCTGTCGAGGATCTTTGAACACACATCCATGGCGAACAGCTTTAACACACATTTTGAGATGGAGGAATTATAGAGACTGTCAAAGAAGGAAACTACAAATTTATTTCACTGGACTTGTGAATTTTTTGAACACCCACTTAACTGTTTCAGAAATGTGTAGAAATGAAAATGTTGCCATAAAAGGATACCCAAGCACATAATGTTCCACTCTTTGAAAGGAAGTGGGAAAAATTCTATATATTATAAAGCACCACCTGGACAGTAGTTGATGCCTTTTGTAATGCTGAGGACAGATCTGAACCCACTTTATAGCCTGTGCAAGATTTTTACTGAACACAGTTATGCTTTGAGGTTTATGCTTTGGCAGAGTTTGACCAGCATTTCTGCATCCATGTAAATGCGCCAAAACATGCTAGGTGGAGTTGGAGCTCCAGTAAAGTTTGATTTATTTCCGTAAGCTTACTAGTATATAAAGTTCCAAATAACTGCTAACATAGGAAGTTAGACAGTACTAATGATTTTTATTACTTGGTGATATATTCTTTTGAGGAGAAATAGATTATATATAAGTACACTCTGAAGATTGGTGACTACCTAAATGTGATTTTTGCTGGTTACTAAAAATATTCTTACTACTTACAAGAGCAAACTATAGCATTGTCTCAAACTGATCAGGGATATATGTGTATATGAGTCTATATTAAGTCTGTATAATTCAGTAGATTTCAGTTCTTATTAAGAATAACAATTGTGAAAAGGATAAATCCATACTGTATAGCACCATTATTTTAACCTTTCCTGTTAATAGAGCTTTAAAATTCTGTCTTGGGTTTATATTACATACATAACTGTTAACTTAAATACTTAACCACTAATTTTGAAAAATTACTCATGTGATACAAAGGAATCATTATAATTCAGAATGCAGTCTAGTTTCTAAGAAGTATTAACAAAAAAAGTTTACATGTAACTTTAATTCATTCACCAAAACCTGGATGTTATCCTTCTGCCAAACTGAGACTCATTTTGACACTAAACACTTTATAAAGGAACTTATCTTTGCTTTCTCCAAACCAGAAGCAGCAGTCTCCAAGTCTCACTATAATTCTGCAGAGAATAGTTTTCCTTTTCTCTAGCAAAAAACCAAGAGAATCTTAAAGTAAGTGACAATTTAGCTAGAGATTTTTTTTTTTTGCCTTATTTCACTGATTAAGATACTGTGGTGAATTACACAGATTATTAAATTTTTTACAAGAGTAAACTATATTTATTTGAAATGGGAAAAGTGCATTTTACTGTATTTTGTGTATTATGTTTATTTCTCAGAAAATAGAAAGGAAATTAAAATGTGTCAATAAATATTTTCTAGAGGGTAAAAATTTGCCTGTGTCTAATTTTTATACTTTATAATCACTTTCACAAACTATTAGCAAGGGGGAAAATCTGAGACAACATGGTTGAATAAAGTAATAATAACTATCTCCAAAACCCAAAGCTACTCTGTAAGAATATGTATCTTCACTGAAAAATGACAAAAAGATGCCCATTTTCTTTACAACTTTTCTTTTTGAGCTAAAATGATAAATAATGTAGTTGTCTGATATAGTACAAAATATGCCCATTTATGTCAAATTTTCTTCTCACTGTTTTCATATCCCAGTTTCTTAAAGTAATTTTCTAAAGAAAATGAGCCTAAGGAATACAATATTTGAAATCAACTGCTAAGTATCATCTTTACCATAATTTAAATAAAAATTGAGTAGATAACTTGCTCAACCAGAACCATAAGCATCCCCAGGATCCCTTGTGGTACAGTGGTTAAGACGCCACACTTCTGCTGCAGGAGGCATGGGTTTGAGCTATAGGTCAGGGAACTAAGACGACACATACTTCACATGTGCTAAGTCACTTCAGTTGTGTCTGACTCTGCGATCCCATGGACTGTAGCCCACCAGGCTCCTCTGTCCATGGCATTCTTCAAGCAAGAACACGAGTGGGTTGCCACGTCCTCCTCCAGGGGATCTTACCAACACAGGGATTGAACCTTCATCTCTTACGTCTTTTAGCTGGCAGATTCTTTACCAGTAGCGCCACCTGGGAAGCCCACATATTGCATAGTGTGGTCAAAAAAAATTAAAAAAACCCAAAAACGCAAGTATCCCTTTTTCTAATTTCTTCAACCCCTCGACTTCCTATCATGTCACCTAAAATGCCAAGTAATTAAGACAGCTATGAGTATTATTTGAATTATTTGGATAGTAGTCTAATTTAGCTACTTCCCTTTTGACATATCTTACAGTCACAGAACAAGCATACATTATGTTGAGCTCAGTAAAAAAAAAAAAAATTATAAATAGTTAATTTCTAAATTTTTGATGTATTACCTGACTTAATATTCTCAAGAATACTCGACATAAATTTAGACAATCACTTCATGCACTTATACACTGCTTAATGGGACCAAATGACATTTATAGCAGTAGACAACAAAGGCTTCTTATGGTAGCAGGGCACCTGGAATAATAAAACTGCAAGGGACTTTAAAAAGTGTATTTAATACAGTGGAGCTGAGGGAATTCACTGTTTGGGCGCAATGAAAACAAATAGCTGTTTCTTTGCTATTTTTAAAATCTTTATTTTGTAAAAAAAAAAAAAAATCAGTATTTCTTATAGTAAGAAATTAAGATTATTTTCAGACTAGTGAATAGTCAATTCAAAATGCCCTGGAGATTCAGAGATGACAATAAAAGATGGTATCTGTCCCCTTACATTGTAAAATCTGGTGGTACTAGCCACCAATGAGAGTAATACAAGAATACTCAGCTAATGGGGCCCTGTTTAAGAATATGAGATCAAGAAGGTAGCTTTCAACCTGAGTCAGGAAAGAAGAGGGGAGCTTAGCTAGCTCAAGCAGAATATTCCTGGAGCCACTAACTCTGAGCTTAAAAGATTACATTATTTGGACTCACAGAGTTAGCAAAATTATGGTAACTATGGAGCAGGGGGAAGGATGGGATAAAGGGATGGTTGGGGAGATTGAAATCAACATGTACACACTGCTATATTGAAAACAGATAAGAAACAAGGACCTACTATATAGCACACGGAACTCTGTTCAATGTTCGTGACAGCCTGGATGAGAGGTGAGTTTGGGGGAGAGTGGATACATGTATATGCATGGCTGAAACCCTTTGCTGTGCCCCCGAAACTATCACAACATTGTTCATTAGCTCTACTCCAATACAAAAGATAAGAAAAGATGTTCAGGTCATAAAAAATTCTAAGAAGTGGAAATGGTGCTGCAAGTGTTGGGGGAAAATGGTTACACTGTTTGGAGGACAGGGCCTGCCATTCAAGGCACATAGATGGAGCTTAGCAAGCTTGAAGAGATACCATGGGAAAGGTGGTGGTGGTTTAGTTCCTAAGCTGTGTCCAATTCTTGCGACCCCATGGACTGTAGCCTGCCAGGCGCCTCTGTCCATGGGATTTCCCAGGCAAGAATACTGGAGTGGTTGCCATTTCCTTCTCCAGGGGATCTTCGCAATCCTGAATCAAACCCAGGTCTCCTGCACTACAGGCAGATTCTTTACCAACTGAGCTACGAGGGGTCCATGGGAAAGGGAAATGGGAGAAGTTTGGGTTTGGGGACTTCGTTCTGTGACCTCAATGGTGAGCTACTGAAGTATTTTCAGAAAGAGAAGTGATTTGTGCTTGGGGAATTTAACTGGATTAGCCTCTTGAGAAGCTGGGAACAGGGGCACAGGTACACCCACTACACAGCTCTGTGGGGTGGGCCATCGTTTCGCTGGTGTCCGTTAAGGAGTGCTTTGGAGTTGCAGGACCCTGTAGTCTCTTGAAGGGCTTCCCAGGTGACACGAAGTGGAAAAGAACTCATCTGCCACCAGATGGAGCAGCGGTAAAGAATCTGCCTGCCAAGGCAGGAGATGCAATAGTTGCAATTTTGATCCCTGGGTCAGGAAGATCCCCTGGAATAGGAAATGGCAACCCACTCCAGTATTCTTGTCTGGAAACTCCCATGGACAGAGGAGCCCGGCAGGCTACAGTCCATGGGGCCGCGAAGAGTTGGACATGAAGCCTCTGGAGAGGGCCAGGCTGATTGCTGGTGTCCTACCGCAGGAGACAGCAGAAACCTCACTAGGGCAATGGAAGTCAGAAAACGCAGCGCAGAGTACACATGACAAAAGGGTGAATCCTCAAAGATTGACAGCAGACTGATCTTGGGGGGTATGAGATGAGAAGTGAGAGAACTGAAATGTCTAGATTTCGTACCTGGGAAATTGGCTATGGCATTAACCTAGACAGAACGCTGGAGGGGGGAACCAGTGTGTGGGAAGGTAATTAATTTGGTTTGGGACATGCTGGGTTGGACATGCCTGCAGGACATGCAGATGGAGGTGTCTACAGGCAGCTGTAAATTCCCGTCTGGAGCTCAGGAGAGTTCACTTCAAGCCTGAGAATTTTTATGCACTGCTTTCCTATCTCAGGAAGCCTGACAGAAAATGGGCTGAGAACCAAATCTTATATGAGGGGAATCTTAAGCAGCACGCTACAAGATCTTTTTGTTTCAACTCCAACACCTGCGTGTGAGTCAAGGGAGGTAAAGAAAAGAGAAATGAACACACCACTGAATCTTCTGTAGCAAATGGAGCCGCCTCCTTTTGAAACAATACTGCCAACTGCCACGTTGCCTTACCCGACCCCACTTCCTATCTTTCCATGATTTACCAGTGACTGTCTCTCCTAAGAGCTGAGGTTTTATTTCCTCATGTGCGCAAACACTGACAGTGTCCACCCACCTTCTAGAAACACATACGGACAGTCTTCAATATCATCTTGGAAGCTCATTTATTTTCTATTATAATATGTGATTATTGCAGCCATTCTTAGTCGCATGCACTCATGGGTGCCTACCGCTTGCCAGGCCAGAAGGTGCTACACGTTTTCCACATTTTTTTTCTTTCTGCTGTTCACAACTTTTTCACAATCTACAGCATCATTAACCTCATTTTACACATGAAAAAGGACTAGGAGAGACTGGAAAATACATTTACGTGGTAAGTGTGGCCCTCCATCTTCCTCCCTCTCAGTTTTGTGATGTGGCATCTTCACCAGCCTGTGGGGAAGTTCAGCTCATGCCTCCCATAGAAAAGTCAGATCCTCTCACATGTGAATCAGTATCTCCAGGACCAATTTGTCTCCAAATTCTGTTACTTCGTCCCTCAAAACGACTTTTTTGTCTAATAATTTCCTTCTTCCCACTATATTCCCAGAACAAGTTCAAATGATCTAAAGCTTTGTTTGAAGTCATAAATTGTTCTCCCCACCCCTTGTTTCCTCCCACTGATGTGTTTTGCACACACAGCCAACTTAATTTCTTTAATCAGTTTTACTGAAGGTATATATATATATATATATATTTATATATCCTCAAGGACGAGATCAAACCAGTCAATTTTAAGGGAAATCATCCCTGAATACTCATTGGAAGGACTGATGCTGAAGCTGAAACTCCAGTATTTTGGTTATCTAATGTGAACAGTTGACTCATTGGAAAAGTCCCTGATGCTGGGAAAGATTGAAGGCAGAAGGAGAAGAGGGTGTCAGAGGATGAGACGGCTAGACAGCATCACTGATGCAATGAACATGAACTTGGCCAAACGTCGGGAGATGGTGAGGAACAGAGGCCTGGCGTGCTGCAGTCCATGGGGTCGCAAAGAGTCGGACATGACTGAGCGACTAAGCACACACACACACACACACACACGTAAGTATTAGTTTTGAGAAATATACATATATACATATTATACATACTAAAGCACACTGGGTCAACGAGCCTCAGAGGTGACTGGCAGCCCAGGTCTTGCCTGGCTAAGTGAGGACTACAGGGAAGCAATAGCTCAGCACACACTATATGTGTAATATACAGCGGCTCACACAAAGTAGAGTGACTTTATATTTCATAAAACACACGTGTGTGAGTAGCCCGAGGCTTGCTGCCTGAGGATGTCAGAGTGTCAGACACCTCTCCTGCTACTGTGCTATGCCATGGTGCTCCCCTTGTTCACCTGGTCCCAAATGACACGCTCGACTTCCACAATTCAGGTGGCAGGCTGGGGGAAGGGAAAAGTGAAAGGGGAGGAGGCTCGCCTCTTTCCTTTGAGGACATGCGCAGAGCCCACAGTGCTTTCATTCACATATCATGGCTGGAGGGGTGAGTGGGAAACAGTCTTTGTTCTGGAGACGCATGTATCCAGTTAAGCCAGGAAGCTCGATGACCATAGAAAGAGAGGCAAGTGGGTGTTTGAGTCCATTAGCCATCTCTGCTGCATGCCTCAGTGTCTGCAGAATAAAATCTTCCACTTAAACTTCTTTTTCCAAATCTATCCCCTAAAACTTTCCCACTTGCCCCTGTATACCACCAGATGGGCCAACCATGGTTCCCTCATTGCCTCCACCATCCCATACATCCTGGCCTCCTTGTCTTTGCACATTATGGTGCTTCCCTGACGTCCATCATCGCCATAGTTCACCTTGCACTCAACCTTCAGGTCCCAGTGCAGCAGCCCCTCCCTCTCTGAAGCTTTCCCTGACCACTCCACCCCTTAGCCATCCTTCCTTCTCTGAGCTCAGTATTTATTTGTTGCTACTCTGCTTCTTGCATTTTCCATTTTATAATATTATTTTTCATTGATAGTATTAGTATTTTTTCTTTATATATCTGATCTCACTTGAGGGAAATTATTATACCATTTTGTATCCCACTCAGCCTTTTGCATAAGCCTAGATATTGTTTCTTATATATGCTATAAATCACTATGTATGTGAATTAATATATGCATGAACTGTGAGTTGGTTAAATGAATCAAAAGCTATTGTCCAAAATGATTCCAAGAAGGAGAAACTGCTCTAAAGGACGTTGTCTATTCTTGAGTGAGATGGGACACTGGGTTATCAAAGGCTAAGTACTTATTTAGCTATAAATGGATGTAGATTGGATCTGCAGAATGTGTTTAGAGCTTAGCCAAGTCTTACTAATGTCTGAGTGAACTATCAAATTGTATTTGTGGTCTAATCATATAATAGTGTCTTAGATTTATAAAATGCTTTTATGCCTAACTCGCAATCCTTTAACTTTTAAATCTACATTTATTTAACTGGGAGTGTGCAGAGTAAAAGCTGAGTGCACCTCCTTGAAGAAATCTCTGGAGAGCTGGAGGTTGGAGCAGATCACTACTAATGTTGCAATTTCCATGTAAATTCCAGAAAGCAACTTAAAAAAAAAATGTGGTAATCCAAAATTTTTTGCTGAGTACATCAGAGTGTTTGATTTATTCTTCTCGTAATCCCAATGAGGTCAGTTTTATAAAGCTAAGGTAAGTATGGATCAGTGATGTTAAGAAACATGCCCAGAATTATATGGCCAGTAAATGATAGGGTTGGGGTTTTAACAGACTTTTTAAAACTCAGGGTCCATGCTCTTAACTGCTTTATAAGAGAGCTATGGCTTCCTGCTGTTTTGACTAAGATCAATTGTAGAATGGGCCTTTCTGGGTGACTCAGTGGTAAAGAATCTACCTGCCAATGTAGAAGATGTAAGGTTTAATCCCTGGTTCGACCTCTGGGTCAGGAAGATCCTCTGGAGTACAAAATGGCAACCCTTTGCAGTATTTTTGCCTGAAAAATTCCATGGACAAAGGAGGCTTGTGGGCTACAGTCCACGGGATTCCAAAGAGTCAGATATGACAGCAACTGAGTACACTGTGGAAACAAATTTCCTAAATTGTTTTTAATTTATTGGTCATGGCATATTGTCAATTTAATATCTTGCTCAGTTTTACTAACTTGTGCTTCTTCCTGATTTTGTGTGTATGTTCAAAAGTTATATTCATTTGTTTCATATGTGTGTGACACATTCATTTTTGATAGATATTATCAAAAGGACAAGTTAGAGTCCTTTAAATATATTTAATTAAAACTTTACATTGGTTTAAATGTGTGGAAGGTATACATACTGTCTTTGTATAAGAAAACAAATTCTTTAGTCTATTGCTATCAACATTGAAAATGTAAAATAGGATTTCTGCTTCCAGCCAAGATGGAATAACAGGAACCAAATTCACCCTTCTGCCTGAAATAAACAACAATAACAAAATATTTGAAACATGGATTTCAAAACACTGAACATCAGGCAAGAAAGGATAGTGATCTATAAGGCTGGTAACAAAAGAGGTGAGTCCTATGGTTTTCCCAACTCATTGCCTTGAGAGAGCTTCCAGGGTGTGGCGAGAGGATGGCGAATCTAAGTATGGCCTAGAGAACTTACAATGAGAAGAAATGGAGCTCAGAATACAGGGAGACTAGGGCACTATGAGTTTGGAGGACTGGGTAATGAGGAGAGAGATGGGAAGATATTTTTAATAAAGAAATTTTTAGAGATGAAAACTATAAAGTGTGATGTGAAAGATATGCTGGATAGAACTAACAGAACACTAGTCACTATGCATTTCAGGATGTAGCAATATAAATTATGCCAAAAAGAAACCAGTGATAGAAAAAAATCAGAAACATTGAAAAGTGCATCTCTGAACTGTGACAAGTTCAAATGGTCTAACATACATGCATCTGGTATCCTCAAAGGAAAGGGGCAAAAGAAGGACTGGAATAAATGTTAGAAAAAATTTCCAAGTTTGATTTTTTTTTGCTTGTTTCTAGTCCGACTTTATTTATATATTTATTTTTGAAGCTAATTACTTTACAATATCATACTGTTCCTGAATCAGAAAGATTATTATTAACATAATAATTTGTCCTCAGTTGATCTTTTGATTCAATGTAATTTCCATCAGTATCCCAGAAAGTGTTCATGTAATCAAATTCATATGAAAATGCAAAAGAACTAAAATATTTTTAAAAATTTGTACCAGAAGAACAAATTTTAAGGATAAATACTATGGAATTTTGAAGAATATTATAATGCTATCAAGACTATGTGGTACTGATATCAAAATAGACAAATAGAGTGATGAAACAGAATAAAAAGTCCAGCAATAAACCCTACATATATAAGAACAACTGATTTCAAGCATAAGTGCAAAGACAATTCAGTGACAAAGACAATTTAGTAGTAAAAGGATAATCTTTACTTTCAACAAACAGCAATGGAAAAATTAGTTATCCATACACAAAAACAAATAAAACTTCCCCTCCAACTTTGTTCCATGCCTCAGACCATAAACAAAAGTAATTGAAAACTGGTGACAAACATAAATATACAACTGAAAAACAATACTTCTATAAAAACAGGAAAAGATTTGTAACCTCAGATCAGGTTATTTCTTAGATATGGTACCAAAACATATTCCTTTTCCCTTTGTGTATCTATGGATATTCAAAACATTAGTAAAAATCACAAGAATTAAGGGGAATGAAAGAGGCCAAACTATAAATATAGTGCATACTATGTGATTCAGTTTATACAAAACTCTAGAAAATGCAAATTAATCTATAGTGACAAAAGCAGATCAGTGGTTACTATGGGGAGGACATGGAGGGAAAAAACATGGGCATGAGGAAACTGTCATGGGGATGCTAGGAAATTTAAGAGATATCTCAAGCTCTGACAGTGCTTGAACCCCAGTTCCTATAGGCTAGTTCCCTACTTGCCTGTTTGGACTGTGGTTCACTTCCTAACTTGTTCCTACTTGAACTGTATGTTCTCAGTCATGCCCTGAGCATCACTGACATTTTCTTCATTAGCCACTTGAACAGTTTATAAACCCTAGTGTCTAGTCACTAACCATTTATTAGAACTTAGCATAATTTCTCCTGCTTTAATTTTTTTTTTTTTTTTTTTTTTAGATTTTTTTGACGTGGACGATTTTAAAAGTTCTTTTTTGAATTTGTTACAATATTGCTTCTGTTTTATGTCCTGGTTTTTTTGGTTGCAGGGCATGTGGGATTTTAGCTCCCTGACCAGGCATTGAACTCACACCCCCTGCATTGGAAGTTACATTTTAACCACTCAACCACAAAGGAAGTCCCTCTCCTGCTTTACTTTAAGATAATTTTGCCTCAACAGAACTGAACAAATCAAATGCTGAGCCAGCTATTAAGCCTGATAGGTTGGGACCTTGCAATGATTCAGCAACAAGCTAGGCAATCAGATGTAGCCTCTTCCATTCCTCAGGGATTTCATTCTGCTCCAACCCAGAATATCTCTACCATGCTCTCAGAATGTATTCTTTTCCTTATTCTTAAAAGAAGGTTTAACAAGATAGGCCAAGATATTTAACAAGATAAATAATGGTCTTTGATTGATCTAGTAAAGAAACACAGACAGCATCTCTTACTTACTGAGGCAGGAGAAAATTTCCCCGTTATAGAATCCATTGTTTAAATGCTTGTCAAAGGGCAAGGTCTGGTAACTCGAACAGTTAAACGGGAGAAACAATAGTTGCATAGAATTAAAAATTAAGCCTTGGGCTATTACCTTTTATATATTATGGATGAAGTGTGTGAGAATTTAACTGTGCTTGTGTTGTTAAGTTCTCCATACATGCATAGCTTAAAAATCTATTTCCCTCTGGAAACCTGTCCTCTGACAAAATTGGAGACGAAAATTGCTGTGATGAAGGTATAATGTGCTATTATTCTGCTGAGGTTCAATATGAATCAATCTGACAATCAGATGTCTAATGATGGTTCCTAACTCCCTTCTAATCTTTCCTCATTTTCTTTGGAATTCATCTTCTTATTTTTCTCTTGCCAAGTTTGAGACCAATTCAGTTCAATTTAGTGAGACCCATTGAACATCTGCTATGTAGAATAAGTTGGGCTGGACACTATGAAGATCAGAAAAAAAATATATATGTTATAATCCCTGCCTCAAGGAACTCACAGTTTAATTGAGAGATCAGGCAAATGGACATGGACTTGTTAACTGGTGCCTGGTAGTTTCTGGCAACTGAATCTACTCATTAATCTGTGAATTGGATTAAAAACCCTGAAATAGAGTGTAAGGCTAGATGCAATGTGTGTGGTACAGATATAGGATTTCAGAAATAGAAAGACATCAAAGTAGGCTGAAGTTTTGAGCATCATGGAAAAATTGTACTTGTGGTGAAGTAAGTTTTAATGAGAAGGATATTTCAGGTTAGGGTCATTATGAAAATCAAAGGGATGAGTGTCAGCCTCGTGTGTGTCTACTGCAGAGAGAAGCCCTTAATGATTAGAGAAGATGGAAACACAGAACTAGGTTTGGGTCAGATAAAGGAGGGCCTTATATGAATTTTGGACTTAATTCTGAGGTTTCTGAGGGCATTGGAGAACCCCACATGTACTTTTATCAGCAGAGCCCTATTTTTGAAATTTACATTTGTAGTCTGAAAGAAAAGTACTCTGAAGGCTAGGAGACCTGAGTGTAGGACAATAGAAACTGGGTAATGACAAGTTGAAGTATTATGTTTGCAACATGGTTGAGAAAAGAAAAGCCAATTATGGAAAGTAGAAAATCATGAAACACACAAATTGTGAAGAACAAACAAATTTTGACTTCCTGATAGTCAAAATTTAGGACAATAGAGTCCCAGATACAGAAGAGGAAAAGAAAAAGTGGAACTGTTGTAAAGGAGATTTTGTTTTTGATTCAAGTTTGAGATTGTCATGGCCAAGTCAGGCTCTTTTTTTTGTTTTCGTTTTTTTTATTTTTTATACATTTTTTAAAAAATTTTATTTTATTAGTTGGAGGCCAATTACTTCACAACATTTCAGTGGGTTTTGTCATACATTGACACGAATCAGCCATAGAGTTACACGTATTCCCCATCCCGATCCCCCCTCCCACCTCCCTCTCCACCCGACTCCTCTGGGTCCTCCCAGTGCACCAGGCCTGAGCACTCGTCTCATGCATCTCACCTGGGCTAGTGATCTGTTTCACCATAGATAATATGCATGCTGTTCTTTCAAAACATCCCACCCTCACCTTCTCCCACAGAGTTCAAAAGTCTGTTCTGTACTTCTGTGTATCTTTTTCTGTTTTGCATATAGGGTTATCATTACCATCTTTCTAAATTCCATATATATGTGTTAGTATGCTGTAATGTTCTTTATCTTTCTGGCTTACTTCACTCTGTATAATGGGCTCCAGTTTCATCCATCTCATTAGAACTGATTCAAATGAATTCTTTTTAACGACTGAGTAATATTCCATGGTGTATATGTACCACAGCTTCCTTATCCATTCATCTGCTGATGGGCATCTAGGCTGCTTCCATGTCCTGGCTATTATAAACAGTGCTGCGATGAACATTGGGGTGCACGTGTCTCTTTCAGATCTGGTTTCCTCAGTGTGTATGCCCAGAAGTGGTATTGCTGGGTCATATGGCAGTTCTATTTCCAGTTTTTTAAGAAATCTCCACACTGTTTTCCATAGTGGCTGTACTAGTTTGCATTCCCACCAACAGTGTAAGAGGGTTCCCTTTTCTCCACACCCTCTCCAGCATGTATTGCTTGTAGAATTTTGGATAGCAGCCATCCTGACTGGCGTGTAATGGTACCTCATCGTGGTTTTGATTTGCATTTCTCTGATAATGAGTGATGTTGAACATCTTTTCATGTGTTTGTTAGCCATCTGTATGTCTTCTTTGGAGAAATGTCTGTTTAGTTCTTTGGCCCATTTTTTGATTGGGTCATTTATTTTTCTGGAATTGAGCTTCAGGAGTTGCTTGTATATTTTTGAGATTAATCCTTTGTCTGTTTCTTCATTTGCTATTATTTTCTCCCAATCTGAGGGTTGTCTTTTCACCTTACTTATAGTTTCCTTTCTAGTGCAGAAGCTTTTAAGTTTCATTAGGTCCCATTTGTTTAGTTTTGCTTTTATTTCCAATATTCTGGGAGGTGGGTCATAGAGGACCCCGCTGAGATTTATGTCGGAGAGTGTTTTGCCTATGTTCTCCTCTAGGAGTTTTATAGTTTCTGGTCTTACATTTAGATCTTTAATCCATTTTGAGTTTATTTTTGTGTATGGTGTTAGAAAGTGTTCTAGTTTCATTCTTTTACAAATGGTTGACCAGTTTTCCCAGGACCACTTGTTAAAGAGGTTGTCTTTTTTCCATTGTATATCCTTGCCTCCTTTGTCAAAGATAAGGTGTCCATCGGTTCGTGGATTTATTTCTGGGCTTTCTATTCTGTTCCATTGATCTATATTTCTGTCTTTGTGCCAGTACCATACTGTCTTGATGACTGTGGCTTTGTAGTAGAGTCTGAAGTCAGGCAGGTTGATTCCTCCAGTTCCATTCTTCTTTCTCAAGATTACTTTGGCTATTCGAGGTTTTTTGTATTTCCATACAAATTGTGAAATTATTTGTTCTAGTTCTGTGAAAAATACCGTTGGTAGCTTGATAGGGATTGCATTGAATCTATAGATTGCTTTGGGTAGAATAGCCATTTTGACAACATTGATTCTTCCAATCCATGAACACGGTATGTTTCTCCATCTGTTTGTGTCCTCTTTGATTTCTTTCATCAGTGTTTTATAGTTTTCTATGTACAGGTCTTTTGTTTCTTTCGGTAGATATACTCCTAAGTATTTTATTCTTTTTGTTGCAATGGTGAATGGTATTGTTTCCTTAATTTCTCTTTCTGTTGTTTCATTGTTAGTATATAGGAATGCAAGGGATTTCTGTGTGTTAATTTTATATCCTGCAACTTTACTATATTCATTGATTAGCTCTAGTAATTTTCTGGAAGAGTCTTTAGGGTTTTCTATGTAGAGGATCATGTCATCTGCAAACAGCGAGAGTTTCACTTCTTCTTTTCCTATCTGGATTCCTTTTACTTCTTTTTCTGCTCTGATTGCTGTGGCCAAAACTTCCAACACTATGTTGAATAGTAGTGGTGAGAGTGGGCATCCTTGTCTTGTTCCTGATTTCAGAGGAAATGCTTTCAATTTTTCACCATTGAGGGTGATGCTTGCTGTGGGTTTGTCATATATAGCTTTTATTATGTTGAGGTATGTTCCCTCTATTCCTGCTTTCTGGAGAGTTTTAATCATAAATGAGTGTTGAATTTTGTCAAAGGCTTTCTCTGCATCTATTGAGATAATCATATGGTTTTTATCTTTCAATTTGTTAATGTGGTGTATTACATTGATTGACTTGTGGATATTAAAGAATCCTTGCATTCCTGGGATAAAGCCCACTTGGTCATGGTGTATGATTTTTTTAATATGTTGTTGAGTTCTGTTTGCTAGAATTTTGTTAAGGATTTTCGCATCTATGTTCATCAGTGATATTGGCCTGTAGTTTTCTTTTTTTGTGGAATCTTTGTCTGGTTTTGGAATTAGGGTGATGGTGGCCTCATAGAATGAGTTTGGAAGTTTACCTTCTTCTGCAATTTTCTGGAAGAGTTTGAGTAATATAGGTGTTAGCTCTTCTCTGAATTTTTGGTAGAATTCAGTTGTGAAGCCATCTGGTCCTGTCCTTTTGTTTCCTGGAAGATTTTTGATTACAGTTTCGATTTCCTTGCTTGTGATGGTTCTGTTAAGATCTTCTATTTCTTCCTGGTTCAGTTTTGGAAAGTTATACTTTTCTAAGAATTTGTCCATTTCATCCAAGTTGTCCATTTTATTGGCATAGAGCTGCTGGTAGTAGTCTCTTAAGATCCTTTGTATTTCAGTGTTGTCTGTTGTGATCTCACCCTTTTCATTTCTTATTTTGTTAATTTGGTTCTTCTCTCTTTGTTTCTTAATGAGTCTTGCTAATGGTTTGTCAATTTTGTTTATTTTTTCAAAAAACCAGCTTTTAGCTTTGCTGATTTTTGCTATGGTCTCTTTAGTTTCTTTTGCATTTATTTCTGCCCTAATTTTTAAGATTTCTTTTCTTCTGCTGACCCTGGGATTCTTCATTTCTTCCTTCTCTAATTGCTTTAGGTGTAGAGTTAGGTTATTTATTTGGCTTTTTTCTTGTTTCTTGATGTAAGCCTGTAATGCTATGAACCTTCCCCTTAGCACTGCTTTTACAGTGTCCCATAGGTTTTGGGTTGTTGTGTTTTCATTTTCATTCATTTCTATACATATTTTGATTTCTTTTTTGATTTCTTCTATGATTTGTTGGTTATTCAGAAGTGTGTTATTTAGCCTCCATATGTTTGAATTTTTAACAATTTTTTTCCTGTAATTGAGATCTAATCTTACTGCACTGTGGTCAGAAAAGATGACTGGAATGATTTTAATTTTTCTGAATTTTCCAAGACCAGATTTATGGCCCAGGATGTGATCTATTCTGGAGAAGGTTCCATGTGCACTTGAGAAAAAGGTGAAATTGATTGTTTTGGGGTGAAATGTCCTATAGATATCAATTAGGTCTAGCTGGTCCATTGTATCATTTAAGGTTTGTGTTTCCTTGTTGATTTTCTGTTTAGTTGATCTATCCATAGTTGTGAGTGGGGTATTAAAGTCTCCCACTGTTATTGTGTTACTGTTAATTTCCTCTTTCATACTCATTAGCATTTGCCGTACATATTGCGGTGCTCCTATTTTGGGTGCATATATATTTATAATTGTTATATCTTCTTCTTGGATTGATCCTTTGATCATTATGTAGTGTCCTTCTTTGTCTCTTTTCACAGCCTTTATTTGAAAGTCTATTTTATATGATATGAGTATTGCGACTCCTGCTTTCTTTTGGTCTCCATTTGTGTGAAATATTTTTTTCCAGCCCTTCACTTTTAGTCTGTATGTGTCTCTGGTTTTGAGGTGGGTCTCTTGTAGACAGCATATATAGGGGTCTTGTTTTTGTATCCATTCAGCCAATCTTTGTCTTTTGGTTGGGGCATTCAACCCATTTACATTTAAGGTAATTATTGATAGGTGTGGTCCCGTTGCCATTTATTTTGTTGTTTTGGGTTCACGTTTATACAACCTTTCTGCATTTCCTGTCTAGAGAAGATCCTTTAGCATTTGTTGAAGAGTTGGTTTGGTGGTGCTGAATTCTCTCAGCTTTTGCTTGTCTGTAAAGCTTTTGAATTCTCCTTCATATCTGAATGAGATCCTTGCTGGGTACAGTAATCTAGGTTGTAGGTTATTCTCTTTCATTACTTTCAGTATGTCCTGCCATTCCCTTCTGGCCTGGAGGGTTTCTATTGATAGATCAGCTGTTATCCTTATGGGAATCCCTTTGTGTGTTATTTGTTGTTTCTCCCTTGTTGCTTTTAGTATTTGTTCTTTGTGTTTGATCTTTGTTAATTTGATTAAAATGTGTCTTGGAGTGTTTTGCCTTGGGTTTATCCTGTTTGGGTCTCTCTGGGTTTCTTGGACTTGGGTGGCTATTTCCTTCCCCATTTTGGGGAAGTTTTCAGCTATTATCTCCTCGAGTATTTTCTCATGGCCTTTCTTTTTGTCTTCTTCTTCTGGGACTCCTATGATTCGAATGTTGGGGTGTTTCACATTGTCCCAGAGGTCCCTGAGGTTGTCCTCATTTCTTTTGATCCTTTTTTCTTTTTTCCTCTCTGCTTCATTTATTTCCACCATTCTATCTTCTACCTCACTTATCCTATCTTCTGTCTCCGTTATTCTACTCTTGGTTCCCTCCAAAATGTTTTTGATCTCATTCATTGCATTATTCATTTTTAATTGACTCTCTTTTATTTCTTCTAGGTCTTTATTAAACATTACTTGCATCTTTTCAATCTTTGTCTCCAGGCTATTTATCTGTAACTCCATTTTGTGTTCAAGAATTTTTATTATCATTATTCTAAATTCTTTTTCAGATAGATTCCCTATCTCCTCCTCTTTTGTTTGACTTGGTGGGCACTTGTCATGTTCCTTTACCTGTTGGGTATTTCTCTGCCTTTTCATCTTGTTTAGATTGCTGTGTCTGGAATGGGCTTTCTGTATTCTGGAGGTCTGTGGTTCCTTTTTATTGTGAAGTTTTTACCCGGTGGGTGGGGTCGGACGGTTGGCTTGTCAAGGTTTCCTGGTTAAGGAAGCTTGTGTAAGTGTTCTGGAGTGTGGAACTTGATTTCTTCTCTTTGAAGAGCAATGGAGTGCCCAGTAATGAGTTTTGAGATGGGTCTATGTGTTAGGTGTGACTATGGGCAGTCTGTATGTTGACTTTCAGGGCTATGTTCCTGCGTTGCTGGGGAATTTGTGTGGTATGTCTTGCTCTAAAACTTGTTGGCTCTTGGGTGGTGGTTGGTTTCAGTGTAGGTATGGAGGCTTTTGGACGGTCTCTTATTGCTTAAAGTTCCATGTAGTCAGGAGTTTTCTGGTGTTCTCAGGTTTTGGGCTTAAATCTCCTGCCTCTGGATTTCAGTTTTATTCTTCCTGTAGTCTCAGGACTTCTCCAACTATACAGCACTGATAATAAAACTTCTAGGTTAATGGCGAAAAGATTCTCCCCCGTTAGGGACTCCCAGAGAGGTTCACAGAGTTACATGAAGAAGAGGACAGGGAGGAGGGAAATAGAGATGAGCAGGAGGAGAAAAAGGGGGACTCGAGAGGAGAGAGACAGATCTACGCAGTCGTCTGTTCCTAGAGTGTTCTCCGTAGCCCAGACACCCACAAAGATTCACAGAATTGGATTGGGAAGAGAAGGGGAAAGGAGGAAATAGAGGTGTTCTGAGGTAGAAAACAGACAGTCAAGATTGGGAGAGAATAATCTCTCCTCCTGAATAAAAATGGAAACTGAATATTGGATTCTTAAATGTTCACAGTTTATATCATATACTGAAGAACAGAAATTAAAAATCTAGAGTAGAGGTTAGACTCTTAAAAATACTATATTAAAAACAAAAACAGAAATAGGAGGAAAGGAGGAAATAGAGGTGTTCTGAGGTAGAAAACAGAGAGTCAAGATTGGGAGAGAATAATCTCTCACTCCTGAATAAAAATGGAAACTGAATATTGGATTCTTAAATATTCACAATTTATATCATATACTGAAGATCAAAAATTAAAAATCTAGAGTAGAGGTTAGACTCTTAAAAATACTATATTAAAAACAAAAACAAAAACAAAAACACCCCCCCAAAAATTTTAGAAATATATATGAGGTTCGGTTTAAAAATAGGACTTCTTTTTTTTCCTTTCTTCTTTCTAAGGTTATAGTGTATTGAAAATGAATAATTAAGGAGCAGTAGAGGAGTACTAGAGGACTTTAAAAGAAATAAGAGAAAAAGAAAAATAGAAAATAGGAGAGAAGAAGGAAAAAAAAAAAAGAGGAAAGAAAAAAAAAATTTTTCCCTAACTAAAAAAATCGTAAGAATTTATGAAAATGAAATTAAGGAGTAATGGGGGAGTAATAGGGAATTTTAAAGGAAAATAAAAGAGAAATAATAAATTTTTTTTTCTTACTTAAAAAAAAAAAAAAGTAAAAATATATCTAGGAATTTCTCTGGAGCTGTTGCCGTCAGTGTGGGTTCGGCTCAGTTTCAGATAGCTCCTCATTCCAGCTTATACTTCTCGATATCTACAGGCCCCTTGCGGTGTGGTCAGTGTTTCCTACAGGGATTTTAATCTGTTGCACCAGTTCCTTCTGCAGCGGTTCCCTTTGTTTATTTGGCTTCTGTTTGCCGGTCTCTTCAGGGCCTCATTTCTGCCCTGACATAGGCGGGCGGAGGTAGACTCTTATTCAGGTAGCTAGTTCCGTCGCGCTGCAGGGCGGGGCTGGCGCTGCGGGGCAAGGCCGGCGCTGCTCAGGCTCCGGCTGCTCTATATGGAGTGCGCCCGCACTCAGGTGTTCCACAAAAGGTCGGAACAGAAAGCTGCGCCTGCTCTTTGTGCCTTCCCCGTCAGAGCGGTCCAGGCAGCCAGGGGCTTGGCGGTCGCACTATCCCCGGGTGCGCGCGCCCACTCCCTTCCTTGGTCCCAGTCTCAGTTTCCGCCGGCGCCAGTCCGGTGCGTGCACCTTCTGCCCTCCACGACCCCAGCCCCAGTCCCCGCCCGCGCCGGTCGGGTGCCTGCGCCCTGTGTCTCGCCGCGACCCTCCCGGCGGATGTCGACCATCCAGAATCTCGGTCCCTTTGTTCTGCGAACGGCTGGCAGTGTGTTCGGGCCGGTTAATTTTCTCTCTCTTTTGCTCTCCCACAGTTCAAGCTGGGAACTCACAAAAGCTCCCTCCGATTGTCCTCAGGGCACTCAGGCCCGGACCCTGCCCCAGGCCCGGACCCTGCCCCAAGTAATGCCGCCTGCTCCTCTCCGTTCCACCCCCACTTGCTGGTTGCGGATGCGGGCGTTTGGGGTACTTTTCTGCTGGGAGTTGCTTTTAGGCTCGTAATCTGTAGGTTTTATTTATTGTTTCTCTCCCAATCAGGTTGCCCTCTGAGATTCAAACACTTCCCCCAGGCCCGCCAGTGCGAGGGTTTCCCGGTGTCTGGGAACGTCCTCTATTAAGACCCTTCCCGGGACGGATCTCCGTCCTTAGCTCTTTTGTCTCACTTTTTATCTTTTATATTTTGTCCTACCTCCTTTCGAAGACAATGGGCTGCTTTTCTGGGCACCTGGTGACCTCAGCTAGCGATCAGAAGTTGTTTTGTGAAGTTTGCTCTGTGTTCAGTTATTCTTTTGATGAATTTCTAGGAAAGAAAGTGGTCTCCCCATCCTACTCCTCCGCCATCTTGGCTCCTCCCTCAAGTCAGGCTCTTAAAGGAGAAGATGTTTAATAGTGATGAGCTTAGAGCCTTGAGAACAATTGAATTGTCTTCTGTTAACTCAGCAGTGCCTCTGTCTCTTCCTTCTCCTGTCTTTCATAGGAAAGAAATATGGTGCTCTTTCCTCAACATTTCCTTCTTATGCGGCTTCAGGGTAACTTATTCCAATAAGAGCCGTTGTTATGATGTTTCAGGAGGCCCAGTCTTCATTTGTTCCTGAGGCAGCTGTGGTCTGACTTCTCACTGAGGGCCCCATGGTATTTGAGCAAGCATTTCTAGACTTCTGGGCACCTTCTGGACTTACTTTTGCTTCCTTCAGCCCTTAAGTTGGGCATGCTTCTAATTCCCTGTATTAAATCTCTTTCTACTCAAAATTTCTAGACTGGAGTCCTCTTTCCTCATGAGTTCCGACACAAAAACACATTCCCTGTGAAGAGATGATGAACAATGACAAGGACTGAGTGATAATTGTGTGTGTGTGTGTTGGAGAGGTACAACTAGTGAAAGACACAGAGGAAATGGTATGAAAATTAAGAAAAAACTGAGCACCTCATTAAAGAGAGGATACTTAAGGGAGATTTTTGAGGAAAAACATTAAAAAAAAATCAGGTAAAAGGACAAAATAAAGAATCTGTAGAGACTAGAATCTATCGTATGGTGTGAAGTAAGTCAGAAAGAGAAAAACAAATATTATATATTAACTCATATATGTGGAATCTAAAAACATGGTGCAGATGAACCTGTTTTTAGGGTAGGAATAGAGAAGCAGACATAAAGCTGATTGTGTGGGTACTGGGAAGGAAAGAGATATGGGATGAATTGGGAGATTGGGACTGAGATATATACACACCATGCATAAAACAGATAGCTAGTAGAAACCTTTTGCATATTGCAGGGAGCTCAGCTCATTGCTCTGTGGTGACCTAGAGGAGTGAGATGGGGAAGGGTGGGAGGGAGATCCAAGAGGGAGGGAATATATGTATACATATGGCTGATTCACTTCTCTGTACAGCAGAAACTAACATGACATTGTAAAGCAACTATACCCCCCAAAACTTGTTAAAGTTAAAAAATAAAAGAGGACTGCTTGCTGAGAAAATGGTGTCATATTTGTTAAGGTGAAGGACAACTTGCAGGAATTTAGTTTCATGTATTGTTATTCCCACACATTGAATCCCAGGGTCAGTTAGACTGAGATCACCAAAATAGCATCCATAATGTTTGGTGGGATGATCAGATGATCACGCTCCCTGGAACTTTATTACCACAGAAGAGACAAAGTCTTGAAAGCCCTGAATTAATAAATGGAATTAGTAGTATTATCCTGCCACATAAAAGCAAATTGCTTCTCTGGTCTTTACTAATTGGTCTACAGAAAAAGCATTTGGTACATTTTATAGTGGCATGCTATTAATCACATCTTGACCAACAGTACAAGAGGCAACACTACCTGATTATTTTTATGAGAGTCCATGCAAGTCTACAAGATCCATGTGTCTTTGGCATAAACCATATAGGTGAATTAAATGGATTGGGCAGAAATCTCCACCACTTACTTTTCATATTTGTTAGTGGCACCTGTTTCTGACATATTCCTGGTGATTTTTGAAGGGGGGGGAGTGGCTATTCCAATCACTTTCATTTGATCCTTCCTGCTTTATAGTCCTTACTCCATAGATCAAACAGCTGAGGTGGATATATTTTCTGTTGTTGAAGCATGATTTATATTCAGAAACTGCATAGGTAAGCACAAAGGAGTTCACACCCATGGGGTCTAATTTTTGCATTCTTTCTCTGTATTAAAAAAGACTTTCTGGCTTCTCAGTTCCATTTAATGTAGGCCATTGACTTCCTTAAGTCCCTCCTCTGAGTAGGGCCACACTTCCAGAATTATTGTTAGTTCTGAGCCAGTTCAATAATGTCTGAAGAGTATTCCTCTTTCTCCACGGCACAGTCATAACAGTAAATGACAGCAGGTTGCTGTAGGAAACTAAAGGAAGAAGATTTACATGACCTTCTCATGGTGGTGTGGCAAGGGAGATCCTTAAGGGAATATGGTTCTCCTATCATTTAGAGGCCATGTTTACAAACAGGCTCAAGTTAGAAATTGAGTGACAAGTTGTGACGTCAAAGTCAAGACTCTGTTCACAAGAGTTAAAAATTAAAAATGTCTTTCTTATATTATCCAGTGTTCAATCATATTTGTTCTAGGAATACTATAGTCAATGAGCCACTCACAAAGATTTCTGTGGATTAAACTCTTTTGATTACTGCTTGAATCTTGCTGTCCATGTGTTTCATCAGCTCCTGCTGTTGCTTAATGTGTGAATCAGAGAGCCCAATTCAAAGGGAGCGTCTCTCAACATCAACACTGGCTTGAAGCACCCTGAGCTTTTTAGGAGGTCTGTCCTTTCCTTGGTTGTTGTTGATGTTTAGTTGCTTGGTTGTGTTGGGGGACTCTTTGCAACCCCATGGACTGTAGCCCATCAGACTCCTCTGTCCACAGGATTTTCCAGGTAAGAACACTGGAGTGGGTTGCTATTTCCTCCTCGAGGTGATCTTCCTGACCCAGGAATCAAGCCTGTACCTCCTGCATCTCCTGTATTGGCAGGCAGATAGTATATTTCTCAATGCATTGGTAAATGTAGTATTTTTTAAACACTCCCTTGGACTAGACTTCCTGGGTTGGTGAATGGGACACACATGATAAATTCACTCCAAATTCCCAACTTCCTAAATATTTGAATGTGTCCTTCTACAATATACTAAAGATATCTGGTATCTCAACTTTATTTAGATTGCATATATATAAATATACATACCTATATAAACATATGCACATATATAGATATAGATATAACAACTATTGAAAAGTAAATGGTCAGTGTAACATACAAATCTTAGGTTTGTATCTGAAAAGCGAAGAAGGAAACTGGAATCTGAAAATCTTCACTGCCATTTTAATGCTTTTTTCTTAAAAATAATAAAAATATCTGAATCAAACAAAGCAAAACATTAACATTTGCTGCATCTCAGTAGTGAGAACACAACTGTTTGTTTATTCTTTCTATTCTTCAGTATTTCCAAAATATTTCATATTAAAAATATTCTAAACTCTCAAACAATCAAGATGAAGCCAACGGTTGAAAGTAAATATGTTTGTAAGCACAGATCACATTGCAGGTGTTTGGAAAAGTAATTCTCAACATAAAAGCCCTTAAAAAGAATTGATCACCAAAAAATTAACCTCTAAGAAGACAAAGACAGAAGTAGATGAAACTGATGCTCTAATTCAAAATTTTTTTATGAAGAGATGATAATTCTGCATGTTTCTTTGAGTAGTTAGATGTGTTAATCTTGCCATTATGATGGTTTTATTCATTCATTCCTGGAGACCAGGCACTTCTCCTAGGAATGCCCTTCTCCTTTATACTAGAGGTTAGGAGAGGAAGAAGCTAATAAAAAAGAAAAATTTGTCTGATGCCACAGTTATTGCAATAGCCAAGCAAGAGCGCATATATTTTGTTTACACACATTTCATCTTAAAGTGTGTGCTTTATGTGTAAGTGGCCTTTAACACTATCATCTGCTTACCACTGACTGCTGTGATGACTGTGATTCTTTTTAATGATTTTAACAGAGAAGGGAGAATAGAAACTGATGCTGAAAACTCTAGCTAACCCAACCAGAACTGACAGCTCTTCCCTGAGATTTTCTGTGTCTTTAATTCAATTAAATAGCTTGGACTGAGAATTCTCAAAGAGGAGGAAGAGCAAGCTTCTAATAACCACTTCTAAAAGTGAAATAGAAGAATAGCTGAATCAGGAGTATGAAGCTACACTGAGACACTTGAGGAGAAATGTGTACTTTGGAGTAAAATGTGCTGAGCTCATGCAATATATGAACAATTTGAAAGAGGAACATTTAGGGTCACCTGAATAAACGTTTTCCCTCCTCAAACAAACCATTGACCTCTATCCAGCTATTTCTATCCACACACCACTAGCAGAGGGAGTAGATAGGATTATCCTAAAACCTTGTCATTTGAAAGGACTTTTCACATCTTTTATTTTATTTAACCCTCTCATCTCTCTGGGAGATGGGCAGAACTTCATTTCAGAGATGGAGACATTGAGGAACAAGACTGGATACATTTTCCCAGTCTCACAGCCGGGTGATGGTACAGCCCAGGCTTCTGGGGTTTTCCTTTACATCTCGCTGACTCTTCATTCTCCTCACTCTCTCCGTGTTCTCTTGGTCTTGACTTTCAAGTTTTAGGGAGACTGAGAAATGTTTATAGCAATGCCTTTTGGGACTCCTTTATGAATCACATAGTGTATTGACCTCTAAGGGATAGTGTTTCATCACCAGAAATACTGATTCAGGTAGGTAGTATTTTGATCAAAATAATTGAAGGTGGAAGATGTTACCCACACATAGATGCATGCCACAAGGGCTCATTTCTATGCGGACAAAAAATGCAATCAATTTTGGTCTCTCCAAATCCACTTAGCATATTTGATTTTTTTTCTCTCTTAGGAGTAAAGCAGTAGAGGTGAAGCTTATTACACACAGCTGTTACACAGCATATTCTGTCCTCTATGCTGAGTCATTAGTCATCTATTGCTTTTAACATGCTAAGCCTAAAACTTAATGGCTTATTTACAAAAGAGGAAAGAAGGATAGGGATAAATTAGGAGTTTGGGATAACAAATACACACTACTATATATAAAACAGATAATCAACAAAGACCTACTGTATAGCACAAGGAACTATGCTCAATATTTTGTAATAACCTATAAGGATAGAGGGCTTCCCAGGTGGTGCTAGTGGTAAAGAACCCACCTGCCAAGGCAGGAGATTCAAGAGACGTGGGTTCCATTCGAGTTGGGAAGATCCCCTGGAGGAGGGCATGGTAACCCACTCCAGTATTCTTGCCTGGAGAATCCCATGGACAGAGGAGCCTGGCAGGATATAGTCCATGTGGTCACAAAGAGTCAGACACAACTAGAGATACTTAGCATGCACACAAAAAGAAAAAGAACATGAACAAACATATAATTCTATATCCATGTCTATAGACATATATCTGAATCACTTTGTTATACACCTGAAACTAACACCAGATTGTAGAACAACTATATCTCAATTTAATAAAAGACACTTAATGACTTAAAACAACAAATACTTATTATCTCATAACTTCTGAGAGCTGCTCAGTCGGATGGCTCTAGCTCAGGGTTTCTCATGAAGACATTGGATGAGGCAACCGTTATCTGGAGGTTCGCCTGGGAACAAAGGATCCAGTTCCAAGTTGGGTTTACTTAGACGGCTGGCAAGTTGAGACGAGCTGTCCACCAGAGCTCTCAGGTCCTCTGTAAGTCAGTCACCTCGGAGCACACACACACCTCAGATTAAGTGATCCGAGAGAGAGAAAGTGAGAAGGAGCAAGAAAGCTCACACAAAATGAAAACTGCCATCTTTTTATAATCTGATCTTGAAGTCATAGCCCATCACTATTGCCAGATCCAATCAATTAGAAGTTACATACACCTTACATACCAGAGAAGGCAATGGCACCCCACTCCAGTACTCTTGCCTGGAAACTCCCATGGACGGAGGAGCCTGGTAGGCTGCAGTCCATGGGGTTGCTAAGAATCGGACACGACTGAGTGACTTCACTTTCACTTTACCCTTCCATGCACTGGAGAAGGAAATGGCAACCCACTCCAATGTTCTTGCCTGGAGAATCCCAGGGACAGAGGAGCCTGGTGGGCTGCAGTCTATGGGGTCAGAGAGTCAGACACGACTGAAGTGACTTGGCAGCAGCAGCACACACACAGGGGAGGAAATTCAGCTCTACTTCTTGGAAGAGGGAGTATCAAAGAGTTCCTGGATATATCTTTAGAATCACAACACTGACTTGCCCAAATCGCTTTTGCAGGAGAAAGCACACAAAGTAGACAGATTCTTTTTCAGCTGGTTCACGTACTTCTGCTGCTGCTAAATTGCTTTAATCGTGTCTGACTCTTTGTGACCCCTTGGACTGTAGCCCGCCAGGCTTCTCTGTCCATGGGATTCTCCAGGCAAGAATACCAGAATGAGTTTCCATTTCCTCCTCCAGGGGATCTTCCTGACTCAGGGATCGAACCTGTGTCTTTCACAGCTCCTGCCTTGTAGGCAGATTCTTTATCTCTGAGCCACTGGGAAACTCTTGGTATTTGTCATCCTTCACTAAACAGCTTCTTCTATGTTCTTTGCTGTCCCACCTTCTTCATTTGCCTTGAAATGTTAGAGGGTCCCTGGCTGCTCAGAGCTCTTCTTTAGGCACACAGTGACCTTCCCAATACCCTCTCACACCATCTCCAAACTCCACCCCTATTTCTTATAATTCTTTCTGTCTTCAGCCTTGATCTCTCCTTGCAGTTCTGGTTTTATATATCCAGCTGCTCCTTGACATTTCCAGAAGGATCACAAGAATTTAAAATGTACCATGGCTCACAGAACTCTTGCTTCCAGAGTATTCTCCCAGCCTCCCCATTTCCATTAAATCCACCCAGTTGTTTAAGCTCTTCCCCACCTCCTGTCTACTTCCTCAGCAAATTCTGTTGGCACTTTGCTCATCATCTTTCCTGGGTCTGCCACTGTCTCCATCTCTGCTGCTCTCACTCTAGTCCAAGTCAGTGCTCCTGTCACCTGGAGCATAGCAATTGTCTCCTAAGAGGTTTCCCTGTTTCTTCTCTGGTCCTTGTAAGTATTCTCCATAGCCCAGCCATGATGGCATTTTGAAAATAAATTCAGTTTTTATCACACCTGCATTTAAAACACATAACGACTTTCTATCCTTAGAAAGCCGCTTAGAATAATAAACCCAAACTCTTTGCTCTGACTTAGAATTTTTTACACTTTCTTGTCCCTGCTCACTAACCAGGGACACTGATCGTCACTGTACACGGTACTTAGATATGTCAGCACACACTGTGTGGGCATTCGTATCTGTGTGTATGTGTGTTTGTGTTCATGCTGTGTGGGTGTGTATAATGTATGTGTGTCTCACTGTGTTGCTAGTGTGTGTCTGGAAATGTGTCTGAGTGTGTGTGTGTGTGTGTGCCTTCCCATGTGTATCTGGTGTGTCTGGTATATACAGAGCCATCTCGATCGACCCTGTAGATTAGGCAGAATAGACTGCTCCCTTGAGAAAACTCAGGGACCACAGATATCTTCTCTCTCAATATTAATATTTCTCTAGAGATGCATTAAGTTTAAGTGGTTTCTTTTCAATTGCAAATATCCTGGGAGTTGCATCCATCATCTGTATCTTCTTGTGAGTTATGATAATTAGATTTTATTCCTCCCAGCACTTGCTGAAGACAGCCAGGGATAAGACTGAGTGCAGGGAGCTCAGAAAAGGAGACCCACGGCCCCTTGGGTGGGAGGGTGGGCAGCTTGCTGACTCAGGTGCCACTTCCTGAATGATCTCCCTGGATCACAAGAATTCCTTCTCATCTGCAGGACTGGGCCACACTGGGGAATGAAAGAGAGCACAGAGAAGAAGTGTAAGGGAGAAAAAGAAACATGAAAAAGTCTGTTGTCCCCAAGTATATCTGAGTGCCATCCATGCCTGGTATGGCTTTGTGCTTCAGAGATTTCTGGGTGCTCTTTAGAGTAAAGTCACTCCTCCTTTTATTCAGAGCAGTGTAAGGGCATGCTTGTTCCCATGAGACACAGTAATTCCTTGGGGAGCACAGAGGACAGCAATGTAGCACATTCGGCAACTATTCCGTGCCTGTTACAACACAATTACAAGAGCACCACCATTAGAGAGGTACCCCCTCGGGAAGCTGCCTCCTCCCCATCCTCCCTTGCAGTGTCTTGTCCTTCTCCTAAACTCTGACTCCATACCACTCTTTTTTCACTCTCCATATCTCTCTTCCCTTCCCTGAAACTTCAACCTTTATTTTTCTATCTACTAGATCTTTCTAACCAAGGTTGGAACATGCCATCTTATATCTTATTAAGTTGAGAAAATGAAAAAAAAAAAAAAACCACTTTTCCTTTTACCCCATTTCTTCTTAGAAATCTCTTCATCTTTGAGCTGTGCTTTGGAGGGAAGGAGTTCAGAATGTTTTCTCCAGTTCAAGTCTCTAATACAATGTAGCTTTTGCTCTCCTCTTGTCACATCATGGGCTTTGGTTTAGTTGAATAATGCCCACTCCAGTGCCACATCATCCAAACACCTGTGACAGCAGTGTTCCCTGAGTTGTCCCTTCTCTTTGTCTTTAAGTCCTCCACACTCACCCTGCTTCCTCTTACTCTCTGATTGCTTTTTCTCAGACTACTTTCTAGCTCTTCCTAGATCATTGCAGGGATCCTTCTCTTATGTTACACTTTGTTGCATACCCTTGAATTTAAATACCTCCTCTGTGATGCTGATTCCCCAGTGAATAACTGCAATGAATCCTCCTTTGTGCCATAACTTCCCTCCTGTTTCTGACTGTTTACTTAAAGATCAAAGAGAGAGATCCCTAGAGTAGTTCAGTTCAGTTCAGTTCAGTCCTCAGCTCGGTCATGTCTGACTCTGTGACCCCATAGACTGCAGCATGCCAGGCCTCCCTGTCCATTACCAACTCCCGGGGTTTACTCAAACTCATGTCCATTGAGTCGGTGATGCCATCCAACCATCGCATCCTCTGTCGTCCCCTTCTCCTCCCACCTTCAATCTTTCCCAGCATCAGGGTCGTTTCCAATGAGTCAGTTCTTTGCATCAGGTGGCCAAAGTATTGGAGTTTCAGCTTCAACATCAGTCCTTCCAATGAATATTCAGGACTGTTTTCCTTTAGGATAGACTGGTTGGATATCCTTGCAGTCCAAGGGACTCTCAAGAGTCTTCTCCAATACCACAGTTCAAAAGCATCAATTTTTCAATGCTCAGCTTTCTTTATGGTCCAACTCTCACATCCATACATGACTACTGGAAAAAACCATAGCTTTGATAATATGGACCTTAGAGTTTTTAGGTATTCAGGATTCAGAGTCAGAGTCAAAAAGCTATGTGACTTTCTGTAAGTTTGCAACAATTCTGCTTTTTTGTCTATAAATTAGAAGAAATTAATAGTATGCATTTTGAGAATTGGAATGTTAGTCCTGCCATATTAGTAAACAAAGATGTCACAGTCACCAGCAATTGCAGCCACCATGGATGGCGAGCTGGTGAGCCATGACGAACTCAGGAGGGAAAGAGCACCTTCCATCTAGCAGCCATCAGACTGTAGCAGCTCCCCACTATGAGCCCTGAGGAAATTCAGGTTATGAAAACACAGGATACTGGCCCCAAATAGCTGAGGTGCATATCAAAGAAACGATTTCAGTGAACCCAGACCCTTGAGTCAGAAAGACTCGAGTTCTATGTAACTTCCCATACATAGAACACTAAATTTCTTAACTTGGGTTATCTGGTTTTCTTTAATTAACAACAATTTTTAATGTTCAGACTGCCGCCCTTTGTTGCAAACCCTGTTTATAACCTGGCTCCTCTCTTCACCTCCTCAGAAAGTTCTCTCAGGATTACTTGAGATGCTGTCTCCCAGGCTTGAAGTCTTGAAAATTCTCACCAAATAAAACATAACTTTCAACTTTTGGGTTGTGAATACGTTTTAATTCCACAGCTTTGTAGGGCTTTTCTGATGACAATTAAATGAATACATTTAAAGCACTTAAAAATTGTGCCTGACATATAGTAAACATTTAATAAATATTTATCAATTCTCCTTCTTATTATTTATCCCTTTTCCTTACATGATTCATGACATGTTCAAAGCAGCATTTCTGATTGTCTCAGCAAATGACATTTCCACTCAGCTACTGAAATCAGAAATTGGTCGCTTTCTCAGAATCTTCTCATGCTGACACTCATCAGTACCGAGTCTCCTTGACTTTAACTCCAGACTGTTCCTTAAGCCATCCAGTTCTCTCAGACACCACTCTACATCAGCCACACCTCATCTCTCACTTGAGTTACTAAAATGGGTTCCTAATTAGACTTCCTGCTTCCTTTCCTGCCTGCTTCTCTGACTGATTCTTCAGCACACAGCAACTAGAGTGATCTTTAAAAAGGACAAATTGGTCCCTGTCACTCCTCTGCTCAAAACTCTTCATGATTTCCCACTGGACTGAGGACAAAGTTCAAAATCCTTAAGTGGAAGGGCCTATAAATTTAGACATCTTCTGCCATGTCTACTTCCCAAGCTGTGTTCACTCCCCCATCACTCCCTGTGGCTCATCCGCACAGCCATTCTAACAGGCTTCAAATGTTTCAAGAGCTTTTCTACCTTGTGAATTTCAATTTTACTTCTAGCGGCTGCCTGGAATGTTTTTATCCCCCTTTTAGAGGTAATTCCCACTTCCCTCTTTTGAGCCCCAGTAAATGTCATTTCCTCAAAAAGAACTTTTCTGGACCTTGAATCTTAACAATTTGAAATTATATACTATCCAGTGTATTGATTTGCTTAGTGATAGTCTTTTCAGTTAGATGAAAATACTATGATGATGGAAATCATATTTGTCTTGTCCCTTGTTTTATTTCAAGCATTGAGCAGGGTAATGCTTAATGAACATTTGTTGAACTAATGAAGTGAATGGAAGAACTGTGTTGGTGCAAGTGCTTAGTCATTTCATTGCTGCTAACACAGTAGTACAGGTATAAGCAAGTCACAAGATGTGCCTAGATTTATTGCTTCTAAGTGATGAAATTCAGAATTGGGTAGTGTTCTTGCCTGGAGAATCCCAGGGACGGCGGAGCCTAGTAGGCTGCCGTCTATGGGGTCGCACAGAGTCGGACACGACTGAAGCGACTTAGCAGCAGCAGCAGCAGCAGCAGTTTTACAATTAACATAAGGAGAGACTGTGGTCGAAGGGGAAGTGCATGGGTTTTGTAGCAGATCCAGGTTTAATTATATCTTAATTATTTACTGGTGCTGTGACCCAGGTCAAGTTAGTTTCCTAGCTTGGAAAATGGTTTTCCTAACTCCAGAGTTGTTGCAGAGACATAAGATGGATGGCTCAAGTTGATTGCTTCATAAATAAATATTAGCTGTCATTTTTACTGGAAGACCTTTGTGTTAGTACTTAAATACAAAAGGGGAAGAAATAGGAACCAAAAATGATAAACTGTTGACTTCTTGAAAATATCCAGAAAAAGTTGGCCTCCAACTTTTAGATCCTATAAAGGCCTGAAACAACACATAGTAATAGGGAAAAATAAAAACTTATGAACTTTACTGAAATCAAATAGATTGATTCTTAAAATTCCCGAGACAAAGGTATGTGGGCTTCCCCGGCCTGGCATGTTCTGTGTGTGCCTGGTTCTTCCCTCTGCAGGTCCCTCATGCTTTTTCCTAGAAGCCTTTTCTTTAACACCATGTTAAGTCTCCCTCAACTTCTCCCCCCCCACCATTTCATGACTGATATGAACATTTTATGGGCTCCTCAGGTGGCAGTGGTGGTAAAGAACCCACCTGCCAATGCAGGAAACAGAGGTTTGATCCCCTTGTTTAGGAAGCTCCCCTGGAAAAGGAAATGGCAACCCACTCCAGTATTCTTGCTTGGAGAATCCTGTAGACAGAGGAGCCTGATGGGCTATGGTCCATAGGATCACAAAGAATTGGACACTCAGCTTCCCTGATAGCTCAGTTGGTAAAGAAATTGCCTGCAATGCTGGAGACCTGGGTTCAACACCTGGGTCATGAAGATCCCCTGGAGGAGGAAATGGCAATCCACTCCAGTATTCTTGCTTGGAAAATCCCAAGGACAGAGGAGACTGGCAGGCTACAGTAGATAGGGTTGTGAGTCAGACACGACTTAGCGCTATCTTTCTTTCTTTCTGAAGTGACTTAGCGTGGATGCATGATGAACACTTTATACTTTTATCCTAAAATGTATGTCACTATGAACTTAGGCTCTTAATTGTATTTCTACATTTGTTGGATTTAATTCAAGTAGATGATAAATACTGAAAAGAAGCAGAGCATACCACCCCAAAATATGACTATACAAGTTTTAGGAGTTGCCACTCCAAAATATGCTGCTATGGTATATTGATTGGGCTTCCGCCATGACTTAGGCAGTAAAGACTCTGCCTGCAATGCAGGAGACCTGGGTTCAATCCCTGGATCTGGAAGATCCTTTGGAGAAGGGAACAACAACCCACTCCAGTATTCTTGCCTGGAGAAGTCCATAGACAGAGGAGCCTGGTGGGCTACAGTCCATGGGGTCTCATGTAGTGCAGCATGACTGAGCGACTTTGGGAACTTTAAGTAGGCACCTGAAAAACAGTAAAGGCAGGGAGAGATGTCCTCTGAACTGACCTCATCTGCCTAAAGACAGAGCCCCAAAAGCAACTCCATGGTCATCAACTTTCCTCCCCAGGCATTTTGTCAACCAGGGTGGACTCACTGTTGCTACAGGAGAGGAGACTAGCGGTTAACACCACACCCAAACACACTTGTCATAAACAATTACACTTTCTATCTGTTCTTCTAAGGGCCAATTACCTTTTCTAAAAATCATTTACTCTCCCCTAAGAGACCTCAGAGCTTCCCTGGTGGCTCAGGTGTAAAGAGTCTGCCTGCAATGCAGGAGCCCTAGGAGACACAGATCGATCCCTGGATCAAGAAGATCTCCTGGAAAAGGACATGGCAACCCACTCCAGTATTTTTGCCTGGAGAATTCCATGGACAGAGGAGACTGGCATGCTTCAGTCCACGGGGTCGCAAAGATTGGACACGACTTAGTGACTGAACAAAAAGATAAAAACAACATACATGTTAATAAACTTCTTTATTTTTTTTTTATTTTTCTTCTCTTGTTAATCTGTGCTTTGTATCAAAGGATCTGAGCCAAGAATTCACAAGGGTAGAGGGAAAATGATTTTTCCTCCCTTACAATGCCAACAAGGGTAGGATCTTATTACTGATTTATCCCAGCTCCTAACACACTGAATGGAACATAGGATGTGCTCACAAAGAAAAGGAATGAATAGAATGGATACCTGCATAGCCTGAGAGCCATTATGTCCTTCTGCAGAATTGTTTTTGTCATAGCTGGAGTTTAATGCAAGAATCATCCCTTTAAAAAAAATCTACTTCCTTTTTAGAAAAATCTCTTGAAATTTACACAGTTTTAAGCTGCATTATACTATCAATTAAAGGAGCTGAAAACAACTTTCTTGAGTTGCATCTTCACTGTTTAATATTCGGGATGCATTTAATATGTCCTTTGAGCTAAGGGGACTTTGCTTCCATCCTCTGGGGTGTCCCCAGTTCTCTACAATAGTGTCATATACAATGATTAACATGGACTGGAGAATGTGGGCTTGTGTATACCTCTGTGAACCTTATAAGTTATAAAGCCCAAATAAAGTGGTTTAGTCCCTTGAAAAGTAGGGAGAATAGGGCAGAAGTTCATAGATACATTTTGTAAGCAAGGATGTGAAGTTCTTAGTGTCCTTTTTAACTTCATGGTAATACAATAGAGGGTAGCTTGGTTTTCACAACCTTGATATCAGATAAAATTACTTTAAAATTGAAAACAAATTTAGCCAAGAAATGAATTAAAAATTTTGGAAACCTATCTATTGCTTTACTTTCAGTTCAGTTCAGTTCAGTTCAGTTGCTCAGTCGTATCTGACTCTTTGCAGATGAATTGCAGCATGCCAGGCCTCCCTGTCCATTACCAACTCCCGGAGTTTACTCAAACTCAAGTTCATCAAGTCGGTGATGCCATCCAGCCATCTCATCCTCTGTCATCCCCTTCTTCTCCTGCCCCCAACCCCTCCCAGTATCCTGAAAGAGACAGATTCTCAATACATTTGCAAGTTAATGAGCAATGAGTTTCTCCTATACATGTGTATACTAAAAATTGTTGCTATTTTATTTTTGCCTTGTTCCAGCTAACCTGCAGTTTCAGGCATTCTAAGCTTTGAAGTTTAGAAAAAAGACAATCTTGTCTGGTAATCCTAAAAATGTTAATTGTGACGGTTCTTTTCAAGAAGATCCATTTAAAAAGCCTGGACATTACCACATTATAATTTCTACAATCAACAAAGATAAAACACACACACACACACACACACACACACACACACACACACCCCCCGAAGATATGACTACTGGCAAGAAAAACTTTCCTTTCACATTTCATTAAAACATATCAGGCAATAAAATGAATGGAACTCCGCATTCCGCCTCTGTGTGTGTGCGTTCAGTTCAGTTCAGTTGCTCAGTCGTGTCCAACTCTTTGCGACCCCATGAACTGCAGCATGCCAGGCCTACCTGTCCAACTCCCGGAGTTTACCAAAAACTCATATCCACTTAGTTGGTGATGCCATCCAGCCATCTCATCCTCTGTTGTCCCCTTCTCCTCCCACCTTCAATCTTTCCCAGCACCAGGGTCTTTTCAAATGAGTCAGCTCTTCACATCAGGTGGCCAAAATATTGGAGTTTCAGCTTCAACATCAACCTTTCCAATGAATATTCAGGACTGATTTCCCTTAGGATGGACTGGTTAGATCTCCTTGCAGTCCAAGGGACTCTCAAGAGTCTTCTCCAACACCACAGTTCAAAAACATCAATTCTTCTGTGCTCAGCTTTCTTTATGGTCCAACTCTCACATCCATACATGACTACTGGAAAAACCATAGCCTTGACTAGATGGACTTTCACTGACTAATGTCTCTGCTTTTTAATATGCTGTCTAGGTTGGTCATAACTTTCCTTCCAAGGAGTAAGTGTCTTTTAATTTCATGGCTGCAAGCACCATCTGCAGTGATTTTGGAGCCCCCCAAAATAAAGTCAGCCACTGTTTCCTCTCTTTCCCCATCTATTTGCCATGAAATGATGGGACTGGATGCCATGATCTTAGTTTTCTGAATGTTGAGCTTTAAGCCAACTTTTTCACTCTCCTCTTTCACTTTCATCAAGAGGCTCTTTCGTTGTTCTTCTTCACTTTCTGCCGTAAGGGTTAGTGTATTTGTGCGTGTTTTCAGTCTTCTCCCTGCCACATTTTGTCTCCTGAGTTTTATCTGAGACAGAAAAGACTTCATAAGGAAACTACTACATAAATTCTATAGTAATCTGTGATTAAAAATAGAAATATATATACAAGAAATGTCCTAAGAACTTATATTTTCATAGTAATATTTTATATTGCTTTACATGTTTCTATTATGATAAATGCACTTGATGCTTAGGGGAACTTACTTGTTCGACTTTCTCTTTGTTGTTTAGTTGCTAAGTCGTGTCTGACCCTTTGCGACCCCATGGAGTATAGCCTGCCAGGCTTCTCTGTCCTGGGATTTCCCAGACAAGAACACTGGAGTCCGTTGCTATGTCTTTCTCGGGCGGAACTTCCCAAAGCAGAGATCAAATCCACGTCTGCTGGTCCTTTGACTTTCTCTTATATTGTGAAAAACTGTTAAAGTTGTGTTCTAAAAGTATCGTGGTCATTAAATGTATTTTACTCCATTATGAGAAGGAATAGAGAAGGGAAATACAGCTAATTAAAAATGAACAATAGTCATGCTAAAGTTCATTTATGTTTAAATGTTGACTACATTCAGGGATTATTATAGAAACACATTTAGTCAGAATCAGACATACTCAGACACCAAAAACTGAAGCATTTATAATCTCACTTTTTTGACTTACTGCCTTAACATTATTCTCCTAAATTGAGTTTATTATAATCATTTTAGCATTCATTCTAAATTTCTGTTGAGATACTCATTACAACTTGAGGCTATAGACGGTGGGTGAAATACCTGGCATTAATTTCAGATAATCATACAAAATTGATCCTCTATATCTCATAGTAAACTGTTGCAATGTGATTGAACTAAATTCCCAAAATCTTTGACAATGACCTGAATTCTAGGTAAGATAGTAAAAGGAATTGACACGATTTTGAATCCCCCGGCTTCTTCAAACTCTGTATCTTCCAAACTCCGTATAGTTTCAGGCTCCTCCAGTCACTCATAGCCTCATTTCTTTCTTAGTTTCTCATTAGTTGGCTCCTGCACACTTGGATGAATAAATGCATTTTGTTTCAGATACTAG
The DNA here is from genome assembly GCF_963930625.1 of Muntiacus reevesi. Lineage (NCBI taxonomy): Eukaryota > Metazoa > Chordata > Mammalia > Artiodactyla > Cervidae > Muntiacus > Muntiacus reevesi. Next base: position 80,737,976 of record NC_089254.1, on the reverse strand, counting down.
CAGAGCTGTCTGATATTATATATGTCTCCTGTTCAAAATATAGCTTGATTTTTATATCAGACTTTATCTACTGTGTATTCCTACTTTGGAAAAAGACAGAAATGAAAATTTCTCTCCTTCTATAAGACAATTTGGAGAAGTTTTGCTATTTCATTGAAGAAAATTTTTATAATTTATCATGGTAGGATTTGAAAATGACAACCATATATAATATTAATTTTTCTATACATTTCTTTTAAATCATATTGCACTTTAATTTTTCATGTAAAGGAAGTTTTGGACACAATATTAATACTTCCAAGAAATAACACATTCACCTTTTGAGAAAGAGGGAAGGAAAGATTGAGGTGGAAGGTAAAGAGATTATTAATAGGCCACTGTTATTTTGGAACATAAAACACGCAAACGATGAAACTCAAAGAAGTTTTATGACAAGCAGTTATATCCGAAGTACCATTTTAAAAGGTACATTAAATTTTCTACAGTTCCATATAAATCAAATGCCCATGTTTACACCTTTGTTGAAGCTTTCTATTTTATTTGGAGAAAATAAAAGCTATCAACTACCTACAGAAAAATTTTGGAATTCTTTGTGAAGATGGAAAATCCAAGAATATTTTAATTGTTTTATACTCACTTGGAATACTGAATTATGCCATCACTTTGCCTATCTGAGTGAATCTTTCAGTGCCTTATTTTGCATGTGGAACTAAATGCCAATAGGCATTTCATTATCATCCTCCAGAAGTTTTGCCTGCAGGAATTTGAAGAAGCTGCAAAAGATAATGAAGGGTGGGAATTGTGGGTTTGACCTTAGTTCCAAAACGTTGCTGTTGTGTTATTATAAGCCTTTAGGATGTGGACTATGGGCCAATTAGTTGCCGCACATGTAACTACAGCTCTGATCAACAACCTTGAGAATGATGGCAGGCCTTGTTCAAGAAGGGGAACGAGTGAGAGATGATGCCCTCTCCAACACATAATTCTGTTTGTTCCTGGAAAATTAACTCAGTGTGTTTGCTGTGCTGCTAAGGTATTGTTAGAAAATCTTTGTCAACTAGGACAGTACTGTATTTCCCAGCTAGGTTCCATTTTTATTTTAATTTGCCAATAGTCAATCAGGAATAGTTATTCATAGCACATTTTGCAAGATAAAAAAAAATTTAGATCAAAGAAAGTGGAAGGAAACATTGATGCTCTTTGGTAATGACATTGCAGCCATTATAGCAGGGATATAATTAGGCTTCCTTCTACCCCCCATTTTAAAATAAGTTCTGTTTCACTCGAAGAGAAGAGGTAGCTGCCTCAATATTTCTTCAAAATAGAACTCCATGATTTAATTAAAAATTACATATCATTTAATAGTTTTCGTCTCATCTTTTGAAACTATGGAAGGAAGAGCAGAGTGTAAACTTGGAAAAGGCTGTGTTTTTACAATGCTCAAATCATAAAGGTGAAGTTTTGCCTCCTTTTCTGTTTGCTTTGCCTTGTCTTGCTTTCCATTCTTCAGAAATACACATGTGCTCTTTTTCTGCTCCTCCTTTCCTCCATAGAAAGAGGACCATGGCCTACAGAACAAGGATTTTAATAATGTGATGGGAAGATTTTAGAAAATACTTCAAAGAACACTATCTGGTGTAAACTCTGTTGAAGAGATATTGTCAGGAGGTTAAGTAGGAAAATGACTGTCAATGTGGCAGGAAGGAGAATACTTATTTGGTTTGGATTCCTAATCATTATTTCTCCAGCATCTATCACAATGTGTAGTCCATCCTGTGTACCCAATAACTTGAGTGATAAACAGAATGGATAGTACTTACATAGTGGATTCTCATAGAAAACCCAGAAAAGAAAGTGATTAGGGGTAGAGGGAGAACAATCTAGTTAAAGAATGATTAGTGCTCGAAGAGAAAGAAGGGAAGAGAAAGAAGGGAAAAGATATGGCAGGCAGTAAAGAACACAGGATTAGAAGGTACAGTATGGATCTAATATTTTCACTATCTATCTATCTATCTATCTAATATTATAAAGTGAAGTGAAAGTCACTCAGTTGTGCTCTACTCTTTGTGACCCCATGGATTGTAGACTGCCAGGCTTCTCTGTCCATGGGATTCTCCAGGCAAGAAGACTGGAGTGGGTAGCCATTCTTTTCTTCAGGGAATCATCCTGACCCAGGAATAGAATCTGGGTCTTCTCCTCATATATATATATATATATATATATATATATATATATACACACACATACATATACATATATATACACACATACATATATATATGTATGTATGCATATATATGCATATATGGCTTACATATATATCTTATATATTGGAAGGACGGATGCTGAAGCTGAAACTCCAATATTTTGGCCACCTGATGAGAAGAACTGACTCTTTGGAAAAGATCCTGATGCTGGGAAAGATTGAAGGCAGGAGGAGAAGGGGATGACAGAGGATGAGATGGTTGGATGGCATCACCGAGAGAGCAACTAGTGATTCTCTTGGTGGATAATCTCCATTTTTCTCTTATTATTTTCCTTTACACCCCTTGATTTATTGAGAGGCTAATCTTTCATTAAAAAGATTTAACATGCCTCCCTATTCCTTCAACTTAGTTACAGAGTTTGCCTGGAAACAGCCTCCAGGGAATTATATCAATGTCAGTCAACCACATTGCTTAAAAGAATAAAAAAGGTTCTTGATTGACGCCTCTTGAATTTTACAAGAAAGGCAACTCCTCTTCCCTAGCATGTTATTAAAGTGTTTGTTTGATTAACTCATGTGTTCAAGAATGGTTGTTGGTCAGCACTGTGTAAACTTCATCAGAAATGTCAACACAATCATGTAGGCACACTATAATTTTTTTGAAAAAATAAGAGTTTAAATTATCCACTGGAGGTGGCTGTGTTTAGGGTGGTAAAACAGTCTCCATAAAGCAAGATTTTATACTTAAAAGGAATTTTGACTTTTGGATACCACATTTGCTTAAGACAATTATAAAACATATGTTGCTTCCTATTCTTTACAACCCCACAGACTGCATCCTGCCAGGCTCCTCTGTCCATGGAATTCTCCAGGCAAGAATACTAGAGTGAGTAACCTATCCCTCCTCCAGTGGATCATTCTGGCCCAGGAATCGAACTAGGGTCTCCTGCACTGCAGACAGATTTTTCACCAACTGAGTTATCAGGGAAGACCCCTCCTATTCCAGAGGATCTTCCCAATCCAAGAATTGAACCCATCTTTTTGCGTCTTCTACATTGGCAAGCAAATTCTTTACCACTGCACCATCTTGGAAGCCCTATAAGATACTTCAGTTCAGTTCAGTTCAGTCGCTCAGTCGTATCTGATTCTCTGCAACCCCATGGACTACAGCATGGCAGGCTTCCCTGTCCTTCACCAACTCCTGGAGCTTGCTCAAACTCATGTCCATCAAGTCGGTGATGCCATCCAACACCACCTTCTAATGATCTCTTTTGCTTTTGGTCCCCTATGGAAGAGAAACCATTGGTATATGTGTATTTCTAAAGGGAGAATAAAAAATCTGTATGTATATGTAGAAATATAAATAAATACACAAACACGTACATATATAACTATACAAATAAATCACCTCTTTCCATAGATAGAAAAGAGTTTGACTAAGGATCTTTGTGGTCTAGTGGCTAAGATCCTAGGCTCCCAATGCAGGGGCTTGGGGCTTGATATTCTGTCAGGGAACTAGATCCCACCTACTGAAGCTAACAGTTTGTATGCTGCAAATTAAGATTCCACATGCTGGGATGAAGCCAGAGCTCCCTGGTACCATAATTGAGAGCTGGAGCAGCCAAATAAATAAAATGAATATTTGGAAAAAAAAATCTATTTGGGTTCTGACCAAAGTTATTACCCCAGAGCTTCTCTTTGCTTAACTCAGGCAGTGATGATCAAGAAGTACATAAAGTTCAGGCATCAGTCTTCTCTCTGGTCCACACGGTCTAAGAGGCAAGTGGTATTTAGGGTACAGACTAATAACTGTGGGTCACACACTGAAGAAAGCATTCTACTTGAAAATATCCTATACAAAATATCAACTGATTTCGACCCTACTACCTTCTTTCTTAATAACTAATAAAACCTTGCAATACACTTATATTATCATAGCTAGTAGCTATGGAGAAGTGTGTGTGTGTGTGTGTGTGTGTGTGTGTGTGTGTGAGAGAGAGAGAGAGACAGAGAGTCATTCAGTTGTGTCTGACTCTTTGTGATCTCATGGACTGTAGTTCACCAGGCTCCTCAGACCATGGAATTCTCTAGGCAAGAATCCTGGAGTGGGATGCCATTCCCGTCTCCAGCTATGGAGGTATAATTGCCAAGATATTTCCAAAAATGACCATTTAAAACAGTGGCACTCTTTTATCTTTAAATGATAGTAACTTTTCTATTGAAGCCTCTGCCTAAATTCCCAATGCTGGCAGAAAATTATTATCTCCACCATTTAGAGTAGGTTTGTTTCACTCACAATCAATGGGTTCTTTGAGTTTGTCCACGTTATAGCTTTCCCAAAATATGTGTGAAGAGTATAGTACATACTAGATTTTGGAAAGGAAGGAAGTCTTTAAAAAAAGGGCAACAGTCAACCGTGTTGTCCTGTTCGAGCATGCACATGTTTTATTTGAGTATTCTCCAAAGGTCTATTTTTTCCAGCATAATGCAGATATTATGCTATCCTTTGAAATAAGATATATGAATTTCAAACAAAATTGTCAAAAACAATGACCTTGGTTACTCCATATGGTACACAGAAATAATTACGTTTCACTTACAATACAGATGCACTTAACACAGTCAGCAATAGTCATTCACCACCAACACAGTATATTTTTAAATCACCTAAAACACCAAAAAGTTTTTTTCTTTTCCAAAAGTCTAAAGAAATTAATAGTTTTGGATAAATGATAACTTGAAAAGGAGGCAGAATTGTCAACGGAAATAATCTAACTGCATTTTTAAATGTAATATTAAGACCATGAAAATAGAACTTTTTATTGGGAATAAAGACCTAAGTATTCCTGATTGTGTTTTGTTTAGCCTACTTTTAAAAAAGTTTTTCAACAAATGCCATCAAAGAAGTTTCACTATATATTTGCTCTAGAAGCAGAAAGTGACATGAGGCAGGTGTTAATATAATTGTTAATATTCACACTTCAGGAAGATTAGTGACTTTTAAAAAGACATACTAGGTATAAAGCCAGTTTTTCCCTAGAGATAGTAGAGTTTATCCGACTTTCACTCAGCAAGTGTTTATAAATCTACTGTGTGCACAGCTTTGTTCTAGAAGCTAGTCTAGAAATGGGAAGCAAGAATTTCTGGTTTTACTTGAAAATGGTTGGATTAATTCCTTTTCATGATAAATTATGGTTAAGCATTTTAAAATCTCTATAGTACAGGGATAATTATTTACTCTTTCCATGTATTGAAGCTAAACTTTATTCCTTACAGTGGTGGTTTGGAATGAACAAAACTTTTCATTGGACATAAAACTTTTTTACATTGTCACGTGCAGACATGTCTGCTGATATATTTTAAAGGTGAAAAGATATCAAGACTTTTCACTTAAATGTACATAGAGATCAATTTTGCATCATCAAAATCCTGTCCTCCTGATTTAGAGGAGAAAAATTGCTCCTTGCAATAAACAGGAAACTTTCTGAGACAAATCTGTGCTGCCTTCCTCAATGGCATAGAAAGCGTGCTTTCATCAAATACTGCTACATAAAGCACTCCAGTTTATCTCTGCATTTCAATTCACATTAGTTATTCTCAAAACGTATTTGAGATCTAAAGCAAAATAAATAATACATCATGTGAGATTCTGGGATCACTGGTTCTGTGATATTAGTCCCAGCTAATTCGTTTCATGAAACATACAATGATATATCCAGTATCTGGGCTTTTCCATAACAGCAAAAAGTCAGAGATAATTCACAGATGTCAACTCCTTTTTTTCCCTAATTTTTGACAAACGGATAGAGAATGATGGTAATCTGCTGACAAGATAATTTGTTGGGGAATACAAAAGTAGGAAATTCCTTTGAACTACAAAATGTTAGTCTAGTTGATGATGATAAACCCAATAGAAAGATGCTATAGAAATACAGGAACAAATAATTCACTGTCACAGGAATACAGTGGACCAAACAATATTACAGAAAAACGTTTATGGCACAAGGGTTTTGGATTCAAAGGTTATCTAAAACCTGGCCACACCAGAAGTTTTTCTATGGAATGTGGCTCTTAGTGTATCTATGAAGATCTGGAAATACAACAACAAAAATATCCTGATTCCTGATACAACAAGTGTACAATTAATTATTGCAGTTGTAACAGTATCTAGGTGCAAGGTAAAACAATGATTCATACTGAACTATCTGCACACTTTAGATGTACTAGTGAGCATCCCCATGAGAAATACTGCAGTTCTAAAAGGAGTTTATTTGCACAGCCCACCATGGACATGAACAATCAGCTTGTTGCAAGTGCACAGAAATTCCCTCTTTCTACTAGTATAGTTTATCATGCCTATTCTGAAGACAACATAAGGAAACTGAGAAAACGGCTCCAAAGAATTCTAGCATGCATTATGATGGTTTCCTTCAGTCAATACAAATGTGTTGTGTGTTTGTGTTTTTTCAATGTGTAATCATCTTCATCATCGCCAATGTTCATGGTTTTAACAGGAAAAATTTTTATCAAAATGTTTTCCATATTTTTTGTTTTGCATTCAACTGGAACATTATGTTCAAAGATTTATTTTATTAAAAAAGAGTTCTGATCATAAGAAGCATCAATAGGCGGCATTTCATTTGTGCTCATTCACAAAGTCAAAGGGCCACAGACTATTTTATTTCTCTGTATAACAGGTCAAACTGTCCAGAAATGCCATTTGGTGGTTTTATTTCCATCCACAAGTGTGGAAGCTTTGTGTTTGTTTCATTATCAACCTCCTTGCTTTGTCATTTTAATCTGCAGAGTGTTTATTATTTCTTCTTTCTTCCACATTGGGACTGTTTCCACAGCCAGGGCTCAAAATTCTCTTGAACCTGATTCCAATTGTCTTACAGAGCAGACACTCTGACGATGTTGCCTCCTGAGTACTCGGGAGACTCTGGCCTGTCATCTCCTTCGGGGGTGGTGACTGGAGGTGTTGGGATGCTTATTATTGCTGTAGTCACATAAGGTTGTTCACAGTTTAGTTTAACGCACTCTTCCATTTTGGCATTTAAACTGGATCGGCTGATGGGGAAGAAAAGATTTAAGAAAGAAGGTTGTTTACTTAAATTTTTTTTCTTATAACTAAAGAATACATATTTTCATGTTTATCATAACATTTTAAAAGGTTAAAAACAATCACCATGACTAAGAAAAATGAAACACCAAAACTTAAGGTAAATTAACATGAACATTAGGGCGTTAACATCAAATAAATGTCTAAAAGCCAGCTCAATGTGGTTCAATTAGTATTTCTCAGTGTTTCCTGTTTTGAGAATGCAAAAAAGAGGATCAGATGAGTTTCAGAAAAACCTAGGCTGAGCAAAGTAAAAGAGTTTTCTTTAAGATAGGATCTCTGAGAGGTCTGAGATACCATAATGAAAGGGATGGGCTTCCCAGGTGGCCATTAGTGGTGAAGAATCCTCCTGCCAATGCAGGAGATGTGGGTTTGATCCCTGGATTGGGAAGACCCTCTGGAGAAGGAAATGGCAACCCACTCCAGTATTCCTGCCTGGAAGATCTCATGGACAGAGGAACCTGGTGGGCTATAGTCTGTGGGGTTGCAAAAGAGTTGGACATGACATAGCAATTAAACAACAATAACAATGAAGGGGAGATACCCTGTGGATATATCTTAATTCCTTTGACCACAGAATCATTTTACTATCTTGACTCTTTGGGATACAGGATGCCCTTAAAGCTCTCAACTTAGTGACAGTAAACGTTAAGAATTCAGGTTAGTCATTATCAATACTTACAAGTTTCCCCCAGTGTTATTCTTGCATGAGTTATATATACTCTATGTGAAGGGGAGAGAGGGAAAGGGATAAGGAGTGTAGACATAGGAGCTTTAAACTATTCTTTTTCATAGGAAACTTAATTAAGATCTTTGTGGCCCAAGATTTTTTTTTTTTTTTTTTCCTGAACACTCCTCCATTTCCTACCTTGTTTTGGAATAAATGTTAAGCAACATACAGGTAGACTATTTTAGAGGCAGAAATCTTCATTGCGCCAACATTTAACATTCTGATTCCAGAAACATCTGATTACATAAAATCGACAGAGCCTGAATTCAGAAGCACGTCTAGACTTTCCAAAGATGATTGGATGTCAACAAAGAAGTTGGACTGAATTAATGGTTTGTTAATCTGTAAAGGTAAGCTTTTTAATTCGAAGAGCAAAGGAAAATCATTTGGGCAGAAATTGATATTTTTAATGATTAACCTGGTTGAAATGTACTACTTATTATTACACATGCATGATTATGGTCAAAACAAGTGGCACATAAACAGAAGCAATGGGAAAATGCCAATAGAAAAATTACCTTAAATTGTCCATAAACTCACCAGAGGTAAACAATTTGAACATTTCACTTACCTTTGTTTTTGGTATTGGATTGGTTTTTGTGTTTGTTGAGGCCCAAAATACCTTCACAATCAAAACTGTATACTGATTCAAAAGATCCTTCTGGCATAGTTTTATTTTTCACTGTGACAATGACTATGTTGATATATTTTGGCATGTATTGAATACCTTTCAATCATATCAATGTTAATTTGTCACTTGTGATTGTGTTGACTATAATTTCAGGTCATTCATGTTTACTTAGGGGACTCCTAAGTGGAGAGGTATCTGTTTAAGGAAAAGTTGCGAGGTTGAAGAGGTAGAAATATATTTGTGAATACCTGACCTTCTTATCTTCTTTCTACTCTTTTAGTACTGATTTAGCTACTACCTTTGCCTCTTCATGAATATTACAGTAGCTCGATTTTCCTACATGTTTCAGATCAGTTTTTTCTCATTCTAAACCCAAGGAGCTAGGATTTAGATGCCACAGAGGTAGCAACATGACAGCCGGTGCAGATGTGCTCTGAAAAATAGCACAGGTGTGTGGACGCACACAAGTTAATCTCAGGTACCTGTTAGATAGTGGGGTTCTCTCCACACATCTAATCTGAATCGTGCTGAGTTCTTGCACGCTCCCTCGGTGGCTTCCAGATACGTTGGCATTTGGAATGCGGAAGGTTTTTTTGTGTCGTCTTGAACAGCAAGTGCTGGTGACTCCTTGTTGTGAAGAAAGAGAGGGACTGTGACTTGAAGGACGATTAACTGTTGCAACTTCCATGCAGCTTTCTTCAAAGACTTGTTCATCCACAAATTCGTGATTCTATTTCGTAGTGGTAAGAAATGTGGAGAAAGCACAGAAACAGTTTAACTTTAAAAAAATTTCTTTATTATTTTTAGTGAAGTATAGTTGACTTACAATATTATCACATTTTACCTTAAAAAAAAGAAAAGATTTGAATAGCTTTTTTTTTTAGAACTCAAATATGCCCACAGTACATTTAGACTATCTAATGGGTAAAGAAAATACCATTTTCATAATAATTAGAATAGCAAATTTTCTTGTTGTCGTTTGTATGAAAATAATATCTCTCCAGTTAGAATCTGAGATTGATATACACAGGCTGATTTAGCATCCATTATAGACTAACTTTATTTGAAATATCATTTATTAATTTAAACATACAATCTGGAAGTTATAAACTAAATATTAAAACCCTTAAAAATGAGTATAGATAATACCCATAGGGAATGTGCAAATTTACATGTACGTTATTTTTTAAACAAATTGACAGACTGAAGTTATGATAAAGAGACTATTTTAATAGAATGTTCCAAGTTAGATTGTCTGTTATATATTAGCAAATATTTTCACATGGGATTGAAAATATTTTTTAATCAGAAAAATGAGATAACTGTTTCCCATTTCTTTCGATGCTGCTCTAAAATTCCCAGTGTATAGAAAAATATGACTTACTAAATAAGTAACATATATTTATCAAGATATATTACTTTATATTTGACCTAGAAGTGGTTAACACTGAACTTCTGAGGTCTCCATTCTAATTTTATAGTATATTACTGGTTGGACCCATGATCTGTACCTTTGATCTTATAACCCAGAAGTCAACAGTGGTGGACATCATTTCACATAGCACATCATACAGAAACACAGGGTAAAATTTAATTTTAAAATATTTAATAAAGAATTGGCTCATAAACCGCGTATGGAAGACTTTTACCTCAGAAATAAAAGAGAAAACATTTTTGGTTTGAACTACTAAGAATGTTTTCAACTACTATTATTTTTTTGTGTGTGGGTGGGAATAGTCTTATAATGGAAGGCTTTGCTCATGCCAAATTTCACTTAACCATCTCTCATCCAAAAATATTAGTAAAACAATGGAAGGAAATTGCTGGCTAATAGGAAATAGATTGCTTTAGTTATTCATTTTGCCATTTCTTTGCTAAGATAAGCATTTTGCAGTAAATGAAATTTAATATTCTATTTAAAGTCCAGAGGATAATATGATCATCTAAGACAGAATTTCATGTTAAATATTAATTTCTATAGAAAAAACCATTGCTTACAAAGGAGTCACAATCTGTTGTCTTCTCTTACATGCACATTTCACACACAATATACAAGTTATAAGGCATGACATCCTAATTTATCTAATCAGTGATTGGAAGGGAAGAAGCCATTTTGTGACAGATTATCACATATTCTGGAGTAGGTAGCTCCATTTAAACTATATTAGTAACTCAGTTTAGTGTTAATAATAATTTAGTGTTCATAATTAATTATTAAAATCACCCTAAAAAGCTTCCCTGTTGGCTGTGATGGTAAAGAATCTGCCTGCAATGCAAGTTCACCGGGTCACAAAGTGTTGGACGTGACTGAGCAACTAACACTTTCACAAAAGGTAAAATAGTCAAAAAATGAAAATAAAAAGGAAAAAAATGGTAGGGATAAATACATTTGATTAGTGTAGTCATTTAACTTTCAAAGTTATCCTAATATAGAACCTTATTTAAGATACTAATATAATCAGTAACCACTTGTTTAAAACCTTCAAATATTTTTCCATTTACTATGAGATAAAGATCAAAATTCTTTATGTGTCTCCAAAACCCAAGGTCATCTGCCCACTGACTTTCTCTGTTCCTCCTTTGTGTTACAGGAAAGGACAAAGCTGACTCTATGTTGGATCTGCTTATTTAACCTATTGCTCCCTGTTGCTTTTGTTTACTGAAAGGATACTGTCTATACATAGTGGCCTGACTTGGGGAACCCTGCCCCTCTGCCTGAATATTAAACCAATGTGCTTTTGTTGAGGGAGACATCCTGACCCTGTCCATCTGGTACAGGTAGGGAGAAATTAATATATCCCCTCCCCAAAGCCGAGCATTCCAAGAGATATGCAAGATTAATAGCCCTTTTATTTTACTACCTCATGTCCCTCCTCTCTGTCCTATAAGAGAACCTGGCGTTCAGACTTTGATAAGATGGTTATTTTGAGACATTAGTCTGCCATCTTCTTGGTCTGCTGACTTTCTGAATAAAGTTATTTCTTGCCTCAACACCTCGTCTCCAATTTATAGGCCTGTCATGTAGTGAGTAGAGTGAGCTTGGACTCGATAATATTTGCGCCACAGTACCCTCTTTCTTTCTAACAACCCTCAATTTCCTTTCCTTCCTCTGAGGCCAAGTTCCAGTCTTCTCCAGGTGCTTACACCTACTTTTAGCCCCTTCATCTCTTTGCTTAACTAGCTCATAATTGTCCTGTGGGTCTCAACTCAATTTTCTCCAGGAAGCCTTCCCTGATCCTGTACCCTCTGGCTGCACCTTCTTCACCCCTAGTCCACTGGGGCCTCATTGTTTTTTCCCTGCTTATTATCCTTCTCCAGTAACATCCATATTTTGTCCCAAACCTGGAGGCTCAAGTAGGCCAGAGGTCATACCTGACTTCATGGTGTATCTTGGGTCTGGTTGACTGTCTGATACATTACAGGCAAGAAATACATATTGGTTGAAATACTATATAGACAAATGAATAAATGGATGAACAATATGTCAGAACTGACTATAAATATGTGTCTCTGGTGAGTGGACAAGCAGATTTGATTCAAATACAGTGAAAATTTTATTCTGCTCTGTGGTCACAGACTGTGATCCCTATTGACAATCTATCTAAGGAACAGATGCCTTTGTTAAAGAGGAGGTCCAACTGGGAGATTATAAGGGAAGAAATGCAGACTCAATCCTCAGGCCCTAGGGGTATACCAGTAATTAAATGTGTCATTTTTCTTAAGAGAATAGATAGTTTTTATTGTCTATCTCTGTTCATTATACCTGCGAATGAAAGAAACACTTATTTTCATTTATTCTCTATTTTGTTATTGCTATTCCCTTTTCCCAGATGTCAGGAACACTTAAAATTCATTATTTTTTCTGTTTAATCAGCATTTTAAGAAGCAGGAAAAGATATTTTATAGAACTTGCAGTTAGCTATTGGAACACAACTTTCTATCTACATTTAACTGATATTTTAGCCTAAAGTTAATACCATTTTAAATAAGTCTATAAAATACTTTCTATGTTGAAATGTCACTAGAGCCTTTCAAAATAATTTCAATTATTGTGGATTTTTTTTGGGAGGGGAGCACAGTAATGCAGACAGTGAAATCACACTTGGAAACCTTAAATATTCACAGAAACCAATGGGATTACTGTCTGAGTTGCAGGGGCAGGCAGTCCTGCCTTTTCCTTACCGTGGTTTTTTCTAGGCAGTGAAGCAGGTGGTGGTGCTGGGTTTCAAAGCTGGAGCCAGATTTGCTAACAAAGGCCTGCTCATCCTCTGAGGACTGTTAACAGAGAGAAGACAGAAGGGCTTTCTATTTTATTTGCAAACAATGAGAATCTCAGCTACATATTTCCACTGAGAGATCTGGCCTATTTTCTGAGATTAAATGGCAGTATTTTATTTTTACTTTGTTTTTTTTAACTGAAAAGGATCAAATGTAGAGTTCATTTTGAGTTTGATAATCATCATTTACATTTTCATCAAATTAGTGGTCTCAGCTTTTAGACTTGCCTCCCTGAATTGAAAAATATAATTCTCTTTTATTCATTCATCTCCCAGCTACCTTTGAAAGTCTGAGAGCCATTATTTTTGGATAATAATTTTTAACGTAGTACTTAGATAATCCTGAAACCACATCATGCTCACCTACACAAAAGCCATTATGTAATAAGCAAAGATGATTGGGATCCTAAATATTAAAAGAAAGTTTTAAGGTGAAAATTAAGTTTCTCAAATTACATTTCATACTATGTGACTTTTATGACACTGAATGATGTTCCTTTCTCAATAAGAAGTACAGTAAGTCCCTTACATACAAACCTTCAAGTTGTGAGCTTTCAAAGATGCAAATGTACATCTGGTTCCAGCAAGGAACCAGAACTTGTGCCATCAAATCCAGGTGTGAGTGAAATTGCAGCTTGCCTTCCAACTCCTATTACTGACGATTCTTTAGCTCTACCATCTCCTATGCCTCTCCCCCCTCCAGTCAATAACTCTTGCCTATTCACTCAATGCAGTCCCTGTGTGCCGGCTGTGGTTCTGTACTACTATAGTGCAGTATATATATAGTATAGTACAGTATACTTTTCAAGGTGCTAGCTATACTGTCAGATTAAAAATGTTTTCTTTATTTTTTGTGTTTGTTTTTTATTATTTGTGTGAAAAGGATTATAAAGCTATTAAAGTGCAGTACTATATAGGTGATTGTGTTAGTGGGGTATCCAGGCTAACCCTGTTGGACTTATGAATACATTGGACTTATGAACACATTCTCAGTACAGAGCTTGTTGGTATGTAGGGGACTTACTGTAAAACGAGATATCACATCACCCCTCGCATCGACACCCAAATGAACTTTAAGGAACACACTTAGTTTGAAATAAAAAACCTAGGTATCTGGACTGTTGAGAATTTTCCCCATGTTTACACGAGATAGTGCCAAATACTGCCTGATCATGAATGGGAATCATGACTCACTGGCAGTATGACATATCCCAGCTTCTAGCCTACAGCCAATAAGATGGTACAGGGTGAGGTTACATTAACAAATGACACTTCTGTTGTTTCAGAGCCATTTTCATAATTACTCACAATAAAATTACATGGTTAAGTAGAACTAAATCAATATTGCACCAGTAAGTTGAACATTAAAAGAGGAGAAATTCTTGACTGTACCTGCAGTTGGTTACTGAGTAAGCCATTCCGTTTGCTCTGCATGTAAGCATTTGCACTTCCGCTTTTGGCTGCTCGGATCCTGGCCAGTCTGGCTTTCTATAGGAGCAAAAAAACAATGTCTTCCTAAGATCTATGATTGGTTTTCTTAAAACACTGATTGCACGCTTATATAATCCTGTTATCAGCACACATATTTAAAAAGAAACAGATCACCAGCCCAGGTTGGATGCATGAGACAAGTGCTCGGGCCTGATGCACTGGGAAGACCCAGAGGGATCGGGTAGAGAGGGAGGTGGGAGGGGGGATCGGGATAGGGAATACACGTAAATCCATGACTGATTCATGTTAATGTATGACAAAAACCACTACAATACTGTAAAGTAATTAGTCTCCAACTAATAAAAATAAATGTAAAAAAAAAAAAAAAAAAGAAAAGCATACCAGCTTTTCACATTAAACCATTGAAAAATAAACTTTCAACATTTGAGTGTTTGATTTTAGCTAACATTTATCACTGAGGTTCTTGTGTTGTTTGGAAGAGGGTGTTTGCTATGACCAGTGTGTTCTGTTGGCAAAAAACTCTATTAGCCTTTGTCCTGCTTCATTCTGACTCCAAGGCTAAATTTGCCTATTACTCCAGGTGTTTCTTGACTTCCTACTTTGCATTCCAGTCTCTATAATGAAAAGGACATCTTTTTTGGGTCTTCATAGAACCATTCAACTTCAGCTTCTTCAATGTTACTGGTTGGGGTATAGGCTTGGATTACCGTGATGTTGAATGGTTTACCTTGGAAACGAACAGAGGTCATTCTGTCATTTTTGAGATTGCATTCAAGTACTGCATTTCAGACTCTTTTGTTGACCATGATGGCTACTCCATTTCTTCTAAGGGATTCCTGCCCACAATAGTAGATATAATGGTCATCTGAGTTAAATTCACCCATTCCAGTCCATTTTAGTTTGCTGATTCCTAGAATGTCGACATTCACTCTTGCCATCACTGTTTGACCACTTCCAATTTGCCTTGATTCATGGACCTGACATTCCAGGTTTCTATGCAATATTGCTCTTTACAGCATCGGACTTTGCTTCTATCACGAGTCACATCCACAACTGGGTATTGTTTTTGCTTTGGTGCCATCTCTTCATTCTTTCTGGAGTTATTTCTCCACTGATCTCCAGTAGCATATTGGGCACCTATCGACCTGGGGAGTTCCTCTTTCAGTATCCTATCATTTTGCCCTTTCATACTGTCCATGGGGTTCTCAAGGCAAGAATACTGAAATGGTTTGCTGTTCCCCTCTCCAGTGGACCACATTCTGTCAGAGTTTTGCCAAGAGAATGCACTGGTCATAGCAAACACCCTCTTGCAACAACACAAGAGAAGACTCTACACATGGACATCACCAGATGGTCAACACCGAAATCAGATTGACTATATTCTTTGCAGGCAAAGATGGAGAAGCTCTATACAGTCAGCAAAAACAAGACCGGGAGCTGACTGTGGCTCAGATCATGAACTCCTTATTGCCAAATTCACACTTAAACTGAAGAAAGTACGGGAAACCACTAGACAATTCAGGTATGACCTAAATCAAATCCCCTATGACTATACGGTGGGAGTGAGAAATAGATTTAAGGGACTAGATCTGATAGACAGAGTGTCTGATGAACTATGGGCGGAGGTTTGTGACATTGTACAGGAGACAGGGATCAAGACCATCCCCATAGAAAAGAAATGCAAAAAGGCAAAACGGTTGTCTGAGGAGGCCTTACAAATAGCTGTGAAAAGAAGAGAAGTGAAAAAGCAAAGGAGAAAAGGAAATATATTCCCATTTGAATGCAGAGTTCCAAAGAATAACCAGGAGAGATAAGAAAGCCTTCCTCAGTGATCAATGCAAAGAAATAGAGGAAAACAACAGAATGGGAAAGACTAGAGATCTCTTCAAGAAAATTAGAGATACCAAGGGAATATTTCATGCAAAGATGGGTTTGATAAAGGACAGAAATGGTATGAACCTAGCAGAAGCAGAAGATATTAAGAAGAGGTGGCAAGAATACACAGAAGAACTGTACAAAAAAGATCTTCACGACCCAGATAAGCATGATGGCATGATCACTCACCTAGAGCCAGACATCCTGGAATGTGAAGTCAAATGGGCCTTAGAAAGCATCACTGTGAACAAAGCTAGTGGAGGGGATGGAATTCCAGTTGAGTTATTTCAAATCCTGAAAAATGATGCTGTGAAAGTGCTGCACTCAATATGTCAGCAAATTTGGAAAACTCAGCAGTGGCCACAGGACTGGAAAATGTCAGTTTTCATTCCAATCACAAAGAAAGGCAATCCCAAAGAATGCTCTAACTACTGCACAATCACACTCATCTCACACACTAGCAAACTAATGCTCAAAATTCTCCAAGCCAGTCTTCAGCAATACGTGAACCATGATCTTCCAGATGTTCAGCTGGTTTTAGAAAAGGCAGTGGAACCAGAGATCAAACTGCCAACTTTGGCTGGATCATTGAAAAAGCAAGAGAGTTTCAGAAAAACATCTGTTTCTGCTTTATTGACTACGCCAAAGCCTTTGACTGTGTGGATCACAATAAACTGCAAAATTCTGAAAGAAATGGGAATACCAGACCACCTGACCTGCCTCTTGAGAAACCTGTATGCAGGTCAGGAAGCAACAGTTAGAACTGGACATGGAACAACAGACTGGTTCCAAATATGGAAAGGAGTATGTCAAGGCTGTATATTGTCACCCTGCTTATTTAACTTATATGCAGAGTACATCATGAGAAACACTGGGCTGGAAGAAGCACAAGCTGAAATCAAGATTGCTGGGAGAAATATCAATGACTTCATATATGCAGATGACACCACCCTTATGGCAGAAAGTGAAGAGGAACTAAAAAGCCTCTTGATGAAAGTGAAAGAGGAGAGTGAAAAAGTTGGCTTAAAGCTCAACATTCAGAAAACTAAGATCATGGCATCTGGCCCCATCACTTCATGGGAAATAGATGGGGAGACAGTGGAAACAGTGCCAGACTTTATATTTTTTGGGCTCCAAAATCACTGCAGATGGTGACTGCCACCATGAAATTAAAAGACGCTTACTCCTTGGAAGAAAAGTTAGGACCAACCTAGATAGCATATTAAAAAGTAGAGACATTACTTTGCCAACAAAGGTCTGTCTGGTCAAGGCTATGGTTTTTCCAGTGGTCGTGTATTGATGTGAGAGTTGGACTGTGAAGAAAGCTGAGCTCCGAAAAATTGATGCTTTTGAACCATGGAGTTGGAGAAGACTCTTGAGAGTCCCTTGGACTGCAAGGAGATCCAACCAGTCCATCCTAAAGGAGATCAGTCCTGGGTGTTCATTGGAAGGACTGATGCTGAAGCTGAAACTCCAGTACTTTGGCCACCTCATGTGAAGAGCTGACTCATTGGAAAAGATCCTGATGCTGGGAGGGATTGGAGGCAGGAGGAGAAGGGGATGACAGAGGATGAGATGGTTGGATGGCATCACCAACTCGATGGACATGGGTTTGAGTAAACTCTGGGAGTTGGTGACGGACAGTGAGGCCTGGCATGTTGTGATTCATGGGGTCACAAAGAGTCGGACACAACTGAGCGACTGAAATGAACTGATCACTGAGATTGATGACCTATTTTGGAGTTTAGAGGTAAGAATGGTAACTAAGGTTTTACAGTAAGATCAAGTTATTTCAGCGCTTCCCTGATAGTTCAGTTGGTAAAGAATCCGCCTGCTATGCAGGAGATCCTGGTTCAATCCCTGGGTTGGGAAGATCCCCTGCAGAAGGGATAGGATACCCATCCCAGTATTCTTGGGCTTCCCTTGTGGCTCAGTTGGTAAAGAATCTCCTTGCAATGTGGGAGACCTGGGTTCAATCCCTGGGTTGGGAAGATCTCCTGGAGAGGGGAAAGGCTACCCATCCCAGTATTCTGGCCTGGAGAATTCCATGGACAGTGCATGGGATTGCAGAGTCAGACATGACTGAGGGACTTGCACTTCAATTTCAAGTTATTTTAGTGTTGTTTCTGGTCAATTGCACCAAGAAAAATAGCAGTCTTACTTACATTTTCACTTATCTTATGACCAACCTAGATAGCATATTAAAACGCAAAGACATTACTTTGCCAACAAAGGTCCGTCTGGTTAAGGCTATGGTTTTTCCAGTGGTCATGTATGGATGTGAGAGTTGGACTATGAGGAAAGCTGAGCGCCAAAAAATTGATGCTTTTGAACCATGGTGTTGGAGAAGACTCTTGAGAGTCCCTTGGACTGCAAGGAGATCCAACCAGTCCATCCTAAAGGAGATCAGTCCTGGGTGTTCATTGGAAGGACTGATGCTGAAGCTGAAACTCCAGTACTTTGGCCACCTCATGGGAAGAGTTGACACATTGGTAAAGACCCTGATGCTGGGAGGGATTGGGGGCAGGAGGAGAAGGGGGCGACAGAGGGTGAGATGGCCAGATGGCATCACCAACTTGATGGGCATGAGTTTGAGTAAACTCCAGGACTTGGTGATGGACAGGGAGGCCTGGCGTGCTGTGATTCATGGGGTCGCAAAGAGTTGGACACGATTGAACGAATGAACTGAAATGAAATGAGTGAAATGAAGACCCCGCAGACTAGCCACCAACTTCTTTTCATTTAAACTAATGTTCTTTTTAAAATTAGTAATTAAGTTCCAGGAACCTACTGCCATTCTCTTTCTTCCTCTCCTCCCCACTCCTTCTCTCCCTTCTCCTCTCTGTTTCTTACCTTCCTCCCTCCCTCTCTCCTTCCTTCCTTCAGTCTCTCTCAAAAAAAAAAAAAAAAAAAAAAAAAAAAAAAGATTATTCAGTTGAATCTGCATCCTTGAATTTCAAATTTTGTTTTTGCAACTATTTTTATTCAATTGGCCAATGAAGTCTCCATACCAAACAACAAGGGCTCTCTTAAAAAAAATCCTCAAATTTATCCACTTTGTTTACTGGTTGGACTTTGATAGTCCATTCTACTTTAAATCTGTTGTTTTATACATGCCTCAGACATTCATGGTAAGGGTCTGATTTTTGCTCCCTGAGGAGCACTAACTTTGTGATCATTCTGTTCAGATGAAACATGTCTAGCAAGTATATTAAGAAAGTGACTGGGAAGACTTGGGTAAGAACTTGTACAATTACCCTACAGTGACTCCTTTGCCTTTTCTAAACAACAAGAGGGAGACTATCTCAGCCCCTAATCCTGGAATCTTCTTTTTAACAAAACAATTTTAATGATCTAGGTTTTTAAAATGGAAAATGAATATGTCCGCATGATACAAATTTTGACACTACAGAAGTACATGAAAAACAAGTCTCTCTTGGTTTACCTACTCCTGTCCTTCAGAGTCAACTACTGGCAAAATTTCTAGAGGCTTTTACCAGAAATATACTAAACAAATAAAAGTATATATATATATATATTCATAAGTATGCATCCATACATTTTTATTCATTTGGGATGATTTGCTGCACAGCCTTCTGCATGCAACTTTTTTCATTTAGTATGGGTTGGATTCCTCCCATATCTCCACATATAGAGCCACCTCATTTATTTATGATTGTATAATATACCGGTATAGGAATGAAGCATCCTTTAAGTAGCAAACCAATCACAATGAATTTTCAAGGCATTTTTTTTTGCTACTGCCAGCGATGTTGCCTTCTTGGAACCTCATGATGAGCTGATCTGCAATTTCTAGAAGTAGAATTATTCCTGGATCAAAGGGTAAACGTGCATGTGTTTTGTTTGCTAGGTTTTACCAAACTTCCCTCCAAAGTGGTACCAAGGTGCCTTTTTACCAACACCCACAGAATTTGACAGTAACACCGAGATGTTCGAAGCTCTCAAAATAGCATTAAGATAGCATCTGGATTCAACCTCACCCCTTCCCTCTTCTTTTGTGAATTTCTTCCTCCTGTGTGCCAATTCCAGGTTAAAATAATACTCTGTACAAAGATCATTTTATAAGTGATGAGAAAACTAGACAAATTTCACTGTTTGTTGGCACGATAGTGTTTAGATGAGTCAAAATACTGAGACAATGCTTGAGAATGAAACTGGAAGGTAGAAAATGTTTAATTTGAAAAGCTGTGGTGTGCAGTCAGGAT
Source organism: Muntiacus reevesi (assembly GCF_963930625.1). NCBI lineage: Eukaryota > Metazoa > Chordata > Mammalia > Artiodactyla > Cervidae > Muntiacus > Muntiacus reevesi. The sequence goes on along the minus strand of NC_089254.1, from coordinate 80,717,457 downwards.
TTCAGGACAGACAATAAAACAACAGGAAGTGACAAGCACGTTTGGAAATGATTTAGAATTGATGTAATAATTCAGAAATAAGTAATAGAAAATATGCATTAGGTTTCCAGAAAGGAGCTATGGTTGAAACATCAATCCTAAAGTCTCACTGGAACGTTCAACGCCTTTTGTGGTTCCCTTTGTCCCTTGACCTTCCTCTCCCCCACCCTTTTTTTGCAGCCACTGAATGTAATTATATAGCCACTGTGTAATTATATCACAGTTACTAGTCTCACCTATGTCATTCTCCAAGCATTTAGCCTCAGTATGAGGAAATATTACTTTCTTTCATAAATGAGACATGCACACTACTCAAAGATACCCTCCGAGAAAGGAAAATGACATATTTTCCATAATAAAAACCTACATATTACAGAAACCACTACTGCAGAAGTAGATCTAAGTTGAGGGAAAAAGAAACAGTTGAGTTTTAGTGACAGAATAGCCATTTTGCTAAGGCAGGTACTGTGTTAGGAAAAGAACCAGTTTCATTCACGACTTTTCTTTTGGTTTACTACATACAATACTATGAGTTAATTGGTTGACTCGGTCTTGTGGAGCACCATGATAAATGTCTGTTGAATGCTAGCCTTCAACCAGAAGACCAGAAATAGTAGATTGATAAATGGAAATAAGTATAAATAAGCATCACAAAGCAAGACATGGTACCTGCTCTCAAGACATATTAAACTTTGGCTAGGAAGATACTATTCATAAAAAGATAAAAGTCAAAAATAAAGTGAGATGTATGGAAAGAGTAACATGGAAACGTATAATGACATATGTAAAATAGACAGCAAAAGGGAATTTGCTGTATGGCTAAGGAAACTCAAACAGGGCCTCTGTATCAACCTAGAGGGGTGGGATGGGGAGCAAGATGGGAGGGAAATTCAAAAGGAAGGAGATATATGTATACCTATGGCTGATTCATGTTGAGGTTTGACAGAAAACAACCAACTTCTGTAAAGCAATTATCCATCCATAAAAAATAAATAAATTAAAAAAAAATAGAGGCAAACAGAATTGTCAAATGGAGACTAGAGATAGCAAGTGACATAAGATTTGGGAGAAAGAGAGAAATGACTGCTACGGGAAGGTTTCACTGAGAATGCAGGACTTGGGACAGTAGGATTCAGAAATCTCAACAGAGTAAGAAAAGAGATTGTCTCTTCATATTCTGTTATTCTATCCTGGTGTGTGTGTGTTAGAAGAGGATTTCTCTTGAGATACTGAACATTTGTTATTATAATTGAAAAGGGCAAATGCAGGTATGCAAGATTCTCATTTTTTACTTAAACCCTCCACAAAGTGGTTAAAACTTTGACTACAGTATTGTTTGCACACCTATTTTTATTTTGCATAAGTTTTCACTTGAGCTTGGTGCTGGCAGTGGGATTGCATACAAAAAATTTTGGCCTCAAAAGCATTTTGTCATATTATTTATTATTCAGCTCGACTGTTACTTTTTACTGAATGGACATCTTACTTGACTGAATTTAGCAGGTTATTTCTGCATAACTTTGATATTTGTCAAATCACCCAGTTTCAGATAAATCTAAATTATTTTAGCCTAGTAAATGTTTATTATTTTTTAAAACATTTCTTGGGAAGGAAAATAGAAAATATCCCTTGGTGACTTGTTTAGTTCCATATTCTTCATTCTTTCTTAGATAACTATGTTCAGTTTATTGGTCACAGACTATTTACTGAACTTGTCACTTTAAGTTATTGTATCTTATAAACAGTGCTGCGATGAACATTGGGGTGCACGTGTCTCTTTCAGATCTGGTTTCCTCGGTGTGTATGCCCAGGAGTGGGACTGCTGGGTCATATGGCAGTTCTATTTCCAGTTTTTTAAGGAATCTCCACACTGTTCTCCATAGTGGCTGTACTAGTTTGCATTCCCACCAACAGTGTAAGAGGGTTCCCTTACCCTCTCCAGCATTCATTGCTTGTAGACTTTTGGATAGCAGCCATTCTGACTGGTGTGTAATAGTACCTCATTGAGGTTTTGATTTGCATTACTGTTTATAATAGCCAGGACATGGAAGCAACCTAGATGCCCATCAGCAGACGAATGGATAAGGAAGCTGTGGTACATATACACCATGGAATATTACTCAGCCATTAAAAAGAATTCATTTGAATCAGTTCTAATGAGATGGATGAAACTGGAGCCCATTATACAGAGTGAAGTAAGCCAGAAAGATAAAGAACATTACAGTATACTAACACATATATATGGAATTTAGAAAGATGGTAACGATGGCCCTATATACAAAACAGAAAAAGAGACACAGATGTACAGAACAGACTTTTAGAGTCTGTGGGAGAAGGTGAGGGTGGGATGTTCAGAGAGAACAGCACTGAAACAAGTATACTATCAAGGGTGAAACAGCTCACCAGCCCAGGTTGGATGCATGAGACAGGTGCTCAGGGCTGGTGCACTGGGATGACCCAGAGGGATTGGATGGAGAGGGAGGCGGGAGGGGGGATCGGGATGGGGAACACATGTAAATCCATGGCTGATTCATATCAATGTATGGCAAAAACCACTACAATATTGTAAAGTAATTAGTCTCCAACTAATAAAAATAAATGGAAAAAAATAAGTTATTATATTTGACTTTATTAAGCCAATTATTCTAGTAGTCAGAGTACGTAAAATTCACTCATTATGGCAGACACTTGGAATACGGAGACACTTTAAAGATAAAAAAATTCATAAAACATACTTTTCAATTTAGTGTTCTTTTTAAACACCGTATTTATTTATGTATTTTAAATTTATTTAGATAAAAAAGCTTCTCAAAACATTCCAAGATTTTCTTTATCGATTTGCTTGTTGCAGATAACAAAGTTAAAAAAAAAAATATATTTTGAAGGTTGGTTTATTTGAAAATCAGATTTGCATTTCCTACAGTTTTCATGCAGGTAGCTCTGTGTTTGATGTTCAGAAGATGAATGATAGCTCGCTCATACTAAAGAAGAAATTTCTAGAAGGGAGATGGATGGATGCTGGAGAGCTAAGCTTTTGCAGGATTTCTGTTATTGTTTTTAACTAATTTTTATTTATTCATTTATTTTGAGCTGTTCTGGGTCTTTGTTGCTGCAGGTGGGCTTTTCTATAGTTGCGGAGAGTAGGGGCCACTGTCTGGTTGCAGTGCTGGGACCTCTCATTGCGGTGGCTTCTCTTGTTGCTGCGCACGGGCTCTAGGACACCCGGGCTTCAACAGCTGCGGCTCCCGGGCTCGAGGGAACAGGCTCGGTAGCTGCGGCGCACGGGCTTAGCTGCTCCACAGCATGTGGGACCTTCCTGCATTGGCAGGAGGACTCTTCACCACTGAACCACCAGGGAAGCCCAGACTTCTGTTATTTTAAACAAAGCACTTGTGTGTCCAGCAGAGGGATTGTAGTGTGCGGGCAGAGACAAAGCTGTGCTATGTGACAAGGCATGATGGAGGCTGATTGTGGACAAAATTTCTCCATCTCTGTTTGTGAACAGCGTGCTCTGCAGAAGACTACAATTGCCCAAGAGGGTACCTTTTTCTACTCCTCCTTGTTTATTGGATTACCAGTTTTATTTATCATCATTCTCTACAATAATTAAAGACTAGATACTTGTCCAAAAATGGGGCATAAAGGAAGAAAGTACAAGGCAGAAAAAGTAATTCTTGCTAAAGAAGGCAGATCTCTGACAATGGATATAAACAAATTCTCTGGACAACCTGCTGTGTGGCCACACTGATTGATAACTTGAACTTTCCAAAGAGTCACTTTATATGAGATTTTTATACTTTATATGGGGCTTCCCTGGTGACTCAGTAGTAAAGAATCCACCTGCCAATGAAGGAGACACAGGTTCCATTCTGTGGGGTCAGGATGATTCCCTGGAGAAGGAAATGGCAACCCACTCCAGCATTCTTTTCAGAGAAATGCCATGGACAGAGGAGCCTGGCAGGCTACAGTCCATGGTGTTGCAAGAGGCAGACATGACTTAGTGACTAAACAACAACAACAACACTTTATATTGTATGTATGAAGTATAAAGTATCATTTTTTATTTTACTAAAGGCATCAACATTGTTTAAAAACATGTTTAAAACCTTGTCCTAGAATTACCTACAAAGCCAGTTATGAACTGTATCAGAATCTCTCATGATATTTTATAGTTACACCACACTATCTAGATTGTGCATCCACTTTAGTCACAGTTTTTGGATATTTAAAAAAAGTGAATCTATTCTTAAAGGACACGATACAGTATCCATGAAGAATCCTGGAAATCTGGCTCCACAGCCTTAAGGAAACTATAAAAGATTTCCATAATTATTTCTAAGCAACAAGGGCTCTGACTCTCAAGGTGATTATTTTAACAAAGAATAGGGAGAGGACATGTGCTAACCTTTAATTAACTTTTTTGGGAGACATCTATCATAGTGTTTAAGTGTACAAACCTGGGAGCCAGGTGCCTTGGATTGAAGGGGAGATTTTCTATTTGTTAGGTGTGTAATCTTAGAATTTCTCAAATTTTGGGTAATTTAGAATTCTCATTTATGAGTACGAATAGTGATAGTAAGTAACTCCTAGACTTGTTATAAAGACTACATGAGTTTTAAAACATCCAGCCAATATCTTGCACATAGGAAGCCACTAATAAATAGTATTATATTATGCTTATATAGATTTATATACATTTGCATATAATCTTAATCTTATTGTGAGGCAGGTGTTGTTTTCTCCATTTCACAGATGCATATGTAACCTGTTTCCTCTGAGAGGGATGAGGTCATTGATGTGAAGTTCAGAGAAACAGTAAAGTGCTGGGCCAAAAATAAAACTCAGCTACTAATGATCAGATTTCTCCTACTTCCTGTGTCAACTATGTTGGACATCTGAGACATATTTTGGTGCCCTTTAATAGCCCCAGTCTACTGGAACCAACTTGATCTCTGATGGACAGAGACTAAATGAATCAGATCTACAGATCTGATTCTAATAAAATTTGCCAAGAATCTATCTTTGATTTTACTATTGTCATTAGTGCTATTCACCAAATATTTCTTTCTTGTTGTCTGTGGTTGCATAGTAGGATTATCTTGCTCTGCCAGTTCTAAAGTCACACGTGACTATGTGACTTACTTGAGTTAATGCAATAGAGATGGAAGTGACTTGGCCCACTTCCAAGAGGAAGTTTTAGGAGTCAGGCCGTGATTCATCATGTACTTTTATCTCTGCTTGCACAACTGCAGATGTACATTGTTAAGATGGAGTTTCTATCACCAGAGTAATCTGTAGCATGATTAAGAAATACTCCTTGTTTTTAAGTCACTAAGATATTAAGGTTCTTTTTTACTGTAGTATAATTTAGCTTGTGCTGACTGAAGCAACTATCGACCCAAACCAGAACACTGAATAGCCAGTAAGGGATTTTAAAGCTCACTTTACGGAGTGGGAGATGCTAAATCATGGTTGCACGGAAGTGAATACTCACCTTTTGTGCTCTTCGTTTGTCTGCCCGTTGATTCTGGTGGTAGATCCGACTGAAGTTGGATACGATCACTGGGACGGGTAGAGCAATGACCAAGACTCCACTCAGTGAACAGATGGAACCAAAAATCTTCCCTGCTATGGTTTTTGGTACCATGTCACCATACCTTGGAATAGAAAAAGAAAATTGTTGTAAGTCACAGAAAGTTATTTCCATCTTCTACAAATAGTTTTTAGCTTCCATTCAAGTGATTTTTTGGACCAATCTATCTCTACTTCACACTTCCTAGGTGGTAATAGTGGTAAAGAACCCGCCTGCCAATGCAGGACACATAAGAGACATGGGTTCGATTCTGGGTTGTGAAGATCCCCTGGAGGAGGACATGGCAATCCACTCCAGTATGCTTGCCTGGAAATCCCATGGACAGAGGAGCCTGGCAGATTATAGTCCATCAGGTCACAAAGAATCGGACAAGAATGAAGCGACTTAGCAGGCATGCACACATCTCTAATTCATGGCTAAAACATACATGGTTTAAGACTTCAATAACCCAGACATTATGAATATCTGAATATAAAAATTACCTTTTGACCTTGCAGAAGTGGATTCTAACATTTAGAAATTGTTTTAATTTCTAATTATTAGAAATTTATTTTAATTGCTTAAAATATTTTAAGTCAGATGATGTAATGAGAGCTATTCGATTTGTCCTTTATATCACATGGCATTGTTCTTTACATTTATTTATAGTCACTATTCCCATGCTTAATGTTATAGTCTAGATAACACTCTTTTCCACTTAATTTTTTTTTCTACATTGGACTGGTTATGAAATTTAAATAGAAAAAGTGGTACATCACATTCCTTTCATCAGATATAATGTCTTAAAAATTTGAACTCTCCAAAGGTCCCATTAATCTTCATTTATGAAATCCGATGGCCATTTTTCCATGATTATCTTATTTAATCTCTTATTTATGTTTGATTGGTTTTCTCTTTAGTTAAAATACTTTCTGTCATCTTTAGGGTTAGCAAATTCCCTTAGTGACCTTCTACCTCATTGGCTGCTACTTTTCCATCTTCGTTTCTGGCTCCTCCTTTTCTCTTGTCTGATTTCTAAATCTTGGAGTAATGTCGATCTCAGGCTCTTATCATCTCAGTATAAACCCTCTTTCTATGTGATTTTATCCAATTCCATAGCTTGAATTATCTACACTTTGAAAGTGAAAGTGAAAGTCACTCAGTCAGGTCCGACTCTTTGTGACCCCATAGACTATACAGTCCATGGAATTCTCCAGGCCAGAATACTTGAGTGGGTAACCTACCCCTTCTCTAGTGGATCTTCCTGATCCAGGAATTGAATTCGGGTCTCCTGCATTGCAGGCAGATTCCAGGATTTCCTGGAATCTTATTTGTTGTCTATATGCTACTGACACTAATTTACAGTGATATCCCTGATGTTTGTTTTGAATATCAGATTCATCTCTTCAGTTGTTTCTGCTCTGATTATTCCTACCACTAGATGTTTAAGAGTCTATTAAGGCTTAAATTAGCCAAAAAGGAACTCTTATTTCCCTAGCTTTCTCTAGCCCCTTCAAATCTGTTCCTCTTGCAGTCCACTATTTCTAGTTAAATGGAACTACAAATCACCCAGTTGCTCATATCAACACTGAAAAAGCCACCCTATCCTCAGTCCATGTATCTCCACTCAGCTAGCCTTGTTGACTCTGACCAAACCAAATTATATTCCATTTTGAGTCTCTTTCCTCAACTAGAGCCAGGGATACCACTTCTCACTTGAACTCTCTTTTCTATATTTGCCCCGTTACAAGTTACAATTCACACCAACATAGCAGCGAGGGTTATGGCTTTAAAAATGGAGTTTGGGCTGCTGCTACTTTATTTAAACCTTCTAATAAACTTGAAACTAGAATAAACCCAGGTTCCTACTTTTGTCTCCAAAGGCCTACGTCCTTCAGTTAGTTTTTGGCTATATTTCACACTGTCTTCCATCCAGCTCCCCGTCTTCCAGTCACATTGACCGTCTGACGTCCTATCACATGGGCAGCCCCTAGATCAGCATTATGCAGGTTGAGACTTAAATATCTCCCTTCCAGAAGTTGTTTTCTGGCCATGTTCCCCAGAATGGTATTATTCTTTTCCCCAAGTCTTTCTCTAAAACATCTTCCCATTTGATTACCTTTAAAGGACTTATTGACACATGAAACTAATTTGTTAATGTGAAACAATTTCCTTGGCTCCTCACACACTCTGCTGACATGAGAATATAACCTTGATGAACTGAAGTTATTCTATTTTGTATCTCACTGGCACATAGCAAGTTCTTCATAAATATTACTTAAATGAATATGTTTTCACTACCTTATTGATATAGAGTTCTTCTAAGAGTTCATTGCTGGGGAAGGGGATGAGGAGTTTTTTTTTCTTTATTGAAATATAGGTGATATGCTTGGTATTAGAGGTTCCCTGGTGGCTCAGATGGTAAAGAGTCTGCCTGTAATGAGGGAGACACGGGTTCAATCCCTGGGTTGGGAAGATCCCCTGGAGAAGGAAATGGCAACCCACTCCCGTATGCTTGCCTGGAAAAGCTCATGGCCGGAGGAGCCTGGCAGGCTACAGTCCATGGGGTTGCAAAGAGTCAGACACGACTGAGTGATTTTGACTTCACTTTCAGGTGATATGCAACACTATATTAGTTTCAGATGTACAATCTATCGATTTGATATATGCAGTTTTATTGAGATGTAAGTGACACAAAACATTCTATTAGTTTCAAGAAGGAGATCTGTTATAGCATTGCAGAAGCTACCCAGCTGCACCTTTGATGTGCCAACTGCTCCCTGCTCGCTTCAGGGCTTTGGGGTGCTCAGTGCACCGAGAGTTTAGTCCTTAGAAACAAGGCACAGATATTGGAATCCAGAGTCAAGGAATTTGGGAGTACTTGGGGATTCTCTAACTTGAAGAGTGATCTAGGACACATCATTCTAATTAACACTGTTTTTTGGACATTTATATGTCAATACGGTGGCTCAGATGGTAAAGAATCTGCCTGCAATGCAGGAGACCTGGGTTCATTCCTTTGGCCAGGAAGATACCCTGGAGAAGGGAATGGCAACCCATTCCATTATTCTTGCCTGGAGAATTCCATGGATGGAGGAGTTTGAGGAGCTACAGTTCATGAATTGCAAAGAGTCGGACATGACTGAGCAACTAACACATAAACACACGGAGATGGAAACTGCAGAGCTGGCTCAGGACAGGCTGCTGAGAGTGACAACAGGCTGTACTAACCAGCAGCACATTTGGTGACCCCATTCCAGGCTCTGGTCTTCTGCTTTGGAGGCCCAGTGATTCACTCTTGTTCATATTTGATCAGTAGCTGAGCTAATTCACTGTAACTGAAATTCCTACGCAGTTTTGGCATCAAAATGACAGAATTGATTTACATTTAAAAAAAAAACAAAACACAAAACCCAGCCCAAGAACTTGAAACAGGCTGCATCCATGTGAAACAGAACCTCTTTCCATAGTCCATCAGGGAAGCTAAATCAGAATCTGAAAATGATGTTAGGGAGGAAACAATCAAAACTAAATGAATTTAGATGGTGAGCATAAAAGGCTTGGGGTCTTTCTTGCCATAAGGATATATCAGTGGAAGATCAACTTTTTATACCACAACTGCCACAGATCACATTGAGTACCCAGCCATGGTTTATAAATATCTTCTTTGCTTTTGCACTGACTACGCGTGGGCTCTGAAGAAGTCTTTAACACACATCCCCTTCATATGTACATGCATACATAAAAGCAGCTTTTCAAAACAGAGATTTGATTTTAATGTTTAGCAATTAAGATCTCAAAAGTCTCTCAGAAAAGGAAGTAAATAAAAACCCAACTATTTGTTATAGCCAAGGAAGGTACAGATTAAGTCCATGTAATTAAAGTAAACCTTTAAAAATATAAGTAAAATAACTAAATGAATCCATCATATACTTTTTCCCTGCCTCTCTGAGATTTTTTTAAATTACCATTTCTTAACTAGTTTTTAAAATTTTAGGCTCATTATATCATCCTGTAGGCAAGGCCGGCATACTTGCGATTATTAGAAAAAATTAAGGGCTGACTGAACCCAAAGCTCAGTAAAACGTTAAGAAGAGTGGGGATTAGTAAACTCAGTTGTCAGCTGATGGTGGTGATAGGGGTGGGGGTAATCATGCTATCAGAAAGGCTGCACCTAAAAGAAGGGAGAAAATAGATTCTCTGGGATTCAAAGAGATGCTGGGCCAGTTGATAAAGCAGGTTTCCACGGGAAAGAAATTTTTGATGAGGTATCTAGGATTCAACTAGAAAAATAATCACTGCAAATCCTTTTTGAATATAAATAGAGATTATAATTTGAAAAAATAAAGCAGAAAGTGAACTTGCTACTCAGAGGGAAAAGACGGGTAAAATGAAATATCTTGTTTGTACTATAACAAAAGGGGGAAAAGTAAGAGTATGAACCAGCTTGCTGAAAGTTAGCAAATTCCCATCTAGAAGGATGCATAAGGGAAAAGAGGTAATAGACACAAAAGGGGTGGTTTAATGCCAAAAAGCTCTGTTGCTGCTGCTGCTGCTGCTGCTAAGTCGCTGCAGTCGTGTCTGACTCTGTGCGACCCCTTAGACGGCAGCCCACCAGGCTCCGCCGTCCCTGGGATTCTCCAGGCGAGAAAACTGGAGTGGGTTGCCATTTCCTTCTCCAAAGCATGAAAGTGAAAAGTGAAAGTGAAGTTGCTCAGTCGTGTCCGACTTATTTCACGACCCCATGGACTGCAGCCCACCAGGCTCCTCTGCCCGTATGATTTTCCAGGCAAGAGTACTGGAGTGGGTTGCCATTGCCTTCTCCAAAGCTCTGCTAATCTGCATCAAATACAGTTATATTTATTATTTACCTTTGTCATATTTGTCTTTAAATCCAAATTTACTTTATAGTCAAGAAAGCATAAGTGAATGCTTGAGATGGCTGGCCAGTGTGCTATGATTATGTGGGAAGAGGCAGGGAGAACAAAATCCTCATTGGTGGGAACACCTCTCAACATTTTACTCCTAGGTGGAAAGACAGATCTTTCTCACATAATAGAAAATTGGGATGGAACTCCCCTGGTGGTCCAGTGGTTAATAATCTGCTTGGCAATGCAGGGGACATGGGTTCAATCCCTGGTATGGGAAGATTCCATATATTGAGGGACAGTTAAGCTCATGTGTTCAACTACTGAGCCCAACAGGGCATAACAGGCTGTGCTCCAAGAAAAGCCACCACGATGAGAAGCGCATGCACCACAACAAATAGTAGCCCCCAGTTACCACAACCAGAGAAAGCCCACGAGCAGTGGAACCAAAAATAAATAAAAACAAAGAAAATGAGGATGATCCTCAAGGCCATGGAAGATGGAGAAAGCACAAGGAAGCAGAAGGGGCAGGATATTAAGACCAAGCAGCCTTGTGATTATGTGTGTAAGGGCAGCCCAAGGCTTGGTTGATCCCAAAGGAGCACCTGCTGCCTCCTTCCACACACCCTTTGGCACTAAATATACCTTTTTGTCTGTTCTACTCCCTGCCCCTCTCTCCTTTTTACTATTAAACTGCTGTTGATATTTTTAATATTCAAAGCACATTTCATTAGCTTGACTATGTTGGAGAATCATGGAAAAGGCACAGTATGATTTGTATATGTTCTTATATTGTCCGTTTGGTTTCTCTTCTAACTTGGCAAGGGGTTCCCAGGTGGTGTTATTGGTAAAGAACCCACCTGCCAGTTCAGGAGACCTAACAGTCCTGGGTTCAATCCCTGGGTTGGGACGATTCCCTGGAGGAGGGCATGGTAAGCCACTCTGGTATTCTTGCCTGGAGACCCCCATGGTCAGAGGTGGGCTACAGTCCATAGGGTCGCAAAGAGTTGGACATGACTGAAGTGACTTAGTGCACACGCTCGCTTGGGAATGACCTTGAGAATTGAAACGGGTAATTTTTATCTGCAAACTTGTAACTGGGCATAGAACCTGCTAGGGATGGGAAACAGCTCACTAGCAAAACCAGCTGCTTTCCTTTGTTCTATTCCTATTTGTATTGGAGTATTCAAACTCCAACTCTTACTAAGGAGCGAAACAGCATTACAGACCTCAGGAGTCATCTCTTTGAAATCCAGTGGAAGAAAGGCTTAGCAGAGAAAGCTTCCTCATGAGAGGTGACACTTATTGTGGCTAAATGATCATTTTAAAGTTTATGTATTGCCTACAATACTGCCCATCTTTTAATGATTATTCTTATCCTAGGCAACTTGTATAATGGTTGGTATTTTATTTTTTATCATATAAAAACACATCTCACTTTGCCCAACTCCTGATGCTTACATTTATGCTAAGCCCAGCATAATTATATATTCTATTCTTTCTTGTCTTCTTTGGATTTTAATATTAGGTCTCAAGTCTTCAAAAATCCATTTTCCTAAAACAGTTACATTAGAACATTATGTAGATGTGTTTTTGTTTCCACAGAGACATTTTTTTCTATATGTAAATAAAACTGATTCAAAGACTATAAGAGGCCTCTAAAGTAAGAAAGAAGAAAACAGTAGAGAGAATAGCATCATATAAAAGAAAAACTATCAATAAGTTTTACACAATGAAAAATGAGCAGAGTCGAACTTTGTTAGTGGAAGGGAAGCTGTCCCCATACATCTGCTTTCCTCTCTCCTAACTGTCCCTTCTTTCTCCTACATTTACCATACAGAGTCACTGTAGGTTCTTTCTGCTCCTTTTTCACACTGAACATCCACCATATTTTATGTTTATTGCTCCCCTTCCTCCTCACATCAGTTAAAAGGTGCAATATAGGGGTATCATTCACATAAAATGTTAATTCTAAACATGTACTTACTGCCCCCCAAACTACTTGGTTAAAATTAAATATTTTGCCATATGTGAAAGATCATATTGAGCGGAGGACCAATTTCTCAAGAATAGTTTCAGTCATTGGTTCTTGAAGATTTTAATCTCAAATATTATCCAAAACTTTCATGCTAAGTACTTGAATTCTGGAATGCACTCAATGCCAAAATAGTGGTAAATCTTGTTAACACAATCAAATAGTGGTAAATCTTGTTAACTAAGACAATCAAATGAATATATCATCTATCCTTTGTCCATTTATCTTTCCAATTTATCAAGTAATACTGAAATAGATGGGAAAGTGCATACTTTTTAAGCATAATACATTGCAAACCAAATTTTACTAATATCTACTCAAACTTTCCATTTTTGGCATTTCTCCAGAAATCAGATGATTAAATACATTTAGATCTCAAATGGAGAACAATTTCCTTGAATTTTTTTTTACACAGTGTGAACACAATACAGCTAGCTTCCTAGTCCTATTCATATAGCTTCTATTTTTTTCTTCTCTTTTCATTTGGAAAGTATAAATGTAGGCTCATTGGATAAAGAAGAAATGTTATATAAGGCAAACCTCCCCAGCAAAGGCATGACTTTCCATCTGTGAAACTCTTTCCCATGGATATCAAGAAAGAAAACAAAACCCAGGAATTTTGTGAATAATTATAAAGGTAGAACAGGTCTTCGTATAAGAGGAAGGAAATGCTGATTTGAAAATAAACCTTGATGCTTACTGTAATTCAAATTCTCACTCTCCTTTTTTCTTTTTTATAATGAAAAAGTCTTAAATTGCTAGTTATCAGAGACAGGATGAATGGACTCTGTGCAGTTGCATTGAAGTCCAGGACATCCTGTATGTTGTATAGGGCAGGTGCTAGTTCATGAAAGACTGTATTTCACTATGTTAAAGTAAAAAACCCCAACAATTTCACATGAGACATAAATCAGGATTTGGGGGTACAAGTATCTGAAAAATTTTGTTGTTGTTTAGTTGCTAAGTCATGTCCAGTTCTTTTGCAACCCCATGCACTGTAGCCCGCCAGGCTCCTCTGTCCATGGGATTTCTCTGGCAAGAATATTGGAGTGGGTTGCCATTTCCTTCTCCAGGGGATCTTCCTGACTGAATTTCCTGCACTGGCAGGCAGATTCTTTACCAGTGAGCCATCAGGGAAGCATTTGAAAAATAGATACCTGCTACCATTACGATATATTTGAATGCCTCCTTATCCCCACACACAATTCATAAGTTGACATCCTAATTCCCCCTGTGATGATGTTAGGAGGGGGGCGTTTGAGAGATAATTAGGTCATGAGGGTGAGGCTCTCATGAATGGGCTTCATACTTTTATAAAAAGAGACCCCACAAAGCTCCTTAGCTCCAGATTTTCGACGATACAGAAAGAAGGGCTGTCTGTGAACCAGGAAATGGAGCTCAATGACCATCAGAGAGAATCTGCTGACCCATAATTTTGGATTTCTCAGCCTCCAGAACTCTGAGAAAAACATATTTGTTGCTTATAAACTACCTAATCTGTGATATTTTGTTATAACAGCCCAAATGGATTAAGATGTGTAACAAAATAATTAGAGGAATATAAGTAATATGTATAACAATATCCTGGTGAAAGCAGTTAGCTGATGTGTGTGTATGCACATACGTGTGTGTGTGTGTGTGTGTGTGTGTGTGTTATAATTACTGATTTTGTGTCCGAATTTTTGTCCTAGATATGACTGCTCTTCAGAGTAGACTGAGAAATAATTTCTTCTGATCTGGAAGCTGGATCACTTCTCAACTAATAATTCAACCCCTTAGGGTCTCAGTAGCTATGTTATTCATGAATTTTTCTGCCATCAACTTATTATTCTAGAAGGATCACTGTTTGATGAATAATTTTTATGGTAGCTGCAATGTTTGCAAATAGCAAACAGCTTAAAAAAAAGTGTTACTATATAACACCTGCTTATGGTACAGAACTTGTTTGCCAGAGGGGTCCTGGTATTACTTTGACAATAGAAAGATTTCTCTTTGACGTGTTAAAATCAATGTTTGCCTAAAAAGAGTTGCCTTGATTTTGTTCCCACCTCTCTTCCTGTAGGATCAATCATTATACTGTCCTGGCTGTGTTGAAAGTTTGACATTTTTTTGGCTTATCTAACATATATACTTATTTCAAATCATCTGTGTACTCTCTTGTTTCTTTAAATTGAAGCCAAATTTTGAACTATTTTTAAAAATTGTATCTTTCTTTTTTCTTTTTCTACTGTTTACAACATTAATAATCTTAGCATACTAAGTGAAGGGGTCAGCTAGAGGAACCCCACAATCCCTTTATTAGAGGTTCTAGCCAGGAGTCCATGGATTCTTAAGGAATTCATGGATAAATTCCAGATTGGTCAGGGAACTCCATGATAGTCTCAGTCTTCATAGGCATTTTACTGAAAGTTTTTGGAGCTTTTATTGAATTATCACCAGTGGAATGTTCCAAATAATGTTCAAAATTTATAATTTGATTATTTAAGGGCATATCAATTGTCAGTGTAAGCAATTTGAACACACACTGCACAAAAGAAATGCTGTAAAAACCACAGGATTATTTTACAGCTGCAGAAATACCACATATCCACTAGGGGGCATAAAAACCTAAATGAAAGTTTGGAAACAAACCAGGATTTTTTTGTTTTTGGTTTTCACAAACTGAGGGAAAGAGAGAGAAGTATTTCCAGTAAATCGCCTGTACCGATTCCTTATCTTTGCCTACACACATTCAATATTTAGGATATATCTTGGGCATTTTATTCCTCTGGAAATAGTTGAACAGGACAAAAACCTTACCAGTTTCATTGATTATCTATTTTTAAGGTGCTTCCAAAAGAGGGACCAGAATTCTGACAACATGTTCTATTTCTTATAGAAAGAAGTAAATTTCTGTAATGTGAGATAGCACTAAAGTATTATTTTCAATAAGAAACCTTTTAAGCAAGACTTTTAGTGAAAAAATTAGGGGAAATTAAACGATCAGGTTTGGAAATTAAAGGGGAAAATTGAGGAAATGAGGGAGATTCTTTTAGCAGATTTATTCCTGTTTATGCACTAAGCTCTCAACATGAGATTTCAGCAGGGTTTGCTAACCCTTTCTCCAGCTTGTGCCTCTTTCAAACACAATTTTTTTTCTGACTTCTTTTGTTTTCTCTTGTTTTTAGCCTACTACATGATCAAATGAAACTTTAAAGGCTGCAAATAAAGCATATGATTATGACCTAATATACTGATAAAACATTTGTTACCCAAGTGAATATCATTAGTAAAAGCCTTTACAAATATTTAAAGAACATCTTTTTTAAACTTTCAAAGAATTCTTGTCAGAGCCCACTTTCTCACACTTTATTCTTTCTTTTTTAAAAAGCTATGAAAATATATGTATCATTGATTATTGTGAGCATGCATATAGGAAAAAAAAACAAAAAACACCTGGAGCTGGCTTGCCCAGCTGTGGGACCACCGGAAACACTTTCCCCTGTTTTTGGAGCCTAGTCTTTGTTGCCTGGAGCTATCCTTTCACTCTCACATATCTTAGAGTCTGATCATGTCATTCTCCTGCATGAAAGCCTTCATTGTCTCTCCATCACCTGCAGGAAAAAGCTCCAGCTTCTTAGCATGATACACCCAGCTCTTCATGACTCTCCCATCCCATCCTCCACTGCTCACCCCCACAAACCTTATATTGTAATCAGAGCAAATAACTTTGTATTACTGAAATGTATTAGGAATGTACTAGAGGAATCCTTCCATTCTTCTATCCTTTGTATATATTGTTATTTCTAGAATACCTCCCTTTGCATAAATCCTTTGGGTGAACTCCTAATTTTCAATGATAAAGCTTAGCATCAGTTCTTATTTGAAGAATTTCTTGAACAAGTTTCTCTCTGTCCAATAAAAGTAATACCCTCTCTCTCAGATGCCTGCCAAGCTGCTTGCAATTAATAAAGCACAATTAGTTTTATACAGGTCTTTTTTCTCCCACTAAACTAGGAGGTCCAGTAGGTCAAAGATCATGTCATCATTATAAAACCAGTTTAGCACAGACCTTGTCCAAGAGCTGAGCAAGTAGTTGAAACTCAATAAATGTTTATGGTTTAAATAAATCCTCCAGAGAGAGTCTGATGGTAAACAATAAATAATGGGAGGGAGTGAAGGCGAGTATACATCTCCTGCTCTTATTTTCACTTAACCAGATTTCCTTTTCTTCTCCAGACCCAGCACCAATTCATTTCCTCAATTTGTCTAAATTCCTCTTCAGATACTTATATGATATGCCTAGAATAACCTAGTACTACCCTGTCAATTAACCTTACTTTTTATACCCAGAGGAATTATTTTTAATCTACATGATTTTACATGAACAGAGAAGTCAAGAAACCTGACACTTTTCAGTTCCTACCCACTTTCCATTGTCACATGCTTAACCAACATATATCCGGCCAGAATTTCAAAATACAATCCCCCTCAAATTTGACAGATTCTGCAATCCTCAAGTGCCCAACAATTTGAACAAATATGACTCATGCTTCTCTGAATCTCACATGTCATCCTAGGAGATGGCTGAGTCTTTCCACATCTCTGTATTCTACTTGAGGGTGCTGCTAATCTTAGATAGTGAGCATTATCAGTTCTCTGAAAATGTCATTGTTTGGTGCCCATTTTTCTTAACAAGGTCTATCTACTTATGCCCTGGGAGTATATTGGAGCAGATAGGCTTGTCTTCTATCAGAAGACAGTTAGTACTTCAAGCAAAGTCAAGGTCCCAGCTATATCTGATCATTTTGGCTGTGGGCTGATGTCACCAGTTTTCATAGTTTTGCGTGTTCTGGTTGTGCATCCCAAGGGGTTTCATCTTTAACACTGCCAGAGGTACTCTCACACTGGGAACTTTCTTGTTACCTGCTGCTGTTGCTTCCATCTCTTCCTGTCCTCTGAAAGTTAAATCTGTTGGAGGAAGCGCCCCACTGTTCCTGTTTCCAAGTCACTGCTGCTACACTGCAGGCTGCCACCCAAGGGGACAAATCCCAATGCCATTTTGACAGTTCCGCTCGTTAAGTCTGTTTTCTAATAACCAGCCACTGATCTCAAACATCACCAAAATTATTCACTATTTACAATCCATTCAAAGACTCCTAAGTGCCTTTGTCATGGGAAGAAGGAGGAGCTGGTCTCCAGGGTTTGCTTGAAGCATAAGTCTTTGAGGAGAATTCAGCTGGGTAAAATAAAAGCATTAAGTGAAGATGTTTATTGTGAAAGTTTTTATTTTTTTCCACCTGACTTTACAGTCTAAGACCTGTTAGCTCAAGGTACCTTTGAGATGTCTTCAAGTATTTACTATTTTATTTTGAGCCGTAATTTAAAAATTACTTATGGATTATCCAGTAATGACCTAACACATCTCTTGTTTCTAATTCTGCCCAGGAAGGCTTAATAATTTTGCCACATATTATCCAGTTCTTAAATTTCATAGAAAAGAAGGCACACAGTTCTAATTATATTGGAGATAAGACGTGTTTAGGGAGTTAGGTTCTGCTTTGGCAGCTGCAGCTTCTCAGGAAATGGTGGTGCTGCAAACCCAAGTTGTGTCACTTCTGCCCCCTAGAGGCTGGGAAGTCCAAGGTCAAGATGCTGACACCTCTGGTGTCTGGTGAGAGAACCCAACTCCTAGGTCACTGATGGCTGTTCTTTTGCCTTTTGTGAGGACAAGGCAGCAGGAGGGAAGGAGCTCTTTGGGGCACTAATCCCATTCATGAGGGCTCCACCCTCATGACCTAATCACCTCTCAAAGGCCCCACCTCCAAATACTATCCCACTGGGTGTTAGGATTTAACATGTGAATTTGGGGAGGGGGGGGGGGCGCATTCCGTCTTTATGATCTAAAGGCAATTCCAGGAATGGCCTGGCACCCCTCACTCAGCTGACCATGGGCAGAGGCTGGGCTTTTCCGGTCTTGTAGGGAAGGTGAGAATTCAGTTTGGAGCTCATCAACACAGAGTAGTTTCTCCAAGCCCTACAGTCCAGAGCCTGCTTTAAAACTTCCCTATCTATGCATCACTCAGCTTGGTCACTGACCAGGAAAGCTACTTCTTTCCTGTTAAAAGTTTCAATATTCTTTAAGCATAAATGCTTTAATACAATTATGCCTCATGTAAATAGTCACAGCTGTTTAAATACAAAAGGAAGTGAGACTGGAGGAGTTGTGATTTAACCTCCGAAAGACAGCCAGGCATTTCTGGTCTTCAATTTAACCTAGAAAGTTTCTATATCCTTAAACAAACTTTGTTTTTGATGAGACTCCAAAGACTTATATTTACATTAGAGGTGCTTTTTGGAGAACAATTCTATTTTGTTCAATGTGAGGCAAAGTTATTTCCTACAATTGAATGAAGATACTATATTCATTTTGTGTTTAGATTCTTTCACCTCTTCTTAGGATAGTAAAGCATTGATGAAATCATCCTTTTTTTCTTTTTTTTTTTAACAGTAAATTTTTAAATTTATAATTAATTGCCTAAGTTGTACATACAGCAAATTTAAGGAAGTTCTACTTTATGTAATTTAATGACCTTGATAAGGAAATAGTAGTTATGGGTTTCCAAAAAATACTAAACACCCACCCCTCACTACACAATCATCCTTTTAAAAAACTCAGATGGTGAAAAATTGCTATAAATGAATTATTGGACATGTTTCAAGTCTAATCAAGTCCACTGGCACACTGCTACATGTTAAAACTTTTTATGTTTTATCTATATAATAGGCAGAGGGGAAAAAAACTTGTATCCAGTAATATAACTTAGACCTTTTTTTAAAATTTTGAATTTTGTATTGGAGTATAGGCAATTAACAACGTGGTAACAGTTTCAGGAGAACAGGGAAGGAACTCAGCCATACACATATACGTGTTCACTCCCCCCGAACACCTCTCCCATCTAGGCTGCCGCATAATATTGAGCAGAGTTCCATGTGTTATACAGTAGGTCCTTGCTGGTTATCCATTTCAAATATAGCAGGGTGTACATGTCCATCCCAAACTCTGTATTTCTTTACCCCATCCTCCCTCCCCCTCAGGAATCATAAGTTCATCTCTAAGTCTGTGAGTCTTTCTGTTTTGTATGTAAGCTCATTTGTATAAATGATCATTTTTTTGGACTACTTACATAAGTTAAGGCCTGTTCTGAATAAACACAAATGAAGGGTCTTAAATAAACACATGTCCTTAAATAAACTCTGTAGTCCTAACTGGTCAGATTTCAGTATGAAAATTCACCTGTGTTTGCATTCTGATAGGATCAAGCTTAAACAATTTAAAATGAAACAAAAAGGTGCACCTGTTAAAACATAAACCAACTAAGAAGAAACTTTTATAAAATATTATTGGCCTGAGGTTTCATTTTAAGGAAAAGAGGAAACAAATTATGTAAAAATAAGTTAAAACTAGAAATTAAAGTTTAAAAAATTAAAGAATATATCTCACATTCCAAGTATGTTAATACTTTTCTTACATCTCTTTGCATTTTCCTATCTAGTTAATTTTCCGGAAATGAGATTAGATTATAGGCACAATATCTTACTTTTAATATACTGTTGTTTGTATTCAAGGTCTATGCAGGAAAACAAACCACCTCAAGTATTTACAAGAGAATGGACTTAATGAACGGAATTATTTTCATGGTGGGGATGCAGACAATGGAGGTGGTTGGGGTGGGGTGGTGGATTTGCAGAGACAGGACTAGAGGTTAACCCAGGGGGTGGTAGCAGCTGGAAGGCATTCCTTTTCCAGGGAATCTTCCTGACCCAGGGGCAAAGGAAGAGAAAGCTTGCTGACCTCAAGAGCAAATTCCTGATGGAAGCTGGGTCGTTTGGGCCTCTGAGAAGAGTCACTGAAGAGGGTCAGCTGCTGCCTTAGAAGATGCAAAGAAGGAAACCTGACTCCTCTCCCATCCCCTTCCAATCTCCCACTGGACAACCCTGCAGAACATCAGATCACAAGCCGGCCTGGGAAATGCAGTCCACTAGGTTCTGGGAAAGATTGAAGGCAGAAGGAGAAGAGAGCAATAGAGGATGAGATGGTTGGATGGCATCACCAATGCCCTGGACGTGAACTTGAGCAAACCCCGGGAGATGGTGAGGGACAAAGGATCCTGGTGTCCTACAGTCCATGGGGTTGTGAAGAGTCAGACGCAACTTGGTGACTGAACAACAGGGTCTAGCTAGGGCTTCCCAGGTGATACTAGTGGTAACGAACCCTCCTGTCAATGCAGGAGACAGAAGAGATACAGGTTCGATCCCTGGGATAGGAAGAGCCCCTGGAGGAGGGCATGGTAATCCACTCCAGTATTCTTGCATGGAGAATCCCATGGACAGAAGAGCCTGGCGGGCTACAGTCCATAGGGTCGCAAAGAGTTGGACACAGCTGAAGAGACTTAGCATGCACACACAGGGTCTAGCTAATAAAAGGCATAATCCAACTGGAAGCTAGGGCTTTCCCCCTCCAAACAGGTCTCTGTGCATTTACCATAGCACACTGCTAAGGTCCATCCTGATTTCAAGTTATTATGACCCAGACACAAAGCTGTTATTTGGTTGACTGACTCCAGCACTCCCCTAAAAGCAGCAAATTGCATTTTAGCAGAATTAGAATCCCGGTAGTCAGACTGATAGAACCTCTCTGCAAAGCAGTGCCATGTGTCATGTCATCCTGCTTTTGGAAATGTCATAGGCACATCAGGCTTCCTACCTTAAGGAGTAAGGGGCAGTTGGACCTTCTTCTAGGGCAGGCTTGAGGCTTTTCAGTTTCTATCAAAGATGTGTGTTTCAATCCACTGTAAACTAAAGAACCAAAATATCCGTTTGGACAGAGTGAGGGGAAAAAATTGCCAAACATAAAGCAATCTTATAAAGATGTCCAATTAGATTTGATGATTGTAAAATGTTCTGCTTGTATGAAACTGGGCACGGTATGTAATAAAAGCTGGTCTCTTGGGCCTTCCAAGCCTCATGATAAGTAAGTGCTGACAAGAGGCTCTTCATTAGAATAAATCATTTCAGAGTTGCATCCTTCAACAGATCATTGGGAATGTCATTAGTAATGAATTAAAGCATATTTTAAAGGTAGGTGAAGAGATGTAAAACCAAATTGCCTTCCCAGATGAAGAGAGTTCCATAATTTAGTTGTTTGTGAGGTTGTTTGTAGCAGAAGCATCCGCTTTGGTTGTTGTTATTTTTGTTGTTGTTGTTTATTATAGTAATGAAAGTCTATAGCTAAACATGTCAGAGCCTGGCTGTTAGTTATAAATTTAAGTACAGAAAAAATATTCTTATGTTTAAAAGTGAATATAAGATTGTGGATGAGGGTTCTGGCAATAAAACGACAATATACAATGTGTGCTTTAAATTAAAAACAAGAAAGAACATAGTGGTTCCATTATAGATGTCATTAACATGGATAGCTAGAATAGTCTTTTAAAATTTGTTTGACAGCTTGCTGTTTCTACCACTAATGAGTGTTTAAGATAACTCTATTTACAGTTGTAGAGTTAAAGGCTTACAACACAGGGCCTTAACCTCTAAGAGCAGTCACTATGTGATCGATGGTGCTTGATTTTTCACTTTTAGAAAATGAGGCTGAAACTTGAAACAGCATGAGTAACATTCCTTGAAATATTCTTTAATACATTTGCTAGTGGTTTTATGCATACAAATAAAATTGTCTGCTTGGATAAAAGCACTTAAGGTAGTGAACTTCCACATACAAAAAAGAAAAAAATAAAGTGAATGATAAAAGCTAAAAGCAAATACTCCTCTTAAATCTATTCTCTTCCTTTCTTTTCCTTCTCCATTTCTTACTGAAAAATTTATAAAGTTCCTATAATGAGTGAGGTACTGATAATAAATTCAATACTTGGTTCTTTTTTCTTCCCTAAAGATCTTACAGTTGAGGAAGAAAGTTAGAGTAATAAACAAACAATTAAACCCTTGTTATTTCAGAATTCTTAAATACTTGGGTATTTTTTTCTCTTACCTCCAAGATGCCGGAGGTTATTGTTTGCACTGTTTTATTTTATCTAAATGCTACTGGAAACATCATTAATTATCTTGTTTATACCTCTACTATTAACACTAAGAAGGAATGTTCAACCCTAAAGAATCTCTTTTCCTCATAGGCAACTGTGTCTGAACTATTTTTCAAAAGAGATGTAAATAATGTCATTTCAATCCCTGGGTGGGGAAGATTCCCTGTAGTAGGAAATGGCAACCCACTCCAGTATTCTTGCCTGGAAAGTTCCATGGACAGAGGAGCCTGGTAGGCTACAGTCCATGGGGTCACAAAGAGTCGGACACGACTTAGTGACTAAGCCATCACCAACCATTTAAATAAGTAAATAGTCTTCTAAAATCACAAGTGGTATAAAAACGGGAGATAGGCTGTGTGTGGGCTTGTGGGTGATATTTTATCAACCTCTGACTTAGAGGGGCCATTCCTGGTGTAATCAACTCACTTTGGAAAGATTGAGTGTTGTTTTCCTGTAGAAGAGCTTGAAACCATTCAAGGAAATATTTCCTCAATACTGTCATACATATTTCTTCAAACATTTTGTAATTCTTGACTTTAGGAAATGTACCTTCTAGGAGGGAAGAGTAGAGGAGCCCCTGTTTTCCCAGCTCATCTGTCCTTCCCATCATAGCCCACTCTACCACGACTGGACGCCTGGTGTCAATGAGTGTGCAGCAGATCAAAGGGGAAATGGATTGATTGTCTGGTGGCAGCATACTCTTTATATCATTTTGGGCACAGTGGGGAGGAGGAAAATGTATTGTGTTCCAAGCACTTTGCTAAGCCTGGAAAGGCAGAGGGAGACTAAAAGCAAGAGACCTTATTCTAAGTGACTTCTAGTAGGGAGAGAGGCTACATAGGAAATAATGATGACAAGATTACCACTGTAACAGGAATAATTGTGGGACTGATCAGGGGTTAAGTGTACTTGAGAACTACTCCCACAAGTATTTGGAAAGGAGGCCGATTGGAATTGAGTCTAGAAGGATGAAAAAGAGTGAGCCAAACAATAAAGAGAAAGAAAATGTTAATAATAAGAGGCTTTCGGACAAGTGCTAGCAGCAGGAATGATCTTATGAGCAGGTGGAGTAAGTCCCTGCCTATGACCATGCTCAGATACCTTCCTGGTTACTTCCTGTCTCTCATGCTCTCTGAATTACTTGAATTCCACCATAGAGACTTCTTCTGCCTAAGAAATCGTCTCTTGGTTAAAATACAACTATTCTTGAGAGTGCTAACAGATTAAGCTTTTGAACTCATTTGTATCTCTTTGGGATTAAATTTATGTATCAAACACTCCTTAAAGGCATTTGTAATGGGGAAAAAATGGTTCAAAGAAGGAAATCAGGCCCAGCAATGAAGCCTGCAGCACTGAAATCCAAACTTGGACTGTTTGAAAGTTTTACCCAGGGCTGGTTGTGCCTAGAAAAAGATTTTTTCGTGAACTGACTTTTAAAAGGGCATTTGTTTGTCTAGCAGGAGTGAATGGAGCCAGCCATTACGCCTTAGAGGCCCTGTATTGATCTTTGTAGACAAACCACTAAATAGGACTTGACTGCTACACAATGGAGGATTAATTTGCCCTTCCGCATAGGCCTACAGTAGGCATGTCAATATGCATTTATGAAACCTTGCTCTGTGCAAAGAAGAGAGTGAAGAACCCAATAAGCAAATTAAAGTAGGAAAGCCAAAGAGGGAATGTGGCCAACATGTTTCATTTTTTTCTTAAATGAAATTTGATTAAATGAAATCAGAAAAAAACAAGTTTTAATATAATTTTCTATCTCTATTCATGGTTTTTAATTTACTGTTTATACACAGTTTGATGCTAATTATTTTATATTTTAGAAGGAATAAGATGTGGAAACAAGTTTTTATCACCTGAATGAGGTTTTCTTGTTGAAACACCCCAGACGTTACAGAAGATTTGAAATAAGGGTTAATCTAGGTAATTATGAGCTCCTGCTAGCCTGGAAATATAATTTTGTGTGGAATTTTGCCTATGCTTACTAAGTGAGTAGGGAAGTGGGAAAGTTCTCTTAGCTAATTATTTATCAAACAAATTTCACATTTAAAACAAAATAGTTTTTTTAAAAACCAAATTGATTAGGTAAGATATAAGTTTAACTCCCTAATTATTAATTAATGACAAAACTCACACAAGATAGGTGGCTTTCAGGAAAGCTAGCAAGTTGAGAACACCTACAGAAAGCTACATGTTGGTTTTAATGTAAAGTCAGGGAATATTTTGGTGCCTATGAAGAGTCATCGCTACATACCTACTGAAATATGGTATGCGTACATACTAAGTAGCTTCAGTCCAGTCTGACTCTTTGCAACCCCATGGACTGTAGTCTGCCAGGCTCCTCTGTCCATTGGGTCCTGAGGTAAGAATATTGGAGTGGGTTGCCATGACCTCCTCTAGGGGATCTTCTGGACCCAGGGATCAAACCCGTGTTTTCTTATGTCTCTTGCATTGGCAGACAGGTTCTTTACCACTAGTGACACCTGGGAAGCCCCATTAAAACGTCGTACCATTAACTAAAGATGTGGAGCTATGGAACTATGTATTAATGTTAACCTCTACAATCTTTCTCATGATACATGTGAGGTGCTCTTTTAACCTCCTTTCAGCTTTTCTGGAAAAGGTCAGTTTTCATTCCAATCCCAAAGAAAGGCAATACCAAACAATGCTCAAACTACAACACAATTGCACTCATCTCACAAGCTAGAAAAGTAATGCTCAAAATTCTCCAAGCCACGGTTCAGCAATACGTGAACCATGAACTGCCAGATGTTCAAGCTGGTTTTAGAAAAGGTAGAGGAATCAGAGATCAAATTGCCAACATCCACTGGATCATCGAAAAAGCAAGAGAGTTCCAGAAAAACATCTGTTTCTGCTTTATTGACTATGCCAAAGCCTTTGACTGTGTGGATCACAACAAACTGTGGAAAATTCTGAAAGAGGTGGGAATACCAGACCACTTGACCTGCCTCTTGAGAAATCTGTATGCAGGTCAGGAAGCAACATTAGAACTGGACATGGAACAACAGATTGGTTCCAAATAGGAAAGGGAGTACATCTAGGCTGTATTTTGTCACCTTGCTTATTTAACTTATATGCAGAGTACATCATGAGAAATGCTGAGCTGGAGGAAGCACAAGCTGGAACCAAGATTGCCGGGAGAAATATCAATAACCTCAGATATGCAGATGACACCAGAGTGTGTCAGAGTGTGAAGAGGAACTAAAAAGCCTCTTGATGAAAGTGAAAGAGGAGAGTGAAAAAGTTGGCTTAGAGCTCAACATTCAGAAAACTAAGATCATGGCATCCAGTCCCATCACTTCATGGCAAACAGATAGGGAAATGATGGAACTAGTGAGAGATTTCATTTTGGGAGGCTCCAAAATCACTGCAGCCATGAAATTAAAGGACGCTTGCTCCTTGGAAGGAAAATTATGACCAACCTTGACAGCATATTAAAAAGCAAAGACATTACTTCGCCAACAAAGGTCTGTCTAGTCAAGCCTATGGTTTTCCCAGTGGTCACGTATGGATGTGGAGTTGGACTATAAAGAAAGTTGAGTGCTGAAGAATTGAGGCTTTTGAACTGTGGTGTTGGAGAAGACTCTTAAGAGTCCTGTGGACTGTAAGGAGATCCAACCAGTCCATCCTAAAGGAAATCAGTCCTGAGTGTTCATTGGAAGGACTGATGTTGAAGCTGAAACTCCAATACTTTGGCCACCTAACGCGAAGAACTGACTCATTTGAAAAGACCCTGATGCTGGGAAAGATTGAAGGCAGGAGGAGAAGGGGATGACAGAGGATGAGATGGTTGGATGGCATCACTGACTCAATGGACATGTGTCTGGGAGTTGGTGATGGACAGGGAGGTTTGGCATGCTGTGATCCATGGGGTCACAAGAATCAGACATGACTGAGTGACTGAACTGAACTGAACAACTTTTCTACTAAGAAACAAAAGTATGTGCTAAGTTGCTTCAGTTGTGTCCAACTCTTTGCGACCCCATGGACTGTAGCCTGCTAGGATCCTCTGTCCATGGGATTCTCCAGGTGAGAATACTGGAGTGGGTTGCCATTTCCTTCTCCAGAGGATCTTCCCAACCCAGGGATCGAAATGACATTATTTACATCTCTTTTGAAAAATAGTTCAGCAGCCAGCAGTTATGACTTATTAATTGGAAGCAGAGAGTTAAGTATAGCAATATTTTCTATTCTTTCATAATTGGATGTGAAAAGTACAAGTAATTACAGAGCAGTACTGCTGCTGCTGCTACGACAGGTCGTGTCCAACTCTGTGCAACCCCATAGATGGCAGCCCACCAGGCTCCCCCATCCTGGGGATTCTCCAGGCAAGAACACTGGAGTGGGTTGCCATTTCCTTCTCCGATGCATGAAAGTGAAAAGTGAAAGTGAAGTTGCTTAGTCACATCCAACTCTTAGTGACCCCATGGACTGCAGCCCACCAGGCTCCTCCGTCCATGGGATTTTCCAGGCAAGAGTACTGGAGTGGGGTGCCATTGCCTTCTCCAACAAGCAGTACAACAAACCTTAAAAATCTTCTCACTTTACCTGGCTGCACAACTACCAATTTTCTTTTTTTTTTTAAGCTAACCTTAACAATTATATTTAAACACACACACACACACACACACAACAAAACAAACCAAACCAAAAAGCAAGGTAGAACTAACTTTGGGACAACAGAGAGAATCTTACTTTAAACACTCTGCCAAATCCCTGCTATTAGTAAGCAGAGAGACATGAGTCCACAGTAACCACCTCTTTCAGTCAAGATCCTCCTTAATTAGCCGTTTGCTCAGTTATGGCAGTGCTCTGTCTCTAATGCCCCAGAGGTGAATGCCAAGGAAAGCCAGAGAGCTGAATGAGAGGTTTATTTGGTATATTTGGTCTGTAGCATCTTCATGGTCTAAGTTCTTCATTTACAATCATTGATTCCTAGTATCCCGGTAAGTCTTTTTGATTATCTCAAGAGCTATTTGGTGTTTCCAAAAAGTTTTTCTGTGATTTAAATTATATTTAATTCACATGAAAAATTAATATATGGCATTCTGCTCTCTAATTGAAAATGGGTGCTTGTTATAAACTCAAAAGTTTAACAGAAAGATATCTCAATTCCCAAAGGTTAAAAATGGCTATTGTGATGAGATTTTCCATTTTTATCTTCTATTTCATATTAGAACATACCTCTGTAGGGGAAGGAAAGTACCATAAATATTAAATGTGAGAAAACTGATAATACAGAAGGAGCAGACAAAATGCATCTGAATATTGCTAAATATATATGATTATAAATTAGTATACAATTCTGGGGGTAAAAAGAGTTTAAAGATGAGAAATAGCAACTGGCAAGCCAAATCAATGTGATTAATTGTTTCCATGGATAGCTGTTTGCGGGCACAATGTTGGCTCATCCTGGGTTATAATACAAATGAAACTATGAATTATAACTGAACATCTTTTTTATATTAATTGCATTGTATTTGTAACAACACATGTTTTTACTTACATAATCAGATAGAAATAGTAATTTATTTTCTTTGTCAGAACTTCCTCATCATATAAAAGCAGCTTTATTTGATTAACTTTAGGTGGTAAATTAAAATTCTCGAGGATTGAACATATTAGTACCACTCTCAAGGGAGCCATGTAGGAAGGAAAGGACTATTTTTAGGAAGAAAACATGTGAACTTGCTTAGTAGTCCTTTACAAGTCCTTTAGCTTATAGTCCTATGACTATGGGACTCAGAATTACATATCAACTTTTTGATTTTCCTGTATTCACTATCTCTTAGCATTAGAGATTAAATAATAATCAAAATGTTCAAGAGAGCACAGTAAAAGATCTGCTACTCTCCAGATATGAGTAAAAACCTATTTTAATTCTAGAGCTTTCCTGGAATAAGCTATTGTAGAGAAAAATGCTTGCTATCAAGCTAATATTGTTATCAGACTAGAACTTTCCTGGTGGCTCAGTGGTAAAGCATCTGTTGCAATGCAGGGGACGCAGAAGACATGGGTTCGATCCCTGGGTCAAGAAGACCCCTGAAGGGGGAACTGGAAACTCACTGCAGGATTCTTGCCTGGAAAATCTTATGGACAGAGGAGCCTGGCAGGCTACAGTCCACGGGGTCACAGAGTCCCCATGTCTGAGCACATACGCATGGCTGAGCACATACACATTCCAGAAAAATTAAACCTAACCAAAACAAGAAGAGTACATCACCACTATCCAGGCTTTTTAAAGTCCTTTCCCTCACAGTTTAGCTGTGCAGTTCACAGAACTAATAACCTTATAACAGAATCTCCCAATGACAATGAGGTCTTTGAGTCCCAGCTGGCACTTTAGTTCATTTCAGGAAAAAAATAGATGCAGTTAAATTTCAGATTAGTTAGAGATGACAGGAACATTTGAATAAGGGTTTATTCTAGTGACTCTTGTCAGGAGTCATGGCCATCTCTGAGCATACATTTGCCGAGGTTTGAAATATGCACAGATTTTGCTAAAAATAAGAATCTACTGTTGCTGATTATCAAACACTAGCATAATATGTCCCTTATTAGTGTTTCCCAGTTGACACCATTTTATTTAAAGCAACAAGATTGTGAGATGTTTTATTTTAATCTTGACAAGATAGGGAGTTCAGAACACCTGTAGTCAAGTTCAGTCCTGTCTCCTTCCAGATTTGTGGACATGGAGCGAATAATCTAACCCCTCTTAGACTGCTCCTCTGCAAAATGTGGGGATAAGCATATTCACTCTTTCTACTTTCCAATTTGTGATGGGGGTTATATTCTAAATCATCTCATCCAGCTGGACTCTGCTGTTGGAGAAGAGTTGGTGGATTTTACAAATCATATTTCTAAAAAGTACATAATCTCATCATTGAGGAGGTATTATTACTACCCTTATTTTGCAGATAAAGGAAAGAAGGATTAAAAAGGGCTAAGTATTTGCAGGGACAATCACAAGAGAAGCGAGGTGTAGGTGGGCCTGACCTCACACTCTTCAAGGGGCTCACATGTGGTCTTTTGACTCTTTTTACAAATGATGCCAGTTGCATTCAGATGCCATGTATGCTTATCAATGGCAGAGCTGAAATCTGAACCCAGCACTCTGGACCTTGCTGGTGGAATAAATGTCTTTCAAGAAGCAAATGGAGGTATATCCTGAATCTGTACTGTTCAGGAAATTTAGGTTCAGCCATCACTTCAGGGACCTGTAGTTGGTTTTTCAGCTTTTAGTTTAAGAGAACCATTTCTTTTGATTTCCTTCTATTTTAAAATCAAATAAAATTTATTTTCTTGGGTGAAAATGTTTTGCACTTTTCATTATGGTCTTCTGTTTGCTATTCTTATCTAATATTCTTTTGTTCATTTATATTTTTCCTAGACTATAAAACTAAGTTAAAAAAAATACAATTCAGAAATTCAAACTTCAAAGGAAAACAAAACAAATATTTTAAAAAATTAAATAGAATCCATGGATACAAGTATGAATCAGATTCAGTGAAGTAGCCCTCATAGTCAACAAGAGTCCAAAATGCAGTACTTGGGTGCAACTTCAAAAATGACAGAATGATCTCTGTTCATTTCCAAGGCAAACCATTCAACATCACAGTAATCCAAGTCTATGCCCCAAGTCTCAGCCCCAAAGAGGCTGAAAGTGAATGGTTCTATGAAGACCTACAAGACCTTCTAGAACTAGCACCAAAAAAACAAACAAACAAAAAAACAGATGTTCTGTTCATCATAGGGGATTGGAATGCAGAAGAAGGAAGTCAAGAGATACCTGGAGTAACAGCAAAGTTTGGCCTTGGAGTATAAAATGAAGCAGGGCAAAGGCTAACAGAGTTTTTTTTTAAGAGAACACTCTGGACATGTCAAACAATCTTTTCCAAAAACACAAGATGACTCTATACATGGACATCACCAGATGGTCAATACCGAAATCAGATTGATTATACTTTGCAGCAGAAGATGGAGAAGCTCTACACAGTTAGCAAAAACAAGACCTGAAGCTATGGCTCAGATAATGAGCTCCTTATTGCAAAATTCAGCTTAAGGGAAAACCACTAGGCCATTCAGATATGGCCTAAATCAAATCCTTTATGATTATACAGTGCAGGTGATGAATTTATTCAAGGGATTTGATCTAGTAGATGGAGAGCCTGAGGAACTATGGACAGAGCCGTCTAAGACTGTAGAGGAGACAGTGAAGAAAAATCATCCCAAAGAAAAAAAACTGCAAGAAGGCAAAGTGGTCGTCTGAGGAGGTTTTACAAATAGCTGAGGAAAGAAGAGAACTGAAAGGAAAGGGAGAAAGGAAAAGATATACACCACTGAATGAAAATGCAGAGTTCCAGAGAACAGCAAGGGGAGATAAGAAGGCCTTCTTAAATGAACAATGTAAAGAAATAGAGGAAAACAATAGAATGGGAAAGATTAGAGATCTCAAGAAAACTGGAGATATCAAGGGAACATTTCATGCAAGGATGAGCATGATAAAGGATAGAAGCAGTAAGCGCCTATCAGAAGCAGAACAGATTAAGAAGAGGTGGCAAGCATACATAGAAGAACTATACAAAAAAGGTCTTATTGACCCAGATAACCACAATGGTGTTGCCACTCACCTAGAGCCAGACAATCTAGTCTGTGAAGTCAAGTGGGCCTTAGAAAGCACTGCTATGAACAAAGCTAGTGGAGATAATGGAATTCTAGCTGAGTTATCTCAAATCCTAAAAGATGATACTGTTAAAGAGCTGCATTCAATATGTCAGCAAATTTGGAAAATTCAGCAGTGGGCACAGGACAGGAAAAGGTCAGTTTTCATTTCAGTCCCAAAGAAGGGCAATGCCAAAGAATGTTCAAACTACCACAAAATTGAGCTCATTTCACATACTATTAATAGAAAGTAAGTAAGTAAGTGTTAGTGGCTCAGTCGTGCCTGACTCAGATCCCATGGACTGCAGCCCACCAGGCTCCTCTGTCCATGAGATTTTCCAGGAAAGGATACTGGAGTGGGTTGCCATTTCCTTCTCCAGGGAATCTTCCCAACCCAGGGATCAAACCCAGGTTTCCTGCACTGCAGGCAGATTCTTTACCAACCGAGCTACAAGGGAAGCCCAATAGAAAGGTTATGCTCAAAATCCTTCAAGCTAGGCTTTAGCAACATGTGAACTGAGAATTTCCAGATGTATAAGCTGAATTTAGAAAAAGCAGAGGAACCAGAGATCAAATTTCAGATATTCACTGGATCATAAAGAAAGGGAATACCAGAAAAAACATCGACTTCTGCTTCATTGATTATGCTAAAGCCTCTGACTGTGTGGGTCACAAGAAACTGGAAAATTCTTAAAGAGA
Organism: Muntiacus reevesi; assembly: GCF_963930625.1. NCBI lineage: Eukaryota > Metazoa > Chordata > Mammalia > Artiodactyla > Cervidae > Muntiacus > Muntiacus reevesi. Next base: position 80,685,474 of record NC_089254.1, on the reverse strand, counting down.
TGGGAATGCCAGATCACCTTACCTGTCTCCTGAGAAACCAGTAGGCGGGTTAAGAAGCAACAGTTAGAATCAGACATGGAACAACGGACTGGTTCAAAATTGGAAAGGGGGTACAGAAAGGTTGTATATTGTCATCTTGTTTATTTAACTTATATGCAGAGAACATCATGAGAAATGCCAGGGTTGATGAAGCACAAGCTGGAATGAAGATTGCCTGGAGAAATATCAACAATCTCAGATATGCAGATAATACCACTGTAATGGCAAAAAGTGAAGAGCAACTAAAGAGCCTCTTGAAGGTGAAAGAAGAGAGTGAAAAAGCTGACTTAAAACTCAACTTTCAAGAAATGAAGATCAAGGCATCTGGTCCCATCACTTAATGACTAAGAGACTGGAAAAAAGTGGAAACAATGACAGATTTTTTTTTCTTGGTCTCCAAAATCACTGTGGATGGCGATTGCAGCCATGAAATTAAAAGACACTTGTTCTTTGGAAGGAAAGCTATGACAAACCTAGACAATGTATTTAAAAGCAGAGATATCACTTTGCTGACAAGGCAAGGGTCCATATAGTCAAACCTATGGTTTACCCAGTAATTATGTACAGATGTGAGAGCTGGACCACAAAGAAGGTTGAGCACAGAAGAACTGATGCTTTAAAATTGTGGTGTTGGAGAAGACTCTTTAGAGTCTCTTGGACTGCAAGGAAGGGAAATCAACCCTGAATATTCACTGGAAGGACTGATGCTGAAGCTGAAGCTCCAATACTTTGGCCACCTGATGGGAAGAGCTGACTCATTGGAAAAGACCATGATGCTGGGAAAGATTGAGGGCAAGAGGAGAAAGGGGCAGCAGAAGATGAGATGGTTAGATAGCATCACCAACTCAGTGGACATGAGTCTGAGCAAATTCCAGGAAATAGTGAAGAACAGAGGAGCCTGCAGTCCCTTGGTTGCAAAGAGTCGGACACGACTTAGCATCTGAACAACAACAACAAACCAAAGAGTAAGTGCTTTTTATCTCAGTCCATTTAGCGTCCATGCTGACAAAATGTAGAGCAAAAAGCCTCGGTTCTGCCTGATCGCATCAACTTTTAATCATTTCAATTGGGAGGAAGCACCTGAGACATCAGTTGTCAACTCTGGAGCATACACACTCAGTCTTCTTAATTTTCCCTAACCTCATTTAGAGTCTTTGTTACACAATCAGCTTTTTTACTGTCCACTTTAGCTTTTATATTTTTATTTTTTGTCTCTCGTGTTGCCTGAGTACGGCCTGAGACTAAATAAAACTAATTGTGCTCCTAACTTTAAATACAGATCTTGGTGATCCTTCATATTAAAATGAACCAAAATAAAAAATGAACTCATTCTGAAAAATCTGTTATGAACTCCTTTTGCCCAGAAACTAAATCCTTAAGGATGAGAACCAGAATATTCCCTTAGTTGAATCTGAACAAAACTTGTATAAAACACGAAAAGCATTTAAAATTTTTTACTTATTCCTAAGGAAATCCAGGGGAGTTGTGTCAAATCCTCAGTGACAAGAAAGCCTACTTTCTTATGTAATTTAATTTAGGGAATCATACTGGGTCCCTGCTGGTGGCATGACCCTCTCCATGGCTTATCTGGTTCTAGTTGTTTTCATAAGAAAATATAATTTCTTTCAGTATGGGCCTTTGGTGCTTCTTAAATTAAGTTTGGAGAAGAATATCTTTATAGCTAACAGACATTGAACTGTTTTAGGCTTCCTGGAAAAGTATACGCAAGTCATTTAAATCCAATGTTAAATTCATTGCTTAACATATACTGACCTTCAGTTTTATTGAATAAATAATAAATGTTACAGAACATGTGGAATATAAACTTAGAGATCTAAATGTACATATGCACTATATTGATGAGATCAGTATTTTGAATCTGTTATCAAATGGTAAAATCAGTATCTTTGATGAGAAGTTATGATATCTCTTAGACAACTGATAATTTATCATTTTTACATAAGCATTGAATGAGACATACGATATATAAAATGTATATAAATATAATATTTAATCTACATTTTATATTTTTGTGTCACATATATGAACTGGGAAAATGTTTAGTACAAAATTTTCTAATTGTGGTATAGTTTAAGGAAATTTGGACTTCCCTGATACCTCAATTGGTAAAGAATTCTCCCGCAATGCAGGAGACCCTGGTTTGATTCCTGGGTTGGGAAGATGCACTGGAGAAGGGATAGGTTACCCACTCCAGTATTCTTTGGCTTCCCTTGTGGCTCAGCTGGTAAAGAATCCACCTGTAATGCAGGGGACCTGGGTTGGATCCCTGGGTTGGGAAGATCCCCTGGAGAAGGGAAAGGCCACCCACCCCAGTATTCTGGCCTGGAGAATTCCATGGACTGTATAGGCCATGGGGTTGCAAAGAGTCTGACACGACTAAGCAACTTTCAGTTTCATTTTAAGAAAATATACCATTTATTTATATCCTCCGAAAAGTAGTGGCAGAAAAGCAGAAAGTATGTGAGAAACAGTGTAGACAGACAAAAAACTTCCCTAAGAACATAGCTAACTGACTAATGTAAATTAAAAACTCAGACTGAGGGGGGAAAGTGCACAATATCTCTAGTTTTGTAAAAGCATACAGATATTAGCATTGCCACATCTCTTGCTTTAGTGAGTGCAGTGAGAATGTATCAGGTACGAATGCCTGTTTTGCCAGACCTGAGTGCAAATACTACTGTTGCCATGTAGCCCGTGTGTGAATTAACCTCAACGAGACTAAATTTTCTCACCTGTCAAACAGAGTTAAAAACCTCAGTTTGTTAATTTTCTTGATACGGTCTGAGTACCAATCTTAGCATGGCTGCTTAAGCCAAGACAGTCACAAGTTATGATGGTAAATAAGAAAACTTGTTGTTTGGAGCACTTGCCTTCAAAACTGGGATTCATGTCAGGAGACACTGGAGGCAAAATGCAAAATCAACTCAGGTTAAAAGGACTGAGATGATAATTAACTTTGTTTACCATTGTCTCTCTTTTCAAAGGGACTGAAGTGTACAATGCCCTCCTGGCTAAAATATTTGCAATTGCACTATTGTATAATTTAACTTTTATTCAGCTTTAATAATGAGACAGAGGAGAAAATATCGCTGCACTAAATTACCTGCTCCCTGCTCAGATTTGAATATTTAATAGCTCAGTCAATGGCAAAGCAATTATAAATGTCTGCAAATAAAAATAATTCCTTATTCCTGGTGTGCAAACATATGCATGTGCTTTCCTTATCAGTTACAATAGAAGTTTGAAAAGAGGCTTGGGAAATATTTGTCATTTTCCCTTGTCCTCATAGTATATTGAAATTAGGGATCTTTACTATAATGATTCATTACTGTGAATCTGGAGTGTGATTAAAGCGCCATCAGGTACTAAGCAGCAAAACAGAGCCGACACGCAGAGTGCCCAGGGCCGGCTTCACAGGGGTGTGACCTAGCCTGTGCACAAGGTCACGTGCTCGCGAAGGCCCCCTGCTGGGCTTCATGCTTTGTTGCCGCCATCTTGAAATTCTTACTAATTCCATCTTTGAGCTTGTGTTTTGAAAGTGCAATGCTGTGGGATGCTGAAGCACACGCAAGAGCTGAGGAGCTGCACACAGCCTGGGAGTCAGATGATCTTGCTGCTCTATTTGCATAGAACACATCCCATGGGCATCGGCTCCTGGGGGACCCACACACCCTATGTGGGAGTTCAGCCAGACAGAGCAAGTACATCTTGCTCTGAGTGCGACATCCGCGCCTGAGGAAGCAGGGGTGCTCACAGCCCTGCAGAGTCACGCTTTCCTCTTGAACCAGAAGGTGGTTCGAATATAGAAAGAAGAAATGGCATCCTAAGAAACGTGAACAAGCAAAGGACCTCCACCACATCCCTTTTTACTCCTGTTCTTTTCCTCCTTCGCTGACCACTTATGCTGAAAATAACGAGAAGGAAAGGGGAAAGACAGGGCAATCCGGAGCAACCCAAGGCTTCTCCCTCAGGGCTTCCCCACTCATCAGCAAGCTAGGTAGATAATGTGGGTATAATGAGAACATAATCATGAAGGTACATAAAAACAACTGAGTTAATTTTGTTTAGCATCTCCACTATTCTTATAAAACCAAAATACGTATATGTATTTGAATTATGAAATATGAACTGTGTAATTTTGCTGTTTCTGCATACAAGGGAAATATTCATATTTGCATTTCACGCTGATGCTGCCCAGTGTAAAGATGAACAATAAAATTCATGGTAGTAACTTTAAGTTGTAAGTTTTCTTTATTTAGAATTACAATAAGTAGCAAAGAATTACAAGTGAAGATAAACTATGGAAGAAGGGACAAAGCTTTGCATTTTAATGCTTTTAAGGGACTTTTTCCCTTGCTTTTTTTCCTCCCATTTATTTTTATTTTCCCTTGCTTTTTGAACAGAGGCTCAGATTTTTATTCTGCTCTCAGTTCTGCAAATTATATAGCCTAGCTGGCATGAGCAGGGTATCACAGTGGTTAATTTCAAAGGTGTTGAAGTCACCCAGAGCTTGATTTAAATCATGTTCTGCCACTTGGATATGGCCTCACTTTTCTAAGCTCCAGTTTTCTCATCATTTAATTATTTAATTAACCTTTATCGAGCTTATTTAATTAACCTATATTTATTGAATATACTGTGCTTCTGTGAGGCACACAAGTGACTTTCTTTACCCTCATGGGACTTACATGGTAGAGAGGAAGACAGAAATTAAATTGGTAAAAAATAAGTGCATAATTACACATTCTGATAAGGGCTATGAAGAAAGATGAAGAGATTTTGAAAAAGAAAATTGGGGAGGGTATTGAGACCCAATTTATTTTGGGTGGTAAATACTTAAGTCGAGACATGAGGAGGAGATAATTGGGAAAAGAATTGATCAAGGGAAGAAATGAGAATACCTCTCTCATAAGGCATTTATGAAGACTGTCTGATACACATAAAAACATGAGGACAGTCCTGATAATAGTCCAAAGTGAACACATGAGAGCTTTATCATTATTAGAAGGCTGACACTAGCTTGTCTAAAATTTGATTTTTTTTTGCCTTATCCTCATTATCCATTCATATTAGGCAGTATGTGCGTAAATATTTTTCTAGAAAGTTCATTATTGACATAGTCACTCATGTAATGATATTTAGCTGAACTTTAAGTATGGAATAGGATTCCATTTTGTTCATTCTGTCTTCATGTCCAAGCTCTTTCTTATACATGCATATCAGTTTCTTATGAATTTGCTTGGGAGGCTGTGGTTCATGGTCTGAATCTATATGCTGTCGGACTCAGTTTTGTTTGTTTATAATTGTGATAGTACGCTTCCCTTTGGGCATGTGAGCATTTCAACTGAAGAACGCTAGTGAAGGTGTCTCCTTCCTGTCTTTAGTTTTCCTTTACTTGTCATTGATTTTAGCAACTGTTAAGAAAATGAAAAAAAAAAAAAGCATCTTTCTTCTCTTTGAGTTGTCACTTTTGTCTCTCCCTTTCTGCCAATCATGGAATTAGCATCTCCCATATGCCCCTTTTATTTGAAAACAGGCTCTTCCCTGTCATCTTCCCTGGTGGAATCCCAGGTCTGAGGTCAAGTTAGCTAGCTTCATGCCAAAGCAGAAACATCTGGGAAAGGCTGGCAAGTGTAGAACTGTCCCCGGGCAAAATCCTGTGATGGGGAAGGTGGTCTTTACTGTCACTGTGCCCCTCATCACTAGCTCTCTTACCGTTTCCTCCCTTGATCATCCAGAGCCCTCAGGCTGATGGACCAGTATCCAATTGCAACCTGCCTTGCCCCTCAGTAGCATCCTTGGTGCCTGACAACCCCTTGCTCACCCCCACCAAAGGCAAATGAACTTCAGGGCTCTGGGAAGGGGACTACCAATGTGTCCATAGTGTCAAGTATATATTTGTTTAATTTTATAGAGTCAATTATTGTATTTCTATAGACGAGTGCTGCTGTCTCTTTCCACTTCTACTTTCCTGCCTTCATATTTCCCCTATGGTCAGACAGTGTTGGAGTATTTTAGGATCTGACTAAAGGATCAAATTGGGTATACATTTAGTTTGAGTTTAGCAGGCTACATTTATGGGATTCATAGCCACTCCCATGAATAGTTACTATTGTCATAGCCATCTTGGTGTAGGGATTATTTCCAGGAATACACCTGCCACCCTCTGCATCAATCACCTGGTACCTTACCCACAGGTGTAAGGTTAGAATCTTTATCAATATAGAAATATGTTCTGCACCATCTGGGAACAGAAATGGGTGTGTTTCTCTTAGACTAGCCAGAACTAGTCTAAGGAAAATTCTGTCAATCATCAAATGTGTAAACTAAGAAGAAAAAGATTCAGCTCCCATTAATGCAAAGTGAAAGACAAATTCTCTCCTGCTGGGGATAGAATTGATAATGCAGGGTACATTGTATCATAGAAATCTTTTAATAGAAATCTTAAAGTAGAATTGTACTCAGCTACACTTCTGGAAAGACAGAATTCTTGCCTTTTTAGGAAGCAAGCCTGTACTTACTTGAACTATACTGTACTATAAGAAATAAATATGTTTTATGCATAAGTGTCCTAAAAATCCTAAATAATGATGCTGTGAAAGTGCTGCACTCAAAATGCCAGCAAATTTGGAAAACTCAGCAGTGGCCACAGGACTGGAAAAGGTCAGTTTTCATTCCAATCCCAAAGAAAGGCAATGCCAAAGAATGTTCAAACTACCACACAATTGCACTCATCTCACAAGCTAGAAAAGTAATGCTCAAAATTCTCCAAGTCATGCTTCAACAGTACATAAACCGTGAATATCCAGATGTCAAGCTGGATTTAGAAAAGGCAGAGGAACCAGAGATAAAATTGCCAAAATCTGTTGGATCATCCAAACAGCAAGAGAGTTCCAGAAAAACATCTATTTCTGCTTTACTGACTATGCCAAAGCCTTGGACTGTGTGAATCACAACATACTGTGGAAAATTCTTCAAGAGATGGGAATACCAGACCACCTGACCTGCCTCCTGAGAAATCTCTATGCAGGTCAGGAAGCAACAGTTAGAACTGGACATGGAACAACAGACTGGTTCCAAATTGGGAAAGGAGTATGCCAAGGCTGTATATTGTCACTCTGCTTATTTAATTCATATGCAGGGTACATCATGCGAAATGCCAGGCTGGATGAAACACAAGCTGGAATCAAGATTGCTGGGAGAAATATCATTAACCTCAGATAGGCAGATGACACCACCCTTATAACAGAAAGTGAAGAGGAACTAAAGCTCCTCTTGATGAAAGTGAAAGAAGAATTGAAAAGTTGGCTTAAAACTCAACATTCAGAAAACTAAGACCATGGCATATGGTCCCATCACTTCATGGCAAACAGATGGGGAAACAGTGAGAGACTTTATTTTGGGGGGCTCCAAAATCACTGCAAATGGTGACTACAGCCATGAAATTAAAAGATACTTGCACCTTGGAGGAAAACCTATGACTAACCTAGATAGGATATTAAAAAGCTGAGACATTACTTTGCCAGCAAAGGTCCGTCTAGTCAAAGCTACCTTTTTTCCAATAGTCATGTATGGTTGTGAAAGTTGGACTATAAAGAAAGCTGAGTGCAGAAGAATTGATGCTTTTGAACTGTGCTATTTGAGAAGACTCTTGAGAGTCCTTTGGACAGCAAGGAGATCCAAGCAGTCCATCCTAAAGGAAATCAGTCCTGAATATTCATTGGAAGGACTGACGCTAAAGCTGAAACTCCAGTACTTTGGCTACCTGATGTGAAGAACTGACTCATTTGAAAAGGCCCTGATGCTAAGGAAGATTGAAGGCGGGAGGAGAACGGGCCGACGGAGGATGAGACGGTTGGACGGCATCACTGGCTCGCTGGACATGAGTTTCAGTAAGCTCTGGGAGTTGGTGATGGACAGGGAGGCCTGTTGTGCTGTGTGCTGCAGTCCGTGGGGTCACAGAGTCGGACATGACTGAGTGGCTAAACTGAACTGATGCATAAATGTGTGTGTGTTAGTCACTCAGTCGTGTCCGACTCTTTGAGAACCCATGTACTGTAGCCCACCAGCCTCCTCTGTTTATGGAATTCTCCAGGCAAGAATACTAGAGTGGGCAACCATTCCCTTCTTCAGGGGATCTTCCTGACCCAGGGATCAAACCCAAGTCTCCTGCATTGCCGACAGATTCTTTACCATCTGGGCCACCAGGGAAGCCTTTTATGCATACCACCTATTAATGAAATAAAGCCTAACTTTGATCATCCATGCTGCTTCTGCTGCCAAGTCGCTTCAGTCGTGTCCGAGTCTGTGCGACCCATAGAAGGCAGCCCACCAGGCTTCCCTGTCCCTGGGATTTTCCAGGCAAGAGTACAGGAGTGGGTTGCCATTGCCTTCTCCGTTGATTATCCATGCTGTAGGAAAAACTAAATCCTATTTATATTCTCTCTGTAGAAAATACTACAGGGACTTCTCTGGTGGTCCAGTGGTTAAGTCTTAGTATTTCCAATATGGCAGGCATGGTTCAAATCCTGGTTGAGGAACTAAGATCCCAGACACCATGCCCTGAGACATGGCCAAGAAAAAGAGAAAATACTACAAATACTATTATTAAGCAAGGAAGTGTGCAGTAAGTATGCAGCCTAAAAATGTGGGGGAAGATATTAACAGATGTGTGTTAAAAGATTAATTCATAGATATATTTTCTGGATTTTGTAATATTTATGTTATTTTTCAACTTTCTTAAAGTGTATAATTTGCTATACCTTCATAATTCTAAATAAATATTTTTCTATGAAATTTTTCATTCGTTTTGCATGTTTGCCTTAAAAGGGTCCTCAAAATTACCTCCTTCAGCACCCCCCAAGCTATATCCATCCTCACTTCAATTCTATACATCTTCTTAGAAAATTAATGTTACAGTGACAAGCATTTAATGTTACTCTTAGTTTTATAATGGAGTACTAGCCTCTATTACATCCCCATTCCAAAGGGTCTTCTTACACTCCATAGAATGAACTGTGAACTGCACAACACCCCCTACTGGTTTTACATTCTGTTCCACAGCTGGAAGTGATATACAGGTTAGTCAATAAGGAAACTTTTATGGGGCTAAAGGGCTTCCCAGGTGGTACAGTGGTAAAGAATTTGCCTACTAATACAGAAGACACAAGAGATGCAGTTTCAATCCTTGGGTGGGGAAGATTCCCTGGAGTAGAAAATGGCAACCCACTCTAGTATTCTTGCCTGGAAAATCCCAGGGACAGGGAAGCCCTGAGGGCTACAGTCCACGGGGTCACAGAGAGTCAGACATGACCGAGCACACAATACTCACATACATACTTGGGGATGAAAGAGGCAGAAGAGGGCTCCAAGGGGCTGTGGATCCTAGGGCTGGAAAGGGCAAAAAAAAGAAGAGAGATATTGAGCAGAAGGGGTGATATCATGTGAGCAGAGATAAAGAAGGGCAGAGAGTAAGGCCTTTATTCCTTTGCAGTCTTCCATTCCAAGATACTCCACCCTGAGATCCATGGGTCTCTCTGAAACGTCCTAACACCCCTGCTTCACATCTCTCATTTATTGGGACTTCAGTGGCTTCTTGTTTCCCAGCAGATAAAAAAAAGTTCTAAAAAAATCATCCTTCTCAAAGAATTTACATTTTACTGGAGGACTCTGGAAAATAATATCTGTTATTAATTGAATTGCCACTACAATTATTGAATGGGCTTCCCTGGTGGCTCAGCTGGTAAAGAATCTGCCTGCAATGTGGGAGATCTGGGTTCAGTCCCTGGGTTGGGAAGATCCCCTGGAGAAGGAAACGTCTACCCACTCCAGTATTCTGGCCTAGAGAATTCCATGGACTGTATAGAATTCCATGAGCTATACAATACTGTAAATTATTGAATATCGACATCATTTATAATGTTCACAACATCCCCAGCAGGTAGCTATCATTCACATTTCAAAAGGAGTAAAATAACCTCAGAGTAGATAATAACTTGCTAAGATCATGTAACTGGAAAGCAAAGCTGGGCTGGAACTCAGCTTTGCTGACTTCAAACTAACCTCTAGCTCTTATACCACACTACCTACCAGTGTCTAAAGTCAAAGGAATTAATTTCTACTGGTGGAATTTTATGTGCTTTTAACACATGACGTTTGGATGTTAGAAGCCATGGAGATTGTATAATTCCATCCCTCATTTTTGCAGTAAGGTCATCGATGTCTTACAAGTGGTACAGCTCAAAGTTCCTAAGTAAGTGTTGAAGCAGAGCCTGGTTTCCTTCTATTAAACCGTACCTATTCTGATGGTGTACAAGAATCCCAGTCATAGCTCAGTACTGTTTTTCCTTGAATAAAAACTATTGTGTATGCTAAGTTGCTGCAGTTGTGTCTGACTCTTTGCAATCTCATGGACTGAAGCCCACCAGCTCCTCTGCCCATTGGGCTCTCCAGGCAAAAATATTGAATTGGGTTGCCATTTCCTCCTCCAGGAGATCTTTCCAGGGATCGAACCCATGTCTTTTATGTCTCTTGCAATGGTAGGCGGGCTCTTTACCACTAGAGGCACTATCCACCTCTGGTAAATTCACATCTAATATTTTACAGTTTTATTCCAAAAGAAAATATCAACAGGCAGTATTAAAGAAATTTGAATATTTAAATTACTTTAAAAAGTGTCTTAAATTTTATTCCACATGTTTATTCATTTTAAAGGGTTTACTCTTTATGTCATTTAGATTATTTAAAAACTGGAAAATGAGAGTAATACTTGCTATCAATAGCACCTGCTGTGTTTTACATATTTTATTTCTAATCCATGCATAGTGTAGTATGATATTACATAGGGACAATAAAACTTAGATAAATTAGGTAACTTACATGTGGCCACTCAAGTGATAAGGGACAAAATAGTACTTAACACAGATCTATTATTGCTATTAATACAAATAGCAAATTTCTCTATGAATTTTGTTGAAGTTTATATATATAAGATTCAAAATGTGGGCATTTAAACATGGCTTGTGTTATGCCCTTATCATTATGTGCTTCTTTTCTTACTATCTGTGAAATGATTATGGCTTGCCGTTGAAATCAATGACTAGGTCAACAACTTTTAAATATTCCTTGAACAGAAACCTTGGTAAATACTCAAGACTGTGAAATTTCTCACTGAGCAGGAATAGCCTTTGAAGAAGAGATACATTATAAGAAAAATAACATACCAGGGCTTTAAGATTTAAGAATCACTTCTGCATTTCAAGCTGAAGTTCAAGGATTTATAAGATATATGTAAACCTTTAGGAAAAAGATCATCTTGGGAATTCTATCATCCTGAATAATGCATCATCCAGAAATAAACCAGAATTTATTATGAAATTCTGATATTTTAGAAGTGCCTTTTTCTAAAAATTGCTACTTGGATATGTTATAGTTGATTACACTTGATATTGATTTTTGTTCTTCTCAAATAAACAAATAGAGGTTATGAAAGGTAATATTCCTTACCTAGACTTTTTCATTCAGGATTCTATTAGAAGGAAAGTAGACAGGACTGGATAGTATTTGGCCAACAGCCATTATTACGTGAGATGAAATGAATATAAATTTAGCACAGTGCCTGGCATATAGTAAAAACTCAATAAGTGTTAGCTATTGCTATTTTTATTATTGGCTACAGAAAGATGCCAGGGAAATCATCAAAGATGTGGATGACTCCCCAGAATGCACATAGTATTTTGTCAAAAGTTTCATAAGACAAGTAGGCTAGTGGTGAAATAAAGTGACTTTGTGTAGCTACAAGGTGGGATTTCTGGGAAGTGGTTTGCTCCTGGCTTTTTGCCATCCATGCCAGAGCCCTTGTCGATTACCGTGCAAGTTCGATCTGACCTGCTGACGTGACACTGCTGACACCGCAGAGCGGCCAGAGCCACCCGCAATGTATCAGCGCTTTTCCAGCTGCAAGTCTCATGTACCTCTAACAATATCCAATTTCTCACTCTGAGGACGCACTTTCTTTTCTCCTTCTTGAACTTAGGGCCCCATTTAGGTTCTAGTGCTGTGTGATAACTGTCCTCTGAATGTTACATTCAATGAGCGGGCTCACGTCATTTTTCAGTTGTAGTTATCCAAAAGAAAAAATTGGCAGCCAAACATTCCATCAACATAGCCACATTGCTCCAAATAATTTTAACTGTAAAAAGTGGGGGGAAAATGAGTTCAATATTCAGCTAATTATTCTCCACTAGGGATCGCAACCTTTGAAGGGGAATTTGCCAAGGCCCTGAATATCACCGTCTGGATGCTGATGGCTAAATGCTGGCTCCTGTCATGCAGTAGTAAGGATGGAAAAACACTGACCTTGGATAATTCCTGAAGGAAGTTGCTAACGAGCAGTGCATGCTTAGTCGCTCAGTTGTGTCCCACTCTTTGTGACCCTATGAACCGTAGCCCGCCAGGCTCCTCTGTCCATGGAATTCTCAGGCAAGAATACTGGAGTGGGTTGCCATTTCCTTCTCCATATGTACAGCAGAGGCAGCTATCACTGAATGGGCAGGTGATGGCAGTGATGGTTGTATCCAGCTCACGTTCCAGTGAAAAGTGGCATGTGTGAAAATTTCAGATGTTTTTTTACATGTTCAGATGCTTTTTCTCTTTTATAGCAGCCATTCCAGAGTTTCTCAAGAATCCCAACTTAGCCCCCTAATCATTGGACCAATTAGGACATCAAAATTTGCCATTCCATGTCTGAGGCCAAGTTTTCCATTCTTTTCATGGATATATTAGAATTAACTGAGCTAAGACAGAGAACAATCACAAAGTGGACTACCAAAACTTTCCAGGCAATTGACTTAGGAATATGAGCTCTCTTTTAGAACATGGCCTGTTAGCCATCCTGATTTCTACCCTAAACTCTTCTAGAGTCTACTTCACTTCTTATCTCATTCCCTGCTGGGTCAGGAGGGAGATTTTGGGAGCTTCACTGTGGCTAGAATAGTATGGCAGAGATGTCTATAGAGCCAATATAGCTACTCACTAATAGAACTAGTACCCTATTTTTATTTATTGAAGTATAGTTTATGGGCTTCCCAGGTGATGCTAGTGGTAAAGCACTTGTCTGCCAGTGCAGGAGACATAAGAGATGATAGTTCTATCGCTAGGTCAGGAAGATCCCCTGGAGGAGACCATCGCAACCACTCCAGTATTCTTGCCTGGAGAATCCCCATGAACAGAGGAATCTGGTAGGCTATAATCCATAGGGTTGCAAAGAGTCAGAAATGACTGAATCAACTCAGCACGTGTGCACGCATGCAGAGTTCATTTACAATGTTGTGTTTGTTTCTATGTACAGCAAAGTGATTCAGTGATTTATGTTTTATTTCTTGATACTGAATATAGTTCCCTGTGCTTCTTGTTTATCTATTTCATATACCGTAGTTTGTATCTGCTAATTCCAAACTCCTAATTTATCCCTCCACCTGTTGTTTTTACCTTTGGTAATTGTAAATTTGTTCTCTATGTCTGTGACCCTGTTTCCATTTCTGAAATAAGTTCATTTGTATCATATTTTAGATTACACCTATAAATGATATCATATATTTGTCTCTCTTTCTGACTTAATTCCTGTAGTATGATAATCTCTAAGCCCACCCATGTTGCTACAAATGACACTATTTCATTCTTTTTTATGGCTGAGTAGTATTTCACTGTATATATCTTTTTTATCCATTCATCTGCCCATGGATATTTAGGTTGCTTCCATGTCTTGGTTATTGTAAATAGTGTTGCTATGAAAAGTGAGATGCATGTATCTTTTTGAACTAGACTTTTCTTTGGCTATATGCCCACAAGTGGAATTGCTGGATTACAAGCCAACTCTATTTTTAGTTTGTTAAGAAATTTCTATACTGTTTTCCATAGTTAGTTGCAACAATTTACATTCCCACCAACAATGTAGGAGGGCAGGACTCTAATTTTTTTGCTATGCATTACAGTCTTTCAACTAGGTAATAATTCAGCTAGGTTTTATCATGTGACTAAGTTCTGAGCAGTGAAATAAATGCAGGTATGTTAGAACTTCAGGGGAACTTTCTTTAAAGAGGAAAAGAAATATCTTTATTTTTCCCCTTTCTACCTTCTACTGCCTGGAATATAAATGTAATAGATGGAACTCTAGCAGCCTTCTTTGGCTGTGAGGATAAGAGAACATCCTAATGATGGGGGAGCAGTGACCTAGACGGAGACTGTCTCTAGACTTTGTGGAGTCTATATCAGCCTTCTACATCCTTCTTTTATTCCTTTATGTAAGTGTCAAAAATACTTCTATCTTGTTTAAGTTGCATGCTTATCTTGTTTACGTTGTCTTGATACATAACATAATGGATGTTACCTGAATTTTTTTAACTTTTATTAAGTATTGTCTTTTCCTTAATGACTCTGCAGAACCATGTATTTTTGCATTCAGTAAACATTTAATAAGCAAATTAATCTTAACCATCCTAAGATAGTTTTGTGCTACATCTACAGAACTGAAAATATTGATTTGTTTGATTCATTAAGGACCTTGCCAATCTAATTAAAATTGTTGTCAACTTTGGAAAATTACTTTTTTAATTTTTTAAGTGCTTAAAAGTTTGCATGTTGACAGGGGCCATCATGTGGTACAATCTATGTCATGGTTATAAGATCATATCGAAATGGAATATTGTTTTCAAGCAAAAAAAAACCTAAGGTGTAGCATATTTATCATGTCATAATTTCATATGGCCATAAATAAAAATGCAACTTTGTCAATTGAACAGGCTATCACTCTGCGATCGTGTCTCCCACTATTTCCACAAGGCATGATGCTACCCAGTGGGAAAGAGTTACTGTGGATACAGATAACTTTGAGCGTTCTTTTTAAAGGAAAGTGTTCTTTTCTGAAGTGTAGTTAGCCTGATATGAATTAGCCCTGTGAAGCTTCTCCCTTTCTGCTGGCTTCTTATTTGCAGTAAATACACATAATGGATAAACAAAACAAAACACACCATTTCTCACCACTCAGTATCCATCTACCTTACTGTCTTTTCCTTTGGCGATAAACTTCATGAAACATTAGTGTAAACTCACTCTTTATCCTCACTTTGATGAGACTTTCCTAACATACATTTTCTGGACCAACCTTTGGCATTTGCCTCTCTTTTTAACATCATCCCGTGAAGCACTTTTAACTCTCAGCTTCTGTGGGAGTTCTGGTCCTGAATCTCCCAATTTAGTAGCCACCCCTTATTTTCATTCGCTGTGTCTTTTCTCTCCCACCATGCTTGAAATGTTGTTTTTCTTAGGATTCTATCTTGAGTTTCTTTCTCTGTCACTGCACATGCTACCTATTTTCTGATGACTCATAATTGTACATTCTATTTCCTGAAGTTTAGAGTTGTATTTCTGTAATCGCGAAAAAAATCTACAAATCTAAGACTCAGCTCACCCGCCTAAATGTCAAGCTGTTGCCTCCATCTCTCCCTCCACCAGTGTTTTCTCTTTTGGGTGATGACATTCTTGTTTTCCTTGTCTATCCCTCTTTACCTTGAAAAACTCATTCATCCTTTAAGACTGATTTCAAGTTTCATTTCTGCCTGGAAATATTTCTGACCTTACTGGGGGATTTTCCTTCTCCTGCGCTGCTGTTCTTTGCCTCTATAGGGTTGGGATGATTCACTGGAAGAGGAAATGGCATCCCACTCCAGTATTCTTGCCTGAAAAATCCCATGGACAGAGGAACCCAGTGGGCTACAGTCCATGGGGTCACAAAGAGTTGGACACAACCACGTCAACTAAACATACACACACACAGAGGAAAGAACTACAGAAGAATGATAGTAGTATTTTCCTGTTTCTCTCTCTTTTGAACCCAAAACACAACTGTTTTCCTGATGAGGAGGGAGAAATACATGCCAAATTCCAATACCAAATTCCTTTAATAGAGTAACTGTGATTAGAAACCTAGCCCACTTGTTGGGTCTGACATTTGGGTTTATTCTAAAGTTAGCCAATTAATCTACCGCCTGGTACCAGTAGGTACTCACTAAATATTTGTTGAATGGTTTTCTGCATGAATGACTTCATCCATTATTTCAAGCTGAGATAGCATGTGGACTAGTTCATAACTCATGGTGGTCATGAATAGCTGACATTTACTGAGGGCATGCCAGGCACTGTTACTTACGGTTTTATATGTATAGTCTTATTTAACCCTCATAACAACCTTATAAGGTAGATAATGATGATGATTATCATTTAACAAATTGGGAAACTGAGTCACAGAGAGGTTTAGGAAATTGTCTAGGACATCATCACTTGTTGTCCTTCAGTCCTTGAGTTGTGTCTGACTCTTTGTAACTTCATGGACTGCAGCATGCCAGACTCCTCTGTCCTCCACTACCTCTCAGAGATTGCTCAGATTTATGTCCGTTGAGTCGGTGATGCTATCTAACCATCTCATTCTCTGCTGCCTCCTTTTTCTTCTGTCTTCAGTCTTTCCCAGCATCAGGATCTTTTTCAGTGAGTCAGATCTTTGCAGCAGGTGGCCAAAATAATGGAGCTTCAATATCAGCATCGATCCCTCCAATGAATATTCAGGGTTGGTTTTCTTTAGGGTTGATTGGTTTGATCCCCCTGGAGTCAAAGGAACTCTCAAGAAATCTTCTCCAGCACCACAATTCAAAAGCATCAGTTCTTTGGTGCACAGCCTGCTTTATGATCCAACTCTCACATCCATATATGACTACTGGAAAAACTACATCTTTGACTACACAGACCTTTGTCAGCAATGTGATGTCTTTGCTTTTTAATACGCTGTCTAGGTTTGTCACAGCTCTCTTTCCAAGGAGCAAGTATCTTTTAATTTCACGGCTGCAGTCACCATCTGCAGTGATTTTGGAGCCCAAGAAAAATCTGTCACTGCTTCCACTAGCAGGGCAGTAGGCCTTAAACTTAAGTCCTGGATGGTGTAGCTGGAGCCTGCATGGTCTCAAGTAACCTGCAATAGTTGCTTTGTGATAAACAAACTGATTCTAAATATATTTTAAAAATCAATTTACATAGACAGATATTCTTCCCTAAAATATGAGGGTTGTGGGTAACCTAAATAATTACTCCTTAATGTGTTTTCAGACTGTAAATATAGTGATATTTAAAAACCCACAACCAAAACTGGATGGACTATAAACAAAAGCTCTTTATTATTTTATAAAATGTCCAGTAATTTTATTTGAGAGCAGTTGATACATGATGCTGAAAATATTTCATCAGTCTTGGGCCCTGCTGACTATATTTTACTGTTTAGTGGCAGGCTACTTCCACTTTAACTATATTCACAGCTTTGTTGATCGTTGTTCTTACCATTAGCCTGTCATTAGCCTCTCAGCTTTTACTTTTCATTCTCTTGGAGTTGGTCTACGGGGATAAATCTGTTGCTTCCTTACTCTTTTGCATTTTACACGCTCTCACGTTTTTATGAAATCTCTCTAAAGGATAATCTGTATATCACCGCATGCATGACTTACATATTAGAGTCTATAGGAAAAATTTATACTCTGCAAAAGCTGTTAAAACCTGTTTAGCATATAAGACTAGGAACTCTTCATTATGAGGTATCTCTGTGCTCTTTTAAAATATCCTGGAGCTCTTTGCAGCTTCTAAAACAAATAATTATAATAAAAATTCCTCTCACACAGAGATAAATCTAAAGGGGGATTATTTTATTCATCTAGATGGAAAAATTATTAATTTTTAGAGGCTGGCATTCTCAAAATCAACACGGAAAAGATGCTTAGTTAAGTAATGCAAAAATTATTGGGTGCAGTATAAAAAGTTTTCCTCTGATTACTTTACCTCATGGTAATCTGAAAGAAGATTTGAAAGGAGGAAACACATAAACTATATCTGTAATTAGAATGCAAACTCACTCATTTATCAGCACTTAGGGAAGATTGATCCCCTCAATACTCTCTCGCCCTATGTGAAAATGATAACACTTCCCCTGAATCAGCAGTTCAAGGCTCTACAAAACAAAATATGCTCAACATTTAAAAAAGGGATAATGTCAATATTTGCAAATGAATATAAATGTATTTTTCCAATATTTAAGTAATTATATTTGCTTGAGAATCTAGGAGTACTTCACTTATGGATCAAGCAAGACAATTTAAAGTTTCAGTTCAGTTCACAGTTTTGTAACATGACCAAATTTAATATGGAAAAATGACCCAGGAGGTCACCATATACTTCCATTAAGGTATTACATGTTGGGGGGGGGGGGTCTTTGTCGGCCGCTCCTAATTAGCAATGAGAGTGATTAAACTTGGTCCTGGAACCCTTAATAAAATTGCAATTTATCCTTCAGCCCAGCCAAAATTTTTTCTGCCGAGGGAAAAAAAAATATATGTAGTGAAATGATTTCCTGTTATTCAGTTCTAACCAAGAATGTATGCAATTCATATGGAAAACAGTATCATGTTGGGTTGTCTAGGAAAGATAAAACCAGGTTTTTCTAAACATAAATTACAGTTTGAGTTAGCTAGCTTTATGAAATAGAAACGTTGCTTAGGATGATGACATTTCTGGCTGGTTGCCTTGTTTGATGCCCCCCAGAAGTGGTTTCCACTGAGACTATTAAGTAAAAGGATTGATATGATATGGGACTCCAGTCAGTGGTACTTCTTGTATGAGGATTAGTTGACTCTTTGATTTACTTTGGCATTTCATTTTACACTTCTTTTTGAAATCAACTTATGGCCTTGTGGTCAATCAACTTCCATTTATAAACTAGTAAACTTCTACCTTGAAATACTTTATATGTATTTTGATCTCAAATGTTATCAAAAATAAATAAATGAAGGGTTTTAAATGCAGTGCTCCATGAATAAGCCTAAGAAGATGAAATTTCCATTTTCACTGTTCTTATCATTATCATCAATAAATGCATTTGTTAGGTTCACACATGCACATGGTACTTCCTGTTTTTCTTCATTATAGTTTCACTTGAAGGCATACACACTTGGTGATTATTAAAAAAATGCTAATTCAGATAGTTTCATCAATAAACAGTATAGGGAAAATCAGATATTTCATGCAAGAGAATGAAATGAGACCTCTATCTTCTACCACTCACAAAAACTAACAAAATGAATTCAGAACTCAAATGTAAGGCCTGAAACCATAAAACTTCTAGGAGAAAACATAGGCAAAAGCCTCCTTGACATGGGTCTTGACAGTAACTTCTTGGATATGATGCCTAAATAAAGAATAAATGAGACTACATCAAATTGAAATACTTCTACATAGCAAAAGAAACAATCAACAAAATGAAATGGCAACCTATGGGATGGGAGAAAATATTTGCAAACCACACCTCTGATAAGGGGTTAATATCAATACTGCATAAGGAACTCATATAACACAACAGCAAACAACAACAGAGATTTTACAGAGATTTTCTTCCTTGGAACAATAAGTCATGACTTCTGAACTTACCCAATGCTGAGGTTTTAACTTCCTAAGCATATATTAACCAGCACAGGACAAGGGCAAACATCTGAGCAACCTAGGCATCATGATGGGTAGTAACATCAACAAGAACTAGAATTGCAGTGGTCCTTCTCACTCATTTTGGTCTTAGTCTTTTTCGTAATTGGAGGCCAGAGGACATTATTATGGAAAATCTGTCTATTGCCTACTGAAATAGAGGGCAGCTGAATTTGGACTTGACATTATCGCTGGCCTGGCTCATAAAAGAAAAGATAGTTGTCCTCCAGCTTGAGTGTATATATGGCCATTCCCAATAGAAACAATTTAGAAATCATTTATTTATAAATTGTGTCTGACTTAATGAATTCCAGGCACCAGACCATACTGTTCTTATGAACATAAAATACTTTGTAAAGCCCATCTGTGAGGACCATACCCAGGTCTAGGTGTCCAACATGAAGGGCAGTCTCTAAAATATCAAGTTGGAATGAGCTTGCCCCACCAAAATGTGGAGAGGACATAGAGACCAAGTTTTAAAGTTTGGGGAAATGTAGACGATAATTGCATCAAGCTGGAGGCATCAGTGCAAATGGGTTTGGGAAAGGAGGCATCAACGTGGGTTGCCCAGAGTTGGTTCTGAGTGTAATTCCTAGAAAGTAGACAGAGAAGATCATGTTTGTCCATTTTCAAATGTTTTGATGTTTCATCTCCTTTCTGACCTTTCTCTGTCTTATTGCTTCCCCATTGTCCCAGGAGAGTAGAATGGAAAGAGGTGGATAGATGCATTGGAGAAGTAGACAGGACACTGTTCTAGCTGCCACTTGCCAGTTGTGTGCTCTGAGTCTCAGCTTTTTCTTCTGTGAAATGGGAATGATAATTCTTTTTTGTGAGTGTTGATTTTTGAGATGGTGTATATAAAATAGCTAATGCTGAGCTAGACATGCAATAATCATACATGGGAAGCTCTTGGAAGCTATTCCAAAAGATGCTATGGAAAAACCCAAATGAACTTTTTAGCCAACCCAACATTTTACTTCCTCCTTCTTTCCTTTCTCTCTTTTCCCTTTTTTATCTCTCCTTCTTCCTCTCCCTCCTTTCTCTCATTCTTTTTTCATTATCTATTGAAAATATTTTTAAACCACTTCCTATTTGCTAAGCATGATGTTTATCACTGATGATAAGTTGGTGCCTCAATGTGATCCCTGCCCTTACCTATTTACTATCTAATAAACCAAAAGAAAAAAAGTGAAGGTCACTCAGTCATGTCCGACTCTTTGCAATCCCATGGACCATAGAGTCCATGGAATTCTCCAGTACTATTGGAGTGGGTAGCCTTTCCCTTCTCCAGGGGATCTTCCCAACCCAGTGATCAAATCCAAGTCTTCCGCATTGCAGGCGGATTCTTTACCAGCTGAGCCACCGGGGAAGTCCAAGAATACTGGAGTGGGTAGCCTATCCCTTCTCCAGGGGATCTTCCCGACACAGGAATTGAACCAGGGTATCCTGCATTGCAGGCAGATTCTTTACCAACTGAGCTATGAGGGAAGTCCCAATAAACCAAAAAGACAAACTTAAATCAAAGTAGGACATGGTGATCATAAAGAATTATGACTATTAAGTATAAGAGGCGGATGGCATTATGAGAGTGAATAACAGGGCTACTAGTATCTTTTCCTTTTCCCCTTTCTGTAAGTATAAACAGAAAAACAGACTATGCTAGAATAGAACCCAAAAAGCTGATAGAAAATGTAAAATGCATCTGTGTTGGTGAACTGATCTTGAAAAATGTATGAATGTTGATACTTTGGTATTTTGAAGTGGAATCAGGAAGATGTATGAGACATTACAACCAAAAACACTTCTATTCTATGTTCGTATCTTAAGCTTGTTTGGTTCATTTTTCTGGGATAGTAGTTGTTTTAGTAGACTTTTATAGGTTTACTCTTCCTTTGATTAAATGAATAGACATTCCTTTGTTCATTTGGGGGGAAAATGTACTTCGGAGTTCAAAACAGTTGGCTGCCCAGAAACTCTGTGTTCAATCACATTACAACCACTCAATAGAAAATAAAGCTTCTTCGCTCCTAGGAGTTCCATTGTAATGAATAGAGCTGAGGCAGCTTCACAGTATGGAATGCCTGTAGGGGCTGAATTCTCTCCCAAGCCCTGTGGCTTGAACAGAATAGAGAACTCAAAGTCCCCATCTACATAAAAACTCCTGCCAGGAAGTGACAAAAGTCAGCAGTCCCAAGCAGCAAGGCTCTCTTTTATTGGATAATAATTCTCTTTGAGTTAATCCTAGAAGGGATGGGTTCCTTGCAGGAGGTCTTGCAGTCTGGGATAAAATTAACTTTTTATTAAAGGACAGTACCTGGGAAATCTCTTTTCCTCACTTGTCATTGTCTGTCAAGGCTGGGGAATGTGGGTCCTGTCACTAACAGAAACATCATCTACTATAACTTTTACTTTCATTATAGTAAGGGACTATTTTTATGGACAAAACTGGGAGAGGAAAGAAAAGTTAGCTTCCAAGGATCTTTAATAGAAAATTTGGAGTTAAATGATTCACAAAGCATCATAGGGCCATCAATGATCACAAGGGTCATCATTTCAGAAGTCTTCCTTGGAGTAGATTATTACTTTTTTAAGGAAGTATTTTCTGTTGTTGCTGTTGTTTATAATTTTATTTTTTGGCCATGCCACACAGCATGTGGGATCTTAGCTCCCCAACCAGGGCTCAAACCCATGCCCCTGCCTTGGAAGCACAAAGTCTTAACCACAGGACCGCCAAGGAAGTCCCTGGAGTAGATTATTGAGCTGTGGTGATCTTTGTTGCACTAGGAGGTGGCTTTCATGTAATAATACACCACACACACACATGCTTTCTCCTCCAATTCTGCATCATCAAACAAAAGAAAAACCTCTCTAGACTCCACTTCCTTCTCTGGCTGCCTCCTTCCATTTATAGCAACATTCCTTGAAAGAATTGCCACCCATCGTGCATCTCCTTTCATTATTAGACTTTCTTCCCCACTACTTCACCCAAATTGCTCCTTTGAATGCCCTCTAAATTGCTAAATCTGAAGGTCAATTCACAGTGTTGGTCTCCCTGGTTGCAGTCACAGCATTTCCCACAGTGAACACATGTTCCTCCTGGAAACACTTTCTTCACTTGGCTCAGGACCCTAAGTTCTGCTGATTTCCCTCCTAACAGCTCTGCTTCTTAGCCTCCATGTTGCATGGACCACTTTGTACTGGAGTCATCCAGCTTTAGCCCCAGCAGCACTTATCTTTTATATTCATATTATATTGATGATCATGAGTGGCTTTCTAACATTTATACTCAGGTGATGCCCAAATTAGATCTTGTCCTTGCATTCCAGACTCACATATCCAACTTCCCATACCTCATGTCCATCTGATGTCCAGTAAGCATCTCAACATGAACATGTCCCAACCTCCACTCCTAATTCTCTCCTCTGGTTCTATGGCCCCTTGTCTCTCTCAGTATAAAGGCAGCATCACTCCTCTAGTTGCTCAGACCCCAAACCTCAGAGCAATCCTGGACTTCTTTCTCTTACACTCAGTGTGCAAGCTACCAGCAAACCATGTCAGCTCAATATCTGAAATATACTTACTGCCCACTCTCTTCTTTACATGTCCTTTGACAACACCCTGGTTCAAGTCACCATCTTCTGTCTCCAGGATTATCATTACAGCCTCTTTATCAGTCTCTCTGCTTGGACCTTGCCCCTCACCGTCAAGTTTAGTCTAGTAGCCAGAGATACCCTGACTAAGCAGACATTAGAAATGTCTGATGGCTTTTAATGCTCTTAAAACCCTTCATTGTCTCTTTTTTTAAAGCAAATTTTTACCAGAGTATAGTTGCTTTACAGGATTATGTTAGTTTCTGTTGCACAGCAAAGTGGTTGTTATACATGTATATATACCCCGTCTTCCTGGGGTTTCCTTCCCACTTAGGTCACCGCAGAGGACTGAGTAGGATTCCCTGAGCTGTATAGTAGGCTCCCGTTAGTTATCTATTTTACACATAGTATCAGTAGTGTTTGCATTGTCTTCCAGCTTCACTGAGGTTGAGACCAAACCATCACTGGGTAGACCATCATTGGGAAGACCATCCTTGGGAAGACCATCACCAGGAAGACCATCCCCGGGAAGACCATCCCTGGGAAGACCATCCCTGGGAAGACCATCCTTGGGAAGACCATCACCAGGAAGACCATCCCCGGGAAGACCATCCTTGGGAAGACCATCACCAGGAAGACCATCCCCGGGAAGACCATCCCTGGGAAGACCATCCCTGGGAAGACCATCCTTGGGAAGATCATCACCAGGAAGACCATCCCTGGGAAGACCATCCCTGGGAAGACCATCACCGGGATGGTCTACAAGACGTACATTATCTGACACCCACTAAATTCTCTGCCCTTCCCACTCCATGTATCGTGCTGCCTGTTGGCCTCCGTGTTATTCTTCACCAGTCCCAGACACGCTACTGCTTCTGAGCTTTTGTACTTTCCTGGAATTCTCTTCAAGGCCTTTAAGTTAAGTGTTAGTCACTCAGTTGTGTCCGACTCTTTGCAACTCCAAGGACTATAGCCCATCAGGCTCCTCTGTCCATGGGATTTCAAGGCTTTTAGGTCTTTACTTAAATGTTATCAAGACCTACTGGGAGTTATTTATGGATTTCTTTCCTTCTTAAGAAGTATTACATGAAAAGGTAATATAATCACCTTCATATGTAAGTGTTTTTTATTTAAAAAAGAATAAGGGCAACTTAAAAGTCCTTCTAAAGAAGGTATTTTTCTGCATGTCTCATACTTGCATAATATACTAGTTCTTCATGGACAAGTACCAGGGAATATACTTGTCTACTGGATGTCTGTCACTAAAAAGAAATAATTTTCATTTTTGATAAAAAATTACTATTAAAAAGGAAATATTTTCCAAAGTCAGAATTAGATAAAAAATTTGTACTTTGAAGGTAAAGATCAGGAAGTATCTAGAAGCATTGTTGATTTGAATAGAACTACTACATATCCCTTGGCTAATGGTAAAAGGGTTGAAGACCTGGCCACTAGTATATAACCTTCAAACTCTTCCATTCTGTGGAAGACCAGGAATTCTGTTGCTTATCTGAAGGCTGCTCTGGGGAATTACTTAATGGAGAATAATCCCAAGATAAAAAAGATATTAGTCTCCTACCCTCATTTATTTCTCTAAGGAGAATAAAAGGGGGAGGGGGCTGCAAAATGATGTCAACTTACATAAATTTCATGTTACAAAAAGCACCTTACTGCAATCTTCAAGTATATTATTCAGTTAATTTTAGAGAGAAGGATAGTGATGATTTATGATCAAATTTTCATATAGATCATAATTACTAAACCAGAATATTGATCTAAAAATGAAACGAGGGGCAACCTGCATCAAAAATTTGATGACTGGATATTTATTATATATATTTCAGGTAAGTATTAGGTCCAAATTATACAGATGATGATTTTAGACTCACGCTCTTTATAAACAAAAATAGAGCAAACTGCAAAATGAGATTATTGAGCTGAGGATATTTTAGTTCAGAGACAAAACAAAACACCTATTTCAATGTATGTGTCTAAGGGGCAAATATTTAAAAAAGAACTGAACTTCTTGAAGTATTATCACTATGACTCAAAATTGGTGACAAAGAAAAAAAATACCAATGTCTCATGGTATTCTGTATGGTACTTGTTGAATTTTTTATTTTGTGTCCTGTCTTGCATTTTTCTTGTCCAGAAGGGAAAATGCAATGATAATATCTAAGTTAGGTTCACCACAATGCATTTTTCAATTCACAGTTCCATTTTTCATAAAAATAAGACTGTAATATAATGACACTGTGTATGGATAGTAACCCTAATAAGGCTCTCTCTAGTTTCTGGAGGAATGGCAAAGCAGAGAGGGCACCAGTTGGAAGAGAAGATTGACTATCCAGGGAAGCTTCTGGATACATCACTGAGTTATCTATCCCATCTGCAAACCACTTCCCTGCTTTTTTTTTTTTCATATTCAAGATGTGACTATTGCCATACAGGAGGTAAGACTTCCCTTCCTCATGCTCTGTCTTATAAAAGATCTTTCTTTTTTGAGAGTATTAACATCAGCAGATGTAGACAAAGTATGTTCACAGAGGTGCAGGTAGTTCTATTTTAAAAGTCATAACCAGGCTTGAATAGTACTCTTTAAGTTTTTTTCTTCAGAGATTATGTTATGTAATGAAGATGGAGTCTCAAAATGAAACAAAGACTGAGAAAGACAAAGTTTTCAGAAGCCCAGAGATGAGGGCAATGAATTCTCATTGCTCTATGGCGAAACTTCAGGGCCTGGGAAGATCTCCATTTGCCACAGTTTGGCAAATTAGAGCCCATGGGTGAATTCCATTTCCTCATGTTCTTGTACAACCTGCAAGCTAGAAATGGTTCTTAAAATTTTAAACGGCTAAAAAGAAGAAAAAAACCTCACAAGAAAATGGCATGGAACTCAAATTTCAGGGCCTATAAAGTGTACCGGAACTCAAGCATGTTCAATTGTTTGCCTGTTTTCTGTGATTTATTTCATGCTACTACAGCAGAGTTGAGTAGTTTCCACAGAGTGTGTGAGGTCTTTAAAATTGGAAGTATTTATTCCCTGGGATCTTATAGAAAAAGTACGTGAACTCTTGGTATACTTTAAGCAACTCTTACCTAAAATGACATATGAATCAAATGCAATTTCTTATGTTAAATATAAATCAGGGATAACTATATCTGTTACATGGTAAAGCTTTAGTTTTTGCAGCCCTAAGTTTTGAGAAAGCCACATTCATCAGTGTACTTGTCTGAAGCTGAGATTCAAGAATGCTTTTTCCAAGTCTCAGTAGGTATTCAGCCTACCCACTCTGAAATAAATGCTAAATGCTTTCTATTACCTGCAGTATTGATTTGTCTACCCTTATTTTATTATTAAAAGTACAATTAAATAGCTGAACCTCAATAACAAAAGAGATACTTTTGAAAGAAGTAAACTGTTGCAACTGGCTTTGGTTTTTCCAGTAGTCATGTATGGATGTGAGAGTTGGACTATAAAGACACCTGAGTGCCAAAGACTTGAAGCTTTTGAACTGTGGTGTTGGAGAAGACTCTTGAGAGTCCCTTGCACTGCAAGGAGATCCAACCAGTCCATCCTAAAGGAAATCAGTCCTTAATATTCATGGGAAGGACTGATGTTGAAGCTGAAGCTACAATACTTTGGTCACCTGATGCGAAGAGCTGACTCATTTGAAAAGACCCTGACGCTGGGAAAGATTGAAGGTGGGAGGAGAAGGGGACGACAGAGGATGAGATGGTTGTTCTTGTGTGTTGCAGTCCATGGGGTTGTAAAGAATCGGACAAGACTGAGTGATTGAATTGAACTGAACTGAACTGAAACTGTTACAAAAAGGTGAAGTATCTTAAAAGCTAAACTTCAATTCCAGCTTCACTGACTGTAAGGGTTATGTATTTGTGTGCCTTGATTAGAATATTGTTTATTATGATTTATGATTGAATCTTATTTGAAATCCAGATATTCTTATGTGCGGCTCCAGAAATGCAAAATGCTTGATGTAAAGACCCTCTAGGATCTATCCCTCAGAGACTAATATCTTGACCTTTGCTAGAGAGAAAGTTTTTAAATTCTGCTTTCTGCTGAATACCAGAGCATGTGTAATGAGAAGGCAAATGGTTAATCTTTGCAGTCTCTTGAATATGTTCTCAGAGACACAGGAATTCCTGCTTCTTTTCCTTATAAAGGACTCAGAGGAAATGTAGAAACAGGTTCTAATAGGACAACATCTGACTACCAAGGGAGTGGGGAAGAAAGGTTCTCTTCCAATCAGATAGGCAGCCCTTTTTACTTTTTCTTAGGAGGAGAGAAATCTAAAAAAAAAAAAAGAAAAAATTGGTTTGTCAGAATGTTCCTCAGAAACTGCTTTTTCTAAGAGCTCTCTTCCTTATGTAGAACAAAACATACTTTATCAGGATTCAAATAAAGCTGTGGAGTAGAACTGTAGCTGCTTTTGTGACAGCAGATATGGAGTCGACACTGCAATGCTGATGAAGACCAGATTCAGCAGTGACATATAGATTGTAAAGCAGGAGTTGGCAACCCTTGAATTTGGAAATTTCTGTGTTCAGCTGTATGATTGTGCATTTATCTCAGACCTCCAAATTCTGCCAACTGACACCATGGCATGTGATATCATCATAGCTACTTCCTAGTGCTCCACACATATTGTCAGATAATTGTCCCTAGACGCGTAATCTGATGTTAAGCAATGTTTGTGAGAACTTGGACAAGCTCTTGCATCAGGGTCTGTATGGACCATGACAGGTCTCATGATGCTGAAGAACCCTCAGAGTGTACACATTCTCAGCGCTGAGTCAGCTGCTCAATTTTTAACAACCAAATCGTTAAAGGTGACATTCCCTACAGTGGAATGTCAGACTCTCAGCTTTGCCCTCATCTTGGTTTAGACACACACAGGGACTCCCGCCTTCCCAGCCCTCACCTATGTTGCTGCCTCTGGGCCTTACTGTAAATTGCTCCTGAGACTTAAGATCTACGAGAAGATTTACCAAAGTAACTGTTGCTGTTGTTCAGTCGCTAAGTCATGTCCAACTCTTTGCAACCCCAGGAACTGTTGCCTGCCAGGCTCCTCTGTGCATGGGATTTCCCAGAAAAGAAATCCATAATGGGTTGCAGTTTCCTTCTCAGGGGATATTCCAGACCAGATCCAACCTGCGTCTCTTGCATTGCAGGCGGAGTCTTTGATACTGAGCCCCCAGGGAAGCCCATTAAACTAATCAGAGTCTACACAGAATACGTATGTTCCTGTGTAGCTGAAAGTTGACTTGAATTGCAAAACCTCTAATTTCTCAATGGGAACAGAACGAAAACTACTAACCAATCTGCTAGATTAGATCTCATCATCTAAGAGGGAAATTCAGATGCTCTATTGTGATATTCTAGGAGTGTTTCTTATAATTTTTCTATTAATCTATAGCCCCTTAAAAATGACCTCTACTTATATGGAGTTATATAAGCCACAAGGCCTGAGACACTGAAATGCAATGTACTATCTTGAACTTCATGCGACATATGTTAGCAAAGAAGAACTTGCTATATTTGAAGGCCCCAGGTGTAAGATGACTCCATGCTAGCGTGCACACACAGTTCAGCCTTTGTACGAAATTAGGCCTTGTCTTGACAGAAGCTTTCTAGTTAATGAGCAATATCCCTTTTGCTTTTAGGTGATGATAAAGTACTCCATTTTCTTATTACAACTGTTTTACTAAATAAAGGTTCTATTTGGAAATGGCTCCTATTATCCCAATGGCCCAAGTAAGAAGCCATAGAAACGTTAAAAAAAAGGACAAGATAATTTTATACGAGCTGCAATGGACTCATCTGTGTTTACTTCACTATTCCTACTCCATCTGCATTTAAGGTCTCAACTCTCAAGTCAGCTGAATGCCTAAAGTGCTATTTCCACTTCTAATTTCTTTTTCTTCTTAAACAAAAATCAGAGGGATTTAACTTTTTTTTCAGAGTTCTCGTCCTCTATTTTACTGCAGTTTCTGTATGAGAACTTGCTTTTGTCATACCTCTGCTCATCAGATCTTGTCACTGATTGCACTGCTATCCTCAAATTTTCAATCTCCTCAGTCATCTTTTTTCTTTGAGTACAGAATGTCCTGATTGTGCTATACATGTTCAAATTGTGCATATATTGCATGCCAGTTATAATATTATTTAAATAATTTAAATCATCATTCCTTTTGTGAAGTATCTTAGAAAACAGAACTTTTCACATCTGAGCATCTGCTTCTCTCACCAACTATAAAAATGCTACCAGTATCTTTCCAATTAGTTCTCTTGATGTTGTCCCTTTGCACAGAGGATAAAGCACTTCTGAGTTCCATGGACATCTTTCAACTCTATACCCTACAGAGTTTCTAGGACACTCATCATTATTAGTGTGTCCTCTTGCTGACTTGTTGAAGAAATGCCAACTAGTATGTCGATAGTAGACTAAAGTTCCTCGTTCATCTCCATTTGCAGTGTCATCATCAGAGAAAGCAATTCAACAAACCATAGGACTTTTTCATTTATTCATCAAACGTGTGCTGAACAAAAGACACCATGCTTGGTGTTTGATATAAAACTTGACTCCAATAGCTAGGGGAGGAAATAATCTCGTCAGTGTCTCTATTTTTCAGGACTGACTGAAAGTCAGAATTTAATTATATTTTTCATTTGAAAAATTGCACTCATATTCAATTTTTGTGGCAGACATTGATGTTTTCTTTTTCTGCAGCCATATCTCTTTCTTCTTTCTTAAAGAAGTCCGATTTTGCTCACATCTGGGATGTTTTTCTTTGAAAAAGAAGCATCCAACCAGGTTTCATGAGATAAACCAATAGGTTGTCTAACTAAGCCATGTCAAGTCCACTTGTCTCTGCCAATAATTGGCTTCAAGGCAAGAGAAGCAATTTTGGCCAAAAGGAGAGTTGGAGAGTCTGCCGGAAGTTCCAAAACATGGGAAGACTGGCCCTTCTATTCATTTGGAAGTTGTTCTACGGAGACATGGTGCTTACAGCTGCTATGAGTGAGTGAGGGAAACTCGCTCAGTCATGTCCGACTCTTTGCCACCCCATAGACTATACACTCCATGGAATTCTCTAGGCCAAAATGCTGGAGTGGGTAGCCTTTCCCTTCTCCAGGGGATCTTCTCAACCCAGGGATCTAACGCAGGTCTCCCACATTGCAGGCAGATTCTTTACCACCT
Source organism: Muntiacus reevesi (assembly GCF_963930625.1). Taxonomy (NCBI): domain Eukaryota; kingdom Metazoa; phylum Chordata; class Mammalia; order Artiodactyla; family Cervidae; genus Muntiacus; species Muntiacus reevesi. The sequence goes on along the minus strand of NC_089254.1, from coordinate 80,655,038 downwards.
GAGTTATCAGGGAACTTAAAACCATAAGTAGGGAAATCACCAGCACACCAAATGAAGACAGAGCAGAAAAGTGGAACACACATTATTAAGCTACTAAGTCAAACATGGAACAGCCTAACCCCAGAGTTCTTGTTGAGAGAGAGACAATAATTGACTATTTCTTAAGGTACTTTATCTAGGCATTGTGTTGCTTATCGCTAAAAAATAATCTTAGCTGATACAGTTACAACCATGTTTCCCATTCACATAATTCTGAGCCACAGCTTCATTCCTGAAGCCTGCTCTCAGCTTTAGGTATATGGTGTTGTTATAAAAGAGAGTGCTGGATCTTTTCAATAATCATTAAAATGGCTAATCAGTAGGAACAGTTTTTTTTTTTACCATGAGTGAATAGGTGGGATGATTTTTGGTTGCTTCCATGGAATCTTTGTGCTTTTTGTGTATATTCATTCGTGCTTTATAGAAGGAAATGCACCTCACAGGAATCTTAACCCATTTTACACGTCATTTTTCTTTAAGTCTTTATTGAATATTGCTTCTGTTGTTTACATTCTGGTTTTTTGGCCATGAGGTATGTAGGATCTTAGTTCCCTGACCAGGGACTGAGTCAGCACTCCCTATATTGGAAGGCAAAGTCTTAACCACCGGACAGCCAGGGAAGTCCCTATATGTTATTCCAATTCACTGTCCTAGATTTTATTTTACTTTGTATTCTATTAATTAGGAAAAGTGACCATTACTAAAAATGTATCTGAAAGACTGCTAATTTAAAATTTTTAAGTGTCTTGATAATTTAATTTATTATCTGCAACAACATATGTATTATGGATCTCATATTTACTAATATTATCTTTTATTCCTCCACATATCTCTGAGATAAATAACTGAAGCAATGAAAACAAACTCCACTTGGAGAAAACATTTAGAAATCTTGTAAAATTATGTTTATGTTTCATAATTTAGATAAAGGAGAGTAGGGAAAGGTAACTATGCATGGATGAAATGAATTGTTTCAGTTATGATAGCTTATGTTCTAGCAGGTTTTCAGACTATATCTTTGAAAATGAGAGCATAAACTGCAATCAAAGCTAATTTATATTCATTACATTATGTAGGATTTTATCATTTTTTAAAAAACAGTATCTTGTCCATTATACAATTATCTACCTAAAGTTACACTGTGCCTTTTGGGAGTTTCATTTAATTATCTTTAAGTTAATATTAGTTGCTTAGTTAGCCTAATTATGATATTGTGATAAATAAAAGTCTTTCATATGGACATTCAGTAAAGGGTATTTACACATATGGTATTGGGAATAATCCCCAATCTCTGATATAAAACCAGCATCTACATACCCTACCTGTTTATTTTTAATCAATACTGCTTACAAATACATTTCTTGACAGTCAACAATAAAAATGTAAACAGTGATACCCAAAAGATAGAGAGGAATTATGTAGCCCCAAACTCATTTATGTGCATAGGATAGTTTGCTAAAAAATTGAATAGAAGTAACTTTCTTAATAAAAAAATTCAGTAGAAGGCACAAGCTATAATGCTTGTGCCTTCATTTTATAGAGTCAGATATAGAAATTATTTGTTACTGATGCATTTTAAATCATTCTAACAGAAATGTCACCAGATATAGGCACAGGTGAAAACTTGCGGTTGCTGAATAAATGTGCTTAGTAAGAACATGATCAGTCTGCTTTTTCCCCTTATCTTCCCCATTTCTCTATCAAAACCTTCCTTGATGAGAAAAGAATTTGGAAGCAGTACAACAGGAAAGAATTTTAAATCCAAGTATGCTATCTCTACACCCTCCATACCTCCATCCAGAGAAGAGAGAACTGAAACACAGAAATCTAAGACTCCACAATTATTTAGTAGCAATGAAGGTCCTGGAACTCCTAATTTCAGTCCAGTGCTCTGAAATAAGTCCTAGGCAGTGAACTCATTAGGGGCCATGCTTGCCATCCAAATGCCACTTTGAAATAAGTCTCTTTGGGGGAACTGCTTGTTTACATAGCCTGAGATACACTAACCATGAAATCAGTTCAATTCAGTTGCTCAGCTGTGTCCAACTCTTTGCGACCCCATGGACTGCAGCACGCCAGGCTTCCCTGTCCATCACCAACTCCAGGAGCTTGTTCAAATTCATGTTCATTGAGTCAGTGATGCCATCTAACTATCTTATCCTCTGTTGGCCCTTTTTTCTCCCACCTTCAATCTTTCCCAGCATCAGGGTATTTTCCAGAGTCAGTTCTTCACATCAGGTGGCCAAAATATTGGAGCTTCACCCTCAGCATCAGTGCTTCCAATGAATATTCAGAATTGATTTTCTTTAGAATGGACTGGCTTGATCTCCTTTGGGTCCAAGGGACTCTCAAGAGTCTTCTCCAATACTACAGTTCAAAAGCTTCAATTCTTTGGCGTTCAGCTTTCTTTATGGTCCAACTCTTACATCCATACATGACTACTGGAAAAATCATAGTTTGACTAGGCAGACCTTTGTTTGCAAAGTAATGTCTCTGCTTTTTAAAATGCTGTCTAGGTTGGTCATAGCTTTTCTTTCAAGGAGCAAGCGTCTTTTAATTTCATGACTGCAGTCACCATCTTCAGTGATTTTGGAGCCCCCAAAAAACTAAGTCTGTTACTGTTTCCATTGTCTCCCCATCTATTTGCCATAAAGTGATGGGACAAGATGCCATGATATTTGTTTTTTGAAAGTTGAGTTTTAAGCCAGCTTTTTCACACTCTTCTTTCATTTTCATCAAGAGGCTGTTTAGGTCCTTTTTGCTTTCTGCCATAAGGTGGTGTCATCTGCATATCTGAGGTTATTGATACTTCTCCAGGCAATCTTGATTTCAGCTTGTGCTTCATCCAGCCTGGCATTTTGCATGATGTACTCTGCCTAGAAGTTAAATAAGCAAGGTGACAATATATAGGCTTGACATATTCCTTTCCCAATTTGGAACCAGTCTGTTGTTCATGTCCAGTTCTAACTGTTGCTTCTTGACCTGCATACAGATTTCTCAGGAGGCAGGCCAGATGGTCTGGTGTTCCCACCTCTTGAAGAATTTTCCAGTTTGTTGTGATCCACACACACTAGCCATGATGCTTCGTTCAAACTGCGAAACTAATCTCAGTCCTTGAATGTGACCTAGGTGTTTCACCTTAAAGCACTAACCAGCATAGTATACCATTATTGATGTCCAACAGCTATGCCAACACATCGTGTAGCAGAGAAAAACCAATTCTGACTCCATGTTGGAAACTGTTTCTTTGACCTGCTTTTCGTTGCTGTTATTATAATCCTATACATATGATTGCTTGTGTCAAAGGACCTTTACCCTCTGACAACGAAAGTGAAAGTCACTCAGTGGTGTCCAACTCTTTGTGATCCCATGGACTATACAGTCCATAGAATTCTCCAGGCCAGAATTCTGGAGTGGGTATCCATTCTCTTCTCCAGGGGATCCTCCCAACCCAGGGATCGAACCTAAGTCTCCTGCATTGTAGGTGGATTCTTCACTAGCTGAGCCATCAGGGAAGCCCAAGAAAACTGAAGTGGGTATCAGATCTTCCCCACCCAGGAAACAAATTGGGGTGTCCTTGCATTGCAGGTGGATTCTTTATAAGTTGAGCTACTAGGGAAGCCTTACCTGACTGTTTAAACTAAAGTGCCTGTTCAGCTCTTAAAGAGATAATCTGACCCTGCCCACCTGTGAAAGTGAAAGTAAAGTCGCTCAGTCATGTCCGACTATTTGCAACCCCGTGGACTGTAGCCCACCTGACTCCTCCGTCCATGGGATTTCCCAGGCAAGAATACTGGAGTGGGTTGCCATTTCCTTCTCCAGGGGATCTTCCCGATCCAGGGATTGAACCCAGGTCTCCCACATTGCGGGCAGATGCTTTAACCTCTGAGCCACCAGGGAAGCTCACCTATAAACGGCTACAAAAAAGAAGAGATTAACACATCCCTTCCAAACACTGGTCCTCCCTGGAGACGTTTTGCAAGACTGAAGATCGTTTTTACTTTACTTCCTCACTGCCTCTCCTTCTTCATTCTGCTTTTTGACTTTAATTCCTCCTTTCTTCTCTCTTTTCCGCTATAAAAGAAACTTGCTTCCAGACCCCGACAAGATGGTTACTTTGAGACATTAGTTTGCCATCTTCTCTGTTAGCTGGCTTTCCCAATAAAGTTGCATTCCTTGCCTCAACACCTTGTCTTTCAGGTTCATCTGCATGTCGTGCTGAGAGTACAGTGAACTTGGACTTGATAACAGTAGTACAACACTGACATGGTCAGAGACCTCAAGACCATGGGGGAGACTTGCTCTTTCTGATCTAACGTTTCAGAGTTTTCTAAAAATATCTGGTTTATTTGTCAGTGCCTTAAATCCATTTTACCTAAAATTAAACTTACAATTTTCTCCTATAACTTTATCTCTACATTTCTTTACTCAACAAATATTTCCTGAATGCTCTAAAAGGAAAGGATTTTCACAACAGTGGCTAGAAAATTCCTTTCTTCCAAGGAGCTTACTCAGTATTGGATTAAACTGAAGATAAATTAATATTTAATAGAATGAAATGCAGCAGTAATAACTTTACAAATTGAATAGTTAGAGAGAGAGAGAGATCATACAGATTGGTGGCCAGAGAAGACCTCTGTAATATGACATTTGGTCAGAGATCCCATGTGTGTGGCCCTGAGTATGCGCTATTTTGCCTTGTAATTTGCTTTAGTCATTCATTGAGTATTTGCTATGTGCCTTTTGTTGTAAAGCATGCTGCCTGGTATCATGCCTGGATGAAATAGTCACAAGCCATTGCCCTCATGGGCTCACAGTCTAGAATCAGAGATAAGACATGTATACAGAGTAGTAACTAAAATAAGGCAGATAGTAAATGTGGAAGAGAAATATTGGTAATGTGCCCAGGAGTTCAGAGGATGGAAAGAAAATGAAGACAATGCTCATTTCTATTAATCTTATCTTCCCAAACACATATTCAGGAGGTGGGGAAATGTATTTTTTTCTTTGTATTTCAACTTTCTTTAACAGTGCCTTTCCTGTTTTCGCCTTGTTTTTACTATGAAATCTTGCTGTAGATGATAATTATCCTCTGAATAGTTTTTCTTTTATGGATTAGTAACTGTTGTCCATAAAATGAAGGACAGAAATGATGAGAATTTTAAGTTTAAAGTGAAAAGATTTTAAAAGGATGTACAACTTGGACTCCATGGTTATTCACAGTGGAACAATGGAGCTTTTGCTTCTAGAGCTTGGTTAGGCTGCAATTACTTCAAGCAGGTGAAAAAAAAACAAAGGAACTAATCATGTTCAACTCTTTGAGACCCCATGGACTGTAGCCCACCAGGCTCTCTATCCATGGGATTTCCCAGGCAAGAATACTGGAGTGGGTTGCCATTTCCTTCTCCAGGGAATTTTCCTGACCCAGGGATTCAACTGCATTTCTTGCATAGGTAGGCAGAATCTTAATCACAAGCCAGGAAGGAAGCCTCTCTCTTTTAGCAGGTAAAACAATAATAATAATAAAGGAACTAAATTAATTATGTGCGTAAAATATGCTGTCTCTGTATTTAAATGCATGCATGGTTGTCTTCTTTTGTGAATTACAAGTGTCTCATTTTAAAAGGAATTCTTTCTGTTCCTCTTTCAGTCAAAAGAGTAAACCATTTTAATTTTCTGAGGGAAGAAGCCCCCAAAGCCACATAGAAGTTCTTAATCCTGCCCTACTGTAAGCAGAATTTCCCAAAATGCCTGCCTCTAAGGTAAACAAAATCCATTAAAAAGTAGTTATTAAGCCCTGTGAACAGAAAACAATATTAGAAGCCTAAAAATGATAGCTCTGGGGCTGTGAAACTCATTGGAAGTAGAGTATAGAAGCAGGCACAGAAAAGGGAGAGGACTCCTTTAGTATAAAAAAAAAAAGATTATGATGAAAAATATAACTAATTAGCATTTTCATTGTTTCTTTCAATAAAAATCTCAAGAAACTTTACAGGACAAGTAGGGTGATAAAACAAAGCCTCAGGGTAGACCGCCAGATGGAATAACACATACAGGATGGAAATACATACAAGGATGGAAACTTCACTGTTTGTAAAAGCTTTGTAACTGCCTAGTCATGTCGTCTGTATATATTCTCTACAAGATTTAGTACTTTAGAAAGACTTAAGGTTTAAAAGCATTAAAATTCTTTTAGAAAGTATTGTTACCTTACAAGTTTAGTTCTAAAGTCAAGGACAACTGGATCAAGTCCCAAAAGGTGTTTTGAACTAACACACACACACACACACACACACACACACACACACACACACAATTGGACTTTTATAGTCACAGTATGCCCTTATTAAGAGGGAATATATATACATATTAATGACTATAAATATAAAATCTTAAAATGCATATATATATCTACATATATATTTGTATTATGTATCATATGTATCTATGGTAGAAGAGTTCTAGAGAATTAAAAACTGTAAAACTAAGTCCTATGCAATCGAATGAACAGGGAATTGGAAATGCACAATACTTATTTAGCTGCTGGTATAAATGTAAGTGATGTTCTTACTAAGGTCAGATTCCCCTAGCCATCTTGGATTTAATATTCATGAACCACAATGAAGTTTAAATGTAACCCATGCTAACACAGTACATGTGTTCAGTACATGTACAGAAAAGGCATATTTTCAATAAATGGAGAGAAGGATCATTGTTGGTCTCAATTCATTAAAGCCATCTATTTCACTGACAATTCAACAAAATGGTTTACCAATTAATGATTATATTTCTGATAAAATATATAGATGGAACATTGATTAAACCATATGGACTATCAATTAGTTTCATGAACGCTAAAATAACATTTGTTATACATATTCTTACTCACCTAGAAACAAGCTTGAATCTCCTTTTAAAATATGTCTATATTAGTCAACTTAGACTTAATTCATATTGCAATCTTTTCTTCAGAGGCTAGTCTTTGTAATAACTTAGCATTTTGAAAATGAAAATGAAAAATCTGAAATCACATATAACAACTGGAGATGATATCCTAAAGATGGACAGACCTCATCTCATTTATAGTTTTGATGTCTCTGGAAGTGGGAGTTCCTATATTCTATCTTCTGGCTATTCAAATTTTTATAATTTAAAGTAACATTCAGATCACCATTGGATACTTTATATGTACTTGAGTTTTCACCACAGATTATATATGGTCATAAAAACTCAATAGCAGGTCCACCTCTGTCCTTAACTATTTCACAACAACTACCTGGATAGAGAGTCTTTGGGACTCATAGATGGTCTGTTTCATCATCCTTTCCTGGATCTTATCAGTTCTTGGCTTATTGGCTTATCCTTCCCTGGGAGTGATATTTTCCAAGGTGACTGGCTGCCCTCTGATAACAGACATGTATTAATAAATGAAGTATATTTCCATTTACTCACAGATGTTGTCTTGGTAGCACTGTCTCTATTGTCACTAAATATCAAGTCTTGAAAAACATTTTTTATTAGGCCCAGTAGCTGTGATTTCTGCTTTTATTCAGTTTCAAACACTACTATGTAGTCACGCTGTGCTCCTAAATCCTGGCAGCCTGATCACTGTCAGGGTCTGTAAGATAAGAATAGCAGTTTTCAACTTACTCTGATCATGTATTGCTTGATTTTTCCATAGTGATTACCCACTGCATTAACAAAATGCTTATTTAATCAGGACTCAATTAGTTATGACTTCATAACTTCAGGTGTGTGTCCTTCAAAAATAGAACAGATTTGATCACTACAGATAAGTCCTCTAAAAGAAGGTTCAGTTCACTTTCTTTCAGTCACTCAGTCGTGTCTGATTCTTTGCGATCCCATGGAATGCAGCACGTCAGGATTCCCTGTCCATCACTAAAAGAAGGTACCATTTTTAATTCTCATGTTGATTGTGGTCATCCAGATATATCTTTTCTGCTTTCTATCCTGTAGCACAAAACAGTTGGTTTTATAAGCATTTTAGTATTGCATTTTGAAATAGCAAGAGACACAGGGAAGTAAATGTTGGAAGAAAACTAGAAAATAAGTCTGGTTACTGTGGTGAATATACACTGTATTTCCCAAGAGAAATGTAAATAATTGATCAGGAATTTTGCTCACTTCTTAACTCATTGTTATATCTTGAAAGATTTATCTTCAAATGAATCTGATTATAATATTCAAGACATATTAAATTTGTATTAAAGAAATATGAGTTTGTGGTCAATGTATTTAGAATTGCTATGATCGGAAATGAATGAACCGAGTGTTAAGCCAAGGAAGAAAATGCTACAGGTAACTCTACTACTGAGAAAGACTAACAATCCATACAATTTAAAGATGTCTAGAAACTAAGTCGATGTGTTAAATTCAATGATGCAGAGCTGAGCACGGTGAGACTAAGTGATACCCAAACTGCAATTAAACAAAGTGAAATACATCCAAACTATGTTTCAGCTGATAAGATTCCATTTAATGGTAAAAAGAGAGGGAAGCTTTTAAACACAAGACTTCACAAAAAAATAAAAGAAAATCGTTTCAACATTGGCAATAAAAAAAAGCAACTGGCCAAAAGAATTCAATACAACAACCACTTATTGAGCATCCCTAAATGCTGTGTTGTTTTGGTGCTGAGAATAGAAAAATGAGTAAATGGATGCTACACTCAGATAATCTACAAAGTAGTCAAGAGGACGGCAGCTATATAGCTCATTATAATACCATGATAAATGAAATCATTTATCAGGAATAAGGAATAAGCAAATTGTTATGAGAGCACAATGACCTTTGAGGCTGTTCTCATTCCTGACATCTAGTTCTGGCTGCATGCACAAAGGTCTGAGCTGGAAACAGGTCTGTGGCATATGGGAACTCTCTACGATTCATTCCTATATATATTCTGATACTCCAGAGACTCAAACATATGTTGCACAAAAGCATGCATTCACTACAGAAAAATAGTAGCAACTCAAGAAAGAATCATCAGGTTAAAAACTCTAGGAGTTAGCAGGCTTCAGTAGTGTGAACGGAGGTAAAATTTTGTATTGATTCTAATTAACTAGATAGATGAAATGTGATTTGATGAAAGGCTTGTAAGAAAAGGAGGAAAGAAATTCAAATTTCCAAAAAAAGGGGCAGGTTGGGAAAGTTTTCTTTTTTAGAAATTCTAATCAAGGCTGGAATAAGATCAAGTTAGTAAACAGGCATCAGAACATGTATAAAAATCAAGAAATTGCTTTTGAAAGTGATGTATATTGAAGATGCATTTATTTTGAATTTAATTTATTATAAAGATGCACTTTACTATTTTACTCTTTCGAGAAAAGAAAAGCCCTCCTCCCATACACATACCCCTGGTAGAATATAAGTAAACTGCACTAACATTGCATTTGGGGGCCTTGAGCCTTGTGGGCACATGTGGATGGCCAAGAAGCTAGAAGTTTGTGCAATTGTAGAACTAGGAAGATACACCAACAAATTACCTTTAGGATGTGGCTGTATTTTTTAATAGGAGAAAGGAAAATTTAATAACTGGAAGGATTAGGTTGTTTATCTGAAAATATTTGTCTAAAAATTTCTCAAACACATAAACTATAACCAGGTCTACTGATGGTTTTCCCTCAGGAAATTCTAGATAAATTTTAACATGCCTAAACCTGCATTCATATACTCATTCCTTGATTTATTATTCTATCAAATTATATTGATTGAACTCGTATGAAACCCTAGGATACAAATTCAAGGTTTTTTCAGACTGTGTATCAAGTGCCTTAGATTCGCAGGTAGAGTCTGTTCTAGGACAAATACAAATAAAATACTTTTGGATGTCAGCAGAGGGACACCTAGATTAGGCTGGCCAATGGCAGGTCATTTAAGTAAGGCATTTTGTATGTGCTATCTGTGTTGGTTCTGAAAGAAAAATTAGAGTTAGGCAGGTAAAGAAGGAAAGACTGTACAAGGGCAGGAGGAAGGAGAAAGAAATGTTCAAAAACACGCAATTCAGTTTGCCTGGAATATAGATTGGAAAATGCAGATGATGTTGGATGTCGTGTCTAGGTTGTGGAGGGCATTTTATGCCATTATGAAGACTTGCATTTTATTCTGTAGGCTATCAGGAACATTGAGAGATTTATAGCAAGGGAATGACATCATAAGATTTGCATTTTGGTAAACCCATTCCAACCTAAACAGCATATTAAAAAGCAGAGACATTACTTTGCCAACAAAGGTCCATCTAGTTAAAGCTATGGTTTTTCCAGTCATGTATGGATGTGAGAGTTGGACTATAAAGAAAGCTGAGTGCTGAAGAATTGATGCTTTTGAACTGTGGTGTTGGAGAAGACTCTTGAGAGTCCCTTGGACAGCAAGGAGATCCAACCAATCTATCCTAAAAGAGATCAGTCCTGGGTGTTCATTGGAAGGACTGATGCTAAAGCTGTAGCTCCAATATTTTGGCCACCTAATGTGAAGAACTAACTCATTTGAAAAGACCCTGGTGCTAGTAAAGATTGATGTGGGGAGGAGAAGGGGATGACAGAGGATGAGATGGTTAGATGGCATCACCGACTCAAGGAACAAGAATTTGAGTAAGCTCCAGGAAGTTGGTGATGAACAAGGAGGCTTGGCATGCTGCAGTCCATGGGGTCACAAAGAGTCCTACATTACAGAGCAACTGAACTGGAACTGAAGCCCTTTCCAGCTGCAGAGCAAAGAGTTGATTAGAGCAGGGTGAGACATGACAGGGGACTGGTCCAGAGGTTGCTGAAGCACTTGACTATGAAATAATGATGTGGAGGATGACTTTGAACTCTGTAGACATAACACAAATAGGAATAGTGGGTGAAGAAACTCAGTGTACATGACGACTCTCAGAGTTCTGGCTGGGCAACTGGTTACATGGAGATACTTACCATCAGAATGGGAATAAAACAAGAGAAGCAGATTTTGTGGGAAATAAAGTGAATTTAATTTTGAACATGTTGATATTGGAGAAATTATAAGAAACCAGTTTGAGATAACTGGAATGCTGTATGTTTGTGGATCTGGAGTTGAACAAAAAGAGGTTGTATTAGTTTGACTATACCAGATAGGTTACTATGGAAAAGGATGATTCATGAGAATTTTAGTACAGGTAAAATCTGAGAGGTTTCTCCCAGTTTCTTATAAGTGTCACGGACTTCACAATTCATGAAAGCCACCTGTGTGAAGACTTTGCCTCTGGCAGTTGCTATTTCTATATTCTACAACTAGAAAGGCTCAAAGTTTGGAAAATCATTAAAGTGTTTCTTGTCCTTTTTAAGTTAGAGATAGGAAGTCAAGACAGGCTTCCAGTGGGTTATCTCTTTGAACCTTCTTACCTAAGGAGACGTTCAGTAACTGAGATATGAAGTCAAATAGTTTCTATTTTCCTACCGTCAGAGCACCAAGTTAACAAATGACCAAAATAATATTTCACCATATCCATTATTTTCTCTCCTAGTTCTATAAATTTATGTAAATTCCACTGGTGATAACGTTCTAGCAGGTTAGAGAAACTCATAGTTACTTCAGACGCCAAGTAAATGGAAGCTCTCTATTCCTGTCTGTATGATAATTTGAGCGACCTTAGAGAAGGACATGGCTGAAACTCAAAAGATTTATTTGTAGCCTATATAGAATTCTCCTCTTGGAAAATTCATTACTATTACTATCACCTCAGTTTTACACATGGGAGACAATGATGTTAGACTCTCATTATTTTTTTCCTCTAGGAAATAAAGAAAGCTGAGTAACTATGTTTATTAAATTCTATTTAGTTGGTTCTGCTAAGATCCATTTTGAATGTCTTAATATTTTATAATTATTATGGCTTCCCTAAAAGGAAAGAGCTTTACTAATCTATTTACAGGCTGAACTAGAAAGAATGGACTGCTCATGTTCTTTGAGAAGAGCTGTTTAGAAACAGGATCATCTATAAAACACTTTTAAAAAGAACTGATCAAATTTTGCAACTGGTCTTAGATAATAAAGAAAAATGCCAATGTAGTGAAAGATAAAAATGAAATGATTTGGTAGCTCTATCATCATAAATATCAACGAGCTCTGTAATTTTAATGTTGCTGAAATTGGCACTAGGGCATTATTGATTTTCTGTATCATCTAATGGTTTCCTGCAAATATCTTTTACAAAAGTACATTATACATCTTCTTAATAATCTTTTCTCGAGTCATATACTATCAAATCCTGCAGAGTGCTATTCATTCAGCAGTAAGTTAAAGTCATCAAACATATTTCTATTAAAATTTTATTAGACTTGAACTAATATCCTGAAACCGATACAATGTAATTTTACTATTCAACCAGGCACCTGATTGCTTTATGTTAAGAAACATTTTAAAAATCAGAAACACTTTCTAAAAGGACTATCAGAATCCATTAGAATTTTTTTTGGCATTTTTTAATGCAGAGATAATTATTTTAAAGGCCTATTGAAATAATGACTTTCCTTTCTCAGGAAATTTTTCCTCTTCCCTCCTCCACCCCCTGCCCCTAGTTCTTTTCACTTTTGCAAAAAAAGACAATCTCAGATCATGACCTATGTGAAATGTATGTTAATTTTGGTTCTAGTCCCAGTAGCTTTACATCTTGACAAAGAAGAATTACTGCACCACACCATGTTAGAAGGAGAAAAGACAGAAGATAATTACTGAACTCTATGTTACTATTGATGTGTGAAATTTTTCAAGGAATAAAATCCATTCATTTTGATAATATAGGAACACTGGTTAAATGTGCAACTTTGTCCCATGAAAAATTTATTCTTAACACATTTTTCCCTTAGTAAGCCATTATCTAAGAGTGCTTCAGTGAATTTTGATTTTATTTTGTGACATATGAGACCCATATTTTAATATATATATTCTTCTTCTGAGTCATTTGGGCATAGTTAAAAAAACAACTTCCTAGTTACTGACATATTTAAAGGCACTTTCTGCTTCTATTTGGGGCTGTCGGTGTACAGTGAGTTTACTTTGGCATCACATATCATCTGGGGTATTCTGTGTCATCATCTCACATCTGAGAATAGTATTTGTGCTTTTTGTCAGGGAAAGAAGCTGAGGTCAAAGTGGAGTGATGTGTCTGGCCCAGCTGTTTCTTTGTTCCCTTTTTATGTCTTTCTCCTTTTTCTGAAGTTCAATAAAGAGAAGCTCAGACATGTTCACGTCTGCTGCATGAACACCTGTACAGACAGAAATTGTGCTTCATTGCTCAGTCGTGTCCGACTCTTTGCAACCCCACGGACTAGCCTGCCAGGCTCCTCTGTCCATGGGGATTCTCCAGGCAAGAATACTGGAGTGGGTTGCTATCTTCCCAATCCAGGGACTGAACCCAGGTCTCCCGCATTGCAGGCAGATTCTTTATCAAATGTCACCAGGTAAGCCCAGAGACAGAAATTGGATAACTGTGAAAAGGTTAGAGATGTTTAGATTAGAGAGGATTTTAACATTTTACATAAATTGGGAATCATGAGGTAATTCTCATGATCTCCAATTTTTTCTTAACATCACTCTTAGAAACTGAGTATGGGGCTGAAGACCAATTAATCTCATCCAGTATGATGTTTCTTAGGGTTTTTATTACATGCATCATTCATCTGACCCAGGATTTACTATGTTATTTCATTATCTATTTATCTATTATCTATCTACCCCTCTATCCAAAATAAAGTTCATTATTTTCTTTCTCATTACTGTAAATTAATTGATTGGAAATGCACTTAAAATAAATAAACTATATTCACTGATGGTTGCAAGAATTCTGAGACCACTTTGAAGATATATAGGAGGTGCATCTGCACTTTTCTGGGGAGATCCACGGCTTTTAGTAGAATCTAGAAGTCCTTCAAAGTTAGGCATCTTTGTTACTAGACCACATTCCTATAACTATCCACCATACAGGTTTTCCTTATCAAATTAAAAATGAGAAATCAAAGCCTATGGTCTTTGCTATAGTAAAAGTCTTATTCTACTAGGGGAAAAAGAAGCTAAGCTTAAAATAAGCCTGCCACCTTATGCCTAAGTAAAAGATAGTTGATGGGAATTCAGCTTGTTATATATTTTCTTCTTATGAAGACTTCTGCAGGATTTACTCAGTCTTTTTTCTCTATTTCTTTCTTCCTCCTACTCGTTCCCCAATTTTTCTTTGTCTCTCCCTCTGTGTAGCTAAAAAGAACATTAGAGAGCTATTGAGTAAATTTGACCCTAAAATTTCTTTACTGTTAATTTCCTAAGTATTGTTGCTTTTTTGTTGTCTTGAATTATTAAATACCCAGAGAACTACATATAAGTGGTAAATAAAAACAGACATATTGAAGCATTACCCTTTGTTGGAGCTTGCTCTTATACAAAGTGGAGGGACCTAGTGGTCAAGCATTAGACTAACTGTGCTGACCTAGCTTAGCAAGACTTGGTTGGACCAGATGGGAGGCATTAGATATGATTCCACAAGAGCTTACAAACATGTCACTCTGGACCACAACCAGGAAAATGGGGACATTCTCACTTGCACATATGCTAATTTACCCTTGAGTAAATAGGGAAGTAAAACTCCAATCTGAAATTCCCACTGGTGACCTAAAGTATCATTTACATTTTGAGGCCCTGTTTATCAGAATTGCACTGTTTTAGTAAGTACTAGATTGCACATTCATTCCTCAAGCAAATTAACTGCCTCTTTAATCTTAGCACTTTTTAGACACTAGTTGGGTACTGGCACATAGTGCATATTCAAAATTGACCAACTATAGTTCTCCATCCTAAATAGTAGGAGTTCACATTTTTTCCCTTGTTGATCGTAGTCCTTTTAAACAATTTCTGCCTTTTAATGTCACAGGTCACAATGTTCTTTAATGTTCCTTTCCCACATCTCCCCCAAATGGCATATTTAGATGTATGACTAACAATTATCACATTGATCCATTATTAAAAATATTTTGTGATGTAATGATAGACTGGCATTATGCAGTCACTTGTGAATAACTGTCAAACCTGTTTGATCTTTTAAAATACAATCCTTTCAAATTTCTTGTACTCTGTAATAGTTTTCTTAATAATTCTGTCCTCCTCTCCAGTATTATTTTCTGGTTGATTTGAAATTTTATTTGTCTAATCAAGAACCTAATATTTAGCATATTCAGTTATTTGCAAAAATATGGACCATATTTGAAATACTATCTGTAATTACTAATAGAGCAATTGCAACTTTATACTTGATTGGGTATGCAAGCTTCTGGATGGTTTTCCCATTTGTTATTTGAATAATGGTGCTTATAAAATAAGACACAACCACAGAAACATCTAATCTAGTTTGAACATCTCAGAACTATTTGAAGAAAAAGAGATGGGCTGTGTGAGTCAATTATCATAAAGAGAATGGAAAGTAAATGACTCCAGTGATTCCTTTTAGATTAGTAAAAGCAGCACAGAAAAGCCTCCCAATCTTCCTTCTACCTCCTTAACTAATTTTATGTTGGCTTTATTGCTAGCAAGTCCACAGACAAACACAACACCTTTCCTCCATATCCTGAAGGAATAAAAGCTGTTGGCAATATTTGGAAGAAAATAGGGGTCTTGAATCTGTTTTTGTGCTATACAGGCATGCAACTCAATAAAATGGTTAATGAGGAATTAACTCAATTTAAGATAATGGAAAGTGCATTGACGTATCAAGGAAAGTTATAAGTGTAAAACAAATTGAGTGTGGGTATTGCCTAGGAGAGAGGTAGACATTGTCATGTTCAACCTAAATGTGTTTTCTTTTTTTTTTTTTTAATGTAGGACTACAGAAAGACAAATATATATCAACTCATTAACCAACTAAAAAAAATTAGATTATTTTAGTAATTACTCAATAAATTATTTTATTATGGTGACACACAAAGCTTATTTCCTTCCACTCCATCATCCCCTTAAATATCCACTTGTTTGCTCTAAAATCTGAATGGAAAAAGGATTTAAGTTTATGAACTGGAGTGTCACTGCCATCCACACAAAACTCAACTTTTCCGGAAACATCAGCATTTGGGGTCCCTGAGCTTTAAATTTTGACTAATTAAAACAGCTTCAAGGATCTTTTCAAGAGAAAGCAGTAATCCGGGATAAATGATAACTAAATATAATATTCAGTATCTCTGAAGATAGATATCCTTATATTTTTCCAGAGTATGAGGTATTTAAAGTGCTAAATATTCTCTTACTATTTGATTGGAAAATTATTGCAGAGTTTGCTGCTGTTGCTGCTTAGTCATGTCACTTGTGTCCGACTCTATGTGAACCTATGGACTGTAGCCTGTGAGGCTCCTCTGTCCATGGAATTCTTTAGGCAAGAGTACTAGAGTGGGTTGCCATGTCCTTCTTCAGGGAATCTTCCTGACCCAGGGATCAAACCTGAATCTCCTGCATTGTAGGCAGATTCTTTACTGCTGAGCCACTAGTATCTCACTGTGGAGTTTATCTACCTCCAATCGTCTTTCCTACAGAGTTCCCTGACTTAGAATAATCACCGAACCACTAATGTGATAACTAAGGCTTCTGAAAAGTCATAGATTAAATGGAATCAAAGTTTTAGGGCTAGAAACAGGGGTTCATGAGTTCCACTTTCTCATCAACATAATGTCTTTGGCACACAATGATTGTACTACCACTTGAAAACCTATAGAGATGACTTACAAATGCTGATGGTAAACTTTTTATGATGTACATCTTCCTCTTTCTTCTTGTCTTTTCTTCCCTCCTTCCTTCCCATTTTTCTTCCCTCCTTCCTTCAATAAGTTATTATAGAAATTGTACCCTGAGTATAGCAGGCTACAGTCCACAGGGTCAGAGTCGGACATGACTTAATGACTGAGGATGCACACACCCTCACTTTAAGCCTCAGGAGCCTGTGGCCATAAGTTTCATGACTAAAAGCACCATTGCATGTTCTGTGTTAAAAAAAACAACACCACCACCCTGCTTCTTCATGATCATTTTTTAAATAAATAGAGCTTTTTGTCTCTGCTTCTAGGAGTGGTACAGATCAGTCATTCTGAGAGTTAGGAGGATCAGTCCTCTTTGCTCTCCACTCCTCCAAAATTATCATTTAGGTTCAAACCTTTTGAGTCCACTTGCTTTATAAACTGTATTGATTTTAAAAAGCCTCATCTAAATATTTGAGAAAGTTTCCCATATAAAATAGGATTGAAAGACAATAATACTTAACCCTCTTTCTCTTACATTCTCATTTTCTAGAAAAAACATCTCTCGGATGTTTCATTTTTATATGGTGGGTAGAAAGAAGCTATATGGCATGAACACATTTTTAAAATAAATTCATCAAATTGTGAAATTATTTGTTCTAGTTCTGTGAAAAATACTGTTGGTAGCTTGATAGGGATTGCATTGAATCTAGAGATTGCTTTGGGTAGTATAGTCATTTTCACAATATTGATTCTTCCAATCCATGAACACAGTATATTTTTCCATCTATTTGTGTCCTCTTTGATTTCTTTCATCAATGTTTTATAGTTTTCTATATATAGGTCTTTTGTTTCTTTAGGTAGATATACTCCTAAGTATTTTATTTTTTTGTTGCTGCAATGGTGAAAGGTATTGTTTCCTTAATTTCTCTTCCTGTTTTCTCATTGTTAGTGTATAGGAATGGAAGGGATTTCTGTGTGTTAATTTTATATCCTGCAACTTTACTATATTCATTGATTAGTTCTATTAATTTTCTGGTAGATTCTTTAGGGTTTTCATGTAGAGGATCATGTCATCTGCAAACAGTGAGAGTTTTAATTCTTCTTTTCCTATCTGGATTCCTTTTATTTCTTTTTCTGCTCTGACTGCTGTGGCCAAAACTTAAAAAACTATGTTGAATAGTAGTGGTGAGAGTGGGCATCCTTGTCTTGTTCCTGACTTTAGGGGAAATGCTTTCAATTTTTCACCATTGAGGATAATGTTTGCTGTGGGTTTGTCATATATAGCTTTTATTATGTTGAGGCATGTTCCTTCTATTTCTGCTTTCTGGAGAGTTTTTATCATAAATGGATGTTGAATTTTGTCAAAGGCTTTTTATGCATCTATTGAGATAATCATATGGTTTTTATCTTTCAATTTGTTAATGTGGTGTATTACATTGATTTGCGGATATTAAAGATTCCTTGGATTCCTGGGATAAAGCCCACTTGGTCATGATGTATGATCTTTTTAATATGTTGTTGGATTCTGTTTGCTAGAACTAGAACAAATAATTTCACAATTTGTATGGAAATACAACAAACCTTGAATAGTCAAAGCAATCTTGAGAAAGAAGAAAGGAACTAGAGGAATCAACCTGCCTGACTTCAGGCTCTACTACAAAGCCACAGTCATCAAGACAGTATGGTACTGGCACAAAGACAGAAATATAGATCAATGGAACAGAATAGAAAGCCCAGAGATAAATCCACATACCTATGGACACCTTATCTTTGACAAAGGAGGCAAGAATATACAATGGAAAAAAGACAACCTCTTTAGCAAGTGATGCTGGGAAAACTGGTCAACTACTTGTAAAAGAATGAAACTAGAACACTTTCAACACCATACACAAAAATAAGCTCAAAATGGATTCAAGATCTAAATGTAAGACCAGAAACTATAAAACGCCTAGAGGAGAACATAGGCAAAACACTCTCTGACATAAATCACAGCAGGATCCTCTATGACCCACCTCCCAGAATATTGGAAATAAAAGCAAAAATAAACAAATGGGACCTAATGAAACTTAAAAGCTTTTACACAACAAAGGAAACTATAAGCAAGGTGAAAAGACAGCCTTCAGAATGGGAGAAAATAATAGCAAACGAAGCAATAGACAAAGGATTAATCTCAAAAATACACAAGCAACTCCTGAAGCTCAATTCCAGAAAAATAAATGACCCAATCAAAAAATGGGCCAAAGAGCTAAACAGACATTTCTCCAAAGAAGACATACAGATGGCTATCAAACACATGAAAAGATGCTCAACATCACTCATTATCAGAGAAATGCAAATCAAAACCACAATGAGGTACCATTACACGCCAGTCAGAATGGATGCTTTCCAAAAGTCTACAAGCAATAAGTGCTGGAGAGGGTGTGGAGAAAACGGAACCCTCTTACACTGTTGGTGGGAATGCAAACTAGTACAGCCACTATGGAGAACAGTGTGGAGATTTCTTTAAAAACTGGAAGTAGAACTGCCATATGACCCAGCAATCCCACTCCTGGGCATACACACTGAAGAAACCAGATCTGAAAGAGACATGTGCACCCCAATGTTCATCGGAGCACTGCTTATAATAGCCAGGACATGGAAGAAACCTAGATGCCCATCAGCAGATGAATGGATAAGACAGCTGTGGTACATACACACAATGCAATATTACTCAGCCATTAAAAAGAATACATTTGAATCAGTTCTAATGAGATGGATGGAAACTGGAGCCCATTATACAGAGTGAAGTAAGCCGGAAAGATAAACACCAATACAGTATGCTAACGCATATATATGGAATTTAGAAAGATGGTAACAATAACCCTATATGCAAAACAGAAAAAGAGACACAGAAGTACAGAACAGACTTTTGGACTCTAAGGGAGAAGGTGAGGGTGGGATGATCTGAGAGAATAGCATTGAAACATGTATGTTATCAAGTGTGAAACAGCTCACCAGTCCAGGTTGGATGCATGAGACAAGTGGTCAGGGCTGGTGCACTGGGATGACCCAGAGGGATGGATGGGGAAGGAGGTGGGATGGGGGTTCAGAATGGGGAACACATGTAAATCCATGACTGATTCTTGTCAATGTTTGTCAAAAACCACTACAATATTGTAAAGTAATTAACCTCCAACCAATAAAAAATAAAGGAAAAAAAATTCATCATTCAATAGAATCCAAGAGTTCTGTATTCTTAATAGAAACTACAGAACCTTTACAAGGTATCCTTGGCTATGCTAATACCATTGATACTTTTGTATGCCAGCAAGCCTCATTTCATATTATAATGATCTGTGTTTGCACATTTGCATATAATGGTTTTTCAAGGCCATGCTGACAGCCCTATCCTAACCAATAATAATGGCATGGTTTGAGTTTCTATAGTAAATTAAGGCTAAGCAAACTTAACATAAAAGTTATTTCTATTGAAATCCAACCAACTGGAAAGAAATAGGAGACCATGATACACAGAGGAAAGAAATGATCCATTCTTAATTGAAGATTCCTTTTCATATCTAATTTTGTTTTATTTAGAGAAAAGACATTCTTCTTGGTTAAGAAGATTTCTTCACATGATCAGTCATTGTTTCTCTTTTGAAAATTAAAAGAAAAGCATGTATGCATTTTAATCAGAAGACTTTCTGTACAATGCTCACTGCTTTTAATTGGAAGAAAAACTTCAGGGCCAGTGAGAGTCAAAACGTGCTTTCCTCTTGGATACCAGTTACCAACTCAAAAAAAAAAAAAAATAGAATCTGAATAACATGACTTTAGGTATGCCTTGACCATGTGTTGTAGTAGGGGGAATTGTCTATAACAAGAAGTTACTTACCTTGTGAACATACTGTGTCAACCACAGCCACTCATAGTATCTCACCTACAAGGAACCTACAGAATCTCTAGGGGGTGATAATCTTTCCTACAGATCTCCAAAGCAACAAGAAAATCCAACAGTAATCTTTCTTTTGCTATATTTGCCTTGTCGAAATTAGCTTTCTGTTTAAATGACTCATTGGATTGATGTACAAGGACAGTTGCAAATTTACTTACTATATTCTCTTCATGGTATGTAATCAACACTGCAACATCTTAATCAAAGAAAAGTTTCACAATTGCAATTTAAATGTAGGAGGCAACCATGCATTTGGCAGTCATTTTCCACCCTCGCATAGACAGAATTTAAATATGTCACATAATTCCTCACACAAATACTGCTTTGCAGGTGGTGCCTTTATTGCCATGCTTGTTGGATTAAGGTCTCTGATCAGGGAGTCCATGTGATTGTGTCATCTTATAGCTGTAGTTATAACTCAGAGCTGAGTTAGTAAAGCATTTGAAAGAGAGAGTGGTCTCCTATCAGCTCAGTTGTAGGATGTGTGGAGGCTCAGATCCCCTCATCCTAGAACTATACACAAACCTTCTGCATACTTTTCCATAAATGAAGACATGGTAGGGCCAGAGGAGTACTGGGAAGTCTCTCAAGTTTTAATGCTCTTCTTTGCTCCCTTCTCTCCAAAAAACATAGTAGAATACCTCTGCCTTTCCACCATTTACCTTTAGGTATCCCATTTTTATAAATCCCTAATCTGAGCAAAAATAACTTTTATTGACTGAATGTTTATGTTGGCTCTCTCTTAAAAAAAATTCATATGTTGAAACAATCTCCAATGTAACAGTATTTGGAAATGGGGCTTTGGGGAGGGGGTGCTTAGGTCGTGTGGACAGAACCCTCATGAATGGGATTAGTACCTTTATATGAGGTCCCAGCAAGCTCCCTTGCCCCTTCTGCCATGTGAGGACACAAGGAAATGATGGTCATTTATGACCAGGAAGGAGCCTTCATCAGACACCGCATCTGTTAGTGCCTTGATTTTGGACTTCTTAGCCTCCAGAACTATGAGAAATGCATTTTTCTTATTTATAGGCCACCCAGTTTATTGTATTTTTATTATATCAGTCAAAACAGGTGAAGTCATTACTCATTCCATTAGTTATATATTGAGGATTATTTCATTCAAAGTCAGGAAGGTTCCAATCCCTGCACATATTTCACCTCTCTTACTGGTATTTAAGTGTGAAGCAAGGGTTCAGTTTTGTTCATCTTTGTATTTTTTCACAACTCAATACATTTCTGCTGCTGTAGAGCCATCCCACAATGCTTATCATGTACTGCACTGGACAACTGCTGAGTGAATGCATGTGGAAGGAGCACACCTCCAGTTAGAGCATTTTAATATGCTGTCATATAGTACCTTCCCAAGTGGCACTAGTGGTAAAGAATCTGCCTTCAATGAAGGAGACCCAGGTTCGATCCCTGGGTTGGGAAGATTCCCTGGAGAAGGGCCCACTGCCGTATTCTTGCCTGGAGAATCCATGGACAGAGGAACCTGGCGGTCTGTAGTCCATGAGTCAAACACAACTGAGCAACTAACACTTTCACTTTCATATAGTCCCTTAATGTGAGGCAGGGAGAGGATTATAATAATTATTCAGACTGAATTCTGGAACAGAGAAAACACCTTGCCGTGCTGGGGCGAGAACTCTGTCAAGTAATCCCTGGTTGTTTGAAGGTCAAGAGTCAGGACCTTTTTCTCCTAAGGTTTGAAAGTTGGATGGTGCTGCTGATGTAGATAATGACTTAATTTCACATAATATCAGGGAAGAGGCCATGGTTGAAAATAAACCTGGGAAAACTGATCAATGAAGGGAGAATAAAATAAAAAACTGATTTGATTACTTTAAATAATACTAACTCTGATCACTTACATGATGTCATTTATGCCTAAATGACAAGTCACCCAGTAGACATTATGTATATCATAAATATTTGCCAGAATAATTTTGTTTGATTAAAACAGTGAAATCACTCATATGATTTCATATTTTGGGGATGATTTGGCATAGAGGTCTGGCATCTGAACCATGAAAGAATATAAATATTTGAACTGTTTATGACATTGGGGATAGAGTAGGAACCGAGCAGATTCAATTTCTTGCTTGTCTGGGACTTACAACTAATACTATTGATAGCTCTTCTCCTTGAAAAAAAAAAGCTTTTTGTCTATAATATCACATGAGCTTTATTAGGGGTACTGATCAAATTCTGGTGGAAAATGGATTTGGTATTAGGTTAACCAGTGTCCGGGCCAGTTAGCTTCTCTTGGTTCTATAACAAGCTTAAGCATGAATATTAGTAAGATCCTTCAGAACGTGTTTTACTGGCCAAGAGTAAAACCAGGTTATATAAACCTATGTAAGTCTACCAGATAGTAAAAATCAATCACAAGGCAAAGCACATGCATAATGAATATAAACTAACAGTAAAATCCTCCTGTCTACCAAGAACCAGCTGTGGGCCCCAAATGAAGGCCAGTACCATAACATGAAAGAGGAAATTTGATATGTTGTATATCAATGCTTGTTTTCACATCTGTTATGGGCAAAAACAATCTATGTCTAATAACATATGCTCAAATTATTTTTTACTGTTTTTGACAGTATCCTATTCAATTTTTCAAAATGGCCTTTCTGTATTAGAGATGAAAAATCTTCCCAGAATCAGCAGTAAGAATGCATGGAACTGAATTCCATTTCTATGCATATCTGGTCCAGTAAAAATATCTCCTCTTGCCACATGGCTATAGCTGTTTATTTCTCTGACACGACAAACTTCCAGAACACAGAATGCTTTCCCCTCTGTGAAAGCATTGAAGAGGCATTTCTCTGCCTTTTTGTCAAAAAGTTTTCTTGGGATGTGAGTTTGCTGTATTTGCATGTGTGGCCCAGAGGCCTCGTACAGTCTCAGCTGGATAGGTCCCTTGGAAAGGGAAATAGCTAACATATCACATTTTATGATGAGGCTGCCAGATTGTTACTCCTCCGTATACACCTCCTAGTTGTTCTGCACGGGGGACTCCCTAGGGTGAATGGGAGAGATATATGAGGTGCTGAGGGGAATAATAATTTTGCACAAGGTAAATGATAAAGGAAAAGTGGAAAACATTCTTGCTTAGCCACAGGATAAGTCATATTAATTAGCCAGTGTGCCACACAACTCCACAAGTAGAAGTAAAATTTATGAAAAGAGAATCATAAAATGGATACAGCTTATAGATAAATATCACTTGAATGCTACACTTCACAGCTTTTCTCACATTGTATCAAATTACTTCATTATTCATGACCTTATTAAAATACATCATAGATACCCTTGGATATGAATTCTAAATACTTAATCTCAGCCCTGTGTATTTAAAAATGTAAGGAAAGCTCCATTTCTACCATGTCAGATTTAGACATTCACTTTACAGTGACAAATGATGAAAGGAAATAGTTTTCTATGGTTCATTTGGTTAAATATCTATGAGTCAAGTCTAGTCCACAGTAATGTAAAGATGCAGTGATGTGCATAATCTAAAAAGCACGAATGCTCTTTGGCCTCTAGAATATAACAGTAAGTATTTTCCTCATGTTCACCTTCTGAATTTTGTTTGGCTTAGGATATTAATAAAAATTGTATTTATAACATGGGACAAAAACTGGTCATGAAATGTCTCCCAGCATTGGTCAAATTTCAGACCAAGAGGGGGAACTGAGAAATGCAATATTTCTTGCAATAGCAGTAAACAAAGGATGTCACAGTTATCAGCCAACTACAGCCGCCTCCGGCCATCAGGTAAGTTGGTGAACTCTGAGGGAACTCAGGATGTGAAAATACAGGATACTGGCCCCAGATAGCTAAGGTGAATATCAAAGGAATGATTTCAGTGAGCCCAGACTCTTGAATCTTCCCATACAGTGAAAAATGCTAAATACTTTAGCTTGAGATATCTACTTTTCTTTTATTAACAGTAATCTTTTGTTCTTACTACCTTTCCTTTGTTAGAAAACTCCTGTATGTCCTAGTTCCACCCCCCCTTGCCTCCTTGGAGCAATTTTCTCAGGATTATTCGAGATGCTGTTTCCCAGTCTTGAAGTTCTCAGTATGTCTGTGGA
Source organism: Muntiacus reevesi (assembly GCF_963930625.1). NCBI lineage: Eukaryota > Metazoa > Chordata > Mammalia > Artiodactyla > Cervidae > Muntiacus > Muntiacus reevesi. The sequence continues at coordinate 80,630,220 of NC_089254.1, read as the reverse complement.
ATTTGAAAATATTCATAGCCTAAAAAGTGAGAGTTATGTTTAATTTGGCAGGAATTTTTAGGACTTTGAGCCCAGGAGGCAGGATCTTAAGTAACCCTGAAAGAACTGTTCCAAGGACATGAAGGGGGGCAGCCAGGTTGTACATAAATTTTACAATAAGGGGCAGGGAGTCTGAAAGTCGAAGGATTATTATGAGTTAAAGGAAAACCAGATAGCTCAAGTTAAGGAATCTAGTGCTTTTCTATGTATGGGAAGATGCAAGAGTCTGGGCTCACTGAAATCATTCCTTTGATATGTACCTCGGCTATCTGGGGCCATTATACTGGTTCACATCCTGAGCTTCTCAGGGAGTCACTGTAGGGAGTGACTGCAGTCTGATGGTTGCTAGATGGCAGGTATTCTTTACTTCCTGAGTTTGCTCAGGGCTCACCAGCTCACCGTCGGTGGTGGCTGCAATCCTTGGTGACTGTGACATCCTTTGTTTACTGATATGGCAGTATCACACTTTGTTTACTGATACTCCACTTCTTTGCCTGCAGAATAAAACATAACTTTCAATTTAAAAAAAAATGTATGTATAAATATATCCCAACTGATGACCAGAAAAGCCAGATCAGTCATGAAAAGAAATACATGCTAGTATAGAACATTTAGTATTAAATACATGTTATAGATGATCTGTAACTGAATAAAGTAGAGTTGATGCAATATTAAATTCCTTCCATTTTATTAAAATACTTCTGTAAAATTAAGAATGAAATGTAATTTTAAACAGCTAAAACCCGAGAAGAGTTTGTGATTTGAATGTGTGCCATCAAGGCAACAGCCTTTCCTTTTTCAGCTTTGTTTTATATAATTAGATTGATTAGACTAGATATATAGACATAGAGATAGAAAATTGCAATTATAATTTTAGGCACATATTAATTTTTGTGTTTTAGACTTTTTCTAACTAGAATACAGATAACTATTCACAACAAAGAGGCAAATTTTTTCTCTCCTTTTCCATTCTTCCAATCTTACACTAATTTTGTTTTTCAGTATTGTGGTAAAAAAATAACATAAGTTTTATCATCTTAATAATCTTCAAGTACATGGTTCAATAATGTTTCTTTAACAAATGTCAGTGAGCAAGCTAGTAGGTCATGAACGATTAGAATCTAGTGTTTAACTGACTTTATGTACTTTTTCTCGAAAAACTTGAGCACAAGAGTTTACTGAAAACTCAATGCTCCTTTAAGAAATGTGTTTTTTTCTATTAACATATTCCCCTTCAAATGTTGTCCATAAATAATTTTATCAACAGAGTAGAGTTATAGTTCTTTAAGATGTGCCTATATCAGCATTGTTTCTCCTATGTGATGAAAGCAGTAATCACCACAGTATAATAATTATCTTTTTTTTCCCAAGGAGTAATTAGGAATGCAACCCTGAATAAGTAATGATGTGTAAATTACTGCTGGTTTCCCAAGGATCCACTAGCTTACACATTCTTCTTTTCAGAAGTATTTTCCCTTTGATTATTATGCCTCATTTATACTATCAAATATAGGATTCATTCCTTTTTTTATAGCTGATGCTGCTGGTTGTGAAGTAAAGTAATTGAAGTTTATTGACTTCCTGGGGGAGAAAGTAAGCCAGAGAATTTTAAAAATATTCTTCCACTAGAAAAAAGTTCAAGCTTTCTTCTACATAAATATAGCAATGAATTAACATGTTTAACTCTTATGAATTTACAGAAAAAGTTACCTCCATGATAATTTTTATAAATTTGGTTGGGAAGACATTCTGTGTTTTATGTATTTCTTTTGTTAACTTATTTAATGTTTTTTGAATAGGTAATATATACACGTCATGTCCAAAGAGAGCAAAAGTATATATAATGATACATGCATATTCCAGTTTTCTCTCCTTCTCCTGTAACCATTGTGACTATTTTTTGTCTATCATTTTAGGAATAGTTATTAATATACAAGAATCTACAAATGTAATGTGTTTATCTGGAGTGATATTCAAAGCTATATCTATAAACATAGTTATATCTCTCTGCATTAATTATTTTACACTATATACACTATTGTGCACTTTGCATTTTGCTTGACACTGTATCAGTACATACTGTGCCATCTGATTCTTTTTAACCATTGCATAGTATTACATTCTATGTAACTGTTCGAATGTACATTTATATAATACTAAAATTTATCTAATAATTAAAAAACTCAGTTCACTACCAGTTGAACATTTATGTGATTTCATATTTTTTGCTGTTAAAACCACTGTAACAAATATCTTTATACATATGTTACTTCACTGATGGCAAATATGTCTGTATAATACACTTTTAGAGTTAGTATTGTTGAACCAAATATTCTGTGAATTTAAATTATGATTGATATTTCCAAGTCACTCTGCATATAAACTGTACCATCTAACATGCCAAACAGCAATGGATACAGTATCTATTATTCTTCACATTCATAGGGTATTCTATGTTGAAAGTACTATATCTCTAGTCAACATCTTCTTAATTAAATATGAGTATATTTTTCATTTTGTTAAAATTTTTTTTTCTCATTGGAAGTAGCAAATAACTACATTCTATAGTCATCCTAGGATTTGAAGAAAGAATCAAGCACAACTCGCTATTAAAACTGGCTATAGAACCATGTGAGAGATTTCAATCACCCCTGCCTCTTCTGCAACAAAACAATACAACTTAATGGAAAAGGGCATTAAAGTAATTGCTGATCAGAAACATTTCTGAGCACAAACCATATATGAAGTATATATCTCTAAAGTACAGAGAACTTGGAAAAGCTCTGAATACCTTTAAGGCATTGTTTAAAGCTGGGTAGACAGAATACACACAAAAACACTCCTTTTTCAAGTCTCTCGCTTGTTAACTTTCCCCAAGGAAAGTTAATGATTCTCTCTTCCCACGGACAATTCCCATGTGCCCTCTTTATATTGTGCCCCTTCTCACTGAGTGCCCTTCTCATTGTGTTTATCTACTGACCTCTCAGCAACTTTGCTGAGCTATGAGACCGTCATGTCAGGAACTCAAGACTTTGTGTATTCTCAGTAGTTAGCATAACACTTGCTACATAGTAATGTGTTAACCATTGCTTGTATTGGGTTGGGCAAAAAGTTCATTTGGGTTCTTCCATAAGATCTCCCAGAAAAATCCAAATGAACCTTTTGACCAATCGAGTATTATGAATTAATATATGCTGAGCAACATCTCCTTTCATCCTCACAATAAATACATGATGTAAATAATATTATCATTTTAGATAAACTAATTGACATCTTTAAGAGAAAACTCATTCTAGGTCACATGGCTAGTTAGTTGTAAAGGCAGAGTTCATGTCTTAAGACGTTCAGACACCAAATCCAAGCTTTGGATGAAAGACAAGATACTGCTTCAAGGGAACAAATGAACTAAGGAGGACATCTCTCAGGCCCTATTGAGATCACCAAGTGGCCCTTTATCCAGGTTCTGCAGAATTGCTGAGATTTGATCTCAAATCTTTCCCTTATTGAGTTTTGACTATTACACTGTCCCTGGTGGTTCTTCTCCATGAACAATGATTGTATAGAGAGTAAGTTTCTCCAATCATCTCTGTTCTTGCTGTCACCAAAAATACATCTTTATACACTAAAGTTTTCCTGTTAATCAGTAGGAGAAAGAAGAAGAGGTAAAAATTATAACAAGATGAGGAAATTTAAAACATTCTGGCAAACTGCAAAGTTGTTTTTCTTTTGTGGTATGGTATCTTAGTCTTTTCCTCTCTCCAACTCAAGTTATGCCTAGTTTCCTCTTTTAGCGGAAAGAACTGAAATCAGTGTTGAGATGGGAATGGTTTTGAAGTGGTGAGCCTTCCAAACACCAACCTTAAGAGTTAGCTTATGGAACCACATGCGCTTCCCTTTGGCTCAGCTGGTAAAGAATCTGCCTGCAATGTGGGAGACCTGGGTTCGATCCCTGGGTTGGGAAGATTCCCTGGAGAAGGAAACAGCAACCCACTCCAGTATTCTCATCTGGAGAATTCCATGGACTGTATGATCCATGGGGTCACAAAGAGTTAGACATGACTGGGCGACTTTCACTTCACTTCATGGAACCACATAGAGATAGTACATCTCCATTTATTCCAAATGTGATTCAATTAAGATCATTTCCTAAAAGGTCTTCTTAGTTCTCAAGTTCCATTCTCTTGGACTACATGAGGGAATCTGGACTTCTGATTAGTTATCTCTACTACCACAGTCTCTGAATTATAAGCTAACAATGGGTTTTCTCCCCAAAGATTTTTGGTTCTGTTTTTGTAATCACTGAGAAATATAGACAGCTAAAGTCAAGAGGCATGAGGGCATCTGGAACTGAACATTCTTTCTACCCTTTTAGTTCTTTCTTTTTCCTGCTCTGATCCATTTCTCATATATTACATTATTTGTGATAGGAGGGCTTTGGATAATTTGGGAGGTAATGAAATAATGTATCTTACAGTAAAACTAACAGATTTTCAACAACTTTGAAAACTGAATTGAACTATATGCTGCACCAGAAATCAGCAGATTCATTAGAAGACTGATAAAATCAGAGATGTGTAAGGTGTTCATGGGGACCAAATGTTTTCCTTTTGTAAAGACTAAAAAATGATATTAATGTTAAGGTGGAAGAAAAGGTGTCTTGAATAATTGATTTGTCTTAAAATGATTTATGACATCAAACTTAAAATTTAGGAAAAGGAACCAAGATACCAAAGAGAAGGAGAATGATGTAGACTTATCATTAATTCAGCATGAACCTTTTGAATTCCCACAATGTGCCCAGCAGTTTGGTGGAGATACAGCACTAAATAAATCTTAAAAGAATTCCTACCTTCTTGGGGCTCATCTTCTGCTGGATGGAAGAGGCTCTAAGCTAGGAATTAAGTGAAATGGATTCTAATCCTAACTTCAAAACAGACTTCCTATATTAATTTCAGTTCAGTTCAGTTCAGTCACTCAGTCATGTCTGACTCTTTGCAACCCTATGGACTGCAGCACACCAGGCCTCGCTGTCCATCACTAACTCCCAGGGTTTACTCAAACTCATGTCCATTGAGTCGGTGATGCCATCCAATCATCTCATCCTCTGTCGTCCCCTTCTCCACCTGCCTTCAATCTTTCCCAGCATCAGGGTCTTTTCAGATGAGTCAGTTCTTTGCATCAGGTGGCCAAAACATTGAAGTTTCAGCTTCAACATCAGTCCTTCCAATGAATATTCAGGACTGATTTCCTTTAAGATGAACTGGTTGGATCTCCTTGCAGTCCAAGGGATCAAGAGTCTTCTCTAACACCACATTTCAAATCAATTCATCTATGTCTAACCTCATTTTCAAACTGAGATTTTCCCTACTTGTCTTAAATAGTGTTATAAAAATTGTGAATGTAGAAGCACTATATAAAGCCTATCAAGCTATACTAAAATAACAAAATGATATTCATTTTGTATTATTCATTATAGGTCTGTAAGTCACAGTTCAATGAGATTTTTGAATTAACTGTTAATTCTGAATTCTTATCTATACTAATAAACCATGATAACACAATTAGTTCACAGTCTCCAGCTGTGTGACCATCAATATAACCAAAAGGCCAACTCCAGTATGAAGTATACTGGTATTCCCCTTTGCCTCATAAGAGTATGACACGGTTAGGCAAACTAGACAAGACTATCACAGAAGAAGTGCTGAATACTCTCTATAGACTAGGAAAGTTTTAAAAATATTTATGACCCCCTCCCCTAAATTCTGGTGGTTTTCATTACTCTTTTAAAAGTTCACACTCCACATATGAAACCTTAAGTCAAGTGGAATTTTGATGATCCATTTTTCTTTATTTTTATGAACACAAATATGAGACAATTCAATCTAAGTGCAATGTTGATTAATTTCCTTTATTTCTCAATGAAATACCTTTGCCTTTCTGAGAAAAGATAGTTTATTCAGTCTCTCTCTTCTTCCCTGGCCCTCTCTGTTTTTCTCCAACTATTTACATGAAGTAAACATTCTTGGAATATCCTATTGTTTAATCCATTGAACATTATGCCTTACTTATCTTAGAAGATTGTTTTCTTCTCTGTAATGAATTCCAATTTTTTACTGTCTCCATATTACAAAAAAAAGAATAATAGGATTAAAAAAATCTTATCAGTGCTAATGCGTGAGTAATGGTGCATTACTATGCACCATTATATAGAACTATATAAAAAAATCACAAGACTATGTATCTTGATTACAACAAAGAAAAGAAGTCTAATTTTGAGTTCTACTCAATTATTCTATGTCTAATTAGTTACATGTCTTCAGGGAGTATCCCTTTAACAACTGTAGCTCACTTTCCTCAACATTTAAATGAGGGGTTCAGATAAGTCTATCTTTAAGACCTTTTCTTCCAGTGTCAACAGATCTATGAGACTTCTTGTTTTTATGAGTTGCATTTCAATTTTCTAAGCAAAACTTCATTAATGTGATTATTAATATTTAATTACATGAATATCATCTCCAGGAAGAATTTGCTTTTAAGAAATTAAAATACAATTTACAATAACTTTGTAGTATTACTAAGAGATGAAAGTCAAGTGATAAAAAACACAGTAGCCATAAACAGAAAATGCTATTCCAGTTGAAATACATAGGCAAGTTATGTCTTAGGGTTGTTGTAGTGAACTGTATACATAGCACATATGGAAATCTAATTCTTCAGGGCTTTTAGGCTTCTTAATCCTCATCAATTTTTGTTATTTTTGAAGTATGAGGAAGATACCAAATTTGTAATTTAAAAGCAACCCAAAGTCATAAATACATACTGGAGGCACAAGAGTTAACTCAGCAGCCTAGTTCCTTTCGTCTTATATCGAGCTATCCTTTGCATTTTTGCACTGGCTGAATTCCTCTCTGCTGTGTCTGCTCTTGTGTGCTGCTGGGCCTTCTCTGCTCCTTTCCAGATCCTTCTTCTTTCTCCCTCCATCCTTCAGTAACTGTGCTGTTGCTTTTTCACATCTTGTCTGTCTCCTCACTCCTCTATTTCCATGTCCTTCTAGTAAAATATATTCCTTAACTTTTCTCTTTCTTCCTTCTACTTTGACTCTGCATTTAGTTTTTGCTTCCATTTCCATGGTACTCCATAGTTTAGCACCCATTTCTCTTTATTATCTTTTTACTCCCCTTTCTGCTTTTTTTGTTTTTGATCTGCACTACACAAACTCTTCCCAATCTGTGATCATTACTGTGTGATTGTGTGTGTGTGTGTGTACACACATGCCCAGTTGCATCTGACTCCTTGCGACCTCATGGATATAGCCTGTGTGGCTCCTCTGTTCATGGACTTCTCCAAGCAAGAATACTGGAGAGGGTTGCCATTCCCTTCTCCAGGAGATCTCCAACTCAGGGATCAAACCTGCATCTCTGGCGTCTCCTGTATTGGCTGGTGGATTCTTTACCACTGTGCTACCTTGGAGTATCTTTACTTATTCATTATTTTAATTGTAAATATCTATTGAGCCTCTACTATGGGCCATCAGGATTTCTCTCTCTCTCCTTGGTGACAAAACATTAGATAAACAGACAGTAATTTAGGTGAGAAGAAAAAGATACTTTAATCATATTTTTTGTTAGAAGTATGAAATCATTCACCCACTTAGGCATTCAATAAAAAATAAAATGTAACTAATGGCTAGCTAGTTTATAAGCCATTGCTAATATGCCTGTACTTATACATGACTGCTTAAGCAAGGCAATATTTCTGTATGCATCTCTATGCAGTCGCTCAGTCGTGTCTGACTCTTTGTGACGCCATGGACTGTAGCCCACCAGGCTCCTCCATCTATGGAATTTTCTAAGAGTGCTGGAGGGGGTTGCCATTTCCTTCTCCAGGGGATCTTCCCCATCAAGCGATCAAACCCGGGTCTCCCACATTGCGGGCAGACACTTTACCGTCTGAGCCACCAAGGAATCCCATATTCATCTCTATACATACAACAAAAGAACCATAGCCATGTTCATGATCATACCTAAGTCTATATGTAGCATACGTATGTGAATAAAAAGCTATATATTCTGGTCAATGTTTCCACTAAATTAATTAAAAGTTGGGACTAGTCTTCCTTGCTAGGTGAACATAAAAGTATAAAACCAGATGGTACATACACAAACACACACATATAGTCAGAACTGAATATTAAAACTAAAGGAAACTTACAACAAAGTTAATCTGACAAATATTTGATGAAGTATATCAATAGTATTATACTGAACAACAATTAGGATTTAATGGTAAACAATTTATGTAAATGAAAATAATTAATGGTTTTTCCCCCCAAACCCAAATGTTTCCACAAACTCTTGCTTTCTTAACTCAACTAGAAATAAAAAGAGCTTTATTTTCAATAACAAACATTTAATTAGATTTCTTTCCTAACAAATTATTAATGTGTTTGTAAAGGGAGTGGGAAAGGTGAGAGAAATTTTGATGTGTAGGACACACAGAAGAAAAACAGTTTTATCAGGAGTACAATAAAAATGATGCACATGGTCCATGGGTTGTTGAGGAATAGTAGTATAGGCAGGGACTGTCTATGGTGATAATATCCTACTTTCCTAAAAGCCATGGAAGTTATGATTTAAGTATTGAAAACTAAAGGTACTACCCTCACCTTTGTAGCTAGCCACAGAGAGCTCAGTTCAGTGGTAGTCACAGCAGTCAGGCAGCCTAGGGCTGATACACCAAAAGCAAACTCTAAGCCCTAAAGCTTGATATGATGTTTAGCTGAAGGCAAATTAAGATCACAAACCTTTGAATTCAGATATGTTCAATAAAATGGACACATCATTGTATAAGGGTAGAGCTAAAAATGGAAAACATATAACTTGTAGGGGAAGTCAAGTTCAAGACCTGGTAGTATAGAGATTATTACTTCAAATGTTTCAGATAAAAGCAATACTCTTGGTCTAATATTTTCAGTGAATACTTTATCATTTAGGCTGTCTCTTGAAACTCTGTATATCTGAGAAATGAATCTGAAAGTTTAATAAAAAAAATGGTTCTGTGAGCTGTCTTTCCATAAGATTGAACACACACGAGTAAATAAGATCAAGAGGGAAAGTTCAAAAATCACAGTGAGACTTATATTTTGATTTGCAAAAATATGCACTTTTTTACTGTTGTCTAAAGGAAAAAGGTTTGTAGTAATTCAGTTTTAAATTTTTTACTGAGATGAAAACAAAATTATTTAACTCTTTTCCCCAACCAGGAGAATATCTGTATCTTCCCTTGTATTTTGCTTTAAATAGCTTCTTTATTTAGAAACTGAGTTCGAGTTTCTTCCTTCCTCACCCCCCGCCGACCTCCACCACTCCACAAAAAGGAAGCTATGCAGCTATTCACAGAGTACTGGGGTGAAAAATGTCTGTTATTGTATGTTGGTATGGACAGAAGTCAGAACGGTTGATGAAAGATCTGACTTCATACAAAACAAATCTAAAGATGAGCAGAGACAGAAAAGCAATCACAATAATCAAAACTAAGAGTCAAATGTCTAATTTCAAATCACAATCAACAAAGTCACTAATAGAGAACTAATTTTTTAAAAGATGTCTTTGGCCATGATTGCATGTCACAGTAAACAAGTCTGAGCTCTTGGGAAATGGGAAAAGTAGGAACTAGGAAGGAGCTTCTTCCTTGGAGAAGGAAATGGAAACCCACTCCAGTATTCTTGCCTGGAGAATTCCCTGGAAAATGCAGCCTGGTGGGCTACAGTCCATGGGGTCACAAAGAGTTGGACGTGACTGAGCGACTATCACTCACTCACACTCAGGAGCTATCATGGTGGCAGGCAGGAACCAGGCAGGAGTCAGACCATCAAGAATGCCAGTGACATAGGGTGGTTGTTGTGGAGTGAATGATTTTTAAGTTTCTTCTCATCATTTGAAAAAAGTCACTTACTGGGCTCCTTTAAATAAGTCACATGTGGTTATAGGAAGACAATCTTGGGTCAGATTGTCATAGGGAAATGTCTGGATTGCAAAATAATTCCAGCAGATCTCAGTTCAATATCTTATTGTCACAGAAGTAATCTCATGGTCCAGATCTGCACAAAGATAATGAAGCCACATCCTGATGGTGGATGCTTACATGATGGGATCTATTTTCTTCTCACTAAATGTGAGGATTTCCAGTTCTTCCTAAAAGAGGAGGAAAATGGACCTTGCTAAGTGTCCCTTGAGTTTATGGCTTTATACAAATGAATGGAAAGTATCCAACTATGGGACACAAAATCATATATCAGCATGACCTTTTTCACGTGGCCAGCTGACAGGCAGACTTTTACAGCAATGGGGCCCAGGGCTAGAGTTCTGTTCAATCTCTTCATTTAGTTGTGAGGACTGGAACTACTTCTGAACTTATATTTGTTTTACTAAACCAATTTCCTGAGTCATTTAACAACATATCACAAGTGCCCTCCTGAATGCAGATCATTGCAGTAGGCACACAGAGAGATTCAAGGCAGATAATAGGACACATAGCTTACAGAGAATTAGAACAACTTCACAGGAAAAAAGCAAACTGTGGTTGCTGTTGTTTAGTCTCTAAGTCATGTTTGACTCTTTCGAGACCCCATAGACTATAGCCCACTAGGTTGCTCTGTCCATGGGATTTTCCCAGGCAAGAATATGGGAGTGGGTTGCCATTTCCTCCTCTAGGGGATCTTCCCCACACAGGGATTGAAACCACATCTCTTGCACTGGCAGGTGGGTTCTTTACTACTGAGCCACCAGAGAAGCCTAAAAATTCAAACTAGCAACATCTGGAGAAGGGAATGGCAATCCACTCCAGTATTCTTGCCTAGAGAATTCCATGGATAGAGAAGGCTGGCAGGCTAAATCCATGGGGTCACAGAGCCAGACATGACTGAGTGACTAACACAGACAAACACAGAAACACATAAACTAGAATAACTGTAAATCCATTCAACAAATATTCATTGTCTGTCATGGTCCAGATACTGTCAACTGTCAAAACAAATGTGACCAAAATAGATTCTGATCCTACTCTATATACTTAGGATCAAATCCCAGGTAGTAAACACAACCACTAACAGGCAAATTTGGCCTTGGAGTGCAGAATGAAGCAGGGCAAAGGCTAATAGAGTTTTTCCAAGAGAATGCACTGGTCATAGCAAACACCCTCTTCCAACAACACAAGAGAAGACTCTACACATGGACATTACCAGATGGCCAACACCAAAATCAGATTGATTACATTCTTTGCAGCCAAAGATGGAGAAGCTCTATACAGTCAGAAAAAACAAGACTGTTAGCTGACTGTGGCTCAGATCATGAACTCCTTATTGCTAAACTCAGACTTAAATTGAAGAAAGTGAGGAAAACCACTAGACCATTCAGATATGACCTAAATCAAATCCCTTACGATTATACAGTGGAAGTGAGAAATAGATTTAAGGGACTAGATCTCATAGACAGAGTGCCTGGTGAATTGAGGATGGAGGTTCGTGACATTGTACAGGAGACAGGGATCAAGACCATCCCCAAGAAAAAGAAATGCAAAAAAGCAAAATGGCTGTCTGAGGAGGCCTTACAAATATCTGAGAAAAGAAGAGAAGCAAACAGCAAAGGAGAAAAGGAAGGATATACCCATTTTAATGCAGAGTTCCAAACAACAGCAAGGAGAGACAAGAAAGCCTTCCTCAGCGATCAGTGCAAAGAAATAGAGGAAAACAACAGAATGGGAAAGACTAGAGATCTCTTTAAGAAATTAGAGATACCAAGGGAACATTTCATGCAAAGATGGACTCAACATAGGACAGAAATGGTATGGACCTAACAGAAACAGAAGATATTAAGAAGAGGTGGAAAGAATACACATAAGAACTGTACAAAAATGGTCTTCACAACCCAGCTAATCACGATGATGTGATCTCTCACCAGAGCCAGACATCCTAGAATGTGAAGTCAAGTGGGCCTTAGGAAGCATCACTATGAACAAAGCTAGTGAAGGTAATGGAATTCCAATTGAGCTATTTCAAATCCTGAAAGATGATGCTGTGAAAGTGCTGCACTCAATATGTCAGCAAATTTGGAAAACTCAGCAGTGGCCACAGGACTGGAAAGGTCAGTTTTCATTCCAATTCCAAGAATGGCAATCCCAAAGAATGTTCAAACTACTACACAATTGCACTCATCTCACACACTAGAAAAGTAATGCTCAAAATTCTCCAAGCCAGGCTTCAGTAATACATAAACTGTGAATTTCCAGATGGTCAAGCTGGTTTTAGAAAAGGCAGAGGAACCAGAGATCAAATTGCCAACATCGGCTGGATCATCAAAAAGCTAGAGAGTTCCAGAAAAAAACATCTATTTCTGCTTTATTGACTATGTCAAAGCCTTTGACTGTGTGGATCACAATAAACTGTGAAAAATTTTTCAAGAGATGGGAATACCAGACCACCTGACCTGCCTCCTGAGAAACCTGTATACAGGTCAGGAAGCAACATTAGAACTGGACATGGAACAACAGACTGGTTCCAAATATGGAAAGGAGTACGTCAAGGCTATATATTGTCACCCTGCTTATTTAACTTATATTCAGAGTACATCATGAGAAATACTGGGCTGGAGGAAGCACAAGCTGGAATCAAGATTGCCGGGAGAAATATCAATAACCTCAGGCATGCAGATGACACCACCTTATGGCAGAAAGTGAAGAACAACTAAAGAACTTCTTGATGAAAATGAAGGAGGAGAGCAAAAAAGTTGGCTTAGAGCTCAACACTGAGAAATCTAAGATCATGGCATCCGGTCCCATCACTCATGGCAAAAAGATGGGAAAACAATGGAAATAGTTACAGACTATATTTTCTTGGGCTCCAAAATCACTGCAGATGGTGACTGCAGCCATGAAATTAAAAGATGCTTACTCCTTGGAAGGAAAGTTATGACCAACCTAGACAGCATATTAAAAAGCAGAGACATTACTTTGCTAACAAAGTCTGTCTAGTCAAGGCTATGGTTTTTCCAGTGGTCATGTATGGATGTGAGGGTTGGACTATAAAGAAAGCTGAGTGCCAAAGAATTGATGGTTTTGAACTGTGGTGTTGGAGAAGACTCTTGAGAGTCCCTTGAACTGCAAGATCCAACCAGTCCATCCAAAGGAGATCAGTCTTGAGTTTTCATTTGAAGGACTGATGTTGAAGCTGAAACTCCAACACTTTGGCCTCTTGATGTGAAGAGCTGACTCATTTGAAAGGACCCTGATGCTGAGAAAGGTTGAAGGCAGGAGGAGAAGGAGATGACAGAAGATGAGATAGTTGGATGGCATCACCGACTCTTTCGACATGAGTTTGGGTAAACTCTGGGAGTTGGGATGGATAGGGAGGCCTGGTGTTCTGTGTTTCATGGGGTCGCAAGTCGGACATGACTGAGCTACTGAACTGACTGAAGGGGTTTATAAGAATTCTCAACGAAAGTTATTTGCAGTTTTGTGTGTATTAGGAGAGGGGCTATATATTAGCTACACAGATAATTTCTGTTGTTCTTACTCATAAGTAAAATTGCTATTAATTAACTCCAAAGATAGGACCTGGCTTCTAAGGCATGCATGTGCATGCTAAGTCATGTCAGTATGTCTGACTCTTTGCGACCCTATGGACTATAGCCCACCAGGCTTCTCTGTCCATGGGCTTCTCCAGGCAGATAGTAATGAGCATTTACCAGTAAACAAAACCTAAAGCCATCATGAAATTATGAAGTGGGTATTTGTGATGTGTATATCTCTATCTTTGTGGGAAAGACAAACATTTTCTGCCTACAAGGAACATTTAATTTAGTTGAGACAAAACTGGATGCTGTCATTTTGACAAGAAATAAAATCTTTGCTAATGATTTCTTTGCTTTGACATATATTACGTTAACATTATTTAGTACTATGGAAATGAAATACGGGCATTTCCTGGCACTTTGTTCTTTTTTAGGGGTTTGGAAATTGATTTTTAAATCATTTATCCTATCAGTTTCCTTTGAAAAGCTAACAGGTTTATCATTTACAGCATCTACCATTCTCAAATCCTCAAATTTTATTTGTTAATAGAGCCTGGCTGGAATCTCTGGGCCTCAGAAATGGAACTAAGTTCTGTATGTGACTAATATATTTTCCAGGAGAGCTAAAAACAGGAATCTCCCTGAAATGAATGGTTTTCCCGTATATAATAGTCATCTAACACTTACCATATTGTCTTTCTCAATATATAATATTCTGAAATTCCTGTCTTAGCCTTTAAATATTACTCTAAACTCTCAAACATCATAAATTGTGTCCCTAAGGAGATTTCATTCAGTTTCTTAAAAACTAGGATATGAGTTAGTTAACATTTAAATATGTCTCACTTTAGAAACATATATACTTTCACCAGTTAATTTTGAGATGATTTTGAGTGAGATAATATGAGGAAATAGCCTAGATTACTTATGTTTTTCCCAGTAATATGCCCTGAAAATAGCTAATAACATAATAACATAGAAAACTAACAGTATTATACTGGCATTGTATTATAAAATTGTTATTTTAAAGATTCCTTGAATTTATATCACTAAAAAATGAATATGCTATGTAAACTTTCTCTATTTTTGAGAATAGGTAGCAAATGTTTTTCTGTTTCACTCATGGCTAAGTTTTTTTTGGCCATGTTGTGCAGCTTGCAGGATCTTCATTTCCTGGCCACGGATTGAATCTGGGATCCAGCAGTGAAAGCACAGAGACCTAACCACTGGACAACCAGGAAATTCCTAAAAGTATTTAAAATTTTTCTATAAAGTATTTTGTACAATTATTTTGTAGTGTCCCATGTGCATAATATAAAATAGGAAGTATATTTGGCATCAGTTTTTTTTAAAAAAAATTTGTGATTTTTATTGTCAGTCTTCCAATTATGTTTGGTGTTAAAAAGGACTTTGGTTTCTCATTTGTTGAGAAGCCCAAACCCTGATGTAGTGTTCTATTTCCCTAATAGCCCTCATAGACATTTAAAATAAAACATTGTAGCTTTGTTGATTTTTGCTATGGTCTCTTTTGTTTCTTTTGCATTTATTTCTGCCCTAATTTTTAAGATTTCTTTCCTTCTACTAACCCTGGGGTTCTTCATTTCTTCCTTCTCTAGCTGCTTTAAGTGTAGAGCTAGGTTATTTGTTTGACTTTTTTCATGTTTTTTGAGGTAAGTCTGTAATGCTATGAACCTTCCCCTTAGCATTGCTTTTACAGTGTCCCATAGGTTTTGGGTTGTGTTTTCATTTGAAAAGATAAACAAAATTGACAAACCGATAGCAAGACTCATTAAGAAACAAAGGGAGAAGAACCATATCAACAAAATTAGAAATGAAAATGGAGAGATCACAACAGACAACACTGAAATACAAAGGATCATAAGAGATTACTAACAGCAACTCTATGCCAATAAAATGGACAACTTGGAAGAAATGGACAAATTCCTAGAAAAGTGTAACTTTCCAAAACTGAACCAGGAAGAAATAGAAGATCTTAACAGACCCATCATAAGCACAGAAATTGAAACTGTAATCAGAAACCTTCCAGCAAACAAAAGCCCAGGACCAGATGGCTTCACAGCAGAATTCTACCAAAAATTTACAGAAGAGCTAATACCTATCTACTCAAACTCTTCCAGAAAATTGCAATAGAAGGTAAACTTCCAAACTCATTCTATGAGGCCACCATCACCCTAATTCCAAAATCAGACAAAGATGCCACAATAAATGAAAACTACAGGCCAATATCACTGATGAACATAGATGCAAAAATCCTTAACAGAATTCTAGCAAACAGAATCCAACAACATATTAAAAAGATCATACATCATGACCAAGTGGGCTTTATCCCAGGAATCCAAGGATTCTTTGATACAAATCAATCAATGTAATACACCACATTAACAAATTGAAAGATAAAAACCATATGATTATCTCAATAGATGCAGAAAAAGCCTTTGACAAAATTCAACATCTATTTATGATAAAAACCCTCTAGAAAGCAGGAATAGAAGGAACATATCTCAACATAATAAAAGCTATATATGACAAACCCATAGAAAACATTACCCTCAATGGTGAAAAATTGAAAGCATTTCCCCTAAAGTCAGGAACAAGACAAGGATGCCCACTCTCACCACTACTATTCAACATAGCTTTGGAAGTGTTGGCCACAGCAGTCAGAGCAGAAAAAGAGATAAAAGGAATCCAGATAGGAAAAGAAGAAGTGAAACTCTCACTGTTTGCAGATGACATGATCCTCTACATAGAAAACTCTAAATACTCTACCAGAAAATTAATAGAGCTAATCAATGAATATAGTAAAGTTGCAGGATATAAAATTAACACACAGAAATCCATGGCATTCCTATCCACTAACAATGAGAAAACAGAAAGAGAAATTAAGGAAACAATATCATTCACCATTGCAACAAAAAGAATAAAATACTTAGGAGTGTATCTACCTAAAGAAACAAGACCTATACATAGACAACTATAAAACATTGATGAAAGAAATCAAAGAGGACACAAATAGATGGAGAAATATACCGTGTTTATGGATTGGAAGAATCAATTTGTGAAAATGAGCATACTACCCAAAGCAATGTATAGATTCAATGCAATCCCTATCAAGCTACCAACAGTATTCTTCACAGAACTAGAACAAATAATTTCACAATTTGTATGGAAATACAAAAAAACTTCGAATAGCCAAAGTAATCTTGAGAAAGAAGAAAGGAACTGGAGGAATCAACCTGCCTGACTTCAGACTATACCACAAAGCTACAGTCATCAAAACAGTATGCTACTGGCACAAAGACAGAAATATAGATCAATGGAACAGAACAGAAAGCCCAGAGATAAATCCACGTACCTACAGACACCTTATCTTCTACAAGGGAGACAAGAATATACAATGGAAAAAAGACAACCTCTTTAACAAGTGGTGCTGGGAAAATTGGTCAACCACTTGTAAAAGAATGAAACTAGAACACTTTCAACACCATATACAAAAATAAACTCAAAATGGATTAAAGATCTAAATGTAAGACCAGAAACTATAAAATGCCTAGAGGAGAACATAGGCAAAACACTCTCTGACATAAATCACAGCAGGGTCTTCTATGACCCACCTCCCAGAATATTGTAAATAAAAGCAAAAATAAACAAATGGGACCTAATGAAACTTAAAAGCTTTTGCACAACAAAGGAAACTATAAGCAAGGTGAAAAGACAGCCTTCAGAATGGGAGAAAATAATAGCAAACGAAGCAACAGACAAAGGATTAATCTCAAAAATATACAAGCAACTCCTGCAGCTCAATTCCAGAAAAATAAATGACCCAATCAAAAATGGGCCAAAGAACTAAACAGATATTTCTCCAAAGAAGACATACAGATGGCTATCAAACACATGAAAAGATGCTCAACATCACTCATTATCAGAGAAATGCAAATCAAAACCACAATGAGGTACCATTACACGCCAGTCAGAATGGATGCTTTCCAAAAGTCTACAAGCAATAAGTGCTGGAGAGGGTGTGGAGAAAAGGGAACCCTCTTACACTCTGGTGGGAATGCAAACTAGTACAGCCACTATGGAGAACAGTGTGGAGATTTCTTTAAAAACTGGAAATAGAACTACCATATGACCCAGCAATCCCACTACTGGGCATACACACTGAGGAAACCAGATCTGAAAGAGACATGTGTACCCCAATGTTCATCACAGCACTGTTTATAATTGCCAGGACATGGAAGCAACCTAGATGTCCATCAGCAGACAAATGATAAGGAAGCTATGGTACATACACACAATGGAATATTACTCAGCCATTAAAAAGAATTCATTTGAATAAGTTCTAATGAGATTGTTGAAACTGGAGTCCATTATACAGAGTGAAGTAAGCCAGAAAGATAAAGACTTATACAGTATACTAATGCATATATATGGGATTTAAAAAGATGGCAACAATAACCCTATATGCAAAACAGAAAAAGAGACACAGATGTACAGAACAGACTTTTAGACTCTGTGGGAGAAGGCGAGGGTGGGATGTTCTGAGAGAACAGCACTGAAACAAGTATACTATCAAGGGTGAAACAGATCACCAACCCAGGTTGGATGCATGAGACAAGTGCTCAGGGCTGGTGCACTGGGAAGACCCAGAGGGATGGGATGGAGAGGGAGGTGGGAGGGGGGATCGGGAAGGGGAACGCATGTAAATCCATGACTGATTCATGTCAATGTATGGCAAAAACCACTACAATATTTAAAAATTAATTAATTAATTAAAAAATAAAAAATAAAACATTGTACAGTTAAAGATATAAATACTACTTTGATCAAGTCATACACACCGAAACAGAGCTTGCTTTCTTAAGTTAATAGCTTTGATAAATATATGGAAGTTTTAATACTATATGATGAAGTTAAGTTTACAAATCACTATATTTCTTATTCTATGTTAATGTTCAGAAATCACAGCCTATCTAATGAAGCCTACTTTTACATTTTATTCTTATGTTAATATAATTCATGAGATTAAAACTGTATTTCCTATGTCTAATATTCTTAGTTCCTTACTTAGGCACAAAAAGGTATAAGTGAAATACAGAAAGGCTTTTGAGGATGATGCCTTATTCAGCAAAAATTCTGATAGATACTACTCAATCTATTATTCCTTTAATTATCAAACTTTGTTTCACTCTTACTGTGCAAAGGTTAAGCTAGTTGTGTTTGGAAGGACTTTTATGACAGATACTATGGAATATTGTGCTCTGAAACCTGCAGCATGCTGTACAATGGAAGTTATCATTTTCATAGAGTGAAGGTTTTATTATAGAATTTCTGACATATATTATGGAAAAAAAAAACATGCAATTTTGGAATCACAAAACATGCTTGAAGTCTTAGCATTTTATTTTCTAGGTATATAACCTTGGCAAAACACTCATCCTCTTTGAGAACCAGTTTTTTAATCTGCAATGACTGTTTCATACACAGATAGTTAGATATAAAAAGATAATGTATGTGAAAATACTTTGTAAATTCTGAGGTGGTTTGTAAATGTTCATTATTATAATAAAACATGGTTCCTGACTTAAAGAGGAGGAATATCTAACAGAAAAGAAAAAAGGCTGTTAAAATGCATCAAAATATCTTTATTTCTCTTGAAAGTATTTAATGAAAGCCACATAGTATTTTATACAATAAAATTTATATAAGAAGATATTTTATAAAATACAAACATTTAATGTACAAAATAATGTATACAAATTATGTGTATTTTATGTTGTTGCTGTTGTTGAGTCATTAAGTCATGCCCAACTCTTCTGTGATCCCATGGAAAGTAGCCACCAGGGTTCTCTGTCCATGGGATGTCCCAGGCAAGAATACTGAAGTGGGTTGCCATTTCCTTCTCCAGGGAATCTTCCTGACCCAGGGATTGAATCTGCATCTCTTGCATTGGCAGGCAGGTTGTTTAACACTGAGACATCCATATATTAAAATTTTACACAGTAAAAATTGCATTTTTTTTTAGATGAATGGATAGATCTGGTTGCAGATTTCTCTTTGAGGGCAAGATCAGTATCTTTGATCCTGGTATCTTTTTGTGATACAAAGAGGGAAAGGACTAAAAAAACCAAAAACACCTGGCAATAGTCAATTGTCACAAAGATATGGGAAAAAAAAAAAGTGAAGTCCCTTAGAAAGATGCTTTCCAGAGCAAACATTCAGAAGTGCTTTAATTAATTCTGATTCAGTAATATTTGTGTTATATGAAGTTAAATTAGGCATCAAAATCCCAGCAACGATTAGGACAGGGAAGTTCTATGAGCACTAATCTTCTTAGTGAATGACAATGGCTGATTTTTCAGGCTACATATTAGTAGGTGAACACTTTCTCTCCCCCCCTCCACCATTATCTTTCATTTTTACACTTCATTATGCAGAACACTGGTCATACTTTCCAGGAAAATTTGCAATTGGATTTTTAAGTATCAAATGGATAAACTAATAAAAAATGCTCAGGAAAGTTTTAATAAAAGTTTTATTTTACAAGGAATATCCAATGCAGTAATATAATAATGACATTATTATTTGCTCAGTCGTTCAGCTGTGTCCGACTCCTTGTGAGCCCATGGACTGTAGTCAGTTAGGCTCCTCTGTCCATGGAATTCTCCAGGCAAGAATACTGGAGTGGGTTGCCATTTCCTTCTCCAGGGGACCTTCCTGACCCAGGGATCAAATCCAGGTCTCCTACATTGCAGGCAGATTCTTTTTACCTACTGAGTCACTGGGCTGGGTGGAACATTTATTTTACAAGGAATATCTAATTCAGTGATATAATAATGACATTAATAATGTCTTCTTTCATTTCATGTCATTGCATGGATATGAAGCATTGACACTGATATTTCTATCAACCCATTGTATCTGGTGGTCCTTTCTCCTGGGTCCTTTCTCCCACTCACAAATCCTATTAAAGTCAGTGGAACTCAGGTACCCAGTGGAAAAGAGAGGCAGATAACATGGAGAAAGATGTCCATGATCAATGTGATTTACACAAGGTCACAGATTAGTTTGGTCTCTAAAAGGGAAAAACTTGCTTATAAATCTTTCCTGCTTGCTCTAGGGAATTGGGAGGGCACAGGGCCTTTTGGAACAGCTGTCCCAGAAAGACCATCTTAGTTTCCTCATGTGTCCTACTTGAGTTCAACAGTATAGGATTCGCTGGGGGCTGCTAAATGACAGCCCATAATGAGCTGATGCCAGATCTACAGAGTCAAGGTAATTGGATCTTCCAGGTTAACTAAGCAGTTGGCCTAGACGAAGCCCTGAGGACCTCAATCAGATTCCATTTGAATTCTCTGGGTAATTAGATATTCTATATTGGTTGTAGAAGGGACATTTCTCAACTCTCTTTCCCTTGCCTTCACTCTGTAATCTTCCTATGAGAAACACAGCCCACACAGAAAAAATGCAAATCATATCACCAACCTAGGCCTCAGCTAGATGGCTCCAGTGACTGGGCTATATCTTTCAGAGCAAGAAGCCAAATGAAGGATTTATACCGTGAGCTATTAGTAACAACCAAATTCACAAAGCAACGAACATAAGACTTTTTCTCTTGTGAGACATGTTTTTATGCATTTGCATTATAACTTTAGACTTTTCTCTATGGAAATATACATTTATACAAATATAAATCACTTAAATATATGGAACTATAAACTGTTGATAAATAAGATTTATGATGCCTCTTATGTTTATGATGTATTTTTATGCAACACAACCATTTAATGAAAAGGGTTCAAGGATCCTATTGACATTTACTTTTCTTCTTACCATATATTTATTAAGCCCGAATATAACATTCACATTAACATCAAATACACGTAAAATATGAAATTGCTGGAGAGGAATGATGACATATTTTAGTACTTTGATGGCGGCGCCAACATTTCATTTAGGATATTTATATGTGTCATCTAAAAAGGACAATAAATTCCAGTGAAGGCTCAATATATTACAAGACTTTTCATCAACACACTCCACAGGGTAGGCTAAAACCACAGAGGGAAGGAAGAAATACTGCTGAATAATCAATCTTTGAAAGCATTCAATGTTATTAAAAAAGCTACATTTAAAATATCCATAAGTCTGAAAAATGAATGTGGCAGAAGTGGTGCAATGCATACACATGGGCATGAGAATTCCACGGAACATTTACCTTTCTATATTTTTAGAATTAAGATTATTAGGTAAACAAAAATATATTTAAATATACAATGGGATATTAATGATGCTAAGCTATTGAAACAAACTCCACCCAGGAGGTAGAAAAATTTCTTTGTGTGAAGTATTTTTTAGTTTTCAATGCTCACTGTTGTTAACTCAAACACATAACAAAGCAGGCAGACACACTGTTCAGTTTTAAGGATGGGTGAGTTGAATTAGATACATTCTTTACTTGTATCTGCTACTGAAGATTGGAGTGAAGTTTGCTTATAACTCTCCTATCCTGATTTATGTGTCTAGTATTTCAGCATTACAG
This sequence comes from Muntiacus reevesi, assembly GCF_963930625.1. NCBI lineage: Eukaryota > Metazoa > Chordata > Mammalia > Artiodactyla > Cervidae > Muntiacus > Muntiacus reevesi. The sequence goes on along the minus strand of NC_089254.1, from coordinate 80,608,056 downwards.
ACAGGTATCCTTAAAAAGCCACTATGCCCATGCTGTTGTAAATGACCAGCACTCATGAGAAGAAAGCGAGAATTAACAGCTAGCACTGTTCCTTCCTAGAGCTGATGGTAGCGTATTTTAATGCAAAGGGACCGAGGTCCATAGCCCTCCCTCTTCTTGGAAGGAATAATTTCATCCACTATAAAAAGACCAGCATTACTGTTTTTTAAGCTTTGTTCTCTTTTACTTAAAAATGTATCATACTGAAAGGAGACGTTTCCTAAGATCCCACCACAAAAGCAGGCCTCCTGATTCTGTGCTGTTCCAGAATTACTCTTTTTCACTTGTATTTGTTCTCTGAATAAAGACAGAAAAAATGATAGAATTTTCTCTGTCCTCTGCTGCCAAGAAGATCTCTTCCCCAAATCAATGCCATCAAAGTTTCTGCCGTATCTCTTTCTCTAGGCCTTATTCAGTAATCCTGTGTGCATGCTAGTATGTGAAGTTCTTTCAAGTATAAATGAGGCACCCAAGGAAAACTGTTCTATAAAATTCATTCTGGGAAAATGAGCTTAAAAAACATTTGCAGCAGAATATCTCTAGAGAGGAATCTGGCAATGTGATAACCTATATATTTTTGTTTTTCATATTCATAAATCCATTTCTCTCTCCCCCTTCACTCCAGACACTCACACACAAACACAGGCACACACATGAATACTACAAGCCCTCTCTCTCAAGGTGGGGGTGGGGCATGACTGTAGATAATCTATACCCCTTTGGCGCTTTTAATGGTATCTTTCATTGCTATACAAGTCTAAAGGATGTATGAAGCACCTGTTGGGTGCAAGGACTCTTTTGCTATCCAGACAGCACTTTTCATTTTGAAGTAGAGGGAGGTACATGAGCCTCCTCAGTGTGAAAGCACCGTTTCCAAATAGGACCTATTATTCTCAAAATCTCAGGGAGGAAATGATTCGTCATCACACTGAGAACTATACATACATCATCTCTACCCCTCTCCTAAGGGCTAATATCATATTCTGTCCAAAGGGCCCTTTTAGGATTTACATGACATAGAACACTCAAGAGAATAAACTTCACAGTTTACAAAGTAAATGTCTAGCTATTAATTATGCAGAGAATCCACATCTCTCCCCAAATGTCAGGGAAAGTTCTCCTTTTTGCAAATTAGTATTTTTAAATATTTATTTATTTTTGGCTGCATCATCTTACTTGTGGTGTGTGGGCTCTCCAGCTGCGGATTTAGTTGCCTCATGGCATGGGAGACCTTAGTGCCCCAACCAGGGACAGAACATGCTTCCCCTTCATTGGAAGACATACTCCTATCCACTGGACTACCAGGGAACTCCCTGCAAATTAGTTTCCTAACTGCATCTATTGTGGAACTGGCATACCCCTCAGTTCAGTCAGTTCAGTCGCTCAGTCATGTCCAACTCTTTGTGACCTCATGAACTGCAGCACACCAGGCTTCCTTGTCCGTCACCAACTCTCGGAGCTTACTCAAACTCATGTCCATTGAGTCGGTGATGCCATCCAACCATCTCATCCTCTGTCATCCCCTTCTCCTCCCGCCTTCAATCTTTCCCAGCATCAGGGTCTTTTCCAATGAGTCAGTTCTTCACATCAGGTGGCCAAAGTATTGAAGTTTCAACTTCAGCATCAGTCCCTCCAATGAATATTCAGGACTGATTTCCTTTAGGATGGACTGATTGAATCTCCTTGCAGTCCAAGGGACTCTCAAGAGTCTTCTCCAACATCAAAGTTAAAAGCATCAATTCTTTGGCACTCAACTTTCTTTATAGTCCAACTCTCACACCCATACATGACTACTGGAAAAACCAGAGCTTTGATTAGATGGACCTTTGTTGGCAAAGTAATGTCCCTGCTTTTTAATATGTTGTCTAGGTTGGTCATAACTTTCCTTCCAAGGAGTAAGCGTCTTTTAATTTCATGGCTGCAGTTACCATCTGCAGTGGTTTTGGAGTCCCCCAAATCAGTCTGTCACTGTTTCCATTGTTTCCCCATCTATTTGCCATGAAGTGATGGGACTGGAGGCCATGATCTTAGTTTCCTGAATATTGAATTTTAAGCCAACTTTTTCACTCTCCTCTTTCACTTTCATCAAGAGGCTCTAGAGTCATCTTAAATCTACTATCCTGACCATGTCTGTCCCTCATTTGGCTTGTGGTTGAGTGTGTCTTAGAGATTCCAAGTCTCTGAAAGCTCAGATAGAGAGGCAGTCATGGAGAGTCCACACTGCAGATGTTTCACAGCTCCCCATTGCTTTCTTTTGGACTTAATCAGCAAAATAAGAAAGCTTGAGAGCATGTAGGCTCTTTAGCAGCACACAACCAAGAAATTGTGAGAGAAGGCCCTAATCCAAAATGAACCTGTCAAAATTTTGCTCTGACCTTAACTTCGCTGCAGCCACTTATTTCTCCTCTGTCACTTAAGCCAATATGACCTAATATCTCAGTTTTACTGTTTCTTATATCAGTTGTCTTTATATTTTTAAAGAATGGTTATCTTCCAATGTCTGCCTCTTTATACTTATTTTGGCTTTGAGGCAGGCAGGCATTCCACTGGGTTTTCATTTTCAAACTCTCAGCAAAAGCCACCCAGGAGCTAATCTCTTCTAAATAGATTCCAGTACTCTGTGTTGGCTATCAAACTCTCCAGACTATTGATAGGTATAAAGACATTTCAAGCATTTTAATTATCTTAAGAAATTTGGGAGACATATTTTCTAACTGTGACTTTTAAAAAGTCACCATGAGTGTGTGCTACGTGTGCTAAATCGCTTCAGCTGTGTCCTTTGCAAATGTCCTTCAGTATAACTCTTTGTGACCCTATGGACTGTAGCCTGCCAGCCTCCTCTGTCTATGGGATTCTCCAGGCAAGAATACGGAGTGGGTTGCTATGCCCTCCTCCAAGGGATCTTGCCAATCCAGGGATCAAACCCATGTCTCTTAAGTCTCCTGCATTGGCAGCTGGATTCTTTACCACTAGTGCCATCTTGGAAGCCCCAAGTTACCAAAAGTAAAGACTTTTTCACCTAAATAGTGATTACATCAAGTTAATCTATTTATCCATATTATAAAATAGGCATTGAAACAGCTAGATAAGTTGTGGTTCTGGGTTAATGCTTATGTCAGAAATGGACAAAAACAAAACCTTTTCTGTGTTTGTATGCTATTGTTGATGCCCAACGAAAGAATCAGACCAGAGTTGCTTCTTATTCCTTTAGTGGACAGTTGCCTAGAGATAGTTGAGAAATGCAAAAATATTAAAGAAAAATTTTGAATAACATTGATACTTTTTAAAGAAAGAGACCTAGGTGAAGGTGATTAAGAGGTAAAGACTTTCAGTTACAAAATAAATAAGTCACAGGTGTGAAATATACAGTGTGGGTTTTGAAGAGGCAGAAGAACCAGATACAAAACTGCAAACATTCACTGGATTATAGAGAAAGCCAGAGGTTCCAGAAGAACATCTACTTCTGCTTCCTTGACTATGCTAAAGCCTTTGAGTGTGGATCATAACAAACTGTGGAAAATTCTTAAAGAAATGGGAATACCAGACCTCCTTACCTGTCTCCTCAGAAACCTGTACATGGATCAAGAAGCAACAGTTAGAACCAGACATGGAACAGTGGACTGGTTCAAAAACGGGAAAGGAGTACTTCAAGGCTGCATATTGTTACCCAGTTTACATGTAGAACACAGCACGAAAAATGCCAGCCTGGATGACTCAGAAACTGGAATCCAGATTACTGGCAGAAATATCAAGCAACCTCAGGTGTGCAGATGATATCACTCTAGTGGCAGAAAGAAAATAAGAACTAAAGAGCCTCTTGATGAGGGTGAAAGAGGAGAGTGAAAAAACTGGCGTAAAATTCAACATTCAAAAACTAAAACTATGGCATCTGGTCCCATTGTGTGTGTGTATGTGTGTGTTTGCTTAGTCGCTCAGTCATGTCTAACTCTTTGTGACCCCATGGACCGTAGCCTGCCGAGCTCCTCTGTCCATGTGGATTCTCCAGGCAAGAATAACAGAGTGGGTTGCATGCCCTGCTCCAGAGAATCTTCCCACTCCAGGGATCGAACCCCAAGTCGCCTGCATTTTAGGCAGATTCTTAACCATCTGAGCCACCAGGGGAGTCCAAGAATACTGGAGTAGGTAGGCTATCCTTTCTCCAGGGGATCTTTGTGACCCAGGATTTGAACCAGGGTTTTCTGCATTGCAGGTGTAATCTTTACAGCTGAGCTACCAGGGAAGCCCCCAGTCCCATTACTTCATGGAAAATAGAAGAGGAAATAGTGGAAGCAGCAACAAATTTTATTTTCTTGGACTCCGAAATCACTGCGGACAGTAATTGCAGTCATGAAATTAAAAAAATGCTTGCTCCTTGGAAGAAAAGCTATGACAAACCTAGACAGCATATTAAAAGGCAAATACATCATTTTGCCAACAAAGGTCCATATAGTCAAAGCTATGGTTTTTCCAGTAGCCATATTACAGATATGAGAGTTGGACCATAGAGAAGGCTGAGTGCTGAAGCATGGATGCTTTAGAATTGTGGTGTTGGAGAAGATCCTTAAGAGTCCTTTCAATGGCATGGAGATCAAACCAGTCAATCCTAAAGGAAATCAACTCTGAATATTCACTGGAAGGATTGTTGCTGAAGTTGAAGCTCCAATACTTGGCCACCTGATGCAGAGATGATTCACTGGAAAAAACTCTGATGCTAGGGAAGATTGAGGGAGGAGGAGAAGGGGGCAACAGAGGATGAGATGGTTGGATGGCGTCACTGATTCAGTGGACATAAATTTGAGCAAACTCTGGGAGATAGTGGAGAACAGAGGAGACTGGTGTGTTATAGTCCATGGGGTAGCAGACTGGGACATGACTTAGTGATTGAACAACAACAACAACCTTTTTATGGTGACAGATGAAAACTAGATTTATCATGATGATCATTCTGAAATGTATAGTAATATTAATTCACTATGTTGTATACCAGGAACTACCATAGTATTGTAGGTCAATTACACTTCAAAAACAGACAAGTGAAAGTCTCTCAGTTGTATCTGATTCTTTGGGACCCCATGGACTATATAGTCCATGGAATTCTCCAGGCAAGAATACTGGAGTGGGGAGCCTTTCCCTTCTCCAGGGGCTCTTCCCAACTCGGGGATCAAACCCAGGTCTTCTGCAATGCAGGTGGATTCTTTGCCAGCTGAGCCACAAGGGAAGCCCAAGAATACTGGAGTTGGTGGTCTATCCCTTCTGGAGCAGATCTTCCCAACCCAGGAATTGAACAGCGGTTTCCTGCATTGAAGGCAGATTCTTTACCAATTGAGCTTTGAGGGAAGCTCTCCGAAACAGACAAAATCATAGAAAGAGATCAGACATGTGGTTATCATAGGCTGGGTTTGGGGTAAAGGGGATTAGATGAAGATAATTGAAAAGTACAAACTTGCAATTTTAAGATAAATAAGTACCAGTCATGAATGTTCAACATGATAATTTCCAGTGCTATATGTTACACATGAAAGTTATTGAGAGCAAATTCTAAGAGTTCTCATCACAAGGGAAAGTAATTTATTTCTTTTAAATTGTATCTATATGAGAAGATGGATATTCACCTCTTGTGGTCATCATTTCATGATGTATGTGAGTTGAATAAGTATGTTGTACACCTTAAACTTATATAGTGCTCTATGTCAATTATAGGGCTTCCCTGATGCCTCAGTTGGTAAAGAATCTGCCTGCTATGCAGGAGACCCCAGTTTGATTCTGGGGTTGGGAAGATCCGCTGAGGAAGGGATAGGCTACCCACTCCAGTATTCTTGGGCTTCCCTTGTGACTCAACTGGTAAACAATCCCTCAATGTGGGATACCTGGGTTCAATTCCTGGGTTGGGAAGATCCCCTGGAGAAGGGCAAGTCTACCCACCAGTATTCTGGCCTGGAGAATTCCATGGACTGTATAGTCCGTGGAGTTGCAAAGAGTCAGACACAACTAAGCAACTTACACTCACTCAGTCATGTCAATTATATCTCAATAAAACTAGAAGAAAAACAGTATCCATTTTAAATTCTTTATCTATTTTGAGTTTGGTTACAACCCGCTGTACTTTGGCAGCACAGTTAGTATTATCATCCATGTATTTTGGACTCTGAAATTTTGGATTAATCCAACAAGTAAGAAGCAGAGGAGGAGCTTGATTTTCAGCCTTCATGTCTGAACTCTTTATACTATCCTTTCCAATTTCTTCTTTAATTCGACTCTTCTCTTGAAGTCTCTGGAAAGAAAAAAGAAGCCAGATGGCAAGTTATGGAGACTCAATTCAAACTCTTGGTGGTGCTGTTCAGTTGCACAGTCTTGTCCGACTCTTTGTAATCCCATGGACTGCAGCATGCCAGACTTCCTGTCCTTCACCATCTCCTGGAGTTTGCTCAAACTCATGTTCGTTGAGTCAGTGATGCCATCCAACCATCTCATCCCAATTCGAGAGCTGGGACTCATCAAAATTTAGCAAACATGTTTTGGCAGTTATGACATGTGTTTTGAAACATGACTTAACTCTGAAGCAAATCTAATTGCTTCCTTTGCCTAGCCTGTATGTTCTTCAAGGGCAGATACAACTTCTTACTAATCTTTGGCTCAGAGAGTAAAGTGCTCGCATGGAATGGTTCATAAGGAATGACTGTTGAATGAAATTATACGGCAGATCTTGATTCTGGATAAACTGTGTTCTCTTTCCAGCTAGTTTACATAAAGGAGCCACAAAAATAGAATTTGTAAGTATCAGGTTTCCTTTTCATAGTTCAGCAAGTCCTTCAGTTCAGTTCAGTTTAGTTGCTCAGTCGTGTCTGACTCTACAACCCCATGGACTGCAGCATGCCAGGCCTCCCTGTCCATCACCAACTCCCAAAGTCCACTCAAACTTTTGTCCATTGAGTCCGTGATGCCACCCAATCATCTCATCCTCTGTCATCCCCTTTTTCTCCCGCCTTCAATCTTTACCAGCATCAGGGTCTTTTCAAACAAGTCAGCACTTTGCATCAGGTGGCCAAAGTATTGGAGTTTCAGCTTCAACATCAGTCCTTCCAAGGAACACTCAGGACCGATCTCCTTTAGGATGGACTTGTTGGATCTCCTTGCAGTCCAAGGGACTCTCAAGAGTCTTCTCCAACATCACAGTACAAAAGCATCAATTCTTTGGTTGTTAGCTTTCTTTATAGTCCAACTCTCACATCCATACATGACCACTGGATAAACCATAGCCTTGACTGGACAGACCTTTGTTGGCAAAGTAATGTCTCTGCTTTTTAACATGCTGTCTAGGTTGGTCATAACTTTCCTGCAAAGGAATAAACATCTTTTAATTTCACGGCTGCAGTCACCATCTGCAGGGATTTTGGAGCCCCCCAAAATAAAGTCAGCCACTGTTTCCACTCTTTTCCCATCTATTTGCCATGAAGTGATGGGACCGGATGCCATGATCTTAGTTTCTGAATGTTGAACTTTAAGCCAACTCTTTCATTCTACTCTTTCACTTTCATCAAGAGGCTCTTTAGCTGTTCTCTTTAGCTGTTCTTCACTTTTTGCCATAAGGGTGGTGTTATCTGCATATCTCAAGTTATTGATATTTCTCCCTGCAATCTTGATTCCAGCTTGTGCTTCATCCAGCCCAGCATTTCTCATGATGTACTCTGCATATAAGTTAAACAAGCAGGGTGACAATACACAGCCTTGACATACTCCTTTTCCCATTTGGAACCAGTCTGTTGTTCCATGTCCAGTTCTAACTGTTGCTTCCTGACCTGCATACAGATTTCTCAATAGGCAGGTGGTCTGATATTCCCATCTCTTTCAGAATTCTCCAGTTTATTGTGATCCATAGAGTCAAAGGCTTTGGCATAGTCAATAAAGGAGAAATAGATGTTTTTTTCTGGAACTCTCTGGCTTTTTCGATGATCCAGTGGATGTTGGCAATTTGATCTCTGGTTCATCCACCTTTTCTAAAGTCCTTATCAGTAGAGTATTTGGTTGTCAACTTGCCAGAGGGTGTTTAGGCATCACGTAAAAGAAATGAAGAACTGTGTTACTACCAGGTGGATTACAGAGGAATCAGCCACCAACTGAACTATCTTGCGAAATGCTTATTATGTTTTTTTTTTTTTTTTAACCTAAATGATGTTCTTAGTATTTTCCTTCACAGATGTTCAGACAGTTCTTTCATATTCTCTTTCAAGTCATCAAGGCATTTTGCTAAATCTCATCTAGCTGTATTTTTATCCAGGCAAAGCTTCAACTGTGTGGGAACTCAGTCTCTTCACAGTGAGAAAACTACAGCTTCATTTGATAAGAAGGAGAATATTGGCAAACACAGCAAAAAAATCTAGTTAATCACAAATTTTAACCACTATCTAGTTGACATGTGCCTGCTGTGCTAATTGCTTCATTACTTAATTATGCAAAAAATAATAGCATCCGCAGCAAACATAGCCCATGAAGCATTATTAAAATACAAAGAAACATGGTCTAGACTCTTTAGCACAAGCATAAATATTTCATAACGAGGAAGAGTGCTTATTATATAACAGTAATGAAGATTTTGCAGCTAGCTTGAGTTCTTTTTCACTAAACCTCCATAATGATATTATGTGCCTTGACTTCTGTTGTCAGTGGTTATAATCTTGGATTTTGTCTTAATTCCCACTACCCAAAATAAGATTATTTTTTAGGGCATTGTTGCATATCGCTTCTCTAACAGAAAATTTCTGATCACTGTGTATTTGCTAAATATATCAGCAAATAAATAAACCCATCAATCAAGAGAATAGCTGTAAAATTAGAAGTGAGGCCCAGAAACCACTTTACTCAAACAGAAGATAGTAACTTCTGAAATAGAAAGACCACAGCTGTGTTTTCAAGCTTAATAATAAATGCCTTTAGTCCAGAAATTGATTTTTAAATAAACATACCCATCCCTGGGCAAGCAAACAAATATTGTCATTTGAAGCCTTCCTGTTCCATTGTTTTAAATGTTTTTGAAACTCTAAGAATTGTTCTTGGAGAGTCTAGTTTAAGACTCATCCAAGAAATTCAGTTTCATTATTTTTCTTTTTTCTTTAAACTCAAAAACAATATTTTACCCTTGCAATTATACTCACCATTCACAGCTCTTAAATTTGCATGGTTTAAAAATTCAAAGATATAATTGAAGCTCAAATACTTAAATTGTTGAAGATATTATGAAGAAAATTTTTATTAACCCAAATACAATAAAAAATAATAATCTCAAGTATCATAAAAATGGAGGCATCCCTGGAATAAGCATATATGCTCCAAGGTGTCTATTCTGAGGGAAGTTACAAACACTCATCTAATTATGTAATCTCTGTTGCATTTTCATTCTTTCACATTTTAACAAAGAAGCTCGCCTCATCCCTTACATCTATGAGTGTTTCTGTAGTTCTTATAATGTTCATAACATCTTTCTGGCTCTCAGGATAAAGAGTATAAGATACTGTCTTTACCCTCAAACTTTATAATGAGACACTAATAATTTTGACAAGTCAAGGTAACACCCACAGCCAGTACTTAGTCCTTCCAATGAGTCTCAAGATGAGATATGCTGATTCTTATCCTAGCCAACTGAATGTTTAGTGTTATTTTATCCATTCATTTCTCTGTTATATCACACATTTTTGAATATTAATATATTTAAGAATGATCTGCTCTAGAATCTAGGGCTTCAGATGTGAACAAGACAGGCAAGTTTACAAAACAAAAAACTTGAATGTCATGAGTATTTTTAGCAGGGAAGTAGAAGGTATTAGAGTCCAGCTAGCAGGAGGACCTAACCTGGTTTGAGGGGTTGGGAAATTCCCTGTTAAGGGATGGTGTCAATAAATAGATTCTGAGGATCAACAAGGATAATACAAGTAAAGAAGAGGTAAGTCTATTTCAGGATAAGACAGTAGCATCATGTGGCCAAGATGTGAGGAATAGGTGCTATGAGGTACTTTTGCAGCAAATTCCAAAATTGCTGACATCCAGATCTGGAGGCTGGGGAGCAGCCTGAGGTAAGGATGGACTGGGGGCCGTTGAGAGCCATGAGATCTCAACAAGGACGGACTTCACCCTACGGCTGGTGGGCAGCTATTCCAGGGTTTTAGGTAGGGTGGTAACATGGTCACTTTTGCAATTTTAAAGTTTCACTTTGGATGCAAAGTGAATAGACAGGAGGTGAGCAAGAGAAAAATGTGAGGAGTCCCTTAGGAGTTACCAGATGTGTCAGATGAGGAATGATGGTAAGTTATGGTGGATAGCTCTGGGAACCCTCTGGGGTTCATTTAACAGACTGGTGAAGAACAGGATGTGGCAAATAAATTGAGGTCTCTCATGAGCATAACATCTAGGGTTCTGGATTGAGTAGCCAGTGTATATAGCACCAATCCTTGTGTCAGGAAGCATGGTGAGTGGAGCAGTTCAGTGTTGGTCTTACTAAGTAAGAGATGTGTTTGAGACATGAGTAGGGACAGAATTGAAAAGTAATACTATCCAATCCTTCGATCAAATTTTAGTGTGTTCACAGCACGTTTTCTCCCTTAAACTTACAAACAAAATCTTGATGTAAAAAGGCATTATGATAAGTATTGTTATTCAATCAATATTTGTTATGGCTTGTGAAATACCCACCTTTTATGAACAAAGAAACCGAGGCTCAAAGAGTTGAAAAGTGTTTCTTACCCAAGGCTGGACTACAAGTCTAGAATTTGTAGCTTTAAATTTTGTAGTCTATCTATTAGATCAATATTACATTGTCTAAAATAAAAAGATTCTACAAATTTCAAGGATCATGGCAATATTAGGTACTATTTAGAAAGTTGACTTTATAACTATATATTTTCATGCAACTGTGATAATTTATTTTCCTTATGTTAAATAGCTTCAAATTGCATGCCCAATGCTCAGATTTTAAATCCTTGCTATGTTACTCAATATAAAACTGAACATATTCTCTAGAGAATATAAGGTTGATATAAGTTCAGGCTACAGATTTTCTTGACCATAATGTGAAAGTTGCCATTTTGTCAGAAGAGACTACTTAGTTTTCTCATTTATACCATATGATAAATTCAGAGTAGCAAAATGGTTGAGAAAATGGGCTACAGAATTAAATTCTCTGGGTTTCAGTCTTGGGCCCACAGTCTTCAGGTAATTTTGATAAAGCACTTAAATTTTCTTAACTTCGGTTTCTTCATCTGTAAAAGGAGAAATAATAACCCTCATGAGTTCTAGGGGAGAATTAAATGAGATAATTCCAATAAACCTGTTAAATGACTCTAATATTACAGCATTGCCATAGGAAACAGCACGATTATTGCTCTTTCTTGACCACCCATTAAATTCCAGCATCAGAGTTGGTCTCTCTTTATATAAATACATTGCAGATTCAGATTTGGCTTTAATGTGCCTGAAAAATATTTTCTCTGCATCGATAAATAGCTTCCTCTAACAGACTAGTCTAGTCTAGTCTAGTCGAACAGATTAACAGACTAGTCTCTTCAGATCTACCTGCCAAGTTTGCCAAAAAACAGAAATTGTATAACCCTTCTTTCCACAGCTCAGGTGAAAGAACTGGTTCTAAGAGCAAACTGCCAATTAATTTAAAATGAAAGAGAGATATCCTTAACCCTACTGCCTCTCAATTTCTCTTTTCTCTGAGAAGGAAAAGAAGACATTTCTCTCAATACTTGAAATGACAATAAATCAAAAACTTCATCTGTGTGATTTACATTGGATAATCAAGCCTGTAAGTGTGCTGTTACAAATGGAATTATTTTTCTTGTAGCTAGACTAACAGTTTAAGATTCTCTGCAGGTTTTAAAGTCTCTCCTTATACAAAGATTGGAGATTCACATTAATGTAGTGAAAGAAAGTGAGTCCTGGTCAGTGATGAGGTAATCCTGGTGTCTCTTTGCAAACAGACTATAGACAGCCAATCAGTAGATGGCAACTAGTCAGCAGACTCCCAGAAAGAGAGTCCTTCTTAGCTCAAAGGCTACCTCTAAAGGTAGCAGAGCAGAATATTAACCCCAGATCCTCACCGTCAACCTAAATTTCCACACCCATTTCCTTATCTGTGAGACGGTATATAACAACACTTAGTGATGGTGTAATGACTTAGTGGGTTAATTTATGTAGACATATAAAGAAGGTAATAAGTAACTCATGTTATCATTATTTAGTAAAATCAAATAAATAAAACAGGGGCGGTATGGGAAATTTTGGTCAAATAATATTTTTTTCTCACTTTGTAATGAAAGGGAAACACCTCCATATATCAGTAGTAAATATGTGTGTGTGTGTGTGTGTGTGTGTGTGTGTGTGTGTGTTAGTGGCTCAGTCATGTCTGACTCTTTGCGACCCCATGGACTGTAGCCCACCAGACTTCTCTGTCCATGGGATTCTCCAGGCAAGAATACTAGAGTGGGCTGCCATTCCCTTCTCAAGGGGATCTTCTGGACCCAGGAATTGGACCCGTCTCTTGCATTGTAGGCAGATTCTTTACTGACTGAGCTACCAGGGAAGCCATACATAAATATTCATAATGTTCAACTCACTCTTCAAATAATTCCAGACAGAGCCAGTTACTTGTTCTGTATGTGAGGTACTTCACCTCTCTAAAGAAAGCAGTAACTGTAAGTTACAGGTTGCTATCTCTGGCTTTAAATTTGCATTTATTTTAACTACTTTCAGTTTCTTAGATGCAAGGTATATACAAATGCAAGACGGAATTATTTGTTTTCTGGAAGTATGCCCTTGTTTCTCACTGTTCAGCATGTGTGCATATATATTGCTAAAATTATATCCTAATGATAGCAAATTGCAGAATTATGAGATATTCTGCACCTTTTTTTTTTTAAGAAATAGAAAATCGGGAGACTTTAATATTAGATGCTGCATCATGAAAACAATTTACTGGAACTGCTTTTCTCTAATCATATAGAAACCACGTTATGTCCCAGAGAGATTTTAAAAGTATATAGAAATCCATTTATCCTCCAAGAAAATGGAGGTCTTAGAGTACAGACAAGAACCTGCAATCAAATTGGAAGCCCTGACGTCATGAATTGATATGATGCCTTAATGGCTTGATTTTCTGAATCCACAATATAGTTAAGACATGAATAAAATGAGGACAATACTGACCACAAAGGGTACCTATCATTTTAATTTTTCTCTGTTCCTTTGCAAGAATTTTTCAAAAGAGAATTTATACATTTGTATAATGAAGGATTCATAATCTCCATTTCTAGGTTAATTTATTCGTACTTGATGCTTTTGTTAGAAACTGATAAAATGAATTATGCACACATAAAGTTACTTTTTTCTATTTTCTACTTATAGCTATAAAAGGTAATCTATGTCCAAACAATAGTCATTCCTTTCAAATATTGTCCAGAATTCCAACTGCAAAAAATTGTTAAATATGTGTTTTAGAAATCATTGTATCTAGTAGACTATGCAATTTTATTTCCTGCCAGAGGAAAACTCTAATGTTGATTTCTCTGTGTATCTTCCTAAAAAGTGAAAAAAATATAAAAGCTTACATTTTTAATGTGGTCTTTCACATTGACATTATTTTAAGCCTTTACAAAGTAATGAGCTTCAATAACTTTAGACTCTAGTTTTGATTTAAAAAATCACTGGGCCTCAAATAGAAATGTTAAAACTATCTAAATGCCAGGCTACTTTTTAGTATATTCATGGTTTTAGTTCTAGACAAGTATGTCAGCATCTCAGGAAAAAAAGAGTTGGATAGATAATGATTCTGTTGATAGATTGTAAGAATATATTATTTAAGCTTACAAAAGTGATATTTTATGATACCCTATGTTTGATTCAATGTCATCCAAATGAAAAAAGGATCAAAATATTACCATGAAAAAATTTTCAGACATTTTTCAAGATAATAGGCATTCATTTCCTTTTCTATCAACAGCTTTGGAAGCAGTTGTTAGAAATACATCTAATCTCTTTTAAACTGCAGATCCTTAAGGCTGCTGTGATCACTAAACCAAAGATTTTCTAATTTGCAGATTTAGTTAGCAGATGTAGTTAGCACTATTCTCATAGCATTAGCAGGCACACATACCTCATTTCAATTTCTCCCTTAAAATATCATTGTAGTCTGCTTCTGGCAAGAATAATTTTCATATTAACAGAACAACAAATGAAAATGCAAAAGTTGAACCTAAATATTTAAAAACTCATGACATTTATCCTAGAAGATCATATTGTGCAAAGTACGTATAATTCAATAGCCTTTAAGAGAGATATTGTAATTCTCATTCTTTTAAGTGGTTTGAGATTTCCCTAATGATATTGCAATAAGATATAAGCAATGATATAAGCAGTAAGAAATAATTTGACTAGTAGTATACGGATATTTTTATTTACTATGCTTCTTAACAGTGCCTTTATAAAAATATTTAAAACAAGTTGTTGGGAAATAAAAAGACCTGAAATTTTGGTAAAATAGTTTCTCTGCCATTCATGTCTGAATAAATAGACTTGTTTGAATAATACAGAAATATCAATTTCTATAACTAGAACAATGGAAACTGACATCTAAAATTTTGGATAGCATGAGAAAAAGAAAACTTTTTGTACATTAAACAAATGCAACAGCAACTGTGACTCTTTACATCACTGTCTATATCATCAAGATTTTGAATCATGTTTCTTTTTATGAGACACTACACTGCCTTGATCATCTCCCAAATGTTAATGAGTTTGTATTGGCCAAAGAGTAACTGTCTCAGTGTATTGGGATCAATAATGTGTGGGTCTGCCCCGTCATTATGAGAGTGACTTGCTAATTGCCTATCTACATGCTTATCTACTAATGCTGAACACAGCAAAATAACTGCTTTATTGTTCTTTAAGAACTTCTCCTTCAGTGAGGGAAATATCAAGATCAGATGCTCATTGGCCCATTGTCTTACCTTCTTTAAATGTCAGTGCTGGCACTTCTTTCCTTTGGTGCACTCCCTCTTTGTTCATTATTTTATGTACACTGATGACTCCCACATTTATAACTTCAGCCCCAACTTCTCTGAACTCCAGACTCCTATATCCAATAGCCTCATCAACATTTCCATTTAGATGCTCAGCTGACATCTCAAACTTCCTATGTCGAAAACCAAACTTAGTTTCCACCCATCTATTCCAACATAGCTCCATTATCCCAGTTGTTCAGACTAAAAACTTTAGGATCATTCTTTAGTCCCTCTGTCACACACATACCACAGTTCCTCCAACAGTCTTCAAATATATCTAGAATCTTGCTTAGTCTAACCACGTCAGCTACCATACCAATGGAAGTCATCCAGCTCCCACCTGTACTGTTTATGGTAATAGTCTTCCAACGAATGCACAACTTCCATCTTGACTCCTTATATACTGTTTATCATTCAATGAGCAGAGTAATTCATTTAAAATATACACCTGATTAATTTCAATCTTGCTCAAAGTAAAATCAAAAGTTCTGTGCATGGTGTTTACAAGTTCTACATCATTTACTTTGCATTGTCTTCTCCAATCCCAGTTCATCCTGTCCTCTCTTCTTTCTCTAGACGAACCTGAGCCTTCTTTCTCAAATTCATATAGGTTGAGCAGTTTCTTGCTCCTGGGCCCTTGAACAACTACTGTTCTGAAAATTCTTCTCACAGATATGCACATGGCTCTTTCTTTTAGTTAATTTAAATTATTCCTGAAATAACACTTTATCAGACACTCTTCCATGAGCTCCTGTATCACTTGTTCTCCTCTTACCCCACTCATTTTTCTTAATTAGCTTCATCATATTCAACACATAATCCTCACCCATTATCTAGAATATAAGTCCCTGAATTCTGAGACTTTGATTTATTACTGTAGTTTTACCAGCACAAAAGAACAATGCCTGGCACAAAGTAGGAGCGCAACAAAAATTTATTGATTTGATTCAGAAAAGTTGCATGGAGTGATGGTATAGCGACTGTGGTAAATACATATTTAATTATAGAAGTTCCTTGGGGTGATATCCATTTATGTAGTGGGCTGCAACTGGGTACTTGAGCTTGTGGAATATGCTTCTTATACAGCCTCTAGAATTTCTAGGCATATTCAGTTCAGTTCAGTTCAGTCGCTCAGTCGTGTCCGACTCCTTACGACCCCTGAACTGCAGCACCTCAGGCCTCCCTGTCCATCACCAACTCCCGGAGTCCACCCAGACCCATGTCCATTGTGTCGGTGATTCCATCCAACCATCTCATCCTCTGTCGCCTCCTTCTCCTCCTGCCCTCAATCTTTCCCAGCATCAGGGTCCTTTCAAATGAGTCAGCTCTCCGCATCAGGTGGCCAAAGTACTGGAGTTTGAAACATTTCTCCCCAACAGGGAGATTGTTAGTTCTGATTTCAATAGTGTAGTCCTATTTATGACAGGTAGGTGCCAAGGGAAATGGCATTCTTAGTCCTTTCAATTACAAGTTTGTAGGTGCACCTTGCTTCAAAGTCTGACTTATTCACCTGGAAAACTAGTCATTAAAAACTTGAAATTATCTAAGAAGAGATTTCCTGTGAGGACAGTCACAGTTGGTTGGCAGCACCACAGCTAACACTGCCTCAGTGTCTGGCAACGTGCACATTCGCTTGAGCTTGGGGAAGGTCTGCACTGATTTTCGCTCTTTGTGTTTGATGCAGTAACTCTAAGAGTGCCTGGGCTCCACTCTGTGTTCAGAAAGTAGCATGGGTTTTTGGCTTGCGCATTTGTTTGGTTTTACACCTTTAGCTTCCCCACCTTGTTCTCAACTCATGAGAAGAAGTGATTGAAACCTCTGTCTTAATAATTTAAGGTAGTTACTGCTTCATAATGGATTGATGTCTTATAATCTGGTTTTTCTCCTTTCCATATATTTGAACATTCATTGCCATCAGTGCTTCTTAGATTAAAATATCTATATCGACATATAGATAAAATAGTTTTATGTTACTGTAGCTTAGTCATGTCCGACTCTGCCACCCACTGGACTGTAGCCCGCCAGGCTCCTCTGTCCATGGGATTTCCCAGGCAAGAATGTTGGACTGGGCTGCCATTTCCTTCTCCAGGGGATCATCCTGACCCAGGGATCGAACACGTGTCTCCTGTATTTCCTGCAATGCAAGCATATTATTTACCTGCAGAGCCATCAGGGAAGCACATTTATACATGTATGTATGTATATATGCCATTATATCTACAGGGTCAAAGATTTCTGGAACCAGTGTGTATTTTTTATATCAAACTTTCAGGACTAACAAATATTTTTCTTTAATTTCTCAAATTGCCAAATGTTGTAGATTCAAGTTTTGACTTTGGATTCCTTAAGACTTCTTCACCAAAGGCATAAAGGAAACAGCAATTATTAGGCATATGCAAATAACTGGATGGTTTCCTCACCTATTTATAATACATTTATAGGTGGTTTTAATATCATATGTAATTGGTTATAAATGTACATGCACACTCAGTTCAGTTCAGTTCAGTCACTCAATTGTGTCCAACTCTTTGTGACCCCATGAATTGAAGCACACCAGGCCTCCCTGTCCATCACCAACTCCTGCAGTTCACTCAAACTTATGTCCATCAAGTCAGTGATGCCATCCAGCCATATCATCCTCTGTGTTCCCCTTCTCCTCCTGCCCCCAATCCCTCTCAGCATCAGGGTCTTTTCCAATGAGTCAACTCTTCACATCAGGTGGCCAAAGTACTGGAGTTTCAGCTTCAGCATCAGTCCTTCCAATGAACTCTCAGGACTGATCTTTAGGATGAACTGGTTGGATCACCTTGCAGTCCAAGGGACTCTCAAGAGTCTTCTCCAACACCACAGTTCAGAAGCACCAGTTTTTCGGTGCTCAGCTTTCTTTATAGTCCAACCTTCACAATCATACATGACCACTGGAAAAACCATAGCCTTGACTAGATGGACCTTTGTTTGCAAAGTAATGTCTCTGCTTTTTAATATGCTATCTAGGTTGGTCATAACTTTCCTTCCAAGGAGTAAGCGTCTTTTAATTTCATGACTGCACCATCTACAGTGATTTTGGAGCCCCCCAAAATAAAGTCTGACACTGCTTCCACTGTTTGACCATATTTCCCATGAAGTGATGGGACCAGATGCCATGATCTTAGTTTTCTGAATGTTGAGCTTTAAGCCAACTTTTTCACTCTCCTCTTTCACTTTCATCAAGAAGCTTTTTATTTCATCTTCACTTTCTGCCATAAGGGTGGTGTCATCTGCATATCTGTTATTGATATTTCTCCTGGCAATCTTGATTCTAGCTTGTGCTTCTTCTAGTCCAGTGTTTCTCATGAGGTACTGTGCATATAAGTTAAATAAGCAGAGTGACAATATACAGCCTTGATGGACTCCTTTTCCTATTTGGAACCAGTCTGTTGTTCCATGTCCAGTTCTAACATGCACACTGGGTATAATTCTATATGCATGAAAATCTTTGATTAAACTATTTGGGACATTGCCATAAATGTCCCACCTTAAACTACAGCACAGACCAACCATATTACCTTAATTCAATAGAAGAGTTAAGCTCTCTGAAAGCTTATTAATGTGACTGATAGAAGGGCATAGTCAAGTGAATCAAACTAAAGAACAATTCTTTTAGAGCTGAAATAAACTATAGTGGGTAATATTTAATAGGAATTAGACTTCTAAAATAGACATTGTTTGAAAAAGTGACATAAATCAACCTCACGAGTCCTACTATAACCTTTTAAATCAAATAACTCTTTGCTAAAATATATAAATATTTCTCCTTTAGTCATTTTTTAAATAATCATATTGAAAATAGGACGTTAGCCTATGTTCATTTGCTTTTCTCTTCAACTAGTTGAGAAGACCCAGAAAGACAGGCATAGTCTTTTCTGTGTCCCCATGACAAGTGTGAAGCTGGACACACTGCAGATACTTAATAAGGACTTGTGGAAACAGTGGGTTCAATTTCCAGTTCTGTTTAGGTCCCTACTGTACCAAATGTTTACTCAAAGTTATATCGGAATATAATAGCTTTGTGGTATATATGATGAAAATTGTTCTGTGCACAGATGGGAGTCAATGTTGACCAGCTCTGGATAAAATATTAGACAAACTCAAAGAGACAGAGGCTTTGTTTAGCATGTATCACAGAACCAGATGGGAACTTGGGGATCATGAACAAACAAGCATGAGGTTTTCTGTAAGAGATTCTTACAGTGATATATTTCTTTTGTGTACCTCACTTTTAAAAACATTTACTGTGAGCTTCATTTGCACTTTCAAAGAACATTATGGATTGCATAGGGCAAAAACTCTAATTTCCTTTTGAAAAATGGGGAGAAAATCTTGCAAACAGAAAGGCAATGATTTGCCCAAGATCACACAATTAATCAGCTTTCGAATCTTAAAGACAGTTATATATTAATGTACAGAGGAAGCTACAGTAACATTTATTTTTAAATAAATTCCAGTAGTCAAACAAAAGTGTGGTGCCATTAAATATGGACTGATTTAGAGATATGCCAGTTTTTGATACTATCATTGGAAATAAATAGTGTTGATTGACAATGGTACTCATACTACAACTATCCACCCATGAACTCTTCACAAAACTCATTAACTGCAGGATCACCTTGGTTAGTACCACCTAGCTATGATTATTCTTTTAACCTACATTTCATTAGAAATACACAGAATGATAATTGGCATTTACTTTTATGAATCCTTGTTACATCTCAAAAGGATTAAATGATAGTTGAAAAAAAGAGGTCATGCCCTTTTTCTATGGATTCCCCACTATCATGCTTAATGGCAAAGAATGTTTCAATAAATTTTTCATTATTTATCTAGCACACATTCTTCTTAGAGTTTGTTTTTTTATGTAGAAATAAAAGTGGGTCAGACAAATTTACAAACTATTTATAAGTCAATAAAACAGAAAATGCAAGAAAAGTAAAGATTAAATATTGGTGTAGAACACACATTCTTAATAGTGATATTAAACTTAAAACAAAGCTATACGTATAAGCATTGTTACAAAAATTGAAAGTAAGTTCCTGATTTAGATGAAAAAGTCACAAAATATGAAGTGTATCTTTGTTCCTTAGCATATCCTTTTTTTATTTTTTTTTTAAATTTTTAGTCACTCAGTCATGTCTGACTCTTTGCAACCCCATGGACTGTAGCCTGCCAGGCTCCACTGTCCATGGAATTCTCTAGGCAAGAATATTGGAGTAGGTTGCCATTTCCTTCATGTTTAAAATTACATTCTCCCAGAGAAATTTTATAAAGGTAGTTTAAAACATCTCTTTTTAAATTTGCAGTTCGGACAAAATATTGAGGATTTATCATAATAAGTGATAAAATGCAAAAGTGAAATCAGCAATGAATCCAAAATTTTCATTTTCTGTATTTGTTCTTGCTTTTGTCTAACACATTCACAGTTCCCCCAACTTTCTTAGAAGAAAGTAATTAACATGAATTTCTCAGTCAGATTTCACAGTTTGTAAAGCATAGATATGCTTCTGGATATGTCTCATTCCAATAGTCTTTACATTTCTTCATGACTTCTATTGAGCTCTCCACAAGTAAAATAAATTTTTCTCCCTCATATAGTGTATGAATTAATGGATTCTTACCTTGAGAGCTTTTCTATCTGAATTAAATGAATGATTCTATCTCAGATTAGGAAAGAGGGGAGCAAGAAATCAATTGAAATATCGATACTGTATATGGAACACTGCAACATAAATAAGAAACCTATAATAAAGTTCTAGAATATATTCTTATTTTACATTTACATTAAGTTAAAAATTATGTGATAGTAGATAGTATCTTTGCAAAGCTTAAGAAAAATTCAGAGATGTGAAAATTGGAATGGAGACTGCATGCATTGTCTTTAATGAGATCATTACATTTTTCTGTTAATGGCAGCAGTTTTGCTTCGCTATTTTACTATGTTTTTTAAATTTTTTTTCTGCCAATTACTTACTCTGCTTCATTGGTTCTAAGTGATGCAATACACTAAATCACTTGATCTTAGACATTACTTATGAGGGCTACTTTTTGGTTAATTTTATGGCAGCTATATACTATAGTTAGATGTTAAAATGATACAATATAGGCCAAGTTTCATTTTAGTTCCCCCCCAGGGGAATGAATCACATAATGGGCAAAATTGAAATTAGATGCTTTTAGATATATATTAATGAGTGATTTTCTCAACTGTGAACTTTATAAATTTGATCAACATTTGAGTTGATTCTTTTACAATATAATAAAACTGCTAACCCGAACATGACTAATCCTTTCATTAAATATTTTATTAGACAATTCCATGTTCTCTTTTTATGTTTTAATTTTTATGAAAAATATCTGACTGGCTTACTCTCCCATGGATTATTAGTAATTCCATATATTAGCTGTTTAATTACATTATTAAATACAAGAATAATAACAATATGTGCCAAAATATGAGTCTACCAATCAAATGCCGTAAGTTATTTTTGTAGTTTTTCTTCTTGGTGGTAAAGCTGTTAAAGATCTCAGAAGTCTGCAGGTGCTCAAATTCAGGAAAGTTGCATCATAATTAATGTGTTCTATTTGGTTGTGTTCTATTGGATTCATGAAACAATTTTATCTTGAGACTGAAATATACTGATTCTTCTAATTTTGTTAAAATGTGATTTAACATAGCAAAAGGAATGATATGTAAGGATGTCTTATTTGATGTCAAATTTAAATCGTGGATGTTTAATTTAATTTTACAGTTAGAAGCTAGAGTTAAGAATTGTTGAACCTCCCATCTTCCATTTTCTCTTGAACCATTTTACACACCACCACCACCAAGAATAACTTTCCTAAAATCACAATGATCACTTTACAGGCAGCTCAAAACATTTGTTCATTGCTTATTAGTCAAACATTTGCATCAACTGACATGCTCCAACTTATTTTTGCTCTAAACTAAACCTTACACTTTGGGCAAATTGGCTGTGCTAATCTAGGAAAACTGTTCGTGCTTTGCCCTCTCCACGATTTGGCTCATGTTCTTCAAGCCTAGAATTGCTTGCTCTTCACTCTGACCATTCACATTTCTGTAATTCTTTACAACCTGGGCAAATACTCATAAAATTTCCTGCAGTTCCTTCCTCTGAACATCTTCCAAATGATTGTTTCTATAATTAATTTGATAGTTTAAATTGTGTGTTTCAAAGTATCTCTTTACTTCAAGAAACATTATTGAATGTCTTCCATATACAAAGTAGTGTTATAAGTGCTGTAGGGTCATGATACTCAAAGAGAGGTCACAGGAACCAGAAGCATTGCTGACAATGCAGAATCTCAGAATCCCACCGCGACCTACTGAGCCAGGATTGAGTCGTCATGGCAAGATTAATTAGATCTCTCACTAGATTAAAGTTGGAGGAACTCCACAGTGGAAGATGCAAACATGAGCAAATCATACCTGCCCTCATACAGATCACTGACTAATTATGGAGCATTAAATAATCAAGGCTGTGTGAACATAAGGGTCACAAGAGAAGTTAAACAAAGTGTCCAGAGTAGGGGTAGGTTGAAGGGAGAAAGATCACAACTAAAGACAAATGTAACTCTTTATGCTATAAAGTGGGCTTCCCTGGTAGCTCAGCTGGTCAAGAATCTACCTGCAATGCAAGAGACTCCGATTTGTTGATGCCTGGGATGGGAAGATACCCTAGAGAAGGGATAGGCTACCCACTTCAGAATCCTTGGCTTCGCTGGTGGCTCATGAGTAATCTGCCTGCAATGTGGGAGACCTGAGTTCCATCCCTGTGTTGGGAAGATGCCCTGAAGGAGGGCATGGCAACCCACTCCAGTACTCTTGCCTGGAGAATCCCCATAGACAGAGCATCCTGGTGGGTCTATGGGGCTGTAGAAGAGTCAGACACGACTGAGCCACTAGGAAACCACATTCTTAGAAGTATCATTACTAATAATAAACACTTATTTGCTGACTCTAGTGCATATGCTTGGTCCAGTGCTAGACATTTAAGGTGCCTTGTTTCCAATCACCAGGATGATCATGCTCTGTAGTTATTAGTATCCTCATTTCCTACATGAAAAAAAAAGGAGGGATTTAAAAAGATTAAATACTAGCTATTGTCCAGGTCAGGATTTAAATCCATGTCTATTCTCTCTATTCTTTCCTTTTGACATTCCCCTCCCTAAGCTTGTCATTTCTATCATTACTCAATACTTTTCTTTTGAATATTCTATTTTTCTTAAACTTGATTTCAAAGACTTTTAAAGTTTTTACATTTATTTCTCTTTGTTTCTGCTCTAGGACTGATTGCAGGTACAAAATAAATATTACATTAGTATCTGAAAATTAACAATGTCCAAAGGAAATTATTTTTCTCAATTTTGACAACATAGGCATACACTGGTTTGGTTTAGCCACAAATATCTCAATATAAAGAAAGGGAGCCTAAAGTGTGTGTGCATGTGTGTGTGTGTGTGTGTGCATGGAAATAGAAGAGTTAGGTTAGTTAAGATAAGTTGAAAACCTGAGAGAATAAAATAATTAAATTAGCCTGAGTATTACATGATTCCACTATAATCTCCTGAATACAGTAGAAAAGTAGAATATATTTAATTAATGCATTTGCTTACTTATTAATGGAAATGATAAACTATACATAATGACTTTACATGAATTAATTAATTAGTTAATTAAATTACCTAATAATCCTTGGTAAATAATCTTTGGGTAAAAACTCCCATTCGATTATCCCATAGAAAAATTGTCATATCTATTTTGAAGTAGCATCAGGCTCCCTCTCTTAAAAAAGAATCCTGCAACTGTAAATTGATTAGTTTACATGAACTTTAAACTTTTAAGTTGCTGTCTTAATAATTAAACCATTCTTCTAGAGAGACTTAACATATGTTGAGTGCTCTTAAAACAAACTCAGGCACATCAGTTTTAAGTTGCTTAAAATCCAATATAAGATGGCAATAAGCCCTTGACTTAAATAAAGGATTATTTATTTTGGAATAAGTGGCATTTTCTTTTTCTTACAGTATAGTACAGCATATAGAGTATACTGTAAGAGTTTTCTTTATAATTTGGTCAGGTGTAAATGGATTAATCAAATAAAGAAAAAGTATTTGAGAAAGAAGGCTAGTTTCATTCTCCAAAATAAATTCCTTCATTGTTTTACATAGTTGAATTCCATTCATAACAGAAGTACCAGAGACAGCAGGACTTTCAGAAAAGATGAACAAAAAAGGAAATAACTGCATTCATAGCACTTTTAGACCTTCTGCCTTCAACAGGAAATGACAGTTATAATTGGAGATACTGAAATTCACCCCTTTAATCTTATTTCCTTTTTGCATTAAAGTATGTAACATTTTCTCTTTTTTTCTTTTTATTCAGTCTCAGAATGTGTTTTTCTATTGAATATTACCAGCTGCCTACATGTTTTGAATTATTTGTGCTTGGTGACAACAAATTTTTCCAACTTTATTAATTTTTTTAAGTAAAAAACATCCTAACATTTAATAACACCATTATTTTATAAATGGCTTCCCTGATAGCGCAGTTGGTAAAGAATCTGCCTGCAATGCAGGAGACCCGGGTTTGATTCCTGTGTCGGGAAGATCCCCTGGAGAAGGGATAGGCTACCCACTCCAGTATTCTTGGTATTTTATAAAAGAAACTGTATTTTGTAATAAAGAGTAGATCTTAAAATAGAAAAAAATACTTTAATGAAAAGTTTATTTACTGTCCATGTTATTTAATTTTGCTACTATGATAACTAAAAATATTTATCACAGATTTCAGAATGTATTAACCTGTTTTTGAGAGTCTCTGGCTTAAGCAAAGAGGCAGGTACACTGTCTCCAGAATCACTGCAAAAACTGGCACTTCATCCTTCAATGTGTTTAACAGAAGCACAAGTGAAAGATTAAGGATGATGAAGCAGAATCAGAGAGGCTCAAGGTGACAAGATACCATTGTAGTTGTTGTTTAATCACTAAGCTGTGTCCGACTCTTTTGAAACCTTCTGGACTGTAGCCTGCCAGGCTCCTCTGTCCATGGGATTTCCCAGGCAATAATACTGGAGTGGGCTGCCATTTCCTTCTTCAGCACATCTTCCCAACCCAGGGATTGAACCCAGGTCTCCTGCGCTGCAGGCAGATTCTTTACCACTGAGGCATCTGGGAAACCCATGCAGGTATGTTAAAATTCCTTTTTTAATTTTACCCAAGATGAGCCTGGTTTTGCCCAGGATCTAGAACTTGGCAAAGATGGTGTTTTCTTGCTCAGTATTGGTTAATTTATTTTGATCAAGGCTTTATAATTTAGGATATCAATTATCCCTTTTCCTATCAGAGGAGAGAAGAAGACTAATTCTTAAAATCATGAGTTTTTACAAATTCCTGGACTAAAATTGATACAAATTCACTTAGTTTTCCCAAGAAATTGTCTTTTGTAATAGAATGTTTTGGGGAAAAATACCAAGGAGAAATGTTTTTCTTCTGTATTAAAACCACAAACACTTTTTAAAAATCATGTTCAGTTTTCCTAGAGTTAGTATTTTCCTTTCATTTATTCAAAATACAGGGATAAAATATATTAACCAAACTGACTACTAGGAACTGTGCTAGAGACATAGCAGTGAGCAAGATAAACATGGTCCCGCCTCTCAATGTTGAGTCTGATCTTCAGATTATATTCTTTCATGGATGAGGTCTTATAGATTGCAAAGAAATGGAAATGTCTGAATCCCTCTTAACAGTAACAGAGTTTCCTTTTTTTTTTTGCAGTTAGAATTCTGCCAGTTTTTCATATGAGAGGATGAATGATAGTATTTAAGTGAAAAACTAAAGATACCAATTTTTAAAGGCTACTTAATTATCATTTTTTTTCCTAAATCATATTACTATTTTTGTCCCCCAAAAAAATATTTTCAAGAATCTCATCATTTGAGGTGACTTAATAATTTTCTTCATATAATTAAAATTGTTCAATTTTAAGATATTAGAAGAAGGATAGTTATGTGGCCTAAATACTAGTTTTATGAATAAATCCACAGCTTGAGATTATTTATCTGCAAAGCAAATCCTTTTCAGCCTCTTGGCTCCCACATACGATTTTGAATAGAACCGATATGAATCCTGCTTTTTTATTTCTGTTCCACAAATTCATAATTTGATGTTCAGTTTTCAAAAGATTATAACAAGCCAAGAATCGTCATGACAATAAGAAAAATAAAATTAAGGCTTCCTGACTGTTGAGTTAATGCTCTTTAAGAAACCATCTCATGTGACTATATTCTGGTTGTTTAGTTTCTGTTGCCATTGCTACAAATTCTATTTCATGCCTGTAAATTATATTTTCTAAGTTTGCATGCAAAAATAATATTTATTACACCACTGGTTGGTTTTCTGATTTCTTGAATTCATGTATGAACAGGCAGCTGTTTTATTTCAACTATTCATATAGTGTATTAATATAAGAAGCCACACATCTGGAACATTAACATTTTGAAGCTTACTGAAGATGTTGACCCTCAAGACACATCCATATCCTTAGTACAAAGGGTGGGTGATGTTACAGTACAAAGTTTAGTCATGTTTTCATTTCATCATATGACACCTATTTCATTCTTTAGTCATAGGAAAAACATCTAAGATAAGAGACAGTCAATAAATAATGACCTTCAACTTCTGGAATTCTTTTGGCAAATCTTCCTAAAATCTTCAATGTGAGCACAGAGGATATCAGAAAGAAATATTTTATGTGTTTTTTAACTGATGTCTCTAGCCTGAAACACAGCAAAATGTTGCTGACTAAAGTTCATTTAGACTAAATTAAACTGTAACTAAAAAGGCCAATCCTACTTCACTATAAATCAACGACTAATGTGATAATTAGAGAAAATATAGGCTAAGGAGGAAGACACAAAAGCTTGCATTTTCTTCTGAAATATTTTTATGTCTTTCCTTATGAAACAATGACATTCTTACAAATACTAAATGATATGTTAATAATTGATAAACTTCTGTACCAAATAATACATGTTTATAACTAAGGACCATAAAGTTAATGTAGCTATAATTCAGTTTAGACTCAGTGAGAAACTATCTTCTTTTATGAGGTAATTTTTTAGGAAGAAGACAATTAGATTAATGACCATTGAGACAAAGAGTTTAGATGATGTCTACATCATCTACAAAACTTTAAGGCTTCTATGATTGTCTAAAATTTAAATAGAAAATATTTTAATTATAGAAATGGAATTATGTTTTACGGAAGAGTCACTTGACTCATGGTTTGATTTTGGTTCCAAGATTGGAAAGTGGACAAATCAGCTTAAAGCAATTTCATTACAAACATCTAGAGCACATTCATTACAGTTTCATTATAAGGTATCACGCCATAGCAAAATTTGACGGTAACATGTCAAGCTGTGGAATATAATTGGTGATTTGGATGTTATATAGAAGAACATGGTTGCCAGAAGCATCTTGTTATATCCATTTCATGTATAACATGCTCCCAGGTCAAAGCCTAAGTGCAGGATAACAGTGAAACTCTAAAATAAATCATCTATGTGGCACCCCTGGAATTTACATCATACATCTTATCTTCTGAACATGGCGTTTATGCTGCTGATGGGGTTAATATACAATTATGATTGCAGTTAGTTAATTCATTTTTTAAATGATTAACCCTCTGGTCACTTGCATGTGCACATTGCACTCAAATGTTTGCAAAGAGACAAGGTAGAATGAAAAACGGAAAGGGTTGAGAATCAAGGACACTGGGAGAAGCTAAGAACAAGAAGGGCTAAGAATATAATTAGGCATTAGGGTCTGAAGGATGCTCAAGTGTAACCCACCTTGAAAAATGCAAGTTATAGAAAAACTAACACACACACAAATACCTGAAACAAAGTTTCATGAAACTTTTACCTTTGTTTTTCTATTTAAAAAGATGTAAGATACATTCTATTTTATATTTTATTCTATTCTCCTCCTTAAAAATGTGACTGGTCCTTATAAAATAGGTAGATTTTACTTGACAGAGTCATGATATAGAGCTGAAAAAAGTAACTAAATTTTAATGAACATTTCTTACACATGGACAGTTTTGAAGAGCTTGTTAAAGCCAGAAAATTATTTGAGGAGATGGTCCATAACCATTAGATTCTGGAATGAATTCATAATATTCCCTCAAGATAAAAGCTAAAATATATAGAACTATTTTCAATTATAATGGCACACAGTTATTACACTAACAGGGCTTCCCTGGTGGCTTAGTTGGTAAAGAATCCACCTGCAATGAGGGAGACCTGGGTTTAATCCCTGGGTTGGGAAGATCCCCCGGAGGAGGGCATGGCAACCCACTCCAGTATTCTTCCCTGGAGAATCCCCATGGACAGAGGAGCCTGAGGGGCTTCAGTCCATGGGGTCACAAAGAGTTGGACACAACTGATCAACTAAACACAGCACATTATACTAACAACTTTATATGTGTTATCTCATTTAATCCTTACAACAGATCGGTACAAACTGTATTAAAAAATTTTAGTTGCAGAATTTAGTGTGTAATGAGAGAAAATAATTTTTCCCTTAGATTACTTAGTTTTTAAATGGCAAATAGGATTTTTAATACAGGCCTTTTGGTTCCAGGCCACAATGTTTTTCAAGTTTCTGAAATCCAGTAAACTTAACTCCCCCTCCCCCCCCCCCAAAAAATGTTTGTCTATAATCTGCCCTCTACCATACACTGAGAACATACATGTAACAAAGACTGCCCTGATACTCTATGTAATCCAGTGAAGGATAAACAGAAGTCAAGGCTGAGGGAAATTTCAAAACAACAACAAGAGAAACAAAAATAGATACAAATTGACCTTGAAACTAAGGCAACATCTTTAGACAGTAAGTCTTTTGTAAATTTCACCATTGAGCAGGAAACAACCTAGATTTGGCACGTTCAAAACCTATAACCTAGGAATCTGCCACAGCTTTCACATCTTGAATTCTTAGTAGTGGACTGGTTTACTACACACTCGGTCACCCTGGAGAATCCTTGATTTGAACTAAGATGTATTCCCTTGAATGTTCACATGTTAACTCTAGGGTGCTGTTTGCTGTATTGAGATTAAATGCTGGTTGCTGCAACCCATTGAGAAATCTTCACAGTCATTAGCAGTGTCTTCATTGTGGGGAAAAGGCTCAGGTGGTACAGAGCAGCAATTCTTTACCATAAAACTAATTTTAGTAAAGGTCAAATTCTCCAGGTCTGGGTGTAATTCATGAAATTCACAATGTGCCTGTCAACTTCCCTGACAATATGTATGCAAAAGATTCAGAATTACAGCAAACAGAGAACTCTTTACAAAGAGTCACTCAAGGCTAAATTGCTGTTTCACAATGGCTAACAGAACTCAACCTATTAGCTAAGGGTTTATATTCCTTGGCTTCCCTGATGACTCAGTTGATAAAGAATCTGCCTGCAATGCAGGAAACCCCAGTTTGATTCCTGGGTTGGGAAGGTTCCCTGGAGAAAGGATAGGCTACCCACTCCAGTATTCTTGGGCTTCCCTTGTGGCTCAGCTGGTAAAGAATCTGCCTGCAATGCAGGAGACCTGGATTCGATCCCTGGGTTGGGCAGATCCCCTGGAGAAGGAATGGCCACCCTCTCCAGTATTCTGACCTGGAGAATTCCAAGGGCTATATAGTTCATGGGGTCACAAAGAGTCTGACACGACTGAGCGAATTTCACTTACGTTCTTTTTTCCATTTCATATAAATTTAAATAAAAACATCTTTGTAATAGATGGTGGCTAATGCTGGCTGTAATTATTAGGAATATGTGGAATGAAGGTGAAGCATCTCACAGGAATAGACTCTAGTTAGTGTTATCTGTTGAAATGTTTGGTATGATTTTGAAGTATTAAGGTTTCAAGAAAATGTCAAACAATTTTGTAGAAACCAAGAGTCAATATGGGAAGCTGCAACGACTTTCACTTATTCTGTAATTCTTCTTTTGTAATTGTCTTTTTCAGTCAGTTATTAGCCATGTGGGAAAATACGTCTATTTAATTTATAGTCTCTTTATAACCTTTGTCTAATTTTGATCCTCAATTTATATACCATACTTTGCTTATTGAAACATTGGTTGTTTCTGAAAATTAGTTAATCTTTAGAGGAGAAAACCTGTTGTTATTTAAAAGTATTCTTTCCTTTTAAGGCAAATTCAAAGGAAGTTTCCAGAAATAAGGTCATGCACCCTCCTAAAGGGGTTGCTTTGAAGGGAAAGAACTTGTTTGGTATGTAAGTTCTGATAATGTTGATAAAATTTCTTCTATGACAACATTGCATTGTAAAGCATTTAACAATAGGCAAATGAGACAAAAAAGCCCTTCATCTCCACTGGGATATATTCTTAAAGCTGTGATAATGTTCATTTCAGCATAGTTGATATGACTTTAAAAAGAGTGTCTAAATCTCAGGGGTCTACATGTGAGTGTTTTTATCCTACAAACAGGGGGACAGAGAGAACTGTTTGAGTGTAGGGTTTGATGAGGAGCTATAACCTCTGAAATTGGGATGGCATCTCCTTGTCCCTTGGCCATCACATGAGTGATGACACTTCTCTCACTCTGAGGATGTTTCCAAACATCTCAAGCTTAATACAACCTTCATCTCATTGTTCCCATTTTTCTCAATAAATATATTCAGTTGCTGAAGCCAGATATCTGGTATTACTCCCTTTTTCTAAACACACAACTCTGAATCATCAGCAATTTATCCACAAAATACAATCTCAAATCCAACAACTTCTTCTCCTGTCTATTTTTATCAGGCCTCCTTCACATCCCTGCAACAGTTACCACCTCACCTCTTCTTTTCTACCTCCTTCCCACAAACCAGTATTAACACAGCAGCAAAGGGATCCTTTTTACCAAGTAAATCTTAAATCTAAGCATGAGGTTCTCTTGCAGTTATCCTTTCAATCGCAGCTTATTTCACTTAGAATGAAATCCTGTCTTTGCCACGTCCTCAGTGGCTCTTAATGATTACTTCCCTCCTGTACTTTTTTGTCTCTCCAGAATCATTTTTAAGTTTCAATTGCCCTGATTCCCTCTATGTACTTTGGACAAGCGAAACTTTTCCCTCATTCCTCTGAATATCTTCTTTGCATTGGTTGTGTTGAGATTCCCACTGATCACATTAGCTGACATACCAACTTCTTAGAAATCCCATTCTTCAGCATATTATAGTATATTGTCCTAGGTCACCTTATATTTTGCATATTTGTTTATTTTTCCCAGCATTAATTAGATTTTCTTTGTGTCTATTTCTGGATACTGGAAAGTAAACTCCATAAAGACAATAGTCATATTAGTCTACTTTACCATCATAGTACCAAAACACAGAATCTGGAACATGAAAATACTCACATATTTGTTGAATGAGTATCATTGTTTCCTACCTATATTACTGCAAAGGGTAAATGCCTCCCTGGGCTTTCTCAGGTGGTAAAGAATTCTTTACCTGCCAATGTAGAAGATACAAGAGGAGCAGATTCGATCCCTGGGTCAGGAAGATCTCCTGGAGTAGGAAATCACAACCCACTCCAATATTCTTGCCTGGGAAATTCATGGACAGAGGAGCCTGGCGGGCTCCAATCCATGGGGTCACAAGGAGTCAGACACAAATGAGAGAACGAGCACAAACACAAATGCCCCCTACTCTGGGTTATTGCTACCTTCATATCCCTTTCTGTTACCAGGTTTATCTTCCCAAAGCTGACTAGAGAATATTTTCATTTTATTTCTTCCAAACTATTTATGTTTCCGTTAACCTACTGAATAAAGTCAGAAGGACTCAGATGAGAATGACACTCAAAATCTTCCAAAATTACACAGGAATATCTCTGTTCTCTCGGAACTCTTCAACAATAAAGCTTATTGTGTTTCAGTCAAGGTGATCTATTGAACTGACTTGCTAGCCAGTGTAATAACACCTCAGGTATTTCTCACCATTATCTCCGAAAATTTATATACTTCAACTGACTGAAAAATTCAACCTACATGATTGATGTGGAACCAAATTCCCAAAAGTAAGAATTCCCTGAACTTGCAAGTCTATTCCAGTCATTGTAACATGTCATCCTGGAACATCAAGTAGCTTCAAAGCAAAGGATTCAGTCAAGAGAAGGAAATGGTCCTTTGGAAAAGGAGCGCAGGTAGTCTGATACAACTTCAGATCATGCTATGAAGCTATGATTCTAGGAAACCCAGGCCCTGGAGAAGCAATTATTTGCTACATTTTACTCTTTCCTATTTCCTACTACAATAGCAGAGCAGTTAAAAAGGTGATTTAGATAGAACTAAATTCTGGTAACCACAGGCGGGATTTACAGGAGAAATGCTAAAGCTACAACGATAAACAACATTGAGAAGATTTTGGCTATTGGGAAGAAACAGCAGCACGTGAGCATTCTGTCACGCTGAGATGCAGATGCCCCTTACCAGATGAGGACGCATTCAGGAAAGCGGCTAGTGTCAGCCCCCGGGAAGACAATGGGCGTACTGCTTTGACAGGGAGAGTATTTCTCCTCTAGACAATAAAACATTCACTGGTCTTCTTCACTATTATTATTTCCCCGGGCTAGCCTAGCAGACACTTTCTACAAGAGAATATCTTCACCATTAGAATAATTAGACCACTGGCCCTCAGAAATGAAGCCCCTCTCAATGGGGTTTACAAACTTATCTGCCAATCCAAATTCTGTTTATAAATTGTCCTGGAGTCAGATTTCAGTGAAGGACTTCAGTGGTAAAACCACTTTCTGTCACTGATGACTTGGCCAAGTCATCCTTCTTTTCTGGATTTCTGAAGCAATAGCAGAGTATAGCAAACATGTCTATGAAGCATTATGGAGTAGTTGGGAAAACGTGAGCTAGGGTCAGGGTTATAAATCATCACGTGGTTATTGTAGATATCTAGTTGTATGAATTTGATTTAAAAGATCATTCAAGTTTTCAGGGACTTCATTTCTTCATCTGTCCATGAAGGCTTATTAAAATGATTTTACTTATCTCTTCTTACTGTAAAGTCTATAATAAACTCTATGACAAATGCAGTTAAATTGTTCGTGTATATTGTTTGAAAAGGAAAGGTCAAGGTATAACATAGTATGCCTAGTATTGTACTTATTGAACTTTTCCACCACATTTTCTCATAGGCAGAAAATGGTAAATATCTCCCTCTGGAAGTTTCTTTGAAGTATCTTGTTTTATTTTAAAAAACTATGCCAATGTTTTTTAAAACATTTTCTCCATAAGGTATTCTTGTGCATTTTAGTACAAAGTGCTGAATATAATTACTTAATGTTAGAAAAAAATCAATACACTAAAAACACTTTTACCATACTTATCCTGTGATGTTGACTATCTCCTGGCACACATTAGCTTACTAAATGAAGTTTTAATCCAATGTTCATCACATTTTAATTGAGTTTAGCTGGGGAACATATAAATATAAGTGGGAAAGAATATGTGTGTATGGGGAAAGGATGTTGGGAGGTAAAATCTGGAAGAGTTCTGGCAAAGGAATTGAGTGAAACAGCAGAGTCTACAACTGCAAATAAAACTAGATGAGGTGGATTTTTACTTCTATAGACTTTATTATAGATTAAAGGGCCCTGAGCTTCAAATCAAGCAAATCTAAAAATGAGTCTCTATTGGAACAGTTTGTGCCAGCTGTTTCAGGCACTTAGCTTTGAGTACAATCTTTAAAAAATTACTCCAACAAAGGTTAAAATGCTTTATTAGAGATTTGTTTAACTAAAAAGTATGCGATATACAAATAACTTTTAGACTCCAACAACAATAGGAGTATATGTAATTTAAATGTATTGGGATATGAAATATGGAATTCAACTTTGGTTAGTATCTTTGTAGTGAAGTAGGAGCTGCCTTTTAGGAATTTTAACAATCAAGAAGATGTAGATGCAATTCTACTCCTGAAAATGACAAAACATCTCATAAGAAAAATGAAGTACCTGCCTCCCCAGCCAGAATTTCCCCTCCTACATCATGGTATAATGTAAGGAGCAATTCAGGGAAAAGAAATTTGTTCATTATGGAGGCAAAATAAAAAGCAACAAATGCTAAATCGTGACTGTCTTTAATTGTGTAAATGGTTGCAAGCTTCCTTTCTTGAGATTTTCATTTTCCGGGTACCTGCAGGCATGGAGTAGACCTTTGGTGGTACTGTGGTGTGCCATTTTTTTTCTTTGAATCATTGTGTAATAGCTCATATATGTCCCCCAAACCCAGATCATGGCCTCCCAAAAAGAACTGAAAATTAAGGCAAACATTCAGTCTTCTACTATACAAAGAACTGAATTTCCTCTCAATTTCTATGGCTGTCTTTGTGCTTTTCCTAGACTCATATGCATACTATTCTGTAAAGAACAGTTTGTTTGAAATTTCATTTATTTTACAATTTGAATTTATGAAATGATTTGTGAAACAAGGTCTGAGAATAACATGCTACCCTCTTCCAATTTATCAGTGGAAATTCAATTTTAACATCCATCTTCAAATGCCTAAAGAAGTAACTGAATGAGACACATGTGATTACAGTGTTCATGAGTTTATCAAGTTTCTGATAGATTAAAAAATTATAAAGGCTAGTAACCAAAACTCATTACACATCCAATAAGAAGGGGCTTATTCTTTCTGGAACTAACCTCCATGATTGAAATGCAAGTTTCTCAGGACTTACATTTTACTCAGTGAGTCATGAAGACCTGGGATCTTAACGTGTGCATGCAATAACTGAGTACTCAATGCAACATTCAAAAAGGGGTAAAATTTAATTATTTGAGGAATAGTACGAAAGACTTTGTAAAATAAATATGCGTGTGCCACATACAATGCAGTAAAACAGACAGGGCTGTTTTATTTTTCTACATATTCCTTCATAATTCAGTACCTTAGCAGCACATCTTATGTATTTCCTTCACTGCTGAATGACTCTTAATTACTTTATTTAATGGAAAACACTAGTGTACACAAAATGAGTGTCGCGAGGAGACAGGGTGATGGAACTAAAGTGTAAATTACCTCTTTATTTCATGAACTATAAGTTTAAGTGTTGGGCAGAGGGGATTTGAAAGACGAATTGTGGTGTTTTGTTCTGATATAGTTGCTTGTTTAAATTCAGCCTGAGTTGTTTATCAATTCTTTATATCCTAATTTAGGGACAAATTAGCAATGGCACAACAGCTCTCTATCTGCTCGTTAGTAGGCAGCAATTCACAAAAGACATATCTTGTGTACAGAGAGCTCTCGGCTAAATGTTCTACAGGGTGGATTGGGAAACCTTTAAGAACCAACTTGCTGCATTCATTTTGGATCAGGCGCATTTCAGTGTTTGAAGAACCCAGATTGGTTGTGTGCTGTCTTTTTGGTAAGCGAAAATTCAACAGAGCTGTTAGTCCACAGCCCCACCTGTGTGGTCTAAGTCATGGGTCAGGATTTCCCTGGTGGTCCAGTAGTTAAGACTTCACCTTCCAAAGCAGGGGGTGTGCGTTTGATTACTGCTTGGGAAGCTAAGATCCCACATGCCTTGTGGCCAAAAAACCAAAACATAAAACAGAAACAGTATCGTAACAAATTCAACAAAGAGTTTAAATATGGTCTGCATAAAAATATTTTAAAAGAGGAAAAGAAACAAACAGTATGGGCCAAAGATTTCTCCCTATGAAATGCCCTTTTCTCTTCTAACTTATGTTAGTGGTTTTCTCAAGCAACCATAGGCAAGAGCCCTGTGATGAGTCCAGGGTTTTGTAACCTGTGGGGATGTTTTAAATATCATTAAAAGGAAGTCTTACAAGGTCATCTGATCAGGTGACTCATCTTGGAACAAAGTCTGCTTTTCACTTTATTGTGGAGAATAGAAAATTAATTTTTTTTTTTTTAATTCTCTCTCTCAGGTTTTAACCTCTGCAACTTTATTCATCTGTTCCTTTCTAATCTGAACAATTCAACGATGGTCTTCTGGACACAGAACGGAGTTTTAAGAACAATTCTCCTCACTGCCTTTCACCCCAGCTCTAACCAAATAAATATCCCAAACCCATTCACATCCTCTCGGTAAAAACTCATTTCAATGCTAACTGACATCCCCTGAAAATATAGGATGAAGTGAAGTGAAGTCGCTCAGTCGTGCCGACTCCTTGCGATCCTGTGGACTGTAGCCCACCAGGCTCCTCCGTCCATGGGATTCTCCAGGCAAGGATACTGCAGTGGGTTGCCATTTCCGAACCCGGGTCTCCCGCACTGCAGGCAGACACTTTAACCTCTGAGCCTCCAGGGAAGCACCAAGTTACAAATCTTCCATGACTGGGCCAGAGGAGGTCTATGAACTATTGCA
Source organism: Muntiacus reevesi (assembly GCF_963930625.1). Lineage (NCBI taxonomy): Eukaryota > Metazoa > Chordata > Mammalia > Artiodactyla > Cervidae > Muntiacus > Muntiacus reevesi. The sequence continues at coordinate 80,571,496 of NC_089254.1, read as the reverse complement.
AATGGCCTTGAAAGGTCATGGTCGACCACCCCTGTTTTCTTTAAGATTCTGTTTCTTAACATGAAGTTCTGAAATGATAAAAACTCTTTGTAGCCTCATGTTGTAGAAATGCACAGAAAGGTACAATGACAAATTATGTATATAGAAACGTCCTCTGAAAACTTTGAAATTTCATTAAGTAACAAAGCACGTGTGTATGCTTAGTTGGTCAGTCATTTTCGACTCTTTGCAACCCCATGGACTGTAGCCTCCTCTGTCCATGGGATTCTCCAGGCAAGGATACTGGAGTGGGTGGCCATTTCCTCCTCCAGGGGATCTTTCTGACCCAGGGGGTGAACCACATCTCTTGCATCTCCTGCATTGGCAGGCAGATTCTTTACCAACTGCATCACCTGGGAAACCAACAAAGCATAGTGGAGCCCAGATATTCATCATCAGAGCAATCTTGTCTCCCACTGGCTTTCATTTAATGGCATCTTTCCCTACTTCCAGATGGCTGCAGGACCTTATCCTCCCTTAAGGATAGAAATGAGCTTCCCTGGTGGCTCAGTGGTAATGAATCCACCTGCCATGCAGGAGAGGCGGTTCAATCTCTGGGTCGAGAAGATGCCCTGGAGAAAGAAATGGCAACACATTCCATTATTCTTGCCATGGAAGATCCCATGGACAGAGGAGTCTGGAGGGCTACCATCCCTGGGGTCACAGAGAGTAGAACACAACTTAGCAATGAAACAAAAACAACCATAGAACTAAAACTAAGCATACAAATCTTGTGTCATTTCTTTGGGTAGCAAGATGGGGGTTTTTCAGAAACTGATATTGGAAGAAGCTTTTGATAGATGGCAGTTTAGAGTTCTAAGAACAAGAGCTGAGTTGTTGAAAAGGATAAAAGGGCAGGCTGGTTCACAATCCTGAAAATACACATGTATCTACATAAAAAAGCAATAGAAACAAGATGAGCAGATGAAAAGCATCCTATTATGTTCCCCTTTAGTATGAAGACAAATTTTTTTAAAAAAGAGAGAAACAGCTTCCTTAAAAATGATATAACCACAGAATGACTATACAAAGCTCTGAAAGTAATAAGTTTCCTCCCAAAAAGTGACTGCATAGTTGTACAGCTGTCCTGGGTTTATTTCTGGGGAGGTGATTGTTTGATTCCTCCAGGGCCCTGCCTTTCAAGTGCAGTCTTCAGAGCAGCAGGACAGGCATCTCTGGACACCTAGTAGGAAATTCAGAATCTTGGGTCCCCCTTCACCATAACTCAGACTCTGCATCTTATCAATATCCCCAGTGATTCACATGCATATAAGAATGGAACAACCACTAGTCCAGGAAATTCATTTCTCTTGCTTTTGGGGATGGACTTTGTTAAACCCAGCTGCCCTGCATGAGACACCTGGTTCTAGTGGTATGATATTTTCAGTTTCTGAGGAGGGATCTGGCTTCTTATTCTTCAAACCTTTCAAAGATGGTTCCATAATTCTCAGGGAGACCAAGAAGTATAGCTGATTCAGTTAAGAGGTGCTATCGAAACCTGATTCATACTTTCATTATCTTTTCTGTAATACAGTTGGACATCTTCAGCAGTTTAGTCACACATTCCATTGAGTATCTGGGGTTATGTATTAAGTAAGTATGATAGCATATCTGTGTGTGTTCAGTTGCTCAGTCATGTTTGGCTCTTTGTGACCCCATAGACTGTAGACTGCCAGGCTCCTCTGCCCATGGGATTATCCAGGCAAGAATACTGGAGTGGATTGCCATTTCCTCCTCCAGGGGACCTTCCTGACCCAGCAGTCGAATTCACATCTCCTGTGTCTCCTGTATTGGCAGACAGACTCTTTACCACTGAGCCACCTGAAACCCAGGCACTCAAATAGCTGTGTGTGATTTGTGGGACAATTACTATACTCTTTCCAAATTGCTGCAAAACAGCACTGTATATTTAAACATTCCTCATTTCTATGAGTAGAATGTGAACTTAAGTCCAAGGTGGAATGTTTTTATATTGCTCTTCATTCATAGTCAAAAGGAGGAAGGGCAGTTCTAGAAGCATGTGACCTGTGCCATCAAACAGGGTCCTGGAATTAGAACAGCTCTACCCACTCCAGTATTCTTGCCTGAAAATTGCATGGGCAGAGGAGCCTAGTGGGCTACAGTCTATGGGGTCGTAAGAATCGGACATGACTTAGCAACTAAATCACCACCCCCACCACACTTGTTTTAAAGTTCAGGTAAACGTCTTGAAATTCAAAAATAATTTCTGTACAAGAGGCTTGGCATTTTTATTTTGAAAATTATGTAGCTGGACCTGTATGGAAGAGATTGAGTGGTAAGGAGATCCCTTAAACTTTAATCAGAAGTCCTGGCCTTAACTTTTCCCATTGTGAACACAACAGATTGGAGGATTCTTCAGAAATGGCTTGTGCTACAAAATCCTCAGTGACTTTAAGCTTCAAAATTTTGCTCACAAAACTCAAACTCAATTTTTCTTTTTGCACAGCAATTATAGAAAAATAGTGGGTGACATCAAGATATCCATACTACCAGTATACAACGTAGGCGTTAGTCTTTCCCAGTATTGATTTGACCGTGCATCAGATTCTGGCAAAGTCTCAGTAAATCTGACTGCCAAGAAATATTTAGTAAGTTCCCAAAGCTACTCCAGATCGTGTGCACAGTTATGTCAGGGTTGACCGAGTGCTGTTCAACCCTCTCCTTCTCATCAATGAAAGTGAAAAATGCTGGCTAGCAATTTCAGTCAATCTAATATGCTCTAAAACATCATGAGGGAAATGGAAGCTTTGTAATAGAACCTGTTTCCCTCAACTTAATATTCTATGGACGTTATCAAAATCTTTAAGACAGTGATTCAGTAGCTTTTGTACTACTGCGGTCTTAACTGAGTAAGAAAAATATTCAGAATATTATGAATCGCTTTGCAAGACCAGCATAGTGTTTTGAGATGACTAAAACCTGCTGAAAATCAAGGTCATACCTGAGCCTATGTAGGGAAATTTTCAATAAAGAGTAAAATTTTCTTTGTGTAATAGACAAGTAGACTGTGTACAGATAACTTGTCAGAGGGCACACTATATAATTAGCCAGTTACTTGTTTTTGTTGTTTTTACAAAGGAATTTAATCATGAAAGCTGACCAGGCCTTTGTAAGTCTGGAATATTCATGGTATCAGCTACTAGCTCAAATAGTGAAGAAACTTTTCAACCTAGGCATTTGGAGGAGTTGCTGGCCATACTTGACATTAACTGTTAAAAGACTACTAGTCTTCCTGATGATGTAGCTGATTGAATAAACTACTGGAAACCACATAACTCTGAAGGGCTGGGAGTAAAGGATAGAAAATTGATGGAAGCCCAACCAGCAGAAGTGAAATGACAGAAGAACATTTAAAAAGCGACTTTGAAGACTATACTGGAGCTCTGTTTTGGACTCTGGCAAACAAAAGATGATCGGCAAATAATCTGTTGTGCCGGGATCAGAGGTATCATAAATTAGGCTGGAAAAACTAGAAGTGCCCTGTGAATAGAAAATGTGGTAACACCATTAAAAACCTTTCCATATACTTGCAAATGGAAGGAATGCCTGGATAATGTTGTTTGTATGTGGTATCCTGTTTCTGGGACTTTTAGTTGTGCTTATACATGTAATGAAAGATTACTGGTTTGAAGAATCTCTGTAAAGCAAACAGATCTAAAACAAATAAGTTATAAAATAATCAGGAAGCTGGTGTCTCCATCCCCTCTTTATCTTGCATTCTATGCTATTTTAGATTGTTTTTTTTACAATTTTCCATATTTCTATACTGCTTTTATCTTGATGCTAAATTATATTTGATCATAGTGTATCCTTCAATTAAATTTCTCAGTTATTACAGATGTATAAATAATAAGTTTTTTGGAGTACAGTTTTAATCATGTAATCTTTAACAGCACTATGCCTCCTATAGAAAAAAGAATCCACATTCCTTAGACTGATTAAATGCACTCTTTAGTCTAGGCTTAATCGTTCTTTAACCTTAATTGTCACTGCTTTCTTTCAGACTCTAAGCAACACTCAAGCAGACCTACTTCCCTTTTCCTGGTTGGGACTACTGTTTCTTAAAGTCCACGCCATTGTTTCCACTGCTTCCTTTGTCTGAAATCATCTTCCCCCATCTTGCACATTTCACCTCTACTCACACACTGTCCAAAACAAGCAGCACAGCCTCTGCGGAACCACTCCTATTTATTCTCCAAGGTGAGAGCAGTATCTTTTCACCCTTATTTTAAATCCCACTACCTGTATCCCTTTAAAAAATTTATCATGTCTGACTTATATTTTAGTTACACATGTGTTATTTATCACATTGAGAATAATCTTGTATACACTAACAGGCTATCACAGTGCCTTAAGCATAGAATTTACTGAATAAATAATGAAAGAATGAATATAATGGATGAATGTTTACCTGGGCTAAAGGGACTAGCAGAGATGAGTAATAACATGGTTTATGAGAGAGTAGATAGGACCAGAAAGTAAAATTGAGAGTCTGTAGGTGTCTTACCCTACAGATATTTTAAATGGAATATTCAGAAATATTCAATGCTATCCTTAAGATTATATTAATATCTCGATAAAACTGGAAGAAAAAACTTTTCTGAAAAAGATTGCATTATTGGAGTGATGGAAGTGGAAATGATAAGGTAGAACCCCTGAAAACCTCACCTTCATAAAAACAATGACAATGCTGACAAAAGTTGTCAAAATAGACTTTTACAAAAGTCTGGAAAATAACCAAAGGCTTGTAACAATCTAGAAAGCATTTATTCTAAGAAAAGAATGGCTGAATCTCCATAGGTGGGCTTTACATGTTTTAAATTCACATATTTCCAGTCTGTTCTTCCCAGTTTCATAGGAGTCTTTAAAACCATTAGCCCTATAATTACAGTGAAAGCCAGCAGTTTGACAAGAATGCATGGTTAGTTTCACATTTGAAAACTGTAATACAAAACATCAATAACTAAGGGAGCAGAACACATGATTGGCTCAATAGAGGAGGAAAACTATGTGACAAAATCCAACACTCTTTCATGACAAAAATATGCCTCAAACTAGGAATAGAAGGGAACTTGTTCAATATAATAATGGGGATCTATGAAAAATCTATAGCTAACATTGTCTTTAATGGTGAAATACTGAATGCTTCTCCCCAAGATCAAGAAAAAGACATTCTACTGGAGTTTATAATCAGGACAATTAGATAAGAAAAAAAAAATGATATCTAAATTGGAAAGGAAGAAGTAAACCTATCTCTGTTTGCAGATGACATGATCCTGTATATAGAAAACCCTAAGGATTACTCACAGGCATGCATACACAGACACACACATAAACAAAGAGCCAAAAATGAGTTCTGATGACTGAAGGAAATAAAATTGACATGTGAAAGTCAATTGTATTTCTATACACTAGCAATAAACAAGCCAAAAACAAAACTAGGGAAACAATTTCATTTATAAGAGGCTTCAAAAAGAATAAAATATTTAGGAAGAGATCTAACAAAAGAAGCATACAACTTATACCCTGAAAATTCCAAAACATTATAGAAAGAAATTAAACACCTAGTGAATGGAAAGACATCCTGTGTTTTCATGGCTAAAATGGCAAAATTCTCCAAACTAATCTACAGGTTCAACATAATCCCTATCAGAATCCCAGCAGGCTGCTTTGTAGAAATTGACAATCTGTCCTAAGATTCATACAGAAATGCAAGAGACCTAAGATAATCAAAACAATCTTGAAAATGAAGAACAAATTGTAAGACTCACACTTTCTGATTTTAAAGCTTACTACAAATCTACAGTTATCAAGACAGCGAGCTACAGGCATAAAGATAGATAGATGCAGATCAATGGAACAGAATTAAAAGTCCAGAAATAAACTCTCACATTTATAGTCAATTGATTTTTCCACAAGAATGCCATGTCAATTCAACTGGGAAATTATGATCTTTTCAGTGAGTAGCAGGACGGCTGTATATCCACATGCAGATGAAGAATGAAGCTGGACTCCTATGCACATTATATAAAAAAATTAATGTGGATCAAATATCTAAATAGATGAATTAAAACAGTACAACTCACTGAAGAAAATATAGAAAATCTTCACAATCTTGGATCAAGCAATGGTTTCTTAGATATAACACCAAAATCATAAACAACAAAAGAAAAAAACAGATAAATTGGATTCATCAAAATTAAAAATTTTGCGCTTCAAAAGACCCTATCAAGGAAGTGAAAAGAGAGTCTATGGACTGGAAGAAAATATTTGCAAATCATATGTCTGATAAGCAACTTGTATATAAAATATGTAAATAATGTTCACAATGCAATAATGTAAAGACAAAAGAAAAAACTCAATTAAAAATAGGCAAAGGATTTGAAAAGTCATTTTTCCAAAGAATATATACAAATGGCCAATAAGCACAGGAAAAGATGCTTAACATCATTAACCATAAAGAAAATTAAAATCAGCATCACTTCAGAGCTAGTATGATGGCTCTAAAAAATGATAAATAATGTGTTGGTGGAGTTTGTAGAATTGGAACCCTTATACTTACTGGTAGAAATGTAAAATGTGGCAGAGAGTTTGAAAAATAATTTGGCAGTCTCTCAAAATTTTGACATTGAGTTACTATATGACACATCATTTCCACTCTTAATTATATACCCAGGAGAACAGAAAAGATACGCCCACAGAAAATTCTGTATATGAATGTTAATACTAGAATTAATCATAAAATCCAAAAAGTGGAAACAAGCCAAATGTCTCTCAATTGATGAATGGATAAACAAAATGTGGTATAACCATATAATGAAATATTATTCAGCCATAAAACTGAATGATGTACCAATATATGCTGCAACATGGATAAATCTTGAAAACATTACATTAGGTGAGAGATACTAGATACAAAAGGCCACATATGGTATGACTCCTTTTACATGAAATATCCAGAATAGGCAAATCCATAGAGACAAAAGAGAGGAGTGGTTGCCAGGGATTTGAGAGAGGGACTTAGTGATGATTAATGGGTACAGTTTCCTTTGGGATGAAAAAGATGTTCTGGAATTAGATGATGGTTTTGCAACTGTTTCAGTCATTGACAACTGTCACTCTGAGGTCAGAGTTGCCTTGCTGAAGACCACTGAGGTACATCTATATGTATCAATGTGGAGAAATCAATGATTATAAGAATAAAAAACAGAAACAAAATTTGCTGATGCCATTTCAAAAACTGCCTGCAATTCAGCAGAGGAGTAAATTTCAAATGGATAGAGTAGGAAAAATTTGCAAAATAATTTTCTTATATGTATGATAAGTAACAATGTTCTACCTATGTCAAAGGTATGCTGGAATGATTAAGAGGTCACATTTATCAATGTTATTCATTTTATAATTGTTAGATGAAAAATGATGCACCATAAAGGATATTCTTTCCGTTACATTCTGCATTTAATACAGTACTGAAAAGTATGCACTCTGTTTTCCACAATGATTAAAGCATAATTATATAAATAAAAATAAATCAAACTTTTGCATATTCCAGGCAAGAGAATGCAAGGAGCACCTGTTTCTACTTTAATTGCCAGGGAGAACACTGAATCTAAATTGGATCCTCTGAAAGAAGAGATTACCACCTTAGTTTAAAAATACCAAAGTAAAAAGACAGAAAATGTAAACCATCCTTTTCAAGGCTCACTTAATAAGAATAGCAGCAATCACTAACAGAATAATAGTACATAATACTTACAGAATAATAGTAATTGTTTACATTTTAGAATTCATTAAATGCATCAGGTCTTACACTGCCCATTTTAAAACTGCATTTAACTATCTGATCCTATTAGGTATGGCTCAAGGGATCACTCCCTTGAGTGATTTTATAGCTATGGAAACTGAGGTTTATTAAGATTCAGGACAAATGGGTAAAAAATGATAGGATAGGGTCCTGAATTCAGGCTTACTTAATTACAAAACCCATATAATATACCACCTCCCACTAAAATTTTTTAAAAGTTCTTAAATGTTAGGATTCATTGTATTTCTTTTTTTTTTTCATTTATTTTTATTAGTTGGAGGCTAATTACAATATTGTAGTGGGTTTTGTCATACACTGACATGAATCAGCCATGGATTTACATGTATTTATTACAGGCAGGTGAATCTGCAACTCCAACTTTGCCACCAGAGATAAAATTCACTATGATGAACATTTTGCAAGTAAGTTTTCACAGGACAAGGAACAGAGAAACTTTGAACACTGGGATTTGTGGTGGGTCTGGAGAGGGTCAGGATATGATGTCTGGCTCTACCAAAAAAGTCAGAATAGGAGGTGAACGCCACAGTGGGTTAATAGGTGTGGGGTCATGGGTGGACCTACACTTGTCTCACTAATGACCACCTGCTCTTTCTATAGCATTGTGCCACTTACCACAATCCTGCAAAACAGATAACATATATCAAATGCAGGACTGGACACCAGCCCAAAACCTTAACTGTGTACTCAGAGTATGTTAATGAATGCAGAATCACATTCACCCTCAGAAAAGAAGACAACCTGATTTCTGGAAATCATCTGGTCTGGGGTTTGACACATGAGCAGTTCACTTGGATATCTGAGAAGTTGTTCTTAGAAGGAACACCCAGGACTTTCTAGGTGGTCCAGTGGTTAAGATTCTGTTTTCCAATGAAGGGGGTGCAGGTTTGATCCCTGGTTGGGGAACTAAGGTCCCATGTGCCAAGGGGTGTGACCAAAAAACTTTAAAAAAGGAACACCTATCATAGGCTCCTTCTGAGTTGAGGAGCTGTAAATGGTGTTTCCACATTTGCTATTATATTTGAACTTCATATGAACCTATTAAATAGTAATCCATACTCCATTATGTTCTAATTTTACAATGAAGAGATGGTAATTCAAAGAATTTACACAAAATCAAGCAGGTCACATGTCAGTGAGTGGGAAAGTGTAGGTCTCCTAGTTCCATGTGTAGGAAATGTTCTCTCTATTACATCAAACTTATATGTAGACTACATAATTTTTTTTCCAGGAAGTGTTTTACTTTATTAAGTACTACTTTGAGGTTAATAATAATTGAATGCCTCAAATAATTTGTGTTGAGTTTCTGCTCATCTTTCTCTCAGGGGTAGAAGGGAGAATTTCAATAGCTTTCTAGAGTAATACTTACACAAACTGTTTAAGAATCTGAGTCTTTATTTTGATCTGCTCTACTTTATTTCAAGAATTCCTCTGAACTGTTTCCATAGAAACCACTGGAGAAGAAAGTGATGAGCTATGTAACATTCTTATGGATGTCTTTCTGAATTTTGGACATTCATTCCTCAGAAGATTTGAGATGGTTGTTGTTTTCGGGCAGAACAAATTTCTAAAGGGGATTCTCCTCACATGTCCCCTGAGAGTTTTAGGTTAGAAATTCATAATCTATCACGTAATAAAACAGTTCAAAGACTGCAAAAGAATTCAAGTTCCATTACTGTAGTTTAAGAGGGGCACCCTCCTCTATGTTACGTGCATCAATTCTTTTCTCTGCTCAGCATCTCCATAACTTCCTAATGTTGAGGTTGGGTCATGGGGTCCGGGCATACTGGATAGATGACATGCAGCTGAAGTGGGAGGACCAAGAAGAAAACAAATAGGAAAAATGTGCATGAAAGCTTAGTGGTGTATTTGAAGGAAAAAAGAATGGACAGATGAATTCCAGCACCAGGAATTTTGACCCATTTAGAGAATCATTGAGGTTGAAGCTTTTTCCATGATAAGCCATTTAACATCCATGAATTCTCTACAGTGAGGAAAATTTAAAAATGTAGAGGATGTATATTTTTGAGATTAATCCTTTGTCTGTTATTTTCTCCCAATCTGAGGGCTGTCTTTTCACCTTACTTATAGTTTCCTTTGTAGTGCAGAAGCTTTTAAGTTTCATTAGGTCCCAAATATACAAGCAACTCCTGAAGCTCAATTCCAGAAAAATAAATGACCCAATCAAAAAATGGGCCAAAGAACTGAACAGACATTTCTCCAAAGAAGACATACAGATGGCTAACAAACACATGAAAAGATGCTCAACATCACTCATTATTAGAGAAATGCAAATCAAAACCACAATGAGGTACCATTACACGCCAGTCAGGATGGCTGCTATCCAAAAGTCTACAAGCAATAAATGCTGGAGAGGGTGTGGAGAAAAGGGAACCCTCTTACACTGTTGGTGGGAATGCAAACTAGTACAGCCACTATGGAAAACAGTGTGGAGATTTCTTAAAAAACTGGAAATAGAACTGCCATATGACCCAGCAATACCACTTCTGGGCATACACACCGAAGAAACCAGATCTGAAAGAGACACGTGTACCCCAATGTTCATCGCAGCACTGTTTATAATAGCCAGGACATGGAAGCAGCCTAGATGCCCATCCGCAGATGAATGGATAAGGAATCTGTGGTACATATACACCATGGAATATTACTCAGCTGTTAAAAAGAATTCATTTGAATCAGTTCTAATGAGATGGATGAAACTGGAGCCCATTATACAGAGTGAAGTAAGCCAGAAAGATAAAGAACATTACAGCATACTAACACATATATATGGGATTTAGAAAGATGGTAATGATAACCCAATATGCAAAACAGAAAAAGAGACACAGAAGTATAGAACAGACTTTTGAACTCTGTGGTAGAAGGTGAGGGTGGGATGTTTCAAAAGAACAGCATGTATATTATCTATGGTGAAACAGATCACTAGCCCGGGTGAGATGCATGAGACGAGTGCTCGGGCCTGGTGCACTGGGAGGACCCAGAGGAGTCGGGTGGAGGGGGGGGTGGGAGGGGTGATCGGGATGGGGAATACGTGTAACTCTATGGCTGATTCGTGTTAATGTATGACAAAACCCACTGGAAAAAAAAATGTAGAGGATGTTGAGATTTTCCCTTATTGCTGTTTATATGACTTCATTATTTACATCTGTACCACAAAAAGCTTGAAGTGGAGGCCATAATTCTGTCAGTAGGAGCAGAGGTCTGCATCTTTTGTTCAATGCACAGGGAACAGCAATAACTAACACTGTCTGCTGCCGAGTGTCCTAAATTATATGCTCTTATCTTCACTAGACAGTTTTATATTGGAAAATTTCCTTATTTACTTCTTCAAGGTGATCAAATTGCAAAAATCACCAAATGGATTTCTATACTGGCCTTACATGTGAACAGGTGAGCCTGTAAATTAGCTAAGTGAGAAGGGGTTATGTGTTCCAAGGGATACTGTGGTTCACTGTTGGTGAGAAGTTTTAATGTTTTTAGTAGTGATCTATTATAGGGGCTTTTTGAGAGAAGGAGGCAGAAAGGATGGACCAGGGTGGCTTTGCAGTGCTAAGAATCTGTTGTAACAAACAACTCTTGAATCATATGTTGCTAACTTAATATGTCCTCTAATATACAACTTAATATATAGTTAGATTTCTTTAACTTCCATTTGCATTTCCTGCAGAGAAGTGGATCCTAAGCAAAAAGACTAAATCTCCATTCCCTGTCCACAGGTTAGCTCTTGTTAAAAGCCAGTTTCTGCAACCACTGTCTTACACGGTAGAGTCAGCTGAGTCTTGGACACTACTTTACTAGCAGGAAGAGACCTTTGCTTATGCCATTCTCCTGTTCGACTTTCTTTCTTTCTCCCACTCATGGGATTCGGTTCAAATATCATCTCCTCTAAACAGATTTTTTTTGTTGTTTGTTTAGAGAAGAATTGGTCATTAGAGCCTCTGTGTCTCCTCCATATTTTTTTCGCATTCTACTATTGCAGCTTCAGGCATGTGAGTGCATGCAATGCAGCACGCATTGTTTTAGCACAATAGCTACAAACATAGCATAATATGTTTGTATTATATGTATAATATGTATAGTATAAATATAATGCATTCCCTACTCTGAAAGTATTCACAATACTGGAACTATTACTTATGAATCTGATTCACCCAGTAGAATAGCACATAAATTCATTCCAAGAAGGTACATGCTCGGCTTCATTTATCTTTGCATTTGTAGCACCTAGAAGAAGAATTTGCATGGGGAAAAAAATCTACTTAAGTACTTACTGACTGACTATGTAGTACTAAAATAATGTACCTGATTTACCAGATAAAGGGTGACTCAATAAAAATATACAAATACAAAAATTTAAAACTAAAATTGGACAGAGATTATGGAATTATTCATAATGGAATATTTACCTTTTTTAGTAAAATGATACATGATTCATTGATTTATCTAACTGTTCAATTTAACAAACTTTCATTGAAATAATTCGTGAACCACATCAAGATATTTCCCATTTCTGCATATTATGCTAAACTTGAAAATCGTATATAAAGTTACCTAGAATTAGGAATAAAGAAAACTTACAATCAATTTTCCCAAATCTCTAGTAAGTAATGGCAGATGATGTCTTAATATAAGCAATGATGCTCATCTGGTAATTAGACACGTCATTGTTAGTCCCTTCTATTTTGAAAAATCAATTTACAATTTACTTTCACAGTCTGTTAGATTTCTTTTGAATGAACAGTTAGTAGATTATCTGAAATTAAAAGCTAATGAAGTTTGAGATCCATTTGGAAATGCTGACATTCTTAAATATCTATACTCTGTTAACAGAAGGTTTCAATAGAACTCACTCAATGAGATAAATTTGAATATGTTATACATCCAATGAAACTCTGAGCTAACAGAATTACATTTAATTCTATTAAGTTTAGCTAGAATAATAATTTTAGATATTCTAAATTTTAACTTAAAAGATAACTGAATTATTAAAAATTAATATTTGGATAATTTCTTTAGGATTTAATGAGACCAAGAAGGCTTTTCAGTATCTATTTGTTCAGTGTACATAGAAGGGTGAAGTGGCATTGAATGTTTGAAGTCTGATTTAACCTCATAAATATGCACTGTGTAAACTTCAGGAAAGAAATTCCATCCTCTGACATAATGCATTCATCTTGTGATTATCCACTGTGGACTCTTACAAAGTTCTTTAAGTAAAGAAGCACAGTATTAATAGACTAAAGAAGAAAAATGAAAACCATATGATAATCTCAATGGATGCAGGAAATAAAACTGACACAATTCACATCATTCCATAATAAAAATTCTTACATATAAATAAAAGATAATTTTCTCAACCTAGGAAAAGGCATCTACTGAAAATCTAGGTGAAACATCATACTTAATTGGGAAAGACTATATGCTTTTCCACTATAATCAAAAACAGGGTAAAAATGTCTGCTCCTATCATTCAAATTCATCATTTTGTAGAAGGCCTGTGAATGAAGCAAGCAAAAATGGCACACAGATCAGAGACAAAGAGATAAAATTTCTATTCAGAGGGTTATGATTATCTATATAGATAATATCAATGGATCTTCATAAAACCTACTAGAACTAATATGTGAGTTTGGCAGTGTGGCCAGATGCAAAGTCAATATACAAAAATTAATTTCATTTCTATATACTAGCAACTGGAAATTGAAATAAAGAACCATTTATTTCAAAAGCATGAAGTATATAATTGCAAATTTAACATAATGTGCAAGATTTGTATGCTAATAACCAAAAAATATTGATGAAAGAAATCAAGACCTAAGTAAGTGGGGAAATACACTGAGGAAGACACAATATTGTTAAAATGTTAGTTCTTCTCAGAATTTGTCTGGAGATTCAGTGTAATCCTGGTAATATTTCTGCAGAATATTTTTTATGGAAAGGTATAAGTGTATTCCAAAATTTATGTGGATATGCAAAGAATTCAGAATAGTCAAAATAATTTTGAAGTAGAAAAGCAACTTTAGGGGATTCACTATCTGATTTTAAGACTTACTATGAAGCTACTACAGCAATTGTTTTGATTTACAGGAGTAATTTGATTTACAGAAGTTTTGATTACAGGAGTAATCAAGACTGTGTGGTATTTGCAAAAGGATAGACAAATATATCAATAAAACCAAATAGTGAGTTTAGAAATAGACTCACACATACATTTTCAATTTATCTTTTATGGAGATTCAAAGGCAATTTAATAGAAAAGTAATAGTCTTCTGAACAAACTTCTGGAACAATGACAACCAGATTAAAAGAAAATTATCCTCGATCTATACCTCATGTCATGTAAAAAATGAACTCAAATGGGTCAGAGACCTACAATTTAAAACATAAAACAACAAAATATGTAAAACAAAACAAAGGAAAAAAAAAACCTTCATAACCTTGGGTAAATAAAAGATTTCATTACTTTGACACTAAAAGCATGATCATAAATGGATTAAAAACACATAAATTGGTGTTCGTAAAAATTAAAAGCTCTTCTCTTTAAACGACATTTAAGAAAAGAAAGAGGTGAGCAAGAGTCTTGGAGAAAATATTTGCAGGAAAATAATACCATAGAGGAATTTTATCCAGAACATATAGAGAACTCTCAATTCTCAATAATTAGAAAACACCCAACCCAACTGTAAAAAATGAGCAAAAGTTCTGAACAACTTTTTGATGAAGGTGAAAATAAAATTAAGATGAAAATAACCCCCACTTTCTCCCCACCCATGTGAAAGAAACCTGACAATACAAAGTACTGACAGGGAGTGAATCAACTGAAACACTCATCCGTGGTCTGTCAGCATGACAAACTTTGGAAAAGTTTGTCAGATTCTTAAACATACAACTTCCAAATAACTTAGCAATCCCATACAAAAAGCTACATAAACCATGTATCTTCCCTGTATGAAATGGTAATTTAACAACAAATATGGAGCTAACACACAAATGCATTAAACTTATCGAGTACAAAGGTAACTATTCAGTAATAAAAGAAACAACTGATATATTTTAGGGTTAGAGTTAATAAATATTTCCATCAATGTTCCTGAGTATTTACACAAACTTCAATCATATTAAAATTTAAGTCATAAAGGAAAGACTAACCTTTCCTCCTGGCCCTCAATTAAACTACTTCATTTAGATAGTTATAAAGAAAAAAGAAATATAAATAAAAACTTTTACTGCAAAACCAGAAGTGACAATGGTTTGGGATTGAAGCACTCTCTCTGGAGAAAAATACAGGTTGTTCCCAGGAGGCCACATGCTTTTGGGGAGGCATTTTCTAGTATCTGCAAACAAATCTCCAATACCAAACCCAGATGGTCCTGTTGACTGAAAGAAGAGTCCCTGAGGGACAGAGGATGATGTTCTATATCTAAATCACAGCTTCTGGCAGTTTAGTACAGGCTGTCTTCTAAGAAGAGCACAGTAACTCATGAAGCTAGACTGACCAGTTCAACTCTCATCAAACTGAAAAGTATTTATAGTTCCCGAATAATCTTTAGTATGAGAATTTAAAATAAAAACAATGGTTAAGTGTGGGGATACTCTCCTAGGATTTTCAGGGTGGAAATGTTTCAGTTTATCTCACTTTCCCAAAAGATAGTCCCCAGGAAAGACTGATGCTGTAGCTGAAACTCCAATCCTTTGGCCACCTGATGCAAAGAACCGACTCACTGGAAAAGACCCTGATGCTGGAAAAGATTGAAGGCAGGAGGAGAAGGGGATGACAGAAGATGAGATGGTTGAATGGCATCACCAACTCGACAGACATGAGTTTGAGCAAGCTCCAGGAGTTGGTGATGGACAGGGAAGCCTGTTGTGCTGCAGTCCATGGGGTCACAAAGAGTTGGACACAACTGAGTGACTGAACTGAACTGAGGTTCTTGTCAGTCATCATGTACTGAGACTTGCAGAGACTGTTAAGGTCTAGGAAGTACTGTACCTCCCAGAAATGTAAGACTCCAAAGAGGAATACCCTTTATTTGGTGATGGAGTTTCATTCAGTTCAGTTCAGTTACTCAGTCGTGTCCGACTTTGCGACCCCATGAATCGCAGCACGCCAGGCCTCCCTGTCCATCACTAACTCCCGGAGTTTACTCAAACTCATGCCCATCGAGTCGGTGATGCCATCCAGCCATCTCATCCTCTGTTGTCCCCTTCTCCTCCTGCCCTCAATCCCTCCCAGCATCAGGGTCTTTTCCAATGAGTCAACTCTTCCCATGAGGTGGCCAAAGTACTGGAGTTTCAGCTTCAGCATCAGTCCTTCCAATGAACACCTAGGACTGATCTCCTTTAGGATGGACTGGTTGGATCTCCTTGCAGTCCAAGGGGCTCTCAAGAGTCTTCTCCAACACCACATTTCAAAAGCATCAATTTTTCAGTGCTCAGCTTTCCTCACAGCCCAACTCTCACATCCATACATGACCACTGGAAAAACCATAACCTTGACTAGACGGACCTTTGTTTGCAAAGTAGTGTCTCTGGTTTTTAATATGCTATCTAGGTTGGTCATAACTTTCCTCCAAGGAGTAAGCATCTTTTAATTTCATGGCTGCAATCACCATCTGCAGTGATTTTGGGGCCACCAAAAATAAAGTCTGACACTGTTTCCACTAAAGGAAGCTAAACAATATGTGTGTCCTTTCATATGTTATAGATATAGCATCTATTAAAAATTTTTTAATTGGAGGAAAATTACTTTATAACATTGTGCTGGTTTCTGCCATACAACATTGCAAAGCAGTCATAATTATACATATGTCACCTCCCTCTTGGGTATCCCTCCCCTTCTCCCATCCCACTCCTTTAGGTCATCACAGAGAGCCAAGCTGTCCTCCCTGTGTTATATAGCAACTTCTCACCAGCTATCTATTTTATACACAGTGGTGTATATATGTAGATGTTACTTTCTCTGTCCATCCCACTCTTTCCCTCCCCCACTGTGTCCACAAGTCTTTTCTCTATATCCGCATCTCCATTCCTTCGCTGCCAATAGGATAGATAGCAGATCTTTAGCAGCAGACTTTCCTGCTCAATCTATATATGTGATCATTTTTATTTCTGTGTCTTAAAAGATTAGAAATCTTATTGCATCTAGGAAAAACTTTTTATAAGTTTTTTATTTAAACTAAACATGTCAAAAGTTAAATCCAGAGAAAGATACTGTGTGTGGAATCACTTGTGTGTGGAATCTAATACATACAACAAACTAGTGAATAAAATGAAAAAGAGGCAGATTAACAGATGCAGAGAACAAACTAGTGGTTACCTGTGGGGGAAGGAAGGGAGGAAGGGTAATACAGGGGTGAGGGACTAGGGGGAAAAAAAAAGGTTATTATGGGATTAGATGAAATTATGTGTGTGAAACTTTTTAAAACTGTGAAGCACTACAGAACTTAAAGAATCATTCCAAAAAAGTTTTTAAAAGTTAAACGCATTTCTACTCCCTCCAAAGCTCTCTTGATTCTTTATTTTCTATTTTGTTAAGGACATAACATTCTTCTCTCCATTTGGTCTAAAGCCCTTGATCTGTGACTCCTCCCTATCTCTTATCAATACCTCTCATTGCCTCTTTCACATCCAATTAGGCATCGAGTGCCATCATTCCTCTCTCTCAAGTGTCTCTCACCTAATTCCTTTCCAGTTCCACGGCTGCCATTCTAGTTCAGGTCTTCATCATCTTTCATGTGGATTATTGCAGTAACCTAACTGATCTCCCTTATTTCAGTGTCTCTTTACTTTCTAACCTGGGAAGAAATACAGTAGTTAAGGGCAAGAGGACCAGAAACAGACTATCTAAGTTTGAACTAAGTCTTGGATCAATTACTTCCTGTCTCTAAATCTCAGTTTTCTGAGTTTCCTATGAGATAGAGTCATCAGCACAGTCCTGGCATACAGAATTTCTAAATATATGTTAACTCTGATCATTTACTGCCTTCTCAGGGCTGAACAAAATGTAGGTTAGTCACATGAGCATCGTTTTATCCTTCTGTGGCGACTGTAGAATTCTTTAGGGTAGACATAGACTCTAACCAGTTTTTGATTAGGTAGCAATTTCACAGGAACTAACACATAGCAAACAGAGTGTGATGCAATAAATATTTATTGGGTAGCATTATTTGCAGTTTCAATCCTCATCCAGATTCCTAATAATATTTACCTCCAAAGTACATAAGCTTTGAAGTCAAATACGCTGAGTTCAAAATAGGGTTTTGACACATGTGATTGGTGGGTTGGACTTGATGGAGATTCTGACCCTTTCTTTACCTGAAAAACTTGCATGACAGTATCTAAAACACAGCATTTGTGTAATTTTTGCTAACATAAAGTGTTAGTTTCTCCATTAATATAAAACATGCATATTGATCCTTTATATTTTTGGAACCAGTTTATCTCTGCTTTGTTACTTTCTAAGCATATATTGACTGATACCATACTTTTCATACATGAATAACAATTTGGTAATAGTTTGGCTAATATTTAATTCATTAAAAAGCCTCAAAGTTCACATAATTATAAAAGAATTCTTCAGGGAAAATTAGACCCAGCCTGCCTTACATTGTTGAGAAATACAATGATGCTAAATTAATAGAGACAAGATCGCACTTATCAAAGGCTATCTGGAAAAATTCACTTAGTGTCATTATAATGAAGAGGGTGAGAATCTTTATCTTCTGATTTCATAAAGATTACCAAAAAGGCAGACATAAGGTCAGTATTAACAAGCCATTCATTCATTCGCTCAGTGACCCCTCACTCTGTCCCTTAGTTTCTCTACCTTTCTCTCTTGCCCCCTTTCTTTTATCTGCTTCCTCCCTTCCTCCCTCCCTTCTTTCCTTTCAGATCATATTATTTCAGTGTCTTTTATCTGCTGGGTGCTACAGGTACAAGGGCTTTGCTTGTGGCTCAGCTGGTAAAGAATCTGCCTGCAATGTGGAAGACCTGGGTTTGATCCCTGGGTTGGGAAGATCCCCTGGAGAAGGGAAAGGCTACCCAATCCAGTATTCTGGCCTGTATAGTCCATGGGGTTGCAAAGAGTCTGACAAGACTAAGTGGCTTTCACTTTCACAGGTACAAACTCTACCTTTTGAGAAATTCACAGTGAAGTTTCAAGGGAGCTTCACTTGATCATTTTAAAGTTCAATTGTTTTTACTCTATGGCCTCTAAAGAAGGGGACTAAACAATATCATGGAGATTGTTTTGACTTGGCAATCTCTAAGCCCCAATGTATATTTGAGGTATTAGCAATGACATAACAGTTTCTTTAAAGGGGATTTTTAAATTACTGATTTCTACTATAGGTTTCATGGAAATAGAAGTGAGACTATTCTGCTTGGTGTTCGGGAGTCTTAGGCAACATCTCTCTTCAGAGGAAGAGCGTGGATTTCTGATGCATCAACCTCCAGATGGTTATTAAGGTTTGAGGACTTCTTTAACTCTCCCTGTATGTTTGGGGCTTTGAAGTAGGTGTTCCACTGCAGAAAGAAACAGGCTGTGGTACAAACTGCTAATTTCCAAAAGCCAATCTGTATACTGAGGCCTATTAATTAACAACTACTTTTTGCACCCTGACTAGATGCCTTTATTGTGGAGAACTTGTTCCAAATTCCACTGTCATGAGATCTACTTCTAGAGTTTCATGTTAGGTTGATTGGGGTTGAGATTCCCAAATCTATTTTTAAAAGCATATATAAGATGATTCTGATGTTCAATGAAGTTTGGAACCCCCTGAGAAAATACTCACATGTATTACTGTTCCAAAATCTCTGCCCTTTGAATTACTTGGATATGAAAAGTGGCAGACCCCCATGGGTTACAGAGATGAGTGGCAAAGCTGGCCATTTGGTGGAGGCAGGTTCTAGTGTGGGCAGCTGTCCACAGGCAGCAAGCAAGAGTGGTCTGTGGGCATTCAAGCAGAGATGCTGCTCTGTGATATGCGAGAAAACCTGCCTTTAGCCTCCTCATAGAATAATTGGGTGGAGAGGAAGACTGCAGGCAAAAGTCTTGATTACCCTTCTAATGAAGTGGGGAAAGAACTGGAGAAGAAACATTTGGCCTCTGTGGTGTCACATTTGTACTTTGGGTATAGGTAAAGGTCTGGTTACATCTTTTGCTTATTTATGCCTGGTTTAAAAGAAAAAAAAATATATATATATATTACAATGTCCTTCCATTTTGTGATTTAATAGATCTCTTGTCATAGAATATCAGTAATAGGTCCTATGATAGGTAAGTTCCTAGTTGATGAAATTGGATGAATTTTTCACACTTGGCTACTATTGTTGAGGATATTTGTGGCTAGGAAGTGGCTTTCCTATCACAATTAACCATTTGACCTGGTCTTAATAACAGTGGGAAGTGACTGGGAGTCTATATTTGAAAGACTTCTGTGACATTCTTCTCCAGTATATAAAAGGACAATGCCTATGGACCTCATCCAGTAGAGAAACTTACTTAGCTACTTGTTTGTGCATTTTGAAGTTAATTCTGTTTGGAGAATCAATCAAGAGGCTATTCTATTCCAAATCAAGAATTCTTTAGCAACAATGAAGAGATAAATTAGCTTGTAATTGGATCAGCTGACACATAGTGCATCTTATTTGGGTTCCAATACTGCTCTGGGAAGGAATATTTGATAGGTAGGATCTTTTCATTTCATCTTGCTGCTTAGCTAAGCTAAACAAGGTTTGCACAAAGTGTTTTTGAAAACATTTTATATTTATTCCTATATAGAGTAACTGTTTTTGCTGGTATTTGAAATGGCCGTTTCCTGTGAACACTTTAACAAAAAATGTTTGCTTGTAATATTTGATATTTCTCAATGCATATTGACAACAGGTAACTCATTGGCCTCCCAGAAAATACTAGTATCAAGAGTGTTTGTCAAGATCACATTGCAATTTCACTAGTCTTTTCCATCTCCTTTTAAAATCCATATCTTCATAAAAGACATTTATAAGAAATGAATACTATGAAGAAATTTTGAGTTGCATTAGAAGCACTTTAATGACTATGCATCTTAATTTTCTTCAGATCAAAATGAAATTACTTGTATTAGACCTAGACACACTAATATTTTCTAGTCTTTACAATTTATATAATTGTTTCCAACTATATTACAGCTGCAATGAAGAGATTGTGAAAAAAAGGCTATGGCATGCATACTGAAGATGATAATTTGTGATTTTACAAGAAACTTGGATCACTTTCTCTAAAACTGTGTATGTAGTTAAAACTACAATAAAGCCTTCCACTCCACTGGCTTTGTTATGGAGGAAGGGGACCATGGCTCTGTTGTTACAGGGCTGTGCCTTCTTGGAGTTGTGTGTAGACCTGGACTGTGTGCCTGGTGAGTGAGCACACCTGACATCATAAACAGCTGCCCGTTAGAGACCCTCAGCTGCATCCATTGCTGTTAAAATAAAATTGCATGACTATGACACTTTGAACAGCAATTTTTAAATTAAAACTTTTTTCCATTAAATCTTTTTCCCCCAGTTATTTTTATTAGCCGGAGGCTAATTACTTTACAATATTGTAGTGGTTTTTGCCATACATTGACATGAATCAGCCATGGATTTACATGTGTTCCCCATCCTGAACCCTTCTCCCACCTCCCTCCCCATCCCATCCCTCTGGGTATAGAACAGACATTTGGACTCTATGGGAGAAGGTGAGGGTAGAATGATCTGAGAGAACAGCATCAAAACATGTATATTATCAAGTGTGAAACAGATCGCCAGTCCAGGTTGGATGCATGAGACAAGTGCTCAGGGCTGGTGCACTGGGATTTCCATTAAATTTTAATCAGTGCCTAGGATCTCATTCAGAGAAGGCAATGGCACCCCACTCCAGTACTCTTGCCTGGAAAATCCCATGGACGGAGGAGCCTGGTAGGCTGCAGTCCATGGGGTCACGAAGAGTCGGACATGACTGAGCGACTTCACCTTCACTTTTTACTTTTATGCACTGGAGAAGGAAATGGCAACCCACTCCAGTGTTCTTGCCTGGAGAATCCCAGGGATGGGGTCGCACAGAGTTGGACACAACTGAAGTGACTTCGCAGTAGCAGTAGCAGGATCTCATTAATTATTGTTTATAAAATCTTGCCACCAGTTGCTGGTACTGGCAACCATTTAGCTTAAGTGTATATATTATATTTCTGCTTAATGAAATGGGCTTTCATTTTGTAGTGCCTATTAACTCTAAGGACAAGGCAAAGGAATTACGTATTAGTAACAATTGCTAAAATTTATCAAACTTCACCACAAAGGAAACGACTACACAGAGGGTGTTGCATTTACTCCAGAGGGCATTATCTCATTTAATCCTCTAAAAAAGTTGTTAGAAGACTGAGGGACACACGGGCTCAGAAAATTGCCCAAGATCTGATAAATAATAGATGATGAAGGCAGACTAAATGAAAGACTGACTAAATTGATATTGTTTGAGAGTTCTTGAACCACAGGTTCAAAGATAAGGTTGACGAACTTGTCTGTGGTCCAGTGGCGGTATAGGTTCAATCCCTGATTGGGGAGCTAAGATCCTGCAACCTTCAGGGCCAAAAAACCAAAACATAAAACAGAAGCAATATTGTAACAAATTCAATAAAGACTTTAAAAATGGTCCACATTAAAAAAAAAAAAATCTTAAAAAAGAGGTAAGGTGGGGTGTGATTGTGATTCTTTATTAGGCAAGAAAGTTGGATATATCTACCTCCTCAAATTATAGTTTGTGTCAGTACTTTGTATTTTTATAGTATTTTCCACAACAGGTTCTGCTGTATTATTTTGTTTATCTTAACACAATCTCATGAGGTGTATAGATGTAGTGGTAATGTCTTCTACTCCTGGAGAGGATAAACTTCTGCCCGAAGTCCTAGAGCCTAGACTAGAATCAGTTTTCCAACTTCAGGAGTGAGGCCCTGCCCACTGAACCATTCTGTCTTCCTTTGTAGGCCAATCCATTCTTTTGCTACTTTGACATTCATCTAGCAATAACTCAGAATAAAGCAAGCTACAAAAGAGTACACTTTAATATTCTGACAGGTTTTTAAACTAAAATCCCCAAATATCTTCTGAGCAGTCACTGGACTTGTAAACAAAGGTTTCATTTATAATCATAACTGTATGGGTGGAAATCTGAGGCATAACTTTACTCAAAGGCCTCGAGCATGGTTGGTGATATATACTGGGAAAAGGGCTACTCATGTTTTACTTTTTCAAAGAAAATGAGTAGGAAAGTCAGAGGAAGCAGAATAATGGCAGGTAAATAATCAATTCATGATTAATTTAACATGGGAAACCTGTATACAAATTGCAGTGGAGATTTTCTAACAGTCCGAGAAAAAAAATTTTTACTTTTCTTGTAAGATAAACACAGACAGATTTTCAGATTTTTTTCTGACATTGAGACATAAGTGATATTTCTCTTATCAAGTCCCCATAACAAGATTATCATGAAGGTTATTATAAAGGTCAAACAAAATGAAGATCTACAGAATAAATGTCATTGAAACCAGATGACAATGACATAACACCAAAGTCTAATTCAGTAAAAAGTTCTATGAAAGACCAAACCATTAATT
The DNA here is from genome assembly GCF_963930625.1 of Muntiacus reevesi. Classification (NCBI taxonomy): domain Eukaryota; kingdom Metazoa; phylum Chordata; class Mammalia; order Artiodactyla; family Cervidae; genus Muntiacus; species Muntiacus reevesi. Next base: position 80,547,958 of record NC_089254.1, on the reverse strand, counting down.
ATATAGTCTATATATATAATTTTATAAGGACCTGCATTGATACAAAGATAGAATATTCAGAAAATCTCACAAAAATTATGTCTTTGAGGCCACCTGTCCTTTTGAGAATCAGATGAAAGCTTTGATTGGAATGTCTCCCTCCAAAAATATAGACACAAAATCACATTTGCAATATATGTAATGTGAAAATCTATGTAAAATTAAAGACCTAGTGGCATCCTATATTCCTCACATTCAGAATCCCTCCAATAAAGGAACAGAAAGCTTTAATGTCCCATTAATATTCACTACAATCAGGCTTTTGATAAGAATTAACAACAAGTGTTTGAAGGCTTAAATCTCTGACAAGAATCTGTATATTTTTGGTGACTGATCCAAGAGAGAAACAATCCATTGTGAAGAGGATGAAGTTAAGAACCTTTATGAAAACTAAGGAACACAACCAACAGGTAAACTTCAGAGGCCTCACTGACTAAAAGTAATATATAAAATGGCAATAATAATAATAGTAATAATAATAAAACTATATATTGAGTACTTAGATCCTCCCACTCAAGCTTCCAGTCGACTCTAGGAAGTTACTACGATTACAATCTCCGTTCTACGCAGGAATAAACTGAGGCACAGTGAGATCAAGTACTTTGTCGAAGTTCTGACCCCAGAAAAGACAGCTGAATTAATAGAATTCACTTGTAAAGTTTCCAGTTCTCCACTGCGGGTAGAAATGGTGACTTTTGTTTTTCCAAGAGAATAAGTTATTTTAAAAGAAATTGAACTCATAAAAGGCAAAGTTTTTGTATTAAAATGGGTGCTAAAATACAAAAGTAACAATCATAAACTTTATTTTATTGCCTGCTACCTTGTCCTAGCATTTGAGGATTTTAGGCTTAGTGAGCTGGAAAGCACTTCAATAGTCACTTTCCTCTTGCAAATGCTTTCACTTGTAGAAAATGGTTGTTAGATGTTATTGGTTCTATGGCTTAAAAAGTCTACAGTGTCACCTCCCAAAATAGTCCATTAAATTCTTCAATATGTTTTTGTGTTCAGTTCAGTTCAGTCGCTCAGTCGTGTCCAACTCTGTGCGACCCCATGAACTGCAGCACGCCAGGCCTCCCTGTCCATCATCAACTCCTGAAGTCCACCCAAACTCATGTCCATTGAGCTTTTGATGCCATCTAACCATCTCATCCTCTGTCATCCCCTTCTCCTCCTGCCTTCAATCTTTCCCAGCATCAGGGTCTTTTCATATGAGTCAGCACTTTGCAACAGGTGGCCAAAATATTGGAGTTTCAGTTTCAACATCAGTCCTTCCAATGAATACCCAGGACTGACCTCCTTTAGAATGGACTGGTTGGATCTCCTTGCAGTCCAAGGGACTCTCAAGAGTCTTCTCCAACACCACAGTTCAAAAGCATGTTTGTGTGTATTATATATTAAACATATGTTTTGGTAAGAGCATTAACGGTTAAGTTTTAAAGTCGAAATTTCTATTTATTCTGTGTTATGTATAGTCATCATTCACCTCATATATTTATTTCACACCATGAATTTACCATATCCTAATCCAGAGTATAATGTACACTGAAAATCTATTATCCATCATTTATGTTAACTTAAGTTCTCATTTTAGAAGGAAAGAAGATTCTTGAGCTATTGCATGACTGAATTGGGCATTGTGCACAATTTTGCGCACAATATTGCATTGTGCAAATAAATAGGGCCTAGGAATGTAAGCTATACAAAAGGCCCAAATAAATTAGGGCCTAGCTCTTAATTGTCTGAGAAGGCAATGGCACCCCACTCCAGTACTCTTGCCTGGAAAATTCCATGGACAGAGGAGCCTGGTAGGCTGCAGTCCATGGGGTCTCTAAGAGTCAGACATGACTGAGCAACTTCACTTTCACTTGTCACTTTCATGCATTGGAGAAGGAAATGGCAACCCACTCCAGTGTTCTTGCCTGGAGAATCCCAGGGACAGCGGAGCCTGGTGGGCTGCCGTCTATGGGGTCGCACAGAGTCGGACATGACTGAAGCGACTTAGCAGCAGCAGCAGCTCTTAATTGTAGGGTTAAATATTTGCTGGTTTCACCCTATGTCCTCTGAAGAATGCTTCTGGGCTGGTTGATGAGAAGGTGTTTTTGATTAATGTGTTGTGGCCTTGCTTTATGACCACACACACTTTATTTTGTTTTATGACATTTTAATTTGGGTCTTTCAAACTTGCTGCAAGAGATAATACTGTGAAACCCCACAATATTGCTACGTGAAACATTATTGAAAAAAGTACTGCCAGATAGGCACATGGATAATTAGGTTCCAAACCTAAAGAAATTAGATAAGGATAATTTAAAAATATACATTAGATGATGGTATAAAACTAATTCAGTCCTCTTCCTGTTTCTATTTTGCGATGCCATCCTACACCCCCTTTTAAAGTTTTCCTTTTAATTGGTGAGTGAATGTAGTTTTCTTCACAAGCTTGTGTTTCTGAAGCCCACAGATGTCAAGAGGAGGGCGGTGAGTGACTGCAGCTGTGAAAGAGAACCGTCCTCTCCAGTAAACAGGGGGGTGAGCAGTGTTCTGCTTTGCTTTCTATTGGTAACGTCCTATTAGGTTCAGTTTTAAGATGATGGGTCCAAACTAACTGGTCTCTGAGGTTCTGATCCTAGATTCTAGCCTAAGGGACCCAGATTCTATTTTGAGGGACCCATTCAGGAACAACATGCTCATTACTGTTTCCTCAAGAGCCTTGGATACAAATCCTGAGATAGCCTAGAGCTAAACCAGCTCCTGAGGGCCTTTGCTCCTGATGGCAGAACTCCATCTCCCGCCAATGGCTTCATCTGGACCACTTCACTTTTGACATACCTGATAGAGTTAATGAGCTCTCCGTGTGGTTGTGTGTGTGTGTGTATGTATTTATTACATACATATGTGAGTGAGTGAGTGAAGTCACCCAGTCGTGTCCGACTCTTTGTTATCCCATGGACTGTAGCCCACCAGGCTCCTCTCTCCATGGGATTCTCCAGGCAAGAGTACTGGAGTGGGTTGCCATTTCCTTCTCCAGGGGATCTTCCAGACCCAGGGATTGAACCCGGGTCTCCTGCATTGCAGGCAAACACTTTAACCTCTGAGCCACTAGGGAGGGCTTCCAAGAATACATATATATATACACATAAATTATATATATTAAGGTTTATGTATATTTATACATTTTATATATATATAAATTTTTACATACTTACTTTCCTCTATTATTTTTGTCAATGATTACTGTCTATGACCTTCAAAGGGACACACTATCATTCCCATCACTTTGATTCTGGAATCAGGATTACAAAATGCAAGTTATAGTGAGACAGGGACTTCTAAATTACCTTCCATACACCTTTTGATATATAATGAAATAATAAGAAAAGCACTTAAAATCAGAGATGTCACTAATTCCTTACTTTGGTAAAATCTCATTAAATTTCATGTGAGTTTTTATTACATTTAAGGACCATAGAATCATGTCCTACAAATTATAACTATAAACATTCAGCTAAGGAGAGGAGCTCACATGTTAAAATAAAAGCAGATTTGTTATATATTAAACAAAGAGAATATCCTTTCTCTGACTGATACTTTACCACTCAGAAATGAATATGAATACAAACATATTTTTAAAGTGCATGTGAAAGAAAGAGAAAGTGAAGTCTCTCAGTCGTGTCTGACTCGTTGTGACCCCATGGACTGGAGCCTACCAGCTGCCTCCATTCATGGAATTTTCCAGGCGAGAGTACAGGAGTGGGTTGCCATTTAAATACTGCTTATATCTGAAACCCAAAAAACTGGTACAAATGAACTTATTTACAAAACAGAAACAGAATTACAGATGTAGAAAACAATCTTATGGTTACCAGCGAGGAAAGGGAGGGAGGGGTAAACTGGGAGAATAAAATTGACATATACATATGGATATGACTGAGCGATTAACACTACTACTATAAATAAAACAGGGGCTTCCCAGGTGGCCCAGTGGTAAAGAATTCACTTGCCAAGCAGGAGACCTGGGTTCAATCCCTGGGTCAGGAAGATCCCCTGGAGAAGGAAATGGCAACCCACTCCAGTATTCTTGCCCGGGAAGCCCCATGGACAGAGGAGTCTGGTGGCTACAGTTGATGGGGTTGCAAACAGTTGGACGCAACTGAGCAACTAAGCATGCATATTCCCATAAAAATTAATTAAAAACAAAGTACAATGAAGTTCATGTGAAATACCCTTGGCTTCTAGACACAGGTCTCAGACTTTAGGGAACCTTTGAGTCTACTGCAAAATCTATCAGAGCTGTCTATAGATTAGGATTTGTGATACTACTAAACTATTTTTTAATCTGTTTGAAACATTAAAAAGTTAAAGTTACAAGAAGAAATGCGACAGCACACAGGAGGAGCTGTAATATGGACATCATCCATTATTATAAAGGCAGAGTAATACTTCCTGAGACTGAGATATCATGAAGATAGGAGATTTTATAAACCTGAAAGTGGTTGTTCTTCATCATTATATGGAGAGAAAAGAGTGACTGATGTTACAAAAGAAACGTTGACGAGACAGGTTATATCACCTATGATTCACTTTATTTTTTTTTTCTTTCCCAAAAGATAGATATATCTGTTAGAAGTTCTATTCACCTGGAAAAAAAATCCTGTAACTCATTATGATATGCATTTTCCTGTCACTTATGACCACATGAATAAACCATTCTTACTGATTGTAAAACCTAGATCAAGAAGAATAGTATATAACTGTCTTGAGGCTAAAATTTTGAAAAGTCATGACACCTTTCAAATAAATTGTATTCTTGGTGTCTGTCTGGCTAGGTTAGAAATAGAATTTGGGAAATTTTTCTATTTCCCACTTTCCATTTTGAATCTGTGATTCAACACACGTCTCTGCTAGATTTGGTGTACTACCTTGAGTATTAATAGCAAACACCTGAAAATTCTTTGCCCTGTGTCACAATGCTAATAAATACAAATCTTTAATATAAAATAAGAGAAATAATTGTGGGGTGAATTAGAGATGTTGGGAGCTTTAAAAAAAAAAGCATGCCACACTCATCACTAGCTTTTTAGAAATGTTTGACTTAAATTGCAAAACAAGATACCAGAACTGTTTGCCTTTACAGAAAAATGTTTACAACATTGGGGCATCAAGTTTATTTGATTTATAGAGTTAAATAGTGGACATATTAAAAATATATATTCAGAGATTGTGCTCTTCTAGCCTTAAGAAAAAAAAAAAACCTAAAAAGCCATGATGGATTTCAAGTAGAAATTTGAAGTTAATTTAATAATGTGGTATAGTATTGGATCTATTCCAAAATCAAAGAAATCATTTATATTTATTTGGGGGGCTTAGGAAGTTGTGCTTGATTATTGAATGAAAACAAAGTGTTATTTCATCATGATAAAGATCTTGAAGAGACTTGAAAAGTAAGGGTAGTCTTAGCCTAAATGAAACCATTCAAGCAGGGCTATGAATGTGCCTTTGGCAGAGATTTATAACATCTACTTTAAATGCTACTCTGGTAGGAAATGAGAAGAAGAAGAAGAGAAAAAACTCCTCTGAAAGTCAGGAAACCATTGAGAAAGCAGTGAACATCTTAACAATAAAATACTGCAAATCGCTAATAATACATCTTCAGCTCTTTGACAGTCTACAAAATGTACAGTTGTACAGACTTATAACAGCACAGAAAAGAGAGAATCAACTGCTTAAAAGTGACAGAACATTTTTTACTTGTACCTGACAATTTCTGATACAGGTTCAATTTATAGCAATTTTGATAACAACACCATATCTTTTCAGCAAAATTATGAATAAAGATTTTGGTGAGCGTTAAGTGTAACCAAAAACTGCTTTTTCCTTTGACAGAAACAAAGAAAAAAATACAATAATGATGAGCATTTCAGTATTTAAATAGAGAAAATAATAATGGAAAAGTCTTCAGCAAAAATATAAATAAGAGCCAATATCACTAGTTTAACTTCGGAATATGTAAGTGTGATTTTCATAAGAAGAAGGTATAATGTCATTCTATCGTAAGACTAAGCTACTATGTGCACACATTTGAGAGTTTATAATCACTGTGTGTTTTACACTGTATGCTAGCTAATATATTTAGGAATCTGACTATATAATAGTTATAATGGGGAAAAAAAGTCCATATAGATATCTAGCAGAGTAGCCTGTGGCATTTTTCTTGAGAAAAGATTACACAAATGAGCTCAGAATTTATACATTGACCTGGACTGAGCAATATGACTATTAAAAAATCAGTCTTTAAAAGCTGCCAATTCAACCCAGCGGAATCTGGGAATTTTCTCATTAATGCGGACTCCATGAATAGGCAGTGATGGCTAAGACAGGGAAAATCATCTAATTTACTAGAAATGAACATGTAAGAGATTAAGTTTCATTACCACTGCTATCAAATATCACTTTTGGTAGAGGTCCCTGGTTCCAACAGCTAAGCATTTACCTGCATTGAAATGGAGCAGGACCCTATGATTCTCTCCCCACCCCATAACCTCCACCTGCCTTTTGTCTGTGGAAAAACGTGAGCCAAAGAATAAGTTTAATCAGAGAAGTGAGAAAATGCAGAAACAAGAGAAAATAATCCAACATGACTGGATAATAATAGTTCAGTCAAGGACCTGTAGGTTCCTCTTCATGAACTATAGATAACTATATCCTGTGAGCTGTCTTATACATATGAAAACCCCCACAGGATGGAAGAAGTTAACTACATAATGACCAGGCCATAACCATAACAGAAGCTGCCACAGTTCTGAGAATTTGTATTGAAGAGATGGAGTCAAACCAACTCTGAAACTGAAGCTTAACTATACTTAAAGCTATCAAGATAAACACTAGTCAGACCACCACGTAACCAACTTAAAGATGACTGTCAGAGCTGACTGTGCTGTTTCTACATGTAGCCCCCCTCCCTTCACCTATAAATCTCTTGCATAATGATTTTCAGAGGAGTGGGGCAGGAGTCAGCCTTTGGGTTCTTTCCCCTCCTCCATCCCTTGCTCAGTTGCTGGTATCCAAAATAAAGCAAAGTTTCCTTTCCAACAATCTTGTATCTTTATTGGCTTTTGAGGGGCAGGCAAGCCAGACCCCACTCCCAGTTACAGTATCACTAATCAAGTCTTGTCTTTAGTTGCCAGGCCCAGCTTCTTGATTCCTTGCCTTGCTCCCTGGAATTCATTCTTTTACTTGCTTATATGAATGACACCTGCCTTCTACTTTCCTACCTTCCTTTCTCCCCTTCTTGCCTGGAGAATGATCTCTTACCTCCTTAAATATATGTTACAATCCAACCCTCTTCCACTCTACCTTAATTTCAGACCCTGGCTTCCTCTAGAAAGCTCTGGCATCTTTCCTCTATTTATTCTGTCTGCTCATATTGTGCCTGCGTAGTGAGTACATTCACAGTCCTCCCCTTTCGCATGTATTTTAAGAATTTCAAATTGGACCACATTAAGCCTTTGTCAACTATGGTACATTCCCTACTTTCCCCATCTTTCCCCCTTTTCTCTATGTTCTTCCCTCCATGTTTCCTTGTGAGTTATCTAAGAGCTAGACATGTCTCCACTGAGGTGAATTTACATAACTCTAAAATTTTCCAGCTCTTCATGTGTACAAAAATCATTAGTAATGCTGCTATGACACTTGCTCATTCCGAAGAACAGGGACATTATGTATGTATCAGGGACACTGAGGTAGACAGTTTGAAAAAAGTCCTGCCAACCTAAATGCAGAGGGTATGCTGAGCCAGATGAAAAAAAGTCAGCTTTAACTCACACAAATACCCGAGAAAATCCTAACTGTGGTTCCCTTCTTTTTCTGTCATCGATTGCTTTCTTTATTTCAGTGCTGACCATGAGAACTAATAATGTATTTTCAACAAGCTTAACACAATGGCACAGCTTCAGCCTTTATTTTGTGTTAGCGAATATTTCACCTTTCACCCCAAGTGTGCCTGCGCACTGCAGAATGCTTTATATGGAGATATGGAAGAAAGTGGGTTCAGGTCTTGAGGATAACCAGCAGGAATGATGAGAGTCCTACAGTGTTTCTGTGAGAGTCTGTGGGGTATTGGGGGGAGTCTTTGCTGCACAAGGATGTTCTTCAGGGAGCTAATTCCCAAACAGGATCCCTTTCTATTGCTCCCAACGTACTCATTTCAAATACTAACATGTTCAACCTTTTCACTGATAGTTTAGAATGACATTGAACATAAAATCCATTATAGCTGAGTGAAAGCGTTTCTTCTGTTAAGAGATTCAGTTTGGAAAATTGCCATATGAGTCACCTAAGAAATAACAACAGGGATTTCAGCAAGGAAACTTTCAAATGTGCTGTGAGAGGCTCATGAATGTGAAACTACAACTGATCAGCAAAAGCCACGACTGAACACAATCAATAAATGACCCATGTCCGGGGCAGTTTTAGGAAATGGATCTGCATGGGAGGCTCCGCTGCTGATACAAAGGGCAGCATGTGTGCAGTGAGGCAATTCAAAATGCAATGTGTGCCCCCGAAAAGGATAGAAAGCTTATTTATATGAGCAAAGCATGCACTCCATATGTCTCTGTCAATTGAGCATTCCAGATATTTACCTCAGTTTCATGAGAATTTCTCAAGGGAATAAAAATTGAAATGATTAACACCCTCTGAAATTCCACTGGATCTATTAGTCACTTCCTTCTCAGTGAGATGAGACTGTTGGATCCGATGACCTCCCTGATGCCCTGTGGTTGACACCTTCCCCGATGAATTCTTTAGACATCAGTCTGGTTGGCTAATCAAATTCTTGCATGAAATTTTTTTCTTCAAAGCTTAATGTCTTCCGATACGTCCTTGTCTCAATTTTTTAAAAATTTGGGTGTACGTCAATATATACACACACCCACACACACCCACACACACGCACATGGTAATACTGGCTGAAATTTGTTATCCCCAAATTCACATGTTAAAGTCCTAATCCCCAGTATTTCAGAATGTGACTATTTGGAGATAGGAATCCTTAAAAAGGCAACTAAGTTAAAATGAAGTCATTTTGGTAGACCCTAATCTAATATGACTATTGTCCTTACGGGAAGAGGAAACTTGAACACAACGAGGTACGGAGGGAAGACCCTGGAAAGCACGGAGAAGACTGTCGTCTACAAGCCATCAAAACTGCTGACACCTTGGTCTTGGACGCCTAGCCTCCACAGCTGGGAGAAAATAAATTTCTGGTATTTAAGCCACTCAGTCTATAGTTCTTTATTATGGCAGTGCTAGCAAAATAATATTGATACAAAATATAATATACACACATTTACACATATACATATATCTTTGTGTGTGCATGTATAAACATAACTGTGTGTATACACACATATTTTCTCCAATTAAACAGTTCATAGTTTAATTTAGAAAAACTGAATAACACAATATCAATAATATAAAGCACATTAGAAAAAAATCATATTTTTAAATATAAATTTGGGAAATAAAATAGTCATCAAGAAGAACACACCCCAATGTTCACTGGACACTATTTACAATAGCCAAGATACAGAAGCAACCTAAATGTCCACTTACAGATGAATGTTCAGTGTGTATATATATAACAAGTATTTATATATTATATGCATGTATACAACAGAATGTAACTCAGCCATAAAAAAGAATAAAATAATGTCACTTGAAACAACATGGATGGACCTAGAGATTACCATACTAAGTGAAGTACGCCAGACAGAGAAAGATAAATATCATATGATATTGCTTTATGTGGAATTAAAAAAAAATACAATTGAACTTACTTATAAAACATAAACAGATTCACAGACACAGAAAATAAACTTATGTTTACCAAAGGAGAAAGGGGGTGAGGGATAAATTAGGAGGTTAGGATTAACATATACACACTACTACATATAAAATAGATAACCAAAAATGTCCTACTGTATAGCACAGGGAACTATACTCAATGTTTTGTAACAACCTATAAGGGAAAAAACTGAAAAAGAATCATATATATATATATGCACACACACACACACACACATAGCTGAATCATTGTGCTGTGCAGCTGAAATTATTACAACATTGTCAATCAACTATACTTCAATAAAATAAAAAGAAAAAAAAGAATTAGAGAAAATGGTGATAACTTGGAATGGCCCAATGGTGCGGAGTACATTGATCAGAATAGAAATCTGAAGTAGGGAAGGAAAGGGTACAGGATATTCCTTATTCACCCTCTAAACAATGACTAATGAAAGTGACAGTTGCTCAGTCGTGTCCAACTCTGTGCAACCCCATGGACTATACAGACCATGGAATTCTCCAGGCCAGAATACTGGAGTGTGTAGCCCTTCCTTTCTCCAGGGGATCTTCCCAACCCAGGAACCGAACCCAGGTCTCCCACATTGCAGGCGGATTCATTACCAGTTGAACCACAAGGGAAGTCCAAGATTACTGGAGTGAGTAGCCTATCCCTTCTGCAGCGGATCTTCCCGACTCAGGAATCGAACCATGGCCTGCATTACAGGTGGATTCTTTACCAACTGAGCTGTCAGGGAAGCCCCACCAATGACTAAATTCTTATCAATTATCATCATGGTTACAAGTATCTATTCAATATGAGCCATGAATAATATGCTAGTTCTATAGGTTATACTGCAAATACATAAAATGATTTCTGCCCTTCCAGAGCTTACAGGGACGTTGGGAAAGAACACGTAGGCACACACAGAACACAGACTCACATACAAAGAGAGAGACAGAATGAAAACCAGAGAGAACAAGACACAAGAGAGTAGGTTAAAAGCTAAGAAAACTGTTTGAAGTCATGGGTTATATAGGAGCTGAACGTGAGGTGAGAAAGAAAGAAAATAAACTATGTAAAAATAAAATTCCCGATGGGCTGAGATTGAGGCCAAGGATAAGCCCCAAATTGATGAGAATATGAAGAGATTTTTTCAGGTTTAATTAATTAATTAAGTTAATATTTTTATTATCTTTTAAAAATTTTCAGAGACATTGACTTAATCCTTGGAAGTTTAGGAGTGGATACGATCTCTAAGGAAGAAAATGTAAGAAAAAAAAATGAGAAAAAGGGTACATATCTTGAGGGAAAAGCCCATTTTATAGAAAGGATGGGTGGAGAAAGACCAGCAAAAGAGGTGGAGGAGTAGTGGTCAGAGGGACTGGAACAGACTCAAGTCCTTGCAGTGTAACAGAATCAAACACGTGGCAGAAGCAGGGAGCGGCAAATAACAGAAAACGCAATGGAATGGTGCAGGAAAACACAGACTAATTTAAGGAGCAGATAACCATTTCTGTATCCTTAGAACAATCTCAGCACAGGATGAAGACAGAATCTTCACTGCAGAATATTAGAACGATCAGGGTAAATATGATGGCAAAACAAAACCCTTCATTGAAAAGGTTAAATTTGCTAGAAATAACGTTTAAAAATTGCACAGGAGCGTCTGGATATTGGAGGGGCAGCGTGAAGGGAGTGATTAACTTTGCTGCAGAATTGGGGCTGGGAGAGGCCATGGACCACATTCTGAAAAGTCCACAGAGAAAAGCAGGGAGCAATTATCCTGCTTTTCTTGATGAAGAGTGATATGTATTACCCTTAAACATTAAGGGAATCCAGAGTTTTCTTTTCTTTTGCTTTTCCATTTTCATAAATTGTTAAGATCTGTCAATTTTGGATTCCAGGCAAATAGCCTCCTGCTTGTTCATCATGCCTACTCTTCTATTTGAACAGAATACTAAAGTTACAAGCCACATTTTTCTTCTGTGAGGAAAAAAAATGTAGGTGGAGTATTGCTTCTCTCTCCATGGATAGAAACTGAAGCGTTGCTATTTTGGCTCCTTATTGTTGTATTTCATTCCTCTTTTATACTCTAATTATATCCCCATTAGGATATACATTTCTCTTTCTTGAGAGATAAGATGATTTAAGGTAGAACTGGATAAGAACTTTCTGTCCTAGGCTCTTCTGTTCAATCCAAACATCTTTATATCAGTACACCTGGGCGCAAGTCTCTGTCTGTTTTGAGGGCCCCCTGTGATATAAACTTTATCACACTCAGAAAATATTTTCCATAGGGCTTCTACAAGCAAGTGAGAAACAAACTATAAACTTACTTTTACTTAAACTGACTCTAAAATCTATGATCTGCTGACACTGTCACACTTAGCAAATTTGTTCAGAACAGTATGAATAAGGTTAGAAAACTGCCTTGTGAGGACTCTTTGTTATTATACCTTCTAATAAGGTATTACATTAGGAATCATTTATCTTGAGTTCTTGGAAGCTTTAGTTTCAAATTCCAATTTAGCAGACTTACAGTATATATTTTACTATATGTCATCTCAAATAATATATAAATTATTGCAGTAGATATGTAATATAAAATTTGTTTAGGCCTGTCTTCTATTGAATTTAGGATTCTTTGCATAGCTATCCTTATCATTTGATCTTCTTTTGCATGCTTTTCAAGTTGATCATTGTGTCAGAATTAAAATAAGCCCATGCACTGAAGTTATATGGAAGTTATTTTCAGATTCTGTTTGCAAATTACAAAACAGACAGCATAAGATATTAAAGTAGCTTGTCAAATATAAAATATGGCTTCTTATAATTTAAAAGAAAACCATGTCCTTCTTATTAATAGAATACAAGTTCTAAGAAAAGGTGAATTGCAAATGTGTTCAAGAATCAAAAGAAAACATTAGACATTTGGAACAGGGGCAGGCATTTGTAAATAATGAGAGACTGTCTCAATAATGATCACTTAGAAGACGCCATGTCCTAATTCTGATTAGTGGGTTCTGCTGGTTCTCAAGTTTCAGGTCTGCTTTGCTATCTGTCGGCCTGGGGAGGAGAAGAAGGAGGGAGCTGGGAAGGAGGAAGGAAACAAAGGAGGAGGAGGGAAGAGAATTGAGAAGAGGAGGGACAGTTCTTTGTTTTCTGTACCACCTAGCCTTCTCTTATTCTTTTTCCTTAGGTTTTCACTGCCTTACTGATCATGGTTATGGTCTACTGATATGCAAACCCGGACAGTAACAGAAGGACTGATTAATATCTGTAAGAAATGGGATAGAGACAGTGGGGTTGTCATGTGAAATGCTATCTATGGGTATGGGTATAATCAAGGGAACACTGAGGACTTCTAAGACTCTTTCTTAACCAAATGCTTCTCAAAGATGAAGTCAAGATATCCAGTCTTGGACCACTTAGGGCATTCCCAGATTTGTTACCATAACTCAAGCCTAGGTCCCCTCTGCCATTCTCTCAATGCTTAACTTTTCTTCCACTCTAGCATATTTAGCACAGAGGGAAATTGCCCAATTTTATACTATAGTCTTTCTATAGTTTATTTCTGGTTTATTATAGTTAAAATAAATGTTCTTTATTTAACTCGAAACAAAATTAGAAATACATGGACTCTGTACATCTTTGGAAAAACATCTTTATTTTGTAGTGGATCTCTAGGGATAGTTTTCATTTTAAAAGAACAAATTTGGATTTCATAAAGTTTATTTCTTGAATGGTATATCTCACCTTGCTGAGGATAGAAAATAATTACAAAGCAATTATTGGCTAACTGTAGGTTTGTGAAGCAACCATAAGTGATAAGATTTAACGTGCTGGATTAGCAATTTTTATGGCAATATAAAGTGAGTTGAATTTTAAGATGGTGTTTCATTGCTTCACAAGAGGATTTTTCCTGGATGAATAAAACTTATTTGAAAGATGTTTTTCTTAAAAATACTGTTTTTTTAAGAGTCCAGGAAGGCATAGTTAACTAAGTGCTGGTCAGCATGGGCTGAAATGGAGGGCAAGTAGGTCTTTATTCTTATTTCTGCAGCCAAGAGAAAGCCAATTTGCAGAATTGTAGGAATGACTTATGTCCCAGGAAAAACATATCTTACAATTGCACATTATAATAAATTATGGACAAAAATTAAAAGGAAAAAAATCAAAATGACCTTTCAAGTATACTATTATTGTTCTTTCCTCTCTTCTCAGACTTAACATTTAGCTTCTCTTAAAATATGAAAAAGATCATTTAAAATCTCCAAATGTTAACATTAAAAAAAAGTCATCATTGTATTTTCATATATTGGATATTGGCACCAAGATCCCCCTTTTTTTGAACAGTAAGATATTATATAGCAAACACATCAGTCTTTATCAGGCTGCCATCCTCTGTGGATTCTTCTCACTTTCTACTACTGGCCTAGAGACAGAGTGGTCTATTTCTTTGGAGAATGAAGAAAACAGGTTTAGAGGTAAATCTTTTTACTTATACAATTGACAAAAAAAGATAATTCATTTCTGTGACAGTATGGTGTCTGGTGCTTTTTCTCATGCTGCTAGAAGATTTTACATTTACAGACAAATTTTTTTTGACATGCAGTTTACCAATTTGAATAAAGAACTCCAAAAGTATTCATACTCTTTGAACTTGCTATCTCATAGAACCTAGCCCAAGGAAATAATTAGAGGTAATCAAAGGCACACAGTTTTTCCTCATAACATTATTTATGAATACAAAAACAGTGAAGTCAACCTAAATGTTTAACAGCAGCATTTGTAAGACATAACACTGTTTAAAACTGCATGATATTTGAAAATATTTTTATTCTAAACTTTTGCTATTTGCCATAATAAGCATGACAGATTCTAACCAGCCATGATACAAAGTTGTGAGAGAATTAGGATGTAAAACTTTATATATATCATGATCCTAGTTGAGTAGTATAGCAATACACATGTGTCTATACAAAGGAAAAGAAATTCACCAAGATGTGAAAAAAAATGAAGTCTATAATATGAAAATTATTAAGAACTTTAGATGACCCTGTCAAACTCATTTATTTTAGAGATGAGAAAGTTGGGGTAAGAGATAGGAAAAGATTTTTCCAAGGGTATGAGAATTAGGAGTATACTTATCCATAATGTGTTGATACCAAGTCATCAGCTTGCTTCTGTTCAAATGCAGCTTGAGATTCAGGGATGAATAAAAGCATATTCTCCTGATTGAAGGTTCCCCAAACTCTGAGCACCATATGGCCAGGTGTACAGATTTTAAACCATCAGAATCATTTTGTAAGGAGACTCTTGATAAGGAGTTATTTATTGATACTAATATCTCTTTGTAAGAGTGAAGAATGGGATCCATCTTATAGTAAGGACTGACTCTAAATAAGGAAAATTTGGATACTTCAAAGAAAAACAGCTCCAGAAAACCATCATTCCTAGCCCCTTCAAAGATGGAACTATTATTATTTGTATTGCAAAAGTTGATTTGAACAGAAAGAGCAAGAATGAGGGAGAGAGGGAGCGATTGAACACAGTTGAGAGACAGGCTAGAGCAGTGGACTGCAGTCTGGCGCCACATCTGAATCACCTAGAAGCCATAAAAATCCCCAAGCACAGGCCATATCCCAGCATAATAAAATTCTCTGAGAGAAGGACCCAGGCTTTGGTAGTTGGTATTTTTTAATACTCCCCAGGTGATTGAAATGTGCAGCCAAGTTTGAGAGCCATTCGTCTAGAAGTTTCTGAGAATTGATTTTAGTTCCTTGATACTTTGTCCTTTTGCTGCATTAGCTGTTTACTTAACTCTCAGGTTCTCTCTTCCTTTTAAATGGTTGGGTCATTTATCAGATATTTTAACCAAAGGCCTTACTGAGTGGCATTTTTGCTCTCATTTATTCCTTCTCAAGTATTTCCATTACTATTTTTAACCACCTTTCATTTTTATTTTCACCTATGATATGTAGAACTTGGCTGCTGTCAAGTATTCAAGTGTTCAATTGCACGGTCACAACACACTTGACTGATCGAGTTCTTGCTACCTTGGTCGATGTACACCTAAAATCAATTCTTTTGGAGGCAATTAAAAGAGAGTCCTTCAGATTTTAAAACCGAATACATTTAACATCATTATAAACATCTATCAACAGTGTTATTTTTGTCCACTTTCTAAATTCTGTGATGGAAAAATATAAATATTGTTCTCTACCCCATGAAAGAACAAGAAAAAGTCAAGGATCTTAAACCTCAGTATTTCCTAGGATTTACTTTAATACATTTTATTTTTTCCTCATTCTAAGAGGATCTTTCACTTCATCTCTCTTAAAATGACTAACACAGAGGCAAAATCACAGACATCAAAGCATTGGTGCAAGGTACAAATATTTTTAATGTCCAAATTTAAGTTATTTAAAATGATAACATTATACAGGAAAATGAAGAAAGGATTTCTCACAGGATCCTAAATTTTGTTTGCTTGATTTAATTTCAGAACAACTTCTAACTAATTTATCAAAGTGGACTTTTACAGAATTGGTATCTTGCTCAGTTTGTTTGCTACGTCACTTGACTATATATAAAGTTTTGGCCTTGTGATTGTACCAGCTATGCAAAAGTCTCTTTCTTTTTCTGACAGTGATATTTATTTACTCTTCTAGGCTTGCATTTACATTACTCTCAAGTTGATAGAATCCAAAGCTTTTTTTTTTTTTTTTTTAATGAATGAAAGCTCTCTCCAAATGTCAAACTGAAGATGTATTTTCCAAACCCTTTCCTTTCATTTGTTATGAAAAAGTCTTTAGGTACGCTGGACTACTAGGAGAAGCAGCCCATGTTAGGTGAGTAAGAACAGTAATTGTAAAATAAATTTAAGGGGGAAAAATTGCAAGTGGCAGAACAACTATTTCAGGAAAAGTCCTCACTTAAATTTGCAGTGCTATGGGGACTTCAGATGAGCTAAGATTGGAAGTTTGTTTCTTTCTGCATTTCTGGTAGACTGCCAACATTTCAGTCTAACTTTGAAAAGGATACTTGAGGCTACCTTTCCCAATGACCACTTCACAATTGCATCTGAAGTCTGATTAGAAATAAGTAATATAAAACAAAAAATAGTGAGAAAAGTTAAGTATTGCAACATGAGTGACACAGTTTTCTTGTATATGTAAATTTACCTGTTGTGAGAGATTAAGGTAATCAAGTTTTACTATTTTATCAGAGGTTTTAAATAGAATTTAAACCATCACAGTTTGTCGCACTGAATAAGTCAATGCATTCTCTGATGCATACATAAGCATCTGTACAAGTAATAAACCACATACAAACCATAAAAACACATACACACCACACACACACAAATACACCAATACACACACGCAAACCACACTCCTAGACAGGGGTGCTTCGTTTCTCTGGTAGTCCAGAAAAAACTAAAAATAGAGGAACCGTATGATCCAGCAATCCCACTTATATATCTGGAGAAAACCATAATTTCAAAAGGTGCAGGTACCTCAGTGTTCACGGCAGCACTGTTTACAATAGCCAGGACATGGAAGTGTCCTAAATGTCCATCAACAGAGGAATGAATAAGGAAAATGTGGTAGACATATACAATGGAATATTACTCAGCCATTAAAAATGAAATAATGCCATTTGCAGCAACATGGATGGACCTAGGGATTGCATACTGAGTGAAGTAAGAGGAAGACACATATCATATTATGTTGCTTATGTGGGAAACTAAAAAATGCTATTAATACCAATGACCCTATTTATAGAACATAAATAGTCACAGATGTAGAAAACAAGCTTATGGTTACCAAGGTGAAAGGGGGGAATGATATATTGAGAGATTTGATTGACACATACACACTACTATATATAAAATAGGTAACTAATATGAACCTACTGTGTAGCACGGGGAACGCTACTCAATATCCTTTAATGACCTATATAGGAAAATAATATAAAAAAAGAGTAGATACATGTATGTATATGTATAACTGATTCACTTTTCTGTGTAGCAGAAACTAACACAACATTGTAAATCATCTATACTCCAATAAAAATTAATAAAAAAGATGTTCCTAGGCTTACAAGGTTTTCACTTATGACTTTTTTCAACTCTGCAATGGTACAAAAGTAATACAAATTTAGCAGTAACTGAACTTCGAATTTTGAATTTTGATCTTTGACCAGGCTAGTAAAATGCAATAAGATCTTCTCTCATATGCTCTCATGCAATCACAATGATAAGTTGAAGAGGATCTGTACACCTCTGCATTGTCTTTGCAAGTAGTGACAGGGTAGAATAGGTTGCATTGAAAATCCATTCTCCAGTCCAATTCCACAGCCTATGCACCTATGCATTAACCACTCTCATATTAAAAAATATATTTGAACAAATGGTCTTTGTACTTTTCTTAAGCGATCAATGAACTGTATTTTAATCTCCCTGAAAAAAAAAAAGCAGACATAGTACTGATGGGAAAAATCAAGCAACAGATCCATCCTCAGCGTAAGCCTGTATATTAAGAACTAGGGAAATTATTATTTTCATTTACTTAAGGGACAAATGGATGAAGGTAAAGTAGTAAAACATCACCAATAAGGAACTGGTCATGAAGACATAGCTGGAAAACCCTGGTTAGGAAGCTAAGCATTTCTGTTACTATTTCCCTTTCAGTCATTATTCCCTAGTTTTACCACTCTAAACAGGTTTCTGAGAGTAGAGATTAAGAGTGCATAGGCATCAGAGAAAAGAAAGAGGAAAAATATTCTAGGTGAAAAACATAACCAGCAAATTCATATGATTGTCCTTGGAGTATTAGTGTCTGCCTTTGAGGAAGGGTAGGCTAATGGATCATGCTGTTGGCAAATCCTGGTTTATTTTTAATAGTGTAATTGGTTTTACTTAGCCAGATGTTTAGGTGCTACATATTGTGGAAGATGGTTCATTGAGAAAGAGTTATGTAGCTTCTAAAGAGAAGACAGATGTTGAACATGCAAAGGAACCCTAAGGAGTCATTTCTTGCTATGATATTTTACATAAAATTAAAACCTAAACCGAAATTGTTTCTTGTCCATTTTTCTAGGGTGGAGTGAGAGGGGCATAAAAAGCTGGTCTTCCCTCAGTCCAGAAAGTGATTCAAAGAACAGCCAAGCTGCCTTACCTTCTGCCTTTTCCTTATCTTCTTCCTTCCCTCCCTCAAGCCCATACTGCATCACTGCTCTATGCCTTGCACAGAGTTTTAAAAACTGTGCCCAAGTGGAGGCAGGATTCCATATTACTTATCTGATTCCAATTTTAATTCATTTATGAAATCTAACAATGTCCTTCTAAATACTTTTCTCTATTTTATTCATATTTCAGCTTCTCTCTTCAATTCAAAGCTGTAAAACTAGATAGATGTATTAGTCACAAACAAAGGCTAAATAAAGGAAAGGATGAGTGAAGCATAGATGCTTGAGGACACACGGTCCAACCACATCATATAATCAACTACATCATAAATATCTGAATGTGAGTATCAATGGAGAGGAAACTATAGGCTCTGCTCTGGTGAAGCTGTGAGGTGTGGTGAGATGTGGGTGGTGGAGGAATGGGAGTGAGTGTGGTCCCAGAAATGGTAAGAAGCCGAGACAGGAGCAACAGGGTGTAGGAGCAATGGAGTGTAAGTCCTTAGAATCTGCAAAGTTGCAGCAGTATTTGTCTCCCAGTGGCACTTTTATTTTTCAAACCCTTTTTAACATTACTAACACAAGACATATTTAAGAAATACCAACTATTTGTGCCACTTTGGATATTAGCCAGGAAAGGAAATGTTACTTGGGGTTAAGAACTGAGGGATGGGACGGGGAGGGAGATGGGAGGGGGGATCAGGATGGGGAACACATGAACACCCATGGCTGATTCATGTCAATGTGTGGCAAAAACAACTACAATATTGTAAAGTAATTAGCCTCCAATTAAAATAAATAAAATTTTAAAAAAAGAACAGGACTGGTGGTGTTATATTTTTGAAAGAAATGCTGCTTGGTGATTGGAATTGTAAGAAATCTGAAGATGAAGGTAACAATGTGAGGAAACTATAACAGAGATAAAACTATAATGAATCCGAGAATGGTCAAATCTTTAACTGAGAAGCATCTTCAGTGAGAGAAATAACATATTATTTATACACTGGTATAGAAGAGGATATTATGGGATTTAGCAATAAATGGTTTTGAGAGAACACAAGAAAAAAGATCCTACAAAGATTATCTGAAATAAAGAAAAGTTGAAGAAAATGAAAAACTTAAATATCACTCAAATTCAACTGCCGATTTCTAAAAATTTTATTTCCTTATATCATGCAGATATTCTACAAATTATTTACACAAAGGTTAAGAGGTAGGGAGAACATCAATTAAAATAAGTATTTACACAAAGAGGGAGACTGGCACGTCTCTAAACATCCTTAATTTATTACCTGACAGAGACAGGGCTGGGAGTGTTTCAGTGATCTTTTTTCAACCATCATTAGCATTTGTCAAATAAAAATCAATCCCCTGGCTGAAAGGCCCCTTGTCTCCATTACAGCTCAATCAACCTGTCAGTCTTGTGGCCCAGTGCAGGCTCTCTCCAATTACACATCCACCTCCACTGTCCTCTATCACAGAATCTCAATTTATAAACAAGAGTTTACAAAATCACCTTAGTGAGATATTATACTGTTTTACCAGGAAGATTACTTAAGCTAAAAAAAAATTTTTCTCTTCCCCAAAGTAAATTTTGTTTAAGTAACAACTGCTAGGTATATGACTGGAAAACAAGAAAATTTTCCCTTATAGGAGAATTTTGTACTTACTAAAGCAAAGTTAGTTTGGCTTTTTAAAATACGGATTGTGTTTCTTTATGGTGATGCAGGAGCATTGTGCGCACGTGTGTGTGTGTGTGTGTGTGTGTGTATGGGGGTGTTGGCCAAAGGTGGTAAACAAGCAGAATACTCAAGGCTTCATTACTCTAGTCTGGATTCTTAATTTTGATTTGTACTAATAATGACATTGCCCAAAGTGAAGTAAGTGATTTGGGTTATTAAGTTTTATTTATAAATAAGGGGGGTGCAATCAGGAAATAATTAGATAAATAATTTTCAAAAGCAATAATTAACAATTAGAAATTGTAGAATACAGCACTGGAGGGTATTCTGCTTCTCTTATCATTAATCCAGGAACTAAACTAATCAAGGAATCAAGTTTGGAATTAGAGCTTCCTCTTATGTGTGAAGACTCTTCAGTAATATTATAGATAAAGAAGATGGTAACCAGAGCGTACAGTGTGGTCACCTTAAAAATATTTTTATATGAAAGAGATGAGCACAGCATGAATAAATTGAGAAATACGTGTACTTATTAATACAGATGTCCTACTGGATCAACTTGAAGTCAGAACTATGCCCTCAAATTAACATTTTATTTTTTACTCTATTCCTATTCACTTGCTCTTTTTATCTTTTGGTGCTGCTAGTGAGAAATAGAGTGACCAGAAGTGAAAGATACACTCATTCACTCAGCCAAAGTTATGGAGCATTTATCCAGGAAGTTCCAGGGGACACAAAAAATTAAGAAAAACCAGATATGCCCTGCCTTTATAACATATTGGATGAATAATCAATTCCAAAATATCAACTCTTTCACATCAACCCTCATGATCTTTGCCATAGCAAATACTTACACAGCACTTACTAAATTAACTTGTTTCATGGCTCAGATGGTAAAGAATCTGCCTGCAATGCAGGATACCTGGGTTTGGTCCCTGGGTTGGGACAGTCCCCTGGAGAAGGGAATGACTATCCACTGCAGTGTTCTTGCCTGGAGAATTTCACAGACAGAGGAGCCTGGCAGACTACAGTCCATGGGGTCACAAAGAGTTGGACATGACTGAGCGACTAACACAGTATATTACTATCTTCATAACAACTTCAAGAGGTAGATCTTCTCATTGTTGCCATTTTATTGGTAAGGGGCTTGAGGACACAGAGAAGCTTAGTAACTTGAAGATAGAAAATAAAGGAATGTTAGAGATCAGATAGCCTGGCCCAGAATTCAAGTGCTAATTCACCTCTCAACACTCATTCTAGGTGTTCTAATCTTGATTGTTAATTGTACTTTGAAGCCAGAGTTCCATGATTGGACATCTGTCACATTTCTTAAGTAACTCTTCAGAAGTCTTGGGGTTTGGTTTCAAGAAAACCTTTACCCAAAAGTGGGCTTCTTGGCTAGCTCAGTTGGTAAAGAATCCGCCCGCAATGCAGACCTAGGTTCGATCCCTGATTTGGGAAGATCCCCTGGAGAAGGGAAAGGCTAGCCACCCCAGTATTCTGGGCTGGAGAACTCCATGAACTGTATAGTCCATGGGGGTCACAAAGGGCTGGACAGGACTAAGCGACTTTAACTTTCACTTTTTTCACTTGCCCCAAAGTAAGATACAAATGTGTTTTGAAAGAAATTGTAATCACTTAATTTCTAATTCCTTTACAGTCATTTGAATTATCTGAGGTTTAATAAGACTTTTTTCTTGATTAGTCTTTATCCTAATAATGGGAATTTACATTTTGCTAAGGATAGATTGGAATCTGGTCAGTCTTTTTAGAAACTCAGTAGTTCTGGAGTCAAATGATTTTTAATTCATCACAAAATACTTATGGAGCTTAAAGTCTGGGATTTTTAGTTTAATACAGAGCAGTCTTCATGTAACCCCACTGAATTTTCTACAGTATTAATCTTCAGGGTTAGAAAAGGGTTTATTTGCTTCCTGCCTCAAAGTCATTAAACTTAGCTCCTCCACTTATGTTGAAAAGGCTTATGTAAATGTTCCTGGATATTTTTGCAATGCATTACATTGGAAACTGATCTGTATCGACCATTTTTTATGTAGGTTTATTACCAAAAACATACATAGGGAAACACTAAATTAATCCTATATGCATGCATTTGTTAAATCCAGGAGCACTACATGCATCATTGATGCAACCTATGTGTCACTGAAAAGATGAAAGAAATGAGTGCTAACCTGGTTTGATCCTACAGATTGTGATCTGACCTATAGATATCTAATTTGAATCCCTAAGCATTGGTTTTCTTTAGCAGCATGATGGCGCACATGATGTCGGTGTGCAAGATTTAATATCTGCAACCAGCTTTGCAGGCAGCAATATAAATCTTAATGAAAATGTTATACTGCATAATTATTATGTCAAGAAGCAATTATAAGTGATACTTTATACTGAGAGGAGAAAAGCATTTACTCATTTTCGGTATTGGTGTTTCTCTGAAAATATCTGCATATAAAGACAAGGGATTGCAGAAGTTTATGGGATGTCCTCACCATGGTAGCTGAAGTTCTGGGAGGGCTCTACCATATTCCCATCTAAGGGAGAAAACTGGAGCTCAAGCTTTGTAAGTATACCTGAAAGAAAATCAACTTCTGAGCTCACAATTGTGACAGATTTATTTTCTTCTTAGATCTCTGGCTATTTTTTCAGATGACAGATACATGGAATTCAAAACATATATATCTGAGGCAGTCATTTGTATCAAGTGGATAAACTGGATATCATTTCTATTGAAATTTTGGATTACTAAGGAATTACATTAAGTATATGCAATTATATATGGCTGTTCACAGATCAAGTAGCAGAGTATGGTTATATCTATTACAGAGCTTTTATAAAGAAGAACCTTTATATTCTAAGTAAACGGATAGCAATCACTGTGACTGCTGAAGAGATAATAAAAGGGTTGGTTTCAATGGTCTTTGAACATAGACAAGCAGCACAACAGAAGCAAGAACATGGGTAATATTTTATAGGATTTTTTCCTCAGAGACATGTCAGATAATAGATGCACTGATGAAAAAGAATTTCCTTTTTCTAAAAATGCAAAACAGGCTTATACACAAACAAATTGTCTAGTGTTTTTCAATGCACTCATTAGTAAAACATAATCATAAGCTTCATAAATGAGCTAACGTCTTAGCCCAGTGCTTGAGATTTAGACATAAATGTAAATGTATTTAAATTTATTTGTATAAAGTTCTTTATGAAAATCATGTGGGGAAAAAATGAACAACTTAAACATTAAGAAGGAGCAATGTCTTAAGAACAAAAAAAATATATGGAAATGAAGTTTGGAAGCCACAATTTTATGTGTTTATATATGTGTGTGTGTATGTATATATTCTGTTCTGTTGATTTGTTAAATATCCTTGAGCCTCAGGAGGTCTTATAAAATAATAATAGAAATTCTTGCTAAAGAAGTGACAGAAATATTTTAAAAGACATATAAATTTCTAGGTTACAGTGCACCAGGTAACAAGCGACAATAAGGAAAACAATGTGTTTTTTCCCAATTAATTCTTTTCCTTTCCCCTCAGTCATAGAGTGTTCCGCTATTTCAGAGTAGATGAATATAAATGCCAAAGTGGTACCCTCAGCATACACAATGTCAGTAAGAGAAAAAAAAAGTTACATGTTCCTGAGCAAAAGGAACCTTTTTAGTATTAAAAGTTCCCAGGGGCCCTCAATAGTAAGACCCTTAAGTTTCCTTTGATGAATAGGATGGCTTGTGTACTCAGGAATTAGAGAATAATTCTGTAATCCTTGTGGATCACTGGAAAATCGACTAATCATGCTCACCTTGACAGAACTTCCGAAAGTTAAAAATATTTGTCAACAATGCAGACTCTGATTTTCTAAATAGAACAGAAGCAATCTTGCAAATTCCTTCTCAGGTATTCTGCGAGAATACAGAGTCATATTTTTATTATTCAAAGAGGGAACGCTATAAGAAGAGAATCCCAGGCCTCTTTTTTCCCCCTGATTTAACAGACAAGCATGCATTTCATCTTGAAAATTATGGAATCTCAGGAACTCTCATTCTTGTCTAGAAAATGATCCATGACTTCATACCTAGGCAGAAAGATTCTTACAAACAAAAGTCCCTAAACCAATTGTGTTAAAACTTACTGGATCCTAAACAGGCTTTTCACAGAAAAGTTGTCAACACAACTATATTATGAGCTGATAATTTTATTCATTGGATGGATATTCAATATGGCCTTGCCACCAACCACTTTACTGAAGAGGCAACCAGAGGGGCTGTTACAGTCCTAGAATGTCTATTTTTATTAAGTCTTATTCCTTTTTTTCTGTGATGGGTAGACTATAAGTGAAACATAAGATACATAATTCCATGACACTTTTGAAAATATCCCATATTTATTCCTCACTCAACTCAGAATAAGAGCTATTGTCAGATATAAACATCTTTTACTTGTAAATTAAAATGAGAATGTTATAGCCTGCAATCAGGAGCATTGAGTACAAACTCTTTGCCCAGATATGGACTTTGAAGTCTACAGCCATGAGGTGCCTCGTCCAAGCTCACAGAAGCAGTGACAAGCCAGATCTTCTTGTGTTCAGTTCAGGCCTTTCCATTCTGTATTTTTTTAATACAACCCCAGGAACAGGATAATAGTCACATGATAATAGTTGTATCAGAATAGACAGCATCCC
This sequence comes from Muntiacus reevesi, assembly GCF_963930625.1. NCBI lineage: Eukaryota > Metazoa > Chordata > Mammalia > Artiodactyla > Cervidae > Muntiacus > Muntiacus reevesi. The sequence goes on along the minus strand of NC_089254.1, from coordinate 80,522,506 downwards.
ATTAAAATGTAAGAAAAATGCATTATTTAAACTGCATGAGAGCTTGATTTCATCCCACTCTTTGTGACCCTATGGACTACAGCCTGCCACACTCCTCTGTCCATGAGATTATCCTGGCAAGAATACTGGAGTGGTTTGCCATTTCCTACTCCAGGGGGTCTTCCTGAACCAGGGCTCCAACTTGCTTCTCCTGTGGCTCCTGCAGGTAGATTCTTTACCACTGAGACACCTGGTCTTGGAATTTAACTGAGTATGAGTGAATATGAATCTTGAAAATGAGAACTCACTCCCACCGCAAGCATCTACAAACATCACTCTGCATGAACAGGCATGTTCAATAATATATTAAGTACGATTAAAAATAAGAATGAAGTTGGGCACATTTTGTAGATAGGATTCTAAAGGATGAACAGATTAAAACCTGTATCAAAATCATCTGAGGTTCTCATTAAAATGCAAATTCCTCAGCCCTGAACTACAGTACTGAATGAGAATTTCTAGCAGTAGAAGTATTAATTATATATTTTATTATAAGTCTTAGGTTTGGTAATAATTAGACACTGAAAATTGAGAATCAGATGTTTTAGGCCTTATACAACTACATAAGGTCTACTTGAGATAAGCTTGACATTTCTCATGCTTTATAAAAAGTACATTTGTTCCTTTGATTTTTACATATGTTTTCCTAAATGCATGTAAAACGTCCTGAGTTAAAAATTCCAACCACAAGTAATTCTATAGAGAAAACCCCAAAGAGTTAAATTAATTCTCATGAGTTTGAGGTTAAATCTAATTCTATTATACTATATTAAGAACTGTATGGCAGAAGTATACACATTCATATCCTTGTTGAATAACATCTTTATTAATCAAACAGCTCTAATTTATTGATGCAAACTCCTAGTAACCAGTTATTAATCCATGGGCTACTGTTGTGGTTTTCTCCGAGGAATCCTTTGATGGATGGGCTGTCAAAATGTGGATGGGAGAGCCCAGATCTGCAACATGGAGAAGAATATAGAGTGCTGTCTCAAGATGATCATAAAAGCAGCTGTATCCAAGGCATCAGTTTCACAAAGGACCATTAACAAGAAGAAAAAAAAATGCAACAATATAGCACACATTAGATATCTGCCTTATTATTATTAATGAGTTCTTGCTTAAGTATCCCTTTTGATCTTTTCAGTGATCCTGTGCTTTTATGGATAAGCAAAACATAGGCTTACAGAGAGAAAGTTACTTGTTCACATATTTTCATATAGTATACATAGAAATGAGGGTTTTAGAAAATTTTCATTATTCACTTTTTTCCTGGTAATATACATCTAAAAGTATAGAAGACATGCTGTCTACCCTTAAGTTAGCTACAAGTAGAAACATAAATATATAAACAGGCAATTTTAATGTGATTTTTATAAATGCTCCAAGGGGCTAAGTATGGACTGCATGGAGAGTATATAAGAGATAGTTAATTCACCTTTGGGAAATAAGGGGGAGCGGGTGGATTCCTGAAAGGGAACACACCTACGTGGACAAATGAAAGGGTAGAGGGTTAGCCAGGTAAAGAAGTGGGAAAGCTATAGTTAAGGAATTCCAGGCAGAGGGAAGAGTTTCTACAAAGGTGTGGAGTTAGGAGTATGTCTGGACTATTTGAAAGTGTGCAAGTGGTTAAGTGTGGCCTGAATGTAGAGGTAAAAGAAAACATGAATCAGATCATTAAAGATTTTGTACATCCTGCTGACAAATTCGGATTTCAATCTTTTGGTGATGGCAAGACACTGAAGAAATTACATTTACATTTAAAATGATCCCTCCCTATGTGGAGAATGGATTGGGAAGGAGCAGAAATGAAGGCAGTGTGACCAGCTTGAAGGCTTAAAAAATGATAATTCAAGTCTAGGTGGGGACACTGGAGCAACAGATGATAGATTGATGTAGCCTATAAAAAGGGGATAGAATGGAAAGGATTTAGTGATTGATGTGGGTGACAGGGAAATAGAGTACAGAAGGATGTCTCACATGCTGGGCAATTGAGGGAACAGTGTTGTAATCTGAGGTAGGAAATTCAGGAGGAAAGGCTTTTCCGTTAAGAGAAAAGCCTGTAACTACTTAAGGATTTTTCTTATAAATTATTTTTAAGTTTATTAAGTGCAAATCCTTCCTTATAGTGGAAAGGCAAGAACATTTGCTGTTAGTTTCCGCTGTACAATGAAGTGAATCAGTTGTATGCAAACATATGTCCCCTCCCTCCTGGACATCCCTCCCACCGCCACTCTATCTCCCCTATCTAGCTTATCACAGGGCAGCAAGCTGAGCTCCTTGGCTATAGGGCAGGTTCCCACTAGCTATATTTTACTTACAGTAGTGTATATATGTCAATGCTAACTTTCCAATTTGTTCTACCCTCTCCTTCCGACCCCGTGTCCACACGTCCATTCTTTACGTCTGTGTCTCTTTTCTTGCCCTAGAAATAGGCTCATGTACCATTTTTCAACTTTTAAGAGACAGCATTTTCTCATAAAGGGTAATTCTTTGATTACCAGGGAAAATAAATATATTGAGCTTTCCTCTAACAGATATGCTAGGGTTTTATTTTAGAGAACCACTTGTAATATTAGAACCTCTAATGGTGGTGAATAATAAACAGCTAGATTGGGGTCTCAGGTAAACTAAGAATATACACATTTCATACTGACTTTTCAGATTTTTTCATGTTGCTGATAGGCTGAAGTTTTTTCCTGAATATTAGTATAGCTCCCAAATACATTTTCACAATGGAACTTCATCTCATGGACTCTATTACTGGCATATAGTATCTTTCATTATCTTGAAATAATTTGACATCTTTACTTTTGTTCCTCATATCATTTCTGATTCTGACTGTTTTTGCTAATGACAGATCTTTAGTGCAGTTTCTGCTACGTACATTTGTAAAATTTATGTTTTATTTTATGCCATTAATCTTCAAGTTTGCAATTTTTTTTTAAGTCTCAGATGATACCAAATAATTGTTCTTTAAGAGCCTGTTTTATTTTGAATATAATTAAAAGCCTCTTTTTTATGTGAGAGAACAACTTACATCTTTTTATATAAAAATCAGGACATTATTATTCAGGGGGAAAAATCCTTTTTTGCTTCCCTCAACCCCAACTATTTTCTCCTCTTCACAATAAATATTTTTCAACAAGAAGTCCACCTCACAACTAATTCCTGACCACCGAAAACTCATGGTTCAACATGCAACACAACGTTTTTCTTACTCTTTTGCTCAATACCTCCTGTTCTCAATTTCAGTGGCTATATTTTCATCCTTCAACTCCTTGACTTGCCTTTGAAGCTGGCACTGTGGAACACGTTCTAATCTTTAAATTTTTAATACAGTATTCTCATGTTTTATTCTTTTTCTTTCTGACGTTTCCATCTCAATCAATTTTGCTAGTTTATTTTCTGCTCTGTTTCCTTAAATGTGGGTGTTGGAACTCCAGAGAACTTCATTTATCACTCAGTATAACCTGTCTGAACAATGCTGGCCATCAGGCAGCTACCTTTGCGCTGATAACTCCTAGAGAAAAACGCAGCCCTGACCACTGTGTAAAAATGCCCGACTCCATTAACAGTTTTGAGTCTGTCCAAACTTGGTTTAAAAAAAAAAAAAAGATTATCTTTCTCCCCTCCTCATAATCCTGTTCGGACTTCTTCATATCTAGTGTACTTTAGAAGTACTTCCATCTGCTTAGCTACTTGAGCCATCAAAACCATTCTGTAAAAGCTTAGTAATGAAGAATGTGGGCTCTATAGCTGAACTGCCTGGGTTCATATTCCAGCTCTGTGACTTTAGGAAATTCCAAGTTCTTTGTATCTGAGTTTTGGTTTCCTCATCTGTAAAATAAAGATGAAAACAGTTACACTTCATATGTTGGCTTGAGGATTAATTGTCATAAATCCTTGAATCAGTGAATACCACAAATGCAAGTTATTATTCACCTTCACTCTTTCCACCCCTCTTGTGAGCCTTGAATCCTATCAATCTTCCAATTTTATTGACAGTGTTTCCTACTCACCTCTCCTTGTGTCCCTCTTTACTTCTACTGCTATCCTTAAGAACAAGGATATAGTGGCTTTTATCTCTTTATTTGAGATACTCAATATGTAGTAGGCTCTCAATCACTGTTAAGAAATAGCTAAACAAATGTGTAAATGTTGGAAGATCTAGCTCTAAATGAGGTCTCCAAAACTCTTCTTTTTTGTGTGTGCAATCATTGGAGTGTTTGTGTATCCTCTTAAAGTAATTGTTTTGAAAGATTGATCATTTGTGTACAAGCATGTTGGTATATTTCTGTTTATTTAATTTAAAGATTTTTTGATGTGGACCATTTTTAACTCTTTTACTGAGTTTGTTACAATATTGCTTCTGATTTATGTTTTGTTTTTTTTTGGCCGCAAGGCATGTGGGATCTTAGCTCTCCGCATAGGGATCAACCTCACACCCCTTGCACTGAAAGGTGAAGTCTTAACCTCTAGACCACCAGGGAGGTCTTGGTGTGTTTGTTAATCAGTTTTACTCTTTGTAAAGCTGCTGCAATTTGACAGTACTTACGGCTGGCTTCCCTGGTAGCTCAGCTGGCAAAGAATCTGCCTGCAGTGCAGGAGACCCTGTTAGATTCCTGGGTCTTGAAGACCCCCTGCAGAATGAAATGGCAACCCACTCCAGTGTTCTTGCCTGGAGAACCGGACAGAGGAGTCTGGCGGGTTACACTCCATGGGGTTGCAAGAGTCAGACATGACTTAGCAACTAAACCACCAAACCACCACCATCACCATGGCTGGTTTACAGGCTAATCAACATTTAGTGTAATAACTGACCACAATGTGTCCTATTATTTTTGTAGCTTTGGGCAGGTCATATACAGCTTTTCTGATCCACTTTCTTCTCCACTAAAATTGGTAAGTTGGACAAGAATTATCCAATGATCCTTTTAACATTTATGGCTTTAACAGATTTGAGCAATTATTCAACATTTCAAATATGAGACATTGAGAGAAACACATCATGTAGAAAATTTCAGGCAGGGGGATATTAAACTAATGATCTTGATTTCTCAGCCTGCTGCTTAGTTGTTCATTGAGACAGGCCGGCAGAAAGAATTTTCTAAAAGACAGCTTTTTAAATGTAATTCTGTAAGATTTCCCCTGTCTTAGCATTCATTTGCATCTGTTTCTAACACAAAACCCTTCTCTCCCCAAAAGGCAAAAGATTTTAGCTTAAGCCCTTTACCACACTGCTTTGACCTTGAGCCTAGGAAATAATCTATAGAAACTGAATTCTTATAATTTAAGATGATAGTAGCTTTTAAAAAGTGACTAGTTCCAATATTTTCTTGTCACTTTCCCCATTGGTTATTTGATTGGAGGTTTTTTAAAAAGCAAATATTTTAAATCAAATTTTATTCATCATTCTACTTCAAGTAGCAAGTCTTTTAAATGTAGCCTTTTAAAACGACTGAATACCTAGAATTTCTTTCTGCTGATTAATCTATGGCAAGGTTTTGTGTAATAAAAATGGACTGCAAAAATGATTTTGGGAACCTGGGAAAAAGACTTTCCTGTGAAAATCAGGAGTGTTTATATCAATGTTGAATTATTTATGAGTCAGAGATATTAATGCTAAATTTTAACTGAGAACGACTCAACAATTTTGGCCCACATGCACCGTTTGCTTAAAATTATTCTTTATGAAAGACAGTCACCTTATGATTTCAGTAGATGAATAGGAAAGTCATTCCAGCTCTATTATGGTCCATGGAAAAGTCTTTTGAATGCAGTATTAAATTGTTTATTTTATGTTAGTATCGCCCTTTATTTGAGAACTTTTTATTCCAAAGGACTGTGGATATTTTGCAATACCTCCTTAGGTGATCAGAGTTACTATGTATTAAGGCATTGATTAATCTTCTGATCGATGTCATTAGAAAATTAATTCATAAACTCAAATTTGGATGTGGAAGATTAGCAAATCAAGTTTCAAGGACCACAGTTAACTAAAATCAAATGCTTTTTGCCATGTCCGACTCTTTGCAACCCCATGAACTGTAACCCACCAGGCTCCTCTGTCCATTGGATTCTCTAGACAAGAAGACTGGAGTGGGTAGCCATTCCCCTCTCCAGGGGATCTTCCCAACCCAGGGATCAAACTCAGATCTCCTGCATTGCAGGCAGATTCTTCACCATCTGAGCCAGCGGGGAAGCGACTAATCAAATGCTAGCATACAGCAACTCATGATATCACAGTTGGATTCTACCCTGTGCTCCTCAACACACTTATTTCACAGCCATAACTCTCCAACATAGTTTCAATTTCAAGCAAATTATCCCACTTTCTCATAAGGATCCTTTTCCTTTCCTATCAGACCATTTGCATAAATTTCTTCATTTAGAAAGTATTGTCATTAACTAGAGATAAAATAACAAAACAGTAATCCATAAGGTAAATCTTTTTTAAGAATGGTGGCTGATATTTAATCCTGAGTCCAGGTCTTCTCCTTTTTTTAAAAAATTAATTTATTTTTTATTGAAGGATAATTGCTCTACAGAATTTTACTGCTTTCTGTCAAGTCTCAACATGAATCAGCCATAGGTATACACATATCCCCTCCGTTTTGAACCTCCCTCCCATTTCCCTCCTCATCCCACTCCTCTAGGTTGATACAGAGTTCCTGTTTGAGTTTCCTGAGCAATACAGCAAATTCCTGATGCCTATCTATTTTACTTATGGTGTAAGATGATGCTGTGAAAGTGCACACTCGTTATGCCAGCAAACTTGGAAAACTGAGCAGTGGCCACAGGACTGGAAAAGGTCAGTTTTCATTCCAATCCCAAAGAAAGGCAATGCCAAAGAATGCTCAAACTACCGCACAATTGCACTCATCTCACACGTTAGTAAAGTAATGCTCAAAATTCTCCAAGCCAGGTTTCAAAAATATGTGACCTGTGAACTTCCAGATGTTCAAGCTGGATTTAGAAAAGGCAGAGGAACCAGAGATCAAATTGCCAATATCTGTTGGATCATCAAGAAAGCAAGAGAGTTCCAGAAAAACATCTACTTCTGCTTTATTGACTATGCCAACGCCTTTGACAGTGTGGATCACAATAAATTGTGGAAAATTCTGAAAGAGATGGGAATACCAGGCCACCTGACCTGCCTCTTGAGAAATCTGTATGCAGGTCACGAAGCAACAGTTAGAACTGGATATAGAACAACAGACTGGTTCCAAATCGGGAAAGAAGTAAGTCAAGGCTGTATATTGTTACCCTGCTTATTTAATTTATATGCAGAGTACATCATGAGAAACACTGGGCTGGATGAAGCACAAGCTGGAATTAGGACTGCTGGGAGGAATATCAATAAATTCAGATATGTAGATGACACCACACTTATGGCAGAAAGTGAAAAAGAACTGAACAGCCTCTTGATGAAAGTGAAAGAGGAGAATGAAAACATTGGGTTAAAGCTCAACATTCAGAAAACAAAGATCATGGCATCCAGTCCCGTCACTTCATGGCAAATAGATGGGGAAACAGTGACTGATTTTATTTGCTTGGGCTCCAAAATCACTGCAGATGGTGACTGCAGCCATGAAATTAAAAGATGGATGCTCCTTAGGAGAAAAGTTATGAACAACCTAGACAGCATATTAAAAAAGCAGAGATATTACTTTGCTAACAAAGGTCCGTCTAGTCAAGGTTATGGTTTTTCCAGTAGTCACGTATGGATGTAAGAGTTGGACTATAAAGAAAGCTGAGCGCTGAAGAATTGGTGCTTTTGAACTGTGGTGTTGGAGAAGACTCCTGAGAGTTCCTTGGATGACAAGAACACACACCTAGTCCATCCTAAAGGAAATCAGTCTGGAATAATCATTGGAAAGACTGATGCTGAAGCTGAAACTCCAGTACTTTGGCCACCTCATGCGAAGAACTGACCCATTTGAAAAGACTCTGATGCTGGGAAAGATTGAAGGCAGGAGGATAAGAGGATGACAGAGGATGAGATGGTTGGATGGCATCAACAACATAATGGACATGAGTTTGAGTAAACTCCAGGAGTTGGTGATGGAAAAGGAGGCCTGGCGTGCTGCAGTCCACGGGGTTGCAAAGAATTGGACACGACTGAGTGATTGAACTGAACTAAATGTAAGTGTCCATGTCACTCTTTCCACACATCTCACCCCCTCCTCCGCTCTCCTCATGTCCATAAGTCTATGCTCTATGTCTGTTTCTCCACTGTTGCCCTGTAAATAAATTCTTCAGTACCATTTCAAGTGAGTCAGATCTCCTTTTTGCCTGTACCATCTTGAGGAGATTTTCTGGTTTGTCTGAGCCTTTTGTTTCTCAGCTCTAAAAGGGGAAGAGTGGAGTGCTCTTAGTAGCGCTGACCACTTGAAATGGTCAGAGTGAAAGTAAGATGGTGTGTGCACAATGCCTGGTATATAGAAAATTCAGTTCAGTTCAGTTGCTCAGTCATGTCAAACTCTATGCGACTCCATGAATCGCAGCACACCAGGTCCCCCTGTCCATCACTAACTCCCAGAATTCACTCAAACTCATGTCCATTGAGTCAGTGATGCCATCCAGCCATCTCATCCCCTGTCATCCCTTTCTCCTCCTGCCTTCAATCTTTCCCAGCATCAGGGGCTTTTCAAATGAGTCAGCTCTTCGCATGAGGTGGCCAAAGTATTGGAGTTTCAGCTTCAGCATCAGTCCTTCCAGTGAACACCCAGGACTGATCTCTTTCAAGATGGACTGGTTGGATCTCCTTGTAGTCCAAGGGACTCTCAAGAGTCTTCTCCAACACCACTCTCTGCTAATTCAATTATCAGTAGTAGTAGTGGTTGTAACGCCAATATGGTTATCACAGAAAATGGAATTCAAAAACTGTTTTATATAATTTTGTTTACGATAGCACAATGAATATCACTTTATCAAGGAATAAAGTTATGCACTGAAGGCTAACTGCATTCTTGTGACTCAGCTTCTGAGGAACGTGGCAACATTTTCAATGTTTTTAGCCAACATTTAGGTCTGTGCTCTGCTAAGTCACTTCAGTTGTGTCTGACTCTGTGACCCCATGAACTGCAGTCCGCCGATCCTCTCCGTCCCATTCTCCAGGCAAGAACGCTGGAGAGGGTTGCCATGCCCTCCTCCAGGGGATCTTCCCAACCCAGGGATCAAACCCACATCTCTACATCTTCTGCCTTGGCAGGCAGGTTCTTTACCCCTAGTGCCACCTGGGAAGTCCTTATTTCGGTCTACATGTTAGTAATGCAAAGAAACAAAAATTCCTCTGTGACCTCTGGTTATCAATCATTTATCTATTCAGATAATTTGATTATCAATCATTTATCTATTCAGATAATTTATAAGCCAAAGGTCTTGACATGATATTTTGGGCTACCTCCCACCTTTTATTGTGCCCTGTTGGATATAATGATCTCTGTAATATTTGCTTCTGCTTCTCACCAGACGAGGCTGAGTCTACATAGACAAACAGGGTAGAGCTTTTGAGGGAACAGACAACTATAGAAAAATAGAAATTTAAGGTCCAAAGTATCCTGCAAATAAAGAACAAATTCATCGGTTTATCCCTTGAAAAACTCAGGGAACAGCTGACTCAATCTGTTTCACCATAGGACATAGACCATTATTTTCAATGAGAGAATCATTCAAGTAAAGATATTATAAGAAACAAAGCAGCTAATTAGTTGTTCACATATATCCTACAGTTCCTGTTTAGTTTTTCCTAGAATTCCAAGTGACGTACAGATAGATAAAATTCATTTAATTCTGAGCTGAAAATAAGGTGTTAATGTCCCCTTCCATTCTAGGGGTGAACAGTTAAGGATGTGCCTGTGTGTAGGAGGAAAAGGTTTTCAGAGCTGTGAATGTCACCAAGCATGCTATAATTTAAGGGTGTGATAGTTGTCCTTCCAGTGTCTTACCCCCCTACCTATGATTGCAGTACCCTTCCTTTTGTGACTCATCAGGGCCATTTATAGTTTCTCCTTTGCACAGTTTTGTGGTTATTTTATTATTTAATTCTGGAATAAAATCTTAGCTTATAATAATCAGATCATAATTTTTTGGATATGTATACCCTTTTGTTGAGTTCCCAACTATATGAAAACATAATGAAACATCCCATGAAGATCTATGTGATGATTTTCTAAAGGCCTCTGAATATTTTTTAGCACTATGGAAAAATATTAGTAGTAAAAGCATCAGGGGGATACATTAATAACAATTTTAAGAGGCCTATACTGTTAATTTTCTAAGCCAGGTCACAGGAAGTTAGCCAATTAGGACAATTGCAGATATTCAAATCTTATATTTCTTCAGGATTGTGGTACTTATACACCACAGAATAAGAATTAGTCTCTTTTAATTGCTCATTATTTCTCAGTTGCCTCTACAACTGTCATAGAAACTAAGATTACTCTGGGTGTTAACTTGAAATTTTATGCAAAGGATTTTTACTGGGTACTTATTAAGTGTTAATGTTCTGGAGTTGGAATTCAGGAATAACAGAAAACACAGTTCTGAACCTCTCAAGGAACCTAGGCTATTGGTAGAGAGACATGCAAATTAATGAAAAATATGGATATACTTTGGTAGGAAAGTTGTATGCTATTAGTACAATAAGAAGGTTATTAGGAATAAAAACAAGAAAAATGTAGGCACTGAAAGATTTAGGAGTATTTTTTGGAGAACATGGACTTTTGTGTTGGAAGAGGGAAATGATGGAGCATTTCAAGCAATACAAACAGAATGATTAAAGACATGGAAGAGAATCTTAGCTATTACTTATATGAATTGTTTTATATCATCACTTTACACATGGCTTTAAAGATATCTATATACAATTAAAAATGACACAAAATATTCTGGAAAGTATTTCTCATTGATAGGGACAAGTGATGTGCTATCTCATATACAGGAAAAATGAAACACTAGCTACCAACTTGCAAGATTCAGAAATGAAATCCTAGGTTGCAAACTTCAAGAACTGGGGACTTTTATAGATTAACACGGGCTTCCCAGGTGGTTCTGTGGTAAAGAATCCACCTGCAATGCCAGAGACATGGCTTTGATTCCTGGGTTGGGAAGATCCCCTAGAGTAGGAAATGCAACCCACTCCAATATTCTTGCCTGAGCAATCCCATGGACAGAGGAGCCTGGTGGGTTATAGAGTTGTAGGGGAGCCTGCCCCCTCTACAGCATGGGGTCTCAAAAGAGCCAAACAGGACTTAGCAACTAAACAACAACAGAAACAACATAGATCAACACACTCATCAATTTAACAATATGCACAGTAACCTCTGTAAAATGTTAGTGAACAAAAATGCAAAATCTCCAACTGGGACGAAGATAATAGACCTCGAAGCAAGGAAACTTGGTTTTATGCAATGTTAATATGCCACAAACTCCTTAGAGTGATTTATATTTCATGTCTATTATACAGGTAAATCTGTTTTATTAATATTGTAAGTCTAGGTCATTTGCCAGCACGTATTTTTTCAGGTAATACTATTTCTCTGTGCATGTGTGCAATAAATTTTCTCTCTTACAAATCTGTGTTTTAGTAGCAAGTCTTTATTTTGCATCCCAATAAAGTAAAATGTCATAGTGAATAGAGCAAAATAGCCATGTTTCTGATGAGATCTTAAAAGAACCTGCCCAGAGAAAGGCTTTGAAATAGTGAGATAACAGAATCAAATACCTAGCTAGGGATTAAGCTTTTCTGAAGAAGGGACAGCCTTCGAGGTGGTGATGGTGTCCACATAGTCAGGCCGTTCTGTTCCCCCCGGCACATGTCTCCAAGCTCCTTGAGGCAAGTCCCCTCACAGCTTATGTTCTTTTCTCCTTCCTAATGTTATCAGCAGAATAATGGGTCACCTTAAGCTGCTTGAAATAGGAGGCTCTCTGCGTGTGGTGGGCTCTGGGGCATCAAGCCAGTCCTTGATTTAAAGATTATTCATTGTAAAGAAGATTCCTACTCTGTGGCTCATCAGGAAAATTAATTCACTTTAGTGTTCATTATGTCCTCCTCGTTTAAGGTGCGGAGGAATGGCAGGACAACAAATATGTTGGAGGATTTTTTTTGGGGGGTCACTACAGTAAGTTCCCTACATACGAACCTTCAAGTTGCGAACTTTCAAAGATGCGAATGTGCCCCTGTGTGCCAGTGGTGGTACTGTAATACTGTATTTTTCAAGGTACTATACTGTAAGGTTAAAAATGTTTTATTAATCTTTTTGTGTTTGCTTTTTATGTATTATTTGTGTGAAAAGTATTATAAACCTATTACAGTATAGTACTACATATTAACTTATATGCTGACTATAGCATGAGAAATGCTGGGCTGGATGAAGCACAAGCTGGAACCAAGATTGCTGGGAGAAGTATCAGTAACCTCGGATATGCAGATGACACCACATTTATGGCAGGCAGTGAAAAAGAACTAAAGAGCCTCTTGATGAAACTGAAAGAGGTGAGTGAAAAAGTTGACTTAAAGCTCAACATTCAGAAAACTATCACGGCATCCGGTCCCATCACTTCATGGCAAATAGATGGGGAAATAGTGGAAACAGTGGCAGACTTTAATTTTTGGGCTCCAAAATCACTGCAGATAGTGACCTCAGCCATGAAATTAAGTCACTTATTCCTTGGAAGGAAAGCTATGACCAATCTAGACAGCATATTAAAAAGCAGAGACATTACTTTGCTAACAGAGGTCCATCTAGCCAAGGCTATGGTTTTTCTAGTGGTCATGTATTGATGTGAGAGTTGGACCATAAAGAAAGCTGAGCACTGAAGAATTGATGGTTTTGAACTGTGGTGTTGGAGAAGACTCTTGAGAGTCCCTTGGACTGCAAGGAGATCAAACCAGTCCATCCTAAAGGAAATCAGTCCTGAATATTCACTGGAAGGACTGATGTTGAAGCTGAAACTCCAACACTTTGGCCACCTGATGCGAAGAGCTGACTCATGTGAAAAGTCCCTGATACTATGAAAGATTGAAGGTGGGAGGAGAAGGGGACAACAGAAGATGAGATGGTTGGATGGCATCACTGACTCAATGGACATGAGTTTAGGTAAACTCTGGGAGTCGGTGATGGACAGGGAGGCCTGGCGTGCTACAGTCCATGGCATCGCAAAGAATTGGACACACTGAGTGACTGAACTGACTGACTGACTGACTGACTATATAGTCAATTGTGTTAGTTGGGTCCTTGGGCTAAATTTGTAGAACTTAAAACAAATTGGACTTACAAACCCCCTCTTACAATGAAAGGTTTGTATGTAGAGGACTTACTATATTTTCTACTTAATATTGATCTCTTTAAAGTCACATACAAGATGATGGTATAAAGCGTTTGTATAAGGAATCAGCCCTCTCTTGTACTTCACATGGGGCTTCCCTGGAGGCTCAGATTGCAAAGTCTACCTGCAACGCAGGAGATCCAGGTTCGATCCCTGGATTGGGAAGATCCCCTGGAGAAAGGAATGGCTACCCACTCTGGTGTTGTTGCCTGGAGAATCCTATCAACAGAAGAGCCTGGCAGGCTCCAGTTCATGGGGTCCCAAAGAGTCGGACATGACTGGATGATTAAGCACTCATGTAATTCATGTGTCCATTCAAGTCTGCCTTGACTTCAAGAATTGCTCAAGTGTCAGTCATTTCAAATGCTCTCCTTTTCAGTTTTAAACTCCCCCCTTTAAAACATTATCTTTAATGCTAACAATATGGCATTTTATATGTACTTTAAGCTATTTTCTTTATCTAAAGAAAAGAACATCTTTTTATTTTGTTTATGGGTACACTCACTTAACAACTATGTACTAAATGTGGTGAATTTTCTAGCAGATATGCTCATATTTTGGAATATTGAGCAACTCAGTTGGAAACAATCCAACTTAAATGTTCCCTGAAACAAGTGTCACTATCTTCACATTTGATTTACACTATATACCTGTTTAAATTTGCCTTTAAATTACATTTCTTTCAAACCACACAAAGCCTCCTTTACACTCAGATTTTAATCTCTACAGTTTAAGAAGCTAAATCCTGAGCAAACAGTTGGATTTTGTAGAAAACTCACTGTCTTGCATTTGTAAGATGTTGACCTGACAGATTTGATTTTCATGGAGTAGAAGATTTTGGCAATCATTGTTACTTTCTACTAAGAAAATGTAAAGCAGGAAAAAAGAATGAACCTGTCCATGTTTCTTCCCCAAATTGAAAATGACTGGTCAATGTTATTATGGTGTATCATGACCTTGAACCATAATCCTCCCCTAGTTTATTTTCTGAAAGTCAATGTAGAAAGAGGGGCTGGCATCAGCAACCAGCAGGGGTCAGCAGACACCTGCGACGTGTGGCATCATTGTCCCTGTGAGGGAATGGGAGGATCAGGGACCTGCAGATCTCTGGGCAGCTGTACCACACTGTGGTCCCCTGGCACACATTTACATTTAAATTCATATTATAATGAAAGAAAAGCACCATATATTTAGGTGTGGTATCAATCAGGACTTTGTCGATTCCTGGTGTTTCCGTCTTAGGTCCACTGGTGCTTTTAATCATGTAAATGGATGGAGGAAAGAGATTAGGAGAAATGAAGAAAGTCTTCTTCAATGAAGAAAAGAGGGTAAAACATGTCATGTAAGTAAGCACAGCTAGCTAGGTTTCATTCTGTGTCTAACTCCAAAGATCCATGAGAATGTCTTTTCTTCTTTCTGTATTGCAGGGGGTTTCTCAATGTGTCTCAAGACTCGAAGGTTTAGCATCTCCTGGGAGCGTTAGAAATGTAAATTCTTGGCCTCACTCCAGAACTACTACACCAGGAGCTCTGGAGATAAATGCCAGCAGTCTTTTATAAACCCTCCAGATGATATCAATGCCAGTTAATGTTTGAGAACCACGGCTCTGACTGATATTGGAGATGATGTGAAACTGGCCAGGATTACTGTTATTGAGCAGGAACCTAAGGAGCCTTCTGGAGACAGACCCTTCCCACCACCCCGCCCCTGCTACGGTCTCTGCCTGCCTATTGTTTGTAGAAAATCTGTAGTCTCCCAGGACTCCCGCAAGTCACAAAAACTTGGCTCAAGAATTAATGATTGAAAGGATATGAACATGTAGTGACAAAAGTAGCAATCGAGTCAGAAAAACTGGTAACAATTTAAACAGTAAATCAGTCATGTGGCAGTCACAGAATATTTAGTTCCTGAAGTACATAGATGATAATATCTAATGTTCATTCTCAAGTTGGCTTATGGATGTTAAATCCCCCACTAAATGTAAGACGTTAACTACATAATGACTATGAATACATGGCCACAAGATTAGCTGGAGCCAGAGAATTGATAATAACCTCTGCCACACTGCCCTGTTACCCCACCATCAACCAATCAGAGACTTGTATACAAGCTGATCACACACTCTGAGACTTCGCTCCCTCATTCTGCCCTTAAAAACTCTTCTGTAATACCGACTGAGGAGTTTGGATTTTTTGAGATTAGTTGTCCCATGCTCCTTGTTCAGTACCTACAACAAACACTATACTTTCCTTTACCAAAACACAGCATCAGCAAATTGGCTTTACTGTGCATGGGTGAATGGATCCAAGTTTGGTTCAATAACAGAAGCAGAAGGACATATTGTATTTACTCTAAAAGATATAATTGAGTTAATTCTCTGAACTACGGTTACTGCCTCTTGGGTCCTTAGCCACTCTTTACTCTTTGGTGTGTACTTGTGGTCAAAACTAATTTTTGAATCCTCTCCAGCTCAGCAGGAAAGTAGGCTAACTCTGTAGGGAGTAATAACAAAACACCAGTAATTCCCACCCGAAGCACATTAAACGAAAAGGCCCATGAGGGTATGAGCTGCTTATCAAGGTCAGTAAGTCACAAGAGGAGATGACCCAGAAGAGCTCCAGCTTTCCCTTAAGCAATCTGCATAATAAACTTTTATTAAGGGAGAGAAAGAAAATTTGCAACATCGAGGATGCCCTCCCTACTCCCCACCTGACATTCACACCATTCTCTGAGCCATATAATGTGGGTGTAAAAAGCTGCTAGAATCTCCTTTTCTCCTGTACTTAATTTCAGCCCATCTCTTTAAACATCTCCCCTCAGTCAATAAGTACTATGAGAATCATTTTCCTTTGCTGAGTGATCTAATCTCTGTGCTACAGGATGGTCTAAAATCATCTCCAACAGATGCAGGCCATTTCTCTATTTAGAGATGGATTGAGATGTTAATTTATCAACCTCATCAGCAGCTGCGGTAGCAGAAACAGCATATTGAGTACCCACTGCATAGAGTATACTGTGGTAGGTACAAGAGCCACAGTCAAGGAACCTATGCCCAGTTGTAAAGGCAAAGCAGAGATTTAAAAAACGACAGACAAAAGGATAAGGTGTTGAGAGGGGTGGCTAATGGCAGGAATAGGTAAGATGAGGTGTAAAAAGTGTGGATTTTTAAATTCTTTCACAATTAGTCCTTTATATCCAATAAACAAAAACACTGCCCATTCTCTTAAGCTAACAGAAAGTAACTTCTGTGAATTCTTTCAGTATAGTAAAACTGAAATTTTAATACATTTGGAGCTTACCATAATTCACATATATAGGATTATAAGGAAATGTTGCATTCTAGGATTTGCATATACTTATATAAGATTTTTATTTCCCTTGAGGGTAGAGAGTGATTGTATTCCTTTTTCTTGGAATTTCTTTCTCATTGGGTTTCTTGTATCTTGTGTCAACCTGAGTTGTTACAATGCCTGAAAAAGGTCAAAGAGAAATGCACTGTACCCAGGACTAACTTCTGTCTCCTGGTTATCAAACTTCCTCTTAGAGATGCTTTGACCTCAGAGGCTACTTGAGGGCAAGGACTTTGCTTCATTCATCTTCATTTCTTCAGTACCTGAGTACAGTGAGTGCCTGGCACATAATAAACATCTAATGAATATTAGATGAATGAATGACTGGATATACAGATTACAGGCCACGGTGATCATTCACTGCTACCTATCTTCTACACCACAGACACAGTTTGATCAGAGGAAAAGCAAGAGTGCCTTAAAAAATCTAGACCTCTACTAGTATAGCTAATGAGAAGTCATGCAGCTTTTACAGTAGTATTCTGTGGCAATTTTTTTAAGTGTGAAAGCTAACTTACAATGAAACAAATGTGATGGTGTGTCTTCCTGTGCACTGAGAAAATCTGATGAGTTCTGTCCCATAAAAAGCCCTGATTCACAGGTACAATCTTACCACCAGATAGAATTCAATTTCAAATTTTCTCCACACACCTTGTGTGATTCAATTTTGTATCTCCAATACCTAGTTCAGGGCCTGGAAAAACTGATCAATGAATGAGTAAATATATATGAACAAAAAAAGGAGTTGATGAGATAGGAAGCTATGTGTTGAGCTTTTCACTACTACGGGTTCTTAGGGATCTACTTTTGATAGATAGGAATGGCTCATAATTATACAGACTTATTTTAGGAGAAATTGTTATATGCCCACTGATAGTGGAAATCATTCAAATATTTCCAAGTAACTATTTCATCTCCTTTCTTTCCTAGAGTTTTTGACTTGAGCATAGCATAAAGAATAACTTTATTAGAGTCCTGCCAGTTTATTAAAATTTCTAAATGAATAGAAAACCTTTTATTGTACTTGAATATTGATTGGCATTTATCAATCTTTAGTTCTGTACAATAAATAGTTGCAAATTATCTTTATTCTTTGCTCCTTGTAGGCTTTTAACACAACACTACCCATCCTTAGAGCTGGTCTGCTGCTGATCATAACACCCCAATTTAATCTTCTAAATTGAAGTATTTCCATTTTAGAAGTGCTATTTCAAGGCTGTCTTTCCAATTCCATTCATGCGTGGGAAAGTCCATAGGAAAGTGACTTATGACTTTGTCTCCTTCCTCAGAATTTGCTTTCTCTCAGACTAATAGGGAGATTCCACAAACATAAAGGCAAATTGTTCCTACTCTAGAGGCAGAGAGTTATCAAGGCATGTTTTATCCTGAAACAGCTCCCTGGAGACCCTGATGAGCATGTGTGAATACAAATAGTGGTGCTTCCTGTGGTTGACTACAAACTGCTTGGTTGCAAACCATTTCCTGTTTCCTAACATGAAATGGAATCAAGTACAGTCAAATACCATTTGGCAAATCTGCAAATACATCAGCCCGCAGTGAGATCTGACCAATTGAGTATTATTCAATCTGTTGCTTTCATTTGGCCAAACCTTGTGGGTCTCTCTGCTTCAAGCAAAATAGGCAATGAAGTGATGGGGATAATTTTAACCATTTTGTTTCTGATAATCCTGCTAAGAGATAATCATCTCCGACCAACTTCTGAAATAGCATTGAATCTTGTGTTTACCTCATTTTTCTCCATTCGTAAAATGAGAATAGTAATCCTACTCAGTGTCTACCTTACTAAATCAGCTGATAATATACTTTGCTTTTTAGGGTATTTAAACTTAAAAAAAAAAAAAAGGAAAGTAACACCAATTTTAGTATCATTCCCCCCAAAGGCAAGAGAACAGGCAGAACCTGTGAGAATTGGTAATGGGGTGGGGGATGAGCAGACAGGTATCTTGCAATCCTAAAACATTCTCCTGCAGAGGCAGCTTCTAATTCCAGCTCCGAGTGAGGCTGGCTGTGCACTCGGGGAAGATTGCTGAATTATCCATGCTTCCATCTCCTCTTCCATCTCTCCTTTATTATCTCTCTGTCCTTTATTATAATCGTTTTTGCTATTGGTCTCTCTGTGCTATCTGCCAGTACTACAGAGAAAAACAAAACAAAAGCTGACAGGCCAACAAAGGATGTCACGCTTAGGAGAGCTGAGGTGAAGCAGAGAATTCACTAAAAGAAACCATCTCCCTAAAAAGCAGCCTAGGAAGATAATATCTTCACTTGTTCGTGGAGCACTTGATCAGGCAACTCCCATTAATGATAATGGGAGCTAATTGGTGCGAGAATAAACATCTTATAACACATTGCATTTAAAACTCAGCATGAACTGAAAAACAGCTATTTTACTCAGTTAGCAGGATGAATGCTTTTAGAGTAAAGGGGAAACCTGCTGTTGAGTTCACAATTCCTCCAGGTAAAAAGGAAAGAAATTATTTTAAATGTTATTTGTATCTGTAACCCACTACAGGGCTCTAGCTGTAATTGGCACCAACAAGTCAGTTAAGTCATAACAGATACACTATAGCAGTGTTAGTCAACTCACAAATGCCAAGTGTGCAAAGACAGCCTTGGTGGCAGGCGTGTGCTGTGAGGCTCTCAGAGAATGACTCTTCTCATTTGTCTGCTTTCTCTCCGTCCTCTTCCCATTCAATTTCCAATATATTCCCCCCTGTGTCCTCACTAGAAAATGGCTAATTTCTATAAATGATGACTGATCTATAGAACAGAGAGAGATGTTTTATGACATCAGATCATTGGGATAGAGGTCCTCTTAAAAATGGCATGCCTTTTATTTCCAATATGGCTCGAATACAATGTAGTACGAAAGTACCTTCCCTTCAGGATCTGCATGTCTAATGCTGACATGCCCCTTCTGCTTTCACTTCAAAAGGGTCAGCCTTGTCTCTGTGGCTTTTGGCATCTTAATGGATATAGGGTCAGTTTTCCCTGAGATACCAACCCGATTAAAATGCAATTCCTGCAACTGAGTGCTTCATTTGAATTCAAAGTCTAGTTAAAAAAAAAAAAAATGACATCTGAATGCCATAACCAAACAAAAATGGTGATTGAAACAAAATCTGCCCTACTGTCAACGAGCTAGATGTCCACCTGTGGTCAGCCCTCCAAGGTGTGTCCCTCACTGCCTCCTGTCCAATGCCCACCACCTCTCTTGGCAGCCTCTCTGGCCCAGCCGTTTAGACAGTCTTCATTAGCAACATGTGGCCATGGATCTTGACCACCACCAGTAACAACCCCCCCTCTTTCTCACTGAAATATAACTTCTATATCAGTTCCCCTTCAGCAGGCTCTGCTGAAATGACTGAATCTGACAGTATACTTCCCAAGGGAAAGCTACAAGAGCCCCATTCCTTCATTTCTTTTTAATTCATTCATTCAACAAATATTTAATGAGCATGTACTGCTAAGGTACTGATGTGGAACCTTGCTTTCCCACTAAGAGCTTTCTGGAGGCAAGACTTCCCTTGTTTGATCTCAAAGAAATAAGTCTCTCTGGGGAATATGTGCTGGGTAGGAATATAAAGGCAGGTTGGAAGGGGGGCCATTCTGGAGGACGCTGGGCTTTCAGATTCTCCTAACTCACCCCACACAGAAACTGATGACACCATTTTAAACTGAGGAAGGCTCCTGCTCACCTCCCTAGTAGTAGTGCTTCTAATTAGTTCATCCAGTCAGGAATAAGTTTCTACTTGCTCCTTCCACACCTTTCCCTCCTCCTAACACTGTGATTTGGGACAGTTTCATTGTGACACAAAATTTCACACTATGAAAAAGTCACAAGTAAAGTAGACTTCCACAGAAGAGAAAGCTTGATTATTCTGAATGAGTCTCCAGACTCCTCCTCTGGTTCCTGAACTGGGGGGCAATTACCCAGGTAAACACAAGCTCTATTGGAAATCCTACCGGTTATTTCTCTCAGCAGTTTCTCAGAAGCACCCAGTTCCTGACTAGAGGAGACATCTTTTCTTTAAAGCCCCGAGGAAGCTGGAAAGCGTTTTTAAGGTCATAACATTGGAACAGCTGCTTCAATACAGAAATGTGGAAACTGAGTCCCCAAGAGTTTAGGCTTTGGTCACTCTCACCCTTGTTTGTGACAGAATCTGAGGCCAGAACTCTGTTTGAAATACTGTGGCCTCCTTCCATCCTTGAAAAGGCTGTATCTAAAAATCCGTAGGACACATAAAGGTGAACAAAGCTGACTGCCTCACATTCTTAATATATTACTCAAGTCTCAAGTCAGTATTCACATTTCATCAATCATGTGATGACATTCTATACTATTGACAATACAAAGAACATTCAGGAAGCACCTGTTAGTCTTTTTTTGCACTTAAAATTAAACATAGAGGAACAGCATAATTCTTAGTTGCCTAGAGTTATTTTAAGTAAAGTACTTTTTTAAGATGAGTGAATAATTTATCCACATCCTCGGGCTGACTTTGAAATCCCTATCACCCCTAGATGTACTGGACTCTTTAATAGCAACAACAGAAAGAAAAAGCAGAGGCAACTGAAGAGTTCTAACAGCTTCTACAGGACTGCAACAAGCATATCTCTGAGTCTGTCTTTGTCATTTTGCCAGAGAAATAAGAGAAAGGGAAGATTCTTTTGCTGTAAAAACTGAAAAGAAAATGGAGGCTCGGGGACAACATGACCCACAAAAATCCATTTTCTTAGAAAGTGAAATCAGACACAGAAGTTCTTCAGATACTATTAGAGCAGAATGGACAATGATTTCAGTCACTGAGCTCTTGTTGAAGTTCATGGTGAAAACCCGAGGGATTTTGGCAACTCCCAGGCTGGCTATAATCGACTGATTCACAATTTGCCTATCTGTCTTGGGCCTTTTAGCTCTCATTTTATGTGAATGGAATGAAGACTTAAATTGTAAATAACTATTGAGCACTCAAGTGAATTTCTTGTAACTTCATGCATATTACAGACTTCATTTTCAAATAATAATTCTGACTCTAGTGCCAGTGCTTACAGTTTATAATTACTGAAGAACATTGCTTATAGTATGACTGCTATCATTTCAGATTTTGACAACAGATCTAGATTTCATGGGAAGAGTCAAATAGAATATGAAAATGGAAAAAATGCAAATATCATTTCATATTGACTGAGAAGCCACAACATGAGAGCATAAACAATGTTCAAAGACGTAAGATTTGTTTTTAACATTACATTGTTATGGACGAAACTGGAGCCCATTATACAGAGTGAAGTAAGCCAGAAAGATAAAGAACATTACAGTATACTAACACATATATACGGAATTTAGAAAGATGGTAACGATGGCCCTATATGCAAAACAGAAAAAGAAACACAGAAGTACAGAACAGACTTTTGAACTCTGTGGGAGAAGGTGAGGGTGGGATGTTTCAAAAGAACAGCATGTATATTATCTATGGTGAATCAGATCACTAGCCCAGGTGGGATGCATGAGACGAGTGCTCGGGCCTGGTGCACTGGGAGGACCCGGAGGAGTCGGGTGGAGAGGGAGGTGGGAGGGGGGATCGGGATGGGGAATACGTGTAACTCAATGGCTGATTCGTGTCAATGTATGACAAAACCCACTGAAATGTTGTGAAGTAATTGGCCTCCAACTAATAAAATAAAATTAAAAAACAAAAAAAACAAAAAAAACAAAAAAAAACATTACATTGTAGATAGCATGAAGTACATATTATACTACACACTGATGTAAAGTGGATAACTTCTCTTACTGTGCTAAATGTAACTTAGGTCTGTACCCTGTATTGCATTCCTATCCATGTAGGCAATAATCTTTTTGAGTACTCAATGAACTATTTATTGCCCAAGAGTTTATTTGTCCAACTTCCAATTTTGATACTGTTAGGGTGAACTTGTGGAAGGAGATGTTTTCCAGGTGTCAGAGGATTTAAAAGAAAGGGACTGAACTTACAGTCAGATGAACCTGGTGACTTCTACTTTTGCATCTATGACTTAGCAGTCATGAGATTTGGGGAAAATAAATGTTTTGAATCCTGGATTTCCAATTTCAAATACAGAAATAGGTAAGCCTTCCCTAATTCACAGTGTTATTAAGAGAATCAAGTGAAATAATGGATGTGGTACTTTGAAAAATTAATATAAAATGATTTCTCTCACATACATTGCTAAGTTGCAATAGATCTGTCTCCCAAATTCAAGGAAAAAAGAGTATTTACTGCTGATGTCCCCATTTTACTCATGTCCTTTTTCCAACCCATTTGCACTGTTGCATTAACAGGGTTAAATGGTACTCAATAAACAAGTATAGGGGCCTACTAACAAATTTGATTTTCAAAGGAGAGATCATCACTTTCCTGAATTGTCAGGTTCTACTGGGAGGCAGAGATAGAGGTCAGAAGACTGCTATTTGATGTTTATCTTGCCAAAATTTGGGGAAGAAAATTAAACATGCATATATATTGTGAATAAGTTATTGTATATTTTAGTTTTGTATGTTTTATTTAAATTTCTTGTGCAATCTCTCCTTGTATATTATGCTTTTTCCCATACTTTAAGTATATTTTTCAGTATATGGTCAGTTCAGAGAGTCAAGAAGCTAATAATGCTGAATTCTAAAAACAATGATTTTTGAGCTCTAATGGTTTGCTAGTCAAAGGACGATTTATTTCAAATTTGATTGTTTTCTTGGTAACAGCAGTTGTAGAATGAGAGGTTAGAACATGCTACTCATTTATTTTCTGAATGACATTTTTCTCTATAACTCTGAGCACTTTTTTAAACTGCTTCAACACCAATAACTTTTATCTTGTTTTCAAAGTCATGCTTGCTAAACCCTACATTTCATTTATTAGTGTATTAGTTCTATGCTGGCTGACCTACTATCTGCAAACTGGAGGTGCAAAGAGACTCTACACAGATTATACTTGAAATTTAAACCAGGTCAATGGAAAAAAAAAACAACACACTGAAATACATACTTCTGTTTAAAGGTAATTTATGTAGGAATTATTCTGATTCTTTCTATTTAACTTTGACTTGGCAAATAATTTGTCTTAAAGAATAAGACTTTACAGAATCAGGGAAGAAATTGGCCTGTAATTTACACAATGAACATCTTTCTTTGGGTATTTAATCCCCATTTTGTTATTTCTTAACACCTGTAAAACATAATTGAATACTCAAATGTTCAAACAATTCTGCATAAGTCAAAGTTCTCCAGTCTTTTCTCTCAGTTCTGGCTGAACTTCGATGAGGGCAGACCAGGAAGGTGGATATCTGCCCTGTGGCTCAATTCTACTCTCTCATTCTTGGTGCCTGACTACTTCAGGGTAGGCACATAGAGATACAGAGATTGATGGGGGGGCGGCAGAAGTAATTTCTGCACAGAATGACAGCATGAATCAGCTTACTTTTGCAAGACATTTTTCCTTTCAAAGACGTGTCTAGGTTTGGATTCTAAATATTCAGTTTACATCCATGGCCATGTCTGCTTGGATAGGAGAGAGGGAAGTTTATAGAAACATGAAAAGGTCTCTAAAGTAGTTTTCAGAACCATGAAGGAACTAAGACTATTGAATATCCTCAGAGGCTTTCTATAAGTAGGAGTTATCGCTATTTTTTGATATTCAGACTTGTTCCTATTTCCAAGGTAACTTAGGGAATTCTCAGCAGACTTACACATAACAGCACTCATCATCTCTTATCATTTGACTTCCTGAGAAAATCAGGTGATTTTTGAACTTCAACTTTTTCAGTCACTGAGGAATTAAGAAATGAGCAAAAGCTATAGAGGATGAGTTCGTGGGAATACATGTAATTATTATCAAGGATAGAAATGCAGGAGAGCAAAATTTGTGCTGAGAATTTGATCCTGACATAGTTAAAATGATGTTGTAGATGGAGCCATGATTCATAGATTTTTTTTCCTAAGGATTAACCAATTACAAAGCCAAGGTCAAGAGGCCACTGCTAATTTTAGATTGATATTTATTCTCTATGAAAATATTTTCAGTATCTTGTGGTTGCACAGGGATTCTTAATTTATAATGGTTATTAATTTAAAAATAGTTCCTTAAATAAAATTTAACTTAGGATAAAATGAAAAAGATATTTTAATGATGATATTGTGTTTTTGTATTTCCATTGTTGGGAAAATATTAAAGAGTACATCTAAATTAAATGACATCCTTGCTCAAAATTGTGTAAAAGATAAGGCTGTGTCTATTATGGGATAGCATCCAAGCATGAGCCATTCCTTAGAATTTCTGTTAATCTTCTCAATTGCAGTTTTTTGGGTTTTTTTGTTCTTGTTGCTTTCCTATTTTCTACTGATCCTAACCTATTATAATTTGCCTTAACATAGAATATTATTCCTTAAGAAATTTATTTTTCACAATATGCTCCTGTCTCAATCAAAACCTATTTTTGGAGGTAGCCAGTTCAGAGAGGAGTAAACATTTCCATGTGAATGCTAATGTTTTTAGCTATAGAAATCCACAACTCAAATTGGTAATAAAGGTAGACAGCGATCACCAATATTTGCTTTCTTGATGTCATGGGATCATCACTTCCTTCTCTATTGACTCAGTTTTTCAGATTAGTTAGTTAGAATGATGGTCTATCCCAACTACACATGGCACCAAAAAGTTCATACAAAGGGACACCTTTTTAGGAGATAATAATTGTCTAAAATGTAGGTTCTTCTTAGAAATGAATGTCAGTTGCATTCGATGATGTCTATCATTCAGAAGGCAGGCTGGCTGAGAAAAAATTCCCAGCCTTCTTTTCAAATTAGACACTTAAATGGACTATGCAACCTTGGCTTAGAAAGAGAGAAAAAATAAAAGGAACTGGCAGATTTTTGAGAATCAGTAGGAAGCGCATATAAAGGATGCATCCTATATACTAGACAACTGTCTTTGGTTTTTAAAGTTCATACGTTTGGACATAATTTCTACAAAAAACAGTGCTATGCAGTGAAAAAAACCATAAATTTAAAAAATCTAACCACTTTAAATTCTTGAGTGCAGCGTGTGTGTGTGTGTGTGTGTGTGTGTGTGTGTGTGTGCGCGCGCGCGCCCCTGTGTATTATTTTTTTCTGGATGCAAATTTATCAAAATTGACTTTGGTCATGAAAAAGTAGGGTCAAATGCCTGGGTTAACTGGGACAATTCTCGCCTTGCTGGACTGCTATAACAGCTAGAATTATTTATTACATTGCCCTACACATAGCAAGTGAGCAATAAATAGAAGCCATTCACTGCATCCTAATGCAAAAAGTTGTTACAACAGACAACATTTCATCATTTAGTCATGTTTTCCATGTGCTCTGGCCTCCAAATTGTATCAGATGCTATCAACAGATTACTGGAAAAGGTAAATGTCTGTCTATATTTAGGAATAAAATTATTCCACTGAGAGGACAAATTTCATGAAATATGTCAAAGTTAACTGCAAAGAAGATGGTGGATGGTTAGGGCATTTTACTTAGAACAATGTCACATTAGGTTTTAATAACAAAATGTTGTTGCTGTGCTAGAAATTAGGACACTTATCGGGGTACTTTTATTATTTTTCCCACAGTTATGGAGAATCAATACATTAGAAATCCTGTGCTATTTAGAGAGGAATAAAATGAGTCAACTTCTTTTAAAACTGCTTCACTCTCATAATACAAAATAATTATCCAAGTGAACAGTGTCAAGTGTTGTGACTGTTTCTCCCAAAACCAGTTATAAAACTGACTAAAAATTTCTTAAAAGGTGCTGACATTTGAAAATGAAATAAAATTACCCAATGTATGATAAGTGCTTACTGTAATGAATTGGAATGTAATCCAATATATTGATATTATTGTTTGATGGCTGATGCTGACACTGTCTTTGATTTATTTACTGCCTTTTGAATTGGAGCGCTGAGTCTTGAGAATCTGAAATTTCAGGTTATATTTTTAACTCCATTAATTTATCAAGTAGCAGTAAGCAAATAGGGGCTTCCCAGGTGGCTTAGTGTAAATAATCTGCCTGCCAATGCAGGAGATGCAGGAGACCTGGGTTCAGTCCCGGGGAGGGGAAGATCCCCTGGAGGAGGACACTGCAACCCACTCCAGTATTTTTGCCTGGAGAATCCATGGGCAGAGGAGTCCGGTGGGCTATAGTCCTTAGGGTCACATCCATAGGGTTGCAAAGAGTTGGACACGACTAAACGACAGCACCAGCATGAGTAAACAAACAACTGACCCGTGTTCCTATGTGACTCAGCTGGTCAAGAATCCTCCTGCAATGCAGGAGACCTGGGTTCAATCCCAGGTTTGGGAAGATCCCATGGAGAAGAGAAAGGCTACCCACTCCAGTATTCTGGCCTTGAGAATTCCATGGACTATATAGTCCATGGGGTCACAAAGAGTCGAAAGTGAGTGACTTTCACTTTCCTGATATCAAAATATTGGAAATATTTAATCAAAGATTAAGTCACAAAAAATATCTCTTTAAACCAATAAATGATTGTAAAATGGTACATGTGTTTAAGGTGAACATTCAGAATGTTATAATGATATATTCCTCCTTCATAAAGAAAAATGCTAAAGAGAAGAGCCAATATGACATTGGTTATAAAATACTTTCAAATGAATTGCCCTAGATGCCTGTGAATTTATCATCAAATATATACATGTACATACAATTTTGATGATTAATGACATAATATGGCCCATTTCTCTTTCCTCCTGACCAGAAGAATTATCACACCATGTTTATGCAAACCACCGAGGCCACGACACTCTTCCCACTCTCAGGTCATCTGGTGCTTCCAGGCTTGTGGCCCAGAGCAGCTGGAAAGGCCAGAGATAGGACTATGGCCTATCCTGGTGGCCACCAACTGATGGGTCTTATGTGCTTACAGCATGCAAGCCTCATGCATGAGCTCAGAAAATCCTCCTCCAGACTGAGAATTCTGGAATTTGAACTTGGAAGCTCTCCAGTTTTTCTCTATTTCATGAGGTTCTGTGGTAGCTGGTTTTTGTGTACGTAGATGATGCACTTTACACTCCTATCTAAATGGGAAGTTCTCCCCCTCCTCCATCATCTGAATAAAGGCACTCAATGAGGATATCTCTCTAAAGCTTTCCCAGTGGTAGCTCTAATGATTAGCCAGATTGGGGAACAACAGATCTATTCTAAAGCAGAAGTACTCAAAGGAACTAGGGCTCTCCACTTCCTCCAACTTTAAGTTGAGATAAGGACAGAAATTGAGAGTACAGATTTAGAAATTTAACAGCAATTTGATGAGTACTTGTATAACTTTTGAATCTAATAATAGGTAGAATTTTATGGCACTTTATTTTTCTATTAATCTTTTTAACTGCATTTGAAAAAAGTATTGGGAAAAAGTAAAAATAGAGCATAGACTGGGTGGACAAAGGATACATGAGCGATATTGTTCTGAGTTCTACCATATTGAATGATTTTTTATAAAAACAATAAAATAATTTCAAATGATTTTGAAACTATCAAGTCAGTGTGTTAACTATTTTGCTCATGAAATATATTAGCTATATAGAGAGATACTAACCAATTCAGTCATTGACCAATGAAAGCTGCTATCATTTCTATATTTAGTGAAGCAGAGTCAATCCCATTCAAGAAAGTCAGTCAAAAAAGTCAACAAATTATTTTGATGAATTTGAATATATTTTGATCAACTTATTTACAATAGTGGTCAAAAGTTGCCTGTGTATACACAGACATCCTCCCAGGAAGCAGCTTTCTTGAGTACAACCTCTCTTGTAGTTGGTCTGCTAACAAAGTGTGTGAAATTTGAGCATTACTCCATATATGAATATTTATCTAAGATTTTGGCATCATCCAAATGTCTGAGGCTCTAATTAAGAAAAAAATGTAATGTCACTCCCAAATTTTGACATGTTTTAAAAACACAGACAAAACTAATATATCAACAAGGTATGACAAAAAGTTGCTATAAATGGGTCTTCTCACACCAGCTGGAGAATATTTAAGTAACTATATTAGGGCATGAAGCTTAAAGCTTATATGAAAATTATATCATTAATGCATAGATCTATCAATGCTTATGCACTCTTATCAAAACAGTACAATTTATAAAAATAGTTTTAAAGAGGTTTTGACAGTTTTGTATCATAAGGTAAGTTTAAATAGCATTTTACTTGTTATATAGCATCTACTGCTGAAACATTTTACAAGAATGTCATTTCATTTGATTCCTTCACTAGTTTGATTTCTAAGTCCCTTTCTATTGGGTTCACTATGGTGGAACCTTGTTCTTCTAGTTGAAGACATTTGATTATTTTCACCTCTGGATGTACCACATGTCTTTGAGTTGTGCTATTACAAGTTCAGAGTTAATAGGGATGTCTGACTATGCTATACACCAGCTCAAGTCAAGGCTTCATGGCCAGAGTTTGTTTCTGGGGTCCCATCAGCAGGCTGCATTTTGGATGATACCTGAGTCATAGCTTTGGGAACTGTATGGGGGATGCCAGTCAGTGTCTCTAAGAGCCTCATCTCCCCATCTTCCGTCCTTGGTTCTACTGCCCTGTGGTCACCGTTCCTTGGCAGGAATTCCTACCAAATGGAACCCAGACATCAATACCCTTGTAAAGAATCAGCAAACCTTTGTAG
This sequence comes from Muntiacus reevesi, assembly GCF_963930625.1. Classification (NCBI taxonomy): domain Eukaryota; kingdom Metazoa; phylum Chordata; class Mammalia; order Artiodactyla; family Cervidae; genus Muntiacus; species Muntiacus reevesi. The sequence goes on along the minus strand of NC_089254.1, from coordinate 80,493,063 downwards.
GGCCTCCCAGATGGCACTAGTGGTAAAGAACCTGCCTGCTAATGCAGGAGATGTAAGAGATGTGGGTTCAATCCCTGGGTTGGGAAGATGCCCTGGAGGAGGGCATGGCAACCCACTCCAGTATTCTTGCCTGGAGAATCCCATGGAGAGAGAGGAGTCCGGTGGGCTACAGCCCACGGGTTCATCAGGAGCTGGACGCAACTGAAATTACTTAGTACAGCACACGGAATCAGCAAACTGGTCATAAGCCATAAAGCTTTCTTCAGGGGTGACTTTGGTTTCATGTGGCTAGAGGCTTTCAGCAACCAAATCCAGATAGTTTCCACAGATGTTGCTGAATGCCTAAGGCAAATATGTAAATGAACTGTTTATAAGAAAGAATGAAGTTAAAGATATGTGTATATGCATTCTGTAATACTAGCTAACAACTGATAATCTAAATATTTGACTTTTATAATAATCTTCACTTTTGTTATTACCTATAAGATATGTATGGATTTCTTACCTTTAAAATATATTATTGATATACATTACTTATATTACATATGACAATTGTCTATATTACAAAATAATTTCAAAGGGTGACTAGCTTAACTAGTGGCCACATTGCCTGGGGATCTCTAGCACAAAAATGAATGAAATACAAAATTACTAGACTGCACATTTTTCAATTACCTTTCAGTTGTGCTACATACACATGCATACACACTCACACACACAAAAAACCAAGTAATTCAGCATCATGGATCATGTTTAAGATCTTCTGAGGATCATAGACTGTCTCCAGTTGGATTCTTCATCCTGCTGTGGATTAATATATATAATATAAATGAATGTATATCCTATTATCATCCATGAATGATACAGTGCAGTTTCAGAATGGTTACTTCACCTGTCAGAAACGTATCAACATATTCTGTCAGAAACTGTGATAACTACACATTTAAATAACTTTACTAAAATCTAAAACATTGGGGAAAAAACTGCTGTGAATATTAGTTTGTGGGAAGTATGTTAGACCAATAGTAGGAATAAGATGTATAGTACATGCTTTGCAATGAACTATGCGTATGTGTGTTATATATTACGTACCCCTAGGTAAATGATTTACCCCTTTCTGCCACAGTTTCTTCCTTTAATAAAGGTTCTATGGCAAGTGAACTCTATGTTACCTCCCAGCTCCAAAATAAACTACTAGGAATAAACAACACTGCCTCATCTAAATGTTGCACAAAACACCTATTAAGTAAAGGTTTTTGTGAGAGACTACCAATAATTACCTTTTCTCAAAGAAACCAGAAACTGGAATGGAACAGCAGAGAGAAAATACTATTAAACCCTTATGGCTCAAAGTATACAAATCAGCAGAATGAGTCTTCATTCTTGAATAACATACGCCAGATTAGACAAGCACACAGAATGTATATATTTTTATTTGTGAAGGGAAATAATGATGGAATAAGTCATGCTTTAGCTACAGAAGAATGGAGACATCCAAAGGATATAGAATGGCCCATAATTCTCCAGAAGATTACTATAATAGTCAGGTTTTACTAGGATTCATCCACTTTCCCTCTTATTTATTGAGACATATATTTCAACTGTATTTGTAGCAGTTATAACTCTTTAAAACCAGACTATACATAAAAACACGATCTTGCTGAAGATATAGAATGACTTTCTAGAACTATTCTTCTTTAACCACCACCATTTTCATTTAAAGAATATTATATACCAAAGATCAAAAATTATTTCTTGTATCACTCTACTTGATGTGGTATGTTTCTGTAAATATTAAATGTTATTTTATAAGACATTTTAAAGACATTTAAAATTTAAAGACATTAAAGTTAAAGACATTTTAAATTTTAAATAATATTTTTTTAGAATAGATTTAGATTTATAGACAAGTTGCAAAGATAGAAACCCCATTTATACCTATCCCAGTTCTGACTATTGCTAACATCTTGCATTACTATAGTGCATTGCTACAATTAAGAAACCCACACTGGTTATCTGTTATTAACTAAAGCCCACACTATGCTCAGATTTAATTGCTTTTTCCCCTTTTTTTCTGTTCCAGTACGCAATCTAAGATACTACCTTACATTTAGCCATAATGTATCCTTAGACTCCTCTACACAGGAGTGATTTCTCAGATTTTCTTTGTTTAGATGACCTTGACAAATTTGAGGAATATCATTTGGTATTTTGTAAGATCCCTCAATTTGGGTTTGTCTATTGTTTTTCTTGTGGTTAGACTGAAGTTAGGGTTTGGGAGAGGAAAACCACAAAAGTAAAATGCCCTTCTTAATATATCCTATAATGGCACATGCTATCAATAGGTCTAACACTGAAGATGTGAGCCTTGATCACATAGCTGAGGTACTGCTTTACATATTACTCCAATATAAGTTATGCGTGCTCCTTCCATATTCTACTATTAAGAAGTAAGTCCTAATGCCACCTTCAAGGGGAAGGAATTACTATACTTCACTTCCTTGAGTGGGGTGTATGTACATAAATTATTTGGACATCTTCTGTATAAGAGATTCATACAAGAGACATTTTAATATTTGTTTTCTGGACTACTGTGGAATGTTGTCAAACAAAACAATTTTTTTCAAAATGTTTGAGCTAGGAATTAGAATGCATCAAGGGGATGAAGAATTTTTCTTGGCCTTACCATTCCATTTTTATGACTGGAATTTTTCAATCCTTTTTCAAACTAGTCAGTTTCAAAGAAGACCATTAATTATTCTTCATCAGTTATTATTTAACAAGAGTTATATTATGCAATTGATATCAAGCTATTAACTCCCCATACTTACAGTGGATAAAGGATTGCAAAGAGAGCTGTGGAAACATTTATATGTCAAGATGGAAGGGACCATGAATAGATCTGGACAAGAAGCAGTAACAATGGGATGTTGAAAATCCACTTATCTAGTTATATGACCCAGTTTTTCATAAAACCAACATATTTTAATTTATCTTCGGTTAAACAAATACATGTCTTGGTTTAATAGAAATTATTTTGAAACATTAGTAACAGATTTATGTGAGCTTGCATATCATCTTTAGAACAATGCCAACATTTGTTAAGGATCTTTGTAGGTAGAGTTCTCAGCCTGAGGCAGGTTACTTACTTTGCTTCTTTAGTAATGTCTAATACTTAGGGAACACAATCACTTAAATTTTAAAAACTGTCAGAAGTCCTTTGTCTTCTGACAAGATGAACAGTATACAGAAAATGCTCTTAGACTCTAGAGTGAGAATAATCTCTAAAGGTTACAATGGTCTCAAAGGGTTCATGGAGGAAATGAAATGTGAGCTGGACCTTGAAGGGATTACAAGTTTGGTTAAAGGTAAAACCTGCACAATGCCTGAAGATCAGAAGGCAGACCTCTTTAGTTGGAGCATTCTTCACATTATAAATCATAAAAATGACTGGAAAGTTGCTAAGTGCAGTAGACTTTGAAAGTCCTTTAATTAGAGGTGAAATACTTTGTAAATATGTGGAGATTAAAGGTCTTTAGATGGGCTGTATTTTATTTAAAGAATGTACTGTTATTAACCTTTGCTGATATGAAAATAATGAATATTTACCAACAAAAATATAAAATTCAGGGTAGTAAAAAGAAGAGAGCAATATCATTAATCAACTTTTCATCTGTAAACTACTACAACCACGCACATCACATCTTTCCAGGGGGCATGTATGTGTGTGTGAGTTTTGTTTGCATTTAATGAGTCTTTTGTTTATTTGTAAATTTTCATAATTAATATATTTCATTTCAAATTTTAATCATGCTTTTCCTATTATTTTATGCTTTGTTTCTGTATCATCCTCCCACTAAAGTTTAGTAATCTTGCATATCTTTTGTTTTTGTAATAATCTGAAAGGAATACATTATCTTTGTATTTCAGCTAGGGGGCACTTTGATGTTTTGTTGTCAGTACTTAATCCTGCTTTACTCAAACTGATAGGTCACAGCTATCTTTGTGGCATCTGCTTTTTTAATTAAAAGAATACAAGATTTTAGAGCCAGAATATTGTAACAATTTTAAAGTTATATCATCCATTGTATTAGGATATTAAAAATAACAATCTAGCTCAGGTTTAAGTGATTTGAAGGTTTATTGCCTATACTTTATAACTTGCTTAGATGTGAGCCTGTTTGCTTGATATATTTTTTCTGTAGCCATGTCACATGTTGACAGGTATTGATATTTGATATTTTTAAAGAATGTGAAAATAGTTTTTATTTTTAATAAAAAATGATGCATTGAAACCACAGAGAAAATTTCAGAAACATAATTGATATTGATACAATCATTGCATAGATTTAGCAAGAATCACCATTATTCTTTGTCTTCCCTCTGGTTTTTAGAAATAAACTTAAAAAAATATGACTTCATCCGCACATCACATACATCAAGGATTCTGTTTGATATGCCCGTTGGACAGGCAAGCAGAACTCTGGAGAATATGAAGCTTGAGGCCTGAGAGGTTTTGCAATATTTAAAGCCATAAGACTGGATAAGATCATCTGGAGAGTAAATATGGATTAAAGAGAGATGAGGCACATGGTCAGATAGCTACAAAACTCCATTTATTAGGAAGGGAATGAAGAGCCAAGAAATGAGATTACAAGGGGAGTTAGTCAAATAGGAGAGAAACCAGAAAAGTGTTGTGGCATGAAAAACAAGTATAGTCTTTTGTAAAGGAGGGGTCAATTAACTGTGTCAAAGCAGCTATCAAATAAAATGAAACCTGAGAACTGACCACTGAAGTAAGCAGGGTTGATGCTCCTGGTGAGCCAGGAAAGAGAACTCAGAAGCAAAGTGGGCTTAAAAGCACATCTATAAAAATATCAAGAGAGAAAGTAATAGAAACAAACCTTTTGAGGAGTTTTTCTATAAAGGGTGACAACTGGAGAGGGATATTTGATCAAAGGAGTGTTCTCCCTAAGGTGGGAATATTTCAGAACATTTGTATGCTGAGGAGAGCAAACAGTTAACTGGTGCAGGAAAAAAGTGAAATTATTTATATGAGCAAGACTTTGAGTGCATGAGAAGGGGAGTATACAGCTTAGATTGTTGGATTTCAATAGTGTCAGGGACAGTTCATCCACTAAAATAGGAGTAAACAGAAGTACTGATATATAGGTAAAGTAAAGAAGGTTGGTAGATTTGTGGTGGACCAATTAGAAAATTATCATCTGATTGCTTCTCTTCAAAGGATATAAAAATCAAGGTAATCAGCTGAAAGAGTTCGGATGGGGGAGGAGGCACTTGAGGTTTGAGGAGAGAAGGCATCAAATAGTTATTTCAGAGTGTGGGAGCATGGATTGACTAGAGAAATGCAGGAGGATTTCTGGGCAATGCTGAGTCATAAATCTGTGGCCATAAATTTAACATCTGTCAGTACAACTGTCGGTTTTCTTCAACCATGTTCACTGCACAGTGTAGGCTGGCAGATGGATCTTTAACAAAAGCTCAAGTCTGACAGGTGAGCTTGATAAGGTAAAAAAAAAAAAAAAAAAAAACAGACAAAGAACAAGAGAGGGTAGGCAAAGGAATGACAATTATAATGGTGAGTCATGTAATCTAAGATATGTACAAGGGCAGTGAGGAAGGTTAAGTGGGGGTGAGGGAGTAAAACATGAGTAGTGTCAATGAATTGCAGGTTCCTATGGGATTGAATAATGGCTAAAGCTGGGCTAATAGAAGTGAGGTGGAGAGGTGATAAGTGGTGGTCAGACTGTGAAATATTTAAAAATGAGATTTTAGAGATGTTGCCTCTAATGATTGGCACTGACCAGCTCTAGGGAGACCCTGGAAGTGGGCTCATAAGATGGGATTAAAAAACAGCTTGTTAGAAGAGATAACCAAGGATGTGAATGTTGGATGGAAGACCTTCACGAAATCCCCAAAAGTGATGAAATATAAAGCAGGCAATCTCAGTGATGACTTTGAGAGGGAAGACAGTGCTCCTTAGCACTACAAAGAAAAGTGGTGGATGCAACCATCAGAAGCCACATGCTTTGAGTAGTTTGTCTCAGAAGAGAAAGGAATGGGCTGTTTACAGAGGCTGAGGTTATCCAAGACGTATGAAACGGTGGACCGACTGGTCCTGACGGCTTCTTAGGGGAACACGGATGGCCTCCCTTTTCAGGCAAGCTTCTGGCATTTTACACTGGTGACTGGTGAAGTGGTGGTCATACTGGCAGCTCAAGAAGCACACTCCTCAAGTATTGCCGTGAACTGTGTTCAGTTTAGGGAGACTGGCGGCTCCTTGAAACTGAGCTCAATAACAGAATGCCCTGCACAAGAAAACGGCTGCCTTTATTAAAACTGACTGTGGAATAATCCTACCGCTAGGTGCTTCCTCTCATATTTGGGGGTCAGCGGTATATTTACTTAGGAAAGGCACTTTAGCTGCTAAGCTTGATTTGCTCTTTGGGATTTTACTGACATAGTTGAAACTTAGCCAAGGTAATAGAGCATTTCAAATTCCACTAGAAGAAAAGCAGCTGGAGGGGTGCCATGAAAAGCTTTCTAGAAGAGAAGAACAGGGTGAAGGTGAAATAGCTCCTCATCTTTTACATTCCAATAATTCACAGACTCAGTTTCATTGCTGAATAAGCCACTACGAGAACATCCTGCTCACTTAAGCTCTCATGTAGACGCTGTCTAGTCTCAAATTTTAATACAACTGACACTTGTGGGAAGGTAAGAAGGGAAGATATGAAAAAAGCCTGAAAGCATGGCCCAGACTTAGTTTCCCAATGGGTTCGCGGGCTCCCAGATAAGCATTTGCTGGACACCACCTTCACTGGAGTACCTTGCTTGTGACAGCTGCCAACAGCCAAGCAGGAAAAATACTCAGCAGAGAATCTATCTAAATATTGTCTTTGGGAGACACCAACTCAAGTGTCGACCTTTACTGCACTGACTTCTGTGTTAGCTGCTGTGGGTGCTCAGTCGCTCAGCCTCGTCCGACTCTTTGCAACTCCAGGGACTACAGTCCGCCAGGTTCCTCTGTCCATGGGATTTCTCAGGCAAGAATACTAGAGTGGTTGCCATTTCCTCCTCCAGGGGATCTTCCCAACCCAGAGATAGAACCCATGTCTCTCGCGTCTCCTCCAGTAGCAGGGGGATTCTTTACCACTGCCCCACCTAGGAGCTCGATATTAGTTGCTCCAGGAAAAAAAAAAAATTTATATATATATATATTTAAATATATATATATTTATATTTAATTTTATATTATATTTAATATTATATTATATTTAATTTATATTTATATAAAATATATATATATTTAAATATATATATGAGATAATTAGTTACAGAAGTTTATAAAGATGTTAGTTGGGCTTCCCTGGCAGTCCAGTGATTAAGATTTCAACATCCAGTGCAGGGAGTACGAGTTTGATTCCTGGTCAGGGAGCTAAGATCCTGCATGCTTTGCAGCTAAAAAGACCAAAGCATAAAACAGAAGCAATATTGTAACAAATTCAATAGACTTTAAAAAAGTGGCCCACATAAAGAAAAATCTTAAAATATATAAAGATGTTTGTCAATTTGAAGGTTTCCCCAAATTCCACAACTTTATCCTCTTATTTGCCACATAGGTCAATGCTTAGGAACAGTGAAATTGTGAACGGCAGTCAAATTGGAGCAAGGGTTATCATTATGTATTAGTATGAAAGAGCTGACAACAGTATGGAGTGGAAAAATTTTGTAATACTGTAGCCATGGTTGCATAGAAGAGTACTATCATTTCAGGGAAGTTTGCATCATCTTTCTGTTTCATTTTCTTGTTGTGGGTTATCTTATTAAGGCGAGCCAATTTCTGTTCCGTGTTCTGGAAGGTGCTGGCTAGTCTTAGTATATTAAGATGGAGAGAGTCCAAAGAATAATAAAAGAAGATATTTACTCCTATCACAATTTCATTTCTTTTTAAACGACATACAATACCTTACATGACAGTGAGTTAATGTTTTGCCCAAATTGTATATTTAGATTGATATAAGGACCCCAAACTGGAAGAGCTCATTGCTAAGTGACCTTCTATTCAATAAAATGTCATCAATTAATTTTTTTAATAATGAATCACTTTTAAAATATCTTCTACATATATAACAAGTTCTCCTTTCCAATCTAACCTCTAAATCATTCTTCACAGCTAGGAAAAATTGAAAATTTAATTTTATATTGCAATCGAAGAGTCTAAATTCTATGACTGCTGTCATTTATAAAGAAGCTTTCCTGATCCAGTTTAAAGAGTCATGTTTGTATAAACTACTGTGAAAATCATTCTTCCTTCCCTGAGGTTCTGAAAGTATTGGAACAATGTTTGTCTTTGTAGCAGAAAAGTAATAAAATCACAGAGAAAAGTAAGTATATCTGAATTGTTGTAATATGTTATTGTGTAGCACAATAATAAAAACCACAGCTACATTTTAAAAGGTATTTATTTTATCATTTCCCAAAATTAGGTCACAGCAATTCTCTGTGATCAAATAAGATGGATAAATACCCCTGTTCTACAAACCTATCTTCTCCTTAGCATCCATTACTTATCCTATTTCACAGATATGCCATATGGTCCTCCATGTATTCATTTAATAAATATATCCTGATATTTTCTATGAGTGTGGCTGCTAATATAAAGATATTTTAGTCATTGTCCTGATTTTTAATTAACCAAGGGTCCCAAATGAAAGACATAAGACAATAAAGAGTACAATTAATGCTGCAGTAGAAGTTTAAGAAAGAACTTTAGAAACACACAAAGAAGTCAGTCTGAAGAGGAGTAGGATAAAAAAAATGCTTTAGGGGCAGGTGGCCCCCTGAATTGGCCCTGAAAGAAGCATAGAGCTTTCAATTTATTTTTTTATAACTGGCATTGATTATAAAGGTAATACAAGCTACTGGCTTAAGATGGTTGATTAACTATTTTACCTCTCAAAATATCTGAAGCAGCAGAAGAAATACAAGAATTTGTCTACGAAAGGACTGCTTGGGTTTATATGCACTGGGCTAGCCAATTTCTTCCAGTTCTCTTAGAATGGGGAGGATGTGCCTTCAACAAAGCAGGCTATGAAGGGTTTCTAGAAGACATCACTCAGCTCAGAAGACACTGACTACAAGGTCCTCCAGAGTTAAAAATCTGCAACCCAACATGGAAGCAGGATGTGGCTCCCAACATTACTCAGTTTCCTTGAAGAAATCTCGATGATCAAAGTCTATAGCCTGGAGGAAGGAGGTGGGGGCAGTTGAAAGACAAAAAGGAAAAGGATCATGGGCTTTTGACTGAATTATTAATTAGAATGTTTTGGAATAATAAACTAGGCTCATATCAAGGCAATCTCATTACATACAAAAAAAGTCTGACTATTAAAAATATCAACTGAAAAGAATAATATATAAATATACTAGAGAATTTTAGAGAAATATGTACAGTCTTGGGGTCAGAAAAAAGTCAAATCATTCACCCAAAATAGTGGTTAAATAAATAATAGTATATACATTATAGATAATAAAATGGAGTTGTTAAAAGAATGTGGTATATATATATTAGTGAAAAAACATAAGAATAATACATAAAATGTTACATCAGTTATAGAGAATATATATGTGATGGCATGGAATACACACACACACACACACACACACACATGGCTTTCCAGATGACACTAGTGGTAAAGAATCCATGTACCAGTCCAGGATACAAAAGGGACATCGGTTCAATCCTGGGTAGGAAAGATCCCCCTGCAGTGGGAAATGGCAACCCACCCCACTATTCTTGCTTGGAGAATCCCATGGACGGAGGAACCTGGTGGGCTACAGTCCATGGTGTCGCAAAGAGTCAGACACGACTGAAGCAGCTTAGCACACATATGTATGTGTGTGTGTGTGTATACATACATATATGTATAACTTATTTCTAGAAGAATACATACTAGGCTGAAAACAGCAATTACCAGAGAGGCTAGTAGTTGAAAATGGAGATGGGGGAAGCAGGAAGCAGTGAAGAAGACATGTACATATTTGAACTTTTGCTATCTTTCAAATATATTTTATTTTATTTATTTTGTAATGGCAATTACAAATACACAGGTATTTTAGAAAAGTTGCAAAAATATATAAATGTATAAGGAGGCCATAGAAAGCACAGACACTCTCACAATCATGAAAGAGGAGTAGGATCTGAATAGGTAAAAATAGATGAAAACCATTTCTGGTCAAGGAATCCTTGAGTTTTGAGGGAAAAACAAAAATCCTCAAGAATTTCACTTTCCTTGCAAGAGTTTCCAGCTGACGTTAAGTTAAATTCACAGATCACTTGCTGTGACGCTCTCTCAGACTCAGCTCCATGCATAGGGAGAATGCACACCTAGCAACCTCTTTAGAGATGCAGGGTCCCTGAAGTCAGGAGCCTTCAGGTTTTTGGCAATTTTCAGGATGCCCTTGAGCTGAGTCCAACTAACATGCAAGAAGAAGTTATAAAAATATGACCCTTGAAATGTTTTATTGATTTCCAGGAATGAGGCCCCTAATGACCACTATACTTTGCTTGCAACATGTTTTATAGATGTTTTTATTAAAGTTGATTTAATTTCCCCCAGTTCACGTGTTCTTGCTAATTGAATCATTTCCCTCAGTTCCCAGAAGACTATAAAATAGAGAATTTATTGCATACGGCATAACAATGTATATCAGGGTAAATATATCGACGGGACTCCTCTGCCAGCACCTTGTTCAGAGCTGATAAAGTGCCATCATAATTACTCAATGAATCTGATGTACTTCATTATATTAGCACGGGCTCTACTGGTTACGAAAGTGAAAATGGTCTGTTGCTGTTATTATTGAATAAAAGTCAACTATTTATGCGCTCTTAGGTATAGGAAATAGATGTCACCTTCTCAAAATTGCTTCTGGAGGGTTATCTGGGGGTTCAGCTTATTGTCCTTCTGAGAGTCAATAAGATGTCAATAGAAATAGGAAGACTGAAAAAAATCAGATCCCTATTTTGAAAAAAAAGAAGCGAAAAAAATTTAAGAAAATTTAAATTAAAAAATTTTTAACAATTTGGAAAAATTTTTTCCAAAAAAGACAAATTAAGAAGCACCAGCATGTACAGTATGAATATGGTGGCATTTAAAAGGCAAGAAGCAGGGCAATTATCAATGTAAATATCCATTTTCTATAAAGATAATTATCACAACTTGATATTTAAGGATTTAATTAAATATTTCCCCCCTACAATGTTTCATTTCTAAGTCATTTATTTTATTGGTTTATTGGACACATGATATTTTCAAAAGTTGAAAAAAATCAAAATATGATACTGATTTTGTCAAATTTCTAAAATGATTGAAATCTATTTTCTTTGGAGGTGCATGGGGGTAATGAGCACTGTACGTAGAGTTCTTTGTTAGGTACAATCAGAACAAAGAACAAGATACTTCCTTAAAAATTTTATTGTAAGGTAACATCTACATCCTTCATTTTTACCTTCGAGCATAACCTTTCTTTTGTACATGGAAAGACAACTTCAGGAGAGTTTAATGGAATTATTTTCCCTCAAAGCCACATAAATTTCATAGTTGGGATCCATTTCTTGTTCTACACTCTACCATGTTTCTATAACATGCAATCAATATTGATTAGTTGAATTCTGAAATGGATCAGAATCAGAAAGTACCTTTGTTGAATTGTTCATAAACATTCATAAAAAACAATGTATAGATTACACTCATATGTCAGCATGATAAGAAGAATGATCTAGTGAGAGTGTGCTGGCTCAAGAAAAAGGCAAGGACTTTTATTTTCCTGTAGGGAAGGCTTTAGAGAGCTTGGGAAATCCCAGGATTATTAGAGGTGATTATCATTTGTTAAGAGAGTAGAAAGGACAGAGAAGAGGAAGCAAACATGCTTGTCTAGACTATGAGTATTAGAATAACACAGTAAACACAATTATGTTATAATGAGGTTATTAACATGGGAAAGCTGAAAACATGTCTGAAGGAGAAATCAGACAGGATCGTGTGCACAGAAATGAATATAAGAAGTCTCAGTTTGGCTTTGCTGAGGTAGCACGGGTCAACAGGGCACTTACGATAGGTTTTCATTTTTTCACTCATTAATTTAGAAAATGATTACTGAATGGATAAATGGCATTACACAAGGCCCATGGTGTTTACTTGTATTCGTCAGTAAAGACTGTATAATGTTAATGTTGCATAATTAATATGAAGGGTGTAGAGAGATTTGTAAGTCAATTTAAATCTTGCAAAATCTTAAACTCTCCAAGTGTGTGTGTGTGTGTGTGTGTGTGTGTGTGTGTGTGTGTGTGTGCCCCCCTGGGAAAAAGACTAGGGTTTCCTGCCAGACTCTTAATTGTGCCCTCAGAATTGGAAGCAGGAATTTTGAATTTATTCCACTTACACCAGCTTCTATTATGCTGATTTAAGACTAAACAGTCATAGCATTCAAATACAAGCTAGCGCCCTAAAAATAAAATGAAAAAAACATTCCCAGAAAGTAAGGTAAGGATTCAGAAACTAATTAAAATTCTGGAGACTCAAAGGGGGTAAGTTTCATGCCTGGGTACATTTTATGACTCAGGTTTGGAATCTAAAAATCTCAGTTCCCATTCTGGATGTCTAAACTTTAAAACCTATTTCCCAAATCATAGTTTATAGATATAATTTTAAGGTTTTCTTCAAGTGATAGCTTGAATTTGTACAGAAGAGCAGATAAACATTTAGGGAAATATTTAGGCAGTATCCCAAATTCTGGGAATTTATCCTATAAAACTAATGGTAATACCAACAGTAAGTAACAAAAGATGAATGCCCTTTAGCCTAAAACATAGTTCAAGATAAATTATAAGAATACCTCATTAAATTAGAATGATCAAAGAAGGGTTCAGAAATAAATGAAGTGCTAGGTAGTTTTTAAAAAACGCAAGTTCTAAGTCATACTAGAGTGTGAGATCCTCAAAGACAGGTTTTAGTAAGTAACAGCTTTGCTATCCTAATGTTGAATACATTCCCAAGAAAATACTATTACTTATCTCTTAGCATAATTTGAAGAGAAGGCAATGGCAACCCACTCCAGTACTCTTGACTGGAACATCCCATGGACCGAGGAGCCTGGTAGGCTGCGGTCCATGGGGTCGCTAAAAGTCGGACACGACTGAGCGACTTCACTTTCCCTTTTCACTTTCATTTTTGGAGAAGGAAATGGCAACCCACTCCAGTGTTCTTGCCTGGAGAATCCCAGGGACGGCGGAGCCTGGTGGGCTGCCATCTATGGGGTCACACAGAGCCGGACACGACTGAAGCAACTTAGCAGCAGCAGCAGCATTATTTGAAATCCTAGCCTAGCTAAACCGAAGCAGTTTGTTGGCAAGAAAGCATCTCTTACATTTTAGGAATACTCATCAGGATATTGGCTGGTTCCAGCATTATTAGAGGGCTTTCCAGGTGGCGCAGTGGTAAAGATCCACCTGCCAGTGCAGGAGACACAAGAGACATGGGTTTGATCCTTGGGTCAAAAATATCCCCTGGATTAGGAAGTGGCAACCCACTTCGATATTCTTGCCTGGAGAATACCACGGACAGAGGAGTCTGGTGGCTATATATAGTCCATGGGGTTGCAGAGTTGGACAGGACTGAGCACACACGCATATGCACAGTATTATCAGAATAATTAAGAGCTATACTAAACTTGTCAAGCTAAATGAATAAAGTACATCCTCAGATGAAGTACCCATGACTTTTATTATATTTGTTCATATACTTAGTAATTTGCAAAAATTCAGCAATTGTCTCCCTGTCATTAGTTTGAATTAACAAAGCCCTACTGGAATAGCAGTTAGGATGGTAATTATGGAAAATGAAGTTACATTTCTAAATAAATGGAGGTTATATTCATATTTAGTAAAGCCTGAAGACTAAGCTTCAAAGTAAAAGCATTTTAGAAAATATTTTAAAAGCTAGTATGGTACTGAAACAAAAACTCTGAAAAAGCAACGTAATTTTTACATGTTTTATTATTTACTATCAAACTGCACTCCTGTTTCTCAGCTCCAACTGTCTTATTGTTTTAGTACATTTTGTTAGTTCCCTCGGACTTTGCCCTTCTAGACATTAGCTGACACTTAAATTTTTATAATTTCAAAAATATTGATTTTCAACAACTTTCTAATTAAATTTCTATAGTTTTTCTATTTCACAGCTCTTGATACAGCAATCTCTTTTTCTTTTTTCTTTTTGGCTTACCAAGAATTTCAGTGCCTGCTTCCTGTTGATATGTCTCAGAATGTTGAATTGGTATAATCTGGCATATGATTATTTTTATGTAAAAATCATGTCAGCTTAAAAAAATCTCTATATATCTTAAATTGTTTGTCCATGTAAAGATACATAAACATACATATACAGATTATTACCTAACCAGAAAAAGTCATTAGCATTTTAAATATTTATTTTCTCAACAAAGTAAGACTAATTTGTTTTAAGATATCTGGAAATCTGGATATCTGTTTCAATATTCAAAACACATATAAAATTTTGTCTCCTTAGATTTCTGCACAATACTCTTTAATGGCAGAAACCAAACTCAGTTATAATAGAGCAGGAACATCGAAGTTAACATTAAAGGCTTCCCAGTTGTCGCAGTTGGTAAAGAATCCACATATCAGTGCAGGAGACACAAAAGATGTGGGCTCTACCCCTGGGTTGATAAGATCGCCTGGAGTAGGAAATGGCAAACCACCCCAGTATTGCCTGGAAAACACCACGGACAAAGGGGGCTGGCAGGTTACAGGCCGTGGAGTCCCAAAGAGTCAGACACGACGGAGCGACTGAGCACTCAGTGTTAAAGACCATAGCTTTTGTTAACCAAAGTTAATATCTAATATAGATAGTAACACAATAACACAATAACAAGCACAGTTTACCACAACTGAAATGTTAGGGTTTTAATTTAAAGGACAAATGATGACCATCTACAAGTATTCAGTTGGCCAAAAAGTTCATTTGGGTTTTTCTTTATGATTGTAGGGAAAAATCCAAACAAACTTTGGCTAACCCAATATTTCACTACTTCTCTTTTAACAATGTATTAAACATTATAGGTGAGTCAGGGTATAAAGGTCATGCATTTGTCACTTAAGAAATATAAAATTCAAAGTCAGATTTGATGCCATGTGATTTTATGTTCTAGTTTTATGTTCAGACCAGAACGTAATTATTTGGGCCCAACTTGGATTATAATTAATTTTTAAAAAGAAATCATTCTCTAAACACATAATTAATGATGTACTTAAAATAAATCAAAACTATTTTAGAGTATTAAAAAAAAAAGATGATCAGAATTTGCACACAGTCCTACAAGGCTGATGAGCTTTCTGAGATTTGAGAAAAGATATGAAGAACTGCCATTTCAGCTGAATCTTCTGCAGAGGTTTAGGCAGGAGAGAGAACACTGCACCTGTGGTGTGCTGGACATAATTTAGCATGGCTGTCTTTCAGAGTGGATGTGAGAGCATGATGGAGGATCAGTCTGGAAATCAAGGCAATGTCCATCCAAATCATGAAGAACTCATGGAAGTACAGCAGATATACACCCCAATTTTCTCAGGACGATAGCAGTTTATACTTATTATCACAGAAGTAATTAGTAGCAATGCCTCCTTTCACTTAAAAAGATGAGATGTATGCTATGGCCACTCTACTTATAAGCGACAGTAAAGGTTTGGTGGTTATCCTATAGGCAGTAGGAAGCAACATTCTGTTTTCTCTAAAGAATTAATAAACCATAGTCTTGAACCTTTAGAACTTTATAGACTAGTAGAAGAGATGTACCCATACCTGTAAAATGAGATGGGAAGTCATTTGCTTCATAGGAGAACTATGGTAATTCCAGGCTAGCTATTTCTCACCCCCCAAGGAAGACTCTGTGGAAGATGTGGCATTTGAGGAGACCCTGAATGAAAGCTAGGGACTGGACCTACATTTTTTTAAATATATCTAGTGGTCTAGGCAGCTCAAATTTACATATAGGAATAATTCACCAATCTGGTTAACTACGATAAGAGTTACACTTAACTATTGTGCTAAGTTGTTTTGGTCACATCTGACTGTTTGCGACCCCATGGACTGGAACCTGCCAGGTCCTCTGTCCATGGGAGTCTCCAGGTAAGAATACTGGAATGGGTTGCCATGTCCTCTTCCATGCCCCCTCCTCCCTCTTCCCGACCTAGGGATTGAACCCACGTCTCTTAACATCTTTTGCATTGGCAGCAAGTTCTTTATCACTAGTGCCACCTGGGAAGCCTATTGTAAGAACTTAAAAACCAGTATTATATGAGGAAGCACACAATAAATTGGTTCCTTTAAAGATGTAAGTGCTGAAAATGATGATTCAAGGAAACTTTAAAGTTAGAGTTTACGCCATAGGATTCCTGATTAGACAGGCAGATTGGTGAAATTCATACATACTCAAATCACTTCCTGTGTCAAGTCTTAGAAAAATGCAGCTGTGCAGGCAGGCAAAGTGAATTAACATCAGTGATTAGGTTTATGATCCTACCAACCTAGCTGATGAAGAAGGGGGAACAGACAGCAGTAAACCGGAACTGTGTATCTGTTGAAACATTTACAAGTGTTCCTGGGAATCAGGGTTGTTCTACACCCATTGAATTGTCCCTGACAATATATTATTTTTTATGGTCCAGTCTAATACAGTAATTTGTGAAAATGTGTCAGCTCTAGCTGGTGGTTTGAAACACCATGACTCTAAGCCTTGCTGGTTTAGGGTAGGGACTATTTGGTTTCCCTCAGCTTTACATGTGGCTTTGTGGTTTTTTTGTTGTTTTTTTTTTTTCATTTATTTTTATGTTGACTTTGTGTTTTAAATCCATTTATACAGTCAGCAAAAACAAGACCGGGAGCTGACTGTGGCTCAGAAAATGAGCACCTTATTGCCAAATTCAGACTTAAATTGAATAAAGTGGGGAAAACCACTAGACCATTCAGGTAAGACCTAAATCAAATCCCTTATGACTATACAGTGGAAGTGAGAAATAGATTTAAGGGACTAGATCTGATAGACAGAGTGCCTGATGAACTACAGGAGGAGATTCATGACATTGTACAGAGGACAGGGATCAAGACTATCCCCAAGAAAAAGAAATGCAAAAAAGCAAAATGCTGTTTGAGGAGGCCTTACAAATAGCTGTGAAAAGAAGGGAAGCAAAAAGCAAAGGAGAAAAGGAAAGATATAACCATTTGGATCCAGAGTTCCGAAGAACAGCAAGGAGAGATAAGAAAGACTTCCTCAGTGATCAGTGCAAAGAAATAGAGGAAAATAATAGAATGGGAAAGACTAGAGACCTCTTCAAGAAAATTAGAGATACCAAGGGAACATTTCATGCAAAGATGGGCTCAGTAAAGGACAGAAATGGTAGGGACCTAACAGAAGCAGAAGATATTAAGAAGAGGTGGCAAGAACACACAGAAGAACTATACAAAAAAGATCTTCACAACCCAGATAATCACGATGGTGTGATCACTCATCTAGAGTCAGACATCCTGGAATGTGAAGTCAAGCGGGCCTTAGGAAGCATCACTATGAACAAAGCTAGTGGAGGTGATGGAATTCCAGTTGAGCTATTTTAAATCCATAAAAGATGATGCTGTGAAAGCTGCATTCGATATGCCAGCAAATTTGGAAAACTCAGCAGTGGCTACAAGACTGGAAAGGGTCAGTTTTCATTCCAATCCCAAAGAAAGGCAATGCCAAAGAATGTTTAAACTACTGCACAATTGCACTCGTCTCACATGCTAGTAAAGTAATGCTCAAAATTCTCCAAGCCAGGCTTCAGCAACACGTAAACCATGAACTTCCAGATGTCAGGCTGGATTTAGGAAAAGCAGAGGAACCAGAGATCAAATTGCCAACATCTGCTGGATACAAAAAACAAGAGAGTTCCAGAGAAACATCTATTTCTCCTTTATTGACTATGCCAAAGCCTTTGATGGCATGGATCACAAAAATCTGTGTAAAATTCTGAAAGAGATGGGAATACCAGACCACCTGACCTGCCTCTTGAGAAATCTGTGTGCAGGTCAGGAAGCAAAAGTTAGAACTGGACATGGAACAAGAGAATGGTTCCAAATCAGGAAAGGAGTACGTCACAGCTGTATATTGTCACCCTGCTTATTTAACTTATATGCAGAGTACATCATGAAAAATGCTGGGCTGGATGAAGCACAGGCTGGAATCAAGATTGCTGGGAGAAATATCAATAACCTCAGATATGCAGATGACACCACCCTTATGCAGAAAATGAAGAACAACTAAACAGTCTCTTGATGAATGTGGAAGAGGAGAGTGAAAACGTTGGCTTAAAACTCAACATTCAGAAATCTAAGATCATGGCATCAGGTCCTATCACTTCATGGCAAATAGATGGGGTAACAATGGAAATAGTGAGAGAATTTATTTCCTTGGGCTGCAAAATCATTGCAGATTGTGACTGCAGCCATGAGATTAAAAGACGCTTTCTCATTGGATGAAATGTTATGACCAATCTCAACAGCATATTAAAAAGCAGAGACATTACTTTGCTAACAAAAGTCTGTCTAGTCAAAGCTATGGTTTTTCCAGTGGTCATGTATGGATGTGAGAGTTGGACTGTGAAGAAAGTTGAGCGCCGAAAAATTGATGCTTTTGAACTGTGGTGTTGGAGAAGACACTTGAGAGTCACTTGAACTGCAAGGAGACCCATCCAGTCCATCCTAAAGGAGATCAGTCCTGAGTATTTATTGGAAGGACTGATGTTAAAGCTGAAACTCCAATACTTTGGCCTTCTGATGTGAAGAGATGACTCATGGGAAAAGACCCCTATGCTGGGAAAGACTGAAGGCAGGAGAAGGGGACAATAGAGGATGAGATGGCTGGATGGCATCACCTACTCGATGGACAGGAGTTCGGGTAAACTCTGGGAGTTGCTGATGGACAGGGAGGCCTAGGTGCTGTGGTCCATGGGGTTGCAAAGAGTCAGACACGACTGAGCAACTGAACTGAACTGATATACAAAAGCCTGCATTTACAAGGCATTTCCTGGTACTCCAGAATCTAACGGATTGGAGACTCTTTTTTCCTCCTCATCTGAATGATTCACCTACATAGGATCTGGGGTTTTTCTATCTCTAGTTGCTCCAATTTAGGCACAGCCTATTGAAAAACAGTATGAATTCAGAATAAAAATAAAAAAAGACATGTATATCTAAGTATTGAAGCCAAGAAGCATTACTGAAAATAGCAGAATACAAGGAGTCCCTTTATTAATTAGTATTTCCATAAAAGAGCACTTTGTAGAGATTTGTTTTATTATTTATGAAACCAGCACTAAATTTATCAGATTTTAGAGACACAGAACCTGAGACCTATCACAACATGATTTTTCTAACCTTGCAAAGCAGTTCTATCAAATTGGGATTTTGAACATAGAGAACCTGAATATTCATGACTTTTGTTTACCCTCTCTGGTCCAGCAGGGGTGATTTTTAGTACTGTTATTCTAACTTACACTGAACAACCACTTTTCCTACGATTTGCAGCAGTATGTGAAAGTGAACCACCTACAAGGCAATCATAACAAAATACATCAGAGCAATTCATTGCAGGAGAGGATGCAAAGAATTCTTGTTTACCCCTCTGCTTCTTTCCAAAAACCACTTTACATATTTTATCCCATTGATCTTTCAATTTCTCCATCCTGGAGCGAGTAACTAAGGTAATTCCTTTAGCCTAAGCCTGATGAGATTAAGTGATTCACTCATGGTCATGCCATAAATCCTGGGCGGAGGAGTCAGTCTGTGCATTCTGTCCTAATTCTGAACCCTGTGTTCAACCGGGTAGATTAACTTGGATTTTTGAATAGCGCTTACACAAGACCTTTTCAGAAAAGTCCAAGTGCAAGCCAACACAAAGGACTACAGCAGAAAATAATTTCACTTCCTAACAACAGGCTGAGAACAAGAAGGGCAAATAGAGCTACAGAAGAGAGAGATTAGGAAGAGTGACAGGTGGAGTCCCAGAAGGAAAGCTGGAAAAAAAAAAAAAGAAAAACCAAAGTGGAAGCTGAGATTGGAAAGGGTGAATTGTAACTCTGTGTGTGAAATGTAATTCCATATCCTTATGATTTTACTTTTTCATAAAATAATAGAGGTGGGTGGCACCCCAAGAGTCTGTTGGGTGCGATATTTGCCTTCAGGCAGCTAATTGGCTGATGATACAGGGCAGAGGGATATCAAGATGCATCTAAGAAAATAGGCCTTTCTTCTAATTTACTTAATTGGAAGTAATTGGTTATTCTGCTGTTCTAATCTCCCATTACATTTTAGCTGTGCCTATATGTGTATATGTGCATACATAAACAATCTACATACCTACACACACATAAACAGGTAGAGCTAGATACTGTATTTATAAAGTACTTTTAATGTTCTTTTCATTTGAATCTTGTAACAGTCCTATGAGGTACCTGAGGTATATGTTATTATGCTCAATTTAGATACTGGGAAATCAGTGTTGCAAAACACTAATTAAATACATTTAAAAATTCAGTTTTACCTATTCCTTTGCTGCATGTGATTCAGTGTCTAAATACTTACACTATTTAATAAAAAACAATGCATTAAAATTTTTGAAAGTCCAAGGAGAATAAAAATATTCTACAAGTTTAAGATTATCTAATCATGCTTATAAAATAAATATGATATGGTAAAAGAGGCATGCTCAATTGCTTTAGTAATCATTCTGTCATTCTCTAATTCATAATTACAGGGGCAAATTAAAGGCAACATTTGGAATATAACCCTAGAAATGATTTCCTGAAATTGACCACCTTATATTGTACCCTAAGAGTAAAGCTGTTAGGTTTCATGATTTCTAGAAGCTGAAAATTGCACATTTTGGGGTGCAGTTTTTTACATTAGAATGTGTTTATTTTCCTTTCACTGACTATAATATGCTATATGTGTTCTATATATTCTATAGTATTCTGTAAGTGAGGGTGTTGAGTTATAAGTTTTGCTTTCATGTGCATCAGTGTAAATTTCACAGAGCTCAACTGGCAGAAAACTGCTGTCATTTAATCACCCTCTTTCCACAGTGTCATCTGCAGATTACGTCTCCCACTCATTCTACCTTGCATCCAAGCTTGATTCAATGACTAGATTCTACTAACGGAATATGGACAGAGTATTCATGACGTGGGCATACCTTCTCCATTCTCTTTTCTCTTCAGCAACCTAAATGCAGAAGAGGATGGTAAAATTAAATGATGGATGGAACATGAGTTCCTCAATCACCACGTGGAGGAAAGCCACCCACCTTGACATGTGAGGGCCAAATAAACTTCTATAATGTTCATCCATTAAAAACTGGAGATTATTTGTAATAGCACTTACAGTTATCTTATCTAGTATACAAATCCAAACTGTTTCTCTCTCTCATCCTTCTTCTTTTTAAAAAAGAATGCTCTAAATTCTACATTTTCATCTTTCCTTCATTTGCTAGCATTTTATCACCAATAAAAAATTAAATGCGTAGTTGGTTTAGTTCATCATTTGTCCAGTAAAATAAAATAACTTTAGCTTCATCTTTGTCACATAATCTAGTTACTACCACGCTTCTTCATTTAGAAATTATATATTCTCTATTATTTTTTCAGAATGTGCTTCCTTGAGCACATACACTGTCGTCGTTGATTTTTACTGCATTTTCTTTTATTTCAGTGATTCATGTTCATTGCTTCTAACTTTCTCAAGGCAAGAACTCTCTTCATCTCTCTATCACCTTTAGGAATTGTTTGTTAAATGAATATTTCTATTTTCACATACATAGATATACATGTTTTTTTCCTCATCTTGTGCAGAAGTCAATGGATATTGGCATATTAAATTAAAATATATTGTAAGTGACCAAACATGGTTTGGGAAAGGCTGGTTGACCATATCCAATAAAAAATTATATGGTAACTTTGTTAGGTAGACTTTTCCCAGTTCAGAATTAGAGTGAAATCCAGCAATCCCAAAACTTAATAGTGTCCTCACATTGAAAGAGCCCTACTTCCTTGGGCCAGGGTCACATATGAAAAATTGTATATAAGATCAGAATATTAACTTACTGATTTACATGAGCACAACTGACAACTGAGCCAGCAAATTCATGTTTTATTGCCATCACATTTTTTCCTGTAAACCTAATCACTTCAAAAGCCAACTTGGAATCAAAAGGTTTACTTTGATTTATTTGAAAAAGAACATGAAGACTTAACCTGTTGATTCAAATGTTTAATGAATTAGACTAAGCCAGATTGATGGACTCATTTATGCATTAATGCTCTTTGCCAATGAAACTATAATTCTTGAAGTCCATTGGCACCTTCATTTGCCATACTGTACTAGTAATTTGATTTTTATTTAAAGGTGCCCTTTATTTTATTTGTGAACTAATTTATAATATCACTTTCCGTTACTCACTCACTAACTCACTCATTTATTCACTGAAAAATATTTATTGAGCACCTATTATATGTCGCTGTTCTTAGCACCAAAGTAGCAAAGTAACAAGAACAGACCTAATCTTCCTAGTGATTCCAATATGTTAATGGAGATAGGTAATCAAATCATTTAAAAAATGAAAGTATAATTATAAACTGATTAAATAAGCACTCCATAGAAATGAGCCTTAGATAAGGGCATATACAACAGCAATAGATTCTGAGCTGTAATGCACATGTTAGAGCTGATATCTGAAGGATAACTTGGTATTAATGTCACAAACAGATTACAAAGTGGTGCAGAAGGAAGAGCCTGAGTAAAGTGTATGGTGTATAGGACAATACATCATACACTGCGGTGTATGGGACAATGTCTGAAGGATGATGCAGCCAAAGAGAAGAGTGTGAGAATGTGAGGGCTTGGGAAGCAGCTAGGAAGTCTGGTGGGGGCAGGCCACGCTCAACTTTGTTAGCAGAGTAAAGAATTTTATCCTTTAACCTCAGAGCTAAGAAGAGCTATTAGAAAATTTAAGCAAGGTACTGTGGGCAGATTTCCTACTGAAATCCATCATTCTGACTGCACTGGGATGTGAGAAATGGACTGAAGGAAGACAAGGTGTCTGGTGCTGTAGCCTGGATCTGGACTGGTGAAGCTGAACTGGAGAGAATGGCTCTCCTACTGATTCCTATGAGCAAAGTGTCAAGGGTCAGTTTTTCTCTCCTTCATTTTCAAGAATTTTTTGTGATACTTTATTACAAGGATATGCAATACTCATTCCTGTTCAAGCTCAGACTCCATCAAGCTATGGAATTATATGAGAAGGCTTCAATCAGACTCATAGGGTTCAAGAAATAAGTATGATGTTTATTTTTAACACATGTAAATAAAATTGCACAAATTATGGAACCATAAATTGTTTGAAAATACAAATGAAAGAGTTACCATAATTCCATTATTCATAAAACTATTAATATGTGTACATATTCTCTTCCTTTGCAAATATTAAAAGTTTTAATTATAATCTTAATAACATGAGTTTTTTATATTTTCACTTAAAACCATAATCTTATGAGTTTCTATATACTCATAACTATCTTTTATATAAGTGCATCATTTTTCATTGCATTTATATCCCAGAATTTGGGTAACCATTTCCCTATCACCTAGTTCACTTAAGTATTTTTGTTATCATAAATGACACTGTAATGAATATCCTTATGTATAGCTTTTTCATATTTAGAAGTATTTCATTGTGCTCGGGCCTGGTGCACTGGGAAGACCCAGAGGAATCGGGTGGAGAGGGAGGTGGGAGGGGGGATCGGGATGGGGAATACGTGTAACTCTATGGCTGATTCATATCAATGTATGACAAAACCCACTGAAATGTTGTGAAGTAATTAACCTCCAACTAATAAAAAAAAAAAAGAAAAAAAATAGAGTCTTAGAATTGGGGTTACTGAAATGGCAATATTTGTTAAATACTACATACTCTGCTAACTTGTATTATGCATAAATGGCAGGTTAAACCATTTAAACAAGGATTTTCTACCTATGTTGGAATTATTTTTATTCTTAAATGGCTATTATTACTTATTTATTATAAAGAACTATTGTTAATAAATCCATTGTGAAAGTATACTTGCAAAATTAATAAGACCAACCATTACGTTTGAAAAAATATTTTCACCAAGAAAATATTATGATCTTAAATAATTATGATAATTTGTAATTTATATTCATGGCTTACCTGATAAAGTCATTACATGTCTTAACATTAACTCTGATTGCATAAATATTACATTAACTTCAATCACATAAGGATTTTAGAAACTATTTTAAATAAATATGAAGTAATGAATCAGACTTGAGGGTAAAACTCCAAGTACATAAGAATAGATTTTAGTATTTAAAAAAGCTTTATTTTATCTGATTGCTCTATTAACAGAAATAACACTTTTCATATGAAAGACAACTGGGGAAATAAACATACTAATTTTCTATTGCTACTTTAACAAATTACCATAAAGTTAGTGGTTTAAAACAACAGAAATTTATTATCTCAGTTCCCTAAGGTTAGAAGTCCAGGTGAGGTATAATTCTGGAGAAGAATCTATTCCCAAGCTCATCCAGGTTATGAGCAGATATCAATTCCTTGTAGAAGGGCTGAGGTCCCTCTTGCCTTGACAGCTGTTAGCCAAGAGTCACTCTGAACTTCTTAAGGCCACTTGTGTTCCTTGCCATATTGGCCCCTCCCTTTAAAGATTAGCAACAGCTTGTCCAATCTGTCTCAAGCTTCTAATCTCTCAGTCTTCCTCTTTTGTGGCATTGCTTCTTCTTCCAGCCAGAGAAAGTACTCTGCTTCTAAAAGCTCATGTGATTATGTTGGGACTCCCTGGATAATTCATAATATCCTTAATTTTAATGACATCTGCAGTCTCTTTTGTGACATAAAGTATCATATCCACAACGTCCAAAATTAGGATGTAGGAATCTTTGGAAGTCATGATCTATCTATGGCAGAGTGCTATCACAGAAAACAAAGTGTCATTTTGGTTCTTCAGATTTTATTTATTTACCTCAGATTCCACATGTCTTACCCATATAACAAATATCAGAAAATTTAGACTCACTATAATGATATTTTCCCACATCATATCCACCTGTTTGTAGAGTGAATGAATATAGTCTGTATATGTAACTTCATTCTAGCAGATGGTTTAGTGTAGTGATGATTTTTAGGGGAAATCTACTGAATTGAAATGAAGTTAAGAACTGTAAAAATTCTCCAGATGATACAAGGAGAAAAACTATAAGAAATTGCTGATTTAACATATTATCTTTGAAAGAAGCCTAATAGTCAAAGCTATGGTTTTTCCAGTAGTCATGTATGGATATTAGAGTTGGACCATAAAGAAGGCTGAGCGCTGAAGAATTGATGCTTTCGAACTGTGGTGCTGGAGAAGACTCTTGAGAGTCCCTTGGACAGCAAGGAGATCCAACCAGTCAACCCAACATAAAATCAATACTGAATGTTCATTGGAAGAACTGATGTTGAAGCTGAAGCTCCAATCCTTGGCCACCTGATGCAAAGAGCTGACTCACTGGAAAAGACTATGATACTGGCAAAGATTGAGAGGAAGAGGAAAAGGAGACAACAGAGGATGAGATGGTTGGATGGCATCACCAACTCAACGGACATGAGTTTGAGCAAATTCCGGGAGAGAGTGGAGGACAGGGAAGCCTGGCCTGCTGCAGTTCATGTGGTGGCCAAGAGTCAGACACAATTTAGCGACTCCTGCATTGGCAGATGATTCTTTACCACTGAGCCATGTGGGAAACCCTAGCCAATACTAGTGCAAATTTTTATTTTAATGAGCTATTTGACCAGGACGTTAAGGTTTCAGGTAAGGAGAGCTTAATAACATTGAAAATGATTATGAAATACAAGAGGATTTATATTTAAATGCACTCCTGAAATGAGTATAAGTTGTTCATGCATAAATACATAATGAAGATGGATAAAAAATGGTTAAATTTGACAATAGCAGTGTATTCATTATAGCCACCCTGTATTGAAGTTATGTGCTAAATACCTGAGCTCCTAAATTTTTTAAATCTGCATAACAAACCTAAGAAACATTGAGAGGTTTGAATAAATGAAATAATTTGCTAAGATCACATGCTAGTAAGTGAAGGAAGCTGTATTTTAACACAAATCCTCTACTTTTTTACTGTTATATTACACTGCTTCTTTAAGCAATCAGATACTAAACAGTGATTTTGCTGACACTTCACAGCATACTAACATTAATTATAACTTGATCTTCTGCTATGGATAGTATTTGTGAACAACAGTTACAGAAACAGTTCTAGAAGATGCAATTCTGACTCAACAACTATATGGAGAATAATATTTTCCTTATTTTCTTCAAAAAAAGAATATTGAGTATATCATTAACAGGGTCTAACTCTCATCAGATTTAACTGTATGACTGTGCCTCCTGCTGTAGAGATCAACTCACAAAAAAAATCATTATCTGAAAAATTGTGTGCAAATCCAAATGTGATAAATGGAATTGCTTTTTGTATATGTGATGAGGTTCCATTAATAAAAGTAATTGTAGAGTCAATAATTTGCAAGATGAACAATCAATTCCTAGTTTGCCATTGTTTTGTAGGTCAGAACCTGACATACCATACATAAAACTGTTACACTGGAACAAATGGTTTCCTTTTGAGTGAATAAAATTTTGACAAGAAGTTATAAGGCTGATTACATACCTCTCAGAATAACATCAGGATCTCTAGAGTTTTATGAAGAATTTTATGCAACACTTCTTTAGTTGATGAGGAAAGATCTCGTTGTAAAAATCTTTCTATGCATTAAGAAGCCTTTCTGAATCTCTGAAGTATAACATGTAACGATCCATAGGTTTGAGTCTGTGTATGTGTATTTTGTAAAAGTAGATATGCATTTGTGGGTCAGCAGCAGAGTTCCCATTTTCTGTCAAGTTAAATACAGACCATGTATATTAACAGAGTTCAGCTGATTCACCCTTGTGAGCTCGCTGTACAGTACTTGGAGAGTCAGGCAATGCATATGTAAACTTGAGGAGGGAATGGCAACCCACTCCAGTACTCTTGCCTACAGAATTCCATGAACAGAGGAGCCAGGTCGGCTA
Organism: Muntiacus reevesi; assembly: GCF_963930625.1. Classification (NCBI taxonomy): domain Eukaryota; kingdom Metazoa; phylum Chordata; class Mammalia; order Artiodactyla; family Cervidae; genus Muntiacus; species Muntiacus reevesi. The sequence continues at coordinate 80,465,774 of NC_089254.1, read as the reverse complement.
CAGTCCATAGGATCACAAAAAGTCTCACTCACTGTGTGACTGACTTTCACTTTCACCAATAAATCATTTCTGGATGAGAGTAGCATAAAGATCTTCACCTTGAACCCCAGTTTCTTCTCCAACTTTTTAACGCCCTATCCTAACAGTTCCTTCTTCATCTGGCTCAGCTTTGGGAATATTATCAGTATCTCTTTCTTGGGTTCTGCTCTCTCTCTTAGTAGAGACAGGAGAACGGGGCAAGGTTGAACTGAGAAACAATACATCTTTTGTGAAATTGAAGCAATATTTGCATAATTTATATATAGACTACTAAAAGATTAATTATAAAAGGAAGACTCTTGTCTGCTTTTGTTTGGATATATGTATTATCATATGAATACTCAATAAAATCCTAGAAAAATTATTTGAAGTGTCAAAGAAAAGAAAAACTAATTTTCTATGATCTTCCTTTATAAAGAAACATTCAATACTTAGAATTGAAAAGGAAAAGGCTTTGATTTGGGAGAATTCACTTTTCCAACACTATTAATTGAAATCTGAAAGATCAAGATATAAATCATACCATCTCAAGGATCCTTAGACACTGAGAGGAGATAAGATAATATAGAACACTATATTAGAAGGAATGCTAATGCTAAGTATTTGAAAGAGGTATAATTAAAATGCTAAAGTGCTGGTTACTCAGTTACTATCTCTCAGTTTCAAATCTGCCCTTCTGCTCTATTTTGTTATGCTAAAGTTAGCTTCTCCTTTGCCAGCTGGCTCTCTGTTAGTTTTCTTTAATCAAAAGAGTAGACGATTGAAGAAGGGAGAAGAGAGATGCCACTTTACCCTTTTCCTTCCTTTTCCTATCAACATCGACATGGGCTTCTCTGGTGGCTCAGATAGTAAAGAATCCACTTTCAATGCAGGATACCTGGGTTCGTTCCCTGGGTTGGGAAGATGCCCTGCAGGAGGGCATGGCAAACCACTCCAGTATTCTTGCCTGGAGAATCGCATGGACAGCAGAGCCTGGTGGGCTGCCGTCCATGGGGTCACAGAATCGGACAGACACAGCTGAGCGGCTGAGGACACCCATCAACATCATCTCAGCAGTTGACTCAGAGCATTCATTTGTTCCATCTTCCATTTTTCTTCTCAATCTGTGAAGCCAGCTGAGACACCTCATTCTCAGAATCCAGTCCTCATTCTGTGGGGGGAGTTCCTCCGAGTTTCCGAGGCACCAGCTGTGGCAGAACATGTCCCCTCCGGAAGATGTGGGACCCAGGCCCAGGGGGACTTCCTCTAAAATTCTAGGTTCTCATAACCATAACCTCTAGGGCTAGGTTCTCCCAGCTCTAGGGGTGGTATCTTCTTCCTACAATTACTGTCTCTTTGTAAAGTCAGGGTTCCCTTCTACTTTTGCCCTCCTATACCTGTCTAAACAAATTCTTAATTAAATTCTCTCTGGCAAAATAAATGGAATGGATAGTTTTCCTGACTAACAGAGCAATAAAAACTTAGAGAAAGGGATAAATACTTCCAGATGCAGTGATCAGGGGAGGCTCCACAAAACACATGTATTTCCACTGCACTGTGAATAAGAAGTCTGACATGAATTGGGATTGATGGTCAGGAAGATAGAAGAGGAAGTGGCAGACAGAACAGCAGGAGGAGCCAATCAGGGGAAAAGGAGCTGGTCATTTTGGCTGGGCCCGGGTTGAGGGAGGGGGCGGCGAGAGCATCAGCAAATAGAAAGAGGGAGAACAGCTCCAACTACCTGTCTCTTTCCATGTGCAAAAAACACAAAGTACTGGTTGGAGGCCTTTTGGGCTTATAAAATAATGTAGGAGAACAACAGATTTAAAAATGGAGCAAAATAAGAAGACAGTTTAAAAAGAAGTGAACTTCCTGACTTCAATAACTTATGTGGACGTACACATTCACTATCTAACTGGTTGCAATAAAAGTAAACTGTAAGTTAATTTTTTTTTTACATGATTGCATACTAGAATATCCTATTTAAACATACTTAATAAATAGTTATATTAGATGGGACTATCAAATATACTTGACTTAAGTAATGCTTGATTTAAATCTTATGAGTGAGGTATCAGTTCCCTGGGCACAGGGTGACATGCATTAGTGAAGTGCTTATAATTTGGACATTTGCAATTTATATATTGTCTTTGAGAAAACTGAACCACGACTTTTGCTTCACAGCTGATTTCATGTTCTTATGACAGTTTTTTCATATTTTTGACAGTTACAAAGTATTCTTTGCCTTTTGGGTTTTTGGTGTGGACAGGTAAGAATATGAGCAGGTCATCGGTCATGAGCAAAACCATCAATCATACCAGGTTTGGCTGTGAAAATCAGATCTAGCTTAGATTGTTTATATTTGCAACGTATTTTCTAAGAAGTTCTATTCCATAAGTATGAGTATGCTATACAGAAAAAATAAATCCTTTTATCAGTTGTTTAATCCTTCTAGCATATATCCCACTGACCTCAAAGGAAGCAACATGTGAGCATTCAAGGACAAGTCTAGGCCATTATTACTAATGAATTCACATTTAAATGCTTGTTAGTGAGTTTAAATTGTTAGTAACAATGCATTAAATGTTACTCTCGGTGTTTTGCTAGAGTAATGGTTTAAATCAAGTTGTCTTCAAAACAATTCCTGAAGTATACAGTAAGTTTAACTTGTAAGACCTTTGGATGGATATTTTAAATCCCTTTATAGACTTCTTAAAATAAAAATGTCTACATTAAATGTGATTTTTACCTTAAGGATGCATTTTTCTATATTCACATGTGCAAACAGATTGACAAAGAGCTGGCAATTAGTAAAAAATAACTCCCAAGTGCTAAAACTATTTAAACTACAATAAGGTTTCTCTATCTCTTTATATTGAACTACTTACCTTGTATTCATCAACCAAAGCCACTAGTTAATTCCATTAACTTAATGAAACTGGAAGGTCACTTCAGTGAAATAAATTAGTCCAATAACTTGTTTTTAAGAATGGAGTACCTGAGTCTATAAAAATGTTAAATTATTTAACCTCACATGGATACAGCCTAAATCTGAGTCATAAGTGGCAAAGAGAATTTAAAAGTGAAATGAATTAAGATAATAAAAATAAATGTGTGTGTGAGTGTGTGTGTGGGTAGAAAAATAGTAAAGCAGTGTCTCTACTGATTACCTGTATTGGTTGGCTTCAAAGTCTTCTACAGTTAAAACCTTCCAAATACGCATCTCACAACACCTGATTCAGAATGTGTGTACACAATCATTAGAATTTTGTGAGTTGCTCAGGTTAATAGATTAAGATACAAAAACTGGATTTCACTAGAAAATTGCTCCATTCATTCACTTTAAAGAAACTTCAAAGATATCTCAAAACTGTAATTGTTAGCTGATTTAGAAAGTCTTTGTCCTTTCTGCTTTTTTAAAAAAGGAGAAAGAAAACCTTCAGTAATTTGTTATAATTGATCCTAACATGCATGTATCATCTACAAATAACCTCATCAACATTCAGAAAAGATTACCTAAATGAACCTGTCTACATATTGCTCCTTATAATGAGTCCCCACAAGACTAACAACTTATTAGTGCCATGGGCAATGAATGATTAATTGGTTGATTCTAAAGTGAATTGATAAGAGTATAATTGCTACCTTTTCCTAATTTCTGAAATTTAGAAGAAGTTAATATGATGCTAATGTAGCCCAACAGATACAACAAACTTTTTGTTTATTAACAAATTTTAAAAATTTAAAAACTAACCATAATACATACTAAAATTTTAATACTTTAATCTCTAGTGTCTAATATTTATAACAAAATAAGCAACTACATACATCAAAACTCTTTCTTAGTTTTCTATCAGTATTTATCTTTAATCTATAATTTTTATCAATATTACCAATTCTCAATATAGATAAAAATTTTGTACTTGCATTGTTTTGAAATGCATTAATTCTTCTTTATTCTTTTGAAGGTTGTGAATTCTATTTTGAAAAGTGAACTGTATTATGGGATTGTTGATCTTCCTAAATACAATCAACACTCAATTATTCAATGTCAATGAAGGGAGGCATTGGTATGAATAAATAATAGTGGTTGGTAATTCACACACCTAGGTTAGGGCGAAGGCAATTTATCTCAGGTGGCTCCCATCATCTGAATGAAAAGCAAGCATAATTGAAGAAATTCCGTAGGTGTCAGGTTTGGGAAAGCAGTGGGGAGGTGGGGCTGTTATCATAATACAAATAGGTTGGTCCGAGCGCCTCTTCTGTCATGGTCACAAATGTTCTCCATGATGAACAGCTGTATATTAGCCTGACATTTCCATAAAACTCTAAATTAGTATCTTCTAGGTATTATCTCCTCACTGAAATCTGCAAGATAGCTGTTATTATTCCCATATTACAGTTGAAGACACAACCTCAAAAAGGTCAAAAAACTTGTCATATGTCTCTCTTGTGCTGAAATTGAGATAGTAACAGCTTATTGTATTCAAATAGTGAAGAAGTGATTCTTAGGATGCATAAATTGCCAAGGAAGAAAATCAAATAGATTGATAAGTGTCTCCCACTACACACTGCATAAGGCATATCACACTTTTTAGATTCATTCATTCATTTATTCACACAACAAATATGTATTTTACACCTATGATGGACCAAGTGCTGGAGATATTCAGTAAACAAAAGTAATCTCTGCCCTCAAGACGATTACATACTTGGGGGATAGGATAAATTAAAAATAAAATATTGTGTATAAGGATGTTGGATGGTGATAATTTTTCTTTGGGGGGGGGAGCAGAGCATGGTAACAATGATTTGCATGCATGGGGTGAGTAGGATTTGGGAAAGTCTCTTTTATATAGGTGATTTTTTGAGAAGACATGTGAAAAAAGTGAGAATGAGCCATAGAGCTTTCCAGGTGAAGAAACACTCCCAAGAGAAGAAATATGATGCCCTGAGTTGGAATGTTCTTGACATGTCAAAAAATAGTGAGGGGATAAGAGTGGTAAGGGCTTATCTCATAGCTTCCCTCATAGCTCAGTCAGTAATCTGCCTATAATGCAGGAGACCCAGGTTCGATTCTTAGGCTGGGAAGATCCCCTGGAGAAGTAAATGGTAACCCACTCCAGGATTCTTGCCTGGAGAATCCCATGGACAGGGGAGCCTGGCAGGCTACAGTCCATGGGGTCACAAGAGTCAGACAGGACTTAGCTGCTAAACCACTACCAAGAGTGGTAAGGAAAGAGTGTGCAAAAGAGTCAGTAGTTAGAAGAAGCTCCGGGAAGTGAGTGTGTGTATGTGTGTGAGATGGGGGCAGGTGATGCATTTTGTGAGGCATTTTAGGATTATAGAGCATTTTAGGATTTTGGTGTGTTTTTTTTTTTTTCTTCCTGAAACTGGGAAGCTTTTGGAAAGTGTGGATAGGAGTGTGATTAAGGTTTGCAAAGACTTCCTAGCTGTTGTGTGGATAACTGTTATGGGGGACAGAGGATAAAATAGGAAAAACTGTTTAGGATGGCTAAATCTGTAATTTGTGAACAGTATCCCCAACATCTTAAAATCTTCTAAAAATTAATATATTTAATTAGTTGTCAACTAATTTGAATGTGGGAAAGAATTTAGTGCTTATTGAGTAGAGAATTTTCCAAAGTCATGGAGAGTGTTGTTAAAAGATGGGATGTCAAATAGTCCCCTCCTCCAACCAACCTTTGAGAAATTGGCATTTACTTAAATCACATATATTTATTGATGAATAAACTGAGATAAAGTGTTTTAAGAACTTCCAGCTAAGGTTTGGCTTGGATTTATGTCTTTAAATTCCCCAACAAGGCTTCCTTTGATAGTTTCATGCACTGACAAGATTCTGGAAGGTGGTGTACGAGGAGAATTTGCATCTAGGGTGAAAGTGAAAGTGAAGTCACTCAGTTGTGTCTGACTCTTTGCGGCCCCATGGACTTTAGCCTAACAGGCTCCTCCGTCCTGGGATTTTACAGGTAAGAGTACTGGAGTGGGTTGCTATTTCCTTCTCCAGATAATCTTCCGGACCCAGGGATGGTAGCCGGGTTTCCCTCATTGCAGACAGATGCTTTACCGTCTGAGCCACCAGGGCAGTCCTAGGATCTAGGGTACTGTGGATTGAAAAGCTGGTTCCAGTACTTAATGGTTCGTGATCTTTGGCAAGTGAATTAAAAACTTCTGGCCTCATCTTCCTCTTCTTGTAAAATTAAGAATAGTGCCAACCTCAAAGAGTTTGTTAAACATGAATTTTAATACATGTGGGGTGCTTAGACCTGCCTGGTTGTCTGGGACAGCTAGAACATGCAGTATTTTATATGTTAATATCAACTTATTTTGCTGACTGGGGGGTTCTTTGAAGCCAGGAGAGACTCAAGGCTGTTTAGCCTGAATGTTAGTGCTAGAGATATGTATAGGAGGGAATTTTTTGTCACATAGGAAAACATAAACATTAAACTTCAAACACTGAAGCACAAAGAATGATAGAGGAGAAAGTGACTGGCTGGCTGTAGGGCTTTATGACTAGATGGCCATAAATGATGTAAGGGATTAAGAGAGAGAGAGCATTCACACCACCACACCTACCCCACTGCTCCTGGTCTTGGCAAATGTTTGGCCAGAACAAAGAACCAAAGGTCATCCCAGATGGTGTCACATACTAAGTCCCAGGTAGGTATTGTATATCTTATTGAAAGAATGATAGGAGTTATTTCCTGAGAAAGAGGCAAAATCCATTATGTAAATGAACATAAGTTCGCAAGTAATTTTGAAGCTGGAAATTGTTTGGCATTACACTGACACAATATAAAAAGTGGCATTGCGGTAACTTAGTAATATGTTGGGTGAACCTGCCATTCCATGCACAGATATAATAAATTTCAGTAAACAACATAAAATTAAGATGCCATTTGATCATCAACAAGCTATATAACCTCTCTAGGTTGCCAAAAGAGCTAAAATGTTCAATGTTTGGGAGATTTATAAACTGAAGTGAGAATTCCAACCCTAAACAAGAGATTCTTTTTGAATGCCTATCTCTAGATAACATAATATTTTAATGTATTTTTAAAATGTACTTTTTTAGAACCACTTTACATTAACATAAGAACAGCAGCGTATAGAGAGTTCCCACATATATTCCACACACTCAATTTTCCCTATTAGTATCTTTCATTAGTGTGGCATATTTGCTAAAATTAATAAAATAGCTATTCATACATTGCTATTAACTAAAGCTCATAATTTATTCAGTTTTCCTTAGTTTTTACCTAATGCTCTTTTCTGTTCCAGGATCCCATTTAGGATACCACATTACATTTAGTAGTTATTTTTCTTGGGATTCATTTTGGTGGTGACAGTGATTATAATATTTTTACATTATAAATATAATTACAAGTAAAATGAAAAGTTAATTGATACATACTTGGGCTGATTTGAAAACTTCTTGACAGAAACATCTCTTTCATGTTTTCCCACTACATCACATGCAAATCAAAAACACGTCTTATTTCTAATATTTTATCAATGCTTAGTATTTTATCAGTATCCTATATTTCATCTAATAGTTAATTAGCGCCATTCTCCGGAAACAGAAGGGGAAAAACATTTTGAGCTTGGAAGAGACTATTGGAAGAAAAAAATAAATCATAGATGGTAACTTGCAACCTGAAAGTATGTATTTGGAAGATGATAAAAGTGGATTCATCTAGTTAGGCTTGGTGTTAGCATTGCTGGATGCCACAAAGTTGGCATAACACATATACAATTCCTGTGGCACAGACGCTTTCTATAGTTTGGATCACTGATTTTATAGACCATTGGGAACAATTTTTATTTTTTTAATTTTTTTAAATTTATTTTTATTAGTTGGAGGCTAATTACTTTACAATATTGTAGTGGTTTCTGTCATACATTGACATGAACAATTTTTAAAGCAATTGACAAAACAGATAGAATAGGAAGTTATGGAACTTGATGCATCTGTGTTTTCATATTGATTTTTACTTTGGCTTCCTTTTTTTATTTTTTAATTTTTTTGAGGTTTAATTAACATGTAACATATTTCAGGTGTATAGCATAATGAGTCAATATTTGTATACATTGTAAAATGATCACCACAGTGAGTGTAGATAACATCCACCACCATGACTTCCTTTTAGACCATTACTGAAAGACCACTAGGAAAAGACTGCTAGAGTAATCATTTTGAAAGATATAATTTAATCTTTTAAACATTACATTCTTTCTTTCTACCTTACTGTGAATACGTAGTATATGGCAGTCAGAGGGCAGAATGAATGCAAGAGTTATATCCACTGCTACCTTCCTTGAAACTATCTTTCTGGCAACGTCCTTTGAGTGTGAACTCTTTAAAATCTATCACTTCATTTTGGATGTTATTAAAAAAAAATTAGAGTTCTTGTTTAGAGTTTCAAATAATGTTAAATACTCATTTCTGATTGGAAATCTCATATCCCCAGAGAACAGAAATATATTACAATCGATTTTTTAAAGTTAGCTTTCTGATATAATGTAAAACTGTGGATATGAGCAAAAGATATAATAATCATAAGAGAAGGGATCTTTTTAATTATGAGAAACAATTTTTATTTGTTCTATAAACTATTAAGATTTTTTTTAAAAAAAAGAGGAAAAAAGTAAACAATTCTGTTTATGATTTTTGTTTTCTTAAATAAAAGACTAAAAATCTTAGAAATGTACCTTGATTTGCATTGTGGTTAATAAGGAAGCAAAACTCTGAATTTCTTTAAAATAATTACAGTCCAATCTAGACTCAGCCTCTTAAAACTAAAAAGAAAAAAGCTTATTGTTAAATCAAAGCTTCAAGATAAACTTTCACATATTTGACATTTACTCCCAATGATCTTATTTTTATGAAAATCAACTTAAACATATCGTATAATACTGCAATGTTATATCAAAAATGCTTTTATTACATGCTAGATATAATTAGTTTGAAATGCTAGTGCATGCCTGCTTGTGTGCTAAGTCACTTCAGTTGTGTCTTTATGACTTCATGGACTGCAGGCTCCTCTATCCCTGGGATTCTCTAGGCAAGAATACTAGAGTGGGTTGCCACTTTCTCCCCCAGGGGATCTTCCCAACCCAGGGATCAAACCCATGTCTCCTTCTCCTGTGTTGGGAGGCAGGTTCTTTACCACTAGCACCACTTGAAATGCTAGTAAAAAAATGTATTTCTTTTTCACCTAAAAGTCCACAATTAAGAGATATAGGACTGACAGAAGCTCCTGATAAAAAGGATATAGATACATTCTTCCTTGATATTCTATAACGTGTAGGCTCCCCTTCTCAAGGCCACCTCATATTTCACATAACTTTTGAAGAAGTAGTCTTCAGAAATGCATTTCAATCAAGACAGAGGAGGAAGGGGAACGGACATGAGGAAAACTGCACACTGAAGACTTCTGATTACAACCCATTAGCCAGAACTTCAGATGTGCAGGATAATCAGAAGTCTTTGCCATGTATGTGGGTATAGAAAAATCAACAGATGTTACCATACAATACAAATTTGAATATGTAGAAATCCTATTCATAAAAAGGATCTCTTATTTATCTGACATCTAAATCTTCCTCTCCTTTCCACATTCCTGCTCTGGAAGAACAAGACTAAGAAAAACGAGTTTCCTAAATGTTTAATGCATTTTATTAAAAGATGAAAAAATAAGGTCTGTGATCACATATGGTTTTACTAAATACTGTTGAATAACCAGTTTGAAATAGATTGATTTAACTGAACCAATTTAGTCAATTTGTTATTTTAGTTTTATAAAACAACAGTTATGTAATATGTAACATATAAAAAAATGCAGAGATACCAGCCTCTGATTATTTATCAGAAATTCCATCCTTAGTTTCTTCTTTGTGGGATTCCTCAGCAAATGAATACATAAAATTATGATTATTATGATTTTCACAATAATTAAAGACATGCAAATAATGAAGATAGTAATTAAATAAGACAATTAAAAAGGACTTTTACTCTAGTGAGGAAAACTTGTTTATAGATAGTCTAGCTACAACTAAGAAATCTCTCATTCTTCAAATTATTATCTTTGGATATTTGTATCTGTTATCCTAAATTTAGAGTCTATATTTAAGGCCTGGTTTCTAATAAATGAATTTGGTGTTGTTCAGTTGCTAAGTCACGTCCAACTCTGTGACCTGAAGGACTGCAGCAGGCCAGGCTCCTCTGTCCTTCACTGTCTCCCAGAGTTTGCTCAAACTCATGTCCATTGAGTTGGTGATACTATCTAACCATCTCATCCTCTGCTGCCCTATTCTTTTGCCTTCAATCTTTCCCAGCATCAGGGTCTTATCCAATGAGTGGCTTTAGCATCAATGGTGGCCAAAGTACTAGAGCATCAGCTTCAACATCAGTCCTTCCAGTGAATATTCAGGATTTATTTCCTTTATGACTGGCTGGTTTGATCTCCTTAAGGGAACTGTTGAATTTCTTTACTCTATTAAAACCACCTTACACTTTTAATTATTTTCCAGATCACTGAATTAATCAATACATTTCAGTTTCAATGTGTTTTGTAGGCTAAAATTGAAATACATCTTTTTGTAAGTTTGAATAGCCTTACGAAATAGTCTCAAAAAATCTTTTCTATTATCTTTCACTGAGTTTCTGTACTCTATATATCTTTCCTGGATGCTCTTTTAAGTTCTTTTTGGCAAGAGATGGAGTACAAATGCACAAACCTATGAAAGCATCTTATCTGTATGCAATCTATGGCCATAGAACAAAGACAAGCTAATTGGTCCATAAGTGGAATCTATGATCTTGGCATTATTTAGTATGCTGTTCTAATCCAATTAACCAGTCATTGCCCTTGCCTATATGCTGTTCAAGGGCAGGAATTGTATTTATTTTTGTGTACCCAGCATCCAGCACGTGTTCCAGCACATGAATGGCACTCAATATTTATTGAATAAAACAACAGCTCCTACTTTTCACTTAAAATATAGATACTTTTTAAAAATGTATTTCTACTTACTTCCAAATTTTGTGGGGAAAATAAACAATTAAAAAATAGAATTTTGAAAGAGAAGGCAAGATAGTCATTTTCCCTCTTTGGATGGAGGGGACACATACATACATAAGGCCAATTCATACTGATGCATGGTAAAAACCAACACAATATTGTGAAGCAATTATCCTCCAATTAAAATTAATCTAAAAAATCAGCTTAAAGTATTGGTAGCAAATATAATGTGGAAGTGACTTTTAAAATTCTTTTATTAAATTCAAATAATAAAAACTTCAAAAGGAAATAAGGTATTTACTTTTCTTGATGAGAAAATAGGTTTTAATGACAAATGTGTTTTTTCCATACAAGGTTAAACAAGTAATTAGATGTGTTAAAAGGACGAGTAGCACCCAGACGCTGAATGGTGGGTAAAATTAGATATGAGAAAGCAGTTTGGTCCTTACGATCCTGCTTCATCAGTATGCGTTTCTCATTTATCTATTACACTGACTCAGTCTAGAATTCTTACCACTCTGCTAGCTGTTCATACATCATGCAAATAGCTCCCTAGGTCTAGGTTGACCTGGTGGAGGAACTGTCAAAGCTTGAGAGTATGTGAGCTGACACAGGGTCAGGGGCAAGGGACTTAACTGAAACTTAGATTTTTCACTGATATGATAAAATTCCACTTTAGGAAAAAAAAATCCAAAATGCATTTTTTGCTATTTGATTACAAACATGAAGTTTCTCTATATTTTTCTGTTTTGTAGCTCACTCTTTCGTATTTGTATTTGCAGCTCAGTACTTGACTTCAGCAAACCCAAGTTCTGTTTGTGTCTTATTTTGTTTCTATTGCTTTCTGCTCTGAGATTTGCTTTTGAAGATTCCTAAGATAGATGTCAAAAGGAAGAAGGAATGAGCAGACATGTCTTTTATTTCAAAAGAGCGTCTAGTGTTTTTATCTTCAGCTAGCTTATGCTAGTCTCTGCCTGACATATTTTTACTGAGTTTCAAAAATAAAATAATAACAATAAAATATCATCTAATAATGTTATTCAAGGGTAGCTAGCAGAGTAGCTGTTTTATACTTTGCGAGAATAAATTTATGACATTAAATAATGCCTGAGCATTTTTACTATTTTTTAAATTGGGAAAAATGTTACCTTTAACAAATATTAACCAGAATTTGGGCAAAGCTAGAGTGTCCTATATTTTATAACAGGATAGTATTTCTTAGTGTCTTACCCAATATCCAGATCCCAACAATATTTACCCACCTACTCACCTGCTAAAAAAGAGTATATCAATATTCATGAGTGATGCAAAATTCTACCAGCAGAAACAGTGATCATCAAAGTCTTACCACAAGTACAAAAAGTATATCTGTGTATTGTAATGATACTTAGAAATTAGGCCTTTGGCTGAACTCAAACCTTCATAATACTTTGCTGAGTTTTCCATAATTTATAGAACCACCCCCTAATCCTTAATTCAAACATGTATACCAATATTTTTCTAATTTTAATGACAATTGTACCACATGGTCTTTAGTATGGCAGCCTGCCTAGAAACTGTTTCAGTAAATTACACACCAAGATGATCTACTCTTTGGATTGTCTCCAGAACAAAGACTATGATGTATAATTAAAACCAACTAACAATTAACTGCCATCAAATATAACACAAGGGACAAGCGTTGTAAATTTAGTTATTTACAATAAGAAGCAACATAAAGGCTTTTTTCAATGAATGATAAAAATAGGTTTATATTCTTGAGGTTATATTTTAAGGTTTATGCAAAATAATAATGAAACAAGAGAAAGCTAACATTTTCCATATTTTACTATGTTGAAATACTTTTGTTAGCATAATAAGGAACTGTCTAAGAACTCAAAAAAATATTCTATTTATTGCATGTTTTGAACTAAAGAATTATTTTAAGAGACATAGTAATATTACTTTGGCATCATTACTAGTTATATAAGTGTGAGGGTGTTGAATGAGCCAAAATTATGTTTTTGTACACTATAATATATTTGCACATTCCAAAAAGAGTTACTTAATTACTGTGATGTAGCTTTTATATTTAACACCCACGTACGAATCAGATCTTGACGATCTGAACGAACAAGTTTCTTCATTATTTATTCTTATATAACCTAGGGGAAAGACATAGGGAAGCAGCTAACTAATTATGACTGTTTTAGAAAGACAGAAGGAAGGAGCAAAAGATTTTTCAAGGCTTTTTATATATGGATGCAGAGGCGGACTTGCTGCAAAGCTAATGAAGCTTCACAGCCCCTCTCTTGCAGGGGTCCTTTCCAAGGTCTTGAACTTAATTTTATATTCTTTATTTTGTATTTCATTTCTATTGCTTACTGTGGTTTGCTCCCCAGCCCGAATTGTATAAACGTGCATACAAAACGGACATACCTGTGTGTAAGTATGAACATCTGAATGTCTTTTCAGTTTTAAATAGCTGGGGACCTCAGGATCAAGAAGGGACTAAATGTAGAGGAAACCGAAGGATTATGAGCCAAACTGCAGAAAAGTTTGCATCATCTTCAGAAGCAAATAAAGAAGAGAAGCAAAGGACAGCATGCAGAAAGGTGAAGAGCAGGGGAAGAAAGGTAGAGGAAAAGAAAGGGATGTAGAAGAAAGAGCCGAAGGTTAAAAAACATATGTAGAAAACCTCTTGAGTCTTAGGGACTGAAAGAGGACACATGAGTCTCATGTGTATTCTTGGTACAGCTTTCCACCCTCTACTTCAGAAATGAATCTGTAATCTCAAATTTTAAAACATCAGCTCTGTAGTATTTGTCTGGATTATTGTTACTTTCATCTTGGATCTAAGCCATACAAATATTGCAGAGACATCAGTCTGACCTCAAAGATCAGTGTAAACTATGGTTTTTCCAGGAATCATATACAGATATAAGAACTGGACCATAAAGAAGGCTGAGCACTGAAGAACTGATGCTTTGAACTGTGGTCCTGGAGAAGACTCTTGAGAATTTCTTGAACAGCAAGGAGGTCAAATCAGTCAATTCTCACTTCAGTTCAGGTCAGTTCACTTCAGTCACTCAGTCGTGTTGGACTCGTTGTGAACCCATGGACTGCAGCATGCCAGCCTTCCCTGTCCATCACCAACTCCCAGAGCCTACTCAAACTCATATCCATCACATCAGTGATGCCATCCAACCACTTTATCCTCTGTTATCCCCTTCTACTCCTGCTCTCAATCTTTCCCAGCACCAGGGTCTTTTCCAGTGAGTCATTTCTTTGCATCAGATGACCAAAGTATTGAGTTTCAGCTTCAACATCAGTCCTTCTAATGAATATTCAGGACTGATTTCCTTTAGGATGGACTGGTTGGATCTCCTTGTCATCAAAGGGACTCTCAAGAGTCTTCTCAAACACCGCAGTTCAAAAGCATCAATTCTTTGACACTCAGTTTTCTTTATAGTCCAACTCTCACATCCATACATGACTACTGGAAAAACCATAGCTTTGACTAGATGGACTTTTGTTGGCAAAGGAATGTCTCTGCTTTTTAATATGCTGTCTAGGTTGGTCACAGCTTTTCTTTCAAGGAGAAAGCATCTTTTAATTTCACTGCAGTCACCATCTGCAGTGATTTGGAGCCTAAGAAAATAAAATCTCTCACTGTTTCCATTGTTACCCCATCTATTTGCCATGAAGTGATGGAACCTGATGCCATGATCTGAGATTTCTGAATGTTGAGCTTTAAGCCAACATTTTCACTCTCCTCTTTCACTTTCATCAAGAGGCTTTTTACTTCTTCTTCACTGTCTGCCATAAGGGTGGTGCCATCTGCATATCTGAGGTTATTGATATTTCTCAAGGCAATCTTGATTCCAAGTTGTGCTTTATCCAGTCCAGCATTTCTCATGATATACTCTGCATATAAGTTAAATAAGCAGGGAGACAATATACAGCCTTGACTTCCTCCTTTCCCGATTTGGAGCCAGTCAGTTCTTCCAGGTCCAGTTCTAACTGTTGCTTCTTGACCTGCATACAGATATCTCAGGAGGCAGGTCAGGTGGTCTGGTATTCCCATCTCTTTAAGAAATTTTCACAGTTTCTTGTGATCCACAGAGTTAAGGCTTTGAGTTAGTCAATAAAGTAGAAGTACATGTTTTTCTGGAACTCTTGTCTTTTCAATGAATCAGTGGATGTTGGCAATTTGATGTCTGGTTCCTCTGCATTTTCTAAATCCAGCTTGAACATTTGGAAGTTCATGGTTCACATACTGTTGAAGCCTGGCTTGGAGAATTTTGAGCATTACTTTGCTAGCATGTGAGATGAGTGCAAGTTTGTGGTAGTTTGAGCATTCTTTGGCATTGCCTTTCTTTGGAATTGGAATGAAAACTGACATTTTCCAGTCCTGTGGCCACTGCTGAGTTTTCCAAATTTGCTGGCATATTGAATGCACCACTTTCACAGCATCATATTTTATGGATTTGAAATAGCTCAACTGGAATTCCATCATCTCCACTAGCTATGTTCATTGTGATGCTTCCTAAGGCCCACTTGACTTTGCATCCCAGTATGTTTGGCTCTAGGTGAGTGATCACACCATTGTGATTATCTGGGTCATGAAGATCTTTTATTGTACAGTTCTTCCGTGTATTCTTGCCACCTCTTCTTAATATCTTCTGCTTCTGTTAGGTCCATATTGTTCTGTCCTTTATTGAGCCCATCTTTGCATTAAATGTTCCCTTGGTCTATAATTTCCTGAAGAGATCTCTAGTCTTTCCCATTCTATTGTTTTCCTCTATTTCTTTGCATTGATAACTGAGGAAGGCTTTCTTATCTCTTTTTGCTATTCTTTGGAACTCTGCATTCAAAGGGTTATATCTTTCCATTTCTCCTTTGCCTTTCACTTCTCTTCTTTTCACAGCTCTTTGTAAGTCCTTCTCAGACAGCCATTTTGCTTTTTTGCATTTCTTTTTCTTGGATGGTCTTGATCACCACCTACTGTACAATGTCACGAACTTTCATCCATAGCTCTTTAGGGACTGTCTATCAGATTTAGTCCCTTGAATCTACTTGTCACTTCCACTGTATAATCATAAGGGATTTCATTTAGGTTATACCTAATTGGGATTCCTTGGTGGCTCAGATGGTAAAGCGTCTGCCCGCAATGCAGGAGACCCAGGTTCAATCCCTGGGTCGGGAAGATCCCCGGGAGAAGAAAATGGCAACGCACCACAGTACTCTTGCCTAGAAAATTCCATGGATGGAGCAGCCTGGTGGGCTACAGTCCATGAGGTCTCAAAGAATCGAACATGACTGAGCGACTTCACTTTCACTTTCACTTCCATACCTAAATGGTGATACCTGAAAGATGAACTCCCTAGGTCGGTAGGTGCCCAATATGCTACTGGAGATCAGTGGAGAAATAACTCCAGAAAGAATGACGAAACACAGCCAAAGCAAAAACAACACCCAGTTCTGGGTGTGACTGGTGAAGGAAGTAAAGTCTGATGCTGTAAAGAGCAAAACTGCATAGGAACCTGGAATGTTAGGTGCATGAATCAAGGCAAATTGGAAGTGGTCAAACAGGAGATGGCAAAAGTGAACAATGACATTTTAGGAATCAGCAAACTAAATTGGACTGGAATGGGTGAATTTAACTCAGATGACCATTATACCTACTACTGTGGGCAAAAATCCCTTAGAAGAAATGGAGTAGCCATCATAGTCAACAAAAGAGTTCAAAATGCAGTACTTGGGTGCAATCTCAAAAACGACAGAATGATCTCTGTTTGTTTGCAAGGCAAACTGTTCAATATCATGGTAATGCAAGTCTATGCCCCGACTAGTAATGCTGAAGAAGTTGAAATTGAACGGTTCTATGAAGGCCTACAAAACCTTCTAGAAATAACACCCCAAAATGATGTGCTTTTCATTATAGGGGACTTGAAAGCAAAAGTAGGAAGTTAAGAAATACCTGGAGTAACAACCAAATTTGGCCTTGGAGTACAGAATGAAGCAGGGCAAAGGCTAATAAAAGTTTTGCCAAGAGAACGCACTGGTCATAGCCAACATCTTCTTCCAACAACACAAGAGAAGACTCTACACTTGGACATCACCAGATGGTCAATACCAAAGTTAGATTGATTATATTCTTTACAGTCAAAGATGGAGAAGCCGTATACAGTCAGCAAAAACAAGACTGGGAGATGACTGTGGCTCATATCATGAACTCCTTATGGCCAAATTCAGACTTAAATTCAAGAAAGTAGGGAAAACCACTAGACCATTCAGGTACGATCTGAATCAAATCCCTTACAATTATACAGTGGAAGTGACAAATAGATAAAAGGGATTAGATAGATAAACAGTGTCCCTGAAGAACTATGGATGAAGGTTTGTGACATTGTAGAGGAGGCAGTGATCAAGACCATCCCCAAGAAAGAGAAATGCAAAAAGGTAAAATGGTTGTCTGAGGAGGTCTTACAAATAGCTGTGAAAAGAAGAGAAGCAAAATGCAAAGGACAAAAGGAAAGATATTACCATCTGAATGTAGAGTTCCAAGAATAGCAAAGAGAGATAAGAAAGCCTTCCTCAGTGATCAATGCAAAGAAACAGAGGAAAACAGTAGACTGGAAAAGCCTAGAGATCACTTCAAGAAAATTAGAGATACCAAGGAAACATTTCATGCAAAATGGGCACAATAAAGGACAGAAATGGTAGGGACCTAGCAGAAGCAGAAGATATTAAGAAGAGGTGGCAAGAATACACAGAAGAATTATACAAAAATATTTCCATGACCCAGATAATCACAATGGTGTGATCACTCACTTTTTAGAGCCAAACATGCTGGAATGCGAAGTCAAGTGGGTCTAGGAAGCATCACTATGAACAAAACTAGTGGAGATGATGGAATTCCAGTTGAGCTATTTCAAATCCATAAAATATGATGCTGTGAAAGTGGTGCATTCAATATGCCAGCAAATTTGGAAAACTCAGCAGTGGCCACAGGACTGGAAAATGTCAGTTTTCATTCCAATTCCAAAGAAAGGCAATGCCAAAGAATGCTCAAACTACCACAAACTTGCACTCATCTCACATGCTAGCAAAGTAATGCTCAAAATTCTCCAAGCCAGGCTTCAACAGTATGTGAACCATGAACTTCCAGATGTTCAAACTCGATTTAGAAAATGCAGAGGAACCAGACATCAAATTGCCAACATCTGGTGGATCATCGCAAAAGCAAAAGAGTTGCAGAAAACATCTACTTCTGTGGAAACTGTGAAAAATTCTTAAAGAGATGGGAATACCAGACCACCTGACCTGCCTCCTGAGATATCTGTATGCAGGTCAAGAAGCAACAGTTAGAACTGGACCTGGAAGAACTGACTGGTTCCAAATCGGGAAAGGAGGAAGTCAAGGCTGTATATTGTCTCCCTGTTTATTTAACTTATATGCAGAGTATATCATGAGAAATGCTGGACTGGATAAAGCACAACTTGGAATCAAGATTGCCTTGAGAAATATCAATAACCTCAGATATGCAGATGGAACCACCCTTATGGCAGAAAGTGAAGAAGAACTAAAGCTCCTCTTGATGAAAGTGAAAGAGGAGAGTGAAAACGTTGGCTTAAAACTCAACATTCAGAAACCTCAGATCATGGCATCAGGTTCCATCACTTCATGGCAAATAGATGGGGTAACAATGGAAATAGTGAGAGAATTTATTTCCTTGGGCTGCAAAATCACTGCAGATTGTGACTGCAGCCATGAAATTAAAAGACGTTTTCTCGTTGGATGAAAAGTTATGACCAATCTTGACAGCATATTAAAAAGCAGAGACATTCCTTTGCCAACAAAAGTCCATCTAGTCAAAGCTATGGTTTTCCCAGTAGCTACCTATGGATGTGAGAGTTGGACTATAAAGAAAGCTGAGTGTCAAAGAATTGATGCTTTTGAACTGTGGTGTTGGGAAACTCTTGAGAGTCCCTTGGACTGCAAGAGATCAAACCAGTTCATCCTAAGGGGAATCAGTCCTGAATATTCACTGGAAGGACTAAAGCTGAAACTCCAATACTTTGGCCACCTGATGTGAAGAAATGACTCAATGGAAAAGACACTGATGCTGGGAAAGATTAAAGGTGGAAGGAGAAGCGGATGACAGAGCATGAGATGGTTGGATGCTATCACCAACTCAGTGGACATGAGTTTGAGTAAACTCCAGGAGTTAGTGATGGACAGGGAAGCCTGGCTTGCTGCAGTCCAAGGGGTCACAAAAAGTTGGACACAACTGAGTGACTGCTCTGAATGGTCTAGTTTTTTCCCCTACTTTCTTCAATTTAACTTTGAATTTGGCAATAAGGAGTTTATGGTCTGAGCCACAGTCAATCCTATCGGAAATCCACCTGAATATTCATTGGAGGTACTGATGCTGAATCCAATACTTTGGCCATCTGATGTGAAGAGCTAACTCATCAGAAAAGACCCTGATGCTGGGAAAGATGGAAGGCAAAAGGAGAAGAGGGCGACAGAGAATAAGATGGTTAGATAACATCAATGACTCAGCGGACATGAATTTGAGCAAACTCTGGGAGAAACTGGAAGACAGAGGAACTAGGCATGCTGCAGATCCTGCTCTCCAGCATGAGGTTACAAAAGAATCAGATATGACTTAGCGACTGAACAACAACAATCATGGATATGCTGTT
This sequence comes from Muntiacus reevesi, assembly GCF_963930625.1. NCBI lineage: Eukaryota > Metazoa > Chordata > Mammalia > Artiodactyla > Cervidae > Muntiacus > Muntiacus reevesi. The sequence goes on along the minus strand of NC_089254.1, from coordinate 80,446,018 downwards.
TAATTTCCACTTCATAAAGTATGAATTGGAGAAAAACCTCAAGATATGCATTGAATATGGCAACCCCCTCTTTTTCTCTTTCTTATCTGAATTTGATTCATTTTAGGATGCGTGCAAAGGAACTACTAAGTGGCTATAGTACAAGAGATTGCATTTGCTGTTGTTTAGTCACTAATTCACATCTAAGTCTTTTGTGACCCTAGGGACTGTAGCCCACCAGGCTCCTCTGTCCATGGGAATTCCCAAGCAAAAATACTGGAGTGGATTGCTGTTTCCTTCTCCAGGGGATCTTCTGAACCCAGGGATTGAACCTGCGTCTCCTGAATTGCAGGTGGATTATTTACCACTCAAACACCTGGGAAGCCCAAGATTACATTTACAAGATTTTAAAATGGATATCAGCCTAGACCCTAAGGCAATCAGTAGCAGATAAGTAAGAGGACGTATCCTGCAAAAAATTCAAAATAGATAAATTAAAACTGAAAATCCAATTTTGCCTTACCTACTTTAAGCACGTAACATGGTTAGGAAAAGTGACAATGAAATGGGATGTTTACAGAGCAGAGTTTTCTGGACAGAGATGGTGCATGTCAAGAGAGAAATAATTTAATGGACCATTTGGAAAACTTTTGTATGTTTCTCTGCAGAGTGAAAATGAAAGTCACTTCCGACTCTTCATGACCCCATGGACTATAGAATCCATGGAATTCTCCAGGCCAGAATACTGGAGTGGGTAGCCTTTCCCTTCTCCAGGGGATCTTCCCAAGCCAGGGATCAAACCCAGGTCTCCTGCATTGCAGGTAGACTCTACCAGCTGAGCTACCAGGAGATTACAAAGAACCAGGGTCCAACTTCCAGCCAGGAGAACGAACAGGAAAGAAGCTTGCTCCCTGCTTTGGTGCTAGACTGAAGGAGAATGGTTGGTGTGTTCAAGTTACCTTGAGTTCCTATGGTTTGTTCAAGAAATGGAAGATAGAGTCCTGTTTTGACAGGACCACCCTAGCCAACCAAAGTTGGAAGTGGTTTGGTGAAGTCTTATTTGCTGCTGAAGCAGGAAGCAGCCAGCTAGAATAGAGAAACCTTCACCCAGACTGAGGGAACTTCAGATGGCAGACTGCAGGTTAAGTGGCCCATGAGGGAGCCTGAACACCTGTGAGGCTCAGGGGAGGGGCAGTCACATTAGCGGGTGCTCTACCTTTCCTGTCTGCCTGCCTCTCTCCATCCTTCTGTGACTCTGCGGAGGTCAGAAATTTTAGTTGACAATATGGTGGAAAAAAGAGTGAAAGATTGGGAGAGGGGAAGGAAGTAGGAAAGGCAATCTCTTATATTCTCCAGTCCAATAGGTAGGTAGGTTTAGTAGCTCAGTTGTGTCCAACTCTTGAGACCCCATGGGCTGTAACCCGCCAGGCTCCTCTGCCCATGGCATTTCCCAGGCAAGAATACTGGAGTGGGTTGTCATTGCCTTCTCAGATCCAGTAGTCAACCATCATCAGGCCTCAGCTTTGGGGGATGAAACAACTTACCCTTAAATCAGTGTTGGAACTGTCACATGGAACTGACTGTTGTTACATGGGACTGAGTTTGCTACTAACCAAGATAGTAGTTAGGGGCATCTTACATTTCAGCCACTGGCTAGAGACTTCCCCACACTGAGTGAATTTTAAAAGTATAGTAGGTACAGAAATAAAGATGCTTTTTAATTATAACACATTCATCCAGCTCATTCAAAGCCCTGCTTAAAAACATTTTATAATTTTTACAGATTGTTTTTCTGTGACTATCCTTTGTTTAATTGATTCAATGAAATATTTTTAATGTATATGTTCTGAAAAACTTTGTCAAGACACTTTTCTTCTAGTCACCTGAATATTTAATGGAAAATTAAATGTTAAAAATGAAGATATTTAAAAATCTGAATCACCTAGGGAAATACAAAAAGCGACAGAAGGATACACATGATCTCATATACTAGAGTTTGGATTCCCTAAACAAAGTAGAATTGTCAGCATAGACTGAATTTCTTAGGTGTGTGTGTCTGTCTCTGTCCGCAATTCCCAGCCTGGAAATGTATCAGAGAGCATGCTGAGTTTAGAAGCTAAATAATTCAAGTAGATTTTTACTTTAAATAAATTCTTCATCTATACATGAAGAAATAATTCTGTTGTTTTTTTTTTGCAAAATCATATTTGCTTTTACAAAGATGATGCTCTGAAAGGGCAGAGGGCATTTATTTACATGCCACTTGCTTCTACTACACTGGCAAATACTCTGTAGACGGCATGGAAGAAATATGATAATTAAGTGCATTGCTTAAGAACCTGAATCACAACTCATTCCTTCTCTGTATGCACTTATTTGCTCCCACAATGTACAAAACCTTAAGGGACCTGTCATATAAATATTTCTAAAGATCAGTCAACACCTGCAGCATTGCCATCCATCATTGCTGAGCAAGTTCAGTTTTACACAGTAATCACATAAATCGACTTACAAGAGATTATAATTCTTTAAGACACACCTCTTGGCCCTTGGCAAGGTCATTACTGTGCGGTGGGTCTGTTCCCCTAGATGACATATGTCAAAGCATAAAGATGAGTGCAACTAAGAAATAAAGAACATGGAGAAACAGATTCTGGAGTAACTAATCTTACTTGAAAAATATACTGAAAACATGACTTTAGGTTTTAAGCTAAAATTTGATGAGTTCTTACCAAACAAAGTGAGTTTAGCATTACATTTTCGATGCAAAAAGAACAAATTCTAGGCAGAAGTCATATACAAATTTAACCATTATTTCTGGTGCAAGAGAACGAAAAGAGAAACAAGTCATATTATTTACATGCTTTGGCATTAAAGGAGGAATGTTCTTAGTAATAATGTTGTGCAGTTACTAAGTCGTGTCTGACTCTTTTGCAACCCCATGGACTGTAGCCCACCAGGCTCCTCTGTTCATGGGATTTCCCAGGCAAGAATATTGGAGTCAGTTGCCATTTCCTTCTCCAGGGTATCTTCCTTAACCAGGGATCGAACTCATGTCTCATGTTTTGCAGGCAGATACTTTACCACTGAGCCACCAGGAAAGCCCTCTTAGTAATAATATAAAATGAATATTCATCATAACTCATAGATGCATATGTTTTAAAAAAAAGTAAACTTTATCTATGAAATGAGGCAAAATCTTAAATTATGTAATGATGAAATTTTGTTCTTCTTTGGAAAGCTACAGAACCTTGAGTTTTGGTTTTATTTTGCTATTGTTATTGTTGCTTGTTAGACTCTTTGGTTTATTCAGTTTTGTTTATTTTTTTATTGAATCACCCTAGGATGTTTAAAGGTTTTTTAACCTCCAATCTAGAACAATGTTTCTTTGGAAGCCTTTCAAAGAAGTACAAGCACTGAGAACTTCTAACACTTGGGTATTGTTATATTCTTCATGGAATTTTCAAGCATGTTTCAATATTCTTGCCTGGAAAATTAAATGGACAGAAGCGCCTCGTGGGCTACAGTCCACAGAGTCACAAACAACTGAGTGAGTCAGCAAGAGTAGCATCCTAGAATGAGGACTTAGCATCAAGTCAGAGATTTCAGAAAACATACTGTACTTTATTCCTTGATGGGAGAGGGAAATAACAAGTAATACAGCTTGTTTAATAACTGATAATCCAGTATAATATCAGTTTTATAGCTGATAATACAGCTATGGAAAAGCAAAGTATTTAAGTATAAGAACACTGACTTGTTTAAGATGTTGGTGGAGATGATGGGTTAAATAGAGGCTGTCCCTAGCAGGGCCCTTCCTTGGTAGCATTTGGTGAACTATAAAATAATCATAATTTCCCATCTCTGGACTTTGTTGTGCATGCATGCCCAGTTGCTTCAGTTGTGTCCAGCTTTTTGCAATCCCATGGACTGTAGCTCGTCAGGCTCCTCTGTTGATGGGATTATTCCCAGCAAGAATACTGGAGTGGGTTGCCATTTCCTCCTCCAGGGGATCTTCCCAACCCAGGGATTGAACCTGCGTCTCTTGCGTCTCCTGCATTGGCAGGCGGATTCTTTACCACTAGTACCACCTTTGTAACTCACATCAAAAAATTCTGGAAATGCAGGTTAGAGACCTTCTCTGATCTCTGAGAACAGTATCTAGTAAAACACTGGTAACGAAATAGAAGGAATCAACTCCCTGGAACTAAAAAAGTCCATGCAGAAAACATCATGTAATGAAAATGACAGTATAATCCAGTATCTATGTAAGTGTTGCTATATTTTACATCCACAACTATTACATTGTTTGAGCATTAAACATGTGCCAGGTATCCCGTGCTATCTGGGTATAAGTGGTGGTACCAGAATTAATCAGATAGGGATCTAGTGCTCAAAAATGAGTCATTTAATAGAAAGGATAAGATTAAGTCAGGATTCTATACCATAAAAGTGTGTGCTGTATGACAGACCAGACAAGTACTTGTGGAGGGTAAAAGAGGTTGGCATGGCTTTTAGGTGGAAACAACATACATGATTTTCATGATAGCATGTAAACTGGATCCTAAAAGTATGATTTGCTCTCAGAAAGATGTGTGATAAGGAGGGGACATTGGCAGAGAGGAGTGGAGCAAATTGAAGGACATTCTAGATAAAGAGAACAGAATGATTAAAAGTGCCACACTATTTATAAGAAATTCTGTGATGAAAATTATTACTTGAAACTGGCTTTAGTTCTTAAAATTAAGACTACACTTTTTAGCATATAAAATCAGAAATAAAATATCTTTTTGCTACTGATGATAAAAATAAGGATATGGTTTTCTCCTTTATTTTGGAACTTTAAATATAAAATAAAAATAAAAGGATAATATAGATTATTTATGATTTGTTTTTAATTGAGTTACAATGTACTTATAATGAAATACATGAATATATTTTGAACATTCATTAATTTCCATAACTCTGTTGGAAATGGCTTTGTAAAATTTCCCTTATCAGAGAATCCATTTAAATACAGCTCAGCATATAATGAGGTTTTCTTCCCTTTGCTTCAGCTGAATATTTAGCAGTATAGAAACTTGACAGGTTAGGCAATTAGAGTATAATTTATGATACATGGCTCATGTGAATGAACCGCTTCCTACCTATAATTTTGAATTCAAGTCAAATCACAGATTTCTTGTGCTAGTTCCAAAGAAAAATTTTTCTAGGAAATGAATAGTATAATATATTAATACTTTTACTCATATCTTCAAGTGACCATGCTAGGAAACAGTATTGAGTGCAATCCACTTGACCTCTTTACAAGCAATTAACAAAAGCACACAAAAAATTTACACATTGAGCAGCCTACGTCTTTCGGACAAAATCTATTTCCTGTGGGTAGACATTAACATGCTTGAGTTTCCAGGGTGCCTTTTAACATATTGTTCTTGTTTGGTTTATTAAATGTTCTTTTAATAGCCCCTGGGAGCTACTGAGCTTTATAAGAGGCCTACCTCTCTGAGACTTACAAAATGTTGGTCAATGGAGATCTCCTCAAAGAGATTATTAAATAAGAAGCTTCATGGCAAATTGCAAAATTTATGAAGACCTTGTTACTTCTACTCGTTTCATTCATTCATTTCTCTAAAACCTTCTTTTTACTGGGTACTGTTTCGTGGCAGTGGTGTGAGGGGTCTTCTGACATCTATATCACTTCTCCCACCGAAGTCAAACCCGTGAGTTTTACCTGAGTACATATTTGAAGTAGAACTACTTTCTCCAGGTCTTCTGCATTAAGTTTGACTATGCAATGAATTCAGGTCAATAAAATGCAGTTGTGAAAAATGTCCTGTGCTTCTGGGACCTTCACTTAAAACACAGCAGTGCTACAACCTTGGCCACCCTTCCCACTGTCCACGGACACAGGGTAATGGATGCAGCTACACCTGCCGTCTTGGAATGTGAGAAGGATGGTTACACCTGGGATGAACAGAAGGTGCCTGGATCCCTGAGGACTTTGTGGAGCAGAGTCATATTTATCTCCTGACATAAGGGAAATAAAAATCTCAGTCTCTTAAAAACCTATTAACACAACCTGGTGGCTCAGTGGTAAAGACTTTGCCTGCAGTACAGGAGACATGGGTTTGGTCCCTGGGTCAGGAAGATCCTCTGGAGAAGGAAATGGCAACCCACTCTGGTGTACTTGCCTGGGAAATCCTGTGGACAGAGGAGTGTTGCAGCTTACAGTCCATGGGGTCGCAAAAGAGTCAGACATGTCAGTGAGTAGAGAACAGCAACTTAAATAAACACATGAACTTAATCTTATGGAAAACAAGTTGTTAGCTCTTATCTTTTAAACTTTCTGAAAGTTCACTTCTTTCAGAAAATGTGCTAAGATTGAGCAGTATGTTGCCTTTGTGAATAATTTCATTTTCCAATTTGGCCATATTGACTCTTCAAAGGGACCCTAAGGGCAAGATAATCTCTTAAAATATACATCACATGAAAGAAACTGTGGGTGCTTGCTAGCAATTAATGATAATGCAATTAAAGAGATCTTGATAGAACTGGATGCTCTTCTGTTGCTTATTATTTTTATCTCTAAAAGTTAGCGGCATCCTTTATTTTTACTTCACATTTCAGTCTGGTTAACAAAGAGAATAATTAATCAGTATTTTTACATGCTACTCATAACAATTGACAGAGAAAGGATATCATTATAGTCTCGGATATATGACAGTTCTTGTAAATTATCTTTATCTTAAAAAGAACCAGGGCAAATTCAAATGCCATCATCAACATCATTACGCTACCTTAATAGTTTTTCATGAAGTTGGGTAATGCATTCTCTTCCAGTTAACAAGTGATTGCATTAGGTACTACACCCAGAATTCCACTGTTAGGGCTTCCCTTGTGGCTCAGACGGTAAAGAATCTGCCTGTAATGCAAGAGACCCTGGTTCAGTCCCTGGGTCGGGAAGTTCCCCTGGAGAAGAGAATGGCAATCCACTTCAGTATTCCTGCCTGGAGAATTCCATGCACAAGGACCTGGAAGACTACAGTCCATGAGGTCACAAAGAGTTGGACACGCCTAAGAGGTTAACACTTTCACTTTTTTCCCCACCACTGTTAGAGAGGTTAACATCTTATAGGTAAGATAAGACAAAAACAATGAAAACAGAAACCAGAAATGAAATCTGCTACCAAGTACAACAGAGATTTGGAGACGAGAAAAGTCAAAGCCAGTGGGCAGGGATTAGGAAAAGCTTCAAGAAGCAGGGGGCAGCAACACATTGCAGAGCAGCAATTCAGTTTAGAATATGTGGTCTTCTTATCTGATACCACTGTAGCCTCAACTGGGACCAACGGTGGCAATATCAATTAAGTCTGAGATGAGAGATCCGAGTCCTCAAACATCTATCTACGAAGGAAACATCTCAGGGAGACTGAGGTGCTTTATAGAATGGCTATTGCCCAAGGAGCTCTCTAACCAGACGAGATCCCTTTTCCTCATCTGATTAAATTATTGCTTCTAAAAGCCATGGGTTTTGCCTTCTTGATTCCCACAACCTTTGGAAATGATTCCTCTTATTTGAAATTAGTTCTGAAGCCACCTGTATATACTGAACTTTTAGTAATTTGATTTTGGCCTCTCTTGTGTGAATTTATCCCCTTCCAGAATTTCTTTGTCTCTGTCACAGTTCTCCCGCCTATCCCTGGTACATAGCCTGTTAACAATAAGATAGAACATTTTACTTCCTCAAAGCCTAAGAAACTCTTGTTCTTTTTGTTGCCTGAAAGAAAGAGTTACTGATTTGAGACTTTGCTTTTCCCTCAACTGAGGTAGACATCCCTCCTAAGGTGGGTGAAGCAAGGACGTCAGAGCCCATGCTGTAGGCTCTGATGGCGATGCTTAATGGCAATTAAGCAGACACAGAGTATTTTGGACTGTTGTCTTCACTTTTCCTTCTAGTAATTCACCTATCAATCTTGACCTCAGCCAGAAGTGAAGTAGGTTTATGAGTGACTTTAAGTCTATAAAATACAAGGAAAAGAGAATCTCAACCAAAAATCTACCCATGACAAATCTAAAATTGTAACTATCTACATTTGCTTTTCCTTCCTGGGAACAGGGAAAAGTTAATGGCATTAAAATGCATTAGGGTGATCAGCCATTATGCTAATGAACAATCTGCCTAGTTCTGGGTCAGTAACATTATAGCCCCAACTTTCCTGATTGAAAGGGACACAGTGACCTGGGCAAATTGGTTTGACAGGCTTGTTTCTTATCTCACCAAAATAAAGCAGGTCTCATTAAAGAGTTGGGTCATATTGAATTGGTTAAAAAACAGCTGTCATTCTGTCCTGTCTTAAAATATCCAAGAGTGCGTCGCCAATATTTTTGTTTTTGAAATGGATGTTTGATTTCATTAATTTTCAAAACACAGTGTGTTTAAAAACAACCCACATTTTCCCACTGTTTGTAGAATAGGTTTGAATGTCTGCTTTTATAAAATGTAAGTATGCAGGGTTTCCAGGTTAATATATTAGGGAGAAGAAAAAATGAAACAAATGTATTTTAAAGATTTGATTATATTTCCAAAGCATCTACTTATTATTACTAAGGCACATGATTTCAGGGGAGTAGAGAAAAGCTGAATTTAAATAACTACTTGTGGCAACACAGCACCAATTATACACTCCATGGCTATTTATGTCCTCTAGTGATCAACTAGCAGTGGGAAGTCAAATCGACAACACACTGGTACAATCACAATTATGGGTCAAACTCCAACAAGCCTGTATAAATGGTTCCATTAGGTCCCACTTGAAATACTGATTTACATATATTTTGACTATTTTCAGACATGTTATCCACTTTAACATGCAGTGATATAATCATTTCCTTTAAGAACGCATTAGTCTAAAGCACTGAAAAATAAAATAGCATGCCAGGCACACAAATTTCTGCAGAATTTCAATTGCATTAGAATACATCCCCAACCATATTTTAGAAGATTAAAATATCATTTGGCTTCCACAGCAGGGCTATTTAGTGGGGAATTTGGATATTTTTAGAATTGTCTAAATCGGCATTTCCTTGGAGCATTAATGTACTTTTAAGGTAAACAAAAACCGTTCATAAGCCATGAGATGTTTCTTATAAAGAGCTGTGTCTTATCTGATTTTTATTTTTTTATAATAGCATATGACCTAAATATAGCTTTTCTAGGTGATTTCTCTCTCCTCTACAATGGCAACTCTTCTGCCATGCTTTCTAAATATTGCTCTTTGAGAGACACATTTTCATGTGACATATATTGTTCAGTTGCTAAGTCATGTCGGACTCTTTGTGACCCTATGGATTGCAGCACACCAGGCTCCTCTGTTCTCCACTATCTCCCAGAGTTTTCTCAAATTCATGTCCATTGAGTCGGTGATGTTATTTAACCATCTCGTCCTCTGTTGTCCCCTTCTCCTTTTGCCTTCAACCCCAGAAGGTGACATAAATACCTTATTTAAATTCTCCCCTTTAAACATGTTGTCATAACACATAGGAAAAAAAACAGCATATGTACTGCATACTACAGGACATTATAATGATAAGGTACACCTGAAAACTCATCAATTAACTTAACATCTCGACATTACTGCTTTATTGACACTCCTTGACTCTTCTAAGTGGCATCTTCCATCTTTCCCACCAAAAGAAAGAGCTATGGTAAGCTTTATCTTATGACTTTAGTGCTTTAAGATGTAGTTTTTACCCCACATATGTGTTTCCCTAAACAGTATATTGTTCGCTGATTTTTAAACTTTCAAAAAATTATACTGTTCCATACATACATATTCTATTTTTAATAGTATTGAGAATCTTTTTATAGGTTTATGGTGTTTCTGTGTTTGTTCTTCTGTGAAAAGAAAATGGCTGTTTATGTCTTTTGTCAATTTTTCTATATGCTTCTTTCTCTTGTATTGCATTAATTCTTTATGAAATCACATATTGTTTCTTTAGATGTCTGTCTCTGCCTATTACACTTTAAATTCCTTGAAAAGAAGGATTACTCCTTCTTTATTGTTAAATCCCCAATGATCATCATTGTGGTTCAAATATATATTTCTTTTGCAGGGAACATGTTTCTTTTGCTAAAATTTCTTCTTAAATCATTAAGAAAAATACTAATCATTCTATAGAATGCTTATAGCATGATGGGATAGGAAAGCTGTGGGAAGGAAACAGGCTTCCTTCTAAGTATATTTATATACACATGTGTATATGCATATATATGTGTGTATTTATAACAATGTTTTATTATTTTAGAGAGATTATTATGTAGAGAGATGCTATCAAATTTTGATGTGGCTTATCTATAACATACCTCAAGAAATTCACCTACCTTAAGACTTTCTTTCTAAATCACACATTATGTTATAATTTAGTTACTATATATAATATATAATTTTCTATCTGCATGTATATCTTACTTTTTAGTATAGTCTCATAAGTGGAGTGGGGAACTGAAATGTTCCAAGGTCTAGAGAAATGAATTTCTTCTTATTTGATTGACGGCCATGAAATAATGTGGTCAAGAAAATACCGATGTCTGGAAGCAACTTCTGTAAGGCATAATGAAGACAGTTTCCTGCTTGACAACATGAAATTGCAACAGCTATTTTGCACAGAACCATAGATTTAAAAAATTGATTAGATGTGATTTAAAAGGCCAAAGATATAAAATAAAATTTCTACTGTTACATAAAATTTCTCAGCATTATAGATATTTTATTAAAATATAAGGTGAAAGTCACTCAGTTGTGTCCGACTCTTTGTGACCCCATAGGCTATACAGTCCATTGAATTCTCCAGGCCAGAATACTGGAGGGGGTAGTCTTTCCCTTCTCCAGGGGATCTTCCCAACTCAGGTTCGAATCCAGGACTCCCACATTGCAGGCAGATTCTTTATCAATTGAGCCACAAGGGAAGCCTGAGATTACTGGAGTGTGTAGCCTATCCCTTCTCCAGCGGATCTTCCCAACCTAGGAATCGAACCAGAGTCTTCTTCATTGCTGGTGGATTCTTTACTAACGGAGCTATCAGGGAAGACTTATTAAAACATAGCAAACTGTGATTTTGCTGGTTGTAATTATTTATATTAATTACATAATTGAACTAATCACATAAATAGTTTTCAAACATTTCCTAACTGCTTCTAAATTTTTAAATATATGCAATGAGAACTAAAACTAAAATTAAAAATGAAGAGATGACAGAATTCTGATAATTCATTTTTTTAATCAGTTAAAGGGTTTATAGGACTTAAATAAATACACAGATATTTTGCTAAGATTTGATATAACCCCTAGGCCTTTAACACTTAAAGATAATCATTATTTACTGTGAATATGCACAAAACTTGATCTGTTATGTACCAAGAATCTAGATTATTATTCCCACATGCATTAGATAAGACTTTTTATTATAGTTTCATGAAACATAAAAGGAAATTACCTTCAATTGTGAATTATATGCTACCAACCACAATATTCTATCTCTTCAAAAGAAAGAAAAACCTTTCTATAATACTAGAAAACCTTTCTTTATGTTTCTAGAATGTCTGTAATCATATGTCTGTCCTATTGCAGTAGGAATGACACATTACTGCCTTTCCATTGTGGGCACCCAAATGCTACTTATCCTATAATAAACTGAAACATTTCCATTCTAGGGAACATAGCCCTACCCAATAACAAAGCTTCCCATGGTATCACCAACTCACTGAGCTCAACACTTGACATGTGATATGTATTTCTTAAACATGATTCACAATCTTTTCTGATGAACATGGCATCAGTCCTTCCAATAATATTTAGGGTTGATTTCCTTTAGGACTGACTGGTTTGATCTCCTTGCAGTCCAAGGGACTCTCAAATGGTTAGATAGCATCATTGACTCAATGGACATGAATTTGAGCAAATTCCAGGTGATAGTGGAGGACAGAGGAGCCTGGTGGGCTGCAGTTGCAGTCCATGGGGTCACAAAGAGTTGGACACTATTTAGCGAAAGAGCAACAACTTAGCATTCACTATGTCCCTCATTCTGGTTTGTACATGTGGCCTATGTACTTTGCCCAATCATTCTCAAAACCTCAGTATAACTTCAGCAACAAGATGACAGATTTACTTGCTTTAGCAATTTTATGCCAGATGGTGATGACTAATGCTGAATATGGAGAGAAATATTATTTCCTGAGCTATCCATATTTGTTTTTTGTAAATAATTCTTTCATCCAATCACTGCAAATCCCTTTGTGGCTATTAAGCACTTTTGCAATCTTCCAGGGGTGCTTAATGTAGAATAAAGCCACAGAGGCATGGCATAAAATCACTCAACACCTTAGACTTGATATGATCTGGTGCGGCTACTTAACTTGTGGTCTGCATTTTGAGCATCTTCACTGTTTACGTGCCATACACACCTTTGGAATTTTTATAAAACACATGGGTTCCTTTTCTGAATAGAGTTCTAAAATGCACAAAATAAATATATAGGATTAAAACAAAAACATTAATACCAAAGTTCAGTTATAAGTGTATTAGAAACTAAAATCATGATATGCTTTGTTATCAACAAATTAGCTAAGATAATATCTTAGGATTGGGTTCTAATGAGTACCTAGATCACAAAGTAGAAATGGGTTTAAATGCTATATGAGTGCAACTATCATAATGCAACATAATATGATAACATAGCAGGATAGCAACACTACCGTGTAGACTGTTTAAATTTACATTTGACAGAAGTGCAAAATATCAATGAGATTTGGGGGAAAATGAAATTGTAAGTTTGTTTACAGCCAAGTTTCCAGACACTAGAGTATTACTGAAATCTCTGATTCCTGGGAGTTATATGCTCTACGCCCGATCGTTCTCTGCCCGGGGAAGCTGTGGAGACAGAGCATTCTGGTAGCTTTCCTAGGGTTCAGGCTTCCAGGTGCCTTGAAAAAGCCTAGGTTTTAAGTGTAATTTAATAAAGGTGCTTCTTTGTTTATAGGATGACAGGATGACCTGCCGGGCTGCTCATGTTTTTGCTCATCTGGCTGGTCCATCAACAACAGTGAATGTTAAACGGAGTTGCCATTGACAATGCTTTCAGATATATTCTGACAAAATTATCACTGCTTTTGTTCAGCCGCCCAGTTGTGTCTGACTCTTTATGACCCCACGCACTGCAGCACACCAGGCCTCCCTGTCCCTCACCATCTCACGGAGTTCATGTTCACATTCACGTGCCCAAGTTTGCATTCATTGCATTGGTGGTACCGTCCAGCCATCTCATCCTCTAATGCCCTCTTCTCCTTCTGCCCTCAATCTTTCCCAGCATCAGGGACTTTTCCAATGAGTCATCTGTTCGTATCAGATGATCAAAATACTGGAGCTTCAGCTTCAGTATCAGTCCTTCCAGTGAATATTCAGGGTTGATCTCCCATGAGATTGACCGGTTTGATCTCCCTCTGTTGAAGGTACTTTCAGGAGTCTTCTCCAGTACCACAGTTTGAAGGCACCAATTCTTCTGCCTTCTTTACGGTCCAGCTCTCACAACCGTACATGACCAATGGTAACACCATAGCTTTGACTATAGGGATCTTTGTTGGCAGAGTAATGTCTCTGCTTTTCAATATACTGTCTAGGTTTGTCATCGCTTTCCTGCTAAGTAGTAACCATCTGATATTATGGCTGCAGTCACCTTCAAGGATCACTACCTTGTCATGGTGAAGGGGTTTGCACAACTCAATGAAGCTATGGGCCATAATGAGCAGGGCCACCCAAGATGGATGGGTCATAGCACAGAGTTCTGACAAAACGTGATCCGCTGGAAAAGGGAATGGCAAACCATCCCAGTATACTTGCCGTGAGAACCTCATGAACTGTATAAAAGGCCAAAAGTATCAAAGAGCACACATATAGTTAGGTAATTTTTACTAATTCCTTAAAGTTACAGGATCCATAATGTTTACTGCTTTAAATCTCCTATGTCCCTTTAGCATGGGACAAGAAGCCTACTGCTTTCTTTAACTACATAAAGTACCATCATTTTTCATATTAACACTGATTCTAATAACTGATTAAGTGAATAAAAGTAAACAAAATGAAAGCACTTTCATCTCTATTGAAATCGCTGTTAATGCAACATGAAAAAATAACTGTATGGAATATACTTCTGTCAGCAAGTCAGATGATCCATCAGGGATAGAAGGAGTAGGTCTTTGTAGTGGATGTGGAATTTCTCTGAAAGTTACTTATTTACAGCATGTGATGACTTTGTGTTAATTGTATAAATGTCTATCTTTCAAAAGAAAAACAAGAAATAAATCCACTAATAAAATAATAGATTATTCTGTTTAGGTTATTAATCTTTAATTTGTATACTACTGTATACATCTGACATACAAATATTCACATATGAACATATATAATTTATATCCATATCTGAGTCATTCATATATTAATTAAAGAGACTAACATAATAATTATGGGCTTCACTGGTGGCTCAGATGGTAAAGAGTACGCCTGCCATGCAGCAGACCTGGGGGTAGGGAAGATCCCCTGGAGGAGGGAATGGCAATTCACTCCAGTATTCTTGCCTAGAGAATCCCCATGGACAGAGAAGCCTGGTGGGCTGTGGTCCATGGGGTCACACAGAGTCAGACACAACTGAGCAACTAACACACACACACAACTTATATAACAAAAATAAAATAATCTAAAGATATATAGATAATTTTTATTATATATGAATTTTCTATTTATGCTGTTTCACATATGATTTATTAGATATAAAACTATTATAGATGGGAATACAGGATTATTTTGGCTTATGTTTAATATACAGAATATTAATATATATGCAGAAAGGCTAAATTTATTTCTAGCAGAGTGGTAATTTTAATCAGGATACTTGTTAACATTTAGCTGTAGTTGTTGATTTATCCTAATGATCTAACATTCTATACTTTCAAATGGTTGGGGAAAATTGGACAGATTATTTACAGTCACTTACTGAATATGTACTTATTTTTGAAAAAGTCTGGAAAATATACTTTGGCTTTAATTAGTATGTTAGATATCTAAAATAAGTCACAAGTAATTAATTTGACTTTCCAATTAATATTACTCTATTTAAAGGACAATGCTTTTAAGTTCATTTTTTTGCAAATATAGAATAATGGACTGAAAAGATAATTCATGAAAGGAATACAGAATTAGTAAATAAACATGAAATAACTGAAGTAAAAAGCATGAAGGTAACATTTGTTTTTCCAAATAAAGGAACTAACTTTATTTTATATTAACACATATTATTTTAATATTTAAATAACATAATCATCTACAAATAATATTTTTAAACTATTAATACATAGTTACATAAAATATTCAAATAAAATATTCACAAATATTTTAAACAATATACTTCTAGTCCTTCAATGACTATAGAGCCATTGGTAGTACTATCTTGGGCCCCTATTTAACTGTGCATTCTTTGTCTACTTAATGGATAACAAATTCTGATTCTGTTTTTGTATTTGATATGTAAAATCTTTAGACCTTTTCCATATTATTTGGAAAAAGGTCTTAACTGAGGTGAAGTCTAGGCAGTTGAGGTGAGATACGGTTTCAGTATTTCATTACCTTGCCTTTTCAAGACTATCAAGTTTAGTGATGGTGATACTGTCCAGAGAGTTTCTACATGAACCCATAGATGGAGAGAGCTTAGGGAGACCCTGCATGACCCATGCAATCGAACATATTGTTTAGATTTGGTGGAATTTAGTGACACTGGAGATAGATAAAGACATTCAATTTTCTTCCCTCTCTCTTGTTCTTATTCTAGCTCACGTCTTCCAGTTCCTTAATTTTTTCTGATACTCTACTTTTCAAAAAGTTGTTCATTTTTCTCCCATTTGGACTTTGGCACTTGGTTGACACAAAAGAGTGATTTAGCTCAGTTTCTGATATTAAGAGCTAAATTGTTTCTTGCTCTAATATTAAGGGTATCTTTCTTTTTTCTCCTTTACTTAAAGAACATTCCTTATTTCTAGTAAGAGCTGAAGGCCTCTTTGGCAAGAAAGTCAAACCTGTTGAAATGTAATTTATAGAATGGATGCCAGGCATTGGTGGGAGTGAGGCTGATCACCAGAGTGTTCCTGCACTGTGCTTTTCACATTGGCTTCCAGTAGCTTAGTGTATTGATTTTACAATTTATGGCTTTCAAAGCCGTTTGCAGCACTGATTCTTCATATAGTTCCAATTTGCTTATGTCAGTCAAGAGCACTGAAATTGTTCCGTGGTAGCGTGTTTCCTTTGTAGCTCTGATTTTTTAATAGTTTAATTCATTTAAATTGGGATTGAAAGTTAACATTGATTTTACTTTTTAATGTCTAGCATTCCTCAAGTTCCAGCCCCATATATTTAAAGCTTATTATATATGTATGTGTGTGTGTGTGTGTGTGTGTGTTTAAAAGGACAGCATTGGTAGTAGCATTTTACAGTTTCCCTTAGAATTGTTTCAATTACTGTAACTGATTCACATAATTTGTGAGTTAGCCAAACTAGAAAAAAGAAGTGGACCAGTCACAGAAAGAAGCCTGCTATTTCTCACCACTCAGCATGGACATTTTAACTCATTCTCTCTGTGTTCATTTCAAAGCTCTACCTCCATCTGGAGACCATGAATCTACCTAATGGTATTCTGATTCCACTTTGTGGCATGGAAACCTCTGTATCCTGGTACCCTTGTTGGCTGGCTAACTCCTCCCCAGTTTAACTTGTAATCAATCAGTCTTACCTTTCCTTTCCACCTTCAGAAGAATTTGATACCTGCAATTCTTGAGTGTTTTTTCTAGAGTTCTGCAACATTAATCACCTTCTACCCTCTTGGCTTCCTTCTGAAGCCTTAGGTTTCATGTATTATGGTCTTGTGAGTTAACTACCATTTTTCTCTTCTACTCTTGAATTTCCAAAATCTCTATGATATTTCTCATTCATCATTGTTCTTCACATTCTCTTTGACTTCTCTAGTTTCATGCCTTTTTATTTTATATTATTAAAACCATGGTAGGCCTCCTCGATGGGGGGAAAGTGAAACACAAATCTTCCATTAATAACAAACATATCTAAGTGTTAATTTCCAAAAAAAGCTTTTCACCAGAAATACATTTCAAAGGTTGTGATGATAACATTCAAACATATTAGGTATAGTTTTCATTTTCATTATCATATAGCTTATAATTATTCAGGTTTTCACAAATTATTATGCTAATATAAATATACATCAAAATACATTAACTCATGAGTGAATGAATTCTAATCATTCAGATCTGTTCATTTCATTCATTTATGAATTTAAATTATTTATTGAACACATCATGTATGTTAGGGGCTGTAAATAAGCAGTGAGGACTTCCCAGGTGGTACAGTGGTCAAGAATCCACCTGCAGTGTGGGAGATGTGTATTCGATTCCTGGGTCAGGAAGATCCCCCGAAGAAGGAAATGGCAACCCACTCCAGGATTCTTGACTGGAAAATTCCATGGACAGAAGAGCCTGGTGGGCTAGAGTCCATGGGGTCACAAAAAATTGGACACGACTGAATGACTGAGCACTCATACACACAAGAAGCAGCGGACAACACAAAGAAGGCCCCTCCTCTTGTGTAGCTTATTTTCTAGAGAAGGGAGATGGAAAATACAAAAATAAAGAAACAGTGTGTAGTCATACCAAATGCTAGGAAGAACACTGTGAGGGATCTTTAAGTGACTATTTTACAAAAAATGGAAGTACCAAAGACAGTATCTTTGATGAGATGGCAATTGTTATCAATTTTATTTTCTATATTTTCTACTTGATTAAAAAAAACTGTCTACTGTCTTCTGCACATAGAGTACATCTTTTGTCCATAGGAAATCCAGTCAAGGCAAGTCTGCTGTGAAACACCTTAAGGCCACTCTTCTGTCTGAGCAAATGGAGCACTACTGTCCTCCTCTTTTGCGCTTTATGAAAAGCTATGGTCACATGTCACTATCCAGATTCCTATTCAGGAGCCAAATTTCCATTTCTACACTTTGATATTCCATGTTGCCATGGAGTCAACTCCTTGGCATTATTAGAAGGGACAACAGAGATTTTGTTACTCTAGGATAATTACCCCTGGGCATTTTAGGATTTGAGATTTAGATGAAAGTTTTATAAGGTGGAGAAATAACATCCAGAATACAACCTTAGTAATTTCATTATTAATATAATACTAAACAGACCAGTTATTATAACAAGTGTTAATGGGTGCAAGTATTACATGAAACGAAAGATTATTTTCTATTTCATCCAAAACAAAAACAAAAAAACCTAAAAGCATAAACTTTAGAAGTTTTCACAATGTTTACTAAAATGCCTCCAAAACATTTTAAATTTGTTTTAATTTTTCTTTATACATATATGTATAGAGTTTCCCTGGTGGCTCAGCCAGCAAAGAATCCACCTGGGCAGGAAACCCAGGTTCAATCCCTGGGTTTGGGAGATTTGCAGGAGAAGGGAATGGCAACCCACTCCACTCTCTATGGGGAGAACCCCATAGACAGATGACTCTGGCTGGTTAGTGTCCATGGGACCACAAAAAGTCAGACGTGACTGAGTGACTAACAGACATATATGAACATGAAAATGTTTATATATACACATATAATATAGGCAGGCCTGGATCTTAGAAATAGGGTGTATGTGTACAATTCATTTTACTATAAAGAAAAAAATACCCAGAGGTATAAAACTCTAATATTGCTAGCTCTTATAAAAACTATAAAATCTTGACAAGTTTGTAAAATAAAATGGTCATATAAATGCTAGATTCCATCTTTTAATTGGAGATTCTTCAAGAACTTTATATTATGCATATTATATGTTATATAAAATAAATTTTTAAAAAACCACTTAAAATGAGAAAAAGTATTAAAAGTATAATAAGCAAGTTCAACTGGTAATGTTAAAAACGACCATTTTAATTTTAGGGGAATAAAGTATTTGTTGGAATGTATTTCAACAGAAATGCATTCCATATTAGAAATCTGTTCCTTTTTAGAGACGTATATATCAATAACCTCAGATATGCAGATGACACCACCCTTATGGCAGAGAGTGAAGAGGAACTAAAAAGCCTCTTGATGAAAGTGAAAGAGGAGAGTGAAAAGTTGGCTTAAAGCTCAACATTCAGAAAACTAAGATCATGGCATCTGGTCCCATCACCTCATGGGAAATAGATGGGGAAACAGTGGAAACAGTGTCAGACTTTATTTTTGGGGGCTCCAAAATCACTGCAGATGGTGACTGCAGCCACGAAGTTAAAAGACGTTTACTCCTTGGAAGGAAAGTTATGACCAACCTAGATAGCATATTAAAAAGCAGAGACATTACTTTGCCAACAAAGGTCCATCTGGTCAAGGCTATGGTTTTTCCAGTGGTCATATATGGATGTGAGAGTTGGACTATAAAGAAAGCTGAGAGCCAAAAAATTGATGCTTTTGAACTATGTTGTTGGAGAAGACTCTTGAGAGTCCCTTGGACTGCAAGAAGATCCAACCAGTCCATCCTAAAAGAGATCAGTGCTGGGTGTTCATTGGAAGGACTGAAGCTGAAGCTTAAACTCCAGTACTTTGGCCACCTCATGCAAAGAGCTGACTCATTGGAAAAGACCCTGATGCTGGGAGGGACTGAGGGCAGGAGGAGAAGGGGATGACAGAGGATGAGATGGCTGAGTGGCATCATGGACTCGATAGACATGAGTTTGAGTAAGCTCTAGGAGTTGGTGATGGACAGGGAGGCCTCGCATGCTGCGATTCATGGGGTCACAAAGAGTCGGACACAACTGAGCAACTGAACTGAACTGAACTGCTCCTCGTATGTAATAAACTACGTTATGTATCTGCATAAAAGAAAGCAGGTGTGAATCCTTTATAGAATTATGGGAATTAACTCCACAATTGGTGGTCTCAAGAGGACAAGGGACAGCTAACCATCTCCCTGAAATCTTAGGATATGTGTAAGACCTTTCCAAATCTAGAAGCAGAAATGAAGGATTAACTGATAATAAAATCTCAAAAAGAAATCAAGATTTATAATAGTCACATCTGAGTGTCCTTTGTCTACACTAGCCTTGCCCTCACTTCCATATCCAAGAATTACCTTGCACCTCATAAATACTTACTTTGTCTTTTTTTGTCTTCACATTAAAACTTTTTTTCAGTTTCGTATTATTTTTTTAATTGGAGGAAAATTGCTTTACAATGTTTCTGCCATACAACAATGCAAATCAGCCATGATTATACATATATGACCTCCCTCTTGAGCCTTCCTCCTCTCTCTCCATCCCACCTCTCTCATCACAGAGCACCAAGTTGGGCTCCCTGTGTTATTCAGACACTTTTCCAGAGAAGACATACAGTTGGCCAATGAATACATGAAAAGATGCTCAACATCACTAATTATTAGAGCAATGCAAATCAAAACTGCAAAGAGGTATTACCTCACATCAGTCAGAATGCCCATCATCAAAAATCTACAAACAACAAATGCTGGGGAGGATGTGGATAAAAGGGAGCTTTCTTGTACATTACAACATTTTAAAGATTTTTTTTCAGCTATCACATATTAAAATTTTCCATGCTAAAAAATTATCAAAAGAAAATATAACAATAACAACAAAAGCATCTTTGCTGGATTCTTCTTCCCACTCGGAGACCTGATCATACCCATTCTTCCATTTTATCAAACTTCTAGAAACAATATTCTATACCTGGTGTGTCTGATTATATAATTAATATTTACTTATCAGTAACAATCATTTGCTAGACTGAAATTTCTTTCTTCAAGGTTACAGATATCTTTCTAATTTTCAACTTTTGAATTCCGGCCCTACTGAATGTATCTATAACACTTTCTACCACTGTTTCTTTCTTTCACTATTTCCCTCCTTGGCTAATTTGAAACTGCAAGTTCATAACTGTAGTCCTCTCACATCTCTGAATCTTCTCAGTTACCACTGTTAACTTCTTTATTTCCCTTTCTCTAAATGTAGAAGTTTTCAAGAACTCTTCACCAGTTTTCATCTCTTTCAGCTGTTTACTATTCCTTTCAGATAATCCCAGATATTTCTACTGAAACTATCACTTTCAAGCAAGTAACTCTCTGACCTGTTTAAGTCTGACATTGATTTTTTAAAAAAACTGAGGGATCCAGATTCATATTCCAGTTGCCTGCTGGTTATGTCCTCCTCTGTCATTCTGGCATCTCAAACTCAAAATGCACAAATTCTAAATACTCACATTTCCTTTTCTTGTATTTTTTTCTCTCCTCAATATTCCCCTTGCTGAAAGCCACATACTTTTCAAGATCTGATGCAAATACTACAGTCTTCTTAAAGTCTCTGATCATGTAAGTAAAATAGGCTACTGGAAGTTTTTTTAATGTCAGTTTTTAAATAAAATATAAAGCCTTTACTTCAAAAATCCCTACAGCACAATGTTGAAGAACCTAAACTTTCAAGTTAGATATCCCTGGGTTTAAATCTCAGCTATACCTCATAGTAATGCTGTGAACTTTCTTAAACCACTTAACCTTCCTAAGCCTTGGTTTTCTAACATGTTAAATGAAGATAATAACAGAATAGTTGTAATTATTATTAATATAACTAATTGGTTATATTAATCATATATTCATTGTAAATTAATAATAATTTAGGTAATGTTCATCATAAACAGTTATCACTGTTAACCATAGCAATTTATCACTGTTCTCAGAACACAAATAAATGCCAGTAATTATTATTATTATTATTATTAAAAACACAACACAGTCCCTAGAGTATAGCATATGCTCCCAAATGGCAGCTTGAGTTAGAGAACATCATCTATCTTTAGAGAAGCATTGAAATAATACAGAAAAAGGTATGTTTTCTCTCTTCAAAAGTTTTCCTGAAAGTTGCCTAACTTTTGTTTCTGAAACTATAGCTGCAAGAGAGCCTGTGAAATAGCTTATTTAGTTCAATGGAGGACAACTGTGAATACCGTAAGGAGAAAAAAAAGAGTAGATCTTCAGATAGGCAACTAAACATCACTGCCCCAAGACTATGGCAGTTTCAAGTTTAGAAAGAGTAGCCAAAGAGACTTGATTATATCAACTGTGTAGCTTAGTTAATGCAATTAAGTTATCCAGTGATTATTCCTAAGACAAGAGCATTTATAGATAAGTTTATAGGTTACAGGCTCCCCTGATAGCTGAGTTGATAAAGAATCTGCCTGCAATGCAGGAGACCCTGGTTTGATTCCTGGGTTGGGAAGATCTGCTGGAGAAGGGATAGGCTACCCACTCCAGTATATCTGGGCTTTCCTTGTGGCTCATCTGGTTAAAGAGTCTGTCTGCAATGTGGGAGACCTGGGTTTGATCCCCAGGTTGGGAAGATCCCCTGGAGAAGGGAAAGGCTTCCCACTCTAGTACTCTGACCTAGAGAATTCCATGGACTGTATGGGGTTGCAAAGAGTCAGACACAACTGACTGACTTTCACTTTCACACTTTCTTATAGGTTACACCCAAGAAATATGATGAGAGTGTTATTTCAGTGTTCTTTAGACTCACATTTAGAACTAATGTTAGTAATGTATGAACTGCAAATTTACATGCTATTTGAAATGGGAAAAGAATGAAAATGTGAAAAAACGTCAATTTGGCCTTTAAATGTAAAAAGAGCAGGGACAGAGGCTCACAAAGGAGGGGATATATAATTATGGCTGATTCATGTTATTGTATGGCAGAAACCAACATGATATTGTAAAGCAATTATATTCCAATTTTAAAAAGTGAAGAAGAAAGGATTTTAATTTACGGATTTTTTAAGAGCTTTCTGGACATGCTTTTTTAGATGTCCAAAAAATGCCACTAAGAGTTTATTTTAATGACCAAAAAGAACTCAAGACGTATTTTCCCCATGTATTTCTAAAGTTAGAAGTGTTAAAATTAGCACAGAGATAAGAGAATTAAATCTAATTTCAAAAATGACAAATGCTTATATAATATAAATTTATGACTTTTAATAGTCAAAATGATATTTTTAATAAACTTCATGAATATATTAACCATAGAAATGTGGAGATAAAAATGTCAAATTCTCACAAAATCATCAAAAAGATTCAACAGTTTTCATGATTTTGCCCCATTCACTTTACTCTCTCTATAATTTTCCTGAGGTATTTTAAAATAAATTCCTATAGCATATCATATTACCAAAATGATATCAATAACTTTCAAAAATAGTAGGCAATCCTTAATTGACAATGTGTCTCTACCATGTGTCTTCTAGGGGTTTTGGCAACATATTTGTAAAGTTTTCAAATGATACATTTATCAAAAAGGAAAAACACTCTGCAAATGATTTGTAATTTCTATTATGTATTTTTCTTTTTTTTTAAATTTTTTTATTTTTTCATTTTTCAGTGGGTTTTGTCATACATTGATGTGAATCAGCCATGGAGTTACACGTATTCCCCATCCCGGTCCCCCATCCCACCTCCCTCTCCACCCGATTCCTCTGGGTCCTCCCAGCCCACCAGGCCCGAGCACTTGACTCATGCATCCCACCTGGGCTGGTGATCTGTTTCACCATAGATAATATACATGCTGTTCTTTCGAAACATCCCACCCTCACCTTCTCCCACAGAGTTCAAAAGTCTGTTCTGTACTTTGTACTGCAGTCATCTACAGATCTTAAGTGTTAAAGCATCTTCCTTCTGAATGGTGAGAGAAAATTTAACATATGCACAGACCTAATTATAATATTAAATGTAATCCTTTAATCACTACATGAAAACTGATCTAATAAAAAAATAGTCAACAATAAGACATGGTAATATTATCAGTTTGAATCTTAAAGTCTTTTTATGAATAAAGTTTTTGACAACTGGGCACAGAAATTTATGTTTTGGGCAGATATCAGCCTTCATCAACATGCCAGCACTACCATGTAATAATGGTTTATCTATCCCTTCTGTATTTGAGTACTGTATTCTGAGTCTTTCTCTTTTTACAATGGTGTTTATGCAAATCAAATAGAAAATTCAAGCTGAGAATTATCACAATAAACATTTTAGAAACCCATGAAAAACATCAGAATTAAAAAAATTTTTTTTTGAAATAACTCATATATAAAGTAACTTCTTTTAAAAATAATGATATATGTTTTGAGGATCATTATGGTTTGCTTTACATAGTAGAAACTCATTTGTAGTTAAATATGTTTTTCCTAGTTCTTTTGTAACTCTATATACTTATACTTCTTTCTTGTCTTTAAAATTCACAAATTCACTAAATTAAAAGTATTTCAAAATTAGTCTAAAAAGAATACCATTTTATGCATGAGTTGATAAAAATATATTTGAAAGATTGATAATATATCTCTTTTAAAAATATTAGGATATTTTACTACACAAGAAAACTGAAATTTTATGAGCACCTAGTATAATTTTTATCTTAACCTATTGTTATACAGATATATATGATAGATATTCTACTAAAATACATTTAATGGTAAATGTGAATAGAAAAGAGTGCTTTACTAAATCTATAATTAAAATTGAAATACTGCTTTAATTCTGTTTTACATGTGAAATGAAAACAAACAGAAATGTGTAACATACATTTAAAATTTTTCTGATAAACGAACACCAATACAGCTGCACACAAAAAGAATGTATTTTAAGTTTCCTAGGAAAAAATTCATGAGGTTTTGCTCTTCCTTTGTCTCTTGTTGATGAAATTGTATGCATGAAGCCTCACAACACATCTGGAACAATACAACCTTGAATCTTAAGTTGATATTGCCTGTAGTCAAGTGTGAGTCATGAATTTCAATACATTTGTTTCAATTGTTCCCTACAGCAAAAATTCAGAAAATACTTATTTCCCTGGTTAGCATTAAATTCAAATGAGTATTATCATTCAAATCAAGACTCCTCTAAGGTACTATCCTCCTATAAAAATGCATAATGAGGGAGAAAAATATTAATGGTTTAATATTTAATACATTATTAAATAAGAGAGGATCAAGTTTCTTTTTTATTTGGATATAATTATAAAATCCTCATATGGTTATTTTCCTAGATTGTCTAAAAAAGAGATAAAATATCCTGTTTCTGGAGTCTGATAGAAAACATTATAGCCAGATGCCAGTATAAGAAATTGTTATAGAGTTGGAAATATGAATTGTTAGTAGGGCTTTTTCTCCAATTCAATTTTTTCTTAGAGCTATAATTAGACTATTCAAAAATATTTAAGTGAACCTTTATCCAGATCACCAGAGATTTAAACTTTTTTAGGTTCTTTATTTTTCATATTACATCAGGAAAGAGACATCTTTTTTCATGATTCATTACCCAAGGTAAGGATAAATTATTTCCACTTTTCCATGGGTCTCTGGCATTAAGAAAAAATGAAAACAGTAACAAAACTTGGTTCCAGTAACATTCCTATAGTAAACTGAAAACGTTACTTCACTGCAAAGTTTTTTTTTCCTTGCATAAAAATGAGCAGAACTTATTGTTGATACCATCCTCAAGAAAAAGAAATGCAAAAAGGCAAAACAGTTGTCTGACGAGGCCTTACAAATAGCTAAGAAAAGAAGAGAAGCTAAAGGGAAAGTAGAAAAGGAAAGATATACCCATTTGAATGCAGAGTTCCAAAGAATAGCACAGAGAGCTAAGAAAGTCTTCCTCATTGATCTGTGCAAAGAAATAGAGGAAAACAGTGGAATGGGAAAGATTAGAGATCTGTTCAAGAAGATTAGAGATACCAAAGGAACATTTCATGCAAACATGAGCACAATAAAGGAAAGAAATGGTATGGGCCTAACAGAAGCAGAAGATATTAAGAAGAGGTGGCAAGAACACACAGAAGAACTGTACAAAAAAGATCTTCATGACCCAGATAATCACGATGGTGTGATCACTCACCTGGAACCAGACATCCTGGAATGTGAAGTCAAGTGGGCCTTAGGAAGCATCACTATGAACAAAGCTAGTGGAGGTGATGGAATTCCAGTTGAGCTTTTTCAAATCCTGAAAGATGATGCTGTGAAAGTGCTGCACTCAATATGCCAGCAAATCTGGAAAACTCAGTAGTAGCCACAGGAATGAAAAGTTTTCATTCCAAACCAAAGAAAGGCAATGCCAAAGAATGCTCAAACTACCGCACAATTGCACTCATCTCACACTCTAGCAAAGTAATGCTCAAAGTTCTCCATGCCAGGCTTCAGCAATACGTGAACTGTGAACTTCCAGATGTTCAAGCTGGTTTTAGAAAAGGTAGAGGAACCAGAGATCAAATTGCCAACATCCACTGGATCACTAAAAAAGCAAGAGAGTTCCACAAAAACTTCTACTTTTGCTTTATTGACTAACTCAAAGCCTTTGACTCTGTGGATCACAACAAATTGTTTAAAAGATGGGAATACCAGGCCACCTGACCTGCCTCCTGAGAAATCTGTATGCAGGTCAAGAAGCAACAGTTAGAACTGGGTATGGAAAAACAGACTGGTTCCAAATCAGGAAAGGAGTACATCAAGGTTGTATATTGTCACCCTGCTTATTTAACTAATATGCAGAGTATATGATGTGAAATGCAGGGCTGGATAAAGCAAAAGCTGGAATCAAGTTTGCCGGCAGAAATATCAACAAGCTCAAATAGGCAGATGACACCACCCTTATGCAGAAAACGAAAAACTACTAAAGAGCCTCTTGATGAAAGTGAACGAGGAGAGTGAAAAAGTTGGCTTAAAACTCAACATTCAGAAAACTAAGATCATGGCATCTGGTCCCATCTCTTCATGGCAAATAGAGGGGGAAACAGTGGAAACAGTGACAGACTTTATTTTGGGGGCTCCAAAATCACTGCAAATGGTGGCTGCAGTCATGAAATTAAAAGTCACTTTCTCCTTGGAAGTAAAGCTATAACCAACCTAGACCGCATATTAAAAAGCAGAGACATTACTTTACCAGCAAAGGTCCATCTAGTCAAAGTTTTGGTTTTTCCTATAGTCATGTATGGATGTGAGAGTTGGACTATAAAGAAAGCTGAGCACCAAAGAATTGATGCTTTTGAACCGTGGTGTTGGAGAAGACTCTTGAGAGTCCCTTGGGCTGCAAGGAGATCCAACCAGTCCATCCTAAAGGAAATCAGTCCTGAATATTCATTGCAAGGGCTGATGCTGAAGCTGAAACTTCAATACTTTGGCCACCTGATGTGAAGAACCGACTTATTGGCAAAGATCCTCATTCTGGGAATGATAGAAGGCAGGAGGAAAAGGGGACGACAGAGGATGAGATGGTTGAATGGCATCACCAACGCAATGGACAGGAGTTTGAGTAGGCTCAGGGAGTTGGTTATGGGCAAGGAAGCCTGGCGTCCTGCAGTCCATGGGGTCGCAAAGAGTTGGACATGACTGAGTGACTGAACAGACTGATTGTTGATATCAATTGTGTCGCTAGTATGACTAAGTGATAATTTACAGGGGATGTAAGGTAAATTTCAATATATGACATAGTGAAAATTTATAATTGATAAAAGCACAATTAAAAGTATCATATTTAATATGATACCACAGTATCTTTTATACTAGTAGTATGTTTTAACAGCTTCACTGGTGGCTCAGTGGTAAAGAATCCACCTGCAATGCAGGAGACATGGGTGTGATCCCTGCGTCAAGAGGCTTCCCTGCAGAAGGAAATGGCAACCCTAACAACACAGCAATTATAAATGTAACTGATTTTATAAAGTTTATTTCTTGTTTATTTTTGCTACAAATTGTTGATGAATTAATGTGTAATAATTGTTGATGAATTCATGTTTAATGCATGACAAATAAATGTAAAATAATTATAATAATAAACAGCATTATATTCTTAGCATTCGTATAAAAGGGATAGATTCCACTCTGAACATTTTGAAGAGTAAAGCTAGCAATGATAGATAAATGGAGATGACAGTGACCAGAATTTTTTTAAAAAGCAATTCTTACTATTAGTTCTGGCTTCAATCTATATGTCTTCTAATAATTAAAGATACTTATGTGGATCTCACCCTACAAGTATGGAACCCAAATAAGGAGTATCCAACAATGTTTCTAAAATATTCTGTAGGCTCTGTATTAGTCTAATTCGGTCAGCTAAATGCCACTCCAATGTGTCCAGTACACTTGCTGGCAGCACCTTATTCAGACCTACCTCCTTAGTACATTTCCATGCAATTCTCTCTCTAAACAAAGTCAAGCTATCATGTAGCTACTCTCTCACATATTGGTATCTTAGCATTTATACACTGGTGTAAGGACCGAGGGAGAAATAAGTTGGTGTTATGGAACAATCTAACTACTCCTCAAAAATGTCCAGTGTATGGCTACCTAACTTATCTCTTTGGCCATGAAATGAGGCTAGCCCTGCTGGATGGCATTTGTAAAGCTTAAGGGCTGAACAAATGTTGAGTCCATTGTGATGCTCAAACAGCAATGGCTTGTATGGTTCAGCTATTTTTTTCCTTTCCTTTTACTGAATGAAATTTTCCTCCTTCTGTTTTATCACATTGTATTGTTCTCTAACGTAAGTCGGCACAAATTTCTTTTGAAAAGAGAAAGAGTATAATAGATATTTTGAAAGAAGTAACGATGCAATTAGTAATGTTATGTATAAAAGCATTATTTCCTAGTGCTTTTATACTTAAACTTCCCACCTCACCCTTCCCACCCAGACACACATGTGCACACCATACACCAGAAAAACAACAATTTAATGTAAGGAAGAGCAGGTCAAATCTAAAGTGCTAATAGACTTAAAGCGTTCATGGTATGAAACAATGGCATGGGCTGATTAGCTTCACATTGTCTAGAGTGCCTATTTGATTAAATAAAATTGTTCAATTAATTGACAAAAATATTAAAGTATCTTTCTAGGTTAAGGACTGTTATAGACACTGGAATTACAGTAGTAAAGAAAACAGACAAGAATTTCTGCTTTCAAGAGCATACAGTTTAGTTCTGTGCCAGGCACTGTTCAAGTTGGCTTATGTGTTATCTCATGACAACCTCATCAGATAGGAACTATTAACACAGATGAGATAATTTCTCCCTAGCTGAATGACTTATACAGCTGAGGCCTCACAGAAATAAAGATTAACATTCATAAAGCAACTGTTTTCGGAAAACTACATTCTTTTCTAGTGGAATTAAGGAGCACTTCTTAAGATGATAAATGTTCACCTTTGAAAACTTATTGCATTTTGCATCTTCCTAAAACCATTTTATGGCCTTTATCAGTGTATGGTTTGAGGTAATAGAATTTGATTTGATGGGAAGTCTATAATATTTTATCTCTTCTGTCCTTAATTTTAACCAAATTTAAGTAAATTGGTCAGATATGTACTAAGATTAGCATTAGGCAACATTATTGCCACAATACTATACAACTTAGATAGAAAATGAAAGTGAAAAGTGAAAGTTGCTCAGTCGTGTCCGACTCTTTGCGACCCCATGGACTACACAGTCCATGGAATTCTCCAGGCCAGAATACTGGAGTGGATAGCCTTTCCCTTCTCCAGGGGATTTTCTCAACCCAGGGATTGAACCCAGGTCTCCCACATTGCAGGCAGATTCTTTAATGGCACATTAAATATTCCATCACTTACTCTAATGCTATGAGAACATGAAGAAGCTTGGAAGAGAAGGGCAAGATGACGTTCCCTTTCTCATCCACCATGCTCTGTTATTTGACATTGGAACCAGTCATTTAAATTCTGGGAACCTCAGCTTCTACTTCTAAAACAGATCTACCAACAAGCTTCTCCCACACCAACAGGGCTACTGTGAGGCTCTCATAGGGAAAATGTAAATTAAAAGGCTTTGACATTTTTAAAAGTTATTCAAATTTTCAGTTACAGATAAAATTTTAAAGAAAGGAATAGAACATGTAGCCTATTCCGTAGCAAGCAGTATGTGAGATCCTTATACAGACTCTACTTAAGGGAAGAGGAAACGACAGTGCAGCACCCTGGGGGTATCAGTCCCTTGACAAATGCTAGTTTATCTTTTCCCCTGATACACTAGGATATATCCTATGTACTTATGTACAACTTTAAAACCAAATTGAAGAAAATAGAAATGCAATTACCTCTTGCTTCTTAAGGGCATAATATTTAGAAATTCTTAATCCTTTTTATTCCCTCCTTTGCCTTTCTGAACCTAAGATTTTTCTGAGCAAAAAGGTCAACAAGGAACTGGCATTTCTTATAGCATTAGTTCTCAAAGAGTGAAATATACAGTGCTCAGTTAGGGTAGCTAAAGCCAAATCCTTTATGATCAGAAGTGAAAGTCCAGAGGTGAGCAGATGACAGGGGGCCTGATTGGCAAGGGCTAGTATGAGAATATGTATAGAGAAGCATATGATCTTGACACCCCCGCCCTTCTTCCCTGTAGAAACTACATAAAGATCACCAATGTTGGGGCGGGGAGATGGTGGTTAGGGGGTGTCAGACAGCTGGGGAAAGCAACAAGGGCAGAGAACTCTCTTGTTTCTATTCCTCATTAAGGACTGTGAAAAGAAGCCACCCCCCAAGTGACCCCCAATGCACTCTGATGCCTTCATGTGAACTTGGCAGAGCAGAATAGTTGGGCACAGGGAGACCTCCATTCCCATATGGCATTCATGGCACCCACCTAGAAGCAGTGGCCAGTGAATCTGTGGGTGGAGGACACCACGGAAAATAACTGGGACAGTGGCTTCACAGAAGGAACTGGGCATCACCCAAGCTAGGGTTAACAATAAGATGCAACAAAACCATGGAGTGCCATAGTGAAGGGACCACTGAGACTAGCGGGACACAGCAAAGGAGCATCATTAAGCCACATCACCAGTTACATGACTACAACTTTCAGTCAAGTGTAAACACAGGATGGGCATCACCTTCTCAAATAAAGAATAATGCCTTGAGGTCCCAAAGACCTGAGGACTCCTTCTGGGAATACTGAATCTTTCTTCTCATGATATGGTCACTAAGCCTCCTCCTTTCCCCAATATACCCAGGGACTGGGGAAGGGAAGCAGAGTCAGGGAAGGTTGGTTGAAGACTAGGCACTTCTATCCATAAAAGCCGAATATCCCTCCACATTGTTAAAATTACTAAATTTAAAAAATATTTTTTGTTAGATTAAAAGTTTTTTTTTTTTTTTTTTTAATTAACCACTGCATAGGTTAAGCATAAAGGAAGCTAGGGTAATTATGACATAAACAGAAATTACATTACTTCTAAGCACGAGTTGGTGTTGAGTGACATTTGTTATCCTGATGCAAAAATAACTGAGCGTGGAGGAAGAACTATTACGTACAGTGGTCACAGGAGGCCCTTAAAAGGAAATGGCACTGGGGCAGCAAGCCAAGTGGTTAGAAACACTCAGCCAAAGCATCATGGTGGAGAGTCTCTTTCAGCCAGAGAAACTGCAGCTCCCCTGCGTCATGAAACTGACATGGATGCCTTCCAAAAATGATGCCTTTCGTTGCTGTCAACAGATATATTATTCCCCGTAAGAGCAGCCATGGAAAGCTCAGTCCTCTAAATTAAGCACAACCCATTGTTGCTTGGGCTTCCCTTGTGGCTCAGCTGGTAAAGAATCCACCTGCAATGCAGGAGACCTGGGTTTGATCCCTGGGTTGGGAAGATCCCCTGGAGAAGGGAAAGGCTACCGACTCCAGTATTCTGACCTGGAGAATTCCATGGAGTGTATATATAATCCATGGGGCCCCAAAGAGTTGGACACGACTGAGCGACTTTCACTTCACTTCACTGTTGCTTAGGATCACATTCTATGAACCGCCAGCTCCATCACAGGCTCCATACCCAGCTCTCACATGTACCTCAGAGCCCAGTTTCCTCCATCCCTGGGTGCTGTCATCTGAACCTCAGCACTGCTTCCATGCAAACCTGGGGGCTGCATGCTGGCCTCATGTGGGCTGCGCTCCAGGCTGATTGTGATTGGAAGGCTTTCCGGGTCAGGATCCAGCCATCCTTGCCATCAGGGAACTCCTAACCATCATCATCTACATTTTCACATATGGATTTCTCTTAGGTTTTGATTCTTAGTTTTATTAAAAA
Organism: Muntiacus reevesi; assembly: GCF_963930625.1. NCBI lineage: Eukaryota > Metazoa > Chordata > Mammalia > Artiodactyla > Cervidae > Muntiacus > Muntiacus reevesi. The sequence goes on along the minus strand of NC_089254.1, from coordinate 80,413,830 downwards.
TCTTTTGTCAACTCTTACAAAGGATTTTGTAATTTCAACCTTGTGGATTTCAGCCTTATGTTGATTCCCAGGTTCATAGCTGTAGCTTTATCTGAGTGTCTTTCCTGCGTCACCATTTGTCTTCACAAATATAATTACAAAATTACAGCCAGTTTTGGATTTCCCATTATTCACAGCACTCTGTATCCTTATGATTCCTAAGTTCTAGGAGTCTAGTTTGCAGAGTCTAGTTATGGTTGTTCTAAAGCTTGAACTTTTCAATAGATTCCAAGCTTCTTCCATAAAGTTAAGGGAAAAAAAATCAAATAAACAAATGAAAAACAAACTGTGTGTGTCTGTCTGTACCAGTGTCTGTGTGAGTCTCTTCACATATGTATTTCAAGCTTCACAATTATCCTATGAGAAATATATTATTATCGCTATTTTACAAGAACTTGAGTCCTGATAGAATAAACTGCCCATGATCACAAGCTGATGTCAGGGATTTGCTACAAGCACAGTGTTATTGTAAAATCCAAGTACTTTCCACTGTGACACAATGGACTTTTACTCCAGGTACTCTCTTCTGGCCTTTTCCCCTGGGCTGCTTTCCACTCATCCCTGAGGTCACACTAGACTGGCATACTCCTTTTAGCAAGACCTCCACCCACTTGCCACTTGGCAGCACTAAAATCTCAGGTAAACTATATCGCCGGTCTGAATTTAGTTTTCCTTATTTCTAAAATAGGGTAATAAATATAGTAATATAGTGAGGGCTAACTGAGGTAATACTCGGCACATGAGACATATTTATTCTTCTAGTCTAATTGTTGCTTTGTTGAAGAATTTACCATTTGTGATTGTCCACCCTGGTGAAGGTATGTGATTCCTTTCCCTACACTTTGTTTTACTGAATATTACCATATTACTACAACTCGCTCTAATACTTTAAATTACTCAATTTTAAGAAGTACTGCAAAGAATATTTGACATGGGCTCTGATATTTTATAATTGAGAGCAGAATTCAGTATCCTATCCAATAGGGTTAACTTTCGAAAGAATAATGTTATCTTGTCATCATTAGTCTCCTCATGACATAGTCCCTGAGGATGGTGATTGTGAGGTTATAGTGAATTAAAGTCTCAGAGAGATTAAATAGCTTGACTCTGAATGAAATGGACAGAGAGTGACAGCAAAGAGCTCAAATTTCTGGACACTCATTATTAGAATGCTACCCAAGTCAAAAAAGGTATACCTTGAAGTATCAAATGTGATTCCTTTTCTGTGGTGTCAATATATTCCAAGCATGTATATTCTATTTAGGCATAATTTGAAGATTTTTAAAAATAATTTTCCCTCCAATTAAACATTTGGAGGAATGTATAATTCCAGTCAAGATAACAATAAATTATTATTATTTGTACATCTGCCACAGTGATTTATCTTTATTTTGAGGATTTATAATATGAGAAAAAGAATTATATCTTTAATTTGAGGATAAGTAGGCAAAGAAGATAATAACTTACTAGTAGATTCTCACGGAGTACCGCTAATAGATGAAGAAACATAGTCTTTCCTATCATATTAAAATATAGCAGCACAATAAAAAACTACTTTATTTACATGATTGATATATAATGTGTATATATACATGTAGCATTAAGTACAGTTTGCCTGTATTTCATTGTGGCAGTTATTTACATGAAAATTTTATCAGCATATTAACCAAATCCAGTGCCTTCCATGTCTATTAATTGATGGTTCACTTATAATTTCTAATGGTTTTGATGTTTAAGTTAATGGAACATATACAGGGAATTATTAAACTCTGTGACCAACTTACACATTGTGAAGTAATGCCTTGAAGTTTAAGCAACTTCGAGGCATTACCAACACATGAATTCAATCAAAAGGAAGGTTGGATGCATTTTAACTACATTGTACATTACATATATGGTATGTAATTAGTACATTGTATGTAATTCATTACATCAGTTAATTATATAGTATATTACATAGTCATATAATAGTACATTTATGATATAACAGATATATTCAATTACCATGACATTCCTCCTTCTCTATTCCATCTTGCCTACTATGATAGTTCCATTGTGTGCCTTTTCTAGACAAATTTATTAATTCTTACAGAATCATAAACTTCTAAACTCACTAGGCTGTGGAAGGGAAGTAAAGGTCACCTAGTTCCTTCTCATTTCTATTTACCATTACTCTGAAAGCAAAAGCAAACAACCAACATCACCAAGAACAACCACATTCTCTATTTTAAAAGTTTATGGAAATTTGATGAGAAATGTGAAAGGAATAGCCTGTGAAGGAAAGAATAGCCTTTGCATGGTTAAATTTGACAAAATTATGTTAAATTATTAAGTTTTTAGAGCTAGGATATAAACCTTCTTAATCTGTATTTAAAAAGTTGGCATTAGCTTACCTAGAGAAAAGACAGATTGGCAGGGCACATGGAATGCACTTATATTAACGTGAGTGTTAAGTAGAAAAGGAAGTTGGAGACTTCAGGGATAAATGTCCCAGACTTCTAGATATTCTTAGTTGGCTAAAGTTCAACTCACTTAACAATGCAAATAAATTTTTAATCTCTTTCTTTTGAGTAGATATAGCTGACAGTGGTAATGGTAAAATGGCACAAAGCAAGGTTTGAGTTTTATTATTTTGTGATTGCATGAGTGTTTCTTAGGAAGAGAAGTACTATGTATACCAATTATCATACTCAATTATGGAAGGAGTATCAATCTTGCTATTATTATTATTTTTTAATTTTATAATCTTGTTATTATTAAAAGGAAACCATTTCAGATATTAAGTCACTCTAGGAATCTAAGCTCAATAGTCAGCATAGGAAGTGAGACTTTACAATATCCTCTATCATCAAGGATAAGTGACTGGTCATAATTTCAGATTTCAGAGCAATTCTCAACCAAAATTCTTAATCTGTAAAATGAACCAAAATGCCAAGTGTGATATTTTTATACTAGTAATAGGACCTAAAAATTCAGTGTTCTTACTTTCTGGTTTTTATGAACCAGAATATATATTTTCAGCCTCTGATTTGAGTAATACCAATGCTGGCAGCATGCAGTTATTTTGGTAGTTTTCAGTTTAGCAGACTCATATCAGATTTATAATTGTTTTCATCAGAAAAACACAAACAGGGAAGAGGGTCTGACAGAGAAGAGGGGAGACATTTGTGCTGATCTATATTTCACCCCAGTTCATGGAGACAGTCCAGGGCTGCTAATTTGGTTTTTGACTCTGTCATATTCCACTGAACCTTTCTGGGGAAATATCCTATGCATCTGGCAGTTAAAAACAGACAGAAACGGAAATGGGACTTGAGTTCCCAATCCTCTTCTATTGAAAGGGCACTGACTAATGTTGATTTCCCTAACAACATTAGTGTTGTTAGACTCTCCCATATCCCTTTGTTGAAGTTTTCTGGCACCAGGGAGCTAAGAATGAACAAGCAGGACATATTTAATGCTAAAAAGCTAAGCATCCACTAAAGACATTTAAAATTCCAAAATAAAATTATATGTAGCACTTCACTGTGAACAGAATTTAAATATGCCACTCATAGATGAAAACAGGAATTCCATTTTACTTTCAAATACACATCTTTATAAGATTATATTCAGCTAATAACTAAACCTATTCCATTATAGGTATGACAAAGATGAAGTGCTGAGCTTCACAAATGAGAGAATCCAATTCATCTATGTTTTGTGAATTACTCAGGCTTGGCATTTGAGGAATTTATACCAATAAAATGCATAATGGATCAAAAGTTAGTAAGTTTTCAATTTAGTTGTCAAATATAGGGACCTAAGGTGGGGAGGGAAACTTTGAGGGTAAGAGGCACATTTTGTGTGTGTGTGTGTGTGTGTGTGTGTGTGTGTGTGTGTGTGTGTGTGTGTGTGTGCATCTATACATGCCATGAACATAAAGATCTTTCCAGAATTTGTCATTATCATCCAGGGTCCATGTTTCCTAAGTAGGCTCTAATATGCAAACAAGTAGGATTTCATGGTCAGCAGTATCCTAACTTTCAGTCAGGGATCAATGAAGAATAAGCCTAAAGCTGGGCCTATATCCTGTGCAATCTCATTATGACAGGTTTCTAGGAAATCAATCTGTCTGCTGTTTATTGCTCATTTCTCAGGCAGATCACATTGAAATTCAGCCCTAAAGTTCTTCAACTTTCATCCTGTAGAAAACAGCAACACTGGAACCAATTCAATGTTAAAAAGTACATAAATATGTAAATAAAGTGTAGCATATAGATAGGCTTGTTGTGGCTGTGACCTTTTAAATATCCATAAAAGAATACAATTTCTATAAATATCTATAGAAAAGTTAAGTTTTTATGTAGAAGTCACTTGATTTTTTTTTTCCAAAAAGGAAGGTTATGAGTATAAATTGGGGAGTTTTCATGCAAATAATCAGTGGAAAAAGCCATTATTACAGTCGGGATGTTACAGATGTATATTACAGATAAGGTAATGACATTAAGAAGGACACTTCTTAAACAGTGTTCAGACAAAGTCATCTTCATTTTTCTATCTGCTTTAGAGAAAATCATATTACAGCAAGGAGACTCCATTTGTTATTTACTTTGAAGTTGCAAATAAATCACTAATTGTCTTTCTCTTATTCATCTAGCTGTGAAATGAGAATGTGAGAGAGAATTAAGTAAAGTACTTAGTTAATATTTGTGAGGGATTTAAATGGAAAAACAAGGAGAAAAGTCCTAATAGACAAATGCTGTTTTCTGCACTTAGATGGAATTAAAATGTTTCACACCCCAGTTACTAAACCAGCTGCATGCATTCTCCCGGAGACCAATTAGTTTAGAACACACTCTTTCTTTAACAGAGTCCCAGTGCTTCTAGATCCCACCTTGATGAATGCAAGTTTATACATACATGCATAATTGTCATTTATCAACACTAATGCTAATAGTGAACTTCGTAAGTGGCCATTAAAAATTCTCAGTAAGGCCTGATTTTTCATTACAAAAATACTACAGAAGTACCTTTATGGATTTATGTTCCAGATGGTAGTACCATCTGGGAGATAAGTTTCATTGTAATGGTTTTTTTGCTATATTTACATGTATTAGGCATCAACGCCCACTTCTGGTTACAATTGTTTTCTTTCCAGAGTCAGTGCTTAGTAGAAGGTGTTCTGTGTAGCTTATTATGAAAATGATCTCAGGTGACAAAAAGAAGTAAACATATTGGAAATTTCATATTGCTAATAATAGAAGGCACAGTCATAATGCAACCCCCATGACCATCTCAGATCAGTAGCATTTGGGCCCTAACACATTTGCATGGAATGTGTATCCTAAGCAGGTTGGGTCTGCCACCAGCTTGCTTGGAAATGTAGACTTGCAGATGGTTCTGATGAAACTTCATTTTCTTGAGAGGCTGCATTTAAAAAATACCTGATGGCCTCCAAATGTACCAGAAACCAAACTGCTAAATTTTCTAGTAGATTGATAAGAATGAGAATGAAATGGAGTGAACATTAGCTACCACCATGTATTACCCTTTCCTTTAGGACATGGGTCCTATTCTAGAACAATCTCAAGCAACAGATAGATAGGCTGATCTCTTTTGCTCCACATATCACGACCAAGGTTTGATTTACTTTCAGAGAAAATGTAATTCTTCCTCCTCCATTCCCTGTATCTAACCTACAATAATTCTTATCATAGCTTCACAGTCTGTCTTTCACTAAACAGTGAAGTAGCTCAGTCGTGTCTGACTCTTTGCAACCCCATGGACTGTAGCCTACCAGGCTCATCCCTCCAAGGGATTCTCCAGGCAAGAATACTGGAGTGGGTTGCCATTTCCTTCTCCAGGGGATCTTCCCGACACAGAGATCAAACCCGGGTCTCCTGCATTGTGGGCAGACGCTTTAACCACTGAGGCACCAGGGAAGCCCAAGGTCACTAAATAGTAGGACCACCCAAATGTGTCCACATTTTAATCCTTGGTAACTCTTAGTATGTTACCTTACATGGCAAAAAGGAATTTGGAGATATGATAAAGTTAAAGACCTTGAGATGAGAAGATTATCCTGAATTATCCACTTAGACCCAGTGTAATCACAAAGATCCTTCTAAGACAGAGACACAAAAGTCAAAGTCATAAGAAAGAGATGGGATGATGGAAGCAGAGGGTGAAGTGATGCACTTTAAAGACAGATAAGGAATCATGAGCCAAGAGATGTAGGCCTACTCTGGAAGCTGGAAAAGACAGATTGTGCCCTAGAGCCTTCAGAAGAGTACAGCACATTGATTTTAACTGCATATTGCTCATTTCAGACTTTAGGCCTTGAAAACTGTAAGAAAGTAAATTTGCATTGTTTTAAACACTAAATTTGGGATAATTTGTTACAGCAGCAATAAGAAAGTAATGCACATTACCTTTTGTGTCTGTGAGTTCAAGAGCTCTTTTCACAGAATCTTGAATTGTTTTTACTACATAAATAACCCATAGCAAGGGACAATTTGTTGCTGAGGAAGAGTAAGAGAGTATTGCTAAAGCAAGGATCTCAAGGAAGTCAGACCAATGGAAATCCAGGACTCAAGTGGGAGGACTGTCTTCAGCTAGTAACAGAGACAACTGGTTTCATTTAAAAAATATCTGATAATAAGAATATCACAGGCTATGATATCATTGGCCGGCAGCTTCTCTCAGTTTTCCTTCAAATCCTATAAACAGTGTTACTGTCCAAATTTTCCTCCATCTTTAAATGTTTGTATTCCCAACGATCAACAGACTGTTTCTCTTTCCCTGATGGATCTCTCAATATTCAGTCTCATCCTCTTCTAATTGCATTTATACTTATTGATTGCTTATTTTAAATGAATGCCTTCTAAAGCAATGGTTATCAACTGGTGATAAATTTGCCCTCACAGGTAATTGGCAATGCGTGGAGATATTCTGATTGTCACAAATTTCAGGGGATATGCTGCTGGCATCCAGTGGGCAGAGCTCAGAAATGGCTGTTAAATATCTTATAATGCACAGAACAGCCCCCCATAGCAAAAGTTATACCTCCCCAAATGTCTACTGGCTGTTGAGAAGCCCTGTTTGAGAAGATACATCATTCTTTAATATTATAGCACTTATTTTCCTCTAAGTCAAGCTTCTTGAAAGAGTAGTCTACACTCATATTTTCTACTCTATCACTTCCCATTAATCCTTTACTACAGTGCGTTGATTTTGACTCCTTTACCTGTACGCTATCTTTTGGGATGACTCTTTCAAATCCCTGACTTTAAATACTACCAATATACAAGTGACGCTCATATCTTTATATTTAGCCAGTACTACTTCCAAACTCAGACAAAGAAGTCTAAGTGACTGCTAGGCCTCTCTATTCATTTCAAACAACTCCAATTGAACATATACAAACTGACCTCATCAGTTTAACATTGAAACATATTCTTTCTCATGCACATACCACTTTCTTCCCCTCTTTGATATTTTGGTTTTTTCTTCATGGTCCATTCATTATCCCCACCCACTTACCTGGCAGATAGGCCTATTTTTATAAACTCAGTTCAAGTTTCTTTATGGAAATCTTTCTGGATACCTCCAGGTGCTGAGAGTTGAATCAGATGCCCTTTTCTGTGCTCATTCTCTATGTCTCATTGTGTCCTTCTCTTGATACATCTATTACACAGTGACATATGGTATTTGCACTTACCTGCACAGGAATCAAAGTCTACAAAACTGCACAATATTACCCCATAAGAATCCAAGATGGGTATCACCTGACTCTCTGGATACAAACACACTGGACTCTCCCAGCTGTCTTCACAATATAACCTAAGCTTTAAAGTCCTGTTGTCTCTGTCCTTCCTCTCTCAAATGCTGGGCTCTACCTTAGATCTGTAAAAAGACTTCTCGAACTTAGTTGTGCAGAATTCCAGAATGGCCCCCATGACCTTTGCCTCCTGATGTTATTCCAGTGATTATGTTACTTTAACTGGCCAAAGGGATTTTGCCCTTATAATTAAGATTACTAATCAGTTCATTTTAAAATAAGAGAGCATGCAGGTAGGTTTCATCTAATTATATGAGCTCTCAAAAAGTAATGAGTTCCTCTGGCTGGTAGCAAAAGGGAAAAGTCAGAGATGTAAGAAGCACAAGGGCTTTAAATGCCATTGCCAGATTTGAAGATGAAGGAGACCCCATGATGAAGAAGGCAGATGGCCTCTGGAGCAATCAGTGGCCCCCAGGCTGACAGCCAGCCAGGAAACTAGGAGCTCAGACCTATGACCACAGAGAACTGGGTTCAGCCAACAGCCTGAGTTGGCATGGAAGTAGATTCTTCCTCAGATCCTTCAGGTAAGAGCTGAACTTAGCTGACATCTTGATGCCAGTCTTGTGAAACCCAGAACATGAAATCCAGGCAAACCCACTGCAATGTCAAGCCCAGAGAACTGTGAAACAATGAACGGCTATTGTTTTAACCTGCTAATTTTCTGTGACATGCTAGACAGCAATAAACAAAACTAATACCCTAAGCAAGCTCCAGCTTGTCTCAATGAATGAATCACTCCTATTCTATGCTATAGTTCAAACAGCTATTAGGATTCTTACACGTATCATGGAAAAGGAAATGGCAACCCACTCAGTATTCTGTCCAGTCCCCATGGACAGAGGAGCCTGGTGAGATTCAGTCCAAGGGGTCGCAAGGGTCGGACATGATCTAGCTACTAACCCACCACTACATGCATCTACTCCCTCAACCAGTAGCTTTGAAGTCTCCTAAAGGTAGGCATTGTGTATTATTCATGTAATATGTAAAGAAAAAATAAGCAAATGAGATAAAAAAATTTCATGTAACAAACAGTCATACTATTGGTTTGGCTCTGTGGAAATGGACATTTTATAACCTTAACTAGGCAAATCAAACTATCCAACTAGCTTGGAGGAACAGACTCAGCCAGAGCCAGGACCCCTGACAACTCAATTTGCTATAGCACTGTAGTCTAATTGACAGCTAAGGGAAAACGAGGCAGCGCTGTGATATGCTTGGGGGTGGCTCTGTACATGCCCTTCTTGAAAAAACAGGCTCAACTGCAAGAGAAAGAAATGAAAAACCTTTGCAACATCCAAATGGCTTTGGTCAGGATATTTCACTACAGTATCCATGCCTCAATCCTTACCTTTCAGGAATAGCCTGGCGTTATTTTCTATGTGCAAAGATTTCACGTGCTTTGTAAAAAAGTTCAACTCATGACCAGCGGCCCCTTTCTTGGAGTAATATAATCAGCAACGTCACCTTCAATTTTAATAAACCAAGATATAAATGGTAAAAGAGGTTGCAATCAAAGAGGCCTCCTTTGTTTCTTTCTGTAAATCAAATACTGTGACGCCTGGTAAATTCAACCTGTAATTTACAACCCAGAAGTAAAGAGAGAAGACTGGCAGCTGAATGATTTTGTTTAAACTGTACCAATTAGCCACTCTAAAGAATGTGTCTCTCATTTTAGACTAGGTCATATCAAAATAGGAAGGAATCAGACAGAGTGACCCAAAAGCACAGAGGAATTCTACTTATAACACTGTGTTCTCGGTAATACTCTGCAATACAAAGTAATTTGAAGAATAAAAAGAAATCCTAACTGCTCGTTTACACACCTATGGATCTGACTTTATAGAGATTACAAATGCAAAAAATAAAATCCTAAAATAACTTTTTAAAAAAGGCCTTTAATAATATTATCAGCTGCATTTACTCTGAGAGATTTAATTAATACAATCTTTCAGATTATATCATTATAGTTGAAAAGACAGAATTCCTCTGTCTCGAAGGGTACAATATATTGTCAAAATTTAAAATTATATCATGATTTAATTATATGAGCCTGTATGGGAAAGATTCTACTTAAAAAGTAGATACCAGAAAAAACTAGTATGCTACTTTCACTGAATTTCAAAAGACTTCACAGGACAACAAATAAGATTGTGTTGTGCTAAATTTTGAGATTTTGTGATTCGTAACTAGTTAGAGCACGACCTTAGTTTGTCATACAGATGGTAAGAAAATAAGTATGGGTGAATACATAAACAGAAAACAGGATTAAAGCAGAGCAAGAAACAACTAGTATACTCATTTATTTTTACTTTCAATATTTATATACTCCACTGGAAACATGAAAATCAATTACAGTGGTATGGTTTTATGTGGTGCTCATTTGAAAAGTTTGGTTTTTTTCCTTTCTTATACCTTTCTATTGGTTATATCCTTGTTATTTCTTTTCATGGAAAAGAGCTGCACATTATCTGATAAAACAGGGATTGCTATTACTTAATATAGAATAAAGTAAAAAGGTAGACGATTATTTAAGCCAATAAGAGAAAGAAGACAGGACAGAAAGTGTATACTCTTTTATTTAAGTAGAATGATACATTTGCAAAAGCATTTTAGGAGTTTACATAATCATAAGTATTATTCTATTACAAGAGCACTATTAGAAATGGTGATATTTCTCCCCAGCTAGAGACTCATTACACTTAAGAGTTTTCACTATCTAAGCTCTAAAATGCTCAGTTACCAGCAAATTTATTTTCAACAAAGCAAAGCTGAATGAATCTCAGAATCTAGACTTCATACCAGAGTTGAGTGGTGAGTATTCATGTTGGACTTTCCTCTTTTCAAAAGTTGATACATATTTGTGTTAATTTTATCAGGTTTAAAATCCTTGTTTATAGGATTTCACTTCAGATAACCAATTTTAAGTTATCTGCCAAAGGCTTTAAGTCTGTAGACCACTGCATACCAAACTAAAAAAAAAAAGAAAAGAAAAAATCCATTTTACTTGGGATTTTTTTCTTGTACAATACATTTTGAAGTCTTCTAAGGAAACAACATTAGTGAAATTATTTCTAGAGAGATGAATCAATACTAAAAATTTATCAGAACTTTCTTACATATCCCATTCCACTGCTGTTTAGTCGCTAAGTCATGTCCGATTCTTTTGTGACCCCATGGACTGTAGCCTGCCAGGCTCCTCCTCTGTCCATGGGATTCTCCAGCAGGAATACTGGAGTGGGTTGCCAGTTCCTTCTCCCATTCCAGTGTAAGAAGAATTTAATCTTACCATTTTATTTCTGAAATTTTTAATATCCTAAGTGCCTTAACTTCCATGTAGATGGATGAAAATAATCGTCTTTTTGATTATTTTTAAAAAGGAAAGCGTTAAGGATCCAACTTTCTTAAGTACATTTAAAAATTTCATGAAGTTACTAAGCATACTCACTATTTGTTAGATTTGCAATGGAAAACTACAAGTACTGGAGTGGGAAGATTATGATTTTAGAAAGGTGACAAAAGATGAATTAAATGAGGGCAGAAATCTGTTTTTTTTTTAAAAAAAAAACAAAAAATAGCATTCTATATTGCAAAAATAACACAGTTTCCATTAATCTACATACATATTTATAGTCTTCTTTGAAAAAGCATCCTACATCTCTTAGAAAACTGACAGTAAAGTCTCTGTCAATTATATAACTTCAAACAGCAGCTCAAATATTTAGTAACCTTCCGAAACACCTAAAACCATACATGTGTTGAAAAGAATAACATGGATGAGGAGAGTCAAGCAGGTTTTAAGAGAGCATTGATGAAAGCGTCTGTGTGTCTTAAAAATGAACCAGGAGGGGTGGGAAAGGGGAAGGCACAGTAGCTATATATCTGAAATATCCAGCAGCTTGAAGGTAACAGCAGTGATGAAAGAAATATTATTATTTTAATGTGAGAAAAAACAGAATTTACACTAGGACCGATAGTGAAAAAGGCACCTGCTTTTGTGAATATTTTCCACAAAGAGGACAGAAGTGAGTGACCTCAGTGGCATCTGACAAACCACCAAAGCTAATTAGCTGCTACTCTGTCAGTGGTACAGATCCTTGTAGGAGCTGCAGGCATTCTTTAAGCAGGGGTGCCTGGAGCAGAAGGTGCTAATGACACCATAACCTCCAGCAAGGAGGCTTGAGGCAGTACATTGTCTCCTAAGTATTCTGGCATCCAGGAACAAGGAAGGTGCTGGGTGTCTGCAGAACAAAAGTCAGATGTCAGGCTTAACAATAAAGCAAGGAGTAGAACTATTTTTTTCCAAGTCATGTATCAAAGCAGTAAAACACACAAGTCTCAACTCTCCAGGAAGGTATTAATTTTTTCCAATAGTCTGTAAGAAAAAGAATTACTTGTCTTGGTTGAATTTATAAAGAAGAATGGTCGGGCGTCTTAAATCTTTTTTTTTTTTTTTTTTTTTGTATTCTTTGTGCTGCTTTTTGTTTAGATTCAAAGAAAGTGGTCAAAGGCAGGCTGAACCCTCAAATTACGGTAATTGTTTCTAGTGTCTTGTTAGCATGCAAAATACAAGCAGAATCAGTATATAAATGCCTCTGATACTTCCACAGGCTGTTTTTAGCTTTTTTGGTAACTTACCTCCCTTCATGTATTCAAAATGGATAATTGCTTCTGTGGTTTATATTCCAGATTCTAATTACAAATGTTAAAATGAAAAAAAGACAAAACCAAGTTCTAGTGATGAAACAAATTCTCTTAAGCTGTTTAGTAACTTAAAGATGTCTTTGGGGACTGAGAATTAAAACTGGAATGATGAAACAGGAGACACTTGATGATGAAAGAAGAGATGCCTGGAATTACGGGACGCACAAAAAAATATTTGCAAGAAAGTAGAGAAAGAATCATTGCTGGAGTCAGGATGATGTGAGTTTGGATGTAAGGTCCATCACTAGATAGCTGACTGTGGGTACGCTGCCTATTTTTGTCCAACTTCATCTTTCTAAACTGTAGTATGGTGATAAGAATTTACAGTCCTAATATTGTTATTGGAATTAAATTACATAACACCTTTGAAAGCTCCTAAAGGGTGCCTGGTCTATAGTTGTCATTTAATAAAATTTTCTAAGAAGAGCTCAACTAAGTCTGCTGCAGAAACTGTTGCAGGAAGGTGGACCCCTTCCAGGTCCCGAAACTGGGCTCCTCTCTAACACTCAGAAATAAATTGTCCAAGGAGATGCATGTACTGACAAAGCAAGAGATTTTATTGGGAAAGAGCACCCGGGTGGAGTAGTAGGGCAGGGGAACCCAGGAGAACTGCTCTGCCAGTGCCGGTTTTATGGTGATGGGATTAGTTTTCAGGTTGTCTTTAGCCAATTATTCAGACTCAGAGTCCTTCCTAGTGATGCATGCCTTGTTCAGCCAAGATGGATGACAGAGAGAGGGATTCTGGGAGGTGGTTGGACAGGTAGTGTCTCCTTTTGATCTTTCCCGAACTCTTCCGGTTGGTGGAGGCTTATTAGTTCCACGTTCCTTACCAGGACCTCTTGTCGTAAAACAACTCATGCAAATGGTTACTATGGTGCCTGGCCAGGGTGGGCGGTACTCGAGAAACCAAGCACCACACTTGGAGAGCCGGAGAACTCAGGTTTATCATGCCGGTGGGCCCAGAGGAGCTAACACTCCAAGCTCTGAGTCTGAACAAAGGGGTTCCACAGTTTTTTATACACAGACAAGCATGATTAAGTAGGTTTGTGGGTTTGCAGGGGCTAGGGCGATTGAAAAGAGCAGGACAAGGGTGAGTGAGCTAAGCTCCAGTTCCAAGTATTGTGAGTTCTCACTTTCTGAGACCTACATGATCTAGACTTTGCAACGAGCAAGCTGGGTTACAGAGGCAGAAGGGGCAGGAGGTTATGCAAAATTTTACCTTTTCTTCTTCAAGTACACGCAGAGATAATAATGTTATGCTTACTTATAGAGGAAGTTGGTGGCCTAGGACACACTTAGGAAAAGAATTTCCCTCACCCAAATTTGAACAAGGAAAACATTCTCTTCTGCCTAGATTAAGTTCTTGGATGAGAATTATTATCAGAGAGAGGCAAAAGGAAGGAGGCATTGAAAGAGAAGCAAGTAGAAGATGCAGCCTGTTTATTAATTGAGCCATTTCCTAGTCCTTTTATCTCTGTTCTTTGGAGGACAAAAAATGATGGTATTTATTTGAGACACAAGGAGGATTCTTGGACTGTGAGTTCACAAGGGTGGAGATGGAAATTTACTCAAATAGAAGATTCTAAAGTTAAATTACTAGGAAAATAAAAAGACACAAGGAGAAAAAGTTATGGCACAAAGGGAAATCTGTCTGTGTTTCTATCCTTCAACTGGGATCTTTAGTCAATCATGTATTTGAAAAATATCTGTCAGTGTTTACCATATGCCAGGGATTCCCATGTGGTGCTAATGGTAACAAATCCGCATGCCAATGCAGGATCCATCCTTGGGTTGGGATGGTCCCCTGGAGGAGGGCATGGCAACCCACTCCATTATTCCTGCCTGGAGAATCCCATGGACAGTGGAGCTTGGTGGGCTACAGTCCATGGGGTTGCAAAGAGTCAGACAACTGAGCACAATGGTCTGTCTGTTGTAGTTTTAGATAATTTCAGATATAGATATTACCTAAACAGTTCATAAAACAGAGAGAGTACTGAAAATGATTCTCTTGATTCATCAGTACACACAGGCCTCGCCCATGACTTACTATTTGGGAAATTCTTCTAAGCCACTGTTATTTCTAGGATTCTAAGTGGCAACTAATCATAGGAAATCAAGAGTTTAGAGCCTTTTGGGGTTATGACAGCATGACGATGGCAAATGGATTCAATCTCTTTGTATCAGTGTATATTGATTATGTTGTGATTGATCAGCAAAGTCTGAAATGGTATTGGAAGGGGAAATGATATTACCTTAGCCATGAGCTTAGCTGTTTCATATAAATGTTCTTAAGTTAGTCATTTGGACTTTACCAATCTATAGAAACATTGTAATAATGCAGTCATTATTATTTAGTATTAATCATTACTATCTACTATTAGGAGTTGGTCAATCTATAGTTTGAAGTAATTGGGAATAACTGATACAAAAATGTATAACACATGGCAAGCACCTGGCCTATAATAATATAATCATCAATGATACCTATTATTATTTTTATTGCTTAATTTTTGTAAGAAACACCTAAATAAGCTAAAAAAAAACTTTTATTGATATCTTACACAAAAGTGCCTGTCACTTAAATTTCCGATTCTGACCACAGAGTTTGTCTAAATATATTTTTTTCTTGACAGCTGATGCTCCCTAGGATTTAGTGATTTATTGAACATTAATGTAAGCCAAGTAGTAGACCTGTTTCCTCCTATAGATTCCAAACAACTGTGGGCAGACCCTGAGAGCCACGTGAGACGTTGATACAGCACTGGCTTTGCTGTCGTTACATACAACAATAGAAAACAGCCTCCTACTCAAACCGAGTAGTCTCCGAAAAAGTTCTGCCTGAGATACAGGCAAATAGGAAGCAAAGGGGGAGGGAAAATGTTCTGCTAGAGAAACAGGCAAGAGAGAGACACAAAGAGGGAATGAGAAAGAAGAGGAGTAAGAGTGACAGTGAGACTTACAGAGGGTTGCTTTCCACTTTTAGTTAAGGGAAATTTTACCCATTCTTGGGGCATGGCCCAATGCATGATGGGTTCCTCAGTCTCGCCAACAAGTAAATCCCTCCATCTCCTCTCCAGCGAGAGGTATCAGAAACCCTCACTTTAATATCTTCTCTCCTAGGCAGTGGATAAGAAGTCTTAACCTCTTTATGAAAATATGAGATGAAGGAAATGTGCGCTAGCCCAAACATGACCCCAAGCCTATGACTTTAGGTGATTTTATACTCACTCTCAGACCAATTTTGTTTCCTCTGTCTCTTCTCCTGGTATGTCAAAATCAGATCATGCATTCGAATCAACCAACTTTTATTGAACTCCAATTATGTACTTAGGTGGAGGATGGTATTGTCTTCACTTAAATTGAACACATGTATTTGAGTAATACATGCAATGGAATCTTTAGAGGACACTATCATGACAACCTACTGTAGGAATTCTGATTTTTTTTTTTTTAAATTTCATATTATAGAGAGCGGTTGTAGCGATATATCTAAACCTGAGTCTTGCTCAATGGTCTTATTCACAAACGGCTTAAAATGGCACTTTGTCATTACAGATTCAGATTTGAAATGAGCCCAAAAAGCTGTGGTGTTATATACTCTGACATCATAGTTGTCAGGCACTACACGTAAATTACAGAGTAAACTGCAGGCTTCTCTAAACTCTTTTTTTTTTTTGCTTCTTTCAGTTGAAATACTCCCTATGGAATGATTTTTTTTTTTCTTAATAATGGTTTACAACATTTTGCATCTGCTTCTATTAATGCTAATAAATCTAAGTCTTCATACCCTAACTTATGGTAATTAATTCTTACCTTCAGTCTGATCAGGGAAAGGCAATGGGACAAAGTGGACATGTATGGTATCCTTTGAAAACCAAATTTTTAAATCTGAAGGAAAGATATTTCTTTATGTCTGATTGATTGCTTAGGTGAGAGGGGCCTGGGGAAGTTCATATGACAGATGCTAACATAACACAAGTGTAAGTTCAACTTAAATATAAAGAAGGAAATGAAATTGAATTATACTTTCATTTTGCTAACTATGACTATTACATGATATGAAAAAGTCAAATAATTCAAATGAATCCACAGTTTTAAAATTAAGGTTTTCTTTGTCAAATTTGCCAGTGGAATTTAAAACATGTTTTCAAGCTAGTAATTCATGAATCAAGGTGCTGATCTAATCTTAGAATTAGTAAAAAGTAAACTGGAAAAAATTAAATTATTGCATTTGTTTCATATTTGGCCAAGAATAAAAAATTGGTATATAAAGGAAAAAAGTCTTACAAATACAATCACACCCATATGAAAACTTGAACGAACATAAGATGTTCATAAATACTCATATGGGAATACTAATCTTGCTGATTAGAAGTAAAATGTCATATTTTATGACAAGATCTAAGAGTGGAAGAAATCATAGTGATTTATAGTTTCATCACTAGGAAGTTTTGAACTGCAGCTAACAATATTCAACAAAAAGTAGCTTTAGCGAAAAAAAAAAAAAAAAAAGGATTACTATTCTCACAGTATAAGACATTCACAAGAAAGGAGGTCCAGGGTTAGTACACAAGCCTAAATATGTATAGCCACAGAGTGACTCTGTAATTCTCTTGACCTTCTTTTCAGTTGCGAGATGGCTACAGAAGCTCTAAGCATTATATCCTCACACATCAATATCTAAAATTAGGGAGGAAACTGGGCCTCTTTTAACACATCTTTTTATTTTTTTGCCAGTGTAGAAAATTAAAGACCCAGAAGGCATGTCTTCTAATCCTGTTGGCCAGAACTAGGTTACATAATCCATCCTTGCCTTCAGGGAGACCAGGAAAGTGACTATCACACAGAAGGGCTCTCAGAAACGGTGGCAGAGGCTTTGTGTAGGCAACCCATGGGGTTTGCCAGAAATATGGCAAGGTAGTTACAATGTGCCCTCTGGGGCCAAAATTCCTAGGTTTGAATTCTGGTTCATCCATTTCCAAACTGTGATTTTGACTATTTAACCTCTTGCAGTTTCAGGCTTCCTTGGTGACTCAGACAGTAAAGAGTCTGCCTGCAATATGGTAGACCCGGGTCCAGTCCCTGGGTTGGAAAGAACTTCTAGAGGAGGGCATGGCAAACCACTCCAGTATTCTTGCCTAGAGAATCCCTGGACAGAGGAGCCTGGTGGGCAGTTCAATTTCTTCATCCATGTTTATGGGGATAAAATAGTGTCTACCTTAATTAACTAAGAGGTATTTCTTATAAAACATTTGCTTACACTTTATATAGTGAAACACTGCATTACTTGATTAACTGCAGTATAATTTTGAATTCTTTGAATCCTTACTGAATTAGAGCTAGGTACATCAAATTTTGAGAGATATAGAACACATGAGAATGGCATGTGAAATTATATTAATTCAATGTTAAGGGTGTCTATAACTGATTAATAGTTTTATTAGACTCAGAATAAAGTTCAAAGTATTTTATTGGTTATCCTGCATTTCCCATAATAGCAGAAGTTGAACACAGGACCAACTCATAGTTGGCTCATGGGTGAAAGGGAAATACATATTCATTTAGTATCCCTGAGTTAGACGTTTTCCTTAACTCCTCTACTTCATATGATGATATATAATATACATACACAATATTGCAATTCTTCCTTTAAGACTGGAAGAATTACACTCTAATGAAACTATAAGATGTCACAAAAAAGTGTCAAATTCATCTCTGCTCTTAAATTGCATATGATCTAGTTGAAGAGTCAAATTTACCATGAAACTAAATAAATAGGGCTAAATACTGCTGCACTCAATATGATTGTGAGTGTTAAGGAGACAGAGATTAGGGTGTACTAAGAGCAGTATATAGGAATCAGGAAGTGATAGAGCTCAAATGGCTCCTCGGATGGAACAGATTAAAGATGAAAGGCTCCAGGCCATGATAAAGGATGGTTGGGTGTACTGGCTAGTTGGATAAATGTACAAATAAAGTGGAATATTTATTTTGAAAAGGACTGGATTAATATTTACTGAATGCCTACTATGTGCTAAGCCAGAGTTACATGATAAAAATGAAGAATCCAGTAAGAAATGGTCCCTATACTCAGGCAATTGGATTGAATGGCTATGTTGGATTAAGAGAGGGAGAGGGAGATAAAAAAGTAGTATATGAATTAGTTAATAAGTCCCATTCTGTGTTATTCACTTACATGTAGCATGTTTACATTGCTAAAATCATTATTTATATAGCATGTTTACATTGATATCCTTTTCCCTAATATAGAGTAAAATAGAATAATCATATCAAATACATTTTGAAAGAGCATAAAAATAAAACAAATATGAGAATTTGTCTTATGTTTCTTCCAATATAATATGTATCATATTTATGATAATAATATCAATAATGAACATTTACTGGACATCCCCATGAGCTAACTGCTTTGAAGGTATTAACTCATTTTAACTTCATGATCTTAAGAAGTAGGAATTCTAACACTTTCAGTTAATCAGTAAGGAAACTGAGGCCCAGAAATGTTACATAACTCACCTACGATTACAGAGTTGATTATCAGTAGAATCAATCTGTGAATAGTTTGGTTCCAGAGACTGTCCTTTAACTGCTATTCTATATTTGATTTATGAAAAAATTTAAAATGAACACAGAATCAAAGTATTGAAACTTTTCCAATATATCATTCATCCTAAAACTTTACAGTAAGACAATTAATATATTGTTGTTCTTCAATAACGAATTTTCTTCTTTGTTCACAAAAAGCTTTGTTTTTAAATTTTCAAATTCCTATTAAGATATTTTCCAGGTATGACTAAAATGTGTGTCCAAATTCTAATTTTCAAAGGTGAGTATATAGTAAAGAATACTGTGGTTTTTTCTTTTTATTTAGTGTTATCAAGGATAACAGAATCAATTTTATTGTAAATACAATGTGTGAAGATAGATGTTCAACATCAATGCTCCAGTCATTCAGCCTGATATTTCTCTGTGAAGTGGGCAGAAAATTAAATTGCCTCAAATTAGAGGAGAAAATCACACACCACAAAAAGTAACATGTCCAATGACAGTTGAGGTCATGCTTCCACTGCAGTATGTGTGAATTTTACCATATTAGTTTCATTGATGGTAACGGAAATTGTGCAATTGTCCCTTTTAATGTGCTCTGAATTGTTACCCATTAACATACTCAAAATATCAAATTTTTCCTGGCATTTTATGTTGGTTTTAGAGTATCACATTGTTATTATCTATTTGTTTGAAAAGTTAAAGCTAACTTTATTATGTTTCTTTAGTTTTAATTTTTTCAGCTGTTCTCACCCAATCTTCCCCATCTTAGACCAATGATCAGATATCCTGGATTTTGACTCTTTTGAACTTCTCTGGGTTATAAAATAAGCACTGGAAATTGGAATTCATTAGTCATTTTTTTGGAGTCCAGGTTTTTATAGCAAGCATTTTTATGAGACTATTTTGAGATCCTGGTATACTCTGCTGGAATCCTTACAGAGGGTAAGATATGAAAATGGCAAGTCTAGGCAAGAACTAAGTCAATATATTGCCTTTATGAAAATTAGTAAATGGTGTTTCATACCTAGGATAGAAACTGCTGAATGTTAGACGTCTAATAAGATTAGAGAGCTTAGATTTAAGTTCTAACTTGCCCTCTGGTGAGAAGAGGATGGAAGAGGTAGGAGGGATGGCCTTTGTGAAGTAAGTTTCAATATCACTCACTGTGAACCAGGAAGGACAAAGTTAAGGGGAAATAATGCATATAAAGCAAGTAGCAAGACTGCCTGGCATGTGTAGGCATTCAATGAATATGAATTGCCTTGGGAATTCAAAAGGAAGGTGAAATCTCTTTGAACTAGGAATTGAGGTGATTTCATTAAGGTATTATGAGTTAGCTATGAAGACATTTCAAGTCAAGGAAATAGCATGAATAAGGAATGAAGGCAAGTGAAGTTCAAGAGCATATCTCATCGTAAAGGTTCAGAAATAAGTGAGGCATTTTTGATTGTCACTATGACTTGAGAGGTGCTGTTGGTGTTAACAGCACTAAAGCTAAGCAGGTTTACATAAATATAAATATATATATACACATACATACATATATATATATAGTTGCTCAATCATGTCCGACTGTTTGTGGTCACAAGAACTTTAGCCCACCAGGCTCTTCTGTTCATGGGGATTCTCTGGGCAAGAATACTGGTGTGGCTTGCCATGCCCTCCTTCAAAGGATCTTCCCAACCCAGCAACTGAACCCAGGTCTCCTGCATTGCAGGTGGATTCTTTACCCTCTGAGGCACCAGTGAAGCCCATGAATACTGGAATGGGTAGCCTATCCCATCTCCAGGGCATCTTCCCAAACCCAGGAATCGAACCAGGGTCTCCTGCATTGCAGGCAGATTCTTTACCAGCTGAGCTACCAGGGAAGCCCTAGGAGGTTAAAAGCCCAAGGAGGTTAAAGGCTCCTTAATTAGTGCTCCACAACAAAACACTCCTATAAGAATACCAAAGCAGTCTATCTGAGAAAAGCTGAAGGATACAGTCTATGAACAGAAGCAACAAAAGACAAAGTTGGAAAATAGGCTTCAACATCACACTGGACACCAGATGCCATGGAAATACGTGTGCCTCAATTGGTAGACAATGGGATGTTTTTAAAAGCCTTGTAATGGAGAAAAGATATGGTGAGTCTTTTGGAAGTACTGAAAATAATATTGGATTACTGGAGTGGATAGCCGTTCCCTTATCCAGAGGATCTTCCCAACCCAGGGATTGACCCAGGTCTCCCTCATTGCAGGTGGATTCTTTACCAGCTGAGCCACTGGGGAAGCCCACTGAGAATAAGGAATATCACATTTCAACAAGAAGACTTTGGCCCTTGTTGGCGAGGTGAGTTGGGGAAAAATTGCCCATGGGGAAGTGTCAGGTAGGGGAGAGAAATGATGCAAAGTCAGTTTCTCCAAGGAAAGAGGCTATGGCTCTAATCTTACTCATATTCTTTTCCTCCGTAGGAGAACTCTTCCCCCCGCCCCCGTTTGGAAGTCGTTAACCAGTGAGACATTCAAGTTTTTCCGAGGGCTTAGGACCTGAAAGGGAAGGAAAGTTCTATCAATCTTTCAAAGCCAGAATTTCTTCTCCCCTACTCTTTGGCCTGTCACAATAACATTGCCTTGAGGGAGATAGGGGGAAAGCAAGCGTCAGAAATGCAATTTCAGCAGCACACCTTACCCTGATTAGCAGTTAAAAGCAAGCACAGGAGCTGCTGCTCTGGGGCTACACACCTGAGGTTGTCTGTCAGACCTAACACAGTTCCGGTGCTTCGTGACTAAGAGCTACTAGCCCAGAAAAACTTGGATGTGACAGAGTGAGTCACATAAACACACAAGCATGCACACCTCTGCATACAGACGCTTGTACACACTCCTTCTTTCCCAGAACAAAATAATGGCGACAAGTTAATAACGATGAAAACATTTATAGACTTTAAATTACTTCTTTTACTTTCAATCTTTAAAAATTCATATAGCTTGAGATGGTTTGTTCCTGACTGCTTTAACACAAAAGATGGAAATGATGGACAAGCATGGCCAACCACACCAGCCAGCACTGTACAGAGGACCTGCTGGCTATGTACAGTCTGCTGCTGGAACCAGTCACAAAGCCATTTTGTGTTCTTGAAAATGTTCTGCAACTTCTTAGACAAATGTCTATAAAAATTACTTGATGTGTGCCATGTTAAAAACACCTAGCAATTAATTCCTTTCCAACTATATAAACCATGATGTGCAATAGGTTAATTACACGTTGCTTCAAAATGGATTTGCTATTTTCTTCTTTCACTCTGCTGACTTTTAGGTTCCCACTTGTGTATTTTTTTTGCATAGCATTTGGTATTTTAGATTCTGTAATGTCTCCACTTATTACTTTCCTTCTCAATTAAAGACAGTTTTAATTATTTAAGGCAATTAAAGAAGGAGTTGAGTTTGTAACACTTGGTTCTGTGTCAAGAGTTGCAAAGACAAACCCACAAATTTAAGATAACAGGTTTCAGAAGGGACTGTAGTTGACTAGGAGGACACACCAGCCTAAAGGCATTCACATTCAATGTTATTACCCATGACCATGCTGGAGGTACACAGTTTAAATGCTGGCTGCAGCAAACTCATGGACAGCAAGCCTGAGATCTCCCTTCCTTCAATTCTTTTAGTGCTAATGGGGGCTCCGTATAGTACAGTGCATGGAAGAGTTTCTTTGTTGATAGGTAGTGTCCCTTGACACTGGAACTTCTCAACTTCTGTGGAATCAGAAGAGCTGTGGTATGCAGCCTCTGTTCCGGTCAGAAGAAAGTATATGCCAGTGTTGGTGGTACTTTTTACCAGAATTGGGCTTTGTCCTTGATTCTAAATGGGTTTCCCATTCAGTTAACCAAAGGGAAAAGATAAGAAGTGAAAAATAGGAGGAACTTGCTTGGATATCATCTGACTGCCAAACTGCTGGTGTGCGTGTGTGCATGCTTAGTTGCTAAGTCATGTACGACTCTTTGTGACCATGAACCCCCACCAGGCTCCTCTGTCCATGGGAATTCCCAGCAAGAATACTGGAGTGGGTTTCCATTTCCTTCTCCAGGGTATCTTCCTGACCCAGGGTTCGAACCCAAGTCTCTGGGCAGGTGGATCTTTACCATGAGCCACCAGGGAAGCCCCAACTTGCTGGTAGTTTACACAAATTCACATGAATAACCGGAAAGAAATTTACAGCCATGGCAGAGTGTGGTAACCATAAATTTTGAGCACATATATTATTTTCTGATAAACTTATTCCTTGAAGCACCATGATATTTCCCTAGTTGATTTTAGTTCTGTAACTAGTCATTTGTTAAACTCACTAAACTCACTCAGCAATTAGTTGTTGTCTAACTAAGATTACAGGTTGCAGTCAAAGATGGAGAAGCTTCATTTTCCAACTAGGTGTAGGAAAATCATCTAGGTCCCCAGCTTTTTTTGAACCAGAGACTGATTTCATGGAAGACAATTTTTCCATGGACTGGAGGTAGGGGGTAGGTTTCAGGATGATTCAAGGGCATTACATTTGTTGTGCACTTTATTTCTACTCTAATGCCATTGCTATTAGGACTGGAGGTACTGGTCTGCAGCCTGGAGGTTGAAGACCCCTGGCAGGATAATTACATGTTGTATAAAAGACAATTTTTCTGTTCCATTTTCTCTGGGTTTCCTGTTAGATACCCATTTATTTTTACAAGTAATTTATTGTTTTACAGACTATTATAGAGTTCATGTTCACTCTACATAAAGTAAAAGTAAACAAAGCTCATCCTGCCATTTGTTCACAGAATTAAAAGTCAACCACTACTTTGATAAACAAGCCTCAAAAATCAGAGCTATTTCCTGAAGAACAAAGTGAATAGGATGTGCCCACTTGTTGTGCAACAAATAAAAGAAATATGTATTTTTTACCGTGTGCCACATACATACCTTTGATGTTAATCCTAATATTAAATTTCACACTAATTTCATCTAACAGGTTTTAGGCATATTTTATTAAAATAGGTGAGTAACCTGTGTAACAGAAAAGTTACATAGCTTGGACACAATTTCACATAATTTCAAAGAAAAGACTCAAGGATTCACATGCAGGTCTCTCAGGTACTATGGAACATTGTTTAATTTCAAAATATCTATAAAATTATCCTTTTCCTCACGAACTAGTTCTGTCTTCCCAAAACTAGTCAAATGGTTTGATGTACCTTGTCTTCCATGAAATCACTAGTTGTAGTATAATGTGAGGTGCTCTTGTATTATTTTATTTCCATGTAGCAATCATTGTGGGTACTGGAAGATGAATCAATAGCATAAATGTTCTGCCTACTTTTCACTAAACTGAAGGATTACTATAGTCATAGGAAAAGGATACCCTCAAATTTTGAGCATTTTTGGTTACCTGCTAATTGAAAATCTGTCCTTCATTAAGATATTTCTTTTCTTGCAAAGACAGAATAATTAGACATATCTTCAGAGAAGAACAATCCTAAAAAGATGTAACCCAGAAATATATTAAAGCTCACTGGGATCACAGAAACCCTGAGATTCAGCAAATATTTCTGCACTCATTTTAGGATGAGGCTTATATGAGCACAATTCATGGTGTCAGAAGTCAGGTAGGGATCTGGTTTTACAGGAAACTCTGGAAGTGTCCCTCTCCGGGAAAAATATGAATGAAAATAAATGAGAGGGAAAATGCTAAGTACACATTTTAGGTTAACTACTCTCCTTTCAAAATATTTTCTTAATATTTTGTTACCTGTTTTTATTCCCTCAATTTCTGTACAGCAAAGTGAATTCAGAAACCTACAAGTAACTAGAGAAAACCTTGTTTTCTACCTGGATGAATAAAATGAAATAAATTCTTGCATTTCTGAAAACTGCTCATCATCTCTCATCTGAGATCACTAGCCATCTGTTTTAATTTTGTAAACAGCCTCATCTAAAAGTCAAAGATTAAATTATATTGTATTCCTGTTATTCGTCCTTCCCTGGAACATGAGTACAAAGTATAACCTTTGTTTTCAACAATTTTTTAAGGAGGAATGACCAAAATCACAGAACTAGCTTAAGAATTTCTTTTTCTACACTCAATGAATATAATTCTATATTGAAAGTAAACAGGATTTCAGGAATCCTAGAATTCAATTACAATTTGGTATGATTTATCTGATGACATATCAAATGGAATTCCTCACTATCTGACACTCAGTACATCTACAGGAGATTTAAAAGTAATGTTTCATAATGATGAAGGTGTAACTATAAAATCCCTATGCCTTCTGAACCTTTGAAGATTGGATTATATTTAAAAGAGTTTGAATTATGAATATTATTTGTGCCATTCTAACTTCTGGATTGAGTAGAGATTCTAAGAAGGAAACAAGAACACCCTGACTTCACACACACATTCCTGCTTGGCACGGTAGCAAGCAAGAGCGAACACAGAGGAGGCTATGCAGGAACTAAGTACATTCAAATCTCATTAGAAGGTTTATGTTTTCCCTAAAAATTGGTATGTAGGAAATACCTGGTGAGCCAATGAGGAAGGTAAATTTTTATGGTATAACTTCAGGAGAGAGCTTGTGGGGAACATAGGTGCATATATAAACCAAGATTATAAATTCTGAAGAGGAGGCCTTGTCATTAATTTTATACCCAGGTCTTGCACGCTGACCAAACCAGAACAGGGATTCAATTAATATTTAGTATTTACCTGGTAATGAAGTGTAAATGATTATTGAACTGATGCTGAAGAATGGAAAATCAAGAATTTCTCAGAATTCACATTAATGTATCTACTTTTATAGAGCCAAGATGCAGCTGTTTGGAACTCAATTATTCTTCTGAAAACTATTATTTTGATTACATATTTCAAAGTAAAACACTATCTGAAGATCCTCTGACGCAAAACCAATTTAAATCCTATGTAACTGGTTGACTCTAGATTCCGAGAAAAGTCTATTTCAGTTATTTCCTTAAATATGGCACCTACAACATATATTTGAAGAGCAGTACACCCTAATTTCCCTTAACAGACAATTCAAAGTTCAGTGTTTTGTAAAACATTATGTTTGCTTTCATAATTAAGTGGAGACTTGATTCTTTCAGCCAAACAGTTCATATACGGAACAAAGCAGCATCAGGCATGGCTCTTCTGCTACTGACCTTATTGAACTAAGACCCAGACACCATGAAAAAGATTTAAATTTCTAGATCAAGGTTCTGACCTGAATAAGAAGGTTAATAAACATCTGTGAATTGAACACTGCATGAATACTATGGGGGAAAATCTCCTTAAAACAATATAATATGGTTTATAATTTCATTAACTGTATATAAATAAACTGAAAATGAATAAAAACAATTTATGTCAGGTTACATGTACACAATAAAATCTGACTTTTAATGATACACATATCAAGGCAGACAGAGAGATACCCTACAAGATCACTTCTTAGTCTCAAAGTATATTTTTTAATGTAGGACTTTATGATTTCAAGGTATTTTAGATTTAATTGGACTTGGGTAATCCTTAAAATGCATCTTACATGGTTTTATTACTATTTTGATCATGAAGTGGCCATGATAAAAATATCTACTAAATTCTTAACAGGTACCTACTTAGTACCTACTAAATTCTTCCCTAAAGGCCTAAATATTCATCTACATTCATCCACACCCCTTCTTTCTTTTCCTTCCTACTTTCTTTCCTCCTCCATGACTTCCTTTCTTCCTTCTCCTGTCTTTTATTTCTTGCCTCCCTTCCTTATCTATTTACGTATTATGTAAATATTATACCTTGTGTTAATGTCTTTATCTTTGACAAACATTATTTGAATTGATCTATTATGAAATTAAAAGATGCTTACTCCTTGGAAGGAAAGTTATGACCAACCTAGATAGCATATTAAAAAGCAGAAACATTACTTTGCCAGCAAAGGTCTGTCTGGTCAAGGCTATGGTTTTTCCAGTGGTCATATATGGATGTGAGAGTTGGACTGTGAAGAAAGCTGAGTGCTGAAAAATTGATGCTTTTGAACTGTGGTGTTGGAGAAGACTCTTGAGAGTCCCTTGGACTGAAAGGAGACGCAACCAGTCCATCCTAAAGGAGATCAGTCCTGGGTGTTCATTGGAAGGACTGATGCTGAAACTGAAACTCCAATACTTTGGCCACCTCATGCGAAGAGTTGACTCATTGGAAAAGACCCTGATGTTGGGAGGGATTGGGGGCAGGAGGAGAAGGGGATGACAGAGGATGAGATGGCTGGATGGCATCCCTGACTCGATGGGCATGAGTTTGAGTAAACTCCGGGAGTTTGTGATGGACAGGGAGGCCTGGTGTGTTGCGATTCATGGGGTCGCAAAGAGTCGGACAAGACTGAGTGACTGAACTGAACTGAACTGAACTGATACCTTGTGTTAATGTCTTTATCTTTGACAAACATTATTCGAATTGATCTATATGAAAGATTTTATTTAAAGACAAATAAACCAAAAATAATGCCCAGTTGTGGATGTGACTGGTGATGAAAGTAAAGTCTGATGCTGTAAAGAACAATATTGCATAGGAACTTGGAGTGTTAGGTCCATGGATCAAGGTAAATGGGAAGTGGTCAAAGAGGAGATGGCAAGAGTAAACATCCACATTTTAGGAATCAGTGAACTAAATGGACCAGAATGGGTGAATTTAATTCAGATGACCATTATATCTACTACTGTGGGCAAAAATCCCTTAGAAGAAATTGAGTAGCCGTCATAGTCAACAAAAGAGTCTGAAATGCAGTACTTGGGTACAGTCTCAAATACAACAAAATGATCTCTGTTCATTTCCAAGGCCAACCATTCAATATCACAGTAATTCAAGTCTAGGCCCCAATCATTAAAGCTGAAGAAGCTGAACAGTTCTATGAAAACCTAAAAGAACTTCTAGAACTAACACCAAAAAAAGATATCCTTTTCATCATAGGCGACTGGAATGTAAAAGTAGGAGGCCAAGAGATACCTGGACTAACAGGCAAGTTTGGCCTTGGAGTACAAAATGAAGCAGAGCAAAGGGTGACAGAGTTTGCCAAGAGAACACATTGGTCAAAGCAAACGTCCTCTTCCAACAACACAATAGACGGCGTTACACATGGACATCACCCGATGGTCAATACTGAAATCAGACTGATTATATTCTTTGCAGCAGAAGATGAAGAAGCTCTATACAGTCAGCAAAAATAAGACCAGAGGTGTCTGTGGCCCATATCATGAACTCCTTCTTGCAAAATTCAGAATTAAATTGAAGAGAGAAGAGAAAACCACTAACCATTCAGGTATGACCTGAATCAAATCTCTTCCGATTATAGAGGAAGTGATAGATACATTCAAGGAATGAGACCTGATAGAATGCCTGAAGAACTATTGACAGAAGTTCGTAACACTGTACAGGAGGCCGTGATCAAAACTATCCCCAAGAAGAAGAAATGCAAAAAGGTAAAATGGTTGTCTGAGGAGGCCTTACAAACAGCTGAGAAAAGAAGAGAAGCAAAAGGCAAAAGAGAAAAGGAAAGATATACCCATCTGAATGCAGAAATCCAAAGACTAGCAAAGAGAGTTAAGAAAGCCTTCCTAAATGATCAGTGCAAAGAAATAGAGGAAAACAATAGAATGGAAAAGACCAGAGATTTCTTCAAGAAAATTAGAGATATCAAGAGAACATTTCATGCAAAGATGGGCACAATAAAGGACAGAAATGGTATGAACCTAACAGAAGCAGAAGACATTAAGAAGAGGTGGCAGGAATACACAGAAAAACTATACAAAAAAGAGCTTCATGACCCAGATAACCAGGATGATGTAATCACTCATCTAGAGCCAGACATCCTGGAGTGTGAAGTCAAATGGACCTTAGGAAGCATCACTAAGAAAAAAGCTATTGGAGGTAATGGAATTTCAGCTGAGTTATTTCAAATTCTAAAAGATGATCCTGTTAAAGTGCTGTACTCATATGCCAGCAAATTTGGAAAACTCAGCAGTGGCCACAGGACTGAAAAAGGTCAGCTTTCATTCCAATTCCAAAGAAAGGCAATGCCAAAGAATGTTCAAACTGTCACACAGCTGTACTCATCTCACAAGCTAGCAAAGTAATGCTCAAAATTCTCCAAGCTAGGCTGAGGCTTCAACAGTACATGAACCGTGAACTTCCAGATGTTCAAGGTGGATTTAGAAAAGGCATAGAAACCAGATATCAAACTGCCAACATCTGTTGGATCATAGAAAAAACAAGAGAATTCCAGAAAAACATCTACTT
Source organism: Muntiacus reevesi (assembly GCF_963930625.1). Taxonomy (NCBI): domain Eukaryota; kingdom Metazoa; phylum Chordata; class Mammalia; order Artiodactyla; family Cervidae; genus Muntiacus; species Muntiacus reevesi. The sequence continues at coordinate 80,384,402 of NC_089254.1, read as the reverse complement.
CTTCATTTACCATGATAAAGGCTTTGACAGTGTGGATCACAACAAACTGGAAAATTCTGCAAGAGGTGGGAAGACCAGACCACCTTACCTGCCTCCTGAGAAATCTGTATGCAGGTCAAGAAGCAACAGTTAGAACCAGACATGGGACAATGAACTGGTTCCAAATTGGGAAAGGAGTACGTCAAGACCATATTGTCACCCTGCTTATTTAACTTATATGCAGAGTATATCATTAGAAGGACTGATGCAAAAACTGAAACTCCAATACTTTGGCCACGTGATGTGAAGAACTGACTCACTGGAAAAGACTGGTGCTGGGAAAGATTGAAGGCAGGAAGAGAAGGGGACAAGAGAGGAGATGGTTGGATGGCATCACTGACTTGATAGACATGTGTTTGAGCAAGCTTCGGGAGTTGGTGATGGACCGGAAAGGCTGCAGTCCATGGGGTTGCAAAGAGTCAGACATGACTGAGTGACTGAACTGAATTGAACTGAACATTATGTAAAATGCCAGGCTGGATGAAGCACAAGCTGAAATCAAGATTTCTGGGAGAAATATCAATAATCTCAGATATGTAGATAACACTACCCTTATGGTAGAAAGCGACAAAGAACTAAGGAGCCTCTTGATGAAAGTGAAAGAGGAGAGTGAAAAAGCTAGCTTAGAACTCAACATTCAAAAAACAAAGATCATGGCATCTGGTCCCATCACTTCATGGCAAATAGATGGGGAAACAATGGAAATAGTCACAGACTTTATTTTTTTGGGCTCCAAAATCACTGCAGATGGTGACAGCAGCCATGAAATTAAAAGATACTTGCTCTTTGGAAGAAAAGCTATGACAAACCTAGACAACATATTAAAAAGCAGAGACATTACTTTACTGGCAAAGGTCCATAGAGTCAAAGGTATGGTTTTTCCAGTAGTCATATATGGATGTGAGAGCTGGACCTTAAGGAAAATTGAGTGCCAAAGAATTAATGTTTTTGAACTGTGGTGTTGGAGAAGACTCTTGAGAGTCCCTTAGACAGCAAGATGATTAAACCAGTCAATCCTAAAAGAAACCAGTCCTGAATATTCATTGAAAGGACTGATGCTGAAGCTGAAGCTCCAATACTTTGGCCACCTGATGTGAAGAACTGACTCACTGGAAAAGATCTTAATGCTAGGAAAGACTGAAGACAGGAGAAGAGGACGACAGAGGATGAGATGGTTGTATGGCATTACCAACTTGATGGACCTGAGGCTGAGCAAGCTCCTGGAGTTGGTGATGGACAGGGAAGCCTGGCGTGCTGCAGTCCATGGGATCGCAAATATTCGTACATGACTGAGCAACTGAACTGACTGAAATTGAACACATTGTTATCAAGTGCATATACTAAGAATACTACCAATGAGCATAAGATGTTCCAGGAGAGCATAAGGAAATTGTTCCACCACTATGACCAACTCATGATAACATTTAGATTGAATTTTTCACTTATTGCTAATATCTATAAGATTGTGGGTACTAAATTAAGCACTTGACCCCCGCTGCCACAAATCCTAAATTGTTCCTGGAGAAAATGAGTCTGCCTTAGTGGACACTTTTGATTGGAGGTGGATTGTCCTCTATAAAGTCCCTTCAGCTTCATAATAACTTGCCAAGCTGCTCATCGGACTTCCAAAATAAATACCCTACCTTTTATGGTCAAAGTCAAATCTTCCAGACTTTCACTGTATAGCACAATCCATAATCCCTACTCTTCAAATTCTAATTCATCAAGTCAGAGAAGTGATTTTTAGGAAATATTATCTAAGAGGCGTGTATCCCTAAAGGCACTCCAAACTTTATTACTGGATAAAGTTGGATCACATTTGTTAGCCATTCAGAATCTGACAACACAGACCTGCAGTCTAATGTGATGGCTTCAGTTTGTTTCCAATGGTTAGTACAGAAAACCAACAGTTTCAAATCTAGAAACATATTCTCTGTATTATTCAGTATCTGATAAGAAACAAGTGAAACGAATTACTATACTGTTCAGTAGAATATATGTAAATACATAATACAGGTTTAATTAATTTTATCTGATTACTTGAAAATTAGCTCTAGAAGGTTAGAATATTATCATATTACCAACTTGACTTCTCTTTTTGGTACTTTTTTTTTTTAATCTTATGCTCCTTCCCCTAACTCAGTTAGTTAGAATATTTCATTCTCATTGTATCAATTAGTGACCAACATGCTAGAAATAAAATGAGATAAAATATAGCTATAGGATTTTGAGTTTCAAAACCCAAACAATTTGGAAGAATGCAGAATATGTAGATAAAAGCTGTTCTTCCCACGTTAGCTCCCTCTCCATGGCAAAACTCCATAGGCTAGGAAGAAAAAGAAAGTGAGACGCAAAAAAGAAGAGTCTAAACATCACCGAGACATCGCTGAGAAAGGATGTTTGCTTTATTGATGTCTATGGAATAAACCCAGTGTTGGGAGAAAAATGACAAAAACTTCAAATGAATCAGGGCTCTCTAAAAGCAAGACTTGAGTAGGCATGTAGGCTAAGAGCAACTCACAGAGTTGTCCTTAGCCTAGGGCAGGACAGGAGAAGCAAAATTTCTCCAGTGAAAAATGTACAGAGAGCCAGCAGACTGAATGTGTCCTTGGAATGAGGACAAGGAGGCTGCAGTGACAACCTGCAAGGACCAGTGACCACAGAGCAGACTGGAAGAAGGACATCTCAGCGGCTGCCGGCAGGGATAGCTGATGACACGGAGGCCAGATGGCCCCCCACCTGGCAATTCGTAGACACAGTCCTGGAGGAGAGTCGGTGAAAGCTGATTGAGATTGAGTTTCTGCCACTTGATGGAACTGGGGCCCAGAATACAAATTAAGTTCAGCTAGAGAAAAATACAGAAAACTCTTTATTGCATACTTGAGCACCTGAGCTTATACACTGAGATTTCTTTCTGTTACAAAACAATAAATGACTCATAGGACAACTCTTATTAATCAAATATTGCATTCTAATTATTGTATTAACATGATCTACCTAATTATTTTATTATCTCCTACTCTATATTTCCTAACTAAACTACATATCATCATTATTTTATTTATAGACTGCCCTTTGTTCCTGAATCACTGTACATGTTAATATCTACTATGAGAATATTTGTCTACTCTACCCTGGGTTTCCTCTCTACTTGTTTTTTTGTACTCCCCTTAAGCTTGTCAACGGTGATGACAGCCAATTTTGACTGGAAATAATGTAATCTTCTTATATATAACAACAATACTTTATCCATCTCAGAAGTATAATAAAGTCTGACGGTCTTCCCTTCTTTTATCATTTGTGTGTCTCTTTTCCTTTTAAGCTCTGTAATTCTCAAGTCTGTAGTCATATTTTAAATTATTATGATCAACATTTAAGCCCTCATACTCGAAGTCCAATTTCCCAACATTTCCATCTGGTTAGACCAAGTATCACACGGCTGCGGATCTAAATTCTGGATCTTAATTTTCCTTAATATAGCACACAGCACCTTCATGGGGCAGCAAAGTCTGCTAAGGAAAGCTGAGAAAACACTTCCATAGCCCAAATGTGGAACCAACATACTTCATTGAGAAAGGGAAAAATGGGAAAGGGTAGAGATGATGAATTCCATTGAGGCTAGCCATAATATATACACAAGGGTTATATATTCCAGAAGGAACTATATAGTTCAATTTAATTATTTAGATTTCTCCTGAATTCTGTTGTTGTTATTAATATTATTATCATTACTAATGTTCAGTCTAAGGTTAGATTGGTTCTAAATTATATGAATGAACAATTCATTTTTTATCAAGGTTCTCCATTTGTGACAACCACCATTACCTTGTGCTTCATACTGTCTCCTGTAAAAATGAGATGATGTCCTTCTTGTATATCCAGTTACTTACAAAGTTTAAGAAACACTAGCTTTGGAAAACATAATGCAAACTATAAGGAATGGAAAGGTAGACAGTCTAAAATTTATTGTCTATACATATGAATTTCAACATTCACTATATTATTCATGTTTTCTTCCTACAGATTTGATATCAATAGTTTCCTATGATGCAAATACATCTCATTTCTTTTTTCTTAAAGTCTGCCACTCCTGTGAGTTTTAAGTAGGAGACAATGTGTCCTCTGACATCTACTAATGGACAATGATCGCAGATGAACGCAGGTGGGAAATGCTATTTCAGGGTAATAGCTCACACCTGGAAAGGTCTATTTTTTTCTCTAAGATCTTTTTACACAGCAGTGAAAATAAACTAATTAGGTCAAAGCATCACATTGGGACCCATGAGCTTCAACAATCTCTCTAGTTTGTGTCCCTACAAGAGACCACTGTCCAAAGGCAAACAAGCAATAAACTCCAAACCAGAATAGGAGCTCTTGGCTTAATCATTTCTCCTTTTAGAATAGTTTCTCCTCCAGTTCAGTGCATATGAATTTCTGCATGATTCACAGAGGAGAAAACTGGGATAGAAAAATAAGTAAAATGCAAGAAAGGAAAGAAAAAGAAGAAGAAATGTTTTTTCCTAGAACCATAGCCTGTGCTCAGACCCAAGTGCTATGAGAAACAGGGCTCATAACCGCGGCTCAGGAGTGTGATTTGTCAGCCTCCCCGGGCTTCAGTGAAAACTCCACGCTGACTGCAGTGAAAGAGATGAACATTCCAGGCATGGACACACCTGCTTTTATTCCTTTGATAGTTATACCCACTGCACAAAAGGAGAAAAGGAAAAAAGTAAAATTATTAAGAAAGTGCTATCTTTTTTCTGGTAGATCCCTCCTGTGGTTTAGTTAAACTCTCCCAGGAAGCTTGACCTCATCACCACCTTTAGGACACAGGTGGGGGATCTGAGGGAGTGGACCTCCAACAGCAGTGGAACCATTTTTAATTGTTTCACCAGTGCTTCTTCTAAATGCAACTGAAGCAAGTCTAGCTTTGATTCATTGGAATTCCTTAACAAATACTTTCTAGCTATTCTTCCCTTACCTAAACTTCTGGGCACTTAAATTTTCCATTTGTTTAACAAACAGTTGTTGATCATCTATACCACACCTGCATGACGAAAATGTAAGGAGATGTAAAGACATAACATTCTAGGCCCTCAACAGTAAGCAATGGCATGACACATGCCTACCCTGTATTTAAAAGTGAAAGTGTTAGTAGCTCAGTCATGTCCGACTCTTTGCCCATGGACTGTAGCCCGACAGGCTCCTCTGTCCACGGAATTCTCCAGGCAAGAATACTGAAGTGGGCTGTCATTCCCTTCTCCAGGAGATCTTCCCAACCAAGGTATCAAACCCAGGTCTCCCACATTGCAGGCAGATTCTTTACCATCTGAGGCACCAGGGAAACCCCAACTGTATTTAACTGAAACTTAAAATGCATTTTAAAAAAATATTAAATTAAAAGAACATAATTTCTCAATTATAAAATCGATCATAATCTCATCACTTATCTTAACATTTCATGCTTTTTTCAAACTTTGTCTACTTGCATAAACCATCTTCTTATGTTTTAATCTTGTTGTTATCCAAGTATTACTGCATGTTTGCTCATGGTCTCAATACTGAACTAATTTTGATGATTATAAAATGTCATATTACTTCTACCATTGAGTATTCGGCTATATTTTTTTAATTAATCATCATTTCATCCAATACTCATTTACTGGGCATTTACTACATACCAGGTAATAGTGTGGGCTGTCAGGAATACAATGTGTTTTCTATGCTTCAGAGGTAACAAAGTGGGAGACAGACTTATTTATAAACAAGGAATTAAATGCAGTGAGAGATGTGCTCAGAGATCTGCTAGTAGATTGAACCATATTACACTGAGTGTCCTGAGGGCTAAAAATGACCAAATAATAGCTGTCTGATATAGCTCAACTGAATACAATGTGTATGGAACCCCTGGTGATAAAAGACAGACAGTTTCAGAGAAAAGGTAATATTTGAACAGAATTCTGAAGAGATTTGGATTTTACACGGCACACAGACAGGGAGAGCGGTGCTGCTCCATCTTTTATCTATTTTAATTCAACCAAAGGACATGACACTCTCTGTGAACAATGGCTTATCACTGTCACGACGCTCAGCAAGAGGTCACCACCTCTGGTTGGGGGATATAAGTATTTCTGAGAAATGGGAGAGGGACCTGTACAGTTTGAAAAACTTCCAGATAATACTGATTATGATCCTCCTCTCACTCTTCACAAGTCCTCTTTCTGCATCCTCTAAAAAGTCAGAGCTGGAGGTATAAGACCCACCCACCACCCTATGACTGAAGCCTGGAGGGGTAGTTGGGCAGTAGTTAAGAGATGGATATGGAAACAGGCAGGATCCAGACTGTGAAAGGCCATGGAAATCGAGTTAGGAAATTTGACTTTGCAATTGATGGGGAACCACGGAGGGTTTTGAAGTAGAAAGGTGAAATGACTAAATTGGGACTTAGAATAACATGTCTGGGAATGAAGCAGTGAACAGACTAACAAGGAAGAGACTAGATGAAACGAACAATTCCCCAGGACAGAGACAAAATTGTTCAAGCTCAGGCAATGGCAGAAGGGTTATTCTTTTTAAAATTATCCCTATAAAATCAATTATCAGGAATGGTGTTACTTGGCAAAATGTCACAACTATTTTCATTTCTCTTAAAAGCTATTTCCAAATTGTTCTCTAAAAATGGTAAGTGTACACACATACAAGTATATTATATTCACACACACACACACACACACACACACATATATATATATAAGGTATGAACAGTATTCCATTTTAAATGTCTCTACAAAACTGAGCATCATCCTTGCCACGCTAGACAAGTAAAGGTACATTTATGATGTTTCTTGAAGTTATTAAAAAAAACTGTAGTTTATACGTCAAGAGGTGTAATAGTTCCAATGTACATATATAATTGTAAACACACCTGAAGAAACACAGTATGCAATCTGGGCAATCTTTATAGAGGCATTAACATACCAAGATATGTCTTGAGGGGAGCTATCAGGATGAATGGAATAATAAAAATCTTGTTGTCTGAGAACTGCTTGAAAGAAATGGTGCTATTTACATTGGAGAACAAAATACTAAAAGGATAAGAAATGACTGTCTTTAAATATTTGAAGATCTGTCATAGTGAAAATATTAATGTTTTGATTGATTCAGGAGATGTCTTCCAGGATTCATCTAGGATGAATGAACATACATTTAGTGGCATTAAATGTAGATTCATCCTGAGGCCATGGGCTTTAGGAATTAGAACTGATCAACTTATGCTGTTGAATGAAGTAATAACCCTCCTACCACTGCATCCTAATCTAAGGTCTCAGGAACAGTTGTGAATGGAGGACTCTGTGTGTGCGTGTGTGTGTGTGTGTGTGTGTGTGTTTATGAAAAAGAGAGGGAGTGGTGATTAAAGTGAGAGAAATGTAGGGTGATAGGCACCAAACACTGATGATGAGGCGGATTAACCCAGAAACTTTCCTTCCCTCAAAGACTGGACAATCCTCCTTTCTCATCTGAGAGAGAACTGGATGATGACCCATTTTTTGAATGCTAAAAAGGCAGAATCCTCAGGGTTGTGCAACCATTCCACACCCACTAACTCTGTTTTCAACAAGCTCACCATGACCAACGCCCTCGACTCCATGGGAATTTTTGTCCTTAGCTAAATGCATTCTCTGAAGTAATTGATACTCACCTCTCCCTCATTAAAACTAGTTTTCCTGGTCCTTCTCCCCCCAAAATTGTTTCCCCCTTTTTCCACTGAACTGTAAGCTTATTTCAGTGTACCTAGATCTCAGTATAGCACCTCACAAAATGTAGGTCTTCCTTTCATTACCAGCTCATTCTTCTCTACCTGACCTTTAAATACAGGTATTTCTCAGGCAAATTTTTTTTTTTTAAATCAGTTGCTGATTTCTTCTTACTTGTTCTTTGACTTTGATGAATCATTTTCAGGGTAACCACAAGTTCTAAAGTCTCATAGCTAACATCTATGCTGATATTCTAAAGCTGTAGATGTTAAACTTTTGGTCCAAATAACCCTTCAGACACTTAAAAAGTAATGAGGACCCAAAACAACTTTTGTTTATGTGCATTGTGGTTATAGATATTAATCATGCTAGATATTAAGATAAAAATTATTGATTCATTAAAAATAATAGCAAAAATTCCACTGGATATTTATAAGGCATGTTTTTATGATGAATATCTTTGAGAGTAAACAATCAGTGGGAGAGAGGCATTGTTGTACATTTTGCAAATGTGTGGCTTAATATAGGCAGCTGGATATATGCATTCAATCTCTTATGATACTCTGTTCTGTTTGAAGTATGTGAAGAAAGTCTGGCTTCACATACACACACACAAATATATATATATATATATATATTTGTGTGTGTGTATATATATATATATATATTTGAGAAAGGGAATATTAGTAATTCAACAGCTTTATCAGATAATTATGGATATGCTTCAATACTAGACCAAAACTTGGGAAGTGGTAGATGCTTGAAAGTTGATTTCAATATGGAATCTGAAAACAGATTGTTATAAACTGAATCATGTCCCTCCAAATTTATGTTTGAAGCACTAACCCCAGTGTAATTGTTTTTGGACATAGAGCTTTCAAAGAAGCAACTAAGATTAAATGGGGTTTTAAGTGTGAAGCTCTGCTATAAAGTGACTGGTAGCCTTATAAAAAGGAGAGAGATAACAGGGATGAAAAAGTCTCTGTGAGGACCCACCAAGAGGATGGCCATCTGCCAGTCAAGGAAAGAAGGCTCAGGAGAAATCAAATCTGCTGGCACCTTGATCTTGGTTGGACAAACAATGGTCAGAACTTTGAGAAAACAAATTCCTGTGGCTTAAGCCATCCTGTCTGTGATCTTACGTTATGGTAGCCCTAGCAAATGAACACACCCATCAGTGAAAGGGACTCTATAACATTAAAATCCACTGGCTCAGCTTTCACTTTGAATGGATCTGTTATCTACATATAAAGTTTGTAAAATCATATGTAGGTCATTTAGAAAACATTAATTCACTGAGACAGATTTTCCAAATGTTGACATATTTCATTATACTAAATAAAAAAGTCATACTTAAAAAAATATTCCAGTCCTATCAAGAATGTCTTTATTAGATGTCAATCTTACAGTGACAGACACGAGTTATCCAACTTTCCGGTTTTCACCAGAAAATGTGAATTTTATTATTGATAACAAATATTGTCAGTAGTTTTTCTTCACATGAAGGGTTCATTTTATTCATATTTTGATATGCCAGCCAGACAACCAAATCCGAACAATCACAAGTTTGTCTATCTTGCTCTTTCAGGTAAAGATGAAGCTCTAAGAAAAAATTGTCTAGTTCAGCTCACAACTGAAGACAGCCACACAAGTTTTTTTTCCCTTCTACCTCCCCTCCCTAAGACAGTTTATATGGAGTGCAAGTTCTTTTTGCACTCCTCCCATTTGGTCACAAGATTATTAAAAAGATGAGAACCCAAGGGTTGAAATTACTAATTAAATTACTAATTATTAAAATTAGTAATTTACTGGCTTTTAAAGGTTTCTTTTGCAAGTGAGGAATATAATGACCACAGGTGACTATAGCAAAACCATCAAGGGTTTTACCGAACATTGCTTTTGCACCATTAGTAAAAAGACCAACACAATAGGGAAAAAATAACATCTTAATAATATGAAATTAGATTTGATCTTGTGAATTTCCAGAAATGTCCTGGGGGAACCCTAGAGGTCAATGAACCTCACTTTGAGTTTGGTTGTGTTGGAGAATCAGAAGGAATAGAGGTTATAAATTTAGAAGCAAACAGAGGACTTTTAAGAAATGTTTGGGGGTGTCTGTGCTCTTTTCATAGTCTACATTTAAAGGTAAGAAATCAAGTAAGTTATAAATTAATTTCAATTTTTTTCTTTTGATTGAAAATCCATCACCAATGCTCTTCTTTAGTTCAGAAAACATCTCTCAATCAAATTATTTCAATATGTGCCTGAATGTTATGCACTGAACCAGTCTCCTTCCAATTTATTCCTCCTAGAGTTAATTCACTTATAGTTCTTTAGAAGTTCTCCATTGCCCTCAATATAAAGTTCCAAATGCTTTCTCATAGTTTGATTCTTCCTAATTGGACCCTCTTAACCTTTTCCTCTTTTGTCATTTACCACAGCTACATCAAACTTTATGATAAAGTTAAGCGTATCTTCAGTTTCTTAAATATCATATTCTTTCTCTCCAGACTCCTAGTCATCAAATATGTTATCCTCTTTGAATGAAATTCTTTCTTTCTTCATGATATTCACTTTCTATTCCTGCCATTTAAAGCTATTGTTTCAACACTTCATCATTGTTCAATTCTGCTTCAGTAGCATCTGTACCTCTTTTATCATAGCATTTATTACAGTATATTGGTATTGATTACTCCACAGAATGTAGCCCCTGTTAGCTATTAAGCAATATGAGACTGAGTACTGTTAGTAGTCATTACACAATCAACTAAGACAGTTACCTGTTGACTTGGTTTTATAGAATTTTAATTGTAGAGATGTTTAAAGAATGGGTTGATATCCATATTAGAATATGATAAATGTGTTTTGTTTAAATGCCCTATGTTCCAGTATGTACATTATTCAAATTGAAAAATATAGCTCTGAGAATTTCATAGGTATTGCTTTATATTTTTACTGTTTCCATTTCCAACATTTTCAAATAAGATGCAAACCAACTGAAGTACCTAGAGCTTGTCAGATTTACCTTATAATGCAGCTCACTGTTATACAAAATAGAAACAGGGGTGATTGTATGATCATACAGAAGGATACATGCTACAAAAGTGTACAGTTTTGAAAGATTTTCAGACATGTCAAAGACTAAAAAGAGGGGAGAGAGAGATATGGGTGTCTTTTTCAATTATTAGATAACTGGTATTTCTAGAAATATGATAAAATATATACATATATATATATATATTTCTCTATAAATATGTGAGAAAAGAGCCACAACAGCAATGAAGTAAAAATTACTCTAGCAGCAAACAAAAAGAGAATCTGAATTTTTAAAATTAAAATGTATTAGTATTTCTTTTTAACAGACTCAAAGAATTCCTCCATACAAAGGTCCTTACAAAAATGGATAAAGATTTTCTCACACATTTTCCTATTCTTAGACTCTCATATTTTTTTCCCATGTGAAAAATACACATTCATTGCCAGCTTTTAGTAATTATTCACAATTTACTAGCCTTCATACTGGAGCCATGGCCTTGCTAGAGTAGTGGGTGAAATGTTGATTTGCCCAGCTCAGTCCTTCTCGCTTCTGGATGGATGTTAACAGTCTGAAGAGTTTTCTCATCTGGAGACAAAAAGCGGTCAGTCCAAGGTTCAGACTGAAATTCATCAAGACATCTGGCCCTCTGAATGATGCTTGAGTGTGCAGTGCAGCCCACGGGGGCAGAGGGACAAGACTCTGCTTACGACAGGACAGTCCTGAACTGTGGCAGAGTGTGGGGGAAAAGGACTGAGAGAAAGAATTATGTGCTATCCCCTAGGGACTTGGGGTCCTCATGCAATTTAAATATGTGTGAAACATTAGCAGGTGCTGGTTTATGATCAAAACCATCCAATGACACTGACTTGGGGAAAATAAACATGAAACAAACTCTGACAAAAGTACTGGGAGACACTGGGGGATTTGCTCAGAGACCACTCTCTACACCAAAGCAAACTTGAAGGAACACGACTAGCTTAAATTGCCAAACTGGGGTTTTTCTGTATTCATCATGTACACTTGACAATGAAGGTATCTCCCATGGAGCTATTTCCACTTAAAAGAAGTAATATTATAAATGCAAGGGAGACATGTAAATAAACAGTACATTGCTCCTTACAATATTTCCCAAAGAGAGTAGTGTAGTCTACGGCTGCAGGAAAAATGATTACAACATTTAAATTTAGCTTGGTAATTTCAGTTTTAAGAGTCAAGCCCAAAATTAAATCAATCATCAGCATCTTGAAAATGCTAACATGTAAATCACTTTTCAATGTTATAGAAGTTTCATAGAACATGAAGAATTTCTAAATTCTTTCTTCCATTTGATTTTTACTAAATGAATACCCTTGTCTTTATGACATACAAGTGTTATGAAAATGAAATTTGGATAGGATTTTATATTTTGGGTAGGTTGACATGTAGAGAACATATTTCAGTTTAAGTAAATACTATATGCTTAAGAAATAGAGGTTAATTTTTATTTTATTTCTTCCCTTCATTCATTGAAGCATTATGATTGAATACAACCCTAATTATGTGCTCTTTTCATTTTAGACCTAGGAGATACTTTCTTATTAATTAAAAAAATACAATCCATTATTGATACACCTAAGATAATTTACATATAAATAGATAAGTCAGTTTTTCTAGTAGTCATGAACGGATGTGAGACATGAACCATAAAGGCTGAACATCGAAGAATTGATGCTTTCAAACTGTGGTGCTGGAGAAAACTCTTGAGAGTCCTTTGGACAGCAAGGAGATCAAACCAGTTAATTCTAAAGGAAATCAATCTTGATTATTCATTGGAAAGACTGATGCTGAAGCTGAAGCTCCAATACTTTGGCCACCTGATGCGAAGAGCTCACTCACGGGAAAAGGCTGACTGAGGGCAGAAGGAGAAGGGGCTGATAGAGAATGAGACGGTTGGATGGCATTACTGACTAAATGGACATGACTTTGAGCAACCTCTGGGAGATAGTGAAGGACAGGGAAGCCTGGCATGTTGCAGTCCATGGAGTTGCAAAGAGTCAGACACGACTGAGTGACTGAACAGGAGAAGTCAGTACTATTTTCAGGTCATTCTCTTACTTCCAAAATAAAAGTGGCAAGTTATAAAAAATGACATGAAACAGGAAGGGAGGAAGACTATAAGGGAAAGACAGAAGAATGTAAAAGAAATTTACTGAAATTTAGTAGGGAATTTTAAAAAAGAATAAAAAAGGATGGTGTAGCAGATGAAGTGATTGAGAAGGTTGATTTGCCTGCTCCTCACAATCCAGGGGGGATACACGATACAGCAAGGCAATAGGATCAGGGTTAATGTGCTTCCAGTATCTCTGAAAACGACGATGTGACTTGAGTGAATGGTGCAGTATAGAATCACAGGATGAGGCTCTGCAGCACGCTCACAGTGAGATTTTGCTGTGCTAAATAACCAAGAATCTTAGGAGAGTTGAGTTACAGAGACAATACTGTGACAGAAAATAGAAAATATCTTCAGGATAAAAGTAGCTAGAACATATAGCAGTGGTAGGTGCACATTAAATAGGCGATGCTGGCACTGGGGTCAACATGAAGGTAGAATTCAAGTGTTTGCTTCAACTCTTTCATCACTGTATGCCATATTCCTCTGGATATTAACTACCCCACAGATAGTTGTTTATTGAATAGATGCTGAGAAACATTGCCTCCTGCAAGTATTACAAATCTGTGACCTTGGGAATGCTGTCTGTGTGTGTGTGTGTATGTGTGTGTTTTCACTCCAATATCCCTTTGCAAAATTGCAAAATGTTCTTTATAATGAGAGTGAATAGGGCAAGATAAATTTCTAGCAACCTAGATGGAGGGGATGAGCCAAGATATTATTGTTTATTACTGCATTTTTCACTCCATTATATGCTCAGTTTGCACCTGTTACATAAATATAAACATAGCAGAGAAGAGCATAAAGAAGAGGAAACAATATACAAATATGCAATACAAAGAAAACTAATTATATACACCTTCGAAAAACAATAGGGAGTGAGAAACAATTCTGAAGTTTTACTTGAAAAATTGAATCAAATTGTCCCCACTTTGAGTAAACTTTGTCTTCAATGTTTTCTTTTTTTCAAGACAAATCTGTGATAGCAGCAGATATTAACTGTGGAAGTAAACTAGCAAGATGCATGCCACACTAAAGCACAAAATAGTTAGCTCTGTCTTAAAGCTGTGGAGAAAAACAATGTCCTTCACTTATTTGCCTTTAGATTAAGTGGTAGATTAAACCTGACTTCACAAATATTGTCAAGTAAGCTGACAATTTATTTTTAAATCCATTTACTTTGATACCTCTGATTATTTTCTTTAGTAGCTGGGTTTCAGATTTCCTATATGTGGCTGATTCCTGGTCTCTGCTTATGAAATGAAAGATGAAGTCAAATCCATCTGTAGGGATGGACTGTTTATTAAAGAGAGGATCTATTTCTGGAGACATTACAAAAAAAAAAAAAAAAAAAAAAACCAACTCCAAATCAAATGCATCTTTCTTCCTATGGCATTTGTGCTTAGCTTCCAGAGTTAGGTTCACCACCACAGAACCACACAGAAGAGATTGTGACCAAAATATCCCACCACTTTAATTATTTGTGATTGATTTGCAAGACAATGCTGATAGCATCATCTTAATTGTTGCTCTGAATTGTATCTGACAAACCACTGGATAACATATTCACTCTTTTCATATAGGTCTTATGTTGAACCAGACTCTTCACATGTCTTATTTCATGTGGGTTTCATTCAGTTCCATCAAGAGGTTAACACCACCTACAATTTGGAGATGACAACTTTAGAGACATTATTAACATGCACAGAGTCACAAACCCAACGGCAGCTGTGCTAGGGCTTGAATTCCCAAGGTTCTGATCCCGAAGCTTTGTAGTTATGACACTCCACTGACTTGAGAGTCAAGTTTTCATTGAAATAACATTACCTTTGGCATCAATATCAACAGAAGACATTACAGTTTGTCAATGGCATAGATATCGCCAGAACTTCAGAAACACAGAGTAATTAACCATTTTCTCAGAAGCCTATAGGATAACCTACCACTTTAATGGGCTTCCCAGGTGGCTTCCCTAGTAGCACAGATGGTAAAGAGTCTGCCTGCAATGCAGGAGACCAGGGTTCGATTCCTAGGTCGGGAAGATCCCTGGAGAAAAGAATGGCTACCCACAGAGGAGCCTGGTGGGCTATAGTTCAGGGGGTCACAAAGACTCGGACGTGACTGAGCACACACACACCATTTAAATATGCTTATCCATGAGAAGAATTAAGAAAAGTGCCTTATAGTTAAGCTTAGTGTGAAACAAGCAAGTTTATCTTAAAAGAATATGGGAATTAATATATCCAAAATTAGTATATCTTATTGTGTTCAAGTTGAGCTCAAATGCTCTGATAGAAAATAAAGAGCAAAATCACCATAAGAAGCAGTTTGCTTTTGATAGAAAGCCAAAATTTAAAATGCCAGCAGTAAGTACCGGAACAGGAAGGGTTAGTAAACAAGGTGATAAAATGTATCATTTTGTTATAAGAGCCAGCCAACATGGTAATATGTTCTTTGAGAGTGAGAAACATTTCCTGTCTGTCAAGGAGGGTAAAGGAAGACAAGTTAGTTCAGTTTCAACTGTCTTCCATCCTAGATGGGGGTTCTTGTGCTTAGAACACATGGGGACTCTGTAAGCAGCTTTCTGGGAGAAAGACAACAAACTCAAATATCAGTTTAGGTGTGATCTGTAAGACTGGTATTTAAGTTGGCAGGATGCTCTTACATTAGGGGTTACGTTTAAGGTGTAGTCTGACAATGGACTTCTGATATCGCCGAAGAACTGCCTGCTTCAGAGTCTAGGGAAATCTTTTAAACAGCATTGAGCTAATGAATAAATCATATTCGCCATATACCCTTCCAACTGTATGATCTCAGGTTAGAAAGAAGGGCACACACCACTTTTAGACAAGGCAATAAGACTAACAGGAAGACTTCTGTAAAATAGGAAGTCAAGGAACCGAGTGCCCTCTGGTCTAGGGGAGGTAGTTGGAGGCAGAGTAGTCAAGTCAGAGGTCTGACACTAAGGTCGCCATTTAAAAGTTATAAGGTGGTGAAAACTAACCAGATGAGTTTGGGAAAATCCCGTGGCAAAAGATTTGCATCTTTTTCTAAAGGTGTAACCCACAATGATTGCATGCTTCTGAGAGAAGTCCTATATACAGTAGACCACAAGCTACATACATAGCAACAATTCAGAAATATCTGTGGGAAGCATCAAACAAAGAATGAGTCCTAGGACAGAATGCCTTCAGGGTGCTCTTTCAAACATCCCTGAGCAGTTTTTCCCATTAAACATCTTTCAGTGGGTCTTGAAGTCTATGACAAATTTTTGGTCAAGTTGTTTCCACTGAAAAGTACTGATTTTAAAAGCCAATAATTTAGAACTGCCACACAACAAAACAAATGGTTCACAAATTTTCCTTCTGAAGATTTCATGATGCATTGTTATCATTAACCAGTCCTTTCCTATTAGAATTCAATAGCCAATTGAGACAAACTGTTCTGAGCCTGTTCTTCCACCTCTGATTAAGACTGGGTGGCAGGTACTGGGGAAAATGACATCCCTGAGCAGTGAGGTGAGTTGACTCTGATATTCTATCTTGGGGCTTCCCAGGTGGCACAGTGGTAAAGAACGTGCCTGCCTATGAAAGAGATGCAGGTTCGATTCTGGGTCAGGAAGATCCCCTGGAAGAGGAAATGGCAACCCACTCCAGTATTCGGGCCTAGAAAATTCCATGGACAGAGGAGCCTGGTGGGCTACAGTCCATGATGCTGAGAAGAGTCAGACATGACTGAGCAACTGAGCATTCCATGTCGACTCCTGGAGTAGAAAAAATTTCCCAAATCTCACAGGGTCCCAATGGGTACAGGGAGGGAGAAATCGAGTTGGAGACTAGAGGGCTGCCAAGTAGCTACATTCACAGCAAGCAGAGTAACCAAGAAGCTAATGCTACAGACTGGGGAGCCCAAAGCAGGAGTCTGGATGGAGGAAGGATCTTAGCCTCAGGTTTATAGCATTAGTTAAAGAAGCAGAGTCCAGAGAACCAACTTGGAAGAATGAGAACATCATGGTTATCCCCACTGGATAGTTTTAGCGATAGAGGCTACTAACAGGTAATAAAGAGGAAAAGAAAAGCCTCAGCAGTCACCAAGGCCAGAGACCCACAGAAAAGGGCACCCCAACAACATAACTCACCATAACACATGAGGAAGGACCCAGTCCAAACTCAGAAGTTAGTCCTAGGAAAATAGATCCTTTTCCAATCTCATACAGATAACTGCGCTGATGAAGGAGGGAGAAAAGGGGAAAACAGCATTGAGTGGGATTTTTGGGATTTGAATTGATCCCATATTTTCTTGAGACTGTTTCGAAATGTTTTGAAGAACAACAACAAAAGGTTTTAAATAAGGAAAGCTTGAGAACCTTGTATTTATTTTCAACCAGCCAGAATGGCAAGGCTCATGAGGATATTTAGATCACTTTGAGAACATAAAGAGGGAACAGATTTTGGCATATCTGCATTAGAGTATGCAAAACTCCAACCATGGTACATATGCCAGGCCCAGATGAGAGGATCCACCCCTTCACTCCTTTTCCACATTTAGCGCTTTGAACTTAGTAATTTTCCTAAAGATTGTGCAAGGCGGATGTACTGAACAGCCTTCTACCACACAGTCATCCTGCTGCTTCCCTACACTGAATCTCCCAGAAACCGCTTCTGACAGCTGGTGCCCTCGCGGTACACAACTCCTTAAAAAGTGAGGGCAAGTCCAGAGCTCCCACCCCTTTTCTGGGGAGCATTGTGCTGGGCTGGCTGGTTCCAAGATTGTGCATGGAGGAGTTCTATCTTGCTATCAAGGCTATAAGTAGACCAGCCTAGCAATTCAAAGTGTGGTACCTCCATAATGAGGGAGCAGCCTGAAATGATGACTGGTATTCATATGGTCCTAACTAAAAACAGGAATTCTTTGTAAACTAAGTTCAAGGTGGCTCATGTCAGGTTCTCATCAAATAGCATTTACAGTGAGCTCTAAACCTGGCTAAAAATGAACAATCATTCGCGGAGTTTTGGAAAAAGACTCCTAGTGTCATCACAGTCAGACCCAATAATATACGGTAAATGTATTAAACACATTCACATTGCTTTCCTTACAAATCAGTGCTGTGATGAACATGTCCAGTTTTCCAATATTCAAAATAGAAACCTGATTTTCAGCCGGGATGTCAGGTGGGCAGTCATTTGACAGGAAAGGCTGAAGTGTCCTGGCCACAGACAAGAGACAAGGTCTTTGTCCTGGACTTTTATGCAAAATAAATTGTCTAAGCTTTCTGACCCAAAGTTTCATCATCTCTAACACAGAGATAATTATCTATATTTACAATAATTATGACAATATGATAACAGTGCTCAATTCACACATAAAGGACACTGACATTATTGTCATTGGCTGAGCATCACCCCTTCGTTAGCCATACCTGTCACTAACTAAAGTGGCAAATCCTTGAATTGCACACCCTACGATTAGGAAATCTAATAGTGTCAGGTATCATCTCTTAATAATATGTACGTCAGTCATTTCTCATTCTTCCATACGTCAGTCATCTCTCATTCTGTACTGCTATGTATTTTATTGATATATTTTATTTTTTATAGAATCAAATACCTGTCACAATATTAACCATAATTACAACAAAATTATAATATATTGTATTGCTGTAACAAAATCACTTAGCACTTGAATTTGTTTTCTTCTATGTTTCTGTCTCACAAAGCTCATGACTTTATACATGCAAATTATACAATGAATGCTTGATTCCTACGTTAATAGTTTTCAACGGCACACACATGTCAGAAGTCATTTTGATGATAGTGCTCTCTTCCTTTTGTCTTCATAATAGTTTTTTTTAATTTGAACTTATTTTTTCCTTCTTACCTATACTGAGAAAATGAATATGTATCTCACTTCCTTAGTCATCAAAAGACAGATGACAAGATTATGGAGTTTGTTTCACTGTCTACTTGCAGGCTGATCAAACGTCTTTTGAGACACTTCTGTCTCCATTCCAGATGGATATGCATCCCTTCTACTGAAGTTGTCCTTGACTACTGAGCACGCAGTGTAGGTATGATTGGCTTGCAACTAGCTAGGTGAAGTTCATCTTATTAAGTTCCTGGGAAACTGCTCTTTTGAGACACACCATTGCCAAACTCTTCCTTTCCCCTTCCCATCCTAACAAGACCTACTTTCATTAATTCTACAAATAATTCTTGAGCCTGTTCAACCAACCACGCAATCTTATACTGAAGCTCCTCTACTGACCTTCTGACTGCAAAGAGGTACTATGTTCCAATAAATTCTTTGTTTCTCTTTTCTGTAAGTTTAAATCTCTGAATATTATAAAAGTAAAATTATGTCTACTTATGAAATATCTTATGATGTCTACTTATGAAAATATCTTTCTTGCAGGTCAATATTAATCATTACTAATCACACAGAAATTATTCTATGCAAGGCACTAACTATAGGCTTTGAATGCATTAATTGTATATAGTGTTCATAACAACCCTAACGTAAATTTTAAAAAAGAAACTTAACGTAGAAAATTCCTTAAGGCCAAACTGCAAGAAACTGACAAAGCCAGAACTCAAATTCAGAGAACTGTACTTTTACCGTTATGCAAAACTAATGACCTTAACTTCCTGATTCTTTGCTCAGGGTCTAGTTAGTAAGGGTTAGGGAAGGGGGAAAAAAAAGTATCTTTCTAAAAATTTTCTTTTTGGCAGTGAAATTTACTTAGGCCAGCCATGTTTATTTTTTCTAAATCAGTTCCAAAACACTGATTAATAGAATTCACTCTTAGATCCCAACTCTAAGCTGTAGCCATTAGTTTTTTACAGTATTTTTAACTTTTTCTATACCCTTAAATGCAGGCGCGTGTGTGTACACACACATGTGTATCACGTGTGTGTGTGTGTGTATCTTAGGTAGTCAGTAGAAAAAAGGGGAGTCCAAAATGATGGTTAAGAAAGCCCTGGAGAAAGAAAACACAGGAAAAACTCCAGGACTAGAGTGGTAACTTCTGGTGGGAAAAAAACATATCCCTGATGGATGGCAAGTATAAGCCCTATCTTCATAACACAGAACCAATCAGGCTCCAGTGGGAGGAGACAGAAAGTATCAAAAAGGGAAGCCCAGCAGGGTTGAGGGCACTTCTTTGGGTCAGCCAGTCCTCACCTCTTTGTGGTGTAATGTTTGCGGTCTGCTAATAAAACCTTGAGATGTAACTGAACTGTAACACTGGTCCATTATTTCAGATCTTTGCTGTGAGGAGACCACACTGAAGGAAAGGAACACACAACCTCACACACACACACACACACACACACACACACACACATACACACACATACATTTACCGTTGACCTTTGAGAAATGAAGGGTTTAGGGGAGCCATCCCCTGCACAGAGGAAGATCCATGTACTGTGCTTCCTCTGTAACTGAGGTTCAGCACTGAGATTCAACTAGTGGCAGACATGTAGTACTGTTGAGTTTACTGTTTAAAGAAAAACCCTCCTATAAATGGACTCATGCAGTTCAAACCCATGTTGTTCCAGGGTCAACTGCATGTATAAAACCTCCTACCACTGCCATTTCCTGCCTTGTCAATTGAGGTACTCCAATAGCCAAGAACATATTTTGGCTCAGCTCCAAGGGAGGCTTCATATTATATCCTATTGCTTAGTCAATTGCATTAAAAGGAGATTCCTTTGTACATACAAACGCCTGTAACACGTTGCCAGGACAAATGGGATTCATCTGCATTCTAAATATGCTAAAATTTAACAGACATCACTTACAAGTAAAGGGCTTTCTTTTCTTTGACCAGTCATTTTAATTTTGCTTCCTAAAAATGCAGAAACTATGAGAAATTCATTAGCAGCCCCTTCGGCAATGCACAGCAGATGGGAACTTGAAGCTTTAAGAGCTGCAGGAGGAAAAAGTTGCCCCTCCCTGGTAGTAGCCCTTTTATTTCAGGATAGACAGTGATCCAGGTTTAAAAATGACTTGTGGGTGATATATATAGGAAGTACAATATGTTCCAATTTGACAACAGGAACAAGACTTTTTTAGAGGAAAATATAATGCAGGGAGTCACTCATATTCAATTATATTTTTAAAAGGCAGAGGGATTCAGTGATACAATGATAAATTATTTCATCAACAGAGGATTTAGGGAAGGCCAACCGACCAAATTTTCAGCAGAGGGAAAGTGTCAATTAGCTAAGCAAGTGATTTAACTCATGATTTCTTTTTTCACTGAATGACCTGCCTGCCTGAATAATTTAATGCCTATTTTAGCAATGGTTAGGATAGTAAAGCAATGGATCTGTTTGGTGGAACAATTAAGTGAAAAAAAGAGTATAACTCCTTATGGGTGGGAGGCTAGATAGCATTCTCAGAGTTGAGTTTCAGTTACTCAAAGTTGTTTCTTCAACCTGAATGCTGCTGCTCAGTTGAGAGTAGTGAGTTGAGGTCAAGCAAAGCCAGCGATTCTCAAGCCTAGATGAACAGAAGCATCACGTGGTAAACTAATAAAAAATTACCCATGTCAGGGTCCCATTCAGTATCAGTTCAGTCACTCAGTTGTATCTGACTCTTTGTGACCCCATAGACTGCAGCACACCAGGCTTCCCTGTCCATCACCAACTCCTGCACCTTGCTCAAACTCATGTTCATTGAGTTGATGATGTCATCCAACCATCTTATCCTCTGTCGTCCCATTCTCCTCCTGCCTTCAATTTTTCCCAGAGTCTCATTAGAAACCAATTTCATTAGAATCTCTGCATGTCAGGCATCTGGAGAATGGGTATTTCTAAAAGCCACCCCTTTCCTGTACAGGGTGATTCTGATAAGCTGTATGGGTTGAGAGATCAGTTGGTGTTTTGGATACAAATTAAATCCAGTTCAAGGTAGACTTTGGTTGCTGAAAGTAGTCTGTTCTTGAGGTGTATCTTTTTATCACAAATAAATTCTCCTTAACTTTTCTTGCTTATTGGGTTGGGAAAATAATAAAAGGTACTTTATAAATCTTAACCAAACACTACATTTTGTGAAATCATTGTAATTTATGTATGAGCCCCTTTCTTCGTTATCACAATGTGAATATAACCTTCTGAAAGGCATCCTTGTTTATATCTAGATAAATGCTTGCCAAGATCTTGGCATTAAGATGATAAAGTCAAGCTTCTACGATCTCTTAATAGGATTTAGAAAGAAAAGGAGAGATTAATATCACAACTGAGGTAGAAAGTAGAATTGACCTTTTGTATTAGAGGAAAGACAAGCTAAAAAAAAGTTGTTCTATCTTAAAACAAGAAAAACACTTCATAATCCAACTGAAATCTTTTCTTGGATCAGCTTTTACCAAGTGGCTATTTATTGGTTTCTTTTAACTGAACATTTTATTACATATGTTTCTGAAATTTATAAAAGGCCATTAAAAGAAGTCTTAGAATGCCCAGTGTTAAATCTACACAGCAGGGCCTGGATACCTGATTCAAAGAAATTAAGTTTATATCCACCATAAGCCAGATCTTCTTCTGTCTTTAAACTTTGGATTCTGTGTTGTGCTGTTCCCACTGAGACACTGTAAATTAAAGGATAAAATGTGACTTTCCACTCTGCTTCCCGTAATGATGTATTCTTAGCTGAGCTTAGGTGAGAAATTTGAATGTTTCAGGAAACCAGATTGCTTTTTTTCCTGCCTCAGGGACTAAAGCGGCACAACACTGCATCGTATATCATTCCAAAAAATTTATACTTGCTTACATATTAGATTTTGTTTTAGCCTTTTATTTCTTCTCAACAGATTTTTCATAGCCACAATACTGGAGGCTGTTTCTGAAAACTGCTAATTTTTAAAAATAGACCAGTCAACCAAATTAGCAGGATGACTGAGGGAGAACTTTATTAGGGAGTGAACAGCCGGAAGGTCTCAATAAATCTTTTCAGTCATCTGAAAAAATGAAAAACTCGGAAGGATGAGGGGGATGGGCTATGATTAGCTCAGATTTATTCCAACGACCAAGGAAAGCAAATGCATGACTTTGTATAAGTCCCTCTGAAATTTGATTCTCACAGACTAAACTTTTTCTTGCCTGGGGGAGTGGGGCGTGAGGAGGGGGACCACAAAATGATTGTGATTCCTATGATTGTGATTCCTATGTGAATTCCTATGATTCACATGGATTTAGGTACTAGACATCCTATTAGGAGGGTATTTACTTTACAATACTTATCAGCATGTTCAACCTTTCCCTCATCAGAAAGCTTTCTTAATATCTGCATGATATATAGTTTACTATATTATAATTTTAAAAAATGTTTTCCCTCATAGTCTAAGTCCCTTTAGTGCCAGGTTTGTGTTTTTCCTTGTGCCTGGCGTAAGGTACAAAGGAAACATTCATTCAATCAAAAGAAGGGCTGTATTATTCTTTGAAAGTGTTGTTTTGCTTATTTTTTAAAATGTGGGTGATTTCTCTGATTATGAGATTTTTAAGAGCACAGACTTGGTCTGGTGTTAAAGTAGACACTAAGAAATCTTTTGCTGAATTGAACTGATTGTCATGAAATTGACTGTTATTTTAATACACACTTAGACTTATTAAACCAGATTTTATGGAAAATGATTATATGTTATTGTGAAAGTCAACTGCAAGAAGTTAATATTATCTAGTGTGTCAAGGAGATTTCTATGAAGTGATATTTGAGCCAAGAGCATAAAAACAAGTAGGCAAAGTTAGGGGTGGGATGGGGTAGAAAAGTGGGTCAAGGAGAGGGTACCTTTGAAATAGAGACAAGAACATTTGCAAAGGCCCTGAGGTAGACAGAGGGTTGACACATGAAATAAACTGATAAAAGCTAATGTAGATGTAGCACAAAATGGGGTAGAACAGTTTTAAGAAAGATTAATAATTTAAACTATTTCTGGCTGTTACAGAAAAAATGATAGACACTTAAGAAAAGACACGGGTGGGCCAGACAGGATACTACTGAAGCAATCCAGGCAAGAGAAGATGTACCTGAGTGTGATAATGTTGGTGATGTTCAGAAAGTGAGAGACTCAAACACATTTGACAAGACTTGCTAATGATTTGAATAATGACTGAAAGAAAGATGTTTAGAATGACTCTCTCATTTCTAATTTTCTAGTTTTCTAAATAGGAAGAGGACTGTCCATTTCATTAAGGGATGGAACACAGGAGGAGCAAAGGGATGAAATACTGTGTAATCTGAAACATGCTGAATTTGATGTGCTTTTGAACATCTAACAGGTGATATCTAGAAGAGAGCTGATACACTCCTCTGGAGGTCAGGAGAGGAATGGGTTGGAAATATAATCAGAGTCACTGGCATGAACAACTGGTTTAGAGCCGAAGCCATTCACTGGGTTAACTGGCCTACAATGAAACATAGAATGGAAAGGAAAGGCAGGCCTTAGACTGAGCCTATAAATTTAGATTTAATTTGTAGGGAATAGAGCAGGCTTGAAGTAATCTTTCCAGAAGGTGGGAGCAAAAAATGTAGTAGGATTTTATGCCAATAATAGTCCAGTTGAGGTTAATTCATATACACTACGTATCGTGTGTGCAAGTAATGTATGCACTGATTTGACATGCATTGTTATTGTATCTGGCTGAGCCCAGCCGTACAGACATAGGCCACATAAAACGAATGGTTGCCTTCATCCGGGGTTTGTGATTTTTATGATCAGAATGTTAAAGCCAGTGGGACAATGGAATTTGGGATAGTCACATGATGATCCAGGTGATTCAAGCTGGTTAAGAAGAAAAATGAAAATAGAAGGAAAGAGTGGGAGCAGGTAACGAATAAGGAGAGATATTTGATAGTGATAAGAAGGTACTGGATGTCCTGATAAGGTGGAAGAATGATGAAGTGAGGGTGCTTCAACAACCAAGCTGATGAATGAATAAAGGACAATTACAGTAGCACTAAGGAAACTGAAGTGATGATGAAGTGGAAAATCATCATATGGAGGTTGCTGCCGCTGCGGCTAATCACTTCAGTCGTGTCCGACTCTGTGTGACCCCACAGACGGCAGCCCACCAGGCTCCTCTGTCCCTGGGATTCTCCAGGCAAGAACACTCGAGTGGGTTGCCATTTCCTTCTCCACATATGGAGGTTTTATGGAGGTTATTTCAATAATTAAAGGTATACTCCCAAAGTAAGATGCTTAAATTAATGGAGGTGATACAGTTCTGAGGGATAAATATAGAACACAGCTGTGAGACTGATTGCCTGAATCATAGCAGAAAAGTTTGTGGGAGATGTAGAGGTCAAAATGAGGCACTGCTGCTAAGTCACTTCAGTCGTGTCTGACTCTGTGCAACCCCACAGACGGCAGCTCACCACGCTCTGCCATCCCTGGGATTCTCCAGGCAACGCTAGACTCTACCAAATAGGGTATCGTGAGGGTAATTCACATCAATCTGCACCATTACTGCATTAACTGGGTTGCCGAAGAAAACTGAAGTAAATGGACTCAATAAATTTAATTAAAAGATCCACAGTGATGAAACACTCAAATGGAGGTAATGGTAACTAGAAAACTGGTAATTATTGGAAGTAAATTTTTTGGAAAAACCCTAAGTGGCTTGTGATCTAGGTGAAAGTAGAAAAATCTGTTTAAACTATTTTAAAATACAATGTCTTAAGTTTCTGCCTCTGGAACCACATTTTTGATATAAACGAACTATTAGAATGAACCTTTGTTATTGTTATTTTTAAAGCTTGGCATGATTAGATGGTTCCCAACACAAAATTTAAAAAATTATCAAGAATGATAAAGGATAAAGTTTTCCAAACAGAGGACTTCATCCTATATTGCCTTTTTTTTTAAGCAGGAGATTTTTTTTCCCCCCTAGCAGGAGAGAATTATAACATCATCAGATTTAGTACAAGAGGAAAAAATTGAACTTCAGTCTAATAGATTAACTTACTGTACATGTTCAGAAAAAAAGGAAATTGCCTTAGGAAATATCTGAAACATAATAAATCAGTTTAAGGAATAAAACAGTACCATATATTATAATGCCAAAAAATCATCCTGGAAGCATTGATTTATCTAAGTCCTCCACAGAGAAAAACCCCTAGCTATCTAATGTTAATCACCTAACATGAAGCATTTATTTAAAATATTCAGAGAGAAAATGCCAACTAACAGGCAATAATATGAATTTCTCTTTTCCTATTAAGTTTAAGAACTTTTTCTTGGTGTTTTATTATAAACTGTAGTACAATGCTTCTTCAGAATTTCAAGGATAACTTACATGAAAAGGATCAAATTGCTACTAAAATATAATTTCAATATGTTGTACTGAATAGTTTGAGACTATTCTTTCTCTAGATATATGAATGTATATGTATACATGTGTATACAAATACACATGAACAATTATTGATATTATATATCAAAGAAATGTCAAAAATTAACCACACATTTTTTTAATAAAATGCAAATGCAGACATATCTGGACAAACCTATAAGAAATTATGGTTTGTTTAGCACCTGAAAATTCTTCTACTGCTAGTTATTTCCTAGGTGAAAAAATATTTTATCTAAATGATGCTGTATATAACATTCCAGTCTTCAATAACTCTTCAAACTTTTATTTTACTCAAAGAGTATATTACCATTTCACTGGATTATTCAGCAGATCTCTATACTGGCCACTATCAACATGGTCAATATTGATGTGAATGTTAAGTGTTCCTTTAAATATCTTACTTCTTAAATAAACATTCTTCTTCATTACTGTATTGGGAGGATGGTGCTAGTCACAATTACTACTCTATCTATAGAATATCAAGAAATTTCCAAGATTTTTCATAGGTTAGGATTTCAACAGAACTAACTGAAAGCAGGGAATTTATATTGAACATGTGAATGAAAAACACACGATCTGGTGTAAAGAAGTATTTCCAAAATGAATGCATTGTCTTAGAAATGCATTGTCATAGAAAATCATATGTCTTAGCATAAAAAGATCTTTGGTTATGACACAGAGTGGTGAGCTCAGAATAGAGTGACATCAGCCACAGTTATTTTCAGGCTCAGAAAAGAAAAATAGAAATTACAGAAAAGGAAAGTATGTAGGAGACCACAAGTAGTGGTTTAGTGTAGGTACTAAACATACATTTTTCAAAAGGAATAAGAAAAGTGAATCCAAATAAAAAGTCTTGGTAACAGGTTAGTCACAAATCTAGTAAAGAATAGTAAGATTCTTAAGCTCTCCCTACAACACATATAAGGAAGTGACACATCAAGACTTTGAACACACACGAGAAGAACTGAGAATAACCCAATCAAAAGACCACCATCATTGATTACCTAGACAGAGACAGGATATTAAAACTATGTTCATGCCAATTCAATAATTCTGAATTTAATTTTTATTTATTTGCTTGATTTAAATGTGTAACTTCTCAGTGACTCAGTTATAAAGTCTACTAATAATGGAATTAAATAATTATAAATCAATCCATTTTTACCTGACTCCTGACTAAGCAATCATAATGAAGGCTTCTTTTTAATATTCTTTTGGACCAGGAAAAACATAAATAAAAAATAAAATGTAGTAAGATAGTGTTAGAAGTAAAATACATTAATCCAGTTTTACCCACTGATCACTGGCTGCTAGATAGTACTCAGGCGGAGATAATTAAGTCTATATATAACTCTTGAAAGATGCAATTAGTTACACAAGTTGCAAACATTCTAACTAGGTAACCCGAGAGGAAAATAGTACAATCAAGAGAGACAGGATTCACAAGGCCCAAGTGCTGCTGCATCATTTGCTACTACTTTCTCTACAGTTCTGAGAATGATACATATTTCCAATCCTCAATTTCTTCTTTTGTAAATAATAAGTAATATAACCTGTACATTATATAATGCTTAATCATGCACTATGAAAATACAGAAGTAAAAAACATAGTTTTTTTTTTTTAATGAGTTAACATATAACCAGGTATAAAGTAGAGTAAGAGTAAAAAGATGTGTGCTTTTCCCCACATGTACTGTCTCAACATTCTTCAAGGATAATAGATAAGCAAAAACTTAAATTTAAAAATGCCATTTATAGTCACATCTAAAAGCAAGAAATACATAGGAACAAACACATAAAAAAATATGCTCAGGATATTTACATTGAAAACTACAGAACACTGCTGAGAGAAAGTAAAGGAGACATAAGTAAGTGTTGGGATATACCATGTTCATAAAATAGATGACACAATATTATTAAGATTTATATTTGCCAAATTAATTTACACATTTAATGAAACATCAATCAAAATTTCAGAAGGAATTTTTGTAAAAAGTGACAATATTAATCTAAACTTACATGGAATTACAAAGGACCTTTCATAGCCAAAAGCATTCTAATGAACATATTTGGAGGAATTACACTATTTCATTTAAAGACTCAGTATAATGCTATTGTGTGGTGCTATAGAAACAAACATAATATTAGCATGAAGGCATATTCATTAATGAAATGATTAGAATATGGTGTCTAAAAATTGACTCTTACACATGTGGTCTGATGATTTTCAGCAACAAGCAAGGTAATTCAATGAGGAAGGATAGTTGTCTCAACAAACAGCACTGTTAACAGTATCATTCAAATAAAGAAAGAAGGGGGAAAAAAAGCATTCTGCATCTGAGTATAAAGTGAAGTCGCTCAGTCATGTCTGACTCTTTGCGACCCCTTGGATTGTAGCCTACCAGGCTCCTCTGTCCATGGAATTTTCCAGGCAAGAGTACTGGAGTGGGTTGCCATTTCCTTCTCCAGGGGATCTTCCCAACCCAGGGATCGAACCTAGGTCTCCCGCATTGCAGGCAGACGCTTTAACCTCTGAGACAGCAGGGAAGCCCTGTATCTGAGTATGCTCCTCAGTGAATAAGAACATCAAACTCTGTGTGTGTGTGTGTGCATGTGTGTGTAGGTAGAGGGGGCAATGATCACAACTAACTGATGAAATTATCAAGAAGTCCCATTTTGAACCGAACAGCAGTAGAATATAAAACAATTTCCAATGCCGTGTTGGGGTAATTCTAGTCTTAATCTCTTTTGTTCTCAGATGATATCCTTGGTGATCCTTCAGTCTTCACTATTGTTCTGCGTAAGTGTTCTCATCACCTCTCATGTCTTCACATGTGTCACAGCATGCAGTGATTTGCAAATCTTTATCTCTAAATCAGATTTCCTTCCTATTAGAATCCATATTTGGGTTTCAGATATGTCAGTTTGATTACCTCAATGATAGATTCCTCTGGCTGGACTGCTGCTGCTGCTAAGTCGCTTCAGTCGTGTCCGACTCTGTGGCTGTACTACCGGGACCTCAAACCCAACATCCACCACAGATACATCTCACTGTTTGTCTCCTTGCATTATTTCTATCTTTCATCCCACTCAGCTCTTCTTTTGTTCCCTGAATTGATTACTGATACTGCTTTTCACTCAATCTCCAGAGTTACAAGTTCAACATTCATTCTTAACTCCTTTCTAACCTTCATATTCCTTCAGTCATCAGGAGTTTAAGATTATATTCCTTAAATATTTTTGAACTGACCTTTTTTGTCCATTTCTACTTCTACTTCCTTGGTTCAGGCCTCCCTTACTTAAATAAGCAATTATAGGAGTCTCTTGGCTTGTTACCAGGATGACCATTCAGAAGTATAAATCTGAATACGATAATCTTCCTATAACCTTCCCTTGACTCCCCATCACCTACATAATCAAGAACTTGCATGATCAAGTGAAAATTCTTCAGTATAACTTTCTTGCCTCACCCTTCACCTTTATGTCTTCATATAGTACTGTTCAATAATATCAAATTGTTTTAAATTTCTAGCATATCTGAGGGTGTATCATCACAGTTTCACAATGCACATTAATATACTATGGGCTATATGAATATCTGTTGTATGGAAAGTTGCTTATTTTATTTTTAATTGAGAAGTTCCCAAACACATTGAACTTCTAAGCTTCATTCCTATCTTTACTCCCTCCCCAGGAGTAACAATCACATGTCATAAAACTGTTTGATGACTATGATCAGGAAAATACTTATTTAAAGGATAAAATCAAAATCACTTAACCAGACATTCAAAAGATATTATTCTCTGACTCTAAGCTAATTTTCTAGCCTTTCCATTCCATACAGAAATTCTTCGTATATCCATGTTCACTCTTATCTAAAAAATCATGTTACTTTCTCATCTCTCTGCCTGAGCTTTGGACATTTTTTCAGACAAGAAGGCCTCTCTGGCCCTGACCCATCCTTCATTACTCAGCTCAGTTCCTACCTTTGGTTTAATGTGCAGCTCACCTCTCAATGAAGTGATCTTTTCCTATGAACTACTTAGCAATTAATGCCTAAGTCACTACTTTTGCAATTAACATGCACTACTTTGTCACATATTTCTGCTGTTGACTAGAAGTTATTTAAATGTTTACCATGCATATGTTTTGCTTTTCAAGAAATTTCTTTAAACACTGACCTATACCTGGATTCTCTTCCTATTCACTCAGAGCAAGTGCATATAGCAGGCACACAATAAATGACTCATCTTTTGTTGCTGCTTCTAAACCAGCAGAAGGGATTTACTAAAATCACAAGCTTTTATATTAATGCAGTGAAAGAGAATTTCAAATGATGGGGAATTTACATATTTTATGTTGTGCAAACTAGGCTGACTTTAAGATTCCTAGAAGAAATAATGCATATCTTAAAGCTAGAGCTTTGAATTTTATTTGAAATAATTATTCTTTGACAGGGAAAAATAACTGTATTCAAGAAGTAAAGGTAAATTTCATCCATTACAACTATGACTAACTATTGATGTGTCATAGTTACTTCATCAGATATTTTATATCTCTCCTGTTCCACTGGAGAACAAATAAATTACATTAAAATATTTTTATGTGATTAGAACTGAATTCTAAAGTAGCACCTTTCTGACTCTGCAAGACAAATACATCTACCAGAGAGCACACAACTGAAAAATGAAAGCCACAAACAAATGAATTTCCCTTCACTTTTATCACTAACCAATACCTACCATACCATGACAGAAGCCAATAAACTCTCAATGCAATTTATAGTCACACTAGCATATGGTATTTCCCCAGGAGCTTTTCTGATGTCTAAGCCACTACCTCGAAAAGTACTGCATACTCCTACCTTCATTCTACATTTAATATCTGTCATGATTCTGCCTTTAGAAAGACAAATTAGTCATATGAAGACAGGTAGTTCAGTAACTACCTGACAAATCAGACTTTTAACAAAGCCTGTTGTTCTCTTAATTTTGATTTGAAGGTGACATTTATTGTTATAAATATGGCAGATATAACCTAATGGTGGTATGCATGTAACTGATATTATTTTAGTGCTTGTTTACTCCTTTTACTTGAAACATTTATGTAAATATACATAGAATGTGTTTTTTCTTTAACTGCAAATTAAAAATTATTCTGCATTTTTGGCAAGTCATCAGAATAAGATGCCATCTTTTGAGTACAATATATTTTACATAACTCTTTCTTGTTTCTAATCCTTGCTTATATTCATATTAATCTGCTCCACTCAGCCTACTGGACCTGCCCAACTACCAGTCACCCTTGAGGAAATATCAGAAGACAGCCAGGATCCCCTGGGATTTGTCACATGAGGTATCAGCAGTGATAGGCTTTCAAAGTAGTACATAGTAAATGTTAACTTTAGAAGTACAAGTAACAAATAATGTACGGGACTTACTTTTGCACAATTTTTATTACATGCTTTGCTCTTTAAAATACTAAAGCTATACTGGATATTTTTAGTTCTGGTCCTTACGAAAAAACATGGATCCTTCACTTGCTTCTGTTAACTTATGAAATTCAGGTGAAGGCATTTAAATCACAAATCCATTACTTTCTCTCCATCATCTTTTTAACCACAAATAAACAGCATTTAAACTTGGTTAAATTCATCCCCCAAAGCGTTTTTATACAGTCAAATATGAATTTGGAGTTGAATGAATCCACTGGCGTATCACAATATTATATTTACATCTATACAAAGAAGTCCCTGATTTTACCTGTGGTACCTATCACCACGCCTGACACGTTATTTGATTTATCAACGAAGAGAGAGGGATACAAGAAAAAACATTCAGAAAAAGCCCTAAAAAAAATCAGGTGTAATAATAAAAGAATCATATAACTCTTTTCCTATATCACACACATCAAAAAAGTATCTAAGAGAAGTTAAGAGAAATGTTATTTTCGGCAGAGCTGGGTCTAGAATCCTAGCCTGAATCACCTGTTCTTGCCCCTATGGGATGCTGCTTCCCCAGGCTAGAAGGACTGACAGGAAATAAGCACTTCTTTCCACTCAGTGTATTAGTATACTTGTTTTTCACAAAATCTATCGATTTTTCTCATTTTCCTTGCTTTACACCATTTCATCATCTTTAAAACATGTTTAGAAAATTTAACAAGCTATAAATGGTATTTTTTTATTAAGAGATGTGACATTAAGACATGTCACAAATGTAGAGAGATTCAGTATTTGCTGTATCCTACCAGCAATGCTGTAGAGGTTAGAAAAATGACATGTACTAATAAGTAATAAGACCCATGGCACTAATGAGAGGCTCTGGTGGCACATGGCATCTTAAAATCCTCCCCAGCGTTCGTTACTATGCCACGTAGATCATGTCATTTTTAGTAAATTCAAGAATGATTCATTCCTGGCTGACAGTTAAGTGCAGATACTGTTATGTTACCTCTAAAACTCTGTCAGTGAACTTGTCAGAAAAGAAAGCAGAGCCTCCTTACTAAGAAAACATAAATGTCCCAACTTCCCAGGTTTTTGTCTTAATATATTGAAATTTTCTGTATGCTCTCTGCTGAAACATTAATTTTCAAGCATGGTCTGACCAAACAAGCTGTATAGAAAAAAAAAAAGTCAACATCGTAGCTTCACACAAAGGTTATATTATCCTTTTTTAGCTTAGAAATAGATTTCTGTTTTTACATGAATTTGAACACTGAGCAAAAACCC
This sequence comes from Muntiacus reevesi, assembly GCF_963930625.1. Classification (NCBI taxonomy): domain Eukaryota; kingdom Metazoa; phylum Chordata; class Mammalia; order Artiodactyla; family Cervidae; genus Muntiacus; species Muntiacus reevesi. The sequence goes on along the minus strand of NC_089254.1, from coordinate 80,351,341 downwards.
TTAGAAATTCTTTTCAAATATCTTAATGTTTTTATTTCTTTGTATGCAGAAGAAAATTAAATTTCTATTTCCCTAACAGAAAACATTTTTTTGTATCTAGGCAAAACTGCCTTTAAAATGTCTCTTTGATTAAATAAACTGTGAAATGAGTGCTGATACATAAATTATTCTAATGTGTGTTTTTCCCCAAAGATGTCATGTTCATTTTTTAATTGCTTTCATACAATTAAAATTCTGCATGAGGAATTGTTTTCAATCATAAACCTTATATTTAAAAACAGAGAATTTATTCTGCATTGGTGACCAGGTAATTTGGGTAAATTTCTGAACCGACCTGTGGCTGTCATCTCTGGGCCATCTTCTTACCAGGCAGTGAGAAGTGTTTGTCACACACCTGTGGTCACAAATGTAGAGTATGGTTTGGATTAATCTCCAAAAAGGAGGACTTATAAACTCTTGGGAGCTTTGGCTCACCATCCTGTCATGAGGACAGTGCATGAGAGAAACCCAGTCTACTGGGAAAAAGAGAGGCAAGGGGATGTGGAGGAGATAGAGACAGAAGAAGGATGCCTGACCACTTTCCAATTCTTGCATGCAATCCTCAGGTCATTCTTCCTGCTTTGATTTTCTGAGATAATTGATATTTTATCAGTTACCCATTTTTGTCTTGTTTGGCTTTGTATTGCTTTTCTACTTAAGCTCTCTCTATTTGGTTTCTCTCACTTGTAAATAGTCTTATTTGTTACCCTGGTCTCAACTATTGGTCGTGGTCTCTGTGTGAAAATGAAATGAGGATAGATTAATTTTTTTTAAATAAATTGAACTGCAAGACACATAGTTCTGGTAGAATGGGACAAACTACAGATCAACAGGATGAAAAAATTATAGGTATCCATCAGGCTGGCTCAGTTGGGGAAGATGCCTCCAGAAGTCAATGTGTAAAATCTAGTAAGGTAGAATATTTTACCAGAGAGGTTTTACACAAACATGGTTCATCTGCAGAGAGGAGGAATGGAGGATACTGTAGTTGGAAATATGATTTTCATGATGACTGAGATTCAGGTCTTGGGGCCAGGGTGAGGAAAGCAGGAGAGACTCCATCTTGAAGCCTGTCATCCATCTTAAAGGCAGGATGTGAACTGGGCCTGAACCCTGCTCCAGAGTGAGGAAACCATTGCTAGTGAAAACCCGGTCTCCTGGAGACTTCCCTCCCTACAGATGGCAAATGGAGACTGTAGTTGAGGTCAGGCTGCCCATGTTAGATTTACCATTGAGACATCCCCCCCGCCTTGATGTATAATCATTGTTCCCCTCCTTTAACCTTAATTATTTGTTCTCCTAGCAGCTGCTTGTTGTAAAAGTCAATCATGTACAACAAAGAGGTTGCTAACATTAATCAGTCACATAGTGGAGGGGAGGTGGTAAAACTGAGCCTCTCAGGAACATCAGAGTCCTTGTTGGGAACTGATTCTCTATGGACCTGCTGGTGTAATAAACTGCACTCGACTGTCTTGAGTGTCCTCCGAGGTGTGTTTTGCGACTCTGGATTCCACAACACAGGGAGAATACAATATTAAATTTGGGTCTGTCCATTTCTGGCTATAAATACAAGTACCTCGAAAGGTGCTGTTAAGACAGAGCCCAGCTACTGAAATGGAGTCTGGCTGCAGAAAACAAGGTTAACGACTCAAGCACTGCAACCCCATGGTTCTCAGTCAGAGGTGATGCTGCCCCTGGGGGATATCTAGCAACATCTGGAAACCATGTTGGCTGTTAGAACCAGCATAAGGGTTTATTTGTGGTGGAGTGGTAAAGAATCCACCTGCCAATACAGGAGATCCAAGAGACTTGGGTTTGATCCCTGGATCAGGAAGATCCCCTGGAGAAGGAAATGGCAACCCACTCCAGTATTCTTGCCTGCAGAATTCCAGGGATGGAGGAGCCCAGTTGACTACAGTCCATGAGATAGCGAAGAGCTGGACATGACTGAGCGACTAACACAGGGGTTCATTAGTGACATCTAGTGGGCAGAAGCCATGGCTATTCTAAACGTCTTTGACTTCCAGGACAGCCCCCCACAATAATTATCTGACTTGGATTTCAGTAGGACTGAGGTTGAAAAACCTTGCTTCACCAATATATAGACTCAAAGTGGAATCTTTAGATACTTCAGGGTGAATCTCCAAACTCCAGGTTCAGAGTTCTCCTGGTTCTCATCTGTGGAGATAAATTAGTTTTGGATATTAAAGAAGGGTTATGGGGAGAGGAGCTTATCCTTAACTGAGTCAAGGTCCACTTCCCAACTGGCATTTTTAGTCACTGCAGTTATTTTTAGATATTATTTTTTCTCAACCTATGGCTAGCCTGCATTTGTAGATCCAACTTAATTGTACCTTGGTTGTTTCAAAGCCATGTCTGTACTGTAGTTCTTGAAGGCTTAAAGCATTTCCATCCTGACACAGTAAGCCACAACACAGAATTGGCACTGTGGCCTGTGTTATTATACGTCAAAACAGAAACACTAAGTAAGGTGACTATACTATTTCATAACAGGAATATTACAGAAAGAGAGTGTTTACAAAACTTCTAACTTGATGTCTAGTAACTTGAAAAGTCGATATGAGTGGAAATAAGATGAATTTCTACAATTTTACTTTTAAAAAGAAATACAGGAGAATGTTGATGTATCAGTGCAGAGGTAGTTCATCTACCCTGTTTCTGCATTAGGCCTCAACATGTGTAGCTATTTGTGCCGTACAAAGATTCTGAATAAGGCAATATTTCAGAAAGCCACCCTTATACACAATCACCAAAATATGGGAATTCAGCAATTTTAGTTGACTGTCTCTCCATGAAACATCATGAGAATGCTCCTATCTTTGACTCCAGTACTCTCTGTTTTAGCTTCCTATTGCCGCTGTAACAAATTACCTAAGCCTGTCGGCTTGAGGGCTTACTAGATGGCTCAGTAGCAAAGAATCTGCCTGCCGATGCAGGAGATGCAGGTTCAGTTCCTGGGTTGGGAAGATCCCCTGGAAGAGGAAATGGCAACTTACCCTTGGATTGCTATTTGGAAAATTTCCTGGGCAGAGGAGCCTGGGAGGCTACAGTCCATGCGGTTGCAAAGAGTGGGACACGGCTAAGCACACACACACAAATGGCTTAAAACAACACAAATTTATCATCTTACAGTTTTGGAGGTCAGAAACCTGAAATGGGTCTCACTGGGCAACATTGCTTCGTGGGGCTCTAGGAAAGAAACCGTTTTCTTTCACTTTCAGGTGCTAGAGACTCCCACTATTCTTTGGGCCATGACTCCCTTCTAGCATCAAAACCAGCAATAATTTGAGCCTTTCTGAGGACACCCCCTCTAGTTCTGACTCTACTGATTCTCTCTTCCTTTTGTAAGGACCCTTGGCCCCACAGGGTAATACAGATAATCTACTTATCCTAAGGTCAGCCCTTTATCATGTAACACAACATACACATAGATTCTGAGGATCAGAATGTAGGCATCTTTGGGGGGACCATAGCTATTGCTACTACAGTCACTAAAACCTCATTTTGCAAACAAGTAGATATAGCTTACTAAGTTGTATTAGTCACAGAATCAAGCTTTTGCCTTTGAAATGAAATAATTACATCAGATATTTAAACAAAGATAGCAAGCAAAACCTTGAGGCTTTAAAAGAATTTCACGAATCTTGTAGAAAATTCATTTTTTAATACAATCTAACTCCTGGAATGTTCAAAAAACAAATGTAATTTAGGAATGAAAGAGCTTCAGGATAACATGACATTATCAAATAGTTATTAATTTTCTTATTCCCATAATATTAAGTATAGAATTTCTAATTTTATTAACCTTTCAATATGTCACAAAAACTCTGCCCACACTCCAGCTCTCCACTCTTAAAAATATAATTTTCTATCAAAAACTACAGAAGTTAAAAATACTGCTCCTTTTTACACTAGAAATAAAATCAAAGCAAGCACTATAGAAGACAGGGTGAATACTGCAGTGTTGTAGGTGATCCTACACATTGGTGATGAGGAACTATGAGATGACATTTCAAAGATACTGACAAACTCAGAATCATTGGTACCAATAATAAAGTTGATAGCTTTCTACAGAATGAAATTACCCCTTGGAAGGAGTATGCTTTAGCCTTTGATTCACTTATTAATTTAGTAGTAATTTAGTAGAAAAGGCACAGGAAATCACCTAACTGCCTCACACATTTTTAGTTGAAAAAATAAAAATGACATAAAGGTAGATCAATAATGCATTTTTCCAGGAAATCAAGAGATTTCCATCATATCCACTCAACAGTGACAATTTTACTTTGAAATGATCACAAACCCAGATGCGCATAATGATGCCTCTAAACAGAAAAAAAAAAACCAACAACCTCGATTTATTCTTTTTTAAGACATCAAGGAAATAAACAGTGCATTTAAAAATGCTTACATCCTATAATAACAAAATGATAATGAGGAATAAAATGAACACTTTAGCATTTAATAGAGTTTTCCTTTATCCACAATACCTAAGTTGTTCTAGAAAACAAACACAAAAAAACCAAGCAAATGCATCTTCTCTGAGGTGCAAAAGTTCATGAATTTAAGTAACTATTTAAAGCTACAGAATAGGAGAGCCTAAAAGATATAAATAATTGTCAGCTGAGTTGTATGAAAAACAAGGAGTGTGAGATGTGTGTTTTTGAAACCAAATGCATATACCTTACCTATCCTTTTATCTATCTATCCCTCAAATGCATTTTGAGGTCCTGGAAGGTTGAGAACATGTCTACTTTTCTTATAACCCATATGATGTTCAGCAATAACTTGATCTTAGTAGGGAACATTGTTTTTTGCTATGCATTCTGCAGTACTGAATATTGACATAATCAGATATAATAAAGTGATTAAATGACAAAGAGCTTGAATATCAATTTTTAACTGCAAATCCATTGTTATCTAAATTAAATATATTCTATACTTCAAGACTGAAGTCAGGAGGAGAAGGGGATAACAGAAGATGAGATGGTTGGATGGCATCACCGACTCAATGGACGTGAGTTTGAGTAAGCTCCAGGAGTTGGTGATGGACAGGGAAACCTGGTGTGTTGCAGTCCATGGGGTCGCAGAGTTGGACACAACTGAACAACTGAGCTGAAATGATATTTCAAGCAATCTTTTCCAACTGTATGTATCACACTGACCTAATTAGACACCCTTTGCCCTGAGTAGTAAGTACTAGTTTCATAACTCAACTATAATACCAAGGGAAGGTTTTACAAAGCACTTCATTAACATTATAACATCATCTACTACCAGCTCAATGGTCTAACAATTTAAAATATGTAGATTGTAAAAGTAAACTATGCAAAAAAGATAATCTGTATACAATTTTTTAAATTACAGGTTCATTTTAAGTTCCCAGGAATGTAGAAAAAAATTATGCTGGAATTTATTTATCAAATTTTCCCATGTTAAACAACAAAATGAAGCATCATTGGATGGTAATGAAGGCTTTCACTCTCAGGTACTATAGTACATGACTAATAACCTTAAAATAGAAACCAGTTTGCAATAACTGAAGAAACTACTGTGACATTAATCCACGCAATATAATTGATTTGATATTGCCTTTTCTGATCTCTCTCACATCTTTAGATAAAACCCACTATACCACATTCCAGTTGAGAAAAACAGTATTTATTAAAAAAGACAATTGTTAATACATAGGAAAGAAGCATCTATGGCTCTCAAAAGCTGGACTACACTAGGTTGCTAAAATCATATTCTGTGCTTGCTGTTCCTTGCTTTCTGTGTTCCAGTCAGCATCCATTTTGTGAGAAAGGGATGTACACGGGAAGCTTCCTTAATTTAGTTCCTTTCATCTGAAGATTTCAAAAGCTTTGCTGATGGCTATTATTTACAGTTGCTGAATAAATGGGAGCACAGAGCCAATGGGAGGCCATAACCATCCTATAAATGAATTACAAAGCAGTAGAATCTTGTTAAAACAAGTTGGAGTGTAAAATATATTAGATGTCCTGCTTCAATTCTGAACTCATTTTCCATTTTCTAAGCAACTTTTCCTATTTTTTAACTTTATTCTTACATTTCAAGATTAATAATGACCTTGCTCATTTGTTCACACAATGTCACTGGCCCCTGATTATTTTTAGAAATGTAAGTCAGCTAATGTGCTACCTATGTGGGTATGCATGAAAAAATGAATGGGGGGAGAGTATATGACATTATGACATGTAATTTGAAAGTGCTTTAGGATATAAATTGTGCAGAGGAAATAAAAGGAAATAAAAATAAATTTTTAGACTGAAAATTGCCAGAAAAGGAATAGAGGAAATTGTTATTATGGTTAGAAGTTTAGAATACCTAAAAGAATGATTCATGACAAAGTAATTTTGAACAGAAGACTGCTAAGAGCCAGATGAGGAGAGGAGTTGTGTGCAAGAGGCAGAAATATGTGGTTAAAGATGGGGGCAGAGAGATATGACTCGTAATAGATACAATAAATTTTCTTCACTACTGAAATGCCTATGAAGGCTTTTCAAAGTCATGGCTCCCACACCAGGCCAACCATCTGAACCACCTAAAGAACACTCAGAAGCCAACTCCCACTGTGTGTTCCCCAGAGATACTGAGGTATCAGCTGTGATTCACTGTCCAAGAATTTGACCAATATTTTTCAAAGATTCTGATGAATTGATAGTATAAACACTTAGACAATCGATCCTTCCACAATGGCCAATACCTAAGAAGTAAACTCAGCGCTGGGAGCAGCAGATACTTTGCTAGCTCCCATCAGCTAACATTGAGAAAGTGAACTTAAAATAGCAACTGAGGAAGAAAGGGTCTGTCTAGGAATCAGAAGTCATACTCAGAGTTTCCTGGTCTCATATCCTTGTATGATCTGCATCTTGAGATGAGATGCTTGTCTGTTATCTGGCCTAGATTTTGTGCCCTGCTTATTTCTTGGTTTGAACCATTGGATAGTGACCCCAATGCAGCCCAAATGCAATACTAGACTTTATCTGGATACTTGAGATGTCCTGCAGTCTGCCCACACTGTCAAGTTTGTCTCTGGCTTTGCCTACTATTCATCCAAATCTCACAAATCTAACAGACGTGGAATTGGGGAAAGTATGAGCAAAGGCTTTCACCATTGTGTCCCATGAGGCCCTCAGGCATTTTCTTATACTATATTCAATATCACTCACTCTAGCCCTCTCAACCAGTGAACAAGGCCCAATGATTTTGCTAAAACTTACCTGAATCAAGAAGACTTCTTAATCAGGTGAATGATATTCTATCAATGTTTTCAAAGACCGATCCTTGCTCCTGAGTCAGAAACACTGGTGGCCTTGTGAAAATGCGCTCTCTCAGGCTGTATAACATACAGAATTAGAATCCACGGGTGCAGAAGTTACCAAATTACATTTTAAAACTAAATTTGCAGATAATTTTTCTGCACATTGAAAGTCTGAAAATCCTTGGAAAGTACAGACATCCTTTAATTAATTAAATAATTATTTACTTCATTAATTGAATCGATAAACAACAATTTATTACCTTCCATGTGCCAGGTACTAGACAGGCTCTGGGAGTGTAAAGATGGTTTGAAGGATGAAATGTCTTTCAGTGGGGAAGTCAATAAAAGCTAGAAACAGAGCATTACAGGTTCTGTGATAAATAAGCACAGAGCCCTCTAAGTATGTGGAAGGTTTAGATGTTCTGGAATGTTGCTGTTTGACAGCTGCATGTTTTGATAACATGAGTTTCCTTTGTTGGGGTGCCAGCTGTCTTCTTTCTACTTTATACACTTAAAAAAATCATAAAATGTTTCTTTAATTCTTTTCCAATGAGATCACTGTGTTTTTCCTTTTGTATAGCCGTTCTGCATTTAGATATTTTTCAAAGGCATCACTGTTAATATAAAAAACAGTTGTATTCAGATGTAACTTAAAAAAAAATCAAAACAGAAGAACCACATTAAGACAACCAAAATGCCTTGACCTCTATTTTTGCTCCTACTCAGTGAGGTGCTTAATAATGCTCTGAGATAAAATAATTGAGTTGTTAGTGTTTCATAGACACAGCCTTCCTGAAATTTTAATTTACATAATCAGTTTAGGATCAAATAACCTATTAGAAAAATATATGCGAAAATTGTTATGTGAAGAATGACAGTATAAAAACAAAACCTTTGACCTATCTATACATTATTTGTTAATAGGTTTTTCCAGATGTTTGAGTTACATGAGGTTTTAGAAAATATGGGATATTTTAGTATAACACTTACAAGGCTATATAAAGATTTAAGGTTTTCTATCATATCACATAAGTGAAAGGACATCTAATATTTATTTTTTAAATATTGAAATTAAGACTGAATTTTTTTTCAAGTGCAAGAAGTCCATGATCTAATCTTTTTCCCTCTAACACACTGTAAGCATGATGAATATATAACAGACTCTGCCCATAGAATCCACTGTGTGATCAGAGAGACTATATAGTGTGACAAGTGCTCTGATAGTTTCCACTGAACCAAATATACTGTTAAAATATTAAATGTTGTGTTATATATAAAATATTTAAATTTTGTGTCTCTACTCTGTATGATAGCCAACACTAAAGAGGATACAAGATGAATAAAGCTCTAATATCCAACACACTGGATGAGACAAAGATATATATATATAATCTCAGTAAAAAGAATAGTAGATATCAAGAAAAATATAAGCAAAGAGCTCAGAAAGGTGAGGTTGGCTTTAGAGGAACTGATAAATGAAGACTTTATGGAGGGGAAAGAACTGAGATGAGTTTTAGTACTGTTGTTGATTAAATGCAATGATAATAACAAGTGTTAATTATTGCTATCACTTACTGAATGCCTCCAAATCAGGAAAAGAGTATGTCAAGGCTGTATATTGTCACCTTGCTTATTTAACTTACATGCAGAGTACATCATGCAAAATGGTGGACTGGATGAAGCACAAGCTGGAAAAAGATTGCCAGGGGAAATATCAATAACCTCAGGTATGCAGATGACACTACCCTTATGGCAGAAAGCGAAAAACAACTAAAGAGCTTCTTGATGAAAGTGAAAGAGGAGAGTTAAAAATCTGGCTTAAATCTCAACATTCAGAAAACTAAGATCATGGCATCCGGTCCCATCACTTCATGGCAAATAGATGGAGAAACAATGGAAACAATGAGAGACTATTTTCTTGGGCCCAAAATTACTGCAGATGGTGACTGTAGCCATGAAATTAAAAGACACTTGCTCCTTGGAAGAAAAGTTGTGACAAACCTAGACAGCATATTAAAAAGCAGAGACATTATTTTGCCAACAAAGGTCTGTTTAGTCAAAACTATGGTTTTTCCAGTGGGCACGTATGGATGAGACAGTTGGACCATAACGAAAACTGAGCACCGAAGAATTGATGCTTTTGAATTTTGGTATTGGAGAAGACTCTTGAGAGTCTCTTGGATGGCAAGGAGATCCAGTCAGTCAATCCTAAAAGAAACCAGTCCTAAATATTCATTGGAAGGACTGATGTTGAAGCTGAAGCTCCAATACTTTGGCCACCTGATGCAAAGAATTGACGACTTGAAAAGCCCCTGATGCTGGGAAAAACTGAAGGCAGGAGGAGAAGGGGATGACAGAGGATGAGATGGTTGGATGGCATCACTGACTCTATGGACATGAATTTGAGCAAGCTCCGGGAACTGGTGAAGGACCGTGAGGCCTGGTGTGCTGCAGTCCATGGGGTTGCAAAGAGTTGGACACAACTGAGTGACTGAACTGACCAAAATAAAACAAAAGTATTCTGCTTGCTTTTTAAACTCCCTGGTGGCCTCTGGTTAAGATTCCATGCTTCCAATGCAGGAGGTTCCACTTTAATCCCTGGTCAGGGGACTAAGAACCCACATGCCACACAGTGAAGCCAAAAAGTAAGTAAATAAACAAATAAATAGTTAAAAAATATCTATTCATTATTTGAACTATATAAAAAGTGCTTACTTTTCTTATTTTTTCCTTTACTTTTCGATAAGCTCCTACTCAGACTACCAGAGCTAGCTCAAATAACTTCTCAGTGAAGCCTCCACCAACTTCCCTACCCACTCACTCACTCACAGAACGCTTTGCTCAGGTGTCTCCTGCAGCTGTGTTTTACAGAAATGAATTTTTGTTTTACACAAGCATACTCTGCAAAGGTGTAAGACTTCGATGGCTGTTGTTTAGTCGCTAAGTCATGTCCAACTTTTTAGGACCTCATGGACTGTAGGCTGCCAGGTTCCTCTGTATATGGGATTTCCCAGACAAGAATACTGAAGTGGATCGCCAATTCCTACTCCAAGGGATCTTCCTGACCCAGGGATCAAACCCACATCTCTTATATTGGTAGGCAGATTCTTTACCACTGAGTCACCAGGAAAGCCCAAGGCTAAGGTTATAGCCCATTTATCTTTCTATCTCATTCATCCAAAACGGTGACTACGTTGTGTCAAGTAAATAATTTTTTACAAAAGTGAATGAATGATGAATGAATGAAACATCATTGAACAAAAGTTTCATATTACTACCACGATAGCTCTCAATGTGTTTTTTTTTTTCTAGTTTGCTTTTACAAAATTTATTAGTGTTACTTTCCATTATCACTTCCAGCAGGACATTGTCATTATTTTATTATTAAAGGAAATTTTACACACACATGCATTTATCCCAGTACTGCTATACATTCAGAAAATGGACACTTTACAATGAACTGGTTGATATATAATTACTTAAAATATATCTGACAGGCAAAAGAGCAATATATACACATATATATGTATATGCATTATATTTCAAAACTGTTGTTCATGGTCTTGAAAGCAGTTATTCAGCTTTTAGAAAGCCGTTCACCATAAATAGTTATATATAATTATTTAATTCTAATCTTGTTTAGGGTCACAATATTTTTAAATAAATAAAACCTTGAGATATATATAATAAATCCTATGCTTTATTTTTGGGCTCCAAAAAATCACTGCAGATGGTAGCTGTAGCCATGAAACTAAGAGATGTTTGCTCCTTGGAAGAAAAGCTATGACAAACCCAGACAGCATATTAAAAAGCAGAGACATTACTTTGCCAACAAAGGTCCGTCTAGTCAAGACTCTGGTTTTTCCAGTGGTCACGTATGGATGTGAGAGTTGGACTATAAAGAAAGCTGAGCACCGAACAATTGATGCTTTTGAACTGTGGTGTTGGAGAAAACTCCTGAAAGTCTCTTGGATGGCAAGGAGATCCAACCAGTCAATCCTAAAAGAAATCTGTCCTAAATATTCATTGGAAGGACTGATGTTGAAGCTGAAGCTTCAATACTTTGGCCACCTGATACAAAGAACTGATTCATTGGAAAAGACCCTGATGCTAGAAAAGATTGAAGGCGGGAGGAGAAGGGGATGACAGAGGATGAAATGTTTGGCTGGCATCACTGACTCAATGGACATGAGTTTGAGTAGATGACAGACAGGGAAGCCTGGAGTGCTGCAGTCCATGCGGTCACAAAGAGTCGGACACGACTGAGTGATTGAACTGAACTGAACTGAACTGAGATATCTGAAATTTCTAACCAGCATAAGATAGAAGAATATTTAATCATATGGGAAAGTGTTTATTATATATTTAGGTGGACAATGAATTACAAAACAGTAATAGATACTAGATACTAGCTTGAAAGACATTTGCGTAAAATATACACTGTGGAGTCTGTACAGGAAGACATTTAAGAGAAAACGCTGGAGAACAAATTTAAAAAGAAAAAATTAAATTTTTAAAGTTACATTATATCAAATAATTAAAATGGTAAGTGTTAAATGTCATTCATGCTTAATAATAAAATCAGTTTTCCATCAAAGTAGATGTTATGTTGCAAGGACCTACAGAAGTGTAAGATCTACTACATAATTTCTACTAAATAAAATGCTCTTAGAAATCAGGTCACACTTCACTTTTCCCCTGATCTCAAATGAATAATTTAGTAGAAGAAAAAAAACATAAAGGGTAAAAGAATGATTTTATCCCTTCCGATGCATCCTATTTTAAGGTCAAAATATACTTAGCTCTTTGTAAATGGAGGCACTATGGGAAACAGTTAGGAAACACTATAAACAGAATTCATACTGAGAAGGTGTTAAATTGGGCCCCATGCTTTTTGCCAAAATATGTTTCTTCATATATTGCAAAGCAAATCATATCTTTTAATGTAAGAGAGTTAAAATTGGTTATTATTTTCCTAAGCACTATAGAATGTGTATGTGTATATAACTTTAATAAAAATATGCCCCACATGACATAAAATAATTATAGATGCATGATAAATGCTAACTTTAACAAAGAGTTCGCAGGTAACTTTAAATTATTAATAAAAATACAATGAATGCAGGAGACCCTGGTTTTTGATTCCTGGGTTGGGAAGATCTACTGGAGAAGGGATAGGCTACCCACTCCAGCATCCTTGGGCTTCCCTTGTGGCTCAGTTGGTAAAGAATCTGCCTGCACTGTGGAAGAGCTGGGTTCAATCCCTGGGTTGGGAAGATCCCCTGGAGAAGGGAAAGGCTACCCACTTCAGTATTCCAGCCTGGAGAATTTCATGGACTATATAGGCCATGGGGTCACACAGCTGGATATGATTGAGTGACTGTCACACACCATACTATTCCTTCCTTCATTCTTTACATTTATTCATTAAATAACCTATGGTTAAGAGTCCAATAGGTGTTAATACTGTGCTAATTTCACAATGACCAAGATGTTTTACGGCTCTCATGAATCCCAAATTCTAGCTACTAAGCAGTGCCTAAGAACAAACATATGTATTTACAAGGTAGTGTGGAAATGTAGGGAAGAAGGAGGGGAAAGGACTTCCCTGGTAGCTCAGTTGGTGAAGAATCTGTGTGCAACATAAGAGATCTTGGTTCAATTCCTGAGTCTGGAAGATCTCCTGGGATAGGCTACTCACTCCTGTGTTCTTGGGCTTCCCCAGTGGCTCAGATGGTCAAGAATCTGTTTGCAATGCGGGAGACCTGGGTTCAATCCCTGGGTTGGGAAGATCTCCTGGAGAAGGGAACGGCTACCCACTCCAGTATTCTGGCCTGGAGAATTCCATGGACTGCATAGTCCATGGGGTCGCACAGAGTTGGACATGACTGAGCAACTTTCATTTCACTTCACTCCAGGTGGCGCAAGTGATAAAGAACCTGCCTTCTAAAGCAGAAGAGATAATGAGACACAGTTTTGATCCCTGGGTCGGGAAGGTCTCCTGGAGGAGGGCATGGCAAACCACTCCAGTATTCTTGCCTTGAGAATCCCCACGGACAGAGGAGCCTGTCAGGCTGCAGTCCATGGGGTTGGCAAAGAGCTGGACATGACTAAACACAGCACAGGAGGGGAAAGGGTGAGAGAACTGAGATGAACTGGACTTTAAAATGAATTAAGCTGAGCTGATGGAGAAGAAAACCAAAAGAAACTGGAAAGGTAGAGGCATCGGAGGTACAATGGAGGCCTTGGGAGGAAGGAGTGAAGAGTCCTTTGCATTTGGTTTTGCACTGACCCTAAGAACTATATGAGATAACTCTGGAAAAGAAAAATGAGCAAAAGTGAACAAAACACACTAAAAAATTTTCATTTCATCCTGTAAAATAAAGAGCTAGAAACTGTTTTCACTTGTTAGTCTGTTTCCCACAGAACGTTCTTATTTGTTGTCTGCTTTATACAACAGGCAGTAGATAGGAAAGTACGTAGGCTGGTTTCCTGGGTGATTGTCTAGTTGGTTGGTAGTTCTACTAGGGAAGTAAAACAATCAGAAATTTAGAAGGATGAACCACAGCAATGAAGCCAAAGAGGTCAAAAGTACCATGAAAATCACTATGAACATCAATCAAATATATAGATAATAATGTTTATTTTTTTCTTTGCCTGTCTGGAAGATACTGAAGACTTTGGGTCACTTGCCATGATTATTCGAACACACTATTATGATATTTGCTATGCATGTCTTTTTCTGCAAATAAATTTTCCCTTTGTGGAAAGTTTTCACACTCAGTTTTAATAATAGAGTTGCCTCTAATATTGAAATTGGTTATTATTTTATCCTTAATGACCTCTCTGCCTTCAAAGCAGTTTTAAATGACTGAGTCTATGTCTTTTTCTGTTTCTATTTTTCTATAAACGACCTTAGTTTGCTCATATAGAGTTAAAATAAACAAAAAAAGAAGCTATAGCTACAGAGCACTTTATACTCATTTCAAACTCTCACAGATACAAATTACCAGGATATTAGGATTATTTAAGTAAACCCATCCAACAGAAATGCTAAAACTACAACTTGACTATGTTCATTCCATTGCCTTTCATTAGAGGTTTGACCTCAGTCACTAAGTAAACAGATTAACCAAAGTCACGATTTAGTTGTTAACTAGCACATTTTAAAGAAAATGAGGACCACCATTAAACTCAGCAAACGTAGAGACTTTTTATAGCATTACAACTGAAAGCTTTAAAGTCCATCACTTGACAGGACCATGATACAAGAGAAAGAAACACGTATGTTAGAATTTTCTAACTTTGTATTCTATATTGTAGTTGTAGTCAAAAAACCTTACATATAACAGTGTAATAAGGGAAAGAAGTACCAACTACTTACTGAATAAGTGGGGAATCTGTCATACATACCAGGGTCTTTAGCAATATTCTTGGGTATGTTCTGAATCTTATGAAAATGATTTTTTCTACTTTGGTGAATGACTTTAATAAGAAGACTTCAAATTGAACTTGAATTTAGCTAATTTTAGCTGTTAAAATAGCACTTTTATATTGACTGCTACATCACCTCTCAACAATATAAAGTCAAAGTAATACTTCATTACTTATTTTATGGAGAATAAAATGTGTACAGGGTCTTCATTCTTAGCAACCCACAGATAAACTAAGGAAGAAAATCAGATAAGTAACATAGGAACAACTCAGAAAGATTAACTAAAAGAAAATGAAAAATAATTAAATGTGGATAGCTTGACTTTCAGAGCTCAGAGGGACATGCTAGCTACTAATAAAATAGAAGAGTGAAATCATTTAGCAAGACAGGTCATTCAGTAAAATAATGATAATAACAAAATCCCATTAATGTCTGGTCTGTTTTACAACATAGTCATGGCATTCCATAGGGTGTCAGAGATGAATCTGAAAGTTTCTTGCTCTTACCACTGAATCACCCTATGGCTCACACTTGCTAAACACACAAAAATTATTTAGAGTATTCTATTAAGACACACACACACAAAACCTAAATTTAACTCAGGAATACTGAATACTTACCATCTAATTAACTGAGTTGGCTGGAAGTTACACCATTTCCTGATGTTAATAAAAACTCACAAATAATAATCTAGTTAGTTAAAAATATAAACTCAGTGAAAAATATAAATTCAAGTTAGATGACTAATTTTCTATTGAAAAATAAATCATATAATAAAGTCTTATTATTGATGCTAAAATATAACTGGTATAGCCATCCCAAAGACTAAATCATTTGGAGTTGTTCCAGGCTAAGTCAGCAGAGTGTCACGGACATTTAACACAAAAAACACTTCTTGACCCTGAGGATATAAATCAGGAAACTATTAGCTGAGGCATACCAATTGACTCTGTGAAGCCCTAAACAGAGCTTCACATAATGTCCTCAACAATAAGGAGGAAAACCAATTGATCTTAAAATTAATTTGACCAAAACAGAATGTACATTTAGGTCAAAGAGTAAATATTGGGTTTGACACTGACCAACTTAGCTATCTACATGAATCAAATTAAACAAGTAGTTGCTTGCATGTGGCCAGATCAGACTATGGATTTGAACCTATTAATCTGACTATATTTGGAAGTTCAGCTATTAAATTTGGGTAATCTATTTACCACGATGTATGGCTGAACTTCTGGAATTTGCTCTGTTGGAAGTTGTAAGTGAACATAAAAAGTAGACCCAAGTAAAACAGGCAACTTACATACATAGAGTACAAAATTTTGTACAACTGTGGTTAGGGGGGAAAAAAATACAATTTCTATGTCACTGGAAAATCTAATTATTTAGTAATCCAAGCCAATGTTAAGGTTGCTACCTTAAATATTAAATAAGAAGTCAAAGAACTGGAGCCATTTTACTAGTCAACATTTACTTATATTGAGTAACCTTAAGAGTGAAATTAAATATTAGAACAGTTACTAAAAACTGTCTCAAATATGTTTACTATGTACAATGTAAAACTGTAACTAAGGAATGTGGAATAATTTTTTTGAGTTCACAACATATTGAAGATTTTTTAAAAAATACAAACAAAGCCAAATTCTTGCAGAAATAATGTGACCTTGCAGTAATATGTGAAACTAGAAATCTTTAGGAATAAACTCCCACATAGCTAAGCACCAAAGTTTGAGCACTTAGAAGTAAGAGAGTTTCATTAATGGGGAATCTAAACAGCATCATTAATTTGAATGGCATAAGACAACATATTTCTGACAATCAAGTAGCCAAAGAAGAATCTATCTGCTTCCAATAAAGCTAAAAGAAACTACTTTTCTTCTCATTCAGTCAAAGGCAGGTCAAAGCAACATTAATCTTAAGATGTATATGAACATTTCATTTGATTTAGATGGTTTAAGTGGTGATTTGACAGCATGAAGATCTAACAGATAGTCACTAGAAGTCTCTTTCATTCTTGGTTATTTTTCCTCCTGTAAATTCACTATAGCATATACTTAGAATGATTATTTATGTGCTAAAACAGAATATATTATCTGCATATATTAATTTATCACATTTCTCTCCCTTATGAAATCATACATTTTTAAAACTAGTGGGAAAAGTTGCTTCCCTTCGAGAAATTTCATCATTTGAAGTTTATGGTGATTGGAGAATTTTGGAGATTATTGGAGTAATCTGTGGATTACTAAACACAATAGAATTGCAAGAAATTTCTAAGAATAAATTGCAAGCATTAAAAATAGAAAAGAATACACCTTAATCACCCTGTGATTTAACGACTTTATCTGGAAATATTTAAATGAGGTGCTGACAAAATCATCACATGAAAAAAAATTTAAGTAACCTAAGTACCAAAACAAAGTAATTGGCCTGAAATATCAAAATCTTATATTCTCACAAATTTCCATAATCAAATCTCATAGGATATGTGATGTTTAAACAAACTACAGGCTAGCAGGGTTATACTGATACAAAATAAAGAGGAAAGAAAGTACATTAAACACTGCAAACATTATGTAAAACTTTGAACAGTACATGTGTGCATTTTACCTGCTTAAAGAGATGTGAAAGTCAATTTCTAGATGATACTAAGAAATCTCTCCTTGTGACAGTATCTAAGATTAAAAGTAAAGAATTTTAAATGATTTTTTCAGTACTTATTAGGTAAAAGTAACTAATATTCACAGTCTCTATGAGCCTAGTATTATGGCAGGCAATTAACATACTAGTATCTGATTTAATTCTCTCTTATCTTCCAATTTTTATATATATGTATCCTAGGGCACAAAGAAATTAAATATTTTTCAGGGTCACATAGTTCCATTAGATGGGAAATTAATTCAAAGTCCATTAATTCAAAAAGTCTGGGTACTGTGGACAGTTCAGAAAACAAAATAAGAGAAATTAAAACTATCAAATTTCACCCTATTAACTCATTTTTCATATGACTATCAAACATCTCCATTACAGTGTTTGGAAGAAAAAAGTGAATGAAACACAGTATGGTAATGAATATAAATTTAATATAAAAATTATATTTGCTTTAAATATGTATTCTCACCACTGGAATCCACATAAGACAGACTGGCAAATAGTTTAGGATTAATAAAATATCTCTAAATTCTATGATATTTGTATACATCAATTTAGTATTCTCTATACAGTAGTTAAAGGGCTTCACTGGTGCCTCACTGGTAAAGCATCCACTTGCCAATGAAGGAGATACAAGCTCAATCCCTGGGTGGGGAAGACACCCAGGAGAAGGAAATAACAGCCCACTCCAGCATTCTTGGTGGGAAATCTCATGAACGGAGAGGAGCCTGGTGGGCTATAGTCCATGGGGCTGCAAAAGAGTCAGACACAACTTAGCAACTGAACAACAAATACCGTAGTTATGTGAGATGACAACATCACCTCTGACCTATAAACTAATATTAACATTACATTACAAGAGAAATAAGGGTACTTTTGACAGTTCTGGAGGAGCAATTCTAGAATCTCAAAAGTGATCATCCCAGAAAGAAAATCACTCTCAGAGTCATTAACACTGGCTTTGTTGTGATAAATACCTTTTTACATAAAAAAGCCTGGAGAACAAATTAAATATAAGGAAAAAATTACTCATAATATCCACATAGTAAATCTGGAAAATATTAATAGGTCTAACTTTTAAGAGATATCCTCTTTTAAAACATTCTAAAAACCAAGTTTTTTATATTTGATATTTTGGATTTTTGATATTTAGATGAATGGAAAAGAAAGAGCAATATCATCCACTTCTAATCTATGTAAATTTTAAATGTGAATTATCCAGGGTATAATGAATGACAAAAGGCTTCGTTTGTATCTATTTCTGAACAAGTAAAAAATTATGAACAAAGGCATATTCATCGATACACAAAATGAAGAAAATTAAAAGTCATAATTATCTTCTAATTACTTAAGTTATTACATTATTATATTATTTAATACTGGATCTTAAACATAAAGATGCTTTAATATAACTTTTGAGGGGAATTATGTAGCTTAGAGATTATAAATTGTATCCCATCCAGTTCCACTTTGCAACAACTGTGTGTCCTTAGTTCAATTATCTAAGCTCTAAAAAACTCAGTTTTTCTTATCTATAAGACAGGAATGATAACTATGTCTTTCTCATGAGGCTACCGTGGGGATTAAATTAGGTAAAATATGTAAGCACTGATTATATAACATAAACCACACTACTAGTAGGTGGTAAATTCCCCTTAAGTTATAGCAGTCATCATCATTGTGATCAGAGTGATCATCACAAGGAATGTATCCCTAGGAACAAGGAATATGCCATTTTTAGAAACTCTGTATCATGCATTTTTATATTTGCATTAGTAGATAGTACAACACCTCATATTTATGAAATTAAATCAAGGAAAAGTAATGCAGAAAGTATTTGGTTGGGAGGAGGGATAAACTAGGAAATTGGGATTGACACAGATGCACACTACTATACACAAAATAGATAACTACCAAGGACCTACTGTGAAGAACAGGGAACTCTACTTCATTCCCTGCAATGACCTATATGGGAATAGAATCTAAAAGAGAGGGGATACATGTATGTATATAACTGAATTGCTTTGCTATATACCTGAAACTAACACAACATTGTAGATCAACTACACACCAATAAAAAAAAATATATTTGGTTTGAGAAATTGCTAATGTGCTCCTTTTTACCTTATTGGTTAATGCCATCTTAAATATTATAATAGGAAATAATCATTTGACCCATTGATTCAATAATATATAATGAGATAATATTAATGTATGTTGTGAATTTTACAATGAGATTGAAAGTCCAAACCAGCTCTCTCTCCTTCATAGCTGACTGAAGAAATTTCTCATGACTCCACTTCTCAAAATGAAACTTGAGAAATACCTTTGGTTTAATGCTTCAACAACCCAGGAGAAGTTTGTTTCTATACTGCACAACTATATAAATATAAATCTATGTTAAACAATCCTTCTGCTTATAATTGTCATAAGTCTAAAATAACTAAAATGCTACAATTTAAATACAACAAAACTGTGAAACCAATACAAATACAAGTTAATTCTAAATGAAATTAACAGGTTAGGTTAAAGGATGATTTTTGAACTGAATAATTTTTAGCACATGGCAAATTAAGTAACTGCTATCTTATAGACCTTTTGAATCGACTGTGTATTGTATGCTAAGTCACTTCCACTGTGTCCAACTTTTTGAGACCCTATGGACTGAAGCCCGCCAGGCTTGCTGTCCATGGAACTCTCCGGGCAAGAATACTGGAGTGGGTTGCCACTCCTTCTCCAGGGGATCTTCCTGACCCAGGAATCTAACCTGCGCCTCCTGTGTCCCCTGCACTGCAGGCAGATTCTTTATTACTGAGCTGCCAGGGAAGCCCTTTGAATCCACTAAACCTTTGAGTCCACTAAGCCCACCCTATTGAACATGTTATGTGAAGAACATTGTCTTCTTACTTTCCTTACTGGACACTGTAAATTCTTCTTTCTACTGTGCGGGTTAAGGTCTTTGGCCTCTCTTTACTGCAAATGCATTATTTATGTGTTGTCTACTTATATTCTTTTCTCAGTAGCCCCAGATAATTAAATAGAAACAACATGGAAGCAAAATTTTGTACATAAAAATTATAAAGCAAGGAGTAAAGTCTAGTAAACTCTAGAATATATATATATATATATATTCATCAAGAAAGAGGCTTATATTAATTTATTTTAGATAATCAGAAAGAACTATCACTCATTCAATAACAGAATTACTGTAGAGCAAACTCACATCTCTGAGAACACGCCCAAGGAAGCCCATATAAACAGCTTTGCTCTAGTCCACCTGGACTGATGTCTACAGCAGAACCTTCACTGGGGTGGCTTTTGTTCTCAATCAGCTCCCATGGATTTAAAGTTTTCCAGTTGTCCTTTTATTCCCAGATTTCCTGGCTTGGGCTTTAATTTTGGTTCCCTTGTGTCCCCTCCCTAAAACTACAAACAGGTTTTACCTTCCACCTTTACCACAGTCCTTTCTTACCGCAATCTGAGTCACAGACCCAGGCTTCTATCTTGCTGAGGAAAGGAGACTCATGCGCACACTCATTCATTCATTCAGCATATACTTATTGGGCACCTACTTTGCATACAAATGCCTCCTGTCAGCACTGAGGCATAGGCGACGGATTATGCTGATGACGTCAGGCCAAAATATTTCTTGCTACAAAAATCTCATTTGCATCAGCAGGTATATTTCACTGATCCTAGAAAACTCTACATAGCTGAATTTAAAAGTTGGCTTTTATTCAATTATATAAAGATGCTTTTCCCAGGGGCAAGGGTTAATTTCTATATCACCATAAAATTTTCTACTTTATCAATAATTTGAAATAGATACTGGTTGCTTTAAACTTCCATTTATCCTAGAAATAATTAGTAAACACGTAAACAATAACCTGTTCAATTCAAATATATATATATATATATTATATATTAAAATATCAAAGTTAAATATATCAAAACTTTAAAAATATAAACATATTTACAATAATCCAGTTTTATGGAAAACAGGTAATGACCAACTAACACTAATTTAGTTGAGAATTTTAGCTGAGAACTTTAGCTTAAAGTGAAAGTGATAGTCACTCAGTCGTGTCTGACTTTTTGTGACTCCATGGACAATACCATCCATGGAATTCTCCAGGCAAGAATAGAATATTGGAGTAGGTAGCCTTTCTCTTCTCCAGGGGATCTTCCCAACCCAGGGATTAAACCCAGGTTTCCCACATTATAGGTGGATTCTTTACCAGCTGAGCCACAAGAGAAGCCCAGTTTTAGCCTAAGAATCCTATATATTTTCTTTTATTATATAAATGTATGCTGATGATTGTATTTATCTTTAATGATGATCAAAAACATCACAAAATTATCATTAGTGCTAGTAATAATAATAATTGCAAAAATAATAATCTATTATCACTAGCATCCTATTAAGAAAAGACAGACACTAATTCAGGGAGAGGTTTATAATATTAAAACAAAGAGAAGTTTCACTGCTTACTGAAAAGGTAAATCTTCAACTGTTAAAGGATACAAGTTAAAAGAGAATATTCATTTTCTCCAAGCTTCTTGTGATCAAGGTCTCCCTATCTTTGTCATTCACAAAAGGACATTCTGAAGAATTATTTTCCTAATCAATTTATAAACTAAAACTTGGATTTCATGCTGCTATCTTAATAGACTGCATAATGAAAAGACTCAGGGGAGGGGGGTATAGCTATAAGGAGAACCACGTGCTTAGAAGTTTAGTGCAAAAGTTCCCGTTTGGCTTATGCAATGACCTACAGGCAAAAAAATAAGTTACTCAAATGTAAAGATAATTAAAAAAATTAAAACTCTTCATTAAATTGTCCATTAGAAAATAAAGCAATTATAATTTCTATCATTTTTGCCAATTTTCCCATGTCATCATCTTTACTTCAAGAGTCAAACTAAAGTAACATAAATGTCAATACCAAAATTCTTTGACAATAAATTGGAAAATCTTATAAATAACATGGAATTTTAAGTAAATATGCATATTTATTCAACATGTCATTCAATTATTCATATAACAACTATTCATTGAGAGTCTGCTATGTGGCGGACACTGCTTTAGCTGTTGGGAACCTAGCCAATAGTCAAGACAGACTAAAAGTCACTACTTTCAAGGAGCTTGTGTTCTAGTGGGGGAAGGGAGATGTCAAACAGGACAACAAATAAAGTATATAGTATGTTAGACAGTGACCCGTGCTCTGAAGAAAAATAAAGCACATAGTAATGGGCATAGTAATTTAGCTTAGTTAGGATGGCCTCCCTGGAAAAATTACATTGAATAAAGAACTGAAGTTGGTAAGGACAGAAATACACTTTAATTACTGTCATACTTTGGTTGAGGATTATGGAAATGTTAAGTAGAATATAATTTCTCAAAATCTTCCTCTCCATTTCCTTCAAGGAAATCTCTGGAAAGCAAGCAGCTTAACACGGCAATGTTAAGACAATGTTAACAACGTTAAGGCACTTCTTTATGGGGAGGTAAGGATAATCAGCCGCTCCATTCAACAGTGAAATTTCTGGAAATGTCAGCATTTGTCAGTAGACTATAAATGTAAATGGTTTGCATTTCTTAGACTTAAAAACATTCTAAATCCCACAAAGATTTCTGAATTCCTAAATATAAAAGAAAGGGGTGCCTTAATTTTAACTCTTTTGCCTTTTTAAGAAGAATTCCTAACTAAGTACCAAGAAATATTTGGATCTGTATTTACTTTTTCGACTTGAGCCCTTCTCATGGAACTGCGTGGGTCACCTCCTGTGGTTTTGAATCAACCCTGAAATACTGGAAGAACCCTAGATCATTCTGTGCTCTGAAGAGCCACTGAGGAAGGAGAGGCAAGAAGGCAGCCAGGGCCAGAGGAGAAAAGTGTTGGCAAGAGAAACAATTAACCTGTGATATGTTAATTACATGTGACCATATAAAACATCTCACAAATGGACGTGGAACAAACATAAAAATAAATCTGTTTCACTCTTGAGAAATACTTCTATATCCTGAACTATCCTAGCCATCTTCCAAGTTGAAAGTCTGAGTGCAACAACTCCTGGCATAAACAATGTACAAACGCTTTTGACTTTGTGCTACTGTCAAACCTACATTTTAATGGCTATGTCATTCTGACAGACTCCTGAGGCTAGACAAAAAAAAAAAAAGGAAAGTCTTGCACTGAATTCTTAGAATCAATACAAAGCAGTGTCAAACCAAAAATAACGTGTGCTCCTTCTTGGATTACAAAGAAGGTTAGATGAAATCAGTATCATCAGGTGGTCACTGCACTCATTTCCAGGTGAGGCTGAAAATAACTATGTGCTAGAATGAAAATAGCTCAATGCAGAACGACTGGAAACCAGTGCATCAGTCATCTGAGCTATAATTGTAAAGGAAAGGATCAACATATGAAAATACTGGTACAGGACTGATGAAACCGTGCTATCAAGAAAACTTTTCTCTCCTCAAAACCTTTAATGTTGTCTTTGGCTAGGCATTGCTCACAGTTCAGCTATTTCTAGAACAGTAATGAGTCTACATATGAAAACATCAAATCCCTTGGAACTGGGCATTTTTTTTCTGCCAGAGTTACTGGCTTTGATAACTGTTTTTTACTGACTAAGAATTTGGAAAAATTGAGTAGTCTTCTATTCCAAATTAGAAGTTAAATTTGCCCCTTTTCAGTATTCACCTATTTACTAAGTCTCCTGTTGTTGGGAGTAAACAAATATAACTGGTGATAATGTGGATGTTTTGAAAGCTGGAAAATTCAGCCATTTAACTAATGTTTATTAAGCATACACTTTTTCTTTTCCAAGGCACAGATCTAGATATTCAGAAATACAGAATTTCTGCACTCAAAAAACTCATCCTTACACAGAAAACTCACCCTTACAAAATGGTAGGATCCATGCTTTAAGTGAAATTATGTACAAATATCTTTGTTTACTTTATATAAACAAAAGAAAAAGTAATCAGTCTGGGAAGTTATGAAAGACTGCTAGTTTTCACTAAATACTCATTCTTTCTTGTACAAAAATAGAGTTCTGGCTAGGGATAAGGACCCCCTGCTCAAGACTACTTACACTACCAGCCTTTCTGGTAGAGATGGCCATGTTAATAAGCTAGATAAGGCCATGTTATTAAGTTTTGACTGCCTGAATATGAATAGCAGTGATATGAACCAGTTCTGAATTTTGCTCTCAGAATGGCTAGGAGTGTTATTTTTAAGCAAAGATTCACTTAGCCTGTTACCTATATTGTGCCTAATATCTTCCAGGCAGGAAAATCAAAGTTCTTAAAAGATTTTGTATGTCTGTGTAAAAGAGATTTAGGTCAAGTCAACTATTGGAGTTGAACCAACTGAGCGACTTCACTTTCCCTTTTCACTTTCATGCATTGGAAAAGGAAATGGCAACCCACTCCAGTATTCTTGCCTGGAGAATCCCAGGGACAGAGGAGCCTGGTGGGCTGCCGTCTATGGGGTCACAGAGTTGGACACGACTGAAGCGACTTAGCAGCAGCAGCAACTAGTGGATAGTTTGCAGTGGTATGCAGTATTCTATATACTTGAACCAGCCCACCAATCACATGAATGCATCACCTTGGACATGGCTCCTTCAGCCCCCTCCTTCAGTGCAGATGTCCTAGGTGAGCACCATGGCATAGGCCAGATGTTAACTGCTGAATCCTGCCCGAAGAGCAGACCCATGAGCAAAATGAATGACTTGTTGTTTTCAGTGATGAAGTTTTGGGGGTGGTTCATTATGCAGCAATACATAGTTGACACACATGTCCAGTTTCAAAAAACAGTACCACTAAAATTCACTGTAAAACTACAGAGCATGCTATGCAGCCACAGGGGTATCAGATGCATACTGAAATTATGCATATGGATGGAGGGAAGGGGAGCAATTTGTACTGAGACCTAGTAGCACCTACTACTGTACCACTATCTAAATATTAACTTGTTGATGGTCTTTTGCTCCCTGTTTATATAAGATTTACAAAAGTTATCAATAGATATATAACTGAGAAGCAGAATGCAATACAGATGGTCCCTGACTTATGACGGTTTAACTTGGGAGTTTTCAACTTTATGATGGTGTGAAAGCAATTAGGTAGAAACCATACTTCGAATTTTGAATTTTGATCTTTTCCCAGGCTAGCAATATGTGGTATGATACTCTTGTGAGGCGAGGCAGCAACAGTGAGCTGCAGCTCCAAGTCAGCTAGGCAATCGTAAGGATAAACAACGGATACACTCACAACCATTCTATAACCAGAAAAACCATTCTGTTTTTCACATTCAGAACAGTATCCAATAAATTACATGAGCTATTCAACACTCTATTATGAATCATCCTTTGTGTTAAATGATTTTGCCCAATTGTAGGCTATATAAATATTCTGAGTACTTTCAAGGCAGGCTAGGCTAAGCTATGATGTTCAGGTTAGGTGTATTAAAATGCATTTTCTACTTATATTTTTCAACTTACAGTGAGTTTATTGAGTAGTAACTCCAACATACTTGTACAACATACAAGTAGATTCCCAGGTGTCTCTGCTGGTAAAGTACCCACCTGCCAATGTAGGAGACATACGGGATGCATGAGGGTTCAATCCCTGGGTGGAGAGGATCCCCTAGAGAAGGGCGTGGCAACCCACTCCAGTATTCTGCCTGGAGAATTCCCGTGGACAGAGAAGCCTGGCAGCTACAGTCCACGGGGTTGCAAAGAGCCAGACACAACTGAAACAACTTAACATTAGCATAATTCCAACATAAGTCGAAGAAGATCTGTATATACAAACTTTGTTACATTTTGCCTCATGCAATTTAATCATATTGGTAATGTAGATAGATCTAGTTTTACTAATATGTTTTAATTTACATATAAGCCAGCATATACAACAATTTGGAGTATAAGATGAAAGGTAAAATACTGTCTTCTTAATAATTAAAGGTTATTTAATACTGCCAGAGAATGTCTCTTTAATTAAGCTTTTCATTGTTAGTTTTTCTTCTGAGATGAGACTTACGGGGGTAATATGGTACACACATCCGTGTGTATGTGTGTGTATGTACATATACATATATTTATACATTTTCTATACAGACACATCAAATGTGGGACCAAAGGTTGCTTGTCTGTTTTTATATATTCAATAATGTTTTGCTAAAGTCAAGTCCTGTCACTTATTTAGCCATCATACGTTAACAAATACATGTTTTCTGACTAAACTTTAGAGCATATTAATGCTTAATACATGAAGAACTATTTGATTTCATATATATACTAAATAGCCTCTAACAGTTTAAGTAATCACTATTTGATAATCAAAAAAGAAAAAAAAAACAACTTTAATATTTTCACATTTATCAAGTAAACTGTTCCAAAAAATAACCATAATGCGCTGAAAAGTTCTTTATTTATTCAATAAGGAATAAATGCGAGTATAAAAGCAAACTTGGCATACTAGATCTGTTGGCTGACACAGAGTAACAAGATAAAAAGAAAATCTTGCTAAAAAAACAAGGGAAAAGGAAAAGAAAATGAAATATAAGCTTGAATAATGCATTAAGAATTCAAGGGAAAATGATTTTACTGAAAAAAAGAGTGGTAGGATATTATTCAAAACAAATTTCAGGACAATTCTGTGACATCTAAACCTTTACACCCTTAAAATATTTCCTTCAAGAGAAACAAAGCCACATGTATGCCTTAGAATCATGCAGGCCAGAGTTTAAACTGAGGTATGACTTCATGTAACTCTGCTCAAAGCTATGTGGGAGCCTGGATGGGAGGGGAGTTTGGGAGAGAATAGATATATGTATATGGATGGCTAACTCCCTTCACTGTTTACCTTAAACTATCACAACACTGTTAATAGGCTATACTCCGAAGTTCAAAAAATTAAAAAAAATGCAAAACCTAGATGTGACTAGTGGTCAGATGGGTGATGTCATCTGAGACGATGGCTATGATGTGGCTGGCAAACATGTGCGTTGAGAGACCCTGCTAATATTGAAACTCTGAGTATGCGGGAAAAATGAAAGAAAATATACACTGTTTATCAAAACCAAGTATTCTTGAGGAACACAGACAGATGATCTAAAACATAACTAAAGAGTAATCCTTGGAATTCTTCCATAGGGTTTTTTTAGTAATATCCCCAAAGTCTCAATACTACAATATACTTCAATTTGACTATTACTTAGCCACTACTTTTTGATTACATGAAAGTAAAGATGAATGCTAACTAGACTTACCATGGTGATCATTTTGAAATGAATAGAAATTTCAAATCACCATGTTGTGTACAAAGAACTAACATAGTGCTATAGGTCAATTATACTTCAAAAACAAATGAACACACAATCTCATAAAAAAGAGATCAAGTTTGTAGTTATCAGAGGTCAGTGTGTGGGGAACAGGAGTGGGGAGAGTGGATGAAGGTAGTTGAAAGGTACAAACTCCCAGTTATAAGATAAATGAGTACCAGGGATGTAATACACAACAATGATAAATAGTAATACAATGAACACTGCTGTAAGTTATACTATATGAAAATTGAGAGTAAATCCTAAAAGTTCTCATCACAAGGAGAAAGGTTTTTATTTCTTTGATTTTATATCTATGTGAGATGGTGAAAGTTCACAAATCTTATAATCACTTTGTGATATTTGTAAGTTAAATCATATACACTTTAAACTTATGAAATGAAGTGAAGTGAAAGTTGCTCAGTCATGGCCAACTCTTTGCCATAGTCCATGGAATTCTCCAGGTCGGAATACTGGAGTGGGTAGCCTTCCCTTCTCCAGGGGGTCTTCCCAACCCAGGAATCAAACCCAGGTCTCCTGCATTGCAGGTAGATTCTCTACCAGCTGAGCCATAGGGGAAGCCCAAGAATATTGGAGTGGGTAGTCTATCCCTTCTCCAGCAGATCGTCCCGACCCAGGAGTCAAACCAGGGTCTCCTGCATTGCAGGAGGATTCTTTACCAACTGAGCTATGAGGGACGCCCCCTTTAAACTTATACTATATGTCCATTATATCTCATATGTAATGCTATATGTTCATTATATCTCAATAAAAGTAGAAGAAGAAAAAAAGAAAGGATGAGAATAATATATTCATGGAAAGATACTCATGTATATCTTTGCATATTAATTTTAGTCATTAACTCAGAGTAGCAAAAGGTAAGAAGTTTACAGGAATAACAGAGCAGATATTTCTGTTCTACAGTGAAATTTCAACAACATGTGGCAGTTAGACTTTAAAAAATTACCAAGTTATTATATTTGTATTTGAATTTTATTAGTGGTAAACATTATTATTTTATTTGGGACAAAAAAATGCATTATAAATATTCTAAAATGGATAGAATGCTTTTCTATGCTTGCAGTCTTCCAGTAGCTTAACAAATTTACCATGTTTTTGTACTCAGCATGGAAATTTAGCTAAATAAAATTTTCATTTGTGCTCTTAAATGACCTAATCAATATTTAACCAATTAGGGTCTTGGACTCATATTCAGATAATAAGAAGATTATCTCGGGAGAGTAAAATTGGATATTTTTAGATCTTAAAATATTTCCCTATTTTCTTGAATTAAAATAGAAAGGAAAAAAAAAATAAACCTTTCTCCTAGTTGGAATATGCTTCATAATTAGCTATACACATTCTTCAAACTACTTAAGGAAAAATAAAAATGTGTTCAGCATGACAAAGTTGATTGGATTCTAGGCAAACTATAAAGTCAAGTAAATAAATCACATTAAACCACTGACTAAAGTCTTATTTCTATAAATATAAAAATTATGCATTAGACTTTTATCATTGTTTAGTTTTCAGGTAAACCAAACAAGAAAGTACCAATTCTTTCCTTTTTCTTCCTTAAAATTTCATGGCACAGTCATATTTAAATATAATTTTTTTAACATACCTAAGAATACTTTCTACCAGAAAGAAAATCTCAGTCTAATCAAACCTTATAATTACACATCACAGAAACCATTTACTCATAATTTGCCGTGATCCCCTTCAGGGGATCTTCCCAACCCAGGGATTGAACCCATGTCTCTTAGGTCTCCTGCATTGGCAGGATTGTTCTTTACCACTAGCGCCACCTGGGAGGCCCAATTCTTGCCTATATTTTGGGCTAATATTTGGGAGGATCTTATTTCTGAGCACAATTGAATCTTTCTCAGTTATATCTGAAATTATAAACATTTCTAAGTATTATTCCATCATCATTAATTTACTACTTACTTTTCCATCAAACACTTAAAAAAGGCTTTCTTTAATCCCTTCCATTATATCAAATTAAAATGATAATAAAGAATTTGGTAGAATGTAACCACAAATAAATCTGACACGTCTTATTTTCATTGTGTATCATATTATTAACAATGAAACTTGAAATCATTTCCCACCAGCAAAAACCAATTACAGTATATAATTACCTTCAAGAAATAAGAATTGTATTATGTGTAATATTTTGTTACCTAATTTCTTTAGCAATATATTCTGGGAATTTTTCATATCTTCAAACTTTCTTTAACACCTTTAACTCTTTGGTGCTTTTGAGAATTCCTCAAGAAATCATTTTGCAAATTTAATCCATTTAATTAAACCACTATTGTTGGTAAATCGGTGCTTTTGAGATAACTGAATCTAAAACAATTTTAATAATATATATACACATACTTAAATCTGCAAATCTGGTTATATGTTGTAGGCCACAATGCTGTCTCAGTTTAGGTTTGGGGAAAGAACTTATACCATTTTTCTTTATCAGCTTTTTATATACATTGTGGCCACGATTCGTCTCTAAAGTAGTCAATGCCAATATAAAACTGGGCATATTCTTTACAAAAATATTTAGTGTAATATCAGTAGTAAGTCTGTAGCTCTAAAATCCAGTGTTATACACTTAGCTTTTTTTTATTGTTTCCCAGAGTCATACGACTAAGGAATCTGTGCTGCACCAGAAGCCACCACAGGTCTTAAGCTGTCAGGCACCAATTTATCATCCACACATTCCCCTGACCTAAAGGTCCTACTCACCTTAGAACAAATACCGTACTTTATAAATGGGTAGAGGAAAGGCATACACGAATAACAGACAGCACTGTCCCACAATACACAGATTAGTCACATGATTACATGTGACTTATCGGTCCTGTTTATAGTACTGTATATGATGATGTTGGTAAAGCAATTCTTCTAAGGATTTTAGAATATTCCTATATAAAATAGTTATGACCACTGATGTCCTTTTCTATGTGCAATAATTATTTCTAAAAGCTATCTACAATGATGTTTGCCATATTTTTCTTTTCTCATAAATTCATATTTTCACATAGTAAACACATTTATTGCAGTTATCATATATCATATTTCCTTCACAAATAAAGATATATGTCAAGATAGTGTAGATTATGTTTTGGGAACAAACAAACACCATCCGAAAGCTCAGTATCATAACATCATAATTAGTGTCAATGAAAAATTTACACTTCACTGATACAGAGCTGATGTCTGCAGCACTCTAGGACCACTGTACCTGTGACACATGAGGTCAGCTTGACTTTGTGCATCCCCCATTTGGACACGAGGCTTGGCTAGTAGTGTTTTCTGCCCCTGCCCAGACATCACACATACTTCCCCCAATTACATTTTACTGGGCAGAATATTATATAATCTGACTAACTCAAGACATTTGGAAAGTCCACTTTCATGTGTGCTCAACAAGGAGGAATAAGAAACAAATCTTTTAGAAAGACTTCAAGGCCACAGACTACAGTCATGGATTGTGTGTGCAGGTATTTTAAGGATGATTTCAAGAAAGGCCAATTTGAAATTTCTTTGGAAGTCACCCAAAGACTTCTGAATACATTTTATTTCATTGAAATAAACAATATTTAACATATCATTTTTGAAAGCTGTATAGTCAATTGGCAAGGAAGCTAGGGTCATGAAATTTAAGCTAAAATTGATCAATGGTGACCGTATAGTATGACACCTTATCTAATTTTTCTGTGCCAGTATTTCATCAACAAAATAAAAGTAATAATAATAATTCAGTAATCATTTTTACTTCCCTGACATAGGTTATTATATATGGGTGAAGGACTTCTTCCATGGCTGCATGCCAAGAACCAAAATATTATCAGTGGCATTTTCAAACTCAGTTACATTACTGACATTGGAAATTCAATGGTTCATAGAAAATACACTGTCTTGCTTTCCTTGACTATGCTATATGTCAGAATCATCTTTCTTCTTCCACTCTTAGGAAAGAGTTAACCTTGAAGAAAAAGCACACTAAACCTTTCTTATATCAAAAATATGCCTGGGTAGAAATCTATCTCCTTTTAAATAACTATTAAAATTTCCTGGCCACTTATTTCCGTTTTATTATATTTTCAGTAACAAATGAGTTCTCCTCTTAAACATGGATATAAATTTCCTGCCTAGATTACAGAAGATATGAGCCATTTGCTACTGAGAAAAGCAATATTACAACTAAGATTTTATCATTCTTGTAATCCTTAGAATAGTTCTAGTATATGATATTACATATTCTTTAAGAAATAAGAGTCAAACAAAAAAAGCAAAACATTCAAGGAAACTTTCTCTATTTCTTGCCACATTTTTGAGATGTTAGCATTTTTGAGCTATTACTTAATAGTGAGCTCTTAAAATTATGCTGAAAGCAGATTATACCAAAAGATTTATAGGGTAGGGAATGCAGTAAAAAAATCAAATTTCTATAAACCTGCTTTGCATGTAGTTTTGTTCTAATAAAAATACCTATTATGTCAAGCAACTTTTACAGTTAATGCAAGACTTATATAATTATTATACTGCATCATATTGTACTCAGTTAAGTTACTATATTTACTTAAAAGGGCTTCCCTGGTGGCTCAGATGGTAAATAATCCATCTGCAATATAGGAGACCCAGGTTCAATCCCTGGGTCAGGAGGATATCCTAGAGAAGGGAATGGATACCCATTCCAGTGTTCTTCCTGGGAAAATCCCATGAGCAAAGTACCCTGGCATTCACAGGGTCACAAATAGACATGACTGAGTGACTAACACTCTCTCTCTCTCTCTCACACACACACACATACACACACTTACTTAAGATCTATATTTGTGATAATAGAAGGCCATTAAAGAAATTTCTAATATAGATATACCATTTATTGAGATACCTTAATTAGGCAGTTTATTTCTAATTCCCACAAAATATTCCACGGGGGAAAAACTTTCCCCCGTATGAGTTTAATCAAAAGAGATACACAAACTTGTGATTGCTGGTCTAAAGTTTCTATTCCAAATGTCTTTGTCAAAATTCATACTTATTGAAAAAAGCAATGTAATACGTGGTTTTTGGTGTATTTCTGCACTTTTAACTAGTCTTCTTTTTATTCCTAAAAATGGAAATCATTGCATGTAGTAATAATAAGATACATTTTTAACTATTGCATATATAAACTATTTTAAAGTCATTTTAAAATTCAAATTTTATACACACACACACACACATATATACACACAGACACAGAATATATTAGATGTTTCCTATATTCATTCATTTACTAAGTAATTGTCTAGTACTTTCTATGCATCATTCTCTTTCCTCTAAAAGTATACAGTCTAGTTGGGAGAAAGGTAAGCAAAAAGAAAAAAAAGAAAAATGAACCAATAATACAACAGCTCTAGTAGGGGTGACATTTCATATGTAGGGTAGCATATGGAGAGGGACACCTAAGCTGTCTGACTGCATTACAGAAGGCAAATTGAGGACACCACACCTTCTGAGATAAAATGAAAAGGATATACACAGGTTTTCTAGGTGGACAGATCGGGTAAGATCATTTCAGACAGGATAGCTTAGGCAAAGCCATGAAAATATAATAGAATACTATAAAGTCCTAAAATATGTGCCATTTAAAGAATAATAAAAAACAAATATACTGGCCCTCACTCATAAACACAAATAAGACAGGGAGTTTAAGAATCTTAGTGGCAAGCCTGAATATAAACTTACATTTGACCCCTTGATACACTGCCTTGACCCTACACTATACATTCTTTCCTTTATTAAGGTCAGAGAGTAGGGAATGCCAGGTATACAAAATTGGTATTTTTAAAAACTATCATGTCGAGGAAACTGAGTAACATATTGCTCACTGATTTTGGAAATTAAAGAGGATAAAGAGCTAGACAAGGGATGGGGAAAATCAAACATTAGCAATCCTAACATAAACTCCTCCTGGCTTTAGAATCTTGAGTCCATCATGGCTCCAGTTGTTTGCCTTTTCTGGATATATTTTCCATGCACCAAATTAAGGAATGAACTATAATATTCTATGACAAATGCTTCCTCTACATATAATTTGCTTCAAAAATTAAACCTATACCCCATATTTCTCTGATCCTTCTAAAACCTCTCAGGGGGAATTAAGTTAAGATGATTACTTTCAGGTTTTTAGGAGGACAAAGTTAACTTTTACAGAAGGTAAGTGATCTGTCTAAAATCACGCGGCTGATGTATGAACTCAGCTAGAATTTGAACCCAAGTTTTCAGAGTTCAGTTTCCTCAATACCACATCTGATGTTAGTCAAAAAATCAAACTCTAATTTGAAAACATCGTCACTTCAACTTAAGTCAAAATATTAAGAGACGCTGTGAACAGAAGACATACACTAAAAAGCCCATCTCCTGTGTGAGAGAGAATATCTGATCTTTAGTTTCTGCCCTACTACAAGAAGAGCTGGACAAAAATAAAAAATTTAGTAAGTCGTCAAAATCATTTAAAAGGAACAATAAACATGTAGATATTTCTTAAAAACAGTATTGGTGAATTTTTTATGAGACTGAGGACCTTTGGTGAATTTTTTAATGCTGTCATTTTAGCATCCAGTTAAGCTAAAACTGATAGAGCCCAAAGTTTGTCATGATTCTTGAAAGGCAGACAGACTTAGCTAAAGAACTGAAATAAATGATGTCAATAGACTCAAACTCAATATTTCAGAGTTCCTGATATTTCTGATCTATTGATTCTAATAGAGTGCATAAAGCAATATATATACAAATTATAACATCTTCTTTTATATTTATATTCCTGTTATAAATTATTTTGTATTTAAATATATTTATTTTTATATAAAAATAAGAGAAATATTTAAAAATAACAATAGGGAGATGCCAATTATCATTCAGAGAACATAAATGAGGTTTTTCAATAACATACTCTCTTAATAAGGCAAAGAAAATCTGGTATTTCCTCAAAATCTGATAAAAGATTTTTGCAAAGATTATTTATTTGTAACTGGGTTCTTAGCTCATACGCTGTGTGACCTTCACCCCAGTCAACAGCCTTGTTTTGATACTTGAAGTTCATCTAAAATTAATGGAATTTCAAAAGGAGGCAACAGAATATATATAAAAGTCACTGAGAATATTGTTTGATACTTTAAAAGATAGCTTCTTATTTGAGAGACATGAAAGGTATATCAAATGTAATTCGACATATAGTCATATATACCAAGGATGTGGTAGTGTGTATGCTTGGTTTAGACTGATTAAGGGTAGGAAAAAACAAAATCTGTTTTAAGGCAAATATTCACATTTAAGTAAGAAATATTTGCTATGACAATTAATATTCCTCATACGATTATTTTCCCCTTAAAGCCCTACGTAAGTTAGTTTGATTAAATATAACTTGCTTACTTTTTGTAGGTCATGCCAGCCTTTGTTGGGGGCAGAAAGGGGTTACTTTGTAATGTTGAGAAATAAGTTCATGATTGTTGCAACAACCACACAGACTTAATTCATTTATAAACTTGAGCTTCATCAGGAAAACTCTATGATAACTGGCTTTTCAAATGCTAGAGAATGGTTCATTAATTTTAACTGTAATATTATGATGACAATTTATGTAATAGAGTGGAGAACTTTATCTTTTTATCTACATAAAAATAATGCAGTCTCTGATGAATTCAGGATTTCTGACAGTTCAGTTATCAAGCCTTGATATAAATTCATGTAGCATATTGAAAAGGCATATTTCCATTGTTATGGTACATTTAAACTGACAAGGAATAGAACTGAACAATGATTCTTCTAAAAAGACTTTGCATGGGGTGTGATAGGCAATGTGCCACACAGCTTCTACATAAAGGAGACAGAAGGAATCTGAATTACCAAGGATATTCTGATTAGAAGTGGTATGGACCGAAGTCCTCAGTTAATAATTCTTACTTAGCTGTTATAGTGTTTGGTGAAGAAAATATAGCTGTTTTACTTATTCCTTCAAA
Organism: Muntiacus reevesi; assembly: GCF_963930625.1. Lineage (NCBI taxonomy): Eukaryota > Metazoa > Chordata > Mammalia > Artiodactyla > Cervidae > Muntiacus > Muntiacus reevesi. The sequence continues at coordinate 80,315,554 of NC_089254.1, read as the reverse complement.
AATGTATGTTTCACTGTAAACAAAGAGTATTTACACAAATCATAAATACTATAGTCTAAGAGACTTTCAAGATTTTAATTCAGAGTTTGTGGAATACTCATTAAACAACTAAATAAAAAATGAAAAAAACACAAAACCATGTACTGTGCACCTAATAGGTTCCCAGCCCTCTGCCAACGTCAGACATGAGGCAAGTGACTGCTCATCTGAATGAGCTTAGGTTCAGATGGGAGAAATGATTAAAAGGCAGGGGTATGCTTCTTTCCCAGAAAGGTGCAAGGTCTGCAAATCCTGCAAAGAGCTAGGACTTTGGCCTGAACAGATGAGGATTGGTGAAGATCATCAAATACATTGGGGGAGAGGATTGGCTCCTGGATCTCCATGTTGTATTCTAGGACCCCAGAGATACCAAAATTCATGGAAGCTCCACTCCCTGATATAAAATGGCACAGTACAGTTGGCCCTAGTTATACGTGGGTTTCACATTTGGGGATATGGAAGACAGACTCAACTAGCAGACTTATATCTTAAAGGACTGTTCGAATACAGTAGTGTAGTTGAAGGGGGAGATGTTCATCTGGACAAAAGAAACACAGAGTGTAAAGGTATGGAAATACCAAAGGGCAAAGTGCTTTTGGGAGGAGTGCTTTAGTAATTTAGAAGATGCCCTACAGGCTTTGAGGATGAAAGAAAAAGAGAGGCTATATAGGAAAGAACGCAGGTTGCCCATTACACAGTCTAAATTCTATCTGAAAAGCAATGTGTGATCTTTAAAGAAAGTCTCTTAATTAAGATCAAAGTATATATTAAGAAGCTTAACTTCTTGGCAATTTGGAAGATGAAATTGACACAGGGCAAGGCAGAGAGAGAACTATATGGAGGAACTTTCAGTAATTCAGTTAAGGAATATCTTAAAATAGCAATAGGGAATATAATTAATTATCTTAACCTTTAGTCTAAATCTGCCTTCTTTCTCACCCCACACACTAAACTGTATTGTATAAGGAAGTAAACCAGGTCATAACCAAACCAGAATCATAAAATGTTCATTTACAGTACAACATCTTTGGTCACAAATACTTACCTTTTAGTTCCCTCTAAAATTTTGTTTAAATATTTGTTACCTGAATAAACTAAGGACTACCCACTAAAGTAATAATAAACAAATATACAGGTCAAACAACTATATGATAATGATGAAGAATTGCCAAAAATTACATTTAATAAAAAAAAAAAAAATGTAATCCCAGGCTAAAACAGACAGGCTTCTCCACCAAGATAGATGGAAAAAGGAAAAAAACCTACTCAAAAAGGCAATTGTAGACAACTTTTAAAAATACTTTCAATCTGCTCTTTCAACAAAACTATGCTAATTATGAAAACAACTTTTTTAACCACAAATAAGCTAGTAGTAGAATGAACTATTTCAACTGTTTATATTTCTGGCCTATTACACTAGTCAGAAAATTTAGAACTATAGAATATAAAATCACTGTCTATATTTCATTTCCATGAGATTTCAAATCTCTCTGAAAATTTCATAATTGAGGCAGAGAAACTACAGAATTGTTTAATTTGAATGACACTGCCTTAATTCTTCAATGCTGTGAAAAGTGTTAAGTCATTCAGTTGTGTCCAACTCTTTATGACCTGATGGACTGTAGTTGGCCAGGCTCCTCTGTCCATGGGATTCTCCAGGCAAGAATACTGGAGTGGGTTGCCATTTCCTTCTCCAGGGGATCCTCCTGCCCCAAGGATTGAACCTGGGTCTCCCACACTGCAGATAAGATTCTTTACCATCTGAGCCACCAGCAAATTCTTCAATAGTGAACAGGAAAACTTGTCATCAAATTTACCACAGTATTTTGTTGAGCTGAAACTTGACACTGAAGGGGAGCAGAATTTGTCACCTCAAAATATATCTCTTTGGATAGGGATCATCTTGATCTGGTCATTTATTTTTTAAGAGAGAAGACACAGGACACCAAGTAAAAGTTACCCTTTTGCAAAAGACATTTACATTCATAAGGGAAATTTCCATGTGTAGGGTATCTTCCCTTCTAGACCAGAAGAAGGCTAAACCTCCAGAAACTCTTATCAATGGAGAAGGTATAGACTTAAATCTAAATAACAATCATACCTTTGTTTACTGTGCTACTGCCTGAAAACCTCCTATAACTGGCTCTCTATGTCCCAAAACATCCTCTCTTGTCTTTTGTTGGAGAAGGTATTTTAGAGCTGAGTGTGTGGTCTCAGCCAAGAACCTATAAGAGTAGAGAGGTTTATCCTTGCCTACAATACCCACACAAATAAAGAAATGTTTAAAGAAAAAGTCAGTAAAATAAGTTTTGTTAACATATAGGATTTTAAATGTTGTGTATTACTGAATCTATCCATAGATGTAAAGGTTAAAGTTAAGAAGGTACTGGGGGCTCAGACGGTAAAGCGTCTGCCTACAATGTGGGAGACCCTTGTTCAATCCCTGGGTCGGGAAGATCCCTTGGAGAAGGAAATGGCAACCCATTCCAGTATTTGTGCCTGGAAATTCCCATGGATGGAGGAGCCTGGTAGGCTACAGACCATGGGGTTGCAAACAGTTGGACACGACTGAGCGACTTTACTTTCACTTAGATATTTAAAGCTTGAAGTGTTTATACTCATGAACACTTCTTCCTAGTGTGGAGATAGCACTTGATGAAACCCAAAAACTGTGAAAGGTCCCTCCTTACAGTAGCACCAATAGGCCTAAAGAACAATTAAGTGCATTATGACTTTCAAAAATGAAGAAGCAAGTGAAAGCTAAGTCAATTATAAGCTGAGGTAAAGAGCTTTTTACATTTCATTATGAATCACTTCTTGTAGAAGAATCTCCTGCTTTCTAATTTGAGATGATACATGTACACTGGTTATTCTGGATTGAAATGTGCCAATTAACACCAGTCAGAAATGAGAGCAGGGCCTAGGTGTGAGTTCTGTTCTCTACCTAGCAAAAGGATCAGATCATTGTATTTTTCTACCTTCTTTATAGGAGAAAAAGGAAGTAAAGTAAATCAATGTTATATTTTAAAAAACCTAGTATGAGATCAGAGGAAGGCAAAAATAAGATGAAAAACTGCCAGGGTAGAAACAATCTCTATAAAAATCAAGTAAATTACTGCCTGAATTTAATAATTAACTAGGGGAAGGAAAGAAGTGCCAGAGCACGGGCAACTAATTTAAAAATTCCAACAGGACTCAAGCAGAAGTCACTGAAAGGTATCAATTTTTTCAGAGAATATTCTAGTGAAGTCACAGGATCCCTGAGGGGAAATGAAGCTAAGGGCACCTAACTAGAGTAAAACTTTATAAAGGGAATTCAATTGACAGACTTCTAACTTGTGTCCCAAAAGTCCAAGTTCATAAAGGCTTAAAGTTGAAAGGCTGGTGGCAGCTATTCCATTTTGGAGACTGAGCAAAGGGCTTTGATTCCAGAGTATTTGACAGTGCCAAACTTAGCAGTCCTGTTCTTCTATGGAAAAGGACACCTACCACAAAAGAGGTTTATCAGTAAAACAAAAAGATAAATTCCCACTCAAAGTTTGGACTATGTGGGCAAAAGTTCTAGAATTAAAATTTTAAAAAAGGAAAAGAAATGAGAGGTGTTATAAAATGGGTTTACAATTCAATAAGTGAGTTTTTTCTTTGTAAAAAGTTGAAGATCATTCCAAATGATGTGTCTTTTTTTCCTGGATCTACAAACTAGGAGGATATTTTCATCTTAAAAAAAAAGAAAGAAAGAAAAAAAAAAAAACAATGTAGTTCATATACATATATATATATACACATATACATAGGTATATAGAAGTAAGTTATTTTACAAAGGAATTCAGAAGTTTAAATATTACCCTTTATTCATTGCATTGTAAACTAGTAATAGTGATATTAAATTTTCAAAGTAACTGTTCATGAGAAAATTTCAGATTTTTCCCTATTCAGATCAATTTGATTTATAGCAATTCTAGATTTAGAAGAAATGAGGGGATAGGGAGCATGACGTTTGAAGAAAAATTAGTAGAATATTTAAACACTGGAGAATCTTTAGCAAAACAATTAATTCAAGAAATAAATAGGGTAAATTACTGTCTTAAAAATATCTTAAAATTATCCTAACTCTCAAGAAAATTTCTACCACACAGCTTATAACTGATATCTAAAATAATACCAGAGACTCAGAGAGGACAAAACAAAACTAACCAACAAAAATCACATGTTCTCTGATACATAGAACATATTTTTTATGACATTCCAGAGTGGCTACTTCCCCTTGAGAAGTTCCATTCCTAAGAAAGAGCTTCTAGTAGACTGTCCAACTTTGCAGAGAAAAATCAATCCTATCGATCCATTCACGATTTCCTGGAGAGGCCATCTGCATGTCCTCTTTGGAAAAAATGTCTATTCAGTTCTTCTGCTCATTTTTTAATTGTATTGTTTGTTTGATGTTGAGTTGTATGCTCAATATCACTAACTATCAGGGAAATGCAAATCAGAACCACAATGAGATACCACCTCACACCTGTCAGAATGGCTATCATCAAAAAGAACACAGATGACAAATGTTGATGAGGAAGTAGAGAAAATGGAACCCTCTAACACTGTTGGTGAGCATGTAAACTGGTGTAACCCCTGTGGTAAACGGTATAGAAGTTTCTCAAAAAAACTAAAACCAGAACTACCATATGACCCAGCAATTCTACTCCTTGGTATACATCCCAAAATACCAAAAACACAAATTCTAAAAGATACATGCAGCCCGATGTATGTAACAGCACTAACTGCAATTGCCAACACATGGGGACAACCTAAGTGTCCATCAACACATGAATGAATAAAGAAGATGTAGCATATATATATATATATATATATGTATATATATATATATATGAATTTTGCCATTTGCAGCAACATGGATAGACTTGGAAGGCATTATAGTAAGTGTAGAGACAGAGAAAGACAAATACTATAATCACTTACATGTGGAATCTAAAAAAATACTACAAACTAGTGAATAAAACAAAAAAAGAAGCAGACACAGATACAGAGAGCAAACTAGTGGTTACAAGTGAAGAGAAGGAAGGCAGGAGGGGCAACACAAGGGTAGGATGAAAAGGTTTATTATAAAATTATATGAAATCCTATGTGTGAAATTTTTGAAAATTGTAAACTACTACAGAAGTTAAAGAATCTTGCATTCTATTAAAAAAAAATCTTAGAAAGATTTTCTGAAGTGAAGCATCAAGAGCAAAAATTAAATTATTAGAACCACTGGCATATCACTTGCTTTTAGGACAACCTTGATCAAATAAAGTCACCTGACTTCGAGTTAGTCATTTCATTCATTCATTCACTTCTTCATTCCATGAGTTCTGATGACTACCAAGGCCTTGTTTTCAAGGGGCTCACATTTCATGGGAGAAATGTGCAAATTGATACATTATGATACTACATGTGTCTTCTAATAAAAGCAGGAGATAAGACAGTGAATAAAAGTTTATTTTAGGTCCAACAAATTCACTCCCTTCATGAGATATATACAGCTGGATGCAATTCAGATTACCTGTCTCTCAACCTTTTAAGAGTATGCTATTTTTATTTTCCTTAGAAGAAACCGATTTCATGGAATCATACAATCCACTTGCTGAGAAAAATCAAGAAGAACACGCCTCCCATCCTTTCCCCCACTAAGCCCTGATCAGGAAAACTTCCGCTCTTCTTCACGATGGTTTTCTGCCTAGGCACTGATTTAAATAGTCTAAGTGATCTCCTAACCCAAGGAGTCCATTAGTTGTACTATGTACTACTTAATATATAGGTTGGTCCAGCCTTAGAAAATGCCAGCAGGCTAGCAGCTACAAAGTATGTAAGCATGATTCAAACAAGTCAGTGCCGCTGTGGTAGATCACCATCTGCTCACTATTTCTTGTCACATCCTATGGGACCTGTCCCTGCGGGACGTGCATACAGCACAGCTCTGTTGAGCCCAGGAGTGGCCACGTGGCTTGCAATGGCCAATGAAAGGTGGGCAGAGGCCATGCGTGTCTGTTACCAGACAGACTTAAGAGCCAGCCTATGGCCTGGCACAATCTCTTTGCCATTATTTATAACACAGACATGTCCCAAATGAGGGCCATTCCTATCGTTCCTTAGGATGATAACAGTAAGGAGTAAAACTGCCGCAGGCTCTTGAGACTTACAACACCAGACTTGTCCCCACAACACAGACATAAGATACTACTATCTTTAGTAATATAATTACTTCTCTTCAGCCCTGTCAATACTTCTCAGCTTTGTAATCTTTTCCTTGTAAAGAAGCAAAATAAGATTCATTCTAAACTAAGAGATATTCACTGTTGTTGTTCAGTCCCTTAGTTGTGTCCAACTCTTTGCAAGCCCATGGACTGCATCACTTCAATCTCCTCTGTCCTCCACTGTCTCCTGCTGCTGCTGCTGCTGCTAAGTCCCTTCAGTCGTGTCCGACTCTGTGCAACCCCACAGACGGCAGCCCACCAGGCTCCTCTGTCCGTGGGATTTTCCCAGGCAAGAGTACTGGAGTGGGTTGCCATTGCCTTCTCCGCCACTGTCTCCTAGAGTTTGCTTAAATTCATGTCCATTGAGTTGATGAGGTCATCTAACCATCTCGTCCTCTGTCATCCCCTTCTCCCTTTGCTTCAATCTTTCCAGCAGTAGGGTCTTTTCCCTGATGAGTCACCTCTTTGCATCGGGTGGCCTAAGTATTGGAGCTTTAGCTTCAGCAACAGTCTTTCCAATGAATATATTCAGAGTTGCCTTCCTTTTGGATCAGCTAACTTGATATCTTTGCTGTCCAAGGGAGTCTCAAGAGTCTTCGCCAGCACCACAATTTGAAAGCATTAATTTACCTTTTCCTATTTGAGGCTTCTCCTATAAAGTAATCTTGCATCAACATATAAGAAGCTCAGGTTATGAGCAAGGCACTCTGTAAAGCTGGATTTAAATTCAACTCCATCCCTTTTTGGCTCTGTGATCTTGGGTAAGGAACTTAATTTTCTATGCCTCACATTCTTCTTCTATAAAATGGGAATAATAGTTTACACCCAAGAGACGGTTGTGAGAATTTATGGCATTTGCACATGTAAAACAGAGGAAGTATCTGACCTAGAACAATGCTTTGTATATTAATATTTACTATGACTATAGCTATTTCTATTATTATTTGCTATGAATATTATTTACCAAGATATCTGTGGTTTTCACAGTTAAAACATATAAGTGTGCATCTTTCTGAACTCAATTCTAATCCAGTAGAAACTCCTGTTAACTCAATTTCCGGACAGTATGCACAACGCAAATAAATCAGATGATATCACTCTGTGCTCAAAACATGGCAGTGGCTTCCCATTTTTCTCAGCGTTCCTCTCATGACCAGTTATGCCCAGGATCTGCACAGGTCCACAGCCCTCTGGCCCCTGTCTAATTTCACCTTCTGAGACCACTCCCATGTTTACTCTACTATAGCCAGACTGTCTTCTGCTGCTACTTAAACACTCCAGGAAATGCTTTTGCTCTCAAGTCTTTGTTCCAGCTTCTCTCTCTGCCTGGAATGTTCTTCCTCAAGGTATCTTCGCTGCTAAGGTCCTCACTTCCTTCAAGTCTTTGTCCAAAGGCCACCTGCCTAATAAGGCAAACAGATCATCCGTTTTTAAAACTGCAACTTTCTGTTCCATCCCCACATGCACTTGGCACTCGTGACTCCCCTTACTCGCCTGCATCTTCTTTTTATTATTGTCACAGCACTTATCACCTTCTAACACACCATGTAATTTGCTTATGATGCACGATTAATATTAATGTATTTTATTTTCCATAAAAATGTAAGTTTCATGAGGGTAGGGTCCTTTGTTTTGTTCACTGATTCCAAGCAATTCCAGTAGCGACTGGCACGGTAAATGTTTGTTATGTCTGTTACTCATTCAGTGTTGTCAGACTCTTTGTGACCCTATGGACTGGAGCGCACCAGGGTTCTCTGCTCATGGGATTCTCCAGGCAAGAATACTGGAGTGGGTTGCCGTTTCCTTCTCCAGGGGATCTTCCCGACCCCGATCATACCTGGGTCTCCTGCATTGCAGGCGGGTTCTTTACCATCTGAGCCACCAGGGAAATCCAGAACAGGCAGTAAATAAATATTGTTAGCTGCGTGAACCAACATCAAAATGAGCATAACGTGAAACCTTCCTTTTTATAAACAAAATCTTTATTTAGCAGTTAACTATGCCATCATGGAAAGTAAATTTTTTAAGAAACTTTGCTTATAACAAGGTAAATAAAGGCCAAATGATGAGGTAGACACAGAATTAAGGAATTTCATATACATGCAGATTTTACATTTAGATTGAGAAAGGTCAGTTATTTCAGGCTAATAAGAAAATCATGCTCTCAGAAGCCTTGAGACTGGGACACTGTTTAGATCTCTACTTTAATATTTAATTTCATACATTTCCTGAAGGAAACTGATTAATAATTGCAACCAGTGAAGCATATACTTTAAAAGATTGACCCCCGCAAGCTGTTGTGTTTTGAAGATTAAAATAGTGCCTTTTTTCTTATAAAACAAGTCACTGGTGTGACATCTTTCTAACTTCACAGAGCTGAAAATAAACTGAAGCAAAATATGAGATAACTAATTAGCCACATGCTTTGCAAGTTGATTGTGGTGGATTTTTTTCTGTTTTTGAAGCAACAACAAAGCGGGTTGGTGCACATTTGGACAGTTTGAACTGATTCTAATGAAATATTAACTTGAAGTTATATTTTTCAAAATTCCTTCCTGTTTTAGCCAATTTACCTCAACATTCAAAATGTGTTGACTCTCAAGCTCTAGCTCATGTACATAGATCAAAGAAGGAGCAAAAATAGTAAAGCCAGCACCAAACACGACCCCCACTGCAGTACCCGTCAACATACTTAAGTGTGTCCAGTCAGAAACTCCAGTTTTATTTGGGAAATGAGCAGCTGTTGGTTGTCCTCAGTGTAATTTTTTAAAGACAATGAATAACTGAAATCTGATGAAGTAAAAATATTTGAGGGTTCCCTGGTGGCTCAGTGGTAAAGGACATGCCTGTTAATGCAGGAGACTTGGGTTTGATCCCTGGTTTGAGAAGATCCCCTGGAGAAGGAAATGACAAACCACTCTGTATTCTTGCCTAGAGAATCCCATGGACAGAGGAACCTGGCAGGCTGGAGTCCAGGGAGTTGTAAAAGGGTGACACAACTTAGCGACTAAACAACAACAACAAAAATATTTGAGGAGAAACTTAGTGGTTCAATTTCTCTGCAGTGCCTTCTTTAATTTAGTTCTGTCCTTCATCTTCTAGGAAAGTATTCTCTGTCTCCATTATAGTCTTCTCCCCTTTCAGTTTTCAATGGAAATTAATAATTACATCCAAGAGATCTGACTTACAGTCAAATTTCCTATAAACACCTTCATATAGCTACCAAACAAAAAGTGATAAATGAGAATTAGCAAAAATGATTGCTCTTGAAAATTTAAATGGAGTGTATAAAGAGCTTATCAGTTCAGCTAAGTCGCTCAGTCGTGTCCGACTCTTTGGAACCCCATGAACTGCAGCATGACAGGCCTCCCTGTCCATCACAAACTCCCGGAGTTTACTCAAACTCATGTCCATCGATCGAGTGGTGATGCCATCCAGCCATCTCATCCTCTGTCGCCCCCTTCTCCTCCTGCCCCCAATCCCTCCCAGCATCAGGGTCTTTTCCAATGAGTCAACTCTTCGCATGAGGTGGCCAAAGTATTGGAGTTTCAACTTCAGCATCAGTCCCTCCAATGAACACCCAGGACTGATCTTCTTTAGGATGGACTGGTTGGATCTCCTTGCAGCCCAAGGGACTCTCAAGAGTCTTCTCCAACACCACAGTTCAAAAGCATCAATTTTTCGGTGCTCAGCTTTCCTCACAGTCCAACTCTCACATCCATACATGACCACTGGAAAAACCATAGCCTTGACCAGACGGACCTTTGTTGGCAAAGTAATGTCTCTAATTTTTAATATGCTATCTAGGTTGGTCATAACTTTCCTTCCAAGGAGTAAGTGTCTTTTAATTTCATGACTGTAATCACCATCTGCAGTGATTTTGGAGCCCAAAAAAATAAAGTCTGACACTGCTTCCACTGTTTCCCCATCTATTTCCCATGAAATGATGGGACCAGATGCCATGATCTTAGTTTTCTGAATGTTAAGCTTTAAGCCAACTTTTTCACTCTTCTCTTTAACTTTCATCAAGAGGCTTTTTAGTTCCTCTTCACCTTCTGCCATAAGGGTGGTATCATCTGCACATCTCAGATTATTGCATATAGAGAGCTTACACACTTTGGGAAAAATTTGTAAATTTTATTAGAAATAAAAATGCTGTCAAATATTCCTAAGTTACAATCAGAATTCCTCTAGTAGACAAAATTAACCTTTATAATTGGTCATTTTCACATTTACTAAGTAGCACTTTAAGTAGACTTTTAAAATTTACATCAAGGATACATGATTGGGTTTCTTTCAGTGTAGTTAACTAGGCTTTCACACAAAAAAATACTTAAACTGTCAAGCAATACCTTGATACCCAATAAAGTTACATTAAAAATAAAAATTCTCTACCCTATTCTCAACTAACAATTAGCAGTTTCACTACTAACAATGAAAAATTATCTCTGGATCTGCAAGAAGAAAAGAGTAAAATAATCAAATTATTAAAGGTTAAGAAATCTTGAACCTTTACATTCTAGAGATTTCTTTCATTGGAGCCAGTGAAAGGCAAAAGCTAAAGCTGAAATGCTTTGAATTAAATGAACCTTGACATAGTACTATAATCTGAGGCCAATCACGGTGGAAGATGAGCAGTGTGTTCAGATATTTAGATGTGACACTCTTGGTTATGGCTTGCCCAGCTGAATTAGTATCAAATAAAACAACTATCCCAGGTCTTTTTACACTCTGGCAACAAAGATCCCAAAGGAACTTCAACCTTTAAAGTGGGTATTTGGCAGGATTGATGGAACCCTTCCCTGGTCACCTTGACTGGACAATGAAAGAAAGATTTAGCTATTAACAGCTGTGTCCTCATTGCTACGTGTTCCTTTGAAAATTATTATGAAAATAATTGATCACTGTTTTCTGAAATGAATCGACCCTTACAAGCTGAGTCTCTGGGCTTTCTATTGAAAAGCAAACCCATAGCTATTTAGTAATCAGAATGACACTTCTAAAATTTTGCAAGTCCTCTCCCCACCCTCTGCTTTTTAAAAAATGCTTTAAACCACTGAACAGACAATCTCATTGTAACGAAAGTCTGTTTGAATCATCTGTGGGGCTTTTCAAAATTATTCATGTCCTGAAATTCCCCATCGAGGCACTTCCTTAACACTGACTTTAGAACAATTATTAAAACTTCAGGATCCTAGTGATGAGATACTGCAGTGATGCTAATATCATCAGGAAAAAGAAACACCATTTCCAAAATTACCTCCCAGCTCTACCCCAGAGAAGAAGCTATTCAGACCCCCTTTATCTTTTTTTTTTCAAAGAAAACAGAAGAGTAGCCATTATATTCTGTCAGAATAGAACAGGAAAGCCCCAGCTGCCTTGAGCCCTTTGGTTCACCTCATGAATCTGCTTCTCTAAAAACCACAGGAAACAAGTTTGGCAGAATGACATCAGGCACACCAGGGTATGAATCCTAAATTCTGCTATTTATGCTTTGGCCTTAAATATATCACCTTACTTCCACGGATCCCAGGTAGAAAAATACAATCAATAACCACCATGCATGAAACAGTATTTATAAATTATATATCATAATATCAACTATTATAAACAGATGCATTATAAACACAAATATATGCTTGCCACATAACATGCATTCAATAGCTGTCAACCCATCCTCCCTTAGAAACCGAAATAATGCCTTGAGGTTATATACCAGTTTGAATTATTTTTTAAATTTTTTTTCTTTAAACTGGCTGCACCACTTAGCATGCAGAACCTTAGTTCCCTGATCAGGGATTGAACCCACGCACCCTGCATTGGAAGCACTAAATCTTAACCACTGGACCACCAGGGAAGTCCTCCACATTTTGAATTCTGATTCTGGAAATAAAACTTGGCTCAATCTGTCCTTTTAACAAATGAATAGATAAGAGTTCAGAGAACTTCAAGTGACAAAGTTAGAACCAAACTGGTATAGTATTTTCTAGGAGAGCTGTCTTCTAACGACACCCACGGTGTCCTCACGTGCTGGGTTCCAGCCAAAGAGGAGGGACAGAGGCAGAGGCAGAGTGGATCTACTGCACCCAGAGCTTGGGAAAACAGCTCTGAACATTATTCTGGAACAGTGACGAGATTCTCCCCAAATCCCAAGCCCTGTTTACATTTCATGTCCACATGGAAAGAAGCAGCCCTAAGAATGTATTTGGAGCCCTAAGAATTGAAAAAGTGATTATTGAATAACCACTCACACGTGTAATAATGTATATAATTCAACATAATAGAACAGTACTAAGCCCTAAAATTAGGCCAAGAAGTCCAACACAGTTAGAACTCTACCCAGGGTGACTGCTTTAATGCTTATCAGGAAATTTTAAATACGAAGTTAACCTAATTTTTAAAATAGTAATCTCAGCTTTCAGTCAGTTCAGTTCAGTTCAGTTCAGTCGTCGCTCAGTTGTGTCTGACTCTTTGTGGCACCATGAATCAGAGCACGCCAGGCCTCCCTGTCCATCACGAACTCCGGGAGTTTACTCAAACTCGTGTCCATCGAGTCAGGGATGCTATCCAGCCATCTCATCCTCTGTCGCCCCCTTCTCCTCCTGCCCCCAATCCCTCCCAGCATCAGGGTCTTTTCCAATGAGTCAACTCTTCGCATGAGGTGGCCAAAGTACTGGAGTTTCAGCTTCAGCATCAGTCCTTCCAATGAACACCCAGGACTGATCTTCTTTAGGATGGACTGGTTGGATCCCCTTGCAGTCCAAGGGACTCTCAAGAGTCTTCTCCAACACCACAGTTCAAAAGCATCAATTTTTCGGCGCTCAGCTTTCTTCACAGTCCAACTCTCACATCCATACATGACCACTGGAAAAACCATAGCCTTGACCAGACGGACCTTTGTTGGCAAAGTAATGTCTCTGCTTTTTAATATGCTATCTAGGTTGGTCATAACTTTCCTTCCAAGGAGTAAGCATCTTTTAATTTCATGGCTGCAGTCACCATCTGCAGTGATTTTGGATCCCCAAAAAATGAAGTCTGACACTGTTTCCACTGTCTCCCCATCTATTTCCCATGAAGTGATGGGACCAGATGCCATGATCTTAGTTTTCTGAATGTTAAACTTTAAGCCAACTTTTTCACTCTCCTCTTTCACTTTCATCAAGAGGCTTTTTAGTTCCTCTTCACTCTTTGCCATAAGGGTGGTATCATCTGCATCTCTGAGGTTATTGATATTTCTCCCGGCAATCTTGATTCCAGCTTGTGCTTCTTCCAGCCCAGCATTTCTCATGATGTACTCTGCATATAAGTTAAATATGCAGGGTGACAATATACAGCCTTGATGTACTCCTTTTCTTATCTGGAACCAGTCTGTTGTTCCATGTCCAGTTCTAACTGTTGCTTCCTGACCTACATACAGGTTTCTCAAACTTTACTGGAGCCCAAATCACATATGCAGTTGGCCAACTGGGCGACCCAGCAGAGCCCACACATTTATCTTCACGGCCTGAACACTGACTATACTGTGGGGGGCCAGGGTTGAGTTCCTTCTCTTATACCTTTTCTTTCTTTCGTCCCACTATTTGTTCCATTCACACTTTCTGCCAATGATTCTATTAAGACTCCCCACCTTTCCAATCCCAGGACCACATCCAGATCGATGGACTTGCTGCCTCATTGAAAGTGGATTTCAAAAGATAAAATCGTAAAGGCATGGAGTTATCTACTGTGCATTGAAATACTGTGTCTCACTGTAGTTTTTACATTGTAAATTCTCAGTAGCAAAGTTTTACTTCAGGACACCAAGTGACTTCTTGGCTTTGGAAGTTTGAGTTCAATGCAGAAAATTCCAAGGGAAAGAAATGTAAAAGTCAGTTAGCTAGAGATAACATTTACTAGATCATCATCCCTTGGCCTTCTTCCCTCAAAAATTGTAGTGGACTCAAATCTCCTTCCCTCCTACCCTGTTGTTCCTTAAATGTATTGCCCTGCTTGTGTTTCATTATATAACTCGAGGTTTTCTCATCTGCAAAGATACAGCTTACTTTTCCATGGACCTATGTGATTCATAGTGATGCTGTTTGCTAAGTGGACTCATCTCCACTTTAACAGTTCTCTAAAATCACTTACAAGTAAGGCCACGGTTGTGAACCCCTACAAACTTTCCTAGATATCACCTTCTTTCTCCATTTGAACATTTTAAATGAATTCCAGAATAATAATTTTAAACTTCTATTAGACACTCATTTAAACTCCTATTTAAATTAGTACAAAGTGATATATTTTATTTTTTCAACTATATTTACAAGGTTTCTTTAACTTGGTCTTTTTTTTTTTATTGGAGCACAATATACATAGCATAAAATTTACAAGTTTGAGCAAGCTCCGGGAGTTGGTGATAGACAGGAAAGCCTGGTGTGCCATAGTCCATGGGGTTGCAAAGAGTTGGACACGACTGAGCAACTGAACTGAACTGTGTTTAAATGTACAGTTCAATGGCACTTTAAGAACATCCACAGTGTTGTGCAACCACCACCACCATCACCAGAACTTTTTTCATCCTTCCAGCTGTCAGGGTTTGGTACTAACCCCGGCTCCAGAGAGTCCCATGGTCTTCCCGTGTCTCCATTTCCTTCTTCTGCACAGTGGTTTTGCTATCAGATGCCCTCTCCACTTGGGCGTTTTCTCTGCTGCTCTTTCTTGTTATTTTCTGGTTTAATTCTCTACTTTGACCAATGAGTTTCTGTGAGACTACATTCTCCTGGGTTGTGCTCTGCTAAGGCATTTATACAGCACCACATACATTTCTCCCAAAGGTTCTATAAAGCAGTTATTATCACCCACTCTTTCAAGATGAGGGAGCAGCATCAGAAACATAACACACCCAAGGTCATAGTAATTTCAGAGCCAGGATTTGATTTTGGACTCTCTGATCTTACCTACTTCATCTAGTTCAGAATGTCATACAAAATATTGTACAGCCAGCCCAGACTCTTACATTAGTGTCTGCTCTAGAAGGTTTCTAGAATCTTCAGTGTCTGCTCCAGAAGGTTTCTAGAATCTTCATGGATTTGGGAATGTATTCTATGAACCATCTTCCACTAGAATTCTCAACTGGAGACTTTTAGCCAAAAAGAATTTTCTTGAAAACGGCTTAATTGCATGCCCTAGATAAACTGCTAATGGAATTTATCAAACTGCTAAATTAAGCTTTTCATCTAATTACACATCTACTAGAAAAGTGTGAGCTTAGCTTTGGCCATGGCTCCAGGAAGAGAGATGGCAAACCTTCCCTAGCCAGGAGGAAACTGGCCACCCTATCGTTTCGTGCTCTTGATCATTATTGGTTAAGCTTTTCCCTGCCCTCCTGGTGCCTTGCTATACTTGGCTCTACATTTACTAAGGACAAGGTAATGTATTCCTAGGGTGTGATTGTCCTGGCCACATATGGCGGCTGAATGTATTAACCATTTCTCCAGCAGGCATTCTTTCTAGCATTTTTATCTTTTGCGCTGTGTCTCTCTTGTGCGTTTCTTGCTGCTTTTCATTTCCCTCTCTGTCGACTGCCCTGGCTCCTGCTGTGTCGCCCTGTACTCAGATTTCAGGGGGTTGTCTTTGCTCAGAACTCAAGTGTCCTGGCTTTGGTAGACATAACTCTCAGAATGAAGTCAGCTGAAGAAGCAGCCTGGCACCCAATGACGTTCACATGGGCTCCATGAAGAATAAGAGAATTTACTGAGGGTCTGCCATGTGCCAGACTCAGTTTCTAATCTGGGACTTAGCATCCCCACTTCACAGATGAAGAAACTGAGGCTCAGGGAGGTTAAATGATCTGAGTTCACACCTCGAGTTCTGGTGTGGACACCTACATCACAGACACCTCACCATGCTGTTGATTCCTCTTCACCGGATTGGCTCTCTACAAAGGGCTGACCCCTGGGGGTAGTGGGGAGTTCTGCTTGATAACAGAGCTTTGTTAACACACCTGTAAAACAGGAGATGAATTTATTGACCCCATACAAGTAAGCAGCCCCAGGCACAGGCGGGTCAGAGGTACAGGGGTGGGGATCGCCTATTTAAAAATCTGCTATAGAACTTCCTTTTAAGGAATGTCGTTTTAACACACTGAAACACAGCTTGAGTCAGAAACAAAGACACAAAAAGGAACTGCTAAGTGAAATGAATATTAATGAAAAAAAATTACTAGGCCTCCATTATGCAATCACACATTGCAAACTAAACATATATTTTTTTAAACACATAAGTCCTATTTACTGGAGTTAGAATAAAAAGCTCTAATTTGTACTGAATAGCAATCACTTCATCCCACAAACCACATCTGAATTTTCTGACACATGAGGGACTAAATCAATGTGACATTTTTGAATGTTAATGCCAAATCCCAAAATACTCCCCAAAACATAAACAAAAGAGGTCAACAGTCAACAGATGTTTAATGAGCACCTACTATGTGCAGTGTGTTATACTGGGAGGAAAATCAAAGGCCTTAATACTTGTTTTGAAAGCATATGTGACTCTTGGCAAGGTAGTGGGACAGACTCCCACTATATATATATGAGATTCACTATATATAGTGAATATATATATATATATATATATATATATATAGAGAGAGAGAGAGAGAGAGAGAGAGAGAGAGAGAGAGAGAGAGAGAGAAAGAGCTATTAATAAGTGGGGCTTCAAGGTAGAATGCCGTTGATGGGTCAAGGCACGGAGCCCTAGGAGGAAGGTTGCATGAGGGTTCCTTCTGTCCATCTCAATAGAAAGTGTCTGACAGCCAGTTTGCATGGAAATTAAACCCATGAAGCTCTGCCCAGGCACTAATATGTGCCCTAAACCTACCGATATGTCTAAGGGTTACTCCCTCCACCTGCTGGTCCTCACTCAGTTTAGCATCTGAAAGATGTGAGAGACCAGGAGGTGATTTTGGACTCTCCGATTCTTCCTCTTTCATGGAGACACAATGTCGAATTGAACCCATCACAGGGGCCCTGCCTGGGTACACAAGCGTTTACTCTGGGAAGTTTCTAGAGTCCACATGTTTTTATGGACTGTGTTCCACTAGTCTGGGGATGGTGTTCAGAATCCTGCAGAAGGTGCTGTGGGTCTGTGGAGTGGAAGCAGGTGGAGCCACCCTCAGCGACTCATCCTCTTCACTCAGTTATCCACCAG
Source organism: Muntiacus reevesi (assembly GCF_963930625.1). NCBI lineage: Eukaryota > Metazoa > Chordata > Mammalia > Artiodactyla > Cervidae > Muntiacus > Muntiacus reevesi. The sequence goes on along the minus strand of NC_089254.1, from coordinate 80,298,080 downwards.
GAAAATCGACCAAACCAGACTGAGGGGAGAAGCCCAGGCGGTAACTCTTGTAACAACAGGCGCACTGCTGAACTCTCTCAGATCTGCTGCTTGATTTCTTTTCAGCTCTGGGTACAGAAGGGCTCCCCAGGTGGCTCAGTGGGTAAAGAATATGCCTGCAATTTAGGAGATGGAGGAAATGCAGGTTCTATCCCTCCTCCAGTGGGCGTGGCAGCCCACTCCAGTATTCTTGCCTGGAGAATCCCTTGGACAGGTGAGCCTGGTGGGCTACAGTCCCCGCACACAGCTGGACACAACTGAGCGCGCATGCACACACACTGATTATAGAGACAAAAGCGGCTTTTCGCAGTTCGCCACGTCCAAGGCTCAGTAACAGATTCCCGACTTGTCAGTCACCACGCCGTCGAGTCATGCTCTGTCTGCAAAGCCTGCCGGGCCGGGCTGTCCCAGAGGTCCTTGAGAAGGGGATGTTACCTAGCACTGTGAGGATCCCCATGGCTGCCTTATTCATAATTGTCTTTAACACAAATGATTCTTCACCTAAACACCTGTTTTCCCTACATACGGAAATGTGTATTTATAATGTACACAGAGCTTCTGTTTAGGACATGTGCACCCAGTTTGAAAAAAACTCATTTTTTCTTTTCTTGCAGGTGGCATTTTCCATTTCCTTCTTTTACTACAGCCTTAACCAAGGGCATAAAAAGTAGTAACTGAACAACTGACATGTCAGTATTTTTCTCATCACTGCATTCATCCCCTACAGGCCCAGCACCGCGGCCCTTTCCTTCCTCAGGTGAAGACAGGATTGTCCAGGGTATCGACCAAACCCACGGCAACAATAACAACAGACACCTACCTGCATTTTCTGCACTCTCTGAGTAGAGACAGAAGAAAGGAACAAGATCTCTAACGGATACACTGACTTTCGGCCTATGCGGTACACGGCCTTTCAGTTTTCTTTGTCCTTTGAGTCCTGAAACCTGCTGGATCACTCCGGTCTGATACAATACCTGGTCCTCACTTGTCTACCTAGCCTTGAACTCTTCTTGCTCCGCAAGTTGAAAAGTGATTCCTTGGTTCAGGACACATCTCAAAAGCGGGCTATGTCAGTTAGTACTCTGAATTAGAACCTCCTTTCCTTCCTTCCCTCCTTCCTGGCTTGCTCTCTCAAAGCTAAATACAAAGAGATGACTAACAGCTGTGAATTTTACCTTAGCTTTGTCATAATATCACCATCTTGTTACATCTTTAAATCTCTCTCTCTTTTTTTTTTACCTTTGTTGACAATATCAACTGTGTTTTCCAATATGTTCTTTGTGTACTTTTTACCTTTTCTATTTTGCTTCTTACAATCTCTGCTATCCTCCTGTCATCATCTCAGCTTTTCCTAGCCTTAAGGTGTGTCTCCTAGTCTGAGGATGGTTTTATTTTGAAAATTGATCTACTCTTTTCCTCTCTGTGTTTCTCCAGAGAAACCTGAGTATCAAAAATGCCTCCATTTACTAAACTAAGCTTTTTCCTTCCGTAGAACACTTAGTACACAGCTGTAGATGGCACTTTGGGCAATGGTGAAGTGCCCCACCCCCCACCAAGAGAATTAGGCAAAACAAAGTACAAACCTGATGTCAGGGTTTGATTTACAAAGTAGGCACACCATGGATGTGGATGAGATTAACAACTAAGACAGTCAGACAAATTCCAGTGGTAGAGATATAGCAGTTAAGATTAGTACATTCAAAAAAAAAAAAGATTAGTACATTCAACACACATTTCCCGAGTACCTTATTCTATACCAGGATCTGTTTTAGAAATAGATGGCTCACGATGCATCAGTGAACAAACCAGACTGAGGTGCAGGATTCAATAACACAACAATGCAGAATCTTAAAGGAGGTGATACAGTTAGTATTTGGGAAAAAGTGTTCCAGGCAAAGGAGTAGTGAGTGTTAATACAAAGGTCCCTCATGTACTCCAGGAATAAGAAAGGCAGTAAGAAGGCCAATGAGGCTGGCGCAGAGTGATCAAAAGGAACAGCTTGCAGAGACATACCAGAAGGGCAGAAAAGCAAAGAGATGTCAGGAAAGACTGTCAGAATTGGAGAAGATCATGTAGGGCTGTGGTAACTCTTACACAGACTTTGGGTTTTACTCTCTTACAAATGGGAAGCTACTGTACATCTCTGAAACCAAACTCAGGTTTTGACAAGAGAACTCTGGCCACTGAAATGGGGCAAGGGTTGAGCAGAGATTCTGGTTAAGTGGCTGGTGTGACGATGGAGATAAATGATGACAATGCCTCTGGCCAGTGTGGTAGCAATGTGAAGTGGTTGTTTTCTGGACACATTGAGAACAAAAAGTCATAGATAACCGGTGGGATGTGAGAAAGCTTGGAAATAAGGATGCCTCCAAGATGTTTCACCTGGAAATTGGAAGGATATGATATCCATCACCTAAGATAGCTAAGATGCAACTAAAGGAGATTTTGTGCAGAATATCAGAAGTTTCAGTTTGGGCATAAGAAGTTAAAGAAATTTACTAGGCACTCAAGGATTTATACCAGAGTCACCCTAAAAGACAACTTTCTTCCCTCCTTTCACTCCTCCCCCCCTCTATGTCCCAATTAATAATTTATTGGGAAAATATTCCACTGGGACGTTTCCTGATTCTGTTCACCATTGGTCCAACTTATGGAAATATTCAATCAAAAGGCAGAAAATATAGTGTGTAATTTTCAAAGATAAGATGTATTTTCTTGTTGAACTGATTCTGACAGGAAGCCATAATATATACAGCCTATGTTAGAGAATTAAAGACCTTTAGGAAACTTACGCAGAATCTACAGCAACCTCTTATTTTATACTTGAGGAAGCTGAAGCCCAGGGAGGATAAATGACTTTCAAAAGGTCAGCCATCTAGTTATTACAGAGTTAGAGCTAGAACCCAGAGATCCTGTAAGCTATTAGAGTACACGGCCTCTCAGTTGTTTTCCTGCTTTTGCCATTACTCATATGCTGCAACATTCACAGTCTATTTACATATTTTTATTTGGAAATATAATTAAATACCAGACCATTAGCATAGGGTCACCACTTTGCTGGCCTTGAAACCAAAACTTTTTCTTTTCCTTCCTTTTCTAATTAAATGCCTTTTGAGACCTTGAGTTAACCTCAAGATGAACAGGGCTATGGATTGTAAACCATCAAGCAAATAAATGATTTGTACTAGTAGGATGGTCTCAGATTGAAACCAGAAAAAAACAAGTAACTTTTAACTTTTAAAGACATTTAAATGAGTAAAGTCGGGCTATATAAAGACCATGACATTACAATAGTTCCAAAAAATTATTTATGGAGCAAGTGCTGGACTATCATAATTTAGGAAAAAAATTTCTTAAGAATTTAAAGCAGCAACTTTCTTCTACTACAGGTTTAGTTATAATTTCATTGGGAAGAATTTAGGATCAATTGAAAATAAATGATATCTTAAATACCACCCAGAGAGACAGCGCTGTGTAGCTTTAGTTTTTCCTATAGTTATAGAAGGGCTTCCCAGGTGGTGCTACTGGTAAAGAACATGTTTGCCAGTGCAGGAGAGGTAAGAGAGGCGGGTTCAATCTCTGGGTTGGGAAGATTCCTTGGAGGAGGGCATGGCAACCCACTCCAGTATTTTTGCCTGGAGAATCCCATGGACAGAGGAGCCTGGGTGGTTACAGTCCATAGAGTTGCAAAGAGTCAGACACAACTGAAGCGATTTTGCATGTACACACACAGTTACATAAAATGGAAGTCTACTGGTTAGGTTATCATTTTGCTGCTGTACTTCCCATAGCACTTTTAGGAAATCTTCATACAGCCATAATGTTTATGGGATTCACAAAGAAGGTACTAGATTTTTCAGGAACTATACATCCTTCTACATAGTTCTGACGGTATAGAAATAAACTAGCCTTCTTCAAGGTAATTAAACAGCCACACAAAATCTTTAAAATAGAATTAGAACTTACTTTGACACTTCCTTTCAACCAGATTCTCTCGTTACATTAATGAGCCAAATAAGGATTAATGAGATTATAGCAAATCAGTATGTACAACTGTCGAAGCTGTGTTTTCCAGCACTTCTGATTCTGCTTTTCTGCTTTCTGGTCTTCGATCATGGCTCTCTGCTTTTCACACACATACTTAACATGCAACCCACTCACTGTGCACTGGTCTCTCTCATTCTTATCTGTCCTGAACGCCTCAAATCCCAAGTCTCCAGCCCCGAATCAATGGCTTTTACAAATTGTCCTTTTAAGCACAGGAAGGTGATTTATTGAAAACTTAATGTAGGCAGATAATCTACTGAGAAATTAACTTATGTTTTATTTCTAAGCTATATTCATTAAGGAAAAAAAAAGAAGAGAAGCAGTCTCATCTTTAGAATGCAATAAGAAATTAATTCTAGGGCTTGAGCTCTGCCTATGTCAAGGGGTGAGAAAGAGATTTTTTTATTCCATTTTCCAAAGTGAGATAGGAAAATTTTTAGGATAGGGTGGGCTAAAGGCAACTCATTAAGCAGCCCTTAGTTTCAAGGTTTAATTTAGGTGTTCACTGTACACTTAGGATACATGGGAACTTTCAACCTGTAGGGATAAAGGCTACTGTGCCAGTCAAAACAGAGGGACCACTCTGGGGATTATGTAAGCACCATGAAACCTGTACGTAGACACACAGACAAGCATGGATTTTCCTGCCACAACGAATGTCCAATAGTGAAAGGCCCACCAATAAATGTGTGTCACTAGAAAAAGAGTGGGTATTTGAGCTGAACTTAATTCATTTAAACAAAGATATATGATATTGTCTGCACAAATGTTTTAAATAGATCTTACCTGTTGCTTACAGAGATTAGGCTCATAAATAACACAAAGTGGAAAAAGAAAAGCAAAATGAACACGTTGTTTTAAGTCTTCCATGAAGTAAAATGGATAAAAACCCATTTTCATTTTTTGAAAATTGTGAATTTACTTAAATGCCCCATTCATTGTTTCCTTGTATCCAAAATTTAAGTCTTGTTTAAATTGAAATATATGCAATGATAGCATTATTTAGCGGTAAGCACCAAACCACATTTCCTTTAATGAAGAAAGGATATGAAGAAAAAAGGGTTAATGAGACAGGGAGAAGAAATTAAGCTTCAGGCTGTCCCAAATTATCTAAATCAGATTCTTAATTAAAAATTTATTTAGAGCCACTCAGTCTACTTTCAAAGTGAATGTCAAATAAAGCTAAATAATATTAGCACAAAGGCATCATCTTTTAAAAGAGCTTGGGTATACTCTGTTAAATTTCTGTAACATTTAAATTGATAGCCTTCCAAAGCTTCCATATCAGAGATTAAAGTATGATATGATGTGACAAGAGTGTAGCAGATATAGTAAAATAAAGGGTGGGTGGAGAAGACTTTGATAAACTTTATCTCTACTAGAATGTCTTTGGAAATCTTTGGTCAGAAAAATTATTAGACTAAAAACCTTATATAGTTCCTTGAAATCAAGATAAATACCCCTCTATCCTCTGCCTGCAAGACCTATCAGAGATCTGATACAAAATAAAGGTCAGTAAAATATATTATATTGAATTGACACAGGGAAATGAGCTAGCTGGTGTGAGAAATCATTATCATCTTCCTCAGTAGCCTAAACCAGAATTCTGCATGGGGAGTTATACTGCCCCCCAAGGAAAAGGCCATATTAACATAATTTCCACACTTACATTCTCAGGTTAAAAAACTTTTCTGAGAAGAACTTGTTCCCAAATTAAGCAATTTTCATTACCAAAGGAGAGGTTCTTAAAGTCTACTTCCCTTATTTATCAGTTCAGTTAAGTAGCTCAGTCGTGTCCGACTCTTTTGCGACCCCATGGACTGCAGCACGCCACGCTTCCCTGTCCATTACTAACTCCCAGAGCTTGCTCAGCCTCATGTCCATCAAGTCGGTGATGTCATCCAAACATCTCATCCTCTGTCATTCCCTTCTCCTGCCTTCAATCTTTCCCAGCATCAGAGTCTCTTCCAATGAGTCCATTCTTTGCAACAGGTGGCCAAAGTATTGGAGTTTCAGCTTCAGCATCAGTCCTTCAAATGAATATTCAGGACTGACTTCCTTTAGGACTAGCTGGTTTGATCTCTCTGAAGTCCAATGGACTCTTGAGAGTCTTCTCCAGTACCACAGTTCAAAAGCATTAATTCTTTGGCACTCAACTTTCTTTATAAGTCCAACTCTCATATCCACACATGACTACTGGAAAAACCACAGCTTTGACTAGACAGATTTGTTGACAAAGTAATGTCTCTGCTTTTTAATATGCTGTCTAGGTTGGTTCCTTATTTATATTGGCCATTAGTTTTATGGAAAAGATAGGGGAAACAATGAGAATGAAAATTTACCTTGCCATTTGTACAAAATAGACTTAATATTATATAGTTTTTAATTGCACAGGTACTCAACATTGTGAAGATACATAAAATCTTAAAATATCATGAAGTCTTACAATATCTGAAATGCTTAGAGACATCCAACATTTTGTGGCCTACGCTGATTATGGTACAAGCCCTGCTATGTTTAAAAGGTCACCAGAGAGGCGAATATAAAACAATTTCCCGTCCTCCCATATACTGTCAGATAACTACTTGTACAGAATGTGTTGTTACAAAGAGAGGAAAGGCACCTTTATTGGCAGAAAATTCATGAAATTATTTAAGCACAGCATATAAAATCTTTTCCAAAGTTGCTATTTATAAGGTAGGCTTTGGACAGAGCTCAATCTGTTCCATTATAGAAAGCGCTGAGTATCATAACCTGATTTATTCCAGTTTGTAAAATACCACTACCATCCCTTATGACACACAGTGGGAAAGATGAAACACTAAGGAACAATGAATGAATGCCACCTATGGCTAGTGAGGGTCACTTTTTCTCTCTCTTTTTAATTACCTATGCCAGAGAATAGCCCCTGCTGTTGTAGCAAAAAGGGTTACAATGTATGTATTGTAGGCACATGCAATGCAGAGGCAGCAAATGAGATCCTTGCTTTTGTGAGACAAAATTTACTCCATGGAAAATCCAATGTTATACGCAAGGCAGCATATTATCAGATACTTCCCTAAATACAGTTTAAGAGTTCACTGATTATAAACCTCAAGCAAGATTTACCTCTGTGGAAACTGATCTTAAAGATAGCCTTTACAAAGCAATTAAAATAATGAAGAGGTGTTGGGTCAAGAGCTTCAGGTAAGATAATTTGATGAGCAAATGCACAAGGATAGATTTAGATACAAGGTCTATGCATCAAGGATACTGCTTATATTGAGCTAGCAGAAACACAGAGTATAGCCAAGACAAAATGAAACCTTAAATTGGAGGCATTACAGCTCTAAAATGAAAAGTTTGAACTCAGTCTGACGATGGTCATTATTTACATCATCTAACACCAACAGATCATGTTAACTTTAAATCAATCCAATTTGAATTATATATTGAAATTTAAAACAAAACACCCTAAGTCTCTGCTAAATTCTGCTATGGATGAAGAAGGACTAGCCTAGTGCCAACTTTGCGAGGATTTTTCAAAGCCATCACCATCTGTATTGCCACAACTTCCAAAGCTGGTGGTCCTCAACAGTTATACACACCTCATTAATTCCTATAGAACCTTTCCTCTTACAGTCAATTTCCATCATAAGAAGTAGTGTTTCTCCTGTGTCAAAATTTCTTCAGGTTATAATCAACCATTAAGTTCTAGTTTTGATCTCCTTTACTCCAGCATATGTGTCAGAATCATCTCCATCCATACTACACTCAACTCTCAATTTTCTAAACACCCATGGTATGTATTTAAAAAAATAAATAAATAAAACCTCATCGGTGACAATTATCATATTTGCCACCTGTTATATACTGAGTTATGTCCTCCCCAAATCCACATGCTGAAGTCCAACTTCTCTCTCCTCAACAATATATTTAGAGATAGGATATTTAAAGGGGTAATTAAAGTTAAATGAAGTCAAAGCGTAGGTCTCTAACCCTAGAACTGGTGTTCTTTTAAGAGTAAGAGACACCAGGAGTACACACACAGAGGAAAGGTCAGATGAGGGTAGGGCAGGGAGGCAGTTGTCTGCAAGCTGAGGAGAGAGGCCTCAAGAGAAACCAACCTGCAAACACCTTGATCTTGGATGACAGTTTACAGAGCTGCGAGAGGGACTTTCTTTTAAGATATCCAGGTTGGGATACTTTGTTATGGCAGCCCTGGAAAACTAACATATACTTGTACTTCCTGAATACTTCTCATATCTCCCTTATTTGACTTGGATGCTCTCCAGGGCAGGAAATAAAATTATCCAATTTTTAAAAAAATCTCTTATACTGCTCAGGGTATTTGATTCACTGCAATAATGTTAGATGATTAAATGTTTATATGCACAAATGAGTGAATTTCAGATTCATATAGAGGAAAGTACTCTTTAAGGAAGATTTAAACTACTCCTAGTCCAGGAGTGTTAAAATCACTTAAGAATCCCAGTATAAAACAGGGAGAGTGCACTGTAATGGAAATGATTCTGATTTGGGAGTCATAAAACCCTGACTTTGAATCCTGGCTCCTCTAGTTAACAACTGTGTAGGTGGTCTTCAATTTAATCATTTAAGAATTGGGTGATAATAATAACACTTAACTTTCACTATTGTTAGAATTAAAAGAAATTGTTAAGCACTGACTCTAATTTCTGATGACACTTGCTTAATACATGTTGGCTATTTTGACAATTTTACATAGTACAATTAGAAAAAGAATAAATTAGGCAAAGAATAAACATGACAAAAGGCAATAAATGTATTATGAGAAGTCTGATAGATGCTGGTGAAGTTGAGAGACAATAACAAAAAATAAATGAATAAATAAAGAGCTTACTAGGGGCAAAGCAGTACTGAAAAGTACAGTGTGGTCTGTTACCCTAACTTTTTATAGATATCTATCCACAGGGGCATGTAATTCTTTCCAGCAATGCTAACTAGCCTGGAAGTAACATAAAAGAGAATGACTGGATTCACATGGAGCTTGAGAGCAGTCTGGAGAATGTGGCCAAAATAAAAGAAGATACAGAGACAGTGAGAGTACTGTGAAATATTAGATTCTTAGTCTACGCTGGAGAATAAAATATGACAAGCCAAAAAGGAGCTGATAGCAAGGGAGGAGGAAGAAATGAAAATCGTGAATTTTTTCCCTCCTTCCACTTTAGTTATTTCTTGATTTTACCAACATTCCACACTTGGTTATACCCAAACAGTGAGGCAAACTGGGGTCCTCTATTTTGATCAACTATTTTCAACTAAATCATGACAACAGAATTTCAATTTTACAATCATCTCATTTCTTACCTACTGTCATGATTCACTACTGTAGGACCTGTGGTCATTCAAACTACTTATCTATGATATAGAATTCCCATTACAATGTATTAAGATTTTATATTTATAAAGAAAGAGCTTACTATTTGCTCTTATCCTTAAAGCAGCTACTCTCAGCAGTATAATTATAGTTTGTATGATGTTAATGGCATACCTCTGGGAGCACACATTATTTCATGGCTTTGGAAAAAAATGTTATAATTATATAATCACCAGGGATGGCGTTCTATCTGCTCAGGGAGCATATAACATCTCAGTAGTTTTCCATTAGAGTATCACTGATTTGGAGTTGGCATATAGAATTAGGCACCCTCCCTCAGTTCAAGGTTAACACACAGGAATCACAGAATTCATACTTCCATTGAGACGAGTTTGTCCTTTCTCATAACTTTTCCTCATCTAAGTGAGTTATTTGATATGTAGCTGCTCTTACCTCTAAAATGTAACATTTTTAAAGCTCCTTACTATAATTTAGGAAGAACAAAAACAAGTTCTCCGAGTACCTAAGTACAAATTAATTATGCAGATTTTCTCAAGTGATAAGAAATATTTTCATTTATTATAAGGAAATTTTCATGAAGGATTTAGAAATACTATCAAGTATGCTTCTCAAAGTTATAAATAACTATATAAATTGATAAAGCTATGGCTTCTGCTGTATAAATTTCTTATTAGAATACACATGTGAGCTTCAATACACAATGAAGCAATGAAGAGCTTGTTTAGATGGATAAGGTTTAAGAAGAATGATTAAATTTACCAGGATACTGACTTGATGATTTCTTTATTTCTTCCAAAAATATGTCTCAATATTATTCATTTGAATATATTTTGGATACAGATATAAGTTAAAGAGTATTGCAGTTTACAAAATTTATATCTAATATATAAAATGTTATGAGTTCTGTCTAGTATATATCTAATTAAAATTACTAAAGCAAAATAAAAATTCCCTTAAAGCATATGTGCCTATTTCAAATAAGCATTTCCTTAGTCACGTGATCTTTTATGTGTATGTGTGTGGACACATTTCTGCAAATGGAAATCATATGCAAAGGGCCACAAGATTATCTAAAAGAAACCTCAGGGAATGGCGAGTGGCTGAGCTATATCTTTTCTGTTAGAACTGAGAGTGAAACCGCCTCTAAATCAACCAATACACTCTAACTTTTTAATTTAAACTTTTTATTACTTTAAAAAAGCAATAATAAACTCATTATCTGCTCACATAAATAACATCTTTATCATTAAAAATAACTATACTTTCTCAAATAAACTAAAAGAGTGGTTCTTTGTTTTTCATTCCGGCAAATTCCTTTACTGACTAGGTTAATAGAAGAGAGCTGGATTCTCCTGTCTGATTTTGTATTCAATCTGTTAATATGTTCTCTTGGTTGAAATATATGAAGACAATTCTGCCTAAAAAAGATATTTATTTGGGAAAAGGTGGTGCATTTTAATAGCATTCTCAGATAAGTGTGGATATTCTTTTTTGATACCATACCAAATCTTGACAAGTGCAGTTTCTTAAAGTAGTTCCAAGGTGGAATCAGAAAACCCATCAATGAACGTTTGATATTCTTTTACATTAAAATCCATTCATGTATTTTGTGCTTTAAATTCATCTTTTGCCCATGCATAATTTTGTAAGATCCTGCACTGGACATTTGTCATTTGTAAAACACAGTTCCCTGAGTTATGTTCATTTTTCAAGTGTTGTCACATTTCATTATATGCCAAATATAAAAAAAAATAAGTCAACATCACCACCAACACTATCATAAAAGTCTCGTAAGTATTAGAAAGCTGGAAAATTAATGGTAGTGATTATGACAGGCTCACTTCACTCATATTTGAAGAAATGTCTGCCAAATACACACATCTCAGTAATCATAGGAGGCATATCAATTGTTCTTTCAAAAAAAACCCAATGGTATCACATGAAAAAAGTGGCTACTTCAATCTGCCACTTGAGCACATGCATAAGTATTTCTTCTTGAGACAAGCAGAGTATTTTGTTTGAAGCAGAAGTGCTCTGTGAATATTTACCATTTCATCACACAAAATATTTAAATATTAAAAATTTCAAAGGTTTAAATTTACTAAGATTAATATTGCTAATTACTGCTTCCACATTCATAAGTGAAACTGGCTCTTTATTTTTAAGCAGTGAAAATATGGCACGAAGAATGTGAAAATTTGATGTCCCTGCCTTCATTTGTGCTAAGGCACCTCTACTCATTATTATTATCGCAGTATCGATGCAAATATCAAGATGGTGAAAACAGACAAAGACTTAAGACATTATTTAGAATGTTTGACCCCATGGACTCCCTGAGTGATCTTAGAGATCCCTTAGGTGGCTGTTGAGCATAATTTGAGAACCCTGCACAAATTCAAAACCCTTTCTTGAGCTCCTGACCCCTAAGTTTAAAGGTCCACTAGATGACTTATTGGTACTGCTATTTCAAGAATCTTAATTGATTATTGGTCATATTTCTTCTTTTTTCCTCATGCTATTCATCTTTCATTTCCTATCTCTGACACCATCATTACACAAGTCACTCAAGCTAAAAACCTGGTAGAAACTCTTGATTTTTTTCTCCTTAACTGATCATGTATTGGAGAAGGAAACGGAAACCCACTCCAGTATTCTTGCCTGGAAAATCCCAAGGACAGAGGAGCGTGGTGGGCTACAGTCCATGACGTCACAATGAGTTAGACACAACTGAGTGACTAACACTTTCACTGTTTATATATAATCAGTCACCAAGTCCAAAGTCTTACATATAATCATTTCTGTCTAACACTATCAAGATTGAATTAGTTCAAGCCTTTACCATCTCAAAAAACAAAAACAAACAAAAAAAAAAACCCTGCCCTAAAACTAGTTTTCTTCCCCTAATCTCCTATTCAATCCCTACTCTCCTACTGAAGTTACAAATTTTGATGATGCAATATGGAGACACAGAGGCTCTGTGTCAACAAATCAAGCTCAATTCCTTCCTCTGCCACCTCCTAGCTGAGTGACCTTGGCAAATTACTCAGGTTCTTTTTGTTATACTTTTACCTTTATGAAAGACAAAATTAGTAAAAGTATTTATCACATATGGTTGCAAAGACAGAATGAGATAATTCCCATAGGGTGTTATCTAAGTAAGTTCACAGAGAGTGTTATCACACAGCCTGACATCTAGTGAGCTGTTAATAAATGATAAGGATGATTATTTTGTCAATTTCCTCCTTAAAATCCTTCCTTTACTGTAAACATTATCTGACATGTCTTTCTCACTCCTAGATTATGATCTCCTTGAAGTCAGAAACTTAATCGTCACTTTATCCCAAGGTGTAGAACTGCATTTGAAACAGGGAGAATGTGTGCATCCATGCTCAGTCCTGTCTGACTCTGCAAACCCATGAACTGTAACCTGCCAGACTCCTTCATCCGTGGAATTTTCCAAGCGAGAACACTGGAGTGGTTACCATTTCCTTCTCCAGGGAATCTTCCTGAGCCAGGGATTGAACCTGAATCTCCTGCATTGGAAGGCAGATTCTTTACCACTGCACCACCTGGGAAGCCCTTGAAACATCAGTTCAGTTCAGTTCAGTTCAATCACTCAGTCATGACCAACTCTGCAACCCCATGGACTGCAGCATGGGCCTCCCTGTCCATCACCAATGCCCGTAGTTTACTCAAACTCATGTCCATTGAATTGGTGATGCCATCCAACCATCTCATCCTCTGTTGTCCCCTTCTGCTCCCGCCTTCACTCTTTCCCAGCATCAGAGTCTTTTCAAATGAGTCAGTTCTTCTTATCAGGTGGCCAAAGTATTGGAGTTTCAGCTTCAACATCAGTCCTTTCAGTGAATATTCAGGACTGATTTTGTTTAGGATGGACTGGTTGGATCTCCTTGTTGTCCAAGGTACTCTGCTTAATAATTACCAGTTAATGATTGCAATGTGTTTTCTGAATTATCTTCAAATGTAGACTTTGAGTTTGAATTTTTTGTCATATGTCTCAATTCTTGAAGATTCTACCTAATTACTAGATATAAATATACTGTAATAGATAAACATATACAAGCTAAATTACATACTAGGATTAACCTACTGACAGATTGCCCCAACTGGCAAAATCCTAAACCATTTAAAAAACATATTCCTTCTAAAAACTTGTAAAAGTAAGTCATCACACGTCCACTGATTGGCTTGAGGAAGGGTAAAGTGGATGTATAAAACTCATTAAGTTATAAATATGTCATTTTCACTGGATAGCAAGTATGCATGTTGGAGGGAAGAATGTCTATTGCTTTCTTCATATCCTCAAAAGAGGTCTGTGATCCAGATAAGGTTAATAACCATTGTTACAGAAGATGACAAGAGAATATGGAACCAGAAGTTAGCTGTGTTCATGGCAGACAGGTGGAGATATATTTTTCAGCATACAATTTTTTGGAATATGTCAAATCAAACAATAAAGACAACTGCCTACCAGATCTATATTTATCTGAACTTTGAAAATAAAAATGAAATCCACAAACCTGAAGCCAAGCACCTGAACTCTGAATAAGAGTCAATAAATAAAAACATTAAATCGCGCTGTCAATTTTTCTTTACAGCGTACTTTGTGTTTGCCTGCTGCCAACACTGCTGGGCGCTTAGAAAGAGTCCTTGATGATTGTAATCTTGGATTTTGTGTGTGTGTGTGCATTCTCTCAGACTTTTTTAGGTGGTCCCACTTAAACCAATGAGTAAATTAAAAAAATATATAACTATGATACATAATATATGTAACATATGACACAATATGCCATGAATATACACTATACAACAACATATGTAACATAAAATACAAACTAATATGCAATACAAAATAAAGCTTATACAATATGTAATCATAATGCATAGAAATGCTTTCTAAAAAACTATGGCTTTTCTGTCATAATAGAATAATTTGCATACTTAATGGAGATAATTCACAAGATTTTTATAAAAAATATCATTTGATTGAAGCCATTACTCCCCTTCAATAACTAAAAGCCATTTTTATTTTAATAACTTCATTCAAATAACTTTATGACAACATTTTGTAGGAATGTACCAGCTTCAGGTAGCTATTTATTTGGATTCAATTTTACGTTGTTGAAGTTTATAAGTGATTTAGCAATTAAATACACATAGTGGAACTGAGTGTATGTTGCTTAAATCAGTACCTGTCAAATTGAAAGCATGAATGGAATGACAATTTAGGACCTGACAGTTTTACTTGCAATATATAACAGGTATTCAGCTACAGGCTATCATGTGAATTGAAATCTGTCTCTAAGTTGAAATTTTCTAAGAAACCAAGGTAGAACTATCACGGACATGTTATAAGCATAAGCATTCTGAAATCAAACACACTGATTAAAAATTCACAGGGTTGTCTCTAAATTATCTAATAAAATAGTCATCAGGCTGAAATGATCACGATCAACTTTTCTACCTTTATTATCTGTTCTTGTCTGCTTCATAAAAATTAGAAAATTAAATGCAAAATCTTTCCATTAGTGCACTGATAAAGCTGTAAATTTAAAAACAAATTGGAGAATGTGAAAGTTAAGATCCTCCTAGTAAAATTAACTTGTCCAACATTGATTATATATAATTCCGGTACTGCTGGTTAGTGTTCTAAATGTACACTTTATTATAAGGCTTAAGAAATGTAAGGAAATTAATGTTGTTATTAAAACTCTAACTTTTCATTTTATTGAGTTATGAAGGTTGAAATCTGTAATCTTAACACTGTATTAGCATGAGATTCTGCAATTTAATAAAATAAACTGGCTGAGAAAATGAACTATGCTAACAATAAAAATGATGCCTGTTTTCTTGCATGGAACACTTACAGAACCTCACTTAATGGTAACAGATGAAAACTTTAATAATTTAGTAGTTTTTATAAACACTGATAAAATTACATCATAAATATTATTTTATATACCTGCAAAATCTGTAAAAATCTTATCTATATAATGTTATATCAGGTTATCAAAACTTTTTATCCATTAAATGACAGAGAGACATTTATATACAATATAGTGTATCTACCTGTCATATATATAATTAATTCAATTACTGTCTATTGCATTTTTTAAGGCACTAAAAAAGCACTTGATGGAAGGAATAATATACAACATTAGGATATCATTGTTTTTATGATGTCTATAATGAGCTACAGACTAAAAAGAGTAAAAGATAGAGAAACAATAACATAACTGATAAAATTTAAAATTAAATCCCCAAAAGGGTCAGAGTCTTTGCAGGGTTTGCTCAGTGATAAAGCATATAGAACAGTATCTGGGCTATAATTGTCGCTCAAAAAACATTTGTTGAATAAATTAATTTGCATGGTATCTTCAATAATATAGAAATTTAAAAGCTCCCCTTTATAGACAGTGAAGTTCCATGAAAAAGATTTAGTGACAGGGCAAATTTGCATAGCCAGGATAGCAACTATGCACTCCGGAAAAAAAAGAAGATAAAAAAAATCAAGTATTTCCACCATGAAAATCCATCCAAAGATATTACCTGAGACGAGTGGCTATACTTAAGGCTATTTTATTCATATTTACTTCTCTGGCCTAAACATTGAAGGTAGGTGGATTAAATTTAGAAAGACACCATTAAAATGTCCACATTCCCTAGGAAAGCATCGTGTGTGTGTGTGTGTGTGTGTGTGTGTGTGTGTGTGTGTGTGTGTGTGTGTGTGTGTGTGTGTGTGTAGGGTGTAGATCATACATGATGGTTCGGTGGTGTTGGTGATGGTTACGTGGTACTGATGCTGGTAGTAATGGTAGTGGTGGTGGTGATGATGATGAAGGTCTTGTATTTCACACGCCTTTTGAGATATTCATCTAATTAATCCATGAGAGATTTCAGAAAAGCATGATGAGTCATCTTCAGGTGGATGTAGAAGAACAAAACAGAATTTTTTAAGAAAATTGAGAAATAGGTTATGGCATACTTGCCATAAATGGGACACATGGTGAGATGTTAACAGAGTGGAATGATGCCAATTTCAGAGTGGGTCAATTAAAATTATTCTTTGGAACCTATAACACAAATCTATATGCCAACATGTTCACTCACATTTTCAACAAATATTTATTGAGTGTTCGGTATATTATTATGGACTCTCTAGGTAGGTTATTTATGTTCAAGTCCCACTCTACCACCAGTGATGTACTGATGAGTAATGCATGACATTTGTCTCCTCAAGGACACTCCAGTAAGCTATAGGAACTAAGAAACAACAGTTAAATAAATACACAAAAACTCAGAAATATACAATCTTCTATCTAAAAAATAAAGATATGGTTAATCCCTAAACATACCTTTTTAAAAAATTGTGTCCATACCACATGGCATGTGTTCAAAGCTGCCTCCCCTGCATTGAAAGCATGGAGTGTTAACCACAAGGAAGTGTCTAAACATATATTTAATAATGGGTAAAGCAGCATCTATTAAGGTGCAGCAGGATAGGACCCTTTCTCTTTGGTCTTTCATATTCTTTGTTAGAAAGTATGCTGAATCTAGGAGGCTGCTTTTACTTGCAATAAGGTTGTCAAGTATGTTTTGGTCAGTTTTATGGAGGATCAAGCAGGCTAGCTCTTCTGATCTCTGTTCAAAACACAGGAACTATTTCTCAGCTACTTTACATGCACAAAAATGGTTAGTGCTAAGCTCCTGACTCAGATAAGAAGACTGGACTTATATCTAGCAAGATATATATTATCTTTGTTTAGGCACATGAGCCCAGTTTGTTTGGTTCTAAACTGAGAGCCTTTTAAATCTTTTAACATCATTTGAACAACAAAATAATCATGAGAGGTTTTTGTAACAGGATCAGCAATGGCTTCATAAAGTTCAATCCAGAAAGACTTCCAAATGATACCAGCATCTCCAGAAGCCAGGCCTCTGTTAGCCTTTTTCTGGTTCTGGCTTAATTGCTAAGTCATGTCTGACTCTTGAAACCCCATGGACTGTAGCCTGCCAGGCTCCTCTGTCCATGGGACTTCTCAGCAAGAATACTGAAGTAGGCTGCCATTTCCTGTTAGCCCTCTTAGGGAGGTGTCAGTCTGTTCAGGCTGCTATAATAAAATACCATGGACTGGTGGCTTATTATAATGAAAATTTATTTCTCACAGTTCAGTTGTGGTCTGGAGACAGCCTGCTTTCTGGTTCACAAATAGCACCTTCTAGATATAACCTCATGTGGTGGAAGGGGCAAGCTAGTTCTTTGGTGTACCTTGTATAAGGGCTCTGCCATCATGGACTAATTACCTCCCAAATGCCCTCGTCTCCTAAGACCAATCCCCGTGAGAGTTAGGATTTCAATAAAAAAAACTTTGGGGGGACACAAACAGTCAGTCCATAACAGGAGGAAAACTGTGGCCAGACTCATCTATAACAATCACTTCACCCTGTAGAATGGTGGTTTGTGGGATACATAAGAGAAATCACCATATTTGAAATCAAAGAGGCAGCACCATAGTGTTCAATAATTCCCAATTTATCTCCATCTAGAAAATGCACCTTCTAGTGTCAAACATAAGGGCTTCCTTCTTGAGGTTATTCAGTTCCTTAATGAAGTTGCCACTGAGTCTGCAAATCCATATAAGTGAAGGCCCCAGAGATAGATGTTAAAAAGCTGGGTAAGAATGAGGTCTCTGTTTTCATAACTGTATATACAAAGCCCCAAACCTGTTAGGATTACTTGAGTATTTAAGGGTTAGAGACCCAAATTATGAGCTTAACAACCATATATTGGAAGGTTAAAAAAAAAAGAGACCTTGGAAATCATCAAAGCAACAAATCATAAAGATGCTAGTAACATTTTTGAGCTTAAACCCTCTTAGAAACAACTTCAGGAGACCCCAGTTTAATTCCTGGGTTGGGAAAATTCAAAACAATGTAAAGATTTGGACTTACCTATTTGGATAACATCACTCATCTTATAGTTTCAGGGAACACTGAAGGCCATAAACATATTTCATCCAGTTGTATTGCCTCAAATTTCCTCATTGAACTAAATATTTGGAGAGAAAGAACTATTTGGGTAATAACCTGTTCTATCCTCCTTCTTTTCAGAGCAGAGCATAAGACCACTCTGAGTATGTACTACAGAAATGACAGCTTGTATCACTAATAATGCTCATAGCAGTCAGTGACATATTTAAAAGGAAGCTTCTCTTACATTTTCATTAAGACCATATTCTAGATTCCATAAGAGAGAGACCAAGGCACCAGTAAGGCAGGAACAGTAAAAAGAAATTTACAGAGAGAGAGATACAGAAACAAAGAAGAGAGAGACTAAGAGAGAGAAATGAAAGATAAAAGCAGCAAATTTTGAAGAAACTACTTCCTTCCATAGTAAGTATACATTTTTCTCATACTTGGAAAGGTTAAAATTTTACAGTTTAAACTGTCTTTTTTTTTTATTAAATATGCCATGGGGCAGCATAATCTGTACTGCATTTAAGGACTTAAATACAATAACCTCATCCTTGTCAAGATGAGCATTAACAACCCATATTTTAAAACAGAATTAATTAGTATCTTAAATTCTCATTTGCCTGCCAGGGCAAAGGTTCTCCCTTCCTATGCATGAATATTCTCAACTACTGGATTTCCTTTGAGTTGCTTTAAAGAACATTTCTGAGTGACACAATCAATAGCATGAGAAGGCAACATAAAGAATGCGGGAAATATTTGTAAATCATATATATAAAAGCTATTAATATTTAGAATATATAGAGAACCAAAACTCAATAAAACAAAACCAAATAACTCAATTAAAAACGGACAAAGACCTTGAATAGATTTTTTTTTAATAGACGATTACAAATGGCCAAGACACATAAGAAAACATGCTCAACATCACTAATTATTGGGAAAAGGCAAATCAAAGCCACTTACAAAATCATTTATATTCATCAGGATGGCTAATATCAGAAAAAATGAAATAATCAATGTTAGAATGTGGAGAAAGTGGGATTCCTTTGCACTATTAGTGGTGCAGTTGCTATGGAAAATAGTATAGTTATTCTTCAAAAAATTAAAACTAAAATTACCATATATTCAATAATTTCACTTCTAGGTATATATCCAAATGAACTGAAAATAGGGTTTCTATGAGATATTTGTATGCCCATATTCACAGTAGCACTATTCCTAACAGTTAAAAGGTAGATATATCCATGGATAAATAAGTGATAAAATAAAATGTGGTATGTATATACAATGGGCTTCCCAGTGTGGTAGAGAATCTACCTGCCAGCGCAGGACACGCAGGTTCTAGCCATGAGTCAGGAAGATCCTCTGGAGAAGGAAATGGAAACCCAACCCACTCCAATAGCCTTGCCTGGGAAAGCCCATGGGCAGGGGAGACTGCCAGGCTATGATCCACGGAGTCAGCAAACAGTCAGACATGACTTGGTGACTAAACAACAACAACAACAACAACAACAACAAATATATATACCTTAGAATACTGTTCAGCCTTTAAAAGGAAGGAGATTCTGACCACAGGGCTGAACTTTGGGGACATTATGCTAAGTGAAATAAGCCAATCAAAAACTATTTTATGATTCTACTTATGCAAGAGATCTAGAGTAGTCAGATTCATAGAAAGCATCATGGTGGTTGTCAGAGAATGGTGAGGTTAAAAATCGGGAGTTGTGTTTTGGTGGATATAGTTTGTTTTGCAAGATGTAAAAATTCTGGAGATTTGGTACACAGTAATATAAATTTATATTGAATAATACAATAACACAAAGTGATTAAAATTGCAAATTCAACGTTATATATATTTTACCACAATTAAAAATAATCCAGACTTTCATTTTAAAAACAGGAAATGTCTCAATCTTACAACTTATGTAACAGAAAATAATACTACTGGGTGAAAAATATATGACCAGTTATGTTTAAATACGGTTGAAGGTATCAATCAAACACCCATTCCTCAAATTTTAGTACATTTTGTCCAACCAGTTCTCCTAAATTTTAAGCATCTGAACATTACTGTTTTGGTTCTCCAAAGATTCTCTCAAAAATAGCTGCACAAAATTATTCATTTTTTCAGATAAGAGAAAGTTCTGCTCATTTCTCTTTTAACCTTTGATCTATTCATACTTTAAGATCAACTCAATATTTCTTCCCACATGGGGTCTTCTTCCTTTGGCTGAGCTGACCACTCCTTCCTGTGGGCTCCCATTATAGCTTACAAATAACTCATGGATCGAGTTTACTACCTATTTACTATCTGTAAGCTCCTTAAGGGTAAGGATGCTTCCTGTTCATCTGTGTCCCAAGAATTCAACAGTCAGGCAAAAAATAAAAGTTTAGTATTCTTTCACAGGATGATGGTGAAGCTAACTCTTGTAAAACTGCCTTATTAAATAATTACAAAATAAGTTCCTCTTAGAGATCAGAATTATTGGAGGATAAAAGCCCAGCTGCTCCGTCTTTTTACTAAATCATATCTTATTTTACCAAAAATTGCTTTTCCTTTATGATTTGAATGCCAAGAAGCTAAATGCCAAAATTTTGTCCTAAATAAAAGTTTACCCGTGGCATTAGTAACCTAGTATAAGCAATCTGGTATTATTATTGCAATACCCCAAACTCTGCTTTTATCCTTGCAGTCAAGCTATTGTAACATTATCTTCCTATAAACTATCTCAAATCTATTTTGGAAGGAAGTGAGATATGATTAAATATGTAAAATATGCAATATGAGGCTAAATATGAAGGTGCTGCTTCAAAGCTGTTCTCTTGAGTTTCTTTTCTTTGTTCCATGAATAATGTCTCCCACATTTCTGTCGACCTAAACAGCTGTGCTCTCATTACTGCAATATCTGCTCTTGCATGCTTTATCTTGTCTGGTTCAGTTCTGAGTAGGCGGTATAGTCTGTTCTCCATAATTTGTTTTCTAATGTATATCCACTTGTGTGCCATATTAGTTATTCTATTTTTCCTTAAACTGCAGCTAAATTAAGCTATTTTTCAAAGTAATAGGACAATCTAGTCAAGACCCTTTCAACATAAGATATGCACACTTCAGTTGCTATAATTAAGACAACAGAAAATATGATTTCCTTCATAATAATCTTAAACTGCAGAATTTTAGGAGACTTATATCCAGATGTAGATTTAGGATAAACTGTGATGTTTTAGAAAGGTCATTTGACTTTTTAAGACTAGATTACTTCACAAGTTCTTTCCAAGTCTAAAATTATGGATCTAGTAGTGTCTAAAATGATAGTTGAGGTGCTAAAGACTTTCCTGGAAATAAACATAAATACTCATCAGCTTATACAGTGATTTCAATAAAAAGAAACTATCCTGAATGATGTCAAAGGTTCTAAATACCTCCATGAATGAAGACATGGAATGAAGCTCCTCCCTCTTGACACAATATACAACTTTTTATGGAATCTGTGTTTTTTGTGGGTGATATTTTACTTCCCTTGTAGATCTTAAATGACTGAGAATGTATCCCAAAGCTTTTTAAAATTCTGTATATAAGCAATTGCAATAATTTAATAGCATTTATTCAACATAACCATATTTTTAATCACAAATTCATATTATCTTTAAAGTTATACTATTCTCATTCAGCTGCTGTGAAGAACCAACTAATTGGAAAAGATCTCGATACTGGGAAACACTGAAGGCCAAAGGAAAAGGGGGTGGCAAAGGATGAGATGGTTAGATAGCATCACCAGCTCAGTGGACATGAATTTGAACAAACTTCAGGAGACAGTAGAGGACAAAGGATCCTGGCATGTTACAGTCCATGAGGTCACAAAAGTCACTTAGCAACTGAACAACAAATTATCAGTCATACGCACTCCATTATTCATAAAATATTCTAAATGTTTAATTATAAAACACCCCAAACGTTTCCTGTATATATTTACATACTGTTCAATGATCACATAATATATAGTATATATATCCACATAATTTTATAAAGTAAAACAAAAAAAGGACACTTGCTTTAGTATTCACTAGAAAAGAGAATCATGGCCAGATTTGCTTCTGATTGTTATTCTCTATAGGTGTTATAATAAGTCATATAAAGCTAGAAAATCTGAAAAGGAAATCTCTTAAGAGTCCATGAGCACATTCTCAAGTCACTGAAATAACACACAGTTGGTGTATGAATGAGTTCATGAATCATTTATCAGTGGTGATAGAAATAGAAATTATTTCCCTCAGAAGCCTATCTTTGTTCCAGTGCCTTGTAAATATGTTCAATATTTGAATCTCTACTTTAAAGACGGGAACACACATTAATTGAAGGTTTATTCTGTGCCAGGTGCTTTACATAAATCATTGTACTTACCCCTCACAAGGGCTCTGTGAGGTAGTTATTTTTATCCCCACTGCAGAGGTGAAACACCTAATGAACACGCCGCTCACAAATGGCAGAGCCTGACTGGAACCCACACCTGCTTTTTTCTTTCATGCTTTTCCAACACAGAATTCTCTCTACCCTCTCTCACCTATGTACTTTTTCATGACACTTTGTGTCCGAAATACTATTCTTCGCTATTCTAAATATAAATAGCAAAGTTCAAACAGTTATAACTATTTCAGTGAGCTTCAACGCAAGCTGGACAGAAAAAAAGTTTAAAACTCATGTAAGAAATTGCCTTTTATGAAAGGTCACACTGAAAGATGGCCACTTGCATCATGATGATCCTTTCTATACCATTTTTCTCATCTCCTCTCTATAAATCCTGGCTTCTAGTCTCCTGTCATCAGATTATATGGCCCATTTTCTTCACTGTTGCAGTCACTTAATGACTTTCCAATTAACTCCTCCAAGTCTCCCAACTATTTTAGCTCCTGCCTAATGGTCACTCTTTCCAACATGACTCTTGATTTAATTATTGACAACTTCAGTATATACTTATATGATCCTTCCTGACATGTGACCTCTTGCTTGCTTAATCTTCTTTCTTTTAAATATCTTGTCCTCCCTGTTATCTCAGCCAATTAACTCCACAGTCATTTCTAGATCTATTCATTACAAGTAATACCCATACTTTCACAAACTATTTTATGCATCCAGTTCTCTGACCATCATCTCCTCTTTCCAGCTCATTTGCTCCAGTATCTCAAGTCATCTGCCCACTGGGATCTTCAATCAATTGAATGACACACATTTCAATGTCCCTCAACTCCCTTCACTAGGCAAAATTACAGTCCTACTTGGATTTAACTCTCTGCCCCTTCAACACCTGCACTTGTGCAGCTAAATATGCCTGCAGAAACACACAGCAATTCTGAACGATCTCACTTTAAATTCAGTTTGAAAAAGTGCTTGAGGACACTGAAGGCTGCCCAAAATCACACCATATTTCACTAGTACATGTACTTTCCACCCATGAAGGAATTCATACTTTCTTCTTTATTCTTAAATTTCCAGCACCTCTGTCGTAATACTCCTAGTTAATAGCTCTGCTTTGCCTCTACTGAGAAAACTGAAATGACCAGAAAGAAGCTCCAGAAAACCTCACAGTCACATGTTCAGTTCAGTTCAGTTGATCAGTCGTGTCTGACTCTTTGTGACACCATGGACTGCAGCACTCCAGGCCTCTCTGTCCATCACCAACTCCCGAAGTTTACCCAAACTCATGTCTATTGAGTCAGTGATGCCATCCAACCATCTCATCCTCTGTTGTCCCCTTCTCCTCCTGCCCTCAATATTTCCCAGCATCAGGGTCTTTTCCAATGAGTCAACTCTTCACATCAGGTGACCAAAATATTGGAGTTTCAGTTTCAACATCAGTTCCTCCAATAAACACCCAGGACTGATCTCATTTAGAATGGACTGGTTGGATCTCCTTGCAGTCCAAGGGACTCTCAATAGTCTTCTCCAACACCACAGTAGCCCATTATACAGAGTGAAGTAAGCCAGAAAGATAAAGACCAATACAGTATACTAACACATACATATGGAATTTAGAAAGATGGTAACGATAACCCTATATGCAAAACAGAAAAAGAGACACAGATGTACAGAAGAGACTTTTGGACTCTGTGGGAGAAGGCGAGGGTGGGATGTTTAGAGAGAATAGCATTGAAACATGTACATTATCAAGGGTGAAACAGATCACCAGCCCAGGTTGTATGCATGAGACAAGTGCTCGGGGCTGGTGCACTGGGAAGGCTCAGAGGGATCGGGTAGAGAGGGAGGTGGGAGGGGGGATCGGGACGTGGAATACATGTAAATCCGTGGCTGATTCATGCCAATGTATGGCAAAAACCACTACAATATTGTAAAGTAATTAGCCTCCAACTAATAAAAATAAAATAAGTTAATTAAAAAAACAACAAAAGCATCAATTCTTCGGTGCTCAGCTTTCCTTATAGTCCAACTCACATCCATACATGACTACTGGAAAAATCATAGCCTTGACTAGATGAACCTTTGTTGGCAAAGTAATATCTCTGCTTTTTAATATGCTGTCTAGGTTGATCCACCCACAATTGAACCCATATACTTTGATTTCTCTTAAGTTTCCAAAAATAAATGGTATTTACTCCTCTCTGAAAGCTTCTCTCCTGCACTAAATACAATTTCCATCATCTATCCAATAACTGCACAATGGAATTGATTCCATTTTCCCTGCATTATTACTTTTTTCTTATGTAGTATAGAAAATCACCACCAGCAAAAAGGTTATTTGTACCATTTTAAAAGAATCATCCTTTAAACCCCATTTCACCTAACAGCTATAACTGATTATCATCTCATTTTTGCAGCAAAATACCTTGAGATAGGATCACACTAATCAGTTCTTATCATACTAATCAACAGCAAGTACATTGTCCCTGACATGTTTTTTTCACTTGGTTTCCATGATAACACCACCATGGTTCTTGTCTAATGATATGATTTTTACATCTCAATCTTTGTTGGTTTTTCTTCCTCTTCCAGATCTCTTAATGTTAGAGTTCCTTAGATTTCATTCTTCTATTCTCTCCTCTTCTCTGTCTGCATCCACTACACTATGACCTCAATCAGCATATAAATTTTAATAAGAGCAATAAGTCCTTGGCACCCAAATTTATACTTCTTGTTCAGACATGTCTTCTGAACCTCAAACTCATATATACAACTACCTACCTGTCAGATGAATTGAGTTGTCAATAGATATGGCCAACTGACATGCCCAAAACTAAACTTCTCAATCTTTTGCCCTGTAAACCTATTACACTCAGGCTTTTTTTTTTTTCCTCTCATTTAAATGGATGACCCATTCTTTAAATTGCTAAAAAAAATCTTGGCCTCTTTCCAGATTCTTCCCTTCTCACATTCATATTCAATTTGAAGGAAATCTTGTTGTAGCATCTTAAAATATATCCAGAACCCTTCTGAAAATTTTCAGTGGTACCACCCTGATGCCAAGCCATGATTATTATTCCAATGATTCTGAAATCATCTCTCAACTGGTTTTCCCATTTCCACCTTTGTGCTAGTGATTTCAACACAACATCCAGTGATCCTTGTAAAATTTAAATCAGATCAAATCTTTCCTCTGCTCCATCTAATAGTTCCTCTTCTTAGAGTGAAACTCAAGTCAGTACAAGCATCAAGAAGGTACTACAGTGACTACAAAAACAGCTTCACTTCCTTTCTGAGCTAATTGCTCCCTCACTCACTCACCTCCAGCCGCCTGACCTCCTCACTGAACACACCGGACGTATACTTATGCTCTAAATGTTAGCACTAGTACTCCTCTCTCTTGAGATGTTGTTCTCCGGATATTTGCTTGCCTATTCCCCTGAACCACTTCAGATAACACTTCTTCAATGACATCAACTTCGGCCATTTAAGTGAAAAATGCATCCCAACTTCCTTCTCCTTAGCTCTGCTTTGCTTTACATAGCTTTACTACTTTGCAATTACTTAAATATTTTGTGAGTTTCTGTATGTACACGTGCTCCCCTAAAGAAATCCTAGTGCCTAGAATAGTGTAGACACATTGCATGTGTACAATAAATATATAAAATTATAAAGGAACCAATAATGAACTATAAGCTTAGTCAAACTGACATTCTACACACAAATACACACAGACATACACACATCACATGGAGTTCTAAGGAGAATTGGAAATGTATCCTTGATAATCGAAATATGATGCTAATATACATCTAAATGATAACTAATAATTCTGTATACAGAATAACAGACTCTCAAAATTGTGAACAACCTTAAAGGTATAATCCAATCATGCATGTGATGTTTATGTCTCTTCTACATATCTTCCCATAATAATTTTCTAGTCTATTCCTGAATACTGCAGTAATGGCGGACCTTTTGCATAGTTTGCAATGAGAAAACTGAAATTCAAGGTTAATGTTGCCTAATATTTTACAGCAATTAAAGAAGGTAGGAATGACAGAATCTGAAACCAGGTCATTCACCTACTACGCTAGAGCCTTTCATCACACTCAACTCTGTATAGAAAGCCTTTAGTGCATTTAAACATATGTTTACTGAATAAACCAGATGCTTCTTTATAATGGGCAGTTTAAAAATATTTATATAACTGAAGTCAATTTAAAAATACTATGAAGAATTTGTATATGTAGACAATCCTCACCTCAAAAAAAAAACAACAAAACTTGAAAAACACACATTTTAAAATTGAACTTATTTTGTCAGTTTTCTCATTATCAGGCAAAGAAGTTGATAAAACAGTACCATCAAGCAATACTAAGCCTAGGGCAAGAGAATTCACAAAGTATCTGAGGTAGATAATTCTACTGGTAACTTGAAAACACCACTGTATGCCACTCTAAGAAATCCAACTTTACATTAGAAAGATGAAGACAAAAATGAAAGCAAGAACATAAATAAGGCAGATAAAACAAAGCCCTTTAAAGTTTCCCTCCCAAAATAATTCAAGCAAAGACTGACTATATCACTTTTCACTATACATTCTACTACAAGGTGAGTAGAAAGAGGTATTAAAAGAAACAAAACCCACACATTATGTCTGAACTGTGCAAGCGTTTCATATTTTAATTATGTTTTGGACTTCTGCTCACTGTTATACACTATGATACAAATGAATAACACAGTAATAAAAGTATAAGAGGTAATGAAATAGTCACAATTAGGATGCCTAAAGACAACACAGTCATCTTGAATAACAAACTCAATGTGCTCAGTGGTATCATTAAGCTGTTCAAATTTCTAAAGCTCTTCCTATCAGCGTTCTTCTGTAAAGATGTTATATTTAATGCATAAAAGGACACTTTTTATTACTGTGAGACTCTGAAATGTAAAACAGCTTGACATTTTTGATGCATCATGTTACAGCATATCATGTTCAAATAGACCTTATTCTGCGCAGCTCAATAAAAACTTCTAGGAACTTCAAAAGAACATAGTGTCTAAAAATCATTTCTCAGAAGGAGCAACTTCTTGTTACCATGTTAGAAAACTGAAAAATTTTGTTTTCAAAACAAAAAACACACCTCATTAAAATTTTTATAAACTGATTCTCAGGAATATTTTTCTACCAAACTCTATACCTACATGTGTTCTTGTTTTGTCATTTTATACGTGTGTGTGTATGTACATATAATACACATGCATTTATTTATATATAATTTATACACAAATGCATATTAGTTTCTTGGGTCTGGAAGGTTAAATGGAAATATGACTTTAGAACAGAAAGGGAATTTACTTGGAATGTATTTCAATCTCCTGATTTTACTGATGGAGGAACAGTGTGAAGAACATTCAAAAACCAACTCATCAACAGAACCCAGATCTCCTGAGTTTCCCTGCAGTGTTCTTCCCAGTACTCTGCACTGTTTCACTACGTACACAAAGTGCAGAGAGCAGCATTAAAGCACATCTTTGATAGATTTTAATGTTTTATCTCATATACATATTAGGCTTGAAGATCTTGGCTTGAACGGATTAAAAGATAACTTCAACTCCAATTGCAAAAATTACTATTCTGTGCTTAGTTGCTCAGTCATATCCAACTCTTTGCAACCCAATGGACTAGCCTACCAGGCTCCTCTGTCCATGGGGATTCTCCAGACAAGAATACTGGAGTGGGTTGCCATTTCCTTCTCCAGGGGATCTTCCCAATCCAGCAAAAATTACTACCTGCATGGAAATTCATTCACAATATCCTTCATGTTTTAAATGACCTATCTGCAAAGGTTAAATATATGATTTGCCTGCAAAGGTTAAATAAATAAAAGAACCACCATTGATTTGTCAGGTGAATAAAAATAGTATTATATGTTTGTTCTTATTTCAAAGCTAAATAAGACACTAGTTTAAAGATACGGCCACACTCTGCAGTATGGTAAATATGTACACTCTTGAGGACACCTATTAGTTTTCTTTCTTCCTTATTAGGTAAGTTCCACAAAGAGCAGAATAACAATAAAGCAGAGCAAACAGTGCTAACAAAATTACTTGTGAGGCATAGTTAATCGTGCCTGTTCATGTGGGAACACGGAGTTTAGGATTGTAAACAAATCCTTGCTGGAGAGAAAACAATTTCTTAGATCAGAGCTTATTTTTTCTGTTTAGTGTTCATGAGAATTGTCCTGTAATCCTTTAAAAAATATAGATCTAAGCTCCTGTCATTCCAATTCCAACCTCCACTACTTGGAGATTTTAATAAGCATCATACCTGATAATAGTGCACTGGGTGAACTGTGCATTTAAGGGAAACAGTTCCTCACCTGTCTGCCCTCTACCTTTAGTAAACTGATTGTTTCACAAAAGCACTTAATTTGAGAACTGCAATAACTCTGTCTCTATATATAGAGAGGCATATATTGGTTTGATCAAAACTCAGAATATGAATGATCTGTATAATTACTTGCACATTTTAACAATAATATTATTGCCATTAAGTATATCCCTATGCTACTAAACTGTAGGAGATAGATATAAACATATTTACCATTCAGAGAACCTGATTTCAAAGAACATCTTCTTAGGGAAGAAGTTACACATGTCTTTACATGTGTAGCAGACTATACTAAGGGACCTGGAAAGAACTCAAACTAACATATAAACCACACACACACACACACACACACACACACACACACACACACACACACACACACACAAGAGGTGAAACTACTTTGGATGTCAATATGCACAATTTACGTGAAGTTTTAGGTTAGGAATCTGGAATGGGATAGCAGGGTTATTATTAACACAATTGTACACTCTCAGATTTGGAAATTGCTACAGCCATTATTCAATATAGTTTCCCTTGTTGTTGTCCTTAAAGAAATTACATAATATTCTTGACAAAGCCTTGATGGTTTCTGATTAAATACTTCCTGTGACAAATGAATGAGATGGGAACTTTTTAAGAAAAAATGTAACTATGTGTGGTCTGTGTGTATGTGTTAGTCCTTCAGTCTTGCCCAACCCTCTGCAACCCCATGGACTACCTGCCAGGCTCCTCTGCCCATGAAATTTCCCAGACAAAAATACTGGATAACTATGTTTATCCTGTCTTAAACAATTTGCTGTTTAGTTGCTAAGCTGTGTCCCACTCTTTTGTGACCCCGTGATCTACAGCCTTCAAGGCTCCTCTGTCTATTGGATTTCCCTGGCAAGAATGCTGGAATGGGTTTCCATTTCCTTCTCTAGGGGATCTTCCTGACCCAGGGATTGAACCCATGTCTCCTGCATTGGCAGGAAAGCCCCATCTTAAACAACAGGGCTGGAAAAAAATAATTAGAATAGATGGCTTTGAGTTTTTATATTAGGATAAGTTTTTACCTCTTAGCAATATTGGTTGAAATATTGCTTCTTTGTGCTTCCCTAAGTTTGATTAAGTATTTGAGCCAAATAGGAAAAATCCCATGATTAAAATGAATGTAGCAATTAAATTGTGCTTCTAATGCAGTAACTCTGGGGGAGTTTTACTTTAAAAGGCAATCTTCACACTATTGCTGCCAAGGAAGGGAAGGGAAAATAAATTAAAGAAAAATAAAGACATGGGACTCACCTCATAGTCCAGTGGTTGACTTAAGCTTCCAAAGTAGAGGCTGTGGTTTCAATCCCTGGTTGAGGAAATAAGATCCCTCATGCTTTGGGGTGAGGTCAAATGTTTTGCGCTGCCCTAGGGGATCAGACCGAAGAAGGCAATGGCAACCCACTCCAGTACTCTTGCCTGGAAAATCCCATGGATGGAGGAGCCTGGTAGGCTGCAGTCCATGGGGTCACTAAGAGTTGGACACGACTGAGTGACTTTACTTTCACTTTTCACTTTCACGCAGTGGAGAAGGAAATGGCACCCCACTCCAGTGTTCTTGTCTGGAGAATCCCAGGGATGGGAGAGTCTGGTGGGCTGCCGTCTATGGGGTCACACAGAGTCAGACACGACTGAAGCAACTTAGCAGCAGCAGCAGGGGCTCAGACAGTAAAGAATCTGCCTGCAATGATTTGGGCAGGGGATCCAGGTTTGATCCCTGGGTGGGGAAGATCCCCTGGAGAAGGGAATGGCTACCCACTCCAGCATCCTTGCCTGGAGAATCCCATGGACAGAGGAGCCCGTGGGCTACAATCCATGGGGTTGCAAAGAGTCAGACACAACTGAGCGACTAACATACAAAAGACACAGATACACCATGCCTTGTTATCAAGGTCATTGTAAATACTCCTATCTGTATTGCTTCTTGAAACTGAATCTTACTCTCCCATCCCTCACTTCTTCAAGGGGAGGAGGGGTGTGACTTGATGGGGAAGTTCATGGGGTCACAAAGAGTCGAACACTACTGAGCGACTTTGACATTTCACTTTAGCATAGTCAGGCTATAGTCTTCAAGGAGACACTGCCAATCTAGTGCTTGGCACATTCACCTTGGAGAATAGGTTCTTAAACTGTGACAGTATCCTTACTCTGGCAAAAAGAATTGGGAAAAAAGGGAAAAGCTAATTTTAATTTACAGAAGCACAGATTAAAACTGTATGCCTAAAAAACCTACATAATAGGAAGAAGTCACAATATTTTAGCATGGTAGGTCCTCAAAGTGACATGAATAAAGTGTTTCTACTGCTAGCTCCAGGACATAGAATTTGAAGAAGTGAGGTGCATAATCCTTTTTCCCTATTAGAGGCAAATTCTCAAAGTGGAACCTTTGCACACCTTTTTACACATGAACCAAGTTGCCCAGACTCTTAGGACAAACACTAAATTATGGAAAGTAAGGTTTTACTGAGTATCATCAATTGGTTTGTTTGCAGGTTCTCAGAAGGTTAACTTTTATTCTAGCCTTGATTGAAATGTATGTTCTTCAAGTCAGAAACAATTATCATCCCACTAGTGAGAACACATACATTATTGCAGAAACATAGTGGACCTAGCCCAAACAAATGAGAATGATCAGAAGAAGAAAGCAACTAATTCTATAGATATGTGACTAAATTGATTAGAAAATTCTAAGTTCTTCCAAAGAGACAAAATGAAATGAATGATCCTATAACCACCACTGACTGCCATGAGTTCTAGCCTTTACAACTAGGTAGAATAACTACCATCAGTCTTCAAGATGGCATCCATTCAACTATTTCAAATTTTCTATTTTGTTGCTTAAATATTCTATTATTTAGTCTAATCTGCCATGGTTGTTTTACCTGTTTTGATGTTCCTGTGATATAGAATCAAGATCTCCTCTTTCTTCTTCTACACCTAGGTTTTCCTCTGTTCCTCCTAAAGAACTATCCATTGCAAAAGAAGACCAAAATAAAAGTATTAAGAGCTTAAATGTCAACTAGATCTATTATCAGCTTAAAATGTCAACTAGATCTATTATCCCAAAATAAAAGTATTAACAGCTTAAAATGTCATCTAGATCTATTATCTAGTTTCTTTCTACTCTTATACGTAGCATGGAATTTTGTCTGTAGACAAAATTAATATAACATTAATTAATGCTGTAGTTAATTTACATGAGATAAAAATGATTGTTTATATGAAATTTAAAAATAAAAATTTTTAAACTTACTAACAAATTGTAAAGATCTAAGGTACCAAGAGATGTTTTGAAAAGTACTTTAGAAAATGGTCCCTGAAGACTGTCTACAAATACATTAAATAAAGTATAATTTTGGCAATAATAATTTATTTTTACTCACGCTAATAGCTATTCTACTGAATCCAGTACCAAAGTGTTATTATGAATGGAATTAGCTAGTTAAAATATCTGTATTGATCAAAATGAAAGAATAATTGTAGTTGGTTCAATTTCAGTCAAAATTAGGCAATGAGTGGATTACATTCTGGAAAAATATGTATATTTAAATTCTTTCCACAACTTTAAAATTTTCTTATTCTTACCCTGCCAACTGTGCCATTAAGGCAAAGGTTCTAAAGTGTTTCCATAGAAACTGTGTTTGTTGGTCTGACTAAAGTTTGGGTTGCTTTTCAAAAATGGGGTTGAATTTCTAAGAATCTGTCCATCTTTTATCATCTTTTTCTTCTGATGAGTGACAGCAACCATCTGCAGGATGGCTGATCTCTTTGAAAAAGAAACTCAGCCTTCATAAGACCCAGCAAAGTAGTGAAAATACATTTGAACATAATTACATCAATTAATCTGTAGTTATAATAATCTCTGATTACTATAACCTCTTCATAATTTGAAAACAAACGCTATTTTCATTAACTCTGCAATAAACCTATGAAGAATTTAAGATAATCCCACAGAACCTCAGTTTTCATAACATATCAGAATAACATGGTAAGTGACTGAAACAGAATCAGAATCAGGTATTTGTTCCCCAATCCCATGCTCTTCCAATTATCAGACAACACTATAAGGAATGATTGTTGGGAAGATAAAGTCTAGAAGATACCAAAAACACCAAAGACCGTTCACAACAAATCTGGATGTGTGTATTGATTTACATAATTTATAATAGCATGTGAAGTGAAACGACTTTGAATCTGCTAAATAAGTTATCTTTATTATGTTGGTCAAATTTCTGATGGCTTAATTTCAGATTTGTCAAGTTCTCTTTTCACTTATTATAAAATGACTTTATTTGAAACTTTATATAAAATTGTCAAATTTAGGCTCCATAAGCTAAAGTAGATCAGTGATTAATACCAATATTTTTTTTTTTTTGTAAAATGAAAGAGGGAGAAAGAGGGAAGAGAAAAATTTTAAGCCACCTAGTAACACTGAGCTTTTATAACTTGTTTCTCTTTTGTACAACTCTCCATGTGGTCGTCTAAGGCAGGTTTCTGTCCCAAGTTTTATGAAAGACCCCTTTAAATAAGCTCCAAACTGGGATGCCAGGGTATTAAACATTCAGTGAAGCATTTAAGAAAAAGTACGGGATATAAAGGCTTCAATAGCTATTCATTTATACTGGAAACACTACTTGATTAAATGAAAAGCTAACTGCATTTGGGTTTCTTACATTTAATAAAGAACCTTCCAAGAAATGTCAGCCACATCTACCTACTTTTTCTTATTCGACATAATCAGTCCCCTCAAACTCGCTTCATAAATGTATCATTGATTTTTAGGCATGAATAAAATATATTTGGCAAACTGCCTTATGTCTCACATTAGGAAGTGCTGAAAAATCAGTTTTGATAAGCTGTAATAATTGGCTTAAAGTTAGGAACATTTTTAAATGATTCCACAAGTGCACATTTGCCTTTCTCTGGTACTTTAAATTATTATTTCATTATTTTTTATTATCGTTTTACTATTTTATCATTATTTTATTCTTGTTTTATTTTGGTGGAAGATAATTGCCTCTGGTATTAACTTGCTTACTATTTTATACTTTCCTAATAACACTGCAGCAAGTATTGCTTAGAATAAAGTCTCTGAATAAACCAGGAGAATGGGACACAAAAGACATTTTAAAAGGAGAAACAAAAAGCAAAAGAAATGCCTGTGGCTAGAAAGAATGGGATAAAATCAAGGTATTCTAAAATCTCTGAATGTGGTACTTCAATGCAGGCAAATATTAGCATGGCTCTTGAGTTCTGTGGGTTCTTTCACTTACTTCTGAAGAACCACAAAATAATTTATTATGGTGACATTTTCCTTTTAACATGACAAATTCTTATATGTTTTTTATAAATATAAGCGTAGCTACTACTTTAAAATCTTTGTTAATTTATTCAATTAACTTGTGGTATATAGACGCTAAAGCAAAGCAAAAACAGTTTTCTGTTATTTCTCTAATAGAGAAAATACCAGTAAAATCTACCTGGCCTATCTAATCTGTCCCTCAACTACACACATATTTTTATACTTCTGTCTATATATATTTTTAAATTTTTCATAATGAAAAAGTACTCTTCAGATCCCTGGCCAAGGACAAAACAATTTTGAAAATTATCAAGATAAAAGTATTCAACTATTAAAAACAGAATTTTTTTAAAAAAGGATAAGGTAAAAAGAAGAAAAGCAAATATTCTTTACCTTGATCCTTTTTCACTTCAAATCTGAATCATAAAAAATAACTAAATTATAATTAGAACATTAATTTACTTGGATATTACTAGCTACCTCTAATACTAAAAAGAAGTTCAATAAGACATATGATTAACATTCAAATCTGGAAAAATGTTATTTCCTTAGATGTTTCATGCTATATGCCTGTTAACTCTAATAGTGTGAAAAGCTAAAATACAGGAAGCTATATTGCTTTGAAATCTTAAAAAAAATGGTTAAGAAAGAAAATTGATTAAACTGATTACAAAGTCACACAATGCAATTATCATTAAAAGATTATTTTCAATTTAATATTCTTGTTTTTTTATTTTCAGATCAGTTTGAAGCCTGTTTTATTCCTCATTTTAATTTCAATTAGGTTTGTATGTGGATTTTACATAGTTCACAACATTGATGCTTTATAATCTATTTTTAAAATCCTTTTGGAGGTGTTGAAAGTATCATGCTTTACTTAGAAAGAGTAGCATAAAAATAATGAAATAGCCAAATATCTACATAAATTAATTTATCTGCACCTGTGTAATTGTTCTATCATTTTTCACACTGTAAAATGGAACTCATCTATCATTTTTGATATGAGTAAACGACCAGTTTCTTGTGCCTTTTTCTTATTTCAGCAGCTTTCGTGTTTGCGTTTGATAAAGAAGTCTATATGAAGAATAGTAATATTGGCAAATACCTACTGAATTTTTTAATATGCCAGGCACTCTTTTGCATATTTAAAATAGATGGACTCCTGTTTTTTTCAACAACTCTCTACATATTTTGCGATTCTCATGTCAAAGAAGAAACTTAACACATAAAAAGTTTAAGTAACCTGCCCAAGGTTTACCTATCTAGTGAATTAGGAGCTGGGGTTTTAACCCAGGTCATATAGTTCTAGATACTGGATCAATATTCAATATTCTCTTTCAATAGATCTTGATTTATTTATAGTAAAACAAAAGAAACTAACAAATTTTCCAGTACTCAGTAGTGAATATTAACAGAGAGTTCTATTTAATCATTTAGGATGCAAAGTAAATTGCAATCTATGCTAATTTGAAAGTCATGAATAGTGAAACATGAGTCCTGGACAAATCTGCAGCACAATCAGCAAGCAATTTTTACAGTTTTGGAAATTCTGAAATTCACCGTACTCAAACAAAACAAAACACCTCTTGGTTGTGTGGATAACAGCAGAGAAAACTTCCTTCACTCCCTATACAGAATCAGTTACTTTGCACCCAAAGTGACCAGAATAATTTGAAAGACTTTTTTTTGTCAAATCATTGCTAATTCTGGAGCTCAGAATAGTTCACTAATTGTCAAGAAGGATCTGAGCAAGCAGGAGATGAGTTCAGAAAAGACAACATGATGATTAAAACATATATGTTCTCATTTTATTGGACAAAAAAACATCATTTTCTATCAGAAAAAGCAAGAATTCTTTCCTTAAAATTCATTAAATTTTGAAATTTTCATGAAAATAGCATCAGAATGAATTCTTGGGAGATAAAGTTTAATTTTGAAATGTCAAGGAACATTCACATTAAGGTTCTGAATCAGAAGGTATGTATGGGTATAAATACTAAGTTAGTTATTTTTTCATTATCTTGTAGTTTCGTCTTACCACATGATATTATTTTATTTCCATGACAATAGATTGCAGTAGCTGCCCATTAGCTAGGTTAAGGGGGTTCATAACTGAATTATTACAGGGCAAATAAGTAACCAATTGAACAATTTATAGTGAGATATTTTTATGGTATTTCCCAGATGACTTTAGTGAGATAAAAGTATGATGTGTTAAAAAGTACTGAAAGCTGAGTTTCACAAATATTAAAAGTATACTTACTGAAATATCATCTGTTAATTCACATAATTTACATGTAAAGAACAAATTTATATATAACTAAAACAAATTTGAATGTATATGTAGACTCAATGCTTAAGGGAAAATTAAGACTATAGTTTACCTATGCATCTTATACAAAAGCCCAGAAAATTACTGTCTAATTTTGAAGTTTAGAAGCAAAATCTGAAAATGACAGATAAGCAAACTATAGATTGGAATTTCACCACATTTATTGATAACATTCCCTGTCTTTCCTTATTGTTGAGACACTTTTCAGTAAGTATGCATTTTATGTTCTAATTCTCTCACTCACTGATTCATTCATCAATTGATTCATCAGTAAATTCATTGATTCATTAATTATTTAAGATAAAATGTCTGTTATTGATGCTATAATCAAACAGATCCATCTATTCACAGCCCAGTTCTGAAGCACACTTACTTAGGAAACAGATAATCCTAGATTCCCAACTTGCGATTTACCACTTGTGTGAAAGTGAAAGTGTCAGTCGCTCAGTCATGTCCAACTCTTTGAGATCCCATGGACTACAGCCCACCAGGCTCCTCTGTCCATGGGGTTCTCCAAGAATACTGGAGTGGGTTACCATTTCCTTCTCTACGGAATCTTCCTGATCTAGGAACTGAATCCAGGCCACTTTCACTGCAGGTGATTCTTTACCTCCTGAGCTACCAGGGAAGCTCAAATAACAGAAAGGAGGCAGAGCTGGGATTTGAACCCAGGCAGCTGGCCCTCAGTCCTTGTTCTTCTTTCCACTGTGCCATACTGTGTGGCTGTTGGCAAATTAATTGCTCTAAGCACCAGCTTCCTCACATATAAAGGGAGAACAATAATAGTGTCTACTCAATATAGTGGCTCTAAAAATTAAAGGAGATAATGTATAGAACTTAGCACAAAGTTAATACTGAAAAATATCATCAAATGTTGACTAAAAAATGAATAATGACTATGACTACTGAAGCACTTAAGAAATATTTTTATAAAACCTCATAAGAGCTGTGTAGTATTCTATGGAAATAAACAATGAAGACTCTATCAATAAAGACTGAGCTATTGCAAGATGTTACCATGAGGTCCAGCTGGGAATGCCATGAGATTAAACTCTGAAATACAAATAAAGTATAAGAACTGTAGCGGAAAGAAAAATTAGAGGATGTAATTGAGAAAAATTAAGATATATGTGTTGCTGCTGCTGCTAAGTCACTTCAGTCGTGTCCGACTCTGTGCGACCCCATAGACGGCAGCCCACCAGGCTCCCCCATCCCTGGGATTCTTCAGGCAAGAACACTGGAGTGGGTTGCCATTGTTAGTGAGTGATTATTAGTTACAGATCTTAGTAAATGCTCCATGAGATCTGAGATAACACTGAATCCAAAGACTTAGGAACCCAGTTGTTGAGGCATGCTCTCAAACTCACCTAAGGAAGAAAGGACTCAGTGGGAATTTGACAATGTTATATAACTGATATTTTCACAAATTTCATATAAATTCAATTAAAAAATAAATCCCCCAAATTCTTAAATGTGATGGAACAGTTTGCTTTTTAAAAGGTTATATCTCCAGTTACAAGACAATTAGAAATCACAGGTTATAATAACAAATATAAATAACTAGGAAAAAACAACACATG
The DNA here is from genome assembly GCF_963930625.1 of Muntiacus reevesi. Lineage (NCBI taxonomy): Eukaryota > Metazoa > Chordata > Mammalia > Artiodactyla > Cervidae > Muntiacus > Muntiacus reevesi. The sequence goes on along the minus strand of NC_089254.1, from coordinate 80,259,592 downwards.
CCTAGCTCTTGGCTTTTTTTTTTTCCATGAAATCTGTTAAATTTATTCAGAGTAATAAAGACTTGAATAAGAGTTTTACTACATTATTGGATAGGAAGTTTCAATTAAAAAAAAAAACTAAAGGTTTTGTTTAAAACTTTTCAAAAGCAGACTTCTACAGGAAGAGTGATCATCTCTATAAAGTACTTTTCAAAAATCTCAGTTTGCATATTTTCTATTCTTTAATGATAAAACAGAGTTCAACAAATGCAATGTAGATGAAGAATGTTGTCATATCAGTAAACAAAGGATGTTGCAACAGTCAAGCCATCTGCCATTGCAGCCACACCCATCTGTGAATCCTGAGGAGATTCAGGATGGAGAAAAACAGGATACACGTCCTAGACAGTTAAAATGCAAATCAAAGGAATGATTTCAATGAGCCCATACGCAGAAAAGTGCTACATTTATTAACTTGAGATATCTTACTTTTCTTTAATTAATCTTTTGATCTTCTGACTATCTGGATTTTTTTTTTTTTTCCTATTGAAATTTCTATATATTCTGGCTCCTCCCTCTCCTTTTTGGAACAGTCCCTTAGAGCTACCTAAAAGCCATCTCCTCAGTTTAAGTATTGACCAAGTCTACCAAATGAAAGAGAATTTTCAAATTTTAGTTGTGCATTTTTTCTCAGTCAATAACAAGGAAAGCTATAAAGCTGTCAAACAGTGTATTTTGTGCCTCACATTAAAACTGATCATTCCCTATAATTTTATTAGTTCATAAATTCATTTAGGTGCTATAATTTGGGATTTACTCTAGCAAAGTTTAGTCTTAAAATAGTAAATCTTCCAATTTACAGTTTGGGGAGAGTAATTCTTGATACAAGAAGAGAGGTAGATGGAATTCTAAATGTTAACTAGTCTATACAGGAAATATTTTAGATAAATGTGGAGATCAAAACAGTTACAAACACATTCTGAATTTAGTGATCATTAGCCTTTCCTCTTAAGGTGTGCGAAAACTCATGTTGGGCCATCTGTATCTTAAAGGATTGATGCAGCTCCTATGTAACACCACTTGCAATCTCAAAAGAGGGCGAGGGCGGGATGATTTGGGAGAATGGCACTGAAACATGTATATTATCATATGTGAAACGAATCGCCAGTCCAGGTTCGATGCATGAGACAGGGTGCTCGGGGCTGGTGCACTGGGATGACCCAGAGCAATGGGATGGGAGGGAGGGGGAAGGGGGGTTCAGGATGGGGAACACATGTACACCCATGATGGATTCAAGTCAATGTATGGCAAAACTAATACAATATTGTAAAGTAAAATAAAGAAATTAATTAATTTAAAAAATAAATTAAAAAAATAGAAAGACCTTCTATGCCAATAGGTCACCACAGGTGACAATATTCCAATTCACACCCTTAGTTCTAGAGTATAAACTGTCAGAAATGTCATAGATTTCATATTCTTTATCTCTCTCCTTTTGAGCTTAAATGTAAGAAACTTAGAATGCATATTTTATGGAATGTGGAAGAAAAATTAATTATCAACAAAGTGACATATTTCAAGCTAGGCTTCAGCAGTTCATGAACCAAGAACTTAGAGATGTACAAGCTGGGTTTAGAAAAGGTAGAGGAACCAGAGATCAAATTGCAAGCATTCATTGGATCATAGAGAAAGCAAGGGAATTCCAGAAAACCATCTATTTCTGCTTAATTGATTACACTAAAGCCTTTCACTGTGTGGATCAAAACAAACTGGAAAATTCTTAAAAGAGATGCGAGTACCAGACCACCATACCTGTCTCCTGAAAAACCAGTAGGTGGGTCAAGAGGCAACAATTAGAACCTTATGGGGGAGAACAGACTGGCTCAAAATTGGGAAAGGAGTATGAGAAGGCTATATATTGTCACCCTCCTTATTTAACTTATATGCAGAGTGCATCATGCAAAATGCCAGGCTGAATGAATCACAAGCTGGAATCAGGATTGCCAGGAGAAATGTCAACAGCCTCATACATGCAGATGATGCAATTCTAATGGTAGAAAGTGAAGAGGAACAAAACAGCCTCTTGATCAGGGTGAAAGAGGAAAGTGAAAAAGCTGGCTTAAAATTCAACATTCAAAAACTAAGATCATGTCATCCAGTCCCATAACTTCATGGCAAATAGAAAGGGAAAAAGTGGAAGCAGTGACAGATTTTATTTTCTTGGGCTCCAAAGCCATTGAGTAAAGGTGACTGCAGCCATGAAATTAAAAGACACTTGCTCCTTGGGAGGAAAGCTATGACAAACTTCGACAATGTATTAAAAAGCAGAGACATCACTTTGCTGACAATGGTCTATATAATCAAAGCTATGGCTTTTCCAGTAGTAATGAATGAATGTGAGAGTTAGACCATAAAGAAGGCTGAGCATGGAAGAAACGATGCTTTTGGTGGTGCTGGAGAAGACTCTTGAGACTCCCTTGGACAGAAAGGATAACAAACCAGTCAATCCAAAAGAAAATCAAACCTGAGTATTCATTGGAAGATATATGAAGCTGAAGCTCCAATACTTTGCCACCTGATGTGAAGAGCCGACTCATCAAAAAAGATCCTGGTGCTGGGAAAGACGTAGGGCAGAAGGAGAAATGGGAGACAAGGATGAAATGTTTAGATAGCATCACCAACTAAATGGACATGAATTTAAACAAAATCCAGGAGAGTTAGTGAAGGACAGGGAAGACTGGTGTATTGCAGCCCATGGGGTTGCTAAGATTTAGACACAACTTAGCAACTGAACAAACATTTACAAAACTGAAACAAAAAATGTAATTTTTTCCCCTTCATAGTGTTCAACACAATTGCCACTAAATATTTATTGATATAAGTATTTGATGTTTTCATCCACCTCAGTCCCTCAGCTGGACATTAAGGCAGTCGAATAGACCTGTTTTGACCATCAGCATAGGCCTATAATAGGGCTTCCCTGGTGGCTCAGCAGTAACCCCCCTACAATGTAGGAGACGCGGGTTCAATCCCTAGGTTGGGAAAATCCCCTGGAGAAGGAAATGGCAACCCACTCCAGTATTCTTGCCTGGGAAATCCCATGGACGGAGACTGGCAGACTACAGTCCATGGGATTGCAAAAGTCAGACATAATTTAGTGACTAAAGCACCACCACCACCATATACCTATCATGAGTTCAGTACCAGGAGCTCATTCATTCGTCTACGTTTACTGAATGTCTATTGCTGTTGAGGCACAGTTAAGGATGCAGGGTATAACGCAGTAATCAAGGCAGACCATGTCACTGTTTTCCTGTGGTTTACATTCTTGCAGGCAAGAGAGAAGATACACAAATAGGCTCTGAATACATATTTGTAGAACATGTGGAAGAACAAAATGAATAAATATTTATTCTGACTCATTATTTTACATTCTGAGTCTGGCAGAATCTGATTTTAATTATCTGTAAAACATTCTTGAAGAGTTCTTCCAATTCTCCATTTTAAAGACAAAATAAAATCCATTTTCCAAAAAAAAAAAAAAAATCCATTTTCCCCACAACAGTAGGCTACCAATTATTCTTGATTTTACTTCCATATTGATAAATATGCATGGACGTTTATGTGCATTTATGCATATTGTTGTGACTAAACAAATCACTTAAAGAAATAGATTAATGTAAATATTCTATGTAATTACTTTCCTTGTGATTTGGGTATAAGTCAGACATTTCCATTCTTTTTTTTTTTTTGACCAGATGTCCATGATCAAAGTATAAAACAAGAGTCATTTTTCTATTCCACTCTGTCATAAAGCAATGAAACATTTATTAATGAACTGTACTAAAAAGGCTACATTCAATTTATCAGAGTGCTCTTCTCAGGCAGTTCAAAAGAATAGAAGGCAGCAGCTGTGCATGAATGTAGTCTGTATTCGTCTTTCCCAGTCAAGGAAGTGCATATTCAACATATGAATAAACAGTCATATATTTATTCAACATAAATATTTAAATGTTTATACAGATAATATTTTAATAATATATTAACATAAGAATATAGAATGTGACCAGAGAGGGTTTCATTTATAAGTTTTTATGTGGGTCCAATCCCATGTCATTTATCGAACTCCTATCTTCAAAGAAATCAATTTGTGCAATTAAGAAAAAGTTTGAACCTAGAGTTCCTAATTTCACTGGTAACTGAACTATTATTCTCCCACTTCCCCTTTGATGTCAGCTTTCTTTTCCTGCTGTGAGTACTGGCCTCCATTATGACCAAAGGTCAACACCTCATGGTAGCACATGTCAACGCCGCCATATCAATATTAATCACCAATGATTTCATACCCACTGACATTGCTATTCTCAAATGGCCGATTCTATTTTTAAATACTAACAGTTTTTCTTCCAGGTCATTATTTGAACCTACTAATCAAAGCCATTGTGCTGGTCAATGACTTTGTTTCAGAACCGTTTTATTTTTGCATTATAAGTCGGAAAGTTATTTTTATAAAAAAAAAAATTTTATAAAAAAAAAAAAATTTTATAAAAAAAAAAAAAATTTACTTTTGTAACATCCAGGATTTAGTTTAAAACTTTTAGTTTAATAGTCCAAGATAAAAAGCCAAGTATTCATTGATCCAACAGCTGAAAGTCATTTACTGGAACACAATACCTCTTACTAAAAGAGAAAGTTATTATATATCGGGCCAATAATACTATTGAGTTCTAGTCATATCATAGACAACAATTAACTAGCTAACCAAGAGAACAGTGCCATCTTTTATTGCTTTTTTTAAAGTATGTTTGATCAACTTTATTTTTACTTTTTTAAAACTAGAGTACAATTGCTTTACAATGTTGTGTTAGTTTCTGCTATATAACAGTGTGAATCAGCTGTATGTATACATATAACCCCTCCCTCTTGAGACTCCCTCCCACTCACCCCCATTCCACCTGTCTAAATCATCACAGAGCCCACCTCTCATTTCTACAGTGACCTAACACCCAGAGAACAAGATACAGAAATTGTCTAAATGTTAGATGATGTCAGTGACAAAATTAAAAATAATTTTCTTCCTTAAATGGATAAGTTATGTGAAGTATAAATAGCATCTTATTTAAGCTATGCAAAACTAGCATAACAATCTCAAGATAAAAGTTACATTATAATAACCAGAAATACTTTTGTTTGCTTTATGAACTGTTTCCTTTAAAAACTATAAACTTTAACATATAACATACATGTCCTTGCTGTTGGGCAGAAAGAACCACAAACAGTGAAAGTTGGATTTTCTCCTAATTCTGTCACTGACTGGTAATGCTACCTTATGTGAGGTATTTAGTAGCCCTTGGTCTTAATTTCCCCACTTCAAAGTATATAATCTAGAATGACTCAGTGTTGAATTTTCTTACAGTTCTAAAACTCATAAGCCTATAAGGTAGATTATATTTGACATAAAAAGTGTTACAAACTAGACTAATTTATATATTTTATTGATTTCAATTACCCTTTTTTAAAAGACTATTTTCCCTGCAATACTGATTCATTTCACCTAAAATTAAGTTTTCTTTACTTAGCAACAAAAACTTATTAATGATAAAAATGGAGAATTTAGATTGCTTCTCATCCAGGCTTACAATAAAAGTTGGGAGTTGGTTATAAGAAAAGTAAATATTCTTTGCCAAATTATTAAGTTGAAAAATTTAAGAATGACCAAATAAACAAAACAGGAACAATTAATTTAAGTCATTAACCTTAACCATGAACTGCCTCCTACCATTTCTAGTTCCTTTTTCCTGTAACTGATTAGTTCACAGATATTCAAGATGTTGTCCGATAGTTTCTCATTAAGACCTTTTAGAAATGCCATATAATAGATTAGATCTCAAAATCTCTAGAGTGTGGATTAAACTAATCCATCAGCCTTATTTTTCTCTTATTTTATTGTCCAAATCACCTTTTTCTATTTCTTAATCTCTTTATCTTCCTCAGCTCAAAAGATATTCTTAAAATGGTTCTTATATTCATTTGTTCAAATTCAATGTATCATTTATATTTCTGAAAATATAAAATCTCACAAAAAAAGCATAGTTGGCATGCCCAAAATGAAAACACAAAACCCTACCACTGTGCTGCTTGACAAACACTTGCTTTCCATGTTGTCTTATTTTAATCTTTCAGTTCAGTTCAGTTCAGTCACTCAGTCGTGTCCAACTCTTTGTGACCCCATGAACCACAGGACGACATGCCTCCCTATCCATCACCAACTCCCAGAGTCCACTCAAACCCATGTCCATCGAGTTCATGATGCCATCCAACCATCTCATCATCCTCTGTCGTCCCCTTCTCCTCCTGCCCTCAATCTTTCCCAGTATCAGGGCCTTTTCAAATGAGTCAGCTCTTCGCATCAGGTGGCCAAAGTATTGGAGTTTCAGCTTCAACATCAGTCCTTCCAATGAACACCCAGGACTTATCTCCTTCAGGATGGACTAATTGGATCTCCTTGCAGTCCAAGGGACTCTCAAGAGTCTTCTCCAACACCACAGTTCAAAAGCATCAATTCTTCAGTGCTCAGCTTTCTTCACAGTCCAACTCTCACAATGATACATGACCACTGGAAAAACCATAGCCTTGACTAGACGGACCTTTCTTGGCAAAGTGATGTCTCTGCTTTTTAATATGCTGTTTAGGTGGGTCATAGCTTTCCTTCCAAGGTGTAAGCATCTTTTAATTTCATAGCTGCAATCACCATCTGCAGTGATTTTGGGACCCAGAAAAATAAAGTCAGCCACTGTTTCACTGTTTCCCCATCTATCTGCCATGAAGTGATGGGACTGGATGCCACGATCTTGGTTTTCTGAATGTTGGGTTTTAAGCCAACTTTTTCACTCTCCTCTTTCACTTTCATCAAGAGGCTCTTTAGTTCTTCATTTTCTGCCATAAGGGTGGTGTTGTCTGCATATCTGAGGTTATTGATATTTCTCCCAGCAATCGTGATTCCAGCTTATGCTTCCTCCAGCCCAGCATTTCTCATGATGTACTCTGCACATAAGTTAAATAAGCAGCAAGATTTGATGTTGTAAAGAGCAATATTGCATAGGAAACTGGAATGTTAGGTCCATGAATCAAGGCAAATAAGAAGTGGTCAAACAGGATTTGACGAGTGAACATTGACAGTCTAGGAATCAGTGAACTAAGATGGACTGAAATGGGTGAATTTAACTCAGATGACCATTATATCTACTACTGTGGGCAGGAATACCTTAGAAGAAATGGAGTAGCCATCATAGTCAACAAGAGTCCAAAATGCAGTACTTGGATGCAATCTCAAAAATGACAGAATGATCTCTTGTTGTTTCCAAGGCAAACCATTCAATATCACAGTAATTCAAGTCTATGCCCCGACCAGTAACACAAAAGAAGCTTAAGTTGAACAGTTCTATGAAGACCTACAAGACCTTCTAGAACTAACACCCCAAAAAGATGTCCTTTTCATTATAGGGGACTGGAATGCAAAAGTAGGAAGTCAAGAAACGCCTGGAGTAACAGGCAGATTTGGCCTTGGAGCACAGAATGAAGCAGGGCAAAGCATAACAGAATTTTGCCAAGAGAATGCACTGGTCACAGCAAACACCCTCTTCCAACAACACAAGAGAAGACTCTACACATGGACATCACCAGATGGTCAACACCAAAATCAGATTGATTATATTCTTTGCAGCCAAATATGGAGAAGCTCTATACAGTCAACAAAAGCAAGACTAGGAGCTGACTGTGGCTCAGATCATGAACTCCTTATTGCCAAATTCAGACTGAAATTGAATAAAGTGGAGAAAAGCACTAGACCATTCAGGTATGACCTAAATCAAATCCCTTATGATTATTCAGTGGAAGTGAGAAATAGATTTAAGGGGCAAGATCTGATAGACAGAGTGTCTGATGAACCATGAACCATGGAGGTTCGTGACACTGTACAGGAGACAGGGATCAAGACCATCCCCAAGAAAAAGAAATGCAAAAAAGCAAAACGGCTGTCTCAGAAGGCCTTACAAATATCTGTGAAAAGACGGGAAGTGAAAAGCAAAGGAGAAAAGGAAAGATACACCCATTTGAATGCAGGGTTCCAAAGAATAGCAAGGAGAGATAAGAAAGCCTTCCTCAATGATCAGAGCAAAGAAATAGAGGAAAACAATAGAATGGGAAAGACTAGACATTTCTTCAAGAAAATTAGAGATACCAAGGGAACATTTCATGCAAAGATGGGCTCAATTTTAATCTTAGTCATTGTTAATTTTCAGATCAATAGCTAGCATACATTTTATTAATTCCAGTATTTTTTCCATTGTAAAACCTACATTTCAGCAACTGCATCTACATTAACTCCTTTTACACAAACTTCTCTCTGTTACTAGTAATTATCTTTTGACAGTACTGATAATAATAAAAAAAAAACAAATAAATAAAACATGGTTGTTGGACTCAAGAACAGAACTCTAAAGCTGAAAAATGACTCTAATCTTTCTATTCCTCTTCATCAGATGCCCTATCTCAATACTCAACAATCATGTTTCATCAACACAGACAGGTACTAAAACTGTCTAAGTTTGATGTACTTCCTACAAAAGTTCTGCATCTTTAGGATACACCCTCTAACCCTCCCTACAAAACACACATACTCAACATGCATTTTTCAGAGATCACAACAAGCACATAGAAACATACAACATGAATAAGATAGTTTAAAAACTCCTTATAGATGTAAAATCACTATGTATTAATATGTTCAGCAACTCTCTTCTTCAGTCATCCCCTCTCACATGAAAGGAGGCACCTTTCAACATTTAATATGCATTCATATCATTCTCCTGATTTAAATGCTTGGCATTTCTCAATGTCTAATAAACAGAAATCCAAAAGATCGTTAAAGTTTCTTAGTAAGGTACAAAAAAGCTTTCACAATCTGACCTAGGTTACCTTCCTTTCCCTGCATGAATTCTTCTATGTGTACAGTTCTCCAGCCAAACAGAATCATCTATTGCCTCCAAAATATCAGTGAAGTGAAGTGTTAGTTGCTTGGGTGAATCCAACTCTTTGCGACCCCATGGACTCCTCTGTCCATGGGATTCTTCAGGCAAGAATCCTGGACTGGGTTGCCATTCTCTTCTCCAGGCAATATATCAATACTTAGCATTAAATGCCCAGGAATCTATGAACTTATTCTTTCTACCTGTAATATCCTTATTTATGTTTTTTCTGGGTACTTTAGTGGCAATTTCCTACTCATCTTTTCTCATTACTATAAATGTCATTTTTTCTGAGTTTCAGGACTGATTTCCTTTAGGATGGACTGGTTGGATCTCTTGAAGTCCAAGGGACCCACCAGAGTCTTCTTCAACACCACAGTTCAAAAGTATCAATTCTTCAGTGCTCAGCTTTCTTTATAGTCCAACTTTCACATCCAAACATGACTACTGGAAAAACCAAAACTTTGACTAGATGGACCTTTGTTGTCAAAGTAATGTCTTTGCTGTTTAATATGTTGTCTAGGTTGGTCATAACATTTCTTCCAAGGAGCAAGTGTCTTTAAATTTCATGGCTGCAGTCACCACCTGGAGGGATTTTGGAGCCCCAAAAAGTAAAGTATGCCACTGTTTCCACTGTTTCCCCATCTATTTGCCATAAAGAGATGGGACCGGATGCCATGATCTTAGTTTTCTGAATGTTGAGTTTTAAGCCAACTCTTTCACTCTCCTCTTTTACTTTCACCAAGAGGCTCTTTAGTTCTTCTTCACTTTCTGCCATAAGTGTAGTGTTGTCTGCATATCTGAGGTTATTGATATTTCTCCCAGCAATCTTGATTCTAGCTTGTGCTTCATCCAGTCCAGCATTTCTCATGATGTACTATGCATATACATTAAATAAGCAGGGTGACAAAATATAACCTTGACGTACTCCTTTTTCAATTTGGAACAAGTCTGCTATTCCTTGTCCAGTTCTAACTGTTGCTTCCTGACCTGAATACAGATTTCTCAGGAGGCAGGTAAGGTAGTCTGGTATTCCCATCTCTTTAAGAATTTTCCACAGTTTGTTGTGATCCACACAGTCAAAGGCTTTGGCATAGTCAATAAAGCAGAAGTAGATGTTTTTCTGGAACTCTCTTGCTTTTTTGATGATCCAACAGATATTGGCGATTTGATCTCTGGTTCCTCTGCCTTTTCGAAAATCAGCTTGAACATCTGAAAGTTCATGGTCCATATACTGTTGAAATCTGGCTTGGAGAATTTTGAGCATTACATTCTAGCATGTGAGATGAGTGCAATTGTGCAGTAGCTTGAGTATTCTTTGGCATTGCCTTTCTTTGGGATTGGAATGAAAACTGACCAGTTCCAGTCCTGTGGCCATTGGTGAGTCTTCCAAATTTGCTGGCATATTGAGTGCAGCACTATCACAGTATCATCTTTCAGGATTTGAAATAGCCCAACTGGAATTCCATCCCCTCCACTAGCTTTGTTCGTAGTGATGCTTCCTAAGGCACACTTGATTTCACATTCCTGGATGTCTAGCTCTAGGTGAGTGATCACACCATCATGATTATCTGGGTTGAGAAGATCTTTTTGTATAGTTCTTCTCTGTATTCTTGCCATCTCTTATTATCTTCCGCTTCTGTTAGGTTCATACCATTTCTGTCCTTTATTGTGCCTATCTTTGCATGAAATGTTCCCTTGGTATCTCTAATTTCTTGAAGAGATCTCTAGTCTTTCCCATCCTATTGTTTTTCTCCATTTCTTCGCATTGATCACTAAGGAAGGCTTTCTTATCTCTCCTTGCTGTTCTCTGGAACTCAGCACTCACTGGGAGGACTGATGCTGAAGCTGAAACTCCAATACTTTGGCCACCTGATGCTAAGAACTGACTCACTGGAAAAGACCCTGATGCTAGGAAAGAAGGCGGGAGGAGAAGGGTATGACAGAGGATGAGATGGTTGGATGGCACCACCGACTCAATGGACATGAGTTTGAGTAAACTCTGTGAGTTGGTGATAGTTAGGGAAGGCTGGCATGCTGCAGTCCACGGGGTTGCAGAGTTGGATACAACCGAGCGACTGAACTGAACAGAACTTCTGAGCTTCCGTAATGAACTTTAAGTGTATTTTATATATCGTAACATCTCCAGAATGCTATACCAAATAAATGCTTACTGTGTGAGTGATTAATTGTGATAGGGAGCACAGAAAGATATCCAAAATTTGGTTTCCTCTTTCCATGACATATTACAGAAGTATGGAAAACAGAGTGTGTTGGACATAACAGTAGATGGTATATGAAAAGAAATGGACTAGAAAGAAAAGTTAAAGAATGGAAGAGAAAAAGGACATGCGTATTCTCTCGAGGCACAATGCAAGGCTGGTTACATGTGTAGTCACCATCTCTGAGATATTTGATTATAAACATTTTTCATTATTGGAAAGTGTAACGAGGACCTTCTGCAGAATCGTTTAGAACCAAAACCACCACAACACAATTTTTATAGTGTCTGTATATTTGTGATGTAAGGTCTTGCAAAGGTTTTTACTGAAATCTACCATTAACCAGTCTTTCTTACCAACAATAAATTATTAATAAAAACAAAGTGCAAAAACATTCTTGTAGTCTTAATAAAAGAAAAAATCAACAAATAATAATCAAATATATAATATGGACAATAACATTTTCAATAAACAAAGCTTATTAATATTAAAAAATTAAGGACATAGTCAAATAATATTTAAGCTCATTGCTTTTCAACAAACAGATGGTCAAAAGATACACACAGAAAAACCATAGACAGAAACAGCACTAGGTAATAATTATTTCAATACTTGTCCTAATAATCACATACATGCAAATTAAACAACAAATTACCATTTCCCAATGTAGTAAGTCACACAGCACTGTAATTATTAGTTTGCCTGTTAGTATTTTCTGCTAAGTTAAAATAGTAGAGGGCTAGACTGTGGCTTTTGATAAAGCAGAAGCATGGCTATCCAGCAAAATCTATGACTATCTCTTGAACAAAGTAACTAATTAATGTATGCATATGTGAATGGAAATGATAGCACTTATCAACAGAAGGTACTATGGATTGGCCCCATTCAAACACTACACTTCAGATACAGATTCTGAGCATAGCAACATAGGCTTACTGAACAATCCTTCATTCATTCATAAAGTATTGTGTTATAGGTACCAAACATTTCCACAAACCATTTAACATACCCAAAACCGAACTTCTCATCTTCAGCAAACCTGTTGTTCTTGCTATTCTTTGTCTTGCTCTCCCCCACAGGTCAGAGGCAGATCAATTACCTTCCTCCCTCCAACTCCCAATTTCAGGTTGTCACTACATCCCTTTGCTTCTACTTTCTAATCGTGCCTCTCTCTTTTACTACAATCTTCACTCATTTCCTTCCTTTTCAGCCATTACAATAAACTCTTAATTGACTTTTCTGCTTTCAATTTCAACCCACTTCAATTTTCCAACATGCAGCTACACTGCACTTCTTGACTTGAAATTCTCGAGTGACTTGAAGTCCTTGCGTAGAGTGGAAAGGCATCTCCCTAATTTGCAGCTACATGATTTCACTCTGACTGCATTATAAGCTTCACATGCACACACTGAACCACACAGACATACCAAATTCTCACAGTTCTGGGTTTTGCATCTGTTAGTCCCTGGATATTCTTTCCAATCTCGAACACCTGGCAGGGTCATATGCATTCTACCTGGTCAGACTAAGGTGAAATTTCCTATGTGAATCTTTCCTTAAGTCCTCTCTACAGATATGATTACTCTTTTCTTTTCAATACCCCTGTATCTCTATATAAGGGGCTTCATCCAATGGCTAAGTGGGTAAATAATCTGCCCTCAATGCAGGAGACATAGAAAATGCGGGTTTGATCCTTGGGTCAGGAAAATCCCCTGGAGGAGGAAATGGCAACCCACTCCAGAGTTCTTGCTTGGGAAATCCCATGGATAGAGGAGCCTCGTAGGTTACAGTCCATGCGGTCAGCCACTATTACACCTATCTTACTATGTTATGGGTCTGTCTGCTACTCAGCTTCTGTGTACATTCAGTGACTGGCACATACAGTTCTAAAACTATTCAATGCTTGTTATTATGCAGATAGTACCAACTGACAAAGGAACTCTAGGTGGGACAGAATTACTCAGGCAGACTGACTGACTCAACAAACTTGAATTTCAGCGTATTTCCTGTTAACATTTTTAAAAAGTATTTTCTTACATTTGTATTTTCATAGACTAAAGCAACATATGTGCTTTAATATTTAATGCTGTGATATTGTGACTTACAAGAAAAATATATATTTGTTCATTCAGATGACCCAAATATATTTCTTATACATATATATTTGGCCTTCTATGGTTCCAAGCTCACAGCTCCCCAAATCCTTGGAATCTCCTAAGTGTTGAGAGTGATAAAGGTGTCTTTTATTTGCTATATTAATGAAGTGACTTTTGGAAAGTGATCTTGTGATCAGACAGTTGAAACTTACAGTATCACCCTCTGAATTCTGGGGAGGGGAGAGTGGCTGAAGATTAAGTGACTTCAATCACTAAAGGCCAGTGATTTGAACAATCATGTCTTTGTAATTAAACCTCCATAAAACCTCCAAAAGGACTAGGTTTGAAGAGTTTTTGGGTTGGTTAGCACGTGGAGATGTAGAGAGAGGGGTGTACCTGGAGAGGGCATGGAAACCAGGTAGCTATCCCCATACCTGTCCTAAGCATCTCTTTATTCTCTATGGTTTTTCCTGAAATCTTTGATAATAAACTGGTGAACGAGTAAGAAAAATGTCTAAGTTCTGCAAGCTGCTCAGCAAATTAATCATACCTAAAGAGGGGGTCTTAGGAACCTCTGATTTACAGCCAATTGCTCATACAGACGATGCCAAGCATGAACCTGGCATCAAAAGAAGTGGGGGAAAGAGTCTTCTACTATTTCTCCCTAACCTGTGGAATCTGTGTGTAGGCCACCCTGATGATGTCTGGAGCATTGCTTGATGTACCTGGGGCGGAGTAGGGGGAAACACCCTTCTCCACACATTGGAATTGATGTCAGGACATTTTAATTCTGACCAACTATAATCTGAATGTTAAGAAAATACTTCATATCTTAAAAGATAATATAATGCTAATTAGAATATATAGCAAGAAATGTCAACTATAATATTGATTATATGACTTCTATATAAAATGAAGGGCAAAAATATTTATACTGTAAGACTTCGTGGAATAAAGAATATAATTATATTAAATCTTATCTCCAGTTTCCTGAAACATTAAAAGTATATATTTAGCAATACAATTATCTGAAATATATTTTAAAAATAATTCCCAAGTGATTTTGACATGATTTTGTTCTTTCAATGGCTTAAAGGAAGAAAAAGTATAAAAACATGACAAATTTAGATGAACTAACTATAGTGTTATTTATTGGAAATGGCAACTCACTCCATTATTCTTGCCTAGAGAATCCCAAGGACAGAGGGGCTGGTGGGGGGCTACAGTCCCCGAGATCGCAAAGGATCAACCTGACTGAAGCAACTTAGCAAGCAAGCAAACCTTCAGAAGCAGAGTAAGAACTTGCTTCGATATTCCATTTGCCTTCAGTTTTATAACCAAGATTCTGAAAAGCTTTTGTATCTTATGAAGAAATGTAAACACCCATGCCAATTATTTTTGATGTTAATAAGAAAGTCTACTATCATGTATGAAGTTTATGGAATAGCATAGTGAGTTTTAAGGTCTGTGTCCTATTTTTGGCTTAGATTTTTAAGAAAAGTGAAATTTGGTACACTGTATTAATGTTCTATAATTTATTCTTTAAAAATAAACAGCTCTATAGCTTGTTCCACGTTTTTCCATGGTGATTTTGGAGGAATGCCAGAGATTATATTTAGAGCCCTATAAGAAATAAGAAAAAGAACAAATAGAAACTTAAGGTTCATTCAGAAAGAAAGGTATTAGAATCATCACTGTTAACTAGGTTAATGGAAGGGAACCATAGCTCAGAAAATAAAAAACTAAATGCTCTGACGCTTCCATGTAGTAACATTACAAGGAACAAGAAGGGTAAAAAATAGTGGGTGAAAGGAAAACTGTCTAACAGGGATGAGAACAACAGCATCATGTCTCTAAATTATAGGTGAATAATTTAAAATACCAATGATCATTACAAAATTTAGTATATGTGCTGCCGAAGCGAGCACCAATCGTTACAAAATTTAAAGTCTACCATATGTGGACATAAGGCTATTTCATTTAATTTCCAGGTTGCTAAGAGATACAGTAAGGATGATCTGTTTATAAGCATTTAAAGCATTTTCCACAAAGAGCAATACAAATATTTGAAAGTCATCTTTTGAACCTGGCATGCTAGTATTGACTATGAATTTTACTTGGTAGATTGACAAATAGTGTTTCCATTTTCTTAAAAATGACACCTGAAAGAGAGCCTGAAGCCCTAAAAACATTACATACACCACTGAAAGAACTTTCTCATCAGCTTTTATTCAGTCCACAACCTCTGAATTTAGACCACCAGGAAGTCATTTTAAGGTATTTTCAAGTCAAACGAGCAGCAAGCATCGCCATTGGAGCATACAGGTATGCTGCAGAAACAGGAAAATGTTGTGTTGCTGTTACAACTAGATGTAAAGTACTGCAAAGTGTTAATTCAGCATATGTTTTGATCATTATGAAATAATCAACAGATAATTCATCTTTCATACAAAATCAGTGATAGTGATTGCATCTGAAAAAGATAGGGACTGTGATCTAGATATAACAATAAAACAAAATACTATATTTAATCACCCCTTGACACTCCTTCCATGGGATCACTCTGTAATCTGAACAGTTACACTTTACTATCTTTAGTCAGTGCTTCCCCAGTGGCACTGTGGTAAAGAATTCACTTGCCAATGCAGGAGACGCAGGTTCAATCCCTGGGTCTGGAAGATCCCTTGGAGAAGGAAACGGCAACCCTCTCCAATATTCCTGCCTGGAGAATTCCATGGACAGAGGAGCCTGACTGGCTATAGTCCAGGGGATCAGAAAGAGTCAAACACGCACTACCACACCACCACCACCACCACATCCTTATATCAACCCAACACCTACTCTGAGTTCTTAGGTTCACTTGTTTTAATTCTGTTTTCTCTTGTGTGTTCTAATTCCAGTACTGACACTAATTTTAGATGCGAGAGCTTAAGTCACTCACATTTTCTAGGGCTCAACAATAAAGTAATAAAACTGGACCAAGACTTTCTCCAAAGTGCTTCTCAAATCTAACATTCCCTAACTCTCCTACATCTTTCATGACAGCCCTCACACCTCAGAGTACACAGTGGCAAAAAAACAGAGTAGGTGCTTAATGAATACTGGCTTAATTAATACGGCACCGTTTTTACTGCTTTATGCCATTCCAGGCTGACTGCAGGATGATTGTGCTTCTTACAGTTTCTCACAAAACTAATGGTTGGAACATCTCAGAATTCTCCAACTGATTGATTTGAAATCATTGGCTTTACACTCTTCCCATAAAACCGCAGGTCTGTACAGCTTTACAGACAATAATGAGAACACTTAATTACATATGCACAGTAGCAATAATCTCCAAAGGCAATTTAATTTCTAAGCCATGTACTATAATCTCAGCCAAATGACAGATTTGCACAAATCAAATTGAGATGAAGTTGAAGGATAAAAACCAATCTGTCTCACTTTGCACAACCCTAAACCTAACTTTAAATCTTTGGTAACCTGTAACATATAAGTCATATTAGGACCAAATACTGTAAAAGAGTATTTTTTAAATTAGTGAAATGTTCTCAGTGAAAATATATAATCCGGGCTGTGCACAGCTGAATGCTGAAAGCATAACATACTCATTCCTTTTTTTGGAGAAGGATGTAATTACAAGTAAGGACACAAACTTGCTATGTGTTAGGCAGGTACCACATGTATACACGGTGTTGAAATATTTTAAAGGTTAATGAAATAATAATGTAAAAATAATCTAATTTATAATTAATGCATTTTTAGAGGTTGTGTTGTCATTATTGATGGCTTTATTTTTCTCAGAACAGCTGCCATTCATTATTAAACAGATTGATATAAAAGTAGTGCTAACTGTTTCTTTCAAAAATTTGAGATATATACTACTACTTTGGCCACCTGATGCGAAGAGCTGACTCATTTGAAAAGACCCTGATGATGGGAAAGATTGAAGGCAGGAGGAGAAGGGGATGACAGAGGATGAGATGGTTGGATGGCATCACCGACTCAGTGGACATGAGTTTGACTAAACTGGGAGCTGGCGATGGACAGGGAGGCCTGGCGAGCTGCAGTCCATGGGGCTGCAAAGAGTCAGACACGACTGAGCGACTGAACTGAATATTTCTTCTCAATGAAGCACTGAATATATAAATGACTTACAAAAATGATTTGCAAGTAGCAAGTCACAATTTTATTTTTTAAAATCTTGGACATGAGGCACAATAATTTAGTACAATAAAAAACTACACCATTACTGTGCCAAATATAAAGCTTTACCCATAGACTATTTTTTTTTCCTTTTAGGAACAATTAACATGAGATTTACTCTGTTGACAAATTTTGAAGTGTGCAATACAGTATTGTTAATTAACTGTAAATACTATATTGTAAAGTAGATCCCTAGAATCTGCTTATCATGCTGTTGTTGTTGTTCAGTCACTAAAGAGTCAGTTGAGTCTGACTCTGCGACCCTACAGCCTGCAGCATGCCAGGCTTCAGTGTCCTTCACTAATTCCTGGAGTTTGCTCAAATTCATGTCCACTGAGTCAGTGAGGCTATCTAACCACCTCATTCTCTGCTGTCCCTTCTCCTTTGGCCTTCAATCCCTCCCAGCATCAGAGTCTTTTCCAATGAGTTGGCTCTTCGCATCAGGTGGCCAAAGTATTGGAACTTCAGCATCAGCATCAGTCCTTCCAATGAATATTCAGGATTGATTTCCTTTAGGGTTGACTGGTTTGATTCCCTTGCTCTCCAAGAAAATCTTAAGAGTCTTCTCCAGCAACACAGTTCGAAAGTATTAATTCGTCAACACTCAGCCTTCTTTATGGTCCAACTCTCACATCCGTACATGCTATATTATCACATATAATGGAAATTTTATTGTTTTAAAATTTCATTAGTTCTTCTTCATAGTAACCAGAACAAGAAGCCAATACATCATCTTGATTTGAAAATATTCTGTTAAATGTAAACCTAAAATTTACATTAGTGACTTTGGCTGTAGCTCAAATAAACCAACTGGGAGAAAAGAAAATCTGTATACCATACTTCATATGTAGTAACAGGAACTTCATACAAGTACAATGCTGAAAACTTCAGAAGTATAGGAGAAATAAGTTATTTCAAAAATGAATTTTGATTTAAACATAAGCTTGAGGTAGTTATGAAAAACATTAGGGGAAATTGGAAAGACCTTGTTAAAATAATTGAGCTTACAGAAGCAGTGATAAGAATGTAAATCTGAAAATTGCCTTTGCATCACATAGCTAGCTAAATAATCCTAAAAGTGGAATCATTTTTCTTTCTCTCAAAGCAAAATTGGAATTTTAATAGGTATAAGGAAAATGGTATGGAAACCAGAGCACATGGATTTCTATATCTTGCAAGACACATTAAGGCAGATGAAAAAGGATATGGTTTTAACCTTTAAATTTCTAAAACTGAAGACACTTTTAGTTTTCTTTTATAATATACTATTACTTTATCAACCATGGATATATTTCAACTTTGGGAATAAACAAATAACATTTCCACCTTTTCGCCCCTCAGAAAGACATACACCAATTATTGATGTATTTATGCATTTATCTTCTTATACTTTGTTTTGTTTCAAGGTATGCCTACCTGGAGAAGGCAATATTCCACTCCAGTATTTCTGCCTGGAAAATTCCATGGACAGAGGAGCCTGGTAGGCTGCAGTCCATGGGGTCATGAAGAGTCGGACACAACTGAGCGACTTCACTTTCACTTTTCATTTTCATGCATTGGAGAAGGAAATGGCAACCCACTCCAGTGTTCTTGCCTGGAGAATCTCATGGAGAGAGGAGCCTGGTAGGCTGCCATCCATGGGGTTGCACAGAGTCAGACACAACTGAAGCGACTTAGCAGCAGCAGAAGCAACTCCTTTCAGATGTTTGGAATTTTGATGCATTTGTACAAACTCTGCTTTGACAATGTTAGAAATTATTTAATCATTTTTCATCAGTTTGCAGGGGCTAGATTTCTTGGTCTGGTGCTGCACAGCTGATAGGAACTCAAGTTCCACGAACTATAATAACTGTGACAGCACTGGAGAAAAAGGGGCACAAAAACATCAGTGAGGCTATGTGACAGCTGGTAGGTTTCTTTGAGTTGAAGAGAGCTAATGATAAGCATCGAGTATTGTCATAGATGGGCTTCCCTGGTGGCTTAGTATTTAAGAATCCGCCTGTCAAAGTCGGGGATGCAGGGTTCACCTCCTGGGTCAAGGGAGATCCCCTAGGGAGGAAATGGCAACCCTCTCCAGCATAATTGCCCGGAGAATCCCATGGACAGAAAACTCTGGCCGGCTACCGTCCACAAGGTTGCAAAAAGTCGGACACAACTGAGTTCACAGACATGCAAATTGACATACATAGGAGCTTAGGTGAAAAGTGCAAAAGAAAAATAGACACAGAGAGTAGTTGGTTAGAAATATTGGATGGGTTTGTGCCATCAAGAACGTATGCATCATGCACGATGAACTGAAAGACTGAGTCTTAGAAGATTTAAGTAGGAGAAAGGAATCTGGACAGTTCTAGGAAAAAAAAACTGTGCTGCTATTATTTCTTCCAAACTATTCTAGGAAACGATTTTAGCAGATTGTGTGCTATGTACTTAGTCTGTCCCACTTCCTACGATGAACCTGCCCAGAACTGGGTGAGTGCACACATTCTCTTCTGATTAACGGCTTGTCAGGAAGTCTTAATGTTTAATGTGCTCTCATACTCTGACTATCAAGTAGTCTGTTGACTTCTCTAGTTGACTTTCTTCACCTCACCTACCAATGATTTGGTAATCCTAATTCTTACTAACTTTACAGATCTTGTTGAACCATCTAATTTCTAACATGTTGAGGAAAGCTTCAGAAATCCATGCCAAATATAATAAAATCCCAACATATGCTCATTTACTATCCCTCAGAACTCTCTACTAATAAACAGAGCTGAGAAAACACCACTGCTAAAGTTTCCCTAAGAGGAAAAGTGCTATATAAAATTATTAAGCATGGCACTAATTCACAAAGTTCATTTTCTCCAACTATGAGAGTTCAAAAATTCATCTATGCTATGGTCACTTCTCTGTAATGAATTGCTACTCTTCAACCTAGGTAGTTCTAACTAAATACTAAAGCTAAAATGTCTTGAGGTCTGACACACTTTTTGTAATCCCATTGAAAGTTCTTATAACATCAAAAGGCAAAAATAGATCAGAATTGTCGCCATTATAAAGAAACACAATGATGTAACATCTAGAGAAACCAACTTATCTGCATTTTACTTTTAACACCGTATTTGTCCTAATAACTTTTCTTTCTCCTAGTGATTTGATTTGTACTTTTAGGGAAAGAAGTCTAAGCAAGTGCGTGCTTAGTAGTTCAGTTGTGTCCAACTCTTTGCGACCCCATGGACTGTAATCTGCCAGGCTCCTTTCTCCATGGGGATTCTCCAGGCAAGAATACTGGAGTGGGTCGCCATGCCCTCCTCCAGAGGATCTTCCCAACCCAGGGATCGAACCCAGGTCTCCTGCATTGTAGGTGGATTCTTTACCATCTGAGCCACCAGTGAAGCCCTATCTGAAAATATGTATCAGCATTACCTATTTCCATGTTCATTCTTCTTGGATATGAAAGTCCAGATAACAATAAACGATTCTAAGACTTTTTCTCCCAACGTTTCAGGAGACAGCACCATGAAATTCATTGGTCATGGGGAATGCTGTAAGAATTTCTTTGTAGCTCTTTACCAACATTTGCTGTTTCTCAGTCAGCCACAAATTAGAATAGGTTACTGTTGGTCATAAATGCCACTTGACAGTGGTGAAAAACTTAAAGAAGATAAGATATGTGAACTCTCAGAGTCCACAAAATTTTTAAAAATTCATTTCAATAGACTAATACATTTGTTTTCCAGTTGAGTACTATGTTACATAATTCAGTATTTTGAACTTACTGCTATACTTCCCAAACTGTTCAGTGTCATACCCACATGTCACTTATGAGAATAAAACTTAACTATTACTTTGGAGTAAAATTGAGGTTCTATTCATTCATTATGTAATCACTATTGAAACATAATTTCTAAGCAATCATTGATGAGATCATTTAGTCTTTGAAATTCACTCAAAGATTGTAGCTTAAATTTGTTTATTCACTTATACCTAGTAAGATAATAATTTAGCTAATGTTTAAGGTGAATATAATTTTAAATTTTACCTAAAGATTTACCTAACTGGGTGATTTATGTGAATATATAAAGGTAAAAGAGAATTATAAATATTATGTTAAATACAGTCATTGCCATTTAAAATATCATCAAAATTATCTTACAACTGGATGTTCTTGTCTAGAAATACTCTCAAGGATTAAACACAATATATATAAACATTTATATAACAAATGTACATATAAACCAAACAGTTAAGAGATACCAAAGACCCATAGTTTATTACATGTATTTTCCTTTGACTTAAAAATCTGTCTATTCTAAAGTGTATACTACCATTGGATCTTAGTAAGACAATGACCAACTTGGGATCTTACTTCCAAACTGAAGCTAATCACTAATTCAAAAATACTAAGTATTTTTTAAAAAGGCCAAATACTTTCAAGGAAAAAGCACAAAACAAGACCCTCAATATTTCACTGTCTGACTTTCCCTACATTTGCAATAGTGGTTTACAACATGGTGATCAAGGGGTCACTATCAGAGTCAGAGTGACTGCCACATACTGGGGCTTCAGGGACTATTCCAGAACAGAAGAGTGATACCAAAATGTGCCAAATATTTCATAGTCGATAAATGTGCTCTTTTCTATGTCTTGCTAAGTAAGGGACATTGAGTTTCACTGCAGGAGTAGTAGTGGACAGTTTCAGATACCATTCTGCTTCTGAGTATTCCATGTTGCTTTAGAAAATTCAAGTACCACAGGTTTCCACTGTTTCTAATTCTGCTGGGTCACCCAAAAGTAACCTGTAAAGGTCCAAATTTCTAGAGACCCTGAGAAGCCTCCCACACTACACATCATCAGGAGTTTTCAGACTAAAGTGTAATAATTATTAATTCAAACACTGTTTGCTGTGAATTCATCCATTTCCACAGAAAATGCTGGGTATGCTCAAACTCTGCTTTTGTGAGTGGGAGTTAAGCATATATCTGTGGTGGTGGAAGGAAGAGGAAACAGCAGAAGCTCTAATGAAATGCTGAGCAAGGTTCAGTTCTCTAAGGCTTGCATGGGCCTGAAATAATCTTACTGAAGCTTTTGTCCCCCTTTTCAAAGCAATTAACTGGACTAAGCTTTGATTGATTAATAAATTGAAAATTTACTTTTATGTATCTTTCAATCATTGTACTTTTCATATTCTCTGCAGATCAGATCGTGTGTGTATTTCTCTTAAACTTGTGATTATCGGTGATGATAATGTAGGAATTTCAGCAAAGAAAGACCTCTGTGACATAAGCTTCCAATGTAGCTAATAGACAGATGCAGTTTTAATTTAACACACTCAACTTTTTATAATAACATTTCATTATTTTTTCATATTTAATATAGATTATTTGTATTTTATGTAGATATTATTATGAATTTCAAGCCACAAATCATGTATCTTGGTGATTGGCTATAATATATACTGGTTTGCATTATAACATATACAGGAAACAAATTTGTAGCTATTCTGGCATTCTTTATGTTGTTTATACATCCATTGCTTATCCCAGCTCTGATACACATTAGCTGAATGAATGACCAGTCAAGCCTCTAAAGTCTGGTTCCCTATGCATAAATGGGATTTATAATTTCTTCTTTATGGTGCTGTGGAATAATCAGAATAAAATATATGAAATGCCAAAGAATTACTAAGTAATAATTTGATTATGCATTTATTCCTTCATACTGTCTATAAATCATTCATCTTACTAATTAGCCTTTTAAGCCAAGAGTTGGAAAAAAAGAAAAGGTCCATATGGTCTTCACTCTTATTTGCTTGACAAGTAGCACACACAAAAAAATGTATTTGGAAAATAAATAAATATATGTCCCATGTTATCCATTACCTTCCACAAAAATAATTACAAAAAACTGAAAATAAGTTCACTCAATCTGAATAGTGCTCTTTCCACTTGCACTTGTTCATTTTTCTATCCTAGTATAGGGATATTTTTGAAATGAGTCAAAGATCAGACTCTCCTTTTTTTGAATTTATACAAAAGAAATGAGAGTATCTTTACAGAGGCTTAAAATAGAAGTTAAAATTCCCAGGATTACTTATTATTCAGCTTCCTGGACAGGGATGTGTAAACTGTTGGCTTATGTCTTACAGTATAATATC
Source organism: Muntiacus reevesi (assembly GCF_963930625.1). Classification (NCBI taxonomy): domain Eukaryota; kingdom Metazoa; phylum Chordata; class Mammalia; order Artiodactyla; family Cervidae; genus Muntiacus; species Muntiacus reevesi. The sequence goes on along the minus strand of NC_089254.1, from coordinate 80,235,924 downwards.
ACAAGATTCTAAAAATATTGCATGTTTCCAAAGAAGGACACTGTTCTTTAAATTTACAAAAACTTCCCTGTAGACATCTTGAGCGGAGTTTTCTGAAGAACAACTAAACTTAGGCACTCCACCAGCAGGGACAGACCTAGAAGCAATTTAGAAGCCAACAGGCATTCAACAAAGACCCAGCTGCTACAGCCTTAGGAAGTTTTCCTATCTTTGCCATCCATGTCTTGTAATTGAAAGGAAAAACAGAAGGGATAGAAAATGTGGTTGAGGTTTAATTAATTATTGCTACGCTTTCCATATTTAATATTATAACAATGCACAGTGGTGGGAGGGAGGCTCAAGAGGGAGAAGATATATGTGTCCATATATCCTTCCCTGGTCGCTCAGACAGTAACAAATCTGCCTGCAATGTGGGAGGCCTGGGTTCGATCCTGGTTTGGGAAGATCCCCTGGAGGGGGGGCATGGCAACGGACTCCAGTATTCTTGCCTGGAGAATCCCATGGACAGAGGAGCCTGGTGGGCTACAGCCCATGGGGTCGCAAAGAGTTGGACACGACTGAGCGACTGAGCGCGGCACAGCACAGCCGATTCACCCTGTTGTTCAGCAGAAACTATCGCAACATTGCACAGCAATTGTACTCCAGTTTAAAAAAAAAAGAGCTCTAAGCATATAAGGAGATAATCCATTCAGGATAGTTACTGTAATATTGTAGTGCTCAACCAAAATCAGTCACTGCTCTTACTAAAAGAAGGCAGTTTAGAACTTTGGGCTTATTTCCAAGTCTTCTTCAAATTAAAAGATCCCATTCTATCCCATTTATTCTATAATTAATAAAATTACACTATCATTGTAATGGGAAGCTCTGACATATTTTAAATATTTATATTGCTCTCTGTGATTTTGCCTTATAACAAAGGCCACTTGAATAATTATCTATAAAACACTTAAAATATCTTTAAAATATGCATTCTTATTCAACTTCTTGAAACTTCAACTAAGAACTATGGATATGTTGACAAAAATTCCCGAAGAGCTCAGTTCTGCTAACAAGAGGATGTGGTATGCCTCTATGCTCTATTTACCAGAAACTTAAATAAAGAAAAGGAAAAAGAAAAAAGCATATATGCTATGAAAGTAAGAATACAATGAGTCTAAGGCACCCATCAACTAAGCAAAATATAAACTGCAAAATATACTTTAACTTTCTATAATATACATTACCTTTTCTTTAACCACATTATTTAAAGACAATTACATTTAATAGCAGTAAACTCTATAGGGGGAAATAAAGACACAGAAACAAACTCAATCCTCTGCTTGTATCATTCTGTATGTTTTAAGCCAGATATCAATGAGCTTTTTGCAAATAATACTGACAGGCATCAATTATCTATGAATAAGAAAAATTTATTTTAAAGAAAACATTAATGTAGGATAAATCAAGTTAAACTGTTCATTGTCCTTAGAAATTGTAAATAATATATGTTGTGCTACTAACTAAAAGATAACTATAAGTTCTATTAAATATTTGCTATTATAAATAATTTTTAAAATTTTAGCTTAATTCAAGTGATTTAGCATCAGATAAATCATTTATCCTTTATGTACACATTTTAAAGCTCTTTTTAATCCTAAAATTAACACTGTGTGTTGTTCATGTTATTCTCTTCCCCATTTTGTCTCTCTCCCTTTCCCTGAATGTTTCATATGCTCTGCAAGCAGAAAAGGACTCACACAAGTAACAACTGAAATAAGATTTGAAGAAATTGTAGAAAATCCTTCAAATACACACAAATTTAAAGACTGAAAAGCAGAAAGGATAAAAAGTGTAAAGGTAAAAATGTACGAGAGAAGTCTGCTTATAGTAAAGAATTCTCCATGACTGGTGTGTAGACAATGAAGAGTCTTTCTTGAAGGTCAAAATAAAGAGTTTGGATATTTGTACACAGAGAGTTGTTACTGAAAGTTTAAGTTAGAGGATAACAAGACCAGAGATTGGATAGAGGGACTAGGTTACTTTGAGGGTAGGAGATCAATCAGTACCACCAACTCATATGGCTGAATTGGGGGTTACACAAACAGTTAGACCTCGATCCCAGTGTTTCCTTCTGTGCATACAAACACCGGCTCTTCCCTCACTCTGACAGTAGGGAATTTAATTATTCTTCATGGAATTTCAACCAGAAATCTTTCATAGAGATACAAGCTTGGTGCAACAGGGAATAGAGGTGAGGCATTTTATTAATAGGACTTCCCTGGTGTTTCAGACGGTAAAGAATATGTCTGCAATGCAGGAGACATGGGTTCAATCCTTGGGTCAGAACAGCCAAGTCAACAAGTCAACAAGAATGTCCAGTATTTGTACCTGGACAATTCCAAGGACAGAGAAGCCTGGCAGGCTAAAGTCTATAGGGTCACAAAGAGCTGGACATGACAGAACAACTAATACACAGTACACTGTATTAATAAGAGCATTTACGGAAGGTCAACACATTATTTTATATAAGACTAGATAGATCCTTAAAGAAAAAAGAAATCAACATGCATAAGAATAGGAGTTTCTCTAGTAAATAGTTAAAATATAAACTAAGTATCTAGATCATTATGTCTGTAGTTCTGTACTAAATACTTCATTACCAACATCAGTTCAGTTCAGTCGCTCAGTCATGTCCGACTCTTTGCGATCCCACGGAGTGCAGCATGCCAGGCCTCACTGCCCATCATCAACTCCTGGAGCTTACTCAAACTCATGTCCATCGAGTCAGGGATGCCATCCAACCATCTCATCCTCTGTCGTCCCCTTCTCCTTCTGCCTTCAATCTTTCTCAGCATCAGGGTCTTTTCCAACGAGTCAGCTCTTCACATGAGGTGGCCAAAGTATTGGAGTTTCAGCTTCAACATCAGTCCTTTAAATGAATATTCAGGACTGATTTCCTTTAGGATGGGCTCGTTGGATCTCCTAGCAGTCCAACGCACTCTCAAGAATCTTCTCCAACACCACAGTTCAAAAGCATCAATTCTTCAGTGCTCAGTTTTCTTTATAATCCAACTCTCACATTCATACATGACCACTGGAAAAACCAAAGCTTTGGCTAGATGGACCTTTGTTGGCAAAGTAATGTCTCTGCTTTTTAATATGCTGTTTAGCTGGGTCATAGCTTTTCTTCCAAGGAGTGAGCATCTTTTAACTTCATGGCTGCAGTCACCATCTGCAGTGATTCTGGAGCCCAAAAATATAGTCTGTCACTGTTTCCATTGTTTCCCCACCTATTTGCCATGAAATGATGGGACCGGATGCCATGATCTTAGTTTTCTGAATGCTGAGGTTTAAGCCAACTTTTTCACTCTCCACTTTCACTTTCATCAAGAGGCTCTTTAGTTCTTCTTCACTTTCTGCCATAAGGGTGGCGCCATCTGCATATCTGAAGTTACTGATATTTCTCCCAGCAATCTTGATTCCAGCTTGTGCTTCATTCAGGCCAGCATTTCTCATGACGTACTCTGCATATGAGTTAAATAAGCACGGTGACAAAATACATCCTTGACATCCTCCTTTCCCAATTTGGAACCAGTCTGTTGTTCCATGTCCAGTTCTAACTGTTGCTTCTTGACCTGCATTTCTCAGAAGGCAGGTCAGGTGGTCTGGTATTCCCATCTCTTTAAGAATTTCCCACAGTTTGTAGTGATCCCCACAGTCAAAGGCTTTGGTGTAGTCAATAAAGCAGATGACAACCCACTCCAGTATTCTTGCCTGGAGAATCCCATGGACGGAGGAGGCTGGTGGGTCCACGGGGTCGCAAAGAGTCGGACACGACTGGGCGACTTCACTTTACTTCACTTCAGACATTTTTCTGGAACTCTCTTGTTTTTTTTTTGATGATCCAGTGGATGTTGGCAATTTGATCTCTGGTTCCTCTGCCCTTTCTAAATCCAGTTCGAACATCTGGGTGTTCATGGTTCACGTACTGTTGAAGCCTTGCTTGGAGAATTTTGAGCATTATTTTACTAGAGTGTGAGATGAGTGCAATTGTGCAGTAGTTTGAACATTCTTTGGCATTGTCTTGCTTTGGAATTGCAATGAAAACTGACCTTTTCCAGTCATGTGGCTACTGCTGAGTTTTCCAAATTTGCTGGCATGTTGAGTGCAGCACTTTAACAGCATTATCTTTTAGGATTCTCAAGAATCATTCTCAAGAAAGACCTTTAACTCATTCTCCACTCATTTCTTCAAAAATACAGAGTCTTTCAACTTCCTAATTTGCATGGCTTCCTGAAGCACACCACACTTCCTTGTTTTCTGTTGGTGTTCTTTGTAGAAAACATTTAGCTTTCAGCATATCTGATCTACTGGGTCATCTACCAGTGTCCACAAAGAGTCAGACACAACTTAGCAACTGAATAACAACACATTTCCCAGTCCTTAAAAACATATGATAAACATTCATTTGTTGTCACCCAGTCTGTATTCAGTTTAGTAAGGTCTTAGAAAGGAAAAGAGATAATTATTTTCAAGTTTATTTGTAAACTAGAAATCTTTATCTGTCATATTCAGGTAGGGAAACAGTCTCAGAGAAGTTAGTAATTTGCCATTGACACAGCTGATAACTAGTCAAACACAAAATTAATTCGAGATGTATCTGTCTCCGAGGCCTTTTTTCTCTTGCCCTGTAATTCTTTAGACAAAACAATTAAGACTTCTTGATAAGGAAACTGAGACATGTTTCAGTAATCAGTAACAACTGAAAACAATGCTTGAATCAACAAATCATATGGACCAACAGAACTTGAGATAATTTTGATAATAAAAAACATAATGCCTATGTTCCCTGAACTCTTAATTCTCTAATTTTATCTTTGAGTTTTGGCTCACTTACTGCTAAAAAATAATTGTAAATTCCTCCTGAGCCCTCAAAAGACAAACCAAAAGAGCTCTCGTGCTGACAGCAGTAAGGATGGTAATGTATCATCCCGGCATGGTACTGCTTGGAACTATTTCAGTAAACAGGATAAAGCTATGTTAGACCAGAAGAGCCGGTGCCCTCCCATCACCTTTATAGGAGCCATACAGTGATTATGAGAAGCATGGACATAAAACCACCTTTATAATCATAAAAGGTTTTACACCATTTGAAGCTGGACTATGGATGATGCTAAAGGATAACTTTCTTTTTCTCTTTAGTAAAGTCCTTTGGCAAGTGGTATTCTAGGAAAAAGTATAAGCAGCTCTGGGTTTAAGACAGCTGAATTTCAACAGCTATAATGTTATATTGGTAATTGACCACGTAAACAACTCAAATCTATCTGTTTACTTTACATGTTCTCGTGGGAAAAAAGGGGGGGTCGCATCATAAAATTCTAAAACCCACAAGTTTTAGCTCTTCTGTCACATCTCAGTGCATTTAATATCCTTCTGCCATATTATTTATGACTTCACAAAGAAAGTAGTTACTTCCTATTATCTGTCCAATAAATAAGTAGAGAAATGCAGGCTGCAGAGATACAATTTGTTAATGAAATAGCCCAGAGAATCTTCACGGTGTCTGGTCTTAGAAACTTGGGCAGCATCTATTAAAGCTTGCTTCTCTTCTCCAGAGTGACTCCAATATTTTACACACTGATATGCTGCACTCAGATGGCGGAGGCACGCTTCCAGGATAGATTATGCAACATGACTAATGCAGCTGTGATACAACAGATACTGGACCACACAGGCAAGTTTAAATACTTCTCTCTACTTGTTCAACCTTCTTCTACTACTGGGAAGACTGTCTCACTTCAGAAACAAGGTAGATGTTGAATGGCAGTTCTCAAAACTACTTTCAAGATGAAGAAGAGAAAGATATGATGCTGTAGTTTTAACCCCGATGCCAGGACACCATGAATGTACTATGCTCAAGAGAGAAGACTGCATCAGTATAAGTTATAGAAAACTTGTAAGAGATGCACCAGGGTAGGTAGGTACATCACTATCCCCGTATTTGCACAGTTTTGCCACCCTGTAAAAGAAGAATCACAGAAATTCTCGTGTGCTGTTGTTGAAGAACATTCACCTTTTGCTGACAATTTCCACTGTTAAAAGGAATAAGTACAAGGAAAAGAGTAGTTACAATAATCTATGCTCCCTTTATTTGCTAAGAAATTTTATTTTTCATGTAAAAGTGAAGCTCTCCAAAGGATCTATGCCTCTTTATCTAATGACATAAGATTTTGAAAAAAAAAATCTATTGGAAGAAAGAAACATATAAGATATGAAAACTTACTCCTAGTCTTAAACATAGCAGGTGTTTTAAAAGTGAACCTATGAACATATTTTGACTGTGATCAAAATCTTACAGTGACCAAATGATGCTTAGGTCTGAAATACTGTTTACTCTTTAAAGAGAAATTTAATTTCCTCTAAGAAAAAATATCTATTTTTTTTTGTGCCAGGGCTGGAGTAGAGTATTGGTTCAGATTCACAATTTTTATGAAAGACTAGGGTCCAAAACTCTGGGGGATATTCAGTACATATACATTTTGGTAATTTTGATGCTGAATAAAATTTGTGAACTAATAATAGTCACTTTGACTTTTCTTAAATATTCAATTGTATTAACATGTAATTAGGAAATGTTCAAGCCCATGAAATATTTTTAGTTGATTATATAAGAAACTAAATGGTGCAATTTACCACCTTTATTTTATTTTGATAGTAATAAGCATATATTTGAGCTCCTCTGGTGTCTCAGATGGTAAAGAATCTGCCTGTAATGCAGGAGACCTGGGTTTGATCCCTGGGTCAGGAAAATCCTCTGGAGAAAGAAATGGCAACCCACGCCAGTATTCTTGCCTGGACAATCCCATGGACAGAGGAGCCTGGCAGGTTACAGTGCATGGGGTCGCAAATGGATAGGTAATTGTAAAGATATGTATTTCTTATCACTGGATATATTAATAGCCATTAACATGAAGACTGCTTTGACTAAGACATTCATCAGGCTGGTAATTAATATTTCTGTATAGTTTCTACCATAGAATTGTAGTGACATTTTACCTAACTCATTTCAAAAGTCAATTGATTCTCTAACAATTTAATACAGAATGGTTTATATATCACAACATATTATATTATGTCCTTCAGAGTCCCCATGTAAATTTAAATAATTGACAGTTAACCATGTATAAATTCCATTAATTCATTTTAAAGTATATGTTTGAAATTGGTGTTTTACAAAATTCTCTTCTGTGTACCCTATCTCAGATATATAGAAATATCAAGAGCCATAAGGTCTTAGTTTAAGGTAGAATCACCTGAGACGTATTCCAAGTACCAAAATCAACTGAAACTATTCCCATGTGCACTTAAATAGGATGAACATTTTGTTTTATTATTATGAGAGTTTGGTCTTCCCCATTTACTGGAGTGACAATTTGACATAAAGATCTAAGTTCACAAAATTTGAAATGTGTGATTTTTAAATAGTTGATTTAAACTCAACTGATTTTAATAGTTGCTAATCAAATACGATTTGTGACTTACTATTTTTATCAGTCTTGGACATTTTCACTTTTAGTCACTTTTATTAAGCTGAAGATTACTCTATGATAGTACAATGTCCTGGAAGGTAAAGTGTTAAGATACCAATATAAAAAGTGGTGTAAATATTCCATTTTTCTGCTTTATCCTACTCCTAGATGTATTTCTTCTCTTCTTTGTCTTGTTGCTAACTCTCCCTGATGATTTTTCATGCCTCCATATCTTTAATTTACTAAAAATATAAAATATTTGGGTGCAAGAAGAGAGGAAAAATACAGATGTATAAGTTGATATTTGAAAAAGTTCTATACATACCACTCCCTCTCACACACAGAAACCTGTTGCTTTATAGAGGTTTATTTTATATTTTGATTTGCTTTGTTTCACTATCTTCTAAACTTTGCTATTTAATTTTTATTTTTTAAAATTTAAAACTGAATCCATCAAATACTACTGAATATTTTCCATAAACAGGGCATCATAAAGAGCTTCAAACAATGACTAAACAACTGTTCAAAAATACTAATTTTAACCAAAATTACATTTGGGTTTGGGAAAAGAAGACAGTTGACTATTAACAAATAGAGAGAAATATAGCCAGAAAATATCTGCAAATTTTGTGAGGCAATGTCTAAGAGATGTTTTAGGGAGGAAGTGCTGGAGATAGACCATAAAGCAACTGAGGATTTCTGACACTAAGGGCAAGGCCACAAAATTCTTGGTGAAGGAACAAGTCTGGGTTCATTATACACTAGTCATTTTATATGTCTTTTCATCAAATCCTCCAAGTTCTCTACCCTAAAGTCATTTCCATCCACATATTAATATTAATACCATTCTTGGATGCACATAGAGATTGTCATACTGAGTGAAGTAAGTTGGAAACAGAAGGGGAAATATCACATAACATCCCTCATATGTGGGATCTAAAAAGAAATAATACATATGAACTTACTAACAAAACAGAAACAGACTCACAGAGAATAAACTTATGGTTACTGAGAAGCAAAGGGTGAAGGGACAGTTAGAGAGTATGGGATGGATATGTACATACTGCTATATTTAAAACAGGTAACCAAAAAAGACTTATTGTATAGCACATGGAACTCTGATCAATGTTATGTACCAGCCTCGATGGAGGGCGAGATTGGGGGAGAATGGGATACATGTATATGTTTGGCTGAATTGCTCTGTTGTTCACCTGAAATTATCACAACATTGTTAATCAGCTATACTCCAATACAAAATAAAAAGGTTTTTATTTTTTTTTAAAGATTAGTACCATTCTTATATACCCAATTCATCGTAAAGGAGATCAGTCCTGGGTGTTCATTGGAAGGACTGATGTTGAAGCTGCTGCTCCAATCCTTTAGCCACCTGATGCGAAGCGCTGACTCATTTGAAAAGACCCTGATGTTGGGAAAGATTGAAGGCAGGAGGAGAAGGGGATGATAGAGGATGAGATGGTTAGATGGCATCACCGACTCAATGGACATGAGTTTGGGTAAACTCCGGGAGTTGGTAATGGACAGGGAGGCCTGGTGTGCTGCAGTTCATGGGATCGCAAAGAGTCGGACATGGCTGAGTGACTGAATGGAACTGAATTGAACCATTCTTATATATGTTGAGAACCTTACTAAAGATGAATTTGAGTAGTCTCAGAAACTGATCTGCTATCAGTTGTTAGGCCCTGAAAACGCATTCAAATTCAGAATTTAAGATCCTGCTCATAAAATCAAAATTAAGCTGGCAGTAAGAAAGTTTATTACTAAGGACTTACAATGACTTTAATTTTACAGGATGCCTTCAGGAAAACCTGGCTAAATGTGGTACAGACAAGACTGGCCTCATTTAGGGCAAGTGAACTTGAAGATAGAAATCAAAGGAAGAACTACTTGGAGGGTTGAGGACAGCTATGAACCCATAGACTCTGCAAAGCCACTAAGGATTCCAAGCAGGAAAATGCAAGTGGAACAGTTTGGAGAACAATGAGCTTATGGTTGAGAATAAAGGAGACTAAAGTGGGAAGCAGTAAATCAAGTACATCTTTATCATTGCTTCATTAAGATTTAAGAAAAAATTCCTTATTGTCTCTGGGTTGAAGATGTCACCTACTTAATTTCCTTTATTACAGGTTGTCTACTTTTTTACTTATCTAGTCATCTCCTTATGAAGCCTTTGGGGCAAGACAAAATGTCATAGGAACATAGGGCCACTAGGAAAAAAAAGAATTTAAATTTATGTCTGACTTAACTTGGACACATTTTCAACTGAACAGTTTGAACCTACAGCCTCATAATTTTCATGCTCTTGAAAAAGACACTTGTAAAATTATTTTCTTGCTACTTTTCAAAGCTCTGGTTCAGAAAATTACTACCCTTTTGATGTGAAGGCTGATGTAACTAATTATAGCTAGGAAGACACAATTCCTCCTTTAATAATAAAGAAATAGCAATCTTTCACCTAGAATATAGCACAGTGTCTGGATCTGAAGCATGAAAGATTAAATCAGTAAGCTTTGAAATTCTATTATATTCAGGGAGACGATGTCTCCAAGGACAATAATATTGACAATAGAAGGAGGTTTCTTCAAGAGCATTTCAACCTATTAGCAGACTGTGGCACGCTGAAAAGAATGTGGGGCTGAATGCAAGGAGACAGGCACTTCTATCCAGGCTCGTTTAATTATCAGCTGAGTATTTAGGTCAAATTAGCCTACTCCTCTAGTTTCAGAATAATTCACTGTCTACTTTCAACCACCTATTCACAGGAGAGGGAGGACAGAGGAACAGAAAGGTCAGAATGGAGGGAGAAAAAGGGAGATGGGTGGAGAGAGAGAAGAAGAGATGCGGTAAAAGCAAGGAGACTGAAAGCGAGACGTGGAAGGAAAAAGGTTGAGAGAGGCCTTTTTTATATAGTAGTGGTCCTTCACTTTAATGAGCATCAGAATAAGATGCAGGGCTTTTTAAAACATAGATTGATGGGTTCTGCCCCCAGAGCTCTTAATGTAGATCATCTTGGGGGTGAGGGAGGGGGCGCAGCATGTGAGTTTGCATTTCTTTTCTTTTTTCTCTCTCTCTTTTTTTTTTAAGGTAAGAAGTGGATTTATTTAGAGAGAAACACACTCCACAGACAGAGTGTGAGCCATCTCAGAAGGTGAGAGTGGCTCTAAAATATGGCACAGTTAGTTTTTATGAGCTAGGTAATTTCATAGGCTAATGAGTGGGACTTCCCTAGTGTCTCAGTTGGTAAAGAATCCACCTGCAATGCAGGAGACCCAGGTTCAATCCCTGGGTCAGAAAGAGTCCCTGGAGAAGGGAATGGCAACCCACTCCAGTACTCTTGCGCGGAGAATTCCATGGACACTGAAGCCTGGTGGGCGTCACAAGAGTCGGACACAATTTAGAGACTAAAAAACCACCCCCACCACCACCAGTGAGTGGGAGGATTATTCCAACTATTTTGGGGAAGAGGCAGAGATTTCCAGGTCTTTGGTCTCTGATGGTCAGCCCTGGAACTGTCACGTCATGGTGGTGGGTCACAGAGCTTACGGTGATGTATTACATCGAGCACTTGATGAGGCTCAAGGTGAACTGGAAGTCAAATATTCCATCATCTTGGACCTGGTTGGTCCTAGTTTTTGTTATATCCTATGGCTATCTCATTCTTTTAAAGGCTATGCCCTGCTGAGTTTGCATTTCTAAAAGGTTCCCAGATGATGGCATCAGTGTTGTCAGTCTGAGTACTACACTTTGAGAATACTGTTACAGGCCTCCATCTATGTGGAATCTTACCAAGAAAAAACAGGTATCATTCAGTTTGCTCCTTACATTATTAAAAAAAAAAAAAAAAACTGTCTCAATAACCATCTTTCTAAAAGGCATTATTCTTTCTATGTACCATGTTATTTCGTTTCAAGACACTGAACTTCTACCTATTCCTAGGATAGAATCGTTATTACTTATATTTCTGCTTTGATTAAATGGATTTATTTTATATTTAACTATGTATCAGAGGTGCAAAAAAAAAAAAAATAAAAGAGAGCAGTACACATTTATGCTCATAGGGTAAACACAGATAAAATGAGCATTCTCATTCATGGCTGGTGAAAGTATAATTTGGCCCAGTTGTTTCAGAATACGTTTTAGTGCTATACAAAAAAAAGCCTTATTAACTCAACAGCTAAAGGTACTACCACAACCACAATTAATAATAGTAATTGAGCACTTACTCTGCTCCAGGCATTTGACTAAGTGCTTTATTTTACAAGTATTACAATAGTTAATCCTCCCAACATCCCTAAGAGAATAAAGGATCCCACTGTGCTCTTTCTTGGACATATCAATTTTTTAGTTATTCATTTGTGCAGGCGTTATTTTAAAAGAGACACTGACACAGAGAAGAAAGTTATGAGTGTGCATGTGTGTGTGTGTGTGTGTGTGTGTGTGTGTGTGTGTGTGTGTGTTCAGAATGAGAGTAGAAAGGTACATTTTCTATTTCACCCACCTTAGGATGCTTAGGAAGACAGACGAATATCCACAGATGAATATTCTGTGATGAATATCCACAAAATAATTCTAAATCTTGATACTTCCAAAAAGAAGTTGAAGTCATAATAGGCATTTCCCCTAATTCTGCCAAAATCAAAATTTTGTTCTTGGCCGAATATCCAGAAGCAATAAGCAAACTTATACTCAGTACCTTTGGGGACTTGGTTCCAGAACCCAGAGGATACCAAAATCCAAGGATGCTCAAGTCCCTTATATATATTAAAATAATGTAGTACAGTCAGTGGTGGAACCCATGGATGTGAAAGCTTGATTGAAATGCCTTTTCCGAGTTTTCAAGGACAAGTATTTAATGATTTTATCTTTAACCTCTAAAACCTCTTGTTCCAAATAAGTAAACAGTAGCTCTATTTGGAAAATGAATTTTCAACTTCTGTGGGAAAAGATCACTAATTTTGTTGTTTCATAATCCACAGAGGTTAAGACTAGCCGTGTTTTTTACAACTATAGGTGGGTTTGACAATTGATCTCTGGGAATAAACCTCATTATCTACTCTTTTTTGAAACTATAATATCTCTTTTATGAAGTAATTTCCTCATCTCTCCCTGTTTCAGTCTATGAAAATTTTATTTCCAAAAAACAAATTTCAAATCATTTTGACTCATAATAACCATCTTTCATCTCTTCCTTATAACATATATTTGTCAAACAATGTAAAGTATATTAAAAAAAGAACTTTGAATTGTACAACATGTAGCACAGGTAACAAAAGGTAGGATGGGAATGAGGAGATTGAGGTTCTAACAGTTAGTTTTTATTTCTAATCTATCTCTGCCTCTAAACAACTGAGTGACCTTGTAAAGATCACTTCACCTTTATGCATCTCATTTTTCTCATATGTAAAATGAGAGCATTAGATGAGATGACCTCTAAAATCTACTCAAGCTCTTCAAATGTATGATTTATTCTGATAAATGGTTTATGGTCTTGGGATGGTTTCTGGTTAAAAGATTATATCAGAAAGACACTTTTAAGTACAGTTTGGGCAAGAGTTCTATCAAGAAGACATTATATTTTCTGGTAGAATAAAATTAATAAGCTGTTTTTATATCACTCTCTTAGATCCAAACATTTCAGCCATACATAAAACATTTTAAGACCCTTTTTAATAGTATGTTTAGTGTATTAATTAAAATTATTTAAAGTGCATAGAATATGCAGTAATTCATTTTATTACAGTAATAATACAGCTAGATAAGTTGTAAGAGAATAGCTTAGAACTTTCAGGGAGCCTTCACTAATGACACTAGTTATTGCAGATAAATTAACTAGGTAAATAGTTCTTTGTGTTATATATTTATAATATGTATATAAATGTATAATACAGAAAGAATCTTATAGCAATGTGTTGAAATACTACCCGTGCAGAATTTGTTCTAACTTCCAATAAGTAAGTTAAAGCTGTATTTAGAGATGAAAAAAGTAATACAGTAATACAGAAATTAGACATGATTCTAGCAAACATGCATTTTAGTAAGAAATAATCACTGAGTTACCTATTTCAATTTGCCCTGTTCTCTTATTCAAGGAAGCATCAGGGGGTTATGCAGAATATGATGGCAGCACAATTTCTGTTATTTTTGTTGATTAATTAAAAGAAGGACACTACATAATGATCAAAGGATCAATCCAAAAAGAAGATATAACAATTATAAATATATATGCACCCAACATAGGAGCACTACAATATATAAGGCAAATGTTAACAAGTATGAGAGAGGTAATTAACAGTAATAATAATAGTGGGAGACTCTAATACCCCTCTCACACCTATGGATAGATCAACCGAACAGAAAATGAGCAAGGAAACACAAACTTTAAATGATACAATGAATCAGTTAGACCCAATTGATATCTATAGGACATTTCACCCCAAAACAATGAATTTCACCTATTTTCTCTAGTGCAAATGTAACATTCTCCAGGATAGATCACATCCTGGGCCATAAATCTAGTCTTGATAAATTCAAAAACTTTGAAATCATTTCAAGCATCTTTTCTGATTACAATGCCATAAGATTAGATGTCAACTACAGGAAAAAAACTATTAAAAATAAAAACATATGGAGGCTGAACAACACACTTCTGAATGTGTGAATGAAACCAACTTCTGAATGAAGCCAACAAATCACAGAAGAAATCAAAAAATAAATCAAAATATGCATAGAAATAAACGGAAATGAAAACACGACAACCGAAAACCTATGGGATTCAGTAAAAGCAGTGCTATGGGGAAGGTTCATAGCAATACAAACTTACCTCAAGAAACAAGAGAAAAATCAAATAAATAACCTAGCTTTACACATAAAGCAACTAGAAAAAGAAGAAATGAAGAACCCCAAAGTTAGTAGAAGGAAATAAATCATAAAAATTAGGGCAGAAATAAATGAAAAAGAAACAAGAGACTATAGCAAAAATCAACAAAACTAAAAGCTGGTTCTTTGAGAAGATACATAAAATAGACAAACAAATAGCCAGATTCATCAAGAAAAAAAGGGAGAAGAATCAAATCAACAAAATTAGAAATGAAAATGGAGAAATCACAACAGAGAGCACAGAAATACAAAGGATCGTAAGAGACTACTATCAGCAACCATATGACAATAAAACGGACAACTTGGAAGAAACGGACGAATTCCTAGAAAAGTATTACCTTCCAAAACTGAGCCAGGAAGAAACAGAAAATCTTAACAGACTCATCACAAGCACAGAAATTGAAACTGTAATCAAAAGTCTTCCAACAAGCAAAAGCCCAGGACCAGATGGCTTCCCAGGTGAATTTTACCAAAAATTTAGAGAGGAGTTAATACCTGTCCTACTCAAACTCTTCCAGAAAATTGTAGAGGAAGGTAAACTGCCAAACTCATTCTATGAGGCCATCATCACCCTAATACCAAAACCAGACAAATATGCCACAAAAAAAGAAAACTATAGGCCAATATCACTGAAGAACATAGATGTAAAAATCCTCAATGAAATTTTAGCAAACAGAATCCAAAAACATATTAAAAAGATCATACATCATGACCAAGTGGGCTTTATCCCAGGGATTCTTCAATATTTGCAAATAAATGTGATACACAACCTTAACAAATTGAAAGATAAAAACCATATGATTATCTCAATAGATGCAGAAAAAGCCTTTGACAAAATTCAACATCCATTTACGACAAAAACCCTCCAGAAAACAGATACAGAAGGAACATACCTCAACATAATAAAAGCCATATATGATAAACCCACAGCAAACATTGTCCTCAATGGTGAGAAACTGAAAGCATTTCCCCTCAAGTCAGGAACAAGATAAGGGTGCCCACTCTCACCAATACTGTTCGACATAGTTTTGGAAGGTTTAGTCACAGCAATCAGAGAAGAAAAAGAAATAAAAGGAATACAAAATGGAAAAGAAGAAGTAAAACTCTCACTATTTGCAGATACATGATCCTCTACATAGAATACCCTAAAGACACCACCAGAAAATTACTAGAGTTAATCAACAAATATAGTAAATATGCAGGCAGAAAACTATAAAACACTATAAAACACTGATGAAAGAAGTCAAAGATGAAGATGGAGAAATATACCATGTTTATGGATCAGAAGAATCAATGTAGTGAAAATGAATATACTACCCAAAGCAATCGATAGATTCAATGCAATCCCTATCAAGCTACCAATGGTAATTTTCACAGAACTACAACAAATAATTTCACAATTTGAATGGAAATAGAAAAAACCTCGAATAGCCAAAGCAACCTTGAGAAAGAAGAATGGAACTGGAGGAATCAACCTGCCTGACTTCAGACTATGCTACAAAGTTACAGTCATCAACACAATATGGTACTGGGACAAAGACAGAAATATAGATCAATGGAAAAAATCGAAAGCCCAGAGATAAATCTGTGTATCTATGGACACCTTATCTTTGACAAAGGAGGCAAGAATACACAATGGAGAAAAGACAATCTCTTTAACAAGTGGTGCTGGGAAAACTGTTCAATCACTTGTAAAAGAATGAAACTACAACACTTTCTGACACCATACATAAAAATAAACTCAAAATGGGTTAAAGATCTAAATGTAAGACCAGAAACTATAAAACTCTTAGAGGAAAACATAAGCAAAACACTCTGACATAAATCACAGCAGGATCCTCTATGACCCACCTCCCAGAGTAATGGAAATAAAATGAAAAATAAACAAATGGGATCTAATTAAACTTAAAAGCTTTTGCACAATTAAGTAAACTATAAGCAAGGTGAAAAGTCAACCTTCAGAGTGGGAGAAAATTATAGCAAATGAAGCAACTGACAAAGAATTAATCTCAAAAATATACAAGCAGCTCATGCAGTTCAATACCAATAAAAAAATGGGCCAAAGAGCTAAACAGACATTTCTCCAAAGAAGACACACAGATGGCTAACAAACACATGAAAAGATGCTCAACATCACTCATTATCAGAGAAATGCAAATCAAAACCACAATGAGGTACCATCTCACACCAGTCAGAATGGCTGCTATCAAAAAGTCTACAAACAATAGATGCTGGAGAGGGTGTGGAGAAAAGGGCACCTTCTTACACTGTTAGTGGGAATGCAAACTAGTACAGACACTATGGAGAACAGTGTGGAGTTTCCTTTAAAAACTGGAAATAGAACTGCCATATGACCCAGCAATCCCATTGTTGGGCATATACACCGAGGAAACCAGAATTGAAAGAGACACATGTACCTCAGTGTTCACTGCAGCTAGGACATGGAAGCAATCTAGATTGCCATCAACAGATGAATGGATAAGAAAGCTGTGGTACATGTACACAATGGAATATTACTCAGCTATTAAAAAGAACACATTTGAATCAGTTCTAATGAGGTGGATGAAACTGGAGCCTATTATACAGGATGAAGTAAATCAGAAAGAAAAATACCAACACAGTATATTAACGCATATATATATGGAATTTCGAAAGATGGTAATGGTGACCCTATACGTGAGGCAGCAAAAGAGACACAGATACGAAGAACAGACTTTTGGACTCTGTGGGAGAAGGCAAGGGTGGGATGATTTGAGAGACTAGCATTGAAATACGGATATTACCATATGTGAAACAGATCACCAGTCCAAGTTTGATGCATGAAACAGGGCACTCAAAGCTGGTGCACTGGGACAACCCTGGGGGATGGGATGGGGAGAGGGGTGGGAGTGGGGTTCAGGATGGGGAACACTGTGCACCCATGGCTGATTCGTGTCAATGTATGGCAAAAATCACTACAATATTGTAAAGTAACTAGCCTTCAATTAAAATAAATAA
This sequence comes from Muntiacus reevesi, assembly GCF_963930625.1. Taxonomy (NCBI): domain Eukaryota; kingdom Metazoa; phylum Chordata; class Mammalia; order Artiodactyla; family Cervidae; genus Muntiacus; species Muntiacus reevesi. The sequence continues at coordinate 80,218,525 of NC_089254.1, read as the reverse complement.
TTAAAAATATATTTTTAATTTATATAATCTCTATTTGAATCTTAGCTTATACACATGCTAGCTTTATGTGCATAATTCAAGCAAAATCTCTAAGTTGACAAAACTCAGATTCTGTTGCCAGCAAAGATTTCAGTGGAATCATCCAATTTCAGAGGCTGCCATACTGCATTCCTCTGAAGAAACTGAGCTGCCACAGAACTGGAGCCAACATGGTGGTAGTTTGGTAGCACTTATTTATAAAGAAAATCATTCCAGGATTCAATAAATTGGCAAAAATCAATCTAACATTTCATTAAGCTCAGAAGCAACGGCAGCAGCAGAAAAAAACCTTTAAAGCCTCTTTTAAGCTTTTGGATGGTAATACACCCAAAAAATGAGATCTTTGGTAAATGTGGCAGGAGAAATTCAACATTCACCTGATGACTACTTCTGCTTCATTTCTTTACTGAGCAGATAATAACATAGTGGTTGTGTGTTTTTATGTTTACATGCTCAGAAACAGTATTTCCAAATCTTGTGAAAGAGTAACATCAACCACATAAAATAAGAATGACTATAACAACAATACTTGACTCAGAAGCTTGCTGTAAGGATTCAGTGAGTTAATTTAATAAAACATAATTGCATTGGTTCCATAGTTAATATTATAGAAGCTTTGGTTATTGTTTGTTATGTGTTGTATGATTGTTAAATGCAATTTTTCATGTCAAGTGGAGGTATTCCTTCAGATTCTTATTTGGCTATCCAAGGGGACATTATAACCCCACTATCCCTTAAAAAATTAAAAAATGGTATTTTATAACTGTGCTGGCATAAATATAAATACATTGATATAAATTATTAAAAATTTTTGACCTAAAATTCATTTTTCCCTATCCTTTTAAAAGTAAGTGAACTCATTCCATGAACCTTCAGAAAGTAATGTGGGCCATCTATTGTGCTTAATGTGAAGTTGATCTTTTGGTATCATAAGGTTAGTGAACTTGAAGTATATAGGGGAGAATAGATTTTAGCTGTTAAAGTTCCTGGATGATAACTAAGATTTTCATTTAACATAATAATCTGTTTCGTTAAATTTATGAGAATATTCACAGTGCATCTGTCACTATACAAATAATTTGATCAAAAGGAAAATACATCTTTAGTATATGTTCACTACTTAGTATTTTTTTTCTTGAGTAATACTCATGTTTATTGTATACTTTAAAGATAAACACTATGCTTCAGATAATTTCTAAATGAAAATGACCTATACCAGTATTATTAAATAGCAATACAAATGCTCTTAGTTTATTCTCTTTCTGCCAAGTCAGCATCAGAATGCAAATCCAGTACTCAAGGATATTATATGAATTTATGATTCCTTCTTGTGGAAACACCATTTAGTTCTTTTATGTGTTGGCTCTGAGGAGTTCATCATGAGTTTTAAGTTTTATCATCTGCCTCTTATTTTCTGGACAAAATACAATGGAATTACAAACCTATAAATGTCCTACCAACATGAATTAGTCCATTTAGTACATTCTAAGTTGATTCAATCTAGTGAAGTGAACCTTTCCCAAATTGTCTAAAAGAATTGTATTGCTTAGGACCTGGACTTGTTTCCCTCAATGGGATCAACTCTTTTTACTGTGTGAAAAAGAAACCGAAAATGTTTAGTTGCTCAGTCAAGTCCAGCTCTTTGTGACCCCATGTACTGTAGCTCACCATGCTTCTCTGTCCATGGAATTCTCCAGACAAGAATACTGGAGTGGGTTACCATTCCCTTCCTCAGGGGATCTTCCCAACCCAGGGATCAAATCCCCAGATCTCCTGCATTGCCAGCATAGTCCTTACCATCTGAGCCACTTTTTACCGTCGCTTTTTCTTAATGCCAACTTTGCTACAACAGAGAGCCAGTTCTGGATTTTCATTTGCAGAGGTTAGTATATATCATAAATAGTCCTAGTATGTGCCAAAATAAGTCTATTTCTACAATTAGGCAGGAGGGTCATTCTACTTCAACATTAATTTTCAAAAGGAAATCTTATTATTGGAACCTAAATGTTTCATCTCCTCTGTCAAAACCCCCTGGATTAGCAAGCTGCTTCCTCACAGGAAGGCATGGTCATACCAGGCCTGTAAAGAAAAATTGCCTATTGAAACTAGGAAGACATTTCTTAAAAGGCATCTAATGTAAAGACTTTTTTTTTTTTCCTTTTCTTCTTACTCTCTGGAATGCAGATGTGATATCTAGAGTTCAGCTAGCCACCTGATCATAAGGTAGAAGCCATGTATTGAACTTGATAGAGAACTTGATAAAAGAAGCCTGTGTCTCTGATAAAGAAATAGCCAAAACAGCTATGGAATACTGACTTTATTTATTTGAGAAATAAACAAATGTCTCTCTTGTTTAAGCCATTTCATTTTCTATTACTCATAGCTAAACTTAAGTGTGGTGTTTAAAATTGAGTGAATAATGATAACATAACAAGATAGTGAAAGCCTCACATATCCAGGAGAATATTCATATGCAAGTTTCTCTCCCTCACACACACAGAGAAGGATGAAAGTGTAAGAGTTATGACAGTCTCACTCTTTATCAAGCTCTTAACTCACATATTTTGACTAATTTATTTATGTTTGTGAAGGCATTTACCTGTTTCTTTTACTGATGGCACAAAGAATTATTAAGGAAACAAGATGAAAGAGAACCAAACAGTAATACAAGTAAGGCTGACGATGTATTTTGCATTAACACATGAATCTGTCCTCAACCTTTCACTTGGATCAAGAGCCAGTAGCCATATTGAACACAGCTTAAGAGTTACACTTCCTAATAGCAGTGCTCAATTATTATTAACGTGCATGAGCAGAATAAAAATGGATCTTAATCCTCTGTGTGGTTTCTCCAAGATTAGGCTTTGAGAGAAACATCCCCTACTCTGCTCTAACATATATTGTTTTGAATTCATTAAAGCAGAAATTAAAAGAAACGCTTAAATCAATGTCCTTTTCTGTACTGGCTCTCAACATTTATTTTTAGAGTTTATTAGCAGGAACCAGAAATGTATGGCTGGATGAGGAAGTACTCTCAATCATTTATCATCTGAATCACACTGAATATTCAATTTAACATCACGAACTCATCAATCACTAAATAGCTAGACTGAAAAGTATCAGCGGCCAGAAAATTTAGTCAGTGGGTTGCTACAGTTCATATTTCTGGTTGTTCTCAGTGTGAAAACTTATTTTTGTTTTCAACAACATTGTAGCACAGTGGCATGGCTGGAGTACTCTATTTCAATGAGTTTCCCTTTTAGGCTATTATTCTAATTTTACAGAAAAGTTATCCAGGGATAGGATAGTCCTTGTAGAAGCTTGTGACACCTTTGTATAGATCTTTTTATGATGCATTTGCTTGTCTAAATTAATATCTCAAATAACATAAATTAATATCTCAAATATTTTGTATTTAGAAATACAAAAATGTACTAGTCGCAGTTAAATATACAGTTAATATATAGTAACTAGAAGTGCTCTACATAGGGTAGCTATTAGCCACATGTGACTTTTAAAATTTTAAATAATTAAATATAGACAGTGAAGGACGGGGGAGCCTGGTGTGTTGCAGTCCATGGGGTCGCAAAGAGTCTAACACAACTTAGCGACTGAACAACAACAACTAAAATGCAACTGCTGGTCACGTTAGCCATAGCGCATGTGCTCAAAAGAATGGCTACTCTTTTAAACAAAAACGATATAGAATGTTTCCATCATCACAGAAAATTCTACTGGACAATACTCAACTAAAATTTTGTATATCAACACACTTGAAAAGAGTATTAATTGTAAAATATTTACTCAACAGAACAAACAGAAAATATCCCCCAAAACGTCCAAAACACTTCAGTTAGAGGCCTGGAGGCTTGAAATTCATGGGAAATGATAGCTATTCATAAAACAGCCATGAATAGAAATACTTTAAAAAACAGCCTCTGAAAAATAACACTGATGCAGGGAAGTTATTTAAAATTAATCTGATTTAAAAAGAGGCATCATGGAAATATAAATGTCAAGTAAGAGCTTTCACTAATAAAAAGAACAATGAAATCAGGTCTTCTTACCATATCAAAATTATACTTCTAAAAAATTAACAGCTTAAAAAATTCTTAGAAAATAATTACTAACTGGATGAAAGGTTTAGTGTTTGGGAATTCTAATTGCTCTTTCTTGACTCCTGGTAAGAATGTCTCTTTTCCAGGCCTAGCTCTGGGTTTTTCTACCTTAGCCAACAGATCCAAAGACTACTTCAAATGTGTGAGTCTTCATTTCTCTAACTACTGGAAAACTGCATCTCTCAGTAACTATGTATAGCACTGTATTGCACTTAAAGTATTCTTCCAAATTTATGTGATGAGCACTACTCAGATAATTAGGATGCTTATAAAGAATTCATTCTTAGACTACTTCATTATAGACTTCTTGAAACTTATTAAAAAAAAATAATATTCCCACATGATCACACTATAGACACATACTGAGTTCTGCTTTTGTAAAAGTGAAAGATAATATGGATCCAATTATTAGGACAAAGTGTTTCTCAGGAGAATTATCTGAAATCAGAAATTCATTTTTAAGAGATTAAATAGAGATAGAGATTTCCTTTCTCCATGGTCTTAGAAATTCACCTTAATGAGATCCAGCTTGTTGAATCTTTTTGAAAATTTCATGGGACAAAAGTCACAATTAGAACTAAAACCTTAAACACTTAAGTTGGAAGAACATGGCTTGTAAAACACAGCTTTTCAAAACTAGAAGAAAAGTCAACTTCAAATGCAACACACTTTTTAACACTGTACATGAATATAATCCTGACCTGCGAAGAGGAGACTAAATGACTATAGATAAATTCTCCAGCACTAGAAGAGTTATGCCAACTTTTTCAATGTGTGGAAAACAGAATTAAATCTTAAGTATTGCACATTAGAAAAAGTCCAATTGTTTTAGTTTATACTTGAGTATTCAGTGCTTACCTCAAAAATTTCCATAAACCCTCACTGTACAGGGTCCAGCTCACTTGTGAATCCTTTTTGAGGAAAAGTTTATAGCCACTCTATAGCACTGAGAGTGTTCCAACCCAAAAGTCAAGATTGTATAAAGGTGCTTGCCAGCAAGAATTTTGAAGTCAGGATGCCTGCACTTGAATCCTAACTTTCCTACATTTGAACTCTTGAGTTTGTGCCGTTTCATCTGCAAAATAGCAATAACAATTGCAAATTTCTATAGAATTATGGTAAGACAAAAACTAGACAATCTATGTAAAACCATTAGCACAGTAACTAGTACGCTGTAAATACTGAACACATGATGTCTAACATTCGTATTATTGCTAAAATGCCCTACTTAGACTTTTGCTTTTGTTATCCCCATCATCTATAACGATCTTTCCATTCTCCATCCTCATTTAAGAATTCATATTCATTCTTATACATTTTATTCAAAACTCACTATAAGTGACCTTCTCTGAGACTCCCAGCTAAATTAGGTGTCCCTCTCCAAGTCTCCTATAATTCCTTGGCATAACTTTAGAGTTATTCCCTTTATTCCCTTCACACTGTAATGTAAGCATGTGTGTGTGTGTGTGTGTGTGTATTGTGAGAGAAACAAACTACACTATAGCATATGTCTTCAAAGCAGAACCTATGCCTCATTCATCTTTGTACCCTTAACACTTAGTCAGAGCATGCCCAGAGCAGGCATCCAAATACTTGCTGAATAAAGGAATGAATAGAATCTTGATATTTTCTAATAGTTACTGAAACAGAACATTTTAATATTCTTGCAGCCAACGCTGAACTAAACTGATGTTTTATTGAGTTGACTTCCTTGGCATCAATATGAATTCTTAGTGCTACATATTGAAAATCATTATCTCCAAACTGAGATAATTTCCTTCTATAAATAATATACTGCATATTTTAATCAAAACCAACATAAAAATCAGCAAAAGAACATATTAGATCAAATTGAGTTAGATACAAGTTCTGACCTCTAAAAGTGATTAATACAGAAGAGAAAGTATAAGATAAATAAACATAGATGCCTTTCAAATATGTTTTGTATATATGTCTGCATGTGTACACATCTATGTACATAGATACAATATACAAAATAGAAATATAAAGAAGTTAAATGCACAACACAGGACACAGTGTTTACCTAACAAGTATATTTTCCTTGCAAATATTCTTTACCACATTTATGACTTTTATAAATTTTTCATCATAGGAATGGCATTTAATCAAGTCCTGATTAATTTTTAGTAAACTAGGAAACCATGCTAAGATCTCATTATAACCTAAATGTATGTTGCTCTAAATTTTAAGTCACATGAAAATGTCTTCATAAATATATACTTTATAATCATACCTTTTTGTTTTATAAGGCACTAACAATCTAGTGACTTTATAAATGAGAGAGAACGTAATAATTAATTCCAGGAAGGAAAAAAGAGATGAAGATCATTGAAAATATTGTTTGTCCATTTATCGAGTGTCAGCTGACATCATTTTTTGACTTAATATATGTTCATTAGTGGTAAAGAGACACACTATCAATAAGTCAGATGAGAGTCTACAACTAACTTCTTACAGACAACATAAAGTCTGTTTCTAAAGTAGTGACACAGTTAATCCTCTTTGCTGCACTGAATGTACATTTTAGCCAGGAATGTATTATTTCAAAGATGCTTGGATGATAACTTCAAACAGAAGATGTCAGAAAACATCTTAGAAGCTTTTTCCTTAGGCTAAAAGATACACAAGATTCCACAACCTACCCATCTTTTCAGTAAACTATTTTAGAATGGCTGTGGTCTAAGGATTGTTTCATCCTAAGTGACTCCAATAAGGAACACTGCAAATGACAAACACCACATGCCTGGAACACTCTAACGGTCTTCATAAATACACTTCTCCAACAGGAAATGCGGTTTTGTCATTGCTGGTCCTGACACAATTTAAACCAAGCCTTTCTACAGCACCTCCACCTCTAGGAAAGCAGTTTACCTCCTACTACTAGTTATTTGAAAAATATCAATAATTTCCAGACCTATGTGTTTAGTGTACATGTTCTGGAGGCAGAATTAATATCAATTTTTTCTAAGTCACATTTTGTATACCTCTGAAATAAAAGTAAGGCCTATGTTGTAGAATCACATGTAATGAGAAACAATGTATGTAAAACAGAACTGATTGTAGCGCCTGACCTGGGGTAATGACTCATTAAATGAGAGCTTCTGTCATGATGATAATGATGATGATCTCCATTTTTTATCCCTTGGAATGAATCTGATCAAATAAGGAAAGCTGCATGTGTCTGACCCTTTTCTTTCTATCTCAGTTGACTTAATAGGTTCATTATTGATGATCCTCCAGGAAGTAAAGGGAAAAATCACCAGAAACCTGAATGAGCCTTAGCTGCTGGTCAAACAGAACCAGAATAGCCCGTGGGTGCTGGAACAATTCAATTAGGATTTTTAATATACTCTCTGCTTCTCTTCTCCTGGCCCTACCGGATTCTAAGTATCCATCTGCACTAGATGAATGCCTTCAGGTACAATGATATGGATAAACACTTCCAGGGATGAGGACTCCTTTATAGCTTTTCCAGAAGAACACTGTCTATTGTGTGTTCTGTTTCATTTTTATAATATAATTAAACAGACACATGGAGAAGTTTGAGCCATGTAGCTAGGTAACACTCAAACAATGCATTTTTATTAGCTCACAGAATGAAATTTAGCAAGGATTCTAAAAATCTGGTAGAATTTATGCTCAAGTAGTAAATAGTATAAGGAAAGAGAAGAAAGAAAGGTTTTATAGCATTTCAAGTAAAAATAAAAGAACTGTTACTTTACCACAAGATCGATACAAGTCATTGCATTAAGGCCCTCTTCAGAGATACACAGTATCAGTGTCACTGCAGGTCATGAACTCAATGTACTTTCTTCCAGTCAGATCAGCTTTAGAGGGTTTGAGATCAAGGCAATGAAAGGGTCCAGAAATCACATAACATGACAAAGTTTGAATGACTTAAGCAAGTTCATCCCAGCAGAGAAAAGCCTATGGAAGTACTGATATCACTCTTCAGTGATATCAAGCACAGTCCCTGAAAGAATGTGAAAAAGAAACATATCCTGGGGACTTCCCTGATGGTGCAGTGGATAAGAATCTGACTGCCAATGCAGGAGGCGCAGGTTCGTAACTCTGGTCCAGAAAGATTCCAAGTGCTGCAGAGCAACTAAGCATCTATGCCATAACTACTGAGCCCGCCCCTAGAGTCTGTGTCCACAAGAGAAGCCACTGACTGCAGTGAGTGCCTCGTGCACAACTAGAGGGGAGCCCCCACTCTCTGCAACGAGAGAAAACCACATGCAGCAAGGAAGACCAAGGGCAGCCACAAATATATAAATTATTAGGGGAAAAAAGGAAAACATACTCTGTTCAATCTCTAAAACCTAACTTGACTAAATGGATGATAAAGAAAGAAGTCCCATGTCAGCTCAGTTTTTAAAACTTGATAAAATATGAGCTGTGCTGCAAAGAATCAGGCTGTCTTAAACTTCCAAATATACAGAATATTCCAAAAAGTTCATAGAAGTCCATATAAATAGAATATATTATAAAGAGGGGCTTTCAGTTGGTAGAAGTTAGAGCCAGATGACCTATAATAAGTTTTTAGATTCAAGATTCTATAAGAACATAAATAAGTACTGTTTGAAACCTCTCACTTAACTTGAACAAAGGGAGTAAAAGCACTAAGAAAATCTAAAAGTAATATTTAAATGAATTGCTTTATCATAGAAATGGGTCTTTCAAAATATAACTAGAACATTTAAAGACATTTAATATACTTCAGCGTACTTATCTCTTAAGCAACATACTTAAGAGAGAGCAAATATTATAACATTCTCAATGGTGATACTGAATTATTTATCAATTTGTGTTTTGCATTGTGATACTGAATTAAGTGGCTTCCCAGTTGGCACTAGCAGTAAAGAACCTGCCTGCCAATGCAGGAGACCGAACAGACTCAGGTTCGATCCCTGGGTTGGGAAGATCTCCTGGAGGAGGGCACAACAATCCACTCTAGTATTCTTGACTGGAGAATCCCACAGAAAGAGGAGCCTGGCAGGCTGCGGTCCATAGGGCTGCAGAGTCTGACATGACTGAAGCAACTTAGCAAGCACACACTGAATTATTTATCAATTTATGTTTTGCATCATTTAAAACTAAAAGGGACATAGGCAATCCTATGTCCATTTGGATTTAAGATCGCAAATACCAATTATGTTTTACCAACAAAAACATTAAGAAGAAAACAACAGCTATAGAAACCAACTCAAAAGTTACGTTAATATATCCTAGCCATTATTTCCTATTGACTAGGACAGGCCTCAAAGGATGAAAGGAGACCATGATAGAATAACTGTGTTCAAATATCCTTGCAATTTCATATGCTCCACAGTTTCTAACTTGACTATAAGAATTGAGGGTTGACTCTTGTTCTTTCCAACCCAGGCAAACAATCGCTCATTTCAGAGCATCAAAAAGTTCTTCATACATTTTATACCATGCGAATACAAATGTATCTTTAAACTGCATCCAGGCTCTGTAGAGTCAGCCAGTGAGAAGAGCCAGGATTTAAAATCCCAGCTCTGCACAGAAATTAGTCTCTCATACTTATCTTTTCTTCATAGTGCCAAGTATATTCTCTGGCACCTAGGGATACTTAATAAATTGAGTGAACTGACATCTATATTCTGTGCTTACTTGCTATGCTTTGTATATGACTACAGATTTGTTTTTCTAGGCACCATACTTGTTTCTGTTACACAAAAATCTTCCAGCATATTCAACTGTATGCAATATCTGATATACATCAATTTCATAGATTATTAATAAATACCAATGCTAAGGTGATGGTGAGAGATAGTTACAGAGAATAACGTTACAGAGAGATAAAGTTGTATGTCATGTATCACAGATTACTTGGGATGCTCAAGTGTTACGACCATAAAACAAGATTCAGATGCCATCTAATTCAATCTCTATTCCATTCTCCTGCTAGAATTGCTTCTCCAATTTTGCAAATATGAATAGAATTTTATGCATTCATAAAGACATTTTTTTATTCATTCCCATTTATTCCAAGGATATTTATTTATCACCTATGAGGGTCAAAACACATGAGAAAAGTAAAAATACAAATATTAGAACAAATAAAACTTATACGTGAAGGGACTGTTATTTGTGTTACAATAATTACTTTCAAATTCATTCACAGCAGAATTTATTAAGCTTTAAAATGTGACAAGTGATTCCAGATTTTTGTTCAGTCAACATTCAACAGATATTTGAGTGCCAAAGGAATCTATGCACTGTGCCCAGAATATACTCTGCATTTTTCTGCCACTGAGGCTGCTTATGCCAGGTAAGAAATGCTCCTCTATTCCCCACTATGGCTGATGTCACTAATTGGCCATGGCATCCATTACTGGTGATTCTGCATGTGCCTGAAAATTCTTCTCATCAGTCACACAGGAAACATCTATACACTAATCAAGTTAGCATACAAGAAAAAAAAATATGTATATATATATATATACACACTTCTATAGCTGTTAGTATATGGGATGTTGAGTAATATGCTAGCTAGACAATATACTATATCTAATGGTTTTCCATTAGGTTGGAAATATTCTCTAAATGGCCAGTTCTTATGCTGTCTATAAAAACCAAGGCCATAATATCTCCTGATAGCATAAATCTGGAAATTGTTGTCTGAAGCTCAAAAGACTGGCCCAGGATAGATAAGTATAGCTAGGAGTCAACAGCATAGAGATGAGAAAATACAACAGAAATGTAAAGGATTACTTTAGAAGGTTAAGGAAAGTGAATATGGATTTGGAAAATAGTTTTACAAAGGAATAAATCATAATATTAACAAGTGTCAAAACTCTAGACATTTATTTCAAGTGTAATTTTTTAATGTATGTTGAACTTTTGCATCTGTGGGATTTTTATTTCTGTATACAGATATCTGTGTGTCAGAGAATACGTAGCTGAGAGAGAAGAAGCTAGAAAATATTGTGAGTGATACAAGTACTTAAAGTGGGTTGGAAACTTAACTCTACAGTAAAAAGGAATAAAAATCTTTATTCAGCATCTGCAATTCGCAAAGCAATGTTCCAGGCATTGTTATAAAAGCTGCAGGGGAGATTTCAACTAAAGTCTGAGGCTCTTTGAAGACAGAACTTTTGCCAGCAGGCATATTGAAGCACCTTAAACACAACAAGGCTACAAGTAGAGCATTATAGATCCCTGGGTATTTTCTTAATTGGTTCCTAGGGACACCACAAATAAACAGAAATACAATGTGAGGTTAGAAACAAATTATTAAGAATAAATTGCATGTGTAGCTCTTCAATTAAACAGATTCTTCTAAATCAACTAAAACAAGGGTGAAAATATTGTAGACCCGATTAAAATATATTCTGGGTTAAAAGTTTAGAATCCATTTTTTTAAATATTTCAGATTTCAATAGCAGGTCAGAACTTTGAAGGATGATGTGTGTGATATTTGGTTGATATTTATGTCTGGCTCAAATCTTTCATAGAAGCCTAAGATTCTTTTACTGGGATACCTGATTAGGAACATGAATTTCTGTTGAATATTTTCTGATATTCTCCTAGAACTTCATATCAAAATTCAGACTTGTTTCTCAAATATGTTCTATTGTTTTTGGTTCCAGTTTCCTATTTTAACTAAAAGAATTTGCTTAATTTTTTTTAGATACTAGTTCTAGCCATTTGAATTAAACATGTTTTTAAAGGAGAGGACTTATTTTGGTTTCCTCTCTCACATTTTATTAAATAATTACTTATTTTCATTTATCATTCATGTCAATAAATCTAGACTTTCCCTTGCCCCATTACAGGAGTCAAATTATCTCCTTACACACTCACTCATTCATTCATTCATTCATATTCTCCCTCCTTCTCCTTCTCTTTCTCTCTCTTTCCACAAATATTTTGTATAGGAAAAATGTCATTATGGAGGGCTTATAAGACTGTCTTTCCTATTTACCTGACTTGTAATAAACCTGCACCATCTAACTAATCTCACTTCCAACTAAGATTTTGAAATGTCATGCCAGTCTCTTAATCTTGACTCTAAGGGACTTTCAAGTTTCTATGAGATTATAATTATCAAGACTTTTATCACTGAATCATAAGGTTTGAACAAAAGTTTCCTCTTTTAACCAAAGTTAATAACCAGAAATCCTGTAGCCACAGTCAGACAGTACCCTCCAAGACAGAAAGAAAATTTCAGTTCTTAGTCATAGGATTTTTCAATTAATCTTTCACAAGTATGTTCTCTTTGCATCCACACCTCATGGGAAAAGGTTTATTACATACTTTCCTGTATTTACCAGAAAAGAACATAAAGTTATTTTGGACAGGCCAGCAGCCATGAAAAGTTAATTAAAAAGCTCAACATCAAATCAGTCATTCTCTGAATTTTTACATAAAGCTTTCCTTATGCTCAATTATAATCTAAGAATGCACTAGTAATTTGTTTTCTATCTTTAGGTCCTCCACAGTTGAAATCCCTAACATGTGATTAAAAATTATCCTCTTTGGAAAGTAAATCCTCTGAACCAATTTTCTGCTTATATAGAAGAAAAAGGAAAGAATAAAAAGGAGAAAAAAGTACCTAAAGAAAATTCTGGTCTCATGAGATTTAGAATGACTTTATACTGGGTGCTATCTTGGCTTCTCATAAGCTCTTCCCTTCTTCAGAGACCCAGATCTAAGACTCCACGTTCCTTATGTTCATTACCATCAACGGGTTGGTTAACTTGTGTCCCCACTGAGGAAAGATCAGGCCAGCCACTCCTGAGAGTTTAGGAAATCATTAACTTTAAAAGCTCACAATCCCAAACTCCCGAAAAGATGCAGTTGTGTCTTCATTCTGGCTGCTCTGAAGAACGCTAGGACTAAAGGCCGTCATCCACAACGCCTTGACCTTTGGCAAAAAATCCATTCATCACCCACATTGAAGGTTACTGAATTTCTATGTATTATATATATGTATAATTATATACATATGTATAATATGTAAATATATATAATATGTAAAATTGTATATATATGTATAATATATATATATATAATTTCTTTGTAGTCCAACTCTCACATCCATACATGACTACTGGAAAAATCAAAGCTTTGACTAGATGGACCTTTGTTGGCAAAGTAATGTCTCTGCTTTTTAATATGCTATCTAGGTTGATCATAACTTTTCTTCCAAGGAGCAAGTGTCTTTTAATTTCATGGCTGCAGTCACCATCTGCAGTGATTTTGGAGTCCAAAAAAAATAAAGTCTGTCACTGTTTCCATTGATTCCCCATCTATTTGCTATGAAGTGATGGGACCGGATGCCATGATCTTAGTTTTCTAAATGTTGAGTTTTACTAGCTTAGTTAATGTTGAAAACTATTGTTTTTGCTTCTTTATCTGGATCACTATTTTTTGGTTTTGTTTTGATTTTTTCACCTCCAACTCTAGTTTTTATTGTCCTTTTACAAGTTACTCTTAATGCAAATTCCATAACCCAATACCCAACCAGAAGGAATGACAAAGGACAAAAGATGAAAATAAGAGTTCACATGAGACTATAAAGAAAGCTGAGTGCCAAAGAATTGATGGTTTTGAACTGTGGTGTTGGAGAAGACTCTTGAGAGTCCCTTGGACTGCAAGGAGATCCAACCAGTCCATCCTAAAGAAGATCAGTCCCGGGTGTTCATTGGAAGGACTGATGTTGAAGCTGAAACTCCAATACGTTGGCCACCTGATGCGAAGAGCTGACTCATTTGAAACGATCCTGATGCTGGGAAAGATTGAGGGCAGGAGGAGAAGGGATGACAGAGGATGAGATGGTTGGATGGCATCATCAACTCAATGGACATGAGTCTAGGTAAACTCCGGGAGGTGGTGATGGACTGGGAGGCCTGGCGTGCTGCGGTTCATGGGGTCACAAACAGTTGGACATGACTAAGCTGAACTGAATATGATGAACTTTGCATACTTACAAATATGTCCCCTACTTGTCAGCAAGGAAATGCAATAAAGTTCTTCAGGCCAATGAAAAGCTAGTTTTCTCTTAAGAAAGAAAGAGTCTGCATACAATGCATAAAGGATGTGAAGTACTTGATGCTTGACAAGCCAGTACAATGAACAAACAAGGAGCAAAGTGTCATTTTTCAGTGTTCCCTCATTTACAGAGAAATTACAAAACTATTTAAAGATTAAATCCACTTGCATATTTGAAATACACTTGAATTTACCCATGGATTCATTGTTTTAAACAGTGTGTTTTACCCCCTTTCGAAATATCAGCTCAAGGTCAATAATATTGGTGGATGAGACTATTAGAAGTATCCTCAATATACATTCTTCCAGATCACTCATTGTTAATATTTCATGAGAGAAGTGAAAATGCAGTTGTCACAGTTCCCACCCCCAGACATTACTTGCTTTAGGTGACTGCTAAGGAGCTACATTTTTCTAAGCGTCCCGCGCATGCATGTGCGCTAAGTCGCTTCAGTCATGTCCAACTCCTTGCGACCCTAGGGACTGTAGCCCACGAGCCTCCTCTTGTCTATGGGGATTCTCTAGACAAGAAGACTGGAGCCGCGTGCCATTTCCTTCTTCAGGGGATCCTCCTGAAAGTGTCCCAGGTGGTCCTAATTCTTATGGTCTTCCATCACTCAGAATTTTCTAAACTTTACAAATGAATCTTGTAATTATCTAGAAGTAATATACTTAATAGTTTATATTTCCTCTGAAAATACTTTCATATTCTTAAGATACTATTATATACTTTTCTTATAAAGATGTGTATAATAAATGGTCAGTTCAAACATAGTTCTAAATACTTTGTTAAGTTATTGGTGCAGATACTGTTCATTATGTTGCTTATAAAGATCACATGATAAATTTTTCTTGGGCTCTACTCTTCTAAAACAACTGATCATGAAGTTAGATACTTTCCTTTCTTGGCTAAATAGAGCTGTGAAATATGATACACTTTCCCTCCTTTCTTT
Source organism: Muntiacus reevesi (assembly GCF_963930625.1). Lineage (NCBI taxonomy): Eukaryota > Metazoa > Chordata > Mammalia > Artiodactyla > Cervidae > Muntiacus > Muntiacus reevesi. The sequence continues at coordinate 80,203,371 of NC_089254.1, read as the reverse complement.
GGCTGTCAGGGAGTCCGAGCTGAATTTATGCTTGGTAAAGCTTTATTTAACAGAACTTTTTGTTCTCCATCATTTCTCCCTCATCTTTAATACTTGGCACTTGTTTATTTAATCTTTTTGGTTCATTTGAGAGCAAACTGTTTCAAATCCTCTTTAAAAATTGGCAGAATAAAAAATAATAAAGGCATGATCAATTAAGTACATAATTTCAAAACAAGTTTACCAGAGACACAGTATTTTTATAATCTGGTAAATCGAATGTATTAATTATTGAGTTTTCAATGACAAAAAGTTTTATATGGTGAATTCAGCTTATGGATGAATATGGTGAAATTCCAGCTTATAAATAGGAAATGTCTCCTATTAATTGAGAATGTGCCTTCAATTAATAACTCCTCATCTTCAGTAGTCATTTCTTGCCTAATTGTTTATTGGGTAACCAACTAGAGACTTATTCTTTAATTTCATTAAGAGTTTTTTTTTTCCCTTTGCTTTTCTTCCGGCCTGTCCTTCTCTCTCTCTTTAAAGCTATATATACTCAATACACACAAATTAATGAATTTGGAGGATAAATATACACCAATGAAACCATTACTATCATCAAAGCCAGAGACATACCATACCTTCCCCAAATTTCCTCCTGCTCCTTTACTATTTCTTCTTTTGCAAAATATATATATTTAATATTAAATTTAATATCATATATTTAATAATAATAGAATACTAATTCCTCATATAGTATCTATATAGAAGGTAATGTTTTAAGAACTTTACATATCTACATTGAATTTTTATAAAAGTCCTATCAAGTAGGTATTACTAGCCTATTTTTGTAGATGGGGAATCTCAGGTAGAGTTTAAGTTAACTTGATCAACATCACTGAGCTTGTGTTTAAATCCATGTTGGCTTGAATCTATTATCCTATATACGAAAGACCATTTTTGAGTTAATTATCAAATGATTATTTTAAGAGAAGGGATTTAATTTTAAATAACATTTGTAAAGTTTTTATATAGAAACATATGAAAATAAAAGATCCCAAATATTATTAGAAAGCCCTTTTCTAAGAGAAATTCTATAGGCTAATGAAAAAATGTGTTTTTAATACAAAATGGTACACCATGAAATATAAAATGGCTCTTTTTATATCCCACATGTCGACTTCTTAAAAGTTTTATTATCAATAGTTCATTTTTTTTCAATAGTTCATTTTATGTCCTTCCAGAAAAATAAAAGGAGAAGGTATGTGTACATCAACATATACAAATGTGTATAATACATACATAACTGTATATTTTGTATTGACGTATGTTTGTGTTTCTTAAATGTATATAAGCATTTTGCATTCACACATATTTTTAGTAATATTTAAAACAATGGATATAGATCCTGAAACTGGGCACTGAATAATGTGGGAAATAACAAGGAGACAATTAAAAAAAGAATAGTCTATAAAGTGATTTCTTAATTTATGCAAAGTTTGGCTTAAAATAGTTCAATATACAGTGCCAAAATTTGCTACCTGACTTAAAAAATCACCTCCTTTTAACTGTTTTGAAATAAAATAATCTTACTTTTCATTTAGGTGATTTTGAAGGTATTTGAACTCTTTACACAAAAATAATAAAATTCTTTGAGTAATCAATAGGCACTTTACTCTAGGACTATGTCAATCCTTAATAAAATACCCTGTTTTCATAAAGAAAAGTTTATAGTAATTTTTTAAATTACATTCTTTTTATTAGCATATTTACAGTGATGTCTTCTGGTATTTGATATCAAATTCATGTAATTTTTAAAACCTAAAACACAAATGTTATATTTAAAAAAAAAATTCAACATGTATACACTGTAAATTCTTTAAGCTTTTCAAAACAACTGTCTTTCATTTAAAACATGAAAGAAGTTGCAAAGTTGTCTATGAAGGGTTGGAAATAATATTCACTTAATTTCCATAATTAAGAATTTCCTGAAATGGAAGTAATTTCCTCTTGACATTTATTCTTATATCCTATTTCACAATGATGTATCCCCTTCTGAATGTCTGAGAAGCCTTGAAATTAGCATATTTTTTCTAACTACAGCAAAGTTCTGATAAATTGGACAATGTGAAGAGAGGATTTGACTACTTTCTTAGCAGTACATATTTGTAAAAAGTTATATGTAACATTTTATAAAATACTATGAAACATCAGAAGAATCAATTGAATATCAACTTCAGTCCTTATTTTTAATTTCACAAGGATGAGTAAACCAAATCCTAGTCAGATATTTTCAGGTTTGATGTTTTTAATATTATTGACTTGGATATGGTTGGTCTTGAGTTCAAACACATAGAAATTAATATTTTACATTATGAAAATATGAATGTAGTGTTTATTAGAGTAAATCTTATGCTGAAAAAATAAGAATTCAAACACAAGTCATGGAGCTGAATAAAATGCAAGCTATGATTGCTACAACTATAATCATTGCTCATCTTAAAAAGATCAAGGTAAAAGCAGTTATCAATTGAAAAAAAATTCTTACTGTCTTCATTTTAGCCAATATCTTCCTTTCCTCACTGGGTCACACTACCTCATAGAAATCATCTTTTTGGAAATTTTACTTATTTACATTGTTTGTTTACTCTTTGCTAGTGGAAGTAGCAATCAAGGCAGCAACTTTGGAAAATTTGGCTTTATCCCTCAAAGTTGTACATTCATATCTATAACCTACCAATTTTACTCCAAGTTATATACACAGGAGAGATAACTGTACATGTCAACAATTTGCAAATGAGCACTCTTAGGAAAAACTCAAGAATCAAACTGAATGTCATCAACAGAGTGGTTGAATAAATTGTAGTATATTCACACAATGGAATAAAATATTATATAGCAGTCAAAAGTGAATTATAATGCATGGCAACAACATGGATGAACCTAAGTAACACAATATTGCATTAAAGAACCAAAAAGAATGCACACAGCAAGATATTCTTTTATAAAGTCAATAAAATCTTCACTAAAAATATAGCTTTCAGAATAATTTCAAATGATGACTACCTATAGTACAGAAGGACAATGGGACAAAATGGAGAGAAGAGGTGATTATGATTACATTTAGGTAAATATCAATGAAATAGCTTTTGTTTGGTGGTATGTTCACCTGTGCATATTACACTATTAAAAGTTATTAAGTAAAATGATAAGGAGGACCATGATGAATGAGTGACAGAAGTGTGTCATGCAAAAGGGTAATAATTAGTTAAATTCTGTGCACCTAAAGTAGAATAAAAGCATTGCATCTTGGTCTAGCTCGTTAAGCTATTTGTATCAAACATTTAACTTTCTTCATTATATCCTATTGAAATGTAAGATCCTTGGTTATAATTTATCAATTTAGCATCATCTTGAAGATTTTCTGTAAAGTGTTACAAGTATCTGCTTATTAACTAAATTTCTGGAATATGAATTGTCAAAAATTTGATGCAATTAAAGGAGTTGCTGTCCCCTTAATAATTCTAGGGAAAAAACCAGAATTTTTTATTATGATTTTCAGAATTGAAGTGTACTATTTAAATAAGCTTGAGAACATCACCTCAAAATATATAATGTTGAACTAAAAAACATTTTAAAGTATTATTTAATTTGAATCTTAATATGTATTTTAATTTAATGAATAAAACATACCTTAATATTTTTGGAGCAAAATGTAAACAAATCTGATATTTCAAATTTTGAATTTCTGCTCTTTAGACCAAAACAAGTCAAACAAATTATTTAACACTGATTTCATAGCCTGCTTTCAAATCTGTTGATGTTAAAAACAACAAAATCAACTCTTTAGATAACTGTCTAAATTCAAAGTTGAAACTTCAATAATGAATTCTTTCTAGTTTCAATAAGATTTAACAGATTAGCAAATTGTTAATTTAGCAAATAAACGAGAAGAATAAAATGAAACTTATTACATGAATTTGTTTATCTGTGTTACCAGTTCGTAGTCCCTCCATTCATATATAGACACAAACATACATTTCATATGTATTATTACATAAACAATTTATAATCTAATGGAGGACTATGAAATATACATATAACATATACATACATATATATAATATGAAGTCATTGAAAGTAATTTAAGTTTTATTTATATTACAATGAAATGCCATAAACATCTAAGGTCTTTGTAAGTCTTCATACACACTACCTGATTTTGTTTGCAATATTTGGTTTAAAGAGAAAGAAATACGAAGGAAAGAAGACTTCCAGTGTATTGCACTCTAAAGAGCACTAGACCTCAAAAGTTCCCCCAGAAATCTAGCTTATGTTCTTCCACTAATTAGTTCAATTTTTCCTGTTTTCTTCAAGGAAATTAGGAATTATCTACAAGATGATTTCTAAAGAGCCCTGTACCTCGAAATTCCATGATTTTAATACCTTTTTACTAAAGCAAAAATCAGACATTAGGGAGAATCCATAAGCACATTCTTTTCTGACCAACAAAATGTCTAATGTGAATGACTAGGTCCATCTAATTTAAGAATACAAATACATATGCCTATTTTTCATTTCCAAAACACTACATTTGGTAAGAACTGGAAACATTTTCATAAGTCCCAAAGTGTTATCCAAAATAATATGCATAAGGATTTTTCTCCAAAATGCATTAATATTGATATAGGTTTAAAAAGCTTAATTTCTGCAGCACAGTGAAAGGAAACCAGTTCTCCATTTAAAACATACAAAAGATAGTAAAAATGAGAGTGTGATTGTCAATTTCACCTTCCCCACAGTCAAAGGAAAGTATATGCCAGGACTTTTTCCTTTGTGACACCCCTACAAGTCCTGGTTTGTTCCACCAGGAATCAAACCTCTTGGATAGAACTTCTGGGTAGGATGCAGAACTATTTGGAGGGCAGATGTTTTAATGAAAAGAACATGTCCAAGTGAGATAACACACTGAATTCCCTTAGATACAGGAAGTATTTTCACAAGTTGCTTATTGGGGAGATAGACAAATAGATGGATAGATAGATACCTTTATGCCATTAATCCAATTCTTATTCTTCCAAACTCAAGTTCTCTCCAATTATCCATTCATGATTATGTTTTACTCTCTAACACAGTGTTTCTTAACAAAGCAATGCCTCTGTTAGTTCTCATTATACATTTGCTACAAGCTGGTCCCAATTTAACTTGAGTTAAAAATACATATCCTCTGGCAATTTTCACAGATTTCAAGACACGTAAACCACTTTTGCTTTCAAACTCACAAAAATAAAAAAAAACACCTGAAGATGATATATGTATTTCAAGTTGGTACCTATACAAGAATGGAAAAAAAAAGAAAAATCTTTAAATAGAATCCAAAGTGTAGGTGATATTCTTAAACACTAACATTAGCATTGACAACTCTAAGTCTGCAAATCTATATTCAAAATAAAGAATTATCCTCAGTCATTTCCCAGATTGTTCCATTTCTATTGAGAACCAGTTTTGTCTTTTCAGCTAAAATGTGGAATTTCAGTTTTTTCATTTGAACTAGATTTATTTTTGTCAGCTAGGAAGAATTTAATCATGCACTCATAAAATACTCCATTTTTCTGGAAAATCTCATGAATAATTGGATATAAATTTTAAGTTAAGGTAAGTATAATGAATCTAGCAAAGAATGAGAATTTATACATGGGAAAGAAATTAATGTTAAAATGAGTATTTTAAGATTTTAAATGTTTCAGGGCTTGGGCTCATTTTATTACAGAAACCATATCCCATTCCTACCCTGCTCACAACTCTCTTATGTCTCCTCATGCGTAGGTGCTAAGTCATTTCAGCTGTGTCCAACTCATCGCAACTCTATGGACTATAGCCCACCAGGATCCTCTGTCCATGGGGATTCTCCAGACAAGAGTACTGGAGTGGGTTGCCATGTCCTTCTCTAGGGGAATCTTTCTAACTGAGGGATAGAACTTGCATCTCTTGTCTCCTGAATGGGCAGGTGGGTTCTTTACCTCTAGCGCCACCTGGGAAGCCCAGTGTCTCCTGATTATATCTCAAATGAAACCCAAAAAGTCTTTACTATGGTCCACGATGTCCAATGTCATATCATCGAAACTACATTTCAGATAGTATCTGCTACTAAGACCCTCCCTCACTGTGCTTCAATTACAGCCTTAGGGGGAACACACCAAGATTCCTCCTGCCTTGCAGTCTTGGCACTTCTTTTTTTTTTTTTTTCCATTTATTTTTATTAGTTGGAGGCTAATTACATTACAATATTGTAGCAGTTTTTGCCATACATTGACATGAATCAGCCATGGATTTACATGTGTTCCCCATCCTGAACCCCGCTCCCACCTCCCTCCCCATCCCATCCCTCTGGGTCATCTCAGTGCACCAGCCCCGAGCACTTGTCTCATGCATCTTGGTACTTCTTTTCTCTCTTCTAAACTCTTCATCTAGATATTCAGAGGACCCTCTTCATCCCTTCAAAGAGTCATCATCACCCTTGGAAAGGCTTTTACTCTACCTTATCCACAATAGCACACTTTCTACCCTTATTTTCTTTATAGCACCCACCACTGCCTGGAACTATATTATATATTTGTATTCACTTTCTGCTTCTCCTACTAGAATACACAGATTCTAAGGTCTGAAAGTTGGCTATTATGCTTACTGCTGTGGTCACAGACAGGCAGCAAGTGATCAACAGAAGTCTATTAAATGTAATTCAACCCTATGAGTCACATTTTTATCTCCTGAGAATATAAATAACTGGTAAGACTTTGGGTTTCCAAAAGCACTGTTCCTGGTGTTCTAAAAAGTGAAGAAAGTAAGAAAGATGGAAGAATGAGGCCCACGTAAGAACAAAAGGGACAAGACCTTTTACTTTTAGAACAAAACTTTCCCATTCTATTTGACATTATTTCAACTGTCATCCTACTCTTTTCTGATATGTTTTTCTCATTACTAACTTCTGATAACTCACTCTCTACTCTCCCCACACTTTTTATGATTCGGATCTTCTTTACATAACAGATTTGTCAAACTTTTCAGCACAAAACTGACTGTACCGTGCCAGAATAAGTAACTACACGTATATTTACATTCTGTAAACCCACCTCGTAATCACATAGAATGAGAACTTCTTCCTGAATAGAGAATATATTTATCTCATATGTCATTTACAGACAATAGCTCTCTGTTTTTAAACAATTCCATGTTACGAGTGAACCTAAATAAAGGAAAAAAGTTCAATTTGTGTTTACTGGCTAAGACAGAGAATACCTTTCTAGTGACTAAATATCTGTCATCCAGGTATCTTTTTGACCCATGTGTCCCTTGAGTTACTCATCTTTAGAAAGAGATTGAGCCTGAAAGAGAAGACAGTACATCTCTGCACAGATTCACTTACATTATAACATATCTCCATATGCTTCCCAGACCACCTGCAATTTACCCAGCTTTCACCAGAAAGCAAACTGATTAAGGAAATAGCCATTTAAGGCCTTTAACTCTAACTTTGCAGAGAAGAATGACTTCCAGCCTCCTTAGTTAAAAGAGAAAAATAAAAAGGATGGATTGTAGGACATCCAAAGACAAAGTGTTCAAATAACAAATTTCAAGGTGTGTTTTTTTTTTTTTTTTAACACAGAACAAAGCATAAGATCAGATTAGTGGACTCTTGCTAATGCTGCAAAGGTGCAAGTTATGGCTAAGGAGCTCTCCATGGTGTCAACACATCCTCTTACAGCATGATCATCAGCACGGTGCACAGGTAACAAGTCTCCAAAAGGTACAGACCCAAATCTCAAAAGCCTTTCAACGTAGTTAGGTGGGCAAGACGTAAAACCATAAATTATATCCAAAAAAAAAAAAATAGCTCTTACTACTGTCAAGTGTAATTTCAACTACAGATGAGGTAAGTGTGAGAGGCTGAGAAGGCTTCAAGGAGATCAGTGTAAAAGCTGGCTCTCAAAGGAGAAAACTAAAGGACAAAGAATTCCAATGGAATCTATTAACACAAGGAGAAAGGCAGATGTACACAGATGTGTAAAGATGGCATCTCACCCTGAGTTTCTCTTTAATACCAGACCATATCCCACACCATCAAATGTAGCTGCTGAAGTTAGTGGGAAAATAATGCCTATTTATATATATATACACACATACATACTCAGAAAACAATATAAGACATATGGAGAGAAGGGGGAAAAAAGAGCAGAATTATTCTTACAGCTCAGAAGGACAATACCTCCTTTTCAGGGAAGGTCTTTTCACCATTCCCCTTCTTTCAGTGAAACAGAAGTTAAATTGTACAGTGTGTAACAATCCATAGGCCAACTCTCTTTTAGATAACTCAGAGAAAATAACTGATTCACTTTCTTATCCATCAGGCCAAGTACAATTTCACCATTAAGTAGGTTTCCCCCAAATGGTCTAACAGGTCACCAGATAAGAATACATGCTTGTGTTGTGTCAACTAGGCACCTCATGATGAATTCCAGTATGGTATGAATGAATGCAGAGTTAGCAGTGATACTGAGGAGATGCGGAAAACGTGAGTCATAGAGAGTAGCACTAGGAGAGAAATGCATTAAAATAATGCAGTAAAGAACAAATTTATTCCTTTCTTATCTCTGAGCATCAGCAGTAACCCCCAGATAATTATTATTGCACATTCCTAGATAATGTTTTAAGGTCTTAAGAGAATAAAAAGAGTTAAAAATGAAATTTCAGAAAGTACCACTAATACTTGTAATTATGAGCAGGCAAAAAAAAATCTTGTATGTGTGAAATGATGGATTTTAAATAGATAACATCTAAGTTTCCTTCCACCAATAATTCAGAAATTAGGGAATAAGAAATTTGAACTTCATTAATTCATTTTCAAAGATGAGTAAAATTGGGAGGAAAGTTTACACAAATACAAAGTGCATGACATCAAAATTAAATGAAGTGACTACACAAATAAAATATATATAAGATCAAGTCTATCTGTACTTTAAAAAGAAATCCTGAAAAGAAAAAAGAATATCATATCAGACCTACTGAAAATTAGAAAATTATCCCTTTTCTAGGAAGCTGCACCCAAAATATATATATCATCTCTTCCTGACATACCTGTGTCTAACAATCAAGAAAATGCTCATAGAAAATAATGCAGAAAGATGGGGAAATACACACTTATTAAAAATATATCTCATGTCAAATATTATCTCTAATTCAAATGGTGACTAGAACAAAATGTACACACTTAAGAGTTGGTTGCCCATAATGCTAAAAGAGGAATATATATTACATTTTCTACATTTCTTTATAAATTCATTTTCAATTCTCAAGTAGCATGATCTATAAAGAACTTTGTAAAACTGTGTTGTAGTATGCCAAAGTAAAAATGGATGTTACTCACAGCACGGCTCTTCACCAAAAGATATAAATTTTGGCACCCTCCCCTGCACTTTGTAAAGACATATTTGATTAACACATTAGGAGCTCGCCTGGTGGCTCAGATGGAAAAGAATCTGCCTGCAAGCAGGAGACCTGGGTTCAAGCCCTGGATTGGGAAAATCCCCTGGAGAAGGAAATGGCTACCCACTCCAGTATTCTTGCCTGCAGAATCCCATGGACAAAGGAGCCGGGCATGCTGCAGTCCACGGGGTTGCAAATAGTCAGACATGACTGAGTAACCTTCACTTAGCAATATTCATGCATGTGGTTTTTCAGGTGGTGCAGTGGTAAAGAATCTACCTACCAAAGCAGGAGATGTTCCATCCCTGGTTCCCGCTGAAAAATAACAATGGTATGTTACTGTCCAGAGGTCATTAAGACAAGAGAGGAGTTCCAGGTTCTTACTTGCCCAAAGCAGCTTAGGGTAGTAACTAAAGATTACATTACAGAAAAAGAGGGAGGGAGGAGAGTAAAGAGGTCATGAAGGCCCCATGGAGGTCACCAAGTATGCTCAGAAAGAGAATGGAATTCCTCCATGGAATGGAGGAAGAGACATACAGGGCCATTCGACTTAAACATTGTTTTAAAAAAAAAACAAAAAAAAACTTTCTGACATTCTTTTATTCACTTTGAAAACTGTGTTTTTGATATTTCCAACTTTAATTAATAGCAAGTGGGTAGGCTTAAAATTATATTTTAAAGTTTCCATTTTACTGGCAAATTAATTAACTACTTATATAATGAGTATGGGTAAAATATAGAAAAATCAGATATTTGTTATTTCAGGGAGTACAAAAATGATTAGCTGAATACACAATAGTAAACCCCACTCATTTCTTCAGACCAAAAAACCACCTAAATAGTGCCTAAAATGACCTGAGAGGGTAACAGATAATTCTGCCAGTCCCGAAGTACAAAATTCTTGTAGATAATGTTTGTATGAACTGAACATTCGAAAACCACTGTCTAAGATTCCACTTTCACTTCTATTACCATTAATTGATGAACATTAGCTCCATTAAAAATAATAGCCACGTAATAGAGCTCATTCACTGTAATGGGAAATTTCTGGTCATCTATCAGGCAGAGATTGATTTTACCTTCAACTACTGCATATTTTCCAAAAAGTTTGAATCTTACACTTCATTACACAAGACTACAGCATAAAAATTAAATTCGAGTAATGGCTTTGTTGAATATTTTCTACTCTTAAGTAAAGTTGTTGAGTCACAATGCAACCAAAGTTAAGACACCAAAAAGGCAGGGTTTTTTTAATCTATTTTTTCAGGAAAGTATAATACATTATAAATATATTTTGATGAGAAACAGAAGACTTTTTTTGAGGAAACTGCTATATTATAAACCATATGCTTTGTTAAATGTTCATATATGTTCTCCAATAAATGGATTGTATCTGAATGCATCAACATTTCTACATCTTAAAAATTAGACTGCTATATTTCAACTATAGTGGAACTTAAGTCTAAAAAGTGACTCCCTTTTTGCTTCCAAGTTCTGAGAAAGTGTGTTTATTTAACTTTTCTTATGTAGTAACATAAAGAACCTGTAAACTGAAACAATCACATAGATTTTACTCAGGTGTTATGATTTAGTTTCTCAAATCATTCAAAAAAGTAGAGGTTTCTGAGCACTTTATTTATATAACAAAAATTGTCATTAATGGTTAACATTTCTTCATCATTTCCTGAAAACAAAAATAAATTTCAAAATAAAATAAAAATTTGAAAGTCATTTCAGGAAAGAAACTTTAAAATAACACTAACTTCTCATATCTGAACTAGAACTTTACAGCCAGATGAAATTAGCACCTCATCAACATTCATTATAATAATGCCTATATTCAATCAGGTAGAGGGCATATAATATTAAAATGACTTACTGATACTTCATGAAAAACACTTCCAGAGACACCTAATTTTTTAAAATATATTTCCTTTTAATACTTCTTCTTTCATTTCCTCTTAACATAGAGTCTTCTTTTTATTCATGTGTACTTCTCATCTGAAGTTCTTCTAGTAATTTACACTATCCAATTGCCCTTAATAAAGACTTCAAATGACATAAACACAACAAATCTCTTGGTTAGAACTAAGCACCTACAGTGCTAAGGTATTCTGCATCTTCTTCAAAATGTGTTCCAAAATTACCAACATGATAAAAGGAAAATACAAACAACCGGATATAGAATTTTCACTGATTCATTTTTACAAATCCACCAGTAGGTCTTCAAAAATATGTGAGACTAAATCAAAACCATAAGTCACTATATTTTACTTTACCACAATTTCTTAACTTAGCCAAAAATTCTTCACATCTAAAATATTCCATTAGTTAGCCATAGAACAACATGAGAAATTCTGTTCAATACACTATGTCTAATAAAATCAAGTTGACTTTAACCACACTGTCATTTAAAGAAGGCAATTAAATTAGGATGAAACACAAAATTTAAAAAGCAGCCTTGGGAATAACTTTTTTTCTTACAGCCATTACCAAATCCTTATTGAACTGATTAATTATGCAAGAAAAGCAGCATAGAGCTGAAGAAAGAATGGCACTAACATCACTACCTGGCTTATCTAAGAACTCATAAAAGTTAAAGGATCTTATTTTATTTTACCGTAGTCTCTAACATATAAATGCTGCTACTTTTCTGCAGTTTAATTAACATGAGTAATAATGTAATATCTTTCTTCAATCATCTAAAAATCTTAATTCTAGCTTAAATTTTATTTTAAAGAACAATATTAATTCAGAATATGTCCCTTTGGTTGCAAAGCACCATTAATGCCAAATAAAATAATGAAGAAAATAATTCAAGAAGGAAATCAAGACGCCAAATTCCCTAATACAACCAGCCCTTGGTGACCATCAATCTCATCAGCTACTGCTTTGCCCTCTATGTGGACATGGGCCCATTGCCTGATGGGATCTGCAGTTTCTTAAAAAATGTGTGGGTAAGTCATTTGCTTCTTTATTTGAAACTATGAACTTAAAATCTTAAATATGCTGCAAATATCATTCCACTGCATTTTGTTGAGTTGATCAGTTTCAGTTCTGATATTCTAAAGCACTGCATAACTTATCAGCCATGATGAAAATGCATATAGATGAATATGTGCATATGTATCACAAAATCCTTTGATAATATCTATAATCTGTTTTAAAATGTTGTAAAATGAAAATTATATTTCTTAGTGGGAAAGTGTATGCCAGAGTATTCATATGAAAATAATACTTCAAATATACATGGAAACTTTTCATTTCAATACACTGAAGCACTTTTTTTTTTTTTTAATGACTGAAGCACTTTCTAGGCATTTCAATACATAGTTTGTATTTTCATACCTTTACTTGGACACGAATTTTGTGTTTTTCACTGTCATTGTATTTTTATGTGTTCATACTTATAATATTAATGATCTTTATGCTCAGGAATTCTAAACTTTATGTATTTATCACTTTCAGGCATTAATATTCAACACTGACCAGCAACTCCCTCAATACTTCAATCACAGTACCATATTCATTTCATAGATCAAAAAGAGTTCTTCAAAACCATTTAAAGAATATTTTCCTAAAACCATTTAAGAAAGAGAAATATTATTTGCTCTGAATAAGTATATAAACTTAATATCTGCACAACAATCACATATTTAACCTCCATCCCATTTCCCTTGATGGCACCTACCCTAGCGTTGTCATGGTGACGATGGTGTACCAGAAAGCAGCAGGGATGCTGGTGAACTTGCTGGCCGAAGACCCCTTCTCGGCGTAGAACATAACTGTGGCGAAGATGATGATAGCCATGGTGAGCGAGAAGAGCAAGAAGCCCAGCTCGGAGGCACAGCTCTTCAGCGTGTATCCCAGGATGCGCAGGCCTTGCGAGTGGCGGGAAAACTTAAAGATCCGGAAGACCCGGAAGACGCGCAGTGTGACAAAGGCTCCACTGACATCCTCATTGTCTGTCATCACCAGCCCAATGTAATACGGTAGGATGGCCACCACGTCGATGATGCTCATGACGCTGCGCACAAAGCGGTAGCGGCTCGGAGCTGCCGCCAGGCGAAGCAAGTACTCCACTGTGAAGATCATGACACAGGCCGTATCCAGGCAAAAGAAGGCCACGGCGTACCGCTCCCCACAGGGCAGCTCTTTAACGTGACCCGGGCTGGACCCACACGGCACGGTTTCCACCACGTTGGCGATGACCGAGACGGCAATGAAGAAGCCGGTAACATAGTAGAACACCAGGGCCATGGTGCTGGTGTGGGGGTTCTCAAAGGCCCGCCAGACCCGCTGCCGAGCGGTCATGGTGGGCAGCGCACTCTCTCCGGCGTTGTCCGTGTCAGCATCGTCCTGGAGACGCTCGGCGTTCTCTCGCCGGCGGTCCTTGTACTCCTCGTAACAGCAGTCGCCAATAATCTCTGGGATGAGGCCAAAGAAGGCCAATTCTTCATCATAAGCGGAGATGCACTCATGGCGAGGGTAGTGGAGCTTCCCAGTGCGGTAGAAATTCAGGATGTGGCGAAAGATGTCTGGGTCACGGTCAAAGAAATACTGCTGAGTCTCCGGATGGTAGAAGAAGTCCCTCTCTGAACTGCCCAGCAGAGTATCTGGGTAACGTTCCAGGGTGTCCTGCCACGTCTGGAAACGAGTGCCACTCACGTTCAGCACAATGAGAGCATCTTGAGTCCTTTTCCTCTCCTGCCTCGGGGGAGCTGGCATGGGCCCCGAGGCCACAGGCATCCACCCGATGGCCGCTGCCCTTGCAAAGGGCAGCCAGGCTGCCACCCCCGCCGCCATGGCTCCTTCAAGCAGAGGCCGGAAGGGCAATCAAGTCTCTACTGTGGGTCCCTCAGTGTAGCCACAATCACCCACTTCCGCCGTCAAAGGAAACACTACCGAGACACGTGGTCCACTACTGGCCTTATTCAACCGAGGTCTCCTGATGAAGTCACAGTTCGCAGAAGGGCAAGTTCCCTCAAAGACAGGTAATATTTTTGGAGTAGCAGGAGGGGGAAAATACAATGTCCTAACAATCACCCCCAACAGAACCTAACCAAACCTCTTGCCAGCAGCTGGACCGGGCCAGCCCTGGCACAAATAAGTACACAGGTGACTTTAGATGCTGCCGTTGATTTCAAACAGGTGTCTCTGATTTCTTCCCCGACACAGTCTGGATAACGTGGGGTCAGTATGTGTTGTGTAGGATAGAGACAAGGACAGTCACTGAGTGGTATTCCGTTGAAGAATCAGGGAACCCCCCCTTGCAGCTCTTTCAAACCTTCCCTTTTCCAAGTGGCCCTTCCCGCCAAAGGAGACTCAAGAAGGCGACCTGTTGTAGTAGCCTCCAAGATGCGGTCACAGCCGCTGCCCCACGTCTCCTGGGGAGTCCGGTCGCCGCCTCGACTCCTCGGGCCGTGTATTTGCAGAGACGGAGGTGCTGGGCGGTGGGCCGGGCTGGGGGGGCGTTAGTATAGATCCTCCTTCCCCGCGTCTACGAGCACCCCCCGGGTTGTGCCGAAAGCGCTCGCCCAGTCGCCCCTTCACTCTCTTTTCAAGTTCAGCTCAGGTACAGTGTGACAGTTACAGCGCCCGGGAGCTGGCAGGCGCCGCCGCTGCCGCGGCAGCAGCGTCTGCTTCCGCGCGGAACGCGCCTCGCCCGCGGTACATACCTGGCAAAGTGCGCGCCGGGGCTGAGTTGCATAGAGACTTTCTCCTCGTCGTGCACCCGGAAAGGGCTCCCGAGAAAGCAGCTCGCGAGCAGCCTAAGCCGACGCGCCGATGGGAGCATAAATAAAGCTCAAGCGAGCTCTTCTTCCCCTTCCCCCATCCCTCCGTGCCTCCCTCCTGCTTTTCACCTTCCAAAAGCCAGGCGCAGGCGAGCCGAGCAGCAGCAACAAGTTCAAAAGGTGCGGGGGAGGCAAGAACGCAGGGGACTGGGTGCTGCCAACTTACTGCGCCGCGGCGGTGGCCGGGGCCGGAGCGGCGCGGCGCGGGCCGGCGGGGCGGCGGGGCTGCGGGGCGGCCGGGCGGGCGGCGGCGGCGCGGCGGGGCCGGGGCCGGCGCGGGCAAACGCCGGAGCGCGGAGGCAAGGGGCGCTCGGCAGCGCGGGGGCGCGGGAGGGCGGCTGGCTGCTTCCCCGCCAGTGGGTGGTCCGGCATCTCCCCCGGGCTCCCCGCGCCGCTCTGCTCGTGCGATCAATAAATAAGGAGAAAATACATAAATAACCGCGCGCCCGCCCCGCCACGCAGGTTAGGAAAGGCGTCTCCTGCCTTCCCCTCGGCTTGACCTTTCTCCGCCCCCGCCCCCTCGGGCTCCTCTCGCTCCACCCCAGCCACCCACCGGCCCCGGCGCCAAAATGTCACCGAGGGAGAGCGTCCAGGTGGATCTGCTGGGGAGGAGAGCGGAGCCTCGTTGAACAAAGGGAAGCTTCACGCGCTCGGCTGCGGTGGTTTGGTGGAGGAGAGGAGCAAGGGGACCGACGCCTTGCTTCTGCCTGCCTGGGTCCTGGTTCAAGGCGAGCGAGCGTGGGAAAAAAAAAAGAGAGAGAGAGAGAGAGAAGCTGGGAAGGAGAGTGAGCAGAGCGGAACGCGCCGGAATTGGCTGTCTTCTGAGGGCTACTGGGTAGCAAGACCTGCAAAGCCCCGCGGCGGAATTTTTAAGTGCTTTTCCCCTCTTTATTTGTTCACTCCAGACGTTAACGTTGCAGGAGTTAATATGTCATCTGTCCAACTTACTGAAAAGTCAGACAGTCACCTCGGTCCAGGTCTCGCTACAACTCCTTTTCCCGTCCTTTGCAAATGACAGGAAGGATTTAGAACCCTTTTCTAAATGTCAGCGTCAAAGGACGTGCGTCTCCGTGAGTCTGCGTCCCCTTCATTCTCTCTGCGCCTCTCTGCGCACACATCTGAAATGGTTAAAGCAGTTAAAGCTGTCCCTGTGAGGGGTAGGTGATGTGAGAGACTAGGAAATTGTCGCGGCCAAGCGTTGTGTTTTTCGTGTACCCCGCCCCCCAGTCATTTAGGCATCTTCCTTAAAACCAAACGTATAACATTTAGAACCACTAGGTGGCGTGAATAGAGAGAAGTTAAACCCACACCTCAGGTTTGGACGCTTTAGAAAGGTGAAGAATCAAAATGAACTGACCCAACAGCATCAGATCTCGTTAATATCCTCAAATCCACCCACCACCCACCTTTTTAGTATTTCTAGGAGGTATACTACTCACGTCTGCGCCTGCATTTTGATGGATATGGGATGGAATGTGGAGGCATTCCGTTGAAATGCCTTTCAAAATTAAAGCTAGATTACTGAGTAATAACAATAATAAAAGTGTTTGGAAACAATGAAGCTTCATACATGTTGATTAAAGAGAGACGCCCAATCTCTGCCTGAAAATTACCTTTTCAATATTTGGTTTGACTGTTCTTGATTTGTGATATAAGTAAATTGGACTGTGATGTATAGTCTTAAATTGAATCAACTTTCAAGCCCTGGAGATCTTAGGCATGATGTGTCAATTCTTGAAATTTTGAAATAGAATACCTCAAAGAAAAGTTGTGAACTAAGCAACAGAGTATATAGAAAATCTCCAGAGAAGACGAAAAACAACTCTTACAGTGCACAGGGTTTTCTGTAGAGATGCAAAGATTGTTTTGTTTTGTTTTCTTGTTTACGGCTGTAGAGGCTTAGGGTATCCCTAGTTAGTAGTTAATGAAGTCGGAACTAACATAGCATGTAAACTTGCGAATACAGAACTAAAGACCTCTGCTGTTATTCTGCTTGCCTTAGTTGAGCTGAAAGATGATTGTTAAGGATTTTATATAGCCTGCACACCTAAAAACAACAATCATCTGACCTGTTAACTGGAAAATAATCAAAAGAAGGGGCTGTTGTTGTTAGGACTACTTAGTGATTAGTACAAAAATTAACCCCTTTCCAAGACAGACATGCCAAGTGCATCCAGAGAATGGGTAATCATGAATAACCAATTGATGCCAAACTAGCATGCCATCCTGTAGAGATGAGGCAAGTGACCTAAATAGAACCTTTAAAATTTCCCTGTAGGAAACTGAACTTACACATCTAAATGTATATGTTTAACCCAACGAAACCCCTAAATGAGCCATTATATGGAGTCTGCAATTTTCTCCTGCAATGCAGGAGACCTGGGTTCAATCCCTGGGTTGGGAAGATTCCCAGAAGGAGGGCATGGCAACCCGCTCCAGTTTTCTTGCCTGGAGAATCCCATGGACAGATGAGCCTGGTGGGCTACAGTCATGGGGTTGTGAAGAGAAGTATACAATTGAGCAACTAAACACAACTGCAATTTTTAAGGTTTTATGGTCTACTCTCACTCAGTGTCTACAAGCTTCTTAAGATAGTGGAGAGTTATGGGCTTAGAAGTCAAACACATCTAGATTCAAGTTCTAGCCTGAGAAGTAACTCATTGTCTTTGTTTCATTTGGCAAATGACTTAACTTCTCTGCTTAGAAAATATAGATAACAAAACAACTTCTGAGGGCTATCATGAGGATTAAGCAGAATAATACTTCTGAACATCGATGGAGAACTTGGCACATATAGTGGGTAACTCAGTTCCTTTTTATTTTATTGCAAAATGGATATGCAGTTCATTTTATTCAGCTATCTTTTGAGATCCCCACAGATACTTTTATATATTTACTCTTGCATCTGAGTTCAAAAGTTCCCCTGTTGTGATATACAGGTTACTGATACTTTAATATTCATTCATGTGTTGAAATGCTATGTGAAGAGTATACATAAAAAATTCCAGCAAAAGACTGTATATTTTTCTCTTCTCCAGAAATTCCTGTTTTTCCTTTTTGTATTACATTTTACATACTGTGCTTGGCTGACAGAAAATAAACTCAGCGAAATCAAAATTGAATTCATCACTTTTCTTCTTGAGTCAGCTACTCCTGTTTTCTCTCCTTGGGTGAGTAAAGTCCAAGAAAGAAACCTGACAGGCATCATAGTTCATGTCGTTTTTCAGCACTTCCCTCCTAAAATCACACACGCTCATCCAATGACCCTTGTGTATTCCACCCTCATTACCATTCTATCCCTATATTTCACCTTGACTGATTTTGTAAAACTATTTTGAGATAATCATAGATTTTTAAGCAGCTGTAGGAAATGATAGGTTTCCCTTATATCTATTACATAGCTTCTCCCCAAACTGACCCCTTGCATATTATAGTACAATTTCACAACCAGGAAGTTGACATTGATAGGATTCATGGACTGTATTAGATTTCATCAGCTTTACATACACTCATTTTTATGTGTTTATACTTAGTTCTGTCTAATTTTACCACAGGTGTAAGTTTATGTGACCACCATCACAATAAACATATGGAAGATTTTCACTACAAGGATCTGCAAAACCACAGCCATAACCATCTCCTTCACCCCCCATTCGTATCTCTTGTCAATCACTAATCTATCATCCTCTGTTGTTGTTTAGTCGCTCAGTCGTGCCCCACTCTGCAACCCCATGGACTGCAGCATGCCAGGCTTCACTGTCCTTCACCATCTCCCAGAATTTGCTCAAACTCATGGCCATTGAGTCTGTGAGACCATCCAACCATCTCACCCTCTGTCGTCCCCTTCTCCTCCTGCCTTCAACCTTTCCCAGAATCAAGGCTCTTTTCCAGTGAGTCAGCACTTCACATCAGGTGGCCAAAGTATTGGAGCTTCAGCTTCAGCAACAGTCCTTCCAATGAATATTCAGGGTTGATTACATTTAGGATTGACTGGTTTGATCTTGCAATCCAAGTGACTCTCAAGAGTCTTCTCCAGCACCACAGTTCAAAAATATCAATTCTTCGGTACTCAGCTTTCTTTATGGTCCAACTCTCACATTCATTCATGACTACTCGAAAAAGTGTATCTTTGACTAGATGGCATTTGTCAGCAATGTAACGTCTCTGCTTTATAATGTGCTATCTGGGTTTATCTTAGCTTTTCTTCCAAGGAGCATGTGTCTTTTAATTTTATGGCTGCAGTCACCATCTGCAGTGATTTTGGAGCCCAAGAAAATAAAGTCTTTCACTCATTCCATTGTATCCCCATCTATTTGCCATGAAGTGATGGGACCAGATGCCATGATCTTAGTTTTTAGAATGTTGAGTTTTAAACCAGCTTTTTTTTTTTTTTTTTTTTTTTTTTTTTTTAGTACTATAAATTTTATTTTTTGAATCAGTATGAATTATACAAAACCAAGCATCTAAACAATTTCTTAAAATGGTGATTATGATTAAAGTAATTTAAATAAACCCAAATGAAATGGTCAATTCATTTCACTCTGATAAAATTACTAGTATAAGGAATTCTTTTTTTCCTTTTTTAAGAAAAAAAGTATACTGAATCAAAAGTTTGAGTGAAGCATTTTGATTCTACACAGCTTTCAAGGTAAGACCTCAAGGGGAAATCCAGCAATTAAACCAGCTTTTTCACTCTCGTCTTTCACCTATATCAAGAGGGTCTGTAGTTCGTCTTCACTTTCTGCCATAAGGGTGGTGTCATCTGCATATCTGAGGTTATTGACATTTCTCCCAATAATATTGTGCGTCATTAAGCCTGGCATTTCACATGATGTACTCTGCATGTAAGTTAAAGAAGCAGGGTGACATTATACAGCCTTAACGTACTCCTTTTCAAATTTGGAACTAGTCCGTTGTTCCATGTCCAGTTCTATAAGTTGCTTCTTGACCTGCATGCAGATTTTGCAGGAGGCAGGTAAGGTGGTCTGGTATTCCCATCTCTTTAAGAATTTTCCACAGTTTGTTTTGAGCCACACAGTTGAAGGCTTTAGCGTAATCAATGAAGCAGAAGTAGATGTTTTTCTGGAATTCTCTTGTTTTTTCTATGATCCAACGGATGTTGGCAATATGATCTCTTTTCTAAATTCAGCTGGTAGATCTGGAAGTTCAAAGTTTACATACTGTTGAAGCCTAGCTTGGAGAATTTTGAGCATTACTTTACTAGCATGTGAGATGAGTGCAATTGTGCAGTAGTTTGAGCATTCTTTGGCATTGCCTTTCTTTGGAATTAGAATGAAAACATCTTTTCTAGTCCTGTGGCCACAGCTGAGTTTTCCAAATTTGCTGGCATATTGAGTGCAGCACTTTCACAACATCATCTTTCAGGGTTTGAAATAGCTCAACTGGAATTCCATCACCTCCACTAGCTTTGTTCATAGTGATGCTTCCTAACGCCAACTTGACTTCACACTCCAAGATGTCTGGCTCTAGGTGAGTGATCATGCCATCATGGTTATCTGGGCCATTAAGATCTTTTCTGAATAGTTCTCTGTATTCTTGCCACCTCTTCTAAATATCTTTTGCTTCTGTTAAGTCCATACAGTTTTATCCTCTATGAAGGAAATCATGCAATATGTAAACTTATGAGATTGTCTTTTTTGACCCAGTCCAGTTATGTTGAGATCCGTCCAGGTTGCTTCATGTATCAATAGCTCATTCCTTTTTATTGCTGACTAGTGTCACACTTTGATTAAACATTCACCTACTGGAGGACATTTGGGTCAATGACATGCGTGCTGAGTTGTTTCAGTCACATCTGAGTCTTTGCCACCCCATGAACTATAGCCAACCAGGCTCCTCTGTCCATAGGATTCTCCAGGCATGAATACTGGAGTGGGTTGCCGTGCTGTTCTCCAGGGGATCTTCCAGACCCAGGGATCAAACCCGTGTCTCTTAAGTCTCCTGCATTGGCAGGCAGGTTCTTTACCATTAGCACCATCTAGGTTTTGGTTCTTATGAATAAAGCTGTTATGAACATTGATGTACAAGTCATTGTGTGAACATAAGTTTTCATTTCGCTGGGAAACCAAGAGTGCGATTGCTGGGTTCTGTGATAGGCATGTGTTTAGTTTTCTGAGAAGCTTCCATAATCGTTTCCAGAGTGACTGTGTCATTTTATACACCACCAGTAAGGTTTCTTAGCATCCTCACTGTTATTTGGCATCATCACTAGTTTTTCTTTTAGCTATTCTGACATTGTGTAATGATATCTGACTGTGGTTTTAATTTGCATTTCCCTAATGGGTAATTTTGTTGAACATATTTTTATGTGCATATTTTCCATCTGTATATTCTTCAGTAAGATGTATGTTCCTTTTTTTGGTCCATTTTTTAATTGGATTGCTTGTTTGTCTTGGTGTCTTTTTTTTTTCTATTGACTTAGGAGAGCTCTTTATCTATTCTAATAATTGTTCTTTGTCAGATATGTTGTCAGCAAATATTTTCTCCTAGTCCATAGCTTGTCTTCTCATCCTCCTCAAAGATGTTTTCCAAAGCAAAATTTTTTTTAATTCTATTGAAGTCCAATTTATCAAATTTTCCTTTTTATAAAGCAAGCAAAATCTGATTATGGAAAATTGTGAATATACATAAAAACAGAGTGAACAGTATAAATGATTTTTTCTATTTTTATGGGTTTTTAAATTATTATTATTGTTAAACCTGACACCTGGTTTCTAAAGATGTTCTCATATATTTCTAAGTGTTTTATAGTCTTACACTTTAAATATAAGTCCACCTATTTTTGAGTCAATTTTTTGTGTAAAGGCAAGATTCTTTTTTTTTTTTTTGCCTATGAGTAGTTGATTGCTTCAACATTTCTTTTTTAATTTCTTAACCTTTTATTTTGTCTCAGGGTATAGCAGATTAACAATGTTGTGACAGTTTCAGGTGAACAACAAAGTGACCCAACCACACATGTACATGTGTTCATTCTCCCCCAAACTCCCCTCCCTTCCAGGCTGCCACATAATATTGAGCAGAGGTCCATATTCAACACCATTTCCTGAAAACGTATCCTTCCTGCATCAAATTGCTCTTGCTATTTTGTCAGAAATCAGTTGGGTTTATTTTTGTGGTTCATTTTCAGGTTCTCTATTTTGTTCCACTGGAAGTGTGTTATCCCCTCACTAACACCGCCCTTTCCTGATTACCATAGCTGTATCATAACCCTTAATGTCAAGTAAGGTTATTCCTTCCACTTAATTCTACCTTTGCAAAATTGATTTAGTTATTCCAGGTCCTTGTCTTTCTATGTAAATTTCAGAATTAACTTGTCTAAGTTTACAGAACACTTTTCTGGGATTTTAATAGGTGTTGCATTATAACTATAAATCAATTTAATAGAATGGACATGTTTACCATGTTGAGTCTTTCAATCTTTGAATACATTATGGCTCTCTGTTTATTTAGGTCTCTTATTTTCAGTTTCTTTCATCAGCATTTTCAGATCCTGTAGATGTTTTATTATGTTTATAACTAAATATTTAGTTTTCTTTGGAGCAATTGTAAATAGCATTGTATATTTTTTAAATTTCAGTTTCTATATGTTCATTGTTAGTATATAGAAATGCAATTGGTTAGTGTGAATTGATCTATAGCTGCAATTTTGTTTCACTTCCTTATTAGTTCATGGGTTTTCTATGTGGACAATCATGTTACCTGAAGATGGGGTCAATATTATTTCTTCCTTTGCAGTCTGCGTGTCTTCTATTTAGTGTCTTTTTTAATGCACTTATAATCATATCACTACCCCTTTCAATAGTCTTCCATCTTTTTCAGTAATCAGATCTTAGCAGAGAATATAACCCTTCAAGGTCTCAACTTCTTCTACTGCTAAGCCTCATCTCATGCTATCTTAATATTAGCTTAGTCACGGTCTTGCTCAGCTGTTTTTAGTTTTCACACTCGGGTGTATTTTATCTTGATTTTGCGTCTTGACTCATGAATCTCTTTCCCATGTCTCAAGTACTCACCTTGAGAGTCACATCCTCCAGCAACTGTTTCCTAATCTCTTCAAAATGAGGTCCACCTCAAGTGCTCGTCAAAGGCAGTAATAGCTTAGCTAAGGTCTGCATCTTTCCTTTTTGTCCTTAGCCATTAGACTGTAACTTCTTTAAGGGAAGGCAGTGGTCTTTTATCTCTGTATCCTCTGTATCTTCCATTGAACTTGGCATACAGTAGAAATACACTGAATGTTCATTGAGTGAATGAATGAGTAGTAGAGAGTTAATATATACTTTTTTCCATTATATATTATTATGAAGTGAAGTGAAAGTCGCTCAGTTGTGTCCGATGGAATTCTCCAGGTCAGAATACTGGAGTGGGTAGCCTTTCCATTCTCCAGGGGATCTTCCCAACCCAGGGATCGAACTCAGGTCTCCTGCATTGCAGGCGGATTCTTTACCAGCTAAGCCACAAGGGAAGCCCAAGAATACTGGAGTGGGTAGCCTATCCCTTCTCCAGTGGATCTTCCCCACCCAGGAATCAAACAGGGGTCTCCTGCATTGCAGGCAGATTCTTTACCAACTGAGCTATCAGGGAAGCCCATAGATTATTAAAACTCTCTAAAAGTGTTAGAGAATCAAGCTGACCTAATACCAAGATGTACAATGGAAAACAAATTAACAATGAGACAAATGTGTATGGCTATTTAAAAAAAAAATGCTTTCTCAATGTACATACTGTATTTGACTCTTAAAAGTGCTTGTTATTCTTATATTTATTTTAGCCAGAAAGAAAACTCAAGATTTTCAAAGATTATATTCTACATCTGAATCACAGTTTTCCTTTCCAGGTCTTCTAAGCCTAAATCACATATTCCTTTAAGCCTATAAACACAACAATATCTGCAATAATTAATTCTCTTTGCCGGTTTGTTGTTTTCATACTGACGATGAATTTGCACAGACAGATACATACTACCTTACTCATCCCCCATGGCACATCTCTGGGAGGTCTCTGGCCAGGGCAGGAAATCTGTCTGTGACCATGGAAAAGGGGAGCATTGCATCTGTTCATCCCATATTTTAACCAGTTATGCTAACCTTCCACAGATGTTCCACAAATTTTAATATCTAGATTAGTATATCTAACTACATTCTTATAACCTCTGCTCTGACAACCCGTTGTAAGAGTTTGTATGTTTTAATGTTTTGTTTCCAGGTAGTTCAATGGTAAAGAATCTGTCTGCAATGCAGGAGACCCGGGTTCGATCCCTGCATCAGGAAGATCCTCTGGAGAAGGTAATGGCAACCCACTCCAGTATTTTTGCCTGGAGAATTCCATGGACAGAGGAGCCTGGTGGGCCACAGTCCATAGGGTCACAAAGAGTCGGACGTGACTGAAATGACTGAGCATGCAGTGTTTTTGTTGACATAAAATTGACATACATATTGTATTAGTTTTAGATGTACACCATGATTGATATATATAATATGCTGTATGTATATATTGTAAAATTATCTCCACAATAAAATTTAAAATTTAGTTTGTGTCCATCACCACATGTTGTTAGTGTTTTTTGTTTTTTTTTTTTTTCTTGTTCTGGTAACTCTCAAATATACAATATTTGTGTTGTTGCAACTTTTAAATATATGTTACAGTATTATAACTGTGGTCATCATGCTGTACATTACATCCCAGGACTTATTTATCTTATAACTGGAAGTCTGTACCTTCTGACCACCTTTACCCATTTCCAAATAACCCTGTATTAGATTATTTTAATATAGTATCCTCCTGTTAGAAAGAAAAAAGTCCTGAATTAAGAAAGAAATTAAATAAACAGGAAAAATAAGCAAAACCTTTAGCCCATAATTGAAATTTTGTGAGTTAGATCTTAAAGTCTAGCAACGTCAAATTTCACATATCAATTATTTTTCTTAAAGCAACACATTTGTTTTAGTGTTAAATATTAAGAAAAAAAATCAATGTTTTACCTGCAAACATTTGATCAGAAATTACAAACATTTCACAAAAATTATGATTTCATATAAAATACATAGTTGATTTGTATTAATTTTCTGGGATCCATATTATTTTGTGTTTAGCACAGGTACTTTTCCAGTGATGATTTTGTTCGAATTCTTGATTCAGTGGAAGATATACAAAAGCACTGTCTCTCTTTAACTCTCTCTCTCTCTGGCCTTTATTCCTCAGAGAAATAAAACCTGACACACTGCTAAGATACAGGGGACATGAGAAAGTCACAGCACAGGTGAAGCTAGTTAAATGTCTAAAACATGCTTGAGATTTCAAATACCTCACAGTGTCCCCAGAATATGGTCATCAAGGAAAGGGCAATGACCCTGTGCCTGTTTTTGGAACACTATTAAAAAGATAAGTTGGCAACCTGAGCTTAACTTCTATTCCCCTTAGTACCATCAAAGTCCTTTTCAAAGTCCTTTTCAAAGGATTGTCCCCTTTTTAGGTTTTAGACTTTGAACATCTCCCATTAAAAATAACCCATGTCAGAAGCTTTATTCCTCATATACGGAAAATCTTAAATATATTTTATCTGATAAAAATGGACTAGACTTTCCAAGTTCCTGCAGTGCTGCCCTGAGACTCCGTCACATTCCATGTGATTGGAACTCCAAAAAGGTAGCAAATTTTGAACATAGATATACAAAATCTAACCCTCATATTACAGCTTCAATTCTGCCTCATGGGATGCCCATCATTAAGAAGGAACACAGTGTTGTTTTAATATACCGAATATACTTTTGTTGTTAAAATATTCATGATCTCATGCATGGTGATGCACACGTTGTTCCTAAGATTGAAGAAACAGAGAACAATTAGAGGGGGAAAATCAGTTTTAACATGGTGTTATTACAGGTCACTTAAGATATGCAAGACACCAACTTGGACATTAGCATGACCCAAGCTGTTCAAGATCAGCCTGCCTTCAGGTGGAGTTTGATATCTGGGATGAAAAAGAAGAGCATGGAAATCTCTTTTGATTCAAACATAACCTTACTTGTTAGTTTCACTTCAGAATATTTTCCCTAAGTATTTTATTCTAAGAAACTGTTTGTTAAAGATGGGAAAAGAGGGAATATAAGAAGGAACCTATAAATTTACTTCTTGGACTCATTATCATATTTATATCTTTGGATTAATTGCTATGGAATAATTCCAGTGCCATAAACTGAGAATTGTGACTACAAATGAGAAAGAAGCAGTGAAGTTTCTGGAAAAACAAAAGCCTCATTTTTCTGAAACTGGAGAAAAGTAAATTCTTGCATATGTTACTAACATTGGCAAAGAAGATAAATTAGTCTTCAGTATTTCATGGCTGTTGAAAATCTTAAAGAAGTCTTATAAGGTTTTCATCATTTAAGAAACCACATTCTGTGAGAAAATTGGCAATTAATTTGTTTACTTTCTTTAAAACTACTTGATATGCTCCAGCAAGCCACTTTGCTACACAAAGTATGTTTGCTTCATTATTTCTATATACAATTATGGAGTTGGCTTTAATAAATCATTCAAAATATTAGAATGAAAAGAAAAGCAGAACAATACAATATTTTTAAAAATTTGGTTAATAGAAGGTCCCTATATTACCCTACTTTTAGAAATTGATATTATGTAAATATTGTTTGTTTACAACCTAGCCTGCATTGGATTTTAATTTAAATAAAGAAGACTATTTAACAGAGGGTTATTAAACAGGTTTCTACATTGCAGCTGTTCCAGTCCCTCAGGTAAACACTTATTGAGAGAGCTTATTAAAGTTTGTTCTACTTATTTATGTTTAAATTCTTTTTTTTTTTCCCCTTGCATGAAGCCTTTTTTGGGGCACAACTCCTATTGACTTTAAAGAGTTCTGTGCATATAGATTTGGGGAGGGTGGCAAGCTTGGAATGCTTTATAAAGTAATAGCCTTTTATGTTTTCGTCTATAGGTGTCTAATTTTCAGTATTTTTTTTTTTTTTGGAAATATGAATTCTACTCCAGATAGTGCATTTTGGAAAGCTTAGCTTTCTACTCTAGCAAAAGATTTCATGGTAAGAAGGAGGCATGAAGAATTACATAAATATTTAAAACATATTTTATGACATATAAACATTTAAAACATGAAATATGAAAATGTTTGGATAATGCATGATGAGAGGTGAAGTTACTGTGGGGGACGCAGATATTGCTTGCATGGAAAAGAAATTGCAAAGTTAGAGGAGAAAAGAGTTTGAAAAGATTTTTCAATACTTACTGACTGTGTCTAGTTCTATGACTCTTTTAAGGAGAAAATAACATGTTTATTTCATTATAGCTACATGCAGGAGAAAGTTAGAAAAGACCAACAGAAAAAAAAATACCCTAGCTATTCCAAATAAAGTACAAAATAAAAAGTAAGTGAAGGGTGGACATAAGACAAATTATGAGAAAAAATTGTAGTACATATATGATTATTTGAATGTTGAACATGGAAAACTAAGGAGAAAAAGATATGTGCCGCCAACTGAGACCAGTGATTGGGAGAATAAATATGAAAAACAGAGAAGGAAAACTTATTCAGGGAAAGAAGTTACCCTCCCCACAGGTGTGTTCAGAGAGATGACCTAGTAAGCTTTATATGCAGAAGATAATGTGACTTAATGGAACACCCAAGTTTATGGTTCTGGTTCTACAAGTTTATTTTTTGATATTAAACATTTGGACACTAATATCTCTTCCAAGTCTCTAATTTCACTTCTAGTTCTCTTAGATGCAGCGATTTACTCTTGAAAGAGGGAAAATAAAACACTTTAAGAACCTATTAGTGATCAAGAGCCCTAATACATTTCACTGACACTCATATTCTATTTCCTTAATAACTTCTCTCTCCCTAACAGAGGAGTGCGTTTTTATCAAAATAATCAGTGGACTATTTGGTTAAAGAACATTTAAAAGTATTTAAGATTCTCATGTAAATATATACATGTAAATCTTTCTCCCTCTGTCTCTCTCCAGCTTAAAAAACACGAGTTCATTCTGAACTCTTAACCCAGCTTTCTTGTTATCTTCCTTTCCATGGCTGGAGTGCCTCTCTCTGACAATGAGTCCTATCTCTCATTATCCTAGGTATGTTCATTTGTTTTATTGATCGTCCTTCATGGAGCTGATCATGCTTTTCTACCACTCTTCCGCATTTATCTTCCAATAGTTTCTAGCAGACACTGCTCCCACTGTCTACCCACCCCCCAATGTGGTCCCCCTGCCCCAAGTGGACCCTGCCCACACACACCCCCACCGCTCCCCCCCGGCCTGGCTGCCCTAGTCACCCCTCTAGGCTGGGACGCCACATGTCAGGTTACCTCTCCGTAGGAATAACTCATCATAGTTGGGCTCCAACATCTTGTGCAAGTTCTCCTAGCCTGTGGAATCCTTCCTTACTTCCAACTCCCCGCTTGAGGGCACCAGAGCTCGGCCAGCCTCCTTTCCACCTGACGCATGGACATATATTTATCCAGCCTTACTTAATATTAGGGATAAATTGTTCAGAAGAGAAAGGGGATGAACTATACAGACATTAACTTTAAAGTAAAGGGACTTAGTAGTGAGGTTAGGTGCTCAGTCGCGCCCAACTCTGTGACCCTATGGATTTCAGCCTGACGGGCTCCTCTGTCTATGGGATTCTCCAGGCAAGAATCCTGGAGTGGGCAGCCATTCCCTTCTCCTGGGGATCTTTCTGACCCAGGGATCGAAGCCGGGTCTCCTATATTGCAGGCAGATTCTTTACCATCTGAGCCAACAGGAATTATTTACATTTTCTAGGCTTCATGTAAAAAGGTATCGGGAGTAACGTGGGTGAGAAGGCTAGATGTACTGGTACTCCAAAGTAGGAAATACTGAGATATCCAGTGAGAGCACTGAAGGTCAGCATCTACCTCTCCAGGAATCAGAATTAAATCTTTAGGGGATTACTGCATGTGCAGACAAGACTAATCATAGCAGATCTGAGATGGTCATCTTTAGAAAGGCCTGATTGGAAGGACTGGCCCTTGAGTGGCATGTGGAAACTTGGCCCCCAGTCGGGAGTTAACAAATGAAAGTTCACTCTGCCTAGTCTATGCAAACCATATGCTTTATGCTGAACACATTTGTTCCCATCTGAGAGTCTTAAATATTAATACATGCTAGGCAGAGTGTGCCTGCATGACCAGCCCCCCAACTAGATCTCTGATGGGCGTCTCCGGGTAGAAACAACACACAAATGTTCAGGCATTTTGTTATTTGAAGAAGAGCACACTCTGTGTCACCTCGTGGGACGGAGAGACAGAAAAAAACTGGACTCCTCCAGGCACTGTGCCTTTTCCCATATGGTGCAGCCATGTAGTCTAACTGCATTGCTCGAATAAATCTTAGCGGTGAGTACCTCTATCTGCCGTCTCCTCTGAGTCTTTCCAGCCAATCTGTAATAGCAGCAGTGGCCCGGGGACACCCAGCACACCCTTGAACTGAGTTTTAAGGTCTCTGAGTCAAATTTGTTCAAGTGAAGATGGCATTGAGAGGATTTTTGGACAGAAAATACAACGGAAAAAAGGAAAAGTATTGAAATGGGAATCAAATGGGATCTACAACTCATGCATTGTTTCCTAAGCAGAAGGTTTAAGGAAAGCAGGGTCAGAAAATATAAGCAGAAGGTGAATCTCAGACGCCTTTCTATTTAGTATTAATATTTTAGGGAGTATTCAAGATGAGAATAAATAAATTTGAAGGATTCAATCAATTGTTGAATCCTTTTGGGAAAGTGAAAGAATAAGATATGTTTTTATCCTTCTTATTCACACTTCTGAGTAAAATATTACTTATTATTTATAAATTATTGGTCTGGAAAACTACTAACCCATTAGCTATTTGGTATTCTACATTTTCAAAAAGAGAATCATTGAAATTCTCTTCAATTTAATCGTCCCTTACAATAGACTGTGGTAGACTTCTACTTTTATCTTTTTCATAAATTCAGATAAATATTAGAAGAGGCAATAAATTTGTCATTCTTTACTCAGTGATATTAGCATTTTGTTTTATATCCTTTGGGGTATTTGTTAGCTTAAGACCCACCCTATGTGTTTCAAACTGTAATAGATCTATGAAATGAAATTTATCACTAATGCATTATATGCAATATGAAATTCTTATTAACAACTTAAAATATAGTATCTATGAAATACAGTGTCTGTAGAGTAAGGTTCTTAAATATTTGTCTTTGAAAAATAGGGCTCTTCATTTTAATTCTTTGCTGGACCACCTTTGGAAAATATATAAAAGAGCAGTGGGTTAGAACTAAATCCATTTGTGTTAGGCTTTTGATGTTGTTATTTTATATTTTTAATTCCAAAGACTTCCCAAAGGACATAGTTTCAAAGTGAAACATTATGAAATCTGCAATTTGACATTTACTGTAGAGTATTTCTAGTTCTTTTAAAACACAAATCTCATCATTTGACAAATTTTAAGGTATTGACTGTATCTAGATAATTATTTGAATAAAGTAAAAACCAAAGCTATTTAATAAGATTTTACATTATTTCATAAAAATTTCTTTCTGTCCAATATAAAATTTCTATAAATAGAATAATGGTTTATGATATTTTAATAAATTTCAGTTTAAAAATATTTAAATTACAGAATTTCCCCTGAATTTACTGAGCCCAATGATTATAAATGATGAGAATCAATGAATAATTTTTCTATTTTTTAGAACATACTGGAATATCTTTGTGGGAGGTTTGTAAGATTCATCATAGGTAAATTTACAGTACAGAAATATAAAATGCCTAATAATATTATACTCAGTGACTTTTTACTCAGTAATTTTCTCACACTGATTTTTATGTGCTTCTTCCTATTTAGTTAATGTTCCTCCTTGTCGATCACACTTGGAATGAGTTCTGCATCACAATGTAGAGTAAATAATAAAAAACATTTTTTCACATTAGGGAAATTTTCCCTGAAGCCTGGTGTTGCTTAGAGAAGATATGCTTTGCATCAAGTCAATAAAGTGAAAAATACACAGCTGAATCTGGATCTTTGGCTGGATAATGTCTGCAGAAACCTTTTCCTGCAGGAGAAAACCTTAAGAAAGACACACCTACCTTCCAATGTATATTACAAACCAAGAATTCAGAAGCATAGTTGTGTTGGAGTAAATAATAGCACATTTTGAGTCAAAAGTACAGGTATTACCTGATATTTGCAAGAACATATGAAATACATATTGATATATGAAATAAATTCCTGTATCTCTGGTATTAGTAAAATGTTAAATGAACAAACACACACAACTAAATCAAAAATTGGTATACCAAAGTAGCTGTACTTTGAGGGTCAATATAAGTGCATATTTGAAACAAAATAAGAATTGAATGTGGAAAACGGGGTATGTGCTATATTTTGAGATTGTTATGGCTCTAAATGTACCAAAAAAAGTTTTTTTGCTAATTCTTAAGTGTAGTAACATTTTCATAAATTTGGAAAACACTCTGACAAATTTCACTTTGCAAAAGTTTTAAATTGCATATGTTTTCCAAAAGCCTTTATTATTTTGATTTATGTAGATCTCATCAAAAATTTATTATTACTTTATGTGCTAAACACTCTGAGCCAAGTCCTGTTCTAAGCACCAAGAATGCAGAAGCCAACCAAACAAGGGAGCATTGCTGTTCTGGAGGTCACATTCACATTCCAAGGAAATGCTCTGTAATGCAAAATGTACCGCTTACAAACACTCAGCTTACCTTTGTTCATGTGACTATTCCTTTTTGACAATCCTGCATAGTCTCAAATCACAACAAAAATTTTAGTTTGCTCCTAAATCTGCAACGTGGCTAGGGCTTGGCAAGGAAGGCTCATCTCTAAGCCACGTGACATACACTCGTTTAGCTGACAGTTGGTGCTAGTTGCTGGGTGGGGGCTCAGACATGCAGACTTCCCCATGTGGTCAGGTCTTCCTCCTAGCATGATGGCTGGATTCCCAGGGCAGGCATCCAACACAACAGCCAGACAGAAGCTTTATTGCTGTCATGTCTAACCTTGGCTGTGACACGGTGCCTGTCTACTTGATTATTTCCTCAACAGGCTCTTCCAAGGTCAAGGGAATGGGACCTAGACTCCAACCTTTGATGGAAGAAGGGCAAGATTCTAGAAGATTGTGTGGGGCTAGAAATATTGCAGCCACTTTTGAAAAGTCTAATCTATCGTAATTTCAATGTAAGGGAAAATATTATCCTATTTTTGAGGTACAAAGTATTGTGTTTATGAAATAATGGATGACTTCATGTTAAAGACAATTTAAAAAAATCAAGGTCTTATGTCAAAATAGCCTACATAATGGAGGTACGGTTAGAATAACTTGTGAGGACTCATAACTCAAAGTCTTATCAATAAACTATGGTCCAATCAAGAGTAAACTTCATTCTAGTGTTCTATTTTAGTCATTGAAATAATGTTATTTAACTATAGTAAAACTCTATGAGACCAAGAGTTTGCTGTTAGTAGTAATGATAACTTGAATAAATCAACCTAAAATTAGATGCTATGGTAAAACTCTTCATTATAATATTATAATAAATGTGAAAACTTGTGCGTGCAAATATTTGAGAACAAAAATTAACTCTCACATATATAGATGGAATTCAAAGGTATGCTCTTTTGTGTATAATCTTGAATAAAGGTGAATATGCCCATACGAATCATAGGCTAGGGATTCTGTGTTATAACATATCACATGGCAGTTTATCACTCAAAGATAACACTATAAAAATTAAGGTTGAGTTTGAGTCAGTTATTTTCGGTATACATTTATCCCATGTTTATGATCAAAGAAATCTGTTTCACAGATGGTCAAACACAGCATGATCCCGACCCTGGAGGATTCTATATGATAGTAAACATAGCAAAAAGAATAAAAGCTAGAACAGAAGGTATAAGTAATACAAGAAAGAGCAAAGAAAGAGAAATAAATTCTGTTCTAGGTGGGAAAATGAAGACAAGCATAATGATGTATTAGCATGTGAGTAACCCTAACAAGATTAGTCATTTTTAGATAATGAGGTGGAAAACTTTGATGAGGGGGGAAAAAAAAAAAGCATTTCTTCCTGAAGTAAGAATGTCGCCCTTGGCTGTATGAGAAAATTTAATTGAATAGGGAAAATAAGAATCTGAGCTGAAGTACTTATAGTGTCTTTGTATCAAGTCAATAAAAAGTTTACTGGCTACTTTTGTGAGTAAATGTAGAGTGCTTATAACAAGGTATAAAATTACTCTCAAATCCTTGCATGCATTCCATTTCATTCCTATTCTTTCTATAAACTCTTCTCTCCCATGTGGCCCAAGGCCATGGTCTCCTAACTGGCCTAAAGAACACTTGCCCCCTATAATGGAGGCATGGAGTTTTAACCACTGAACCGCCAGGGAGATCCCAACAAATTTTCTCTCCACCCAAAGTCTACAGTGGCTTCCTCGGTGGCGCAGTGGTAAAGAATCTTCCTGCCAACACAGAGGATGCAAGAGACGCAGGTTTGATTCCTGAGTTGGGAATATCCCTGGAGTAGGAAATGACAACCTACTCCAGTATTCTCGCCTGGAAAATTCCACGGACAGAGGAGCCTGGAGTGCTGTAGTCCATGGGGCCACAAAGAGTCGGACATGACTGAACATGCACACACAACATCTGCAGTGCATAGTGGTCTACTGGAAATTAGAAAATGAAACAAAACATTGACTTCACTTGTCTGCTGAACTTTGAAGAGATCATTATCCAGGTCACAAAGTCACCATAGTCTAGGCCATGGTTACATTTCATTTCCTGGCATCTGTGCATGTCCCTTCCCATAACCCTGAAGACCACCAGCACAGACACATGTTGTCGGAATGTTTGCCATTTCCAGATTTTCTTTGTATTTCTTTGTTGTTTCTGGATCCTCTGCCTTAAGTGCCATTCCTCTACTTTTCTATCTGGTAATTTCTTACTCAGGTATGTCATCAAAACCATAAGTTGCAAACTTCCTCCTCTTTATTCCAATAGAACCTTTTAACTCTATGATAATATTTACCCTGTTTTAAATTCTTCAAGGATGGAATAGGATTCAATTTATTTAATATTTTTGCCTCTCATTTGATAGACCCACAGTAGGTACTGTCTTCTGCACATAAAGAGAGCTTTTTTTTTACTGCTCTCCACCTCTTATCACTCCTTGAGAAAAGAAAAACATGAGAATCATTTATTAAGTGACTAAACATAATTTAACACAAGCTAAGTTAGGAAAAGGTAATAAAATGCTGTCTTAAAAGAACTTTGACTTTATCAATCATTTTAAAGACATGTTTATAGGCATAGATATTAATGAAAGATTTCAGAATTGATTGAGGAAACTAAATGGCACTATAAAAATAGTTTACCAGCTTAATTTTTAAACATTCCTTGTATATTAATTTCTTCTGTATAATTAGCTATATTACTTGGAATTGGAATTAGGGATGGTGATGCTATACTTTTCCAAATTCATCAGATTGTTATGTACTTCTCTTTCCTCACTACTCCAGTGGCATTATTCTTATATACATGAATATTGTTAGTGGATTGACACTTGTAATCAAGAAATATATTTTATGGAAGGAAAAGGATTTAACTTTCAAGTAACAAGCTACAAAGTATCTAGACTCTACATAGATCTATTATCTCATCAATTTCAGTTTATAAAACATGCTCATTATTGAATTTTTATATCTAGGCAAAGTCTTATAGTCTTTAGTGGGATTATATTAAGCTGTTGAGCCTGTTCATATGTACAGCCAATGGGGATATCTCTAGCTACATGCAATTTTATACTTATTTGAATAAAATTAAAATTCTGCAATTTATAACACTCAAAATGGCAATGTTGGAGTTTGAATAATTGAACAAACAGATGTTATACTAAGTCATAAATGTAAATTTTTAAAATATGTGACAAGAAAATCATATTAATGTTTAATTTACCAAAGATTTTTAACTGGATGTGTAAACAAATACAGCAGATTGTAAGGCACCGAGTCCAACAAGGTCACTTTAACATGCGTATCATACAGCTAGACATCACAATAAATTGTCTAGATAACATGCTATAGAGTAGAGTCAGCCAGCATCACATATCATGTGGTTCTCACTTTTATGGGGTATAAAACTGGATATATTCTACTTTAATCCATACATCATTTTCTTGTGGAGTATCAGTAAAACTTAAGTAAGTTTTGACTTTTATAGTGCAAGCAATTCTAATAAGGGCAAATGTGATCATTTAAAAAAATACTATGATATCTTTAACTTGATGGAAATAAAGTGAAAGTTAATGTTTTATATAAGAAATTGATTAGTAATTATATGGCTTGTCTAGTTTAGACTATATTGCCCTATTATTAATACCATGTTTATGGACCCAGCAAAGGAGATAATTTCTGGGAGTAGAAAGAAAGAGCAAACATTTGAAAATAATTCTAGTTTACATTTATATTTTTGATAGAATTTCCATATAAATCTCTCCAAATCCCCTTGAAATATTTTTCAGGTTATATAGAAAATAATCATAGGTCATTTTGAGAGTTCTAAGCATTTCCATTTTTAAAATATTCAGTCAGATAATTCTCATTGAAAGTGGCGTGTATGAATAGCTTAAACAGAGTATATCTTCTAAATACAAACTTTGATATCAGCAAATTTATTTCCAGAGGAAAATGACAGCAGAAAAGCTCCTATATGTGAGGACAAGGATTTTCTTCCTCCACAAGTTGGAGGCTTCCATTATGAAGCATCTTGAAATTTTAGTAAAGAGAAGGATGCTTGAGAATAGGGCTCAGAAGACTAGCTCAGCTTCAGGATTTGTCTAGGTAGATTTCACACGACAGGATATGAAAGAATGTGATAAATTCAGAGATGATTAATTGGCTTTGCTTAAGACCATAGTAGGACTTCCCTGGAGGTTCAGTGGCTAACCTCTCTGTTCCCAATGCAGGGGGCCCAGGGTTCAATCCCTAGTCAGGGAACTAGACCCCACATGCCTGTTGCAGACTGGTTGCAACCAAATAAATAAAAATAAATATTTTTAAAAGATCATATGCAAAAAACACGTCCTGAAACTTTTCTGAAATAAAATTGTTTGATGTACATACAATAAAATTTCTCCATACAAATATTTATTTTAATGATTAACCACGATCAAACTATGGAATACTTGCAGCACCCAAAATGTTTCCCATGTACTTTCCCAGTCAATTCAAACCCCTAAAATCAACCCCAGAAAAACACTGATCTGCGTTTCATTATAAATTATATTTCTATTTTCAAGTTTTCGTATAAAAGCAGTCATAAGTCATGTACTTGATGTCTGAATAAATGTCCTAGGAAGATTCGTTTCCAAGTATTTTGGGGACATATAGCTTCATTTCCTCTTCATTTCTCTTGCATAAATACCTAGAATGTTGGAATTGCTAGGTTTAGTGACTACCCACTCCAGTATTCTTGCCTGGAGAATCCCATGGACAGAGGAACCCGGTGAACAACAGTCCATAAGGTTACAAAAAGTCAGACACAACTGAGTATCTAAACATACACATGTACTGATATATATAATTTGGGGGGCTTCCCTTGTGGCTCAGACAGTAAAAATTCTGCCTGCAAGGCAGGAAACCCGGGTTTGATCCAGGATGGCTACTCACTCCAGTATTCTTACATGGAGAATTCCATGGACAGAGGCTCCTGGTAGGCTACAGTCCATGGATCCACAGAGTTGGACACAACTGAGCGACTAACACTTACTTATGATATATGTGCTTAGTTATTTAATAAATTGTCAAAAATATTTTACAAAGTGATTGTGGAATATATATTTCCTTCATCCAGTTCTAGTTGCTCTGCAACCTCACCATCAGTTGGCATGGTAAATCTTTACAGTTTAGCCATTTTAATGAGTATGTATTGGTATCTAATTATAGATTTTATTTGCATTTCTCTAATAACAAATTATATATATTATCTTTATATACCTTTTGTCCACTTAGATAAAATTTTTTGCAAGACCTCTATTTAAATCTCTTGCCTATTTTACTTGGGCTAGCTACTTATTTTTCACTCGTAACATTTTAAAAAGTTTTCATTATGCATATTCAGTTTGATACATGTATTGCACATACCTTATGCTACTCTATTCATTGCCTTTTCATTTTCTTTATAGACTCTTTCAAAGAGTTTGTCATTTGTTGAAGTTCAATTTATCAATTATTTTTCATGTTAGTGCTTTTCCTGTCGTAAGAGATTTTGGCCTATTCCCAAACCTTACAGTTTTTCTCCTATATTTGTTCTAAGTTTTATTTTAGTTTTAGCTTTTTTATTTAGGTCTGTGGCTCGTTTGGAGTCAATTTATATGTATTACATGAGATGAGGGTCAAAGTTTATTCTTTTCTATATGAATATGTAGCTAGTTCATGGACCTTTTATTGAAGACTTCTTTTTTCCCATTGAAGCACCTTGGTAACTTTTGAAAATTAATTAGTCATATATGTGAGTCCATCTCTGGATTCTCTGTCCCATTCCACTCATCTATACCTGTATCTTTGCATCAATACTATACTTCTTTGACTACAGTAGTAGCTTTATAATAGAAATCTTGTAAGTCTCAAAAGCAGGTAGTCATAGTCCTCCTACCATGTTCATAATTTCAAAACATTTTTGTCTAGAGCAGATCTGTTGTATATCCATTTAAATTTTAGAATCAAACTGTTAATTTCTACTTAAAAGACTATAGAAATTTTGTTGAACCTGCCATGAATTTATAGATCAGTTGACAAAAATTGACAATTTATGATGAATGAACCTGATACAGCTAGTTGACAAAAATTGACAATTTATGATGAACGAACCTGATACAGCCCTCCGTTGCTTAGGTTTTCTTTAATTTCTCACAGCAGTGTAAGTTGCAGAGTATTTTGAATTCATGCCTAATTATGTCTTGGAATGCTAGTGTAAAGTGTTATTAAAATTCTTTTTCATTTCCGGTTGTTCCTCGCGAGTATATAGAAACACAACCTAGTTTGCATTGACCTGTGTCATGCAACCTTGCTAAGCTAACAGTATACTAGCTTTTTATCACTTGCTATTTGACTGACTGACTGATTTAGGTTTTCAATATTGCTGTGGTCTGCATATAAAAATGACTGTAATTCTTTTCCAACTTGTAAAATTTTTATTTGTTTTTCTTACCTTACAGCAGTGGTTTAAGTCTCTAACACAGTGTTCAACTGACGTGGTAAAAACGGATAATCTTGCCATGTTACTGGCCTTAGAGAAAAACCATTCACTCTTTTACCCCTATATATGAAGTTAGCAGTGTATGTTTCCTAGACTACCATTACCAGGTTGAAGAAATTTCTTTTTATTCTTAACAGGTTGGAAATTTTTTTTTATCATGAATGGATATTCAATTTTTGAAATGAAATTCTGTATCTTTTGAAATAATATTTTTCTCCTTCATGCTAATAATATGGTAAAATATACTATTTAATTTTTGAATATTAAACCAACATGCCATACCAAAATACTTTTTCATGGTTTATTTTCCTTGCTACATTATTCTGGATAAGATTTGCTAATGTTTTAATAAAGATTTATGTACCGTTGACCATTAAAGCTATTGATCTTCAGTTTTCTTTTCTTATACTGTTTTTTTTTTTAAGTTTTATTAAGGTAGATGGCATAAATATCACTCATAGGACCTGATACTTAATATTAACTAAATATTTTTTACCTCTTTGTCTCTTTGTTTTACAGCTCTAGTGACTATAGACTATATTACTTCACACCTTTTTTCATACCCCCAAATATTTATTGACCATCTATTACATGGTGGACAGGGTTCTATGTAATAGGGCTACAGCAATGAACAATGAAAAGTCTCTCGGTTCATGGAACTTATAGTCTACTGTGATAATGCAATAGATAAATTAATAAGTATAGACATGAAAGGTAGTGATAAATGCTACGAAGGAGATGAACCAAGGAGTGGGGAGAGACAGACAGTGACAGAGAAAGAGGCAGAGAGGGAAAGAGAAAGATGTTTTGGCTACGAATATCAAAAAGGACCACTCTAATATGTGCCAGTTAATCAGAGTACATTAAGAAATAAAAGAAAAGTAAGAGAATGGATCATATGGACATTTGGGAAAAATATTCCAGGCCAATATAAGATAAAATGTTAAACAGGGAGACAAGAGGATGATTGACATTTTAGAGCAACAGCAAGGAAGCCAGTGTGCTTGGGATATAGTGAAATAGGAAGAAATGGTAGGATGCAGGAGAGAGCAGTAGAACAGGTTCAGATCAACAGGGTGCTGTAACCATTTCAGAAACTTAAATTTTTACCCAAATGTGTTTGGGCGAACCATTAACAATGAGGAGCTACATGACGAACTTAATATGCTAGAGGTTAGGTTCAGTTTTATATCTTTCTCCCCTGTAAATTATCATTGATAACACAAAACTCTGGCAATATTAAAGCACTAGATTGATAGGTGTGGTTTTACATTATGGAGTAGAGAATACCTTAATCAGCTCCCTCCCTCTTCATTCCATCTCATCTCTGTCTTTCTTTCCATCTCTTGGTCTCTCTCTTTCTCTGTCTCTGTCTCTCTCACTTCCTCTTTCTCAGCTATAAACTCATCCTTCTGGGAATCTCACCTGTATGGATTTGCAGATTGTGATTCTCTGCTTTAATTCTGTCCCGGTAACTGTTTTGAAATTCTTCATTTTATTTTTCAACTGAAATCTGATGCAATGTGGTGCATATGCATGAACAGAGGAAGTAGGCAGAAGAAAGAGTTTTATTGCTTAGTAACTTTTCATGTGTTTGAACAAAGGTCCTGTATTTGCATTTTGTACTAGGGCCCACAGATTATATCACTGATTCTGTTCACTTAATCATATTTCCCAGCTTTGCCTCACTTACAGGGATGAAGAATGAGATGAAGACAATTTATTAGATGCTATAAGGGACACAAAGAAATTAGTGCCCCATTCACAGCTTTGTGTATGTACATGTGTATGTGTGTGTGTGTTCGTGTGGTAGAGGCAAAGGATTCTACACTCCTTCACCAAACACCTAATAGAATAAACACATGTGCTACAGAGCATGCATGCATACTAAGCTTCTTCAGTCATGTCTGACTCTTTGAGACCCTGTGTACTGTAGCCTGCCAGGCTCCTCTGTCCATGGGCTTCTCAGGCAAGAACACTGGAGTGGGTTGCATGCGCTTCTCCAGGGAATTTTCCAGACCCAAGGATCAAACTCACCTCTCTTATGCCTCTTGCATTGGCAGGTGAGGTTTTTTACCAGTAGCACCATATGGGAAGCCTGGGCTACAGAGCAAAAGAAGACAAAATTTTATTTCATCCCGCAAAAGAACAGCTCTTTATTTGTCCTGTATCTTACCAACTCTTTTTGTAGGGCATAGGCTGAGTGTTATTGAGACTGTCAATATCTTAAGTAATAATAATTTATCATCTATTGAGCAGTTACTCTATGCCAAGTCCTATTCTAAGCACTTTTAAAGCCTTAACCCATTTCAACCTCACAACTTTATGAAGTAGGTAGTATTGGAATCCCCATAAATAGTTGAAGAAACAAATTAACAAATACACAGATGATATAAAAACAATCTCTCAGAGAGATTAAGAAAACTCTTCCAAGATCATATAGCTAGTAAGTGGCAAAACTGAGTTAAAAAAAACAAGCTGTCTGGCCCCTGAAGTTATATGCTAAATTGTATTCTACACTAAATCTTAAGAAAGCTAGAAATACAATTCTATGGGAGTAGAGAAGAGAGACAAATTGGCTTCTGTGCTGACCTTAGAAACAAAGGTCAAACCTTGCCAGACACAATTATGAAGGAATAGAGGCAAGGGAAATTGTCCATTTGTCATTTTACTGACATATATAACTTAGCTGAAAAGAATCGTAGTCATTATCTGGTGCAAGTCACTCTTTAAATTAAGAACATAGGACACAGAAATGATAATTGATTCTAAAAAGGTCACACAGCTAATTAGAGAGAAGTCTGGAAACAGAACTTAGTTTTCTTGGTTTCTGGTTCAGAGCTCTTTCTACAAAGCCGCCTACTTTGCATACATACTGTACAGATTGTTCTATTATGTGCCATTTGCATGACTCTCAGTCATTTTCAACAGGGATATTTATCATTCAGAAGGAGGGAACTACAGTACATAAAGCATAGTTCCAAGAGCAATGGTAAATTATACCTATCAAAAAACCAAGGGTGTTACCCCGTAGTATATGTTTTTTTAAAATGAACATGTTTGGTACATCCATTTAAATTAATAAAAAGCAATGAATTTTCAAAATCATTTTAGTCAGTACATAGTGTGAGCTGTGATCTATCCTAATACAAAGATGAATTGTGGAAAAACGATAATTAATACATAGCTGCCTAAACATGTCATCCTGTCTCTTTGATGTCTTCTTGTGGAATGTCCTCTCATAATAAACCATGCTCATTTAAAGTGCTTCTTCTCTGAGAAGACTTCCTTAAGAGCAGGACCTAGCTGCGTGCGTGCTCAGTCGCTCAGTCGTGTCTGACTCTGTGATCCCATGGACTGTAGCCCACCAGGCTCCTCTGTCCACGGGATTTCCCAGGCAAGTAATAGTAGAGTGGGTTGCCATTTCCTCCTCCAGGGGGTCTTCCCCACCCAGGGATTGAGCCTGCATCTCCTGCTTGGCAGGTAGATTCTTTATCACAGCGTCATGTGGGAGGTCCAAGACCTAGTTGGATGTAGTTTAAAAGTGCACCCCTTCAATCCACATCTGCCTTGTCCCTACCTCTATTTTAGCACTTATCATATTCTGTTGTATAAAACCTTGTCAACCTGCTTGCCTTGAATATTGAGAAGTCACATTCTAATTTCATTATTTAAATTTGTATCATTAACCAAGCAAAACCAAAACCCAGCCAGTAACTAACACATGGTATATACTAAATAAACTAATCAATGTTGAATAAATATTAATATGCTTTTACCTTAATAGATATTGGGGAAAGTGTTTTCCAAAGTCCTTAAGAATTAAATCGATGATGTAGTAATAATAATAAAACACTATTTACTCACCTGGTTTTTTATTTTTCTCCTTTCACTTTCAGATGTCAATACATTGTGATACTTATGTAGATTAAATTAATAGAAGCAGGTTTTACCTTAATTTGGGTTGAAACATTTCCAGCATTCATTTTGGATTATTGTATGTGCAAAATCATTTGGACAATACAATACAAATTTATTAAATGGCCTCATGTTTACTGAATGGAGATTTCTGTGACATGCAGATGAGCTAGAATAGCAATACCAAGAAAGCAGAGGAAGTAGAAATCTTGAGGTTATTTAAAGAACAATATGGTAGGATTGATTGGCATATTAGATGCAACAAAACAATGAAGGAGACAGGAAGACGCCTACTGTCTAACCTCAATAATCAGAAGAATGATAGTTTCTTAAAGGAAAATTGAGAAATAGGGAAAGATACATATCCTGGGAGAGAAGAAGAGTTAATGTATGGACATGCTTATGTATTCAATAGCTTATTTTTAATACGGCAACATCACATAAGCCTTGTGAATATAAAGTTGAATGACCAATGAGAAAAAGGGATATACATATGATGACATCATCCATACGTAAGTGAAAATCAAACACAAAGAAGTGGCAAGTTTTCAAAGAAAGAGCTATAAAAAAGCCAAAAAAACAGATCCAAGAAAGCAATGTCAGAACAGAAGTATATTTTTAAGGAAAGAAAATGAAAAAGTATTAGAAAAGAGAACTGAGTCACAGTTTATATTTTCTAAACTTCAGGTCAGTAATTCTGAATGATTTGGTTATGTTATCAGAAAATATGAGTTGCTCCATTTTAGAAATGAAGTAAGGAAAAGAAGCAGGATGAGTTTGTGAGCAATTTAACCCTCTTAAAAAAATCTTAGTTACATTAATAACAAAATATAACACTGATAATGGTTGCTGAGTGGAGTGCAATATTGTTTTAGCGTTTTGCTAACTATGAATTTATTTAGTTCTTAAGAAAACAGCAAGAAAAAATATTGGACATTCAGTTAAAGTTGGCAGACTGATGGCATATAATTTTGCTTTCTCCAGAAAACCCACTAAAACGTTGAAAGTATGTAATGGCTAACATACTTAGTAATGGCTAACACAAATTCACAAAGTCAAGAGAAAAGGAAAAAAAAACAAAAACAAACCTTGAGCAGCATAATTTTCAAAGCTGAAATGCAAAGTCAAGTGGTAAATTACCCAGCATATTGTCAAAAGTGAGAATTAATCCAGCAATGGGAAATACCAGGAAATAATCACACTTGTATCACATAATCCCCCCAAAATCTCAGAAATTGTTATGACCAGGTATCTCTGAAAGTGGGAGGAGTTTGAAAGACGGAGAATTCCTTTAAGTCTGTTTCACAAGCAGTCAGATTCATAGACCCCTCCTCTACTCTTCATAGCTGGAGTGACTTCCCAGACCCTGAGAAGAGCAGGTACAACAGCAGAACTTTTGGAAGGTGCCAACGAGGGTAAGCGAGGGTCATTGTTTTGTACAGAAAGCAAGAGACTTAAGGAAATAAAAGCATAAAAAATTGCAGTCATCATCCCCTCATTTCCCTGACTTGTCTCCTAGAATCCCAACAGTCAGGCTCTGTCCTTTGGATGACAAGAAAATAAATTTCTGTTGTTTAAACTACCAGCTCTATGACATTTTGTTACAGCTACCCCAGCAAACTAATGAGTGAATACCTGAAATTAAATGATCAAAAAGTCACATTACAAGAATGTTATGTAGAGCAAAGAAGATAAATAAATTCTAAAAGAGTGGGAATTACAAAAACTCCCACTTTTTGTAAATATGAGTGTGGAGGTGGGAACCACTATTTTTCACAGCAAACTTTATAAAACTGAGTTATTAACGTGGATAATTTTGACAGCAATTAAAACTGAGCCTTAAAACATGTAGACTTTTCTTCACTGGTTAAATGATTGAACATATAAAACAAGTTATCTTCTGTCTTTATTCTTGGGAATCTAGGAGGTTTTGAATTGGTGAGCCTCTAGAAAATGAAATTCTATCCTGAATATCATTTCACATTG
This sequence comes from Muntiacus reevesi, assembly GCF_963930625.1. Lineage (NCBI taxonomy): Eukaryota > Metazoa > Chordata > Mammalia > Artiodactyla > Cervidae > Muntiacus > Muntiacus reevesi. The sequence continues at coordinate 80,158,881 of NC_089254.1, read as the reverse complement.
TAGTGCATGAAGAGATCATAAAAAGCAAGTCTGAACTCTCTGTTTAGATAACATATGTTTAGACTAACTAAAGATCTACCCAAATATAAGCTGTTATTTTTAATATCATTATATTTTACATTCAATTTGAAGGAGAAAATGTTCGCTGATCATGTGGAATGTTTTCTTTTTGACCTCCAGGTACACATTACATGCTCTTCCCCATCTCTCTGTCTTGGCAAGCTGAACTTTATAGATTGTATCTATAAGCTTTCTTACCTTCTGTATCAGATTGGATGTTGATCATGGGCAAGCAAAGAAGAAAGTCAGAGAGAAGGAGGAGAGTGAGATCAGGGAGTTTGACGTAGCTTTGCTCCTGCCAGGATGTCTTGAGTTGGCCGCGCCTCTCAGTGGAAGATGACGATTCCTCCCAAGGCTATTGATTCTGTAAGACACTTTCCTCCCAGATTCTAGTTACTAGTCATCTCCTCCCTTTGATCTCCAAGCTCACTACTAACTGGTTTACTGAACTATCCTTGCTTCCCTAACTCCCACGCTTCGTAAATAATCCTTCTATAAATAATCCTTAAAGTATAGCCTGTTTTGAATGTGCTAATGGCTTTCTGTTCGGCATATAATCATTTAAAATATAATGAAATATATTAGACATTAAACAACCACAAGGTCTTCCCTGCAGCTCAAACGGCAAAGAATCTGCCTGCAATGCAGGAAACCCAGGTTCAATCCCTGGGTCAGGAAGATCCTCTGGAGAAGGGAAAGGCAGTCCCCTCCAGTATTCTTGCCTGGAGAATCCCATGGACAGAGGAGCCTGGTGGGCTACAGTCCATGGGATCGCAAAGAGCTGGACACGACCGAGTGACTAACACTAAACAACCACTCCCTTGCCTTCTTATTGTCTGGCTTATTTTAATATAGGTAGTAATTTCAAAGCCATTCTGAGCTTTATTGTGGCTATTCAGGTAACAGTATTTATTAGTGTATCAAGATTTGTTAACTATATAAATGAGCAAAGAAATTGAAGCAATTTACTGCATGTAAGTGGTGAGGTAAAACAGAATACCTGGGCTCTTTGATATGGCTGCTATGAAGTATCACTGAGCAAAAAGAGAAGGCACATAATTATCATGCATCATGTCCAATGAATTATAGATTTATTATTTATTTATGCCAACTGTTCAAATTTGGAGGGAATGGCTTTGTCTTTAATGTAGCTATATCACTTGGGTAGAACACAGAAAAGTGTTAACTAAAGTGGCTTTCTAAGTAATAAATTGCCCAGTGTAAGTCCTTTCTTTCATATATATATATATATATGTATATATATATATATATATATATGTATATCAAGGTAGACTTTTGATTCTTGTTAATTGAGAAAGAGTGTTGAGAAAGACAAATATTCATATCCACTTCATGGGTAAATTAACATCAAAGAACCAGGAGGAGTGAGATCGAAGGAGGCAATAGCAGGCCTTAGAAACAATTTCTGCCTCCGTTTGACCTAGTGTACTAACTTGTGTGTTCTTTCTAAATCCTAATGGACCCTGCCTTTCCTCAAGAAAATTTTGTTCCCTGGAGAACAACGTTGCTAGCATTCATTTAGGCTAAATGTTATTTACTTCAATTCACTTGGAGATTTTGAAATATGCTCAACAAAGAAAAACTATTTCCAAAAACCTCTTTAAAGTGTTTCAAATCAGGTACACAAGAGATTTTGGGTAGGGCTTTATATCATTTAACTTTTTTATTTTTTGCATTCTTTCTTGCTTACTTTTCCTTATTTTTGTCTTAATGTAGCTCTTATTTTCAGATTACAAAGTTATAAAATTATTTGAAAAATATGGAAAAGTATAAGAAGGAAATAATATTGTATGGTCAGGCTACTCAGGATGACTGTTCTCCTGTCCTCAGTACATCCCCTGGCAGAGGAGTACCTGCTTCACCTAAACCCTGAGCAAGGACTGACCATCCTTCATGGTTGCCCCAGGCCGCAGCTGGTGATTGTTCTTATCAAGGGGAGGTAATGGGCGGGCATCTCCCTCTACTGGTTTCCCTGGTAACTCATGAGCCCTGTGTGAGTGCCTCAGTGCTAAGTCCCTTCAGTCACATCTGACTCTTTGTGACCTTGTGAACTGTAACTAGCCAGGCTTCTCTTCATGGGGTTCCCCAGGCAAGAATACTGGAGCAGGTTGCCACGCCATCCCCCGGCGATCTTCCCAACCCAGAGATGGAACCTGCGTCTCTTGTGTCTCCTGCATTGGCTGGCAGATTCTTTACCACTAGTGCCTCCTGGGAAACCCACTGATGCACCCACTTAACATCAATTCCCCTATAACAGGTAATCTCCACCCACCTCAAGCAAAGACTGACACCATATCCTGCCTGTCATCTGCTGCATACAGTGGAGTGTCGTTCCAGGACCCTGCTTCAGATATGTAAGGTCCCATATTCATTAAATCACTGATGTCTCTTGCTGAATCCAGACTCTTTCATCAGTCTTGATGCTTGTTTTGATGCTGGGCCCTACAAAGCCTGTGGGGTGTACCCAACAAATATACACACCAAATTTTATCATATTATGGTTAATGAAAGTGAAAGTGTTAGTTGCTCAGTCGTGTCTGACTCTTTGCAACCCCACAGACTGTAGCCTGCAAGGCTACTGTGTCCATGGAATTCTCCAGGCAAGAATACTGGAGTGGGTAGCCATTTCCTTCTCCAGGGGATCTTCCCGACCCAGGGATCAAACCCGGGTCTCTTGCATCACAGGCAGATTCTCTACCACTGAGCCATAATGGGAAGCCCATTATGGTTAATACCCAATGTTATTGCTACATTTTATGTTTATTCTGATTTTCTACAAAATGTTGTGCAGTGATAATTATCTTATGCCATTATATATTTAAAAAAACAAGATAAAATGTATTTATTTTTAACAATGGCGTATATTAAATATTTGTGAATTATAGGCACATACAGTGATTGCTAATCAGGACTTGATTACATCTTTCAACCTAAAGTACATAATTTGAAAGGACAGGTAATGGATTGTGATGGGAGAGTGATGGTGCTAGCGTGTTCTATATAAGGAGATCAAGACAAAAACTGTATGGACAATAACTTGTTGTATTAGACAGTAAACATCCTGTGTTCTAGGCTAGGTGCTACGAGTAACTATAATCTGGGGAAATCAATCAATAGAAAAAAAAAGATTTTAAATGACTGCATTTACATTTATAATACATCCACCATGTATATATACCATATTCTATATAACTAATTCCTTATTGATGGATGTTTAGGCTGACTCCAGTTTGTCAATACTGAAACAAATATGAACATTGTTGTGTATAAATGAGGCTCTAACGTGCAACCTTAGTCACCTATTCCTAAGAGACTATTTCCTGCTGCAGATTCCTAGTAAGGCCTTGCTGCCTAAAGCCCTTAGAAGCCAATACTACGGGGCTTGCTTTTGAGAAAAGAAATAGCTTTATTGTGAGGTTGATAGACAAAAGAGACAGGAGGCAGGGATCATCAACCCTGTCTCCTCCATCCAAGGCTGGGATAAAATTTAAGGAGTCAGAGGAAGTTCAGACTTGGCCGAAGTTGATTGGCTAGTCTCTAATCAACCCATATGTGGTAAACAAGCTACTCAGGTTGCTGGAAGCTAGATTTTCCTTATTGAAGGACTTCTTGCTTTGTGAAGAGCTCATGGGGCAACATTTGTATTCTTTGACTTTCATATTCTTAAGATTCTTGGTTCCTGGGTCAACCTAGAGTCACGGGTTCCCATTTCACAGATGCGCAATGCTGTCTCTCTAAAACCAGTCCAGGTTTGATTAAGCAATGACGTGTTTTAAGGAAGAAAAACCAGTTTAAGATGGTCAGCGTATTATGCGGTACGTATGTGCTGTTTCTGTGCTGTCTTCTCTTAGTTCAGTCCTTTTATTTTGATGCAAATATGGAAGGCTAGTGATGGAAGGTGGACAGACAAATGGTTAAGTTAGAGTTCAAGGTTGAAAAACATCACTCTGCTGCTGCTAGGGTGCTTCAGTTGATTCCCACTCGTTGCAACCTTAGGAAGTGTAGCCAGGCAGGCTCGTCTGTCCATGGGATTCTCTGGGCAAGAATACTGGAGTGGACTGCCATGCCCTACTCAGGGGATCTTCCAGACCTAGGGATCAAACCCACCTGTCACGTCTCCTGCATTGGCAGCCAGGTTCTCTACCACTAGTGGCACTTGGGAAGCCCCTCTTCTTTATAGGTTTTCAACATTGAGAATTTACTTAATCTTTCTTAAAATAATAATGTAAGTGCTTGAGATTATAGTTTGTTTTTGTTTTTGTCTCTCCCATGCATGGCTGCTAGATACATATATTCCACCCTCTGAGGACACAGCAGGTCACGAACTGCTGGGAGGCCGTGACACCTGATAAGACCAGGAAATTCAGTGGTCATGTGTGTGCTATGGCACCCGTTTGCCATGAAATTGTTCCTTAGACCAAGTCCGAGGCAGTGTCATGTTGGGTCTATTAGCGGATTAAGCGGTTTTTTACTTTTAAAATAGTGGTATGAAAAAGGCAAATGTATACCCTAGATCCGTATTCTTTCTGTTCAAAAGTAACAGTTGGCTTTTTCAGGATGGAAGGAGTTGAGTGTAATCAAAGTGTACTGAAACCGTGGGTTAAATCCACTTCACCTGCCTTCACTAATCAAACATCTTTGAAGACTTACGTCTTTCAAACAGCTGGTAGCCTAAATAATAAGATGTGTGCCTGAGTCGTTTTCTCGAAACTTCAAATCAGTTGCATTTAGTTGCAGCTGAACTGCGTAAGACAGGATAGGACCACCGACCCTTCAACTGGGCATGCGCAAGTGTCGGTGTTTGTTGACCTTTCAAAAGCCTAGTTACGCCTGCCCAGAAAGATAATCACGTGGCGCCTTTCTCCAACTAAGGTTTGTTTTCCAGTCTTCTGACTTGACTGCCTTGCGAGTAAACTTGCGCTTTGCAGCAAACCTCGATGTCCAGGCATTTCGGCTGGCTTGCCGTGCTGAATGAAGCCAGAGGAACCTGGTTTGATAATATCAAGCGGCGGATTTTTCTCCTTTAGGTAGGATGCCACGTCAGGACATAGGGTGGATGTTTTGCTAAAAGTTGGACGTTTCGCAGCTGTAGTGGCTAAATCAGCTTTGTTGAGCAGGAATTTAGGCGGTTGGATCCATGCACATTTTTACCACCGTGAGTCTTTGTGGACCTAACATGCCTGCTGTGGGGCAGACAAGGCCAGGGCTCGGTGATCAGGTCAGAATAACGGATCAAGTAATTCTGTCCCCTTGGTTGGTTAGTGCCGCTTCTGTAGTGGATACTCTCTGGGAGGGGTTAATAAGAAATGTAAAGAACCTCACTCTTCCTGCCCGCTTCAATGGCGCCTTCCACATGCTTCTTCCTTGCACCTCCTTATCCCTGGTCTTCAGGTTTTTCTCTTTCTAGGCATGGTCCAAAAACCCAAGTCTTTTGTCACTGTGTGTGTTTTAAGTATTTTAACCTTGGGTCCCCTCACAAGATGACAACTAAGCATACTGCCTGAATCTTTGTTCTGTAGAAGAGCTCCCCTTACTGCTGTCTTGGTTGGGGCAGAAGTACACCGGCAGATCATTTTAGCCTGCCTCCCCGTGGGGGGGCTTCCCAGGTGGGCCAGTGATTAAAACTCTGCCTTCCAGTTCAGGGGCTCAGTTTCTAGTCCTGGTCAGAAAACTAAGATCCCACATGCCCTGTGGTGTAGCAACACACCAAAACCAAACCAACCCTTCTGTCTTTGGGGGCTTCCCAGGTGGTGCTAGTGGTAGAAGAATCTGCCTGCCAGTATGGGAGATACAAGAGATACTGGTTCTGTCCCTGAGTTGGAAAGATCCCATGGAGAAGGAAATGGCAACCACTCCAGTATGCTTGCTTGGAAAATTCCATGGACAGAGGAGGCTGATGGGCTACAGTCCACGGGGTCACACAGAGTTGGACACAACTGAGCACATGAGCACTTTCCACATGTGGAACCAACCTCAGCTCAGTAGCTCAGTCGTGTCCAACTATTTGTGACCCCACGGACTGCAGCACGCCAGGCGTCCCTGTCCATCACCAACTCCCGGAGCTTGCTCAAACTCATATCCACCGAGTCGGTGATGCCATTCTACCATCTCATCCTCTGTCATCTCCTTCTCCTCCTTGCCTTCAGTCTTTCCCAGTACCAGGTCTTTTCCATTGAGTCATTTCTTTGTATCAGGTGGCCAAAGTATTGGAACTTCAGTCCTTCCAATGAATATTCAAGACCGATTTCCTTGAGGAATGACTGGTTTGATCTTCTTGCAGTCCAAGGGACTCTTCAGGAGTCTTCTCCAACACTGAAGTTCAAACGCATCAATTCTTCAGTGCTCAGCTTTCTTTATGGTCCAACTTGCACAACCATACATGACTATTGGAAAAGCCATAGCTTTAATTATGATTTAACCATGGCTTTTGAACAAAGCTTGCTACTTTGCCTCCTTTGTCACCTGGTGATAGAGACTGCACTCCACCCCCATGTGCCAAAGGTGAAAGGTAGAGACATGAGTGCAACAGTGCTAAATGCCACGGGTATCTGGATCCTCTCTTCCCCTCTATCTCCTCAACCACCAGCTCCTTCTCCACTCTCCCCCCTCTTCCCATCTATTATATAAACTGAACAGTGACCTCATTGCCTGTCCACCTTTGATCCTAGGGACACTGAATATTAACTATATCCATACCTCTTTGCAATCAGCTTTCTTGGCTTTTACGCCAACTTTATCTCTTATTAAGATAATGGTAATTCTGTTTGCTTCACTGGTTAAATACATAAATACTTCACTGGAAGTATTTATGAGGAAGAGGGAGTGAACAATCCATGTTACTATCAGTGAGCTTAATTCTATGACAGTATTACCATTGTGCCTGTTATGAGGGTCAACACCCTTTGTGGTTTATAGCAATGCTTGTGTTCCTCTCACTAGTGCATTCTGTACCATTCTGGTTCTTCAGGTTCTTGCATCACTAGTGGATTTTCCAGCCTTACACAGCGTATGTACTCTAACATGCCTATTTCCAAGTGTTTTGATCTTTTCAGTGTCTACCACAGGTATTTGTTTACCTTAGGGTGGACCATTACTTTCTCCATGCTTGAAGAGCAGTATGTTTAATATTGTTTCCTGAGATTCCTGCCAAAACATAATACCTTGTATCTTAGGAGGATGCCCGGTACTTCCCCAATTCCCAAGCATGTTGTGACGTAGCTTTGGTAATAGTGGTTGGCCATGAGGGGAAGTGTGGAAGGGTACACATGTTGTCTTGAAAACCAGAGCTTCTGCTGTAGCTTTAGTAGCTCTACCCTCTAACGGGAAGGAGCGGGCCACTTTGGCAGGTCCAGACAGAGTTCAGTGGACTCTCCTCAAGCCACGTCTTACTCCATCTGTCCCAGGCATGCTCCGTATAGCAAACATGGGGTGTGTAGTTGGGGCTAAGAGTTAACTGTTCCTGAACTTTGCTACTTACATTGAATTACATTGAATTGCTGGTCTAATTTGTTAGATTTCTTTTTCCTCTCTTCCCTAGAACTCTACTACCTTTCATAATTAAGCCGTGAGTTTCTTCCTTACCTTTACTGGCCTCTGGTTATAGGAAATGAGAGTCTTTTTATGCTACCAAAGAGGACTTCTGCCTTGCACACCCACTTTTATTCAGTGATTAGTCACCTACTTTTTAATGCTTTCCTCCAGTATAAAATGGCACGTAGTAAGAGTTGTCAAGGTAGGATTGTTCTTATAACTTGCTCTTCCAAGGAACTTAAATATTATAACTGCCAGTTTATATGTCTTATCTCACACAAAAAAGACATTAGCTATTGACAAAGCTTAACAGTTGCATTTCAACTGCCTGCAACCAATGGGGGTAGTATTGTGCACCTGGTTGTTCGGTGATCCAATTCTAACATTCTGTTTTAGAGCCTGCTTCCTTGGATCACTCCTGGTAACAACAGTTTTATGGTGGTTTGCCTGCAAAATAGATTATGAGGCAAAAATTTTTATGCTAAAAATTTATAAGGGACTACCCCCAGGGTCAACATCTGTGGGAAAGTAAAGAAAAACAAGATTAAATAGAGAAGAACTGAACTGTGATGTAAACCCATAGGTCTCAGTCTATCCTCGGGGAGCTCTAGGGAAAGAACTTGAAGCAAGGGCACCAGCTATTAATATCCCAGGATCCACCAGGTGTTGGCTGCACGCTGACCTTCAGGAGGAGATGTGACCTTGGACAAGTATATCCTTCTCAGCTGAGAACAATTACCTGAGATGGAATCAGCTAAGAGCTGTCAGTAGCCAACCCTTCCAGCAGCTGGAGGAAGGTGTGATTTAGGCTAGAAGGGGAATCTAGGTGGCACACACCACCACTGCAGAAAATATATGTATATTTTTCTTTTTTAATAAAAATTTGTATTTTAAAATAACTTTAGACTTACAGAAAAGTAGCAAATGTAATGCAGAAGTTCCCATTTATCCTTGCCCTGTTCTTATTGTTTACAACTTACGTTACTATGGTATGTTTGTCACTACTAAGGAATCAACACTGTACATTTCTATTAACTAGATGCTGTACTTAATCAGATGTCACTAGTTTTTCTCTAATGTCCTTTTTCTATATTCTTTCAGAATGCCATGCTACATTTAATTGCCAACTAAATATAATGATTAGTTCCTATATTCTGTGATTAATTCCTACAGAAAATATACTTTAAAATTGAAATAGGATCTGTCTTAAATACTTTGTCAAATATTATTAGCATATTGCTAGTATTAGTATATAATGTCATCAACATGTGAATGTACCGTTATGTATAAATATATACAGATATGTCCATCATAAATTACATAGGTCTTATGTCTACGTATTTCTAGGTTGTCTGAAAGTATATTATCACAAATTTTACTACTAGGCATTAGTATCTTTTAAAAATCTGAATATGGTTCTGTTTTAATAAAAGCTAATATTCAAAATGGGAGAAAGGAAAAAAGAGAAACTTAAAGATATGTTACATTATTTGTAGTCTTCAGTACAAGGAAAAGGCAGAAATAATTCATGGTAGCCAAAGGGTTTGAAGAGAATAGAATTTTACAAATACTTGAGAGAGAAGGGAGCACAAGATGTCAGGAAGGAACATTAATAAATAAAGACTGGTAAGTTAATGATGACTCTGAAGGTTCTGAGCTGTTGAGCTCATTTTTAAAAATTCATACTGGAACAAAAGAAAGGAATGGGAAGCTTTGGGTTATTTATCAATAATCAGGCAGATCTTGGAAAAGTACCTATTAAATAATAAGAAAATATGATGAATTTATAGAACTGAGAGTTAAATAAAAATCTCAACTGGTCTTAAGTTTCTCTCTTTCTGTTTTAAATAACTTCCATCTGGTCTCTGGTATGAGGAAGAGGGAGTGTCTCTTTATCTGGCTCTTGAATTTGAACCTAAGGCTATTTCAACTGTGATTTCCAGTCCTTTGAGTTGGGGGATATGTGATTCTCAGTAGACAAGTAACTCCTTTTGCCTGGTAGGCAGCCCACCAGCTGATTTTCCTACTACAAAAATGTCAGCCATCCTCTCTTTGACCTGTGTTTGTCCAGCCCTGGCGCTGCCTTCAGGCAGCAGTTACAGGCAAACACAGCACTAAGCTCTCTAGAACTTTAATGTGATATGTATGATGTATAGGCAAACAGAATCTTGATCTAGTAATTTTCTTTCTAGTAACCATATCTGTTTGCAAGAGCTCTACATTTATAAAGTAAATACCATCTCTCTAAGAGTTCAGTCTATTTTCTATTCTGAATTTGAAATGAAATAAAACCAAAACCTTGACTGAGGAGAAAGTGAAGTCATCATAATATCTTCAACTAATACTCTTAGGTTCACAAAGTAAGTTTTCTTTCAACTTTCCCTCACATCTCTGGTAAGATGACCACTGCCCGCTGTAACATTACTATCAATAATGAATCAATGAGATGTTTGACTGTAAAATTTGTTTCTAATTTTTTAAATAAATGCGATAGAAATAAAGGTTAATTCATGACCATTCATATTACTCTCACCTGCCTGAAAAGTACCCAGTAGAGTACTTTGCCAGAATAGTTACTGGACACATTACCATTAAGAGCAACAAGCAATGTCAGGAAGCCAGAAAGGCCAGTAGGATTTACACTGGAAAGAACGGTGTGTCTGGTAGATGTTAGCTACAAGGCAAGTGAATGTGTTAAGGCCCCTTGTGTACCCTCCCCCTATTCAGATGTTGAAGTCCTAACGCTGGTACCTCAGAATGTGACCCTATTTGGAGATAGGGACTTAGGAAGGTAATTAAGTTAAAACGAGATAATAAGGGTGACATGAATGGTGTCCTAATAAGAGATGAGGATACAGACATCTCACAGGGAAGACCATGAGAAGAAACATAGAAGACAGTCATCTTATATCAGATTTCCAGACTCCAGAATTGTGAGAGAATACATTTTAAGCCACACAACTTGTGGAAATCTGTTATGGTAGCCCTTGCAAACTAATACAAAAGGAAAAATTCAAAATGGCCAAGTAAAGATTGCTTTCTGGGAGGTAGCTTGGAGTATTATAGAAGGAAGAATGACTGAAACCTTAGGGGAAGCTGTTTGTGGTTTGAATTAGGACAGAGTGTAAGAATGAAGATTGTAAGGTAGTTTGACATTTATTATGTATATGACCGCAATTAACCTTTTTGGGGGTGAGAAGTTGTAGCAAAAATTTTAAATTATTTTATTATTATACATCAAATGTTCTCTGAACTGGTAGAGATTAGAAAAAGGCACCAAGTACTTGATTTCAAATGTACATATTAACAGTTACTAGCTATTGAGCACCTACCATATGAAAAAATTTCAAATACATTATTTCTAATCATGACAACTTTGATACCATGCTAATGGCAGGAAGGGAAGAGAAACTAAAGAGCCTTGAAAGAGCAGAGTTGAAAAAGCTGGCTTAAATCTCAGCATTCAAAAAACTAAGATCATGACGTCTGGTCCCATCATTTCATGACAAATAGAAGGAGAAAAAGTGGAAGCAGTGACAGATTTTATTTTCTTGGTCTCCAAAATCACTGCAGATTATAACTGCCGCTTGAAATTAAAAGATGCTTGCTCTTTGGAAGGAAAGCTATGACAAACCTAGACAGCATATTAAAAGACAGAGACATCACTTTGTTGACAAAGGTTCATATAGTCAAAGCTATGGTTTTTCCAGTAGTCATGTATGGATGTAAGAGTTGGACCATAAAAAATGCTGATCACTGAAGAATGAATGCTTTCTAATTGTGGTGCTGGAGAAGACTTGAGAGTCCTTTGGACTGCAAGGAGATCAAACCAGTCAATCCTAAAGGAAATCAGTCCTGAATATTCATTGGAAGGATTGATGCTGGAGCTCCAATATTTTGGCCACCTGATGCGAAGAGCTGACTCATTGGAAAAGACCTTGATGCTGAGAAAGATTCAGGACAGGAGAAGGGGACAACAGGATGAGATGGTTGGATGGCATCATTGACTCAAAGGACATGAGTTTGAGCAAACTCCTGGAGATAGTGAAGGGCAGAGAAGCCTGGCATGTTGCAGTCAATGGGGTTGCAAAGATTTGGACAAGATTTAGGGACTGAATAAAAACAGTGAAGTCATGACAAAGGGAGTTTCCTAGGCCAGTAGATGAGTGCTAACTTGTTCAAGTTAACCCAGAAATTCCAGAACTGGAATTCAACTTAAAAAAATTCAGTCTGGTTGTAACACTTGAGTTCTTTCTAGACTATACTGTGCAGTTTAGGAGGCAATTGGTGGTTGTGGTAGACTGTAGTTGCCTTGCTAAAATCCACTTTCCTAATCTGAGATCACCCATCTCCCAGGTCCTGTGAGTGTTGGCTACTAACAGTTGAAGGTAAACTGTCCCTAGAATTCCCCTTAAAGTGTAGGAGACAGCTTGCTTCAGGATAGGATGGCACTGTGCATATTCCTCTGTTTAGAACTCCTCATCAGATTAAGCTGAGGGTGGATTTCATCTGTATGTACATATTGTAGGCTTCTTGCCCTCTTCTGTCTTTCTCATCTCCTTAAATGTTTCATCTGAGAATAATATCTTCGTTACTGGCTCAGGAACCCCCATCCAGGGACTAAGCTTCTTGAGAATCTAAGATAAGGTTGTAGTAACTAGCTGAATATTAATATGAATTAAGCTTATAGGCAAATATAATGATACAAAGAAAAATCCTAGCAGCTTCTTGACATGTAGTTAAACATGTATCACATCAGAGAAATGAAACCACACAGTCCAGAAAAAAAATGCTTATTGAAGTCTACAGTGTTATGAAGAAAACTAAAAGTGTTATTTTTTTAGTATAGACTGCAGTTTTTGCCAAAGTACATTGGATGGTATATAAATCTTACAGTTTATGTCAGGACTACTTTTGATTTGCAAGTATAGAACCTCAATTCAAATTTTCTTAGTCCAAAAGAAAATTCATTGTCATTTGTGTCTGTGAAATTCAAAGGTCAAATTTACTTTACACATATTTGGACCTAGAGGTTTCAGTTACTTACTTTCTATATCCTTTGGCTTTATTTGCTTTATTCTATACACATTTAAGGGGCTTCCCAGGTGATGCAAGTGGTAAATTACCCACCTGCCAATGAAGGAGATGTAAGAGATGAGGGTTCGATCTCTGGGTCAAGAAGATCCCCTAGAGGAGTGCATGGCAACCCACTTCAGTATTTTTGCCTGGAGAATCCCATGGACAGAGGAGCCTGGCAGTCACATGGAGTTGGACACGACTGAAGTGACCTTAACACGCATACACATTTAAAAATGTCTCTGTAAACATAACTTTTCTAATGCTTAGGGAAGATTTGAATTGGCCATGCCTAGGTCATTTGCTAGTGTTGAAGTAACCACAGTATGTGATACCCTATTTGAAAAACCTGAGTGGTGCATATGTGAGTGGTGCATATACACATTGCAGTGGAAAGAGGAGATATTGAAGCACAGCTGTGGCCCTCAAAGGAAAAAATTCCTAGTGAAGCCATGAAAAGAGGCATGTGAATGTACTAATAAATACTTTGATTTTGGAAGATGGATATCTTATATATTATTTTCCAAATTTATGTAAACTTGGAAGTTACTTTTAATGAAATATTTTATGAAATTCAGACACACTTGGGTCTAAGAACAGATGACTCTACTTACTAGCTATATCACTTTGGAAAATCAGTTAAATTCTCTAGGCCTAAGTTTCTTCAGCTGTAAAACTGGAATAACCAAGTGTATTATAAAGACTAGAGAAAATATATTATGAATGCTTGGCTCCATAAAAGTAGTTTCTATTTGGCAAGCTAGTATCAACTTGGAGATCTTTGCATGTCTCCCAAAAAGTGTTAAGTTAAAAAAAAAAGTACTTTGGTCTCATTTTAACAAGCTGGGAGATGAATGCAGTGTTTATGAGGATTAATTTATGAGTTGAGTATAGGTCGAATTGGGTTTGGGGTGACAGTAAAGAAAAGAGCCAGAGATATGGAGGACAGTCGAGAGGTTATTGTAATGAATTATGAATTGATAGGTACATGAACCAAGGGAACATAAGGCAGTAATGTACAACTATTAAGAACAAACCATAAAAATGATTAGAAGACTTTCAGAATGGTCCAATTCAGCAGTTTACAATGAGAATTTTATTTTTCAAATAGTCTGTTTAAATCAATAATGATGGGTGCTAAAAGATGTGCAAGGTGTCCTCTTTCCCCAGGTTAATAAAATAATGCACTGCAAAATACAATTTCAGAAGTTTAATCTTCAGTGAAATCTTCCTTTATATATGGCTACTAATTTTGTAGAGTACGTTTCTGCTAATAGAGTGTGGTGTAAAATAGGGGTTTTGCTTCATTTGATCATTTAAGAAGTCTTAGAGTATGTACTTAGATAAAAACCCATATGCAGTCATGATCATATCTGAGGCAAGATTATAAAATTAGTCTGTTTTCAAACGTTTTAAAGTAATAACCATAAAAACTGAAGGGTCTTAAAATACAGGAATGGATTTATGGATTAGAGGTAGAAATTAAGAAAAGAGAAACTGAATTGAAATATCCTAAAATCTTTGTCACTTAATTGTGATTTTATTTAGTAAGCTTTACAGAGATATAATTTTGGAAAAGAAGTACGTCAAGGCTGTATATTGTCACCCTGCTTATTTAACTTATATGTGGAGTACATCATGAGAAATGCTGGGCTGGATGAAGCACATGCTGGAATCAAGATTGCTGGGAGAAATATCAATAACCTCAGATATGCAGATGACACCACCCTTCACCCAGCCCAGCGTTTCTCATGATGTACTCTGCATATAAGTTAAATAAGCAGGGTGACAATATACAGCCTTGACGTACTCCTTTCCCGGTTTGGAACCAGTTTGTTTTTCCATGTCAAGTTCTAACTGTTGCTTCCTGACCTACATGCAGATTTCTCAAGAGGCAGGTCAGGTGGTCTGGTATTCCCATCTCTTTTAGAATTTTACACAATTTATTGTGATCCACACAGTCAAAGGCTTTGGCATAGTCAACATAAGCAGAAATAAATGTTTTTCTGGAACTCTCTTGCTTTTTTTGATGATCCAACAGATGTTTGCAATTTGATCTCTGGTTCCTCTGCCTTTTCTAAATCCAGCTTGAACATCTGGAAGTTCACGGCTCTTGTATTGGTAAAGTCTGGCTTGGGTAATTTTGAGCCTTACTTTACTAGTGTGTGAGCTGAGTGCAATTGTGAGGTAGTTTGAGCATTCTTTGGCATTGCCTTTCTTCGGAATTGGAATGAAAACTGACCTTTTCCAGTCCTGGGGCCACTGCTGAGTTTTCCAAATTTGCTGATATATTGAGTGCAGCACTTTCACAGCATCATCATTTAGGCTTTGGAATAGCTCAACTTGAATTCTATCACCTCCACTAGCTTTGTTCATAGTGATGCTTCCTAAGACCCACTTGATTTCATATTCCAGGATGGCTGGTTCTAGGTGAGTTATCTCACCATCGTGATTATCTGGGTCGTGAAGATCTTTTTTGTATAGTTCTCCTGAGTATTCTTGGAACCTCTTCTTAATATCTTCTGCTTCTGTTAGTCCATACCATTTCTTTTTGAGCCCATCTTTGCATGAAGTATACAAAGGCTTGAACTACCTTAAACAATAAAAATAAATGTCAAGGATGGGATAGTTAGGGAGTTTGAGATGGGCATGAATACTCTGCTATATTTAAAATGGATAATCAGCAGGGTACTACTGAATAGCAAATGGAAATCTGCTCAATGTTATATGGTGGCCTGAATGGGACAGAGGTGTAGGGGAGAGTGGATACATGTGTATGTATTGCTGAGTCCCTTCCCTGATCACCTGAAAGTATCACAACATTGTTTGTTAATTGGCTATACCCCAATACAAAAAATTGTCGAGGAATTAGAGGAAATATTAAAGAAAAGTTTGAGAAGGCATGTGGAAAATTTTGTAGTTTTTGTAGCTACACGATTAATATGACTCAGCTTTAGCTTGAGATACCTACCTGTAGTTATGTATTTTTTGTTTGTTTTGGTAGACGATAATGAAATTGGCCCAACTTGGCTTAGAGGTCAACCTTAATTCAGTCAGCTGTGGCCTGGATTCAGGATCCTGTCATAGAAGGATAAGTCACCTTTCTCATAGAAAACCTGTGTCCTAGGTGCCAAGGACACTTGCTAAATCTAATAATTTAAACCACATACAACTTGATCTTTACAGAAGATGAGCAGAGATAATAAATACATAAATTTGGTAGCCTTAAAAAAATATTCTAACCTTATAGTTTCTATTTCTCTAGGTAAAGCTTGAGCTGCCATCTTGTTGTAGCCAGCACTGCATCCATCTCATAATCTGAAGTCAGAAGTCTTTGAGTTGGAGGTAAGCTTGATATATGAACTTTTAACCTCAGGAATCACTTTGAGCAGTTCTTGTACATGACATATACAATGTTTCATATTGGAAACTTGTTTGTGTTGTTTACTTATTGGAATTAGGATGTTTTTTTAAAAAAAATTCAAATGTAATCTAATCTTAACATCAAATACCAGTTTAGGCAATAGAATTGGGGTTGCTTTGATTGAAGTAAGAAAAGATGCTACTGGCACTTCCACTGGCTTCGATTCTCTGCTTTTCCCTTATGGTGAGTGATCCTCAAAATTCCTTTCTAGAGATCCATATCACTGCAGAATATAATCTGAAACAAAATCACTAATGTAGTACAATGAGCATGCATAAGATTTGGAATCAAAGGATCAGTTTTATAAAATGTTGACTCTAGCACATACTAACTTGGAGATGGAATAAATCACTTATTAATACATTCTCCAAGTCTTTCTTCCCCTGAGAAGTATACATAATACCTATACCATCAAACTTAGAAGGTTCATTTATTTTTTTTTTAAGGTTCATTTATTAAATGCGATATCGGCCATAGAAAATGCTACAATGTTATATACAGTGTTAATTGATATTGCATTTGATATCTATTTACCCACCTTCTGAGTAAAACATCCAAACTGCTAGGTACTTTAAGGGCATACTGGACCCCATTGACCACATTCTCAATTTTAAAATTTCCTTCTCCTTTACAATAATTATGTTGGCCTCCAAGGACATATGAGTCAGTGACAATATATATCCTGAAAAAATATTAGCTATTTGATTATTTTGACATCATACAGCTTAATCTAAATGTGCTAGTGGCTGTTTATCTTCTTCTGTGGTCCTACAAGAGGGAGAAAGCATGAGCAGAGAGGAAGGCTCCTAAATCACTGATTTGACCTCATCCCAGAACTTGCACAATCAAATGTGAATAGCAAACTCAGTCTCCCTCTAAGACTCCTCTGAGGGTTGTTCATGGAGGTACAGAAGGGTACCCAAGGGAGATGGAGACAAAAGCACCTTCTTGATAATATTCACTTGAGAATGATTATAAACCATGAAGTGAGTGACAGACAAAAACTGCTAAGTTGAGGCATACATTTTCACTCTATTTTGGATGCTGGTACTCTGGCAATGTATTTTAAGCTCAGCATTTGCTTTAAAAAAAAAAAAACAAAAAAACAAAAACTCTCATTCAACTGTACAAAAGCCGCTCTTCTCAAGACTGAAGCTTTTCTGTAGTGATGTTGTCTGTTTAGGTTTGAAGCCACTAGGGCCCTGGCACATACAGCTGGAATACTCTATTTTTAAAGTTATATTGTGTCTGTTGATACAAAGGTCATGATGTAGACTTTTGCACTTAGAATCAGCATGAGAATGTGGGACTGTTCTTGCAGATCTTGGCTCCATCAGCAAATAAATTAAAATAAACTGGAGGCTTGAAATAGAAATAACCCTCCTTCCAAGTGTTTCATTTAGAGAATGACATCCTGTTTTCTTCAGAATATCATGGGTAATTCTGCATATGAATGAATTTTGCAACAGAAAAGGCCCAGCAAATGAAATACGCAAAATAACTTTTAGAATTTCAGGAGTCAGTAATAAAAATAAATGATGATGCTTTTCCGCTCAAAGTGTGAAGGGAATTGGAAACCTGAAATTTAGTTACATAAAGTTTTAAGATTTTTATAACAATTTGTGATAGCGTGGTAAGCTGAGTTCCTCTTATAAGAGAATGTAGTATGTCTTTAGTACAACTTACCATTTATCTTATAAGGAAATTCTGACACAGTTTGTCTATTAGCTATTGAAGTCAGACTAATTTTCCAATTATAGTCATAAGTAGAAAGGTGTATTTCAAAAATAACTGGACCCAAAGCATCATTCACCTAGAAATACTTTGATTCGGCTCCCAACTGAGCCTGGAGAGGTTTTACCTGAAGTACAAAGTAACTACAGTCAAAGTTGTAGAAATTCCTAGTTTTGTCAATAAAATCCCATTGTTGTATTGAAAAAAGCACAGTGACATAGTATGTTAATAATATAATAATATATTTAAAAAATAAATTTCAATTTATAATCTTACATATACATTTTCCATTATGTTGCTGCTAGAACTCAGCCAGCAACTGGCCCCAGTCCAGCCCTAGTGCCTTTATATTGGATTTTACTACTCTTTTCCATTTGAAAGGAATTGGTACCTTAGCTGACTTCCTGTCTTGAGTATAGAAAAGATCAGTAGGGTTCTTTTATGTATTTGTATTGCCTACAATAAAAGGATTTTTTTCAGACTTAACATCTTTTTAGGAAGAAGTGAAAGCTTACGCTGGAAATGTCATGACAGTTTTTGTGTTAAGATGATCATGATTAAAAAAATAATTATTTGGAACAATTTGAGTCTATAAGATTCGTGAGTTTATGTGAAATTGGTGTCAGAGATTGGCTGGATGTTTATTTGGCTTTTCCTTTTTCTTGAGTATAAATTGTTTTCTAGCTCTTTGGATTTTAAGTGGAGTCATAAGGCTGGTTGCCACCAATGAAATGTGAGCAGGTATGATGTGTCACTTCTGGCAAAAGGCAGTTAAGAATTGCTCCATAATCTCATTCTTTCCTTGTTCTGTTGACTGGATGTGAATTTGAAGCTATAGATTAGAAATAGCCAAGTGTCAGTTGTATAGGTTCTCTGAAATTCTGCACACTTTATAAAGAAAAGGTTTATTAGAACCGTTTCTTTCCACACTTGGGGGACCAGTTTATACTTTGGCATAAGCCAACAGCCACTAATTAACATTTGTATTGTCAATCATCCAAGATTTTAGGGTTGTTGATTACACAGCTAACATTACTTACCTGACTAATAATACTCAGCTAGAAAGAGGTAATAGTACTTGTGATTACAGAAGGCAATTGTGATACAAAAAACATAGGATGTAGGCAGGAGCCACGAATGACTGGGAACTGAGTATAACAGTATCAGTATTTCAGAAGCAATAACAACTGTTTCAGTTAAGTAGTGATAATATCAATTAAGGCAAATTATACTGAAGTCACAGTTAATTGCTTTGGTTTTCACAGTGAGCAAATACAAAAAAGTTTAAATATTGAGATCAAAGTGTTTCCTTGGTCAAATATTTCAAAAAAAGGAAAACTGATAAGATACAAAGTCCTCATCTCCTAGGAGACAAGTTTTTTAAATGATACTGATATGCGGTGACCTTGACCTGCAAGAGCTTGAAGCAGGATTTCGGTTCCTAGCCAGAGACTGAAGTCAAGCCACGCCAGTGAGATCACTCAGTCCTAGCCACTAAGCCAAGATGGACCGGTAGTCATTGACAAGGCTTGAACCTATTTGCTGTGTAGAAATAAATTTCCACATTGAGACAGAAAGTAGAGAAACAAGAAAAGTACATATTAGGAGGAAAAAGGATATGTGTGGATGGACACCCGGATGGGCTCAGAGAGTCATACCCTCATGGTACTCTGAATCACTCTTATGGGGCATTTCTTCCAGGTTTCCTTTGGCCAATCATCTTGCTTTGCCTGGTTCTGAGTTCATATTTGGCATTACTCTGAGTCCTCCTATGTGTGCATGTGCGTTTCTTAGCCAGATGGATTCTAGCAAAGAGGCTTATGGTAGGTTGACATCACTTACTATGAAGTGATGCCCCCTCTCTTGACTTCCCAGGAGCCTTTCTATACATGTGTAGTCAGGAAGGTCTCCTTGACTTTGAGGGAATATGTGGTCTTTTATCTCTTATCTGGGCAGGACTAAGCTCCTCTCTTGCTCCTGCTATTTTGGGGTATCTGTCCACGGGGGACTAATTCTGGCTGCTTAGCTTCGGGGCCTTCTATATCCTGCCTCAATACTATTAATTATCATAGAATGCTAATAAGGTATGCTTAAAATTTTAATAGTGCTAGCGGATCAGGTCAACATATCATGATATTAGGGCAATGATTTTGAAATAAAGGTAAAACAAAATTGAGAATGGATGATAGATATATCTTGAGATTCAAACTAGGTTTCAAAAAGCAAAACTTGTTGAACAAAACTAATTTTTAATAGCAATTTAGCGAATACTTGCTATTGAAAAGTCACTATCTTTAGACTTTCTTCTCTGTGTTTGGGATATGGGTGCCTGCACCCTACATTTTAATCGGTTTAAACATTAAAATAAATGTCAGCCTGATGTCTTCAGTTTGAATCTCCAAAGGAAAAGGATCTTAATCCTGTATTTCGACAAAAAATCAGTAGATGGACAATTTAGATCCTTGGCTAATTGGATTTGGTATTCTTTTAACTTCTAGTAAGAATACTGCAAGCATCTTATAAAGTATGTAACTCATTTTGCTAGAACTATACTGCTGCTAAATCATGTCCAACTTTTTTGTGACCCCATGGATTATAGCCCATTAGGCTCCTCTGTCCATGGGATTTCCAAGGTGAGAATATTGGAGTGGGTTACTATTTCCTTCTCCAGGGGATCTTCATAATCCAGGGATCGAACCTACAACTCCTGCATTGGTAGGTGGATTCTTTACCATTAAGCCACCAGGGAAGCCCTATTAGAACCATAAAAGATACTAAAATAAAGCTATAAGCAAAATTATAAACTATTATATATGCTTCCCTGATAGCTCAGTTGGTAAAGAATCTGCCTATAATGCTGGACACCCCATTTCGATTCCTAGGTCAGGAAGATCCACTGGAGAAGGGATAGGTTACCCACTCCACTATTCTTGGGCTTCCCTTGTGTCTAAGATAGTCAAGAATCTGCCTGCAATGCAGGAGACCTGGGTTTGATCCCTTGGTTGGGAAGATCCCCTGGAGAAGGGGACAGCTACCCACTCTAGTATTCTGGCCTGGAGAATTCCATGGAATGTATAGTCCTTGTGGTCACAAAGAGTCGGATGCGACTTTCACTTCACTTTACTTGTATAGAATGAAGACATATACTTACATTATGGTTATATGTAAAGTATATATTTAAAATCTTTTTTGTATTGTTAATTCAATATGTTTTATTTGCTGTTTAGGATGTTTGAAATGTTAAAAAGTGTTCAGAATAAAAAGTTTGTATTCAATTTAAACTTGTCTAGGGATTTTAAATTAATAAAAATCTGTAGATAGTGCTTAAATACTTAAGAATTTAGTTTTCAGTGTTTCATTCCTTTGGTCTGAACTCCAGGAGGACCTGGCAATATGACTGGGTCTGCTTTCTTGTAACTGTCTTCTGCAAAGTACTGAGTTAACACATTATTAACTGGGGGATTTTTGCAGAAATTAACACCTGTGGTTGGTGATTTGTTATGTAAGTGACTATTGAAACACCCATGCTTGAGTAAATATCAACAACTATTTTTTGTACTTAAGGCATTTATTTGAAACTTTGTACATGTTTTGCTGAAGCATTCTAATATTAGAGTGTGATAGGCGTATAGCAGGCACCTCTGTTCAGGGGAACAGAAGGTCTATTACAAATACACTGCATTTCACTGTGCTCTCTCTTGGAAGAGCAGACTGCAGGTACTGGCCGTTTTTTTTTTTTTTTTTTTTTTTCTTTTTTTAGTCCTATGGGTATTATTTCCTCTAAAATATGTTCTTTTCTTTTACCTGATAGTCAACAAGTTGGACCTTTGTAGGAGGGGGGCACTTTCATATTTTAAACTAATTTTTATTGGAGTATAGTTGCTTTACAATAGTGTGTTAATTTTTGCTTATGAATCAGCTATACATATACACATTATCTCCTCTTTTTTGGATTTCCTTCCCATTTAGTCACCATGGAGAGTGAAACTGTTAGTTGCTCAGTTGTGTCCAACTCTTTGGGAGCCCATGGACTGCAGCCCACCAGGCTTCTCTGTCCATGGGATTCTCCAGGCAAGAATACTGGAGGGGATTGCCATTCCCTTCTCCAGGGGGTCTTCCCAACCCTGGGCTTAAACCCGGGTCTCCTACATTGCAGGCAGATTCTTTACCTTCCGAGCCAGTAGGGAAGCCCTTAGTCACTATAGACCCCTGAGTAGAGTTCCCTGGTGATACAGAATAGGTTCTCATTAGTTTTCTATTTTATACATAGTGTCAATAGTGTGTATACCTCATTCCTAATCTCGCAGTTTGTCCCAGCCCCCTTTTGTATCCATGTGTCCTCCATCTCTATGCCTCTTTCTGCTTTGCATGTGAGATCATCTGTACCATTTTCCTATATTCCACATATATGCATCAATATATGATATTTGTTTTCTTCTTTCTGACTCCCTTCACTCTATATGCCACTCTCTAGGTCCACTCATGTCTTTTCAAATGACCCAATGCCGTTCCTTTTTATGGCTGAGTAATATTCCACTGTGTGTATGTACCATATCTTCTTTATCCATTCCTCTGTTAATGGACATTTAGGTTGCTTCCATGCTTGGCTATTGTAAATGGCACTGCAGTAAACATTGGGGTGCATGTGTATTTTTGAATTATGTTTTTCTCTGGGTATATGCCAGTAGTGGCATTGGTGGGTCATGTGATAATTCTATTTTTAGCTTTTTAAGGAACCTCCATACTACTCTCCATAGTGACTGTATCAATTTACCTTCTCAGAAGCAGTGTAAGAAGGCTCCCTTTCCTCCATACCCTCTCCAGCATTTATTGTCTGTAGACTTTGATGATGACCATTTTGACCAGCGTGAGGTGGGTGATACCTTAATGTAGTTTTGATTTGCATTTCTCTAATAGTTAGTGATGTTGGGCATCATTTCATGTGTTTATTGGCCATCTGTATGTCTTATTTGGAGAAAAGTCTATCTAGGTCTTCTGCCCAGTTTTTTATTTTTGTTTTTTTGTTTTTTTATTTTTTTTTTATTTTTGTTTTTAAATCTTGAACTGCATAAGCTGTTCATAAATATTGGAGATTAATACTTTCTCAGTTGCTTCATTTGCAAATATTTTATCCCATTCTGTGAGCTGTCATTTCATTTTATTTATGGTTTTCTTTGCTGTGCAAAAGCTTTTGAGTTTAATTAGGTCCTGTTTATTTTTATTTTCATTATTCTAGTAGGTGGGTCAAAAAGATCTTGATACAATTTATATCAAAGATGCAATTTATGTTCTGCCTATGTTTTCCTCCAAGAGTTTTATAGTGTCTGGTCTTACATTTAGGTCTTTAATCCATTTTGAGTTTATTTTTTGTGTACGGTATTAGGGGTTTCTAATTTCATTCTTATATGAAATTGTGTAGTTTTCCCAGTGTCACTTATTGAAGGGACTGTCTTTCGTCTATTTATGTTTTGCCTCCTTTGTCATAAATTAGTGCCATAGGTGTGTGGGTTTATCTCTGGGCTTTCTATCCTGTTCTGTTGATCTATATTTCTGTTCTGTGCGAGTATCTTATAGTCTTGATATTATATAGTCTTGACCACTGATATAGTCTTAACTATTGTAACTTTGTAGTATAGTCTTAAGTCAGGGAGCCTGATTCCTCCAGCTCCCTTTTTCTTTCTCAAGATTCCTCCAGCTCCCTTTTTCTTTCTCAAGATTGCATTGGCTATTCGGAGTCAGTTATGTTTCTGTACAAATTGTAAAAACTTTTCTTCTAATACTGTGAAAAATAGCACTGGTAATTTTCTAGGGATTGTATTCAATCTATAGATTGCTTTGGGTAGTATAGTCATTTTCACAATACTGATCCTTCCAATCCAAGAATATGGTATATCTTTCCATCTGTTTGTATGTTTGATTTCTTTCACTTGTGTCTTATGGTTTTCTGTGTACAGGTCTTTTGCCTTCTTAAGTAAGATTATTCCTAGGTATTTTTTTTTTGTTGCAATGGTAAATGGGATTGTTAACTTGACATCTCTCTCTGATCTTTTGCTGTTAGTGTATAGGAATTCAAGAGACTTCTGTGTATTAATTTTGTATCTTGGAACTATACCAGATTCATTGATTAGCACCAGTAGTTTTCTGGTGGCATCTTTATGATTTTCTATGTATAGTATCATGTCACCTGCAAACAGCTGACAGTTTTACTTCTTTTCCAATTTGGATTCCTTTTATTTCTTTTTTTCTTTGATTTCCATGGTAGGACTTCCAAAACTATATTGAATAATAGTGGCAAGAGTAGACACCCTCGTCTTATTCCTAAACTTAGAGGAAATGCTTTTAGTTTTTCTTCATTGAAAATAATGTTTGCTGTGGGTTTGTCATATATGCCCTTTATTATGTTGAGATAGGGTCCCTCTATGCCCACCTTCTGGAGAGTTTTTTAAATCATATATTGGTGTTGAATTCTGTTGAAAGCTTTTTCTGTATTTACTAAGATAATCATAGTTTTTATTCTTTAGTTTGTTAATATGGTGTATCTGACTGATTTGTGTATACTGAAGAATCCTTGTATCCCTGGGATAAATCCCCCTTGATCATGGTGTGTGATCCTTTTAATGTATAGTTGGATTTGGTTTGCTAGTATTTTGTTGAGGATGTTTGCATCTATGTTCCCTGGTAGCTCAGATGTTAAAGTGTCTGCCTACAATGCGGGAGACCCAGGTTTGATACTTGTGTCAGGAAGATGCTCTGGAGAAGGAAATGGCAACGTACTTCAGCACTCTGCCTGGAAAATCCCACAGACAGAGGAGCATGGTAGGCTACAGTTCATGGGGTTGCAAAGAGTCGGACACGACTGAGCAACTTCACTTTCACTTTCATCAGTGGTACTGGCCTGTAATTTTCTTTTTTGTGTGATATCTTTGTCTGATTTTGCTATCAGGGTGATGGTGGCCGCAAAGAGTGAGTTTGGGAGTGTTCCTCCCTCTGCAGTTTTTTGGAAGGATAGGTGTTAGCTCTTCTCTAAATGTTTGATGGAATTTTCCTTTGAAGCCATCTGGTGCTGGACTTTTGCTTGTTGGAAGATTTTTAGTCACAGTTTCAATTTCATTACTTGTGATTTATCTGTTCATATTTTCTATTTCTTCCTAGTTCAGTCCCAGAAGGTTGTATTTTTCTAAGAATTTGTCCATTTCTTCCAGGGTGTCCATTTTATTGGCTTGGCTTCCCTTATGGCTCAGTGGTAAAGAATCCACCTGCTTTGCGGGAGACTTGTGTTTGATCCTTGGGTTGGAAAGATACCCTGGAGAAGGGAAGGATACCCAATCCAGTATTCTGGCCTGGAGAATTCCATGGACTGTATAGTCCAAGGGGTTGCATAGAGTCAGACATAACTGAGTGACTTTCACTTTCATATTTGCTTGTGGAAAATAGAAATTTCACAGTGCATCATTTAAAATATTATGATAATAAACTTGCATTAATAATACACACAAAGTTGGAACAGAAAACTTACAGAGCAAAACGTGACCTGGTGACAGTTGTAAGTTGTATAATGAACATTAAGCTCTTAATAACTTTGCATTGTGATGTTAATTGTATCACTCTGTAAAAACATATTGATACATCTCTGGTCAATCACATTCAGATAACAAAAGATATATTAATATGTCTCTAGTCAATGATGTGTTAAGATAAATATATTGATTTGTTTATGCTGTATCCAGCCAACTGTACTCAGGAATCAAAAGTGTTCATTGTTAAACCTCTGATTGGTAGGTTTCAGCTGTAATGAATTGGCACATGCTCCAAGGGTTATTTGGAATAGTATAAAAGTTTAGTGAGGGATGATGGAGGCTCCATCCTAAACTGAAGTGGTCCCCATGCACTTCAACTTCATCTCTTGTAATGGAATAATCCTCCTGAGGCAGAGGGCCTAACATTTACTCCTGAGACATTTCAAGAACTCTGGATGCAGTTGCTGTCTGGCTGAATGCTATACTACTTTATTTGTGTGCTTTGAATTTATGTGAACTAGGTACATTTTGAATCCTGTGATTCTTCTGATTCCCAACTAAGGACAAATAGAAATTGAGTCAGTAGTTGTATAACACTCAGGGCTTATATTTAATGTATTTAACTTTTAAAAAATACATTTTTCTTATGGAAAGCAAATCATGTCTAATCATGTGCTATTTTCCCAATTAAAAACAATCACAAGGGCTGTGTTCTTGAGGAAGTTTGCAATGAGATACAAAGATAGTCTATTCCCACTAACCCCTTGCTCATGACTGACTGTGAAAGCTGTGATCTGTGGTATTTGCACAGAATCATTAAACCCCCACTCCTGTCCCCTTTCTCACTATGCTCCCTTTCCCTCTCTGCTCTCCCTCAGTCTGTCTTTTTTGTCACTGGTGGGGCTTCCCTGATAGCTCAGGTGGAAAAGAGTCCGCCTGCATTGCAGGAGACCCTGGTTTGATTCCTGGATTGGGAAGATCCGCTGGAGAAGGGTTAAGGCTACCCTCTCCAGTATTCTTGGGCTTCTTTGTGGCTCAGCTGGTAAAGAATCCGCCTGCACTGTGGGAGACCTCGGTTCGATTCCTGGGTTGGGAAGATCCCCTGAAGAAGAGAAAGGCTACCCACTCCAGTATTCTGGCCTGGAGAATTCCATGGGCTGTATAGTCCATAGGATTGCAAAGAGTCACAAAGAGACTGAGGGACTTTCATTTTTTTTGACTTTCAGGCCACCAAAAAAGGAGTTAGGTGGACTTCTTTTCATAATCAAATTGTATTAGATATTGACTCACACTTTTATATAGATTACTAGTAAATGCTAATTGATTACATTTCACTGTATGGAGACATGATAATTCTATAGGATGGAAAAGTCTACCTCAATAATAGTTCTCTAAATTTTATAATTTAAATTCCTCCTGCATTGGCAGTTAACCTGAAGTTCTATAATTGCAATAATGTCAAGTATTTGAAGAAAGGGCGAGATTACAAAACTTCTAATCTTAATATCATTTCAATTGATGAATACATCCTTTATTTTGCCCATCTTTGCATAACAATTTCCCTTGAAATCTCTACTTTTCTTGAAGAGATCTCTAGTCTTTCCCATTCTGTTGTTTTCCTCTATTTATTTGCACTGATCATTGAGGAAGGCTTTCTTATCTCTGCTTGCTATTCTTTGGAATTCTGCATTCAGATGGATGTATCTTTCCTTTTCTTCTTTGCCTTTAACTTCTGTTCTTTTCTCACCTGGACCTAACAGAAGCAGAGGAGTCTAGAATACACTGAAGAACTATACAAAAAAGATCTTCATGACCCAGATAACTATGATGGTGTAATCACTCACCTAGAGCCAGACATCCAGGAATGCAAAGTCAAGTGGGCCTCAGAAAGCATCACTACGAACCAAGCTAGTGGAGGTGATGGAATTCCAGTTGAGCTATTCCAAATCCTAAAAGATGATGTTGTGAAAGGGCTGCACTCAATATGCCAGCAAATTTGGAAAACTCAGCAGTGGCCACAGGACTGGAAAATGTCAGTTTTCATTCCAATCCCAAAGAAAGGTAATGCCAAAGAATGTTTAAACTACTGCACAATTGCACTCATCTCACATGCTAGCAAAGGAATGCTCAAAATTCTCCAAGCCAGGCTTCAGCAATACGTGAACCGTGAACTTCCAGATGTTTAAATTGGTTTTAGAAAAGCAGAGGAACCAGAGATCAAATTGCCAACATCTGGTGGATCATCAAAAAAGCAAGAGAGTTCCAGGAAAACATCTACTTTTGCTTTATTGACTACGCCAAAGCCTTTGATTGTGTAGATCACAAGAAACTGTGGGAAATTATTAAAGAGATGGGAATATCAGACTGGCCTTCAGAGAAATCTGTATGCAGGTCAGGAAGCAACAGGTAGAAGTGGACATGGAACAAGAGACTGGTTCCAAATAAGAAAAGGAGTACGTGAAGGCTGCATATTGTCACCCTGCTTATTTAACTTATATGCAGAGTACATCATGTGAGTTGTCAGGCTGGATGAAGCACAAGCTGGAATGAAGATTTCCAGGAGAAATATCAATAACTTCAGATAAGCAGATAATACCACCCTTATGGCAGAAAGTGAAGAAGAATTAAAGGGCCTCTTGATGAAAGTGAAAGTGGAGAGTGAAAAAGTTGGCTTAAAGCTCAACATTCAGAAAACTAAGATCATGGCATCTGGTCCCATCACTTCATGGTGAATAAACCGGGAAACAGTGGAAACAGTGAGAGATTTTACTTTTGGGGGCTCCAAAAACACTGCAGATGGCAACTGCAGCCATGAAATTAAGAGAAGCTTGCTCCTTGGAGGAAAAGCTATGACCAACCTAGACAGCATATTAAAAAGCAGAGACATTATTTTGCCAACAAACGTCTGTCTAGTCAAAGCTATGGTTTTTCCAGTAGTCATATATGGATGTGAGAGTTGGACTATAAAGAAAGCGGAGCGCCAAAGAATCGATGCTTTTGAACTGCGGTGTTGGAGAAGACTCTTGAGAGTCCCTTGGACTGCAAGGAGATCCAGCCAGTCCATCCTAAAGGAAATCAGTCCTGAATGTTCGTTGGAAGGACTGATATTGAAGCTGAAACTCCAGTACCTTGGCCACCTGATGTGAAGAACTGACTCATTGGAAAAGACCCTGATGCTGGGAAAGATTGACGGCAGGAGGAGAAGGGGATGACAGAGGATGAGATGGTTGGATGGCATCCCCGATTCAATGGACATGAGTTTGAGTGAGCTCTGGGAGTTGGTGATGGACAGGGACTCCTGGTGTGCTGCGATTCATGGGGTCGCAAAGAGTCAGACATGACTGAATGACTGACCTGAACTGATCAAAACATCTTGTTTCCCACTTATCAAACTGAAAAAAGGATATAATTATATTGCTTGTTAAAAGGCAGTATATACCCTTTAATTTGGATATGGAAAATAATTTTGCTGCTATTTAGTTACAGACGTTTTATGTATATTTTTTATAAAAGGGCATGGCTAGGCAATCTTTATTACCCATTTCTTATTCTAAGGTGGATATTAAAATATAATCCAGAAAAAATGTCAAGGTGTTAACATAACGTGCTTGAGGCAGGAAGATGAGAACAATAAAATTTAGGGGAATGAAGGACAATGTCTACCTACCTTTTTCCCCTTATTTTTCTCAAATGATGGCTATTTTAAAATTATTTGTTTATTTGGATGTGCCAGTTCTTAGTTGCGGCATGTGGAATTTAGTTACCTGAACAGGGATTGAACCCAGGCCCCCTGCACTGGGAGTGTGGAGTCTTAGCCACTGGACCTCAAGGGAATTCCCAAAGAATGCTTATTTGAATTAACATTAGCCACTTATAGCAAACTCAAAATTAGTATGTTAGTTAATGTTCTGATGACTTTTGTACATTATTTGATTTTTCCCTTTTACAATAATCTTATGAAATAAAACAGCTATTAGCCAGTTATGTTAAAAAAAAAAAAAAAAAGAAATTGAGGGACAGGTTTGTTAAGTAACTTACCCAAAGTAACATAAACAGGAAGAGGCAAAACTGAAGTTTGGTCTTGGATGGTTTTCCTCTGGGGCCATTGCCTCAGATTTCTGTGCTTTCTGCTGTCATGGATCATTAGGATATTGGTAAATGCATATTCTGGTTACTAACCAATGGATGATACCTGTACTTTAATGAAGAAAATTAAGACATAAAATCATGACCCTGCATTTACTTCCAAGAATTATCTAAACCTAAAAAAGATATCAAGAGGGTCTCTAGATTAGGTCAACAACTATTCTAAGAAGTATCTGTATATATATTCAGATAATTGAAAAACATCAATTTTCATGTCATAGTTTGAATAGATAATTTAATATTTAAAATTCTGAAGCTAAGTATTAGATATTAGCAACCTCAGTTGAAATGGAAATCAATTAAGCATTAAACCTAGGGCCTATCATGAAATATAAGATGTAAAAAGTTTCACCCACATTGTTAATATTCAGTCACTCAGTCATGTCTGACTCTTTGCAACCCTATGGACTGCAGCATGCTAGACTTCCCTGTTCTTCCTGGAGTTTGCTCAAACTCATATCCATTGACTTGATGATGCCATCCAACCATCTCATTATCTGTCACCCTCTTCTCCTTCTGTCCTTAATCTTTCCCAGTATCTGGGTCTTTTCTAATGAGTTGGCTGTTCACATCAGGTGGCCAAAATATTCGAGCTTCAGCGTAAGTCTTTCCAATGAATATTCAGTGTTGATTTCCTTTAGGACTGACTGGTTGGATCTCCTTGCTCCCAAGGGACTCTCAAGAGTCTTCTCCAGCACCATAGTTCGAAAGCATCAATTCTTCAGCACTCAACCTTCTTT
Organism: Muntiacus reevesi; assembly: GCF_963930625.1. NCBI lineage: Eukaryota > Metazoa > Chordata > Mammalia > Artiodactyla > Cervidae > Muntiacus > Muntiacus reevesi. The sequence continues at coordinate 80,128,633 of NC_089254.1, read as the reverse complement.
ATGGTCCAACTCTCACATCCATACATGACTACTGGAAAGACCATATCTTTAACTATACAGACCTTTCTTGGCAAAGTGATGTCTCTGTTTTTTAATACAATTTCTAGGTTGGTCATGGTTTTCTTCCAAGGAGCAAGCATCTTTTAATTTCATAACTGAAGTCACCATCTGCATCGATTCTGGAGCTTAAGACAATAAAATCTGCCACTGTTTCCATTTTTTCCTCATCTATTTGCTGTCAAGTGATGGGACTGGATGCCATGATTTTAGTGTTTGGAATGTGGAGTTTTAAGCCAGCTTTATCACTCTCCTCCTTCACTTTTATCAAAGGCTCCTTAGTTCCTCTTCACTTTGGGCCATGAGGGTGGTGTCATCTGCATATCAGAGGTTATTGATATCTCTCCTGGCAATCTTGATTCCAGTTTGTGCTTCATTCAGCCTGGCATTTCACATGATGTACTCTGCATGTGAGTTAAATAAGCAGGGTGACAATATACAGTCTTGATGTACTCCTTTCCCAATTTTTAAATCAGTTCATTATTCCATGTTGGGTCTAACTGTTGCTTCTTGACCTGCATATAGGTTTCTCAGGAGACAAGTAAGGTAGTCAAATATTCCCCTGTCTCTAAGAATTTTCAAGTTTGTTCTGATCCATACAGTCAAAGCCATAGTCAATTAAACAGAAGTGGATGTTTTTCTGGAACTCTTTAGTTTTTTCTATGATCCAATGGATGTTGGCAATTTGATCTCTAGTTCTGCCTTTTCTAAATTCAGGTTGAACATCTGGAAGTTGTCAGTTCATGTACTGTTGAAGCCTAGCTTGATGGATTTTGAGCATTACCTTGCTAGCCTGTGAAATGAGTGCAGTTGTGCAGTAGATTGAACATTCCTTGGCATTGCCCTTCTTTGGGATTGGAATGAAAACTGATCATTTCCAATCCTATAGCCACTGCTGAGTTTTCCCTATTCGCCGGCATATTGAGTGCAGCACTTTCACAGCATCATCTTTTAGGATTCAGAATAGTTCAGCTGGAATTCCATCACCTCCAGTACCTTGGTTCTTAGTGATGCTTTCTAAGGTCCACTTGACTTTGCACTCCAAAGTGCAAAGTCCAATATCTGGCTCTAACAACACAATTGTGGTTATCTGGGTCATGAAGATCTTTTTAGTATAGATCTTCTGTGTATTCTTGCTATCTCTTCTTAATACCTTTTACTTATGTTAGGTCCATATTGTTTCTGTCCTTTATTGTGCCCCTCTTTGCATTACATGTTCCCTTGATATCTCTAATTTTCTTGAAGAGATCTGTAGTCTTTCTAGGAGCTGACTTAGGCTCAGTTCATGAACTCCTTATTGCAAAATTCAGATTTAAATTGAAGAAAGTAGGGAAAGCCACTAGGCCATCAGGTTGACCTAAGCCAAATCCCTTATGTTTATATAGTGGAAGTGACAAATAGATTCAAGGTCTTAAATCTGATAGAGTGCCTTGAAGAACTGTGGACAGTGGATCATAACACTGTACAGAAGGCAGTGACCAAAACTATCCTAAGAAAAGGAAATGCAAAAAGGCAAAATGGTTGTCTGAGGAGGCTTTACAACTACCTGAGAAAAGAGAAGTGAAAGGCAAAGGAGAAAAGGAAAGATATACCGATCTGAATTCAGAGTTCAAAAAATAGCATGGAGAGAAGAGAAAGCATTCTTAAGTGGACAATAAAATGAAATAGAAGAAAACAATAGAATGGGAAAGACTAGAGATCGCTTCACCCCATACCTAGGTTAGCCTATGTGAATGAAATTACTTAGCATAGTCCTTTCTTGGACTGCAGCAGAAATTATGTGGAGTTTTGGAATGAGTGCTAATGTTAGGCTATTTTTTCATTATTCATCTTGTCAAACTATTACTTTAGACAATTATTAGACTATTTAATCAGTGGACTGCAAAAAAAATAAATGGTTTTCTTTGTCTGCAGTAATTGCCTTTTATCGTGTTGTTGAATTTCCTTATTTTTTTTTCCCCTTCCTATATGACACCTTTGGAATATCCCATAGGTTTTAAATCTTTCAATTTTCATAGACTTCAGTCATTTCCATTTAAAATTTCCAACATGACACCCCATTTAAAGCTATTAAAATTAATTGATGGTTGATACATTTTCATCCCCTAAGTGTAGAAATGTAATAAATTTTTGTGTTTTGATTTGCATTGAGTTGTATACTGCAACTTTACTGAATTTATTACTTTTAACAGTTTTTGGTGAAATCTTTATGGTTTTCTAAATATAAGAAATATTTAGAAAGAAATATAAGAGAAAAAGAAATATAAGAAATTTCATCTCATCTGAAAATGGGCAATCTTAATTTTCCCTTTTCAATTTGGATGTTTTTTTTCTTGCTCAGGCTAGAACTTCTAGTATATTGAAAAGAGTGGCAGAGTGGCATACTTATCTTGTTCCTGATCTTTTTTCACTGTTTAGATTGATGATAGTTATGGTTTTGTCATATATGACCTTTACTATGTTGAAATATATTGCATTTATACCTAAGTGGTTGAGGATTTTTATCATGAAAGGAGTGGTGTTTTGTCAAATAATTTTTTCTGCATACATTGAGATGATTATGTAATTTTTATTCTTTTGTTAATGTGATGATTATACTTATTGGCAAATGCTTTTTATATAAATTGAATAAATTTTTTATGTTTCATTGAGGTATAGTTGATTTACAGTATTATTAGTTTCAAGTTTGTAACAGTGATTCATAATTTTTACCATATATAGTCCTTTGGAAGTGATTATAAAATATCAGTTATATCCCATATGCTGAATAATATGTTCTTATGGTTTATTTTATAAGCAATAGTTTATGCTTTTTAATCCTCTACTGCTATCTTGCCTTCCCTCCCTCTGTTCCCTCTCACCACTGGTAACAGTGAGTTTGTTCTCTATATCTGAGTCTATTTTTGTTTTGTTATATTCATTTGTTTATTTTTTAGATTCCATAAATAGGTGATAACATGAGTTTTGTTTTTGATTTATTTCACTAAGCATAATATCCCTCAGGTTCATCCATGTTGTTGCAAGTGGCAAAATTGCATTCCTTTTTTATGGTTAAACAGTATTCCATTATATATATATATATATCTCATGACTTTTATCCTTTCATCTGTTGATGGACACTAAGATTGCTTCCATATTTTGGATATTGTAAATAATGCTTCTATGAACATTGGGATGCAGATATCTTTTCAAATTTGTGTTTTAATTTTCTTCAGATATATATGCCCAGAAGTGAAATTGTTGGATTGTATGGTAGTTCTATTTTCAGTTTTTTGAGGAAATGCCATACTGTTTTCCACAGTGGCTGCACCAATTTGCATTGCTACCAACAATATTCAAGGGCTCCCTTTTCTCCCGATCCTCAGAAATACTTGTGGTCTTTTTGATGAAGTTATTCTGACATGCATGAGGTGGTATCTTATTGTGTTTTTGATTTCCATTTTTCTTATTAGTGGTGTTGAGCATCTTTTCACATACCTGTTGGTCATCTGTATGTCTTTAGCAAAATGTCCATTTAAATCTTCCACCCGTTTTTAATCAGGTTTTTTGGTTTTTGATGTTGAGTTTTAGGAACTGTTTATAGCTGTTGGCTACTATTTGTTGTTGTTTTGTTTTGTTGGTGGTTTCATTTGTGATACAAAATCTTCTAAGTTTAATGAGGTCTATTTGTTTATTTTTGTTCTGGTTTCCTTTGCATAAGGAAACAGATCCAAAATAAAAAAATCTCTATGATTATGTCAAAGTATGTTCTGCCTATATTTTATTCTAAGGGTCTTATGGTTTCCAGTTTTATATTTAGGTATTAATCCATTTTGAGTTTTTTGTTTGTTTATGGTGTGAGAAAATGTTCTATTTTCTTTCTTTTACATATAGCTGCCCAGTTTACCCAGCACCACTTATTGGGAGGGAAAAAAAAAAAAAACACCTCTCCTTATGCTTTCTCTTTCCTCCTTTGTCATAATTAGACATAAGTGCATGGATTTATTTCTGAGTTTTCTATACTGTTCCATTCATCTACATGCCTGCTTTTATTCCAGTACCATACTGTTTTGATTATTGAGGCTTTCTAGTATAGCCTAAACTCAAGGAGCACAATATTTCCACCTCTGTTTTCCTTTTTCAAGACTGCTTTTGCTATTCAGAATCTTTTGTGGCTCCACAGAAATTTTAAAATCACTGTTCAATGTCTCTTAAAAAAATGCTGTTGATTATTTTGATAGGGATTTCATTGACCCTATAGATTGCCTTGGGCGGTGTGATTATTTTAATAATTTCTAATCCATAAACTTGGTATGTCTTTCTATCTGTTTATGTTATCTTCAGTTTCATCAGCATCTTAGAGTTTTCTGAGTACAGGTCTTTTATCTCTTTAGATTTACACTTAGGAGGTAGTTTATTCTTTTTGATGAGATTATACAAATAGGGTTGTTTCCCTAAGTTCACTTTCTAATATCTCATTGTTAATGTATAGAAATACAGCAGATTTTTGTGTATTAGTTTGTATCCAGCAATTTTACCAAATTCATTTTTAAGTTCTAGTAGTAGTTTTTTGGTGGTGTCTTTAGGATTTTTTTGTATAATATCATGTAATCTGCAAACAGTGACAGTTTTATTTTTTCTTTTCCAATTTGCATTCCTTTTCTTTTACTTATCTGATTGCTGTGATTGGGGGTGTGTTGAATAAAAGTGATGAAAAGTGGGCATTTTTGTCTTGTTCCTGATCTTAGAAGAAATGCTTTTAGCCTTTCACCTTTGAATATGATGGTAGCTGTCGGTTTATCATATATGGCCTTTACTATGTTTAGGTATGTTCCCTCTATACCAGCTTTTTAGAGAGTTCTTACTATAACAGAATGTTGAATTTTATCAAAAGCCTTTTCTGTACATATTGAGATGATTATATGATTTTTATTCATTTTGTTAATGTGATATATTACATTGATTTTCAGATAATGAATCATCCTTGCATAACTAGGATAAATCCCACTTGATCATGGTGTATGACCCTTTAAACATCTTGTGGATTTATTTTGCTAGTGTTTTGTTGAGGATTTTTGCATCTGCATTCATCAGAGATATTAGCCTGTAATTTTTGTTTTTGCGATACCTTTGTTTTTGCGATACCTTGTCTGGTTTTGGTATAACTGTTGGCCTTATAGTATGAATTTGGAAGCATTTTTTTCTCTACAAAGTGTTGGAATAGTTTGAAAAGGATAGGTTGTTACCTTTCTCTACATGTTTAGTAGAATTCACCTGTGAAACCATCTTGTCCTGGACTTTTGTTTGTTAGGAGTTTTAAAATTATCGATTCACTTTCATCCTCAGGATTGGTCTGTTCTTATTTTCTCTTCTTGGTTCAGTCTTGGGTGACTGAACATTTCTCTGAATTTGTCCATTTCTTCAAGGTTGTCCATTTTATTGGCATCTGGTTCATAGTAATCTCTTATGATACTCTATATTTCTCTGTCAGTTGCAACTTCTTTTACTTCTTTTTCATTCTTGATTTTATTGATCTACACCCCCCCCCGCCCACAACCCGCTTTTGGTAAGTCTGACTCAAGGCTTATCAGTTTTTGTTTGATCTTTTCAAAGAACCAGCTGTTCGTTTCATTCATCTTTTCTAAGTTTTTTTTTTTTTGTCCCCATTTCATTTGTTTCTGCTCTAATCTTTATGATTTCTTTCCTTCAAATTTTGGGTTTTTCCTGTTGTTTTCCTAGTTCTTCTGATGTAAGGTTAGGTTTATCTGAGATTTTTTCTTATTTCCTGAGGTAGACATAGATTGCTCTAAGCTTCCTTCATAGAACTGCTTTTGCTGTATCCCGTATATTTTCATTTGTGTTTTCATTTTAATTTGTCTCTAGGTACTTTATTTTTTTTTTTTTTGATCTGTTCAGTAATATACTGATATAGTAGCATAGTTTTAAGGCTGTATGTGTTTGTGGCATATTTTTCCTTGTACTTGATTTTGATGCTCATTGCATTGTGGTCAGCAAAGACGCTTGATATGATTTCAGTTTTCTTAAATTTTATTGGTGCTTGTTTTGTGACTTAGCATATAACAGTACTGGAGAACGTTACATATCCACTTGAAAAGTATGTGTATTCTACTGCTTTTAGCTGAAATGTTATATATATATCTCCTTAAATTCATTTCATCTAATGTATCATTTAAGACCAATATTTATTTCTGTCAGAATGATCTGTCCATTGATGTAACAGGGGTTTTAAAATTCCTTCTTCTTATTGTGTTACTGTTATCTCCATTTATGTCTGCTAATATTTGCTTCGTGTATTGTGTGTGCGTGCGTGCTCAGTCATGTCCAACTCTCTGTGACCCCATGGACTGCAGCTTGCTAGGCTCCTCTGTCCATGGGATTGTCTAGGCAAGAGGACTGGAGTGGATTGCCATTTCCTCTTCCAGGGCATCCTCCCAACCCAGGGATTAAGCCTGTGTCTTCTGCATTGGCAGGCAGATTCTTTACCACTGAGCCAGATGTTAGGACAGGCTTTTTGTATTTAGGTACTCCTATTTTTGGTATATTTATATTTACAATTGTTTATCTTCTTGAATTGATCCCTTAATCATTATGTAATGTCCTTCTTTGTTTCTTGTTACAGTCTGTGTTTTAAAGTCAATTGTCTTATATACAAATTTCTTCCTTGGCTTTACTTTCATTTTTATTTGCATGAAATACCATTTTCCATCCTCACTTTCAGTCTTGGTCTTTCTTTAGATCTGAAGTTAATCTCTTGTATGCGCCATGTATATGGATTTTGCTTTTTTATCTATTCAGTCACTCTGTCTTTTGATTGGAGCATTTAGTCAGTTTACAATTAATGTAATTAATATATATGTATTTATCGTCATTTTGTTTATAATTTTGCAGTTGTTTTTGTAGTTCTTCTGTTCTCTTGTTATTAATTGACTATCTTTTAGTGTTATGTTGGATTCATTTTTCCTTTATATGTTTATCTTTTATAGACTTTTGGCCTGTGGTTACCATGATGTTTGTATATAGCAGTGTGTGTGATTGCTTTAAGTTGTTCCTCTCTTAACTTCAAATGCATTTTTAAAACATTGTATTTTTACCCCCCAACCCCTATGTATGCTTTTGTTATCATATTTTGCATATTTTTGCTTCATGTATCCCTTACTATATATTTCAGATATTTCCTACTTTAGTCTTGTAACATTTCAGCTAGCATTGTATGTAGTTTATTTACTACCACTACTGTGGCTCAGATCATGAACTCCTTATTGCCAAATTCAGACTTAAATTGAAGAAAGTAGGGAAAACCACTAGACCATTCAGGTATGACCTAAATCAAATCCCTAACGATTATACAGTGGAAGTGAGAAATAGATTTAAGGTACTAGATCTGATAGACAGAGTGCCTGATGAACTATGGACAGAAGTTCAGGACACTGTACAGGAGACAGGGAGCAAGACCATCCCCAAGAAAAAGAAATGTAAAAAAGCAAAATGACTGCCTGAGGAGGCCTTACAAATAGCTGTGAAAAGAAGAGAAGTGAAAAGCAAAGGAGAAAAGGAAAGATATACCCATTTGAATGCAGAGTTCCAAAGAATAGCTAAGAGAGATAAGAAAGCCTTCCTCAATGATCAGAGCAAAGAAATAGAGGAAAACAATAGAATGGGAAAGACTAGACATCTCTTCAAGAAAATTAGAGATACCAAGGGAACTTTTCATGCAAAGATGGGCTCAGTAAAGGACAGAAATGGTATGGACCTAACAGAAGCAGAAGATATTAAGAAGAGGTGGCAAGAATTAGGGAGCATCACTATGAACAAATCTAGTGAAGGTGATGGGATTCCAGTTGAGCTATTTCAAATCCTAAAAGACGATGCTGTGATAGTGCTGCACTCAATATGCCAGCAAATTCGGAAAACTCAGCAGTGGCCACAGGACTGGAAAAGGTCAGTTTTCATTCCAATCCCAAAGAAAGGCAATGCAAAAGAATGCTCAATCTACTGCACAATTGCACTCATCTCACACACTAGCAAAGTAATGCTCAAAATTCTCCAAGCCAGGATTCTGCAATACGTGAACCGAGAACTTCCAGATGTTCAAGCTGGTTTTAGAAAAGTCAGAGGAACCAGAGATCAAATTGCCAACATCCGATGGATCATTGAAAAAGCAAGAGAGTTCCAGAAAAATATCTATTTCTGGTTTATTGACTATGCCAAAGCCTTCAGCTGTGTGGGTCACAATAAACTGTGGAAAATTCTGAAAGAGATGGGAATACCAGACCACCTGACCTGCCTCTTGAGAAATCTGTTTGCAGGTCAGGAAGCAACAATTAGATCCAGACATGGAACAACAGACTGGTTCCATATAGGAAAAGGAGTACGTCAAGTCTGTATATTGTCACCCTGCTTATTTAACTTATATGCAGAGTACATCATGAGAAATGCTGGGCTGGAGGAGGCACAAGCTAGAATCAAGATTGCTGGGAGAAATGTCAGTAACCTCAGATATGCAGATGACATCACCCTTATGGCTGAAAGTGAAGAAGAACTAAAGAGCCTCTTGATGAAAGTGAACGAGGAGAGTGAAGAAGTTGGCTGAATACTCAACATTCAGAAAACAAAGATCATGGCATCCGGTCCCATCACTTCATGGCAAATAGATGGGGAAACAGTGGCAGACTTTATTTTTTGGGCTCCAAAATCACTGCAGATGGTGACTGCAGCCATGAAATAAAAAGACGCTTACTCCTTGGAAGAAAAGTTATGACCAACCTAGACAGCATATTAAAAAGCAGAGACATTACTTTGTCTATCAAGATCTGTCTAGTCAAGGCTATGGTTTTTCCAGTAGTCATGTATGGATGTGGGAGTTGGACTATAAAGAAAGCTGAGTGCTGAAGAATTGATGCTTTTGAATTGTAGTGTTGGAGAAGACTCTTGAGAGTCCCCTGGACTACAAGGAGATCCAACCAGTCCTATCTAAAGGAAATCAGTCTTTATTTTGGCCACCTGCTGCCAAGAACTGACTCATTTGAAAAGACCCCAATGCTGGGAATGATAGAAGGAGGGAGGAAAAAGGGATGACAGAGGATGAGATGGTTGGATGGCATCACCAACTCAATGGACATGAGTTTGAGTAAGCTCTGGGAGTTGGTGATGGACCGTGAAGCCTGGTATGCTGCAGTTCATGGGGTCACAAAGAGTTGGATACGACTGAGCAACTGAACTAAACTGAACTGAATGTATATTTGCTTTTATGAATGAGGTTTTTCCTTTCCTAATTTTCATGTTTCTAGTGTGCCTTTTTCTTTTTCACTTAGAGTAGTCCTCTTAGTATTTCTTGTAAAGCTGATTTAAAGCTGATTTGGTGGTGCTGAGTCATTTTCGCTTTTGCTTCTCAGTAAAACTTTGATCTCTCCATTAAATTTGAATGAAAGACTTGCTGGGAAGAGTATTATTGGTTGTAGGTTTTTCCCTTTCATCACTTTAAACATTATCATGCTGCTGTCTTCTGTACTGCAAGTTTCTGCTGAAAAGTCAGCTGATTGCCTTATGTGAATTTTCTTATATATGTAACTTATGGATTTTACTTGCTGTTTTTAATATTATTTTATTGCTAATTTTTGCCATTACAATAAAAGTGTGTGTTTCTTGGTGTAGTCCACTTTGTTGTTGTTCAATCTTTATGTCATGTGTGACTCGTTGTGACATCATGGACTGCAGCACACCAGGCTTCCCTGTCCTTTGTTATCTGCAAGAGCTTGCTCAAACTCATATCCACTAAGTCGGTGATGGCATCCAAACATCTCATCCTCTCTCACCACTTCTCCTGGCTTCAGTCTTTCCCAGCATTAGGGCCTTTTCCAGGGGGTCAGCCCTTTGCATCAGGTGGCAAAAGTATTGGAGCTTCAGTTTTAACATCAGTCCTTCCAATGAATTTTCAGGGTTGGTTTCTTTTCGGATTGACCGGTTTCATCTCCTTGTAGTTCAAGGGACTCTCAAGAATCTTCTCTAGCACCACAGTTTGAAAGCATCAATTCTTTAGTAGTCAGCCTTCTTTATGGTCCAACTCTCACATCCATACATGACTACTGGAAGGACCAGAGATTTGACTAGATGGACTTTTGTCAGCAAAGTGATGTCTCTACTTGTTAATACAATGTCTACGTTTGTCACAGTTTTTTTCCCCAAGGAGCAAGCGTCTTTTAATTTCATGGCTCCAGTCACCATCCATAGCGGTTTTGGTGCTTAAGAAAATAAAATCTGCAACTGTTTCCATTGTTTCCCTACCGACTTGCCACGAAGTGATAAGCCTGGATGCCATGATCTTAGTTTTTTGAATGATGAGTTTTAAACCAGCTTTGTCACTCAGCTTTCACCTTTATCAAGAGGTTGTTTAGCTCCTCTTTGCTTTCTGCCATTAGGGTGGTATCATCTACATATCTGACATTGTTGATACTTCTCCTAGCAATCTTGAGTCCAGCTTGTGCTTCATTTAGCCCAGGGTTTCTCATGATTTATTCTGCAAATAAGTTAAAAAAAAAAAAAAAAAACAACTGGGTAACAATATACAGCACTGACGTACTACTCCTTTCTCAATTTTGAACCAGTCCATTGTTCCATATCTGGTTCTGTCTATTGCTTGTTGACTTGTATACAGGTTTCTCAGGAGGCTGGTAAGGTGGTTTGGTATTCCCTCTTTAAGAATTTTCCACAGTTTGTTGTGATCCACACAGTCAAAGGCTTTAGTGTAGTCAATGAAGCAGAACAGATTTTTTTGGAATTCCCTTATTTTTCTGTGATCCAACAGATGTTGGCAATTTGATCTCTGGTTCCTCTGCCTTTTCTAAATCTAGCTTGTACATCTGGAAGTTCTCAGTTCATGTACTGTTGAAGCCTAGCTTGTAGGATTTTGAGCATTACTTTGCTAGCAAGTGAAATCACCACATTTGCATGGTAGTTTGAAAATTCTTTGGCATGGCTCTTTGGGATTTGAATGAAAACTGACCTTTTCCTGGCCTGTGGCCATTGCTGAGTTTTTCAAATTTGCTGGCATATTGAGTGCAGCACTTTAAAAGCATCATCTTTTAGGATTTGAAATAGCTCAGCTGGAATTCCATCACCTACATCAGCTTTGTTCATAGTAATGCTTCCTAAGGCCCACTTGACTTAATACTCCAGGATGACTGGCTCTAGGTGAGTGACCACACCATCGTGATTATCCAGGTCATTAAGATTTTTTTTACATAGTTTTTCTGTGTATTCTTGCAATCTCTTCTTAATCACTTGTGCTCCTGTAAGGTCCTTGCTATTTCTGTCCTTTATTGTTCTCATCTTTATCTTTGCCTGAATGTTCCCTTGATATCTTCAATTTTCTTGGAGAGATCTCTAGTCTTCCCGTTCTATTGTTTTCCTCTATTTCTTTACACTGTTTACTTAAGAAGGCTTTTTGGTTTTGATTTTCTTTTGTTAAATCTCTCCTTGCTGTTTCTGGGATCTTGCATTCAAATGGGCATATCATTACCTTTCTCCTTTGCCTTTCACTTCTCTCCTTTCTCAGTTATTTGTAAAGCCTCCTCAGACAACCATTTTGCCTTTTTGCTTTTCTTTTTCTTGAGGATTTTTTGGTTACTGCCTCCTGTACAATGTTATGAACCTCCATCCACAGTTCTTCAGGCACTCTGTCTACCAGATCTAATCCCTTGAATCTATTTGTCACTTCCACTGTATAATCATAAGGGATTTGGTTTTGGTCATTACCTGAATGGCCTAGTGGTTTTCCCAATTTTCTTCAATTTAAGCCTGAATTTTGCAATAGGAACTCAGGATCTGAGCCACAGTCAGCTCCAGGTCTTGTTTATGCTGACTATATAGAGCTTCTCCATCTTGGACCGCAAAGAATGCAATCAGTCTGGTTTCGGTATTGACAATCTGGTGATGTCTGTGTGGAGTCTTCTCTTGTGTTGTTGGAAGTGGGTGCTTGCTATTGCCAGTGTACTGTCTTGGCAAAACTCTTGTTATCCTTTGCCCTGCTTCATTTTGTACTGCAAGGCCAAACTTGCCTGTTACTCCAGGTATGTCTTGACTTCCTACTCTACCATTCCAGTTGCCTATGATGAAAAAGACACCTTTTTTTGGTGTTAGTTCTAGGAAGTCTTATAGGTCTTCATAGAACTGTTCTACTTCAGCATACATGACTGGGGTGTAGATTTGGATTAACATGATGTTGAATGGTTTGCCTTGGGTACAAACTGAAATCATGATGTCATTTTTGAGATTGTACCCAAGTACTGCATTTAGGACTCTTTTGTTGGCTATGAGAGCTAGTCCATTCCTTATAAGGGATTTTTGTCCACAGTAGTAGTAGATACAATGGTCATGAATTAAATTCACCCATTCCCACCCATTTTCATTCACTAATTCCTAAAATGTTAATGTTCACTGTTGCCATTTCCTGCTTAATCACATCCAGTTTGCCTTGATTCCAGGTTCTTATGCGATATTGTTCTTTACAGCATCAGACTTTACTTTCACCACCAGACTCTCCACAATGGGTGACATTTCTGCTTTGGCTCGGCCTCTTCATTTTTTTCTGCTCTTCTGCAGTAGCATATTGGATACCTCCTGACCTGGGGGGCTTATCTTCAAGTTTCATATCTTTTTGCCTTTTCATATTGTTCATGGGATTTTCATGGCAAGAATACCGCCACTTCCCTTCTCCAGGGGACCGCATTTTGTCAGAACTCTCCACCATGACATATCTGTCTTGGGTGGCCCTGCTCGGCATGGCTTATAGCTTCATTGATTTTCTTAAGGCTTTGATCCATGTGATAATTTTTGTTAGTTTTCTGTGACTGTGATTTTTGTTTTAGAGGCCATGGGATTGTAGTTCTTGCTTCTTTTCTCTGCCCCCTGATGGATGAGGATAAGAGACTTGTAAAAGGTGCTAGCGTAGAGGGCCATGCACTCATCTTCTGTAAGAACGCCAAAATCACAGCTAGGTGCTGAACAACCATTGATAGGAGGAGGTTGGAGCCAACCAAAAAAAAAAAAAAAAACAAACATACCCCACATCCAAGGACAAAGGAGAAACTATAGGAAAGGCGCCAGAGACCCTTGGATGTCACAAAGAAAATCTTGTGTGCAACCAGGACCCAGGGGAAAGAAGCAGTGTTCCCCACAAAGACTGAGCCAGACTTGCCTGTGAGGGTTGCAGGGTCTTTTGCAGAGGTCTGGGTCAGCAGCGGCTTGCTGCTGGAACAGGGGCACTGGCTGCAGTAGTCCTGGGAGGTGCGGGGTGTTGGCATAAGTACTTGGGCTGCAGAGGCTTTGACTGGGCAGCCTGAGGCCCAACAACTAACAAGGAGGGAACACAGCCCCACCCATTAGCAGAACATTGGATTAAAGATTTACTGAGCAGGCCCTGCCCATCAAAACAAGACTCAGTTTCCCCTACAGCCTGTCCCTCCCATGAGGAAGCTTGCATAAGCCTCTTATCCTCATCCATCAGAGGGCAAACAATAGTCTTCTTTGGGTTGATTCTGTTTGAGACACATCCCGGATCTGGATGTTTGTTTCCTTTCCCAGGATAGGGAAGTTTTCAGCTATTTTATGTTCAAGCATGTTTTCTGTCCCTTTCTCTTTCTTCTACTGCTGGTTACCCTATAATGAGAATGTTATTATGCTTGGTATTATCCCACAGGTCTCTTAAAATGTCCTCATATCTTTTTATTCTTTATTCTTTTTTTTTTCTGTTCAGCTTCTTTGATTCCCACTACTCTCTGTATTCCAGCTAATTCTATTCCTCTGTATCATTTAACCACTTAACCTACTGTAAATTTCTTCTAGTGTAGTCTTCATTTAAGTTATTTTATTCCCCTCTGGTTGTTTATATTTTCTGTTTGTTGAAAACTTCTAACTTGAAAACTTCTAAAGTCTTATGCATCCATTCCTCTCTCAAGTACTTTGATCACGTATATGATTCTTATTTTGAAATCTTTCTTGGGTAGATCACCTAGCTTTACTTCACTTAATTTTTCTTCTAGTATCTTATCCTATTCATTCATTGGAGCATATTCCTCTGTCCCCTCATTTTTTCTAATTTGCTGCTTTTATTTCTATGTACCATGTAGGTTGGTTGTATTTCCTGACCTTGGAGGAATGACCTTCAATAGAAGAAGCCCTATATGTCCAGTCAGCACTCTCTCTTCTCTAGTGGCGCCCCTATGTGAGCTGAGTGAGCCTGTCTGTCATTGTGGTCTGGCTACTATGGGTTCTCTGGTGGGCTTGACTGGCTCCTGGCCAGTTACTTGCCAGGCCCTTCTTTGTGTAGAGGCTGATGACCAGTGTTTGGTAGGACTGAACCACGAGGTGAATGGAAACTGAGGGTTCCTAGGGATAGGACTGGCTCACCAGCAGGGAAAGCTGGGTTCTGGGGTGGGCGATTGGGGAGGGGGGCAGTGTTCCCACATCTGTTGTTGGCGTGCTCTTGTGTGCGGCTGGCTTCTGACATGGCTGGCTTTGGATTCCGGGGCATCCCAAAGCTTGTGCTGGCCCACTGGCGAGTGGGGCTGGATCCCAGGATGGCTGGCTGGCTGCTGGTGAATCAGAGGTATTTCAGACCTGAAGTGGCATGCTTGTGGGCAGGCTGGAGTCTGGGAGTCCTAGGGCTCTGGTTGGCCTGCTGGTGTGTGGACTGGGTCTTGAGAAGGCAGGCTAGAGGGCTGCTGCGGTCCTGCAGCTGGTGAGTACTTGTTGCTGAACGGAGCCAGGGCCCATGGGGTATCGTGGTTGGTGCCTATTCACTGGTGGATGCCACAGAGTCCCAGAGGCTCTGGCTTTAGGACCCTATGGACCCTGGGTCTGGAAACTGCATGCTGCTTAGGGGGACTGCTCCTGGGCCCTCTGGTAGGTTGTGGTGGTGGTTGTTGTTCACACAGTTGTATCTGACTTTTTGCGAATGGCAAAAAGTCATCCATGGATCGCAGCACACAAGGCTTCCCTGTTCTTCACTATATCCTGGAGTTTGCTCAAACTCATATCCATTGAGTTGATGATGCCATCCAACCATCTCATCCTCTGTCATTCCCTCTCCTCCTGCCTTCAGTCTTTCCCAGCATCATGGTCTTTTCTCATGAGTCAGCTCTTCACATCAGATGGCCAGAGTATTGGAGCTTCAGCATCAGTCCTTCCAGTGAATATTCAGGACTGATTTCCTTTAGGAGTGACTGGTTGGATCTCCTTGCAGTCCCAGGGACTCTCAAGAGCCTCCTTCTCCAACACTACAGTTTGAAAGCATCAATTCTTCAGTGCTGAGCCTTCTTTATGGTCCAATTCTCACATCCATAAACGACTACTGGAAAAACCACAGCCTTGACTAGATGGATCTTTGTCAGCAAATTGATATCTCTGCTTTTTAATATGCTCTCTAGCTTTGTCATAGCTTTTCTTCCAAGGATCAAGTGTCTTTTAATTTTGTGGTTGCAGTCACTAACAGCAGTGATTTCAGAGTCCTAGAAAGTAAAGTCTGTCACTTTTTCCATTGTTTCCCCATCTATTTGCATGAAGTGATGGGACTGGATGCCATGATCTTAGTTTTTGAATGTTGAGTTTTAAGTCAACTTTTTCACTCTCCTCTTTCACCTTCATCAAGAGGCTCTCTAGTTCCTCTTCACTTTCTGTCATGAGGGTGGTGTCATCTGCATATTTGAGGTTATTGATATTTCTCTTGGCAATCTTGATTCCAGTTTGTGCTTTATTCAGCCTGGCATTTCACAAGATGTACTCTGCATATAAATACAATATGCAGTGCTTACACACACATATATATGTGTGTGTGTGTGTGTGTGTGTGTGTGTATATATTTACAACAGTAAAACAAGCAGGGTGACAGTATACAGCTTGATGTACTCCTTTCCCAATTTGGAATCTGTCCATTTTTCCATGTCCCATTCTAACTATTGCTTCTTGATTTACATACAGGTTTCTCAGGAGGCAGGTAAGGTGCCTCCTTCTCTTTCAGAATTTTCTATAGTATATTCTGAACCATGCAGTAAAAAGCTTTATCATAGTCAATGAAGCAGAAGTAGATGCTTTTTTGGAGTTCCTTTGGTTTTCCGTGATCCAGTGGATGTTGGCAATTTGATCTCTGGTTCTGTCACTTTTCTAAATCCAGCTTGAACATCTGGAAGTTCTCAGTTCACGTACTGCTGAAGCCTAGCTTGGAGAATTTTGAGCATTACTTTGCTAGCATATCAAATGAGTGCAGTTGTGCAGTAGTTTGAATGTTCTTTGGCATTGTCCTTTGGGATTGGAATGAAAACTGACCTTTTCCAGTCTTGTGGCCACTGCTGAGTTTTCCAAATTTGCTGGCATATTGAGTGTAGCACTTTCACAGCATCATCTTTTAGGATTTGAAGTAGCTCAACTGGAATTCCATTACTTCCACTAGCTTTGTTTGTAGTGATGCTTCCTAAGGCCCACTTGACTCCAGGATGTCTGGCTCTAGGTGGTGATCACACCATCATGGTTATCTGGATTATTAAGATCTTTTTTGTATAGTTCTTCTGTGTATTCTTGCCAACTCTTCTTAATACTTTTTGCTTCTGTTAGGTCCATATTGTTTTTGTCCTTTATTGTGCCCCTCTTTGCACGAAATGTTCCCTTGGTATCTCTAATTTTCTTGAAGAGATCTCTAGTGCTTCCTGTTGTATTGTTTTCCTCTATTTCTTTGCATTATTTACTTTAGAAAGCTTTCTTCTCTCTTCTTGCTATTCTTTGGAACTCTGCATGCAGTTGGATATATATCTTTCCTTTCCTCTTTGCCTGCCACTTCTCTCCTTTCCTCAGCTATTTGTAAGGCCTCCTCAGACAGCCATTTGTCTTGTTGCCTTTCTGTTTTGGGGGGATGGTTTTTGTCACCATCTTCTGTACAATGTTACAAACTTTGGTCCATTGTTCTTCAGGCATTTTGTCTATCAGATAAGATCCCTTGAATCTATTTGTAATTTCTACTGTATAATTGTAAAGATTTGATTTAGGTCATACCTGAATGATTTAGTGTTTTTCCCTACTTTTCTCAATTTAAGTTTGAATTTTGCAATAAGTAGCTCATGATCTGAGGCACAGTCAGCTTCTGGTCTTGTTTTTGCTGTCACTGGTAGATAGGGACATGTTGGTGGGTGGCTGTGGACTCATGGGGTCCTAAGGCAGCCTTCCTGCTGGTGAGTGGGGCTGTGTCCCTGCCCAGTCGTTGCTTCACCTGATGCCTCCCAGTAGCAAACCTACAGGTTAGTTGGTAGGGGGTGGGTTTCCCTGGTGGCTCAGATGTTAAGGAATCTGCCTGCAGTGCAGGAGACCAGGTCCAATTCCTGAGTTGGGAAAATTCCCTGGGGAAGAGAACGGCTCTCCACTACTGTATTCTTGCCTGGAGAATTCTATGGACAGAGGAGCCTGGTAGGCTATAGTCCATGAGGTTGCAGAGAGTCAGACAACAATTGAGTGACTAATTATTTTACTTTGGCTTCCCAAGTGACTTTAGTGGTAAAGAATCTTCCTCCCAATGCAGGAGACATGAGAGGCATGTGTTCAGTCCTTGGGTCAGGAACATCCCCTGGAGGAGGAAATGGCAATCCACTCCAGTATTCTTGCCTGGAGAATTCCATGGACCGGAGAGCCTGGTGGGCTATGGTCCATAGTTTCACAAAGAGTGGGACACAGCTGAGTGACTTAGCATGCACTCCTGTGTCCTGTGATTAATAAGCTCCAAGGAGGATTCCAAAATGGCGCTTTCTAGTCCAGTGTCCACACTGTAGAGTGAGCTCTCCAAAATGGCAGTAACTAGTGTATTTGCCCCCAGATGAGTTCCAGTTGCCTCCTGCCTCTGTGGGAGACTCTGCAATATTAGCAGGTTCATTTGACCCACACTCCTTTCAGATTACTTCTATCCTAGGGGCTGGAGTGTCTGAGATTTTGTATGCGTCCTTTAAGAATGGGGTCTCTACTTCCCATAGCCCTCTAAATCTTCCCTGAGCAAGCCCTGCTGCCTTCAAAGCCAAACATTGTCAGAGCTCATCTAACTGGTTCAGGACACCCTGACTGGGGAGTCTGATGTGGGGTTCAGTCTCCCTACTCCTTGAGAAGAACCTATTGGAATTGTAATTACTCTTCCATTTGCAAGTCATCCAATAGAGAGTATAGGTTTTGATTATACGGTGAATCTGCTCCTCCTACCTGTCTCCTTGCGGTTCCTTCTTCATATCTCTAGTTTTTAGAAGTTCTTTTCTGGTAGACTGTTTTCCTTATCAATAGTTTTTCTGTAAATAATTGTAATTTTGTGTACCTATGAGATGAGGTGAACTAGGGATCTTACTTTACCATGCTATCTTGTATTAGGTCAGTCCATTTGCAAATGTTGAACCATTTTTGATTCCAGGAATAAATCTCACTTGATCATGGTGTATGGTCCTCTTAATGTGAAGGAAAATTCAGTCTGCTAATATTTTCTTGAGGTTTTTGCATTTAAGTTCAACAGGAATATTGGTCTGTATTTTTTTTTTTTTTTTTTTTTTTTTGGTAGTGTCTTTGTGTTTGGTATTAGGATAATGCTGGCCTACTAAAATGAGTTTGGGTGTGTTTCCTCCCTTCAGTTTTTGGAAGAGTTTGAAAAGGATTGACATCAGTTCTTTAAATAATTGTTAGAATTCCTCAGTGAGGTCTTTTGATCCTGGGCTTCTCTTTGTTGGGAGGTGTTTGATTACTATTCCAGTCTCCTTAGTCTTTTTCAGATTTTCTATTTCTTCATGATTTAGTTTGGATAAGTTGTATATTTCTAGGGATTTATTATGATTCTTCCTGAGATATATCTATAATTATTTGGAACCTTTTTGTTTGATCGATCTTCTTTGGCATACTTGCATTTATTTTTCATCTTCCTTTTCATGTTGAAGAAATCCACAAATTTGTTCCTCATGACAGCTGCTGATTCAAGTAAAACTTTTGTTATTTACTATTGTCAATGAAGATTTCAGATGTAATGTGTATTAAGTAGGACGTTTTGTGTGGTTGTGAGTGTATGTATGTGAACGTTTTCAAAGAAATATACTCTAGACAACACATAGCTTTCTATCCCAATATTTTTCCAGGTTAAAGATTATAACCCCATTTTATGTTAATATAGTACTGAATATGTTAATATAGTGCTTTAATCTTGATGTCAGCAGCAGTCAGTAAGGATGAGGGATTTAATCATACTCCTTTTTGATTGCTGCTGCTGCTAAGTCGCTTCAGTCGTGTCTGACTCTGTGCGACCCCATAGACTGCAACCCACCAGGCTCCGCCGTCCCTGGGATTCTCCAGGCAAGAATACTGGAGTGGGTTGCCATTTCCTTCTCCAATGCATGAAAGTGAAAAATGAAAGTGAAGTCACTCAGTCGTGTCTGACTCTGAGCGACCCCATGGACTGCAGCCTACCAGGCTCCTCCGTCCATGGGATTTTCCAGGCAAGCTAGTTGACCATGATAGGTTTTTGCTTCTGTGGTTTTTATTTTCTCTGTAAAGTATCTATGAAGATTCATCAAAATCAAAACACTTAAAATTAAAGATTAAATTACAAAATATTGCCAAATTTTCAACAAAATTGCCATCTTATGCAATTGACATGAGACTTGCAATCTGGAGCTAATGTAGATTCATGTCAATTCCAAAAATCTTGATTTTTAGCAGTACATCATATAAAACTGGAATCTGCTTAGCCTTCTGTTGCCCTGTTATGTAGCAGGAATACACAGAAATCCTGGACAATTCATTCTCTCATGTACTTGTTAAATATACTATACAAGGATACTAGAGCCTAAATAGCAAGTCAAGTTGCTTATAGAGAGATGCCTAGAAAAGAAAGCCACAGCGCGGTTCCCTCCATCAGAAGTGTCCCAAACGTGTTGGGGGTGCACAAAGGGTCAGGATAGAAATACAATATAGCAGTGACAGATGATGGCTAGGCTCTTTTCTGAGGCTGTTAACAATTAAAATGATAAAGCCATATAGGCAGCATTGATGACATTCTTTATGTAATGGCAAGAGGGCAAGCATCCAACACATTAAAAGTATTGTATCTTAATGTATTAATTGCTTGGTCAAATAAAGTGAAAGTGTTAGTTGCTCAGTCGTATCTGACTCTTTGCGACCCCATGGACTGTAGCCTGCCAGTCACGTCTGTCCATGGGATTCTCTAGGCAAGAATACTGGAGTGGGTTGCCATTTCCTTCTCCAGGGGATCTTCCAGACTCAGGGATTAAGCCCAGCTCTCCCACATTGCAAGCAGATTCTCTACCATCTGAGACACCAAGGTCAAATAAGGCAAAGTGATACTTCAGCCTTAAACTATACAATTTGGAATTGGAATTTCATTTATCCACAACTTTCTTTTCTTCACTCCTATTCTTGGCCTGGATGAGTTGAACATAAAGGAATCAATAACCTGATGTAGAAGTCATTTTGCTAAACTGATAGACATTCTTGACCATTTAATCAAAGGCTGTGAATCTTAGCTCAATGAATTGTGATGAAATCTTATGTTGTTTACATATATATATTTTGAGTGTGTGTGTGTGTGTGGGGTAGTGTAATGGTTGTATCTAAATGCTTTTAATCCCCAGTCAATCTAAAAAATGAGATTTGTAGAATATTGATAAAATAAAGAATAAAATTTATTTTTTAAATTAATTGATTTATTTTAATTGGAGGCTAATTACTTTATAATATTGTAGTGGTTTGTGCCATACATTGACATGAATCAGCCATGAATTTATATGTGTTCCCCATCCCGATCCCCCCTCCCACCTCCCTCCCCATCCCATCCCTCAGGGTCATCCCAGTGCACCAGCCCTGAGCACCCTGTCTTATGCATCCAACCTGGGCTGGTGATCTGTTTCACATATGATTCACATATATGTTTCAATGCCATTCTCTCAAATCATCCCACCCTTACCTTCTCCCACAGAGTCCAAAAGTCTGTTCTTTACATCTGTGTCTCTCTTGCTGTCTCACATATAGGGTCATCGTTACCATCTTTCTAAATTCCATAAATATGCATTAATATACTGTATTGGTGCTTTTCTTTCTGATTTACTTCACTCTGTATAATAGGCTCCAGTTTCATCCACCTCATTAGAATTGAAGGAGTAACATTTTAAACAAATATCAAACAACTTAAAATGCCTGTTTTAGAGAAATAGTCACTCCTCTTGGTAAACATTTGAACAGCTTTTTTATATAGATTCTGGGGTGCTGCACCTGAGTATTTAAGAGTCAAACAAAGTTTGTTGTTATTTAGTCTCTAAGTCATGTCTGACTCTTTTTTGACCCCTGTAGACTTTGGCCCACCAGCCTCCTCTGCCCATAGGATTTCCCATGCAAGGATACTGGAATGGGTTGTCATTTCCTTCTTTGAGATCTTCCTGACCCAGAGATTGAACCTGTTTTTGCATTAGCAGGCAAATTCTTTACCACCTAGCCACCAGGGAAGCCCTTAAAACAAATTTAGGTCATAATTAAAATTGATTTTTACACACATATTTTATTTCTTAGGCTTAGAAAATTGCAACTAGATATTTTGAGATGAACCCTTTAGGAGATAATTCTAGGTCTTTAAACCCTGAGATATTCTCCTCAATGTGAAGTTTTGCTCCCCAAATTTCTTTTACTAAACATATTGTATTAGTTATATATTTTATTGTACTATATTTCAATTGTTTGATTCAGTTGTACTGATTATGTTGTATTTGTATTAGTACAAACATACTCTATACAAATATATTTTATTAATTGTACATTAACTATAAAATTAATGTACAGTTAATGTCCCAACCAACAGCTGTTTTATAAAATCCAGTTTTTGCTAAGTTATACATAAGATATTTAACATTAGTAAACTGTCTTGACTTTAAGTCTTTTTTCTGGTTTTTAATAAATGGCCTATAATTATTTGAAGAAGACATGTGAGATATTATTAGTTGCTCCCTTCCCACTTACGATAAGGATTTCAGATTCTTAGGTGTGGGGTAAGGAAATTTGAATTCAGCCTGCCTTAATCCTATTTCTCTGGTTAGTGAGGAAGTCTTTCTCAAAAGTACCCTTAGAGTGGTTGTTATATTGTGGGTGTATGTGCTTCCTTTTGACCTTCTTAATTTAACAATCCTGCCATCCAGTTATATTGACTCATATTCAAAGAAAAAAATTTGATAAGTACAATAAATGTAAAGGTGAATTTTTCACTTTTTAAACAAAATTGAAGGCATCTTTTTCATTATCACGATATCAAGTGGCTAATATTGGAACATTCAATTACACTGATCTAATGACTAACACTCCTGAAATATGCATGAAATAATCTTTAAGTCCCCTCACAATATTGCTATATTCATGTAACAATGTTTTTTGAAGAAGGGTGAGCAAAGAAGGCTTGGAGAAGATGCTAACAGTCTCCAAAACAGTATTTGCAAAGGCCATCTCGCGTCGTGAAGACTAAAATTCTTGAGATGATAGCACATCTCAACTGGGATATATTTTATGTCAAATTTATGTAAAATCCCAATCTTAATTATCACTAAGCTTTTTAATTTCTCTAATTTATAATACATTTTATTAGAGAACTAAAAATGCTCATATCTGCAAAGAGAATCCAGTCTATGTAAGTGGTCCATGAATGTTGTATTTTGTACTGAGAATTCCAGATGTTATCTTTTTCTTCAGTTCCATTAGAAGAAAAATTTTTTTCAAAGAAGAAAAATTTATTGTAGAAATATAATTTTGAAAAAAAATATAATTTTGGCCATTATATATTTCATGTTTTCTGTAACTTTCCAATTATGCTTTAATTAAATTTATAGATTGAAGATTCTTTTTTCAATCACCATTAACACAATATTTTGAAATTTTATAAAATATATCAAAATAATTAAAAATATAATCTGTGAAAGTTAGATTACAGAGTGACATAAGTAATAGAGAAGCATGTGTTCTTTTGAATGACATACTATAAAGTGGGAGGATGGATATGTCATCTTTTCTTCTTCTAAAGTATTTGAAGATTAGAGTGATTGGTCCAATAGTAAATCTAACAGGAATGGTTTTATAGATTGTGAAATTGGGGTCTGATAGTGTCAAGACAGAAGGTCATAGAACAGCTCAATGGGTCAGTAAGGACAGGAACTTGGAAATTTCTTTTATCTTCACTGTTACTCAATGAAAATATGTTGGAAAATGAGGTTAAAATCTGACCTGTTGTCTGATGTGGTAAAACTGGGCAGATGGTCAATATATGATTTTGGATATGTGCTTTTATGTATTTTTTTAATTTGGCAGTTTTCTTGATTACATATTTATACTTAGCTCAATTTGACAATTACACATTTTCTTCATTTCTTTAAAATAGTCTTAGGCTCAAAGATACCTTTGTATCTTTGAGTTGGATTCATGAGAAAAGGAAATGGATAAGCAGAGGTAATTACCATGAAGCAGAAAAGGAAAGCATGCCAATATGCAAACCTTGTTATCATATTTGTTGTAATTTAGCTGAAATGATTGGCATTTTGTGTTTTAATGATAAACAGTAAGTTTTATGTTAAGGATCACATTTCTGTATTTAAGTTATAGTTCAGAATCCTTTAGCTACCAAAGAGATTTTTTTCTCATAAGCATCTCTGTATCAATGTGTTTGGTTTATAAATTTTATTTCCTAGTACACTTATAAAATATTAAAGTGTAAAACTGCAAAAATAGGGAAGTAATTGAAACCCCAGGTCTTCTTGCAAAGATATTTCTACTTCTAAATGGTTTATTTCACCCTTTTACCTTGAAGCTTCTGAACACCCTCAAAAAAAGGTCTGCTTACTGTCTGCACTTCAGTGAAGTCCACTCTGATACAACAAGTAGACATCCAAATTAAGAATCTGAGTGGAATAGCAATATTGGGTCCTAGAAATCAGTGGAATAATGACTTCAAATCCTTAAAGATATTTCATTACCTTGGAGAGGAAATTGTAGAGAAGTAAATATGACAATAAAATTTACTAAGCAAATCCAGCTTAACAGCCTTTTAGAAGTATGCTAACAATCTGAAGAGGGTAAAATGGTTTGTATTTAAAAATGGAACCCAAAGTATTGAGAATAGAGGAAAAAAAAAACCAGATGGATTCCATTTAATACCAACTGTTGTCTATAAGATATTAAGAAAAGGATGTGCTCTTTCTCTGCTAAGATTTTAAAGAGATACATAATATAATAAGAAGTGATGAGATGTGAAAAATATAGCTTAAAAACCCAGCTCACTCAGTATATTTTGACATTATAGGTGAGCAGGCTGACTTGGGGAGAGAAGTAAGCAGTATCTGTGGTCCTATCCTGAAAGAGACATTAGATAGAAAGTTAGATAAGGTCAAAATCTGGTACAGAATGATTTATATAGATAAATTCCAGCCTGTGCATTTGGGAACTTCTGGGTACTGTAAACCTCTTTTTTCTCACTGGCGTGGAGTCTGGTGAGCATGATGTTTTTCAGTGTTACCAGATTTCATATTGTCTGCTACATTATCTGTATCACTGCAAGGACAGGGTTTATGCTGGAAGGCACTAGAATCCATGCCTTTGGGTGTTCTTATCAGATGAATCAGGACTGTAGCACTCAACAGCCTAATGTTACTGATAGCCTCTTAGGAGAGGTCACACAGTGAGGTTGGAGAGCAGGAGAGATCTAAAGTCAGCCAACTTCACTCAAGTGACAGGATGCATTATAACATTGTAAAATATGCAAGTAATCAGAACACAGTATGTTTCTTATAATTTCCTCTTTCAGAAGAGACAGGAAAATATGCTAAAAAAGAAACATAAAAAAGATGGCATTCAGGAAACAAGAGATTCCCAAAGGTGAATCATGGAAGCAGTTTCCAATATTGACAACTGTCCAGGTGAATTTAGAGTTGGAAGACAGCTATGGAAGGAATCTGAGGTACATGGACATTTGGAACAATTATTGTGCTTTTACAGATCTATTAGAGCATATTAAATATTAGCTACAGGGGTATAAAGTGAAGAGGAACTAAAAAGCCTCTTGATGAAAGTGAAAGAGGAGAGTGAAAAACTTGGCTTAAAGCTCAACATTCAGAAAACTAAGATCATGGCATCTGGTCCCATCACGTCATAGGAAATAGATGGGGAGACAGTGGAAACAGTGTCAGACTTTATTTTGGGGGGCTCCAAAATCACTGCAAATGGTGATTGCAGCCATGAAATTAAAAGACGCTTACTCCTTGGAAGGAAAGTTATGACCAACCTAGATAGCATTTTAAAAAGCAGAGACATTACTTTGCCAACAAAAGTCCGTCTGATCAAGGCTATGGTTTTTCCAGTGGTCATGTATGGATGTGAAAGTTGGACTGTGAAGAAAGCTGAGTGCCGAAAAATTGATGCTTTTGAACTGTGGTGTTGGAGAAGACTCTTGAGAGTCCCTTAGACTGCAAGGAGATCCAACCAGTCCATCCTGAAGGAGATCAGTCCTGAGTGTTCATTGGAAGGACTGATGCTGAAGTTGAAACTCCTGTACTTTGGCCACCTCATGTGAAGAGTTGACTCATTGGAAAAGACCCAGATGTTGGGAGGGATTGGGGGCAGGAGAAGGGGAGGACAAAGGATGAGATGGCTGGATGGCATCACCGACTCGATGGGCATGGGTTTGAGTAAACTCTGGGAGTTGGTGATGGACAGGGAGGCCTGGCGTGCTGCGATTCACGGGGTCACAAAGAGTCAGACATGACTGAGCGATTGAACTCAACTGACTGACAGGGGTATAAACAAAATGAATAATAACTCTAGACAAAATGTTAAAAGTATGGAAACTTACTCCTAGTGTATTATGTCATGTGTGTGTGTGCTAATTTGCTTCAGTCATGTCTGACTCTTTGCCACCCCATGGACTGTAGCCCGCCAGGTCCTCTGTCTATGGGATTCTCCAGGCAGGAATACTGGAGTGGGTTGCCATGCCCTCCTCCAGGGGATCTTCCTGACCCAAAGATTGAACCTGTGTCTGTTGCATTGCAGGTGCATTCTTTACTGCTGAGCAACTAGGGAGCAGAAAATCCCCAAAAGCTAAGTGATTCATAACAGAATATCAATATTCTATGACTATAAATGTGGAAATAAATTATATAAGCATAATTAGAAATACAGAAATTAACAGTCAAAATACTCAAGAGTATTGCAGGTTGGTGATGTGGGAAGTGAGAGTAAGATAAAGAAATGTGGAGAAGGAGATTATTTTAACATTTTTTTTAACACTGATGAATTTTTTAAACTATGTGATTGCTTGATTATTAAAAAAATAAAACAATTTAAAAGTAAAGTATCAGTCTATACATTTTAAGTATACATTTATTTTATATTGCTTTAAAAAATTCTGTTTAATTCTAATAACATGGTTATTAGCCCATGAACATGGTTATTAGCCCATGAAGTTTGGTAGGGCATATCTTCCTACTCAGAGTTTTCAGATAAGAATTTGAGGCTCAAAGAGGTTAAATAACTTGCCTCAGGTTACATGTTCATAAGTGTTGCAAGTATAATATCTTTTGAGTTTGTATTCTATTTAAATACATTGCTATTAAGATTTTGGTTGCTAGTTTAATATGGTTTCTATACAAAGATATATTTTATTGGAAATGTCTATATACAATGCTTTGTTTCCATTATGGAAGTACTTGTATGCCAAAACAGATGAGAAAATTCACCCACTTAATAATTCTTATTTAAATTGTCAAAAACATTGAGACTCTTGAGAGGATCTAATCAAGTTCAATAAATTTATAAGCAGTGTTTGTGTTAATTTTCAACTGCAGACAACTTAATCTTTTTTTTAAACAGCAAGTTGTAGAAAAAATGTGTTTTATGGCAAGTTAGAAAACAAAAGGAAATGAGCTGTCTCTGTGGAATTCAGCATTGTGCACAAGGGTGGATCTCTCTTGTCCTGTGTTGTTAATATCAAGGATGCTCTGAACACCCGCGAAATGTCAGCCATGCTTAGCAACTTCTCAAACTCAGCTTCCAGGATTCTGAGAAGCTATGGAAACAAGAGGGCTAAACAAAAGACAATTTAGACTCTTAGATCATATGTCCAGTTATGTCGCAATCTTTTTGTTCAATCTTGATTAAAAGTGTTCAGTTGCATGGTGCAGGGCTGATGGCTACTGCATAAATTCAACATATGGATGGAGGAGACGAGTTTTCTTTCTTTCACAAAACAGCAGAACCAAGAAAATAAAAAGTATAAGAAGTAGATTTAGCTGATCTCTTCTCCCTGTTTCAAAGGTTGTAGGTTTTATTTCCTCTTGCCTGGTGAGAAAAATGTTTTACTGACCACAGAAAAGACATGGTGTGAAAGACACAATGTTTAAACATATGACTGAAACATAAATGTAAAAGTTAAAAAAAATTACAGCATATATACAGATCTAAAAGTTGTGGTTGTTAAAATTAATTACCAAACTTAGGACAATGGATACCTCTTCTGTCTTGGACCTGTCTAGAGCTCCTTTTCCTTTTTTCTTGAAATTGGTTTCTTTACTAAGAAGCCAGCTGAAATCAGTTCATATCTTTCCAGGTAGATTCTTGGATATTTTCATCATTGCAAATGATTTTTTTTTTTTTGCAGTTCTTTAAAATTTAGATATTAATGTGCAGAAAGTTTATCAACTTGTATTGAATAACTTTAGTTTTCTAGTTTTTATTGTTACTGAGGATTTTGGCGACATGACTCCCGTGTGCAGATATTTCTAGTAATTTCTCTTTTACCAAGATGGGGCAATCTGAATTATTTTTCACAAACCATATATTCCATTCTCATGTTGTCTTCCATTTTGGCAAGTATTCTTTCAAGTGGCAGTGAGCAAAAATGGAGTTTAGTTCTTTAGCCATTTCATCATCTTTATACGTTTTTTGTATATGTAAGAGGAAAAGTCCATGACATAAGTCCCGTATTTGCTGTGACTGTTTTCAAAAATTTGATCAAGGCCTTCAACTAGTCAGCTTTTCCATACATCTACTCTGAGCATTTCAATGATGAATTCTGCTAACCTTTCATTAAACCATTTCTCCAACAAATCTTGAGCACTAAGAATATTGAATGCTTGGGTTTGGCTCTACAGGGGGAACATGGTAGTCAAACAAGACAATAGTTAAGAAACAAAAAAATAGAAAATTGTGATTGGTGGCTACTGTTTTTAATTATGATTTTGAGGAAATATTAGGTTCTAAGCCCCTTCTAAGTTATTGAAGAACATTTATTTATGGTAGCACTGTGACAAGAATGTCATACCTTCTTTGTTAACTGGACTTTGTTTTAGTTTCCTAGGGTTGCTTACAAAATACACCAAACTTGGTGGCTTAAAATAATGAATTTATTCACTTATGACCAAGGTACTGGCCAGGCCATGCTTCCTTTGAAAGTTCGAGGGAAGAATCCTTCCTTGCTCCTTCCTACTTTCTGGGGCCTGTTGGGAAACTCTGGCATACCTGAATTGTAGCTGCGTCACTCCAGTTTCTGCCTCTGTTTTCATATGACCTTCTTCCCCCTGTGGCAAGTGACTATGTCTCTGTGTCTTCACAAGACCTTCTGATAAGGATATCAGTATTTGCATTTAGGGCTAACTCTGACTGCAGCCAAGAAATTAAAGGATTTCCTTGGAAGGAGAGTGGTGACAAATCTAGACAGCATATTTAAAAACAGATCCATCACTTTGCAGACAAAGGTCCCTATAGTCAAAGCTGTGGTTTTTCTAGTAGTCATGTGCAGATGTGAGAGTTGGAACACAAAGGGTGAGCACTGAAGAACTGATTCTTTAGAACTGTGGTGATGTAGAAGACTCTTGAGGGTTGCTTGGACTGCAAGGAGATCAAACAAGTCAATCCTAAAGGAGAACTCTGAATATTCATTAGATGGACTGAAGCTGAAGCTCCAATACTTTGGCCACCTGATACAAGGAGCTGACTCATGAGAAGACACCCTGATGCTGTGAAAGACTGGGGGCAAAAGGAGAAGGGGAAGATAGAGGATGAGATGGAGAGCAAGCAACACTGGCTCAATGGACATGAGTTTGAATAAACTCGGGGGGATAGTGAGGACAGGGAAGCCAGGTGTGCTGCAGTTCATGGGACATACAAGAATCGGACATGCGTTAGTGACTGAACAACACTGATCCATAGTGTTCTCATCTGATGTAATTATAGCTAATTACAAAGGCTCTAATTCCAAAGAAGGTCACATTCTGAGATTCTGGGTGGATGTTGGTTTTTATAGGAACATATTCAATCCAGTAAAACAGTATTTATAGCTTGGAGTACTAAACTCAATGCT
Source organism: Muntiacus reevesi (assembly GCF_963930625.1). NCBI lineage: Eukaryota > Metazoa > Chordata > Mammalia > Artiodactyla > Cervidae > Muntiacus > Muntiacus reevesi. Next base: position 80,099,187 of record NC_089254.1, on the reverse strand, counting down.
TTATTGTAGGAGGAATTATAACTTATTAGTGGAAGAACTTTGGAATCAGAGTTTTAACCAGTTTTAACCTGGGTTAAAACTCCATCCTTCTCTTTGACCTTGGGCCAGTTAGTGATCCACTGTCCTTTGTAATATCTGGATAAAAACTATCTCAAGGAGGAGAAGGGGACAACAGAGGATGAGATGGTTGTATGCCATCACTGACTCCACAGATGTGAGTTTGAATAAGCTCTGGGAGTTGGTGATGGACAGGGAAGCCTGGCATGCAGTCCATGGGGTTGCAGAGTCGGACACAACTGAGCAACAGAACTGAAGTGATGTCAGATACATTGATTCATTTAAAACCAAGCAGTGGCAAATAGGTACCATCTCTGTCCTCTCTGTATCTCCAAAGGAAGAGAGACTAACAAACCTACCCAGCGACTAAGAAGTGATTTTTGTGTCAAGTTGGAGAAGATAATGCAGCATTGTAAAGTTATTTGGACTGGGTTCACATATGCAGAAAATGCAAATAACACATTTTACATGAGTAAAATAATTTTTAAGGAAAATTTTCTGCCTTTAGAGTGGGAATACAAGTGTCATGCAGAAAAGTCTTGTTCTCCTAAGCACTGGCCTAAGACTTGAGGTTGTCAAGACTCTGTTAAAACTCCCCACTGCTGAGATTGACCTCATCATCCAGAGGTGAATCAAGCATCAATAATGCTGTTAGTATTCATTTTTTATTTACCTGGAATAAAGACATGGTGTGATCTGGAGAGGGATTTTTAAAGAAACTGCAAGTTATTGCTAATGGATGACTCACCATTGCTTGTAGGTCTCCTTGGAGTAACAACCTACTGGACTAAAACTTGCATTGTTTCTTGGGAAACTTGTTAATCCAGTCATTCTTTTCCTTAATCTATATGTGTGTGTGTGTATTTTTTTTAAATATCATTCTGACCAAAATGGCTGTCAATGTAATCAATCCTCTTCATTCTTATAGGAAGTCCGAGTTGTGGGTTAAATATTTAAATCTTAATCTGTTTTATTCAGATTTTCTTTTAGATTTTCCTATTTGTGTTTTTTTAGACTTGACTTGTGTTTCTGGTATCTGTAAGCAGATCAAATACAACCCTGTTTAAAAAGTCATGCCTCAGTAATATTATAAGTACAACAACAATTCCATCTGGTGCTTTCAGTAATAAAACCCTTGAAAGGCATCAAAATATAATTGCTTTTGTATATTATGCCAAAACTAGTTTGGCCATGGTGAGGTTACCAAATATGTATAATGAGTATAAAATATTTCTTCTATAAATTTGAGAAATGCATTATATTAAAGAGTGCTTAAATGTGAACTGATCAAGGTGAGAAGAGGTGCATATATTTAAAAAATCATATAATCTCATTTTCTTATAAATCATGTTTTTGTGATCCATGTGTTACTTTATTAATTTTTCCAACCATACCTGAAAGATGAATAATTGCAAAACAGCAACGGATCATCTATATTTTTGTTGGTTTAGTCACTCTGTTGTGCCTGACTTTTTGTGACCCCAGGGGCTGCAGCACCGTCCTTCACCATCTCTCAGAGCTTGCTCAGACTCATATCTGTTGAGTTGGTGCTGCCATCCAACCATCTTGTCCTCTGTCATCTCCTTCTCCTCCTGCCTTCAATATTTTCCCCATCAGGGTCTTTTCTAGTGAGTTTATTGTTGGACGACCAATAGTTTTGGCGAGATTATTGTATTAAAAAGGTGAAGTTCATATATTTGTCATTATGAAAACACTTTAAATAATACATTATATAAAAATAATGGAAAATATGATATCTTTATCTTCATTCAGATTATACTACTTGAATATAATGTATTTGGATTACATCATTAATTTTTTCACTGAGCCTTCAAATAGTACTGTTTATATTTTTAACTACTTGGTAAAAGAAAAGGTTTTGTGAAAAATACTTATGCAATTTGATTAAAACTTCTTATAAGATAGTACCCTGAATGTTATTTCTGTCATTTATGATAATTTATGTGAAGAATTTATAGAGGTACAGTGTTTAATACTGGGAGGAGCTTTGTAGAAATAAAACATCTCAACTGGAATGTTTCATTAGACAATCTTATATAATCTTGTTCATTTTCCTTTGGCAACCAGGAACCTAAAAGCCACGTACATGGAATGATTAATGGCAAGAATTATTTTATCTTGACTCTTGTATAATTAGTGTATTTGTTTTTCTAAAATTTAAATTTTTTTGTTATCAAAGCAGTACATATACAAAATAGCCTTTTAATTTTTAGAAAACAATAGATAGGTGTAAAGATTCTCTTAAAGCTTACACTAATCCCAGATGGTAACCAAAGTTTTCTCTTAGTTACTGTTCCAGAGTTCAACCCTTGGTGCATCTGTACATTTTTAGTACTGCAGAAATACAAAATTGAGTATTTTAAATGCCAGTGAATACCTCCAAATTGCCTTCAGGGTGACTGCCACAATTTGACACAGCAACATACATACATACATCAATTCATTAAAATATATATCTATAAATTAAAAATGTGTATTTTCTTGAGTGCTCTTCATGCTGTAACACCATTTTGCTGTCCCAGATCATTATATAACCTTTTTTTGTGTCTTGTTCTTTGCTCCAGGAGGATCACCACATGAATGGGCTTCTCACTCTTTGGTTTCAATCGAGTTCAACCTTAGAGATGTGACAAAAGATCTAAGGCAGGGAGTGATGTAAAACTGAGGCTCCCTTTCTGGTTTCTTTAGGCTGAGGGCATCCCTTAAAAGGAGAGCACACCTCTCTTATCCCAGTTTTCAATAATCACTATTCCCTGATCCTTTGGGTATTGGTGTTGGAGTATTAGTACTGCTAAAGCCAGGGAACTCAAATATCCCTTATGATCTCTCTCTCCTGATCACATATATTAAGTTTGTCCTTCATTTAACAGTCCTTGAATTACCCTAAATTGAGTGTGCCACCTGATTCCTGCTGAGAAACTGATCCAAGAGTATTTTAATTGTTTCTTATTGTTCATTCCCTAAGTAGTGTCTGACTCTTTGAAACCCCATGGACTACAGCACACCAGGCTTCTCTGTCCTTCACTATCTCTCAAAGTTTGATCAAACTCATATCTGTTGAATCGGTGATACCATCCAACCATCTCATCCTCTGTCATCCCCTTCTTCTCCTGTCCTCAATCTTTCCCAGCATCAGGGTCTTTTCCAGTGAGTTGGCTCTTTGCATCAGGTGGCCAGAGCATTAGAGCTTTAACTTCAGCATGAGTCCCTCCGATGAATATTCAGGGTGGATTTCCTTTAGGATTGACTGGTTTGATCTCCTTGCATTACAGGGGACTCTCAAGAGTTCTCCAGCATCACAGTTAGAAAGCATCAGTTCTTCAGCGGTTAGCATTCTTTATGGTCCAACTCTCACATCCATACATGACTACTGGAAAAAGTGATAGCTTTGATTATATGGACCTTTGTTAGCAAAGTAATGTCTCTGTTTTTGAATATGCTGTCTAGGTTTCTTATAGCTTTTCTTCCAAGGAACAAGCACCTTTTAATTTCATGGCTGCAGTCAAAGTCCACAATGATTTTGGAACGCAAGAAAATAAAGTTTGTCCTAGTGTCCATTTTTTTGATATCTATTTGCCATGAAGTAATGGGACCAAGGCCTCCCAGGTGGCTCAGCGGTAAAGAATCTGCCTGCAATGCAGGAGCTACAGGAGACACAGGTTCGATCCCTGGGTCAGGAAGATCCCCTGGCGAAGGGCATGGCAACTCACTCCAGCATTCTTGCCTGGAAAGCCCCATGGACAGAGGAGCCTGGTGGGCTCCACAGTCAATAGGTTTGCAATGAGTTGGACACAACTGAAGTGACAACAATGGGACCAGATGCATGATCTTAGGTTTTGCACACTGAGTTTTAAGCCGGTTTTTTGCTCTTTTCTTTCACCTTCATCAAGAGGTTCTTTAGGTCCTCTTTGCTTTCTGCCCTAAGGTGGTGTCTGAAGAAGGCAATGGCACCCCACTCCAGTGCTCTTGCCTGGAAAATCCCATGGACGGAGGAACCTGGTAGGCTGCAGTCCATGGGGTCGCTAAGAGTCGGACACGACTGAGCGACTTCACTTTCACTTTTCACTTTCCCACATTGGAGAAGGAAATGGCAACCCACTCCAGTGTTCTTGCCTGGAGAATCCCAGGGACGGGGGAGCCTGGTGGGCTGCCATCTATGGGGTCGCACAGAGTCGGACATGACTGAAGCGACAGCAGCAGCAGCAGCGAGGTGGTGTCATCTGCATATCTGAGGTTATGATATTTCAAAAGTCTGAATTTTGCAATAAGGAGCTCATGATATGAGCCACAGTCAGCTCCAAGTCTTGCTTTTGCTGACTGTAAAGCTTCTTTATGTACAGCTGCAAAGAATATAATTAATCTGATTTCGTTGTTGACCATCTGCTGATGTCCATGAGTGGAGTCACCTCTTGTTGGAAGAGGGTGATGGCTATGACCAATGTCTTCTCTTGACAAAATTCTGTTAGCCTTTGCCCTGCTTCATTTTGTATTCCGAGGCCAAACTTGCCTGTTACTCTAGGTGTCTCTTCCCACTTTAGCATTCCATTCCCTCATGATGAAAAGGACATCTTTTGTTGCTGTTAGTTCTAGAAAGTCTTGTAGGTCTTCATAGAACCATTCTGCTTCATCTCCTTTGGCTTTAGTGGTTAGAGCAGACTTGGATTAATATGAGATTTAACAGTTTGCCTTGGAAATGGTGATGCTTTTCTCTGCTTTAATAGCTTATTTCTACTTTAATTTCTTGTGAATATAGCCCCATGGTGTGGGGGTGGGGGTAGGGGGATCCAAGTCAATAAGGATGATTGCTCCTACAAAGAAAAGTCTAGGCCCAGATAACCTCACTGGTGAATTCTAGCAAATATTCTAAGAAGAAGAACAGAAAATATGAGTAGACATCTTACAAGTAGACAGTATTTTTAAAAGATGGTTAAAAACAATTATTTATTTAGCTTATAATTCTTTGAGTAAACAATTTGTGCTGGGCTCTCGAGCTGCCTTTTTGGTTTTGCTTGAGCTCACACATGCATTTGTAGTCAGCTGCTGAGTAAGTGAAGTTGGGCTGGTCTAGGAGAGCCTTAAGTGTGAAAGGGCATCTCCTCTTGTGGTCTCTTAATCCCCCAATTGTATGCTTGGGCTTGTTCGTATGGAAAGTAGGCAAAATTACATAAGAGAGAAGAACCAGGCAGGTTTTCTGGTGCCTGAACTTGGAAACAGCACATGATGATTACCCTGGATTTTATTGGTCCATGGGAGTCACAGTGCCAGCCCCCCCTTAACGGGAGGAGTTCTAAAGTCATATTGCCAAGGGTAATGAAATGTTTATGACGTCTATAATGATCATGATTCAGCTTACAATTAATCATAAGTCATCACAGAAGAAAAAAGAACCTAGCTTTTTTTTCCTTAAGTTTTAGGGTTACTTAAATATACTCTGCATACAGGTTGGTCGTCAGACACATGAGTGGTATTTTCTCTTAATCTGTGGCTTTTTCATTTCTTAAAGTTTATTTTGATAGAAATTTTAAATTTTGATAAGGTCATATTTATTAGTTACTTCTTATGTGGTCAGTGCCTTTGTGCTATCTCTAAGAATTCTTTACATAACTCAGGGTGCAGATAACCTTTGCTTTCTTCCTCAGCATTATTTTAACTTTTACATTTGGGTCTATGGTACTGCTCATATTAATTTTTATTATGGAATAAGGTTTCATTTATTTCCTATACACTTATCTATTTCAACACCATCCTGAAAAGACCTTTCCCCCCCCCCCCCCATGAAATTGCTTTGAGACAAAAAGCAAGTGACTGTTTACATGTGGCTCTATTTCTAGTGATTCTGTTCTTGGCATTGATTTATTTGTCTATATCTACACTGTTTCCACCCTATCTTGGTTTTATAGGAAGTACTGAGATCAGATATTGCAAATCCTTAAAACTTGTTCTTCTTTTTCAAGATTATTTTGCCTATCCTATGTCCTGTGAATTTTCATGTTAATTATAGAAACTGCTTAACAATTTATAACAAAAAGACTACTGTAAGGGTGACATCAGAAAAATGGTAATACAGGAGTTTCTAACACTCATCCCTTCCCAGAAACAGCCATTTGAACATAGAGAAGGAGCTCCTTGACATCAGTCCTAGGAACAATTTTTTGGATATGAGACTAAAAGCACAAGCAACAAAAGCAAAAATAAGTAAGTGGGACTACATCAAATAAAAAGCTTCTACATAGTGGAAAAAAAAATCAACAAAATAAAAAGGCAGCCTACAGAGTGAGAAAAAATATTTGCAAATTATTTATCTGATAAGAGTTGTCAAACATGTAAACAAACCACAACTCAATAGCAGAAAATAAAATCTGAAAAATTGGCAGTGGAACTGAATAGACATTTTCCCAAAGATATTTCAAATGACCTACAGGCATATGAGAAGATGTTCAACATCACTAATCATCAAGAAAATGCAAATCAAAACCACGATGACATCATTTCACACCTTTTATTAAAATGGGTGTTATTAAAAGAGATAACAAATGCTGGCAAGGATGTAGAAAAAATGGAATCTTTGTACTCTGTTGGTGCAATGTAAATTGGTTCAGCTACTATGGAAAACAATTTGGAGAGTTCTCAAAAAATAACAAATACAACCATTTATACCATATACTCCAACAGTCCCACATCTGGGTATATATATATGAAGAAAATGAAATCACTATCTTGAAAAGGCATCTATACACCCTTGTTCAATGTATTAATAGTATTAATTCACAATAGCCAAGACTTGGAAATGGCCTAAGTGACCATTGACAGATGAATGGATAACGAAAATGTGGTCTATATATAATACACACAGATGTTTGTTATTCAGCCATAAAAAAGAAGGAAATCATTTGTGACATGTATGGACCTTGAGACACATAGGGACCTTGAGACCTTTATAATAAGTGAAATAAGTCGGAGAAAGACAAGTATTATATGATCTCTGTTATATGTGGAATCTAAAAAAGCCCAGCTTATAGAAACAAGAGAAGAATTGTGGTTGTTAAGGGTTGGGGGATAGGCACAGTGGGGCGACAATAGTCAATGGTATAAACTTCAAGTTATAAAATGAATCTTATCTGGGGATCTAATGTACATCATGATGACTATAGTCAAAAGTAATATATACTTGAAAGTTTCTCACCACTAAAAGTAGTAATTATGTAAGGTTATAGATATCTTGAGATTTGAGTTTATACTTTTTTGGGAGCTTAAACTTATATTGGTCCTTTGAGGAATGCTGGACTCTAACTGTAGGAGCCTGGAGGTTGTTTGGCAGTAGATAAAGAAAGAAATGTGCTTTCCTTTGCCAGTAAAGTGCCTTAGAGACATCATCACAATGTCTTCAGGGAAGGTATCAAGACCCTCATAAAGCAGTTTTTTCCATTTCTAAGGGAGACTCTGATTCCCCTCTTATTTTTCTTTACAGGCTCTTTCTTTTCACATGTGTCTGCTCAAAGCTGTGAATTCAGCTGATATTGTTCAGTCCAGTTCAGTCACTCAGTCGTGTCCGACTCTTTGGGACCCAATGAATCGCGGCACACCAGGCCTCCCTGTCCATCACAAACTCCCAGTGCTTACTCAAACACATGTCCATCGAGTCAGTGATGCCATCCAGCATCTCATCCTCTGTCGTTCCCTTCTTCTCCTGCCTCCAATCCCTCCCAGTATCAGGGTCTTTTCCAATGAGTCAAATCTTCGCATGAGATGGCCAAAGTACTGGAGTTTCAGCTTCAGCATCAGTCCTTCCAGTGAACACCCAGGACTGATCTCCTTTAGGATGGACTGGTTGGATCTCCTTGTAGTCCATGTAGTTTGGTTAAAAAAAAAAAACTATCTCTCTCTCTATATATATATATAGATTAAATGCAATGACTGCACTGAATTCTTACACAGAAGCAGAGAAATCTCTCATCTAGTTAGATTTTGAGCCAAGAATTTTGGACTTCAAATTTATAATTCATTTTCTTAAAAGAATTTCGTATGTTTAGAAACAACCAGCAAACTAACACTTTCTTAGCTTACTTATTACCCATTACATATTTTTCTCTGATAGTGGCTTTACTGGTCTTTTAAAGCCTTTCCTTCCAAAAGTCCTTCTTTCCAGTTGACCAAAAGTTATTACCTATGATGCTGAGATGTAATGGAGGTCAGATTCACATTGGTAAAAAACCAAAGAAAGTGTTGTATTTTACTCTGAGACAGGTAAGAATATATCAGTTGGTTCTGAGCCCAAAAGGAAATACGATGATTGAATATTAATAGGCTCCTTCTCACTGCTCTGCTGGGGGCTTCCCTGGTGGCTCAGATGGTAAAGAGTTTGCCTGCCAAGCAGGAGACTCGGGTTCAGTCCTTGGGTTGGGAAGATCCCCTGCAGAAGGAAATGGCATCCCACTCCAGGATTCTTGCCTGAAGAATTCCATGGGCAGAGGAGCCTGGTGGGCTACAGTCCGTGGAGTCACAAAGAGTTGGACAGGACTGAGCCACTATCACACACTGCTCCGCTGGGAGTACATTTTAGAAACAAAGATAAAAGCAGGGAGGCCAGTAAGGAGGCATTGGAATGATACTGCTGGCAGATAGTAGGGGCTTGTACTAGCTACAGTGACGATGGATGTCTTTTAAAGATAAAACATGCAGAGCTTGATGAGATATGAGATGAGATATGAGAACAAGGAGCCAATGGAAAAGGTAATGTTACCAGTTACTAATATGGGGGAGACTGGATGAGCAATAGGAGAAGCAAAGGGGAGTGGGGGGTAGGGTGTGGTATCAGGAGTTTCACTGTTGACATGTTAACTTTGAGATATCTATTAGATATCCACATTTAGATGTCAAGAAAGTGGTTGAATACTTGAGTCTAGAACTCAGGGACAGGTTTAGGCTAGATACAAAAATTGAAAGTTGACAGTATATAAATGCTGTCAATTCATTGTGTTTTGAGGAAATTCCACATGGTCTCCAAAGAAGTCAGTATGCACAGAGAAGTTGTTTAAGGACTTAACCTAGGAACGCTATAGCTTTTACAGCTTCTGGGATGCTGCTGCTGCTGCTGCTAAGTTGCTTCAGTCGTGTCTGACTCTGTGCGACCCCATGGACGACAGCCCACCAGGCTCCCCCGTCCCTGGGATTCTCCAGGCGAGAACACTAGAGTTGGTTGCCATGTCCTTCTCCAACGCGTGAAAGTGAAAAGTCAAAGGGAAGTCGCCCAGTCGTGCCCGACTCTTAGCGACCCCATGGACTGCAGCCTACCAGGCTCCTCTGTCCATGGGATTTTCCAGACAAGAGTACTGGAGTCGGTTGCCATTATTAATTGAAATGTTAAAAAGCTGTAGGCCATGAGGTCAAAGAAAAATCAGGACATACTTTGCTATCCTATCTGAAGAAAGTAAGTCTTGTCAGAAGGAGGGTGTAATTCAAGTGTCAAATGCTGCACATTGGGCAGATAAGATGCAGGCTGAGAAGTGGTCATGGGATATGACAACATGGTCATTGATGACGTTAGCAAAAGCAGTTTCTATGTGATAGAAGGAAAGAAGGACTGATTGTATCAGGTTCAGGAGAAAAAAAAACACTTTTAAAGTTGTGCTCTAGGGGATTTGGGAGGTGTTGAAATCATTTCTTTATAAACTCTATTTTCTAATAATGCATTGTTATTTCTTTATAATAATTCTATTATATATTTCTATTTAATAATAATTTTTTTTATTATTAACTCCCTGCTATCAGAGATGAAGTCATTATCACCATACTTTCACTCTACAACTTTTTTTTTTTTTAATACATTTGGACCTGGTCCAAGTTTGTAGCGCTTACACTTCTGGTCTCTCTTCAGTTCTCTATGTTTCCAAATTTTAGTTTATATGATTTGAATAAACACCACCAGTTCTTCTAAATGGCTTCTTCATTTCTGAATTGTATGTTTTGATGGTCTCTTGGTTAGCTAAATTTCAATAAGTAATTTTCCCCAAAGGGCTTATGAATGCTGTCTTTGAGTTTCCTCATATTTGAGAACATATTCCTTTGGCTTTTATTCTTGAATGAAAATTAGTATGAATATATTTTTCTTGGTAACAATATTTCCTCAGTGCTTTCAAAATTTTGCTGTACTGTTTCTGGTTTTATGAATAATTCTGAGTCTAGTCTGGTTTTGCCTTTGTGGTTGGCTTTCTTTTTTCTACCTAGACAAAATATACTTTTACAATATATGACCTTTTTAACATCCAGTAGAGAACTCAATGTTGATTTTTATCTTTTAATTCATTTTGGTATAATTGGCATCTTTAATCTACTTATGCAATTTTTCATTTCAGGGAAATTCTGCTGTGTCATTTCTCTGAATTCATTTTTAAGATTTCCGTTGATGTAGTCTCCATTTTAAGACATTTCTGTTGGATCATCAGTCTCTTTGTACTTACTATCTCATTCTTATCACACTAATCTTTTTGTCCTTCTCCTCAGTGTTTAAAGTAAAAATATAGATTTCAGCAATAACTGTTCTTCCTTGCTGTTTCTAATTTTTTTTTATTAGATCAGCTACTTTATCATTTGACTTTATAACATGCTTCCTTTACTCTCTTTGTAACATGTCCGAGAGAATTGGCATTATAGGAGTTTTTTTCCCTTTAAATATACTTGGTTTCTTAATGTTGCATCTTTTCTTTGTTAAAAAAAAAAATCAGTAAAAGTCAGGTAAGTTACTTGTTTTAGAAAGCTAGTATGTAGAATGACATTGGAACCTAAGCCTCCTTTTTTCCTAGTGTGGGTTTTATGCTACCATTTTATGTTCTTGTCAGAGCTTGATCTTGCTATTCTGTTTCAGAGGGCAAAGCAATTACAAGCCATGGACAATAAAATAAACATCATCTGAATTGGAATATCTCTGTACATATTCTGACAAGCTGATGATTAATACACTTAGTCTCCTTCCAGTATCACTGCAACGATAGGCTAACCAGGCTCACGTGAAGTGTACATGGATGGAAAGCGTATGTGAGGAGCAGGAATGAAGGCAGGGTAACAGATCAACCATGAAGCTAGATAGGCTTACATTTTAGGACCCCTAGCCTGACTGGAGCTCTGCAGAAAAAATGTTTTGTCTAGTAACGGGAATTTTAGCCGTGTTTTCCTGATCAGCTCTTTCTGTCAATATTTCAAGTAAAAGATATATGATCCTTAATAACTACCTCTTTGCAGTCTAGTTTCTACTTCTTTAGACTGTCCCTCTTGTCAAACGGCATTGTAGCGCCTGCTGGGGCTTTTGGGGATCCAGGGGAGTTGAGTTGGACACATGTTTAGTTTCAACTTAGATGAAAATTGCTTTTACTTTTGCCAGGAAACGAGGATTCTACTTATCTGGACCAACTTTATTATCATTGATAGTTCTACCCTAATATTCTCACACCTTGGTACAGACTCGAGGCTTTAATTTCATAGCTTAGCTTGATTTTTGACATTTAAACCAAGGTAAAATAATTGCTTGCAGTGATTATCCCAGTCTGAATTTAGCTTATTTTTTATTTTGTTCTTTCTGGTAATTTTTATTTTTATTTTCCTATGAGCCCACAAATGGTTTACAAAGTATGTTTCAATTCAAGACTATTTATATTTTAGTAGGAGAATCTTTCTATATACATTATGGCCAGGAATCAGAAGTCTCTTTGCATTCAGTATTTAGCACACATATTTAAACTTATGTTTCCCAAGTACAAGTAGAATTAATCAGCATCTATATTCTATGTCTCAAAAAACAAATGACTAATCATTCTCTTCATTCTCTTAGCTATCTTCTGTCAAATTTGGTCTGTCTTTATCAGTCTTTACCAGCAGTCTTCACTTCCCTTATTGATTACATAAATTTGTTTCTAGATTTATAGTTTGTCCCATTATGCATATTAATACATAAAATCTGTGTGCAAAGTTGCTTCAGTCATGCCTGATTCTTTGCAACCCTATGGACCATAGCCCACCAGACTTCTCTGTCCATGGGATTCTCCAGTCAAGAATACTGGAGTGGGTTGCCTTACCCTTCTCCAGGGCATCTTCCTAACCCAGGGATCAAACTCGCATCTCTTATGTCTCTTGCGTTGGCAGGCAGGTTCTTTACCACTAGCACCACCTGGGAAGTCCAACATAAAATTTAGCTTTCCTAACCACACTGCTCACATTTGCTTCCTGCAACCTAATCCTCTTTCTCTTGAATTAAAGAAGTATGTCCTCTAGAATTTCTTCCATTGGGAATTTATAGGTGTTATATATACTTTCTGAGAATTTTCATGTTTAAATTTTGTTTCACTCAAACCTCGTATTTACTTAGAAATAGAACCTGCTTTTCCTCTTGTAAAATGCTATTCATTGTCTCAAAGATTTTATTTTGATGAGAATGCTGTCAGTTTTATTTTTTAATTTTTAATTTTATATTAGAGTAGTTGATTTACAATGTTGTGTCAGTTCCATGTATAAAGCAAAGTGATTTAGTTATACATATGCATATATCACTTTGCAAATTCTTTTCCCATATAATTTATTAGAGAATATTGAGTACAGTTCCTTGTGCTCTACAACGGGTCCTCACTGGTTATCTATTTGAATATAATAGTGTATATATTAATCCCAAGCTCTTAATTTATCCTTCCCCCACACCTTTCTCCTTTGTTAACCATAAGTTTGTTATCTAAATTCATGAATCTGTTTCCATTTTGTAAACAAGTTCATTTGTATCACTTTTTTATTCTGCATATAAACAATAATCATATTTGTCTAACTTACTTCACTTAGTATGATAATCTCTAGGTCTAATCATGTTGCTGCAAATGGCATAATTTCACTTTTTTATGACTCAGTAGTATTCCATTATATATATGTATGAAATCTTGATCCATTCATCAGTTGCTACTATATCTTGGCTATTGTTAATAGTTCTACTATGAACAATGGAGTGCATGTATCTTTTTGAATTAGAGTTTTCTCCAGATATATGCCCAACAGTGGGATTGCTGGATCACATGGTAGCTCTATTTTTAGTGTCTTTAGGAAAACTTCCATACTGTTCTTCATAGTGGCTAAACCAATTTATATTCCCACCAACAGTATAGGAGAGTTATCTTTTCTCCAAACTCTCTCCAGTATTTATTGTTTGTAGACTTTTTAATGATGGCCATTCAGACACATGTGAGCTGGTATCTCATTGTGGTTTTGATTTTCATTCTTCTAATAAATAGCAATGTTCAGTATCTCTTCACATGCATGCTGGCCATCTGTATATCTTCTTTGCTTTTAGCTTCTCTTGAACTTGTTCACAAAACAGAAACTAAAGGCAAAAGAGAAAAGGAAGGATATACCAATCTGAATGCAGAGTTCCAAAGAATAGCAAGGAGAGATAAGAAAGTCTTCTTCAGTGATCAATGCAAGGAAATAGAAGAAAACAATAGAATGGGAAAGACTAGAGATCTCTTCAAGAAAATTAGAGAGACCAAGGGAGCATTTCATGCAAAGATAGGTACAATAAATGACAGAAATTGTATGAACCTAACAGAAGCAGAGGATATTAAGAAAAGGTGGCAAGAATACACAGAAGAACTATACAAAAAAGATCTTCATGATCCAGATAACCATAATGGTGTCATCACTCACCGAAAGCCAGACATCTTGGAGTATGAAGTCAAGTGGGCCTTAGGAAGCATTGCAATGAACAAAGCTAATGGAGATGATGGAATAGCAGTTGAGCTAGTTGAAATCCTAAAAGATGATGCTGTTAAAGTGCTGTACTCAATATGCCAGCAAATTTGGAAAACTCAGCAGTGGCCACAGTACTGGAAAAGGTCCCAAAGAAAGGCAATGCAAAAGAATGCTCAAACCATGTGTGTGTGTGATGAGCACAATTGCACTCATCACACACACTAGCAAAGTAATGCTCAAAATTTTCCAAGCCAGACTTCACCAGTACATGAACCAAGAACATCCAGATGGTCAAGCTGGTTTTAGAAAAGGCAGAGAAACCAGAGATCAAACTGCCAACATCCACTGGATCACTGAAAAAGCAAGAGAGTTCCAGAAAAACATCTACTTCTGCTTTATTGATTATGCCAAAGCCTTTCACTGTGTAGATCACAACAAACTGTGGGAAATTCAAGAGATAGGAATACCAGACCATCTTACCTGCCTCCTGAGAAATCTGTATGCAGGTCAAGAAGCAATGGTTAGAACCGAACATGGAACAACAGACTGGTTCCAAATAGGAAAAGGAGTACATCAAATCTATGTATTGTCACCCTGCTTATTTAACTTATATGCAGAGTACATCATGTGAAATGCCAGGCTGGAAGAAGCACAAGCTGGAATCAAGATTACCAGGACAAACATCAATAACCTCAGATATGTAGATGACACTACCCTTATGGCAGAAAGTGAAGAAAAACCTAAGAGCCTCTTGATGAAAGTGAAAGAGGAGAGTGAAAAAGCTGGCTTAAAACTCAACATTCAAAAAATGAAGATCATGGCATCCAGTCCCATCACTTCATGGCAAATAGATGGGGAAACAATGGAAACAGAGAGTTTATTTTCTTGGGCTCCAAAATCACTGCAGATGGTGACTGCAACCGTGAAATTAAAAGATGCTTGCTCCTTGAAAAAAAAGCTATGACCAACCTAGATAGCTTATTAAAAAGCAGAGATATTACTTTGCTGACAAATTCCATCTTGTCAAAGCTATGGTTTTTCCAGTATTCATGTATGGATGTGAGAGTTGGACCATAAAAACAACTGAACACTGAAGAATTGATGCTTTTGAACTATGGTGTTGGAAAAGACTCTTGAGAGTCCCTTGGACTGCAAGGAGATCCAATCAGCCCATCCTAAAGGAAATCAGTCCTGAATGTTCACTGGAAGGACTGATGTTGAAGCTGAAACTCCAATCCTTTGGACACCTGATGGGAAGAACTGACTCATTGGGAAAAACCCTGATGCTGGAAAAGATTGAAGGTAGGAGGAGAAGGGGATTACAGAGGATAAGATGGTTGGATGGCATCACTGACTCAAATAACATGAGTTTGATCAAGCTTTGGGAGTTGGTGATGGACAGGGAAGGCTGGAGTGCTATAGTCCATGGGGTCGCAAAGAGCTGGACACATACAGAGCAACTGAACTGATCTGACCCTGATGTCTTCTCTGGAGAAGTGTCTTTTTTTTCTTTTGCTCATTTTCTGGTTGGGTTGTTTGCCATTTGTTTTTTTGTAATATTGAGCTGCATGATCTGATTTGATGCTTTGTATCCTTTGTTGGTTGCATTGTTTGCAATTTTTTTATCCCATCCTGTGGGTTGTCTATGGTTTCCTTTGTGTGCAAAAGCTTTTGAGTTTAATTAGGTCCAATTTTTTTTTTAAATTTTCATTGCTCTAGGAGGTAGATCCAAAAAGTTATTTCTGTGATATATGTCAAACAGTGTTCTGCCTATTCTTTCCTCTAAGAGTTTTATAATACCCAGGTTTACATTTAGGTCTCTAATCCATTTTGAGCTTATTTTTGTGTATGGTGTTAAAGAATATTCTAATTTCATCCTTTTATATGCATGTAAGTGTCAAGTTTTCCCAGCCGCAGATATTGAAGAAATTTTTTTCTACATTGTGTATTCTTACCTCGTTTGTTGTAGATTAATTGACCATAGATCAGTTCAGTTCAGAGTTCATAGATGCGTGGGTTTATTTCTGGTCTGTATCCTCTTCCACTGATCTTTATTTCTGTCTTTGTGCAATACCATATTGTTTTGATGACCATAGCTTTGTCGTATAGTCTGAAGACAGGGAGCCTGCTACGTCCACCTCTGTTTTTCTTTCTCAAGATTGCTTTGGCTAGTCAGAGTCTTTTGTGTCTCCATACAAATTTAAAAAAATTTTTTGTTCTAGTTCTGTGAAAAATGCCATTGGTAATTTGATAGGGATTGCATTGAATGTGTAGATTGCCATGGGTAGTGTGGTCAATTGGCAGTGTTGATTTTTTCCAATTTAAGAACATGGTATGTCCTTCCTTTTTATGACATCATCTTTGATTGCTTTCATCAGTGTGGTACAGTTTTCAGAGTACAGTTCTCAAGCCTCCTTAGTTAGGTTTGCATGCATGCCCAGTTGGGTCAGATTGTTTGCACCTATGGAGAGTAGCCTGCCAGGCTTCTATGTCTATGGGGTTTTCCAAGCAAGAATATTGGAGTGGGTTGCCATTTCCTTCTCCAAGGGATCTTCCTGACTCAGAGACAGAATCTGTGTCTCCCACGTCTCCTGTATTGCAGGTGGATTCTTTACTACTGAACCACTGTGGAAGTTAGGTAGCCTTCTTTATTTCTAGGTAATTTATTCTTTCTGACATGATGGTAAATGGGACTGTTTCCTTAATTTCTCTTTCTGCTCTTTTGTTGTTAGTGTATAGAAGGCAATAGATTTCCATGCATTCATTTGGTACAACTCCAACTTTACTGAATTCATTGATGAGCTCTAGTAGTTTTCTGGTGGCATCTTTAGGATTTTCTATGTGTAGTATTATGTCATCTTAAAACAGTGATAGTTTTACTTCTTCCTTTCTGGTATGAATATATTTTTATTTTTTTCTCTTCTCTGATTGTGATGGGTAGGACTTCCCATACTGTGTTCAATAAAAGTGGCAACAGGTGGGCATCCTTGTTTTATTTTTTATCTTAGAGGAAATGCTTTGAGCTTTTCACCATTGAGTATGATGTAAGCTGTGTGTTTGTCATATATGGCCTTTATTATACTGAGGTATGTTCCCTCTATGCCCACTTTCTGCAGAGATTTTATCATAAATGAATGCTGAAGTTTATAAAAAGCTCTTTCTGCATCTATTGAGATGATCATATGGTTTTTATTCTCCAATGTTCAACAGTGATATTGGGCTGCAATTTTCTTTTTGTATGGTACCCTGGTCTGGTTTTGGTATAAGGATGATGGTGGCTTCATTTGAATGATTTTGGGAGGGTTCCTTCCTCTGCAATTTTTGGAATAATTTCAGAAGGATAGGTGTTAACTCTTCTGTAAGTGTTTGATAGAATTTTCTGCTGAAGCCATCTGTTTGTGGGGATTTTTTAAGTTGCAGTTGGGAGTTTTTAAATAACAGTTTCAATTTCATTACTTGTGATTGGTCTGTTCATATTTTCTGTTTCTTCCTGGTTCAGTCTTGGAAAGTTGGACCTTTCTAAGAATTTGTCCAATTTCTTCTAGGGTGTCCATTTTATTGGCATGTAGTAGCCCCATGATTTCTTGCATTTCTCTGGTGTCCATTGTAACTTCTCCTTTGTCATTTCTAATTTTATTACTTTGAACACTCAATTTTTTTCTTGATGAGTCTGGCTAAAGTTTTTTCAATCTTGGTTATCTTTCAGAGAACCATCTTTTAGTTTTATTGAGCTTTTCTGTTGTTTTCTCTCTTATTTCTTTTATTTCTGCACTGATCTTTCTGATTTCTTTCCTTCTACTAACTTTGGGTTTTGTTTGTTCTTCTTTTTCTAGTTGCTTTAGGTGTTAAGACTAAGGTTGTTTGTTTTAGGTTTTTCTTGTTTCTTGAGGTAAGATTGTACTGCTATAAACCGCCTTCTTAGAACTGCTTTTGCTGCATCCCATAAGTTTGGGGTCACTGTTTTTGTTTTCATTTGTCTTTAGGTATTTTTTAATTTACTCTTTGATTTCTTCAATGATTCATTGGTTGTTTAGTAGCATATTATTTAGCCTCCATGCACTGTGATTTTTTATAGTTTTTCTCTTGTAGTTGATTTCTAGTCTCAAAAGGTTCTGGTCAGAAAAGATGCCTGGTGTGATTTCAATATTTTTTTTTTCTTTTTAAAATTCTTTGTAAGAGTATAGTTGCTTTAAAATGTTGTGTTAGTTTCTGCTTTACAGCAAAGTGAATCAGCTGTATGTATATACATATTCCCATATTTTGGATTTCCTTCCCATTTAGGTCATCATAGAGCATTGAGTAGACTTCCCTGTGCTATACAATAGATTCTCATTTGTTATCTATTTTATACATAGTAGTGTATACATGTCAATCACATCCTCTCAATTTATCCCACCCTCCTTTCCCACCTTGGTGTCCATATGTTGGTTCTGTATATCTGTGTCTCGGTTTTGCTCTGCAGATAGATTCATCTGTACCATTTTTCTAAATTCCACATATATGCATTATTATACTATATTTTTCTCTTTCTGAATTACTAACCCTGTATGACTGTCTCTAGGTCCATCCATCTCTTTGCAGTTGGCACAGTTTTGTTCCTGTATATGACTGTATCCCATTGTACATTTGTACCATATTTTCTTTATCCATTACTCTGTTGATAGATATTTACATTGTGTCCATGTCCTGGCTATTGTAAATAGTGCTGCAATGAATACTGGGGTGCCTGTATCTTTTGGAATAATGCTTTTCTTTGGATATATGCCCAGGAGTGAGATTGTTGGGTCATATAGTAGTTCCATTTTTAGTTTTTAAGGCATCTCCATACTCTTGTCCATAATCACTGTAACAATTTACATTCACACCAACAGTGTAAGAAGGTTGGTTTTTCTCCACACCCTCTCCAGCATTTATTGTTGGTAGATTTTTTGATACTGGCCATTCTCACTGTGGTTTCAGTTTGCATTTTTCTAATAATTAGTGATGTTGAGTATTTTTCGTGTGCCTGTTGGCCATCTGTATGTATTCTTTGGAGAAATGTGTATTTAGTTCTTCTTCCCAGTTTTTGATTGACTTATTTTCTTTTACATTGAGTTGCATGTGCTATTTGTATATTTGGAGATTAATCCCTTGTCAGTTGCTTTGATTGCAAATATTTTGTTCCATTCTAAGGGTTGTCTTTTCATTTTTTAATGGTTTCCTTTACTTTTGGAGAAGGCTGTGGCAACCCACTCCAGTATTCTTGCCTGGAGAATCCCATGGACAGAGGAGCCTGGTGAGCTGCAGTCCATGGGGTTGCACAGAGTTGAATACAACAGGGATTTCACTTAACTTTCCTTTACAAAATTTACAAAAACTTTTACAAACCTTTGTAAAAAACCTTTACAAAATTCCTTTGCAAAAGCTTTTGAATTAGGTACACTGATTTATTTTTGTTTTTATTTTCATTACTCTGGGAGTTGGGTAAAAAAAGATTGTGCTGTGATTTATGTAAGAGTGTTCTGCCTATGTTTTCCTCTGAGTTTTATAGTGTCTGGTCTTATATTATTTAGGTCTTTAGTCAATTTTGAGTATGATGGTAGGGAATGTTCTAATTTTTTACACAGATGTATAAAAAGAATGTTCATTCTTTTACACAGAGCTGTCCAGTTTCCCCAGCATTACATCCTGAAGAATGGGACTTTTTTCCATTGTGTATTCTTGCCTCTTTTGTCATAGAGTAGGTGACCACAGGTATATGAGTTTTTCTCTGGTCTTTCTATTCTGTTCCATTGATCTATATTTCTGTTTTTGTGCCAGTATCATACTGTCTTGATTACTATAGCTTTGTAGTATAGTTTCAGCTCAGGGCACCTCATTCCTTTAGCTCCATTTGACTTTCTCAAGATTGCTTTGACTATTCGAGTCTTTTGTGTTTCCACACAAATTGTAAATATTTTTGTTCTAGTTCTGTGAAAAATGCCATTGATAATTTGATAGGAATTGCACTGAAAATGTAGATTGCTTTGGGTACTATAATCATTTTCACAATATTAACTCTTTCAGCTCAAGAACATGGTAGATCTCTCAATTGGTTTGTGTCCTTTTTGATTTCTTTCATCAGTATCTTACAGTTTTATGTGTACAGGTCTTTTGCTTCCCTAGGTAGGTTTATTTCTCGATACTGTATTCTTTTTTTTTGCTGGTGGTAAATGGGACTGTTTCCTTAATTTCTCTTTCTGATGTCTCATTGCTAGTATATAGGCATGCACAATATTTCTTCATAGTAATTTTGTGCCCTGAAACTTTACCAAATTCACTGATTAGTGCTAGTAGTTTTCTAGTTGCATCTTTAGGATTTTCTATGTGTAGTATCATGTCATCTGCAAACAGTGACACTTTTGCTTCTTTTCCAATATGGATTACTTTATCCTTTTATTTCTTTTTTCCCCTTCTAATTGTAGTGGCTAGGTGGTTCAGACAGGAAAGAATCCACCTGTGACGCAGGAGATCTGGGTTTGGTCCCTGGGTCGGGAAGATTCCCCTGGATAAGGGTATTATGACCCACTCCAGTATTCTTGCCTGGGAAATCCCATGGACAGAGGAACCAGGCAGGCTCGAGTCCGTGGGGTCACAAAGAGACGGATGTGACTGACTAACACTTACTTAGTAGGACTTCCGTAACTATGTTGAATAATGGTAGTGAGAGTGGACATCCTCGTCTGGTTCCCGATCTTAAAGGAAATGCTTTTTGTTGTTTTCATCATTGAGAATGATGCCTTTATTATGTTGAGGTAGGTTCCCTCTATGCCTACTTTCCTGAAAGGTTTTTTATCATGAATGGGTGTTGAATGTTGTCATAAGTTTTTTCTGCCTCTATTGAAATGATCATATGGTTTTTATTCTTCAGTTTTTAAATATGGCATATTAGATTTACTGATTTGCATTTATTGAGGAATCCTTGCA
This sequence comes from Muntiacus reevesi, assembly GCF_963930625.1. Lineage (NCBI taxonomy): Eukaryota > Metazoa > Chordata > Mammalia > Artiodactyla > Cervidae > Muntiacus > Muntiacus reevesi. The sequence continues at coordinate 80,078,448 of NC_089254.1, read as the reverse complement.
TCCCTGGGATAAATCCCACTTGATCAAGGTGCATGATCCTTTTAATGTGTTGCTCTATTCTGTTTGCTAGTATTTTGTTGAGTATTTTTGCATCTGTGTTCATCAGTGATATTAGTCTGTAATTTTCTCTTTTTGTGTGCTACTTTTGTCCGGCTTTGGTATCAGGGTGATGGTGGTCTCATAGAATGAGCTTGGGAGTGTTCCTTCCTCTGCAAATTTTTGGAAGCTTTAAGAAGTATGTGTGTTAGCTCTTCTCTAAATCTTTGACAGAATTTGCCTGTGAAGCCATCTCATTCTGGAGTTTTGTTTATTGGAAGATTTGAAATCTCAGTTTCAATTTCAGTACTTGTGATTGGTATATATATTGGCATATAGTTGCTTGAAGTATTGTCTTATCATCCTTTGTATTTCTGTCTTGTCTATTGTATCTCCTCCTTTTTCATTTCTAATTGTATCCTCTCCCTTTTTTTTGTTGAGAAGTCTTTATCAATAATTTTGTTAACCTTCTCAAAGGACAAGCTTTTCATTTCATTGATCTCTGCTATTGTTTCCTTTGTTTCTATTTCTTTTATTTCTGCTCTAATTTTTGTGATTTCTTTCCTTCCACTAACTTCGGGGTTTGTTTGTTGCTCTTTCTCTGGTTACTTTAGGTGTAGGATTAGGTTGTTTATTTGGGATTTTTTTGCTTTCTTGAGGTAGGATTGTATTGCTATAAACTTCCCTCTTAGAACTGATTTTGCTGCATTTCACAGGTTTTGGATTGTCATATTTTTGTTGTCATTTTTTCCAATGTATATTTTGACTTATGATTTGATTTCTTCAGTGATCTGTTATTTAGTGGTATATTGTTGAGCCTCCATGCATTTGTTTATGTTTACAGCTTTTATTCCTATAATTGATTTCTAATCTCATAGCACTGTGGTTAGAAATGATACTTAACATAATTTCAATTTTCTTAAATTTTCTGAGGTCTGATTTGTGCCCCAAGATGTGGTCTATCACACAGAAAATGTTCCATGTGCACTTTAGAAGAAAGTGTGTTCTCATGCTTTTGAATGGAATGCTTTATAAATATCAAGTTTATCTAGTCCAATGTGTCATTTAAAAGTTGTGTTTCCTTGTCAATTTTGTTTGCATGATCTGCCCATTGGATTATGTGGGGTGTTAAAGTCCCCGACTATTGTCACTGTCAGTTTCCTCTGTTATTATTTGCTTTGTATATGTAATGATGTGCTCCAATGTTGGATGCATAAATATTTGTAATTATTATATCTTCTTCTTGGACTGAGCCTTTGATCGTTATGTAGTGTCCTTGCTTGTCTCTTGTAGTCCTTATTTTAAAGTCTATTTTATCTGATATGAGTATTGCTACTCCAGTTTTCTTTTGATTTCCATTTGTATCAAATATCCTTTTCCACTCCCTTACTTTCAGCCTCTAAATATCTCTAGATCTGAAGTTAGTCTCTTGTAGACAACCTGTATATCAGTCTTATTTTTGTATCCATTCAGTCAGTCTATGTCTTTTGGTTGTAGCATTAAAATTCTTGCATTTAAGTTAATTATTGATATGTATGTTCTGACTGTCATTTTGTTAATCTTTTTGTATTTGTTTTGTAGGTGTTTTTCTTTTTTTGTTCTCTTTTGATAACTTTAGTGTTGTGTTTGGATTTCTTTTTCTTTTTTTGTGTTTATTGATTGTAGATTTTCTGTTTGCAGTTACTGTGAGGCTTTAATATAGCCATCTACATATAAACAAGACTTTTAAGTTGCTGGTCTTTTAATTTCAAATGCATTTCCAATATCCTGCATTTTTCCTCTCCTCATTTCACAATTGATGGTTTTGATATCATATTTATGTGTGAATGATTTCCTACCTTATTGTATATGTGCAGTTACTGGTGAACTTTTCTATTCATAGTTTTCTTATTTCTAGTTGTGGCCTTTCCTTTTCTGCCTAGATAAGTTCTGTTAACATTTGTTGTAAAGCTGGTTTGGTGGTGAATTCTCCTATATTTTTCTTGTCTGTTAAGATTTTGATTTTTCCATCAAATCTGAAATAGAGCCTTTGTGGACTGAGTATTCTTGGTTGTACATTCTTCCCTTTTATCAATTCAAACATATCATGCTATTCCCTTCTGGCTTGCAAAGTTTCTGCTGAAAAATCAGCTGATAATCCTATGGGGATTCCCTTGTATGTTATTTATTGCAACACACACACACACACACACACACACACACACACACACACACACACACACACACACACACACACACACACACACACACACACACACACACACACACACACACACACACACACACACACACACACACACACACACACGTTGCTTAGAGGGTAAAGTCTCTCTGCCTGTAATGCAGGAAACTTGGGGTTGATCCCTGGGTCAGGAAGATCCCCTGGAGAAAGAAATGGCAACCCACTCCAGTATTCTTGCCTGGAAAATCTCATGGACAGAGGAGCCTGTTAGACTACAGTCCATGGTGTCACAAACAGTCAGACACGACTGAGTGACTTCACTTTTTCACTTTATCTATATCTATATCTATATCTATATCTATATCTATATCTCCTGCCTCTTGGTGTTTCCTGGACTTGGGTGACTGCTTCCTTTCCCATGTTAAGGAAGATTTTTTTAGCTAGTGTCTCTTTAAGGAGTTTCTCAGGCCCTATTTCTCTCCCTCCTCTTTCTGGGACCCTTATAATGCAAATGTTAATGCCTTTAAAGTTTTCCTAGAGATCTCTTAGACTGCCCTCATTCCTTTTCATTTTCTTTTCTTCTGCTCCACAGCAGTGATTCCACTGTTCTTTCAGCTCAGTTATCTTTTCTTCTAAGTCATTTATTCTTCTATTGATACTTCCCAGTGTATTTTTCATCTGTTTGTTCTTTAGAGCTTCTAGCTCTTTGTTAAACATTGCTTTTGACTTTTTTGGTTTTTTCCTCCATTCTTTTTCTGATATCTTGCATCATCTTTACTGTTATTACTCTGAATTCTTTTTTGGGAAGGTTGCCTATCTCCACTTTACTTAGTTGTTCTTTGAGGTTTTATCTTATTCCTTAATCTGGAACATTTTCTATCTCATTTTGTCTAACTCTCTATTTGTAATCTCCATTTAGCAGGATGCAGAACTGTAGTTCCTCTTGCTTCTGCAGTCTGCCCCTGGTGGGTGAGGCTGGTCTAAAAGGCTTCTATAGGCTTTCTATTGGAAGGAATTGGCACCTGCCCACTGGTGGGTGAAGCTGGATCTTGTCTCCCAGGTAGGCATGGCTATGTAAATGGGTGTGTTTAGCAAGTGGTTGTGGGCTCAGGAAGAATTTAGACAGCCTGTCTGCTGAGGGTAGGGACAGTGTTCTCATCCTATCAACTGTTTGGTCTGAGGTGTCCCAGCGCTGGAGCCTACAGACTATTGTGTGGGGCCAGGTCTCAAATGGTGGCCCTCAGGAGGGTTCACAGCAATGAATACTCCCTAGAACTACCACCACCAGTGTATTTGTCCCCACAGGGAGCCACAGCTGTCCCCCCACTCCACCACCCAACCTCCCCAAGACCAGCAGGGAGGCCTGTCTTAGGCTCTTATTGAGTCACTTCTTTTCCTCTGGGTTGTGGTGCACATGAGATGTTGTGTATGCCTTCTAAGAGTGGAGTATCTTCCCCCTCAAGTCCTGTGGAGTTCCTGTAATCACACCCCACTGGCCTTCAAATTCAAATGCTGTAGGGGCTCTTCCTCCTGATGCCAGACCCCCAGGCTGGGGAGCCTGACATGGGGTTCAGAACTCTCACTCTTGTGGGAGAATGTCTGTGATATAATTATTTTCCAGTTTGTAGGTTATTCACTGCCCACTGGTATGGGATTTTAACACAATTGTACCCACTACTTGGGCTTCCCAGGTAGTGCTAGTGGTAAAGAACCCACCTACCAGTTCAGGAGAGGAAAGAGACAAGGGTTCAGTCACTGGGTTGGGAAGATACTCTGGAGGAAATGGCAACCCATTCCAGTATCCTTGCCTGGAGAATCCCATGGACAGAGGAGCCTGGCAGGCTACAGTCCATAGAGTCACATAGAGTTGAAGATGATTGAAGTGACTTAGCATGCACCCCTTCTTACCTACCATCTCGTTGTGGCTGTTTCTTTGTCTTTAGTTGTAGAATATCTTTTTTTGTATATTCCAGTGTTTTGTTCTATAGTTGTGATTTTGGTGTTTTCGTTAGAGGAAGAAGGTCATATCTTTCTAGTCGGCCATCTTCCAATTAGCCCTGATTCTGCTTTATTAGAAGTTTAATGTTCTTTTATCTGAAAACATTAGGAATTTTTTTTTATTGAAGTATACTTGATTTCCAATGTTAATTTCTGCTGTTCAGCAAAGTGATTCAGTTACACCTATGTATATTTTCTTTCTTCTATTGTTTTCCATTGCAGTTTATCAGATGGTATTGAATATAGGTCCCTGTTCTATACAGTAGGGTCTTGCCGTTTGTATTAAAAGTGTTTGTCTCTCAGTCGTGTCCAAGTCTTTGTTACCCCATGGTCTGCAGCCTGCCTGGCTCCACTGTCCATGAAATTCTCCAAGCAACAATACTGGAGTGGTTTGCCACCCAGTATTGAACCCAGGTCTCTTGCACTCTAGGCAGGTTCTTTAGCATCTGAGCCATAAAGTTGCTGTTTATTCATTATAAATATGATAATTTGCATTGGCTAATTCCAAACTCAATCCAACCCTCCCCAACTCCCTTCCCACTGGCAACCACAAATTTGTTCTCTACATGATTCTATTTCCATTTCATAGTTAAGTTTGTGTCAGTTTAGATTCCACACATAAATGATATCATATGGTATTTGTCTTTATGACTTACTTCACTTAGTATGCTAATCTCTAGGTCCATTTATCCCGCTGCAAATGGCATTATTTCTTTTTAATGGCTAAGGGGCACTCCATTGTATGTATGTACAACATCATCTTTATCCATTCATGCATCAATGCACATTTTCAGGTTGTTTCCATGTCTTGGTTATTGTGAAAAGTGCTGCTCTGAACATAAGGGTGCATATATATTTGTTAAAATTATAGTTTTCTCCAAATATATGCCCATGAGTCATAATGCTGGATCATATGGCAACTCTATTCTTAGGTTTTTGAGGAAACTCCCTTACTGTTTTCCATAATGGCTGCATCAACTTACATTCATACCAACATTGTCGGAGGATTCCCTTTTCTCTACACCATCCCCATCATTTGTCATTTGTAGAATTTGTAACGAGGGCCATGGTTCAGACTTTTTTTTTTATGTTAATAGTAACTCTACTGCACATATTTGTTGTATGCATGTATGTTTCTTCCCAGCAATTCCTGGTCTTTTCAATCTGTTCTACTCACTCTCCCTCAGATTTGGAGTATTCTATTTCTTTAAGGAGAATCTTTCTTCCATTTCTCTTTTCTCCTTTGTTCACCTTTATAAGGATTTAGAATGTCTGTTTTTTATCTACCTTGTCTCTCCTCCCCATACTTTTCATTGTCAATTCCTCTGTGCTACACTCAGGATAAATTTCCATGGACAGATCTTTTAGAAAAGTAATATGCTATTTAACTCTGTAAGAACAGCACAGCTACTCTTTTAATATTTAAAAAATACTTCAACAACTATTTAAAACTTTCCATTGTTTATATTTTCTTTGATAAGCTATTTCTTCTTATTGTCATACTTCATTTAAAACTGTATTCATTTTATAACATCACAAATCAATTTTATTTCAGATTTTAAAGTTATGAACACTTACAAAAAATCAAAACTTATCTAATTCTCTACCTCTGTTCTGGAAGACAGAAGTAGGTATAATTTGGAAAAATAATAAAAGCCAGTGTTGGAAAGTTCTAAGGTAGAGTCAGCAGAAAAGGTCCAAACCGAAACTTTGAGATTATAATATGTAGGGATTGATTTAACTGTTTGCCCATAATAGAATAGTTTATGAACTTGTAAATACTTCTGTCTGTTACTATGGTGCCAAATGGAACGGGACTTAAGTCTGCTGATTCAACACGTGGCAATGCCAATGCCAATCCACTCACACCAGGCTGTGGTGAAGGAAAGTATCAATACAACATTTACTACAGGGTGCCAGGCAAGGAGAATGAGCAGTCAGTGCTCAAAAGACCCAAACTACCAGTGGTTTTCAGGCAAGGGTATTTAATAGCAATGTTATGGGAAAAGGGTCTTAGAATGTGTCGTCAGCTCATGGATAATTTTCTGATTGGTTGGTGGTGAAGTAGTAGGGTGGTGTTTTAGAAATCTTGACTATTAACCTTCTGACTTCAACCAGTCCAGAGTCTACAATTTTAAGGTCAGCAGTTTGCACTTGGTGGGGGGACTAGTCTTCACAAGGCTTTCTGATGCACATTCTTATCTATTTTGCTAAAGGAGAGTTAAGGTCCTTTGAACCCATCTCCCAGTTTAAGTTACTGCTTATACTATATTATCTCCTTCCTTGCTCAGTTGCTTCTTTGTTCCCACTCCTGTCCCTACTTAAATGGTTAACTGCTTGAGCCTATTTTTGGAACTCAGGGATGCCTGGGAGATAAAGCTTGTCCCACAAACAAGAGGCTGGGAGACTGGAGGGGCTTGTGCTAGGAAGACTTGGCAGGGTCTTGCTCACTTTCAGCTGTAAATGTTTATGTTTTGGTCTTTCCTCATATATTTGTTGAGTATTGACTGTACTTCCTTCTTTGCATTTGGGATTTTTTAAATTAAATATTCTTTTGGTCTGTATCACAGTTTTTTTGTTAGGAGGGTGCTACAAGTTAATGCTTTTTTACTCTACCTATCTTTCATGAGGAGGGGAGTGGGCAGGGATACACAGAGAGGCAAGATCTGCAGGTAACTTCTGGGCAGGGTCTTCCTATTCCTCTAGAAATTCACTTGAGACAGTCTTTTGGGGAGTTACCTGTGAGGGAAAGTGTGGAAAGGAAAAGATTCTGATGGAAACTTCATGATCAGAAATGAACGAACAGTGGCAGTATGTGTGAAAAATATGTAGCCAAACTGGAAAAGTATTTTTATATTTAAAAGAAAAAGAAACTGTTTGATTTTTAAAGTAAATAACCTATGATAATAGCACAAAGTTCAGAATGCAATAAATGGAGCTGAACTGTTGTAAAGTTCTCATGTTGCCTGAGATGTGGTAAAATAATTATCTCTAGCAGTTAACCACGGAAAGAATAATATATAACAATATAAATAACATATGCATGAAAGAAATAAAATAGTAAAGGATAATTCATTATTCAAAGGGATGTTAGAAAAGAATAAAATACATGGAACAATTAGATAATAAATAGCAAGATGGTGATCTAAGTCTACCTGTATCAGAATAAACATAAAAGAAATCTATTTAAATGACAAAAATTGTCAAAGGACTAAAAACATTAAAGAGCCATTTTCTGTTTATGAAAGTCACATTTTATTTTTATCTAAAAATGTTAACTTTATATTGTAGTATAGATGATTAATAATGTTGTGTTAGTTACAGGGATATATAGCAAAGTGATTTAGTCATACATTCCCATTTAGGTTATTGCAGAGTATGGATCAGAGTCCCCTTTGCTGTACAGTAGGTCCCTGTTGGCTGTCTATTTTAAATATAGACTTAGCGACTAAACCACACACCATTTAAATATAGAGTGTATTTGTCAATCCATACTCCCAATCAGTCCCTCTCTCCAGCCTTTCCTTTAGAACTTTGTTCTCTATGAGTCTATTTCTGTTTTGTAAATAAGTTCATATGTATCATTTTTAGATTCTGCAAATGTGACATCATATGATAGTCGTCTTTCTCTAACTTACTTCACTTAGTATAATAATCTCTGGGTCTGCTTTTACTATTTTCTTTATCTTTAGTTTTTGTCAGTTTGGTTAGTCTTATCTTGCCATGTTTATCCTTGAGTTCACCCTGTGTGGGACTATTTCCTGGACTTGGGTGAGTTTTTTCTTTCCCATGGTAGGGAATTTTTCAGCTATTTTCTTTTCAAATATTTTCTCAGGCTGTTTCTCTCTCGTCCTTCTGGGACCCCTATAATGTGAATTTTGGTACATTTAAAGTTGTCCCAGATATCTCTTAGGCTGTACTCATTTCTTCTCTTTATTATGTTCCATAGTAGTGATCTCCACCATTCTCTCTTTGAGCTCACTTATCTGTTAGTCTGCCTCATTTATTCTGCTAGTGAATCTGTGTCAGGGGGTATGTCTATCCGGTAGCCATGTGCTCAGTGAGACGTTAAGCAGCCTGCCTGCCGAGTGGTGGGGCTCTCTTCCGGCCCTGTTGGTGGTTTGGCCTGAGGCATTCCCACGCCGGAGCCCACAGGCTGCCGGGCGGGGCCTGGTCTAGGTTAGAAAATGGCAGCCTCCAGGAGCTGACGCCGCGGAGTACTCGCCAGCACCACCGCTACCAGCTCCACTGCCCCCGCGGTGAGCCACAGGCAGCCCCTTCCTTCACAGGAGCTAATTCTGGCCCAGTCTCTTACGAGGTCACTGCCTTTTGCCCTGGGTCCTGGTTCTCAGGAGACCCTGTGGCTGCTGTCCAAGAGCAGGGTCTGTTTCCCTCAGTCCAGTGATCAAATCTTACCGGCCTTCAAAGCCAGATTCTCTGGGGGCTCTTCCTCTTGTGGCCAGACCCTGAGGCCGGGCAGCCTGACATGGGGCGCAGAACTCTCACCCCTGTGGGTGCACTTTTGAGGCATAATTATTTTCTAGTTTGCGAGTTGCCCAGCCAGCGTGTATGGCATTTGATCTTACCTTGATTGCGTTCCTCCTACCTTCTCACTGTGGCTTTTGCTTTGTCTTTGTATGTAAGGTATCTTTTTGTCAATGATTGTTTGGCAGTTATTGTTTTTCATGTTACTGTAAGAAGAGGTGAGCTCATGTCTTTCTGCTCTGCCATCCTGTCTGTATGAAAGTCACATTTTAGATGAGAATATAGAAAGTGACTTTTAAAAAGTATACTGTAAAAATATTTAAATACTAACCAAATTAATTTGATGTAACTATACTAATATAAGAAACTTTGATATAGGAAATATTAGAGGCAAAGGAAAGATATTTTATGTGGATAAATGGTCTTTATGAAAATGGAGATACAACAATCCTAATTTACTTAAAAACGCAAAAAAAACCAAACTTTAAATAAGATAAACAGAAAATTACCAATCACACTTGGTTTTATGAACACAAATCTTAGTCACTGTTAGAAAAGGCTGACACAAAACTGTAAGGAATATATATAACCAATCTGTCCTGTTTGATATTTACAGAGTTCTACACTCAAAAGAAGCAAAATGTAAATCATTTTTAGTAACAATGCGGCACTTTTCCAAAATGAATCTATATGCTATGCACTTAAGTATAAACAAATTTCAAAGTGTTGAAATAATACAGAGGATATTTTCTTATCCGAGAGGAATTAAATTAGCAACAACAGAATAATTAGAAAATCCTCAAATGTTTGGAAATTAGACTTAAACGTCAAAACCAATGGGTCAAAAAATTGGAATAACAATTATAAAATACTTGTGTTGAAAAATAACATGGCTTATAAAACTTAGGAGATGCAGTGGAAGCAAAGCTATATTGAGAGACATTTACAGCTTTAAATGCATATGCAGGACAAAAAAGAATGAAACATTTCAAGAAACTACAAGTTGAACAGTCATAAAATACTGTGTTTGAGAGTCTCATTCAGTGTATAGGATGGTAATTCTCTGAGCAAGAATCTTAGTTCTATTTATAATTTATATACATTTGTTGTCACAGTCTTAAAATGAAAACATGTTTACTACACACAGGGAAGTTAATTACTATAATGAGAAGTACAAAAATAAGTTACATTAAAAAGCACATATAAAAGATTAATTATTTCAGTGAAAGTTATTGTTTCTCAGCACTAAATTAAACCTTCTGTACTCTGCTCTGATTCTGTTACTGGGATTCTTTTCACTGTGAGTTGACTTGAATTTAGGTCAGGCAGTAGAAACCAGAGAAAGCTTGGAGTATGGGAGTTGTAAAGAACATATTTACTACTTCTCTTCCCCTAGTGTCGCTGTAGAAGCAGTGACAAACCTTAATCTCCATTTTTTTTTTTTTTTCATCTTCAGGGCCCTCCTGACTGTATATCCCCAGGTAGCAGAAGCACCGAGACACATTCACTTTACAGAGATCTGAGCACCCACTCTGACCAACTCCATCTGTTCCTCTTTTCCCTTAGACTTAAAAGTGGTAGCTGCTTCTGTAATTATTAATTCTTCATTTTCTCTGAGAAAGTCCTATTTTTGCTCTTCCAGCCACCATGTAACCAAGTTCCTGTTAGAAATGACTAAGAAAGTGAAGAAAGTGGAGAAATTGTCAGTTGCTCAGTCATGCTAGACTCTTTGCAACCCATGGACGGTAGCCCACCAGACTCCTCTGCCCATGGGATTTTCCAGGCAAGAATACGGGAGTGGGTTACCATTCCCTTCTCCAGGGGATCTTCCTGACATATAGGGATGGAACCTGGGTCTCCCACTTTGCAGGCAGATTCTTAACCACCTGAGCTACCACAGTGGTTTCCAATTTCTATTAAAGGAAGAAAACCAAGAGTAATCTAAAAACATCCCTAGAAAGGTTCAGAATTACCCCACAGATAGGGTAAATTAAAGAAACAAGCCACAGTTTGAGGTGAAAGTTGTGGTAAGACGGTGACAGACACCAGAGGCAGATGCACAAGAACAAATGACTAGGTGGTAGTTATTCTGAGTGCTTTTAAGGTATTCTTGTTAATATATCATACACACTGCAGGTAAACGGAGAGTGAGTAAAATAATGTGCATGGCCTCTGGATTAGATACCATATAAAACAATGCCCAGGAGAGGTATCTATTTTCACACTTTTTATAAAAAGTAAACATAACACAATTTACCCAAAATAGAGGAGGACAGAGGAGCCTGGCGTGCTGTAGTGCATGGGGTTACAAAGAGTTAGACATGATTTATCAGCTGAAAAACAACAACAACAACTTGGAATTTAATGTAATGATTAATAGGCATCAAACCACACACACAAAACTCAAAGATTTACAGCAGGAACTGCAGGGTGAAAATTGGCTACGGCTTTGAATATTACTGAATATAAGCATGATTCCATTGCTCCATGAGATCTTTCTATCCTATTACCAACTGGCTTGTTTTCTAGTCTAATACCTTCTCTCAGTTTCATAACAGTATATGCATGTTTTCTGATTTTTGATTCCTCAAAACTCAGTCGAAAGATGATAATTTATGACTCTGTGGCTTTTGATCCTATTGCACCATACTTACTCGTTTTGTGTTTTACAGTTCTCATTATTAAGGGAAGGATGGTTTCATTTATTTTTTATTCAGTCTACAATATGGATCACCATCAATTTGAGTCAGATAAGCAACACTGTTCCAACTCACAATGAGTAAAGTTATTTTTTAGGTAGCTTTTGTAAAGTTTTAGATTCCAAGATGGATAACATTCAACAAAAACTTGAGAGATTTGCTGTTTTGCTCCTAAACTGATAACTATCTCTTACAAGTAAGGTTCATGAATATTTGAATCAGAATATTCTTGTTAAAGAATGGATTCTACTGGATCCATCCAGAATACATGCTGGATTCTACTCCAAATCTATTTTATCTGGAATCTGGTTTGTGTTGGAAAATATGCATTTTAATTATTTCTCCAGTAAATCTTAAGTATCAAAACACTTAGAAACACTCAACAAAATGCTGTTCTATACTTTAAGTGCAATGTATACCATCCATTCTTCAGTATTTGAATACTCCAAAAATCATCCCAGTGAGAGACTGTGTGCATTCTTTTGAGGGTATAATTGTACCATAACTGCTACAGATTCTTGAAGACTTGAAACACATAAACATTAAATTGGCATCAAAATATATTTTTTTCTTTCTGGGAAAAGTAGATTAGATAAAAAGCTGCAAAAATAAAGATTTGCCACTTTTTCCAAATCCAGATCTGAGACCCATGCAAAAGGAGATTTGATCTGCAATTGGACAGTTACTCAGGCAACCTAAGAAAAAGTAACAGTTTCATACTCACCTTGTCCTGAGACTGGGGATAAATTAGGCTCCCATTCAAACCTGCATCTAAAAGGCAGACCCAGACTTGTACCCAGACATGCTTATTTTACGAAGCCTGAATTCCATGAGGAATGATTTGTTGCTATAAGCTAGTCTAAAAGTGAAAATAACATAGAAACAGTCATCTTTAACACTTGAACCCTTACTAAGAGGAAGGAATACCAATAGCTGTGAGATTCTTGTCATTCCACCAATCAGAAATCACTCCTCCTGGAAGAAATAGTTACAAGGATGAAGGCAGAGGCAAAAGTAGTTTTCCCAACAGTCCCCAAAGAGATGAAGTTCCCATTATAATAACTAAAAGAATTTGAGGAGAAAATTATCCACAGCCTAACCTTTTAAAGTCTCTACCTGGATGATAAATACTTTTAACTTTTTACTTTATACTGGGGTATAGCTGATTACCAGTGTTCTGATAGTTTCAGGAGAACGGTGAAGGGACTCAGCCATACATATACATGTATCCATTGGATGATATATACTTTTAAAAACCTTTAAATTTGCTCTCAGTTAACTATATTTAAATATTACTTTTGGACTATTGTAGAGGAATACATGGGGTCACAAAGAGTCGGACACGACTGAGCAACTGAACTGAACTGAGAGGAATACATAAGAAATGGCCTAAGAAATTTGTATGTTATTTATTATAAAAATGTTGTTTTGAGGAAGTTGCTTCCTCTGTTATAGTTCTTCTCTTGAAGACCCAGAGGGAAAAATTCACTGTCCTTAGTTTCAGAGATCTATTTCTCCTAAGCAGCCTCAGACCCCAAATGTCCAAACTGAAACTCCTCTCTCCTTCCTCAGAACACACTCCTCCTCTTGTTTCTTAATCTTAGACAATGGTGCTATCAACCAAAGATATGGCGCTATTCTTTCTTGGTTTCTCCTCTTTTCCATGTTCCATATAAGAGCAGTCATGGAATATTGCAGATATCTATTTCTTCTATATCTCTATTCCCACTACGTCTCTTAGTTGCCTGGATGCTAGAACATCAACTCCTGTTCTATGTCACGCCCTCGTTTGTTGTACTAAACTGGGCCCTGTGTTTTGACCTAATAGGCCTCCATAAGGCAATGGGTTGAAACTGCATATTTGTTTCACAGATTGGACTGTAAGTACTGAGAAGAGAGGTACTATGCCACAGACACTGCAATTAACAATTATTTTTCCTTATGTTAGACATCTGTCAACTCATTTCAGTTTTTACATCAATTCTGACAATGATGTTGGACCTCCTGTATTAAGGAGTGATATCTCCATGGATGTGTCATACTTTAAATCTTAGCTAATTTACTCATTTACTCAATTTTCTTCTAGTATGTATTTCAAATCCAAGTCACCTTTAGAATTAGGCAGGATGTAGGTAAATACTGTTGGCCAAAAAAGTTCATTCAGAGTTTTCCATAAGATGTTCAATTTTTTTGCCAACTCAATAATTTAAACATTAATTCAGCAGACCTGGGCTGGCAGACAACCAGCAATGTCCTTGAGGACAGTCAGTTTCCTGTAAATCACATCTGGAGAACCATTAATCTTGTTCAGGGCATGTCTGTTAGCTGGCTTCTATGTCTTTTTATACCTGTACTTTCAGTGATGTCATGCTTCAAGCCAACTCAGCTCTTAACTGTAAGGTATTAATAGATATACCCCTAGAATGCTCTTTTATTTCATGCTTCACGTGCTCAATGGTTTTGACCTTTTAAACATTATTAATAAATGTCTTAACTTTCTTTGACCTCATCATCTTTAAGAGACACGTCTAAAAGCATTGCTGAGAGACATAATACTAAAAAAAATAATTTGGGAAAACTGCAGATAAGCTTATAGGAATGTGAAAAAAAATGTAGTTTTTCAGAATCTAGGGTTATCTGGAGATATTTCTGGGGCTTCTTAAAGGGGAAATGAGCAGATAATGCTAGGAAGGTATTCCTCCCTTGATTTTCTACTTCAGTCGTAGCATTCTACTTTTTGGAGATTTGTGGTGGGGAATTTAAAAATATTTTTAAAAAGGACGATAGGATTTCAGATCTATGTATTTCTTAGAGGCATGCTCATTTAATCAAATATTTTCTCAATTCTCTTTTCCTTAGAAAGCTTACCCACAAACACACAATTTGCTGATTTTCACCTTCTGCCTAAAGCCCTCAAAGTATCCTAATGCTTTCATTAACCATACATGGGCCTCAATTTTTATTTAGAATTTAGTAGTATTAATAGTACCACTCAAAAATGTATTACTCATCTACCTGCAGAAAAGGCAGAATCTTGAAATATAATTCTTTAAAATAGTTATAGATTTTTATGTCACCAGTTTTTTATATGTTAAATAGAATTGCATCAGATTAAAGCTGAATTACAATGGGAAAGTACACAAGAATTTGAAAAATAAAGCATGAGAATGAACATTTTTAGCAGTTAACAGTAATTTAATTTGTGTTGCACATCAATCTGAAACTTAGAGGAGCATAAACTGCATTCTGTTTACTTTTGATTCACTTAATCAGGAAAACTTCAAGAAGCAAGTATCTCAGGGTAAATTGCACTACAGAACAGTTGTTACCAAGCATCTGGCAAAATACCTAAAGAGGATTATTCTCATTGACAAGATTTTAAAAATGTACATTTTAAAACCATTAAATAAACTTAATCTGGAGGATCACTACTACTCCATTATCTATTTAAGAAGATAAAATATAAGAACCAGTGTTTCCTAGATGAACCAGAACATTTCCAGAATGATGAAAAGTATTCTAGCCTACTGAGTATAAAATTAAATTGCTGGATGGCTGTGGCTGGCTCAGATTCTGAGGTCATGATGACTCTTCCTTATGCTAAGCAGATGAAATGTCAGAATAAAATCATAGCCTGGCTTTAGTTATGAATCTTAAATTAGGTGAGATAAAAAACCTTTTGAAGTGTCATGTACTATGATTTAAGTTTTATCTCCTTATTCTTATCCAGGGTACCAGAAATCTTATTATATACCTGAAGAAGACAACTTGCTAGCTAAGCTGACTTTAAATGAGCTTGTACTAACCCTATGGGACCAAGTGAAGCATCTTCTCAATGCAGTTAGTTTACACATAAGCATGCACTGAATTCACAGTTTATTTTATACTTTCATGGTTAATACTGTAAGTGGTAGGCAGCAAACCACACAAAGCCTACTGTATCATTTCTCCTGCAGTGGCAAAATACATTTAATTTGGGTGGAGGGGATCAAAGATCAATGAGGACAGAAAAATATGAACTGAAATTTGGAAAAGGGAAAAAATACTGTTATCTAGCTATTTTTAACACTTGACCATGTTTCATCCTAACTCCCTAATTTGAGGAATATTTCCTAGGAAATGGTTCAATGTATTAGCATCAGTATACTTTGCTTACATTTTAGGCACTCTGTGTAGGGCATGAGTTTCTAAGTGTTTTAGGTAAGGATACTACTATTATATTCTTATTTGGAATAATATGTCATTGGCTAAGATTTTTTTTTTTTTAATATATACATTGTGGCCCAGTGACATCATCTCTTGCTCAGGTTTCTGAATCTTGGGATATTAATATTTTAGTAGCACAGAACTTTGATTTAAAAATTTTCCCTTATTCATATCAAATTTTTGGGAAAGATAACATGCTCTGCAGGAATGAAAGCTTCAGAGCTCAAAGGAATAGCATCTTCCAGGTTTATGTCTTCCAGGAAACTTTATTTGGAAGAAAATAAAGATCTAGACTTCTTTCTAGTTCACTCAGTCTCCCCTAATCCTCTATAACTTTAATCTTGTGGGAGAATATATTTATCAACATATAAATATACTGCTTATATCTATAAATAAAATTTGCATCAAAATTATGAGCCTCAATTTTGAGACAAATTTATCAAACACTCCAAGGTTCTATTTGTTCAGTTTTGCACTATAGAGAGACAAGTCAAAGGTGTTCTGGGATCTGAATTCCTGTATTAATAATAAACATGGTCTCCAACTTCATTTTACATATCAAATTTTCTAGACCCCCAATTATATCTTCCTAACTAATCACTTTCTATTACAGAATTTAAAATATGTCACTGGGTATTTCCTTCCTGCTAATGATTTGAATGGACTGCTCTATCATTTGAGGAAAACTGATTAATACTTCCATGTATCATTTTTTAAGGGGTTTCTAGAATTTTAATGGATACCTTGATACCATACCTCAGTCAAGTTTGAGACACTGATGACAACCAACAGTTTGATTATAGAAATTTGTGGGATCAGATTCTTGAAGGAAAATGGAAAATAGACTATTTAAGATAATAATAACTGCTTTAAAATATATTAGACACTTAAAAGTTAGAAAATAGAGAATAATATTGATAGTTCTAGCCAAAAATAATATTTTTGAGAACATTCTTTTGTACAACCAGGTTGTAGAAACTAATCACCAAGGGTTGTTTTTAATATAATGGTGTCTGGATCCCAAACTTGACAAAATCTCTATAGAGATCTGTTTTTCTAAGAATTTTCCTGAATGGGGCTTATAGAGTCATACCAATAAAAGAAAAACAGACCAGTCATCTGGGAACCCCTAGTTAAGAATTTTATGCTAAAAGCACTTAGTTATACTTTACATCTCATTTATTACATGTAAAGAACTTGGAAATCATTACACCATGCTTATATCAAAAAATAAAAAATAGGAGGGAAAAGAGAAAATCAATGATTTCTAAGACATCACAGAACTGAGGTGGTAATACCTGTAATCTGTAGAAACAGGTGTATCCAGAGTGCTTTAATGACTGGCGTCTGCTTACTTGGAGCATATGGCACTGGAACCCCAAAGTGGTAGAAACACCAGATAATTTTGATGGATTGTTGAATGTGACTAGTGTGGGAATGAGGGAGTCCTTAGTATCAGTTTTGGGAGACTCCAATATGTCTAGAAAGTGTACCAGTTTCTCACACTGAGGATCCAAGAAAGATGCTTCTTGGCTCTGGTAGGGAGAAGATAGGAAGGAGTAACAGTATGTCACATGTCCAGACCTTCACCATAATCAAGGCATACTTTCCAGGGGAAAGGACTTTAGCAGAACATAGTTCCCTACCAGAGCCACTACAAAATAAAAGATTTATTTGGAATATTAGAGAATGCTTACTCCTCACAATTTATCACACAACAAAGTGAAACACACAGGACGAGGAAAGATAGAAAAGGATATCTAAGAACTCTGGGACAATTTCAAAGGGGAGAGAAAAGATCAGAAGAATATTTGAAGTAGTAATGGGTGAGAAGTTTTCAAAACTGATTCCAGACACTGAGCTGCGGAACTGAGAAGCTCAGATAATACCAGAGTAATACTGAAAACAACATAAACATTGCCCCAAGCTCACTACAGCTAAATATTTTCCGACTGCAAAAATCTTAAGCCAAAGAAAAAAAATAATCTTACGTATTTATGAACAAATTTAACATTACAGTGCATTTCTCATCAGAAACTGGGAGAGATTAGAATGGAGTAAATATATAGACAAAGATTTGAAAAATGCCCACATATATTGAAACCATCCTTCAAAATGGAGATTTTTTTCATACAAAAAAAACAGGTATTTGATTGCTCAACAGACTTACCTTGCAAATTTTAGATGTTCTCAAAGCAGAAAGAAAAGAATGTAGGTCAGAAACTTGGATCAATATAAAGAAAACAGAGAAGGAGTAAATAGTGATAATTTTTTAAAATTATGAATTGATCTTAAAGGTACCTGCTTGCTTTAGTATCAGTGACAGTGTTTGGAGGATTATATCTCATGAATAAGTAAAGTGACAGTGATGTTATAAGGAATGAGAGGAAAGAATTGGGAATTCTGTTTTAAGTAACATATAAGACAGTATAATGTTAACTGAAGATGAACTTTTAACAGTAAGAAATTAGTATTGAAAATTCTAGAGCAACCACTAAATTTTTTTAAAAAGCAGTGTACTTGATGAAGAGAATCTTACAAGTTAAAAAACAGAAAAAGCAAAGAAGGAAAATGAAACAACAAATGTGACATATAGAAAACAGCTGCACATGTGACATATATTTATCCAAGCATAATGATAATTACTTTAAATATGAATAGTCTAAAAACATTACCACCAATAGATTGTGAGAACTGATAAAATACAAAGGTCCAAGAGATCTGTGTCATGTATAACTTACTTTAAATACAAAGAAACAGACAAAAGGACCGCAAGGGGATGGAGAAAAATATGCTAACAGTAATCAAAATGAAATCGAAATTAGCTAATGTCAGACAAAGCCCACTTATGAACAAGAAAGATTATTAAGTTAAAGAGTCATGTTAAATAATAAAGGCTTCACTCCTCCAAGAAAATAAATGACCCAAAATGTATATACACTCAAAAAGAATGTAAAACATGAGGGAAAAAAATGATAGAGATAAAACAAAAATAGGCAAATTTACTATTTTAGCTGGAGGCTTCACTATCTTTCATTTAGGAACTGACTGGTCAAACAGAAAAGAAAATCAGTAGTATATAGTTGACCTGAACAGTAATATAAATGTATTTGTTCTAAGTGACATTTATACAACACTCCATCCAACAGCAGTAGAATCTGCAGTATTCACATTATTCTTAAGTTCCCAGGTATTCATTAGTATTTACATCAAAGCCATAAAACATACCTGTACCAATTTTAAACATAAATTATACAAATTGTGTTCTCAGGACAAAATGGAATTTAAATAAGAGCTAAAGAACAGGAGGATAACTGGAAAGTCTCCAAATAATTGGGAATTAACCAATATACTACTGATAGGAGAAAAAGCTATAATGTAAAATATTTTGAAGTATGTAATTGAGAAATTACAATGTATAAAAATCTGGGATGAAGCCAGAGGAATGGTTAAAAGAAATGTTTTAGGATGAAATGAATATATTGGAAAATAAGGTAGATCTAAATCAATAAGCTTTCACCTTGGGAGGTTAAAGAAATAAGAATATTTCTTCCATAAGCTTAAAGCAAGTGGAAGAAAAACAGCAATAAAAATAAGAAGAAATCAATGAAAGGTAAAACAAACAAACGAAAACCTTCAGTCAGTTCAGTTTAGTCGCTCAGTTGTGTCTGACTCTTTGCGACCCCATGAATGACCGCACGCCAGGCCTCCCTGTCCATCACCAGCTCCCGGAGTTTACACAAACTCATGCCCATCAAGTCGGTGATGTCATCCACCCATCTCATCCTCTGTCGTCCCCTTCTCCTCCTGCCCCCAATCCCTCCTAGCATCAGGGTCTTTTCCAGTGAGTCAACTCTTCGCATGAGGTGGCCAAAATATTGGCGTTTCAGCATCAGTCCTTCCAATGAACACCCAGGACCAATCTCAAACCCTAAAGGTGGCTCTTTGAAAATTTCAATGAAATAGATAAACTAGCTAGGTTAACAAGAATTTTTTTTTTTCATCTAGAAATATTAGAGTTCTAGGAAAGTTTTGAAGATACTTAACCCATATTTTGTCCTTTGAAATTATACTGTTTCCTTATTTCATAAATAGTAAGACTGAAGACACAATGAGTAAAATGCCTTGACAGTTAGTGTCAGAGCTCAGATTGTAACACAGATCTCTGAACTCCTAAATTCTGTGCTGTTTCCTCTTCCAGACATGGCTAATTTTCCATCTTCATCCCTGGTCTTGAATTCCAGTCTCAGGTATAAATTAGGATAATTCCTCCAGCTTTATTCTCACATAACTGGGAATAAATTAGAATAGCATCTGAATAATCTATAAATATAGACTTTTCTTAAAAATTTACAGCTGTATGATAATTATTTGAAATATGTTTTTGACAAAAGTTTAGAAATTACACATTTTTCAAATATGTCTCAAGTATTCTTTTGGAAAATGTAAGTATTTCACTTTTATAGCATCTTTTATAGTAAATCATTGTAATATAGACTTGATATTTTTATCTTTGAAATATTATAAGCCATTTTAACCTAGAGATGGCCCATACAGAGCACCTGTACTGACCTAATAGACAGTAATGGCTCATTTGTAAGTTTTATAACCTAACGGTTTAATATTTCGCTGGAAAGACTATCATAGGCTTTGGCATAATGCATAAGGAAAAAACTATGATAGAATCAGATGACTTTTTATAGATTATTAGGTAAGTAACACCCATTTAAAATATATACACTTCGGTACCAGACAATTATGTAAATATTAAAGGTATCTTTTTTGAACCAGCTGCTTTAATTTCTACCACATTTATAGTTTTCTTCCACAGTCCTGGCTTACTGGAGGTTGATAATGCATATTATAAATGATTGTTGAGCACATTACCTTAAGAGAAAGAATACTGAGATCATTTCAGCTCCATTACCTCATCAGCATCTCAATTTCTTTTAAATTAGACTCATTATAACAAGCATTTCATACAGAACATACAATGGATGATTTCAAATGTTGGTTTTATAATTAGCATATTATTACAAAGTGTTTATTTAATTTTGAACAAATTCTTTTTCTGATTACTTATTCTGTACCCTGAAGTTTATCAACACATTTACCCAAACTTTTATATATTTAGCACCTAGTTAGGCTATTTATTAAAAATACAATTTTCCAAGTACTTTATTTTAGAATGCTTTTTAGAAAATTACTCTTATTACAGCAGTATCAAGCAATTCTCATGTAAATAAGTGGCCCTGCTGAACAAAACTCTGAAATATCTGACTACAGTATATTGATCTACTTAGCATTGTGGATGTTAGGCAATCCTATAGAACCAACAGGATCTTCCATCTCTGAAAAGTGGAGTATTCTCATGTTATGTAAAACAATAGCTATAACAGTACATGATCTGGGATGATTCTAAAGAAAAGGAGATGATGTTTACTGAGGAATTACACAGAAAGGCAGAGGTGATGAAACAGACTGCAGGGGAGATGCCAGTTTTGTTCTTGGCTGATTTGAGGAAAGCAAAGAATAAAGGAACTCTCTCCTATAGAAAATTCCTGCTATCTGAAAATAACACTTAAGGAAAGCAAGATCCAACAATAGCAAAGGACGCATTATTCTCAAGTTCATATGGAACATTTGCCACAAGAGACTACCTTCTGCACCATAAAAAACAACTTAATGAATGAAATAAAATAGAACTCATACAAAGCATGTTCCCAGAACACATGAATTTAACTTAGAAATCAATAACAGAAAGACAGCTAGGAAATCCTTAGACATTAAACAACAATTTTAATATTTGACTTAAATTCTCAAGAGAAAAATATTTTGAATATAATGGAAATATAAATATAACTTACAAACACTTGTGGGGTGCAGCAAAAGCAGTGCTTAGAGGGAAATTTATATTATTGAATGCACATATGAAAAAAGAAGATCCAAAGTCAATAGTCTGCATTTCCACCTTAGAAAATTAGAGCGAGAAGTGCAATTTTAAGTCAAAAACAAGCAGAAAGATATAATAAATACTGCAGAACACGTGGCACTGAAAACAAGGAAACAGTGGAGAAAATCACCACCTCAAAAGCTGGTTCTTTGAAAAAGTGAAAAATATTGAAAAACTCATAGCTGGTCTAACCAAGGAAACAGAAGAGAAGAGACAAAACTACTAATATCAGAAATGAGAGCAGGTTATCACTTCTGACCTAGTGAACCTATAATCCCAAAAAAGATTATAAGAGAATAATACAGACAGCTCCATGCCAACAAATGTAATAACTTAGATGAAACAAAATTGAAAAACACAAACTCCCAAAACTTACATAAGGAGGAATCAATGATATGACTACTACCTCTATCTACTAAGTAATCTGATTCAATAATGAATACCTATGCAAATAAATTCACTACAAGAAAGCAACCTACAGACTATTATCTTTCTCTAATATACATGCAGAAACTTAATAAGATATTAGTTAATAAAATCCAACAATGTATTAAGATGTTATACTCCTCAATTAACTGGAATTTATTCTAGGTATAGGGCTTCCCTGGTAGCTCAGCTGGTAAAGAATCTGCCTGCAAAGAAGATCCCGGTTCCATTATTAGAGAAATGCAAATCAAAACCACAATGAGGTACCATTACACGCCAGTCAGGATGGCTGCTATCCAAAAGTCTACAAGCAATAAATGCTGGAGAGGGTGTGGAGAAAAGGGAACCCTCTTACACTGTTGGTGGGAATGCAAACTAGTACAGCCACTATGGAAAACAGTGTGGAGATTTCTT
The DNA here is from genome assembly GCF_963930625.1 of Muntiacus reevesi. Lineage (NCBI taxonomy): Eukaryota > Metazoa > Chordata > Mammalia > Artiodactyla > Cervidae > Muntiacus > Muntiacus reevesi. The sequence continues at coordinate 80,056,049 of NC_089254.1, read as the reverse complement.
AAAAAACTGGAAATAGAACTGCCATATGACCCAGCAATACCACTTCTGGGCATACACACCGAGGAAACCAGATCTGAAAGAGACACGTGCACCCCAATGTTCATCGCAGCACTGTTTATAATAGCCAGGACATGGAAGCAGCCTAGATGCCCATCAGCAGATGAATGGATAAGGAAGCTGTGGTACATATACACCATGGAATATTACTCAGCTGTTAAAAAGAATTCATTTGAATCAGTTCTAATGAGATGGATGAAACTGGAGCCCATTATACAGAGTGAAGTAAGCCAGAAAGATAAAGAACATTACAGCATACTAACACATATATATGGAATTTAGAAAGATGGTAACGATAACCCTATATGCAAAACAGAAAAAGAGACACAGAAGTACAGAACAGACTTTTGAACTCTGTGGGAGAAGGTGAGGGTGGGATGTTTTGAAAGAACAGCATGTATATTATCTATGATGAAACAGATCACCAGCCCAGGTGGGATGCATGAGTCAAGTGTTCGGGCCTGGTGCACTGGGAGGACCCAGAGGAGTCGGGTGGAGAGGGAGGTGGGAGGGGGGATCGGGATGGGGAATACGTGTAACTCTATGGCTGATTCGTGTCAATGTATGACAAAACCCACTGAAATGTTGTGAGGTAATTGGCCTCCAACTAATAAAAAAGAAAAGAAGACCCCGGTTCGATTCCTGGATTGGGAAGATCCCCTGGTGAAGGAATAGGCTACCCACTCCAGTATCCTTGGGCTTCCCTGGTGGCTCAGATGGTAAAGAATCCACAAGAGACCTGGGTTGGGAAGATCCCTGGAGGATGGAACAGCCACCCACTCCAGCAGTCTGCCTGGAGAATTCCATGGACAGAAGAGCCTGGCAGGCTACAGTCCAGGGGGTCACAGACAGTCGGACACGACTGAGCGACTTAAAAAAAAAAAAAAATTCTAGGTACAGAAGGAAGGCTTAACATTCAGAAATCAATCAATGTAATCTACCACATCAATAGGATAAAGATCAAAAAACATAAAATCAACTGGCAAAAAAAAAGAAACATTCTTATAATTGCATATAAATCTATGATGATCTCAACCAGGAAAACATGAGAAAGAGCAAATGCCATCCCGGAACACAGATTATGTAATCAAACAGAAAATCATGCCATATTTTTTGATAGGACTATTAAACCTCCCAAGTTTAATTTTCCCTGTTTGTAAATTTTTGTGGATTTAACACCAAAACCAACCTTTTCAATTTAGAAACTTAAAAACAAAAAAACATGAAAGTCATATCAAGGTTTGAAATAAAATTGATACTGAAAGTACAATATGTTAAAGTGTTACACTGCTGAATAGAAAATCTAGAAACACATATTTGAGCTTAATGTCTTATATCAGTAGGTAAAACTTATTCAGTATATGTTGAGTGTTAGTCACTCAGTCATGTCTGATGCTTTCTGACGCCATGGACTGTAGCCTGCCAGACTCCTCTGTCCGTGGAATTCTCCAGGGAAGAATACTGGAGTGAGTAGCCATTCCCTTTCTCCAGGGAGTCTTCCTGACCCAGGGATTGGAGCTGGGTCTTCCACATTTCAGGCAGATTCTTTACCATCTGAACCACTAAGGGAGACAACTGGGACAGCAGATTGTCATCATAAAAAAGCCAAGTTCCCCACTCATTTTTTTGTGGGAACCTGGATAGAAGGAGAGATGGGGGAGCATGGATACATGTTTACATATGACAGAGTCCCTTTCCTGCTCAGCTGAAGCTGTCACAACATTATGAACTAGCTAGATACCCCAGTACAAAACAAAACATTTTTTTTTAAAAAGTGAAGCTTCATGTATGGTGTAGGGAAATCTACTAGGTGCTCTGTGGTGACCTACATGGAAGGGAATTATCTAAAAGGAGGGGATATATGACCAGGCATAGCTGATTTACTTTTCTGTACAGCAGAAACATACAGTAATGCACACATATGTATACAATAATGTATATACACTGCATACATTCATACATACATACATAATGTATATACATTAAAATAATGTATACATGTACAATAATGTATAGTAACTATACTCTAGTTAAAAGCAAAAGAGCAACGTTTCATTCTTTTCTACCACCTTGCACATTTCATATTTCTACATAAATCTGAAATTAAACATGAGAAATTAAATCTTAGCTTTCAAAAACACTGGATAATTTTGTAATATTAGAGTGAACAAATCTGACACAATATCTAGATAACATAGAAGAGAACCGATAATTTCAAATACATGTAAAATATCTGCACGAGAAAGAAATACATAAAAATGACAAGTTGAAAAATGAGAATATATTTGCAACTTATATCACACAAAAGGGCTAAATTCTCTAATTTTTAAATATACTCAAAACATCAACATGATCATTAAAGTAATATGAAAACACAAAAAATATGGACAGTTAATTCAACTAAAAGTCAATATAAATAGCTTTCAAACATATGAGTATTTGATCTCACTCATTAAAAAAAGAAAAAAACCTAAAATCAGGAGATTCTATATTCCAGTTTCATTAGGCACAGTCACATTTCGATGATATATTCTGACAGAGTGAGGCAACAGGCACTGTTGTCCTTTTATGTTTTGGCAGTTAGAAATATTTATTGAAATCAAGATTTCCCATGTCTGCAGACATGGTAGTTGTTATTATTTGATCTTTATTATTATAAGGCTGACAATAACTATGGTACAGTCATACACAGGTGTACAAATATATGCTTACATATGTAGCTATTAAAGAGACTACAGAAGCTGCATATTTACTTATATAAAAATTTCAAGATATATTGCAAATTAAGTATATATAAATATGCAGAATGCTGTGTACAGTGGGCTACATTTTGCCTGTCTAAACATGCATATGCAGACAATTGTAAATGCATATATGCTTATACATACCTGAAATATCTTTGAGACTATCTTTGAAAGCATGAATAAGGACTGACAAGAGTGCTTGTCCCTGGAAAGATAATTAGAACCCAGGGCAGGGATAACATACAGGTTTGTTTTTCTGTATTGTACATAATGTATTACTATTACCAATGGAAAAATAAATGTGTAAATAAAACATTAAAAATAATTGTACATGTTAACTGCTATCATTAGTATCTAATCTGTTCCATTTACTGCCAAATAAAATATTGACGCTTTATTCTGTCATAAATGCGAAGTATATTTTAAAGGACTTTACTCTATTTTGTATTCTAGAAGTATATCTTTGAACTACCTTTATTCTGATTGTTGTTCTATTTCCATGACAGTGAATTTAAATTCCACATTATTATGTAGATCTGAGTTTAGATGGTTTATTGTTCTTTTTTCTATTCTTTATATACATGGAGAAAATAACAGCTGGAATAATTTCCGAACTAGGCTGTGATTTCCTGGACTCATTTACCTTTTGAACTTGCTTCCTTGAGAACATTTCTATTTATTATCATTAGTAAAAATCAATTTCTTGAAGCTCATTTCTTTAACAAACTAATTTCCTTTCCCCACCCTGTTTACATTTAGGAAATCCTTACTCAAACTTGCCACTCTCTCCACCCTTTAATAAAATGCGGTGGGTGTCTTTAGTTTTAATTAACCCCTTGTTATTTATACAACTTCTATTCTACAGTTGTTTTTTATTTTTATTTGATTCAGAGGGAAAGGTATCATTCATTTGTAAACTTCTTTGTGATTCATTATTCATCTAAAAAGTCAGGATTGTGTGAAGATGTTGGCTCAGTAGTAAAGAAACAATTTCTTTGTTCTATTTGAAGGCTTTCCTTTTTCATCTTTCTTTGATATCTGGAGGAAGATTTAGTTAGGGAAACATAACCCCTAATCACAATTGTAAAAAATGCAATGGAAGTATTTTAAAGAGATGATTTATCTTGTATTTTGGGGGGAATGGGGATGTCACCTTCAGTGTATTTCATTCTTATTACTTCTCAAGTAGCTTTTCATATTTTTCATTTTCTACATATTTACCTAAAATAACTGGTTCTTGAACATTCTTTTTAATGTCATTGAAATACCAGGAAAAATGCTATTTGATGAATAGTTTTTCTTTCCCATTATTAAATACAGTGCCTAGCTAATACAGAGGGGTTTCCCAGGTGGCGCTAGTGGTAAAGAACTCGCCTGCCAATGAAGGAGGGGTAAGAGACATGGGTTCAATCCATGGATTGGGAAGATGCCTTGGAGCAGGAAATGGCAACCCGTTCCAGTATTCTTGTCTGGAAAATTCCATGGACAGAGGAGCCTGGTGGGCTACCGTCTTTGGGGCTGCAAAGTCAGACAAGACTGAGTGTGTACACACATAACTGATACAGAAGGTAACTTTCTGAATCAGGGTTTCGCCTTGGCTAAAACCAAAAATGTGGCACTGACTTAGCTGTTAGAAAACTAATACTGGGGATTTAAAAAATGGCAATCCATGTTTTAAGCTACAAAAGAGGTACTAAATCATCACCTGAAATAATAAGGAAATAAATGTGTATTTGCTGGGCCAGCCACTTGAGGAGAAGAGTCTCAAAGGCAGGACTTAGAACATAAAAGCTTGTTAGGCTGTGCTGGCTTCTATGAGATAGATTTTAAAACACATTGTAAGGGACAAGTTAACACATGAAGAAATGGGCCAGTTTACAGTAGAAGAAGGGATAAGAGGTTCTTCAGGGTTGAAAAGCCACTGGTTCTAACTCCAAACAATGGGACATGGGAACCAACATTTTGGTAAAATATCTCAGATGAACAAAGTGAGAAAGAAAAGGGGTGGAGGGAGGGAGAAGCAGAGACCACTCTGAGGACTGAGCTGAAGTGGGACACATGGGAGCAAAGTGACAGAAAAATAATGCAGATTTGAGATCTATGATTAAGAAGGAACTTTGGGTGTGCTTAGCGGTGAATGCAATGCCGAGTAAATCTGTGAAAATGAAAGCTGCCCATACGTGTCTGACTTTTTGTGACCCCGTGATCTATATAGTCCATGGAATTCTCCAGGCCAGAATACTGGAGTGGGTAACCTTTCCCTTCTCCAGGGGATCTTCTCAACCCAGGGATCAAACCCAGGTCTCCCGCATTACAGGCGGATTCCTTAAAAGCTGAGCAACAAGGGAAGCCCAGTAAATGTGTGGACTCTTATTAGTAAAGAAATTGTAAGGCTAAACTAAAAACACCTTTGACTTTTAGAATCATTTAGACTCTGAGTCTTCCATGAGCAGTAAGTTTTAAAGGTGGTACAATCCTGAAGATGGCATGCTTCAAAATATTTACTTGAGGTATGGCCAAGGGCTTCCCTGGTGGCTCAGATGGTGAAGAATCTGCTTGCAATGTGGGAGACCTGGGTTTGATCCCTGGGTTGGAAAGATTCCCTGAAGAAGGAAATGGCAACCCACCACAGTTTTCTTGCCTGGAGAATTCCATGCACGGAGGAGCCTGGAGAGCTACCGTACATGGGGTCACAGAGTGGGAAAGGACTGAGCGACTATCATAAATACACACACACACACACACACAGAGGGTCAAGGAGAACAGTGGATGAAGGGGAGTTTCCCAAAGTGCAAAGCTAGGGTTGTGTTTAACAAAGGGCAGAGGAAAGATTCAGGGCCTGTAAGGGTTGGTGCCCATTTTTATTGTAGCTCAATAAATGGGCTTTTGTTAAGAACTTGAACTTTAATTATGGAGCCAATTAAAACTTTGGATTTGGTTCACTTAACTTTGACAAGGAAAGTCATTTCAAAACTGAACCAAAACTACACATTATTATTGCTGTTTCTTTATCATTTGTATTCTAATAGAGCCTACCTTATTTATTAAAAAGCATATCCACCAGACTACCTTAGTTAGGGAACTAGATCCCACATGCCACAACTAAGTTTGTATGCCACAACCAAAGATCAAAAATCCCATGTGCTACAACTAAGACCCAGCACAGTCATTTAACATTTAAAAATAAAATGCATGTACTTTTCCCTTTTTCATAATATGCTGATACATAAACATACACCCATGTACATTTCTCTAAGAATACAGCTGCATACACTTATGTTGAGAATTGTTACCTATATATGGACTTCCCTGGTGGCTCAGATGGTAAGGCGTCTGCCTAGGAGATCCAGGTTCGATCCCTGTCTCAGGAAGATCCTCTGGAAAAGGAAATGGCAGCCCACTCCAGTACTCTTGCGTGGAAAATCCCATGGACAGAGGAGCCTGGTAGGCTACAGTCCATGGGGTCGCGAAGAGTCAGACACGACTGAGTGACTTTACACACATATGTGTACATATATATATATTGGTCTCCTTTATACAACATAGCATCAAAATATTTTGTCTACTTTTCATGTGTGTGCATAGTCAGTCATGTCTGACTCTTTGTGACCCCATGGACTGTAGCCCACCAGGCTCCTCTGTCCATGCGGATTCTTAAGGCAAGAATACTGGAGTGGGTTGCCATGCCCTCCTCTAGCAGATCTTCCCAACTCAGGGATCGGACTCAGGTCTCCCACATTGCCGGTGGATTCTTTACTATCTGAGCCACCAAGTCCAAGAATACTGGAGTGGGTAACTGATTCCTTCTCCAGGGGAACTTCCCAACCCACGAACTGCACTGGGGTCTCTTACATTGCAGGTGGCTTCTTTACCAGCTGAGCTTCTACTTTTCATAGGCACTGCTAAGTATGAAGATAAAATTATTTTTACTAATAAATAGGACTTTTGAAAACAATGCCAGTGATCAAATGGGGATGAAATGGGGATCTCCCAGTGAAATGGAAATGCACAAATATTTACATAATACTTATTATATATTACGTACTCTGCTGTGTGCTAATTTTACTCATAATAACTAAATGAGTGATAATACTGCCAACACTTAAACAAGGCAGGAGAAACAAAAATGAATTCCTTTCACTTTGCACTGTGATAATAGGTTGAGATTTAAATCTATTTTTAATAGATTTAAAACATTTTGAGTGGAAGAGTTAACTGATTCCATCCAACATAAAGATGACACAGGAACAGAACCACCTTCAGAAAAATCAGGTTACTCAAAACGAATACAGAAATTATTTAAGAATCATTTTATAAGAAACAGTTGAAACTATTATTTCAACTATATATTTTTATCTCCTTATTACCAGTATTTCTGTAGCCTGAAATTTAGATTAAAATACTGCATAAAGCTACTTACAACATGCATTTTAAAAACATTTACCTGTTTAAGCATCATGAAAAGTGTGATTTAGTATACAGTACTTTGTTTGGAAAGATTCTGAGGCATATGGCTGATTGTAGTAGATTTTAAAACCTCATAACTATTATACTAATCTAAAATCTGAAATCAGGAAAAATATTCAAGGAGTCGTTTATAGATGACTGATTTGTGAAACATTTTGTAGTTTATTAAACTCTGTTGCACTGCCTGCTAAAATACTATCTCTAGATAAATTATTAATGTGTGCCTTTAATGAAAATATTATAGTATATGCAATTCAAACACTAGCTAACTTAGCAGAAAGTGCTAACTGAAACCAATAACTAATTCCTTTCTTACAAGAATCTTAAGTGATTTCCCAGAGACATATATCTATTACGTGAAACAGTACTTAAAAATATTCATATATCAAGCCTCTCTAAAATACAGAGTATTTTTTTAAAATATATATATAAATATTTTACAGGGCAATAATATCAAGACAACCTGAGACTTCCCCAGGTGGCTCCGAGGTAAAGAAGCTGCCTGCCAATGCAGGAGATGTGGGTTTGATTCCTGGGTCTGGAAGATCCCTTGGAGGAGGATATGGCAATCCACTTGAATATTCTTGCCTGGAAATCCATGGACAGAGGAGTCTGCCAGGCTACATACAGTCCATAGGGTTGCAAAGAGTTGGACATGATTCAGCACACATACAATATAAAGACAAAATTATAATAGGATGAATGTTTAAATGGATTACAAGTGTAATCATTTCATAAATTTAAAAGTAGCTGTGGTACATATACACCATGGAATATTACTCAGCTGTTAAAAAGAATTCATTTGAATCAGTTCTAATGAGATGGATGAAACTGGAGCCCATTATACAGAGTGAAGTAAGCCAGAAAGATAAAGAACATTACAGTATATTAACACATATATATGGAATTTAGAAAGATGGTAACAATGGCCCTATATGCAGGGCAGAAGAAGAGACGCAGAAGTACAGAACAGACTTTTGAACTCTGTGGGAGAAGGGGAGGGTGGGATGTTTCGAAAGAACAGCATGTATATTATCTGTGGTGAAACAGACCACCAGCCCAGGTGGGAGGCATGAGTCAAGTGCTCGGGCCTGTTGGGCTGGGAAGATCCAGAGGAATCGGGTGGAGAGGGAGGTGGGATGGGAGACCGGGATGGGGAATTTGTGTAACTCTATGGCTGATTCACATCAATGTATGACAAAACCCACTGAAAAATAAAAAAAAATTAAAAAAAAAAAGTATTACTGTAGAAAAGGAAAAAAATCTTTGTTTTCAAGATATTTTAATAACAAAATACATATTTGACAGTGAAAGTGAGTTTTAATTATTTGATTACATTGGTCATGCCATGTCTGTGTAATAAAATTTCTATCATGGTGGTAAGTTTTCAGATGAAGATAAACCTCAGATTTTCCCCCTGGATTTGTGTGTACAGCTATGGCCCAGTAGTACATGAAGCAGAGCTCTGATTCTTTACAAAGTTGTGTAGATCATCTCCTCTCTTGTACAGTCTAATTCACTGTATTCCTTGTGGCCAAAAGTGATTGTGAGATCATTCAAAGATTTCCAGTTTAACCAAGAATGATAAAGGCTAAATTGCTTGCCAAAGAAACAAAGTACCAAGCTATTTTCTATTGTACAGGTTGTGAGTGTGTGCTCCGTTGTGTTTAACTCTTTGTGACCCCATGGACTTGCAGCCCACTAGGTTCCTCTGTCCATGGAATTTTACCAGGCATGAATAATGGAGTGGGTTGTCATTTCCTATTCCAGGGGATCTTTCCGACATAGGGATCAAACTTGTGTCTTCTACCTCTCCTTCATTGTTAGGTGGGTTCTCTACCACTGTGCCACCTGGGAAGCCTTTATATTTAGGCTCCGTTTAGATTATTTCTAGTAAATTACTAATTGCATGGATTTTACTAAAGTTATCTAATGTTCTAGGATATCTAATTAGGTTTAGAAAAAAATCTGTACACTATGTTTCTTTTTCTTATTATTTTATATTTTGATGACTTTTTAAACCAAATCAAGTTTCTGATTTTTTTTGAGAAGGTAACTGGAAAGACTGAGTATTTAAATTTATCCATTAAATCATTTAAAAATTTAAACATACAGTTAGAACACCCACGGATACCTAATGCATACTGAAGATTACTTAAGATTATACTTTAACATTTTAGATCAAACCAAGAGACAATTAAGAATTTTAATGGATGCATATGAAGCAGAATTTATCCTATTTGCAAATACTTCTACTTAAAGGTATTGTGCATAAAAGGTTTGTGCAATTACTTTGGTATAAGAGTAAATACTGTAAGAAAACAAGGTACTTTCTAAGAGAAAATGGTCCAAATAAAGTGATGACTAAGGGATAAGTAAAGACCTAGGAGCCTTACTTTACTTCCCAGTTCGACAAGGACTGAGTTGTAACCTGTGCGGTTGCTGATCAGCAGAACTCCCTCAAAGGAATTCAGGATGAAAAATGGGACAAGGCATTCTGTGGCTTGGAAAAACAGGTTCCACAGATAGACTGATGTGGATTCGAGGAAGAATTTTAATGAATAACTACGTCTTCCTATACGCAAAAAATCACTAAAAATCATTAACTTGAGATTAGCAGTAATCTTTTACTAGGAACATACGCTTGGATGCATGTATTCCTCAGCCAAAACCTGTACATAAATGGTAATCTCCCTGCCTCTTCAAAGCAATTGTCTCAGAGTTAGTGAGAGGCTATCTCCTTGGCTATCGTCATGACCCTGAATAAAACTGAAGTCTTACATTGTTCATTTTTCTTTAAGTTCACAAAGCTAATAATGACACGTAAAGCAGGGATGGCGTCTTAGTATGTAGATATGTGCACTAGGATTTGAGATTATCTCTTCTGGATTCTGCTGAGATTGGCTACAGGGTGAGTATTAGGAGTAGTCAGTTCCACATGCCACCTCCCTGTGGGAAGGAAAACACACCTCTCACGTGGGACTTGGGGTTTTCATGAAGGAGGGAAGAGTGCAAAAAGGGTAAATAGAAACATGTCATGCATCTTAAGGTTTCTGCTCAGAACTAGCACACATCACTTTCGCTCAAGGGACTTCTGTGCCCTCATTCAGTAATCCATTAAGAACATTTCTACCCCAAGTTATTTCAGGATAGAATTTTATCAAATTTAGTTCCACTATTACACATAGGTTGAATTTTTCTCTGTCTATAATAGCAGCCTAATGGCTAACCATCATATATCTCTAATGTCAATGCCACATACTTTATGTTTTGTTATGGCAGCATTTTATATCTGATATCAATGTCTGTATTGGCTAGTTTTTTTATACTCAGGCATAACGTTCAGTTGACAACACTGCCATTTACGATGCCTTGCATTTCTGTCTTGCTTTCGTGTTTAACAATGTGTTGTGACTCTTCAGAGCTCTACTGGGCTTATCTTTGCTAGATTTTGATGTAAAATGCAATATTGCTCCACATGTCTCCTTGCTTTGGGGACCAGTATGAAGGAGTGTATCTTACATATGATGTGTCCTCAAAGTAGAAGATGGAAAAACTGGGGTGGTGAAAGGAAACAGTGCAAACTCTGTTCTGCCCACCTTCTATTGGTCAAAAAAATTACCTGGCCAAGGCAAAAGTCTGTAGGAAATAATTTTTTTTCCATATGAAACCTTTGCAAGAGTGAGGAAGAAGAACCATGGTTAAATAATACAATCTATAAACCTAGTAAACTAGATAAATGCCCTTGTATTTTTATGTCCTTGCATAACCTGCTTTATTTAAAAAATAAGCACTATTCAAAAATATTTCACTAAGCTAGATGAAACTATTATCAAGTTGACTCATTTTGGCTTTCTCTTTTGTAAAATTAATGCTATGGTTTTGTATGCAAATCATCAATTTTATATAGTCTTCAATCTCCACGTGTTAGAACAATGCAAAGAAGCTTGATGTTTCTGAAACTAAAGGTTAAGACAATTATTATTAAATAATAATCATAATGAAAGTGATGAATATTTAAACTTTATGACAATATGAAGATCAGGTAAATGTTTCTAACAATAATGTTTGTTTTGGCTTTGTTTTGGCTAAACAATTTCTTAAACATGTTATGTTGAAAGATGAAATTTCTAGATATTTTCAGCTCTCTAAGGAGTAGTAGTAGGCAAGGGTTTGGGATTTTTATTTGTTTGTTATGTTATTAATGTACACATAGGCTCACTGAAAAATGAAGCTGTCTTTGCTGGGCATGGGCTCAATGCCATTAATTTTATCACCAGGGAGGAATATGTGCAATAATTGCAATTTCTATATTTCAGCTTTTGCAAAAAAATTTAACAATGTTATGAATGAGAGTGATTCTGTAATAATTCTGAAATAAATATATGTTCAAGCAGTTATACATGCCTACATGAGACATTCTACTTCTAAACTTCTTTGAATATGACAGGTTACTAATTGCTTTACATCAATATTATATTAAAGTATGTCATAAACTAGATTTGTATACTAGAAATTACAATTTTTGTTCAAAAGAGCTGGTCAAACATCACTTACTAAGCAAACTCAGTGGGGATGAATACAATATATACTGTCTTTTAAACTTATACAAATCTCAAGAATTCTAAATTTATATGAAATGATTTTATACTTGTAAGTTACTAAGCCCTAACCATTTCCTTAGGGAATAGTGAGTGGTACTTCAAAAATGTGTCTTCCTTTCTGGTAACATGATTAGATTCTAGTCTCACTTCCATTGCAGTGAAATGTACAAGTGACTGTCAGTGGAATGTGAGCAGAGAATTATAAGAATTGTCTTGTAAACACTGACTATTAATTTAGAACTAGCACAGAAAAGTGAAATAAATTTGCTTGTCTTTTTCAAACACTGTATTACAGTACTTACATTAACACCAACAGACCCATTATAGTCATTTGACTTAGCAACAAGGCATAGTCATTGTAATAATACCTTCTTATATATTAATAGCATATACACAGAGAGATGTTAAGATAGAATCTCTCACTAAATGTAAAATCCTCTTTTTTTCACTTTTCATCACATAAATTAGTTAATGTCTTGGATAACAGAGAAGACATCTCATTTTACATCACTTTACAAAATCATACAGAATAAACATACCAAATATCAAAAAGTACCACTAAGTTATATATGTGCAAAAACATGTGTCAGTTTTGCTGTTCCTTATTTAAGGTTGAAATAAATTATTCCATGTTACTTTTTTAAAGTTCATATTTTCAAAAAGAGGTATTTTAAAAATCAAACATAGTTGAAAACTTACTGGAAACAAATAATACTAAGAATGATATTTGGAATGTTTATATACAAAGTCTGAAAACCCTTGTTGACAAGAAATATACAAGAGTAAAGATTTTGTTGTTTTTAACTATGTGTTGAAATGTAATTATTTAAGCTTCAGGAAAGATAACTATTAACTATGAAATGATAAACTATGTTTTTTATAAGATGAGTTCTTTACAATTTAAACTTAGGTCACTTAGAAGTAGCAGGGTGACAGGCGCTGACATAAAGACTAAAGATAAATGCACATTGCTATACAAAACATATTTGAAATCTATTTGTACTTTAAATATTGATCAAGTTATTTTAATGCATAATTTTGATGACTCTCAAATTTTCTCTTTTCCTAAATCAGACAGAAACACATTAAGCCAAGTTTATTCCTATGCACTTGCTCATTTACTCAACTTGTAATACTAACTACTGCCAAGAAGAAATATCATTGATGACTTAAGTGTCCACAGTTTGGGTTCTCCCAAGTGTAGTCCTGACAGGCACAGGTGAACACCTGGGGGAAATAGGACACAGAAAATTTAATAAAAATTATATTAATAAGGGAGTTGCTCATAAGGACAACTAAGGCTCAATCCTCTCTGGATGTGGGGAAGGTCTGAAAAACACAGTGGAACAAACCCCCAGGACTGTTTTGCCAGAGGGAAGCAGACTCCAGCATTTACCTACCAACACTCGTCCTGCCTTGGTGGAGCATGGCTCTTAGAGTGATGAATCCCGTAATTACAGAACTGCATTTGACGTGGGGAGCGAGTGTCCTTGGTGCTGGAGAAAGCCCTCAGGCAGAGAAGGGATACAGATACAGTCAGTGTGGTGGAAAAAGACTGGAGCTACAGGTGAGCTGACATGGCCCAGGGCAATGTTCTGCTTCCTCAGCAGCGTCTGCCACTCTCTCCTTTATACCTAATACACTGCATCTGTTTATTTGTCCATCTGTTATTTATGGAACACCTTTTAGTGGGCTGGAGAAGGAAATGGCAATCCACTGCAGTGCTCTTGCCTGGAAAGTCCCATGGATGTAGGCGTCTGGTAGGTTCCAGTCCATAGGGTTGCAAAGAGTCGGACATGACTGAGCGACTTCTCTTTCTTTTATTCTTTTCTTTTTAGTGGGCAAGGTCTGTCCTAAATGTTTGACAAAGAGCAGTCAACAAAATGAAATCCTTATCCTTGTGGACATTCTATTCCAGTGGAAAGTAAAGAAATTAAAAAGTAAATGATTATATACTTAAGAGATATACATAATTAAATATTTAGAATTTAGATAAGTTGTCTACATCCCCCTCCCCCACGTATCTGGGAATGACAAACAGTGGGTTTTTATTTATTTTAAATGAATGCCCTGAAAACGATGAAACAGATTGCTCTTAAATAGTTGACTTTTTATGTATCAAGGATAAAGTAGAATGATGAGTAGATTAAATGAGATGTTAGACTAAATGAGAATTAAAATCTTTTCTGACTTTGAGAGGAGTACTGATTTAATTTTAGTATTTGTTTTGGTTCTTTAACCTGAAAAAATTGTTAGCCTCTTTTGGAATTTAAGAATAATATTTGAAATATTTCATCTCATCAAAGAATATACTTTGATTCAAGGTGGACATATCTTTTTTCTCAAGAAATCTCAAACTATGTTTGTTGTATATATTTCTAGCCCCTATCATAACACCAGATATATAATACATACTACATTATCTGTCTAAAATATATATGTATGAACTTAAGTGTTAATTTAAATATCTTGAAAGTATTAGATTAATATTTGAATTTTCATATTTATCAACAAGTCATTTATGCATACATTTTTCTCCCACATATATTTAAATTTTTAAATTAAGTTAAATTCAGAGTTTGAAGAGGAGAAAAAGGAATTTTGACTCTAAAATTTAATTGAGAATAGTTTGCAATTGAAACTGGTTAAGTAATAAAGCTTTGAATACAATGATATTTCTTCTGAAGCTGATGGTAGGCATGCCCAAAACATGATTTCTGAAATGTCCTATATAAAATATATTGTATACAAATACCAGGAGACTTTGGAGAAGATAAATTTGTGAGAAATATATATAAGTTAAAGAAGTGTCTGTTTTCTTCTGATTGCTTTTATTTGAACCAGAAACAATGAAAAATCAGAAATGTCTAAATACATAGTGGAGACCCTTCCTTCCTGGAAGAGCTTTAATAGAACAATGTAGTTGTTGTTCTATATAAATATAGAATTTCTTATAAATATAGTGCTATATAAATATAGTCTTTCTTGCTTATTCTCTGAAATACCTGATGTAGATTGCTCTAGATAAACTTTTTGAACTACTACTAAGGCACATAATATTATAGCACTAATAAACCTTCAAACATTCCTAGAAAATTACTACATATACTACATATACATATACACACACACAAACACTTGAAGTAGAGGCTCTAGTTAAATTCTCTAGTAGCTAATAATGTTTATATACAGCCACTACCCCTGGAGGAGGGCATGGCAACCCACTCCAGTATTCTTGCCCAGAGAATCCCATGGATAGAAGAGCCGGGAGGGCTACAGTCCATGGGGTCTCAAATAGTCGGACATGACTGAAGCGACTTAAAATGCACACACAGCCATTATAATTTGATAGTTTCAAATGAGGGCTATTTATAATATTTATACACATATTATAATTTATTCCAGAAACTGACAAAACAAGTACAAAATCATGGTCATATTAACAAGATAACTACGTTCCAGGAATCATTTCTACTAGACATACAAATGCACAAAAACACCTGTCAAGCTACATTTTTGGATTTGCATACAATTTGGATGTATATGTTCCTAAACTTTATATACTACATTATAAAAGAGAAATAGTGTATAATTAGAGGTGGTGTATTTCTTAAGCTAGACTCATAAGAGGTTCTTTATGTTCAACTGAAGATGCCTTTAGAATTCCAGAATAAATTTGTGTAGATTTTTTTTTTAAATGAGCTGAGGTTCTGAGAAAAACCTTTCTTAAGATGGCAACCTCACTTTAGATTCCTAAAAGAGAGGCCTGGAAACAAGCTACAGTGTTACTGTAGTAATGGGTAGTGTTATGCCACAGGGCAATAATGGCTGTGTGTGTCATAAGCGTTGAATGAATGCTTATGAATGAATGATGAATGTGGAAAATGTGCATTATGAAATAAAAGACATTGTTTTGGATGGTGTTAATTAGATATATGTTAATATTAATACTTACCTTGTCATTGTAGACATATCCTCAACCAAGTTTGCAAGTTTTTATCAAGGAAGTGAAAATAACCTTCTGGGCTTTAATCTAACAACTAGGACCAATATCTACTTATCTTAATTTTTTCATTTCTTTACTTAGATGATATCTACAAAGGTGATATAAAAAGCCAATACCTATGATCCATTCATTATATCCTAAGCTGGGCAAATATTTAGATTAAATTATCTTCTTTTCATGTAACCTGGGTTTAATATTAAGCATAGAGTATGACTGTGTGGATCACAACAAGCTGTGGAAAATTTTGAAAGAGATGGAATACCAGACCACCTGACCTGCTTCCTGAGAAATCTGTATGCAGGTCAAGAAGCAACAGAACTGGACATGGAAGAAAAGACTGGTTCCAAATCGGGAAAAGAGTATGTCAGGGCTGTATATTATCACCCTGCTTATTTAACTTATATGCAGAGTAGATCATGAGAAATGCTGAGCTGGATGAAGCACAAGCTGGAATCAAGATTGTTGGGAGAAATATCAATAACCTCAGATAGGCAGATAACACCACCCTTATGGCAGAAAGTGAAGAAGAACTAAAGAGCCTCTTGATGAAAATGAAAAAAGGAGAGTGAAAAAGTTGGCTTAAAGCTCAACATTCAGAAAACTAAGATCATGGCGTCTGGTCCCATCACTTCATGGCAAACAGATGAGGAAACAGTGGAAACAGTGACAGACTTTAATTTTGGGGGCTCCAAAATCACTGCGGATGGTGACTGCAGCCATGAAAAGCTATGACCAACCTAGACAGCATATTAAAAAGCAGAGACATTACTTTGCCAACAAAGGTCCATCTAGTTGAAGCTTTGGTTTTTCCAGTGGTCATGTGTGGATGTGAGAGATGGACTATAAAGAAAGCTGAGTGTTGAAGAATTGATGCTTTTGAACTGTGGTGTTGGAGAAGACTCTTGAGAGTCCTTTGGACTGCAAGGAGATCCAGTCAGTCAATCCTAAAGGAAATCAGTCCTAAATATTCATTGGAAGGACTGATGCTGAAGCTGATACTCCAATATTTTAGCCACCTGATGTGAAGAACTGACTCATTGGAAAAGACCCTGATGTTAGAAAATAGTGAAGGCAGGAGAAAAAGGGGACAACAGAGGATAAGATGGTTGAATGGCATCATCGATTCAATGAACATGAGTTTGAGTAAGCTATGGGACTTGGTGATGGACAGGGAAGCCTGGTGTGCTGCAGTCCATGGGGTCGCAAAGAGTCAGACAGGACTGAATTGAACTGATACAGTTTCTAGCATTATATAAAGCACTTGAAAGGCCACAAAATAAAGAGTTCTTCCCTCTTAGTATTTAGTTAATAACCACTTAATAATTTACTTGGGGATACCTATCATGGAAATAAAGCACATTTTGTGTTGATGGATACCTGGTAAGATACAAATTATCTATATCTGAGATGAAAAAAAGTAACTAGCATTGCTTCCTTTTTCTCCCTTTTCTTTTCCTTTTTCCTTATATTTCCACCCCCCCCTCCTTGCTTTTATCTTTCTCTTTCATGTTTTACTCCCTCTTCCTTTCCTTTGAATAATTCTGTTCTATTATTTTCAGGTACCTTATTTTCCTCTTATTATCACCACTTTCAGCTTTACTAGCTCTTGTTTTGCTGTCTTTCCCTTTGATGTCTTTGGCTAAGGGTAAAACAGAGGATGAGCTCAGAGAGGTTATGCCTCGATTCATAAACCATTGGCAATTTGTTTTTCACTTATAATTTAAAATAACGCTTGGTTAACCCACTGCTGATTGTACGGTGCTTATGCCATGTTGTTTCCTAGAGATAAATTATCTTCTTTGACTCTTACCACATACCACTTTAAAATGCTTTGGAATGCAGTCTAGCTGCCTCAGATTTATTCTGTATCACAGACGATTTGGGGAGGGGAGGAGAAGGAGAGGCTTGCATGCCTGATTGCGTACACATACACACACAAGATAAGGAATACATAATGACTGTGCTAACATGTGAATTCCTGTCTGCCACCTGCAATGGTGAATTAATAAACACTATTGAGCTCAGTGCATACATGGAACTAACTTGAAGGATATTTATTATTCCATATATTATTATTAAACCCTAAAAATACATGGTGTCCTGAAATGGATAACAGGATGCCACAAATTCTTTAGTTTTTCCATTGGAGAGTTGGAGTATATTCTTATTTTCCTTGTGGCCTGGCTCAAGACTGCTCTGGTGACACTCTGTGTTTAAGTTGTAAAACACACAGGAAGTGCTACCTTAGCCTCTTGGAAGTCTGAGTCGCCATGAAAGATGTCCAGCTACTTGACTGGGGAGATGAGCTGGAGAAGTCCTAAGATTATACTGCGGGGGATCTAGCTGAGTTCAGCCTTCAGCCTTTCCCTCCTTCCCAAGATTGCCAGACAGATGAGTAAAATCACAGACCATCAAAATCAGTGTAGGTGCCAGCAAAATACAGTTACCAAGGAGTTGATGCCACATGGAATGGAAGAATCATCCCTGTGCACATATTTATGCCTCACACAGCAGTGAGACATGTTCAAATGGTGGTTATTTAAAGCCCTGTATATTCAGTTGTCTGTTGCTTATCAGTAGACAAAGAGATCGTGAGCATGAGAAAAAAAATCTACTTAGTCTTCTGTTTATTTATGTGGCTACTCTATATTTTCTAGGTGGTTAATAACATTTCATCTCTCTATCTCGTGGGTGTGATTTGGACTGGCTCTGAGTTGAGGAAAGAGAAGGAGAGCACACTGAATGGATTCTTGCATCAAAACCCCTGATATATTTCTCTTTTCCCTTCCTTTGTGATTTTAGTGAGAGAAGCACGCTTAAGACAGGAGGGCATAATGTAAATAAGAGTCTGTCAGAGAGGAAAGGGTCAAAAGCTGGCCAAGTTGATGCCAAATACCAGGAGCGCTGCCCTGAAAGAGAGACACTTCTTTGGGGTTCAAAGCTGTGATTTAATGATTGCATCGCTGCTTATAGCTTTCCATAGGAGGGACTGGCGGAGCCGTGGTGCACGCAGGCAGCTCTCATAAGCTGAGCACATTTTCTGTGTTTCAGCGGCTCCCAGTGCTATAACAGTTTCAAATTGCACTTCACTGTTCCTTTGAAGCATCATTCCGTCTTTTTTTGGCCCAGTCTGCTTCTTTTAAAGCCCCTCCTTCTGCTTTTAAAAAGATGAAAGGATCCATGAAAGTCAATTATTTTCAAAAGAATAAGACAGAAAAACAATACTAGGAACCCAGAAGTCGGGTGCCACATATCTTTGTGAGTTAGTTAAAAGAGGTTAAAAGTTTGAGACTTTCTTGATATCAACTATTCACAAAAGAGTTTAATAACAAGTAGTCTCCTGGTCTGTATGTGTATGGAATTCTATTATGTGGTTGCATTGCACTGGGAAAAGCATCACCAAAATAAGACATAGTCGGTGGACATTCATATCATGATCTATCAGGTTATTGTGTGCTAAGTCACTTCAGTCGTGTCTGACTCTTTACGACCCTATGGACTATAGTCCACCAGTCTCCTCTGTCCATGGGATTCTCCAGGCAATACTGGAGTTGGATGCCATGCCCTCCTCAAGGCGATCTTCCTGACCAAGGACTGAACCTGTGACTCTTACATCTTCTGTATTGGCAGGTGGGTTCTTTACCACTAGTACCCCCTGGGAAGCCCCATCAGGTTATCACTGACATATAATTATAAAGGACTTCTCTCCTGAAAAGTATAACTAAATGTGGAAGTATTTTAAAAACATCTTCTTTTTTGTGACCAAATACTTTGAAAATACATGGAAAGGTGAGTTAGCTTATTTGATAATTATAAAAATGAAAATATGATTAAGAAAAATGAAACTCTGAAATTCAGAATTTAAGCTATTACTAGATACTGCATTACCTACTTTTCATAAAATATTTCAAATACCTGTAAAAATATAAACTAGTACCCAAATTTGAGCCTCACAAGGAAAGGCCAGCAGTCAATCTATTGCCAAAATCTTCCATGATGTTCTGCTACCTATTGCTTTGATGTGTGTGTGTGTGTGTGTGTGTGTGTGTATTTGATGTATATACTCTCTCTATATATTTATATATAGCACAAACAATGTCAAATTTGAGTACAATTTGAAATAATGCCTGCTAGCTGAGGCTACTGATCTCCAATTGAAATATCTATGAAAACACAGCAAGAGACACAAAGTTATAACACTAAAACCTGTGAACACCAGTCAAGGATTTGCAAGGTCCCTGAAGAAACAATTCTGAACTGTAACAGAGATAGTGGAAGTGAAACTCACTCAGTCATGTCCAGCTCTTTGCGACCCTGTGGACTATACAGTTCATGGAATTCTCCAGGCCAGAATACTGGAGTGGGTAGCCTTTCCTTTCTCCAGGGGATCTTCCCAACTCAGAAATCGAAGTGGGGTCTCCTGCATTGCAGCTGGATTCTTTACCAACTGAGCTATCATAAGACCTACAGCAAAAAATGAAAAACTTTAAGATGATGATGGTAGATTTTCATGCAATCACAAAGAAAACTAATCTTCCCAGACTAGACTGGGGAAATATCTGATCCTTCATCCACCCAAAATATACATGAATACACCTTACAGGAGAAGCTTTCTGTTTTTAGTCCCCTCAAATGTGACTACATTAAATGCTCTGGTTCTCAGTTATTTCTATCTCAGGAATGAGTTAGACATTCAATGATCTGTTATAACTAGGATGTGAAGTTCATCATAAGCCAAGACAGAGATGGAAAAAGCTGGAGTGTTGGTATGTGAGGGGCTTCAGAGGCTCATGTGCTGTTTCTGAAAAGGAAAGAAGTGCATCCTGCCTTCAGATATTCCACTAATAAATTCCTGTCACTGAAAAAATGAAAGCCCTTTAATTTCAGTAGAATCATATCAGATATAAACCTTAAGCAACAGACAGTTGGGTACACATATATTACAATCCAGATTGCTTTCTGACTCAGAGAATTAGGAGAGCAGAAATAATTTACCCATTCTATTTATGTCAAAACCTCAGCCAAGCTGGAGCCCTCTCCATTTAAGATTGGGAAACAAAGAGCACTTGAATTTGTAATAAAACTGATAAAAAGCCAACATGAAAAGTGAAATAGCAATGAAGACAAATATGAAAAATATAACTGTGTACTTACAACTCAAAATGCTGACTGTAGAGAATAGATAAAAGATGAGATGATAACATAATGAGAATTTTTGATAAAAATAAACAGAGAAGAAAAGGAATCTCATAGGGGTATGAAAATATTATAAGGAAAACTAAAAAGTTCTAAAGCGATCTATTTTGAAAGAAAACTATGTAAATTAGAATCAGTATTACAGATGAAAACTGTAGGACTATCTCTTATAATCTAGAGAATAAAGACAAATAATTAGAATGTGAGATATATTAATATATAAGTAAGATATATTAATTTATAATATATTTAAATGTGGGGTATTAATGTGACAATAAATAGCATGAAAAACAGAATGAAATGAAACAAAATATAACATGCATCCTTGAAAATGAAAAGGAAAGTTGATTTAAGGTAATATAAATATGGGTATATAAGAGAGAAACAGCAAAAGTAATTCTTGAGAAAGCATAAAGCCTATTTAATAACAACAGTAATCTTGTTATAGAAATCTATTATTTTTATCAGTAAAAATGTACTGATAGACTCAAATGTATATATGTGAAATTCCAATGGTGATTTAAATTTGACAGAATGATGGATAAATAAGAACAGCCAAGAACATATTTTAAAAGAAAAATAATGTGAGAGTACATATTATGCCAGATATTATCATGCATCATAATGTTGATTTGAGTGAATGAAATAATACAGGCATAGTTAATTAACAGAATTTACCCATTTATTCTTAAAGATGTTAGTAGTACTCTCTTTAAAGTCAGGCAGGAGAAAAGAATGCCTTCTATCCCTGCATATACTGAACTTCATAAGGGAGGTTCTGGTAAACAGAGGAAATAAAACATCGAAGGAAAAAAGAAAAATATTGACCTCAAATAAGGAAAACTGTCATAATTTGCTGGCAAGATAATTTATAAAAAAATATTTTCTGGACTAATACACAAATTTACACAGATAAGCTGTATTTATAAACACCAGCATAAGCAATTAGAAAAAGTTACAAATGAAAAAAGGGAATTTTTCTATTGCCTCTGAATTTTTGCTAAGGCACAAACCAGGGAAAAGAAATGTGTACCCACTGATCAAGACGGCCTTAATCTTCCATTCATTTTGACTAAGTTTTAGACAAGCTTCTTCCTGACTCAAGGCTCTGACCTCCCTTTACTTAGAACATTTACTTTAGGAAAAAAGTGTACTTGTAAATTCTTCCTCTGCCACATTGACATGTAAATCTTTTTAAAAGCCTCTTGCCAGTTTTAGAAAGTAAAATGTCTTTCTGAAGGACCTGGGAGCCAACCTTCAAAATGCAGTCATCAAGGAGGATAGAGCATCTATCTCCTAGTTTCTGTGGGATTATAGGAGGCTGACTTCAATTGGAGCCTTGCTCCAAGTTTTAAACCTGCTTTCTCTTATGAAGTCTACTTTTCCCTTGGGTAGAGCCAATTATAGGAAACTGGTGGCCTAACACTTCCCCACTCCAATTCTTAAAATCTCTCCAACCCTTTATTTCAGACTGAGCTGTGGCCTCTCAGCCCTATTACAATAGTCTTGAATAAATTGTCCTTACCTGTTTAACTTTGTCCAGTAAAATTATTTGCTTTGACACTACACTACACTTTGGAGAAGGAAGGGAAACCCAGAAGTTGCAGAGAAGTTGGGAAAGTAATGAACAAGGAAGGAAGAGTAAAAAAATCTTCTTCTCCAGGGCTTCAAGGTATGTGTCAGCCCAGAGGTAGGGAAAGAGAAAAATCTTTGACCTGGGAGTCAGATTGAAATTTTCAGTTGAACTCTACTGGAACCATCATTTTAATACTGAACAATGACTTGAAAGCAATAGCTTCTATCTTAGGAGCTATTCAAGGGGCAAGGAGGAGGGAAAGACATTAAACCATTTAAGGGCAGGTGTTGGATAAAATATAGATACTTCCTGATTTATTCTTCCAAGTTAAGCAGATATTTAAATAAATTTTAAAAAGTATACCACTTACAGTATTAGCAATTAAGTACCTAAAATAACTCCTAACAAAGTGTGTATAGGAATTTATTGAAGAAAAAAAAAAAAACAAAATAAATGAAAACGTATGAGACAGGACTAGTAATTTCCCTCAAAAATTTTTCTAATATTTAGAATTCAAATTAGATTGTAAATTAGATCACTCCTACTTTTTTGTAGATGTGTAGTTCTGTGGTATCTATTTACTGGGGGGAAAAAATCAGCATATAAGTAGATCCATGCTGTTGAACTGATACCTTCCAGATGGTCAAGCTGGATTTAGAAAAGGAACAGGAATCAGAGATCAAATTGCCAACATCATTGGATCATAGAAAAGGCAAGGGAATTCCAGAAAATCATCTACTTCTGCTTCATTGACTACACCAAAGCCTTTGACTGTGTGACTCACAACAAATAGTAGAAAATTCTGAAAGAGATGGGAATACCAGACCACCTGACCTGCCTCCTGAGAAATTTGTATGCAGGTCAAGAAGCGACAGTTAGAACTGGACATGGAACAACAGACTGGATCCAAATCGGGAAAGGAGTATGTCAAGGTTGCATCTTGTCACCGTGCTTATTTAACTTATATGCAGAGTACATCATGCAAAATGCCGGGCTGGATGAAGCACAGGTTGGAATCAAGATTGCTGGGAGAAATATCAATAACTTCAGATATGCAGATGAATGACACCACACTTATGCAGAAAGTGAAGAAGAACTAAAGAGCCTCTTGATGAAAGTGAAAAAGCTGGCTTAAAACTCAACATTCAAAAAGTGAAGATGGCATCTGGTCCCATCACTTCCTGGCAAGTAGATGGGGAAACAATGGAAACAGTGACAGACTTTATTTTGGGGGGCTCCAAAATCACTGCAGATGGTGACTGCAGCCATGAAATTAAAAGATGCTTGCTCCTTGGAAGAAAAGCTATGACCAACCTAGACAGCATATTAAAAAGCAGAGACATTACTTTGCCAACAAAGTCTCTCTAGTCAAAGCTGTGGTTTTTCCAGTAGTCACGTATGGGTGTGAGAGCTGGGACCATCAACTGAGCATGAAAGAACTGATGCTTCTGAACTGTGGTGTGAGAGAAGACTCTTGAGAGTCCCTTGGATGACAAGATCAAACCAGTCAATCCCAAAGGAAATCAGTCCTGAATATTCATTGGAAGTGATCTCTGAAGAAGAAGAGTTAACTTTGAGACCAGGGACCAGGCTTGATCACTCAAGAGCTTTTGAGTAGCAGAGTTTTATTAAAGTGAAAAAGGGACAGGGAGAGCTTCTGACATAGACATCAGAATGGGATGGAGACTGCCCCCCTAGTGTTAGCAAGGGAGTTATATACTTTTCAATTAGTTATTACAATAAATCAAAAGAATGTTTCCAGGTTGTAAACATCTTACTAGTCGCACTCCCATAACTTACATTTTAAGATAACAGGATTAGCCAGAAGGTTTTCAGAAAGGAGAAACTGTACTGAAGCGGGATACCTTGTTGTTATGTAATCCTTAGTACAGAGTTTAAACTGAGTTGTTTGTTGTGTAATCATCAGTTCCAGGCTTAAAGAAAAAGTCATTTTATGTGACTAAGACTGAGGAATGTACAGGGAAAAAAAGATGTTTGTCCTTTCCTCCTCCTTGAGAATTCCAGACCCCTATCTCCATTTCAAGAGCCCCAGACCCCTTTCTCCTCCTCGGGGACCCTGGACTTCTTATCAACCTGCCTAGGAATTGACTCTCTCAGAAGGACTGGTGCTGAAGCTCCAATACTTTGGCTACCTGATGCGAAGAGCTGGCTCATTAGAAAAGACCCCAATGCTGGGGAAGATTGAAGGCAGGAGGAGAAGGGGATGACAGAGGTTGAGATGATTGGATGGCATCACTGACTCAATGGACATGAGTTTGAGTAAGCTCTGGGAGGTGGTGATGGACAGGGAAGCTTGGCGTGCTGCATTCCACGGGGCTGCAGAGAGTCAGACATGATTGAGCGATTGAATAAGAGCAAGGTGTTCAAACCCATGTTGTTCAAGGGTAAACTGTAGAGGAATATATGTTAATCACATCAAGTAAAGGAGAACCTTTTAATGAAAGATGTGAAAACTACAAATCCTATAGGAAATGATTAGTAAAATTGACTACATCAAAAATTAGGATGTTCACTCAAGGAAATACATGACCAAGGAATAAGGATCAGACACTGCGTACACACAGTTTCCACAGGCTCCCATTACCATGTCGCCACACCTTCCTCATTTGCACCTAACTTCCTGACTCAAAAATCAGTTGTTCCTGTTCCTTTGGAAAACCAAACTCTGTACTCCTGCACTAAACTTCATACTGCCTTTTTTAAAGTTGAGATCTTTGCTACAGTGATTCTTGCCTGTTTAGTTTACACACTCAAATCCTAGCTCTTTACTAGCGAATTCTCATTAGTTTACAAGTAGACTGTATTTCTCCCACTCTAAGTATGAAATAAAATATAGAGTTTGTCTTGACCCAACTTTCCCAGGCTGCTGGTTAATCATTGTTTTATTCCCATTTTACAGCAAAAATCCTGGAATGACTTGTCTCCCCTCCTCTCTTCCACCCCAAATTCTCACTGAAACCCAATCCAGTTAGGCATTTGCCCCACAGACATGGTGATCACGTCTTCTAAGTTGCTAAATTATTGGCACACGGGACTGAGGATTAGCGCTTGTCACAGCTGCCCGGGCTCTTCTCTTCCATTCCCCTTCCAATTTTCCTGACTTGCCTCATACCTCATTTCCTCTGCCCTTTTTCCAGCTTCCTTTGCTGTCTCTTCCCTCCTTTCTTTCCTCTCAGTGTTAAAGTGGCCCAGAGCTCACTGCATGTTCTTTTGCTCCTATTTTCCTTTTGGGATCTCATTCCTTCCCAGAGTTTTAAGTATTACCTCTGTGCCAGCGATTCTAAGATTTACATCTCCAATTCAGATTTTTCCCCTGAAATCTAGACTTGTATATATAATCAACAATATCATAGCAGAATAAATGTCGAATTAACTATCCTTTTAGCAATACCTTTAAAATATTTCCAGACCCTGGTTTTCTCTTACCATCTTTACTGCTTCTCTATTTAAAAGGCTACATCATTTCTCGCCTGATTTCTGTAGTATTTCCTAACTTGTCTTTCTGCTTTCACTTTGCCTCCTTCACAGGCTATTCTTTCTTTTTTTTTTTTTCAGGCTATTCCTAAGACAGTAGCCAAGCAGATAATTAATAAGGACCTACTGTACAGTACAAGGAACTTTCCTCAATACTCTGCTACGGGATGTATGGAAAAGGAATCTACAAAAGAGTGGATGTATGTATATGTATCCCTAATTCACTTTGCTGTACCTGAAGCTAACACAACATTGTAAATCAACTACACTCCAATCAAAATTTATTTTAAAAAGACAGTGGCCAAAGTTGAATCATACTTTAAAAAGCTAAGTGACTTCTCTCCTCAAAACCCTGCAATAGTTTCCAACATTACTTCAAGTTAATGCTAATGATGTTACATATCCTGCTAGGCCTATATGCCCTCAATCCCCAACTTCAGACATCATCTTTTAAAATTACCTGCTTCATTCCTTTCCACTCAAGTGACCACTTTCCTCTCATTCTAACACTCCAGGCATGTTCCTGCCTAAGACACTTTGTTCCAAATGTGAAAATATATGACAATCAATGTTTTTATTACACAAAAAGCATTCTCTACATTACATAGAATTCATTATGAACCAAATGAAAGGCATCAAGCGAAACACTAAAATGGGCAAAGGATATGGATACATATGTCAGAAAATATGAAATATAAATGAGCAATAAGCATAAGTATAGGAACTGCTGATGGCAATGTAATTCTTACAAATCTTGAGAGCTATTATACATTTTGTATAGAAACATAAAATTTTTATTAATCATCTTTTAAACAATAATTCCTCATCAATTGATCAGGAAATAAAAAGCAATGATTATGAAAGTTTTACACATATGCATTTTATCATACTATTATTTATTTTAATTAAACACTGGAGAGATAAGCCATTAATTTTTAAATAAATAGTTTTATAAAGTATATTTAGTAACCACTCAAAATAATATTGTGAGGACTATTTACTGATTCAGAATATGAAATGAAAATGTAGCATGCACGCATGTACTTAAGTGTGTGAGAGAGTGTGTATATGTCCAGCAGAAGAAAGAAATACATTGAAGATGCCAGTGATAATTTTCTCCAAGTAGTGGTATCAGAGTTTATTTAAAATGTATTATTTATCCTTGGCTATATTTTCCATGTCTTGTAAGATAAATGTTAGTGGATTTCAGAATTTTATAATCAAAATTTTATAAATTAATCTGTGTTGTTTTATGTTTTGTGGTGTCAGAAATAGAGTATGACTCGTTCTGAACTTTCGTGACATAAAACTGAAAAGAGGAAATTTAAACTAGAGAGGGAAAAGCATCCTTATCTAAGTCAGTAAATTAGTTTAAATTTTATGGAGATTTTATATAATAAGGTTTGAGAATAGACTATTTTAAATTGACGGTAAAGAAAGCCTGCAATGCAGGAGACCTGGGTTCAATCCTTGGGTCGGGAAGATCCCCTGGAGAAGGAAATGGCAACCCACTCCAGTATCCTGGCCCGGAGAATCCCATGGACAGAGGAGCCTGGTGGGCTACAGTCCATGGAGTCAAGAAGAGTTGGCCACAACTGACCAACTTTAACACTTTCTTTCACTATCATACTTTTAAAGCATTTATATCTATTATCCAAGTTGATTTTTGTAATACTTTGCAGTAGAAATTTATATTATTACATGTCTTGCCCAAACATGAACACATTTATTCATTTACATATAGATTGTGAGTGCCTGGTATGTGCCCAATATGTTTTATCTACTGGAATGCAGGAGTGAACCAGACAGATTTTCTGGGTGTCAGGCAACATCAACACTGATGAACCCTGGATTCAAGTCCATCTTCTGGACCACGGGCTCACACTCTTTCACTACAGTGAGTGTTTTTTTGTGACTTAACTTGAAATTTTTTTTTCTTTACAGGTTTCTATTTGTCCTCTCACAAAGTAATTGGTCTGAATCTCCATTTTGCAAATGAAACCCAGACTTTGCATACTTTGTAAATATTCAATTAAAATTTAAATTATCTGGATGAAATATTTCTCTTCTATTTATCAGTCTGCTGGTGGGCACCTGCTTACACTGTACTTAGAAAGCTGCCAAACAAATATATTCTTTCCACTTGGTAATAGGAAATAATTTCCAGGCCATCACCTTCCACATTATGTTTCATCTTGGCATTAATTTTAATGAAATAATAATGTACTTGGCACCAGAATATCATCTACCATCCAAGGATCTCCAAGTATGTAACAAACATTAATTAAGTAGCACAATAGCTCTATAAGAGAAAACATCATTATCACAATCCTGGAATTGAACAGATTGTTGAACAAGAAAAATAATGATGAGGAGCCCCAGTTTGAACTAATCAGAAGGGAGTAAGCTGCCAACTTGAATACTTTCAGTTCATTACCTTACTTAAAGAAGTAGGAAAGGGTTGGGGATGAGCTGGGACTCCTCAGAAAACACCTTAAATCCTGAGATTGGAGTAAAAATTCCCACTTCTTCACCTAGTTTAACATATGAATGCTGTGATAATTTAAAAAGATTTGTCTGGTTGACCTTTGCCTGAGAGCACTAGATTTCAAATCACACACAAAAAAAAACCCACCTCAAACTTAGTTCTTTAAAAAAAAAGAAAAAGATGTCTGTAACTGAGGTGGCTAGCTGGAAGTTATTGTTTAGTCACTAAGTCATGTCTGCCTGTGAACCCATGGACTGTACCCCACCATACTCCTCTGTCCATGGGATTTTCCAGGCAAAGATACTGGAGTGGGTTGCCATTTAGGCATACACAAATCAATTAATAAAAAAAAAATCATTATGGCTCCTAAAAATGACTCAAATCTCGGTCTTCTGCAATGACTTATGAGATATTTGCTCAGGAAATATAACTTTGTTCTTTATGGTGAAATGTCTTTCTTTTATGAAAGGCAATTAATTGCTGGATAAGGAGATCACTATTCCCCATTTGGCATGGTAACATCTGATCCTTCAGTATCCCAAAGTCAATGATAGTCTTTATCCCAAACAGAAAGGGCCAAAAAGTAACTTCAATATGTTATCTGCAACCAATAAATATAAAAATCATGTGTCATTCTGTTTATCACACAGTCTTTTTGGTATTTAATTTTATCTAACTCTAATAATTGCTGGATTTTGTGTACTTTCACTATAAAAAGATTTCACACAGTTTGCTGATTTCCAATTGGCAGTGCCTTTCAAAGGTAAAGCTGTGAAGAAACATCAGAGGTAAAGGGCTAATGTTTTGCTCAGGAAATGTATTACATTTGCATTTCCTACAGCTCTTCTATTTTGTAGCAGTATATTGTGTTTGTACGAAAGATGATTTTAGAATTACTTCTATCCTTTTAAGCAGAAGTAGTTGAAGAATAGTGAATGAAGATGAGATTGGTCATTAAACTCCAGAATATGCCGAGAATGTCCTACTGCATCTGCATTTGGGTTATATCATCCATAAAAAATAAGTTTCTTAGTTATTTTGATTGCCTTTTCAAAAAATACTTGACAGATGCATACTCTTAATATGAGTGCTTGGAAATGTGTTTCCTTAGTTATAATGTAATAAAGTTAAGATCATTCTATTAAATAGTAATTAAATAGTTTATAGAGAATTCTAAATGCTTATTATGAGTTAATCTAATCCTCTAAAAAGAGAACTGATAATGTTTTACATGTTGCACTTAAAAATAAAAAAATAAATTATTGCTTAAAAGTGAAATTACTTAAGATACATCACATAACTGCTGTTTTTGAAAGCTTTTACCTGAAATTTTATCTCGCCTATATTCATTCTTATTTCATCATCAATTTAGTTACAACATTTGCACATACAGATTATTTTGAGAAATACTACTTACTACTCAGCAGTAGGAGTTCTGTGGAAAGAATACTAGTAAAGAGGAATTAATATTTTTTTCTTCTTTAAAACAGTAACACTAACATTTAATATTTAGTAAGCAATAAGTTCTGATTAGGCATGTAGGTAAATGCTTTCTAAGTATCTGCATATTTAATCCTCAGAATCCTGTGGTACAGACATTGTCCTATCGTTAACATTACATATGTATGTATTTGGGAAATAGGTATAAAGTAAAAATGTAATTTACCCAGAAAGACAATTAAGTGGCAGACCTGTGCTGTGAACACAATACTGGATTGTATTTACTAAGTAAATAAAGTCCATGAGGCATTTCAGTCATGAGAATAGATTAAGGACCATGGATAGTTCCACTCCCCTGCAGTCAATGAATATGAAACTGTGAAAATATGACTTTGGTTTTCAATATTTGATAAGAAAATCTTAGGCCTGGACTATAAGACATAGGTAATAGTGTCTGTATTATAAAATGGCTGGGCTAAACTTGGGCAAAACACTGAGACTGTATCTTAGTAATTGTATTTTCCAATGTTATTTATACACTATTAAGCCAAATCTCTCCCTTCCTATGTACTAAGGAAGGAACATTTTTTAGATTTATGGTATAAAATCCCCACCCATAGATGATCACATATTTCTTTTATAACCAGACCTGGATAAACTGATCACAATGATTGCATGTGGTAGAAGACCATAATTGATCATCTAGACTAAAAAAAAATAGAATTATATTCTACACAGTGTAGCTAAGCTACAGATGCCAAGCTTAATTTAAATGATATTGCAATTGAATTTCAGGTTATAATTACAATGGCCAAATTCTAAGCAATACACGTGAATCTTATAGTAAAAACTCTAAAGCATTCAAAATAATATTAAAGGCTTCCACAGAACAGTGCTGCATAAAATTGTAAACTAAGAAGCAATATTGTCACAATCAGGGCAAATTATGTCACTGGTCTATGTTTTAGCATATTAGAGCAGAGCCACTCTGCTATGATCCATGCCCATAGCTGGTTCATTCTGATTGCAACATAGTCGTTAAATTGGTACACACTTCATTTCACACCTAACACCTAACATTTTCTGGCAAGCACTAAGAATGGCTTTACTTGTGTGCTGCCCCTACATTTTTTCCCTTTCATTTTTAAAATATTGAAAAATATTATACTTTGTAAGCACTATCCATAGGTTTGATTCAAGTATAATGGATCAGCATTTATTAGGAAAAAACTAAACTGCACAAAGCAAAATGTTGCTTGGTGATAGAGTTTTCCTAGTTTGAGAAGCTAACACTATTACTAAATATAATTAGTGCTGTTCATCATTTCTCCATCTGAAAGTAAGAACACAGTCTTGATGAAATATCTCAGGCCTAAATTTTAGTTTCTATAGGGCATCTTCAAAAAAAAAATTACAATCATGGTATTGGCTTAAGTTTTGCAATATATACAATCGTTACTCTAGTGTAATCTAACAAAAATAATAAGTCAGTATAATAAGAATTTATAAGTCAGTAGAGTTCTTATTTCAATGGCTGATTTACTACACAATTTCAGAAATCATATTCTGTTGATGCTTCCCGAAGTAAATAATAATATTTATGTACAAGGCTTCTGAAAATTAATAAGCAAATGAAAAAGGAGGAATTGTTGGGGAAGGAGCAAAATCTTTATGATCTAATCTATATAAAAGACATTATTTTCATTAGTTTTTTACCGCCAATGAGGAACTAGTTGCACAGAGAAGCCATGTCACTCCCTGAAAGTTATACAAGTAGTGGGACTGAGATCTGAACTCCAGACCTGGGAGATCCAGATCCCAGTGGCGCTAATGGTAAAGAACCTGCCTGCCAGTGCAGGAGGCATAAGAGACACAGGTTCGATCCCTAGGTCAGGAAGATCCCCTGGAGAAGGAAAGGGCACCCTACTCTAGTATTCTTGCCTGGAGAATCCCACGGACAGAGGAACCTGATGGGCTACAGTCCACAGGGTTGCAAAGAGTCAGACACGACTGAAGTGACTTAGCACACACGCACGATCTGGCTCCACAATCTACGTTCTTAATTATTAATACTTAGACATGTCACTTTTCTGTAGCTTTGGAAAATACTGCCATCCTAACACCTTATCTTTATAGCTCTGTGACCTCTTTGTAACACAAGAATCTACTGATCCATAGAAGGAATATTTGTTTTAAATTACTTTTTTGGGGCTATACGCATGGAACTGCAAAGTCCATTAACATACTTATAACCTTCTAATGCATAAACATACACAAGCAAGATAATCTACAGGTGTGCTACAATCTTGGCCACTCATGTGCTTGGTCAACTGAAATAAACACAGGAAACACTTGATTTCAGAACAAAGCAGAACAAACCTTCAACTCTGAGCCCTCACCATTTCCTGGGATTGTAGGTTAAAATAACTGCTTCAGATATGTGAATGGTCTATGGTAAGTGTTGACTGATAAATGCTACCTCCCAGGTGGCGCTAGTGGTAAAGAACCCGCCTGTCAGTGCAGCTGAGAGACGTGGGTTCGATCCCTGGGTCAGGAAGATCCCCTGGAGCAGGGCGTGGCAACCCACTCCAATGTTCTTGCCTAGAGAATCCAGTGGACAGAGGAGCTACATGGTGGGGTCCAGTCCACAGGGGTGCAAAGAGTCAGACAGGAATGAAGTGATTTGGCATGCATGCATGGAAGGTATAGAACAAAATTATTTTTGCCCTATTTACTGCACCTACTATTGCCAAGGGGTGTCTGTGCTCTGCTCTGGGTGGGATAATGTGGATTGTCCTTGTCTTCAGGAAGTTTCCAGTTTAACAGGGGAAGGCAGGCATTGAACAGAACAATGGAAGCACAGCATCTGTCTCCAAGGTGAAATACAGACTGCTAAAGGAGCAACTCTGACTTGGGAGAGCTCATTCAGCCTAGGATGTTCAAGCAATCAAGACTATTGGGATCTGAAGAAAACAGTTTTCAGCAAAACAGACTCGAGGGGGTGGCAGAGGTAGAAAAAAGGAGAACGTTCCAAGCATGTGGCATAATAGTTCCAAGGACTGCAAACCAGAAAATGGAAGGGAGAGTCTTCAAAGTGTATGAAGATTCTTGAAAGATGATCCATGAGTAGGTGGTTAAGTCCTTGAAATCTAACTGTGCTCAGTCAGAAATCTCTGTGCTTCGTAATTCCTTCTGCAAAGGATAGAGAAACTTTAGAAACAGACCTGGAGGCAACCACAGCTGTGTAAGATGACAGAGGTTCTCTTACCTGCTTCTGTGCTGTCTCGGGCTCCTGATTTCTCAAAAGTCCCTCGTTTCTACTGTTTGGCAGCCCCCTTTCTCATAAGAGGGGAAGTCTGTCTGAGCTGTGACTCTGCTTCCAGCACAAGGCCTGCAGCTTCTCCCATTCCTAAGACCTTCCCTGTCTCCATGTCTTACCCTGGCAGGATGCAGCACAGCTGATTGTTCAAGAAACCAAACCAGTACCCTAGAGTCAGAAAATTTACCTTTCAAATTTTCAAATTTGGCTTCTTCCAAGTACAAAATCAATCTGGGTGTGTATGTGTGTGTCCACATGCGTATATTCATGTAAGCAACAGGTAAGAGCTAAAAGGCATGTTGCATTCTAAAAAGAAGTAACAGATCATATTTAGCAGGAGACTAAATAGTCTCTTCAAGTGTTTAAGGTCCATGGACATAAAGAGATCAAACTTGAATTCAGAAATCAATTATACATGTTGTTTTTCTTGTTTTTGTTTTCCTATTTCTCCTTTCTCCTGGGCACATTGCAGAGATTACCATCTTGACCTTTACTGCAGCTAAATGTGGCTACAAAACTAAATTATGATCAAAGCAATGAGAAGGGAGTACTATGTGCTATCTCTAGGACAGATGTGTAAAATTTCCTATGAGCACTCTTCAATGTGCTAAACTTTCCCCTTCTTTTTTTATTGTTGTTGTTTCTGTTGCTTAGAACAGAGAAGCCACATGTTGAAGATGGAAGAGGTTTGATTAGTCTGGGATTGGAATGAAGAACCCCCAGGATCATCTCACTATGACAACTATTACACATGTACACATCTTTTCTCATTGACTGGGAATATCAGTCCTAGATTGTTAGATACATTGTTTTTTACTTAAGTGTTTAACATTTTGTATATATTTGTTACAGCAGATTATCCTACCCTACCTTGCACAGAATCTGTAAGTTCTCATTCTATTTTTATAAAATGTATATATTACAGGTAAAGAGCCTGTAAATGTTAGTATGATTCACTTACTTTTTGATCAAATAAATTCATTTGATAAGATAAAAAATTAACCAACTGTATATTTATTTTTGCTTTATAGTTAATAATATTTTACACTTTGCAAACAACCTAAAGGTACTAGTAGCACCATTATTAACCTAGGAAAAATGTTCTATTTTAATGGAGAGTTCTTTTAAAGTACCACTTTTTGGTTGAAGTGCCCTAATATTCTTCATCGTGTATTTCAAATACGTGAAAATCAAGTTCTTATAATACTTCTCTATAACTCTTACAATAATGGTTCAAAATGATAACACCCTAATTTGGACCTGAACGTTTCTCTATTTCAACACATATATGTATGCTGAATTTAGTGTGTTCTTTTGAAGCACAGTTATCAAAGTTTTTACATAAAATTTTAAACATTTAGAAAATGTAAAACCTATAAATAAGGCATAGTTCTATATATTATTAAAATATCTTTGTATCTAACTGGAAAATTATTAATAAGGGTCATGATTCTAAAGTTACTAAAATTTCCCAAGATGTTCTGGAGACCTCTGATTTATCAAGCTGTATATATTATGCCACGCACATTCAAGGTCAAGGTCCCTGATCTCCTTTGGTCTAAGAGTTATGCATATGAAGGAGTCCCATGGGTTGCTACTAAATAAGCCAAGGCAAATTTCTTCCCATTTCATTATCTTACTTTCTGTTACAGATAAGCAAAAGCAAATCAAAGGAAAACAAAAAACCTGCCCCCAAATTCTTTTTTGGTTAGCCGCGATCAACATACTAAAATTCTAGAAGGATCTTCTATCAAAGAAGGCCTTTATTAATGCTCACTTTCCTGTAAAACATTTGTGCAATAGTTGAATTAACATACAACTTAAAAATTGGAAATAGACCTTCCTACACACTAAATTCTATTCTTTTCTCTTAAGTCAGTGATTTCTTGTGTTTTTCCTGTGACTTGTTACAGCTCATCTAAGCTAATTTTAATGCCACCCCATTTCTTCTCAGACCTTGAATGAGATTAGGAGCAGAAATGCCTTGGTACCTAAACATTCTGAGAATCTGGAGTCTTTTTTCTTTTAATTTTATGTTTTTATCCAGAAAAGGTAGTTACAACAATCTCAGCAAAGCAGAGAAGGCAGCAAAGGTTTGCATAATCTTCTTACAGCATCAAGCACTATCCATTCTTTAGCCATGACTCTAAGTCAAGGATTATCTTAGTTTGAAGCTCCCTTCTGAACTCCAAAAAATATATATCCATCCATACATGCATGCACATATAAATAATAAAAAATGCTCAGCAAGAATATACCAATATTAGCAAATTGTTTAAATCAAATGCTATATATATATATTTTACATTTGGCTCCTTTTTTTGTGTGTTAAAGATTAAGAAGAGTGAACAGCATAATATAGTGATTATTAGCTTCAGGAAGAGAATAAAATTTTGAGGAGATAGTCAATATTCTATATTATGAGTTGATCACAGTTATTGAAATTATGTGAGTTGTGATTCTTGGAAGCAAAATAGGGATTCTGTTTGCAGGAGACAGACAGGACACATGCATTTATTATTTCCTTCTACCTACTTTCAATTCAACCCCTTTGAATTAGCAGGAAGGATATTTTAAATATATAATAGCAATAAAGCAAGAAATGGAAAGGTAACAGAAATTAATAGAAAACAAATGATACCATATTTTGAAATTAAAAAAAAACCAAAACAGGCACAAAACAGAACTACTGCATAAGTAAGAACAGATTTTGCCATGGGAAGCTGCTGAGAAACTCAAAGTTCAGAAACAACTAATAGTCAGCTGAGTACAAGTACTTGATTGAAGGGCTGCTTGAGAAATAGATCAACCACTTATGGCTATAAGAATAGCTGGACTGTTATGTTTACCTCTAAATAAACTTCTAAACTCAAAGTGATGGGGACTTCTTCCATGGTTACTGGAGTCAGGGAAAGAGTAGCACAGGTTAAAATAAATCTGTACTTTCACAATAAATATGGAGGAGCAATAAGTGAGAAGGAAAAGTCAGCTCCTCTGCTGAAACACACTATAGCCCTCACAGTCCAATGCAAAGTCCTGCTCTACATGGTCGTAGGGGTCATCAGCTGGATCCTTAGTTCCACAGCCTGAAGGAAAACTGGCCTGCCATCTAAAACAATATGTTTTAAGGTAAACTGGAAGTATTATTAAAAGCAAATAGATACATGTGCTTTGACTGAAGATTTCTACTTCTGGCTATCCACCCTGAAGAAATTTTGTACATATGCACAGATATATATGTAAGTAGATACTGATTTTAAATTTTATACTGGAGGAAATAGAAATGGCACAAATGTATATCAATATGACACCAACAAACATACATGTACTCATACAAACCAAAACTACCCAGTCATTGAAAATTATGTTGCATGGAGATGGAAGTAAGAACAGTGAAAATGCATATCTTGATCGAAGGGTGAACATGAATGCATACACTTGTCAAAGATCATACTGCTTTCTCTACATTTTAGTGAATGTAATTATATGCCTCTCATACTTAAAACTAACAGAGAAGCCATCATGAGTTTTGTTAAGATGGGTTGGGACACAGAAATAAGAACTCTGAGATATTCTGTAAAAAATTATTTACAAAATATTTTGTCAATATTTAGACCTCACCATTAAGGGGGTGCTTATGATGGTAAAGTGGAGCAAATGAAAAATATTAATATGACAGCAATGGGCAAACAAATTAGAGACTTCTACCACAATAAGGCAGAGGCAATGACAATTTTGATATGACTACCTAAAAATTATTGATTAATCATTGGTTCTCAAACCTGGTTGCTGCGTTGAATCTCCTGTGAGCTTTGAAAGAACCACCGCTGCTTGGGTCCCATTCCCATCAGCCCAGCTTAGCTGGTCTAGGGTATTACCTGGACATCAAGGATTTTAAAAGCCTCCCAGGTAATATTAATAAGCAGCAAATTTTACAATTATTTAATCATTCTCAGGCTGAGAATTATGGAATTATTAATGAATATCCTTTCTTCTGCTGAAGCCAACAGAATGAAACTCATTTACCTAAAGTTAAATAAAAATGGCTTTAGAAGCCTTTGAAGTATTTCAGATTTCTGAATAGATGCTACTGACACAGATAAACTGTTTCATATACAATCTGTTAAAATTTGAGTGTGGGGAACCATATTTCCATGTTACCTTAGGTAAATGATATGAGCTTTGCTAAAGAAGTTACTTAAGATGAATTAAGATTACCACTTCCTCTCAATCAATGGATCTGCCTGATTCTGTCTTAGCCGCTCGTGTGATATCTACTCTGGCACAAATATACTCACAGAGACATGAACTGGATCAGAGAATGTGGCTTTTTAGACTCTGCTTCCAGATATACCATTCTGGATCACATATCATGACCGAACTGTGCAAATGGAACCAAAGAATGTCTGCTGACTATCTCTGAAAACTTCCTTTGGTAACCTCACACTCACACTAACATCCAAATATGAGGAATCCCTGAGCATCCATTTGCAGCATTTTTTTCTGCTGGTTGGATCTTCTTCACAGCAGCACTGTTAAGAAACAGACTTCTAACCCCAGGGACCAGTTAACAATGCAATGATATAAAGACAAGCATGTGTGATGACCAACTCTAAATCTTTACTGTAAGGGATGAGAGCTGATTCCAATTACTGAGCCAGAATGAGCCCTATTCTTGCCTGTTCTCTCTAGCCAGCATTTCTGTGTGCCCAATCACAGTGATTTATACCCATGATGGAAGGACTAAACTCACAGGGAGAAGATAATCGTATCGAGTCAAAGCCAAATGTAGATAAGCTGATTTTCACAGAAGGTTTGAAGCAAGAGAAACTGGATACAGAACTCTAAACATTTCTTATTATCAGCAAATGTGCACAACAGCTGCTGGTAATCGCCAATCACAATAAGCAGATAAACAAAAAAGGGGAAAATATTGTGGATGCACCCAAATTCAAAATCTTGGCACCTAACTGAATTTAGCACAGAGCATTAGCATGAATTCAAATATGTGTGAATCACAGTAATCATGCGAAGTGCTAAATCACACATTTCCTGATATCCAAGCTTCCAAAAACACTGTATTCTGTGTGCCACAATTTGTACTAGGTATTTTAGGGTCAAATTTCTCACACAACACCACACACACTCTTTCCAACAAAGTGCTCTGCTGTAGCATTATATAGCAATTATCATATTAAAAGAAATAAAACATTTGGATGTGAAATCAAAGACATTGACAAGAACTTTCATCAAGATCAACTTAATAAAAAGCAAATTCAAGGAACTATATTTGTATGTTTGTATACATATGTTTATCTATCCATCCAAACACACACACATGCATATACATGAACACCACACAAAAGCATCCAACCAGAAAATAACCAGTATTTATTAAGTAGCAATAGGCCCAATCTCATGGAGTTTATAATGCAATCAGAACAAGTTAAAACAAAGAGGGGAAACCAAAAACATTAAGGGCAATTGAGGAATCTTTGTGCTGTTGAAACTGTTCTGTATTTTGACCACGGGGATGATACATAAGCCTACACTTGTGCTAAAATTGCACATAAGCAAATTGCATGCTCACACACACACACACAGTCCAATAAATCTGAGAATATCTGAGTAAGATTAGTGGATTATATCAATGTCAATACCCAGGTTGTAATATGCTTTGCATATGTTATCAGAGGGAGAAATCAGATAAAGGGCTCATGCATCTCTCTGCATTTTTTCTTACCACCACTTATGAACCTACAATGATCTCAAACTTAAAGGTTTACATAAGATAAAACAGAAATGCAAAGTGATAAGTGCTAAAATAAAAGGAAGCACAGGTTGTTATGGGGGCATATAGTAGGGCTATATGATCTACATTGGTAGGTCAAAGAGATTGAGTAGAATGAAATTAAGCAATTGGCAAGTCAGTTAAATAAAGTCTAGGCCTAAAGATTAGTTTATGCAAATAATGTAGTCTAGAACCTGATTTCTTAGTATTGTTGGGTAATTTTAAATACTCTCAAGGTGACAGAAAAGAGATTCTATCAGAGAGGGACTTAGTAGCCAGTTGTTTAAGGAATATGTGATTATGCTAATGTTTATGGACCCAAACTTTAAAAGATATGTGAATTCCTTTAAATTTTGTATCTAGAGACATTAAGATGATCTAACAGCAGGGACTTGAAGGTCATGGATGAGGCTAACCTAGAGGCATGAGCAACCATAAATAGGTATAAAAATTCAGGTGAAATTCAAGACAGAGTGCCTGTCACAACTTGAGAACTGGACAGATATGAGTTGAATGTAGGAGGAGACAGTGGTAACACAGAACGTAAGGAGGGGGAAGCACAGCCTTGACTGTCCATTGGGTATAGATGGTATGTGAGACAAAGTTATCACGCTGATGCCTGGATTTCCTCTTGATACATCTTAGGAAGGGAACACTCCAGGGTTACAAGTTTATGAGTCTAAGGTGTTTAATTGTATCATTGCTTCCACATGAACACAAATAAATGTCAGTTTATAACTCCTTTTCTTCTTTCTCCTTCTCCTTTCTTTAACAAAATAGTGTTATCTACCTTGTGTTGGAAAAATCCAGAGAATGTCAAAGGTTATCAGGAGACAGGATAAGCAATTCCAGTTCTTTTTGTTTACAGCATCTCAAACCATGCTGGGTCCTCCCAAAATAGTGAGACTGTATTACATTTTTTAAATCACTTTGGAAAGAGGTGCACACTATACTTATGTTCCAAATATTCAAATAATATGTTCCTACTGGAAATCAAAAGCATAATAGCCACCTGGACTACATAAGCAGTGACCCTCAATAATTTGCAATGCTTTGAAAGCTGCCAAATAGGTGGCAAAAACACTAGTTTTAACTTCAGGATAATAGATTGTATTTCTTTTATGTATCCCTGCAGTGGTGAAAATGGAAATTATTGACTCTGGGAACCCAGCCTACAGTGCTGTTAATCACTGTATTGCTATTAATTGATTTCCTTAAGAGTGAGCCAGACCCAGCAGGACACTACTTATTAAACCTCTCTCCCACTTGTAATGCAGTGATTTTGACATTACATATAATGTCAGAGTTTTCAGAATGGAATGTTTGGTGTTCAGAACAGAGAGACATTTGAACAAAACAAATAAACCAATCAGTTTAAACTATGCAGTAATATGTGGATCCTCCAAAAGGGAGAGACTTTAATTGTTCTTTCCTCTGTCTGCATTATCATAAGTAAATAACTTGAAAGTATGCATTCAAATATTCAGTCATGTTGCTTATATGTGCAGAAACCTCAAGATCTTTTATTATCCTGAATAATACCCGTGACTCTGTTACTTTGTCCAACATACCTAGAAAAATCTTTTTGTCAAAAAAGCACCCCATATTCCTAGGAAGTAGAAGCTAAAAGCTACTTTCTTGCTTTAAAAAAAAAAAATTCTATAACTGGCAGTGGAGACCATGAGATTAGATATTAAATAAAACTAAAATTCAGAAGAAAAAATTTATAGTGATATATTAAAAATAATAGAACACTATGCTGACATAAATATATTTATGGGTATATTTAAACAATGAATATATGTCTATCTTAACTAGGCAAAATTGAAGGACAATTATCTAATACATTAGAAAGTTTGATTGATTGATCCTTTTGCCCTTTTTTCTTAATAGACTATTACAGCAGTAGACAAAGGAAGAAATAAAGTGCCCAGCTAATCGATCTGTATCACATTGGAAAGGTCAAAATAGAATTGTACATTACTACTGTCAAAAATATATAAAACATTAACATTTCCATACCATAGTCTCATCACAGAAATTGTAATGGAGACTGAAAAAGACACAATATTCGTCCATTCTTATGACTAAAATTCCTATTAAGTGGCAAATGGAATGGCATAAATCTAATCTCAGGAGAGGTGCCGACTGGGAGAAAATGCTATACATTCATTCCTTTCTTTTGTAGCATCCTGAGTTTTCACTCAAGCCATTCTATATGTATTCAGGATTCTGTTTCCACAAGAAGCCCTTGAACTGACATGTGTGTACGCATGACTAATCTCCGTTAGAAATAGGAAAAGGCATAAATTAAAAGCCAATAACACATTTTTAAAGTAACAAATATAGAAATAATAAATATAACTATTAAATTCAGTTAAGAAATACATTTTGCATTTTGGACTTCCCTGGTTGCTGAGTGGGTAAGAATCTGCCTGCCAGTGCAGAGGACATGGGTTCAATCCCTGGTCTGGGAAGATTCCACATGCTGTGGAGGAATTAAGCCCATGCCCCACAACTATTGAGTCTGTGTGTACATGTCAAAAACAGAACCATATTTTGCATCTTGTTAAATTTATGCAATATAGGAACCTGAGAAGGATTGTACATAAATGTAAATGCTCTATGAACAGCTTCAAATTTAATGGATTATGATATTTTAAAACATACCTCCTAACCATTACCTACATAATTGTGTTATAGAGAAACAAATGTGATTATTATTTATTAAGCTTTGTATTAATACAGACTTTGTATTGTATTCCCTGGTGGCTCAGATGGTAAAGAATCTGCCTGCAATGCAGGAGACCTGGGTTTTATCCCTGGATCAGGAAGACTCCCCTGGAGAAGGAAATGGCAACCCACTCCAGTATTCTTGCCTGGAAAACTCCACGGACAGAGGAGCCTTGACAGGTTACAGTCCATGGGGTCACAAAGAGTCAGACATGACTCAGTGACTAACACTTTCACTTTGTATTATATGGAATTTAAAAATGGTAATGTGTGCATAAGTTATACACACAGGTACTCATACACCAAACCATACATGCATTAATTATTTAATATGTCTAATAGGACAAAATTAGCACAAAAACCAAGCATATATTTTTAGAGATATGAATTTTAAGAAGTATTAAAAATGTGAGACTCTTCTTAGCTCTGAAGACAATTTTTTTTTTCTGGCTCCTGGCAGTTTAGCTTAAGATGAAATTTACATAGCAAATACCTTATCATAATTCCTACCTCCGAAGAAACTAGGTAATGATACTTGCACAGGAAGCTTCATTGTTATTTTACTTGGAGAAAAAAAACTAGATGTTAAACTCAGCATAATTGCTGGAGATACAATATTTATGAAAATAAAAACTTCCAGAAAAGTTTTTGTTTTGGGGGAAGAAAGATTATATTATTAACTTGACATTAAAAATCAAACATAAATCAACAGATATAGGAACACATTAAATTCAACACAGTTTGTTATGAGAGACACATAATAAGCGAAAGGGAATGCTCTCAAGTAGTTTACAATCCAGTATAGACATAATAAAAAGCTGAATACCATAAATACTATACTACAGAAGACATTAAAATATGCAGTGAAGAAAGTTTGTGGAAGCAGGAATAATATGGAGAAAATATCAGAAAATGCTTCAATGAGAAAATTAATAGGGCTTCACAAGCAGAATTGTCAGAGGAGAAAACTTGAGGAAGATACTTAAAATTAGGATGTAAAAAAGACAGTATGACTCCCTTAAAAAAGAGAGGGGGGGGGGATAGTGTATGAAGAAATTTCTAATGTTCCAGGTACGTTAGAAAATAGTCTAAG
Source organism: Muntiacus reevesi (assembly GCF_963930625.1). Lineage (NCBI taxonomy): Eukaryota > Metazoa > Chordata > Mammalia > Artiodactyla > Cervidae > Muntiacus > Muntiacus reevesi. Next base: position 80,013,040 of record NC_089254.1, on the reverse strand, counting down.
CAGCTAAAGATGTCCCAGGATAGGAAGGCTGAAAGTATGATTGGCTCATTTAGTCAGCAGACTAAATGTCAAACTGAATATGCTAGGTTTAACTTGATAGGAAATGAAGAAGCTGAAACTTATTGAAGAAGTATGTACAAGAATAAGACAGCTTCATTTAGTAATTGTCCGTAGAATGACTTGTATGAACCATTTTCCAACTCATCTTTATTCCAAAGGCTTTTATGTAGATTAAAGAGTCCTGACTCCTAAATTTGAGTTCATCACTTTAGCCATACACCTCACACAGCAGAATTAATGCATTCATTTACAGAGGCCAGTATAGTGTTTGACACTGAAAAGAGAAGAAATAATGTTTTCTGCGTGAGTGCAAGAATGAGATACATAGATATATAGAGATGACTAGTTTGAAGACTACTTTTCTAATCAAGTAGAAATTAAGAATCAAATAAGATAGGACAGTGCTAACAAAAACAAAAAATTAGTTTTCAGAAAATCAAAGTTTATTCTATGGTTTTGATCTGAGGCTTTTAAAGAATGGAGAACAAGTCATCAAGCTACAGGTGTTAAAATCAAATTATTTAAAAATAGTGAGTGCATGGGTGTTTGTGATCATGTTAAATTTCAATTGCAAATGAAAGACAGATAAAGTTAGGTAGAATAAAGTCAATTATAGGACAGGATTTCTAGAAAGGTAATTTCTAGAGGTGAGGTTTTATCAATAATCAACAATATGGAAATGATTAAAACAATGGAAGTATCACTTACTTAGAAACTATAAAGTATAGAAACTATAAAGAGAAATTCAAAGTTATTCCCATTTATTATAGAAAGACATTTATGAAAAATGGTAAGCAAGATAAATGGAGAAGACAGACTGAAGAATAAAGATATTTGAAGTGATGATGAAAATGTTTCAGATGATGTTGGTGCTTAAAATGGAAACAACAACAGTATGACATTTAGCTTCTACTTCTACTATATGCTAACCACTCTGCCAGTTATTTTCAATGATTTTCAGATTTAACCCCCAGAATACGTCATATGATGTCTACATTATAATTTTTCCTTTTTTTGTTTAGATATATGGAAAGTGATGCCCAGAGAGTTTAAAGAAAAGGATGACCTCGGGATTCAGAGACTGTCATACTGAGTGAAGTCAGACAGAGGAGGAGAAATATTGTATGACATTCCTTATATGCAGAATCTAAAAATAAATGAGAGTTTCCCTGATGGCTCAGACCATAAAGAATCTGCCTGCAATGTGGGAGACTAGGTTTGATCCCTGGGTTGGGAAGATCCCCTAGAGGAGGGCATGGCAACCCACTCTAGTATTCTTGCCTGGAGAATCCCAATGGCCAGAGGAGCCTGGCAGGCTACAGTTCATGCGGTTGCAAAGAGTTGGACACAACAGAGTGACTAAGCACAGCACAAAAAGAAATGATACAAATGAACTTATTTATAAAACAGAAACAGACTCACAGACTTAGAGAACAAACTTATTGGTCACCACAGGGGGATGATGAAGGGAAGGGATAGTTAGGGAGTTTGAGATCGACATGTACATACTGCTGTGTTTAAAGTGGATAACCAACAACGACCTCCTATATGGCATAGGGAACTCTGTGCCATTTTATGTGGTAGCCTGGACAGAAGGGGAGTTTGGGGAGAATGGACACACATATGTGTATGGTTGAGTCCGTCTGCTGTCCACCTGAAACCATCACAACATTGTTCATCATATATCTCCCATATAAAACAAAAGTTTTATTTTTTAAAGAAAGCTATTTTTGAAATTTAGGATCTTTGATCTTAACCTTAAGAATATTTCCCTTAATAATAAGAAAATCAAAACAGGAGAAAAAAATTCAAGTCTGTACACTGACATTTTCAGTGGAAGTAGGATAAATCTCCAAACCTTCCCCACAGTATTTGCATACATGAGACAGAAGAAATAAATGATAAAAGACTGCACAAAGAGGAAGATGGCAGACCTAACTACGTTAAAGTTGGAGTGGAGGTGAAGGAATGGGTGAGCTAAAGGAAAACCCATCATAACCTTTGGAAAGCTTCAGGATCTGACATACTTGATATTGTGTGAGTGTGGGTACTGATGCAAACAAGGAGAGCTTGGTGGGAAGTTGATTATAGATGGGAGAAGTCTAGAAAATCAACCCTGAATATTTACTGCAAGGACTGATGCTGAAGCTCCAATACTTCGGCCACCTGATGAGAAGAGTCGACTTATTGTAAAAGACCCTGATGCTAGGAAAGATTGAAGGCAAAAGCAGAAGAGGGCAGCAGAGGATGAGATAGTTAGATATCATCACCAACTCACTGGACATGAGTTTAAGCAAACTCCGGGAGACAGTGAAAAACAGGGAAGCCTGGCATTTTGCAGTCCATGCGATCGCAGAGAGTCAGACGTGACTTAAGAACTGAACACTTGAAAAGTCTATATTTGACCCTGGGCTTCATATCTAATGTAGGTGTACAATGTGGAATGCATTTTTGTTTTTTTTGTATTAAGTTCATATCTGACTACCCTTTAGCCTAAGCAGATCCAGAAAAACAGCAGCCAGATTTATTACACCCAGGCAGGACACCTGACTACTCTACAGTAAATTCAATGTACACTGAGCTTCCAATCAATTTTTAGTACCTAATTTGTAAATATAAATGAGCTGCCAACATTTAAGGATGAATGATTTAGACAAAGCAAGCAAACAGAAAAAAGAAAATGGTGACAATGATGAAAGAAAAAAAATATGTATTAGTAATGACTTTAGAGCTATTGAAGTATTAAACAATACTTAAAAATCATTAACAGATAAAAGAGTTATTGGCATTTTAAATATAATAGCTATAAATATAGGAAAATAAGTGTAAGGAAAGTAAAGTCTTATCTCTCATGGAAAACAAACAAAAAAGATAAGATGATGTTCAACAGGAGAAAATAGATTAGAAAATTAGTAGAGAAATGGAAGCAATCCAAAATGTAACTATGAGAACTTCAACCAAAGAAAAGTAAAACTAAAGGAATGGGAACTTCTGAAAGTAATCACTAAAATAATCTCAGAAATATGTACATGGATTTTCAGAAAGACAAGGTCCAAAAAATGCTTGGCGCAGGGAATGAAAAAGAGTCTCTTACTAAAACATTTTTTTTAAACCATGAAATTGTGGAATATAGAAAGTCAGAGGAAGTTTCTAAATGGGGTTTAAGTCCCCACTCTAATACTATTCACTGCCTTGATTTTGTAAAATCTGGACTGCCTCAATTGCTGTTCCCCACCCTGCTCCGCTCCTGCAGATGAGGGTCCCTTGCCAAAAAACCCTCCTCATTATAAGAAATCAGAGTTCCTACCTCTCCCTAAGGTTCTGTTTCCTGTCAGCCCAGGCAATTATTTAAATAAGCCAATCACATCCTTCCACAGGAATGAAGAGCAGTCCAACCTCTTGGTACAAATAAGCCTGCCTCCCCGAGCCCCTGGTTGCTTACCCTAGTGCAACTCCCAGAAACAGCCTCCTCCCAGGGACAGTAAGCAATGAAACTAATAGAACTGTGTTAATCTCCTCTTCTCAGTGTGAGGGGTCATATATTCAAACATCCCTGTAGCCCTGGAGTGTGCCACCATCCCTCACTAAGGGGGGTTGATATGAGACAAACACCAAACTATTTCAGAAAAAGGTAGGTCCAATACAAAGGATGGTGAGTCAGAATGTGTGTGTGTGTGCACGTGTGAGCTCAATAGCTCAGTCATGTTCAGCTCTTTGCGACACCACGGCGCTTCTGTCCATGGAATTTTCCAGGCAGGTATACTGGAGTGGGTTGCCATTTCCTTCTCCAGGGGGTCTTTCTGACCCAGGGATGGAATCTGCATCTTCAGCTTTTCCTGTATTGGAAGGCGGGTTCTTTTCCACTGATTCTCGAATGTGGCAGAAGAAGGAAGAAGAATCTTGAAAAATATTTTCCAAATTCTGAGTAAAAATCTATTTACAACCTAAAATGCTTCATCCCTTCAGACTACCTAATACATAGCAGAAAAGAATAAGAGTATTTTTAGACTTTCAAAGTATAGAATATTTGACTAGGCTGTCTATTTTGCAGGAAGCTACCTAAGGATAATTTCTGTCAAAACAAAGAAATGAAAGAAGATAGAACTGTGACCAAGGAAATAGGAGATCTCATACAGCAGAGGGATGAAAAAAATTCCCAAGACTATGGCAGAAAAAGAAGTATCCATATGATAGTTGTATACTGGGTCTAGAGAACACAAAGACTCTGTTTTAGTAGGAGGTCAGATGTCTCAGCAAGTCAGGTGTTCAGAAAATAAAATATGTTTGAAAATAAGATAACAAATCATGATTATATGAAAAAATCATTGAGGCATTTTATAGAGTTTTTCTGGGGTGATATTCATAGGTTGAAAGTAAACCAAATCAAAAGAGGGACAATTTTTAACTCCAGTTTGAAAAGAAGAAAAAGCACAGAAGGGAAATGTAATCAGATAATTTTCTAGACTCAGCAGTGAACAATATTTACAAAGTTATGATGGAAAACCTAAATGTTTTTAAATAAAAATTGAGGCATAATTATATTGATAGGAAAATAGAGGGTAAAACTGAGTCAAAATGATAAAACCTTACAAAAGAAGCTGACAGTTAAGGTTTAAACTGATACAACAGTATATTAATATTCTTTTGACCTATGGAGATAATTACCAAATAAAATAGCTAAATATTAGATGTGTTTGCCCTTGAGGTGTAGGACAAGTCTTAAATTGTCAAGAAATAATTAAAAAAAAAATAGTCATTTCAGGGATAGGTGTTTTAACCATTTTTTTCTAATAACACATTTATTTCACATAAATACTAATTTTAAAAGCAATCTGGCTCATATTTCTGATTATTAAAAATGTGTTCCATAGTTATACATACTAACAAGTCACTTGAGGTTTTCTAATGTTTCTGTTGAAAATATAATAATTGCTTTTAGTATGACAATTTTTGCTATATTAACTCTAATTGTTTTCTTTTTTTTTTTTTTTTACTTCATGTTAGTATAGTTCATTCGCCTTCAGCTCACATGGTAAATTAATTGGAATCATCTCAAGAATCATTTTGATACTCTCATTAAGATTACCCTTTTGAGATCAAATTATTTTAAAAATAAAATGGTTTCTGAGTTCTCATTTATCTCCAGTTTAGGGCCACAGGGAATCTTATTCATCTAATGATGATTATCCTGAACTGCTAGGCCATGGGTGGTAAACGGTACCTAATCAATGTTTAGAATATTGTTATTTCTAAAGATTATAGCTATAACTTGAGATGTAAAAAATTAGTTGACGATTCATTAAAAAATCTATAGCAAAGTTAAAAATCTACTCTAATGAAAAGTCTTTTAAATGTTTGATAATTCACTGAGTCTAAGTGATATAGAAACATAATGAAAGATCATTATTAGAATTGAGTTTGTATTTCTACATTAAGAAACTAAATATTACCCAGATTGGACCCTGGGATTTAATTTACATTCAATCTAGTACACAAATCCTTTCACTTTTAGCTATTCAAAAATATTGCTTATATTAAATATGTTTTTACTTATTAAAAAAATCTTTACATTTGTGACAACACATATATTGCTGTTTGGTTCTAAAGTTATGGTCACATGAAGCTATACATAAGGTGCTTTTAGTATTGCACTTAACTCCAACATAAATCTGCAGTTTGGCACCATGCTTAAGGAATGAGGGGGTTTATGCATAGCAGCGCCCATGGAGATAAATGTTGAGGACAATATAAATCATGCAAACTTCAGAGAGCTGGGCCACCTTGAGAGTATAATAAAAAGAGGAAAAGGTGAGCAGTTCAATGTGTATAGCAAGGGGTATAAAATAGGAGTGGCACATTTGAGGCCACTCCAAGGTAAAAAACATTTCAAAAACATATCCCTGAACATCTCATTTTATGTACACATTTCTTCCTCTTTTAAAAATGCTTCTTTTAATTCAGGTAAATTCAAAACATTTTATAAATTAGAAAAACTAACAGTTTAATAGTGAACACTGAGATTTGAGCCAGCGAACAATTCTCATTGATTTTGAAATTAATATTTGCTACGATAAATGGATGGAGTTTCTTTTTAAGCCTGACAGAAGAGGCTATAGACAAAATTGTTAGAGACTGGAAGACCCTCCAATTAGACAATTAGATGAGCTAAGTGAATATCTTACTATGTAAGATATTTGTTTCAGGCTCATTTTACCCTTGAAAAAAGATGAACATCTAAAAAACAATTTGGAGCAGTATAGTAGCTGGCAGACTAAACAAACTTACAGAAATTTTTTTAAAAAATTCATATAGATGCATCAATAACCCATACAAATAAATGCATAAATATATTTATCTGATAGAAGTAAAATATGATTCTGGCTAAATATTAAAAGAAACATCACAATATCACATCAAGCATCAATAACACACATATACACAGCCAACAATTTTCAGTTAAAAAAAACAATAAAAGCAAACATTAATAAGTAAGAGAGAGCAAATAGTACATGCATTTTCTCACTATATCAAGTTATATCAAATTATTTCATGAGCCTTAGGACTAAATGAACTAATTTCAGTGGTTTCTATAAACTGTATGGTAATTCAAATAAGATATGCAGGCAGATAAACCTACTTTAATAAATGTCTAGGTATGTTCTTCTTAAAACCTACTCATAAATCACATAAATCCTCATTTCTCCTTGTGCAGTTTCATGTATACTTAAGGTTTACTCAATTCTGACAAGCGATAGTACAAAATAATTGGCACCCTGCTTTAACAGGTATAAATAATATGTACAGGGAAGAGAGGTAATGTAAAATTGACAGTTGAAACCTGAAGTTAACATAGAAATCACCATGAAATCTGGTAACTCTAAATCAAGGAAACTTACAGAGGTGATATCCCCTCTATGTTAGTACTTTATACCTCTGATTTGTGAACTAATTTAATAAGGGTATTTTTTCACATTCTTGTGTAAAAGCATGACAGTGTCCAAGTGTAATGAAAAGAAGAAGAAAGGATTCCTGATTAAGGAAAAACCAAACAAAACCTTTTTAAACACAGCATCCAGTGCTGTATTTAACCAGATAAAAGAAAGTGAAGAGAGGCTGCTATCTGAGTAACTTATTGGTCCATCCTACCATTGGAATGGATAGTAACACAGGTATCATTTAGGCTGTCTCAATTGGTCCTCTACTTCCCACCCCCCTGCCCCAGGGTATGTAGGGTGAAGCTTTAGAAAGTTAATTTTGACCTGCACATATTTATGCCTATGACTAACAGATGATTTATTCTTTCCTTGGAAAAAAAAGAAACTGAGCTCACTATTTCTAAATTTATAGAACTAACTCAGTTCTCTGCTAGTGCTCATGTCTATACTTGCCTTCACCAGTTTAGCTGCCTGAAGGGTTGAATAGAATATCTTGTTTGTCCTACTGCTGTATTAATCATTATATGGAGTTTATTCATAGTGTAAATTGACGTGGCCAGTAGTTTCTACAAAGTGAATACAAAGTGGAAGGGTAGTAAGCAACAGCATGTTACATTTCACAGAATTCCCTTGTTCATTTCAGAGTTTGTGGAGAAAGAGATGGCAGGACCCTGACAAAGAAATGTGTCCACAGACAGACAAGATTTTGAGCCCAATAACAACCTCATGTTGATGACATTAGCTTGTTTTACAATCTACTGCTACCAAACTAACTGTGACACTCTAGAGAACAACACTGGGGTGATGCTGAATAAAAAAGGAGGAGAGGAAAACTTGTATTATTAATGCAGGTGGGAGAGAAAAAACATCACATATTGTAAAGAAAATCTTGCCAGACTTGTGTCTTTAAAATGTGTAAAAATTATGATTTATTTTTCTAAGAGTATAGGACAGAATCCCATTGTGTAAATATTAAAAATTATAAGCTAAATTACTTTGTATTGTGTATTACTAATTTAACAAACACTTCAGAAGTAAAAATCTATCTTGGTAATGGATTGTACTGAATCAGTAGAACTAAAGATCTAATCTATCTTTTCCCTTAGTGATTCATTCTGTCATTTTGTGGGGGAACTAAAGCTGGAAGCATCCAATGAAATATTGATAAGATCTCTACTTTATTCCTCAAAAACATGTATTTGCTTATTGCTAAAAAACGTGTATGTGTTCATACCCCAAAGGAAACTTAACTATGTTTAACTGAAATTTCTAATTTCTCAAATGACATAATTGTAACCCATACAGATGATGCTCACACCCAATGGCATAGAACAATCCATTAATATGAACCCTCTTACTCTCACCAGTCATTCTGTTCTGATGTATCACGTGTTGTTCATGCTTGTGTGAAGCTGAAAAGAGTCTAATGTGCTTTGTGACCTGGTAATGTTGGATGTAAATATCTTTAAATATTGGAAGAAATCTCGAGTTTACTTTTATCTGAACATCTGATGCCAGAAACCTTTACTTTTTCCCAAAGCACACAGAAATCAGTTATTTAACAAATATGATATTCGTATTCTCATCCTAGTGATTTTGCTTACATGAAATGTTTGGGTGAAGAAGATAAAAAGGCCACCATTTCAAAACAGTACAGTAGGGAATTGTGGTGATAAATAGCTTTTCAAAGACATGATGACAGATGCCATTAAAAGCCACAAGCTGTTAAATCTACAGACTCATATGTGCTTTGTTCTTGATTTCTAAATTTATCCCAGGTTGTTTTCAGAACTTAAAACACAGTCATGGGAGGTTGGTGATTAGAGAAACTATTTGAAGTTTCACAATCAGAACAGCTGGTCTAGAGATGACAGAAGATGATGCTGAGTCTTATGAAGAAAATGCAAAGTAGTAATTGGGGAATGTTTTGGCAAGTAATAAGAGAAACCATCAGAGACTTATTGCAGATGTCAAATCACATTTAGGTTATATATGTTTCTAGACCCAATGTCTCAACTGGCTCTCTAATGTCTAAGTGAAAAAGCTGTATGATTATTTGAGAACTATAGAAGGGAACAGAGTTTTGATTTCAAAACAGACATAAAACTAACACATGGAAGGAGTACTGAGAGGAGAGGCTACAAGTTCTAAGGTTATACAAGATCATCATCATCACCTCTCATCTAAACTACAACAATCATGCCCTAACTGGTCTCCCTGAATCAATCTTCCTCCCTTTTCCTTTCAAAACAATACAGAGTGACTACTGCTTTTTTTTTTTTTTTTTTTTTTGATTCAAATCATCTCCTTGTTTTATACCAAATCACTCCACATTTAGAAAAAAAAATATTCAAACTCTTTCCCATTGCCTGAACAGTTCTATATGTTTTGGCTCCTGACTACTGTTCTATCAGTCCTGGTTTCTCTCCCATGCCTAAATACAGTGGACCCCTTGCTGTTTATCAAACATGCCAATTATCAATCCATTTCAAGATCTTTGCCCTTAATGTTTCCTTAATCTGGGGTGGTCTTCCCCCAGATATTTGCATAACTGGCTCTCAGACCTAATTCAAGTTCATGTTCAAATGTCAGCTTCTTAACACGTTATCTGAAACAGAATTTCCAGTGACTTTATATCCTTTAGTTCAGTTCAGTCGCTCAGTTGTGTCTGACTCTTTGCCACCCCATGGACTGCAGCACTCCAGGCTTCCCTGCCCATTGCCAACTCCCAGAGCTTATTCAAACTCATGTCCATTGAGTCAGTGATGCCATCCAACCATCTCATCCTCTGTCATCCCCTTCTCCTCCTGCCTTCTATCTTTCCCAGCATCAGGGTTTTTTCAAATGAGTCAGTTCTTCGCATCAGGTGGCCAAATCATTGGAGCTTCAGCATCAGTCCTTCCAGTGAATATTCAGGACTGATTTCCTTTAGGATGGACTGGTTGGATCTCCTTGCAGTCCGAAGGACTTTCAGGAGTCTTCTCGAATACCACAGTTCAAAAGCATCAATTTTTCAACACTCAGCTTTCTTTATAGTCCAATTCTCACATTCATACATGACTACTGGAAAAACCATAGCTTTGATATAAGGTTTATATCCTTATGCTACTTTATTTTTCTTCTTATTACATGTCATTATTTGTCTTCTATTATCCATCTGTTTTATTTACTCATTACCTGTTTTGGGTACTTGAGTGTAAACTCCACTGGGTCAGATTCTTGTCTATCTTGTTTATTTTGTATTCTCAGTGCCTAACACAGTGTCTAATACACAACAAATATTCTTTTAAGTAAAAAATTAATAAAAGCATCTTCTATGATATTATTATTAATGTCTTCTCTTGGATTATTACTTGACTGTCTTGGTACCATCCTTAATTATATTCATTTCCCAGTGTTTACTGTAGATGATGCAGAAAATAATGGATTTCCAGTTGAATCTCAAACATCATCTCATCCAACAAAATGTACACCACACTAGTTCACCTTATCCCCACAGCTCTCCCCTAAATTTTGTCCAAAATATACGAGTGCAGTCTTTCCTGGTTTGGATGAAACTGTCAACTCTGGTAGAGCAGGACAACTCTCAAATGGATCACATCTCTGATTAGATCAGAAATGAGTCTTCATTCTGGTCCCAGATACACTCCAACAAAGCAGGGAATTTTATTATTATTGTCATAAATATTTAGAATGACAACGTCTATTCATACTTACCAGTTAACATATTTCTTAATCCCTTAAATCAATTTATACAATGCAATCTGAAATTCATTGCATAATCTAAGCAATCTCATCCTGAATTCAAAACTGAAGTCTCTAAGGAACTTCTCCTTTAAAAAGGAAGTATGCTGCCACCATTCTGATAGATGCAGCAATTCCTATAACTGCAGGGGAGGAGGTTAGCCTGAGGCACATGAAATAGACAATTGCCTCCTCCGGTGGTGTGTGTTGTGAGATCTTGTTTGGATGTCACATTTTTGTTTCCACATTGTCCTTCTTTAAGGCTTTCTCTTGGGTAAGGTGAAAGGCATGCTTAAATTGCCTGACTCAGTTGTGAATCTAGTTTATTACAATGCTAACACTTGTCTCAGTATGGCTTACTGAGAAAACCAAATATACTGCAAAACCTTGAACTTTATCACTGGTTCAATATCATCAGTATCCTCACTACTTTATCTTCTTGCCAAGGAATTGGTATGCTCTTCCAAAGATGAAACATTATAGGTCTGTTGGTTCTGAAACTTTAGTGTTGATGCCAAATGCCCTTTGACATGTTCCCTCTCTTTCATGAGATCTGAGCCAGGTTAATTCTATTTGTCCCTCTAGATACATGTTCAGTCTTCCTGCTTCAACTTTATGCCCTGGGAGGCTGACCTCCACGTACTTCACCAAGGAGATCCTCTGTGCTTCAGTTAAGACTAGAGAATAAAGAGCACTGGTAGAAGCCCCAAAGAGGGAGGAGAATAAGGAAGACCCTGGGTCTCTTCTGTGGCATGTTACGTCGCATGCCAGGTCTCTGAGTGATTCTGTGGGATTCTCTGCTCAACACTTGAGCCTCAGTATGTTATTTGTCCACAGTTGCTAGCACTAGGACACACCACTACTACCTGTGTTTTCCTCATTTCTTTTCCTGCCCACATCTCTGTAAAACAGTCTCTGTATTAAATTTTCCTACAGTTACTCAATTTGAGGGTCATGTTGGAAATCTGACTGGTACAATATCAAACATTTGAGAAATCATGGACATAAGCAAAAGACAAGGTCTCTGCCTTTAAAGAACCACTTTAACAGATCACTTCCAATTATAGCTTTCTGCTAGGAGTACAGACGACTTCGAAGCAGAAATGTTTTCACACATGTATAACAAACAGAAACTAGGTTTAAGGAAGTACAATGAGGAACAAAGAGATGAGAATACTATTTGGTGAGATAAGTGCTTTGACAAATCTTAGCCAGTTTAACTTTTTTTTTTTTTTTCCAGTGGGTTTTGTTATACATTGACATGAATCAGCCATAGAGTTACACGTATTCCCCATCCCGATCCCCCCTCCCACCTCCCTCTCCACCCGATTCCTCTGGGTCCTCCCAGTGCACCAGGCCCGAGCACTTGTCTCATGCATCCCACCTGGGCTGGTGATCTGTTTCACCATAGATAATATACATGCTGTTCTTTCAAAACATCCCACCCTCACCTTCTCCCATAGAGTTCAAAAGTCTGTTCTGTACTTCTGCGTCTCTGTTTCTGTTTTGCATATAGGGTTATCGTTACCATCTTTCTAAATTCCATATATATGTGTTAGTATGCTGTAATGTTCTTTATCTTTCTGGCTTACTTCACTCTGTATAATGGGCTCCAGTTTCATCCATCTCATTAGAACTGATTCAAATGAATTCTTTTTAACGGTTGAGTAATATTCCATGGTGTATATGTACCACAGCTTCCTTATCCATTCATCTGCTGATGGGCATCTAGGTTGTTTCCATGTCCTGGCTATTATAAACAGTGCTGCAATGAACATTGGGGTGCACGTGTCTCTTTCAGATCTGGTTTCCTCAGTGTGTATGCCCAGAAGTGGTATTGCTGGGTCATATGGCAGTTCTATTTCCAGTTTTTTAAGAAATCTCCACACTGTTTTCCATAGTGGCTGTACTAGTTTGCATTCCCACCAACAGTGTAAGAGGGTTCCCTTTTCTCCACACCCTCTCCAGCATTTATTGCTTGTAGACTTTTGGATAGCAGCCATCCTGACTGGCGTGTAATGGAACCTCATTGTGGTTTTGATTTGCATTTCTCTGATAATGAGTGATGTTTATTCTTTTGATATTCTTTTCCCTTGTGAATTCCAAACAACTTTGGAAAAGAGACCGTAAAAAAGAAATAACTTTAAGATAAGGATTCCATCTTCTCTCTCTTCTTTTGGATACCGAGTTTATTGTTCTGTGATTTATCTGAAAAACATATTAATATCAATTCTGAATACTTAGAATGCATGAATTTTTCTGGAAATGATAAAGTTTGCTGTTTTAAGATTTTTTAATTCAGATTCAAAATTTTGTTTGGATATGACAAACATTAATTTTTCAAAAATATTTTCCTTATCTAGGAAAATTCTTTTATTTTCAATTTTTTTGGGCATGTTTTAATTTTAAATGCAATCTTAATTTCTAGAGTTATTTCATTTTAGTCAGAGAATGTGAATAACTGATATCTTATTTGGGGGAATTCTATGAGGCTATATTTGTTATTCAAAATATTATCAATTGTGATTTATTTTCCATGGAGACAAAACATGCATTCTTATACTTTATGAAATTTGAAATATTTGAAAGAGGATCACTAATCCACACCTCTCTTCCTCCCTGAGTTTTGAACTAATTGAGAACTAAGACAGACAACAGATGGAGAAAAAGTACTTACTTAATTAACAAGAGGCTGGATTGAAATATATAAATTACTATATATGTAATGATTTATTGATAGTTGCTAATTCTTTCTCTGCAGTATTAACTGTAGCTCAACACAAAGGAATGTGATTTGCAGAGCAGATAGACTCACCTATCTTCTATAGGCTTAAGGATCAAAGAAAGTGGCTAAATTGGAATTGGAAATAAAACCATAATACATTTTATTTAGCTTCTCAAAAAGTAAGAGTTCTTCCAAATTAAAATCTAGGTTAAAAATACCAGATAAAATCTTAAATTTAGTAGATCATACTTTTCTTTCTTGTAGTATAACTATCTCTAATATCATTAACTTATTCATCTATCCTTTTTATTCACTTTTTAAAATACCATCTAAAATCATAATAAAATCTTATTAAAACTCAAAAAACAGATAAATTAATATCTCTCCATGTCTAATACACAATCTCATTTTCCCAACTCAACAGGTAATCATGAGGAATTTAATGTCTAAACTTCTAGATCACTTTCTGTGTATTCTCTTGTTCATATTCACATGAATTCATACATATAATTATGTAGTTTTGCTTTGTATATGTTTCATATCTTTTTTGCACCCTGCTTCTTAAATGTAACATTTTGATTGAAAGGTTAATGGTCTACTGGACAGATAGGCAAAATGTCTTTTATGTTCCTCTTGCACAATATAGGGCCCTTAAGGCAGAGAAGGAATGACCTGAATAGGTCTAACAGTGACCTTTCCATTCTGTCTGAAGTAGAGTGGTTATGGAAGCAGAAATTACAGCTGTGAGTTGCATTTCTTCCTAGAAACATGAACTTTCTGATCAACCTGATGAGATCAGCTTTAACAGCCTTTGCCACTGGTATCTGCTTTCCCCAGGGCTGCTATTAAGGGCCATGATAGCCATTTTTATATAATTATTTTCTTTTTTAAAAGCTTATTCTTTTAAAAATCCCTTTCTCTCTAGTAGCCAATACAATTGTCCTCTTTTTTTCCAGTTACATTTCTATTATTTTCTTTTATAGATACACTTATCACTCTTTTCCCTGTGTAGTCCTTTGAAGTTTCAGCAAATAAACCTCAGGAAGTCAGAATTGGGAAGTTTTAAACTTCAATTGCTGGTTTTTCCATTGTGTACTGTTTTCCATTTCATTCTCACTAGTTTATTGAGCCTACTCTGAACAGAACTGAGGTTAATATCCAGTCCTTTTCTCTACCAGAAATGAGGATTCTACTATTATATGTGACAGAGAGGAATCATGTATATAAAGTTCTTGAAGTAAACAACAACCACAAAGTTTTAAAACCACCTTAAGATACAGTGGGAAAATATGTGCATGCATGGCAAAAATTTCAAAAGGTATTAAACTCAGGAATAATGAAATTTAAAATCTTCTGATTTTTCATTGTCACCTTTCAAGTCCCTATGTCATTTATTTTTACATTTTCTTGTATATTTCCAGGAATACTCTAAATGTAAACAAGTGCATGTTACCATATGTCTACATATACACACCTTTCATAGTTTAACATACATTCTTACACGCAAACCCATATAGTCAGTTCTAGACATGTGTGTGTGCTCACTCGGTTGTATCCTACTCTTTGCAACTCTATGGACGGTAGCCCGCCAGGCTCCTCTGTCCAGGGCAGTTTTCATACAAGAATACTGGAGTGGGTTGCCATTTCCCCCTCCAGGGGACCTTACTGACCCAGGGATCAAACCTGTGTCTTCTGCATCTCCTGCATTGTCAAGCGGCATTCCTTATCACTGAGTCAATGGGGAAGCCCCAGTTCCACACATAAATATACACAAACATATGTACATACACAAACCTGTAACTTATCTTTTCTACTTATTTTATATTAGACTGCTTTTTTCCATGCCTATATACCTAGATCTACCTTAATCTCTCCAATTAGTAACTGATATCTTTTCATCTTAATGCAACAAGTCTATTGATTTTACTTTGATTCCAGTTTTCCTATTAAAAACAGGGCAATAACAAGCATATATGTAAATCGTCTAATAAACTTTGGTCAATTTAAACTTTGACAGATTTTGTAGTAATTCACTTATAAATTTATTAAAAACTCTGCATATACAATGTTTCTAATCCTTAGCTTATTTTTATATGTCATATTTCTCATGTCTTTGCTTGATCGTTTTCAATTTATAAAAGAGAAGGCATTAAACTTTAATACTCACACTTACCCAGGTGTGGACACACTACTTTTTATTGCCAATGCAACAAGAGGAGATTTTAGATAATGATGCCAGTCTATATCATGGCTATTTTTATAGCCATGTTATAACAGAGTTCACCATAACTTGTTATGATGTTATGTTATAACATATTATAACAGTTATAACAGAGTTCACCATAAGGGTTGATAATGATCTCTTCCCAAATATAAATTTTCTGCCCTGAGAATTTCCAGATTATAATGTAAATATTCTTATATAAAAGAATTTTAAAATATTTTTAAGAATTTTTTTTATAGTTCTAGAGAATTGTCACTCAACTCTCATGCGTCTTTCCAAAAAAGGCTGAATTTAAAAATGAAAGTAGTTCTTCACAACTCAGTATCTGTGTTCAGATTCTAAATGGTATGTATAGGGTGAACTGGGTCCTTGGTTCCCCTTCCATTCCCTGGGCTCTTGTTCTTCAGCTTTACCTCCCTAGGGGTATGCTTTCTCAGAATCGCCTTTAGATTATGCTCCTGTTCTGCCCAAACCTATGCGGCTTGCACATTCATCATCCTTTCAAGAAAGATCACTTTACTGGTGATCAGTTCAGTTCAGTCCAGTCGCTCAGTCGTGTCCAACTCTTTGCAACCCCATGGACTGCAGCATGCCAGCCTTCCCTGTCCATCACACCAACTCAAACCCATGTCCATTGAGTCGGTGGTAATTATTAATTAGTGGTAATCTGTGTTTTCAGTGGGACTCACTATTCTACTATTTACCAGAAATGTGTTACAAACAGTAGACTGTTTAATCTCGATGCCTAATTTATACAGGGGAAATTTAAGCTTAGCAAAGTTGAAAAACTGTTGACTGCCCATACCGCCTTTCTTGTCACCACAAATCCCTACCCATGTATGACCAATGGCCATGAGTGATAAGACAGAAGTATGCTGTGTTCAGTACCACAGATTCTTAGAGGCAAAACTCTCACTTGACTCCCTAGAAGTGGGGTATAGGTGACTATGTTGTTTCATAAAAGATTCTCCATTTCTGTTTAGGGAAAAAGGGATCTCTGTTGGTTTTAGATCCTGGATGGCCATAGTTAAGTAGTGTCTGGTTCAACACAAAGGAACCAATCCTACATAGGTCTTGCATCGCAAACAAGATGAACTCCACGAATCAGTCTCCATTTGACTTAATGAGCTAGTTTTGGGGAAAATGTAAATTTTAAGGTACATACATATTTTCTCTGAAAACAATAATTTATGTGTTTGTGCATGCTATATAAATTAAGTGCATATATTCATATACATTCTATGTAAGTACAGACAGACTGATAGGTATATATAAACACAAATGTAGATCCTGTGAAAACAATGGTTCAGAGCCTGGCTTCTGAATTAAACTGCCTGGTTTCATATCTCAGCTCTGTGAACATTCTCTTCATTTATAAATTTGATACCTGAAGTACAGCCTAAAGGCAGACATAACACAATACAACAAATAAAAAGGAAGAAAGAAAACTTTGGAGGCTAATAACAGATTCAAATAAGAACACCAGTACTTACCAGAAATATGATCCTGGATGACTTATTCCACTTTTTTCTTCCTCACTTTCCTAATCTGTAAAGTGAAAATAAAATTCTGGTCACTTCATGCAGTTGTGAGGAATAAAGATGAATGTAACTTGGAGTCTTATCTGATCTATTATAAGAACTGTAAAAGTGTTAGCTATTATTGCCATTCAGTCTGTTCAGAAACCAGGGGACAGAAGGGGATGCAATTCATTGAGGGTTTCTTGAGTTTAGCATATGGTTTGCAAAAAAAAAAAAAAACATGGCCTGCAACATCCACTAGAAATACTTCCTTTCTACTTGAGCATGAAAGGGAAAGAAAGTGAAGTCACTCAGTCATGTCTGACTCTTTGTGATGCATGGACTACAGCCTGCCAGACTCCTCCATCCATGGCATTTTTCAGGCAAGAGTACTGGAGTGGGTTGCCATTTCCTTCTCCAGGGCATTTTTCCCCACCCAGATATCAAACTCAGGTCTCCCACATTGCAGGCAGACTCCTCACTGTCTGAGTCAAGTCAGTCAGTCAGACAGTTCAGTCGCTCAGTGATGTGCAACTCTCCGACGGCATGGACTGCAGCACGCCAGGCCTCCCTGTCCATCACCACCTCCCGGAGTTTACTCAAACTCATGTCCATTGAGTCGGTGATGCCACCCAACCATCTCATCCTCTGTCGTCCCCTTCTCCTCATGCCCCCAATCCCTCCCAGCATCAGGGTCTTTTCCAATGCGTCAACTCTTCGCATGAGGCGGCCAAAGTACTGGAGTTTCAGCTTCAGCATCAGTCCTTCTAATGAATATTCAGGACTGATCTCCTTTAGGATGGACTGGTTGGATCTCCTTGCAGTCCAAGGGACTCTCAAGAGTCTTCTCCAACACCACAGTTCAGAAGCATCAAGCATTAATCACTGAGCAAGGCTTTCTTCTCTCTCCTTGATATTTTTTGGAACTCTGCATTCAAATGAGTATATCTTTCCTTTTCTCCTTTGCCTTTTACTTCTCTTCTTTTCACAGCTATTTGTAAGCCCTCCTCAGACAACCATTTTGCCTTTTTGCATTTCTTTTTCTTGGGGATGGTCCCTGCCTCCTGTCAATGTCACGAACCTCCATCCATAGTTCTTCAGGCACTCTGTCTATTAGATCTAATTCCTTGAATCTATTTCTAACTTACCCTCTATAGTGGTAAGAAATTTGATTTAGGTTATATCTGAATGATCTAGTGTTTTTCTCTGAGCCAAAGCAAACCTTAAAGTTTTTTGACAATGATCATTTTTAAAAGTTTCAATAGTGAAGCATCAACTTATATACACTACCATATGTAAAACAACTGGTGAGAAGTTGCTATATAACACAGGGAATTCAGACAGGTTCTGTGTAATGATCTAGAAGGGTGGGATGGGGAAGGGGATGGAGGCTGAAGAAGGAGGGGATAGATGTATAACTTTGGCTGAGTTGCCTTGTTGTACGGCAGAAACCATCACAACACTATAAAGCAATCTCCTCCAATGAAAAAATAAATTTAAGAAAATTTAAAGTTCCAGGAGTTAATGATACAATTGCTCATAAAACAAATGACCTATGAGTTTTAGTTTTTTTACTGAATGATCATGGCATCCCATCGGGCCATAATCAACTACCATTGATAAGAAGTAATATGTAAACAGCTCATACAACTAAAAATCAAAAAACTAAACAACCTGATTTTCAAATGGACATTTTTCCAAAGAGGAAATGCAGATGACCAAGTGGCACATTAAAAGATGCTCAACATCCTTAATCAGGAAAATACAGGTCAAAACCACACAGAGGCATCAAGTCACACCTATTAGAATGGCTATCACCAAAGAGAACAAAGAATTGTTGGTGAGGATATAGAAACCAAAGGAATCTTTGGACACTGTTGGTGGGAAATTGATGCAGCCAATGTGAAAAACCGTATGGAGGTTTCTCAAAAAAACTAAAAATAGAACTATTATAACCCAGCAATGACACTCCCGGGTAAATACTTGGAAAAAACAAAAACACTAATTTGAAAAGACATATTCACCTCAGTGTTCACCGCAGCAGTGTTTACAATTGTGAAGATACAAAAGTAACCTGAGTTCATCAACAGGTGACAGGATAAAGAAGACATGGAATATATAGATAATGGAATACTACTCAGTCACACAAAAAAATTGAAGCTTTGCTATTTGCAGCAGATGGATGGACTTAGAGGGCATTATGCTAAGTAAAATAAGTCAGAGAAAGAGAAATACTGGATGATATCACTTATAAATGAAATCTAGAAAATACAACAAACTAGGGAATATAATAAAAAAGGAGACTTAGATATAGAGAACAATCTAGTGGTTACCAGTGAGGAAGGGGAAGGGGCAATATAGTTGTAAGGGATTAAGAGGTGTAAACTATTCCATCTTAAAAAAAAGGTACAGATATTTACTGTAAAACACAGGGAATATTGCCAATATTTTACAATAAATGCAAATAGAGTAGAAGCTTTACAAATCATTACTATACTGTACACCTATAATTTACATAATATTGTACATGAACTATACTTCAAAAAAAGAATTCATAGTAAACTCTCATATCTCTTTTGATCATTTCACCTACAGTGATGAATTCATGATAAATTTTAAGAAATTTACATATTCATGCTGCTACTGCTGCGAAGTCACTTCAGTCGTGTCTGACTCTGTGGGACCTCATAGATAGCAGCCCACTAGGCTCCTCTGTCCCTGGGATTCTCCAGGCAAGAACCCACTGGAGTGGGTTGCCATTTCATAGTTTGACAGTTATAAGGATGTAACATTATTTTTTTCCCCTCTGTACTATTTTTTAAAATTAATTTATTTATTTTAATTGGAGGCTAATTACTTGACAATATTGTAGTGGTTTTTGCCATACATTGACATGAATCAGCTATTATTTTATGAAGAAATGACATATCTAAATAATAATAATTCAATTATTTTATTTACCATCAATGAATTTTAAAAATACAGCTTTATGGAAATCTTCATCCCAGGTAATACTTTACTAAAATAAATTTTGGAAAAATTTTGATGTCAAACCATTTACATTTTATCTCTTTCAGAACTAAAACAATGCAAGAAAGCAGCATATCATGGAAAAATAACAAAAATCCAAGAACTAAAGCAGCATACATTATAAAAATTAAAATCTCATAAATTAACAACCCATAGGTAACAATCAGGAAAAACTTGATATGAATATGCAGAATATTTTTGTGAATTTATGTGTGCGTAGACACAACAATTGTTCTTAACATTCTTATACATAATTTTGCAACTATTTTGCCTTTTTTAAAATCTCTTTTCCTAGAACATTATTTTAGATTTCTTTACTCTTGGTAATTATATATAATGATTTCACATTTTTTATTTTTTATGAGTGAATCATAGTTTATCATTCCCTCAAAAGTGGTCATTTATATTAATAGTAATATGTGGTCATTATAACAATATTGCAGTAAACATTCATATATATGCAATAAACATTCATATATACACAAGATATTTGGACTATTTCTGTAGAGATCAACATTTTACATAAAATGATGTTACTAATATCAATAGTACTATATATTAACAATCCTTGTTGTTCAGTTGCTAAATTGTGTCTGACTCAATCTGGTAGATGGACAATTCATTCTGATTTTTATTAAAATCTGATGGCTTTGAAAATCTTCTGTTTTACTGACAATTTGTAGTTTATTTATTTTTTTTAAATTACTTCACTTTCCTTTGTCTACTAATTTTATATGCTTATAAATCTTTATATATTAATCTTTTGCCTTCTATATTGAGAATATTTTCCCTTGATGTTGCTTGTATACTGTGTATGTTTCAATACAAGTATGTATACTTGTATGTTTCAATATAGAAAATCTTCATTTTATGCTGGCAAACCTGCTGGGCTTTTTCCTATCATCTGATTTTATCTTACCATTTTTCCTAACCAAAATCAAGTTAAGTGGCAGGAGCTCTGAATTAAATAGTTCCACTTAGAATATTTTTTACAAAGCAACTGTAAATGAGTGAATGTGATTATAATTATTGTAACATTAGTATTATGTCAAAGGCGTCTCAGACAATTTGGAAGGATATGTAGACTAAAGGTGTGTTGTCACTGCTGATCATACACTGCCATTTGATGATATGTCTATGAAGTCTCGTAACAGCTCTACTTTACCATTTAGAATGATGATCAGCATATGCTTTTTACATAAATCAATTTATTTAAATTGATTCATCTTTAGATGTGCTAAGGTTTGCTAGAACTACAATCAAACTACATTAAGAAAATTATACTATTCTCAGAGACACTGATTTAAAGAAACATTTAAAAGCAATGTTCAAGCCAAACTAAATCATATTTCTGGTTAATCATACATACACTGTCCCATCACTAAGTCTATTCACTAGAAGAAAAGCAAAAATGAATCTGGTAAAGGTAAGTAAATATAAGGTGTTTAGTCCATTCGGGCTGCTAAATAAAAATAGCAAAAACTGGGTGGGTGGCTTACAAACAATGAAAATTAATTTCTCACAGTTCTGGTAGAGGGGAAGTCCAAGATTAAGGCACCAGCAGTTTCAGCATCCAGTGAGAGCCCAATTCCTGGTTCATAAACACTCTCTTATTGATGTGCTACTAGTGATGGGGTCTCTTTCACAAGGCACTGATCCCCGTCACAAAGACTCTACCCTCATGACCCAATCACTCACCAAAGGTCCCACCTCCAAATAGCAGCACTTCGAAGATTAGGTTTCAATCTATGATATTGTGGGAGATATAAACATCCAGTACATAGCGATGCTAGTAAAACAATACGTATCCCATCTTTACTTTAGTGTGTCCCTAATGCTTTTGGTGATTACAGGAAAAAATGAACTGCATCCTTTAATAATTTACAAAGGGAGGAAACAGACTCAAATCCAGATGATATTACTCAAGGTCAGATATTTTATTTTGCTCTGTTTCCCACTGTGCAACTAAATAAGCCAAGTTAAAGGTCCCTTCAAAAGTTACTTAAATAATTTGAACCTTGATTCTACACTGAACTGGACAAAATCAATCACACAGTGAAGACATTCTAGACTACTGCAGTAAAGGACAGAGGCTGAAACTGAGTTTAAACTCAGCTCCAGTGAAATACAGAATGGCAGGTTTTCTCTGGACTGAAATAAGCTAGTGGAAATTTACTGGATGATGCTCTAGGTCATGACTTGAAAGCTGAAATGACTCCTTGGTTCATGCAGAATAGATCTGTTAGCAGGGATGAAACCAACATTAATCTCATTGTACCTCTCCATCAGAGCTCTTAAGTGATAAGATGCATTGCCAATGAACAGAAAAGTAGGTCTGAACAGGGGCTTCTATTTCAGTAAACCGTGTTATTAACAGATGTGATGTCATCAAGGCTTTGTTGTTCCATTTACAGAGAACAGAGTAGATTTAGCATAATTTATAGAGGCTCAAGGATTTTCAGAATGGTAAATGAGCTCTGGCTTTGACTTAAAGTCACCAGCGGTGTTAGCCCCTAGTTAAGAGTCACTTGTTCTTTGAAGCCAGGCATTGACTTCGCTTCTCTAGCTATGAAAGTCCTAGATGACATCTTCTTCCAATAGAAGGCTGTTTAGTCTATACTGAAAAACTCTTTGTTTAGTGTAGCCACCTTCGTTATCTTAACTAGATTTTTGAGATAAGTTTAAGCTTCTACATTAGCACTTGCTGATTCACTTTGCACCATTATATTATGGGAATGGCTTCTTTCCTTCAATCTCATTACCCAACCTCTGCTAGCTCCAAACTTTTCCTCGGCCACTTCCTCACACCTTTTTCAGCCTTCACTGAATTGAAGAGAGTTAGGTTTTTGCTCTGGATTGCGCTTTGGCTTAACGGAATGTTGTGACTGGTGTGAACTTCTATCCAGACTACTAAAACTTTCTAAATATCACAGCAATAAGGCCCTTTCACCATAATTGTGTTCACTGGAGTGGTAAGTTTAATTTCCTTCAAGAACATTTCCTTTACAACTTGGCCAAGTGGCATGAGAGGCCTACTTTTCAGCCTATGCTTTTGATATGCCTTCCTTACTGAGCTTAATCATTTCTAGCTTTTGATGTAGAGACTTGGGACTCTTTCATCTGAACGCTTAAAAGGCCGTTGTAGGGTTACTAACTGGCCTAATTTCAATACTGCTGGGCCTCAGGGAATAGGGAGGCCCAATGAGAGGAACAGAGGAGGGGAACTGCTGGTTGGTGGAGTGGTCAGAAGACACACAATTTTTTTTCTGAGGATTGCCAACTTATACAGGCATGGTTCATGATACCCCAAAATAATTACAATAGTAACAAAGATCACTGATCATCATAACAGATATAATAGCAATGAAAAAAAATTTGAAATACTGCAGGAATTACCAAAATGTGACACAGAAGTAAAATGAACAAATAGTGGTGGGAAAATGGTGTTGATAAGCTTTCTGGATGTAGGGTTGCTCAAATTGGCAATGTGTTAAAACAACAACAACAACAACAACAACACAGTATCTGCAAATCACAATAAAGCGAAGCACACTAAAACTAGTGAGGCATGCCTGTACTATCACCTTTGATGATTATATTTCAAATAAATGGCTCTCAATTCCTTGAGAAAAACATTCCTAGGTTGTAAAACTTGCAAGAGGCTTTTAAGAAGTTTTACATCTCGAAAGGGCAGAGGAAGAATTTACAGTTACAAGTCTTCTAAAGTAAGTGCTATAAGTAAAGGGAGGTCAGAGACCTATTGCTAGTATGAAGCTTGTCTAAAGTTTAGTGAAGCTGGAGGTTGTGGGGTGGGCATTAAGGCCATTGTGATCAATACAAACTGAAAATTTCAAACTAAAAACAGATCTTCCAAATAATGCTACATGTAACCTCAGCATGAGACTCAAATCCCTACGAGTGATGTTTAAGATTTAGCTATATTCAGAGATACACATATTGAATCTTAGTAATTGGAAGAGTATAGATGTTGTGGACTGAGTGAATTTATTTTGCTAAATTCATCTTACACAGAGTGTGATACTAAACAGTAAAAACATAATATATCCTTCTTAACTAAACAATTTACCCTTCTAAAGATAAATAATTTATCCTCAATTAATGTTTATCCTAAATGATGTTTATCTTTTACTAAACTGTAAAAAATACTTATCCTTCATTAACGTATGAAACAGACTATGTTCTACCATATTAATAAACAAGGATGTCACAACTATCCATGGCTGCAGCCCTCCAAAAAGTGAATTAAAGTCCAGGAGGAACAATGCCTGCACACAGAAGCCATCTGCTATTCCCTAAAGTGAACCAGCAACTTAAGGATTACAGCCCTCCAGCGTGAGCCTGTGAGCTCTAGGGAATTTCAAGAAGAATACTTGCTGTCAGGCTACAGACACTCCCTAAGCAAGGGGGGTGTTAAAAAAAAAAAAAAGAAAAAAGAAAGAAAGAAATGATTTCAGTAAGCCCAGACACTTGTAGCAAGGTAATGCTCAAAATCTTCCAAGGTAGGCTTCAACAGTATGTGAACTGAGAATTTCCAGACGTACAAGGTGAATTTAGAAAAGGCAGAGGAGCCAGAGATCAGATTGTCAACATCCATTGAATCATAGAAAAAGAGAATTCCAGAAAAACATCTACTTCTGTAGCCTTTGACTGTGTGGATTACAACAAACTGTGGAAAATTCTTAAAGAGATGGGAGTACCAGACTACCTTTCCTGCCTTCTGAGAAACCTGTATGCAGGTCAAGAAGCAACAGTTAGAACAGGATATGGAACAACAAACTGGTTCCAAATTGGGAAAGGAGTATGTCAAGGCTTTATATTGTCACCCTGCTTATTAAACTTCTATGCAGAGTACATCATGTGAAGTGCCGGGCTGTATAACTCACAAGCTGGAATCAAGATTGCTAGGAGAAATATCAGTAACCTCAGATATGCAGATGACACCACCTTAATGATAGAAAGCAAAGAGAAACTAAAGCGTGTCTTGAGGAAGGTGAAAGAGGAGAATGAAAATGTTGGCTTAAAACTCAACATTAAAAAAATTAAGATCATGGCATCTGGCCCCATCACTTCATGGCAAATAGATGGGGAAAAAAATGGAAACAGTGACAGATTTTATTTTCTTGGACTCCAAAATCACTGCAGATGGTGACTGCAGCCATGAAATTAAAAGATGCTTGCTCTTTGGGGAAAAAGCTATGACAAACCTAGACAGCATATTAAAAAGCAGTGACATCACTTTGCTGACAAAGGTCAATGTAATCAAATCTGTGGTTTTTCCAGGAGTCATGCATGGACATGAGAGTTGGACCATAAAGAAGGCGAGTGCTGAAGAACTGATGCTTTCAAACTGTAGTGCTAGAGAAGACTCTTCAGAGTCACTTTGACAGCAAGGATATCAAACCAGTTAATCCTAAAGGAAATCAACCTTGAATATTCATTAGAACTGATGCTAAAGTTGAAGCTCCAATACTTTGGCTACCTGATGCGAAGAACCAACTCATTGGAAAAGATCCTGATGCTGAGAGCAGAAGGGGCAGCAGAAGATGAGATGGTTAGATAGCATCACTGACTCAATGGACATGAGTTTGAGCAAACTCTGGGAGAGAGTGAAGGACAGATAATCCTGGTGTGCTGCAGTCCATGGGGTTACAAACAATCAGATGTGACTTAGCAACTAAACAATAATAACAAAATTCCTCAGTTTGAGATACCTGGTTTTCCTTAATTAACAAATATGTTTGATGTTCAGGCCATCTGCCCCCTTTGTTGCAAACTTCTATATAACCCTCCCTTCTCCTGCCTTCTTAAGAGCAGTTTCTCAGAGCTGCTTGAGATGCTGACCCCTTGGCTTGAAGTCCTAAGAATTTCCCACCAAATAAAACAACTCTCAACTTTCAGATTGTGACTAATTTTTAGTTGACAAAGGCATTGCATTTGGTTTTTAAAAGTATGCAATCTCTGTCATTTGTATTTACTTTAAAAAATCAGATGGCTTTTAATAATCTTACCCTATTTTTCTCTTTAAATTATTTTCCAACCAAGTAAAATTCTTTGATTTTATGTTATGCTATTTTATAGCTCTAGATATTAAAACCTAATTCTCTACCCTTTTAAGTAGATTGTAGATGAGATCTACGTTTTGGAATAATAATGTTTTCATTGATTGTGAATGATTTAATACATCATTATAGAAATATATACTCAATAAATTTGGCATTCACTGGCAGATGTTTAAGAGATGCCATGTTCAAAACAATGTGTTAGAAATGGCACCTCTCTAGGGCATTGCTTAATAATATAGTGAAAGTTCACAGCATGCAACGCAGCAATTACTGTAATGATTGTGCCTTTAAATGTGTCTTCCCTTGTAAATCTTTGGTCAATTAGCTTTAACAATGCTGACATACTTTTACCTACCAAACACCTCCACATTTTCATAAATTATAAAATTCAAGTTACCTTATGGTGAAGAAATAAATATTAAATTGGAAAGAAAGAACAATAACTGGATGTATTCATATCCTGTAATGTATTCATAAAAGAGATAGAGGTAAAAATAGTCAAGGTGGCAAAATTCAGTAATATTTGACAAAGCAGCCAAGAATAATCAATGGAGAAAAGGTGATCTCGTTACTGTAAAAAATGGAATATTCACATGCAAAAGAATGAAAATAGAATAAGAGTAAAAACAAAAAAAGATAAAAGAATAAAAAGGTTGTATACCACTTACAAAAATGAACTCAAAATGAATTAAAGACAAATACATAAGACCTGAAACTTACAAAGGTCCTAAAAGAAAATGAAGAAAAATTGCTTGACATGAATCTTGGCAGTCTATTTTTTGATATGACATCTAAGAAAGACATGAAAAAACAAACAAGGGCCACAAGCAAAGCTAAAAGCTTCTGCATAGCAGTATCAGCATTCATAAAATGAAAAGGCGATCAGTGGAATGAAAGGAAATATTTGCAAACCACATATCTGATAAGGGGTTAACAACCAAAATACATAAGGAGTTCATACAACTCAATAGCAAAAAAAAAAAAAAAAAAAAAAAAACCAAACAATCTAATTAAATGCTGGGCAAATGAATTGAATAGGCAATCTTTCAAAGAGGCTATTCAAATGGCCATAAAGTACATAGGAGGTGCTCAACATCTTTAACTTCTGGGCAAATGCAAATCAAAAGCACAATGAGATACAACCTCACCTCTCCTGTTAGAAAGACTACTATCAAAAAGACAAATGACAAAAATTGGTGGTGAAAGTGCAAACTCTGGTTATGTACAAGTCCTGAGATTGCTCTCTGATGCATAAATATAACTCACCTCCTAGAAGTTTTCTTACAGATCCTAATAGAACATGGCAAACATGTGAAGAATACCATATTGCTAAATATGTTTAAGTTAAAGGGTACATTTTTAAAAAAAGATTTAATGGTTTTCAAAAAATAGAAAGTGAAGAAATTAATATAAAATTTAAAATATTGGAAAATTTTAGGAAGTGTCTTTGTTTCTCAATATTAAAAAGAACAGTATAAATCAAATTCTTAAAATTCCTTATCTTCAATATGAATAATATTGATAGGTAATAAAGAAAATATTAACAGAGCCATAACACTAGACTAACTATCTATAATGTATCATATATTAAGTATCTCAAACTATGCATGGATAAAGCTATCTTACACTTAAGGTCATAATTTTGAGAGATGATAGTATGAAAGAATATCAGACTACATATTATTGCTTTAGAGACCCTAGCCAAAAGTTAAGTTTGAACAGGTGATGTAAAAAAGGCAGAACTGAACTATAACACATTATCATTCTAATTATTAAAATAATTAAACATTATAAAGAAAACCCTTAAAAAATGTCTGCTAAGCAAATTAACATATGGTTTTAGAAACTGGAAAAGGTGCCAAGAGTATTGGCAGTCAAGATTACTGAGGTCTAAAAAACCTAGAGGGACAATAGGACAGGCAAACAGAGGACAGATAATTCTTAATACTAGCTTCAAATAAGAAGAATAAAAATCTGAGACTGTGTCCTTACATTTATTAAGACTGGTGAGCTCTAGAAAGGGCTGCCTACATGAAAGGAGTGGAACAATTGAAGACCCATTGTATTTTTGTTCCTGAATATTTACTGGCTTCTTTGAAGTATCCACCCTCTTCCATCTGGTATTTAATACCTCCCTAAGGATAGTCACCCTGCTTATTTAACTTATATGCAGAGTACATCATAAGAAATGCTGGGCTGGAGGAAGCACAAGCTGGAATCAAGATTGCTGGGAGAAATATCAATAACCTCATATATGCAGATGACACCACCCTTATGGCAGAAAGTGAAGAGGAACTAAAAAGCCTCTTGATGAAAGTGAAAGAGGAGAGTGAAAAAGTTGGCTTAAAGCTTAACATTCAGAAAACTAAGATCATGGCATCTGGTCCCATCACCTCATGGGAAATAGATGGGGAGACAGTGGAAACAGTGTCAGACTTTATTTTTGGGGGTTCCAAAATCTGCAGATGGTGATTGCAGCCATGAAATTAAAAGACGCTTACTCCTTGGAAGGAAAGTTATGACCAACCTAGATAGTATATTAAAAAGCAGAGACATTACTTTGTCAACAAAGGTCTATCTGGTCAAGGCTATGGTTTTTCCAGTGGTCATGTATGGATGTGAGAGTTGGACTGTGAAGAAAGCTGAGCGCCGAAGAATTGATGCTTTTGAACTGTGGTGTTGGAGAAGACTCTGAGAGTCCCTTGGGCTGCAAGGAGATCCAACCAGTTCATCCTAAAGATCAGTCCTGGGTGTTCATTGGAAGGACTGATGCTGAAGCTGAAACTCCAGGCCTTTGGCCACCTCATGCGAAGAGTTGACGCATTGGAAAAGACCCTGATTCTGGGAGGGATTGGGGGCCGGAGGAGAAGGGGACGACAGAGGATGAGATGGCTGGATGGCATCACCGACTCAATGGGCATGAGTTTGAGTACACTCCGAGAGTTGGTGATGGACAGGGAGGCCTGGCATGCTGCGATTCATGGGGTCTCAAAGTGTCGGACACGACTGAGCGACTGAACTGAACTGAACTGAAGGATGGCAAATATATTTCTTCACCAGTATCAAGCTCAGCCATGTGTTTTGCTTGGGCTAATAAATTATGAGTGAATGTGACAGTGTGTCAATTCCAGTTTTGCATAGCGTTGCATGAGCCTCCTAATTTAATTGAAGTGTGAATTTCAAATATAATGAATAGGGGCAATAATCTGTAGCAGAATGGTAATAACCATCTAGTTACATGACAGGTGTTTTGATTTAAGATATTCATTCCTTCTTTCAGTCAACAATCATTTATTGAGCACCTACAATGTGCCAGATTCCATGTCAGGCATTGAGGATACATCACATGAGCATTCAACATCATTGCAGATTCCAAAACAGAGTCTGAGTTTTCTAACAAGGAGGGCACATGCTTCACTTGAGCTTTCTCCTTTACCTGCCATGTTCTCAGGGTACAGATATGTGGTTAAAACAGGAAATGACAGGTTTAAACGGTAAGAAAGCAGAAAAACAAACAATATAGATATGATGAGATTACAGTGAGGATATGTCAAAGAGAAAAAAAAAAGATGTGGACAATGTTGCCCAAGCAGGAAAAAACTAAGAAGAAACAGACTGGTAGCAATGCAAACAAATTAATGTAAATATAGATAAGGATCATATTATGCATAATACAGGCTACTCTGTATGATGCTGAAATAGAAGAAAATTTCTGATAGTTTAAACACTTAAATAGTGTAATAATGTTTTAATTAAAAACAGTATCTCTAAGAAAATGTAAAGGGGAAAAATGTATGTAGCTTTGCAGACTTAAGTCAGATCAAGGACAAAAATAGCTTTTGGGAAAATAAACTTCAAAACAGCAAGAAACAGAAGGTTTTTGTACAAGGCAAAAATGACATAATCACATACAATCTTTATGATCCTTTATAATACAGAAAAACATTATAGAACTTCAAGTTTGAGGAAAGCCACCAAAAGGGAAAAAATCTTGGATAAAGGAGAACCAGTCGGCAAAGAATTAAAAATTTCTCATACCATAAAATACTTAAAAACAGAGCTGAAAAGCTGGAAAAATGGAAAGTGCACCCTAAGAATACTGCAATTTAGATGTTTTCAAGTTTAGGACTGGAGAAGGAAATGGCGACCCACTCCAGTATTCTTGCCTGGAGAATCCCATGGACAGGGGAGCCTGGTGGGGAGCCTGGTGGGCTACAGTCCATGGGCTTGCCAGAGTTGAACACAGTTTAGCAACTAAACCACCAAGTTTAGGATATAAGCTAATAGGCAGTGTCAACTATCGAAGAACTCGGGAAGAACACACATGAGCCTTCCTTGATATATCGAAGATAAAATTCTAACCAATTAAGAAATAGTCTAATTAAAGAAATCAAGAAGAAAAAAAAATTTCAAATATGAGTCCATTTAACATAAACAAATATAAATGGTTACCTAACAGACTACAGATGTTATAAGATGTTACACTGTGATAATAATATTACTATCAAGAATTTGAAGATGAAAAAGAAAAAAATTTAAAAGCTGTGTAAGACTCCTAAGGACTTAGTAGTCTTGATTTTAAAATATAAACAGCTAAACATTACCTAAGGATTCCAGTCTTAATGTGTTCCATAATTACTTTTCTTATCCATAGAATAACCTTTTTTTCACCACAAAACGTGTTTTAAATTAGAACATCATTTAGAACATCCACAATGTCTTTATTTTTACTTTATTTTCTGATGTTACATTAAAGATACATGATTTTAAGTATAGCATAGGATTCTTGAGCTATTTTAATATCAATTTATATAAATCAATCTTTTGTTCAATATATAGCATAAAGTATACCAGGCCTGATGTTTTTAAAAATAATGGAACACTGTGGAAAATTCTTAAACAGATGGGAATAGCAGACCACTTTACCCGTCTCCTGAGAAACATGTGAGTCAAGAAGCAACAGTAAGAACAGGACATGGAACAACAGACTGGTTTATAATTAGGAAAGTAGTACAACAAGGCTGTATATTGTCCCTCTGTTTACTTAACTTCCATGCAGAATTCATTGTGTGAAATGCTCGACTGGATGAATCACAAGCTGGAGTCAAGATTGCCAGGAGAAATATCAACAAGTTCAGATATACAGATGATACCACTCTCATGGCCGAAAATGAAGAGGAACTAAACAGCCTCTACAGGAAGGTGAAAGAGCCACGTGAAAAAGCTGGCTTAAAGCTCAACATTCAAAAAATGAAGATCATGGCATCCTGCCCCATCACTTCATGGCAAACAGAAGGGGAAAAAGTGGAAGCAGTGACAGATTTTATATTCTTGGTCTCCAAAATCACTGCGGATGATGACTGCCATCATGAAACCAAAAGATGCTTGCTTGCTCCTTGGAAGGAACACTCTGAGAAACCTAGATTGCATATTAAAAAGCAGAGACACCACTTTGCCAGCAAAGGTCCATGTAGTCAGAGTTATTGTTTTTCCAGTAGTCATTAACAGATGTGAGAGCTGGGACCCTAAAGAAGGCTAGGTGCTGAAGAATTGATGCTTTCGAATTATGGTTCTGGAGAAGACTTTTGAGAGTCCCTTGGACAGCAAGAAGGTCAAACCAGTCGATCTTAAAGGAAATCAACCATGAACATCCATTGGAAAGATTGATGCTGAAGCTCCAATACTTTGGCCACCTGATATGAAGAGCTGACTCATTGGAAAAGACCCTGATGCTGGGAAAGATTGAAGGCAAAAGGAGAAGAGGGTGGCAGAGCATGAAATGGTTAGAGAGCTCACCAACTCAATGGATATGAATTTAAGCAAACTCAGGGGGAGGATGGAGAACAGGGGAGTTGGGCATGACTTAGCAACTGAACAACAAATGGAACATTAGCAAGCTGAATCTATCAATACACAAAAATGTATATATTACAAGCAAGTCAGATTTATTGAAGGTTCTCAACACTGGTTCAACATTTGAAAATGAAATAATGTAATCTATCCACCTTTTTTTTTAACAGGATAAAGAATAATAACCATATGGTCATATCAATTAAAGCAGGAAATGTGTTTGCCAAAATAAATATCCATGAGTACATACTGATGTACATAAATGACTTAATGTAAAAAATGGTGAAGAGAAAAATTTCCTCTGCAGAATTCTAAGTAATTTATGTCCACTCTACATCTTCAAAGAGTTATAATTGTCTACATCTTAAGTGTGGGCATCCTAGAGTTTCATTTTCAAGAAGGTAGCATGTAACGGGGAGCAAGGGTAACTTACTTGTGTGCTGAGTCACTTTGGTTGTGGCCGACTCTGTGACCCTGCGGACCGTAGCCCGCCAGGCTCCTCTGTCCGTGGGGATTCTCCTGGCAGGAATACTGGAGTGGGTTGTTCTGTCCTTCTCCAGGGGATCTTCCTTCACCCAGGCATTGAACCTGCATCTCTTATATCTTCAGCATTAGCAGGTGGGTTCTTTACCACTAGCACCACCTGGGAAGCCCTCAAGAGTAATTTAACAGTAGAGAAAACTAACATATACCATCTCAGCAAGGTGACTGAGGTCAACGTTAACAGTTACAATTAATATCAATTGTATGTACCCTTAAGGAGATATAATAAAAATGGCATTTTACCTCTGTGATCTTCCTCCCCCAAATCATACTCATAGTGTAAAATGAGACAGATCTCAATAGATGGATATTATATGAAATATATGATCAGTAATCATTAAATCTGGCAAGATCATCAAAAGCAAAGAAAATCTCAGAAGTTGTCAGAGTCAGAAGTCTAAGGAGACATAGCAACTAATTATAATATGTTATCCTAGATGGGATCCTGGAGTAGGAAGGGGACATTAGGTGACAATTAAGGACAGCTGAGTAAGACAGACTAGTTACTAATAATTTATTAAATTTAATAAATGTATCATACCAATAATGTGGGAAACTAAGAATAGGGCATATGAGAAACCTCTTTATATTATCTCATTTCTTTCTGTAAATCTAAAATTCTTCTAAGTAGTTAAGTCTATTTAAAAGAATATTAATGATGGGTATAGCTAGCTGGTAGATTTGGAGAAATGTTTCTCCATGAATGCTTTACAAAGAGAATTTAACTGACATAAAAATGTATTTTTTAAAAAAGACCAACTTTAGAAATAGTAATTCCATGATATTGTAGACAGCTGTTCTCCTGAGTATATGTTGCTAATTTTATTTTATAAAACATTTAATTGTATCTTAGAGTACTGTGGGCTTCCCAGGTGGTGCTACTGGTAAAGAACCTGGCTGCCAATGCAGGAGACAGAAGAAATGTGGGTTTGATCCCCGGGTTGGGAAGATTCCCCTGGAGAAGGGCATGGCAACCCACTCCAGTGTTCTTGCCTGGAGAATCCCATGGACAGAGGAGCCTGGCAAGCTACAGTCCACTGGGTGTCAAAGAGTCAGACACTTCTGAAGTGACTTAGCTTGCATACACAACACACAAACACATATGCAGGTTTCTGACAATTCAGAAAACCTAGGGTTGCATGTAGCTACTTTAACACTTTCTCTTCGAATATCTTTAAGATAATCCAGCTGTTTAACCTATAAATCCACTTAATGATTATTGGCAACTGCTTTAAGTCTACATGTTATCAGATGCCTTTTAAGATATGTTGGCATTACTTTTGTCCAAACATGTTTATGGTATGAACAGGACCAGGCCCTTTCCACTTTGGGATATTTCTAACACTACACAATGGATACTTTGCCAACATTGCCTTTTTAACATTTTAATGAAAGCAGGACTGTGTAGTATCAATTGAGTAACAAGATTATGTTTCTGCTAAAAGCTGTCCTGCCTTAGGTATTTTTTAATCCATAGAAATCACACATTCTGCTTGGAATAAGTCACAGTTGCTTTCATTTACAGCTATATATATTCAAGCTATATATATCTTAAACTGAGGTACAGTATATAAAAATAATAGAGAAAATTAATATATACATCATCAGGGAAAGGCCTGCTGACAGATATCCAGTCAATAAACCAAAAATTGTTAAAATTTTTCATTCTTTATTTCCTATTCTTCTCTTAAATGTGAATAAGCAGAACTTAAAACTTAGAGTCTCTCTCTCTCTCTCACACACACCCCTGAATACATTCTTCAAGCTTAGACATTTTCTAAGACTCAAAAGTTCAGAATTAGAATTATTATTACACAGAATTACTAAGTCTTGAGGATTAAACAGTATTTGAGAACAAGCAACCTCCAATATTTTATCTTCTACCACGCCACTAAAGTAAGTACATACAAAATGATAAAAACCAAATTTTAAATAATCAGAATAAAGAGAACTATATAATGTCAGAATCATGTTGTAGGCTTCCCTATCTAACACCAAGGAATTTTATCATGAAGAATTTACTGAGCTTCCCTTTATTAACCAGCATGTTTTTTGTTTGTTTCTTTTCATTTCTCTCTCCCTCTTTTTCATTATAAAAAGACTCCTTGGGAAATGGTAGAAGGTGCTTTAAATTTTTCTTATAGTCAATCCAATGAGTGAAAAATCAGTCTTTATGACACTAAAACTGAGCAAACCAAACCTGCTTTGGCTGTTTGCTGATGCTTTTTCTTTTAGACAAAGTACTGACCTTTCAGTTACCTACCATTTTTCACATGCATTCAAAGGTAGTGATTCTCAGAAGAGAGAAAAAAATCGTGGAACATAAACGAAGTGTGTGTGTGTGTGTGTGTGTGTGTTGGGGAGGAGTTAACAATGAGTTTTAAATTCTCAGTTGTACAGTCTCCACAAATAAAGCACTAGAAAAAAGTAGTAGAGAGGAAAAATTGTTTGACAGAGGTGCAGATAATCAAATAGTTAAAAGAGGATGCAGCCTCATTAGAGGAGAGATATACATGGGAAGAATCTGAGGGAGATTGTGGATTGTGACTGGAGCTCTAGATGATAAACTGTCCTTTACATGTAAACCAAAAAGGGAAATGTACAAGTAGAAAGCTAAGATAATAGTAATTACTATTGTTCAGTCACCAAGTTGTGTCCAACTCTCTGTGACCCCACGGACTGCAGCATGCCAGGCTTCCCTGTTTCTCGTCATCTTCTGGAGTTTGCCCAAGTTCATGTCCATTGCATCGGTGATGTCATCCAACCATCTCATCCTCTGTTGCCTAATTATTAGTAACTGCTATTAACTAGTAACTATTACTGTAATAACAGTAGCAGCAACCACTAAAATTACTAAACTTTCTTCAATTTGAGCTTTGCACATATTATTTAATTTTCAAAATAACCAAGAAACAGATGCTATTACGAATGTAATTATAGATCAGGAAACACATACATTGTCAGTTCACCAGCGTCACACAAATGGAAAACAGTATTTGAGGTGTTAACAGACATAGAGGGCTTAAATTTGTTGCAAAGTCTGAACTGCAGGACAATTGGGGATTATTGATAGAAGATGTAATTTTAATAAAAAAAACCTGCAAAATTTAAAAATAAATTTTATTAGGAATTATACTACATAGCTGTATACTGTTTGGATATGAACTATATTCTAACCTTGAATCCTGAAGAAATTTATTTCACATTCATTCCTTTAAATATTTTATTTAAAATGTTTTAAGAAATTGTCTAAATCTTTACAAGCCTAGCTCTTAATTTATTTCATCTTTAAATAGGGAACTGTTAATGAGCTTTCTCTCCCCTGAGAGTTATCTAACCTGAAGCCCAAAAATGCCATAGCCTTTCTGGATGTGTTTCTAACTGATTTGTAATTACAAGTAATTCAATTAAATGAGCTCATTTTTATTTTTAATGAAGTAATTATTGTAATAATTATTTTTGGGCACTGTACTTCAAGCATATAAACATATTTCTCTTTGCCTAAATAATTCCTTGCAAAAGTTAAAACGATGCCTCTTTCAATTTTTAATTTTTCCGTTATCACAAAGATGTCGATAAAAACCCGTTTGAGTAGCTTTGCATCATCCCCAGACATTGCTACAATATTTTCAGACAACATTTACATGGTTTTATTATGTTAAGTAAAAATAGAATAGTTTAAACACAGATGTGGAGGATCACATGGCTGTATTATCTTTTCCAATACTGAAAAATTATCTGTAAAGGTAACTCTAGCAACAGAAAGAAGAGAGGAAAAGCCGTTGAAGTATTAGTGAGTATACAGGTCTCCTATATAAACATTATGTAAGGAAAAAGAAAAGCATTATTTGAATAAAATAAACAATAGGAAGAAGGTAGGAGAAAAGTTAAAGAATCAGAATATTTCTAAGTTGAAAATGTATAGTTAGTAATTCAAGTGACATGCTTTTCTCTGAGAGGGGGTGAGTTCTACTTAAGGAGAATAAATTAAGCAAATCTGTGAGCTGGAACAGAGCTTGAGACTTTAAGGATACAAACAATATTTTCTGTATATATTTATATATCTAAAATATATAATCCAATGGAACACTGAAACATTCTGTCATATATGCTTATACATAGATAGAGACTCAGTGTGAAGAGAATCCAGAAGATACCATATGCAATAAGAGAAGGAAGTTAAAGAACTCAGTAACATGTTTATCCTAGACCAAAGAAAAGTCTTACAGTACTTGAAGGTATTTCTAGGCGATACAAGATAAATTGGTGATTCAGGTGATTGAAACAAGGTCAGTTTCCTTTCCTCCATTTGTTGAACTAGGTAGACAAGAGGTAGTGATTAACGGACTGACTTTTGCAGACTCAGGAAACTGAGAAATGGTGTTGACAATGAGACTAGGAATGGGAGGTGATTTAATTCAGTTTCCTCAGCTTATTTTTTTAGAGGATGAGGACAAAAGAGTTATCTTTCAAGAAAGGACACTGATATCTGAAAAAAATGCTTCCTGGCTGTTTAACTCCTTCAGAAGAAATAAATTTTCTAGCATTTTTTTGTACAAAGAGAAAGAGTTCAGCAAGCTGTGCATTATCAGGGAAACTTACTCCGAATGTTGAGTGTGTTTGATGATGTAAGATTGTATCACAGTAAAAGGTGCATTACCTTCTCCGAATATTTTCCTACCCATGAATGCAAGAACACGTCACTGAAATATTCTCAAAACTTTAGCTGACTTCAAATGCAAAGACGACCTCTGTAAAAAGAAAAATACTTATGATTAAATATTTGAATAAAAGCCAGACTGAATCTTGAAAACAAGAAGGAAGATCTTCCTGGAGTAGAAAAGATCTCCAAGCAAAAATACTCAAAAACATAGGGGGAGAAAAGAAAATATAGATAACCTTTAAGGATCATCACGTACAACGGAATGTGTGTGTTAGCTGCTCAGTCATGTCCAACTCTTTGTGACCCCATGGACTGGTCCTCTGTCCATGGAATTCTCCAGGCAAAAATACTGGAGTGGGTTGCCACTCCCTTCTCCAGAGGATCTTCCCGATCCAGGGTCTCCTGCCTTTCAGGCAGATTCTTTACTATCTGAGCCACCAGAGAAGCCCCTACAAGGGAATAACAGCTGGTTATTGATTAGGAAAATAAATATATTTTGATTTATCTGAGAGTACAGAAACTCTCAGAGGATGAATATATTTCAGAAAGAAAATTTAAAAGCACCACAGACAAAAAAGTAATGACCTCCAAGGAGAACAAGCAAGTAAATCAGTAGAGTATATTGCTAATCCTTACAACTATAATTTAAAAACTGTAATTAGAATAATCCAATTTGATATGTTTAAATGAAAAGTTTAGATATTGGAAATATCTAAATTAGCAAAGAGAAAGTTGAAAAAATTAAGGCAAGCTTTTAATTTACTGAAAATATGCATATATATGTATTTTGTGTTAAGATTTAAGGGAAAAAACCTAAAAGTATGTGTATATGTATACATCATCCAAACCAACAGAGCAAGAAAAGTGAAAGTCAAAGAAATCCAGTTAGTATAAGGGAAATCAGGGAAGGTTAATGAAGGAAGCACAAAAAATAATGTTAAATACAAAACATAGAAAGATGCAGTGTAAATAATCCCAAATAAATCAATAATCATAATTAATATGAATAGATGCAACACTTAAAAACCATAGACTTTTATGGATTAAGAAAAAATCAAGTAATTTCAAAGAAATCAGTAATCATTAAAAAATATAAACATATCAACCTCTTAGCATTGATTCCTTTTGATTTAAAAAATAAATCAGATTGAATGCTTTAAAATGAGTATGAATAAACTGAGTGAAAAGACAGAAATTATAATCAACTATTTTGAAGGAATCTTCCTGAAAACAGAAAAAAAGTGTAACACAGTAATTAGCAGAAAAGTGAGGATATGAACAGTACCTATTTTTTTTTTTTTAAGAATAAATACTAGGATTGTGTGTTCATGGAAATGATGCAGTAAAACCTGAAAAAATTGAGGATGGAGGAATAAATGTGAATAGTTGCTAAAGCAACATTTTACATAGGCATCAAGGCCTGCTTACAGTTTGCAAATCAAGAAATGTTTTAATGTAAAAGTTCAATCATGAAAATAACATGAGGTAATTACAAAAATACTTCTATTGTACATGTGAAAAGAGTAGGAAATATGAATTAATAAAAGTGTTCTAATTCATGATGGTACATCAAAAAATGCTCTTAAAAATAGATAAGCAAACAGTTTCAAGGTAGCTATACACACACACATATAAAATAATAGATAACAGACATTCAGTTCAATCACTCAGTCGTGTCTAACTCTTTGCGACCCCATGAACCACAGCAAGCCAGACCTCCCTGTCCATCACCAACTCATGGAGCTTACCCAAACTCATGTCCATTGAGTTGGTGATGCCATCCAACCATCTCATCCTCCGTCGTCCCCTTCTCCTCCTGCCTTCGATCTTTCCCAACATCAGGGTTTTTTCAAATGAGTCAGCTCTTTGCATCAAGTGGCCAAAGTACTGGAGTTTCAGCTTCAGCATCAGTCCTTCCAATGAACACCCAGGACTGATTCCCTTTAGGATGGACTGGCTGGATCTCCTCACAGTCCAAGGGACTCTGAAGAGTCTTCTCTAACACCACAATTCAAAAGCATCAATTCTAAAGCACTCAGCTTTCTTTATAGTCCAACTCTCACATCCACACATGACTACTGGAAAACCAATAGCCTTGCTACATAGACCTTTGTTGACAAAGTAATGTCTCTGCTTTTCAATATGCTGTCTAGGTTGGTCATAATTTATGGCTGCAATCACCATCTGCAGTGATTTTGGAACCCCCCAAAATAAAGTCAGCCACTGTTTACACTGTTTCCCCATCCATTTGCCATGAAGTGATGGGGCCAGATGCCATGATCTTAGTTTTCTGAATGCTGATCTTTAAGCCAACTTTTTCAGTCTCCTCTTTCACTTTCATCAAGAGGCTCTTTAGTTCTTCTTCACTTTCTGCCATAAGGGTGATGTCATCTGCATATTTGAGATTATTGATATTTCTCCCGGCAATCTTGATTCCAGCTTGTGCTTCTTCCAGCCCAGCATTTCTCATGATGTACTCTGCATATAAGTTAAATAAGCAGGGTAACAATATACAGCCTTGATGTACTCCTTTTCCTATTTGGAACCAGTCTGTTGTTCCATGTCCAGTTCTAACTGTCGCAGTTCTTCCTGACCTGCATACTGAAACTTTTAGCACTGGTTGTCTTTTCAGTTACATAGATGAAGGCTTTTATTTTGAATTCTATATTCTTCTGGGCCATTTGAAAAATATTAACAACTATATACATCATCACTACATTAGGAAACAAGAATTTATTTTTCATGGTAATAAACTATGGTACATTTCAAAGTAATGTAAGGATCCAGTTACATGGAATAAGACATCTATATACTTTGGCAAAGAAAATGGTCCAGTATCATTACATGAACAAATTCCAGTTGCAGAAAAATATATATTAAATTCAAAATACATACATTTGGGTATAGAATTGAATTGGGAAAGGGAAAAGAAAATCTATTTTCAATTTGGATTCTAATGATCATGAACCTGAATTATGCAAATAACTATACTCTTACCTGATATGTTTTAATAACTAATAAGAATTCTAGATGTCAGAGTTTTCTGAGAAATATTTGAATCATAATGTAAGTTTATGTGGACTTCCTTGGTGGCTCAGTGGTTTAAAAAAAAAAATCTGCCTGTCAAAGCAGGAGACCTGGGTTCAATCCCTGGGTCGGGAAGATTCTCTGGAGAAGGACATGGCAATCCACTCCAGTATTCTTGCCTGGAAAATCCCAGGGAAAGAGGAGCCTGACAGGCTAAAATGAGTTGGACACTGACTTAGCAACTAAACAGTAACAACAAAGTAAGTAGAAGTATCATTTTGGAGGATAAAAAGCTCTTTTCTTTTGATGCTGGAATAAGGTCATTGAGTCTCCATTAACTTACAGCAGTTTGATCATAGTGACATCAATTACTGACCACTGCGAATGAAAATCTACCTTTCATTTAGAATTTCTAAAGAGATGAAAATAGTAAGTCAGATCTTACCCTTCTGCATTGACTCCCTGTGTAGTACTTGTTATAATTTTGAATCCCTATACCTGAATTATGAAAACAGCTTTGATCATTTAGTAGGGCCATAATATGTATTTAAATTCTATTAATTTATAAATTAAATGCAGGTTGACAATTTTTATTTTAAAAGACAAATGTTTTAGACATTCCAAAGTAAAATTGTATTAATCTTTGCAATGTTATAAAATTGCCCATCTATGTTTTGATATTAAATTTAGCTGTATAGCAGAGCTTAAACTCAGGAACAGAGATTATCCCTTGGTTCTAATATCCATCAGTTGCTGTGACTTGTAAAAACCACTTAATAATCTCTCTATGTGCTTCAGTTTCCTCATCTGCAAACAGGAATTAAAACAGCACTTACTTTATAAGGTTATTTTGAAAACCAAATTAGACAGCATTTGTAAAGTGCTAGGAAAACATGTTGGCAGATAGTAAATGTTATATACATTATTTGTTAAATCAATTGACTAAATATGAATTAATAGGAAAAGTCAGAGATAGAGTCTGGCAATGTTATATTAGACACGGTCAAATTTTTTCTCTAAGTTCACTTCCAGCAACAATTTCAAATTTTTGAGAAATTAATTTTTAAGTAGATATTGTTTGAAGGGAAACACACACATGCATTTATTTCTATGTGTTTGTATAAAATTAAACAGTCATCCTCCCATCTCATGTTAGAATAATTAATGTCATAAACCCATGTAGCAGGACAATTTCCGTCAAATGAGCAAAGAAATCTGGCATATTCTAAACATCAAACACACATACTAGATGAACCAAAGGATTAGGTTAACTAGATAAAACTTGGTTTTAAAATATGGTTCCAGTTGTAGACAGTCACAAGGACCATTTGAGGAGCTTTAGAAACATAGATAGTCAGACCCTGTCACAGTTAATTGATCCAGAATCTCTAGATCTTTAAGGGTACAACCCCAGAATACCTCTTCTTAAAATAAATAAGTAAATAAATAAAAACCCTATAATAGCCAGCAGGGAAAGTAGGAAGGAGAGAGAAATTGCAAAATTGAGACTGACATATACACATTACTATATATAAACTAGATATCTAATAGGAACCTACTCTAGAGCACAGGGAACGCTACTCAAGTACTCTGTGATGACCTATGTGGGAAAAGAATCTAAAAAGAGTGGATATATCTATAACTGATTAACTTTGCTGTACACTTGAAAGGAACACATCACCATAAATCAATTATACTCCAATAAAAATTTTAAAAAGAAACCCCTCTCCAGATGTTGTAATTATAAATGCAAGTAAGAATCTCTGGCTAAAAGATCTCTGAGAATGCTCATATTTACTTATACCACTGATGTATACAGGAGTGCGAATCTGTGTGTGAACTACCTACCAAGTATTAGA
Source organism: Muntiacus reevesi (assembly GCF_963930625.1). Classification (NCBI taxonomy): domain Eukaryota; kingdom Metazoa; phylum Chordata; class Mammalia; order Artiodactyla; family Cervidae; genus Muntiacus; species Muntiacus reevesi. Next base: position 79,970,777 of record NC_089254.1, on the reverse strand, counting down.
GTCAAAAAACTTAAATTATGCTTTCATTGCCTCATCTATCTTGCCCATGCCATCCTTAATAATCCAAGCACTACCAAATTCAAATCACTGTATGCAGGGATCATCAGTTTTCCATGCCCTCAGTGGGTATGGTATGATAACATGAGTCATACAGAAACAATGGGCTCATGGAGATAATGGAAACCGATTTCCACTGAAGACACCAACTAAAGAATGGCTGCAACCAAAACAGCACTGTGTTTTCAAAAATCAACATTGGAGAATTAGGTCAGTAAACAGTGATTCATTGCATTTGAATATGGCAACTAAGCTGTAGAAGACTGAATTTTTTTTAAGGGGATGGGTAGGGGTATTGACATTTTAGTTCATAATGGGCCAGCTGACACAGCTCAAATGTACTTGGGAACCACGTAAGTGAAAGAATGTACATTTCTACACAATTCGGCAAATCATGATTTCACAGTGCCATGTTGTTTATTTTCTAGATAAAAAAGACACAGCTACACCATTAATAAAAATAAGGTATGCGACTATTAAGAGGTGATTTGTTAAGAAATATGAGGTACAGTATCTCAGTAGGCAGATCACATAAATCCTCATGCTTGTTCCACTGATTTGGTACACGTTGCTGGTAATGAGATTCAAGTAAATTATAAGCAGATGGTTTATTGGGAGGAGTTCACACTGAAGTGTTGACAAACATTTCAAAAAGACTGCAAGGGGTTCCATTTCATAGTCAAATCAGCTATAATTGTCTATCTTTCATTAACCTGTAATAAAGAGATGCATTTTAACAGGGTCTAATTGGCTTTAGATTATCATGTCTTTCATCTCTTTTCCATAAAGTTCTGGAAGTATCCTGGAAAAGTACAGATAGTGCTTTCATTCCTTTGGTCTTTATTCACAGAATGATTTTTAACAGTAACTCTACTGCTACTGGTTTCTATGGGAATAATATGCTTTCACTAAAATGAGTAAATACACATAAGGACTTAGATACTTAGACATTTTCATCTGCTGCTCTAAGATGTTTGTCAAACAGAATGAATTATTGTTTTTACTTACATGATATTTTACCAGTACTTCCTTCTATGGCTCATTTTTAAAAATCCCATTAGGGTTCACAAAATTTTATTTTTGTTCAATTTCTTATTTCCTTGCCTTCCATTTCCCTTTTCAGAAATAAATATATTTCAGGTCAATGTGCTGCTCCTTTTAAGTTGTCTTTTCCTAAATCACCAATTGAATAAGAAAACCGAAGCAATTCAAACCAGCAATTTCCTGATATGTATCAAAAAAGTGATGTGACTAAGTTGTTGACACTTTACATTGATTGACTATATATATATCTATATATAACATGACAGAGGCAAAATTTATATGAGTACTTTATTTTATCATAGTCCAATTTGCTTGTTTTGACACTCTCCTCTCACAGGGCAGCAGGGAGAAGAGTGCTATTCTCATCCTAAAGTAAGCATCTTTGCTGGGCTGATTCAACCTTGCTGAATAAAAGAAAAGTCTGGTGGTCCCGACTGAACAGATGGGAATTTTGTGTCAACAGGCTCTCAAAACTCACTCTTATAAATTATTTTTAATGGCAAATATTCAACTTCCCAAAAGCTTAAATAGTAAAATTGTGTAAGACAATTAAGGTACACTTACATTGGACTTCCCTGGTGATGTAACAGGTAAGAATCCGCCTGCCAATGTAGGGGACGCAGGTTCAATCCCTGGTTCAGGAGGATTCCATATGCCATGGAGCAACTAAACCTGGCTGCCACAACAACTGAACCCAGGCTTTAGAGCCCACGAGCTGCAACTACAGAGCCAACTACAGAGCCCATGCTCTGCAACAAGAGAAGCCACAGCAAAGAGAAGTTCGTGCACTGCAATGAAGAGTAGCCCCAGCTTGCCGCAACTAGAGAAAGCCCTGCACAAAGCATAGAAGACCCAGCACAACCAAAAATAAAAATAAATAAAATTAAAAAAAAGTCACCTATAATCATCACGTGTCTTTTATAGCAGAACAATGTATCTGTTCCACCACAGACGAACTATGGGCTGTGGACATATTTCCTACAAAATCAGGAAATAGCAATTATTTTCTTCATGATAGAAAAAACTTGACATGATTCTACAGTTGTTATAAGGAAATAAACCATGCAGATAAACTCCTGGCATATTCTGCTCTGAAATCTCCAGTTTAGAGAGATTAGAGTTAGATAGAAATTAGAGTCTACTAAATCTGTTTCCACATGATGTTTACAGGAAATACCTTTCAAAACGTTTTTATTCTAAGTTAACTAGAAATTTCATTAAATAAAATGGTCAATAGTTTATCCAATTTTAACACTGTAAAAGGATTATATAATTGTATATTTTGGTTGTAATCATGTGTCATTAATAATAACTCTTATTAAATTTTCTCCTATCTGCACTAAAAATAGTACAATAGACTCTCCATTTATTACTCATTTATTTTGGGGTCTTTGAAGATTTGCCAGAAGAGGATTAGTCAGTATGTATTGACTATATACTTGCTTGCAATGGTATTGTTAGCTGCTTGTGCTTTTAAAAATTCAGGTAATTATTAACTGTCTCTGGCAAGTGCCTTCTATACTATTCTTGCATGAAGAGAAACTATACTGTAGAATATTGTGAATTATACCAGCTGAGCTTTAAATGCTACACAAATGTCTCCTATATGAGTAGGCTGAACTCCCACCTGCTGTGGGAACACAATACCAGATATAAAAACTGTCCTGGAACTCTAGAGTTGAACAAACATGGAAAGAATATAGAACACCAGCTAAAAAAGAACTTATGGAAGCACATCTCTCCTTTTTCCAAAAAACTTAAATATCATTATTCAGTGGCATCTGTGACAATTAAAACACAAATATTTTAGGTAATAACTAAAGTATAATAACAATTCAATTATATTTACATGACTAAACACATTTTCCTTGAAAATTGGCTACTTTCCTGAAAACTTGTACCTCAATTTAAAAATAACATTTTTTGACATTTACTATAATTTAAAATGTCCTACAGAAATAATTTTAGCCCACAATATAAATGAAAGCCATATTTCAAAGTAAAACATATATATGCAAAAGGGTAAATAAACATGCTAAAGCAATAAATTGAATATTATGAAAAGATACTTTCACAATTAATAGCACTGTTTTTTACCAGTATGTGAAAACAGAGGTTTCACCTCTACAAAGAAAACCCATAGTACTTTTGGAAAGAAAGAAAGAATCCACAATTTACAACTCAGGTGGAATGGATGATAATGGAATGTGGTGTTTTGTTCAGTGCTATGGATCAGAACCAAAATGTGAAAATCTGAGCAGTAGATAGAACTATCGTCTCTTTTTCTTGGCCTAAACCCAAAGAATGAACTGAAAGACATTAAAAAAAAAAAAGGTATATTTTTATGAAAAGAAATATGGATTTGAATAGAAAAGGAAACCACAACTTCAAATGAACAGGAACAGACTAATGCAAAAGATACCATTGAGTCAAGATTTGATCAACTTTGGAGAGCTGGAGTAGAATCTGCCAGGCAAATCAACATTTTGTTAATGGTGGTGAGCAGGGTAGTAGGATCAATGAGTTTGAGAGCGAAGGGAAGAGTTGGCTGAGAGTTAGAGGAAATCCAGGAGCATGAGGAAGGCCCTTAAACCAGAGAAGAGTTACTGCTGTGTGCAATCTAAGATAGAATATGAGCTTAAAAACAAAATTGGAAAAGCTAAACAGAAAAATTAGCAAGTCCAAGAATTCATCTGAATTACAGTATGCTCTCTATGACTGTTGTTAGGGTTTGGTTTTTTTTTTTCTTTTTTTTATCAGTAGCCATTCCCTCTAGATCTTATGATAACACCTTTTTTTTTTTTTTTTTTTTCTTGTGAAAATCCACCTCTGCTTCACTCTCAATTCCTGCATCTCCTGTGAGGTCTGGAGCAGCTGTTGCTGCTGCCCTCTTGAGATCACAAGGAGAAATGGAGAAATATTTTCTGAAAAGGAAAACTACATACTAAAATGCTACAGCTGTTACAAGAGACATTGAGAATCAGATTCTGGGACTTTGAAACTGCATCAGGTTCATTTTGTACTATTACTTTTAACTTTCTACTTAGAGGAGTTCAAAAATTATTTTTTAGATTGAGGCATTTTGAATGAATTACTTACCATTTGGCAAGAGACCATTTCTAACATGTAATATAAAGTCAACAGATGCAAGGAAGATAAGTCCCTGGAACATAGGGCATTGAAATGAAGATACAGAATTTCCAATTTTTTTCCAGATAGAACTCCTGGAAATAAATTGGCAAAATGTAAAAAGAAAAAGAAATCAGGGTTGGATAAATAGTAGCATGAATAAATGAAGAAGCAACATCTAGAGGCACCATGAAAATATTTCCAAGTGTCTGTGGTTGCTGTTGTCACTAAGTCGCTTCCAACCCTTTAGGACCCCATGGACTGTAGCAAACCAGGCTTCTCAGTTCTTCATTATCTCCCAAAGTTTGTTCAAATTCATGTCCATTGAGTTGATGATGCCATCCAACTATCTCATCCTCCTACCCTCAATTTTTCCCAGCATCAGGGTCTTTTCCAATGAGTCAGCTCTTTACAACTGTCTAGGGTTTAAAAATTCCTCACTTCCAATCATGAAAATTTGGTTGCTCTGCCTGATTCCACTTTTAAAACCTATCATTTTCTCTGAGGATACTCTTGTTGGGTGTCTAAGCCCAGTAGGTTTAACAACTGCCCTAGTTCTCTTCAAAATTCTTTAAAATATTTTGTTTAATGTCCTGGATTTCCATGTTGCTTGAGAACCTTCTATGCATCTGCATCTCCTTGCCTCATACATTTGGGAAATGAGAGTTAACGCTCTAAATCTATATCCATTCAACTCTCATTTGTCACCTTGTCTCAGCTTCAGCCACTCACTGCTTTAAGTAACCTCCACATTTCATTCAGACTACTCAGACCAGACCACGGGAGCGCTATGGTGGTCTGTGCACTCTCATGACATGGATAAGCTAGTCTTCTAAGAGAATAAAACTTATTTTCTGATCTAAATGTTTGGAGCTGATGGAGACAATAATGACCGGTTTCTGAATATCAGGGTAATGAAAAGTTATGGAAGCTTTCTAGTTTACTGGCAACATCTACATTAAATGTGCTTATGAGCATTTAAAGAAATTCTAAAGCTGTATTCTGCAAGAAAACTCCAGGAATTCTGCCAAATATTCCATGATTTGGCTGATATTCAGGAAAAGCTTTATGGGGCACAGTTTTATTGCCCCATTCTGCATGACATTGATTTGCCTTTGAACCGAACTAGAGTCCATTACTCCATAACTTAAGTTAATGCGTATATAAATAGGAAATTTCCTTACCGCAGCAGTATGTCTCTCAATATTTTTTATTTATTAAATTTACTGAACACCCCAAACTAATCAATATCTAGGAACACTTCAAAGAATAATAAAGGATGATACTGAAATGTGTGCATCACTGCAAACCTAATATAGAGTATCAAGGAGTTTTCCATGTAATATAGGCCACAATTTTTTAAACTTATCTGGATAGCATAATTTTTAATTACCTATGATAATTAAAATATACCCTAAAAACCTAGTAATTTAAGAATATAATGGTGCCAGATAACCGGCCTGTAAGTGCCTGAATGCTTCAGACTTAATATCTGCATATATTCAGTCATGATTTTAATTGTTTTATGATGCAGCTACTTTGTAGTGAACTACCTGTAAGCAATGCAAATGACAAAGAAATTTAATTCCAGAGAGCTAGGCATCATAACTGATAATAATTGAGATAAAAATTGAGAGCTTTAAGATGGCTTTTCTCCCTCTAATAGCTATTTTTGAATGTGGAGCCACTAATCAGTGATTCTGAGAATGAACTGAATTACGTAAGGCAATCACAGCTGATATCCCAAGGGATCAGCAAATAGTCCACTACAGCCCAACTAATCAACTGCCAGATAATATGCCTCATGTTCAAATGTCCTGGAGGAGGTCAAATTGCATTTTTCTCTATACTGCATAGGATGTTCTATTTTAGCAAACAGAAGAAAAGTTGGAGGAGAAAGAAAAGAGGAGACACATTGTCACAACTGAACATACCCATGCAAATCATCCCTTGCATTGTAAAAATATACACAAAGAATATTTCTAATGCTCAAAAAAACCTTTAAGTGTTTCCTTTCTGAGGCACTCCTACCACTTAAAGGGTAACCACTATGCTGACTTCTAACAGCATAGATTAGTTTTACCTGTTTTTGCCCTTCCTATAAATGAAATCATAAGATACTGTCTTGTGCCTGGCTTCTTTCACTCAACATTATGTCTATGAGATTCAACTTTATTCCTATACATAGCGGATCTTTCATTCTATTTGCTATATAACATTCTATTATGTGGAATGACTAGAATTTAATCTTCTGTCTGCTGTCAATAGCCTTTATTATTATTACAGGTAGTCTTGCTCTGAAGATTTTGATAAATTTACAGGATTATTCTATTTTTATTTTAGTACTCTGTATATAAACATATAGTGGAATTTCTAGGCTATGAAGTATACATATAAAGTGGTTCAACGGTACCAGATATTGACCAATAGTTATACAAAATATATATCTCCCACCAGCAGTATATGAGAATTTGGTTTGTTCTTATCAGCAATATTTGGATTTCACTGTCTAATTAAAATTTAGCCATCTTTTTGGGTATCGAGAGGTATCACCATGAAGTTTTCACTTGCTTTGTATGAAGTAGAACATCTTTTCATGTTATTTGGCCACTTAAATATCCTCTCCTATGAAAAGCTTTTAAAAGATCATATCCTTTGCCTATATTTATATCGGGTTTTCTCTCTTTGACTTATTTGTAGGAAAATTTAATGTATATTATAGATACTATATAATTAATACTAGACATATTATTAAAATATCTTCTCTCACACTATTGCTTCTATTTCACTCTCAAGGCTATTATTTGATAAACAGAAATTCTTCAGATTAAGTTGTTTCTTTTTTTTTATAGCCAACGCTGTTTTTATCTTAAGAAATTCATTACTATCTTAGATAATGAAGACTTATTTTTTCTGTTAATTTTTTCTCTCTTATAATATTTAAGTATTAAATCTATCTAGAACTTTTTTTACAATGTGTGAATAGCAAAAACTGTGAATAGTGTAGAAGCCAAGATTTATTTTTATCCCACTGGTATATCCAATTGATGTAGAAACTTTACTGAAAATATTTTTATAAACATCTACTGCTCTGATGTGTTCCCTTTGTCGAGAATCAGATTACTGTAAATGTTTGTTTCCTCTCTATGCTCTGTTGAACACTTGTAAAACTATTATAGCTTTAGGCTTGATATCTGATAATGTAATCCTTCCAGCTTTGGTCTTTTTCTTCTTCAAATTCCCTTGGTTAATTTTGGCCCTCATCAACTTTTTGCAGTTCTCAGTGAGATATTGCATTCATTTCCTTATACCTAGTCTATAGATACTTGACACTGTATTTTTATTTCTTTGATGGCACTGTATACAGTATTTTTTCTTGTGTTTTTGTTGATACATAGAAATGCAATTGTACTTCTTGATACCAATCATATGTTCAGTGACTGTGCTAAATACACCATTATACCTAGTAGTTTATATTTAATGGCCATAGCCACATGGAAAGATGCTGAATATTATTATTATTCATTTGTATTAATATACAAGTAGTTTCTAATAATATTATTATTACTCAAAGTTTTGCCATGATGGCATTCCATTTAACACACTAGAAAGCTAAAATTAAACAACACTGACTATACCAAAAACTGGTAAAAATTGGAGCAATTGGAATTCTCAAACTTCTGATGACAATGTAAAATGGTATAGCTCATTGGGAAAACAGCAGAAGTTTCTTAAAAAGGGAGATGTGCACCTACGCTATTACTCAGCCATAACATTCCCATATATATATATACAACAGATATGTGAGCATATGTAGAAGTAAAATATTCAACAACATAAGCACAAAATAAGGGGAAGAAGTAGTATGCTGTTGTATAATTACACTGCATGTAACACATTGTCCTCTGAACACTATGTATTTTCTGTTACTATGCACAATGCATTTGTGATGTAATTCATGTTGAAATTGAATCTGGACTTTGCATTTACTGTGGAGCGGTATTTTAATGTGTGAGGGTAACACTGCTTGTCCATTCATCATTTAAAGGACATTTTGGTTGTTTCCAGTTGAGGGAGTTTATGTATAAAGATAATATGAACACCTGCATACAGTTTTTTTGGCAAAAATATTTTCAGTTCTATTGGGTAAATTGCTAAGTTATGCAATTTCTGGGTCAAATGATAAGTATGTATGTAGCTTGAAAAGAAACTGCTGAAGTATTTTCCAAAGGGATTGTATAAGTTTCTGCTCCCACCAATCATATATAACTATTTTAATAATAATATAGCCAGGCTGGTTTTATTTCCACTAATGTAAGCACAGTATCTTCTTTCATTCTTAAACGAGTTGGTTATTCAAATGGTTGTGCCTTTTGCTAAAGCAGTTGTTTTAAATATTTTAATCTAAACTGACAGTCTCTGCCTTTTAATTTGGATGTTTAAATCATTTACAAGGTGTGATTATTCATATATTTGGATTTAAACCTATCATATTAGTAACTGTTTTCTATTTTAATCACCTACTTTTGTTCTTTTTATTTTGCTTGAATTTTATATCATTCTACTTTATCTATTTCACTGACTTTTTCTTACTGCTATACCTTTGTTCTGATTTTTATTGGTTATATTAGGGCTTATAATGTGTTAGTCATCATAGCCAACACTCAAATAATATTTCATTTCATATATGGTAAAATAGTATCTGAGTATTCTATTTTGCCTAATCTGGTGCTCACACTATCACTGTCCTACTATTTTATTTCTACATATGCTACACACTCCAATACTTGTTAAAATTATTTTTTTCTTTAAACTTTTAAACTTCTGTAAGATTCTTTAAATAAAATATGTTTTATATTTACCACATTATCTAGCATTTTCAGTAATTATCATTCTTTCTGTAGGTCTGAATTTCCACCTGGTATCATTTTCCTTCTACCTGAAGAACTTCATGTTTCTTAAAATCCTGGTCTGCAGCCAGTGACTTTTTTCCCTTTGTTTGTTGTAAGTTCGAAAGTTTCTTTAAAAATTACAAGGATGTTGCTTTACAACATAATGGCTTACTTCATTTAAAAAAAAAAAGTTCTGTCAGCCTCTGCTCCTTTGGACATGTCTCTCTTCTGGACAATGTGTCTTTCTTCTCAGTCACTTTTATGATTCCTCTTCATTGTTAGCACTGAACATTTTTAGCATAATGAGTATTGGTGAGTATTCACCATGTTTATTTGTGTTTGGTGTTTGAAATTCCTGGTTTTGAAATTCATGTTTAGGGGTTTTGTCAATTTTTGAAAATTGTAAGCAATGATTTAGTTTATTTTTCTGCCCTCTTCACACTCTTAAATTCTCTTTCTGGGGTCCTACACAAATAGTAAGCTGCTTAATGCTGACTTATGGAGAAGGCAATGGCAAACCACTCCAGTACTCTTGCCTGGAAAATCCCATGGACGGAGGAGCCTGGTAGGCTGCAGTCCATGGGGTTGCGAAGAGTCGGACACGACTGAGCGACTTCACTTTCACTTTTCACTTTCACGCATTGGAGAAGGAAATGGCAACCCACTCCAGTGTTCTTGCCTGGAGAATCCCAGGGACGGGGGAGCCTGGTGGGCTGCCGTCTATGGGGTCGCACAGAGTCGACACGACTGGGGCGACTTAGCAGCAGCACCAGCAGCAATGCTGACTTATAGATCATTGATGGAACACAGTTTAATTTGCTCAGGGTTTTTAAAATTTTGGATAGCTTCTGTTTGAATGCAATATCTAAGTTGATATATCATTTGATATTCTCTAATGTTACATATTTATTCTTCTAAGTTTGATATATGTCTTTTTGGCACTTTCAGATATTTCCTTATCATGTGTATTCTTTGTTTCTACCTTCACCATTGAAATCTTTTAAATAGCTGTGATAATTGTACTGTCTAATAACTTTTAAAAAAATTTCCAAATCTAGAATTATTTCCTGATGTGCATAATTGTTATTTTTCTGCTTTTTTGGTATGTTTAATAATTGAATGCCATACACTTGAACATTATTTGGGTGTGAGATATATTGGGGAGGATGGTAATATTCTTTGAAATATTTTTAGCTTTGACTTAGTTACATTGCCTAAAAATGATTTGATCCTTTCAATGTGTGATCTTTTTTTTGCACGTTTAAACTCCCAGAAACTAGTGTAATCTTTCCTAGGTAAAACTTGGCCCCACTAAAAAGGCATAATGCTTCTGTGTATTTTATATGATCAGTAGTATCTTGGTAGGTTTTTTCCACTCTAGCTATGCTGCGCCCTAATGACATCTGGGATTTGTGTCCTGCTGTTGGTGGGTCTTGGGTTTAGGTGATTTCTTCATAAGAATACACTGCTTCGTATCAATCAAAAGACTCAGCCAGAGTTCTATGTGTAGATTTCTTTTCTTTAGTACCCTTTCTTGAGAATTCTTGCCACCTTAGCTTCCCTAAATTCTGAACTATTTCCACAACTCAGCAAACTTTTTTGCTGTGGCCTAAGCAGACTTGCAGCTCACTGTGGCTCAGATCATGAGCTCCTTATTGTAAAATCCAGGTTGAAATTGAACAAAGCAGGGGAAATCATTATATCATTCAGCTTTGATCTAAATATAATCCCTTATGAGTATATGATGGAGATGATAAATAGATCCAGAGGATTAGAAACTGGTAGTGAGTGTACTTGAAGAATGATGGATCGAGGTTCATAACATCATACATGAGGCAGTGTATAAACCATCCTGAAGAAAAGGAAATTCAAGGAGGCAAAGTTGTTGTCTGAGGGGGTCTTAAAAATAGCTGAGGAAAGAGAAGTAGTAAAAGGCAAGGGAGAAAGGGAAATAAGTATCCAAATGAATGCACAGTCCCAAAGAATAGGAAGGAGAGAAAAGAAGGTCATTGTAAATGAACAAGACAAAGAAATAGAGGAAAACAATAGAATGGGAAAGACTAGAGAGGTCTTTAAGAATATTGAAGATTAGCCTACCAGGCTCCTTCATCCATGGGGAGTCTCCAGGCAAGAATACTGGAGTGGGTTGCCATGCCTGCCTCAAAATAAGTATAGTGTGTCCCAAAAAGTATTTTTTTTGGATTTCACTATGCTTGTGTCATGTATCAGTTATTTAAAATTTAGTGTTATGATCTATTTTTGCTAAATATGTATCTTTTATCAAATATAACTTGTGAAAATCATTTTGTAGTTACTTTTTACCAAAAGATGTCTTGCAAACTGAGTTTTAAGCTCCCACAAAACTGGGATTCACCACTGCCACTGTCTGGAACATAGAAACAAATACTGACAGAAAAATTTGTATGTGTAGTCATTCCAATTTAAAGGCTTTCTGTGTTTGGTATCTTGGCTCAACTAAAATTGTCACACTTAACTCCTCTCTTCCTGAGTGAGTTAGTGAAGGTCGCTCAGTCATGTCTGACTCTTTACCACCCTTTGGACTATAAAGCCCATGGAATTCTCCTGGTCAGAATACTGGAGTGCCTTTCCCTTCTCCAGAAGATCTTCCCAACCTAGGAATTGAACCCAGGTCTCCCACATTGCAGGCAAATTCTTCACCAGCTGAGCCACAAGGGAAGCCCAATTAAAACTGTCACCCTTAACTCCTCTCTTCCTACTCTATTTAAAAATCTCAAGAAAATGTCAAAGTATCCTCTTTTGTTTCCAAGTCTTTGACTGTGACCTTGAACAAGTTACTGGTACTCTTCCAGAGTGAACATGTTACCTCTCTGTTTTTCACTACTCTCTTGTTTGAAATAAAAATAATTTTTATTATAAAAAAGGGTCAACAAAAATAAGTCAAACACAGGTTTTTGAAAATGAAAATTATCAAATTTGTGAAACTGCATACAAGAATTTTATCTGTCCTTTCTTTAAATTTCTTCATAATTTATACAGAAACATTCTTATCTATTCATCACATCATTTTTAAATAACAAAAATGATGCTCTTAAACAGAAAACTAATTCTCTTTTCTGTATCCAGTCCCCTTCACATATAGGAAGAATCTATCCCATGAGAATTAATTGTAACTCATGACTTATTTCAATGACTTCTTTTGATTTTTATAAATGCTGCAGGTTATATTTCTGCGCAAACTCATCAGACATTTCTCTTGTTCTATTCAAAAGCTCCTGTACTATTACAGCTGAGACTCTGTATTATTTGCTTCAGGGTGTTGTGCTTTATAAATGAACAACCACTAGCTTTGAGGGATCTCATAAATAATTCCCTTAGGTCTACTGCTCTCCTTTCAACCCCCTCAGCCAAACTGTGTTCCTTCAACACATCTCAAAATATATCTCAGTGAGTCTGTAAACAGACTCCTCTTCATCACTCAAATTATCACACTTGGCTAGTTTATATCCCCCACTTCACTCTTTTATTTTTTAATTCTCAGCCAATAATCTGAAAGTTGGTGTGTTCTGAAATGGTTTCAGCTTCCAGATAAATTGCTCTATGATTCTTGCACCAACAGATACAGAATCTGGTGTGGTAAATACTTCAGAAGCATTGTGCTCTTGCACAATGAGGTTGGGCAAAACTAGGGACTATTTCTGAAAATTATCACTTTTCACCATTTTAAATGATATGCCTCAAAATAATAGTTCATGCTTTGGAGAAATCTATTATTTCTGCAAAGCTACTCCAAGAGCAGTCATAAATGAGGAGTCTGTTCAGTTGCTCAGTTGTGTCCAACTCTTTCTGATCCATGGATTGCAGCACAGCAGGCTTCCCTGAACATCCCCAAAACTCGGAGCTTGTTCAAACTCATGTCCATCGAGTTGGTGACGCCTTCCAACCGTCTCGACCTCTGTTGTCCCCTTCTCCTCCTGCCTTCAATCATTCCCAGCATCAGGGTCTTTTCCAATGAGTCAGTTCTTCCCATCAGGTGGCCAAAGTACTGGAGTTTCAGCTTCACCATCAGTCCTTCCAATGAATATTCAGGACTGATTTCCTTTAGGATTGACTGGTTTGACCTCTGTGCAGTCCAAGGGACTCTCAGTCTTCTCCAACACCACAGTTCAGAAGCATCAATTCTTCGGCGCTCAGCTTTCTTTACAGTCCAACTCTCACATCCATACATGACCACTGGAAAAACCATAGCCTTGACTAGATGGACCTTTGTCGACAAAGTAATGTCTCTGCTTTTTAATATGCTATCTAGGTTGGTCATAGCTTTTCTTACAAGGAGCAAACGTCTTTTAATTTCATGGCTGCAGTTACCACCTGCAGTGATTTTGGAGCCCCAAAATATAAAGCCTCTCACTGTTTCCATTGTTTTCCCATCTATTTGCCATGAAGTGATGGGACTGGATGCCATGATCTTAGCATTCTGAATGTTGAGGTTTAAGTCAACTTTTCCACTCTCCTCTTTCACTTTCATCAAGAGCCTCTTTAGTTCTTCTTTGCTTTCTGCCATCCTTTATCATTTCTTGGGGTTATCTGCATATCTGAGGTTGTTGATATTTCTCCCAGAAATCTTGATCCAGCTTCTGCTTCATACAGCCTGGCATTTTGCATGATGTACTCTTCATCCAGCATGTACATTTCACATGCATATAACTTAATTAAGCAAGGTGACAATATATAGCCTTAAAGTTCTCCTTTCCCAATCTGGAACCAGTCTGTTGTTTCATTTCCACTTCTAACTGTTGTTTCTTGACCTGCGTACAGATTTCTCAGGAGGCAGGTAAGGTGGTCTGGTATTCCCATCTCTTTCAGAATTTTCCACACTGTGATGTGATCCACATAGTCAAAGGCTTTGACATAGTCAATAAAGCAGAAGTAGATGTTTTTCTGGAACTCTCTTGCTTTTTCGATGATCCAATGGATATTGGCAATTTGAGCTCTGCTTCCTCTACCTTTTCTAAATCCAGCTTGAACATATGGAAGTTCACAGTTCATGTACTATTGAAACCTGGCTTGGAGAATTTTGAGCATTCCTTTGCTAGCATATGAGATGAGTGCAATTGTGAGGTAGTTTGTACATTCTTTGGCATTGCCTTTCTTTGCATTTGGAATGAAAACTGACCTTTTCCAGTCCTGTGGCCACTGCTGAGTTTTCCAAATTTGCTGGCATATTGAGTGCAGCACTTTCACAGCATTGTCTTTCAGGATTTGAAATAGCTCAACTGGAATTCCATCACCCCCACTAGCTTTGTTCATAGCGATGCTTCCTCAGGCCTACTTGACTTCGCATTCCAGGGTGTCTGGCTTTAGGTGAGTGATCACACCAGCATGGTTATCTGGATCATAAAGATCTTTTTTGTATAGTTCTTCTGTGTATTCTTGCCACCTCTTCTTAATATCTTCTGCTTCAGTTAGGTCCATATCATTTCTGTCCTTTATTGTGCCCATCTTTGCTTGAAATGTTCTCTTGGTATCATTAATTTTCTTGAAGAGATATCTAGTCTTTCCCATTCTATTGTTTTCCTCTATTTCTTTGCATTGATCACTGAGGAAGGCTTGTTTATCTCTCCTTGTTGTTTTTTGGAACTCTGCATTCAAATGTGTATATCTTTCCTTTTCTCCTTTCCCTTTCACTTCTCTTCTTTTCTCAGCTATTTGTAAGGCCTCCTCATCAGACAACCACTGTATAGTAATAAGGATTATGATTTAGGTCATACCCGAATGGTCTAGTGGTTTTCCCTACTTTCTTCAGTTTAAGTCTGAATTTTGCAACAAGGAGTTCATGATCTGAGCCACAGTCAGCTCCCGAACTATTTTTTGCTGACTGTATATAGCAGGTATGAATGAGGAGAGATTATGTTAAAAATAGGAGAAATACTTATTTTCATCCAAATAAAAATCAAGGTAACAAAGCCTACTATTACTATTGTTATAATTTAATAATTTTTCTAGAAGGATGAAAATTTAAATGATGATTCAGATAAAAACCAAATATATAATGGAGAGGAAAAAGAAAGGCACAATAAATTATATAAATGAATAAAATTAGCACATTTCCTTACACTAGCAATAATACTGTAGAGAAAATATTTGGTAACCAATCTTTTTTTTTAGAGGAACAATGGTGCATGTGGCTTATATATTAAAACAGTATTGATGATATGGATGGATAAAATGATATGGTACATATGTATTCATATATATGTGTATCAGTACATATACATGTGTCTATATATATTAAGGAATATTACTCAGTCATAAAAGATATTGAAATAATGTCATTTGCAGTAATATGGATGAACCTAAAGATTACTATGGTAAGAGAAGTAAGCCAAAACAGACACAGTATATACTGTGATATTACTTATATATGGAATCTAAAAAAGATGATATAAATGAACTTAAATAATAAATACAGAAAAGAAACAGACTCACAGACATAGAAAATAAATTTATGGTTAACCAAATGGGAGAAGGAGCAAGGGATAAATTAGGAGTTTGGGATTAATATATAAATACTACTGTATATAAAACAGATAACCAACAAGGACCTACTGTATAGTACAGAGAACTATACTCAATATTTTATAGTGCCTCTAAGAGTAAAGAATCTGAAAAAGAAAATATAGATATATGTAAAACAGAATTACTTTGCTGTACACTTGGGACTAAAACAATATTGTAAATCAGTATACTTCAAGGTGAGAAAAGACAGCTCTAAAAGTAGTATTAAGACATGTAAAACACGTTTAGCAATTTAGAGACACAAATCATGTATCTTGCTTACAAGTATTAATAGGTTTAACATCTTTTCCCAATTATCTTAATAAGACTTCTAAAAATCAAACTAGATAATACCATTATAAAAAACACCTATAAAAATATTCAGATTTTAACAATTTTCAAAAATGTTAATATATCATTGTGATAACAGAGGACATGATAAATGCACATCATTAAAACTATATTAATTGGTCTTAAATACATTAGAATCAAAAATTGAAATAATGGAACACACCTGTGCTTGTGTATGAATAAGATTATACCAGAGGAAATTACAAAAACTGTTATTCCCTTAATTAGCTTAAGCAAATAATTTTACACCTCTCACATACTTCCTATATTACAAAGTCCTATCAATTCTATTCCCCAAGTCTTAAATATTTCAATTCCTTTTCATCTGTGCTCTCAACTACTCCAAACAAGCAACCATCATGTATAACAAATTATCACAATAACCTTGAAAAGCCTGAAATACAAATTGACCATCATAAGACTTTCATTAAGTCAAAGGAAATAAAGATTTAAACATAATAGAATACAGAATAATCTTTAAGAGACAGCTATTATGATCACATTACAAGTTTGTCTTTTAGAGTACATATTTTAGTTTGTGACTATGGTAGAAAAAAAAGAAAAAACATCACATATTTTTCAACTTCCCTTATCGAGGGCTAGAACATCTAACACATTGTAAGGCAGCAAAAATAGAGAAGACGACAAACATCAAAGGGAGCAATGATAAGAAAATTAAGAAACATAAATGGCTACTCCTAGCCATCTTTTACACTTTATGTGTTAGCTTTATAATTTGGCATTTAGCCATTCTTTCTAGAAATGGAACTACAGCCTTCTCGAGGTTACAACCATTAAAAACAGTGATGCATTAAATGCAAGCTTCAAAGACAGACTCTAAGGTAATAATTAAAATAGAAAAATAAACTATATTGGCCGAAAAGAAGGAACTTAAAATCTTATACCAGGTGATCTCAGATTTCTGTTTTAAAAAGTTCCTCCTAAAGAAAAAAAACCAGTGCCCATAAGAAAGTAGCAGAAGAGGGTAGCGAAGCAGTATATCTTGCTTTGCCTCACTTTTCATCACCTTTCTCATAGTTTAGAACTTATGCCTCTAAAATGAAATATCATCACCTTAATTCTCTCAAGTTCTGCTTCCTTTAGAACCAGAATTAAGAAAACTTTCTGAAATTATAAAGAGGATAAAACAAGATGAGGATGTTTATCTCGTGTGTCCCATAATCCAAGATTACTTAACTCTACCTGGACCCAGGTAGGGTTAGAGGAGATCAATATTGAGAACCAAGATAATAATATTAAAAGACAAGTCTGTGAAAATAATAAGATATGATATGAAGAAAGCTGTAGTTTCCTGGATTTTAATGTAACTCCTCTCAGGAACTCTCTGCCTGCATCATTTTAGGAGAGATGTAGCCGGTGCTTCCCCATAACCCATCAGACCATTGTTCTTTTTCCAAGTCAGCGGTTAAAACCAGTTTAGAGGCCAAAAAAGAGCCAGAAGTCCAAATAGAAACCAGAACATAAATCCTAATAGGGTAAACAGCGCAGAAGACTGCTGACTAGAGACAGCCTTCTGGATAGAAAAATATAAATGGCAAGATCCCTAGCACTGCTTACTAGATGCTAGATTTTGATAAAAATAAGCCTGGTCTACAAATATCTGCATTAGCAAAATGCTTGGCCTTCTCTCTGCCTGCCCACCTGAACCACACTTACAAGATATCGGCCGTGGAGGACAACGTCTTGCAGAAAGGAAGACCATCTGCACATTTATCTCAGATATGTTCAAAATGGGTGAGAACAAATAGGGGGGTACAGATGATGTAAAAATAAAAAACAAAATAGCAAAAAACCAAACAAACAAAACCCCCGTGCCTTAGTTCATTACTAGCTTTCGGAGTTCTTTCTCTTCCATATCTCAGGGTCATGTTTTAAGATATATATTTATGTGTGCTAGTCGTTCAGTCATGTTCGGCTCTCTGTGACCCCATGGACTGCAGCCCACCAGGTTCCTCTGTCCACGGAATTCTCCAGGCAAGAATACTGGAGTGGGTTGCCATTCTCTTCTCCAGGGAAATCCCTGACCCAGAGATAGAACCTAACAGTGTGATGAAGTTTTCCATCCTCTCCTCTCAAATTAAAAACTTATTCCCATCTTTTTCTCCTTTTATTACATTTGTGGCTAAATATGCACTTTATCAGATGTTGACAACTTATAACTGAGCTTAACATCACCTAAAAATCCTGGATTTGAAGCTGAATGCCATGACGTTATGAGATTATTATATCCTTTCGGAAATATATTTACATGATATCTACATACATACATGTCCATACAGACGTGAATATGATTTTCAAAAACTTGTGAACTCCATGTAGTTCTTTGTTTTTACCACTACATAAGGTTTCTTTTGTTTTCACTGTTTGCACTGAGAAGTATGAAATGGAGGCTAACTCATAGAATCTGAGAGCAAAGCCAGTTGAACAGAGATGTAAAAGGATCAAGAAAACTTATGAAGTGTATTGTTTAAGCAAATAACTCAGCACTACTTGAACTAGTATTACATTCAGATTGCTTAGGTAAACAAGATAATGAATTCTGTTATCGATCTACCTGGTGTGAATTGGTTGTCCCACTGCTAGCTACTAGAGTGATATAACTAATAAAAAAAATATAAAACAGCAGGAAAGATGATTTTTTATATGTTAATTGGCTTTATTGGTGATTTACTTCTGTAGTCACTAAGACTTCTAAGGGACAATATATTACAGAAATCTACAAAAAAGTCTCATTTAACTGTGATCTCACCTATCACTTCAGTGATTAAAAAAACGTATACCAAAGTTTCCCAAAATGTATAATTAAGGTATTTATTCTCAATGACATCGTAAAAGTCATAAAGGATGTTTTATTCTATTACCAAGAATAGATAATCTATGAGGGAAAATTTATATTTTTATATTTCTATTTTTAATTTTCACAGAGGACTTATGAGAATTATGTGATTATCTGAATATTCAATGTATTCAAATGATTAACTTTTACACTAGAACAGAAGGCTCTCTTGAGTAAATGCTGAAGGCCAAAAAAAAAAGGTGCAAAAATCAACCATCTTAGATACATGCTCATTACAATTGTGTCTACTGCAGCTAGTTGATGGCTACACCTGAAACTATAATGCTTACCTTCAAACTCACTAGATTTAAATTTGTTCTACTGTGAACAGAATTTCAATATCTTTATGTTTACAACAAACAATATGCAATACATTCTACATTTTGGGAATTATTGTAGGTCCATGAGCAAGAAATACTACACTTTCTGGCAGTCTTCTAGCCCCTGGGACTCTAGTTAAATAAGAAATGGTTTGAGAGGATATAGAATTCTAGGATGAGAAGACCCAAGAATTTAAATGACTAGCTTGTTTCAGACACCTTCTCTCTAGGAAAGCTAGAAGAATATAAATTTGATTTTTGCTTTTTGAGCACTTCCACTGCATTTGCTATCACTCTCATGCACACACAGACAAACTGTTTTACAAGAATTTATCACTTTAATGGTTACCAGTTTCACTAAAACTCATCTCCTCATGATGTACTGTGAAGACCTTATTTTATTTGATTGAAACTCAGCACACTGAGTTATAAGTCAAGGTCAGGGTTGCTGCTGTTGACGGGAAAATCTGGCAAGGCAAAAGTAATATGTATGGAGAAACTAAGAGTTCTACTCTGGTAACTAGTTCAGAAACTCATCAAGCAAGAGGTCAAGAATTATGGATTATCAAGTGATATTCGGGGCTTCCCAGGTGATGCTAGTGGTGAAGAATCTGCTTGCGATGGAAAAAGACACAGGTTCAATCCCTGAGTTGGGAAGATCTCCCAGAGCAGGAAACAGCAACCTGCTCCAGTATTCTTGCTTGGAAATTTCCATGGGCAGAGGAGCTTGGCAGGCTATAGTCCATGGGGCTGCAAAGAGTCAGAAATGACTGCGAGTGCATGCATACACACATACACACACATAATATTTGAGGACATTTGTTTTGAAGCATAAGAAATGCATACAGACCTATTTAATGAAAGGACAAATATTTATATGCTCTCCTAAGAGAGCATATAGCCGTCTCCTAACTTTAAAAGATTAAAAAAAAAAAAAAGATGGCCAGAGCAAACAGTGTATTTAGCTTTTTTTTTTTTTCTCTACTGCAAATATTTCTTCCTAAGATTTACTTAACCAATATCTAATGGATTTTATATTTCTGGTAGAATTTTCCATGTGCAGACAGTTAAATAAACTTCACATTGAGACCTACAAAGACATGATAAACTCATAATACGCATTCCAGATGATACTCATTAGAAATTTTACAAAACCAAATGTCTGCTTTGTTTTATATAAATTTTATCAGTGATCTGAGAATTTTAAAAATATAGTGGAATTTCTCTTTGTAACATTAACTTGGTAAATGTATTTGTGAATACCCTATATATAATTAAATGGAGTGGGATTTGTACAACTATTATGACTGGGCTTCAATTTTAGATGACAGATTTTATTTTTGAAATATTAATTTGCCTGAAATAAGGACATGATTTTTAAATTAATATAAAAATAACTATTTTCAAATCTAGCTTTTCACATGTAAATGAGTTTCAATATAATATTAACTATACACACATGCAGATACATACATACATTCATCACTGCTGACAAATGTGCATCTAGTCAAAGCTATGGTTTTTCCAGCAGTCATGTATGAGCATGAGAGTTGGACCAGAAAGAATGCTGAGCACCAAAGAATTGATGCTTCTGAACTGTGGTGTTGGAGAGGACTCTTGAGGGTCCCTTGGACTGCAAGGAGATCCAACCAGTCCATCCTAGAGGAAATCAGTCCTGAATATTCATTGGAAGGACTGATGCTGAAGGTGAAGCTCCACTACTTTGGCCACCTGTTGCAAAGAACTGACTCATTGGAAAGACCCTGATGCTGGGAAAGTTTGAAGGCAGGAGGAGAAGGGGATGACAGAGGATGAAATGGTTGGATGGCATCACTGACTTGATGGGCATGAGTTTGAGCAACCTCTGGGAGTTGGTGATGGGCAGGGAAGCCTGGTGTGCTGCAGTCCATGGGACTGCAAAGAGTTGGACACGACTGGGTGACTGAACTGAACTGAACAGAGGGGCTTCCCAGGTGGAGCTAGTGTACAGAACCTGCCTGCCAATGCAGGAGACATAAGAGATGCAGGTTCAATCTCTGGGTTGGGAAGACTCCCTGGAGGAGGAAATGGCAACCCACTTCAGCATTCTTGCCTGGAGAATCCCCATGGACAGAGGAGCCTGGCAGGCTACAGTCCACAGGGTTGCAAAGTGTCGGATACGTCTGAAGTGACAGAATACTCACAAGTCCTCAGAAAGTTTTCATTCTCTAGATTCTGCTTCAAATACTGAAACAGGAATACTAATTCAAATCGGGAGTATTATTCTACTATCCCTTTGGTTTTTGTTTCTACTTCCCTTCTCATCCCCTTCCCTTGTTGTTGAGTCTCTCAGTTGTGTCCTACTCTTCTGAGACCCTATGGACTGTAGCCCACCAGTCTCCTCTGTTCATAGGGTTTTTTAGGCAAGAATACTGGAGTGGGTTGCCATTTCCTTCTCCAGGGGATATTCCCCACCCAGGGATCAAACCTGAGTCTCCTGCATTGCAGATGTATTCTTTTACTGCTGAGCTACCAGGGGGCTCAAAGTGAAAGTGTTGCTCAATTTTGTCCAACTCCTTTGAGACCCCATGGACTGTAGTCCACCAGTCTCCTCTGTCTATGGAATTCTGCAACCAAGAATACTGGACTGGGCTGCCATTCCCTTCTCCAGGGCAATTTCCCGACCCAGGGATTGAACTCAAGTCTTCTGCATTGCAGACAGATTCTTTACTATCTGAGCTACCCATCTCCTGCCCTGAAGTGAAGGAATAAGTCTTTCCATCTCAAGACAAGTCACGAAGAGTCCACAAAAACTGTCCATAGATCTTGAGGATGCCCACACAATTGCAGGTGTCTTGCTCAGGCCCACAGGGCCACTGTGACACTTCCATGGGAGTTCAGTGTGGGAAGAGATTTATGGAAAGAATCTAACATATATCCCTGGAAGACTGGGTAATACAGAAGGTGGAGAGGGGGTCCAAAGATGGAGTCACTACTCCTCCGTTTGGAAAGGCAAATGGGTATGACCTTACCATGGGCTGTGTGGATGCTACAGAAAGGAGCTGAGTTTAAGCTCCCAAAAGGCTGGTCACTAGGCAAAAAGTCCTATGTAGCCCAGGGCCTGTTTTATGTCCTATGAAGAGTGACACCTGGAGAGTGTGCAGAGTAAGCTGTCACATCTAGGATGCACTTTCATATCAGAACACTCTTCAGTGGGGAAAACTCCTGCAGAACCTCCAAGCCTAAAACACAGCTATGTTCTGTGAGGTAGCAATACTGGAATGCCCAGAAGAAAAAAAGAATTAGCCTCTTTAACCTCCATTCATTTTGTTTTTTCCTTGGTGGATGAAAAAACAGAAGGTAGAGGGTATGCAAAATGGAGTGAATAATAAGAATGGAGAGAAGAAACGAACTCTCCTTCTTATTGCTATATATTGGTCATAAATCGTGTCTCCAATAAAGTGAGGGACAAAGCATTGCGCTGGGTATACAACTGAAGTGATGGCTTAGAATGCAGTAAACTCATTTTAATTACAAACTGAGTCTTAATTACCACAGGGATAGTGTTCTTATTAATGAACATGAATAGACAGCTGTAGAATAAACCCAAGGTATCAACAAGAGACAGGAAATGGATATTGAAGGGAACTTGTTTGAAGTGGTGAAAAATAAAGATGTTTATTCTATAAAGTTCAAATCATTCATCATACCTATTACTTTCATGTATTAAATTTCCTATTATCACTTTTTAAATTTTGCTTTGCCTTTTCATTCTGGGAAATTCTCAGCTTTGCATTCAACATATTGATTTTCTTTTCTAAAATGCAAAATGTGTCATTTGTTGTTTAAAAACATAGGGTAATTTCAGATCATAAATTTATCATGTATTTTCCTTTTTACTTCTGATTTTTAAAAAGGTCATGTATTGTTTTACAGCTTTTAATTTTCTTCTGATGATTTTAGGAATGGTCTAAGTTTTAGGTATACTGAAGTCCACTTAAGATTCTTTTGTTATAATTTCCCAAGTTTTCTATACTTTGGTTTTTATAGAAACAAGAATAATGCTGGTAGCCAGTTCAGTCATCCAGATACCTTATAAACAGAAAACTACAAAGGACAAACAAAGACACACACATGTTCATAAACGCCATCCTTGCTGGAGCAGATGAAAGTAAAAATATGTCACATTTTGTCGTACACATTGATTCATAGAATTATTTTAATGTTAACATATACTAGGCCGTTGTTCCTAATAAGAAAAATAAATAAATAACTGAAGGGGTGGAAATGAAATTTAAATTTATCAGAACTAAGAGAAATAGGCAAAAATTGATTATGCTTAAATTGATTAAATCTTCAAAAATTCAACTAAGTTTGCAAGGTTGTTATATTTACTGTTAAGTCATAAAATGCAATGAAATATATTGGTGAAAAAGCAATTTTATCATATGCCCAATCATAGCCAAGGTTTATAGACAATATAATGATAAATTCTCACTGGCGATTTGTATAGGTTCATGAGTGAATGAATATATATTGTGAAATATAATCTGTGCTATGCAAAAAAATATTTAGATTAACATTTTGAATCAACAGATCAACAGCATTACTAGCCAGTTTTCTCATAAATAATCAGAACATGCAAAAACTCTTTTCCTTACTTATGGAAAGTCATTACAAAACCTAGAATTTGTCATAAATGATGTTAAATATATGCTATGCTGATAATACATGCCAAAAATTCATTTGATAAAATATTTGTGATTTGAAACAACATAACATACTTCCCAGCTCAATAATACCAAAAGTATTATGCTGAAAAAGCAAAATGCTAACAATAAACAGTATAAAAAAGATTTATAAAGCAAAGAGAAACACAGTATTTGAAAAACGCTATTTTTTGTCAAGATTAGGATGGTGGGGAAAGAAAAAAAGATATGGAAGCTAACACTTGAAATAACAGAGACAATTTAAACAGCACTATTTACCAAGCCAGGAACAAACATAATATACTGATCAAAAATTACATCTCAAACAGTCTTCCCTGGCCTTCCCCAAAGTTTCTCTCTCTCATGCATTCCTGCTCTATTTCCTGATAGTACTTGGAGGCAAAAATGTCAAGAGGGGATCACTAATACATAAAATGATGGAAATAACTATTACATTTAAATAAATTGTTTTAAGTATGTCTCTTAAGGGCTTCCCTGGTGGATAGGTCAGTGAACAATCCACCTGCAATGCAGGAAACCACTTGCAATGCAGGAGATCTGGGTTTGATCCCTGGGTTGGGGAGATCCCCTGAAGAAGGAAATGGCAACACATTCTAGTATCCTTTCCTGGGAAATCTCATGAACAGAGAAGCCTGGTGTGCTATAGTCCATAAAGTTGCAAGAAGCAGACACAACTTAGCAATTAAACAACAACTATGTCTCTTATGCTAAATGAAATAAAATGAATAGTTTAACAAGATTAAATGAGCATTTGGAAATAAAACTTTCTTTACAATTATTAAATACTATGGAATATTTACTTTAGCGAAAATGATAGTTATATCAAAAGGTCTTAGAAAAATAACGTACTCAATTTTTAAAATTAACAGTGGTTATAGTCCTTTTCCTTCACTCTGTTATTAGACACATTAGAACTTAAATAAAGCAAAATGATCTGTAAAGCTGAAAATTATCCAAGCATATTGATTTTTCTTTAAAAAACAATCAGCATAGGTAACAGTGAAAATATATACACAAGAAAAACTAAGTCTCTTGCTTCCATCTTCACTTTTAATTTATGCTTCTTAGACTCTACAAAAGGGATTTGAATATTCAAATAACAACATCAAAAATCAAAGACCCAGGAGAAGTACAGAGGGCATTTTAGAAAAATGTTTGGCTTTTCAATTAATTTAGTGTCCCATTTGTACCCACCTTTGTATTCTGTTAGACACTGGAAGCAAATATGTTGAGGAGACAGGGTTGTTATTGCTCTATTTCAGGGACACATTTGTGGTTCTTTTAAAGATTATGTTGATATTGACCATCTGAATGTAGTGTTTGTATTCTTGACAGAGGGGAAATATAACCAAGAGCTTCAGTTAGAATTTAAATGCTGTTTAGTTTAACTTCCAGACCCACAGCTCTCTAAATGCTGAACACATGTCACACAACAGGCACCACATAAAAGCTGAATGACCGAACAAAACAATGCCAAGTTCACTACTGTTTTTCTCTTCTTACGGACATTATCCTCGATTCTTGCTTAATAAATGTCCAAGCAGAGGAAACATTCTATATTTTCCTTTCATTTCCAGAATCCTGTTTATTGACTATTGCCCACTTAACATGGGCCGCCCTGCCCAGGACAGTTTGAAGTGGTTGTCCCCTGCATATGTCCTGGTCCAGAGACGAGGTTGTAGAGAATTGAACCTTAAACTTGAAACTAGGGTACAACACTGCAGAAATTAAAGTAGTTGGCCAGTTCCACTAAGTCTTATCTAATTTCTTAAATTTCAAAAATTCTTATGAAATTTTCACAAATGTAAATTTTTATTTAAAAAATTTCCAAATTGGTAACTTCAGCAAAGTTCCCATAAACAGAGAATCTCAATGAATGGTTTTCAGGTACAAAGTAACTCATTCAGGTTTCAAATGCTTTCTCTGATAATACAAGATACAGATGAACAAATCTATACTGATCCATCTCTACAGATGAACAATCTATGTCTGTACTGTGGATATTTTCTTCATAATTATATAATCTGAAATCATTTTATTTTAGATTGAATAATTCTAATTATTTAGAAAGAATGAACTATTTTTCTATAGGTACTTGTTTGCAAACAATTATTATTTCATGTCTTTGCATGTACACTTGAAGGGCAATTTAAAGTCATGTTTAGATTTATGTATTCTGAAGGAGGATAATTCCTAGAATTTTCCTTCTTCTCATTGTTGGATTGATGGAGACATAAAAAAAAAAAACAAAGAAAAAAATACAGCAAAACGTGATGAGGATATATTTCAGCAAAACTTTTCCATTCTGTTTGAAAAAAAAACACAATCTAATTATTTAAGATCTGTTAAAGTATTTAATCAGAGAGGCCATTACACTGAGGTGGCTCTAATGCCTTGATAGCTTATATAAGCAAAACAAAATCTTAATGTACTTGAATCCAAGATAATAAAACTTAAGAACAATCACAACCAACCAATTAGGCGTTACTAAATCAGCCACCTGTTTGAGCTACAGCCTATTAATTTCCTTGCTTTGCTTCCTGATCTTCTCCATAGAAACTGCTCTCCAAGCTTCTGTGTGTGTATGCTGTTGTGTCCGACTCTTTGCAACCCCATGAACAGGTTCCTCTGTTTGTGGAATTTTCCAGGCAAGAATACTGCAGAATATATTTCCTACTCTAAGGGATCTTCCCAACCCAGGGATCGAACCTACATCTCTTATATCTCCTGCATTGGCATTCAGATTCTTTACCATGGTGCCACCTAATAAGCTTCTGTAGAGCTACCTTGACCACCTTTGCTTCAACAATACAAGGTTTCAACATATGTACGCAAAGATAAACTCCTGAAAAAAAATGTTAATATGCCTCAGTCTACCTATAACAGAGAACATTCGAGTTTCTGCTTAGAAATTAATTAAATACATAAGATTTTTTGCATTTTCCCAATTTTATATTCAGAATGAACTCTGTAAAAAGCTTGCTTAAAATCTACATTGGTATCTTTTAAAGAAATTCTAACATATGTCCAAATATCTCTATATGAAATATATACATTTTATTCTAAAAAACTTGCACTGGAAATACAAAAAACCTCGAATAGCCAAAGTAATCTTGAGAAAGAAGAATGGAACTGGAGGAATCAACCTGCCTGACTTCAGACTCTACTACAAAGCCACAGTCATCAAGACAGTATGGTACTGGCACAAAGACAGAAATATAGATCAATGGAACAGAATAGAAAGCCCAGAGATAAATCCACGAACCTATGGACAGCTTATCTTTGACAAAGGAGGCAAGGATATACAATGGAAAAAAGACAATCTCTTTAACAAGTGGTGCTGGGAAAACTGGTTAACCACTTGTAAAAGAATGAAACTAGAACACTTCCTAACACCATACACAAAAATAAACTCAAAATGGATTAAAGATCTAAATGTAAGACCAGAAACTATAAAACTCCTAGAGGAGAACATAGGCAAAACACTCTCCGACATAAATCACAGCAAGATCTTCTATGACCCACCTCCCAGAATATTGGAAATAAAAGCAAAAATAAACAAATGGGACTTAATGAAAATTAAAAGCTTTTGCACAACAAAGGAAACTATAAGTAAGGTGAAAAGACAGCCCTCAGATTGGGAGAAAATAATAACAAATGAGGAAACAGACAAAGGATTAATCTCAAAAATATACAAGCAACTCCTGAAGCTCAATTCCAGAAAAATAAACGACCCAATCAAAAAATGGGCCAAAGAACTAAACAGACATTTCTCCAAAGAAGACATACAGATGGCTAACAAACACATGAAAAGAGGCTCAACATCACTCATCATCAGAGAAATGCAAATCAAAACCACAATGAGGTACCATTACACGCCAGTCAGGATGGCTGCTATCCAAAAGTCTACAAGCAATAAATGCTGGAGAGGGTGTGGAGAAAAGGGAACCCTCTTACACTGTTGGTGGGAATGCAAACTAGTACAGCCACTATGGAAAACAGTGTGGAGATTTCTTAAAAAACTGGAAATAGAACTGCCATATGACCCAGCAATACCACTTCTGGGCATACACACTGAGGAATCCAGATCTGAAAGAGACACGTGCACCCCAATGTTCATCACAGCACTGTTTATAATAGCCAGGACATGGAAGCAACCCAGATGCCCATCAGCAGATGAATGGATAAGGAAGCTGTGGTACATATACACCATGGAATATTACTCAGCCGTTAAAAAGAATTCATTTGAATCAGTTCTAATGAGATGGATGAAACTGGAGCCCATTATACAGAGTGAAGTAAGTCAGAAAGATAAAGAACATTACAGTATACTAACACATATATACGGAATTTAGATAGATGGTGGCGATAACCCTATATGCAAAACAGAAAAAGAGACACAGAAATACAGAACAGACTTTTGAACTCTGGGGGAGAACGTGAGGGTGGGATGTTTTGAAAGAACAGCATGTATATTATCTATGGTGAAACGGACCACCAGCCCAGGTGGGATACATGAGTCAGGTGCTCGGGCCTGGTGCACTGGGAGGACCCTGAGGAGTCGGGTGGGGAGGGAGGTGGGAGGGGGGATCGGGATGGGGAATACGTGTAACTATATGGCTGATTCATGTCAATGCATGACAAAACCCACTGAAATGTTGTAAAGTGATTGGCCTCCAACTAATAAAATAATATTAAAAAAAAAAAAAATAAAAAAAAAAAAAAAAAAAAAAAAAAAAACTTGCACTGAAAATATTTAATTTTTAAAATTTCATGTTTTCTAGAATTATTAACTCCTAACCTGTAATATTTATATATTAATGTAATTAATAGACAGATTTTCACATATACTGTGACTTTATATTACACAAACCATGACATAATAAAGCATCATTTTATATACATGTGATATCAGGTGCATGAGTTACATATTTAGTATGTCCATATTACTTTCAATTCCAAAAATAATTATATGTTTCTATATTGTTGATCTATCCAACAGGGGCTAATATCAATAACCTCAGATATGCAGATGACACCATACTTAAGGCAGAAAGCAAAGAAGAATTAAAGAGCCCCTTGATGAAAGTGAAAGAGGAGAGTGAAAAAGCTGGCTTAAAGCTCAACATTCAGAAAACTAAAATCATGGCATCCAGTCCCACCACGTCATGGCAAATAGATGGGGAAACGGTGACAGATTTCATTTTGGGGGGCCCCAAAATCACTGCAGATGGTGACTGCAGTCATGATATTAAAAAGACACTTATGTCTTGGAAGTAAAGCTATGACTAACCTAGACAGCATATTAAGAAGCAGAAACATTACTTTGCCAACAAAGGTCTGTCTAGTCAAGGCTATGGTCTTTCCAGTAATCACGTATGGATGTGAGAACTTGACTATAAAGAAAGGTGAGCACCAAAAAATTGATGCTTCTGAACTGTGGTGTTGGAGAAGATTCTTGAGAGTCCCTTGGACTGCAAGGAGATCCAACCAGTTCATCCTAAAGGAAATCAGTCCTGAATATTCATTGGAAGGACTGACATTGAAACTCCAATACTTTGGCCAGCTGATGTGAAAAACTGAGTCATTGGAGAAGACCCTGATGCTGGGAAAGATTGAAGGCAGGAGGAGCAGGGGACGACAGAGGATAAGATGACTGGATGGCATCACTGACTCAATGGACATGGGTTTGGGTAGATTCTGGGAGTTGCTGATGGACAGGGAGGCCTGGCATGCTGTGGTTCATGGGGTTGCAAAGAGTCAGACATGACTGAGCAACTGAACTGAACTAAATATCTAAAATATATAGGATTCATAGAACTCAACATCAAAAAAACAATTTAAAAAATGGGCAGAGGACCTGAATAAACATTTTTCCAAAGACAACATACAGATGACCAATAGGTACTTGAAAAGGTATCAACATCACTAAACAGGGAAATGTAAATCAAACTCACAATGAGGTATCACCTCATACATGTCAGAATGACTATTAGCATAAGAACAATAAATAAATGTTCAAGAGGATGTGGAGGAAAAGGAACTCTTGTGCACTACTGGTGGGAATGTAAGTTGGTGCCACCAGTCTAAAAAACAGTATGGAGGTTGCTCAAAAAACTACAAATAGAACTATCATATGATCCAGCAGGGGCTTCCCAGGTGGCACTAGTGGTAAAGAATCTGCCCGCCAATGCATGAGATGTAAGAGACATGAGTTTCATCCCTGGGTGGAGAGGATGCCGTGGAGGAGGGCGTGGCAGCTTACTCCAATATTCTTGCCTGGAGAATCCCCCTGGACAGAGGAGCCTGGCAGACTACAGTCCATAGGATTGCAAAGAGTCAGACACTACTGAACCAACTTGGCATGCATGCACACATGACTCAGCAAATATCACTCCTGGGTATTGATCCAAAGAAGATCAAAAACATTAATTAGGAAAGATATATATGCATGCCATTTTTCAGAGCAGCATTATTTACAACTGCCAAGATATGGAAGCAACCAAAGTGCCCACCAAAAGATAAATGGATAAATATGGGGCCTGTGTGTGTATAGACACACAGATACACACAAGCACACACACAATGGCATATTACTCAGGCACATAAGATAATGAAATACTGCCATCTGCAACACCATGGATGAACCTATTTCAGTTGTGCTAAGTGAAATAAGTCAGAGAAATGCTGTGTTCCACTTATAGGTGAAATATAAAAAACCAAATAAATAAACAAACAGAGTTATAAATACAGACAATAATCAGGTAGCTAGCAGAAGGGATGAGGCTGGGGGGAAAAAAGAAATAGGTGAGGGAGACCAAGAGGTAAAAACTTCCAGTTGCAAAATAAATCACGAGTATGAAATGTACAGTATGGGGAATAAAATCAGTAACAATAATGTTTTTGAATGGTCACATACCGTTACTAGATTTACCATGGTGATCGTTTTGAAGTGTATAGGAACATCGAACCACTACATTGTGTAACAGGAACTAACACAGTGTTGAAGGTCAATTACACTTCAAAAACAAAGCAAAGTCAAGGGAAAAGATACGTGATCACCAGAAGCAGGAGATGGAGATAGGGTGAATTTGATGAAGGCAGTCAAAAAGTACAAACTTCAAGTTAGAAGATAACGTCCTAAGGATGTAATAGTATGATATGACAAACAGAATTAACACTGATAAATGTTACATATGAAAGTCAGAGTAAACCCTATGGGTTCTGATCACAAAGAAAGTATTTTTTCCATTTCTTTAATTTTGTATCTATATTATATGATTAATGTTCACTAAACTGGGATAATAATTTCATGATGTATGTAAGTCAAATCATTTTGCTACATGTTAAACATGTATAGTGTTGTATGTCAGTTATATCTCAATAAAACTGGAAGAAAAAATTGTTATAAGTAGCATTTTGCTAAGATTCTTATTCAATTTTGTCATTTCCAATCATGCTTGAAATTTATCTGTAAAAATTGCTTTTCTTTCACATTATGGATTATATTCAAATATTAATTTGAATTAAAATATTAACAACAATGAGCATCAGTGGAGGCTGTGTCATTCACATGAAAACATATTATTTTGGTCTTGCCCTATCAGCAACAGCACTTATTCAAAACCAATGTTTTCTCCTCTTATTAAAACTGACTACTTGGAGCATTTGAAGACATGAAAAGTAAAGGCAATAATATTCTTGATTATGTTTCAGGGTCAAAGGTTCAATCTTGAAGGAAAATACTGAGCTTTCTCCATAAGTTAATGTTTCATAGTGGAAAGTAAAAGCACTTGAATTTTTTGGGATTGGATGCAGAGATACACAAAACATTTGGCAAAGACATAAGCAGAGCTTATTACAAGGTTGAGTTCATTGATAGTGCTCACATTAATTTCCGCTGCAGAAAATAAAAGAGTGTCTTGAGAGCAAGGGCAAAGTTGCAGAATAAGGAGTTTTCTTTTTATTGTGTGAAAACTGCTTCAATACTCAAAGCTTTAGGGCATTTTACCCTGGCATCACTTTGAAAATGCTTCCTTCGGCTTCAGTTACCAGAGGAAGCTGAATCTGATCTGATCTTTAAAGTGTTTATGGACCTTGTTCTTATGTTAATAATCTATCAAATACTCTCAGTGCCTCTTTACAGGTCGAGGCATTCCCTTGGTACAAAAGACCACAGAAATTCTCCATCTTCAAGCTAAATTTTCATTATGTTGTCACAGTTTTTATTTAACATTTATGTAACAAAGTACCTTTACAAAGCCATAAATTAACATAATTAATCATCTGAATCAACAAGTTCGAGTCTATAGACCAATTGGAGAGTGTGATTTTGTATCTTATGAAAAAGTTTATTTTTTAATTTTTAAAAAATTATTTTTCACCAGGAATCAAACCCATGCCGCTTGCATTGGAAGCGTAGAGTCTTAACCACTGGGTTGCCAGGGAAGTCCCCTATTAAAAAGTTTTGCAGTGGTCTTTGAATCATGTTTAGTATCTTTTTACCCACATTTAATAGAGGTAATTGGGAAAACAGCTCAGTTTAATTTGAATCAAACTAGTAAATAAGAGAAAATTAAAATAATCATATTTCAGTGATAAAATGAAGTAGCCTAAGCTAAAACTTGTTTTTCTATATTAGTTGTATTTCTATATACTGTGGCTAGACAGAGTAGAGAAAATTTAAGTAATTTGTGGAGCATAAAGCAATCCAACTGTGTCAAAATAAGAATATATCCCCTTGAATCTGACAGCCCAAATCACAATGCAAATGAAACTGGACACCATCCGGAGCCAAAAGGAAATCAAAATGTAGCCATTGCTCTATGCTTGCTTGCCAAATAGTGCATAACATTTATATAACATATACTTAGTAAGGAGTTGTTCTTCTGAAATAAACTGAAGCAAGACAAACAGAAAGTTCTCTCTTCAGAGAGAATATTAGTTAGTATTTGATTAGATTTCCCCTTGAATTATTTCCTATTAAGAAATGTATAGGCAAATAAATACCTTTCTTCTGCTTCTGAAATATTACACTAAATTCCTCATCTAGATGTATACTAAAGAGATATTTCATCATTGACAATATAAAAGTTATTTGTACTCCCTCAGTTTCCAGGCTATTCGCTTGGGTCTATTTATCTCATTAGAGGACAATTCTGTTTTCACTGAAAGTCCTTCTAATTCTTAGAGGTTCTGTAAAGAACACCACAAGATGGCAGTGTTTCTGAAATTAATCCTTAGAACAATCATTCCTATATAGTACCTAAAATAATGTGATATTTTGACTACATTTTCAGTGACTAAAGTCATTTAAAGTCATCACTAAAGTGATTAAAAATTAGTGTTACTAAGGATGTCTGTTTAGTAATAAATAAGTTGTTTCCTTTAAGTAATATAACTGTCAGTTTGATTGTTCCGAAACATTAGTAAGCTTCATCAACATATAAATGAGTTGATGCTAAAGGATTATCAGTAGATTCATCAATTTCATAATTGCTTACATACTGGTCTGTAACTATAACCATACTTTTTAAATTGTCTGAAAAAATAACATTCTAATAAAACATCGATTGTATTTTATTTCTGCATGATTGCTTAATAACCAGTTTTAGAACAAGAAGTGGAAATTAGCAATTATATATTAAATATATCATTTATATTTCTCAAAACTGCTCAGAATTGGGGATTAGCACACTTTTATTGTAACTAACCTCATAAAACTTTAAATTATTGCCTGTAAAAGAAAATATGGGTATACTGAAAATACCTGTCTAGGAAACAATATAGTATATTTTCACATACTATATGAATCTGGTGCAGTATTTCAGAATTTTATAGAAAATTACATTTTCCACTGTTACCCCACTTATACACAGTGGCTATGGCTATTTTGGCTATCATATTTACAGAAATCACATTAACTTTTGTCATTGACTCCATAATTATGGAGTGTATACACACACATATATATGTGCATATATACGTATAGGTATGTATATATATATGCATATGTATGTGTATGTGTATATACACACACTTTATCCTCTTACTTTTCAAAGGTGGAGTCATTCCAGCAGTATATGGGGAATTGCCATCTATATTGAAGGAGGCAAATTTATCCTTTTAATATTTTTTTAGCTATCTAATGGATATCTAGCAGTATTTACATCAATTTTTCATTAATCTATTTTGAATCTATTTTTTCCTTCATATCTGTTTTTAATAGTTTATTCCACTTCTCTATTTTTGCTTTGGGGTTAGAAAGTAGGTACAGGTTTCACATAATATCATTTCTATTAGTCCAATTCTGAACTACTTTAGCTGTGAAATAAATCCCTGGATCCCAGTGATTAGCAACCTATAATTTCGTCCAATGATGACTTACAAATTATTAATTGCTTTGAAGTGGATATTTAATAATTCTGAGATATTTCAGTATGGCATTTCTAGTCCTGGGAAGACACCCACTAAACTTAATATTGTTTTCTCCTAGATCTTGGAGATCCAACAAGTCCATCCTAAAAGAAATCAGTCCTGAGTATTCATTGGAAGGACTGATGCTGAAACTGAAACTCCAATACTTTGACCACCTGATGCAAAGAGCTGACTCACTGGAAAAAGACACTGATGCTGGGAAAGACTGAAGGCAGGAGGAGAAGGGGACGACAGAGGATGAGATGGCTCGATGGCATCACCGACTCAATGGATAGGAGTTTGAATAAGGTCCAGGAGTTGGTGATGACGGGGAGGCCTGGCGTGCTAGTGTCTATGGGGTCACAAAGAGTTGGACATGACTGAGTGACTGAACTGAACTGAAATCTTAGTAAGAGTTATCAGTGGTAATAACTATCATTATTTAATAAAACTGCAAGTAATGATGTAAACTTGTCAACCGTCTAGTCAAAGCTATGGTTTTTCCAGTAGTCATGCATGGATGCAAGAGTTGGACTATAAAGAAAGCTGAGAGTCAAAGAATTGATGCTTTTGAACTGTGGTGTTGAAGACTCGAGGGTCCCTTGGACTGCAAGAGATCAGACCAGTCAATCCTAAAGAAAATAAATCCTGAATATTCATTGGAAGAACTGATGCTGAAGCTGACACTCCAATATTTTGGCCACCTGATTTGAAGAACTGACTCATTGGAAAAGACTCTGATGCTGGGAAAGATTGAAGGTCGGAGGAGAAGGGGATGACAGAGGATGAGATGGTTGGATGGCATCACTGACTCAATGGACATGAGTTTGAGCAAACTCCAGGAGTTGGTGGTAGACAGGGAAGCCTGGTGTGCTGTGGTTCATGGGATCATGGAGAGTTGGACACGACTGAGCAACTGACCTGAAGTGAATGACGTAAAACAAAGCATGCTGCTTACTGTCCAGTTCCACAAGGATAAAGTCATTAGCTACTGCAGCTGTTGACTAACCATGCATCCTGAGAGGAATTCAGAATGAAAAACAAGATGAGGTACTCTGTGCTTTAGGAAAAGAGGCCTCTTAAGAGAGTTAGATGTATATCTCAGGAAGAACTGTAATGAACCCTGATTCATGCATCTTTCTATTCACAGACAAAGTACTATAATCATTAACTGAGATGTCTGTTCCTTGGGACTATCAGTAACCTTTTACTGAGATGACTGCAGACATTCCTTAGCCAAAGTCATATATACACTGGCTTCTCTCCTATCTCCACAAAGTGATTTTCTCAGAGCTACTGAGAGGCTGTTTCCCAGGCCTGGGTAAGACCCTGAGTAAAACAAACTTACAGCTCTTACATTGTGCCCAGTAATGTAAACTCAATAGACAGTGACACTGTTTTCCTATAGCTCTATTTTTATACCTGGGGTAACAAAACCAGGTGATATATTTTGCTGGTGCAAAGTCTGTAACATAGGCAACAGAGAAAAATGGGCTTCTCTGCTTACAAGAGAAAGAGGTAGTGCTTCCCACTGCCTCCCTCCTTTAGACGGACAGAAAATTCTTGGCCCCGGGACAGAATGGACAGAATCCTGGATTGTCACTCTAAACTTTGAGAATATAAATACAGCTCCCCAAGAAGAAAATAAACCTGGCCATGTTCCCTCTTTAATACCTAAAGATGTCTAAGTTCTGCTCTCATTTCTCCTTAAAATGGAAACACGAACATCTCAGAGGTAAGTAAATCTCCCAAATTCTCAATCTACCCAGTGGTAAATTAACTTTCTAAGACTTTATCTTAAGAATTTAATCATATTTTGTGCTAATTCTACTGATGTAGTATATATTATTCTCTATTTTGTACCCACACAATTATTATCTTATTTCTTGATTACCTATTACTTAGTTCCCTTGCTCTTGATATATTATCAATAAAACATTCCACTGTTAATCCTTTGAAGGGCAGAATATGCCACCCTAAAATAGGCATCTTTGGCATAAGAATGAGTTTAGTCTGTTTGTTAAGAAACATCAAACATAGGGAAAGCTCTGAAAACCAGTAGAAGTTACCCTTGTGTAAGAGAAACTTAATATTTATAAGTGAAATCTCCATTTGAAGGGTGTCTCCCTCCCTGTTCAAGAGAGGAGGTACATACACATATGTACATATAAACATGTATACATATAAACACACATGTATATATACATACACTGTTCTTTACCACTAGTATCACCTGGGAAACCCACATAGACATACACACACACATAAACACTTCTGTTTTTATCCTATTAATTGAGCTTTTTATTACAAAGGGTCTCAGTCAAGAACCTAGAAGAGTCAAGGAAAAATTACTTTTCCTCCCATAACCTTCCTTTTAAATCTGACTTAAGGAAAAAAAAAAACAAAAAAACACACAAAACTCTATGTAGATTGCAACTGCCAGACTATTTCTACTTCATTATGCTAATCATCATTGTGTATGAGGCAATTTTCTTTGTGAGGGCAAAGTGGGAATGATTTTCTTGTGAGTACTGAGACATCTACATTGCTCAAAGGTAGAACTGACGTGCTTTTAGGGGCTGTTTGAAATTTTGTGTAGTAATTAACCTTTGCTGTGCAGTGAACCTGCTATTTCAGTAACATTTTCTATTTAATTACTAAATCAACATGAATCTCCTTTCTCCACATTTTAACCATATGTTTCCAATATTGTTTTTTGGTTTTTGATAAAAATTTAGAGGAAAATTAAAAGAAAAATGGTCCAAAAAACCATCCTGTATTTCCCATAGATTTTCTTTTCTAGCTAAATGGAGAGTTGTATGTATTGGTTGTTTAATCAGAATTTTTCCCTAAGATATTTTATGATATCTTTCAATACTCCTCTGATATTATATAGATGGGTATTTGAAGTTTGACAGTATGTATATCAAGATTGCGTGCATTTTTATCTTTGTTCAATTTTATTTGTTCCTATGTTTCCTTAGTTTTTTCCCCCAATACCCATCTCCATTACATTCATAAGTTGGTGCTTTTACAACCTAGTATCTTTTAAATGGCCATCTTGAAATAGTTTTTTTTTTAAACAGGCATTTCCATTGTTCACTTTCCTGTCGTCTGGTTAGAGGACTTACAGTGCTGTAGGCTAGAGTACACTACTTTTCCCCCCTGTGTTCTTGTGTTGTTTTCTAATCCAAATCTTGGTTCTAATGTTTGTTGTACACTAAGCCAAGTCCAACTCTTGTGACCCCATAGACTGCAGCACACCAGGCTTCCCTGTCCTTCACTATCTCCCGGAGTTTGCTCTAAATCCTGTCCACTGAGGCAATGACACCATGCAACCATTTCATCCTCTGTTGCCCTCTTCTCCTCCCTCAGTCTTTCCCAGCATCAGGGTCTTTTCCAATGAGTCAGCTCTCGTTTCCAGTATAACACATTTGGTTTTTCTACCAGGGTTTTCATAGATTTTTCTAATTATCTGGATTCTACCACTGTTTATGTATTACTGGCAAGGAATGTTTTCAGTTAAGGGTATTTTCTTGTTTTCATTCCTCCTTTTGCCACCAAAGTATCATTTTTATTATATATGAACATTCTTTGCTGCTGCTGCTGCTAAATCGCTTCAGCCATGTTCAACTATGTGTGACCCCATAGACGGCAGTCCACCAGGCTCCCCCCGTCCCTGGGATTCTCCAGGAAAGAACACTGGAGTGGGTTGCCATTTCCTTCTCCAATGCATGAAAGTGAAAAGGGAAAATGAAGTCGCTCAGTCATGTCCGACTTTTAGCGACCCCATGACCCCATGGACTGCAGCCCACCAGGCTCCTCCGTCCATGGGATTTTCCAGGCAAGAGTACTGGAGTGGGGTGCCATTGCCTTCTCCTTCTTTCATGCTACCTACAGGTGATAAACATGTTTGTCTTTAGCAATGTTCCTATAAATTATGAATTTAAAGATATTGTTCTGTTTCTTCATAAATAATGGTTAGATATGTGTGCACACACATCTTTGTGTATGTGTATATAATTTTTTTATATTTAATTTGTAAAGCATAAGATTTATACTGAGCATTCTCAGTAATTATCAAAGCATTGAACGATCCTTCAATTTTTTTCCTATAGCAACTCTAATGCTACAAAATTTAGTTTTTTTCTGTTGGTGGTGCAGATCTCATTACTATCTTTTTAATGTATTCTGTTCCTTCAGCGTACAGAGGGCGGTTCACTATACCTTTCTGGCTGTGCCTAACATATCCATTTAACTCTACCACTATGATTACTAATTCCATGGCTGCTATTATGGGTTTTGATGGCTTTATTAGGTTCAAGCCATCAAAGTTTCCATTCTTTGAACACCCACCTCAGTAAAGACTTGGTAATATTTTTACTCATGACTACTGCTTTTGATTTTTAATTTTTCTGACATCTTTTTGGGTCTACTTCTTGATCTACCATAAACCAATATCTTCTTCGTTTAAATAAGTAGGAGGCATGGGGCTTTTGATGTTTTTGACTCATGGCAGAATCCTTTTCTTACCTTTTGTAGGTCTGCCTTAATGTATGATCTGGTTCCTATGACTTCTTCCATTTTAAATCTTTTCTTTAACCTATTGCTCTGGCTATCAGAAACATATCATTATCATCAACTTTTATACCAGGTAGACAATCTATAGAACTAGGACCATATGGGTTATCATGTGGTAGACAGTTACGCTTTTATATTTCACCACATTTTCTGCCCTACCTATCTGTCACTCAACACTGCATAGGGTCACTAGGCTTAAGTTTAGGGAACAAAAAGACAGACAATATGGATAGATGTCACTGGTAACAAGCACACTCCTGTTTAATGTAAGATTTATAGCTGAGGCAGTAAACACAGGAGGAAGAAGGGCATTAGGGACACACTACATCATCAGACATGGTCAGCCTCTCATGCCTTTGAGGCACAGTGACCTCTGAATCACAACTGTACCAGCAAGATTTTATTGTTTTGTCCTTAAAAGAACAATGCAGTTGCTTCACAGTTAGTGTGTCATCATCTGCAGAAAATCTGATTTTTCCATGAGAGACAAAGAGGTTTAATGTTTGGTGCTCAAAGCTCAGCAGCAGTATGAGTGGGCAGGCCATAATATTATAACTTTCAGTAAGGGACTTAGGGGTGAAAGGAGTCAGGGGTCATCAAAGATCCTTGTTACTGCTTCCCTCTAATTTCTATCTCAGGCAAGCATCTTATTTATATTAAACACTTCCCAGGTAAAAACATGTTTTCCAC
This sequence comes from Muntiacus reevesi, assembly GCF_963930625.1. Classification (NCBI taxonomy): domain Eukaryota; kingdom Metazoa; phylum Chordata; class Mammalia; order Artiodactyla; family Cervidae; genus Muntiacus; species Muntiacus reevesi. The sequence continues at coordinate 79,931,194 of NC_089254.1, read as the reverse complement.
TTTTTAACTTTTCTCAAAAACAACATGTTCAAAAACAAGTTTTAAATAAACATGTTTATCACATTTCCTAAGAACAACATGTTTTCACTTTACAAAGTAAAGTGAAAACACTACCAAAACAAGTTCATATTTTATGGGACAGGAGATGAACCATCCTTTATTCATTTTCATGCAAATAGGCATGCTACTTATATACATGTGTTAGCGACACCAAATAAGTAATCTAAAGATTTAATTTTTAAAGTTAATGGAATATATCTGATTTTTTACCTGAAAGAAGAGCAGTTTTTTTGTTTTTTTTTAAATCAACAGTACATGATAAAATCCAACCATGCTCCAACAATACGTGAACCGTGAACTTCCAGATGTTCAAGCTGATTTTAGAAAAGGCAGAGGAACCAGAGACTAAATTGCCAACATCCACTGGATCATTGAAAAAGCATGAGAGTTCCAGGAAAATATATACTTCTGCTTTATTGACTATGCCAAAGCCTTTGACTGTGTGGATCACAACAAACGGTGGAAAATTCTTCAAGAGACAGGAATACCAGACCACCTAACCTGCCTCTTGAGAAACCTGTATGCAGGTCAGGAAGCAAGTTAGAACTGGACATGGAACAACAAACTGATTCCAAATAGGAAAAGGAGTGTGTCAAGGCTGTATATTGTCACCCTGCTCATTTAACTTATATGCAGAGTACATCATGAGAAACACTGGGCTGGATGAAGCACAAACTGGAATCAAGATTGCCGGGAGAAATATCAATAACCTCAAACATGCAGATGACACCACCCTTATGGCCGAAAATGAAGAAGAACTAAAGAACCCCTTGATCAAAGTGAAAGAGGAGAGTGAAAAAGTTGGCTTAAAACTCGACATTCAGAAAACAAAGATCATGGCATCCAGTCCCATCACTTCATGGCAAATAGATGGGAAAACACATGGTAGACTACTTTTGGGTGCTCCAAAATCACTGCAGATGATGACTGCAGCCATGAAATTAAAAAGAGCTTGTTCCTTGGAAGAAAATCTATGACCATCCTATATAGCATATTAAAAAGCAGAGGCATTACTTTGCCAAAAAAGGTCCGTCTAGTCAAAGCTTTGGTTTTTCCAGTAGCCATGTATGGATGTGAGCATTGGACTATAAAGAAAGCTGAGCATCGAAGAATTGATGCTTTTGAACTATGGTGTTGGGGAAGACTCTTGAGAGTCCCTTGGACTGCAAGGAGATCCAACCAGTCCATCCTAAAGGAGATCAGTCCCGGGTGTTCATTGGAAGGACTGATGTTGAAGCTGAAACTCCAAATACTTTGGCCAACTAATTCAAAGAGCTGACTCATTTGAAAAGACTGATGCTGGAAATGATTGAAGGCAGGAGGAGAAGGGGACGGCAGAGGATGAGATGGTTGGAGGGCATCACCGAATCAATGGAAATCAGTTTGGGTGAACTCTGGGAGTTGGTGATGGACAGGGAGGCCTGGCATGCTGCAGTCCATGGAGTTCCAAACAGTCAGACACGACTGAGCGACTGAACTGAACTGAGCATGTTAAAATATTGATTGACCTAATGGAAGACATGAGTTCTGTTCTTATTCTCTACTCTCAATTACCAACAATCTTCCAAACAAATTCAAGTTAGATGATAATTATAATTATCTCATAGTTCAAGATTTTGAAACATAGTATTAGAAATATTCATACTGCTGCTTATTTTAACTCCTAATCTTTTATTTTTATGATTATCTTATATCACTTACCTCATTTCAAATAATTGTGGTTGGTATATGTTATGTTACACTAGATTATGCTACCTTCTTTAAAATAGCTCATATTAAAAAACTCAGATAATGTTATATATTTATTTTGTATGGTAAGTGTCAGGGGGAGGAAAATTTCCTTAAGAGGAGTACACTTGAGTTCTGTGACTGAACTAATAATAAAAAAAATGACGAAAACATATTAATAAGAGAAAGAGAAGAGAAAGAAACAGATTTTAATTCATATGCATGGAGTCCCATAGAAACAAGACCTAAGATGTTGCCAAAGTAGGCAATTTTATAATTTTTTATCAAAGAAACAATAAACTTGTGAGGAAATGACAGGACAAAGAAATGTACGTTTTGGGTGCCCAATTAGTGAAGAGACCAAACAGAATTTGGGCTCGGGGTGGTAAATTAAAGAGGTAACAGGTCTGTTTAACTGGACTTCGAGGTGCAAATTCCATTATCTTTGATGATAACGGTGTCCTTCTACTTCTAAACATGAGGAGGGTATCTTTCACATGAGACAGATCTTCTCTGCTTTCAGGGAGAAAGAAACGAAGGCCAGAGTCCCTTTTCCTTGGCCATTTCCTATGTAACTTCAATTCAAAATAATTAATGTGCCATTGAGGCACATTTGGTCTAGCCAACCCTAGACCCCAACATAAATGTTTTCTTGGTGGTATAATAAAAAGGAAGTTTAGATTTTACCTAACTTCAAAGAGAATAATGGATCTATTTTTGATATTATTAACTATTGGTCTTTTCTCTATTTTCTAGTCCATTTTATATTTATACTTAAAGATGATTTCATTTATTACAACAATTTAACTTAGGGACTGAAGACATTTAAGATTTAACTTAAATTCAAATTCCATTTTCCTCACTTATTACAAGTTACATAATCTAGAACACCTTTGTTTTTCATCAAAAACAAAAGTAATGAAAGAAGTATATTTATCTCTTTGCTTTGTTCTAAGGACTCAATGGAGAAGTATGTAATAAAAAAACAAATGTAAAATGTTGTATCCTGTCATTTTACAATGCAAATCAAAGAAACAGAGGGTTTAAGTGATTTTTCCAAGTACACCCAAGTCAGTGGTAATTTAAGAATCAAGTTTCCTGTATTGATGAATGTTTAGACATAATGGCCATCTGATTATATTGGTAAAGACAATACATGTTTTTATCAGAGACTGATGCATGGAAAGATAATATCTACACCATTTGTTAAGGCATCTGGGACAAGCATTCTTTTATCCATTTTTGTCTACACAGTTTGTCAACATGACTAGAACTTCTGATACCAGAGAGTAAATAGTGGAAGCAATATTTGAATGTATAAAAAATATTGACTTATCAATATTATCTTGTTTCTAATATACCACTAAGTTCTGTGTTATATAATATGGGACATTTTGGCAATATAACCCACAAAGATTGTGTTTTTAAATGGCTGTCTATTTAGGAAAAAGAGATAAGTATAATAAAAACAAATGTGCAATACATGTTACAAATAGCATATAAAGATAATATGAAAGCTCAAGAAACAGCATGGGATCAGTTGATAACTGAATGGTATAGACAACGTACACGGTAGGAAATTAAATGAGGGAAAACCTGTTTGTTCTGCTTCTCAGAACTCAGCTAACAATTGGAATGGCAGGTTGGATAGACTCACTCCAGGTCCCTCTCCAGGTTTAATTTCTCATATAAGCTATAACTTCTACCTCTCCCTTTGACAACTTTTTCTGTGATTCTAAAAGAAAGAAAAATGAATTGCTTTAGATTTCAACTTTGATTAGGCACTGTGCAGTGGGTTCAGTATTTTTTTTTTTTTCTGTACATATGCTATGTCAACATCCACCCCCTTTCCTCTGAGAAACATTCCTTGACAATGAATGTAGACATTGATTGGCCGAACTGTGTGCACTATCTTGTGTATTCAGAATCACACTGCTTGGCCTCATAATATCCTTTGATACTTTAATCACATAGGATTTGATTTGGCTTAACTGCTTTATCAGACTGATACACTAATAAAAAAAACCATAAAGAGAATGAAGAAAAATGACCTTATATACAATTGCATCAAAAAGAATAAAATACCTAAGATAAATTTAATCAGGAGGATCAAGACTCATACACTGAAATCTATAAGACACTGATTAAAAAAAAAATGAACACACATATAAAGGTGTTCCTTTAGAAAGGTGTTCTACGCTTGTGAACTGGAAGAATTAAAAGTGTTAAAATGTCCATACCACCCAAAACAATCTACAGTTTCAGCGCAATCCCTATCAAAATTCCAATGGCATTTTTCATAGAAATAGAACAAATAGTTCTACATTTATGGAAAATCACAGACATATATACCAAAATAAACAAACAAAACAAAACCAACAAAGCAATCTTAAGGAGTTGGAAGCATCACATGCCCTGATTTCAGACAATATAACAAAGCTACAGTAATCAAAACAGGATGATGTTGTCATATTGGTATAAAGAGAGACACAGATCAATGAAACTTAATAAACAGCCTAGTAATAAACCCAAACTAATAGGTTCAACTAAGTTATAACAAAAGCAACAAGAATATACAATGAGGAAAAAGGACAATCTCTTCAATAAATGGCCTTGTGGAAACTAAACAGTCACATGCAAAAGAATGAAACTGAACCTACTGTCATATCATACACAAAAATCAACTAAAAATGGATTAAAAACTTGACCATAAAACCTGAAACTAAGAAATGCCTAGAAGGAAACAGGTGGTAAGGTTCTTGACATTGGTCTTGGTAATTATTTTTTTGACCTGACTCCAAAAGCAAAGTCAGCATAAGCAAAAATAAACAAATGAAACTACATCAAACTGAAAAGCTGCATAGCAAAAGAAACCTACAAAATGAAAAGGCAACCTACAGAATGGGATAAAATATTTGCAAATGATATATATGGTAAAGGGTTAATATCCAAAACATAAATAACTAATTCAACTCAAGAGCAAAAAGCAAAATGCCAAACTTAAAAATGGGCAAAGGACATAAACAGTTCTGGTGGAAATATACCCAAGGTAACAGGCACATGAAAAGGTGCTCAACATCACCAATCATCAGGAAAATACATATCAAAAACACAATTAGGTATCACCTGACATCTGTCAGAATGGCTAGTAACAAAAAGACAAGAAATATTCAGTAACAAGTATAGGCAAAGATGTGAAGAAAAGAGAATCCTTGTGCACTTTTGGTAGGAATATAAGTCAGTGTATCCATCAGAAGTGGAAAATACTTCTGAGCATTTACCCAAAAAAACGTAAACACTAATTCAAAAATATATATATATACCTCATTTTCATTAGAGCACTAATTATGGCAGCCAAAATATGGAAAACACTAAAATGTCATCAGCAGATGTATGGATAAACAAACTGTGGTTATCTACCTATCTAATCTATATACAAAAGAATATTATTCAGCCAAAGAAAGGAAATCTTACCATTTATGGCAATATGCTAAATGAAATGTCATTATGCTAAATGACCCTGAAGGAGGAAATGGCAACCCACTCCAGTATTCTTGCCAGGAAGATTCCATGGACAGAGGAGCCTGCTGGTCTACAGTCCATGGGGTCACAAAGAGTCAGATACAATTGAGCACATGTGTGTGCATACACTCACACATACACACACACACTAAATGAAATGTCAAACAAAGAAAGTCAAATACCATATAATCTCACTTATATGCAGAATCTAAAAGTAACCCCTAAAAGCAAAACCATATTTATAAACAGAGAAAAGACAGGTGGTTGCCAGAAGTGGGGGATGCGGTAGGAAGAAAGGTGAAGAGAAGCCAAAGTACAAATTTTACTTATAAAATAAACAATTCATGTGGATGTAATACAGTTCATAATAGCACTTTGCATATTTGAAAGTTGCCAAAAGTCCGCATCGGAAGAAAAAATTTGTAACTCTGTATGGTCATGGATGTTAACTAGACCTATTATGGTTATTTTGCAATGTGTGTCTGTGTGTTCAGTCGTATCTGACTCTTTAAGACTCCATGTTCTGTAATCCACTAGGTTCCTCTGTCAATGGAATTTTCCAGGCAAGAATACTGGAGCAGGTGGCCATTTCCTCCTCCAGGATCAAACCCATGTCTCATGCATCTCCTGCAGTGGCAGGCAGATTCTTTACTACTGTACCACAATACATATACAAATATTAAAAAATTATGCTGTACATCTGAAACTAATATATTATGTGAATTATACCTCAATTTAAAAATATTCATAACAGAAAAAGTTTATCAGACTAGATTTTTAAAATGTGTTTTAAAATGTATTATGTATCTATGACTTCAATCTGGAACTAAGCTTTGAGGAGAAAGTATATGAATATGCCTACCTACATGTAAGAATTCTACTCCCCAAGAAATCATGAGGATATCTGTGAGAATGGACTGAGTTATGTTGTTGTAATATACCCTTAAACTGAGTAGTGTACTTAGTCATTTCATGCAGGAGGGCTCTGTTCATGATGGTCTTTCAGATCCCCAGATGAACTGAGCAACCACTATCTCAAAAATTGCTATCACTATGCTACAGGGAAGAAAAAGACTTCTGAAGGGTCAGACATAAGAATGCATTGCTCCAGCTTGGAAGTGCCAGACAGTAACTCAGCTCATGAAGGATTGATTGGGAAGAGTCACAGGGACCAGTCAGCAGGATGCTAGAGAAAGAAGTAGGGAGAAAACATTTGATGACCAACATCTTAACTACAAAAGTGGATTTGCCCAAGTCATACCTTACTCAAAGCTGATCACATCTAGAGACAGAAGTGAGCTAGAGAGTTCTGACTTTTCAAGTCAACACTAGGCAACTCTGCCAGGCAATACTTGTTCCAGATCTCCCACTATATTGGTCAAAGCTCTGTCAAGTTTGCATCACAGCTTGACTTTGTCCTCTGTTCAACCCTTATTCCTCCCCTTTCCCTTCAGAGATCTTGATCCTTAAAATTAACATCCTGTAACCTAAACTCCATCTCAATTATTGCTACTTCTGTTGGACCCAAACTGAGAGTCACTAATTGGTTCAGACTTTATGAATACAGCCAATTTGTCAAAAATGTTCTTTATTACAAATTTCTTTCAAATTTTCCTTTTCTAGGGCAAGAAAATACATATGACTACGAAGTATTTTATTTTTAAGATTATATTCTGTTTGTTGAAGAACAGAAAATTCAGTTCACCATTATTTCTACAAATTTTTAGAGAGTTAATTTAATTAAAATATGCTACTTTTTATATTCATTTTTATTCTTGAGTCTAGCAACTACATTTTTCTTAATTTCACTTAACTGTGTGACAAAAACTAAAGATTTTATCTCCTAATATCTCTTGTTCTCTTCTATAGCAATAGAGCCTTTAACCAATTATTTGTTGCTGTTTAGTCTCTAAGTCATGTCCAATTCTTTGTGACCCTATGGGTTGTAGCCTGCCAGGCTGCTCTGTCCATGGGATTCTCCAGGCAAGAATACTAAAATGGGTTGCCATTTCCTTCTCCAGGGGATCTTCCTGACCCAAGGATCAAACCTGCATCAGCAAGCAGATTCTTTACCACCGAGCCACCAGGGAAGCCCAACCAGTTCTTACGTTCACATACACATTTCCCACCGTCTTTTTTTTTTTTTTTTTTAAACTAACTGTGGTCAATAAAATGTGCAGGAATATAGTATTATAACATCTCATGACAGAAAATGAAGAAGTCATGTCCCTTAACCTCGTAAAAATTAATAAACGGAAAGCTTGAATAGATTTGAGAGATCAGAAAGGGAAGCTCTGACACCCTGCAACCATATCAGAAATCAACAAGGAGAAGATATACTGCTCTTCTTTCCTAGCAAGGACCCAGCCAATGAAAAACCAAGTACTCTTTGTTTACTATGACCCTCACAGCTTCCTTTTCCTCTCTGTAAGAGTTCTTCTTCCCTTGCCATTTAGGGTCTACTATGAGGCTCACCATAGTTGCAGACACTGAATAAATCCATCTTTGCTGGAGAAATATCTGGCAGTCTGTTTCAATTAAACATTTTCATTCACTTCCATTCAGTTTCTTAGAACATGGAAATGACGGCTGACATTTGTCTATCACAGACCGTAAGGATGAACATCATAATCTAGGAATCACAAAAGAAAGACTCGAATCACTAGATACTGAACAAGGCAGAGCCAACACAGCATCCTTGCAAGGCTTAAGTCTGGACTATTCAAGAGGGAAAATTGTTTTAGCCACTATTAATTTAAGCATACTCTTCTACACAGTCAAAAACCAACTATATCGGTAAGAATTAGGTTGAAGAGTTTTACTTAGAGGTATTACTGATTCATGAAAAACTGCCTAACTAACTTATCAATATATTCACATAAAACATATCATAATGATTTAAATTATGTCCATGGGATCACAAGGTGTTGGACATGACTGATTGACTGAACTGAATGATTTAAAGGTTGACTTTATGATTCAGTTTCTATGAGTTCAGCTCCTGACTCCAGAATCTAATAGCTTTCTGACTTTGGACAAGTTGCCGTGACCTTCAAAGCTCCGTTCTTTTAGTCTGCAAACTGGGGCAAGCAATAGTTCCTACCTCACAGTGTGATGGGTGCACCACATTTGTTAATATATGTCAAACGCCGCACACCAGGCGTGGTGGTGGCTTAGTCACTAAGTCGTGTCTGACTCTTGTCACCCCATGGACTGTAGCCTGCCAGGCTCCTCTGTGAAGGATTCTCCAGGCAAGAATACTGGAGTGGGTTACCATTTCCTTCTCCAGGGGATCTTTCCGACCCAGGAATCGAACACAGGTCTCCTGAATTGCAGGTAGATTCTTTACTGATTGGGCTACGAGGGAAGCCCACACACTAGGCATAGCACATTCTAAAACCTTATAATTTTTATCATATATGTAACAAACTAGGCTAAAAATAAATGATGGCCCACTTTGGCACAGGCAACAGATAAAAAGAAATAAACATACTGAAAGGAACAGTCATAGGTTAACTTAGTACCAATGAGACTACAGTGGCCACAATTAAAAAAAAAGAAACAATGAAAGCCTTCTACCTATGAAAGATGCATTTAAAAAATACATTTATATATTCACAGAGGTAATATATCTTCTTTAGTACTCATAGAAATAGGGCCCTTGCTATAGGCAAGAAAAACTGAGTTGACTCTAGAGAACACAAAAGCCTACAAAGGTTTCCTGATACATCTTCTTCTCTTATTTACGATCCATGAGTTTTTTGTTTTCCTTATTTAGACTAAGTATATACATTCCTCATTGCATGTTATTAGGAATTACTAGGGCATGCATGTTAACCAAAAACTAGAGACTGATGAGAGGAGGATATGATCACTGGTCCTTGGTGTCAGGATTCAATGTCACTTTATCAGAAAGGCCTTAATGTGTCCAGTTCCAGATTTTTCATATGCTTAAATACATGTTTAGAATGTATTTCCTAACAATCCTGCAGATATTATCTACATTGACACTGAACAAACAAAAAGAGTAACAGTATCACTTCTGAGTTTTTGAATCTGTTACAAAGTAAACATTTACCTAGGTGTTTTTTATTTAGTAAATATTTTTGAATTTCCAATGCTCCAGAATTTCAGAAAGTTTTTAAATTGACATGACTTTCCTTAAGTTTATCTCTAATTTTTTGATATTGTTATAAATGAAGATTTCTGGGAGAAATATCAATAATCCCAGATATGCAGATGACACCACCCTTATGGCACAAAGCAAAGAAGAGCCTCTTGATGAAAGTGAAAGAGGAGAGTGAAAACGTTGGCTTAAAGCCCAACGTTCAGACAACTAAGATTATAGCATCAGTCCCATCACTTCATGGCAAATAGATGACAAAACAATGGAAACAGTGAGAGACTATTTTTGGGGGGGGACTCCAAAATCACTGTAGGTGATGACTGCAGCCATAAAATTAAAAGATGCTTGCTCCTTGGAAGAAAAACTATGACTAACCTAGACAGCATAGTAAAAAGCAGAGACATTACTTTGCCAACAAAGGTCTGTCTAGTCAAAGCTATAGTTTTTCCAGTAGTTATGTATGGATGTGAGAGTTGGACTACAAAGAAAGCTGAGTGCTGGAGAATTGATGATTTTGAACTGTGGTGTTGAAGAAGACTCTTGAGAGTCCCTTGGACTGCAAGGAGATACAACCAGTCCATCCTGAAGGAGATAAGTCCTGAATATTCATTGGAAGGACTGATGCTGAAGCTCAAACTTCAATACTTTGGCCACCTGATGGGAAGAAGTGACTCACTGGAGAAGACCCTGATGCTGGTAAAGATTGAAGGCAGGAGGAGAAGGGGATGACAGAAGATGAGATGGTTGGATGGCATCACCGACTCGATCATATGAGTTTGAGCAAGCTCTGAGAGTTGGTGATGACAGGGAAGCCTGGTGTGCTGCAGTTCATGGGGTCGCAAAGAGTTGGACATGACTAAGTGACTGAACTGATAAATAATAATATTTGCCAGCTGTTTCCCATATGAACACACACACACACACATATATATACACACAAACACACACATAGATGTAGGCCTTGAATCAACTAAATTTGTTAGTTATAATTATTTATATACATATAGGAATTACAGATGCACACATATAAAATAATCTAGTGTTTCTAAGCGAAAAATCATGTTATCAGCATATAAAGACAATTTGACTTGTATCCTCCTAATTAATAGCCCCTTATTAACTTTATCTTCAATTACTTCACTGGCTAGAAATCAAGTAAAGTATTAAATAGAAGTGAGATCTGACATCCTTGACAAATTCTCTATCCTATTGGAAAGTTTCACTATTTCAATAGTATTGAATAAAATGTTGAACAGAAAGAAGAGTGGTCATCCTTGCTTTGAACTCAATTTATGGGGGAAAGTATTCAGTATTTCACCATTAGGTATGCTGCTATCAGAGCATTTTGGTAATTGCTTTTATTAAATGGATGAAATTTCCTTCCATTAGTAGACACTTGAGAGTTATCATGGATATGTATTAGATTTTTTTTCAAACATTACTAATGTACTGAAATTAATTCATGATTTTATTATTTATCCTGTTAATGTGATGAACTGTTTTCAAATATATAAAACAAAATGTTTAAAAAGTTCTTAGATTCCTGGAATAATTCCCTCAATTATATCATAACTTTACATATTTTGGATTTAAATTGCTGATACTGGTTAAAGAATTTGACCTTTATATTAACAAGTGATACCAGTCTTATATATTTTACCACACTGTGAAAAATATAAGAATATTTCAACAATATAATTTTTCATGCATCCAACGTGCTATTGATGGCAGTTATTTTATGAATCATAGATGCAGGCCAGTTTAGTAGAAATTAGTAAAGAAAGCCATTTATATCAATTATATATTTATCATTACTGGTGCACTCCTCCCTACTCCCCTACTCTGGATCCTAGTTTCCTTATGGTGGTATCATTTCCCTTCAGCATGAAGTATCATCTTTATTCTTTCCTGGTAGCTCAGATGTTTCCCTTCAGCATCAAGTATTATCTTCAGGATTTAATAGACCAAAGATACACTGCTATTGAAATTTTTATAACTTTTGGTTATCTATAAATCTATTTTACTCTCATTTCTTTGAAGAACTGTTTTGGGTGTTTATAGGTATCTGGAGAGGAGACCCTGGAGACGAAAATGGCAATCCACTCTAGTATTCCTGCTGGGAAATTCCATGGACAGAAGAGCCAGGCATGCTGCAGTCCATGGGGTCACAAAGAGTTGGATATAACTTAATGACCAAACAACAAAGGTATCTGGGTTGAAAGATTTTTTTTTGTTCCTTTCAGCAAATTGAATTGAACATGTCATCTCATTACCTCCCAGCTCCCTTTTGCTAATCTCCCATTATTTGTACTTCCTTCCCCTCAACTCCTCACCACTCATCTTTTTTCTATGAATGCTTAAGATATTTTTGTGTGTATATATATATATATATATATATATATATATGTATATATATATATATATATATATGTTTTTGGCTGTTAGATATACCATTCGTCAATCCTGCTTGTGTTTCACAGACTTCTCAAAACAGTAGGCTGAAATATTTTTTCTAATTCAGAAATTGCTATTAAGCATATTTTGGATTATGTGATAGTATTTCACAGTTCACTGATCCTCTCTATTTTTTTATGCCTTGCTTTCTTTCCCTCAGATGGGAGGGAATGCTATGGCTCCATTTCCCACTGTTAGCTTTTTCTGTTGGCTTCAACCTGCTCCAATCTTTAGTATAGCCCATGTTCAACTTAACATTTAAGATTATTTTTGAATTATTTATATAATTTCTACTTACTTGCTTTAGATTTCCTATCTGTTCACCTATTATTTTCATCTTTTCTTTATATTTCGTAAATTATCTTCTGTGATAACTTTAAAGTTCATCCTGAACATATATCTCTAGTGAAAATGTTTGGGAAAATCTAAACATCTAACGGGTGTTAATTGCTTCCCCACTGAGTTTGGCAATTACAATTAAAAAAGACCAAGAAAAATTTGCCAACGTTATAAGCAGATATGCAAAAATAATACAATGAGTCTGGATAATTTGACTGCTTCTAGCCCCAAAACAGGTGTAAACAGGACTGAAAATATCTGCAAATAAGACCAATGGACACTATTCAATTAGATGAAGTTATTCTGAACTAAAGCAAAGATCAAAATATTAACATGGCTTTCCTACCAAGCTTATACTTTTTAGATTGTATAGAGAGGTGTATTTAAAATGAAATGGAGAAACTGGTATGAGAAAACAAGTAAGGTATGAGAACAATGTTGCTATTACATGAATTTTCACAGAAACAAATATATCAGAAGCCTACTTCATTTTTTACCACATTTACTCTATTACTAAGTCCCACTACATTACCAAACTACTTTTCAAAAATAAAGTTTATGACTGTCTGTACCTTAAACACCAACCTTGGGTCCCCAAAGTCCAAATATGAACTAACATTAAGAGTGACATAAAGGTTATCTTAGATACCTAAGATAACCTACTGAATGGGAAAAAAATTATAAATGATATGATCAATAAACAGTTAATATCCAAAATGTATAAACAGCTCATACGACTCAGTATAAAAAATTGCCAGAAGACCAGAATAGGTACTTTTTTCCCAAGAAGGATATAGAGATATCCAACAGGCACATGAAAATATATTCAATACCACTAATCAGAGAAGTGCAAATCAAAACCACAATGACATACCACTTTACACCTGTCAATATAGTTATTTATCCTCAAAAAGTTGATAAATAACAAATGTTGGCAAGGCTGTAAGGAAAAGAGAACTCCAGCACACTGTTGATAGGACTGTAAATTGGTGCAGCCAATATGAAAAATAGTATGGAAGTTCCTCAAAAAACAAAAAATAGAACTACCATATAATCCAGCAATTCTACTGCCAGGTATATATCTTAAGAAAATCAAAACACTAGTTTGGAACAAAATGCACCCCAATGTTCATAGCAGCATTATTTACAACAGCCAAGATATGGAAACAACTCAAGAGGCCATCAACAGATGAACGGAAAAAGAAAATGTGGCATATATCTATACAAAGAAATATTACTCAGCCACAAACAATGAAATTCTGCCATTTACAACAATGTGGATGGGCTTATATAAAGTACTATGCTTAAGTCAGACAAAGATAAACTGTTACTACCATACATAAAACTGAAAAAATAAGACAAACAATTATCTATAAGAAGACAAACAGATTCAGAGATATAGAGTACATTCTAGTGGTTCTCACAAGGGAGAAGGAAGTGGGGAGGGGAGAGATCGGGGTATGAAAGTTAAGAGACAAACAACTATGTATAAAATATACAACAAGGACACATAATACAGCCCAGGGAAATTCAGTCATTAATTTATAATGACTTTAAAGAAGTATAATCCATAAAATTATTACCATGTTATGTATTTAAAACTAATGTAATATTTTAAAATCAACTATACATCAATAAAAAATTTAAAAACTAATACGATATCAAGGAAGGAATCTGAAGAAATTCTAACATTTTAACATATAATGATTAAGGTAAAAGCCAAATAAAAAAGATATTTTTCTTACATATTTACCTTCATGACAAACTTCTTACTTGGAATATATCAACTTCAAGTTCATTCTCTAAACTACTTGCTATCTTCTTACACTTAAGACAAAATCAAAGTGTTCTAATGTCTATAAAGATCAACATCCTCTAACTCTACCCACCTTTTATTAAGGGTCTGACTTCTGGACTCCTCACTGTTGTTCAAACATTGCAGACATACTTCTGAATTAGATTCTTGGCACTGGCAGTTATCTCTATTGGAACTCTTTTCCCCCAAATGTTATGATCTACAGGGAATCTATGAGCGAAAGTTTAGCAAAGCCCCTTTTTTCCTTTGTATGAGAACCCGACCTTCAGTTTAGTATCCCACTCCAGTTTTTAACATTACAAGGATGACATTATGAACAAAATTACTAGGCAATATTATTTTACATAAAAATGATGCCTGATTGGTAATTTTTTTCAGGAATGGGAGGAAGCATACATGAAATAAAATATCTTTAGACAATCTGATTTGAGATTCTCTAAGTGCAATGACATTCAGTGACTCTTGTAAATGATCATATCCCTTGTACAGCCCCCAGAAACAATGCATTTGGAAGTATAACAAGGTTTTTGGCTTTTAGATAATACAAGGATTTCAAAACAAGCAATTCCTGCCTGTGGGACTCTTCTCCTGGTTTCATATGGACTGCTTCAAGGATATCCACTGAAGCGGAAGACCATGCTATGGGAGCTAATCTCGATCTCTGAATAGACTGGTGCCAAATGTGCTCTAACATAGTCTAAATCTTAATGTTTAGTTGAACCAAAAAAGAGCCCCTTGGTGGTTAATGTCATAAGGCCTTAAGTACCACCTACACATTTTCCATGAAGTCAAAATAATTTTTGGAGAAAAAACATTTTCTGAAAAACCTTCATATTTTACCACTGGTCAGAATTCCATTGGATTCAGATATTAATTATACCACACAAGTTTTTAGGTTCATTGTTATTTCTGGGTCCTGTTCATCCAGTGACTAGTTTTTGACAACGCCTTATTTTCATCTGCCTCCTCCAAAATAGTTTCTCCATGGATTATTTCAACTATCATATCCCAAACATTAGGCATTTGAACTTTCTGTTTTACATGCCAGGAACTCTGTAACAAAAGGTAATTTAATGGTTCACCCTCCAAATTTATGCAAATCTGTGCTGATATTTTTCTACCTTATTAGAAAGGGATGGTGGGGGAGAGAGCAAAGGAGGAGAGTGTGAGTAAGGTTGATGGATTTTGTTTATTTCTGTTTGTTTTTGTGTTTATTATATATTTCTCCTACATGAACATATACACACACACACACACTTCATAGGCTATCTACTTCACATTTTAGGTCCCCATGTTAGGTCCCCAAGTGGTATAACTGCTTTGATCACCAATTCTTTAACATCATGAAAACAGCTGTGATGGGCCACAGAGTGCCCAGATAATTGGTGTATGCATGTATATAAACACAAATGTACATATATGTATGTATATATAATATAAATCATATAATCAGACTCCATGAAAAACTGTTAAAACTAAAATTCTGTGAAGTTTCAATGTACAAAAAACGTCAATATACAAAATTGTGTTTCTATCCACTACTAATGAACAATCTGAAAGAACTTGGATTTCCCTGGTGGCTCAGATGATAAAGCGTCTGCCTACAATGCGGGAGACCCAGGTTCAATCTCTTGGTTGGGAAGATCCCCTGGAGAAGGAAATGGCAACCACTCCAGTGTTCTTGCCTGGAGAATCCCATGGATGGAGGAGCCTGGTGGGCTACAGTCCACGGGGTTGCCCACTACTAATGAACAATCTGAAAGAACTTAAGAAAGCAATCCCATTCACAACTGCATTGAAAAGAATAAAATATCTGGGAAATGTTTATAACCAAAGGGGTGGGGGAAACTGCACACTGAAAACTAAGGTGTTGATGAAAGAAATTAAAGACATAAATAAATGGAAAGATTCCATGGTCATAGATTGGAACAATACCATTAAAATATTCACACGACCCAAAACAACCCACGAGTTCAATGTAACCCCATCAAAACTTCAATGTTATTTTTCACCAAAATAGAACAATCCTATAGAACAATTTGTATACAACCACATAAGGCCCCAAATAGCCAAAGCAATCTTAGAAAAGAGTAACAAAGTTAGAGACACTATGTTTCCTGAATTCAAACTATATTATACACCTATAGTAATAAAAACTGTACGGTCCTGGTATTAAAACAGACACATAGATCAATGGAATGCGATTGTTGATACTGCTAAGTCGCTTCAGTCGTGTCTGACTCTGTGCAACCCCATAGACGGCAGCCCACCAGGCTCCCCCATCCCTGGGATTCTCCAGGCAAGAACACTGGAGTGGGTTGCCATTTCCTTCTCCAATGCATGAAGGTGAAAAGTGAAAGTGAAGTCACTCAGTCGTGTCCGACTCTTAGCAACCCCATGGACTGCAGCCTACCAGGCTCATCCATCCATGGGATTTTCCAGGCAAGAGTACTGGAGTGGGTTGCCATTTCCTTCTCCAAAAATCTGCACACACTAAACATACACAATTTTTTAAATTTCTGTCTCAATAAAGCCAGGGGGAAAATGAGTTGAATGTTAAAAACAATTCATATAAATGATTAATAAGGAATAGACTATAGTAAACAAACATATCCCATATATAACACTAGGTGGTATTTTGAAACATTTTATTCTGGATAAAACAGTGCTTGGGAACATGGGACAACAAATATAGTTGACCAGGCATTTCATGTGAATTCTTGAATGAATCCTGGTTTTTGTTAACTTTTAGCTAACAGATGAAACTCAGATGACCATTACACCTACTACTGTGGGCAAGAATCCCTTAGAAGAAATGGAGTAGCCCATCAGAGTCAACAAGAGAGTCCAAAATGAAGTACCTGATGCAATCTCAAAAACAACAGAATGATCGCTATTCTTTTCCAAGGCAAGCTATTCAATATCACAGTAACCCAAGTCTATGCCCCAATCAGTTATGCTGAAGAAGCTGAAGTTGAATGGTTCTATGAAGACCTACAAGGCCTTCTAGAATTAACACCCCAAAAAAGGTGTCCTTTTCAAGGGACTGGAATGCAAAAATCAAGAGATATCTGGAGTAAAAGGCAAATTTGGCCTGGGAGTACAAAACGAAGCAGGGCAAAGGCTAACAGAGTTTTGCCAAGAGAATGCACTGGTCATAGCAAACACCCTCTTCCAACAACACAAAACAAGACATGGCACATGGACACCACCAGATGGTCAATACCGAAATCAGCCAAAGATGGAGAAGCCCTATACAGTCAGCAAAAACAAGACTGG
This sequence comes from Muntiacus reevesi, assembly GCF_963930625.1. NCBI lineage: Eukaryota > Metazoa > Chordata > Mammalia > Artiodactyla > Cervidae > Muntiacus > Muntiacus reevesi. The sequence continues at coordinate 79,913,870 of NC_089254.1, read as the reverse complement.
GAGCTGACTGTGGCTCAGATCATGAACTCCTTGTTGCCAAATTCAGACTGAAATTGAAGAATGTAGGGCAAACCACTAGACCATTCAGGTATGACCTAAATCAAATCCCTTATGATTATACAGTGGAAGTGACAAAGATTCAAAGGGTTAGATCTGATAGAGTGCCTGAAGTACTAGGAACGGAGGTTTGTGACATTGTAGAGGAGGCAGTGATCAAGACCATCCCCAAGAAAAAGAAATGCAAAAAGGAAAAATGGTTGTCTGAGGAGGCCTTACAAACAGCTGAGAAAAGAGGAGAAACAAAAGGCAAAGGGGAAAAGGAAAGATATACACATTTGAATGCAGAGTTCCAAAGAACAGCAAGGAGAGATAAGAAAGCCTTCCTTAGTGATCAATGCAAAGAAATAGAGGAAAACAACAGAATGGGAAAGACTAGAGATCTCCTCAAATTAGATATCAAGGGAACATTTCATGCAAAGATGGGCACAGTAAAGGACAGAAATTGTATGGACCTAACTGAAGCAGAAGATATTAAGAAGAGGTGTAAAGAATACACAGAAGAACTATAAAAAAAGATCTTTATGATCCAGATAACTACCATGGTGTGATCACTCACCTAGAGCCAGACATCCTGGAATGTGAAGTCAAGTGGGTCTTAGGAAGCATCTACAAACAAAGCTAATGGAGGTGATGGAATTCCAGTTGAGTTATTTCAAATCCTAAAAGATGCTGTGATAGTGCTGCACTCAATATGCCAGCAAATTTGGAAAACTCAGCAATGGCCACAGGTCTGGAAAAGGTCAGTTTTCATTCCAATCCCAAAGAAAGGCAATGCCAAAGAATGTACAAACTACCACACAATTGCATTCATCTCACACGCTAGCAAAGTAATGCTCAAAATTCTCCAAGCTGGCCTTCAACAGTACGTGTACTGTGAAAATCAGATGTTCAAGCTGGGTTTAGAAAACCAGAGGAGCCAGAGATCAAATTGCCATCATCCGTTGGATCATCAAAAAAGCAAGAGAGTTCCAGAAAAATATCTACTTCTGTTTTACCGACTACATGAAAGCCTTTGAATGCATGGAGCACAACAAATGGTGGAAAATTCTTCAAGAGATGAGAATACCAGACCAACTGACCTGCCTCCTGAGAAATCTATATGCTGGTCAAGAAGCAACAGTTACAGCTGGACATGAAACAACAGACTGGTTCCAATTGGGAAAGGAAAACATAAAGGCTGTTTATTGTCACCCTGCTTATTTAACTTATTTAACTTATATGCAGAGTACATCTAGTGAATGCCGGGCTGGATGAAGCACAAACTGGAATCAAGATTGCTGGGAGAAATATCAATAATCTCAGATATGCAGATGACACCACTCTTATGGCAGTAAGCAGAGAAGAACTCAAAAGAGCCTCTTGATGAAAGTGAAAGAGGAGAGTGAAAAAGTTGGCTTAAAGCTCAACATTCAGAAAACTACGATCATGGCATCCGGTTCCATCACTTCATGGCAAATAGATGCAAAAATCGCAACAGTGACATACTTTATTTTGGGGGGTTCCAAAATCACTGCAGATTGTGATTGCAGCCATGAAATCAAAAGACACTTGCTCTTTGGAAGAAAAGCTATGACCAACCTAGACAGCATGTTAAAAAGCAGAGACATTACTTTGTCAACAAAGGTCCATCTAGTCAAAGCTATTGTTTTTCCAGTAATCATGTATGGATGTGAGAGTTGGATTATAAAGAAAGCTGAGCACTGAAGAATTGATGCTTTTGAACTGTGATGTTGGAGAAGACTCTTGAGAGTCCCTTGGACTGCAAGGAGAACCAACCAATCCATCCTAAAGGAGATCAGTCCTGAGTGTTCACTGGAAGGACTGATGCTGAAGCTAAAACTCCAATACCTTGGCCAACTAATTTGAAGAGCTGACTCATTTGAAAAGACCCTGATGCTGGGAAAGATTGAAGGCAGGAAGAGAAGGGGACGACAGAGGATGAGATGGTTGGATGGCATCACTACTGGATGGACATGAATTTGAGCAAACTCTAGAATTGTTGATGGATAGGGAAGCCTGGTGTGCTGCAGTCTATGGGGTTGCAAAGAGTCAGACACAACTGAATGATTGAAGTGAACTGAACTTAGCTAGAAGAAAGAAAGATATAAAAATAACTTTCTATAATAGTTGCTTTGAAAACTCAAGCAAAGTAACATACAGAATGTGTCATTGTGTCTGTGTGTGTGTTTTGTAATGAGTGTTAGTCACTCAGTCATGTCTGACTCTTTGTGACCTCATGGACTATAGTCCATCAGGTTCCTTTGTCCATGGATTTCTCCAGACACGAATACTGGAGTGTGTTGCCATTCCTTTCTCCAGGGAATCTTCTCAACCCCAGGATCGGACCTTCACCTCCTGCACTGCAGGTAGATTCTTTATCGTGTTGTGTATAGATGTTACAAATTCTCCATAGCATATTTTTTATACGTAAAAAAACTACTTGCAGACTTCAGGTAAAGAGAGTAAGGTTCTATTCAGTGTTTTAGTGCTCTTTTCTGAGTTGTTTTTTTAAAATTCTTTTTTCTTTTCACGTCAAGTTTGTTAATTCCCAAGAGAACTAAAGTGAAGGGTTTGGGCATCAAGCCAGCAACCAGCAACCTTGTCTGATATTTTCATTCTTTCAAGGTAGAAAAGAGGTAGGTGTTGTTTCAACTTTTATTGAATAGTTAGGAAAATTGAAACAGAAAATCTAACCTTGTTTCTTGTTTCTCAAAGGTCATATAACTAGGCAGCAGTGGCAAATATAATAATGTCCACTCTTCACTGAATGCCCTTTTTATCAGAGGTAATTAGTTTATATTGTATTTTTTATACATGTTTTAAACCCTTATTTTTGCTACATGCTTTAGACCCTTAAACATTAACCTTATTTTTCTTTAACAAAAATTACCAAACTGTGGCTCAGAGATTCAATAACTTGTCTCACTTCACACTAATTTTAAATACAAAGCTGAGATTTTTACAAGGATATCTATGCCCCCCAAACTTTCTACTTACCCTCTCCAAATAGTCTACATTCTTACTAAGAGTTAAACAATGCTGTGAATGCTAAAGGGGGTGCAACAGAAATACACCAATTAGAGGGCCTACATTAATGGATCTGCTATATATTTTTCAAGGAAATGCAATTTTATCACTTTCAACTAACACAGTAATAAGGTTCTATTTGAAGCCCTGGTAATTTAATAATGAATGATTTCATATTGTGGTTTCCAAATACTCTGAAGCACACACATTTGGGGGAAGTTTGTCCTTTTAAGTGTAAAAGTGACTTCAAGTAAACATGACTGCCATTATATTTGCAATTTTTAAAGTAATGAACAAGGTCTGTATTATATCAACCCTCATATCCCATAACAGAGATCCACCTATTGAGAAATAATTAATCCTATTTTTCTGGCCTTTTCCCTAAACCAAAGCCCTTTATTTCCTAACATACCAAACTATTTGAATGAGAAGGGCTTTCCCCTGCAATGTGAAACCAAGTGGAATAGCTATTTGAATATCTTATGTTGTGCTGTGCTGAGTCGCTCAACTCTTTGAGACCCCATGGACTATAGCCTGCCAGCCTCCTCTATCCATGGGGATTCTCCAGACAAGAATACTGGAGTGGGTTGCCATAACCTCCTCCAGGGGATCTTCCCAACCCAGGGATCGAACCCAGGTCTCCAGCACTGTAGGTGGATTCTTTATCACCTTTATCTTGTAGGTTATAAATAACAACTGCTTCATGAAGGAGAGAAAATACTTTAAATGTTTATTAACCATTGAACATTTCCACATTGTACTAATGATATCTACATTTATAATGAACTTTTTAGCCAAGAGCAATTTTCAGAGATTACATCTGATTTTATATATATATATATATATATATATATATATATATATATATATATATTTGGGGCAACATGCATACTTCTCTATAATATACCAAGGTAGGACCATAAGTATGCCATTCAAGTAGAAATCTGAAAAAACAGAAAAATACCTAGAATAAAGTTAAAAAAGCATATAAACCTGAGTAGGAAAGGAATTGTTTCCTTTCTCCATTCAAGGAAATGTTTGCTAGAGTAAAGGGGCAGTATAGTAGACAGGAAAAATCATTGCATTTGGATTCAGAAATCTTGATTGTGAACTCAACCATCCGTGAGAACTGATGCAAATTACCTACCTCTCTTCTCAATTCTAAAAGGGAAATAATCATTCTTAATCAACTTACCCTTAATGTGAAGTCAAATATTAGTATGTATCGACACATGTTTAAATGACAGCTGAATAAAATCGGGCATTCTTCTGTTCAATGCCACATTTATTGTCAAACTTGGTCAGTCAAATATCTTAGGCAACTTGCAAAACTCCTGAAGTATTTCCTAATCCTAGTATCATTTTAAACTCCTTATAGCTGACCACATTCAAAACTAATCTGCATACCAACCAGTGAGTAACCGCTAACATGAACTGATATTAGCAGGATGTAAACGAAAGAAGCAAAGAAGATTCCTGCAATGCACAATGGGTTTTATTGGGAGGAGGTGACGATTCTTGTCAGAATCTGTAAGTCCTGAAATTAGCATGTATTTAATGCTGATTGAGATGCCTTTTTATATTTAAGAAGGATTACGTTCTGTCTTTTAAGGTTGATTTTCTGTAATTTGAGGAGAATGATGTACTCTACAATTGGATCACAGTATCTGGTAATAGAATAGTGCACATTTTCATACAAGAAATATGTCCTAAGTATTCCTAGCATGATTGAGACATTTGTCTCTATAATTTATGTAGATGAGCAACGTAAGAATTATGATAACATAATATACTAACACTATTCTTTGGAGCTGCATGCCAATGAGTCATAAACTCCTCTCATAACACTGGATATTTCTTCTGTGACCTCAACACAACTCTCCAGCAGGTACTGCCAATTAATTGTCATTTTATCCAATTTACTCTCTGAATTAAGGTTTGGGTTAGCCTTAAGTAGGTCATGGGAGCAAATTTTCAGTTCTTAGAGAAAATATGCCCTTACTAAGATTTTTAAAAATCTTTCCTATTTTACTACAATTCCCTATGTGTTGTGGCACAAAATGACAATTATATTAATAATAATTATCATTGGTTAATTTTAAATATTATGTCAATGATATCATTGCTAAAAAAAAAAATACTTTTGATTCAACAAATAAGTAAAAAAGATGAACAACTCTGCTTTCAGCCAGAAAGGAAAAACTGTTAATATGCCCTGTATGTTAGTTGCTCAGTTGTGTCCAACGCTTTGGACAGCATGGGCTGTGGCCCACCAGGCCTCTCTGTCCATGTAATCCTCCGGGCAAGAATACTGGGGTGGGCAACCATTCCCTTCTCCAGGGGATCTTCCCAACCCAGGGATCGAACACAGTCTTCTGCATTGCAGGCAGACTATTTATTGTCTGAGCTACAAGGGAAGCGCTAATAATGTGTGTGCTAAGTTGCTTAGTCAGGTCTGACTCTCTGCAACTCTGTGGACCATAGCCCTCCAGGATCCTCTGTTCATGGGATTCTCCAAGCAAGAGTACTGGAGTGGGTTGATGTGCCCTTCTCCAGGGGTTCTTCCCAACCCAGGGATTGAACTCACATCTCTTAAGTCTCCTGCATTGGCAGGTGGGTTCTTTACCAACCAGCGCCACCTGGGAAGCCCAATATCCACTATAAACAGCCATAACACTGTTCAAAATTTAAGAAACTTGTTTTTTAATGGACAATAGGCAGTATCAGACTGATGTCTCAAAGAGACACAATGAGGTGGGCTCACCACCACAGTTTCATGGCTTGAGGCAGTTTCCCAATGTGGCCACAAGTAAATAAAACCCAATAAATAAATAAAACCCTGTCCCAGTGAACTAGGAAGCAGCAATCAGGATTTGGCAACATAGTAAACAAAATGAAAGGGAAAATGTTAGTCACTCAGCCCTGTCTGACTCTCTGTGATCTCATGGATGGTCTCCTCTGTCCATGGGATTTCCCAGGCAAGAATACTGGAGTGGGTTGCCATTCCTTTCTCCAGGGGATCTTCCTAGCCCAGGGATCAAATCCAGGTATCCTGCATTGTAGGCACACTCTTTATTGTCTGAGCCACCAGGGAAGCTCATAGTAAACGTGTCTTTTACATCTTCTTAATATCTCTATCCTCCCTGTGAGGCACCTTAGGAATAAGAAGTACATCTCAGACCTGCTCTCACAAGACCCAGTGAAGCCCTGACAAAACTCACAAGGGAGCTGAGCCCAGCCAAGGAAGAGGTGCTTAAGAAAAAAGTACAAGAACAAAACTAAGTCCAAACTCATCACCCACTACTTCAACTGCCTGCTATTAGAAGACTCAAGATCCTTCAGAGAAAAACAGTAAGAGCGCCTACATTATCCAAATGTCCAACATTCCATCAAAATTAATATACTTAAAACTATGAATCATAATCAAGAAAACAGGCAATAGAAACAGAATTCAAGATGAACCAGATGACAATGAATTAGTAGATAAGGATTTTAAATATTTTAAGTACTATATAAAATATATAAAATATAAACAAAAATAGATTCTTAATGAGTGAGACAATATAAAATATCTTCAGAGGAATAAAAATTGTCAGAAAGAATCAACACATTTTATATCCAAAAGGTACAATATCAGAAATGAAAATTATATTGAATGGGCTTATTAAACTGGACATGGTAAAAGACAAATCAAAGAACTAGAAGGCATACCAATTAGTTAACAATGCTTTTGTAAACTGTGGGACAAATTGTTCTGCATACTACTGGGGTGCCAGAATGTCTGAGAACAAAGTTAGGAAATAACTTTAAGATATAAAATGATAGAAATGAACTTATATAAAACAGAAACAGACTCACAGACTTTGAGAATGAATTTATGCTTAACAATGGGGCAGGGGGGAAAGGAGGGATAGATTGGGAGTTTGAGATTCACATGTACACCCTGCTATATTTAAAACAGATAACCAAAAAGGGCCTACTATACTGCACAGGGAACTCTGCTCAACATTCTATAACAACATGAATGGGAAAAGAATTTGAAAAAGAGTAGATACATAAATATGCATAACAGAATCCCCTTGATATACAGGGGAAACAACACTGTTAATAATATAACATATATAACATAATGACATAGAACTTGAAAAACTGTATGACTATCACTAACTCACAAGATAAATTTATAAACAGAATGATATCTAGGCATATCAGAGTCATACAGCTGGACACCAAATGCAAAGAAAAAGATTTAAGCAGTCAGAGATAAAAGAAACATGCTCTACTAGGAAACAAGGATGATAGTGACAGCTGACTTCCCTGGGAAAGCAACAGAATAAAATCTTTAAAAGGGCTAAAACGAAAATGAAAAAACATAATTCTAGTATTATATATCAATAAGAAACATTTCTTTAAATGAGACTAAACAAATGTCCAAATAATAAGAATATTCCTTGCAAGCACAGATAATGTACTATAATGGAAACTACAGGGTACCTTTCAGGTTGAAGATAAATGACATCACACAGAAAAAAAATCTCATCCATGAAAAAGAAGGAAAAACATGATACGTATATGGGCAATTACATAAGAATACACTTTCTCATAATAACTACTTGAAAGTAACAGTCCAATAAAATGGTATTAAAATATATGTGGAAGTTAAAAATACATGAGTCACAAAGATGCAGGACATCTACACAGAATTACTATAGAGTTTAAAGGGTTATTACATTTGTAAAGTGGAAAGTTAGAAGCAAAAAAATGGAAGGTAAAAGTGGGAAATACAAAGAGTTTAGTAAAAATTGAGAAGTGTGAAATGTCACATGAGGAGTGAAAATTTGGAGGACTTGATCAAAGGTAGACTCTGAGAAGATGAGGATGCATATTAAGTCTAGAGCAACTAAAATTAATAAAGTACAACTAAGGAGATGGTACATGAAAATAAAAAAGGGACACTAAAAATTTAATAACCCCAAAGAAGATAAGAAATCAAGAACAGACAAACCAAAAATAGAATGAAAATTAAGCAATTAGCAAGATGGTATAGTTAACTCTAAATACCAAATAGTAAGTAGATTTAACATCCTATTTTTTTAGAGAATCTGTGAGCTGGATTTAAAAAATATAATAAGATGATATTTATAATGAATTTTAAATGAAAACACAGATATGTTGAAACAACTGAATGGAAAATAAAATACCTAACCACCATCAAGCATAAAAGAATTGGCCTGGCCTATTTTAATATCACGCATATGAGACCTCAATGCAAAGTAAGACTTAAGAGGAACATTATACAAAAATCAGGAGCGATTTACTAGGAAAATGAAATATTATTAAAGTATCAAAATTCATGAAGCATAAATTGAAAGAACTAAGGCATAAAGACAAATTTAAAATAATATTCAAGATTTAACAAGCTTTCCTTAATAGCTAATAGATCAGTAAACAAAAAGTAACTATATAGAAAATCTTAAAAACCTGGTATCAATCTCTTGAACTAACTTTTACAGATTACTATACTCAATGCCTGTTGACTACATTTTAAAGAACATTTGGAATGCTCACTTAGATTGACTATTTTCTCCCATGGACACAATCAAACTTAAAAACCAAAAATCAGCTAACAGTCATGTCAAAAAAAAAACCATCTTACACATATGGAGACTCCCATACACATGGGAAATAACAAATCTGAGCAAACTCTGGGAGACAGAAAAGGACAGGGAAGTCTGGCATGCTGAAGTCCATGGGGTTGCAAAAAGTTGGACACGACTTAGCAAATGAACAACAAAGAAATGTGAATCAAAGAGGAATCACAAAAGAAATTTTTAAATACTTTAAAATAGTTTCAAAAGAATATTTGAAAGCAGTGAATAGAGGAAAACAGAATTAAACATCAATGTTGCAAAGCATGAAAATCTATATACGCTATTAATCTAGAAAATGAAATCTAACACTAAAGAAAGTTGTAGAAAAATTAATTATGAGAGAATTCAAAATAAAAATATCAGCCAATAGGGAAAGACAAAAATTAAATTGGTTATCTCAACCAACTAATAACACTGAGAAAACACCAGAAATAATACATAAAAGAAGTAGCTGTAATAGTCTTCCTGGGATGCCATAACAAAATATCACATACCAGGTATTTCACAGTTTTTGAGGCTGGAAGTCCAAGATCAGATGTCAGCATGATTTGATTCTGGTAAGAGCCTCCTTTTGGCTTGCAGGTGGCTGCCTTGCCTTCTCACTGGGTCCTCACATAAGTAAAAGTGACAACTCCGGTGTTTCTTCCTTTTCCTTTAAAGGCACTAACCCTACCACAGGAGGCTCAACCCTTGAGACCGCCTCTAAACCTAATTACCTTCCAAAGGCCCCATCCCAATACCACTGAGGGTTAGGGCTTTACACATGAATTTTGAAGGCATATTCAATCCATAATAGAAACAAGATACAAATTAGCAGTATTTGAAAGAAAACTAAAGTTATAACTCCAATTCTTACACATATCAAAAGAATAAGGGGATATTATGAAACTTTCTCAATAATTTCAACAGATGAAATAAAAAATTTCCTTTAAAGGCACAACTTTTCTGAAACTGACACAAAATGAATTTTTAAAATCTGCATAGTAATGAATATGTGTATAATTTTTAATTAAGGGAACTCCCATTAAGAAAACTCTAAGGCTAGATTGTTTCAGTAGTCAATTACAGTAATAATAAAAATAAGAATTAATGCCAAACCTGTAAGCTTTTTAAAATATAGAGAAAAAGGAAACATACCCTGACTCTAATTTTATAAGGCTAGAGTTAACTGTGGTATTAAAATGTGAGATATTACAAGGAAAAAATAATTCTTAGAATTATTATATACAAAAGCCCTCACACAAAATTTTCAAATCAGACCTTAAAATATATAAAAATATAATACACCTTGATCAAGTGAGGTTTATCTTAGGATGTAAGAGAAACCTGATGTTCTTCAACATCAGGAAGTTATCAGTGAAGCTTTCCATCTTAACAGTAAGAAAAATAAGATTGATTCAGTAAATATACTAAAAGCCTTTGACAAAATTCAACACATCCATTCAAGTTAAAAATTCTCAGGAAATCACATTTTAGAGTGCACAAGTCAGACCAAAAGGGATCCAAACATTCCTGTGTTCAGTTCAGCTCAGTCACTCAGTCGTGTCCAACTCTTTGCAACCCCATGAACCGCAGCACACCAGGCTTCCCTGTCCATCACCAACTCCCAGAGTCCACCCAAACCCATGTCCATTGAGTTGGTGATGTCATCCAACCATCTCATCCTCTCTCGTCCCCTTCTCCTCCTGCCCTCAATCTTTGCCAGCATCAGGGTTTTTTCCAACGAGTCAGATCTTTGCATTGAGTGGCCAAAGTATTGGAGTTTCAGCTTCAATGTCAGTTCTTCCAATGAACACCCAGGACTGATCTCCTTTAGGATGGACTGGTTGGATCTCCTTGCAGTCCAAGGGACTCTCAAGAGTCTTCTCCAACACCAACACAGTTCAAAAGCATCTACAACACAGTCCAAAAGCATCAATTCTTCAGTGCTCAGCTTTCTTTATAGTCCAACTCTCACATCCATACATAACTACTGGAAAAACCATAGCCTTGACTAGATGGACCTTTGTTGACAAAGTAACGTCTCTGCCTTTTAACATGCTGTCTAGGTTGGTCATAACTCTCCTTCCAAGGAGGAAGTGTCTTTTGATTTCATGACTGCAATCACCATCTGCAGTGATTTTGGAGCCCCCCAAAATAAAGTCAGCCACTGTTTCAGGTATTGTGAAATCCCCTTATCTTGAGTGTAGGTAGAACCTATGTCTTATTTCTAACCAAAAGAATAAGGTAATAGTGATGGACTGTCATTCCCATGGTTGTGCTATGCTAAGTCACTTCAGTCATGTCCGACTCTATGTACTGTAGCCTGCCAGGGCTACACTGCCTTTTATAGGACTTTATTTTGCTAGCCAACTGGCTAGAAACTCTCCCTGTTGACTTAGGAGACCATGTTAGGAGAGTAAACACATGCAAGGAAATGCATGTGGCCTTTAGGAATAGACAGCAAGAAACTGTGGCCCTAGGTCTTACAACCACACACACACAAAAAAAATTGCATTGCGCCAAGAACCTGAGTGAGCTTCAAAATGGATCCTTACTTAATAAAACCTCCAAATAAGAACACAATTCAAATATATCCCTGTGGACTCCCAAGCAGAAGATCTCAGCTAAGTTTGGCATGGACACCTGACTCTCAGAATAAATTGTGTGTGTATAGCTTTTAGCCACTATGCTGGTAGTAATTTGTTAGGCAGCAATAGAGAGCTAAGGCAAATTTTGACACTAGGAAGTGGGGCTGCTACTGTAACAAATGCCTAAAATGTCAAAGTGACCAGGAAACCACGCATAAGGTGGAGGCTGGTGGATGTTGAGGCGCATGTTAGAGAAGATACAAACTGCCTTGAAAAGGCAATTGGTAGATATATGAGTTTGGAGGATACTGCTGGTTAGGGTTCAGAGGGAAGCAAGGAAAATATTACTGGGAAGTAAAAGAGAATCTTGTTATATAGTAAAAAATATTTTTCTTATTGATTTAGTAATGTAAAACAAACTTGTATTCCTGTTATCAATCTTACAGCCATGATATATCAAACTCGGTGTATTAATAGTTTTGTTATGCTATGATTTTGCTTAGGGTTTTTGTATCAGTATTTCATGAGGAAAACTGACTTGTCATAAATTGTTTTCCAATTAGGCTTTCTTAATAGGACAAAACAGCAATTGCTTCTTTATTATTTGAAAACTTTAGGTAGAATTAGGATTGCCTATTTCTCGAAAGGTCATTTTTTGAAGGCAATGATCATGACTTTCTCATATTTAATTCTTCCAACTTTCAGTCTGAGACAACAGAATAGTCAATAAATAGCTTAACAGGTAGTTAATAAATAGCTCTTAAACTGATTTGATGGAAGATTTTAAGTGTTTAAGAAACTTCTTAGTAGGGAAATGTCCTGGACTTCACTTAATTGATAAACAGTGCATAATACTGAGAATGTAAATAACTGCTTCACCTATAGTTAATTTCAGAAAAACTGTGATAAAAGGACTCTCCAAATAGAAATAATGAATTATAAAAACTGTTTGAAATTTTAAGTAAAATATATATGTAAGAGCAGAGTTTTCTTAAAATGTATGCACAAAAAAAGTTTTGCAAAAAAGACATTTGGCTTAACTGGATGGTGAAGCAAAATATTTTTGGTAACTACAGATTAACTTAAAGAAATTAACTTGGCATAATGAAACATGTGCCTAAGTTTCAGTTCTATTTAAGAGTCATGGGGTTTTAGGTCAAAATTATGTTCTCTGAATCTCTGATATTCTTTACCTGAAAATGGCACAGTTATTTAAGGATGGAATTAGGTTGTATATTTTAAGCACCTGTGAACTATAAAGCACTATTCAAATATAGTGTTATTAGAGCTGATTATGTGTAAAGTGAAACATGGCAGGTGAAAAGACTCAGAAGAATATCACATGATAGTCTAAAAATCACAAATACATTTTTTCATAAATAAAGGAGTTAGCTAAGTAATTATTAAGGCTATATTTTCAAATGCACTGCTCAGAAAAAGGGGAGACAAGATAAATGAGGATTTTATGGGAAAAGTACTTTTCTAATGGATTTTCCATATACAGTTATCCCCTGCCTGTTGGGAGACAGTGTATGACTTATTGGGCAATTTTTAATATAATCAGTTAGCATCCAATAGAGGATACTGAAGTATTTCAATAGTGAAACTGGGGAATGTCTATCTAAATGGGCAACCTGAAATTAATTATGTGATAGGCAGATGGTCTCCAAAGATGTATTCTGGAACTTATGAATGTTACACTGCAAGGCAAAGGAGAATTTACAAAATATACTTCACTTTACAGACCTTAAAATAAGAGTGGCCTGGATATCCAGGTGGAGCAAATAATGCCTGACCTTTAGAAACAGAACTGCCTCCAGCTGGAAGCAAGAGAAACCCCACGGGGAACTCAGGAAGAACCCTGACCGAACAAATTCAGCCCTCAGAAGAATCTGTTGCATGATTGCTACTCTGCCATTCTAGGGTCAATGACCAAAAACAGGCCTCCAGGAGCTAAATACAGTACCGCACTATTAGTGAGGAAGAGAAAAAGGGCCTTAGTCCGAAGACCTCAAAGGCCAGAAATGAAGTCCAAGACACTGGTTATAGGGAAGAGAAAGACTTCTTCAAAGAGGAAGGTGGTAAGGAGAAAAAGGAAGCAAGGAGATCATTTAAAGTTAAATAGAAACAAAGGAGTACCTCGAAATTAATACTCTCCCCCTCAACATATGCCATCCATTAAAGAAATTGCACTTACTAGTACCAACGGAATACTACAATATTAAGAAGCCTGAGAAGCTGCTCAAATTCTTTAATACTGCTTACAGAGAAATAATTATTACTGATGTTTCAGGAACTTACTAGCAATTTCAAAATAATGCACAGTATCATAAAATGCAACTAGAAAATGATAAAGTATTAGAGATGCTGAAAAAATCTTCTCAAATCATTAATAAAGCACAAAATCTCAATATAATATTCTTAAACAAGCATTGGGTAATATTCAGACCTCAAAACAGAAATTCTGCTCAGTATATAAATGAATTCTAAACAGGTAAATAATTATGAAAGGGTTCACTAAAACAAGTAAACAGAAAAACACCAGAAAGACTCATGTCAGTAGTTAACATTAAATGACAAAATGTGCAGGAGAGATTAAATTTAACTCAAACACTAAGAACTATTGCAAGATGCAGCAGAGAGGGGGAAGAGGAACAAGGACTCATGAGTAGACAAAATAGAAAGGTAAAAAGCATCATTTGGCCTCCCAGATAGCGCAGTGGTAAAGAATCCCCCTGCCAATCCAGGAGATGCAAGAGATGCAGGTTTGATCCCAGAGTTGGGAAGATGCCTTGGAGTAGGAAATGGCAACCCATTCAAGTATTCTTGCCTAGAAAATTCCATGGACAGAGGAGCCTGGTGGGCTACAGTCCATGAGGTTACAAAGACTCAGAGGTGTCTGAACACACAGGCACAGAAAGCATAATTATTACAGACATTGAATATCCAAAACAGAGAACCCCGAGGAACTGAGGAGCCACGTGGTGGTAAATTCCACGTATTATCTTCTTGCCACCTGTATCCCAGACTTCCAGGCAACAGGAGCCCAGAAAACACATAGGTGTGTTGTGTTGTTGTTGTTGTTGTTTTTTAATTACTCATAGAGGTAAAAACGGCCATTCCCTTCACCCAGCATCTGCCATCTCTAGCCCAAGGACCACTAAAGGCGCAATCCAGCACAACACAAAACTTTTCGAAGATAACCACTGTATTCCATCCAGAGAGCACAGAGAAAAACGGATAACCCAATCCAGCATGGGCTGGCAGGCCTGTCTTAAGAGTCTCCAGAGAAACACCACAAACAGGATGTATCCATGCACATATATGTGTGCACACACACGCAAAAAGAAGGATTTACTTTAAGAAATTGACTCACGTGATTGCGGAGGCTTGGTCACTCCCAACCTGGCGGAGTAGGACCGCAGACTCCACGAAGAGGTGCAAGCCAGAGGAGCGCCGCCGCCAGAATCCTGGCTTTTATTGGGTTGGTTCTAGTAAGGCTTCGCCAGATTGGTGGAGGCTTTCCCACACCGTGCAGGGCGATCTCCTTAAAGTCCACCCACTTAAAAGTTAACTTCAGCAAAAACAACAACAAAGAACGAAACTCTTTCACAGAAACATTCAGGATGTTTAACTAAATAGCTGGGTTTCGTGGTCCAGCCACGTTGACACATACATAAAATTAACCAGTACAGATGCCTGGATTCCCACTCTCACCAGGAGGGGTACCAATCACCTCTGTGAGGTGGTTTTAAACAGTCTGAGCAAGGAATTTCAGCCCACCAAGTGATAAGAAGGTGCATATCTTACTACAGTATGGCATACATATGAGAAGTGCACAAAGTAGATGTCAGCATCTCAGGGAATTTTAGCCAAGTGTCAGCACAGATTTCAAGGAAAGAGCGCATCTCTCCCCTCACCTGTCTGTAATGAAGCCTCTCTTCTCCACATTGGGGCGGGTACCAGAGGAAGCTTAGGGGACAGCTAGGGCTTTCACCAGTACCCCATGGAAACAAGGTAACCTCCCTCCCAGCGGTATCAGTGGATCCCTAATGGGAGCTGGAATGCCCTCTCCCCTGTTGGGAGTAATGGGGAGTTCTTCCCTCTCCAGTGTCAATGGAAGCCCCCTGGGGAACCTGGATTTCTACCCCACTCAACAGTACAATTTGACAGCCACTCTCTGCCAGTCTGGTGTCAAAACAAACCAGCTAAAATGATATTTAAGTAGCATCAAGCATTCCCTAGTATAATACTCAAAATGTCCATATTTCACTTGGAAATCAGTTACCATATCAAGAACCAAATATATCAAATGGCAAAGAGATTGTTAAGATACTGAACACACCTAATAATAAAAGAAATTTATATTAAAGCAAAAATGATACTCAACTTCACACCAATCAGAGGTTCCATATTAATTTTGAAACTGTAAAATCATACCATCAAGGAAAGTCAGGTCAATGTGCTGAAAATAAATTGTCAGTCTGATTATTTCACTAAACATAAATCCATCATATAGCAAACATGCCTTTTTTTCTGAATTTTTCAAATAATATATTCACCAAATTGATAAAAAATGTATTTCTCTTAATGTCTTATGAGAATGTTCAAAGTGTTCAATGTATTTCTGGGAATTACAATTTTTGTGCATTAAAAATTTTAAGTGCCAAGCAGTCATGATCAGTCTCTAAAAATAGTTTGGGGTTTATGTTTTCCAACACACTTTCAATTCATTTTACAGCCCTCCCTGCTTTCTTAATGGCTTGGATTTGCATTCTTGCTTGGGAGGAAGTGGGTAGGGTGAGTTATCAATAACTGGAAGAATTTAGGTAGCAACACGCAGAAAGAATCTTGATAATTCACAACTTAGAATAAAATGAAATGTGTTTCATACTGCATGACTTCTTCCAGACTTGGGTATCTCTCTATACCTTCCTAAGATCCCTTAATCCAGTTAAGGTTTAGGTGCTTTTGCCTGCTGAAATATCTTCACCTGTATATAAGTCACATCTTTTTACACTTCCTGGTTCCCATCTCCCATTTCTTGTTTTCACTTTTAACAGGTAATTTATATCCCTTTGGTGGTCAGAAACTTGCTGTTTTATCACTTACTACTAGTACCCACTCTATTTTTTTAAATTAAAAAAACTATAATTTTTGTTTTATTAAACTTTAGCATTTAACATTTTGAGAATTCTAGATTTTAGAAACACTTCTTGGAAATTTCTCTCAATGGAGAAAAATGTTTCTTGCCTTTAAGACAATTATCTCTAAGTTTTATTTATTTCCTTTAAGATATTTCAGTTACTTAGCTTCAAGTACGTATGCCCTGCCTCATAAAAGCGTGAATATACAAAGTTATCAATTCTTCCTAAATGATGAAGGAAGAGATAAGAGTGCAAAGAATTTCTGGGAAAAAAACAGTCTGTGAAAACTACTCTAGATTTGAACAAAGATATGCTTACTTTGGCACAAGTAAAAACTAAATGGCAGTTTTCTCATGTTTCTCTTTTCTATAAGAAAAAAAAAGTGAAACCTTTATGGTAGCACAGAATACTTTCATGGGGCATCCCTGGTGTCTGAGATAGTAGAGTCTGCCTGCAATGCAGGAGACCTGAGTTTGATCCCTGGGTCTGGAAGATCCCCTGGAGAAGGGAATGGCAACCCACTTCAGTATTCTTGCCTGGAGAATTCCATGGATGGAGAAGCCTGGCAGGCTACACACAGTCCATGGGGTCGCAAAGAGGTGGACACGATTGACACCTAATCTCTAGTCAGTAAGCCAGTAAGGACACCCCCACGAAGCACAGTGCAAAGCAGAGAGGACATAAGATCAAAACATGAAGTTTTGGTTCATAAACTAACCCAAGAAATAGACATATGTCTAAAAGCCAAACATGTTGTAAATGCTATGTAGATCTTAATTCCAAATGATGGAATTTGGAAAGAATTCTGAGAACTAAATAATATTTAACTGAGTTCTAGCAAAAACACAGAATACTGTATCCCCAAACTTCAGGGAACCTTAAGGATATAAATCATTTATGGCTAAATGTAGGAAAACAAGTGTTAAGCAGAATGGGAACAAGTCTCGAGAATGTATTAGATGAAAGTAAAGTAAGATTATTAGAATTCAGGTTCAAGTAGCCTGAATAATACACTGTATGGCTGGATTTCGATTGGAATTGATTACCTAGACTTAAAAGAGGCATTTCCTACACGTAATACAATATATCAACTTTAACAAGGGTAGGATAAACCACACTTGAAAATAGCCGTTCAATGTATTTGTCACAGACTTCATATTCAAGTTAAAAATGTACAGTGGCATAATGGGTTCTGCCTTCTGTTACTTCTTCTGTTCTCTCTCTTTCCCCCTCCTCCCTTTTTCTTTCCCCCTCCCTCCTACTCTCCTTCTCGTTCCCTCTGTCACTCCCCCTGTCTTTCCCTCTGTCTCCCTTCCTTTCGTTACCAAAATATCAACCACTGAGCTATTGGAGAAAATAATACAGACTACGTCAGACCCACAATCCAGATCTATTGACTTTAACAATGTAATCCTATATATGCCAGTCTTTTTATGTATTACAGATATATATGAAGAGCCCTGTTTACCCTTGCTCACCCCCTTATAAAAATATCAGCTTTTCCAAATTTGAATTTTATTATTCCAAAATATTTTTTTAATATCAGACTATGTACATATACCCATAAAATATATATATTGTATTCTGGAGTTGTCATCATTCTTAAACTTACTTCATTAATATTTGATTCTGGATTAGATTATCCATATTTGTATGTGTATGGAGTTCAAGTTCATTCATATTCATTGCTATTTATCATTTCACTGTAAAAAAAAAAAAACCCATATGACATTTGTCTACATTCCTCCTGTCAGAAATTTAGTGTTTCCAAGTAACTATTGTTATAAAAGATAGTGTGATAAATATTCTTGGAGCATTTTCTTATTTATGTGATATTCCTACAGGTGGAATTTTAGGTAATACATGCTTTTGTTATTGTTGAGGTCACTCTCAAAAGTGGCTCTACAAATCACTCTCCTTCACCACTATGTGAGGTGTCCCCTGTTTGACACCTAAGCCTCATTTGCTATTGTTATATATTCGAACTTTTTGCAAATATTTTTAATTTAAAATGTTTTGCTTTCCACTGATTATAAGAAGACTGAGAACATCACAAAATCTAAAGATTTTGACTTTGTTTTCCTTCTATGAATAGCTGATTCATAATTAGGTCATACATATTTTCATTGTTAATTTATATGAGATATTCATATATTGGCTATAACTTTTGATTATTTAACTATGCACTGCAAATTAACTTCCATATGTATGTTGCTTGGTTTACTTATTATTTATGGTGCAATTTATTATATTTACTGTATTCAGTAGCTAAGTGTATTAATCTTTTCCTATGTGGTTTGTATATTTTGTGTCCTATTTTTAAATGCTTTTAAACACTTAGGTCATAAAGATAATTTACAGGATTTTCTTCAGAAATGTTAAATTTTTGTTTTTTAAATTGAGAATTACATGCCAAGTGAAAATACTTTCTGTATATAATGCTAAATCAGAATTTATGCATTTCTTATAAAAAAACAGTTAACTCAGAACAATTTATTGGAAAGTTTGTATTTTCTCCCTCAGTCTCTGTTGTACAAATTTTCTCATCAGAGTAGTTTTTTTAGAACCTGTATTGTATTTATTGGCAATATTTTTTGACCTATGAACTATGCTACAATGACCTAATTATTAGAGCTTTATATAATATCTTGCTTTCAGTTAATAGCATGTGTTGTTGTTTTTTTTTTTGAAATGGCATTGGTGATTGTTATTTCATGTGCCATATAAATAACTCTGTCAATTTCCAGAGAAAAACTGTTTTGACGAATTCTATTATAAAATCTTAGTTCAGATTAATTTGAGAAAGTGGTAATTATTTTAATGTTATACAAAAAGTTTTCTCTTACAAAGAAACTGCCATTTTACAAAGTGGTAGGCATTCCCCTATGGTTCAGCAGGTAAAGAATCCTCCAGGAATGCAGGAGACACAAGAAATGTGGGTTCAATCCCTTGGTTGGGGAGATCCCCTGGAGAAGGACATGGCAACCACTCCAGCATCCTTGCCTGAAAAATCCCATGGACAGAGGAGCCTGATGGGCTACAGTCCAATGGGTGGCAAACACTATTTTATATTCCCACTATAAAAGTTTGAGTTCCTTGGCTCTACGCTCTTGCTAAAATTTTATGTACTAAAACTTTTAATATTTTGGCTTTTTAACATTTTAGGGATATTTTTAATTCTGATGGAGTATATAATGGTATCTTCTTATGGTTCTATTGTTTTCTACTGACACTGCCCACAACGTCCTCTGCTTATTGGCCATATTCATACTTTCCTTTGTGAAATGCCTGTTCAAGTTGTTTGCTCCTCTGGGGACTGTTTGACTGTTAGTTATCAATTTACAAGAATTGTTTATACATTCATAATATAATTTTTTGTCATATCCATATATTTGTTATGTGAATATTATCAATATTCATACCACAGTTTTCCTAGTCTGCAGTTTCCCAATTCTTTCTTTACTTTCCTCATTTTGATGAACAAGACATATTTTTGATAGACATTTTACTTAACACAGACATTTTTCAACTAGTTCTGTTTGATCTTTTTATTCTTCTTATAGCATCTGAAAAATTCATATGTTTACCTTTATGGTTTCTTGTGAAAATTCAGTCATCATCCTTCTTACTGTTACCTTTATGTAATTTTTTTCTCTAGTTGTGTTTAACTTTGGTTTTTAGCTATTTGAATATGATGTGCTTGGACATCTTTTGCTTTGCGTTTATTTAATTTTGCATAGGTAGAGGTTCTTAGATATGTGGTTGATGTTGAACATCAACTTCTTAAAATACAGGACATTAAATTTCCAATGACTTCTCTACCCCACCATCTCTCTCTTCTCCCTTTGGAAGTAGGTTACATTTTGTTAAGTTGGTCTTTTTTTTTTTTTTTTTTTTTAGTTGGTCTTTCTTTTGTTGTGTTCAATATGTTGTTAAACCACTTGATTAACTTTTGACTATTTAAATTTAATTTTAAAATTTAATTGCCATTTCTTTCTTATTTAGAATTTCTTTTCCTCTCCTGAAACTTCCATATCTTCATATATTATTTCCTCCTTTCCTTTATTTTACACATTTTAATGGATATATTAAAATCCTTGTCTGCTAATCTTAAGTTGATAAACAAGTTCATCTATGCCTATTGTCATTGTCTTTTAATAACTAAGATTTCCTTTACCATGCTTCTCTGCATATTTTATACATTTTCATAATTTTACTCCATATGTTGATTATAAAATACTAAGGAATTATAATTATTATGGTTTTGTTGTGTCGATTTTCTCAAGATTGAAAGCCCATTCCTCCTTATTGTGATTGAAAAGAAGATCTAATTACTCAGGTTCCTCCTAGAACAGAGTTAAGCTGGCGATGGCCCAAAGCTATAATTAGATTGAGTTCACCTGTGATTAGATCAACTTTCAATATTCTATACTCTCAATAGCTTTTGACCTTGTTAATATTGCAACAGAGATCTGAACTGCAATATTTAGATATTTTTAGTTCATATGAGAATTAAACTCCAACAAGATCCTAGAATTCAAGGACAGGATCTTCAATTTCTCGGTGCTTTCTTCTTCCCTTATGGCTCAGCTGGTAAAGAATCTGCCTGCAATACGGGAAACCTGGGTTCAATCCCTGGGTCTGGAAGATCCCCTGGAGAAGGGAATGGCTACCCACTCCAGTATTCTGGCCTGGAGAATTCCATGGACTGTATAGTCTATGGGGTCGCAGAGTCAGACAAGACTGAGTGACTTTTACTTAACTTTCTTCTTCCCTATATGGGTGGGTTATTCAGGCCTGGTCACTTGTGTTTACTTTTTATGCTCTTCCATATTCTGCCAAACCACACTACCATTAACATATTCACCGAATATTCCCATTAACCTGTTCAGGCTTCTCCTTTGTCTGATATAAATAAAAAACCAGATAAATCTATTCAGGAATGGAGGCTGCCACCAGATATAAATTGTTATTTCTCTTTAGAACTGACTTGGTCATGGATTTTTTGCATCCTCATCTTTGTTAGGTCATAAAACATTTTGACAAAATATTTCTCTTGGGATATTTTTGTTACTATAGATGCAAAAGTTCTCTGGATTCTTCTATACCCTATCCATATATGAAGTCCCTAACATCTAGTTTTAAAGCAGTTTACCTAGAATGATAACTGTAAGACTAACACTATTTGGCTTTACTGGCCTACTGCTTATGATAAGCTCTAGACTCAAGATGTTATTTTTAGGACAGAAAAATCTGAATATATTTGACTGATTTCTTCTTTCTTCTTAGCAGCTTAACAAGGAAGTATGACTCAGTATCCCTCATTTCAAAATAGACTGATATGAATTCATTTGCTCTAGAAGCCCCAATTCCTAACAGTCATTACTGTCACAAGGAATCTTTATCTCCTTTCCCTTGAAGTTGGTTGAGAATTATAGGTGTAGAATTACTTATTTTTAATGGAGGCTAATTCATACTGCATATTATCTAGCTATGCCCAGTTGCAGTACACCTCTGTGCAATAAATGAGTTCCTCCTTTATCTTGTACACAATGTAATGTTTCCACTTGTAGGTTTTATCCATTTAGCTCTATTTCATATTGAAATGTGACACCAGTATTGGGTGTACTCATGTCTCTTTAATAGGGCAGACTATTTGTGACCTTCATACACAGCCAGGGTAGTTTCTAGACTAGTCTATCATCTGTCTGAATCACTTTAAGCCCCCAATATCCTTCAGCATTCAAAATCTTGATTAATGTACTTTGCTTCCAAGGTTTGACCCAGAGTGCCCTTGACAAAAGTCCTATTTCGCCACGTTGCTCTTCTTTTCCTTTCTGCATGTTCACCTGGATGCTTAATTTGTTTTTAAACACAGTGAGGTACATAAAGCATGAAGTATAGATAAAGACTATCTTAGATTTGAATTCTGACACCACCATTAACTGTGTAATATGAAATAAATTAATTGAATAACTACTCTTGGACTCAGTTTCTTTAACCATAATAGAGTAGTAATAAACATCGTTAATGCTTACCTTACAGAGATGTCACAGAAATTAAAGTTTGGAGAATACTGAACCACATTCTATTCATCAGGAATAGTGATTGTTTGTATATTATGCGTTATCTTCTATCATTAAATGTTTAGAGGGGGATTAGCAGAGGATAATAAATTTTTTTTTCCATATACCTTCACCCAAATTCCCCTCCCCTATTTCTCCTGTGCTTAACTTGATTATATGTAGAAAATAAACCATGTACAAATAGACTCATATCATTAACCCTAAAAATATTTACAAAACTCAGTCAAGAAAAGGTTAGCATTCTATTGATGAACTACATATTCTGGGAGCCCTCCTATAAAATTACATAAAATGTATATATTTTAGTACATTCCTGTACTCACTAGTAATCAATGGAATCTTCTGACTCAAAAAAGTAAAAAGAGGAAGAAAGGAAACAACAGAGGGGAGGAGAAAAGGAGGAAGGAAAGAAGGAAGGATGGAAGGAAACATTAAATTGAGGAGGTGGCGTCTATGCAAGAAGCAGGAAGTAGGGTAAAGAAAGCAAGATGGAAGGTAAACAGCAAGGTTAACCCAATGAAAGCCTGTATCGAAGGACACTAAGCCTTTATGCAAGGGGAGCTGGGGAAGTGATGCTTGAAAGAAGCTATTAAGTGGCTCTTATTAGAAGCAAATACAATTTCTCTATGGGTAAAAGCATTCTGTAAAGAATCTGTCTGTAATGCAGGAGTCCCAGGTTTGATTCCTGGATAGGGAGGATCCCCTGGAGAAGGGAACGGCAGTCCACTCCAGTATTCTTGCCTGGAGAATTCCATGTACAGAGGAGTCTGGTGGTCTATAGTCCATGGGGTCAAAGCAGAGTCGGACACGACTAAGTGGCTAAGACGCAAAAGCATTCTGAATATATGCCCTCAGTACAGTCACATAGTACACTGGGTAAAATATGAGTTAATGTAAGAATCGCAATTCTATGAGTAAGAGTAATTAGAAAAAACAGACAAGAATTGTAAGCACTCAGACTTCAGATATAGTATGATAAAAAGAATATGTAATGTTGAAATAAATCATCCGCACATGTGTCAACTTAAAAATTAGTCACAACCTAAAAGCTTAGATTTATGTTTTATTTGGTGGAAATTTTTTAGGACTTAAGCCCAGGAGGCAGCATCTCAGGTAACCATGACAGAGCTGCTCCAGGGAGGCTCTAGGTAACATAGAAGTTTTACAACAAAGTGAAGGTAGACTGAATTTCCAGATATTATTATTAATTAAAGGACACCAGGTATCTCAAGGAATTTAGCACTTTTCTAATTATGGGACTGATGCCGAAGAAGCTGAAATTGAATGATTCTATAACGACCTGAAAGACCATCTAGGACTAACACCAAAAAGAGATGTCCTTCTCATCATAAAGGACTGGAATGCAAAATTAGGAAGTCAAGAGATACCTGAAGTAACAGGCAAGTTTGGCCTTGGAATACAAAATGAAGCAGGGCAAAAGCTAACAGAGTTTTGCTGAGAGAATGCACTGGTCATGGCAAACACCCTCTTTCAACAACACAAGTGATGATTCTACATGTAGACATTGCCAGATGGTCAATACTGAAATCAAATTGATTATATTTTTTACAACAGAAGACGGAGAAGTTCTATACAGTCAGCAAAAACAAGACTGGGAGCTGACTGTGGCTCAGATCATGAACTCCTTATTGCCAAATTAAGACTTAAATTGAAGAAAGTATGGAAAACCAGTAGACCATTCAGGTATGACCTAAATCAAATTGCTTACAATTATACAGTGGAAGTGACAAGTAGATTCAAGGTATTGGACAGAGGTTGTACAGGAGGAGGGGATCAAAATCATCCCCAAGAAGAAGATGTGCAAAAAGGCAAAATGGTTGTCTGAGAAGGCTTTACAAATAACTTAGAAAAGAAGAGAAGTGAGATGCAAGGGAGAAAAGGAGAGATATACCCTTCTGAATGCAGAGTTCCAAAGAAGAGAAAGGAGAGATAAGAAAGCCTTCCTCAGTGATCAATGCAAAGAAATAGAGGAAAACAATAGAATGGGAAAGACTAGAGATCTCTTCAAGAAAATTAGAGATACCAAGGGGACATTTTCATGCAAACATGGGCACAATAAAGGACAGAAATGGTATGGACCTAACAGAAGCAGAAATATTAAGAAGTGGCAAGAATACACAGAAGAACTATACAAAAAAGATCTTAAAGCCCGGGATAACCATCATGATGAGATCACTCAGAGTCAGACATCCTGGAATATGAACTCAAGTGGGCCTTAGGAAGCATCACTATGAACAAAGCTAGTGGAGGTGATGGAATTCCAGCTGAGATATTTAAAATCCTAAAAGATGATGCTGTGAAAGTGCTGCACTCAATATGCCAGCAAGTTTGGAATACTCAGGGGGCCACAGGAATGGAAAGGTCCGTTTTCGTTCAATCCCAAAGAAAGGAAATACCAAAGAATGTTCAAACTACCGCACAATTGCAGTCATCTCACAGGCTAGCAAAGTAATGCTAACAATTCTCCAAGTAAGGCTTCAACAATACCTGAACCAAGAGCTCCAAGCAGGATTTAGAAAAGGCAGAGGAACCAGAGATCATATTTCCAACATCTGTTGGATCATAGAAAAAGCAAGAGGATTCCAGAAAAACCTCTGCATCTGTTTAATTGACTACACTAAAACCTTTGACTGAGTGGATCACAACAAACTGTGGAAAATTCTTCAAGAGATGGGAATACCAAGCAACATTACCTGCCTCTGGAGAAATCTGTATGCAGGTCAAGAAGCAACAGCTAGAACTGGACATGGAACGATGGACTGGCTCCAAATTGGGAAAGAAGTATGTCATCTCTATACTGTCACCTTGCTTGTTTAATTTATATGCAGAGTACATCATGTGAAATGCTGGGCTGGATGAAGCAGAAGTTGGAAACAAGACTGCAGGGAGAAACATTGATAACCTAAGATATGAAGATGACACCACCCTTATGGCAGAAAGCGAAGAAGAACTAAAGAGCCTCTTGATGAAAGTGAAACAGAGTGAAAAACCTGGCTTAAAACTCAATATTCAAAAAGTTAAGTTTATGGTATCCAGTCCCATTACTTCATGGCAAATAGATGGGGAAACAATGGAAACAGTGAGATACTTTATTTTCTTGGGCTCCAAAATTACTGAAGATGGTGACTGCAGCCATGAATTTGAAAGGGACTTGCTCCTTGGAAGGAAAGTTATGACCCACCTAGACAGCATGTTAAAAAGCTGAGATGTTGCTTTGCTGACAAAGGCCCATCCAGTCAAAGATATCATTTTTCCAGTAGTCATGTATGGATGTGAGAGTTGGGCTATAAAGAAAGCTGAGCACCAAAGAATTGATGCTTTTGAACTGTGGTGTTGGAGAAGACTGAAAGTCCCTTGGACTGCAAGGAGATCCAACTAGTCCATCCTAAAGGAAATCAGTCCTGAATATTCAATCGAAGGACTGATGCTGAAGCTGAAACTCCAACACTTTGGCCACCTGATACAAAGAACTGATTCATTGGAAAAGACCCTGATGCTGGCAAAGATTGAAGACAGGAGGAAAAGGGGACGACAGAGGATGAGATGGTTGGATGACATCACTGATTTGATGGGCATGAGTTTGACCAAGCTCTGGGAGTTTGTCATGAACAGGGAAGCCTGATGTGCTGCAGTCAATGGGGTCACAAAGAGTTGGAAGCACACTGATCAACTGAATGAACAGGTATATGGGAAGATGCAAGATTCTGTGTTCACTGAAATCATTCCTTTCATATGTATGTCAGCTATCTAGAGCCATATCTAGATATGCTTTTTTTCATATTCTAAGCTCCCTTGGGTTCACCATAGGAAAGTGGCTGCAATCTGATGGTTGTTAGATCCAGGTATTTCTCTCCTTCCTGTTCCCTGGATGATTGTCACTGATGACTGTGACACCCTTGTTCACTGATATAGCAGGAAATACTCCATTTTCCACATTCATGTGTGTTTATAGTTCCAAATTTAAATATTTACTAAATAGTTGTCATTCAAATTAGATACAACTGCAACACCTACTCAAAATGCAGCACAGGAAACCAAAGATTTAAAATATGAAATAGAAGTTAAGTGAAAAATTGACTGAAAGAGGAAAAATCAGGTTATTTGAGATCCCAGAGGAAAAAGTAGAGGCTATGCACAAGAGGAAATAACTAAAAATAAAATGCTAAGAATTTTCCAAAACTAATCAAAAGTACCAATTGTTAGTTATAGAAATTGTTATTAATGTTAATATTTAATTGCTCAAAATTTCAGAAACCAAATAAAAAGATATTTTAACATTCAGTAATAAGGAGAGCTCAGATATCTAAGTAGCTGATAATATAGTCCCTAATATTAGGTTGAAAACCAGAAAATAATGTTGTGAAATTTCAATCAATCTAAAATTTTAGACTGGCCAAAAGTATCAAGATGGAAGGTAAAGCAAATATTTTCAGGTGAACAAAAAACTGACAGATTCCTTTCATATACTATAAATACCTAGATTCATTTGACATATCCTACCTTGCACATTGAAATTCCCTCACATAAATATTTTAAAAAATTGTTGGATTCAATTTGCTAGTATTTTCTTGGAAACTTTTGTATATATATTTATGGGAGACATTGGTTTGCAGTTTTCTTGCAGTGTCTTTGTATGATTTGGTATTAGTGTAAATCTGGTCTCACAGAATGAATTAGGAAATATTCTGCTATTTTTTGAAAGAGATTAACAAATAGGTATAAATTGTTTTGTAAATGTTTAAGCCATTATTATTTTAAATATTCATTCTACTCAAATCTCTCATTCTTCTCTTACTATTATTCCCCTGACATGCATGTTAGTTACACCTTTTGAAATTATCTTTTGAAAATATATTGTATATTCTGTTCTGTATTTTTTTTTCTTTGCATTTCTATTTGTGAAATTTCTTTGGCAATATCTTTAACCTTTGTTTTCCTTGGCCATGTGAAGTCTATTTGTGAACTTATAAAAGGTATTCTTTCTTTATTAACAATGTTTTTTATTTCTATCATTTCTTTTTGATTTGCTTTTTGAATTTCTATGTCTACGTTTACATTCAGTTCAGTTCAGTCACTCAGTCTTGTCCAACTCTTTGCAACCCCATGAACTGCAGCACGCCAGGCTTCCCTGTCCACCTTCAACACCCGGAGCTTACTCAAACTCATGTCCATTAAGTTGGTGATACCATTCAAACATCTCATCCTCTGTCTTCCCCTTCTCCTCCTGCCTTCCATCTTTGCCAGCATCAGGGTCTTTTTCAATAAGTCAATTCTTCAAATCAGGTGGCAATTTTAGCTTCAGCATCAGTCCTTCCAATGAATATTCAGGACTGATTTCCTTTAGGATGGATTGGTTGTATCTCTTGCAGTCCAAGGGACTCTCAAGAGTCTTCTCCAACACCACAGTTCAAAGACATCAGTTCTTCAGCACTCAGCTTTCTTTATAGTTCAACTCCCACATCCATATATGACTACTGGAAGAAATCATAGCTTTGACTAGACCGGCCTTTGTCAGCAAAGTAATGTCTCTGCTTTTTAATATGCAATTTCTCATCTGTTTTTGCATATTGTCTACTTTTTCCATTAGAACTCTCAACATATTGACCATTGTTTTAAATTCCCCCTCTGATACTTCCATCTATGTCATATAGATGTTTTAATTATTGTATAACTTTACAAACTTTGTCTTTTCCTATCTTTAGGCACACCTTTTAATGTTTTATTGAAAGCCACACATGTTTTGAGTGGTATTAATAGAAGTAAATGAGCCATTAGTGTGAGGACCTTATGTTAATCTGTCTGGAATTTGGGCGTTGTTTAATGTTTGCAGTAGCTATACATATTCCACAGACTTTACATTTTTCTACTGTTTTTGTTTCATCTGTTCTTTTGTTTTGAGACTTTCCTAAGTACTTCTAAGAGTTTATCTCTTACAGCTCATTCCTCCATAATTCATTATCATTCTGGAGCACTGTCAGTGCAGGGGTAAGGTGGCTGAGAGAAGCATTCTGTAATTTTCCAGTTAAATCACTTTTTTCTTGACTATTGTCTCTGACCTGTGACACTCACATGAACAGGAAGGCTAGTGAGAAGAATGTCGTACCTCCACTAATTCCCTGGTGGCTGAGATGACAAGAAATCTGCCTGTAGAACCAGGAGACCCAGGTTCAATCCCTGGGTTGGGGAGATCCCCTGGAGAAGGGAATGGCAACTCGCTCCAGTATTCTTGCCTGGAACATTCCATGGACGGAGGAGCCTCTTGGGCTACAGTCCCTGGGGTCCCAAAGAGTTGGACATGACTGAGCAACTAACACTTTCACTTCCACTGCTCTAGGACAAGGATCTAATAATGATTTTCTCCTTAAGAAATAAGTCATCACTTCACAGGAAAGACTCTCTGAGTATTTTACAGTAGTTATTCTCCCTCTAATAGGCCAACCTGATAGTATTTCTCATATTTTCACCATGGGATCTGGTAGGATTCTTGATGGTAAAGCCCAGGAATGGTTGGGAGTACCTGTGCATTCTCATGCTAGTAAATCAACCTCCAGCAATTCATCAAGATCACCATTTATGGGACTTACAAGTTTGTATTCCAGATCCAGAAATTTTAGTCTCAGCTGTGACCATGGATTTATCTATGGAGACTTCTTTGCCCAACAAGAGTCACTGATGTTAGTTTGTCCAGTTTTTTTCTTATTTTAAGGAGGGGAGTAACAATTTCCAAGACTTTCACATATAAAAGGTGAAAACTGAAACCCCAAATAGATTATAATATTAAAATCTTAGAAAAATTGTTATAAAAGAGGGAATATTTATGAATTACTTTTGCCTAATTCCCATATTAGATCTGCTTAATTTAAGTCCCTGAATCTTTGGATCAACAGTATAGTTAGTTATATTTTCATGCTGATTTAGTAAAACCAGAAAAGCTGAACAAAATTAGATTCAAATGACTTTGTAATTGAAATTCTGTAATTAATAATTTATGTTCTCCTTGTATGAATAGCCAAAGAACTAAATCCTGGATTAATCTTGCTGCCAGTTAAATTTGAAAGAACATTTGGGGGAAAATATGACTAACAGTTAAAATTTTTTTAAAAAACACATATTTTCTCTTTTATTTTCTCATTTGTAACATTGTATTTCACTAGTGTATTTATTTGGTATGTTCACATTTGTAATCAGAAGTGAGTGGTGTTTCTATTTTGGCCAATTCTTTATATGAGCTTAAATCAAAATGATAAGGCAACTGGTAAGTCAGAATTTCTAAATTCTCTTTTGAATGCTAGAAGAATAATAACCCCCAGGAACACCATGCTATATTTTTCAAGTCGAATTATTAGGCCAGCAGCAGACTTTGTCCTCATTTTCTGCCTCCTCCACACTGCCTTTGGCATTCGAGACTATGTTTTTTTAGTATGCGATCCCTATCATTAAAGGGTTGGAACTGATACAGAGCCAGTTCCACCCACCTCACAGATGCAGGAACCAATGGGGGGAAAAGAGGCTGAAAATAAGTACCTATGATTTAAAAGGAAATAGAGTTGTCTTAAAGACAAAACATCAGGCCCTGTGAAGGCAAAGTATGATACAAGTGAGCTATGCTAGAATACCAGGATGATTTAATTGCCCACATATCACAACTGAAAACTGTCTGCCTCATGGTTTTCAAAAGAAAAACAATGGTTAATAACGAAGTATTCATTCAAAATTTTTTTTACTGCTTATACATTCTTATTTGAAAAATGTTCTTCTATTAATCAATGTCCATATTTTAACATTAAAAGAAGGAAATAGTGCTGGATTTTGAATGGTTTCCATAGGAAGGAGACTTGGGTAATTCACATGCCTTGTTTCCCTGCTTCTTTTGTATAAAAATAGATATTAATTGGGATGGTGCAAAGCTTTGGGGATTGCGGCTGAAAAATGATTTGACTGCTTTTAGGAGTATGAGTTTTCATGATATATTTTTTGTTGTGACATTTAGTTTAGCCTTTTGACTACACTTAAAGTGTGTGCTATTAAACCTTAAGCTCACACCACAAAAAAGATTCACTAGAACAATTTCAAAAGCTTCTCTTTCCTTAACTCAAGAATAAACATCTCTGCATGAGAATTCTTGGTAACACTATCTCCCTCTTCCATGTATTATTATTCTCAGAAACAAATTAATACGGAAAAACTGCCCCATGGGTCACAAGTTTTGCCTGTCCCGACTGTACCATTTTGGCATCTTCACACTGGCTTCTCCAGAGCATTGCACACCTCTTTAGTATTTCTGTGAGGTGGAACATCCTTGGGGCCTCAGGACAATTAAGGCACTGGTTCCATTACAAAGAAGCAAAGCATTTTCCCAAAGTAGCTATTGAGCCGCTTGACAGTGAGACAGATTTTTATGGAAAAGATTAATGAAGTTCAAAAAGTAGTGAGTTCAGTTCTTCTTGGTATAATGTTGCAAAGCTTTTACTTTTTCCAAAGAGTATAGCACTCAGTTCCCCCTTGTCATCTTTCCCCTTTTAAGCTTCAATAGCTGCTTCATTAAGTGAAACAGTACTGTCGCCATCCATCATCTGCCAGGCCTTAATTCCCAATACAGCCTTGTAGTCTGCATTCCCAGCACGCAGGTCACAGTTGCCATATGGATTTGCATTTTACTCTATGAATTCATAATATCCATACGTTTTCTACAAGTATTAAACACTCCAGAGTGAAAAGGAGTGAATGCATGTCTCTCTTTTCAATTCAGTTTCTGACACAATGCATAACTCTTTTCATATTTATTTTTTTGGAAGCAGGTCTTCATCCATTTTGTCAGCTGCTGTATTCCAATCTCCAACAGTATTTTCTGATACACACTGAGCTGCTAATATACATGTTGAATTGGTTGGAATAAAAATCTCATATTGGAAAATACAGATGTATACTACAAGGTATTTGCATAATTCCATAATTTTACCTGGCTCAGTACAATATATAAAACATGTAAACTAAGTGTAAATGAATAAAAATAAAAAGATTCAAAATAATTACAATAAAGAATGTAGAGCATAAAAGATTTCATGAAATGCAGATAATAATGCACAACCTGCTGGCTTTCTGCTCTCTTTGTTCTAAGGGACAATTCTATTCTATTATTTCAAGTATAAAACTGTGTCTCCATGTCTGTTTTGACTGAGACCTTTACTAATACCCATGCCAAGAAATTGATCATGAAGAAGGACACATAAGTGCATGTGGACAGTAGAGCTTTATTTGGTCCATTGGAAAAGGTCAAGTCATGACCCATTGGAGAGGGTAAGTCAAGCTGAGTCAGTTGAAGGCAAGGAGATACTGTCTATTTATGAAACCTAAGGAAAAAAAGGCACTACGTTTGTTTTCTAGTGCTGCTCTAATGGAGTACCACAAAACTGTGTGTCTTAGATAAAAATCCTAACCTTTCTTTAGGCTGGAAGCCCAAAATCAAGGTGATGAGAGGGTTGGTTTCTTCTGAGGGCTTTGAGGGAATGATCTGTTCCACACTTCTGTCCTTCGCTTATTGATGGTCATTTTCTCTCTATGTCTCTCCATATTGTCTTCCTTTTATGTATGTCTCTATGTGCAAATTTTCCCTCTTTATACTTCCCAGGTGGCATTGGTGGTAAAGAATCTGCTTGCAATGCTGGCACGGTAAGAGATACAGGTTGATCCCTGGGTTAGGAAGATCCCCTGGAGGAGGGCATGGCAACCCACTCTGATATTCTTGCCTGGAGAATCCCATGGACAGAGCAGCTTTGCGGGCTATGGTCTATAAGATCGCAGAGTCAGACAGGACTGAAGCGACTTAGCATGCACCTTGAAGGTGTTAGTTGCTCAGTCATGTCTGACTCTTTTGCGACCACAAAGACTGTAGCCTGCAAGGGTCCTCTGTCCATGGAATTCTCCAGGCAAGATTACTGTAGTAGGTAGCCATTCGCTTCTCCAGGGGATCTTCCTGATCCAGGGATCAAACCTGGGTGTCCTGTATTGCAGGCAGCATAGCATGCATGCACACACAAAGACAAAAATGTGATTGGATTAGGGTTCATGCTAACAACCTCATCTTACCTTGATTACATCTGAAGAATCTCCAAATAAGTCATATTCTGATGCACTGGGATTTAGGGTGTCAACATGAGTTTTTAGGGATCACAGTTCAGCCCATAGTGAGCCCTCACTGGATGTAGTTTTGAGAAGTCTTATGAGCTCAGGATCATATTCTCTGGCATCCTGCATGATGGAAGATGATACATTTTTCATTTAAAGAAAGAAAGAAAAAGATAAATAAGTAGAAAAAATTAACATTTTATCTACAAGTCTTCCCTTGTGGCTCAAATGGTAAATAATCCGCCTGCAATGTGGGAAATCTGGGTTTGATCCCTGGGGTGGGAAGATCCCCTGGGGAGGGCATGGCAACCTACTCCAGTATTCTTTCCTGGAGAATCCCCATGAACAGAGGAGCCTGGTGGGCTACAGTCCATGGCGTCACAAAGAGTTGGACATGACTGAGCATCTAAGCACAGCATGTACAAATCATGTTCTGTTGCTGCTCACATTATTGTTGCATGCAAGCTGCTATATTCCTAAACCTATTCTGCTTCAAGCTTCTTTATATGTCATGCTAGTGGCACAAAAAAAACTCCTTGAGGAGAGGCAAGGGAAACAGAAGAATCTTGCACCCCAGCCTCTTGACATCCTGCTTTCTTTCATGGACAGATCAGGAAGTGGCTTGCTACTCTCTTACAGAACTAGATTTTAACTCTGTTATTAATTTACAAAAAAAGTTTTCACATATTTGTGATGTGTACATCCTAAGATCTGACACCAGCATGATATTTACTTGTGGCATAGTCTCTCATAATCAAAATCTTTAAACACTAAAGATTAAAAAGAAAAAAAAGGTAGAGGATAGTTAGGAAATTGAAAATGTGAAGATCACAGTAGAATAAAAGCATATAACCTGTTTCTCAGAGAGCATATTTGTTCTCTGCTCCTGTTACTCCTTACCTGGATGAGACTTTATGACTTCAGATAATTTCTGTCTGGAGTAAATGCTATTTCCAAACCCTAAGGTTACAGCCTTTCTTTCTGCACTTCAAAATAGAATCTGGCTAATATTTATAAAAATGTGTGTGCATGTGTTGGTATGAGAGGATGGCAGAGTTCAACTGTTGTAGCCACGCTTTCTGGGAAACAAACTCACTCAGAAAGACAATGCAGATAGCGGAGTGCAGTTTATTATACTGGTGGGCCCAAGGCAGAGTCTCCTTTTAGCCAAGGACCCCGAAGTTTTTGTGAAAACCTTATATACTCTAAGCATACGTGCCCAAACCCACCTCCCCCAAATTCCCTGAAACTAGTCTGAACAAAGGAAAAAGAAAGATACAATCAAAGTTAACCCGTGATTCATATGCCTTAAGCCTAGGTAGTTAACAGTGGATGATTATCAATAGGCTTGTGGTCAAACCCCAATAAGCATAATAGAATGTGTGATTCTATTTGGTCACACAGATAATTAGGGTATTCTTTTAGGTGATGGAGAGCCCTGAGGCTCTTCCTTCCAGGGGCCTGGTTTTCCAGTTGGTCTGTCCTTTCCACAGATAACTGGGCATTTAGCTCAAAGTCCACAGTCTGGCCCAAGATGGAGTCCTGCTTTCAAGATGGAGCCTGTTCTGTTCCCTCCTTCACAACAAGCTTTGATTTGGCACCCCTTGTGGGCAGGTGTCATGCCTGAGGGTTATAGACAATGGTCCCTGAAACTCAAACAATGGATTCCTTAGAGTTTTGATAGTCACAAAATTGTGAGTCTCTTCAAATGCACTTTATTGTTTCAAGACATTTGAACTGAGTGCTTCTTCCTAGATTCTTAATAAACTGATGATGATATTTGTATTGTTTGGATCATAGGCCATAGTAGAGTCCTGCTTCCTACCATATTTCCTGGATGCGTTACAAACACTGGGATGAGCCATGTACTTCTTTAGACTTCTGGGGTTACAATATAACCTCCCCAAAAAATTCACTCAATCTGTGAGCAACTGTGATAAAGGTATAAGCAGTTTAGAATAACACTCCAGATTCAGATTCTTTCAAGGAGGGAAAGGAATTCAAGAAAAAGTGGTCTGCCCTATAGAAACTTGCAAACCACCTCTTCCTACCAGCAATCTCTCCTTGCATCTATTCTCTACAAGGTATCTTACTAGTGTTTCTAAAAATGCAAATATGATTCTCTTACTTCTCTGCTTAAATTTTGAGTCTCTTCATAGTCTTTTGAAAAGGCACTTTGATAAAGTGGTGATTTTTGGCATCTAAGATCTTTTGGGATCCGAGCTCATTTCTTAAAAGCACGATCCATGCCTTCTACAATATAACCATCTTGAATGACTAGAAAGATCATAAATGATTCACTTTCTTTTTCTTTATATGTTTTCCTGCATGCTGATTTCTCTGCCTTGACTAAACTGTCATCACATTTTAAAAATCTCTTCCCAGTCATTTTAAACTGGTGAAGTTCAACAATTCAAACTGATATAATATTGCTCTGCACTCATGAACTTGGCTGAGAAAATAGAAGGCTGTGAATATTCTCCATAAGTCACCTTCAGAGTTATCACATAGTTATAATTTATTGATAAGGGTTTTCTGGCATGAAATTATTAATATTATTCTATTACTCCTTAAAAATTTAACCAAAATTTGAATCAAGTTTATGTCTGCTTTAACTTTTACAGATTTACTAAAATTACAGGAAGTTAATTCTTAATTTAGTAGGTGTTCTACATTTTCTCTCTGCTGTTTGTCAAAACTTTTGTCTCCAATGACTAGGTACTGAACAGCGTCTTTAAACTTATTAATTGAGCGGTTATGAATGTTGACTAAAAAATACAGTCACAACCTGAAAGTAGAGGGTTATTTTATTTGGTGGCAATGTTTAGGACTCTGAGCCCCCAGCGACAGACAGCATCTCAGTAGCTCTGAGAAAACTGCTCCAAGGAGTCAGGAGTGAGTCAGGCTATATACAAGTTTGCAACAAAGGGAGCAGGCAGTCTGAACATCAAAGAACAGGTATCAAGTTAAGGAATTTATGTATGGGATACACATTCTATGCATGAAAAATGCAAGCCTCGGGCTCACTGAATTCATTCCTTTCATATGCAGCTCAGGTATCTAGGGCCAATCCTGTTTTCTTATTCACCTTCAGGAGTGGCAGATGGCAGCTTCTTGCATTCCCCCAGCTCCTGAGCAGTCACCATGGGGAGTGGAAGCATCCACTGGATCACAGTTTTGGGAGCCCTCATTCACATTTGGAGGCCAGAAACTGCTGATGGCTGTGACATTTCTTGTTTATTAATATGACAGGAGATATTTTCATTTCACATGAGGAAGTGTATATTCTACTAAGGGCAAACTAAACCGTATTCATATAATCCTAAAAAGAGTACACAAAACACAATATTACTATTGAAATGCTTGACCTTTCCTTTATATAACTCTGCATTGTGATAGGAACTTCCCTGGTGGCTCAGTGGTAAAGAATCCACCTGTAATGCAGAAGACACAGGAGATGCCACGGGTTCGATCCCTGGGTCTTGAAGATCCCCTGGAGGAGGGCATGGCAACCCACTCCAGTCTTTTTGCCTTGGAGAATCCCATGGACAGAGAAGTCTGGTAGGCTACAGTCCATAGGGTCGCACAGAGTTGGACATGACTCAAGCACCTGAGCATGCACACATATTAATATATTAAATACAAGTAATCCTTCCCACTAACGTACAGTCAACAGGACCTTTACTTAAACTTAGTGTGTTAGTCATTCAGTCATGTCCAACTGTGTGATCCCATGGACTGTAGTTTGCCAGGCTCCTCTGTCCCAGGAATTCTCCAGGCAAGAATACTGGAGTGAGTAAGCCATTCCCTTCTCCAGTGGAACTTCCTGACTAGGGATTGAACCTGGGTCTCAATTTGCCACATTACTGGCAGATTTTTTACCATCTGAACCACCAGGGAAGCCCCAAGAATACTGGAGCAGGTAGCCATTCCCTTCTCCAATCTTCCCAACCCAGAGATCTAATTTAGGTCTCTCACATTTCAGGCAGATTCCTTGCCATCTGAGCCACCAGGCAAGCCCCTATTTAAAATTCTTTAGCTTTATTTAGTCTATATCAAGTTTTATTAAGAGAAAAAGAATTTTATCTTATTCAAATAATTAATATTTTATAGCTTTCATTTATTCAAATACTTTCTCCTTCCCTTTTACCTCACATACACATAGAAGAAAAATAATGATTTTTTTCAAAACTCGAAGATATGTGAAGGCATTGGAGAAAGCAGCATTTGATTCATTAAATTCCAAGAACACACAGAGCTAGTCGTGCTGCTGATTACCTACAAAGCTTCTGGGCACCATATGCAGCTGGGACTAAAGAAATTTCAGTATGTTATTACACTGCTCACGACAGGATGTAGGGGACTAATGTACTGAGACTGTTGTAAGAGACAAACCCAGGGGAGACAGACTGTCATGAAGGAAGGTAGTTCCCATAATAAGGAGTGAACATTGCACTGTCCTAATAATACTCATTTTCAAATTGCTTCTGCTTAGCATGTCTCCTTATTCTGAGCACAGTTTTACTTTATTAGAAAATGCGATAGATTTACTTTATTAGAATATGGGATAGATTTACTTTATTAGAATATGTAATAGATTTATTAGAATATGGGATAGATTCATTTGAAATGGTGGTTTCTGTTGTAATATACTTGAAATCTAAGTTCACTAACATAGATGTGAAAGAAGAATTGTCTAAAATAAAGAAACAAGTGGAAAAATATACAGTGCTGGTGGGATTCACAGTTCAATGATATGAATTAAATGTGTTTCTAATTACACCAGGAAAATATTCCAAGTGGTTCAGCAAATATGAGTGCAGTACCCTAATTTTCCACAGAAAATTCTCATTCTTATTCATGTTATTTTGTATATTTAGTGAGTGTCACTGTTATTAATTCTCTACCAGAATCCGTGTAGGAAGAATGTCTGTTGTTTCCATTTGTTGTGGTTAATTTAGTAGAAAATAGCCAACCCCTTAGGGTGTGTCATGAATTATACCTATTTTCTATTTTCCAACGTTTGAAGGAATGCACCAGACAAAAATAATTTAGAAACTGACAAACAATGCCCATATACTCTCTTTGTAAAGTGTCAACCCAATTCAATTTTATCTTTCTCTGTGCTATAAATTTTAGCTTTTCCCCAGTAGAGAAGGTTATATATTCTCCCTTAAACATACAGGACTTGTAAGGACAATATTTATACTGGTTTTTTAAAAATGCACTTATTAATTAAGGATCATTCATTTTGCATCCTTTTATGAAAGAAGGAATAGGAAATAAAACACTTTTCATTAGCACTGAGTTTTTAGGATGCTTGAAAAGCACTGAGTGGGACTGACACTTTGATTGTACGGTCAATATTCCACAGTTTGATACTGACAGGAAGGCAAAGCCATTCTATAGTGAGACCCACAGGATCTGAGAAGCCCTGTGTTCTGTGATGGCAACTGTGAACTCTGGGGAGCCTTCAAGGCAATGAGTCTCAGGGTGAATTCAAAATGAAAGTTTTATCTGATTAAAAAAATAAGAAATTAAAATTTTAAAAAAGGGAGGCAAAGAACCGTTGGGGAGTGTTAGATATGTCTTTTACCTTGATCATGGGAATGGTATCACTGGGTGTTTGTGTATACTCTTCAAATTGTACATATTCATATAGAGTTCTTTGTATCTCAATGTGGGCTTCCCTGGTGGGTCAGATGGCAAAGAATCTGCCTGTAATGCAGGAGACCCAGGTTCAATCCCTGGGGAGGGAAGATCCCCTGGAAAAGGAAATGGCAACCCACTCCAGTATTCTTGCCTGGATAATCCCCATGAACAGAGGAGCCTGATGGGCTACAGTCCATGGCATCACAAAGAGTCGGACACAACTGAGCAACTAACACACATATCAATTACACTTCAACAAAGCTATAAAAACAAAAAAAAAACAAGGCAGTTAAAATAGGAAGAAGAGGCAAGAACCATGAATTCGGAGGAAAAACTGCAAGAAAACTCAACTTCTTGCTTTCTAGCTTCATTTGAGTTCATTTGAGAATTTGGGAGGAATGTTTTTGGCCAGGATTGTTCTGTTTGGACAGACTGGGAACACTGCCTTGGAGGTGTGGGAAACAGAGATTTTAGGATGTGCTTAGAATGTGCATATGAAAATCTGATAGTAAAAGAGAGCAAGCCATTAGTCACTATATCAGTTTCCTAAGGCTATTGTAATAGAATACCACATTCTGGGAGAATGAAAACAAGAGAAATTTATTCTCACAGTTCTGAAGGCTGAGCTTCCCTAGTGGCTCAGGCTGTAAAGAGTCTGTTTGCTATGCAGGAGACCTGGGTATGATATCTGGATTGGAAAGATCCCCGGGAGGAGGAAATGGCAACCCACTTCATTATTCTTGCTAGGATGATCCCATGGGCAGAGGAGCATGGTGGGCTACAGTCCATGGGGTCACAAGGAGTTGGACAGGACTGGGAAGCACCTTCTGGGAAGCCCACAGTTTATGGGATCACTTATCAAAGGGAGTACTGTCTTTTTTTTGCATTTCCTTTGACTAGCTCATTGGCAGAGTCTGCATTTCAAGTCCCCTCTTTCTGAGGTTACATGGAGTTGTTTATCTCAGTACTCAGTTATTTTGCGACCACTACTTTGCTACTCTCAGCTCACATTCTTTACTGTCAATTGTTTAAAAACAAGCTGATCTCAAATCTTGAACTTTAATTATTTCTTACAGTTTTTTACAGAAGAGGTAAAACAGAGAAGTACTCACTGACAAATCCTAGGTCCCAAGATGAAACTCACTCCTTAATTACAAAATAGGAAAAATCCAGACTTGTAAAGAATAAATGAGGGAAAACAGTATAGTACCACTAGCCCCAACTTAGTACCTGGTAAGTATGTAAACATGAATACGAATGTGCAAAATAAAGGTGGATTATGCAGTTGCCCAGACAATCGAATCCAAAAGAGAAAATGAAAAACAGCTGCATCAATTAAGGCATCTCCAAATGTCAGTATAAAGTTATTTTGCTGCTAAACTATTTAGTGCACAGATAAGAACTACAATGCCACATTTTCTTTAGTAAAGATTTTTATCATCTGGCCTAGTTGACTAATTTATGAGAGATGGAAAAGACCAATATTACAAATTCATACAACAACCTGTTTCAAATTTTTTCAATCATCCTTACAGTGCCTGATGCTAAAAACACATTGTTAATATTATTTTTATGAAAATGTATGTATAATACAATTTTATATAGCAAAAAAGTATCTTTTGTACACACAAAAAAGAAATAAGGAATAAATCTGATTACCAAATTAGTAGGTAGAAATAGATTATAGACAGTGAAGGGAATGGAATTTCTTTGAGGATATCTTTTTATCTATTTGCCTTCTAAATTCTATTAATATTTTTCCACATTTTAAAAGGAAAATAAAATGTGTAGGATGAGAAAAAAACTAAAATTGAATAGAAATGCAAAACAATAAATATAACTCTATATAAAATTGATAACCATTTGGAAGAAGTAAAAAAGAATTAATCCAAATGTCTTTGAACATGGTACTTTTGAGATTCTCAGATATATTCTAAATCTTAATTACTAGCATTGCTGTTGGTTGTAGAAATGGGAGCCACAATAATAAAATTATTTTTTAATAAAAGTATTTTAATGAGCAAAGAGTTTAATATGTCGGTATTTTGGGAAATATAAGAAACAGAAATATTTTTCTGACGTGGTGTATTAAAGACATAGTACCATTCATGTAGCATGAAGTGTCAGTCCTTGCTCAGTCCTGTTGGACCCTTTGCGGCCCTATAGACTATATCCCACTAGGCTCCTCTGTGCATGGAATTCTGCAGGCTAGAACACTGGAGTGGGTAGCCATGCACTTCTCCAGGTGATTATCCCATCCCAGGGATCGAACTCAGGTTTCCTGCATTGCAGGTGGATTCTATACCATCTGAGCTATCAGGGAAGCCCCACTACTTACATAGAGTCCCTGCCAGAAGTGTTTAATCTGGTTATAATAATGAAGAAACAATGATAGATAGCTTGATTTAGATTCAAATGGTATTGAAATTTTTAAAGAATTAAGGCTAGTTGTCCTCCCCGCTGGGTGTGCCCCCAGAGCCACAGTTGCAAGGCGCCTGCCTCACTGGCGCCTAGCAGCCAACTTAGAACTGGTGCGGACAAGGGAAATCCTACTATTTAAAACAAAGCATCGGGAAGGCCCGCGCCCGGTGTTGACCTGATGTGATTTCTGCTCAGTGCTCTGAATGTCATAGTAAAGAAATTCAGTGAGGGCAGATAAGTGGTGGGAGTAACGATGACTGTCTTAAGGTAGCCAAAAGCCTCATCATGTAATTACTGATGCACATGAATGGATGAACCGAATTCCCATTTTCCCTACCTGCTATCCAGGAAACCACAGCCAAGGGAACAGGCTTGGTGGAATCAGCTGCGAAAGAAGACCTTGTTGAATTTGACTCTAGTCTGGCACAGTGAAGAGATATAAGAGGTGTAGAGTAAGTGGAAGGCCTGGAAAACAAGCCTTGATTCTTTAAAAATTTCAATACCATGAAATACCAAAGAAATGAGACACCAGTCTGGAAAAAGGAGACACGTTCAGGACAAATCCTTGTTTGTATTCTGGGTTAATTTCTAGGAATTTGAATCTGTGCTATGTATTAAGTACTGATAATGATATGGTTAAATTTCCAGAGGTGATAATTATATTGTGGTCAATAAGAAGACTGTCCTTTTTTGAGAGAAGATATACTCTAAATATTCAGAGCTGATGTGTCATGGTACCTACAACTATGTGTTTCAGTGTAAGAGTGTGTGTGTGTGCATGTGTGTGTATGTGTGAGGGAGTGAGTGTCTGAGGGAGGAAGAGAAAGAAAAGGTGGAAAGAAGGTGGAAGGAAGAGTGTGATGGAGAGGGAGATTTACTTAATTGGTAGATCTAGGTGAAGGTTGTATATTTATTTTTAAAATAAAAATTGGGATAAAATTTTTCTTCAGAATATGGTTTATACTAACTTCATTAGTTCTAGAGGAATATTTCTATAAGATGGAGTCTGGGTAGTCATTTTCCAAGCATTGCATAATCATTCACTATTAAAGGGCAAACCAAAAGAAACATAAAAGCTCTATCTGATACAGTGCAATTTACATTTTATAACACACAAAACTTAACTTCTATAATAGTGAAAATGTTGAAACTAAAGAGTGTGAAAGTGGATGGAAATGGCAAACAAGGGAAATTGATCTGAATCAGCTCTAAGAGAAGTGCTTTTGTCCAGTTGCAACTCAATTTGTCTTATAGCTTGTAGATGGACTCTAGCAAATCTGGTATATACATCTAGTCCACCTAATCTACTATGCATGGCCTTCAGTACCATGGTAGCGCTGGCCTTTCAGAAAGATGGGGCAGAGATGTCTAGTGCAAGACTCTTCTCCTTGACAGAATGAGCCTCACAATCAGGAAGGTCTTCAGGCAGTAAAGAGTCTGCCTGCAATGCAGGAGACCTGGGCTCGATCCCTGGGTTGGGAAGATTCCCCTGGAGAAGGAAGTGGCAACCCACTCCAGTATTCTTGCCTGGAAAATCCCAAGGACGGAGGAGCCCGGCAGGCTACAGTCCATTGGGTCACAAAGAGTCGGACATGACTCAGTGACTTCACTTTCACTTTCTTTCACTTTGGTAGTATTAGGAGTGTGAATTAAGTATTTTTATTTCTGGTCAATGCCATTAAATGAAAAGGGTGGTCTATTTCAAATGACTATTTCTTTTGTTCCATCATAAATTCTTTATATGAGTGAAAAGAATACACATTAAATATAAATGTAGTATATAATTCCATTGATTTAACTTTTTCTAAAAGGACAGGGAGGCCTGGAGTACTGCAGTCCATGGGGTCACAAAGAGTCGGATACGACTGTGTGACTGAACTGAACTGAATTGAAAGTAAATAACAACACCTAATAATAAATTGCATTTTATCTGCATCTCCTAGTTTGTAAAATAGATCCTATACCCCATTTAGCTATAACAGAGGTAAATGAATGCTCACCATCTAAATATTCAGAGTTAATAGGGTGAATATACCTCCAGGT
This sequence comes from Muntiacus reevesi, assembly GCF_963930625.1. Lineage (NCBI taxonomy): Eukaryota > Metazoa > Chordata > Mammalia > Artiodactyla > Cervidae > Muntiacus > Muntiacus reevesi. The sequence goes on along the minus strand of NC_089254.1, from coordinate 79,871,067 downwards.
TTTTACTGGGACTGTCATAGTTTATACCTGTTTCCCAGGGCTCTATCCAATTAATATCCCCTTTTACTTTCATAATAATTCAACTGGGACAGTGATTCATATGATAACTTTACTAACATGTCCATGTACTCAATGTTCCCATTGTTTATGTACTTAAAATGTTATCTTTGTTATGCCACATTGTTTATTCTAGTTATTATTGCAGTCATATATTTTAAAGAGCATGTAAACTGATAAATATGAAGAAAGAATAAAGAGCTCTTATATTAATGAAAACTGAGTTGAATGATTTGTAAAACTCCATACAGTAATAAAATTGTCATTGCTACTCACTTAAACATGGGTAAAAACTATAAAATATATATTTTAATTCTGAAAATTGATATTTATATTTATGTTAGATGAGAATTCCTGTATTTTTATATTTTATGTTTGAAGTTTTTTAAAGTATGGGTGTTTACTAGTCACTATTGGGATATAGTTTTTAAATTAAAAGACCCGTTTCTTGTCATTGCATAATCTCAGGGCTCCTCTATTCGGAATTCCAAACAGCATATTTAAAAAATTTTTAAATATAATTCTGCTTTAAGTGAATACAATAGCAAGGTATAACTTGTTCCTTTTTTGCTATTTCAATTACCATTCTTTAATAACAATGTATTCTTTCTCCTTTTCTCTCTTTTCCTTCTTTTTCTATTGAAAATAAATTTTAACACTCTGCTTCCTTATAATTCTATACGTATTGAAAATCCCTGGACCTGTAGCATGCTTTCTTTTGCTAAGGTTTTATTTGGGAGTCTTTTGATGGCATAGCATTTTTATTCTGCTTGAATGTGCTCAGCTCTCTTTAGCTATCCAGTCTCAATTTCTCAGCACAGAAGAAAAATTGGCTTCTAGCTTCATACATCTTCACTTATAGTGGAAGAGAAAAATATCACCAGCCACACTGTATTTGCACCTCCTGTCATTTCTCAATAAGTGTTATATTTCTAAAGGGGAAAACATTTCTGCCCCCACCCCCATTAAACATACCAACTTAGAGTACCTTTAGTTTATTGATGGACTACTGCCTGCAACTGACATATTTCTGACCCAAATCATTTCTAATAAATCTAAAATGCAAAATGTTATTTTCATCTTATTATAAATTGTGAGACATCTTAAAGAACAAAATCATTGTTTCTAACAAAGTGAATTTGTGATTTCACCTCAGTTCTGCCATGATGTGTGAAATGATTAAAAAAGAATAACAAGAGTTATCTTCAATTGTAATGAGAGTCAGTCAGGAATGTATTCAGCTGCAAGTAAAAGAAAAGCTAACTTTCATGACTTAGGTAAACTGGATTTTATTTTCCTTACTCATAAGAAGTCTGAAGGAGACAGTTGTTGATATTGGATCAGCTATTCAATGATGCCATTAGAAAGTGAAAGAAAGTGAAGTTGCCCAGTCGTGTCCGACTCTGCAGCCCTGTGGACTGTAGCCTACCAGGCTCCTCCGTCCATGGGATTTTCCAGGCAAGAGTACTGGAGTGGGTTGTCATTTCCTTCTCCAGTGGATCTTCCCAACCCAGAGACAGAACCTGGGTCTTCCGCATCATAGGCAGATGGTTTAGTGTCTGCGCCACCAGGGATGCCGTTAGAGACATGCCATCTGATGATTGTCTGTGACTGAACCATCACAAGATGCCTTTATAGTTCCAATCATGAAATCCCATTTTAAGTGAATAAAAATGGACCGTCAAAATGATAACCTTAGCTCCATCTCTACCTTTTTGCTGGGAAGAAAATTTCACCCAGAACTTATTACTTAAGTTATCTGTTTGTATACCATCGCTCAAAATTGTGCCATACACCTACCCCTAGATGCATGGAGAAGCTGAAAAACTGTATAATTATCTTTCAGCTTCCAAGTTAAATAAAATAATGAAAGGAGTTTGGAATAAGTATTGAGTGAACCAAGTTGTAGGGTACACCCCAAAGGCTGCACAGGGCTGGAGACAATCACAGCACACAAAGAAAAAAAAAATCTGTCCCAAGAATTTGAACAAAGTATGTCTTACCTCAACAAAACTCTTCAAGATGCAGCACAGATCTATTGTTATTAAACTAGGAAGAATTCACAGCATGTGCATGAAGTAAATATTTGTATTATTCTTCAATATTTTAACTACCAAAGCCACAGAACCAGCACATACTAGGCACTAAGAACATATTTATATGAAAGAATAAATACTATCATAAAAACATATAGCACGTTGTAACTAAAAGCTATTATAGACATTGTTAAATTGAGATGCCTTTCTTAAATGTAGATTCACCCATTTCTGTATTACTTCAAGAAAGATTTTCAGTAGCTAATACATAACAGTAATTTTCACAGATGTTGGGAGAGAGGGACATAAATATATGAACCTAGTTTGCCATAAAGGCATGTGTTTTTCAGTTGAATTAAAAATAAAGAGATTTCATATATGTATTCTTTACTTAGTTAAAATTATTGAATAAACACAACTTTTTAAAAAAGAGATATACTAATAAGGTTTACTCAAGACAAAATAAAGTGAAGACATTTGAGTTTTAAAGGGTACACTATTCATGATTTAGGGAATCAGTAAAAACTATGGAAATGGTGACCCTAAGCTTGTTCAGAGCAGTTAACAGAAGTGTATAACCCTCCCTCTGTGATCATGAAAAATTGGCAATGCTTTATTTATTCTTGCCAGTAGATACTGTGGTTGTGATTTTATATTGCTTCCAAAGACTTAAAGGGAAGCAAAGGGAATCAGAATTTATTGTATGAGATTGTAGAGAGCAAGAATGTGTTTTCACTTAAATGAATTGCCTCTATCAAAAGAGCTTACCTTGCTATCGGTTTTAACAATAAAAATAAACCTAGTGCATGGCCATAAAGATTAAAAGCCATATGTAGCAATAATGGATTGCTAATTAGAACACGGAAGGTGAGATTTAGTACCTGGTGCTGGATTATCAAAACTTCAGGAGCTGTCAGGAGACCATCCTTCGCAGCTTTATCAAGAGCTTTCTCAACAGACTGAGGCAGAATCAGCAATCGAACTATATGCAAACTGTATCTATAGCTATGTAAATATGGTCATGCTAGAAAGCAAACAACTATTTAAATGAACAGTATTTCAGGTTCTGTAGTATGGAAATAGCTCCTTGTTTTCAAACTGTTTCATGAAAGCCACTATTTATAGCTATCCTAAGATGATGCACATGCATGAAGTATATATAACTCAGTTTCTTTCTCCATTGATCTACAATTTCTTTCAGCCTAAAGTCAGTGGTTCCTAATATGCTTAGTCAGGTGCTTTTTCTTTATTACATGTCTTTCTTAAGTCTAATTTCTCCAACATTCTGTCTTCTCCTTTCACTCTTTCCCTAAATATTTATTCAATAACTATTATGAATCCGGCACAATTCTAAGCATTGACTTCATGTTTATTTGCCAATATGTCCATTTTATTTATAGTTAATATTTGAATTATATTGTCATAGCACATACCTAAAGTAGTAAAAGTGCTAAATGGTGATTGTTAAAATAGAAATGATACAGAGAGGATTTAGCAGTTAATAAAATCACAGGAAAATGGGACAGAAGTAGTGAAATGGAGAAAACAAAAATTCTTCTCATTATAAAGCAGTATATCTTGGAATAATAATCTAGTTTATCTTTGTATGTTCCTATCCCCTTTTTCTTCTCACTTACATTCAGGGATTTCCCTGTCCTAGAGCCTATACTATAGCAGGAAAAAATAATAGCTACAAAAACTATTTCCTTTTCAAAATATTCAATGCATCCTTCAATCATACGTGAGGTTCTCAGCTAAAGGAATCAGAACATTTACAGTTTTCTACCTATAAAAAAAAATGGGGATTATAAAGGAGTGAAATTGATTTAGTAGAATAATCATTTGATCTAAATGAAAAGTAATGCTTTATAGAGTGATATATAATTGAAACTTCTGCAAGTGAATGTGTTAAATTACCTTCTTAAAATGACTACAAGGCATATAAAATAAATGGTGATGCTTTCTAGCAAGATTTGTGACATCTGGTTTTTGTGAATAAATGATATCATCTGTGCTTATGTGGAACAGTAAATATCAGTCAGTGCAAAGTTATGTGTCCATCATCAAACTCCTTGAGTAATTGAATCTGGTACTTCAATGAGCCACCTCATTGGAAAAGACCCTGATGCTGGGAAAGATTAAAAGCAAAAGGAGAAGGGGGAGGCAGGGAATGAGATGGTTAGATAGCTTCACCAACTCAATGGACGTGAATTTGAGCAACCTCTGGGAGAAAATGAAGGACAGGGAAGCCTGGCATGATACAGTCCATGGGGTTGCAAAAAGTTGGACATGATTTAGTGACTGAACACACATTTAAATTTACATTACACATGACTTTCCTGTTTCTGAGGTAATTGCTAAAAAAGGCATTCTTGCAAAACTGAAGTGATTCCAAATAATATTAAAAAACAGTAGACTTACTCTACAAAAAGTACAAAAATCACTGTAGCAAGAGCATCCAGACAACTATTGATTTATTGCTACAATTATTCCTTATTTATCTACCCTCCAATCTACCATGTTTCCCTTTGATAATGCCAAAGGGTTGCACGGATGCTGTAGTTGGCCAGCCATGACCTAGCATAAGGAGTGGCACCCTGACCAGGAAAGTAAGTAATGTCAAATTGCTTTCACTTCCACCTAACAGTGGAAATAGCTTTTCTAGCCATTTGAATCCAAGATAATTCATTTTCCAGCGAGCACCATGCAAACTGAACTTGAAAAGTAATTATCAGTAACCTGCGCTTGGAGAGTCAGATAAAAGAACTATTTGTTGACCATCTTTCAGATTTGAACACATGCTAAAGTAATCATTCTTCTACTGCACATTCATTCATTAAGAATTAGAACAGACCATAGCAGGGGAAAGAAATTTATTTTAATGCAATGTTAATAACAAAATTTTAACAAACACTAAGTTGAGGCAATAGTTCCAAACTCTTATTTATTTAAACCTCCATATATGTTAACCCAATTATGTCTGGTTTTTATTGTTTAGTTGCTAAGTCATGTCCTACTCTTATGCAACTGCATGGACTGTACCCTGCCGGACTCCTCTATCCATGAGATTTTCCAGACAAGAATACTGGAGTGGGTTGTCATTTTCTTCTCCAAGGGATCTTCCCAATTCAGGGATGGAACCTGTGTCTCCTGCATAGGCAGGTGGATTATTTGCCACTGAGCCCTGTTAAAGACTATTAAATATTCCCTTAATACTTACATTTACTACTTGTGTTTTGTACAGGTAGCATCTCTGCTAAAATAGATCTATTATTTCTCTTAAAGGAGTTGAGGTGAAAATACATATGTATCTTTAAAAAGCAGAGAATAAAATTAAATTATGAAGTTAGAAGGAAGAGTATTAAAATATTTTCATTGGGTCATGATAATTAGCAGTTATACTTCAGAACTCCATAAAGGATTACTATAGGTATTGATGATTCAAGGGTGTGGCTTGAAGAATGAGAGGAGCAGACAGATTGCCTTCTTTCAGAGGGCCTTCTTTCAGCTTGTTTAATCTGAAGACTCTGGTTTCTTTACCTCTGTAATTGTGCCTGACAATTTATGCCCTCAATAAATATTTCTAGAATGGAACTGAATTTAATTTGAAGGAATATGTGATTTAAATCATGTGTGATTGAAAGGTCAGAGACCAGACTGGAAAATAGAAACCACACAAGGAAATCAATGCGGGAGCTTTCATATAGGAAATTAGGTACCAAGGTGTTGGAGAGATGAAAGGGTAAATGAGATCCTGTAGTTGACCTAGAGAGAGAATCACCCAAGGAGGCAACTCACCCTTCTAGGGCTTGGGGAGCAGCAGGGCAGAGGTGGGGGCTAGCAGAACCTACAGCTTAGGAACCCAAAGCTTAGTAACACAGGTTCTTCCTGATCCTCATGAAAATTGTGACTATTGAAGGATATACTCATAAACTAAGTGTATTTAAATGCCTCCTAGTGCCAGATCTGAGTATGTGCTTATTGTTTTTGTTATTATATCATCATTACCATCACCATCATGAAAGGCACTCAGTACAGTGTGCAGTGCCTGGTAAGCAATAAAACTCTACTCAATACAATATTTTTAACCCCCTGGAAGGAAGTATGGAAAGTAAAATTACACTTTAAAATCATATGCAGATACAGCTTACTGTAACTGTAAGATAAAGCTTATGTCTTAGAGAATTTAAAATCAAATGCTCATTTTTATGTTTAGTTATTAGATTTTGTCATTTTACCTTTTCTAATATGGAGAAAGTTTTAAAATGTTCCCCAGAACATATAATGCAAGATTTCACCTCTGGTGAATATAAATATACCCCTATCTCTCCTGTGCTTTTCAACATATTCACTGGTGCATGCTGTGTTGATGCTTTTTACAAGGATAATCAATCTTAGGTTTTTCAATGTGTCTGTTTCCTACATTACGGACTTCTGCAGCAGTAAACTCACACTTTATATCGATATAAAATTCACTTACACTGTAAACAAGGGCCTGTTCAGAAGGAAATCATACAAACAGGTATATGTCTTCTCAGCACAGATGGTGTTTTCATTTCATTGAATCAACTCTTGTCAGCACTACAGCAGTTGAATTTTTAGCTACAGTATAAGATAAACTTGCTCATTTCATTAGGGTTAACACTGCTTTCTGCTACTCTTTAATTAAATGATTAAAAAAACACTGTGACAGTATAACAACTAAAAGGCCAAACCCGGAGTTTATCAGTGTTAATGCAGGAATATAGTTCCATGGGTACGCAGAATATAGTAAAACTACTGATATACTGTCAACCAATAATAAATCTAAACTAAAAATAATTAGTTCTGACATAAATTCAGTAATTCTAAATACACTTTCAAACTCCTTCCCCTTGTGTTCATACCTCATCAATAAACCCCTTTCCCACACATTTTATAGCCAATAATCTAGAAAGCTCACATTTTAGATTTTTTAAATAGGAAGCCTTAAATAGTAGGATACTTTCTATTTGAGCAAGTGAATAACCAGTAAAATTCCTTTTAAAAGTTTTTGAAAGAGTACTGATAACTAATAGTTTTTTTTTATATTTTCCAGACAATTGTTTAATAAGCATCTCATATCCTTGACCATTTTAATTCTCAAAATAAACCTATAAGATAAAATTAAAATAAATAAATTAATTTTAAAAACTCTATAAGGTAGACTTGGAATCAAAATGAATCCTTTATGTTTCCCCATATAATTATAAATTCTTCAAAATGCCATCTAAATGTCACTTCCCACTACATTATATAGATCTATCCTTTTTTGTACACTGTTGTAATTCACTGTTTATAATACTATAAATATCTTTTTGGTAAAACCCTGTCTAAAGAGTTTTTAAATCCTCCAGGAAATTATAATATTCAATAAAAATAGAACTAAAACAATTCAGTAGCATGTTTTAAACATTCTTAACAAGGACTTCCTTCAATACTCTTTGTTATTAACCTGTGCAATTAAATCCATGTTTTGAATATGTTTTAAACCTATTCATTCAACTTTATTTACATGAATTAGAATTAACCACAAGCAAAATTAACACAAATAGATATGTCCCACTATTTATGTTAATCTACAATTACATTGTGGAAAATAAGCAACCAAATTTCCCAGGCTTAGAACTACCTTTTGCTCCTTTAAGGCCCTTGGACTTACTATGTCTGGCATTGTGTAGAGTATAAGGTCTATATGTGGATATATATATATATATAATTATTGCTGTTTTTTAGTCACTAAGTCATGTCTGACTCTTTTACAACCCCATGGACTGTAACCCACCAGGCTCCTCTGTCCATGGGATTTCCCAGGCAAGAATATTGGAGTGAGTTGCCTTTCCCTTCTCCAGCAGGGGATTTTCTTGACCCAGGGATGGAACCAAAGTCTCTTGCTTTGGTAGGTGGATTCTTTACCACTGAACCACCAGGGAAGCCATGTATATATACACATATACACATACTTAATATATATGAACCATGGACAGGGAACTATGGCTGTAGGGTCCACAGGGTCGCAAAGAGTGGGACATGACTGAAGCATGCATCTGCTCATACTTCAGAAGTAAGTCAAGGTTTTCCAAATATATACTTTAAGAGTCTAAACATTTCTTCTGAGCTCAAGAATTACTTATCTATCTACTTGAGTTCCATACTTAAATATCTAATAAACACCTAAAACTTAACATGCCCAAAGCAGTGTTTCATGTATGACCTTCCCTCTTAACCTCTTATCCATAGCTTCCTTTCCTCAATGAATGGAATCAATACTGTTAGTTTGATAAATCCATATTTTAAGAATCCTCCTTGAAATGCCTCTTCTCTCATGCTCATACCATAAATCCAACCATCAAATCAATTATACCTTGTAAATATTTCATGAGTCTGTTCACCCCTGATCATTTACAGTTCTGAGTGGTCTTTAACGAAATACCAAAGTGCATGCTATCATTTATGCTGCGTGTGGGCACAATCTGCCCACTATCCCATCCCCTCCTCTACTACACCTGTATTACAGCCATGCTTTCTAATATATCTTGAATGTCTCATCATCTGATTTATCATAATCATTTGGTCTGAATTTTGGGGGATCTAGAATGCTTTTCCATAGTTTTTACAGAACTATTTGTGAAGAACATTATTTAGTTCTAGTACATTTGACTCTTAACTGAGTTCTCATATCACGAGATATGAAATATCTCATATTATCCCCATATGCTTACTTCATAGCTTGTATCATATATTTTAATGATATATTTGTTTTGGTAATTTGAATAATGCCTTTCTGTCTTGGAAGACTTGTACTCAATTAGGTCAGGAATTGTGTCTCTATTGGTAACAATATCATTAATAAGAGCTATTGTAATACTTCACAGATATGATATTCATTCATTTAAGTGAATAAATGGAAAAAGTTGTTTTAATTCTATAGAAACAATGGTTCAATATAAGTGAGCTCCTGAGGAAGATTTTTGAGGAGAGGATGTTAGATGCACAGAATTAAAGAAGAGAAATATTTCCTAATTTCACAAATGGGAAAAGAAGTTAACAAAACGTAAGAAGAATTTTCTAAAAACTATGACTAACTAATAATAATGCTGTGTCTCAGTTACTAAGCACCATCTCCCTAAATGTACAAGTAAACTGCTACCTGAAGTTCTAGAGCTGTAACTCAGCTTTTTGTCTAGAACGAGGAGGGTTGACAAGGATTCAGAATCCTTTTTACCACCATTATGGGCTGAATTGTTTCCCTGCAAATTCATATGTTGAAACCCTAATTCCCAGGATCTCAGAATGTGCCTGTTTTGGAGATATGACCTTATAAAGAGATGACTAAGTTAAAATAAGGCCTTTAAGGTGGGCCATAATCCATCTGACTGGTGTCTTTAAAAGAAGAGGAAACCACTTGAACATACAGATAGCATAGAAAAGCTATGTAAGGACACAGTGAGAATGTGGCCACAGACCGGCCAAGGAAAAATATCTCACAAGAAACCAAACTTTCTGGCACTTTGAGCCTGGATGTCTAGTTTCCAGAAGTGTAAGAAAATAAACTTACCTGGTTTAAATTACACAGTCTTTTGTTATGACAGCCCTAACAAACTCATACAACCACCATCCCAGACTAATTTTGAGAATTTACCACTGCCTGTTTTCAGCAATTTCATTAAAATGGAAAGTCAAATGAATGAGATTTATCAGCTTCATTGGGGCTTTTCTGTGGCTGGGTGGTCGAGTCTGCCTGACAGTGCTGGAGACATGTATTCCACCCCTGTATTGGGAAGATCCCCTGGAAAAGAAACTGGCAACCCACTCCAGTATTCTTGCCTAGGAAATTACATGGACAGAGGAGCCTGGCAGGCCACAGTCCGCGGGGTCGCAAAAGAGTTGGACATGACTTAGGGACTAAACAACAAAAACATCAAGTTTATTCAAGACCAATAATGTTTGTCTTAATTGATTTATATTACATACAACTGGAATCAAAACAGGTAATTTGGCATAAGATTTGTATTCTTCTACAAAACATTCACTAAAATTAAAAAAAAAATAAAAAGACTGTAAACTTATTTAATGGTGCATTTTTGTATTTTTACAGATAAGCTTTTAGCTTAGAAATACATATTCGTATAAGCAAAATCAATTGATTATTAAAAATTTAAGAGATTGTTTTACAGCACCACCTTTATTACCTAAATTTATGATGTTACCAAAAATACCTGCTTTATCTAAAGCCACTTTCAACTTGCTGTATTTTGTCACTGTTTAAATAAATCGTTGCTGTGATATCTTTTTAGTATCTTGGGACAATCGGGAAGTTAGGTGTCAACAGTTTGTACATCGACCAGGGATAGCAAATCCCATTATATAACTTACTTAATGATTTCATTATCAGTCCAGATCTTATACTAAGCAGAGAAAATCCTTTTAATGAGTTTTGCAGTATCATAATTTTGAGATACTCTTCATGCCATTGCAATTAATGATTTATGTGATTTAAAGGAAAAATAAATCTCACCATTTTCTAAGGAGAGGAAAAAGCCTATAGAGAGGAAGAAATAATTGGAGTTTCACAAGGCACCAGAGTATCCCTGAGGACTCCAAATATTTGACTTCTATTTGATTTCTTCAAGTGCTCTAAGAATCTTCAACAAAGTCTGTAGCAAACATTGCTGTTTCAGGGTCATTCTGTTCATTTTCTAAATAAGAAAGAGTTCCAACAAATAAAATCCTACATGGTAAAAGCAGAAATGAGAAAAACCAGAAAATAACAAAGGAAAAATATCTTTTATGATATTTAATTCATGACACTAGAGAGTACACTCTATATGCCTAAAAGGGGAAGGTCATTACCAAAACAAAGCAAGATACAAAAACTGGCATTTATGGTATCATTTTGATATTTAGGTGACTGGTCATTGTATTAGTTTGTGAAGTTCACCTTGACAAATTACCAAAGACTGGGTAGCTTAAACAATAGAAATGTTTTGCCTGGAAATCTGAGATCAAGGTGCTGGTAAGATTTGTTCCCCTGGTGGGTATGAGGGAAAGATCTATTCAAGGCTTCTCTCTTTGGCTTGTGGAAAGTTGTCTTCTTTCTAGTCTCTTCACATTGTCTTCCCTATGTTCACATCTCTCTGTCCAGATTTCCCCCTGTTTTAGGGACACTGGTCATATTGGACTGGTGCGCTGTGTGCTGTCACCTCAGTTGTGTCTGACTCTTTGTGACCCTATGGACTGTAGCCCACCAGGCTCCTCTGTCCATGGGATTCTCCAGTCAAGAATACTGGAGTGGGTTGCCATGCCCTCCTCCAGGGGATCTTCCAAACCCAAGGATTGAACCTGCCTCTCTTAAATCTCCTGTGCTGGCGACTGTGTTCTTTACCATTAGCTCCAACTGGGAAACCCTATTGGGCGAGGGCCTACCTTAATGATCTTATACTAACTTGATTTCCACTGTAGAGACCCTTGGTCTAAATAAGGTCACATTCTGAGATACTTGGGATTAGGACTTCAACATAAAAATTTAGGAGTGGAGAGGACACAATTCAACCCATAACCTTCTCCAGGGGATCTTCCCAACCCAGGGATTGAACCTGGGTGTTCCGCATTGGAGGTAGATTCTTTACCATCTGAGACACCAGAGAAGCCCCAAAATACTTACCATGACTCATCAAAGTTTGAAATGACTTCCTTAGAAAAATGGACCCAATTTTGAACTTAAAATTATGAATGAGGACTTTTCTAATGTTCAGCCACATTCCAAGAAATACAGAAATGTAACATGAACTGAGAAATATCCAGTAACTCCAAGGTACTTACAAAATGTAAGAGCAAAGCCCTTAGAACATAAAACAAATAATAAATAGTACAATATATAAAGGACCTTCCTCATGGCTCAGCTGGTAAAGAATCCTCCTGCAATGTGGGAGACCTCTGTTCAGTCCCTGGGTTGGGAAGATGCCCGGGAGGAGGAAGCAGCTACTTATTCCAGTATTCTGACCTGGAGAACTCCATGGACTGTATAGTCCATGGGGTTGCAAAGAGTTGGACACAACTGAGGGACTTTCCCTTTCACAGTATATAAAGACATGTACTAAATGAATAATACAGATATTTTGACTCTCATCTGCACAAACCAACTCTCTTAAAGCACAAACAATTGGCAAATCTAATAATATCTGTCATGTGTACACGTTCAGTCACTCAGTCGTGAAGGACTCTCTGAATCCCATAGACTATAGCCCCCCCCAGGTACCTGGATAATGCTCATGGGATTGTCCAGGCACGAATACTGGGGTGGGTTGCCATCCCCTCCTCCGGGTAATGTCTGTCAGGTGACTCTTAATGTTTTTCTTTTCAATTATTTTTTGAGTCCTATGTTTCCATATGCTATAATATCTATATCATCCATTTGCTTACATGCTGTTAAATGTAGGTTTTGGGTTTATCTACCCTGTTTTCAGCTTTGTCATTTATTACTCATACAGGCCTTCATGATTGACTGAATGTCCTCTATGTTCTAGATGATGTGCTGGGCCTGGGAAAGAACTGATGAATAACACAGCACTCTCTATTCTTCAGAAATCCAGGTCTAATAAATGAGGGGGAGAAGTAGACTAATGATGTGGATATTTAACTCAAGTGCTAAATAGAAAGTATAGGCTCAGAGATGGATAAACAATTCCTGTTTGGAGTTTTTATGAAAGGTTTTATTTAAACTGAACATAGAAGGAGAATGGAGATTTCCCTTAGCAAAGAGGAGTATGAATGCGAGGAGGAAATATGTGTGGGGTTTGGGAGATGATAGGCCTTCAAACTGGGGGAACAGAACTGAGAAATAGGAGAATATGAAGATACAGAGAACACTATACAAGAATGATTGTCTGGGAAGCGGAAGGGAATTTGACCCTGGGGAGAGAATAAGATACACAATGGTAAATCTGCGGAATGAAGCTGGAGAGAAGGTGAGTGGCCAGAACTTTATGAGCCCTGTGAGTTATTTGGCTCCAAATCTTAGCTTCACAAATTCAAAAGATACATTTCATGTCATAGTTTCTTTTAGTTCTTTCAGACTCCTATAGGAGCAAAAATATACAACACAACAGAGGCATAAAAAATTAATTTTTATCAATGGGTCTTGGTTTATCTTGGAATTTTAGTTAATCATAATTGCAAATACCCCTCTATTCTTACTTTTTTGTTCTTAGTATTTCATCAAATCTATATATTTTACATTTATGTAAAATAACAATGCAAATTCAATCCAAAACATTTATAAAATCATATTTAAAGATGAAATCAGAATTTCTATCATGATATGTTTTACTCTCATATTATTGATCTGGAACATATTGGAAAATTGAGTCATGTTCTAGATTTCCAAATGTCTAATCCTGTTGCATTTTTTGGTGGGACATGAGCCACATCTGTTTGACTTAATAGAGTGTTGATTGTAATTGCCTATCATAGTCTTAAAAAAATGTCTACTTAAAGGTCTATATTAAGTAATATGAATCCATTCAACAAATATTTATTGAACAAATTGTAGGTAGCAATGTTACCAGACATTGAGGATACAAAGACTATACAGATAAGGTTGCAGTCCTCTAGGAGGACATTCTAATATACTAGGAAAGTTAGACAGATTATTATGAAACAGCTAACTGAGTCCACCATGAACCCATTCATATTATTTTATGAATTATTTTCCATTACGTAACTGCTACTATAGTCTTCCTTCTGCCATGTTCTGTAATTCATATTATTGCTTTTTCTTTTTTTTTTTTCCAATACCACAGCTATAGGAAATGTTGCTGTAGAAAAAAAAGTTACAATTTGTTCTGTGTAAACTAAGGCAGTTAAACTAATACCACTGGACAGAAACAATACACAAATCTATTTTGGTTTAATATAATAAAACATTTCTAACAATTGTGGTTAATAACAGGATAAACCACTTTGGAAGGTTAGTTCCAAATTATAGATACCCCATATATGAATAAATATAACTGGTAGCATTAGCTGTTTCCATGACACTGAAGGTAGAAAAAAAAATTATGGCAAAATGATACTGAAATGAAGACCACAGGGCTCAAAAAGCAGTATCCTTTTTGTTGGTCCTGTTATCTAATCAAAAGTATATAGCGATCTGATTGTATTCACGGGTGGTAGGTCATTCAAAGTCCTTGCAACACAGGGCATCTCTCTTGACTCTAGAATGAACATGCTGAGTCCTCACAGGGACAGATGGATTTGATGACAGCAATACTGCATAAAAGCTTTTATTAATAGCCTTTATTTTTAGCCTAGCATATGCTATTCTTGTATAAATGTTTAATCGTTTTTGAAACTAAGTATTTTATCTCTTATAATATCCTGTTGGAAAAAGTTCCAGTTTAATTATATATTGCTCGATAAAAAATCACAATGGTATAGTGACCTCTGAATGTCCCGGAAGAAAGAATGCTAGCTTATATGTCAGCCTAAATTTTCCTAATCCTGTTATAGAGATCATGGTTTATAATAGAAGATGAGACAGTAGAATGGAAATTAAATCTGTAAATTTATCAGTGGAATGAACATAAAATTCGATTACATGTAACCAATATGCATATAAAAACATAGTTTCAGTATAAGGTACATTTCCTTTCAGCAAGTCTAATATTGGTAGCACCCAAGCTTCAGAATATCATTTATAATTGATGACAACATGACATTGTATCTTTTCAAACTGTTTATAATATTTCATGGAAGCACATGATGTGAAAATTTCAGATGAAGGAGAACATAGTAATTATGAAATATAAATGAAAATAAGATTTAAATAGCCACAGATAACCAATTATTTCAGACTTTGTGTCATATCTATGCTTTTATTTATCCTCCTTGAAATGGCTCTGTGACTGTTTTCCCAAGCAAGTTAAACTGCAGAGTGACCCAGATGTTATTTTTAAATATATCAAAAGAGAATATTATCCAGTGAGTTAGTTTCTAATTGTAGTTCTTCCACTAATTAACTCTATAGTTTTTTATGTCTCCTTTGCTCTTTTATATAATCTGAGGGTTGAAATAGATGATTCTACTGCTTTCCATATTTAAAATTCTGCAAATATGTGAGTCTAAATATAATTGCCTCTAAATGATATCCAGAGAAAAATTACTTTAAACATGATTAACAATGCTGTTTATAAACTTCAAAATTCCAGCAAGCAAAGATTTCATTTTATAAATGACAGATAAACCCCAAAATGTATTTAAATAAATTTGTATTAAAGAAACACTTATTGCATAAAATGTAGAAATGTTAATTGTAAACCTTGGTGAATATTGACAAAGATTGAAAGAATATCCCCTACATAGCAATTCTCTAGATAAAGAAAGAGAACATCACCACTGCCTAAGAACCCTCCCTTGTGCCAAATTATAGTCATTAGTCCCCGTAATAATAGGTTGAAAAATAAATTTCCCTTAAATAGATTTTAAAATGTAGAAGGAGAAAGGACACTATGAAATTCTCTTCTATTAAAATACTAAATATTAGGATAAATTAATCACAATTAAGAGGTGAAAAGTCATTGACTTAGAGTTTAGATGTGCATGGTTTGCATTAAGTTAATGCCATGAAATCTGTTTAGTTGCTAGTATTACCATATCTTTATATTAACAATAGCTATATTAACAGATACAATTTAAATAAATGAAACAAGCAAAAAGGTAGAGGAAACAATAGTATTTGAGATATAAAGAAAATCTAAATACAGAAACAAAGCAGTTGATGTAATGAGACTTGACCATAAGGTGGCTACCTCCATGATCTTGGGACCAAGGAAAAATAATTGTTCATTGAAGTTAAAAACTGTGAGAAGTCTTAGTCTGCATGGACTGCTGTCACAAACTGCCAATGACATGTAAGCAACAGAAATTTATTTCACACAGTTCTGGTGGCTGCAAGTCTGAGATCAGGGGGCTAGAATGGTCACTTGAGAGTTCTCTTTTAGGTTAGACTTCTCATTGTATCCTCACTGGGGGAGGAAATGAGGGAACTCTCTGTAGTCTCTTTTATGAGAGCACTAAGCCCATTGAGTACTGAAGAGCTGATGCTTTTGAATTGTGGTGCTAGACAAGACTCTTGAGAGTCCCTTGGACAGCAAGGAGAACAAACCAGTCAATCCTAAAGGAAATCGGTTCTTTCATTCATTGGAAGGACTGATGATGAAGCTGAGGCTCCAATACTTTGGCCACAGGATCAGTTTATTCAGTTGCTCAGTCACGTCTGACTCTTTGCGACCCCGTGGGTTGCAGAATGCCAGGCCTCCCTGTCCATCACAAACTCTTGGAGCTTGCTTAAACTCATGTCCATTGAGTCGATGATACCAAACCACCATCTCATCTTCTGTTGTCCCCTTCTCCTCCCAACTTCAATCTTTCCCAGCATCAGGGTCTTTTCCAATGAGTCAGTTCTTCACATCAGGTAGCCAAAGTTTTTTAGTTTCAGCTTTAGCATCAGTTCTTCAAATGAATATTCAGGACTGATTTCCTTTAGGATGGACTGGTTGGATCTCCTTGCAGTCCAAGGGACTCTCAAGAGTCTTCTCCAACACCACAGTTCAAACGCATCCATTCTTCGGTGCTCAGCTTTCTTTATGGCCCAAATCTCCCATACATGACTACTGGAAAAACCATACCTTTGACTAGATGGACCTTAGTTGGCAAAGTAATGTCTCTGCTTTTTAATATGGCCACAGGATGAGAAGAGCCAATTCATTGGAAAAGACCCTGATGTTGGGAAAGATTGAAGGCATAAACAGAAGGGAGCAGCAGAGGATGATCACCGACTCAATGAGCATGAATTTTAGCAAACTCTTGCAGATAGTGAAGGACAGGGGAGTCTGACATGCTGTAGTCCACAGGGTCACAAAGAGTCAGATATGACTTAGCAACTGAACAACAACAGCAAAGCCCATTCCTGAGAGCTCCACCCTTAACAACCTGACCATCTCCCCAAATCTCCACTTCCTAAAACCATCACACTCGGAAAGCCTATAGCAAGAAATATGTTGTATAGAACTTGAAAAACGTTCAGTGTAAGTCTATCATGCATCAAAAATTTTATCACATTGTATGTGTTTATGTATGTTACATTTGTATATATATCAAATTGTATGTGTATATGTTTGCAGGAAAGGAGTACTTAAAAATGTGTGTATCAAGAGAAAAAAGGCACATTGAATATATGTTCAACATATAATAACAATGCTATGAGTCAATATAAATCAACAAAAACAGTGTTGGATCAGTCAAATAATCTGCTTGACTCTATTTCTCGTTATAAATTAATATATCTTCTTTCTGGATTTACACATTTCTTTGATGATGAAGTTGTTTAGCCTCATCACCATCAACCTAAGGGTATTAACAAAAATAACTTTAACATTCAAGGATTGTTGGTATCATAAGATAGATGCCTCATTCTAGGACAATTTTGGCTACAACTAACTTTATAAAATTCCATCTGAAGTGTGTTAAATTTACATTCAAAGTTTTGATGCTATAAACTAGGAATGAAAGATGAAGAAAACAAAGTCATAAAAGCAGAAAAAAGCATTAGAAGAGACTATTTTAAAATAAAGACATATATTTAACGATATATCCATTATATTTTTGGAAAAATTATGAAAATGAAGGCTAAGTAGGCATAAATTTAAAAAATCATAAGAAATTGTTATTTCATTGTCTAGGGAAACTTTATAAGAGGTGAGCTCCACCTAAGGACAAAATATGAGTGCAATAAAATAACTTAATTGGACATTAGCAAAGAAAGAAATATTCTAATTAAAAACTGGAAAAGGATTGCTGTATTACATTAGGGTTATCAAAATTTCTCTAGAATTTTTAATCATCAATTCTTTGAGGTAATTGATTACTCAAGGTAATGAATAGTTAAAAAAATAATCTACTGAGTCTTTGAAACATCTAACACCTGGGAAGAGAAGTAGAAGGTTAAAAAGTCTATTTTTACCTTATATCTGTAAGTTTTTTTTATAATAGTGGTTTTTCTCTTTTCTTTTTCCCCGATGCTTCCTTCCATCTAAGTTCTAAGACTTTTAACCTTTTCCTCTTCCTACTATGCCATTTGTTTATATTTCCCCTAGCCCTTTCTAATTGTTTTAAAGTTTGAGAACATGGGTGATTCATCAGCCTTAATTTTGCATAGTAAAACAAATTGCTCACTATCATTATTATTGTGGTATACATTTTGAGTTAGGTTGTTCAAAGAAAGTTTCAGCTAAATATTCACATTCACAGAATCAGAGTGGAACGGTGATAACCAGGGGTTGGGGGATGGGAACACGGGGATGTGATTGTCAAAGGCTACACAGTTTCAGTTATGCAAGATGAATAAGATGTGCTGAAGGTCTACTGTCCAGTATATTGCTTGTAACTAACAGTACAGCCCTATATACTTAAAATTTGATAATAGGTTAGATCTTATGCTAATTCTTCTTACTACACATACAAAAAATTAACGAAGGCAGCAGGAGGAATGTTTTGGTGTTGATGGATACGCTTAAGTCTTTGATGGTGGTGATGATGGCTTCACAGGTATGTAAAAACTCATTGAGGTGTAAGTTGTACACATTATGTATGTACAGCTTTTTAACAAGTCAGTTCAGTCAGTTCAGTTCAGTCGCTCAGTCGTGTCCGACTCTTTGCGACCCCATGAACTGTCACAGCACGACAGGCCTCCCTGTCCATCACCAACTCCCAGAGTTTACTCAAACTCATGTCCATCAAGTCGATGATGCCATCCAGCCATCTCATCCTCTGTAGTCCCCTTCTCCTCCTGCCCCCAAACCCTCCCAGCATCAGGGTCTTTTCCAATGAGGCTATACCTAAATAAAATAGTTTTTAAAATGTATCTCACTCACTCTCAGGGCTTTAAGTCTGCTTTCAATTTTTGCAGTGCCTTCTTGGGTCTAATCATTCCCTGTTGGTGGAGATACCAGCACTGGACCCTCCTCCATGTTATTTTGAGGGAATCTGCTGTATATATATTTTACATGCTTAATGTGCATAGATTACTATTTTCCATCAAGACTCACAGATATGTTATACAATTCCTGGATTTTTTTTTTTTTTTTTTTGGCAGGCTTGTGGGACCTTAGTTCCTCAACCAGGGATTGAACCTTCGCCATGACAGTGAACATGGCAAGTCCTAACCACTGGACTGCCAGAGAATTTCCATCTTGAGACTAATTTTTGATCCTATAAAAATGGTAGAAGGACTAGTTAGACTAAAATAAACATGCATTTTTCTAAGCAGGAAAAAAAAGTCAGAATTCTAACTGGAAAAATATAAGTTGAGTGCCTGCTACTGCATGCAGAATATTCTGCTAGTCACAGAAGTCTGGGATAGGGGCAGAGGCAGCTAATTTGATAGCTAATTCCCAAAATAAGAACTGAGTAAAGTAAAAAAATTCACAGCATTTAATCCTGCACTTTAGGAAGATATAATCTAATAGACACAAACACAAATGCATATGCTTTATACAAATAATCATATGATAATGCACAAGAATCATAAAACTAAACATATTAGAACCATATAGAATCAAATACAATGTGAAACAAATTGCCATGTAAAATATTTAAATTTAGTACAGTAACTAGGGTAAAGAAAATCCTAATGAAATAATTATCATCTTGTACAATGACCTTCTTCTATTGCATGGACTTTCTTTTATACCTTTTTATTTTAATTGGATTTTTGAAGTAAGTTTAAAATCCTGCATGTCTTTGTTAACTTGGCTGCTTAAGCACCTATGAACTTATCTCGTATATCTATGGAAAATACACGTTTGAAATTATAATTTTAAGAATTCTTAGCTTAATAGAACTATACTGTAAATTAGATATCACTATTAATGTTAACAGAAACTTATGTAATAGAAATATACTGATACAATTTTTATTATCTTTTATTAATTGTATATGGGAAATTAATTTCTGTACAGCTAAATGAACTATGTGAATTTCTCTATAATTCCAAATGATAGCCATAATGACAACTAGAACATTTCAATATATATTAAGCATCACATGGATAAGTAAATCATACCCACACACATATATATATATGAACTTTAATGAGCTACTGAAGTTAAGTGGAACAAAAAATGCTCACCCATTTGAATATAAACATTTAAAAAGGAGAGTAACAAATGATATTTGACTAATCAATACCACAATGTTATAAAAGGATAAAGAAAATGAGGAAAAGTAATAATAAGTTTGATATTTTTAAGAGAAAAGGAAAAATATTCTTGTAATCAGGATGAGTATTTTCATATACTGAAGGAATTCAATTCTTAGAAGAAGGCATCAATTCAAAGCTTTAATTGTGGGAGTAATTACAGGGCTATGTTCACACTTCAACATATTTTTCACTGTATCAGCATTTCTTTGTAAGTCTGTGGGCACCTTCACTGTAGAAATATTTTATGTACAGAAATGTGTCACTGAAATACAGTTTTGCAGGAAGATCACTGAACAATGATCAAGATCACATTGTCACTGAACAATGTGGGACAGCACATTGGATGAAACTGACGCTGGTTCTGAGGGCAGAAGATGACTAGGGTCAAAATCTGGGAGCTCAGACTTGTTAACTGCACGAGATTACTACATCCCCTAACCTTTCAGAGTACTAGCTTTGCCATGTGGGAATAATAGTAATCCTGCCTCAAACACAGATAGTAATCATTAAAATAAAAGGAAATATTTATATGTAAAGAGCACATTAATACAAAACACTATAAACAGAAAAGTGTTAGTAGTTTAAAGGTGTTTTCCTCCACTCACTCATACACACACAAAGCAGCACATTCATTTTAAATTTAACATCATAAAAAAATAAAATAAATTTAACATCATGCATGTGGGTGCGTGATAAGTTGCTCAGTAGTTCTGATTCTCTGTGACCCCATGGACTGTAGTCAGCCAGGCTCCTCTGTCCCTGACATTCTTCAGGCAAGAATACAGGAGTGGGTTTTCATGCCCTTCTTCAGGGGATTTTCCTGACAGAGGGATCAAACCTGCATGTGTTGCATCTCCTCCCCTGGCAGGTGAATTTTTTACCACTGCACCACCATGATCAATTCTAATTTTTCTGTGAGTATTGGAGTTAGAGACAATCCCTAATAATCTTCAATTACCCTTTGAAAGGGTACACCCTATCCTCAGGAGCACAAAGCCGTCCCTGAAAAATGCTTCCTGGTTTCCTTATGTTTACTTACTTACATCATTTACGTTTTTCTTTAAATGTCAACTTTTCTGTGAGGCCACTATAGACCCCTCTATCTAAAGTCATAAAAATGTTTATACCCTCTAGCATTTTTCCCTTTTACCACTGCATGTCACCATCTAACATATTATTTATTTTACAGTTACATGTTTATTTTCAGTCCCTTTTCCTCTTCCTAAATATCAGCTTTAGTTTACCAGAGATTTTCATTAGAAGTTTTTCCTAATTTTTCCAGCACCTATATCAACACTGCATGGATAAATGTTAAGTAAATATGTACTCAATTAGTACATAATAAAAAGTTCTTCATATACTGGGCCATGAAGAAAACTGGCAATTCAGAATATATGCTAAAGACTAATAACTCTCTTTTGATTCAAGCAGAAAAATTTCTCAACTTTGATAAAAATATTTCAGATGCTTACACAAATTTATAGAAAGAGAGTGTTAGGGAAGACAGAGACCCAGAGATTTATAAACAGAGACCCCATCTTCACTTTTGAACAAAATTTATTAACAAAGATTGGATTTGCTCTCCTTCCTGAAACAACACAAGACAAACAAAATAAATAAAACAGGCATCAGGCAATGGAAGACAGTGATCCCTGAGAGATAGGAAATAAATGGCGGAAGTCCTACAATTGCCATGGTTATTTGCTTCCTGAGATTTTTCAGGTCCCATTACAAACATGGTTAGCTCAGGCAGAGCCCGGTAGGCAATTCAGCTTTAGGAGGCAGGAGTGAAAGTCTAAGAGGGAAAAGGTGGCGAAGATATGCAGGTAAGAACGCAAACAGGAGAGTTGCATGGCGAGCCACTCAGGAGATCTGCAGGGCCAGTCCCTGGTAGTCAGCTGAGTAATCATCAGCCCACAGGTAATCATCAATCAGCATGGAAACGACGTGCAGAAGTCATAGTGTGAATCCTCATGTAGCAAACTCTGACAGAACTCCAAGAAATGGATAAATCTTGAATTAGCAGGAGATTTTAATTTCTCTATTTTAACATGACATGCAGTGAAAAATAAGGAAAGAAATTTTAAAATCAAGCAACTTGTGCTAATTGACACTGATAGAACACCTTGTTTTATCAGTACAATAACAGAATACACATGTTTTCAACAAAATTTATAAATCTTTAACCATATTGATCAGAAACAATTACATGACAATGGTAACACAAATGTCTAGAGTGGGCAAAGAACACTGTTGTGATGTTCTTACACCTACTGTTGCTGCTAAGTCACTTCAGTCGTGTCCGACCCTGTGCGACCCCATAGACAGCAGTCTGCCAGGCTCCCCCATCCCTGGGATTCTCAAGGAAAGAACACTGGAGTGGGTTGCCATTTCCTTCTCCAGTGTGTGAAAGTGAAAAGTGAAAGTGAAGTCGCTCAGTCGTGTCCAACTCATAGCAACCCAATGGACTGCAGCCTACCAGGCTCCTCTGTCCATGGGATTTTCCAGGCAAGAGTACTGGTGTGGGGTGCCATTGCCTTCTCCATCTTACACCTACACCTAGGTGTAATTTCACTTGAAGGTGAGAGGGAGGGTAACAGGCAGGAAGGCCAGGGGTCTCCAAATGGAGGGAATAGGCTACAAGTGCCAGACATTTTTATCTCTGTTAAGCGGCAGGAGGAAACAAACTAGAGACTTTTTTTTTTCCTTCTCTATACAAATTTAAAAGGAGGTTTCTCTTAAAATGCTCTGTTGCCATGACATCTGGTTTCACCTGAAGCTAACTATTCTCAAACCTTGAGTTAACCAATATATTTTTTCTTATGGAAATGCTTGTCTTAAGCTCTGTTAATATACCCCAGACTCTGTCTTCAAGTTGGTTCCACCAAATGGCTCAACCTACTTGACAAACCGGTATGTTATACTCAGATATTATTCCCCTAATCTATGTAAATGAAACTATTTGTATGATAATCTGCCCTTCTACAAGAGTCAAGTCAATTAGCCTGGGATGAATTATCTGGTGTCATTCTGAGTTTTAAGACATTCCTTTCTTTTCATTAACAGACTGCTAGTGACTATATAACATCCAGCTGAAGACTAGCAGCGGGGGTACTCTTTCTGCCCCCTTCTGATGCCTATGTCAGAAGCATTCTCTATCTCCTTTATATTTTAATAAAACTTTATTACACAAAAGCTCTGAGCGATCCAGCCTCGTCTCTGGCCCCAGATTGAATTCTTCTCCTCCGGAGGCCAAGAATCCCTGCGTATTATCGTTCAGCAACAACCTTTCTAAGGTAGACAATAACACATTAAAAATAAATACTATAAACCCTTAAGCAACAAAATGGCAGGAAGAAACAGTTGGAGTCATTTTTCCTGATTGTCCTAATGGCATTGAACATGTGTGTATAAATATGTCAAAATGTATCAATTTGTTTAATTATGTATATAGTATTATATGTTTTTAACACCTCAAGAACTTTGTGTGTGTGTGTGTGTGTGTGTGTGTTCACTTCTTAGAAACTTACTATCAGCATGATAAAAATTTTTATGAACACCGTTAATTCAAAGTCAGTTTAGCCAAAAATCTTTCTCCTACTCTTTGGGCTCTGAATAAATTGTTAGACGAAATGACATGCCAACTGACTAGATTCTTATTTTTACCTCCAATAAGAGAAATTCCTGTACTTATTCCCAAATCTTTTAAAACGAAAGTGACTCTCATGCTGTGAGTGAATTTGGAATTAACAAATTCCCAGGCATTAAACTAAAAGAAACTGGAACAGAATGGGTCAAAATTTTCTTTCTTTGTAATATAAACATAAAGTTAGAAGTTGGTACTGGAGAATCTCCTTTAGCAAGTGGGACTGCACTTCCTGAGGTAATTATTTAACCTTAATTAACTTTTCAAAGATAAACTTATGCACCAGTTAGTTGTTATCATCTAATCAATATACACACACCTACATATTTACTTACATATAATGTATATAACTTTGAGTTTTACTTGTTTTTTCTTTTTATATTTCCTTTAGGTGCAAGGTTAGGTTTTTTTCCCCTTGTTTCCTGAGGTAACCTGTATACTATATATCTCCCTCTTAGATCATTCTCTAACACCATATACAAAATAAACTAAAAATGAACCAAAGATGTAAATGTAAGACCAGAATATATAAAACTCTTAGAAGAACACACATGAGGAGAATACTCTTTCTGCCACAAATCATAGCAATATTTTTTGGACCTGTCTCCTAAGGCAAAGAAAAAAAAAGCAAAAATAAACAAATGGAATCTAATTAAACTTAAAAGTTTTTGTACAGTAAAGGAAACCATCAACAAAATGAAAAGACAACACACTAAATGGTAGAAAAAATGTGCAAATGATATGACAGATAAGGGATTAATATCCAAAATATATTAACAGCTGATACACCTCAACATCAAAACAAAGAAACCAATTAAAACATGAGCTGAAGACCTGAAGAGATGTTTTTTTTTAAAGAACACATACAGATGGTCAACAGGCACATGAAAAAATGCTCAACACTGTCAGTTAGAGAAAAGCAAATCAAAACCACGACGAGATACCACCTCAAACCTATCAGAATGGCTGTCAACAAAGAGACCACAAATAAGTGCTGGTGAGGATGTGGAGAAAAGGGAAACCCTGTACACTGTTGGTGAAAATGTCAATTGGTACAGCTGCTGCGAAAAACAATATGGTGTTTCCTCAAAAAACTAGAAGTAGAACTATAGAACTACCATACTACTCAATAGTTCCTTTTCTGGTTATATATATGAAGAAAACGAAAACACTAGTTCAAAAATGTACATGCCCCCAGTGTTCACAGCAGTATTATTTATTATAGCCAAGATATGAAAGCAAAGGCAGTCTGGTCATTGACTTTCTCTTTATTCAACCCATCCTACATTTACTTATTCTCTTTCAAGCACAGTTCAGCATGAAAAATGAATATTTGCTGAGTGATATCCAACATGTTCTGGTGTTGGCTACCCAAGGTTCTGAGCACACTTGTTCTTAGATATTGCAAAAATTAACTTTAAAATATCTTTAACAGAGTAACAATTTTTAAGAAACACATGAGAAGATGATGTTTAACTGCTGTGGTGCTCAAGAGATAACACATTTTTACCTTTTATATATACAGTAACATGAGCAATATTGATTTAATGCACTTCCTTCAATAAAGAGAATGTATACACAAAAGTTTTCAGTTTTTTTTCTGTAGATAATAATGCTTTTTAAAAAATGCCTATGGTTTTTCTTTGCACCGTCAGATTTTTAAATAATTCTTAGTTCTTAAAAACTTAACATTGTGGCATTGTTTCTAAAATTATTAAATTCAGATATTTCAGTATTTCTCACTACTTGTTTTGATAATATTATCAGACTGACCTGGGTTTGAATCTGTATTTTGTCAAAAGTTGTGTGAACTTAGACTTTTCTAACCTTTAGTTTGTTAGTCTATCAAATATGGATAATAAGGGAGCCTATGTAATAGACTTGTTGAGATTACCTGGACTAATGCAAGCAAATGTTTAGCAGAGTAAGAATGCTATACACATATTATCATTACTGTAGTCTGTTCTTTGATAAACTGATGCATGAGTGGCTGTGATAAGGTTATAATATGACTTTTATAGTAATGATTTTTAAGGTGTTCATTTGAAAATTTATTTAGAAAATCGTAATTACTTCCCCATAGACCTATACTTTATATTCCCAGAATTCTGCCATTGATTTTAAAGACTTTAACTTTCACATATCTTCAATTTTATTAAAGAGGGAGCCTTCATCAGTTCTTTGTGTTTTTGGAAGTCATCTTTACTCAACTTTCTTTCTATTCCCCTATTAAGCCTGCATTCATCAATTTTAAAGAATTGTAGTAAATACACTGAATATTTGAAGCAGTAGCATTGAGTCACTTTGTGTTAAAAATCGTCAAGAATCCCACTTAACTCTAATGTGAGTCAGTGGAAAACTCTCCTTATTCCAGAAGCTAAAAGAAATAAAGGTCTTGTTAAACCCTTTACCAAGTCACACACTGTCCTCAGAGTAATCAGGCTAATTGATTCCTGTAAAACAGTTGTGAGTTATTTGTCACTTTACACATTTATATGACAGATTTATTTTCTTAATACTCTCAGTAGAAAAACAATTAGGTTACATATATAAATAATGAAACGGCACCTTTTAATAATGCCAAAGAGGTAACACATATCAAACAATGGCAGAGGTTCATCATGAAGCTTTTTGAGTGATGGGAGTAATGTGTTACTAATGATACTGGTGGCCCAGGGGAAAGAAATTAGCTAGGCTTAGCCAACGCAGCTGATTAATAGACATGAATAATGCCTTTGATATCCATGAGGTCTAATGGTACCATTATATAAATGATTGACTTGTTATCAGCCACAAGCATTAATGTTCTCCAATTTGTGGTAAAGGTCAAAAAGCATTATTTAGTTTGATTCATTTTATTAACCAGAGGTTTTGTGTTTTACAAAGGTCTCCCTATGTGATATTATTCTTATGCTATTTGATACAAATAAAACATTAGAAAATTAGGAGTGCCTCAAATACACATTCCTCCAGAGTCATTGGCCTTACTATGGAAGCAGATTTATGTTTTTACTGCGAAACATCTAAGAATTATGAGATTACACAAAAAGGGGTAAGTCATCAAATACTAAGCAAAAAGTTCTAATAAAAAAAAGATTTATAAATTGAGAATAGATTCCCTTTCACTTCAGAGTTTGAAAAATTTTTCGATGCAGATGAAATATTATGATCTGGAGTTTTAATTAATTCTAGCTTTTATTATAAAATAATAATAAATTCAAACCTGAATAAATTTATGGAACTAAAATAGATATCCATCTATGAAATTAAAGGATGCTATAAAGGTAAAAAAAGAGAAAATTTGCAACTGTATGGTAGGTAAATATTTCAGTAAAAAAAAAGGCCTGCTTCATCACTGTGTTTCCTCAGTATTCACAGTAGACTCTCAGAAGAATATTGCTTATAATGAACAATCAATTGGTTTGTTAAGGGGTAGCTCTATTTGGAAAAGATTATTTAAAATTTGGGAAGGAGGCTAGAAACAATTAGTTATAATGGTTTGGTTCTTGGAGTAGAAATATATATTACCTGCTAATATATATTTATATATGTATTCTCTTTCTTAGTATATTAATATATATACAGTTATTACCTGGTCCTTCCCCTTCCTCCTCCTCCTTTTACCCTCACTCCATTTTTCTTTCTTCTTGCTTTCCTACCTGCCATCTCGTCTAACTTCTTACCTTCCTTTATTCTCCACTTTTTTTCCTCTTTAAGTTAACGTGAATTGTTAACTATAACTTGCAAAGAAACACTGTTTGACAAAACCTACTTTTCTTGCTAATGTGTGTGCCTATATGTGTGTGTATTGGTTTTCATATCGAAAACATGGAGCAGATAAATGGCAATAGATCTACAAATGATAATTTGATGTGTATCTGCTTTTTATGCTATGTATTGAAATTCTATGTTGTGAAATTCACTTACATTCACAATAAACTGAAGTAATTTAAAATCTATAGTACAGAGTAATAAGCTAAACATTAACACTTTAAAATATTAAAGGGGATAGATAGCTATCATTTATTGAATAATTGCTATGTGTCAGACACTATGTTAGGCACGTCATTAACTTTAATTTTTGAAAACTTCATACTTGCACTATTTATATCATTATCCCCGTTTCTAACCAACTAACAAGGTTAATTACATTAAAATAGGAACTTCTGTTCAGCAACAGTCACCTCAATAAAAATAAATAAAACTCACTTCAAAGAAAGTGTAAAGACAAATCTAAACTATGAAGAAGATATTTGCAAAAAATATTATGATAGTGATTCATGGGAACTGTTGCATATGTGCACAAGGAAGAATTCAAAGCTTAACAGAATTTTAGATTTACATATTCATCTCATTAAGCTATGTATGAAATAAAAAGTGAAGGCATGATCTACCTCAATCCCCGAATACTGATATCTTTAAGACGGAAGGAGAAGACACTGGGAGAGATGGGGGGAGAACACAGAAGTAGATGTGAGCTGTCAGTAATGTTTTCTATTTTTATTTTTTGTGGTTTGTTTTTGGTGCAAGAACCCTGATGCTGGGAAAGATTGAGGGCAGGAGGAGAAGGGGGTGATGAAGGAAGAGATAGTTGGATAGCATCGCCAACTCAAGGATATGAGTTTGAGCAAACTCCAGGAGATGTGAAGGACAGGGAAGCCTGGCTTGTTGCCATTCATGGGGTCACAAAGAGTAGTAAACAACTTAGTGATTGAACAACAGCAACGCAGAGGCTAGTATTTGACTAATGCAGTTATACTCTCTGATTTCAAATAGTAGATATTGCCAACCTAGATTATTGTTGTTTAGTTGCTAAGTTGTGTTTGACTCTTGTGAGCCCAAGGACTGTAGCCAGGCTCCTCTGTCATTGGGATTTCCCAGGTAAGAAGACTGGAGCGGGCAACCCTTTCCTACCCAGGGATCAAACCCACATTTCCTACATTGACAGGTGGATTCTTTACCACTGAGCCATCAGGGAACTTCCTTAATTGTTTATTTAAGAAAATAAATGATGGCGTGGGTAAATGAAAGGCAAATAAATATATACAAATAAGTAAAAATTCACAGCAATAAATGTTCCTCCCTCAAAAACACCAAGAATACAACTCTGTCATACTAAAGGTAATCCAACTAACACACGGTAGAAACAGCACTAAAAACATACCTTTCTTTGACTTACAGCAAAGTACTGTCCTCACCAAGAAAATATTTCAAAGTTACAGTGACTACATTGCATTCTTTCAACAATATTTGCTACTGAGATTAATTTTAGGTAACCGAGAGCAAAAGGGAGAATGTTTGACTGGAGAAATTTTTGTTTGCTTGTTTACTTAAACTCTTCCATTCCTTATAATTCTCATTTCTGTCTTCTATGTAATTTTATTCTTCTTTCTAATTATTATATCCTCTCACTTTTTTTTCATCTTTATTCAGATTTCCTAAGATTGATTCATTTTTCTCTTATTCTCATTTAACCCTTTTTTTTGATTATCCATTTTAAAATATATTTTTATTCCTTCCTCATTTTTTCTTCCTGATGTTGTCTCTCTTTTTACATTTTCACATTTCTTATCATTTTCATTTGACAGTTTCCTATAGACACAGATAGGTGAACATTAATAAAATGTATTTCTCAGCCACATATGAAGCTTTCTTTTATGTTTGCGGGTAGAGATATACACAAAATCAATGTGAGAAATGTGATTTTAATTTTAGAGCCTATCAGTCACTTTCTGGCCCCTATCAATGGTCATTACTCCTTTCTGTCTTTTTTTTTTTAGTAACCTCAGTCAACATTAAGAATTATCATTTAACCGTCATCTCTCAGTTTTTAGATGGCCTGGTACTCTTTAGCCTTTGAGAGAGACTAGTGACCAGGAAGTTTTCTGCCTAAGATGTAGGAAAACAATTTTATTACTTCAGATAATCTGAAATAAAGTCCTAAGATAAGTTAAACAAATATTAATTTAGAGTTCGTTGATATAACCATCAATTCCTTATATTTCTCAGTGTCAGGAAGATCAGAGTCTAGCCAAGGAAATGAGCAAATGATTGCAATATATAACTGTGGGTTGAAAATAGTTTAAAATAAATATTTAAATAAACATGGAAGTGTTTCGTTTAAAGAAATCTACTGTGTAGGAAAGAGAATAATAAAAAGGAAAATTTAAATGATCATGAGGAAATATTAATATAGATGATCTAGTTAACTTATGTGATAAATTATCATCCTTTAATGTAAAAATATAAAATAATAATGTGTGGTTTGTTTATTTAAAAAATAAAGATACTGACATTTCTCCAAAGAAGTTATACAAATGGCCAATAAGCACAAGAAAGGATGTTAAACCTCATTAGTCAATGTATTCATGCTTAGTCTTATCTGACTCTTGGCCATCCCATGGACTGTAGCCTGCCAGGCTCCTGTGTTTATGGAATTCCCCAGGCAAGAATACTGGAGTGGGTTGCCATTTCCTCCTCCAGAGGATCTTCCCAACCCAGGGATCGAACCTGCATTTCCTGCATCTCCTATATTGGCAACTGGATTCTCTACAACTGAGCCACTTGTAATGATTAGTTGAACAGTTTAGTTCAGTCGCTCAGTCGTATCCAACTCTTTGCGACCCCATGGACTGCAGTACGCCAGGCCCCCCTGTCCATTACCAACTCCCAGAGTTTACACAAACTCATGTCCATTGAGTCGGTGATGCCATCCAACCATCTCATCCTTTGTTCTCTCCTTCTTCTGCCTTCAATCTTTCCCAGCATCAGGGTCTTTTCAAATGAGTCAGCTCTTTGCATCAGGTGGCCAAAGTATTGGAGTTTCAGCTTCAACATCAGTCCTTCCAATGAATATTCAGGACTGATTTCTTTTAGGATTGACTGGTTGGATCTCCTTGCAGTCTAAGGGACTCTCAAGAGTCTTCTCCAACACCACAGTTCAAAAGCATCAGTTCTTCAGTGATCAGCTTTCTTTATAGTCCAACTCTCACATCCATACATGACTTCTGGAAAAACAATAGCCTTAATTAGATGGACCTTTGTTGGCAAAGTAATGTCTCTGCTTTGTAATATGCTGTCCAGGTCGGTCATAGCTTTTCTTCCAAGGAGTAAGTGTCTTTTAATTTCATGGCTGCAGTCACCATCTGCAGTGATTTGGGAGCCCTCCAATATAAAGTTTGTCAGTGTTTCCACTTCTTCTCCATCTATGTGCCATGAGGAGAAGGCAATGGCACCCCACTCCAGTACACTTGCCTGGAAAATCCCATGGATGGAGGATCCTGGTAGGTTGCAGACCATGAGGTCGCTAAGAGTCGGACGCGACTGAGCGACTTCACTGTCACTTTTCATTTTCATGCACTGGAGAAGGAAATGGCAACCTGCGGGGAGCGGCCTGAACCAAAAGGCTGGCTCTGGGAGCTGCCTTGATCCTCAAGGGTCTATTCGCGACATAGCTCTCTGTCCCGCCACCCTTCTCTGGAATTTATTATCTAAGTTAATCTTAAAGAACATTTGTAAGCCTTGAATGCACACATGATGCAGATGGATAAGCCTTTCACGACCACCCTTAAGATAAACGGGATGCCTTTGGCGTTATCAGAGAGTTCTGGTGATTGTTATCTCAAAGTGATGTTTATGGAAAAATATTTTCTCTTCTTAAGATTCTCTTCTTGGTTTAGTATAAATGTAACCCTGAGAAATAAAGAATCATCGCTGACTGCAGCGATCCTCTCGACCCCATCTGTTCTGTGTCTTTATTTCTTAGCCTAAAGGAACGCGTGGTGTTGCTCTCTGAAATCTTCCGGCTGGCCCGGCAGCAACCCACTCCAGTGTTCTTGCCTGGAGAATCCCAGGGACGGGGGAGCCTGGTGGGCTGCCGTCTATGGGGTCACACAGAGTCGGACACGACTGAAGTGACTTAGCAGTAGCATGTGCCATAAAGTGATGGGACTGGATGCCATTATCTTTGTTTTCTGAATTTTGAGCTTTAAGCCAACGTTTTAAATCTCCTCTTTCACTTTCATCAAGTGGCTCTTTAGCTCCTCTTCACTTTCTGCCATAAGGGTGGTGTCATTTGCATATCTGAGGTTATTGATCTTTCTCCTGACAATCTTGATTCCAGCTTGTGCTTCTCAAGCTGGAAATCAGCACTTCAGCCCAGCGCTTCTCAAGATGTATTCTGCATATAGGTTAAATAAGCCTGGTGACGATATACAGCCTTGGTGTACTCCTTTTCCTATTTGGAACCAGGCAAGTGGCAGCTGCGTGGTGCTGGACTAACACCCCACATTCAAGGTCAGAGAAACCCCAGTAAGACGGCAGGCACTGGAGTGGCTGTGAGGAGACACTCCACATCCAAGGGCAAAGGAGAAGCCCCAGCAAGATGGTAGGAGGGAGGAATTTGCGTTTAGAATCAAACCCCGTTCCCTCCAGAGACGCTCAGAGGGCACAAACAAACCTTGTGTGCACCAGGACCCAGAGACCCCAGAGACCGAGACAGAGCTGTGGAGCGTCTCCTGTGGAGGTGCAGGTCGGCAGTGGTCTGCCGCAGGGCAGGGGCTCTGAGTGCAGCAGGCTTGGGTATGGCATAAGCCCTCTTGGAGGAGGTCACCTTTAACCCCACCATAGAGCTGCCAGAACTTCCACTGGACTGGGAAATAGACTCTTGGAGGGCACAAGAGTACCTTGTGCACCAGGACCCAGGAGAAAGGAGCAGTGACCCCACAAGAGACAGTCCTGGACTTGCCTGTGGGCGTTCCGGAGTCTCTGGGCACAGGCGTGGCCTGCTGCGGGGTTGGGGGCACAGACTGTAGCAGTCCATGCCTGGGATCTTTTGAGGGAGTCACCATTATCTTCATTACCTCCACCATAGTTTGACCCCAGGTAAATAGCAGGGAGGGAGCCCAGCTCCACCCATCAACAGAAAATTGGATTAAAGATTTACTGAGCATGGCCCTGCCCATCAGAACAAGACCCAGTTTCCCCCTCAGTCAGTCTATCCCATCAGGAAGCTTCCATAAGCCTCTTATCCTTCTCCATCAAAGTGAAGACAGTCTGAAAACCATAGTCACAGAAAATTAACCAAACTGATCACATGAACCGCAACCTTGTCTAACTCGATGAAACTATGAGCCATGCCATGTAGGGTACCCAAGATGGCTGGGTCATTGTTGAGAATTCTGACAAAATATGGTCCACTGAAGAAGGGAATGGCAAACCACTTCAGTATTCTTGCCTTGAGAACCCCATGAACAGTATGAAAAGGCAAAAAGATAGGACACTGAAAGATGAACTCCCCAGGTCGGTAGATGCCCAATATGCTACTGGAGATCAATATGCAATCTGGAGAAGCCACTTCAGAAAGAATGAAGAGACAGAGCCAAAGCAAAAACAACACCCAGTTGTGGATGTGGCTGGTGATAGAAGCAAGGTCCAATGCTGTAAAGAGCAATATTTGATTAGTTGATAGGGAAACACAAATCAAAATTACAATGCAATAACTCTTCACACCAATTAGGATGCTTAGATTATAAAATAAACATTATTTTTGTTTCTGTTTCAATTTGAGTTCCACTAGAGCTTAATCACTGCAGATGTTGACTGCAGCCATAAAATCAAAAGACGCTTACTGTGGAAGGAAAGTTATGACCAACCTAGACAGCATATTGAAAAGCAGAAACATTACTTTACCAACAAAGGTCCATCTAGTCAAGGCTATGGTTTTTCCAGTAGTCATGTGAGAGTTAGACTATAAAGAAATCTGAGTGCCAAAGAATTGATGCTTCTGAACTGTGGTGTTGGAGAAGACTCTTGAGTCTCTTGGACTGCAAGGAGATCCAACCGGTCCATCCTAAAGGAGATCAGTCTGAAGTGTTCATTGGAAGGACTGATGCTGAAGCTGAAACTCCAACATACTGGCCACCTGATGCAAAGAGCTGACTCTTTTGAGAAGACCCTGATACTGGGAAAGATTGAAGGCAGGAGGAGAAGGCAAGGACAGAGGATGAGATGGTTGTATGGTATCACTGACTCAATGGACATGGGTTTGGGTGGATTTCGGGAGTTGGTGATGGACAGGGAGGCCTGAAGTGCTGTGGTCCATGGGGTCACAAAGAGTTGGCATGACTGAGCTACTGAACTGAACCAAACAGAGTGCTTATGCTTGGTCCATGAATTAAGGTAAATTGTAAGTGGTCACCCAGGGGATGGCAAGAATGAACATTGACATTTTAGGAATTGGTGAACTAAAATGGACTAGAATGGATGAATTTAACTCAGATGGCCATTATATCTACTACTGTGCACAAGAGACCCTTAGAAGAAATGGAGCAGCCCTCATAGTCAAATAAGTCTGAAATGTAGTACTTGGGTGCAATCTCAAAAAGAATAGAATGATCTCTGTTCGTTTCCAAGGCAAAATATTCAATATCACAGTAATCCAAGTCTATGCCCTGACCAGTAATGCTGAAGAAGCTGAAGTTGAACGGTTCTATGAAGACCTACAAGATCTAGAACCAACACCCAAAAAAAGATGTTCTTTTCATTATACGGGACTGGAATGCAAAAGTAGGATCAAGAGATACCTGGAGTAACAGGCAGATTTGGCCTTGGAGTACAGAATGAAGCAGGGCAAAGGTTAATGGAGTTTGGTCAAGAGAAAGCACTGGTCATAGCAAACACCCTCTTCCAACAACACAAGAAAAGACTCTACACATGGACATCACCAGATGGTCAATACTGAAATCAGATTGATTATATTCTTTGCTGCCAATGATGAATAAGTTCTATACAGTCAGCAAAAACAAGACTGGGAGATGACTGTGGCTCAGATCATGAACTCCTTATTGCCAAATTCAGACTTAAATTGAAGAAAGTAGGGCAAACCACTAGACCATTCAGGTATGACCTAAATCAAATCCCTTATGATTATACAGTGGAAGTGACAAATAGATTCAAGAGATTAGATCTGATAGAGTACCTAAAGAAATATGAACAGAGGTTCCTGACATTGTACAGGAGGCAGGTATCATGAGCATTCCCAAGAAAAAGAAATGCAGAGAGGCAAAATGGTTGTCTGAGAAGGCCTTACAAATAGCTGAGAAAAGAGGAGAAGCTAAAGATAAAGGAGAAAAGGAAAGATATACTCATTTGAATGCAGAGTTCCAAAGAATAGCAAGGAGAGATAAGAAAGCTTTCCTCAGTTATCAGTGCAAAAAATAGAAGAAAACAATAGAATGGGAAAGACTAGAGATCCCTTCAGGAAAATTAGAGATACCAAGGGAATATTTCATGCAAAGGTGGACACAATAAAAGACAGAAATAGTATGGACCTAACAGAAGCAGAAGATATTAAGAAGAGGTGGCAAGAATACACAGAAGAATTATACAAAAAAGATCTTTATGACCCAGATAACTACAATGGTGTGATCACTCACCTAGAGCTAGACATTCTGGTATGTGAAGTCAAGTGGGCCTCAGGGAGCATCACTACAAACAAAACTAGTGGAGGTGATGGCATTCCATGTGAGCTATTTCAAATCCTGAAAGATGATGCTGTGAAAGTACTTCACTCAATATGCCAGCAAATTTGGAAAACTCAGCAGTGACCACAGGATTGGAAAAGGTCAGTTTTCATTCCAATCCCAAAGAAAGGCAATGCCAAATAATGCTCAAACTACTGCACAATTGCACTCATCTCACATGCTAGCAAAGTGATGCTCAAAATCCTCTAAGCCAGGCTTCCAAAGAACATGAACTGTGAACTTCCAGATGTTCAAGCTGGATTTAGAAAAGACAGAGGAACCAGAGATCAAATTGCCAATATCTGCTGGATCATTGAAAAAACTAGAGAGTTCCAGAAAAACATCTATTTCTGCTTTATTTATTGACTATGCCAAAGCCTTTGACTGTGTGGATCATAACGAACTGTGGAAAATTCTTAAAGAGATGGGAATACCAGAATATCTGACCTGCCTCCTGAGATATCTGTATGCAAGTCAAGAAGCAACAGTTAGAACTGGACATGGAATGACAGACTGGTTCCAAATCAGGAAAGGAGTTTGTAAAGGCCGCATATGTCACCCTGCTTATTTAAGTCATATGCAGAGTACATTATGCAAAATGCCGGGCTGGATGAAGTACAAGCTGGAATCAAGATTGCCAGGAGAAATATCGGTAACCTCCAATATGCAGATGACATCAGCCTTATGGCAGAAAGTGAAGAAGAACTAAAGAGCCTCTTGATGAAAGTGAAAGGGGAGAGTGAAAAAGGGCTTAAAACTCAACATTCAGAAAATTAAGGTCATGTCATCCTGTCCCATACTTCATGGCAAATAAATGGGGAAACAATGGAAACACTGACAGAATTTATTTTTTGGGGCTCCAAAATCACTGCATATTGTGACTGCAGTCATGAAAGTAAAAGACACTTGCTACTTAGATGAAAAGCTGTGACCAACCTAGACAGCATATTACAAAGCAGAGACATTACTTTGCCAACAAAGGTCCATCTAGTCAAAGCAATTGTTTTTCCAGTAGTCACATATGGATGTGAGAGTTGGACTATAAAGAAAGCTGAGTGCAGAAGAATTGATGCTTTTGAACTCTGGTGTTGGAGAAGACTCTTGAGAGTTCCTTGGCCTGAAAGGACATCTAACCAGTCCATCCTAAAGGAAATCAGCCCTGAATATTCATTGGAAGGACTGATGCTGAAGTTGAAGCTCCACTACATGGCCACCTGATGCGAAGAGCTGACTCATTTGAAAAGATCATGATGCTGGAAAAGACTGAAGGCAGGAGGAGAAGGGAAGGACAGAGGATGAGATTGTTGGATGGTATCGCAGACTCAATGGACATGAGTTTGAGTAAACTTTTGGAGTTGGTGATGGACATGGAAGCTTTGGTCCTGCACTCCATGGGGTCACAAAGAGTTTGACATGAGTGAGTGACTGAACCTAACTGAATTGAACTGAACTGAACATATGCTTGGAGAAGGAAAAGATAACCCATTCCAGTATTCTTGCCTGGGAAGGCCCATACACAGAAGAGGCTGGTGAGCTTATAGTACACGGGGACAGAAAGGGTCAAAAACAACTTAGCAACTAAACAACAACAGTGGTCATGCTTAGAAAATAGTAGAATATAAACCCTTGTGTAACTCTTTGTTCTTCTAAGTAAGGGCAGCACTTGGACACTACCTTTCTTTTTTTCATTATTCAGGATATGACTTCATTCTCACTCTTTACTTTTTTCCTAATCATTATCCACTCAGGTTGCAAAACAAAATATCTCAGACTGGGTAGGTACTTAGAAAAGCAGAAATTCATTACTTTCTGGAAGCTAGAAATCTGAGATCAAGTCACCAGTATGGTCACGTTCTGGTGAAGGTGCTCTTCCTGGTTCAAAGCCTGATTACTTTCTACCATGTACTGAAATGGTAGAAGGTGAACTGGGCTCTCTCTGGAGCCTGTCTTGTGAAAACGGTGGTTCTGTTCATGAAGGCTCCATCCTTATGACCTCAACACCTCTCATAAGCCCCACCTTCTAATGCTCTTGTCATTGATTTCAACATATGAATTTGGTTTGGGGCAGGAAACACATTCAGAACACAGTAATCAAAATTTCCCTCTCTGTTGGATCATACTTAATGATCCAGCAGATGTCTTGTAATTCCTTCTATCTTAAAACCAAATCTTTTTCTTCACCCTACTTCCTCTCCTACTATACTCCCTATATTTCCTCCATTAGAAGCAACCTTTCTAATAATATTATTTATTATTATTTTCTCTAATTCCTCTCTTTAAGGTTCTTAGAAATCCATTCCAATTGAGCTTTTCACCAGTACTCATCTGCACCAGCCCCTTTCAAAGCAATCTATTAATATCAACTCTAGGATTCAAATCTATATCTTGAATGAACTATTAAAACTTAAGCATCAGTGGCACAGTAGATCTTTCCTTCTCCTTGGAGTATCTTTCTTCATCTTGCTTCATCCATTGTTTTATCTCTTAACCCCTAACTTTTCCTCTACCAGTTATTCCATTTCTCCATATTGGAGTGAATGGAGTTTCATTGACCCTATTTTCAATACATATTAATTACTCTGGTGACCTCTTCTTCAAATACCATTTTCTCAAATACTGAGATTAGAAAATTTATGTCAACAATTTGAATCTATGCTATGAACATCAGTATTTTTTAAGTGATTGATAATTCAATATTTCACTTGTTTTCACTGACAGATCCTAGCATGACCCCCAGTAATTCTACCTCTTCTAAGGGTGTGGTCTGTGGCCCCCCAAACAACTAACAGAGTAATATCAAAGATCACTGATCACAGATCCCCATAGAAATATAATAATAATGAAAAGTTTGAAATACTGTGAGAATTAGCAAAATGGGACACAGAGACATGAAGTGAGCAAATGCTGTTTGAAAATATAGTCCTGATAGTTTACTCTATGCAAGGTTGCCATGCACCTTCAATTTGTAAGAAATACAATATTTTTGAAACACAATAAAGCAAAGCAAAATAAAATGGGGGATGATGGTACAAGTAACTGGCAAACAATTTTTTAAATTCACATATATAATAAGAGCATTTATTAATATTAATTTCCTGATTTTGATGATTAAATCACATTAATGTAGGATGTTAACATCTGGGAATGCAGAATCAGAGACATACAGGTTATTTTTGCCACCATTAAAATTTTTATTCATAAAATACAATGTTTTAATAAAAGTTAAAAAATATTTTTATTATATCAAAATTATTAGAAAACCTATACCACCTCACTGAGATTAGATTCAGGAGCAGAATAACAAGAAGATATAGCCACTGTGTAGTTTCAAAGGAAACATACATATGCTTTTGTGCACACATTTTACTGAGACATAATCTTAAATAAATTATGCACATTAGGAAATATGTGCTTAGTTGCTCAAACATGTCTAACTCTTTATGATACCATGGACTGTAGCCTGCCAGCCTCCTCTGTCCATGGGGATTCTCCAGATAAGAATACTGAAGTGGGTTGTTATGCCCTCCTCCAGGGAATCTTCCCAACTTGGGGAGCAAATCCAGTTCTTCTGCATCGCAGGCAGATTCTTTACTGTCTGAGCCACCAGGGAAGCCCAGATTAGGAAATAAGCTGTTTTTAAAATGGTTGATGAATATATGATGGGGGTAAATAAAAGACACTATAGAAAAACTGGAAAAACACTCAAGTTTCTAGGTTGACTAGTTCAGTTCAATTGCTCAGTTGTGTCCGACTCTTTGTGACCCCATTGACCATAGCACTCCAGGCCTCCCTGTCTATCACCAACTCCCAGAGTTTACCCAAACTCATCTCCATTGAGTTGGTGATGACATCCAACCATCTCATCCTGTGTCACCCCCTTCTCCTCCTGCCTTCAATCTTTCCCAGCATCAGGGTGTTTTCAAATGAGTCAGCTCTTCGCATCAGGTGGCCAAAGTATTGGAGTATTTTTTGTTTTTTTACTTTTGTGATCATGTGGCTCACTGAAATCTATGTCTCTCTGTCACTGCCCAGCATCACAAAATAGTTACCTTATTGCAATTAACTAACCGAGGAAAAGACCAAAATTCAAAATCTGAAGTAAGGTTTCTACTGAATACACATCACTTCAATACCATGGTAAAGTTGAAAAATGTTAAGTTGAGCCATAGTAAGACAGGGACCATTTGTATATAGATTTTTAAAAATCTTTTTTGCTAATTTATACCTTTTGATTGGTGTGTTTAATCTATTTACACTTAAGGTAATTCCCAATAAGGTAGAAGCTGTCTCTGTTATTCTGCTGTTTTACTTCTTTTCTACGTCACTTTTATCCACTATTCTTTCAATACTGACAACTTTTGTGTTAAAAAAAAAGAAAAGTATGATTCAGGGTATTTTTTTTTTTTTTCTTTTTAATTCAGTTCAGTTCAGCTCACTCGCTCAGTTGTTTCCAAATCTTTGAGATGCCGTGGACTGCAGCACGCCCAGCCTCCCTGTCCGTCACCAACTCCCAGTGTTTATTCAAACTCAGGTCCACTGAGTCGGTGATGCCATCCAACCATCTCATCCTCTGTTGTCCCCTTCTCTTGCTGCCTTCAATTGCCCACAGCATCAGGGTCTTTTCCAAAGACGCAGTTCTTCCCATCAGGTGGCCAAAGTTTCAGTTTTAGCATC
The DNA here is from genome assembly GCF_963930625.1 of Muntiacus reevesi. Classification (NCBI taxonomy): domain Eukaryota; kingdom Metazoa; phylum Chordata; class Mammalia; order Artiodactyla; family Cervidae; genus Muntiacus; species Muntiacus reevesi. The sequence goes on along the minus strand of NC_089254.1, from coordinate 79,830,855 downwards.
AGTACTTCCAATGAATATTCAGGACTGATCTCCTTTAGGATGGACTGGTTGGATCTCCTTGAAATCCAAGGGACTCTCAAGAGTCTTCTCCAACACCACAGTTCAAAGGCATCAATTCTTTGATGCTCAGCTTTCTTTGTAATTAGGTATACATATATCTCTGCCCTTTTGGGATTCCCTCCTATCTTCTTCCCTATCCCACCCCTCTAGGTTGATACAGAGCCCCTGTTTGAGTTTCCTGAACCATACAGCAAACTCCCGTTGGCTATCTATTTTACATATGGTAATATTAGTTTCCATGTTAGTATTTCCATACATCTCACCCTCTCTTCCCCCCTCCCCATGCCCATAAGTCTATTATCTATATCTGTTTTTCCACTGTTGCCCTGTAACGAAATCATTCAGTTCCTTTTTTTTTTTTGGTTTCCATATATATGGGTTAGAATACAGTATTTATCTTTCTTTTTATGACTGACTTCACTTTGTATAATAGGTTCTAGGTTCATCCACCTCATTAGAACTGAATCAAATGTATTCCTTTTTATGGATGAGTAATATTCCATTGTGAATATGTACCACAACTTCTTTATCCATTCATGTGTGGTTGGACATCTAGGTTGCTTCCATGTTCTAGCTATTGCAAATAGTGCTGCAATGAACAATGGGATACATGTGTCTCAATTTCGATGCCTCAGGGTATTTGTCTAGGAGTGGAATTGCTGGGTCATATGGTGGTTTTAGTCCTAGTTTTTTAAGGAAGCTCCATACTATCTTCTATAGTGGCTGTATCAATTTTATTTCCACCAACAGTGCAAGAGCGTTCCCTTTACTCCACACCCTTTCCAGCATCTATCGTTTGTGGACTTTTTGATAAGGTCCATTCTGACCGGTGTGAGGTGATATCTCATTGTAGTTCTGATTTGCATTTCTCTAATAATGAGTGATGGTGAGCATCTTTTCATGTATTTGTTAGCCATCTGTATTTCTTCTTTGGAGAAATGTCTGTTTAGGTCTTTTTCCTACTTTTTGATTGGTTTGTTTGTTTTTCGGTATTGAGTTGTATGGGCTGCTTATATATTTTGGAGATTAATCCTTTGTCATTTGTTTCATTTGCTATTATTTTCTCCCATTCTGATGGTTGTCTTTTCTCCTTGCTTATAGTTTCCTTTGCTGTGCAAAAGCTTTTAAGCTTAATCAGGTTCCACTTATTTACTTTTGTTTTTATTTACATTACTCTAGGAGGTGGGTCATAGAGGATCTTGCTTTGATTTATGTCATCAAGTATTCTGCCTGTTTTCCTCTAAGAGTTTTATAGTTTCTGGTCTTACATTTAGGTCTTTAATCCATTTTGAGTTTATCTTTGTGTATGGTGTTAGGAAGTGTCCTATTTTCATTGTTTTATGTGTAGCTGTCCAGTTTTCCCAGCAACATTTATTGACGAGGCTGTTGTTGCCTCATTGTATATTCTTTCCTCTTTTGTCAAAAATAAGGTATCCATAGGTGCATGGGTTTATTTCTGGGTTTTCTATCTTGTTCCATTAGTCTATATTTCTGTTTTTGTGCCAGTACCATACTGTCTTGATGACTGTAGCTTTGTAGTATAATCTGAAATCAGGAAGGTTGATTCCTCCGGCTCCATTCTTTTTTCTCAAGACTGCTTTGGCTATTTGGGGTCTTTTGCATTTCCATATGAATTGTGAATTTTTTTGTTCTAGTTCTGTGAAAAAATGCCATTGGTAATTTGATAGGGATCCCATTAAATCTGTAGAGTGCGTTTGGTACTATAGTCATTTTCACAATATTGATTCTTCCTACCCAGGAACGTGGAATATCTCTCCATCTATTTATGTCATCTTTGATTTCTTTCACTAATGTTTTATAATTTTCTGGGTACAGTTCTTTTGTCTCCTTAAGTAAGTTTATTCCTAGATATTTAATTCCTTTTATTGCAATGATGAATGGGATTGATTCCTTAATTTCTCTTTCTGATTTTTCACTGTTAGTATATAGAAATGCAAGAGATTCCTGTGTATTGATCTTGTATCCTGCAACTATACTAAATTCACTGATTAGCTCTAGTAATTTTCTGATATTATCTTTAGGGTTTTCTATGTACAGTATCATGTCATCTGCAAACAGTGAGAGCTTTACTTTTTTTCCAATCTGGATTCCTTTTATTTCTTTTTCTTCTCTGATTGCTGTAGTTAGAACTTCCAGAATTATGTTGAATAATAGTGGTAAAAGTGGACACTCTTGTCTTGTTCCTTATCTTAGGGAGAATGCTTTCAGTTTTTCACCATTGAGAATAATGTTTGCTGTAGGCTTGTCATATATGGCCTTTACTATTTTGAGGTAGGTTCCTTCTCTGCCCATTTTTTTTTTTTTTTGAAGAGTTTTAATCATAAATGGGTGCTGAATTTTGTGAAAGGCTTTTTCTGCGTCTATGAGATTATCATATGATTTTATCTTTCAATTTGTTAAAATGATGTAACACACCGATTGGCATATCCTTGCATTGCTGGAATAAACCCAACTTGATCATGGTGTATGAGCTTTTTGAGGTGTTGCTGAATTCTGCTTGTTAAAATTTTGTTGAGGATTTTTGCTTCTATATGTTTTTCAGTAATATTGGCCTGTAGGTTTCTTTTTTTGTGTTGTCTTTGTCTGGTTTTTGGTATCAGGGTGATAGTGGTCTCGTAGAATGAATTCAGAAGTGTTCTTTCCTCTGCAATTTTTTAAGAGAGTTTTAGAAAGATATGCATTAGTTCTTCTCTAAATGTTTGATAGAATTCTCCTGTGAAGTTATCAGGTCCTGGGCTTTTGCTTTTTGGGAGATTTTTGATCACAGCTTCAATTTCAGTGCTTGTAATTGGTTATTCATAATTTCTATTTCTTCCTGGTTCAATCTTGGAAGATTGAATTTTCTAAGAATCAGTCCATTTCTTCAAGGTTATCTATTTTATTACCATATAGTTGTTCATAATAGTCTCTTATAATCCTTTGTATTTCTGCATTGTCTGTTGTATTATTTTAATTCTCTCTCTCTTTTTTTATTATATATTTCTGAGTTAAACTCTCAGTGGTTTCACTGTGATTTCAATTAGCATCTTAAAGCAATCTAGTTAGGATGAATACTAATTTTATTTCAATAGTATAAAATGTTCCTTCCAATACATTATCAACACTTTTATAATTACTTCATTATGCAGGATATAATTTCCTATACCTGGTTTCACAGATGACCACTAATTAAGTGGCTTGAAAGAAGAATAACTTATTCTATCACAGTTATGATGGCTAAATCCAAATCAATGCATCAGCAGGGCCATACTCTCTGAAATCTCCAAAGGAGAGTCCTCCCTTTCCTCACACAGCATCTATTGGCTCTCAGAAATTCTTAGTACTCTTTGGCTTGCAGCTTCATTATTCCAATATTCGTTGGCAAATGGTCATGCAGAGCTGTACTGGCTTCTATCATAGGTCTTCTGGTGCAGCAGTAAGCTGCCTGGTACTCTTGTTCTCAATAGTCTCTAGGCACCTAGGTACACTGGGTCCTGTCAGCAGTCTAACATAGGCAAGACATATACTGGTCCTTCAGGCAGTCCTCAGAAAAGCCAGCTTGTTGAAAGGTGCTCATCAGGAAAAACCCAGGAGTTGGGGATTTTCCCCCACTCATTCCACACTGGGTTCGATGGAAAGACTAAGGCAAGTGAGTGCATGGTAACCCAAGCTATCGTCTTTGTTCTCAGCAGCCCTCACTCTGACACCCTGCCTTGTCAGTGAGCTAATTCAACCAAGATAGAAACAAGTTCCTCATACAGCTCCCCTAAATATCTTCATATTGGACTTATATTCTCGTTTTCCCTTTTCTTCTCCAAGAAACCAGGGGCTGAGATTTTTTTCCACAGTGGATCATGTACCACTTAGTCAATGGGAGGAACTGTGGCAAGTAAATGCCACAGATTTCCTTACCAGTTTCAGTATGGCTAATTTTGTGCTCACTGAGGTGCAGAAGCCTCTTAACTGATACATTCTCAAAAAGGTAATTGTTGTGTTCATTTCTGTTGATTGCTGTTTATCGCTTACTCCTTGGAAGGAAAGTTAAGATCAAACTAGATAGCATATTAAAAAGCAGAGACATTACTTTGCCAACAAAGGTCCATCTAGTCAAGGCTATGGTTTTACAAGTGGTCATGTATGGATGTGAGAGTTGGATTGTGAAGAAAGCTGATCACAGAAAAATTGATGCTTTTGAACTGTGGTGTTGGAGAAGACTCTTGAGAGTCCCTTGGACTGCAAGGAGATCCAGCCAGTCCATCCTAAAGGAGATCAGTCCTGGGTGTTCATTGGAAGGACTGATGCTGAAGCTGAAACTCCAATACTTTGGCTGCCTTATGCGAAGAGCTGACTCACTGGAAAAGACCCTAATGCTGGGAGGGATTGAGGGCAGGAGGAGAAGGGGACGACAGAGGATGAGATGGTTGGATGGCATCACCGACTCAATGGCCATGAGTCTGAGTAATCTCCAGGAGTTGGTGATGGACAGGGAGTCCTGGCGTGCTGTGATTCGTGGGGTTGCAAAGAGTCGGATACGACTGAGAGACTGAACTGAACTGATTGCTGTTGAATCAATGTCATCACTGGGGAAAGGAGGGCATGAGGCTTCCCATTCTGCCATCTTGCTGATGTCCCAGAAAATAATCTTATAAACTCCAGATTGTTTACATATGATGGAGAATCAATTCTTGTAAGATACTTTAGTTTTTCCTTTGTAACATTCATTTACCAGAGACTTGAAACTCAGGGAGGTAACGGCTGACACTCAAAGCTCTGAAGCAGATCATCTAAGTGCTTTTTTATTTAAGTTTTCTTTGAGCTTCAGAGAAAGGGAGACTTAGGCTTAATTAAGCTTCCATCTGCTCCAAGGCTAGATTAAGTTTTCTTTGATTAAATAAAAAATGAAAGAAAAATTCATCTATGGCCTGATTTCCCTGTGCTCTCACTGTTCATGCTCAATTTTCAAAGGCTGATTTGAAGATGGGATAAAAGTAAAAAAAGAGAAGCAAAAAATAAAAATGGAGAATTCTTCAAACTTATGAAAGTACAGTGAAGATTTTCAACTGTTTGAAGGCAGCACATATTTTTGAATATCTGAAGAATGCCAGAGGAACAGAACAAAATTGCCTACTTTCCACATCTCTTGAATATGGCTTTCATAGAGTTGGTATTTATTTTTACCTAAGAAATTTTCTGACTAGGTTCTTTATTTTACCTTAGCATTCACTCAGGAACTCACTTTTATTTTTTTTTTTAATTAAAAAAAATTTTTTTTTAATTAGTTGGAGGCTAATTACTTCACAGCATTTCAGTGGGTTTTGTCATACATTGACATGAATCAGCCATAGAGTTACATGTATTCCCCATCCCGATCCCCCCTCCCACCTCCCTTTCCACCCGACTCCTCTGGGTCCTCCCAGTGCACCAGGCCCGAGCACTTGTCTCATGCATCCCACCTCACTTTTAATTTAACATTACTAGTTTGAATACCCTATAGCTGGTGAGTGTGCTAGGTTGCCAGTAGATTCATGTTCACTGAAGAGCTAGACCATATCTGAATTTCAAATTTATGTTTTATGATAAATAGAACAACACTACACTTTTATGTTGGATCTATTTTTAAGTAATTGTTTACTGCTGGAAATAAAGACCCTTAGAATTTTATGTTCTCATATAAGAAGCAGGGATATTCTCATATATGAAGCAGGGTAGATATGGGTGGATTTAATCAATTCAAGCAATATATTGTAGATTATAAATGGACTGTCTTACTAGGTATTTATGGACCACCTCCTACTTGATTCTTAAGAAAGTGACTTTCAGTTAAATTTCTTGAAGGAACTAAGGCAAATTTAGGACTTCTGAAAATAGGATAATAAAAAAAAAAAAGAAAACTAAACTCAAAACCCACTTTGAGAGTGAAAATCATAGAATATATATATAAAAAATGAATCTGACCATAGCTTTGTGTCCTGTAGAAGAGATTATACAAATAATGAGGAATTATAATCATTCCAGTAATTGAAAAAAACAAGCTTATATGTTTTGGAAATAATGACAATCTCATTTTAATAAATTAATATGGCATTCCCAGTTATGTGATAATTTATTCACTAAGCTATAGTAAAGCAGCTTTTAAAATATATTTTACTGAGGTAAACATGCATGTGTGTGTGTTCAGTCATTTCAGTCCTGTCTGACTATTTGCAACATTTTGAACTGTAGCCCATGAGGCTCCTCGATAGTATACAGTGTTAATTTCTGCAGTACACTAAAATTATTCATTTATACATGTAGAGTCAGTTGTTTTTATAACTTTGAAATTTTTGGATGCTTATATTAACCTGTGCATTTAGTCAGCATTTAGTTTGTCATTCTGAGAACTCATTACTAGACTGTTATCTCCATCCAATACCATTACTTTTCTTTCTGGGAGAAAGGGGGAAAAAAATGGAAAATCCCTGTTAATGTTTAAATAGTCTATAAATAATTTAAGTTACACCTCAATAAGGTAAATTAAGTGGATAAGAAGCTAAATCAATAGCGTTTGCTATGACTTTTTCTTCCTACTTCTTCAAACAAACTTGTGCCAAATTAAATGAACTATATACTAAGAAGATTTTGTATTGTTCTACTTTTCCTTTTTAACAAGATTATATAAAGCAATAATGACATTGTACTTATAAAATGCAATATTTTCTAAGTGGCCATAATTTCTGTTACTTTTGGGCCTAGAAGCCAATTATGGAAAGAAGCTCCATTTTTTTTAATAGGCTCAAGTGATTCTACAGCATTTGCAATTTTTCTTCTCCTCAGAAGGAAAGCAGCTCATCAAGAAAATGTCAAGTTCTTATCTACCAGTATCCCATATACTTAGTAGCCCACACTGCTTTCAAATCCAATTGCTTTAATAGAAACAATCCTAGATTTCATTTATTTACTTTTTTAACAGATTTAGTAAAGTGTATAAATCCTTAGCATGACAGTTTTTGAAAAAGATAGGGAAAAAAAAATCAGAACCAAGAAGGGAAGAGGGAAAATTACAGATAATAGAAAGATAACAAAGTGACACAGTGATACTGTGTGCCCTGTTCAGTAGCTCAGTTGTGTCTGACTCTTTGAGACTCCATAGACTGTAACCTGCCAGGCCCTCTGTCCATGGAATTTTCCAGGCAAGAATATGGAATGGTGTCATTTCCTTTTCCAGAGGATCTTCCCAACCCAGAGATTGAACCCTTGTCTCTTGCATCTCCTGCATTGGTAGGGCAATTCTTTACCACTGTGCCACATGTGAAGCCCACAATGATACTACAACGCCAATATTTTTGAAATTTAAAGCAAATTACAAGATGATTTGAAAAATTAACATCAAAATTGGCACAAGAGGAAATAGATCTAAATACTCTTACATATATTTAGAAATTAATTTTGTCATAGTTAACCTTCCTATAAGAAAATGAGCCATTTGTTTAACCAAAAGCAAAAACACAAATCTTACACAATCTTATGTATTTTTCAAGAAATATATATAGAAAAAGCAATTTTAAATAATTTTTATGAGGCCAGTACATTCTAATATCAAAACCAGTAAAGGACATTATAAGAAAAAACATACTACAAAACAATATCAGTTGAATGTCAATACAGCACTCCTTTAAAAATTATCACAGAAACAAATAAAGAAGGAAATAATGATCAAGTGAATTTATTTCAAGAAACTTGGGAACAGCATTAAAGTACACCCCAAGAGAAAGGATAAACATTTTGGTATACTCATTTCTTGGAATATTACTCTGCAATGATGAAAAATGTACTAGTGTTACACAACTTGAATGAATCATGAAATACAACGTTTAGCAAAAAATTTCATGTAACTACTCTTCTATATGGTTTAATTCACATGGGCTTTAAGAAGAGGCAAAATTAGCAATGAACTATCAGAAAAAGAAATTAAGGAAACAAGCCCATTTACCAACACATCAAAAATAATAAACTATACAGGAATAAATCTACTTAAGGAGGTTTTCCTTTGTTGTGCAAAATATTCTGAAAACTATAAGACACTGATGAAAGAAATTGAGGACAACACACAGAGAAAAATATACCATGTTTTTGGATTGGAAGAATTAATATTGTCAAAATGACTATACTACCCAAGGTAATCTACAGATCCCTATCAAATTACCAATGACACTTTTTGAAGATCTAGAACAAAAAATATTAAAATTTGTATGAAAACAAAACATTCTGAATAACCAAAGCAATCTTGAGAAAGAGAAATGGAGCTGGAGGAATCAGACTCCTTGACTTTAGATTATACTAAAGCTACAGTTATCAAACTATTGTACAGTCATCAAGACAGTATGGTGCCAGCACAAAGACAGACTTACAGATCAGTGCAACAAGATAGAAAGTCCAGAAATAAACTCACACACCTATGGTAAATTAATCTATGACAAAGGAGGCAAGAATATGAAATGGAGAAAAGACAACCTCTTCAATGAGTAGTGTTAGGAAAACTGGACAGCTACATGTAAAAGAATGAAATTAGAGTATTCTCTAACACTATACACAGAAATAAACTGAAAATGAATAAAAGATCTAAATGTAACACTGGATACTATACACTCTTAGAGGAAAACATAGAACACTCTTTGACATAAAACGCAATATCTTTTGGGATCTGCCTCCTAGAGTGATAAGCATAAGAACAAAAATAGACAAATGGGATCTAATTCAACTTAAAATATTTTGTACAACAAAGGAAACCATAAACAAGGTGAAAAGACAGCCAATGGAATGGGACAGAATATTTGCAAACTATGCAACTAAGAAGGGGCTAATCTCCAAAATATATAAATTGCTCTTGCAGCTCAATATCAGGAAAACAAACAACCCAACCAAAAAAACGAGCGAAGATCTAAATACATATTTCTCCAAAGAAGACATAACAGATCTTCAAAAAGTACATGAACTGATGCTCAGCATCACTAATCATTAGAGAAATGCAAATCAAAATTATAATGCGGTATCACTTCACACTAATCAGAGTGACCACCATCAAAAGGCCTATAGATAATAAATGCTAGAGAGGTTGTAGAGAAAAGGGGAACCCTCCTACACTGTTGGTGGAAAGGTAAATTGGTACAGTCATTATGGAAAACGGTATGGAGTTTCCTTAAGAAACGAGAAACAGAGCTATCATAGGATCTAGCAGTTCAGCTCTTGGCATTTATTTGGAAAAAACTATAGTTAGTGTATAGTGTATAATCAAAAAATATTCATGCACCCCAATGGTCATAGCAGCACTATTTACAATAGCCAAGACATGGAAGCAACCTAAATGTCCATTGACTGATGAATGGATAAAAAATATGTGGTACACATAAATACATACATTGCAGTTCATACATATATACATTGGAATACTAGCCATAAAAAGAATAAAGCCATGCCATTTTCAACAACATGGACTTAGTGATTATCATACTAAGTGAAGTAAGTCAGACAGATAAAGACAAATAAGATATCATCTGTATGTGGAATCTTAAAAAATGATGCAAATGAACTTATTTACAAAACAGAAACAGACTCATAGATTTAGAAAACAAACTTATGGTTACCAGAAGGGAAAGGTGAAGGGACAGTAAACTAGGAGGTTGGGCTTAACATATACACACTATATCTATAAAATAAATAATCAACAAGGACCTTTTATACAGCACAGGGAACTCTACTTAGCACTTTGTAATAATCTATATGGGAAAAGAATCTATAAAAGAACAGACATATGTACATATATAACTAAATTATGTTGCTATACAACTGAAACAAACATAATTTTATAAATTATATTCCAATACAAAAATTTAAAAATAAATGGGAAAAAAAGAATAAACAAAATTAATCTTTTGTTATTAAAAAAATCAGTATGGTGGTTGTCTACAATATGCAGAAAATGATTCCAAGGGGCAAGAAAGAAATGTCTCTACTCATGAAAATATTCTATAGCATGATAAGAGTACTGGTTACATGTACATATTTGCAACAATTATAAATTGAAATAATTTATGTCTGTGCATTTCACACATATGAATTTTTATCAATTAAAGATTAATAATAAAAAATTATGAAACTTTGAATTTGATCTAGACTCTTGAAAACTTGCCCTTCACATATCTGGTGTCTGAAAGAGCTTACTGATTCTGATATTTCATGCAACATGATGATTTTCCAAGGACAGCCAAGTATTTATTGTATTAATTTGCTAGTGTTATCATAACAAAATACCACAGATTGGAGGGCTTAAAAAACAGAAGTTTATTTTCTTACAGTATGGAAACTGGAATTCAAAGATGAAGGTGCTGACAGATTTGGCTTCTCCCGAGGCCTCTGTCATTGTCCTACAGATGGCCACCTTCTCACTATGTCCTCACAGGGCCTCTCTGCATACCTCTTTGGTGTCTGTCTCTCTTGTCATAAGGTTATGTCATAAGGTTATGACAAGTTACATTGGATCAGGGCTCCACATTTAGGAGCCCTCATATAGACTTAATTACCTCTTTAAAACCCTCACCCCCTCAAGAACCCTTTATTTTCTGAGGTTCCAAAATGGTGACTGCACCCATGAAATTAAGACACTTACTCTTTGGAAGAAAAGCTATGACCAAGCATATTAAAAATCAGATATACTACTTTGCCAACAAAGGTCTGTCTAGTCAAAGCTATGGTTTTTCTAGTAGTCATGTACAGATGTGAGAGTTGGACTATAAAGAAAGCTGAGCATTGAAGAATTGATGCTATTGAATTATGGTATTGGAGAAGACTCTTGAGAGTCCCTTGTTCGATGGCAAGGAGATCAAACCAGTCCATCCTAAAGGAAATCAGTCCTGAATATTCATTGGAAGGACTGATGCTGAAGCTGAAACTCCAATACTTTGGCCACCTGATGCGAATAGGTGTGTGAAAAACTGATTCATTGTAAAAGACCCTGATGCTGGGAAAAATTGAAGGCGGGAGGAGAAGGGGAAAACAGGATGAGATGGTTGGATGGCATCACTGATTCAATGGACATGAGTTTGAGTAAGCTCCAGAAATTGTGATGGACAGGGAGGCCTGGTGTGCTGCAGTCCATGGGGTCGCAGTGTCGGACATGGCTGAGGGACTGAACTGAACTGAACCCCTTAAGAACAGTCACACTGTTAGTGCTTAAACATGTGAATTACTGGGGGACACAATACTATTCCCAATATTTACCCTCTCAGTTTAGGCTGGAATATTAACAGTGCTGTGACCTAACAAAGAGTGATGGCCATACTTGTTACAGGCTGATCTAGAGTGGTGAAAATTCCATTTGGAGACTGTTACTGACTCTTCACTGCAACTGTGATTAAAAGTGAAAGTGAAAATGTTAGTGACTCAGCCATGTGTGACTCTTTACTGCCCTTTGGACTGTAGCCCACCAGGCTCCTCTGTTCATGAAATTTTCCAGGCAAAAATACTGGAGTGGTTTGCCATTTCCTTCTCCAGGGCATTTCCCCAACCCAGGAATCAAACCTGGGTTTCCTGCATTGTGTGAAACTTTTTTACCCTCTGAGTCACCAGGGAAACCCCAGTGATTAGGAAACTCCAAAAGGAGTTCAAGAGGAGGATGTCCTTATCAAGGGCATTGCTCTGCATAGATGGTTCATTTTTAAGGAAGGAAAGAGTTGACCCACAGTAAGTAGTCCCAGACATTTATTACTTTGTCTTCCATTTGTAAGTAGGCTGTCTCTTGTAAGTAGGCTGGTAGCACTGTTTGTTTTTTTGTTGGTGCTTTTATACACAAATAATAAACAACTTGAGTACATTTTGAAAAGAAGGTACATATTGTAAAAAAAAAAAACCATGGTAGATTCAATTTTTCTCCATATGTTAACTCATGGAGAATTTCTGGACTTCAATTAAGAGTTCTTCACTTCAGTTTCTTAGTAATTTTAAACTTATATTTTTCATTTTCCTGGGTATACCACAATGGGGTAAAATTTATATTCAAATTTCAAGTACTGCAAGTACTGCAAAAAACCTTTGTTGAAGTAGATAAATTTTTATTTATTTTCATTGTATAATCTCTGATGAAGACAACTTATATTATTTGATATAATGTAGATTGTCATCTTTCAGGAAGTGAAATTAATTTTGACCACAAATGGTCCATAGAGTTTCTATAAACGAATAGTGGCTGGTTTTATATGAGTAGTTACATGAAGGAAGAGCATAGGCTTAAAGACTAAATTTCCATGTTTTAGAGATCAAAGACTTGGGAGATATGTAGGGCTTAGCTTAGCATCTCTTGATTTTTTTTTGTGGAGGAATTTTTACATGAATTTTATTGATAGCTTGTACTCTCCTTCTTATGCATTTATTGAAGATAAAATGATTCACCTTGTTGGTGGAGGACATTTCCCAGTTGGTTATAAAAATGATAAGCAATTGTCTGTCATTCTTTCCTTCCCTCATCTGGACCTGGTATGAGACAATGGTCCAGGTAAGAGTGCTTACTTTGGAGATCCAAACCATCCTTCAGGTGAGATATTCCTAGAATCTTGATGAGATTTAAGGATGGAGGGTTACCAGTCTCATTTGGCTTTTACATTAAATTTTCTAATGTCGGCATGATCAGAAATAACACTGAACATTTTACATCCTTTTGTTTTGGGTTCTTAAATTGAAAATATGCAAAGGAACTTTATGAGTCCTTTCAGATCATACAAGAGCTTCTCTGGAGGCTCAGATGGTAAAGAGTCTGCCACCAATTCAGGAGACCCGGGTTCGATCCCTGGTTTGGGAAGATTCCCTGGAGAAGGAAATGGCAACCCACTTCAGTACTCTTGTCTGGCCATGGACAGAGGAGTCTGGCGAGCCCCAGTCCAAGGGGTTGCAAAGAGTCAAATACAATTGAGTGACTAACATATCAGACCATACAAATAAGGAACATCAGCAATAAGTATCTATCTTGAATGATAGATTCCTCGCTGTTTATTTTTATCAGTTCAACACTGTTATGGTACCTATTTCATTGCCTGCTCTTTTCCCTGTCTGCTATGTTTTAGAATTCCTCTCCTCTATTAGAAGAGAAATTTTTGATGGCAAAAGTTCTTTGTTTTACTTAATCTCCCTACCACTTGGTACAATGTCATGTATACAATTCAAAATCAATGAGTATTTTAAATTACTTGTATACAGTTTCATTTGAAATGAATTGCTTAGTTTCAGTAGTCAGAGAAATGATCTGTTTAAGCATTTGTTTAAATTTACTAAATTTCAAACTAAGGACTTTCAGAAAGTGTTCTTTTTATTAATGAAATATTTGTCTTTAAAAATATTAGTCAAAATTCTTTTAAAAAAGGCAATAAGCACATCAAATGGTAATTTTCAAACTTTATTTTTTTTAAATCGAAAGGGTCATATTTTGATGAGTAAGGAAAGAGAAACACCATTTTATTTTTCTAGTATCAGTTGACTTAAGTAGAGGGAACTGAGTTTTAAATTTGCTTTTCCTTCATTTGTATTTGTTATCTCCATAAATTGGTAGACTCATAATAACTGGATTATATCATTTTCCCCCAGACAATTATAGGAGGATTGGGTTGAAAATATTTGAGGCTGCAGAACACAGTCAAAATTTTTTTCTGTGAAATTTGCTTTCTTATTTTATTTCAACTGAAGTCTTTCAGAGCTCAGAACTCAGGCTAATGTTATATTTAGCTTATTTTTATACAAAGGATAGATGTATGAACAAAGAGTCAGACACACCCTCTCTTCCCATTCCCCTCCCTCCATATAATATCTGTTTAGGACACCAACATCTTTTCTGAATATCAATCAACCAATTAAAATGTATGACATTCTGAACTCAAAGTCAAACCTTTTAGGTAGATGCCTAAAGATGTTAAATAGACCCTGCATTTAACAGAAAAAAAAAAAAAAAAAAATCCAGTTTCTGTTCTGTGCATTTTGTATTCCTCTCTAAAACTATAGTTTGTGAGCTTACACTTCAAATAAACAAGCAGACTGAAAAGTGTAACTGTGCCTTTTCGGCTTACTTCCTATGTGAGATGAATACTAATATTTCACTTCCTTCAGTGTGAAAAACTGGTCATTGAAAACCCTGTGTATGTTGGTGGTACACTCGCTGGGTAAGATGCTTCATTCATCGTTACCTTGATTTAAATTGAATTTCAGCTCACAGAGAGGACAAAAAATGGGAGGAAGAAAAAAAAGGAGAGAGAGAATCAGTAAAGGCAATAAAAAGTGTAGAGAACATAAATATAAATCTGCCTCCCCTCAATGTGCTACAAAATATGAGAAATCATCTTACTTTTTTTCTTGAGTTAAACATTTGTGGGGAAGTTAAAAAATCATTTTGTGCTTTTGCTTTTTTACTTGTTTCTAACCTAGACTGTCTTCTTGATTAAAAAATATGTGTATGTAAGAATTGATCTCATTTTCCAGAATTGTCTTGAGGATAGTTTAGAAAATACAGAGAAAATAAAGGTATCTTAGGTCAATACTTGAAAGGTTTATTTTCTTGAAAGGTATGTGTAAATGTTTTGATATTATGTGATTATAGGACAGCTTAACTCAATGCTTTTGACTTCCACGTTCTGAAAGCACTGCCTGCTTCTGTCTCCCAAACTATTATACTCACTGGGTTTACTTTATTTTTAACTGGCTTTTAATTCTGCAAGAAACTTATATGCTTCATGTCCTTGGCATATACAATAGATATTAGCGTTCTTTAGGGTGCTATTTTGTGTCTCTCACTCTCTCAGTCACTTCACTTACTGTCTTCATTTATTATCTATGTCTGATCACTTCTAAATTTATTTCTACCACCTTAGATATGACTCTCATGCATCTGACTGCCATTAGACATCTCTTCTTGAATTAATCACATCAACTACATTCAAAACAGTTTATCAACTTGCTTCTCCAGCATGACTTCTCAATGAAAGTCCTGAAAGCCCGTGCTAGAGTCCAGGCCTCCATCACTTACTCTCCCACTTATTCTCCTTCTTCCTATTGTCACAGTCAATCAATAACCAGATACTACTGATCCTATTTCCTAATTGTAATTTTTTTTTTTTTTGTTTTCAACACTCTATACTTTCTATAATCCCTACTCTAGTAAGCACCATTGATAATTTTATATTTAAGAGATTCCTAAGTGGTCCCTGCATATGGAGTTGTATATCTAAAGGGCAAACATTAAGTCATCCTAAAATGCCTCTTTGCTGTCTTTCCACTGCTACTAGGCTACATTTTAAACCTTCGCATCTGGCCCCTATTACCTCTCCCTCCTCTGTTCTCAGTTTTTGTTTTTTTTTGTTGTTGTTCTCAGTTTTTTAATAATGTACAATTTGTGTTCCAATCACACTGACTTTACTTGCTTCTTTTCCTTAAAATTTTATCTTTGTGTGTGTGACAATACAATCAACATTAACCCATTTTCTGTGCATTCTTGATATCTCAAATTACACATTGCCACTTCCAAACTATTCCTCATTGTCTCTCTCATCTAACTGGACTGATTATGCCCCACAGACAACTCTAGTTCTCTGTCATAATACTTAGCACACTTATAGGAAATACTTGTCTACCTTCCTTACATAAACGGAATTTTCATTGCATAAGTAAATAGTCTATCTAATATACTATTGTGCCAATATTAAGCAAATAGATGAATGCATTTTTCACACTGTGATACTCCACATGGAGAGCAGTAAATGTTTTATTAGGCAGCATTACCAAGATGAGAATGGTTTCCTCTTAAGTTCTTTAGTCATGAGAGTATGATTCAGAAAACCTTAGCATCTTCACGTTGCTTCTTAGAGGCATACAGAGAAAAAGCAAGCGCTCAGATGAATTTGGTTTCATGGTTTCTCGCCTTGCTGAAAACACTAAGTCCTAAGCATATAAGAATCATATGGCTCCAGAGGCACCAGGCAGTCTGGAGGTGGGAGTTGTCTTGGTAACTAGCCAGGGATTACGAAGAGAGAGTCTGTCCCCAGTGTTTCAATAATAATTAGATACCCACATGTGTGAGGTTGAATGATAATCATCCTGTGACCTTACTTAGGGCCAGGTGGAACACACTTGAAATTGACAGACTGTGGTTCAGAACTGCAAAACATCTAAAAGAAAAGCATCCTGGACTCCTTTGTATATACCACAGAAACAGAAGATAACTAGTTGACTGAGCTTGAGTCAGTTGAAGTGAAGGGGATAAACCTGGATCCTGTTACACAGAGTGAAGTAAGTCAGAAAGAGAAAAAGAAATGTCATATAAGAATGCATATTCCCGGGATCTAGAAAAATGGTACTGATGAACCTATTTGCAGGAAAGGAATAGAGACACAGACATAGAGAAGAGATTTGTGGACACGGCGGGGGGAGGAGAAGGTAGGATGAATTGAGAGAGTAGCACTGACTTACATTCACTACCATTTGTGAAACAGAGAGCTAGCGGGGAAGCAGCTGTATAGAACATGGAACTCAGCTCTGGGCTCTGCGATGACCTACAGGCTGGGATCAGGGGGAAATGGGAAGAAGGTTCAAGAGGGAGGGGGGTCTCTGTATGCTTATAAATAACGTGCATTGTTGTGCAGCAGAAACAAGCAAAATATTGCAAAGCAATTATCCTCCAGTTAAAAGAAATTTTAAAAATAAATGAAGAAAAAGCATCCACCTCTTCTGGCTAGGCAATTATATATTCAAAAATAGTTTTGAAAGTCTAATATATGCTGGGCAATGATAGATGGTGAAGATCTAAAGATGAGTAAGACAGAGTTCTTCTATTAAAGAAACCTGAATTGTCATAGGGGAGACAAACATATCAACAATTAATCCCAATATCTAAATACAATAATATCGGCATGTATAAATCAGTGCAGTGGAGAAAGAAATAAATTCTGCTTGACTGTCAGAATAACATTCTTAAAGGAAAAAAATGAATTTGAATTTTAACTAGTGAGAATTGTAAATCATGAAAGATGACATTGTGGCAAAGGGAACATATGTGTAGTTTAAAAACAACATGTTGTTTCTTAGGGAATTATAAAAGGTCTTTACTGTCTTTTCTTGAACTTAAAAAGAACAGAACATTATCTGTATGGATGTTCATATGGGTGTTTCTATTTAAGGAAGAAAGAAAAACTGAAAATCTTCATCTTCTTGTCAGTATGAGGGTATTTCATGGATATTTAAAACAGATATCCTAAAATGTTAAAGATTTTTAGAGGACTTTTATTGTTCTTGTGACAAAATAACCAACCATATTTTCCATATAATAGACTTCAGTTTGGTTCAGTTCACTCACTCAGTCATGTCCAACTCTTTGTGACCCCATGAACCGCAGCACGCCAGGCCTCCCTGTCCATCACCAACTCCCAGAATCCACCCAAACTCATGTCCATTGTGTCGGTGATGCCATCCAACCATCTCATCCTCTGTCATCCCCTTCTCCTTCTGCCCCCAATCTTTCCCAGCATCAGGGTCTTTTCAAATGAGTCAGCTCTCTGCATCAGGTGCTAATAGTATGGTTAGATCTAAAAGAAATGATATTATCATTAACTTACAGAAAAACAATTGGATTTCCTTTCATTTGTTGAGAGCATTTAGTAGGCTGTGTCTTCCCAGAGTCCCAGGTTGCTGAGGACAAGGTCTCAATTAGTCTCAGCAGAGAACTGGTCATGAGTCACATAATCCCTCATTCAAATGTTTATTGAAGTTTTAGCTTTTGTGCCAGGTAATCACTTGGTTTGCTGTAATATACCAGAGAAGGGAGAGGATGAACAAAATTGTTTGCCTTTTTGAAGTTATATTTTAGTAAAAATGATCAAGGAAAAGAAGACATATCAAAGGAATAACATAGTAAATTATTCCATTTATATAAAATTCTAGACAAAGCAACAAGAGTACAAAATGCAATACCTGGGTGCAGTCTCAAAAATGACAGAATGATCTTGGTGTATTTCCAAGGCAAACCATTCAGCATCACAGTAATACAAATCTATGCCCCAGTCACTAAAGCCCAAGAGGCTGAAGATGAGTAATTCTATGAAGAACTATAAGACCTTCTAGAATACCAACAAAAGATGTTCTTTTCATCAGGGGGGACTGGAATGCAAAAGTAGGAAGTCAAAAGATACCTGGAGGAACAGGCAAGTTTGGTCTGGGAGTACAAAATAAAGCAGGTCAAAGGCTAATAGAGTACTGCCAAGAGAACGCACTGGTCATAGCAAACACCCTCTTCCAACAACACAAGAGACAACTCTGAAATCAGATTGATCATGTTCTTTGCAACCCAAAATGGAGAAGCTCTAAACAGTCAGCAAAAACAAGATCTGGAACCTACTATGGCTTAGATCATGAGCTCCTCTTTGCAACATTCGGGATTAAATTGAAGAAAGTAGGGAAAACCACTAGGCAATTCAGATATGACCTAAATCAAATGCCTTATGCCTATACAGTGGAAGTCACAAATAAATTCAAGGGATCGGATCTGATAGAGTGCCTGAAGAAATAAGGACGGAGGTTTGTAACACTACACAGGAGGTGGAATCGGACATGGAACAACAGACTGGTTCCAAACTGGGAAAGGAGTACATCAAGGCTGTATATTGTCATCCTGCTGATTTAACTTATGATCAGAGTACATCATGTGAAAGGCCAGGTTGGATGAAGCACAAGCTGGATATCAAGATCACCAGGAGAAATATCAATAACCTCAGATATGCAGATAATATCACCCTTATGGAAGAAAGTAAAGAGGAACTGAAGAGCCTCCTGATGGTGAAATAGAAAAGTGAGAAAGCTGGCTTAAAACTTAATATTCAAAAAATGAAGATCATGGCATCCAGTCCCATCATTTCACGGCAAATAGATGGGGAAACAATGGAAACAGTGACAGACATTATTTTCTCGCACGCCAAAATCACTATAGATGCTGACAGCAGTCATCAAAATAAAAGATGCTTGCACTTTGGAAGAAAAGCTATGGCTAGCATGCTGTGCTGATGTGCTCAGTCATGACCAAATCTTTGCAACTCCATGGACTACAGCCCGCCTGGTTCCTCTGTCCATGGAATTTTCCAAGCAAGGATACTGGAGTGGGTTGCCATTAGACAGCATACTAAAAAGCAGAGACATTACTTTGCTGACAAACGTCCATCTAGTCAAAGCTATGGTTTTTCCAATAGTCATGTATGGATGTGAGAGTTGGACTATAAAGAAAGCTTAATGATGAGCACTTTTGAACTTCGGTATTGGAGAAGACTCTTGAGAGCCTCTTGGACTGCAGGGAGATCAAATTAGTCAATCCTAAAGGAAATCAGTCCTGAATATTCATTGGAAGGACTGATGCTGAAGCTGAAACTCCAATACTTTGGCCACCTGATGTGAAGAACTGACACAATGGAAAAGATCCTGATGCTGGGAAAGACTGAAGGTGGGAGGAGAAAGGGATGACAGAGGATGAGATGGTTGGATGGCATTACAACATCAACCGACATGAGTTTGAGCAAGCTTCAGGCATTGGTGAAGGACAGATGTGCTGCAGTCTGGTGTGCCGCAGTCCATGGAGTCACAGTGAGCCGGACACAATTGAGCAACTGAACAGAACAGTAGGTGGTGATCAAAACCATCCCAAAGAAAAAGAAATGCAAGAAGGCAAAATGGTTGTCTGAGGAGGCTTTACAAATAGCTGGGAAAAGAAGAGAAGCAAAAGGCAACGGAGGAAGGGAAAGGTACACCAAACTGAATGCAGAGTTCCAAAGAATAGCAAAGAAAGATAAGAAAGACTTCTTAAGTGAACAATGTAAAGAAATAGAGGAAAACAACAGAATGGGAAAGACCAGCGATCTCTTCAAGAAAATCAGAGATATCAAGGAAACATTTCATGCAAAGATGGGCACAATGAAGGACAGAAATGGTATGAACCTAACAGAAGAAAAAGATAATAATTAGATGTGGCAAGAATACATAGAAGAACTATACATAAATGGACTTAATGACCATGACAACCATGATGGTGTGGTCACTAACCTAGATGCAAGCATCTTAGGGTGCAAAGTCAAAGTGGGCCTTAGGAAGCATCACTATGAACAAAGCTAGTGGAGGTGAGTTGAGCTACTTAAAATCCTAGAAGATGATGCTGTTACAGTGCTGCACACAATAGGTCAGCAAATTTGGAAAACTCAGCAATAGGAAAAGGAGTGGAAACTGTCAGTTTTCATTTCAATCCCAAAGACGCGCTTTGCCAAAGAATGTTCAATTCTTTTTGTACTGCAAAATTGTACTCATTTCACATGCTAGCAAGACAATGTTCAAAATCTTTCAAGTTAGGCTATAACAGTATGTGAGCCAAGAACTTCTAGGTGTACAAGTTGGATTTAGAAAAGGCAGCGGAACTAGAGACAAATTGCCAACATCTGGTGGATCATAGAAAAAGCAAGAGAACTCCAGAAAACATCTACTTCTGCTTCATTGACTATAGAAGAGCTTTGACTGTGTGGATCACAACAAATTGTGGAAAATTCTTAAATAGATGAGAATACCAGACCAACTTACCTGTCTCCTGAGACATGCAGGTCAAGAAGCAACAGTTAGAACCTGACATGAAACAACGGACTGGTTCCAAATTGGACAGGAGTACTTCAAGGCTGTATATTGTCACCCTGCGTATTTCACTTATATGCAGAGTATATCATGAGAAATGCCAGGTTGGATGACTCAAGCTGGAATCAATATTGCTGGGAGAAATATCAACAACCTGAGATATGCAGCTGATATACTATGCTAATGGCAGAAATTGAAGAGAAACTAAAGAGTCTATTGACAAAAGTGAAAGAGGAGAGTGGAAAAACTGGCTTAAAACTCAACATTCATAAAACTAAGATCATGGAATCTGATTCCATCACTTCATGGCAAACAGTTGGCGTAAAATGGAAACAGTGGCAGATTTTATTTTCTTGGGCTCCAAAATGACTGTGGACGGTGATTGCAGCCATAAAATTAAGATGCTATTCCTTGGAAGGAAGGCTATGACAAACCTAGACAGTGCATTAAAGAGCAGAGATCACTTTGCCAACAAAGGTCCATGTAGTCAAAGCTATGGTTTTTCCAGTAGTCATGCATGGATGTGAGATTTATACCATAAAAAAGGCTGAGTACTTAAGAAATGATGCTTTCAAACTGTGCTGGAGAAGAGTCTTGAGAGTCCCTTGGACAGTCAGGAGATGAACCCAGTCAATCCTAAAGGATATCATCGAATATTCATTGGAAGGACTGCTGCTGAAACTGAAGGTCCAAAACTTTGGCCACCTGAGGCAAACAGCCAACTCACTGGCAAAGACCCTGATGCTGGAAAAGAGCATCAGAGGGCAGGGCAGGGGGAGAAGAGGGTGACAGAGAATGAGGTATTGGGTTGCATCACTGGCTCAATGAACATGAATTTGAGCCAACTCTGGGAGATAGTGAAGGACAGGGAAGCCTAGCATGCTGCAGTCCTTGGGGTTGCAAAGAGTGGGATACAACTTTAAGCAACTGAAAAACAAGACAAAGCAAAGCAATTTATAGTTACAACAATAAAGTGTTACTGGCTCCCTGACACTGAAGTGAAAGAAGGAACACATGGCTTGCAACTGTTCACAAAGTAACTCTCAAATTGCGGTAAATCATTGTTATCCTAACAGTGATTATGACTTCATGGGAGTATGTATATATATATATATAAACAATTTTGTTAAATTGTATAATGTAAATGTGAGCATTTTTATATTCATTATACCAACATATTACCTTAGAGCTAGAAGCACACAAATGTAAACTACAGGTACTTCTAGACAAAGGATAACAAAAATTCACTGCCGACTTTCTGATGCATTAAAACTATGATAGTGATTTCTTAGAAGCATAAGAAGGTGATCCAAGGTGGAATCAGAGAAATGCAAGAAATAAAAAGCTATATAAGAGTAGAAATATAAGGATATAAAATCAATATTGAATTTAAAACAGTAAAAATAATGTCATCTAGAGCATAAATGTAGAACAAATATGGCCAACAACAATAATGTAACAGTCAGTTAATATATGGAGATAAATTATACGAAGATCCAAGTATTATCTACCAGGCAGTAAAAGCATTGTTACATTGGGTTGCAATAAGTGAAGGATACAGGCACATGCACTTATTTTATATTTTAGTTTAGCCACTAAATGAATAGTAAAGTATAATAATAATAATAAATTCAATATTTCAGAAGAAGGTAATAGGAAAGAGATAACCATAAACAGTGAGAAAAACAAACAAACAAATCAGAGTGGGATAGTATCTAAACTCAAATATTACATTAAATGATAATGTCTAAGTAAAATAATATCAGGTTAGCTTTAGAGGATGTTTTTCCTCAGTAATTTGTAAGATTTGATGTTAAATTATGTTCATACATTGAAGAAAACAATTGACATTTGACTACCCTTATTAGTTTAAAACTTATTTTTCAAATATTTCATACACACACACACACACACACACACATATATATATCACTATACATGCATGCATCGTTTTTTGCCTTTTCAAACTGTTCATGAGGTTCTCAAGGCAAGAATACTGAAGTGGTTTGACATTCCCTTCTCCAGTGGACCACGTTTTACCAAAACTCTCCACCATGACCCGCCCATCTTGGGTGGCCCAACATGGCATGGCTCCTATTTTCATTGAGTTAGACAAGGCTGTGGTCTATGTGATCAATGTGGTTAGTTTTCTGTGATTGTGGTTTTCATTCTGTCTGTCCTCTGATGAAGAAGGATAAGAGTTTAAGGAAGCTTCCTGATGGGAGAGACTAAGATCCTGGCATTCAGTCCCACTCAGTTCAGTTCAGTTCAGTCACTCAGTCAGTCGTGTCTAACTCTTTGTGACCCCATGAATCACATCACGCCAGGCCTTCCTGTCTATCACCAACCCCCAGAGTTTACTCAAACTCATGTCCATCGAGTCGGTGATGCCATCCAGCCATCTCATCCTCTGTCGTCTCCTTCTCTTCCTGCCCCCAATCCCTCCCAGCATCAGGGTCTTTTCCAATGAGTCAACTCTTCATATCAAGTGGCCAAAGTATTGGAGTTTCAGCTTCAGCATCAGTCCTTCCAATGAACACCCAGGACTGATCTCCTTCAGGATTGACTGGTTGGATCTCCTTGCAGTCCAAGGGGCTCTCAAGAGTCTTCTCCAGCACCACAGTTCTAAAGCATCAATTCTTGTTTTGACATATGTGCGACATATGGAGTTAATGCCAGTTTTACAGTAGGGGTGATTTAAATACTCTTTGACATATAAAATTATGTGTCATTTAGAATACCTTTTTAATCATCGTGGGTGCATGCTGAGTTGTGTCTGACTCTTGGCGATTCCATGGATTCTAGCCAGCCAGGCTAGAATTTTCCAGGCAACAATACTGGAGTGTGTTGCCATTTCCTTTTCCAGGGGATCTTCCCCACCCACAGACTGAACCCGTGTCTCTTGCCTCTCTTGCATTGGGAGATGGGTTCTTTACAACTGAGCCACCTGGGCATTTCCCTTAATTAATAAATTTAAGTTTTCTTTAATGGGCACCATTAAGGTAGATGTGTTGATAAACTTGATTTGTTTTATTGTAAAATAAACATAAATGCATTTTTGTTACATTAAAGTAGTATATCTTGTATTTAAATCAGACATATTTAATGAGAAGTGACCATATTTTGAAGAAATTATTAATAGATCTTTTCAGTTTTTTAATGTTACAAGTGTATAAAATGTGTAAAAATAGATCACTTGAAACAGAAAATGTTTGAAATTATGTGTAACTGTCATGCATTGTTCTTTTCTAAATGGTTTATCTGAAAATTGCATTTTGCAAATTATTATCCTAATTATATTTATTTCAGTAAGATTTTATTTTTTGATAGCATATTTTAGCATCTCATCAAGGAATTTTTCAAATCAAAATGAAATATTTCCAAAGAAACAGTTTTAGGCAGAATTATCATTTTAATTGTTGAATCAAAACCACGTTAAAACAAAGCATCTTAACTACCAAAGACACAATTTAGTGAGATTGCTATAAAAAGAGGAAAACAATATGTCAGAACATATTTTAAAAAAGAACTGGCCTGCCAGAATCAGTAGCATGTCATATTATTAAAGCAAACACACAAGAAGACAGGTGGTACATGACTAACGCCACTGAAGAGGTAAAAATGAGTTCAGTCAATTCCACTAACTGGAAATAATTTGCATTTATATTACATGAAAATCAATATAAGTATTTAACATTATTCCATCAGTTAAAAGAACTATATTATATTGTACCTTAATGATTTTGTCTGTACTGACAGAATTTTTTTTTTGTAAACTAACTTACATGAATAGGCACAGATAACTGCTGTGAAAAAACAGAAGAGGTTTGCTAGCAAAGCGTGGACAGGAATGTTTTAAAAGTACTGTCTTCCAAACACATAGCCACAAGAGATTTTTTTAAAAATGAAAGGAATTACCACTCTTTGACATGGGAAACAAAACAACAACAACAACAACAACAACAACAACAAAAGTGGAAACTTTAGGGTCCTTAAAAGCAAAAGTAAATCACAAAATCAGAAGCCACCCTTCTGTGTGCTGTGCTGTGCCTAGTCACTCTGCCGTGTCCGACTCTTTGGGACCCCAAGGACTGTGGCCCGCCAGGCTCCTCTGTCCATGGGGATTCTCCAGGCAAGAATACTGGGGTGTGTTGCCATGCCCTCCTCCAGGGGATCTTCCCAACCCAGGGACTGAATCCAGTTCTCCCGCATTGCAGGCAGATTCTTTACTGTCTGAGCTACCAGGGAACACTTCTGTGACTCTGGGCAATTCTCCCCACACGAAGCACTATCATTAAAGTGCTCAGACTGCGCTAAACTGAAAGAAAAGGGTGCTATGAAACTAGGAATCTTATAAAGCAAATCAGTATCCCAAAATTAATCAAGGGAAAATAAAGGCCATAACTATTTCAGAAAACAAGGAAGCACAACTTCACACCTCAAATCCTCCCCTTGTCCACAAGAAAGTCAACTATGTTTAAAGCATAGTTTTACATGAGGCTATGGAAAGTCACTTTGAAATACATTTTTAAAAAATGAAAAAGTAGAAGGAACAAAAATAGAGAGAAGTCAAAATAAAAGTTGATTTAATTCAGAATTTTAAGAAGTGGTAGAAAAAAGACAATTACCTCACATATGAAGAATAAATTATATGATATCCAAGAGATAATTAATTCAAATAAAAGCCTTAATATGGGGATTGAATATACACATGAAAACAACCAGATGAATTAAATGACAGAAGATTTAGTGGAAATAGAAGACAAGAAAAGAAGGAATGATCACTTTTAAAATTTGAATTAAATGAAAAAAAAATAATATAACAGCAGATATTTAAAACCAATATCCAGTAACACTTTCTAGGGAAAGTGTTTCTAGGGGAAAAAAAATAGAACTATTGACTCTGAACTATAACCTGAGAAAACCTCTAGATTTAACAGATAAAGATGGAGTCCTTCAAGGACTCCATGAAAAGATAAAATAATGTACAAAGGCACAATAATTATGTTAGCACCAGAATTTCTAAGGCCACCATCAAAGTAAGGGAGAAAGGGAGTAGCACAGGGAAAAAATAAAAAATAAGTGGAAGTGAGAGCCAGCAAATTTATATGCAGTCAGCCTAAGCCCCAATTAAATTATCAAGGCTATCTTAAATGAGCCTCCTTTTGACACACAAGACCTTAGATATTTCAGAACCTACTTGCTTTTCTGAGAAATATACTAGATCAAAGGTAGGCAAAACTTTTTGTTAATGGCCAGGCAAGAAATAATTTTCACTTTATCAGTCATATGCTCTTTGTTGCAGCTCCTCAAGTTTTCCATTTTAGTGTGAAAGCAGATATAGAAAATATGTAAACAAGTGGGAATGACTGTGTTCCAGTATAACCTTATTCATAAACATACATGGCGGGCTGTATTTGGACCACAGGATGTAGTCTGTCAACCTCTATACGACATAATGGCTTCAATTAGCCAAATGATGACAGGGAAAACTTCGGCAGGTGGACTGATGGAGGACATTTAAAAATATATGAATGTACATATAAGACACAGATGATGGTGGTGATGAAATATTAATGTATGAATACTATAGATTGTGACAAAGTAGAAATAATGCAATTAAAACATTGGAAGAGAAAGAATAGAAAGGAAGAGGACATCCTTTTTAAAATGAAAATAGAAAAAAAAGTGTTTTTTTTTTTTTTAATATATAGCAAATCTGTATGTATAAAGGACAGGCAAACAACTGGTAAACCAGACAGTAAAAAGAGAAATAGGAAAACAGGGAGTCAAAGTGAATTAAGAGGAATAAATACAAAAATCATCACTATAACAAAAATACAAACCTTTTTAAAGAGCAAAAAATACATATCTCATCAAGAAACATAGCATATCTAACAAACTGCACATGATTATAAAATAATTTGATAGAGCCCAACAAAATAATAACAACAAATTTGAAGAAAATTAATTATCTATTAGTAAAAATTGAGTTTCAATTTGCCACAGGGGATAAAACTCATCTATATGTTGTATATTAAAGGTATGCTATATATTTTACAGATGTAAAATAAAGAATTCAGAAAGGCTAAATATAAAGGACAGACAAAAGTATTAGACAAATAGGAAGTACAAGCAGCAGCAATAGTGGTCCTAATAAGAAAACAAGCATTAATGATGTCAAAGAAATATATGATTTGATGCTCAAATCTCCAACCAGCTGTGGAGATATAGGAATACTTAGAAATATTTATTCATCAAATAACACAACAATGACTTTCATGAAATTAAAACAACAGGCATTTCAAGGAGGCTAGAAAGTCACTATACTAGGAGATTTAATCAGCTTTCTCAGTAGAAGGGAGAAGGCAATGGCAACCCACTCTAGTACTCTTGCTTGGAAAATCCCATGGATGGAGCAACCTGGTAGGCTGCGGTCCATGGGGTCGCTAAGAGTCGGACACGACTGAGCGACTTCACTTTCACTTTTCACTTTCATGCATTGGAGAAGGAAATGGCAACCCACTCCAGTGTTCTTGTCCAGAGAATCCCAGGGACGGGGGAGCCTGGTGGGCTGCCCTCTATGGGGTCACACTGAGTTGGACACGACTGAAGTGACTTAGCAGCAGCAGCTCATTAGAAGACAGAGCAAGTGGACAAAAATAAGAAACACATCTAAACAAATAATCTATATCATAGATATTATATATCTTATAGATTTATTTTGCCTTCATAAATACTAAAAAACATTTTCATGATACTTTTGAAAAAGTTGTCTCATTTAGACACATGGCCAAAGGAGATAAGAATAAATGTTCAGACAAAATTATATATTCTTTCATTTAGAGTTGAATGACTTTCCCCCCAGATTTCATATATTACATCCTTCAATTTTTTCCTCAATTGAATATTCTTTAGAGATTTTGTCTTTCACTCTTCAAAAAGGTAGAAAAAGTTAGTTTTTCTTTATTAAAAGAAATCAAACAATAAAACATTTACATGACAAAAACAGCAAAAGTGAAAAGATAATGGAGAATATTCAAGACGTACATTATGGAGTGCTAATATCTGTAATTTATAAAGAATTCTTAAAAGTTGAGGGGGCAAGCATCAAAGACCCAATAAGAAAGTGTATATTTTTAATCTCACACTTTGCTAATTACTTTGGCCTCATGATTCTGGTGGGGAAAGAAATTTTTTGCCTCATAAGACCATGTATCAATTTCTTATCAAAATGGAAAATTACTTTGGGAAGAAACTTATTTTTTGTAAAAGTAAAGCCACATTATACCAGCACTAATCATAAGTCACATTAGTGTAAGGAAAAGAAGTGAGAGATATTTTTAAGGACAGAAGGTGAATAGATGAGGTGCTTGATAAAACTAGAGTATAAATTTAATACTGCACATGAAATCTAAGTGTGTGTAGCTGTGAATGATTACATCTGACAGATTTTACACGTATACATTATAGATATCTTCTAGAGAGCTATGTTAATTACAAGTTTATTAGGCTAAGAGGAAGGAATTCTAGTGTACTGATCAGGATCAATTTTAGATAGTATTTAGAATATGTCACAAATTTGAATGTTGTCCATATTCCCTTATTTCCTTTTGTGAAATCTATTTCTCTACCTCCTACTCTTTAAAAGCGTTTGCAGTATCTCTTCATACACACTAAGTACTATCTGACTGATCACAGCTTAAAGGACTCTCTGAAGGGCATTTACATTTTATAAAGTATTTGAAGTGTGAATGTTGTGGGTCAGATATCAGAGAGACAATATGAAGGTCATTAGACCTTTCCAGAATTCTGGAAATCATTTTATGCTTACTTGGAGAAAAGCTGATCCATCTGCATTTAGTTTAGCCTAAAGAATGGTTATACATATCAACTGCCTTATCTCCCAGCCCACATTTTCTAAGTCATATCATCTTTCCTATAATCACCCTTGCTCTAATTTAATTCAAAAACTCAAATTTCCCCTATCACTTACAGCTATTTATTTCAACTAAATAATATTTAATTACCCATTTAAAATAAAAATGAATATAGAAAAATGTTATAAAATGTTCTACATCGTAAATGAAATAGATTTCATTCTTTGAACTCCTATAACAATCTACTGCCTAATAAAGCTCTAACATGTAAATCACCCTAGTCACTCCATGTCTGGCTAATTTTGTCAGCTGGAGGGGAGGTTATCTCTAAAATCATATATGATAATGACATTTACAGAAAAGCTATTACTATATTATATCAATATAAAAAAGAAAAGACAAACAATTTCCCTTTATAGTATATGTATCTTTGCTTACTGAAATTTAGTAGGAATGCCAAGCTTATAAAGAAGGATTACATATACTTCTGATTTCATAATCTTTCTTTTTCATTTTGATAAGAACACACATGAAAGTGACAAATTAAAAAAGAATTCTGAATAAACTTTTATGTGCACAATACAGTCTTGTCAGCTATAGCCACAATGCTGCACAGTAGATATCTAGAATCTTCTCAACTTGTGCAACTGAAACTTTATTCTTGAAATATCCTTGTGATTAGTGGGATGAAAGAAAAGTTTTGAGGAGATTCCACTGTTCTGTGTAAGAGTGCATATTTGCACACATCAAGAAAAAGGGAATGGCTTTTGATGGTGTATTGGAGTCTGGTGGGCTACAGTCTTGGGGTCACAAAGAGGTGAAGATGATTGAATGACTAAGTACACACAGCGCAGCAAGACCTTGAGATGGATCGTATCATTTCTGAGTTTTTGTCCAAGTGTTGCCTCTCACAAAATATATGATTGCAATTCTTTTTTTAAATCATTAAAATAAGACATAAAATGCATTTTTATGAGAAGAGGAAAAAGTAAATAATGTAAAGGTTTTAAGTGTAGAGCACTGAATATATGTAAATTAATGTACATTTGTCAGGACAAATGAAATAATATAATAAACTAGTTACATAATATACTAATAATATAATAGTAATATCTGAAGTTTTATTGATATATGATATTCTTTTGATAATTGAAATTGATAATTTTTAATAGAATTCTATTTGATAACTGAAGCCAGCTTGGACATCTGGAAGTTCTTGGTTTGCATAATGCTGAAGCCTAGGATGCAAGATTTTAAGCATAACCTTACTAGCATGGGAGATGAGTGTGACTGTCCGATGGTTAACACAGTCTTTGATGCTACTCTTTTTGGAAATTGAGATGAGGATTGACCTTTTTCAGTCATGTAGAAAAGGAAGACGAACTAAGATCAAATTGCCATCATTAGCTGGATTATAGAGAAAGCAAGGGAATTTCAGAAAGAGACATCTACCTCTGTTTCATCGACTACATTAAGGCCATTGACTATGCATCATGACAAACTGTGGAAAGCTCTTAGAGAGATAGGAATACCAGACCATCTTACCTGTCTCCTGAGAAACCTGTATGTGGGTCAAGAAGCAACAGTTAGAACCCTGTGTGGAGTAATTGATTTGTTCAAGATTGAGAAAGAAATACGACAGTGCTGTCTGCTGTCACCCTGTTTGTTTGTGTGAAATGACAGACTGGATGAGCTGCAAGATGTAATCAAGATAGGCGGGAGAAACATCAACAACCTTGCATGTGTGGATGGTACTGCTCTAGTGGCAGAGAGCAAAGAGAAACTAAAGAACCTCTTGATGAGGGTGAAGGAGGTGACTGAAAGGGCCTGCTTAAGATTAGTCAGTTAGTTAAATCACTCATTCTTGTCCGACTCTTTGCGACCCCATGAACTGTAGCCTGCCAGGCTCATATGTCCATGGGATTTTCCAGGCACTATACTGGAGTAGGTTGCCATTTCTTCCTCCAGGGCATCTTCCTGACCGAGGGATTGAACCAGGGCCTCCCACACTGCAGGCAGATTCTTTACCATCTGAGCCACCAGGGAAGCCCATAGCTTAAGATTAAATATTAAAAAAAAACTAAGATTATGGGATTCAGCCCCATTACTGCATGGCAAATAGAAAGGGCAAGGGTGGAAGCGGTGACAGATTTCCTCTTCTTGGGCTCTAATATCACTGCAGATGTTGACTGCAGCCATGAAATTAGAAGATGATTGCTTCTTGGCAGGAAAGTGATGACAAACCTAGACAGTGTGTTGAAATGTAGAAACATTACTCTGCCGACAAAGGTCTGTATAGTCAAGGCTACGGTCTTCCCATTGGTCATGTATGGTTGTGAGCCCTGGACCGTAAAGCAGGCAGAACACCAAAGAATTGATGCCTTTGAACTGTGGTGCTGGAAAAGACTCTTGAAAGTCTGATGGACAGCAAGAGATCAAACCAGTCAATCTTAAGGGAGATCAACCCTGAATATTCACTGGAAGGACTGATATTGAAGCTGAAGCTCCAGTATTTTGGTCATCTGCTGTGTACAGACAACTTAATGGAAAAGTCCCTGATGCTGGGAAAGATTGAGGGTAAAAGGAGAAGAGGGCATCAGAGGATGAGATGGCTGGATAGCATCACTGATGCAATGAACATGAACTTGGGCAAATTCTGGGAGATGGTGAAGGACAAGGAGGCCTGGCATGAGGCAGTCCATGAGGTCACAAAGATTTGAACATGACTGGGACACTGAACAAAAACAACAAGATAATTGAAACTTGACAATAAATGAGTGCTTTTTCTGGTGTTATGGTAGAAGCGTTGTTGCCTTGAGAGCAAGGAAGAAGGATAATGCCACTGACTTAAAAGTTACAGACACATATACATAGAGAACAAAGTTGTGGTTGCCAAGGAGGAGGGTGTTGGGAGAGGAATGGGCTGGGGGTGTGGGGTTAATAGATGCAATTTATTACATATAGAATGGATGGAAAACAAGGTTGTCCTATATAGCACATGGAACTATATTCATTGTCCTGGGATAAACCATAGCAGAAAAGAATATAAAAAAGAAGGTATGTATCTATCTATCTATACACACATGCACACACACACATATAACTGAGTCACTTTGTTGCACGGCAGAAAGTAATACAACACTGTAAATCAACTATACTCCAATGCACTAAATAAGTAAATGGGATCAACAAAGAAAAGTTAGTATCTGTTTACATGAACATTCATAGATTGAATATTAGACATATATATCTCCTGATATATTAAGAGACTTTATTTTCATTCTAAGTTCTATTACTAATTTGCATCTCACTGGGCCTCAGTTTTGTTCAAATGTAAAATATCCTGAGAAGGTATTGATTTTCCTCAAACTGGACAGGATAGTGACCAACAGAGTATGAATGAGAGCCAAAATGATGAGGCAAAATCAGGCTTTGGAGAACCCTGCCTATTCCTCTTCAGGCAATACAGTTCTACTTATCTTCTGGTGGGGGTGATCTAGTCACTAAGTCATGCCTGACTCTTGCAACACCATGAACTGACTGTATCCTTCCAGGTTCCTCTGTCCATGGGATTTCCCAGGCAAGAATACTGGAGTGGAATCCATTTCCTTCTCCAGGGGATCTTCTGACCCAGGAATTGAATCTGGGTCTCCTGCATTGCAGGCAGATTCTTTACTGACTGAGCTTCAAGGGAAGTCCCTTGTCTTCTATAGTTTCACAAAAGATTTACTGTACAAATACAGTTCAAAAGATGAAAATGTAAAGATACTTCTGGCTCCAATCTCCTGTGATTAGAAAATTCTATATAAAGCTCTGGTGTGGAAAATTGAAAATCCACACATGAACTTCACAAAGACAAATGTAGTGATAATATTACTTTCAACTGAAAGAAAATAAGAGTAGTCTCTGTGATTTATTCCACAGTATGTTGGAGGTCTATTCACACAGATGATATCATGCATATCTCTCCTCAAGTGCTATATTTTTACACTAAGGATGCCAGGGCAGAACTAACCAGGAAAAGACTGGAATATTTTACAGGTAAAGCATTTGAGAGAGGCAAACAGAAATGGAAATATCAGTCAGGAAAAGAGGAGTTGGCAAATATTAAGTCTACTGCAGGGAATCCTGGAAAAAGCAGGCATTATGGGTTTAAGTCAGTGAAATCCAGAGTCTAGGCAGACAGGGCCAGTGACCTCTTTCAGAAGAAGCTCTCTAGCATGAAATCTATTTGCAGCAGCTCTGATCTCTGAGAGGTAGGGAAAATGGTAGAAGTGAAATCTTCGTTGGTGAATATGCTTGCTCCTTTATTGACATCCTTGGCCTGATTCTAATGATGATACTACTAAAATAGCAGCTAATTTCTAAGGTGATTTTTTTCAGCAAAAATCACTTGAAAAATGAAAGCATTTGACAGGCACCACAGAAATCATTAAAAACAGGTATGATGCATCTAGAGTGACACTGATCCTCACAATGGAGCATGATGAACAGGCATATAAACACTGAACCTGCAAATTGTTCCCATTCTTTGGCTTTAACTTGAATGTGAGTATTTTATGTAGGAGGAAATGGCGGCTCACTCCAATAATCCTATGAATGGTATGAAAAGGTAAAATTATATGACACCGGGAGATGAGGCCCCTAGCTAGGAAGGTGTCCAATATGTAACTGGGGAAGAGCAAAGGGCAATTACTATTAATAATAGCTCCAGAAAGAATGAAGCAGCTGGGCCAAAGTGGAACACACGCTCAGTTGTGGATGTGTGTGGTGGTCAAAGTAAAGTGTGATGCTGTAAAGAACAATATTGTATAAGAACTTGGCATGTTAGGTCCATAAGTCATGGTAAATTGAACATGATCAAGCAAGAGATGGCAAGAGTGAAGATCAACATCTAAGGAGGTGGCAAACTAAAACGGATGGGAATGGGTGAACTTAATTCAGATGACCATCATATCTACTACTGTGGACAAGAATCCCTTAGAAGAAATGGATTAGCCCTCACAGTCAACAAAAGAGTTTGAAATGCAGTACTTGGGTGCAGTTTAAAAATGACAGAATGATCTCAGTTTGTTTCTAAGACAAATAATTCAACATCACAGTAATCCAAATATATGGCACAACCACTGATGCCAATGAAGCCGAAGCTGACCAGTTCTATGACGACCTGCAACACCTTCTAAAGTAAAGTGAAAAATGTTAGTCCCTCAGTTGTGTTGGTCTCTTTGCAAACCCATGGACTGGGGCCCGTAAGGCTCCTCTGTCTGTGGAATTCTCCAGGCAAGAAAACTGGAATGGGCAGCCATTCCTTTCTCCCAGTATGCTTCCCAATGCAGGGATCAAACCAGGGTCTCCCACAATTCAGACAGAGTCTTTACTGTTCTTAGCCACTAGGGAAGTCCACAACATCTTCTAGAATGGACACAAAAAAGTGATGTCCTTTTCATTGTAAGGGACTGGAATGCAAAAGTAGAAAATCATGAGACAGAGATAATAATAGGAAAGTTTGACCTTGGAGTACAAACTGAAGCAGAGCAAAGGCTAACAGAGTTCTGTCAAGAGAACATGCTGGGTATAGCAAACACCCTCTTCCAACAACTCAAGAGATGATCTAAAAATGAACAGCACCAGCTGGTCAATATCAACATCAGACCGATCATGTTCTTTGCACCCAAAGATGGAGAAACTCTATCAGTTCAGTTCAGTTCAGTCGCTCAGTCGTGTCTGACTCTTTGTGACCCCATAAATCGCAGCACACCAGGCTTCCATATTCATCACCAACTCCCAGAGTTTACCCAAACTCAAGTCCATTGAGTCAGTGATGCCAACCAACCATCTCATCCTCTGTCGTCCCTTCTCCTCCTGCCCTCAATACAACTGGTTGGAACTCCTTGCAGGCCAAGGGAGTCTCAAGAGTCTTCTCCAACACCACAGTTCAAAAGCATCAATTCTTCAGTGCTCAGCTTTCTTTATAGTCCAACTCTCACATCTATACATGACCACTGGAAAAACCATAGCCTTGACTAGACAGACCTTTGTTGGCAAGGCAATGTCTCTGCTTTTTAATATGCTGTCTATGTTGGTCATAACTTCCTTACCAAGGAGCAAGTGTCTTTTAATTTCATGGCTGCAGTCACCATCTACAGTGATTTTGGAGCCCAAAAAGTAAAGTCAGTCACTGTTCCCACTGTTTCCCCATCTATTTGCCATGAAGTGATGGGACTGGATGCCATGATCTTAGTTTTCTGAATGTTGAGCTTAAGTCAAATTTTTCACTCTCCTCTTTCACTTTCATCAAGAGGCTCTTTAGTTCTTCTTTACTTTCTGCCATAAGGGTCGTGTCATCTGCATGTCTGAAGTTATTGATATTTCTCCTGGCAATCTTGATTCCAGCCTGTGCTTCATCCAACTCAGCATTTCTCATGATGTACTTTGCATATAAATTAAATAAGCAGGGTGACACTATACAGCCTTAACACACTCCTTTTCCTATTTGGAACCAGTCTTTTGTTTCATGTCCAGTTCTGACTTGCTTCCTGACCTGCATGCAGATTCCTCAAGAAGCAGGTCACGTGGTCTGGTATTCCCATCTCTTTCAGAATTTTCCACCGATTATTGTGATCCACACAGTCAAATGCTTTGGCATAGTCAATATAGCAGAAATAGATGTTTTACTAGAACTCTCGAAACCATCCCCAAGAAAAAGAAATGCAAAAAAATAACAGGAGGCCTTACAAATAGCTGAGAAAAGAGGAGAGGCTAAAGGCAGAGGAGAAAAGGAAAGATATACCCATTTGAATGCATAGTTTCAAAGAATAGCAAGGAGAGATAAGAAAGCCTTCCTTAGTGATCAATGCAAAGAAATAGTGGAAAATAATAGAATGGGAGAAACTGTATACATGCAGCAAAAACAAGACCTGGAAATGACTCTGGCCCGGAACATCAGCTCCTTATTGCAAAATTCTGGCTTAAATTGAAGAAAGCAGGAAAAACCACTAGGCTATTCAGATATGAGCTAAATTGAATCCCTTATAGTTATACATTGGAGGTGATGAATAGATTCAAGGTGTTAGATCTGGTACACAGAATGTCTGAAGAACCATGGACAGAGGTTTGTAACATTGACCAAAATCATCCCAAAGTAAAAGAAATGCAACATGGCAAGGTGGTTTTCTGAGGAGTCTTTACAAGTAGCTGAGGAAAGAAAAGAAGCAAAAAGCAATGGAGAAAGAAAAAGATATACCCAAATGAATAGAGTTCTGGAAGTAACTAGGAGAGATGAGAAAGCCTTCTTAAATGAACAATGCAAAGAAGTATAGGGAAACAACAGAAAGGAAAAGACTAGAGATCTTATCAAGAAAACTGGAGATATCAAGTGAACATTTCATGCAAGAATGTGCAGGATAGAGGACAGAAATGAAAAGACCTAAGAGAAGCAGAAGAGATTAAGAGGTAAGAATACACAGAACTATACAAAAAAGGTCTTAATGAACTGAATAATCACAATGTCATGGTCACTCATCTGGAGCAGGATGTCCTGGGGTGTGAAGTCAAGTTGGCTTTAGGAATCATTACTATAAATATTTCAAATCCTAAAACATGATGCTGTTAAGTGATGAACTCAATATAACAGCAAATTTGGAAAATTCAGCAGTGGTCACAGGACTGGAAAAGGTCAGTTTTCCTTCCAATCCCAAAGAAGGGTTCAAATACCAAAGAATATTCAAATTGAGGCTACAATAAGTACTCATTTCACACGCTAGTAAGGTTATGCTCAAAATTCTTCAAACTAGGCTTCATCAGTATGTGAACCAAGAAGTTCTTGAGGTACAAGCTGGATTTAGAAAAGGCAGAGGAAGAAGAGATCAAATTGCCAACATTCGTTGGATCATGGAGTAAGGGAATTACAGAAAAACATTCACTTCTGCTTTACTGACTACACTAAAGCCTGTGACTGAGTAGATCACAACAAACTGTGGAAAATACTTAAAATGATAGGAGTACTAGACCACCTTACCTGACCCCTGAGAAATCTGTATGTGGGTCAAGAAGCAACAATGAAAACCAAATATGGAACAATGGACTTGTTCAAAATTTGGAAAGGCTGTATATTTTTGCCATGCTTATTTCACTTAGATACAGAGTATATCATGCAAAATGATAGGCTGGATGAATCACAACCTGGAATCAAAATTGAGGGCAGAAATATCAACAATCTCAGATATGCAGATCATACCACTCTAATGAAAGAGAATGAAGAGAAAGTATAGAGTCTATTGATGAGGGTGAAAGAGAAGAGTGAAAAAGATGGCTTGAAACTCAACATTAAAAAAACTAAGATCATGGCATCCAGTCCCATCACTTCATGGTAAACAGAAGGGGGAAAAGTGGAAGCTGTGACAGATTTTATTTTCTTGGACTCCCTTGAGCTCCAAAATCATTGCAGACTGTGACTGCAGCCAGGAAATTAAAAGATGCTTACTCTTGGAAGGAAAGCTATGAGAAACCTAGACGGTATTAAAAAGCAGAGACACCACTTTGCCAACAAAGGTCTGTACAGTCAAAGCTCTGGTTTTTCCAGTGGTCGTGTAAGGATGTGAGAGCTGGAGCATAAAGAAGGCTGAGGGTGAAGAATTGATGCTTTCAAACTGTGGTGCTTAAGAAGACTCTTGGGAGGCCTTGGACAGCAAGGAGATCAAAGCAGTCAAATGTAAAGGAAATCAACCCTGAATAGTCATTGGAAGCTGAAGCTCCAGTACTTTAGCCACCTGATGCAAAGAGCCGACTCATTGGAAAAGACCACGATGCTAGGAAAAAGTTAGGGCAGCAGGAGAAGGGGTTGACAGAGGATGAGACGGTTGGATAGAATCAGCAACTCAATGAACATAGTTTGAGCAAACTGCAGGAGACAGTGAAAGACAGAGGAGCCTGGAATTCTGCAGTCCATGGGTTTGCACAGAGTCTGCTGTGATTAGTGACTGAACAACAACAACAACATTTCATGCACTTAAAGGAAACAAAAGGATTTCTATAATACAAAAGGATTTATATAAGTGTGAGAAAGATCCCTAGTAAATTTTTAGAATTTTATTCTGTTCATTATTCAACACAATTAAGTACCTCTGACATGACAATCTTTGGATAAGGAAGAAAATGGTGAAAAAACAGCCTACCTCGTCTCATACAAGAGAGTATAAGGGATATATAAAAAGAGAATGAATGGAATGGAATATAACAAATGCCACACACAAAAAAATCAACAAAATGCTGTGTTATCATAAATGGGCCATCCCTTTTCTGATATTCATCTGACATCACTTAAAGGTTTATGGGTCAGAGGACTTTAACTGCTCATATTCAAATATGGACAAGATATCAACTGGCCACTCCAAAGTGAACAATCAATTGGGCATAAATAAATGCCTTGCCAGTCCTTGTGCTCAATGGCAAACTCTATGCTATGTTGGAAGAAAGCCAACTTGAGGTTTTAAAATAACAGCATGTAGTATGGTGGGGATAAACCGATTGACCTCTTGTTAAAGCAGCATTGTCTAATTTGATATTGGAATTATTTAAAAATAATTACATTGAGAATAGATTGATTTCAGTATAAACTAGAAATTGCTTTGTTTAATATAAAAGATATTCTATATTTTTCTTTTTTTCTTTTTGAGCAATAGGTTGAATTTTCATTGATCATTCTTTTTAAAAAGATACCAAAAGACATCTTTCTTAAAATTAATAGTTTATCAGTAGAAATAAATCTGCTTGCTATATAAAAAAATCACAGAAATGTTTCCAGAAAATTAATGCTACAGACTTTCAACTTCTTTAATTCATAAGCCAGATGTCATTCTGATTGACAAAATTGGAAAAGTTTAATGGATTACACCTTGCCAATTAGAAAAACTACTGAGTTCCAGTGCTCTGATTTCTGTTCTCTAGTGCTTTTCCAGAACATAGCAATGAAGCTTATGATATATATGGGGTGAGATCTAAATCACACGGTGACACATCCCTCTGAACTGATCATGACTGCCTTCTTATCCCAATTAGTGTTACGGCAATAAGGAGACTTAAAAGGAGATCAGCGATGCTCAAAATGGACCACAGATTTCAAGTCTGGCATGGCTACACCTTTCTTGGATGTAACTAAACTTGTATATTGCTTTCCTACCTTCCTTTCCTCAACAACAGAAAACACACACACACACACACAGTGTGACTATCTCCTATTTGGAGATAGCGACTATTAAGAGATAGTCAAGTTTATGTGATGTCATAAGGTGAGGCTTTTATCCAGTAGGGTCAGTTTCCTTGTATGAAAAGGAAGAGACACTCTGATATCTCTCGTCTTCTTCCCACTGCCAACCATCAACAGGTGGAAAGTCATGTTAAGGACACAGCAAGAAGGTGGCTATCCACAAGCCATGAAGGGAGGGTATCACCAGAAACTGACCCTGATAGCACCTTTTTATTGTGACCTGTGAACCTCTAGAACTATGAGAAAATAAAACTTCTGTTTAAGCCCCTAAATGTATGGTCTTTGGTTATGACACCTTGAATAGACATACAGATCTATCTTTATCACCTCTAACTCTACTTCTGACTTCCTGGGTGACTCAGTGGTAAAGAACCTGCCTGCCATGCAGGAGACATGGGTTGGATCTCTGGGTCAGGAAGATTCCCTGGAGAAGGAAATGGCAACCCACTCCAGTATTCTTGCCTGGGAAATCCCATGGACACAGGAGACTGACAGGCTACAGTACATAGGGTCTCAAAGAGTTGGACATGACTTAGTGACTAAACAACAACCACAGCTCTACTTCTATCTGTATATGAAATGACACCTGCATATTCTTCTTTTCTTCATCCTCTCAGATAGGACAGTTGAGGTAACTTTTATTTAGTTTCTCATATTGTGACTTGTTTAGAGATGACAATGGATAAATTATTAACTTACTAATTTCCCTATTTGTAACACATTAAGAGAAGTTTTAGCAACCTCTGGAAATCAAATTATTAATGGTGCCATTTTCTTGAACATGTTCACAATCCTATGCATTAATGTTTTTACAAAATCAAACTGTAACTATTCTCCATGTGGCAAACATAACTCTTACTTCTTTTTCAATGTGGTCTTCATATGGTGTTATTGTGTTTCAAGTAGTATTTTTAATGTGATTGTGAAATTTAGTCTTTTAAATAGCCTTCTGTTCATGTGAATAAAACACAGACCCGCATAGAAATTTTCAAAATACCTGATTTACTGGCAACTCAATCTTATAAAGAATTAAATGGAATTACACCTGTATGCAAGTAGAAAATGCACATAATTTTAGCAGAATATAAAATCAAGCAATCAAGCAATCAGTCCTGTAATGATATCCATGTTATCAAGATATCAGTCAGTAGGTTTGTTCATATGGAAATACTAACCAGCATAATAATTGTGGAAAGAGTACCAAATCCATCTCTTGTCACAAAAAGGAAATCAAACTTGCTGGGGTTCCTAATGTTCTATAATCAGCATTTTAATTTAAAAATGCATATGTCCATTGTAAACTCATTAGTATCATTAACTGTATTACTATAAAGTTGTAAAGGAGCTTATTCTGATCTTAGAAGGCAGTTATATGTGTTAGGTATATTTTTATCTATTGCATTTTTTTGCATTTAATATTTTTCAAACTAATTAAAATGTGCAAAACTTATAAGAAAAAATAATAAGAAAAGCACATATAATCACATCACCTGACACATGGATAAGGTTCTAAAAACTTTTCCCCCACTTTATGTAATTTTGTATGATAGCATTGGAAACACTGCTTTGATTTTGAATTTTTTTATTTAACATTTTATTATCAATATTACCAATTTTCCTTATAGTATTACCAATTCTTATAACTTTCAAAATAATCATAGTAACCATAATTAAGTATATCATATCTTCAATTTAATGAGCCAAAATTAGATATTTTGTATATTTACAATTTAGTTATATATTATTAATAATGTGGCAATGGATGTCTTCATATGTATTTTTCCTTAAATTATTTAAGT
Organism: Muntiacus reevesi; assembly: GCF_963930625.1. NCBI lineage: Eukaryota > Metazoa > Chordata > Mammalia > Artiodactyla > Cervidae > Muntiacus > Muntiacus reevesi. The sequence goes on along the minus strand of NC_089254.1, from coordinate 79,790,197 downwards.
AAATAATTAAGAAAATTTATTTTCTAAAAATAATCTTTTATGAGAATTTGAGTTTATGTTTTATCACCATTTCTGTGGCTGGAAGCAATTTACCAGGCTGATTTTTAAAAGAGTTCCAATTTATACTATTACTATCAATGTATGGACTTATATGAACTCAACAATGTACTTTTCAACCCTGATACATGGATTAGTTGCCATGATCTTTAATCATAGTTAATATGCACCAAGGGGCTCCTCTTTTGAGTTCAAATTTAGTAGAATGCGTATATTTGGCTTGTTTAATTACCTTTGTGTGACTATTATAAGATTGCAGAAGGGCACATGTAAAGCAGCAAGCAACATATCGAAGGACTTTTGAAAAGGAAATCATTAAATCAAGAGAGCAGAGAAGTTGAATACTATACAAAACATGCCAGAGTTTTGGTTTGGCTTGGGAAAAGCTAATGACTAGAACCTGCTTTATTACTTAGAATACTGAAAAGAGTACAGCGCAAAAAGAACACTACTGCAGGCAGTATGAGGTTTATTTGCTTCTTCCTTAAAATCTCATAGTATAAACATAAGCCATATTCAAAGTGAAGAAAATGTTTCTGAAAATTTGATATATAAAAATTTAACCAAATTGATCAATATTATATATCTAGTCAAATGTGGAGCTAGGAATTGAACACAGATAAGCACTCTTTCATCTATAGCTCATCCCTTCCACCACCACTTCCTGTCAAATGGCTATTATTTGTACTTTACGCTTAGAACTTTAGAAATGATTAACTGTAAGGTATAATTTGAGAGAATTTATCACCCAGAAAGGATCACCATTACATAACCTGAAGCTTCCACTGTTAATTATTCTTTTGGTTAAAGCATTCAAGGCCACAGTTAGAATTAAATTAACATGGGGAAGTTGGGACCAAAATTTAAACTGTTTTCAATAAATAGGTTAGGTTTTGATTCCATAAACAACCAGAATCAATGTACTTTTTTGAAAGAAATCTTGAGAGCATGTTTTGATAACTCCCCTAGAAGCTCAAACAGCAATAGGAATACACTAGATTCTTCAAGTGAAAGACGGCACTGTGCTACTGAACCTTTTGTTGGAAATGCAGATGGCCAGTTGGTCTGGCATAGAAATAAGCTTGTACATAAAAAAATAGTGTTTATAGGTGAATCAAATAGGAGAAACATATGGGTATTCACTCACACATCTGTAATTGCTTCAAGATATCTAAAACATTTAAAATCTATTAAAATATTATTTAAAAACATAATATACTTCAAGTATAAAATAGGCACCACCTGTTTCCCTTCTTCCAGATCACCTGTTTGACCTAAAACTATCAAGGTCTAAATTTCAATTTCTATCTGTCTTACATTATAGCTTTTTACTTGATATTGACTAATGGTACACACAGCTTGAGACCTGAAGAAAAAAATCTGTCCTTCGATAGCTACTGGTAATTCTGAATTTCCTCAAAGAAGTGGATCTTATGGTGTAAGATCATATGAGAATAAGTTTAATTCGATACTAAATAGCATTTCTTAGATCACAGAAGGGTGATTTAGTACTTTATCATTTATTTGCTTATAGAGAAATGTTCATCACATGTAGAACTAATAAAGTATTATTGGGAGATATTTACAAAATTTATAGAAAAAGAGCATTGTTTTGAGTAAAGTTAGAAGAATACTGTATTTAGATTTTTATAGGTACTAGGTTATGAGTAACAAACGTAAAAGAAGACAACGGTTCCCAAAATGGAAGAATTCATCACAAAGAGTGTTATAAACCAAACAACTTGCATATTTACTATCCTAAAACATATGCCAGTTCTAGTAGAATACTGTGCAATAAAGTTTTGGTTGCTGCACATCAAGTATAAAAGAAACATTCCAGAGAAAAGCTAAAAGAAAAGAAATTTTCAGTTTGTGGGAAGGAGAGACTTGTTTATATAGAGAATATTATAGTATATGATGGGAAATGTATATGCAAATGATTATAATAGAAAATTGTGTCACAAATGTGGTATAAAATTGTCAAGTTCTGTAATAGACAAAAGGACTAAATGATCGTTTTCCTTATACCTGGGGATGTTTTATAGAATGAGATGACATTCGATTTAAGCCTGGTTGCATGGAAATAATTTGAATATGAGAAGGAACAGAAGTGAATATATTTGAGAATCTAGATGTATAAGGTAGAAGAAATTATAGGGACATATCCTCAAAACAGAGGGTATATTGGTGTGTATAAAGATTAGCTGGTGGTTATTTGGGAAAGCAATAAAGATATGCAAAAATACCGAGAGCTAAGATTTAAATATAAAAAGGTTTAGTAAAGAAATTCTAAATAAGCTATCTTCATGATAAAATAGAGATGAGCAGATTTTCTCATCTCATGCATAATTTAAAAGCTATGAAACAAGTACACCTTAAGCAAAAGAAGTGGGTGATATATTGGCCAAACCTGAGATTCTGTCTTCCCTCCCCAAAAATGCTTATCTCAAGGGATGAAAATTGCAGTTTTGCTGTTTTGTAATATAGAATATTAGGAAAGTAATTTTGAAATTTTTTATGGGAATTTAAGTATGAGCAATTTTTTCCCAGAAGACTTACATATCTTAAGGAATTTTTTTGTGACCTGTAGTAATCCTGAAATATTTGAGATTGGACTTCATCCAATTTCTGGATCAATAATGTACAGAGTACCTGTATTATGCTGAAGATATATGAGAATCCATAAACACATTTGAATCACAGTTATTTCACAGCAAAGCTTATTATAAGGACAATATATTCCACTCGAGTGACAAGCAAAATATGGATACAGAATCTCTAACCCTGTTCCCTATCTGAGTAAAGGAAATTCTATTTTTTCAAGGATACTTAATTTTTATATTTACAAATTCAAACAATAATTAGTAGTTTTCTAAATCACATCAATTTAAATTTATGAAAACAAATCTTTTAATGCCTTAATAAAATTATATGCATGTGTTGTTTTAAAATTTATATATGTATATATACTATTTATTGGAAATTAGTCAATAAGCACACAGCTGCAATCACATTTATTTTTAATGAACATATCTATATAATCTAGGAATGTTCCAGTTATGACTGATGTTAAGACATATTACAAAGCAATACTGAATATTTCAGTTGAAAATATTTAGTATATGCTGGAGATTTTATATGCCAAAATTGTCTATTTATTTTATTCAGATTTGTATGTTTTACTTGTTTACTTGTTTATTTCAAACCTACTACAGAAGACATCTTTCCTTTGTGCTAAGGCCTCTGTAGGAAGAAGTCATCTCTGTAGTGAGGATTAACTGTGATCACAACTAAAAGTTAAAATTCTTAGCTTCTGTGTTTTCAGAAAACTCAATTAGCCATCTCTGATGTAGAATTTTTACTCGAATGTATCTAATTCTAATTTGACTTGTCATACAGATCCAAACAATAGGCCAGTACCTAAAGTTCAATGCGATTATAATTGTCATTCACTCACTAAATTGTGTCTGACTCGTTGCGACCCCCAGGCTGCAGAACTCCAGGCTTCCCTGTCCTTCACTATCTACCAGAGTTTGTTCTAACTCATGTCCCTTAAGTCAGTGATGACATCCAACCATCTCGTCCTCTGTCAGTCTCTTCTCCTTTTGCCTTCAGTCTTTCTCAGCATCAGGATCTTTTCCAATGAGGCAGCTCTTCACATTAGATGGCCAAAATATTAGAGCTTCAGCTTCAGCATTAGTCCTTCCAATGAATATTCAAGGTTGATTTCCTTTGGAAGCTACTGGTTTGATCTCCTTGCTGTCCAAGAGACCCTCAAGAATCTTCTCCAGCAGCATGATTTGAAAGCATTAATTCTTCAGCACTCAGGCCTTTTTATAGTTCAACTCTCATATCTGCACATGACTACTAGGAAAACTATAGCTTTGACTATATGGACCTTTGTTGGCAAAATGATGTCTCTGCTTTTGAATATGCTGTCTAACTTTGTCATAGCTTTCTTCCAAGGAACAAGCATCTTTTAATTTCATGATTGCAGTCACAGTCTGCAGTGATTTTGGAGTCCAAGAAAATAAAATCTATCACTCTTTCCACTTTCCCCCCTTCTATTTTCCATTAAGTGATGGGACCAGGGGCTTCCCCGGTGGCTCAGTGATAAAGAATCCACCTCCAATGCAGGAGATGTGGGTTCTATCCCTGGGTGGGGAGGATCCCCTGGAGGAGGGCATCGCGAGTCACTCCAGTTTTCTTGTCTGGAGAATCTCATGGACAGGGGAGCCTGGCAGGATACAGTCTATAGAGTTGCAAAGAGTAGGAGATGACAGAAGTGTCTTTGGGACAAGATGCCATGATCTTAGTTTTTTGAATGTTGAGTTTTAAGTCACCTTTTTCACTCTCTTCTTTTAACCTCATCAATAGGCTCTTAGTTCCTCTTCAATTTCTGCCATTAGAGTGGTAACATCTTCATATTATGGTTGTTGATATTTCTCTCAGCATTTTTGATTCCAGCTTGTGAATCATCCAGCCTGGCATTTCACATGATGTACCCTGCATGGAAGTTAAATAAGCAAGGTGACAATATACAGCCTTGTTGTACTCCTTTTCTAAGTTTGAATTAATCTATTGTTCCATGTCTGGTTCTAACTGTTGCTTCTTGACCTGCATACAGGTTTCTCAGGAGATAGATAAGGTGGTCTGGTATTTCCATCTCTTTAAGAATTCTCCATAGTTTGTTGTGATCCACACAGTGAAAGGCTTTAGCATAGTGACTAAAATAGGATTTAGTAAGTGATAGAATACTTAAATATACAAATGTTTTAAACAGTTTTAAATTTACCCATTTCTCTAAATATCTCTTAGATAGTCTAAGAAACAGCATAAATTGAAATTTTCTATCTAACATAATACCTAATGGAGGTTCTATACTTCTGTATTAGTCTGGTTTCAGCAGAGAAAAAGAATCATTAAGATATATATAGGTTTAGATAATAGATAGATAATGGAAAATGGAATAACCTTTACTCAAATATCCAGCAAAGTTAGAGGTTCTATATCATCCAAACTATTAATATATCCATATTTTACTTGTGACTTGAGTAGAATATATTATCCTTATTATAAGTTTTACCCTGAAATCATTGGCTTGTGGAACTGTGAGGAGTCATCAGCAAGTCTGAAATCCTTAGGGCGTGATGTCAGAGTGCAGACTGGAAACTAGTGTAATACAGAAGAACCTGGATTTATAGTTCACAGGATATTTTCTTGTTCTAGTAAATCTCAATTCTACTCTTAGGATCTTTAAACTGATTAAGACACACCCAGATTATCAAGTAAAACCTCTTTTACTTAAAGTCAACAGATTGTAGATACTAACTATATAAGAGCTTCACAATACCTTGATTAGTGTGTGATTTAGTAGTTGGAATCTGTATGCTGCCAAGTTAAAACATAAAACTACCACACAGCCCAAAGATTGGGAAAAAGGCAAAGATATCCACTCTCATCACTCTTTTTCAACATTTTATGATAAATCCTAGCTAATGCCACTGGACAAGAGAAAAAAAAGTTAAAAGATGTTAAAATGTTAGAAAGAGTGCCGTGAAATTTATTTACTCACACTTGACATGATTCATGATTGTTTTTGGTAAATTCTCAAAGAATCTACAAAAAACCTCTTCAAGAACGAATAAGCAAGTTTATCAGATTCACAGTGTGCTGTATCAGTGTATCAACTCTTTCCTTTTCATAAGAAATGGATATTTGAAAAGTGAAATTTAAGTCAGCCTTTTCACTGTCTCACCCTCATCAAGAGGCTCTTTAGTTTATAATAGGATTTAAAAAATCCTGTTATAATCACTATGCTAAACCTTTGTGTGGATCACAACAAACTGTGGAAAATTCTTAAAGAGATGGGAATTTGCAATAGCATTCAAAAAATGCTTATATATGAATTTGACAATAGTTGTGAATGATCTATATCTAGAGAACTACAAACAGTAATGAAAGAAATCAAAGAATAAATGGAGAGATTTCTATGATCAAGGATTAGAAGAATCAATATTGTTAAACTGTCAAGTATTTCTATTTGATCTATATATTCAATGACTTACTAATCAAAATTACAGCAAGGATTTTATAAATATTAATTCTAAAATTTATATGGAAAAGTAATAGATGGCAAAGCAATTTTTAAGATATAGAAACAAGTCACAAAATTCATTTTAACAATTAGTGATTAAGACATAGTGGTAATTGGAGAAGGATTGAGACACAAGCTATAAACCTTCAGTTCAGTCCATTTCAGTCGCTCAGTTGTGTACGACTGCAACCCCATGGACTGCAGCACTCCAGAACTCCTTGTCCATCACCAATTCCAGAAACTTACTCAAACTCATGTCCATCGCATTGGTGATGCTATCCAACCATCTCATCCTCTATTGTCCCCTTCTCCTCCCTCCTTAAATCTTTTCCAGCATCAGGATCTTTTGAAATGAGTCAGTTCTTCACATCAGGTGGCCAAAGTATTGGAATTTCAGCTTCAGCATCAGTCCTTCAATGAGTATTCAGGACTGATTTCCTTTAGGATTAACTGGTTTGATCCCCTTGCAGTCCAAGGGACTCTCAAGAGAGTTCAACACCACAGTTCAAAAGCATCAATTCTTCGGCCCTCAGCTTTCTTTATAGCCCAACTCTCATATCCATACATGACTACTGGAGAAACCATAGCTTTGACTAGACGGACCTCTGTTGGCAAAGTAATGTCTCTGCTTTTTAATATGCTGTCTAGGTTGGTCAAACTTTTCTTTCAAGGAGCAAGTGTCTTTTAATTCATGGCTGCAGTCACCATCTGCAGTGATTTTGGAGCCCCCCCAAAATAAAGTCTGTCTGTTTCCATCTATTTGCCATGAAGTGATGGGACCAGTGAAAGAGGAGAATGAAAAAGTTGCCTTAAAGCTCAACATCCTGAAAAACTAAGATCATCTGGTCCCATCACTTCATGGGAAATAGATGGGGAAACAGTGGAAACAGTGTCAGACTCTATTTTTTTGGGCCCCAAAATCACTGCAGATGGTGATTGCAGCCATGAAATTAAAAGATGCTTACTCCTTGGAAGGAAAATTATGACCAACATAGACAGCATATTAAAAAGCAGAGACATTACTTTGCCAACAAAGGTCCATCTAGTTAAGGCTATGGTTTTCCAGTGGTCCTGTATTGATGTGAGAGTTGGACTGTGAAGAAAGCTGAGCACCGAAAAATTGATGCTTTTGAACTGTGGTGTTGGAGAAGACTCTTGAGAGTCCCTTGGACTGCGAGGAGATCCAACTAGTCCATCCTAAAGGAGATCAGTCCTGGGTGTTCATTGGAAGGACTGATGCTGAAGCTGAAACTCCAATACTTTGGCCACCTCATGCGAACTGTTGACTCATTGGAAAAAAACCCTGATGCTGGGAGAGATTGAGGGCAGGAGGAGAAGGGGACGACAGAGGATGAGATGGCTGGATGGGATCACCGACTCAAAGGACATGAGTTTGAGTAAACTCCAGGACTTGGTGATGGACAGGGAGGCCCGGCATGCTGCGATTCATGGGGTCGCAAAGAGTCGGACACGACTGAGCAACTGAACTGAATTGAACTGAACTGATGGGACCAGATGCCATGATCTTAGTTTATTGAATGTTGAGTTTTAAGCCAACTTTTTCACTGTCCTCTTTCACTTTCATCAAGAGGCTCTTTAGTTCTTCTTTGCTTTCTTCCATAAGGGTGGTGTCATCTGCATATCTGAGGTTATTGATAACCTTCAGTTATCAAGATAATAATTAATTGAAAAAAATATAGGTACAAGTCGATGGAACAGAAGACAGCTAAAAAATAAACTGAAATAAATATAGTCAACTGATTTTTGGCAAAGGTGCAAAGTCTATTCAATGAAAAACATTGTTTTCATAATAAATGATGATGGAATAATTGGCTATCTATATGCAAAGAAGAAAGACAAAATATAATTGACTCAATTTCAAAATTTCTAGAAGCAAACATATGCATGAACCTAGATTGGTAATGGCAGTTTTGATGCAACATCAAAAGCATAATCCTTGAAAGAAAAAAATGACAAATATTAATTTGCTATATTTTGATTTCTATCAAAATTAAAAACTTTTTTCCTGTAAAAGACACTCTTAAGAGAATGAAAAGAGAAGCTAAACCTGGAGAAAATAATTGCAAGCATTATATCTAGTAAAGAACTTATATCCAGAAAATTAAAAAAATTAAAAATACTCAAAATTCAATAAAAACAAATAAATGACCCATTAAAAAAGGGTAAAAGATATGAACAAATGACTTATCAAAAAAGATATACAGAGGTAAAATGAGTGTATGAAGAGATGGCCACAGCATCATTTTTCCTTAAGGAAATAAAACCTGTGGGATCATTTTCTGTCGTAATTCAGTAATCAAATTTTGTTCTAACATTTTATGACCTTGAGTTCATATTTCTGATATTTCCAGTTTTTTCTGACTTCTAATTCCCAGAGCTCTGCCCCTTCAAAAGTAGACTAAATTTCTGGCAACTTAACTGGTGCTTTCTTTATGATAAATTATGATTATATTTTCCTAATCCATACTCCTATCAGTTTCTTATTTGTACTGTTTTCTTGCTTTCTAGCCATTTTTGCAAGCTTAAATCTTAATTCATCTATAACCAACTTCCAACCTCAAGTTCTATTTTATTTTTTGCATTTTAATTGCTATCAAACAATTATATAGTACAGGCTTTACTGAATTATGTAAAGTTGCATTTGAATATTTTTCAGATTTCAGATATGTTCTATTTAAGTATTGAAATATCTGCTTTTTTGTATACTACTTAGGTATCACAAACCGATAAACACATTTTCCTTTTTATTTGATTAATATATTTTCATATATTTTATTTTAAATTATTATTTAAATAACATAGAAGTGCTTTGACAATTAAGACCTCAAATTCATCTTCCCCTTAGTATTATTTAGTCCACATTTGAGCAATGTGTTAAAAAAAAAAAATAAGACTATCTAAGCCTCAAGAGATCAAATTTATTTTCCATTTCCTTGCCTACATAAGAGTAAAATTGGAATAAATTCTGGATCTTGTCAGGGATCGATGTAAATTTAGAATTTCCTAATAGAAACATAAGTACCAAGGTGACAAGTAGCAAATTTTAGAAGAAGCAATTCTTTTACATCAAACTAAATAAATAAAAATCACACTGCTAACAGAATATTGGGAGTTACAACTACACTGGAAAATACTGTGACTTCTCCCTGATAACACAAAAATATTATGACTTCTCCCTTGAAATTATAAAAAAGCTTCCTGATTTATCGATTATCTCAAATGAAAATGGCATATATGGCAGCACTGATTCTCATAGCCACAACAATAAATGCTCTGTTTATTTCAGTTCAAGCATCATGAGTTTCATTCTGCCAAAGAACATCATAATTATCACTGTACCTAGGAAATGATCATTCTAAAGTAAAAGGAAAACAGTCAAATATATAAATGCAATTTGTATGAAAATGTTTTAAACATGCTGACTTACTCAGAAAATGATATCTGAAATACATATGAATGACTATAAATAATGATGTTTAGGCTATAATTCCATGGCAAGAGGAGTCTGGCAGGCTACAATCCATAGGAGTCACAAAGAGTTGGACATGACTGAGCACACACACACACAGGCTAAGGTTATGTGTGTTGATGAAGGGAGGTAGTTGAATGGAAGTCTTACTAGAAAGTTAGTATTTTTATGGTGTGTAGTTTTTATTACAATTATAATTAATCCATTAGTACTTTTTACAGAATGATGAACTTAAAATATAAATCCTAAAATAGGAGAATGTAGAGAATATAACAATTTCTCCACTGTACATATATACATATATATTAGGCCTATAGGCTGCACATAGTTCTGTGGGATTTGAGAGAGGCCTAAAACTGGTCAAGAAGATCCCCTGGAGAAGCAAATGACAACCCACTCCAGTATTCTTGTCTGGGAAATCCCAGGGACTGAGGAGCCTGGTGGGTTACAGTCCCTGGGGTCACAAAGAGGCGGACATGACTTAGTGAATAAACAACACAACAAAAAGTACCCTGTCACCTGTTTTTGTGATGGAATTCATTATTTGTGTTATCACTACACAATGCCTACCCCCTAAGACTAAAAGCAGAATTTGTCACCATTTTTCTCTAAAAAAATCCCTCAGAACTAAAGTCATTATGCATTTCATTGCTATTTATCTCATTCAGCAGTGGAATCTCAGGTCTCTCAGGTTATAAATAATCCCCTATAATCCATTTATACCATAAAGTTATCCAGTTTTCCACTCCATATTCACATTACCTTCCTGATCTAAGTGAAAACTGTTTATGGTTCAACAACACACTTATACCAAATTTCTTCCAAGTGTGGCCAGGTATTTTCCTGTTTATTTTTCCCTTTCACCCCCATTTCAGGCAAAATGTGTAAAGGTTGTATTATCTGTTGATGTTTGACCCTAATTCCTCTTCTTTACCTTTCTCCTCCTCCTCACACCCCATCCTGTGTCATTCATCCACTACTTCATAAACTGAAGATTTTAGCCCATCTCTCACCACCCTCCTCTTCATCCAAGTGCTGGCAATATTATTGATGATTGTACCAACCACAAGCACCCATGGTTATAACTCAGAACTTATTGTTACCATGAACTTCATCCCTTCTGAAGTCTCATTTCCTCTTTGCAAAAGTTTTATAAAATTTTTAAACAGTTGATCCCTTAATCATTATGTAACATCCCATGTGTTCCCTCATAAATTAAATGCCAGATATTATTGGGTAAAATGCACTGAGATCAATAGGCCTATAAAATTAATAAAATTAATCTGTTAATCTGGCTAGGAACTGGGTTGTTTTTAAATGTGTACTGTAACTATAGGTTCCAGGGATTTTCAAATTCCTTCAGTGTCCTTGTTTATCCCTCCTCTGTGTCTCTGTGTTTCTTTAAGAGCTTTTAAAAATAGGGTTGGAGATTTGCACTCTCTTGGCTGTTCCCACATGCTTAGTTGTATCCAAGACTTTGTAAACCTTTGGACTGTAGCCCACCGGGCCCCTCTTTTTTCCAGGCAAGAATCCTGGAGCAGGTTTTCATTTCCCTCTCCAGGGGATCTTCCCAACCCAGGGATCAAACACGTGTCTCCTGTGTCTCCTGCACAGCAGGCAGATTCTTTACCTCTGAGCCGTTGGGGAAGCCCTCTTTCAGCTGTTATCTGTGGCTACATTATGCTGGAGCTCTGCTGATATGGTCACAACAGGTGGGGGAGGGGATCATTCTTATAATCACATGACTAAATTTCAGTCTTTTATTGGATCTGTGTTCCTGGGCTGTGAATTTCAAAGGTGGTCCAGTGGTTAGGGCTCTTTTCCTCCACTGCAGGGGACATGGATTCAATCTCTGGTCAGGGAAGTAAGATCCTGCCTGCTGGGCCATGTGGCCTGCCCCTTGACCCCTCCAAAATGTATTTCTAAGTAATCGCTATTATTCATTTGTTCAGTTTCCCTGTTTCTGTCACAGTCATATCATCTCTTTCATCATCAGATGTCCGACAACCTTACCACATCTCTGTCATAATTTTACTGATGACCATGTTTCCAATTTCACTAAGAAAATAGAAGCAGCAATATAACAACCTAATTTCTCCCCCTCAAATTTATCAGTCCACCTACATCTTACCTACAAATTCTGGCTTTCTTCCAGTTTCATTAGAAGTATGGACCCTTGAATTATAGTGAGACACCATCCCTCTTGCCTATTAAATGGATTCTCTTGTAAGTAACTCCTCTACTCCATCATCTGATTTCTCCTTTATATGAACATTTCTGAAAAGTCACTAAGTGCTGTAATATTCCTTAATGCAAAATCCAACCCTCTTTTCTAGCTACTGCTCCTTTATGTTCCATTATCATAACAAAACTACTTAGGAAAGTTTACTATGCTCAATTTCCTTACTTTCATGTTTTGAATTCTTAGCTTTTAGCACAGCTCACTAGTAAGTGATTTTAACCATTATGTTGTTCAGTCAATATTTCATGAGGATGTACTTAATGCAAAGCACTAGTCTAGGCACTTGAGAACAGTAACAAAGACAATGTCTGTGTTCTGGAAATTACATCCTAGAGAAGGAAAGAAAGATCATAGAAAAACAAAGGAGAATAATTCTAATCTCAGGTGCTGATATGTGCTATGAAGAAAAAGAAAACAAAGAAAGGGTACAATATGTGACTATAAAGAAAAAAAAAAATGTCTGCTGTCCCAATTCTATAAGAATCAAGCCAATAACCACTGCAGTTGCCCACCAACAGTGAGCCTGGGGGAAATTCAGGGTGGAGCACAATAGGCAGTATTCTGTGCTTTGTATACACTGAACCCTAGACAATTAAGATACATATGTATCTAAGGAAAAATCTCAATGGCCCCCATTCTTGAATCTTCCAAAACATAAAAAGGAAAGGAAACAGTGAAGTTAGTCACACAACCGTGCCCGATTCTTTGCCAGTACATAGACTGTAGTGCACCAGGTCCTCTGTCTATGAAATTCTCCAGGCAAGAGTATTGGAGTGGGTTGCCATTCCCTCCTCCAGGGGATCTTCTGGACCCAGGGATTGAACCTTGGTCTCCTGCATTGCAGGCAGATTCTTTACCAACTGACCTACTAGGGAAGCCTAGTAGTAAAGCAGTTAATATCATTAATCTTGAGATGTCTGTTCTGGTTAACAGCAATCTTTTGCTGTTTAACTACTTGCTTTTTCCCAGAAAAAAATATTCATGTACATCTTAACTCCTCCCTTACTTCTTTGGAGCAGTTCCTTTGAGCTATCTGAAGGCTGTCTCCTGGCCTATCATCACCATTAAGGTGCTCAAATAAAACTTGACTCACAACCTTTACATTGTGCGTTTTTGGTTCAGTAGACAGGAAGAAGAAAGCTTCCATGAAAATGTAGTCAACTGAATCCACTCTGTCCTAGTAACTTAGCATATATCTTATTGTAAAGCTTCTGAACTTGTCTTTCTCCGGACTGTACTGATGTTAGTCTCCTCTTTTAAATTTTCCTCATGCCCCTGACTTTAAATATTTTACTGCTCCCTGTCTCAGTCCTCGGATGATTTTCGTTTTCTATATATGTTCTCTCCATAGATTCTCTCTTCCAGCTTCATAACTTTAAAAACCATCAATAATTAATCAATGATGAAGAAAATATTGTGGGCAAATTGCTCATTCTCTTGTTCTTTACATGGCTAATTTTTCAAAGCATTCTCTGCGTTCCTCAGAGGTCCAGGTAGGATAGAGTTCCCGAGTGAATACAATCCTATTTTGTCTTCCTTCTTTGTCTCACTGTCCTCACTTTTCCACATGTTTCATGAAATTAATTCACCCTAAAGATTTCTGAAACCAAATCCTTTTCTCATAGTCTACTTTTGGGGAGAATCCAAATTAGATTTGTCATCCTTGATTTCCCTTATAGTGGTTGAAGTGAAGTGAAGTGATGTGAAGTGAAAGTTGCTCAGTCGTGGCCGAATCTTTGCGACCCCATGGACTATACAGTCCATGGAATTCTCCAGGCCAGAATACTGGAGTGGGTAACTTAACTGTTCCCTTCTCCAGGGGATCTTCCCAACCCAGGGATTGAACCCAGGTCTCCCTTATTGCAGGCAGATTCTTTACTAGCTGAGCCACTCAAACCATCAGTCTGAACCTCATCTGCAACTTTTATCTTCTCTATATATTTCAAATACAACCCTGCCTTACCACTTTTATTGTTTCTCTAATAAACTATAATATCATGATTTTTATGATTGGACAACATAGACTCCATTCCTTGGAGTGTAACTTTAACCTCCTAATAATGACCTTTCTTTCATTTATCTGCTACAGCCTCTTCTCTATGAACTCATGTGCTCAGTTGTGTCTGACTCTTTGTGACCCCATGGGCTGTAACCCACCAGGCTTCTCTGTCCATGGAATTCTCCAGGCAAGAATACTGGAGTGGGTTGCCATTTCCTTCTCCAGGGGATCTTCCTGACCCAGAGATTGAACCCACATTTCTCCTGTCTCCTACATTGGCAGGTAGATTCTTTACCGCTCGAGCCACCTGGGAAGCTCTTCTTTACACAGCCAACCAATTGAGCATTCCAAAAGATATATAAACCAGATCCCTTTTCTCTATGTGATTTTCTGTTTTTCAAAGACACCATAATTTGTTTCATGCCTGACTTCATCTCAAAACATTCTATCCTTTTCTCACTATGACCTAGTTTTTCTGGCTCTTTCTCCTATTTTTTTTTGAGTATTCTAAACTTGTCCTAGGTGAAGACCTTTATATTTATTGCATATGTGTGTCTAAGGCTATTCTTTGCTTGTCTCTGCCTTTCTCATGACTTTCTTCTCTCCTCATATAGTAGTACCGCAAAGAGACTCCATGATCATCCAATAGTACAGCCCACTCATACCCTATCTCCAACCTTCTTTCTTTCCTTATACTTTTGTATAGCATTACTCATTATCTGGAATTTTATTCTTACTCTTATATTCTTGTTATTTTAAATTTTAATTGTCCTCCACTAGCAATTAAGCTTCTTAAGGTAGAAACGTTGTCTTCTAACACAAGGAATAAAATCTCTGTTGTAAAATAATAAATCAAGTAGCAGACATCCTACTACAGTTTTTATCTCTGAACATATTTTGCTCACAGCAAGTAGAAAATAATGCTTTATTACAAATATTATAATGAACTTATTATATAAAATGAAGTAAGGATGGCAATAGGATATCATTTGGAACATACTTAAACATTGTAAGTCAATATAACTTCATTGGAATGAATTTACTTTAGATAGACTTAAATAAATATTTTGTTTGAGGGCTAAAATTTAATTGGACCTTAGAGAAAATGTAAGAATATGAATTCTAGTCATTTAGATGAAGGGGATTGATGAATTGTTCTGTGTGAGAAAATCATGAACCAAGTTGAGTTTCATGTGAAATCATTTATTGGAAAAAAGCAATATACAGATCAATAGTTGCTCTGGGAAAGAAGCACGTTCTGCTCAAAAGCATATAAATATTTAATGGTATTTTTGGTTCAGAAACCTTTCAGTCACCTAGATTATATTTTATTCTATCTCTTTGTTCTGGAGATCTATAGCATGCATTGTGACACTGTCATTTATATTCATCTTGTAAGTGATTGATAACTATTAGAAACACAGATGTTTGCATACATAATTTAAACTGAAGTATGTTATATAGTCTGTAAACTAAATGTATGAGAAGAGCAAAACCAATTTATCAGTGCTACCATTTGTGCAAAAAACCTCTTAAATTAATATTGACATAACTTTTTAAGAGTAGCTGATGCTATCTTTCAGGAAGTCAGACATTTTTCCTTGTAGTCTGTCAATACTTTCAAGAAATTATGTAGGAAATAGACTTCATATTATTTAGCTAACCTTAGATTCTAAAAAGTGACTTCCTTCATAGCTCAGTTGGTTAAGAATCCACCTGCAATGCAGGAGACTTCAGTTCAATTCCTGGGTCAGGAATATCCCCTGGAGAAGGGATAGACTACCCTCTCCAATATTTTTGGGCTTCCCTTGTGGCTCAGCTGTTAAAGAATCTGCCTGCAATGCAGGAGACCTGGGTTTGATCCCTGGGTTGGGAAGATCCCCTGGAGAAGGGAAAGGCTACCCACTCCAGTATTCTGGCCTGGAGAATTCCATGGACTATACAGTCCGTGGGGTCACAACGAGTCAGACACGACTGAGCGACTTTCACTTTCACAGTCTAAAAAACCTGTTATTAAACTGCATGGAATATAGAGGAATATGGTAACAAATAATATTGATTTTAGTGTATTTCTTCCAAAAGTATTTCAATTCCTATATTTTAATTCCTTTCTGGATATATTGGTTTTCTATTGCTGCTGTAACAAATTACTACAAACTTAGTGAAAGTGAAAGTCGCTCTGTCTTGTCTGACTCTTTGTGGCCCCATAGACTGTACAGCTAATGGAATTCTCTAGGCCAGAATACTAGAGTGGGTAGCTTTTCCCTTCTCCAGGGGATCTTCCCAACCCAGCCATCGAATCCAGGTCTCCCGCATTGCAGGCGGATTCTTTACCAGCTGAGCTACAAGGGAAGTAAAAACAAATCCAACATACTAGCTCACAGTCTGTAGGTCAGGAATTGGACCACCGAGCATGGTTTACCAGGGTCTTCTGCTCAGGTTCTCAACAGGCAGAAATGAAGGTGCTACAGGTACCATTTCACCTGCAGCTAGGGTTTTCTTACACGCTTATACAGGTTTCGGGCAGAATTAAGTTTCTCCATGGACTGAGGGGTTGTCCTCATTATCTTTAAAGCAGGAGAAATTTTCTTACATTGTCGAATTACTCTCATTCTTAGAGTACCTCACTTCCTCAGGCTCTGACCTCTGGACCCATATTTGAAGGATTCACATAATTAGGTCAGCTTTGCTTGGATAATCTCTTTTTCCTAAGTCCATGTGACATATGCAGTATCCTTGTCATGGGAATAGAATGCATTAAATTCACACTATCTGGAAATATTTAGACACATCCACTCTGGTCACTGATCTTGGCAACCCATCATAGAATCCTGCCTGATATCTAAGTAATGCAAAATAATTGATTTTATTCTACCATTAAAAAAATTCAATTACATTTAAGGTAAATGTTCATTAAAATTTTTACTCTATTAAGAACTGTATTAGAATTTATAGTGGGTTCCATATATATATATATACAAACATATATAAATTTAGTAACTCTGCCCTAGGGAAACTTAGGATTTGTGTTTTTATAAGTAACTAGAAAAGAGGTGGGATGGGAGTTACATGACAAATTACCTCTTTAAGTGTGTGTGTGTGAGTGTGTGCACTCTCAGTCCCTCAGTTGTGTCCAGCTCTTTGTAATCCCATGAACTTTTGCCTACCAAGCTCCTCCATCCATGGACTTTCCCAAGCAAGAATATAAGTGTGTAGGAAATATAATTTCCTTTTCATAAAATATGCTTACATTATTCCTTTTGGACACTAACGCTTACACTCACACATGACATTCTCTCTGTGCTGTTTAATAAGAGTATGGTTAGTATATACAATTGCATTAAGATAACTTCTCAGATTTCCAAAAAGTATACATCACCATGTGGAGATATGATGTACCACATTTTTTTTCTTGATATCTAAATCTAGCATCTGCAATTTCTATGTATATATCATATGCTTATTATTATATTCTGATGAGAATTATTTCTCTAACCATTTCCTTTGCATAGTGAATTCTCACCAATTTTATTTCAGTCACAAGCACAGGAGTCATCTTTGAAATTATCCCAGTGGATTACTAAAATGATTATAAATCACTTGTTGGTTCTCCCAATAAAAGGTAGATAATTATTTCCCTATCCCCTGATTTTGGGACTTGCTTTGACCAACAGAATTCACAGAATTGAATTTTGCTTGAATTCTGAATAGGGCTCAAGAAACATTACATCTTTTGCTCTCATTTTCTTGTTGCTCTGATAATATCATGTAAAAATAGCTTGACGTAAGCAATTTAGGAGAGAAAACCACATAGATAAATCTACATGAGAGTCACCTAGGGCCATCTAATCTTTACTAGTATTTTGTCAGTTAACCAAATAATTAATTGAAGCTTACTTACAATCATGGGTTTAATTTTATTTAATCATTTGAACTAATTATATTCATATTAAATTACATGTTGTTGACTTGGTAAAATAAACCTTGTCCTTTTGTGTAATAATTTTCTATTGCTATGTAACGAATTATCTATTTCTGTTTTCTATTGCTGTGTACAAAATTATCACACACATAGCTTAAAACAACATGGATTTATTATTTCTCTGTTTCTATCAAAGTCTGTTTATGATTTAGTGAATTCTTTGCTTCAGGTTCTCATCAGGGTATAATCCATGTGTCGCTGACTGCTGTGATCTTATTAAAGATTCTACTAGAGAAAGAACCCTTTTCAAGCTCTCTTAGATCTGTGAGCAGTAATCTTTTCCTACAAGCAGCACACTATGTGCTTCGTTGCTCAGTCATGTCCAGCTCTTTGCAACACCATGGACTGTAGCCCACAGGCTCTTTTGTCCATGGGGATTCTCCAGGCAAGAATACTGGAGTGGGTTGCCATGCCCTCCTCCAGGCGTTCCTCCCATCCCAGGAATCGAACCCAGGTCCCCCAGATTGCAGGCAGATTCTTTACCATCTGAACCACCAGGGAAACCTAAGAATACTGGAGTGGGTAGCCTATCCCTTCTCCAGGGGATCGTCCCCACCTAGGAATTGAACTGGTGTCTCCTGCATTGCAGGTGGATTCTTAACCAGCTGAGTGACCAGGGAAGCCTTTTAAAGTGGGCAGGTCTGAGGGCATTAGTTTCTTGCGGGCGGCTACACTCAGCTCCTAGAAGCATCTTAAGTTCCTTACCAGGTAGTCTTTTGCAACATGTCCACTTAATTTATGAAAAATCGCTTCAAAGTCAACAGTACTGAGTGAGCAAATTTACTCGGAGGATAGAATCTTACATAATATACCGCAATTACAGGGATGAGATCCCATCATGTTTGCCACATTTTGTTGGTTAGAAGGAAGCCAAAAGCCTTATCCACGCTAAATGACAGAGGATTATTTAAGATGAAAGAAAGTGAAAGTGAAGTCGCTTAGTTATGTCCGACTCTTCGCGACCCCATGAACTGTAGCCCACAAGGCTCCTCCATCCATGGAATTTTCTAGGCAAGAGCACTGGACTGGGTTGCCATTTCCTTCTCCAGGGTATTTTCCTGACCCGGGGATTGAACCCCAGTCTCCTGCATTGCAGGCAGATGCTTTACCGTCTGAGCCACCAAGGAATCCCGTTTAAGACTATAAAAAATGAAAAAGCAAGAATCATGGAAAGTCAATAGAATCTCTTCACTAAAAGCCCAGTTTGTGGAATAAATAGAATTAGTTGACTAAGAATTGTTATAAAATCCATAGAGTGTAATAACAACAAAAATCTTACCACAATAGTCTTGATATATCTGTTTTCCTTTGTGATTCTTAAGGCTCATGCACACAAAGAGATACTAATCGGAAACCAATTTAAAACATTCTAATGGAAAAAAGACCAGAGAAGAGAAGACAAATGAAGATATGTGATTTGAGCCACTATTCATCTATAATCAGCAGCACACATATCTGAGAACCTGGGACTTACTCTTTCTGGCTAAGTCCGGAGTATACAGATTTTTAAAAAATGTAGCTTAGGCAACATATTTGATAGAATCTGAAAACCATTGGTCATTCTGATAAGGTATAAGATAATTTATGACTACACTTGCTATTGATAAGATAATTTTCGTGTTCTTTTTTCCACATTAGTTTTCAAAATCTCTGCTCCATGTGGCACGATAACTGAAAATCTGATAACTAGTTACAAGGAGGTTATCTTTCGTTTTTCAGAATGTCTTCTTAGAGCTTACCAATTTTAAGGTGTTTTACACTTTCCCTGAAAATGATTTGCATTTAGTGACTTTTTGGGTAGAATTGGAAAATAATGCTGTTTATTTCCAAAAAAGGAGAATCATTTTCCCCCATTTGCTACTGTTTTCATATTTTAAATAAGCACTTTTATTATGATTTTTCTTAATTAACCTTTTAATTTATGATGAATATCTTATTAAGTAAGGTTTTAAAAGGTGAAAAATTTCTTCAGATAATTTAATAGGAAACATAAAGAAAATTGTCCGTACTACTCACAGAGGTAATACCAGGACGACTGAAGGTGCTGAATAAAAATCTGTTAAAAATAAAATCATTTTTCTTTTCAGTTATAGTTTCTAGTACTGAAAACATTAGAGATTTGTAGATATTTGTACACACTGGTGAATTCCTTTAGTAGCAAATAAAGCTCACAGTATGAATCGCATGGAATGACAATTTCGCCTGATGACACGGAGCTTCTGTAGTCAGAGGAGTGCGGGGAAAGAGGCATCACCTTTTCAGAGTCAAATGGGAAACCGTGTCTTAAAGCATAACTTTATGTGTTCTATTTTATAATGAGGGACATTAATTGGTTTCATAAAACATGAATATGGGAATATGACATGTTCAAGAGGGATAGTAACAACTTCAAAATGACACGTTAATAATATAACTTGTTGTTCAGTTGTTAAGTCATGTCTGAAGCATGAACAAAGCTGATAGTTTGTATTATACAATTTGCTTTATGGAAGCATCTTAATTTAGTACCTAAGAATTAGTTTTGCTGTCAATAAAATTTGATATCCGAGACTATGGTAATGTGATATAAAGTGGGCATCTGGATATGATTTAGTATCTAAATTAGGGAAGTAGAAGAATATAAAAACATTTTAGCAAAAAAAAAAAGAAAAAATATTGTACAAAAGAATCATACAGATGGTCTTTCAAATCCACACATTTATTAAGTTTGGCAGTTTTGTGATAGTGGAAGTTTAACACAATATTTCAGTATAACAATGTTGGAGAGAGATGACTTTGACTATGAAATACCATTCCAAGAGTCAATTAGTTGGGAAGTGGTAGGCATGCATGCCAACTTACAGGAAAATTCACAAATCTTCTCTCTTTTTTTTTTTTTTTACTAAATAGATCATGTCAACTTCCCTCAGAAGTGAAGATTTCAGGAAGCACATTAATTAGCACATGTAGTCAAAACTTTTAACATCTTATTATATAAAAATTAGCTCTGCTCTAAGAAAAATACACTAATAACTTGACTTAAAAATGTATGACTTTAAATATACATATATATATCACACATTTCTATAGGCACTTTTTCTTACTGGATTTCACATTGCCTATCTCTGAGGGAATGAGTATATGCATACCTACCACTTGACCATCATCTTTAAAGCTAGACATATGGGTAACATAGTCACAATGTGAAGTTTACCAAGATACTCATAAACAGAGATAGACAGCACAATGTGGCAGATAGGGTATTTTGAGAGATGAGAATTTAATTATATAATGAGGAGGGGACTAATTGCAACAGATGGAAGATAATAAAGAAAAATGTTAGCATAGCCACGAAACTAGACCTCAAACATTGAACAAGGCCTTTTACAACGGAGGGAAACGCGAGTAAAGCAATTCATTTGAACTGGAACTCAAAGGCAATTCAGAAAACAATGCAGCATAATAATTGGATAAATCATCCTGAGTCCTTTTAAGATTTTAACTAAACTAACAGTAATATTTATTACTATGTATTAGCTCTTCTTCCATTATCAACTATCCTTTAACATCTCAAATTTATATTCTCAAGTATTTGAGAAGAGATTTATAGGCAATGCAATCTCATATTCATATTCTCTTTCCCTACGTCAGGTTCCTGTCCCGGGTTTATTTCACAAATCTATTTGTTCATCAATGGTTATCCTCAGTTACTAAACAGTATCTCTTATCATCAGTTGTGACTATTTAAGAACTTCTAAACAAGCAAATGTCATACTCACTCATGAATTGTTTCAGTAAAGGGGCTGTCTTCTGGAATTTCCCAAGGAACACAGTCATCTGGTAGATCCTTGGATCATATAACATTGATTTATTCTAATGTATATTTGATTCCTTCCTTAAAAGTCTGCCAAGGTAGTTCTGACATTTCTAACTCATACATTATGGGTAATAACTTTTTCCACTGTTGCAAGTGTCATCTTAGCATTGTGTTAGGAAAGTCTCCAGGGGCCTTAAACACTGAAACAGGAGTTGCCCCCATATCAACAAATGCTCCCCTATTAAGATTTATATTCTATTCTACTTAGTCAAGGACTTCCAAGATCACTCCATCATACTTTACAAGATGATGATGGTGTGTCTCATCCAGGCCCTGCTATTCCTTGTGAATGATTTATTTTCTTCCTTAGCAGAACCTGCATTGGCCCTCATTCCATATTGAACCATGCTGAAACTCTTTGTTATTAGCTACTGACCAAAACAGAAGTGGGGGAAGTTCTTGAGGAAGACAAGTATTAGCTTGTGAGACATCAACAAAGACTTCATCAAGGAGGAGACTGCCATTTTTTTGGCACTGAGGATGGGAGTCAGGGGTTTGATATTTTCAAGCTTATCCACCCATTTGCCCTCACCTCAAATCTCAGAGTCCAACTCCTTTCATATAAGAGCCACCACTTTGTTCAGAAATTTACTACATCTGTGAATACAGGCTTTTTCAAAATTCTGACACTCATCAAACTGTTTGCTTGTTTTTCAGTATAGTCTGTCCTTCAGCTATAAAAGAGAGGAGGGTCTCTGTAAAAACTACCATAGATACTTTCTTATCTATTAAAGAATCTTTAAATGCTCTCACATATCTCTCAGATACTAAGGATGTTACATAATCCAGTGCTTTTTTAGCTTTACTATAGTTTCAGTCATTAGTACCAAAGAAAATTGTCAGCTGTACATTGTCCATAAATAAAATAAACATCCTCATAGTTTCCATTCTTGGTTGCTAGAACAGCAAGCTTCTATATACATCATTTCCATTTTATCACTGTGTGTTGCTGAGCCATTCCAGCACAATTAGAATTTCTCTCTGATGTTAATCATAATAATACAGGTATTTTAACCCTCAGAATTTTGTAACAGCTCAGGGCTGGTAGCTGTTTTCTAGTAACAAAGTCCAGCAACAGGCCAGTTATTTTACTTTGAACAATATATATTTAGCTGATGTGTCAGGCAACTTCCATGAAAGGTAGAGACTACTGCTCAATATTTAAAATAACCAAAGAAAAGTACTGATATATTTGCTTTCCAAGCAGGGGAGAACTACTTGTGAGGCAGCAATTCATGGATTTGGCAAATATCTTACAGCAACCGAGGAAGTTGCCAGTGAATTCTGAACAGAGTCAGGAATGCTGTCTACCCACTCTTCTATTCAATGTTTATTTTAGCAGTAAATTAAGAGAGAAAACATTTTAAACAGCAATTTTAAATTATTATTTAAACATAATAATTGGAAAAGGAGAAATAAGCCTGTCATTATTTAAGGTGATACTATTATGAACATAAAATTTCAAAAAATAATTGATGAAGGGCCTGTTTGAATGTACATGAAAATGCATTTGACATCCAGCTTAGTGAGTGTATATTCTTATCCTGTGTGTGTGTTAGTCACTCAGCCATGTCTGGTTTGTTATGACTTCATGGACTGTAGCCCGCCAGGCTCCTCTGTCTATGGGATTTTCCAGGCAAGAATACTGGAGTGGGTTGCCATTTCCTTCTCCAGGGGATCTTCCCAACACAGGGATTGAACCTGGGTCTCCTGTATTGCAGACAGATTCTTTATCATCTGAGTTACTAAATTTCTGAGTCATAGAAAAATTATAATAGAAATAAAATAATTCTCAGAACTAAATTATAAAGAAAATTCAGTAGTATAGATTATAAGTAATATAGTTTATAAGTAAAATAGTATGAACATTTGTATGAAACAAAGATGTCTATTAACATTATATCTATTCAGCATTGTGAGGCGGGTCCTCTCCGGTATAATTAGCCAGTCTGAAACTATGAAAGAATTATTCGAGATATTACCCTACTTTCATAATTATACATTATTATAGAATCTGCCTGAAATGCAGGAGTCCCAGGTTCAATCCATGGGTTGGGAAGATCCCCTGGAGAAGGGAATGGCTGTGTAATCCAGTATTCTTGCCAGGAGAATTCTATAGACAGAGAAGCCTGATGGGTTATAATCCAAAGAGTCAGATACAACTGAGCAACTAACATACCACATACACACATATGTGTAGAATCAGGAATCCCTTGGGATCATCTAATTCCTCACAGAATACCTATGCCAGTTTTCATGCTCTGAATCCCCATAGGGTGATGATGGGATGAAAACAGACACAGGGTATGTGTCACAGGAGAGTAACCACAAAACTATGAAACCGGGAGGTTGGTACATCTACCTCTCTAGAGATGGAAAGAAATTGATGTCTGTTATGGCATATAAATAAATACTCTGGAGAAAGGAGAAGGTCTCTAGGTTTACAACCCCTGGAATGTAAACAAATGGCTCCAGGGGAGATTGTCTATAAATCTCTCAGAAGGTCTCTATGTTTAACTCCCAAGGCTCATTTTTCCTTCAATCATCCTTTACATAGGTTGTCAGTAACCTTTGCACAGTAAGCTCTGAATGTGAGGTAACTTGAAAATATTTATGGAACATTATTTCTTGACAGCTACAACAATTACCTTCATATTTTTTTTCTTGGCAGTTGACTTTTTTCCCCAGAATAAATTCCATATATAGAAGTAAGTGAAATTAGGTTACTTGCAATGAAATAAAAGTCAAGCTAGGCACATATTTCTTCAAAATATTAATTACAAATAAAGTAATTGAGGTGAAATGACCATAAAATTCTACATGCATTCAAGCTCTCATTCACATGTTAAAATAATGAGAAAAATCAGAAATATTAAAAATATATTTTGACCATATACTGCCTCCTCAGAAATACTAGAAGGTATGATTTTTATGAATGTATAACTTTTGCTTTTCCAGTTTATGTTCTTTATAAATTAGTTTCCTTTGTTTGGGAGAGGTGAGACTAGAACATGCTCCTTACATTCCATATGTATAGTGTTTGTATTAACAGTCTGAAAAATTATACAGCATTATAAAAATGCTTTTTTGTTAGGCAAATAAAAAACATCAACTGACTGTTTTTGGTAACACAGTATACAGAAGAAACATGAGACTATTTTTTTTAATCAAAAAGATAATGGTTTAAAGAAGAACAAGGAACAATTATTTGTTTTTGTCTAGTTGCGAAGTTGTGTCTGATTCTTTGTGAACCCATGGGCTGTATCTTGCCAGGCTCCTCTGTCCACGGATTTCCTAGGCAAGAATACTGGAATGAGTTGCCATTTTCTTCTGCAGGGGATCTCCTTGACTTAGGGATGCAACCTGCGTCTCCTGCATTGGCAGTCAAATTCTTTACCACTGAGCCACCAGGGAAGAGGGATACTTATACACATTGATGGAAGAAAAAGCTGAGTTAACTCCTATTTTAACTTGAAAAATAAATACTTATTTTTCATTTTCTCCAGCTTTAATAGAGAATAGTTGACAAACATTAAAAATTATAGGTTGTATTTAAGGTATACAATATCATGATTTGATTTTTGCCATATGTGAAGAAAGCTGAGCACTGAAAAATTGATGTTTTTGAACTGTGGTGTTGGAGAAGACTCTTGAGAGTCCCTTGGACTGCAAGGACATCCAACCAGTCCATCCTGAAGGAGATCAGTCCTGGGTGTTCATTGGAAGGACTGATGCTAAAGCTGAAACTCCAATACTTTGGCCACCTCATGCGAAGAGTTGACTCATTGGAAAAAAACCCTGATGCTGGGAGGGATAGGGGGCAGGAGGAGAAGGGGACGACAGAGGATGAGATGGCTGGATGGCATCACCGACTCCATGGGCATGAGTTTGAGTAAACTCCGGGAGTTGGTGATGGACAGGGAGGCCTGGCCTGCTGCGATATATGGGGTCGCAGAGAGTCGGACACGACTGAGTGACTGAACTGATATGTATACATTGTGAATGATTGCCACAATCAAGCTAACACATTCATCAGCTCACACAACCACTTTTTTTTTTTTTTTTGATGTGGTGACATTACTTCAGAGCTATTCTCTTAGCAGATTTCAAGTATACAATATAGTATTATTAACTACAGTCAGCATGTTAGACATTACATCCCCAGAAGTCATTCATCTTATAACTGAAATTTTTTACCCTTTGACCAATCTCTCTCCATTTTCCCAACTCCACAGTCCCTGGCAATTATCATTTACTTTCTGGCTCTGAGTATGTTATTTTTAGATTCCACATATAAGTGAGATCATAAAATACTTGTCTTTCTCTGACAGCCTTATTTCACTTAATGTTATGAACTGTTTCATTAATGTTGTTGCAAATGACAGGGTTTTCTTTTTTTAATGACCAAATAATATGCAAAGGGAACAATGAAAGAAACGAAATGCAACCTACAGAATGGGGGAAAATATCTGCAAATGATATAACTCATAAGGGCTTAATATTCAAAATATATTGTTGATTCACTAAGTTGTGTCCAACTTTTTGTAACTCCATGGACTGTAGCCCACCAGGCTCCACTGTCCATGGAATTTTCCAGCCAAGAATACTGGAGTGGATTGCCATTTCCTACCCCAGGGCATCTTCCTGACACAGGGATTGAACCCCATCTTCTGTGTCTCCTGCTTAGTAGGAGGTTTTTGTACCACTGCACCAAAAAACTCATATAACTCAACGGGAAAAAAAAGGAAACAAAAAAACCCACAAATAACCCAATTGAAAAATGGACAATGGCCTTGAACAGACATTTTACCAAAGAAGATTTACAAATGGCCAACAAGTATAGAAAAAGTGTGCAACATCACTAATCATCAAGGAAATGCTAATTAAACATCAATGAAATATCACTTTAACCTTTTGGGATAGCTAAAATCTTCATAAACTCTTTACTCTTCAAACTACATATAGTTTGTTTAGATACATTTACATCATGAGAAAGAAGCAGGATAATTTGTGTAGATATAAGTTATTCTCCCCAAAATTTGATACTGTTTATTTCATAATAAATACTAGGAATGTAAAAAGGAAATTTTCAACAGTCACAAGTCAACAGCTAATTCTATCTGATTTTTATCTTGGAAACAAGAATCATATATTCTTGATAACTTTCATTTTTATTAGTTCTTTTCTTCCTAATGGGGGCTTCCTTAGTGGTTCAGATGGTAAAGAATCTGTCTGCAATGCAGGAGACCCAGGTTCAATCCTTGTGTTGGGAAGATCCCCTGGAGAAGGAAATGGCAACCACTCCAGTATTCTTGCCTGGAGAATCCCATGGACAGAAGATCCTGGTGGTCTACAGTCCATGGGATGGCAAAGAGTTGGACATGACTGAGCAACTAACACTTTCTTCCTAATAGCACCTATACATCTGTATAGGTATATGTGGATAAGTATAGATTTCTCATTAAAGATTCTCATTAAAGCACCCTTTCCCTCTGGTGTATAAAGAGGACACAAGGAGGTGAGAAGCAGCATTTTTGCTATAAATTAGATTACGAAGAATTATAGAATCACAGAACATACATTGGTAAGGAAAAGGTATAGTGAACTATTAAGGATAATTCATGGCAAGACAGAAAGCAGATTTATTAACTAACAGAAATTTTGTCCTTGTGGCTTTTATGGGAATTTTATCCCCTAAAAGTTCGTATGTTAAAGTCCTCATAATGTGTCATTATTTGGAAGTAGGTTCATTGCAGATGTAATTAGTTAAGATGAGGTCATGCTACTGTAGGGTGGGCCCCTAATTCAACATGACTAATACACTTTTGGGGAGATATGGACATGTCCGCATGCCCAGGGAGAATGCCATGTATTATAAAATCTAAAGGCAAGGACTGGGGTGATGTACTTAAGAATGTCAAAGATAGCCAGCAAATCACTAGTAACTTTGAGAGAGTCATGGAATGGATTGCCTGTTACAGCCCTCAGAAAGAAACAATACTTTGATGTTGGAATTCTAGCCCCCGTAACTGTGAGACAAGACATTTCTGTCACTTAAGTCTCCCAAGTTGTGGTGTTGGTTATGGCAACCCTTCATGTTCATACTAGTCACTCAGTCATATCTGACTCTTTGTGACCTCATGGACTGAGGCCTGCCAGCCTCCTCTGTCCATGGAATTCTCCAGGCAAGAATACTGGAGTGGGTAGCTATTCCCTTCTCCAGAATATCTTGCTGATCAAGGGATCAAACCCAGGTCTCTGGCATTGCAGACAGATTTTTTACTGTCTAAGTCACTAGTGAAGCTTGAAGGAAGCCCAATGCCAGCCCTAGCAAACCAATATATAACCTTTGCAGCCTTCATCTCTCTTAAGAGTAAATGACTTCATCACTTCAAGGGCAGTTTTCATTCACCTTAGGAAAGAGGATATGAAAGAACAAAGAAAGTACAAAGAAGTCAATTGTTCTCCTAACCAGGTGTTTGGAATCTTAATATAGAATGAAATTTTGGAAACTAAGATGGGATGATTTACAGAGACCTGGGGAGAGATAAAATATTTGCTTTTCTTTTTCTGTTACACAACCTGGCTTTAACAAAGTAAAATCTGATTCTTGAACAAAGAGAACTTAAAATTTAATGTGCACCTCAGATTTGCGAAAAATCATGTATATTTGAGATATAGTTTTTCTGATTTAAAAGCAAAAGCCAGTTGGCTTGCAAGATAGCTGAAAATTAGGATGGTGATTTTACTGAGGTGTCCTTATTAGTGTGGGTATTTTACAAGGGACTCTAGTTTCTTCCCTAACTAGAAAATTTAGGGAAACTCAACCTATCAAAGGATTCAAATGCAATGGATTAAGCAAGTGAAACCCTTTTTGGTAATGTAATAATGGAGTAAGTTATCTAGGTAAATGCCTGAAGGCAGATTCTGAGTTTTCCACTCGAGAACAAGAGCCAATGTCAGTGGAAAGGAGAAGTTACTGAGAGATACGAAGAGAATAAATATAAGCCCTGGATCTGAGGGAAGGAAAATATGGATGGTAAGATATTACTAGGACAGGGGGTTATCACAGTATGAGCTAGAATATATGAATGCTAAAGCCCATTAGGGATTGCTTATTTCAGTGGAAGACTGAGTGGAAAGATATTAATATATGAGAATCAGACTCCTTCTTATGGCCATTCTTGTATCAAGGGATATAATGGAAATATAGATGGGAAAGCTGAATTTTCCTGGGTTCAAAAACACACTGGGAAAATAATTAAATGAACACAGAAGTTAATGGGTACCGACGGAAGAGAATATATATATAATTTATCGGCTTCCCTGGTGGCTCAGGTGGTAAAGAATCTGCTTGCAATGCAGGAGATCTGAGTTTGATCTATGGGTCAGGAAGATCCCCTGGAGAAAGAAATGGCAACCTACTCCAGTATTCTTGCCTAGAAAACCCCATGGATAGAGGAGCCTGGTGGGCTACAGCCCATGGGGTCACAAAGAGTTGGACAGGACTGAATGATTAACACTTTGACTCTGACTTTGCTATATGTTTCTATTAAAATTCTGGAGTTGTTAAACTGTTAAAATGTTATCATACCTGATATAATTAGAGCACCTATTAGCTATAGTATTTTATATTCTTTTACATGTTCATATCATTTGGCTTTTGACAATTTGTCATTTGATCCCTGTGAGTTAAGAAGGTCAGAAATGATTACCCTCCTCTTATAGCTAAAAATGCTAAAGCTCTGTGAAATCAAGAACTTTATTCAATATCTATATCTAATAAATCACAGAGATGGAGCTTGTTGCTTCACTTTCCATGCAGTACATAAAATGATTAGGGTGCATTAGGCGTTCTGCTCTACAGTCACAATGAACCTCTGTTTTATATTCCAAAAGAGAAACCTCATCTTTCTGCAAATACATTGGATCTCTGTTCCTTTCCTAAATATCATGGCATCAAAGTTAGTACTAAGAGCATATGCTTTTGTTACCCCCTTTATAAAAAAAAGAAATGTTAGTTTTTCCTGTTAAAATCCTGTGGGAAATAGTGAGAATTTTACATATTCTTTGCCCATATTATTTTTTATGTGGGTTTTTATGTGGGTTCTCTAAAGTTCCTTGTGAATGCAATTTTTATCCAAAAATTGGAATTAAAAAATGGATCAAAATTGGCATGGAGAGAGTAACATGGGAACTTACATTATCACATATAAAATAGACAGCCAATGGGAATTTGCTGTATGTCTCAGGGAACTTAAACAGGGGCTCTGTATCAACCTAGATGGTTGGGATGGGGAGGGAGAAGGGAGGCAGGTCAAGGGAGGGGACATATATATACCTATAGCTGATTCCTGCTGAGGTTTGACAGAAAACAACAAAATGAGATCTGTAAAGCAATTAAAATATAAATTAGTTGAAAAACATTGCTGCTAGTGGTAAAGAGCCCACCTGCAATGCAGGAGAGACAAGAGACAAGGCAGGTTTGATCCCTGGGTCGGAAAGATCCCCTGGAAGAAGAAATGGCAACCCAGTCCAGTATTCTTGCTTGGAAAATCCCATGGACAGAATCCTGGCAGGCTACAGTCCATAGCGCTGCACAGAGTCAGACATGACTGAAGCGACTTCGCACACACACGCATTAGGCCCAGCATACGTGGTGTCATTATGTCAGAACTGTACACCAGTCCCTTAAAAACTGGAGATTTGCCAAGTGCTAAATATTAGATAGAGAGAAGAGGTACCTTGACCCTAAAGTAATACAATATAGGATCAATATTGGTATTTTATTCATCATAATTAATAAATATGGAGAAACTTATCTAGACAAGTTACTTAGCATGATTTTACAGTGGAGAAAAAGATGAACAAGTCATAATAATAATGATGGTGAGGATTGTAATGATGAAAATAGTAACAGCAGATAAATGTCAA
Source organism: Muntiacus reevesi (assembly GCF_963930625.1). Taxonomy (NCBI): domain Eukaryota; kingdom Metazoa; phylum Chordata; class Mammalia; order Artiodactyla; family Cervidae; genus Muntiacus; species Muntiacus reevesi. The sequence goes on along the minus strand of NC_089254.1, from coordinate 79,759,540 downwards.
GAAAAATGTGTCATATACTATGCTCAAATTCTATATCCATTGGGCAATTTAATTTTCACAATACTCCTATGAATTTTTGATCTCTATGATCATATATTTATAGATAGACAAATGAATCTTGAAGTTGTTAAATAGTATATTCAAGTGCCACATGGCCTTTTCATTATTAGAGACAGTATTTGAACTTGCTCTATTTGAACTCAGACCCCAACCTTTTAACTGATAAAAATCAACAGTTGTGTAACCTGCATCACAAATCACCATTTAAAGTTATCCCTTTCACTTTTTCCCAACTATCTAAACATGAGTCTCAAGAAAATGTACTGTCACAAAATTGTGACTTGGTCCTTTGTTAAAAGCAATAGCTGAATCCCTGTTTCCTCCCGAAGAAGAATTAACAATATCTCTCAAGTCTATGATTGTTGCAAACTTCTTCCAATCGCCTAATATATGAACCCTTGAGTTCGTGCTTATTTTTACTTTATATCAGCTTATTAAAATAATTCTGAGTTCTATCTAGTAATGAAAAAATGCTATAATAACTAAGTTCTGTATCAAAATTCGGACTCCCATCATGGAGACTTTGTGCATCATAGTTTTTAATAAGATACAAAACAGTGCCAAACACTTTATCCTTAACCAATTCTAGATTATAACCAGTATCACCCTTATTTTTAGGAAGGACACTTACAAATCAAAGAACTACACACTGGTCTCTGGAGGATTAAAAAAGACCATTAAAAATCTGACAACATCTTAAAAGAAGACAACAAACTCTAGACTTGAAAAGAGCAAATCAAGAGCCTGTCAGCACAAATGATTCAGAACTTTTCAAATCCTGGCATAGTAAGTCAGCTAGTCTCTGGAGAATCTAAATCTTGAATTATTTTTAGCTCAAAACTACCACCCAGAATTCTACAACTATCCTGACAGAAAGTCATCCTAGTAGATGGAGCTCTGGGAGTAGGCCTTTCTTCCCATGACTGAAGCAAATAAAGTGAGTGTGTGGTCTCCGTGTGTTTCTAGCCACTGATCCATAACCTTAAGTCATTACATTTTAATGTTCAAAGGCATTCATCTGAGTATTCTCTGTTATGTAGAGCTATCTTTTGTAATATTGGTTCAAATTTATTTTCTACAGAAAGAATAGTTATTACTAAGCCCCTCTTAAGAACACTTTTCCTCTGAAATGACCCATGTTTTTAAAGCATTTCCCTTTAGAATCACCTTTTTTCTTTTTCATAGTTTATACCATTAATATTAAATGAGAAAAGTGGACACTAAATATATACGTTATGGAAGGAAAATTATAGTAGGAAGTTGTATGGCTTTAAGTAAATATGAATTAATTGAGAAAAAAATATATTTCCTGCTAATTTCAGTAAGCTTTGTGAGACTAATTGGAGGTTAGCCTGATTCTTGTGGCCATCTGTGGACTCCTGTGATGTAGTGTGAACACTACATTACATTCACATTGACACTTATATACTTTCATAAAGCATCTTCCATTTTATGGCTGACACTACAATTAATTTCAAGTGTGTCTGATTTCTAAAATATATCATCTTAAACACATCAAAACTGCAGTGACTTCTGTTTTTTATATTGCAACAGACTTTTAATTTAAAACTTTTAGAGAATGGTTATTAACTCTATACCTAATAAAAATAAAAGGGAAATTCTAACAGTAATATTTTATTTTGACCCTTAGTAGAAAATAACTAACAACAGTTATTTAAAATTTACAAGGTATTTGAATAACCTATGAATTCATAAAAAAAGAATTATTTTTAGTATGATGCTATACTTGCTTATATTTGCTAATTATTAAAAAAATGGCTACTTTAAAATTAATCAGAGTTATTGGCCTCTTATCATTTTGTACAAATGAAAATTTATGTGTTCAATCAATGAAGTACATATTTCCACAAAGACTGTATTTTCATGATTATAGATACTGCACTATAAGTGCAAAGTGAACAAATAATGATTTAGAAGGTGGCTTCAGACAACTTTGAAGAGAATTTTAATGCTTAAGTGATTTTGAAGGAAATTTTAGTCAGAGGAGTGCTGAAGGAATTCAGATAAATAGTTTTAGAAAATGTCCCGTTTCCAAGACTAAATAATTCTCACTAATACTTCTTGAAAATTTATCTTGATTCTAAACAATTTGTTATATGGTTGGTTTTTTCCTGTGGTAGAAACCCTTAGGTAATGCATGTGATTTAAAACAAAACAAACCAACAAAAAATTTAAGTAAAGCATTGTATAAATCCTCGTCTTTTTCCTGTACTATTCTAGAAGAAAATTTCTGAGGACTTTGGATTTGCAAAACCATAGAAATATTTACTTAGTATATTATTGTTCTAGAGAAAATTGACAAAGAAAATCTGTCATTAATCACAGTGGGAAGCTCACGGATCATTCCTAGTGACTAGGATGTTGTCAGACTTTGATAGGCAGCAGAAGGATGCCCAGAGAGAAGCGAATGAACAGATTCTGGAAAATGAACTGGTCTCTCCTGTACAATGAGCACACGTTGTGCAAACTAAATATTGACACACATTCTTGTTCTTTGCACAACTTGGTATTATACCTGTGCTCTGTAACTCTTTAGGTTATTGCTTCTAATAAGCTTTCCAAAAAGCTTCCACATTTCATCTTTTTCCTTTATTTGTTTTTAATATTTGTGACCATATTGTTATTGTTTCATGATCTGGCTTCAGTAAAATTGAGAAGGAAATGACATATAAAACAATCTGTTACCTTTAAATTAATATGTGTAATTTCTACTTGATCCAATATACTTCAAACTAGAAGCATGGACACTGGAGGTAGGCTCAAATTTCTCCTTATTATCATTAAAAGTTATTATAAGCATACAACATTTTTATGCAAAAATACATTGTTAATAAAATATCTATCTGCATTGTTTTCTCTTCAAAAGATAATTGTGACCATACATAAACTCAAAATTATAGAAGGGTGCTCTTCTTACATTCTTACAACAGACTCAAGATTTCATTCCATTAATTGCCTATTAGGTACAATCACAGAAATCACATAATTTAAACTTCTATGAGTAATACCAGTTTGGCACTGCTTATTATAAAATATCTGAATATTGCTAACTGATTTCTGGTTGGATTTTTACTCCTTTAGCTAAAATCATACCATTTCTTTTTATCATTTTGATGCCAGAAAATATATAGTAGTCACCTCTATCATTTAATATAAATAAGAAAATTCTATTCTCCAGGGACTAACGGAAAGAGAAATTTTCCAAAGGAAAGACAGAATGTTCTTACTTTTAAGATATGTGTCAAAAAAACACAGCTTTTTTTTAATAAACAAAACTTATAACCTTTGTGCCAGGTTCATAAAAAAAGAAAGAGTACCCAAATAAATAAAATCAGAAATAAAAGAGGAGAAATTATAACCAACCACAGAAATGAAAATGATCTTAAGAAATTCTATTATATGCTAACAAATTGGACAAGGTAGAAGAAATGGACAAGTTCCTAGAAACATACAGTCTTCCAAGACTGAACCAAGAAGAAAAATAAAAAATCTGAACAGAACAATCACTAGTATGACGTTGAATCAGTAACCAAAAATGCCTAATAAAGTCCAGGACCAGATGGCTTCACAGGTGAATTCTACAAAACATTAAAAAGAGTCAATGTCTATCTTTTCTCAATCTATTCCAAAAAATTGAAGATGGGGGAAAGTTTCCAAACTTATTCTACTAGACCAACATCACCTTGTTACCAAATAGACAAAGACACCACACAAAAAAGGAAAATTACAGATCAGTATTATGGATGAACATGGATACAAGAGTCTTAAAGAAAATACTACCAAATCAAATTCAATAATGCATCAAAGGGATCATACTCTGAGATCAAGTAGGATTTGTCCCAGGATACAAGAGTCATTCAATATGCACAAATCAATCCATATGATACAGATCATTAACAAAATAAAGGATAAAAATCATATGACCATCTATATACATGAAGAGAAAACATTTGATAAGATTCAACATCTATTTATGATAAAAACTCTCCACGAAGCACTCTGCTGTGTCTCTGAAACTTAATATGGTATGTTACCTATACATCAATGAAATTTCATTTAAAAGAGGAAGGAACAGGGCAAGGGATTGAACTGATAAATGATAACATAGGCTAAATATAATAATTGGTAATCGTGGATTTTGCTTTTATTTTATTGTTAATTATCAAATGAAATTTCAGAATCACTCAGAAAAGTTCACCAATTTGATTCCAGTTAATGCTGTAATCCAGCTCCACAACAGGAGAACATGATATGCTAAATTTGTACCTATTGTAATTATTTGACATATTCAGTGAAAAGTGTAATGCCTTAATTCTCCTTCATTTCAGTTCAGTTGTGTCGCTCAGTCGTGTCCAACCCTTTGTGACCCCATGAATCGCAGCACGCCAGGCCTCCCTGTCGATCACCAACTCCCGGAGTTTACTTAAACTCATGTCCATCGAGTTGGTGATGCCATCCAGCCATCTCATCCTCTGTCGTCCCATTCTCCTCCTGCCCCCTATCCCTCCCAGCATCAGGGTCTTTTCCAATGAGTCAGCTCTTCGTAGGAGGTGGCCAAAGTATTGGAGTTTCAGCTTCAGCATCAGTCCTTCCAATGAACACCCGGGACTAATCTCCTTTAGGATGGACTGGTTGGACCTCCTTGCAGTCCAAGGGACTCTCAAGAGTCTTCTCCAACACCACAGTTCAAAAGCATCAATTCTCCTTATGTCTTATTTTGTTGTACTATAAATAATTATATCAATTAACTCCTGTTCTGAAACAATGTTTTTCTTCTAGGATTTCACTGTTGAATTTTGAAGACTTGTACCAATCCTCTGTTCCTTTAAGTGAATTCGATATGCATTAGTACTCTCTATCTCCTTCGAAAATAATTGGCAGACCTTGATGTCTCTACTTTTAAGCAACTGTCAAAGAGTAACACTAAGAAGCTCTGGGGAATCCTTGAAGTCATTCCTAATGATGTCAATAGGTCTAAACATCACACTAATGATGAATTACTCTTTTAACAAAATTATTTCTAAAATTGCATTGGCATTATTTCAATAAATATAGCTTTGTATTTCATTACTGATTTAGTCTATTAGATTTTCTTATGAACTTTATTAGAAATTGTAATTTTAAAATAAACACTTTATATATAAAATGAAAAGATATTACTAACAGTATATCTTTTATTTTGATGAATAACCATATTTAAGTTCATTCATCATAATTTTATCATTTTATATTTAAATATATATTTGAAATCTTTAATTCATATTTATATACTTGCATTAAATTATTAACTACATGCTTAAATTTTCTTTAAATAGAATATTTATTCACTTATAGCCAGAAGTTAAAGTTCACAATTATCTTAAATTATTAGCTCTTCACAAAGCCAGGATTTTAGTAGTTATCACTAAACAAAAGTTTGACAGTATGAACACATTTTTAGAATGATTCATTTTTAGACATAGAGATTCATTTTTAGAGATAGAGTTAAATTTCTATTGCATGTTAGAAAACAAGGCATAAATTGGTCTCAGAGAGCAATAGTAAATAGAACAAATGTTCCCTCTGTTTTTGAGAATAGGCTTATATTCTAATCCTTAGGAAGAGAGGGCTTTAAATGAAGTGATAGTCAAAGGGTACTAAGAAAGAAAGCATATCATCAAAGTGGAGAAAATGCTCAGAATACACATGTTATCAAACTTTTATCAGATCATATCATATCAATTTCTACTGGACTTTTTTGGGAGTTTTATTTTCCAGATAGTTATAGAAATTCACGTAAGTGTTTACAAAGACATCATAAATGAATTTTCGGATTTAAGAGAGAAAACCACTCCAAAATCACAGCCTGTCACAGGAATATCATTATTACATAATATGTATACATCACATGTATTATATAATATGTATATAATATGCCATGTGAATTATAATAACTATTTAAAACACTAAAAATGCAGAAAAGTAAATGACACAGCTGAATCCTAAAATACAGAGTGATAGGCATAATTTCTGATGTTAATGGACATGCAAGTTGCATATCATGGCCTGTGAAAGTGAAAGTCGCTCAGTGTTGTCCTACTCTTTGTGATCCCTTGGACCATACAGTCCATGGAATTCCAGGACAGAATACTGGAATGGGTAGCCGATCCCTTCTCCAGGGTATCTTCCCAACCCAGAGATTGAATCCTGCATTGCAGGTAGATTCTTTACCAGCTGAGGCCTGGAGTCGGTGAAAGACAGAAAGCCAGCAAGGAGAGCCACACATAATACATAACCCTATCCTTGTCAAAACTTTCAATGAAAGTATGAACAAGCAAAAAAAAAATCCATTCCATACACTGAAATCTAATTATACTTGATGTCATAAATCTTGAGGTTGAGGGGAAAACACATCCTTCACTAAGAATGCAAAATTTTAAATAAGACTTCACCCTGGAATTGGTGTCTGAGGACCTGAAAAATCCAAGATAGTTTGAAGTCCTAGTTTTGATAGTAACCCCAGGATTGTAGTGGGGGATCTATAAATCCTCTTTAAATGTCATGTTTAACTCCATAAAATTCTGATAACAGGAAGCTCATCAATAAACAACACAAGAGAAGTTGACAGAAGTCAACATAACAGAATCAAAACTAAGCAGACATATTAAAGATCTGAGTCAGCTTCTTCCATTCTGTGACTCCACTATGTTTTTGGGCCTGAGAGTCTTCTGCACACAGGAGATGGAGAATAAAATTAGGAAAAAAGCAAAACTGTTTATATGGGCCCAAATGAGTCATATATTGATTTTGTTCATATTTTGTTAATGATATATATTTTGTTGATGATACATCAATAAGATATATTATGTGATCTACATATTTAAACAGTGGTGGGGGGAAGAATATTGGACTGGTGAATATAATATCTGACATGGCCGAGATCTCTGAACCAACTATAGACTATGAAGAAGGCACTTCAGATTACTAGGGTGGAACAAGACACTGTGCCCATTGATTAAAATCTTGAAGAAGAAATAAAGAACAAATGTGCGACACCTTATCACCTAGCAAATGTATTATGTAAAATGTGTAATTATGAAAACAGTCACAAGAGTTAATATTTCTGTCCCTTATTTTCCTTACTTACAAAATTAAAAAGTAAGAGTAATGATTATTTCTTCAGAGGGACGAGTGCTTGCACGTGGTAAGAGCTCTATTTTAAGTCATAATTATTATTTTTACTATCATTGTTATTATTTTTCACATACATTGTGCTTCCTGAATAAGCATTTAAAAGACTAAAAACCAGGTGATAAGAAATGAAGGCAAACCCTTTCTTCCATTCCTCAATTCTTCCTGATGAAACAAGAGCCCCCTCTTCAGTTTTCACTTCTGTAACATCACCAGTAGCTAAGCCTCCAAAGTATAATACAAAAGCCCATCACATGTGAAGGATCCTAAGATAGGTTGCCCTTGAGAGAGGCCGGAAGAACGTATCTCAAAAGAACTGAGACCTTGTGTAGCGATGTAAATTATGGCTTTGGCTGTCACAATCACTGGTATGAACCTCACAGATGTTCCCTTTTAGTAAGAGAATTACTATTAATCTCCTAAGAAACTTATTAGCATAACAGACAGTTGACAATCATTTCCTAAAAAAAAATAGTGCATACTTAAATTTAACTAAAGTTTTTATTCTGCATTCTGCTAAGACCAGCTGTCACACAATGCCTGGCAATGTTGCAAAGCTCCTCTCTGTATGCATATTCACAGATACTAGAAATCTCTCCACTTTTTATGATGGATGTTGCATTTTTACTGAAACATCTGTGTTGTCTTGAGTGTGTTATGACTTTTAACCCTTGAGTTAATATATTTATAGATATGTTCTTTTGATTATGGCTTATTGATCATTATGGTCACATATGTAGATATGAATAACCAGTATCACAACATAGGCACAAGACTATTCCATGACACAAGAATCTCCCTCATGATATATTCTTTTATAAACAAACTTATACCCGGCTGACCTTTCCTTATAGCTGACAAGCCCTAATATATTTTTCGAATCTATAATTTTGTCATTTCCAGAATGTTATATAAACAAAATTATATGCTAGTAACTTCTGAGATCAGCTTTTTCTACTCAGCATAGTACCTTCCAAGTTGTTGCATGTATTAAGAGATAACTACTTGTTATTTATTAGTAGTAGGGTCGCATAGAGTCGGACACAACTGAAGGGATTTAGCATGCATGCATGCGTTGGAGAAGGAAACGGCAACCCACTCCAGTGTTCTTGCCTGGAGAATCCCAGGGACGGGGGAGCCTGGTGGGCTGCCATCTGTGGGGTCGCACAGAGTCGGACACGACTGGAGCGATCTCGTAGCAGTAGCAGCAGCACCATGGTATGGGTGTGGGGCAGTTGTTTTTAACTTCACTTATTGAGAGATATTTTGGTCTTTCTACTTGTTGGCTATTGCAAATAAAATTGCTATGAACAATCATGTACAAGTATTTGTGTGGACATAGATTTTCATTTCTCTGGGATAATAACCTAGGAGCCCACTAATTGGGTTATAAGGTAAGTATATGTTTAGCTTTTAAAATAAACTGTCAAAATGTTTTCTAGCTTGGCTGTATCATTTGACTTGCATCTCACCAGCCATGTATGAGATGCAGTTTATCTGAATCCTCAGTACCATTTAGTATTGTCAGTGTTTTGCTTTCTTTAAAATATTAGTAGCTGTTCCAATAGGTGTGTGATGATAGCTCATCATTGCCTTAAGTTGCATTTAAGCTAATGATCTTGGAAATCTTATCACATGTTTAATATACTTCAGCATATACTTATTTGAAAAATACCTCTTTTTATCTTTTTTTCCATTTTCTATTTGGACTTGTTTGATTTTCATACTCAAGTTTTGAGAATTCTTTACATATTCTAGATATGATTCCTATTGTCACAGTTGTGGTTTGAAAATATTTTTTCCTGCTTCATACCTTGTCTTTAAATCTTTTTAATAAGGTTTTTCAAAGAATAAATCTTTGATGTAATGAAGCACTCCCCCTTGTCAATTATTTTACTGTATTGTGCTTCTGGTGTCATGATTAAGAACTCTTCACCAAGCTCCAGAATCTCAAGCTTTTCTACTATTTTATCTTTCAAAGTTTTTTTTTGCTTTGTATTTTAAATTTATACATGTATATATATTTCATATATTTAAATCTATGATTCGCTTTGAGTTAATTTTTGAATAAAGTATGATAAGGCAAGTTATTTTATTTATTTAGCCTATGGATATAATTTTCCAATATTGTTGACCAATTGTTGACAAATCTGGTGTTTCTACAATACAGTTCAATCGCTCAGTTGTGTCTGACTCTGTGACCCCAAGGACTGCAGCACCTCAGGCTTCCCTGTCCATCACCAAATCCTGGAGCTTGTTCAAATTCATGTCCATCAAGTCAGTGGATACCATCCAACCATCTAATCCCCCGTCATCACCTTTTTCTACATTGAAGTGCTTTTGCACATCTATCAAAATGATAAATTTATTAGGTGGCCATACTTCTGCAGGTTCATTTCTGGATTTTTTATACTATTATAATTTATTGAGTTATGTGTACATACGCAATTTTGAGTACGCCGACTCAATGGACATGAATTTGAGCAACTTCCAGGAGACAGCGAAGTACAGGGAAGTCTTGCATGCTGCAGTCCATGGGGTCACAAAGAGTAGGACATAACTTAGCAATTGAACAACTTGAGTATTATACCTATGAAAGTGTAGGAATTGGATAGAATGCTTTATCCCACTTTTCCAAATTACTTCAGCATTTTGTTCCTTTATCTTTTCATTCTTTTAGAATAATATTTTTATATTTATAATATTTCTTGCCTGTATTTTGATGAGTTGTATTAATCCTGAATGTGAGAATTGACATCTTTATTCTGCTGAGTCTTCCAATCCATAAGTAAGGTTTATCTCTCTCTGATTTCTTTATTTAATGTTTTATAACTTTCAGCAGACATCTTGAACATATTTTAAAAAAGATTTACACCCCTGAATTTCATATTTTGAGTAATTATGACTGGCAGTGCATTATTAATTTTGATGTCTATGTCTTCAGTGTTCAGTCAGTTCAGTCGCTCAGTCGTGTCTGACTCTTTGCAATCCCATGGACTGCAACACGCCAGGCTTCCCTGTCAATCACCAACTTCCTGGAGCTTGCTCAAACTCAGGTCCATCAAGTCAGTGGTGCCATCCAACCATCTCATCCTCTGTCATCCCCTTCTCCTCCTGCCTTCAATCTTTCCCACTTTCAGGGCCTTTTCCAATCAGTCAGTTCTTCACATCAGGTGGCCAAAGTTTTGGAGTTTCAGCTTCAGCATCAGTCCTTCCAATGAATATTCAGGACTGATTTCCTTTAGGATGGACTGGTTCAATCTCCTTGCAGTCTAAGGGACTCACAAGAGTCTTCTCCAACACCACAGTTCAAAAGCATCAATTTTTCAGTGCTCAGTTTTCTTTATAGTCCAACTCTCACATCCATACATGACTACTGGAAAAACCATAGTTTTGACTAGTTGGACCTTTGTTGGCAAAGTAATGTCTCCACTCTTTAATATGCTGTCTAGGTTGGTCATAGCTTGTCTTTCAAGGAGCAAGAGTGTTTTAATTACATGGCTGCAGTCACCAACTGCAGTTATTTTGAAGTCCAAAAAAATAACATCTGTCACTGTTTACATTGTTTCCCCATCTATTTGGCATGAACTAGTCCGTATCCCTGGAATAATCCCTATTTGGTCATGGTGCATAATATTATGCATCACTGAATTCTATTTGCTAATATTTTACATAGACTTTTGTATCTATATCCATGAAGGATATTGGTCTATAGATTTGGAGAGTTGGGGGAAGTGTGTGTTGTCTTGTATTTATTTTATCTGGTTTTGAAGTCAGGGTAATTCTCAACTTATAGAATTGTTAGGCAAACAGTTTTTTTCTTTAGTAGAGAATTGGTTGTTAATTCCTTTAGAAAAATTTGGTTGAATTCTCCAATGAATCACTAGGGTCAAAAGATTTCTTTTTGAGAAGTCTTTATTTATTTTTTTATATTAAAATAATTTATTTAGATGAAATTCATACAGAAAAATTAGCCATTTGAAGGGAACAATTCAGTTCCCTAATTCTTATATTTTTTTCTTTATTTTTTTATTAGTTGGAGGCTAATTACTTTACAATATTGTAATGGTTTTTGCCATACATTAACATGAATCAGTCATGGATTTACATGTGTTCCCCATTCCGATCCCCCCTCCCACCTCCCTCCCCATCCAATCCCTCTGGGTCATCCCAGTGCACCAGCCCTGAGCACTTGTCTCATGCATCCAACCTGGACTGGCGTCTTTAAAATTATTATTTCAATGTCAGTAGTTACAAGGCCATAAAATTATCTATTTTGTATTGGATGATTTGTGTTAGTCTGTTATTTTCAAGGAATTTGTCAATTTTATCTGACTGTCCAATTTTGAAATCTAGATTTAGTTACTACTTTCTTAGTATCCTTTTGATTTCTGCACTGTCTATACTAATATACTCTCTTTTATTCCTCATGTTAGTAATTTATGTATTCTCTCTCTCATTCTTTTGTTTTGGTCAGACTTCCTAAAAATGTATCAATTTTGTTGACCTTTTTAAAGAATTCTGCCTTAAAAAAAAAAGATAGTCTGTTTACTTGTAGGTGTATATTGCAGTGTCAACCTAGGCACACTTTGTGAGGAAGATTGAGTGATGACTTTAATACCATCAATGATTGTTATCCTGTGTAAGGCATCACAGTCGTATGTATTATACTATATTCTATTTCACAATAATGAGCGTCTATATTTTCCCTAATTATTCTGCCACATTTTTAAGCCACAATAAAAAGAAAATATTATATCAATAAATGGGGCTTATTTTCACACAGCAGAAAACATGATTCTTAAAAACAATTTATAGGCAATGCTCTTTTGATTCACAGAATTACAAGGCACTTTCAGGTTTACATTAATTTACAGATCTCAATGTTTCTGATGAACAATGATTCTACCAGTGTCTATGTAATATCCTTTTAAATGTATGTTAGGGATATAGTATTGTGCAAAATAGTATTTTTAGAATTACTATTAATAATCATACTAATTACAATGATTTATAATTGTTACATAAGACTGCAACTGAAGACAATTTAAGTGTGAAAAATTCATATTTTAAAATTAACTTGTTTCATTTTCTATGTCAATAAAATATGGACCTTTGAAAAATGTGAATTAATTTATATACTTATTTATTTCTGTATAAGTTGTGTTTAAAATACCTTACTCATTTAATTTTTTTTTAGAAAACAAATTAAATACAGGCTGGCAGTTTTGTGCACTGTTTTGTTCTAATGTGAATTCAAACCATTGAGTCATAAACTCCTGAAAAACTGTGCCTGTAATAAAATGCTGCCAGCAAGATCTGCTATAATTAAGGTTTAAATAATAACAATGATAAAATAAAATAGTAGGTTTCATGTGCATCTTGAGTTTAAAAGAACTCTTAACTTTCAGTGCTAGTTGATGAACACTTCTATTAGTCTCAATGAGTTGGGTTAATAAGAAAAGAAATCACACTGTAAAACATTTAGATTTTTGTCTACATGTAACAAGCTTTAGGTTTCAAAATAAATAATTATATTTAACTAGTAAGTCATAATCTTATTGAACAATAACAGTTATTAGCGCTTTCTAAAAAAAAATCAAAACCTATTTTTATTTTCTCTCTGGAGCTAGAGTATTCAGTGTCAAATTTCTATGGCAATTTAAAACACCACTGCATTTTAAGTTTTAAATTAATGCAGAGAAAAAATTAATGCAGCTAGTTAATTCAATCAAAGCTTTTCCCATTTAGACTTAAGATCCTTTTTCCTATTTTAGTTGAGTGTAAGAAATTTTCTAGAACTCTTTGCAATACAATAGGTTTCTAGATAAATGTTAAGTTCTCTGTTTAGTTTATATTTGGAAAAAATCTTGGGCATCATAAGTAAGCAAGCCTACCAACTAAAATCTAGGACCAGCTGTTCCTTCTAAGGACTCTTGCCAGGGCTCACAGACTCATCTCAACTGGGGAGACTGGATGTGCAGATTGAATGCCCTAAGGCAGTGGGGACGATGTTCTGGTATGACAGATCCTCCAGTTGTATCCATTCCATGGCAAGTTACTGGCATTATAATTAAAACAACAAAACACAAGAATAGACAATTCATAAAAGATAAATAATATCCATATTAAGTATCACTTCACAAACTAAATCATTTAGCAAGGCTGCTGGAAACAACATCTGCATGTAAGAATTAATTTTTACTTCTATATTGTAACAATGCAATGGAAATTTACATAAAATGTATGCCTTTGATAATACTGTTAAGAAACATTAAATCATTAGGGCTAGATCTGGCAAAATGTCTTTAAGCTTCATGTGTTAAAAACAGAGGAATTATAAACACTTTAATAAGTAGAGACATGCATTGGATCATGTATGAGTAGACTCAATCACTTTAAGATGTAAGTTGTTTACAAATCATTGCCTAGCAATGAGTGCAGTTCCACTCAGTATGGTCCCTTCATCCTTCTCTACCATGTACCTGCATTTAGCCACACTGACATTCTTTTAGGCCTACAAAATTGCTGTGACCCTTACATCCCTGGTCTTTCTCACCACTATATGCCACTTCCTTGCCGATTAACTCCTAATTCTTCCAGCACTACTAAAATGTCATTCCTTTCTATCTTCAATACCTCTTCACACTAGGTCATGTACTCTTATTCAGACTCTCATGAAATCCTGCATATTTTCTTCATGGCACTTCTAATTATTGTTGTATTGCATCTAAATTAATATCCCTCTCTTTCCCCAAACTGTAAAGTTTATTATATTAAAACATTCTTTTTTTTTCCTCCCAATTATTTTTATTAGTTGGAGGCTAATTACTTTACAATATTGTAGTGGTTTTTGCCATACACTGACATGAATCAGCCATGGATTTACATGTGTTCCCCATTCTGAACCCCGCTCTCACCTCCCTCCCCATCCCATCCCTCTGGGTCATCCCGGTGCACCAGCCCCGAGCACACATCTCATGCATCCAACCTGGACTGGCGATCTGTTTCACACTTGATAATAGACATGTTTTGATGCTGTTCTCTCAGATCATACCACCCTCTCCTTCTCCCATAGAGTCCAAAAGTCTGTTCTATACATCTGTGTCTCTTTTTCTGTCTTGCATATAGGGTTAAGAAAGCTGTGGTACATATACACAATGGAATATTACTCAGCCATTAAAAAGAATTCATTTGAATCAGTTCTAATGAGGTGGATGAAACTGGAGCCCATTATACAGAGTGAAGTAAGCCAGAAAGAAAAACATTAATACAGTATACTAACACATATATATGGAATTTAAAACATTCTTTTTGTCATTTTATCCTTCTCACATAGTTTGTTGTTTGATTCGGTCTAGGGACTCAAAAATATTAGCTGAAGAAAGGAAAGAAATGAGTAGATCAGAATTACCTTCTGTGCGTACACCCACACCCACACACACATGCACCCACATAGACTTTGACATAAAATTGGTTTATACCTGTACCAACAGACTAAGTTAGGGGGTCCTAGAAGACACCTTGTTTTCTATAGTTGCAGTGTTATGTTCTATACCATTTGTTATATGTACTTACAAAGTAAATCAAAGTAAAATTGAAAATAACATGAAATACTAATATATTATTTTCAAACATACATTTTCTATATAAAATAAAATACTTCATACACAATCTGTCAACATATTTCTTTGCCAGAATTTGTGTTTGTGCTGTCCCTACTGAGGACACTTAAATGTGAACTTGTCAGAGTTTGGGCTAGAGATCTACTCATTCTTCCTGATACATTTTTATGTGACATGAATAAGCATTTTTAGAGACCTTAATAAATTTGGAATCCCTTATAATTGATTATCTTTAATTCTGATTCAAAAGTCTTTCAATGGCAGCATTCTACGAGGAGGTCAGTTTCACAGAAACAACTTTCAACAGCAAACAACTCCCAGACAATTTCCAAGAGTTGTTTGCCTTTCTTTTCTTCCTGCTTCTATTCTTTTTCTTATTATTCTTCCTGTTCCCACTACTTGTCTTCCTGTTCCCACTTTTCTTATTGTTTACAATACTCTTATTTTTTCCTTTTCTTATTCCTTTTATTATTTATTTCCTTCTGTTACACACTTTCATTTTAATATGTTCATCAATATTAGGTTCCTGTGAATGAGATTTCAACAGTTTCTAGAGGAGAAATTTCTTGTTTCATTCAGTTTACTTAATCAGGTTTGGAGATGCTTATTATTGGGTTTCAGACAAATTTTTCTAAATTGCTTGATTAAAACATAATATTCTTTAACATTATTTTAATAATATTTCAGTGATAAACTTTTAAGCTTCACTAAGAATATAAATATAAAATATTCATTGAATATCTTTCACAGTCCTTTGTTCTTTGCTCTGTTTGTCTTGATTAATACAGACAGGCTTTTAAAAGCTTGTTGAAGAAAAATAGACCCTGAGGACAGTATGAGATTAATTCATAGTTGATACAGTTGGGAGACATGAAAATAATCTTCAAGTTAGAACTCTGTGAAAATTCAGAATAATTTGAGATATAGTCCTAAACCAGTTTTGTTTTGAAATAATAGTTATTTCAGTAACATATGTTTTGCCATCTAGAATAAAATGATAAAAAATACTTTCATAGTCTTACATTCATTACCTTAGAATCTGTTACTCAAATTTATTTGACTTAACTCTTAAATGCTCTAAGACTCTCAGAACAAAGGAAGAACAGTAATTTCAATTTGTTCATGCTGCATCTGTCCCCAACAACACAAGCAACACAATCAATCATTTTCCCTGTTTAGACAAGCTTTGAATTATTCTTTGGCTTGGACAATCTTGCAAATACTTATCAATAAAATAAAAAATTAGATAAATGTTAATATCTTACTTTGTGTTAGTCTCTACTCTACATCCTTTATACATTCCATTTCACTTAATCTTCTTAGCAATCAATCCTGAATATTCATTTAGGGACTGATGTTGAAGCTGAAACTCCAATACTTTGGACACTTGATGCGAAGAGCTGACCCATTGGAAAAGATCCTGATGCTGGGGAAGATTGAAGGCAGGAGGAGAAGGGGATGACAGAGGATGAGATGGTTGGATGGCATCACCAACTTGATGGACATGAGTTTAAGCAAGCTCTGGCAGTTGGTGATGGACAGGGAGGTCTGGTGTGCTGCAGTCCACGGGGTCACCAAGAGTTGGACATGACTGAACAACAAAAGCAAACAAAATATATGTGTACTAATATTGCCCCATCTCATCTCAAGGGATGGGCTGAGACCAGGTATCCTGATAAACACGAACAAGGTAGTCCCTACAACAAAGACTTACCATCCCAAATATCAGCAGTGCTGAGGTCAAGAACCCTGGTTTAATTCATCATTCTCCTGTACCTTAATACAGACAGCAAAAGGAATCCAACTGAGATTGCAAACTTTCTGCATAGAAATCATGTTGCATAGTTCTACAATTAGGTACATTTCCTAATTTCCAGATTACTGTGGGTGTTATATTTACCTGCTCTACTTCTGCGCATCATGGATTGCCACGTTCCCAATACACTTTAGATGTTTCCTCACCTCATCTTCTGCTTCCACCCATAGTTTAGGCTTTTCTTACAGTGGCATTCCATTTTCAGGTTTCTATTTTTGTATCAGTTATCTATTGTTGCATTACAAATAATTTTGAGAAAACAATGGCTCAAAACAGCATCTTTATTTTATTCATAATTGAACTGAATTCAGTCGGGAATTTTCTTTGGTAACCTTAGCTGGGCTCACTCATGAATCTATAATCACTTGAGGGTCATTTATTCTGCCTGGCATCTGCAAGGTGGCATGCTGCCAGCTGGGGTGACTCTGGTGACTAGACCATATATCTCTCATAACCCGTAAGGACTAGTTTTGGCTTGCTCATATGGCAAAACATCAATAGATCAAGCCCTGATATGCAAATATTTAAAAAGTATTAGCTTGCATCACATTTGTTATTGTTCCATTGATCTAAGCAAGTCACAAGGCCAGCAAAGATTCAAGGGTTGGAGAACAATATCAATTATTTACATATAAGAGGGAGAATTTGTGGCCAGTTTTGCAATTTACCACATTCTATTATCTGGGAATCTATTTTATCTATAAAGAAATATGTTATACATATTAATGGTGGGACCTATACAAGACTATTTAATAAATCATAATTATGGTGTTAGGATGCTAAAGTGAAGTATTCATCTTAAAACAGAGGGTGCAGATGAAATATTTGAAATGCACTTCATAATATTCCTTCAAGCTGTATCTAGGAGAAGATGAATATAGCTATATTCATGGGTTTAAAAATGATGTTGAATGATAAATGAAAAGTGAAAAAGAGAAAGAGTTGCTATCATGATACAATCTGCATAAGTCAGAAATAGATAATATTTTACAAGCAACATATAAACAAGAGGGTGCGCACGAGATACGATAGACTGTGTGCCTATGGTTTGCATCGCATGGGAGTGGGAATAAGTTTCTGAGAGGGAGGACAAGTTTTGAGGTGATCATATTTATGGTTCTGCCTTCTGCATGCTTTGGCTTCTTCTCATCCCTTTAGGTTCACACCTTTCAGTTCCTTGACGTCACTTGACTTCCTTGAACATGCATTTTGCCCACACTTGCTTTGAAAAATGCCATGCTCCTTACACCCCTTGGTTCTTCCACTTGATACTCTCTACATATTAAAAGCTTTCCGCCTCTTTGTCTACTTAACTCCAAATTATTCTTCAAATTTCAATAGACATATCACTTTCTCTGTGAAGCCTGTCTAACCTCTCAAATGGGATCAAGTGTCCTCTTGTAGACATTTACTGAACCCTGAATATTTTCCTCAGAGCACTCATCAGAGCTATTTTACATTTAAATTAATATCTCTCCCTTGAGACTGTAAGTTTCATTAGAATAAGGATTATCTTCTTAGTCATCCTTTTACTCCTCTCATATAGTGCATTGTATGATGCAATGTAGGGACTTGAAAATGTTTGCTAAATTAAGGAAGGAATAGAGAGGTTCAATATCATCCATATTATTCAGAAATATAGACACACACATGTGCATGCACATGTGAAATTGGTAGATGGAAAAATGCTGGTATTTGATGATTTGGCCATGCATTTACATGTTTCAGATCCTGTGTGAGGAAATAATTTCCAGCATTTCATTGATTTGGTGAAACTGACAGGGATAAATTCTCATTTTGGATAATTATAAGGCTTTACATCTCATTGTTTTTGAAGAAAACACTAGGTTCACTTTAAATTTTAATTATATGCATGCATGCAGATTGATTTTTTGCCCTCCTTAATACTATTGTTAGGCTCTACTTTCACCCTGCCAAAGATCTGAAGAAGGTGAAAGGATTTTCCCAGATGGAGACTGAGAAAAAATCACTTGTGTAATGATGGGGATATTTGAGAAATGTACCGTGCTCTGCTTATTCTTTGATCTGGGGCATGGTGCATATTCTAGCTGTGATTTGAGGTTACTAAGGGAGAAAATTATGTGAAAATTGGAAGAAAATGCTAAGCCAGGCTACTATGAACATATTTAGAAAGTGCTCCACTGTTTCCCTGCACTCAGCCCGAGGAACTTCTGTGGTTTCAGGCAAAGAATGAAGCACACGTGCTGACTCAGTCTGGTGACAATAGTTGTGGAGAATGAAGACCTGATGATCTGTGCTTTTGAGTAGGATCAGTTATGATCACTCAGAATCTTAGGGGTACCTGGGAGTTAAACTCAGAGCGATGATGTGATTGCCTGCAATTTGTAGAAGAGACTCAGCTATAACTTGAAAACAGAGGAGAGAGGATGGAGCAGACTATGTCAGCCATTCATTGAATGTGTTACTGTCTAGCTAGCTTTCCCTCTATTAGGGATTATCTGTATCAGGAAGATCCCCTGACGAAGGAAATGGCAACCCACTCCAGTATTCTTGTTTGGAAATCTCACGGACAGAGGAGCCTGAAAGGCTACAGTCCATGTGGTCACATGGAGCCAGACATGACTGAGTATGCACACATGTATTAGAGAGTATCTTGTTTAGGGCCACATCACAACAACTACTTGAAAAAAAATTACATGGAGAAAGTGTTTAGCAGATGTGTTATCTTTGCAACAAATGAAACAAACATGCAGGCTCCTTAAAATCTTGGTTTTAAATCTCTTCTTTAATCCCTATTTTCACATCTAGTTGCCACTTAGATACACTGAGATGAATAATGTGTGATGCACCATGCTCCTGAATGAGTAGAATGAGTACAAATACTCTTCAAATAAATAAAATTAAAAGAATACACATAGATAGGGGCTTCTCTCATAGCTCAGTTGGTAAATCATCTGCCTGAAATGCAGGAGGCCCGGGTTCAATTCCTGGGTCAGGGAGATCCTCTGGAGAAGGAAATGACAACCCACTCCAGTATTCTTGCCTGGAGAATCCCATGGACAGAGGAGGCTGGCAGGCTACAGTCCACAGGATCACAAGAGTTGGATATGACTTAGTGACTAAATCACCACCACCACACATAGATAGACAAAGGTCCATATAGTCAAGGCTATGGTCTTCCCAGTGGTCACATATGGTTGTGAGAGCTGTACTATCAAGAAGGCAGAACGCCAAAGAATTGATACCTTCAAACTGTGGTACTGGAGAAGACTGCTGACAGTCCCTTGGACAGCAAGGAGATCAACCAGTCAATCGTAAGGGAGATCAACCCTGAATATTCACGGAGGGACTGATGCTAAACCTGAAGCTCCAGTATTTTGGTCTTCTGATGCACACAGATTACTCATTGGAAAAGTCCCTGATGCTAGGAAAGATTGAGGGCAGAAGAATAAGAGGGTGTCAGAAGATGAGACAGTTGGACGGTATCACTGATGCAATGATCATGAACTTGGGCAAATTCCAGGAGATGGTGAGGGACAGGGAGGCCTGGTGTGCTGCACTCCATGGGGTCACAAAGAGTTGGACACAGCTGGGCAACTGAACAACAACATCAACAACACATAGGACAAAAAAACATTAAGAACTGACCTCAAAAATTGGCCTTAGTGTGGAAAAAATTAAAGTGCAAACCATGGCACTTGGAACAATAATAAGACTACTCATGGCTCATACCATTTGCAGATCAGGGCATGACTGGGATGAATAAAGAAGGTTGAAGAGAGCACACAGGAACCCTAGTTTCTGCTTTGACCTGGTATCTCTATACTGTGCATAGTCCTAAAGTACTAGTTAGATATAACTTTTTGATAAAAATCTGTTCCATTGCCACATAAAAATAATTTCCTAGCCTAAATGCCATCTCATTGAAAAAGACCCTGATGCTGAGAAAGACAGAAGGTAGGAGGAGAAGGGGATGACAGAGGATGAGATGGTGGTATGGTATCATCAACTCAATGGACATGAGTTTGAGCAAGCTCCAGGAAGGACAGGGAAGCCTTGCATGTTGCATGCAGTCCATGGGGTCTCAAAGTGTCAGACACGACTGAGTAACAAAACAATAACAAAGCTAAATGCTTATTCAGTGCTGCTTTAAGATACTCTCCTGGATGGTGCTTCATGCTCATGCAGAACTTAGGACTCAGTGTACGTGGCATGCATATATAACATGTGGACATGAGCAAATAAATAAAATTTATATATGATTAGATGTGCTTTAGAGATAGCAAATGATATTATAGAAGATTTATTTTTTTATAATTTTCTACTTTATCTGGGTCATATAATTCTTAGAATTTCTTCCTCAGCATAAGTTTTCTATGCTTCTTCAACCCTGAGCTAATTTTCTTTTATGATTAAGAGAAATCTATTCAGCTCTTTGAAAGCTAAGTGAGAGTTGGACCATAAAGAAGATCAAGCACCAAAGAATTGATACTTTCAAACTGTGGTGCTGGAAAAGACTCTTGTGAGTCCCTTGGACTGCAAGGAGATCAAACCAGTCCATCCTAAAGGAAATGAGTCCTGAATATTCATTGAAAGGACTGATGCTGAAGCTGTCCAGTACTTTGGTCACCTGATGAGAAGAGTCAACTCATTGGAAAAGCCCCTAATGCTGGAAAAGATTGAAGGCAGGAGAGGAGAGGACAACAGAGGACCAGATGGTTGGATGGCATCACCAACTCAATGGACATGAGTTTGAGCAGGCTCTGGGAGAAGGTGAAGGACAGGGAAGCCTGGCATGCTTCAGTTCATGGGGTCCCAGAGTCAGACATAACTGAGTTACTGAACTGTATATATATACACACATATATAGTTGTGAGGGCTTCCCAGGTTGTGCTAGTGCCAAAGAACCCGTTGGCCAATGCAGTGGCAGGAGGCTAAGAGACACAGGTTTGATCTCTAGTTTGGGAAGATTCCCTGGAGGAGGTCATGGCAACCCACTTCACTATTCTTGCCTGGAAAATTCCCATGGACAGGGAGTCTGGCAGGGTCTCCATGGGGTCGCAAAGAGTCAGACTCTACTGAAGCGACTTACCACGCACATATATATGTTCATAGAGAAGGTAATCTATTATAATAATTTCCTCAGTAAATCTCATAAAGGCTTCTTTCTGAAAACCTCAATCCAAACACAAACACAAATGATACTAGATACTTTGCTGAATATAGGAAGAAATTTTTTCCTGTATTTCTATACAAAAAGGTCCCATTGTCTAGAAAACTGTTGATTAGGATAGTGAGTCAATGAGTGACTTATTCATATAGGCACTTTGCATTATGATTCCCACAAATAAATATACAGAATTCTTCAGCCATTATATTAAGGGAACTAATAACACTCTGTGTGTGTGTGCGTGCAAGTTGCTTCAGTTGTATTTGATTCTTTGAGACCCTGTGGACTATAGCCCTCCAGGCTATAACACTAGCAGCATTAGCAGATGATATAAGAACATGTGAAAGAAGAAACAGATGGCAGATGCTTATTAAAATTTAAAGCTGGAAAAGATTTTGATGATCATGAGTTTTAGTTGTCCTCAAAACTGATCATGAGGTAGAGTCTGGAGGTCACAGTGTTCCTTAAAGAATATACTACATCATGAGTAACTGATGTAGAACATTTATGTGATGATCATGGGAACAATTTTTGCAGGTCAGGCAACACTGTATCTAATGATAAAGTAGGCAGGAGAACTGAATGCTAATGTTTTGAAGGCAAGAATATTAGGGGATGAAAACAAAATTGAGCACATTGTATTTATTAGCTTGTTCTCTTTGTAAAGAAACAAAAACAAACAGAAATGGTTTGGATCAAGAGTCTGAATATTTCAGTGCAACTCAAGGAATAAAACTTTCATTAAAATTATAGTTTTAAAATCACCACTAATATCTAGTTTAAAATTTTCCGCAGGAGGAAACTTAAACCCCACCAGAATAAGGAAATTAAGGGATCATATTACAAGTGTAAAGTTTCAGGTGGCACAACCTTCAGATTATCTAAAAATGCCAAGAGGATGAATCTCTTCATAGCCACATTTACTTCAGCAGTCTAACAAAAAGCGGATAGAGTATAACAGATTGAAATTGTACTACTAGACAATTTACTAAGGAACTCACTTTTTATATAAAAATTGGGGGATGAAATGCACACATTCTCAGAATGGGTCTAATTAGGTGCAATAAGTATCACCATTCCTGCTTTTTTCCCTACCATGTGGTTACTGAACCCGTGTGTAATACCTTTTGGGGACACAGTACCACAAAACTGGCATTAGTATAAGAGCTATCCTCATCCTGAAGAACTGTGCTGTTTTTGCAGAATGTTATCTTTAACACATCTGATTTGCACCTCTCAGAGGCCAGTTGGTCATTATTAATTGGCAGCTCCTAGATGTTATATGGTAGGACCAATCGATTCATAGGATGTTTCCACCGCTGTACCATGCTGAAATATTGGCAAGGGAAGTTTAGTGACACCTGGGTCTTTTCTACTACAATAGCTCTTATTCTAGAGTCAAAGAATCAATATGGTGTTCTGCTGATTGTTATGTATGACCATTCAGAATATGTACTGTAAGATAGGAAAGTGATGTAAGGATAGATATGTAGATCCTCAATGAACTTAAGCTCATTTTCACTGTATAGTCATGATTATATTTGTATCACATTCAGGAAAACTCAGGAATTTCTTTGACTGCAAGGAAGAATAGAGCAATTTGAGTGTTAATGAAAATGTTCTACATCATGTTTGTGTAGATAATGACCTTAATTCTATAACAGCGTCTCCTTCCCTCAGCCCAGGCCTTCAGAGGACAGGAACAATTGAGCTCTCAATCAAGATGTCCTGTGGTCACGTATTTTGTTTTTTGTTGCTTTAAAATATTTATCTGTTCTTATTTTCTCTTAGTGATTTATAGTCTGTTTCTTACCTCATAGATATTTTAGTGGCATTTCATGGGTATAGCTATAGAATCTAAATATAGCCTTTTGCAACTCATCCTTTATGTTTTCTCTTTTCTATTCTCCTTTTAAATAGTAACTATTAAAACAATCCCTAAAAGAAGTGCTGGGAAAAGTAAAATACTTGGATTCATATTTCTTGCCTTGAGATGCAGAAATAGAACAACACAATGAATAGGTAAACTACTAAACAATATTAGTATTCATTCTATCACACAGAGTTGATCCCATTACTCTTAACGAAATTAAATCCAACAATTTAAGTTAGCAAGAGGATACATATTTATCATCACCATTCCCTCTCTCATTTTTAATCAGCTTTATTGAAATATAGCTTACAAGCTGTAAAATCAAATTTTAACTATTCAACTTGGTGAGTTGTAATGTGATATGCTAAGTTGCATCAGTTGTGTCCGACTCTGGGACGCTATGGGCTGTAGCCCACCAGGTTCCTTTGTCCTGGGGATTCTCCAGGCAAGAGTACTGGAGTAGGTTGCCATTTCCCTCTCCAGGGGATCTTCCCAATCTAGGGATCAAACTCCTGCATTGGCAGGTGGGTTCTTTACCGATGAGTCACCAGGAAAGCACACTTAAGCCTATCATACTGTTGTATAATTTTTTTCTTCCCACCTTCTGTCTACTTTTCTTTTAATCTTAAAGAAGTGATGAATGTTAATTTAGGAAAATGTGTATCAATAATTTATTTACTGTTTCAATTGTATCAAAAAAATTCTTTCCTGCAAGAACTTCATTGGTAATTCTGTTCTATTTTTTCCTAGTGTATTTATTGCTTCTGTTTCTATTATTTGGGGGAGAAGGAAATGACAACCCACTGCAGTATACTTGCCTAGTGAATTTCATGGACTAGGAGCCTGGTGAGTTGCTGTCTATGGGGTTGCACAGAGTTGGACACGACTGAAGCAACTTAGCAGCAGCAGCAGCAGCTATTGTTTGGATTCTTGTAATATAAACTGGAGGTGTCTTTTTACATTTTTTCAAGTGAACACCAGGTGGCTCCAACATCAGGGATTGTTAGACTATCCTTTTCCCATCTCTTTGAGATGGACTAGTAATTTAAGTAATGGACTTAAATTCCATTACTGAACCCCCTTTTTATTGGATTGACATATTTTCCCATATCTGCACCAATATTTTGTTTCATCAATGATGACATTTATTAAACATCAATATTTGATAGGATAATTATCTTGTTTTTAGTCTTTTTTTAAAACATCTGCTATAATGCTTACTTATCTTTCTACATCAATTATGAATTCAGCTTAAGTTTCTTAAAAAATTTTTTATATTTTTAGAAGAAACTCACTGAATGTACATATTAATTAAAAATTTAAATGTGATTTACAAATGTGATTCTGAAATTTGAAATCCCAATATATTAAAAAGATAAAAGAAGGGACATACTAATTGATGAGCTAGAACATATATGTGATTCAGAGTAAGCTTGTGAGATAAATTTCACAACCCACTTTTAGCATTGCTTTCAAACCAGCAACTATTAACATATAAGAACTAGAGATCTAATGTACAGTATAGTGAATATAGACAATATTGTATTATAATCACTAAACTTGCTGAGATAGCATCTTTATTCCATCCACAAAAATATGCAACTATGTGACATGACATAAATGTTAATTTTTGGTACAATGGCAGTCACATTACTTTCTATCTATATGACACATATACTGTACCTTAAATTATAAAATGTTATATTTCAAGCATATTGTAAAAAATATTAAAGAAATATAAAAAGTTTCTTTAGGAAAGAAATGGCACAATGTATATTTTCTTATAAGTCTTGGTATCAGAACTTCCTAGGTTGAGATTTTCAAAGAATGAAAGCAGTGGAAAATTCAGTGAAGATGTAGGGAGGGGATGAGTCACTCATGAGGGACTTGACTGACCTTTGGCAGGAGAGCTTTGGTCATTTGCTGAGTGGACATTAAGATCCCTGTTCCAGTAATATACTAATTACCTTCTGTCTGCATTTAGGATAAGGGCATACCCATATCTTACAAACATGGCAATCTCGTTTTTGTTAAAAATATAATTGAATAAGCAATATTTTTGAGGACATTATTTTTGAAGGTCATTGAAGTATGACTAAGTTTATTACAATTATATGTGCTTTATTTACCTTTAAAAGTATTTTAAAATTGTACTGAATGGAATTCAAAAGTCCACACAATGAACCTTATTTAATTCTCATTGACAAGTTGGCAGTTCACATCTCTAGATTCTAAGAATAAATAAAAGTAATAATATATTGAGGATTGTCTAGTACATTTGATTAGAACTTTTTAATAAACAGATAAAGCTTGACCTTAACTTTGATAGTGAGGGCTAAAACAAAGATTATTTTAAAAAGGCAAAGAGGTAAAAACCAAGTTTTAAAAATAAACTGTTGAATGTCAGCCTCATTTTCATTTTTCATTTGACTCCCATACCTCAAATCTCTATCTTAGTTTTGAATTTAAATGTTCTTTATTATTTCCTCTAAGTACAAAGTGCAAAATGATTTGGTTTGATATTAAAAATAAAAATTAAAATTAGTGCTAAAATAGGAAAAAGTGAAGGTGTTTTGGCATTATTATTTGGAAGTATTATTTTGTGTTATTCTTTTAAATTATTTTGAAAGGGCAATGTTATATGATATTAAGTCAAACTTTACAAACATTTATTATTTGTTACTCATAGTTCTTATTCTGCAGGGACTACCCTTTTGGCAACAAATGGAAAACATACCATAGATACTTTAATTATACACAGCAGTAATTCCTGATCTACTTGAGCATAAGGATACATGTGGTAAGCTTTAACAGAATCATTTAAGGCAATAGATATGTTAAGCATTTATATGTTTTGAAAAAAAAAATATGCATGGAAAATGCTGTTCAAACAGTCTACAAAAGATGCTTGGTGAATGTTTGTATTTACTGTTTGATTGCATTAAGCTAAAGGTTCCCTAGGCATAGAAGTCCATAGGTTGGGGACCAATGACATAAGGGTTCTTTTTTCCCTTTTGCTCTCTGTCTTACATATCTCAAACTCTTATTTTTCTACTCAGAATTCATTATCAATAAATCTGCTCTGGGCTTCATTATATCTAGAAAAAAGGACGTGATTTTTGTCAAAACAAGTTTAATAAAAATTTATGAAGTCATTCATCAAAAACAAAATCTGAGCAGCCCACTTACAAAATCACACTCTGTGAAGTAGTTAGCAAAGGTCAATTGACAACATCTGTTACCTAAGAAGGCATAGGAATTAAGTATCATAAATGTTTACCACTAATGTGTAAAAACAAAGTCATCTACAAAAAAGCTTTTCTACTTAGATGAATATGTGCTAACCATAGACGAGCTCAGAATCTGACAGCTAGATAATTTTAATTTCTGAGTAGTTGATACCTTAGCGAAAACAGAATAAAACATCTTAAAAGTTTTAATCAGCTGAAGGTTTTCTCTGATTGCAGTCTTCTGAAAGTTAATTTTCTAATTTAAAAATGATGATTGAACTAAACTATCTAAGACATATACATCCACTCTATATTTTGAATATCCCAATGATGGAAAAAATTTTTTTCAGGCAAACATTGTGCTTCATTCAGATGCTATTAATCTAGTAGGGGAAATTAGCCACAGAAACAACCATAACAAAGGGTATAAAACAGTGATTCTACATAGTGTATATATATATATAATTTATTATATTCAAAAGAGAAATCACCACCAACTTTAGCAGTTGAAAATAGGTTTTAAAAGTCTATGTCTAAAGAAATATAAGATTAGATATTACAGCTGACTAAATTGTCAAGAAATGATTATGTGCTCAACACTATGCTTAACATTGGTGGAACAATCACAATCAGAAAATAAACTGTCCAAAAAGAAGATGTCAGTGTTATTGAGCCAGATATTCAATGTTTGATTTGTTAATAGATATAACAAAGTCAGAATCAAGCTAAAAACACAAATTAAAATGAAATTTAGATAGTAAATGATACTATCAATGGCTAGTATGATTAGAAGTCTTCATGAAATGGCATATGAATCAATATTTTAAAGGATGTGGGAGAGTTCAACAAGTAGATACAAGAAAGAAAAGAACTGTCAGAATTATAGGCAGAGGGAATAACATAAAACCACAAAGATCATTATAGTATGTCTGAATTGTCAGATTAAGCAGAGGTAAGATCATGAAGGTTCTAAAATCATTTTTACCAAATAAATTTCAATTAAGGAAGCAGAAACGGTATGAGTATTATAAGCAAAAGACCTAACTCAGCTGTAGGACAAAGCTGGGAATTGTAAGAATCAAGGAGAATTTGAAGATACATTGTAAAATGACTGGCTGCTATTTCTCTACAAGACTGGCAATCAGAAAGGAGAGCTGGCCATGGAATAGGGTAAAGGACAAAATAAGCACGGTACTTCGGTGTTTCTGCACCATTACATCTAACCACGGTGACCTTCAGATAGGTCTGCCTGTTTCCATAATTCCTCACCACTGTTTTGCTTCTACCTTTTATGTTTTTATAATAGAAGCATAAACTTTAATTGTGGGTGGCTGGAGGGGACAAGCTATTTAAGCTATGAGGGATTTGAAAGAAGTGAAAACAGAGGGCAGTCATTGTGTACAAATTAATTATAGATCATCCTCAAGAAGACCAAATTGAGGGATTGAAAATAAAAATATAGACATATTTGAATAAAAATTGTTTTTCTTTATGGCCCTACTTCCTCCTATACAATATTCATATTTTCACTAAAATTATACCTGACAAGCTTCAGTGATAATTTAAATGATCCCAATTTTCCCCACCACATCTCAATACCAATTAACGAAATGATCCTAATCAAGGCAGAAGCTCATTCTTAAAGTTATAGGCTTGAAAATAAAATTCCACTCTTTTTTCCATATTTTCCCTGCTATGGGCAATCTCTGTGTGATTTATTTATGCTGAGAAGTAATGTACTTAGCTGCTCAGTCGTGTCTGACTCTTTGTGACCCATGGACTGTAGCCCACCAGGCTCCTCTGTCCATGAGGATTCTCCAGGCAAGAACACTGAAGTGGGATCTCCCGGGGATCTTCCCAACCCAGGAATTGAACCCAGGTCTCCTGCATCGCAGGTGGATTCTTTACCCACTGAGCCACCAGGAAGGTGCACATGGGCAAATCTGAAAGAGCGATCCCTTCTCTGTATGAGGAGGTAGATTTTCCTCCACAAGAGTAATACTCACTGTTACACTTGAAACACTTCTTATTTAGCAGTCAAGATAAAAAGAACTAATAATTTTGCATACAACTTATGATGGCTCATTTAATTTTGAATTTCATTCTAAGACAACATCCTGTTGAAACTATTGAGAGTAATGCGAATAGCAGAGGCTGTCTGGTAGTACTGAATGTTAAATCACTTCATTTCAAAATGTTTAACTTAAATAGATATAACCGTTTTACACTATCAGTTCAGTAGTTTAGTCGCTCAGTCCTGTGTCTGACTCTGCGACCCCATGGACTGCAGCATGCCAGGCTTCCCTGTCCATCACCAACTCTGGGAGCTTGCTCAAACTTTACACTATACTCATTGAAAAATATTTTCATGTTTAAAATTGTTGATAAAGACTGAAAATACACAATTAAGAACAGAAACTTAAAGTCATAATTTGAACTTTCCAGAATAGTTGACTATTTAGGATATTATCCAGATTTTGACATTTAAACCAGTAACTTCATTGAAGAGTGTTCTAAAAGAATTGTTTCAACAGGAAGTAAAAGTACATTTATGTAGGTGGTGAAAGATTAGTGAGTATAATGCACATAGAACAATTTGAATGAAAATATATTCAAGTATTACAGTATATTTGTATGTGTGTGTGTAGACTTTATGCCTGAAATGGACTGTTAAGTGCTTCCTACACTATTTTGAACATAAATAAATACATTTCCTTGGCAAACAGCACCTAGGTCTCTAGCCTCATATATACTCAAAGTAGGCAGAGGCAATTTGTATCATATCTTGTTGCTGAAATGGACAACAGTAAGCAAGTATGGAAGATCACCGTATCTTCAGAATTCTCCTAAATCCAATGAAGGATCATTTCAATGTAGTCACTAATGGGTATCATTGGTTTTTAAATTGTATTATTATAAAAGAAGAAATTAGAAGACAGTTTGTCTATCCTTGATGTCCACCAGTGAAGGACTTATGAATCAGTACAATAGAACAACTTTATAACAATTACATCCTTGGCTTTAATCCAAACATGTGGGAGTTCAGACAATGGTTGAACTAATGTCTCTCTGTTGTCCTACAAATGGAACAACACAGTAATGTGTGAGAATAAAATAATAGCTACAGTGCATGTCAAATATGATTAGGATAATTCTCATATATTAATCATTTCTTTGTTATCATTGAAAAATAGCTATGGGTTAATTATTAATACTAAGGTCATTTTAATTCATAGGATAAACTATGTTTAATCTTTCTATTGCTATCACTAAAGCCCAAAACAAATTAAACTCCTTAACATTGCCATAACAACTGACAGACCCAAGTATGCAGTGTTGACAATGTATTTTGTTTTTAACATTTACATTGCTATAACATTTTAGTTGTAAAAATGAGCAATGACAACAACAGTTAATATATTCCATTTTCATGTGATAATACAACACTTAACAATATGTTTTGCATAGCTACATAATGTCAAAATAAATAAATTGCTCCTATGTAGCATAGTTACTGAAAACTTGCTATTGAAACAAGAGGGAGGACATGGAATGACTTGACACTGGATGAATGAAGCATTATTAATGTGTTATACTGAGATGGCTCTAGTGCCTAAGATATAACTAGAAGTTTATGACTGGACAACAGAATTATCCAGTCCATTGAAAATCCTGTCCCCAAACCACTTTTTTTAATCTTTTTTTTTTTTTTTTTTACTTCATTTGTTTTTTAAAAAGAGATTTTAAAAAAATCTTCACACTACAGTATCTCAGAGATTGATATGGATGGCAAAGTGCTAAACTATTTGCACTATGCCGGGAGAAATATCAATAACAGCAGATATGCAGATGATACCATCCTAATGGCAGAAAGCGAAGAAGAACTTAAGAGTCTCTTGATGAAAGTGAAAGAGGAGTGAAAAAGCTGGCTTACACCTCAACATTCAGAAAACTAAGATCATGGCATCTGGTCCCATCACTTAATGGCTAATAGATGGGGAAACAATGGAAAGAGTGAAAAACTTTCTTTTTCTGCTCTCCAAAGTCCCTACAAATGATGACTCCAGCCATGAAATTAAAAGACGCTTGCTCCTTGGAAGAAAAGTTATACCCAACCTAGACAGCATATTAAAAAGCAGAGACGTTGCCAACAAAGGTCTGTCTAGTTAAAGTTTTGGTTTTTCCAGTATGGATGTGAGAGTTGGACCATAAAGAAAGCTGAGTGCCAAAGAATTGATGTTTTTAAATTGTGGTGTTAGAGAAAACTCTTGAGGGTCCCTTGGACTGCAAGGACATCCAACCAGTCAATCCTAAAGGAAATCAGTCCTGAATATTCTTTGGAAGGACTGATGCTGAAGCTGAAATTCCAATACTGTGGCCACCTGATGCTAAGAGCTGACTCATTTGAAAAGACCCTCACACTGGGAAAGATTGAATGCAGGAGGAGAAGAGGATGACAGAGGATGAGATGGTTGGATGGCATCACTGACTCAATGGACATGAGTTTGAGCAAGCTCTGGGAGTTGGTGATGGACAGGGAGGCCTGGCGTACTGCAGTCCATGGGATCACAAAGAGTTGGACACGACTGAGTGACTGAAGTGAACTAAAGAGATAGATTATGATGGAGGAATATGAAAAGTTGCATGAACACACATAGATTCGTAGTCAGTCTTGCACACCAGAGGGAGATTTGTGATCTTCCAAGGAGAGATGTTCAACCTAAATCTTGAATTCTGAATACAAGTCTCCAGATATGATGGTAAGCAAAAACATTTTGAGAAAGTGTGGCACTTATGAGAAGAAAGTTTCCAGGTGATATTCAAGATGAAATGAAGAAAAAATGGATACTGTTTAGGAGAGTTAATCAAAATAAAATATATGAACATCACACACACACATCAGTTTCTTTTAATGACAAAATCTAGTTAAGTAATTTTGTGTGATTAGAACTTAAAATATATGGTTATGCCTAGGGGAAGAAGAAGATAGGAGACATTTTGGAAGATTTTAAAGGAAGATTCTGATTTTCTCTTTTTATTCACATGGAGAGGCTACCACTGGCTAGGAGCATATTTATTTTATGATCAGAGTCTTTCATTTTTCTATATTTGAATTAATAGGTTTATACATATTATTGATTAATTATGCATTTTAGCTATATTATTGTGTTAAATTTATTATAATTCTATTATTTAGTGCATGGAATTTTAATAGGAAGATAATTTGGAATAAAATTAAGTATAAATATTTAATTAATATATTAGCAATGTTGTTATATTTAAATAATTAAGATTTAGAGCTGGGAAAATAAACCTGGGTTTCTGTCTAGGATTGGCACTTCATTTTACAAATGAGTAAACTGAGGACCAAGAGATTATGCAATTTATCTATGAACAGGCACTTTGTAGGCAATAACTAAAATTTGAATAATTATGCAGCTTTCTAGAATTCTTTCTTCTATGTCACACTGGTATTAATAAAAAAAAGTTTATTCACCTTCTTGTAGTTTTTTAATTTTTAATCATCCTTAACCTTATCCACATTATTATCTAAGTCACAAATTTGGAAGACATACTTCATTACTCCCTTTCCTGTATAACCTATTTAACATCTTATAAATAATGCAATGCTGTTTACATACAGAGCAAATATTATGTAACAAATATCTTCTCTTCATTTCATTATGCTCACTTGCATTCAAAACTTATATTAATGCCATAATATCATTACTAGTCTTTGTATTTCTAGATCCACTTCCCCTTCCACTAGTGTACTTTCACCAGAGTGATCTTTTACAATGAAAATCTATAGTTATTAAGTACCCATCCGTACACTAGTCAGCATCACAATTAGCATCAACACTAGATTATGCTTGAGTTACTTAGTATATCTGGCTGTTTCTAAACTAAAGCTGGTTAAATTCATGCTTCTAGGCATATCACAGTAAAACTGCAGAAAATCTAAGTTAAAACTTAAAGGAAACAATAAAATATCATATTACTGTAGAAGTTAAAACAATAATGGACATACAGATGGCCAATAAACACATAAAAAATGCTCAACAACACTAACTATTAGAGAAAGACAAATCAGAACTACAAAGAGGTATCACCTCACACTGGTCAGAAAGGCCATCATCAAAAAAAATCTACAAACAATAAATGCTGATGAGGGTGTGGAGAAAAGGGAACCCTCCCATTGTCTGTGGAATTTAAACTTGTACAGCCACTATGGAAAACAGTATGAAGGTCCTTAAAAAACTAAACATAGAGCCACTGCACAATCCAGCAATTCCACTACTAGGTGTACAGTTCAAAGGAAACCAGAATTTGAAAGGATGCCTGTAACTGGGTGTTCACTGTATCACAAGGTACAGTAGCTAGGCTATAGAGGCAACCTAAATGTCCATTGAGAGAGAAATGGATGAAGAAGATGTGGTACATATATACAATGGAATATCACTCAGCCATAAAAATGAGTGAAATAGTGTCATCTGCAAAGACATGAATGGACCTAGATACAGTCATACAGAAAGTAAAGTAAGTCATAAAGAGAAAAACAAATATATATCACTTGTCCGTGGAATCTAGAAAACTGGTAGAGATGAATTTATTTGCAAAGCAGAATAGAACCACAGTTGTAGAGAACAAACTTATGGTTATCAAGGGGAGAAGAGGGGGTGGGATGCCTTGGGAGATTGAGATTCACATATATATATATATATATAAAAAGATAGCTGATGAGAACCTAGTGTAGGGCACGGGGCCTCTCCTCGGTGCTCCATCTGACCTAAGTGGGAAGGAAATCTAAAAAAGAGTGGAGTATGTACATGCACAACTGCTTCACTTTGCTGCACAGCAGAAATTAACACAATATTTTAAAGCAACTGTACTCCAATAAAAATTAAAAATGAAAAGATGGAAGCCTCAGAAAAATGCCATGACATCTTAAAACATTGAAAGAATACTACTAGTTTTCAATTACATAGAGTGAAAGTGAAAGTCGCTCAGTTGTGTCCATCTCTTTGCGACCACATGGACTGAATTCTCCAGGCCAGAATACTGGAGTGGGTAGCCATTCTCTTCTTCAGGGGATCTTCCCAACCCAGGGATTGAACCCAGGTCTCCTGCATTGCAGGCAGATCCTTTACCAGCTGGGCCACAGGGAAGCCCAAGAATGCTGGAGTGGGTAGCCTATCCCTTCTCCAGTGGATCTTCTCAACCCAGGAATGAAACTGGGGTCTTCTGCATTGCAGGCAGATTCTTTACCAACTAAGCTATCAGGGAAGCCTAACTGCACAACTTCTAAACTATTCTTTAAACTTAAATAAAAGTATTTGTATATAATTAGCACAATTCATCACTTTTTTTTTTTTCAAAGTCTATCTGTGAAAGTTCTTCAAATTAAAGAAAATTATTACACAGAAGAATGGGAATTAAAGAAGGAATAAAGGGCAAAAAAATGGATTATATAAATAAATGTTCACTTAAAAAGACAGTAACAGTGATGTATTTTAGGACTAAAATTGTTCACATATGCAAAATATATGCTAAAACTAGCATAAAAGGAAGAAGGGTGGCAGAAAGGAATAAGGATCCTAACATTGACTGGTA
This sequence comes from Muntiacus reevesi, assembly GCF_963930625.1. Classification (NCBI taxonomy): domain Eukaryota; kingdom Metazoa; phylum Chordata; class Mammalia; order Artiodactyla; family Cervidae; genus Muntiacus; species Muntiacus reevesi. The sequence continues at coordinate 79,724,979 of NC_089254.1, read as the reverse complement.
AACTGAAAAAGTAACAATTCATATTAGGTAGCTCAATGGCAAGGATAAATGAATGTATTCTTTAGTATAACAACTGAAAGGATAGAAGAATCATTAACTAGTCAGTAGAGGAGGAAGAATAAAATGATAAAAATATATACAATCAATCCTAGAAAGATTTTAAAAAATAAGAGAATAAAAACAATTAAAGCAGAAAATAATTATGATTAATTTAAACTTTAATCAGTAATTACATTTCAGTAATCACACTGAAAGTAAATAAAATACCAGGAAGTAAGAGTCTTCACGTGTGCAGTTTTACTGAACTTCATTTCCCTTACAAATCCCAGCCTTGAGATTCCCTGCTTATACTATTACGGACAAACTGTGTCCTCTCAAAATTCATACGCTGATGGCTAAGACATCAGCCCTAGTATCTCAGAATGTAACTGTGTATGTAGATGGAGCCTTTGTAGATGTAATGAAGGTTAAATGAGATCACATCGGTGGGCCTCAATTTAGTCTGACTAGTGTCCTTGTTAGAGAAGGAAATTTAGGCTTACACTGAGAAACCAGGAAAGCACATGCACAGAGGAAAGATCACCTTCAGGCCAAGGAGAAGGGTCTCAGAAGAAACCACACTTTGCTATCAACTTGGCTGGAAGTCTAATATCAAGGTGAGAGTCAGGTGTGGTTTCTTCTGAGGCCCCTTCCTTTGCTTGCAGATGGCTGACCTCTCAGTGTCCTGATGGTCTTTCCTCTCCGCATGCACGTTCTTGGAGGGTAAATATATATTTTAGAACAATCAGCTATTTACCTGATTCTTGCATACTGATTTATCTACACCAGGTTCTTTATCTGATTCTTGTATATTGCTTTATCAATGCTTCATACATAACAATAACTCAATAATATTGACTAAGTGAAGTAAAGTTGCCTATGACTTAAGTATTAACATCAGGATTTTAAAAATCTGAATATAGTAAAATAGAATGAATATTGCTATAATACTGAATGTGAGAGGGAAGAGACATGAGTGTACCTATGGCTGATTCTGGTTAATGTTTGGCAGAAAACAACAAAATTCTGTAAAGCAGTTATCCTTCAGTTAAAAAATAATAAAGTAGCCCCCAAAAAAGACAAAAAAAAAAAAATACTGAACATTAATCAGGGTTTGAGAAGACCTGTGATTTTGTTGGTACTTAGAGACATGCTAATGTTATTTATTAGAGATATCAGCTAGTAGTGACTTATGACTGTCACAGACTACCAAATCTCTCAATGTACAGTCCTATATTTTCATTATCAATCATGTTAGCCAGTGTTGATATAGTGCTTTAAATATTTCAGAGATCTTCTTCTTATGAGGTTCTCCTGATAGTCCTGTGAGAAACTGGATCAACACAGCTCTCCATTTGATATTTATTTATTTATTTATTTATTTATTTTTTTTAATATTATTTTATTAGTTGGAGGCCAATCACTTTACAACATTTCAGTGGGTTTTGTCATACATTGATATGAATCAGCCATAGAGTTACACGAATTCCCCATCCTGGTCCCCCATCCCACCTCCCTCCCCACCCGACTCCTCAGGGTCCTCCCAGCCCACCAGGCCCGAGCACCTGACTCATGTATCCCACCTGGGCTGGTGATCTGTTTCACCATAGATAATATACATGCTGTTCTTTCAAAACATCCCACCCTCACATTCTCCCCCAGAGTTCAAAAGTCTGTTCTGTACTTCTGTGTCTCTTTTTCTGTTTTGCATATAGGGTTATCACCACCATCTATCTAAATTCCGTATATATGTGTTAGTATACTGTAATGTTCTTTATCTTTCTGGCTTACTTCACTCTGTATAATGGGCTCCAGTTTCATCCATCTCATTAGAACTGATTCAAATGAATTCTTTTTAACGGCTGAGTAATATTCCATGGTGTATATGTACCACAGCTTCCTTATCCATTCATCTGCTGATGGGCATCTGGGTTGCTTCCATGTCCTGGCTATTATAAACAGTGCTGCAATGAACATTGGGGTGCACGTGTCTCTTTCATTTGATATTTAAAAAGCAAGAAAGGTTTGGGGTCTTGGTAATATCAAAGAGTTAATTGAGGACATAACTGTCCCAAGAATACTAATCATCTGAGTCCCAGTGTGTTGAGAAGAGTGGTAATTCCCCCTCTACCCTTCTTGAGCTCTTATGACTGGATTAATAATAAAATTTACACAAGACATTAATGGGAGGGAAAGAAACAAATTTTATTTGGGCACATAGAAGTCTCACAGACGTGGGACCTAGCAAGTGACCAAAGCAGGCAGCTATTATAATTTTTAGATAAAGATACAGTAAATTTGTGAGGAATTGACAGAACAAAGAAACAGACTTTGAATGTTTAGTTAGTGAAGAATTTCAACAGAATTTGGGCTTGGGGTAGAAATTTTAAAAGGAACAAGTTTGTTTATAAAGGCTTCTTGGCCCAAATTCCCTGTCTCTGGGGATAAGGGTGTCCTCCCACCTCCAGTTGCAGGGAGCCCGCCTTTCATATGAGAGGTTTATTTCCTGCTTTCAGGGAGACAGGAGGGTCAAAGTGTCCCTCTTGCACTGACCATCTCTAACTTTAATTCAAAACAATCAATATGCCATTGAGGCACATTCTGGGGCATCTCGCCCTGGGCCCTACATTCATTTTTCTCTAATCAACTTCTCATGCTGGAAAATAGGAACTAGAGTTGAATTAATTAAAAGTGAAAGTCAAATGCTTCAGGTGATATTCCCACTGCGATACTTCACTTGGCCAATAAATTGTACTGAGATGCTGAAGGACTCAGGTGCTTTCTCTCTCTTAGGATGTAGTTCCTCAGTTCAAACAATGAATTTTTCTGACTCAACCTTTTGGAGCTCCAATTAAGTTACTTACATTTCTATCTGATTAAGTCTGCATGTACCACTTGTGTCTTAGTAAAATTTAATTAACACAGATCTATATGTAGTTATATGATTATATAGTTACCTGCCAAAAAATAAAATATAGCACATCATCATCATATATTCATATTAGATCAGAGGGATGTTTTAAGACACAACAACAATGAAGGTATTTTTAAAACATCATTAACTTATATGTTTTAAAATCACACCTCATACCTCCATAACAATGAAATATAAAGGAAATAAACTTTAGGGTAATTTGATTGTTAAAAAGAGAAAGAAAAAGCATGCCCCTGATAAAAATGAAAGTGACATATCCTCTTCTTCTAAATACAGTCACTTGTGATGCTTGGATTAGCTATCCATTTCTACCTAATTCGTGTGCCCACCATTTCTTTGAGAGCCAACACATTGTTCCTGAACACATCCGTAAGGGCTTTTCCACACACCAGAGAAGAGGAAATCATACAAGAGAGTGAAAAAAAAGCAGGATAACTCTTCATCACTGAAATGGGCTATTCCTTTCAGTGATATTTCTGAGGTTCCAGAATTAAACACCATGCAGAGAAATTAGTCCAAGGCTTAAGGCAAATGTTTAGTCATGATTACTTTTAAAGCATTTTAAAATCACACATTTGCTCATATATTTCTCACAGAAATAAACCCAAAGCTTTCAAAAATTTAACTTGTTTTGAGTCTTGAAAGAGCTAATTAATTTTGCAATATGTTAGTGATCCTGTGGATTTCTTTCCCCTGTATAGATCAATAAATCACATTTGTTAAAAATCTAAAAGAACCAGTTTTGGGTGAAAGAAAATAATGCAAATATAAGTTAAATTTTACAGGAATTTAGGAAATTTTATGACTACCATTGTATTCTTATCTTGTTAAAAGATATAATGCTAATCTTTTGCTTTGTCTTCACATTTCCTAAATGATTCTAGTTTGTCTTAAGAAATGGAAACTTCAGAAATATTCTAATTTCTGTTTGTGAAACAAAGTCTTCCTTATGCTTGTCTACAGGGAAAAGTATGCAATATTCGTAAGACTTTAAAGGGTTTTTAATAAAGTATTTTATAGAGGAGTGTATCTCATAAGATCAAACCAGTCAATCCTAAAGGAAATCAACCCTGAATATCTGTTGGAAGGACTGATGCTGAAGTGGAATACTTTGGCCAACTGATGTGAAGAGCCGACTCACTGGAAAAAACCCTGATGCTGGGAAAGACTGAAGACAAAAGACGGAGGGCAGCAGAGGATGAGATGGCTAGACAGCATCACCAAATCAATGGATGTGAATCTGAGCAAACTCAGGGAGATAGTGAAGGACAGAGAAACCTGGTGTGCTGCAGTCCATGGGGTCACAAAGAGTCAGACTTGACTTAGCAACTGAACAACAACATCTCAGAAATCAGATTTGCCAGTAAATTTGGGTTTTGAATATATAACTTACTAGAGGTTGCTATGCAAAAATTGATTTGAAAGTATCAGAACAGCCTAAACTCTTAGAATGTTGCTACTTAGAATTGCATTTGATACCCTGTTGATCCTCTACTCACAGCTAATCTTTACGAATGTGGCAAAAAGCAGTTTTTAGCTGAGTAGTTGACTTCCTCCAAAACCAAAATAGCAACAGTGTCTAATCTTAAATCCAGATCTCTATGTCTATTGATTTCCATTTCATCTCATTATACCCTAATGTTTCCTAATAACTTGACATGACTTTGTTCTTAGTCTGACATTTCAGAAAACATTAAAATGTTTTTATGTTTTGTAGTTAGCATTTCATTTAAGGTCTTATAATTTAAAAAAATCCAGTTATGTAGTGTCTTGAACCTAGATTACCAGGAAGAGACAAAAAGCAGAGGTCACATATCTAGAATGTAGGAGAGTGGAATCTTTCTCTGAAAAGTGATAGACTGTCTTTGCTTCTTTGTCTTAGATTATAGGGCTGGGTGATCCAGATGGTCATAAGGAACCTAGGGGAAAAGAGGCAAACAGCTCCTGGAAATGATCCAACTTTTACCTCTGTTTGACGGTCCTAGCACAGGAAAGGAAGACTTCCCTGTAGCTCAGACGGTAAAGAATCTGTCTGCAATTCAGGAGACCAGGGTTCCATCCCTGGGTTGGGAAGTTCCTCTGGAGAAGGGAAGGGCAACCCACTCCAATATTCTTGCCTGGAGAATTCCATGGACAGAGGAGGCTGGCGGGCTCCAGCCCATGGGGTTGCAAAGAGTCGGACACAACTGAGCAACTAACAGTAACACTTGGTAGCACAGGAAAGGGTTTTTAATCACCAAATTGGAGTGAACAGTGAAGGTAGCACTTGTGCTAAAGCAAGCAAAAATATAATGGGAATATGAAGGACTCTTTTTCTCATTCGACTGGGTTTAGATTTTCTACTACAATGCTCCTCATCACTCTCACTTTGTTTTTCTTTTTTTTTTTAAATTTTATTTTATTAGTTGGAGGCTAATTACTTCACAACATTTCAGTGGGTTTTGTCATACATTGACACGAATCAGCCATGGAGTTACACGTATTCCCCATCCCGATCCCCCCTCCCACCTCCCTCTCCACCTGACTCCTCTGGGTCCTCCCAGTGCACCGGGCCCGAGCACTTGACTCATGCATCCCACCTGGGCTGGTGGTCTGTTTCACCATAGATAATATACATGCTGTTCTCTCAAAACATCCCACCCTCACTTTCTCCCACAGAGTTCAAAAGTCTGTTCTGTACTTCTGTGTCTCTTTTTCTGTTTTGCATATAGGGTTATCATTACCATCTTTCTAAATCCCATATATATGTGTTAGTATGCTGTAATGTTCTTTATCTTTCTGGCTTACTTCACTCTGTATAATGGGCTCCAGTTTCATCCATCTCATTAGAACTGATTCAAATGAATTCTTTTTAACAGCTGAGTAATATTCCATGGTGTATATGTACCACAGCTTCCTTATCCATTCATCTGCTGATGGGCATCTGGGTTGCTTCCATGTCCTGGCAATTATAAACAGTGCTGTGATGAACATTGGGGTGCACGTATCTCTTTCAGATCTGGTTTCCTCAGTGTGTATGCCCAGAAGTGGTATTGCTGGGTCATATGGCAATTCTATTTCAGTTTTTTAAGAAATTTCCACACTGTTTTCCATAGTGGCTGTACTAGTTTGCATTCCCACCAACAGTGTAAGAGGGTTCCCTTTTCTCCACACCCTCTCCAGCATTTACTGCTTGTAGACTTTTGGATAGCAGCCATCCTGACTGGTGTGTAATGGTACCTCATTGTGGTTTTGATTTGCTTTTCTCTGATAATGAGTGATGTTGAGCATCTTTACATGTGTTTGTTAGCCATCTGTATGTCTTCTTTGGAGAAATGTCTGTTTAGTTCTTTGGCCCATTTTTTGATTGGGTCATTTATTTTTCTGGAATTGAGCTTCAGGAGTTGCTTGTATATTTTTGAGATTAATCCTTTGTCTGTTCTTCATTTGCTATTATTTTCTCCCAATCTGAGGGCCGTCTTTTCACCTTACTTATAGTTTCCTTTGTAGTGCAGAAGCTTTTAATTTTCATTAGGTCCCATTTGTTTATTTTTGCTTTTATTTTCAATATTCTGGGAGGTGGGTCATAGAGGATCTTGCTGAGATTTATGTCGGAGAGTGTTTTGCCTATGTTCTCCTCTAGGAGTTTTATAGTTTCTGGTCTTACATTTAGATCTTTAATCCATTTTGAGTTTATTTTTGTGTATGGTGTTAGAAAGTGTTCTAGTTTCATTCTTTTACAAGTGGTTGACCAGTTTTCCCAGCACCAGTTGTTAAAGAGGTTGTCTTTTTTCCATTGTATATCCTTGCCTCCTTTGTCAAAGATAAGGTGTCCATAGTTTCGTGGATTTATCTCTGGGCTTTCTATTCTGTTCCATTGATCTATATTTATGTCTTTGTGCCAGTACCATACTGTCTTGATGACTGTGGCTTTGTAGCAGAGTCTAGAATCCAACAACATATTAAAAAAATCATACACCATGACCAAGTGGGCTTTATCCCAGGAATGCAAGGATTCTTTAATATCTGCAAATCAATCAATGTAATACACCACATTAACAAATTGAAAGATAAAAACCATATGATTATCTCAATAGATGCAGAGAAAGCCTTTGACAAAATTCAACACTCATTTATAATTAAAACTCTGCAGAAAGCAGGAATAGAAGGAACATATCTCAACATAATAAAAGCTATATATGACAAATCCTCATCACTCTCACTTTGGAATGGTTATATATTGGTATTTAAAGAAAAGATGCAGGGAAGGCACCTATCTAGTTAATATCTCCAATTACTGCTTAGTTCATTGATCCTCACAGGAGGTAGAGGACAGCATTTGGTCTGATAGAAAGGACATAGCCCGCATAATGATACCTGGACACCATGTTACACTCAACAGCTCCACATCTTTCAAAAGAGTCTTTTTCAAAAGATTTAGGAAAGGCAGGAACTAACACGTTTTCCAATGCTCACCAGAGGTAAACATTTCCAATGTGCTACCTTTTTTCACAGAATTTTTTTTCAGAGAACAACAGCATTGCCTCAACAGTAGAACATGGCTTGTCATAAAAACAAAATGTTTTTTTGGGCCTTTCAAAGTTTTTAATATAATTTCTTTATGTATAACAAGAAGACTACAACAGCAGTGTTACTTCTATTTCTTTGTTATATAAACACTTCTGCAATTTAAAATGTAATTATTAATATTAAGAAATATTAAGATCATTACACATATGATTAATTTATTTTTCATGGTAAGGCTGGGGGAAAAGGAGAAAATCTAATATCTACATAAATATATAGAAAGAGTAAGATATCCTCACCCTTTCACCAGGATATGATATTAGGTCTAATATCTTCAAGTACATTGTTTTTGCATTACAAGTTTCATTATGGCTCAATCATTCTCTGACTCCTCTCTCTTCTTTCTAATTCTCTCTTTCTATTGCTCTTGCTGTCACTGCTGGACCTGAGAACTGGCATTCATTAAAGAGCCCACTAAAGCCTTTAGAACAAAGCAAAACCATTTTTTCCTAATGTGGCTGGCCAGAGCAAGACTGGCTTATCCCCATATGTAATATATTTCAAATGTTGCACTGTTCTCTGAGAAAAACATCTATACCTCCTTTACTGCTAAATATAAAATTCAATGTCATTCAATTTTCAAAGACATAGTGATAATTTTGCAAATGAGAAAGGGCTGTGTTTTTACTAATTTAGTCTAAATTTTTTGTTCAATATCTAAAACCTTATTAAATTAACTATCCCATACACTGGGAGTAAGTGCCAAAATTTCTCTGATTTTAGCTATGCCATGAAATTTGCCTAGCATTTCTCTCAGCGTATTTGATAGTGAATGCTTGAGATTGTATTATATATAGTTTAAGCTAAATTAGGTTCTTTGTAGTCATGGCTAAACACTTGTTCTACATATAAAATATTTCATGCCTTCATCCTCATACCTACATTGTCCCAAACAGAAAATGTTTCGTACTTCTTAATGATCTGCTTACTACAGATTAAATTAGAATTACAAATGCCTGTTCTTATGTACAGTCTGGCTTCCCAAGGAGGCTCAACAGGTAATGAATCTGTCTGCAATTCAGGAGACCATGGTTCAATTCCTGGGTTGGGAAGATCCCCTGGAGAAGGGATAAGGTACCCACTTCAGTATTTTTAGGCTTCCCTTGTGACTCAGATGGGAAAGAATCTGCCTGCAATGTGGGAACCTGGGTTCGATCCCTGGGTTGGGAAGACACCCTGGAGGAGAGCATGGCAACGCTCTCCAGTATTCTTGCCTTCAGATTTCCAAGGACGGAGGAGCCTGACTAGCTACAGTCCATGGAGTCACAAAGAATTGAGCAAGGCTGAGCGACTAAGCACAGCACATGTACACAATCCCAATATGATCATTTTTCTAAGTACACTAAATTTAAGCTGATGAATAAGAACCTCAACTTTTCCCCATTAAGAGCAGATTTGGAAGTTATATAAGTTTGGGTCAGTTTGTAAGTTTGGATGAGATACTGTCTCAGGGAAAGCGGTCACTAGACTAGTACAGGAAACATCTCTAGCCCTATCCTCAGCACATACATAACTCCTGAGAAAGCTCTCCATATCCTCCTATCATCGGATTTGTGATGAAGAAAACAGCATAATCAACACTTAGAAATATTTAAAGTATCTTGAAAATGGATAATGAGCAACTTTTTCTCAAGTATTGATGGAAAATTCTCTTGGTTATAAAATGAAATTTTTCCTAACCTACATGATAAGACCATTAATCAGATCAGGGGTTTTCATTGCAATGCATGAAGGGCCTCTACAGTCACTATTGAACAGCTTTCTGTAAGAGGAAAAAACACTCCAGCAAATTTACTGGATTTACTGAATCATTAGCTTCCTGTAACTGTAAAAAGGAAGCTTTTATAACACTTCATTAAAATTGGCAATAATACAGCAAAATATACTGTTCCTAAATGCCCTGTGCATGGGTGGCTAATGGGGGTGAAGAAGTAAGCCTCCAAACCTATTACTATTTCATACATCCATTTTCTTCTGTAGGCAATTGATTTCATGCATATAGAATACAGACTCTAAGCTCATAGATCATATAAGTGATTTCAGTATGGTCCTAGGCAAATTTTGGCCAGTTCATATTTTTAAATTACATTTTAAAATTATACTGCCCCAGATTATTCTGGATGATTCGGTGAACATATGGAACCTCCAAGACTTAAAGTATGCTTTAAAATCTGACTAGCAAAGAGTAGCCCATCAACATTAATGGATAAAAAATTCTGAAAGCAACAAAATGTATATATGAATCCCACAGTATTTGTTATTATTTGCATATGACCAGGCTTCTGTGTATCCTGAAAACAATACAAATAGAAAAATTATTCAAATGAATAATATACCATCATATAGCTAAAAATTTCAAATTTCTTCACCATGGCATTCTTTTTTTTAAAAAATTAAGGTCTAAGTAACAGAAAATAAAAGGCACAATTCTTAAGTGGTTAATTATATGCAGATTGAAAATTACATATGCCTCCTTGGTGGCTCAGATGGTAAAGCATCTGCCTACAATGCAGGAGACCTGGGTTCCATCCCTAGGTTGGGAAGATTCCCTGGAGAAGGAAATGGCATCCCACTCCAGTATTCTTGCCTGCATGGACGGAGGATCCTGTTAGGCTACAGTCCATGGGGTTGCAAAGAGTTGGACACAACTGAGCTACATTCTTTCATTCTATCCCCCTATTATGGAATGAGTTATGATCCCCACCTCCCTTCAAAATCTTGGTTTCAAATTCTAATCCCCAGTGTGTATTTGGAGATAGAGCCTTTAAAAAGGCCATTAAGATTAAATCACTGCAGATGGTAACTGCAGTCATGAAATTAAAAGACACTTGCTCCTTGGAAGAAAAGCTATGACCAACCTAGACAGGATATTAAAAAGCATGGCCATATTAAAAAACTTGGCCGACAAAGATCTGTCCAGTCAAAGCTTTGGTTTTTCCAGTAGTCATGTATGGATGTGAGAGTTGGACTATAAAGAAAGCTGAGCGCCAAAGAATTGATGCTTTTGAACTGTGGTGTTGAAGAAGACTCTTGAGAGTCCCTTGGACTGCACAGAGATCAAACTGATCTTAAAAGAAATCAGTTCTGAATATTCACTGGAAGGACTGATGCTGAAGCTGAAACTCTAATACTTTGGCCATCTGATGTGAAGAACTGATTCATTGGAAAAGACCCTGATGTTGGGAAAGATTGAAGGCAGGAGGAGAAAGGGATGACAGAAGATGAGATGGTTGGATGGTATTACCAACTCAATGGACATGAGTTTCATCAAGCTCCGGGGAGTTGGTGATGGAAAGGGAAGCCTGGCGTGCTGCAGTCCATGGGGTTCAAAGAGTCAGACAGGACTGAGCCACTGAAATGAAGATTAAATGAAATAATAGGGTGCGACTCTAATCCAAAAAGCCTGGAGTCTTTATAAACAGAAAGAGACACCTGGAGTACACAGAGAAAAGGTCATGCGAGGATGATCATCCGTAAACCAAGTAGAGAGGCCTCAGGAGAAATGTAAACTGTTGGCACCTTGATCTTGGAATTCTAGTCTCCAGAGTGTGAGAAATAATTTTTGCTATTTAAGCCATTCAATGTAAGTTGTTTTATTAAGGGAGTCCCAGGCTACAAATATATCACCTCACAGATCATTTTACATACCCATTTCTTGCTCCTTTAGAGTAAATTTCTCCCTACCTACCTTCCCCCTATCTTTCAAATCCTAAAAGATGATGCTGTAAAAGTGATGCACTCAATATGCCAGCAAATTTGGAAAACTCAGCAGTGGCCACAGGACTGGAAAAGGTCAGTTTTCATTCCAAACCCTAAGAAAGGCAATCCCAAAGAATGCTCAAACTACCACATCATGGCACTCATCTCATATGCTAATAAATTTATGCTCAAAATTCTCCAAGCCAGGCTTCAACAATGTGTGAACCATGAACTTCCAGATATTCAAACTGGTTTTAGAAAAGGCAGAGAAACCAGAGATCAAATTGCCAATATCCGCTGGATCATTGAAAAAGCAAGAGAGTTCCAGAAAAACATCTATTTCTGCTTTATTGACTATGCCAAAGTCTTTGACTGCATGGATCACAATAAACTGTGGAAAAATCTGAAAGAGATGGGAATACCAGACCACCTGACCTGCCTCTTGAGAAATCTGTATGCAGGTCAGGAAGCAACAGTTAGAACTGGACATGGAAAAATAAATTGGTTCCAGACAGGAAAAGGAGTATATCAAGGCTGTATATTGTCACCCTGCTTATTTAACTTCTATGCAGAGTACATCATGAGAAACCCTGGGCTGGAGGAAGAACAAGCTGGAATCAAGATTGCCAGGAGATATATCAATAACTTCAGACATGCAGATGACACCACCCTTATGGCAGAAGTGAAGAGAAACTAAAGAGCCTCTTGATGAAAGTGAAAGAAGAGAGTGAAAAGTTGGCTTAAAGCTCAACATTCAGAAAACTAAGATCATGGCATCTGGTCCCATCACTTCATGGCAAATAGACGGAGAATATTGGAAATATGGCAAATAGATGGCAAATAGTGTAAACAGTGACAGACTTTATTTTGGGGGACTCCAAAATCACTGCACATGGTGATTGCAGCCATGAAATTAAAAGATGCTTATTCCTTGGAAGGAAAGTTATGACCAACCTAGACAGCATATTAAAAAGCAGAGACATTACTTTGTCAACAAAGGTCCATCTCATCAAGGCCATGGTTTTTCCAGTAGTCATATATGGATGTGAGAGTTGGACTATAAAGAAAGCTGAGCGCTGAAGAATTGATGCTTTTGAACTATGGTGTTGGATAAGACCCTTGAGAGTCCCGTGGCCTGCAAGGAGATCCAACCAGTTCATCCTAAAGGAAATCAGTCCTGAATATTCATTGGAAGGACTGATGCTGAAGGTGAAATTCCAATATGTTGGCCATCTGATGCGAAGAGCTGATTCATTTGAAAAGTCTCTGATGCTGGGTAAGATAGAAGTCGGGAGGAGAACGGGACAACAGAGGATGAGATGGTGGGATGGCATCACCGACTCAGTGGACATGAGTTTGAGTAAACTCTGGGAGTTGGTGATGGACAGGAAGGCCTGGCGTGCTGGAGTCCATGGGGTCACAAAGAGTCGGACACGATTGAGCGACTGAACTGAACTGAACTGAACATTCCCCCCACCCCCACCCAATGCTTTATGCTTTCTATTTCCAAATCTTAATATGTGGTTTCCATATGAATAGAGTCCTGTGGTTTGTAATTCTTGGTTTAGCTTGCTTTTTTTTTTTCCTTAGTGTTTGAGAATCATTAATTTTGTTGTGTGTATTAGTACTTTATTCCTCTGTCATAAATTGGCTTAGGGAATGTAGATTGTCATTTGATACCTAATTTTTAGATCTGCAAAATAAGAAGGTAGATATAGGTATCTACAGAACAAAATTTCTGTATGAATTTCTAGCATTCTAATGATTGCCATTATCCACTTCACTTTCTTTTTACTTTTCATGTCATCGATCACAGAGGAACTTGACATACTTTGAAAAAACATGAGCGTTTAGAAGGCTGGAGGAGTGTTTCAGATAAGATATGAGACTTGGAGGGATGCAATCTAAAATTCAATTTAGAAAGTGAGTTTTGTTTATAAGTGAAATAAGCAGTAGAAGTTAAAACTGAACTGTGGGAGGAAATAAATTACAATGGGTAAATATTAAATTGTTAACTATGATTTACTAATGACTTAATTCATGCTATCTATAACTTTGAGAAGAAAATAGTTAGCTATATACTAAAACTGCAAAATATACTTTTAATTATAATAATAACAAGGAAGTAGAACAGAAACTCGGTGAGGTGGAAGTTCCCCACTTACACATGTAGTATACAGTCCATGTGAACATATCATCAGTATGTGTTCTGAATTGCTCAGTCATGTCTGACTCTTTGTGACCCCTTGAATTGTAACCCAACAGGCTCCTCTGTCCTTGGGCAAGAATACTAGAGTGGGTTGCCATGCCCTCCTCCAGGGGATCTTCCCAACCCAGGGATCAAACCCAGGTCTCCTGCATTGCAGGTAGATTCTTCATCATCTGAACCATCAGGGAAGCCCATAGTATACCAATACATTAATTATAATTGCAATAAAAATAGAAAATAACTCAATACTACCTAGAGCCCAAAGGATCACTCATAATATATAATTTCTTAAACATTTTTTAATGTATAATATTTTGGATGATTCTTCAAAATATTTTTAATTTATATACCAGGTTTATTAACAATTACACATAGATAAATAAAAGAGAGAAAATAAATAGAAGGTAGAAAAACACAATGGTGTGATCCCTCACCTAGAGCCAGACATCCTGGAATGTGAAGTCAAGTGGGCCTTAGAAAGCATCACTACGAACAAAGCTAGTGGAGGTGATGGAATTCCAGTTGAGCTATTTCAAATCCTGAAAGATGACGCCGTGAAAGTGCTGCACTCAATATGCCAGCAAATTTAGAAAACTCAGCAGTGACCACAGGACTGGAAAAAGTCAGTCTTCAATCCAATCCCTAAGAAAGGCAATCCCAAAGAATGTACAAACTACCTCACAATTGCATTCATCTCACACGCTAGTAAAGTAATGCTCAAAATTCTCCAAGCCAGGCATCAGCAATATGTGAACCGTGAATTTCCAGATGTTCAAGCTGGTTTTAGAAAAGGCAGAGGAACCAGAGGTCAAATTGCCAACATCTGCTGAATCATCAAAAAACCAGAGAGTTCGAGAAAAACATCTATTTCTGCTTTATTGACTATGCCAAAGCCTTCGACTGTATGGATCACATTAAACTGGGGAAAATTCTGAAAGAGATGGGAATACCAGACCACCTGACCTGTCTCTTGAGAAACCTGTATGCAGGTCAGGAAGCAACAGTTAGAACTGGACATGGGCCAACAGACTGGTTCCAAATAGGAAAAGGAGTACATCAAGGCTGTATATTGTCACCCTGCTTATTTAACTTATATGCAGAGTACATCATGAGAAACACTGGGCTGGAGGAAGCACTAGCTGGAATCAAGATTGCCGGGAGAAACATCAGTTACCTCAGATATGCAGATGACACCACCCTTATAGTAGAGAGTGAAGAGGAACTAAAAAGCCTCTTGATGAAAGTAAAAGAGGAGAGTGAAAAAGTTGGCTTAATGCTTAACATTCAGAAAACTAAGATCATGGCATCTGGTCCCATCACCTCATGGGAAATAGATGGGGAGACAGTGGAAATAGTGTCAGACTTTATTTTTGTGGGCTCCAAAATCACTGTGGATGGTGACTGCAGCCATGAAATTAAAAGAGGCTTACTCCTTGAAAGGAAAGTTATGACCAACCTAGATAGCATATTAAAAAGCAGAGACATTACTTTGCCAACAAAGGTCCATCTGGTCAAGACTATGGTTTTTCCAGTGGTCATGTATGGATGTGAAAGTTGGACTGTGACGAAAGCTGAGTGCCGAAAAATTGATGCTTTTGAACTGTGGTGTTGGAGAAGACTCTTGAGAGTCCCTTGAACTGCAAGGAAATCCAACCAGTCCATCCTAAATGAGATCAGTCCTGGGTGTTCATTGGAAGGACTGATGCTGAAGCTGAAACTCCAGTACTTTGTCCACCTCATGCGAAGAGTTGACTCATGGAAAAGACCCTGATGCTGGGAGGAATTGGGGGCAGGAGGAGAAAGGGATGACAGAGGATGAGATGGCTGGATGGCATCACCAACTCGATGGGCATGAGTTTGAGTAAACTCCAGGAGCTGGTGATGAACAGGGAGGCCTGGAGTGCTGCGATTCATGGGGTCGCAAAGAGTCGGTCATGACTGAGTGACTGAACTGAACTGAGAAAAACAGTAATTTTAATTAACTAAGGATTTCAAAAAATATAAACCTTATCCACATTTATAATATTAATTTTGATTAATAATGAATACATTGGAGGTAAAAAAACAATGAAAATATTGTAGAAACAGAAATAAATTATTAGAGAATTTAATCTTACAAAATAAAGTCATATTAGTTTTCCTTGTATCTAAAATACTGTTATGGATTTGTTTTAACATTTTTTCATATGTATTTATAGTTGCTATTTATTTTCATCATTAAAATATTATTAATTACACACTTTATATCAGTGTGGATTTAATTTTAATTTTTCTAAAATAAAGCATTAGGAACAAAATTTCTAAAGAAAAAGATTTGTAATAAAATTTTTTTCACACATAATTATCTCGCATTAACATTTTCCCATATGTTTACATCTTTGTTTGTCAATATATTCTAGAAAATCTGCATCTGTAAGGTGATAATTCCCATATCCACATTTCAAAGCAAGGCAAATTAAGGTGCTAATTGCAGAAATCTAATTTCACTTATCACCATATATTTAGAAATGCAAACTTCACATAAAGAGCAAATATCACTAGATTTCATTTAGGAATAAAAATATTCTGGAAACTTTTTTCATCTACTTGTCCTGAGATCCCCTGGGAAAAGTTCATTAGGCAAGAGCGATTCTGAACTTTTAACTTATTAAGTGCACATTGATGAAATGCAAGAGAAAGTATGAAACGAAAGAGAACGCTACATGAATTCATCATTGATTTGACCATAGCTAAGTTTACCTGATGGCTTGCTATGGAGGTACCATACTTCAGAAGCCACATTTTCTCCTTTTCAGGACTATTCTGCAAGGGGAACAGGGAGAAAGAATTGATTCACCTGCCTATTTCTCCCATTGTTCAAAGCTCTTCTTCATGGTGGTAACTTCTCTGAATGTCTATACTGTTGCAAGTCTGGCTGGGTGCTGAGATTTACAGCAATGAGGTCAGCAGGGAGGGTAGGGGCATGAGGTGAGAGACGATCAGATCACACATGTGTTGGCTGTGGGCGCCACATGAACAGAACTGACTGCTATGCTGGTAGTTGGCATTGCTTCTTCATAAAACAGTGGGTGACTTCTTCTAGAGAAACACTCTTAATTGTAAGGAATGTGGATAAAATTACTATTTTGCTGACAAAATGGGACAGCATAAAATTTTATAACACAGTAAACCCAAATATTAGAGGCTTCCAGTTTCTGTTTCAACATGTAAACAGTTTGGAAGTTCTCACTCCCATTCTCATAACAAAAATAGCTAATCACACTAAAAAACAACTCTTCCTAGGCCCATTAGAGAATTGAAGTCACTTAGAAAGCTTCTATCCTGAAAGCTGGAGAGAAAGGCAGAAACAAAGAATCACAGCTTACCGGGCAGTAGAAAGCCAGGAGCAGAAACACCCTGTATCCAGTACCCATAGAAACACAAACTGCAATTGACAAACCATCAGATGCTCTGAATGGTACTGGCCTAGAAACATACACATACACCAGTGGAATATAATAGAGAGCACAGAAATAAATCCAGACATAATGTGGTCAAATAATTCTTGACATTGATGCCAAGAATACATAATGAAGAAAGAATAGTCTCTTCAATAAATGGCGCTCAGAAAACAGGACATTTACATACAAAAGGATGAAACTGTACCCTTATCTTACATCATATACAAAAATCAGCTCAAAATGGATTGAAGACTTAAATGTAAGATTGGAAATCATAAAACTCCTTAGATAAAAACATAGGGGAAGATCTCGATATTGATCTTAGCAATGATTTCTTGGACATGCTACCAAAAGCACAGGAAACAAAAGCAAAAGTAATATATGTGGTTTATATTTACCTAAAAATGTTTCTGGTGAATCTTATGCTCAGTCATGTCCAACTTTTTGCAACCCCATGGACTATAGCCTGCCAGGCTTCCTTGTCCGTTAGCAACTCGCAGAGCTTGCTCATACTCATGTCCATCAAGTCAGTGAAGCCATCCAACCATCCCATCCTCTGTTGTCCCCTTCTCCCTTTTTCTAACCATTAGCAACCCTCATTCACTCTGCTTCTTTGAGTTCAACTATTTCAGATTCATCATACAAGTCTTATATAGTATATGTCTTTTGTGTCTGGCTTATTTCACTTAGCATAACATTCACCAGATTGATCCATATTGTTGCAAATGACAGGACACCCTTACTTCTGAAGGTTGAACAATATTTTATTATAGTTATTCTACTATAGGTAAGACATTTTCTTTATCCACTCATCTGTCAATGGATATTTAGTTAAAAAGATTAATGTGAAAGTATTAATCGCAAAGTACAAAGTTTCAATTAAACACGATGAAATATCCTATGATCTACTGTAGAGCATACTGCCTGTATTTAACTATACTATATTCTATACTTAAACATTTGCCAAAGGGGTTAACCTTACATTAAGTGTTCTTGTTACTCACACACACACACACAATGATGAAGAAAGAGGCAACTTTTAGAGGTGATGAATGTTTATGGCATAGATGTTTATGGCATGGTACTTTCATAGATGTATATTTTACCTACAAATTCAGCAAGTGGAATACACCAAGTATGAACAGTTCATATTGGATCATACCTCAATAAAGTAGTTTTAAAAGAAAAAAATAAAAAACAAACTAGTCCCCATATCAACAGACTAAAGACCAATAATATGATTACTTTAACTGATGCAGAAAAAAAAAAAAAAACACAACATTTAACAAAATTCAATTGCCATTCATGATAAAAACTAGACCAACTAGGAATAGAGGGAAACTTCCTCAACTTAATTAATGCTATCTACCCAAATCCTACAGATATCAGATTCAGTAGTGAGAAGCTAATTGATTTCTTCCTAATAATGAGAATAGGCAAGCATTCCCCCATTCACATCTCTGTTGAATATTATATTGGAAGTCCTAGACTGTGAAATAAAGGAATAAAAGGATATAAAAGGAACACAGATTGGTAAGGAAAATAAAACTGTGTTCAAAGATGACACAACAGTCTATAGTTTAAAAAAGGGGAAGAAAAAAATTTGTAACATCACTATGAAGAAAACTGGCAAAACTACTTCAGCCACCCATTTTAAATTATGTAGATAGTATGCTCTCTTGTATAATATGAAAATAGAAGTTTGGCTGTGATCTTTTCTCCAAAACCCTGTAACTCTAGTCTAACCATGAGCAAAAGTTCAGACAATATTAACAGAATTTCATTAAAAATTTATATCATTAGTATTTTTATAAAGGAGTATAAAGAAATATAAAAAAGTATAAAGCTAAGGAGAATACATTATGGTTAATGATTAGCTAAATATAGCATTTTCAGTTATTCAATTTAACTGTCTTTACTTAAATTTGGTGGCAGAACTCTAAATTGAATCTAAATCAATGTGTGATAGTCACGTAAATTCATCTATAAATAGAAAACATTAAATTGATTGAAATCAACTAAAACAATTTTGACAGGTCTTGATGAAGTTTTTGTCAGCTTTCATTTCAATGCATTTAATGAAATGCATTGAATGAAATGAAATGAAATCTAAATGAAACAGAATATCAAAAGAAACTTTAAATCCAAGTGAAATTTTATAATCATAACTGCTGTGTCAATGTGAAGAAAATGATACAATCCAATTCATGCCCAAATAGGTCCATTTTAGAGCACACAATATGCACCCACACAGTATGAAATTGGATGAAATTTCCCTTTGAAATCAAGCTATTATATGGTGAGGGAACTATTTAAAATATTTTCATTAACATTTTGTGTTTTGATAATGTTCTATTTAGGCACACTTTTCATCATAACAAACAGAAAAACTGTATTTGTGATACAGGAATTTTTTTTAACAACAAAATAAATTTCTTGTGATTAAAAGGAAAAGGAAACAGGAGAACTGGGTAAGGATATCCTTTACATTGCTTAAGGAAACTATCATCAGCAAATAGAAAAATGACTGCTCAGTAAAAGTCTTTCACTAAAAATATTTGAATAACAAAGAAATTTAATTATCTACTCTCTCTTCTTTTGAGAAAAATATACTTTTCCATGTGGATAGGTTTTTGAGGAGCTAAAATTTATGAAATATGTTCTTTTTAACAGAGGAAATGAATAAACAAAGGCTCAGATTCCAACATCTGGATAAATAAGCAAGTGGTAAGGTGGTGGGGGGAGAAAAAACAAGTGAAAGAGGAATAAACTACAAACTTCAGACTGAAAGAAGCATCTCTATAGGCTTTATTAATAGCCTATATTAATTAATGCAGATATTAATAGACTAATAAGATAATACAATGGAAATTTTTAATTCAGTAAATTCAACCAGTCAAATGATGCTATGGGTTAATTGTGCCCCATCAAAATTCATGAAAGTCATGTGTTGAAGTCCTAACCCCTAGCACCTTGAAAGTGTTAGTTGCCCAGTTGTGTCTGATTCTTTGTGATGCCATGGACTATAGCCTGCCAGGCTCTTCTGTCCATGGAATTCTCCAAGTAAGAATGCTGGAGTGGGTACCCATTCCCTTCTCCACGGATCTTCCCAAACCAGGGATTGAACCAGGGTCTCCTGCATTGCAGGCAGACTCTTTACCAGCTGAGCCACCAGAAAACTCCAGTGCCTTTTTTGTAGCCTTAGTTGAAAGTAGGGTCATTTAGATGTAATTACGTAAGATGGGGGGCTTTCCTGGTGGTCAGTGGTGAAGAATTAGCCTGCAATGCAGGAGGAGCAGCAGACATGGGTTCAATTTCCAGGGGTGGGAAATTCCCCTGAGGAGGGCATGGCAACCCACTCCAGTATTCTTTCTTGGAGAATCCCATGGACAGAGGAGCCTGGAGGGCTACAGTTCATAGGCTTGCAAAGAGTTGGACATGACTGCAGTGATTCAGCATGCATGCACACAGTTAGGATGAAGTTGCATTGGAATGGGGTGGGCTCTTAATTCAGCATAACTGGTGTTCTTACAAAAGGAATATCATTTGAAGAAAGAGTAATGTACACAGGGAAAATGACGAAAAAAACATACAAGTTTCAGTACTAGTTATGGTTACCTGCAATGTCACGAACCTGGACGGAGGTTCATGACATTGTATCGGAGACAGGGATCAAGACCATCCCCATGGAAAAGAAATGCAAAAATGCAAAATGGTTGTCTGAGGAGACCTTACAAATAGCTGTGAAAAGAAGAGAAGTGAAATGCAAAGGAGAAAAGGAAAGTTATTCCCATTTGAACACAGAGTTCTAAAGAATAGTCAGGAGAGATAAGAAAGCCTACCTCAGCGATCAACGCAAAAAAATAGAGGAAAACACAGAATGGGAAAGACTAGAGATCTCTTCAAGAAAATTAGAGATACCAAGGGAACATTTCATGCAAAGATGAGCTCAATAAAGGACAGAAATGGTATGGACCTAACAGAAGCCGAAGATATTAAGAAGAGGTGGCAAGAACACACAGAAGAACTGTACAAAAAAGATCTTCATGACCCAGATAATCATGATGGTGTGATAACTCACCTAGAGCCAGACATCTGGGAATGTGAAGTCAGGTGGGCCTTAGAAAGCATTACTACCAACAAAGCTAGTGGAGGTGATGGAATTCCAGTTGAGCTATTTCAAATCCTGAAAGATGATGCCGTGAAAGTGCTGCACTCAATATGCCAGCAAATTTGGAAAACTCAGCAGTGGCCACAGGACTGGGAAAGGTCAGTTATCATTCCAATCCCTAAGAAAGGCAATCCCAAAGAATGTACAAACTACCTCACAATTGCACTCATCTCACACGCTAGTAAAGTAATGCTCAAAATTCTCCAAGCCAGGCTTCAGCAATACGTGAACTGTGAACTTCCAGATGTTCAAGCTGGGTTTAGAAAAGGTAGAGGAACCAGAGATAAAATTGCCATTATCCGCTGGATCATTGAAAAAGCAAGAGAGTTCCAGAAAAACATCTATTTCTGCTTTATTGACTACACCAAAGCCTTCACTGCGTGGATCACAATAAACTGGAAAATTCTGAAAGAGATGGGAATACCAGACCACCTGACCTGCCTCTTGAGAAACCTGTATGCAGGTCAGGAAGCAACAGTTAGAACTGGACATGGGCCAACAGACTGGTTCCAAATAGGAAAAGGAGTACATCAAGGCTGTATATTGTCACCCTGCTTATTTAATTTCTATGCAGAGTATATCATGAGAAACACTGGGCTGGGAGAAGCACAAGCTGGAATCAAGATTGCTGGGAGAAATATCAGTTACCTCAGATATGCTAATGACACCACCCTTATGGCAGAGAGTGAATAGGAACTAAAGAACCTCTTGATGAAAGTAAAAGAGGAGAGTGAAAAAGTTGGCTTAATGCTTAACATTCAGAAAACTAAGATCATGGCATCTGGTCCCATCACTTCATGGGAAATAGATGGGGAGACAGTGGAAACAGTGTCAGACTTTATTTTTGGGGCTCCAAAATCACTGCAGATGGTGACTGCAGCCATGAAATTAAAAGAGGCTTACTCCTTGAAAGGAAAGTTATGACCAACCTAGATAGCATATTAAAAAGCAGAGACATTACTTTGCCAACAAAACTTCGTCTGGTCAAGTCTGGTTTTTCCAGTGGTCATGTATGGATGTGAGAGTTGGACTGTGACGAAAGCTGAGTGCTGAAAAATTGATGCTTTTGAACTGTGGTGTTGGAGAAGACTCTTGAGAGTTCCTTGGACTGCAAGGAGATCCAACCAGTCCACCCTAAATGAGATCAGTCCTGGGTGTTCATTGGAAGGACTGATGCTGAAGCTGAAACTCCAGTACTTTGGCCACCTGATGCAACGAGGTGATTCATTGAAAAAGACCCTTATGCTGGGAGGGTTTGGGGGCAGGAGGAGAAGGGGATGACGGAAGATGAGATGGCTGAATGGCATCACCGACTGGATGGGCATGGGTTTGACTAAACTCCGGGAGCTGGTGATGGACAGGGAGGCCTGCCATGCTTCGATTAATGGGATCGCAAAGTGTCGGACACGACTGAGCTACTGAACTGAACGAACTGATGGTTACCTATAAGACAGGGAGGGAGGCACGAGACAGATCTTCTCCCACAAGTCTTAAAGGAACTAACACTGCCAAATCTTGATCTTGTACCTGTAGTCCCCAAAAGTGTAAAAGAAGAAATTTTCTAAGCCTCCCAGATATGATAATTTGTTATAGCAGTCCTAGCAAACTAATACAGATGAAATAGATGCATTTTTTGAAAGACTAAAGTTATCAAAACTAGAAAGAAGAAACATCAAAAATTGAACAGGGCAATATCAATTTAAAAATTTACTTAAGAATTAAAGTCAAAAGCAAGTTCTGTGATAGTGAAGAGATCTTTACAAATTCATAAAATTGATAGGGTATTAGCAAACTTATAAAAAATTAAAAGTAAATATTACCAATATTAACAATAAAACATCAGGTTTTGCTACAAACATTGAAAAATTATTGAGTGGATAGTATACATATACAGAATTTTGATAAAATATATATGAAAAATTAGATAATTTGAATTGCTTCCTTGGTGTAGCCTGTTAAATTACCACATAAGTAGAAAATATAAAATATTAATAATTATATATTTTTAAACCAATATAATTGATATGAATATGGTGAGAAAGAAGTAAAACTCTATTTAAAGGTGATATTGTTGCATAAGAAGAAAATCCAAGAATGTACAAAGTAACTGAATGCATAAATAGCTTTTGCAATGTTATCAACTCTGAAATCATAAATTCCTAGGAATAAATCTACTAAAATATTCAGAAGATATTGAAACCTATAAAATACTGCTGAGACTTTCATGCACTGGAAAACTCAATATTTCTACATAAATCTCACAAATTGATCTATAGATTCCAAGCATTCCCTATTAAACCCCCAGAGGCAGTGTGTGTGTGCATGTTTTTGTCTTTGTGTGTGTGTTAAAATTAATAAGCTGACCCATAACTCTACATGAAAATGCAGAGATAAAACAAAGCCAAAAATAAAACTGGAGGACTTTACCACTAAAGCTTAGCATCTATTCTATAACAGAATATAATTATGTGCTATTAACATAAGGAAAGATAATAGATTGATGAACATATAGAAATAAATTCACATAGATCACTTATGTTTTCATTAGTTTATAAACACAGAAAATGGGTCCATTTAATGTATGCAACTTGATGAGTATGCATATACCTATAAAGTAATTATATAATCAATTAATAAACATATCTGTCACCTTCAATATTTCCTTGAGTTCCTTTGTTTACATTTTACGCTAAGACTGCAGCTTTTGATGTACTCTCTTATAAAAATAGGAGAGTACATCTTACTTTTATAAAAACATAAAATACTGAATTGCTAAGTATATTCACTATAATGTTAGGGGTCCTTTGAATTATTCATTTCAGATAACTGAAAATTTATTTGTTGAACAGTAAGACTCCATTTTCCCATCCCCCTTCACCCTAGCAGTCCCCATTCTGTTCTCTGCCTCTTTAAGTTTGACTATTCTAGGTGCTTCATGTAGGAGGAATCAAGTAGTATTTGCCCTTTTGTGATTCATTTCACTTAGCATGTCTTCTATGTTGTTGCAAATGGTATCATTCTTTTCCTAAGGTTAATATTATATTGTTTGTTTATACTGCATTTTCTTTTTCCATTCACCTGTCCATGGACATTTCAGCTGCTTCCATATCTTCATTAGGTACTGTGAATAATGCTGCAATGAATAATACAGGGGTACAGCTATCACTTCAAGATTCTGGTTTCAGTTATTTTGAATTTATATGCAGATGTGGGAATGCTGGATCATATGATAATCCTGCTTTTAATTTTTGAGGGACCTCCATAATGTTTTTATGATAGCTGCAGCATTTTACATTCCCACCAACAGTACAAAAGAATTACAATTTCCCCACATTCTCATTTAACACTTATCCTTTTTATTTTCATAACAGTCAAATGAATAGGTGTGATGTCATATCTCATTGTGGTTTGATTTGCATTTCCTTGAAGCTTAGTGGTTGTTGAATACCTTTTCATATACCTGTTATACATCTGTATTTCTTTGGAAAAGTGTTTACTCATTTCCTTTGTCCATTTTTTTGTTTTTTTTTTGCCCAGGCTTATTGAGAAATAACTGAAATACATCATAAATAATGTCATCTGCCCATTTTGTAATCAGGTTATTTGATTTTTTTGCTATTCCGTTCAGTTCAGTTCAGTTCAGTCACTCAGTCGTGTCCGACTCTTTGTTACCCCATGAATTGCAGCACGCCAGGCCTCCCTGTCCATCACAAACTCCTGGAGTTTACTCAAACTCATGCCCATCGAGTCGGTGATGCCATCCAGCCAACTCATCCTCCGTCATCCCCTTCTCCTCCTGCCTCCAATCCCTCCCAGCATCAGGGTCTTTTCCAATGAGTCAATTCTTCACATGAGGTGGCCAAAGTACTGGAGTTTCAGCTTCAGCATCAGTCCTTCCAATGAACACCCAGGACTTATCTCCTTTAGGGTGGACTGGTTGGCTCTCCTTGCAGTCCAAGGGACTCTCAAGGGTCTTCTCCAACACCACAGTTGAAAAGCATCAATTTTTCGGCGCTCAGCTTTCTTCACAGTCCAACTCTCACATCCATACATGACCACTGGAAAAACCATAACCTTGACCAGACAGACCTTTGTTGGCAAAGTAATGTCTCTGCTTTTTAATATGCTGTCTAGGTTGGTCATAACTTTCCTTTCTCTCTTTCTGCTCTCTTTCCCACTTTCTTTTGTAAATTTCTGTATACCCTTTCCCCAGAGTTTATATTTTATTTTTATATTTTCATTAAAAAAATGTGCTCAATTGGTAGTTCACTGCCACCTATAAGCATTTCTTGAATCTAATTTTTTATGGGAGCTAAAAATGATTGATCGTACTATAATTTCCAAAGCAGTAGTTTTGATGATGACGATCCAAAATCTTTACATTTTTAAAAACGGTTACACAAAATTTATGGAACTATTCCCCCAAGTTCTTTAAAAGCCTGAATTAAAGTGTATGTATGAACACTGAGAAGGCAATGGCACCCCACTCCAGTACTCTTGCCTGGAAAATCCCATGGACGGAGGAACCTGGTAGGCTGCAGTCCATGGGGTCGCAAAGAGTCGGACACGACTGAGCAACTTCACTTTCTCTTTTCACTCTCATGCATTGGAGAAGGAAATGGCAACCCACTCCAGTGTTCTTGCCTGGAGAATCCCAGGGACAGGGGAGCCTGGTGGGCTGCTGTCTGTGGGGTCGCACAGAGTCGGACACGACTGAAGTGACTTAGCTTAGCTTATGAACACTGAGAAAAGTCATGTGACTTTATTTGTTAGTATAAGTATGCTAATTTACGTTGAAATAATATTACCTTCCTCCACTATATTTCTCAGTCAGTAAGTTTCATCTTTTGTAATCTATGTAGCGTTCATATATTTTTAACCCAAGGGAAAAAAAAAACAGGCAATACATACCTAAGTGGTGTTTAATAACATCATTACCTGTTAACATGCCTATAATAAACTCTTAGCCTTGATAACAAGTCATTTTTAAAGCCTGAGGCTTTAAGATCTGATCCAAGCAAGACTTTAAGTAGCATATAATTCCATATCGGAGAAGGGAATGGCTACCCACTCCAAGATTCTTGCGTGGAGAATTTCATGGACCGAGGAGCCTGGTCAGCTATAGTTTATTGGGTCGCAAAGAGTCTAACACGACTGAGGCTCCTGAGCACACACATAATTCTATTTATGATATATATGACATAATAAATTAATACTTTCAATTTTTCTAGTAATCATTTTAAATAAATTACAATAAAGATGCTTCTTTTACATTTATTCAAAGGGAAAAAAAAACAAAGACTAACCATTGTGAAAGTTAGACATATGCATATATACTCTTTTTATTGTATTAAACACTTTAAAGGGAATTTGAAATATTGACCATGCCACAATTTTGGAATGAGTTAAAACTTAAGTTACTTTTACTATTCAACTCTAAATTCACATGAGGATATTTTGCTTTTCAAACAAAATAGGCCCAATCCATCATAATTACCAAAATTTTTCATATTTGTCTGTATTCAAAGGCAAAAAAATGCTATACTGTATTTTATTTAAACTTAGAAACAGCTGTTCTGCCATATGTTTCATCATTTAGAATATGCCCTGTACATTTTTATCAGAGAGAACAAATACCATGACATCATTATCAGCCAGTAAGATTTTGCCCATCAAATACATCCAGGCAAAAATGTATATACATATTGTTTAATCATTTGTTTAATCAAGGCTTAAGGCAGGCATTGAAGAAGATGATATCAAAATTCCTTTACACTTATCATACCTTATATATCCATTGACATACTCAATTTACACTCTAACTTTTCCTCTTACATATTCCTCATCCCAATGTTTCTTTAAGCATTTAGTCTTCCTTTAAACTTGTACATATACTCAGCTTGTTGTGCTTTTAATCGACTGTAAGTTCTGTTTAAATAAACTATTCTTTCATGTTTCTGTCACTTTAGGAAACTTGAGTTACTCTCTCAAATTCCTTGATAATTTGGCACTTACACCATATTTAGTCCATCATCATGGGTACATAAAAAGTCTACATCAGTGTCCTATTGCTCATTATTTATTGCCTTTCAGTTACTATCTTCAATGATAACTGCTGGCACACCATTCTAGCCACATGCATCTGTGGCCACACTGTCAACCCTGAAATTCTCTGAAAATATTTTCATTCTGTCCTTCATAGATTTTCACTGGAGATATTGCCTATTTTTCAGGTTACACAGTTTCTATTCCAGTCTCTATTGCAGTTGCAGAGTTTCTATTTCAGCACTCCAATAGTGGAGTGCTTGAGTTAGGGCCCAGCAACTAACTCTGGGCACACTGTTTTGAACGTTGAAACTAATCTATGTCGTGTTTTTCAGATTTGCCATCAATATTTAGCCTGACAATGTCACATCTTTCATCAGAAAAGCAACTAAAAAATGGGCTAATAGACAAAATAAATAGTTCATTCTAAACTCCTGACTATCCACAGCATCTTCTGGTTCTGAGAGTTAGAATGCGCTTCTCAAAAATTAATTCAATATGATTTAAGACAAAACCTTCTTCCTCTCTTTTTGCTCCACACCTAAATGAGGGAATCCAGTTACTCAATGTGCTGTCAGCCACTTCCTGAGTAATAATTAGGAAAGTGGATTGAATATATACCCTGTTTAAAATTTCAGAATTTCATCTGACATTTTCTGCCCATGATGTTTCTTTATTTCTTCTAGTGGCAACCCTAGGCTACCCTGTTGTTACAACCAACAGGAGGTGGCTTAGGCAAAGCAAGCTTATGGCATTTGAATTTACTTCTGGTTTAGCTGCTTGTGTGCATGCTAACACTTCAGTCATGAGCAACTTGCGACCCTATGGACTGTAGGCCACCAGGCTCCTCTCTCTACGGCATTGTCCAGGCAAGAATACTGGAGTGGGTTGCCAGGCCTTCCTCCAGGGGATCTTCCTGACCCACTGACACAGTCTGCATCTCTTAGGTCTCCTGCATTGGCAGGTGGGTTCATTTAGCCCTAGCGCCACCTGGGAAGCCTCTGGTTTAGCTGCTGCTGATGCTGCAAAGTCGCTTCAAGTCGTGTAGATGCTTTTGTTGCATTGACATGATAATAGACAAAAAAGAATAATAAGCACTTGGTTAAGAACTCTGTTCATCAAGTTCCATTACAGTAGTCCACATGGTCCAAAGTGGGGTACATAATGTGTCTCTGTAAATTTTATAAAAATGTTCTCAGCATTTCTTCAGTTAACACTTTTGAACAAAAAATACAGGTGAAAATAGGGATAATTGAGGAAAAGGTAAAATCATAGGTACTGTAATGGGTTACACTGATTTTGGAACAGTGGAGAGAGAATAGGAATCCATTCACCCAGGAAGAGAATATCATAGATTCCTAAAAATATGAGGAAGGGAAGAATATTAATTATCTTTTGTAATTCAAAGCAATTTCTGGAGCCTTCTTTAGGAGGAAAACAAATTGGATCTTACAAACTGTTTCAAGTACCTTAAGTATAATTCTTGGTTCTGCTATTCCAGTAGGATGGTTCTGACATGGCTTGATAGCTAATTCCCTTAATGTTATTATCAGAAACACTAAGGTATGACCCTAGCTCTGGTATCTCTCACAATAAACAAAAAAAAAAAACAACAATAAAATCATCATTGTACTCCACCAGTTATTATCCCTACTCCTATTCCTTAGACATAATTCATCCATTTTGTATGGCAATCAAATGCTGCACAAGTATTCAGTTCAGTTCAGTTCAGTTGCTCAGTTGTGCCTGACTCTTTGTGACCCCATGAATCGCAGCATGCCAGGCCTCCCCGGGCACAAATATTAGGTATGGACAAATATGTGACTTGACTCCTGCCCATAGGGAGCTC
Organism: Muntiacus reevesi; assembly: GCF_963930625.1. Classification (NCBI taxonomy): domain Eukaryota; kingdom Metazoa; phylum Chordata; class Mammalia; order Artiodactyla; family Cervidae; genus Muntiacus; species Muntiacus reevesi. Next base: position 79,696,026 of record NC_089254.1, on the reverse strand, counting down.
CTCTAAGAACACTCAGCTAGTTCAACTGAACTAGGAACCCTAAAGCCTATCAGTCAGGAGGCCACATTTAAGGCACTATCAACCTCTACTTCCCAGCAAATATCCCATTTGTAATAATTGTAATCAATACATTCTTTCCAGGGTCATTATATGTACTCTCATTATTGTGCTTTCATGTAGAATCCAGGCATTGCCTTCCTCCCCAAAACATAATGGCTTGCACACTATCGGTTTTCATAAGAGATCATAAGTATTTACAGAAACACCACCTCTACCATGGAAGAAACTTGAAAGTGAAAGTGAAAGTCACTCAGTCGTGTCTGATGCTTTATGATCCCATGGGTTATACAGTCCATGGAATTCTCCAGGCCAGAATAGTGGAGTGGGTAGCCATTCCCTTCTCCAGGGGATCTCCCCAACCCAGGGACTGAAGCCAGGTCTCCCACATTGCAGGCAGATTCTTCACCAGCTGAACCACTAGGAAAGCCCAAGAATACTGGAGTGGGTAGCCTAGCCCTTCTCCAGGGGATCTTCCTGACCCAGGAATCGAACCAGGGTCTCCTGCATTGCAGGTGGATTCTTTACCAACTGAGCTATCAGGGAAGCCATTTGGGTCAGCCTCAACTCACTGGACAAGGCTTACCAGGTAGCTCAGTGGTAAAGAACCCACCTGCCAATACAGAAGATGTGGGTTTGATCCCCGAGTTGGTTGGGAAGATCCTCTGGAGTAGGAAATGGCAAGCCACTCCAGTATTCTTGCCTGGAAAATTCTATGCTCAGAGGAGCCTGGTGGACAACAGTCCATGGGGTCGCAAAGAGCTGGACATGACTGAGCATACAAGCACACAAACTCCCTGGCCAAGTTTGTTTTGGACAGTAAAACTGCTCTCCTCTTCTTCCCTGAGAGCCAAGGGAGCCTGTGATTTTTTTCATCTGGTTGGGTCTGAGACATTAAGGTCATATTTGAGGTTAATAAGGCATGTTGACCTTATTTTCCCTTGAAATTCTGCTAATAACAGCCTGAATTAAATGTTGTATAATATAAGTGAAATGATTTTTGTTCTATACTCTTTTAGTCTGATGAATTAGCTTGGGTGATAAAATAGCATACTCATGGGACAATTTTTTTTCCCCAGAAACCAAGATATTTTAGAAAGGAGGATTGGATATTATTGGAAACAGTTCTCCATGGATCTATCACCTTTTCGCATATCTTATAAACAGAGACACTATTTTGTTCTGAACTGTTTTTTTTTTTTCTTTCTCTTATACAGTAAAAATACTTAAAAGATAGAGATTTTGCCTCCTGTAAGAATTGAAAGTCAGTTTATTTATTGTAAGAAAGATAATGTCTCCAGCTGGGACAAAGTTCAGTCAGGTATGCTTGTGGCCTATAGGCATAGGCATATACATAAACAGCATCGTTCTAGGCCATTCTGCATCACCCTTGTAGGACTTGACAAAGAAAATGAGCATGAACTTGAAGATTATGCTGCCTACTCTGCAACAAGTAATGAAGTTCTTTGATTCTGATCCAGAAGTTGTGTATCTTCTAACAGCATTTATGAACCAATAGCAGGCTAACATGTTAGCTTGTAAATAACAAAATTTCAGCCTCTCCATTGCTTTGGGCATTAACTTCATATATTCAACCTCAGTATTTAAGGGGAAAATTCACCATCTCCTGATATTAGGACATTTTATAGCTATGACTTACAAATATCTGTGGTGAAATATATGCAGAAGCAGGTTCCCCAGGTGGTGCTAATGGTAAAGAAACTGCCTACTAAAGCAAGAGACTCAAGAGATAAGATTTTGATCCCTGGGTCAGGCAGATCTCCTGGAGGAGGGCATGGCACCCCACTCCAGTGTTCTTGCTTGGAGAATCCCATGGACAGAGGAGCCTGGCGGTCTCAAAAGAGTCGAACATGAGTGAAGCGACTGAACATACATGCACACATATGCAGAAGCAAATAAGTATGTTTTATCTTAGAGAGCTGATAGTACAATCTGAAATTCGATTCTTTTTCCTTATACCTTGAAATCTATCCTAAATCACATTTTCATGTGAGAAAAAGTCATATTAATTTTGTTTTCCTCTTTGTAATAAATGTGTATTTGCTTTTACATAAAAATGACACATTATTTATTACATTGTCTACCAGTTCTACTACTTAACTGCTCTCTAAGCCTCCCATCCCATCCAATTTTCATATAATATTAACAAACTTGAATGCTCACTGGCACAAGGCTCTTTATAAACTAGTGGACACCACTCATCAATTCTCTGATGGTTGGTGTGGCTAACATTGCAAATAGTTATTACATAGTAGTTGCAATATTCACAATCTCATCCCAAAATTTCCTGATTTTCTGGAGTCATGTGGAGATTCAGTAATTTCACTCTGAGGAATGAATGCCTCACATGGTATTTTCTCTTTGCCTGACTGCTTGCTAATTTTTAATGTATTTAATGACTTACATTGTCATGTTTTAAAATAGAACAATGCAGATATCATTATTATTTTTATTCATCATTAATCTAAAAATAATTTCCAAAATCATTTACAATTTTATTGTTTTAAGTCATTCTCATAAATTTTTTGAGGCAGATTAAGTATGGAATAAAGTCTCTGAATTATTCTATTATGAAAATACAGCTAATGTATTCTAAAGTATAAGTCTAAAAAGTCTTTTTAATAGAAATAAAATTTACTTAGAAATGGTCAATGAGTTATTTTAAGCTTGTTCAATATAACATTTATTGGGGATACATTATTACTGAAGTGATCTTGACAGTTTGGAATTGGTTCACATGAATATGGAATAAATATCTGCCCTTAAAAATGTTATAGATTAGTAATCAATAAAAGTTCATGGGATACAGTAATATGTAATAATTGACACTTGAGACAGTGGGGAAAAATACACATATATGGATGTTCAAAGAACAGAATCAAGGAGTGACTGATGAAGGATATTGCATTGAAGATACACCCTGATACATGCCAGGATTTTGAAACTTAGGAATTTATAGAGTGTGTTCTTCTAGGGGTGAATATTAACAGCCATCAATATTTAGGCCAATTATCATATAATTTTAATTGTAAGAATATAAGAATGAGGGAAAAATAAACTCCCTCAATGAAAATTGACCTCTAAGAAATTACTTTGGGGAGAGTACAGAAGAGTGGTTTTTTTGTTTTTGTTTTTTCACCACTGAGGCAATTGAAGGCAACAGGCACAGTATGGGGATGGGAAGCAAGCATAAGGTAAGGAGACAGGAACTAGGCGCCAGATTGGAGGTGACGTCCTGGAAAGTAATTTTAGTCTGTTGGTGTTTTGTGCTACTCAGGAGATTCCTTTAAACCAACTGTCGCTGCTCAGGGGATGTTGCCTTGTAAATTAGAATATACGGCAAAGATTATTTTATTTTCCTTTCATTTTAATCTGGTACTTAATGTTTTAAAGGCTGCTTAAAAAGATGGTTTGGCATTTTCAAGTGTAACTTTAGGTGAATAAAATTGAGTGTTTATCATATTCAGCCAATTAATAACCCGTATTTTTTTATCTACTTCAGTGACTTGTGGGCAGTAACATATACGCCCTGGACCTGGTATGTTACTACCACAGGGCCATCTGGCTAATCAGATGTCAGTTTTCCTTTTCTATCAGAAAATTAATTTTTCTGCTGGAAAGGAAGTGAATATTGCTAGCACACCTTCAGAGATATGATTACCAAACCCTTATCAGAGATCTTGTGTAATAATACTATTGCTTCTGCATTTCTATCAATTTTATGTTTCCTTTTCGTTTATAGTTGAAGGTGAGTCAATGGCTTGAATAAAATAATATATAATTATATATAATATACAATAAAAAGGAAATTATGGCATTTAAAATACATAGTGTAGGGAAATGTTACAATTACTTCTGGGTATGAATATAAGCTCTGCCTCTTAAAATTCTTGACATTGAGGGGGTTCCTTCCCCCTTTTTAAAATTCAATTTCCACAGACTGTAAATCCCCTACATATGAAGCTTCAAATTATGAACTTTCAAAGATGAAAACATGTATCTGGGTCCAGCAAGGAACCAGAACCTGTGCCATCAATGTCAGGCATGAGTGAAATTACAGCTTGCCCTCCACCTCCTGTTGCTAATGGTCCATCAGCCCCTCCTCCAGTTGGTAACTTTCTGCCTGTTGACTGGATGCCAGTCCCTGTGTGCCAGGCGTTGTCCTGTACTACTGTACTTTTCAAGGTATTGTACTGCAACATGAAAAATGTCTTATTTTTTGTTTGTTTTCTGTGTCTTATTTGTATGAAAGTTTGTTTGTTTTCTGTGTCTTATTTGTATGAAAGTATTACAAACCTATTACAGTTCAGTACTAAATAGCCAATTGTGTTAGTTGGGTACCTAGGCTAACTTTGTTGGACTTACAAACAAATTGGACTTATGGATGTACTCTCAGAACAGAACTTGTCCATATGTATGAGATTTACTGTACATAACTCACATCAACCTTACCCAAAATGTAAGATAACATATTTGAACTTACTGAGCAACTAACAGTCACACACACACACACACACACACACACACACACATAACATATTTGAAGCATTCCTCAGAGGCTTCCTGGCCAGATAGTTGTGTAGCACAGATCTCAGCCTACAAATTTAGTGAAGATAGGAAGTACATCATTATTCTCATTACTATCTCTTGGTTTCATAGTACACATAGCAGGGGTTCCATATAAATATTTGTGTAAGAATAAATGAATAATGCAATGGCCCCAATCCAATTTTAAAGTTAGAGAATGTTTATATTATCTCACCAAGTTAAATTCTGAAATCCATTTAGTAAAGTTGATTGAGGATTTTCTATTTTGATGTTCCAGACAAATGGAATTGCAGTGGAACATATATCTGCATGACTTGCTTTTAGTTTCTGGGTGAAGAAATCACATAGGAAATTCTCTATAAATATTTGTGAAATGAATAATGCAATCATTCAGTTTCAATTCTAAATTTGGGAAGCTTATATTTTAATCCCTGTAAGTTCAATTCTATTCCCTTTTGTTAAATTGATTGTGGATATTTGGTCTTGATATTCTAGATGCTTGGTTATAGAGTACTCTATGGAGCCTTCCAAGTATATTTCTTTTCATCATATCTTCAGTTTGTACCAATGTCACATAATAATTTTGTATCACTTTTTATTTAATGTGTATAACTGTTTTGCTAGTGTAATCAAGAACTGGCTCTGGAAAAGCAGAAAGTTAAAAAATGGTATATAATAGAAACATGCCGGATTTCTATAAATGCTGACACTCACATTTTGCAGTAGACATGAAGGGAAATATCAACATATATTTAGACACCTTGTTAAAACAAAATGTATATGCATATTAATGATAAAGATTAGGAAACTGTTGTATTCACTGATCAGTTCATTCCTTTATGCATAGCTTTGGAACCTCCCCTCTTTTACCCATCTCTACTCTTTCTGCTTTAGAGAAGATATCTCTTGTCTAGATTACATTAGCAACATACTGATTGGATCATCTCCTCTAGTGCCACCTGCCAATAATGGATTATTCATACTCTTGCCAAGTAATCTTTCAAAGGCACATGTGAGATTCTCTGGTATTCCTTTCTGTATCTTTCAAAAGTAGCTTTCAGGGGGAAAAAATCTAAATTTTCAGTTTGTGATGCAAAGTCATTTATAATTTGGCATCTGTTTAACACTCCAACCTCAGAACCATCTTCTAACCTCAGTACACACAACCCTTGATATGCCCTGCTCATATTCAATATATCACAGGACTTTGAGTGGTTCAAGCTTTTCCACATCTCCATACCTTGGCATACATTTTCCCTTCTATTTAGAACACATTGTCTTTACCCTACCATTTTTCTTTGACCTATAAGCATTTATTCTCTAAGATACAGTAGAAATGTCACCCCTCAGGTCTCACAGAGACTCCAAGACTGTCTTATTTGTTTCTATCTTCTTCTTGATAACAATTTATACAGGTGTGTTGATTGAGCACTTCAGAAATGAGTAGTAATACTGGAGAACAGAGCTTTTAATTTTATTTATTTTTATGAATTTAAACTTAAATAGACATATTTGGATAGTGATTACTCTATTGGATATCGCAGAATTAGGAGAAAGGTATACTTTCATGCTTTTGCTACTAACATATATATTGGTTTGAGTAAGTAATTTAATAAATTACTTTGTTAAGTCTCTAAATGATAAAGTGAATACTTCAATGATAAAGTGAATACTTCAATATTAATATTTCTTACAAAGTTTAGAACAATCTCAAATAAAATCATATATGTGAAAACATGATTAATTTCAATGCATTATGTAAGTGCTAGTTGTACTGAAAAGACTACAAAAGCAACCTTTAAAAAATTTGCTGTTCTGTTATCAAACCTTCAGTCTTAAATAATGAATAAACTAGTGAAAAATATATTGATTTAATAATGACAAATTAGCATTCCCCTACATGAGGTCATTGTACTGTGCTGCCAGTGCATAATTTGATATTTCATACATTGTTGGAGAAATATTGAATATAAAAGCAATATATAAATAGGAAATTCAATTTCTCTCATTAACATTATCTTCCCCTCACTGAATAGCTCCATGTTTTTCACACTCTATTGAATTTTCAATAAAACTAAATTTGAAATATATGTAAATAAACTAGAGTTTTCAAATGACTTAGTTTTATTATATATGTCACTTCATACATTTCTCTGTTTTATATAGCCACGTGAGGAAAGCCATGTAATATTAAACTTAAACAGGGTCTTTGGTTTTCTTCAGCATAAAATATTCTATTGAAAATATTGCATTTTGTTTGAACATTATAAAGCAATTATCTTCCAATTAAAAATAAGCAAATTAGAAAGGATAATACTACATTGCATTCAGTAACTGTTGAACATAATTTAACTTTGTCAATTGTGGGAAAATATAAAATAGTTTTAAATCGCTTAATAGGTGTCATTAATAGGTAGCAGAATGAATATTCAAACAAATAAATTTTTAAAAACTCCAGACTTAATAAAGAAAACCAACCCCTGGATTAAGTAAGCTCAATGAATTATGCAAAATAAACACAAAGAAATACACACCAACACACATTAAAATAAAATTATGAAAAACCATGGAGAAAATTAAGATCTTAAAAGAAATTAGAAATAAAAAATATAAAATTACATATGGGAAAATAAAAGAAAGTAACTAATAGAAATTTATTAGCTAATATGTCAACAAAGAGGCAATGAAATGATAATTTGAAGTGCTTAATGACAAAAAACATCTATCAACATAAAATTATATATAGTCAATATGCTCTTGCATTATTTATTGCTGTTATAAGAATACAGTAGACTTGTGAAGATATCAAGTGAGAAATCTGTTGGAATTAATAAGATCATTTCTTCAAATTGGTTCAAATTCCTCTTCACCTTTAAGTGGAGGTGTAAGTTCAGCACCCCATTGGCCACAGCTAAAACCAGCCTTATTGATGATAAATGGATGTGAATACCCAGTTTCTACTGGACCTTGCTGACACCAAGAGACAGGGGAAAACTTAGTGTCAATTAGCCTGTCTCTAAATACCTCATTAAGCAATGTAACTGCTGAATGGAGGTTGAGGCTCACCTTACTGGTGGATAATCGATAGATCATTTGTGATTGATGACAGATGTCCTTGATTAAAATATAAGCGATAAAGAGGTAGGTATCTGAGACATCCAATTTTATTTTGATTTATGACAATTTTATTGACTTAGTATTAATATTTATAACTATATCTTATGTTTATAAAGTATATCTGAAAGTTAGTTTTGACAAGTTAAAAGTATAGGTCAGTCACTTTAAGCATGTTTTTACAATAGCAGTTTCATTTTAAAAAGATCATGCATGAGAGAAATAGGGGGAACCAAAGCAAGGAAATGGTTTTAGTCATTTAACATCACACAAAATGAAAAGTGTGCTCGTAAAACCCCAGTACTTTTAAGAGAATTCAGCTTAAATTCATAAGTAAATGTATTTTTCAGGCTCTCAAGTGCCATATGTCAAAACTCAGCTAAGATCCAAAAAAAGATAGATATCTGAAGTGCCTTCAGTGTTCTGCCATTGATCATATTGAGCTCAGGGAGTTTTCAAGATTGACTTAAATGAATGATTATGTTTAGTCACTGATGACTAGTGGGAAAAAAGGCAAAATAATTTTACTTGTTTGAAAGATTTAGGGTTTTTGCAACATCTCTTTAGAACTAATGTCTGCACAAAGCATCTATACTGTTATTATTTTTCTTAATCAAATTGTTCATGGTAACAATGGTATTGTCACAGGCAAACATTATTGGTTTTATATCTAAAGGAAATAACACGTTTTCTAAAACTTTCATTTCATACATGAGTGAAAAGCAAAATATAAAGCTAAGTAACAGATGACATTTAAGGCATTCTGTCAAACTGAACGGTCTTAAAGCTGCTCATGTCAAAATGTCAAATAGAAAACAGATGTTTTGCTAGTATTCATCAAATTCCTTCTATCCTATTAGAAAACAATAAAAATGAAGATGGATTCATTAGAATCAAGATTTCTGATAGACAGAATACAGTGTAGCCTTATTGGTAAGATTCCTTTCTAAGAGCAATTTTTGTAAAGTATTAGATGTCAACATACATAAAAGCCTTGTTTTTTTTCTGAAAAAAAGTCAGGCTGGTAAGCCTTTGCTGGTAAGTCTTCCAAAAATAATTCAGGTGAAATTATAGCAAATTGTTCTATCTGAATTGCAGTGTGTAATCCAATTAAAGTTAAATATATCAAAATTGTATTATTCATAAAAGGACATATTAATACTACTTTTTATTGTCTACATTCCAAGAATCAGTAGAGAAAATAATTATTTACTATTTTTCTTTAATATAAAATATTTATTTACATAATTGCAGGATGATGGTACAGTTTGAGTGGCCACTATAGTTGTGATTTTGAACAAAAAATAATCAGAGTTATATTTTGTCCAATATCTGCTGTTTATGGTCTTGATGACAATCACAAACATCTAGATAAAGAGATAGGCAGAGAGGTATATGGATGGATGGATAGGTAAATAACTAGATAGATTTCATATATATTTCAACTATGGCCTTGTATTTAAAATGGTTTCTTAGTAAGATCCTCTGCTGCTGCTGCTAAGTCACTTCAGTCGTGTCCGACTCTGTGCGACCCCATAGACGGCAGCCCACCAGGCTTCACAATCCCTGGGATTCTCCAGGCAAGAACCTCTAGGTACCACAAAAATATAAGAAATTAAGAAAATATATGCGCTAACATTGTGCTTCATGTGTGAAAAGTTAAAAGGGGGTCATCTGATTATTACTCATATATTAAAGCTGGAGAGGAAATGGCAGCCCACTCCAGTATTTGCACCTGAAGAGTCCCATGGACAGAGAGCCTGGTAGGCGACAGTCCGTGGGGTTGCAGAGTTGGACAGGACTGAAGCAACTTAGCATGCACACACACATTTATTAAAGCATCTTACACCTTTGGTTATCAATGAGAATGTGAAAATATTTTGAGATGAATGATAACAATGTAAATGTTAAAAAATTAATATTTTTCACATTTTATTGAAGTCAAAGGAATTATCTTGAATTATCAGAGAAAAATGTCATTAGAGCAAAATTAATAATCACACTTTGTTTTTTTTTTCGAAACATATGCTATCAACTTAACATATCAAAAATAGAGTAAATGAAGAAACAAACATTATTTTGATCTTGAACTTATTTTTAGAGACCTTATTAAAGAACTGAGTAAAAGAGTATATTAAGTTAGTCAGCCTACCATGGAAATGGCCATTTATAAGGCCAACGAACTTCTTTTCTTTCAGATAAAAGTTTATATTCAGAAATATATTAAAACATTCCCAGTACCAGATATAAAAGCACTGTTTAAGAATTTTTTCCTTTGTTAATTTTCTTCATTAGCATTTGCATATGTTCTAAAGAGAACATATAAACATTTGTCCACAAAGTGATGTCTCTGCCTTTTAATATGTTACCTAAGTTTGTCAAAGATTTCCTTCCAAGGAGCAAATAAATACCTTTTAATTTCATGGCTGCAGTCACAGTCTGCAGTGATTTTGGAGCCTAAGAAAATAAAATCTGTCATTGCTTTCACTTTTTCCCCTTCAATTTGCAATGAAGTGATGGGACTGGATGCCATGATCTTAGTTTTTTTTGTTTTTTTTTTTAGTGTTGCATTTCAAGTCAATCCTAAAGGAATTCAACCCTGAATATTCATTGGAAGGACTGGTGCTGAAGGTGAAGCTCCAATACTTTGGCCACCTGATGTGAAGAGCCAACTCACTGGAAAAGACACTGATGCTGGGAAAGATTGAAGGCAAAAGAAGAAGGGGGTAGCAGAGGATGAGATGGGTATATAGCATCACCAACTCAATGGATATAAATTTGAGCAAACTGCAAGAAATAGTGGAGGACAGAGAAAGCTGGTGTGCTGCAGTCCATGGGGTCACAAAGACTCAGACATGACTTAGCAACTGAACAACAACAACTAAAGAGGACAATTTCAAATGTCATTTATGAATACTGCTTTCATTTTTATGAGGTTTCAGTGCAAATACAGCCTAGGTGTCTCTCATCTCTGATTCTGAAATGCCCCTGTAACGTATTGTAGCAAAAGGGGCGTACCCTGGAGGTACCTGATGGAGAGTTTATTGTTGAAACAGAGAAAATTTTGTACGTGGACTTTTATGAAGCTCTAGACGTCAATGTGTGGTTTGTCTAAAGTAGTAAACTTGTCTAGGCATCATACCTCATGGCTATATTATCTGGAGAAAATCTATAAAGATATTGCTGTATAAAGAAAATAAAGCGATTTTATTCATGAAGTACTCTGTGAAACATAAGCATCACTTTTGGTGCCCAGGTAACTGTGTAAGATGAGTAAAAAAAGGAAAGTTCTTCCCACTTCTATGTGGAAGAGGACATGGGTTGACACCTTACAATATCAGTGAGTTCAGTTCAGTTCAGTCACTCAGTCATGTCTGATTCTTTGCAAACCCCTGGACGCAGCACGTCAGGCCTCCCTGTCCATTACCAACACCCAGAGTTTACCCAAACTCATATCCACTGGGTTGGTGATGCCATCCAACGATCTCATCCTCTGTCGTCCCTTCTCCTCATGCCCTCAATTTTCCTCAGCATCAGGGTCTTTTCCAATGAGTCAGCTCTTCACATCAGGTGGCCAAAGTATTGGAGTTTCAGCTTCAACATCAATCCTTCCAGTGAACACTCAGGACTGATCGATCTCCTTTAGGATGGACTGGCTGGATCTCCCTGCAGTCCAAGGGACTCTAAGTCTTCTCCAATACCACAGTTGAGAACCCCATGAACAGTATGAAAAGAAAATATCAGTGAACAAAAGGACTTTTGCCAGTGTCGTACATTGTTGTAATGGAGAATTACAGCAGTGACAGGAATACCATTTTAGGTGACTTATGAGGAGAGGTCAGTGAAGAAAAATCGAGCAAAAGGACACAAGAGAATTATGTGTATGACATACTCTTGAGAGACTAAAAAATATTTTGAAGTGAGGAAATTGAAGGAATCTGATATTTTACCTTATGCAGATAGGGAAATATTTCTGTGAAATTTCCCTGGTTACTTTTAATGTGACTCAGTTTATACCTATTCATGAAAAAATAGTAGATGACATCAGTAATTACAATTGTACTCATTATATCATCAAAGTACTTTCTTCCTTAGTCACATTTAATTTGGATAAGATTTCAAATGTACACACAATAATGGATATCACTCCATTTTGCCATCTAATATCCTGAGTGTGGATACATAGTGTATTCTTACTCTGTTTTCATATCTATAAATATGATCACACTGGCCTTAAGTTATGCCATTAACATGATTAGCAAAATATGTAAAAAATATAGTAATATTGTCTCAGTATATTGGATAAAATTTGTGTGAGTCAATTTAATTCTTTCTTTAATTCTTATATATTACATATATATTTCCTTCAGAATTTGATATAAATTTATACCATTCATCCATTTGTTCATTCATTCATCAAGTAAACTGCTTGACAACTGTATATCATTAAAAACATGCCATCTTACACTAAAAAAGTAATGCTACTTTTGCATATTCTATTTTAAAACATATTAAAAGTAAATGCGCAATGACATTTTATGCTAATAATACCAAAAGATATCATTATGATAATACCATCTGACCTTCCCAGCTCATCTTTACAGTATTAAAACACTTAATAGAAATGACACTTCTATTTCTTGAGATCCAGATCCACAGGGAAGGTCTTACAGTGAATACCATAGAGTCAAATATGAAAGATGGATTGTTATTGCTTTGGGAAAATATAACTTAAAATTTTATAATAATCAAATGAAGTACAAAGTGGATCATATTCTGGAAATATGTTTAAGTCTATACTGGTTGTTCTAATGATGTTCTGATTCATTCATTAATTCATTGAGATAAATTATTAAGTATAAGGCTGTCAACCACAAGGAAATCATAAAATTTTTATAAAATCTCAGGGATGAAATGTAAAAAGGACCATAGTATTATAAATGTTATTAAGTCAAAATCTATTGTTTGATAATGTGTTCCTGTTACATTTTGTATCTGGAAACCAACTACTACTCATTTTAAGAGGCAGGCAAGGATAGAAGAAAACTATACTTAATCCTTTGCAGCATCTCTGAAAGAACTCCAACCATTAACCACCTAAAGGAAGAAAATAAATTGTGTTAATGGAGGCAGTAGCCTCATTTCCAATTGTAGAGAGGAAAATTGTCAGTAAAGGTCTATTTTGAGAAAATTTCATTGTTTAAACAGCCGGCTGTGAGATATCTCTGAGAGAGCAGTGACAGCCTTCTAGTAAACTATAGAACTGAGGAGCAATTACATTTCAGCCATTATGCCAGGTAGACCTATTAGCAGTTCAGAGAGTTAGGAGCACAAAGGAAAGAAGAGCCCCTATTTATTCCCCCAAACCAGGTTCAAAAAGGCAAAAGGGCATAAAATTAAGCAGGCAGACTTGGTAGATGAGACTTCCAGAAATGCAACCTAAATTATATCTCACAAACCCCATAAACTGAGATGAAGTTGGAGCTTATGCTAAGTAAATACTTTTTAAAATGTACCACGCAGAATAGTGGTAACTATTGAGTTTCTGGCATTCTCCTTGGTGCATTTTGGCCATTACTTCATTTAAATTACATACTGATTTAAAAAGTAAGCATTTTTACTTCCATTTTTACCAATGAGGAAATGGATGCTCTGAAACACTCCATATCGTGAATCATTCATATATAAATTTGGCTCTGATACTCATTCTACTTTACAAGCACAAACCTTCACCACAGGAAAGATTCAGAGATTTGATATTTAAATGGAATTGAAATAAATGAGGACAAATTGTAGCAAGCTTCTTAAGTGACGGAAGCTTGAGAGCTTATGATGGACTCTAGATTCAATATATATTTCCCCTCACTGTCTGGACACTTCACAAAAACATGATATTATTCCATACCCTACCTTGGTTATTTAATTGAAATATAGAAACAACTAGGCCCAGGGCTAGTATTCAATATTAGATTCTAATCAAAGACACAAAAGTTTATCTGAATACTCCAGACTGTACAATTTTCAAATAGAGTATACAATTTCAGAGGACAAGAATATCTTTTTCACTTGTAGCCTTCATAAGCCCTATTCCAGTAACATTGAAACAGAAGGCTCTTTAGTTGATTATTTTATTTTTTCTACTATATTTAAAGTCCTCAAAAGGAGTTGGGTTTAATTCCAATAAGAAGCAGATACTATAATTTTGGTGGCTTAGAGCACTATCTCCATATCTGATTCCCTTTGTTAGAATTCTTGCTCTAACCATATTATATCTGTCAGTGCTGTGCTGTGCTAAGTCACTTCAGTAATGTCCACTTTTTGTGACTCTTTGGACTGTAGCCCTATGGGCTCCTCTGTCCATGGGATTTTCCAGGCAAGAGTACTGGAATGGGTTGCCATTTCCTTCTCCAGGGGATCTTCCCAACCCAAGGATCAAACCCGGGTCTCCTGCATTGCAGGCAGACGCTTTACCATCTGAGCCACCAAATAAATGTTTAATTGCTAAATTAAACATAGCATTTATTTGACTTATTGCTTAGCACATAGTAATCACTTAGCAATGGTTCAATATGCTGACCTCACTTATTAAGATTATCCTAGAAATTTTCAATTTGAGGTACTTACATATTTCCTACTGCTGCTATAACAAATTACCACAAACTTAGTGGCTAAATATGATACAGATTTATTCTCTTACAACTTTGGAGGTCAGAAATATGGGATAGGTTTCACTGAGCTAAAACCAAGTTATTGATAGAGCTGTATTCCCACTGTAGGCTCTAGGATAATCTGTTCTTTCTTTTTTCCAGCTTCTGGAGGCCTCTACATTTCTAGCCTCATGGTCCCTTCCTCCATCCTCAAAGTCAAAAGCACAGCATCTTCAATTATCCCTCTGACTCTGACCTTCCTTCTTCCCTCATTTACTTGCAAGGACCCTAGAGATTTTATTAGGCTCATTTCGATAACCCAATATAATCCTTCCATTTCAAGATTCCTTATTAGACCTGCAAAGGTTTTTTACCAGTTAAGGTAACATTTTCAAAGGTTTGGGAGATTTAAAAGTGGATATCTTTGAGTGTACAGGGGTAATTATCATGCCTACCACAGGGCCTGTGCTGGATTCAATACTGGCTTTATTCCTTCTAATAAACTCAGTATGATAAACATCAATAGTGATGAGATGGGCTTCCTGCTGGCTCAGATGGTAAAGAATCCACTTGTAATGCAGGAGACCTGGGCTGGATTCCTGGGTTGGAAAGATTCCCTGGAGGAGGGCGTGGCAACCCACTCCAGTAATCTTGCCTGGAGAATCCCCAAGGACAGAGGAGCCTGGCGGGTCACAGTCCATGGGGTCGCAAAGAGTCAGACAGGATATATCTCAGTGATGAGATATATTAAGTTCACTACTGCAATATAGATGATTGCTTATCATGATTAGATATCCATTTTGGTGTATTTTAAATAGTTATTTAAGTTAGAGTATTTGATACAGGATATAAACCATTTTGTAGTTTCTCTAAACTACAACTGCTAAAGCAACACAACTGCTAAAGGTAGGCTGAGATTGATTAAGTACACAAGCATAAACTCTTAATGACATCTCATTGATACCCATTTAATTGTTCCTATATCCTGGGGATGTCTCTGTGAGTGTTACTCCATTATTCAATAGGGGAAGAAGGTACTTTGTGAATGCCATCAAAATCAATTACTGTTTGTCCACTTTGGGGGACCAATGAGGCAGAGAATTAACCTCCAACTAACTTCCAAAGTCATTTATGAGCTGATGGTTAAATCATTCACTCCCACAGGCACTAGACCTGGGAAACATTTGCAAAATCCAAGTTGTAGGATGCAAGAAATATATGAGCTGTGTCATGGCATTATTTAAAGCATATATGGTTATTTATTTTAAGCTATCAAAATTTCCTGAAATCTAGGACCTATATATTTTAATTTTATTATTAAATATGTCTCTAAAGCCAACAATAGGTTGCTATGTTCTTTAACGCAAACTAAAATCCCCCAGTCACCTGGTTAAATCATTCCAAAATGTACATTACTATTAAAGTTAAATGTTAAGGTCAAAACCTGAATCTAGACTAATATCACACTACATTCCTTTGACAATAAGCATGGAACACTGGTGAATTTTGGCTTCTATAGAAGATGAATCATATATTAAAAAGCAACTGTGTAACACAAAAATAAATTTTGTCATATAATAAATTTCATGGTCCAGTAACATTTTAGCTTCTAAGATATTGCAGCAGATAATATAAATATATTAAATGAAATTGTAACTGATAACTAAAATCATTTCTGAATTTTATAATTTGGTTTAAAATTTTAAGTATTAAAAGAAATACCTGGTGTTTTCTGCTTTGACAAGTACTGAGCTTGGAAATTATCACTTCCATTCTCACAACAAGAACAAAAATGAACAACTGAAAATCAATTTTTTTCTTAGATCCATCGAGAACTGAGGTCACAGAACAAACTAATACCCCCAAACAGGTGAGACAGAGAGACAGATAGCTATCTGTCTACAACCTACCAGAAGTAGAAACCCAGGAGAGGAAGCCCAGAGCTGCAGCCAGTATTACTAGGATGACTAAACTGTAAATTGAAATTGCTGAAGGCTCAGTGCAGACTAGCTTGAAACTTAAGCACAGGGCTACACAGTGCTTCTCCTCCCTCTCACACCTACCACTACACCAATGGGTATCATGAAACAGGGAATAGCATCTTAAAAATTATAAGCCTTGGACTCCATGACTCTCTAGAAAATTCAATAACAGGTGACAAAAGCAAGGACAATAGAGAAAAATTAAGTCTGATACCACAGCTACAACAAACAGTATACACAGTTTAACTCCTAGCTAGATAAACAGAAAGCCTCACACTAAAGGTCAATATGCTTCAGTTCCTTTAATGGGATACATCATTTTCAGCTTTCAAGGAAAACTAAATTATAAGGAATATCAAAAGACAACAAAATCTGAAAAAGCAATTCAAACATCAGATCCAGAATCAGATATGGCATAAATTTTGGAATTATATCAGACAGGGCATTTAAAGTAGCTAAGATTAATATGTTAAGGAATCTAATTCAAAAAGTGGACAACATGGATGATATAAGCAGAAACATAAAAACTGGAAGAAAGAATCAATAGGAAATGCTGGAAATTTAAACACTGGAACAAAAATGAAAAATACAGTTGTGAGCTCATTGATAGACTGGATATGACCAAGGAAAGAATCAATGAGCTAGAAGAGATATTAATAGAAACTTCCAAAACTTAAGTGCAAAGAGAAAAAAGAATGGAGAAGATGCCCTTTCACACACGGCAACAATTCCAAAAGTATATTTGTGATAAGAATGTCAGAAAGAGATAAAACAAATGAAAATAATTATTTGAAATAGTAATGGCTGGGAGTTTTGCAAAATTAATGACAGACCTCAGAGTACAGATACAGGAAATTTTGAAAATAGTTAAATTCACTTTCTAGCTATTTTATTTCTTATGTCATTTTCTTAGAAATCTCATGAGGTAAACACTATTATCACTATCTCACAGAGAAAATCACTGAACTTAGAGCGGTAACGAGCAACTACAAGGAAACCACAACACAAGTGACCTTGTTACTTCTAGCCTTACAATTATATTTTAAATTGATGATACTTAAGGTTAGTGATTTTCCATGTGACTTTTCCCAAAATGACTAAATACTGACTAGTCATTTAAGACTTTCAATACTTAAAATTTCAGAAAACTAAAGATAATAATAAGTTTCATTTTTCCTATAGGGATTTTCAGATTTATTTCTTATGTTTATAATTTGTGAATTTAGGATTTTAAAAAATAGTGCATATGAAATTCCTCACACTGCTTTTCAACTCTTCCAATAAATCATTTCATAGAGACACAAATTCTGAACATACAATGAAATATTAAAAAGAACTAAACTTTTTTATCACTGGAGAGTGAAAATATGCCTCATACATTTTGGGCCCCAAATTTGTAGAGATGCGGATTTTGGAGCAAAGAGAAATATTTTAAAATAAAGTTATCCTGGCTACATACAAACCATTTAAGAACAAAAGCTTCAGTCTGTTTGAATATCTCTATACAATTCAGAACATCCCATTTTCTCTATATAAAGGCCATTTCTACCCTTGTATAGGATAATAAATAATTATTCATATAAAAATGTTTATTGAATAAAAATAGGTTAGGGATAAATACCAACAAAATGTTTGGCAGTTTAGGATTAAAGAATGAGAGCATTAAAGAATGAGAGCAGTGTGACCATTATCAGTATTTCTATGAAATCTTCCTTATGAATTCTGACAGAAAGCTAAATTGATCCATATCCTCCAGAAGAAGAAAGATAAACTAATGAGGACACAAGTGAAGGAAAATTGATATCAGGTCAGAAAAAAAAAAAAGAATAAATGAAACATTTGGTTGGAATGTCTTCAGACTACTCTTGCCACAATTGGAGAATCAAATGAGCCTTCAAATATTTACATTTTCAAGAGCCTGGAAGTACTTCAACAGTATTTTTTTATATATAAAATTACCAGATACAATGTTTCCTAAATCCTCCTGGTGAATTTTTATTTAATGAATTTAGAGGCTTAGTTACCTATTACAGAAGATTTTTTTTTTCTGCTTAAAATTATCAGGTTGTGTATGTAGAAAGTACTTTCAAGACAGTTACTACATCAGGTAAATATATTTGGAAAGATGGTTAGTGAAATTAGAAATGCTAAATAATAGAGCTAGAGGAAATGGACAGAATGAGTCGAGGATTACTGTGAAATCTTCATTTCCTTGCTTACCTTCAAAACATGACACACTCACCATTAAAATCAATAACATATTACTGAATAAACTTTGGGACTAAACTCAAATGTCTCTGAGAAAGTTGCATTTAAAATGCCTGAAAACTTGCAACAGTGGGACAATTCAATCTGTGCTGGGATACGAAAGTCAGAGGCTAGGCTAGTAAGATGCTAGGAAGGTTAGGCTTTTCCCCAAATGGCAGAGAGTAACAACAACACAAACATTATATGTCTCATAAGCATTGTGCCAAAAGTGCTTTTTATTATTTAGTTTGCTCTGGATCAGTGGATGGGAATTTTAGCAAAATAATATTCACTAATACAAAACTAATGACTTAATGTAATTAGTGTAATAATATTGAAAAACAAACACACTAACAAGAATCCAAACATACCTTAACTTTTTATACTCAGATATTTACACACACACACATGCATCCCATTAATACAGGCTGTTAGGCTCCAACTAAACAGTTACTTCAAAAAAGTGCAAATCATTTTCAAGGTAATCTCTAGAATAGGAATTCAATAGATCTTAAGAGGAAATTTATCTTGTGGTATTTAAAATATGTATTCCAACACATAATCTGAAATTGTGCCATCATTAAATAATATATCTACAAAGATTTTACACACTTAAGATAATAGGAAGAATTATAAACATTAAAAATATAAGCAAATTAAGCAGCTGTCTAAGATATTCAAATCCTTCCCATTTGATGATAATATCATCACTGAATTTGATCCTGTAAAGTGAAACAGATGGCAAAAATAAATTGCTTATATCAACACATATCATGTGTAAAAGGTTAATTGAATTACCCCATTATCAATTCAGAAAACAAATATGCAACACCAGACTCAAAACATTAGACGTAAGTCAAGATTCTTTTTCTTTATAGTCAATTCAACTAGTGTGGTTACATTAATTATAATGAGTTTAGCTCCATTAGAAATGAACATTTAAAAGATTAGTTCATTTGAAAAATCAAATGTTTTTTGACCTCTTAAAGTAACATGTTATGCTCAGGACATTGCAAATGACCTTCAGCTATGCTTTCAATCACTTAATATGATTGAAGAGCAACCCTTAGCCAATGATAGTGGCAATTTGTTGATCTGCTCCTTGTGAAAAAGCTAAAAAATATTCCAGCCTGGGAAGCTCTCTCAGACACCAGAAACAATCCTGAAGCTGTTCAAAACTGTGAGAAGATGACAGTGGTAATGTGACTGGCTCAACTCTACCAAAGATGTGAAAACAAATTAGCAGAGAAAACCAACCCCATGTCACAAATTTCAGTGCTACAGTCAGTAAATATCTTACTTTCCACATTTTCATATTTTCATTTAATAGTTTTATATCATATTCTTTTATATGTTACACTTTAAAATTTTAATTAGTTCTATAAATGGAAATATCCTATAAGATTCTCACCTCGATGTGTAAAATTTGAAATGGGTATATTGTTTTAGTTCGTGTGTGTTTGTATATGTGCATATGTGAGTCTTTAAGCTTGAACCCTTCAAATTCCTTATGAAGAAATTCCTAACCATACTCATATGTATATCTTCAATGTCTGTGATAATGACTGATACCTAATTGTTGGTTTCAGTGATTTTCAAATAAATAATTATGTATGTTTTTAGGTGCATCAAATTCGAGAATACTTAGCAGTATCATGTGTGTGTGTGTGTGTGTGTGTGTGTGTGTGTGTGTGCTCAGTCACTCCCAACTCTGCAACCTCATGGACTGAAATCCACCATATTCCTCTATCCATGGAGTTTCCCAGACAAGAATATTGCAGTGGATTGCCTTTTCCGTCTCCAGGGGATCATACTGACCCAAGGATTGAACCTGTGTCTCCTGCATTGGCAGGCGGCTTCTTTACTGCTACACCACCTAGGAAGCCTGCTTCAGCAGTACTATATGATCATGTTGATCAAAGTGACTTCACAATATCTTTCCCAAGTTCCACACTCACATTTTGGAATTACTAATGGACATTATATAAACGGACTTCCCCAATGGCTCAGCAGGTAAAGAATCCACCTGCAATGCAGGAGACACTGGAGATGTGAGAGACACGAGTTCATTCCCCGGGTCGGGAAGATCCCCTGGAGGAGGAAATGGCAGCCCACTCCAGTATTCTTGCCTGGAAAATCCCATGGATGGAGGAGCCTGGCGGGGTACAGTCCATGGGGCGACAAAAGTCAGACACAACTGAGCCACCACACACACATATGAATACCTCAGTTGAATCTCAAACTTGAAGCTAACTAAACTAAAACATACTACTTTTTCCCCCCCCAAATAAGCTGTATTCCCTTAGTGTCCTAGGGTTAAATCTTTAGTCACGCACCATGAGTTTCCCAACTACTGCAGAAATAGGCCTAAAAATAAATCTGTTCAGTCCATTCTACTTCCCAAAGATTTTGATTTGGTTTCTACAATGTGTCCTGGTTTAATTGGAACCACACTTTCTCTTCTTCATGTACTTCTACTTCCAGCCACCATAATTTTTGCATAAAATGTTTTGTAGTTTTTCACTCCTAAGCCTTTCCTCAAAGTGCTCTTTCTAAGTGGAAAATTATCTTTCTCTTTACCTCTATACCTTTGAATTATAATCATACCACTCTTTTACTATCAATCTAAAATGTCACTGTCAGCTTGCCATTCATCTCTTTAGCTCTAAGTAGTTACTACCAAGTTTTTATTATGTCAGAAGCTCTGGATACTCTACTTGCATTATAAGGATAAAAAGCCTTGCTTCCACTCCGCAAATTTTACAATTTAATAAGAGGATATATATATATATATACATATATGAAAATACAAAACTGAAACACAACACTTTTTATCATGTTAAATAATTATTTCAAAGGACTATGTACTAAATCTAATCAGTAAGACACTAACTAGATCTCAAACTTTTTATTAATTTCAGCAATCTCTGACATATTACAAAGATGTTTTTCCAAAACAAGTTTGTAGATGCTGTATATACTTTGTTCTAAATCACACAGGTATTGTGCCAGGGGATATTTTTAGGGAGACCATCAGTAGGGATTGGCAAAATACAACACATATGTGAGAAGCCTAGTATTAAAGTATTTTTTTAGCCCATTCCGTTATTACAAATATTTATATAACCACACAATTACAGGAAGAAATATATGACAAAACTGAAAACTCTTTTTATGGGTTCCTACATTAACATCTTCAGTTGGAGTACATCTCTCTTTCATGTTACATAGCAGTTTGTTATACTACACAATTATCTTGGTTTTTCTTTCCTCTCTTAACTTCAAGCTCCTAGAAGAAATAACTGGCCACCATCATTTTATAGCAATAACTCCTGTTAAAATCACCAATCATGCTTTTCTCTTCTCTGTCCTTATTTCATTTGGTCATTCAGGAGCTATTATTAGAGTAAGTATTGCTTACTTATTATAGTAAATACTGCCTCTTCGTGGCACTATTATATGTTGAACTTGCTGGAAGTATTTTTCTTATTTTCTCCTTTTCACTGATTTATTGCTTTTTTCTACAAAATATTTAATATTGTTGATTTTGCTGAACTCCTTGTTCTTTCTCTTCCTCCTCTCTTTCAGTCTCTCACTCTCTTCCTACTAGGTCATTTTCTTATGGACTTCTATATATCCTTATGGCTGATGATTGACAAATTTAAAAACTTTCTAACATCCACATTAAATATGTAATTGTATTTCCTTGTCTCCACTTTGATGTCTAACAAAATACCAGCATTTAGATGGTTAAAGAACTCTTTTCCCCTCAAATTACTCTCAAAGTTCCATTCTGCACTGTCTCATCAAAAAGAATCTTTATCCAAACAGTTTTTCATGCACAAATATATTCTTTCTTGTGTCTCTTACTTTTTCTATTATTTCCCCACTCTCTGTATTCAATTCATGAAAAATGTATCAATTAACTCCAAATTTAATCTTCAAAATATACCCTTGTTTGTTTTATATATATATATATATATAGCTCTACCATCTTAGTTTTGTTACCATCATTGCATATGTGTATCAATCAACTGTATCTTAACTAATCTCCTTGCCTCTTCGTTGCTTCTCTCCAACTGATTATTTGAACAATGGCAGAAGTTACTATCAATATAAATTAGAATATGACTAAGGCTTTTTAAAACAAATCCCTTCAATAGCTTCTCAATGCAACCAGAAAAATAAACTAACTCATTTCCATGGCCTATAAACTACTGAGCACCAAAAACTGATACTTTTGAACTGTGGTGTTGGAAAAGACTCTTAAGAGTCCCTTGGATGATGGCAAAGAGATCAAACCAGTCAATCCTAAAGTAAGTCAATCTTGAATATTCATTGGAAGGACTGATGCTGAAGCTGAAACTCCAATACTTTGGCCACCTGATGCGAAGAACTGACTCCCTGGAAAAGACCCTGATGCTGGGAAAGATTGAAGGCAGGAGAAGGGGATGACAGAGGATGAGGTGGTTGGATGGCATCATCAACTCAAGGGATGTGAGTTTGAACAAGCACCAGCAGTTGATGGTGGACAGGGAAGCCTGGCATGCTACAGTCCATGGGGTCAGAAAGAGTTCGACACAACTGAGCAAGTGAACAATAACAACAAATGATTGAGTAATTTGTCCCTATCCAAGCATTTTCCTTCTCTTTTGTGCCAGTTTATTGCTGCACATCTTCAAAGACATTAATTACTAACTTCTGCTGTACATTCTTGTTAAGGATATGTGCATAGCAGGCAACTATGATAGTAAAGACAGAGATAGCTCATTCCCTTAGAGCTGATTTGCAAAATATTCCAGAGTAATAAAGATAATGTCTCTGTCCAGAATGTGGGGATAAACAAATTCACCAACAATCCCAAAACAATGTTGAGCTTTGTAATATTCTTTCTAATACTTTAACATCCCTTTCCTGTGGCACAACTCACTGAATACAGAGAACATTTGACTTAGCACATTGCTTGCTTGGAACTGACACTTAGGGATCTGACACTTATTCTGGCTCCTGTTACTGCTGTGGGTAATAAAGCTGTCTTTTGCCTCAGACCCAGGAGTCTGTGTCTTCTGCTGTACCTATACACTCTGGCAGACTAATGTGTTAGCTTGCAAGTAGGTTAAAAATCTCAGATGCCTTCTCACTTCCTGACTTGACAATTATCTCTTCATCACAGTATCTAAATTTCAGCTTCACAAACAACTATCTTTTCTTTTTCACATGTTCAGTATATTTATACATGGTTTCTTTTCAGCTAGATTCCCCCTCTCCCTTATTTAACATATTTAACTTTATTTTGGTCGTAGTTTAATGATATCACCTCAGATGGCTCTTTTCTAACAACCTTACCTAAATTGTTAGTATTTTATTCCACCTATTTCAAACCACACTCACAACTCTACTTCACAATTCTTTTTCTCATTTTTGCTCTTTCTGTAGCAACAATTAGTATGAGAAGCAAACAAAGTCTGGAAGCTACTTTGACTTCTTCACACCACATCCCCCAACAGAGTCTGACATTCACCAGGGAACCCAATCCTGTGAAGGATGATATAAATTATTGTAAGTGCTAAGTAGATGCTTATAATTTTTATGTCACTTTCAATTGAAATCAAGTATATAGTAATGAAATTAATTTTTTAAAAACCAAGAAAAAACTGTAAAATACTTTGGTTGGATTTTTATACTATACATAATAAAGTATATTTTTAAATTGTTAGTAATAAATAAATGTGTTTCCTTCAGCTAGAAATTAAATGACTCTTTTTGTTAGTTTTATAAGGATTTTGCAAAGGAAAATTTATAATATCAAGTCTTTTGTTTACCAAGAACTTAATATTTCATTTGTTAAACATTTTTAATTAATGAAATTAATGAAATAAATTAATAAATTAATTAATGAAATTAAGATACCTTGATTTTCTGACATGCCAATTTATCATTATGTTAGCAAAATATTTCATTTGTTAAGCATTTTTAATTAATGAAATTAATGGAATTAATTAATGAAATAAATTAATAAATAAATTAATTAATGAAATTAAGATACCTTGATTTTCTGTCATGCCAATTTTTCATTATGCTAACAAAATGTTTTGGTTTTACCATATGTGGCATATATTCAAACTATCAGTCATAGTTAACATTTAAATAGAGCTTCCTATGTATCAGGCATTGTTATCACATTCTTACTTACATTTAACAGAAACCTTGTTTATAGGTGCTCTAATAATGTCTTCTGAACACAGTTTGAAACTAAGATTACCATTTGATTTCCCTACCCGAAGTTGACTTTGCATCTACCAGAAACTAAGATTACCAAAGGATTTACAACAAAATATCCATGACCAAAAGAATCTGGGCTCTGTTATCACAGATGACCTAATTATGTAGATACTATAAAACAGGAGGAAAGGATAAGCCATATCTAGGCATCAAAAGAAAGTATACTTGGTGAATCTTAAAGGTAAATATCTATCCTTACTGCTTTAGAGATGTAGAAAAGTTCTAACCTCATGTTAAAAAAAATACTAATCCCAAATGACCTATTTGCTGCTCATCATAACATTACCCCAGAATCTGCATTTCCCAGTTCCTGCACAGCCATTAAACACCTTCGTGCCCACAGCTTAATTACAGCTGACCAAGTAGTCCACTTGCAGGACTTGTTGTTGTTGTTGTTGCTCAGTTGAAAAGTTGTGTCTGACTCTTTGCAACCCCATGGACTGCAGCACTCCAGGCTTCCCTGTCCATCACAATTTTTGGAGCTTGCTCAAACTTATGTCCATCAAATCAGTGATGCCATCCACCCATCTCATACTCTATAGTCCCCTCCTCCTGCCTTTAATTTTTCCCAGCATCAGGGTCTTTTCCAATGAGTCAACTCTTCACATCAGGTGGCCAAAGTATTGGAGGTTCAGTTCAGCATCAGTCTTTCCAATGAATATTCAGGGTTGATTTCATTTAGGATTGATTGGTTTGATCTCCTTGCTGTCCAAGGGACTCCCAAGAGTCTTCTTCAGCATCACAATTGGGAAGCATCAATTCTTTGACCCTCAGCCTTTATGGTTTAACTCTCACATCCATACATGACTAGTGGAAAAATCATAGCTTTGACTAGATAGAACTATGTTGGAAAAGTGATGTTTCTGCTTTTTAATACATTGTCTAAGTTTTTCATAGCTTTTCATTTCCACTGTTTCCTCATCTATTTGCTATGAAGTTATGGCATTTGATGTCATGATCTTAGTTTTCTGAATGTTGAATTTCAAGTCACCTGTTTCAGTCTCCTCTTTCACCCTCATAAAGAGGAGGACAGACAGAAGAAGCAAGAACTACAATCCCATAGCCTCCAGAATGAAAACCACAGTCACAGAAAGGTAATCAAAATGATAACACTGATCATAGCCTTGTGTAGCTCAATGAAGTTATGAGCCATGATGTGCAGAGACACCCAAGATGGACAGGTCATGTGGAGAGTTCTGACAAAACATAGACCACTGGAGAAGGGAATGGCCAGTCATTCCAGTGTTCTTGCCTCAAGATCCCAATGAACAGTATGAAAAGGCAGGTCTTCTTCAAAATTCTCAATTCAAGAGCTTATTGTTTATTTCTGTTTAAGTCTATCCAATAATATAATTCCCTATTTTGATCACTGAGTATTAAGTAAAAAAGTACTAGTCACTCAGTTGTGTCCAACTTTTTGTGACCCCATGGAGTGTAGCCCTCCAGGCTCCTCTGTCCATGGGATTCTCTAGGCAAAAACACTGGAGTGGGGTGCCATTTCCTCCTCCCAGGGACCTTCCCAACTGTACATAAAGGAGACTTCATTAACGTGCATTAGAGGGTACCCCAGGTTAATCTGTTATAGAAAATTATCTCTTGGGTCTTTAAATTCTATACCAATTCTATACATCTGGTTAGTCAATTGTTTCTTTATTCAGGTTTTAAGGTGAATGACCTGAGGCTATTTGTTTCCATCAACCTGATTGTGAATCTAAAGGCACAGTTGAAATGTCTATTTTTCTTGCTGATAATCCTCTGAAGAGATTGCTGCAAATCTACTCTGTGATTTGCAAATCTACTCTATGATTTGATCACTGAACTCCTACATTATTCCCTGTTTCTAAGGCAAATATCCTGTTCCTATAAGGTGTTACCAAACAGATTTTCACATATATATAATATACATATTAAATATATATATAATAAATATATTAAATATAATAAATATATAATAAATAAATAAATAAATAAATAAAAATGAAACTACCTTCATCCTAAATGGGTTTTAAGGTTAAATTCAGTTACGCTCAATTCATAGATGAACCCCTTGGAAACTTAACAACTCAACTGGATTTAAAGAGAAATAAAGGATGATGATGAAGAGGAGTTGGAACTGGTGGAGGAGCAGTAGCACCCTTAGTGGATGAATATTGGGATAATAAGATTCCTTGTCATATAAAACTATTTTTAATAGAAAAAAAAAGAGACTTAATCAATACCCAAACTGAATCAATTACTAGTTCTTAACAGAATTGGTAGACCGTTAAAGATCATGATGGGGTTACTAGATCACATTCAGCCAACCACAAAAAGCAGCCAATCTAAACTGTTAGCAAATGAGTAGTTTCCTATGAGTTACTATTTTGTGCATGTGTGTATATTAAATACACATACATGAGCATACTTGTATATTATTATGTTTCCTTACAACCAAACTCCAATGGTGTAATTTGCTTTCATTAATATTGTTCAATTTAATACCAGTTAATACTATTGACAATGATGACAATACTATTAATATATAGTATGTGAAATAACTTTGGAAAGTAAAGGAAACTTATACTATACACAACTCAGTAGACTCGACTTTATTATTGCCAATCTTGCACTCAAAGGACCAAATTGGAAGGTTTTTTTTTTTTTTTTTTTTAACACTCCAAGACATTTTAGTGTTTGAATTACCAGAATGTGAATTACACATCTACTCACAAATACTCTGCATCATTAAATGTTAGAAGAAGTACATCTGAACTTTACCTGACAAAAGTATATGAAAGTCCCTTAGGCAGTATTCTGTGCACTGAAAAGAGAGAAGCATTTCACACAAAGTGAATGTTCTCCTGACAACCACAGTGTGAGAATGTATTGCTTCCTAGCAATACAATATCTTATTTTTGAGGTCTAATTAGAATTTTTCAGGCAGTAAGAGCTTAGAAAGATAATGTAACTTTGAACTATATCTGCTTACTGAAACTCTAAAAAATGGAAATAGTAGCACTGAACAATTATCAGAATGTCATTAAGGACATACTGTCTGAAACCAAAAGGAGTGCTTGCAATTTGAAATATGTTTGCAATGTTAAATTTCTTCAAGTCAAAATAAATAAAAGTGGCTTTTTGCAAGAAAATATCTTGGCATTATTAGTGTTAGCTTACCCTAAATTCATGTCAAAAAGGCAAAAAAAGTTACCCCTGAAAATGTTCTTAATTATGTTTATTTATGTTTTATATATATATATATATATATTATTATTATTTGTGCCTCTACTCTAACTTCCATCTCATTAAAATATTGAGCATTATGAACATGATCCAATGTATTTAATTTTCTTAGTTGAAAGTTTAAAAAATAATCCATTTCCTGGTGAGAATACTCTTGGTATCATTAAAAACATCACTTTAGCACACCTTTTTATAAGACAATAAAACCTTATTCAGTGTAAATGTGATCTAAATCACCAACAATATTTCAATATTACCATTTATAAGTGGGCTTCCCAAGTGACTTGTTGTTAAGGACCTGCCAGCCAATGCAGGAATCTGAGACACGAGTTCAACCCTGGAGTCATGAAGATCCCCCGGAGTAGGAAATGGCAACCCACACTAGTTTTCTTGCCAGGAGAATCCCATGAACAGTGGAGCCTCATGGGCTATGGTCCATAAGGTTGTAAAGAGCCAGACACGACTGAATTGACTTAACACAGCACATGTATAATTATAAAAACTAGCTTTGATGATAATAAGAAGATATTTATTCATATATGTGCCAGTCCCTTTCCTCAGGATACATGTTCTGTCCAGCAGTCTGAAAGAGATATTATGCTCTATTTGGATAATCCAAGCCCTCAGTAGATGCTATTGAGTTTCTTCTCCCACCAGGATTCCCTCTAAACATTTGTGATTTTCTCTTTTCATGAGGATAATGATAAAATATAAACCATCTTCTTTACCAAATGCCCAAATAGGAATGTACTTTGAGCTGATAAATTCTCAGGGTAATGTGATCTGAATATTTAAAGGAAGTAGTGAGGCTTACATTCAGCCCCGCAACTGGACTCCTACTATTTCAATCAAGCAATCCTAGCAGTTGCTTTTGGCAACAACCCAAGAGTTGTAGCAGTGGTCTCTAAATAAGTTTGGCTTTGCTGTTAACACCAGCCTTGGTTGTTGCTGGAAGCCATTTGAACTCAGAGCATCAGTATCTCCTGCAGCTAAGCCTATAACTTCCGCTACCCCTTCCTGAGGAGTTCCTGGATTATTCATGCTTGAGAATGCAGAGCATCTTTCTCTATAAAACACTGCATAGAGAACATCACTCAAGAGTCCCTAGTTCCATGGTAGCTCTTTAAGGAAATCTTGTTTTTCCATCTGTTCAAAATTCCCAAGTGTTTCATTAGAAATGTAATCCCTTCATTTTCTCTCTACATTTCTGTACATATCTTATAATAGTCATGCATTTCCTCATCCTTTCTCCATTTTATAGATAAGAAAGGCATGTCTCAGCTTACCAGGTCAAACATCCATTAGGTTTAAGGATTATAATATAATCATGCTTCTATCTCACACTCTTCCTGACAGATCACATGACCCTTCATATTTTATGAGATAAGCATCACCACTCTAGTGTAACTAAGTATCAGTTGCTCTTTATTACTACAACATATTTTAAAAGCAAATTTGTTTTTCTTTAATATAAAGGATGCAATGGCAGGCACTGTTATTTACCAAATCAGTGCCCATTCCTTCCTTATATTCTGGTAGCATCTTAGTTTTATTGTTTGAAGAAACCATGGCCAAACACAGTATGACAAATAAAATAATAAATTAGGTCATGTGTGCAGTGAATTTTCTTGGAAAAAATTATCTCCCTAATTAAGGAATAAGATGAAATCAACAAGAAAATAATGAATAAGAAGAAAAAAAGAATAAGAGGAGGAGAAAATCAGTCTCTGCTTCTCTGGATGACCTAGGGCCACTGATACCCTAAAACGATCAGCCCTACAACAGCCAACTACTAGTTTGATATCAGAAAGTAGCCTTGATGGTAAGGTATTGTAGATGTATATTCTCTGTCTTGCAATTAACGGCCAACTGAACCTGATGCTTATGATTAAGAATTTATAATAACATGGTAAAATATATCAAGCAAAGTAACTTTTCTGAACTGGAAGAACTTGATTACACATTTTCTAAAGAAATGTCCTAAGAGGTCAGTAGTAACTGTATCACTGAACCATTACTTAGCTCCCGAATGAAAGCTTTTACATCCTTGAGATCTCCACGATTTAATTTTTGGCTTCTATATCATAATGACTGTTTCTTAAACTACTCTTTGGGCTTAAAAATCTAAAAAATTTTGAAAGTTTACAATTTATATAAGATAATCCTATAAACAATATATATGCTTTTAAATTTGTTTTCATTTATCAGTTCCTAATAGCTAAATTCAAATTCTTTTTGTTAAGGATAATTTCAAGCACCAATTCATTTTTGGCCATAATGCTTCTGTGAATACAACATTACACATAAAATAAGTAACAAAATATTCTTGAGTATCTCCTCAATGAGAATTTATGTCTCCTAATAATAATTTTATTCTCAGAAGGAAGAAGTGAAAAAAAGAGGAAGAGGTAAGAAAAATAAATGTATTGTAGAATAGGTGGGAAGGAGGAAGAGCAAAGTAAGTGAGGGAGAAAGTACAGTGACTTGAACATTCTTTTTTTTGCTTTGTTCTATGTTTTCTGTAAAGTCAAGGCAGCATTAGACATAGGATTAGCTTGTTAATAAACATATTTACATTAACTTTAAAAGTGCAAAAGTATCCAAATGTTCATCTTGATGAGTAAAACTTAGAGCAAAATTTTGTCCATATATAGTCATGATTAAAGATAGTTTTGAGTGGACAAAGACTGTTATAGACATATGAGTTGGGTGTGAGTACACTTGTGTGTGTGTGTGTGTGTGGAGAGAGATTGTATACATGCATATTTAATTCTCAAGAAATGGCCTTTAAAGAAAGGGCATGAAAAATTTTGAGTACTGCCTAGCATAATTCAATAAACATAGGTTAAAGGTTAAAGTATGATTCATATGTATCTCTTTCATTTCTTTGGAAAAGGCTATTTCTGGTTAATTGATTTTCACAGCTCATTGATTCATGTTCACCAGCTAAATGTCACCTTATTTTTTTCAGTGATGGTTTGCACTTGAATGGTTTATATCACCACATGAAGCTTAGTTTGTATCAGTGTTAATTGTATTTCCTGTTGGTGGTGTAAATATTCTAGTTTTACTATGTCTACCTTTCTTTGAAACATTAACACATCTCTAACTTTGCTGGGTCAAACAAGCATTCCTGGTCATGATTGCCTGGTATCAAATAGAGTACAGAAAACCCTCTGGAGGTACACAGCTTCACAAAATCTGAAATGTACAAGAACTTTTAAAAGAAAAGTAGCTAAAAAGTTCTAAGATGTTTTGCATCACCTAATATTATGCTTAAAGTAAAATGATTTGCATCACTCTTGGTAACCAAGAATGGCAAAATTTCATCTCTTTGGATGTGTAACTGACTAATGTAAAGAACTAGAGGAAAAAGTAAAGAAAACAATATTAAGTGAGTGGAATACCAAATACCACAGTTTGAAGTAATGTTGCTTTTTAAGAAGAGGGTGTTCAACATTGGACATGTCAGAATGATATAAACAGTTTTGATAACTTCAAATGGTTTCAATGGTCACAAAATGTCCTTGAAATCTACTGATACTTGGCTTGTAAATGGATTATCTCATTTCTAAATGCTTGATAAAATGGTAAGCTGTATCACTGTAAGTGGTGCAGACACGTGGGAACATATTAGAAGCTGAACCTAAGAATCAAAAGAAGCAAATTGAGGAAAAAAAGTTATTTTCTTTCAAGAAATAAAATAAATAGAATTGAAAGATGAAGGGACATAAGTGAAAAATAGTTTGCATATCTTCAATCAATAGGCTTCAATCTATAGGAAAAAGCAAAACATTTCATCAAAAGCTAATTCATAAGTAATAGTATTTCTGGTACCTAAATCACTCTCCAACTGGAAAATCTATGCATTGGAAAGACTATCTGTCAGTATTCGGGAAACTGAAAGTAACTGAGCTATAAATAAATTTATTTATGAAATATACAATAGATATGAATGTCACATTGTGGATGGTGTCAGTGGTGGTCATGTCTTCTGTGATTGGGCTCTGTGAAGAAAATTTTGCTTCCTTGCTCAATATGAGCAGAGAAAATCCTTTTACAACATATAATTTTGTGAGTTCTTGCTGACCATCTACACATCTGCTATTTGCCCCAGGTATAATTGTTCACCTTTCCTTTGTATTACCTCATAAAACTCTGATAGATTTTTATTACAGCTTCATCCACAAAATAATTGCAACAACAGATTTACATAGTCCTTCTTTTTTTTTTCCTTTTTCTGTAAAGCCCATGAAGGTTGAGGCTATTTCATGCTCTTTTTCAGAACTTTTAACACTTACATAATGCCTGATAAATTAGATATCAGCAAATAATTATTATATATATATGTATGAAATAAGTCTATTTACCCAGAAAATATTCATCTTCATTTTCAGGATTAACTGAACTTGTTGCCCTTTTCAATACATTTACTCTCTGTCTGTAAACGTGTCTTTTGAAATGCTGATACAGACAAACTGCAGGTTCAAATTCTATTTCTCCTCCCTAATTTCTTTCATTATTACCTTGTTGGAAACAAACCAATGATCAGTTAAATCTTAGTAGGTTTTTGAGGAAATAAAGCAGTGCTTTTTTGTTTATTTGTTTTGGTTTTTTTTTAGCTATTATCCAGTATTGTATGGGCCATTCCTCAAGTAAGTGTCAGAAACTAACATCTAAATTCATGTCCAAGTTAAAACATTTCTAGACATTGATGTTGACGTAGTGATGGTACCATGACTGAAAGAACAGGTCATTGTACTTTGGAATATTTTCAAAGCCTAATTCATCCCAAGGTAAACTTAATGGTAACTTTCCAAACTGCTGGAAATAAAAAAGGTGACTACCTTATTGAGCTGTCTTGTATATTCTACTTCTGGAAAAGCCATATCTGTCCATAACATTTTAGCATACGCAAACTCAGTTACTCTGAATTAGTCAAGGTCTTCTAAGTTATGATCCAAAGGTACTGGGAAGGGATTTTCCAAAATGTGTAAGTGAAATAGTCAATAATCCCTTTCACCTCCCCCAAAAATACAGACAAATAATTAAAAAGATAATCCTTTCATCATTCCAGATATCAACCAAAGGCTTAAAAATTATATGAAAAACATTTGTTCTTAAAATTGCTTAAATGCAGATAAAAGCATTGGTACTCTGTGATATTCTTGTTGGCTCCATTCTTCTCAAGTTCCCTCTATCTGCAGCTCAGTCAGACAGAAGTTCAGCCAGGACAGAGCAGTCAGTTTTCACAGTCAACAAACTGTTGTTAGTTAGTAACTAAGTTGTGTCTGACTCTTTTGAGACCCCATGGATTGTACCTGCCAGGCTCCTCTGACCATGGGATTTACCAGCAAGAATACTGGAGTGGATTGCCATTTCCTTCTCCAGGAGGTTTAGATTTGGCAATGATACTCATACTCAGAGACACTGTGACTGGAAGTGACTGTATAGATGCAAATGATCAGGGAGCATCAATGACTATATTAGCCTGATGATGCTATGATTGCTAGACTAAGAATATTCCTGGTTGATGTTGTGTGTGTGCACAGTGAAGATAAGATGTATATTTTTATTCCTTGAGAAACCACCAAAAAGTAACTAAAAATACAGTACTAAACATGAGCAGAAATTAAAATAATTACATAACATAAATAAAAGCAGTAAACAAGAACAAAGAAAGAAAACAGAGAGAAAAGAGAGAACAAAGAGTAAAACTATAAATGAAAATCCACCCATATAAATAGTTACCTTAAATGTGAAATTTCTCAAAAGGCAGAAATTATTAGACTAGGTAAAAAAGCAAGAGTCAACTACATACTATCTATAAAAGACATCCAATAGATTCAAAGTGCAAAGAGGTTGAAAGCCAAATATGGGAAAAGGTATATCAAATAACATACATATTAGAAGGCTAGAATGGCTTTATTATTATCAGTCAAAATACACATATTACTATATATAGACAATATAATTATACTATATATATACATAATATCCTTAGGAAGTAGCTTTTTAACCTAGGGAGTAACTTTCTCAAAACTATTTTTTAAGATATAGTTTATTACAATGTTGTGTTAGTTTTGGGCATATCAATAATCTCAGATATGCAGATGACACCACCGTTATGGCAGAAAGCGAAGAACTAAAGAGCCTCTTGGTGAAAGTGAAAGAGAAGAGTGAAAAAGTTGGCTTAAAGATCAACATTCAGAAAACTAAGTTCATGGCATCCAGTCCCATCACTTCATGGCAGATAGATAGGGAAAGAGTGGAAACAGTGGCTGACTTTATTTTTGTGGGCTCCAAAATCACTGCAGATGGTGATTGCAGCTATGAAATTAAAAGATGCTTACTCCTTGGAAGGAAAGTTATGACCAACCTAGACAGCATATTAAAAAGCAGAGACATTACTTTGTCAACAAAGGTCCATCTAGTCAAGGCTATGGTTTTTCCAGTGGTCATGTATGGATGTGAGAGTTGGACTATAAAGAAAGCTGAGCACTGAAGAATTGATGCTTTTGAACTGTGGTGTTGGAGAAGACACTTGAGATTCCCTTGGACTTCAAGGAGATCCAACCAGTCCATCCTAAAGGAGATCAGTCCTGTGTGTTCATTGGAAGGACTAATGTTGAAGCTGAAACTCCATTTCTTTGGCCACCTGATGCGAAGAGCTGACTCATTTGAAAAGACCCTGATGCTGGGAAAGACTGAGGACAGGAGGAGAAGGGGACGACAGAGGATGAGATGGTTGGATGGCATCACCAACTCAATGAGCATGGGTTTGGGTGGACTCCGGGAGTTGGTGATGGACAGGGAGGCCTGGCATGCTGCAGTTCATGGGGTCGCAAAGAGTCAGACATGACTGAGTGACTGAACTAAACTGACTGTGTTAGTTTCAGATGAATAGCAAAGTGATCCAGGTATATGTATGTATTGTTTTTTAAATTCTTTCCCATTATAGGTTATTACAAGACATTGAATATAGCTCTTCCCTATGCTATATAGTAGGTCCTCTTTATTTAATCCCAAACTCCTAACTTAACTCTTCCTATCCAATGCCCTGCTATCCACTTGGTAACTCTAAGCTTATTTTCTATGTCTATAAATCAATTTCTGTTTTGTAAATAAATTCATCAGCATCTTTTTTTTAAAGAACCACATATAAGTAATATCATATAATATTTGTCTTTTCCTATTCAAACTACTTCACTAAATTTAATAATCTCTAGGTCCACCCAAGTTGCTGCAAATGGCATTATTTCATTCTTTTTTATAGCTGAGTAATCAATTCATTAAGAAGATATGATAATTATAAAAGTATACGCAGCCAAAATATGTCAAAGTATGTGAAACAAAAATGGATGAAACAAAGGAGAAAGAAAAAACTTG
This sequence comes from Muntiacus reevesi, assembly GCF_963930625.1. NCBI lineage: Eukaryota > Metazoa > Chordata > Mammalia > Artiodactyla > Cervidae > Muntiacus > Muntiacus reevesi. The sequence continues at coordinate 79,660,517 of NC_089254.1, read as the reverse complement.
ATAGTAATTATTGGAGATTTCAACACCCCACTCTCAGTAACTGACAGAAAAAAACTAGAATTATTATCAGCAAGAACACCAGAAAAGCATTGACATACATAGAATATACAACTCAGCAACTGTAGGACATGCATTCTTTCCAAGCACTAATGGGACATATTCTAGAATAGATCATATGCTAAGTTATAAAGCAATTCTCAATATAATTGAAATAACAAATCATACAAAGTATGCTCTGACCTGATTTGTCATTCTTGGTTCGGATAGAATTATCACTTCTTTTCAAAATCACAAACCTGATATCTTTCTTGATTTTAATTTTCTTATTCACATCAACAGCACAAAAATTCAATACCCAGTATATATTTTTACAACTCTTATTACTCCTCTGTTTTAGTTATTCATAGCCTATTCAAAGCACCTCATACTTTACAGAACAACCTTATGGTCTTCTGGCCTTTGGATTTTTTTCCATTCTATTCTTTCATTACTTTAGAGCTGGAGTGATCTTTGTAAAATGCTAATCTGCTTGTTGTATGCAGGCAGAAGCAACACTTAGAACTGGACATGGAACAACAGACTGGCTGAAAATTGGGAAAGAGTATGTCAACCCTGTCTATTGTCACCCTGCTTATTTAATTTATATGCAAAGCACATCATGCAAAATGCCCAGTTGGAGGAAGCACAAGCTGGAATCAAGATTGCTGAGAGAAATATCAACAACCTCATATATGCAGATGACATCACCCTAATGGCAGAAAGTGAAGAGGAATAAAAGAAACTCATGATGAAGGTGAAAGAGGAGAATGAAAAAGTTGGCTTAAAACTCAATATTCCAAAAAAAAAAAAAAAAAAAAAAAAGATTGTGACATCCAGTCACATCACTCACGTCAAATAGATGGGGGAAAAATGGAAATAGTGACAAACTATTTTTTGTACTCTTGAATAACTGTGGACAGTGACTGTAGTAGCCATGAAATTAAAAGATGCTTTCTCTTTGAAAGAAAGTTATAACAAACATAGCATATTAAAAGCAGAGACATTACTTTGCCAACAAATGTCCATATAGTCCAAGCTATGGTTATTACAGTAATCATGTATGGATGTGAGAGTTGCACCATGAAGATGGCTAAACACCTAAGAACTGGTGCATTCAAACTGTGGTGCTGGAGAAGACTCTTGAGAGGCCCTCGGACAGCAAGGAGATCAAACCAGTCCATCCTAAAGATCACCCTGGATATTCATTGGAAGGACTGGTGCTGAAAATGAAGCTCCAATACTTTGGCCACCTGATGCAAAGAGCAGACTCTGGCAAACACACTGATGCTGGGAAAGATTGAGGGCAGGAAGAGAGGTTGGATGAGATAGTTGATGACATCAGTGATTCAATGGACATGAGTTTGAACAAATTCTGGGAGAGAGTGGAGGACAGGGAAGCCTGGCATGCTGCAGTCCATGAGGTTGCAAGGATTCAGAGTGACTGAACAAAAATCTGCTTATTGTGGCTTCCCTGGTGGCTCAGATGGTAAAGAATTTGCCTGCAATGCAGGAGACCCAGGTTCCACTCCTGGGTTTTTAAGATCCCTTAGAGAAGGGAATGGCTACCTGCTCCTGATTCTTGCACAGTCTGCTCTAGTACTCCTCCCTGAGAATTCCATGGACAGAGGAACCTCACAGGCTACAGTCTGTGGGGTTGCAGTCAAACATGACTGAGCAACACTTTCACTTTTCAATTTGCTTATACATTTCACAAATAAAAACTCAATGGCTACCCGTTTTAGTCATCAAACATTCTAATTTTCCTTTATATGACTGAAATGCTACTTGTATCTTGCTCCACCTCCCAACCCACATGCCAGCCAGCTGAAATCAGAATGTGTCATATTCTTGCTTGCTCTGAATCTTTATATATGTTGATTATTCTACCTTAAACATCCAGTTTCCTATCTCATCCAATGTTTTCTCCCCTATCCTTGCTGACTCTACCAGGATAATTCCTACTTATCTTTTTAGACTTAGCAGAGATATAATTTTGTCTGGAAAGTCTTTCCTGAAGTCCTTCAGAACAAATCTCCTGTTAGGTACTCCCTCCCACTGTATTATTAATCTGTGGAGTAATAAGATCTCCAAAGCATTGCACATAGCAAATGTCCAATAATTATTTAACAGATGAATGAGTAAAAGGATAAATGAATGAAAAACATGAATAACACCTTGAATATAGTATTAATGTTTCAGTTGAGCAAAGTTTAATTTAGACCTTTGGATCTTGGCATATTGGTTAAAGTATATGCACATTTCCCAACTCTGGCCAACTTTCTATGATTAAAACCATAAATTAAAGAAGCAACTTGCTGACACTTTGTCAGCATTCAATCAACTCCCCCCAGTGATTATCTAATTTTCTTCTCAAATAAATTTTCTCCTTCTATACTCCCTCAGGCAATAGACTGAGTAAACAGATGAACCTTGAACTGAAATCTGTAGGACATTTAGATTCTTTTAATATGGAAAACCAATTTTAAAAATTCATATTCTTACCTCATTTATATTTATATCTCTGTACCTGCGAAAGAAATAAGTATCACAATCTAATTCTGTCATCAGTGGATTAAACGTTTGTCTTAATTTTATCCATTAATAATTTACTTGGTATTATGGATAAGTAGGAGTTGGTATTTGGGTATATTCCTTGTTGGCAATAAATATATCCTGAAGGACAAGTCATCAAGTGACTTTATTAGCACAAGAAAAAATAATAACTTAATACAGTCTAATTTTCATAACTAAGGTATTTAAGAGCTCCAGAGTAAATATATCTGGAAGGCAGTAGGGTAAGTGATGATTAATGAGCACTTCTATGTGGGAAATGATAGCTTTTATTATAATTATATAGCAAATAAATCTTAGGTATTAATATAACAGCAATATGTGTTATTAAAATCTGAGAAGTACAGGTATGTCTATTAGTAGTGACTACATAGTGGATTGCACTAGAGTAGACATTCCCATTTAAATTTTTTTAAAATTGTTTATGTACATGATAAGAGACATTTCTTTTAGAAAATGAAATGATACTGAAAGGATGCAATAGCAGCTTTACAAAGCTTAGGAAGAGAAATAGACACACATAATACTTTTATACATTCCATTTTTTAATGTACATTATAAATGTATATACATACATACACATACACAGTGAAAGTAATGCAAAGTAGTGTAGCCTGCCGGGATCTTCTGTCCACAGGATTTCCCAGGCAAGAATGCTGGAGTGGGTTGCCATTTTCTTCTCCAGGGGATATTCCCATCCCAGGGATCAAACCTAGGTCTCCTGAATTACAGGCCGATTCTTTACTATCTGAGCCACCAGGGAAGCCCCAAATACTAATTTACATTTGAGATGCATTCTGCTAACTTTAATAGATGCTGAATGACAAGTTGATGTTAAGATGATGGCTATGAGTTGAACTATGTTCTGTTGAAATTTATATATTGAAATCCTAGCCCAACATACCTCAGAATAAGATCTTATTAGGAAATATGGTCATTTCAGATGCAATTCGTTAAGGTGAGGTCACACTGGAGTAGGGCAGGTTTCTAAATCAATATGAGGTAAACTTATAAAAAGAAAGACATATGAAGAAAAGAGACACATACAAGAAGGCCACCGAAAGGAACAATAGTAATGCCACTTATAAGCTTGGAATGACAAAGATTGGCAGCAAGTCACCAGAAGCCAGGAGGGAAAGATGGAACAGATTTTGCAGTATAGCCCTCAAAAGAGACTTAACCCTGTGTACATGTTGATCTCAAGACTTCTAGCCTACAGAACTTGAAAAATACTTCTATTGTTTAAGTCAGCTGGTTTGTGGTACATTGTTATAAGCAGCCCAAGCAATTCAATAGAATGGCTAAATACCTATGATGCTTTATATCTATGACAACTGGCTAAGAAACACTAGTTGTGTTGAGATCCAAGTGCTTTATTCATAGAGATGTTAACTCAAGGATACTGAGGGTATGATTAGCTTGAGCAACATGCATGCAGTCATGTGAGGAGCACATCAATCTTCTGTATGTGAGAGTTAACCTGTGCTAATTTTGTCTCTTCAGATTATGTTTTGGGCCTCTTAGTATGCCCTGTGATTTTCTTGATAGCAGGATGTGATGTCCTGGGTAAAACAAATTGCTTAAATAGGCCTTTAGTAAAGTGGTATAAAGTGTGGGGAGGGGGAATCATTCTACTATCCTATGATTATGTCTATCTCTTAGTGAGTGTATGCCTTTGGACCGTGAACTTCACAAGTGCCCCTTGATTTTTCTTCTCTCCCTTAGTTGGGACAGAATGCTAAATAAAATAGGCTATACATGGAAATATGGAAACTTCGCTTCTCCCTCGTGGAAGGCTAAAGTGGGCCGGAGTTGGGCATTTCCCTTCCCACATGTCTATTATGCTCTGATAATACCCCCACAGGTTAGCCTTTGGTTACTTAGTTTCTTCTTGTTGAGAACAAAGTGTTCTGGCATATTTCAAAATGGTTCCTTTCCCCCTACTCCTGTTGGAAGCTTCAGGAGATTTTTGTATTGTATTTAACTGTGAGAACCTGGTAGTATATCCCCCCGAATTGTAGGAACCTCTCTCTGAATAGATCCCCATGGAAATTTCAATTCTCACTGTTGTCCACCCTAAACCTCCAGAAATTCATTGATTATAGTTCAGGTCTCCCTATACCAGCACTGGTTCCTATAGAAGTTTACACTCATCTCCAGTAAGCTATGATTCCCTGTGTTCACCTGTCTCTCTTAAACCGTGGGGACAGTTGTTGGCCCTGTGTTCTCCCTTCTCTTATGGATTCAAGAAGAGTTGCTTCTGTTTCATTCTGTTCTGCTTTTTACTTTTATTAGAAGCCATCAGTGACTCCCAAGCTCCTAACATGTGGAAGTATAGCTTAGAAGTCCATTTGTTTGGTTTATAAACAAATAAAATAAGAGACCTGTTCTAAAAATTATAGGGCTTCCCTGGTGGCTCAGATGGACCTCCTGCCTGCAATGTGGGAGGCCTGGGTTCAATTCCTGGGTTGGGAAGATCTTCTGGAGAAGGAAATGGCAACCCATTCCAGTACTCTTGCCTGGAAAATTCCATGGACAAAGGAGCCTGGTAGGCTATAGTCTAAGGGATTGCAGAGTCGGACACGACTGAGTAACTTCACTTTCTTTCACTTTGTAAAAATTATGGATGGTATATAGCAACATCACACTTTTTAATATTTAGAGTTATACATTTGTGTCCAGAAAATGCTTCAATTGCATAAAAATAAATTACAAATCTTATTTTAAAATTTTTGATGAAAAATCATCATTAATATAACAGCATAGAATTACACTTCTATAATTATTTCTAGTTTGTCATCTTTTGCCCAATTTTTATATAGTGTTCCTAGTTAAACATCTTTCTTCTCTTAAAAATAATTATTAAATTAAAAGCCTGTGAGAAAAATGCAGTAAAAATAGTAAGTGAAAGTACAATCAAAATCAGTGCCACACTATGTGAAACAGTTTCACTTCAATTTGTAACAAATTGAAACCACTGTGAATTTTCTTATATGTTTTTCTTTTCTTTTTCATTACTTAGAACTGGGTTATAAGACTACGGCTATTTAGTAAACGTGAAAAGTGAAAATAGAGATTAAATGAATATATTATGACAGATTTAAAACTAGTACATATAAAACATCTATTTTACATAAGTTTTCTTAATACCATTTTTAACATATCTTCTTAACTCTTAAAGTTCAGAAACTTGTAAAGAAAGAGTCAATATTACAAATTCTTCACTACTAGTAACATTACTAGCTTATGAGGATATAATATAGTATCTTCTTTTCTTTGATTTGCTGGCCACAACTTTGTGAAGGATAACCAAGCCCAGAGAAATTACATGACTCATCCAATTTTTAAATCTAGAAGGACAAAGATTAGGCTGAAACTGAGATTCTCTGATTTCAATTCTAGCCTCTGTCTGTGCCAATTTCATCTTTATATACAGAAGCATCCAGGTGGCAGGATCAGAGGTAGAACAAAAACAAGTATATCTAGTGGTTCCATCATAGCATTTAAACATATTTCCAAAGCAGTTTTGTGTAACTATTAGGAGTCTATGTAGCAGTATACACACCTACTCTTAAGCAATAGTGGGGAGACTTTAATTAAGATGCAAATAAATAAAAAATTGATCCAAGGAAAAGAGCACATTTCAGCTATGTGACATTATTCACTACTTTCCAGTTCAAATTGGTGTGGCTTTAGTTATTTATTAATAGTAAAGCTGTTCACAAAATTGGTGTATCTTAAAGTCGTGCAAAAGTTATTATAGAGACTGGGGGGAAAAGCCATTCAGAGACACAAGATGGGGGAGTAGAAAGTTGTGAGCTTAACTTCTACAAGAACTCCAAAATTACAACTGACTGCTGAACAACCATTGACAGAAGGATGTTGAATCCCACCAAAAAAGATACCCTGGTCCAAGAGCAAAGGAGAAGCCTCAGCAAGATGGTAGGTGGGGCAAAATCACATTTAGAATCAAGGTTATTATACACTACAGTATGTAAAGTACTAACTCATTGGAAAAGACCCTGATGCTGGGAAAGATTGAAGGTGGGAAGAGAAGGGGATGAAAGAGGATGAAATGGTTGGATGGCATCACCAACTCGATGGACATGAGCTTGAGTAAGCTCTGGGAGTTGGTGATGGACAGGGAAGCCTGGCATACTGCAGTCCACGGGGTCGCAAACAGTCGGACACGACTGAACTACTGAACTAATAAACCAACTACTAAGTAGGTTCAAAGGGATGTTTCTATTTAACGGAATCCAATTGTTGAGATAATGAGGGCTGTTTCAGGACATCTTTAGAAGTATTAGGAAAGTTGATTATGAAATACTCCTTCCTTGTTGAAACCTTTCTTGATCCCCATGCACAAAATTAATTTATAATTCCTTTCTGCTCTATCATCACAGTGATTTGCAAATCTCTCTGTTATAACTTGTGGGCTTTTAGGGGAGCTCATCTCTTTCCATTCTCTCTCTTTCTCTCTCTCTTTCATCTCTCTCCCTACCTGATTCTACTCCAAAGTATGTAGGAGTAATACTTTGAATGTGCAAGCGCTGTGCTTGGCCTTCCAAATTGTTTTTAAATGATTTGTGTTTTCTTGTTCCGAGAAGGCTGGCGAAATGGGCGTAGCCATTCAAGCAACCCCTGTCCCCACTCCTGGCCTCTTGCTCTCCCATCTCTCTGTCACCTAAACCCTTCCTTCTATGAAGCCTAAGGACACAAGTCTGGGGCTGGTTCTCCGTCCTTCAGTCCTGTGGTCCAGGGCAGTGACTGGAGGCCAGCACTGTGGGAGGAAAGAGCACAACTTCTTGGCTCTCTCAGCTTTGCATTTTATTTCTACATGGTATCTTCTTTCTGCACAGACTTTTTCTCTCTATCTTGTGTTGAAATATAAAGGGCTAAAGTCCAACTGTAATCTTTTTAAAATAAACCAAAAGCTTACTTTGTTTCTTTGGCCTAATGTAAACACTTAACCCCACAAGAGAGATGGTCTCTATACGTTCCAATGTTCATCACCTGAATCTACCTTGAGATTTTACTCAAAAAACATACTAGTCAGTAAAGTGCAAGTAGAAACTATTTGCATTTTTTTCACTTTGTCATACATATATATATATATATACATATAAAGTATAAAAATTGTATGCACAGATTTATGTAAAATAAGTGAATTATGAAGGATGGGATTTAAGGATTTAGAAATCTCTGCCTTAGACTCTATTTTTTTCATACTCTAAACATTCTACTTGTGAGTCATGTTATTTTTTGTTCACATGGTTATCTTTTCCCTGCATTAAACTCTGAAAAGATATGGACCACACATTACCTATACATTTTTCCCAGATACCTACATTTCTGACAGGTAGTTGATTCTTGCTGAATGAAAATTCTAAAGACTGACAACTGAATGAGCTACTGTGTGAACAAATAAAGGGATATGAGAGTAACCTGACCAGTTTGATGTCAGCATTTATAGTATTCTCTCTAGGTGCTGAGGGAACCTTAGAAAGCTGTTACAAAGTCATTGCAATTGTGTAGATGTGCTACATTTTAGAGATTACTGCTAAATAAAGATCAAGTTAGTGTTTGTATTTCCCCAGAGAATATAAAGAATTGAATCTCAAAGACAAGCTGTTGCCTTGGAGGTAGTAGATGGGTTTTAATCTGCAAAGGGGAGTAAAAGAGTAAGAAATTTAATCTTATATCCTGTTTCCAAGCTAAATCGTTTTACCCTTTCAGACAGATTCCTTTCACTGTTCACAGAGGGAAAAGGGAAGAAGTAATTCCCAGCACTGCTTTCCTCTCCCTGACAGTCTCTGTATCAATGCCACCAGCCTGCAGATCTTCGCTGCTGAGGGAAAACATTAACCTCATTCTCTCCAAACATAGCGAAGGCCTAGCAAATGTCTTTCTTCACTTTGGCACCTCAGGCTATGTTCAGAACAGTCCTGCAATGACAGTGTTCAGACTGCAGGAAATCAGGATGATGTAAGCCTTCATGAGGTAGCCGCAGAGCTGATTTTTGAAAAGATTGCTGCCTATGAGTTTGGAAATACGTCATCTTGTCCTGAAAGGTCTAATGCACTTTTTGAGTTGTGCAATGCTGGTGTCATATTTGGCATAGTGGGTTGCATATTTTAAAAAAGAAGTTGACAATTATCTCCAGTCATTTTATTTGTATTCACATTTAGGTGTGTGAAATCATTCTCAGTGATAGTTAGACTTCTATCCTGAAGTTTCATAAAATCAAGCAATCCATTTTAGATACCAAAAGCACAATGACAACCTAACTATTTCATTATTTAAGTATAAAGCCAAAAGATGCTGATTTCAATGTTAAGTAATTCATAGCTTACATAATTTAAAAATTACATGTAAAATGCTTTAGAATTATTAAAAAAAAATTAGCAGAGAGTTGCTATTCAGGATGACATTTTTCTGTTCTGAATATAAAATGACTAAATGTTAGTCCATCAGATCCATCCATCGCAATCTGGGGAAACAAGGTACTGGAATGAGAGAACTTAATCACATTTTTGCACAGGAAGTATCTCATTCCCAGACCCCAACCTCTCTGGCTGTAGTAGAGTGACAAAGGACACATGATTTCTCTTCCAAATGTCCCTAAATAACATATCTCACCTTGTACCTTTTAAGATTTTTGGTTTCTTTATTATTGGCCTTTAGAAAATAGAAAGTATTGATAGTCACTATTTCATTGTTGCCTAGATCTGAGTGAGATCTCTACATCCATAAACTCTTCTCACTCATTTTCTATCTGCTAACATCTAAGGCCAGACAGAGGGAGAGGAAGCAGTCAATCTGGTGAGTGTTCGACAGGTGGCATTCATACACTCCTGCTCGAATGGTCACCTCGTACAAAAACACACTTTAAATAAAATCCTCGGCAAATCATAGTTGACCTTGTGAGGTCTGTGAAGTATGATGTAATGTACTTACTATTCATTTGTTCTTCCTACTTATGTATCTCAGAGAAGCACTTCTCATACTCATGTATCTCAGAGAAGCACTTCTCATATGGTAATTGACAGAAGATTGAGTTTAAATGTGCAAAGATAAAACAAAGTTTATTATCAAAGAGAATATAAAAATCTACTAAGAAGTTCCTGTTTTCCAGGTCAAGCAGTACATACTATTTATGGATTATTTTTTCAACAAAAGCTAATGAATCAAAATAAACACTGCATCTGTGCACTCTCTCTTTAAGGTATAAGAATCAGGTGTTTCAGGAATTGATGCTTCTTTAGTATTTGCTGCTGCTGCTGCTAAGTCGCTTCATTCATATCCGACTCTGTGTGACCCCATAGACAGCAGCCCACCAGGCTCCCCCGTTCCTGGGATTCTCCAGGCAAGAACACTGGAGTGGGTTGCCATTTCCTTCTCCAATGCATGAAAGTGAAAAGTGAAAGTGAAGTCACTCAGTCGAGTCTGACTGTTAGTGACCCCATGGACTGCAGCCCACCAGGCTCCTCCATCCATGGGATTTTCCAGCCAAGAGTACCGGAGTGGGGTGCCATTGTCTTCTCCCTCTTTTGTATTTAGTTATACAATAATAGATCATTCATTCAAGCACTACACTAGAATAAAATATATAATTTTGCAAGAGCAAAAGAGTACCAGAAAGGGTGAATCTAATTTAGAACAGCTTTATCTGACATGTTACCTGTAGTGGGATACTGGTAAACTTTTCAAAATTGGAAATTTAATGATTTATCTAAGAGTTTCTTTTTGTCTTTTAACAAATGACTATATTTCTGTTTCACAGAGTATGTTTTTATTTATTTCAGAGAAAATAAATATATATATTTATATTAAGAACAATCACTTTCTACTAAGTGTCATGAAATGAAGATATAAACTTAGCATAAATAGAACTGAGGACTCTAAGTAAGTTAAAGTGAAAGTTGCTGAGTCATGGCCGACTCTACTGAGCCCATGGACTGTTGTCCACTAGGCTGCTCTGTCCAAGGAATTCTTCAGGCCAAAATACTGAAGTGGGTAGCCATTCCCTTCTCCAGGGGATCTTCCCAACCCAGGGATCAAATCTGGGTCTCCCGCATTGCAGGCAGATCCTTTACTATTTGAGCTACCAGGGAATCCCTTAAGTTGGTTAAAAACAAAGGCAATGCTTTGCCAACTGTAAAACAAAAATGTCAATGCTAAACTAACTACAGGAAAAGATGCAGCTGATGGCTACCATATTCACCTGTGCTGTTCTTAGCGGCTCATTCATGTCCGACTCTTTGTAACTCCATGGACTGTAGCCCACTATGCTCGCATGTCCATGGGGATTTCTCCGGCAAGAATGCTGGAGTGGGTTGCCATGCCCTCCTCCAGGGGATCTTCCCAACCCAGGGATCAAATCCAGGTCTCCCACTTTACAGGTGGATTCTTTACCATCGGAGCCACCAGAGAAGCCCACAAGTCATTTAAGTACCATTTGGAAGGCCAAGCATGGCACATGCACAATTCAAGTATTACTCCAACATACTTTAGACTAGAATGAAGTAGGGATGGGATAACAGAGAGAGATGAGCTCCCCTAAAAGCCCACAAGTTATAACAGAGAGATCTGCAAATTGCTGTGATGATCAAACAGAAAGGAATTATAAATTAATTCTGTGCATGGGGATCAAGAAAGACTTCAGCAAGGAAGGAGTATTTCATAATCAACTTCCCTAATACTTCTAAACATGTCCTGAAACAGCTCTCTTTATTTCAACAATTGGATTCATTAACTAGAAACATCCCTATGGATCTACTTAGTAGTGTGCTTGTATTTTTCCAATTTGGGTCTTCTAAAAAATGTGCAGTAACTGAATTTCTATTTTATCATGCAATAATTACTTTTTTCAGCATTTAATAAGGATAATCGGCATAAATTATATACTGGCTCACCTTAGCTATTTTAAAATCAACTTCAACACCTTATTAATGTATTTTTAAAATAAGAATCTTGTAAATTTTACTCATTGCAAACTTTTTAGAGGAAAAGAGTTACATTAACTTCAGGAGAAGAAATGACTTTCTTAGCTTGAGAAGTTAGTAATTCAGTTTTTACAAAGGCAATATCTACTGAAGGCATGCATAGAACTGCTTTCTTCTTATTTGATTTAGTGTTATAAATAAAAAGGGAAAAGATAATGCACAGGCGTAAGTCACATAGCCACAGTGGCTGAAAGCCCAAACTTCATCCTTTCCATATTGCGTGTGTGCAGAAAGGTGCATACTTTTCCTGTGTCAACTTGTTCATGTAACAGTTGGATATATTGGGTTGTGTGGAGATAATAAATATTATGATAATTATCCCAGTATTAAGATCAAATATCAGGCTTATGAGAGTACTGTTTTGGGATTATATTAAAAATGAAAGTTGCTCAGTCATGTCTGATTCTTTGTGACCCCATGGACTAAAAAGTCCATGAATTTTCCAGGCCAGAATACTGGAGTGGGTAGCCGTTCCCTTCTCCATCTCCCCAACCCAAGAATTGAACAGGTATCTCCTGCATTCCAAGCACATTCTTTACCAGCTGAGCTACCTTCGTATTAACACAATAAGCATTAGGGAGATTTGGAAGGGGTCTTGTGATAAAGCAAGAAATATATTTGGTCTTTGTTCCTGATTTCTAGCACAGAGCTCCTAAAATCCCAGGAATCTCCTGAGTGATAAAAACATCTTTTTTTATTCATAATAAGCCCCTTTTGTTCACACAACTTTATGTTACTGAATTGGCTAAGTGTAGAGCTCCTAGACAGGCTCCAGATGGGGCTGGTCACTTGAAAGAACCAGTGATGAGAGTTGGGACTTCCAACCCATCTACCAACTTCCCCTGGGAAAGGGAGAGGAGGCCCAGAGATTTAAAAATAAATAAATAAGTAACACTCTTGAATAATGGGATTTGGCTTTTCCAGTAGACATGTATAGATGTGAGGTTTTGGCCATAAAGAAGGCTGAGTTCTGAAGAACTGATGCTTTTAAACTGTGATGTTGGAGAAGACTCTTGAGAGTCCCTTGGACTGCAAGGAGATCCAACCAGTCAATAGAGGGGTGTGACCAGAAAGGGGGTGTGACTACCAGAAAATGCATGGAAACTCTGCACACACATACACACACCACACATTTTGACCTATTCCTCTCTGCCATTTGACTGCTACTGAGATACATCCTTTATAATAAACCAGTAAATACATTAATTCTCTTCCTGAGTTCTGTGATCAGTTATAGCATATTCTTAACCTGATAGTGGTGGGGAGGATTTTGAGACACACCAAGATTGGAGATAAATCTGACAGAAGTGCAGGCAAGCTTAGGCCTTAGTCCTTGAACAGACATCTCAAGTGAGGACAAACTTGTAGGACTGAACCCTTCTATCTGGGAGTCTGAGGCTAACTCCAGGTAGTTGGTGCTAATTGGGTTGAATTGTAGGACATCCAGTTGGTCTCTTGAGAGCTGGAAAGTTATTACTGAAAACACCTCTGAGGGCTATTTGCTTTTTTTTTTGGAAACAGAGAGAATGGAGATTAAATTTTTTTCAGTCCAGTTTAGTTCAGTTGCTCAGTCATGTTCAACTATTTGCAACCCCATGGACTGCAGCATGCCAGGCCTCCCTGTACATTGCCAGCTCCTGGAATCTACTCAAACTCATGTCCATTGAGTCAGTGATCCCATCCAATCATCTCATCCTCTGTTGTCCCCTTCTCCTCCTGCTTTCAATCCTTCCCAGAATCAGGGTCTTTTCATATGAGTCAGTTCACATCAGGTGGCCAAAGTACTGGAGTTTCAGCTTAAAGATCAGTCCTTCCAGTGCATATTCAGGACTGATTTCCTTTAGGATGGACTGGCTGGATCTCCTTGCAGTCCAAGGGACTCAAAAATCTTCTTCAACACCACAGTTCAAAAGCATCAGTTCTTCAGTGCTCAGCTTTATTTGTAGTCCAACTCTCATATCCATATACATGACTACTGGAAAAAAGCATAGCTTTGACTAGAAGAACCTTTGTTGACAAAGTAATGTCTCTGCTTTTTAATATGCTCTCTAGGTTGGTCACAACTTTTCTTCCAAGGAGTAAGCGGCTTTCAATTTCATGGCTGCAGTCACCATCTGCAGTGATTTTGGAGCCCATAAAAATAAAGTCTGCTACTTTTTCCACTGTTTCCCCATCTATTTGCCATGAAGTGATGGGACCTGATGCCATGATCTTAGTTTTCTGAATGTTGAGCCTAAAGCCAACTTTTTCAGTCTCCTCTTTCACTTTCATCAAGAGGCTTTTTAGTTCTTTGCTTTGAGCTGTAAGAATGGTGTCATCTGCATAGCTGAGATTATTGATATTTCTCCCAGCAATCTTGACTCCAGCTTGTGCTTCATCCAGCCCAGCGTTTCTCATGATGTACTCTGCATATAAGTTAAATAAGCAGGGTGACAATATACAGTCTTGACATACTCCTTTTCCTATTTGGAACCAGTCTGTTGTTCCATGTCCAGTTCTAACTGTTGCTTCTTGACCTGCATACAGATTTCTCAAGAGGCAGGTCAGTGGTCTGGTATTCCTATCTCTTTAAGAATTTTCCACAGTTTGTTGTAATCCACATAGTCAATTACTTGGCACAGTCAATAAAGCAGAAGTAGATATTTTTCTGGGACTCTCTTGTTTTTTCGATGATCCAATTGATGTTGGCAGTTTGATCTCTGGTTCCTTTGCCTTTACTAAATCCAGCTTGAACATCTGGAAGTTCATGGTTCACGTATTGCTGAAGACTGGCTTGGAGAATTTTGAGCATTACTTTACTAGTGTGTGAGTTAAGTGCAACTGTGTGGTAGTTTGTGCATGCAGCATTTTCGCAGCATCATCTTTTAGAATTTGAAATAGCTCAGCTGGAATTCCATCACCTCCACTAGATTTGTTTATAGTGATGCTTCCTAAGACTCACTTGCCTTCACATTCCAGGATGTCTGGCTCTAGGTGAGTGATCATACCATCGTGATTATCTGGGTCATGAAGATCTATTTTGTACAGTTCTTCTGTGTATTCTTTTGACCTCTTGTTAATATCTTCGGCTTCTCTTAGGTCCATACAATTTCTATCCTTTATTGTGCCCATTTTTGTATGAAGTGTTCTCTTGTTATCTCTAATTTTCTTTTTTTTTTTTTTTTTTAATATTATTTTATTAGTTGGAGGCCAATCACTTTACAACATTTCAGTGGGTTTTGTCATACATTGACATGAATCAGCCATATAGTTACATGTATTCCCCATCCCGATCCCCCCTCCCACCTCCCTCTCCACCCGACTCCTCAGGGTCCTCCCAGTGCACCAGGCCCGAGCACCTGACTCATGTATCCCACAAGATCTCTAGTCTTTCTCATTCTACTGTTTTCTTCTAGTTGTTTTTTTTTTTTTTACATTGATCACGGAGGAAAGCTTTCTTATCTCTCCTCTCTATTCTTTGGATTCTGCATTCAAATGGGTGTATCTTGCCTTTTTTCCTTTGTCTTTAGCTTTTCTGGGCTTCCTGGTGGCTGAGAAGGTAAAGCATCTGTCTGCAATGTGTGAGACCTGGGTTTGATCCCTGGGTTGGGAAGATCCCCTGGAGAAGGAAGTGGTAATCCACTCCAGTACTCTTGCCTGGAAAATCCCATGGACAGAGGAGCCTGGTAGGCTACAGTCCACGGGGTCGCAAAGAGTCGGACATGATTGAGCGACTTTACTTAATTACTTACTTAGCTTTTCTTCTTTTCTCAGCTATTTGTAAGGCCTCCTCAGACAGCCATTTTGCTTTTTTGCATTTTTGGGGGATGGTCTTGATCACTGCCTCCTGTACAATGTCAAGAACCTCCTTCCATAGTTCTTCAGGCACTCTGCCTATCAGATCTAATCCCTAGAATCTATTTGTCATTTCCACTGTATAATCATAAGGGATTTAATTTCAGTCATACCTGAATGGTCTAGTAGTTTTCACTACTCTCTTCAATTTGAGTCTGAATTTGGCAATAAGGAGTTCATGATCTGAGCCACAGTCAGCTCCTGGCCTTATTTTTTCTGACTGTATAGAACTTTTCCATCTCTGGCTGCAAAGAATATAATCAATCCAATTTCAGTACTGACCATCTGGTGATGTCCATGTGTAGAGTCTTCTCTTGTGTTGTTGCAAGTGGTGTTCTCTATGACCAGTGTGTTCTCTTGACCAAACTCTGTGAGCCTTTGCTTATCTTGTTTTATACCCCAGAAAAATTGTGTACCTTGATAAAAATATACATGTGTTCTTGATATAAGTTTTCTCAATCACTGTACTACAAAAATATGCTTCAGTTAATGAAATATACTTAACTCCAAACTGGTATAAAATGTCCTGTATTTAAACATTTGTATCTTTTCTCAAGAATATTTATACGGTGCCCATTCATGCTCATATTTTGTTTACCCACACAGCTCTTTCATAGGATTTAGAAATTGCCAAAAAGCTAAATAATTACAGTGAGCTTTGCATTTGTATTGTCAGCTATAAATTGTCACTTACCAAGAACAATGCCAATGAGTGAACAACAAAGGCATTTACTATCTACCTCTGTGGAGATTGACCCAGGTGCTGATACAGCTGTTGACCTTCAACAACCCCTGAGGGAGTATACGGTGGCCTGAGGCACTCCGTGTGGCAGGGAATCTGGTTGGAGAGGTCTTTAGATAGTGGGATGTTTTTAGAAAGAAGACTACCCTGGTCGCTCAGACAGTTAAATGTCTGCCTACAATGCTGGAGACCCAGGTTTGATCCCTGGGTGGGGAAGCTCCTCTGGAGAAGGAAATGGCAACCCACTCCAGCACTCTTGCCTGGAAAATCCCATGGGAGGAGCCTGGTGGGCTACAGTCCATGGGGTCCCAAAGAGTCCGACAGGACTGAGTGACTTTACTTCACTTACTTGCTTCAGGCTGAAACTAGACATCTCACCCTTACCTGGAAGGCAGCTTCATAGGAAGGCATCTTCATGGGAAACCTGGCTGAGGAGAATGAAGAGCAGTGTCATGACAGAGAAGAGCCCAGGTGCTGTGACTTTTCCACATGGCAGAACTGTCCTTCTGCACAGCACATTTGCACAGTTGCATCCCCGTTTTCAGGTGCAGTTATAGATCATTCATTTATTTAAATGACGCTCCTTTCCTGAAAGACCCTCTACTCTAAGGAAAAAAAAGTATGCAAAAATGCTTATGACAATTTTCTTAAACTGAATCACTTCCAAATAGTCTTGAAGTAAAATCAAAGTGGAAGAAGAAAAAGATAAATGTTAAGTTAATCTTTTAAGTAATATGGGATTAGCTTAATTCTTTTACTTCTTATTCAGTTCTGCAATTGACATAATAAATAGACTGAAATTTAATTCAAGATTTACATTGATTCTATCCTCTAAAGTTACTCTCTTAGAGGTAACTAGATTTCACCAAGGCCAACTGTCCTAGCATGGGTAGCTGAGAGTACTATTTTCTTATAGTATGTTTTAAAAATCAAATGTGATTTGCAAAATATTTGGCACAAATTTCTTTAAAAGTATACCTTCCATTTTCCATCCGTCATCATTTTGTGCATTTTCAGGAATGATAAGTAGTTGGCAATCACCAATATAATGCTGCACGCATGTTCAGTTGCTTCAGTCGTGTCTGACTCTTTGTGACCCTATGGACTGTAGCCCACCAGGCTCCTCTGTCCATGGGATTCTCCAGGCAAGAATATTCAGGTTGCCATGCCCTCTTGCAGAGGATCTTCCAGACCCAGGAATATACCCTGGGTCTCCTGGGTCTTCTGCAGGCAGATTCTTTACTGCTGAACTACCCAGGGAAGCCCAACATAGTGCTATGTATAGTATATTTGTGGCTTGCACTATTTGGTTATTTAGTGTCTTATTTTGACCAGATTGTGCTTGTAACATTATTGTTATTAAATAATTGAACATCATCCATCTGTATTTATTTGACTGAATCATAATAAGTGAAAAGTTATCCAGGTATTACCTATAGGAGAATAAGGTTGAAGTGGGACAGGTTGTGGAAAATAGAGGAGGTGGATTAACAAGGCTATCGTCTAGACTTGTTAGGCTGAATATTTTGGATTTCTTTAGGCAAGGCAGGGTAAAGCTGAATCTTTTTTTTTTTTTTTTAGTAGAAATGTATGTAAGTTCAACTAATAATTTATCCAAAAACATGAAATTTATGTTGATGGCAAACATAGGAATACAATTTTCTCCAAAGTCTTTTCTAAGACTAAAATTACAAACTCCTTTCTCAACATTGACTGTTCTATAGGCATCAGATTTATGACTGAGATAAAAATCCATGTAATAAGAAAGAGAAAGATGAAAAAAAAAAAAAAAAAGAGAGAAAGATGAACCAGACACTTCATCTTATTAAGGACATTCAGGTCTATTTAAAGAGATCAGTTGTATACCCTTAAAATGTAATCTCAATCATTATTAAATTATGAATATCATCCATGAAACAGTCTCAAGAATGGACACACAACTCCAATATTCATTGTGGGTATAGAAATATTGCTTCTTTAAGAATGTAGCTCTGGATACACACCCATGGAAATACCCCAGTGACACATCACTCACTCACTCACACACACACACACACTGTTGTTCTGGTACACAGTTGTTGTTTAGTCACTAAGTCATGTATGACACTTTTTTGACCCATAGACTTTTGGACCCCACCAGACTCCTCTGTCCATGGGATTTCCCAGTCAAGAATACTGGAGTGGGATGCCATTTCCTTCTCCAGGGGATCTTCCTAAACCAGGGATCGAGCCCTGGGTTATCTGCTTTGGCAGGTGGATTCATTACCACCGAGGCACCAGGGAAGCCAGCATCTGGTGTATTAGGCAAAAGGTATTGGTAGTGAAAATCAAAACAATATTGGAGATAAAAATAGCTGATTTTTCTTGTTCTTAGAAAAAGATATTTCCTCTAGAATCTGTTTATGCTAATACACTCCTCTATCAAAATCATTCTCCTTTCATTCTTCTACTAAAAAAAAAACCTAAATATATATATATATGTATTTTTTTAAAATAAATGATTAGTGTCTGGATTAAATAGACATGATTTCCTACAAAAAATTCTCATACAAGAGAAGTTTACTGTTTCTCTTTGAATTTATAGAAATACTAATAATGTAAATAGTATTCAAAAAGTGATGGAAAACACAAGTACTTTTTCTTAAAATATGTAAGTGCTTGGCTATTCCTCCCTTGGCTAAAAAAATTAACATGAGGTGAAGCAGCAGAAAGGTAAAACTGTGATAATCTCTAAAATGTTTTAGAAAAAATACACATTTTACAATATTTGGAAAAAATACTATAGTATGAAAAATCCTCAGAAGGTAAAGCAGATACTTTGTTGGGTCAGTAATTTGTGATTACTTTTATTCCATAAGAAATAAGAGCATCATGCTTTATTTATTTATTTATTTTTTTTTCCAGTGGGTTTTGTAGTCAATCCTGTCACTACTGTTTTTAAAAAATGGAGACTATTGTAAATGTTTCAAAATCTATTCTGCAAACTCCTAAATAAATGTGTGGAATAGAAGAACAATTGCACATCCTGTAGCCTACTGTGATATAGGTCAACTTTCAATTTTTTTTAACTTCTGAAAAAATCTAATTGGGCGTAATTGATATCAAGTTCCTTTAACCAGGAGACATTTAATGAGGGAAGTAGTGATTTTTCATAAGAATAAATAATCTTGGGCTGTCCAATACAGTAGCAGGAACACACACACACACATACACTTCATCATTGCCTATATCTGTTGTTTCCAGAGGCTTGATCAAAACATACAAGAGGCTCACATGGCATGCATGTTTTGATATGTAGTTCAGTATCCAGTAGAGAAAATACATGTTGTTGTTTTGGTACTTGCCTAAATTCTTTGTATCCAAATAAATTTACACTAAGCAGATGGTAAATCACAGAAGATTCTACAGATATTTAATGAATTAAAAGGAGATATTAGGAACTAATTTACACCAACACATTTGAAAACCTAGTTGAAATGGACAAAACCTTGACAACCAAAACTTACCAAAACAGACATAGGAAGACCAGAGAATCTGAATAATCTCATATCTGTTAATGCAACTGAATTTGAACAACAACAACAAAATCTTCTCTACACCTGTAGGCCTGATTGACTTTATAATGAATCTGATTAAATATTTAATGAGAAAATAATATTTCTATGTAAACTCTTTCAGAAAACAGAGGAGGAAACAAATCCAGACTTATATTCAGAAGCTAGCAGTACAATGACTCTAAATTCCCCAAACAAATTTGCAAGAATAGCACATGACCAAATAATGTATTTGATGAACAGAGAAACACAGTTCTTAATAAAGTCTTAAAAGTGAAATGAATGCACCAGTTTATTGAAAGGGGAAATAACTCATGCCAAGGAGTTTCATTGTAGGAATGCTCAGTTGGGTAGCATATGAAAAGCAATCGATGTCAGGGACCATATCAAACCTGGGTGGCCCAGCAGGCTACATTTATAGGATCACAAAGAGTAGGACGTGACTGATGATAAGTATATATGTACGTGTGTGTGTGTGTGTGTGCGCGCATGTATGTATAGGTTCATATCAAATCCATTTAAAGAAGAAAAATCATATAATTTTCTCAATAGCTGCAGAAAATGTACTTCCCCAAACCAAATATTATTCATGGATAAAAATGCTACATAAACTGGGATCAGAAGGAAATACTCCCAGTCTGATTGAAAGTACCCATGAAACAATTACTTGTGACTTTTCTGATAGGGTTTAATATCAATACATAAAATGATGTTCTTTAGGAATAACTTTTCTCTCTAGATGAAAGTTTAAATCCTATTTAATTCATTTCTTGTGTTTTAGTTTAGACTTCAAGATATTGACCACAATTTCTTGTTCCTAATTATACTCAACATTAACATTAAAATGAGTATAAAAAGGGCTTTCTTTGTGTCCACATTTTCTTTATTAGGCAATGTTCCAATAGGTTTGGAAATACAGCGAATTAAAATCTATTAGCAATAAACATTGCCCCTTGGGAAATCCAGCTTTTGGAAATGTCAAGTCTTAAATATCTACTTTATCTTTACAAACACTAATTTCATAACGTCTATAAAATTAAGTTATAAATTCAGTAAACCAAAATGCCTCCTTGTTATATTTTAAAACCCACTTCTTAGTATGTTTATCTTCCCTAAAAACCACTCTACTGAAGTGAGTGATCAAACACATTATCACTATTACCAGTAGGGTCATTTTCTTATGCTGCAGGGTACTGTAGATTCATTATAAAGCAATTGCTGTCCCTATAAGATGGATTTATTTTTGATAGGATTCCCTTTATTCTAGATACTCATGTGGGAATCATATAGTTACCACATAATTGCAAGACACTCATTAAATTATGTAGTTTGCTAGTGGTGTATTAAATTAATACCTGGAGGTAATCTGAACATGTTCAGTGCATCAGGAAAGTGTCAGAAAAAGAAGCACTAGCTACTAATATTTTTCTTAGTAAAAAAAAAAAATCAATGGTTTTGTCAACATTACATACACTTGATAAAACAGCTAAAAGTTTCAAATTTGTTCTTATTGTAGTGATGCTTAAACAACTATAAATTAATTTCCCAAGGATTTTTAAAGTACTCATCCTGAAATCTTTATATGTTTAGCATTTTTAAGTTTGAGTGAAATGGACACATAAGTCATTTTCAGACTCATGAATCATTCAATTTTTCCAATTTGCCTTAAAATTTTTAATATCAAAACAATCTAATTATGAGCTTTTACAATTTACTTTTCAACAGTCTACTTTTGAGACATGAATTTTAAGGAATAAGCTGTATCATTTTACTTCTTTGAAACTCAATTTCAGTTATAACTGTCATTATAAATAACTTTAAATTCATTTATCAAACCCAGGCTGAGGAAAAGAAACAGTTTGGTGCAACTTTTAGATTGAAACATGAGACCAGAAATACAGTTACTGGTTCACGGAGAGTTTCATTTCCCTCAGTAGCAGTTTTCATGAAGGAAATAGTAATAGATTAGTTGTTTCAAAGATGGGATGAAAACTCATAAAACAGATATAAAGCTCATGCAAAAGTTGAACAAAAGTGCTAGGAAGGCATCTATGGCCTAAAAATAAAACCCTGAGTGAATCACATTAAATGATAAGTGGAATGGCTCTTGACTACTTCCTAATAGCTATATTCCATCTGCATTGCCTAAATTCCATCTGCGTTCCTGCATTCTGTCTTGATGATTTGCAGAGCTATGGACATTTATAAAATAAAAACTTTCAGCTTTCCCTAGAGATAGTACTGACCCACTACTGCCTTTAGGCTTATAATATTGTTATTTATTCATATAGTAAATGGATAGGGGACAAAACTTTCAGCTTAATAACCAATTATCAGAGAAGAAACAAACATCATCCAATGAAAGCCTAACTTTGCTGTTATTTTCCTGTTTTGGGCTTTGAACTAAGTCATTTTAAGAGTGGCAAACTTGTCTTATTCTTATTTGGATTAGAAAAAGGTAAGGAAAATTTGTTTGTTATTGAAATTTTATTTTCCTTTTAATTCCTGGTTCATACATAACTTTGATCATACCACTAAGTTATTTCTTTTAAATATCTGGAAATGAGAGCCTGAGATAACTTTGGGTGCTTAAATTTTCTAATTAATTTCCAGTGATAACAAAAGTGAAATTAAATACAACTAGAAAAGTCACAAGTGATGTGATATACAAATATACCTACATCTATATGTATACCTGTAACTGTCTCAGAGAACCAAAGTTGAATTATGTTCTCTGAAAGAGAATTACTATCTTTCAAGATATTTTGATGAAATCTCACCAAGATAGACTTAATCATGTGTTCTGGTTCAATGAAAGACCAAGAGGTGAGTGAATTGGAACATTCTGAAAGAGATAATCAATAATGAAAAAATGAATTATTTTTTAATGATTATTTTTTACTTCAGTATCATGTGTCTAAAATGCTATATATAATAAAATAAAAATACATGATCTTAATGTGAGACACTTCTAATAGAATAACTGACACTTAACAAGGAAAATGGGCAGAGCAATAGTCAGTTTCCACTAGAGTGAAGCAACGACCTTGTTCATGCCACTGGTCATTGATTAAGAAGTTAGGCAAAGAACTATGTAGTTCTAACAGATTATTCTCTGAGAAGGGAATGGCAACCCACTCAGTATTCTTGCCTGGAGAATCCCGTGGACAGAGGAGCCTGGTGGGCTACAGTCCATGAGGTCTCAAAGAATCGGACACGACTGAAGCGACTTAGCACAACAGATTATTCTAGGCTGATTCTATCTTCAGATGGTTACACATTACACACAATTATTTTCAAAGAAAGTACGAGAGGTAAAATATTACTCTAAGTGTCTATTTTATACCTAATACCTATACATAAATTTATATATATAGAATGTATCTGAGAAAAGCTGTAAAATACTGATAAAAATAAAAGAATGAAATAAATGGAGAGAATGTTATGTTTGTGCATCAGATGATTCAAAATTTGTTAAGATGTTAATTCTTCTCAATCTGATCTATAGATCCAATGCAATACCAATCCAAATTTCAGTAGGCTATTTTTCAGATACCAATAAACTAATTCTAAACTATACATGGAAAGAAAGTGTTTAGAATTGTCAGACAATACTAAGAAAGAAAAACAAAGCTGCATAACTCACAGTACTCTAAAATTTAATATAAAACTACAATAATAGACATAGTGTTTTTTTGTGGAAATAAGTTACACAGATAAAGGGAACAGAGCAGAGAACCCAGAAATAGAGCTGCAAAAATGCAGTCAACCAATTTTTGACAGAGGCAAAAATGAAATTCAACAGAGAAAGGAAAGCCTTCAAAGAACAATGATGAAACACTTGAATAGCCATTTCAAAAAGAAAACTTAGAATAGATTATATCTTATATAAAATCCCTCAATGTGGATCATGTATTTATTTATATGTTGAAAAAATATAAAATTTTTAAAGAAAACATAGGTGAAATTTTGTGACCTTGGATTTGGTGATGAGTTTCTAGATACAATTATAAAAGCATAATCCATGAATGAAAAAACTGGCAAGTTGGAATTCATTAAAATTCAAATCCTTTACTCTGTGAAAAATACTGTTAAAATAATGGAAAGATAAGTTACCACTTGGAGAAATATTTGGAAATCACATATTGGATTTGTATCCAAAATATACAATGAGATCTTAAAAGTCAACAATAAATTAAAAATACATAAATGATACCACAGCACAGGAAATATATGGGTATAAGCATATAAAAATAAATGACATCATTTGGCTTCAGCGAACTGCAAATTCAAATAACTATTTATCAATCATTACTATTGGAATTGGAAAAGTACAGAAATAATCTTCACAGTATCAATCACTGTTGATATAGTATTCACAATTCTCCATATTCACTCAACAGATTCTAAAACATATGCCCACATAAAAACATAGTTGTGGATGTTGTGGCAGCCATATTCTTAATTACAAAAAAATTGAAGCAATTAAAATGGTCTTTTAGGACAATCCATAGGATGGAGAAATAAGCTGTGGGGGAAACAAATAAAGCAAACAATGGAATATTATCCAGCAGGTAAAAATGCACTGGCATTAGACTATGGACTGTGTCAACAGATTAGTGATTTCCACGGGTAAGGGGTGGTGTGTAAGTTGAATGGATTAAGCACAGGTGATTTTCTTTCACGTGACATTGTAATGATGGGTACTCAACACTATGCCTTTGTCAAAACCCATAGAATATTATAGCACACAGACTTGAATTATAGTGTATACACATTTTATAAAGTCTTCGAGGACACAAAAGGTTCCCAGAGTAGAATGCACCTGAGACAAGTGCATCTTGCTACAGAGTAGAAGTTTTATATAACCTCATCTAAAAGGGTAGGCTGAAATGATACTGACCTAAG
Source organism: Muntiacus reevesi (assembly GCF_963930625.1). Lineage (NCBI taxonomy): Eukaryota > Metazoa > Chordata > Mammalia > Artiodactyla > Cervidae > Muntiacus > Muntiacus reevesi. Next base: position 79,635,861 of record NC_089254.1, on the reverse strand, counting down.
TAACTTTGGATTGTGGTGTCCCAGGGACAAAAGAACAAGGTGAAAAAGAAGGGTGCTGAAATGCAAGAATAAGAAAGGAAAAAAAAACAAACAAAGCAAAAAAAACCCAGACCCTTATTGTCCTCTCCCCAATGTTGAAACCATTGAGGAAGTTTTAGGCACTCCCAGAGAAATATTGAGTAGAGCACTTTCACAGTATCATCTTTTAGGATTTGAAATATCTCAACTGGAATTCCATCACCTGCACTAGCTTTGTTTGTAGTGATGCTTCCTAAGGCCCACTTGACTTCACACTCCAGAATGTTGGGCTCTAGGTTGGTGATCACATCATCACAATTATCTGGGTCATGAAGACTTTTTTTGGTATAGTTCTTCTGTGTATTATTGCCACCTCTTGTAAATATCTTCTGCCATTTCTGTCTTTTATTGTACCCATTTTTGAATGAAATGTTCCCTTGGTATCTCTAATTTTCTTGAAGAGATCTCTAGACTTTCCACTCTACTGTTTTCCTCTATTTCTTTGAATTGATCATTGAGGAAGGCTTTCTTATCTCTCCTTGCTATTCTTTGGAATTCTGCATTCAAATGGGTATATATTTCCTTTTCTTCTTTGCCTTTCACTTCTCTTCTTTTCACAGCTATTTATAATGCCTCCTCAGACAACCATTATTCCTTGCCTTTCTTTTTCTTGGGGATGGTCTTGATCCCTGTCTTTCGTACAGTGTCACAAACCTCCATCCATAGTTCTTCAGGCAGGCATAGCTCTTCTGTCTATCAGATCTAATCCCTTGAATCCATTTGTCACTTCCACTGTATAATTGTAAGGGATTTGATTTAGATCATACCTGAATGGTCTATTGGTTTTCCCTACTTTCTTCAATTTAAGTCTGAATTTGGCAATAAGGAGTTCATGATCTGAGCCACAGTCAGCTCCTGGTCTTGTTTTTGCTGACTGTATAGAACTTGTTCATCTTTGGCTGCAAAGAATATAATCAATCTGATTTTGGTGTTGACCATCTGGTGATGTCCATGTGTGACCCTTCTCTCATGTTGTTGCAAGAGGGTGTTTGCTATGATCATTGCATTCTCTTGGCAAAATTCCATCAGCCTTTGCCCTGCTTCATTCTGTACTCCAAGGCCAAATTTGCCTGTTACTCCAGGAGTTTCTTGACTCCCTATTTTTGTATTCCAGTCCCCTATAATGAAAAGGACATCTTTTCTTGGTGTTATTTCTAGAAGGTCTTGTAGGTCCTCAAAGAACCACTCAACTTCAGCTTCTTCAGCATTACTGGTTGGGGCATAGACTTTGATTACTGTGATATTTAATGGCTTGCTTTTGAAACGAACAGAGATCATTCTGTTGCTTTTGAGATTGCATCCAAGTACTGCATTTCAGTCTTTTGTTTACTATGACAGCTACTCCATTTCTTCTAAGAGATTCTTGCTCACAGTAGCAGATATAATGGTCATCTGAGTTAAATTCATCCATTCCAGTCCATTTTAGTTAGCTGATTCCTAAAATGTCGATGTTCACTCTTGCGGTCTCCTATTTGACCACTTCTAATTTGCCTTGATTCATGGACCTAACATTCCAGGTTCCTATGCAATATTGCTCTTTACAGCATGGGACTTTACTTCCATCACAAGTCACACCCACAATCGGGTGTTGTTTTTGCTTTGGCTCTGTCTCTTCCTACTTTCTCAAGTTACTTCTCCACTGATCTCCAGCAGCATATTGGGTACCTAATGACCTGGGTAGTTCATCTTTCAGTTTCCTATATTTTTGCCTTTTCATACTGTTCTTGGGGTTCTCAAGGCAAGAATGCTGAAGTGGTTTGCTATTCCCTTCTCCAGGGGATAACGTTTTGTTAGAACTCTCCACCATAACCCGTCCATCTTGGGAGGCCCTACATGGCATGGTTCATAGTTTCATTCAGTTAGACAAGACTGTGGTCCATGTGATAGATTGGAAAAGGCCAGTTTTCATTCCAATCCCAAAGAAAGGCAATGCCAAAGAATGTTCAAAGTACCGCACAATTGCCTTCCTCTCACATGCTAGTAAAGTAATGCTCAAAATTCTCCAAGCCAGCCTTCAACAGTTTGTGAACTGTGAACTTCCAGATGTTCAAGCTGGTCTTAGAGAAGGCAGAGAAACCAGAGATCAAATGGCTAATATCTATTAGATCATCGAAAAAACAAGAGAGTTCCAGAAAATTATCTACTTCTGCTTTATTGACTATGCCAAAGCCTTTGATTGTGTGGACCACAACAAACTCTGGAAACTTCTTAAAGAGATGGGAATACCAGACCACCTGACCTGCCTCTTGAGAAATCTGTATGCAGGTCAAGAAGCAACAGTTAGAACTGGACATGGAACAACAGATTTGTTCCAAATTGGGAAAATAATATGTTAAGGCTGTATATTGTCATTCTGTTTATTTAACTTTTTTGCAGAGTACATCATGAGAAATACTGGACTGGAGGAAGCACAAGCTGGAATCAAGATTGTTGAGAGAAGTACCAATAACCTAAATATGCAGATGACACCACCCTTATTACAGAAAGTGAAGAACAAAAGAGCCTCTTGATGAAAGTGAAAGAGGAGGGTGAAAAAGTTAGCTTAAAGCTCAACATTCAGTAAACTAAGATCATGGCATCTGGTTCCATCACTTCATGGCAAATAGATGGGGAAACAGTGGAAACAGTGGCATAATTTATTTTTTTGGGCTCCAAAATCACTGCAGATGGTGATTGCAGCCATGAAATTAAAAGACACTTGCTCCTTGGGAGACAAGTTATGACCAACCTAGACAGCATATTGAAAAGCAGAAACATTAATTTGCCAACAAATCTGTCTAGTCAAAGCTATGGTTTTTCCAGTAGTCATGTATGGATGTGAGAGTTGGACTATAAAGAAAGCTGTACACCAAAGAATTGATGCTTTTGAACTGTGGTGTTGGAGAAGACTCTTGAGAATCCCTTGGACAGCAAGGAGATCCAACCAGTCCATCCTAAAGGAAATCAGTCGTGAATATTCATTGGAAGGACTGATACTGAAGCTGGAGCACCAGTACTTTGTCCCCCTGATGCCAAGAGCTGAATCATTGGAAAAGACCCTGATGATGGCAAAGATTGAAGGCGGGAGAAGGGGACAGCAGAGGATGAGATGACTTGATGGCATCACTGACTCAATGGACATGAATTTGGATAAACTCCAGGAGTTGGTGATGGACAGGGAGTCCTGGTTGCTGCAGTCCATGGGGTCACAAAGAGTCAGACAGGACTGAGTGACTGAACTGAACTGAATTGAACTGAGCAGTAACCTGTGTTCCAATCTGCTCCATATATGGAGAAGGTATTTGCCTTACTCTTCCTCCACCCAGTATATGTGCCTCACCCAATCAGCAAAAGACCTGCAAGATCCCTATCCCATTCCTTGTACTCTGGCTATAAAAATGGACCAACGACCCATGTTCAACATCAACTTGCTCAGTGTTGGCTTGCCCTAACTATCAGGAAGCTAGCCTGCTTGATGGCAGCAAATCTCCCCTCTCCCACTCTAATAAACTGTATTCTCCTTTCATTCTGCCTCATGTCTGGATATTCTTTTCTAACCTATGCATGGACCATGACAGAAATAAGTGGGACATATACTTAATGATCTTAGAGAATCTTGTAGTGCCCAAAATAAGGAAGTGCTAAAAAAATTTTTAAAAAGCACTGTTATGGAGTTATGTCAAGGGGCATGGGACCCAACTGATAGGGCTTCCAATGGACAAAGTTAGAACAATTTCAGCAACAAAACAAATAACACACAACTAGATTATAACCCAAAGTATAAACCAAATATAATTGAGACCATACTGAAAGAAATAAATGATTGAATAAATAAGTAAATGGGGAAGAGAAACAAATATCCTTTGAATAAGAATTCCAAATAATTTATGTAGAAACACTTCCTTTAATGAGATAAAGCATAACATACTTTTTATGTGTGAGGTGCTTATTGTGGCTTCGTCCCCAAAAATACAATATTTAAAGAGTGGAAAAAAAGCATGACTTCAAAGTGAAGAAATATGGCAAAAACTACCTCAGTCAGGTGATCAAGTTTACATCTGTATATCTAAAACTCTCCTAAAATAAGAAGCAAATAGAGATACCACTGATTTCTCTTTCTCCTATCTTCTACTTGTACCTGGTGAAAGATATTCAGATGCAGATCTTCCATATCAGCATGACTGTACTGTAGATACAATTGATGTTCATGACTTCTTTTGTAAGGCATTGCCTGAAACTGTGCTCTCATTTTTAACTGCTTGATTTAATCTTCATGGAACAATCCCTCAGGTAGAACTTTGGCCTAAGTACATTACCTGATTAAACAAGATCTGCACTGTAGGGGTTCTTACCCTTTAGCTGTCTGGAGCTCAACCCCTTTATTTTTAAAGTCAGAGTGAAGTCTCACTGGCCATTTACTCTCTTCAAATCATAAACTGTCATAAGTGGGGCTAGGAGAAAATCTGTGAGATAGTAAATAGATCCTGTTCTGAACTGCTACATTTGAATTTATTATACTACAGTAAAAAAAAATTTAATGTCATTCAAGTTATGTCTTACTATTATTCAATTTAAGTATGTATCTTTCAATAGGGTTTACAAGAACTGAGATTTTCTTCAATATATTTCTTAATTATTTAAGACTAATGAAAATGAAATGTTATTATCTCAATTTCTAGACTGTTTGTGTTGTTGTTTAGCTACTCAATCACGTCTGACGAAATTTGCCATCCATGGACTGTAGCCCACCAGGCTCCTCTGTCCATGGGGTTTCCCAGGCAGGAAAACTGGAGTGGGTTGCCATTTCCTTCTCCAGGGATTTTTCTGACCCAGAGATTGAAGCCCTGGTCTCCTGCATTGTAGGCAGATTCTTTACCACTGAGCCACTGGGGAAGCCCAGACTTCTAGTTTGCTAATTACTAAATGTTAGGGCTCGCGTGCCGGAAGTATGCTGGGAGAACATGTCTTTCACATTTCTAGGATGTAATTTCCTGAAATACGACTAACCCATTGTGAAAGTCACTCAGTCGTATCCAACTCTTTGTGAAACCATGAATTATACAGTCCATGGAGTTCTCCAGGCCAGAATATTGGAGTGGGTAGTCTTTCCCTTCTCCAGGGGATCTTCCCAACCCAGGAACTGAACCCAGGTCTCCTGCATTGCAGGCAGATTCTTTACCAGCTGAGTCATGAGGGAAGCCCAAGAATACTGGAGTGGGTAGCTTATCCCTTCTCCAGCAGATCTTCCTGACCCAGGAATTGAACTGGGGTCTCTGGCATTGCAGGTGAATTCTTTACCAACTGAGCTATCAGGGAAGCTCTGCTAACCCATTGTCCCATCCTTATTATTTCATTATACAGGTAGAATGAATAACCTGATCATTGAATATTGGAAATAACTGGCATGTGTAACTCAGATCTCTCCATCCTCCTACCATTTAGGAGTTTGACACATATAGAAAAGATTCATTCTTATCAATTCAAGTTTAACAGAGACAGATGTTTTCATTCTTATCAATTCAAGTTTAACAGAGACAGATGTTTTCATTCTTATCAATTCAAGTTTAACAGAGACAGATGTTTATGTAGAGAGCTTAGTCATTGACCACTGGTACCTAAGTGTATAGGGAACTTTATCCAATTTTAGGTTTCAACATTAGCATGTCTATTTTTTGTATATCTCAACTTCATTCTTTAATATCAACATTGTAAATAAAAAAAATGATACTTAGTTCCCCATTTTGTCAATATCAGTTAATTCCAAACCAAAATGAGAAACAAAGGTGTGATATTAATCATGCCTTCAGATTAGGAAAAAAAAACATGGATTTGTGCTCCTTCATTTTTTAAATGTATTTTTAGTTATCCTGTTCTTTAGAAATGAGGTCCTGATGATAGGTGACTTAGTGTTTGTGGTAGCTGGAAGGCACAACAGACCATGATCTAAGGCTGAATTTATTCACCCAGTGACTGCCCAGAGACAAGAAGGAAGATTCTCTCCTTTCTGATCTTCATGCCATCTTTCAGGTCTAGAGCCAGCGAGGAGAAGGCAGCAAATTTGTGGTGCTTCTCTCCATTCCAGTATGCCCAGAGACCAGAGACAGGAAGAAAAATTCACTCTGAGGGCACTGTTTAGAGAGGATTTGTTCCCTTCTGATAGTCTGGGCCTTTAACTCACTCACATTTTTATTTGTATCAGAGTGAAGAGGGGAAAAAAGTGCCTGCACTTATTACCCCTAAGAGATCCCAGTAAGCTCTGAGTTCTCACTCACACATTGTAGGTCTAGCACAGTGACCTGCTGGGGAAAGGCTGCTTTCTTGGGAGATGTAGCTGAGGTGAAGTTAAAAATGAAGAGAAAGTAAGAAATACTTTAACTGCTGTGTATGTACTCAGTTGTGTCCGACTCTTTGCAACCCAAGGACTGTAGCCCGCCAGGCTCTTCTGTCCATGGGGTTCTTCAGGCAAGAATCCTAGGAGTGGGTTGTCATTTCCTTCTCTAGAGAATCTTCCCAGCCCAGGAATTAAACCCGCACCGCTTGTGTTGGCAGGTGATTCTTTACCACTGCGCCACCTGGGAAGCCCCACTTCAGCTGATACCTTCACAGAATCCTCTCCTTTCCCTCACTGCATTTTACTTCCATTAAAACAAATTGTTATTTTTTTATGAAACCTGGTCATAATAATGGCCTATGACTTCTCAGTGAAGGTGGGGGACTGCAAGGGAATGGAGCATTGAGACAATTAGAAGAGTAAGGGAGCCCCCTAGTCAGACTGACACCATTTTATTTTTCTTATCTCTATCAGGCATTTATAAACAGACATTTAAGATTCTGCTGATAGGATCACTATTTGCCTAAAAGTTCCCATTTTATCCCCAAAAAAGTCAGTTAGTACTTGATAATTGTTTTTAGCACATTTTAAAATTTCTTAAGTGTCCTTGTTTGGAAGATAGATTAGTAGTCACCTTAAATACAGAGGATTTTACTTAATTGTTTCTTAACAATTAAAGTGTAGGGAGAAATAATTATGGTAGTAGACATTGATTTCTTTTTGCTTTTTTGCAATTAACCTTTAGCTAAAACATTCTGAATATATTTGTTAAATTAATTGTGGGGCAGCAGTTAAATTTTGACCAAAAGTTTAATATATGACTTATATTTGGGCTTATCAGTATATATACTTTCTGCACTAATAATTAGTAATATTTAAAATGTATGTAGTCATAATCATTTTTATATACTTCATATTAATATTCATTTTCGCTAGATCCACAAAGTTGAGTTTCCTTAACACATTTATAATCATTATTTTGATCCTTACTTTGCTATTAAGGGCTATGTGATGGCCTGTACATTCTTATCTTCTCAAAACAAACCTAAGAAAATATTTTATCATTATTTTCATGTTACAGATTGAAAGATTATAGATAAACTCTGAACTACTATCTTTGTGTATTCATCCTCCCTGAGAAATCTCCAGAAACTATGGAGCCTGGTGAGCAACTCATGCTCTGCATTACCAACCTTGCAAAATTCCAACCTCTGTATCTATCTGTCTAATCCAGCACCTGACTCCTTTCTCTGACAAATCTGAACTGTTTTTCTCTTTTTGGACTCTCCTGACTGTGCTGATGCTTCTTGTATGCTCAATCTCTTGACTTAAGTTCTTTCCCATTTGTGGGTATAGCTGAAATTCAACTCTTCTCTACCTCTCTCCTCTTCTTCCAGTGTTGCTGAACAGTCTCTGGATCTTTCTCCCCATACAAAGTGGATGCTCCATTAGCTACAGTGTTCCTCTCGTTTCCTTGTCTCATCAGAATATGGAATATCTTGTAGAAACCTAGGTCAGGCTTTAGAAATATACTTGAATAAAGTTTGAACAACCTAGGAAATACAAAGTGTCCACTCCTGATTACCAATGCCCCCATAATGAAATAGAATTTGTCACAGTTCTTGAGTTTTACATTTCTGTTATTCCAAATCTGCAATGAATATTTTTCCAATTCTCACAAAGACACTTTGGACGAGGCTGGATGAATACTCTTCTTCACCCTAATTACTGTGAACAGGGTAATTGATTGTTGAATCCTTGTACATTTGTCTGGAGCTCCATGTATAGATGATCTCTCAGTTCAGTTTGGTTGCTCAGTGGTGTGACTGCAGCCCCATGGACTGCAGCATACTAGGCTCTCTGTCCATCACCAACTCTAAAAACTTGCTCAAATTCACATCCATCAAGTTGGTGATGCCATCCAACCATCTCATCCTCTGTTGTCCCCTCCTCCTCTTCTGGGTAGGGCTAAACAGATAGCTCACTAGCAGCTTGGTACTAAATGAGCACAGAGGAATTGTCAATTTTATCTAACCATTTATATTTCCTTTCTAATTCTTAACCAAAGATATTTCTTCCTCTATCATTGAGGGCATCTACACATTAGGGGAGAGATGTCATAAAGCTCTCTTTGCTAGAATTAAAAACCCATTTCCAATTGTCACCATATTTATTACTTTTCATTGCTGTATAACAATCACAAATTTAGTCTCTTGAAATGACACTCATTTATCAGTATATGTTCCTGTAGGACAGAAGTCCAGCACTGCATGGTTAGATTCTCTGATAAGGATCTAAGGAGGCTGAAATCAAGGTGTCAGCTGGGTCTACTGTTCTCATCTGGGACGCTGGCTCCTGTTCCACAATCACTGTTTATTAGCAGAATTCACTCCCTTCTAACATTTTCCACGGGGTCATCTCTGTCTTCACGTAGGCAACAGTGGGTCTTTTTCACACTTAGAATCTCTTTGATATCCCCTTCTATTATATCTCCCTGATTTTTTTTTTTTTTGGCTTTCTCTTCTTCCTATTGAAGATGACATACAGATGTGTGCTCAACTGCTAACTAATGTCTGACTCTTTGCAGCTCCATGGTCTGTAGCCTGCTAGGCTCCTCTGTCCATGACATTCCCCAGGAAGGAATAGGAGTAGGTTGCCATTTCCTTCTCCAGAGTATCTTCTGGACCCAGGGATTGAACCCATGTCTCCTGCACTGCAGGTAGATTCTTTACCACTGAGCCACCAAGGAAGTCTGATATAGATAATCTATATAGTTATATAATCTGGGAAACTTTTCTCTTTTAAGGCCAGTGGATTAGTAACTTTCAGTATATATTTAATGTTTCTTATATAATGTAACATACTGTAACTATGGGAGTGGCATTTGGGGTGTACATAAGGGGCAAAATCCTGCTATCACACTAAAATATGAAAGAGTGTCCTCAACAGGAAAAAAAATGATTTTATGAATTAAGCATAAAGTCAAATTGATAAAAAAAATATAGCATGAGAAATTAAAGGACACTTGCTCCTTGGAATAAAAGTTATGACAAACTATACTGCATATTAAAAAGCAGGCACATCTGCTGACAAAGTTCCATAGAGTCAAAGCTATGGGTTCTACAACAATCATGTATGCATGTGAGAGTTGGACCATAAAGGCTGAGCACCCAAGAACTGTGGTGCTGAAGACTCTTGAGAGTCCCTTGGACAGCCAGGAGATCCAACCAGTCCATCCTAAAGGAAATCAACCCTGAATAGTCATTGGAAGGACTGATGCTGAAGCTCAAGCTCCAATACTTTGGCCACTTGGTGTGAAGAGCCAACTCATTGGAAAAGACTCTGATTCTGGGAAAGATTGAGGGCATGAGGAGAAGGGAGCAACAGAAGATGAGAGAGTTGTATGGCATCATTGGCTCAATGGACAGGAACTTGAGCAAACTCTGAGAGATAGTGAAGGGCAAGGAAGCCTGGCATGCTGTAGTTCATGGGGGTCACAAAAAATCAAACACTTAGTGAGTGAACAACAAGAATAAACCATGAGAAATATAATAGTTTCCCTGGAGCTAATAAAGTGGGGGGTAGTATTGTTTGTAGACTGTACTCACCTTCCCTTTGGACTTTTCAAAATTATCACCCATATGAAGCATAAAGCCTTTCTGAAATTCCCTCTTTCTTTTTCTCTCTTCCCACCTCCCTCTTTCCCTCCAGCTTTCTCTAATCTCTCTTTCATGCTTAGACTTATTTTAGAGGAAACTAGGCATCAAATTAATGTTTATTAATGTCTTTATTCATTTATTTATTCAACAAATATATCTTATTATTTTAATTTAGGTTTTCTTTGTGTGTGTTTCAAAAGCATTACTACTAGGTTTTCAGAAGCTTTACAAGAAATTGGTCACTATTTGGAATTCCCATCTCTCCTGCCCTCAGATTTTACTTTCCTAATAAACAAGGCTATGTACTAGCTAGCCTCCAAAATACTTAAAATGTGCACTTCTTCATGATTCCAGCAACCTTATCTGATCAATTCCTTAAAGTTAAGACTAAATTTAAGGGAATCTGCATTGGAATCACCTCCAGGTTTCAGATTGCTTTTCTGAAGGGTTTTATAGCCAGAATCGTATAGATTATGTTTGCAAGGGATATGAGAGAGTAAGTGAACTTCTCTTGATTAGATTTCATATTTTTACATTTTTAATAGTATAGGCTGAAAAGAGCAGATATATTCAACTAATAATCTATTAAAAGAAACATATGTAAGTGTCCTAAATATAGAGACTAATAACAAGTGTCAAAAGAAAAACAATAGGTATATCTGACTTCCTTAAAATTAAAACCTTGTGCCTCCAAGAACACCACACACACACACAGAATGGGAGAAAATATATCCAAGCAATGCACCCAATACGAGGGCTTCCTTAGTGCCTCAGTGGTAAAGAATCTGCCTGCCATCACAGGAGACACAGGTTAAATCCAGAGAGGTTCCACAGAACACTGAAGCCTCCACAGAACACTGAAGCCTCCACAGAACACTGAAGCCTCCACAGCCCAGAGCCTAGGACCTGCAACAAGAGAAGCTACTGCAATGAGAAGCCTTCTCACCACAACTAGAGGGTAGCCTTTTCTGCCACAACTAGAGAAAAGCCCACACAGCGACAAAGACCCAGGACAGACAGAAGTAGTAATAAAATAACTAAATGAAATATAGAATCAGTAAGGGATTTGTATATCACTGCTTCCATTTCTGTTGTTTCTGGCATATTTGTTTTGAGAAGTAGAGCAGATGTTACTTAGACCTTAGCTCTATGCTTCTATACATTCAATCAGGGAGATACAACTTAGGTAAAAACACAGGTAATAAAGCCAAAAACCCCATTTCCTATATTTGGTTTCCTTATGTCTTTATGCTTCATAATAATTCTGAGGAACACAGAAGGGCTGTACAGTACTACGTTATTTCTGAGTTCTCTGATAATGCCAACATTATAACAACAAGACTTCCAACAACTACCTGCCAGTTGTGGAATCACTAGTAATTTTTTGGGGGGAATTTTTTCAAATCATTATAAACATAATATTCATGTACAACTTTTAGCATGAGCCAAACTACAGAGGTAGAAGAGCTACAAAAATTAAAGAGATGAACAATTTTAATGAGCCTTGACCTTATTCTGTCTAAAATTTCATAGAAAAATATATTCATAGAACTTAAAAAAGATATTTATAAAACATAATTTGAAGGTTATGTACCATACAATTGCACATTCATATTTCCAATTATTCTACTATGCATCTATTTTTATCATGATATATCTATCTATCTATATATAGATGTTATATGTATGCTTGTATCCATGTATATATGTGCATTCATATATATGTGTGTGTATATATGTATGGTCATAGCAAACACCCTCTTCCAACAACACAAGAGAAGACGCTACACATTGACATCACCAGATGTGTGTGTGTGTGTATAAATATATATATGTATGTATATATATATATATATATATATATATGCTTTATACCATATGCCACATTAGCTTAACTGTCCTTACAGAGATACATTTTCTTTTAACTCAGCAATTATTTATCTTCATTAAAACAAATAGCCATTTGAAATACCTCACTTCATTTACTTCCTAATAATGATTCTGTTATTTCCAATATTATACAATGCATCTTATATTTATTTGAAAGTGATTTTTTTCTTACAGCAAGAAGAATGTTTGTTTCCAATGAGAAGCTACATTTTCTAATTTCCAAAACATATTTGCCATAATTGCAGGAATGTTTTCCAAAGACTACTTTCACAAATCATGGTTGACCTTTATGGTGGGTATTATGCAGAAATTTTAAAATTCAAAGGTCAGAACCAAATTCAAACCAGCTTATTCAAGCCACAGAAAGAAAGAATTTGATCATAATTTTGGCTGTTAGGACTTGAGTTATGGTATGACTTGTATGCTAATTTTTGGCTCTGGCATATTGATCTTATTTTCCAGGCTATCTTCACTATGAGGTGAATGTTGCCCAACATTTGTTCTAGTCTCAAATAGTCCTAAATGCCTAGAAGGGAGAAGTTCTTTCCTATATTTAAGACAGACAGACAGACATTATAGGGAAGGCCTATTGCCTAGCTTTGATGTCATGCTTTCCTTCATACTAACAGCAAGGCCGGCATGGATGGGCTGTGAAAACAGAAGGCGCTTCTGTGTGGTGGATATGGTTAGAGTTTGGGTCAAACAAGAAGGTCTCTGAAAGAAGGGGGCAGGTGCATTCAGAAAAGTCATTTGAAGTCATCAAAGCAGTCAGATGGCATTGAATCGACATATACTAGAGCACATCTTTCATTCTCTTCACTCTCTTTTATCTTCAGGTTTTAAGCATCAAAAAAATAATTATTTTCCCTTTCACAACACATTGTTTCAGAAGTGTTACGAAGGGAATGAAAAGATCTGGGGAAAAGGTCCAGCTTGATTGGGGACTGAGAGACTTTTTTGAAACAAGGGGTTTAATGTGGGATTTAATAATATGAAAGATATTTGAAGAACAGAATAGACCTAGGAAATCAAATCCAGGAAACACGATATGACTAACCCTCATGGGGTTGTTTGCATAACTATGAATATACTGATTGGACAGCACAATTGAATTAGCAGAATGAACTGAGGTTTGTTGGGAATTTTTCTATGAATTAGAATGACAGACAGATGGCTGCAATTGTCAGGTTAGAAATCAAATCTTGACCTCATGAGATCCACTTTTCTCCTTAGAACATGTCTAGGGATTCTGCATATGCTGGGTAACATAGATGGTTACAAGACATAAACGAAATTTCAAAGGGAAAATAATACTTATCCATTATTATGTACCTTTAAGTAAGGATTTATCACTTACTATGGGAGAACCATCATAGGTACTCTGTTATAACAATGGAAGTCAAGCTCACATTGCTTCTTATTATAGTATAAAATGGCACTTTAAGAAAAATCTTGGGGTATAGTTGCAGGAGAGGTACATTTTTGTAAACTAACTGATGGTCTTTACAGTGAGTATATATTATCAGACAATATGCATTTCAAAATGCAGGGACTGATATGTATGAAAAGAAAAGAGCCTGGGGCTAGAAAACCACTTCTCAGAGTTTTACTTTCACAGGTACTTTTGCCTTATTATTATTATTTTTTTTTCCTACCAGCCCTAAGTTAAAAAGGCACAGAATGAATGCTTGGCAGTTTGGAGTGCATTGTCTATTGTTCCTGAAGTACCATCTGGCAGAGCAATCTCGACTGCAGAAAGCGCTTAATGACCATCCTGACTGAGGGTTATAATGGATGCATCTCTGCTACTCTTGCAAGATCTATGAGTAATTCGAGCCAGACGGATGACAGTCACAAATCTCAACAGAGTGTTTAGTTGTTTCCAACTTCCAAGACCTTTTAAGACTGTGAAATTTAGCAAAAGGAAGCAGACTGGTAAACAAAGTTAGAACATGTCCTCATGCATAATGAAATATTCAATAAACAGCAAAGGCACATTTTTGAGAATTGAAATGTTGTTCAGAGCAGCACTGCTGCATGCCTTCTTTGCAGGAAGCTAAAGTGAGCAATTTGTTTGCTCATATTTCATGTACAGAAGCCAGCCTTGCCCTCAACTTTCTCAAATATTAGCACTTCTAACAGATTCTTTGTGTGAAGTAGGATGTTAATAGGGGCAAAAGTAGAAAGGAAACAAAGGTAACCAATTGGAGTTAATAGCACAGTGTATGGTAAGACTCTTGAAACCATAGAAGTCATACTCGGATACTAATTATTACTTAAGTACTTCTGACTTTAGTGTTCCCAGCCCAGAAGCCTCAGAAGATGTGCAGAAACCAAAAAATCTATAGTTTCAAATGGATTCAGAAATGGCATAATGGAAATAAATACCTTATATTTTGCATACTTCACTTGGCATTGATAAATTGATTTTAGATCTTAAAAAGCTAATAAAAATTATGCCTAAATAGAAGAACAAATCACTTTTTTATAAAAACTTTCTCTGGAATGATAATTGACATAATAAAGGGAAGCACCTTTAGCATTTAACTGATATTTTCTAACCTCAGATAGTGCAACAAAACTGCATTTAAATACTTACAGTAAAAATATTTAATGAATATACTGATACTAGTCAAGTTGTATGAAATGACTTGTTTATATTTGTAGATAATAGTCTTCTATTCTTTCCTTCAAGGATGACCTTGTATAGCATGTACTAGATCATGTACAAATTAAAAAGACATGGAAATATGCAGCCTGAATTTTTTCCAGTCACGTGGGCTAGATGAATTCACTGAATCATCCATCTTCTCTAAAGATTTGTCATCATGACCAATGTTTAGTTTGCAGTGATCAAAATGGACATATGGCCAGGGAAGAAAGTTTGCTGTCATTAGAGAAAGATTTGTTTTCAGATGTGCAAGGTATCTTTGCACTCTATTTTGGACTAATTTTCTTTATGACATACTCTAGAGAGTATGTCAACAGAGCTTTCTAACACAGGAAAGCCTGAAATTGGCTCAACTTGCGGGAGGCAACATTCCAAATTGTACAGATGTTCTTAGAGCTGCTGTTTCAATTGGGAATGTCAGTCACTAAAAATTTTGATTAAGGTAACAGTCTTTGGTCATTCTAGCAATCTCCTGAAGTTAAAATCACTTTCAAAGACTGTTTGTGAGTCTGGATACAGAGCTGGCTCTGTATTTCACAGAACCACCCCTCCCCAACCCTGACCACATGCACCATCTGATAAGATCCGAAAGAAGAGATTCCATGTCTCATTCATTAACTTTGTATTTGAGGCATTGAGCAGAGTATCTAAATTGGAAGGGTAGTACATCATGATTAAGTCTAATCTGAAGATAGACTATAATATGAATGAGGCAGAATCTATGGTTAGAAATTTACTCACACTTGATTATATAAATTACATGTGTATCTCTTTTCTTCTTCTGTATAGAATTCTAAGGCAAGTCATTTTATCACTGGTTGATTTCCACATACAGCAGTTCACATCATGTCAGAATATAATAATTACTAAATAATAATTATTATAATTATGTTCCACATATATAAATTTTATATTTTCAAGATGACCCATTTAGGATGATTCTATATTTGTACTTAACTTTTTGTTTTAGTTTTACAATAGTTCTACTTTTCTCTAGGTTTGCATCTCTTGCACATGCATGTTTGACAAATGTTTGTGTGTTAGGATTCAAACACATCTATGTTTTTGATTGCCCTAAAAATTTAATGTTTTGTCATAAAATTTATTATAATGCTATATGTTCACACTTCATATATCCCACAGTTTAGACTATAAGATTGCATTAAGATTTCTTTAATTTAAAAATATTATCAAACTATTATAAAGGTATCTCAAAATTTGCATATACTCTTCTTACTTATAAATATAATCTGAGTACTGAGTATGTGTATATATATATGTATACCACACATGTTCAGTGATTCATTCATGTCTGGTTCTTTGTGACTCCATGGACTGTAGCCCGTCAGGCTTCTCTGTCCATGTGATTTTCCAGGCAAGAATACTGGAGTGGGTTGCCATTTCCTTCTCTGAGGAATCTTCCCAAATGAGGGACTGAATCTGCATCTCCTGCCTGGCACTCAGTTCCTCACCCTGTGTCACCTGGGAAGCTCTATGTATGTATATGTATATGCATACTGTGACTATTATGTTCTTTATTTTCTTCTATTACCTCTTTGATTCACAGTCATAATAGCCTGTATTGCAGCTGCCACCCCTTTACTCTGCAATCTACTATCATAAGTGTTTCCCCATGCCAGTATGCTATAGCTCCTAAATATATTTTTCAAGGGCACAAAGTTGAATAGAAATATTTTAAACAGAAAAATAGATTTGAAAAAATAGAAAAACCAAAACCATACACACAAAGCCTAAAACACCTTTATATTTCACATATTGCCTAAATAATAAAGTCCACATTACTTAGCGAGATATACAAAATTCCTTTCAGTCTAACCACTATCCATCAGTTTTGATTTTTTTGTTTTTCCATTAGCCTCTCAATCAGTCCTGAATATTCATTGGAAGGACTGATGCTGAAGCTGAAACTTCATTACTATGGCCACCTGATGCGAAAGAGCTGACTCATTTGAAAACACCCTGATGCTGGGAAAGATTGAGGGCAGGAGGAGAAGGGGATGACAGAGGATGAGACGGCTGGATGGCATCACCGACTCAATGGACATGAGTTTGGGTGAACTCTGGGAGTTGGTGATGGACAGGGAGGCCTGGCGTGCTGCAGTTGAAGGAGTCGCAAAGAGTCAGACACAACTGAGCAACTGAACTGTATGGAACATGTCCGTGTCCCAACGACATGGAGCACCTATTTTCTAAATATATGTTATTATAAAAATTATTACTAAGAATCTCAACTTAAAACAAAAGATGGTGCATCTCCAATATTTTCTATACATTCTTTCCTTTGCTTAGAATGCCCTTCACTGCCAGTTACCCCAGAACCTATCCTCTTCATTCTTCATGACCTAGTGGTTGGTCCACACTTCTGCAAAGTCTCCCTCAGCTCCTTCCTTGAGCTCTTCATCCTGTTTCCCTTTCTGTCTGCATTATGATTTCTTATTCACAAACCTAACTTAAGGTGCAGATGAAATGACTCTTTAGGTTCTAGCTGTAACTTCTGTTTACGCTTTATAGTTGGCTCTGTACTGAGACAGAAGCCATTTTTTTTTATTCCTTGGAGTTTAGGTCCCAGGAGAAAGTGGAATTTTTCATAAGGTCCATCAGGTGAAGAAGGTGCACATGTAGAGAACACCCACGGGCTCCAAACTAAGACAGGAACCTGTAAGTGAGCTGAAGAATGGAATTCTGAATCTCTTGATAATGACAATGAAAACAATGGTGTCTAGCAGATGATGTTTGCTTAGGAATTGCTGAAATGGTAATTTCCAATATGGAAAATGGGCAGGAATTTGGAGGTAAAGGTTATAAACTCTTTGGAGTCAGAGGGAAATCACACAAACATGAGTTGCTTGGCATAGATCCTCAAACACTGAGGACATGTTATGTTATGAGAAATGAGAGGTATTTTGTAAACTTAAATAAATATTTGCTTTGGTTCATAATATTTATTTTCAATGTATCAAGGTTTTAGCATTTTACATCAGAACTTCTGATATGCTTTTCTGTAATAACAATATTCATAAAACCTACTGAGGGAAATTGGACTATGCAAATCTATGTCAGGATATAATAGTAGTACAAATGGATGTGTTTTGTTTTTTTCTTAAGTTACTGATTTGCTTTCTGTTTTTCTAGATGTTACATGAGTCATCTTTTGCTTTTAACTACTGCCAGACAAATTTCTTTTAAAAGTAAAGATTAGCCTCTTTGATTTACTGTTTGTTCATTTGGAAATCAGGGAGTCAATCTTTTGTAGAAGGAATTAAAATGCTCTAGAAGAAACAGATATAGTGGTATCAGTTTGACTATTTACAGACTATTTAAGTTACTTTTTCTGTTGTCTCAAGTGGGGTTTGCCTATTGATATGGACAAGAAGGTGTCAATTTAGTTAGTGAGGTTCATACTTTCAAAATAAAGGTTGATGTTGATTATTTCATATATTTTATTTAGGGGATTTTTTGCTATTAAAGAGAATAAATATTATTATTGTTAGTTGATTGTAAACACTTGTCTGCTATTTACACTTCTTCCCACACAACTCCATGAATTGATAATTCTATTTTATTCTTTTAAGAGGGGTGAATTAATCACGTCCGTACTTTCCATGAAATACTGTCCACAAATTTCTAGGAATAGAGATTCTTCTAGATAAGTTAGAATGTCAAACTGATTAATTTTGGCTCCAGTTTTATTATAAAAAATATGTTCTAATATTATGGACAGTTCTTAATTTTTGTAGGTGATGGCCCATGTCTGCATATATCAGACTGTTATCTGAGCTGACACATAGATTGAGTTTGGTTGAATCTGTATGTGTCATTATTGATACTGCAACATGTGCTAGTTTACTTATTGAAACTGGAAAGGAATACCAAGAAGAGAATTCTAAAGTATCATTTAAAAGTATTTGTCTCTCTTCAATACAGTTTTTATATTTCTATGACTACATTTTCCCAGGGGGCTCAGTGATAAAGAATTTGCCTGCAAATGCCAGAGCCACAGGAGATGTGGGTTCAATCCCTGTGTCGGGGAGATCCCTGGAGGAGGAAAAGGTAACCCACTCCAGTATTCTTGCCTGTAAAATTCCATGGACAGAGGAGCCTAATGGGCCACAGTCCATGGGGTTGCAAACAGTTGGAAGCAATTGAACACACGTACACACATTTTCTTACTTGTTCTTTATAACTTCAAATGTTTATGACACTTAGCTAATGCACCTTGAGATGTTATTTTCAAGTATATGTCATATGACTACTGCATGCTCTGAGCCATAAATGTGTATTTCTTGGTGGTAATAGTTAAAGTTACTTATTTTACCAAAATCTCTATTGATTTAGTCTCTCACACACTATTGATTCTGTTTCCTTGCAGAGGAGTCTGAGTGGAACAACTGCACCAAGTCTTATTCCAGAATTGAAAAGTAGTTGCAAGTCCACCTCTATGTGCCTCTGTAAGGGGAAAAGGGTATATGAATTTGTAATGTGACTACTTTTCTCACATTCAATTGAATATTCACTTACTAGAGAAGGAGACAAAATAGATTTAGGTGATCAACTGTTTTTGCTGCTTCATTCAAATGTAGAGAATGCTTAACAATATCAACACCAACAAACATTTTTTGTTTGTTTGCTCTCAAACGTTTTTGCTCTAAAATTTCAGTGTTTTGCTTTTGAAATGGCCTGGTTAAAGGTTGTACATTTCACACTCTGGCGCATTTCTGTACAGTTTAAGTAACTAGAAATGCACTTCAAAAATACTGCAGTTAGCTGCTGGCCTAGGCCAAATTAATCTAAGCACTTGGCCAGGATCCCTTGTCTTTGCTCCATTGGTCTTTCTTTCATGCAAAAGGTGGAGTTACACTGTTGTGCAATATAGGGTTACAAAAGGAGTGAATGGACTTTGATCTTCTCTGTTAAAATAGCAATTAGAGATGTTTTGTGGGAGAGAAAGTCATCGTTCAAGACAATATGAACTTTATTTCTTAAATTCTCGATTTTGCAGAGCAGACTTCTTAAAAGGGATTATTTTTCTGAGGTTAACATTATTTTGAAGGAATTATTAATAAATGATTTATTCCATTCTTCTTTTTGAGGTTGTCAAAATATCTTCCCTAGTGGCTCAGATGGTAAAGAATCCTCCTGCAGCGTGGGAGTCCTGAGTTTGATCCCTGCATTGGGAAGATCCCATGGAAGAGGGAATGTCAACCCACTCCAATATTCTTTCCTGGAGAATTCTGTGGACAGAGGAGCCTGGTGGGCTATAGTCCATGGGTTACAAAGAGTCAGACATGACTGAGCAACTAAGCACAAATATTCTAATAAACACTTAATGTGTCAACTTTCTTCACTTTATTTTTACAGTCACTTATTTTGTTACTCCTAAGAAAAAGAATCAGTCTATTATTTTCTTAAAAATTGGTATTGACAAATAAATGTGCCTATGTGAATGCAACCAACTTACCAGTGCAACTATAGTATTAGGGATTACACAGTTATGCCAAAATCAGTCATATTCATTGCTTTCTACCCTTACAGAACATGAAAGAGATAGAAGAAACCATAAAACCTATGGAAACAGTGTCAAACTCTATCTAAAATACTTGTTGAATAGTAAAACTATAGTAATGTACTTTCTAGAAATGAATTTGGTTTTAATAGCACAGGGCTCTAGGGATCTCTTGGTTGCCTGATTTAGAATGCTAACCTAAGCAGTGTGGAAATTAAAGATTGAAATGGCTTGGTTATCCATGACATTTTACTGCAATGTTACTGCTGTGGATATATAATAGATTATTAAAGTGTTTGCTTCCCCAGTGGGATTTTCAGTCCTGGTGTTTTGATTGCGATAAGAGCTGTAATACTTTAACTTTCCCTTTGGGTATAATAAAATTCTCCTATGTAAATGAGAATCAATCATGGATTTCATACAAGCTGGACAACCTTAAAACATTGTAAAAATAGTTGGCAACTGACATTGACATTTCTTGCTTCCCCTTGTCTACTAATTTTATTTTTCACCTACGATTATGTAGTGCATACTATTTTTGTTTTATAGTGATAGGGCTGCTCCTCTTATATGATAGTTTCTTATCTACCCTGAGGGCAAAACTATTCTCTGAGTATTGATTAAAAATGGACTTTTACTGGTTTATTTCTGTTAAAACAAAATAAGTCAGCTTTCCTGTACAATAGTAGTTAACAGAAAAATGAAACTCCCCTGGAAGCTGGATCAGAATAACTATGCACACATGTGTATACACACACACACACACACACACACACACACACACACACACACACTTTCTTTTGAAGCCCTTTCTAACAATCTGTTCAGTTTTAAATTATCCTATGAAGAATAAAAAGGTCCATGAATCTGCTGAGGTTTTTTTTTGCAGTAAGTAAATTGTCATAACTTTTTCTTCATTCTTGGTAGTAATTCACTAATTACTGACTTAGGATCTCATTTTCATTTGGGTGTGCAACATGTTTACCTAGTATCTTGCTTCAAAGAGTTGGACCCAAACATACAGTTTGCTTGGGCAGATTGATAATATGAAGACTTTCAAAATGATCATCTTTAAATACTTGCTCAGTGCTTATTCAAAGGGGTATGGAATAGGGAATGACTGTATTCATGACCAGTACTTCACCTGTGAGAAGAGAAACAGAGAGGGCAAAGTGAAGGGGAAGGTGGAGAAGGAGGTGGAAGGAGAAAGAGGGAGAGAGGCTTTAGTTATTATCTCCTTCCTTCCTTAACCAAGCACATATTATGCAGAGACACATGGGAAAGGTAAATGAAAATACAGAAAAGCACATATCTTGGGAATAGTAGGCATACTAATAAAGAGTTAAACATGTAAGTAATAAGAGGAAAAAAGAAAACAAATGTCAGCCATTTAGTTAATCACACAGGTACACACAGGTATACAGGGGTGTCTGTGTATACATCTACAAAAATTAAAATTTACACACAAAAGTCACACACACACATTAGCTGTCTTATTTAAACCTTATGAAGAATGGACCATTCATTCATTCATTTCTTCATCTATCCATTCATACACTCATCCATTCGTGTTTGTTCAGTCACTTCATGACCCAGGGATTGAACCTGCGTCTCTTACATCTCCTGCAATGGCAAGCGGGTTCCTTACCACTAGCTCCACTTGGGAAGCCCACTCACCCATTCAGCATCCCTTTATGTACTTGTACTAAGTACTTGATAGTAATAGAGGCATTTTTAATCAATGTTGAGCAACTGCTCTTTTTATAAGTGAAGCTGTTTTTCCTGGCATAAGAGTGTTACATGGAAATACCACTATGAACTAAATATAAAAGGTTGGAAGATGTCTACTTTCACCAGGCATGGTTAAAATGCACTTTTCCTCTAAAGGATATAATCTATGTGAATTTTTATAAATGGATATTTTTTCACATTTCTATTAGGATGTAAATTTTCCCCAAATATAACTCCATAATGAATGACAATGGAATGGTGCTGAATATATAGAATAAAAATCATGTATAAATTCCAGACTATTCTATCGATCTGAATTGGGGTATCTATGCTAGAGTTGGAAAATATAGGAAGCCATATGTTGTAGTGGTTAAGAATATGGAACAGAACTTGGCTTGTCTGGATTGGAACCTGAGTCCTTTATTAATTGATGTGATCTTGGGAAATGAGTTAATGCTTCTGCATCTTCACATGCTAATATGTATAATGGGAATGGTGGTAATAAAATAGAGCCAAAGGATTATGAAAATTGAACGCAATCATGTAGGTAAGTGGGGTTCTCTGGTGGCTCAGATGGTGAAGAATCACTGCAATGCAGGAGATCTGGATTTGATCCCTGGGTCAGGAAGATCCCCTGGAGAAGGAAATGGCTACCCACTCTAGTACACTTGCATGGAGAATTGCATAGACAGAGGAGCCTGGTGGGCTATGGTCCACGGAATCACAAAGAATTGGACATGACTGAAGCAACTTAGGACACACGCATATATATTACAAATAAATATAGCAACTTCAAAAGAACTTTAGTTTAGCTAATATTTAGTTTACAGATATTCAATGTCAGCATTTTTAAAGATCAAGAAAAAAATGACAACTATGATAGCACTGACATAGTTTTTTATGTAATGGTAAATAATAAATAGAACATAATACCCTTGGGAAAATATGATGTAATAGGTAACTACAGTCAGCAAAAACAAGACAGGGAGCTGACTGTGGCTCAGATCTTGAACTCCTTATTACCAAATTCAGACTTAAATTGAAGAAAGTGGAGAAAACCACTAGACCATTCAAGTATGACCTAAATCAAATCCCTTATGATTATACAGTGGAAGTGACAAATACATTTAAGGGACTAGACTGATAAACAAAATGCCTGAGGAACTATGGACAGAGGTTTGTGACATTGTACAGGAGACAGGGAGCAAGACCATCCCCAAGAAAAAGAAATGCAAAAAGCAAAATAGTCCTCTGAGGAGGCCGTACAAATAGCTGTGAAAAGGAGAGAAGTTAAAAGAAAAGTAGAAAAGGAAAGATATACCAATTTGAATGCAGAGTTCCAAAGTACAGCAAGGAGAGATAAGAAAGCCTTCCTCAGCGATCAATGCAAACAGATAGAGGAAAAAAACAGAATGGGAAAGACTAGAGATTTCTTAAAGAAAATTAGAGATACCAAGGGAACATTATATGCAAAGATGGGCTCAATAAAGGACAAAAATGCTATGGACCTAACAGAAGATATTAAGAGGAGGAGGCGAGAAT
Source organism: Muntiacus reevesi (assembly GCF_963930625.1). NCBI lineage: Eukaryota > Metazoa > Chordata > Mammalia > Artiodactyla > Cervidae > Muntiacus > Muntiacus reevesi. Next base: position 79,612,456 of record NC_089254.1, on the reverse strand, counting down.
ACACAGAGGGACTGTACAAAAAAGATTTTCATGACCCAGATAATCACCATGGTGTGAACACTCACCTAGAGCCAGACATCCTGGAATGTGAAGTCAAGTGTGCCTTAGGAATCATCACTAGGAACAAAGCTAGTGGAGGTGATGGAATTCCAGTTGAGCTATTTCAAATTCTGAAAGATGATGCTTTGAAAGTGCTGCATGCAATATGCCAGGAAATTTGGAAAATTCAGCAGTGGTCACAGGACTGGAAAAGGTCAGTTTTTATTCAATCCCAAAGAAAGGCAATGCCAAAGAATGCTCAAACTACTGCACAATTGCACTCATCTCACATGCTAGTAAAGTAATGCTCAAAATTCTCCAAGTCAGGCTTCAGCAATATGTGAACCATGAACTTCCAGATATTCAGGCTAGATTTAGAAAAGGCAGAGGAACCAGAGATCAAATTGCCAACATTTGGTGGATCATCAAAAAAGCAAGAGAGTTCCAGAAAAACATCTATTTCTGCTTTATTGACTATACCAAAACTTTTGGCTGTGTGGATCACAACAAACTGGAAAATTCTGAAAGAGATGGGAATATCAGACTACCTGACCTGCCTCTTGAGAAACCTGTATGCAGGTCAGGAAGCAACAATTAGAACTGAACATGGACCAACAGACTGGTTCCAAATAGGAAAAGGAGTACATCAAGGTTGTATATGGTCACCCTGCTTATTTAACTTCTATGCAGAGTACATCATGAGAAATGCTGGACTGGAGGAAGCACAAGCTGGAATCAAGATTGCCAGGAGAAATATCAGTAACCTCAGATATGCAGATGACACCATCCTTATGGCAGAAAGCGAAGAAGAGCTAAAGAGCCTCTTGATGAAAGTGAAAGAGGAGAGTGAAAATGTTGGCTTAAAGCTCAACATTCAGAAAACTAAGATCATGGCATCTGGTCCCATCACTTCATGGCAAATAGATGGGAAAACTGTGGAAACAGTGACTGACTTTACTTTTTTGGGCTCCAAAATCACTGCAGATGGTGACTGCAGTCATAAAATTAACAGATGCAAAAAAAATAAATAACTAAATAAATAAAAATAAATAAAAGACACTCCTTGGAAGGAAAGTTATGACCAACCTAGAGACCATATTAAAAAGCAGAGATATTACTTTGCCAACAAAGGTCCGTCTAGTCAAGTTTTTCCAGTTGTCATGTATGGATTTGAGAGTTGGACTATAAAGTAAGCTGAGAGCAGAAGAATTGACTCTTTTGACCTGTGCTGTTGGAGAAGATTCCTGAGAGTCCCTTGGACTACAAAGAGATCCAATCAGTCCATCCTAAAGGAAATCAGTCCTGAATATTCATTGGACAGACTGACGTTGAAGCTGAAACTCCAATACTTTGGCCACCTGATGTGAAATGCTGACTCATTTGAAAAGACCCTGATGCTGGGAAAGATTGAAGGCGGGAAGGGAAGGGGATGACAGAGGATGAGATGGTTGGATGGGATCACCGACTCAATGGACATGAGTTTGGGTGGACTCCAGGAGTTGGTGATGGACAGGGAGGCCTGGCGTGCTGCAGTCCATGGGGTTGCAAAGAGTCAGACATGACTGAGTGACTGAACTGAACTGAACTCACCATGGAATTTTCACCTATAAAATTTTCATTTTTACCATAAAAATACCCTAAAGGGAGTATTTGAAGATAGGTAATCACAAAGATTGTTTTATCTTAAAGCAACATTGTAATCAAATTTTTATATTGAGTTCTCTTAATTATTTCAGTAGGTAGGTTTTAATCATAAATAGGTGATTAAGAATGACAGTAATGGACCATGTTTCCAGGGGTAATGAAATTCACCAATGAAATCCTATGTACTTAAGTTTCAAGTCAAATATTATCTTCACCTTTAAATTTTATCTAGTTAATTTCTATTAAGAATTTGCTATTTCTTAGACCATTTTAATAATTCAGTGGATATGCTTCTATTATAGCATTTACAGCTCTTTCTCAAATGCTTGTCTTCATGATGCCAAAGACAGAAATTAATTATGCTTCAACAGTTCTTTTATCTCTAGCTTCTCATCGAGCTTTGTAAATCCAGCTTCTGAGATTTCTTCTAACTATGTTAATTTAGGAATCTGCTATTTCTTTCTCTCTACTTCCATGACACATTGTTCACTTCTCTTTTATAGCATGTATAGCTCTTTTTCATTTACCTATCTTTCAGATTTCAAGGACAGAAATTAATCATGTTCTAATGTGCTTTGTAGCTCCAGTTTCTAATTTGTGCATGTAGTATGGATGTTTTTGTATAAAGGATCTGGGGATATAAAGCACAATATAAAATACTTTTAGAATGGATGCTTCCTATCTTACATACATACCCAATGTTGGGAAAGATTGAAGGCAAGAGGAGAAGGGGATGACAAAGGTTGAGTTGGTTGGATGGCATCACTGACTGAATGGACATGAGTTTGAGCAAAATCTGGGAAACTGTGAGGGACAGGGAAGATCAGCATGTGCTGCAGTCCATGGCAACAAGAAGAATCAGACACAACTTAGCAACTGAACAACAACCTTACATACAAAATGCCAATATAAGTATGTGAAATGTATGCCTCCAATACAAATATACAAAAAAACGTACAAATGTACAAAGAAATGGTTGCTAAAAATTGTTCCAGTCTCTGGAATCTCTCAGTTAGGCCAAATGTTTTATAGAGAAATTTATGATTAGAGAAAAAGCTGTCCTAGAGATCTATCAGGACTTCCCTGACAGCTCAGTTGGTAAAGAATCTGCCTGCAATGCAGGAGACCCCAGTTCAATTCCTGGGATGGGAAGATCCACCAGAGAAGGGATAGACTACTCACTCCAATTTTCTTGGGCTTCCCTGGTGACTCAGCTGGTAGAGAATCGGCCTGCAATCTATCCGGAGGACTGTTGTTCTGAATCTCACACCCATAGTACAGGAAAGATGGTTGGGGCAACACCACCCTCTAACATCAATGTTTCGAGGGAATTGTTGTAAAGTTATGAAATGTCTTCCCTCTATTGTCTAGAGAATACAATGGTGACTGCCTAATGACTAAGAGGATTAAAGCACAACTCTGGGATCCGATCTCCATGGAAATCTAGAGGTTAAAAGAAGGGCCAGATTGATTAAATGCTTGAGGGCAGGGGAAGTGAGAGAATCATGTTGTTTTGGTATTAGCCTGGGATCCTGGAAATTGTTAAGGCATGGGGTAAGTTTATGGTGGGCAAAATATGGCAGTGGAAGAGAGATGAGTGTGGCCATCTCTTGTCCTGGCTAATAGGACTGCCTGGAAGGGATGTGATCCTCAAGAGAAAAAAAGAGAGTTTTGAAAAAATTGAGAGAAGTGTCATACAAGGCCTCTACCAAGATTATTAGAACAGAGCAGACAGGAACTCAATAGAGAACTTTGGAAGGAATAGTTATAATGCACCAAGTTAGAACTGCCCTATCTATCTGTACCTCTCTGCCATTCTCTGGTTTACTTCCCATAGGAGAATATAACTGCAACTGAACTAGCAAACCAGTTAGAGTTGTGCCAGACAAGAGTAAATAGCAGGACAATTTAATCTTCGTTGTTACTTTAATCTGTCATCTTTCAAGCTGGGGGAGGGGAGAAGATTTAACCTTTCAACTCCTGTCAATTGTACATCCTACTCACCTCCTGTGTCATTTGATTTCTCATACTTCCAATGCCTAATTCCTTAATTTAGCCTTCTATCACCTTTCGTAACAGGTCTCCCTACTTTCAAGTTTCTTCACACCACTTCCACTCACTACCTAAGCAGAGTGAATTAACCACACGATATCCTGTTCAAAACTGAATCATTTGATAACTTTGTTTAAAATCATAAAGAAGACTATTATTACCCTCAACATGGATAGTAACCACATGACTTACAAATTCTTTAAAGACTTGCCCTGTTTGCCTAGGCATAGTCTTTTCTCACCACTCAACTCTTACCTTCCCTTGCCATATTGTCTTTTATCTCTGGGTATCCACCAGTGCTGTCGTGTAAACTGAAATGTGGTATTCATAGCCTGTTTGTTAATCTGGATAATTGTATAATTCTTCAGGATTTTACTTCTATCTCATATCCCCTGTGAAGCCCTTTCTTGTCTCCTATAACTGAAACATGCCCATTCATGTCCTCCCTTACCGCTTAGACTCACATTCCAAAAACACCATTTCATTGCACCATTAAACCTTCTGCCTGTCCCCAACTTGTGGAGTGTAAGCCCTAAGGAAGCACAGAATGTATTAACACATATTCCTCACACTACATGTGATGTGTATTTTATCCACAACATGGAATTGAATGTTTTGGGATACTGAAATTAAAAAGACCAAAAAAAGTGTGCTCAAAAGAATGGCCTTTAGTCATGATCTGGGGCCTGCTTTAGCGCTATGAAAAGTTTATATTTACTGAATATTTACTAAATGCTAGACTCCATGCTACAAAAAGTTTATAGCTATCACTTTTAACTCCATATGAATCTAAAAGATAAGTACTAACACTGTCCATAATTTGCAAATGAGAAACATTCTTGTACAGTCTAAATAACCAAAAAAAATTATTTTCTCAGAATTAAAACTCACACAATATGAGTCTGTGTTACCTAGTCTCCCATGGAGAAAATTCAGTTGGCTTTCCTTCTAAGTTAAAGTGTATTTTGAATGTTTTCCAGTGTCTGAGACCTTAGTTAAATGGCACTAATTCCAGGCTGATTTGGGTTCTACAAAGATTAATAATTCTTGGTGTTCCTTACTACATCCAGGATCATTTCCCATTTATATCCTCATTAGTTGCAATTTTTCAGAAACTCTCAAAACACCAGACACTTTTGACTTTTGACTACACACTTATGTACCTTCTTATGAGACTACAACAAAGTTCATTAATACAATCTTAATACACAATGTCTACTTCCTAGGAAACCTAACCTAAGCTACATGTACGCAGTTCTGGGTTACACAACTCAGGAGCCTTCTAATTCCTATAGTTATTTTATAGTTATTAATGCCAATTCATGGAAACAGTGAGGGACTTTATTTTCTTGAGCTCGAAAATCACTGTAGACGGTGACCACAGCTGTGAAATTAAAAGATGCTTGCTTCTTGGAAGAAAAGCTATGACCAATATAGACAGGCTATTAAGAAGCAGAGATATTACTTTGTCAACAAAGGTCCATCTAGTCAAAGCTATAGTTTTTCCAGTAGCATGGATGTAAGAGTTGGACTGTAAAGAAAGCTGACACTGAAGAATTTGTGCTTTTGAACTGTGGTATGGGAGAAGACTCTTGAGAGTCCCTTGGACTGCAAGAAGTTTCAACCAGTCCATCCTGAAGAAAATCAGTCCTGAGTATTCAATAGAGGGATTGATGTTGAAGCTGAAACTCCAATACTTTGGCCACCTGATGGCAAGAACTGACTCATAGGAAAAGACCCTGATGCTGGGAAACACTGAAGGCAGGAGGAGAAGGGGATGACAGAGGATGGGATGGTTAGATGGCACCACAGACTCTATGGGTTTGAGTTTCAGCAAGCTCTGACAGTTGGTGCTGGATAGGAAAGCCTGGCATGCTGCAGTCCATGGGGTCACAAAGAGTTGGACATGAATGAGCAATTTAACTAACTATTCATAACTATTTTATGAACTATACATAGTTTCTAATAAAATTTGGGTTTTCCTACATAAACTTGCAAGAGTCATAAATTATAGCCTCTTTTTTTTTCCCCACAAGGGGTAGTGTTGAAGACCAATTTCACCCCATGCTGTTACCTTCTAGCCACTAAGGTTTAGCAGCTATCTCAAAAAGCAAGATGATGCTGTCACAGAAATTAGGAAGACTGACATTTTTGAGATAACTGAGGATGGCTACTGCTTTGAGTAATCCTCAAAATTCTCCAAGCCAGGTTTCTGCAATATGTGAACCATGAACTTCCAGATGTTCAAGCTGGTTTTAGAAAAGGCAGAGGAACCAGAGATCAAATTGCCAACATTTGCTGGATCATCAAAAAAGCAAGAGAGTTCCAGAAGAACATCTATTTCTGCTTTATTGACTATACCAAAGCCTTTGACTGTGTGGATCACAATAAACTGTGGAAAATACTGAAAGAGGTGGGAATACCAGACTACCTGACCTGCCTCTTGAGAAACCTGTATACAGGTCAGGAAGCAACAGCTAGAACTGGACATGGAATAACAGACTGGTTCCAATTAAGAAAAGGAGTACGTTAAGGCTGTATATTGTCACCCTGCTTATTTAACTTATATGCAGAGTACATCATGAGAAATGCTGGGCTGGAGGAAGCACAGGCTGGAATCAAGATTGCTGGGAGAACTATCAATAACCTCAGATATGCAGATGACATCACCCTTTTGGCAGAAAGTGAAGAAGAACTAAAGAGCCTCTTGATGAAAGTGAAAGAGGAGAGTGAAAATGTTGGCTTAAAGCTCAACATTCAGTAAACTAAGATCATAGCATCCAGTTCCAACACTTCATGGCAAATAGATGGGGAAACAGTGGAAACAGTGGCAACAGTGGCTGACTTTATTTTTGTGGGCTCCAAAATCACTGCAGATGATGACTGCAGCCATGAAATTAAAAGACGCTTACTCCTTGGAAGGAACGTTATGACCAACCTAGACAGCATATTAAAAAGCAGAGACAATACTTTGCCAACAAAGGTCTGTCTAGTCAAGGCTATGATTTTTCCAGTGGTCATGTGTGGATGTGAGAGTTGGACTATAAAGAAAGCTGAGCACCAAAGAATTGATGCGCTTGAACTGTGGTGTTGGAGAAGACACTTGAGATTCCCTTGGACTACAAGGAGATCCAACCAATCCATCCTAAAGGAGATCAGTCCTGGGTGTTCATTTGGAAGGACTGATGTTGAAGCTGAAACTCCAATACTTTGGCCACCTGATGTGAAGAGCTGACTCATTTGAAAAAACTCTGATGCTGAGAAAGATTGAGGGAAGGAGGACAAGGAGTCGTCAGAGAATGAGATGGTTGGATGGCATCACCAATCAAAGGACATGAGTTTGGGTGAACTGTGGAAGTTGGTGATGGACAGGGAGGCCTGGCATGCTGTGTTTCATGGGGTTGCAAAGAGCTGGACATGACTGAGCAACTGAACTGACTGACTGACTGCTTTGAGAATTGAAAATTCTTGTTGGGGGCATGCCTGGGAGATGGGGTAAGAAGTGCTTCCATTTGTCTGGTAGCTTGTATGTTAGAGGGTTACTGTGTCAGATGGAAAATGCTCAGGAGTCTGCTGGGACAATTCCCAAGCCTTTGTTGCCTTAGTGCTCAGAGGCACTGTCCTCTAGAAGCCTGTGCCCCTGCATCCCTGAGGCTCATGGCTTGTCCCAGGCAGTTTGCTCTATCTGAGACCTCTCCTATCCTCCTTTATCTGCCTCATTCTCAGTCATCTGGCCAGGGACAGATCCTATTTTGATACTACCTACCTGTCATTTCAAGACACTTATATTCATTCTACAGCATTGAGGTAAAACTTGCTCCACAAATTCAATTTGCATATTTGGCAGATTAAACATAATATTATCAATTTGTATATTTGGTAGATTAAACTTAATATTAGTGAAAGTGCAAGTCGCTCAGTTATGTCTGGCTGTTTGCGACTCCATGACTATACAGTCCATGGAATTTTCCAGGCCAGAATACTGGAGTGGGTAGCCTTTCCCTTCCCCAGGTGATCTTTCCAACCCAGGGATCGAACCCAGGTCTCCCGCACTGCAGGTGGATTCTTTACCAGCTGAGCCAAGAGGGAAGCCCAAGAATACTGGAGTGAGTACCCTATCCCTTCTCCAGCAGATCTTCCCAACCCAGTAATTGAACCGGGGTCTCCTGCATTGCAGGCAGACTCTTTACCCATTGAGCTATTAGGGAAGCCATATACTTGGCAGATTAAACTTAATATAATCATTTAAAAAATTACAGACACAATTACTGTTATTTCTTACTCCCAGAAATGTATAATTCTTCACAGTCATGCCTTACTCTGACATCACCTATAGTAATACACCCTGATCTCAGTGCATGAAGGTGGAATAAAAAATGCTGCACTATGAAGATGCTTTACTGGTAGTGCCTTGTGATGTTAAGACAGGAAACAGTGCAAGTGCAGACATAGTGAGACATGGCTATCAGATGCAGGTTGTAAGTGAATAAAGAGTTCACACAGCTTCCATGCTTTCTCTTATAAAAGACGTCTGTAAGTCACAAAGAGTCGGACACGGCTTAGTGACTAAACACGATAACTGCCACCAAGCCAAACTCCACCTCTTCCTCCTCCTCAAATTTGCTGTCCCTACTAGCCATAGCATCTGGGGACTGCTGGTTTGGGCAGATAGTTCACGCTGCTCTTGGCTTCAGTGAACTCCACCCTGTCCACGCCCTCACCCACGTGCCAGTGCAGGAAGGGTTTATTCCAAAACATGACTGTGAACTCCTCCGAGATGCTTCTGATAAAACCTCAAAGATCAATTGGGTTCTGGTTATAACTCTAAATAACTGAATTCTTTGACATGCTATATAAAGAGTATTAGAATTTTGGCTAATTATGTTTTTAAGACATGTACACAAAATTAATGAACATATTTTCAGAGTAATTTATATTGCTAGTGAGCCTTTCTAGAAATAACTGATCATTGTGTTGGTTATCTGTTTAGACCATATCCAGAGTTCAATAATAAAGTTATAGCATTAGCAGTGAGAAGAAATGACTTAGCCTCTATAGCTTTGAAATATCTGTTTAGCTTATCTCATATCAAATTATCTCATAATCTGGTTCAAATAGCATGATTATAGAAACCTACAAGATTAAGGATCAAAGTACATTTCTATTTGTTAACCAGAGACAAATAAACTGCCAGATATCTCTCCAGCAAAGATGGGTTTATTTTGGCAGAAAATTGCAATTTGAAATGCACAACCTTTGAAAGTCAAATGCAAGTTCCCCTATATACAAGGGAAAGAGAGCCGTTTTATAGACAGGTAAAGAAGTTGGGATCCCCTGGAGAAGGAAATGGCAACCCACTCCAGTATTTTTGCCTGAAAAATCCTATGGACAGAGAAGCTTGGTGGGCTACAGTCTTTGGGGCCGCAAAGAGTTGGATATGACTGAGTACAAACACGTGCAAAGAAAGCTGGGAGAGCTACAATAAACAGAGTCATGGCTTGGACCTTGCCAGGAAAGAAGAGTCTCTTATTCTTGTTGGGCTCTGATATCAGCTCTGGACATGAAAACTTCCCTTTCTGACCTCCCAACTCTATTTAATTTAGGCTTCTGTTTATTAATAATTTATATTTTATATATTATTCAGTATATTATTTTTCTTTCAATGTAATTAAAACCAATACTGATCCTTGTAGTAAAAAGCATGAGCTGTTATTATCTCTAACTGGATGCCAATATTGAATTTGTTTTATTCAACAGTGAATATTCATATAATCATTACCACTTCTGTTGAATAAAATAGAGTGTAATGACTTTACTGAGTGATGCCTCTATCATGCTGAAATAATAACAACAATTAGTTTTGAAATAGCCATGACTGAAAGGCATCTGGCCTTTATAATGAATATTGGCCTGAGAAACCTGATTTTACAATTTGTGAAGGTAGAGTATGATGGACAGAAGACCTACAATTTTAGATGGCTACCCCTTGAAAAACTGGGATTGTAAGTACTTTTCCATCCAGGCACTCCTTGGGTTAATTGGGTTACACACATAGGTAAGAATTCAAGATTATTACATGAAGTGGATGTTAAAATCTTCTGGTTATAGAAAATCTTTAAAGTTTGAAATCATGGCAGATAAAAGATGACTTACTCCATCCAATCAGAAAGGTGTCTGAACATTTCAAAATTTAGCATAGTTGTCATAGTATCAGTTCAGTTCAGTCGCTCAGTCATGCCTGACTCTTTGTGACCCCATGGACTGCAGCATGCCAGGCTTCCCTGTCCATCACCAACTCCCAGAGCTTGCTCAAACTCAAGTGTGTCAAGCCAGTGATGTCATCCAACCATCTCATCCTCTGTCGTCCCCTTCTCCTCCTGCCTTCAATATTTCCCAGCCTCAGGGTCTTTTCCAGTGAGTGGGTTCTTTGCATCAGGTGGCCAAAATATTGGAGCTTCAGCATCAGTCCTTCCAATGAACACTCAGGACTGATCTCCTTTAGGATTGACTGGTTTGATCTCCTTGTAGTCCAAGGGATATATCATATATGTCATAGTGTAAAACATAAGAAAACTGAGAGTGGCAGATATTAACTGGGATCTGGGATTTGACCATTTTACCAGATATGGTACATTTCCAAATTTTCCCTTTTTCCCCAACATGATACGTGAGATGAGTTTGTTCCACAAGGATTTATTTTTCTTGACATTTTGAGGAGATAACATGATTAAAGCACACTATATATTTGATCTGATTTTGAGTAAGTTTTAAAAATTCCATGTTCCTTCACAAAATTGGAAAATAATTTGTTGTAGTTTATATTAGTTTGCTCTATTCTTTTGTTCACAACTCTGTTTATAAAACCTTGAGCAGTAGAAGCAAATCTTATTTTACCCAATATAAACCTATTTCATTTTATCTACTGATGAGGTGCTATGAAGGAAAACTTTTTTTCTAAGAAAATTGAATACACTTTCAGTAGATCTCAAATAGCACTCAAACAGGTCATGCCTGGGATTTTTCCGGTAATAAATTGGCAATAACTCAGAGTCTGTTTGACCAGCTGCTCAGAGGTATCATCTGGTGTTTGTATCTTATTACCGTCTTCTAAGTTTAATACTGGTCTTCAGGTTGTCAAATTTAGAATATCAACGTCATCCATTCATCTAAAGTCACTGAACTCATACTTAATTTAACTAACCTATAAAGATAAAATCAATGTATGAATTTGTAATTTATTTACAAAAAGAGATAGCTATTTCTAATTCTTCCCAGTGGATAGGTTATGAAGGAATCTAAACTACAAGATATGTGAACATAATTTTTAGCAAAAAAAATATGATTATTTATGAGGACAACATGAACTGTCTTTTTTGAAAGTAGGGAGATACTGATTTAGAAAACTGGCATCTTCCTACACTAATGGGAATACTTTGTTATAATAATACACCATCAGTCATAGCCATGCTGCAAATTATTTAATTTCATCTATTTTTAAATATTTAACATTGTTATCTTTAGTGGAAATTTTGAGAACCCCATAGTCCTTTGAGAAATCACAATGGTAGTATGCCCCTGCCCATAGGCTTGTCTATAATTACCCAATATCATCCTTCTATGCTCATTCTTGAATTCAGCTTCATCAAGCAACATTTAGTAACAAATTAAATTTTAGAATTGTATTCTATTTGGTCATTGTTAGTTCCCTCACAAATTGTTTTATGTTTAATTTTATAAACAGTGTTATGATAAGTAATCTTGATCATATATCTGTTAGACTTGTGCAAATTTCTCCTTAGGGCACATTTTGACAAAACAAATTGATGAGATAAGGAATATAAATATAACTTGAAAGGTCATTTGTTAAATCACTCTCAAAATAAACTTTTCTTTTTCATTCCAACCGCAGACCGTACCAGAGGCCTTTTGTTCCATATCATACAGTCTTACTAGCTATTATTTTTGAACTCAGATAGGCAGAAAGTGACACAAAATGGATTTTAAGCATATTTCACTGAAAGATAAGGTATTAGAATACAAGGCAAATATATCTTCCTCTTTCCCTTCCTTTTCACTTTCTTCTTTCCTTTTTCTTCGTTATCATATTCCTTTTTTAATTATATATAATCTCAGTGTATTACTTAATAGCAGTAATTCATGATATTTGATTTAGATTTTACAATTTTAATCATAAAAGCTATTTATCTAAAAATAAGATAAATTTACAGTAATAAAGATGTGTTCATAAAATTTTTCTTTGGCTTATCATACTAAGTATAATATTAGTTAAAAGGAACAATAAGATTTGGAAAAGCAAAAATAATGTAGATCTTTTATCAGATAATTATTCAATCTTTCAGGGTAAGAATACCAGTTTACCTACAACATCACATGATACGCTACCTTTATTTACAAAATTTATATTTTCCTCAGGGATTCTCTGAAATAGGGAAAGGGATCTTTACACATAATGTATTGAAATTGTCTATGCCTTCTTTATGTTTATTTGAGATGTATGTCTCTGAAAACATCAATGGAGTAAGAATATATACAGAGCACTATTATGTTGTTATTATGATGATTACTTTGTGCAGGTTTAAATTTTGGTAAAAACAAGTAAATAAATAATTACTTAAAAATCATGAGAAATGAAGTTGAGTATTAAAATTATACTCAAAAAAATAAAATAAAATTATACTCAAGTCTAAAGAGGCATAACTAGGCTCTAATATTTTAAATAACCTCTGGTCAGATTATATAACAAATCAAAGGGGACAGTTAGGTGCTATCATAAAGTTAATTTATTCAGTACTTTAATTCAAGGGAAAATGTTTATAAATATACTATTTCAATAACTACTCAGATTTTATTATTTACTTGCCAGATAAATACACTCTTGGCACTTGGCAGAACCAATAGTAGGAAATATAACATGCATGTAAAATGGGGTTTCAACGTTTTTTCTTCTCCAAAGCCAAGATAGCATATAACAAGCATATAATACCTCTGTGTTGCTTATTGGAGTGTGAGAAGTAATACATTAGTGCTTTTTCTAACTCGGAATGTGCGCCAACCATTGAGTCATGTGCCTAAGCAATCATTCTGGTTTAAATCTGCACTCATCTCAACAAGTGGCTAGTCATTAGTGAGACTGCTAATCCCCTAGATGGAAAGGACGTCTGAGTCTAATTCCTCTCAGTAAACAGGCTTGCATTAACAAGCCAATTCCAGGAAACTTTACAAAAGGTTTAATGCTGCATGAACTTGCTCATTTAAAGATACATTAAAATAAATTTTGCTTTTCCTTCAACAGAAATAATTTGTTTAATGTTATATTTGCCTTTTCAGTTCAGTTCAGTTCAGTCGCTCAGCCGTGTCTGACCGTTGCGACCCCATGATCTTAGTAAATCTTGCAGAAAAGTAGATCTGCTGAAAATTCTATAGAACTATTTATTTTGTTCTGGCTCTCAGAGATGGGAAATTTCCTTTACACAAAGAACAAGATCTTGAGGAAAATGATTCTAAATTTGGACATCTATTTCATATATCAATTAATTATTTCAACATTTTTTGCCTTTAATTTTTTTTTTCATTTATTTTTATTAGTTGGAGGCTAATTACTTTACAATATTGTAGTGGTTTTTGCCATACATTGACATGAATCAGCCATGGATTTACATGTGTTCCCCATCCCGATCCCCTCTCCCACCTCCCTCTCCATCCCATCCCTCTGGGTCTTCCCAGTGCATCAGCTCTGAGCACTTGCCTCATGCATCCAACCTGGATGCATGTTTCACTTTAAAAGCTCCACACTTTCACCTTTTCAGTCTTCCTTCGATTCTCTCTGCAAGATGTGCCCTATTCTGTGTGAGGACTAACACCGTGTCCACTCTCTGCCTCTCACCTGCTTTTCTTTCTTCCTAGATCAATGTATTTTTCCATTTACTTTTCGAGATCAATATTTTGAGATGCCAGCTTGTACTCTGTAGAAATTCCTCTTGGTTATTTATATTGCTTCATATCTTTGTTTAAAGACTGTATTTCTATATTGAGTTGGTCAGGGTGGAAAAAGGAATGAAGAATGATCTTTAGCTTTGGGTAAAATACATACGAACTTAGTTTGAATAGTTCCATTTTTCTACTTCAAAAATACATTTGCCCCAGTGAATTAATCAATACCAAAGATCCAGTGTGCGATAACCACTTAAAACCTACAAAGAAGTAGTACTGACACATATCTCTCAGAGAGCCAACTGTGTATGTAAGAGAGAGAGTACATACACTTGTGTGTAAGTGGGATTTTTATGTGATATATAACTCTATTTAATGTGCTAGAGAAAATATAGACTGAGATATGAGTAAGGATAAGCACTAAGAAGAGACATTAGAGAATATCTATATGTTGCACATTTTTGCATTAAGTGAATTTAAGTTTTGAACAAACACTATGACGTAAACTCAGTATATACTTCCAGGAATACTGGAAGCTAATAAACTTTCTGAGTTATTGAAAATCTGAAGATTTTTGTATTTTTTTATTAATAATTATTTCTTCTGTTTTCAAATGTGATACATGCTCACTGTAGAAAAATTTAAAAATCTTATAGGTAAAAGGTAAAAGAAGAAAGCAAATATTCCCTCAAACTCTGCCATGGAGAGGAGGTGAGTGGTGGCAGGGTGAGACCACTGAACATTTTATTTTATTTTTCCATTTTTAAAGTCTCTATTGAATTTGTTACAATATTGCTTCTGTTTTATATTTTGGTTTTCTGGCCATGAGGCGTGTGGGATCTTAGCTCCCCAAGCAGGGATCAAACCCGCACACCCTGCATAAGAAGTTGAAGTCTTAGCCACTGGACCACCAGGGAAGTCCCCAAAGTTCGCATCATTTTACCTGGGCGGGCAGTCCTCCAACACTGGGCTCTGTCTCACCTTCAGGGTTCAAGGTCCCAAGCAGCAGTGTCTGTGTTAGTGTCTGCTGTATTTCCAATAAGGTCACACTTACAGGTTCACGGTGGACGTGAGTTTGGGGGGACACTGTTCACCCCAGCACATTACCCAGGTGGTCATACCTTGGCCACATGCTTGCACCTGGGCTACCAGGGAGCAGGAATATGGGTGCCTCTACCTTTGCTAACACAAGTGAGCTGCCTCGAAGCAAGACCCACACGATGGGGGTTCCCTCCAAAAAGAGGGATGTCTGGAAGCTTGACAGTCAAAAATGGGAGGCTTTTCCCAACCAAATGACCTAATGGCAGTAATGAGCACACCAGCTCCATCAGCATAAACCTAGAAGTTACAGCGTCTCTAATTCTTGTCTTCTGCTTCTACTTTTGTTCTCTTTTCTCTCTCTCTTTTTAGATTATTTATTGGCTTCACTGGGGTCTTCACTGAGAAGCATGAGGGCTTTCTCTAGTTACATCGAGCAAGGGGCCACTCTTCCTTGCAGTGTGTGAACTTCTCATTGTGATGGTTCTCTTGTTGTGCAGCGCCAGCTCTAGGACATTGGTTCAGCAGCTGCGGTGCACGAACCTAGTTACTCTGAAGTATGTGGGCTCTTCCTGGATCAGGGATCGAAACTGTGTCCCTCGAATTGCAAGGTGGATTCTTTTTTTCTTTTTTTCATTTATTTTTATTAGTTGGAGGCTAATTACTTTACAATATTGTAGTGGTTTTTGCCATACACTGACATGAATCAGCCATGGATTTACATGTGTTCCCCTTCCCGATTTCCCCTCTCACCTCCCTCTCCATCCGATCCCTCTGGGTCTTCCCAGTGCACCAGCCCTGAGCACTGGTCTCATGCATCCAACCTAGGCTGGTGATCTGTTTCACCCTTGATAGTATACTTGAAAATATTTTTATCTTGTGAGTCCACTTAATCAGTTAATAAGGAAGCATAGATTCAACTTAATTTTTCAAAAACTTTCATAGCCATTGCTCTGTTGTCATCACCTGAAACAGTTGTCTCTAATCAAGTTTAGTTTAGCAGTAGCAGTGGTGGGAGAAATGATCATCTAGAGGATAAGGAAAAAGAAAAAAACTGAGAAGAGAAAAAGAAATGGAAAATTTCAAGTCTAATATCCTTGTTTCAGGAAATTAACTCTACTGAAGACTACACAAACAACAGGCAAGCAAATAAAAAGTAAATAAACTAACAAAATTCAATCAAGGGGCATCTAATTCATACATTTACATTAGTTTTTATATCCATCTGCAGGATCTTGGATTTTTTTTTGACAACTGGTAGATTGAGTGGAGTGAACCCAAGATAGTTCATCGTAACAAGTTTGATCTTAAACAGACATTTTGTTTCTCTCCATTTTATTTTTTAAGAGATTTAATGACAGTTATTTTTAATCTTTCCCTTAACTCGTTCTTTAAGTTGACATCTAGGTGTCTTAGAAAGTTAGAGTATCATATGTATGCAAGTCATAGGACAATAACATTTGGAGGAGATAATTAGGGATTGAATCCTGGCTTTAACATTTACTATCTATATGACTGAGCAAATTACATAACCTCTCAGAAACTTTGGGTTCTCATCTGTGTGTAAAACTCATGTTTTACAGAGTTCTTAAGGAGTTTTCAGAGTATTCACATAAATTTTTGAGAATTATGGAGGTCATACATTAGGGACTATAAAAAGATGGCTTTTCAAAGTAACTATTTGGCCAGAGTTGAAGTTTAGGCCTTCATGTATCAAAACTTTTACTATTAAGTATATATTAATGCAGATATTTCTACAAAAAAGATGGTGCTTTATGTCCTTCACAAACATAGTAATATATCAGAATTCTTCCCTGGGGCAAAAGGACCCTGGCTTTGTTAGGGCAGTCCCAGGAAATATAAACAAAAGGAAAGAAAAACATTACACCAGCATCCCTGCTTCAGTCCATAAATTTTTTGTAAGTATCTGTTTAAACAATAAAGTTTCCATAGGATTTTTGAGAAAAATGGGTTTTGCCACTTAAAAACAAAGCAGGGAAAAAAAAAAGCAAAGCAGAACAAATATTAGTGTGCATATTTTACATCTTTATTAGGCCATCCAATCAAGTATACTTATTTAAAATGTACAACGTGATAAAGTAATGACATATGTATACACTATGAAGGGACTTCTCTGGGGTCTCAAATGGTAAATAATCTGCCTCAATGCAGGAGACCTGGGTTCAATCCCTAGGTTGGGAAGATCCTTTGGAGAAGGAAAAGGCTACCCACTTCAATATTCTTGCCTGGAGAATCCCATGAACAGAGGAGCCTGGCAAGCTACAGTCCATGGGGTCACAAAGAGTCAAACATGACTAAGAAGCTAAGCACACATGCACATATTAAAGCGTCACCAGGCCAATAAAGAAAAATTCATCATACTCCCATAACATTAATAAAGGAAACCAGATCTGAAAGAGACATGTGCACTGTTTATAATAGCCAGGACATGGAAGCAACCTAGATGCCCATCAACAGACGAATGGATAAGGAAGCTGTGGTACATATACACCATGGAATATTACTCAGCCATTAAAAAGAATTCATTTGAATCAGTTCTAGTGAGATGGATGAAACTGGAGCCCATTATACAGAGTGAAGTAAGCCAGAAAGATAAAGAAAATTACAGCATACTAACACATATATATGGAATTTAGAAAGATGGTAATGATAACCCTATATGCAAAACAGAAAAAGAGACACAGATGTACAGAACAGACTTTTGGACTCTGTGGGAGAAGGCAAGGGTGGGATGTTTTGAGAGAACAGCATCGAAACATGTATATTATCTATGGTGAAACGGATCACCAGCCCAGGTTGGATGCATGAGACAAGTGCTCGGGCCTGGTGCACTGGGAAGACTCAGAGGGATTGGGTAGAGAGGGAGGCGGGAGGGGGGATCGGGATGGGGAATACATGTAAATCCATGGCTGATTCATGTCAATGTATGACAAAACCCACTACAATATTGTAAAGTAATTAGCCTCCAACTAATAAAAATAAATGGAAAAAAAAATAAAGTGAAACTAAGGGAATTTTGATCAAATAATTTCTCTTTAAAAGTGCAAGTTAAAACTAAGAACAGAGAATAGTTTTGAGGAAAGTCCTAAAAGAGGGAAAAACAGTAGTTCTAGTTTGTGTCGGAACATAGAGAACTTGAGAGAGTCACCCAGTTTCACTAGGTTAATTTTCTTATACATTCATTAAGAACTTAGTCCATTCTAGTGATCGCCATGTGCTACCACCCATATAAGTGACCTGAATCCAACCTATAGAGTTTATCTAAAGTAAAATCCACTGGACCAAAAACTTACAAATTTATTGTCAATTCTAAAGCATCAGTGTGTTTCCCAGGATAAGCTCTATTGGTGGTTTAGTTGCTAAATTGTGTCCGACTGTTGTGACCAGGCTCTTCTGTCCATGGGATTCTCCAGGTAAGAATACTGGAGTTGGTTGTCATTTCCTTCTCCAGAGGATCTTCCTGACCCAGGAACTGAACCCATGTCTCCCACATTGCAAGCAGATTGTTTATCAAATGAACTACAACGGAAGATGATTGGAACATTAAGCTCTATTGGAACATTACTAAATCAAGGACTATCTCAACCAACCTTGATAGCAACACCATATAAGTTGTCAACCTGAAAAAAAAACAAAAAACAAAAACAAGACTGGAAGTATATTGTGGCTGTCATTCTGGATATATTAACTTAATGAGCAGCACCACCATCCACCCAATGGCCATGTCCACAAACCTTGCAATCTGCTCTAATCCCTTTCATTTCCATTTCCTCTTTACCAATATCAGTAAACACTTATAAGCAGTGTCCAAGTCATAACGATTCTATCCATTTACACTCATCTCTGCCCTTCTCACAATCCAAAAAGCTAATGTTTGATTCTCCTTGCTTCCAACCTCACAATCTACCTCATTCTCTGACTCACTGAGAGAGTGAGAGCTTTCTAAAAGTCAAATTGGCCTCATAAACAGTAGCATGAAACCTCCCAGTATTCCCCACATTTAGAGCCACATTTTCCAATAAGGTGATGACAAATTCTGTATGATTAGTGACTAATCTAAATGCAGATAGTTCAAAATAATATGATCAGTAAGTACACTGTACATCTTATCTAAACACTTGGTAGGAATAAAACTAAAATATTCCATTAATATTTTATACTCAATTATTAATTAATTTGCTAATGTTTTAGATAATTAGGTTAAAGAAACATATTAAAATACTTTTCAATGTTCTTTTTTTACTTTTAAGTGTTTCTACTAGAAAATTTTAAATCACATATGTGGCTTGCACAGTATTTCTTTTGGAAATGCTTTTTGAACAAAAGGAAACCATTTGGGGACCAAATGAAAATTGCAAATGTGGTACTTCTTGTTCTAAAAGCAAGGGAAAAAGTGCTCTTAATGGTACTACAATTTCCTTTCTTCTATTCTCTCTCTCTCAGCCTGTCATGGATTTTCTTATTTGCTGTTTAATATTGCCCTCTCTCTGGCATGTGCAAATGCCATGCAGTATGCTTCCAGACAACTACAAGTGCAGACCCCCAGCTCATGTGCTGCCCACCAGCTGTTGGGTTACCCCTCCTGACTGCACTAGTTGAACCCTCATGAAGTTGGCTAAGTCCTCTAGGGAAATGGTTGTCAAATTGTGGGTTATGGTCGATCGATGTGTCAAGAAATAAATCCACTAGTTTCAATATCAGCATTTCAATAAAATAAAGTGAAATAGAATATTTCAGAAAAAAGTACGAAAGGTATTAGAGTACATATACACAATTAAAATGTAAGTATTACCTTGTAAAATTTTTGTTTCAATTAGTGTGTCTGTGTAAGAGGTGATATAATTAAAAAACTGTTTCCCACAAGCTGCAAAGTTTTAAAAGCACTGGAGTAGACCACATAGATCTCCTTATAATCCATCCTCTGCTTGTACTTTTATCTCAAAATCCTTACATTTCATAGTCACAGTCAATAGTTCAGTTTGTTGAATAAACCACATACCTTGAATCATTCTACACAGAAAAATTTAATATACTAAATATTTTTTCTTATATTTTCTGGCCAACTGGCAAAATCTTACACATTTTTAAGGCCTAATTAAAATACCATATCACCTCTGAGGTTTTCCAGATATCCTCCCTCCCACAACTTCATCCTCCTCTTCCACTGCTGTTTTGAACTAGATTATGGATAGATATCCAACAGCTGGAAGTAGGTGATAGTAAGATAGTCGCCAAAACCTTGAAAAGTGTTAGGAAAATGGCCTCTTTGACCTAATTCCATCACGTAAACATTTATCAGCAAGTAGAAACCAAATGTCAAGCAACCTATTCTGTGGGCTTAGGGAATCCTGGCTTTGGATATTTTTAAAACACTTTTTTGGAAAGATTACCTAAGGCAAATAGACCATATTCCAGGAGCAAGTTTTGGAGACCAAAACTCTGTATTGATACCAAGTGCTTTAACATATAAACCTGGAGATTGACGCCTGAGTATATCAGACACATACACAGCTGACTGGATTCTCATGCCCATTAATGTTGGGGAAGGTGACAGTGTCTCAGAAATATGTAATTCAGTTAGCATAAATGGAATTTACTAGTTTATTCAGAAAGCCAATTTCTAACTCTCATTATCTGAAAAGAATAGTGAAAGGAAAAGTCACCCAGTCATGTCCAACTCCTTGTGACCACAGGACTATAGCCTGCCAGTCTCCTCTGGAGTGGGTAGCTGTCCCCTTCCCCAGGGGGTCTTCCCAACCCAGGGATAGAACCCAGGTCTCCTGCATTGCAGGTGGATTCTTTACCATCTGAGCCATCAGGGAAGCCCAACAACACTGGAGTGGGTAGCCTATCCCTTCTGCAGGGGATCTTCCTGACCCAGGAATTGAACTGGGGTCACCTGCATTGCAGGTGGGTTTTTTACCAGATGAGCTACCAGGGAAGCTCTTTCATTGTCTATCAAGTCATTAATATCACCAATGAAAATTTATATGTAGTAAAGTTACTGGTGTGGATTAACATAAGAATAACTGAGGCTTATAGCAGCTGTGCATCAAAAGTGGTCTTTCTGACTAAAATTAATCCCGGCTGTGAATTCTTGACTACTGTGACGCTTTTTGAGTAGTAAATTAAAGTAGTGCTTACATAACAGCATAATCTCTATAGTTAAGTTGTTTTTAAGTTGACTGAATATATCACAAAACCAGAAAGTTTTTGTTGTTGTTGTTCAATTGCTCAGTTGTGTCTGACTCTTTGTGACCCCAGAGGATTGCAGCACGCCAGGCTTCCCTGTCCTTCACTATCTCCTGGAGTTTGTTCAAATTCATGCCCATTGAATCAGTCAGTGATGCCATCCAACCATCTCATCCTCTGTCATCCCCTTCTCCTCCTGCCTTCAATTTTCCCCAGCATCAGGGTCTTTTCCAGTGAGTCAGTTCTTCATATCAGGTGGCTGAAATATTGGAGCTTCAGCTTCAGCATCAGTCCTTCCAATGAGCTTTCAGGGTTGATTTCTCTTAGGACTGACTAGTTTAATCTCCTTGCTATCCAAGGAGCTCTCAAAAGTCTTCTCCAGCACCACCACATGAAAGCATCAATTCTTCGGTGTTCTGCCTTCTTTTTGGTACAAATCTCACATCCATACATGACTATTGGAAAAACCATAGCTTTGACTGTACAGACCTTTGTCAACGAAGTGATGTCTCTGCTGTTCAATATGCTATCTTGGTTGGTCACAGCTTTGCTTTCAAGGAGTAACTGTCTTTTAATTTCATGATTGCAGTCACCATCCACAGTGATTTTGGAGCCCAAGAAAATAAAATCTGTCACTGTTTCCATTTTTTCCCATTTTTTGCCATGAAGTGATGGGACCAGATGGTTATAGTCAATGTTCTTAACTTTTGGAAGTCAGTGATGATATGTTTTAAAATTTACTCAGCACATGGGTACACTAGAACTTATAGTAAACATGGGAACATTCATTTAATTAGTACATACATCAGTAATCTCCCAATATATATGATTTAAAGATCACACACACAAAAAAGATTTTTCTCAAAGTTCTTCAAACTATTAAACCTATGTTCTACCTCCTGGAAAACTATACTGTTCCCCTTAAATCTCCAAATAATATGTTTATTCCATGATGGCACTTATTTAAAAATGAGATAATATTAGAATATAATATTTCCTTCTCAGTATTAATTTTTAATAGTATACATGTTATAATACCAAGATGAGTGTGAGTAGAACATATCATCCTTATATGAAAAACAACAATGTTTACTAGAGCCTCTTCCATGTCTCAAGGAAAGTTAAAACAGAGAAATTGGTAAATAATTTTTTTTGGATAGGGATGTCACCCACACTAGAATTCCCACTCTGCTTTCTGTGAAAGAAAAATATGTCCTCAAATTCTAAACCAGGTGAAACTTAAAGGAACAGGGAGTCCCTCAAAGAGCTTGAAAAATGTTCTTTGTCCTTGGAGTACATCAAAGATAAAAGCCTGACTCCTAACTGAAAATCAAAGCAGACAGAGGGCAGGGCACGCCTAACAGATAAAGGAAGGACTGACCACCTGCTTTGGGAATAAAGCCATAGAGTGAAGGGTGCTGCTCTGTTGGAATTGGTTTGTCAGGGCCAGGGGTGGATGAATGCTTCCTGTGGACACAAGAGAGAAATCCCTGTGGAGTCAGTCATCACATGCCCTATTCAATAGGGTCAGTGGTGGTAGGAGGTGGACAGGGAGAACTCAATCAAAGAGCCAGGAAATATAGCAGTCAATGTCCAGGGGCTATAGAAAGAGCCCACAAAGGCCACCCAGAGTAGACATTCTTCTGCTTGAGTTAAAGACACTGTTGGAGAGAAAGCCCCACAAGAAATTTTTGCAGAACACAGGGATGGCTAGGTAGAGTTGATTTATCTCACAAGCCAGAACCATTCAAGGAGGAAGGTTTAAACCTCTGCACGTTCTGGAGCAGTAACGCAGGAAACCACACACTGTAGTATCTCCTAACATTGCCAAAGAGTATATCGTCTAAACAATACATTTTGTTTATTGCCTCAAACAAATTAGGTGAAAAGTTTGAAAGCAATGATTATTCACATATTACAAGAATTCCCCTAATTCTTAAATATAGTTTATTGTTATTGAAATGTTAAATTGTTAAAATAAAATGCAAGATAACCCAGGGGAAAACTTTATCATGATTTAATTACTTCTATACATTTTACATTTTATTTTTCTTTAATAAAACATGTCCTATTTTTCATTCTTATATACACATCACTGTATTTTCACTAAATATTTGCTTTGAATAATTCCCAAGAGAGTTGCTGTGTTACTGCCACAGTAGTGTTTTTCATCTTTTTTCCCCAAGACTTTGCATAGTATCCAGAGATTAAAAGAACTTTTCCTAAACGTTATTCTGCTGATTTATAGAGTACTTTACCTTGCTAATATTATATCTAAAATTTTCAACACCATTAGAAATTATTTATGATTTCTATATCGTAAACACAGCAAACTTCATTTTTCTTAGAAAATTTGTATCAAGATTGTATCTAAGATTTATGGTAGCTAAGATTGTTTTTAAGATTTAAAGTATATTCATGAGTAATAATGAAATATCTCTTAACATTTTCTTTTGCATTACTATTTAAAACAAATATGATACTTCCATATATCTAACAGCACAATACAATTATTCCCAAAATGTTTATAATGTTTAGCTTGGAATGTATTATAAATTCCTAGTAACATTTAAAATTGCATTCTAAATTCTATAAAAGATTGAATTATCTTCTAGCTGTGTAATAGATAAAGTTACATATAACTCAATGAATACATTTTAAATTTTGAATAAGGCTTTGTCCCATGAATCATTTTAATAAAGTTGCATTAACATATAGTATAGAAGGGTTCACTTTACTCCACATCCTCTCCAGCATTTGTTACTTCTAGACATTATAATAATGGACATTCTAACCAGTGTGAAGTGGTACCTTATTGTAGTTTTGCCTTTCTCTAATAAATCATAATGTTGAGCATCTTTTCATGTGACTATTGGCCATCTGTACAACATGACTTTAAAGTATCACTTTTTCTTAATGAGACTAGCAAAGATTAGAACTTTCCTTTAGTTGTTGTTATTCAGTTGCCCAACTGTGTCCAACTCTTTGTGACTCCATGGACTGCATCATGCCAGGCCTCCCTGTCCTTCACCATCTCCCAGAGTTTGCTCAAGTTCATGTTCATTGCATCAGTGATGCTGTCCTGCCATCTCATACTCTGATGCCCTGTTTTCCTTTCACCCTCCATCTTTCCCAGCATCAGAGACTTTTCCAATGAGTTGTCTGTTTGTGTCAGATGACCAAAATCCTAGAGCTTCAGCATCAGTCCTTTCAGGAAATATTCAGGGTTGATCTCCCTTAAGATTGACTGGTTTGATCTCCTTGCTGTCCAAAGGACTTTCAGGAATCTTTTCCACCACCACAGTTTGAAGGCCTCAATTCGTTGGCGTTCTGCCTTCTTTATGGTCCAGCTTTTACAACCACATGTGACTATTGGGTAGACCATAACCTTGAATATATGTTGGCAGAGTAATATCTCTGCTTTTCAACACACTGTCTAGGTTTGTCATCACTTTCCTGTCAAGAAATAATTGTCTTCTGATTTCAGAAGAACAAAGAGAAGCAAAAAGTAAGGGAGAGAGGGAAAGGTCCATCCAATTAAATGCAGAGTTTCAAAGAACAGCTAGAAGAGACAAGAAGGCCTTCTTCAATGAACAGTGCTTAATAATAGAAAAAAACAACAAAAGGAGGAAGGCTAGAGATCTTTTCAGGAAAATTGGAGACATCGAGGGAGCATTCTGCCCAAAGAGGTGCACAATAAAGGATAAAAATGGTACAGACCTAGTAGATGCTGAAATCAGGAAGAGATGGAAAGAATACACAGAAGAACTGTATAGAAAAGATCTTCGTGAACCAGGTTACTACTATGCTGTAGTTAGTCACCCAGAGCCAGACATTCTGGGGTGTGAAGTCAAGTGGGCCTTAAGAAGCACTGCTGTTAATAAAGCTAGTGGATGTGATGAAATTCCAGGAGAACTATTCAAATCCCTAAAAGAGGATGCCATCAAGGTTTTGCATTCATTATGTCAGCAAATTTGGAAGACCCAGCAGTGGCCTCAGGACTGGAAAAGATCAATCCTCATCCCAATTTCCAAGAAGGGTAATACCAAAGAATGTGCTAACCATCAGACAATTGCACTCATCTCCTATGCTATTAAGGTCATGCTTAAAATCTTGCATGCTAGGCTCAACATTATGTGAACCAAGAACTTCCAGATGTCCAAGCTAGATTTAGAAAAGGAAGAGGAACTTGAGATCAAATGCCAACATTTGCTGGATTATAGAGAAATAAGGGAATTTCAGAAAAACATCTATCTCTGTTTCATCAACTACATGAAAGCCTTTGACTGTATGGATCATTACAAATTGTGTAACACTCTTAGAGAGATGAGAATACCAGATTGTCTTACCTGTTTTCTGAGAAACCTGTATGTTGGTCAAGAAGCAACAGGTAGAACTCTGTATGGAACAGCTGATTGGTTCAAGATTGAGAAAGGAGTGTGACAGGATAATTTGCTGTCATCTGCTGTTTGTTTCACCTATACACTGAGCACATCTTGAGAAATGCTGGACTGGATGAGTTACATGCCAGACTCAAGACAGGTGGGAAGAACACAAACAACCTCACATATGTGGATGCTACCACTCTAATGGCAGAAAGCGAAGAGAAATTAAAGATCCTCTTGAGGAGGGTGAAGAAGAAGAGTGAAAGAACTAGCTTAAAACTAAATGTTAAAAAAACTAAGACCATGGCATCTGGCCCCATTACTGCATGGCAAATAGAATGGGAAAGTGTGGAAGTGGTGAGAGTAGGGGAAAATTAGGAGTTTGGAATTAGCGTATTTACAAACTACTATATATAAAACAGATAAACAGCAAGTTTCCACTATGTATCACTGGAAATTATTAGGTTAGTAAAAAATTAGTTGTAGTTTTGCATTGTTGAAATTTGCCATTTGATACTGGGATACATTCTTAAATAAATGTGGTTATGCTATATATAATTTTAATGCACATTTCTTGCTTTATGCTTTTTTGGTGATGACATTACTTGCTGTTTATTTATGTTTATTTTAGACTATAGAAATAATGTTAGACAAAAACATATTCAAGCAATTTTTTAATTTGAGTTCAAAATGGGTTGTTAAACAGTGGAGACAATTCAGAACATCAACAACACCTTTGGCTCAGGAACTGCTAATGAAAATACAGGGCACTGGAGGCTCAAGATGTTTTGCAAAGTCTATGAGAGTCTTGAAGATGAGCCTTGAAGCACGGTGGCCAGCCATCAGAAGTTAACAACAACCAATTGAGAGCTATGATTGAAGTTGATCCTCTTATGTCTTGAGAAGTTGCTGAAGAACTCAAAGTTGACCATTCTATGGTCATTTGGCATTTGAAGCAAATTGGAAAGCTGAAAAAGCTCAATAAGTACGCACCTCATGAACTGATAAAAAAAAAATTATTTTGTGTCAGGAAGCATTTAACAAGATGCTTCCTGTGTGCTGTTTTGGATCTGTCAGGAACCCTCTGGCCCTTATTAATTCCCAAATATTCAGGAATTAAGAGGAGAGGCACGCCTTTCCCGGGACTGAGGAATCCAGGCATTTCTCATTATGGTGATAAGTACCCTCTTCCTTCTTATGAACCACACAGTAAAAGGTGATTGTTTGCAACTCTCTCTTTGATAGGGATCTCGTTATGTTTTGTAAATCTGGAATTTTAATCTTTATCTTTGCTGAGAACAATTACTTTGTAAGACAGTATATGTGCCCACGCCATGTTGATTAAAACACCTTTGCTCCATCAGAGTTTTGGTCCCCATGTCTTTCTTTCTTTTTCCTTTCTTTCCTTCTCTCTCTCTCTCTCTCTCTCTTTCTCTCTCTCTATCTCTCTCGTTCTGGCTGATTCCCTGGAGTGCGGAAGCCGGCTGTGTAACCCAGGGAATGTTAGCCTCTTTCCTTCTTTCACTCTCTCATCGTTGACTCCGGACCATCAGGTTCCAGTCCATTAAAGGACCAACAATTTTGAAGTGTAATCTTCTCTTAACTCAATGTAACAATGAACCATTTCTTGATTGGATTGTGATGTGCAACAGAAAGTGGATTTTATATGACAACCAGTGATGACCAGTTCAGTGGTTGGACTGAGAAGAAGCTCCAAAGCAGTTCCCAAAGCCAAACAAACTTGAACCAAAAAAGGATCATGGTCACTGTTTGGTGGTCTGTTGCCCATCTGATCCACTACAGCGTTCTGAATACCAGTGAAACCATTACATCTGAGAAGTATGCTCAGCAAATCAATGAGATGCACTGAAAACTGCAATGCCTGCATCTGGTATTAGTAAACAGAATAGACCAAATTCTTCCACATGACAAAGCCCAACCACACGACAATCAACATTTCAAAAGTTGAATAAATGAGGTTACAAGGTTTTGCCTCATCCCCCATGTTCATCTGATCTCTCACCAACTGACTACTTCTTCAAGTGTCTCAACAAATGCTATCAGGGAAAATGCTTCCACAACCTTGGAGGTATAAAATGCTCTCCAAGAATTCATTGAATCCTGAAGCATGGATTTTTTTTACAGTACAGGAATAAACAAACTTTTTCTCACTTGCAAAAATGTGTTGATTGTAATGGTTCCTATTTTGATTAATAAAGGTGTGTTTGAGCCCAGTTGTAATGATTTAAAATTCATGGTCCAAAACTGCAGTTATTTTTTTCATTAATCCAATATATTCAATGTCTTGTAAAAACCTATAATGGAAAAGAATCTAAAAGAAAATATGTATATGTATGCATAACTTATTCACTTTGCTGTACATCAGAAACTAATACAATGTTGTAAGTCAACAATTTTTTGTTAAAAAAATAAATAAATAGAGTCAAGTGAATGGAGAAAGTTCCTGCCTGATTTCATTGAAAAAGGAACTTTTTTATATATTAACATAATTTTGCCTATATGTTCATATACTACTAAAATCAACAATTTTATTGTCAACCTTCCTATATCTATTATATTTTATTTAGCACCATTTAACTTAGTAATGGCTAAATCAGGAGTAGGAGCATGAACTTTGAGATAAATCCTGCAGTATTCTGGTTTCCAAAATAAGCAATAAAATTAGAAATAAAAAAAGAGAAGTTACAAAAGACAACACAGAAATGCAAAGGATCTTAAGAGACTACTCTGGACAACTATATACCAGTAAAACTGATGACTTGGAAGAGATGGGTGAGTTCTTAGAAAAGTATAACCTTCCAAAACTGAATCAGGAGAAAATAGAAAATATGAACAGACCAATCACAAGAATGGAAATCGAAAATGTAATCCAAAATTTTCCAACAAACAAAAGCCCAGGGCCAGATGGCTTCACAGGTGAATTCGACCAAAAGTTTAGAAACGAGCTAACGCCTATCCTGCTCAAACTTTCCCAGAAAATCGCAGAGGAATGTAAACTGATACAGCCACTATAGAGAACAGTATGGAGAGTTCTTAAAAAACTAAAAATAAAATGACTATTTGAGCCAGTAATCCCACTACTGGGCATATGCCCTGAGGAACCCAGAATGGAAAACAACACATGCACCCCAATGCTCATTGCAGCACTCTTTACTATAGTTAGGACATGGAAGCAGCCTAGTTGCCCACTGACAGATGAATGGATAAGGAAGTTGTAGTACATTTACACAATAAATATTACTCAGTTGTAAGGAATGTATTTGAGTCAGTTCTAATGAGATTGATGAATCCAGAGCCTATTTTACAGAGTGAAGTAAGTCAGAAAGAGAAAGATAAACATTGTATGTTAACACATATTCATGGAATCTAGAAAGATAGTACTGGCAATCCTACTTGCAGGGCAGCAAAGGAGACACAGACAAGAAGAACAGCATTTTGGATATAGTGGGAGAAGGAGAGAGTGGGAAGATTAGAGATAATGCTGATACATGTTGATGTATGGCAAATACCATCACAATATTGCAAAGTAATTATCCTCTAGGTAAATAATATAAAAAAAGACAGAAAAAAGGAAGAAAACAAGCAAAAACAAACACCATACTTAAGGTCAATGAAACAAAATCCTGGTTCTTTAAGAAAATCAGAAATATCAAACTGAAGAAGGAAAACAGAGAGAAGACATAAATTGCAACATCAGGAATTAAAAGGTAGAGAGGACTTCTAAAGGTCCTATAGATATCAAAAGAAAAATCAAGAAATATGGCATCAGTAAACATGAAATACTTAGATGTACACTTAACAAAATATGCAATATGACTATGAAAACATAAATCAACCACTAATGACAAGAATCAAAGGAAAAATATACATAGAGACATACATCCTACCTGTGGATTAAATCCTCAATTTTCCCCAAATCAATCCATCAATTTCACTCAATTTCAATGAAAATCACAGAGGCTTTTTTGTGTATGTGCAATGCAAATTGATCCCAACCTTTACATGGAGAAGGAGAGAAACTAAATGTGTCAATGTAGTTTTGAAATAGAAGAAAACACTTAGAGGATTCTCATTATTTAATTTCAAGGCTCTCCATAAGCTACCATAAACAAGTTAATGGGATATCGACAAAAGGAAGGGCACAGCAATCAATGGAAGAGAAATTACAGCCCAGAAAGATCCCCTACATATACTGCCAATTGATTTTCAGAGAATTTGTGAAATAAACTGCATGGGAAAAGTATAGCCTTTTCAAGAAATTGTGCTGGAACATCTTGACAACATATTAAAAAAAGTGAACTTTGGTAAATTTCTTATATCACACAAAACGGTTTATAAATCTAAGCATGGACATAAAACTATATATCTTTTCCAGGAAAATAGAAATTTTTTTTTTTTTTACCTCAGCTAAGGCAAAGATTTCTTAGTAAAAATTCAAAAAGAAAACAAAAAATTACTCAATCAAAACAGCAAAAGGTAAAACAATGCTTAAAAATTAAGAGTAGTTTAGGGGACTCTAGGACAATGTCAAAACATTCACATTTGCATTATAGGCATTTCAGAAGGAGAAGAGAAGAAGTTGAAAATGATTTGATGAGATTAAGGTTATAAAATTCCCAAACATGAAGACATAAACAGATATTCAGATACAGGAAGAACAGAGAGTTTGACATAAGAGACCCACATCAAGACTTATTATAATTAAAATGGCATAAGTTAAAGAAAGAATCCTAAATGCAGTAAAAAGAAAAAGTCACATAGAAAGGAACCCCAATAAGGCTATGAGCTGATTTTTCATCAGAAACTGCATACCAGAAGGGAGTAGAATAATATATTTCATATGGTGAAAGAAAAAAAAAATACTGTCTAGCATACTTTACCCTGAAAGGTTATCGTTCAGAATTGAAGAAAAGATAAAATGCTTCTTAGACAAGTAACAGTAAGAGTTCATTTATACTAAACTGACCTTACAAGTAGTGTCAAAGTTTCTTCTTTAAGTGAAAGAGAAATGGTTGTAACAAGAAATAGGAAATTATAGGAAGAAAAACAATAGAAAAGAGGATAACCAACAAGGAACTATTGTGTAGCTCAGGGAATTCTGCTCAATGTTATATGGCAGCCTGGATGGGAGGGAAGTTTGAGGGAGAATGGGTACATGTATATGTGGCTAGGTCCCTTTGCTGTCCACCTGAAAACATCACAACATTGTTAATCACCTATATTCCAAAACAAAATAAGGAAGTTAAATAAAAAATGAATACTATGAGCACACATATGCAAACAAATTGGACAGTCTTAGAAGAAATGGATAAACTCCTAGAAATATATAATTTTTCAAGACTGAATCAGGATGAGATATGTAATGTGAAAATACTAGTACTGAAATCAAATTTGTAATTGAAGGCAAATCAGCTACCAATAAACAGAAGTCAAGAATTAGATGGCTTCACAGGGGAATTGTACCAAGCACAGAAAGAAGATTTAATATCTACCCTTCTCAAACTACTGCAAAAATTTTAAGAGAGAACTTTCCCATTTTCACTTTATGAGGCCTTATTAGGCCATTAACCTAATAAGGAAAGCAGAGAAAGACATTACCAAAAAAAAAAAAAGAAAATTACAAGCCAATAATCCTGATGAATACAGAAGCAAAATACTCAATAAAATATTAGCATGCCAAATTCAACTCTATTTCTCTCTTTTTATGGCTGAGTAATATTCCATTAGTTTGTTCTCTGTATCTGAGTCTGTTTCAGTTTGTTATATTTGTTTTATTTTTAGGTTCCACACATAAGTGAAAATATTTATACAGTATTTGTCTTTTTCTGTCTGACTTAATTTACTAAACATTATACTCTTCAGGTTCATCCATGCTGTTGTAAACAGCAAAATTTGTCCTTTTTAGGTTGAGTAACATTCCATTTGGGGCTTCTCTCATAGCTCAGTTGGTAAAGAACTTGCCTGTAATGCAGGAGATCTGGGTTTGATCCCTGCTCTGGGAAGATCCCCTGGAGGAGGGAATGGCAACCCACTCCAGTATTCTTGCCCGGAGAATCCCATGGACAGAGGAGCCTAGCAGGCTACAGTCCATGGGACCACAAGAGTCAGACACAGCCTAGTGACTAACCACCACCAATATTACATTTATATATGTGTGTATATAATTATATGTAATAGAATATTGCTCAGTATATATTTACATATATACATATAAAATAAAATATCATATACCATGATCAAGTGAGATTTACTCCAGGGATACAATCAATGTGATAAACCACATTAACAAAGCAAAAGATAAAAGTCTCATGACCATGTTGATAGGTGAAACAAATGCCTTTAACAAAATTAGCACTCATTCATGATGATAGCTTTCACAGTTGCAGATAGGGGATATATCTCAGCGCAATAAAGGCTTGCATGCATCCATGCTCAGTTGCTTCAGTCGTGTCTGACTCTTTGTGACACTATGGACTATAGTCCACCAAGCTCCTCTTGTCCCTATTGTCTCCTCCAAATCCCGAAGTCCATTGGATTTTCCAGGCAAGAATGCTGGGGTGGGTCGCCATGCCCTCCTCAAGAGGATCTTTCCAACCCAGGAATCAAACCCGTCTCCTGCACCTCCTGTACTTCAGGTGGATCTTTTACCATTCAACTACCAGGGAATCCCAATAATACAGGCCCTCTATGTCAACCTAGGCAGAATATTAAAAAGCATAGACATTACTTTGCCAGCAAAGATCTGTCTAGTCAAGGCTATGGTTTTTCCAGTGGTCATGTATGGATGTGAGAGTTGGATCATAAGGAAAGCTGAGCACCAAAGAATTGATGCTTTTGAACTGTGGTGTTGGAGAAGGCGCTTGCACTGCCCCTGGACTGCAAGGAGATCCAACCAGTCCATCCTAAAGGAAATCAGTCCTGAGTATTCATTGGAAGGACTGATGCTGAATATGAAACTCCGATACTTTGACCACCTGATGCGAAGAACTGACTCATTTGAAAAGACCCTGAGGCTGGGAAAGATTGAGGGTGGGAGGAGAAGAGGACGGCAGAGGATAAGATGGTTGAATGGCATCACTGACTTGATGGACATGAGTTTAAGCAAGTTCTGGGAGTTGGTAATGAACAGGGAAGCCTGGCATGCTGCAGTCCATGGGGTCACAAAGAGTCAGACATGAATGAGCGATTGAACTGAACTGATGTCAAATCCACAGCTAACATCTCACTCAGTAGTGCAAAACTGAAAGCTTTTTATCTAAAATCAACAACAAGGTAAGGATGATCACTCTCACCATTTACATTTAACACAGTATTGGAAGTTCTAGTCATAGCAATTAGACAAGACAAAGAAATAAAAGGCATCTAACTGGAAAGGAAGAAGCAAAGCTGTCACTATTTGCTGATAATATAGTACTATACACAGAAAATCCTAAAGTTCTATAAAAAAATTACTAGAACTAATGCATGAAAAAAAACTGATATACTTTTAATTTTAAATCTTTATAGATCATTTTTATTTAAAAAATTTAATATGGATACTAAAATTTTATTAAGATGTGCTTTGCTGTATGTAAGTAGTTTTACATTCTTCCTGGTATTCATTGGGCCTTTTAATTTGATAATTAGTCTTTATTAAGAATTAGCAAGTGTTATTCTATCAATACTAATTTCTTACATCTATCTCCTTTCTCTTTTATCTCCTCTTGTTGACTTCTTTTTGATGAATTATGTGAATTTGAAAAGAATTACCCTCCATTTTTTCCTAACTTTTCTCAAATATATTTTTATATTGGTAAAGTTGCCCTGAGTTCAGGAAGGATTCTCTGGTTCAAGTTTCTAGATCACTATTTTCTCTTCAGCATTTTCCATTCAACTGTCAGTCTCTTTATTGTTTGCTAGTGTTTTTTTTTACTTCCTCTACTTGTATTTTAATTTGTAAGACATCTAACAGTTTTCTTATGGATGCAACATTTAAAAAAAAAACAACAAAACTTTGAAATACTGAATCAATAACTTCCTTGAGAAATAACATTATGTGGAAAAATGCATTGATTATTAAGAACTGAAAAATTATTCCCATGGATTTGTCTCAGAAGGTTAAAAATTTTTAAGCATACCACAGCCAACTAATTTTACATACCATTTCATTTTAATATATGTAATATGTAGTACATTTTAAATCTGCAATTACATATTTTATATAAATGATCAAAATTAATTTTTTCAAAAATAGGAAATAGAATTTTAAATTATAAGAAATGTGTCATTTAAAATCTCATAATGTCTTTGATCTTAGTGGGATATAAAATAGTGGTGAATCATAGATTCAGTGAAATACTACCTTCAAAGTAAATGTCACTGTAGAGGACAGTTATGTACTTAAAAATATGACATAATGTTATTAACTTTGCAATTAGAGTATGCTTAATTTATTAAGTAGTAATTGCTTGGTTTATACGCAAAGCTACTCTCGATATGTCTGATCCTGTATCCTTTTAGCACTGAACTTAAATCATGTCAAAGAGGGGCAATTTATTTCAACTGTGTTCATAGAGTTAGTATTTGAATAGGCTTCATTTCAAGTGTGTTCATAGAGACACTATTAAGTTTGTATATAATCTGCTTATCCAAGTAAAATCATTAATCTCTTTATATTACTCAGAAGTCTATTAATAGGGCACCTACTTACATAGGTAAATTACAACACAGGAGATTCATTTTGTATGGGAGTGATACTTTAGATGTGTGTGAGGAAAGACTGAAATCTAGAAAATCTCTTATTTTGCTTCTGTTTCAGAAGTCCATTTGAGTTTGGTGAGACAAAACATGTAATTCAATTAAATTTTAAGTGAACACTTTTACCCTACAAACAGTAAAACATTTGATTCTAAGGAGGTTTATTCTTTCTGTGTTGTTCATTATCCTGGCCTGGCGTCCAGAGAATGTGAAATCATACCTAGGCTACTTCTGTTTCTTATTTGGAAAAAAATAAGTGAGACTTACTAGAGCTATAAATGTTGGGGCAAGAAAAATGACCAGTCTTAAGTGCAAACTGGTGTTGGCACTGAAAGTGGTAAAGCGTCCGTTTTGACACAAGGAAGAATCTTTATAAGGCCCTCCTTTTTAAACTATTTTCAAATTGTTGTCTAGGAAATCCTGACTGATTTCAGTCTCCCTACAGGAGCCTGAATCTGACACTAGAAATTCATTAACAGTAGAAACTTGGTCCTGTTTTATAGTCAATTTTAAGAATCATTAACTACAGTAGAGTTTGAATGTGCCTAAGGTGAAATTTAATTGTTCAAAACTAGAGTCTGATGGTCAATCATTACCTAAGGCTGATAGGCTGGTATACTGTGTTGGATAAACACATATAAAAAAGTTTTAAGTCTAAGAGGCAATCCCAGATGTCATTCACAAGTAGTGCTGTATGAATTAAGGTGTCTTTCTCCAAAGTCTAAATTGTCTTCAAGGCTTCCTGTTACAGGTAAATGTTCTCTTGGATCATTGCTTAAAACAAGGACAATCAATGCTTTGCCAGCATCCATACATAAGCCAATGTTTGGAATATGTGTTTATTCTTGTATAACTCTGGAAGATGCTAGTGACTTCGTTCATTCTCTCAACCTGTAGAATGTCTCTTTCCCTATGACCAGATTTCTGGGTATCTTTCCTACATTGAAGCTGAAGATATAGCCCTGTTCTTGTTCTTTATCAACTTTATTTTAGGCAGAAATCCTAAATGACTCAAGTGTCTGTCATTCCCTTCTTTTTCACTTCAGAAGCATACACCTCCTTGTCTGCTAGCAGCCAACATCCTTCTCATTCCTGCTGTGTTCTCAGTGCTAGCTTAGCATTGAGCCAGATTCAACAAATAATTTCCCAAATATGATCTCACCATTTTGGCGTCTTTTCAGGGACTAATATTTATGTTCTGTCATTGCTCATTGCTTCAGCTTCCACTCCACTTGAGGATCTTTGGTGGTTTTCTTTTTATTTTTATTTTATTTTTTTTTGCATTCTGTGTTGCTTTTATTTTATGGAAAAATTATATCAAACCAACATTAAACTAAACTGAATAGAAAGTCTTAGTAAATGAGGCCTGGTGGTCTCATGTACAAAAGCATATATATATACAAAAACTGCTCTTTGCACTTAAAATTTCAGGAAGGGAACTTCAAACAGCTTCATGTTTACATGTTTCAGCTTCAGAGCACGGGAAAAACCCTGACATCCACTGTCAGATGTTTTTCAGTCACTTTAGCACCAAGTCCGGAGAATGCAATGGCACCCCACTCCAGTACTCTTGCCTGGAAAATCCCGTGGACAGAGGAGCCTGGTAGGCTGCAGTCCTTGGGGTCGCTAAGAGTCGGACATGACTGAAGTGACTTAGCAGCAGAAGCAGCAGCATCAAGTCTCTTCAAGAGGTTATTCTTTGGCAAAATATTTACTTCCACAAATAATCCATCCCCTGGCTCTGGATTAAGTTTTATATTTTCAGCATCCTTCCCATTAATAGTTATTGTCACAATGTATGTAGTACCATTGACAAACTTGGATCCATACCTACAGCTGGAGAACATTTAGTATCATCTTTTATTGTCAGTTTCTTCCTTAAGCTCCCAAAGTGCAGGTGCTTCTAGACTTTCATTTTCAGCTATGAGATCTGTGAGGAATTCTAGGCCATAGCCTCCCATTCGCAGTCATCGATGCTTCACCATGATATATCCTTAATAAACAGTTCATTGCAGCACTGGGATAACTGCCACATGAGCAGTTGACTATCCTTCCCAGGTACATGTTTCAAAGTTTCCCAAGTTCTAATTTTACCAGTAGGATCCATGTACAGTTTCTTCAAGCTTGATTCATTTTCCTTCTGAAATTAACACCTTTGACATAATAGACTGGCATGTTGAGACAATTTTGTTGGTGCTTAGTTTTCCATTAGTAATCTAGTTAAGTCTTTTCAGCCCTCAGGCAAGAAGCTCTTGTCCAAGGTGTGGGGTGAAGCGAAGGGTACTCTTTTGGCAAAAGGTTGAAAAAAGAAAGGGCCATTCTGAAGCAGCGCTCTCAGGAAATGCCAGTGCAACATAGCCCTTCTGAGCCATTTTAAACTTCTCCAGAACTGTAAACACTGATTTGTATTAAGTCACCAAATTTTCAGTCATTGGTCAGAGCAGCAATGGAAAGCTAATCCAGATGGAAAAGACATTCTAAGAAGACTCTGCAAAATGCACAGACTTGAGATATTACCTATTCAGATAATGAAGGGAGGTTTGGAGTGTTTTGGGTCCACAGTCTGGTAGAAGAAGGGCTGAAGAAGAGATTCATATTGAGATAGGAAGTGTTATTGAACCCTGGAATGTGAAGTCAAGTGGGCCTTAGGAAGCATCACTAAGAACAAAGCTAGTGGAGGTGATGGAATTCCAGTTGAGCTATTTCAAATCCTGAGAGATGATGCTGTGAAAGTGCTGCATGCAATATGCCAGCAAATTTGGAAAACTCAGCAGTGGACATAGGACTGGTAAAGGTCAGTTTTCTTTCCAATCCTAAAGAGAGGCAATGCCAAAGAATGCTCAAACTACCACACAATTGCACTCATCTCACACTCTAGTAAAGTGATGCTTAAAACTCTCCAAGCCAGGTTTCAGCAATATGTGAACCATGAACTTCCAGATGTTCAAGCTGGTTTTAGAAAAGGCAGAGGAACCAGAGATCAAATTGCCAATATCTGCTGAATCATCAAAAAAGCAAGAAAGTTCCAGAAAAACATCTACTTCTGCTTTATTGACTATGCCAAGCCATTGACTGGATGGATCACAATAAACTGTGGAAAATTCTGAAAAAGATTGGGAATACCAGACCACCTGACCTGCCTCTTGAGAAACCTGTATGCAGGTTAGGAAGCAACAGTTAGAATTGGATATGGAACAACAGACTTGTTCCAAATAGGAAAAGGAGTACATCAAGGCTATATATCGTCACCCTGCTTATTTAACTTCTATGCAGAGTACATCATGAGAAACACTGGGTTGGATGAAGAACAAGCTGAAATCAAGATTGCCAGGAGAAATATTAATAACCTCAGATATGCAGGTGACACCACCCTTATGGCATAGAGCAAAGAGGAACTAAAGAGCCTCTTGATGAAAGTGAAAGAGGAGAGTGAAAAAGTTGGCTTAAAGCTTAACATTCAGAAAATTAAGATCATGGCATCCAGTGTCATCATGTCATCATGGCAAATAGGTGGGGAAACAATGGAAACAGTGGCTGACTTTATTTTTCTGGTCTCCAAAATCACTGCAGATGGTGATTGCAGCCATGAAATTAAAAGACACTTACTCCTTGGAAGGAAAGTGATGACCAACCTACACAGCATATCAAAAAGCAGAGACATTACTTTGTCATAAGGTCCGTCTGGTCAAGGCTTTGGTTTTTCCAGTGTTCATGTATGGATGTGAGAGTTGGATTGTGAAGAAAGCTGAGCACCAAAGAACTGATGCTTTTGAACTGTGGTGTTGGAGAAGACTCTTGAGAGTCCCTTGGACTGCAAGGAGATCCAACCAGTCCATCAGAAAGGAGATCAGTCCTGGGTGTTCATTGGAAGGATTGATGTTGAAGCTGAAACCCCAATAGTTTGGCCACCTGATGCAAAGAGCTGACTCATTTGAAAAGACCTTGATGCTGGGAAAGATTGAAGACAGGAGGAGAAGGGGATGACAGAGGATGAGATGGTTGGATGGCATCACTGCCTCAGTGGACATGGGTTTGTGTGGACTGTGGGAGTTGGTGATGGACAGGGAGGCCTGGCGTGCTGCAGTTCATGGGGTCACAAAGAGTGGAAGACAACTGAGCCACTGAACTGAACTGAATGTTATTGAACGCCAGACAGAGGTCTTCTATATTATAAAATAATCCTAGTAGCAATGAGCTGGAAACACTAGAGGTATAATAAGATCAAGAGGATCTTTATATTGCATATGATTGTACTATATTCTAGCCATAACCCTCGACAAATTCTTAAATTAGATGAGTGGAAGAATATAGGTTTAGTTAAGTCTAACAGTGCTCTCTAACATGCTTTTTTTTTGCTCATAATGATTGCTCATGTCCTCTTCTTTCATACGATAATGAGCATGAGAAATCATTATAATAAAAGTAGCAGTGTACTTTAATTTCTCCTAGGGAGCCTTACTATATGGCACCTATCTCGGTTATTTAATTCAACTTGATCTGTTAAAAATCAGTCTTGTAAGGGCTCATATGTCATACTCATTAAAGTGTCATATTCTGTAAAGGATCTGATCCCAAAGTGACATACATCCCTTTGATAAGATAAGAAACATTTTTATGTCCTAAAACTAAGAGGTAAAATCTCAACAAATGTATAAGGAATAAAATTAAATGCATTTAAAATATTAATACTATTAAAGATCATTTTTATTGAATAATCTTTGTTTTAATAATTCATTTGTCTAGAAAAATGCAGCTGAGTTTAGATGAATGGAATTAGGCATCTAATTTGCCTACCTATAATTGTAAAAACTTAAAAATAATTCTCAACCTCAAAGAAAATGAAAGTAGAGTATTGATGCACATCAACATTAATAATAAATGAAAATTAACATAATTTTGAGGTATTATTTTACTAAAATGTTTAAATTAAAAAAAAACTCTAATGTAGGAAATAGTGCAATGAAATTTGCATACATATTCCTTACAAGAAGGATTTACTAACTATGAAGCATTTCTGTAAAACAGGATGCAATTATACAGCAAGATTCATAAGATATCCCTCAATGATGCCATTCTACAGTATATAGTAAACACAACTTAAAGTTTAGAAATTATTAAACATTAAAGTGATAAATCATCATATACTATCGCTTTATGCTGGGATGATAACTGTAATTGAATTGAATCTATAGATCACATTGCAAAGAACTGATATCTTGACATTGAGGTTTCATATACATGAACATGGACCATATCTCTATTTTGTGCTTTGATTTCCTTCATCAGAGTTTCTTGGTTTTCCTGTTATAAATCATACACACGTTTTGTCAGATTTACTCCCATGTGTATCATTTTATGTGTGCTTTGCTTAGTGGCTCAGTCATGTCTGACTCTTTGTGATCCTGTGGACTGTAGCCCACCAGGCTCCTCTGTCCATGGGGTTTTTCAGGCAAGAATGATGGAGTGGGTTGCCATTTTCATCATTCCAGGGATCTTCCTAACCCAGGGTTCGAACCTATAAATTCTGTGTCTCCTGCATTGCAGGTGGATTCTTTACCTGCTGAGCCATCAGGGAAGCCCATTTTGTGTGTGCACTATGGTAAACAATTTTAATTTCAAATTCCAGTTTTTCATTTACAGTTCTGTATGTTAATCTGGTGTGCTGAAACCTTACTATAATTACTGCTTAATAGTTCAGAAGGTTTTTTTTCTTTCTTTCTTTTTTTTTTTTTTTCAGAATTTCTGCAAAGAAAACCATATCACCTGCAAAGACAGTTTTAAGTTTTCCTTTCTGATTTGAATACACTTCAATTCTTTTTCTATTGCATTGCCTAGAACTTCCATATGATGTGGAAAAGTAGTGGTAAGGTGGACATATTTGCCTTGTACCTGGTCTTAGTTAGAAAGTATCAAGTTTCTCACCAGTAAGAATTATATTAGCTGTAGGGGTTTTTGTAGATATTTTATCAAATTGATGAAACTCTCCCTGTATACTGATTTAAAAAGAATTTTGGTAATAATGCATTCAAATTAGAAAGGAAAACTTAAAGCTGTCTTTGCAGATGACATGGTCTTCTTTGCAGAAATAAATGTACAAAAGGTATTCCATTTTAATGACATCTGTGCCCTTTTCCCTTTCTTATTTTTATTATTTATGGTTTATTTTCCCTTAAGTTATCTGGTAATTTGTCTTTTTTGTGAATTTTACCAAAAATATAATTTTCAGTGAGTATTTATATATTAGCTATTTCCCAATCTCTACTACATTTCATTGAATTTTGTCTTTATCTTCATTCTTTACTCTTTTCTTATTTCACTCCACTTGTTTTTCTTTGTCCATCTTTTTTGTGCTGGAATTTTCACTCATTTATATTTTTAATTTTTTTGATAGAAATTTTTAAGGCTATAAAAGTTTGCCTGGTCACTGTCTTAAAATTTCTTTATATTCTGATATAGAATATCTCTATTATTTTTAACTTTAAAAAATTCATCAACTTGGTGTCACATTTTACTTTTTATCCAAGAGTTTAAAAAGAAATAGAAAAATTATAGAAATAATGGAGATATACTTTACATACAATTATGATTAAATACAAAATAGCTCACTTGTTTAAAATCTCTAGACAAACCAAAAATAGCTACAATAGGTGTATAGTATAACAGCTGTAAATAGCCTTAACTTTTCACTAGCAAACTTCATAAAACCAAATATGAAACAGACAGAGCTTCTTGACTTTCCTGTTTCTACCAGATAAAGGCCAAAACACTTCAATAGTTCAGGCTATGTTGAGACAAATTAGAAAAGAAACATAAAACAGAGATATCTATGTAGAGTGCATTTCCCAGGGATGCAACAAATTGGTCTTTCTAAAAATGATATGGCAATGGAGACAGTAAGAGCTTGTTAGCGATTCCTACAGGTCTCAAGGGGTTCAAACTCGAAACAGAACAGAACATCGCTAAGTTTATTTTCCCAGAGATTCAAAAGTTTTTGCAAAACTCACTCTGGAAATCTTCAGGAAAAACATACTTTACTACTGCTTTCTGGCAACTTTCTATGTTCTCAGAATAATCCTCAAACCCATTTTGGGTTGGCCTAATGGCTCATGAATCTGGCAACACTAATGGGAGTCAGACCACAAAGACAGGTGGACATGACTGGAACCAAACTTACGGACAAGAGAGTCCATCAATTTTAATTATGGTAGGCAGATTTCCTGAAGTGACATCTGGTGTAAAGCTTGTTCTACATATTTTTAGTTCTCCTTTATGGCAAAATATGTCTTGTGTGTGAGCATGTTAGCCGCTCGGTCGAGTCTGACTCTGTGACCCCATGGACTGTAGCTTTCCAGGCTCCACTGTCCATGGAATTTTCCAGACAAGAATACTGGAGTGGATTGCCATTCCCTTCTCCAGGGGCCTTCCCAATGTAGGGATTGAACCCAGGTCTCCCCATTTCAGGCAGATTCTTTACCATCTGAGCCACCAGGGAACCATTAGTATCCCTTGTCTTATTTTTCCTTTTTGTTACTTATATACATGCAAACATCTAGTATTTTAATGACTTCTATCTTTATAGGGAGATAAAAAATATCTTTTATCATTATATTTCTCCATTCTCTTCATTTTCCCTACATTCTCTCTCACATCAAGTACTTATTCATATGTAACATTGCAAAACTTTTCCCTATTGAGTCCATGTAATTTTCTCCTTAGTAATCGGTTAATTGATCATGTATGCCTTCCTGGTCAAGGCACCACTTTCTCTCACTCAAATTACTATAGCAGTCTCCTAATTGGCCTTTCTGATTTTTGTTCTTCCTCTATAATCTATTTGTAATATGGCATATGGTGTGATAATAAATAAATGAACAAAAAAACCCATATCTCTCATTTGTTGAAATGTCTCTAATACAATGGCTTCCAGTGTCTCCAAGAGATAGAAATGACTTAAAAAGGCACCAATGTCCAACATAATCTGAGTCTTTCTTATAGCTCCTTGACTTTATCTCCTACCATTTCTCTCCTTTTTTGAACATTTCTCACTCCCTGGATGCAGTGCTTTAAGTATTATATAATTATTTTTTCCTAAGGAAAAAATATATTTCTACTTATTATAATGATGCAGACATTTAAGCAAATTTTCCTTTTAATAAGTGACTGAAGATAAATAATGCAGTTTCAGAAAAAAAAAATTTTGAGATAAGAAATCTGTTTATGATTTTGTGTGGTCACTGAAAGGATATAGTTACATTTCTGTTCCTGAGCTTATACTGTATTAGTTTTACCTTCAAGTCAAAAGCTACTTAATCATATTGGTGTTAAAGGCTAAAGTATCAATGCAAGTAGCTAAAATGAATTTTGTCAATAATTTAATTTGAGCAAACTGTGTGCTGTTAGTACATTTTAGGTATATATAGTGTATGTTAGTCCAAATTTCTGGGCCTTTTTGAAAACATATTCTAAAGTTGCCAATAACTTAGAATCCCCTGGGACTTTGAAATTGCTTCAGAAAACACTGTTCAAGAAAAGGGAGAAAATAAATTTTTTTTTACGAAAAATTGTTATTGAGGGTCTAAGATAGCATTATCTCA
Source organism: Muntiacus reevesi (assembly GCF_963930625.1). Lineage (NCBI taxonomy): Eukaryota > Metazoa > Chordata > Mammalia > Artiodactyla > Cervidae > Muntiacus > Muntiacus reevesi. The sequence goes on along the minus strand of NC_089254.1, from coordinate 79,569,783 downwards.
TTTAATTATTCTAATAAACAAAGCAAGTGAGTATTTTAATGCCATTTCCAAGGAATCCAAGTCCCCAAAAAGCAGTATGTTTCATTTGATGACTTATAGCAACTATGTTTTGGAACTATGTACTAGATTCATTTCCTTCTAATTGCAAAGGTTCTACTTTATGTTGTGTTGCACCTTGGTTTCTTAAACAATAGTTTATGTACCTTTGATATAATGACCACAAATTTGTATTCACTGGTATAAACTCTTTACAAATCTGTTATCATATTAAATTGATCTTATTAAAAGAAAGGTGTTTAAATATATACTTTATGATAGATAATTTAGCAGTTGATGTGATAATTTTAGAGAAAAATGGTTTTTAAAGTCTAATTTCCATACAGTAAAACATTCATTTTGATGTACAGTGTTATGAATTTTGAAAAACATACTCTGAAGTGTAGCTATCACCACAGTTAAGATATAGAACTGTTCTACCTTTTCAAAATATTTCATTCTGCCTCTTTATGTTTCAACCATTATATTCACCTCCATCTCATAATAACCACTGATCTGTTTTTATATATTCTCTCTTCCTACAGTTTTTCTTTTTCCTTTTCAAGAATGTCATATAATTGGAATCATGTAAATGTAGCTTTATAAATCTGGCCTTTTCACTTAACATATTGTAGTGGAGATTCGTGCATGCTGTTGAATGTTTCAGTGGCTTGTTCCTTTTCATTGCTGAATAAATATTTCATTTTGTGGATTTATCACCATTTATTTATTTACCCATTGAAGGATTTTTCCAGTTTTGATGATAATGAATTGAGCAACTCTGAAATTTGTGGGAAGATTTTTGTTTGAACATAAGTTTCATTACTCTTGGTTAAATATCTAAAAATGAGATTTTTGAGTGTTTTAGTAAGTGTGTGTTTTACTTTACAAGAATTTCCAAGCCATTTCTAGAGTGGTTGTACTTTAAAGGTACATTTAATATCATAGTGTGGCTATATCTGTTAAATAATATAGTTTCCTAATGACTAAATCTGTATTTTAGTCTATTATGAAGACCTATGATCTTGAAAATTTTACCATGCAGCTTAGACATATTCCATGTTAGTAATGTTGATTTCATAGTGTTCAAGCATACTAACAATGGTGACTAGAGCCAATAACCAAATTACAGGTTAGTAGTTAGACAACTTAAAAAAAAAAAACTAATGTATTCTTCAGTACTTCCCTTGCTTAAATGCAGTTCAAATATTTAAATAAAAACTAATATTAAAATATTATAATTAAACATAAATCTTACATGTGATTAGAGCAATTATATTAAATTTGGACTGTAGAATTTTTTAAGAATAATTTTTTAACTTGAAATAAAGTAACAGTGTAGAGTATACTGTGCAGACCAAATATAGCAACACTGATATGACAGTCTTTCAAAGCTATATTTTGTTTTCAGATTTTCATTCTAAAAGCATCTTAGTATTATAATTGGTTTTCTTCTAGAACCTTCAAAACATGGAACACTAATTAAGGAGTTGAAATGGAAATACCACAACTTCTTCAGGTGGAGTAACCATTCCCCAGGTGGATCCAGGTTGGGTATATGCTTATGTCTCTGATAAAGGATCTCCTGATGGACTTCCCTGGCTCTCCCGTGGTTAAGAATTCTCCTGCAATACAGGGGACACAGGTTCCATCACTGGTCCAGTAAGAGCCCACGTGCTGTGGAACAACTAAGCCCTTGTGCCCCAACTGCTGAGCCCTGCGCATCACAACAATAGAACTCACTGCGATGAGAAGCCCACACACCACAGCAAAGAGTAGCCCCACCGGCCGCAGCTAGTGTAAACCTGTGTGCAGCAGTGAAAATACAGCGCAGCCAAAGAGTAAACAAAGAAGTAAAAAATGAAAGAGCCAAATGTTAAAAAAAAAAATCTCATGATGATCACCTGAGTGTCATGCCTCACTGAGTCACTGGCATTTCCACATGGTATGATCAAGAAAGTCTCACTGAATGTAAAATATACCATGAATATAATGGCCAATTCAAATGGCTTTCCACCTCCAAAACTTCCTCATAGTATTTGTGATAGCTGACCAACCACTGTCTTAAAATATAAGAACCATTTAAGTCATTTTTCTCTGTGAGCATTCCTTATGCTTGACTAACTCTCTTTACTCTCTCCCTAAATTTAGTATACTGATAAGTTTTAGCATAGATCATATTCTCTTTTCTGTATAAACATAATAATTTTTTTAGCATCCCCTCCTTTTAAACGAGTCTCTATTTCTATCTCTAATGATGCTCTGTGCTTGTCTCATATGTCCTTCAGGTGTAAAATCTGTCTATTTTTTGCTCATCGGCAGCAGAAACTTGCAGTCCAAACTGAACACATGATCTAATCCCATGTTTCTTCTCCAGAAACAGCAAAATTCACCAAGTTTCCCAGGCTTGAAACATCGATTCCTAACATTCCTTTCTTGCTTATATCCATCCAATAACTATCATTTTCTTTTACTGATGCAAATCACTTCCAGTTCTTTCTCTCATCCTTCAAAAATAACATTCTAGTTCAAGCTTTCATACCTGTTTCCTTGATTATCCAGTGTTCTAACTGGCCTCTTTTTTTCAGCTTTTATCCACTCGTATTCAATTTATATAATCCTCCAAGGGAAATGCTCATTTTACCCAGTTATATTTTAGCAACTGCATTGGTTTCATATTTATAACTAAGTGAGGAACAAATTCCATCATCTGTCATCATGATATGTCAGCTTTTTTTTCCAGTCTTAACTTCTCTTAGTTTTCAAAACTTCTGTGCTTAAGGAAAATTATAGTGTTTAATGTGTTTTAAATATTTATTATTTCTCTGTGCCTTATGTTTTTCTTATATTATATGTTTCCTATATATATGTGTTTCTCTTATGTTTTTCTCTAATTCTACTATATTTTCCTTGTGTGTGTGTGTGTGTGTGTGTGTGTGTATGTAAAATGCTATTTCCTCTTTCTCCTGGTACTATTTATGAAAGCAAATCAAAATTTGAATTCTGTATATGTGCAATAATTGAAGATTGGCAAGTAATTGGACTCTTAAGCACATTAAAATAATCCATTTATAATAGGCTGATAATATTAAAATACATTAGTGCTTATAATATTAGATAATAATTTATAGTCAAAATATTGTTTATAATATTAAATGTTAAAATAATATGTTCACAGTATGATTCTAATGACTTATACAGCCATATACCTGCATTGCAGGTTTTTTTTTAAGGCATACTGGCATATTTTGCTTCCTTTTGTGTATTTTTCATATTTACTAAACTCTATACAATGGATACTATTTGTCATAAGAAATAATACATGATTCCTGTTGATAAGGAAACTAGGATAAGCAACATTCTTGAGTACAAAAAAAAATACCCATCTTAAAAGTCCATTTCATTATAATGAATCTTCCACTAATTTCTCTCTTTGAAACTCCCACAATTCATTATTAAAGAACTATTAACACTGACTCACAGATATATTTCTTTGGCAAGGTTAAGAGTCATTAATGACTCCTTTCTGCACTCTCACACAAACAACTGGTCACTCTTCCTTGTTGATTTTTATTTTTAAACATTTTCAGACCTTCCAGTTTCCAATATCAATTGTCCATATGTATATGTCTAATCTCTCTTTGCCTGAGTCACTATACTAATCTTCAAAATGGTTCTGTTTCCTCTGCTTTTTTTTTCTCCAAAAGCATCCTCTGTGTAAACTATTATTTTGCATATATTTATAACTATACACCACACAATGTGATTCATAAATAATGAATCAAAATGAATGGAAGAAAACAAAAAATAAATTGAATTTACTTATTCATCGGTCAGATAATTAAATCCAAATTCATGAGTACTTTGAAAAAGAGTCTTCATGACAAGCCATTACTGTAAATATCTTTATGCACCTGGTTGAAGTTTTACAAAATAGATTATCATCATCATTTTGCTGAACCATACTGAAGTCTAAAGACTGATCATCTAAAGCAGAGTTTAGACTGATAATCTGAAGCAGAGTTCTTTAATATATTTTTCATGTACCTGAGAACATGCAAAGACTTTCCAAGATATATGTATATAGATATGGTTGTTTTAATAGAAAAATGTCTACATTCTCATATCTTATGTGTGCCACTTTCCTACTGTTCTGAGAATTAATCTGATATCCTGTAAGATCTTTTTTTTTTTCATATTTTCCTTTTACTTACCCGATCTAAATCACATGGAACATTGTTTCAGGGTATAGAAATCTTCTACAACACTCAGAAATATTGATGGTCTTGTTAGGAAATAGATAAAATAGACCTATTCATATAAAGAGGTAAACCTATTCATATAAATAGATAAATCTCCAAATTAATGTTAAAGTAAGTTGATGAGAATTCCCACAGGATATTACCATTTAAATAAACATTTAAAACTTAAGATAGTATCATAAATGATTTACAGATACAGACATATGTTGGAGAAGGAAATGGTGACCTACTCGTCTTCTTGCCTGGAGAATCCCATGGACAGAGGAGCCTGGCAGGTTACAGTCCATGTAGTCATAAAGAGTGGACATGACTGATCAGATAAGCATAAGCACATATATATGTACTATGTGCCCAGATCATGTAATGGAACAATTAAGTGTATAATCTCTGGAACCAAAATGCCAGACTGCTCAAATTCCAGTCACAGACCTCTTACTGGCTGTGTGACTTCAAAGGGCTGCTTACTCTTTAAGATCTATTTCCTAATATGTTAAGAGGAAAATACTACAGCTGCTAGTTTAATGAACTGAAATAATGGTATAAAATACTTAGAACAATTTCTGGCACATGGCAAAACTTAGTAAATACTAATTTGATGGTTGTTTTATTAACAAAAATAAAACTAAATGATATATAGTGACTTTAAGATTATGGTTACTTTTCAAGAGGAAAAGGTTTTCAAGAGAAAAAGGATAGGTTTTATTTGAATCTGTAACATTTCATTTTTTTAAAAAACAGTAACATCACTTTTAATATTTACTTTTTAATTGGAGGAAAATTGCTTCACAATGTGCTGGTTTCTGCCCTACAACAATACGAATCAATCATAATTATAAATATATCCCTTTCCTTTTGAGTCTTCTTCTCCCCCTCCTCTCCTACTGCTATATGACTGGATCTTAAGTTAGCTAATTACTAATTCAACTACTCTATTATGTAATTCATCTACTCTATTCCAAACAAGGTCACCTCCTGGGGACCTGGGGATTAGGACTTACATGAATCCTGTGAAGAAACAATATAAACCAAAACAGAAAGACATCTCCAAAAATGTACAAGGAATGAAAACTCATTTAGGTCCTTTTTAGTAACAGTGTAAGGAGTCTTCATTAAAGAGTTTAGAAGTTTCTTGAATTAACTCTTCTAGCTTTAGGTATATCATATAAAAGTGAGAGCAAATGACTGAGCTGAATTCACTCAAGTTTTACCCCGTCACCACCACCTTGGGGCCAAAAGCAGAAAAAGAAGGGAAGGGAAAGATTAGCTCTCCAGTGAGTGTTTCTTATGAGGAAAAAAAAAAAAAAAAACACGAAAAGAGAAAGCTTATGCTGTATTTCCCATAAGACTTCTCAGGGAAGGGAATATGTTTGCTTATGGCAACAAAGAAAAAAGAAGAGAAAATGTTTAAGCAATGGTAGTAGAAAATGAGATTTGATTTAGAAATTTTTTCTCTCTTGAATGAATGGTTTCTATACTTTTTTGTCTTAAAAAAATTGAGAGATATGTGACCAATTTATAAAGAGCATTAGTGAAACAGTGAAAAGAACTCTGCCTTTGTATTTTTCATTAAATGAAACCATCACAACCTGTCACCAAAGTGGTAGGGCACTTTTGGAAGACCAGAAATTACATCAGCTGAAGTTGAAGAGTGTTAATATCAATTATGCAGTGAATAATTCTTGCTGTTGTTGGGTGTGATTTGGGCAAAAGAGAGAAAGCTTAATTTACCATCAGGAATAAAGTCAGCTAATGGTGTAGCCATCTAAGACATTCAGAAGAGCTGATCAGTCAGATTGGTGCTGCTACGGCTCCTTCCCTTGAATCAACTCTTCAGTTAAAACAGTCATGCAAAGCAGAAGGAAGGAGATCCCTGAATTTGGTCAGGAGAGCTCAGAGTCAGGGTAAGTTTAAGACAGGCGTGCCTAACATGCCCCTACGTGTAACTGTGTGGTCCATAAGGGAGACTGCCTTGGTCATTAAGACACTATTTTCTTAAATGATTCAGAGACTACAATAAGGAGGGTGATGACCTCATATACAGTAAGAGGAGAGAATTAAATGCCATTGTAAAGTGTCCATTCCTTAAGATATCAGCCATTTTCTAGGCCCAAGTTTTAAAGAACCACCCCCCCCCTCGCCCCCGCATCTGGGAAATACCTCCAGGTAGAAATGAATTGCATTTTTCAGCTAAAGAAGCAAAGGGAAGCTTAGAACTAAAAGTGAAGTTGAAGAAATGAAAGAGAAAGTGAGAATGGGAGACATAAGATATTGGTCTTCTATATGGGATCTACCAAGATTGAGCAGGAGGATATATAAGGAAAAGAAAATAAATCATGGACTTGTGAGTTCTGTAAGCCCAGCTCTTGAAATTTCCAAGTTTGAGGAGAGAGGATTTGGGGGAGAAGAGGTGATTTGGGTAGATAGGGAGGAACAAAATAATTGTTCATAAGATTTTCTATGTACTATGTATTTCCACTCTATCAAAAATGCACAAAAAACATTTTATTTGTATCTAAATTCCTTCTTCTTATCATGCTTTCTTAATGATAGAGCCCCAAAATTAAACCCCAGTGGAATGATATCTACTTCTAAACAACTTCTGGGCCTCAAGTGCTTCTTAAAATATTAAGAGCACATGGCAATATGTACTTTCAAAAATCCCAATGTCATTCTGATAGACTTGGTTAGGACAGCAAGCTCCTTGCCTCCACTTTCTAGAGTATCACTATGGAAAGTGATTAACTTTTTAGGAAAACATGATTATTAAAAAGTTAAATTGTTTATCTTTTCAACATTCTAATCCTCTATCAAAGGAAAAGAGAGAGTTTACATAGTATTTCCTGAAGGTTTCTCAGAGATATGATGTAAGCCAAGGAAGAAAGGCAATGGTTAAGGAACAGGAGTGAGAAATGAGCTTTGGTTGAATTTTTTTCTGCTCTTACATGAATGGTTTCTAAATTTTTTTTAATCTTCAGAAAATAGTCATGCAACCAATTTATAAACAGAATCAGTGACACAGTGAAAAGAACTCTGCCTATGTAGTTTTGGGTATATTTTTGATGAAAGCAGTCAAAGGTACAAGATAAATAAGTTATAAGATAAAGAAATACTAAGGATATAATATTCAACATCATTAATATAATTAAACAGAGCTGAATTTTATATATAAAAGAGAGTAAATAAGAGTTCTCATCACAAGGGAAAAAGCTTTTTCTTCTTATCTATATGAGATGAAGGATGCTTACTAAACTTATTGTGGTAATCATTTCATGATGTATGGAAGTCAAATCATTATGCTCTATACCTTAAACTTACAGTGCTGTACATCAACTATATCTGAATAAAACTGAATAAAAACAAACAAAAAATAACTGAGCAAACACAAATATATTTTTTTAATCTCTAATCCACTGTTTGATAGATTCCAAAGACTTGATACAAAAATTATTTTATCAATAGTTTTTAATATTGTTTACATATTGAATGGTATTATCGATATTTTGGATATATTGATTTAAATTTTAAAATAATTTCTTTTTAATTTTGGGTATAGCTGATAGAAAATTTAAAACTAGACATGTGGTTCACATTATATTCCTATTTCTGTTGCTGTAGCCTAATAAGAATCTTATTTGAAATGATATTCAGTACTTTATCCAAGGTTCATTTGTTATATTGTAATTAAACTCACTTGAATAGAATCTCCATTTTACTTAATATTGGTCAATATCTCTGCTAAAAAGAATTTCCAGTTTCAAAGATTCTTGAATATATAAACATAAGTTTCTTTGTTTTTATGTGGTTGGCTTAATGTTTGTTCCCAAGATATCATAAGAGAGAAAAAATTAAGGAAATGTAACTTACCAAACTCTATAGTAAATAAAGTCACTTATTGAGGACAGAATAAAGCATTTTTTTCAGGAATTATTGCCTTGATGATTTCTCGTGACACTTTAAACCTGCTGGGTAAACTAAATACAAATTATGTGAGAAACTGACAAGATGAAATTTTCCACTCAGGATTTTAGTCTGATGAAAACTGGGTTTGGGCTTTGAAACTGCATAAACACACTCAGATATTCACTCAGGGATAAAAATACAAATCTCTTGAACAACATGTAAAACTATTCAAAACAGAGCACAAAACCACAGGTATTTTAAAATTCATTATTTTTCCAAGACAGGCCTACTTAAGAAATACATAGTATTTTTAAAGGCATATTTAAATGACTTTATGTGTATTTTCAAAGATTTTCCCCTACGTGTAAATCACACTGTCTTTGTAAAAATAATGTATACAAATAAATATAACTCAGAAAAGTTTGAGAAAGATAATTCCAGTCAAATACAGATAAAAGAAAGGATTGATTTGAAGAAAAACAAGATTAGATTCACATATTTATCCCTCTTACTATGTTAACAGTTTCAGTTGATAAGTAAATTTTTGTAAGTATCAATATCTAACAGACCTGGGAATAAATTTAAGAGCCAGCTCTTTAAAGAAAATAATCAAATTATTGTCATCTAATGAAGGCTGTTGAATCCCCTGCTAAGATTAGATCAATCCCCAGTGTACCATGTACTTGTTCATCAGATATAATTGCCTCTGGGATGAAACAGCTACCATTTCTTTCAAAAGATTATCTCACTCTCTATTTGTTCTCAATCTTGCGAACTTTGCCATTCTAAAAATGAGGCAATATCAGAGCTTAGCAAACAAAAAACCAGGAACAAAAAAAAAAAAAAACAGAAAAAAGCAAAAACCTTCACCATTCTATAATGCTAGAGTTCCATTTATATAGATTATAACTAGTTGTTAACACTAGTAACAACTTGGATGGATGGGCATTAATAATAAAGGACAATCTTACTTATATCAGTAACTTGAATATCTATGGAAAAGTGTGATTATCTTTATTTCACATAAATTTTTAACACTCAGCTGAATCATTCTCTCCTGAACATCAGGAACTCACATTGTCAACACTAATTCATGCTGACTTCAACTACTATAAATAATACTGATATTAATAAGAATGAATAAAACTCATATAATCAAAGCATTGTCTCAGGAAATATTGAAAGGTTGACTAAATTTCCCTTGCATTAAAATAGATGTAATGTATGACCCAATACATTTCACATGCCTTTTCACCTTACACTTGGCCACATGTTATTTACTGGATCCAATTATGCATTTTCCCCTTCTTTCATGGTTGGTCTTATTTCTCCTGGAAAGAGAATATAATAGGGATTCATGCATTTCCTGAGAGACAAGAAAATATAAATCAAATAAAAAGAATGTCCCTGCTTACTCACAGAGTCCACTGACCCACAAAAGAAAAAAGACAGAAGACAGAAAAGAATTTCTGATCACTGTGGAGCTACTCTGATTTGAAAACAGTGGCTTATTCAAATAAACCTATTCCAAGTGAAAACAAATAGGACTTCATTCAAAAATTTCCTCATCTGCTACAAACAGAAAGTCAAAACTTAGAGAATCTATGGCTTATTCTAAATCTAGTGTATTTGCAAAAAGGGTAAGTGAGCCTGTTTTGAAGTATAAGCAGTGATAGACATGGTCTCCTTAGGTATTTATAGAAATGACTATGTAACTCAATTTAACTTTTATTTGCATATTTTTATATTTGGCTTATTTTGATTTATGTATATTGTCACCCTGCTTATTTAACTTATATGCAGAGTACATCATGAGAAACGTTGGGCTGGAAGAAGCACAAGCTGGAATCAAGATTGCCGGGAGAAATATCAACCTCAGATATGCAGACGACACCACCCTTATGGCAGAAAGTGAAGATGAACTAAAAAGCCTCTTGATGAAAGTGAAAGAGGAGAGTGAAAAAGTTGGCTTAAAGCTCAACACTCAGAAAACTAAGATCATGGCATCTCGTCCCATCACTTCATGGGAAATAGATGGGGAAAAAGTAGAAACAGTGTCAGACTTTATTTTGGGGGACTCCAAAATCACTGCAGATGGTGATTGCAACCATGAAATCAAAAGATGCTTACTCTTTGGAAGGAAAGTTATGACCAACCTAGACAGCATATTGAAAAGCAAAGACATTACTTTGCCAACAAATTTCCATCTAGTCAAGGCTATGGTTTTTCCAGTGGTCATGTATGGATGTGACAGTTGCACTGTGATGAAAGCTGAGCGCCGAAAAATTGATGCTTTTGAACTGTGGTGTTGGAGAAGACTCTTGAGAGTTCCTTGGACTGCAAGGAGATCCAACCAGTCCATCCTAAAGGAGATCAGTCCTGGGTGTTCATTGGAAGGACTGATGCTGAAGCTGAAACTCCAATACTTTGGCCACCTCGTGAGAAGAGTTGACTCATTGGAAAAGACCCTGATGTTGGGAAAGATTGAGGGCAGGAGGAGAAGGGGATGACAGAGGATGAGATGGCTGGATGGCATCACTGACTTGATGGACATGAGTTTGAGTAATGTCCGGGAATTGGTGATGGACAGGGAGGCCTGGCGTGCTGTGATTCATAGGGTCACAAAGGGTCGGACACGACTGAGTGACTGAACTGAACTGAACTGATGTTGACTTAATTTTATCTTTTCTATCTCTATTGGTGTCTTTAATGTGCCTATTTATTATGAACTTTACATTTAATTTCTGGGGTGCTTATTCGCTCTTCTAGATCATTGGGAAAGAGTCTAAGTATGTATAATGATGGTCTTTCTGGTTATGCCCTAATCACTTTTTGCCTATTAAATTTATAGGAGCTTAATTTAGTCAAAATTTGAATATCTTAAATTCATTTCTAGAGTTTGAACTTTGCAACTCAAATTTAATTTTCTACAACTGATAGTGATTTATAATATTGGAATTAAAAGGATAAAACTTATTTTTATTAAAAAATGAACTCTAAACACAAACAAAAAATCAAATAAATAAATTTTCTGTGATTTATTAAATGGCTTTATGGGTAACAGACTTGAACGAATTAGAAAGAACCAAATTAATTCCTGTTCTGTAGGAATAGTAGTAGCAAGAAGAGGAATAAAAAACAAACAAAAAAAATGTGACAAGGAAATGATACAATAGAAGACTAAATGAGGATTACTTAATGATACAATAGAAGACTAAGTGAGGATTACCTATAGTATTCAAAAAGTAATTTTCACAAGAGACCAAAGTTACTTCCAGTAAGCAAAAAGAATAAGATGCATTTATGCATCATTTATCGGCTATAAAATATTTTGACAGACCTTGTTTTACCTTATTTTTATTTTATTTTATTTTATTTTTATTTTTATTTTTTTCATTTATTTTTATTAGTTGGAGGCTAATTACTTCACAACTTTCAGTGGGTTTTGTCATACACTGACATGAATCAGCCATAGAGTTACACGTATTCCCCATCCCAATCCCCCCTCCCACCTCCCTCTCCACCTGACACCTCTGGGTCCTCCCAGTGCACCAGGCCCGAGCACTTGTCTCATGCATCCCACCTGGGCTGGTGATCTGTTTCACCATAGATAATATACATGCTGTTCTCTCGAAACATCCCACCCACGCCTTCTCCCACTGAGTCCAAAAGTCTGTTCTGTACATCTGTGTCTCTTTTTCTGTTTTGCATATAGGGTTATCGTTACCATCTTTCTAAATTCCATATATATGTGTTAGTATACTGTATTGGTCTTTATCTTTCTGGCTTACTTCACTCGGTATAATGGGCTCCAGTTTCATCCATCTCATTAGAACTGATTCAAATGAACTCTTTTTAATGGCTGAGTAATATTCCATGGTGTATATGTACCACAGCTTCCTTATCCATTTGTCTGCTGATGGGCATCTAGGTTCCTTCCGTGTCCTGGCTATTATAAACAGTGCTGTGATGAACATTGGGGTGCATGTGTCTCTTTCAGATCTGGATTCCTCAGTGTGTATGCCCAGAAGTGGGATTGCTGGGTCATATGGCAGTTCTATTTCCAGTTTTTTAAGGAATCTCCACACTCTTCTCCATAGTGGCTGTACTAGTTTGCATTCCCACCAACAGTGTAAGAGGGTTCCCTTTTCTCCACACCCTCTCCAGCATTTATTGCTTGTAGACTTTTAGATAGCAGCCATCCTGACTGGTGTGTAATGGTACCTCATTGTGGTTTTGATTTGTATTTCTCTGATAATGAGTGATGTTGAGCATCTTTTCATGTGCTAGTTAGCCATCTGTATGTCTTCTTTGGAGAAATGTCTGTTTAGTTCTTTGGCCCATTTTTTGATTGGGTCATTTATTTTTCTGGAATTGAGCTGCAGGAGTTGCTTGTATATTTTTGAGATTAAGCCTTTGTCTGTTTGTTCATTTGCTATTATTTTCTCTAAATCTGAGGGCTGTCTTTTCACCTTACTTATATTTTCCTTTGTTGTGCAAAAGCTTTTAAGTTTCATTAGGTCCTATTTGCTTATTTTTGCTATTATTTCCAATATTCTGGGAGGTGGGTCATAGAGGATCCTGCCGTGATTTATTTGGAGAGTGTGTTGTCTATGTTCTCTAGGAGTTTTATAGTTTCTGGTCTTACATTTAGATCTTTAATCCATTTTGAGTTTATTTTTGTGTATAGTGTTAGAAAGTGTTCTAGTTTCATTCTTTTACAAGTGGTTGACCAGTTTTCCCAGCACCACTTGTTGAAGAGGTTGTCTTTTTTCTGTTGTATATCCTTGTCTCCTTTGTCAAAGATAAGGTGTCCATAGGTTTGTGGATTTATCTCTGGGCTTTCTATTCTGTTCCATTGATCTATATTTCTGTCTTTGTGCCAGTACCATACTGTCTTGATGACTGTGGCTTTAGAATCGACCTTATTTTTTAATTTTAAAAAATTGCTTGCTGTGAATATAATCCATATGCTATATAGCAAGAATATGTTTAATTTTTAAGACACTACATACAATACTGTCTTTGCAAGTGACTGTGCTGTTTGCACTTCCCCCACTAATGAAAAATAATTCCTCTTCACCTTATGCTTTTTAAGACTCAAAACTCCTAGGAAAGTGAGTGTCATTATCTCCATTGGCTTAAAACAATGAGCCTAACGAAGTCACAAGAGGAGCTCAACGATAACATCAGCTTTACAAAGCCATTCTTGATTGTGCTGGTCCCATCCTCAGTTTCATAGAAATACTAGGATCCCCTAATTTGCTCCTGCACACAAATGTGGTAGCTTTCCCCCAATCATGAGAACCGTTGTCGACTAAAGGAGATAACTTTGCCTATGCCAGCTGACTTGACCAATACTCTGGGAGAGAGAGATGCAAAACTGAATAGAAAGTCAATGGAAAGAAAATATCTCAACCCCTCTGCCCAATAACAAAATGCTAATTTCTGGAGGAAGCGTCACTATTGGATGTAGGAAGTACAAGAAAAATGCAGTTTCTTAAAAAAGATAAGGATATGTTAAAAATAAGAGTGATCTTTTTCAGTAAACATCATCTGAGCAAAGGACACAAACAGGAGAGTTTCTCATTGTTCCAAAGATCAGGGGGTGGAAGTATAGCAGATACTCATAGGAAGTTTGCCACAAGTTGCAAGGATCAAAGGAGAAGTCTTAGAACTGACAATGGATGAAAACAATGGATGACAAAGAATAAAATATGGACAAAATTTGACATATCTAAAAAGTTGGTATCTGTTCAATGTACTGATGTTACATAAATTTTCCCTACAAAACCAAATGTTACAGAAAACTTCAATTGATAGTTTTTAAAGGGATACTGAGAAAAGGGAAAACAATGATTATTTGCAAGGATTGAGTCTTCTAAGAAAACTTCTCTACTCATGCTTCTTACTTATGGAAAGCTTAACAGAACAATATTATTTACAGTCAGAATCAGGCTATTCTGTACCCAATTATATCATAAAAGTATATACAATCAATATGATAAAGGGTATGATGGGAAAAACTTTATTCTGCATTATTAAAAAGGGTACCAATACCTCTTATTCAATAATCTAATGTCATAGCTAAATATATAACCATTATTTGCCACTATATAAAGATGCTAACACATTTCAATGATTTTAATTCAATTAATTATATTAATGTAATAAGATAAAGTATTTTCATCAAGGAGCTCCTAGTCTTGCAAAGAAATATAACCAGATAAGTAAACATATGCTAAAATGTGATTATTGCTTTGAAAAAGGACTATATGAATTCCACTAGAAACATATTTAAAGTATCATATTTAATTTTGAGTACCACATTTTAAGAAAGCTATTGAGATATTAAACAGTTCAAAAGAAGGTGACCAGGCTGATTAAGGATTAAAATTAAACTAAGAAAATTAAAGTTATGGGTTTTTGTGCCTGAAGAAGAGAATGCCATGGGAAACATTATAGCTGAGTTTGCATATAGAATAAGCTATTATTTCAATACTGGAAGCAAATTATACTCCTTTAGAGGGCAAACATATGACCAAATATGGTTAGATAAAAGTAGACACACTTAAATTAACTATTTAAATATTTATGGCTTCCCAACAAAACGAAGGGCTGCCTTCTCAAGTACTCATGTCTATTAAGTTTATTAACCATGAGTAGAGGTTTTAAGCTGCACAGATAACCAAGTGAGTGATGCTATAGATGGGGTATTTTCTAATTGATTAATTAAACTAAATGATGTCCATGATCTCTGCCAATTCAAAGACATTTAAATTCAAACTGAGATACTCTTTCAACTAAAAAAAAAAAAAATTCTGCCATTTAACCTCTTGGTCTTCATTTTCTCAAGCTGTAAAATGAAGTCCATGAGCCCCTTAACTCATCTCAACAATATGCTAAATTTAAATTTATCCAAGGTTTCATTCACAATGGGCTTCCCTTGTGGCTTCTCTTGGGCTTCCCTTGGTCTTCCCTTGTGGCTCAACTCATAAAGAATCCACCTGCAATGTGCGAGACCTGGGTTCAATCCCTGGGCTGGGAAGATCCCCTGGAGACGGGAAAGGCTACCCACTCCAGTATTCTGGCCTGGAGAATTCCATAGACTGTATAATCTATGGGGTTGCAAAGAGTCATACATGCCTAAGCGACAGGTTTTTTTGTTTTGTTTTTTTTTTTTCATTCATAATACAGTAACTTAAAAGACATACTGAATGCTTGGATGTCATGTACTGTGCTAGTCACTGGAAAGAATAAGACATACCACCTCTCTGGGCGCACAAAAGCTCAGACATTAATTACAGCAAAGAGAGATTTGCAGCAAAGCATGATAATATATGGAGAATTAAAAAAGATAATACAGTCTTATGTGGTTTCCATAAAGATTACTGAGAGGATGCTTCTAGAACTTGGTATACTAGAACCAAGGACACCAGATATTCTACCAAATCCAGCATGAGTGTTCTCTGCCATACAAAGTTTTGAATAACTTGCCAAACATTCACAGACATCATAAACTTGCTAGAATCATCTAAATGTAAATCCACACATTTTAACACAAATAACATATGCATTATTGCTACAGCTAATTCAGTGTAATTTTCAATATAAAACCATCTTTATTTACTGGAGCGTTTTAAATGGTTTATATCAGGCCCACAATACCTTTTAAAAACTACATTTCTATATAATGGCAATGAAAATCTGAAAACAAATATTTCCATTCACAATATCTTAAAAAACATACTTAGGATCAAACTTAACAAAAGAAATGCAAAACGTGTACACTGAGAACTATAAAATACTGCTGAGAAAAATCTTTTAAAATTAGCATTTAAACATATATATTCATGGTTTGGAAGACTTACAACATGTTAGCATACAGATGAATCTCAAAAATATCATACTATGTGGATGAAATTCAGAAGGTCACACGTTGTGTGATTCTATCAATATGAAGTATCCAGAAAAGATAATTCTCTTCAGAAATTAAAAATGGGGATGGGGACAGACTGCAAATGAACACAAGACACCTTCCACTGGTGATTAAAAATGTTCTCATATTGGATTATGGTATTGAACTGCACAATTACTGAAATAAGTGAATTTTATAGCAAGTGAACAATACTTTAATGAAGCTGCCAAATACCCAGACACCCACTTACATAAAGCAACATCTGGCAATTTACATTTTTATATTTTGAAGTGAATAAAATTTTTCTAAGCCTGACCACAAGTCCAGAAGCTAGAAAGGAAACAGCTGATTATTTTGACACCCTGAAATAACAACCAAATAAAAGCAAATTCTTCTGCATGAAGAACATGACATATATAAAGTCACTTAGAAGGGGAGGAGAATGAAGTACCTATGAGATAATGAGCTATATCTTTAGTAATATAATCAATAAGAAATAGAGTAGCAAAATCATTAGGAAAAAATTAAACACAAAGTAATGTTTTTATGACAAGAAATACAAATGGTCAATAAGGATCTGAAAAGATGTGTCACCTTGTAATTAAATCTGTATAAACAAAAATCTTGGTCCCTTTTACAGTAACCTCATTGGTGAATATAATTTTTTGAGGTTTATTAGCCTGTAGTAAGTTGACATTTCAGATGTCTCTGGTCAACGTTTTCTGGGATTGTTTTGAAGGACAATTTGTCAATAGCTATTAAAATTAACCCCTTCATGGATCATAGCTTTGTCTTGGTGAAGGTGTAGTCAGTGATGCTATGTCCCCATGCTGTGCAAGGATACCCAAGACGGATCACAGTGACGAGTTCTGACAAAACATGGTCCATTGGAGAAGGAAATGGCAAACCACTACAGTAATCTTGCCTGGAGAACCTCACAAACACTGGAAGATGAGTTCCCTAAGTCAGAAGTAAATTCGGAAATTCAGCAGTGGCCACAGGATTGGAGGTCAGTTTTCATTCCAGTCCCCAAAAAGCACAATGCCAAAGAACTACCATGTAATTGCTGTCATTTCACATGTTAGTAAGTTACGCCCCAAATCCTTAAGGTTAGCTTTCAGCAGTACGTGAACCAAGAACTTCCAGATGTACAAGCTGGGTTTCTAAGAGGCAGTGGAACCAGAGATCAAACTGTCAACATTCTTTGGATCATAGAGAAAGCAAGGGAGTTCCAGAAAAATCTACTTCTGTTTCATTGGCTACACAAAAGCCTCTGTGTGAATCATAACAAACTGTGGGAAATTCTTGAAGAGAGGGGAATACTAGACCACCTCACCTGTCTCCTGGGAAATCTGTAAGCAGGTCAAGAAGCAGACATGGAAGAACAGACTGGCTCAAAATCGGGACAGGAGTATGTCAAGGCTGTACACTGTCCCCCTGCCTATTTAACTTATATGCAGAGTACATCATGCAAAATGCTGGACTGGATGAATCACAAGTTGGAATTAAGATTGCTGGGGGAAATATTGATAACCTCAGATATGAAGATGATGCGCACTAATGACAGAGAGTGAAGAAGAACTAAGAGCCTCTTGATGAAATTGAAAGAGGGGAGTGAAAAAGCTAGCTTAAAGTGCAACATTCAAAAACTAAATCACGGCATCTCATCCCATCACTTCATGGCCAAAAGATGGGGGAAAAAATGGAAATAATGACAGATTTTATTTTCTCCAAAATCACTGCAGAAGGTGACTGCAGTCATGACTCTTAAGAGCCCCTTGGACAGAAAAGAAACCAAACCAATCAATCCTAAAGGAAATCAACCCTTCATTCAACCCTTCATTGGAAGGATTGAGGCTGAAGCTCCAATACTTTGGCCACCTGAGGGGAAGAGCCAACTCACTGGAAAAGACTCTGATGCTGGGAAAGACTGAGGTCATAAGGAGAAGTGGGTGATAGAGGATGAGATGGTTGGATGGCATCATCAACTCAATGGACATGAGTTTAAGCAAACTCAGGGAGATAGTGAAGGACAGGGAAGCCTGGTATGCTGTAGTCTATGGGGCCACAAAGAGTCAGACATGACGAGTGACTAAACAGCAACAACCTCTCTAATGGTGGAAAGCATAGAGGAACTAAAGAGCCTCTTGATGAGGATAAAAGAGAAGAGTGAAAAAGCTGTCTTAAAACTTGACAAAAAAAAACTCAGATCAAGGTATATAGTCCTATCACTTCATGGCAAATAGAAGGAGAAAAAGTGGAAGCAGTGAGAGATTTTATTTTCTTGGGCTCCAAAATCACTGCAGATGTTGCTTGTAGCCATGACATTAAAAGATGATTGCTCCTTGGAAGGAAAGCTATGACATACCTAGATAGCATATTAAAAAGCAGAGTTATCATTTTGCCCACAAAGGTTCGCATAATCAAAGTTACGCTTTTCCCAATAGTCATGGATGGATGTGAGAGTTGAACTACGAAGAAAGCTGAGTTCTGAAGAACTGATGCTTTTGAACTGTGGTGCTGGAGAAGACTCTTGAGAGTCCCTTGGACAACCAAGAGATCAAACCAATCAATCCTAAAGGAAATAAACCTTGAATATTCATTGGAAGAACTGAGGCTGCAGCTCCATACTTTGACCACTTGTTGTGAAGAGCAAACTCATTGGAAAAGGCCCTGATGCTTTGAAGGAATGACTGAAGCCAAGGGGAGAAGATGGCAGCAGAGGATGAGATGGTTAGATAGCATCACCAACTCAACGGACATGAATTTGAGCAAATGCTGGAAGATAGTGAGGAACAGAGGAGTCTGGCATGTTGCAGTCCACAAGGTCGCAAGGAGTCAGATACAACTTAGAGACTTAACAACAACAACAAACTGAAATTAAATGCACTTATCATTTTCCCAACTCTTAGAAATACCCTCTACACATTTTTCTTAATAGATCTCTTGCATAATCTGTCAGCATTTATGGCTTTGAAAAAATGAAAATGACTAAAACTGGACTATGAACTTAAAACCTCTAAACTAAATAGCAGCGTGTCTATAAATGAAAGACTGTCAATAGAATAGAAAGTATAAAACATAATTCTATGTATAAATTATTGAAATGTTTATAATATGAGGAAAAAGTACAAAGGAGAAAAAATATTGTTTCCTTTTTTCTAGAAGTATTCTTAAGAAATTCTTTAACAGTGATGTAATTTGGGGTTAACTGGGATAAGCAAAAGAAAGAAAATGGTTGTTTTTCTTTTAAAATAATTTTAATTTGAATTAACATTAAAATTCACTTTGTAACTTTTACATTAAAATAAATAGTGTAAAACAGTATATTAAGAAGTTAATTTGAAATGTTCTTTGTGGAACTCGTGACATTTTAATATTAACATTGCAAATACTGACTTCCAGATTAAAAGCTTATACGTGAAGATTTGACAATAAGTTTTTTAGGAAGAGATACATGTATTGGTATGATATAATCAGCAATCTTTTGTCCATCTTTTAAAATAAATTGCTAGCTTTTTGTCAAATGAATGTAAATGTATGCTTTTCAAAACAATTGTAAATTACTCACCTATGTATACAAAGATATTTTAATAAGAAGACTGCTCATTTCTTTTGTTTGTATTAAAAACAGTAATGACTCTGTTGTGAATGTATTTTTTATGCTGGAAAAGAGAACGGTTTAAAGGAGAGAACAACAGTTAAAACTGTACATGGAATAATAGACTGGTTCCAAATTGGGAAAGAAGTACGTCAAGGCTGTATTTTTTTTATCCTGCTTATCTAACTTATATGCAGAGTACATCATGCAAAATGCTGGGCTACATGAAGCACAAGCTGGAATCAAGATTGCTAGCAGAAATATCAATAACCTCAGTTATGCAGATGATACCACCCTTATGGCAGAAAGTGAAGAAAAACTAAAAAGCTTCTTGATGAAAGTGAAAGATGAGAATGAAAAAGTTAGCTTAAAACTGAAAATTCAGAAAACTAAGATCATTGCATCGGGTCCCATCACTTCATGGAAAATAGACAGGGAAACAATGGAAACAGTGAGAGACTTTATTTTCCTGGTCTCCAAAATCACTGTAGATGGTGACTGCGGCCATGAAATTAAAAGACACTTGCTCTTTGGAAGAAAAGCTTGACCAACCTAGACAGCATATTAAAAAGCACAGGCATTACTTTGCCAACAAAGGTCTGTCTATTCAAAGCTTTGGTTTTTCCAGTGGTGTCAAAGATTACATAGCTGGGATGTGATGGAACAGGAATCAAGCTCAAGCAGTCTGACTCCTAAATTGTCCTAAGCTCATTGCTTTATGTCAAACATTCCCTTTCATGTTAAGGAGAACTTTAGTATTCTCAAAGAAAACTTTATTTAAAAAAACACTGCAAACTAATAGCATTTGTTATCACAAAAACATAGGTAAATTTGTGTCTTCTTGCTTTAACATGAAAGTAAACATTTTGGTTTTAACCTATATACGAGACCTATTGTTTTATCAACAAGACAATGCTAAATACTAATAGTACTGTTAAGTATGAAGTTAAGAAATCTGGAGCAAAATATATACATACACATGCACAATTATGAAACATATCCACTAAACTTTTAAGTTATCTTTAAAATATATATTAACTTATCTTTAAGCAACAGACTTATAGCTATATGTAACATCACATTAATTCTAAGAGAAAGAATCAAATTTATTACAACTTAATTAGTTGCAAAGAGATATGAAGGAGTCTTCTAGAACTACTTCATAATTACCCATATAGTAATTTCAGGTTCAGGCTTCCCTGGCGGCTCAATGGTAAAGAATCTGCCTGATCATGCAGCAGATATTGATTCAATCCCTGGGTTGTGAGGATCCCCTGGAGAGAGAAAATGGCAACCCACTCCAGTATTTTGCCTGGGAAATCCCATGGAGAAGAGCCTGGAGGGCTACAGTCCATGAGGTCACAAAAGAATTCATCATGACTCAGCAACTAAACAACAACTGCAGGTTCACTTTTCTGTAATTATTTTGGAGGTTTCATTAGTAAAGAGAAATTGCAAAGATGAACAGATCAGCAAATGAGTTTGAGAAAGAAGAGTTCCAAAGGCAGTTTCCTCTTCTTTCTGCCCATTTTTCTATCAATCTATTTATAGTCTAATAATGTCATGCATATTAACCCCATATGCACGTGCCAACTATGTTAGGCAATATTAATGGTTATGAGGGAAGCAGCAAAGCATGTAAGGATATTTGGATGCAATGAACAGAACTCCAGCCCCCATCTTGTGGCTGTGGAAGGATTTAGCTTGAGTTTATTTTTCAAGATTTGTAAAACTGAGTCTATGGTAAATTCAATCTATCTTGTTGGGTTTCTCTTTTGAGAATTAAAAAAATCAGAATGCATGTAAAACAATTAGAGCTTGCTTTATATACCACACACTGATACAAATAGAAGAATTATTTTGTTATTTTGCAATTCTTTCAGGTATTTTTGGTCAAAAGAAAGGACCATAATGAAAATAAAGAGCCAAAGTAGAATATCAGGGATAAAATAATACTGCAGGGCAAAGAGTATTTTGCAATAGTTCTCATATTACAGTTATTTTTAAAAATTCTGTAGTCTTCTAAGCTGAGAATAATTCATCCCATCAATCTTGTAAAATAAATAGAAGCTATACTAAAAGAGAAGCCTGTAGCATATGTCTGGTATCATGTACTTGTTCTGTGTTGTGCTAAGTCACTTGAATCATGTTTGACTCTTTGCAACCCCATGTACTGTAGCCTGCCAGACTCCTCTGTTCATGGGGTTCTCCAGGCAAGAATACTGGAGTGGGTTGCGATGACCTCCTCTAGAGGATCTTCCCAACCCATGGACTGAACCCGCATCTCCTGCGACTCTTGCATTGCAGAGAGATTCTTTAAAGCTGCGTCACCAGGAAAGTACCATCATGTACTTATCTGATCCTCAGTAACCAGAATGCATCTAGTTCTGACCCATTCATTTAGGGATGGCAGGTGCATGTTTCAAAAAGAAAGGAAATGAATTTGGTCTTAATTATAGCAGAAACATCCCTGAATTATAAACTAAAATATGCCTTATGCAGAAAATACTCATTGAATGAGATATGAGATATTTTACAAAATAAAATTATGACCACAACAAAAGTATGCAATCTGAGATCTTGCTCTATCCCATTTTAAGATGAATATTAATATACCCTGTAGGTCTTAAAAGGAAAGATTTTGAAACAACTACCAAACCCTGTCAGATAGAGCATGAAACAATGATGGTCAGAAATCATTATTGAGGACTCATTGGATGAGTCCAGTGAATTTCCCTAGTTAGTGCAAGCCTGTTGGTCTCTGTTCATTTAATGAAGCTATGACTGTCTGAGCACAGACACCACTTTGCTGACAAAGGTCCATCTAGTCAAAGCTATGGTTTTTCCAGAGGTCATGTATGGATGTGAGGGTTGGACTATAAAGAAAGCTGAGCAGCAAAGAATTTTGCTTTCGAACTGTGGTTTTGGAAAAGACTCTTCAGAGTCCCTTGGACTGCAAGGAGGTCCAATTAGTCAATCCTAATGGAAATCAGTCCTCAATATTCATTGGAAGAACTAATGCTGAAGCTGAAGCTCCAATACTTTGGCCACCTGAGGTGAAGAACTGAGTCCTTGGAAAAAACCCTGATGCTGGGAAAGACTGAAGGCAGGAGGAGAAGGGGATGACAGAGGATGAGATGGTTGGATGTCATCACTGACTCAATGAACGTGAGTTTGAGCAAGCTCCGGGAGTTGGTGATAGACAGGGAAGACTGATGTGCTACAGTCCATGGGTCACAAAGAATTGGATACAACTGAGCTACTGAATTGAACTGATGGCTGTCTGAAAAGTGAAGTAGCTAATCGATGAGTCAACCAGTTCACATGAACAGGACTTCTTTTTATTCAAGATACAAAGGAGTCAGAGTTAGAGGGCATTCAAAACTTAATTTTTAAGAAGAAAAATGACAGGTGGCTCCTGTATCTTTGAGAGTAAACTTGGCCAAGAGGTCAATTAAAGAGAACATTGGCAAACTGGTTCTACAAATATATACTCATAAAGCCAATACAGACAACATCATCATTAAAAAGTAGTTCTAACAGAAAGTAGCCTAAGGAGCATTAGAAATTCTAATTTTTTGCATGCAAATATTAGTTTAGTAGCTTGAAATTTTGTAATTTGCACACGTATACACCACACACACCCCCTATGTATTTAGTTTAGATAAATTAATCAATTTTTAATGTCTAAAGATGTATCACAGAACCTTATGCATTAGATAGGAAAGGGATAATGAAGTGTCATTCTGACTGATAAATTATTATTTTATAAATAGACTGAGATCTATAGAGGGGTAAAGAACTTTAGAGAAATCTCCAAACATACAGTGAGGTAAGTACTTCATATTTTCTGATTATTGATATTGCATTTTTTATCTATCAGATGTAAATGTCTGGTATTAGAGAAATATTGTCTATATAACTTCCTTTCAATAATTTAATTACAAAATGAGACCTATTTGTTTCTGTAATCATTTTTATTAAATATATTAAAAAGAGGCAAAAATCATCATGACTGAGCTTCTTCATATCCTTTCTATTTTTTTGTGGACATTCTTATAAACAGGTAAACCATAGTAGGTAGACAAGTCAAAATGAAACCCTCAAAGACAAGTCCAGGCTGTTTTGAAATCTGCTTAAAATGAGCCATTTGAGTTGCTTGTTTTTTGATTGATAGGTATCCAAGATTTAGATATTATAATCTACTCAAAGAGAGACTATTACACTGATGAAACTATTATATTTTAGAAATGGCAACAACACGACCTAACTGCCTTTGAAAGTCAGGACTCTTAATGGCTGCAGTACAAAGTTGTGGATTAACCCTGTCAAGAATCAGGATATATTTAAGTATCTTGACTGCAAAATACTATTTTCCCGGATATGTCTAATTAACCTACAGTTAAGTTCAGTTGCTCAGTCGTGTCCAACTCTTTGTGATCCCATGAACTGCAGCACGCCAGGCCTCCCTGTCCATCACCAACCCCCAGAGTCCACCCAAACCCATGTTCATCGAGTCAGTGATGCCATCCAACCATCTCATCCTCTGTCGTCCCCCTCTCCTCCTGCCCTCAATCTTTCCCAGCATCAGGGTCCTTTCTAATGAGTCAATTCTTTGCATCAGGTGGCCAAAGTACTGGAGTTTCAGCTTCAGCATCAGTCCTTCCAATGAACACCCAGGACTGATCTCCTTTAGGATGGACTGGTTGAATCTCTTTGCAGTCCAAGGGACTCTCAAGAGACTACTCCAACACCACAGTTCAAAAGCATCAATTCTTTGCTTTCATTATAGTCCAACTCTCACATCCATATATGACCACTGGATAAACCATAGCCTTGACTAGATGGACATTTGTTGGCAAAGTAATGTCTCTGGTTTTTAATATGCTATCTAGGTTGGTCATAACTTTCTTTCCAAGGAGTAAGCATCTTTTAGTTTCATTGCTGAAATCACCATCTTCAGTGATTTTGGAGCCCAGAAAAATAAAGTCAGCCACTGTTTCCACTGTTTCCCCATCTTCCTGCCATGAAGTGATGGGACTGGATGCCATGATCTTAGTTTTCTGAATGTTGAGCTTTAAGCCAACTTTTTCACTCTCCTCTTTCACTTTCATCGAGAGGCTCTTTAGTTCTTCTTCACTTTCTGCCATAAGGGTGGTGTCATCTGCATATCTGAGGTTATTGATATTTTTCCCTGCAATCTTGATTCCAGCTGTGCTTCCTCCAGCCCAGCATTTCTAATGATGTCCTCTGCATATAAGTTAAACAAGCAGGGTGACAATATACAGCCTTGACGTACTCCTTTTCTTATTTGGAATCAGTCTGTTGTTCCATGTCCAGTTCTAACTGTTGCTTGCTGACCTGCATACAGGTTTCTCAAGAGGCAGATCAGGTGGACTGGTGTTCCCATCTCTTTCAGAATTTTCCACAATTTATTGTGATCCACACAGTCAAAGGCTTTGGCATAGTCAATAAAGCAGAAATAGATGTTTTTCTGGAACTCTCTTGCTTTTTCAATGATCCATAACATGTTGGCAATTTGATCTCTGGTTCCTCTGCCTTTTCTAAAACCAGCTTGAACATCTGGAAATTAACCTACATCTGTCCCATATTGCTTTCTCACCATTGCATGTTCTGCAGAATGTTACTAAAGCTGATAACGAAATACGTGTTGGGCATGAGGAGCTCTGCAGACAGAAGGGTAGCCTCCTAAGGAAGTCCAAATGTAACTAGAGAGACTAGGAAAAGGAGACTAGCTTGCTTTTCATTGTGGCTAGAGGTTTACGAGAGTGGGGGCCAGAATAGATGTTTTGTGAACTTCCCACCAGCACGAAAACAGAGAGCACTCATACTTTGGCACCAGCTTTGTCAGATGGGAGAGAAGTGGAGGGTGAGTGGTGGGGCTTGAAACCCATTAACAGTCAAACATCAAAAATAGAGTCAAATGTTTCATTACATTTATCTACCCTAAATAATACCAGATCTATTTACCGTGGGTACACAAATCTACATAGAGCTTCCCAGGTGGCACAGTGGTAAAGAATCTGCCTCCAATACAGGAGACACGGGTTGAATCCCTGGGTCAGGAAGACACCCTTGAATAGGAAATGGTAATACACTCTAGTATTCTTGCCTGGAAAATTCCATGGATAGAGGAGTTTGGGTGGCTACATTCCATGAGGTTGCAAAGAGTTGGGCATGACTAAGCATACACACTCACACTCACACACACACAAATCTATAGGGGATTAAATAAAAGATATTTCCTCTAATGAATAACTAAAATATCTCCATTTTCTCATAGTTTTACATATGTCTGTTAAGGACAAGGTCTGATGATAAAAACAGAGTCTTCTGAATTCAGATATTTGGTAGCATAGGGATGTTCAAGTAAAGAAAATTTTATTTTAATAAGTTTATATCTTCCATTTGGGGATATAAAAACAAATCTCTTGAGAGAGAAGCCTCTGAGACAAAGCAAAGAGATTATCAATAAAACATACTTAATGTACCGACACAAACACATACACCCCCAAATGCATAAATTTGCAAATTTTGAAAATAAACAATTCTTTTCAACTAGGTGCAATACTTGTTTCTAGCATATGTCACTAGAAAGTACAGTTGAAAGTGAAAGAATTCATTTGGTGATGCTGATTTAAGTGAAATAGTAATAATTTGAATATATCCCTGTGTTTCTTGAATTTTCTAAATAAAGTAGATGAATTATTTTTATTCTTTCAATATTTTTCATGTATTAGTCAGTAAGGCATTTAAAGGTGATGTGATATTGAGTTAAAAGAGTTGCCTCAGTAGAGAATAACAAGTAGAATTATCATTTTATTGATAAGCCTTATGAAAAATATTTTTGGTTTAGTTCTAAGAAATTAAGAGAGTGAATTGCTCTAGAGATGAAGTAATAAATATTTTGAAAGTTGAGTAATTTTCAGTAATTTGACTTCAATAAAATTGAAAGATATCACAATAAAACAATGAGTAGATATCTTATGAAAATAACTTTTAGTAATATTAATTTAAGAATTCTGTTCTATAACTCAAAAGAAATTTAAATAATTGAATAGTATTGCAATGAAGATGTCCCTCTATTAAATATACTTACTTATATGTAAAAGGCTTACTACATAAGTGAAAAATAAGAGTAATGCTGCATATTTTCTATTTCTAGCAAGAATTTCATATTTGGCCGTGGTTTATGATTTATCGAAGAAAAGCTACATTTATTCAATTAGAAGCATTGGCATAAAATCTTATGTTTTTGCTTTATGTTAAATGAAGATTTTTAAAAATTTACTCTTTCTATACTGATTTCAGTTATGGCTATATTTAAATTCTAAAAGTGATCTGAGAGAATAACATTGAAACATGTATATTATCATATGTGAAACAGATCGCCAGTCCAGGTTCGATGCATGAGACAGGGTGCTCAAGGCTGGTGCACTGGGATGACCCTGAGGGATGGGATGGGGAGGGAGGTGGGAGGGGGGTTCAGGATGGGGAACACATGTAAACCCATGGCTGATTCATATCAATGCATGGCAAAAACTACTACAATATTATAAAGTAATCAGCCTCCAACTAAAATAAATTAATTAAAAAAAAGAATTTAAAAATACATATTTATAATCAAAGAAAATAACTGATTGAATTCAATGTTGTGGTAATTAGAGGCAAAATGTTGGCTTAAAACTCAACATTCAGAAAACTAAGATCATGGGATCTGGTCCCATCACTCTATGGCTTATAGATATGGAAACAGTAGAAACACTGACAAACTTTATTTTGGGGGGGCTCCAAAATCACTGTAGATGGTGATTGCAGCCATGAAAATAAAAGATGCTTGCTCCTTGGAAGAAAAGCTATGATCAACCTAGACAGCATATTAAAAAGCAGAGAAATTACTTTGCCAACAAAGGTCCATCTAGTCAAAGCTATGGTTTTTCCAGTAGTCATGTATGGATGGATGTGAGAGTTGGACCATAAAGAACGCTGTACACCAAAGAACTGATACTTTTGAACTGTGGTATTGGAGAAGACTCTTGAGAGTCTCTTGCAAAGAGAGCCAAGCAGTTAACCCTAAAGGAAATCAGTCTTAAATATTCATTAGAAGGACTGATGCTGAAGCTCAAACTCCAATACCTTGGCCACCTGATGCAAAGAATTGACTCACTGGAAAAGACTCTGATGCTGGGAAAGATTGAAGGCAGGAGGAGAAGGGGATGACAGAGGATAAGATGGTTGGATGGCATCACTGACTCAATGGACATGAGTTTGAGTAAACTCTGGGAGTTGGTGATGGACAGGGAGGCCTGGCGTGCTGTGATTCATGGGGTCGCAAAGAGTCGGACACGACTGAGCGACTGAACTGAACTGAGAGGCAAATCAGACACCATCAGGGTCTGACCATTGACCTTTCACATACCTCAGGGTCTTCTGCACTTTGATGTACATATCTCATGCCCAGTGACAGCTTCTTGCCTCGGGACTTGTATATCTGCCTAAGAGCTTCCTCTGGGTGTTGCAGCTTTCTTGACTCAGAATGGGGGAGGTGGGGAAGTGCTCTAGAATTACTGTCTCCAGGAGAAATCCTCTCCCAGTGAGGGAAGGAGAGGGGGAAACAAGCCATGTTTCTTGCCTTTCAGTGAGATAATTATGGTATTTTTACTAGTTAGTCTCTCCAAATGATTTCAATAGAATCTGAAACCCACAGCAGGAACTCATCACATGAACACCCTACACCATTTCCTTCCTTCTCTTGCCTCACTTCCCCAATTCTTCACCATACTTTCCTGAAGATTTCTGAAATAAAATACTTAACACCACATAATTGTCTAAAAGTCTACTGATATCATTATTCAATTTTAAAAAGAAATGTGGCAGTTTATATTTATCATCAATTATAACATGTGTAGGCCTCCCAGTTGGCACTGTGGTAAAGAATCCTCTGCAATGCAGGAGACTTGCAGGAGACATGGGTTTGACCCCTGGGTGGGGAAAATCCCCTGAGGGAGGAAATGACAACTCACTCCAGTATTCTTGCCTGAATAATCCCAATGACAGAGGAGATGGCAGACTACAGTCCATGGGGTCGCAGAGTCTAGCAGGACTGAGCAGCTGCATATGCACACATGCACAATATGCCTGAATTAGAAGCTTTTAAACTTTAATAATGAAACATTATAGAAGTCAACTAAAACATAAAACAGAATATAATTTTTCAAAGTTATTTTAGGGGACACACTAATAATGTGTCAAACAGAAAAATATTTTGTCTATTTGTGAGGAAGGAGCCAACATTGGATTAAAAACACTCACGGTAGATACCAAAGGCATACAGAAACAGATCATGTAGTAGAGGAGAAAAATGCATATTCTTAGGTTTGGGTTTTCCATTCTCTATTTTCTACCTTTCATTTTGGGGAAGTTGATCGTACAGTGAAGGAGTGAAAAAGGAAAAATGAATGAGAAGGATATGAACAAAATTCCAATTGTTCACTCAGTTTCAGTCAGCATGTAACCACCAGCAGGTTACTTAATTTCCTTAAAATCTAATCAAAACTTTTAATAAGGAAAAATTATTAACATATCTGGCTCTTTCATGTAATTTTTTGAAATATTATTTATTTTAATAGTAAGAAGGAAAATCATACCAGTAACATCATATTATGATATGGCAAAATATGGATAATTTCATAGGCAAATGGTAAGGGTTAGATTAGTTAATTCATTTAGTGTGTTTGGCCCAGTGCTTGTGATAGGGTAAGTGCTAAAAATGTTATATAAACAAATAAACAGAAGATACTCAGGAGAGTATGTTTAAACTTAAACTTCTAGAGGTAAATTACTTTGCCACCCATAGGACAGTAATACTATCTGAGACCAGTATTAGGATGAGTAAACTTTAGTTCCAAAGTCATGGGTTCCTACGACATTTTCAGAGTAAATTATTAAGTAGCCCGCCAGGATCCTCTGTCCACGGGGATTCTCCAGACAAGAATACTGGAGTGGGTTGCCATGACCTCCTCCAGGGGATCTTTCCAACCCAGGGATTGAAGGCAGGTCTCCCTCACTGCATGTGGATTCTTCATCGTCTGGGCTACCAGGGAAGCCCAAGCATACTGGAGTAGATAGCCGATCCCTTCTCCAGGGGAACTTCCCAACCCAGGAACTGAACCAGGGTCTCTTGCTTTGCAGGTGGAGTCTTTACCAACTGAGCTACCTGGCAAGCACTATATACTAATAAGTGACCATAAAATTTAATTCTCTTTTAACATGTAAAACAGCAGAACTTAAAAACTATGTATTGGTTCAAACCCTTATCTTTTTCTATCATAATGTTGGATTTTCACCTACATTTCTGTGTAACAGGTGTTTGTGCCATTGAGATGCTATAATACAAAAAATATATATTACCTTTCAACATAGTATGTATGCAAGACCTTTTGCCCAGTTTCAGTAACTAAGGATATAAGATAATGCTGTATTTACATGTGATTTTATCTCTAGTACTGATTTTATAGCTGGGTGATATAAATAGTATCTTATCAGCTTGAAGATAAGTGCTAATATTAACAAATGCTACAAATCTATGCTCACTTATTTATACAAAGAAATGAGTTTTAGAAATAATGAATAGATTCATTTCTGAACTGGAATGTTACATTTGAAAACAAATGAGTTTAAATGGGGAATACGTGTAACTCTATGGCTGATTCATATCAATGTATGACAAAACCCACTGAAAAATAAAAAAAAAAAAAAAAGAAAAAAAAAGAAAAAATAAAACACTTAAAAAAAATTAAAAAAAAATAAAATTCTCTATTATAGAATTCAAAGATGGCCCCCAAGATTCTTACCATTCAGTATATACTCTATACAATTTATATCTATAAAATGTAATATATATGATACATTGATATATATGAAATAGAGTAATATGATATATATTATTTAGCCATAAAAATTAAATCTTACCATTTGCAACATAGACAGATGTCAAGAGCATTATGGTAAGTGAAATAAGTCCGACAGAAAAATACAAATATTTTATCATCTCACTTACACACAGAATCTAAAAAATATCAAATTCATAGAAACAAGAAGCATAGTGATTGCCAATAGCTAGTGGGTGCAGAAGATGGCAAGATACTGCTCAAAAGGTACAACTACAAGTTATAATATGAATAAATCCCAGGATCTAAAGCATAGCACAGTGATTACAGTTAATAACATTGCACTGTATACTTGAGAGTTGTTAGAAGAGTACAACTTTGTGTTCTCATTATTAAAAATAACAGCAAAATTTATACTGTGTCTGTTTTACTACCATAGAATAGATGAGATACTATGTTTTGACTAAAGCAAAATGGTAAAATTATGCAAGGTGAAGGATGTATTAACTAGCCTTATTGTAGAGATCAGTTCATAATGTCTGTGTATCAAACCATCACATTGTGCACCTTAAGTTACAGACTGTCATATATCAATTAAATCCCAATAAATTTGGAGGAAAAAAATGGACATAGGCAAAGTATCATTCAGGATAATAATTTAGCTCCAGATGGGTCCATCTAATATATATACATTGTGTGTGTGTGTGTATACATATATATGTACATATGTGTATATATATGTATATATGTATATGTATCTATATATGAGTCATGTCTAACTCTTTGCAACCCCATGGACTGTATCCCACCAGTCTCCTTACGTAGATCATTCACTTCTCAGGAGACTGAGCTTTGTCTGTATGAAGTGTCCTAACCAAGGTCACATATCGTTAGAAGAAGCCACTTCAACACAGATCTGAATATTTCAATGTCCATATAACTGATCAAATTTCAATGCAGTACCCCTGTACATGCTTTTGCCCCCCCAAATAAAAAATAAAAAGCAAAATGGACTCAAGAAAAAAATGTATATTGTCTGCTGTTACTATTATTTTCTAGGTTTATTTTAAAATTTATGCTATATAATTATATAAATTTAGTAGAAAAAATTAACTTTTTATAAAACTAATACTAAAAATGTCCCATTAAATACATCTTTCAAATATCTTTGGTTAATTATCTCTAAACCATTCTGAATAGAATAATGCCATTTTCTTTTAAAATATCTCTAGACATTTTAAAAACAGTTCTTAGAAAATTATTTTGATATTGCTTCATTTAAAATGCAATTTAAATACTTTTCCTATTGTGAGAAACAATAGGTTTTCCGGTTTAAACTCTCCAAATAGCACATTCCTGTAATAACCCCTTCTAAGGCACTATTCTACTTCCAAGCAAAGACTGTGACTGGTATGTCTCATTTTGTTTCAGACCACTACTTAAATTTCTTAGACTTCAATACTGATACTGTGTAAGTTAACCTGTGAAATACTTATAAAGGGCCTATAAAAATTAAATACCTCTAAAAAAACAAATTTATACTGTGTCTGTTTTACTACCATAGTATAGATGAGATACTATGTTTTGACTGAAGTAAAACAAAACATGAAGAAAAAAATCCTAACCTCCTAGTGCACAGAAAGATTCTAGGGTAAGTGATACCCATTAGACAATGTTAACCATCCCTGCAGTTGTGGATGACACTATTTTCAACTTCTGCATTCCAGTTCCCTATAATGAAAAGTATATCATTTTTGACTGTTAGTTCTAGAAGGTCTTGTAGGTCCTCATAGAACCATTCAGCTTCAGCTTCTTCAACATTATTGGTTGGGACATAGACTGGGATTCATGTGATACTGAATGCTTTCCCTTGGAAACCAACAGAGATCATTCTGTCATTTTGAGATTGCATCCAAGTACTGCATTTCAGTACTGGAACGCAAAAGTAGGAAGTCAAGAGATAACTTGCCTGGAGTAACAGGCAAGTTTGGCCTTGGAGTACAAAATAGAGCAGGGCAAAGGCTAACAGAGTTTTGACAAGAGAGTGCATTGGTCATACCAAATACTCTCTTCCAACAACACAAGAGAAGACTCTATACATGCACATCACCAGATGGTCAATACTGAAAACAGATTGATTATATTCTTTGTAGTCAAAGATGGAGAGGCTCTATAGAGTCAGCAAAAACAAGACTGGGAGATGATGTGGCACAGATCATAAACTCCTTATTGCCAAATGCAGACTTAAATTGAAAGTAGGGCAAACCACTAGACCATTCAGTTATGAACTAAATCAAATCCCTTATGATTATGCAGTGGAAGTGACAAATAGATTCAAGGGATCAGATTCACAGACAGACTACCTGGGGAACTATGGACAGAGCTTCGTGATATTGTACAGGAGGCAGGGATCAAGACCATCTCCAAGAAAAAGAAATGCAAAAAGGCATAATGGTTGTCTGAGAAGGCCTTACTAATAGCTGTGAAAGGAAGAGAAATGAAAGGCAAAGAACAAAAGGAAAGAGATACCATTTGAACGTAGAATTTAAAAGAATAGCAAGAAGGGATAAGAAAGCTTCCCTTAATGATCAATGCAAAGAAATAGAGGGAAAGAGTAGAATGGAAAGTATAAAGATCTCTACAAGAAAATTAGAGATACCAGGGGAATATTTCATGCAAAGATGGGCACAATATAGGACAGAAATGGTATGGACCTAACAGAAGCAGAAGATATTAAGAAGAGGTGGCAAGAATCTACAGAGAAAGGATCTTCATGACCCAGATAATCATGATGGTGTGAGCCCTCACCTAGAGTCAGACATTCCAAAATGTGAAGTTAAGTGGGCCTTAGGAAGCATCACTACGAACAAAGGTAGTGGAGGTGATGGAATTCCAGTTGAGCTTTTTAAATCCTAAAAGATGACACTGTGAAAGTACTGCACTCAATATGTCACCAAATTTGGAAAACTCAGTAGTGGCCACAGGACTGGAACAGATGAGTTTTCATTCCAATCCCAAAGAAAGGCAATGCCAAAGAATGTTCAAAGTACTGCACAATTGCACTCATCTCGCACGCTAGTAAAGTAATGCTCAAAATTCTCCATGCCAGGCTTCAAAAATAGATGAACTGTGAACTTCCAGATGTTCAAACTGGATTTAGAAAAGGCAGAAGAACCAGAGATCAAATTGCCAACATCAGCTGGATCTTTGAAAAAGCAAGAGAGTTCCAGGAAAATATCTACTCTTGCTTTATTGACTATGCCAAATCCTTTGACTGTGTGGATCACAATAAACTGTGGAAAATTCTTAAACAGATGGGAATACCAGCCCATGTTACCTGCCTCTTGAGAAACCTGTATGCAGATCAGCAACAGTTAGAACTGGACATGGAACAACAGACTGGTTCCAAATCGGGATAGAAGTACGTCAAGTTGTAATTTGTCACCCTGCTTATTTAACTTATATGCAGAGTATATCACGCAAAATGCTGGGCTGGATCAAGCACAAGTTGGAATCAACATTGAAAGGAGAAATAATAACTTAGATATGCAGTTGACACCACCTTTATGGCAGAAAGCAAATAAGAACTAAAGAGTTTATTAATGAAAGTAAAAGAGGAGAGTGAAAAAGTTGGCTTAACACTCAATATTTAGATAACTAAGATCATGGCATCCGGTCTCATCTCTTCATGGCAAATAGATGGGGAAACAATGGAAACAGTGGCAGACTTTTTTTGGGGGGGAGGGGGGGGAGGAGGGCTCCAAAATCACTGCAGATGGTGACTGCAGCCATGAAATTAAAAGATGCTTATTCTTTGGAAAAAAAGCTATGACCAACCAAGACAGCATATTAAAAAGCACAGACATCACTTTGCCAACAAGGTCCATCTTGTCAAAGCTATGGTTTTTCCACTAGTCACATATGGATGTGAGAGTTGGACTATAAAGAAAGCGGAGCACCGAAGAATTGATGCTTTTGAACTGTGGTATTGGAGAAGACTCTTGACAGCCCCTTGGACTGCAAGGAGATCCAACCAGTCAACCCTAAGGAAAATCAGTTCTGAATATTCATTGGAAGGACTGACGCTTAAGCTCAAACTCCAATACTTTGGCCACCTGATGTGAAGAACTGGCTCATTGGAAAAGACCCTGATGCTAAGAAAGATTGAAGGCAGGAGGAGACAGGGTTGAAAGAAGATGAGATGATTGGAATGCATCAAGATTGAAGGCAGGAGGAGAAAGGGTCGACAGAGGATGAGATGATTGGATTGCATCACTAACTCAAATGACATGAGTTTGAGTCAGTTCCAGGAGTTGGTGATGGACAGAGAAGCCTGGCATCCTGCATTCCATGGGGTCACAAAGAGTCGGACAGGACTGAGCAACTGAACTGTTCTGAACTGACAGTATTTTTCCTACTTTGGTCAAAAATGCCAACATTCACAACTGCATGAGGATGAGACCATGGTGTGACTCGAAACACATAGGAGGCGATTCCCTTTCTAAAGAAAACAAAGGAAGAAACCCAGCATTAAAGTCAGAAAACTGACTGAACTTACATCATAAGGGTTATATTACTTTATTGTAAGTCATCAGTCCTTATGAAAAGCAAGTTAAAGGGAGAAAAAAGCACACATAAATAATTTTTCACGATAACATGTTTGTTTTTCTATTAAAGCAAACATATGTTTGCAATAATGACATTTATTTAATAATCTAGAGAACATATAGCTAAATTTAGTGCAATTATTTACATTTTTTTCAGAAACCTGTTATTTACAGGTTAGAAATGGTAATCTGAAATAGAAAACTAAAGCATTAGACTGTTATTCTACAAGCCATAGACTTTTATAATTATGGCTAAATGAACTATATTTAAACTTTGGAGAATATATAAACTACCCACATCAAACACTTGAAAATAAGGGTTAATTTAGAAATACTGCATACTGAAATATTTATAGAAACAACTGATGTCTTAGTATGTTTAAAGGAAGGCATAACAAACAGAGAGTGTTTGCTTAGAGCACAAGTAAATTAACTTTTATCAAGAATGTTCAAGGATTGTTTATTTTAAACTGTAAGATGCAGCCAATTATCTTTCTACCGATTTGCAGAAGCTTTCTGGTTAAATTAGGGAACTCAATATGATTGTGAGGCTATTGATGGAAGTTAGGAGTAGTCCTGGCACAGTTGCATTGGACTCTTTCCTGGTGGCCCTCTTGGAAAGAGATACATTTTGCCTCCCACACATTTGCTGTCCAATCATCCACCAGGCATCTGGTACAACAGATGGGCTCTGTGTATACCTGGAACAGTGACGCAAGTACAATCAGTACCTTCTCTACTTCTGCAAGAATTTACTTATACTTTACTAGTTAGAGAGCATTTTTCCACCCTGGAAATATGTACTGAGTATCAAATATGTGGAACAATGTTGTGGTGAAGAAGTTGAATACAGAC
This sequence comes from Muntiacus reevesi, assembly GCF_963930625.1. Taxonomy (NCBI): domain Eukaryota; kingdom Metazoa; phylum Chordata; class Mammalia; order Artiodactyla; family Cervidae; genus Muntiacus; species Muntiacus reevesi. The sequence continues at coordinate 79,533,694 of NC_089254.1, read as the reverse complement.
AGGAATCCTGACCTCTGCAAGTTTTATTCTAATTTAAGATGAATGCTTTGTCCAGCTTTACATTTAAATTCACTTTGATGTTTTCTTTATCAGTCCTACTTCTGGTCTGGTAATTCAGTCACTATATCATACTACTTTCAGCTTCACTTTATGTCAAACTACTTTATGTGTTTCTTCTTTTCTTTTCTTATTGTATAGTCTTTGATTTATCCTCTTTTTGTTTTATCATCTATCCCCATCTCCATGCTTTATAGCACCTTCTAATCTTATTTCCTCTCCTGAGAATATTATTAAATACCAGCTCGAGGGTTTTCTTAATCACTCCAAAACATCTGAAGAACCTCTTTTCAACATGCACATGCTATAGTTGCCCCAGGATTTTTCTGATTAAGTAGGTCTACAATGTGCCTGAGGCATGTGATTTCTATACAATTCTGTCTATATGGTTGGCAATGAGTAATTACAATTCAAAAATGACCATAAGGTTATGACAATATACTGTCTCCTTGAATTTTAAGAATTAAGTATCCTTGTGTTGGGAGCAACAGTAAAAATACTCTATATTTTCATAGTGTATGCATGCTCAGTCACTTCAGTCATGTCCGACTCTCTGCAACCCCATGGACCATGGCCTGCCAGGGTCCTCTGTCCATGGGGTTCTCCAGGCAAGAGTACTGGAGTGGGTTGCTATTTCCTTCTCCAGTGATAAAGTATGGTCAGTGAAGTGAGTGAAGCAAAGTCACTTAGTCGTGTCCGACTCTTTGTGACCCCGTGGACTGCAGCCCACCAGGCTCCCCTGTCCATGGGATTTTCCAGGCAAAAGCCGTGGAGTGGGTTGCCATTCCCTTCTCCATATTTTCATAGTAACCTTGTATATTTTTATGTCATGGAGTGGTGAGAGACTATATGCAAGGAGGAGACTACATGCAAGATTCTAGTGCAATACATATATATGTGCATGTATATATGAATATATATCAATACTGCACTCTCTCTTTCTCTCTCTCTCTATATATATACATATATATCTGAATGGACAAGAAAGAAGCATGCTTACAGGACAACAGTTTACTATTCCTAGATATATTTGGAGCAGAGCAAGATCTTATCTTTATAGTCACTAATGGTTTTGGACTGAAAATGTTCAATAAGTTGCAATATATTGAAATATATACAAAATTCATAAAAAGGACTAATTTAATCAGTTTTGCTTTATGCCAAGTAAAATAAAATACAAAGCAAATAATACCAGAGATCTTTGATATTTTAATTGGGAACATAATTAAAAAAAAAAAATAGAGCCAAAATTAACCAGTATTTCTTTCATTGACAAAAAAAAGTCTGCCAAAATCCTATACATTCCTAGTCATCTCTCTTTCTGTAGCTTATTAATACTTAAGTTGAAGAACCCATGCAGTCACCTTACTGAATTGTACACATTGTTCTCCCCTGACCCATGAGTTTAGAGTCCTATGGAAATGTAGCTTAGTAATTCTGAGGGATAAAATGTCACATTTTATTAATTTTGATTAGTCATATAATTAAAGAGGATCAAATAGAAATTATCTTTAGTTAATGAGTTTGGACGAGGAGATAGGAACATATGACTCTTTCCTGATTTGTCTAGAAGCTATCACACAAATAACTGTGGTAAGTCATCAGCAAAAGCCAGACAGGGAAAAGCAGATGAGTATCAGAATTGTTTATTACTTTTAAAAGTAAAATAATAACTGTTACTAATCTACATCCCACAGACAGAGAAGCCTGGCAGGCTACAGTCCATAGGGTCGCAAAGAGTTGGACATGACTGAAGCAACTTAGCATGCATTCTACATACTGCTGAACTTAATATTTACTACTAATATTTCAGACTATGCTTCAGAGAGGAATGAAATGTTTAACCGATGTTTTCATTTTTTCATTCAATTCTGCTTTAAATGCATTGAGAAGAGCATCCTAAAAATCATACTTATTTACTGTGAGTTTGATAGTAGTCTAGATGCTCAGATTTTCAGGTATACTGGCAAAATGTCACTGTTAAAACAAAAAACAACCAAAACCACATACATACATGAATGATGAGTTTGTCATCTCAAAATTAGCAAAGTTTAATGAGTAATATATGTTAAGAAATTGATACACTTTGCAAAGTTTGCACTCCCTGGGTTTTGAGTACCAAAGTGAAGGATATTTTATGAATGAAAGGCCCAGATTTACTGCCTCTTATGAATCTCCTTCTTCTCCATCCTCTGCCCCTTTTTCACTGACACACAACACCTTGGTCTCTGATAGTTTGAACCTGATTGCTCTCACTCTGTTGGAAGCAGATAATCTGGTCTAGCCACAGTCCAATCCCATGACTGCTGAGCACTTTCTCTTTCTCATCAGGGAATCCTCACAAAGATGTGTTCTGCTTTTAAGACTGCTTTACCTTGCTGCTTCTAACTTCATTCTTGCATTGCTCTGAATGGTTTGAGTGTTTATCCTACATTAAAAATTTCTATAATAATGTATCACATATTCACTATTGCATTGCTGCTGCTGCTAAGTCGCTTCAGTCGTGTCCGACTCTGTGCGACCCCACAGATGGCAGCCCACTAGGCTTCCCTGTCCCTGGGATTCTCCAGGCAAGAACACCGGAGTGGGTTGCCATTTCCTTCTCCATTGCATTATTGTAATGTATATTAGGTAATATTACTACCATATTACTTACAATGTCTTATATAACAATTTATAAAAGAGGAATGTTTTATATACTGAGACATAAAGGAAATCTTTCCTTTCATCTCAGTATCTGTTTCAATTTTTTCCTTAAGTAACATAATTGAGATTTTCCCCATTTAACTTTGGATAGTACAGAGCCTAATTTGTAGCCCTATACTAGAATCATGTAAGAGCATATCTACATGCCCCCCTCATTAATGATGCTTTCTATCTTATATCCACTTTCCTTGCACCAATTATGTATTTGTATTTTTCAATTTCATTGCACATATTTAAATACTTCTGTAAATGATCTCTCCCCTTTTGTACAATATGGGAGAAGATTATACATAAATAAACAACACAAGGATGCCTCTTAAACCATTGCTATTCAATATTGTACTGGAACTTCTAGCCAGAACAATTAGAAAACAGAAAGAAATAAAAGACATCCAAAATGAGAAAGAAGAAATAAAATAATCTCTATTTACAGATGACATATTCCTAAATACAGGAAATGCAATGAAGGCAAAAAAATAGCACTAGAGCTAATAAAAAATTTCAGGAAAATATCAGGGTAAAAGATCAACACATAAAAATCTACTATATTTCTGAAAACATGCAGTGAGCAATCTGAGAAGAAAATTATAAAAGCAATTTCATTAATAGCATCCAAGTGAACAAAATACCTAGGAATAAATTTAGTCAATGAAATGAAGTAATTGTACACTAAATACTACAAATATAGCTGAAAGAAATTAAAGGCCTAAATAAATGAAGGCAACCCATGTTCATGTACTGAAAGAGATAATACTGTTTAAAAGGTAATATGCTCCAAATACTCCTAATCCCTATCCAAATTTCAACAATCTTTCTGTAGAAATGGAAAACCCAATTATCAAATTCATATGGAATTTACAGGGACACCAAATAATCCAAACAAGACTTATGAAGATCAAATTTGGAGGACTTATTTTTTTTTTTTAATTTCAAAACTTAATACAAAGCTACAGTAGTCCAAACAATGTGGCACTGACATAAACATGGAATAGAATTGAGAGTCAAAAAATAATACATATATAGTTAATTTACTTTCCAAGAGGGTACCAAAATCATTCACTGAGAAAAGAATATTATACTCAACAAATTGTAGTGGGGCAACTGGATATCAGCATGCAAAAGAATAAAATTGGACCTCTACCTCATATCATGTAAAACTTAACTATGGTGGATTAACAATATAAGTGCAAGACCTAAATCCATAGAATATTATAACAAATTCTGTATCAATTACTAGCACTAGGGTTGGGCAATGAATTCTTAGTTATGGAACAAAAAGTACAAGTATCAAGAGTAGATAAACTGTGCTTTATCAAAATCAAGCTTTTGTATATCAAAGGATACTATCAAGAAAATGTAAAACATCCTATAAAATAGGAGAAAATATTTGAAAAGCATAAGAGTCTAATATTCATACATAAACCTTTTATCATTGAGTAGTAAAAAGCTACCAACTCAATCTAAATATGGCAAATAACTTGAATATATTTCTCCAAATAAGAAATCCAAGTGGCCAACATTTGAAAAGATGTTCAGTTTTAGTTATTAAGGAAACACAAATCAAAATAACAATTAACTACTACTTCAAGTCTAGGATGACTGAAACAAACAAAATTTAGAAATACATGGAATCTTACAAGTATTGGCAAGGAAGTGGAGAAACTGGAAACATAATACATTACTATTGGGAATGAAAAATGGTTCAGCTGTGAAGAAAACAGCTTGGAGTTTTTTCAATTAAGTTAACATGGAATTATATATACCCAGCAATTCCATTTTGAAATACTAAATACTAAAAGCACATACTCAAATTCAAGTGTACACAAGTTCATGGCAGCAGTATTTACAATAGCCAAAAGGTGGAAGCAACCCTAATGTCCATAATATGATGAACTGATAAGCAAATTGTTGAATAAACCCATGATGAACTATCTTACATCTGTAGAAAGGAATGAAGTACTGATAAATCTTACAACCTGAGGTTTCCAACTGAAAGACATACAGAAACCAGGTTAAATTATTGAGTGTTCAGGGTAAGCCTCCAAAGAGAATGTCAAATGACAAAGCAGATTTGAAAGCGCTTGCAGAGATAGTTCATCAGTTCTTTCAGGCAAGAACAACAAGCTAAGAGGATAATTAGAACAAAGCTGCCACTTGCCATGTTTTCCGCGGAAATCAGGATAGCTTAAAAGGTGTGCTTCAAAGGGAGAACAGTGGGAGAAAATATCACAGAGTTAATGTGATAATTAACTAGTTAATGTAGATAATTTTAGGCCATTTTAAGAACACAAGACAGAAATCCTGTGAGGTGCCCTAGAGGACCTGTACAAAATTGCATGTTTATTTCAAGGTTAAAAAGTCTTCATTTAAAGCTTGATTTTCTTTTGGCGGGGGGGGGGGGGGGGGGGGGGGCGGGGGGGAGGGGTGGAGTTTGCCAAAAACATCCAGATAAGCAAAGTGGCAAATATCTCAAAGGCAAATACAGAAAGTTACATAGTTGTGAACAAAACTTAGCTCATTTAATACTGACAAGAAAGTAAGTAATCAAAGATTTAATAAATTCAATGTGAAGCACAGTAAATTATTTTGGTAAGACATAAAATCTTTGCTCTTCAGGGAGATTACTTAAAAGGTAAAGGAAAGTTTCTTTTTATATACATTTTTAGTAATAATAGACCAATAACCTAAGAAAACTGGCCTTCTAACAGAGAAAAAAGGCAATTTCAATTTTGCACCAGCATAGTTAGATATTAAAACTCATTTTTAAAAAAATTTCAATCCAATTCAATCTTAGTCAGCTTGACCACACATAAAATTTCCTTCCCATGAGTCCTTTCCCAGAAACCTTCTACAGTTTTTTTTTTTATATCCATTCAGATTTTGTCCTATTTTTCTCATTCTGAAACAACGAGGTCATTTTACTTTTCTTATCTACTTTTCACACACAATTGTCTCATTTTAACATTATTTCTAAACAGAATTAGAATTATTTACCTATAGTGAAAACTGAGTAGTAAGCAACTGTGGATTGTCTATTACACTAGCATTCTAAAGACTTGGCAAATTTGTAAATATATTTCATAATTTCTAGAAGTATATTCTTCCTCCCTTTAAATTTTTCAATATCACACAAAATATGTTTGCTAAAACACCAAAATATCTTGTGAAGCCAAAAGTGAATAAAACTATGTTCAGTAATTAATTTTCAGTATTTTATCTCAGTTGGAAATGACCTAAATGTTTAATAAATATCCATCAATTAGCTTAGCCTTGTACTTTTAAGGTCATCAAAAGGATTTTGGAATCTTTTTAAATAAATCTACACTCAAATATAATTATTGTTGAAAAGTTCATTTATAAACTATTTGTAAACATTTATGTGTCATTAACAATTATGTTTAGACTGCTTATGAAAATTTGATGAGACATTAAAAAGCTAACCATCTTCTTAACTTTGTTTCTGACAAGTTCTGAAATAGAGATAACAAAAGATACCTTCCTCCAAAGATCCAGAACCACCCTAAAGACAATGACAATTCCCCTAAAGACTGGCAACACTCCGTAGGACCCTAGCCACAAAACAAGCACAGCTCACATTTTTGTCTGGCCAAAAGGTTGTCTATTACTTTTGCAGTTTTCAACTTGCTACCTGATAGTTTTGTTGGCTGCATATGCAAGAACCAACAACCTGTGTGCCCCAGGCAGGCAGAAAGCGAAGCCAAATTCTCAGGACATGAAATCAGACAATTAAGACTTCAAAAGCTATCCTTGGGAGAGAAAAGATTGATAACCAATGAGAACCCCAAAACCAAATTCACAAGAGTCTGGGTTAGAAAGGAAGGGATAAGGAGAAATTTACATTCAGAGATCCAGGGGAGATAACTTTGATAAGAATGCTCACTTTTTGCTGGCTTCTGCCAGGTTTCCCAGGGTTTTATCTGCAGATTCCCAACTAACGGGGTTCAAAGTAGACATTCTAGCCCCAGTATCCACCACCAGAATGTGGCAAGGTTGACTACTACTTTTCATATTTCTAGACATAAAATAAGCAGGTCTTCTGGAAGCTGGCACACACAATTCTTTGAAACTTGAGGATCCATATCCTCGGCCAAGCCTTGAATCTTCTGGAGCCAAATGAATGTCTAAGCTGGATGTATCACTAGTTTGGGGATTTTGTGGTATTTTACAATGTCCTTTATTGCACTGAAATGTTGAGTTTGACGAGTGACCTAGTCACTCAACCCATTCCATGACCAACTTTTCCTGGCACAGGATCCTTAGAGTTAGGAGGCAAGGGTTCTAACATCTTTTAAGTGCATAATCTGTACTCACCAATTTTGCTGCTTTGGCTTCGGAGATTACCACCAGCAATGGCTCTGTTACTTCTTTCGCTGGAGGATTTCTTTATAGCTGTGGATGCCCTAGTGGATTTTAATAGCTTGACTTGTGACTGTATTTTGATTATGATAATCAAGTGTGTCTGAATTTCTTGTCTTTATTTTCCCGAATCCCTCAACTAATTATGCTGCTGATTTACCTCAGAGCTTTTCGAGTTCCCTAATGGCGAGCACCTGTTCCACAGCATCAGTTGCAGACTCCCAATTTAACAACCCCAGAGCCTTTCCAGGACCCTGGAAGTTTTAACAAACTCTGAAAACATCCTAGGACCTAGCTAAATACGTTTTTAAAATACAGTTTGTTTGGATCAGATTGCTGCACATAAGGAAGGAGAACTCAAATCTGAGAATGACTTACCCACAGTCCATGGAAACAATTACAGGAAACAAAGCACAAAGAGTTTAATGGTCCCCTTACCTACACATCTCCTCATCCCATAGACCTTTAGTAGTCAGCTTCAGATTCCACCCTCATCACCAACAACTGTTGGAAAAAGATTAAAGAAAACAACTTCAGTGATACAAACATATTTTATTTAATACTTCATGAAGTGAAAAGTCTCCTTTCAGAGAACTTCAAAATGGGATGGAAGGCAGGAAGCTTTTACAGGATAAAGAATAAAGAACAAGGAAGAGGAAAATAGAAAATATCTGTTTTGCTGGGGCTACATAGTCAGCCTTGTTTAGAATAAAAGGAACAAGGAAATAAGTATAGAACCCACAGTGAGCTTGGAGTTTGAGGATTTGCTGATTGAATAAACTGCATATCCAGTGAAGTGGGGCATTTGTAAAGGCATGAAAGTTATCTAGGATTCCACATGGAAGTGAACTCACAAAGTATTTTTCATTCTTTGTCAGACTTATTACCTACATAAGGTAAAATCTAGGTCCATCCATGTTGTTGCAAATGGTATTATTTCATTCTTTTTAAAGCTGAGTAATATTACATATGTAAATATTATATTCATTATATATACATACATATATAAATACACACACATCTTCCTTACCCATTCATCTATTAATGGCAGATTGGTTTTGTATCTTCTCTATTGTAAACAATGCAGCAATGAACAGACAGGTGCAGATATCTTTTCCAATTAGTAATTTTGTTTACTTTGGATAAATACCCAGAAGTGAATTGATGGATAGCATGCTATTTCAGGGCTTCCCTGGTGGCTCAGTGATAAAGAATCCGCCTGCCAACACAGGAGATGTGGGTTTGATTCCTGGGTCAGGAAGATCCCCTGGAGAAGGAAATGGCAACCCACTCTGGTATTCTTGCCTGGAAAATCCCATTGACAGAGACGACTGGTGGTCTATAATCCACTGGATCGCAAAAGAGTCACAAAACTTAGTGGCTAAACAACAAAAACAGTGCTAGTTCAACTTTGGGTTTTTGAACAAAACCCATACTGTTTTCCATAGCAGCTACACCAATTTATATTCCCACCAACAGTGCTCAAGTGTTCCCTTTTCTCCACATCCTAATCACAGTTATTACTGTTTTTTAGATAACAGTCGTTCTGACATGTGTGAGGTGATATCTCACTGTGGTTTTGATTTGCATTTCTCTGATAATTAATGATGCTAAGCCTTTTTTCATGTACCTGTTGGCCATCTGTATATTTTCTTTGGAAACAATGTCTATGCAGATCCTCTGCCCATTTTCTATTGGAGTTGCTTGCATTTTTGATGTTGCAGCTCTGTGATCTAACTTATATATGAAATCTAGAAAGAAAAACAAATGAAAAAACAGAACAGAAACAGAGTTACAGATACACAGAAGAAATAGGTAGTTGCCAAGGGTCAGGGTGGGGAGAGGAAAAAAAAATAGTTGAGAAAGATTAAAAGGTACAAACTTCCAGTTGCAAAATAAATGAATCATAGTATTACCGAAGCAGGTTTGCTTTGCTTGACATGCAGCAAGCCAGACTGCCAAGATGCCGAGGTTTGAAGCAAAGAGATTTATTCACCAGACAGTCAAGTAAGGAAATTGAAGAACACTCAGATCCACCTCCTCTAAGTCAAGGGACTCTGGGTATTTGTGAGATAAAAGAGTAAAGAAACCAGTGGATCTGGGGTCTGGGGAGTGTAGAAGTGTGAGGACCATGGAGAACACGGGGGAAGGTAATTGGAAATAGATGAGGTAACGGTCGTTCTGCTCATAGGTATAACTACGCTACAGGCTCTGCACCACGTTCTCTGTGGGAGGGTGGTTCATCCTATCCAGTCTTAACCAGTTCAGCTAGAACTAGACACAGCTGACTTCAATATCCTGGAGTATAAGGCTGGCAAACACCTTCTTGTTAAGGCTACAGGCTGCTAGGGGGAATATGCAAGTCTTTGTAGCAACAATTAAAATGAATATATAAGTATTAGGACAAAATATGCAGTATGAGACGTTTCCTATGCAGACTGCTTAAAGTGCACATTGCTAACTAGTCCCCACTTAAATTGTTAATAGGATTTTATTTCCATAATGGAATATTGAAAATTTCTGAGGAAAATCCACAAATGGGCAAAGTAAAACACACATACACACACCCCTCTCACATCTAACATACAATGCACTTATGTGCGTGTGTGTATGAAAGGTTAGACACAGCTGAAGAGAGTGTGTGTGTGTGTGTGTGTGTGTGTGTGCATATGTAAACTGACAAATCAATGCACTCTGTGTGTCCTGTCACATCCGACTCTTTGTGTCCCTTCAGACTATAGTCTGCCAGGCTCCTCTGTCCGTGGGATTTTTCAGGCAAGAATACTGAGTGGATTGTCATTTCCTCCTCCAGGGGATCTTGCTGACCCAGGAATCCAACCTACATCTCCTTTGTCTCCTGCACTGCAGGCAGAATCTTTACTGCTCAGTTATCAAGGGAAGCCTGACAAATCAATATAAAATATTAAAAATGTAGCAGAGAGACAAAGAAGAATGCACGAAAAAGATTGCAAAGCATGGAGAATTAAGTTAGGTGGCATTACATATATCTAAATTTTTTTAAAGTAACTAGAAATAATTGGGTAGAGAATATTTGAAAGATGAGTTTTTTCTAGACATATAAAATACCTTTTCTCATTTTAAAAAGCCAAATCCTCCTAATTATTAGTAAGAATAAGATCTCCACACACAATTATAAGAAAGCCAATGAGTCAAAATGAAAACAAAAAAAGTAAAAGCTTCTAGAAAGAAAAGTATGATTACACAATAAAGGATGATATTCTTAGAATTTATTTTTAAACTGTTTTAGTGAGTTATGATTGACCCACAAAACTTTATGCATATTTAATTTATACAACTTAACAAGTTTCTGTTTAGTTTTACGTCCATAAAACCATCACCACAATCTATGTCATAAACACAAAAACATATACATCACCACCAAAAATGTCTTCCTATACTCTTTATTCATTATTATTACATATAAATTAATATGATTTTATAATGAGGGTAAAAATAAGGTATTTTCAGACAAACATAAACCGAGAGAATTTAGTACAACTTTGAAAACAATTCTCTTTTTTGGTAGGTTTATAAATCAAGAAGTACAATAAAACTAAAATCTTGAGCAAATACTATATAAATTTGGAAAAGCAATTAAATAAAAACGAAGCAAGATGAAGACAATTAAGAGCAAATTTTAAGAAATAAATCTATATATACCAGGAATAATAATTCTTGTAGATAACTGAAGAGAAATGCCAAAAATCAACTGTATATTTTAAAAATCTGCTATATATTCCAGACACTTCTAAAACATAAAGTTTAGAAAAGTAATAATAAATGGATAGGAATAAAGCAGTGTACTAGGTAAAAATTAGCAAAATGATAGTTAGTACATTAATAATAGACAAAATAGAATTAAAGTGAAAAAAATCATGCCAGAAATAAAGGATAATGATCACATATATTTGACAAGTAATTAAAATGACTGGGGACATATAAGTTTTCTAAACATATATACATCTAACACCAAAATATCAATAGTAAAAGATGAAGTATATATATTGTTTGAATTAAAAAAACATAAACTTGACCAAAGTCTTCCCCAGTGGCTCAGTGGTAAAGAATCTGTCGGCAATACAGAAGATGCAGAGATACCAGTTGGGTCCCTGGGTGAGGAAGATCCGCTGGAGGAGGGCATGGCAACCCACTCCAGTATTCTTGTCTGGGAGAATCCCATGGTCTGAGGAGCCTGGCGGGCTATGATCCATGGGGCCGCAGAGTCAGACACGACTGAAATGACAGCACTCACGCCAACTTGATCAAAATGCCAAATGCACTATTCAGGTTTGGGTGCAGGGTCCACTGGATTTAACTCCAATAGACATAAAATATTTACGCATTTGACCAAATTCCTGGCAATAAAATTAATTTCAAAAAATAACTTATTAGATAATAAAACTCTAAATATATTGCCAAAATGGTAATGCTCAGAAACAAAGAGAAAACTAAAATATATTACATAAAATAAAATCTCTAATCTTTGGATCAACAGAGAAATTTTGATGCTAATTATAACATATATGGAAATAAAAAATTCAAATTAATACAGCATTTTACATTACAGTTTATTTAATATTTAGAAAAAAATTATAGACTTAATACACTTATTAATAAAAAAATAAAAATAAATGGTCTAACACTTAGATACAGAAAGCAGAGAAGTGACTAGCAGAGGGGAGGAGGCCAGGGGGTTGGAAGGTAAAATGGTAAATAGAATCAACTCTATGGTGGTGGAAGGAAACTAATTTATCTGTGGTGAGCATTTTAGGGTATACAGAAGTAGAAATATAATATGTTGACCACATACAACTTACATAATGCTATAAGCCAATGTTACTTTAATAAGGAAGGAAGGAAGGAGAGGAAGGAGAGAAGGAGGAAGGGAAGAAAGTTAATGCTCGAAGTGCCCAGTTTATTACCAGATAACCGCAACGTTTTCATGGGAATGCTGAATTCATTTAATAAGGAAGGAAGGAAGGAGAGGAAGGAGAGAAGGAGGAAGGGAAGAAAGTTAATGCTCGAAGTGCCCAGTTTATTACCAGATAACCGCAACGTTTTCATGGGAATGCTGAATTCATTCCATCTACTCTGTTTTTTTTTTTTTTTTTTTTTTTCCTGCAGTGTCCAATATTTAATTTCCTTGTGCATTGCCATTGTTTCACACATTATATATTCACTTTAAAGATGTTTGCGTGTGTGCATGCTCAGTCGTGTCTGACTCTTTTGGGACACCATAGCCGGCCAGGCTCCCCTGTCAGTGGGATTTTCCCGGCAGGAATACAGGAAGAACTTGAAAGTCAACCCGCTCAGTCGTGTCCGACTCTTTGACCCCATGGACTGTAGCCTGCCAGGTTCCTCCGTCGTCCATGGGATTTTCCAGGCAAAATGCTGGAGTGGATTGCCATTTCCTTCCCCATGATATCTTTCCGATCCAGGGATTGAACCCGGGTCTCCCACATTGTAGGCAGACGCTTTACTGTCTGAGCCACCAGCGAAGTCTATAACCATCCCTAGGAATACTGGAGTAGGTTGCTATTTCCTTCCCCATTAAAGGTGTTTACCTATTTCTTAATTGAGTCCATGGAAATTATTTTTCTGAATACCTCACAAATATCATTCCAATTTAAATAGTAATAAAATATAATGTTCCCATTACTACAAACAGGGATTGCACTTGAGCACTTGTTGTGAAATTCCTTTGTACCATAAAATAGACACTTTTTAAAATGATGGACAAAAATATTGCCTTACATCACATCATATGTTTTAAAACACTGTTTCAGGCTAAGTTCCTTTATGACTTTGATTTTTTGTTTTATTAATAGCAGTTAAGAGTATCTGCTATTTTCAACCAAAATTTAAACTTCTTTTTAAGTAAAGCTTTATGTTTTATATCATTGAAAAATCTGTTAAAATGGAAATGTCATAATAATTTGCAAATCAATGCCAAATAGCTATTCTTCAATATCTCTCTTTGTAGTTTGTTTTTATGTATATTTTATTTAAGCTTCAGGTTTTCTTTCAGCACTTCATCATTTGCTTTATTATCTCAATGTCATTCCATTTTTGCTTATCTATTAACATCACCTTCTGTTTCAAGAAGTGGGCTATATGTAAGAGCCTGATCTTCAAAGAATAAAGTTGGTCTTGAAATATCTCTGTAGCTACTATTCAATATCACTTATCACTTCTGAGCCCAGTAGAAAGCTAATGTTGATTCAGATAAATAATGAATAATTAAACATAGTTGAACTTGTTTCAAATATTGTGGTTTTGAATCTTTTATGGCAAAAACAAGCATATTATATAATCAAGGATCTGAACAACTAATATCATAGCTTCCAATTTTCTTTTACAAATGAGGCCAGGCAAAATTACAGGAAATTCTCCAATAGCAATTTGTTTTTTTTTAGGTTTTTAAACTAACTATATGTTTTATCAAGTTATGGCCTTGTATTTTAAATCATAGCTCACTATCACTATGTTTACTCATAAAAGTGTACGTAGTTATGAATTAATGTCAGCTATAATAATATTTCTTGGACTTTTAAATGTAATCTCATTTCAAGCTTTAGAAATACAACCTAATGTTGTAGTAATCTATTTGGCATTTAAAAAAAGACATTTTAGAAATACTTACTGGTAGTTTGGAAATGATATAGTTCTTCAGCTACAATTAAGAACATTTAAAATTGCAAGAATTAAGTAGAAGTTCATTTAACTGAGCCTCTGATCATGTGATGTTATATTGTGTGTGTGTGTGTGTCTGTCTGTCTGTCAGAGAGAGACAGGGAGAGCAGGGGGAAGAGGCTGAAAGGGGAAAAGGAAAGGGAAAATGGTGGAGCAAATAATATGGATTATTGACTGATGTTCTAAATTTCAAGTGTTTTTTACCCAGTCTTCCATATTTGATGCATCTTATAATCAATTGTGAAGAAAGTTCAAGGCCAAAATTTCACCAAGGTCAAGCACATAGTCAATAACCTAATTTGTCACTAGTAAAGAGAATCAAGATATATGGGATGTTTCATTTTATTTCCCAAATTATTGAATTACATACCATTAAACATTTTACTAATATGGGAACCTTCCATAGGGCTTGTGTTTAAATTTCCTATATGATAATTTACTTTGAAATACTGCATATAGAGAGTGTGATATATGTGTATATATTGTTGTTTATTTGTTAAGTAGTGTTAAAAGATATACTGAGCCCTATTAAAAATTTGAGGGGTTTATTTGAATAAAAATCCATTGGAACTGGGGAGCATCAAACCGGGCATGTTTAGGAGCTCTTTTCCCACAGGAGCTAGAGCGATGATCAGAGAAGTAATGGAAGCAAAAGTAGTGAATGTATGCTCAGTGGTATTTGACTCTTTGATACCCCATGGGGTATAGCCATCCAGGCTCCTCTGTCCACGGGATTTTCCAGCTTAAGAATACTGGAGTGGGTTGCCATTTCCTACTCCAGGGTATCTTCCCCACCCAAGGATGGAACCCACATTTCTTGCATCTTCTACAGTGTTAGCCAGATTCTTTACCACTGCAACACTTCTGCAGCCCTATGGAAACAAAGAGGGGATGTTATCTGATGGCCTATAGCTTAAAAGCCTCGTTGTCTGAGCCTGATTGTCTTTAGGTCTCCATCTTTTAACCCTGAGGCATTTACAGATTTAGATTTCAGTTTGCATAGTAGGTCTCCATGACATCAGAGCTTCCTCATCTAATAGCTTTCTTGTTTAATTAATTTAACAGTAGTTAGCGTTTACATATACTGAATAGGATTCAAAATTTTAGAGATGGCTAATGGCAAATTATTAAAATATTAAATATATGTTTACATAAGAGTTCATTAACAAATAATTTAAGAAATAATTTTATTAAGGAAGTTACAGATATTTAATTGTTGAAGTTACAGGTATTCAATTACAGATATATAGTTATTTAGAAAGATTTTCTGGGCTCCAGTGAACATGCATGGATAAGGTTTATTAATCTGGTAAGACCAATAGCCTAACAGTAGATGAGCAGAAGTCTCTTCCTGGGTCTCATGCTTAGCAAGTCTCTGTTCCTATTCTCTATTCTTCCTGATTCTGGAGACATATATGTCTTCATATAGAAATGTGTTTTCATTTTACTTGGTTATATTCCTAGGAGTGGAAATTACTAGGTTGTACAGTAGTTTAATTTTTAACTTTTAATTTAAAATATTTTATACATAGAATTTCGATTTCTGCCATCATTGTTTTGTAGTTTTCAGTGTACAACTCTGCATTTCTTCTGTTAATTTCATTCTCAAGACTTTTTTTTTAGGTGCTATTGTGAATAAAATATTTTCTTAATTTTTATTTGCAAATGACTCATTGCTAGTACATAGGAAGACTTCTTTGCATATTAATCTATCTTACAGAAGTACTCATGTAAACATATATCATTTGTGAAATAAGTCAGTTTTATTTTTTCCTTTCTATGGGTGTTTGTTTCTTTTTGTTTTCTTTCTCTCTCTTTTTGCCTCTTTGCACTGACTAGAACCTTTAGTGCAATATCAGTAGAGTTGGTGAGAACAATATCCTTGTTCTCTTGGAAAATATTCATTGGCAAGTATTACATTAGCTCTAGTTTTTTGTTTGTTTGTTTTTCATATGGTTTTTATATTGACTAAGAAGATCCTTTTCTTTTCCAATTTGTTGAGAACTTTGTCTTTGCCTTCAATAGAGTTTGTCAGATGCTTCTTCTTCCTCTTTTGAGATGACCATGTGGCTTTTGTCATTCATTCAAGCACTATGATATGTAACATGAAATTATTTTGTTTATTAAACCATCTTTGCCTTCTTGAGATAAATATCATGTAGCAATAATTTTAAGAATCTTTTAATATATTGCCATATTTGGTTTGCTAATATTTTATTATATTTTTACAATATTGTGTCTATATTTTTCTGACCCTGTCTATAATTATCAGGGATATCTATCACTTTTATTTTTCTTGTGATGTCTTGGTTTGGCACTGTTACAATGGTAATACTGACTTAGTAGAATAATATTGAAATATTTCCTCTCTCTCCATTTTCTCTAAAGTTTTTAAGGATTGATGTTATTTTATCATTAAATATCTTCTGTATTTCAGCAACAAACTCATTTGGACCTGGCAGAGTTTATGAAGAGATTTTAAATTAGTAATTCAATTTACTTATATGATGTTTACAAAGTACGAACTTCATTTATATTCTCTATTGTTTTTCTGTTGTCTATTGATTTCTATTCTGATCTTTAATATTTCTTTTCCTGCTTATATTTAATTTAGTTTGTTCTTCTTTTACCAGTATCTCAAGACTGCTACTGAGATTATCTATTTATTTAGTTGTTTTAACCATAGGCATTTAGAGCTTATTAAGAACTCAAATATGTATCCCATAAAAACACATATGTTGAAACCCTAATCCCAAATGTGGCTGTATTTAGAGATAGGGCTTTTAAAGAGGTTTCTATTGTTGGTGTTCAGTCACCAAGTCTTGCCACTTCTTAATCTCTTCTGCTTCTGCTAGGTCCTTACACTTTCTGTTCTTTACTGTGCCCATTTTTGCATGAAATGTTTCCTTGGTTTGTCTAATTTTCTTGACAGTATCTCTAGTCTTTCCCATTCTATTGTTTTCCTCTATCTCTTTGCATTGCTGACTTAAGATGGTTTTCTTATTTCTCCTCTCTATTCTTTGAAAATCTGCATTCAGTTGGGTATATATTTCCCTTCCTCCTTTGTCTTTCAATTTTCTTCTTTTCTGCTTTTCTCCACTATATGTAAAGCCTCCTCAGACAACCATTTTGCCTTCCTGCATTTCTTTTTCTTGAGGATGGTTTTGTTCACTGCCTCTTGTACAATGTTATGAACCTCTGTCCATAGTTCTGGCATGCCATCAGATTTAATCCCTTGCATCTATTTGTCACTTCCACTGTATAATCATAAGGGATTTGATTTAGGTCATACCAGAATGGCCTAGTTGAGGTTAAATGAGAGTGTAACGATGGAGCCCTAACTTAATCCAAAAGAACTGGTGTTGTTTAAGATGAGGAAGAGACAACAGAGATATAACATGCATGAGGAAATCCTCTTTGAGGACACAGCAAGAAGATAGCCATATGTACCAAAGAGAGAGACCTCAGCAGAAAACAAATCTTCCAACAGTTGTATCTTCAGTCTCCAGAGCTGTGAGAAAATAAACCTGTGGTGTTTAAGCAACCCATTTTGTGGTATTTTGTATGCAGTCCCAGAAGATTAACTCAAAGCTCTACATTTTAGCTATCACCTTACATTTAGCTGAATCTTACAAATTGTAATACATTGTGGTTGTGTTTTCATTTAGCTCATAACATTTTCTAAATTCTCCATGATTTCCTCCTTAACCTATAAATTATTTTTAAATGTGCTGTTTATTTTCCATATTTACATGTTTATTTTCCCAGTTTCCTTCTGTTTTTGCTTTCTAATTTAACACCAATTTAGTCAAAGGACATACTTTGTATGATTTCAATGATTTTCTATTTATTGAGGTTTGTTTTTTGGCTTGCCATATTATTTATATGGAGAGTTCTTTATCAACTTTACAAGAATGTGCTTTCTGCTACTGTTGGGTAGAGAGTTTTATACAGGTGAGTTAGGTCCTTTAGGTTGATAGTGTTTTACCTTTCACTATGAAAAGCTAGGAGAGATGGTGGAATTCCAGGTGAGCTATTTCAAATACTAAAAGATGATTCTGTGAAAGTGCTGTGTACAATATGCCAGCAAATTTGGAAAACTCAGCAGTGGCCACAGGACTGGAAAATGTCAGTTTTCATTCCAATGCCAAAGAAGGGCAATGCCAAAGAATGTTCAAACTACCACCAATTGCACTCATTTTACGTGCCATCAAAGTAATGCTCAAAATTCTCCAAGTGAGACCTCAACAGTACGTGAACCAAGAAACTCCAGATGTTTAAGCTGGATATAGAAAAGACAGAAGAACCAGAGGTCAAATGGCCAACATCCATTGGATCATCGAAAAAGCAAGAGAATTCTAGAAAGACATCCATTTCTGCTTCATTGACTATGTGAAAGCCTTTGTCTGTGTGGATCACAACAAACTGTGGAAAATTCTTCAATAGATGGTAATACCAGACCACCTTACCTGTCTCCTGAGAAACCTGTGTGCAGGTCAAGAAGCAACAGTTAGAACTGGATTGGAACAATGGAACAATGGGCTGGTTTCAAATTAGGAGAGGAGTAAGTCAAGACTGCATACTATCACCCTGCTTATTTAACTGATATGCAGAGTACATCATGTGAAATGTTAGACTGGATCAAGCAAAAACTGGAGTCAAGGATCCAGGGAGAAATATCAATAACCTCAGATATGCACATGACATGACCCATATGGCAGAAAGTGAAGAAGAACTAAAGAGCCTCTTGATGAAAGTGAAAGGGGAGAGTGAAAAAGCTGACTTAAATCTCAACATTCCAAAACTAAGATCATGGCATCCGGTCCCATCATTTCATGGCAAATAGATGGGGAAAAATGGAAACAGTGACAGATGTTTTATTTTCTTGGGTTCCAAAATCACTGCAGATGGTGACTGCAGCCATGAAATTAAAAGGTGCTTGCTCCTTGGAAGAGAAGCTATGGCAAACCTAGACAGCATACTAAAAAAGCCAAGACATTGCTTTGCTGACAAAGGTCCATATAGTCAAAGCTATGCTTTTTCCGGAGTCATGTATGGGCGTGAGAGTTGGACCATAAAGAAGGCTGAACGCTGAAGAATTGATGAACTGCAATGTTGGAGAAGACTCTTGAGAGTCCCTTGGACTGCAAGGAGATCAAACCAGTCAATCCTAAGAAAATCAGTCTTGAATGTTCATTAGAAGGACTGATGTGAAGCTGAAACTCCAATACTTTGGCCACCTGAGGTGAACAGTTAACTCATTAGAAAAGAGCCTGATGCTGGGAAAGATTGAAGGCAGGAGGAGAAGCAGGCAACAGAGGATGAAATGATTGGATGTCATCACCAACACAATCGATATGAATTTGAGCAAACTTTGGGAGATGGTGAAGGACTGGGAAGCCTGGTGTGCTGCAGTCCATGGGGTCTCAAAGAGTCAGACAGGACCGAGAGACTGAACAACAACAACAGTATTTACACTTACAGATTTTTTGGTCTACCTGCTTCTACTTATTTTTAGAATGGAATTATTTGTGTCTTTTAGTAGTCCTGTTGAATTACCTGTTATTTTAACCTGTTCTGATAGGTTCTGTTTCATATATTTTGGGACTCTTTTGTTATATGCACATATATTCATAAGTTTTATATCTTCCTGATATAAATTAACCCTTTTACATTCTAAAATGTCTTTTATCCCCAATAATATTTTTGTCTTAAAATTTGATTATTTGTTAAGATCTCCTACTTTATGGTATTGATAGTAATACACTAAACCTCCTCAGATTTGGAAATAATAAGAGTCTTAGACAAATGAACTTATTTTCCTTTGTTTTCATTGATTCTCCTTGAGGATGTTATAAGGAATATATGTTGTGATGATAAATTCTTTGTATTTAGACTTATAATATCACTTTCAAAGAATTCTCAGTTTCTATCTCTGCAGAATGTTCTGTTATTTAAATCCTTTTTAGATCTACATACTGCTATTCTGTTTTGCACAGATTTACAAAATGCTAAATTTAAATAATTTTGTTTCTTTTCTTTTTTTTTTTTTTTGCAAAATGCCAAGTTGCATCTACTTAACAAGAATTGATGCTACCAGTCATGCTTCCTAATTTTTCATCTGACTTATCAGTATTTTCTCTCTGATTTGTGTTGGAGGGGACCAATTTTTTTTTTTTAAATCAGGAAACAAGTAGTTTTGAAATTATCTATAACCAGAAAGAAACATTCACGTTAAAAAAAAACTAAAGTTTCTTTGTTTCAGTGTTTTTTATGGGATGCAACACTCCTATTGGTTGACATATAATTCAGAATTTTTCCATGTAACCACTTCATGAACACCTTCATGTAAACTTGGTCTCAAATACATGCCACCCTTCATTTGGTTGACTATAATCTTTTACTTTTTAAATTCCCCCTAGGAGTGTGGAAAAAGAAAAAAAAAAAAACCACTTTAGAAGGCATGTTCATTGGCAAACCTTTTCATTCATGCATTTTTTTCTATTTCATTGAGGAATATTACCAAGTATATACCATGTATCCGGCAAGGTGCTATGCTCAGGGAGCCTATTGATAAGTAACTACTCCTCCTGCATGCATAGCTATAGTTAAAAAAAAAAAAAAAAAAAAAAGAGATACACAAACAGCTGATTTCTAGAAACCTGCAGCACTTTTCATTAAATATACACACTCCATTTTATGCAATGAAATTCTAATGTACATCTATTATCTGCCTAAAATTCTTATGTACAATTGGCTATCAGTTTCAATTTTAATGCAAGCATTGAAAAAGAAAAAAATTATAAGTTTTAAGGCCGTCCAAGAAGAAGTTCCTATGTAGACATAGAACTATCTATAAATATTCAAATTTGACTCCATGATGAATAATTCCATTAGAGAAGATAACAATACCTATTAAATTTGACAAGATCTGTAAGAAGATCCTACTTGTGGTATTTGTCGAACAATTTTTTAAATGAAATCATTTAAATACTCTAATTGTTAGGTTTTATATTAGTAAAATAGAGTTGTGTGCATTATGCTCTTCCAAGAGTAAATTTGGGGGAATAAAATCTTTTTTCAAAATGCATAAGTATGAAGACAGCATATCAATTTGGATTTTTACAAAAATATCATGGTCATATAGTAATTTTTCTTTTTATCTGGATGTTTTTATACCATACGTGTGTTTGTGTACATTAGTCACTCAGTCATTTCCGACTCTTTGTGACCCCCACTAGGCTCCTCTCTCCATGGAATTCTCTAGGCAAGAATACTGGAGGGGAAAGCCATTCCCTTCTTCTGGGGATCTTCCCGACCCAGGGATCGAACCTTGGTCTCCTGCATCGCAAGCAGATTCTCTACTGTCTAAGCCACCTGAGAAGATTTTATATCATGTACTGTTTTCAAATTTAAAACATTAAAAACATTTATAAAAGAAAAGTACTCCAATGACATGATTTGAATTCAAATTTTGTTTTAAAAACACGTTTTCTTTATTTTAACAAATTCTCTTCCATCATTGTAATCAGCATATTTAAGTTGGATACATTTTTAAAAAACCAATCTCTAAGGAAAGCAGAAGACTGTGGATGCTGTCATTTCTGGACAAAATATACAAAACCCCTGGATTTCTCCAAATTTCAGTTATGGTCCTCTAGTTTTGAGCTCTTCGCTCTGATGACAGAGTCTATTCTTTCCCAAAGCCTCTGCTTTCCACTGCTGCCACTTCTGTCCATAGTCTTTGTTACTCTGTCAGTTCTTCCTTTGCTAAATTTAAAACTGAATAATAAGGTCACCGGAAAGACCTCCTTCTCCTAGGACTTCTGAAAGCTAAGACTTTCTTATGTTCAAACTGTGTCTCAAATTCAGTTCTTACGATGACATTATGACATTTTGAATGAAATTAAAAATAGCTTGTCTGGAATTTTATATTAAATCTTAATAAGACATGTATCTCATGGTATTTTGATTTTGGTTTTGAGAGAATTTTTGTTAAACGGAAGAAGTCAGGTTTTTATCTGGGTACTCTTTTCTCTGAATAGATCATTTTGGTATATCAGAGATTTTTTTACAGATATGTGGGGCTATAGATTTTTTAAAGAGATGTACACATGCATTATTTCTTGGAGTTTTACTTGAACTACTGTCCTACTTTGGGAAAGTATTTCATCTTACACTAAAGAAAATATGATTGTGCTTTCTAGCAATGCCCTAAATTTTTATGCACAATAGAAAGACAAATGACTTTTTCAGAAGTGACACTGAGTTATAAAGAGAAACAGGCTTTTTCCTTTGGGTTATATCAAAATCCATGATCTATAAACATCATACCTGACACATTCAGTAGAGTGAACATGTGGCTAAATACAGTTTAGACCTGTGTGTTTAATGGATTCAACAATTGTTTTCATTTGATCAGCCATCCTAGGGAAATTCTAATTGTGTTGCTTTTTAGACATGCAAGAGGCTTAGGTTAATGGATTTCAGCTTTCAGCTTTATCTCTCTCTTCAAAGGATGCAGAAGTCCAATTATTGTCAAGGTTTAATACTTATGAAATATTGTGAAAGATGTATGAAACCCCTTTAATTTAAATGAGACAAAGGTGGAAATGGGTCTTATTTCATTTCTAGTTTCTTTCTTTCTTTTTTTTTTTTTTTGGTTTCTTATCTCCTAAAGTGACACTCCCCTTTAACTGTGGAACTCTGAAAAGTGAAATCCAAGTCTTAGAATAAAACATTCTAGGCTTGGTATCATGTGCAATTAAACTTAAGTATATTATTTGGTGTGTATCCAAGTGATTTCTCATGCTCAGCAAACCTAGACCTAATTGAGATGAGTTAATAAGCTTGGGATTCCCTTAGTATATTATCTAAGGATTTGAATCTGGGATTTGAATGGGATTTCATGGGATTTGAATCTGCATTCATCAGTGGAAAGTATATCCTTATGTGAGATGATAAAGACTAAAACAAAGCTTTTTTTATATTTCTGCTTGACCATATTGTTATGGTAAATTAAACTCAACAATTATTTTGTATTGATTGAATAGTGGGTGGAATTATAGGTCATTATAGGTGGACAGAAGTTCAGTGTTTACCACATATGTTATGCATAATGTGGGTGTATTTATATACATAAACTAAGATAAGCAGAAGTCAACTGACCTGATCAACATCGTTTTATAAGTAAAAATAATTTCAATTCCATCTTCTTTTTAATACATATCATAACTTATTTTTAGCTCAGTGTTAATAATAAGATTATTGCATCTACATTTATTGAGCATTTAATGTGAGCTATGTATTTTGATGTACGAGATGATATTAAGTGTGAATTTTTATATATTATCTAAAAAGAATTTGCTAACTTTTATGTAAGATATACTAAATGGTAAGCAAATTGATTAAGCAATCATCACCCAAATCTAGTCCATATGAGAGAAGGCTAAATAGCTAATAGAAGCCTTATTAATTGAATGATGTGAGTAGAGAATGCTAAACAATTTCCTTCCTCGTTCCATTCTTGCACTCACATCTACCTCCAAGCCAAGTAAAATAGCATCAAGAGAAGTCCTTGAGATTTTGGGAATGATGATATCCAAGAGGGAAATCTGCATGTTATCCCTGAGTCAATGCCTGATAAGCTTCAGAAACTCTTACATTGATTCCAAGCTGCTCCTTGCATAGAATAGAAGGGAATTATCAATAAAAACTGGCATATGTCCTTGAAATTTGAAGGCCTAGAAACTGCTGTCTGACTCTCTCCTGGAAAATTCAAAAGGCACAGACTGTCTGTATCAGCTTTCAATGCATGGAAAGAAATGAGTACATAAATGTGTATGGTTTGCTCTTCCAGATTGTGATAATTTTTCTTTTAGGTAAACCATATACACAATGAAGAAGGTTGTCAGGTTTAATTTATCTGCAAAATATCCCACCAAACAGGGCTGGCTGATGAAGTAAGGAACCTAAGGTCATAGACTCTGGTCAAAAGCAGAGTTAGAGTTACAAGAGTACAACTATGAGGAATAATGTGTACATCAAGGAATAGCTGAGAAAAGAGGGCCTAGATTAAGGCTACTAAAAGAAAAGAGGGAAACTTTTTTCTTCATTGAGGAATTTTAAACCAAGAGTCAGTCTGGAATTTAGCTAAAAGAAAATTTTTGAAATGAAATGTTTGATTTATAATAATAATAATAATAATTAACTTTTAATACTGAAAGATAAACCTGTTACAGTATTTGAAAACTAATGGGAAAAAGTATAGACTCTCTGGCTGATATAACTCAAGACAGGGAAAAGGTGATCCCAGTAGGTTTGAGGATAGTAGTGAGAGAAGTAGGAAGCAAAGTTAATTAAACAATGGGCAAGATGTTTCTGCAGAAACACAAAATATTACGAAAAACAGCTTAAAAAATATTTGAAAAGATAAAGTTTTATACCATATAATTTAATGGAAGTTTCATTATTTTTAAAATGTCAATTTTCCCCAAACTTACCACAACTTCAATGAAATTCTATCAGGAATTGTGCAAAGCGTTTTTATTTTTTGACTGTTTTTTTTTTTAAATTCCAAACTCTGATCTTAAAGTGAATATATAAAGATATTCACTAAATATAAGATTAGCCAAGACAATCCTGAGGAAGGATAAAGTTGGACTTCTACTACTTCATTTTGTATAAGTTAGCTAACTTTGTTTAAGACAAAAGATTATGACAATGTACTGCTGTTAAGGGTAGAAAATAGACCCAACAGAACAGACTGACTTCATAGTAAAGCATCACTGGAGTACAATGGAGAGATTAGAGTGCTTTAAATACAGGCATTTAATTAAATAATTATTAAAAATAAATCTTGATCATGTTCCATACATAAAAAAGCTATTCTAAATGGGTTTAAATCTTCTAGAAACTACTAAAAGTAAACTTAGTAGTATATCTTGCCCATTCTGGCAAGGCATATATATGGAGAAGAAATCTTAGGCATGTACTCTATCTACCTTGAAGTGGATAAATATTAAACAGAACACACACACACACACACACACACACAAATACTAACCATAAATAAGAACTCTGATGAACTAAACTAAATAAAAATTAAGCCATTATTTTTATTAAAATATTAAAGATTGAAAATTTAAATTAAGTTAGCTCTTTGAAGAGCAGCTTACTCTACTGTCATTGTTTCAGATACAATAATATTAAGAGCTATAATATTAACTGATTTATCAACATCAACCACCTGATCACAGCTAACTTTGATCTAGAAACCTGCTTAGTGCCTTTCACTAGTCTATTACCTAGATTATCATCATAAAATTAATGAAATGAAGAAGGAATCGAACATATCTGTTCCAAAAATGGTTAGTTTGGGAACTAGTATTATCACAGTACTATTATTAAAAAAAAAAAATATATATATATATGGAGGAAGGGAAGTCAGTTTGGTATAAGAGATAATGAGCACAGCTTTAAACATATGGAGTTTGAAGTGAGAACAAAAACAATATCTCATGAATACACAATATATTTGGGGCTTCCTCAATGTCTTAGCACATTAAGAATCCACCTGCAATGCAAGAGACATGGGTTCAATCCCTGGGTTAGGAAGATCCCCTGGAGGAAGGTAGGGCAACCCATTCCAGTATTCTTGCCTGGAGAATTCCACAGACAGAATCCCACCTGGTGGGCCATGGTCCACAGGGTCACAAAGAGTCAGAAATGGCTGAAGCGACTGAGCATGCACACCTAAAGTATATTTAGATTTTTACAAAGGAATTTGTCATGAGATATAATTTTTAGAATAAATGTAATTACTGAATTGGTAAAGATTATCAAGTGACAGAGTGACTATAGAGAAAAGGAAACAAATTGCTCACTGACCATTTTAGTAGGTAGAATAAGAGAGATAAATAACAAATGGAAGAAATGAGAAACATAATAGCAAATAGAAACTTTAATGCCATGGACAGGAAAATTTCAAGAACATAAATAACAGAAGTGACATAAATTAATGAAATATTCAGATTAAACTTATTCAAATACAGTCATTTACAATCCAAAAACATTTGATTTCTCGAAGCAGTCTTCATAAATTTTGGTAAGCCCAAAGGGGAATTCAGGGGGAAAAAAGCACCAGTGAAAAAGGATCACATGATACTTTAACAAAGAAACAATACATACACATCGTTTCACATTTTCTATTTAATTACTATTCTGTACTCAGTTGATTACCTTGATATTCTCTAGTAATGTCTATATGTTCGTGTACATTCTATGATATATTAGACAAATACAGCAATAATCAGTTCAGTTCAGTCCAGTCACTCAGTCGTGTCTGACCCCACGGACTGCAGAACGCCAGGCCTCCCTGTCCATCACCAACTCCACGAGTTTACTCAAACTCATGCCCATTGAGTCAGTGGTACCATCCAACCATCTCAAAGATCTCAAAGATTTTTTTTGCTCAAAGATCTTTCTTGAGTTTTTTATTTGATTTTTCATTTAACTTTTAAAACACCACTATAATTGAATATCAATACACAAAAAAGCAAGTAGGGGAAAATTATGATTATAATCTTTACTTATTCAGTACTGCCTCGAAAAATGCCGGCTGAGAGTGTTATGCACTAGTCTTTGTTAATTATGCTGCTCTGCCTCTGAGGATGTTAAAATACAGGACAGAAAAAGTCATTTGTAGTTTAAGGCAGTGAGTCTTTTTCTTTTCTTTTTTATATGTTCCTGGTAAGACTTATGATCAGCAGAATTCTTCCTGTTCTGTGGCAGAATGCAACTATCAAGACATTGTCAAAACAGATCAAAACAGGAAAATACTATATGGGCAAAGTGTTTTATAGTTAAACAAGCAAGGTAAATAGCAACTAGAGAAACTGTTTTCTTAGGAATAAGTTAATTCTAGGGATTTATTAAGCATTTAAGCAATGGAAAACCATCACACTCTAACTTAACAAAGGTAGATGATCCTCCTGACAGTTAAGTTCAATTGCTCAGAGGTGTCTGACTCTTT
Source organism: Muntiacus reevesi (assembly GCF_963930625.1). Taxonomy (NCBI): domain Eukaryota; kingdom Metazoa; phylum Chordata; class Mammalia; order Artiodactyla; family Cervidae; genus Muntiacus; species Muntiacus reevesi. The sequence goes on along the minus strand of NC_089254.1, from coordinate 79,506,807 downwards.
GCGGATCCCATGGACTGTAGCACGCCAGGCCTCCCTGTCCTTCACCAGCTCCAAGAGCTTACCCAAACTCATCTCCATTGAGTCAATGATGCCATGCAACCATCTCACTCTCTGTTGTCCCCTTCTCCTCCAGCCTTTAATCTTTCCCAGCATCAGGGTCTTTTTCAATGAGTCAGCTCTTTGCATCAAGTGGCCAAAGTATTAGTTTCAGCTTCAACACCAGTCCTTCCAATGTCCACTCAGGACTGATCTCCTTTAGGATGGACTGGATGGATCCCCTTGCAGTCCAAGGGACTCTCAAGAGTCTTCTCCAACACTACAATTCAAAAGTATCAATTCTTTGGTTCTCAGCTTTTCTTTATAGTCCAACTCTCACATCCATACATGACTACTGGAGAAACCATAGCCTTGACTAGATGGACCTTGGTTGGCAAAGTAATGTCTCTGCTTTTTAACAGGCTGTCTACATTGGTCATGGCTTTTCTTCCAAGGAGGAAGCGTCTTTTAATTTCATGGCAGCAGTCACCATCTGCAGTGATTTGCTAGTCCCCAAAAAATGAAGTCTGCCACTGTTTACACTGTTTTGCCATCTATTTGCATGAAATGATGGGACTGGATGCCACGATCTTAGTTTTCTGAATGTTGAGCTTTAAGCCAACTTTTTCACTCTCCTCTTTCATTTTAATCAAAAGGCTCTTTAGTTCTTCTTCACTCTTTGCCATATGTGGTGTCATCTGCATATTTGAGGTTATTGATATTTCTCCCGGCAATCTTGATTCCAGCTTGTGCTTCAACCAGCCCAGGGTTTCTCATGATGATCTCCGCATATAAGTTAAATAAATAGGGTGATGATATACAGCCTTGGCGTACTCCTTTTCCTGTTTGAAACAAGTCTGTTGTTCCATGTCCAGTTCTAACTGTTGCTTCCTGACCTGCACACAGGTTTCTCAAGAGGCAGGTCAACTGGTCTGGTATTCCCATCTTTTCTAGAACTTTCCACAGTTTGTTGTGATCCATGCAGTCAAAGACTTTGGCATAGTCAATAAAGCAGAAATAGATGTTTTTCTGGAACTCTCTTGCTTTTTCAATGATCCAGTGGATGTTGGCAATTTGATCTCTGGTTCCTCGGCCTTTACTAAAACCAGCTTGAACATCTGGAAGTTCACAGTTCACGTATTGCTGAAGCCTGGCTTGGAGAATTTTGAGCATCACTTCACTAGCGTGTGCAATGAGTGCAATTGTGAGGTAGTTTGAGCATTCTTTGGCATTGCCTTCTTTTGGGATTGGAAAGAAAACTGACATTTTCCAGTCCTGTGGCCACTGCTGAGTTTTCGAAATTTGCTGGCATATTGAATGCAGCACTTTCACAGCATCATCTTTCAGGATTTGAAATAGCTTACCTGGAATTCCATCACCTCCACTAGCTTTGTTCATATGCTTCCTAAGCCCTCTGACTTCACATTTCAGGATGTCTGGTTCTAGGTGAGTGATCACACCATTGTGATTATCTGGGTCATAAAGATCATTTTGTATAGTTCTTCTGTGTATTCTTGCAACCTTTTCTTAATATCTTCTGACATATCATCTTCAAAATGTATAGGTTATACATTCTAAAAATGTGATGTCTACATATAGAAAGTTTCTTTTTAAATTTCCTCATTCCTGTTAGCTTTCTGTATTGACATATTTGTAGATCATTTTGATATTCTAAATTCATGAGCTTGTAAGTTGTAAATTAATATTTGTATTTTTTCATTTCCAATATTTGTCATTTCTTCACGTATTATTGTACTCACTAAAACAGCCAGAATATTGATGAACAAAACAGGTAATTATCATTTAATTATACCCAACCACCAGAACAAATCTTCCAATATTTCAATTTAACTGTGATATTTGTACAAATTTTTGTAGCTATTCTTTATCAGTTTAGGGGAGCTCTTTTCTATTATTATTTTGTGAAAATATTTTTATTATTATTTGGTAGAATTTTATCAAAGATTTGTTCTGCAACAAGTTAGATGATCATTTAAAATCTTCAACTTTTTAATATATTGAATTGTAAATATTGTTTAGATACGATGAATCAGTTTAATCAACAAATGTGCTTTTGATTATTTTTTTCTAATGGACAACTACTATAATTTTTCTTTTCCTTGATTTCTGCTTTTACATTATTTTTTCCTTCTACTTTCTTTAGATTTTTTTTCAGTGAGGATATTAGTCTTATTCCAAAACACCATTTCACAATTAGAAGCTGAAAACCTCTTCAATTATTTTTGTTTAAAATTTCAGGCAGTTAGTATACTGCTTACCTTGGAATAAAAGGACGACAGATCTTAAGACTAAAATGTCCTAACAAGAATGAAAATGAGCAAAATGTGTTAGTTGTATATAATTTTCTTATTAGTCATTCTGTAGATGTGAATATAAGTGTATACAATTCCACAGGGAAGGATATTATTCTTACCAGATTTTATATGTATGCATGCTTCTATATGACAAATGGATACTAGAAACTGAAATTTTATGTTTTGAAAGTTTCTTTGTCTTTGTTATTGTCTTTTTACAGCCTCTAGGTAAATATGTTATTTTGTTTGTATAGAAATTTGTTTGAGTTTGCAGATGAATTTACATACATTTTTGGAGAGAAAATTATCATGTCTCAAAGATTTTATAGTCAGCAAGTGGTAGAGGTAAGACTTAAAGCCAAGTCAATCTACATCTAATGACTTCTTTGATTTTCTAATTAACTCCTTTGTTGTGTGTTTTTCTTTTGTTTTTGACATGGAGCTATTGCCATCTAACATCTGTCCATGTATTTTCCATCATCTATTGAAAACTTTCGCATGTGGCTCATAGTATCTAAGCTTCTACCATTACCATCATCCAAAACAACATCAAAAGTCATGCTAATTATAAAGTAAAATTCAAAAATTATGCTTGGTACTTTTACAATTTTAACTTCTAATGTTCTTAATTTCTACTCTAATTCTACTGCTCAATTTCAGTACCTCATCTTGAAACTTGTCTATAGTTGAAGGTGTACCAACTTCAAATTTATAAAGTCCAGCATCATAATATTTGCCTTGAATTACAAACAGTTCTTGCTCTCAACTATTTCATTTTTATTTTAATAATTCTATTATTATTACAAATAATCATTTCTAAGCTCTTGTCTATTTCTAGTATACCATCACCTTTGTATACCATGACCTTTTCTTACCTATCCAGAGCAGATGACATAACACAACTTTGCAACTACTCATTTAAAGTCAGTGGCAACATTACTATCATCTTCTCCCCTCCCCCATCCACAAAAGTACTGATCAAATTGTGTTTCTGCTCCAGCACTCTCTGCTGAGAGCTACAGGAGAAAAACACACAAATATAAGAAAGTGTGTGCTTAGTCATTCAGTCGTGTCTGACTTTTTGCGACCCCATAAACTGTAGACCACCAGGCTCCTCTGTCCATGGGATTCTCCAGGCAAGAATACTGGAGTTGACTGCCATGTCGCCCTCCTCCAGGGGATCTTCCCAATCCAAGGATCGAACCCAGGTCTCCCACATTGCAGGCAGATTCTTTACCATCTAGGCCACCAGGGAAGTCCATATATGTGTGTGTGTGCCTATATAAATATATAGTTGCTTATAAAAACATATCATGATCCATATACACAGCTGGGTCTCCATATTCACACAGGAAATATTTCACATGGTCCTAATCAACTCTCTATCCAATTTTTCACAACTCTTTTTAAAACTTTGACCACTACCCTCAATATTTTATTTCACTGTCTATTATCCTTTCTCTCAGGTAATGAAATTTGCCAGTGAATTAGGAGGTAATTCATGATGAATTCTTTTATCACTGTTCTCCCATATGTATAATATTCTACCTCCTTCCTATGATTTCAGCAAAAAATTCATTTTTCTTTATGTTTAAGGCAAAAGGAGTAATAACAACTACTGTACTGTTGCACTTTTCATCAATATTCTTATCCAAAATTGACAGTTTCCCCACTATCTATTTTGTTTCTAATGCAGAGCTCATTATTTCAAACTACTCTTCACTGCACCCTTAAAACATGTTAAGATATTTGTATCACAAAAATATTCTTTCCTTACATTATATTTTCACTTAGTTAATACTCTTAGCATCCACTGACAAGTAAACTGATAGAATAGGCTACACTAGCATTTTTAATTACTTACCTACAATTAGTTCTTCAATTGCTCTAGTTTAGCTTTAGATTCCAATACACTAGAATCACAGACATAAAAGTTATTAATAGCCTCCTGTTAAGAATAATTAATGTGTTCCATGGTCAAAGTAACTAAATTCTCTGCTAAACTGGGAATTAGTGACCATGGTTTTCTTTAAAAGTTTTTTGAATTTCCATGATATTTTTACAAGTTTTTGAACTACCTTCCTTTATTTTCCTTAACATTCTTCAGTTCAGTTTCTTAGTCCTGTCTGACTCTTTGCGAACCCCATGGACTGATCTGGGTCAGGCCTTCCTGTCCATCACCAACTGCCAGCTTGCTCAAACTCATGTCCATCAAGTCAGTGATGCCATCCAACCATTTCATCCTCTGTCATCCCCTTTTCTTCCTGCCTTCAATCTTTCCCAGCATCAGGGTCTTTCCCAATGAGCCAGTTCTTTGCATCAGGTGGCCAAGGTACTGGAGTTTCTGTTTCAGCATCAGTCCTTCCAATGAATATTCAGGACTGATTTCTAGGATAGACTGTTTGGATCTCCTTCTTGGACAAGGGGCTCTCAAGAGTTTTATCAAACACCACAGCTCAAAAATATCAATCCTTGGTGCTCAACTTTCTTTATAGTCCAACTCTCACATCCATACATGACCACTTGAAAAACCACAGCTTTGACTAGATGGACATTTACTGCCAAAGTAATGTCTCTGCTTTTCAATATGCTGTCTAGGTTGGTCATAACTTTTCTCTCAAGGAGCAAGAGTCTTTTAATTTCATGGCTGCAGTCACCATCTGCAGTGATTTGCGAGCCCCAAAACATAGTCTGTCACTGTTTCCATAGTTTCCCCATCTATTTGCCATGAAGTGATGGGACCAGATTCCATGATCTTAGTTATCTGAATGTGGAGTTTAAAGCCAACTTTTTCACTCTCCTCTTTCACTTTCATCAAGAGGCTCTTTAGTTCTTCTTCACTTTCAGCCATAAGGGTGGTGCCATCTGCATATCTGAGGTTATTGATATTTCTCTCAGCAATCTTGATTCCAGCTTGAGCTTCATCCAATCCAGTGTTTCTCATGATGATCTCTGCATATAAGTTAAATAAGCAGGGTGACAATATACAGCCTTGACGTACATTTGGAACAAGTCTGTTCTCCATGTCCAGTTCTAGTTGTTGTGTCCTGACCTGCATACAGATTTCTCAAGGGGCAGGTCAGGTGGTCTGGTATTCCCATCTCTTTTGGAATTTTCCACAGTTTGTTGTGATACAAACAGTCAAAGACTTTGGCATAGTCAATAAAGCAGAAGTAGGTATTTTCCTGGAACTCTTGCTTTTTTGATGATACAGTGGACGTTACCAATCTGATCTTTGGTTCCTCTGCCTTTTCTAAAACCAGCTTGAATATCTGGAAGTTCATGGTTCATGTACTGTTGAAGCCTGACTTGGAGTATTTTGAGTATTACTTTGCTAGCATGTGAGATGACTGCAATTGTTCAGTAGTGTGAGCATTCTTTGGCATTGGGTTTCTTTGGGATTGGAATGACAACTGGGCTTTTCCAGTCCTGTGTCCACTGCTGAGTTTTCCAATTTTGCTGGCATATTGAATGCAGCATTTTCACAGCATCATCTTTTAGGATTTGAAATAGCTCACCTTGAATTCCGTCACCTCCACTAGCTTGTTCATAGTGATGCTTCCTAAAGCCCACTTGACTTCACTTTCCAGGATGTCTGATTCTAGGTGAGTAATCACACCATCATGACTATCTGGGTCATGAAGATCTTTTTGTATAGGTTCTTCTGTGTATTCTTTCCACCTCATCTTAACATCGTCTTCTTCTATTAGGTCCATATCATTTCTGTCCTTCATTGTGCCCATCCTTGCATACAATGTTCCCTTGGTATCTCTAATTTTCTTGAAGAGGTCCCTAGTCTTTGCCATTCTATTGTTTTCCTCTATTTCTTTGCATTGATCACTGAAGAAGGCTTTCTCATCTCTCCTTGCTATTCTTTGGAACTCTTCTTTCAAATGGATATATCTTTCCATTTCTCCTTTGCCTTTCACTTCACTTCTTTTCACAACTATTTGTAAGGCCTCCTCAGACAACCATTATATCTTTTTGCCTTTCTTTTTCTTGGGGATGGTCTTGATCCCTGCCTCCTATACAATGTCATGAACCTCTGTATATAGTTTTCAGGCACTCTGTCTATCATATCTAATCCCTTGAATCTATTTGTCATTTTCACTGTATTATCGTAAGGGATTTGATTTAGGTCATACCTGAAAATTCTAGTGGTTTTCCTTACTTTCTTCAATTTAAGTCTGAATTTGGCAATAAGGAGTTCACAAGCTGAGCCAGAGTTAGCTCCTGGTCTTGTTTTTACTGGCTATATACTTCTCCATCTTTGGCTGCAAAAAATATAATCAACATGATTTTGGTATTGACCATCTGGTGATGTCCATGTGTAGAGTTTTCTCTTGTGCTGTTGCAAAAGAGTGTTTGCTCTGACCAATGCATTCTCTTGGCAGAACTCTATTAGCCTTTGCCCTGCTTCATTCTGTACTCCAAGGCCAAATTTTCCTGTTACTCCAGGTATTTCTTGTCTTCCTACTTTTGCATTCCAGTTCCCTATAACCTAAAGGGCATCTTTTTAGGATGTTAATTCTAGGTCTTGTAGGTCTTCATAGAACTGTTCAACTTCAACTTCTTCAGTTTTTCTGGTTGGGGCATAGACTTGGATAATTGTGATATTGAATGTAACATTCTTACTTACTTACTTTGAGATTTCATCTTTAATCATAACCTAAATTTTTGTCTCACATATTTTTCTCATTTTGTTTTATTTCAATAATAATAATAAATAAATAAGTAAATATATATATATATATATACTCATGTATATATATAAAAAGTTTAGGGGATTCAGTCAGTTCAAATGCTCCCTTGTCAAGCTCTGTCTTCACCCTTAAGTCCAATCTCTGTACATCAGAATTAATCACTTATTATCTATGTGAAATGGGTATCTCACATTTACCTCAAACTCATGATCTTTTGTTGCATACGTATTCATGCCAGAGATAGATGAACTCTGAAAATCACCATTGGCCTGAGTGCCCAAGCCAAAGAACTACATGTCAGCATCACCATTATGTCCTGAACATTAGCAATGGTATTCTAGTCTTTTAACAGTTATCTCTGTCTAGTGCAAAATTTTACATCTACATTTCCATCTTTCATCTGCCATTGTACATATCTTTAAAAAACTTAAGAGTTTTTGTTGTTGTTCACTCACTAAATCATGTCCAACTCCTTGTGACCCCATGGAATGCCATGGAATGTAGCATGCCAGGCTTCCCTGTGCTTCACTATCTCTCAGAGTTTTCTCAAATTCATGTCCGTTGAGTCGGATGCTATCTAAACACCCTGCCACCCCCTTCTCCATTTGCCACCAACCTTTCCCAGCATCAGCGTCTTTTCCAATGAGTCTTCTGTTTGCATCAGGTGACCAAAGTATTGGAGCTACAGCTTCAGCATCAGTCCTTCCAGTGAATATTCAGGGTTGATTTCCTTTAGGATTGACTGGTTTGATCTCCTTGCAATAAAACTTAGGATGCTATCTACTTAAAATTGTTCAGTGGTTTACTTCATTACAGGTAATATTTCAAATGTCTTAATTAGTATAGCATATAGATCCCTATAGTATGAACCTTACTCAGCTCATTTCAGTAACAATTCTGAAAAATGCCTAACATGTTCTCTTATAAGCAGCCATTCATTACAAACACACTTTTCATTATTCATCAACATATAACTAAAATATCAACCTTTCTATTAAGTTTTATAAACTTCTCCTCCACAACCGGTTCTACTGGGCTTATACATTCACATTCCCTCATTCATGATCAACTAATGTCCATTCACATTTGTGTAATAATGATAGAAATGTGCTTTTGCACTTGCTTATCTACCTATGTATCCAAATAGTACTTACCATTGTTTTTAAAGTCATGAATGCAGAATAAGATGTCAATTGAGAAGAAAGAAAAATACATTTAAAAAACTCTTTCTTATAGTACTTACAAACTAGTCTATAGAGATAATAAGAAATTCTATCCAATAATGGTGAGAAAATGAACTCCTAGCCCCTAGAATATGAATACTTTGAGTGATGCAATTAGTATGATCACTCAATAAATTTCTAGCTATAAGAATTATAGATAAAATAGTTAAAGTAAGACACATTAAGCATAATGATTGTGATATACTAATGAAGATATTTTGGTTTCGGTCTTAAGGGAAAAGTAAGTGATTTGTAAAATCTTTTCATCTGATGAATATTGGGTGGTGGCACTTTCTTATCTAAATTCTAGCTTAATTTATTTGACATAATTATACTGGAAATATTGTAATTAAACCAATTGTAAGAATTGAATTGCTGACCAGTAGACGTTGAGAAATATATGAACTAAAATAAAGTGGCCTATTGAGAACTAAATTCTCCCATAGCTTTTAAAATATGTTATATGTATATATTTTTACTCTTAATAATGACTACTAACAACTACATGATTTAAGAGTTACTTTGCCTCACATTTAAAACTGTTTTGAAAGTACAAGTTATGTATTTTAGTTTTATTTTTCGTTTGAGTTCACAATCCTACTAGGTCTGAATCAAAAAACTACAGGTTTCATGATACATAAATGCTTTTGATGTTTCTTTCAACTTCTACACAAAAAGCTATATGGTGCCAAATCTATGTGTCAATAACAATAGAGTTATAAGTGAATTCTTAAATACTGACATCTGGGCATTTGGCATCAGATTTTATGTTTATCTGAAATCAGCAAGTCAGATATGAGTAAAGATTCAAACTCACTGAAATAAATTCTGTGGAAGTGTAACCCAGCTGTCAACAGCAGACAGGGTCACAAGATGCCTGACTGAGCTGGAATGAAGAAATTGAGAAATGAGCAGCTGAGTTGAAAATGAAAATGCTATGCTTTCTTAGAGGCAGAAACCCAAATATGACATACTGATGAGCTCTGAAAGTGGGATCTGAGGAAGTACTGATTTTTTACATTGTGCAACTGTGCTGCCTTCCATTTGTGACATGAAATTAATATTGAAAATGAATTCCACATGCTACAAAATAAGCCACAACTTTAAAGCCTCTTTGAAAAGCATCACTGGATAAGAATAGAGGTCAAGGAACAACAATAAATATAGGTGTATTGCAAAGATAAAAGTTCTGGCCGATTGAATATGTCTAAAAACCCAAATGTGATTTCTATTGATCAATTGTTCAGAACAAGAGGAAAAGAAATAAAATTGAAATATGTATCAAAATAGTATTGATTTATTATTGTTTCATATTTACACTTTACTATGTAAATGATGCTTAAAACTGTATTTAGTAGACATCTTTTTATGATATTTTAATACAGTTTTTTATGCACAACTTTTTTGTCATGTTTTAATATGTACAGCTATTATTGAAAATCTCAAATTTACCTAAAATATTATTTCTTATCATGTATAAGAAAAAAAATCAGTTCTTAACAGAATTCATGTAGAAAGATTCAAAAGCCTTTGTGCTTGTGTTTATTCTAGGGTACCTAATATATCATAAATTATATTGATAGTTACTTCCTAGAAATTAAGAGTAGCTTATCCCAAAATCAATTAAAAGGTCTAGCTAGGATTAATTTTGAATAATAATATTCTTGTAACATTGAAATTCAGAGTCGAGTCAAATATTCTCATTCCTTATTTTGGCTTTCTTTGTAAAGATTTTATATATTAAATTATGACGCAGTGCATGACTATTTAAAAACTAGATTAACTGCTATATTCACTTAACAGTTGCATCATAACCCATCATAATAATGAATAATTGAATAACCATTGAATGTAAATGATAACCAAGCAAAATGAAAAATTTCATTAGGAACATCTTTACACTCAAATTGGGTACTTCTGAAATTGCATTGGAGAAAAGGCAGTTTAATGAGATCTAACAAAGTAATGCTCTAAAGCCCCATTGAAATTGTCAAGATTTGTAAATCAAAAGGTCATTAATAGTCAGGTCTCACAGCTCCTCCAGCAACATATGTTTGAAGCAAGGTTTTAAACCACATATGAAGGAATTGAAGATTTAATAATCTGTATAATCATACAAATTAAATTGTATAGAACTAAAAATAAACATAAGAAAGCATTGACATATTCCTATAAGAAAGACTCATATCTAATACCACGTGACCTAAAAGGCCATGTGAGATTTCTTCCTCCTAAAATTTTAACAAGTGAATAGCATTTCCCAGATTTTTATATTCTACACACACTTTTTAGAAAATCACTCAATTTTCTTAAATGTGGGCTGTGTATACCTATACTGGGGAAAAAAGAAAAATCCCTTCAAAGTCCCAAACTTTCGGCTGTCTAGAAATTAGTTTTTCATTGCAAGGGTATTAATTTCTGTAATGATACATGCAGTTCTACTGTTTTATAGTGTATTTTCTACTAATTAAATTGAAATATATTCCATGCAATGGAATTGTATCTGTAGTCTTATTTTTACAATTCATGATAGATTTTTTTCTAGTTATAGTACTTTGTTCATGTTATCTTACTTTCTGTGCTGTCTTATATTAGGTCCATTATCTTGTAACATAGTTTTCATTTATAATTCAGACAGATGGTTTTAATATGTGATTTTTTTTCTTGTAGTCTTTTAAATACTAGTGTTCCATTGAAGAATATGTTACTTTACTAGGGAGAAAATCTAAGTAGTAAATTTTTAATATTTGAAAATGACAGAGCTTCCAGTTCAAGATGATGGAGTAGAGAAGGACATGTGTTTATCTCCTCCTGCGAAAGCACCAAAATCACAACTAGCTGTTGGACAACCATTGACAGGAGAATGCTGGGACTCACCAAGAAAAGACACTCCATGTCCAAAGACAAAGAAGAAGCTGCAGTGAAACTGTAGGAGGGGCACAATCACGATAAAATCAAATCCCATACCTGCCAGGTGGGTGACCCACAAACTGGAGATCAATAATACCAAAGAAGTTCTCCCACTCTTGTGAAGGTTCTGAATGCTGCATCAGTCATATGTGAGATCTGACTGTGGACTGGGGATCCCCAGTGAATCTGATGGACTCCTGATGAAGGCCATTAGGATTTGATTACAGGACTTGCATAGAACTAGGGGAAACAGAGACTCTAGTCTTGGCACAAACAAAATCTTGTGTGCACCAGAACCCAGAGGAAAGGTGCAATAACCCCACAAGAGACTGAACTGAAACTACTTGCTAGTGTTGGAGGGTCTCCTGTGGAGAAGTGGGTTGACAGGGCTCACCACAGGGATGGGGGCACTGGCAGCAGCAGTCCTAGAAGGACTTAAAGCACACGACCCTTGGTGTAAGCCCTCTTGGAGGTTGCCATTAATTTTACCATAGAGTGGGGTTGCCTCAGCCCCAACAACTAGCAGGGAGGGAGTACAGCAGCAGATAATTGGATTAAGGCTTTACTGAGCAAGGCTCTGTCCATCAGAGCAAGTCCTAGATTTTGCCACTGCCTGTCTTTCCCATCAGGAAGCTTATACAAGGTGCTTAGCCTCCTTCATCAGTGGGCAGACAGAAGAAGCAAGAAGAACAACAATCCCATAGTGGCTAGAACAAAAGCCAAATTACAGAAAGTTAAGCAGCATGAAAACGAAGAAAGTTATATCCCAAATGAGGGACAAGATAAAATCCCAGAAAAACAACTAAATGAAGTGGGGATAGGCAATATTCCAGAAGAAGAATTTAGAATAATGATAGAGAAGATGATCTAGGATCTCAGGAATACACTTGAGAAGATGCAAGAAAAATATACCAAAGACCTAGAAGAGTTAAAGAATAAACAGAGATGAATAATACATTAGGAGAAATCAATAGCAGAATAACCAAGACAGAAGAACAGATAAATGACCTAAAGGACAGGATGGTGGAAATCACTGCCACAGAACACAATATAGAAAAAAGAATTACAAAAAATGAAGTCTGAGACCTCAGGGACAATATTAAATGCACCAACATTCACATTATAGGGGCCCCAGAAGGAGAAGAAAGGAAGAGAGGACCTGAGAAAATGTTTGAAGAAATAATAGCTGAACACTTCCTGAACGTGGGAAAGGAAAAAGTCAACCAAGTCCAGGAAGCACTGAGAGTACCAGGTCGGATAAACCCAAGAAGGAACTCACCGAGACACACTGCAATCAAACAGAAAAATTAAAGACAGAGATAAAATATTAAAATCAACAAGGGAAAAAGGACAAATAACATACAAGGGTACTCCCATTAGGTTATCAGCCTATTTCTCAACAGAAACTCTACAAGCCAGAAGGGAATGGCATAATACATTTAAAGTGATGAAAGGGAAGAACCTACAACCAAGAATACTCTACCCCACAAGACTCTCATTCAGATTTGATGGAAAAATAAAAAGTTTTCCAGACAATCAAAAGTTAAGATAATTCAGCACCACCAAACCATCTTTACAACATGCTAAAGGAACTTCTTTAAGCAGGAAACACAAGCAAAGGAAAAGATGTACACAAAATAAGCACAAAACAATTAAGAAAATGGTAATGGGATCACACATATCAATTACCTTAAATATAAATGGATTAAATGCATCAACTAAAAGACATAGACTGGCTGGGCAGATGAAAACATGTGAACGTATGTACCTCCACTTAAGACATCACTCTGCTTGACCCCCCAATTGTAGGTAATTATTTTGTTAGGTTAATCATGTTCGCATTATGACTTGCAATTGTAATTATCTTTTGTTTTTTGTCTGATTATTGATTGTGAAAACTTGAAAACTGCCAAACATCTTCTACTATTATGATTATGTAATTATTATTCAATATCATTACACCACAACTGGTCAACAGAAAAATAGTAAAATTCTATATCACCAAAATCACCATTTCATAGAAAAACCTGTAATCACTCCCCCCCCCCGTGTTTAGTTTTTTAATTAATGTATATTTTATTAAAGGATAATTGCTTTACAGAATTTTGTTGTTTTCTGCCAAAATTCAACATGAATCAGCCATAGCTATACATATATTCCCTCCCTTTTGAAACTCCCTTGCATCTTCCTCCCCATCTCACCACTCTAGGCTATCACAGATCTCCAGTTTGAGTTTCCTGAGCCATATAGCAAATCCCATTGGCTACCTATTTTACGTATAGTAATGTAAGTTTCCATGTTACTCTTTCCATACATCTCACCGTCTCCTCCCCTCTCCCCATGTCGTAAAGATGCATCTCAGAATTATCATGGAACATTTTGAAAAATACAAATACCGCGGTAATGCTTTTTTATATCTAAAGCTCCAGATATGTTTCTAATGAGCAGTCATGTTTTAAATCATCTTTTACTTTTATCTGGTTTGTTTTACATTTTCTATTTCATATCCAGTGTTCCTATTTCATTTTTCATTTAGTTTATGTTTTCCGTTTCTCCATCTCTTCATTTTTTTGATGTTCTTCCTCAAGCTTTTAACAAGCATAGTAGAAAAGCTTTGGCCATCTGATGTGAAAAACTGACACACTGGAAAAGACCCTGATGCTGGAAAATATTGAAAACAGGTGGAGAAAGTGACAAAGGATTAAATGATTGGATGGCATTACGGACTCAATGGACATGAATTTTCGCAAACTCTGGGAGATGGTGAAGGATAGGGAAGCATGGAATGTTGCATTCCATGGGGTCACAAAGAATTGGACATGACCAAGTGACTGAACAACAACAAGATATATATACATATATATATATGGTCAGTTTTCATTCCAACCCCAAAGAAAGACAATGCCAAAGAATGTGCAAACTACTGCACAATTGCCCTCATCTCACATGCTAGCAAGTAATACTCAAAATTCTAAGCCAGGCTTCAGCAATAGGTAAACCATGAACTTCCAGATGTTCAAGTTGGCTTTAGAAAAGGCAGAGGAGCCAGAGATCAAATTGCCAACATCCACTGGATCATTGAAAAATCAAGAGTTCCAGAAAACCATCAATTTCTGCTTTTTTGACTATGCCAAAGCCTTTGGCTGTGTGGATCACAATAAGCTGTGGAAAATTCTGAAAGAGATGGGAATACCAGACCACTTGACCTGCCTCTTGAGAAACATGTATGCAGGTCAGGAAGAAACAGTCAGAACTGGATATGGAACAACAGACTGGTTCCAATTAGGAAAAGGAGTACATCAAGGCTGTATATTGTCACTCTGCTTATTTAACTTATATGCAGAGTACATCATGAGAAACGCTGGGTTGGAGGAAGCACAAGCTAGAATCAAGATTGCTGGGAGAAATATCCATAACTTCAAATATGCAGATGACAACACCCTTATGGAAGAAAGTGAAGAGCCTCTCGATGAAAGTGAAAAGAGGAGAGTGAAAAAGTTGGCTTAATGCTCAACGTTCAGAAAACTAAGATCATGGATCCGGTCCCATCACTTCATGGCAAATAGAAGGGGAAACTGTGGAAACAGTAGCTGACTTTGTTGCTTTTGGGCTCCCAAATCACTGCAGATGGTGACTGCAGCCATGAAATTAAAAGAAACTTACTCCTTGGAAGGAAAGTTATGACCAATGTAGACAGCATATTAAAAAGCAGAGACATTACTTTGCCAACAAAGGTCCATTTAGTCAAGGCTATAGTTTTTCCAGGAATCATGTATAGATGTGAAAGTTGGACTACAAAGAAAGTTGAGCACCAAAGAATTGATGCTTTTGAACTGTGGTATTGGAGATGAGTCTTGAGAGTCCCTTGGACTGCAAGGAGATCCAACCAGTCCATCTTAAAGGAGATCAGTCCTGGGTGTTCATTGGAAGGCTGATGCTGAAGCTGAAACTGCAGTATTTTGGCCACCTGATGCGAAGAGCTGATTCTTTTGAACTGATGCTGGGAAAAATTGAGGGTGGTAGGAGAAGGGGACGGCAGAGGATAAGATGTTTGGATGGCATCACTTACTCAATGGACATGAGCTGGTTAAACTGTGGGAGTTGGTGATGGACAGGGAGGCCTGGCGTGCTTCAGTTCATGGGGTCACAAAGAGTTGAACAGGACTGAGTGACTGAACCAAACTGAACTGAACTGAAACTTGTGTATTTTTTCCTTAATAAAAAAATTATGACATTTTGATTTCATTTGCTTGATGTAGTATGAATATAATGCTAGATTTTCAATTAAAATATGCAACAAGCACCAAATGTTTATTCTACATCTCAGGGAATTATAATCAATATCTTGTAATAACCTATAATGGAAAATAATCTGAAGAAAATTTAGATATATATGTATAACTGAATCACCATAATGTGCACCTGGAACATTGATAGTTACTATACTTCAATAATATATATGTATATTCAGATTCTAAAAGATGACATTGTGAAAGTTCTGCACTCAATATGTCAGCAAATTTGGAAAACTCAGCAGTGGCCACAGGACTAGAAAAGATCAGTTTTCATTCCAATGCCAAAGAAGGGCAATGCCAAAGAATGTTCAAACTACCACACAATTGGACTCATTTTATATGCTAGCAAAGTAATGCTCAAAATTCTCCAAGCAAGTCTTCAACACTATGTGAACCAAGAACTTCCAGATGTTCAAGCTGGATTTAGAAACTGTAAGAAACTAGAGATTAAATTGCCAACATTCACAAGCAAGAGAATTCCAGAAAAACATCCTCTTCTTCTTCATTGACTATGCCAAAGAGTTTGACTGTGTGGATCAAAACAAACTGTGGAAAATTCTGAAAGAGATGAGAATACTGGACCATCTTACCTTCCTCCTGAGAAAACTGTATGAAGATCAAGAAGCAACAGTTAGAACCAGACATGAAACAAAGGATTGGTTCCAAATTGGAAAAGGAGTATGTCAAGGCTGTGTATTGTCAACCTGCTTATTTAATTAATATACAGAGTACATCATGCAAAATGACAGGCTGGATGAAGCACAAGCTGGAATCAAGATTGCAAGGAGAAATATCACTAACCTTAGATATGCAGATGATGCTACTCTTATGCAGAAAGCTAAGAGGAACTAAAGAGTCTTGATGAAGGTGAAAAAGGAGAGTGAAAAAGCTGGCTTGAAACACAGCATTCAAGACGCTAAGATCATGGCATCCAATCTCATCACTTCAAGGCAAATAAATGGGGAAACAAATGGAAAAAGCCACAGACTTTATTTTCTTGGGCTCCAAAATCACTGCAGATCATGACTACCTAGACTGCTGAGCCTTAGACGCTCGCCTAAGGGAAGAAAACCTATGCAAAACTTAGACAGTGTATTATAAAGCAGAGACATAACTTTTGCTGACAAATGTCCATATAGACAAAGCTACGTTTTTTTCCAGTAGTCATGTATGGATGTGAGACTTGAACCATAGAGAAGGCTGAATGCTGGAGAATTTATTCTTTGAACTGTGGTGTTGGAGAAGGCTCTTGAGAAACCCTTGGACTGCAAGGAGATCAAACCAGTCAATCCTAAAGGAAATCAATCCTGAATATTCATTAGATGGACTGATGCTGAAGCTGAAGCTCCAGTACTTTGGTACCTGATATGAAGAGCCAATACATTCGAAAAAACCCTGACACTGGAAAAGAATGAAGGCAGAAAGAGAAGGGGACAACAGAGGATGATTGGATAGCATCAGTGACTCAATGGACATGAGTTTGAGCAAGTTCTGGGAGATGGTGAAGGACAGGGAAGCCTGGTGTGTTCGCAAATAGTCTAACATGACTGAGCGACTGAACGACAGCACATTAAGAGAAAAAGAAAATGACAGATTAGAACAATGAAATAATTTGTTTCTCAATTTTATTTTTTGCAGCTGCATCTGCTCATTTATTTGTTTTTTAAAAATTAATTAATTAATTAATTTTAGTTTACAATATTGTGTTGGTTTTGCCATACATTGACTTGAATCCACTATGGGTGTACATGTGTTCCCCATCCTGAAACCCCCATCCTCTTCCCTCCCCATCCCAATCCTCTGGGTCATCCCAGTGCACCAGCCCTGAGCACCCTGTATCATGCATTGAATCTGAACTGGCAATTTGTTTCACATATGATAATTTACATGTTTCAATGCCATTCTCCCATATCATCCCACCCTCACCCTCACCCACAGAGTTCAAAAGACTGTACAATACATCTGTGTCTCTTTTGCTGTCTCACATACAGGGTTATTGTTACCATCTTTCTAAATTCCATATATATGCGTTGGGATACTGTATTGGTGTTTTCCTTTCTGTCTTTCTTCACTCTGTATAATAGGCTACAGTTTCAGCCACCTCATTAGAACTGATTCAAATGTATTCTTTTTAATGGCTGAGTAATATTCCATTGCATATATGTACCACAGCTTTCTTATCCATTCATCTGCTGATGGACATCTAGGTTGCTTCCATGTCCTGGCTATTATAAACAGTGCTGCAATGAACATTGGGGTACACATGTCTCTTTCAGTTCTGGTTTCCTCAGTGTGTATGCCCAGCAATGGGATCGCTGGGTCATATGGCAGTTCTATTTCCACCTTTTTAAGGAATTGCCACACTGTTCTCCATAGTGGCTGTACTAGTTTGCATTCCCACCAACATTGTAAGAGGATTCCCTTTTCTCCACACCCTCTCCAGCATTTATTGCTTGTAGACTTTTGGATAGCAGCCATTCTGACCGGAGTGAAATGGTACCTCATTGTGGTTTTGATTTGCATTTCTCTGATAATAAGTGATGCTGAGCATCTTTTCATGTGCTTGTTAGCCATCTGTATGTCTTCTTTGGAGAAATGTCTGTTTAGTTTTTTGGCCCACTTTTTGATTGGGTCTTTTATTTTTCTGGAATTGAGCTGCAGGAGTTGCTTATATATTTTTGAGATTAATTCTTTGTCCGTTGCTTCGTTTGCTATTATTTTCTTCCATTCTGAAGGCTGTCTTTTCAATTAAGTCAATAGATGCAGAGAAAGTCTTTGACAAAATTCAACATCCATTTATGATAAAAACCCTCCAGAAGGGAGGAATAAAAGGAACATACTTCAACATAATAAAAGTTATATATGACAAACCTTCAGCAAACATTATCCTCAATGGTGAAAAATTGAAAGCATTTCCCCTAAAGTCAGGAACAAGACAAGGGTGCCCACTCTCATCATTACTATTCAACATAGTTTTGGAAGTTTTGGCCACAGCAATCAGAGCAAAAAAGAAATAAAATGAATCTAGATTGGAAAAGAAGAAGTAAAACTCTCACTGTTTGCAAATGACATGATCCTTTACATAGAAAACACTAAAGACTCCACCAGAAAATTACTAGAGCTAATCAATGAATATAGTAAAGATGCAGGATATAAAATTAACACACAGAAATCCCTTGCATTCCTATACACTAACAATGAGAAAACAGAAAGGGAAATTAAGGAAACAATTCCATTCACCATTGCAATGAAAAGAATAAATAACTTAGGAATATAACTACCTAAAGAAACACAAGACCTATATATATAGAAAACTAAAAACACTGGTGACAGAAATCAAAGAGGACATAAATAAATGGAGAAATATACTGTGTCCATGGATCAGAAGAATCAATACAGTGAAAATGAGTATACTATTCAAAGCAATCTATAGATTCAATGCAATCCCTATCAAGCTACCAATGGTATTTTTCAGAGAACTAGAACAAATAATTTCACAATTTGTATGGAAATACAAAAAAACCTCGAATAGCCAAAGCAATCTTGAGAAAGGAGAATTGAACTGGAGGAATCAACCTGCCTGACTTCAGACTATACTACAAAGCCACAGTCATCAAGACAGTATGGTACTGGCTCAAATGCAGAAATATAGATCAATGGAACAAAATAGAAAGCCCAGAGATAAATCCACACACCCATGGACACCTTATCTTTGACAAAGGAGGCAAGAATATACAGTGGAGAAAAGACAACCTC
This sequence comes from Muntiacus reevesi, assembly GCF_963930625.1. Classification (NCBI taxonomy): domain Eukaryota; kingdom Metazoa; phylum Chordata; class Mammalia; order Artiodactyla; family Cervidae; genus Muntiacus; species Muntiacus reevesi. The sequence continues at coordinate 79,487,569 of NC_089254.1, read as the reverse complement.
TTTAACAAATGGTGCTGGGAAAACTGGTCAACCACTTGTAAAATAATGAAACTAGAACACTTTCTAACACCATACACAAAAATAAACCCAAAACGGATTTAAGATCTAAATGTGAGACCAGAAACTATTAAACTCCTAGAGGAAAACATAGGCAAAACACTCTCTGACATAAACCACAGCAGGATCTTCTATGACCCACCTCCCAGAATATTGTTTCTCAATTTTAAATGCCTGGAAAGAAATGGGATTTTGTAAAAAGAACACATTTGAAAATGGTTACGTCAAAAGGATAATTTATCTTCGTGAATCCTCGTTACTTTATATATCAGTCTGAATGTCTAAGACAGTTCACTTTATTAAGAATACTAGATCAATCTCATTATCAGAGTATCAGTGGCACTCTCCATTGTGTTTAATGAAAAACAAAATCTAAATTACTGGGAAAATTAAGTATGTTTTAATTATTTTTCTCAATTCTTTGCTTGGTATCTATATTTGCATAAATATAACCCAGATCAGGATGGGTGTATAAATTTTAAAACAGTGCTATGTAAATAAGTAATTTTCATCCCTCTAAAGTTAAACTCTGAATGCTTTGCTTTTCCTATTTTCTTCAGCCTTTGTTCTTATAGTTGTATATGACACATAATAATTTGCCTTCACTGTGTATTCATATTTATAGTAATGTCAACCAGAGGATGTGAGTCAGATGTGATTTTTAAAACAGTCAATAGCTGGAGATATGATCTTTGGGAGATGTCTTTAGATGCCTTGTGTGTAAGTTATTGGCTGGCTCATTTTGAAGCACTGCAATTTCCTTGAAGTTTTCATTTTGTGTGGTCAAGTACTTAAGGAGCTGCCACATCTACATTTGAGTAAGACTACATATAATACAGTAAACGGCATGAAAAACAAGATTGATGCCCGTTTCAAACTACAAAAGTCTTTCACATCATGGTAGAAGCATCATAATTCATCTGCAAAAACAGCAGTTTCAAATATGGATATCCAACAATGTATGTAAAGTATGCTTAGTAATAATATATTTATCCTGCACAATGGGACTCCCTGTTTAAATGACTTCAGATATTGGATTTTAATAATAATTAATATTAATTATTTCTCAGATTGAGGCACATTTTATTTATTTGCTTGAATTGCGTGTACCATAGATACATCAGCAAATATAGAAGTTTGCAGGTTTTATGTACAGTGTAAAGGTTTTATACACAGAGATAATATCTAAAGAAAGATCATTTAATTTGGAAGACTGCCTTTGAAATCAACCAATCAATAACAAATTGCTTTGCAAGGTTTATTTGTCCTTGGCTAATTGTTTAGTTTATAGAATGTAATGAGTCTGAAATTTTATTTGGGGGTCTATTTCAGTTTGTCATAAACTTATAATCCTATGCACTTCTATATTTATTAAATAAATTTATCTAATTTCTAATTCATTGAAACGCTGGAGTCTAATTTAGGAATGTTGAGCTCCCAGTATATACTCATTAAAGTAGGATTTCAAAGATGTATAAGGTTAAAGACCATGCCATTAAGGAGTTTAAATGGGAGAAAGAAATAAAAATACATTATTATAAAAGTGTGTGCTTTGCGAATGAATAAGATTGAAAATGGCAGAGAGTTGTCTAATTTCCTTACCTGAGAAAACAGTATGAAACTGGGTAGTATCCTTCCCATGTTGACTCTGAGATCTTGGCAATGAACAATGAGGAAATAAAATTCAAACTTTTGGTAGTGATAGAAAATACGGAAAGCAAGCAAACAAACAAAAACAAAACTGTAACAAAGTTCCAGGTAAGTAGATACAGTATAAATAGACTCTGAAGGAAAAAGAAGGAAACACAGAAGATGGTGTATGTGCTACATGCATGCTTCAGTCGTGTCCAACTCCATGGACAGTAGCCTGCCACACTCCTCTCTTCATGGGATTCTCCAGGCAAGAATATTGGAGTGGGTCACCGTTTCCTCCTCCAGGGGATCTTTTCCACCCCGGGATCAAATTCACATCTCTTACATCTCCTGCATTGGCAGGCAGGGGAGAAATATTTTGAAAACTATACTCAGAAGAAATGAGATTCAAAGATGGGTTTTGAATATTGTATAAAAGTAAATGGACTTTCCAGGTGGCTCAGTGGTGAAGAATCTGCCTGCCAATGCAGAAGCTGAAAGAGATGCAGCTTGGATTCCTGGGTCAGGAAGATCCCCTGGAGTAGGAAATGGCAACCTGCTCCAGTATTCTTGTCTGAAAAATCCCATACACAAAGGACTCTGGAGGCTACAGTCCATAGAGTTGCAGAGTGGGACATAACTCAGCAACTGCATATAGACACATGTATTAAAAAAATAAGACTTTGAGTGCAACTCCAATAATTTGAATTGAAATTATTTTCCAAAGATTTCTTAGTAGTTTGTTAAATGAGAACTGTTAAAAATATTACATTTAATAGCTGTAAAAGTTATCTAAACCTAAAACAGCATCATCCATAGTACACCAATTTTGACTGTTAAAAATATTTTCTCATTACACATTCTGTGAATGATAATCCTTGCTTACTTTAAAGGCATATCTCAAAAATTATTTCTATTAAATAGCCCTCAGATATCTTCTATTCTCTACTTTCTTCAGTTCATTTTAATCATATTTATACATTTGATACATATATTTCTAAATAACATTTAAAGTTAAGATTTGCAAATAATTGCTTTTGTATCTTCCTCAGAGATTAGCCAAATGCATTAGACATGGTAGACCTATGCCATAATGTATCAATAAATACATCAATGATTTGGATATTTAAATATGAAGACTATAATTTATGACCTCTCAGTCAATGAACAATGACATTTTGAAGAATAAAAGTAAAATTTAACACTGTTTTGGTATTACATGATCAGTCTCACTGGATAGTTTCACTTTGTTTCAGAACAATGGGCATGTCTGAACAGCCAACATACATTGCAATGTAGAGACAAATTTTCTTAAAGACAAAGAACTCCAGAGAGATCTAAAGCCTTCTCCTTCCTTCTCTGAATGGAGACACCATGCTTATATTCTTACATTCTAGATTACTAAAGCAACAGATGTTTTCCCTCTGTCACTTGGAAGAAGATATTTACTTAATGAGTAATCTGTTTCTCTCCCTATCTCCCTCTTCCTCCATCCCTCCCTTTTTTTTCCCCCACAGGAAAGGCAATATTCTTGCAATCTATTAAAAAACTGAGTTTCTTAAATTTTGTAGCTTCTCTTTTGTGATGTAATTTCACTGCATATACAGGAAATATCCAGTCTACATTTGTGTTATTCTGTGGGAAATGGGTGCTAAAATGCTATTCTAACAAATTTTTTTCCATGAGAAATAAAATTGCCTCTGTCCTTGTAAACATATGTACATAAAATGTTGTTCTTCAGTCACTAAGTTATGTCTGACTCTTTGTGACCCCAAGGACTGCAGCATGCCAGGGTTCCCTGTCCTTCACCATCTCCTGGAGTTTGCTCAAACTCATGTCCATTGAGTCAGTGATGCCAGCCAAACATTTAATCCTCTGTTGTCCCCTTCTGCTCCTGCCTTTGATCTTTCCCAGCATCAGGGTCTTTTCAAATGAGTCATCTCTTCTCATCAGGTGGCCAAAATATTGGAGCTTCAGCATCTGTCTTTCCAATGAACATTCAGGGTTGATTTCCTTTAGGATGGACTGGTTGGATCTCCTTGCTGTCCAAGGGACTCACACAAGTCTTCTCTAGCACCACAGTTTGAAAACACCAGTTCTTCAGTGCTCAGTCTTCTTTATGGTCCAACTCTCACATCCGTACATGACTACTAGAAAACTATAGCTTTGACCATATGGACCTTTGTCAGCAAATTGATGTCTCTGCTTTTTAATGCACTGCCCGGGTTTGTCGTAACTTTCTTTCCAAGGAGCCAGTGTCAAAGGCTGCAGTCACCATCCACAGTGATTTTGGAGCCCAAGAAAAGAAAATCTGTCATTGCTTCCACTCTTTTCCCATCGATTTGCCATGAAGTGATGGAACAAGATGCCATATCTTAATTTTTTGAATGATGAATTTTAAGTCAACTTTTTCACTCTTGTTTTTCACCTTCATCAAGAAGCTCTTTTGTCAACCTAATTTGCCAGCTAGAATGCAGCAACATAATCTCAGATTCTCCACAATTTCCGACTTTTCAACCTGGTGACAAGGATGGATCTATGGATCCATTGACTCAGGCAGTTCTTGGCAATCAATGATATGTTGACCAACCTGTATGGTGCATTAGACAATATGTAGTCCTCTGCTTTGTTATATTTTAATGACGATAACTTACAGAAGTGGTTACAAACAGTACTGAGAGGTATTTTGAAATAAATGTCAAACAAAAATTGCACTCTACAAAGTTAAACAGGTGAGGGAGTCTATTCAAGACTATTGCAATAAGAAATAGGAATTGAACTTAACTACACTGAAGTAAAACACAGAAGGTTTTTAAGCTGTGGGGGAACTAGTGGGAAAGTGCAGGAGGCTACTGAGTTGGAATTTGGTCAGTGTGATTAGGTCTTTTGTGTTTGCCAGTTAGCATTTATTGCAATCCCACAGTCATTGGGAGGTAGAGGCGCTAAATTCCTTGATAATTATATCTCAAAGAGTTTTCTCCCAGACACTTGAGTAAGAAATTCCTAGGTAGGAAAACTGGTAAGAAGCTGAGAGACAATGTATCTACATTACAAAATGACAGAGATAAACTTTGCAATTTCAATATTTCTCAAAGTAAATGTTCTAAGAAAAGGAGGGTCAGGAGGCTATAATCAGGAAGCAACCTGTCTAAAGTTTAATTAAACTGAAGGAAATAATGTTGGTTATAAGCAGTCCAACTAGTGCATTTGTTTTTTTCTCTCTCCTTCAGGTAGGAGGAGAAAAGATTCAGCAATTTCAGGCAGACCTGAGAGCAAATAGGTTTTGCTGACTGACATAGTGATACTTTCTCAGAGAATCCCAGATTTTTTGTTATTTCTGTATGCTGACCTTAGCTACTTTAAGATAAGGGGTGTAATCAAGATCTCCTTACTCTCAAGGAGGACATAAGGTCCTACAAATCATTTGAATATGCTGGTGGAACTTCAAGGAGGGGAGAATCTCATACCTTCATAGCTCTGTTGGATGCTATAAAAGGTCTTGTTGGGGGGAGGGATCCTGGGCCCAGAAGTGACTGAATATACCAAGGAATATACACTTAAGCCTCACTGGCTTATTTAACTTATATTCAGAGTACATTATGTGGAATGCTGGGCTGGATGAAGAACAAACTAGAATCTAGATTGCTGGGAGAAATATTAATAATCTCAGATATGCAGATGACATCACCCTTATGGCAGAAATCAAGAAGAATTAAAGAGCCTTTTAAGAAAGTGAAAGAGGAAAGTGTAAAAGTTGGCTTAAAACTCAACATTTAGAAGACTAAGATCATGGCATCTGGTCCCATCACTTCATGGCAAATAAACAGGGAAACAATGAAAATATTGACAGACTTTATTTTCTTGGGCTCCAAAATCACTGCAGATGGTCATTGCAGCCATGCAATTAAAAGATGTTTGCTCCTTGGAAGAAAAGCTATGACCAACGTAGACAGCATATTAAAAAGCAGAGACATTACTTTGCCAACAAAGGTCCATTCCAGTAGTCATGTATGGATGTGAGAGTTGGACTATAAAGAAAGCTGAGTGCTGAAGAATTGATGCTTTGAACTGTGGTGTTGGAGAAGACTCTTGAGAGTCCCTTGGACTGCAAGGAGATCCAACCAGTCCATCCTAAAGGAGATCAGTCCTGGGTGTTCATTGGAAGGACTGATGCTGCATTTAAAACTCCAACACCTTGGCCACCTGATGTTAAGAACTGATTCATTGGAAAAGACCCCAATGCTAGAAAATATTAAAGGTGGGAGGAGAAGGAGACAACAGAGGATGAGATGGTTGGATGGCATCATCGACTCGGTGGACATGAGTTTGAGCAAGCTCTGGGAGTTGCTGATGGACAGGGAAGTCTGACCTGTTGCAGTCCATGGGGTCACAAATAGTCGGACACGACTGAATGGCTGAACTAAACTGAAATGAACATGTAAAGGGATATAATGAAAGATGAAAGAGTTCAGCCCAGATAGTTTTTCGATTCTGGGGAGAGTACAGTTGAGAGAGGAAACTCTAGGAATGTACAGTGGAGGGGAAAAAAAAGGCTGCAATGACTATTGGATGATTATAGGTGGAGTCCTTTATTCTATTTCGTGTTTTCACTGTGTCTACTTCTGGATGTATTTAAGAATTTGTAGTGTATGTTATGGAGAATGCAATGGCAACCCACTCCAGTACTCTTGCTTGGAAAATCCCAAGGACGGAGGAGCCTGGTACCCTGCAGTCCATGGGGTCGCTAAGGGTCGGACATGACTGAGCGACTTCACTTTCACTTTTCACTTTCATGCATTGGAGAAGGAAATTGCAACCCACTCCAGTGTTCTTGCCTGGAGAATCCCAGGGACTGGGGAGCCTGGTGGGCTGCCCTCTATGGGGTCGCACAGAGTCGGACACGACTGAAATGATTTAGCAGCCCCAGCAGCAGTGTAGGTTAATGCCGTACTTCCTACCTCATAACTGCCAGAGGGACTCACCATCCTGACTGGCGGAAAGCAGCAAACTGAGAAGTTTGTTCTGACTGCCACAAACTGACACGTGGCTGACACAAATCACCTTGCCATTTTTCTAGTGAGTCAGGATTTAGTGTGACTACTTCTCACTGCATTGAACTCTTTTCTAATTGGAGATAGTTTAAGACTCTGAAAATAATGATTATTTCCTCTTAAAGCCTTTGGAAGGGAGGCAGAAATCAACAGGAGGCAGTCTCTTCCTGGAAGCCTGTCTTTGCGATTTTGGACTTTGGGTTTTGGCATGGCTACTAGATATACCACTTTTGAAAAGAAACTGTTGATTTTCCTACTGAGGTCTTACTGAAACTGAATGGCTGATTCACAGAGTTTGGGGATTTTTCAGCTTGATAGGCCTATTCTGGAGGTTGGCCAACTTACATTGTATGAATGGCACAGTGGGATGAGTCTCCCTTGTCAAATGAATGTATTATATTGACGAATGCAGCCAGGCTGGCCCCAGCAGTCCACTGGCTTTCAGTGAAAAAGTGACAGCTATCCCTATGCAGGAAAACATGATTTCCCACTGTGCTGCCTAAGTCAAATTAGAGTCACTGGTTTTTGTTTGTTTGGTTTTTTTTTTTTTTTGGTGCCCCAGATTCACAGTCTCTCTTTAATGCTTAGGCCTGGTTTATAGACGGTTCAGCTCAGCGGAAAACTGATGATGTCTGCTGTGGCTGTTCAGTCAACACCAGCAGCTGTGCAAAAACAAAATTGGACATGATTGCTGCACTCAGTGGGGAGAACTCAACATTTTAGACTATTGCAGATTAAAGAGAGACTCTAGGCATCTTATTTAAGACCAAGAACTGTGTTAACAGATATGGTTGCTGGCTAAATTATCTAGACTGTTAATTTAGATGCTCATGGTAAGGGCCCATTCTCTGATGAGACTAAATGCTATCAAACCTGCAATATCCAAATTGCTACAATCACTGTATGAATTCATCACTATGGCAATAGTTGGACATGGCAATATACCTCCACCTATAATAGACTGAACCAAGAAAATGGCTCTATATTTCTGAGGCGTATAATAAACTGCATGCCAATCTTGTGACTCCTGCCAAAGGGACCTGTTTAGCCACTGAACCATTGGTGGGGGAATTCACATCATATAGAGGGTAGTCCCTGCTAACTCTGACAGACTGACTAAATCAAGAGCTTACCCCCATGGGAAGGCTCAGAGAAGGCAATGGCACCTCACTCTAGTACTCTTGCCTGGAAAATCCCATGGATAGAGGAGCCTGGTAGGCTGCGGTCCATGGGGATGCTAAGAGTCGGACACGACTGAGCGACTTCACTTTCACTTTTCACTTTCACACATTGGAGAAGGAAATGGTAACCCACTCCAGTGTTCTTGCCTAGAGAATCCCAGGGATGGGGGAGCCTGGTGTGCTGACGTCTGTGGGATTGCACAGAGTCGAACACGACTGAAGTCTTAGCAGTAAAATGGCAAGGCTATTGTGGTACTTCACCAGTATTGACTTTTGACTCTTTCAAAATACTGATTAGTTAATCATGGCCATACCACTGTGACCCCTCAGAAAAAACTTTTGCTATATGTTCAGCTTTGAAAACCATTTGTATTTTATGGAAAATTTTATAAACAATGGGCTAAAATCTGACTCTACCCCCCTTACTTTTTCAGGGACATGCAGCTAAGTAGGCAGATTTTATTTTTAAGGCAGGTGTTCCCCAAAAAGGATTATCTCATGTAAGCTTCTTTAAGAAAAATGATTAAGACAAAAATTTGAAGAATTAAGGGAGTTATGAGGACCAGCACTATAATTTGAGGATTCCCCCTGCCATTCCTGAGTATAATTCTTTATTTTTATTTTTATTTTTATTTATTTATTTTTTTTTAATATTATTTTATTAGTTGGAGGCCAATCACTTTACAACATTTCAGTGGGTTTTGTCATACATTGACATGAATCAGCCATATAGTTACATGTATTCCCCATCCCGATCCCCCCTCCCACCTCCCTCCCCACCCGACTCCTCAGGGTCCTCCCAGTGCACCAGGCCCGAGCACCTGACTCATGTATCCCACCTGGGCTGGTGGTCCGTTTCACCATAGATAATATACATGCTGTTCTTTCAAAACATCCCACCCTCACGTTCTCCCCCAGAGTTCAAAAGTCTGTTCTGTATTTCTGTGTCTCTTTTTCTGTTTTGCATATAGGGTTATCGCCACATCTACATAAAACCTAATCAGAATGAAGGTAATATCCATGAGTACCCCTTTAATCCAGAAAAGCATCCAGAGGGTGTGCCACCCATTGGGGATGGTTGAAGTTAAAAAATAAAGAATTATACAGTAAGTCAGAAAGATAAAGAACATTACAGTATAATTCTTTATTTTTTAACTTCAACCATCCCCAATGGGTGGCACACCCTCTGGATGCTTTTCTGGATTAAAGGGGTACTCATGGATATTACCTTCATTCTGATTAGGTTTTATGTAGATGTTCTTTTTGCTTCCCTCTTGCACTTTACTTTTCCATATGCATGATCTTGATGAGAGTAGAGATGATTGATAAAAGATGAAGTTTTATCTTCTGGAAAAGAGTGTTCAGATTTTATACAGCTGGAGAGAGAACACAAACCAAGAGAGAATACAAATATGAGTGGGAGTGTCTTAGGTCCTGGGACGGAGATGTATGTGTGTGTGTGGTCAGGAGGTAGCATTAATGTGTATTAATTTTCAAACCTGGGCTTGGAGGCTTCATCCAAATAAAACGCCTTAGTGCGACTTTCTCCAACTGTCATGGATGCCTTTGAGTTTAAGTGAATGCTGAGTCAGCTACCTCCTTCAAGTCATCTCTGACCATGAGACCGCACGTTAACAACTCCAGTTTCTCCAAGTCTTAAGTAAAACACCTTTAGATGCTTCCTCATATGGATTTATAAATAATGAAGAATGCCACACCACATAATTGATAGTGTAAACATACAGTACCTGTTGCACTGACTTCCCCCCAGGCTGTTCCTCCCCAAAAAAAGAAATTGGACTCAATACTCAGACTTAGTTGGGAACCCTAGGTTTACCAACTAGCTAGGAAGTCCCAGAGGAGACCCCATAAGATGCTAGGTTGGAGGTACTGTCAGCCTATATCCCTTATTGGTATATGTCTCACAAAGGGGTCCCAACCATATAAACAGTACTTGTTGCTAAATATTAATACAATATGTGTGCCCTTTGAATCATATTTATTGTTTAGAGGCCAGGTATTATCTTCTTTCCTCTCAAAAACATAATGAGTTACTTCTTAGAGATGGTTATAAGAGTGTTTTTCCTTACAGTATGAAAAGGCAAAAACACTCTTATGACTATCTCTAAGAAGTAAGTAAATTTTTTTTTTTTTTGAACAGTGGTATTGGAGAAGACTCTTGAGAGTCCCTTGGACTGCATGAAGATCAAACCAGTCAATCCTAAAGGAAATAAGTCCTGAATATTCATTGAAAGGACTGATGCTAAAGCTGAAACTCCAGTACTTTGGCCACCTGATGAGAAGAACTGACCCATTGGAAAAGACCCTGATGCTGGGTAAGATTGAAGGCAGGAGGGGAAGGAGATGACAGAGAATGAGATGGTTGGATGGCATCACCGACTTGATGGAAATTAATTTGAGCAAACTCCAGGAGTTGGTTATCGACAGGGAAGCTTGACATGCTTCATTTGGCTAGATCCATGACCCTAGGGATCATGACTGAGGTTATCATCAGAGGTTTACCTCAGTCTTATGCCCAAATTTCTGCTGACAGTAGCTTTAAGTGCTACAGAGACAAGCAATGGATTTTATACTCGTGTTAGAGCCATCAAAGAGGCTGATGGAGTGGTATTTGTATGAAAAAAATTCACAAACATCTGGAGTGGATCTGCTGGGAGACAATTCACCTTCAATGTTTTCAGTTTTCTTCATGGTCCTGATCTTTGACATGAAAAGACACTCCTGAACAGAAAACATGCTTTAGAAGATTGAAGCAGCTTTTCTGTAAGGTTAAACAGTTCTGGGAAGACTTGGAATCATGCAAATCTCTCCTTCCTCCTCCTGGATACTTTTGCTTAGATGTCAAGTTAGTAAATCAAGAGACATGTTTCTCCTCTAATCCGAGGAAATGTGCTTAGTGAGTAATCTCTCTTGTTGTCTAGTAGCGAGAATAAGGGTATGTGTTAGCAGCTTATAAAAACTCTGACACTCCTAAAATGTGGAATCACATGGATAGATAGGACTGGGATATGGGGAAGCAGAGCTAAAATATTACCCTGGCTGTTATTTGTACTGTGAGTAAAATAATGGCCTATGTCTCTGACCCAGGGATATTGTGTCTTCTGTCAGTATGAGTACATAAAACAGTGTCAGGCTAACTCATTAGTTTGCAAGTAAGGTAAATTCAGTCACCTGAGTTACTGAGCCAACTCTTAGAAATTTAGATTCAATGTCATTTTGAGACTTTATCTATATATAGTAATTTTATAAATGACTATTGGAAGGGATACTAAACAGCAAGCTCCACAGTGCTGTCATCTAAGGATATAAACAAATTGTACAGAAATATTTACATGCATTCTCCTAAATCATTAGTGAAAGCTGACATGGATAAACAATTCATATAGATAAAGTACTTTCACATAAAATAAGTTTTATAAAGAAACAAAATACAATATTAGTTTAAGGGAGAACTCAGTAGAGGATACTTAAATGGACTGACCTTGGAGGTAGGACAAAAATGGGAAAGTAAGTTATCACAGAAATATAAAAAAGATAGCCTTCTAATGAAAGAGAGTGACCATCCTTGCCACTATATGATTTTAAAAGGGAGAATTTGTTAATGACTTTGGGGAATATCTTATGAATGATGGAAATAAAAGCTTTAATAGAGTGGGTAGAGGGAAGAAATAGGGCTAGAATGGAGAGATAATACTTTAACTCTTCACAGATATTTTTCTATGACGAGGAACAGAGGAGAAAAAGGAAAACAGTTCTGGGAAAGAATATAGGAAAAAGGAAACAGTATGGAATTGTGGGCAACATTTGTGCTTTTGAATACTGATCAGTTTACATGAAAACTTAGCATCAGAATAAAAGCCTCTAACTTGAAGAAGACTGTTAACAAAATATATTATTTTAAAAGAATTTTGCTTGCTATCCTATTCTTAGGAGCAAGAATTGTCCTTATGACTCAGAAGGTTGATTAAAATCAAGACTTATGGACTTTTTAGGATATTTTCTCATGTAAGTTCCTATGATCAATGCTAGAACATGAGAAAGAACATAAAGAATACCTACTGTGAGGCCTATTCCTATAATTGTTCATCCTGTTATATTTACTTTTTAATTAGTATCAATATTTATCAAAATATTTATAATGAATATTAAAATTTAACTCAGCAATAAAAAGATAGGGAACTTAGTTTAAACATGAGCAAAGGATTTGAACAGATATTTCTCTAAAGAAAATTTGAAAATTAGCCAATATGGTACACATGGAAAGATGCTCAATGTTAGTGATAGGGAAAAGCAAATTAAAACACAGTGAGGTACCACTTTAAACCCACTAGAATAGTTTTAAATCCATTAGAATAGTTTTAATGAAAAACAAAATGGTAAGAGTTGGCATTGTTGGTGACGTTATAGACTGGAATCCTCCTACATTGCTGCTGGGAATGTAAATTGTTAAGGAGGTCAACATGGAGTTACCTTGTGACATGGCATTTCTACTTCTAGTTATATACACAAGATAATTGAAGCCATAATTCACACAAAAACTTGCACATAAATATTCAAAGGAGCATCATTCATAATAGCCAGAAGGTGGAAATGACCCGTGTCTATCATTTGATAAATGGATAAACAAAATATGGCAAATTAATACAACAGTTTATTATTCAGCCACAAAAATGAAGTACTGATACATGCGACAACATGGATAAATTATGAAAACATTATGTTAAATGAAAAAGGCCAGATGTAAAAGGCATATTTTATGATCACATTTATATGAAATGTCAAGAATAAGCAAATCCATAGAGACGGTTGGGGAAGGAGAAACAAAGCCTACAGGTTTTTTTCTTGGGTAATGGAAATATTTTGAATACAGTGGTGATAATTGTAAAACACTGTGAGTATACAATGTCACATGGTTAAAATGGTAAATTTTGTTTTATGTAAATTTAATATAAACAAAATCATAAAAGTACTAAAATGTACCATTTTATTTAACCCTTCATCAAAAAAAAAGTTTAGGAATGTTTCATTTTTTTATGGATTAGATAGAGTTAATTTAAAAATGAGTAAATTTAGGAGATTAATGAGTTGAAAATCTTGGCATTGACAGTTCTTTGTTCATTATTCTTTGCCATTATCACATCTAACTGCTGTTGTTGTAGAGTGACTAAGTTGTATCCAGTTCTTTGTGACCCCAAGGACTTCAATATTCCGGGCTTCCTTGTCCTTCATTGTCTCCCAGAGTTTGTTCAAATTCACGTCCATGGAGTCAGTGGTGACATCCAGCAATCTCATCCTCTGTTGTCCACTTCTCTTCCTGCCCTCAATCTTTCCCAGCATCAGAGTCTTTTCTAATGAGTTGGCTCTTTCAATCAGGTGACCAAAGAATTAGTGCTTTAGCCCTTCCAATGAATATTCAAAGTTAATTACATTTAGGATTGGCTGGTTTGATCCCCTTGCTGTCCAAGGGACTCTAAAGAGTCTTCTCCAGCACCACGGTTCGAAAGCATCAATTTTCTTGGCTCAGCCTTCTTTATGGTCCAACTCTCAAATCCATACATGACTACTGGAAAAACCATAGCTTTGACAATACAGAACTATGTCAGCAAAGTGATGTCTCTGCTTTTTAATATGCTGTCTAGGTTGGTTATAGCTTTTCTTCCAAGGAGCAAGCATCTTTTAATTTCATGGTTGCAGTTACCCTCTGCAGTGCTTTCTGGAGCCCAAGAAAACAAAACCTGTCACTGTTTCTACTTTTCTCCCATCTACTTGCTATGAAGTAATGGGACTGTATGTCATGATCTTCATTTTTTGAATGTTGAGCTTTAAACCAGACTTTTCACTCTCCACTTTCATTCTTATGAAGAGGCTCTTGAGTTCCCCTTCACTTTCTGCCTTTTTGAGTGGTATCATCTGCATATCTGAGGTTGTTGATATTTCTCCTGCCACTCTTGATTCCTGTTTGTGATTCATCCAGCCTGGCATTTCCCATGATGTTCTCTGCATATAAGTTAAATAAACAGTGTGACAAATATAGCCTTTTCCTATTCCTTCCCCAATTTTGAACCAGTCCATTGTTTCATGTTCAGTTCTAACTCTTTCTTCTTGATTTGCATATAGGTTTCTCAGGAAACAGGTAAGGTGGCCTGGTATTCACATCTCTTTATGAATTTTAAACAGTTTACTGTGATCTGCACAGTCAAAAGCTTTAGCATAGTCAATGAAGCAGAAGTAGACATTTTTCAGGAATTCCTTTGCTTTCTCTATTATCCAATGAATGTTGGCAATTTGCTCTCTGGTTCCCCTGCCTTTTCTAAACCCAACTTGTACATCTGGAAGTTCTCAGTTCACATTGTGCTGAAGGCTAGCTTGAAGGATTTTGAGCATTAGTTTACTAGCATGTGAGATTAGTGCAATTGTGTGGTAGTTTGAGCATTCTTTGGCATTGCCTTTCTTTAGGATTGGAAGGAAAACTGACCTATTCCAGTCCTGTGGCCATTGCTGAGTTTTCCAAAGTTTCTGACATATTGAGTGTAGAACTTTCACAGCATCATGTTTCAGGATTTGAAATAGCTTAATTGGAATTCCATCACCTCCACTAGTTTTGTTCGTAGTGATGCTTCCTAAGGCCCACTTGGCTTCACATTCCAGGATGTCTGGCTCTAGGTGAGTGTGAGCAATCACACCATCATGATTATCTGGGTCGTGAAGATCTTTTTTGTACAGTTCTTCTGTGTGTTCTTGCCACCTCTTCGTAATAAGAACCTAAAAATAGAACTGCCATGTGATCCAGCAATCCCACTCCTACGCATATACCCCCTCAAAAGCAAAAACTCTAATTAGAAAAGACACATGCATCATAATAGCAGAATTATTTACAATAGCCATGACATGAAAGCAATCTAAACATTCACTGACAGATTAATGGAAGATGTGGTACACACACACACACAATGGAATATTACTTAGCTACAAAAATAAATGAAATAATGCCATTTGCAACAGCATGGATGGACCTAGCGATTATCATTATGAGTAAACTAAGTCAGAGAAAGACAAATACCATAGAGCATCACTTACATGTGGAATCTAAAATATGATACATATGAACTTATTTATAGGAACAGAAATAGACTCACAGACAAAGAAAACAAACTTATGGTTACTAAAGGGAAAAGGTGAGGGAGGGATAAATTAGGAGTTTGGGATTAGCAGACACAAACTCTTACATAAAATATACAAAGAGCAAGGTCCTACCTACTGAATAGCACAGAGAATTACTTTTCTGTACTCTTAAAACTATAAAACCTTGCAAATCAACTGTACTTCAATTACAAAACAACAACAACAACAAAAGATAAATAGCTGGTGCATGTCGTACTGAAAAATTCACAGCTCAGCAAAACACATTCATGGGTTTTGAGAGTGCTATACAGTTCTTTTGACAGGTATTTCATGTGAATATTTTCATTCAGATGTGGAAATTGCCTAAAGATGTATTTCTGATTTAAACCATAATCATGCACTAGTGTTTGTTTAGGTAATTCCAGGACAAATAGTCTAAGAATCACAGGTATATAGATTATATAGACATATGGATAAGGATAGATATAGTGATAGATGTATACATACTCAATAATTCTGGTTGGGTTTCTATGAAGCGGCCTTTCCTTCCTATTTATACATTTCCAATAATGTGTTCACAGGTGTGCTACTGTTTTCACATTTATCAGATGTGTCAGGGAATAAAGAAACAAGTATATATACTTTGTTTTCTCTAGGAGAAAGATGGGGCTCTGATTGAGGTTGCTCAGAATGACTTCCCACTATGTAGTCTATTTTACTTCTGATAATGATAATGAATTAGAAAACAAAAATTAATATATTAGTTGAAAGATGTTATTTAAAAAATAAATCTCTTATTGTAATGATTGAAATATATCCATCTTATGGTTTGATACAAAAGAACCCATTTGTATTCAAGAAACTGTGAATTTCATAAAGTCCAATATTCCATTATGAAATCTCTGATCATACACCTTTGTGAGTGAGTGAGTGAAAGCTGCTCAGGTGTGTCTGACTCTTTGCTACTTCATGGACTATAGAGTCCATGGAATTCTCCAAGCCAGAATACTGGAGAGGATAGCTGTTCCCTTCTCCAGGTGATCTTCCCAACCCAGAGATCAAACCCAGGTCTCCCACATTGCAGGCAGATTCTTTACTAACTGAACCACCAAGGAAGCCCTAATATACCATTATTGTCTCCCAAATATCACATATTTCTGTGTGTGTATAAAACCTAGGCTTTGCTCTTTTTATTCATTTTCATATCTCCTTTTCTCACTACTTTCACAAAGTCATGAATTACTTGTATCTCTATTTAGAAACTCTCTATTAAACCTCCCTCTTTGTCTTTAATCTCTAATTTGTGCAAAATATTGCAATAAAAATGATTTCATATTGATATTCTTTGTAATAGTATATTTTTTTCATGGTTGAGTTTTAGAGATCAACATAGTAGACATTGGTCACTAACATTTTGTTTTAGGTGACCAGACATGCTGGACTCCAATTTAAATGACAATTCACAGTGTTTTCACTTGGCTAACACTAGAAATATGATTGGTGTGATTTGACTTTTATATCTGGAAATAAGATATAAGTATTTATAACTGTCATATAGTAAGAATCAAATTTAGTTCATCACCAATGCTAAAATGTTCTTAAAATATATATTATTAATTATAGATATTAAAAAGAATATGTTTATATCAATAAAACACAGTAGACATAAATCTTCCAGAGTAGGGAAATGATTGTAGATTTAGAATACCATTTTGTTTCTCACACCCATTCTGCCTGGTGAAAGCAAATTCTTTGATTGCCCAGATGGCTCTCCACATTTCATATGAGATGCCTTTGAATGAAAAGGCAAACATCATGTGTCTGTCTATAGACCTGGATATTTGAACTCATGAAATTATTCTGAAGCACCCCAACAGAATAAGCAGCAACTAAACATTGCTTTGATTGTTATAGTGATAGTTCTCATTATGCTTTTGCTTTACATTTCATATCAATAAATGTGCTTCTCATTTGATAACATGTTTTCATCACTGATATCATTTCAGATGATTACAAGGACCAGCGAAGAAAGAAGACACATATTTACATCTGAGCTACTCAGGGCTATAGAAAACTACTGTGCTCCAAGTTGAGCATCTGTTATAGCAAATAGTATAATAATCATTAATAATCTGAGATTAAAACAAAATAAAAAAATAACTGACACATTTTATCTGAAATTTTCAAGTAGGAGCAAATTCCATATTTTAAATAAAGCTGCTATATTAAACATATTAGCTAACATAATTTTCTCAATTCTTAATACAAATATATCTCTTCATATTAATACTACAGTTCTCTTTCTTGGATAAAAATAAGGTTTGTATGCAGGTAATGGAATTTCCATTGTTTTATTTTCTAAGTTCACATGAAATGTTCAAGTTATTCCTGAAACTGAAGCTCAGCTATGGCTCAGTAAAAATGAAATCTTGCTGTGTTCATTAGGGTACTTAATGCTCTTGTTTTATTTCCTGAGGCATATACTCACATGCATATATATTGCAACAGCAGGTGGGGAGAGATATTGACAGTGTGGTTAGTTTAAGTTTAGGATTTCCTATCTTGTTTTCTGTGTTTCTTGTTTTCAGTGGATTTTGGAAATGATTTATGAGTCATGTGCATGATTGCTTAGTGTTGAAATTACCAGTGTAAGAATTCAGTTTGGTTTGTTTGCTGTTACTGACAGAATTTGTGGGAAATGAAGTATCAGCAGCTTATGTTTTGTAATGTTTTTAATATTAAAAAAAGATATTATTGTTGCTGAAATTTTATCTTTAGAGTAATTCTTTGTAGGTACTAAAAGTATCCCTATTCTTATTAGTAAATCAATGTTTTGTAGGTGGATGTTGTTGATATATTTAAACATTTTTTTATGTTAGGAAATCATTTTGAAATTTCTAATTGAGGAATCATAGGAAGAGATCTATATTTCCTGGTAGAGGGAATATATTCTGAGTTTGCATCTTTAAAAAAATGTATCATCCATCGAATTTCATTGATTTTTATCAATAACTCATTTTTGCTACATGTATGCTACTCAACTACATGAATGGTATATTTCATATTGGATTAAGATGTTTTATGACTGAATCTGCAAGAAGTAATCCAAACATTAATATAAAACATATTGGTATTTTAATTTGAAATTCATCTGAGGGAAAGTTTTTTTCTTGAGAATAGGAAGTATATATGGGTAGGGAGGTCTAGACATGATGCTCAGAGAAAGTCAATCTCCATCTATCTTGAACAAAAGTGTCAAATGTCTCTAGAAGATATGTAATATAGGCTAGATGCTAAAAAGACGATTTACATCAGAAGAAAAGCCAAGATTTAGGAAAATATATACACATAAAATGTATTTACATGATTGTGCTAGCACACTGAGGAATTGGCTGAAAATGTGTTGGGCAACATATGGAAGAGACAGACATTACAGTCCCAGAAAATAAGTAGATATGGCAAAATAGCATGTCTGTATTTTTAAGATTCTACAGTTTAATTTTCCTCTGCACTTATTCAGTTCAGTTCAGTTGTGCAGTCGTATCCAACTGTTTGTGACCCCATGAACTACAGCACACCAGGCCTGCTTGACCATCACCAACTCCTGGAGTTTATCTAAACTCATGTCCATTGAGTTGGTGATGCCATCCAACCATCTCATCCTCTGTTGTTAAGCCAACTTTTTCACTCTTCTCTTTCACTTTCATCCAGAGGCTTTTTTGTTCTTCACTTTCTGCCATAAGGGTGGTGTCATCTGCATATCTGAGGTTATTGATATTTCCCCCGGCAGTTATTAATTCAGTCATAAATATATTAATTTCACCATCTTACATATAAGATTCTGTTCTAGAAACTGTAAATTCACCAAAAACAAAACAGACAAAATTACATGATTTTATGTTTTCTAATTATGACCATGATTAAGCTTTTGCAAACTCTCCCAGTTATGCAGTTTGAATTAGAAGACTGTTTTTTCTTCAACACATCTGGAGGGGAAAATACAGTGGTAACAACAGATACAGGCAGTAAGAGAAGAAATATACAAGGAGAAATTGATCATTAGTTGCTTTCTAGCTCAGTTAGCATTTTTTCCAGTTAAAAAACATTTGCTGTTGTTGTTCAGTTATTAAGTTATGTCTGACTCTTTGCAATCCCATGGACTGTAGCACACCAAGCTTCTCTCTCCTCACTGTCTCCTGGTTCTTGATGAATAACACAGATTTCTTTTGTCCCTCTGAAACTATGTTTGCTTTATAAATCGTGTATCATCCATTTAGGTATCATCTTTTTTCCTCCAAGATAATTAGGACTTTCACATTCTTAAGATGCATGCAAGATGACTAAATAAAATATCTAGTGGTTTTCCAATATATATTTTTGTTGTTGAGCTTGAATCTTCAATTTGGCCTAATTTCATGATATACTTAGTTGCTTGGTGAAAATTATATCACTTATTTGGTTGGTGTATTTGTTATCTCACATGAATCCATTTTTGCAGGTATACAGTCGTCTCTTTGTAATTATATGATTGTATTACTTATGGATGTGAGAGTTGGACTATAAAAAAGCTTCGCGCAGAAGAATTGATTCTTTTTAACTGTGGTGTTGGAGAAGACTCTTGAGAGTCCCTTGGACTGCAAGGAGATCCAACCAGTCCGTCCTAAAGGAGATCAGTCCTGGGTGTTCACTGGAAGGACTGATGTTGAAGCTGAAACTCCAATACGTTGACCACCTGATGCGGAGAGCTGACTCATTGGAAAAGACCCTGATGCTGGGAAAGATTGAGGGTAGGAGAAGGGGATGACAGAGGATGAGACGATTGGATGACATCATTGACTCAATGGACATGGGTTTAGGTGGACACCAGGAGTTGGTGATGGACAGCGAGGCCTGGCGTGCTGCGATTCATGGGGTCACAAAGAGTCGGACACGACCGAGTGATTGAACTGAAATGAACTCTTTAATTACTCACTTTTACTTTCAGTGATTGTTCTAGATAATATCAATAGTCTTCATGTGTATTTGACATCTATCACTGTGCAAGAAATTTCAATAAACTTGGCTGATTAAACAGTTCAGTTCACTTCAGTCACTCAATTGTGTCTGATTCTGTGACCCTACGGATTGCAGCATACAAGGCTTCCCTGTCAATCACCAGCTCCTGAAGCTTTCTCAAACTCATGTCCATCAAGATGGTGATGCTATCAAAACATCTCATTCTCCATCATCCCCTTTCTTTCCTGCCTTCAATCTTTCCCAGCATCAGGGTCTTTTCAAATAAGTCAGTTCTTTGCATCAGGTGGCTAAAGATTTGGAGTTTCAGCTTCAACATCAATCCTTCCAATGAATATTCAGGGCTGAATATTTCCTTTAGGATGACGTGTATGGATCTCCATGCAGTCCAAGTGATGTTCAAGAGTCTTCTCCAACACCAAAGTTCAAGAGCATCAATTCTTTGATGTTCAGATTTCTTTATAGTCCAACTCTCACATACATACATGACTACTGGAAAAACCATAGCTTTGACTAGATGGACCTTTGTTGGCAAAGTAATGTCTCTGCTTTTTGACATACTGTCTAGGTTGGTCATAGCTTTTTTTCCAAGCAGCAACTGTTTTATAATTTTATGGCTGCAGTCACCATCTACAGTGATTTTGGAGCCCAAGAAAACAAAGTCTTTCACTCTTTCCATTGTTTCCCCATCTATTTGCCATGAAGTGATAGGACCAGAAGCCATGATCTTAGTTTTCTGAATGCTGAATTTTAAGCCAGCTTTTTCACTCTCCTCTTCACTTTCATCAAGAGTCTCTTTAGTTCTGCTTTGTTTTCTGCAATAAGGATGATATCATCAGCACATCTGAGGTTATTGATATTTCTCCTGGCAATCCTGATTCCAGCTTGTGCTTCTTCCAGCCCAGAATTTCTCATGATGTACTCTGCATATAAGTTAAATAAGCACGGTGACAATATACAGCCTTGATGTACCCCTTTCCCTATTTGGAACCAGTCTCTTGTTCCATGTCCTGTTCCAACTAATTCTTCTTGACCTTCATGATTTCTCAGGAGGCAGGTCAGGTGGTCTGGTATTCCCATCTCTTTCAGAATTTTCCACAGTTTGTTGTGATCCTCACAGTCAAAGGCTTTGGAACAGTCAATAAATCAGAAGTAAAATTTTTTTTTAATTGTCTTGCTTTTTCTATGATACAACGGATGTTGGCAATTTGATCTCTGGTTCCTATGACTTTTCTAAACCCAGCTGGAACATCTGGTACATGAACATCATGGTTCGTGTATTTTTG
This sequence comes from Muntiacus reevesi, assembly GCF_963930625.1. Taxonomy (NCBI): domain Eukaryota; kingdom Metazoa; phylum Chordata; class Mammalia; order Artiodactyla; family Cervidae; genus Muntiacus; species Muntiacus reevesi. The sequence goes on along the minus strand of NC_089254.1, from coordinate 79,466,206 downwards.
AAGCCTGACTTGAAGTATTTTGAGTATTACTTTGCTAACGTGTGAGATGAATGCAATTGTGCAGTAGTTTGAACATTCTTTGGCATTGCTCTTCTTTGGTATTACAATGAAAATTGGACTTTTCCATTCCTGTGATCACTGCTGATTTTTCCAAACTTGCTGGTATATTGAGTGCAGCACTTTCACAGCATCATCTTTTAGGATCTGAAATACCTCACCTGGAATTCCATCAGTTCCACTAGCTTTGTACTTAGTAATGCTTCCTAAGGCCCACTTGACTTCACATTCCAGGATGTCTGGCTCTAGGTGAGTGATCACACTGTTGTGGTTATCTGGGTCATGAAGTTCTTTTTTGTATAGTTCTGTGTATTCTTGCCACCTCGTCTTAACATCTTTTGCTTCTGTTAGGTCCATACCATTTCTGTCCTTTATCGAGCCCATCCTTGCACAAATGTTCCTTTGGTATCTGTAATTTTCCTGGCGATCTCTAGTCTTTTCCATACTATTGTTTTCCTTTTCTTTGCATTGATCCCTGAGGAAGGATTTTTTTTTTTTTTTTAAATCTCTCCTTGCTATTCTTTGGAATTCTGCATTCACTAGGGTATATCTTCTGTTCTCCTTTACCTTTCACTTCTCTTTTTTTCTCAGCTATTTGTAAGCCCTCCTGAGACAACCAGTTTGCCTTTTTGCATTTCTTTTTCTTGAGGATGATCTTGATCACTGCCTCCTGTACAAAGTCATGAAACTCTGTCTATAGCTCTTCAGGCACTCTTTCTATCTTGTCTAATCCTTTGAATCTATTTGTTTCTTCTTCTTAAACAACATCCACACATTAACTCACAGCTGTCAGTGGAAAGAAGCTCAGGCTCAGCCTCACAGAATTAAGCCTTTATAAAGTCTCACAATGATAAATTCCAGACATCAGTCAGGTTGCAAACTCATTTAGAACTCAGTATCTTCTAGGCTTTTTGATTTTGGCTAATTTAACCTTTTGGTTGTTGGACTAAAGTCCTAATTTTATTTCTGGCTGTAAGCCAGGGGACTCTCTGAACTCTAAAACTCCTCCCACATTCTAGCTACCTGGATGTTTCATCCTTAAAGGCAGCAGTGGAGAAACTTCATGCCAAACTTATCTAATAACTTAAAATGTCTTTCACCAGGAATGAATATCTCCATCACTTTTAAGGGTTTACTTAGTCAGTTCAGGTCCAACTAGAGTCTATCTTTTTAAAACATTAACTATGTTGTATAATGTAATCTAGTTATGGGGTGTCTGTTTATCACACCCACAATTATCAGAGATATATACATGGTGTGTATATCAGAAGGCAGGGATCTTGGTGCCATCATAGGATTCTACCCACTCTCAACATTTCTAATAGTTATTAAAAGAAACTCATTTGTGAGCAGTTATGGATGAAGATATTTAATACTTTTTGTGTTTTATGAATAAATTTTTATGAAGTGAAATTTGCTCAGTCGTGTCTGACTCTTTGAGATTCCATGAAATGTAGTCCACCAGACTCCTCTGTCCATGGGATTCTCCAAGCAAGAGTACTGGAACTTTTAGCCATTTCCTTCTCTGGGGGATACTCCAGACCTAGGTATCAAACCTGGGTTTCCTGCATTGCAAGCAGATTCTTTACCATCTGAGCCACACTGGAAACCAATGTTTTTATGACTAAATACATATACAGGAAGGGATTCATTCTTGCTTTTGAGAAGTTGTAATTTTAATGTAGCTTTATTTCATTGGGTGGGGTTTGGAAATCAAAGTACCAGGCATAATTAGATATCATTGTGCACATCTTTTGGGCTTCCCTGGTAGCTCAGCCAGTAAAGAATCTGCCTGCAATGCAGGAGATACCAGTTCAATTCCTGGGTTGGGAAGATCTGCTGGAGAAGGGGTAGGCTACCCTCTCCAGCATTCTTTGGCTTCACTGGTGGCTCAGACAGTAAAGAATCCACTGGCCATGAAGGAGACCTGTCTTCGATCTCTGGGTTGGGAAGGAAGATCTTCTGAAGGAGGGCATGCAACGCACTCCAGTATTCTTGCCTGGAAAATCCCCACGGACAAGAGGAGCCTGGCGGGCTACAGTCCATGGGTTGCAAAGAGTCAGAGATAACTGAGCGACTAAGCCAGCCCAGCACAGTACATGCGCATCTCTTATTGAAAATTCCAAGTAAATACCTAATTACCTAAGATAACAAAGTTGTCAAACAAAGAAAGAAAAGCGATCTCAATTTCACCAACTTGATAAATGAACAAAAAAGGGCTTAGAATCACATAGGCTAAGGGTCCGAATCAGATTTTATGCTTTATTCAACACTAGATACTAAGCTAAATGTCTCGATTAATATGTTTAATTAACAACATAATTTCTAAAACATCAGTAATTATAAATGCTTGACACTCTTTTAAGAATTATTAAAATCAATACAATGATGTTCAAATTCCACTTGGAGATGAAAAATGCAAATGATTCCATGGATCCAAAATACAATTTAGGACTGCATGCTTGCTAAGATTTGGATATCATCTTGGAAACTATTTATGAATATGCACATGGATACTCTGATCAATAATCTCCTGAAAGGTGCTGTGTATAAAGGAAATCCTAAGTCTAATATGTAGGTCTAAATCAAATCTGTGTCATTAAGGTTTATATTTAATTTGGGGCTTTAGGTTTAACTTATAGTCTTAAACAGACTCATTCATTTTTCAGTAGATATATCTTTAGTTTTTGGTATCTGCAAAATATATACTAGGTAAATTGGAAGGGAATGGGAAGAGGAGGACACAAACTGAAGAAAGTAGAGAGTAGAGGTTTGGTAAATGTAGAAGGGTTTATAGGAGACAAAGAAGGAAAATAACATAGAGGAAATAATAAACAGAGGTTTTAAGATCGCCAAGTAAAACACTAGCATCAAAGAAATGAGAAGAAGAAAAGAGAATGGACTGGCTGGAAAGTCTGTTAGGATTCTAAGGAAACTTTTATTTTTGGTACTTGACATACTTTAGCAAATTTTCTTTCTTCTGGCATCATTAACTGTAGCTTTATTTGTTGTTGTTGAATACATGTTCAATCATGGCTGACTCTTTGTGACCCCATGGACTGTAGCTTGTCAGGCAACCCTGTCCATGGAATTTTTCAGGCAAGAATACTGTAGAAGGTTGTCATTTCCTCCTCCAGGGTATCTTCTGACCCAGAGATCAAACCTGTGTCATTTCTTGTGTCTCCTGCATTGCAGGCAGATTGTTTAGTTGCAAAGCCATCTTGGAAGCTATTAAGGAGATAATGGTTTAAATAATGTACCGCAGAAAGTATAGTATTAAATGGAGGAAACACCCTGGAGTTGTGTTGAGGATGTGGTTTTCAAATAATGGTAAACAACAGCAACAAAAAAAGTATTGTAAATAACTGAGTTGTAAAAACTGTAAGGATAAATAGGTAAGGTCAGAATATTAAATATATAAATTTCTCATTTCAGTGGTGTATTAATTTCAGTGTCAATAAAAAAATAATAATAAGCAAAATCTGAGGTCTTGGGACTTAAGAAGGCAATAATTTGACTTCAGAGCTTAGGTTATTGAAATGAATCACTTATAAGGATTCTGAATACATGCAAGTAAATTACACTAAAGTATTTAGAAGAGAATAGGAAGAATACAAGCCAGGGACAAAGACATCAATAAATGAAAATGAATAGGTAGGAGTGGCCTGAAAGATATATCATTAGCACAACAGAATAAATAGGACTTACTTTTCAGACGTTGATGTCAATTAAAAAGTGGCAGAATTATTAGCTTCCATCTCAGACAGAAAGTAAGATTCCATCCAAGACTAACTTGGTGAATGTACTGGAAGATACAAAAATGTCTGTTAACCTCAGAATAGTCCTCTAAAGAGGACATAATAAATGAATGAAAATGAAGAAATCATGATATTCTTAAAAAAATATAGATAGCAACAAAATACTAATTCTAGTAAGAAAGAAGCAGAGTCACCAAGAATGTAAGATACTGACATTAGTGAAAGCTAGAAGGAAATTTCTGACTTCTGAGATTTTCTGAATTTTAGAGAAGTTCTAATGTGCTAGAAATATGAAAGCTGAGACAAGTACATATTTGTTGGTGAGAAAATGATAAAGTTTGTTAACTTTTTGAATCTGACTATGGATACAGGGAAGTTTATTATACTATATTAGAAACTACTGAAAAAAGAGAGAAAACAGAACAGATTCTTTCAATGTCTATATGAAATCTATATTATACTAATACATACTAAAATTTTACTTACTTTGATTTCTAGTAATGATGTAGTCATTTATTTGCACTAATTTATTGACATAAAAACCACTGAAAAATGTGGATAAATATTAAGCTGAAACTACTCAAAGGCACTATAGCATCACTCAAAGCAGAGAGAAAGGAAACAGGCATCTACTCTTAAATAGAACTGAAACACTTTGTACCTGTTAGCCCTCCCAATTTGCACAGGATTCTCAGGACCAAAGCCTTCATCCTTCAAAAAAATATTCAAAGTTAATCAGAGTTGTAAAGTAAATTTTAAATTATAAATTTTGGAAAAACCTAAAGAATATCAACAGAACCAAGGAGAAATTAAGTATTTCTTTGGTAGGGTACATTAAAAATCTTCACAAGCAAAGGCAAATTAGATTTGATTATATTTTAAAAGATTTGCCTATAAAAGACACCATGAAATAGTTATCAGGATAGTCACTTACTGGGGAAGAGTATACTCTAAAATATATATATTTTAAGGAGAAATTGTATATTCTAAAATTCAATATAAATAGATATAAAAACTAATTAAAATTGAGAAAACTACTTCATACTCGAAAATACACTTTAGAAGGTAAGATATACCAATGATCAATAAGCACATGAAAATCATGATATCAGGGAATAAAAAGTGTATTCACAATGTAATACCATTACAAAAACACTGAAATGGCTAAAATAAAAATGTTAAAACACTAACAACACTTGTTCCAAGTGAGGATCTCCCAAAAGGCAAAATATAAAATGTCTATTATGAGAATCATGGATAAATAAGTAGCAATAAATTCACATAATAGAATATATCACAATTTTATAGATACATCAATAAAAGAAAATGACACATGACATGGATATATCTCATAGACATTTTACTTACAAAAAGGAAAACACAGTAGAATACATACTTTTGATTCAATTTATGTGATGCTCTATAACAGCAAAAGTAATGCATTACAACTGAAACAGTGAATTTTCAGGGTATGTTGGGCATTGAGTAAAAGGTGACAGTTGAGAAATTTTAGGTTGAATTAAATATTCCATACCAAGATGGGGTATGTGTTTCATAATTATATAAATTTGTCAAAATTTATAGATAATAATATGTGGAGGTACAGAATGCAAAGAATGGAAGAATGGTAATAATTGTTAAGCCTGTACTTATCCATACAGAGAATATTATTATATTATCCTTTAAATGGTAAAAGTTGAACTTTTCAGAAACAAAAGTAAAAAAATATATATATTCATTGGTACAGTGAGTAGATTTATATTGCATTTCAAATTGTTAGAAAGAGAGTGAGTTAAGCAATATGTTATTACAGAATGTTTTTACCTTGGACAAAATAATTTTGAAAAATTAGTAGTATTTTAAGTCATCAATGACTTCAAAGATTCTCCTTCATGAGTATAATATTGATTTATTATTATTATTTTTAGTCCACCAAAATTCTTCAGTTCAGTTCAGTCACTCAGTTACATCCAACTCTTTGTGACCCCATGGACTGCAGCATGCCAGGCTTCCCTGTCCATCAGCAACCCCCAGAGCTTACCCAAACTCATGTCCATCAAGTCAGTGATGCCATCCAACCATCTGATACTCTGTCGTCCCTTTCTCCTCCTGCCTTCAATCTTTCTGAGCATCAGGATCTTTTCCAATGAGTCATTTCTTCACATCAGGTGGCCAAAATATTGGAGTTTCAGCTTCAGCATCAGTCCTTCCAATGAATATTCAGGACTGAATTTCTTTAGGATGAACTGGTTGGATCTCCTTGCAGTCCAAGGGACTCTCAAGAGTCTTCTCCAACACCACAGTTCAAAAGCATCAACGTTTGAGTGTCTTCTGCGAAGCTACAGGCCAGCAGTGGCGTGCTGCAGGGGCAGGGGCCCTGGATGCAGCAGACCTGGGTATGGCATAAGCCCTCCTGGAGGAGGTCACCATTAGCCCCACAAGATCTTACACAGGACTGGGGAAACAGACTCTTGGAGGGCACAAACAGAACCTTGTGTGCACCAGGACCCAGGAGGAAGCAGCAGTGACCTTACAAGAGACTGACCCGGACTTGCCCGTGAGTGTCCAGGAGTCTCTGGCAGAGGCATCGGTCGATGGTGGCCTGCTGCATGGTCGGGGCCACTGAGTGGGGCAGTACCTGCATGGCACCCTTTGAAGGAGGTCACCATTATCTTCATCACCTCCACCATAATTTGGCCTCAGGTCAAACAACAGGGAGGGAACACAGCCCCAAATCAACAGAAAAGTGGATTAAAGATTTACTGAGTATGGCCCTGCCCATCAGAATAAGACCTAGTTTCCCCCTGGTTAGTCTTTCCTATCAGGAAGGTTCCATAAGCCTCTTATCCTTCTTCCTCAGAGGGCAGACAGAATGAAAACCAAAATCACAGAAAACTAACAAAACTGATCAAATGGACCACAGCCTTGTCTAACTCAATGAAACTATAAGCCATGCCACATAGGGCCACCCAAGATGGACAGGTCATAGTGGAGAGTTCTGACAAAACATGGTCCACTGGAGAAGAGAATGCAAACCACTTCAGTATTCTTGCCTTGAGAACTCCATGAACAGTTTGAAAAATTCTTAGCAAATCAAAAAAGGAGAAGGATTGATGTTTCCAGTGACTGTGCTTTCCATGAATGAAACAAATAGTCTTAGAAGATAATTAAATAAAGAACAAGCAGAAAATAAACAAAAATCTACCCTTTAAAAAATACTTCTAATTTTTCTTACTGTATTATGAAAATTGACCATTATTTAAAATGTATGTACAATCTGATAAGCAAAATTCATATTATTTGAAAATTTGGGGATTGGATGAACATCTATCACATATCCAATTGGTGATATGTATTCATCTGGATAATTTTTCTTGAATTATATAAACCATATTTATTTATTCTTAAATGCATAAGAAAATGATGGTAATTATTCCTACAAGGACTGCATACTCATCTGATCAATTGATTTTTGACAGAGGCACTGACATATTTCAGTCAGGAAAAGATAATCTTTTTAATAAACTGTGTTAGAATCACTGAGTACATTATGAAAAAATAATAAACCTTAGTGTTTACATCACTGTCACACTTTGCATCAAATTGACTTGAAGTGGATCACAGATCTAAGTATAAAATCCTGTACTATTTCTAGAAGCAAATATAGGAAAAAATTGTAGCAATTGCAGGTTGAAAATTTTTTCTTAGGTTAAAAAACTATAACCAAAAAACAAACAAAATTTTTAATAAAACTGACTACATAAGTTAGAAAGTTTATTCAGTTATAGACACTGTTTAGAACATGAACATGTAGGCCATGCACTTGGAAAAATTATTCATAAGTGTATATAGCTTATATGAAAACATAGTTGAAAATTAGAAACTTAAAAGCCATTAAAATATGCAGAAAACTTGAAAAGATACTAAGAAACGTAGATACACAAATGGTCAATAAGTCCATGAAAATATGTTCCAATGTACTTCCAAATTTGGCTTTAAAATGTAAAGTGCTTGCAAGCTGTCACTCCCATCCTTGCAATAAATCTGGAGAGACAGCTGAATTCAGAAAGTCATAGTTGAGATCTGCTTACCTGAAGCAAAAACAAGTAAAGCAATAAAGTAAATGGTAAATTTGATGAATTACCAAGTGTTTGAGGGTGAGAAACTCACAGGGGGCTTATTTTTAGAGAAGCACAATGTCAGGAACCACAGGATCATCTCACATCGAAAAACAAAACAAAACAAAAAACTATTTCTGTCAGGGGGAGAGGAAAATTAACGCCATTTAAATACGCTCAGAGTGTTCTCCATAATAGGGGTTCCTCAGCATTGAAAAAGACTGCCAGGGCTTTAAGACAAAATAAAACATAATTTATTCATACTGGAAAGGAAGACATAAAATTGTTTCACTGTATAGATTGTATGACCCTCTATGTAAAGCATATGAAAGATTACATAAAACCCTCTTGCCACTAATAACTGGCTACATCAAAATCCCAGGATACATGATTGATATATAAAAAAAATCAATTATTATCCTAAACACTAGCAGTAAAAAATTGGAATTAGAACTTAAAAACAAAATATCCCTTAGAATAACACCAAAAATTACTTAAGTATTACTCTAATAACATATATGCAGGATCTGTTTATAGAAAAGTAGAAATGCTGCTATAAGAAATTTTTAAAGGACAGATTAGTTGGAAATATATTTCATATTCATTGACTAGAAGGCTCAAATTGATAAAGTAAAAGTCACTCAGTCGTGTCCGACTCTTTGCAACCCCATGGACCATGGAATTCTCCAGGCCAGAATACAGGAGTGAGTAGCCTATCCCCTCCAGGGGATCTTCCCAACCCAGGAACTGAACTGGGGTCTCCTGAAGGCAGATTCTTTACCAACTGAGCTATCAGGGAAGCCTTAGTCCAAGTACTAACCAGGCCCAACTCTGCTTAGCTTCCAAGATCAGATGAAATCGGGCATCTTCAGAGTGGTATAGCCAGAGACGCCCTATTATATAGTGATAAACTGGTCAATTATTCTTAATTTTACCTATAGATTCAACACAACCCTGATGAAAATTCTAGCAAGCTACCTTTTGGATACCGAAGAACTGATTCTAAATCTGTATGGATAGGCAAAAGACTCAGAATAGCCAACACAATACTGAGCAAGAGGAACAAAATTGGAAAGGAGACTTTCCAACTTCAAGATTTACTTTAAATCTACAAAATGAAGGACACATGTCATTAGCAAAAATATAGACATATACCTCTATGTTTTCCCAGATGTCGCAAGAGGTAAAGAACACGCATGCCAATACAGAAGAAACAAGAGACACGGTTTCATCCCTGGGTGGGGAAGATCACCTGGAGGAGGAAATGGCAACCCACTCCAGTATTCTTGCTTAGAGAATCCCATGGACAGAGGAGGCTGGTGGGCTACAGTCCATGGGGCGCAAAGAATCAGACACAACTGAAGTGACACAACAGAGCACATACCTCTGCAACAGAACACTGAGCCCAGAAATAGACCCATACAAATATAGTCAAATGATCTTTGACAAAACAGCAAGGACCATTTAATGAAGAATGGGTAATTTTTTTTAAAATAAGCAAAGATAGAATAATTGAACATTTAAAAGCAAAAATAAATCTAAATACAGATCTTCCTTGCTGTTGTTCAGTTGCTCAGTCGTGTCTGACTCTTTGTGACCCCGTGGACTGCAGCATACCAGGACTCCCTATCCCTCGAGGATCTGTTTGGAAGACAAATAGACCTTCCTTACATCTTTCATAAAAAGTAACTCAAAATGAATCTTTCATCTAAAAATAATAATGTTAGTGTGATAAAACATCTAGCAAAGAGCAAAAAGAAAAATCTATGTGATTTCGGGTTTGGTGATAAGTTTTTAGAAACAACAGCAAAAACATGACCCATGAAAAAAAGAATTGATAAATTAGGCTACTAAAATTTTAGCCATCTACTGTGTGGAAGAAGCGTTTAAGAGAATAATAAGACAAGTTGCAGAGCAGGAGAAACTATTTGTAAAATACATATCTGATAAAGGAATTATATACAAAATGTAGAAATAATGCTTAAAACTCAACAATGAGAAAACAACTCAATTAAACTGGGAAAACGATCTGAACAGGCATCTCATGAAAGAAGATTAAAAAATAGCAAATAATCATATGAAATACATCTATATTTATATATCTATACATGAGTTGATATACCACATATATCCTTTCCTTTAGCAGAGAGGGCCTAAGACATGAAACCCAAGTGGCAATGAGCACATCTCGTGTCCAGATCTGGATTTCTAATGTTATTTTCTAACAAAAGGGCTCTTTGGAGTTATGGCTAATTTTAGGTATGGGAAAGGGATGGTACAAGATGAGCCTGATGCATTTGTAATGTTAAAACATGGGCTCTAACAATCAAAAGCTTCTTTGAAATTTATAATGGCCCTAAACTTGGAAGGACGGACACAGCTATTAATAAGGATTAACACATCGAACTGTGTTATATTCATAAAAAGGAACCCTACTCAGAAATACAAAAGAAACAAAGTATTGGTGTAGGTAACAAGATAAAAGAATGCTACAAACTTTTGCAGATTGAAATAACAAAACAGGCTTGGAATGTATGTTCAATATGCCTCTATTTATTTGAAAGTTTAGAAATGGCAAAACTATTCTGTAATGATAGAAATAAGGTTTTTGGTTGCCTGAGGTTGGTTTTGGATAGGTATAGAGTAATGACTACCCACTCCAGTGTTCTTGCCTGGAGAATCCCAAGGAAGGGGGAGCCTGGTGGGCTGCCATCTATGGGGTTGCACAGAGTCGGACACGACTGAAGTGACTTAGCAGCAGCAGCAGCAGCAGAGTAATGACTTAATAGATCAAAAGAATTTTTTTGAGGAATAAAATATCCTTATATTGATTGAGGTGGTAATTATATGAGTGTATATATTTGTCAAAGAAGTCATTGACTTATCCACTTAAAAATGTGTGAGTTTTAAGAAAATCATTTCTCAATAAAGTTCATTTTAAAAATTGAAGGAATAAGCATAAAAAACAAATCACCTGAATTTTGTGAATTTTGACATCTTTATTACTTTCATCCTACAACTTTTATAGAATAGTTGTTTTTTCAGACTACAATGGTATACTGATATTCTTTCAAGTTTATCCAAGTAGTCATTTGTTTATTTTGCATATCAAATATTTTATAACAGATATATATATACTTATTCATATATATACATATGTTTATGTTTAGACATTTAAATGTCATATAGAAGAATGAACAGAGTTACTAAAACCTCCATTTGATGTATTATACACATGACAGTACCACAGGATGAGAGATTATATAAATAGTCATTAAATTTTTTCTTGGTAAAAGCAATGCATCTGGTTCTACAAACAGCTGCAAAAATAGATCTGCACTAAATTTGTTTCTAATTGTCCCTCTGCAACCCTGACTTGAGCTTATGTGTTTGTCATGTTTGGCTACTGTAGGGAATGTGTTTGGAGACTAAGTTCCATCTCTTAGTAAAATAAATTAATGCCTACTGAAAGTCTATAATTCATCATCTTAATCTGTTTCTCCTGAAATCTAAATCCTGTTTTAAGAGCCTAGAACGTTGGAGTTTCAAGATTATATTTATGATTTCTTTCCCATTTAGGTCACCACAGCAGAAACTAACACAACATTGTAAAATGACTATAATCCAATTAAAATTAAATAAAAAAAGATATCTGCAAAAATATTAGATCTATGAGCATTAACTTGCAAGTTTATTTTATTCTTCAAATTAATTTAAAATTCACCAAACTGATTTATTTTAATAGCAAGTCTCCTTATATTACCTAGTACTTATTATATGACAAAAATATATGTAACAAAAATGTGGCAGAACTGAGAATTAAAGATGGCATCTAAGATTTTGTTTTTGTTTTCCCATTGAATAACTGGGAAATAACGCAATTCAGTAAGATAAGCTTTAAGAAGCAGGGAAGGTTTAGGAAAGAAGGTTGGAATTTTTGTGTACACCAAATTGATATTCATATTTTATTTTGTGAGAATTGTGTGGTCCTGGGAGGTTGAGAATATTCTTGAGGTCACTTAATTATTCACTGAAAATTGGGGGTGGGGGGGGAGGTTTAAAATTATTTGTCTGCTGTTTTTTTTTGTTTTTTTTTTTTTCTCTTTTCTCAAAAGAACACATGCAATCACAATCATAACTACAAATAATCCCCAGAGATTCTGATTCAGAACTTTTATAGTGGCGTTCAAATATGTATTTTTCAAAGAGAATAGAAAAAGTGTAGGCAATTTTAGTGTGATCACCATGTTTAGAATGGCTGCATAGTACTATGCAAAATTATCTGACATACAGGTTTCTAAGTATCTCTTAAAATAAATGTATTTAATATTCAACTTTATTTTCATTCTGTATGAAACCTTGGATTTCAGCTCCTTTTTACCATTTAAATAACATTCTCAAATGATTTAAGGCTACTGTAAAATCAGAAATATGATTCTCCTGTGTTATCAAACCACATTCAATTTTCCCAGTCTCACTACTTTAGTATACAAATAGAAAAATATGCCTTTCTTAAAGGAGAATGAAATGCAAAATCTGGTCTATAATACTCCCTTTATAGTGCTCTGAAAATGAAAGTGAAAGAATATGAGCAAAAAGCAGAAACCATCTTGCAGAAATAATGGAGAAATATAACATTTGACTTTAAAAGTGAAAAATTCTGGTGATAAATCCATTGAGAATCTGATTTTTTTTTAGTCAAAAATCTGGTTGCAAGAAAACAACTTCAGTTAAATTGGTTCATATAAAAAGAGAAAGATGAGATAAAATAGGTCTCAGGAATGAATACAGCCAAGTCTTGCATTATGCAAACAGGAGTAGAAACTAATGTGGTAAAGTTCCTGTCTCACAAAGGCCTAAAGCTGGGTAATATAAGCTCAATCTCTCTCCTGCTTCTTTCAAAATCTATCTGCTATCCATTTTTTCTTGCCTGTTTGTACTGCTGCTGCTGCTCCTGCTAAGTCGCTTCAGTCGTGTCCGACTCTGTGCGACCCCATAGACTGAAGCCCACCAGGCTCCGCCGGCCCTGGGATTCTCCAGGCAAGAACACTGGAGTGGGTTGCCATTTCCTTCTCCAATGCATGAAAGTGAAAAGTGAAGTCACTCAGTCGTGTCCGACTCTTAGCGACCCCATGGACTGCAGCCTACCAGGCTCCTCCGTCCATGGGATTTTCCAGGCAAGAGTACTGAGGTGGGGTGTTTGTACTAGCTTTTTCAATTTCCTCACCTTATGAATAGTTCACTGTGAATGTCCAGTTCCCATTTAACATTACACGTTTAGTTCCACTGTGCACTGCTGCATATGGCCCCATAACTTAATTTAAAAATTTGAGGAAAACAGTGGAAGGAGGAGAGTTTGAGAGAGAGAGAGATTGTGTGTATGTGTGTGTGTGTGTGTGTGTGTGTCACAGAGAGAGAGAGAAATAAAATGGAAAAGGAGAGAAAGAAGGGGACGGGAAATGGAAAGGAGAGGAGGAGGGGAGGGGGAAGCAGGGGAATGGGAGGAAGTGAATGTGGAAGAGTAAGACTAACAAGAAAGACAGAAAGATTGATTCCTGCCCAGATAGTGGTCTTTAGTTTTGTTGATGATGGCAGAGTCAATCATATTCTGCTAGAGGGAAAATAGGAATACACTAACTAAAACTGCCTCTTCCAGAAGCTGAGAGCAGAAAGAGAGCTAAACATAAAGGATGGTGTGGCACATAACTGACTTAATTAGAACACTGCACTGCTTTTAAGTATTCAAGTCTTTCATCTATTCTTGCTTTTATATCTCTCCAGATCTCTACCTTTGCCTTTATGGTATTTATTTATGGTATTTTGCCTTTGTGGTATTTACTGATTTATTACAGGTGTTCTTGACTTTCTCTCCTTTCAAGCTTTCATTGTCATATTTCTGCAACACATAAACTTTACTCACAATCCTAGAACTAAACAACTATCTAGAAACAGGAGATTGGAGCACCAGAATATGGAGAGTTTGGCTACTTGCATTTATAGATGGGAGAACCTCACATCCACAAACATCAGAGTTTCCATTTTGAAATCTTTTTCATCAAAGAATTTAAGTGTGAACAACTGTTTCAATTCTTTTTTAAAACTTTGGGACTTATAAAAATAGATGAGTTAGACTTTTCCATTAACAGATGAGCCAGGAAAGACCAGAGAGTGTCAAAATGGAGAGATCATCTGATATCAAACAAAATCAAATACCAAGGAAAGCAAATTCTTTTAGGAATAGAGTCTTCAACAGAAATAAAAAAGGAAATAGATTGTTTTTGTTGTTCAGAAGTTCAGTCGTGTCTGACTTTTTGTGACCCCATGGAATGCAACACACCAGTCTTCTCTGTCCTTCACTATCTCCTGAAGTTTGCTCAAACTCAAGTCCATTGAATCAGTGATGCCATTCAACCATCTCATCTTCTGTCACTACTTCTCCTCCTGCCCTCAATCTTTCCCACCATCAGGGTCTTTCCCAATGAGTTGGCTTTTTGCATCAGGTGGCCAAAGTATTGGAGCTTCAGCTTCAGTAACAGTCCTTCTAATGAATATTCAGGATTGATTTCTTTAGGGTTGACTTGTTTGATCTTCTTGCTGTCCAAGGGACTCTCAAGAGTCTTTTCCAGCACTACAATTGGAAAGCATCAATTCTTCATCACTCAGACTTCTTTATGGTCCAACTTTCATCTGTACATGACGATTGGAAAAACCATGGCTTTGACTTGATGGACATTTGTCAGCAAAGTGATGTCTCTGCTTTTTAATACACTGTCTAGGCTTGTCATAGCTTTTTTCCTAAGGAGCAAGCATCTTTTAATTTCATAGCTGCAGTACTGTCCACCTTGATTTTGGAGCACAAGAAAAAAATCTGTCACTGTTTCCATTTTTTCCCCATTTATTTGTCATGAAGTGATGGTACCAGATGCCATGATCTTAGTTTTTTGAATTCTGAGTTTTAAGCCAGCTTTTTCACTCTCCTCTTTCACTTTCATCAAGAGGCTGTTTAATTTCTCTTTTCTTTCTGCCATTAGATTGATATCATCTGCATATCTGAGGTTGTTCATATTTCTCCTGGCAATTTTGATTCCAGCTTGAGCTTCATCCAGCCCTGCATTTTGCATGATGTACTCTACATATAAGTTAAATAAATAGGGTGACAATATATAGCCCCAACGTACTCCTTTACCAATTTGGAATTAGCCCATTTTTCTATGTCTGGTTCTAACTGTTGCTTCTTGACATACATACAGATTTCTCAGGAGGCAGGTCAGGTGATCTCGTATTTCCATCTCTTTATGAATTTTCCACAGTATTTTGCAATCCACACAGTCAAATAATTTGCCATAATCAACAAAGCAGAAGTAGATGTTTTTCTGGAACTCTCTTGCTTTCTGATGCTCCAATGGATGTTGGCAATTTTGGTTCCTCTGCCTTTTCTAAACCATCTTGAAGATCTAGAAGTTCATGGTTCACGTACTATTGAAGCCTCAGTTGGAGAATTTTGAGCATTACTTTGCTAGCATGTGAGGTGAGTGCAATTGTGCAGTAGTTTTGATATTCTTTGGTACTGCCTTTGTTTGGGATTGGAATGAAAATTGGTCTTTTCCAGTCCTGTGGTCACTGCTGAGTTTTCCAAATTGCTGGCATAATGAGTGCAGCATTTTAACAGCATCATCTTTTAGAATTTCAAATAGCTCAGTTGGAATTCCATCATCTCCATTAGCTTTGGCCCTAGTAATGCTTCCTAAGACCCAGTTCACACTCCAGGATGTCTGGCTCTAAGTGAGTGATCACACACATCATCGTGGTTATCTGGGTCATTAAGAATATTTTTGTGTAGTTCTTTGGGTATTCTTGCCACCTCTTCTTCATATCTTCTACTTCTATTAGGTCCACACAGTGTCTCTCCGTTTTTGTGCTCATATTTGCATGAAATGTTCCCTTGGTATCTCTAATTTTCTTGAAGAGAGCTCTAGTTTTTCTCATTCTATTATTTTCCTCTCTTTCTTTGCTTTGATCACTAAGGAAGGCTTTCTTATCTCTTCTTGCTCTTCTTTGGAATGCTGCATTCAGTTGGGTATGTCTTCCTTTTCTCCTTTGCCTTTCACTTCTTTTTCCAGTTATTTGTAAGGTCTCCTCAGAGAATCTTTTGACCTTTTGTTTTTGTTTTTCTTGGGTATGGTTTTGTTCATCATCTTCTGTACAATGTGATGAACCCCTGTCCATAGTTCTTTAGGCACTTTGTCTATCAGATTTAAATTCTTGAATCTATTTGTGACTTTCACTGTATAAATGTGAGTAATTTGATTTAGGTCATTATCTGAATGGTCTAGTAGTTTTCCCTACTTTCTTCAATTTAAGTCTGAATTTTGCAATAAGGAGTTCATGATCTGAGCCACAGTCAGCTCAAGGTCTTTTTTCTGCTGACTCTCTATAGCTTCTCCATCTTCGGTATCAAAGAATGTAATCAATCTGATTTCAGTATTTACCATCTGGTGATGTGCCTGTGTAGAGTTGTCTCTTGTGTTTTGAAAGAGGGTGTTTGCTATGACCAGTGTACTCTCTAGGCGAAACTCTGTTTTGCTTTGCCCTGCTTCACTTTGTACTCCAAGGCCAAACTTGCTGTTACTCCTGGTATCTCTTGACTTCCTACTTTCACACTCCAGTCCCCTCTGATGAAAAGAACATCTCTTTTTGGTGTTAGTTCTAGAAAGTCTTGTAGTTCATCTTAGAACTGTTCAACTTCAGCTTCTTCAGCATTAGAGTTTTTGTCATAGACTTGGATTACTGTGATGCTGAATGGTTTCCCTTGGAAATGAACGGAAATCAGTCTGTAATTTTGAGTGGACTGTAGCATTTACCAAATCTGCCTAAAACATTTAGAGCAGATGTGTGGAGGATGTTAAGTTATTTAAGTAGTTGAATGAAAGCTCCAAATGGTCCATTTTATGGCCCATCTCTAGCTTTCTCTCTCCTTTTGTCTCCATGTTTATGTATATTATCATCTGAAGCCTACTAAAGTTTTCTGGTGTGATACCCAATTAGTGGGGCATTGTCTCTGGAAGGAGAACAGAGATGAAGTTTATGATATTTGCCTGCAAAAAGGACACAGATTTCTGTATTTATCAATGTGGGCTGTTATAACAAAATACTATAGACCAGGTGGCTTAAAGAAATGAAATATATTTTCTCACAGTTCTGGATGTTAGATTACTCATATTAAGGCTCAATCAAATCAGTTTTTTGGTATCTCTTTCTCTGGTTTCCCCCAATCATTTTCTAGCTATGTCCTTACTTGACATTCCCTCTGTGTGTGTGAGTGGAGACAGAAAGTGAGCCAGTGTCTCTTCATATTAGGACACCAATCTTTATGATTCCACTTAATGTTTATTAATTCCTAAGGGCCCTCATCTCAAAAAGAGCTCCCTTGAGAGGGTTTGCTCTTCAATACATGAATTTTAAGAGGATACGCATTCAGTCCATAGAACCTTCTTATAGTGGAGAAAAGGATTATTAAGTCAATCTGATCTGTAGATGAAGTAGATTTTGGTTGTGTTGCCATTTATTTAGATTCACTTTATCAATGACTTCAGATATATTGAGCACAGAATTGGAACTTTCCCTTCAATATGATTTGAGATCTTAGCCCTACAAAAGGTCCAGGCTTGTCTTTGTGCTTTCAAATCAGGGATCAGCTTTTCAAATTTTATCACTTAGCTTTACAGAAACCCATTTCCTGATCTTAGGAGATCAGACCAAAATTCTCTGTTTTCCAATTCTGCCCCCTGTACCTCAGGTGATGTCTTTCTTCAGTCTGACAGGACTGGAACTATATTGGATTGGTTGAATGTTGAATGTTCAAGTGCCTTAGACATATTTCTCACAGCAAGCCCTCTCTGACCCCAGCAGTAATCATTACTGCTCTATGCTTCTGAAGGCTTGAGATATTTTACAAATATTTTTCATAGCTAATTTTTCTGACATCTACTTTTGGATGACCATTGCACTGTATGTTAGTGAATGCCAGAAAGATTTGGAGAAAGTTTATCTCATTTCTTTTGCCTGACTCCAGCCTTAGGTGTATTAATCCTAGGCATTCAGTGAAATCCACAATTGATGGATGGATACTGACTTGTCATGTGGCTTGGATCTTTCTAGCTCACATGATGTCACTGTGTGCTCACTGAATGATGGAAAGTTTTCAACCCTTCTGAGAAAGATCTCTCCTTTCCTTACCATTCCACTACAGGAGAAAATAATCATGGGTCTCTTCTCTCCTATGAAGAAATGGGTATTAAAATTACTTGATATGCTATTTAAATTGTTTTCACTGTTAAGGGGGCAAGAGCTGTTCCTTAACATTTTCCTGAACCCTAACAAGAAACAGAAGTGGTTTGGCTGATATTGACAGAACTAAAAGCTATTTCTTCAATTTTGTGTTCCATATAACCTTGAAATGGAAATGTAAAAAGAATCTAAGAGAAACATTCAACTTTGCTCTTTGAACTTCTCTATGTGTTTTTGAATATAGTTAAATTTAGCTTACATATTTTAAATAGAATCAAAAGAGAAATAGATTCCTGAGATTTTCTTATAACTCTAAGAATTTACTGTAAAACTTATGTTCAAATTCAAGTTTTAGAGGAAGATGCATTTTAATTTAATTTTACCTAATGTATAACAAAATACTTAAGTCAAGGATGGGCAGGTGGGGTACAATTGAAAATATTAGAAATATGATATGAAATAAGAGATAAAATAGCTCATATAAAACACCTACACAATACTGTAAGACATATGTCACCCTATTACTAGCTGTTCTGTCCTTCATTCTGTCTTTCATTCTTAGTTTCCTTGGGCTCTCACAGGTCTGATAACTAACCCTGAATCTATGGTTCGCCACTGATACACTTCACAAAGACAAATGGTTAGAAGAATAGCAGGCACTGTGTTTTAAAATAGGTTGAAATAGCTTCAGTCCATTTACTTCAGTCACTCAGTCATGTCCGCCTCTTTGAGACCCCATGAATCACAGCATGCCAGGTCTCCCTGTCCATCACCAATTCCCGGGCTTTACTCAAACTCATGTCCATTGAGTCGGTGATGCTATCCAACCATCTCATCCTCTATTGTCCCCTTCTCCTCCTGCCCCTAAACTCTCCCAGCATCAGGGTCTTTTCCAATGAGTCAACTCTTCGCATGAGGTGGCCAAAATACTGGAGTTTCAGCTTCAGCATCAGTCCTTCCAATGAACACCCAGGAGTGATATCCATTAGGAAGGAATGGTTGGATCTCCTTGCAGTCCAAGGGACTCTCAAGAGTCTTCTCCAACACCACAGTTCAAAAGCATCAATTCTTCGGCGCTCAGCTTTCTTCACAGTCCAACTCTCACATCCATACATGACCACTGGAAAAACCATAGCCTTGACTAGACGGACCTTTGTTGACAAAGTAATGTCTCTGCTTTTTAATATGCTATCTGGGTTGGTCATAACTTTCCTTCCAAGGAGTAAGTGTCTTTTAATTTCATGGTTGCAATCACCATCTGCAGTGATGTTGGAGTCCCCCAAAATAAAGTCTGACACTGTTTCCGCTGTTTCCCCATCTATTTGCCATGAAGTGATGGGACCAGATGCCATGATCTTAGTTCTCTGAATGTTGAGCTTTAAGCCAACTTTTTCACTCTCCTCTTTCACTTTCATCAAGAGGCTTTTCAGTTCCTCTTCACTTTCTGCCATAAGGGTGGTATTATCTGAATATCTGAGATTACTGATATTTCTCCTGGCAATTTTGATTCCAGTTTGTGCTTCCTCCAGCCCAGCATTTCTCATGATGTACTCTGCATATAAGTTAAATAAACAGGGTGACAATATACAGCCTTGACGTACTCCTTTTCCTATTTGGAACTAGTCTGTTGTTCCATGTCCAGTTCTAACTTTTGCTTCCTGACTTGCAGACAGGTTTCTCAAGAGGCAGGTCAGGTGGTCTGGTATTCCCATCTTTTTCAGAATTTTACATAGTTTATTGTGATCCACACAGTCAAAGGCTTTGGCATAGTCAATAAAGGAGAAATAGATGTTTTTCTGTAACTTTCTTGCTTTTTCAATGATCCAGAGGATGTTAGCAGTTTGATCTTTGGTTCCTCTGCCTTTTTGAAAGCCAGCTTGAACATTTTGAAGTTCATGGTTCACGTATTGCTGAAGCCTGGCTAGGAGAATTTTGAGCATTACTTTACTAGCGTGTGAGATGAGTGCAATTGTGTGGTAGTTTGAGCATTCTTTGGGATTGCCTTTCTTAGGGATTGGAATGAAAACTGACCTTTTCCAGTCCTGTGGCCACTGTTGAGTTTTCCAAATATGCTGGCATATTGAAATAGGTTAGTTAAGAACAAATTATTATAAAATATTAACCATCAGTCTTGAGGATTATTTTTCCTACCTCCTCAATAATCCTTATACTATAAACTGTCAATAATAAATATAACTGGAATTTAGCATATTAGGAAATGATGGAATTTTATCTTTTTGAATGGCCAGTACTTTAAAATCCCCAGAGGCCGTTAGTGGCATAATTAAACACTATATTGTGCTCATGTTCAGTCTTGTCTGGGTCTTTGTGACCCTTTGGACTATAGCCCACCAGGCTCCTCTTTTCATGTGATTCTTCAAGCAAGAATACTGGAATTGTTTGCCACTTCCTCCTCCAGGGAGTATTCGTGACCCAGGGATTGAAACCATGTCTTATTCACCACAGGTGGATTCTTTACCCAATGAGCTATCAGGAAAGCCCTCAAACACTAAATAAAGAAATGAAAATCACAGGCCAATTTTGACCAGGCCCAGAAAAACTTAGGAAATCTGATTACTACAATTATATGCAATATCATGGGATTAGAAGAATGAAATAAGAAAGAATTTCATATAATCAAGCCTATATGAAAAGCACTTAAGTGACTAAGTGAATTTTATATAAATATAACACATATAAAAGAACACTGTAATGATTATTATAGGATACATATCTTTTCTGAATAAAGGGAACATTAAGAAATTTCAAGGCAAGATTAATATCATTTTGTTAAAAAAAAAACACACCTTTTTAAGGTGAGTGTGTGAATTTATAAAATGCTTTTAAAATGCATAACAGAAGAATCACTTTGTCTGAGGAGATATTCCTGAGGCAGTAACTTTTCAGAATAATGTGAGGGATTTATAGGAGTTTGACAAACAAAGGGAAAGAGGAGAGAGATCTTCAATTCTGGAAGACAGTTAACACTGAAACATTCACAGAAACCGAATGTAATAGGGAAGTGTAGGGAGAAGCAAGTCTGGAAGATGAAGAAATAGATAATTAGAGGTCAAATTAGAATTTTAATTTTATTTTAAAACAGAGAGAATTGTTTTAAGGGTATATGTTTAAGACACTTCAATATCTGTCTACTTAGGGAACATGGCATTATAATGGGGCAAGACTGCAAATATGGAGACTAAACAGGAAGTTATGAAATTGATCTATACTTAACCACACTGCTTAGTCCCAGCTTCTCCCTCATCAGGTCTTACTGATGTAACCTCTTAACTATCTCTTTAACATGTTCATTTATTCCACATTAGGGCTTCCTAGGTGGCTCAGTGGTAAAGAATCCGCCTGCCAAAGCAGGAGAAGGAGGAGATGCAGGTTCAGTCCCTGGGTGGGGAAGATCCCCTGGAGAAGGAAATGGGAACCTCTAGGATTTCTTGCTTGGAAAATTCCACGGACAAGGAGCCTGGTGGGCTACAGTCCATGGAGTTGCAAAGAGTCAGACACGACTGAGTGACAGCACACATGTATACCATGTTAATCCAAGATACTTGGTATTTCATCTGAACTACATTCCCTGACATGTTTCCCAACTTCCGATCTTGCCAGTCACGAATGCATTCCCTGTACTTGCAGCTGAAGGACTCTTTTTTGAACAAACATAGATGAATACATATTTTCATCTTTCAATTTCATCTTTCATCCTTCCTATCTTTAACATAGCCTATTGGAACATGAAGCATCTGGCCACCCTTTTTTAACTGCTTTCATCTCACACTGCTCTACACCTTCTTCTCTAGGTACATCCCAGTTTTTTGCCATTTCTCAATAACATAATGTTCTTTTTTAGCTCAGGGTCTTTCAACATGTACATTTTGGTTTTCTTTTTTGGCCTGTAACACTTCCATACCTCTTATCTTCTTGCTAGTTAATTCTTACTTTGTCTTTATACAGATTTGATAATTGTGGAATATTAATGATTGTTTCTGTGTTTGAGGATAAAATCCCCCGATTCAATATTTTACTATAAATAATTATGCGTTTTTTATTTGATTATAAAGAATAACAAAAGGAAGGTATCATGTCTTTCTTCTTTCCTTCAGTATTCCCCTAGAATACAGGTAAGTGTTCAATAAGTCTTTATTGAATTAATGTATTAGGGCGTGAATGAACAGATGATGATGGATGAACACATTTCTCTAGTAAAAATCAGTTGCTTGGAGCCAATGCACCACAAATGTGATTGCCTGGTTTCAGTTAGTGTTTTCCTTTTGCTAGTTCCCCTAACAGATAGTCAATCATAAGGTAGTTCATATTAATATACCTACAAAGCCTAGCTCTGGACATGTAAGTAACAAATATATCACATAAATTGACATAACAGCTTTTTCATTCTAGTAGTATGTGCAGTTCTGTTAAGAACAACAAAGAATAACAATGTTTTATTGAACATCACTGTGTGGAGTGCTTAGTGCTTTATACTGCCCAAGAAAAATCTCAACATATTTCAAATACACATGTCCTTAAAAATTGGGATTATTAAAAATCTTTAAAGAGCAAAACACTATTATCTTCCTTAGTTGTTTTTTTGGGTTTAGGTGACTATTATAGTTTCTGTGCAAGTGTATCTTTCCTATATGTAGGTGAATTATTTCTGCCAGACATAGGGTCATGCAATCATTATCAAGACTCAGTTGTGATGGCTGCAAAATATCATGTGAGGTTACTTGAAGGGAAGATAAAAATTGTTTTCTTTAAAAATGTGTGGGACCTAACATTTCCTGAACCTAGAACTTTCCAAGTTATCCTGACTACCACAATAGTGGCGTAAATTTTGGGAAGTGGGGAATACGACATTGTCAGTAAAGATCTGAAAACACTGTTTGGAGATATAGTGTCAGGAGGAATTTAGTTGGCTGAAACTGGGTACATGAAACAACAATTTTGGATCTGAAGCGTAGGTTGAATATTGCATTAAAATAAAACAATGAGAGGAAGTAAAGTCAGAAAATAGAGTGAACTGTAAATTAGATGAGCAGCAATAAAATTACTGGTTAGTTTAGATACAAGTAGGAACTAATTCTAATGTTGCAGTCCATCCATCTTCTCTGACATCTCTCTTTTGTAATGATCATTGTGAGCCAAAGAGCAAAGGAGAAATATCTATTAGGGTCCAACATGTCTATAAGTGACATAGAATGCCTCTTCCAATTGAGAGAAATTGATAATTAGTTTTCAGGCTTATCATTTAGCAGGAATTAGTTTCTACATTTTTAATCACTTTGAATTTTTTAAATTATTTAAATCTTTCTTATTAAAAGGTAGAGATGATTTTATTATATATTATATGTCCTAGATATTTTTTAGAGGTCTCATCAGAGCAGCTCCAGAGAACACTAATTAAACAAAACTTTCAAAGTAGGAAAAGAAAATTGAGGGTATAAATCATATTCAAGTTCATGAAGACAATTTAAAATAGGATCAAATGACATTGGCAATTAAT
The DNA here is from genome assembly GCF_963930625.1 of Muntiacus reevesi. Lineage (NCBI taxonomy): Eukaryota > Metazoa > Chordata > Mammalia > Artiodactyla > Cervidae > Muntiacus > Muntiacus reevesi. The sequence continues at coordinate 79,442,471 of NC_089254.1, read as the reverse complement.
CAGTTTAGCAAATTACTTTAGATAAATTGAAATAGTATGATTTAGTAATGAAGCAGTTGTACACAAGCACAATAGCCTTTGTTCTTCCCTTTATATTTTGCCCTTTCCTTTTATGTTCACATTTACAGCCAAATTAAATGATTTTCTGGTGTGAATAATTCAGTGTTGATTATCTGTTCTTGTACATAGCAGTACAGATTAGAGTGAAGTAGAATTAAGTACATTAAATAATTCAAGGTTTAATAAGAGGAAAATGGAAGATTATCATTATCTGAGTTCTGAATTTTTTCTTATTTGAATACTAACACAAGAGAAAATGAAGAGATCCAAAGAAAATATTAACTTTTAATTATTTTTAAGAACTGCATATATACATATATATATATGTATATATGCAGTCACATGTATATATATATATGTATATATACAGTCATATATATAACGACTGGCTTTTAAAAATTGTTAATGACTTAGAAATGTAGTTAATTCTTTTAAGAAAATAATATGCACCCTCTATCTTGAGACAACATGGATTACTTTCTTATACAATATGTAGAGATTTTCTATCTCCATGACCCATGTGCCAGCATACCTGTGCACCTCTGGAACATGGTACGTATCTCACATTTACAGGTTGGCAGCTATCCTTCTATAGATTACTTTTTCCTGATACTCCCTCTGATAGTTAATTTTATGTCAAGTTGACTGGGCCATGGGATGCCCCGATATATGGTCAAACATTATTCTGGGTATGTCTCTAAAAATGTTACTGGATGATATTAACATTTAAATTAGTAGACTGAGCAAAGCATACTCACTAATGTGGGTGGGTCTCATTCAATCAACTGAAGGCCTGAATAGAAGTAAAAGACTAACCCTCCCATGAGTCGGTCAAAACTCCTTCTGCCTGGTTGTTTACAGTTGGGATGTTATGTTATTTTCTGTCTTCTGCCTCAAACTGAAATATCTCTTCTTCCTGAGTTCAAAGCTGCCACCCTTCAGACTGGTACTACAGCATCAGTTCTTTTTGATCTACAGTTTATCTAGTTTAGGATCTCATGACTTGACAGTGCCCACACACTATACTACAAGAACTATAGTATATTTTTCCATACATCTACTGAAGGACATCTTTGTTGCTTCCAATTTGACCATTATGAATAAAGCTACTATAAACATCTGTGCACAGATTTTTTGTGTGGATGTAAGTTTCTATAAATATCACATTTGTATAAATACCACAGCAGATAATTACTAGATCATATGATAAGAATCTATATAATTTTGGAAGAAACTGCCAAATATTTTTCCACAGTGTCTGTATAATTTTGCATTTCCACCATTAATAACTCAGAGTTCCTGTTTCTCCTTGCTAACATTTGGTGCTGGCAGTGTTTTGGAACACTGCACTCCACTTGGAAGACGTATTTGTGAAGAAGTCCAATGGAAAGTGTGTGCGTGCGTGTGTGTGCGTGTGTGTGTTTCTACTAACTGTTAAGCTTTAAGTCTTTTCATGTCTGAGTACTCTGTATATTTCATTTACAAACATCCCTTTAATCATGAGAACTAGGGATAATGCATGTCAATTTACAACATAGGCTATTTCATTGAATCTTTTCTGCTTATATGTAGTTATATACAGTTACTCTCTAGTGTTGTCATAGTAGAATGTTAACATGTAGATTTTTGTGGTACTTACATTGTAAAATCCTTTTTCTCCCTTTCTGCTGCAAACTGAAACAAATGCTAGAAAGCATGTTGCTGCTTTTCAGTCACTAAATCGTGTCCGACTCTTTGAGACCCCATGGACTGCAACACACCAGGCTCTCCTGTCCTTCACTATCTCCCTGAATTTGCTCAGATTCATGTCCATTGAGTCAGTAATGCTGTTGCTTTCTAATAATGGAACACCTCTGAAACTTATATCTTTGTTTCATGGAATGCCATGTGCCACAGAAGATATTTGTCTGCCATGGGAAGCACAGAACTTTCCTCCTCATGGCAACACTCAAAATATCAAACACAGTTATTAAGAGATACAGGTATAGGTTTATAAATGGACAATTTTAGAAGTTCCAATATAAAGTAGAAAAATGAATTTAATCATGGAAAAAGATGATGCTATATGTTTCATCTATAATTCTAAAAATAAAAAATCCAAGTAACAACAACAACAAAAATAACCATGCATATCTTGGAAAGGCTGGAGACTGTATGGTAAAGGTCAAAACTTCCAGACTTATTTCCCATGCTGAATTTAATCTAGCCCTGATGACTACCATCAGTAGCCATCAATGTCAATTGATGACTACCACCAATCAATATCAATGCCTCCCCAAAATAATTATTGATGATTTCTTTGAAACTAATGCTTAGCTGGTGCACTTTTAGTCTTACCCAGGTAAATAACTTTGACTAATAAATTTGCTCAGTGAAAAATGTATGATTTGGATTCCTTCATGCTATATTAATTTTTATTTGAGTATTTTGTGTATTATTTTCACATTAAATAATTACTTTATATCTCTGAAATTCATCCATATCACATCATTTTAAACATAAATTGAGTATTTTTACAAAATTGCTCAATCTCCCCTAATTATGCTTTTTGCCAGATGTGAGGGCAGTACTGGCATGGAGTACTGTCAACAAAATCAGCATTGTCTTTTTCCATGACTCCAGTTTACAATAGACAGTCTTCTCCCTACATGGCTACCACCTCTTTCTATAATCCCTCTAGTTCAAGGGAGAGAGTAATGTTTCACAGTTTCTAATCTCTGGGTTGTCTCATATTCCATTTTGTTTAGTTCTTTCAGTAACTTACTTACTCTCAGAGTTACATTCTTTGCAGTTTACAACATAACAGAGGTATTGTTTCCCAGACTATAACAGTCATATTTCCTGAGGACTAATTATTATAGAGTATAGTAACTCAAATTTATAACAGCAACTCTCTTTAAAAAGGTATATTAATAAGGTGGTATTTTTATGTTAACATTATGATAAGACTACTAGTTTAACTAATCTCAATTATCAGCAATAAAAGATGCTATACCTCAATGATTCCCTAGTCCATCTCTGAGTTTGTGGTGTTGTAGGCATTTCTCCAACCTTGAATCTATTTTCCCAGAAACTGTATCCTAACCTTTATTTTATTTTTTCCCAATTTATTTATTTATTTATTTCCATTATTTTTATTAGTTGTAACTACTTTACAATATTGTAGTAGTTTATGCCATACATTGACCTGAATCAGCCATGGATTTACATGTGTTCCCCATCCCAATCCCACCTCCCGCCTCCCTCACCATCCCATCCCTCTGGGTCTTCCCAGTGCACCAGCCCTGAACACTTGTGTCATGCATCCAACCTGGGCTAGTGATCTGATTCACCCTTAATAGTATACTTGTTTCAATGCTGTTCTCTCTGAACATCCCATCCTTGCCTTTCCCCACAGAGTCTAAAAGTCTGTTCTGTACATCTGTGTCTCTATTTCTGTTTTGCATATAGGGTTATCATTACCATCTTTTTAAATTCCATATATATGCATTAGTATACTGTATTTGTCTTTATCTTTCTGGCTTACTTCACTCTGTATAATGGGCTCCAGTTTCATCCATCTCATTAGAACTGATTCAAATGAATTCTTTTTAACGGCTGAGTAATATTCCATGGTGTATATGTACCACAACTTCCTTATCCATTCGTCTGCTGATGGGCATCTAGGTTCTTTCCATGTCCTGGCTATTATAAACAGTGCCGCAATGAACATTGGGGTGCACGTGTCTCTTTCAGATCTGGTTTCCTCAATGTGTGTGCCCAGGAGTGGTATTGCTGGGTCATATGGCAGTTCTATTTCCAGCTTTTAAAGGAATCTCCACACTGTTCTCCATAGCGGCTGTACTAGTTTGCATTCCCACCAATAGTGTAAGAGGGTTCCCTTCTCTCCACACCCTCTCCAGCATTTATTGCTTGTAGACTTTTGGCTAGCAGCCATTTTGACTGGTGTGAAATGGTACCTCATTGTGGTTTTGATTTGCATTTCTCTGATAATGAGTGATGCTGAGCATCTTTTCATGTGTTTGTTAGCCATCTGAATGTCTTCTTTGGAGAAATGTCTGTTTAGTTCTTTGGCCCATTTTTGATTGGGTCATTTATTTTTCTGGAATTGAGCTTCAGGAGTTGCTTGTATATTTTTGAGATTAATTCTTTGTCTGTTGCTTCATTTGCTATTATTTTCTCCCATTCTGAAGGCTGTCTTTTCACCTTGCTTATGGTTTCCTTTGTTGTGCAAAAGCTTTTAAGTTTCATTAGGTCCCATTTGTTTATTTTTGCTTTTATTTCCAATATTCTGGGAGGTGGGTCATAGAGGATCCTGCTGTGATTTATGTCAGAGACTGTTTTGCCTATGTTCTCCTCTAGGAGTTTTATAGTTTCTGGTCTTACATTTAGATCTTTAATCCATTTTGAGTTTATTTTTGTGTATGGTGTTAGAAAGTGTTCTAGTTTCATTCTTTTACAAGTGGTTGACCAATTTTCCCAGCACCACTTGTTAAAGAGGTTGTCTTTTTTCCATTGTATATTCTTGCCTCCTTTGTCCAAGATAAGGTGTCCATAAGATCATACATCATGACCAAGTGGGCTTTATCCCAGGAATGCAAGGATTCTTTAATATCCACAAATCAATCAATGTAATACACCATTTTAACAAATTGAAAGAAAAAAACCATATGATTATCTCAATAGATGCAGAAAAAGCCTTTGACAAAATTCAACATTCATTTATGATAAAAATTCTCCAGAAAGCAGGAATAGAAGGAACATACCTCAACATAATAAAAGGTATATATGACAAACCCACAGCAAACATTATCCTCAGTGGTGGAAAATTAAAAGTATTTCCCCTAAAATCAGAAACAAGACAAGGGTGCCCACTCTTCACCACTACTATTCAACATAGTTTTGGAAGTTTGGCCACAGCAATCAGTGCAGAAAAAGAAATAAAAGGAATCCAGATAGGAAAAGAAGAAGTGAAATTCTCACTGTTTGCAGATGACATGATCCTCTACATAGAAAACCCTAAAGACTCTACCAGAAAATTACTAGAGCTAGTCAATGAATATAGTAAATTTGCAGGATATAAAATTAACACACTGAAATCCCTTGCATTCCTATACACTAACAATGAGGAAACAGAAAGATAAATTAAGGAAACAATTCCATTCACCATTGCAACAAAAAGAATAAAATACATAGGAGTATATTGACCTAAAGAAACAGAAGACCTATACATAAAAAACTGTAAAACACTGATGAAAGAAATCAAAGAGGACACAAATAGATGGCAAAATATACTGTGTTCATGGATAGGAAAAATCAATATTGTGAAAATGAGTATACTATCCAGAGCAATCTATAGATTCAATGCAATCCCTATCAAGCTACCCATGGTATTCTTCACAGAACTAGAACAAATAATTTCACAATTTGTATGGAAATACAAAAAACCTCAAATAGCCAAAGCAATCTTGAGAAAGAAGAATGGAACTGGAGGGATCAACCTGCCTGACTTCAGGCTCCACTACAAAGCCACAGTCATCAAGACAATATGGTACTGGCACAAAAACAGAAATATAGATCGATCGAACAAAATAGAAAGCCCAGAGATAAATTCACGTATCTATGGACACCTATCTTCGACAAAAGAGGCAACAATATACAATGGTATCCTAACCTTTAATCAACAGTTTCAAGGCTTCTCTGATGGCATAGTGATAAAGAATCCACCTGCCATGCAGGAGAGACTCAGGAGACACTGGTTTCATCCCTGGGTCAGGAAGATCCCCTGGAACAGGAAATAGCAACCCATTCCAGTATTATTCTCTGGAAAATTCCACGGACAGAGGAACCTGGTGGGCTACAGTCCAAAGGGTTACAAAGAGTCAGACATGACTGAGGAACTGAGGGCACACACACACACACACACACACACACAGGTTACTAAGTTTATTTCCTTTAAGAATATTGCCATAATTCTAGATTTGATAATAGTTCTGATGACTGGTATTTAAATTCTGAGGACTTACATGTCCCACTCAGTTTGATGATCAGAATATTATCATACCATTCTATTTTATTTAAGTAGTTGCATTTTAGTTATCATTTATTTCTGGTTTAATATCTGGATTTAATATGTTTCCATTTACTCCTTCCTAGGTTATTGTTACCCTGGTTGTGCACCACTGCCTATACTTCTTCCATAGATCAACCTGCACTGAAACCCAGACATCTACCTAGATATCCATTCTTGGTCTCAGGTCAGGATAATCTCGCTGTGCATATACATATACATATGTATGTATATATATATAAAAATGCATATGTGTACATATATATACACATACACATACAATACAATATCATGATTTCACTAAGCATATTTTCTTAAATTTTTGAGAAAAAAAAAAGACTCAGATTCTGCCTTAAAAATTTCTCCATGTTTTATTCAGAAAATTCTAGTGGATGAGGTCTTAATGCATTGAGCTTTATTCTTATGAAGAATGTTCTTAAAATTATTGCTGTCATTCTGTATAAGTGATAAAGAAAACATTTTTGACAATCTAAAATCTAAGTAGTTTCAGGTGGCATCGATAAATTGTTTTAATTTTAGTTTCCTGTATGACTCAGAATTTATATTTGCTTGCTTATCTATCGCAGAGCAAACTGCATCTTTACTTATTAAACATTTATTAAGTATTTACATGTAACAAACACTATTCTGACTGATTGTAATATTATACCATCCTCATATAATATGAAGACAAATGTTTGTAACATAATATAGCAATATAATTGGAGTATATATAGGATATCACAGGAAAACTATATTTTTCTTTGTCAGCTGGCCTAAATTCTGCTTTGACACTGACATAAGACAGTTTCAATTTTTTTTGTATAGCATTAAGGTGAGCACTATTTAATATTCTCATATTACTTCCTGTGAGTTTGTTTACACAGTTCCTTTGCAATCAACAATTTGATTGTCCTCTATTCCCTGAATATGCCTTAACATTTATCATCTTTTTATAAATTATATGTCTTCTTTTTGAGAAAAATATTCATTTTGTATTCAAATTCTATCATATGAGAGCTAATCCCTATTATTTTTCATGAAAATTCCCCAATTTACTCTTGTTTGTGACTGAACTCAGAGTATTTATTCTCTCTCTCATTTCTTCTCTTATTCGTGTCTCACCAACACTTTCTATATTACTCTACTACAATATATGAAATATCGTGTTATGATCTTCTGTAATAAACTCTAAGACTCTTCTGTACAGCTTCTATAATAACCTATAAACTACTGCAACTGTGAGGTGCTCCAGGACAAGAAGTATGTCAAGGCCTATTATAGTTCTAAGCACACAGTAGAAAATAAGTGCATGCTTTGTTTAATAGAACTGTATTGTTCACTGGATACGATGTTTTATTGTAAATTCTTTAACATTTATGTCTTACCTCTGTTATTTTAAGAAGAATATAAATTCCAGAAAGAACAAACTACATCAAATAGAAATTCCATAGTATAACATGTCAATATAGAAGGGATTTCTTAACAATGTTATAATTTTCTCAATACAAATTTGGGAAAAGAAGTGTGAGTCATGAGGAAATTTAAAATATTTTTATTTGTAATACATAATTTTGAGAAAAAGAGAATATATTTTTCAGTAATTAGGGATTAATTCCTTCACTTGCTTTTGAACTAGTAAACCTTGCTTAAGAAAGATATCTCTTCATCAAACACTAATGAATGCTTATTATTCATCATACACAGTTGTGAACCAAATTATTATAAAAATAGAGGAGCACTAAGAATGAAGCTATTCACCTAAATGTAGGGAATACTATTGTGTGAGAGACTACAATAAAGAAATCCTAAAGTCAGAGAGGATTGGTTCAAAGATTGATTCCCTTGAGGTAGAGACCTTGAGATATATTGTAGAGAATGAGTAGTGACTCCCCACGCAGATGGAAACCATGTGGTGCTATAAAGAAAGCACCTTTGAAGAACTGAAAATTGACCAGAAATTTCAGATCATGGGCATTAAAGGGAAAAATAGTATAAGATGTACCAGAGAAAAGAGTTGAAATATTCCATATATGGCTATAAGACTTAAGACATATTAATATTTTCATCTTTTTTCTATGCCTGAAGGTAAGCCACTTAATATCATTGAACAGGAAATACAAATGAATTTATGTACTTCTGATACTCACTGGAGAAAAAACAATCCAGGGTTGTCAATATGTCTAGGGGAAAATCAACTGTTGGTCTGACTCTAGTTCAGATGAGAAATAGCAATGGTTTGGATTAACGTGGAAGAAGAGAGTATTTGACATGTGTGAGAAATATTTAAAACTAAGACTTACTTGACAAGGCTTACAGGAGAGGTTTGGAGCAGTCAATTAAATTCTATATGAATTACTGTAACTGGCACTGTGACTATAAATGATAGGCTAGTGAAGTCAGAAAAGAGTCAATTTCAGATTACTGAAGAAATCCCACATTCTATGGTTCAAGGATAAAGAAAATCCCTTAGAGAAAAAAAGAAAGATTGTCCAGACAATGTAAGACAGCAAAAGAGACACAGATGTATATAACAGTCTTCTGGATTCTGTGGGAGAAGGCAAGGGAGGGATGATTTGAGAGAACAGCATTGAAACATGTATATTATCATATGTGAAACAGATTGCCAGTCCAGGTTTGATGCATGAGACAGGGAGCTCAGGGCTGGTGCACTGGGATGACCCTGAGGGATGGGATGGGGAGGGAGGTAGGAGAGGGGTTCAGAATGGGGGACACATGTACACCCATGACTGATTCATAGCAATATATGGCAAAACCACTATAATACTGTAAAGTAAAGAGCCTCAAATTAAAATAAATATTTTTAAAAAAACAAGGAAAAGAAAAAGAAAAATAACAAGAGAAAGAACAATTACATAAGCCAATGAGAATATTTTAAAAACAAGAATGAAACAAAGAAAGAAGGAAGAAAAGAAAGAAAGAATTTAAGAAATTGTTCTTTGGGTGTAGCAACATGAAAGTCATTGCTCATCTCACTGTTTTGAAGTGCAAACTGAAAAAAATAGATTTATTAATAAAATATTTTCAGAAATTTGAATGTATTTAAAAGATAAAATGTAAATCCCTAGAAAGAGAGATATATAGTTTCAAGAAAAGGAATTTTTTGTTATATTTAAATAATAATGGAATAAATTCAGTTAAACAGAACTAGTAAAATAGACAAGGCACACATAAGATAACTTAAAAATAACCTCCCAGAGGAATGTGGGAAGAATTAAAGTATAACTGGGTTGATTGGCTTCGGGTCGGGAAAGAATTACTTTCTCCACTGAAATATGATTTATAGAGGAGCGAATGGTTGGGTTATAGGCTTGTATAGTGAAAAGTTGATGTAATTTGCACATAATATCTGCAATTGTTCTCTATGAGGTGAATGTGAAAGAAATGATAATGATTTGAAGTTGCAAAAATGATGGGAAAAGTTTGAAACAATATTTTAATTCATTAAAATAGTTTACAGGAGAAATAAAATAGAACTTTTAGATAACTACATCAAAAAGGAATAGATTGTTACAAATAATATATGTTTAAGCATAAATATAGCAGTTGAGAGTAATATCCCATTTGTAGTATGACAGGGGGCTTCCCTGGTAGCTCAGACGGTAAAGAGTCTGCCTGAAATGTGGGAGACCTGGATTCGATCCCCGAGTCAGGAAGATCACCTGGAGAAGGAAATGGCAATCCACTCCAGTACTCTTGCCTGGAAAATTCCATGGAGGGAGGAGCCTGGTAGGCTACAGTCCATGGGATCACAAAGAGTCGGACACGACTGAGCAACTTCACTGATTCACTAGTATGACAGGAAATGAAACTGTAATACACATTAAGTTTTAAGTCAGTTGTTCAAATAGTATAGAAATGACTGTGTTATTGTCAGAATAATAATTTGAGATACTAATACTGTAACCACACAGAGATGTGCAGACACCCTCACACAGACACATGATTTCTAAAACGTTTTGCCTTTTCCTGCTGTGGTCTACAACATTCTTTGACCAAAACAAAACAAAACAAAAACTCTAAACAAAACAATCACTATTCCATGATAATTGTAAACAGCCCTCTTCCTGTCCTTATGTGCCTTGATTAGCTAATTTTGTAGCTCCACATTCTGTACTCTCAATGCTTCAGTTTAGTGGTTTCTTCAGATTGCCTTTGAGATTTATCAATCACCGACTTCTGCATGTCAGGTTTGTGATTTCTTTTATAATACAGTTGCATTAGTAAGTGGCCCAATCAGGTATAAGACAAGTAGTACATAAAATTCTATCCGTAGGTATTCAATAATGTAAGTTGGTCAAAGATAACATTGAGTAGCAATTTTTACTTATGAAAATCTGCCTTTCATTAATAGATAAGCTATTTTCTACAAGAAACGTTAAAGGGAGTCTTCCAGGTTGAAATAAAAAGTCATTAGACAATAACGCAAAGGCATATGAAGAAATAAACATCTCTGGGAATATAAAAACAAAAGGAAATATAAAAGTAGTTATTATTGCATTTTTGCTTTGTGATTCCACTTCATATTTCCTAATGGATTTAAAACAAAAATGCACAAAAACAGTTATAAATATTCTGTGCAGGCTAAGTCACTTCAGTTGTGTCTGACTCTTTGTGACTTTATAGGGTATAGCCAGCCAAGCTCCTCTGCCTATGTGATTCTCCAGGCAAGAATACTGGAGTGGGTTGCCAGCCTTCCACCAGGGGATCTTCCCAACACATGGATCAAACCTTCTTCTCTTACAATTCCTGCATTAGCAGGCAGATTCTCTACTACTTGGAGAAGGAAATGGCAACAATTCTGGTATTCTTTCCTGGAGAATCCCATGGACAGAGGATCTTGGTGATCTATAGTCCATGGGATAGCAAAGAGACAGACATGACTGAGCTACTAACACACTATATACCAACTGGCACCACCTGGGAATCCCAAATATATGTTATTGGGCACAAAATGTGATTTATTAGTTTGTAATCATAAGATAAGCAGGAAATGGAGCTATATAGGAACTGTTTTTAAATGTTATTGAAGTTCAGTTGATATTAACTGAACTAGATTGTCATAATTTTAGGATTTTTCAGTGCAACCTCCATGTTAACCACAAAGAAAAAATATTAAAAATATACAGAGAAGGCAAGGAAAAAGTAACCCAAATGATTCACTACAAAAAAAATCAACATAAAAAAAAATCAACACGAAAGAAGTTGGTGACAGGGGAAGCGAGTGAAAGAAAAAGTTGTATCTTACAACAAAAAGAGAAAATAGCAAAATGTTACATGAAAGTCCTTCATTATTAGAAATTGCTTTAAATTTAGTAGATCAAATTCTCCAATTACAAAGTAAATACTGGGAAAATATTTTTAAAATTTTCAATAACATAATGTCTACAAGAGATGCACTCAAGATATGAAGACCCAGATAGATTGAAGATTAAAGAATGAAAAAATACATTCCATGAATCTTTTTGGAAAAGAGACCTGGGATGGCTATAGTAATATCAGACAAATTAGACTTTATATTAACAATTTTACAAGAGAAATATATATATATATATATATATTATACTGATAAAAAAGGCAATTTAAACAAGAAGATGAGTGTATACATGCACCAAAAAGCAGAGTCTCAAAATACACGAAGAAAATACTGACAAAATTGAATGAAGTAAAGATGATGCAGGGAAAGATTGAGAGCAGGAAGATAAGGTGGCAAAAAAGAATGAGATGGCTGGATGGTATCACCAACTCAATGGAAATGAGTTTGAGCAAACTTCAAGAGATAGTGAAGGACAGAAGAGCCTGGTATGATGCAGTCCATGGGTTCACAAAGAGCCACACATGACTTAGCGACTGAACAACAACAGTAGATGGAGATATCAACATGCCACTTTTAATAATGGGTAAAGCATTTAGTCAGAAGATCAGAAAGTAAATATAAGACTTGAACAACACTGTATACCAACTAGACTTAACAGGCATATACAAAAACCTACTCCAAGATAGCAAGCACACATTTTTTTAAGTACATATAGAACATTCTCTAAGATATATTTAGGCCATACAACAAGCTCCAATAAATTTTTCAAAGTTTGAAATCAAATTAAGTATCCTTTATAACTACAATGGAATGAACCTAGGCATCATTAATAAGAGTAATGGAAAATCCACTAATATGTGGAGATCAATACAATACAATATTGATTGACCAAGGGGCCACAGGATATCACAAATTAAATTAAGAAATACTCAAAGATGAATGAAAACAAAAATACAGCATACCACAAATATAAGATGCATAAAAATTGAAATCAATAATTTAACTTTATACCTTGAAGAACCAGAGTCAATCAAACCACATAGAGAGAAGTGACAAAATTGGAGACATAAGAGAAATAAATGCTGAAACTTGTTTCCCGAAAGATGATTTTCTTCATTGTATTTCCCAGTGTGATGATGAATAGGAGAAAATTTAGAAAACACCTCTGCCTTACTTTTCTAGTGGAATTACGCTTTGCTAACTCATTATCAGCATTGTGTGAATCTCATAGAGCTTTATGACTGTGTAGAGTGTCTAGTCTTGGAAGTTTGAAATGTGTGTGTATGCTCTCAGTCGTGTCCAACTCTTTCTGACTCCACAGATTGTAGCCTGCCAAGCTCTTCTGTCCATGGAATTCTCTTGGCAAGAATACTAGCGTGGATTACCATTTCCTTCTCCAGGGGATCTTTCTGACCTAGGGATTGAACCGGAGTCTCCTGTGGCTCCTGCATTTAGGGCATATTCTTTACCACTGAGCCACTTGGGAAACCCTAGGCTTGGAGGTTTGAAATGGAACTCAAATTTATTATGGCACTTGTCATGCAATATGGAACAATAAAGTATTTTGCATTGCTATGAAATCATAAATACATACTTAGAAGAGAGATTTATGACCAAACAAAGAGAAAAAAAAATTATACTATAAGGAAGAAAAAGGACATTAATAGAGGATCCCAAAGAGGTTGATGATACTATTCCTGACACTTTGAGAAGCTCTGAAATTGTAGAGTGAGAACATGAAGTGATTCAGATTGTACTTATTAACGTGGAATTAAAAGAGAATCTAATAGCAAAGTCAAGACCTAAAATAGGGAACAAAACTTTCAGTAAGTTCCCTTTTTGACATTTCATTTCTATGCACACCCTATGCATAAGACTGCTTGGTTTATTCCTGACTACTTAGGTAACAATTTCAAGTTCCTTGAGCTCCTTATTTTTCACCTAGTATTACTACTGTAGTTGAAGGCTCAGTAAGAAAAGAGTTGTGGTCTGAGTGGAGACATTGTTTTTGTATCTGTTTTTTACCATGTAAGGAATGTGAGTCTGTATACATGAGATCAGAGCTGGGAGGCTGGCTGGAGTGGATGGGTGTGGATATGGGGTAAATCTAATTTAAGAGGCTGATACCAATGAGATAGAAAGGGATAGTATAATCCATTCTCTGTATGAAATACCACTACCCATAACGTTCTTTGGATAAACCATGATCCAACAAGAAAAGTGCCAAATAAGCATAAATTGAATTAATAATCTGTCACAGAGGTTTTATTTTAATTATCCATGAATATGTACGTTGGTATAAAGCAGAGACTTTGTACGTGTTTCTGGGAATTCTGAATTATACATATTACTGACAATGAAAGTGCCTAATTTTAACACAGCATCTTACTTTTATAATTTATGACAAATCAGTAACCTCATAATAACTTTTTTTTCATATTTAAAGTGAGGATAGCAGTTTCTCAGTTCAGTTCAGTTCAATTGCTCAGTCATGCCTGAATCTGCAACCCCATGGACTGCAGCAGACCAGGCTTCCCTGTCCATCACCAACTCCTGGAGCTTGCTGAAACTCACGTCCATTAAGTCGGTGATGCCATCCAACCATCTCATCCTCTGTTATTCCCTTCGTTCCTCTGCCTTCAATCTTTCTGAGTATCAAGGTCTTTTCCAACGAGTCAGTTCTTCACATCAGATAGCCAAAGTATTGGAGCTTCGGCTTCAACATCAATCCTTCCAGTGAAGGTCTTCCTAAACCCTCAATTAAAGGAATTGATGGGTTTGATCTTCTTGCAGTCTAAGGGATTTGCAAGAGTCTTCTCCAACACCACAGTTCAAAAGCATCAATTCTTTGGCACACAGCTTTCTTTATAGTCCAACTCTCACATCAATATGTGACTACTGGAAAAACCATAACCTTGACTAGATGGACCTTTGTCAGCAAAGTAATGTCTCTGCTTTTTAGTATGCTGTCTAGGTTGGTCATAGCTTTTCTTCCAAGGAGCAAGCGTATTTTGATATCATGGCTGCAGTCACCATCTGCAGTGATTTTGGAGCCCAATAAAATAAAGTCTGTCACTCAGTCCCATTGTTTCCCCATGTATTTTCCATGAAGTGATGGGGCCAGATGCCATAATCTTAGTGTTTTGAATGCTGGGGTGGTTTTTTTTTTTTTAATTAATTAATTTTACTTTATGATGTTGAGTTTTAAGCCAGCTGTTTCACTCTCCTCTTTCACTTTCTTCAAGAGGCTCTTTAGTTCCTCTTCACTTTCTGCCATAAGTATGCTGTCATCTGCATATCTGAGGTTATTGATATTTCTCCCTGCAATCTTGATTCCAGCTTGTGCTTCATCCAGCCTGGCATTTTGAATGATGCATATAAGTTAAATAAGCAAGGTGACAGTATACAGCCATGATGTACTTCTTTCCTAATTTGAAACCAATCCATTGTTCCATGTACAGTTCTAACTGTTGCTTCTTGAACTGCATTCAGATTTTTCAGGAGGCAGGTAAGGTCGTCTGGAATTCTCATCTCTTGAAGAATTTTCCAGTTTATTGTAATCCACAGAAAGGCTTTGGCATAGTCAATAAGGTAGAAATAGATGTCTTTCTGGAAACCTCTTGCTTTTTTGATTATCCAGTGGATGTTGGCGATCTGATCTCTCGTTCCTCTGCCTTTTCGAAATCCAGCTTGAACATCTGGAAATTCTTGGTTCACATATTGCTGAAGTCTGGCTTATAGAATTTTGAGCATTACTTTGCTACCATGGGAGAAAAGTGCAACTGTGTAGTAGTTTGAGCATTCTTTGGCATTGCCTTTCTTTGGGATTAGGATGAAAACTGACATTTTCCAGTCCTGTGGCCACTGCTCAGTTTTCCAAATTTGCTGGCTTATAAAATGCAGGAATTAAACAGCATCATCTTTTAGGATTTGAAATAACTCAAATGTAATTCTATCACCTCCACTAGCTTTGTTCATAGCAATGTTTCCTAAGCCCCACTTGACTTCACATTCCAGGATGTCTGGCTCTAGGTGAGTGATCACACCAAGTGGTTATCTGGGCCATGAAGGTCTTTTTTGTATAGTTCTGCTGTGTATTCTTGCCACCTCTTCTTAATATTAAAAGATGATGCTGTGAAAGTGCTGCACTCAGTATCTCAGCAAATTTTGAAAACTCAGCAGTAGCCACAAGACTGGAACAGGTCAGTTTTCATTCCAATCCCAAAGAAAAGCAATCCCAAAGAATGCTCAGACTACCACACAATTGCACTCATCTCACACGCTAGTAAAGTAATGCTCAAAATTCTCCAAGCCAGGCTTCAGCAATACGTGAACCATGAACTTCCAGAGGTTCAAGCTGGTTTTCAAAAAGACAGAGGAAAGAGATCAAATTGCCAACATCCACTGGATCATCAAAAAAGCAAGAGAGTTCCAGAGAAACATCTATTTCTCCTTTATTGACTATGCCAAAGTCTTTGACTGTGTGGATCACAATAAACTGTGGAAAATTCTGAAAGAGATGGGAATACCAGACCACCTGACCTGCTTCTTGAGAACCTGTATGCAGGTCAGGAAGCAATAGTTAGAACGGGACATAGAACAGCAGACTGGCTCCAAATAAGAAAAGGAGTATATCAAGGCTGTATATTGTCACCCTGCTTATTTAAATTAAATGCAGTGTACATCATGAGAAATGCTGGGCTGAAGGAAGCACAAGCTGGAATCAAGATTGCTGGGAGAAAAATATAAATAACCTAAAATATGCAGATGACACCACTGTTATGGCAGAAAGTGAAGAAGAACTAAAAAGTCTCTTGATGAAAGTGAAAGAGGAGAGTGAAAAAGTTGGCTTAAAGCTCAACATTCAGAAAACTAAGATCATGGCATCTGATCCCATCACTTCATGGCAAATAGATGGGGAAACAGTGGAAACAGTGGCTGACTTTATTTTTGGGGGCTCCAACATCACTGCAGATGGTGAGTGCAGCCATGGAATTAAAAGATACTTGCTCCTTGGACGGAAAGTTATGACCAACCTAGATAGCATATTTAAAAGCAGAAACATTACTTTGTCAACAAAGGTCAGTCTAGTCAAGGCTATGTTTTTTCCAGTGGTCATGTATGGATGTGAGACTTGGACTACAAAGAAAGCTAAGTGCCGAAGATTGACGCTTTTGAACTGTGGTGTTGGAGAAGACTCTTGAGAGTCCCTTGAATTTCAAGGAGATCAAACCAGTCCATCCTAAAGGATATCATTCCTGGCTGTTCATTGGAAGGACTGATGTTGAAGCTGAAACTCCAATGTTTTGGCCACCTGATGCAAAGAGCTGACTCATTGGAAAAGACCCTGATGTTGGGAATGATTGAAGGCAGGAGTAGAGGATGACAGAGGATGAGATGGTTAGATGGCATCGCCAACTCTGTGGACATGAGTTTGGGTGGACTCCGGGAGTTGGTGATGGACAGGGAGGCCTGGCATGCTGTGATTCATGGGGTTGCAAAAAGTTGGACACGACTGAGTGACTGAACTGAACTGAACTGAATATACGTGTTTCAATGCTATTCTCTCAAATCATCCCACCCACGCCTTTCCCCAAAAGTCTATTCTTTACATCTGTGTCTCTTTTGCTGTCTTGCATATAGGGTCACCATTACCGTCTTTCTAAATTCCATATATATGCATTAATGTTTAATTAATATTCAATTTATTTTAAATTAATTTATTAAATTAATTAATTAATGATTAATAATTAATGTTTAATTAATGTATTGGTGTTTCTCCTTTTGACTTACTTAATTTTGTATAATAGTCTCCAGTTTCATCCATCTCATTAGAACTGACTTAAACGCATTTTTTTTATAGCTGAATAATAATCCACTTTGTATATGTACTACAACTTCCTTATCCATTTGTCTGCCTATGGACACCTAGATTGCTTCCATGTCATAGCTATTGTAAACAATCTTGCAGTGAACATTGGGGTAAATGTGTCTCTTTCGATTCTCGTTTCCTCAGTGTGTATGCTCAGCAGTGGGATTGCTGGGTCATATAGCAGTTCTATTTCCAGTTTTTTTTAAGGAATCTCCACACTGTTCCCCAGAGTGTATTGTGTCCATCTTTGCATGAAATGTTACCTTGGTATCTCTAATTTTCTTGAATAGATCTCTAGTCTTTCCCATTCTATTATTTTCCTCTATTTCTTTGCATTGATTGCTATTGAAAGTAGCAATTTCTACTTTCTCAGATTTTCTAAAGATTAAATGAAATACTTTTATGTGACATTATCTAATAGAGTGTGTATCTGCATAAAAGTATATAGTATCTGCATAAAAAGTCATAAAACTTCCTTGTTGTCAAACCAAGGCATATCTAGGTTGTTCTCTCCTGTGTTTGTAAAGATAACCTCTTCCCAGGCCATTTCTTTAGTTCAGTGTTCCTTAATCTTGACAGATATTTCAGATTATATTTACACATAAGCATATGACTTGTGATGATATTTTAAGTACTTCACTAAACAGTACTTTGAATTATGACACCATTATAGGCATAATATTTAATGCGGCACAAATTAATGAAGTGATTCATTTTTATGCCATATTTTTATGCTACCATAACAAATGACATACACCTGTTATTTGTAACACTATAATTAACATAATATACCTTATAATTGATCTTTAAGATAAGTTTTCCTGTAGACTATACCATAGATATAAAGTAGCTTTTATCATCTTACAAGGCAGTTCCAAACAACTGCTAAGGACTGTCTTGATTTCAGTATGGATGAGGAATTGGAGATGGCATATTAGCTCATTCAGAAATAGGATTCTAATTGACTACAAAAATCCACCACAAAACAGAGGGATTGTTGGTAGTTTGTACGCCAGGCTATTTACCATTTCTAGATTAATTTGTTTAACTTTATAGCATTTAATTGAAATAAGACATTTTAAATGTCTTAATCAGTGTTTATAATCTGTAAAAATACTATCTACTTTTTAGTAAATTGCCATACCCAAAACATTTCAAAACCTAATGTGCAATAAAATTCATAAATTTTAATTTTTTAAACTAAAAGTAGCCTAAAATTTACTCTAGTAAGCTGTGTTTCAAACAGAGGGACCTACGCAGTAAGCAAGCTTTTCATTAAAATGGGCATAAGAAAACCCTTGCCCTGAAAAGACATGCAGAATACATTAATTTGCAGTGCTTGTAGCACATAAAGAACTTGATTAATGCATCTGCAAATGACATTGAGAGAACCTATATTATCTATACATGTGCATGAATAAAGCAGTTTTAATTTGAATAAAAAACAATATTTATGATTGATGGTATTTACCTTCTTAAAGGATAGAGTCAAGAAAATTAATTATATCCTCACAATGATTAAAAATAGAATTTCACCTAAAAGACCTCCTTTGCTTACCTTGACAGAAGGATGATCATATATTTGAATAGTTTAATGTATCCATTCTTCACTACTTGGATATCACACAGTAAAGTCTATTATTTCCTAACAAATACATGATATGTAAAGAAATGAAACAAATACCTGCTTTGTTCAATAAAGCATAAAAAAATCAATGCTTTGTAGTTATGTGGAACATTAAAGGAAGCATTATATCAGAGAATTCAATATTTAAATATAAATTTAAAATAGCTCTTAAAATAGTTATTAGTTAATTATGTATGCATGGGTATATTTCTTGGTTCTCTATACCATTTCATTGGCCTAAGCCAGTACTATACTGTTTTAATTACAATATAGCTTTTTAGTATAATTTGAAATCAAGAAGCATGATGCCTCCAGCTTCATTCTTTCTCAGGATTGCTTTGGCTATTTGGGGTATTTGTGCTTCTATACAGGGCTTCCCTGATAACTCAGGTTGTAAGGAATCTACCTGCAATGCAGGAGACCCGTGGGAAGATTCCCTAGGGAAGGGAATGACTACCAGCTCCAGTACTCTGCATGGAGAATTCCAAGGACAAAAGCGTGCTTTCATACAAATTTTAGAAATTTTTACTGTTTCTGTAAAAAATGACATTGGAGTTTTGATAGCAATTATTTTGATTCTATAGATGGCATTTAGTGGTACTGTTCACCATTTTAACAATAATAATTCTCCCTGTTATCATGGAATATATTCCCATTTGTTTGTGTGTGTTCAGTTTGTTTTTTTTTTTTGTTTTGTTTTGTCTTCCTTCAAGGTATTGCAGTTTTCACTGTACAAATTTTTCACTTCCTTGGTTATATTAATTTGTAATTATTTTAAAGTTTTTGATGCTATTGTGAATGCAGTGGCTTTTTTTTTTTTTCCAGATGTCATTGTTAGAGTATAAAAATGCAACTGATTTCTGTATGTTGCTTTTAAATTCCGAAAATCTACTGAATTTGATAGCTAGCTCCAAAATCATTTTGTTTAGTCTTAGGACTGCCTATACGTAAGATCATATAATCTGCAAATAATTACAATTTTACTCCTTAATTTCCAATTTCAATTCAGTTCAGTTCAGTCGCTCAGAGGTGTCCGACTCTTTTTGACCCCATGAACTGCAGCACGCCAGGCCTCCCTGTCCATTACCAACTCCCAGAGTCCACCCAAACCCATCCCCTTTATTTCTTTATCAAGCTTGATGGCTCTTGCTAGAATTTTCAGTACTATATTGAATAAATTTGGTTGGAGTGAGCACTTTTGTCTTGCTCCTGAACTTAGAGGAAAGAAAGACCTCCAGTCTTGCACTGTTGAGTATGCAGTTAGCTGTAGGCCTGCCATACATGTATGACCTTTATTATTTTGGGGTATATTCCTTCTTAACCCAATTTGTTGAGGCTTTGTTTTCTTTTATGAAAGGGTACTGTATTTTGCCATATGCCTTTTCCATCTCTATTGAGATGATAAGTTTTAATTGACATATAATAGTGTATATTGCTGTATAATATCATATGTTTCAAGTGTATAATATAGTGATTAACACCTGAAAGCTTATGCTCCATTTATAGTTATTATAGAAGATTAGCTATATTTTAAAAGGTTATACTCCATTTATGTTACTGATCTTTCCTGTATCTCAAACGGTAAACTGCCTGCAATACAGGAGACTCAAGTTCAATCCCTGGGTCAGGAAGATCCTCTGGAGAAGGGAACGGCAATCCATTCCAGTATTCTGGCCTGGAGAGTCCCATGGATAGAGGACCCTGGTGATCCTACAGTCCTTAGGATTGTAAAGAGTTGGACACGACCTAGGGACTAACACTATACTCCATTTATAATTATTATAAAATATTAGCGAGTCCCAGTTAGCTCAGTGGTAAAGAATCTAACTGTCAATGCAGGAGCCATAGGTTCAATCCCTGGTCAGGAAGGTCTCTTGGAGGAGGAAATGGCAACCCACTTCAGTATTCTTGTTGAGCTAATACCATGAACTGAGAGGCTGGGCAGGCTACAGTCCATGGGGTCGCAAAGGATCAGATACAACTGAGTATGCACACAAAATATTGGCTATAGTTCTCATGTTCTACAATATATTCTTATAGCTTATTTTATATCTTGCATTTTATCTTTTACTCCCCTACCCTTATATTGCCCATCACTCCTTCCCTTTCCCTGCTGGTGACCACTAGACTGTTTTGAGTCTTCTGCTTTCTTGTATTCACTAGTCTGTTATACAGTTTTCAGATTCCACATATAAGTCTGACAGAGAAAGATCAATACTGTATGATATCACTTTTATGTGGATCATATGATTTTTATCTTTCATTCTATTAATATAGTGTATCATGTTTATTAACATATATATATGTTATATATATATATACATATATACACATATATATTATGTGTATATATATATATATATATATATATATACATAATTATCCTTGATTCTCAGGGATAAGAATGTAATATTTAAGAGAAAATGACAGGAGCAAGACCATGGTGGGGAAGTATGGGATTTGCTTAGGAGATTAGAATAATTAATTTTCTAAGCAGTTTAAAGCTCTTAAGAGCCATTACATACATCTCTTACCAAATCTTGTTGAAGGGACATTATCTTGGTAGCTTAAAATTGAAAATAATGGGAATATTTATATCACAGAACTCATCAAATATTACAAATCAGTGCTTTCCTCTCCACCCACCAAAATCAAGACTTGGCTTACCTTATACCACTGAATCAAACAGTTTGGTTCAGATTCTGTTCTCTACTACTCCTACCAACAGTGTGATCTTGGATACTTCTTAAGCACTATGACTTTCAGTTGGTTAATAAAATGGGGATAATAGTAAAACATAGTTTTTTTAAAGTTTTTTTTTATGATTATTGTATGAGATTAGCAATGTAAAGCACTTAGAACACTGCCTGTTACCTATAGGACACTAGATAAACATGCTAAAATAATATTTATCATTATTTTGCTTGAAGATTTTCAGAGATTGGCATGCTATTCTGCGATACTAGACATGGAGAGCAACATGCTTTAGGAAAGTTAATTTGGTCCAGATGTCTGGAAGGTTCACTACAGCTTTACAACCCAGGGTTGCAAAGTTCAGCAATCCATTTATAATACAGTCAATGACCTTTCTTAAGGGCACTCTTAGCAGCCATGGGCAGCCATGCTTTTGCAAAAATTTCATTCTTCATTCCTCAAAAGCCAAAGTGGCTGATTTAGGGAAACATATTTAACGGCACACTGATTTAATAGTGGACACAAAGAGTAAAGATCCAAAACCTTCATACACTGTGCTCAGTCATGTGCGACTCTGTAACCCCATGGGTTGTAGCCCACCAGGCTTCTCTGACCATGAGATTTCCCAGGCAAGAATATTGGAGTGGGTTGTCATTTCATACTCTAGGGGATCTTCAAGAATAAGAAGACTTAATAAGACTTATTTCTGAACTGCTATGTAGTTCAGATTACTCTCTCAATTCCATTATAAGCTGAGCTTTTTTAAAACAGAACTTGAAACATAAAATAATTAATTTCAAGCATAATAAAAAATTAAAATCACAGCAAATTAGATTTGTATATGAGTCTGAATAATGAATCCAGTACCATAAATGCATTCAGGTATTCATCAAAAGTTTCAGGTGACTTAAATGTGAATACAACATGGTCTCTAGTATGAATGATGTTCAATGTGTTTATGGTATCTGGATATACACACATAAATTTAAAAATAAATATATCTCCTTAAGCCATTACAAAGAATTCTAAAGATTCAAAATCGTAAATTCAGTTTGGGTAGTAAAAAGGTCTTCTTAGGATAGATAAAATTTGACAAAAATTGGACAGGTAGAGAAGGGAAACAAAGAAATATTGCTTAATGTGTTTGTCTTAGAATCATGAAAAGTCTGAAATTCAATAGTGAAAAAGTTACAAAATATACAAGAAAAGTACTGAAAGCCATGTAAACAGGGCTAAAAATATTTCTTAATCATATTTATATGACTTATTTATATGATTTATTGTATAGCTTATTGTTCTACCTGATAATGTAAAATTTAATAAGGGAAATGTTACCTTGAAATATTTCTTATAACTATGTTTATACTTGGCAATGTAGAAACATTTGATTATGATTATTTCTACCATCATTTTTATTATTAATATATTAACTACACAGGTAGGCAGAAATACTGCATTGAAGCAGACAGACATTTATGTGAGCAAATCTCAAGGTTGAACGCTTATGTGTAAGTTGTCCTTTTGAGCCATTAACATTTTATGGAGCTCTTTAATAAAACTAGCATTTAATGGGTATATATTAATATGTGTGAGTTCATATATATCATACATTTAATATATATTCTTAATACATATTCATGGATATATTCAAGTGTAATGAAGATTTTAGGCCAAATTAACAATAACTACAATTTTTAAAAATCTTGGCATTTTAAACTATCTGAGGAATGTAAGGAAAAGTTTTAATGGACAAAAATCCCTTGGTGATCATTTTGTTACTCTTTTAATATATTATTATTTTGTGAAAACCTTAAATTCATTCTTTTTCTTTTTTCATTTATTTATATTAGTTGGAGGCTAATTACTTTACAGTAATGTAGTGGTTTTTGCCATATTGATATGAATCAGCCATGGATTTACATGTGTTCCCCATCTGAAACCCTCTCCCACCTCCCTCCCCATCCCATCCCTCTGGGTCATCCTAGTGCATCAGCCCGAAGCACTTGTCTCATGCATCTAACCTGGACTGGCGATCTGTTTCACACTTGACAATATACATGTTTCAATGCTATTCTCTCAGATCATCCCACCCTCGCCTTCTCTCACAGATTCCAAAAGTCTGTTTTATACATCTGTGTCTCTCTTGCTATCTCACATACAGGGTTATCATTATTATCTTTCTAAATTCCATATATATGCGTTAGTATACTGTATTGGTGTTTTTCTTTCCGGCTTACTTCACTCTGTATAATGGGCTCCAGTTTCACCCACCTCATTAGAATTGATTCAAATGTATTCTTTTTAATGGCTGAGTAACATTCCATTGTGTATATGTACCACAGCTTTCTTATCCATTCGTCTGCTGACGGGCATCTAGGTTGCTTCCAAGTCCTGGCTATTATAAACAGTGCTGCGATGAACATTGGAGTACACATGTCTCTTTCAGTTCTGATTTCCTCTGTGTGTATGCCCAGGAGTGGGATTGCTGGGTCATATGGCAGTTCTGTTTCCAGTTTTTTAAGGAATCTCCACACTGTTCTCTATAGTGGCTGTACTAGTTTGCATTCCCACCAATAGTGTAAGAGGGTTCCCCTCTCTCCACACCCTCTCCAGCATTTATTACTTGTAGACTTTTGGATAGCAGCCATTTTGACAGGTGTGAAATGGTACCTCATTGTGGTTTTGATTTGCATTTCTCTAATAATGAGTGACGTAGAGCATCTTTTCATGTGTTTGTTTGTCATCTGTATGTCTTCTTGGGAGAAATGTCTGTTTAGTTCTTTGGCCCATTTTTTGATTGGGTCATTTATTTTTCTGGAATTGAGCTGCAGGAGTTGCTTTTATATACTTGAGATTAATTCTTTGTCTGTTGCTTTGTTTGCTACTATTTTCTCCCATTCTGAAGGCTGTCTTTTCACCTTGCTTATAGTTTCCTTTGTTGTGCAAAAGCTTTTAAGTTTAATTAGGTCCCATTTATTTACTTTTATTTCCAATATTCTGGAAGTTTTGGCCACAGCAATCAGAGCGGAAAAAGAAATAAAATGAATCCAGATTGGAAAAGAAGAAGTAAAACTCTTGCTGTTTGCAGAGGACATGATCCTCTACATAGAAAACACTAAAGACTCCACCAGAAAGTTACTAGAGCTAATCAATGAATATAGTAAATTTGCAGGATATAAAATTAACACACATAAATCCCTTGCATTCCTATACACTCACAATGAGAAAACGGAAAAAGAAATTAAGGAAACAATACCATTCACCATTGCAATGAAAAGAATAAAATACTTAGGAATATATCTACCTAAGGAAACGAAAGACCTATATATAGAAAACTATAAAACACTGATGAAAGAAATCAAAGAGGACACAAACAGATGGAGAAATATACCGTGTTCATGGATTGGAAGAATCAATATTGTCAAAATGACTATACTACCCAAAGCAACCTATAGTTTCAACGCAATCCCTACCAAGCTAACTATGGTATTTTTCACAGAACTAGAACAAATAATTTTAAAATTTGTATGGAAATACAAAAACCCTCAAATAGCCAAAGTAATCTTGAGAAAGAAGAATGGAACTGGAGGAATCAACCTGCCTGACTTCAGGCTCTATTACAAAGCCACAGTCATCAAGACAGTATGGTACTGACACAAAGACAGAAATATAGATCAATGGAACAAAATAGAAAGCCCAGAGATAAATCCATGAACCTATGGACAGCTTATCTTTGACAAAGGAAGCAAGAATATACAATGGAGAAAAGACAACCTCTTTAACAAGTGGTACTGGGAAAACTGGTCAACCACTTGTAAAAGAATGAAACTAGAACACTTTCTAACACCATACACAAAAATAAACTCAAAATGGATTAAAGATCTAAATGTAAGACCAGAAACTATAAAACTCCTAGAGGAGAACATAGACAAAACACTCTCTGACATAAATTTAAATTCATTCTTAATAACTCATTCTTTTCTAAAAATATATTTCACCCTTAAAAACTTGATATGACAAAAACTTGATATTTAGTAAATAAGACAGTCCCCTATTTTATTCATAATAAATGCCTGTGAAGATACTGCTATAGTTTTATGTAACCACCAGCAGTGGTCGCTCCCCACCCCCAATATTCTCCAGAAGTTAAATATTTAACTTCTCTGATGTTACTGTTCCTATTTATAAAAGATATAAAAACGTGAATCTACATCTTATTCTTAGTCTTCATAGATTATTTATACTAGTTTTGTTTTAGTTTTGAGACTGATTCCTACAAGTATTTTTTTCAAACTCTTAGTTGAAGCATGATTGTGAATTTTCACTAATTTAACACAATTATTAATACATATCAGCATCTGGATCAAGAAATAGAAAACTAATAGCAGCCCAGCATTTATGCTAGTTTTATTTCTTATGTCTCAATTCTTTAAATCTCACTGTTGGCTATGGTCTCTGTCTCTGTCTCTCTTTCTGGGTAAGATCATGGTATCCAATAAATATTCTTACAGTGTCAATAGAGGAATTCATTCTCCACTATATTTTGTTTTTTAAGTATTTTAGTTGAAAACTCAGCAAGGAACTTTATATAAGCCAGGATATTGGAGTCCAAAGCCAATTGTATAATGCAGATAAAGAACATATTTATCAAATACCCTGTTCTTTATTTGACAACTTTAGTTGATCTGTTTACAGAAGGTTAAGAAAGAGGATAATAATGAATAATGTATCCAGTGTTCTCTGCATTTAATATATTCACTTTTAATTAATGTAAAAAATTAATATGAAGAGACTAGTTTAAACTTTCATCACACATGCTTACATTAGCAAGACCACTGGAAATTGATGTTATAAAGTATTAGCATTTTTCTCAAGGCCTTCTCAGAAAGTAGAAGAAGTCATTAACTCAGTTGCCAATGGATGTTTAACTGTTCGCTGACATTTATTCCAAGTATTTAATATGCTTTGATTCTTTACTTCACAGTATTTTTCCAGTGTTGTAAGGAGCAAGTAAATTCATTTATTAATTTTTGAATTTTAACCATTCAACAACTATATTCAGTATCTTTTAGTCCTGTTCATGTTTTTTATCTTTTCATTTGCTAAAATTTCCTTAGAAGGATGCCAAGAAATTATAGTTTGTTTCTAAATGATAGCAATGCAAAAAGTTAAAAAAAATCAGACAACTAGCTTGGATAAAAAATTTTTTACTGACTATCTTCTATATTAAATTGAGCAATAATCCAGTTAAAAAGTCATTCCAACTTTGCATATGCACATACATATGGACTTTGTAGCTCTGTGAAAATGAGTTTAAGGTAATCCTTTTTAATAATCTTTAGTTGGTATAAAAGACTGGTTTGAACTACTCAGAATGTTCAGGAAAATCAAGAATTATACAAAAAATTGTTACTAGACGGAATCAGAACACTAATTTTAGTAACTTTATATGAAAAGTTTAAAAATTTAAACGTTTTTTAATAGTGTTTTTTTTTCACCAGGTGTGTTTGCTTAAAATTTCTAAACTATAAACACTTACTCATTCAATATTTAAATGTTCAATGTAAATGCTGTAACAAAATTCTAATAATACGAATTATGTACTTTCTATATTCAGTCTTCTTTCTAAGAACTCTTCATTTCATGTGTTACCTTTTTCTTGTTTGATAAATGTGGAGTTGTTACTACTATTGGTAATAAAATGTGTGTGTGTGTGTGTGTGTGTGTGTGTGTGTGTGTGTGTGTATGAATGAATATGTATACCTGCATTCATGTCTATATACATACATATATATATTATATATAGACACATTTTATACATATAGATAAATACATGCATTCATAAAATAAATGGGCTATATTTGTTCTATATGATTGGTACATTTTATAAAAAATCCATTTATTAGATTACATTCTGTTATATGGAATTAAAATCATTTTATAGAGCAAGCATTAAAAATACAAGTAAATTCTCAGTAGTTTTCCCCTTGTCTGAGGACCAGATCACTTTGGGTCAAAGTGAGCAGAGAATTCTGCAATTTGTGATTTTCAATAAAAATAAAATCATTTCCAGATTTCTTCAATTAGTTTCTCATATTTGTCAACAAGAGTACCTCAAATACTCTTTTATTTTTTTCTATTGTGTTATAAAACAAACCTCTTAGCAAATGTCTAAGTGTGTAATGCAGCATTGTTAAATATAGGATTAAAGTTGTATAGTAGGTTTGTGTCATAACAGATCCTAGGTTACTAAACAATTTAAAATGAAAAGGTATATGATTTAAATAACACACAAACATATTCATAATAGGCTAAGACTTAAATAATATTAAGAAATTTAAAAAATATTATATACAAATTTACATTTTAGATTTACTTCTTCCATGTTTGACTGAAAATGCTATTACCACTTTCCCCAAAATTTAGATTTATAATTCGTATTATTTACTTCACATTTTCTAATCCTCAGTAATTCAGACAGCTGTATTCAAAGTGATAAGTAACGTATCTCAATGTTTCAGATAATTAATTCAGATTTATGGAAGGGCTGGAAGAAGCACAAGCTGGAATCAAGATTGCTGGGAGAAATATCAATAACCTCGGATATTCAGATGACACCACCCATATGGCAGAAAGTGAAGAGGAACTAAAAAGCCTCTTGATGGAAGTGAAAGAGGAGAGTGAAAAAGTTGGCTTAAAGCTCAACATTCAGAAAACTAAGATCATGGCATCTGGCCCCATCACTTCATGGGAAATAGATTGGGAAACAGTGGAAACAGTGTCAGACTTTATTTTTGTGGGCCCCAAAATCACTGCGGATGGTGATTGCAGCCATAAAATTAAAAGACCCTTACTCCTTGGAAGGAAAGTTATGACCAACCTAGACAGCATATTAAAAGCAGAGACATTACATTGCCAACAAAGGTCCGTCTAGTCAAGGCTAAGGTTTTTCCAGTGGTCATGTATGGATGTGACAGTTGGATTGTGAAGAAAGCTGAATGCCGAAGAATTGATGCTTTTGAATTGTGGTGTTGGAGAAAACCCTTGAGAGTCCCTTGGACTACAAGGAGAATCAACCTGTCCATCATAAAGGAGATCAGTCCTGGGTGTTCATTGGAAGGACTGATGCTGAAGCTGAAACTCCAATACTTTGGCCACCTCATGTGAAGAGCTGACTCATTGGAAAAGACCCTGATGCTGGGAGGGATTGGGGGCAAGAGGAGAAGGGGACGACAGAGGATGAGATGGCTGGATGGCATCACCGACTTGATGGACATGAGTTTGAGTAAACTCCAGGAATTGGTGATGGACAGGGAGACCTAGCGTGCTGCGATTCATGGGGTCGCAAAGAGTCGGAACCGACTTAGTGACTGAACTGAACTGAAGGAAGGTAACGAAGATTTAGAGGAGGTTTTAAAATTGATTAAAAAGTTTCATATTAAAAAAAAAATCTTTGCTGTAATGGCAAAGTTTGACAGTATATTCTTAAAGTACCACTTCAGAATAATTATTTTTCAATCTCACACAAGACCATTAAGTCTTAGATGCTCATACCACCATTAAATTATTAACAGAATATGAAAAATCTTACTCATCAAAGTGAATATACATTTTATCATGTGGATGTAAAATACACATGATATGCATTATATTTTATATATATTACTAATATAGCAAATCTATTTTATGTCACATCTATATTGATGTATTCTAAATTACATTAAAAATTGAGACAATGATCTTGATAATTCTGTAATGTTTATTATCCTACTCATCTACATCACTATAAAACATTGGAATTTGATTGAAATTTTTGTATAAACTTAAATTCCCACTTAAATTATATTTACCACTGTACATTGAAAGCTGTATACCTTAGTAGAAATAATTTGATAAATATTTGCTTATAAATAGTCCTTATATATTTCATAACTAAGTCAGAGAAGACATGGTCTTAATGCAAAAAGAAGTTAACATACATGAGTATTGTGAACAGGGGTGTTTCTTTCTGTTCAATGAACCTCTAGGAACCTAAACATTTTCCATCTTTCCTCATCTAGATACCATTTTGGCTTTTTGGAAGGAAAAACAAGGGAGAGAAAAGAAAAGTAAGTGAAACTAGGTGGTAAAAGGTAAAATATCTCCAGAGTTATTTGACTCATTCAGATTCAGGATGAGCTATAAAGCTGACATAAATATATAAGGTATTAATTTATTTTTCCTTTCTTTAGTAAAGAACTAGTCCAATTAGAAATCAATAGTAGACAGTGATTTGAGTCAATCCACATCTATCAATTCTTCAAGTTTTCAGATTCAAATTTGCACTGAATGATATTGATACTATCTCTTCTTTCCTATTTCCACATCATTTTCCTGACCTACAAATATATGTTCTTCCCAAGAAATTATCCTAGAAGCATTCTTCTTCATTGACCTCATAGGTAAAATATAAATTTTATGCTGATCTCTCCCAAATGTATATTTATTATCCTTAGCTCCCCCTGAACTCCCTTTCTATCTATCTAATTCTATATTAGACTCTGATTCTTCTCCTCCAAGGTATTCCTTAATTTTAATCAACATTCCGAATACCAATATCATGGCATCTGGTCCCATCACTTCATGGGAAATAGATGGGGAAACAGTGGAAACAGTAGCAGACTTTATTTCGTGGGACTTCAAAATCACTGCAGATGGTAACTGCAGCCATGAAATTAAAAGACGCTTGCTCCTTGGAAGAAAAGCTATGACCAACCTAAACAGCTTATTAAAAAGCAGAGACATTACTTTGCCAACAAATGTCCATCTAGTCAAAGCTATGGTTTTTCCAATAGTCATGTATGGATGTGAGAGTTGGACTATAAAGAAAACTGAGTGCTGAAGAATGGATACTTTTGAACTGTGGTGGTGTTGGAGAAGCCTCTTGAGAGTCACTTGGACTGCAAGGAGATCCACCAATCCATCCTAAAGGAAATCAGTCCTGAATATTCATTGGAAGGACTGATGCTGAAGCTCAAACTCCAATACTTTGGGCAACTGATGCAAAGAACTGACTCATTGAAAAAGATCCCGATGCTCGGAAATACTGAAGGCAGGAGGAGAAGGGGACGACAGAGGAAGAGAAGTTTGGCTGGCATCACCGACTCAATGGACAGGAGTTTGAGTAAACTCTGGGAGTTGGTGATGAACAGGGAGGCCTGCGTGCTGCAGTCCACGGGGTTGCAAAGAGTCGGACACCATTGAGCGACTGAACTGAACTGAGTAAGTGGAAACCCATTTTTCCTCTGATTGGACAGAAATATAAAAACCTATTGATTTATCTCATTTTCTCATCCAAGCTGATTTTCAAATCTTGAATCAAATTTTAGCAACTGCCTAGAATTTGGCTACTTTCTAGCACTAACACTACTCTTATTCAAGTTGCTATCATTTCTCTCCTGCATTATTTCAATAGCTTTTTAACATGTAACTATAACACCAAAATGGTTACTGTACAGTCTACTCTCCACAAGCAGCCAGATTGATGCTTTTAATCATAAACCAGACCAGGAAATTCTTCTGCTTACCATGACATCTCTATTCTTTATCTACTTTAAATCCAAAATGTAGTAGAATTGCCAATCCACACAGTCATAACTAAATATCTGTCTAGAAATGAACTGAAGTTTTCTTATTAGAGTAGATGTTCCTATGACCTCATTATAATTATACATTATATTATCTTATTTAGAATTTGTTCATTTACATAGGTTGCTAACATCCTGCTATGTCATTTTTCTTTATATAATAACATTTGATATAAAGGAAATCTGTATTCAGTAATATCCAGGTGCTGTTAGTGGTTTTATTTCACAGGTACTAGAAGAAACTCATCTTCTGTTTGATTTCACAAATTATAAGATCAGTTATCAATAATAGGATACTAAGGAAACACATATTTTCCACTTTTTATTCTATTTTTGCTGTTTAAAAATTGCATATATGAAAAGTCTGATATAAAGGCTTCTTGGAATGTCCCAATAAAGAAACGATTCCACAGTAGAAAAGAATTAAATATTTGAAGTTAAATAACTACAAATATTAAAGGACACTTTATATCAACAGTGAGTTCACAAAAGAAACACAAAAGACTAAAAATAAATGAAAGATGCTTAGCTTCAGTAGAAGCCAGAGAAATACAAATAAACCCCTATTTTTTTTTCATTTTTCTCTTAATAGGACAAACAAAAATATTTTAACACTTGTTATGATCAGTTTTGCTCTACATAAATGGAAAAGAAAGCTTTTAAACACTTGAAGGGACAAGATTGTTGTTGTTGTTGTGGTTGTTGTTTTTGGTTAGTAAGTTGTCAATTCCTTTCTAGTTAATGTATGGGTGCTTTGAGGGCCAAATTTAAAGTTCTCACTATAATTTAAAATTTCCAATGAAATATACAGGCTATGTAAGCCAGGTAACCACTGAAGTTACAATTTAGTGTTTATTGGTTGAGGAGCAATTAAATAAATTATGTGCATGGTGTACTGTGTCTTGTCAGTCTTGCCCAACTCATTGTTACTCTATGGACCATAAACCTCCAGGCTCCTCTGCTTGTGGGATACTCTAGGAAGAATACTGAAGTGGGTTGCCATGCCCTCCTTCAGGGGATCTTCCTGATACAGAGATGGAATCCAGGTCTTGTGTCTCCTGCATTGACAGGTGGGTTCTTTACCACTAGCGCCACCTTGGAAGCCCTATACATATATATGTATATGTGTGTGTGTGTGTGTGTGTGCTTGTGTGTGTGTGTATAAAGTTCCCTGCTGGCTCAGTAGTAAAGAATCCATGTAACAGTGCAGGAGATGTGTTTTCAGTCCCTGGATCAGGAAGATTATCTGGAGGAGGAAATGGCAAACATATCGCAGTATTCTTGCCTGGGAAATCCAAGAGTCTGGACATGATTTAGAGTCTTAACAACAACAACAACAGATGTATTTTTAAACAGTTACAATGGGAAAGAATGGAATTGCCTCTTATTCTATATATTTATGACCACCAAACACTGTGCTAACTAATTTAAGCTAAATTCTATGATTCTCCTAAGCTATCTTCAAGTGTATACATATATATCTTCAATATATTAACAATGTGTTTGTGGACATGTCTGTTTAACAGTCCAGGTATCATACAAATCAACTTTTGATAGCTGTACAATGATACTGATTTACATTTGCACATAAAATTTTAAATTTGCTTTTTTAAAACATTTGGTCTAATTTTTCCTATAAATCAAAAGCACAGATACAAAAATAATCCTAATCCTACACAAATAAGGTAATAGAAGGATTATAGTTTCAGATTTATTTGTAGAAAATGGACAAGATGAGACTCAAAATGTAAGCTTTTATATCATAAAATAATTAATGAACAGTCCTAAAAACTAGTTTTGTCTTTTTATCAATTTATTTAAAAATTAAACTATGAAGAAAGCACATTTCTTTTAAGGATGTTTGTGCTTGCATACTAAGTCATTTGAATCATGTCCAGCTCTTTGCAAACCTATAGACCATAACCCACCAGGCTCTTCTATCCATGGGATTCTCCAGGTGAGAATACTGGAGTGAGTTGCCATGCCCTCCCCCAGGGGATCCTCCCTACCCAGGGGATCCAACCCACAACTCCAGTATCTCCTGCACTGACAGCGGGATTCTTTACCACCAGTGCCATAAAATGCTTTATTTTAAAAAGTGAGGATGTGTTCAAAAACTTGAAAAGAACAAAGCTTTACATAACAGAACTTGCAGGAGAATCTACATAAGCAGATCTTGCTGCTGCAGTGATATTATCTGAATTATTGAAGAAGATAATTCAGGTGAAACTTTATCTACAGGAGATTTTAACACTGATATGTTTATTTTGAATCATATTCTTCTCTAAACTAAAAGTATGGATGTGTGTGTGTGTGTGTCCCTCTATGTCTGTAGGGAATGTAATACAGGGTGATTATCTCAGATACATAGATTATCCTGGATAAAAGTGGCTGTACCAGGAGAAGAAATAGAAAAGAAAGACCTCTAAGACCAGGGAATAGGGCTAACTTCCACCCTGAGAGAGAGACTTCATCTGGAGTAAAACTGAGAATTTACTAAGAGTTCCAAGTGCTTAAGAATAGAAAATACAAAAAAGGTTGAAAACAGGATTTTGAATTGTTGTTTTCTCATATTAAAAATGACCGCAAATAGCAAAAATTTTCTATGTTCACTAGCACTACAAAAACTACATGATGCAGGTCTAGAATGCTGTAGATCCTGACATCATAAGTGGTAGACCTATTTTCTTATTTCCTAACCTAGAGATTCCTCTTTGCCATTTATCTTAAATTCCATAGCTTTATCAGCCCTTCTTTAAGAGAATTAAAAGGTCTTTGTAGATAATGTCCTTGGAATTTGAGCCTCAACATTGAATGTGTGTGCACGTGCTAAGTCACTTGAGTCATGTCTGACTCATTGCGACCCCGTGGACTGTAGTCTGCCAGGCTCCTCTGTCCTGAGATTTTGTAGGCAAGAATACTGGAGTGGGTTGCCATGCCCTCCTCCATGGGATCTTCCCAATGCAGGGATTGAACCCGTCTCTTGCCATCTCCTGTACTGACAGGCAAGTTCCACCTGGGAAGCCCAACATTGGATTTGCTATAAAACAAATATAGGTAAAGGTCTGCCTGCTAATAATAGAACTTGGCTAAGTGCCTTTCTGATACTCTTTTTGCCTTCTATATATAAGAGATTATAATGTTTGATTTGTAAGATTATGGCTAGATCAAATAAAATGACAAGCACAAACTTAAAGCTCTAAAGAGAAGCATTTAGAATATTATTGACATAATTTATTTTCACAGTTTTTAATTTAATGTAGCTGTTTTGAATTTTGTCTTCAAAACCCACTAAGAACTTTTAGACTTACTTTTTAATTTTAAAATGTTCAGTATTTTTGTATTTAAAAAATAAATCTAAAACAAAAATTGTTTTGCAGGAATTCAACTTCTATTGATAACAAAATACATTACATCTAATTAATCTTTCTCCTAATGTCAGTAATAGATTAGTAATATATGGCTATATATGCTACATATATTATTACAAATATATTACATATAATTGTGTGTGTACATATATGTGTGTGTGTGTGTATATATATATATATATATATATATAAAATTGTTTGAAGATATTGATGTGAAAGTAAAAGTTGGCAGAAAACTGGAGGGAAAAAAGATCAAAAGAAAGAAAATCCTATTTATTTAGCAGGGTAACAGAAAATATACCAATTTATACAAGCCGTTTTATTGGATTATGGAATCCGAACATGAAGTTGGGTTTGCAAGAGTGGCTACATGTAAGGAGGAGAACATTCACAAGAATGGAGAAAGAGAAGGGTGAACCAGCAAATACACAAATTCATCTCAAAACTATGGCTAACTCTAAACTGTGCAAAGGGAGGCTGAGACCATGCACTGCAGGAACACAGCCAGAAACCACATCAGGAAGGCTGACTTCTGAACAGGGATGAAAGCGACTATCCAGAGCTGTATAGGTTAAGGAGTATAAAACTTGCTGAGATAAAAGATCTTGGTGAAAGCCTCAGTGTCAGTGAAAACCCAGAAATTATGTCTTAAGGATTACAGAGGAAAGTGAAAAAGGTGGCTTAAATCTCAACATTCAGAAAACTAAGATCATGGCATCTGGTTCCATCACTTCATGGCAAATAGATGGGAAAACTGTGGAAACAGTGACAGACTTTATTTTTCTGGGCCCCCAAATCACTGCAGATGGTGAGTGCAGCCATGAAATTAAAAGACGCTAACTCCTTGGAAGGAAAGTTATGACCAACCTAGATAGCATATTAAAAAGCAGAGACATTACTTTGCCAACAAAGGTCCGTCTAAAAAAAAAAAGGTCCGTCTAGTCAAGGCTATGGTTTTTCCAGTGGTCATGTATTGATGTGAGTTGGACTGTGAAGAAAGCTGAGCACTGAAAACTTGATGCTTTTGAACTGTGGTGTTGGAGAAGACTCTTGAGAGTCCCTTGGACTGCAAGGAGATCCAACCAGTCCATCCTAAAGGAGATCAGTCCTGCGTGTTCATTGGAAGGACTGATGCTGAAGCTGAAACTCCAATACTTTGGCCACCTGATGCGAAGAGAGGACTCATTGAAAAAGACCCTGATGCTGGGAAAGATTGAAGGCAGGAGGAGAAGGGGATGACAGAGGATGAGATGGTTGCATGGCATCACCGATGCAATGGACATGGGTTTGAGTGGACTCTGGTAGTTGGTGATGGACAGGGAGGCCTGGCGTGCTGCGATTCATGGGGTCGCAAAGAGTTAGACACAACTGAGTGACTGAACTGAACTGAATAGGATTATGGAATAAAATTTAAGACTAAAACTCAAATTAACTTGCCACAATAAAACCTAAAATGCAACTGTATCCTAGATCAAAGCATTTCCTCTTTAATTTTGTGCCTACTAGAATGAAGTTCATCATTTTCGGAAGCCATAAATGTCGTCTAAATGGAATCATAGACAGAAAAAGAATATTAAAAATTACAAACAGACAAATATCACAAAACTGCTAAAAATTACAAATATGATGAAATCTTGACAAAATGGACACTACTCAATAAACACAAGATATGAATGATATCTACTTTCTACCAGTGATGATAAAGAAGACAATGAAAGGTTAATAACTTTAAATTGTTTAAAAATGTAAGTTTAACCTAGAATTTTATCTGTCACAAAAATATTTTCAAAGTTATAGCAAATGAAAACACTTTAATATAAAGGAGATCTTAAGGAATTTGGTACCAGTAGCCTCACACTACTAGCCAAGTAAAAATCTTTAAAATGAAACAGAATTATACAAGATGGAAATGAAGATCTCTAGGAAAGAAACAATAGATCACATCACATCTGTGATATGTAAAAAGTATAAAAACATAATTGCATAAATGTGTTAGTCACTCAGTCTTGCTCAACTCTTTGCGACCCCATGAACTGCAGCCCACCAGGCTCCTCCATCCATGGGATTCTCCAGGCAAGAATATTGGAGTGGGTTGCCATTTCCTTCTCCAAGAGATCTTCCCCACCCAGTGATCAAACCCGGGTCTCCTGCACTGCAGGCAGATACTTTACCAACTGAGCTATAAGGGAAGCTCAGTTGTATAAATAATTTCACTAAATATAATATGACAGCACTGATAATAAAAGCATTTCATTTTTCAAAGAGAAATTCTCAGGACCATCACTATGTCATATAGCAGTGTATTTTCATCTATACAAGATATGTGTGTTACATGATCTTTGTCTCATTTAACATTCCTAGAATCAAAGTGATAATTCAATTTGTGTATGTTGTGACATAAAAATTGAGGCATATTTTCCCAATAAATATCCAATTATTATTTTATTGTGTGATGAAAATTATGTAATGAAAATACTTTCTTTCTTCTCTAATTACATTGGGATGACTTAAAGTAAATTGGCCATATAAGACATGGGTCTATTTTAATTTTTTAACTTTATTCTGGCATAATAGATAATTAATCAGTCTATTTCTTGATTGTCTAGTCTGTACCATTGATGTACATACATGTTTATCAAAATGCAAAATCACACTGTCTTGATAATAGTAGACTTAAAGTAGGCCTTTAAATATAGATATTTTCCAACATTTTCCTCTTAGCTATTTCTATTATAGATCCTTTGATTATGTATATGCATATAATAGATGAATTATATGTATACATCATATATCTAGATCTACTTTTACCTCTAGCTCTAGCCTTTATTCTCTCACTGTAAAACTTTCACTTTTTACAAAGAGTACTGTGAGTAGGGATTTGTTAAATTGAGAATGTATTAAGCTTATATATCAATTTGGGCATAGTGGATTCCCAGGTGGTTTAACTGTCTGCCAATGCAGAAGACACTAGAAATGATGGTTCATTCCCTGGGTCAGAAAGATCCTCTGGAGGAGGAAACGGTAACCCACTCCAGTGTTCTTGCCTGGAAAATTCCATGGACAGAGGAGCCTGGTGGGCTACAGTTCAAGGGGTGGTAAAGAGTCGATGTTACTGAGCAACTGATAACACAATTTATCAAAAATAAATATTTCATTCTGTGAATATGGTATATTTTATACTTTTGTAAGTGTTTCTAATTTCTCTTAGGAATGTTTCAAAGTCTTCCTTGTTCCAGTATTATACATATTTTGTTTGGGTTTTATGTTAATGCAAAGGATTTTAAGTGTAATTTTTCAGTTTTTAGTATTAGCATATATAACTAAAACTTTTCTTATATCAATATTTTATCCTGAACCTTGTTAAATCCACTTACTCATCTAGTAGTAGTTTTGTGAACAATTAAGTACTTATTCTTTGTCTAGACTTACAGAGTTTTGCTCTTTCAATTTGCCACTATTATTCAGTAGCCGAATCAATAGGACCCTTATGTATACTTCTGTAGTTCTTTCCCCTCTCTTAAGTTACTGAGACTTCTTTCCTAAGAATCTACGAATCCAGTTCTCTATTCCTTGGACTCCAGACAACTTAATATCTTTCACTATGATTACTGTTTCCTCAACTCAGTGAGACTATTGTGTTCAGTTCAGAATATCATTCCTTAAACTTTTGTCCATAAGATATTACCAGGCAAAAAGCTGTGATTATGAATTATGCCTCATTTACTTAACTTCTCTCAGTGGTAACAGACCTGTACTGCCTTTAATTCAATATTCATAAACTGTTGTGATATATTATTTTCAGTGTTTTACTTGTTTACAGAGAAAGCAGAAATCCAGTACTAATTATTTCCTTATGATCAGAAGCAGAGTATAATTTGTTTCTTTAATATTCCATTTTTCTAGAAAATAAATACTATGTCCTGTAAACTGCTGGTTTTCTACTTCTTGGTATATGCTATCGTTCTTTGCTGATACCTGAAAATTTAAATAATATAATGCAGTAATTATGTAATTTTAGCCTTTTATGAGTAAAATCTATATTTGTCCAGCCTTAAAAGAGATCAACCTTCTGGAAAAATAACAAAGTGATGAAACTATCAAGGATTTAATATTATTTACATTATATATTTCAGCTAATATCTCTTTCCTAATTCCCTAATAAATATCCTACCCATCCCCAAAATATCCTCATTAATTTCAGTTGAATTAATACTATGGACATAATAAAAACAATAAACATGACAATACTGACAATAGCGATTTTATGCCACAAGGCTTATGAATTTGTTTGCCCAAGTCAATCCTACCTTGCATTAAGTGTCTTTAATTAATTGTTAATGTTATCCTCCTTGACATTAAAAAAATAATCTTTTTTCATGTAAAACCAACTATTTTAATAGTTCAACTACAGAGATACAGAGAAATATACATACCCTTGGAATCTGGTATGTGCAAATTTGTGCAGCATCATTTCACATCACCTTTTCTAAATGAATGCTTCACTAGATATTGTGAATCTACTTGTGTTTTGTGAATGCTCTCAGATATAAACTTTTTTCTCTGCCAGAAAGACCCATCCACCTGTATACTGGCCATTGCTTTTTTACCTCTTAGACTCTGTTTCCTGTTACTGACCAATTGTCATGCAAACTAATTCATTAGGTCTCTTTACAAATGGTCTTATAGAAAAAAAAAAAACAGAATTGAAAGAGACATGTGTACCCCAATGCTCATCGTAGCACCCTTTACAATAGGTAGGACAAGGAAGCAACTTAGATGTCCATCGGCAGATGAATGGATAAGAAAACTGTGGTACATATATACATATACACAATGGAATATTACTCAGCTTT
Organism: Muntiacus reevesi; assembly: GCF_963930625.1. Taxonomy (NCBI): domain Eukaryota; kingdom Metazoa; phylum Chordata; class Mammalia; order Artiodactyla; family Cervidae; genus Muntiacus; species Muntiacus reevesi. The sequence continues at coordinate 79,402,960 of NC_089254.1, read as the reverse complement.
TAAAAATAATGCATTTGAATCAGTTCTAATGAGGTGGATGAAACCGGGGCCTATTATTCATAGTGAAGTAAGTCAGAAAGGAAAATACCAAAACAGTATATTAATGCACATATATGGAATTTAGAAAGATGGTAACAATGACCCTATATGCGAGACAGCAAGAGACACAGACGTAAAGAACAGACTTTTGGACTCTGTGGAAAAAGGCAAGGGTGGGATGATTTGAGAGAATAGCATTGAAACATGTATATTATCATATGTGAAATAGATTGCCAGTCCAGGTTCTATGCATGAGACAGGGTGCTCAGGGCTGGTGCACTGGGATGACCCTGAGGATTGAGATGGGGAGGGAGGTTCAGGATGGGGAACACGTGTACCCCCATGGCTGATTCATGTGAATGTATGGCAAAAAACACTGCAATATTATAAAGAAATTCAGTTCAGTTCAGTCGCTCAGTCATGTCTGACTCTTTGCAACCCCATGAATCACAGCACGCCATGTCTCCCTGTCCATCATCAACTCCCGGAGTTTACTCAAACTCATGTCCATCAAGTCGGTGATGCCATTCAGCCATCTCATTCTCTGTTGTCCCCTTCTCCTCCTGCCCCCAATCCCTCCCAGCATCAGGGGCTTTTCCAATAAGTCAACTCTTCGCATGAGGTGGCCAAAGTACAGGAGTTTCAGCTCCAGCATCAGTCCTTCCAATGAACACCCAGGACTGATCTCCTTTAGAATGGACTGGTTGGATCCCCTTGCAGTCCAAGGGACTCTCAAGAGTCTTCTCCAACACCACAGTTCAAAAGCATCAAGTTTTCAGTGCTCAGCTTTCTTCACAGTCCAACTCTCACATCCATACATGACCACTGGAAAAACCATAGCCTTGACTAGACGAACCTTTGTTAGCAAAGTAAAGTCTCTGCTTTTTAATATGCTATCTAGTAAAGTAATTAGCCTCTGATTAAAAAAATAAGGTCTTATAATTTCTGCACTTCACTTTGTATATTTTCTTTCTAATCCTTAAACTCAGTAAGTCTGGCAATTCTGATTACTGCACAGCCAAGCCTTTAGTGCATTCTATTCTTAATCTAGTAGCAATGGCTTAAGATATCAATGATAAAAGAGAAAAAAAGTTTTTTTTTTTTTTTTTAAATGCAGTAAGTCATGTAATTTTCTTTTCTCATGTGAGTATAAAATGTCAACTCTGATCTATCTATCCGTACTTTTTATCCATACTTTTCTCTATCTATCCATCTGCTGATCAATCTATTTATCTAATCTATTTGTGAAACTGCTTTAACTCTTCTTCTAGCAAAAAAACTATTTAGCAGTTTATCCAGTGAGCTAGTGATTAAGAGTACTCCATTTATTTTAAAAAATATAAAATTAATATTCACATTTAAAAATATGAAGTTTTTGTTTGCTTATAAAGTGATTATATAGATGTTATCTGTTGACATACACCTGTAGAACTGAACTGAAATTCTGGAGCTATATAGAGAACCCAATAATCATGGTAGCATTTAAAATTCTTATATCTGGGCCTGGCCTGAGGTATAAAATTTCTGGGAAGTATAAAACTATACCTTTTTACACAAAAGCCACTCCTTTCCTTACATACCTGTTTTCCATAATCTTGGTTCAATTACAATTATTTAATCAAAGAAGATAATTTAAAAGTAATGAAGAGATATTATGGAAAAATATTAATTAAAATATCATAAGATATATTATTCATAAGCTATAGCTTATCACTACCAATAGAAATAGATTATTCACATTCAAAGTTAGAGTCTGATGGACATCTTTGTAAAGCAAAGACATTCCAAGTTGTGGTGTGGGGATGCCAAAAACATTTCAGTCCTTTTTTTTTTTTTCATTTATTTTTATTAGTTGGAGGCTAATTACCTTACAATATTGTAGTGGTTTTTGTCATACATTGACATGAATCAGCCATAGATTTACATGTATTCCTCATCCCAATCCCCCCTCCCACCTCCCTCTCTATCCGATCCCTCTGGGTCTTCCCAGTGCACCAGGCCCAAGCACTTGTCTCATGCATCCAACCTGGGCTGGTGATCTGTTTCACCCTAGATAATATACATGTTTCGATGCTGTTCTCTCAAAACATCTCACCCTCACCTTCTCCAACAGAGTCGAAAAGTCTGTTCTGTACATCTGTGTCTCTTTTTCTGTTTTGCATATAGGGTTATCGTTACCACCTTTCTAAATTCCATATATATGTGTTAGTATACTGTATTGGTCTTTATCTTTCTGGCCTACTTCACTCTGTATAATGGGCTCCAGTTTCATCCATCTCATTAGAACTGATTCAAATGAATTGTTTTTAACAGCTGAGTAATATTCCATGATGTATATGTACCACAGCTTCCTTATCTATTCGTCTGCTGATGGGCATCTAGGTTGCTTCCATGTCCTGGCTATTATAAACAGTGCTGCGATGAACATTGGGGTGCACGTGTCTCTTTCAGATCTGGTATTCTCAGTGTGTATGCCCAGAAGTGGGATTGCTGAGTCATCTGGCAATTCTATTTCCAGCTTTTAAAGGAATCTCCACACTGTTCTCCATAGCGGCTGTACTAGTTTGCATTCCCACCAACAGTGTAAGAGGGTTCCCTTTTCTCCACACCCTCTTCAGCCTTTATTGCTTGTAGACTTTTGGATAGCAGGCATCCTGACTGGCGTGTAATGGTACCTCATTATGGTTTTGATTTGCATTTCTCTGATAATGAGTGATGTTGAGCATCTTTTCAAGTGTTTCTAAGCCATCTGTATGTCTTCTTTGGAGAAATGTCTGTTTAGTTCTTTGTCCCATTTTTTGATTGGGTCATTTACTTTTCTGGAATTGAGCTTCAGGAGTTGCTTGTATATTTTTGAGATTAATCCTTTGTCTGTCGCTTCATTTGCTATTATTTTCTCCCAATCTGAGGGCTGTCTTTTCACCTTGCCTATAGTTTCCTTTGTTGTGCAAAAGCTTTTAAGTTTCATTAGGTCCCATTTGTTTATTTTTGCTTTTATTTCCAATATTCTGGGAGGTGGGTCATAGAGGATCCTGCTGTGATTTATGTCAGAGAGTGTGTTGCCTATGTTTTCCCCTAGGAGTTTTATAGTTTCTGGTCCTACATTTAGATCTTTAATCCATTTTGAGTTTATTTTTGTGTATGGTGTTAGAAAGTATTCTAGTTTCATTATTTTACAAGTGGTTGACCAGTTTTCCCAGCACCACTTGTTAAAGAGGTTGTCTTTTTCCATTGTATATTCTTGCCTGCTTTGTCGTGGATAAGTTGTCCATAGGTTCATGGATTTATCTCTGGGCTTTCTATTCTGTTCCATTGATCTATATTTCTGTCTTTGTGCCAGTACCATACTGTCTTGATGACTGTGGCTTTGTAGTAGAGCCTGAAGTCAGGCAGGTTGATTCCTCCAGTTCCATTCTTTTTTCTCAAGATTACTTTGGCTATTTGAGGTTTTTTGTATTTCCATACAAATTGTGAAATTATTTGTTCTAGTTCTGTGAAAAATACTGTTGGTAGCTTGATAGGGATTGTGTTGAATCTATAGATTGCTTTGGGTAGACTAGCCATTTTGACAATATTGATTCTTCCAATCCATGAACACGGTATATTTCTCCATCTGCTTGTGTCCTCTTTGATTTCTTTCATCAGTGTTTTATAGTTTTCTATGTATAGGTCTTTTGTTTCTTTAGGTAGATATACTATATCCACAAATCAATCAATGTAATACACCACATTAACAAATTGAAAGATAGAAAACATATGATTATCTCAATAGATGCAGAAAAAGCCTTTGACAAAATTCAACATGCATGTATGATTGAAACTCTCCAGAAAGCAGGAATAGAAGGAATGTACCTCAACATAATAAAAGTTATATATGACAAACCCACAGCAAGCATTACCCTCAATGGTGAAAAATTGAAAACATTTCCCCTAAAATCAGAAACAAGACAAGGGTGCCCACTCTCACCACTACTATTCAACATAGTTTTGGAAGTTTTGGCCACAGCAATCAAAGCAGAAAAAGACGTAAAAGAAATCCAGATAGGAAAAGAAGAAGTGAAACTCTCGCTGTTTGCAGATGACATGATCCTCTACATAGAAAACCCTAAAGACTCTTCCAGAAAATTACTAGAGCTAATCAATGAATATAGTAAAGTTGCAGGATATAAAATTAACACACAGAAATCCCTTGCATTCCTATATACTCACAATGAAAAAACAGAAAGAGAAATTAAGGAAACAATGCCATTCACCATTGCAACATTTCAGTCTTTTGAAGTTCATTTTCTCATTAATGCACAGTACAGTTTTCCAGAAGTTACACAACAATGTGACTAGGTCACTGCCATGAAAACTATTAAAATACACACATGTATATTGTTTTGCTTTAAAAATTTTGCTCAATTGCTAAGCTGTGTCCTACTCTTTGTACCTCATGGATTGAAACACTTCAGGCTTCCCTCTCCTTCACTATCTTCCAGTTTTGCTCAAACTCATGCCCATCAAGTCAATGATCCATCCAACCATCTCATTGTCTTTTTGCCACCTTTTCCTCCTGCTATCAATCTTTCCAAACATCAGGGTCTTTTCCAATGAGTTAGCTCTTCACATCAGGCAGCCAAAGCATTGAAGCTTCAGTTTTTGTACAGACCAATAAATATTCAGAGTTGATTTCCTTAAGGACTGACTAGTTTGATTTCCTTGTATTCCAAGGGGATCTTGAGAGTCTTCACCACCCCCACAATTTGAAAGCATAAGTTTTCAGCACTCAGCCTTCTTTATGGTCCATCTCTCACATCCATACATGACTACAGGAAAAACTATAGCTTTGACTATACAGACTTTTGTCAGCAAAGTAATGTCTCTGGTTTTTTATACACTGTCTAAGCTTGTCATAGCTTTTCTTCCAATGAGCGTCATTTAATTTTGTGGTTACAGTCACTGTCTTCAGTGATCTTGGAGTCCAAGAAAATAAAATCTGTCACTGCTTCCACTCTTTTCCCATTTATTTGTCATGAAGTGATGAAACTGGATGCCACGATATTAGTTTCTGAATTTGAGTTTTAACTTGTCATTTTTACTCTTCTCTTTCACCCTCATCAAGAGGTTCTTTAGTTCCTCTTCACTTTCTGCCATTAGAGTAGTATCACTTTCATATCCGAAGTTGATATTTCTCTGGAAATCTTGATTCCAGCTTGCAACTCATCCAGCCTGGCATATTGCATGATGTTCCCTGCATATAAGTTAAATAAACAAGGTGACAGTATACAGTTTTGCCATACTCCTCTCTCAATTTTAAACCAGTCAGTTGCTCCATATAAAGTTCTAACTTTTGCTTCTTGCCCTGAATGCTGGTTTCTCAGGAGACAGGTAAGATGGTCTGGTATTTCCATCTCTTTAAGATTTTTCCACAATTTGTTATAATTCACAGAGTCAAAGGCTCTAACATTGTCAATGAAACAAGTAGATATTTTTCTGGAATTCCCTTGTTTTCTCTGTGATTCAGCAAATGTTGTCAATTTTATCTCTGGTTCCTCTGCCTTTTCTTTTCTTTTTTTTTTTTTAATTTTCTTATTTTATTTTATTTTATTTTACTTTTTTTCAGTGGGTTTTGTCATACATTGCTGTGAATCAACCATAGAGTTACACGAATTCCCCATCCCGGTCTCCCATCCCACCTCCCTCTCCACCCGATTCCTCTGGATCTTCCCAGCCCAACAGGCCTGAGCACCTGGAAGTTCTTGATTTCAAGTACTACTAAAGCCTACCTTGAAGGATTTTGAGCATAACCTTGCTAGCATGGGAAATGAGTGCAACTGTACGGTACTTTAACATTCTTATTTACTTCTTTTTGCGGGGAATGGATTGAAAACTGACCTTTTCCAGTCCTGTGGCCACTGCTGAGTTTTCCAAATTTGCTGGCATACTGAGTCCAGCACTAGAATTTGAAATAGCTCAGCTGGGTTCCATCACCTCCACTAGCTTTGTTCATAGTGATGCTTCTTAAGGTCCACTTGATTTCACATTCCAAAATTTCTGACTCTAGGTGAGTGATCACACCATTGCGGTTATCTGAGTCATTAAGACCTTTTTAAATAGTGCTTCTGTGTATTCTTGCCACCTCTTGTTACTTTCTTCTACTTCTGTTAAGTCCTTGCTCCTTCTTTCCTTTATTGTGACGATCTTTGCATGGAATGTTCCCTTGGTATCTCTGATTTCTTTGAAGAGATCTCTAGTCTTTCTCATTCTATTGTTTTACTCTATTTCTTTACATTGTTCATGTAAGAATGCTTTTTTGTCTCTCCCTGCTATTGTCTGGAACTCTGCAATCAGTTAGGTATACCTTTTCCTTTCTCCTGTGCCTTTCTTTTCTCTTCTTTCTCAGTTATTTTTTAGGCCTCCTCAGCCAACCATTTTGCCTTCTTGCATTTCTTTTTCTTGGGAATGGTTTTGGTCATTGCCTCCTGTACAATGTAATGATACTCCATCCATAATTCTTCAGGTACCCTGTCTACTAGATCTAATCTTTTGAATCTATTTTTCACTTCCACTGTATAATCAGAGGGATTTGATTTAGGTCATACCTGAATGGCCTAGAGCTTTCCCCCTACTTTCGTCAATTTAAGCCTGAATTTTACAATAAAGAGCTCATGTTGTAAGCCACAGTCAGCTCCAGGTCTTGTTTTTGCTGGCTGTATAGAGCTTCTCTCTCTTTGGCTTCAAAAAATATAATCAATCTGATTTCAGTATTGACCATTTTGTGATGTCCATGTGTAGAGTCATCTCTTATGTTGTTGGAAAAGAGTACCTGCTATTATTAGAGTGTTCTCTTGGTAAAACACTGTTAGCCTTGGTCTTGCCTCATTTTGTACTCTAAGGCCAAATTTGCCTGTTACTCCAAGTATCTCTTGACTTTCTACTTTTGCATTCCAATCCTCAATGGTGAAAAGGATATTTTTCTGGTGTTAGTTCTAGAAGATCTTGTAGGTCTTCCGAGAACCACTCAAATTCTTAGGCATTAATGTTTTGGGCATAGACTTAGATTACTGTGATGCTGAATGGTTTGGGGATAGACTTGGGTTACTGTGATGTTGAATGTTTTGCCTTGGAAAAGAACCAAGGTCATTCTGTTGTTTTTGAGATTGTATCCAACTATTGCATTTCAGGCTCTTTATTTGACTAGGAGGATTACTCTATTTCTTCTAAGAGATTCTTGCCACAGAGTAGATAGAATGGTCGTCTATATTCATCCATTAAATTCACCCATTCCCGTCCATTTTAGTTCACTGATTCCTAAAATGCTGATTTCACTCTTAGCATATCCTGCCTGACCATGTCCACTTTACCTTGATTCATGGACCTAACATTCCAGGTTTCCATCAATATTGTTCTTTACAGCATTGGAGTTTACTTTTACAACAAGACTCTCCACAACTGAGTGTTTCCACTTTGGCCCAATTCTTTCTCCAGCTATTTTTCTGCTCTTTAAAATTCATACTTTTATTTTCAAATATGGTAAATATTTATAGATTTAAGACCCATAAACTAAGTTCCTTGTGACTCCCAATAACTTTTTTAGAAAGTAAAATGGTATGGAAACCAAAAAGCTTAAGAACCACTGATTTAGGGAAGTATATATTTGTAAATTCACATTTATATTAAATAAAGTAATCTTAGGGCTCTTTCTTTAAAACTGATTTTCTTCTGAAATTACTTCACCTTTATTTGGAGCCATAAGATATTTTGATCATATTTAATAATAGCAAGGGCTTCCCTGGTAGCTCAGTTGGTAAAGAATCTGCTTGCAATGCAGGAGACCAATGCTTAGTCCCTGGGTCAGGAAGATCCCCTGCAGAAGGAAATGGCAACCTGCTCCAGTCCTCTTACTTGGAAAATCCCACAGACAGAGGAGCCTGGTGGGATAAAGTCCATAGGGTCACACAGAGTCAGACATGACTGAAGTGACTTAGCATGCAGGCACACAATGATAGCAAAAGCTATTAGCTAATTTTATTAATATTTCTCATAAAAATAAAAATCATTTAAAATCAAAAATAATATATATATTATTTAGAGAAACATATTTTCTTACATCAAATAGGTAATTTTAATATTAAATTCAGGAAGCATCTTTTTATTTGAGACAATTGTGAAGTTAACCAAATATGAATAAATATAACAACATATAATAATTTTAATAATTACATGTTAAAAGTTCAAATGTAATCCTGTGTATCATTTATTAATGCTACAGTATTTTTGAAAAAGCTATTTTAAATCAAAATGGAATATCCAGTGAATATAATTACAAAATAACTCGTTTTGTTCTAAACTGTAGCAATTGATCCTACAGTGAGATTTATTCTGTAATCATGGAAGTCAATTGCATTTACAACTAGAATAAATTAGGGTAAATGAAGAGGAAAATTGTATTCTGTGTAACATTTGGTTCATTATAGGCTTAAACAACTATGTCAATCCATGTTCATCAATAGAAATTATGGTGCTTGCAGACATAATTGAATCAAAACATTATCTCCAAGAAACAGCCCATGGTATATACACTTAAGAAATTATTGCTGTTTTTTAAAAAAATTTTTTTGCTTCTCAAGTCCTTACTAAGAGGATAAAAAATTTGGATAATTTGCAAAACCATTGCATACTCTCTTTTTTTGTATTTTAATATAAGGAGAAAAGTTGAAATTGAATCTCCAGGGAAATTTGTTCCTTTAAGATTGCTTGTAGAACGTATTTTGTGCTTATCTCTATTACTTTAATTAGAATCCTCATGATTAATTTGAGAAACTGGCCATATATTCTTGAGAAAACTGCCAATGAGATTTATAGAGTCTAATTCTGAATGCCAGACTACAACTACCTACTAATAAGTATACATTGTGTTTATCAGTGTTAATTGTAGTAGCAGTAGCATCAGTAATAGTTTCAACTCTGATAAATCTCCCTTGAAGCAGAACCTCTTGTTCTGTGAGTGAATCTCTTCTTCAAGAAAAAGTAGGATGGGCTAATGAGCCAGCATCTAACTGTGCATTAGTCTATATATTATCATTGATAGAAAAAGTATATAATATTTAATATGTATTCTCTCTTTATTAGGTAAGCATAGTATAACTTAAATAGGGAATTTCTTGGCTATTCAGCAACATTCACACTTCATTTTAAGAATATAGTCTTTCTATTTTTATTATTATTATTATACAAGTACTAATAGCTCCAGAAAGAAAGAAGTAGCTGGCCCAAAGTGGAAACAACACGCAGTTGTGGATGTCTTGTGGTGAAAGTAAACTTTAATGTTGTAAAGAACAATATTGCATGGGAAATTGGAATATTAGGTCCATGAATCAAGGTAAATTGGACATGGTCAAGCAGGATATAGCAAAAGTGAACACTGACGTTTTAGGAATCAGTGAGCTAAAATGAACAGGAATGGGCAAATTTAATTCAGATGACCAAAAATCACTTAGAAGAAATGGAGTAACCCTCCTAGTCAAATAGTCTGAAATTCAATACTTGGGTGCATGCAATCTCCAAAATGATAATGTGATATCAGTTTGTTTCCAAGGCAAACTATTCGACATAACAGTGATCCAAATCTATGCCCCACCACTAACATCAAAGATGCTGAGGTTGTCAAAGATAAGCTGTCCATAGGTTCGTGGATTTATCTCTGGGCTTTCTATTCTGTTCCATTGATCTATATTTCTGTCTTTGTGCCAGTACCATACTGTCTTGATGACTGTGGCTTTGTAGTAGAGTCTGAAGTCAGGCAGGTTGATTCCTCCAGTTCCATTCTTCTTTCTCAAGATTACTTTGGCTATTCGAGGTTTTTTGTATTTCCATACAAATTGTGAAATTATTTGTTCTAATTCTGTGAAAAATACCGTTGGTAGCTTGATAGGGATTGCATTGAATCTATAGATTGCTTTGGGTAGAATAGCCATTTTGACAATATTGATTCTTCCAATCCATGAACACGGTATGTTTCTCCAACTGTTTGTGTCCTCTTTGATTTCTTTCATCAGTGTTTTATAGTTTTCTATGTATAGGTCTTTTGTTTCTTTAGGTAGATATACTCCTAAGTATTTTATTCTTTTTGTTGCAATGGTGAATGGTATTGTTTCCTTAATTTCTCTTTCTGTTTTTTCATTGTTAGTGTATAGGAATACGGAATTTAGATAGATGGTGGCGATAACCCTATATGCAAAACAGAAAAAGAGACACAGAAATACAGAACAGACTTTTGAACTCTGGGGGAGAACGTGAGGGTGGGATGTTTTGAAAGAACAGCATGTATATTATCTATGGTGAAACGGACCACCAGCCCAGGTGGGATACATGAGTCAGGTGCTCGGGCCTGGTGCACTGGGAGGACCCTGAGGAGTCGGGTGGGGAGGGAGGTGGGAGGGGGGATCGGGATGGGGAATACATGTAACTATATGGCTGATTCATGTCAATGTATGACAAAACCCACTGAAATGTTGTGAAGTGATTGGCCTCCAACTAATAAAATAATATTAAAAAAAAAAAAAAAAAAAAAAAAAAAAAAAGATGCTGAGGTTGAACAGTTCTATGAAGACCTAGAAGACTTTCTAGAACTGACATCAGAAAAGATGTCCTTTTCATCATAGGGGATTGGAATGTAAAAGTAGAAAGTCAGGAGATACCTAGAATAACAGACAAGTTTGGCCTTGGAGTACCAAATGAAGCAGGGCAAAGGCTAACCAAGTTTTGTCAAGGGAACACACTGGTCATAGCAAACACACTTTTCCAACAACACAAGAGACAACTCTACACGTGTACATCACCAAATGGTCAATACCAAAATAAGATTAATTAAATACATATATATATATATATAAATATATATTTATATATATATATATATAATATATTATTATATGAAATTATAAAATGTTTTATAAATTTATAAATATATATATATAAATGTATATATATAAATATAAAATATTTATTTATTTGGCTTTGCTGGGTCTTAGTTGTGGCATGTGGGATCTAATTCCCCCACCAGGGACTGCACCTGAGAATCCTGAATTGGGAGTGTGGAGACCTAGCCATTGGACCACGAGGAAGTTCCTGATTATATTCTTTGCAGCTGAAGATGGAGAAGCTCTATACAGTCAGCTCTATACAGTCAGCAAAAACAAGACCTGTTGTAGAAGCTTGAGATATAACAAAGACTAAATAGAGGAGGATTCCATGTCCTGGAGCTTAAAATTCTACTTAAACTAAACATGAAAATAGGATATATAAATAAGCAATACTTTAATTAAAATCAAGTAATAGTTAATTAAGTAAAAATGTTTAATATAAAGAACAGAATGATACTGTAGTGTGCTGTTGCAATTTTGAAAATGGTGATCAAGGAAATTAATGACATGAATAATGACATGAAGGAGAAGGAAGTCAGCTATACAGAGACTTAGAAAAGCATTTCGGGCAGACAGAACTATTAACGCTAAAGCTCCAACATAGGTGAGTCCTTGGTGCATTAAAAACAAATACTAATAAGAGCATACATATACACTTACCTAGACTAAATCAATCTCCTCAAGGGAAAAAAAAAGAAACGAAAAACTGATATTTACAAGCAAAAAGGCAACATGTTCAACTCATTGAATCTGTTTGTACTTGCAGGAAAAATTCCCTTTTTACACTCTAACACAGTGATAGAGAAATCGATATTCTGCCCTATAATACACTCACGATATCACTGCAGAAGTCTTGGTTTGATCAGATACTGAGTTCTTAGATATCTACATGTAAGGACAATTGGTTTTGTTACTCCACTGTATATATGTGTGTATATATATATATACACAAGTATACATATATACATATGTACAAGTATATATGAAACCATCAAGCATTTTCAAGTCAAAATTTTGTTTTAAAATTCATTAGGTTAATTTGGCAACAATCTAGTTTGAGAAAATAATATTCATGTTAATTAGCCATACTTAAATTACTCATTTAGATTAAGTTTTTGTACACACATATGCATACATATGTGTACATATATATGTGTATATATACACATATTGCACTACTCAAGCTGCACATTTTAAAGTAAATCACAAATGCATAATTAGGAAAGTCATTTTAAATATAAACTGTTTTATATTATAATATGTGTGTATATACAATGCCAATTATAATGAGAGTTTAGGTTTTCCCTACTTTTTTTTCCTCTTAAGTGAAAATACAGAATGCCAAAGCAAACTATGTTTCTGACAATAAGATATATTTTCTACACCTGCATCTCCATTCCTTCCCTGAAAATAGGTTTATCAGTACCATTTTTCTAGATTCCATATGTATATGTTAATATACAATATTTGTTTTTCTCTTTCTGACTTACATCCCTCTGTATAACAGGTTCATCCACCTCACTACCACTGACTCATGGGAAGGAATGGGGATGCAGATGTAGAGAACGGACTTGTGAACACAATGGGGGAAGGAGTGGGTGGAACAAATGGAGAAAGTAGAATTGACATATATATACTATCATGTGTAAAGTCTGCTGTTGTGAGTTGATGTATAATGCAGGGAGCCCAGTCTAATGCTCTGTGATGACCTGGGTGGAGCAGAGGTAAGTTCAAGAGAGAGGGATTATATGTATAATTATGGCTAATTTGTGTTGTTGCATGGCAGAAACCGACACAAAATTGTCAAACAATTTCCCTCCAATTAATAAATAAATTAAATAGGATATAATTTAAGGGAATTACTAAAGTGAAAGTTAGTTTTGACAGTACAATAGTATTTTCTGAATTATAATCACTATTTCAAATATTTTCTTTAATGTAGTTATACTGAAAATGTGAAGAAAAGTAAACTAAGAAGGAACCTTGTATAGAGAGTCATATAAATATGGTTTGAAACATTCTAATATAGAGATATGCAGAACAGGGTAATAATTTTAAGGAAGGTTTCCGATTAACAATGATTTTAGTGCTCTATGTTTGAGCACTTAACCAAATTCTGCTGAATTGAATCATCTTTTGGTTCAGTTGATCAGTTATTCTGTTCTGTCTGCAGAATCTTTAGAAAAATAACAGAACTTTAAAACAACAGCCACAAAAGAAATGCACCAAAGTACATATGTGTAACCACATGAGTGAGATCATATTCAAAGAAATGAATATTATTTGTTATAGTTTCATTCCCCCTTATTATTTTATCATGGAACCATAACATTTCTCAGATTATGTTCATTGAAATCACTATTAGAGATACTGAATGATAGGTTTAGTTCAGTCAAAATTGCATGCAGAGTTTACCAACAGTTTCAATATTGACCTCCAAAGACAAGGGATGATTTGTAAATTTTCTTCTCTGACTAAAACACTATCTCTACTTGCTGACATTTTCTTGTTGACTCTGCCCCTATGAATCTGACTAGCAACAAGATTTATTTGACATCCCCTTGTAGATCATTGCTTCGTACACTAATAAACACTTGTACTACCAAAGATTGGTGATTGGTGGTGATTTTTTTAGAAAGTAAACAACTTGGTTTTAGTATGCATTGAATGTACAGAACAGGTGGGAGAAAATTAATGTTACTATTTATAAAACTTCCATTAAGAAGAAAAAACAAAACAACACAGAAATAAACTCCTTGATACAAATGGTTACCTATTGACAAGTAGTAACATGTTATTATGCGCTACCCTGGTGGCTATACATATATATGGGGCACAAATGACGCTTCATATATTCTACAAGCATTTCCCTTGCTTGTATTAGTGTGAAAACAATTCAATACATTAATCTAATCTTTCAGTAATTGGTACATTTAGCTTGAATTGAAGATTATGCAGGAGCAAGCTTATTATCAGGGACCATCATCAGTATGAGCCACATCTGGTTCAAATTCACGAAACTTCAAAGATAATTCATTTTTTGACAATGCTTATGGATCTATTGTTTCCTTGAAAGAAAAATTTTAAAGTTGCATTCTTAAAAAATAAATATTTGTATATTAATTATATATATATGTAAATATAAGTAAAATAATAATGTTAGCTATAAATGATCAAATAGAAAATGTACAAATACTAATACTTTAATATATTCCTAAAAATGAAAATATATGAAAAACTGATTTAAATAGTAATCATATACAGTTTACTATTTTATTAAAATATCTTGAAAGTGGCCTTTTCATGTTTAAATAAGACACGTTAGAGTGAGTGAAGTGCCCTAGTATCCCGATTTTACTATTCTTTCAACTCTGTAAGAGCTACACATAATTAAGTTTTTCTAAGATTAGAACCTAAGTTACCTCTAGAAAGATTATACAGATTGTCAAGCTCTGTCTTGAAAATGTCAAGAATCACTTTTAAACAGTCTTCAAAAAGGAAGACACTCAAATAAAAGTATAGAGTTTTTATTTTATACTCGCATTCTTTTCATGTCTTTATCATCTATGACTAAATAAGATTTCCTATAAGTTATATGAAAAAAATATAGGCCTCCTTAAATTCTCTTAGAGTTAGAGCTGGTTTGTTATGAATAAAACATATAACAGATGCTTCAAACTTTTTTATTTTCCTCTTTTAGATGTGTTTACCAAATAAAAGTTTTGGTGACTAGGAATTTAGAACCTGGTTACTCATCTTCAGTATTTTTAAACAGGAATGTTTTATATTTAGGAACATTTAGGAAAAAAACTATTTTGGTATAAATTAAAATATATATTCCCTAATATATTGCACAAAATAGTTTGATTAATTAATATAAATTATATGAGCTTTACTATTTTGCTGCTTACACACATTTTGTTTGCTTTAGTGATAACCTAATATGACTATAATTTTTAACAGGATAATTTTAAGAAACATTTATGTGGAAAAAATGTTTATATAATATAAAAATATGTATGTATTTTTCTAAAAGTAGAATATTTTTAAAAACATCATTTATGACTCAAAATATGCTATTATTTAATTTTATTTGATTCAAACACATAATTAAACAATACTGATTTAATTATAATTAGATAAATATATCATATATATCTTACATCACATTGGCTTTCCCTAGTAGCTCAGATGGAAAAGCATCTGCCTGCAATGCAGGAGACCTGGGTTCAATCCCTGGGTCGAGAAGATCTCCTGGAGAAGGAAATGGCAACCCACTCCAATATCCTTGCCTGGAAAATCCCATGGACAGAGGAGCCTGGCAGGCTACAGTCCATGAGGTCACAAAGGGTCAGACATGACTAAGCAACAAACACGCACATCATATTTTTAGTTTTAATTTGTTTCATTTAATTTTCTGTGATCAAGTGAGTGTGCTTTCAATATATACATATCTTATGAATTGGCAAATTGTGTCTTGAAATACCAAAAAGCTTTATCAAAAGTGACATGAACACTGTTATATTTTTATCATATGAGACTTCCATGGCTTTCTTCCCTATGCTTCATTATTTCTATCATCCTTTATAAATTCAAATATTTCTTTAACAAATGTTTAAATGCTTATAATTAAGGTGTACAGTACTATGAACAGTACAATTAGCAGCTAGGAACCTGGTCTTTCATGAGGAATGTCTAAAGTTCCAGTACAAGAGACTCACTGTATTTCATGAATTCTAAGATATCATTACTTATAAAATATATTATTGCTACATGACTGAAAAGAAAAATAATTCCCATATTAACCATGATGTATTACTTCTTAACCCTGATTATAAAAATTCATGCATGTGTACTAAGTCGCTTCAGTTGTGTTCGAGTCTTTGTGACCCTTTGGACATTAGTCCCCCAGGCTCCTCTGTTCATCTCATTCCCCAGGCAAGAATACTGGAGTGGGTTAACATACTCTCCTCCAGGGGATCTTTCCAACCCAGGGATCGAAACCAGGTCTCTTATGCCTCCTGCATGAGCAGCTGGCTTCTTTACCACTAGTGCAACCTGGAAAGTCTGAATCTTAAAAATATTTGTACCTAAGTCATCATACAGATTATACAATAATGTCTACATTTTAATCACCTCTGACTTTGTTTTCTTATTAGTTTATTATACTTATGAAACCCCAAACACTTTTAATTACTTAAAGATAAATCAGAAGAAGCTCTACACTGACATTATATTAAAGAATCATATGTCCTAATAAAACAGTCACTCACAACTCAGTGATTTCTCAGTTCATTTACTCTTATGATCACTTATAGGCTGAGAGGTTGTCAGGAAATAGCAAAGTGATATCTTCAACAGACAATGATGTTACTTCACTGTAACACATTGCAACCTCATCTTAAACCATCTCTCATGATACACTATATTATTTACTAGGTTATATATATGTACCACTAAAACAATTGCCTTTTGAAATAGCTGTTTATGCATCATTTTGAGGATTAATAATTGAAAATAACTGATTGTCTCTATTGTACTTTTTCCCAAACTAATTACCATTAAAAAAATTTTTACTTGGAGTTTAGAAATAAAATAGACGTGCAAATACTAATCACTGGAAAGCCTTCTATAAACTGTAGAACACATAATATTATGTGCTATTATGTGTTCCTATTATTCAGAAGAGCTTAATAGGCAATTTTATAAACAGGCTTTATAAACATGCTTTTTTCCCCCTCCATTCCTAGGATCATTTATTACTCTAGTGAAAATAAAGTTAGTGTGATATCTGGTAAAATGTCAAAAACTATTACAAGGCTACAGTAATTATGGGAGTACAGCATTGGAAAGGAAGAGATAAATAAATCACTGAACCAAAATTCAAATTCCTGAAATACATGAATACTTAACATGTAAGACACATGAAGTGAAAGATTAATAGCAAATAATGCACTTGAAGAATCCGTATTAGGGGAAAAAAGACTCTACCTCACACTATACAAAACACAGTTATTGATCCAAATGTAAATGTCAAAACAAGAAGGGTCTCAAATAGTAGTACAGAGAATAATGGGAAGGGTAAGTTTATTTAATAAAAGAGCTCTAAAATACAGAAAAGAATAGAAAAATCAACTCTACTAAGATTACAAATTTTATTCATAGAAGTAACTAAGTATAAAAGAGAGACAACTGAAAGTAAAAGACATTCCAATTCACATAAACATTAACATACTTATATCCCAAATACATAAAGATATCCTACAAATTAACAGTAACAGTGGAAAAAAGGTATTCAATAGGTATTTCAAAAAGTATAAATCCAATTGCCAACAAAGATAAAAAAAAAAAGTAACTTCCCTAGGAATGTAAAAGGCAATACATCATATTGTTTTATTGTATTTCCCCCAGTCTGACAAAATATGAAATGAGTGAAAAACTTTTTGGATCAAACATGATTCTCATATTCAGAATTGGGGTGGGGAAGGATTTTATTTAGCAAACAAAAAACAATTCAAGTATCTAACTAAATTAGAATAGATAACATATTTGAGATATAAAATATGAAAATAATAATTCTGTCCACTTAAAATCCAAAAACAGAAAAGTGAAAGTACATTGTTTAGGAAGGCATATGAAAATAATAAAAGTACTTTCTAGGAAAATAAAATAAAGCAATCATTACCACAAAGTCAGAGTATGACCTACAGTGGAAGGACAGACATGGAGATAGAATATTTGGGATATGAAGTACATCCGAACTGGTGCATTTCTATTTATGATCTATGTTGGGTTAAGAGGTTTAGTTAGTTAATCAAAATTTTAATTATACATAGGGATTCATTTTACACATTTCACCTGTAAACACACACACACACACATATATATACATATGCACATTTCTGTTTTTACATAACTTACATAATTAATATGTTAATAGAAATAAAAATAAGAGAGAAAGAGTAAGGGGTAGGGAGACAGAAGATGATAAAATGGAGAGTATAGTTATCAATAACTTATTTGTGGACTTATTTAAAGGAAGAAAATAAATTATGCTGGACCTAAAAGGATAGTAGGATGAAGAAAACATGTTTTCAGATTTGTGAGAAAGATCTGATAGCAAGGGTAAAGTATTGATACACTGACGTCTTTATGGCAAGAAGAAATTGCATATGGTGCCCATTTGATAAATCTATGCTACTATCATGGGCAGTTCACCTATACTACTACTAGCAAAAACCGCACATAAAGACACAAATATAGGAAAATATACAGCTTATGTCTGGGGAGAGAATATTATAAGCACTCTAAGATTCCTCATTTTCCAATTTTGAACAGTTCTAGGCTGGATGGCATCACTGACTCGATGGACATGAGTTTGAGTAAACTCCGGGAGTTGGTGATGGACAGGGAGGCCTGGCGTGCTGCGATTCATGGGGTCACAAAGAGTCGGACACGACTGAGCGACAGAACTGAACTGAACTGAGGAGCCCCTTGTGGATACCAAAATCTGAATGTTTAAATCCCTTATATAAGTTGGTATACTATTTGCAATTATTATACATAATCCTCCCATATACTTTAAATCATCTCTAGATTACTTATATTGGAGAAGGCAATGGCAACCCACTCCAGTGCTCCTGCCTGGAAAATCGCATGGACAGAGGAGCCTGGTAGGCTTCAGTCCATGGGGTCGCGAAGAGTGGACACAACTGAACGACTTCACTTTCACTTTTCGCTTTCATGCATTGGAGAAGGAAATGGCAACCCACTCCAGTGTTCTTGCCTGGAGAGTCCCAGGGATCGGGGAGCCTGGTGGGCTGCCGGCTATGGGGTCGCACAGTCTGACAGGACTGAAGCGATTAGCAGTAGCAGCAACAGCAGATTACTTGTATAATACAATGCAGGTGCTTTGTAAATAGTTGCCAGCCTATGGCAAATTCAGACTTTGCTTTTCAGAATTTTCTGTCATGTTTTGGAATATTTTTTCCATGATTAGTTGAGTCCACATATGCAGAAACTCTGAATATGAATGGTCAATGGTATATTAAAATATATTAACTTTAAAACTGTGTAAAATATTGATAGTTTTAAAAATTGCAGTCAAAATGAACTTGGAAGAAACTAAAGGAAACCTATGAAACAAAGAACACACACTATACAAACCTTTTTATCAGATATGTGATTTGCAACATTTTCTCCTTGCGTGTGCCATGTCAGTTCATTTTTTTTTTTCAGGGTCTCTCACAGAACAGAGCAAAAGGTTTTGACTTAGATAAAGTCTTATTTCTGAAGCTTCCCTTCCATGGTTGACAGTTTTAGTATTGTACCTGAAAATTCATCACCATACTGAAAACCTAAGACCAGGTAGATGAATTTATAAGGGGCTTCTGGGAAGTTTTACGTTTGATATTTCTGTTGAGTGCCCTTTGGTTTTGCTTTGTTTATGAGAAAACAATATTTATCCATTAATATATTCTCAAAAATTGCTGAATATACAGTGTGAATGTATAGCTGATGTCTCTCCTCTGTTCCATTAATACATATGTCTCTGCTTTTGCTAATACTAGTTTATTACTGGGGATTGATATTAATGTATTGAAATTGGATAACTTGAATACTGTAACTATGCTCTTTCATTAAAGAATCATTTAGGTATTCTAATTATTTTCCATTTCATATACTTTTTAAAATTAACTTTCCAGTTTCTACAAACAAAGCTTGTTAAGGTTATGAAGGGCTTTGTTTAAACTGAAGAGAAGAAAATAAAATAAAATAAAATAAACTGAAGAGAAGATTGAAAACCTTTGACATATTGAAAATATTACCTTCCAGTCTATGAACAATTGTTACTTTCTCCATTCATTTAAATCTTTAATAGTTTCATCAATGTATTATATATAGATTCTATACATATTGGGGTTTCCCAGGTGGCATTTGGGGTAAACATCCTGCCTGCCAGGATAATAATCATGGGTTCGATCCCTGAGTAAGGAAGATCCTCTGGAGATAGCATGGAAATCCACTCCATTATTCTTGCTTGGAGAATCTGATGGACAGAGGAGCCTGGAGGTCTACAGACTATGGGGTCTCAAAAAGACATGACTGAAGTGACTTAGCATGTATGCATTCATCTATACATATTTTGTTAGAATTATACAGGAATCAAAACCATTGCCAAGAAAAAGAAATGCAAAAAAGCAAAATGACTGTCTGAGGAGGCCTTCAAATAGCTGCGAAAAGAAGAGAAGTGAAAAGCAAAGGAGAAAAGGAAAAGATATACCCATTTGAATGCAGAGTTCCAAAGAACAGCAAGGAGAGATAAGGAAGCCTTTCTCAGTGATCAATGCAAAGAATTAAAGGAAAACAATCGAATGGGAAAGACTAGAGATCTCTTCAAGAAAATTAGAAATACCAAAGGAACATTTCATGCAAAGATGGGCTCAATAAAGGATAGAAATAGTACGGACCTGACAGAAGCAGAAGCTATTAAGAAGAGGTGGCAAAAATACACAGAAGAACAGTACAAAAAAGATCTTCATGACCCAGATAATCACAAAGGAGTGATCACTCACACTCACCTAGAGCTAGACATCCTGGAATGTGAAATCAGGTGGGCCTTAGGAAGCATCACTGAGAACAAAGTTAGTGGAGGTGATTGAATTCCAGGTGAGCTATTTCAAATCCTAAAAGAAGATGCGGTGAAAGTGCTGTACTCAATATGCCAGCACATTTGGAAAATTCAGCAGGGGACACAGGACTGGAAAAGGTCAGTTTTCATCCCAGTCCCAAAGAAAGGCAATCCCAAAGAATCCTGAAACTACCGCACAATTGCACTAATCTCACACACTAGTAAAGTAATGCTAAAAATTCTCCAGCCAGGCTTCAGCAACATGTGAACTGAAAAGTTCCAGATGTTCAAGTTGGTTTTAGAAAAGCCAGAGGAACCAGAGATCAAATTGCCAACATCCACTGGATCATCGAAAAAGCAAGAGAGTTCCAGAGAAACATCTATATCTGCTTCATTGACTACGCCAAAGCCTTTGACTGTGTGGATCACAAAAAACTGTGGAAAATTCTGAAAGAGATGGGAATACCAGACTACCTGACCTGCCTCTTGAGAAACCTGTATGCAGGTCAGGAGGCAACAGTTAGAACTGGACATGGAACAACAGACTGGTTCCAAATAGGAAAAGGAGTACATCAAGGCTGTATATTGACACCCTGCTTATTTAACTTATATGCAGAGTAGTACATCATGAGAAACGCTGGACTGGAAGAAGCACAAGCTGGAATCAAGATTGCCAGGAGAAAAATCAATGACCTCAGATATGCAGATGATACCACCCTTATGGCAGAAAGTGAAGAAGAACTAAAAATCCTCTTGATGAAAGTGAAAGAGGAGAGTGAAAAAACGGGCTTAAAGCTCAACATTCAGATAACTAAGATCATGGCATCTGGTCCCATCACGTCATGGCAAATAGATGGGGAAACAGTGGAAACAGTTGCTGACTTTATTTTTCTAGGCTCCAAAATCACTGCAGATGGTGACTGCAGCCATGAAATTAAGACACTTGCTCCTTGGAAGGAAATTTATGACCAATCTAAACAGCATATTAAAAAGCAGAGACATAACTTTGCCAACAAGTTCTGTCTAGTCAAGGCTATGGTTTTTCCTGTAGTCATGTATGGATGTGAGAGGTGGACTGTAAAGAAAGCTAAGCATGGAAGAATTGATGCTTTTGAACTGTGGTGTTGGAGAAGACTCTTGATATTCCCTTGGACTGGGAGGAGATCCAACCAGTCCATCCTAAAGGAGATCAGTCCTGAGTGTTCATTGAAAGGATTGATGTTGAAGCTGAAACTCCAATACTTTGGCCACTTGATGCAGAGAGCAGCTCTTTGGAAAAGACCCTGATGCTGGGAAAGATTGAGTGCAGGAGGAGAAGGGGAAAACAGAGGATCAGATGGTTGGATGGCATCACCGACACAGTGGACATAGGTTTGGGTGGACTCTGAGAGTTGGTGATGGACAGGGAGGCCTGGCATACTGCAGTTCATGGAGTAGCAAAGAGTCAGACATGACTGAGCGACTGAACTGAACTGAACTTCATTACTTGGTAATAGTATCAATGGTATATTTACATAGATATTCCTATTCATGCTGTTTATGTATATGTATACCCATATAAATACATATATTTTAATGTTTCTATGCAGGAAAGTAATTGGCATGGTGTGTTGATATTTTATCCAGTAACCTTGCAAAATTCACTTATGTGGGAGCTTGTTTATAGATGTTAAAACTTTAAATAAAAATAATTAATCATGTCATGGTGGCTCAGATGATAATGAATCTGCCTCCAATGCAGAAGAGCCAAGTTCAATTCCTGAATCAGGAAGATCCTCTGAAGAAGGGAGTGATTAATCACTCCATATTCTTGCCTGGAGAATTTCATGGACAGAGGAGTCTGGCAGGTAACAGTCTATTGGGTCATAAGAATCAGACATGACTAAATGACTAACAGTTTCTCTTTTCACTTTTATGTGAATAAATAATAATTTTTTTTCTTTGTCCACATGCATATCTTTTATATATTTTTCTCTGTTATTTAGCTGGACAGAATTTCCAGGACAATATTGAAAAGAAATTCTGAAAAAGTACATTTAGCCTTCTTCTCAATATTAAAGAGAAGGCATTTGTTCTCTCCCTACTGTATTAGTTGTAGTTTTAGGTTACTAAACTTTACTCCATAGGAAGTTTTCAGAAACTAATTTCTTCAAACATTCCCTGTATCTATTGAGGTTATCATGTTTTCTTATTTAGCATATGTATGTATAATGAACTGCATTAATTTATGAATGATAAACACTAATTTAATTCACAGGGTGAACTCCATTTGTATGTGAACCTCATTTTAAATATTACTAGATTTGATTTGGATGGTGTCATGAGAATTTTTATATCTACATTCTTGAAGACTGTTGCTTTATAGCTTTCATTTCTTGTATTTTTCTTCAGTTTTCTGGAATATACTGATGGAATTGTCAGTATTTCTGCTTAGACACTCAGTAGACTGCATCTATAAAATCATCAGGGCTTGCATGCATTTCCTTTGTTTACAGCAGGAGGATGTAAGAGTGAGAAAGTTTTAACTACAAATTCAATTGTCTTAGGCATTATCAGAATATTTCAGATATCTATTTCTCCTTGAGTGATTTTGCTGTTTGTATTTCAGGAAATTTCTCATTTCCACTTGTTATCAATTTTATAGACATTGCATTGTCCATGTAATTTCCTTTTCCTTATTATTTATTAAGATGCATGGAATTAGTAGTAATGCCATATACTTTACTCCTGATACTGGAGAGTTTCCAGATGTAAAAGCTAGGTTTAAGAAAAGCTGAGGAACCAGAGATCAAATTGCCAATATTCATTGGATCACAGAGAAAACAAGGCAATTCCAGAAAAACATCTACATCTGCTTCATGGACTGTGTGGATCAGAAACCTGTGGAAAATTCTTAAAGACTAGGAGTATAAGACCATCTTGCCTGTCTCCTGAGAAACCTGTTTGCAGGTCAAGAAGCAACAGTTAGAACTGGATATGAAACAATAGGCTGGTTCTAAATCAGAAAAGGAATATGACAAGGTTGTCACCCTCCTTATTGAACTTATATGATGTGAAATGCTGGGCTAGATGAAACACAAGCTGGATTCAAGGTTGCTGGAAGAAGTATCAACAGATTCAGACATGCAGGTAATACCATTTTTAAGGCAGAATGTGAAGAGGAACTAAAAAGCCTCTTGATGAAGGTGAAAGAGGAGAGTATAAAAGCTGGCTGGAAACTCAACATTCAAAAAACTAAGATCATGGTGTGCGGTCCCATCACTTCATGGCAAATAGAAAAGAAAAAGTGGAAACTGTGACAGATTTTCTTTTCTTGGGCTCCAAAATCACTGTGGACAGTTACTACAGCCACAAAATTAAAAGACACTTGCTCCTTGTAAGAAAAGCTATGACAAACCTAGACATCATATTAAAAAGCAGAGATATCAATTTGCTGGCAAAAGACATAAAGTCAAAACTATGGGTTCTCCAGTAGTCATGTGTGGATGTATGAGTTGGACCCATAAGATGGCTGAGCACTGAAAAAAATGATGCTTTTGGACTGTGGTGTTGGAGAAGACTCTTGAGAGTCCTTCGGACTGCAAGGAGATCAAACCAGTCAATTCTTTAAGGAAATCAACTCTGAATATTCATTGGAAAGACTGATGCTGAAGCTGAAGCTCCAATACTTTAGCCAGTTGATACAAAGAACTGACTCATTGGAAAAGACTCTGATGCTGGGAAAGATTGAAGGCAAAGGGAGAAGTGGGCAGCAGTGGATGAGATGTATAAATAGAGCCTCAACGGACATAAATTTGAGCAAACTTTGGTCGATAGTGAAGGCCAGGGAAGCCTGCTGTCCCACAGTCTCTGAGGTCCCAAAAGTCCTTACTGACTGAGCAACAATAACATTTGGTAACATGGGTCCTTTTACTTTTTTCCCCTTATCATACTATCTAGAGGTTGTGAAATTTTGTTTTTTCCAAAAATTAGTGTTTGATTTCTTTGATTTTCTGATTAATTGTATTGGCTTCTATTTTTCTTATTGTTTCCCATCCCCTATTTCTTTGAGGTAAATCTTCTTTTTCAAGTTTATAAGAATGAAGCAAGTTAGGGATTGGGGGCAAGAGGAGAAGGGGACGACAGAGGATGAGATGGATGGATAGCATCACCAACTCGATAGACATGAGTTTGAGTAAGCTCTGGGAGTTGGTGATGAACAGGGAGGCCTGGTGTGCTGCGAATCATGGGGTCACAGAGTCGGATATGACTGAATGACTGAACTGAACTGAACTGAATTCTACTTTTTAAAGAAAACCATGTAGTTGTACAAATTTCTAAATATTGCTTCAATGACAAATTTTGATGTATTTTATTTTTATTATGTGTATATGTGTGTGTGTGTGTGTGTGTGTGTGTGTGTATTTCTAAATTCCCCATGAGACTTCCTGTTTGATCCAAGTGCCATTTAGAAATCTTTTAAAAATTTCCCAATTCTTAGAATTTCCAAGAGATCTACTATTGCTGTCATTTAGGAACTATTAAAAGGGAACATTATTAGAAATGTTAACATATAATAAGCACTTGGATTTCACACACATAATATATATTAGAAATTTGTGATTGTTCTAAGCAAGAAATAAATTATAACGAAAGGACGTACTACAGAAATTATTTAGCTAGAGAGTCTAGCAGACTGTCAAACTCCACATCTTATCTTGATTTTGTTGTTTACAAGAAGTCAATATTTCACAGGAACCTGGAATATCAGGTCCATGAAACTAGGCAAATTGGAAGTGGCCAAACAGGAAATGGCAAGAGTGAAGATCAACATTTTAGGAATCAGTGGACTAAAATGGATTGGAATGGGTGAAATTAATTCAGATGACCATTATATCTACTACTGTGGGCAAGAATCCCTTAGAAGAAATGAAGAAGACCTCATTGTCAACAAAAGAGTCCAAAATACAATACTTGGAGGCAATCTCAAAAATGACAGAATGATCTCTGTTCATTTCAAGACAAACCATTCAATATTACAGTAAACCAAGGCTATGCCCCGATCAGTAAAGCTGAAGAAGCTGAATGGTTCTCTGAAGACCTACAAGACCTTCTAGAACTAACACCCAAAAAAGATGACTTTTCATTATAGAGGACTGGAATGCAAAAGTAGGAAGTTCAGAGATACCTGGAGTAACAGGCAAATATGGCCTTGGAGTACTAAACAAACCAGGACAAAGGCTAATACAGTTTTGCAAAGGGAACACACTGGTCATAGCAAACACCCTCTTCCAACAACACAAGAGGAGACTCTACACATGCACATCACTATATGGTCATTACTGAAATCAGATGATTATATTCTTTGCAGCCAAGATGGAGAAACTCTATACAGTCAGCAAAAACAAGACCGGGGGTTGACTCTGGCTCAGCTCATAAAATCCTTATTGCCAAATGCAGACTTAAATTGAAGAAAGTAGGGAAAACAACTAGACCATTCAGGTATGACCTAAATCAAATCCCTTATGATTATACAGTGGAAGTAATATAAAGACGCAAGTGATTAGATCTGATAGAGTGCCTGAAGAACCATGGAGGGAGGTTTGTGACATTGTACAGGAGGTAGTGATCAAGACCATACCCAAGAAAAAGAAATGCAAAAAGGCAAAATGGCTGCCTGAGGAGGTCTTGAAATAGCTGAGCAAAGAAGAGAAGCTAAACACAAAGGAGAAAAGAAAAGATGTACTCATTTGAATGCAGAGTTCCAAAGAATAGCAAGGAGAGATAAGAAAGCCTTCCTCAATGATCAATGCAAAGAAATAGAGGAAAACAATAGAATGGGAAAGACTAGAGAGCTCTTCAAGAAAATTAGAGATACCAAGGGACCATTTCATTCAAAATGGGCACATTAAAGGACAGAAAGGGTATGGACCTAATGGAAGCAGAAGATATTAAGAAGATATACAAAAAATATCTGAATGACCCACATAACCACAATGGTGTCATCACTCACCTAGAGTCAGACATCCTGGAATGCAAAGTAAAGGGGGCCTTAGGAAGCATCAGTACAGACAAAGCTAGTGGAGGTGATGGAATTCCAGTTGAGCTATTTCAATCCTAAAAGATGATGCTGTGAAAGTGCTGCACTCAATATGCCAGCAAATTTGGAAAACTCAGCAGTGGCCACAGGACTGGAAAATGTCAGTTTTCATCCCAATCCCAAAGAAAGGCAATGCCAAAGAATGTTCAAACTATAGCACAACTGTACTCATCTCACACACTAACAAAGTAATGCTCAAAATTCTCCAAGCCAGGCTTCTATTGTACATGAACTGTGAACTTCCAGATATTCAAGCTGGTTTTAGAAAAGGCAAAGGAACCAGAAATAAAATTGCCAACAACCATTGGATCATTGAAAAAATAAGAGAGTTCCAGAAAAACATCTACTTTTGCTCTATTGACTATGCCAAAGCCTTTGATTGTGTGGATCACAACAAACTGTTGAAAATTCTTCAAGAAATGGGAATACCAGACCACCTGACTTGCCTCCTGAGAAATCGATATACAGGTCAAGAAGCAACAGTTAGAAGTGGACATGGGACAGCAGACTGGTTCCAAATTGGGAAAGGAGACTGTCAAGGCTGTATATTGTCACCCTGCATATTTAACTTATATGCAGAGTACATCATTCGAGATGAAGCACAAGTTGGAATCAAGATTGCTGGGAGAAATATCAATAACCTCAGATATGCAGATGACACCACCCTTATGGCAGAAAGCAAAGAGGGACTAAAGAGCCTCTTGATGAAAGGGAAAGAGGAGAGTGAAAAGATGACTTAAAACTCCATGCTCAGAAAACTAAGATCATGGCATGTGGTCCCATCACTTCATGGCAAATAGATGGGGAAACAATGGAAACAGTGAGAAACTTTATTTTTGGGCTTCAAAATCACTGTAGATGATGAGTGCAGCCATGAAATTAAAAGATACTTGCTCCTTGGAAGAAAAGCTTTGACCAACCTACACAGCATATTAAAAAGCAGAAACATTAGTCTGCCAACAAAGGTCTGTCTAGTCAACGCTATGGTTACTCCACTTGTCATGCATGGATGTGAGAGTTGGATTATAAAGAAAGTTGAGCTTGAAGAATTGATGCTTTTGTACTATGGTGTTGGAGAAGACTCTTGAGAGTCTCTTGAACCTCAAGGAGATTCAAACGGTCAATCCTAAAGGGAATTGGTCCTGAATATTCACTGGAAGGACTGATGCTGAAACTGAGACTTCAATACTTTGGCCACCTAATGCAAATTATCTAAGGCTTTTTTTTTTTCATTTGAAAATACCCTGATGTTGGGAAAGACTGAAGGCGGGAGGAGAAGGGGATGACAGAGGATGAGATGATTGGATGGCATCACTGACTCAATGTACATGAGCTTGAGTAATCTCCAGGAATTGGTGATAGATAGGAAAGCCTTGGTTGTTGCAGTCCATGGGGTCACAAAGTGTCAGATGCAACTAAGTGACTGAACTATACTGAAAGGAAAAGTCACATTTTCCACTGATATTTATAAAATTATTATTTATAAATACACTCTGAATAGCTGTCAGTGATCCTCTGTGGTGAATTCAGAATCCATATTAACTATATAAAGTGCTTATTTAGGGACATAATAAATTTCTGATAGCAGCCAAAAAAAATTAATAAATTACAGGGGATAAATAACGAGGACAACAATATATCAGAAAAAAAAACCTGACATTTTATTATTGAGAAAAAATGTATATGAGAAAGGACAGAGCAGGTTCTCAAATTTACCTTGTTTTTTTAACAGGGAAAGAAGTGTCAGTAAAGGAAAACCAACACGGAAAAAAATGTCTTCAGTCTTCTTATTGTGATTAGAAGTGGAGAGAAGAAAGATCTCATAAGCATCACATAGGCAGATGGAGAAGTTTGCTGCCTCAGAATCACCTGAGGGCCTGTCAAAAATGCAGAGGTCCAGGTCTTGTTCCAAGCTTATTGAATCAGAACCTCTGGGACATTCAGCCTAAAATCTGCATTTTAATAAGATCCCTGTGTGTTTTATATGCACATTAACTTTGAGTAGCAGAAGTCAGGCAGAAATTTGTCAGAGAAACCATTTTGCAAGGGAAGACTGGGCTGCCTTTTGAGAGATTTTTTTGGTAAGCACCTGGTTATTAATTCAACTGGGATGAACACTTGGGACATATTTGGAGTTATTTAAACCCTGCAAAGTAAGGAGTTTGATGTGTGCTGCAGATCAGCACATGAGTTTAATTTATTTTGGATTCTATCAGGAGAAAAAGAACAGAACTAATGGGAAACTTTTGGCATTTTCTTCCAACTAGTTGAGCTGAAGCAATGTTCTTTCTTTGGAATAAGATAGAGGCTAAAGGAATTGTTTTGTTCTGCTTACAAACTTACTATAATAAACTAAGAACATCCATAAAAATAATACATTTCCCTTTGGGTTGGATTAAGCAATATAGATAAAAAATTTTACTGAGGTGAGGAGGGTGCAATAAGATATGAAATATGGGCAAAGATAATCACTCACCAACTTTAGAAATTTCAGTTCAAAGTCCCAAAGACTCTCTGTCCAGCCTAGGGCCTCTCTTTAGTTTTTGTTTTTCTTTTCTCCACCAGTCCAAGGATGATTTAATCCCCAAAATGAGTGCCGCCCAATTTCCCACCAGATTCCTCTGGCACAGTAAGATGTGGATTCACTGTTCCAAACCTGCCCCTTCTTGCTGAGTCTGAACAAATTCAATCTCTTAGTTTTAGAGAATAGTAACTGTAAAGAACCTTAAAAATTTTAACAAAAATAACAAATGATTGATAATTTAGAGAACATGAGGAAAAAATGAAACTAATAGTCTTATTCTTCCTACATGTCACTCAAATTAGAATTAGCATTTCTCTTCACATCTAAACTAAATTTATTCACACTGATTTCACAAATACTCTTTGAGTATGCAGCAGAGTGATTTCTCAAGGTGTTACTAGTAATTTGTTGCTGTATGTATTTCCTTTACATTCCCCCGCTTCAATCAGGTAGCCAGATTTGTGTTGTCTCAATGAAAGGGAGATCCAGTTCAGTCTCTCAGTCGTGTCCGACTCTTTGCAAGCCCACGAACCGCAGCACGCCAGGGCTCCCTGTCCATCACCAACTGCCGGAGTCTACTCAAACCCATGTCTACTGAGTCGGTGATGCCATCCAACCATCTTATCCTCTGTCGTCCCCTTCTCATCCTGCCATCAATCTTTCCCAGCATCAGTATAAATAGTATGAAAGGGAGATTAGAAACAGGTAAAAATAAAGGCTTCTAAAGGACAATCTCTTTCTAAGATAGCCATTATGCTCAGTTCTGAGACCCCAGGGTAGGATTATTCTAAAAAAGATGGAGGTGGTGGGGAAAGAAAAGCAAACAGAAGAAAGGGAGGAGCTACTTTATATTGGGAAGGGGAAAAATAAAAGTTTGACAGGTCTTATGATTACCAGATCTTCATGCTTCCTTGTATTGCATGATTTTGGTAAGGAGAAATCACAGAGACAAATGGATGGCTCAGTGGTTGTCCTATTTCGGCTGGACCTTGGGCATCACTTTCCTGCCTCAGTCATGAAGCACAGCATGGGAACCTCATGCCTTAGCATTTTAAATGTTTATGTGAGCTAATGTCATAGGATTCTGAGAGCCAAGAGATATGGGGCAAATCTAGGAGCATCAATATTTGTTCTTTTGTGCAGATCGCTGATGAACATTGAGGGAATGTAGGTAGAAAGGAAGGTGATTAAATATTTTATAAAATATTTCTAGTCGATCAGTATTATGCAAGTTCAGAGTAAAATTAATTTTACTTTATGGAAAAATGGAAAAAATGTAACATTTTTGCATACTCTAAACCATGTTTAAACTCCATACCTTTGAACATCAGTTCAGTTCAGTTCAGTTGCTCAGTCATGTCCAACTCTTTGTGACCCCATGGACTGCATCATGCCCGGCCTCCCTGTCCATCACCAACTCCTGGAGCTTACTCACACCCATGTCCATTGAATTGGTGATGCCATCCAACCATCTCATCCTCTGTCCTCCCCTTCTCGTCCCGCCTTCAATCTTTCCCAACATCAGGGTCTTTACCAGTAAGTTGGTTCTTCCCGTCAGGTGGCCAAAGTTTTGGAGTTTCAGCTTCAGCATTTGTCCTTCCACTGAATATTCAGGGTTGATTTCCTTTAGCATGGACTGTTTGGATCTCCTTGCAGTCCAAGGGACTCTCAAAAGTGTTCTGCAACACCACAGTTCAAAAACATCAATTCTTTTGGCTCTCAGTTTTCTTTATAGTCCAACCCACACATCCATACATGACTATTGAAAAAAACCATAGTTTTGACTAAACAGAAATTTGTTGACAAAATAATGTCTCTGCTTTTTAATATGCTGTCTAGGTTGGTCATAGCTTTTCTTCCAAGGAGCAAGTGTCTTTTAATTTCATGGCTACAGTCACCATCTGCAGTGATTTTGGAGCCCCCCCAAAATAAAGTCTGTCACTCTTTCCATTGTTTCCACATCTATTTGAACAGCACTCAAAGCATTATGTAAGGTAATTCAGGGAATAAAAAAGAATACTCCTCTCTTCATTATCAAATAAATAACATAAAAATCTGAATATTTGTTATGGCAAGATCAAAAAATATTTTAAAAAATATGAGCCAAATGTTACAGGGACACAGTGAGAGAGGGAATACAGATATAGTATAGAGAATAGATCTTTGGTCTTAAGAAACAATCAAATTTGCCTTGGAAAACATTGCAAATAGGTTAAATGAGGCTCACTAGATATTATAGTTTCATAACTTAAGTTGAGGTCAACATAACTTTTACTTGATCTTTCCCAATGTTAGAAATAAGTGAAAGTCAACCTTTTGTGGAACGTGTTTCTAATCATTTATTCAAATCATTTCTCTCAGATTGCAATACTATAACATTACCATTTTCTCTATTTCCACACCTATCCAACCAGCACCATCAATACTAATATTCTCACAACAACTAACACCACTACCAGCACGGCCAGCACTGTTAACCACTCCCATCATCACCATTGTTACCACCATCACCACCACTACCCCACAGTCTAACAACATGATTACAGCCTATTCTGGGGCTCTATGCATAAAATAATACAGAAGTCAAAGGTATCACCATGGCTTTGTTTCCAGTATACGAGAAACTTTGAAGTTTAGTCTGAAAATATCCTTTCATTTCTGTCTCAGTATTTCTGCTATTGATCAAATTTAGCTCACATAGATGGTAAGGAATCTGCCTGCAGTGCAGGAGACCTGGGTTTGATCCTGGAGGGGAAGATCCTCTGGAGAAAGGCATGACTACCCACTCCAGTATTCTTCCTGGAGAATTCCATGGACAGAGGAGCCTGGGGGGCTACAGTCCATGAGGTCAAAAAGAGTCAGACATAACTGAGCGACTAATACTTTTACATTTTCCACTTTTTAATGTTTCTATAACTTACTACATCTGGAAGACAATTCTGTTCAGTTTTGTTCAGCATAGTTACTATTTCAGTGTTCAGACCTGTTTATTTGCATACTTGATATAATGTTCTGCACTTTATTAGTCTACAATTTCATGTGTGCAACAAGAAATTTAATAATTTTTACATTTGACTCTGGTCAGACTGGAATACCTTCTGCAGAAAAGCAATTGTTAAAACTGGAACACAATACAAAAGCATCTACCTGAATGTACTGAGAAATGAACAAAAGCAACCAGCCTATTGAAGAATGAGTGCTTGAAGGATAGGATAGAGGAGATACACAAGTAAATTCTTCTCCCACAGTTTTCACCTGTAGCTAGCATCTCATGAGGCAGACACAAAAGCGGTGGAAGCACCTATGAAAAAAATGTACAATATTCCTTGAGTGGGGAGAGAAAAGTTTGAATACCTCATGAATGCTGAAGGGAGTAGAGGAATCCTGAAAAACAAAGAACCAGAGAAGAAAATATTCAGCTCAGTGAAGAAAATTTTCTTCTAAAACAAAGAAAAGAGAACTTTTGAAGAACTACACAACACAGCATTTCCTCAGCCTAATATTCATAATGTTTGGGAAACCATCCAAAAATCCATTCTCAGGAAAAAAGATAATCTATAAAGTGCGACTGTGTGATGAACCAGATGCTTAAGTAAACTCACAAGATTTAAAAGCAGCTATTTTAACTATCCTCAATGTAGGAAAATAAAACATGTTCAGTAAATTGTAATCTCAAAACAGAGTGAATGGATTTCAGCTGATAATTGCAATTTCAAATAAGAATGTTAAAACTGAGAAATTTTTAAAAGGTAGGTGATTGTACAGTAAAATTGAAATGACTTAATAAAGAGAAATAGATTTTGAAGATTAATAGAAAGTATAGAAGTAAATACTAGAGAGAATACAAAAATAAAAAACAGAGTCTTGGGGACTTGTTAGATGACAGCAAAAGATCACTGGATATTGTATACACACATGGTCATTACACAGATGTGTAAATGGAATATCACAAAGAAAAGAGAGAGAAAACGTGGACAAGAATTTAAGATAAAATGCCGCAAAATCCCCCAAATTTGACAAGAAGTTTCCACATCCAAGATACAAAACAAACATCAATCATAATAAACAAAATGAAGTTCAAGCTTGGCAACATCACAGTCACAATGTTGAAAGTCAGAGATGAAGAGCAAACATCAAAAGTGGCAAATGAAAAATGACACATTACATACAGAAGGAAGCAATATGATTAACTGCTAACTTTTCATCAAAATGCATGAAGCATAAAACAAGTTAATGTGTTAAAAAGATATGTCAGCACATAATTCTTTATCCAGAAAAAATGTATTTTAAGGATGAAGGTTTATTATTCACATTTTCAGATAGAGAAAAACAAAGTAATTAATTTTCAGCAGACTTGAACTAAAAGAAATAAAGTAAAAGACCTTGTATGAACAAAGGAAAAATGATGTGTTAGCTGCTCAGTTGTGTCTGACTCTGCAACACTATGGACTGAGGTCTGCCAAGCTCCTCTTATCCATAGGATTCTGAAGGAAAGAATATGGAGTGGGTTGCCATTCCCTTCTTCAGGGGATCTTCCACCCAGGAATCAAACCCAGGTTTCCTACTTTGCAGGAAGATTCTTTACCATCTGAGCCACCAGGAAAGAACAAGAAAAACAATGCCAGATACAAACTCTAATATTCAGAATAAAAAATAAATTTTTGTAATGATAAATATCTGAGTACACACAGAAAATAATTTATTTTCGGTTCAGTTCAGTTCAGTTGCTCAATCATGTCCCACTCTTTGCGACCCCATGAACTGCAGCACGCCAAGCCTCTTTGTCCAACATCAACTCTTGGAGCCTACCCACACTCATGTCCATTGAGTCGGTGATGCCATCCATCCATCTCATCTTCTGTCGTCCCCTTCTCCTCCTGCCCTCAAACTTTCAAAGCATCAGGGTCTTTTCAAATGAGTCAGCTCTTCCCATCAGGTGGCCAAAGTATTGGAGTTTCAGCTTCAGCATCAGTCCTTCCAATGAACACCCAGGACTGATCTCCTTTAGGATGGACTGGTTGGATCTCCTTGCAGTCCAAGGGACTCTCAAGAGTTTTCTCTAACACCACAGTTCAAAAGCATCAATTTTTTGGTGCTCAGCTATCTTTATAGTCCAACTCTCACATCCGTACATGACCACTGGAAAAACCATAGCCTTAACTAGAAAGATCTTTGTTGGCAAAGTAATGGCTCTGCTTTTTAGTATGCTGTCTAGGTTGGTCATAACTTTCCTTCCAAGGAGTAAGCGTCTTTTAATTTCATGGCTGCAATCATCATCTGCAGTGATTTTGGAGCCCCCCAAAATAAAGTCTCTCACTCTTTCCACTGTATCCCTATCTATTTGCCATGAAGTAAAGGGATCAGATGTCATGATCTTAGTTTAATGAATGTTGAGCTTTAAGCCAACTTTTTCACTCTCCTATTTCACTTTCATCAAGAGGCTCTTTAGTTCTTTTTTTCAGCCATAAGGGTGGTGTCATCTGCATATCTGAGGTTATTGATATTTCTCCTAGCAATCGTGATTCCAGCTTGTGCTTCTTCCAGTCCAGCGTTTCTCATGTTGTACTCTATATAGAAGTTAAATAAGCAGGGTGACAATATACAGCCTTGACATACTCCTTTTCCTATTTGGAACCAATCTGTTCTATGTCCAGTTCTAACTGTTGCTTCCTGACCTGCATACAGCTTTCTCAAGAGGCAGGTCAGGTGGTCTGGTATTCCCATCTCTTTCAGAATTTTCCACAGTTTATTGTGATCCACACAGTCAAAGGCTTTGGCGTAGTCAATAAAGCAGAAATAGATGTTTTTCTGGAATTCTCTTGCTTTTTCGATGATCCAGCGGATGTTGGCAATTTAATCTCTGGTTCCTCTGTCTTTTCTAAAACCAGCTTGAACATCTGGAAGTTCATGGTTCACATATTGCTGAAGCTTGACTTGGAGAATTTTGAGCATTATTCTACCAGCGTGTGAGATGAGTGCAATTGTGCAGTAGTTTGAGCATTCTTTGGCATTGCCTTTCTTTAGGACTGGAATGAAAACTGACCTTTTCCAGTCCTGTGACTACTGCTGAGTTTTCCAAATTTGCTGGCATATTGAGTGCAGTACTTTCACAGCATCATCTTTTAGGATTTGAAATAGCTCAAACGGTATTCCATCACCTCCACTAGCTTTGTTTGTAGTGATGCTTCCTAACACCCACTTGACTTCGCATTCCAGGATGTCTGACTCTAGGTGAGTGATCACACCATTGTAATTAACTGTGTCATGAAGATCTTTTTTGTACAATTCTGTGTATTTTTGCCACCTCTTCTTAATAGCTTCTGCTTCTGTCAGGTCCAAACATTTTCTGTCCTTTATTGAGACTATCTTTGCATGAAATGTTCCTTTGGTATCTGTAATTTTCTTGAAGAGATCTCTAGTTTTTCCCATTCTATTGTTTTCCTCTATTTCTTTGCATTGATTGCTGAGAAACGCTTTCTTATCTCTCCTTGCTCTTCTTTGGAACTCTGCACTCAAATGGGTATACTTTTCATTTTCTCCTTTGCTTTTCACTTCTCTTCTTTTCACAGCTATTTGTAAGGCCTCCTCAGACAGCCATTTTGCTTTTTTGCATTTATTTTTCCTGGGGATGGTCTTGATCCTGTCTCCTGTGCAATGTCACAAACCTCTGTCCATAGTTCATCAGGCACCCTGTCTATCAGATCTAGTCCCATAAATCTATTTGTCACTTTCACTGTATACTTATACAGGATTTGATTTAGGTCATTCCTGAATGGTTTAGTGATTTTGCCCATTTTCTTCAATTTACGTCTGAATTTGGCAGTGAGGAGTTTATGATCTGAGGCATAATCGACTCCTGGTCTTGTTTTTGCTGCCAAAATTATCCCCTAATAATTATTTATTTTATAATCATCAGTTCAGTTCAGTCACTCAGTCATGTTTGACTCTTTGCAACCCCATGGACTGCAGTTGCCAGGTTTCCCTGTCCATCACCATCTTCTGCAGCTTGCTCAAACTCACATCCATCGAGTTGGTGATACCATCTAACCATCTCATCTTGTGTCATCCTCTTCTCCTCCTGCCTTCAGTCTTTCCCAGCATCAGGGTCTTTTCAAATGAGTCATTTCTTCTCATAAGGAGGCCAAAGTATTGAAGTTTTCAGCTTCAGCATCAGTCCTTCCAATGAATATTCAGGACTGATTTCCTTTAGGATGGATTGGTTTGATCTCTTTGCATTCCAAGGGACTCTCAAGAGTCTTCTCCAATACCACAATTCAAAAGCATCAATTCTTCGATGCTCAGCTTTCTTTATAGTCCAACTCTCATATCCATACATGACTACTGGAAAAAAACATAGCTTTGACTAGATAGACCTTTGTTGGCAAAGCAATGTCCCTGCTTTTTATACAGCTGCTAAAAGTTATATTATCTTACAATGTTTATAATTTATATAAAGGCTATATATGTAAATATATGTTATGGTATATAAAAATTCATTCAGAAAACAGAGTCTTTCCACATACTCTGAATAAGTGAAAGTTGCTCAATTTTGTCCTACTCTTTGCTATCCCATGGACTATACAGTTCATGGAATTCTCCTGGCCAGAACACTGGAGTGGTATCCTTTCTTTTCTCCAGGGGATTTTCCCAACCCAGAGATCGAACTCAGGTCTCCCACATTGCAGGTGGATTCTTTACCAGCTGAGCCACAAGAGAAGCCCAAGCATACTGGAGTGGGTAGCCTATCCCTTCTCCAGCAGATCTTCCTGAACCAGGAATCAAACTGGGATCTCCTGCATTGCAAGTGGATTCTGTACCAGCTGAGCTATCAGGTAAGCCCACTCTGTGGGATAACTGGATGGAAAATAATAAACCTTGACTCCCCTGACACCATGCAAAAAAACAACTCAAATATCACTGACCCATTTCTCCAAAGATGATATGCTGATAGCCTAAAGGCACATGAAATGATGCTCAGCATCACTCATAATTAGAGAAATCCAAATCAAAACTACATTGAAGTACCACTTCACACTGGTCAGAATGACTATAATTTAAAAATCTTAAAATATCACATGCTGGAGAGTGCATGAAAAAAGAAAATCCTCCTACATTGTTGGCGGAAATGTAAACTGGCATAGACACTATGGAAAACAACATGGAAGTTCCTTCAAAAAATAAAAGCAGTTTTCATATGATCCAGAAATCACACTTCTGGGCATATATCCAGAAAAAAAAACTGTAATTCAGAAATATACACAAACTCCTTTGCTCATAGCAGCGTTATATACAAGAACCAAGACATAGAAACAATCTAAATGTCCATCGACAGATGAATAGATAGAGATACCATTCATATATAGAATGGAATACTACTCAGCTATAAAAAAAGAATTAAATCATGCCATATGCAATAACATAAATGGAACTAGAGATCATCATACTAAGTGATGTAAGTCAGAAAGAGAAAGATAAATACCATATGGTATCATTTATATGTGGAATCTAAAATATGACATAAATGACCTTATCTATGAAACAGAAAAAGATGCACAGACATAGAGAAAAGACCTATGGTTGCCAAGAGAGAGAGAGTTGAGGGAGCAATGGATTTGGAGTTTGGGATTAGCAGATGCAAACTAGTATGTATAAAGTGGATGAACAGCAAGGTCCCAGTGCATAGTATAAGAACTATGTTCAATATCCTGTGTTACAGAACTTATAGAAGAGACTTACAGCCCTGTTGGGGGGTGTGAGAAAGGAGGGAGTGAGATGTAAGGAGAGAGTAACATGGAAACATACATTAACACATGTAAAATAGGTAGCCAATGGTATTTGCAGTATGACTCAAGGAACTCAAATCAGTGCTCTGTAACAACCTAGAGGGGTACAACGGGGAGGAAGGTGGGAGGGAGTTTTAAGAGGGAGGAGACATATGTATACTTATGACTGATTAATACTGATGTTTGTCAGAAGCCAACAGAATACTGTAAAACCATTATTCTTCAACTAAAAATAAATAAATTTAAAAAACTCCAAAACATCCTGTGATAAACTGTAATGGAAAGACTATGAAAAATAATGTGTATAACAGAATCAATTTGCTGTGTAGAAGAAATGAGAATAATATTATACATCAACTATATCTCAATAAAATGAATTTAAAAATTGTTACTGACATAAACATAAAAGCTAAAACTATTACACTTCAGGAAGAAAAGGGAAATTAATACTTGTCACATTCAATGAGGCAATTTAAAATAATTTTAAACCAGGGAACATAAACCCAATCTGTGAAGGAAAAAATAATGATAAATGGTCTTGATCAAGTTTAAAATCTTCCTCTACTTTCTTTTTCTCCTCTCCTATCCAATAGGACTCATTTATATTTCACTGCAAGAGGTATGTCAGGTTTGTCACCTGGTGCCTTTATGGATTCTTTTATGAGTCTTATGTGGGAATCCATTTCTTTAAATAATTATTGCAGAATCAGAGTTTCTGGTTCATAGAAAATATATAATTTACCCGTCAGTGTGTTCCCTTTAATCTGCCAGACTATGGTAAGCAAAAGTGTATCAGGGCAGTAGAATCATATCTCACTTCATTTATTATAATAACTCAAAAGATCTTAATAAGCCTGACTTTTTAAAGCCCATATGCCAGGCTATGTTACACTCTTATATCAGTTATGCCTAATCATCACAAAAATTGTATGTGATAAATGCCCTTATCACATTATGACTTGAACTGTGTTCCCCTAAAATTCAGATAAGCTAATATGTGTTAGTCACTTAGCTGTGTCCAGCTCTTTGTGACCCCAGGGACTAGAGCTGGCCAGGCCCCTCTGTCCATGGAATTCTCCAGGCAAGAACACTGGAGTGGGTTACCATTCTTTTCTCCAGGGGATCTTCCTAACCCAGGGATCCTGGATTTGTAGCCTCTATGATTGTGAAAAATAAATATCTGTCTTTAAGCCACTTAGACTGTAGCATTTCATTACCATAACAGCCCTAGCAAACTACTACATTCTCATTTATAAAACAAGTGTAAGAAATATAAAAGAAGGCGTAGTTAAAGATGGTAGTGTAAGAAGAACCTGAACTTACCTTCTCCCATGGACACAACAAATATACAGCTAAATGTGGATTGATTCTCTGAAAAGAACATGAGAACTAGCTCCACAATGGAGGATAACAAGGGCCACATGGAGATGGGTAGGAGAGGCAGAGAATTATCTTATCAAAAACCTTGCCCCCAGCAAGGTAGCACACACTAGGGAGAGATCTCAGCTGACAGACATTTCTCTCAGAGGAATGAACTGTTGACACCTCAGTCCCTGGGATCTATACAAAAGAGTGAAACTCTCAAAACATCTGACTTGGAAAACAAATGAAGGCAATGCCTAAAGTGTTATAGGAAACTGACACTCTCCTCTTAAAGGGTTCATGCAGTCTCAGTCTCTCTCTGACACCCCATGAAATAATAGTTTGAAAGGTGCCAAAACTATATGTATTTTTATATCTAAAAGCATTGTCTGGAGGGGAAAGGGAGGGTGGAAATGCTCCCCAGAGATAGTGGGACTGGCAGAAACCATTGCTGCTAGCCCAGGTGGGCAAGCTTTTACTCAGGGGCAGGTAATCATCCCACTGCACCGCTGAAGTCAGCAAGTTCTAGGGGTCGCATTACCCCACTGCTCCCCTGTTGAGGGGGACAAGCACAAAATGCTGAGGCCTTCTCTTGCTCCTCAGCTAAAGTCTGCAAGTATGGGCAGCTGTGATGCTTCTTTACCCCCTGGCTGAGGGTACTGTCATTCTGCTCCCAGCCTAAAGCTGACCTGGGCATAGAAAAGGCACTCTCATACTGCACTGCTGAAGTCATTTTTCTTGCTGCCTTCCTAAAGCAAGAGAGC
Source organism: Muntiacus reevesi (assembly GCF_963930625.1). Taxonomy (NCBI): domain Eukaryota; kingdom Metazoa; phylum Chordata; class Mammalia; order Artiodactyla; family Cervidae; genus Muntiacus; species Muntiacus reevesi. Next base: position 79,362,871 of record NC_089254.1, on the reverse strand, counting down.
AAGCCCCACACCTTACACTCCCTAGCAACCAGCCTAAAGAGAGCAGGAATGCAATCCACACAGAGGACTTGATGGTCAAGGGGGCTGGAGTTCCTGAGCTTTTTGACACTATAACAATCAATTAAAAAAAAAAAAAGTTCTTGGCAGGCCACCATAAACAGGGCACTGCGAAAATAGCAGAGTCAAACACAACCAAGTCTTCCAGAGAATAAGGATTGTTTATTTACCCTCATGCTGAAGGGGAGTCTCTGGGCTTCCCTCACATGTAGAGGCTAAGGAGGTGCTTCCAGAGAATAAACTGAGGAAGACACCATCCTTATGCACTTCCTTGGTCTTGTTACAGCTCATATACCCCCCAGAAAGGGACTCATACCTTGACCAGAAGACCTCCTTATTTTGCACCTATTGCCCAGGTGACACCTCCATTATCTCCTAGCCTGGAGGCCAGCAGGGATTAGGATTGAAGCCTCACTGGACTGTATGGATCTGCAAGTGTTAACAGCAGCCTCCTGAAGGTCTGACATCCAATCAGCCTGAAACTAGGTGTTAAATGAAACTCCTCTAGGCAAATTCCTAACAAAAGGAGCATATCAAGAATAAATCATGTGGAATTGAAAGCAACAAAGATCTGAGAGACAACCAAGAGCTAAGAAAAGGTGGAAGGACTAGAATTATCACCTAAACAAGGCTACTCCTTCAAGACTGAGAGAGGTAGCAGTTTTGTTTAACACATGAAACAAATACAGAGAGCCAAAAGTAATGAGGAAATAAAGACATATGTTTCAGAGGAAAAACAAGACAAAATCTTGGGAAAAAAGACCTTATTGATGTGGGCTTCACTGGTGGCTCAGATAGTAAAGAATCCGCTTGGAATGTAGAAGACCTGGATTCAATCCCTGGGTTGGGAAGGTCTCCAGGAGGAGGCCATGGCAGCCCACTCCAGTAAAGATAAACGATCTACCTGAAAAAAAATCAAAAGTGATGATGATAAAGATCATCACCTTACTGCAATCAGAAGAACAATGAATGAACACGATGAGAACTTCAACAAAGAGTTATAAAACATAAAAAATAGAACCAAACAGAGATGAAGTTTATAATATCTGAAGTGAAAAATACACTAGAGGGAATCAACAGTACATTAAATGAAATAGAAGAATAGGTCAGCAATCTAGAAGATAGGGTAGTGGATATCATTCAATCAGAATAGAAAAAAAAAAAAAAAAAGGAACTTAAACATATAACATAGAGAATATAGTAAATAATATTTTAATAACTTTTTATGGTGACAGAATTGATTCTTTTGAACTGTGGTGTTGCAGAAGACTCTTGAGAGTCCCTTGGACTGTAAGGAGATCCAACCAGTCCATCCTAAAATAAATCAGTCCTGAATGTTCATTGGAAGGACTGATGCTGAAGATGAAACTTTGGTCGCCTGATGCAAAGAGCTGACTCATTTGAAAAGACCCTGATGCTGGGAAGGATTGAAGGCGAGGGGAGAAGGGAATGACAGAGGATGAGATGGGTGGATGGTGTCACCAACTCAATGGACATGAGTTTGTGTAATGTCTGGGAGTTGGTGATGGACAGGGAGACCTGGTGTGATACAGTCCATGGGGTCGCAAAGAGTCAGACACGACTGAGCGACTGAACTGAATTGATGGTGACAGAGGTAACTAGCCTTATTGTGACCATTTCAAAATGTTTTTAAGGATTTGATCACTGTGATGTATACCTAAAACTAATATATTTGGCAATTATATTTCAATTAAAAAAATAAATACAAAGCACCTTGCCAAGTGAAATGTCTTCAGAAAACATCTAATTTGGCCTTCCAGTTCTCATCTGAGATTTCAAAAATAATATCAATTTTAGTATACTACCTTTCTTCAGCTCCTTCCTTCATAATAAATATCACTTTAAAATTTTATATTTCATTGTGATTTTTGTTGTTAAATGTGATGATAAATTAAAGTCATAATGGAATAATCATAGTTCAGCCATACAAAACTGGGTCAGGTGACCACACTCTCAGACGTGTCCCTCTACCACTTGAGAACTTGAATTTTCTGTGGACTATCCTAAAGCCAAGAACACTAGCCATTTTTAAAACAACTTTTGCTATCTGTAGCCTTGTGGCTTCAAGGTCATTCCCTCTGTGACTTTTCAGTCATTTTGGATTCCAACATTTTGTTGCTTAACAAACACCCTTACTCCTTGACAGTTCCAATTATAACTCTTGAAAGCGATTCAATGTGATGAACTGTGGCCTTACAGTTTTTGCCTATATAAGCTTCCTCCATTTTGTAGTCTGGCAGGAGACAATTCAAGTGCTTCTTTAATTTGTGTCTCCCGGGCTGCAGTTCTAACAAACTCCAAATGAATGCCCTTTTCAATCAGGCAGGCCCCCGTTTCTGAAATTGTAGTTAACATATGAGAATGGTGTAATATATAAGATAATCTGTTCAATCTATAGTGCCTTCCTTTTCTTCCACTCCAGGTAATGAGGCTAAGTCATATATGGTGGGGTAACTTCTGAGAAATTAACCTATAATTTGTTCCCCATTGCTCTAGGTGTATGGAAGGAATAACAGATGATTTTCAATCTCCTTTCCCAAGGGGCCTGTTAATGTCCTTAGTCCCGAAAATAAACTTTCTAACATAAGACATTTGTGTCTCAATAAAAGATAAATTTAGGCTGAAATTTGTAGAAGCATGAGGAAGGGTATCTAGATAGTGATCAATAAAAAACTGGAAGAGGCCATGAGTCCCTGGGAATAAGTGCCTTGTGCTACCTCCTCGGTGGCAGCGGTGAGGGGCTCTGGCCATCAGCCATGAAAAGATTACTGGATTTAACACGGGGAAAAATGGCAGAGGAGCCACATTCAAGGTGGCCTGGATCAACCAGCACATCACCTGGGACTTGAGTGATAGATTAAAGGAAAGTCTCCCCTTTGGGTTCTTATGTAATATTCTAAGGAAGAGAATGCTTTCTCCAATTCATCCAGTATTATCACTGGAAATGAATCATATTGCAGCCTCTAGGAACATGGAGAAGCTTAAACAGGTTTTCAAGAAATTAAACAGGTATGGTCTTTTATTTCTGTACCATGGCATATTTATTGAATATATGTGTTGCATAGCTAAGTTTCAATTCCTTTGACTTAAAAAAGTCTTCTGTCTGATTCAGTCACACAGCATTGTGTAGGGTATTTTTTGTTTATTTTTTCTCCATTATGTAGTGGGGAAAAAAGAGAAGTCAGTAAAGTGAAGTATGATTCCTTTATACTATGTTTCCCTTGTCCTCTGAGGAAAGTAAGTTGTATGCTTCTGCCCAAGTGACAATTAATAGTCAACTGGGCCATGGGTCACAGCAGAGGATATAAATTAGGATATTAAACTCGTCAAAGTACATAGTGGGAGCAGGTGATAGAAACGTCAACATTTACTCGAGAGATGTATAGATGAGCTTTGACCTTCCCTGGTGGCTCAAATGGTAAAGAATCTGCCCGCAATGCAGGAGACTTGGGTTCAATCCCTGGGTTGGGAAGACCCCTGGAGAAGGGAATGGCAACCCACTCCTTTATGCTTGCCTGGAGAATTTTATGGCAGGCTACAGTCCATGGGATTGCAGACAGACACAAATGAGCAACTCATACACACACACACACACACACACACACACACACACATACAGAGTCTCACTACTACTAAAATACTTTTAACCAGTATATCTATTGTCTGATTATGATGGATAGTGGTTTAATCTAGATATTTATGCTTGTATTTTCTTTAAAAAAACAAATATTCTAACTTTCATTGGACAGTAAGTTCATGCAGTAGCCTTGGGTACCAGAGGTAGTCAGGTAGTGCTTTTCAGACTAAGCTCAAAGTTTCTAAAGCATTCTTTTCATATTTTAATACTTGAGAAAATGTATACTTGTCCATTAAATCATTAAGGCTAGATATTTAAATATACAATATAGTTCATTGTGTTATTCCATTAGCCTATAACTTACTAAATTAGAACCATTTACCCATATAACACTTAGCTAAATAAGAAAAAAAGAATAAATTAAAATTCTTGATGTGAATAGATGTCATTTAATTATAGCATTCAAAATTCAATTTGGTATTTCTACATATCTACTAGATTTTTACTTTTATAATAACAAAAATGTATTGATTCATATTATTTAAATCTAGAAAAGTCTATACTAATCATTTAGTCAAACCCTCTTATTTTACAGTATCAGAAAAGGAAATAAAATAGTGAGGCTATCAATCAACATTATAATATACTTTCCTTATGGTAAGTTCCCCATATTGAATCTATTTTAATAAAAAGGCATATTGAACACTAATGGAAGGAATTTTGGTACTATATGCAAGTTGGGTATTATAAATTAGGTGTATGTTTAATCAAACCTAGAAAAGGGTCTAATGTGCTCTACTTAGATGTTCACTTGTGTCCGACTCTTTGTGATCCCACGGACTGTAGTCCACCAGGCTCCTCTGCCCATGAGATTCTCCAGGCAAGAATACTGGAGTGGATGGCCATGCCCTCCTCCAGGGGATCTTCCCAACCCAAGGATCGAACTCAGGTGTCCCATATTGCAGGTGGTTTCTTTACCACTTGAGCCACCGGGGAAGCCCAAAAGGATCTAATATTAGACATTATATTCATACTTAATTTTTTTTTAATGGAGAAGAGATTTCTAAGCCACATTCAGCAGAACTGTTTCTGTTTTGCTACCAAGAGATATGGTGAAGAGACTTGACAAAAGAAGCTTCAGGCTCTCCACTTGAAGGCTAAAAACACAATAGTTATATATTACAGTTCTGATTATTACTTTCTTGTAACTACATTCACCTTTGATGAATGTAGTTCATTCATTCTTGTTCCTGTCCATTCACCTCTTGGTGATTCACCTCTTGCTCCTGTCCATTTTCTATAATGCATTTTCTTGCCTATTTCTCCTTGTAATGTGTAATCCCTGGAACTTCCAATTGTTTATATTTGAACAGAGCTTTATAATCAAGAAAAAAATTCTCACTTCTTTTTAATCCCTTTAATTTTCATAAACATCTCTGTTCTTTCATTAAAAAAACTTATAATCTTTGTCATCTGATATTAATAAGATAAATTGCTTGCCACATCTCAAGGAATCCATTCTCTTCTCTACTTTTGTATTTAGCTGTGTTTGGCCTTAACCCCAGAATTACTTCCCACTTCTCTAGTTAACACAAAAGTCACCCTCTCTACCATGATTTTCCCAGTGCCTTTTTGGCTGAAGTATCTGCTGCTCCATCAGGTATTCCTAGGTTCTTTGCTCTCAGGTTTAACAACACATTAAATTACCCTACCTTATGCTGAATTCTCATGCACAACAGTGTCGGACACTAAAAATATATGTGTGCTTGGTCACTCAGTCAAGTCTGACTCTTTGTGACCCCATGGACTGTAGCCTGCCAGGCTCCTCTGTCCATGGGGATTTCCAGGCAAGAATACTGGGGTGGCAAGCAATCTATAGATTCAATGCAATCCCTATCAAGCTACCAACGGTATTTTTCACAGAACTAGAACAAATAATTTCACAATTTGTATGGAAATACAAAAACCTCGAATAGCCAAAGTAATCTTGAGAAAGAAGAATGGAACTGGAGGAATCACCCTGCCTGACTTCAGACTCTACTACAAAGCCACAGTCATCAAGACAGTATGGTACTGGCACAAAGACAGAAATATAGATCAATGCAACAGAATAGAAAGCCCAGAGATAAATCCACAAACCTATGGACACCTTATCTTTGACAAAGGAGGCAAGGATATACAATGGAAAAAAGACAATCTCTTTAACAAGTGGTGCTGGGAAAACTGGTCAACCACTTGTAAAAGAATGAAACTAGAACACTTTCTAACACCATACACAAAAATAAACTCAAAATGGATTAAAGATCTAAATGTAAGACCAGAAACTATAAAACTCCTAGAGGAGGACATAGGCAAAACACTCTCCGACATAAATCACAGCAAGATCTTCTATGACCCACGTCCCAGAATATTGGAAATAAAAGCAAAAATAAACAAATGGGACCTAATGAAAATTAAAAGCTTTTGCACAACAAAGGAAACTATAAGTAAGGTGAAAAGACAGCCCTCAGATTGGGAGAAAATAATAGCAAATGAGGAAACAGACAGGATTAATCTCAAAAATATACAAGCAACTCCTGAAGCTCAATTCCAGAAAAATAAATGACCCGATCAAAAAATGGGCCAAAGAACTAAACAGACATTTCTCCAAAGAAGACATACAGATGGCTAACAAACACATGAAAAGATGCTCAACATCACTCATTATCAGAGAAATGCAAATCAAAACCACAATGAGGTACCATTACACGCCAGTCAGGATGGCTGCTATCCAAAAGTCTACAAGCAATAAATGCTGGAGAGGGTGTGGAGAAAAGGGAACCCTCTTACACTGTTGGTGGGAATGCAAACTAGTACAGCCACTATGGAAAACAGTGTGGAGATTTCTTAAAAAACTGGAAATAGAACTGCCATATGACCCAGCAATACCACTTCTGGGCATACACACTGAGGAATCCAGATCTGAAAGAGACACGTGCACCCCAATGTTCATTGCAGCACTGTTTATAATAACCAGGACATGGAAGCAACCTAGATTCCCATCAGCAGATGAATGGATAAGGAAGCTGTGGTACATATACACCATGGAATATTACTCAGCCATTAAAAAGAATTCATTTGAATCTGTTCTAATGAGATGGATGAAACTGGAGCCCATTATACAGATTGAAGTAAGCCAGAAAGATAAAGAACATTACAGCATACTAACACATATATACGGAATTTAGAAAGATGGTAACGATGGCCCTATATGCAGGGCAGAAGAAGAGACGCAGAAGTACAGAACAGACTTTTGAACTCTGTGGGAGAAGGTGAGGGTGGGATGTTTCGAAAGAACAGCATGTATATTATCTGTGGTGAAACAGATCACCAGCCCAGGTGGGAGGCATGAGTCAAGTGCTCGGGCCTGGTGGGCTTGGAAGACCCAGAGGAATCGGGTGGAGAGGGAGGTGGGATGGGGGACTGGGATGGGGAATACGTGTAACTCTATGGCTGATTCATATCAATGTATGACAAAACCCACTGAAAAAAAAAAAAAATTAAAAAAAAAAAAAAAAAGAATACTGGGGTGGGCTGCCATTTCCGTCTCCAGCAACTAAAATATATAGATTATGATATGTTAACATTTGACTGTTACCACAAATTCAGAAACAGTATGTTGACCCTTCTGTACATTACTTTTTTGATTACTCTGTCTTTTCAGTCCTGATAGGTTTGCTCTGAAGCTAGAAGAGCAAACTAAATACAGTTAAGAATATAAGATAAGCATGTATTTAAAAGTAGGAGATATTTCAAGTCAATTTTGACTAGAAATGTTCAAGTGCCACAGTCAGAGTTTGAGGAGAAATCAGAAACTCAAACACTTGATTAGGGTATGAATCAGTCCATTATGTAAGCCATATAAGTTAAAAGAATGGTAGCCCAGGGCAAGGGAAATTTTGAATGCTTGATGGAAGCGGGAGAAAATAAACATTTATTGAGAATTTCAGACTGACTTCAGTGAAGGGACTTCAAGTAGCCCCACTAACCTAAAGATGCATCCCCTTTCCAACTTATAAAGTTTTCCTGTATACCTTGCTCTATGGAACAAAGTCATCTAAAGAGTGTAATTGATGAATTATAGCAGATGCTGTATTATGCTCTTCAGGACCCAAATATCCATTTACCAGCTGCCATAAGTCATTATTGACAGTTCAGAGTAGAGTCCCTCTTAGAAATTACCCTTTGCCAGTTGGAGTTGCCTCACCTGCTTCTTCCCTTGTGGCTTCCCTTGTGGCTCAGCTGGTAAAGAATCTGCCCACAATGCGGGAGACCAGGGCTCGATCCCTGGGTTGGGAAGATCCCCAGGAGAAGGGAAAGGCTACCGGCTCCAGTATTCTGGCCTGGATAATTCCATGGAGTGCATAGTCCATGGGGTTGCAAAGAGTCAGACAGGCCTGAGTGACTTTCACGTTCACCTAAGTTTACACCCCATCTCTGTGTTTGAATTTGTCAATGACTGGACAATACTGGAAATGTGAGGGCAGAAGACCCCTTAGCTCTATTCTAGACAATTCTCAGCACTTATGACAGCTCTCTGACTCCCCCTGTTGGCATCATCATTGTTGTCACTGTATGACCATTTTTCTGATTGCTGTATCACTCTGCTTCTGTCATTCCCTCATAGTAATGTTCCAAGTAGTGTTACACTCATCAGTAAACTGCCTGCATGCCGATCAACATCTCAGAGGTTGTTTCCAAGGAAACTTTGGCACTTTACTTGACCGAAGCATTTTATGAAAGAACGTATCAGTCAGAATGCCTGCTGAGCCTAAAGAATGTCAATGCTCCTTAGGATGTTGCTATTCAAGAAGGGCCTTATAAGATTACAATTCCATTTTCTTATTCTCCCCAGCTCCTCCCAGAGCATCCTGTAACTGGTAAATTTTGTAATAAGGTAAAATTTTCCGATGTAAAATTAAAACAAAATGAATAGAAACTTTCTCCACCTTTCCTATTGCATGAAACAGCTCAAAGTGCTCTAGAACAATGAATGTTAATTTGTAGAAGTACACTAAAGCAATCATATTAATTACAAATTGAGAGGATTTTAGGAACCAATGTAACCAGAGAACTTTTCACCTTTTGATCAATGAAGTCATGGCATCCCAGGTGTTCAATCTAGGCAAGGTAACACATTTTCAGAGAAAGTAAAACAATCAAATTGTGTTTTGTTGCACTCAGCACCCAACTTATTCAGTCTTGCAGATGGCATATGGAAATTAAAAATAGTAGTGATGTTATCCATGTAAATTATATTAGTTTCTTTGTTGAGACACCAATCCTTGAACATTTTATTTTTTCCTGTCTAATTACTGTGAATGAAGTTACTATAAATAATTTTCAAAGTTCTTGAGCAGTGAGGAAAGACCTACTGATTTCCTAAACAAATAGACAAATTAGAGAACAAACTTTTGAAGACTGTGGAGATAAGGAACAGGTATTAGTAGACAGTGCTATGGGAAATTAGACCCATTCAAAGATTTTTAAATGGCTTTGGTTGCAAAGCACTGTTCAGAAAAAAATGTTTATTTCTCCCACATAATACATCTTATTCACATTTGGAGACCTAAAACTACCTCACTATTTTCCGTGACATATTTCTAAAACCTTCAGAAGCAAAAGAAAATACTGATTGAGAACCCACAAATCAAGTTGCTGTTGTTAAGTTCCTCAAGTTGCATTTATTGGTATCATATTTCTGATTCTTAATTGCATACTAAAGTAAACTCTGAAATAGGTAGAAAATTCAAATTAATGACTGATTTTAATAAAGGATTGTCCACAAACTTACACACTGTCACTTTTTTTTAATGGGTTTATAATATTAGAACCAGAAGTAAATCATCAATTCAGAGATGAACCATACTGAAATGTTAAGTTCTAAAAATATGATTTCTTACTTCTCCAGTTTGCTCCTACTAAAAAGGCAGTTGCTAGTTGTCTACATGAAAATGAAGAAGAATCACAATTACCTTAGTGTTAATACAAGTCCTATTGTGATGCTTGAATCAAATAGGAGATTTGGCAACATCATATTTTAAATCAAATACTCAAGCATGACCTCAAAAATCTCCCTTATGTGCTTTATGGGAAAAATATCTTTATTTTCGGTGAAAACAATTCTGCTTTATTTACCAACAGCTTTGCTCTTAATCTTTGGTACAAGAGAATATATCATAAAGAGACATCAAAGCAGGGAAAAAAAGAGGCTTTTCTGTATTTACATTCTGAGAAGCAAACTCCCTTTACTTACTTGCTTGTGAACTCTGTATCAAAGGACACAAAAGCCTAGCAAAAACAGTCAACCCCAAATGGACACCTATATATACACGTGTGTGTGTATGTGTGTGTGAGCTTTCTTCTGAGCAAAGATAAGCTTAGAATAACTAATAATTCGTTTATGACATGTGTTAGTTAAAATCGCTAAATAACAGTATCAACTATTTAATCTGTTTTTAATCCATTATTCTGGTTTTATAAGGATAATGCTATAAATTAAGAAGATAAGTAATGCAGGTATATCAACAGTACATCCTCTTTGCAAAGTGCACTTTGGCTCTTTTACTCATCATACATCTTCATAAAAGGTGGATGTAGTTGCAAACTTTCTGTTGACAATCTCAGATCATTACTGAGGCAAGGATATAACCAAAAGTTTTTCTCTAAACAACCCTCAGCTCTACTATACTCTTCCTCTTCCATTTCACTGACCCTACCCAGTCTGAATGTCTTGATCTTTAAGGCACTATGCCAGCTCCATCTGTTTTGACCTTTAAGGCACTATGCCAGCTCCATCTGTTTACCCAGGTCTTCTTGAGAATGCGAGTAAAATTTGTTTAAACATGAGTTTATTTTTTAAGGAATTGTCTGTCAGTTTCTGATGATCATTACTAGTGAATAGTATTCATCTGTGTGGGTGTTATGAATATGTGCATTCAGAGGTTTAAAGGATGGAGAAAGAGAATACATTTTTTTAAAGGTAATATAAGTTACATTAATTGATTTGACATATGGTCTCAGAGTTCTGCCAAAGCCAGCATTTCAATGAGCAATACAATTTCTCCCTAATGCCAAGGAAGGAAATGAGCAAATTCTGTAACTGAGTACCTTGAAAGTGAAGGTCACTCAGTAGTGTCCGACTCTTTGTGACTCCACAGACTGTGCAATCCATGAAATTCTCCAGGCTGGCATACTGCAGTGGGTAGTCTTTCCCTTCTCCAGGGAATCTTCCCAACCCAGGGATCAAATCCACGTCTCCCATAATGCAGCCAGATTCTTTACCAGCTGAGCCATCAGGGAAGTCCAAGACTACTGGAGTGGGTAGCCTATCCCTTCTCCAGAGGATCTTCTTTACCCAGGAATCAAACCAGGGTCTTCTGCATTTTAGGTGGATTCTTTACCAACTGAACTATGAGGGAAGCCCACTGAGTACCTTACCAATGTGAAAAAAAAAAAAGTGTTCTTGTGTCTTAGTAAAAAGTAAGCTTCACATATTTTATAATTTTATAGTTTTTTGAAATTTAATCATTTCTTTCATATAATATTTGACTTTATAAGTCCACAAAATCAAATAATCTTGCCACTTAATAATTTTAACAACTATCTCATGGATAACTGATTCTCATAATTCCTGAGATAATTTCAAAGTATACACACATGTGTACACACACCTTTCAATTTCTTTTACAAAATGAAAATAAGAATTTATAATTATATTAAATGCATCATTAGGGAGGAAAGAGAAGATTCAAATGGAAAATACTAAAGAAAAGTTCTAATTACAACAGTACCACAGCTGCATTGCTCAGGAAAAAACAAAAAACAAAAACTGACAATCAGATGGCAAACTGCCAGTGTTGGTATTGATATTAACTAGCGGCTGCCATGGAGTACGATTGGGCTGTCTGCTGTCACCCTGTTCGCTTAACCTATATGCTGAGCACGTCATGAGAAATGCCAGGCTGGAGGAGTTACAGCTGGAATCAAGATAAGGGGGAGAAATACCAACAACCTCAGATATGCAGATAACACCATTCTGCTGGCCGAAAGTGAAGAGGAACTAAAGAGCCTTTTGATGAGGGTGAAGAAGGAGAGTGAAAGAGCTGGCTTAAGACTAAATATCCAAAACAAAAAACAAAAAAACTAAGATCATGATATCCACCCCCATTACTGCACGGCAAATAGCAGGGGAAAAGGTAGAAGCACTGTCCGATTTCCTCTTCTTGGGCTCCAATATCACTGCGGATGGTAACTACAGCCATGAAATCAGAAGATGATTGCTTATTGGCAGGAAAGCAATGACAAACCTAGACAGTGTGCTGAAAAGCAGAGACATTACTCTGCCAACAAAGGTCCGTGTTGTCAAGGCTATGGTCTTCCCATTGGTCATGTGTGGTTGTAAGAGCTGGACTGTAAAGAAGGCAGAGCACCAAAGAATTGATGCCTTTGAACTGTAGTGCTAGAGAAGACTCCTGAAATTCCCTTGGACAGCAAGGAGATCAAACCTGTCAATCTTAAGGGAGATCAACCATGAATATTCACTGGAAGGACTGATGATGAAACCTCAACATTTTGGTTATCTGACACAAACAGACGACTCATTAGAAAAGTCCCTGAAACTGGGAAAGTTTGAGGGCAGAAGGAGAAGGGGGCATCAGAGGATGAGATGGCTGGACGGCATCACTGATGCAATGAAGATGAACTTGGGGAAACTCTGGGAGGTGGTGAGGGACAAGGAGGCCTGGCGTGATGCAGTACACGGGGTCGCAAACAGTCGGACACAGCTGGGCAACTGAACAACAACAAAAGGAAAGTTCTAATTACAACAGTACCACAGCTGTATTGCCCAAAATAAAAACTGACAGTCAAATGGCAACTGCCAGTGTTGGTATTGATGTTAAATAGCAGCTGCCATGCTACCAACATGAGCAGGTTCATTCTAAATACTTAAATTTTAGTGATCTGTTACAGTATATGCAATGAGAAATGCCTAATATTAAGAACATCATGATAATTAGATGATTAGATGTCAGATGCTATTATTTTCTATAGTCTTCAAGATATGTTTAGGTTAAAAAAAGAAGAAAATAAAGTCAGTCAGGCTGGCTTAGATGCAATTCTTGCAGTGATATGATTAATCATTTTATAATAATACTTTCTGTTCTAATTATTGTATTTCTAAACATAAAATTATGCTATGCTTTTTGTTTGTTTTCTTTTTTTACTTACAGAGCTTGAATAAGTGTAAAATGCCAAGCCAATGAAATTCTCTCCTGAAATACTGAAAATGCATGAATTTTAGAAATCTAAATTACTTCATCAACCCTGAAATAGTTTTAACTTAAATATCATTTATATTATAAAAATCAAATATCTGTAAGGTTCATAAACATATTTACACATTTATGTTTATCTAATACGTGAAGGTAGGGTATTGTAATATCATTGATTTTTCCACTTAGCTAACCCAATATACTTAGGTGAGCTATGGTAAGTCATTTAACATTTCATGTCTGTTCGCCTGCAAAATGGGAGGATTAGGTGAAACCTATTTTAAGACCCTTTCAACTCAGAATTCAAATGATGTTTAATGATAGAATATGATGCTAGATGTTTATTTATTTAATTCAGATGTTGAAATGAGAGGATTATATTCATTCAGCCACAACATCAGAATCAAGTTTACCTCAGATATACTGCCTGCAGCTTCCAGATGATCTGACAGAACATGATCCTTTGTTTCAAAATGTGATGTAGCATTTCAAATGAACATTGTCAGTCACTCTTTTTTTGACTACTTTTTCCTTTACAGACATTTCCAAACTCCACAGTTTATTTTTATTATTCTTTCCTTAGCAAGGGGACAAAGTTAAAATAAAAATGGTAATAAAAGTAATTTTAACCTGGCATTCTTCCAAAGTTAGGAGAGAAACGCAATCAACACTTTTCCATTGGAAGACAATCTTTCCTTTCCAATAAAATAAAAGTTCTACAGATAAAACATTTTTTTACCAGTATATAAAAATTCAGGTTTGTCACAGAGAGGAGACTTGTCAGATTACCTTTGAATTAAAAAAAAAAAAAATTTGCTGTGAATACAAGTAACATAAGCCTCCCTGACAATTGGAATGATAGTTCATATTCTAAAATACATCACATTTATACTTAAATCTAATTTGATTTTTCCTCTCCCAGCAGGATATCCTGAAACAGATTTTTTAAAGGATATCATACATATCCATTCTGTTTACTTAACAGCTTGGCTGCCTTTTTCTCTTTAAAAAAAAAAAAGAATTCAATTACCTCCCCCTAACAGGAGTCTTTGATACCTAACCATTTCAGTAACTTCATGATTCATCACATAAATAACTGTAAGATTTTTGGTACAGACAATTTTTACCATATATAGGTGTTTCACATATTAGGGCTGGAAAATGAACACTAACAGATATAAATTTAGGAATCTAGATATTAGTTAAAATTGATAAATATAATTGTATTTTAAGAAACGAGTTTAGGAGAGTGAGGATAATTTATTATTTTCAAGGGCCTTCTTACTTTAAAAATGAGAGGTTTTAAACAAATGTTAGTTTAAGTCTTTTGAGGCAGAAATTTGGGTCAATGGACCACTTTATTTAAATGCTAGAATTAGAACACTATGAGAGTTCAAAAATAAATTTGAAATCATTAGTTAATTTTCTAAGCCTTAATTCTTCTACCCTCTTTTTTATTTAATTGATGCTTTTGAGCTGTGGTGTTGGAGAAGACCCTTGAGGGTCCCGTGGACTGCAAGGAGATCAAAACAGTCAATCCTAAAGGAAATCAGTCCTGAATATTCATTGGAAGGACTGATGCTGAAGCTCAAACTCCAATACTTTGGCACCTGATGCGAAGAACTGACTGCTTGGAAAATATCCTGATGCTGGGAAAGATTGAAGGCAGGAGGAGAAAGGGATGACAGAGGATGAGATAGCTAAATGGCATTACTGATTCAATGGACATGAGTTTGAGTAAACTCTGGGAGTTGGCGATGGACAGGGAGGCCTGGCATGCTGCAGTCCATGGGGTCGCAAAGAGTTGGACATGACTGAGCCACTGAACTGAACTGAATTTCTTTACTATGTATTTTTCTTTATATTTACAAATACTTCAATATGCTAATATTTTAGAAAACAACATAATTGAGTAGTATCACCCATGTATCAAATTCTCATGAGAAGTAAGACAGGAGGATTAACTGAGATAAATATTTTATTGTTACAAGGGTCAGTGGGGAAACATCTTACTGCACAATTACTTTCTGAAATTTTAGTTTTTATCTTTTAGCCATCCATCTACTAGAAGATTGTGTTAAAATTGATCATATGTTTAAAAAAAAGGAACAATTATTTTCAATTCCCCCAAAATCCTAAGAACCTACATAATGAAAATTCATATAGATTCTAACTATGAAGGAAAAAAAAAAGGATATATTTTTTAAAAGTCCAAATCAAACCAGGGTGAATCTGAACCACCTGACTCACAGTTTGTTGTTGTTTTTTTTATGATAGTTTTTATTTTTTTAATTTTTTTAAACCATTTTTGTTTCATTTATTTTTATTAGTTGGAGGCTAATTACTTTACAATATTGTAGTGGATTTTGCCATACATTGACATGAATCAGCCATGGATTTACATGTGTTCCCCATTCTGAACCCCCCTCCCACCTCCCTCCCCATCCCATCCCTCTGGGTCATCCCAGTGCACCAGCCCCGAGCACTTCTCTCATGCATCCAACCTGGACTGGCGATCTGTTTCACACTTGATAATATATATGTTTCGATGCTGTTTTCTCAGATCATCCCACTCTCACTTTCTCCCATAGAGTTCAAAAGTCTGTTCTATATATCTGTGTCTCTTTTTCTGTCTTGCATATAGGGTTATCGTTACCATCTCTCTAAATTCCATATATATGCACTAGTATACTGTATTGGTGTTTATCTTTCTGGCTTACTTCACTCTGTATAATGGGCTCCAGTTTCATCCATCTCATTAGAACTGATTCAAATGAATTCTTTTTGTAATAGCTGAGTAATATTCCGTTGTGTATATGTACCATAGCTTTCTTATCCATTCGTCTGCTGATGGGCATCTAGGTTGCTTCCATGTCCTGGCTATTATAAACAGTGCTGCAATAAACATTGGGGTACACGTGTCTCTTTCAGATCTGGTTTCCTCGGTGTGTATGCCCAGGAGTGGGATTGCTGTGACCCACAGTTTTAATTACACCTAATTATAATCATTTCTTAAAATCCTCTTTCAAGGACAATCTGAAGAAGATATATATTAGCAAACTTTCATTAGTAAATTGAGATTTTTTTCACTTTTATAACTTTACCTTATTAATTTCCTCTTTAAAATGTCATAGAGCTTAACTGTCTTTAAAGGAAACAGTCATATAGACAGGGCCCAACTTTCAAGGGCAATATTAACTAAATACAGAGAATAAGGACATTTTGTTTATGTCTTATGTGGAAGAAAACCTAATATTCAGTTCTACAGGCATCACATTTTCCAATAGCCTTTAATTTATCTATTCTGTTACTCAGAATGTAACTACTTTGAGAATTAGGGATTCTGTAAGAATTAGCACCACAGATACACAGCCTCATTTTAAATACAGTTTCATTATAATGCTAAGTGTATTTAAGTGTATATCTCAGGTAAAATATGTGCCCCATAATTACCATTTCACTGACCCTTAATATGAAACCTAACATAACCACTGGTGTTATATGAATATCATGATTATGACATGTCATGTAGATGGAATGATATGTCAGTGTTTTAACTTTCCAGAGACATATCCAAAAATTTAAAACAACAGACTAATCTTGAAAAAAATTTAGACATACTCAGATTGTGGGTATTCTGCAGACTTTTTTGTCAGGGTGCTTTAAGGTAGTCATAACAAAGAAAGAAAAAGAATGAGAAATTATAATGGACCAGAGGAGACTGGGAGCATATGGCAACTAAACACATTTTACCCTGGTTTAGATTTGCCAAAAGAAAAAGGACATTAACTGAAAGCTGTTAAAATTCAAATAAATGAAACAGCAGTTAATAATACTGTAGCATTATCAGTTTCTTAGTTTTGATAAATATGTCTTAATAATGGAATTTTCTAATATTAGAGGAAACTGGATCAGAGGTATTCAGGAACTCTCTCTACTATTTTTGCAAGTGAAAGTGAAAGTCAGTCATTCATGTCCGACTCTTTGCAACTCCATGGATTATACAGACCACGGAATTCTCCAGGCCAGAATACTGGAGTGAGTAGCCTTTCCCTTCTCCGGGTCTTTACCAGCTGAGCCACCAAGGAAGACCAAGAATACTGGAGTGGGTAGCCTATCCCTTCTCCAGCGGATCTTCCCAGCCCAGGAATTGAACCAGGGTCTCCTACCTTGCAGGTGATTTCTTTACCAACTGACCTATCAGGAAAGCCTGGCTATTTTTGCAAACTTCTTCTGTAAATCTCAATATATCCTAGCTTTAAAAGGGTTATTTAAATTCAGTATAAAAAAGTGTGCACAAGTCAGTAAATATGATATACCACATTAACAAAATGAAAGGTAAAAATAAAAAAAAAAAAAAGAAGAAAGTTAAAAATCACATGATTATCTCAACACATGCAGAAAACTGTCTGACAAAATTTGACATTCATTTATGATGAAACCTATCATCGGGGCAGTCCCAAGATGGCAGAGGAATAGGACATGGAGACCACTTTCTCCCCCACAAATTCATCAAAAGATCATTTGAATGTTGAGTAACTTCCACAAAACAACTTCTGAACGCTTGCAGAGGACACCAGGCACACAGAAAGGCAGCCCATTCTCTTCTAAAGGAGATAGGAAAAAATATAAAAGGCAAAAAGAGAGACAAGAGATTTAGGGATGGAGACCTGTCCTGGAGAGGGAGTCGTGAATATGCACCTAACTTCAACTCCCAGAGGAGAAGTAGCCCAGATGCTGGCGGCTGCCACCAGCGAGTGAGGGCTGGTCAGGGAGGTGCAGAGTGCATAACCGATCCTTGGGGTAAGGACTGGGTCTGAATGACCTGAGGACAAGGACAATCTGAGGGAGGTAACATGAGATAGCAATCCAAACTGTGGGATTGACAGGGAGAAAGGGGAAAAAAAGAAAACTTTCCCATGAAAGGCTCTAACTGGCAGCCTGGCCCACTCACAGAACAAGGGATTGAGCAAATACCAAAGGAGAGCAAGCTGGTTGCGTGTAGGCCCCTCCCCTGCTGGAGGCAGAGAGGCAGACATGTGACAGCTGGAAGGCAAGGGGCTGCTGCAATCTTGGCCCCAGAGATGGCATCTTCCAGGCTCCCAGTTTCTAATCACATCTTCCCGGGATGCTGGATGGTTGACATCAGCTCCCCAGAGGAGACACACCACACACCTGAGATGTTGCTCTCGTGGAGCACCCAGGAAACCAAGGTGGCAAGGAGTGGCAAGGTGGCAAGGAATGGCAAGGATAAGGGAGGTGATTAAGATGCACAGCCCACCCAGGACAGTGCACTCACCAAGCTCTGGTCGTCTGAGCTGCTTGGACCTGGGAAGGGCACAAAAAACACATCCAGTGGGGTCTGTTCCCTTGCAGAGTACCCGAAAGTCTGAGTGGCTTAGACCTGGGAAATGCAGGAAACACAGGGCCCACGTGGGACAGTGCCCTGTAGAGCACCCTGGAGCCTAAGCAGTGGGGACCTGGGAAACACACACCGCCTCGGGCTGTGGCAAAACCAGTGTGGTCCATACACTGCAAGCACTCCCCACACAGGCCAGCGATATTTGTAGTGCCCCTCCCTCCCCACAACACATCTGAATAACTGAGCGAAATAAGTGACCACCTTCACCACCTTGTGTCAGGGTGGAAATTAGACACCGAAGAGACTTGTAAATGCGTTAAATGCCCCATCCAAAAGACAAAGACTGGCTGAATGGATACAAAAACAAGACCCCTATATAGTCTGTCTACAAGAGATCCACCTCAAACAAAGGAACACATACAAACTGAAAGTGAAGGGCTGGAAAAAGATACTTCATGCAAATGGAGACCAAAAGAAAGCCGGAGTAGCAATACTCATATCAGATAAAATAAATTTTGAAATAAAAACCATGAAGAGAGACAAAGAAGGACACTAATGATCAAACAATCAATCCAAGAAGAAGATATAACAATTATAAATAAATATGCACCCAACATAGAAGCACCTCTGTACATAAGGCAAATGCTAACAACTATCAAAGGGGAAATTAAAGTAACAGAATAATAGTGGGAGACTTTAAAAAAAAAATTTTTTTTTAATTAGTTGGAGGCTAACTACTTCACAACATTTCAGTGGGTTTTGTCATACATTGATATGAATCAGCCATAGAGTTACACGTATTCCCCATCCCGATCCCCCCTCCCACCTCCCTCTCCACCCGACTCCTCTGGGTTCTCCCAGTGCACCAGGCCCGAGCACTTGTCTCATGCATCCAACCTGGGCTGGTGATCTGTTTCACCCTAGATAATATATAGGCTGTTCTTTCGAAACATCCCACCCTCACCTTTTCCCACAGAGTTCAAAAGTCTGTTCTGTACTTCTGTGTCTCTTTTTCTGTTTTGCATATAGGGTTATCGTTACCATCTTTCTAAATTTCATATATGTGTTAGTATGCTGTAATGTTCTTTATCTTTCTGGCTTACTTCACTCTGTATAATGGACTCCAGTTTCATCCATCTCATTAGAACTGGTTCAAATGAATTCTTTTTAACAGCTCAGTAATATTCCATGGTGTATATGTACCACAGCTTCCTTATCCATTCATCTGCTAATGGGCATCTAGGTTGTTTCCATGTCCTGGCTATTGTAAACAGTGCTGCGATGAACATTGGGGTGCACGTGTCTCTTTCAGATCTGGTTTCCTCAGTGTGTATGCCCAGGAGTGGTATTACTGGGTCACATGGCAGTTCTATTTCCAGTTTTTTAAGAAATCTCCATACTGTTTTCCATAGTGGCTGTACTAGTTTGCATTCCCACCAACAGTGTAAGAGGGTTCCCTTTTCTCCACACCCTCTCCAGCATTTATTGCTTGTAGACTTTTGGATAGCAGCCATTCTGACTCGCGTGTAATGGTACCTCATTGTGGTTTTGATTTGCATTTCTCTGATTATGAGTGATGCTGAGCATCTTTTCATGTGTTTGTTAGCCATCTGTATGTCTTCTTTGGAGAAATGTCTGTTTAGTTCTTTGGCCCATTTTTTGATCGGGTCATTTATTTTTCTGGAATTGAGCTTCAGGAGTTGCTTGTATATTTTTGAGATTAATCCTTTGTCTGTTTCCTCATTTGCTATTATTTTCTCCCAATCTGAGGGCTGTCTTTTCACCTTACTTATAGTTTCCTTTGTAGTGCAAAAGTTTTTAATTTTCATTAGGTCCCATTTGTTTATTTTTGCTTTTATTTCCAATATTCTAGGAGGTGGGTCCTAGAGGATCTTGCTGAGATTTATGTCGGAGAGTGTTTTGCCTATGTTCTCCTCTAGGAGTTTTATAGTTTCTGGTCTTACATTTAGATCTTTAATCCATTTTGAGTTTATTTTTGTGTATGGTGTTAGAAAGTGTTCTAATTTCATTCTTTTACAAGTGGTTGACCAGTTTTCCCAGCACCACTTGTTAAAGAGGTTGTCTTTTTTCCATTGTATATCCTTGCCTCCTTTGTCAAAGATAAGGTGTCCATAGGTTCGTGGATTTATCTCTCGGCTTTCTATTCTGTTCCACTGATCTATATTTCTGTCTTTGTGCCAGTACCATACTGTCTTGATGACTGTGGCTTTGTAATAGAGTCTGAAGTCAGGTAGGTTGATTCCTCCAGTTCCATTCTTCTTTCTCAAGATTACTTTGGCTATTCGAGGTTTTTGTATTTCCATACAAATTGTGAAATTATTTGTTCTAGTTCTGTGAAAAATACCGTTAGTGGCTTGATAGGGATTGCATTGAATCTATAGATTGCTTTGGGTAGAATAGCCATTTTGACAATATTGATTCTTCCAATCCATGAACACAGTATGTTTCTCCATCTGTTTGTGTCCTCTTTGATTTCTTTCATCAGTGTTTTATAGTTTTCTATGTATAGGTCTTTTGTTTCTTTAGGTAGATATACTCCTAAGTATTTTATTCTTTTTGTTGCAATGGTGAATGGTATTGTTTCCTTAATTTATCTTTCTGTTTTTTCATTGTTAGTATATAGGAATGCAAGGGATTTCTGTGTGTTAATTTTATATTCTGCAACTTTACTATATTCATTGATTAGCTCTAGTAATTTTCTGGAAGAGTCTTTAGGGTTTTCTATGTAGAGGATCATGTCATCTGCAAACAGCAAGAGTTTCACTTCTTCTTTTCCTATCTGGATTACTTTTACTTCTTTTTCTGCTCTGATTGCTGTGGCCAAAACTTCCAACACTATGTTGAATAGTAGTGGTGAGAGTGGGCACCCTTGTCTTATTCCTGATTTCAGGGGAAATGCTTTCAATTTTTCACCATTGAGGGTGATGCTTGCTGTGGGTTTGTCATATATAGCTTTTATTATGTTGTGGTATGTTCCTTCTATTCCTGCTTTCTGGAGAGTTTTAATCATAAATGAGTGTTGAATTTTGTCAAAGGCTTTCTCTGCATCTGTTGAGATAATCATATGGCTTTTATCTTTCAATTTGTTAATGTGGTGTATTACATTGATTGATTTGCAGATATTAAAGAATCCTTGCATTCCTGGGATAAAGCCCACTTGGTCATGGTGTATGATTTTTTAAATATGCTGTTGGATTCTGTTTGCTAGAATTTTGTTAAGGATTTTTACATCTATGTTCATCAGTGATATTGGCCTGTAGTTTTCTTTTTTTTGTGTGTGTGTGGTATCTTTCTCTGGTTTTGGAATTATGGTGATGGTGGCCTCATAGAATGAGTTTGGAAGTTTACCTTCATCTGCAATTTTCTGGAAGAGTTTGAGTAAGATAGGAGTGGGAGACTTTAATATCCCACTCACACCTATGGATAGATCAACCAAATAGGAAATTAGCAAGGAAACACAAGCTTTATATGATACAATGGACCAGTTAGACATAATTGATATCTATAGGACATTTCACCCCAAAACAATGAATTTCACCTTTTTCTCAAGTGCACACAGAACATTCTCCAGGATAGATCACATCCTGGGCCATAATTCTAGCCTTGGTAAATTAAAAAAAAAAAAAAAATGAAATAATCTCAAGCATCTTTCTGATAACAATGTGGTAAGATTAGATGTCAAATACAGGGTAAAACTATTAAAATACAAACATGTGGAGGCTAAACAACACACTTCTGAATAAACAACAGATCATGGAAAAAATAAAAAAGGAAAGAAAAATTTACATAGAAACAAACGAAAATGAAAACACAACAACCCCAAACCTATGGGATTCAGTAAAAGCAGTGTTAAGAGGAAGGTTCATAGCAGTACAAGCTTACCTCAAGAAAGAAGAGAAAAATCAAATAAATAACCTAACTTTGTAAACAAAGCTACCAGGAAAGAAGAAATGATGAAGCCCAAAGGCAGTAGAAGGAAAGAAATCATAAAAATTATAGCAGAAATACATGAAAAAGAAAAAATAAGGAGAGAGAGAGACTATAGCAAAAATCAACAAAACTAAAAGCTGGTTGATAAGATATATAAAATAGACTAGCCATTGGCCAGACTCATCAAGAAAATAAGGGAGAAGAATCAAATCAACAAAATTAGAAATGATAGTGGAGAAATCACAACAGACAACACAGGAATACAAAGAATAATAAGAGACTACTATCAGCAACTACATGCCAATAAAATGGACAACTTGGAAGAAATGAAATGGATGAATTCTTAGAAAAGTATAACCTTCCAAAACTGAACCAGCAAGAAATAGATGGTCTTAACAGACCCATTACAAATATGGAAATCAAGACTGTAATCAAACATCTTACAAAAAACAAAAGCCCAGGAGCAGATGGCTTCAAAGCTGAATTCTACCACAAATTTAGAGAATAGCTAACACGTAACCTATGCAAATTCTTCCAGAAAATTTCAGAGGAAGGTAAACTCCCAAACTCATTCTATAAAGCCACCATCTCCCTAATATCAAAACAGACAAAGATGCCACAAAAAAAGGAAACAACAGCCAATAACACTGATGAACATAGATGCAAAAATCCTCAACAAAATTCTAGCAAACAGAATCCAATAACATATTAAAAAAATCATACATCATGACCAAGTGGGCTTCATCCCAGGGATGCAAGGATTCTTCAATATTTGCAAATCAATCAATGTGTTACACCACATTAACAAATTGAAAGATAAAAGCCATATGATTATCTCAATAGATGCAGAGAAAAGTTTTGACAATATTCATACCCATTTATGATAAAAATTCTCCAGAAAGCAGGCATAGAAGGAACATACCTCAAATGAAAGCCATATATGATAAACCCACAGCAAACATTATCCTCAATGGTAAAAAAATTGAATGCATTTCCCCTAAAGTCAGGGACAAGACAAGAATGTCCACTCTCACCACTACTGTTCAACATAGTTTTGGAAGTTTTAGCCACAGCAATCAGAAAAGAAAAAGAAATAAAAAGAATGTAGACTGGAAAAGAAGAAGCAAAACTCTCACTGTTTGAAGATGACAAGATCCTTTACACAGAAAACCATAAAGACGCCACCAGAAAATTACTAGTAAATTTAGTAAAGTTACTAATTTAGTAATTTATTAAAGTTAAGAGTTCATTTCAGTTCAGTCGCTCAGTCGTGTCTGATTTTTTCCGATCCCATGAATCACAGCAGGCCAGGCTTCCCTGTCCATCAGAAACTCCGGGAGTTTATTCAAACTCGTGCCCATCGAGTCCGTGAGGCCATCCAGCCATCAAATCCTCTGTCGTCCCCTTCTCCTCCTTTCCCCAATCCCTCCCAGCGTCAGGGTCTTTTCCAATGAGTCAACACTTAGCATGAGGTGGCCAAAGTATTGGAGTTTCAGCTTCAGCATCAGTCCTTCCAATGAATATCCAGGATTTATTTCCTTCAGGATGGACTGGTAGGGTCTCCTTACAGTCCAAGGGACTCTCAAGAGTCTTCTCCAATACCATAGTTCAAAAGCATCAAATTTTTGGTGCTCAGCTTTCTTCACAGTCCGACTGTCACATCCATACATGACCACTGGAAAAACTATAGCCTTGACTAGACAAAACTTTGTTGGCAAAGTAATGTCTCTGCTTTTTAATATGCTATCTAGGTTGGTCATAACTTTCCTTTCAAGGAGTAAGCATCTTTTAATTTCATGGCTGCAATCACCATCTGCAGTGATTTGGAGCCCCCAAAAATAAAGTCTGACATTGTTTCCACTGTCTCCCCATCTATTTCCCATGAGGTGATGGGACCAGATGCCATGATCTTAGTTTGCTGAATGTTGAGCTTTAAGCCAACTTTTTCACTCTCCTGTTTCACTTTCATCAAGAGGCTTTTTAGTTCATCTTCACTTTCTACCATAAGGGTGGTTTTGCCTGCATATCTGAGGCTATTGATATTTCTCCTGGAAATCTTGATTCCAGCTTGTGCTTCTTCCAGCCCAGTGTTTCTCATGATGTACTCTGCATTTAAGTTAAATAAGCAGGGTGACAATATATAGCCTTGACGTACTCCTTTTCCTATTTGGAACCAGTCTGTTGTTCCACGTCCAGTTCTAACTGTTGCTTCCTGACCTGCATACAGGTTTCTCAAGAGGCAGGTCAGGTGGTCTGGTATTCCCATCTCTTTCAGAATTTTCCACAGTTTATTGTGACCCACACAGTCGAAGGCTTTGGCATAGTCAGTAAAGCAGAAATAGATGTTTTCTGGAATTCTCTTGCTTTTTTGAAGATCCAGTGGAGATTGGCAATTTGATCTCTGGTTCCTCTGGCTTTTCTAAAACCAGCTTGAACATCTGGAAGTTTTCAGTTCACATGTTGCTGAAGTCTGGCTTGGATAATTTTGAGCATTACTTTGCTAGCATGTGAGATGAGTGCAATTGTGCAGTAGTTTGAGCATTCTTTGGGATTGCCTTTCTTAGGGATTGGGATGAAAACGGATCTTTTCCAGTCCAGTGGCCACCGCTGAGTTTTCCAAATTTGCTGGCATATTGAGTGCAGCATCACTTTTTCACAGCATCATCTTTCAGGATTTGCAATAGCTTAACTGGAATTCCATCACCTCCACTAGCTTTGTTCCTAGTGATGATTCCTAAGGCCCACTTGACTTCACATTCCAGGATGTCTGGCTCTAGGTGAGTGATCACACCATTGTTATTATCTGGGTCGTGAAGATCTTTTTTGTACAGTTTTCTGTGTATTCTTGCCACCTCTTCTAAATATTCTCTGCTTCCATTAGATCCATATCATTTCTCTCCTTTACTGAGCTCATTTTTACATGAAATGTTCCCTTGGTGTATCTGATTTTCTTGAAGAGATCTCTAGTCTTTCCCATTCTGTTGTTTTCCTCTATTTCTTTGCATTGATTGCAGAGGAAGGCTTTCTTATCTCTTCTGGCTCTTCTTTGGAACTCTGCATTCAAATGGAAATATCTTTCCTTTTCTCCTTTGCTTTTAGCTTCTCTTTATTTCACAGCTATTTGTAAGGCCTCCTCAGACAACCATTTTTCATTTTTGCATTTGTTTTCCATGGGGATGGTGTTGATCCTTGCCTCCTGTACAATGTCACAAACCTACATCCATAGTTCATCAGGCTTTCTGTCTATCAGATCTAGTCCCTTAAATCTATTTCTCACTTCCACTGTATAGTCATAAGGGATTTGGTTTAGGTCATACCTGAATGGTCTAGTGGTTATCCCTACCTTCTTCAATTTAAGTCTGAATTTGGCAATAAGGAGTTCACAATCTGAGCCACAGTCAGCTCCCGGTCTTGTTTTTAGATTAAAAAGTTACTAGGGAATATAGTAAAGTTGCAGGATGTAAAATTAACCCACAGAAGCCCCTTGCATTCCTCTACACTAACAATGAGAAAACAGAGAAATTAAGGAAACAATCCCATACACCATTGCAATGAAAAGAATAAAATACTTAGGAATAATTCTACATAAAGAAACAAAAGACCCATATATAGAAAACTATACACTGGTGAAAGAAATAAAAAATAACACGAATAGATGGAGAAATATAACATGTTCATGGATTGGAAGAATCAATATGGTGAAAAATGAGAATACTACCCAAAGCAATCTATAGGTTCAGTGCAAATCCTATCAAGCAACCAACGCTATTTTCACAGAACTAGAACAAATAATTCCATAGTTTGTATGGAAACACAAAAAAACATTGAATAACCAAAGGAATCTTGAGAAAGAAGCATGGAACTGAAGGAATCAACCTGCCCTACTTCAGACTATACTACAAAGCTACAGTCATCAAGACAGTATGGTACTGGCACAAAGACAGAAATATAGATGAATGGAACAATACAGAAAGCCCAGAGATAAATCCACACACATATGGAAAACTTGTCTTTGACAAAGGAGGTAAGAATATACAATGGAGAAAAGACAATTTTTTTAACAAATGGTGCTGGGAAAACTGGTCATCCACCTATAAAAGAATGAAACTAGAACACTTTTGAACATCATACACAAAAATAAACTCAAAATGGACTAAAGATATAAATGTAAGACCAGAAATGATAAAACTCCTGGAGGAAAACAGACAGAACACTCTCTGCCAAAAATCACAGCAAGATCCTCTATGACCTACCTCCCAGAGTAATGGAAATAAAAGAAAAAATAAACAAATGGGACATAATTAAACTTAAATGCTTTTGCACAATGAAAGAAACTATAAGCAAGGTGAAAAGACAGACTTCAGAATGGTAGAAAATAATAGCAAATGAAACAACTGACAAAGAATTAATCTTAAAAATAAACAAACAGCTCATGCAGCTCAATACCAGAAAAATAAACAACACAATCAAAAAATGCACCAAAGAACTAAACATACATTTCTCCAAAGGAGACATAGAGTTGGCTAAGAAACACATTAGAAGATGTTCAGCATTACACATTATCAGAGAAATAGAAATCAAAACTACAATAAGGTACCATCTCACACTGATCATAATGGCTGCTATCCAAAAGTCTACAATAATAAATGCTGGAGACGGTGTGGAGAAAAGGGAACCCTCTTACACTGTTGGTGGGAATGCAAACTAGTCCAGTCATTATGAAGAACAGTGTGGATATTCCTTAAAAAAAAACTGGAAATAGAACTGCCATATGACCCAGCAATCCCACTCCTTGGCATACACACCGAGGAAATCAGATCTGAAAGAGACACATGCACCCCAATGTTCATTACAGCACTGTTTACAATAGCTAGGACATGGAAGCAACCTAGATGTCCATCAGTGAATGAATGGATAAGAAAGTTGTGGTACATAACACAATGGAATATTACTCAGCTACTCAAAAGAACTCATTTGAGTCAGTTCTAATAAGGTGGATGAAACTGGAGCCTATTATACAGAGTGAAATAAGTCAGAAAGAAAAACACCAATACAGTATATTAAAGCATATATAAGGAATTTAGAAAGATGGTAACAATGACCCTATATGCAAGACAGCAAAGACACAGATACAAAGAACAGACTTTTGGACTCTGTGGGACAAGGAGGGGGTGGGATGATTTAAGAGAATGGCATTGAAACATGTATATTACCATATGTGAAACAGAAGACCAGTCCAAGTTTTATGCATGAAACAGGGCACTCAAAGCCTGTGAACTGGGACAACCCAGAGGGACGGGATAGGGAGGGAGATGGGAGCCAGGTTCAGGACCAGGGGACACATGTACACACATGGCTGATTCTTGTCAATGTATGGCAAAAAACCACCACAATATTGTAAAGTAATTAGCCTTAAATTAAAATAAGTAAATTAATAAAAAACAAAAAGCTATCATCAAAGTTGCTGTAGAGGAAACATATCTCAACATAATGAAGACCATTTATGACAAACCCACAGCTAAAATCATAGTTAATAGTAAAAAGCTTTTCCCCTATAATCACAAATAGGACAAGGATGCTTGCTGTAAGCACTTCTATTTAACATAGTATTGGAAGACCTAGCCACAGCAATCACACAAGAAAGGGGAAAAAAGGCATTCAAAATGCAAGAGAAGCAAAGATATTGCTATTTGCAAATGACATGATAGCACACATTGAAAATCTGAAAGTATCCACCAAAAAATTAGTAGAACAAATAAATTAATTCAGTAAAGTTGCAGGTTACAAGGTTAATATTAAGAAATCTGTTGTCTTCCCATACACTAATAATGATCTATCAGGAAGAGAAAGCAAAAAAGAAAAAAGCAATCTTGTTTAAAACCACATAAAAATGAATAAAATATTTAGGAATAAAGTTAATCAAGGAGGGGAAAGACCTATATGCTGAAAACTGTAAAACACTGGATGAAGGAAGCTAAAAATGATACAAAGAAATGGAAATATATTCCATGTTCACTGATTGGAAGAATTGATATTGTTAAAATGTCCATACTAACCAAAGAAATCTACATATGTAATGCAATCTCTATTAAAATACACATAATTTTCATGTGCTTTCTTGATAGCTCAGTTAGTAAAGAATCCACCTGCAATGGGGGAGACCTTGGTTCGATTCCTGGGTCAGGAAGATCTCCTGGAGAAGGGATAGGCTACCCACTCCACAATTCTTGGCTTCCCTTGTGGCTCAGCTGGTAAAGAATCCACCTGCAATGCAGGAGACCTGGGTTAGATCCCTGGGTTGGGAAGATCCCTTGGAGAAGGGAAAGGCTATCCACTCCAGTATTCTGGCCTGGAGAATATTTTTCATAGAACTAGAACAAATAATTCTAAAATCTGTATGGAATAAAAAAAGACCCTAAATAACCAAAGAGATCTTGATAGAAAAGAACAAAACTGAAGATAATCATATCCCCTGACCTTAGACTACAGTGCAAAGCTACAGTAATTAAAACTGGATGAAATTGCCAGGGAACTGCAAATCAAAACCACAATGAGATATCATCTTCCATCTGTCAGAATGGCTATTATAAAATAGACTGAAAGCAAAAGTTAGGGAGGATTTGGAGAAATCCTTTTACACTTTTACACTGCTGGTGGGAAGGTAATTGGTGTAGCCATTATGTAAATCAGTATAGTGATTCTTCAGAAAGCTATAAACAGAACTACCACATGCTCCAACAATTCTATTCCTGGGTATATAGTTAAAGAAAACAAAAATTATAATTAATTAATGTACTCCAATATTCATAGCAGCATTATTTTTTAATAGCTAAGATATGAAAGCAGCATAACTGTCATCAACAGATGAATGGTAAAGAAAATATAGTATATTTATGTAATTGAGTATTACCATAAATATTGAATGAAATAAAGAATAAAATGTTGCCATTTGGTGATAACATGGGTGTCCTAGAGGATATTATGCTTAGTGAAATAAGTCAGTTAAAGACAAATACTGTACACTATCATCTTTATGTGGTACCTAAAAAATAAAACAGAAGAATAAATATGACAAAAAAGAAACAGACTCACAGGTATAAAGAATAAACTACTTGTTATCAGTGGGTTTCCATTTTGTAAAAAGTATACTATACTAATGTATGCCTTTCATAATCAGAGACGCTATATGCTAGGGTAGATGGAAATATTCCACATGGGAATATCTTCTCAATTGTTTTGTATACTTAAAGATGCTCTAAAATTAACGTCTTTATAAAACAGCATAAACAAAAACTCTGTTGGTAAGAAAATTTTAATACAAAGGAATTGCCTCCTCCCGTGCTAAGCCTCCAATTCTTTGTTTCCAAGTTTAGGCTAGTTGAGAAAGCTCAGTGGTAAAATTCACTGATAATAAACAACATGATAACAATTTTATAAATAAAGGACTGAACTTTTAAGCTCTGATGATAAATCCAAATTATTTTCGGTCTTCTACCTGAAACACTAAATATATATGTAAGCTTGGGCTTCCCTGATGACTCAGACATTAAAGACTCTGTACAATGCAGGAAACCAGGAGACCCAGGTTCAAATTCTGGGTCAGGAAAATCCCATGGAGAAGGGAATGGCAATCCACTCCAGCTAGCAAAGTAATGCTCAAAATTCTCCAAGCTGGGCTTCAACAGTACATGAACCAAGAATTCCAGATATTCAAACTGGATTTAGAAAAGACAGAGGAACCAGAGATCAAACTGCCAACATCTGTTGGATCATAGTAAAAGCAAAAGAATTCCAGAAAAAACATCTATTTCTGCTTCATTGACTATGCCAAAGCCTTTGACTGTGTGGGTGACAACAAACTGTGAAAAGTTCTTAAACAGATGTGAATATCAGAACACCTTACCTGCCTCCTGAGAAATCTCTATGCAGGTCAAGAAGCATCACTTAGAACTGGATATGGAACAACGGATTGGTTCCAAATTGGGTAAGGAGTATGTCAAGGCTGTATATTGTCACTTTGCTTATTTAAATTATATGCTGAGTACATCATCTGAAATGCCGGGCTGGATGAAGCACTGATTGGAATCAAGATTGCCTGGAGAAACAGTAATAACCTCAGACATGCAGATGACACCACCCTTATGGCAGACACCACCTTTATGGCAGAAAGCAAAGAGGAATGAAAGAGCCTCTTTATGAAAGTGAAAGAGGAGAGTGAAAAAGCTGGCTTAAAACTCATCACTCAAAAAAGTAAGATCATGGCATCTGGCCATCACTTAATGGCAAAGAGATGGGGAAACAGTGGAAACAGTGAGAGACTTTTATTATCTTGGTCTCCAAAATCACTGAAACTGGTGACTGCAGCCAGGAAATTAAAAGACACTTTCTCTTTGGTAGAAAAGCTAGACAAACCTAGACAGCATATTAAAAAGCAGAGACATTACTTGGCCGACAAAGGTCTGTCTAGTCAAACTTGGTTTTTCCAG
The DNA here is from genome assembly GCF_963930625.1 of Muntiacus reevesi. Taxonomy (NCBI): domain Eukaryota; kingdom Metazoa; phylum Chordata; class Mammalia; order Artiodactyla; family Cervidae; genus Muntiacus; species Muntiacus reevesi. The sequence continues at coordinate 79,332,103 of NC_089254.1, read as the reverse complement.
TAATCATATATGGATGTGAGAACTGAACTATACAGAAAGCTGAGAACCAAAGAATTTGTGCTTTTGAACTGTGGTGTTGGAGAGGACTCTTGAGAGTCCCTTGGACTACAAGGAGATCAAACCAGTTAATCCTAAAGAAAATCAGTCCAGAATATTCAGTGGAAGGACTGATGCTGAAGCTGAAGCTCCAATACTTGGCCACCTGATGTGAAGAACTGATTCATTAGAAAAGACCCCAATGCAGGGAAGGAATGAAGGTAGGAGGAGAAGGGGATGAAAGAGGATGAGAGAGTTGGATGGCGTCACTGACTCAAGGGACATAAGTTTGAGCAATCTCCTGGAGTTGGTGATGGAAACTGAAGCCTGGGGTGCAGCAGTTCACGGGATCGCAAAGAGTTGGACATGACTGAGTGACTGAACTGAATTGAACTGATTCTTGCCTGGAGAATTCCATGGATAGAGGAGTCTGGCAGGCTATAGGTCATGGTGTCACCGAGTCGGACGTGACTGAGTTATTAACACTACATAGTGCCATTTTAGATTGTCTTAAATTTATATTTTGTAATTTTGAGCCCTTTATCTGTATATTTGAGCAAAAGTTAAATAATCACCTTAACATTAAAGTATGAATACTCTGCAATGATAGAGGTAGAGAAGTAGTTTAGCGAAACTGTGATATCTATTGACTCCTATCTATTATCTGATTATGTATTAATTTCAAATATGACATCCAGCTGCCATTAGGGTAATTAATTCATGAGGAAAAGTCACTTTCAGTTTTATTTTGAGAGAACTACCCAACACATAACATGAAACAAAAAAGGGTAGCTGGCCTCCAAAGTGAGGCAGACAAATGCCATCACATTATTTAGGTTTTCATGTGGATTATTGCAGGAAGATTTTCATTATTCCTGTTTTTATGCATGTTATAGTATAGATTTCTTTTTCTTATCAAAAGTGTATTCTTCATTCTATGGTTACTCAATATATATATTTTCTAAATACCCTGCTCCTAAAATCGGAGTGATCATATACAATACAGGGAGCATAAAGTCTCTCCTTTCAGAAGATGAACAAATCTCCCAAGATGTCTTGTTGTCTAATAAAGAAAGAAAATCATTAACAAGTTATCAATTTGTCACATGAAAATCTTGGTCAAAAACATAAATTAAATATCTATGGCTGTAGCAATGCTGGCTTGTAGAAAAAGAAAAAAATCACCTGATTTTTTTCTATAATTTAAACTCTTTATTAAATAATAAGGTAATTTTACTTTCCTCATGTCAACTCTCTTCTTAATTTATTAGTTTCTCCAGTCATTTAACTTTTGAATGAACCCTCAAATCCCAGGGAAGAGTTTGTGAGCTGAAGTTGCACTAAATAAATCAGGACTTTAAATGAAAAAATTAATCACTGAGAATCTCTAAAAAATAACAGGCTTCTTCCTCTGCCACTCTGAGGCTAGATAGAAGTTTTACATATTCACAACTTAGCCAACTCAACAAAATGACTCTCAAAATTATACAGAAAATCTTTATTTAACTTGAAATAAAGCTATAAATAAATTTTTAAAAATACAGCAAACACAGAGCAATAAAGAATGGTGTCATTGTGCAGGTTATATAATTGCAAATATAGACAATTCAAAAATATCTACAAGAAAAAAAGATATCAATGAATTTAGAACGTACACTAGATAAAAGGAAAATATGCAAAAAAAACCAAAACAAAACAATGGTATTCCTTTATACCACCCAAAATACAAATTAGACAGCATTTTAAACATCAAAAAATAGCTGTAAATGTATCTTTCAACGAGATGTGTATGATCTCTACCACCACAGAATTTTCACAGAATAATAAAAAGACAAATGGAGGTAATCAAAATGATTATGGTTTGAAGAATTCAATATGGTATACAGATATCAGATTTAATAAAATCAGAGTCAAAATCACAGCCAGATAAAACTGTAGATGCTATTTCAAAGAACAAAGGATTTGCACCTCCAGATATTAAGTGCAGAGGCGAGGACATACTGACCAATAACCCAGAAAACAGAAACAAATGCACATATATGTAATCAGCTGCTTTATGACAAAGACAACAGCACAATACAGTTATGGAAGGATGGGAGTTTAAAGAAATGTTAGCTGTCCAACTGTATATTCATACGAAAAAGAATATGTATTTAGAGTCCTGTTTCACCACTTAAATAATGCACACAGAAAATTTAGGTGGATTACAGATATAAACACGGAGCAAAACAATAAAAAACACAGGAGAAAAATCTTTGCAAACTCAGAGTAGGCAAAGTTTCTTAAATGGACCTTTTAAAAAAAGGTCTAAAGTATTTTTATTTTTAATTGGAGGATAATTGTTTTATAATGTGGTGGTTTTTGCCATACAAAAATATAATGAGTCATAATTACATATATATAGATATACATCCCTTCCCTTTTGAGTCTCCCTCTCCCTTCCCATCCCACACTTCCAGGTTGTCACAAGATGCCAGGCTGTGCTCCCTGTGTCACATAGCAGCGTCTCACTATCTGTCTTACACATGACAGAGTATATATATACATCAATGCGTCAACGCTACTTTCTCAATTCGTCCTACCCTCTCCTTCCCCCACTGTGTCCACATGCCTGTTCTCTACATCTGCATATCCATTTCTTCCCTGCAAATTTGCTCATCAGTAACATATTTTCTAGATTCCATATATATGCATTAATATACGATATTAGTTTTTCTGTTTCTTACTTACTTCACTCTGTACTTATTTTACCAGGTTCCCCTGGTGGCTCAGATGGTAAGGTGTGTTTGCCTACAATGCGGGAGACCTGGCTTTGATCTCTGGGTCGGGAAGATCCTCTGGAGAAGGAAATGGCAACCCACTCCAGTACTCTTGCCTGGAAAATCCCATGGATGAAGGAGCGTGGTAGGCTATAGTCCATGGGGTCACAAAGAGTCACATGCCTGAGCTACTTCACTTCACTTCACTCTGTACAGTAGGCCCTAGGTTCATTCACCTCATTAAAACTGACATCATTCTATAGTTATTAAAAGACTGAAAATTCATCCAAAAGGGTAGAGATTGTGACCCTGTGGATTGTAGCCCACAAAGCATCTCTGTCCATGGGATTCTCCAGGAAAGAATACTGAAGTGGGTTGCCATGTCCTCCTACAGGAGATCTTCCCTACTCAGAGATAGAACTCACATCTCTTATGTTGCCTGCATTGGCAAGCAGGTTCTTTACCACTACCACCACCTGGGAAGCTGCTTTGAAGGGGTGTAAATCATTGCAAATACTTTGGAAAACTCTTTGGCAGTATCTACCAAAAGCAAGCAAATCCACTGGCCCAGCAATTCCACTCTTAGGTTTACCCAACAAAATTGTGTGCATAGTCAACTAAAGATACACATTATGCTAAAAATAAATATATAATGTCTATTTTTTAAAAATGTACTATGTTGCTTAAAGGACTTCCCTTATAGCTCAGTTAGTAAAGAATCCAACTGCAATGCAGGAGACCCTGGTTTAACTCCTGGGTTGGGAAGATCCACAGGAGAAGGGATAAGCTACCTATTCCAGTATTCTTAGGTTTCCCTTGTGGCTCAGCTGGTAGATAATCTGCCTGCAATGTGGGAGACCTGGTTTTGATCCCTGGGTTGGGAAGATCCCCTGGAAAAGGGAAAGGCTATCCACTCCAGTATCCTGGCCTGGAGAATTCTGTGGACTGTATAGTACATGGGGTCACAAAGAGTCGGACACAACTGAGTGTCTTTCATTCACTTTATATTGCTTAAAGAAGCATGATTTTTTAATGATTTTTTAATTTCAAAAGGGAAATTACCCAAATGTCTATTAAATGAAGGATGAAAAGTATATTGTCCTATAGTCACAGAAAGGGAAACTATATGGCAAAGAGAATGAATTAGACATGCAATTATACACATTGATATGGATGAATCTTATGGTGCATTTGCTAGTGAAAGAAGTCAAACACCAATAGCACATTATGTAACTAGCTGTATTAAGTATAAAAGAGTCAAAAATAACTGTAAAGTTGGAAATTAAGACAGTGTACACTTTGAGAATGATAGTGACTCAGTTCAGTTGCTCAGTCGTGTCTGACTTTTGTAACCCCATGGACTGCAGCACACCAGGCCTCCCTGTCCATCACCAACTCCCAGAGCTTACTCAAACTCATGTCCATCGAGTCAGTGATGCCAAGCAACCATCTCATCCTCTGTCATCCCCTTCTCCTCCTGCCTTCAATCTTTCCTGGCATCAGGGTCTTTTCAAATGAGTCAGTTCTTTCCATGAGGTGGCCAAAGTATTGGAGTTTCAGCTTCAGCATCAGTCCTTCCAATGAATATTCAGGATTGATTTCCTTTAGGATTGATTGGTTGGATCTCCTTAAGGTCCAAAGGACTCTCAAGAGTCTTCTCCAACACCACAGTTCAAAAGCATCAATTATTCATTGCCCAGCTTTGTTTATAGTCCAACTACCACATCTACACATGACTACTGGAAAAACCATAGCTTTGGCTAGGTGTCATGATTTTAGTTTTCTGAATGTTGAGGTTTAAGCCAACTTTTTCACTCTCCTCTTTCACTTTCATCAAGAGACTCTAGTTCTTCTTTGCTTTCTGCCTGGAAAGTAACAAAAGGGCAGGTTTTATGTGTTCTTAAATTTTTATTTCTTGATCCAATTACTGATTATGAGTGCATTCTATTTCTAAAAATCCCCTGAACTATATGTGAGGAAAAATTAGAAATTTCTTAATGTATATTACACTTTGCAAAGATTTACTTATAAGGAAAAACATAAATTATAGGGTCATACACCATAGACCAAAATGTTGCAAAAGACTTTCACCTTATCTCCCATGCTTTACAAGGAGATGTGTTCCACGTTTGTGAGAATACCCTACCACACGATATCAGGCAATGGGATGGGTGGGTGGAAATTATTGAACCCATTTTAAAAAATTCGCAATACCCTTGCAGATAGAACTTTAGTCCTATCATTGTCTGTAGTATAAACAATCCTAAATAATTCAAATAAGCATTCTGACAATTAGGTCATACTGAAGAACATTCTTCAACAAGTGGTCAAGAGAGAAACATGGTACAATTTAAGAAGAGTGAAGATAAATCACAGAATGACTATCTGGGCATGCTGGTCTGGATGAAACCTACAGGAAAAAGTCAGAAGATGACCTGGAAAAGGCATTTTCTTTCTCTCTCAAGAAGAGTTCTATCATGGAGAACAAGGGCAAGATTAAGTACATAGTTCTTAATAGATATGTCCAAAGTATTGTTGTTGTGAAATCTCTGTAAAAATATATAATGATAATCATTAGGAAAAAGAAAATAATGAAGAGCCATTTTTATTTTATTTTCTTATTTATATATTTCCCTTTATATCCCATATTCCCATGCATCGAATGTCTTAGAATTCTTTAGATTCATTTTAAATAATTGAACTTCAGCTCCAACACATTAAATAATACACACAAACACACAAACACACACACATACTTTTTACATTACAGTTTACATTTTCTTTGATGTTATTAATAATACTATATACAATAGTATATTTACATATCATCTTCACATTCCAAGGTGAAAAATGTGAAATGATGAGATTCAGGAAACCAAATGGTGAAGATATAGAGAGGAAGGAAATCATAGAAACTTTCCATTCCAACTCACTATGGGGTCACTTGACTAATAACAAGTCAGAAAGAAAGCCTTGGTAACTAGTGAATATGTGGACAAGTAGTTCTGGTTTCTAAACTATGAAACAGTGCAAACAGGAAGTCAATTCATTACCTTTGGATATAGGAGCTCACAAGATTGGCATTACTCATTGTGAGTTTACAGGACACAGATACAACTCATGGGCTAAGTCCAAGAATATATCCAGTAGCTGCTCAGTCAGCCAGGAAATCTGTTAGTTATGTTTTTCAGTTAATAAATTCTCAAAAACTATGGCTGAAGTCTGACTTTTACAAAAATGTACTTGATTTAAGTTTTAGTTACTGTTCTTGATAAAAATGATGTTAGATTGTTGAGATCTGGGAGCTCTAGTATTTTTGCACAGAATTTTAACATTACTATTACTTCATCCATTATTAAAAAAAAAAGAATTGAAATTTACAGATATCTGCTGCATAAAAAATTATTGACAAACATTACTAATGAAACAGTATGACTGAAAAATATGATTTGTTAGTAATATATTTGCTCTATGCTTCCTTTAAATACTTGATCATTGTAACAGCATTTTATAAAAATATAGTCTCATAATTTTTAGAATATTTAATTTATGATTTATTAATTATAATAACATATCTGTTAGTTTCTGTGTGAGATGTATATGACCCTGGGGACTTTATTCCATAGAGATGATAATTAACTCGAGTTCTTTGTTAAGTATCATACATAAGCAGCAGAAAGCTGAGTCAAGAAATTTCAAATCACTTCTATGATTGAAAGAACAAAATATGCAACTGACAAAATAACTAATGTACTTTAAAAAATAGAAATAGGTTATGAAATATACAAAAACATAGACTATAAAATCTATTACATGTGTATATATACATGTACACACCTGTATACATGTATATATGTATGTGTGTCTGTTCTATTATTGGCTTTTCCTTACATTCTCCACATACCTTCTGATACACTTGCACTTGTCAAATTCTTTCTCCCTACATGTTACTGTTATGGATCAGAACACTTACTTCTATATTTAGGATTTTTCTCAGTATCTATTAGTAATGGTCAAAAATTTGCTTCAAACCAACAAGTTTTCACTAACAGTATTCTTAAGCAAATATATGCTAATATGCAATGTATATGACAGCTTTTAATTATCCATTGCTTTGGAACAGCTGTTCTCTTTTGTTTTTTAAATTCTAGATTTATAGCATTTTTTTACTGTGGATATTTTCAGTTCAGTTCAGTTCAGTTCAGTCACTCAGTCATGGCCAAATCTTTGCGACCGCATGAATCGCAGCACGCCAGGCCTCCCTGTCCATCAACAACTCCCGGCGTCTACCCAAACCCATGCCCATTGAGTCGGTGATGCCATCCAGCCATCTCATCCTCTGTCATCCCCTTCTCCTCCTGCCCCCAATCCCTCCCAGCATCAGGGTCTTTTCCAACAAGTCAACTCGCATGAGGTGGTCAAAGTACTGGAGTTTCAGCTTCAGCATCAGTCCTTCCAATGAACACCCAATATTTTACTTATCTCATTTGTGATCTATCTCTCTGCTCTATATAAGAGTTGTCGAGAAAGAGATGTGGCACAGTGCATTAAAAAGGTAACATTTGCTGAAAGTTTTCAATGTATCAAGTACTGTTCTTGGTGCTTAATAAACATTCAATTCAGTTCAGTCGCTCAGTTGTGTCGACTCTGTGACCCACGGAGTGCAGCAAGCCAGGCATCCCTGTCCATCACCAACTCCCGGAGTTTGCTCAAACTCATGCTCATTGAGTCAGTGATGCCATTCAACCATCTCATCCTCCTGTCTTTAGTCCTTCTCAGCATCAGGGTCTTTACTAATGAGTCAGCTCTTCACATGAAGTGGCCAAATAATTGGAGTTTCAGCTTCAACATCAGTCCTTCCAATGTACATTCAGGACTAATTTCCTTTAGGATTGACTGGTTGAATCTCCTTGCAGTGCAAGGAACTCTCAAGAGTCTTCTCCAACATCAAAAAGCATCAACTCTTTTTTAACACTTCAAAAGCATCAGTTCTTTGGTGCTCAGCTTTCTTTATGCTCCAACTCTCACATCCATACATGACTATTGTCTAGCTTTGACTAGATGGACTTTGCTGGTAAAGTAATGTCTCTGCTTTTTAATATGCTGTCTGGGTTGGTCATAGCTTTCCTTCCAAGGAGCAAGAGTCTTTTAATTTCATGGCTGCAGTCACCATCTGCAGTGATTTTGGAGCCCCCCAAAATAAAATCTCTCACTGTTTCCATTGTTTCCCCATCTATTAATAACTCGAGCTATTTTGCTGATGCTAGAACTCCCAACAGGTGGAAGAAGTTAACTGCTGATCACCAGCACGTAGACCCCAGACCACTTGGAACCAGAATGCTGGTGACGTTGACTCTCAAAATACCACCCAATTACTTTACTGCCAATCAATGAAAAGAATCTCCTCAAGCTGATCAGGTAGTCTGAAACCCTCTCCGTCACCTTGTTTTTAAAAACTGTCCCCCAAAATCATAGGGGAATTTGGGTCTTTTGAGCATGAAATGCCCATTCTTCTCATTTGGCCCCATATTGGGTGCCTTGCAGTAAATGCTGTACTTTCCTTCACCAAACTCTGTATCAATAAATTGACTTTGATGCATGCTGGGAGAGCTGACCCAAGTTTGGCTTGTAACACTTACCCAATAAACACAGCTTTAACTCACCTCTTTAAGCTTTACAATTCTCACAGTGAAAAAGAGAAACAAAACCTCTCTGTTTCTCCCTCCTATTCCAGTTAAATATGAATGGGGAAGCTCTTAGCAAGCTCTTAGACACAGTTTATATTTACAACCATGAAATTTAAGAGGAACTTTAGTATGGTTGATCAATTATAATTTTTTTTTAATTTTATTAACCATATTATACTGGAAAAATATTCCATACCTTCTCCTTAAACACCCCTCAGCCACATCAACAACACTCAGATCTATCTCATTGACAGAACTGAGCAGAGGATTCACAAATGTCCACCTCACATCTATTCATCTACCCATCATAGTTTACCTTCCTCCCTATTTTCATAAAAGAAACACTCATGATCTTATCCATACTCAGGAGAATCCTTCCAGAAACTATTCCTTTCTCTTCTATACCAGTATTTTCATTTTCCCCTGTACCTGTCAATAAACCATGTTATTATATTTCATATTTTAAATTTAAAATGAAAAGTTAATGTCACTTCTGCCAATGAGACCTTAATCTCTTTGACCCCCATTTCCAGCAAAATTCTTCAAAAGAGTTTTCCATACTTACTGGCTATAATTCTCCTCCTCTCTTTCTCTTAATCTACCCTCGAATCAGATAATTTTCTCCGTCAGTCTAATTTTTCATTAGATTACCAATGATCTCCAGATTCTAAAACATATGATAAGCTGAATGGGGTCTTTCAAAGATGTTCATTCACTAATCCCTTGATTCTGGAAATATTTCACCTCATATGGTAAAAGGGGCTCTGCAGATGTGATTATGTTAAGGGTCTTGAAACAGGAAAATTGTCCTAGTATATTTCTGTGGGTCAAAGTAGGGTTAAAGAAAGTAAATGGAAGGGTGTAAGCAGTGGCAAGAGAGGAAACAAGATGCTGTATCACCTGATGAGAAGATAGAGGAAGAGGCAATAAGCCAAGGAATACAGGTGGCCTCTAGAAGCTGAAAAAGGAAAGAATTCCCTTTTCAGTCTCCAGAAGGTAACTTTAAGCACCATAATTCTATTCCAGTTAAACTTATTTCAGACTGCTGACCTCCAGAATTCTAAGGGAACAGATTCACATGGTTTTAAGTCAGTAAGTTTGTAGTAATTTGTTACAACAGCACTAGGAAATATGTAACTCAGTGAGCAGTGCTCACCTATGAAATAAATGATAGGATAAATGATAAGGATGATGATAGTGATGATATAATGATAGACAGATAATCAGCCATACAACATATCTGAAATTTCCATCATCTATAATCTACCCTCTTTGTTTGCTTTCTGGAATATCACAGTTCCTAGGTCTTTAACCAACTGCATCTCATTTTCATTAATTTTACTTTTACTTAGCTTTTTAATTTGATAGAGATTTTAAGAAGAAATGTGAGGCATAATTATAAGTAAAATTATCCAAGAGAAAATAACAACTTGGAGACAAATACATCCTAGCCATATCCTATCTAAGAGTGTATTCCACAACCCTGCTAGTCCACTAGTTCAGACTCTGTGCTTCTACTGCTGGGGGCAGAGGTTCAATCCCTAGTCAGGGAACTAAGATCCCACCTGCCTTGTGGCATGGTCAAAAAAAAAAAAAAAAAATCAAAATAATAGGATGTAAAATTAAATTAAGAGGTAATTTTGTATCCCAGGAAGTCACTAGAATATTAATGTTATTATTTAATTCAGCCTACTATGATAATTGAGAAGAAAAATATTGACTTCTGATTCAAACATTTTTAAAAACTTTCTACACTGAACCCAATCCAACCATTTGAATAGTAAAGATTAACCAATCATCCAATACCATATAAATTATTGGTTAAATTTATTCGAGATGCTTTTGTTTGGAGAAAACAATCAGTGAGTTTTACTGTCAGTGGTGTTTAACCACAATTTAAGTGTGATCAGATTTTTGAAAGGTTTTTTGAAGAGATTTTGAGAGGTTCAGACAAACAGGTTATGAAATTACTAATGAACAGTTAAAAGTGAAAAACAAGTTTGCATTTTTTTTTAAATTAACATCAATTCATGAATTAATAATAGAATTTCAACTGAGATACTTTAGCCTCTGTCTCCAGAGACTTTCACAAAATCCATTTTTATTAAAGAAATGCTAAATTCACAAGAGTTAGACTTTTTTCAAACTTATTAAACATTAATGAAATTAATGAAATTAAAATATGCTGCTTAATCTTATAAAAAGATTCTTGAACCATTTTGAGAAAGTGAGTAAAATCAATTTTAAAATACTGTATTATTCTATAAAACCAAAGGGTGTGGTATTAGTGCAGGGCAGACAAGTCCACTAGAAAAAGAAAGATCCAAATCATATTTGTGTCTTGGAAGATTTTAAAATGTATTTATAGAATAATAAGTTTCTCAATAAGATTTTGACATCACTTAACCGTCTATACTAGAGATTTTTAGATTTCATGATCTATAAAGAAAACTTTCAATATTTATGTTATCAAATGATGATTGAAACTATGGAGGTGAAGTGAATTCCCAACCTTTAAATTGAACTGAAATCTATACCTGAAAGCCACACAAATTTAATATTGCTAATAATGTCAAAAAGAGAAAAGGAGTACTTCTGAAAACCACACTGCAATCAATTTATGATGGAAATACATGGTGTCAGAGTTTACATATTCCCTAATGGGTCAGCCAGGCAATCAAATACATGTGAAGCTCTAATGCTAGAAACTGACTTCCCAAGATGCCTCTACAGGTTGTGTTATCTCTTTTGTAATTACATTGGAATTTACATCAAAAGTTTCACCTTTTGTTTGGAAAGACACTCCCTCTCACCATATACACCCATTTAGAGACAAGCTACTCCCAATGCCAACCAAAGCAGCCTAACACCATGAGATATAGTGTCTACACAGTTACAAATTCATGAGTTGCTAACTAGAAAAGAACACAGATAATTTACACATCTTTGAAAAACTTGTGGCTATGGCTATTTCATGAATGTCATTTTAAGTTTAATTTTATATTTTTAAAGAAAGATCAAGCAGCAAAATGCAGATAATTCAGAGACTAGAGGGAATAAAGAAGGAAACATTTTGAATATCAGAAAATTGATGAAGAAAATTTACTAACATTATGTTCATTTGGACTAGAAAAGAGTTGTTGAAGTATTTTCTTGATGATGGTAAGGAGGCTCTCAGTGACTTTTTCCTTTCTGAAGAACAAACAAAAGATAGTTCAAATTGCAGTGGGACAATGAGACATTAAACATGTTCTGTTAGACAAAAGAAAACAATCCTAACTGTGTGAACAGGATCAGTGGAAGTGGCTACCTGTGACTCCAATTATTTTCACTGGAAATTCATACTTGTCTCTTGTCACTAGAACACATGAACATATTAGAGTAGGATCTTGTCAGTCTCAATTCTAATTACTACAATATTCTTTATGCATTGATGATTCAGTAAAAATATCTTTACATTCATTTTAGTTTGTATTGAATCCCCCCAATTTAATCAGTCACAAGAGAAATATCGGGTTAGACTGAAAACATAAAAAGCACTGAGAAAAATGATAGGGGAATTCACAGTTTTTCAAAGATTTGCTGTAACAGTTTTTTGTCTTCTCCCTTTAGAATTCACAGTGATTTTACTGCATATTTTAATATTGTCTTCCAAAATGTGGTTTCCATGCAGAAACTCAGCCAACAAAGGAAAACTCGGCAGCCACTATCCTTTTTATGTGCTAAAAATTAATTTTGCTGAAACTTGGTCTAAATATGCAACAGTCATTTAGGTATTGTTTAGCTACCAGGTGTAAATTCTCCAAGCGGAAATTAATCCTTGGGTACCTGGCATATGCTGGCACACTTGGCAAAGACACCAAACCCAAGGTTATCATTATTTCCCATACATATTTCAGTGTTCTTTTTGTGCAAATGAAAAACTAGACTTATTTTTATAGTTTAATAATTACCAATGTCCTCCATCTAACTCGAAAACAGTAAAAAGACAAAAACATAATGCTAAATTATGATCTTCTCAGGCTGGTCTTAAACAATATAATGAAAGAAAAGTAATTTAGCTTTTGACCCCCTAATTCATCCTCTATTCCCTGGGCTAATACCTACAGCTTTCCCATTTATCAAAATCTGACCTCAAGAAATCATCACTTGTTAGTCATTTTTAATTCAGCTTGAGCATGTCACTGTGTTTCAACTCCCAGGAACACTGGGAGTGTATTTTAATTGTCATTCCCAATTTGAAATGAAATAACTTTCCTTAATTAAAATTATATCAAATAATAGCAAACTAAAAATAAGGCCATAAGAATTTTTGCATAGGTTGTTGGTTTACAAGGAGATATTAAGAAAACTATAACTAACATCATTAGATGATCCTTGTTTCCAGTTTGAAATAGAGTCAAACAGATTTCATTTCATGTAAATACTTATATATTGATGAAGTACTCATTCTTTTTAAAAGCTTATTAACTTTCTTCTATATAGTGTACATTAACTTATATTGATCTCTATTTCTTGTTGGAAACATCTTGATTGTTCAAATATAATGTATCTGCTGAGGAATAAGAAACTTGTTTTTACATTGTACTAAAAATGGTACTAGCTCCAGAGTAGAAATTTTATAAATAATTACTTGAGTATCTTTTGACATGCTCCAACAGTTAAAAAACTTTCTTATATCTCTTCTATGATCTGCTAAAAAATTTTAACTATAAAAAAGAAATGATATTTGACAAAACATGCTGTATTTTGATGGCCATATAATTCCAGCAAGAGGCTATGAAAGTTACCCTTTGAATATTTCTGCAAAAAAAAAAAAAAAAAAGGAAGAAAGAAAAGCTACATATTTAGAAAAAGTAAAGAATCAAAAACTCTGGATATCTGCATATATTTCATAACCCCACATTTTTCCTATGTCATTTGGTATAACATACTAAATGAATGAAGAGTTTAGTCAGGATTATAGAAAGGTAGAATAGCACATTCATACTGCACTAGCAAGCAATTCAGGCTCAGTGCTACTATGAAGGAAGGATTAGAGGAGAATATTCTAGGTTACCTGTAAAAATAGCAAGTCTGCTCATCCAGGTCCAAAACTCTATAAAGCACCATCAAATTTGTAGAATTGGATATGCTGATCTGTGGGTACATATATATATGAACATATACGATGTGTAAATATTCACATATCTACTTACAAACATGCATGTATGTGTGTGTGTATGTATGTGGTGCACATGCACATGTATGTGTGTGTGTGTTCAGCTAGGCAGTTTATAACATAGATAAGGGAAACTACTGGAAAATGTACAGGAAGGCGAGACAAATTGGGCAAGCCTGGTGCTGCTCTATTTTTTTCACCTTTAACAAATATGTGACCTCTCAGACTGCAGGTTAGAAATTGATCATTTTAGGTTTGGCTCATGCTTATTAAGGAGGTATATGCTTAGGATCTTTCTTCAGTCCTAGGAGATAGCACATACTCTAAATTTAGATAGTACATACTCTAAATTCAACTTAGGTTTCTGTTTTCTGTATGGTTTTTTATGTTTTAAAATACCTGTGTCTATTTAATGTGTTGCCTATAGATTTTTTATACTAAGCTGGAAAAGTTGAGTAGCTACCATAAAGAACAAATTCATGAAATCCTAAAATATTTACTACCCAGACTATTACACAAAAGCTTCATCAACCCTGCTTCAGAGCACAGTCTTAACTTAAAGCATAGACTTTGTTTTCTCAAATGAATGCTGTCTTAAAGAAGTATTCATTTAGCACTCGGCCCTATAACAACCGTTATATTTTAAGCCTCATAGAATATCACTCCATCTATACACATCTCAACTTTCAGCCAAAAGTTTAAGAGGACTATTATATAGACTTTAGGCATCTCTCTCTCTGTGCAGTTCTCTCATTTCGAGTATAGTCATCTACAAATTCCAACAAATTCAGCACCCCCATTAGTGGCTAAAAAGAAAACAAAAAACAAATAACAACAACAACAACAACAAAAAACCAATGCCTACTAATGCAGGAGATGTAAGAGACATGGGTTTGATCCCTGGGTCAGGAAGATCCTCTGTAGGAGGGCATGATAACCCACTCTAGTGTTCTTGCTTGGAGGATCCCATGGACAGAGGAGCGTGACAGGCTAAGGTCCATAGGGTTACAAAGAGGCAGACACTACTGAAGCAACTTAACACACACAGCACACAAATTTCTACTTCTACCCTCTCAGATAAGCAAGACAGCTATTTTCTACTGAGCTTCTACAGCTTCCCTGATCTCTAATCAGAAAATGATAATGGGATGAAAACCCAGGTTCACGTGTTTCCCTTCTCTTAAGAATCTTAGACCTGTGCTACCTATTGCACAACACCTGAAAAATGTCATATTTTATATTTTGTCATTTCATTTAGTTACACAAAATTTGCTAAAATACAATTTTAAATTAGATATATAAAAAACATAGCACTTTAGTCATATTTCTTCTAAAATCTATGTCTTTATCATTATATGTAGAGAGTATTCTTCATAAATTAACTCAAGATGTTGAATTTGACATCTCTAATAAGATATATTTATATTAAAAGCCACTTTAAATATGATGAATGTCAACCATAACCACTAATAATTACATATAAGAAAGAAACATTGTTAATTTGATAAAAAATGATTACATGAAAAATTACAGCTAATAGAAATAGTTCAAGTTAATTTTTAGATTAAAATGACAGAATAGTTTGTGTTTTTATTTAGAAAATCAAATTTTCGACAACTGAATAGACCTTTCATTTTGAGGTTGATATATTTAGCAAACATTTTCCATGCATCTCAGTTGAACACATTATGTCTGTAATTATCTTACTGAATACACGTCAAGGCTGTATATTGTCAACCAGTTTATTTAACTTTTATGCAGAGTACATCAGGAGAATTGCTGGACTGGATAAATAACAAGCTGGAATAAAGATTGCTGGGAGAATTATCAATAACCTCAGATGTGCAGGTAACACCACACTTATGGCAGAAGGTGAAGAAGAACTAAAGAGCCTCTTGATGAAAGTGAAAGAGGAGAGTGAAAAAGCTGGCTTAACTAAGCATTCAGAAAACTAAGATCATGGCATCCAGTCCCATCACTTCATGGAAAATAGATGGGGAAACAGTGGAAACAGTGATAGGTTTTATTTTTGGGGGCTCCAAAATCATTGCAGATTGTGATTGCAGCCATGAAATTAAAAGATGGCTTACTCCTTGGCAGGAAAGTTATGACCAATCTAGAAAGCATATTAAAGAAGAGACAATACTTTACCAACAAAGGTCCATCTAGTCAAAGCTTTGGTTTTCCCAGTAATCATGTATGAATGTGAGTGTTGGACTATAAAGAAAGCTGAGCACCAAAGAATTGATGCTTTTGAACTGTGGTGTTGGAGAAGACTCTTGAGTCCCTTGAACTGCATGGAGTTCCAATCCATCCTAGAGGAAATCAGTCCTGAATGTACATTGGAAGGACTGATGCTGAAGCTGAAACTCCAATACTTTGGCCACCTGATGTGAAGAGCTGAC
Organism: Muntiacus reevesi; assembly: GCF_963930625.1. Lineage (NCBI taxonomy): Eukaryota > Metazoa > Chordata > Mammalia > Artiodactyla > Cervidae > Muntiacus > Muntiacus reevesi. The sequence goes on along the minus strand of NC_089254.1, from coordinate 79,316,055 downwards.
TCATTTCAAAGGACCCTGATGCTGGGAAAGATTGAAGGCAGGAGGAGAAGGGGATGACAGAGGGGGATGACAGACGATGAGATGGTTGAGTGGTGTCACCAACTCAATGGATATGAGTTTGAGTAAACTCCAGGAGCTGGTGATGGACAGGGAGGCCTGGCGTGCTGCAGTCTATGGGGTCACAAAGAGTCAGACATGACTGAACAACTGAACTGAACTGAACTGATCTTACTGAATTAGTCATGATGCTGCCATTATAATCTTCAATATGTCAAAGAACCAACTATTAATAATATCCATATATTAAGAACTACTCAAGAGTCCCTTAAGATCAGATACTTATTAGTTAAGAAGAGGTTTCCAGACCATATACAAGCACTGATCTGAGAGTCTGAAATTTGCTTGTATATTTCCAAACATAAATTTTACTAAAATCGCAAAGCCTATAATTAGTGAATATTACCAATAGTTACAGCAGCAGCAGTGAATATTGCCCATAAATAGTGAGCATTACCCTAGCCAATTTTTTTAAGAGTTGAGAAAGGTTTTTTTTTGTTTGTTTGTTTTTCTGACATACTTTTTGGTTTAGGAACATTAGAACTAAACTCTAGATCAGAAGCCAATCATTGATTATGTTGGTAAAGGAGTTATATAACCATACCAAGAAATTTCTGCTTACCATAATATAGTCTGCATTTCAGGTTTATATTTTAGATTTTTTCATTAATATTTACTTTTTCCTCTCTGATATCTCTCAATATAGTAATAATTCATATAAATATTAATTATATTTTGTATAGGCATCAAAGCAGTATGCTATTATTTAGCTCTAAGCATTTTGGAGGAAAAGTGTGGCATGGATTATGAACAAATATGAAAAGGCAGGTCACATGAGACAAATTTTTATTTATCAGCTTTATAAACAAATTATGCACACAAAGTAGTTTCAAAGCTTAATCGATAAGCACAAGTTACAAAAGGACATGGTCAAATTTGGCCTTCTAGTGTGGTATACCACCACAGAGCTGTCTAAAGTGATGTGTTTATATATATGTAAATACAAGCAAAAACAATGAGTCAAACACTTTAGGATGATACCTCTCACTTTAGAATCTCAATCATAATATGTAAATAGCTTCTGTCCAAGTAAAAATTATTCAAACACATTACGGGAATAATTTTTTTGTTAATGTGTCTTTATCTCTGGCATCCCGAAAATCATAGAAATTGATTTCCAAGTAGTCAGTTACAGCATGTAGCAAAAAAGTAACCGTCTCACTGAGTACAAATGTAGTTGACTAAAGTATTTTAGTCAAAATACAAATATTTAGTCAAAGTATTTAGTATTTAGTCAAAATACAAGTATTTTCTGTCCCAGGACATTGACTCTTAGTGAAATTTTCAATGCAGTTATAAATTAAAATTTTATATGGGAGTCTTACATTAGGAATGATATAAGTAAAATATAGGTTGATTTACACTTTTAAAAACCAAAAATTGGCTGTTTCAAGTACTTAATATATGCAAATTATATTCACATTCGCATCTGAGCTTATAAGGGACTTTGCTGGTGGCTCAGTTGTAAAGAATCTGCCAGCAATGTAGGAAACCTGGCTTTAGTCACTGAGTTCATGAGATCCACTGGAGAAGTGAGCCATTTCCTGGAGAATTCCTTTCAGGGAAGGGCTCTCCACTCCAGTATTCTTCTTTGGAGAATTCCATGGATAGAGGAGCCTGGCAGGCTTCAGTCCATGGGGTTGCAAAGAATTGGACACGACTGAGTGACTAATACTTTTTGAATTTATAAAGGATACTCAGGGAGGAAAATGACCTATTAAAACCCCATAGTGGTTGTTTATAATAAAATTCAAATTATAATAAAAACTTGCAGAAGAATACAACATGAATAGCGTAACATTCATCGTGCTCTTCAAGAAATGAATCTTCTAAATTAAATTGAAAAAAACATTATGTATATATATATAAAAGATTTAAAATATTTTATATAAATGTATAAATGCAACTTTATCAGGACAACATAATTTCCAAATATGTAAAAGCAAAAGGTTTTGACCAAAAATTATTTCAAAGTTAAATAAATCTGCGAGAATACGCTTTTAAAAAATTAAAAAGTCAATTTTCAGTAAGGTGCCAGAGTCTTATTAACTGGGGTACTTCTAAAAGGATGAGAAGTCGGGGTGTGGGGGTACTGGTCAATGTTGAATTTTGGCACTACTGTCTGTATGTGTATGCTGCTGCTGCTGCTGCTGCTGCTGCTAAGTCGCTTCAGTCGTGTCCGACTCGTGCGACCCCACAGAGGGCAGCCCACCAGGCGTCGCCATCCCTAGGTTTCTCCAGGCAAGAACACTGGAGTGGGTTGCCATTTCCTTCTCCAATGCATGAAAGTGAAAAGTGAAAGTCGCTCAGTCGTGTCCAACTCTTAGTGACCCCATGGACTACAGCCTATGAGGCTTCTCCATCCATGGGATTTTCCAGGCAAGAGTACTGGAGTGGGTTGCCATTGCAGTTGATAAAAACTAAGTCTTCACTAATGATGAGCTGCCAAGATGATACACATTGCCAGGAGCAGCCTCTTCATGACTCTGGTAATTTGATTCTGTCAATAGTTTCTGGAGAAAGCTGCTAAAGTGAGTGCTAGAGTGTAGACACAGTCACCCATTTCTCATGTTCCAGACAAGAATTAGCATTGAGACAACAGTTTGGAAGTAATAATATACCATGAATTTTAAAACCAACAAAGAAAAAACTCTCAACATTTTCAAGAAAGCAACCCCAAATCAGGCCATCCCATACAAAAGTAACACGGTGTGATATTCAATCAAGAGCTTAGCAAATAAAAGTGACACTTTTTTTTTAATTAGAAAAACTATAATTATCTAGTCAAAATAAGATTAATGAGTACAGTGACTAGAAATTCATGTGCTTTTTTTCCCTGTATACACCTGTACCTAGTAATGACAGCTGAGATTTGCACAGCTATTTTTCCCCTTTGTTCATAAAAAGTACATTTTTATTGCATCCCACCTACATTCAACATAGAATAAGTCTTCATAGTAATTATGTAGCTGTATTTAAAAGACAAAGCATGTAATTATAACTTTAAAAAAGTAATAGTAAAAAGTAACAGTTGAATTGAGGATTGAATTTTAACAATTCATCAAATAGAAGTGGAAGACAAAAACAACTTGTAGAATGCAGCTATGCAAGAGCAGGAAGAAAGGGTCTTATAAAACAATGCACTCTAGTGGAGGTATTTAATGGCTGATACTATGACAACTAAGCATGAGAGCTTCCATCAATCAACTTCATGACTTGTCCCTATAGTAAAATCAATTATAAAATTTATATTTCATTTAGGACTTGATTTTTTTAAAGCAAAGAAAATTTTAGACACATTTGAAAGGGACTCGGAGTTTACAGAGTGATTTCTCTTGTTTTAATGAATGAGAAAAACTATATCAAGAAAGGTCAAAAATTTTACTAAGTTCATACTACTAATTGCTTACATTGCTTACATAATGAAGGATGAATCTTAATATCTTGATTCTCAATTTAAAATATCCTCCAATAAAAGTAAATCTTAAGAAATGTATTCTTAATTGAGGCATAATAAACACACATTATTATTAGTTTCAGGTGTACAACATAGTGATTTGATATTTGCATATATTGTGAATTGATCACCAAAAGCCCAGTTAACATCTATCATCATACACAGTTACAATATGTTTTTCTTATGATGAGGACTTTTAATATCTACTCTCTTAAAAAATGCATATTGATTTAAATAGTGATTGTAGAGAGAAATTGCTGTGCTCATGAGGGATGGAATTATCTGGTAGATCCATCTGATGAGAATATTGATTCTTGTTATCCAGCCACAATTTCCTCCAAATTGACCTAAATCAACAGATCTAAGTACGTTCCCTAAAGGTTTCTGCTTCCCAAAAAGCCTTACATGGCCAGAATAAATAATCTAGGAATCAGATAAAGGTAGTCCTCAAGGTTAGAGTTCTCATATAATCCTACATGGTTATAGATAGCTGGTTTGGTTGTAAACTTGCTTCAATGTTGCAAATATTGTATTCATGTATTGATAACACATAGAATTAGATATTTTTTGAAATTCCTTACAGCATTGACATTTTAGGAAATCAGATAAAATTTTAGCTAATGTTATTATGTTTATGGAATTATGATATTCCTTTTATTATCTTTAGAGGTTAAAAAAAGTGAGCTTTTTGAAACAGAGTAAAACTCTACTCAACATTTAAAATCCCCACCCAAGTTAACCTACCTAGTTCCCTTAGATAGAAACAATTACAATTACGTTCATCAGCAGTTTCCTCGAATCTGCCCTCACACTTCTCTGGAGGCATTTAATTTTTTATCCTGTACAAAGTTATTTATTTTCATGACTCAATCATACTAAATTTTAAACTCCTTGAGAGAAGACTCTATATTCTATTCCTTTATATATACCTCCAGTACCACCATGGTGTCATACACATAGAAGGTATATCTTGTCAGATTTAATGAATTAATTGCCATTGAAAAGTCTGTGCATCAAAACACAAAGAACACAATAAATCAACCTATCATCTATGCATTTTATGGTACTATTATCTTCTTCTATCACACGTAAGTTGTAAGTGATGAATCATTATGTAAACTGTTTATCTTCTTAAGAACATTATTTCATGGTTCATTTATTCAGTAAGACCTGAATTTTTATAAAATTGAAATTAAACACAACTGTTAAAGTAGCCAAAAAGAAAATATGACCAGTATTTATGGTTCTATTAATATAGTCTGATTTACTAACTATATTAACGTACAATATTCTTAACTATCCAATCTAAGGTAAGAAGAAAAAGTAAAGCTTACACAAATTATGAATAATTAACAATCCTTTATATTTTGACCCTTCTGAATGCCTACCAATGCAGGAGACATGGGTTTGATTCCTGGGTCAGGAAGATCCCCTGGAAGAGGAAATGGTAACTCACTCCAGTATTCTTGCCTGGAAAATTCCACAAACAGAGGAGCCTGGCAGGCTATAGCACATTGAATTGTAAAGAGTCAGACACAACTGAGCATGCATGCATGCACAATGTTTATAGGAGAGTCAGTTGGTATTTGAGTGACAATTTAAAAAGCATAAACATTTCTGTATAATTTGACTCCCCTACTTTAGGTCTAGAAATATGAGAAAAATTAGTATAAAAGTTTAGATGCCTTATTTGCAGTGATTCTTTATCATAGTAACAAAATTAATAATAATCCATGAACTGAGCAATGGAAATACTTTAATAATTATGATATACATATGAAATTCAAGCCTAAATAGTTATTTCTTAAATTTATTTATTTTTAATTGGAGGATAATTGCTTTACAATATTGTGGTGGTTTCTGCCATATATCAACATGAACTAGCCATAGGTGTACATATGTCCCCTCCCTGTTGAACCTCCCTCCCGTCACCCCCCTCCGATCCCACCCTAATAGGTTGTTATCACAGAGCACTAGATTTGAGTTCCCTGTGTCATAGAGCAAATTTCCACTAGCTATCTAATTTTACATATGGTAGTGTATTAAGTTTCAGTGCTTACTCTCTTAATTTGTCCCACCCTCTTCTTCCCCATCCCCACCATGTCCACAAGTCTGTTCTCTGTGTCTGCATCTCCACTGATATACTACAGATAGGTTCACAAGTAACATCTTTATAGATTCCACATATGTTCATTAATGTATGATTCTTGTTTTTCTCTGACTTATTTCTCTCTGTATAATAGGCTCTAAGTTCATCCACCTCATTGGAACTGAATCAAATGTGTTTCTTTTTATGGCTGAGTAATATTCCATTGTGTATATGTACCACGACTTTATCCATTCATCTGTCGATGGACATCCAGGTTGCTTCCATGTCCTAGCTATTATAAATAGTGCTGTGATGAACACTGAGGCACATGTATCTTTTTCAATTATGGTTTTCTCAGGGTAAAAGCCCAGTAGTGGGATTGTTGGGCCATAGGGCAGCTTTATTCCTAGTTTTTTTTCTGTACTGTTCTCCATAGTGTCTGTATCAATTTACATTCCCACCAACAGTGAAAGAGGGTCACATCCTCTCCAGTATTTATTGTTTGTAGATATTTTGACAATGGGATGAGCTGATACCTCATGGTAGTTTTGATTTGCATTTCTTTAATAATGAGTGATGTGGATCATCTTTTCATCTGCTCACTAGCCATCTGTATATCTTCTTTAGAGAAATGTCTGTTTAGGTCTTCCGCCCATTTTTTGACTGGATTGTTTGTTTTTCTGGTATTGAACTGAATGAGCTGCTTGTATATTTTAGAAAGAAATCCTTTGTCAGTTGTTCCATTAGCTATTATTTTCTCTCACTCTGAAGGCTCTCTTTTCACCTTGTTAATCCTATCCTTTGCTAAGAAGTATGAGAATAATTAATGACACATGCAGATGTTCAAAATAATATTTATAGAAAGAAAATTACAAAATAGCCTGTTAAATATGACTGCATATAAATAAAATCTTGACTGCAAACAAAATACTAACAATAGATGACTTAGGTTGGAGAAGTTATGTAACTTTTCCCCATATCTATACTATGTGAAAGCTTTCCTGGTGGCTCAGTCAGTAAAGAATCCATCTGCAATGCAGGAGACCTGGTTCAATCCCTGGATCAGGAATATCCTCTGGAGAAGGAAATGGCAACCCAGTCTAGTATTCTTGCTTGGGAAATTCCATGGACAGAGGAGTCTGGTGGACTATAGTTCATGGGGTCACAAAAGAGTCGGACACAAGTAGCAATGAAACCACCACCATACTATGTGAATGTTATGTATTTCCTATTTTTTTGGTTTTGAAAATGTTATTCTACTTGATTTGGTAACAATGTAGTAATAATACCTTTCACTTAATTCACCTTCATGTCTATTATTAACTATGCCACTGTTAGTCACAGTACTACAGTACACAGTCACATACTACAGTACTTTACAAAGTGTAATTATTAAGTAGCAATATTTAGCAATTATTAGTATTTAGTGAAATATTAAGTACTCATTAAGTATTAATTGTTAGATGCTTGCTTGCTTGCTTGTGTGCATGCTGTCATGTCTGACTCTTTGTGACTTCAATGGATTGTTGCCCACCAGGCACCTCTGTACATGGGATTTTCCAGGCAAGAATACTGGAGTTTGCCATTTCCTCCTCCAGCGGACCCTCCTGACCCATGGATCAAACCTATGTCTTTTGTTTCTCCTGCATTGGTGAGCGGATTCTTTACCATTGTGTCACCTGGGAAGCCCCAAGTAGAGATAATTAATTTTAACTTACTCTGCTCAATCAAGCTAAGGAAATAAAATTAATTACAATACTCAATGTCTATATTTTATAAACTGTTCCTTCTTCTTCCAACAACCATTAAGATGATATAATCAAAAAGGAACTTGCTTTCTGACTAATGCCTTCTCACAGGACCATCATTCTGGGTTCATTTTGTAACAGATTCTTATTTAGCCAGTACTATTTATTTTTAACTACAGGTTAACTGAGATTAATAATTGTGGAAGTGTAAATAATATAAAAGCCGGTATAAGGAGTAAATTTACCAGAACATCAGCTTGAAGGAAATCTATAAGAATATAAAATCAAGTAGTCTTACGTGTGTATACGTATGTAAGTATGTGTGTGTGTGTGAGAGAGAGAGAGAGAGAGAGAGAGAAAAGAGAGATAGAGAGGGAGAGAGAAATGTGAGGAAAGGGTGCTCCTTGACATATAAAACATGCTTATTTCCATTCTCACTATTTCCCTCACAGGCTCCAAGTCTCCCAGATCATGAGACTCAAGTGCTCAATCATCACATTTTAGAACTTATGCAACAGTTTGTTCATAAAATCCCCAGTGTTTGGCAATATTTCAAGAGAATTACACCAAGATGGCTCTTGACATTCTCTTAATTTAGGTTTGACTGCCTTGAAATCAAAAGCACACCAAAATTCAAAAGCAAAGCACATCCTATTTCTAAGTCCAAATGTGCTGGAAAGTGAGTGGGCAAGGAACTATCATTCCTGGACTTACACTAAAACCCAAGCGACTAATATGCTCAGTGTGATAGCTTGAGTTTTCTTGGACTCCCTGGCTTATCACTTAAGTTCCATGTCCTGGAAAACTTCTCAGTCCCCAGTATTGATAAAGTTGGATACCCTTGTTATACCTGGACCTGAGATGAACTATAATAAACAAATTATCCCATTGAGATTCAGAACTAGTATCTTCCATTGAAGACAAAGGGATCTTTGAAATGAGTTTGATAGTTATTTTTCAGATTGCATAATTGTAATAGCATTGCTCAAGTCCAATGTTAATGTGCTAATATACTGGATGGATTTGTTTATTATAAACCCTACTGGTATCCACTATAATGAAGGAGCTTGTGCCCTTTTAAAGTCACTATATTCCCAAAGCTTTCCAGGACTGTGCAACTAAAAATACATATGACATGCAATAAAATCATTTTTGTCATACCAGATAATATGGGATGAGCATTATGCTATTTTATGGTAACAGTCCTGCACAGTTGATGAAAAAAGCTAGTGGTGCTTAATGATTCACTATGCTTTATAGTGGACTAAATAAATATGAAACTCTATTGCCTACATAATGCCTTATATTTTAATAGTGACTCTACTATTAGTAGACTAGTATTAGTGGACTTCACTGGTGGCTCAGACAGTAAAGCATCTGTCTACAATGCGGGAGACCTAGGTTCAATCCTGGGTCAGGAAGATCTCCTGAAGAAGGAAATGGTAACCCACTCCAGTATTCTTGCCTGGAAAATCCCATGGATGGAGGAATCTGGTAGGCCTCAGTCCATGGGGTCGCAGAGTCAGACACAACTGAGCGAATTCACTTTCACTTTCTACTATTAGTGTTGGAGAAGACTCTTGAGAGTCCCTTAGATTTCAAGGAGATCAAATCAGTCAATCCTAAAGGAAATCAACCCTGAATATTCATTGGAAAGACTGATGCTGAAGCTGAAGCTCCAATACTTTGGCCACGTGATGTGAAGAGCTGACTCTAAATTTTTGAAAAGACCCTGATGCTGGGAAAGATTGAAGCAGGAGGAACAGGGGATGACAGGGGACAAGATGGTTGGGATGGCATCACTGACTTAGTGGACATGAGTTAGAGCAAGATCCAGGAGATAGTGAAGGACAGGGAAGGCTGGAGTGCTGCAGTCCATGGGGTCTCAAAGAATCAGACATGACTGAGTGACCTAAAAACAACAACTGTTATTAGTATTTGGTGTGCATCTTTTGACATGATTATATCCTCCTTTTCCACATTCCTTCAGAAGAATGCTAAATATCAGGATATTTTCACCTAGTAGGTAATGCAATATACCTGAACCATCCTGATATGGAAATATTTCTGTTCCATAAGAAGACGTTATCAGAGAGGCAAATCCTAGTGTAATAGGGACTTCAAGTAAGCCCAAATATGTCTTTATATTAATGATATTCTGATAGTGGCTTGGATCAAAGAAACTGCTTACCTTATATGCAGTGTTATGCAATAACAGGTAGTCCATGAAATATGATAAACTCTCAGGCCAGAAGTGATTATCTTATTCTAAAGAAAATTCCACTTTATTGACTATGCACAAGAGTTTAGCTGTGTGGGTCACAACAAACTGGAAAATTCTTAAACAGATGGGAATACCAGATTACCTAAGCTGTCTCCTGAGAACCCTGTATGCAGGTGAAGAAGCAACAGTTAGAACTGGACATGGAACAACAGATTGGTTCCAAATCGTGAAAGGAGTATGTCAAGCCTGTATATTGTCACTCTGCTTACTCAACTTATATGCAGAGTACATTATGAGAAATGTTGGGCTGGATGAAGCACAAGCTGGAGTCAAGATTGCTGAGAGAAATATCAATAACCTCAGATATGCAGATGGCACCACTCTTATGGCAGAAAGTGAAGAAGAACTAAAGAGCCTCTTGATGAAAATAAAAGGGGAGAGCGAAAAAGTTGGTTTAAAACTCAACATTCAGAAAACTAAGATAAGGGCATCTGGTCCTATCACTTCATGGCAAATAGATTGGGAAATAATGGAAATTGTGACAGATTTTATTTTTTTAGCCTCCCAAATCACTGCAGATGGTGACTGCAGCCATGGAATTAAAAGATGATTGCTCCTTGGAAGAAAAGTTATGACCAACCTAGACAGCATATTAAAAGCAGAGACATTACTTTGCCAGCAAAGTCTGTCTAGTAAAGGCTATGGTTTTTCCAGTAGTCACGTATGGATGTGAGAGTTAGACTATAAAGAAAGCTGAGCACCGAAGAATTGATGCTTTTGAACTGTGGTGTTGGAGAAGACTCTTGAGAGTCCCTTGAACAGCAAGGAGATCCAACCAGTCCATCCTAAAGGAAATCATTCCTGAGTGTTCATTGGAGGACCAATGCTGAAGCTGAAATTCCAATATTTTGGCCATCTGATGCAAAGACCTATCTCATTTGAAAAGACCCTGATGCTGGGAAAGATTGAAGGTGGAAGGAGAAGGGGACAGCAGAGAATGAGATGGTTTAATGGTATCATCAACTCAATGACATGAGTTTGAGTAAGCTCTGGGAGTTGGTAATGGACAGGGAAGTTTGGTATGCTGCAGTCTATGGTGTCATGAAGAGTTGGACACAACAGAGTGACTGAACTGAACTGAACTGAACTGAAAGAATATTGGCTATTAGAGAAGTACCATTGGCCATAAGCTCATCCATTTTTAGAATGAAGGAAGCCCAACATTCACTTGTCAAGTTTGGCTAATGGAGACAATAAAATCAGCATCTGTTTTTGTTAATTCTCCATGATACATCCAAGCAAATTTTAGTAGAATATTCTGCAAAAAGAAGCCTTGGAATTTATCCAGTAAGTGATAAAATAAGTTCTTTATTTGGGTCACACATTTCTTTAATGTTATAGACATAAAACTGTCAGTGAGTGACCAACATCATAGTTAATTAAAGCATTTAGTAAGACAGTTTTGTTGTATCAACTCTCATTGAATTTTCTGGCTTTAAGACTTGCAAATGCTACTGAAATATATAACATTTTGGCAACAACTTTCAACCTATTTATAGTTTCTAAAGGAAGAACCTTATCAAAGGTAAGATAAAATCATTAGAAATTCCATTTCTAGTTTTCAAAGAGCTCCCTTGGAACAAAATCCTATAGATTGGGACAAGCCTAAGAAAACTGCATTACTCAAATAACTGGTTCATTAGTGAAGTACTAAGCCTGTTGTCACTAACTAAGAGTTGATGAAGGTGATGCCTAAACCTGGCAACCTGATAAGAAAGCAGAATTCACTAATTGAAGATTCTACCTCAAGTGGGCTAGTACAATGGAGTAACACAACCACTTCTCAGCAATTTACTCCTTGCCAACTTCATTGACTACTGAGCACAATTACAGCTTCTCAAGTGACTCTTTTCACAAGACAGCATTCTACTTCTGAAATGACTGGGTGATGAAAGTAAACATCCTCACTGTCTGAATCTATGTCATTTATGAGTGAGTTTATGTAGTTAGGACATTGAAAGATCCAAAACAAAATGACTGAGCATCTGGTATCCCAGCACTGACATGGGACATCTTTCTTTTTCCTAAACATTTGTCCTCCACCAAATTGAAGTTTGCATAACTATCAACTCATTCCATCCAAAAAAGAGAAGAACTGAATAATCTTAGTCTACCATCTATGGAGAATGAGGGAAGCTCTAAGATACTAAAAACACAGTAATTTTCATCTAAGAATCCAGTCTTAGATAATTTTAATTCTCTAAAACTATAGCTGACATCTAAGTATAATTTCAACAGCCTACCTCTGAAACACTCCACTGAGCCATCTAAATGTTCTCATCCAAATGTCTCTTTTATTTTAATGGACACTGACTTCATATTCATGTTGTGTAGGATATTTTTCAACAAGTTTTTTTTCTGATGAATTCAAGGAAATGAATGCTTTTTTCTTAATGTATGAGAAGATTGAAGTCTTGTTAAAATATGGCCTCATTATCCTCCCTGCAACTCAAAGTACATTTAAATATTGGGGCTCTCTTGATTAAAGATCTACTCCTTACTACAAGTATTAAAGCTTTTTTCCCATCTGTTAAAAAAGTTGTTTGCTAACTTTACAGTACTAAGGCTCAACTGTATTAAAACTTGGTTTTGTGTCTCTGGGATAAGTGATTAGTCAAATAATAATATTTAGTTCTTCTCATCCTCTCCTATTTCACCTATGGCAATGTGACTTAGTTAAAAATTATAGTTAAAACTTATAAACTTATATCAGTGATTACAAAGTACCCAGTTGTGCATCAACACCAGCTTGGGGATTTGATAAAAATATTGACTCTTCTCTTATTCCACATTCCAAAGATTTAAGATGTCAAATGGTAAATTCTGACTATTTGAATTTTCACCAAGGTTCAGTTCAGTTCAGTTCAGTTGCTCAGTCATGTCCAACTCTTTGCGGCCCCATGAACCACAGCACGCCAGGCCTCCCTATGCATCACAAACTCCTGGAGTCTACCAAAACTCATGTCCATTGAGTCAGTGAGGCCATCCAACCATCTCATCCTCTGTCATCCCCTTCTCCTCCTGCCCTCAATCGTTCCCAGCATCAGGGTCTTTTCAAATGAGTCAGCTCTTCGCATCAGGTGGCCAAAGTATTGAAGTTGTAGCTTCAGCATCAGTCCTTCCAATGAACACCCAGGACTGATCTCCTTTAGGATGGACTGGTTGGATCTCCTTGCAGTCCAAGGGACTCTCAAGGATCTTCTCCAACACCAAGATTACCAGCTGATTATGAAGCACAGTGATTCACACAAACTTCAGAAATAACCTTGCATATTTTAACATGTCTATGATCTGTGATTCAGACTTTTGTATCTAAAATCACTTTAATTGATTTTAGAGTCTTTATGGAGATTAAAATCTCATATATCAATTTAAATTTTCATAGATTTTATTAATGATAGACAAACATTTAAGGTTTTAAAATAAGCTAATCGTACTCTTAAAAGTTAGAAATAATATAGGAAACATTGAATTCATCTTTCACCTGAAATTTCTTTTCTCAAAAATTTTTAAAATAGATTTGACAGGCAAATTCTGGATATTTTAATTCAGGCCACAGGGTGTCTTCAGCTTGGTAAAAGAATCTGTTCTCTAAGTATCTATCTATCTGTTAATCAAAATTTGGGGAAATATTTATTCATTTATTTAAAATAAATAACTGCTGTCATTGATCTGTAGTCTCCCTTTTATCAACAAAAAGACACTGTATTCTACATGCATAACATGTAATTTCTTAGTTGTATGGTCTGTGAATCATGGAATCCATAGCATTCTAGATTGTTCTAACTCTGTTACCTTGCTCGTGCTTTTTCTATGTAAGTTTCCGAGGAAAATTACATGTTATGCAATTCAACTTTCATGTAATCATTATCCAGTATTACATATCATGCCATAACAGCTTAAATAATCATTATTTTGTATTTCTTTTTGATAAAAGTTCAATTTTATTACAACTATAATTGCATGCATTTTACAGAGTTCTAAAAACATGCGTGTTTTTCCAAATTATCTTCCTTTTCTCCAATTTTACATTACATTTTCAGTTCTATTAACTCTGTTACTCAGTAGCATCCAGTTTAATTTATTTTCTTATAACTTTTCTCCAACAATTCTAAAATATCAGTGAAAAAGTTCTTTTGATCAATTTTATACATCTCCTTTCAAAAATAACCTTTCTTATGATCAAGAAATGCACCTGATTCTTGTCTGGATTACACTGTTTTTTCTAGCACAGTTTACTTTTTAAAATTTATATCCTCTTGAATATTTTCAAAGATTACAGAATTCAATATAACAAAGTTGTGCATTTCAGAATGTGATTCAAGTTGCATTTCTCTTTATTGTTCTTATTTATCGTAAAAGCATCCAGTCTGCTTAAAACAAGAAAAACAAAATTATTGAAGCCATTTTATTTGTTTGTTTTTTATATAAAGTCTGATGATACTAATGATATCAATTAGGTGGCTCCAGGCTCCAATAAATTTACATAATTTTTCTTTCCCTATGTCCTATCATAAACTTTCAATGGAAACCTTCCATAGTTTTAATTCTTCCATAAAGATTCTGTGTTAGAGACTATTATTTCTAACCCTTCATTTTCACCTCATAATAAAACCCTGAAATGTTTTCTGATATTGGTAAAGATGTTTTGATTTTATGGAAGACAAATCCAATTCCTAGAGAAGAAACATATTGCAATATTTTGCATTGGCCAATGAAATATAAAGTGAAATTTGCTTGAAAAATTTGGTAACGATTTTATTTCCTTTAGAGTTTTCTATGGGAGAAATAATAAGACTTACTTCATTTGATGAAGATTAAATGTAAAAGACTAGAAATAAGCAAGCAACAAACAAACTTGGCATCTAGTAAGTGCTAAATAGGGATTAAATATGTAAATGCTAGAACAACACAAAGTAATGCAAGATGATGGTCCAGAGTTCTTATAACATTTAGCCATTCAACCTATGCCAGCAAAACCTGTCTGCCAGAATTTTATGCACTCAGAAGACTAAGCCTTAATTATTAAGACATTATTTGTTTAGTGTCTTTCACAAATAGCTAAAAGCACCATAACCTCAAACATCTTCCCTTCTGACTTTATAGCTACCCTCCCTGTCTCCATCAACGCCTTTTGAAATTTTTCCTGGCATTAGTTCCTAAAAAGATGCCAACTTCTGTAAGACATAGCATTCCTATTCCTAGCTCCATCTCAATCACCCAGTACCCTAGAAGTAAAAGAAGCCAAAGAGAGGTTGAAGGATCTCTTGAATAACAGGAAAACTCACAGAAACCTTTTGTATTGGAGGAAATTTGATTAGTAATATTAAATTGAAATAGTTAAAAAATTCTTTGGGGGGAGAAGACTGATTAAGCAAAAACATCTCCAGCAGAACTTGATTTTTATAAAAGAAAGAAGGCAAGAGTAAACAAAGCACAAATTTTAAAATGAAGTCAATTTAGGTAAAATATAGCATATATGTATATAAATAGTATATATATTATGTATATATAAATGAACATACATTTGTGTACACATTTGTGTGCACACACAATTATAAGCCAGTATATTTGCCAACCTGGGCAAAATGAAATACTCTTCTGGGAAAATATAAAATATCAAAATTGAAACTGAAAGTCTCTCAGTCCTGTCCAACTCTTTGTGACCCCAAGGACTATACAGTCCATGGAATTCTCCAGGCCAGAATACTGGAGTGGTTAGCCTTCCCCTTCTCCAGGGGATCTTCCCAACCCAGGGATCGAACCCAGGTCTCCTGCATTGCAGATTTCTTACCAGCTGAGCCACAAAGGAATTGGCAAAGTAGATATAAACAACATGACTAATTGAAATGCTAATTACAGACCTTTAACGGCTTCTCCACTTCCACCCCACATACAATCTTCATGGTTATTTCACCAAATTATCAAGGAACTCTCCATGTTATAAAAGTTTTACTAGGAAAAAAAATATATAACTACCTTACTTATTTGTTAAATAATCGTAATTTCAAAATTAATAAAGATGGTATTATAATAGAAAACTAAGTTTCCTTGTAATCAAAATGCCACTATTTTTAATGATTATACTATCTAATTGAGTCTGTCTCTGTATTTTTTAAATGTGTACAGTTTTTATCACAGAAATTCAAAAGTAAATTTAACAAGAGAAACTTTTCCAAGCATCTTTCCATTAATGAATTAAGATATAAATTGTAAACTAATGTAAAAAAAGCACTTGGTAAGTTTCAGCATCTCCAAATGCTTAATAATGCTCAGAATCAGTTATAAGCAGTATTTATCTTACCTAATAGAGTTAATATACCAACAATATATAGGAAACAACGTAGACAAATATACATGCAATCCCTTTAAAAATTAGGGAAATACAAGAATGCCTATTGTTTTCTGATCTCAACAAGATTAACCATAATTGATGAACATATCTCAGAGGAAAAAGAGGAAAAGAAGTGAGGCATGATTTGGAGGAAAATAAAACTGCATAGAAAACTAAAGAGTACTAACAGCAACCTATAACAAAAAAGAGTGTTCAGTAAGGATGTCACATATAAGTTCAGGTAACAAAAATCAATAGCATTACCATATATCAACAATAATCTTCTAGGAAATATAATAGAAAGCAAAATAATATCTAAAAACAGTAATATAAATGTTAGGTATTAGGTGTGATTGTCTGAAAGGATATAAAGAAACACTAGGATAAATGTCAGGTTAATACATTGAACTACCTAATAGTGCAAGGCTGCCAATTTTTCCCAAGCTATTTTAAAAATACACTGCAAGTTCCATTACATTTGCAGAGAGACTTTTAAGGAGCCTATTCTAATATATGTATTGGTCAGTTTCCAGAATTTATATGAGTCAGAAAATTGAACATATTTCCTCTCTCCTCTTAGAAATGACACAAAAGATATAAGGATAAGAATAATAAAAACTCAAACACATTTCAAAATAAAATCATAACACTAATAAGGACTGCCAAAAGAAGCAATGCTTGTGCAAAGTATTCTTGTAAGAAAATGAAAAGAAATTTAACATAGATTCCATGTGTTGAATTCAGCTGCAGTATATCACAGAGTACACTTTGGAGGAGCAAATATAGGCTAAAGATAAAATGAATTGGATGTTGGCAGAAGCCATTCTAACCCAGCTAATTTCAGAAAAATAGACTCAGTAAAATTGCACCAAAAGTACATAAACAAGACATGCTTGCAGGAAGCCGTGTTTGTAGTTACTTAGAGGAGACTTTTGTGTCGTGAAAATAAGCTATCCAGAAACATTAAAATTACCAATTTCTAACAGCAAGTGAGGCCTAGTAAATAAATGGACCAGGAAAAGAAACTCATTCTAAGAGACAGAAAATGAAAGAACTAGCACAGTGTCTATAGAAATATACTACCAAGAAAAAGATGAAAGATTTAGCAAAATGAATTATCTGACAAAAACTATAGAAAAGTTGTTGCTATATTTTGTAGTATGTGAGTATGCACGTGCAATTACAGATAAAAAATAAATCCAACACATTTGTAATAAACACACCATGTTGTACTTTCCATGTCACCTTTTATGAATGAAGGACTTAGATTGCCCCCAGCCAGAAGATAACCCTCAGCCCTTAGTCCCTTTGGAAATTGCCTCAGTTGAAAAACAATTGATTTTCTTAAGTCATGCCTATTTTAGAACAAGCCTATATTCAGTGACTGACCAAAGTAAGGCCCTTTGTTCAACTTAGCATAACTTTGAAAAGAACTTGCTAGATAATCTCTATCTTTTATTGGTACTACTTAGTAACACTTCTGCCCAAACCTGCTCCCTCTGTCTCCCTTTCACGGTTGTCAATACTGGAATATAAATAAAATAAAATATTAAATAAATATGTTAAATAAAATATTTAACATCAATCACTATCTACTCTTGAGACAATAAAATTTTGACAATTGTTACCAGAAGTGGAGTGGTTCAAGAAAGCAAATAGTAATATTGGATTTTGTACCTGGATCATCTTACCATTCAGGTGGCAATGATGATTCTATCACCTAAGGTAAATGAACCACAGATAGCTCTTGGCATGACAGTGAAATAGTTTTTCAAACATTTATTAGTGTAAACTGGGATGTTAAACTCTTGGAAAATAATGGACTGGCTGGGGTAAATAGTAAATAGAAATATAGTCCAGGAAACTAGATTTCTGGACAAAGTCATGTTATCCAAAATGGAGAATTCCGTACTTCTTGAAAAACAGTTCCTGGCATATTACTGGATGCTGACAGAGACAGAGTTCTTGACATGGAAATTCAAGGGATAATGTAGGAAGCATTCCTCATCATGAACTGGGTTTTCTCAAACTCACAGAATCATAAAATTGGGCAGGCCAAGAACATTTTGCTATAAAAAGGGAGTGCACATCCAGGATAGCACATGAATAGCAGAATACACCCAAAGTGCATGAGCTGGGCACTCAGATACCCAGGACATTCGCCAATATTGCACATGAGGCCCCCCTTCATTGCACACAGTTATGGCCCCTCAAGATCATCTCTTATGATCAAATAGAGAAGGAAAGAATTCCAACTTGAATCATGACTAAGTCATCACAGCTGCACTAAAGGCCCACTCAGAAGTAGCCTCTAAATACAGTGGTGAAGAAAATACTCCCAAAGGGCAGATATTTGTGCAGTGCACTTGACTATCAATTTTGAATGGAAGGAGATGGGTATATTAGTGAATTCATTGGCCAACTAATCAAATGCCTGGAAGGAAGAAGAATGAAAGTGAATCTAAGATATAAAGAACTGGAATTGAGGCATATCACACGCATATGGGAGTGAAAGAAAGTGTTGAAATCTTTCAATCACATAATAACTAGCACCCACAAAAGTGTACTCACCACGGAACAAATACAAAGCAACCAGGAGACAAAACACTCAGTCAATATAACTCAACCACCCCGATGTTGATACAATAGGCTCAGGAATGAAGTAGGCATGACGGCAGAGATGGAGGCTACACAAGGAACAACTTGCCAGGTTTCCAAATTGTGCTTAGTCGCTCAGCTGTGCCCAAAGCTTTGTGACGCCACGGACTGTAGGCCGCCAGGTTCCTCTGTCCAGGGGACTCTCCAGGCAAGAATACTCAGTGGGTTGCCATGCCCTCCTCCAGGGGATCTTCCCAACCCGGGGATCAAATTCAGGTCTTTCACATTGCAGGCAGATTCTTTACCATCTGAGCCACCAGGAAAGCCCTGAATTTCCAAACTGCTACTGCCAAATATGCAACTCACCAGCAACAAAAATCAAAGCTGACTCCCACTGCATGAAATCCGTAAAGGCCTGTCTGTCCAACTGGTAGAATACTGACAGCATTGGAGCACTTCCACCATAGAAAATCATGCAAATCACACTGTTAGAAAAATACACATATTCTAGATATTGATTTTCCTTTTATACTTATAGGATCTCAGCCAGCACTATTATCAGAGATATTAAATGCCTCATGATATTGTTTCAAATTATGGCCAAAGAAGCGCAGGTATGTTCCTATCTCCATGAGATATACTTGCCATATCATATTATCATGTATTTCAACAGCTGCCAGACAGGAAAAATTGTGATACAAACTGTTGAAGGCATAACTGTGGTGCCATCATGGAGGTGAATCTTTACAAGAATAGAATGCTATCTTCCAATGCTGGGGTCCAGCCTCGGCAGGATCCAGGAGTACCCTCAGGACGAACGGCGTTGGTGAGAGAGAGAGAGACAGAGAGAGAGAGAGAGAGAGAGAGAGAGAGAGAGAGAGAGAGAGAGAGAGAGAAAGAGAGGGAGAGAGAGAGTGACCAGACAGGGGGTGCAGCAGAGTCTGGCAAATCTTTATTTTTTACCGTAGCTTTTATATTCTAAGTTAGTACATTTTTAAGGGGAAGATCAGCTTATCCTTCATGAAACCAGGGTGTTTTCTGCATACTTCTTTGTGAGAGTCTTGTACATTATCTTCTGGCCATGAGGCCTATTGACATTTTAAGACCTACTTGAATGCAAAGCTGTTTTCTGTAATCTATTCTTTAATGAACACAAAGGTCAGTCCTTTTGCAGAAGTTATCAGTTAAATTTATCTAAAAGGTTTACCACACAAAGACTTTGCAGCTCTGGTGAGACAGCCCCTGTTTAGCATTCCTGGTTAAAATGAACAATTCTGAACTCTTATTTTTCTAAATCTTTAGCTCTAACCACTTTTAGAATAATATTTTTGTGTTCTCTAATAGGGCTTCCTCACCCTTGAAGGGCTCTGTGCCTATTAGGGCCTTTTGTGTGATCACGTTCTTTATGCTGTTTATGATTAAGGTGTTGTGAGCAGTCATGTGCATTAGTATGTATTTGCCAAGCAGGCTAGAATGCCAGCAAAGGGGTCTAAATTGAAACACTCCTTTCATCCTGGATAATCTTATAGGATACCACCATCCGGGGGACATACTGATTAAAGTTCTAAGTTGATTCTGTTTGGAGCGAGATCGGGGAAGACCTTCTACCCATGTCACAGAAATTAGGGAGTAGTCTAATATAGCAAGCATCAGAAAGACAGAGATCATCTTTAAGGTGAGCGCCGGGGCAGCTTTTCAAAATCCCTGAAGTCCTGATCCGCCTTGCTTGTCAGGTCTTCTCCTGATGACCTTGTCATGGGTGGGATCTCGTGTGCTGACTCCCAGCATCCCAGCACTTGAATTAAAGAATTTTATGTATAGGTAGATTGGTTGTGTCCAGTAACAAAGATATGGAAGGACAAAGTGCTTTGCTTGAGGGCACAGGCAGTATTTCCTTCATTGAGATTCGGACCCCACTTCTTTTCCTCTCACAAGGCCCCATGGAATTTCCTGTGAAGACTGCACTTTGTCCATTGCTAAATTCTCTTTGGTTTCCTGAGTTGTCTGGTGTCAACAGGCCCCCACTATGGACTTGGGGGGACAGTGAGACCCATCTAGGTTGCATGTGGGCACCCAGCCCACAGGACATCTAGGGGGAACCTCAGAGCTCAGTGCCTGGGACAGAAAGCTGCCATCCTTCCTCTTGTACTGTTTGCAAACTCTTATCATGCTCAAAAACACAATTGGGAATTGATTTTTGTGCTCCCTGATGCCACAACCATAGATTACATGTGTTAAGGACTCCCCATTCAAAGGGGATATCCTGTCATCAGGGGAAGCAGCACTGAGTTGTAGGTTATGACTTCCATGTGGGCACTTCAGTTATTTCATGTCAAGGGATAAGCAGATGAGAAAAGAAGTCAGCATCTTTGTGGAGATGACTGCCTCTAATTATCAAGAAGATTTAAGAGTTTTGGTAAACAATGGAACCTTAGAGGAGTATGTTTGACACTCAGGTGATATACTTGCATACAATTTTCTTGAGAAAATATTGTTTAACTGCAGCAATTTCAGTTTGACAAGGCCTGAAAATCTGAGTACTGCCACAAAATAAGGCACTGAGATCAGAATTGCTATCGAGGGTAAGGAAAAGTTAAAATATAGAGTAGCAGAGGGAGACTAAGAATCACAAATGTGGGCCCAAGACCCATCACAGCATTGAGAGCTAAAGTTTATCCCACTAACCATTTTCCAGTCTTCATTGAGTTGGTTAAGCCCCATCTGGTGAATGCTTTGCACAGCATATTCTTCCTTTTGCTAATCAGGCTCCTTTCCCCTTATTTCCACAGGTATTTATTCAAGAACCTCTTTGGTAAGTATCCAGTACACTAATCTCCTCTAAATAATTTCAACCCATCTAAGACAATTGAAGATTTCTAAAAAATAACTAAAATACAGAGGAAAAAGACAAATAAATTAAAAATTTCTGAAGATTAGCAAAGGTTGAATCTAGTTATTTAGAAGCATACCCATGGGCCTGAAGAAAATGACCCAGAATGATTTCCATTGAAAAATTAACTAGTAAATGTAATTGTTTTCAAAGAAAGCAATAACAAAAACTTTGCCTTGTCAAGATAAGCTTCAAAACACTTAGCAAAAGGAAAAAAGTGAGGCCAGCTTAAGAAATTCCCACAGCCATATTCAATATCACAAAACAATGAAGCAAAATCTACAAGATAATTTCAGGCATAAAAGTGTGAGCATAATGACTTTTTCTTATACTTTTGAATATGAAACAACTCTGAGAATGCTTCCGTAGCACTTCATGAGGCAACCTATTTGTAACTGCAGATACATGATGAAAGAATTAGCAATATGCACTACATGTGTCTGAAATTAGAATTGAGGATAAAACAGTGGAATTTAAAAGATGGATCTGTTCCAACAATGTGGAGATTATAGATATCAACAAAAGAGAAAAGATATAAGAAGAAGGTAAAAAAACTTACTTCCTTATTTATGATGACTATAATAAAAGGTGATCATATGAAAGATATAAATAAATAGGACTGTATTCATAACTGCATAAAAACACTAAACATAATATATAATAACATGAATATATCTTAACTCACTAATGAAAAAATCACATAGCTCTATAAAAATGTGCACAATAAGGCAAAGTGATCCACAAAGTTGAAAATAAACTAATATGCAATAATAACCAGGGAAATGCAAACAATGATAAAATATTAGGGATAGATAGAAATATAAATTGTACAGCCAGTTTAGAACATTATCAGTATTTACTAAAGCTGGGTGAGGCTTTTAGAGGTCATACTCTAAATTGCTTGTCCATGAACAAGCAATTCTTCTAGGCAAGTAAGCCCACAGAATATACTAAAAGAAGTGTACCAAAAAAAAAAAAAAAAAAAAAGTTAACAGCGTTATCTGCAAAAGTCAAAAACTGATTCAATTCAAATGTCTATCAGCAGGAGAATGGGCGAATTGGGGTATATCCACACTGTTGAATACTCTATAGCATTGAGAAAGACCAAACTATCTCTATTCAAAAACATAAAACTTTAAGTGAAAGAAATGAGATACAACAAGAGGCAAACTATATGATTCTATTTATGGATAATTCAATAAACAAAAGACAAAACTAATCTTTGGTGATAGAAGTGAGAATAGTGGTTGCTTTCTGATGAATAATGAATAGGAGGAAGGGAAACTTTTGGGGGAAGGTGACAGGTTGATTAGTGAGAAAATAACAGAGGTGTGTGTTCGATTTGCAAAAGAAAAAAAAGTCCAGCTGCCCTTGATCAGTTTCTAGATTCAATATCTATTAAATTATGCTTGCTTTTTTTTCTTCTCCAGGATTATGTTCAATTTTTGCTACGATTTTGTAATAATCCATATCTGAATAAACTCATCCTTTCCTTTGTACAGGTTTTACTGAATTTACTTACCTTCTTCGGAAATGTTCTTTCATATATACATATATATATTTTGTTTAATTAATTTATTTTATATGATTGCATTTGGTCTTTTTTGCATCCCCACAGGCTCTTTGGTGCAGCATAGAGGCTTCTCTACTTGTGGCATGCAAGCTTAGTTGAACGTGGCATGTAGGATCTTAGTTCCCCAATCAGGAATCAAACTGGCATTCCCTGCATTAAAAGGTGGATTCTTAACATTGGACACCAGGGAAGTCCATATATATATAATATGTATAATATATACATATATATATTATACATATTATATATTATACATATTATATATTACATATACATATTATATATTATACATATAATATATATGTATAATATATATATATATTTAACTTTTAAATTTCTAAAGCTTTTAATATGAGCTAAATAACAAAAAAATATAAAAAGTGTATGGTAAACTTTCTCCAAGCTGTGTTCCTCATCAATTTTGTATTATCCCAACAACATGCTGACAATCATAGACACTTCTATATCCCATATAGGGGACATATAATACATACATACTATCATCCTATAGGTAAATTTGTGCACCTTTTTTGTTTCATGTAAAAATATTTACTGAAAATCTTTCCTTATTAATATTTAAAGAACATTTTTTGTACAGATTTATAATATATCAATGTAAGGATCTTAATCAATTCCTCTCTTTTCAATGATAGAAGCATCTTTTAAAGGACAAGTTATAGATAACTATGCCACTAACAAGAACAGGTGTTTGTATCCATCTGTTCATCTCCATGAAGACCCAGTTACATCTCAAAATGACATCCCTGTCTAAATTCAAATAGATACAATTCAAATAGTTTATAAATAGCTGCTTATATCTACACTTAAGATCTTCATTCTAAATATTACAAATTTCAGATAAAATACTTAGCTCAAAAAATGTACTGAGGTGGGGATAGAAGTAGGTATGAAGGTTGAGGGAAATCAGCAGGACATTTCACCAACATGAGAACTTCCCACAAATCTGGCCACATAGAAGTAAATCAAAATTAAAACATATGTTGAAGTCCATATGTTTCAGCAAAAAAATTTTTTTTAAAGAAATCATAAATGCTAACACCAGGCATGCTGAAATCCCACACTAATTTGGCCCTTCTCTGAAAGAATTTCATAGGAGTAATTTACATGACAACAAAAGCTGTGAGTTGATTCTAGGTCTCATTGATCATAATCTTATTTCTAGAAACATTTATCTCTTCATCTTTTAATTCTCAAAGAGGCAGTATAGACAGTGAAATATTATTCAACTTTAAAAAAATAATGAAATCTAACCATTAGCAACAACATGGATGAACATGGAGGACATTATACTACATGAAGTCAGTCAGTCTTAGGGACAAGCTATATGATTTCACGTTGTGTGGTGTTTGAAATAGTTAAACTCATGGAAGCAGAGAACAAAATGGTGGCTTCCAGGGACTGGGGGAAGGAGGAAATAGATGTTGTTGTTCAACTGGTGTTGAGCTCCAGTTACTCCAAGATGAGTAAGTTCTAGAATCTGCTGAACAACGCAGTACCTATAGTTAATAAAGTACTTTGCATTTAAATATTTATTAAGAGAGTAAATTTCATGTTAGGCATTTACCACAAAAAGGAGTTGGGACACAAATAAACATTTGGAAATAATAGATATTTTTATTACACTGATTGTGATGATAGTATCAAGGGTATGTACATATGCCCATGCTCATCAAATTACATATATTAAACATGTGAAGGTTTTTTTAAATGTCAATTATACCTCAAAATCTGTTAAAAAACAGTACAACCTCTAAAATCTTATGATTGAGGTTCATATTTCATTTCCACCACTTCTGTGACCTTAGGCAAATTACTTAATGTCTCTATTCTTAAGTTTTCTCATTGATAAAATATTTAACAATTGGGTTGTTATTAAAGAAGATAACATTTCTAAATCATTAAACGTATTTCCTGGCACATGGCACAGACGTTACATACGTAAAGAAAAATATTTGTCTCATAGGATGAAATAAATCCTTACTTGAGGTATTTGTTGAATTATTTAATTGATTCCCTTAAACAGGTGATAATGTGATGAGATTGAGAACACTGTTCTTTTTTGATCCTACCCTTATGTCTCACACTTAACCGTTTATGCCTTTTGAAGTTAGCATTCTAATAAGAAATTGCAGGTACCTATAATTGAACATCTACATGATCACCGAGTTTAGAAAATCTTAAGGTATCAAGATTTACCTTAGCCTTGCTTTGAAGGAGATCAGAAGAATCTCTCATTAAAACAAAGTAAAATGGAGACCAGGTTTGAAGATTCCTCTGAGCAGACAAACTATTTAAGCCATGTAGACAAAATTTAGTCTAGCTTGTTTCATGAATATAAATGAACATTTTAGTACCAAAAATAATATATATCATCTCAGATTTGAGGGTGGTCAATTTGGTCTCTTCTCCTGCTCAAATCCTAAATATGTAGAGTGAAATAAGTCTACAGTCAGTAGTATTTGCTGTAGCCAGATACTATATGGGTACAAAGATTCTTGAACACTTTAGTATGACATTAGATTGGTTCTGAATATAATGCCTGAGAGGTATACATGAGTAAATAGCAACATTATCTGGATGCTTGTAGTTTTCTAGCAAACAGTATAAAATGCTTCAAGTTAAAATTGAATGTTATAGAAAAAGAAAAGCAATCTAGAATACAGAATCCAGTATAGGAATACCTACTTTAAGTAACTTGATGTCATTACAGGATTTTACATCCATTTGATTACCAAATAAATGCTATTCAGTAAGATGATACTTCTCAGATATAGAGAAATCTCTTAAATGGAAGAGAATTATTTTTTTGCAGAAATGTGAAAATCTGAATTCACACGAATGCCTGATTTTAACATCCAATAGTGTAAGATTAGCTGTTTAATCCTGATATTCATTTCAATATTCCAATTGGCAAAAGTTAAAATATCTGAAGCATCAAATATCTAAACTGAAAAATTTACTCTGAAAGAAGAAGTTTAAATTATTGTTACTTTTAACATACACCATCTTTAGACAACAGCAATATTTGTAATCTTTTTAGTCAACAGAGGATAGAAATGAATAGGAAGCTCTTCCAGAATTAGTCCTCAGAATAAAATATACTCAAATAAAACTATGAAAAGAGATGTTCTTTGATTGTTTTAGATATGGAGTGATTGTTAGGAAAAATTGTTAGCAAAATCCACCAGTGTTCTTCAAATATTAACATGCATCAGAATTACCTACAGACAGACTAGAAACACAGATTACTGGGCCCAAAGGTCACGCTTTCCCTTTGGGAGGTCTGAGGTGGAGCTTGAGGGCCTATTTTCTAGTAAGTTCCCAGGTGATATTGATGTTACTGGTCCCAGGATCGCATTTTTGGAACCACCTCATTAATAGGATATAGATGAACACAGAAACAGTGCAAGGACCCTCACATTCTAAGGAGCTTAGAATTTAACAGTATCTATTTAAAAGAGAATTCTTACAGAGAATGATACTGAACCTATGTTTTCAGATACAGTCTCAGAAAAAAACAATTTTTGTAGAGAACATATGGGTTGTTATATTCATTTTCATTAACTTAATGAGTTAGAGTTGGAGATTCCTGATACCATCTAAAAGATTTTTATTTCTCCAGTCATACGTATAGCCTGCTATATTCTATTTTTTCCTAATGATGTACTTCTTTATTTCATAGAAAATCTCACTGATGTGCTATTTATCAAGTTCGCACTTATTTTAAGATTGTCAAAGTAATATTTATACTGTTCTATTGTCTGTATTAAATAATAGATCATTTTAAATATTATATAATATTTTCACTATTTCCCATGTTAAAATAGAATCTCTACATATCTACCTATACATCCATCTATAATTCTTTCAGATTTTTTACATTTGCCATTATAAAGGTGGCATGCTAGTTATCACTTTTTACCTCTAAGCTCCAAATTCATTTTTCTTTGTCTTTATGAATTCTGAAAATAGTTCTCCTTGGTAAGCTGGCACAGTCTTAAGCTTTGTCAGTAGATGGCGCCAGAGGGACACTAGAGGAGAAAGGGACTTGAAACTGGAGTGCTTGCTGTCTACAAAGTTCCAGCTGCAAATGAGGCAGTCAGTGGCACTCACTTCAGCAGATTCGGAAGCATCTTCCTTATGAGTACCATGCACGTTGAGTTGGCAGATGCCCCACAGGAACTCATGCTTGTCAATTTTTTCCCGTTGCACCTCTGTAAACTTCTTTACCATCCCGGGACAGGGTGGCACCTTCTGTGATGAGGCCTGGTTGGTAGCTGGGGTCGGGGATCTTGCAAATTTCTTCCTTCCTCAGGTGCTGTGCCTCAGCCCTGAAGATAGTAGAAGCTGCTGGTATTTCTGTATTCTTTATGGTCCATTGTAGTTAATTCCTTCTTGCTACTTAGCAATTCTCCATATTATGCTTTATTTTTTTTTATAATTTGAGCTAAATCATCATCATTTTTCCCTGTGTAATTTTGAAAAATATGTAGTTTAGCCAAATATGTCAAATGTTCAACTCAATTCTCTATTTTGATTTCAAAGACCTAACATAAAATGAGAACAGTAAGATAATATCTACATGATTACAAACACTCGAATTCTGATAACTATGGTGAATTGTATCCTCTGGAAAAGTGGTCAACTTTGATGTCCTAAGTTGTAAAAGAACTTTATTACATAAGTTGTATTTGTGCCTGCATGTTCAGTCATGTTTGACTCTTTGTGACCCCATGGACTGTAGCCTGCCAGTCTTTTCTGTCCATGGGATTTTTCAGGTAAGATATTGGAGTGCGTTGCCATTTCCTCCTCCAGGGAATCTTCCCGACCCAAGGATGGAACCCACATCTCCTGCATCTCTTGCATTGCAGGAGGATCCTTTACCACTGAGCCCTTGGGAAAGCCCATGTTGGACTCAGTAGAATGCAAGCACAGCTCCTATTTTTATTCTCCCTACTAAGGAACATTTCCATCCTCACTTTGGATTTCTCCTTTCCTGCTTCTGAATTAAGTAAGTATTTTATTCATTGCTCAATGAATACAAAGGCAACTTGCAAGCAGTTCCTTTTGCTCTACCTATCCACAAAGGTAGATCCAGCCACAGCTTCTGGTCTTTTATCCATTTATTCTGAGTCAAATATGAAAAACTTTATTCCTCAAATTCCTGAGTACACGTCAAAGTTTATGAGTATGCCCTTTGAAGTACTTCTTTGAATTGAGAAAGGAAGGACTATCATTTCATTGCTCCTTGGAGGAGAAGAATCTAGCATTTTAAAAATTATCTCCAAAGAACATTCTCCAAGTTTGTATATAAGCTGGAAGTAGTGATTAATCCAATAGAACCAATTTTGTTTGCCTCTTTTATAGGTCCTTAATGGATGAGATAGACTCCTGTCTCACTTTATAGTGTGGAATTCCTTGCAATCTATTGCTTTATTCTCCATTACTGGAGACTTTGTCAACACTGAGAAAATAGAAATCCATTTAACAAAGTGTTAAATCTACCGAATCAAAATGACCCAACATTCATATGACAATGCTGCTGGGACTGAAAATTCTGCCTCAGAACAATAAATAAACAGTCAAATCACCTTGCTCTTGTTGTTCCGTCACTAAGTCGTGTCCAACTCTGCGACCCCATGAATTGCAGCACACCATGCTCTCCTGTCCTTCACTATCTCCTAGAGTTTGCCCAAATTCAGGTCCATTAAGTTGGTGATGCTATCTAACCATCTCATCCTCTGCTGCCTCCTTCTCTTTTTGCCTTCAATCTTTCCTAGCATCTGGGTCTTTTCCAATGAATCAGCTCTTCGCACTGGGTGGCCAAATTATTGGAGTTTCAGCTTCAGCAGCAGTCCTTCCAGTGAATATTCAGGGTTGATGTCCTTTAGAATTGTCTGGTTTGATTTCTTTGCAGTCCAAGGGACTCTGAAGAGTCTTTGCCAGCACCATAGTTTGAAAGCATCAATTCTTCAGGGCTCAGCCTTCATTTATGGTCCAACTCTCATATCCATACATGGCTACTTGTATTACACATATAATCCTATAACCCAATGCATAAACTTATTTTCAGGCAGTGTTGTAGGACAGCCGAATTATTAGAAACTACATAAATTCTCTTTATGAGAAGGGCTGTGATTTTTTAGTGACAAGATTCTATCATTAGATCCCTCAAGAGTAAACATATGGTTTGATGGGCACTGACTAAGGGTGATATTTACCACTATATAAGCCTGATCTTTAAATATGAGTCACTCGTATATTTTTTTAACTTTCTTGGGACAATTTTCCCAACAACTAATGCTATGAGAATTCAACAGTTTTCTACTCAGTTGTTTAAAATTTATTTTTAATTAGGGGATATTGCTTAATGATATTGTGTTGGTCTCTGCCATACATCAACATGAATCAGCCATCAATATACATACGTCCTTTTAAAAAAAATTTATTTATTTTATCCTACTTATTTTTGATTAACCCAATACAAAAAAAAAGTTTTATTTAGATCTTTATTTCTTTGTGTTTATGCAAAAATACAAAACTGTAATATAAGAAAAAAACAAAAAACCCCAAAACACTGAAGTATAAATCTATTGCCCTGAATACTTACCAGGAAGCTTTTTATTAGAGTTTAGAATATTTCTGAGGTCCAAACTCACCAGCCTTTTCGTGGTTTATTAATTAGAAATAAAATGCAATTTTACATACAATAAAATATGTGAATTTTATTGAATTCTAAATAACATTTATCAATTTTTTGTATGTACATGTTCAGCCATCCAACAGCACACAGTCTATGAGGGAAAAGTGACATATAAGTACACCAACAGAAAGTCAGATTATTAAATATTTTAATAGAGGTAGACATAGATACCTGCACATCATAAGAAAGGCTATTTTTGTTCATAGGAATTTACTAAAGCTTCATAAACTGAATTTTGCTGTTGAGTGTGTTTTTTTGCAATACAACCAAAAGCTGTGTGACAGCAGGAACCTCCTTTGTTTCTCCCATCTTCATATATACTGCACTTGGCATGGGGCATGAGACAATAAATATATATTGAATTTTTTATTGCAATGATGCTGTATCATTTATGAATGTTTATTGGGTTTGTTTTATAGGTCTCATGAAGTAATGCAACCTATGTATGGTAAATAATAAGGAATGTGCAAACAAAAAATATTTTTTTTACAGTTTTAGACCTCCATCTTATCCTCTAAGGGATGTTATTCATCTAATGTTATCTGACATTTATTTTAGGACTGGGGGGGGCATTAATGAGAAAACAGGGGATATAAAAAGGCAGTGTATTTTTGCTTTTCTATCAATCCTGGGAACACTTGCTGGAGGGCAGGTGCAATTTCTGGAGGGCACATTACATTGCCAAAAGTGCTGTAGTATTCATGGAACTACAGCAGATAGTTTTCAATGTGATGCTCTCTGGATTTGAAAGATAGATGAGAAGGCGATTCCATGGAGCCCTGAGCACACATGTTTCTGTGTATGTATGCGTGTCTCCTTACAAATGTGCCTGCTATACACCACCTTGCACAGAATCTGCAACAGATAGGGCCTCCACATGTATTTGTTAACTGAAGATTTACAACTTTAAATCCAAACCTTAGTAAACAATAATGCATTATCTCATATCATCTCACTTTTTTTAGCCACCACCCATTGTTTCAAAATATTCTCATCACCAAATTTCTTGAATGAGTATTTGTTTTAATCCTTCACTTCACAGTTGAGCTTTTGTTGTCATAAAATGGCCCTCTAGGTTTGCTAGTGAGAGTCAATATGACAAATGTTTTGAATATTTACTCTGTGCAAAGCATTGTATAATCAATAAATCAAGTGAACTTCTTTGAATCTTGTGTGTGTCTATTACCTCTTTCAAGCACTTGACAGGACCTACCCTTTAAATTGAAACACATGGGCTCTTTGAGGTTACCAAAATTTTAGTGTTCTCCTTACTTTTCCTCTACCCTCTCTTTTCTTCCATGTCCAATTCTTCTCTATTTCTCTATTCAGTACATCAGTTCTTTTAAATTAATTTTCATTGGAGAATAACTGCTTTACAATATTGTGTTAGTCTCTGTATGAAAAATGAATCAGCTATATGCATGCACATATCCCCTCATTTTAAAATTTCCTTCCCATTTATGTCACCACAGAGAATTGGATAGTTACCTGAGCTATACAGTAGGTTCTCATTAATTATATACTTTATGCATTCTATCAGTCAATCCCAATCTCCCAATTCATTCCACCACCTTTTTTCGCTCTTTTTATCTATATGTCTCATCTCTATGTCTGTGTAGTTCATCACTTTTTTAAAGCTAAAATAAGTTCTCTTCTTTCCATCTCCAACCTTTTCCACGGTCACCTCATACATTCAAATAACAGAGCTGCATTTATTTTTAGACAGAATATTTTTCAAGTAATTCTTGAGTCTTTTCTCTATGCTTCATGTAAATAATTTTTCACCTTTAAATGGCTACAAATCACTCAGATGGGGTAACAATAATTAAAGCATTGGGAATATAATATACAAAAATAAACTAATATGTGATTTATCTCATTGTATTACATTAATTTATCTTAAATAATCTATATCTATACCATACATACACTTCTCTATACTTCACGGCACAGTGTTTCCCAATGCTGATATAATCGGCATTTAGTGAGGGTACATTTCCAGTGTATAAGATTTTCCCACATATTTAACATATTTGCCTTTTATTGTGGTAAGAAAGAAACATGAGATTCACCATTGTAATGTATTTTTAAGTGTACAGTACTGGCAATTATAAACTTAACATTGTAGAGCAGATACCTAGAATTTACTCTTCTTGCATGAATGAACATTTTTATCCATTGAATAGCAACTTTTCATTTCCCTCTTCCCATCCAGCCCCTGGCAAGCACTCTCTGATTCTCTGAGTTTTATTACTATTACTTTAGATACCTCATATAAAGAAGGAGCATGCAATATTTGTCCTTCTCTGATTGGGTAATTTCACTTAGCATAATGCTCTCCAGGTTCATCCATGTTAGCATGTGACAGGATTTCCTCTTTTTTTTAAAGCTGAATAATATATATATAGTGAAATACATAACATTTTCCTTATCAATTCATCCATTGATGGTCATTTGAAGTTGTTTCTACTTTTGGCTATTGTGAATAATGCTGCAATGAACATGGGAATGCAGATATTTCTGCCAGATCTTCACTTTTGGATAAATGCCTAGATATGGGACTGTTGGAATATATGGTAATTGCATTTTTAAAAATTTTTTTGAGAGAGTTCTATACTATTTTCCATAGCAGCTGCATCAAAAAGCATAGGCACCAAAGACAAAAATAGACATATAAACAAGTATGTCAGACAAAAATACTCTATGAAGCAAAGGGAATAATAAATGGTGAAAAAGCAACCTACAGAATGTGAGAAAATATCAGTAAATCATATATATTATTAGAGGCTAATATCCAAAATAGATAAGGAATTCCTATAACTTACTGGAATAAAACAGTAAGAATTAAATAAACTGACTAAAAATGGGCAAAGGGCTTGAACAGAAATATTTCCATGAAGACATACAAATGGCCAACAGATATATGAAAAGATGTTCATCACTAATAATCAGGGAAATGTAAATCAAAAACACTATAAGTTATCACCTCACACCTGTTAGAATAACCATTATCAAAAAATTAAAAATAAAATCACAAATGTTGGTGAGAATATGGAGAATTCAGACTCTTGTGTACTGTTCATGGAAATGTTAACAACCTTGACTTCTAAACACTAAATGCCATTACCCTCCCTTAGATGCTGTGACATCAAAAAAATGACCCCACTTTAGCAAACATATGCCAGAGGAGTGATACCAACTCAAGCTGAGGAGCACTGATAATAGACAACACTGCTATTTTAAAGAGTTATGATTTTATCTTGAAGACAATGAAGATGAACCAATGGTTTTAACTAAGCAAAAAAAAAAAAAAAAAAAAAAAATCACTAAATTTGACAAAAATTCAAAGGTTTCAAGAAACAGAGATGCCACAACTATCATGTGGTCACTGTTACTTTATTCATTTATTGAACTAATTTTACGAAGTTTCTCAAATATAACATCTTGACACAAGTTGAAATTACCCACTGAACCTTTAAAACAAAAATGTCCAGAAAACAGAGCTTAAGAATGGAAGATAAAGGCTGTCTTTTAGGAGTATAATTAAGGGAAAAAGGAAGAAGGGTGAGAAGGGAGCGGGAGGGAGAGGAGGTAAAGGGCAGGGTGGGGGGAGAAATAAAATGAGAAAAAGAGGAAGTGAGCAAGAGTGAAGAAAAAGAAAGATTTTGCTGCTTGAGGTGGGTGGGCAGGAAATGTGGCTACAGATACCCTTTTTGTCTGCCTCATAAAATGTACTTGACGTGGTCAAAATGGACTCTAGAGAAGATGCCCAAGTAGTTTAGCATCCTGCCTGCAATTTTATTATGTATAGTTGATGCTGCTGCAGCACTAAGTCACTTCCGTAGTGTCCGACTCTGAGCAACCCCTAGACGGCAGCCCATGAGGCCCCTCTGTCCCTGGGATTCTCCAGGCAAGAATACTGGAGTGGGTTGTCATTTCCTTCTCCAATGCATGGAAGTGAAAAGTGAAAGTGAAGGTGCTCAATAGTGTCCGACTCTTCGAGACCCCATGGACTGTAGCCTACCAGGCTCGTCCATCCAAGGGATCTTCCCGGCAAGAGTACTGGAGTGGGGTGCCATAATAAACTATAGTTTGCAGTCCTCATATTCTCCAAATAAAACATCTTAAACAGAACAAGGACATGCTGTTGAGATGAAAATTTGATGTGCCCTGAATTCTATTTTGACCACATGATCAAAATTAATTGGGGTGATGTAATGGAACATGTGCTGAAGCTGAAACTCCAATACTTTGGCCACCTCATGAAAAGAGTTGACTCATTGCAAAAGACCCTGATGCTGGGAGGGATTGGGGGCAGGAGGAGAAGGGGATGACAGAGGATGAGATGGCTGGATGGCATCACCGA
Organism: Muntiacus reevesi; assembly: GCF_963930625.1. Classification (NCBI taxonomy): domain Eukaryota; kingdom Metazoa; phylum Chordata; class Mammalia; order Artiodactyla; family Cervidae; genus Muntiacus; species Muntiacus reevesi. Next base: position 79,281,875 of record NC_089254.1, on the reverse strand, counting down.
CTCAATGGACATGAGTTTGAGTAAACTTCAGGAGTTGGTGATGGACAGGGAGGCCTGGCGTGCTGTGATTCATGGGGTGGCAAAGAGTTGGACTCCACTGAGCGACTGAACTGAACTGAACTGAACAGAGCATGTGGCTTTTTGAAAAGGAACTCAACTCCCTTTTTTTTTATATTTTGTCAAATTATTTCTAAAATATGGAAACAATAAGTAAAAGCTTTGCTTTCTATACAACATAAGGTATATTTAATATGAGTTTATATAATGATAATTATATATAAATCAAGTCAATTCTAATATAGTTTCATATATATATATAATAGGCCAATATATGAATATCTACATATTGAAAGATATAGATATAATTTAACTTCACATTTATAAATTTGGAGATGAGAACTATTTGTATCAAGGCCTGCCATCATACTTTTGGGAAAAATATCTTAAAGCAATATGGAATTTAATTTCATCTGCATTCCTTTTTTAAAAGGAAAATTCTCAAGGGACAAATTTATTATTTAACATACATTAGTTGTTAGTTGAGTATATTAGTTATTAGTTGAGAGTATATTAGTATATTAGTTGAGAGCAATTAATTCCACAAGTAAAAGAGTTTTATCTTTGAAAACAAAGTGACACAAAATCAAAGCAAACATAATGGTTCTACTTTTACATGTATTATCACATTGGCAATTAAGAAAATTCAACCATGATAAATTAAATCTAGACAAAATATTAGGGGTTATTAGATACTCTTAATAGTTTTGCCTTAACAAAATTAAGAATACATAATGAAGGAGTAATTTCAGGAACACAGGACTCCAGAATATTTGACTTCAATTTCGCTTTTACAAATACATAAACTAATATCTCTGATTTTTGCCAATTTTTAAGTCACCAAAAGTAGTTTTCAATGCGTTTCCCAAATAAACATAAGGCCAAAGGATAAGAAATTGCATACCTTTAATCAAAGAACTATATCATAGAAGAAATTTTACCATAAAGAAGTTGTCATATTTAGAAGATATATTTAATATGACTGAATCTTTAACGGGTATGTACAAGGATACATGTACTGATCCCTGCTGAGGTAGAAAAGGAGTCCTGGAGGGATTTTTAAGGGAACTTGGAGTCACCTATACACTGTCTCAACTCTGACACCTATTAGCCGCTCAATTTAGGAAAATTACTTAATCTCCCTGAATCTTAGTTTCTTTTCCATAACACAGGATTATCAAAGAGACCTCATACATTTAAAATAAATATTAAACCCAAGGCATAACAACAAGGAGCATGTAAATAATGACCCTGAATCCAGACTAGTGGGCTTCTCATCCAAGTTTGACAACTTAACAACTGTGGAACCTTCCTTCTCTAAGAAATGGAAATAATAATAGCACCCAGATCATATTGACTACCCTGTATCTTAAAAGAGTTATTTTTTTTACTGAATTAAAAGCAATTTTGGGTACTAGTGGGTACTATACATCTGGCAATTCCTCTTGTTGTTGTAAGAGTAAAAATTATAACTAAACTGCCTTTATTTATTTGCCAGATATTCAGTGATAAGGAAATTAATATCACTGATAATTTATTCAGTGATAAATTACATAGAATTCAGTGTTCTTGCATGCATTCTTATCTAATATAGTCATAATTTCTCAGTGTGGATCATATATTAAAACACACTGTTTTTTAGATTTAGTAAACTTCAAGTTAATAGTAAAACCACCAAGTTAATAATAAAATTACCACAACAAAATAAAGATTCTAGTATCCAGGTTGGAAGAAAAGCAGGCAAACCAGTTGTTTACATCCTGTCAAGGCTTAGCTCTTTAAAAAAAAATATTTATTTTTATAACCCAGAGGGATCAGGGGCAGAGGGAGGTGGGATGGGGGATCGGGATGGGAAATACATGTAAATCCATGGCTGATTCATGTCAATGAATGACAAAAACCACTACAATAAATAAATTTCTTATAAATAAATAAGAAAAAGAAAAAAAATTATTTTTATAAAAAATTATTCATTTACAGTTTCACTGATTATAACTGAGATATAACATTTTATAAATTCAAGGTGTACAAATGATGATTTTAGATAGATGGATGGTGAAATGTTTACCATGATAATGTTAGTTAACAAATCTATCCTCCCAGATAACTGTTAGAGCCATCATGCTGTACATTAGGTCCCCAGAACTCATAACTAGATGTTAGTTCCCTTTGACCAGCTTAACCTATCTCCCCCTCATCCTTCCACGATCAACAATCGACTCTATGTTCCTATGAGACCAGATTTTTTAGGCTTCAAGTATACTAGGTACATATATTTATCTACGTCTTACTTACTTTACTTAGCACATTGCCCGCAAGGTTCATCCATGTTTTCACAAATGATAAAATATTCTTTTTATATAGCTGAATAATAGTCCTATTTTTTCAATCTTTCATCTGTTGATGGATACTTGGATTGCTTCCATGTTTTCACTATTGTAAATAGTTTTTTCACCTTTTTTCTCTTTTTTATTTAATGACAATGGGATAATAATATTTGCTATGTAACAAAGTCACATTTAGCATGATTTTATTTAAAATGATAAATAGACTAATAATTGCGGTCAACATTAGTCCTATATATTTGTGATATTTATATCTGGCTATACATTAGGGTCAAATTTGGAGTTTTGTTTTTGCTTGGTCATCTATATTTAAAATTTTTATTATCAATATCTAGGCTCATTTCTTCCCTATGTAATCAAATGATCTTGAATAGGACCACAAATTTGTATATTTTTTTAAAAATTTCTCATTTAATCTTAATTTTCCTCTAAGGTTAAGAACTGTCAATGTGCATGACCATATATGTGCAGCAAAATAGTAGTCTAATGAAAGGGAAAACATTACAGAAAAAAAAAATAGCAAGAAGTACAAGAAAGCATATTTTCCTACTATTGCATTTTCCAAAATTCACTATTTAAAAAAAATTAGATATAATAATAGAATTGGAGGATAGAGTTTATTGAATGTAACTCAGTTCTAACAGGGTATTTGATACATGCATTAAAGCCTACTTTTATCTTATTAAGACATTCCTCTAATAAATGGATAGTATAGGTGCTTTCCCTGTATGACCAGTACGAGGTGTTCTACATTCCACTCATCTTTTTGTTTTTGCTACATTTTATAGTCAAGTGAAGATATTGAATATTATTTCTTGAATTGCTTAAAAACCTAAGATGTGAATCCAAATATTAATATTAATATCTCCTTATATAAAATACTATCTTAGTAATTTTGCTAGTAATACAAATTATTTAAGGAAAGTCCATTTTCTTTCCTTCAAGTGTGAGCATCATGTCATAATCTTTCAGTTATCTATATTTGAATATGTATCAGTAGGTGATTCCATTTCACATATAACAACTCAGTGAATATGCAGATCATCCTGAAAGAGGGTGCGAGTTTGTAACGGTATCTTTCAGAGTGATTCTGCACAAAGCTTCATTTTCCTCTAAAATTTTCTCTTCCAAACATTTTTATTCCTTGTAAAAACTAAACCAGGCAAGAAAGCCAGTTAGTAGCAAAATACAGAATATGAAAATACATCTCATCATGCACTGAAATCATACACTAGGGAATCATTAGCAGAATTAAATGAGCATTTCTCAGTTTGGAGCATCAGTCTATTAATTTTAATTTTGTACATATGTTAGTAGCTATCTGCTGTCAGTTTAATATTGCATAATACTGCTTTGTACTCACAGAGGGCCTCTTTGTCTTATTTTTTCATTTAACTCTACAGGCTGTTATTGATAATCTTTTGCTCAGTTTTAAGTTACCAAGATAATTTTGATCAATGAAACTTCCAGGAAAAAAGAAAGCCATGTCCATAGTTATTAGAAATGTTTTGTCATTACTAAAATTTGAAATACTGAAAACTGTAGAAAGTCTCAGTCCTTTACTATGTTTTAAAGATCTGCAGTGTGCTTCTGCTCGAGTGCTGAGTACGACATGCATATGAACACTTAGTTCATCCTTGAAGAAATACATTGAGTTTGAAGTTATTTAATGCTCCCATATAAATTTCTATTTGATGGCATTTCCAGTTCCATCCTCAAGTGTATAAAATAATGGGGCAGAGAAAGTAGCATGATTTAATGCATACCTCCAGAAACAGCTCTGCTTTTAGCTGGAAAACTAGATTTTTTTTAAAAAAGGAAAAAAAAAATGAAAGGGTATTGCTATGGGACTTTGCTCATTGTGAACTCCTATAAGGAAAAAGATTGAATTTCCTAATAAAACAAAGTCCATAAAAATAAAATACTAAAATAATTTCACAATAACATCCACTAAGATGTTTCATTCTTGATATTTTATGCAAAGTATTTACTTTGACAACAGGATAGTTCTTTAAGCCTGTCAAGTTGACAATTATTCCTGACAGTTTTCTTTTTATTCTTTTATTTTTAATTCACAAGGGCAATTCAAAAGGAATGATTATGTACTCTACAGATTTCTTAGAGTTCACTTGGTTGATTTCACTAATAAACTTGGGCTCCAGACCATTTTGTTGTCTTTAAGGGGACTCTGTTCAAAATTTCATAGTGGATTTGTGTAAGAAGCTATCCTCTCTATGTGAAACATGTATTTTGACTACTCTGAGTCTATCCATTAAACTAGATTAGATCATAGGGAATTCCAGAAAACCAAGCACAGATTTTATGTTACCCTCACTTAATGGGAAACATTATATTTCAAATGTCAGCATATGTCAGTAAAACAGCATCCAAAGAAATGCCTGAACTTGCCTGAATACAGGAAAGTGCTGCAAAGTGACTCCGTAAGACAAAAGGTAGCATTTTGAATAGAAAAACATCTTTCAGAAACATGTTTTTAGCACAATGGCATGCATTATACACTGTATTTTGCCACCCCCCTGATTTCTAAAAATTACATTTATTAACAATAATGCTGGTAAGTTTCATGTTTGAGGCTACAAAATTTTTAATTAAATAGAATTCACAAAAAGAACTCAAAATGGCTCTTCAAATGACTTGAATCCATTTTCCAAAATATGTTTGGGTTTACATTGTGATCTCAATGTCAAAATTATTGCATAGTTTCAGAAGATAATAAAGCCATATATTTCATATAATCCATTCACTCATTCATATATTCAGCAACCCATCTTTTACACTCTCTCCCCATGAGAACACTATACTCATTTCACTTCTTACTCACTTTTTGAAGTACAGGTGCTCAGATTAACCGGAGACTAACATTACTCTCTGCATAGTATTGTATCTGTAAAAGTATATAAAGCAAAAGGAATCACAGCTGAAATGTGCTTTTCCAGGAGTTTGAAACCAAATATCTAAGAATGATCTTTTGTTTAAGTTTTCCTTAGATTTTCATCCTAAGAAGCTTTTCAAACAATTTGGCCACCAAAGACTTCTCAGTTGTACTGTGCCATTAGATTTTGCTTTTAAATCATGGGACAACATACCATCAGTAAAATACATGAAAATAGGTATATATTCCAATGACTATTTGCACACATATGTATGGTTATGAATATGAAATTGTATGAAGAGATAGAAATAGAGGTAGCGATATGGTCATTGAAACCACTTATCATATCAACCTATAGAACATTTCCATCCTTTCCAAACATTTCTGATCTTAGTCACACTGCCCTATAGCTAACTACTATTTGGACTTCCAGAATCATAGAATAGCTTGGTTTGTTGTAAACATCATATAGATCATCATGCATGTGTGCTAAGTTGCTTCAGTTTTGCCTGACTCTTTGCGACCATATGGACAGTAGCCCTCCAAGCTCCTCTGCCCGGGATTCTCCAGGCAAGAATACTGGAGTGGGTTGTCACACCCTCCTCCATGGCATCTTTCTGACCCAGGAATCAAACCTAAGTCTCTTACGTCTCCTGCATTGGCAGGAGGGCTTTTTATCACTAGCATCACCTGGGAAGCCCAAATGTCATCATATAGATATATATTTTGTCTGGATATTTTCATATATTATGGTGCTACATGTGGCAGTAGTTCTTTAATTCCACATTATTTACATATTGTATTAATTGCATTAATTATAAAATAATTTATTCATACAGTCTATTGATGTAGACATTTCAGTTATTATAGTATTTGGCATCTATGAATAAAAATTCTATGAACTTTCCTGTGTATGTCTTTCAGTAGAAGTATGAATTTATTAATCTTGGGCACACATCTAGGAGTGAAATTATTATTAGCATATATGTATATTGTAACCATGTTTATTTATCCTATATGTAGATTACATCATGAGAAATGCCAGACTGGATGAATTACAAGCTGGAATCAAGATTGCAAGGAGAAATATCAATAACCTCAGATATGCAGATGACACCAATCTTATGGCAGAAAGCGAAGAGGAACTAAAGAGCCTCTTGATGAAAGTGAAAGCGGAGAGTGAAAAAGCTGGCTTAAAATTCAACATTCAGAATACTAAGATCAAGGCATATGGTCCCATCATTTCATGACAAATAGATGGGAAACAATGGAAATAGTGACAGACTTCATTTTCTTGGGCTCCAAGATCACTGCAAATGATGACTGCAGCCGTGAAATTAAAAGATGCTTATTCCTTGGAATAAAAGTTATGACCAACCTAGAGAGCATAGTAAAAAGCAGAGACAATACTGACAAAGGTTTGTCTGGTCACAGCTATGGTTTTTCCAGTAGTCATGTATGGTTGTGAATGTTGGACCATAAAGAACTCTGAGTGCTGAAGAATCAATGCTTTTGAACTGTGGTGTTGGAAGAAGACTCTTGAGAGTCACTTGGATTGCCAGGAGATCCAACCAGTACATCCTTATGGAAATCACTACTGAATATTTATTGGAAGGACCAATGCTGAAGCTGAAACTCCAATACTTGGTCACCTGATGCAAAGAACTCATTGGATAACACCCTAATGCTGGGAAAGAATGGAGGCAGGAGAACTGGACGATAGAGGATGAGATGGTTGGACGGCATTACTAACTCAATGGACATGAGTTTGAGCAGACTCCAGGAGTTGGTGATGGAAAGAGAAGTCTGGTGTGCTGCAGTCCATGGGGTCACAAAGATTCAGACTGAGCTACTGAACTGAACCGAGTTTGTACAAGGGCTTCCCAGGTGGCACTAGTGGTAAAGAACATGCCTGCCGATGCAGGAGACACAAGAGACTTGGGTTCAATCTCTTATGTGTGCACAGAGTTTGTGTGAGTTTAATAAATATTGACAGTTAGTCTTCCAAAGTGATTATTCCACTTAGCAATTCTTAAATATATGGTTGGGCTTCCCTGGTAGCTCAGATGGTAAAGCGTCTGCCTACAATGCGGGAGACCCGGCTTTGATCCCTGGGTAGGGAAGATCCCCTGAAGAAGGAAATGGCAACCCACTCTAGTATTTATGCCTGGAAAACCCCATGGACCAAGGAGCCTGGTGGGCTACAGTCCATGGGGTCATAAAAAGTTGGACACGACTTCACTTTCACTTTTCAAATATATGGTTAATTGGCATCACTGACTTCTCCTATGTTATGATGTTTCTACTATTATATTTCCTGGTAGTAGTATCATTTTTACGTTATGTATATTGGAGGTAGATAAATGTTTCTCTGCACCATACTCTTTTAAGGTAGAGTAAATTATAACTACTAGTCATGGACAGGGTTAGTGATCCCTGAGTGGGAGAACGCTCTGCAGAGGGCTGTGATAAATAGCAAGTGGTAGCTGATTATCTGATAGAGCTGAGGTCAACAAAATTTCTTTTAACAAACTAGACAGCAAATATTTTCAAAGTTGCAGTCTTTGTCACAACTACTCAGTAATGAAACCAAATTTTATAAATCTTTATGTGTCACAAAATATTCTATTTTGCATTTTTGTATAGCCATTACACATGTACTAACATTTTTATGTTTCAAATCATACAAAAAAAAAAATAAAAATTGCTTGCCAACATTATTTTACAGGCTGTAGTTTTCCCACCTGGAGCAAGGAATCCTTCTTAACCACTCTTGGCTAACAAAGACTTTTCCATTGTGCTGTGGTAGCTGGCTTCCCTTCATTTTTTTCTTTTTCTTTTTTTTAAAATTGGGAAATAGCATACAAAGTGAAAGAAGAAAAGAATACTGTTTTCCTTTTTAGTTTTGCTATGAATATGCTTGGTAAGGGAAAATATCATGCACATTCAAGAGTTTTTGATAGTTTTATAAAGTTAAATCCAAGTTTGTTTTAAGTAAGATTAAGAGACCCTCCACATCATAGTGGTGTCCTATGAGGAAAGGAGAGTCCATGAAGAACTTAATCAAGTTAGTCTTTTTAAGATATATAACTCAAATTTGACATTAACAATTTTAAGTCAATAATGACTGTGGATTTCTTAAAACAGCTAATATTTAATGAAAACTGTGTTACTTCCTTATATCTTTTAATGTTTTCCTTTAACTTTTGGCTATATTCTTTGTAAACTGAGGGTTAAGTTTAGAGGCATGATAAAAGTTCAAGTTTACTCATGGCAAGAATATGTCATAGGTGACCTTTTGGACTTGACATGGCATTACTTTTAAAAGTACATGATTTTCGGTTGACTCATTAATTAATAATGATGAGTCTGATCAAATTTACTTACTTTACTGAGGTCAACCTTTCTGAATGACACTTTTCTAACAAATTATCCAAGCAACCTTGCTTATTTAAAAATACATATGTATAGTTATGTCATGCATCCCACCTGGGCTGGTGATCTGTTTCACCATCCCACTGAAATGTTGTGAAGTAATTAGCCTCCAACTAATAAAAAAAATAAAAATAAAAAATAAATAAAATAAAATAAAAACAAGTAAAAAATAAAAAATATATATATGTATAGTTATGCAAATTCATCTCATAAATCTTTAAAATATTTCATGTTTCACTAATTCCACCTTACCATGTCTAATTTGGTACTTTTAAAACTATTTTTCTTTTTAAAAAATTAAGTTAGCAACTATTCTGTTTAGTTGAGTAAATGTATCACTTCTTTGCCTTTTGGCTAAGATCAAGTGTATCTGAGTAAATGTATTTTTCAGGAGAATCATAGTAAATTAATTATTTCTATATTTTCTTAAAATTAATTTTTGATTTATCCTTTTTTTTCTTTTTTATTGTTGTTTTTTGTTTTTATTTTGGTTTTTGAGAAGTACAACTAAATTTATTTATTTTTTTTTACTATACAATATTGTATTGGTTTTGCTATACATTGACATGAATCCACCTGATCTATCTTTTGTATTTTTACCTTCTGCTTTTATTCAGTTTATTTTCTTATATATTTTATATGTTTTCATATTTAGAATTTAGTTTTATCATCTTTAGTCTATTATATTTGGAGAAATAAATATTTAAAGTTTTCTTAACCCTTTTATCACAATTTTAATTGACTCTCACAGACATTACATATTCAGTATTTTCATTATTAGTGTTCTTTAGAAATTCAGCCCAATAGTTACTTAACAGAATTTTTAATTTCTTGGTGAAATGATTTTTGTGTAAGTAGGACCTTTTAATCATCAAAAAGTAATTTCAGCAATAGATTTTTAAATAAGCTTTCTATTTTTGGATAGAATTAGGTTAATAGAAAACTTCTGAATATAACGTACAAAATCCCTATAATACTCAACACACAGTTGTCCTTATTAGCAACATCTTTCACCTTTCTCCTACTATCAACAAATATGTTTCTGTTCCAATCAAGGAGCAAATGTTAATACACTAACACAATTTCAAATAAAATTTAAAATAAATTTTAGCTAATTTAAAAAAACTACCTATTCTTGACTCTCATCCAGAATACCAAATTGCATTTAGTAGTCCTATCTCTGCAAGCATCTCTTAGAGACTAAGTTTCTCAGACCTTCATTGTTCTTGATTGCCTCGAAAATTTTGAGGCATACCAATCATATGCTTTGTAGGATACAGTTCTATCGGAATTTGTCTGATAGCTTAGTCATAATTAGAAAAAGGTTATTGATTCGCAGGAAGAAGAAAATGGATATAAAACATTTTAATCATATCGATCAAGAGTATTTAACACTGTTGATGTTGACTCTTATCATCCGACTGAGGCAGTGTTTTTCAGGTTTCTCAACTGTGATGTAATCACTCATCTATACAACCTCTCCATATTGTATGTAGCCTTTGAATGAAAATACTAGGTACAGTCCCATTTAAGGAGTAGGAAATTACACTTTATCTCCTTGAGGACTAAACATCTAAATCATCTGGAGTTCTTCTGTATAACATATAGTCTCTTCCACTATTTATTAATCATCTGCTTATATCAATATGGACACATAGGCATTTATTTTATACATTTAGGTATAATATTATACTACTGAATTCCCCTGCTAAATTGTTCTACCTTTGGCCAACGGGAGTCCTTTTAGTTTCTTCTGTACTTCTTTGACATTCACTTATAATAGTGAATTTTTTCTTCTCTTTGTGAGCACTGCCTGATTCTCTGGCACTTCAGGATATTCTAGGTTTATCTTGCATATTTACTACCCAGTTTTAGAATCAGATATTTTTCCAAAGACTTTTACGTTTTATTTAAAACCAGAGACATTACTTTGCCAACAAAGGTCCATCTAGTCAAGGCTATGGCTTTTCCAGTAGTCATGTATGGATGTGAGAGTTGGACTACAAAGAAAGCTGAGCATCAAAGAATTGATGCTTTTGAACTGTGGTGTTGGAGAAGACTCTTGAGAGTCCCTGGGACTGAAAGGAGATCCAACCAGTCCATCCTAAAGGAGATCAGTCCTGAGTGTTCACTGGAAAGACTGATGTTGAAGCTGAAGCTCCAATACTTTGGCCACCTGATGTGAAGAGCTGACTCATTTGAAAAGACCTTGATGCTGGGAAAGATTGAGGGCAGTAGAAGAAGGGGACAACAGAGGCTGAGATCATGGGATGGCATCACCGACTCAATGGACATGAATTTGGGTAAACTCCTGGAGTTGGTGATGGACAGGGAGGCCTGGCGTGCTGCGGTCCATGGACACGACTGAGTGACTGAACTGAACTGAACAAAAAGTAGGACTCATGAAAACACTTGCAGTGTATTTCAAGATGGTTATCCTTTCCTGTCTTTTGCTAGGAGGGGATATATCTTGTATTTTCAGCATGAGAACTTTTCAAAATTTCTGGAGGTAAAAGCTACAAAATGATGGTGTCCCCCATAATAATGAAAATCCAGGAGTTTCTCAGTTTTATGCTATTCTGCATTTATCCTCCAACAATTCATCAAATTTATGTGTACATGTTAATAACAGTTTATTGTTCTGGTGGATTCTGTTCTAAATAGTACATATATGCAGTGACATTCTGGATTTTTCTATATCTCAAGATTTGTGTGGTAGTTTGCTCTGCAGATTCAGTTCTCTGAGAGTTCTGTGAAATGTCATTGACTTTCAGTTTAAGTTTTTTTCCCCTCATTTTTACAATCAGAGTGATACCTTTAGTTGGATCTGAAACTGAAAGAATCCAATAAGATCTTTTAAATTACTATTAAATGTATATTGTAAATGTTTTTATTATTTATAAATGTGAAGATACAATAAATTCAAATAACTTATTCCTGAATTACTTGAAAGTATTTGACAACCTATTATCTCAATATCCACTTTTGAAGAAAGAGAGAAATCTGGCTCCAAATATCCTTAACACATATATTGTTTCATCATCTCACCCCTTCCTCATGAGGCTGATCTCCCATCTCTGCTACTACATCCTCATCCAGTAGGACATCTTCCTCTCTCTGCATTGACACTGTGTATCACTTCCACTTCTTGCAATTGAAAGCTCTTTCACCCTGTTTGAGTTAAAATATGCTATGCCGAGCAATCCTGCCATAAGACATGCTTCACTTTTTAATTGGACTTTGACGTCCCTGTTGGGCTACCCCAATGTATCGCTATAATACCATTCTGGCTGTTCAGTCTCTGACACGATAGGCCATGCCACTCTTCTCAGGGAACACTCCTTTCACTCTGTGACCCTTACTCTCCACAACAGAACACTCTCTAAATTTTGGCTTCTGTTATTGAACTGTGTATTTTTGCAGAATATGTCAGTTCAGTTCAGTTCAGTTCAGTAGCTCAGTCATATCCAAATCTTAGGGGCCAAATTGATAGCAGCACACCAGGCTTCCCTGTACATCACCAACACCCTGAGCTTGCTCAGACTTATGTCCACTGAGTCAGTGATGCTGTCCAATCATCTCATCCTCTGTCGTGCCCTTCTCCTCCTGCCTTCAATCTTTCAAACCATCTGTGTCTTTTCCAATGGGTCAGTCCTTCACATCAGGGGGCCAAATTTAGAGCTTCAGCATCAGTCCTTCCAATGAATATTCAGGTCTGAGTACCTTAGGATTGACTGGTTTGATCTTCTTGCAGACCAAGGGACACTCAAGATTTCTTCTCCAACACCACAGTTCGAAAACGTCAATTCTTCAGTGCTCAGCTTTCTTTATGGTCCAAATCTCACATCAATACATGACTACTGAAAAAAAACGGTAGTTTTGACTAGATGGACAGATTTTGGCAAAGTAATCTTTGCTTTTTAATATGCTGTCTAGATTGGTCACAGCTTTTCTTCCAAGGAGTGAGCATCTTTTAATTTCATGGCTGCACCCACCATCTGCAGTCATTTTGGAGCCCAAGAAAATAGTCTGTCACTGATTCCACTGTTTCTCCATCTATTTGCCATAAAGTGACAGGACTGGATGCCATATCTTTGTTTTTTGAATGCTGAGTTTTAAGTCAACTTTTTCACTCTCCTCTTTCACTTTCATCAAGAGGCTCTTTTGTTCCTCTTAGCTTTCTGCCATACGTGTATTTTCATCTGCATATCAGAGGTTATTGATATTTCTCCCTGCAATCTTGATTCCACCTTGTACTTCATCCAGCCAAACATTTTGCATGATGTACCCTGCATGTAAGTCAACTAAGCAGGGTGACAACATACAGCCTTGACATACTCCTTATGCAACTTGGATCCAGTCTGTTGTTCCATGTCCGGTTCTTACTGTTGCTTCTTGACCTGCATACAGATTTCTCAGGAGGCAGGTCAGGTAGTCTGGTATTCCCACCTCTTTCAGAATTTTCCACAGTTTGTTGTGATCCACATAGTCATAGGCTACAGCATACTCAATAAAACAAAGGTAGATGTTTTTCTGGAATCCTCTTGCTTTTTCTATTATCCAACAGATGTTAGCAATTTGATCTCTGGTTCCTCTGCCTTTTATAAATCCAGTCTGAACATCTGGAAGTCTCAATTCATGCACTTTTGAAGCCTAGCTTGGAGAATATTGAGCATTACTTTACTAGCGTGTGAGATGAGTGCAATTGTGCAGTAGTTTGAGCATTATTTGGCATTGCCTTTCTTTGGGATTGAAATGAAAAATGACCTTTTCCAGTCCTGTGGCCACTGCTGAGTTTTCAAATTTCCTGGCATATTGAGTAAAGTACTTTAACGGCCTCATCTTTCAGGATTTAAAATAACTCAGCTGGAATTCCATCACCTCCACTTAGTTTGTAGTGATGCTTCCTAAAGCCCGCTTGACTTCATATTCCAGATGTCTGGCCTAGGGGAGTGAGCACACCTTTGTGGTTATCTGGGTCATTAAGATGTTTTCTGGATAGTTCTTCTGTGTATTCTTGTCACCTCATCTGAATATCTTCTGCTTCTGCTACGTTCATTCAATTTCTGTCTTTTATTGTGCCCATCTTTGCATGAAATGCTCCCTTGGCTTCTCTAATTGTCTCCAAATGTGTCAGAAGACTCAAATACATGCACTGCCATTACTCTTGCAAAATATTTTTTGAGAGCAATTCTAAAAGTTTACATTTAAGAACTATCATGGACCTAATCTAACAGAAATAACAAATAAGCAAATATATATAAATTACTCGAGAGCTTAGAAAAGAAGGCAGATAGTAGAAAAAAGTCAACACTTTAAGAGAACATTAAATGAATATTTTATTTTTAGGGTTTTGACCCTATGGTCAAATGACCATACTACAACACACAGATGACTAAAATTTGAATAAACACATTTTCTGTCTTAATGAACAGAAGACAAGGTCCAGGAAACCATATCCACAATTGCTGGAAACTGGAGAATTAAGTCTCAGATAAAAGAGGCCAGCCAGAGAAGCAGTATATTCTTTATAAACTCTTCCTGTTTTTTTAGCTAACACCTGAATTATGCGAGCGCAAGGAAGATATAAATATACTTCAGTTCACCTCTCAAATTTTGCCTACAATACTCAGTGTAGATTAATTGTAACTAGATTATTCCTTAAAAATGAGAAATTAAAATCCAACTTTGCCAACAAACAGCAAAAATCAGTTACATTTCCAGTGTCCATATCTGTCAGTGAGAGTACTTCATGAAGAATACAGAATAATCATATCAACATGTATTATTCCTGCCCAATACCAGCCTCAACATAAAAGACAGATAATCCATCCTGAAATGCTTTCTCAGCTCTTACATAATGTGGTTTATGCACATAACTTTCTGGCACCTGAAACCACATTACTGTAAGCCTCAGCAGATACCACATAGGATATAACAAGTTATGTTTTGTGGTAAGCTGAATTATAGCTCTCTATTTTTTTTTTAAATTATTTTTGGTTGCACTGGGTCTTCATTGCTACATCTGGGCTTTCTCTAGTTGTGGTGAATGGGGCTACTCTTCATTGTGGTATGCAGGCTTCTCATTGCAGTGGTTTCTCCTATTGTGGACACAGGCTCTAGGCACTGGAGATTCGTTAGCTGCAGCACCTGAGCTCAGTAATTGTGATGTGAGGCACTAGGATGAGCTTCTGTAGCTGAGGCACACAAGCTCAGCAGCTGAGGTGCAGAGTTAGTTGCTCTGTGGCATGTAGAATCCTCCTGGACCAAGGATTGAACCTACGTCCCCTGCATTGGCACGTAAGTTCCTATCCACTGTGCCACCATGGAAGTCCCTACAGCTGTGCATTTTTAATAACATTTTATTTTTCCAGATCAGTATTTTTCTTAGAATTTTACTTAGTGTTCTCATTAAAAAGTAAAGACAAATTGTAGGCTATTAATAGATTCAACTGATTTCTTACATTAGTCCTTAATGCTGATCTATAGCATTTCCACTTCTCCTTCCAATCACAAAGTAAAATTGCATTTCACTCTAATAACTGATTATGAATGTAAATGACATGTAAAATCTCTGGAATAAAGTCTCCAAGAGTCAATGCACACTTTTCTGTCCCTTCTCCCATTTCCATAGTTACTAGTAATTTTTCCAAGTAGATGCCTGTGACTCTGATAGAAAATAACACAGAGAGACTGAAGTATAAAAGAGACAGAGGAAAGTATGTTATCTACATTCACATTGACACAAAAGACAAATACTTCCATACTTTGAACTAGAAGGAAAAAAGAATCACAAGTCATCATGGAAAAGCGTTGTCAGAAAATAAAAAAGAGTAAGAAAAAAAATTTTCTATTTCCTGTAGGTCAACAAGTAGGAGCTTTACATATTAGAACTCTACAAGAGCACAAGTCTTCACTTCAAGTAAAACGTATTTGTCTCCCTTGCTGCTCTATCAAGTTTAATTATGCAAATCCTATTGGAAGAAACTAGACTCCCTGTGTAGTCCTGTCTATTACTATTGCCTCTCTAAAAATGTTCTAAATATTTCTGTGGAAATGTTTAGACAAATACAATGACATCTAAAAATAAGAACTAGAAATGTTCTCCATGTAAGAGGTGTTTATCATGTCTCCTGTTTGCCTAGCTCTGTTTCAGGCACCATACAATATTTTTAAGTATTTATGACTTGAATACTTTGTCTTTAAGTGTATTAATCACACATGCAGGAGAAACAAAGTATCCAAAACATGTTTCAAACAGTGAGCACTAGGAATATCAGAGGGGAAAATAATTAGGAAAATATTAATGAAAATACGGGCTCTCATTATTTGTCAAACAGTGCATACACCATATGATCAAAACAATACACTAAATGAGGGAGACCCAAATGCTATATGCAAATTATATAATATTTTGGTTTTAAATACATTCTATAACTGAGATATAACTCATGAGCTCTGGGGATATGGACAAAAGATCTGAATAAACTTCCAGTCATTACAAGGTTTGTAGGGGAAGTTACATTTAGTAAAAGGCAACTTTAATATTGGGGAACTAGGACAGAGGCATATAGTTTTGACTGATGGAATACAGAGAGGTTAAAACAACATAGTTTAAGGGGTCAAGATACAGCTATTAAACTGCTTTGGGGTAATGGCTGAGTATGACTGAAATACATGGAGATTTATACATAATAAAATATATTGAATATATTGAATATAGACCATATCACTCATTATCATAGCATATGTGAATATTTATAAAATATGAGTATAATTTAAACTTGAGTGTAGAGATAAAAAGGTGTATTTTGAATTTACTTCAGAAAACTATCATATGTTTTAGAAAGCTAGTTCTGAAAGCAGTATAAAAGATAAACTAGAGAGGTAAGGTAATGGATGCTGTGTTAACCTATTTTTGGGCAGTAAGTACTTTAAGGTGTTTGAGGGAACCCTAGCTGCTTGATCTGTTAATAAGTATTATGTTAGAAGAAAATAAAATCTGAGAAAGAATTCAATGATGTTAAGAAGAGCCATGTAACAAAACTAACTTTGTTGTGGTCAAATAAGTCTGAGAAATAATGAATTACAGAAAGTTAAGAAAAAATTTCTTTAACAGTAAACACAGAATAAATTAAAGCATATTATTTGTTTTCAAAAGGAGATGATTTATGCCGAATTCCTAAAATGCTTATATTTCCAAATACATTTTAGAGGAGCATCTAAGAAAGTCATTTTGGAAGCACAGCTTTTAAGTGATTAATCTATATTACCTAAAGAAAGTGAAAATGAAGTCAATAGGTACTTTATGACTCTTTGCGACCCTATGGACTGTACCTGCCAGGCTCCTCTATCCATGGAATTTTCCAGGCAAGAACATTGGACTGGGTTGCCCCACTCCAGGGCTCTCCCAATCCAGAGATCAAACCCAAGTCTCCCAAACCACAAACAGACTCTTTACCATCTGAGCCATTAGGGAAGTCCTAAAACTTTCCTATATGCAAACTTAAAAGAGACAAATCCAATTTAATAAAAAAAAGTGAGATGAAGAGCATGACATTATGCTCTCCCCTACCTTTAGCCCCCACTCTAGCAATGTCACAAGTGGCTATCATAATTCCTGAATATTTTAAGAAGCTTCTGAAATTAGTACACTTTAATTCTCAAGATCTCCTTCTCCACTGAATTAAATCTTACTTAGGGCACAGAGTGATTAAACTGGAAAATCTAAGAGCTAGTGTTGCCTACAAATTTTTGATGGTATAATTATAAATCAAATGTGACAGGACAAAGAACCCATAAAATTTCTTCTCACGAAAAGAACGTTTAATGTATCCATTCCTTATCTTTTTCTTTCTTGTAACAGCTTTATTGAGATATAATTGATATTAAACTTACTCAATATATTTAATGTATGTAATTACACATATTTATGTATATTTAAAACAATGCATATAATTGGATGAGTTAGCCAATATGCAAACATATGTAAAATCATCACCACAATGAAGGTGAAAATATATCGACACATCCCCAATTTCCTTATGTCCCTCTATTTTTTCTTGTGGTAAGAACACTTGAAATTTTTTTGAAGTGAACAGTAACATTCTGTTAGCTATAGGAACCATATTGTACACCAGATTTCTAGAACTTAATCCACCTAGCATAACTGAAATTTTACACTTATTGAACAATCAAACCCCATGTATCCCCATTCCCAGACCCTGCCAACAACTACTGTATTGTCTGCTTTATGAGGTTTACTCTTTTAAATATCTCATGTAAGTGAAATCATATAGTATTTTTCCTTCTTTTACTGGCTTATTTAATTTAGCAAAATGTCCTCAAGATTCACGCATGTTACTGAAAAATGGCAAAATTTCCTTCTTTTTAAAGACTTAATAGATTTCCATTAGGCTTACTGGTGGCTCAGAAGGTAAAGAATCCACCTACGATGAAGGAGACCCAAGTATTAGACCCAAGTAGAGGAAAACAACAGAATGGGAAAGACTAGAGATCTCTTCAAGAAAATTAGAGATACCAAGGGAACATTTCATGCAAAGATAGGCTCAATAAAGGACAGAAATGGTATGGATCTAACAGAAGCAGAAGATATTAAGAAGAGGTGGCAAGAATACAGAGAAGAACTGAACAAAAAAGATCTTCATGATCCAGATAATCATAATGGTGTGATCACTCACCTAGAGCCAGACATCCTGGAATGTGAAGTCAAGTGGACCTTAGAAAGCATCACTACGAACAAAGCTAGTGGAGGTGATGGAATTCCAGTTGACCTATTTCAAATCCTAAAAGTTGATGCTGTGAAAGTGCTGCACTCAATATGCCAGCAAATTTGGAAAACTCAGCAGTGGCCACAGGACTGGAAAAGCTCAGTTTTCATTCCAATCACAAAGAAAGGCAATCCCAAACAATGTGCAAACTACCTCACAATTCACTCATCTCACACGCTAGTAAAGTAATGCTCAAAATTCTCCAAGCCAGGCTTCAGCAGTACGTGAACCAAGAACTTCCAGATGTTCAAGCTGGGTTTAGAAAAGGCAGAGGAACCAGAGTTCAAATTGCCAACATCCACTGGATCATCGAAAAAGCAAAAGAATTCTAGAAAAACATCTATTTCTGATTTATTGACTACGCCAAAGCCTTCGACTGTGTGGATCATAATAAACTGTGGAAAATTCTGAAAGAGATGGGAATACCAGACCACCTGACCTGCCTCTTGAGAAACCTGTTTCCAGGTCAGGAAGCAACAGTTAGAACTGGACATGGAAAAACAGGCTGGTTCCAAATAGGAAAAGGAGTACATCAAGGCTGCATATTGTCACCCTGCTTATTTAACTTCTATGCAGAGTACATCATGAAAAACGCTGGGCTGGAAGAAGCACAAGCTGGAATCAAGATTGCTGGGAGAAATATCAATAACCTCAGATATGCAGATGATACCACCCTTTTGCCAGAACGTGAAGAGGAAATAAAAAGCCTCTTGATGAAAGTGAAAGAGGAGAGTGAAAAGGTTGATTTAAAGCTTAACATTCAGAAAACTAAGATCTGGTCCCATCACCTCATGGGAAATACATGGGGAGACAGTGGAAACAGTGTCAGACTTTATCTTTTTGGGCTCCAAAATCACTGCAGATGGTGATCGCTCTCATGAAATTAAAAGACACTTACTCCTTGGAAGAAAAGTTATGACCAACCTAGATAGCATATTAAAAAGCAGAGACATTACTTTGCCAAAAAAGGTCCATCTGGTCAAGGCTATGGTTTTTCCAATAGTCATGTGTGGATGTGAGATTTGGACTGTGAAAAAAGCTGAGTGCCAAAAAATTGATGCTTTTGAACTATGGTGTTTGAGACGACTCTTGAGAGTCCCTTGAACTGCAAGGAGATCCAACCAGTCCATCCTAAAGGAGATAAGTCCTGGGTGTTCATTGGAAGGACTGATGCTGAAGCTGAAACTCCAGTACTTTGGCCACCTCATGTGAAGAGTTGACTTGTTGGAAAAGCCCCTGATGCTGGGTGGGATTGGGGTAGGAGGAGAAGGGTACGACAGAGGATGAGATGGCTGGATGGCATCACCGTCTCGATGGGCATGAGTTTGAGTAAACTCCGGGAGGTGGTGATGGACAGGGAGGCCTGGCGTGCTGGGATTTATGGGGTCGCAAAGAGTCAGACACGACTGAGCGACTGAACTGAATTGAACTGATCCAATCATCTACTGATGGATAACTGGAAAACTGTTACCTCTTTTAGATCCTGATTTCAATTATTTGGCTATGTATATGTAAATTGGAATGTGAACAAATTGGAAACCTGGTATTTTGGGTGAAAGTGAAATTAACTCAGTTGTGTATAACTCTTTGCAACCCCATGGACTATACAGTGCATGGAATTCTTCAGACCATAATACTAGAGTGGGTAACCCTTCCCTTCTCCAGGGTGTATTTAAGGTAGGAAAATAAAATAATGCAGCAGTTATGAAAAACACTAGTATTCAAAAATTTCCACAAATAATTAAATATGGAACTATCATATGTTCCTATCTTATTGAAGAACACTGAATATGGCAAAGGGAATACAGGAGGAAAAAAGTCTAAAACAAAAACAGGATCAAAGGCATTAAGAAAAAAGTGGAGTGATTAGTGTCTGAGATATACATTTAAGCAGGGGGCCAGCATTGGCAGAACATAATGGTTACAAGGGAGCTAGAACACTATACACAAAAATTGACAGATAGAGACCATATATTTAAAGACTGTATTTCTTGTCCTTCTTTGAGTGCCCCAAATATGCCTTATTCCTTTCCTCTCTATATTTATTTCAAATAGGCCCCAAAGCTAGGTAAATCTGGACAAATTCAGGTGAGCATCACTTTTTTTCAGATTAGTGTGTGAATGAATATAATTTCTGTTGCACACTAATTTAAACAATCACAATGAGGATTTGAGTAATTAGATGGCAAGAGGTAGATAGCTGCTAGATGGAAAAATGTTCTGTGGATGTTCACTGAACACAGGAGGAACTGCACAAAATTCAAAGATAATTAATTTGACATTCCTTTGGAGATGTCATAACCTTGACAATCAGAGTTGTGAATATTTTATAGATTACAAAACATATCTAATTTATTTACTTGGAAATATTTATTTTATTTGTATCAATTTGTGACTCAATGTTTCTCTTCCACATAGTCTGAGGAAGGGTTTCATTTTCTACTCAAGCAAGTTACACTAAAGAACAGAAAAATAAAGTCTCCAGTAGATCATTGAAGAGGGCAAAAACGTTCATCATAACTCACTCATACAGGGCTTTTCACTCTCTAAGGAATTCTACCTGAATGTTAAATCTGAGGAAATAGACTGACATAGAAAAAGAGAATTGTATAAAAGCAGGCAGGATTAATTCTTCAGGGGTACACAAAGCATAATAGGAAGCAATGTGGCATAAATGTCAATGACAGAGGGAGGAAACAGCAGACTGGGATGGATGAGAGCAATCAGTGGGAGCATGATTTTGAAGCAAAACAGAGTGCCTGCAAGGGCAAGGAGCATTTCTGGAGACAAAGATGGGCTCTACTAGCAGAGGTTAAAATATAATTTGTCAAATGGCTCACCAGAGTGTCAGAACAGAAGGGGCAGCTGGTCACTGTGTATTTTATCACAGCTGTACATACGGGACATAATAATAGCAACCAAAATCATCAGTTGAAGGACAAATATGTAATTATAATATAAATACAACACACATTCATATAAAGGTACATTAAATCAGCCCTAGCTATCCCAGTTAATGATTCCTTAGGTGTTTATCTATACCATATATTTGTATAATATGATATACTTAATGTAATGTTATATGCTGTAATAACAACGTGATGTTGTCCTTAGGTTTCAGGATGCATTACTATTTGCCTAGACTATGTAAAGGTCCATTAATATTTATTGAATGAGTGAATACTGACTCATACATTTTAACTCTCATGCAATTCTTCTCCACATGCAGAGGTTAGAAGACCTTCAAGAACAGAAATCTCTTCACATAACTAACTCCTTCTCCCCAAACTACTTTCAATTAATTTTAAATATAAAATTAAATATTGAATAATTTAAAATATAATAAGAGGCTAATTTCCTCTAATGTGAAACAATTAAAAACATCTTGCTGTTACTCTTGTTCATGAATATGATAGAGTATTTTGAGCACTATGAAAATGGTGTTCAGACAATGTTTCTGGAGAAAGCAACCTGAAAGACAAAATGTATGGAATATTACAATTTTTATTTTTATTTTTTTGGTTAAAGTCAGAGAGATGCTGAAGCTAATGCACTAGGAGATTCAAGAGTCCTGAGAAAGGGCAATGTTGAGATGTCAGTTTACAGTCAACAATCACAATGTTCTGAGCAAAGGGCAAGAGGCTTTAAATCCAGGTTTTCTTAGTTCACAGGAATATTACTTAAGAAGAGAGAGTTTTTGGTGTTCTCACAGGGTTGGGGAGAAAAATTTGGACTTAAAAGGTAAGATACTAATTACTTAGAAGCAAAAAGTGAGGAACTAAGCCTGAAACACTGACATTTTTCTCTTTAAGGCAAGTCATGTAGTTTAGGAAGTTAAATAAAAGCTGTATAAATATTCTAATAAGCAGATCAGGGTATTAATCAAGTCAATTCTTATAAGGAAAAAATAATCATATTTCAAGATTCACCAGAAATACCAGAGGGTTACAACCCAGAGTCTAGAGAGAACAAAATGTCTACAGATCTTTACCAAGAGTTCAACCTAATCTTACTTAATTTCCCAGTTATATTGCTATGATTGACCACAAATGTGTTTGCCTAGCAAAGAATATAGTAAAATATCAAGAAGGGAAGATTTTTAAATATTATGTAAAGTGTCCAAGATTCAAGTAAAAATTTCTAGGCATGTCCAGAGGCATATGTATATAAAAGAACAAATAAGCAAGAGATACAAGTTCCTTTAAATTACTAATCTTAATATGGTCAACAAACTTGAGGACAAGTTGCTGAAAAAAAACAAACAAAAATAAACCAGGAAATTTCATCAGAGAATAAAATCCTTTAAAATAACTAAATAGGTAATGTAGAATTATAAGTTAAAAAGCTGCAATTAAGCACTTAATAAATAAATATAACAAGTGAAAACAAAGCAGTGAAATGTCAGCAGAAAGTCAGATTATCATATCAACAAACTGACACATTTAAAAAAAAAGAATAATAATTATAGTGCATTGGTCCAACATGTGGGTAATTGAAGTTCCAGAAGATGATTCACAGAATGAGCTCACAGAAGCAATTCTGAAAGAGAAAAAGACTATAAATTTGTAAAATTGATGAAAAAGATCATCCCCAAAATTTTACATGGTTAAAAGTCTGCCCAGAAGACCTGGATTCAATGTCTGGGTCTGGAATATACCCTGGAGAAGGAAATGACAACACTCCAGTATTCTTGCCTAGAGAATCCATGGACAGAAGAGCCTGGTGGGCTATAGTCCATGGGATCGCAAAGAGTTGGACAGGACTGAGCAACTAACTCTTTCACTGCAAATTACAGGTTGAATAAATATAAAGAAAATGGAATCCCAGATGGAGAGAGTTCTTCAATATGAAATTATGTAACCCAAAAGGACATTTAAATAATAACCAAAGTGTTAACAGAAAATAATTCTCGACACAAACTGATCTACTGAATTAATAAAATAAAAAACACTCAGATATTTTGTGAAAATAGATAATCCGATTCTAAAACATAAACAATGCAAACAACATAGTATATCCAGGTTAATATTAAATCCAGCTCAAAGGGAAAAAAAAAAATATATATATATAGGACAAACACAACCAGGTATCATGACTTAGAGTCATAATTGAAACAGCATGATTTGACATAACAGACAAATGGGCCAAAGGAACAGGATAGATTCCAGAAAGATATCCACTTTCATCAGTATAATGGTTCTTTGAGTTACAAGTAAGGCCTTACTATACAGTTCAACAGAAAAAAAAGTACTGTACTTTGAACACAGGGACTGACAAACAGGACCGAAACCCAACACTAGGAATGTACAAAGCCTAGCCACTCCTGGAAGAGGACAGCTAGATATAGAAGCTACTTCAGTATACCTCAATTAACCCAGAAATCAAGGAGATACCTCAAACTAACCCATTTGGATTACTTTGATTTGCATCACAGAGCTGATCTCACAATAACTTGGTCATTTCTGTAACTAGAATATAAAAGACTTCTCCAATACACTTAGATAAAAGTTTCACAACCCTCCTCTCCAAACACTTGGTACACTGCTGCCATCCCTGATTACACATTACCCATAAAACATCGGTATTTAAAATCTGAAAATCCCTAGATTTAGTAGCTGAACCACTCTCAGCAAACTGCCCTGGGAGCCAAAGGATAGTCTGGTGGAATAAAGAGCACCCCAAATTACACATCAACCAATCCTCAGTGCTGCCTAGATCTAGTGAATATTCACACATTACAACACTGATGTTGAGTGAATACCCACACATTACAAAACTGATGTTGATACTCCTGCCACATCATATAAAGAATTCAACTCCAAATGAATAATAGTTATACAGGTGATCTCATGTTATAAAAATTGACTTGTATGTTTATAATTTTATACTTTCTTCTACATGTATAAGTAAAATAATAACCTTAAAATATATTCACATGTCCTTCAAGTTCATTTACTGAATAGAAAATTTGATAATTTCTTTTATAAACTATGTCTATAAAATATAAACTAATATTTTTATTATAATGTATTACACATACATTTTGGGAGCTTCCCTGATCAGTTCAGTTCAGTCGCTCAGTCATGTCCGACTCTTTGCGTACCCATGAATCACAGCACGCCAGGCCTCACTGTCCATCACCAACTCCTGGAGCTGACTCAAACTCATGCCCATCGAGTCGGTGGTGCCATCGAGCCATCTCATCCTCTGTCGTCCCCTTCTCCTCCTGCACCCAATCCTCCCAGCATCAGGGTCTTTTCCAATGAGTCAACTCTTCGCACGAGGTGGCCAAAGTACTGGAGTTTCAGATTCAGCATCAGTTCTTCCAATGAACACCCAGGACTGATCTCCTTTAGGATGGACTGGTTGGATGTCCTTGCAGTCCAAGGGACTCTCAAGAGTCTTCTCCAACACCACAGATCAAACCATTAATTCTTCAGCGATTAGCTTTCTTTATAGTCCAACACTCACATCCATACATGACCACTGAAAAAACCATAGCCTTGACCAGACAGACCTTTGTTGGCAAAGTAATGTCTCTGCTTTTTAATATGCTATCTAGGTTGGTCATAACGTTCCTTCCAAGGAGACAGCGTCTTTTAATTTCATGGCTGCAGTCACCATCTTCAGTGATTTTGGAGCCCAGAAAAATAAAGTCTGACATTGTTTCCACTGTTTCCTCACCTATTTCCTATGAAGTAATGGGACCAGATGCCATGATCTTAGTTTTCTGAAAGTTGAGCTTTAAGCCAACTTTTTCACTCTCCTCTTTTACTTTCATCAAGAGACTTTTTAGTTCCTCTTCACTTTCTGCCATAAGATTGGTGTCATCTGCATATCTGAGGTTATTGACATTTCTCCCAGCAATCTTGATTCCAGCTTGTACTTCCTCCAGCCCAGCGTTTCTCATGATGTACTCTGCATAGAAGTTAAATAAGCAGGGTGACAATATGCAGCCTTGATGTACTCCTTTTCCTATTTGGAACCAGTCTGTTGTTCCATGTCCAGTTCTAACGGTTACTTCCTGACCTGCATACAGGCTTCTCAAGAGGCAGGTCAGGTGGTCTGGTATTCCCATCTCTTTCAGAATTTTCCACAGTTTGTTGTGATCCACAGTCAAAGGCTTTGGCATAGTCAATAAAGCAGAAATAGATGTTTTTCTGGAACTCTCTTGCTTTTTCAATGATCCAGCAGATGTTGGTAATTTGATCTCTGGTTCCTCTGCCTTTTCTAAAACCAGCTTGAACATCTGGAAGTTCACAGTTCATGTATTGCTGAAGCCTGGCTTGGAGAATTTTGAGCATTACTTTTCTAGCGTGTGAGATGAGTGCAATTGTGCAGTAGTTTGAGCATTGTTTGGGATTGCCTTTCTTAGGGATTGGAATGAAAACAGACCTTTTCCAGTCGTGTGGCCACAGCTGAGTTTTCCAAATTTGCTGGCATATTGAGTGCAGCACTTTCAGAGCATCATCTTTTAGGATTTGAAATAGCTCAACTGGAATTCCATCACCTCCACTAGCTTTGTTTGTAGTAATGCTTCCTAAGGCCCACTTGACTTCATATTCCAGGATGTCTGGCTCTAGGTAGTGTGAGTGATCACATATTCATGATTATTTGGGTCATGAAGATCTTTTTTGTACAGTTCTTCTCTATATTCTTGCCAACTCTTCTTAATATCTTCTACTTCTGTTAGGTCCATACCATTTCTGTCCTTTATCAAACCCATCTTTGCATGAAATATTCCCTAGGTATCTCTAATTTTCTTGAAGAGGTCTCTAATCTTTCCCATTCTATTGTTTTCCTCTATTTCTTTGCATTGATTGCTGCAGAAGGCTTTCCTATCTCTCCTTGCTATTGTTTGGAACTCTGCATTCAAATGGGAATATCTTTCCTTTTCTCCTTTGCTTTTTGCTTCGATTCTTTTCACAGCTATTTGTAAGGCCTCCTCAGACAGTCATTTTACTTTTTTGCATTTCTTTTTCCTGGGGATGGTCTTGATCCCTATCTCTTGTACAATGTTATGAACCTCCATCCATAGTTCATGAAGCACTCTGTCTATCAGATCTAGTCCCTTCAATCTATTTCTCACTTCCACTGTATAATCATATGGGATTTGATTTAGGTAATACCTGGATGGTCTAGTGGTTTTCCCTACTTTTCTCAATTTTAGTCTGAATTTGGCAATAAGGAGCTCATGATCTGAGCCACAGTCAGCTCCCAGTCTTGTTGTTGCTGACTGTATAGAGCTTCTCCATCTTTGGTTGCAAAGAATATAATCAATCTGATTTCGGTGTTGACCATCTGGTGATGTCCATGTGTAGAGTCTTCTCCTGTGTTGTTGGAAGAGGGTGTTTGCTATGACCAGTGCATTCTCTTGGCAAAACTCTATTAGCCTTTGCCCTGCTTCATTCTGTACTTCAAGGCCAACTTTTCCTGTTACTCCAGGTGTTTCCTAACTTCCTACTTTTGCATTCCAGTCCCCTATAATGAAAAGGACATCTTTTTTGGGTGTTAGTTCTAGAAGGTCTTGTAGGTCTTCATAGAACCATTCAACTTCAGCTTCTTCAGTGTTACTGGTCAGGGCATAGGCTTGGATTACCATGATATTGAATGGTTTGCCTTGGAACAGAGATCATTCTGTCATTTTTGAGATAGCATCCAAGTACTGCATTTTGGATGCTTTTGTTGACCATGATGGCTATTCCATTTCTTCTAAGGGATTCTTGCCCACAGTAGTAGATATAATGGTCATTTAAGTTAAATTCACCGATTCCAATCTATTTTAGTTTGCTGCTTCCTAGAATATGGACGTTCACTCTTGCCATCTCCTGTTTGACCACGTCCAATTTGCCTTGATTTATGGACCTAACATTCCAGGTTCCTATGCAATATTGCTCTTTACAGCATTGGGTCTTGCTTCTATCACCATTCACATCTACAACAGGGTATTGTTTTTGCTTTGGCTCCATCCCTTCATTGTTTCTGGAGTTATTTCTCCACTGATCTCCAGCAGCATATTGGGCACCTACCAACCTGGGGAGTCCCTCTTTTAGTATCCTATCATTTTGCCTTTTCATAGTATTCATGGGGTTCTCAAGTCAAGAATACTGAAATGGTTTGCCAGTCCCTTCTCCAGGGGACCACAGCTTCCCTGCTAGCTCATTGGTAAAGAATCCACTTGCCTTGCAGGAGACCCCAGTTCAATTCCTGGGTCAGGAAAATATGCTGGAGAAGGGACAGGCTACCCACCCCAGTACTCGTGGGCTTCCCTTTTGTCTCACCTGGTAAAGATTCCACCCTCAATGCGGGACACCTGGGTTTGATCCCTGGCTTGGGAAGATCCGCTGGAGAAGGGAACAGCTAACCACTGCAGTATTCTGGCCTGGAGAATTCCATGCACTAAATTCCATGGGATCACAAAGAGTCAGACACGACTGAGTCACTTTCACTTTCACATATACGTTGTAGAAACTTAATTTCAGTATATTTATGTGACTCCTTTGTGATCCCATGGATTGGGATTTTACAGGCAAGAACACTGAAGTGGGTTGCCGGTTTTTTTTTTTTTTTTTCCTCCAGGGGATCGTCCTAATTCAGGGATCGGTCTCCTGCTTGCATCTCCAGCATTGTAAGTGGATTCTTTACCATTCAGCCACCAGGAAAGTCCTACAACAATGTTTAATTTTGTATTAATAACTGAGTTAAAAGTACAAGGTGTCATTTAAAGCAGCACCAGGTGACACAGTGGCAAAGAATTTGCCTGCCAGTGCAGGAGACACAAGCCATCCCTTGTGTTTGATCCCTGGGTCAAGAAGATCCCCTGGAGTAGGAAATGGCAGCCCACTTCAGTATTCTTGCCTGGATAATACCATGGACAGGGGAGCCTGACAGGCTATGGTTATGGGTTGCAAAGAATCAGACATGATTGAGCACCTATACAACAACAAATAAAGTTACTGTTAATGATGCCAGGAGAAAGAAAATTTGCTAAAATATGACAAGTACCTGATATTGTATGCTTTAGTTTACTAATCTTCTCCAATTAGAAATATGACTGAGACATTTAATATTTGTTTAAAAGATGCAAAATACAATGACTAAATTTTTTGGCAAGGAATATGGCCATTCTATTGTAGCTTTGATTTTCATTCTTATTATTGTCTCTTTTTTTCCATCAACATTCCTTTTTTTTTCCTGATCTCATTTTATCTCAACTATAATCTGTTGATATTTTCCTAATTTCAAGTTTTTGTAACAAATGTGAAATTTAAAATAATATATTACAATAATCACAAATTTGAAGGATGTATATTATATAAATACCAGAGCTGATAAAAATATTCTGTACATTTATTTATAAATTTATTTATAAATTATAACTTTATTGTTATATAATATAGAATCCATTAAATTTTCTCCTCCTTTAAATCTGTACCATTCAGTAGTTTTTAGTACATTTACATAGTTGTGCAACCATCACCACTGTCTAAGTTAGAAACCAATCCAGGGGAAGCACAAATCTACTTCTGTCTCTATGTAGTAGCCTATTCTGAATATTTTATACCAATAGAATCACTCAACATGTGGCCTTTCAAACCTGTCTGGCTTCTTTCACTTAGTATAATGTTTTTGATGTTCATTCATGCTTTCATGTGCTAGTTCTTCTTTCTTCTTTATTATTAAATTATGTATTCCTTTGAATTGACCATACCAGGTTTCCTTTATCCATTAATCAGTTGGTGGGCATTTGGGTTATTTCTGTGTGTGTGTGTGTGTGTGTGTGTGTGTGTGTGTGTGTGTGTGTGTGTGCTCAGTCGTGTCTGACTCTTTGCAATCTCATGGACTGTAGCCCACCAGGCTCCTCTGTCCATGGAATTTTCCAGGCAAGAATGCTGAAGTGAGTTTGATTCTCTAGGGAATCCTCCTGACCCAGGGATTGAACCCATGTCTCTTGTGTCTCTTGCATTGGCAGGAAGATTCTTTATCACTATGCCACTACATTATTTCTAATTTTCCTTAATATGAAATAATACTGCTAGGAAAACGCTTGTAAAAGTTTTTGAGTGGATATAGATTTTTAATTTTCTTGAGTATATGCCCATATGTGACATTTTGTGAAATTACTAAACCGTTTTCCAATCTCTGTCCATTTTACAACCCCACCAACAAAGTAGGAGGGTTCTGATTTCTCCAAATTCTTGTCAGCATTTGTATTTGTGTGTCTTTCTTTTTTAATTTTAACCATTCTAGTAGGTGTGTTGTGAATTACTCATTGTGATTTTGATTTGAATTTCCTTAACAACGAATGTTATTGAGCATCCTTTCAGGTGTTTATTGACCACCTACTGTATATTTTCTTAGAGAATTGTCTATTAAAATTATTTACACATTTTAAATTGGGTTTTATCATTTCCTTATTGTTCAGTTATATGTATTTCTTACATGTTCTGGATACAAATGTCATCAAATATATGATTTTGACATTTGATTTAATGACATGTTGGATTTCCCTCTTGAAGACATCCTTTGAGGCATAATTTTTGATTTTATTAAGTTAAATCATTTGTTTTTACCTTTTGTGCTTGTTATTTTGATGCCATATCTAAGACACTATTACATATAGATTTACTCCTATGTTTTCTTGTAAGAGTTTTACAGTACTAACTGTAACATATATGTCTGTGATCATTCTCAGCTAACTTTTGTATATGGGTGTAAGATAGAGGTCAGCTATCATTCTTTTGCATGTGGGTATCCAGTTGTCTCAGCAACTTTCCTTGTTGAGGTAACTTGGCAACCTTGTCTAAAATCAGTTGATTATAATTATGAGTTTATTTTTATGCTCTCAGTATTATCCTATTTATCTATATATTGATATTTATTCAATTTTAGTAAATGTAGAAATCTGGAAGAATGAGACTTCAACTTAGTTCTTTTCAAGAATATGTTGGCAAATCTGGGCCCTTTGCATTTCCATTTGGTCAAGGATCCTTGATTTATACAAAAAGGTAGCTGAAATTTCATTGGGATTTCACTGAAGATCAATTTAGGGATCACTGCCATCTTAAAAATGAGGTCTTCCAATCCATAAACATTGGATATCTTCTAATTAATTTAGGGCTTCTTTAAAGTCTTTCAACAATGTTTTGTAGTTGTCAGTGCAGGTTTCTTGAACTTATTTTGTTACATTTATCCCAATGTATTTTATTTTCTATCATGCTATAAATGAACTTGCTTTCTAAATCTTCAGATCATTCACTGCAGTTGTATAGAAGTATAATATATCTTAAATTATTTTGTACTCCACAAACTTGCTAAATGTTTATTCACAGTTGTTTTTTTTTTTTTTCCTGGAAGTGCCTCATTGTGAATAGAGATAGCTTTTCTTATCCTCAAATGTGAATGAGTTTTAATTCTCTGTCTCATCTAATTTTTCTGGCTGGCACAGGATATTATTGAATAGAAGTAATGAGAACAGACACTATCTCTTGTTTCTTTTCTTAGGGAGAAACTATTCAGCCTTTCATCATTAAATATATTTAGAAAAATTATGGATTTTTCATACTATATCAGATTGTGAATGTTCCTAACATTCCTAGGTTGTTGTGTGATTTGTGTGTATATGTGAATGTTATCATGAAGGTGTGCTGCATTTTATTAAATGCTTTTTCCGCATATATTGAAATGGTCATGTTGTTTTTATTATTTATTCTTTTATATGATATATTACATTGATCCCACTTAGTCATGGTGTATAACTCTATATGTTGATGAATTCATTTTTCTATTATTTTGTTATTAATTATTTTGTCAATATGAACAGGATATATTTGTCCATAATTTCCTTTTTATGTGTCTGATTGTGGTTTCAGAATACTCCTTGCCGCACTGAATGAGCTGGAAAATAGACTTGCGATTTTTAAATAGCTTTGAAAAACTGATGTTAATTCTTCTTTAGCCATTTCATAGAATTCATGAACTTCACTGGTGCTTTGGTTTTCATTCTGAGGAAATTTTGGAGTTTTAATTTAGTATATTACTTGTTATAAGGATGCTTTATGATATAGAATGTTGATTCATCCACATTAGCACTGTTTTAGACCCAATCCCTAAAACCCATGAATGTTACCTCATGTGATGATATATTTTCAGATGTGATTAAAAATTTTGAGATGAGGAGGTTATTTTGGAATATCTAGGTGGATCCTAAATGTTCTACATCATAAGAATCCTTAAAAGAAAGAGGTGATGAAAGAAAGAAGACGTGCATACAAAAGAAGAGGCATTTTGAAGAGAGATATTTGATTATGTTGGGATTTAAAATCAGAGTAACACAGCTACAAGCCCAGGAATGCTGGCATCCATTAAAACCTGAAAGAGGTAAATGAATTCTCATTTAGAGCCTGTGGAGGAAATGCAGTCTTACTGACACTTATATTGGTGATACTGATTTTGAACTTCTGACCTCCAGAACTGTGAGAAAACACATTTCTGTTATTTTAAGCTACCAAGTTTTGAGTAATCTATTACAGGAGTCACAGGAAATTAATTGTAGATCTATTCAGATTTTCTATTTCACTTCAGTCAGTTTAGACAACTTGCAATTTTCTAAAGATTTATTCACTTCAGTTTAAATAATTAGTTGAAATACAATTTTTATGGTACCATTTTTAAAACCTTTTCATTTTATATTGGAGGATGGTTGATTAACAGTGTTGTGTTAGTTTCAGGTGTACGGCAAAGAGGTTCGGTTAGACATATATATGTACATATTCTTTTTCAAATTATTTTCCCATTTACATTGTTAGATAATATTGCCTAGACTCTAACCAAGGACAGAGGAGCCTGGCAGGCTATAGTCCATAGAGTTGCAAAGAGTCAGACACAGCTGAAGTGAATTAGCAAATACAGATGAGAAAATCTAGCTTTGCTCTGAAGGTATTTCACAAGTGTGATTAACATCTATAGTCAACAAAGTTAAAGTAAAGAGATTACTCTTAATAATGAGAATAGACCATTATCACCTCATCAGATCAGATGAAAATCTTAAGAAAAAAACAAAACAAAACAAAACAGGTTTCCCAGAAAAGAAGAGTTCAGCCTCAAGACTGCAGCATTAAACTCCACCTGAACTGTTAGCATACTTAGCCTGCCCTACACATTTTGGACTTGCAAGCCTGAAGAACTCTGTGAGCCAATTATTCCAATTCCTTAAAATATGGCAGAATAAGAATAGTATGATAAACTAAGGTAGTGTCTATCTTTCATGTGAAGCAACATGAGAGGAGCCTTCTAGGATGGTCATATTCTATCACTTGATCTGAATGGTTCTTAACCCTAGTGAATTCACCTTATGATATTCAGCAAGATAAGCCTTCCTCTCCTTCTCTCCTTGTTCTCTCTCTGTGTTAGATGTATAGTGGTATTATACTGATCACAGTATAGTATTAATTAATTTTAATTCAATGATAACTCACTAACCATTGGAACATAGGGAACATACTTTTGTGTTTCAGCAGAATTCAAGATTTCTGAATAAACTGTGTAGACAACTCAAGACACTGGACTAAGGATGCCTTGGGAAAATAATTTACAGCTGAAGAATACTAAGAGAAATCTAGAGAGTCCTGTACTGGAATGGATTTACAATTAAGGGAAGATGAGGTCCAAGGTCTCGGCGATAACTCTAGATCCCCAAATTCGGAGACACTAGAGCTCATAGGACCTTTAAGGAGGTACATTTACATTTCAAACAGTTAGAATATGAACCTAGAATCCTTTCCAATCCATTTCCAAGTGGAATAAAGGTTTTGTCTTTTTTTTTTCAGGAAGAGGAGGAAGTAGCTACCATTTTCTTCTGTGTATTAGCAAAGAAATCAATTTTTATTCAACTCTTATTCATAAAAGATCTGCCCCCCCCAGAAAAAAAAGATCTCTCCCTTCATATAGAAGATTTTTAAATCCAATTTTTGCTTCCCTAGCCAAATAGTTAAGCATTGGGGAAAAGGAAGCTGACACATTATTATGTAAATAACAATAATTAATCTGTCTTTTATTAAGAAAAAAACTTCAAGTGCCTAATTTGGATAAAATAAATAAATATGAATATTAAATACACAATTTGGATATATTTTCATAGTGTTATTAACCATTTGTATCCTAATCTTTGAAGCGCCAGCTACAGTATTTTGCTTATTTTTCTACTGGGTTCATGTCAACCTCAACTATGGTTTTAGTTATAGGGTAAGTTTTAGTTATAAGGATGACAGCAAAAGAATTCAAAGAAAAGGGCATATAGGAAAAGGTGAAAAACTTAAAAGAAGTTGGAACATAAAGGAAATGATCCTTATGTGAATCAACTCAAAAAAAAGTTCTGGGTTTATAGAAAGACATGTCAATAACAGTCAATGACTTTCTTGTTTGTGAGACTGGAAAAAGAATAATGATGTCAAGGTTGAAAGTTATTACTTAAAAGTCCTTTTAGTTACAGAATACCAATAAATAGAAAAAGAGAGAATAATTGACTTTTATTTTCAATAAATAGATGAATCATAAAAGATAGCAAATGGGGGATATTTGTGTGATGTGAGACATCTCTATGCAGTTTGTTTCTTACACAGCTTTGCTATTTACCTTCAGGATCCCTTAGTATGGGCTAAATAAATCAAATTAACACTGTCTTAAATCTGTCATTTGTGGTAGAAAGTCTTAAAGCACTATTTTTAAAATACGATCGTTTTTGTTATTTTAGGTTCACTGTGCTGTTGCAATTTCATCTTTCTGGAGGGAAAAGAAACAGACCTGCTGTTACACAGGACAGAGGCTACAAATAAGCAGAATGAATGGTAATTCCCCAGAGCAAGTATTTCAATAGTAAACTTTAACAGCAAGATTGAAAATGAGTGAACTAGTCCATTAAATTCATTTTATTACTGTAAAATCTTTCATTCCAAACAGAAGCAGTTGCCACCATTCCCCACACAGTGATGCAGTCTTATCTAAGTAATTCCCTTCTTTCTCACTGGGTGTAATCCTGAACTCTGATTTGATTACATGAACTTACTTAGACAAAAATCAGCTGAGCAGTTGACATTCTTTAAATAATACATCAGATAATCCTTTCCCTGTTGTGAGATACAATCTTCTATGAACTATATTCAAATAAAAGTGCTATTACTCTATCTGAAAATTATTGAAATTTTCAAATAAATCTATTGTTTCTGCCATTTTAAAAGCCAGACTGTGTGTTATTTTACACTTAAATTGAACTTTCATTTTTATTTCCAGGATATGAGTATTTTGTTAGATACATGTGGCACAAACATTGTATTCCTTATTATTGTTTTCATTTTCTCTCTTAGTAGTAATTTCTTGATTAACAGAAGTTCTTAATTTTAATGAAGTCTAACTTATCAATCCTACCTAATATGGTTAGGACTTTCTGTATCATGTATAAGGCATCTTTTGCTATGATTAAGCATGTAACTATCTTCTAGAAGGTTTTTTGTTTCATCTTTCATATTTAAATAAATGATTCTACTCAATTTTGTGTTCAGTGTGAGATAAAACTAAAGGCTTTTTTGTTTGTTACTATTTATGACATTGCTTTTCATATGGCTTTTCAAATGACCCAGGACTTTTAAAGTTCACTGCTTGCCCTTTTGCCTCTTTATCTATCCCTTAAACCGTCTCTTTACAGTACTCTCCTGAAGAAATAAAAATGTGAGGTGAGTTGATACCATATGAAAACTTACAATGAACTCATTTAAATTAACGGAGACATTAGAGTGTTGGTATAATTCTTTTGCTTATGTTGAGTTAGAGTTACATGGTTGTCAACTCTAAAGTCAGCTTCCATGGTGACTCAGACAATAAAGAATCTGCCTGCAATGTGGGAGACCCAGGTTTGGTCCCTTGGGTCACAGTCAAACATGTACTATGTTTTATATATTTTTATACATTCCCAAATGGAAAAAAGTCTAAAAAGAAAACATAAACTTCACATAGGAAGAACTCAGCATCAAGTTTGCACAGAAATTTAACAAAATAATTGCAATAAAATTAAATAAGTAGGACAATGTAGGTAGATGATAGTTGTTTAGTCACTAATTCCTGTCAGACCAACTCATTTGCGACCCCATGGACTGTAACCAGCAGGCTCCTCTGTCCATGGGATTATCCAGGCAAGAATATTGGAGTGGGTTGCCATTTCCTTCTCCAGGGGATCTTCCTGACCCAGGGATGGAACCCGTGTCTCCTGCATTGAAGGTGAATTCTTTACCACTGACTCAGTAGAAAAGGTGATTATTTAACTGCAAATCTAGAGAATTAAAACATCATAAAATTATAGTTTCAAAATTTTTATTCATCATTTTCAAAATAATACCACTATTATAACTGATGAATAATTAACTAGAGAGTTTAGTATAGCATTATTATTGAGCACCCATACTTGAGTATGGACAATTTTCAGAATGTTAAACTTTGGATTTGGAAGAAAATAGTGCTTTTTAATGGGTCAAAATATTTCATTTGTCAAATCAAAATATTTAAACTCTCAAATATTGTTAATTAGAAATAGTTTATTTTTAATATTCTCCTTAAATAATGTTAAAATATATGGTCAAAATGCAATCAGAGAACCAGAGTAGATTTGGAAAAGCCTCAGCCACATGAAATTGACATCATTTCCTTAGTTTCTTCTTTCATTTTGCAGCATTACAAAGATCACTCCTGTTCATCCAATTCTTCAATCAGTCAGCCACTACTGGGCAACCACTATGTGCCAGGCACACTTCTGATTCTATGTTTAGCATTCTTAAGGAAATAAACATTTGATCAGACAATTTCCATGTTGAATAATAATAATAAATTATTACTTATTAATAATTTATTCTTATTCTCCTTTCCCTATTCCAACTCTTTTTCCTTCTCCTCTTCATTTTTAGTTTGTTGTTGTTTGCTAAGGCTATGTTCTAAGGACCTTTCAAGAAAAAACAGCTGTCTAATTAAATCCCACAGCAGACTCAATTTACAAATGTGGAGATTGAGATTCAGAAATGTTTATAAATTTTACCAAGATAATGTAGGCAGTAGAGTTCAATTAACAAACCTAGATCCTCTGAATATCATTTACTGCACTTTCTTCTCTTAAAAAGATTTGAATGAAGGACGGAATAAAGAAGTCAATTAGATTTGTGATTCTTGTATGGGTTTAAGTTCCTTTAAGAATCTGTGATTCTTGTATGGGTTCAATCCCTGGGTTGGGGAGATCTTCTGGAGGAGGAAATGACAACCCTCTCCAGTATACTTGCCTGGGAAATTCCATGGACAAGATGAGCCTGGTAGGTTACAGTCCATGGGAGGAAGAAGGAAAAGAAGAAAGACCTTACAATATTGTAGTGGTTTCATTATAAAGTAATTAGCCTCCAACTAATAAAAATAAATGGAAAAAAATTTTAAAAAAAAAGAAGACGTTACCATGTGTCAGTCAGTTTAATACTCATTCAGTGACCTTATAAATTCCTAAGACATTATTTTCCTTGTTTTACAGATGTGAAAACTGAGACATAAAGTGACTAATTAATTCCATGAAATCACAAAGACATTAGTAATACAGCAGGATTCTAGCTCAAGCAGTTAGGCTCTATACTCCCTACATAGGTTGCTGTCCTTCTTAGGTATCTGTATACAATGTATATGTTTCTTCATATGACCTTACCCTTGGTGTACTAGATTTACACAATGTGAAATGTGATTTGTTTAGGATTTCTCTTTTTTAAAATAAGTCACTCACAAAGTCCAGATCAAATATTTTACCTCTCATAGCCATTCATGAGTATTACTCACTCAGACTCTACTTTCAAGTAATAGGGCAAGTGCCTAGGAGGCAGGCATCCGAGATAGCAATATCTCTGTTTTGAATATTGGGCTTCCCAGGTGGCTCAGATGGTTAAGAATCTACCTGCAATGCAGGAAACTTAGGTTCAATCCCTGGGTCAGGAAGGTCCCCTGGAGAAGGGAATGCCAACCCACTGCAGTATTCTTGCCTGGAGAATTCCATGAACAGAGGAGCCTGATGGGCTACAGTCCATGTGGTGGTAAAGAGTCGAATACAGCTGAGCGAAGGAAACTACATTCATGGAAGCAAAAATTACAGAAAATATTTAATACATGGAAGAGATATGACTAAATCTAAGCTCCTCTGAATTCCAAAGTTACCATAATATCTACTACAACTGAACTTTTCTCTGAGTGCTATGCATCATTTATGTTAGATGTGCAAAAATGCTATTATCCTCAAAAAAGTGGTGCCTATGGCAAGGCAGGTGCACTTTCTCTAATGTGTTCAGTGAAATGAACATCTGACTGACTAATTTTTGTTCTGGAGTCTCAGCTGTTGCATGTAAATAACAATTATGCAAAGATTTGAAATGAAAAAGATGTCCTCTCCAATGGGCCCCATTTGGTAATTCCCAACACTATAAAGAGAACATTTTAGAGACATTCATCTGTGCAGATGTCTAAGATGGAGGCCATAAACTCTAAAATCATTGACATTCTATTTGAAAAGCAAAGGTCTGTTAAAATCTGTTCAAGGAGGGAGTCAGTTTGAATGTTCCCATTGACAAATACAAGTAGTAATATATGAGGCATTTATTCTACTCTTATTTGTGGAAACTGAAATAAAAGTTACAGAAGCTGAATACCAGTCATGAAAAAGAGATGGCATATACATCTCGAAGTTTTGGACTCTAAATTTAATAAAATTTAGAGAAAGAACTGACAAGCATGCCCCATATTCCCAGCAATCACACATGTATCCATCTCATTATTTTGGTTAATTTCCTGTTCCTTAAAAAATAAAGTATATTACTAATGGAGACATACTGTATAAATTAGAAGAGTGAGGTTAATATTAGCAAATTAGATTACCACAAACTAGTAAAGGGGGAATTCTGCATCCTATAAATAGAAGTTTAAAAAATAAAATACTTGCCAAAGTACCAAAGCATAACGTGCTGATCAACTCTATGGTAAAAATGAAGGTTTGATCCATCTTTAATCTATTAAACACACCAGATGAGCAAAAAACAAACAAAAATAAAACACCTGCATTGTGTTCCTTTTTGGACAACTCTTTTCTATTACTGAGAATAATCTTACTGTAATTCATGTATAAGTAGTACTTCTTTAAACAGAACATGATCAAATAAGTGTAATGTAAATCACTCAATAAATAAATGTTTAAATTCATTGCAAATTAAGGCTAAAGAATTGATATTCAAGCCACCTTTCCTAACAGAGGATTCTTTGAAATCTGATTTAATGCAATTACATACATAAAGAAAATTATATATATTTTCTGAGGGAAATAAAAATGGCCCTTTCAGCAGAAGCTCAGCAGGCCAGAGGAAATGGAATGATACATTTAAAATAATAAAAGAGAAAAACCTACAACCAAGAATACTCTACCCAGCAAGGTTTCATTCAAAAGCTAAAAGAATTCAGCACCACTAAAACTGCTTTATAAATGTAAAGGAAACTAAGTGAAAAAGAAAAAAACCCACAACTAGAAACATGAAAAACACAAAAGGAAAAATCTCCCTTGTAAGATACAGTAAATGTAGTAAATCACGTATAAAGCTAGTAGGAAGGTTAAAAGACAAAAGTAATAAAGTTACCTAAATCTGAAATAAGTAATTAAAGGATGCAGAAAGCAAGAAGATGTGATGTTACAGTGGTAAACCTGGTGGAGAGGAAAGTAGAAATGCAGCATTGTGACAACTCATTTACCAGAGGTGGGTGTGTGGAGGAGGAAATGTGAGGGAGATTCAGAGGCATAAACTTCCAGCTGCAAAGTAAGTTATAGGTATAAAATGTACAGCATGAGAAATATAGTCAATAACTATGTAATATCTTTGTATGGCGATAACAAGTCTTATGGGGGTTATCAGTTTGAAATGTAGAAAAATACCATATCACTGTGTTACAAAACAGGAAAAGCATGATGTTGTGCTCAATTATATTTCACAAACTCGTTAGAAAAAGAACTTCAAATTCTTGTTATCAGAGGTGGGGGTAAGGAGCAGGAAAATTGGATGAAGGCAGTGAAAAGTACAAACTTCCAATTATAAGATAAATGAGTAGTAGGGATGTAAAGTACAACATGATAAATATAAAAAATGCTGCTATATGTTATATAGTTGTTAAGAGAGCAAATCTGATGAGTTTTCAGAAATTAAGTGAAAAACAAGGAAAAACACAAGCAGATATCCTACAGCAGCGGAGAGGATAATAATGTACGAGAAACTGAAAACTACTCATGCTCCTGGGGCAAAGGAACCCCCCCCCCCAAAGGAGAATTATGCAAGATCAGGCTGTAAAGTGTTACAGGCCAGTCAAGGAAATGTATCTTTAGCTAAGATATAGTATTCCGGGGAGCTATGAAATAAAATATTTGTGTTTCAAAAATACATTGAGAATACCAAGAGTGAGCTGTCATGTAAACTACAGACTGAGTAATAATTATGTATCCAAGTACACTCAACTGTAATAAATATACCAGTCTGGTGAGGGATGTTGGTAATAGCAGATATTATATATGTGTTAGGGGAAAAGGTATATGGAAAATCTCTCTACCATCATTTTAATTTTTTTAATTAACCTAAAACTAATCTAAAAAATAAAGTATATTGCAAATTTACACTGAATGCTAAGGAAATATTAGGAGAGACCCAGAACTTATATGGATAAACCAGTTTGAATATAACTGCAGAGATCATAGTAACAAATATCATTAGATTGTCCCAGAGTTATAGTAGTAGAAATGGAGTACAGGAGACCTCTTAAATACTCAGATAATGGATAAAATATGGACAGGGTGGAAGAAAGTGACAGTGTCTAAACACTTTGGCTTCCAGATTTGGATGGAAATAGTAAGGTGTATTGCAATAATTCTAAGAAAATTTACTTGTGCAGGGGGAAAGATCATGAGCTTAGATTTGGATATATGGATTTAAGGCACTTGAAACATCCAAAACACAGAATATATATTCAAAGAATCTTCAATAATATAAAAAAGAGCAGTAGTTAAAATTTGTACCTTATGATATTAACAAATATTAGAAATTGGTAATAATACCAGAAAAGGAAAAAAGAAATATCCTCCTACCCATGAATTCAAAACTAATTTTCAGAAACTAAAACATTTGTTGTACATCTGAGGCTAACACAACATTGTTCATCAACTATACTCCAATATAAAATGAAAAGTAAAAAAAAAAAAAAAAGTAAAAACCTCTTGGAACAAACAAAGTGAAAATAAAACTTTAAAATTATCTGGAAACAGTTTTAAAAGAGAAGCAATGTTATTTTGGAACTTATATAAGGCAAGTAAATCAATGTCAATAGGAAAATTCTTAGTTAACAATACTTTTGCTAATTAAAAATATGCAATAAAAATAAATGGTTTAAATAAATGCTGGAGAAGGTGTGGAGAAAAACAGTCCCTCCTACACTCTTGGTGGTAATTTAAATTGATACAGCCACTATGGATACCAAAGGGGAGAGGGGAGCGAGGGGTAAACTAGGTTAGAATTAACAAGCACATTTTACTATATATAAAATAGATAACCAAAAAGGACCTACTATATAGCACAGCGAACTCTATTTAATACTTTGTAACAATTTACATGGGAAAAGGATCTGAAAAACAGCATATGTCTGTAAACGTGTAACAAAATCATTTTGCTATACATCTGAAGCTATCAAAACATTGTAAATCAACCATACTCTTATATGAAATAAATATTAAGAAAAAATAATAAAAGGTTTAAAATATTCATCTCACTCAGTTACCTTAAGAGAAAGCATCCTGAAAAAAGGAGACAGAACAAATATATATGTATATGTACACATATACATATATATATAAAGTACAAACTAGCAAGTAAGATTAAAAAATAAATTTAAAAATACTTGTAATATTACAAAAGTGAAAAATATGTTGACAATAGATAAATTTGGAGTTACCATAACCAATGAAAAAGGAATGCATAAGTGCTAAAAACATTAACAGAAGAGGAATACTATAAAAAAGATGAAATAAAAAATAGGTTGCTCAGTTATTTGCTAATAAATTTTAACCTGGGATCCCTGATAGCTCAGTTGGTAAGAATCTACCTGAAATGCAGGATACTCCAGTTCAATTCCTGGGTCAGGAAGATCCCCAAGAAAAGGGATAGGTTACCTCTCCAGTATTCTTGGGCTTCCCTTGTAGCTAGCTGGTAAGAAACCCTATACAGTCAACAAAAACAAGACCAGGAGCTGACTGAGGCTCAGCTCATAAACTCCTTATTG
Organism: Muntiacus reevesi; assembly: GCF_963930625.1. NCBI lineage: Eukaryota > Metazoa > Chordata > Mammalia > Artiodactyla > Cervidae > Muntiacus > Muntiacus reevesi. The sequence goes on along the minus strand of NC_089254.1, from coordinate 79,239,993 downwards.
CAAAATTCTGACTTAAATTGAAGAAACTAGGGGAAACCACTATACCATTCAGGAATGGCCATAATCAAATCTCTTATGATTATACAGTGGAAGTGACAGATTCAAGGGATTAGATCAATAGACAGAGTGCCTGAAGAACTATGGACAGAGGTTTGTGACGTTTTGCAGGAGACAGGGATCAAGATCATCCCTCCTCCAAAAAAATGAAAAAAGTCAAATGGTTGTTGAAGGAGGCCTTACAAATAGCTGAGAAAAGAAAAGAAGCTAAAGGCAAAGGAGAAAAGGAAATAAATACCCATCTGAAAGCAGATTTCCAAAGAATAGCAAGGAGAGATAAGAAGGCCTTCCTCAGTGATCAATGCAAAGAAATAGAGGAAAACAATAGAATGGGAAAGACTAGAGATCTCTTCAAGAAAATTAGAGATAATAATGAACATTTCTTGCAAAGATGGGCTCAATAAAGGACAGTAATGGTATGAACCTGACAGAAGCAGAAGATAGTAAGAAAAGGGGGCAAGAATACACAGAAGAACTATACAAAGAAGATCTTAATGACCCAGATAACCACCATGGTGTGATGACTCACCTAGAGTCGGACATCCTGGAATGTGAAGTCAAGTTGGCCTGCAGAAGCGAAGCTAAGAACAAAGCTAGTGGAGGCGATAGAATCCCAGTTGAGCTATTTCAAATTCTAAATGATGATGCTGTGAAAATGCTGCACTCAATATGCCAGGAAATTTTCAAAACACAGTAGTGACCACAGGACTGGAAAAGGTCAGTTTTCATTTAATTTCAAAGAAAGGCAAGGCCAAAAAGTATTCAAACGATGGCAAAATTGCACTCATCTCACACACTAGCAAAGTAATGCTCAAAATTCTCCAAGCCAGGTTTTAATGGTACATGAACCATGAACTTCCAGATGTTCAAACTGGATTTAGAAAAGGCAGAGTTCAAATTGCCAACATCCATAGGATCATTGAAAAAGCAAGAGAGTTCCTGAAAAACATCTGCTTTATTGACTGTGCCAAAGCCTTTGACTCTGAGAATCACAACAAACTGTGGAAAATTCTTAAAGAGATGGGGATACCAGACCACCTGACCTGCCTCGAGAAATCATGCAGGTTAAGAAGCACGAGTTAGAACTGGACATGGAACAACAGACTGGTTCCAAATAGGGAAAGGTGTACATCAAGGCTGTATATTGTCACCCTGCTTATTTAACTTATATGCAGAGTATATCATGCAAAATGCTGGACTGGATGAAGCACAAACTGGAATCAAAATTGCTGGGAGAAATATCAATAACCTCAGATATGCAGATGACATCACCCTTATGGCAGAAAGTGAAGAGGAACTAAAGAGCCTCTTGATGAAAGTGAGAGAGGAGAGTGAAAAGTTGGTTTAAAACTCAACATTCATGTTTCGATGCTATTCTCTCGAAACATCCCACCCTCGCCTTCTACCACAGAGTCCAAAAGTCTGTTCTGTACATCTGTGTCTCTTTTTCTGTTTTGCGTATAGGGTTATTGCTACCATCTTTCTAAATTCCATATATATGTGTTAGTATACTGTATTGGTCTTTATCTTTCTGGCTTACTTCACTCTGTATAATGGGCTCCAGTTTCATCCATCTCATTAGAACTGATTCAAATGAATTCTTTTAAATGGCTGACTAATATTCCATGGTGTATATGTATCATAGCTTCCTTATCCATTCGTCTGCTATTAGCCTCCAAATAATATAAATAAATAAATAAATAAATAAATAAAATAAAACTCATATTCAGAAAACTAAGATCATGGCATCTGGTCCCATCACCTCATGGCAAATAGATGGGGAAACAATGAGAAACTTTATTTTGGGCTGCTCCAAGACCACTGCAGATGGTGACTGCAGCCATGGACTTTAAAGATGCTTGCTCCTTTGAAGAAAATTTATGAGCAACCTAAACAGCATATTAAAAGCAGAGACATTACTTTGAAAACAAAGATCTGTCTAGTCAAACCTATGGTTTTCCCAGTAGTCATGTTTGGATGTGAAAATTGGACTATAAGGAAAGCTGAGTGCTGAAGAATTGATACTTTTGAACTGTGATGTTGGAGAAGACTCTTGAGAGTCCCTTGGACTGCATGGAGATCCAACCAGTCCATCCTAAAGGAAATCAGCCAGCCAGCCTAATTACTTGATTTCCACCTACATAACGTAGAAATTATACCAAAAGCTGCATCCCCAAAACACCAGATCCAAGCGTTTTAATAGGAGAACTCTATCAGAATTTAAGGCAGGTAATTTTAATGCTATTTAAATTATTTTCTAACTTATTTTATAACTTAATTGTCTTATGAAGGAAACATAACACTGATACCAATAGGTGGCCAAAACTGTAGAACAAACCATGAGGAAATTTTTTTAAAGCTTTCTGTGCAAAAATTCTAAATTACATATTAATATCAACATCCATAAGTACATTAAAAGGGGGATACAGAATATATCTGTTACTCTTTTATTATGCTGCCTCTATGGTTACCAGATGTGGGCTTCGAGTTTTGGGAGGATTGAATGAGGACAGTCAAAAGATACAAACCTTTTAGTTTTAAGATAAATAAACACTACAAATGTAATGTACAACATGATAAATATAAATAGCACTTCTCTATGTTATGTATGAAAGTTGTTAAGAGAGCAAATACAAAGTTTTCATCACACACACAAAAATTATTTTTCCATTTTTTTAATTTTGCATGAGATGATGGATGTTTACTAGATTTACTATGATAATCACTTCATGATACATATACATCAAATTATTATGCTGTGTACCTTAAGTTTATCTAGTGCTTTACATCAATTATATCTCAATAAACCTAGAAGAAAAAAAGAGGAATACACAATGAGGAAGATGGGCCTAAACCAGCAAAAAGACTGGAAAATATATTTTTAGAATTTAATAAATCATCCTGGTCTGTCTTTGGAGAACAGACACTCCTTTATGAATGTTTGGCATAATCCCTATGAATGGTAATTTGGTAAAATATATCAAAATTAACAAATGCAACGCCTTTGCACTCAGAAATTCTACCTTAGGAAAATCAACTTAACACTCACTACACATTTGTGAAATAATATATTAATAAGATCCCTGCATTTTCATAGTAGTAACAAATGTCTATGAATAGAGAATAGACAAGAAATTATTACATTAAATAACAGAATAATATATATCCACTGAAAAACATCTATGTACTTACATGTAAAGAATTTGAATGTATTGTGAAAAAACATGTATTCAATACTATTAATGCTAATTTTTATGTTAAAAAAATATATACATATCTTCTACATACATGCACATATGCATGTGAATGTTTGTCCATATATAAGGAGATACTATTTAATTAGAATAAACCTGTATGAGGGAAGGGACAGAGCATGGAGAAGTATAAGTTATTTTTACTTAATACATTTCTATACTTCTTAATATTTGAAGTATGCATTTGTACTAATCTTCAATAATTAACTTGAATTTTTAAAAAAATATCATGCGTAGTTAACAACACTAAATACTACTGAAAAGTTAAGCAAACTAGGGAACGAAAACTTGAAAAAATTTTACTTGCATTAATGCATTAGTGAGATTTGTCAGTGTATATTTCTGACTCAGAGAAAAAGAGATTGATAGTTTCCCAAATTTATTTGATCATTTGTTTCTTCTTCAATCACCTCATATTGTGGAATAATAGGATAAGTGTTCTATGAAATACACTGTTGGAAAACATGAAATTATGAATATTTTCCTATGAAACTTAAGGGAAAAAATCTGAATATTTTATCAGGCACTAACTTACTAAGTTAAAAATTCCACAAACTCGTGAACATGCATGGCATGTGTTTCTAACAATGCAATTATATAGGATTTCATAAAATGACATATATAAATATAACTATTGTGAGGAGAAGTCTGCAATGAAATAAGACAGAAGATGGATATGGGTGAGCTTGAAATCACTTCATGCTGAACTAGCAACATCAGTCCTTTGAATGACCTACATTTTTAATTTGGCATGAAACTATTTCAAGCCATGTAGTGAAACTAATGAGGCTGCTACAACTGTGCAAAGCAATAATCAACACTACTTTATTGTGGAGAGTGTATTAAGCACTTGCATGAGGTGAACTAAGACAGCTTTTCTTTAAGAAAGGAGACATGTGTTTATACTCTTTGACAGAATAAAAATAAATATTCCAAATGTGTATGATGTCTGGAAGAAAGCCAACAGCATTAGCTATTTTCAAACAAATGTGTAGCTCTGAGTATCACTCAATGCAATGATTACAGAGACAGTTTTAGTGTTTCTTGGAATGTTTCTTCAACTATTAAGGAAACAATGACACTCTGAGAAAACTAATGATGTTAAAAGACAAAAACAATTACTCTGACTTAAGCTGGGCATAAACACACACAAATACAAACTTACTCATCTCCAACCAAAAGTCTTCTTATGAAAATATTGTTTCTTCTAAAGCAATTCTAAATAATATTACATTTAAATATTTAATCCTCATACATCTGATAGCTGAAAATGAGCTCAGTTTCATCTTAGTGCTATAGCATAACAAGAAAAAACAAAAGAAACAAAAGCTGCTGAATCTCACATTAACAAAGTATTATTCTTTCTTTTCTGAGATATAAGCAAATTCATATATAGAGTTTATCAGGGGAAAAAAAAACCACTTCTGTAATAATCATTAAGTTGGAATGAATTTTCAAATTAGGACCAAATGAGAAAGTTCTTTCTGCCATTTCATCTGAATCTTGATATCTCTTATATGCAAAGTCATGATGGTATGAAATCTCAGCAACCAAAGCATGTTACACGTGTGCTTTTATTCATTCAACATCCAGCCATCTACCTCCTCATTCACTGATTTCCCCACTAAATGCTGAATGTAACGTGGGCTCAGCACTGATACAGTGTATATAACTAAGCCACATTTCATGCCTTCAAGGAGATCACGGCCTGGAGGAGAAGTATTATTCATGCTACTAAGCATTCTTAACTTGCCAGCTATAAAGGGAGTAAGGTATTTCACTCAAGCAGGTCCTTAGAGAAGACCTCTTCCAGTATTGACATCAAAAAAGTCTTGAAGTTTGACTAGGAATTAGGTGAAGAGGGCAGGTAAAGCCACCCCATGGTCATGTGCAAGGGCGCAGAAGGAAGTGTGGGGGAAAAAAATAAATAAATAAAGCCGATTTTGCTTTTGTCTTTGAAATTCACATAAAGACAATTTCGCTAATGTTCTTTTTTAATGTTGAGAAATGTCATCACCTATACTGGCATTTTAAGATTACGGTCAAACACGTATACTTTGAAGGGATCCTTAAAATATAATTTTAAAATAGACATCCAACAGTTGAAACTGAGAGAAGGGAGATTTGTAGCATGTGTATGGATTCAAATAAAAATGAATACCTTTAGAAACCAGCAAGAAAATTCACTTAGCAGAAAGTACTGTATGTGTCTTAAGGGCAAAAGTAGGCATTTGGGTAGGAAAGTTACTTGTGGGAATGATTGCAGTTAAACTCCAAAAGCTAGGTTTTTAGAATAGAGCAGCAGATAGATAGTTTCTAGAATGCTTTTTGTTTTGTTTTACAGATGCATTAGCTGTATGTAGAGGCTTTGCTAGATTTGAAGGTGGGTGGCGTCACAGTGAACAAATAGTCAAGGGAAACGTCAGAGAAATAAAGAGAAGAGCTGTCAGAGAGATGATCAGCAAGGCAGTAATAGGGTTTTAGGAAAAGAGACACTTTGTTAGGGGGTTTCAAGATGTGTGCAGAGGAGTTTAAGAGACAAACTAAAATTGTTTAGGATCAGGGAAGAGTTCATCCTCAACTGCTAGATCTCCTTGAGTGTTAAATTTTAAAATAGATCATTAAAATCAAACAGCAACAAAAGTAAATGAAAAGTAAAAGCAAATTATGTATAAATTGTGAGAGTATAAATTTAAAACAGCCTATCACATTAACACACAACTCTTTGAATCTTTTGAAAACATCTGTCTCGTATTTTTTTCCCAGTTCAAATGCATTAATTTTACTTTTCCTTAACATATATATCTCTTTCAGTTACACCTTTAAGCTTGTCCACTTTGCAAATAATTTTGATTAATCTTGGCCTAGTTCACTAACCACCTATATGAGCAAACATTTTAACAAGTACAAATTTTCATCCAAGGAAGAACTTGGAAAATCCTATAGGAACTGTTAATTCAGAATACCAAAGTAGGAACTGGGGAAATTTTGTTGAACCTCAGTTCAGTCCCTCAGTCATGTCTGACTTTTTGCAACCCCATGGACTGCAGCATGCCAGGCCTCCCTGTCCATCACTGACTCCCAGAGCCTACTCAAACTCATGTCCATCATGTCGGTGATGACATCTAACCATCTTATCCTCTGTCATCCCCTTCTCCTCCTGCCTTCAATGTTTCCCAACATTAGGGTCCTTTTCAATGAGTCGGTTCTTCATATCAGGTGGCCAAAATATTGGAGTTTCAGCTTTGGCATCAGTCCTTCCAATGAACACCCAGGACTGATCTCCTTTAGGATGGACTGGTTGGATCTCCTTACAGTGCAAGGGACTCTCAAGAGTCTTCTCCATCACCACAGTTCAGAAGCATCTATTCTTCGGGCTCAGCTTTCTTTATGGTCCAACTCTCACATCCATATATGACTACTAGAAAACCATTGTTTTGACTAGATGGACCTTTGTTGGTAAAGTAATGTCTCTGCGTTTAAATATGCTGTTTAGGTTGGTCATAGATTTACCTCAGAAGAACTCTAAAAGTTTCAGTGAAAATATTACTATTCTTTACTGAGTTTCACTGATAACTAAGAAGTATATAAACTAAATAGTCCAGTTTATGGTGCTGTTAATATTTAATAACCAAAATCTTAATACTATTGAAGATGAAATAACTATGAGTTTTTCCTTTGGTAAAGGACTATGCATAGAGCAGTTCTATAATTTTTAATTAATACATTAAAACATGAAATTAAATAATGGTGGAAGCTAGAAACCATGTTGATAATATATACATTTTCTGATGGCATTCCTAACAGCAGTTAAGTGAGACATATATATAAGAAGCATAAATTTATTATCCTTTAAAAGTAGCACAATGAACCATCAATTGTTTAAAATATATTTTTAGCTGCCACAATCCACTTATAAAAAGACACTGTCATATTTAAATCATAGATTTTTTTTGCATCTAGATAAAAGTACTGAATGTTTATCTATCACACTAATTTTGATGATGATTTACCTAGATTTTATTCTTTGTAATACTCAATAGCCAATAAGATTGTACTCGGAATACATAAATATTCAAAAGTTGAACATTAATTATTAATTAAATATTAATTTCAATAATTAATTAAAATTATTTCACTGCTTCATTTCTCCAGTTAGTCCAATAGGTGAGACTAGAACTTGCTACACATGCTGACCCATCTTTCTAACTCAATTGTCCTTTAACTGCTTGCACTGATGATTTCTTACCTTACTAGTGATAACTATAAATTCAGTCACTGCTGCTGCTGCTGCTAAGTCGCTTCAGTCGTGTCTGACTCTGTGCGACACCATAGACGGCAGCCCACCAGTCTCCTCCGTCCCTGGGATTCTCCAGGCAAGAACACTGGAGTGGGTTGCCATTTCCTTCTCTAATGCATGAAAGTGAAAAGTGAATATTCAGTCACTAGAGCCATAAAAAAAAATTCCCTCCCTAAAATCCCCACTGCTGCTTTATTCTGCACTCCAAAAGATACAGAAAATAATAATTGTCTAATTGCCTCAATAGCAGGGGCTGTCTTGTTATTTCTCTCACAGTTCTCATATTTCACTAAACACAAATGAAAATATTCAAATGTGTATTCTATTATTTTATGACTTCTAATATTTGAGAGGACTAGCCTAAAACCAAGTTAGAACATTAGATTTCTTTTTTAAAAAATTAATATAATAGCAGCAGATATGATATTTTAGTCCTTTTATGTTAACAACTTGGATTCTGTCCTGAAAAACTGAATACAGAGACAATGGCCAGATAATATAGGAAAATAAACCTCTGACCTACAACTTCCATATCAAAAAGTTCAAGAAGCCAAACCATAACCTCTTCAGTAACTGGCCCAGGACTAATTAGGATTTAGTCAATGACTGCCAGTTTCCCTAATTTCTGCCTCTGCTTCCAACTCAAGACCAACTAGAAATCAATCTGCTTTCTAAATTTATTATATACTGGGTTGTGATTCTCATTTGCCCTCCTCCAACTACCCAATGTCAATAACATCCCATCAGAGCATACCTGAAGCCTTAATTTTTTTTTTCATTGTAGAGCTTTCCCACCCTTCTGGCTGCCTTGGAGTCTCTGACAAATGCTTCAAGTGACAACTGCGGATACCCATGCCATAGCAAGTTCTGAATAAATAGCCTCTGTTCTCTTTGGGGTTGTTTTCCTTTATTTCTACAGCCTTAAAGCTGTTCTATGTTTTCAATGTTCCAGAACAGATTGAAAATTAAGATTGATTACCAGCTATTATATAGTTTTTACAAGGTGAGGGTTAGCAAAGAGATTTCCCCCCTTATTTTACTGTTTTAATGCTTCCCAGAATTGCACTAATTTTTAAAGTAAAAATGTATTGCTACAAATATATCCACAATTGTTTCAGTAATGGGTTTCATGTTCATGAAAGTTTAGCATTATTATGAAATAAAAATGTTATTGGTACTCCAGGTATTTTAATCAATAGGGATACTGTTAGAACAATTTTTTCCAATTAAACTTGAACCATAAAAAGTATGTAATAAAACTTTTACAAAATCTTTCATAAATCAAAGGATAGAACAAGAAAGATATTGGATCAAAATTTGAGCTAAATTGTTTTCCCTAAAATCAGTGACTTTGGATAATTTTCAAGTACTTATGTTTCATATCTGATGTCATTTTACAGGGACACAAGTGAAAGAAAAAGTAAACTGTGGAAATGTCAGACTTGTTTCTATTGAAAACTCTTCATGAACTTAAATCCTATGTAATACTGTCTTCTTTTTAATGTGGTTTGAATGGTAGAACTATCAGGAGAAAAAGTCATTTCAATTAAGGAACTTTTTCTTCTGCTTAAAACTTCACCTTAATTTTCTGTCTTACATTCTTCTTCCTTAGCACTGGCACTGAACCTGAATGAATGACTCATAATATAGATGAAAATTTACTCACAAGTTTCCATGAAAATCTACAGCAATTTAAAATATATTTATTGAAAAACTATGGCAAATATACTTGGAGAAAAAAAGGTATGGTAAAGAGACATTTAAAACTGGCTAAAATAGGGTTCTCAAATTTGAACACTTGTATACAGCACTCTAGGGATCTTGTTAGAATGCAGATTCTGCATCAGTAGGTCTTTGACTGAGTAGGAGAGTCTGCATTTCTAACAAGATCCCAGGTGATGCCAATGCTGCATATGACATTTTGAGTATCAAGGGCCTGGTGACATTCAATTTGGGGGTAGGGAGTAACATGAGGTTATGCTTTACACATGCTTTAGAAGGACAAAGTAAAAACGCTAGTCTTATTCTCCTTCTCCCCATTTCTGGAAATTCTTTTCACTATTTATATTAATCAGGTTGATTGTAAAAAATGGAAGAGAATAGTTATTTTAAATTGCTGAAATAATCGAATCAGCTCCTGGGGCACTCTAAGTATATGATGAATGTTGGTTATTATTGTGGTCCTGTTTTTGAACTAAACCATAATAAAATATCTAACATTACATTCAAGTTTACTGTGCACAAGAAACCGTTCTCCATTTTGCATGCATTAATTCAAACCACAAACTATTCCTAATCTCCATTTTATTGGATAGAAAAAGTAATCATTGATAGATTAGGTAGCTTACACAAAGCCCATAGATAAAGAACGGGGAAACAAGGATTCATATCCAGGTAGTCCCACACTAGAGCCCAAAATCCTGAGCTAATACACATCACATTGTCAAATTAGACTTACATAGATCAGAGCTCTTAACTAGTGTCAAGGTTTACTAAATAATTTCAAGGACACAAGAAGTTAAAGAACTATATAGAGTGGAGCTGTCAAGAGTTGCTCAAAATTTCTTCTCATGTTGGCTAAAACTCTGTCCCAGAATACATGAGGTTTCCAAGTGATCTTCACAGGATCACTTCACAAAAGACTAGCATATAAAATATCTCCATTTTATACTGAAGACAGTTGCAAGTGACTTTCTCCAGAGAGCTGTACTGATCCATGTAAATATTCCTCCAGGGACGTCATGCTTATCAATGTAAACATTCCTCCAAGGACATCCTACTAAGAGCGTTTCAGAGATCAAGTCTCTTTCTCTTTTGCAAATTTCACTAGTTTGTTTACAAATTTCCTTTGTTTGTTTAAAGTCAATTTCACAAGAAGTTTAGTCCAGGTGACCTCTGTAATTCTCTATCCACTCTCCAACTCCACTCCCCACTCAAAAGTAAAAGAGAGGAACTAATCAGAGGCCGGATACTTTAACTGCTTTCAACCTTTTGACCAGTGGGCAACAGAGCCACTCTAGCCTGGATGGCACATCTGGTGTAGACAAACTTGCTCCCTTATAAAGAATGATGATAAGGCAATTAGAAAATGCAACAGCAGGTTGGTGGTTATTTATTTATCAGAGGACTCTCACTGGCAGAGAAGGTCTGAAATTAGGCAGATGGACAACAAAACTAAGGGGGCAATCACTAGAGTGCAGAGCAGGGCATGTGGTCCACAGTCAGGGAGAATCAGAAACATGTACTAAAGTATATAATATGAGTGTTCAAAAGGGCAAAGCAGCAGTCAGCAGCTAAAAGGGACACAGGAGAAATGAGTCTAGTCAGAGGATGGCAAAAAAAAAAAAAAAAAAAAAGCCCAGGAACACAGTAATATTAAAACTGCAGCAGTTTGACTCAGGCTCAGGTTTTTTTAAATGACTTTTGATGAATATAGTGGTCAATTCTAGTGCACCTTGCCTGTGTCTTGCCAGTGGAAGTTGATTGGTAGCAGCTGAAGCTGATTGGTAGCAAGATGACTAACCTGGAGAAAGTTTCAGTCTAGGCAAGTACATTAGACCCATCAGATCTGAGAGAAGCATACATTGGAGCCCTTCCTAAGATTAGTCAAAACTGCATCATTTTAAGTAAAAAATTCTAACTTCTAAAGATAGATTTACATCCATTTATATGTGTGTGTATTGTAATATACATATACACATAATTATACATATACATATATGTGCATGCTAAGTCATTAAAGTCATGTCTGACTCTGTGCAACCCTATGGACTGTAGCCCTCCATGCTCCCCTGTCCATGGGATTCTCCAGGCAAGAATACTGAAGTGGGATGCCATTTCCTTCTCCTGGGGATCTTCCCAACCCAGGGATCTAATCCAAGTCTCTTCTGTTTTCTGCATTGGCAGGTGGTTTCTTTACTACTAGCGCCATCTGGGAAGCCTATACATATATATCTACATATACACATAATTTCACTATCAATCAACTGCTTCATTTATACATTGTGATTTTGCCTAAATTTTTGGCTCAAATAGTAAACCTTGGTTCATTATTGCTTTATTTCATCCAAAGAGTATCTATTACTGCTCATTTGCCAGAGTAGAAGTATGTACTCAATCAGGACAAAACCCTTGAGTTGAAGAACAGAATGCCAGGAAATTGCTCTCAAATGTGATAGTTAATTTAAATTTAAGAACTCGGGTCTATCAGCACATTTTAAATCATACTCTGTAACCCCAAAATGCACAACACTCCTGTGCTCTTGTTTGTTCTGGTAAGATGAGAAATGAATGAGCTGGATTTTACTCTAAAGGCTAAGTGTGTCTGGGGATTTGTCAGACACCAACGTCAGGGGAGATATATTATGCCTTACTGAGACAAAAAAAGAGTGAAACTCAGCATTTCCAAGAATTGCACAAATACATTTTTAAGTGAGCAGACTGATGAAATAGTTTTAACGAAATGGTGATAAAGTTTTCTTTCAAAAGAACTCTTATAAAATCATGCAGCAAATCTCATAATGAAATGCACAGAATGCGATTTCCTCATCAAATAAGCTGTCATCTCTAATATTATCAGGTGGTAGACGGGAAAAAAATGCACATTTGCTATTGATTTAGGATACTGAGCTGCTTTTCAGATCATTTGGCATTTTATGATGAATTGTACCTACCAGCTCTCCTGAACTACTTGTTTGCTTGATTGTTTTCTGAGACCATCACCTAGAAAATATTTGAAGAGTTTCTACTTTTACGAATGAGATCACAGTTCTTGTCTCAAACTGAGTCTTACCTGCATATCATTCATTTTCCTTCCTATGATTTTGTGCAAGGTACTTTTTCTATGCTTTATAGAAGGTGAGTATTTTTTGTTCTGCAAAACTCACAGATGCATGAAGCACAAAAAGGCAATTTACTGCAAAAAAAAAAAAAAAAAAAAAAAAAACAACACTAAAAGATGTAAAAGTAGTACAGACATTAAAATTGAATAATTATGAAAAACCTATTTGGTCCATGATATTTTGTGTTATCTAGGCATTTTTTACCAATTATATCCTTCACTTCTTGACTTCACACTAATTTCTACATGCAACTAAGCCAAAGGAACATAATCAGCATTTTTTGGCAACTATGGATATGTGACATCTAGACTCCCAATGACATGAAAAGACCAAAAAAAGCAAAAGTGAGAAAGCCTACAAGTTCTTCTAATTTGATCTGTATTTATTTGTTATCATTCACAGATTTAATTTTAGTGCCCATGCTTGCCATCATATGCTTCTTTTACTGGCAGTTCTAATTCACTGCAAATTTTTATATATCCCCCAAATCCTACATCATGTCATGTGTTTTTTTGTTTGTTTGTTTTTTCTTACAGTTTAGGACTCTAAAAAAAAGAAGTCTGTGGTAGACCAAAAGCCAAAATATCCTTTCTTAAGGATGTTGTTAAAAGACAACATTATGACTGAGGCAAGGATTGTCCCTGACCTCTCTGGCCTCACATGTATTATTGATCCTTGCAGAGAGGGCTGTACCAGCATTTTCACTAGGCAAACAAACTTTAGGTTGAGCTGCTAATACCTACATAAACCATAGCCAGTGTCTGAATGAGGTACCATAATCAACAGAGGAAAAAAGGGGACATGATTTATTAAGTCCAAGGAAGTAAAGTGCATCAAGGAAGTACCACGCATATGGTGCATAATCATGAAAAAAAAAGAGAAGAATATCACTTATGATCCTAGGAGACCTAACAAATTCTGTATTAAAATTGGCTCTAATGCAGCATCTGTATAGGCAGGCATTGGAGACAACTGCCAAACCATGTATTATTACAAACTCATGGTATTAGTGATGAGAATCTTGAGGCCCAGAGGTTAATTAAGCCATTTGGATTCCCCAAATACAGCATAGCTAAAAGAAATCCAGTCTGCTAACCCCCACTCTTTCCTTTCCATGGGCTAATTCCATGTGATGAAGATGTTAATGGAGATATAGTTTTTTATGAATGTACATTGACTTCTCCCTGGAAAAATCAAGATTACCTCCAGCTTAATTGCTGTGCTGATTTCAGCACTTCTTCCTTTATCAATAAACTCTTTACTCTTATTTCTATTCTGTAAATGTAAATAAATAAGTAAATATTCCCTCAGTAACAGATCTGGAACATAGAGGCGGCATTAGACATCTGGTTAGAGTAGTATGAAACAGTGACTAATCCCCTCCCTAAATAACAAGAATAAAACTGTTCAATATTGTGATTAAAAACTTTTGTGGGATTTAAAAGTCAATCAAGTGAAAACAAGAGATTGAGGAGCATTTACTCATAAAAATTGACATAACTTTACATGGTGACAGAGAAAATGTGTGACCTTTTGTCAGTTGCCATCCTCCCAACCCATTTCTTGAGAATGATTTTACCAGGGCAGGGAAGAATAGGAAAGCTAGTACCATTGTTGCTGGAGTGGATGGACTTTGTTTTAAGCAAGAGATGTAAACCAGTGGAGAGATTGTCAGTAAACGTAGCAACATGAGTAGGAAATAATTGGGAAAATCTTAACATCTGCTAGGTCCAGTTTTCAATCCAAGATGGGTGTTCAATGACCCCCTGAAAGAAAACTGCACATGAAGATTCTTGGAAGAAAAAGTCAGAAAACCCATGGCATACATTCCATAATTTCCTTGATGACTGGGAAATATGTACATGTGGAGGGAGAGAGATACCTTGCCTGAAAGTGAAAGCCAAGGAAAGTTCCACAATTGGCTAAACTTTCAATGTATTTGCATACCCATGCTGATTAATTGGCAGAGAATAGAAGTGTTACAGGTTCAATGTGTTTGAGCAGGGCTATAAGGGGCTGGAAACTGTGAAATAGAAATAGGGGAGGGGAGGCTCCAAGAGTTTAAGTCTAAAAAATAAAAAAGAGAAATAGGGAGTAATGAAAGACTCAAGAAAATTCAAAATTCAATTTTGCTGTAATATTGTATATATAATTACCACTTTCAATAACAGAAAATAATTGTGATATACAAACAGTTAGAAAAGTGTGACTTCTATTCAGGAACAAATCAGTTAATAGAAATTGTGGTCGGGATAAGATACTGGAGTGTGTGTGTGTTACTTTAACAATACATTCATTTATTAAAGGAAATTGTCTTTAAACAAATAAAGGGAAATAAGATGACAATGTCTCAACAAACAGAGAATCTCAATAGAAAAGCTGAAACTGTGAAGACAGAAAAAAATCAAATTGAAAGTCCACAGTTGAAAACAACTGAAATTGAAATTACACACTCACTAATTAACTAGAAGAAAATATAGAGTGACACAATTTGTTAACCCTATCAACAAAATTTTAAGAGAAGTCTCTGAAGGAGAATAGAAGGAAAAAAAAAGAGAGAAAATATTTTAAGAAACAATACCCAAAACTTCAAATTAGCTCCAAAACATTAAGCCATTATATCAAGAAACTGAGTGAACTCCAGGTAGAATTTTACAGAGATCAATATCTAGACACAAATGCTCAAACTGCTGAAAGACAAAGTCGAGAAAAAAATCTTAACATCAATAAAAGACAGAGTTGTCCATGGGAAAATGCTGAAGGAGGAAGTTCCACGAATTAGTCCTATTACCAAAAAACTTATTGAGCAGATATCTATCTATCTAAAGAAATACAATCCAGAAATGTGCAAAACTGGATAAAAGACACAAAGCTATCCAACCAAGTATCTCAGCAAATTCCACTCAAATAAATTTAAACAGATTCACACAGAAACATATTATATTCAATGGATGAATGGATTTAAAAAACTGTGCTATTAATTAATGGGATATTATTCAGTCACAAAAAGTTAAAATACTAATATGTGCTACCATTTGAATAGCCTTGAAAACATTATGCTAACTGAAAGAAGCCAGATAGGAAAGATCACATATTGTATTGATTTATCTAATATCTAACATGATATATCCAGAATACACAAATTTCTAGTGATAGAAAGCATATAAGGCTACCAGGGATAGGAATAAGGGGAATGAAAACTGACTACATAATGGGGACAATGTAGTTTACTGGGTGATAACTTTATCATACAACATTGCGACTATAATAAACACCATATAAGATTTTATTAAGCAATATTTACAGTTAACAATACTTAGTGATTTTTTTAAAATAATCATTAATAGGCAATAATTACCATAATCAAAACAATTTATGTTATATAGATATGTAATCTACTTGAACTCCATTGTTGTTATAATAATTGACATAAATCTGATATATTTCACCAGAATTAACTCAGTATTAATTTGAAATGGATTGTGATAAATTAAGATACACATTGTAATCACCAGAGCAATCAGTAAAGAATAACTAAAAATATACATAAATACCAATTAACATTGAAATGTTGCACTTAGATTATCAGTTCAGTTCAGCTGCTCAGTCATGTTCAACTATTTGCAACCCCATGGACTGCAGCATGCCAGGCTTCCCTGTCCATCACCAATTCCTGAAGCTAGCTCAAACTCATTCCCAACACATCAGTGATGCCATCCAATCATTTCATCCTCTGTCCTCCCTGTCTCCTCCTGCCATAAATCCTTCCCAGCATCAGGGTCTTTTCTAATGAGTCAATCTTGACATGCACAGCCTTGACGTACTCCTTTCCCTATTTGGAATCAGTCTCTTGTTTCATGTCCAGTTCTAACTGTTGCTTCTTGACCTCCATACAGATTTCTCAGGAGGAAGGTGAGGTGGTCTGGTATTCTCATCTCTTTCAGAATTTTCCACAGTTAGTTGGGATCCACGCAGTCAAAGGCTCTGGCATAGTCAATAAAGCAGAAATAGATGTTTTTCTGGAACTCTCTTGCTTTTCCAATGATCCAACAGATGTTGGAAATTTGATCTCTGACTCCTCCGCCTTTTTAAAATTGAGCTTGAATATCTGGAAGCTCACGGTTCATGTACTGTTGAAGCCTGGCTTGGCGAATTTTGAGCATTACTTTGCTAGCCTGTGAGATGAGAGCAATTGTGCAGTAGTTTGAGCATTCTTTAGCATTGCCTTTCTTTGGGATTGGAATGAAAACTGACCTTTGCCAGTTGTGTGGTCACTGTTGCATTTTCCCAATATGCTGGCATATTGAGTACAGTACTTTCACAGCATCATCTTTTAGGATTTGAAATAGCTCAACTGGGATTCCGTCATCTCCACTAGCTTTGTTTGTAGTGATGCTTACTTAGGCCCACTTGACTTCACTCTCCAGGATGTCTGGCTCTAGGTGAGCGATCACACACATCGTGAAAAGATTTTTTTGTGTAGTTCTTTTGTGTATTCTCACCATATCTTCTTAACATTTTCTGTTTCTATTAGGTGCACACCATTTTTGTCCTTTATTGTGACCATCTTTGCATGAAATGTTGCCTTGGTGTCTCTAATTTTCTTGAAAAGATCTCTAGTCTTTCCCATTCTATTGCTTTCCTTTATTTGCTTGCATTGATAACTGAGGAAGGCTTTTTTTTTAATCTCTCCCCGCTATTCTTTGGAACTCTGCATTCAAATGGGTATATGTTTTCTTTTCTCCTTTGCCTTTTACTTGTCTTCATTTCACAGCTATTTATAAGACCTCCTCAGACAGTCATTTTGTTTTTTTGCATTTCTTTTTCTTGAGGGTGGTCTTGATCCCTGTCTCCTGAACAATATCACAAACCTCTGTCAATAGTTCTTCAGGCACTCTGTCGATAAGATCTAATCCCTTGAATATTTCTCACTTCCACTGTATAATCATAAGGGATTTGATTTAGGTCATACCTGAATGATCTAGTGGTTTTCCCTACTTTCTTCAATTTAAGTCTGAATTTGAGTTCATGACCTGAGCAACAGTCACCTCCCGATGTTGTGTTTGCTGACTGTATAGAGCTTCTCCATCTTTGCCTGCAAAGAATATAAATCTGATTTTGGTATTGACCATCTAATGATGTCCAAGTGTAGAGTCCTCTCTTTTGTTGGAAGATGTGTTTGCCATGACCAGTGGGTTCTCTTGGCAAAATTCTATTAGCCTTTGCCCTGCTTCATTTTGTACTTCTGTTAATCAAATTATTTATGTAAGTATATATATGTGTGTGCTTATGTACATATAATGTGTATTATGCATATATTCCTAATATATTTTATATGTAAATATGTGTACACAGATATATAATATGTGTATTGCTATTGTCATTTAGTTGCTAAGTAGTATTTGACTCTTTGCTATGCCAGTCTCCTCTGTCCATGAAATTTCCCAGGCAAGAATACTGGAATGGGTTGTCATTTCCTTCTCTAGGGGATTTTCCTGACCCAGGGATCAAACACATATCTCTTGCATTGGCAGATGTACTCTTTACAACTGAGTCACCAGAGAAGCACTAATATGTGTATACAAATATACTATACCCCAAAATATCATGAGCATTTGAAAACAGCTCATCTATTACTGTTGTTGGGGATGTATATACATACTATTTTCTGGCAGCAGATCAAGCCTAAAGAAAGGTAAAAGGTAGTAAAACTAAATGAAATAAAAAACACAAATGGAGTAAAAAAAGTGAATACTTATAAAACTGCTTCTTTGAAAATATCAGCAGTTGGTAACAATTTGGTTAGACTAGCCAAGAAATAAAAGAGGGAAGAGACATATTATCAAATCAGTAATAAATTACTATAGATGTCATAGAAATTAAAAGTTATAAGCAAGTATTATTAAAAAGAAAACTTTTAATCAACAATATACAGAACTTTTTGAAATGGATATATTTCTAGAAAAACAAAAATTCCATAATGACTCAAGAAAAGACAGAAAACCTTAATAGATCTATAACAAATGAATTAAATAATCAACTAAAATAATTTAAAAAATTAAAAATCAAGCTCAGATGTCTTAATTGATGAATTCCATCAAGTATTCAAGGAAGAAACAATATCACTACTGGATGAATAATTCCAGAAAATAAAAGAGGAGAAATCACCACCCAACTCATCTAATCAGGCCCCTGTTACTCTGATACCAAAGAATGCACAGAGCTCATCAAATGGTATACGCTTAATATATGTATTTTTATGTATCACATATACCTCAGTAAAACTGTTAAAAACAGAGAAACATATATATGTCATACTTGAGTTTGATGTCAAAAATAAGTTAATAAATAAACAAAAGAAAAAAAGTTTAAAAGTGCAGACCAATGCCCTTCATGAACTTACACAAAAGTCAATGTGATAATAAAAGGAAATTAAATTCAACAACATATAATTCATCACAATGAGCAAAGGGCCTTTATCTCAGGAATGCAAAATTAGTATAACATTGGAAAATCAATTAATGCAATATGCTATATTAACTGTAAAAAGGATAACAACTGCATAGTTATCTAAATTAGACACAAAAAAGCATTTGACAAAAACATGAAATCTCATAATAAAAACTTATCAGACTAATAATAGAAGACCATTTCATTAACCTGATAATGGATGTCTACAAAAATCCTTCAGTTAACATCATATTTAAATGAGAGAAATTAAAGAAAGCAAGGAATGATACAATAGATCAAGAAACAAATGAAACCAGAGCCTGAAATCCCTTGTAACTATGAGATACAGTATTTTTTGCCTTGGTCTCTCCTCTCTCTCATGACATGAATTTTCTCACCCTGAAAGAATTACAAAAAATAAAATAATTACTGTATTTTCATCATATATGGGCTGGATGAAGCACAAGCTGGAATCAAGATTGCCAGGAAAACTATCAATAGCCTCAGATATGCAGATGGCACCTCCCTTATGGCAGAAAGTGAAGAAGAATTAAAGAACCTCTTGATGAAAGTGAAAGAGGAGAGTGAAAATGTTGGCTAAAGCTCAACATTCAGAAAACTAAGATCATGGCATTCAGCCCCGTCACTTCATGGCAAATAGATGGGGAAACAATGGAAACAGTGACAGACTTTTTAGTGACAGACAGGCTTTTTAGTTCCTCTTCACTTTCTGCCATAAGGGTGGTATCATCTGCATATCTGAGGTTATTGATATTTCTCCCGACAATCTTGATTCCAGCTTGTGCGTCTTCCAGCCCAGCATTTCTCATGATGTACTCTGCATAGAAGTTAAATAAGTAAGGTGACAATATATAGCCTTGGTGTACTCCTTTTCCTATTTGGAACCAGTCTGTTGGTCCATATCCAGTTCTAACTGCTGTTTCCTGTCCTGCATACAGGTTTCTCAAGAGGTGGGCCAGGTGGTCTGGTATTCCCATCTCTTTCAGAATTTTCCACAGTTTATTGTGATTCACACAGTCAAAGGCTTTGGCATAGTCAATAAAGCAGAAATAGATGTTTTTCTGGAACTCTCTTGCTTTTTTGATGATCCAGCAGATATTGGCAATTTGATCTCTGGTTCCTCTGCCTTTTCTAAAACCAGCTTGAACATTTGGAAGTTCTCGGTTCACGTATTGCTAAAGCCTGGCTTGGAGAATTTTGAGCATTACTTTACTAGCGTGTGAGATGAGTGCAATTGTGCAGTAGTTTGAGCATTCTTTGGGATTGCCTTTCTTTAGGATTTAATGACCACTGACCTTTTCCAGTCCTGTGGCCACTGTTGAGTTTTCCAAATTTGTTGGCATATTGAGTGCAGCACTTTCAGAGCATCATCTTTCAGGATTTGAAATAGGTCAGCTGGAATTCCATCATCTCCACTAGCTTTGTTCATAGTGATGCTTTCTAAGGCCCACTTGACTTCACATTCCAGGATGTCTGGCTCTAGGTGAGTCATCACACCATCGTGATTATCTGGGTTGTGAAGATCTTTTTTGTACAGTTCTTCTGTGTATTCTTGTCACCTCTTCTTAATGTCTTCTGCTTCTGTTAGGTCCATATCATTTATGTCCTTTATTGAGCTCGTCTTTGCATGAAATGTTCCCTTGGTATCTCTGATTTTCTTGAAGAGATCTCTAGTCTTTCCCATTCTTTTGTTTTCCTCTATTTCTTTTCATTGATCGCTGAGGAAGGCTTTCTTATCTCTCCTTGCTATTCTTTGGAACTCTGCATTCAAATGGGAATATCTTTCCTTTTCTCCTTTGCTTTTCAGTTCTCTTCCTTTCACAGCTATTTGTAAGGCCTCCTCAGATAACCATTTTGCCTTTTTGCATTTCTTTTCCATGGGGATGGTCTTGATCCCTGTCTCTTGTACAATGTCACAAACCTCCATCCTAAGTTCATCAGGCTCTCTGTCTATCAGATCTAGTCCCTTCAATCTATTTCTCACTTCCACTGTATAGTCATAAGGGATTTGATTTAGGTCATTCCTGGATGGTCTAGTGGTTTTCCCTGCTTTTTTCAATTTCAGTCTGAATTTGGCAATAAGGAGTTCGTGATCTGAGCCACAGTCAGCTCCTGGTCTTGTTTTTTGCTGACTGTATAGAGCTTCTCCATCTTTGGCCAAATGAGGGCAAATGAAAAGTCAAAGAAGTGACAGAAAGTAAAAGTGAAAGTCTCTCAGTCGTGTCCAACTCATTGCAATATCCTAGGCTATATAGTCCAGGGTATTCTCCATGGACATTCTCCAGAACAGAGCGAAAACTATAATAAATATTTGAATAAATTCCATATTGACAAGAATATATTTATATATATATATATAAATGTTTCAATCACAATCCTCCACAATACTATATTCCATATTGTGTGGCAATTACCTTATAATTATTCATTCTTAAACCAACCCTTTGAAGGTGACATATTAATATTTGTGATGCTGAGAACTTCCAATTATCTTTAGCATTATCCAGTGCTCTGTATTACACCTGATGTAGATTTCTTATATGTCAAGAGAAAAAAGTAATCAATGGTTGGGTAAAGACAGAAAGGTGATATTAATGATGATAAATTTAAATTATAATTTGTTTCTTCTACAAAAATTAAGTCATTACTGGAGATTCAATTTAAAAAAAAAAAAAAAGATTCATTAACTCATTACCGAAAATTATCCGGTACTGGAATCCAGGACATCTAACTTCTCATTTGTGACTTTACCACTTAATTCAGCCTCATGGTACTTTGAATTTTTGTTCTTGCTTTGTTTTTTGATCTATTTAATCTTTATCTGTATTACCTACTTCAAAAAGGTTATTTTGTATTAAATACAATGTTATATTTCTGGTTGAATTTTCCTAGTTTGGACTTTCATCATCCCAGGGTTGGATAACTGTAGTAGCCTTCCATATTCTTAAATCTTATATCCTTTAATGGATGCAAACTATGGTGTTACAACAACTATTTATCTATCAACTTATTTAATATTTCTAAATCCTACAACAGACTCCCAGTACCTGTAGAGTTATGCTACATGACTCTTGTCTATATTTAAGTTTGTCTCTTCATATGAAACAGGTCATTATTCCCACATAACAAGAAACCTGCATTAGCAAGAGTGTTCCATCTTACAATAAGAAAATATCATCAACATGATGGCTCTCACAAGGACTTAAATTTACCTTTTTTGGTCCTACTCATCTATATAAACCCTAACCATCAGGGTCCAACTGTCTGCCAACTGCCATCAGGACAAATCATTGAAACTACTGCAATTCATACTAATCTGTACTTTCCCTGAAGGCCAAAAATAGTGATTAGCTAATATGCTTGATTAAGCTAATTTAAATAACAAGGTCTAGTAATTTCTTGTGCTAAACCCCCAGTAAATTTTAAGCTCCTTAAGGGCAGAGTCATGTCATGTTTTCTTCTAAATCATTTACAACTGCAAGTGCTGACCACATATAAAATTAATAAAATGTTAGATAATTATATTAGGTAAAACTGCTTTATGTTACAGTAAGTTAGAAGACATGGTATAATGGCCTTCCCTTCAAAACAGGTCACATCATTTATGTAGGTCCAAGGAAATAGAGGTAAATAACTTTCAATGACTAGAAGCATTGCTCTAATTGCCTACATTATTAATGTTCAGGGTAAATTAATATAATTTCCAGGTTTTGTGAATTAATAAAAATGTACAATCTTTGATTGAGAACAATAACACATTATAATTAAATATTTTCTCAAGTAGGTCTCAATCCATAAATAAGAAACACAGAAAACTTTCTACATATTTGCCCTTTCATGGAATGCTCTATTATTTAAACTAGCAGTGGCAGAAATACTGTTTCCCTTTTTATGAACAGCAAAGCAGTATGCTACAGCACTGTCTGTGACAGGAGCATCCTAATTCAGTCTTCCTTGTCATAGAAAATAATTTTCTTCTTGCTGTGGTCTGATTTCAAGAGTTTAATCAAACACTCTAAACTCAATCTTAATATGTTTTAAATGTTGCCACTGAATAAAAGATATAAATACATGTGCAATTTAATCACTAATTTATATATTTGAAATTATTTAATTTTGATAAAATCTGAATCCAACAAGCCTAGTAGAAATCTCAATATGCATATATTGAAATTCTAATTTAATGAGGTTTATCATTAATGTTTTATATTTCAAGCACTGTTAGTTGGTTTTAGTCTACATTAACTTATTCAACTTAATCTTTCCAAAGAAACTGAGGTAAGCATTATTACTCCTGTTTTTAGATTGTTAACTGAAATTTGGATTTTTTATGAAACTTGTCCAAAATCATGATATCATGAAAGAAAGATTCAAATTTATATAGGTCAACCCCAAGAATAGTGTTTTCATTATACTAGTTAACAACCTGTAAAATTCTGCTACTATTAAAATGATATTATTTTAATATACTTATGATAAATTGATAATTTCCAACACCATATTAATCTTAGCAACAACACACTTAAACTTACTGAATCTGGAATTTTACCTTTAAAACTAGTGAAAGCTAGGAAGCATTTTTCCTTTTCCAAGACTCTTGATTTTCATGAAAATCTTGTCCCCACAATGTACGGATCACAAAGCACTTCATCATTGCCAGAAACATATATTTGTTTTTGTTTGTTTGTTTGTTTGTTTTTGTCGGGGATTTCTTTTCTTTTATGGTGGCAAAATTTTAATAAGTATCCCCATAGCTCACCAATATATAATCTAAAAAATATCAAAAATTTGACAGAGGAAATATTTGAAGGATTTTTAAGGGCCTAACATTTTTTAAAATCTGACTACAAAACATAAACAGGTTTCTTTACTTCAGAAATTGAAAAATCCAGTGACTCATGTATAGACTAGCTAGGAGAAGAGATGTGATTTGTTTCAGCAAGGAACTGAAATCCCACTCTTCTATGATTAATGATCAGTTGTCTCCTTGGCATTCTGGAACTATTTTTTACATTAAAATTGTTATGATTTTAAAACTGAGTTCAAAACCTTTGTAGAGCTGATTCTTCCAACTTTGTCAATTATAGATAAAGTTCAAACCACTAAATCTTTTGCATTTTTGTACTTGCATGTTCTACAAAAACACTCAGCACTCAATCATGTCTTAACTTCTTGTGAGAATCAGTAGGTGCACAATTGCTACATGAGGAACTTCAGGTTCACTGACACCTAGTTTCGTATCAAGACTTACACAAAAGATTAGAACAATTCGAATAAAATTAGTTTATAAGTCTGAGTGGAAAAATAATTAAGATGAGCAAAACTAAAGTGATTCTCTTTTGAAGGAAATATGGTAGGAAGAACAAACAGTTAAACAAGCGTGGTAGGTTAAGTGATGACCACATTGCTTCTCCAAAAAAAATCCCCTGAAAAATGTACACATGATCTTATTTGAAAAAATAAACTTTGCTGATATTGCTGATCTCAACGAGGTCATTCTGGATTAAGGTGGGTCCAAGGGGGATAATATATTTTTAAGAGGAGAGACAGGCATGGAGGAAAAGCCCAAATGAAGATGGAAGCAGAGATTTGAGTTATGCCACCACAGGCCAAGGAATCACTGAAGTCACCAGAAATGGAAGAGGCAGGAAAAATATTCCCCATAACCCTTACAGTACCTTAATTTTGGATTGATAATCTCCAGAATGTTGAAAGAATAAATAGCTAATGCTTTAATCACCCCAAATTTGGGCTACTTTGTTAGGGTAGCCATAAGAAATTAATACAGAGTTAATAGATTATTTAAATTATTACTTACAAATTTATGATGTTTTATACTCACTTCTGACTTAGTGCTTCTCTGGCTCAGAGAGTAAAGAATCTTTCTGTAATGAAGGAGACCCAGGTTCAATCCCTGTGTCAGGAAGATCCCATGGAGAAGCAAATGACTATCCACTCCAGTACTCTTTCCTGGAGAATTTCATGGACAGAGAAGCCAGGTGGGCTACAGTGCATGTGGTCACAAAGAGTGGGACACAACTGAGAGACTAACTCTCTCGCTTTTATTTTGACATAGTGCACGTGGTAGACTACATAACCTCAAAACTTTTGTTATATATTAAACTCTAACTGTTAAATCCAATAATTGAAATACTAAAATAGCCTTAATGGTAGAATTTTCTCAGTTTTTTTCCTAATGTATATTCATTAATAGAGAGAGAATAAAATTTAATCTCCAACAATTGGAAATCTAAACTATCTCCAGTAGGAAAATTAAGTGGGTTGTTGTTTGTGTTGTTCACTCAACAAAGTTGCGTCTGACTCTTTGTGACCCCATGAGCTGCCTAACCATCTCATCCTCTGCTGCCTTCTCCTTTAGCCTTCAGTCTTTTGAGAGAGAGAGACAGAGGCAGAGAGAGAGTGAAATAGAGACATAGATATATATATATACATGAAATTCTTTTATGTAGAGGCGTAGGAGGCAGTTTCACCCCAGTAGTGGTTATACCAACATGAGTGAAATGCTTACTGCTTGTTTACTTACTGTGGTGCACAATAACTCTTATACTCAGTTAAATGCACATCACATTAACACAGCTGTTTCATATCATTTAAAAAGCTAAAGGTTATACATAAGCATTTGTTTAGTGTCATCACATACTATTCCTATAGAACAACAATTGCATTTAGAGGATAGTTGTCTGCTCACAACTTAAAGTCACCTAGAACTTGAAGAGATAACTGCACTCCCATGTTCATTGCAGCAGTACCCACAGCAGTCAGGACATGGAAACAACTGAAGTGTCCACTCATGCATAAATACAAAAAGAAATTTATACATATATATATATATACATACATATACAGATATATATATATATATACAGATATATATATATATATATATCTGAAGCTGGAAAAGACTGAGGGCAGGAGGAGAAGTGGATGACAGAGGATGAGAGGGCTGGATGGCATCACCAACTCGATGGACATGGGTTTGGGTGGACTTCCGGGAGTTGGTGATGGACAGGGAGGTCAGGCGTGCTGCGGTTCATCGGGTCGCAAAGAGTCGGACACAACTGAGCGACTGAACTGATCTTAACTGATATATCACAAATGTCACATATATTATATTATTCAGCCTTAAAAAAGAGGTCCTACCATACACAATACAAGGATGAAGCTGTATCATATATGCTAAATAAGATAAACCAGATAGATAAAGAAAAAAAAATACATGATCTCACTTATATGTAGAATCTAAAATCATGTATGGATGTGACAGTTGGACTATAAAGAAAGCTGAGCACCGAAGAATTGATGCATTGAACTGTGATGTTGAAGAAGACTCTTGAGAGTCCCTTGGACTCTTTTATTCTCCTTTTCTAAAAGTAAGCAACATACAAAATGTCAGCAAAGACAGAAAATGGTTCTATGACAAACATTGAAGGTTTTCTTTTTCAGTTGGTCCACATGATCCCACTCTAACCTGCAAGATAGTTCAGAGACAAGACATATGGTATAGCTATATAGGCAGCATATTAAAGCTACATCACAAAAGACAAAATGAAAAATAAATATTGCTTTCAATGCCTATTTCTACATGATCCAGAGGATTCTATTCACCATCCCTTACTAATCATATTCATGTGAGAAACAAGTATTTTTAAGATAAATACCATAATAATACAAATTTTATCATGACACAAGTAATAATTCTGCTGTACTATCTCTGATCTCATTTAATCCTCAGAACAAGCAACAAGCCAGTTTTACTACTGCTTCTTCACAGATGAGGAAGTCGAGGCACAAATTTAGTGATCTGCCTAAAGTCACACAGCTGAGAAAAAAAAAAGGAGGATTTGAACCTTGTTATATGAAGCTCCAGTGTCTGTGCTTTTCAAAATCTTGTATTTTTGCTTGAGGAAGTAACATGGAATTAAGGACTAACTACAAACTCCCTATAAATATTACACTTCATTTACTAATCTACTCCTCTACTCACTGGCATTCAATAATCCACAAACATCACAAGTGATGAACACTTTAAAATAAAACGGTAAAATACTAGTTTGACCTCAACCATGAATTATCATTGAAGAGACATATGTAAAAATAGTTAAGAAAATTTTGGACTTGATGATCAATAAAAACATTAACTATTGTTGCACAAATAATAGAGAATATCTGTATTAAGACAACAAAATATTACATTTGACAACTAACAACATATGTTTTTGAAAGGCTTTTACTATGGAAAGTAAATGTCACATTATTTTTGTGATTACTCCTTTTATGTACGTGTTGTTTTACTTTATTTACAGGCTTTGGGTTTTTGCAAAATCAGTATACAAACAGATGGCTAATTTTGAAAGTTTTATCTCATTCAATAAATGAGGTAAATTATTTGAAAGTTTTACATAATTCAATAAAAGTATCTCTGTCCAGATGGACACTAGGTTTCTGTGCCAATATTGTACCTTTACTATATGGGCAAGAAGATCTAAGGCAGGGGACACTATGTTCAGTTTTGTACTTTAACATGAAAAATGTTTGATTAATTGTCATCTGTCATTAATTTCTGTGGTTAGCGAATCAGGAAGCAACAGATCGTTTCAGTAAAATATCAAAACATGCTTATCTAGCTAAGCATATGTATTAGAAAAATCTTTTTTTAATGCATTATAAATATCGAGTTTACCTCTTTTTAGTTTAATTTATTGAGGTATAATATACTTATAGCTGAAGTCATTTTTTTCAAGGTTACAATTCTATAAATTCTGTCAGTGTTATACAGTCATACAATCATGATATAGAACACTTCCATCACACAAAAGTTTGCTCATGCCATTTGTTAATATGATGAATTACATTTATTTTGAAAGTTATACTAACCTTGATATAACAACTAAGTGTCATTTGATCTTGATTCTGATACTATTATATAATGTAGCTTGAATTATATTTACTGAAATTTTGCTTAGAATTTCTGCATCTGTGCTCATTAAAGATACGGTCTACGATTTTGTTTTTTCCTTGCAATATCTGTGTGATTTCAGGATCAGGCTAAACTCATAGAATACATTGGATGATGTCTCAGACTTCATTTTTGAGGAAGAGCTTGTGTACAAATGAGATTTTTGTTCTTTAAAAGTTTAGCAGTGTTCACCAGGAAAGCCATATTTTCTGAACTTTTCTTTGTGGAAAGATTTTTAGTAATATGCACAACTTCTTCAAGAGAAAAAGGACTATTTGGGTTATTTATTTTTTCTTGAGTTACCTTTGATAAATTATTTCATTTCAAGAATTTAGCTATTTCATCAAAGTTGCCCAGTTTATTGTCATGAACATCTCTGAACAATTGCTTTCTTTCAAGAGAAGTTTGAAGATTAAAGGGCTTCCCTGGTGGCTCAGTCAGTAAAGAATCCACCTGCAACGCTGGAGACCTGGATTCAGTCCCTGGGTTGGGAAGATACCCTGGAGAAGGGAATGGCTACCTACTTCAGTATTCTAGCCTGGAGAATTCCATGGACTATACAGTCCATGGGGTTTCAAAGAGTCGAACAAGACTGAGCAACTTTCACTTTCACTTTGACGGTTAAAAACAAAATCAAAATGATAATAATAATAATTCTCACTTAGGTAAGCTTCTCATTAGAGAAAATGTCACTATTATTTCAGAGAGTTTTCTCTCTTTTTCTATGACACTCATTCTGTTCATAATACTCCTGCTGAAAGTCTAGTTTTGCTAAGAGTCAAAATCTGTGCAGGCTAAGTCATCTGTTATATACAACAATTCATTACTATCTGCTATCATACAGAAATCCAGAGGTTTCAAAATTAAATTTGCCAAAGAGTTCTAACACAGTTAGAACATGACACATTTTTAAAATGATTTGCACAGAAAATACATCCATGAATACAGGTATTTTCATGTATTTCCCCTAAAATCTGGGTAATCTTCATAATCACTTTTTTTTCCTGTAATATGATGCTAATTATGGCTAATGAAGCAGTTTGCCAGTGTGCTAAACAAAGCCAGAATGCTGTTATTTTTTTAAGTGGTTTTTTTGGTTTTAAAACCTTCCTATTAATACTTCTTCAACTACACTATCATTACTAACTCTGATTAACTGTTGTATGTTAGGAATATGTTAGCTAACCAATTTCATGGGAATCTGTAAAATATATATCTAATAATAAGCTTTGATCATTGATTTGTAAAGTACCTGGACTTTTCAAATAAAACTTGAGCTTTCTGATTTAGCTTCTTAAAGACTACCCAAAATCTTTCCATCAGTGTCTAAATTCTCTTTATTATGAAAGTGGAGGATATCCATCCATTGGATAAATAAGATGCTAAAGCATTTCAAAGCAACCAAATGGATTACATAAACACCCCCTAGATATTTTATGAATAATCAAGGGATAATCAGATTTATAATACCAATAAATCATTAATAATTTAGAAAATCTTAACATAAGTTCTTCCTGTAAGACTGAACACACAAGCACATAATCTAGGGGTAATCAAATTTAGAATATCAGTAAATCATTAGTAACCTAAAACATTTTAGTACAGTTCAGTTCAGTTCAGTCGCCCAGTTGTCTCTGACTATTTGCGACCCCATGAACCGCAGCACACCAGGCCTCCCTGTCCATTACCAACTCCCAGAGTCCACCCAAACCCATGTCCATTGAGTTGGTGATGCCATCCAACCATCCCATCCTCTGTCATCCCATTCTCCTCATGCCCTCAATCT
Organism: Muntiacus reevesi; assembly: GCF_963930625.1. Lineage (NCBI taxonomy): Eukaryota > Metazoa > Chordata > Mammalia > Artiodactyla > Cervidae > Muntiacus > Muntiacus reevesi. The sequence goes on along the minus strand of NC_089254.1, from coordinate 79,210,307 downwards.
TTCCCAGCATCAGAGTCTCTTCAAATAAGTCAGCTCTTCACATCAGATGGCCAAAGTACTGGAGTTTCAGCTTCAATATCAGTCCTTCCAAATAAATACCCAGTGCTGATCTCCTTAGGATGGACTAGTTGGATCTCCTTGCAGTCCAAGGGACTCTCAAGAGTCTTCTACAACACCACAGTTCAAAAGCATCAATTCTTCGGCAAATAGCTTTCTTTATAGTCTAACTCTCACATCCATACATGACCAATGGGAAAACCATAGCCTTGACTAGATGGACCTTTGTTGACAAAGTCATGTCTCTGCTTCTTAATATGCTGTCTAGGTTGGTCATAACTTTCCTTTCAAGGAGTAAGCGTCTTTTAATTTAATGGCTGCAATCACCATCTTCAGTGATTTTGGAGCCCAGTAAAATAAAGTCAGCCACTGTTTCAACTGTTTATCCATCTATTTGCCATGAAGTGATGGGACTGGGTGCCATGATCTTAGTTTTCTGGATGTTAAGCTTTAAGCCAACTTTTTCACTCTCCTCTTTCACTTTCATCAAGAGGCTCTTTAGATTCCTTTCACTTTCTGCCATAAGGGTGGTGTCATTTGCATATCTGAGGTTATTGATATTTCTCCCAGCAATCTTGATTCCAGGTTGTGCTTCTTCCAGCCCAGCGTTTCTCATGATGTACTCTGCATATAAGTTAAATAAGCAGGGTGACAATATATAGCCTTGACGTACTCCTTTTCCTACTTGGAACCAGTCTGTTGTTCTGTGTCCAGATCTAACTGTTGCTTCCTGACCTGCACACAGGTTTCTCAAGAGGCAGGTCAGGTGGTCTGGTATCCCCATGTCTTTCAGAATTTTCCACAGTTTGTTGTGATCCATACAGTCAAAGGCTTTGGCATAGTCAATAAAGCAGTAATAGATGTTTTTCTGGAACTCTCTTGCTTTTTTGATGATCCAACAGATGTTGGCAATTTGATCTCTAGTTACTCTGATTTTTCTAAAACCAGCTTGAACATCTGGAAGTTCATGGTTCACATATTGCTAGAGCCTGGCTTGGAAAATTTTAACCATGAGTTTACTAGCGTGTGCAATGAGTGCAATTGTGTGGTAGTTTGAGCATTCTTTGGGATTGCCTTTCTTAGGGATTGGAATGAAAACTGACGTTTTCCAGTCCTGTGGCCACTGCTGAGTTTTCCAAATTTGCTGCCAAATTGAGTGCAGCACTTTCAGAGCATCATCTTTCAGGATTTGAAATAGTTGAACTGGAATCCCATCACCTCCACTAGCTTTGTTCGTAGTGATGCTTCTTAGGGCCCACGTGACTTCACATTCCAGGATATCTAGCTCTAGGTGAGTGATCATACCATCGTGATTATCTGGGTCATGAAGATCTTTTTTGTACAGTTCTTCTGTGTATTCTTGCCACCTCTTCTTAATGTCATCTGCTTCTTTTAGGTCCCTACCATTTCTGTTTGTTATTGAGCCCATCTTTGCATGAAATGTTCCCTTGGTATCTCTAATTTTCTTGAAGAGATCTCTAGTCTTTCCCCTTCTATTGTTTTCCTCTATTTCTTTGCATTGATCACTGAGGAAGGCTTTTTTTTAATCTCTCCTTGCTATTCTTTGGAACTCTACATTCAAATGGGTATATCTTTCCTTTTCTCCTTTTCTTTTTACTTCCCTTCTTTTCACAGCTATTGTACGGCCTCCTCAGACAGCAATTTTACTTTTTTGCATTTCTTTTTCCTCGGGATGGTCTTGATCGTTGTCTCCTGTACAATGTCATGAATCTCCATCCATAGTTCTTCAGGCACTCTATCAGATCTAGTCCCTTAAGATCTCACTTCCACTGTATAGTCACAAGGGATTTGATTTAGGTCATCCCTGAATGGTCTAGTGATTTTCTGCACTTTTTCAATTTCATTCTGAATTTGGCAATAAGGAGTTCATGATCTGAGCCAAGTGCTTCCTAGTTTGTATAATTTACTGTGTTCTAAAAGTTCATACTTAATTTCTAACATAAAGAGATATTAAATTAGAAATATATACAAACTAGCATTAAAAACTAAAAATTCCATATATTTATAACATGTGACTTTTCCTTCAATTCCCTTAAATGGGCAGTTGAAAAAATAATTTGTATATAGTATTTCACTAGATTTTGAGGAATATCAATATTTATTTATTTTTTAATTTCTCATTTATTTTTACTAGTTGGAGGCTAATCACCCCACAACACTGCAGTGGGTTCCATCATACACTGACATGAATCAGCCATGGATTTACATGTATTCCCCATCCCAATCCCCCCTCTCACCTCCCTCTCTACCCGATCCCTCTGGGTCTTCCCAGTGCACCAGGCCTGAGCACTTGTCTCATGCATCCAACCTGAGCTGCTGATCTGTTTCACCATAGATAATATACATGTTTCAATGTTATTCTCTTGAAACATCCCACCCTCGACATGTCAATATTTAAATGACCAAGAAATATAATAAGTCTCCTGGATTTGGGACACAGAAACTAATTATTGGATTACAAAGTGTTTCTGTATCTCAAATCATTCTATTATATCAAGGGAGCTTGTGCTTTCTACTCAATTTTTTCTGCACATCTGAAACCTCTTTTTAAAATATAACAAGTATATTAATTTTATATAAAACAACAACTCATTGTGCTTTATTTAAAATAATGTTTAGGAAGGCAGAAGAGGATCTACAGGAAAAGTTCAGCTATGGATATACCTATTAAACATATAAATATTAACATATTTTGAAGAGGAAGGGTTACATGTGACAACACAAACTGAATACTTTATCTTAACACTCTCTGAAATATAAACATAATGATAAACTTTTAACTTGTTAGAGGATTAATGTAACTCATCCATGTTCACCCAGATATTAACTGGCAATTTTGGGAATTAATTTAAAACTGTCTGACATGAAATCCCAGTTCTTTACAATAGCTTTTCAGATTTCAAAGAGAAACATAGTATCTAGGCTTCATTCTTAATATCTGAAACATTTTCAGTTATTTCCAGTTCAAATTAGCACAAAGGATACTCCCAAATAATATATGTCCTTGTATGTGCAAAATACATGCTTCTTTTTTCCTGTCTCCTATACACACATTCAGAGAAGGCAATGGCACCCCACTCCCATACTCTTGCCTGGAAAATCCCATGAATGGAGGAGTCTGGTAGGCTGCAACCCATGGGTCGCTAAGAGTTGGACACAACTGAGTGACTTCACTTTCACTTTTCACTTTCATGCATTGGAGAAGGAAATGGCAACCCAATCCAGTGTTCTTGCCTAGAGAATACCAGGGATGGGGGAGCCTGGTGGTCTGTCTATGGGGTCGTACAGAGTTGGACACAACTGAAGCGACTTAGCAGGAGCAGCAGCATACACACATTTCAAAGGCTATCAGAGAACATTGTGTGTGTACTTTTAATGCATTTCATTGCCCATTAGCTATAAAGAAAAGGGTATATAAAAATTATTTTATTCTATCTGAATATAGAAATTCTGAAAATATAAGTTAAAATTAGCTTTTTAGTAATAATTTGGAGATACCTTTGTTTGATTTATCTATCTCCAGTCAATAAAATATATTTCTTTTAATTCTAAAAATAATGAAAATATTGAAGTTATTTGTTATCTGTCCTTTGTTATTTTTCTGAGAAATGCTTTCATCAAAAGGTCAAGTAGTGCACAATTATAGAACTTCAATGTAAATATTAAATTCAAAAGATTAAGGCAATAGCTCCTTTCATCAACCTGCTTATTTTAATGTAGAATAACTCTACCCAGAGCTCCAGATGAATAATTATATGAAAATACATGTTTTACCTAAAAATGTCATTGTAATACAACATACTTCTCAAAAGTCACTGCTATCTCTACATTTTAAAATTTCTCTATTTACTGAGGGAGGAAAAAAAAGAAATCAGGACAGAAAACAGACCAAAGAAGAATCCCCTGATCCTCAATCTGATACACAAAAAAAGAACCCTTATGATTTAACAGTAAATACTAAATTCATTCACAGCCGAAAAATAAAGTTTGTTTTTTAGGAATAATGAACTGTACTCAAAGTTTTGGCAGTCCTATTTAACACCAAAAAACTATTAAACCAGTTTAGGTCTTTCCAAAAGAAACTGAGAGAAATAGTGTGTATTAAGTCTTAAATATTTCTTTGCTGTACTGAAGGAAAAGAAGAAGACACTTACTGGTCACAGACAGAATCTGGCCTATTCTTAGCGGTTGTAAATAAGCTAAAACAATTACTGGGTAGTAAATATTCCACAGAAGCAACTGGAGTGTAAGATGTAGACTTGGGGAGAGTGGCAGGATATCTGCCAATCAAAAAATTTAACTCAGAGCATTTGGTCCAATTAAATGTTAAAGTATTAAACTAAAATGTGTAACAACAAAAGCTAACTTGAATGTTGCAGTCCAGAATGAAAGAAAGTCTCATTCATTCATATTCTAGATGGTATGAGCTTTGAGGGTTGTAATTTGGCGTCCTAAAGGTCTCAAAAATATCTCCACTTATTTCTAGATTATTCTCTTTATTTTGAGAATTTGAGAGTCCTACTTAAATCAGTCAGTCCTAAAGGAAATCAGTCCTGAATATTCATTGGAAGGACTGATGCTGAAGCTGAAACTCCAATACTTTGGCCACCTGATGCAAAGAACTGACTCATCAGGAAAGATCCTGATAATGGGAAAGACTGAAGGCAGGAGGAGAAGGGTACAACAGAGGATGAGATGGTTGGATGGCATCACTGACTCAATAGACATAAGTTTGAGCAAGCTCCAGGAGTTGGTGATGAACAGGGAAGTCTGGTGTGCTACAGCTCATGGGGTGGCAGAGTCAGACATGACTGAGTGACTGAACTACCTGACTGAGATTAACTTTGGATAAAAAAGATACTACATACACATATGTACATGTGTACTTAGTCATATCTGACTCTCTCTGACCCCATACACTGTATCACACCAGGCTTCACTGAAAATTCCATGGAATTCTCCAGGCAAGAAAACTGGAGTAGGTTGTCATTTCCTACTCGAGGGATATTCCTGCCCTAGGGATCCAACCTGCATCTTATCTCTTGCATTGGCAAGCAGATTCTTTACCACCATGTCAAATGGGAAGCCACCAAAATATAAGGCATTTCAAAAGCCCCCTAATATATTAAACAAATACCTCCTAGGGACTTCAGGAATGATCAAGATATAATGACAATTTTGAATCTTTTTGGCTCTTTCAAAATAAAAGGCACTATTAAATTTGAATTATAAAATACAACTGAAAGCAAACAAAAACACGGTTTTTTTTTCAGAATCTATCATCCTTGGGGCTTTATTTATATTTATATAAAATTAGGCTTTGGGAGAGTAAGAAGAGGGCAATAAAGGGTCTACTTATTTAAGTGTGTGAGTCCTACAATGTGAAGTGTTTCAGAGTGTTGCCAAATATAAATCTGGTTCACTATGGAGGTCTCAAACATCCATTTACTCCTTATTGATACACACACATGTATGCACACACACACACACACACATATCACATGAACACACACTGATGCTGCATAATTGGTTTGGAGTCCAGGTCTTCACTTCAGTACCTTGTTCTATGACATTTTCTACAGACATTTACTATGGTTATCAATTGTGTTAGGCAAAAGGGGTATGTTAAATTATATATACTGCTTATTTCCTAGAACCACAGGTTAAGAATTTATGAGTATCTTATCAAGTCAACTATTTCTGTTTCTGATCATTGTATTAAAATATAAAGAGGACTGGCAAAACTTGACTCAATCTTGATTTCTTCAAATAAAATTTCCTAAGACCATTTAATATACCCCAATAAAAAGGGAATATATATTTGGAAAATGAATGTCATGCTATCCCTTCCACAGTTCAGTTCAATCGCTCAGTTGTGTCCGACTCTTTGCGACCCCATGAATCGCAGCACACCAGGCCTCCCTGTCCATCACCAACTCCCGAATTCTACCCAAATCCATGTCCATCGAGTCGGTGATGCCATCCAGCCATCTCATCCTCCGTCGTCCCCTTCTCCTCCTGCACCTAATCCTTCTCAGCATCAGGGTCTTTTCCAATGAGTCAACTCTTCGCATGAGGTGGCCAAAGTATTGGAGTTTCAGCTTCAACATCAGTCCTTCCAATGAACACTCAGGACTGATCTATTTTAGGATGGACTGTTTGGATCTTCTTGCTGTCCAAGGGACTCTCAAGAGTCTTCTCCAACACCACAGTTCAAAAGCATCAATTCTTCAGCGCTCAGCCTTCTTCACAATCCAACTCTCACAACCATAATGACTACTGGAAAAACCATAGCCTTGACTAGATGGACCTTTGTTGGCAAAGTAATGTCTCTGCTTTTAAATATGCTATCTAGGTTGGTTATAACCTTCCTCCCAAGACTAAGCATCTTTTATTTTCATAGCTGCAATCACCATCTGCAGTGATTTTGGAACCCCAAAAAATAAAGTCTGACACTGTTTCCACTGTTTCCCCATTTACTTCCCATGATGTGATGGGACCAGATGCCATGTCTTAGTTTTCTGAATGTTGAGATTTAAGCCAACTTTTTCACTCTCCTCTTTCACTTTCATCAAGAGGTTTTTTAGTTCCTCTTCACTTTCTGCCATAAGGGTGGTATCATCTGCATATCTGAGGTTATTGATAATTTCTCCCTCCTAGAATCCCTCATTTTTCAGTCCTTTCCACTGGTCTCTAGATTTTGGCCACTAATTTTCAGGTGGAGCTCTGATCTCAGGGAGCCAGCAATGAGAAATAGCTTGGAGCAAGATCAAGCTGTACAGGAATCAAATATGAATCTCCTTGGAAAAATACAGAAGCCCTAACTACTGGTCCACCAGGAGCTAGTGGCTAGAAGTGAGGCCCTGGCTCTTCTTTGGAAAAAAAAATTACAAAGAGATTGAGATTGTAAAACAGGTACATCCCATGTGGGAGAGCACAGAGTAGTTTATATAAGACAGAAGCAAAGCAGAGCAACACACCCAGAGAAGGATGTGGGCATCCTTGCTAATGAGGAGTGCATCAGTGGGGTGGCTTAACTGGCTTCCATGAAGGCAGTTTTTGCTGGGTCAGTCTTTGTTTTCCTCTGGTCAATCATGCTGCTTTGTTTACCATATCTGATCTGACCCATGGCCCTCCCACATATGTACACACATCTTTTAGCTAAGAAGGATTCCAGTATGAGAGTCTCTGGGAGATTGCAGGCACATATTATAAAATAGTGATCCCTCAAAAAAAAAAAAAAAATAGTGCTCCCTCCCTTTTTGACCCCATGGAGCCTTTCTACACATGCACAGTTGGAGAGGCCTCCTTGATTTAAAAAATGATAGATGTGGTCATCTTATCTTTTACTCCAGCAGAGCTCAGCTCCTCTCTATTCTGGCTATTAACTTTTTCCTTGAAATGTCAGGAGGAGACAGGCTCCAATTTACTCAGCTTGACAAATTCCAGCTGCTCATCTCAGGAGCCCATCTACCTCCTACCTCAACCCAAGCTCTCTTCTGGAAATTCATGCTCTTCCAATGGGCATGAGAGAGATAACCTTTCAATAACCTTGAAAATACTTTTGTTTTACTTTGTTATAATCTCTGCTTTAATTTTTTCAACTGTACTTTTTTTCTCCCTTTGAGAGATAGGTGGAGGAATCTAAGTGTCTATGACTCTGAACCACAAATCTTCATTGGCCAAATTCTTATTTATAGAAATTCAATGGACTGCTTAGCAAAATCCTTTCTTTAAGTAAGATTTCACATAACTAATACTAAATAGTATATGTTGCCTTGTCTAACAGATTTTTGCAATGTAAGACCCATTTCAATTCTCGAAACCTCTATGCACTATCAAGTATCACTGAACTGAGTCACCTAAAAACATTTTCAGTGATGCATACTTAAGTAAATTAAAAAAAAAAAACTGAATAAAAATTCTATTTTCTTATGCACTAATATTTAAAATAGATGGCTTAGTGGTAAATAAAATGTCTATCAATGCAGGAGTTATGGGTTCAATCCCTGGGTAAGGAAGATACCCTGGAGGAGGAAACAGCATCCCAATCCAGTATTCTTGCTTGGGAAATCCCATGGACAGAATAGCCTGACGGTCCATGGGGTCACAAATGTTGGACATGATTTAGATACTAAACAACAACAACAAAATAGTATGGAACTAAAAACACTGGTAAAAAAGTAATGAGTGAGTAAAACTATAGCATCTATTTAGTTGGTCCAAAAACAAGAAATAAGTATTACCACTCACCTGCTTAGGAAAAACAACTGGTTAAGGTATAGAAGGTAAATAAGTGTCAGGCAAATTTGAGTCTGAAAACTAACTCTATAATTAGAATCTTTGGGATTTAACTATGTTAATTCCTCACCTGGACATGTTTTTTTGATTATAGAATGATCATAAAGCTAACTCTTTTGAGCGCCAGAGAAAATAGCAAACAGGACCAAAATCATACCAATAAACAACAAAAAGTTAAATAAAATCAAAACAGACACTGCCAGAAGTCGATTGCTGACAGGCAGGAAAGTCTTTAAAGTCAATGAGAAGTAAAACAATTTAAAAAAAAAATTGTAGAGAAGAACTTAATGGAACACAAGTAGAGATGAATCAGAAGACTATTTGTTGGGTCTGAAGTGGCTCATACAGTAAAGAATTTGCTGGCAATGTGGGAGATCTGAGTTCGATCCCAGGGTTGGAGAAATCCATTGGAGGAGGGCATGGCCACCCACTCCAGTGTTCTTGCCTGGAGAATCCCCACGGACAGAGGAGCCTGGCAGGCTTACAGTCCATGGGGTCGCAAAGAGGGTACACAACTAAGCAGCTAAGCACAAGAGATAGAAGATCCAACAGAAAGAAGAAAAAGTTATCCAATGCTGTAATCCAGAAAAATTCCCTAACATGTAAGAACTGCAATTTTATTATTTTTAAGAACCTTAATATCTTTTGGCTTGAACTGCTATTTTAATTTATGTATGGGAATTTTTAAAGTGTTCTTTGAGTACTTGGGTACAATTTGGATTAACCACCTGCCCTCCCCATGTTTCAAGAATATATGTCTCATTTTATAATAAAAAACTGCTGCAAAATTTAAGTATAAAGTCCATATTATTTCCATTTATCTAGTGAAGTATTAATTTTATTGCATATCTCCTCACCTAGAGTCTAATAGCACATTAATTAGAAACAAACAAAAAAAGGAAAATAAAGGCTTTGAATATTTTATTTACACACACACACAGCTTTAAGACAATTGGTCGGCTAGAGATTTATAGCTTTCCTGACTTATCCACTGTGTTTCTTGGAAAACACTTAGAGCCCAGAAACGGTTATAGCTGTCTAATCTATTAAACTGTGAGGTATTGAAGAAGGAATACATTATGATATTCTGTATCCTGCATATTTGGCATGATGCCTTCCAAAGAGACTCTCATTAAATGGTAACTGAAATAAAAAACAAACAAAAAAATAAACTATGCATTGAAAATAAAGAAATGAAGAAGGAAAGAGGAATGATGAGATGAGAATAAAAATTCTACATTTTTAAATGCTATTTTGAAAATATATGGAAAAATGGGTGGCATCAGTTTAGAACATAGTTTTGAATATACCTAGTACATCTTTTTGTTCAATTCGTCAATTAAATTTCATTTGTTCAATTAATACTTATTGTGAACACAAATTGTTTCCTGCAATATTCTAGATGAGCATATTTTTTTCCAAGACAACAAAAAACTCATGGAAGGATTCTTTCTTTGTTTTAACAAGTATTACATATAACACAGTTTCCTTGCACATCTGAACACATAGTGAAATGAAGCAGTCGTAGGTATTCTTATGAACAAAACTGAAAGTATTAAAATTTTCTTTCCCATTTCAAGATTCAGTGTTCACAATAGTAGAATAAATTATGTCACCCTTTCTCAGGTTAAAAAATAGAAAAACAAGTAAACAAAACCTTGCTTAAATTATTCAATTATTCAACAGTAATGCAAGGGTATAAGAAAGTATAAAAGGATGAAAAAAGAGGAGGACAAAATAAAGAGAAATTCTGGAGTCAGTGATTTTGTGAATAGGCACCTTTTCTGATATGAACTATAAAAATACACCATATCTACTGGAGAAAAATTTTAATGTTTAAGTACAAACCTTTATTCACTTGCAGTAATTTCTTCCTATAATCAAAAATGTCAAGCATAGGTGATTCATGATTACACCTTCCTTTCTCATTTCTTCTTCCAACATCCTACTCAGAAAGACACCTGCCTTCACATTTATTCCCCAGGGCTAAATGTGAAGGGCATCAATGTCTTTCCCACAAACCTGTGTGCCACTCACCCATCAAAACTAAGAGGTTTGTGGGAAGTTTATAAATTCAGAGACCTTGTGGACCCATTTGCTCTCCAAAAGTATTGACTGCCATCTGGTAAATGAAGAACATTTGTGCATCAGCTGTGGGATCAACAGGGAGTTTGCGAGCTGAAGTTTTTTAAAATAAAGTAAAGGTAATTTTCAGATTTATAATAGCAATCCTGATCTTCAAGAAGCCTTATGGTAAGGGAAAGAAGAGGAGCAGAGAAAGGAAAAGGAATAAAACAAGGAATAGATAAACTGTGTAAGAAAATTACCAAACAAAAATAATGACATAGTGAAAAGGAAGGACGTCAGAGCAAACTCAATAGAAAATTAAAAGAACTAAAAGGAATAGAAAGAGCAGCACAGAATGGAGGAGATGTAGGCAACAAGCCAAGTTTTTTTTTTGTTTTTTTTGTTTTTTTTTTTTTTTTTAATTCCCAAATGATAGCCATAAGTGTGGTTTTAAATAGAGGCAGGCAATGTTCTTTTCCCAGCTCTGCAGGCCTGCAGTTTTCAGAGCTTCACACAAAATTGACTCCAAACATCCAATTTAAAGGACAAATAAGAAAGCTTGAAGATTAAATTCAAAGATAAAACAAAGAGAGCATCTCATCATTTTTTAAAAAATAAAGTCTTCCAAATTTAAGGGCAATAGGTGAGGCTACTTAGGTCACCTTACCTCACTCTTCTGCAAGGCTATTTGTCAATACACTTGATCTTCTGATCCTTTGCCCAAGAAAATAGAGTGCAGTCAGTGGAAAATCATTGTGATTTTTTTTTTTAAAGTAGAATACTGCTTTTAAACCTTTTGATGCTTATAAGAAACTATACAAATTCATTTTACAGACATGCTTTTATCTATTTTTAATTGAATTGAAAATTGCAGTGAGCTACTTAAAAGGAAACTTATTGAATGGATTGTGTTATATAATAGAGCAACTTTCAAGTGCATCACTGTTTACTAGGGCTCCTATAATCCCTTAGCATTGCAGATAATATACATGGAATCAGAGGTCAATATATGCTTAAAATGTTTAAGAATATAGTTACTGAACAGCAATTACAGACATTGTACTTCTTAGTAAAACTGAAAAGAAGGAATATAAGCACTAACCCTGGTCCCAAAGCATTTAAAATCGAATTATTTTGTTGGCAGTACTATATATCATCATAGTTGCCTTATTTAGGAGGTTTTGAGAAAACTGAAAAAAGAAAGGATAATGAGTCATATTTTAAAAGGTTCTACATTTTCCCTGGTAGCTCAGATGGTAAAGAATATTCCTGCAATGTGGTAGACCCGGATTCAATATCTGGGTTCAGAAGATCCCCTGGGGAAAGGGGATAGCAACCCACTCCAGTATTCTTTCTTGGAGAATTCCATGTACAGAGAAGCCTGGGGTCCATGGGGTTGCAAAGAGTCAGACTGAGTAACTAACACTTTCACTTTCTACGGCATGTTTTGATGACCAAGCACACCGATGTTCATATGAGAGAGACAGAAGAGACACAAGGAGACAGAGATAGAGTCAGGGAGGGAGAGGGAGAGAGAGAGCATTAGTTCAAGGAATTGGCTCATACAGTATTTTGTGGTACTGGCAAGTGCAAAAGTTGTAGAGCAGGCCAGCGTGCTGGAAACTTAGAGAAGAGCTTCTAGTTTTCAGTCTTAAAGCAGAATAACTTCTTTAGGAAAACCGTCTTTGCTTTAAAGGCCTTCAGCTGATTGAGGCCAATTCACATTACAGAGGACAAGGCGCTTTGCTTAAAGTCAACTGATTCTAAATATTAATCACATCTTTTAAAAAAAATACACTTTCACAACAACATATATTTGATCAAACAACTGGCATACCACTAGTCATCTAACTAGCTTAACTAGGCTGACACATAAAATGAACCATCACAATAAATCTTCAAAATCTCTCTAATCCAGGGCTTAATTTTTTATAGAGAAGAAAGTTTCTTCAGAACTTTTGCTCAATAGTGAAGTTAGAAATTCTAAGTAGATATTTCTATTATACTTATCACTTAAGGCAAAGAGTCTAGAGAAAAAGACATGGGCAGGAAAGTATGGGCTTCCCAGGTGGCACTGTGGTAAAGAATCTCCCTACCAATGCAGGAGACACAAGAGACATGGGTTCAACCCCTGGGTTGGGAAGATACTCTGGAGGAGAAAATGACAACCCACTCCAGTTCTATTGCCTGGGAAATTACAAGGACACATGAACCTGGTAGGCTACAGTTCATGGGGTCACTAAGAGCTGGATACGACTAGGTGACTGAGCACACAATACAGGAGAATACAAATGACGTTTCAACTTCAAATTTTCTGATCTTTCCTTACACTTTCTTCACTTTATGTCATAATTTCACTTAGAGGGTGAACTTATTCATAACTATTTCATTTTATTTTTCTTAACAACTCTGCTTCTGCATTGAAAATATGGCTTTTTAAGAAGATATGATGGACAGGTGTACTTAGATATAAGTTAGTTTTCTATAGGAAATCACATAAAAAAGCCATCAAGTGTTTTCCATGAAAAGTTGTATAAATTTTGTTAATAAACACTCAGGTTATATTGTTTCTTTTTGTGGTTAGTACTTTTATCTGAACACAAACGGATTAGCAGCCCTCCAAGGCAATTCATCTTCACAGCAACAAGTAAGTCAGCCAACTCTCAGTTCAGTTCAGTTCAGTACAGGTGCTCAGTTATGTCCAACTCTTTGCAACCCCATGGACTGCAACACACCAGGTCTCCCTGTCCATCACCAACACCCAGAGTTTACTCAAACTCATGTCCATAGGGTCAGTGATGCCATCCAACCATCTCATCTTCTGTCGTCCCCTTCTCCCGCCTTCAATCTTTCCAAGCATCAGGTCTTTTCCAATGAGTCAGTTCTTCCCATAAGGTGGCCAAAATATTGGAATTTCAGCTTCAGCATCAGTCCTTCCAATGAATACCCAGGATTGATCTCCTTTAGGATGGACTGGTTGGATCTCCTTGGAATCCAAGGAACTCTCAAGAGTCTTCTCCAACACCACAGTTTAAAAGCATCAATTCTTCAGCACTAAGCTTTCTTTACCATCCAACTCTCACATCCATACATGACCACTGGAAAAACCATAGCCTTGACTAGACGGACCTTTGTGAGCATTAGAGTGCATGTATCTGAGAAACACAATTCTTAGGCAGTAACCCCCATATGATCTTAACCCTATTTATTCACATTTCTGATTGTACTCTACTGCATGGGCTTTGCCTTAGATGTAACTAAGACATTCATGAGCAACTTCTACAAAAAAATAAAAATAAAAAACACTAAAATATACATGAAATAATATGACTGCTTTGGTATAAATAATTTATTAATACTATATATTATATTTTTGGATTGAACAATGTATTTTTCTGGTTAAAATAAGTTAAAACATTTATCTGGGACCCTAAAATTTTTGTTGGCCCTACACACACTATGTCTACTGTGATTAAAAGCCAAGTTGGTCCTACCTTCCCCTGCTCTCTGGTGTCCAGCTTTCTTCATCTGTTCTCCAAGCAAGAATGCAGACCTTTGTAGTCATGAGAGAATAGTGAATTATCCAACCTTGAAGTTCTCTTTTTGTGTGAGAACTTTTAACTTATAATTAAATTACAATTTTTTGAATTCTATGTGTTTAGGGGCCAGACCTCTTATTTGAACAGCAGAAATACTTTTTCATGTGGAAATAATCTAGATTTTACCACTAGGATTTGTATTTTAAAATTTTAATTTTAAAAAGGCAATTTAACATAATAAAAATGAATAAATTTATGATGCGACCCTGATGCTGGGAAAGATAGAAGGCAGGAGGATAAAGGGATAACAGAGGATGAGATGATTGGGTGGCATCATCGACTCAATGGACATGATTTGAGCAAGCTCCGGGAGATGGTGAAGGACAGGGAAGCCTGGCATACTGCAGTTTATGGGGTCACAAAGTATCAGACATGATTGAGTGACTGAACAACAATAACAACCTACACTACCTTGTCCACTTTAAATTTACACAAAGTTATATGCCAGTTTGTATCTCAGTAAAGCTGGAAAGATAAATTTCAGTATACTTTAAGTAAGTCTATGTTGTAGGTCAATTATACTTCAAAGACGAACAAACAAGCAAACTCATAGAAAAATAAATCAGATTTGTGGTTTCCACAAGTCAGAATGAGGGGGAGGGGAACTGGATAAAGATGGTCAACAAGTAGAAACTTCTAATTATAAGTATTAGGAATATAATGTTTATTATGATTAATATATAGTAAGTAAAACTGTTGTACATTATTGTTTTATTTTTTAATTGGAGGAAACTTGCTTTACAATATTGGGTTAGTTTTTGCCATACCATAACTGAAATCAGCCAAAAGTATACAGATAACCTCTTCCCCATTGAGCCTCCCTCCCCTCTCCTTATCCGACCCATCTAGGTCATCACAGAGCTCCAGACTTGACTCCTGGTGTTACATAGCAACTTCTCGCCTGCTATCTAATTTACACATAAGAGTGTATATATGTCGATGCTGTTTCCTCCATTCATCTGACTCTCTCCTTCACCCACTGTGTCCCACAAGTTTGTTCACTACATCTGTGTCTATTCCTTCCTTGCAAATAGGTAGGTTCATCAGTACCATTTTTCTAGATTCTATACGTATGTGTTAATACATAATATTTGTTTCACTCTTTCTGACTTATTCCCTCTGTCTAACAGGCTCGAGGTTCATTCACCTCACTAAAACTGACTCAAATCTTTTCTTTTTATGGCTGAGTAGTATTCCACTGTATATATGTACCACAACTTCTTTATATATTCATCTGTAGATGGACATCTATGTTGCTTCTATGCCCTGGCTACCATAAACAGTGCTGCAATGAACATTGGGGTGCACATGTCATTTAGAATTGTGGTTTTCTCAGGGTATATGCCAAGTAGTGGGATTGCTGGATAATGAGAACCACATGAACAGTATGAGAAGGCAAAAAGAAAGGACATTGAGAGATGAACTCCCCAGGTCAGTAGGTGCCCACTATGCTACTGAAGATCAGTGGAGAAATAACTCCAGAAAGAACAAAGGGATGGGGCCAAAGCAAAAACAACACCCAGTTGTGGATAGGACTGGGGATAGAAGGAAGATTCGAAGCTGGAAAGAGCAATATTGCATAGGAACCTGGAATGCTAGGTCCATGAATCAAGGCAGGAGATGGCAAGAGTGAACATCGACATTCTAGGAATCAGCAAACTAAAATAGACTGGAATGGGTGAATTTAACTCAGATGACCATTATATCTACTACTGTGGGCACGAATCCCTTAGAAGAAATGGAGTAGCCATCAGAGTCAACAAAAGAGTTCAAAATGCAGTACTTGGATGCAATATAAAAAATGACAGAATGACCTCTGTTCGTTTCCAAGACAAACCATTCAATATCACGGTAATCCAAGTCTATGCCATGACCAGTAATGCTGAAGAAGCTGAGATTGATCGAGTCTATGAAGACCTACAAGACCTGCTAGAATTAAAAAGCAAAAAAAGATGCCCTTTTCATTATAAGGGACTGGAATGCAGAAGTAGAAAGTCAAGAAACACCTGGAGTAGCAAGAAAATTTGGAGTACAGAATGAAGCAGGGCAAAGGCTAACAGGGTTCTGCCAAGAGAATGTACTGGTCATAGCAAACACCCTCTTCCAACAACACAGGAGAAGACTCTACACATGGACATCACCAGATGGTCAACACTGAAATCAGATTGATTATATTCTTTGTGGCCAAAGATGGGGAAGCTCTATACAGTCAGTAAAAACAAGACCGGGAGCTGACTGTGGCTCAGATCATGAGCTCCTTATTGCAAAATTCAGACTGAACTTGAAAAAGTGCAGAAAACCACTAGTCCATTCAGATATAACTTAAATCAAATCCCTTTTGACTATACAGTGGAAGTGAGAAATAGATTGAAGGGACTAGATCTGATAAACAGAGTGCCTGATGAACTATGGACAGAGGTTTGTGACAATGTACAGGAGATAGGAATCAAGACCATCCCCAAGAAAAAGAAATGCAAAAAAGCAAAATGACTGTCTGAGGAGGCCTTACAAATAGATGTGAAAAGAAGAGAAGTGAAAAGCAAAGAAGAAAAGGATAAACCCATTTGAATGCAGAGATCCAAAGAATAGCAAGGAGAGATAAGAAAACCTTCCTCAGGAATCAATGTAAAGAAATAGAAGAAAACAATAGAATGGGAAAGACCAGAGATCTCTTCAAGAAAATTAGATACAAGGAAATATTTCATGCAAAGATGGGTTCAATAAAGGACAGAAATGGTAGGGACCTAACGTAAGCAAAAGATATTAAGAAGAGGTGTCAAGAATACACAGAAGAACTGTACAGAAAAGATATTCACGACCCAGATAATCACGAAGGTGTGATCACTCCCACTCACCTAGAGCCGGACATCCTGGAATGTGAATTCAAGTGGACCTTAGAAAGCATTACTACGAAGAAAGCTAGTGGAGGCGATGGAATTCCAGTTGAATTATTTCAAATTCTAAAAGATGATGCTGTGAGTGCTGCACTCAATACGTCAGCAAATTTGGAAAACTGAGCAGTGGTCACAGGACTAGAAAGGTCAGTTTTCATTCCAATCTCAAAGAAAGGCAATCCCAAACAATGCTCAAACTACTGCACAATTGCATTCATCTCACACACTAGAAAAGTAATGCTCAAAATTCTCCAAGCCAGGCTTCAGCATATGTGAACCATGAACTTCCAGATGTTCAAGCTGGTTTTAGAAAAGGCAGAGGAACAAGAGGTCACATTTCAACATCTGTTGGATCATCAAAAGGGCAAGAGAGTTCCAGAAAAAACATCTATTTCTGCTTTATTGACTATGTCAAAGCCTTTGCCTCTGTGTATCACAGTAAACTGTGGAAAATTCTGAAAGAGATGGGAATACCAGTCCACCTGACCTGCCTCTTGAGAAATCTGTATGCAGGTCAGGAAGCAACAGTTAGAACTGGACATGGAACAATAGACTGTTTCTAATTATGAAAAACAGTACATCAAGGCTGTATATTGTCACCATGATTATTGAACTTATACGCAGAGTACATCATGAGAAACACTGGTCTGGAAGAAGCACAAACTGGAATCAAGATTGCCAGGAGAAATATCAATAACCTCAGATATGCAGATGACATCACCCTTACGGCAGAAAGTGAAGAAGAACTAAAGAACATCTTGAAGAAAGTGAAAGAGGAAAAGAAAAAGTTGGCTTAAAGTTCAATATCCAGAAAACTAAGATCATGGCATCCGGTCCCATCACTTCATGGCAAATAGATAGGGAAACAGTGGAACCAGTGGCTGACTATATTTTTCTGGGCTCCCAAATCATTGCAGATGGTGACTGCAGCCATGAAATTAAGAGGCTTACTCCTTGGAAGGAAGGTTATGACCAACCTAGAGAGCATATTAAAAAGCAGAGACATTACTTTGCCAACAAATGTCCATCTAGTCAAGGCTATGGTTTTTCCATTGGTCATGTATGGATGTGAGATTTGGACTATAAAGAAATCTGAGCACCGAAGAATTGATGCTTTTGAACTGTGGTGTTGGAGAAGAGTCTTGAGAGCCCCTTGGACTGCAAGGAGATCCAACTAGCCCATCCTAAAGTAGATCAACCCTGGGTGTTCATTGAAGGAACTGATGTTGAAGCTGAAACTCCAATACTTTGGCCACCTGATGCAGAGAGCTGACTCATCTGAAAAGACCCTAATGCTTGGAAAGATTGAGGGCAGGAGGAGAAGGGGAGGACAGAGGATGAGGTGGTTGGATGGAATCACCGACACAATGGACATGGGTTTTGTTGGACTCAGAGTTGGTGATGGACAGGGAGGCCTGGCGTACTTCGGTTCATGCGGTTGCAAAGAACTGTACATGACTGGGCGACTGAACTGAAATGATGGTAGATTTATTACTGTGTTGTTTTTTTTAAAGGTATCTCCATCTGTTCTTCATAATGGCTTACGTTAGTTTACATTCCCACCAACTTTTAGAAGGGTACCCTTTTCTTCACATCCTTTTCAGCATTTATTGTTTGTAGATTTTTAATGATGGCCATTCTAACCGGTTTGAGGTGATACCTCATTGTAGTTTTGATTTACATTTCTCTAATAATTAGTAATGTTGAGAATCTCTTAATGTATTTTTTGGCAATCTGTTTAGGTCTTCTGCCCATTTTGTTTGGGCAGCTTGTTTTGCCGATATTGAGCTGTATGAGCTGCTTATATATTTGGAGATTAATCTTTTGTCATTTGTGTCATTTGCAATTGTTTTCTTCCATTTGTAGGGTTGTCATTTAAATTTTTTTGTATTGTTTCCTTTAATACTGCTGTACATTATATGTGAAAATTGTGAGTAAATCCTGAGATATTATCATCAAGAGGAAAATATTTTTTTCTTTATATCTATATGATATAATAGATGTTCACTAACCTTATTTTTCTAATTACTTCCTGATATATGTAAGTCAAATAATTATGCTGTATACCTTAAATCTATATGACACTGCATGTCAACTATATAATAATAAAACAAAGAAAAACAAGTCTAATGAAAAGGAAAAATAGTATTATTAAAATATAGGTTTGATAAATGTAAATATTCAGATCACTGTTCATAATGAAAAGGTTTCAACTATCTTAAACATTCACATAGAACATTTAAGAAAAAAAATATTAGTACAGTTACTTTCTTTCTTAAATTAATGCTTTTGACAAAAACATTTTCATCTAGTTGTAAACAAACCAATTATAGATTTCATTCCCCTTAATAGTGTTTAAAAATTATCCTAGCCAAGTACCCATATTTAACAGAAATCACTCAGAAGCAGAGCCATAACCTAAGCTAAATTTACCATGGAAAATAAATTATACAAAATTTCAAAAAATACCCAAATTTATGAAAACAAACATATATGCAGATAGCGATAGAGATACATATCCATAAAGATTGTTGTGGTTGTTTGTCAGGGAATTTTTAACAGAAGAATTCCTAAGTGCTGTTTCTCATAAATCCTTTGTTCCTTATTAGTTTCTGGCAACAGAAATGAGTGGAAAAGCACACTGCTCCCAGGACTGAGGTCATAGGATGAGACATGTATGAATCTCCTTCAGCAAACATTCTCCTTAGGACAAAACTGCTTAGTCACGACCCTTTCTTGAGATATGGATTGTCTTCTGACCATTGTTAATTCCTTGTTCCCTTGATAATGGTTGCTGTATGTTTGGTTTTCTGATCTTTATCATTGTCCAAAGAAATTCTTTGTACAACAGCCTATATATACTCACAGAAAGTTCATTAAAACACCCTTGCTCCACCAGAGGCTTGGGTCCCCGTGTCTTTCTTTCTCTCTCTCTCTCTCCCCCTCCCTCCAGCTAAGTCTCTGGAGCTAGAAACCCTCCGAGCTCACTCTCCTGCCCGGGCTTTCAAGGCCTCCTCGAGAGGGCGCCCTGTGCCTTCGTGAGCAGTGCAAGCCCTGTTCTAGGGTTTTATTGGTTCTCTGTATAAACCAGGGATTATTAGCTTCTTTCTCTCTTTCACTTTCTTATCGTTGACTCTGGACCACCAGGTTCCAGTACAATAAAGGACCGCAACAGTTGTTCAGTTACTATGTCATGTTTGACTCATTGTGAACCCCATGGACTGCAGCATGCCAGACTCCTCTGTCCTCCACTATCTCATAAAGTTTATTCAATTCATGTCCATTGAGCTGGTGATGCTATCTAACCACCTAATTCTCTGAAGCCCCTTTCTCTCTTTGCTGTCAATCTTTCCCAGCATCAATTCCTCAGTGCTCAGGTTCTTTATGATCCAACTCTCACAACTCTCACAACTCTCACATCCATACATGGCACTTGGATAAAACCATAGCTTTGACTATAAGGACCCTTGTCAGCAAAGAAATGTCTCTGCTTTTAATGCGCTGTGTAGATTTGTCATAGTTTTTCTTCCAAGGAGCATATGTCTTTTAATTTCGTGGCTGTCCACAATGATTTAATCACTATCCACATTGATTTTGGAGACCATGAAAATAAATCTGCCACTGTTTCCATTTTTCCCCACCTGCTTGCCATGAAGTGATAGAACTGGATGCCATGATCTTAGTTTTTTGAATGTTGAGTTTTAAGCCAGCTTTTTCACTCTCCTTCACCTTCATCAAGAGGCTCTTTGGTTCCTCTTCTCTTTCATCCACTAGGGTGGTTTCTTTTGCATATCTAAGGTTGTTGATATTTCCCTCAGCAATTTTGATTCCAGCTTGGGATTTATTCAGTATTTTACATGACGGATTCTGCATGTAAGTTTAGTAAACAGGATGACAATATATAGCCTTGACACACTTCTTTCCCAAAATTGAACCAGTCCGTTGTTCCATGTCCAGTTCTACTATGTTGGTGTAAAAATAATTGTGATTTCAGACCTGGAATTTTAAATCCTTATAACTTGGCTCAAACACACCTTTATTAATTAAAATAGGAACCATTACAATCAACACAGCTTTACTAACTAGAAATAAGTTGGTTTATTCCTGTAGGATAAAACTCTGTGCTTCAGGATTTGACGAACTCTTGGAAAGCATTTTATGAATCCTGCTGTTTGTGGAAGCATTTTCCCTACAAAAAGTTTTCAAGATGCTTGAAGAAGTGTTCATCATTTGGTAAGAAGTCAGATGAATATGGCAGATGAAACAAAACTTTGTGGTTCAATTCATTCAACATTTGAAGCCTTTGTTGTGTGACATGCTTCTGGGTGTCATTGCAGAGAAGATTTGGGCTCTTTCTGTTGACTAATATTGGCTCCAGGTGTTGTAGTTCTCAGTACATCTCATTGATTTGTTGAGTATACTTCTCAGATGCAATGGTTTCACCAGGATTCAGGCATGTTTGACTTTGGGAAGTGCTTTGGAGCTTCTCAGTCCAACCACTGAGCTGGTCACTGCTGGTGGTCACATAAAATCCATATTTTGTCCCATGTCACAATCCAATCAAGAAATGATTCTTTGTTGTCGCATTGAATAAGAGAAGACAGCATTTCAAAATGACAATTTTTTTGACTTGTGGTCAGCTCATGAGGCACCCACTTTTCAAGCCTTTTCACCTTTCCAACTTGCTTCAAATGGAAAATGACCATAGAACGGTCAACATTGAATTTTCGGGCAACTTCTTATGTAGTTGTAAGAGGATCAGCTTCAATGATCCTCTCAGTTGCTTGTTGTAAACTTCCAATGGTTGGCCTAATCTTCAAGGGTCTCATCTCCTTTGCAAACCTTCTTGAATCACCACTGCACTGTACGTTCATTAGCATTACTGGGCCAAATGTGTTGATGTTGCGAATTGTCTCCACTGCTTTACCACACATTTTGAACTCAAATAAGAAAATCACTCAAATTTCCTTTTTGTTAACATCATATTCACAGTCTAAAATACATATAAAATAAACAGCAAGTAATAATTACCAGTAAAAAACCATAAAGCAAGACACACTCATTAAAACATAACCACATCTATTTAAGAATATATTCCACTATCAAATAGCAAAATTCACCAATGCAAAACCATAATTACCTTTGCACCAACCTAATAACTGTTGCTTCTTGTCCTGCATACAGGTTTCTCAGCATGCACATAAGGTAGTTTGGTATTCCCATCTCTTCAAAAATTTTCCCAGAAAACTAGCTTAAATGATTTTGAGTATAACCTTGCTAGCATGTGAAACAAGAGCAGTTGTGCAGTAGTTTGAACATTCTTTGGCATTGCCCTTCTTTGGGACTGGAATGAAAATTAACCTTTTCCAGTTCTGTGGCCACTGCTGAGTTTTCCAAATTTGCTGACATATTGAGTGCAACATTTTAACATGATCAGTTTTTAGGATTTTAAATAGCTCAGCTGGAATTTGATCACCTCCACTAGCTTTGTTTGTAGTAATGCTTCCTATGGCTCACTTGACTTTGCACTCCAAGATGTTCAGCTCTGGGTGAGTGACCTCACCACCATGGTTATCTGGGTCATTAATATCTTTTTGTATAGTTCTTCTGTATATTCTTGCTACCTCTTCTTAATTTCTTCTGCTTCTATTATGCGCTTACCATTTCTGTCCTTTTTTGTGCCCATCATTACATGAAATGTTCCCTTTATATCTCCAGTTTTCTTGAAGAGGTCTGTGGTTCAGATTCCTAAGATGTCGATGTTCACTCTTGTCATTTCCTGCTTGACCATGTCCAATTTAAATTGATTAATGGGCCTAACATTCCAGGTTCCTATGTAATATTGATCTTCATAGTATCAGACTTAACTTTTATCACCTGACATATCCAAAACTGAGTGCCATTTCGTCTTTGGCCTAGCCCCTTCATTCTTTCTAGGGTTATTTGTAATTGCTATCTGCTTCCCCCAGTATCATATTGGACTCCTTCTGACCTGAGGGCCTTATCTTTTAGTATCATATCTCTTTGCCTTTTCTCATTCTTCATAGGGTTCTCCAGGCAAGAATACTGTAGTGGTTTGCCATTTCCTCCTCCAGTGGACCCATTTTGTCAGAAATCTTCATTATGAACCATCCATCTTGGGTGACTTTGCATGGCATGCTTCAAAGCTTCATTAAGTTTTGCAAGCTCCTTTGCTATGTATGACAAGGCTGTGATTCATGAAGGGATACATATATGAGTGTATATGTATTTGAAAAAAATAGGATGCTTACATGAATATATAGGTTGTCGTTCATCTACTTGAAATACAGTTTATATTTTAAATGTAGCTTAATATAATTTGGGATAGCAAAAAAAGATATATTATTTAATGCATTAATAATATGAATATATATATATATCAGTGAAAAATATATTTGTCTTTACTGTATGTACAGAATTCATTTAAATATGGATAAATTTACAGATGTGTGCAATTAAAGTTTTTTCTATATTTGAGATAGCTTCAGAAAAGAAAGATTCACAAAATTTTTAGAACTATTAATGGAGAAGTGTCATTTTCCTAATCAACATAATCTTTTTGGACTTTGCAAAAACAAAGCTCTACAGAATATTATAAATGTGTTTCTTCTTGCTTTAAAAAGAACTTTTAAGCTACTTACAATGTTAATTATTCATTGCTTTCTTGTCTGGGAGAAAATAACATAATATCAATGATGTGTTTGCTTTAATTTCTAAAGTCTAATGTGAGGGAACAAAATCTACTTCAGCATGAAAAGATCTTTTCTTTTAAGATGCTTTTATTTTAAACTCTGTTATTTGCCTATGAAAAGACAACATGATTTGTATGAAAGAAAACATAGAATTTCATTGTCTCAGTTCTTGCTAATATGAAAAGTCAACACAGAAAAATTTAATAAAAATAAATGAAAATTTGGTGTCTAAATTTTCTTCAAGAAATGGGTACTGGGAGAATTCAAAATCCAAATGCAAAATAATTAAATTAAATACTTATTTTATTCAATACACAAAAATCAACTTAAAATAGATGAAATATTTCAATTCAAGATCTGAAACTATAGAACTTCTAGAGGAAAACAGAGAAGGAAGGTTTCTTTACATTGGCCTTGGCAAGGATTTCAAGGATGCATAATGAAAAGCACAGTCAATGAAAGCAAAAATAGGTGAGACTACATCAAAAAAGCTTCTGCACACAAAAGATTTGCAAACCATTGATTTCAAAATATATGAGGCTATTTTTCAAAATATATAAGAACATCCTATAGCTCAATAGCAAAAAAAACCTAATAATCCTATTAAAAATTTGACCTAAGTCTTGAACAAGCATTTCTTCAAAGAAGACATATAATATACTAGATTGTTCAGTATCACCAATCATTACCAAAAAGGAAATCAAAACCACAATGAGATATTGCAACTCTCTACTAGGGTGGCTATTAACAAAATCCAGAAGATAAGTGTTAACAAGGCTGTGAATAAATTGAACTGCTCCTACACTGTTAACAGGAAAGCTAGTGCAATGGCTGCAAAGAACCCATGGAAGTTCCATATTGCTTTTAAATTAAAACAAACAAACAAATAAAAAAAAAAAAAACTACCATGTAATCTACCAATTCAACTTTTTAGTATTTGTCCAAACAAATTGAAGTCAGGATCTTGAAGAAAGATTAAATAGACTCCTTTGTTCTCTGTGGCACACAATAACCAAGATGTAATAGGGAGAACAAATCTGACTTCATGTTATATCTTTCTTTTTTTTTTCACTTCAACTTTTGTGTTCCTTACTGTGGTTAGTCATGATGACTCTACACCTTCTGTAAAAGGATGTTGCCAATAGTCTGAAATAAACACTAAGGTGTAATAAGGAGGACAAAATCTGAATCCATATTAGATCTGCTCCTTTAACTTTCAGCGCTTTGTTGCATGTGCTGAATCCTGCTGGCTCTGCACCTTTTGTAGAAGAATGATGCTTTTTGCTTGAAATAAACAGGATAGCCTATTCTTAGGGCTCTGACCTTTAAAAGTCTGTTCATATAGAGGAAAAAAAAAGTTGCAGAACAGAGAATAACATTTGTTTTGTTGGAGGATTACTTGACCTACATGGACAGCTGATGAACAAAGGATTTGACACAAAGAAATTTGCAGCAACTAATGGCAAACCCACTCCAGTATTCTTGTCTGGAGAATCGCATGGACGGAGGAGCCTGGTGGGATACAGTCCACGAGGTCGCAAAGAGTTGGACACGACTGAGCGACTTCACTTAACCGTGACCATCCCTCAACCTGCCTTTAAAAATGCCTACCTGAAATCATTTGAGGAGTTCAAGGATTTTGGGGCACAGCCACCTGTCTTCTTGAAAGGCCCTGAAATGAACGTTTCTTTGCCTCACTCCAAAGTTTTGGTATTATTGACCTTTTTATGTATCAGGCACAGGAACTTACATTCCATAACAAAGATACAGAAACAATTTAAATGTCTATCAACACATAAATGAATAGCAAAGTTATATATGCATATAATGGAATATTATTCACCTTAAAAAAGAAGGAAATCCAGAAATATGGAATAACAGGGATGAAACGCGAGGACATCAGGCCAGGTGAAATAAGCTAGTTACTGAAGGACAGATACTAAATGATTCTACTTATATCAGGTATCTAGAAGTTAAACTCATAGTAGCAAAGAATGCAATTTTAGTTGGCAAGGGTTGGGCATAGGAGAACAGTGGGAGTTGCCTATCAAACAGTATAAATTTTTAGTTATACAAGATGATTAATCTTAGATATTTGCCATACAACACTTTGCCTACAGGTTACAATATTATATCATACACTAAAAAATTGTGAGGTGGGAAATCTTATGTGAAGTCTTTTTATCTCAGCAAAACTTTTAAAAGTGAATTTTTCTAATGCATAGGTTTTTTCTTCATGCATTTTTAGATATAAGCAAATCTCCACAGACATCAGTTAACACTGCCTACTTTTTACACACACACACACACACACACACACACACACACACACACAAGAAAGAAAGGGAGGAAAGGAGGAAGGGAAAGGGGAGGAGAAAATAAAAGAAATTTCATAAGTTTATAAGAAAGGATTAGCCACAAATCCAAACTAGCAACTTTAAGAACTAAATGAAATACAGATCACTTCATAAGTCGCCAAATTTTTAACTATTCATTTGCAATGACTAGCACTATTATCTGGCCAGTTTTCCTCAGTACCTTTATATAGTGCCAAAAGAACTATTAGCTTTATCTAAAAGTGTTCATTTGCTACCCAGTGATGCTTTTGAACTGTGGTGTGGAGAAGACTCTTGAGTCCTTTGGACTGCAAGGAGATCCAATCAGTCCATCCTAAAAGAAATCTGTCCTGCATGGAAGCAACCTAGATGCCCATCAGCAGATGAATGGATAAGGAAGCTGTGGTACATATACACCATGGAATATTACTCAGCCGTTAAAAAGAATTCATTTGAATCAGTTCTAATGAGATGGATGAAACTGGAGCCCATTATACAGAGTGAAGTAAGCCAGAAAGATAAAGAACATTACAGCATACTAACACATATATATGGAATTTAGAAAGACGGTAACGATAACCCTATATGCAAAACAGAAAAAGAGACACAGAAGTACAGAACAGACTTTTGAACTCTGTGGGAGAAGGTGAGGGTGGGATGTTTCGAAAGAACAGCATGTATATTATCTATGGTGAAACAGATCACCAGCCCAGGTGGGATGCATGAGTCAAGTGCTCGGGCCTGGAGCACTGGGAGGACCCAGAGGAGTCGGGTGGAGAGGGAGGTGGGAGGGGGGATCGGGATGGGGAATACGTGTAACTCTATGGCTGATTCATGTCAATGTATGACAAAACCCACTGAAATGTTGTGAAGTAATTAGCCTCCAACTAATAAAAAAAATTTAAAAAAAAGAAAGAAAGAAATCTGTCCTGAATATTCATTGGAAGGACTGATATTGAAGCTGAAACTCCAATACTTTGGCCACCTGATGTGAAGAGCTGACTCATTGGAAAGCACCCTGATGCTGGGAAAGATTGAGGACAGGAGAAGGGGATGACAGAGGATGAGATGGTTCGATGGCATCACCGACTCAATGGACATGGGTTTGGGTAAACTCCAGGAGCTGGTGACGGACAGGGAGGCCTGGCGTGCTGCGCTTCATGGGGTTGCAAAGAGTCAGACATGACTGAGCGACTGAACTAAACTGAACTGATGACAACTACCTGTCTCTTCCTCTTTTACAGACTCTTAATCTTGAAACTAAAAATGTTGTGAGCCAAATTCATAGACATTTTCATTTGAGACAAGAACATCAAATCCAGACAGTATGTCAAGTAATGACTGACCAGCAAGCCAAGCCCATGACATAGAAAGTAAATAACATAGGAAAGATCCCAACCTAGACAACAATGTCAAATGATGACTGCCAAGCCATGGTTGCTTGATCAAGGCAATGGGCTAGGCTCCAGAGATGAGGTTAGAATTAAATGATTAACCCATAGGGTTGGAAGAGCTCACTTTGATACCAGCTACAATCCCAGTGACCTAGAGGAATCCCCACAGACTGAAGCAGCTGCTGCTTCTGCTATAAAATTTGATGCCAAGAAAACAAAGGCTGCATTCACTTCAATTTCCTCAGCTTCTAAATAACATTGAAAACTTATATTTTTTACACTGTATTCCATCAAAACATAGTCTAGACTGTTTCTTACCTTCCTAAAATGTCACCCTAAGTATGCTTCAAAATTTTTCAATACAGTGCTCTCAATACACTAAATATATCACCCATATGGAGAGAAATTAAGTAGCCGATTCAGGTTACCCACTTAACACAGCTGAGCAAGCTGCACTCTGGGATCTTTTCCAGATACCTGCACCCTCCTTCTAGCATTGGAGACAAGCACCTTTCCTCCCGGCTCTCTAATTCTGTGACCTCATGGAAGAGTATGGGGCATTGGACCTAATCTTTCTTTTTCCAAATTTCTCTCCTCTGAGTAGTCCATCTCCTGCTATTCTTCCATTTCTCATATTAAGACTGTTTCAGGCCTATCTAAAATTATATGCCTATATAGCACTTAACGGTTTTCAAAGTGGTATCACCTTATTATCTCAGTACTGCTTTAGTTTTAAATCTGCTACAGACAGTGATTGTTGCTTTCACTGCAGATATAAGGATATAAAGTTCAAAGCACTAACAGGCTTCCTCAAGGACATGCAGTCAATAATATAGATGCAATTTTGTGATTCCAAGGCTAGCATTTGCAACACAAGACTTATTTTTCCCTTCTCAATCCCCTGATAGCTTTGGGTAGTTAAAGAGTTTTCCTTAATACAGTATGGTATACGTAAAATGTGATCAATGATCTTTCTGTAGATTGTCTGAAATATCATTCTTAAAATACTATAACGTAGGTAGAAAATCCATTCCTTTAGATTAATAAATATAAAATTTAGGTTTAAATCACTTAAGTGACTTTGATTGGAGAAAACCATGGTATCAATGTCAAAGAAACAGAGAAAACTTTTTTTTAATAGAAAATAATGAATATTATCAATGTGTTGATCCTTAGATGTCTGTAAAAACCAAATACCATGAATAGAATGTCTTTATGTTCATTCATTCAGCAAGCATTTACCTAAGAAAGCTAACAGATGTACATAAAATAAAGGCCTGTGACACATATCTCTACAATGATGAAGATTCAACAAAGAACAAATACTGCTCCATCTCTTTGAAGAGTATAGGCTACATTGAAATATGCACAAACAATCAGAGCTAGTAAATATTATGTATTTAATATGCACAAGATACTATGTTGAATACTTGACAGGTCCTACTTCATTTCATAGATGAAAAACTTGAGCACAGAAAGTTTATCAGTGAGTCCAAATTTCCTAGTGGGTAAGAATCAAAATAGATTCAAATAAAAGTATAAAGAAAGCAAAACAAAACTATGCAACTTGACCAAGTATAACTTACTGGTTCCTTGGCTCAAGTTACTTACCTGTTCACTCTCTTCGCATTGATTTCTGAAATAATGAATTCAAAATCCCCCAAATATTCCTCAGATCAACTGATAAGAATCACTAAACTAGAGGAGCAAGAGCTGGTCCCTAAATATGTATAAAAGAGAGAGATCTTTACTGGTGTTATTATATATGGCAATCTGAAAGAAAAAAAACATAATCTGTAATGCTAAAGATAAAAGAGAAAATATTCATTTCCTAATATCTCCAGTATATGCAATAAGGGTAATATTATAGCAAATAGTGGAGGATATAGAGAGGAGAGCAGTTAAGGAAAAGATCTGCATAGAGATAAGGTAGAGACGACATCCAAGCAGCACCACCCCAGAAGCTCCATATGTCTTTATCACAACACAGTACCCTTGTCATGACAATATCAATAGCTGTGTAGTTTCCACATGGAAACCACCAGTAATACAGTCATACTCTATTAATCCATAAAAGCATCTGCACCTATTGCTTATGTAGTGAATAATGATTTAGCATCTATGTCCTAGAACAAGGTTTTGTGATATTTGGAAAAACAGGGATAATTCACATATCATTCTGACAAAATTTCCAGCTTATCTGGTTTATTTTTTGCTCTCTACAAACAAATACAAATGATCTCTGCTGAAGAAAACAAATAATGATTTTTTTTTTTTGCTTTAAGTAATGCCCATGGCTGTTAATATTTTGGATGCATATATTTGGTTAATCAATACAACAGACATAAGGTATATTGCTTTTCAAAAGAACTGTTAGAGGTTTTCATTTGGTTCTAAACTTATATCAATTTAAAATTAACTAAGATGGAGACATAGGAGGCTCCTGAGCTCTCTTCCTCTCATGGCTGCACCAAATTTACAGCTACACACAGAAAAATTCTCTCTGAAAGAGACCCAAGAAACTAACTGATCAATTCTTACACATCAGGTAAATGACAGGCTATCCAAATAAAAATGGGTGCAAAAAACTGAAACTCATATCATAAGCCCCAACCTCAATACAGCACCATACAATCAGGAGGGGATCCCCACTCTGAACTTCTCCCTGAGGAGTCACAGACTATCTAGCAAATTTTAAAACAAAGAAAGGCAATATATAATGATACAGGTATCAGTGATTCAAAAGCATAAAACAATTATGACCATTTATATACTCCAAATAGGAACATTTAAATATATAAAGTAAAATTAACATATCTGAAGGAGGAAATAGGCCATAGTAAAATAACAAAAGGGGACTTCAACAGGCACTTACAATAACAGATAGATCATTCAGATAGAATACCAATAAGGAAACATCAGACTTAAGCTCATATTAAATCATAGGACCCTAACAAATATATTCAGAGCATTCTATCCAACAGTAGCAGAATAAACCTTCTTCTCAAATGCACATGAAACATTTCCCAAGATAAATTATATGTTAGTCCACAAAGGAAGTCATAATAAACTTAAGCAGATGGAAATTATATCAATCATGTTTTTAGGCTATGATGATAGGTAACTAGAAAACAATTATAAGAAGAAAAATAGAAAAGTCACAAATATGACATGATTAAACAACATGCTCCTGAATAATTGATGAGTTAAAGAAAATCAAAGTGAAATAAAAAAATTATATTGAGGCTAATGGAAACAGAAACACAGCTTATCAAAATTTCGGGGATGCAGCACAAGGAGTTCTAAAGATGAAGCTCATTTTAACACCTACATTAAGGAAAAAGGAAGATTTGCAACATCCTAACTTTACACCTTAAGAAACTAGAAACAAAAAAGAAAAACTTAACCCAAAGTTAGGAGAAAAAGAAATAATGCATACCTGCACATAAATAAATAAAATACAGATCAAAAGGCAATATAAAAAAATCAATGAAACCAAGGGCTTTGTTTTTGAAAAGATAAACAAAATACACAAATATTTAGTGAGACACAATAGGACAAAAAGAGAGAGGATAGAAATAAATAAAATTATAAATTAAAAGAAGATATTACAGAGAATAACATAGAAATACTTAGGACCATAAAAGACTACAATGAAAACTTATACTTCAAGAGAAAAAGCAATCTATAAGAAATGGATATATTCTTACAAACATACAAATTATTACCAGGAAGATATAACAACTATGACTGGTATCAAGATGAATCAGTAATCAAAAACCTCACAACCAAGAAAATTTCAAGACTAACTTGTTCACTAGTAAATTCTACCAAACATTTAAAGAACTAATACCAGTTCTTCTCAAACTCTTCCAAAAATAGGAGGAAACACATCCAAATTAACTTTATAAGGGCAGCATTAACTGCATGCCAAAGTCAGACAGGGGCTTCTCCCCTGGTGTCTCAGATAACGAATCTGCCTGCAATGCAGGAGACTCAGGTTTGATCCCTGGGCTGGGAAGATCTCCTGGAGAAGGAAATAGCAACCCACTCCAGTATGCTTGCGTGGGAAATCCCATGGACAGAGGAGCCTGGTGGGGTATAGTCCGTGGAATTGCAAAGAGTAGGACACAACTGGATGAATAACACTTCTACACTTTCAAAGTCAGACAAGGACACTACAAGGAAAAAAATATGTATACATGGGCCAATGTCCTTGATGCACATAGCTGCAAACATCCTCAACAAAACAGTAGGAACCAAAATTTAAAATACATTAATAAGTTCATGATCAAGTGGGATTTCTTTAAACTGAGATGCATGGATGGCTCAATATCTGTAAATGAATAAACCAAAATGAAGGATAAATGCCATATGAACATCTCAGTAGATAGAAAAATATATATGGCAAAATTCAATATCCTTTCATGATAACAACTTTCAATAAACTGGGTATAGAGGAAAGTTATCTCAAAATAATAAAAGTCATATATGACAAACCCACAGTTAATATCATACTCAACAGAGAATTGCTGAAAGCTTTCCTCTGAGGTCAGGAACATACAAGGATGCCCACTTTCATAAACATTATGCTGGAAGTTCTAACAAGCAATTAGTAAAGAAATGGAAATAAAGGCATCTAAATCATATAGGAAAAAGTAAAACTGTCTCTATTCGAAAATAACATCATACTATGTGCAGAAAACCCTAAAGACTCCACCAAAACAGTTAAAACAAATAAATGAATTAAAAAATTTTTCAGGAACCAAAATTCAGTATAAAATTCAATTGTGCTTCTATACATGAACAAACTACCTGAGAGAGAAATTAAGAGAAACATTGTATTTATAAAAGAATCAAAAAATAAAATATTTAGAGAAAAATTTTGTCAAGGAGGTATATAATATCTGTACTGAAAAACTGTGAGACATTGATAAAGAAACTGAAGAATACTCATATAAATATAAAGGTGTTCTTTATTCATGGACTGCAAGAATTAATGTTTGAAAAATATAAAATAATATTCATACTGTCCAAAGCATTTCTACAGATTAAGTGAAATTTATACCAATATTTCAATGAAACTTTTTACAGAAATTAAAAAAAAAATTTTTTGAAAGCACAAAAGATCCTAAATACCCAAAGTAATACAGAGAAAGAAGAACAAAGATGGAGGCACCATAATTCCTTATTTCAAACTATATTATAAAGCTATAGTAATCAAAACAGCATGGTATTGATATAAAGCAGACAAGCAAATCAATGAAACAGAACAGAAAGCCCAGAAATAAACCCATGCATATACAATCAATAAATCCACAAGAAAAAAGGCAAGAATATGCAATGGGAAAAAATAGCCTCCTCAATTGATGGTGGTGGGAAAACTGGGTAGAAACATGCAAAAAGATGAACCTAGGCCCCTATGTTAAAGTATTCCAGTTTTAATGAACAAAGAATTCCAGAGAATTAAAAATGCCTTATTAAGCACACATGTCATGCTATGCTTGTACAAGGGAAGGAGAAATTGATATGTTCCTAACTCATATAGCCTTCTTAATTTACTGAAACTATGTATTTTCCTGTTTCATTTTTTTTTTCAGATTTAGTAAATTTCCCTATAGTTACTAAGATTCATTAGAATATTATTCACAGAAAAAGTGACCCACATAGTTTGTGTTTTCTTGAATCTGATCATGAACCAGAGATTTTTCTTTTTTCCCAAGTGAGTTTCATCTCTAAAAGAGAAATAGTCTTCCCCAAAACAGAGGAACTTTGAGAGAATAATATTCATCATTCTGGCATGAATGTCACCCTCTTATGAACAAATCTGACAAAGTGTGGTCTCTAAGCTACCTACTTTCCTGCCCATCTGTCTCTATGGCATGGCGCCCTTACTCAAAGGGCACTGCCAATTTTATTTTGAAAAAAATAAGTCAATAAAAGGTGAAGTAAATCATCTCTGCAGAAGTAGAATTTGCATTGCAAATAAAAGTGATTTTTATTTTGGTTGTGTTTACTTTCATTTTTGCTATTGTTTTTCTTTAGCCAGAAGATAGGAGAGGGCATTTAAATGAATTTTCAAATAAGATGGGGAGAAGAAAGATTCAAAACAAAAGCAAATCCTGTTATTTCCTTATTTAAACTGGCAATGTGTGAAATCACAAGCATAATTGTATTAACAAGAAGGTCATTCTCAGCATCATCATCCACGTTAATTAACTGGCTCTCCTTATGAAATACAAACATTAAAAAAGAAAGAAATGAGAGTGCAATGAAGAGTTCTCAAACCTTGCTTCACAAAACATTTTACCATTAAGATTAGGCAATTTAAGAACATACTAGCAGTGTGCCTATGATACAGAGTGAAGTAAGCCAGAAAGATAAAGAACATTACAGCATACTAACACATATATATGGAATTTAGAAAGACGGTAACAATAACCCTATATGCAAAACAGAAAAAGAGACACAGAAATACAGAAGAGACTTTTGAACTCTGTGGGAGAAGGTGAGGGTGGGATGTTTCAAAAGAACAGCATGTATATTATCTATGGTGAAACAGATCACCAGCCCAGGTTGGATGCATGAGACGAGTGCTCGGGCCTGGTGCACTGGGAGGACCCAGAGGAGTCGGGTGGAGAGGGAGGTGGGAGAGGGGATCGGGATGGGGAATACGTGTAACTCTATGGCTGATTCGTGTCAATGTATGACAAAACCCACTGAAATGTTGTGAAGTAATTGGCCTCCAACTAATAAAATAAAATTAAAAAAAAAAAGAACATACTAGCAGTGTGCCTATGAGATAAAGCCATCAACCAGCAGCCACTTCATCCATATGAAATCACTTGAAAGACATCACCATCCAATCTAACATTAATAGAGCAATAAAAATGATCTCAACTACAAAACTTTTATAATATTTTCTCAAGCTTATATTTCAAGAAACTCAAGAAACCTGGATAATAAATAATGAACTATAATCCTTAGTAGGTCTTCAAATTTAATTGACTTTGTTTTTCTTTACTTTGAATGTATTTTCTATCTTCAAAAAAACAACTGTATGAAAGTCAAATATATGCTTTCATAGTAGAATATGTTTATGCTTATGCTATAATTACAGAAAGTTGGCATTACTTCATAAAGTATCATTGATGAGAAACAAGGTTAATAATTTCCCCTACTAGTATTTGTTCTCAAGAGGTGTGGAAATCTGTACAATAACCATAGACCAACTGTTAGAACCCTTACATTAAAATAATGCTGCATAGGAAAATGCCTAATGACTTTTATATCAAGAATATAAATTGAAAGAAAAAATATTTTTTACTTTCCTCATGATGTGCACTTTTCTTGAAAAATCTTATCTTTTTCCCCCAAGGTAAATATATTGTGTGATATCTTACTCAGATATTCCAACACAAAATTTCGCCACTTATTCTCTTTGCCTAATGCAACTAAATAATATCTAATCAGATATGTACACATACTTTATACAAAGTTGTATGTAGATATCATTTAACAAATATATCTAAATCATTAGATCTTTTTGTCAAAGTAGTTTTATTATAAACTGGAAAATTCCTAAAGAACCATTTCACATTCTGGGTCAGTCCATACATCCATTCATCCGCCTATGCATCCATCCATCCATTCACTTCACATTAAATTAAACCTTAGTTTCAAGGACAGTGATGTGCATATTAATAGCAAGTAGAACTCATTTATACACTGATGAGAATGACACAGTGAAAGTCTCGTGACCCAAGAGGGTATTGGGAGATTTTTTAAAAAGAAACTAAGTTTCTGAGATGTATAGGAGTGTGCTCCAGAACCCAGGGGTTTCCCTGCTGGCTCAGATGGTAAGAGTTTGCCTGCAATGCGGGAGACTTGGGTTCTACCCCTGGATCTGGAAGACCCCCTGAGGAAATGGCAATCCACTCTAGTATTCTCGCCTGGAAAATCCCATGGACAGAGGAGCCTGGCAGGCTACAGTCCATGGGGTCACAAAGAGTCATATACGACTGAGTGAACCTAAGAGCAAAATTGTGGAAATTCTGTTTTCTCCATTTTACAATGGTTTTATTCCCATTGTAAGAGGAGGACAAGAAATGATGATAGCACTGATAGTTATTGTTTTATATTAACAGATTTGACTAGGAAGAGTTAAGCACTTGTATAACATCTTTTGTTTGCTCAATGCAGTATGATGTGAGGGCATCAACTGAAAAGTGACGTGGGATACAAGGCGGGAGTTTTAGAGAGTGAAGATGAGTTATGGAAAAGGCTTGTGATGAGAAGCAGAATTCATCTACTATAGAAAAACAATGGGATCTAAGAGCTGTATTAAGGACTCATTTGCGTTATCAGTATGAAGTCATAACCATTTACCTTCCTTGTTGTGTGATTTTTTCTGTAACTTCTGAGCAGCTGGTTTCATTAATTTAGGTTTCTGTCAAGTAGGTGCAACAGAATTGAGAAGGAGCTATAATAGCTCCTTTGTAGTAATCAATCAAAAAATCTAGACTAGATTTAATAAGGAATAAAGACAGGAAAGACGTAGGTTTAGTGAATGTTGTATAATATTTACAATTTCCCTCCCTCACAGTAGACCTTGCATAATAATGCAAAATTTATTAATTCATGCTCTGTTTATACTTCAAGCTCAGTATCGACCAGTTTTTGCATGTATTAAAGAGCAATACAGGTATGCTCACAGGCAAGAACTCAATTGTCTCTCCATAACCGGGGACTTTAAGGAGCTATAAAACTGCATGAACCTGTGTGTGTGTGTGTGTGCGTATGTGTGTCTTCATGTGTTTTCATTTCACTCTCTGCATGGCATAGCATTTGTTCTAGACTGATATCCAAGGAAATGATACCTGGCTATGATTCAGTATTCATGAAACTATATATTTGGAGTAAAATTATAAGATGGGAGTTAAATTCAAAAGCCATTTTTAAAGTATCCAAAATTTGAACATGAAGTTCATAAATTATCTATGATAAAGTCCAGTATAGATATACATTTTTACTCTAAAAGTTTGTAAAACTGTTCTCCATTCAATTCTACAAATGTAAAAACTGTGAAATAAATGATTTGAAAATTACATATGACAAAAATTAATTCAAAGAAAATAATTCTTCTCAGATGAACAGGCTCTTGCAAAGGTCTTTCACTTTATCTTAATTATTTAAGAATTTTACACATCATGATTAAAAAGTAATTAGCCTCCAACTAATAAAAATAAATGAAAAAAAAATTTCCCCCATAAATAAAGGACAATTGTAACCATGAAATTAAAAGACGCTTACCCCTGAAAGAAAAGCCATGACCAACCTAGATAGCATATTAAAAAGCAGAGACATTACTTTGCCAACAAAGGTCTATCTAGTCAAAGCTATGGTTTTTACAAGAGTCATGTTTGGATGTGAGAGATGGACTACAAAGAAAACCGAACACCAAAGAATTGATGCTTTTGAACTGTGGTGTTGGAGAAGACTCTTGAGAGTCCCTTGGACTGCAAGGAGATCCAACCAGTCCATCCTAAAGGTAATCAGTCCTGAATATTCATTGGAAGGACTGATGCTGAAGCTGAAACGCCAATACTTTGGCCACCTGATGTGAAGAACTGACTCATTGGAAAAGACCTGATGCTGGGAAAGATTAAAGGCAGGAGGAGAAGGGGACGACAGAGAATGAGATGGTTGGATGGCATCACTGACTCAATGGACATGAGTTTGAGTAACCTTTGGGAGTTGGTGATGGACAGAGAGTCCTCGTGTGCTGCAGTCCATGGGGGTCACAAAGAGTTGGACAGGACTGAGTGATTGAACTGAACTGAACTGTCTAATTGTTGAGCTGGGACATGAAAATTCTCCTACTCTGTCACTCCTGTTACACTGGCACTTACACCCAGACTAGAAGGTACATCATCAGCTCCTCTGGCTCTCAGTCCTTTGGACTGGGTCTGAACTACATCACCAGCTTTCCTGCTTCTCCAGCTTGCAGAGGGCAGATCATGGGACTCCTCAGTCTCCACATCCATGTGAGCTGATTCCTTACAATAATATAATAATATTTAGGCAATAATCTAAAATGCAAAAATACAGAACACTATAAAGTACTTGTGACTAGAGAAAGGCTATTTTATAAATTCTCTTCTATAGACACAGCAGCAAGTATATTATATAATAAAGTTGCTATGAATCTACAATAAAACATGATTATATCATAAGTAATATGGCCCAGAGAAAAATTCTAAATTATATGTGAATTAGTTAAAATTGAATTAGCTATTTAAAATTTAAAATGTCTAAAAGTTTAGTATTAAATACTTAAATTTCAAATATTAGACTTACAAAATGCAATATTTAAAATTGCAGTGGATACAAATAGTGATCTTTTAAAGGTTTTCATGAAAATACAAGGACATAGAATATTCTTTCAGATAAATAATAGGACACTTGATACCATGAAATATTAACAGAAGGATTTAGAACAATTTAAATGCTCCATCAAAACGTTTGGTAAATATAATTATTTCTTTAGTGATGGTCAGGAAGCAATGAGAAAAAAATGTAGGATTGGTAAATATTATAAAGGTTTTAGCTGAATTATATTCAAGTAATCATTGTTAATTGAAAAGCATTAGTGTTTGAGAAGATTCTAGAATATTTCAAAATAGATAAGGCTAATCCTATAAATATTTAAAGCTTTATCAACTCAAGGTTTAAATGGCAGGTATTTCAGAATTGATTACAGTACTACTGGCAATAATTTTCAAAATTTACTTTTCCACATGGACAAGCTAGACTTCCAGAGGCAAAGTGATGGTTTGAATATTTCAGATGAATTAAAATGTTTTTTCTAATATATATAAACACTTTTAGCTAAAAATCACTCAAATGCATAATAATTTAGTGCCCCAGAATAAATTTTTCTCAAATTCTTTAAATTAAATTGTAATTCAACTTGCCAACACAGGATCAAAAAGACATTCTGCTTAAAAACAGCTAAAGAAATTGAATATGAAATTACTATGTTAACAAATTAGAAAGGAACATTTTGAAAAGTTGAATAAATATGTATTCATACATCTGAGACTTTTTGTTTTTTCCTATTATTTTTAAGAATTGCAAATTAAAATCTACCTTTTTAGCGTACAATTTTATGATTTTTAACATATAGAGAGTCATGTAACCAGCAATACAATTAGGAACAGTTTCATAATTTCTTTCCCAGGCAAACTCCCTCATGCTGTCATTTTAACCATACCCTTTCCTAGTCTTAACTCCTTACCAACAACTTGTCAGGTCTCAGTAATTCTAATTTTGCCTTTTCAGGAGTAAATTTTTTTCTTTATTTTATATATACTTAAGACTATATTTTCTTTTGAGACACTATTATTTTTTTATTATTTTATGTATTTATTTATTTATATTATTTTTATTTTATCTATTTTTTTTTTAATTCATAATTTTCATTTATTTCATGAAAGTATTTTTCTGGAGTGCTTATCACCTACAATCTTTTTTTTTGTTTTATTTTTTAATATATATTATATCCTTTTTGATTACTAATTTTTAAAGTATTTTTTTTTAAAACTTGAGACAATATTTTAAAGATGTTCTCATGGGAAAAAAACAAGACTAGATTCCAGGCTAATGACCTTATGTCTATTTTGTTTAGTATTTAATTCTGACCTAGTTAATAAAGTTATGCTAACTGGGTTTTTCAGACAGGAAATATTTTCTTCTTTCTGTTCCCCTGGAAATAGACTTGTAAATATGACTTATTTGTATGATTCCATATGTATATCCACCTCCTCTATTTATCAAAACTAAATAACATCTAGAAATGATCCTTACAGCAAGTTCTGTTAACCTTCTTCAATTTTGCAAACATGAGATTTAGACTTTGCACCTCAGGTTATTCCAATGTCCTTCCTGTAAATTACTCTGGTGGCTCCTTCAGAGAGACAACTGTGGTATTTTCTCTCTGCTTCCTACCATAGCTACCAGCATCCCTTCCACTTACTACTTGTTGATTTAAGTAATGTGGGATCTCCTAGCTTCTCTAGAAATAGTTTGCATGTTGTTTCTTCTGCTCTTTAATATTTTATATAATTTTTGAGAAAATAAGTTAATTTTATGCCACAATCCTCTAATTAAAAATACTAGATGTAGCATTTCTCCAAACATCGCCTCTCAGCTTCCAAAGTTTTCCACAAGGTACACAGGAGCTCTAAGAAATACCATCTATATGGTGCAATCTGGGTAGATCTGGAATCTTAGTTCCTGGTTACATCACAGTCCTTTCATACTCAGGACTCACACTGTTTTTCTTGGAGAATGTTTATAATACATGCACTTCTAATTAATGGAATTTTGTAAACATCAGGCTCTCATGTTTTGCTTCCCTTTTAAACTAATTTGTAACCAGAGAAATAGAGTATGCACAGAGATATTTCTTTCTCTCACTAATCTGGAAAGTATAGAGCCCACCTTAATTTTCTAAGACATATTTTTCAAAAGCACACAGAAAGAGATCAGATTTAAATTGTACTTTTTAAACCGCAATCTGAAGCATTTTATCACAATTAGCTCTCCTGTTCATTCACACTATGCAGATGAATGCCAGAATTTTCAAAGATTTTTTAATTAAAAAGTGACTGTAGTGATATATAATAACCAAGCAGTTGACACAACTGTAATTGCATCATTATCATGGGTTCTCCTAAGAATTTTGTAATAAATGCTAAAATGTCCCAAGAAGCCTATTTGTAACAATATATACAATAATAACTAACTATAATTAATAGAGACCACCACAGCAATTGCTTCCTTTTCAGGAAAATTATGTGGACTATTAGTTAATGTGTATAGAAATCCATAATGATACTAAATTGTCTCTCTGTGCAACTCAATAATGCCTGAAAATAATGTTCTGGAAACTTTGAAGTCATTTTCAGAATTATAAAGTTGAATGGTTTCTACAAGCAACTGCCTCAAATGTCACTTTACCACAGTTCTGGAAAATACCTCATTCCTGCTCTCTTCCAACAAAAACACTTGCATACATGCACACACACATGCACACATATACAGTATACACACACGTACCAAAACACAAAGGTATGTGAATGTTAGAACTCTTGAATGGAAGCCCCTTAAATGACTAAATAATAAATTAGTTCCAAATTGCAATACAGACTTCCAAAGCACTAAGATTTGACAAATGCAATCATTTTCTGTTTTGCATTCTTAAAATATATATCTACATGCCTAGTGATTATGATACTCTGTCATCTTTCATTCATATTAATTTTTTAAATAATTTGCCATTCTCTACTCCAACATTGGATTAAATTCTAGTCAATTGTTACTTTACTGAGGTCTTTTCATATTTAACATGTTTAAAGCATCATGCATGCTATCTGTCATAACAGATCATTTCACCATAAAAGGTATTTCCTCTTATCTTGCCAACTTTTTGTCTCATTTCTCCTTTCTATATATTTCTTCTCTAAACTCATCTCTGCCTATCTCTTGAAAGAAATAAATCTGCACTGAACACTCATACATTTCTTCATCTGCAGGTATCACTCTATTTTCAAAAGCCTGCATTTCTTCTCTAACTGTAGCTAATCATTAAGAGTTAGCTCACGTTCCAACTCGTCTATTAAGTTTTCACTGATCTTCCAATCTCCAGTGTATTCTCCTTCTTAAATTTCTCTAAAACATTTACCTCAACAACTCATGGATGCATTTTATATATTTTTGTCACATTATCTTTTCATATACATTTCTTATACCTTCCAATTATATTGATTATAGTAGAAAGAAGAGACATCTTTGCTTATCTTGATAGTCACAAAACGTTTGGTGAATCTGTCAAATAAACAGATGTGACTAGTTCACTGTGAACTTATTTTCTTTGTACATTATTTAACTGATGATAATGAATCTTCAATGGTGGCATTTAGCCTAAAACTCTGGATAAAAAAAAAATAGGTCAGAAATCCTTTCCCTAAATCCTCATATTCAATGATTCATCTATGCATAAGTTTAATCTTAAACACAATTTAAATATATATATTATTCCTGGAATATAATTGATGTCAAGAGAAACCTTCTGTTGTCATTCTTTTTAATTTAAGCATTTAGGGTTTAGAAATATATTGGTAACATTTTAAGTGTGTTTAAGTAGGCAATGTTGGCTATTGGCTAAGGGAAGAAAATAGAGTCAAAGAGTCATAAATATTTTACTTACTTGCTGTTGACCATGGAAAATCACTGAATTTCTCTAAAGCATACCTGTCTTTGCTCAGACTGTTGTAACAAATATCATAGGGTAGATAAGCTAAATAAAAGATATTTACTTTTCATAAGATGATGCTATTAAAGTGCCACATTCAATACACCAGCAAATTTGGAAAACTCAGCAGTGGCCACGGGACTGGAAAAGGTCAGTTTTCATTCCAGTCCCAAAGAAAGGCAATGACAAAGAATGTTCAAATTACCATAGAATTTCACCTATTTCACATGCTAGCAAGATTATGCTCAAAATCCAAGCTAGACTTTAGCAGTACATGAACTGAGAACTTCCAGATGTACAAACTGGATTTAGTAAAAGCAGAGGAACTAGAAATCGAATTGTCAACATATGCTGGATCATAGAAAAAGCAAGGGAATTCCAAAAGAACACTTCTGCTTCATCGACTATGCTAAAGGCATTGACTGTGTGGATCAAAACAAACTGTGGAACATGCTTAAAGAGATGGGAATACCAGATCATCTTACCGGCCTCTTGAGAAACTTGCATACAGGTCAAGAGACAACAGTTAGCACTGGACATGGAACAATGGACTGGCTCAAAATTGGAAGGGAGTATATCATCAAGGCTATATATTGTCGCCTTGCTTATTTAACTAATAGGCAGGGTACGTCATATAAAATGCTGGGCTGGATGACTTACAAAATGGAATTAAGATTGCCGGGAGAAATATCAATAATCTATTAATAACCTCAGATATGCAGATGATACCACTTTAATGGCAAAAAGTGAAGCAGAACTAAATTGTCTCTTGAAGAGGAGAGTTTAAAAGCTGGCTTAAAACTCAACATTAAAAAATAATAATAATAATAAGATCAAGGCATCTGGTCCCAACATTTCAAGGCAAATAGATTAGGAAAAATTGGAAACAGTGACAGATTTCATTTTCTTGGGCTCCAAAATCAATGTGGATGGTGACTGTAGACACAAAATTAAAAAGGTGCTTGTTCCTTGAAAGAAAAGCTATGACAAACCTAGACAGCATATTAAAAAGCAGAGACATCACTTTGCTGACAAAGGTCTGTATAGTCAAGCTATGGTTAGTCCAGTAGCTATGTATGGATGTGAAAGTTGGACCACAAACAAGACTGAGCACCAAAGAATAGATGCTTTCAAACTGTGATGCTGGAGAAGACTCTTCAGAGTCCCTTGAACAGCAAGGAGATCAAACCAGTCAATTCTAAAGGAAATAAACCCTGAATAACTTTGGAAGGATTGATGCCGAAGCTCCACGACTTGAGCCACCTGATGCAAAGAGCCGACTCATTGGTAAAGACTCTTATACTGGGATAGATTGTGGGCAAGAGAAGTGAGAGACAGAGGGCGAAATGGTTGAATAGCATCACTGACTCAATGGACATGAGTTTGAGCAAACTCGGGGAGACAGGGAAGCTTGGCGTGCTGCTGTTCATGGCGTTACAAAGAGTCAGACACAACTTAGTGACTGATAAACAAATTTTTCATAATTTGGGAGACTAGGAAGCCTAAGATAAAAATTCCATCAGATCTGGTTCTTAATGAAATCTCTCTTTTGACTTACTGATAGGTGCCTTCTCTCTGTGTCCTCCATAAGGTTGAGAAAGAAATTTCTGGTTTCTCGTCT
The DNA here is from genome assembly GCF_963930625.1 of Muntiacus reevesi. NCBI lineage: Eukaryota > Metazoa > Chordata > Mammalia > Artiodactyla > Cervidae > Muntiacus > Muntiacus reevesi. The sequence continues at coordinate 79,166,987 of NC_089254.1, read as the reverse complement.
GTTTAAATACGGATACTAATCCCATCACAGATCTCCTACTCTCAAGACTTCATCTAAACCTAACTACCTTCCAAAGGCTCAACTTCCAAATACCATATATACATTGGTGGTTAAGGCTTCAGCATACAAACATTTGGTCCATCACAATATTCATATATTAAATAAAATATAGAAAATCTTCAAGAAAATTCTTATACATAGCCTGAGAGTTCCTGGCACAAATCCTGTCCAAGTATTTGTTTCATTTCCTCCATCCTTCCCCTCTGATCTCTTCTACTCTAGCAATATTGGTCTTGTAGTTCCCTTTAAACTGCTTTATTCTTGCTGTCCTTTCTCCCAGGAAGTTTCTACCAAAGTCTTCACACTGATGGCTCCTTCAGACCTTGTGTTCAAATTCTATCTTCTCAGTGATATATTCTCTTACCTATCTTACTAAAAGATACTCCAGACACTTCCTATTTATTATTTTTTATTCTACTTACTGCTTGATATTTCCCTGTTCATGCACTATTTGCTTTGAACTATCTTCTCTAATAAAAGTTAAGCTTCTTAAAAGCTGATGCTTTGTCTATCTTATCCATTGCTGAATCCCAAGTATCTAAATTGTATATGGCACAGACTAAGAACTTGAAGAATATTTGCAGAATAATTAATTCAATATTTTAAAAGTCAGAACTTAGTACCCCACACAGAATTTTAAAAATGGTCTCTATGTTAACATGCACATATAATTATTTAATTAATTTTAACAAAATAATCAAAATATCTGTGTTCTAACCCTGAAATGCAAAGTGTAGAAAAATTTTGAAATAAGAATGATATTTTCATATGATTCTATGTTACCCTTTGTATATTTTTAAAACAATTCACCTTCCATTATACCAAAGTTTAAAGTGAATGCATTTAGTTATCAATACACATATGAGCATTTTTAACATATAGTTTGAAGTGGCTTATATCTGCTAACATAGAAATAGAATTTTTCACAAAATGGAACATCCTCAGACTCTTAAGGGGCAGTTCTGAACCCAACACTGAAGAACGAGTAAGAGGTTTAAGCATCATTAGAGTAAGAATGCCAGGATCATATAGTTTTGGAACAAATGGAGTAAAACACCATTGGTCTCATTGATGTGTTCTGTCATCTTCACTCTTTTTTATGCCTTTGCTCTTCACCATCAATTTCTCTCCCATGATTTAACACCATGCTGCTATGTACTCATCTTGTCATTTTCCCTCCTTTAATCTTTATACACAATCTATCATTCTCCCACCTTCTCATCCCCTTTCATTATTTTTCATTTTATTTTTCCCCTTAAATGACAGGTAAAAAACAGATTCTGTTAAGCTGCAAGTGGTAACTGACAAAATACAAATAATGGGAAAAAAGTCCTAGCACCTTGCCTCACATCCAGTCCCTCACCTGGAATTTTCAAATTTTTACAATTCTCCTGATATCACAACCAGAAACATAAAAGTCTAATTTGTTTTAACTCTAATATACTGGTTATAGAAAGGAATTACTAGAGGCTATCAGCTTGCCTCTTGAAGTGACTCTATTCAAATGATATGCTGGCTTGCTTTATTATTTGTCACGTGGCATATTCATAATTTATAAAACCGTTTCTAATATCAAAGGATAATTAATTTAAAAAATGAAACATGTCACCCTCCATATTTACATTTCCAGTGCTTCTCCATTCAGTCTAAGCCAGACTCACAATACTGGCATATAGAGGAAATAAGCATTTGTAGAAAGAAGTAACTTCTCTAAAAAGAGTCTCCATCCTGTCCTTCCTTATGTGTCACTGCTTCCCCACATCAACACTGTAGTCAAGAAATTATTTCTGATGCCTAATTATGCCTTGGGAATTTTCACTTTCATGTCACTGCTCATACTATTCTTTTCTATAACCCTCTACTTACTTCCATGGAGGAATCATGTATTTTCATTATTTAAGGTACATATCAGGTATCATCTTTTTTCATTAACAATCATTAAAACAAATCTCTCCTTGATAAAAAATCACCTATATATTCATCTGTGTCTTTTGGCCCTATAGAAACTTCTACTTATTCATTTATTACATTGCAAAAGTGGTATTTATGCTTGTTTATGAATCCTATTTAAATAGGGAGAGCATTTTATATTAATTTATATATTAAATTATATATGTTACATATATATTAAATTAATATATGCTACAAATGGATTTTCTTCCTATAGCTAGTCTTTACATAACACTGATTTAAAGGACTAAGAATTTGAAAAATTAACAATTGTATAGGAAAATGGTGATTATTCACTATAAAGCCAGATATGATAAAACAGCTAAAAAGGCATTTCAGAGAGGAACATATTAAAATTAAAAAGGGACCAATCCATCAGTACAACATGACATTTACCAAACATATATAAGACTAGCAACAGATGCCAAAATACAGGAAGCAAAACTTACAGATTAAAGGGAGAAATAGATAATTCAGTAATAAGTGTTGGAGACTTCAATATCCTCCTTTCTATAATTAATAAAACAATTAGACATAAGATCAAAAGTAAATAGAAGAACAACCTTATAAATCAGGTAGAACTGTCAGATAAAAGAGTTCATCCAAAAACAGCAGAATAAACATTGTTCTCAAGTTCACAAGGAGCATTCTCTAGGACAGATCACAAGCTAGCCATAAGACTCAATAAATTTAAAAAATATTAAAACAGTACAATGTTTGTTCTCCATCCACAAGTGAATATAGTTAGAAAAAAAGAGGAAATATTTTGGAAATCCATAAATTTGTAGCAATTAAATAATGGAAGCACACTCCAAAATAGACAGTGGGTCAAAGAAAAAACACAAAGAAAATAGAGATGAATAACAACAAAAGTACAACACAGCAAACTCAAGGGATATAATAAAAAGCTGTAAACACTTATTTTAAAAGAAGAAAAGCTCAAATCCATAACCTAACCTTCTACTATGAAACACTAAAGAAAAAAAGCAAAATAAACCCAGAATAATAAGGAGGAAAAAGATAACAAGAGTTAGGTTGGAAATAAGTGAAATATAGAAAAGAAAAATAACTGAATAATTCAACAAAACCAAAAGTTGATTTTTTAAAATAATCAGTAACATTATCAAACCTTTAGTAGAATAATACATAGAGGGAAAGAGATGAGTAAAATTACCAAAATCAGAAACAAAAGACATCACTGCCAAATTTTACAGAGAAAAATTCATTATAAGATAATGTATGTCAATAAATTAGATAATTTAGATTACACAAACAAATTCTTACAAAGACACAAATTACCAAATTGAACTCAAAAAGAAATAGAAATTCTACACATGTTTCTAACAAAGAGAACACGTACACAACACATATTCATATTCTTGAAGTCAAGGAGAATCTCCTGACTATACACAGAATGGCTCCTTGAAGGTCGAAATGGAAGAGGGTATCACCCCACAGAAAGCGATGCCAAACTACCACAGGCCTCTTCACTACAATCCATCTTGGCTTAGAGATGCACACTCACAACGGAGAAGACCATGAAATATTCCAAATACAGATCCAGTATGAGAAAAAGTCAGAGGATTGGCCAAAGGAAACCAGAAAGAAATGTCCTGTAAAAGAGATTCAAACTACCACAGAGGTGTGACTCTCTCTGAGTCCACCCATGTGTCTATTCACAGGTACCCCTTTTCCTCCTAATAAATACTTTGTTTCTCTATTTTCTATTTTTATGTGGAAATTCATTTCTAAACAGCTAATGGGCCAGGGCCTTGTCACCGACCACTGGTCCCAGGTGATCTGGTGGCTAGGATTCAGTGTTCTCCTTGTCACAGCATGACTTCAGTCTTTGGCCAGAAACCAAAATCCTGCTTCAAACTGCTGCAGATTGAGACATCTGAGGTCACTGTGACACTACGTTCAGAACCCAAAAGACAGGACACTTTCACCACGAGTCTCGTGAGACAATCTCTTGGGTAACCCTATGGCTCCAAAGGTTCTGGCTATGTTGAAATAGTCATGAATGAGAGCCTATGGCATCCAGGAGGAGTTCAGGTTACCAATCTTAGACAAGACAGGTATGGACATAAAATCACCTTGAATACTCCAGATCATTCTGTCTGCTGACTGAATCTTAGCAAGTCTCCTATCTGTAACATATATTGCAAAAACATCATCCAGCTGAGCTAGGCCCCAGATTCTTGACCCAGAGGTTATGAAAACACAGCAGTTGTTTTAAGCTCTAAATATTAGAGTACGTTTTTACACAATGATAGATAGATAGAACATACAGTAAGTATCCTCATTTGAAGGCAGGCTACATCTTTCTGACACAGTACAACTTCAACAGATGCCAGCATCTTTAAAAGTGAAGCCCTTCAAGAGCTCTGATGAATAAGACATGGAGGTCCAGAAGCACGCCTGAGGTCCTGGTAACCTAGTCAGATATCCTTTTCCTGTGTCAGGGCAAAATACTACCAATAGTTCTCTGGATAAAAAACATAATACGTACAGAAGTAGCTTTATTTATCAGGACAACATTTTTGATTTATGATAACCTGTCTCTTTCTTTAAGGGGAAGAAGGAAGCATAATGAAAAATGTCCAGAAAACTAGAGTATCTTGTTAATATGGTCAGTTTTTCACTGCTTGTTTGCTCTTGCTTTTTTGTGTGTGAAGGAATACCAGCAGAATTAGTTTAGGTGACTGGTCCGACGTGTACTGAGTGTTGATATTTCAGCTAAGTACTGGGTTTTACTTGACATATTTACCATGTTAAGGTAACCAACATCTTAATTTTTGCTACAATATTATCTGTTTTTTTCCCTTACCTAAAGGCTATTCACTAAACATTCTGTTCTTATCAGCATTTATATGAAACATATATGAATTGTCTGTGGAAAATATATATGTATATCCACACTTAGAAATTCAAATAGAAGAAAGGGAATAATATCTGATATCTAAACTCAAGACTAGAGTTTTATAAGCAAAAGATACTTCTATACAAAAGATATTTCTGTAGCAAAACATATTTCAATTCAATAATTGTGTAGGGATACAATGATGAGCAGTATCATGGATGGTCATTTGTTTCTTACTAAACAGAGGCCACTGGAGAGATGAGCTTACACCCAGTCCTAAGAATTGGTGTCTGGTAAGTGTAGAGGCGTGGGGGGCGGTGATGCTTTCTAGTCTTAGTTTCTTTTATAAGACTGCCACAACCACTGTTTTCTATATATAGACATACCAGTCAGGGCCAGCAACTAGGAAATTAGGCCCTCCCTAATAATCTTCTGCAATAAGAATCACAAACCTCTTTAGTTTCAGAAGTTTTAGACTGGACTAAAGCTGCGTTGTTAAAAAACTAGGCTCTTTGCAACACAGCAACTGTTATCACTGAGAGGCAAGCTGGCAGCTCTGAAAGACACACTGGCAATGGCAGCCAGCTGCTAAGAGAATGAATACATCCTATGGGCATCTCCTTAATCCTCTGATAATATTTTTCATTTTATAAAATTAATTATTTACAGGATCATAATTCATCTAAACTAAAATTAATAAATATGAAATGCATCTTCCTCAGGGTACTCTCACTGTTCACTCCAACAACATAATCAGACATTATAAAACTTATATCAAAAGTAGCTTAAGTATTTATGCATTATTCACACTTCTTGATCTAGGATCTTGAGAAGAACACTTATAACAAATGAACTAAGGTATCTATTATAACAGAGCCTCAGATATTGGCTGAAAACTTAATCAAGGAATAGAATACAGCTTGAAACATAAAAAGTTTGATGAAAACTACTTTTCTACACCCTCAGTCACAAGGTCAGATTTCTTTTGTTTTACCTTTATTTCCATTGTCCAAAAATGTTCTCTGATGGACACAAGGCAGATGTCAACATCTGCCCTAAGAGTCTGATATAATTTTTTTTCTGTTTATTCAATGACTGGAAGTGGCAGAGCTAACAATGTTAACGAAACGCATCAGAAATCTAGTGTGTCATGTACCCCTTAGAAGAAGCAGTAAAATTGGCCTCTTGATCCATTCATGCATTTCTAGATTTTGAGTCTAAAAATAAATGGTTCTGTTTACTGTTTTGCCATTTACCTTCTTCTGTTATGACTTGATGTTCAGATTCGTCATCTCTCTGATATTTGGTTATCCTTGGATACAGTGTCACTACATAGGTAAAGTGAAGAAGTGAAGTCACTCAGTCGTGTCCAACTCTTTGCAACCCTGTGGACTGTAGCCTACCAGTCTCCTCAATCCACAGAATTCTCCAGGCAAGAATACCGGAGTGGGTTGCCATTTCCTTCTCCAGGGGATCTTCCCGACCCAGGGATCAAACCTGGGTCTCCGCATTGCATGCAGACGCTTTCCTTCTTTTAAACAAAGCTCTTTCTCTGAAATCTAATCAACTCTAGCATCTGGTTTATACATTTGGTACTGTAAGACAAGTAAGCCCAAGAAAATCAAACAGAGAGATCTGGGTATTTACCAATTATACACTAGTTGCTCTACATTTGTTGCTCTACACTTTCTCAGAAGGAAAGTTCAGTCTGTCACTATTCACAAGTTGTACATGTAAGGAAAGTGAGCCTCGCTGTAATTAAATACTATTAATGATAGAGTATAAAAACACTTTGTTCATCAAACACTTCTCAGTGATCAACCCCTCAGAACTTTAAACAAAATATGAAGATTGGATCTAAAAAAAAACCTGAAAACAATAGTGTGTATGCACTCAACCATGTCTGACTCTTTGCAACCCCATAGACTATAGTCTGACAAGCTCCTCTGTCCATGGAATTTTCCAGGCAGGAATACTGGAGTGGAGGCAATACCTTCCTCCTCTAGGGGATCTTCCCAATCTAGGGACGGAACCCAAGTCTCTTGGGTTTTTTGCACTGGCAGGCAGAGTATCACTGCACCACTGGGAATAATACTTGTTTATTAAAAACTGAAACGCAAATCAACATAACTTAGTGAACAATGCATTTTAACAGACATAATACTTCCAGTTGTATTTGTCTTCATACCTGAAATCCCATATTCCCATATGGAGATAATATGTGAAGTAACCATAGGAAGTTATTAAGAATAATCAATGAATACTAGGAAACTGACACCTCAAGAGAGAAGTATAAAAAATCAATCCACTTGGCTCATGTAGAAGAGAAATACATTTTGCCTGTGCATAGGATTAATTAGATCTTGATAAAATTAAATAAATTGTAACATGGAACAAACATTATTAAAATACTATAATTTATTATTATGAGTATAGCATTCAAATGCCATATTGATACAGAATTGTCATAAATAATAATAATTCTAATATATATATATATACAGTATTGATACAGATTTGTCAGAAACAATAATAATTCTAATATATATACAGATATATATTATACATGAACATATATATATGTATCTGTATACATTCAGTCTATAAATATGACAACTAATACATACTGACTCCTGAGGGCTAATTTTTAACCTTTAAAAATTTTGAAAGTTTCTTGTTAAACACAACTATTATTAAAAAATGAGTTATATAAACTTACAACTTACTGAATTATAGTAAATATGAAGGTGATTAATATTAAAACATAATTTCCTGATTATTTTATTACATGTTGCTGTTTTATAAGTTCTTGAGATTATTTATGTCTCTCCTCTCCATGGCAGAAATACCACATAATTATCCACTACCGCACTTGCTGTCAACTTCACTAAGTGATATCACATTTATAGCCTGAAATTGGCCATGAGTGTATTTCAATCAACTAAATAAGCAAACACTAAGAATTAAGGCTACTTTTCCTGGAGAGTACGTTCTTGGACACTTACCAGTACACTGCTATATATAGTTATCTGCTTTTTCTCATTCATATCAGTGATGGCTCTGTTGATAATTGTTTTAAGAAGTTGTTTTTAGATCTGCAGTCAAATGAGTTTTCTAGGCCTAACAAGCAAAACTACACAGATTTACTCCTGTTCACAACTCAGCTGACATCTGCAAACTACCCTTGAGCAATCAGTCCCAAATGTAGCCATCATGTAGGCAGACAAATCTACAGATTAGGAAAAGAGAAAGGAAAGGCTGAGACAAGCAAGCTCTGCAACTTCTCTCAAAATCAGAGTATCATTTAGTTTATGTTTGTCTGCTTGTCACAGAAAAATACAAATTACCAATAGATAAACAACACAGATCCTACATTATAGCTGCTGAAATATAAGTGTTCCCTGAATGCTTCAACTCTGTTTGATTTGCGCTTCTGCTATTCTTAACAGGAAATGAGCGTCATAAATATGATTCACAGTGATAGCAACACACCTCATCTACACTCAGTCGGCAGCAAAGAGAAATGAAAGGAAAAGAGCCCACCCTCTGTTTTAAGATTTCCTAAAATACCACTTGGTTCTTCCCATCTCCTCAATGGAAACTTAGTCACATGGCCACAACTATTGCAATACAAAGTGTTAAATTAGTCTTTCAGTAGGACATGTTAATACTTGAGGTAAATTTTATGTTTTATTAGTAGAAATGAGAGAATGAATAGAGAATCTTAGCAACATTCACCAAGTATAGAATTAACTGAATGGCGACATCAGAAACATCAATGTAGCTGAGTGCTACTCTAGAAATATAAGGCATGGTAAGTCATTGTCTCACATACTCTCTGCTTTCCTACTCTGAATCCATTATGATGAAGGCTATAGTATATTCTAAGAAAAAAATGTAACTTGACCACACTATATTACCAGCTGTCTATAAAATTGGATTTAAAAAGGACAAATATAAATCTTTAAGAATCTGCTATAATAAATGGGCAAAAATAATCTGTAAATCTAAAATTACTTTGAACTAAATCTGATTTTCTGAAGAATTGAGGGTGTCTATAGTGTTTATTCTTAAGTATTTTAATCATTAATACAGCATGCATTTGTGTAGCAAACATTTTTATTTTAAGTATCATTCTAATCCTTGTCAAAATCTCTGCAAATTTTAAAAACTAATGTATGAATTAATGAGATTTACTCTAGATTATAATATTTTCAAGAACACAGAAGGTTTTATAATGAGTGATATACTTTTCAGTCCTTGATGAAATGCTTCAAATAAGCACTGTACCATTATAAAGTAATTCCAAATAGAAAAAAAGTATTGAATATGCCTGAATATCTCTTCTTAATGTGACTGCAGTACTGTCATAAGCACCAATGCAGAGATGCTTAACATTATATGATTAACTCAGTATTTTTTAAAATTAGTTTTTGAACCAGCAATAACTCAGCATGTTACTAGATGATGCTGAGGAAGAGTAGTATCTGTCTACAAAACAGAAGTTTTAACATTTGCTAGTATTATGCACTTGTTATAAAATTTCCTTTCCATTCAATATAGGAGTAATTTTTAATCAGAGAAAATAAGCATAAAAATCAATTGCAAAGCAGCAGAGGCTCACAATGAATGTTTATTCTAATGAGAATTTAACTTTTGCTTTTGTCAGATAATTGAGTTCTTAAAGCTATAACTGACTACTAAGCCAAGAAAAAGTGCAAGTAAATCTAATATAATAGATTCTCCCAGGGAGCTAGAAAAGAATTTCTCTATAACCTTTGCATATTTTCTCATTGGTAAAGAGGTCACAGTTTCTTCAGAGTCAGAAATTCATCCACATCACATGCCTTGTCAATTCTCAGTCTGTGTACAGACCTTCAATTAATATCTATGATGATGACAGAGACGCTAACAAAAACTCATTTGATCTAGCTAAGCTCATTTGTTGAGCCTTCAAGGTTAAACTAGTCTAATTAAAGGTGGTAGTGAATTTTAAATGACTTTTGCATCTATTCTATCCTCCAGATATTGTTCCAAAGACCTGAATGTTAACACTATCTTCAGGCTTCCTTATAATATCAGAAACTTTACATAGAATGGAAAAAGTCATGCTCAAAACCCTAAAAAACAGAACCAATAAAACTAACTAATGTTATGAGGAATGACTAATCTGTTTTCTTGAACAAGAGAACAGATAAGCATTTGGTTGCCCTAATTCATTGAGGTTCACTGGGATGGGTTTTTCTCTTGGATGGTTTTTAGAACCGTGAATACAATACTTCAATTGAGGTGCATTATAGGGAAAAAAGAATACACTGAAGATGGATTTTAAAATACTGTATATGTCTATAATTTGCTTTTGAATAGATTTAGATTATGATGATGAAACAATCAAAATCAGATACCAAGAAAAGAATATGCTATAAAGTTGGGAATTAGTTTTGAATCTTTCTGATTTAAAGTTATCAAGTGATACTCTTTCTTACTTCTCATTTGAATTAAATGGGATCCTCACACACTGAAGTTTTATTGGATTCCTAAGTTTTTAAAGTAGATACTGAGGTGATATTGAACTAATACCAGGGTTGCAGTGGAGTTTGAAAGACAGAGGGATAATAATATAAAAATCTAGGCACAGTCTACTGACTTACGCTTAAAATAAAGAGAGTAGGAAATATCATTCCTCCTGTGTAATAATGTGCATAATCTACAAAATCATAACTTTTCTTGAAAATGTCTGAGAACTGAGATGGAAGATCAGGAAATTTGTTTAAAATTTAAAGAAATACAGGCACCTCTAAGGAAAGATAGTACATGGACACACTCATGTTTAACAAAGTATTGGAGGAAGACCAAAGAATTTAAACATAAAGATATTGGTAAAAATTTGAGTATGAATCAGGGTGATAGGGGCTTCCCAGACGGTGCTAGTGGTAAAGAACCTGCCTGCCAATGCAGGAGACCTAAGAGAGGTGGGTTCTTGGGTCTGGAAGATCCCCTAGAGGAGGGCATATCAATCCACTTCAGTATTCTTGGCTGGAGAATCCCATGGACAGAGAGGTCTGGCAACCCCAGTTCATGGGGGTCTCAAAGAGTCAGACATGACTGAAGCAATTTAGCATGCATGCATGCAGGATGACAGTATATAAATTCCTGAGTTGTACATCTAGTGGCAGTTTTTAACTGAGTCCCAATCCTGGGATTTCACCACAGAACATTACTGAATATGCAGAAGATAGAGTGTAGGGAGGATATTGGATAAGGCCTCCATCAATGATGGCTAGTTTACCGTCTATAGAAAAATTAGAAGGAGTCCAAGATGGCAGAGGAATAGGATGCAGACACCACTTTCTCCCCCACAAATTCATCAAAAGATCATTTGAATTCTGAGCAACTTCCACAAAACAACTTCTGAATGCTGGCAGAGGACATCAGACACCCAGAAAGGCAGCCTATTCTCTTCGAAAGTAGGTAGGATAAAATATAAAAGACAAAAAGAGAGACAAAAGAGTTAGGGATGGAGACCCATCCGGGGGAGGGAGTCATGAAGTTGTTTCCAAACAGCATGAAACCCTCTCACAGGTGAGTCCGTGGGGAGTTTTGGAATTTCAGAGGGCAACATAACCGGCAGGAAAAAAAAAAAAAAAAAAAAAAAGCCCACAGAATAGGCACCTAACCGCAATTGCCAGTGGAGAAGTAGGTCAGACGCGTGCATCCACCACCACCGTGCAAGGGCTGGACAGGGAGGCGCCGGCTGCATCATCATCGGTCCTTAGGGTAAGGACCAGGCTTGAACGCCCTGAGGACAGTGTCAGGGAGCTAATGTGAGATAGCAACCCAAACTGTGGGATCTCCAGAGAGGAAAAATAACAGAACTTTCCTGCAAAAGGCCCTAACGCACAGCCGTGCCAGCTGGCAGAACAAAGCATTGAATGCTAGCAGCTGCATACAGGTCCCTTCCCCCTGCTGTAGGCAGAGAGGCAGGCATTCGACAGCCAGAACCAGAAGGGAAGGGCTCCAATCTCGGCCCCAGAGACAGGCATCCTCTACCAAACCGTGAGCAGGCTCCCAAGTTGCTAGCCACATCTTCCTGGGATCCTAGCCGGTTGATATCTGCCAGGAGGGTCACAGCCTGATAACAGCTCCCCAGAGGAGACACACAGAGCACCTGAGATGGCGCTCTCATGGTGCACCCAGGAAACCGAGTGGCCAGTACCTGGGAGGTGATTAAGACGTATGGCCAAGCTGGGACAGTATGCTCACCAAGTACCAGGTTGCCTGAGCCACTTGGACCTGGGAAAGGCACAAAACGCACGGCCGACCGAGTCTGTGCCCTTGCGGAGTACCCAAGAAGCTGAACCTGAGCGGCTCAGACTTGGGAAGGGCACGAAATGCAGGGCCTGCTTTGGACAGTGCCCTGCAAAGCACCCTGGAGCCTGAGCAGTGTAGACCCGGAAAGTACATGCCACTGTGAACTGGGGCAAACCCAGTGTGGTCCATTCACTGCAAGCACCCCCCACACATGCCAATGATATTTGCTTGCAGTGTTCCTCCCTCCCCACAACAAAATGGAACAAGTGAACCTAAATAAGTGACCACGTTCACCCACTTGTGTCAGGGCAGAAATTAGACACTGAAGAGACTTGCAAACAGAGGAAGCCAAAATAAACAAAAAAGAGGGAACTACTCTGGAAGTGACAGGTGAAACAGATTAAAATCCTATAATTAACATTGGCTAAGTATTGAAGTGGGCCAATAGACCTTGAGAACAAGTACAAGCTGGAACAAGGAACTATCTGAAACTGCACTGACCCCATACTGCCCACAACAGCTTCAGAGAAAATCCTAGATATATTTTTAATATTATCACTTAATTTTTTGAAAAATTTAAGTTCTTTATTACTCCTTTAATTTTCCTTTTTATAACCTACTGTTACCTTGCAAAAAAAGGCCCTATTTTTAAGTAAATTTCATATCTATATTTTTTATAATTTTTGTGATTGATTTTGTTTTGTATTTCTAATATTGTATTTTTGAGAGTCTAACCTCTACTCTAGATTTTTAATCTTTGCTTTTTGGTATTTATTATCAATTTTGTATCTTTAAGAATCTAATCTTCAGTATCCATTTTCACTTAGGGGTGTGGTTACCTGCTTGCTTGCTCTTTCCCCTTTGCACTCTCCCTTTTCTCCTCCAATCAACTCTATCTCCTCCCTCCCCTTTCTCTTCTCTACCTAACTCTGTGAATATCTCTGGGTGTTCTCGGATGTGGAGAACACTTAGGGATCTGATTACTGGCTAGATCTGTCTCTCCCCTTTTGACTGCTCCTCTTCTCCTCCTGGCCACCTCTATCTCCCTCCTCCTTCTTCTCTCCTCTATGTAACTATGTGGATCTCTCTGGTGTCCCTTGCTGTGGAGAACTGTTTCACCATTAACATAGATATTTTATCATCTGTGTTATATGGATAAAGAAGTATTGAGGCTACTGTAAGAATAAGACTGAAAGCCAGAGGCAGGAGACTTAACTCCAAACTAGAGAACATCACAGAACTCCTGATTCTAGGGAACATTAATAGACAAGAACTCATCCAAAAGCCTCCATACCTGCACTGAAACCAAGCTCCACCCAAGAACAAACAAGTTCCAGAGCAAGACATACCATGCTAATTCTCCAGCAACACAGGAACACAGTCCTAAGCATTAAAAGACAGGCTGTCCAAAGCCATGCCAAACCCATAGACACCCAAAAGTCACTATTGGACACTTCACTGCACTCCAGAGGGAAGAGATTCAGCTCCACCCACCAGAACACAGATGCAAGCTTCCCTAACCAAGAAACCTTGGCAAGCCACTAGTCCACCCAGCCACAGGGAGCAGGTTCCACAATAAAGATGAACCACGAATTTCCAGCCTACAGAAAGGGCACACCAAACATAGCAATCTAAACAGAGTGAAAAGAAAAAGAAATATTCAGCAGGTAAAGGAACATGATAAATGCCTACCAAACCAAACCAAAGAGGAGGACACAGGGAGTCTAGCTGAAAAATAATTCAGAATAATGAGAGTAAAGATGATCCAAATGTTGAAAACAAAATGGAGCTACAGAAAAATAGAGAGACAAAGATTGAGAAGATGCAAGAAATGTTTAACAAGGACCTGGAAGAAATAAAGAAGAGTCAATCAATAATGAATAATGCAATAACTGAGACCAAAAGCACTCTGGAGGGAACCAACAGTAGAATAACTGAGGTAGAAGATAGGATAAGTGAGGTGGAAGATAGAATTATGGAAATAAATGAAGCAGAGAGAAAAAAAAAAGAATTAAAAGAAATGAGATCAACCTCAGAGACCTTTGGGACAATGTTTGTTAAACACTCCAACATTCAAATCATAGGAATCCCAGAAGAAGACAAAAATACATGACAAAATACTTGAGAAGATAATAGTTGAAAAAATCCTTAAAATGGGGAAGGAAATAGCCACCCAATTCAAAAAAACAAACAAACAAACAAAAAAACCCCAGAGTCTCAAACAGGATCAACCCAAAGTGAAACAGCCCAACACACACATTAATCAAACTAATGAAGATCAAACACAAAGAGCAAATATTAAAAGCAGCAAGAGAAAAGCAACAAATAACACACAAGGGGATCCCCATAAGGATAACAGCTGATCTTTCACTAGAAACTCTTCAGGCCAGAAGGAAATGGCAGGGCATACTTAAAGTGATGAAAGAGAAAGACCTACAACCCGGATTACTATACCCAACAAGGATCTCATTCAAATATGAAGGAGAAATCAAAAGCCTTACAGACAAGCAAGAGAGAATCCAGCATACCAAACCAGTTCTTCAACAAATGTTAAAGGATCTTCTCTAGACAGGAAACACAGAAAAGGTTTATAAAGTCAAACCCAAACAACAAAGTAAATGGCAACAGGATCATACTTATCAATAATTACCTTAAACGTAAATGGGTTCAATGGCCCAACCAAAAGACAAAGACTGACTGAATGCATACAAAAACAAGACCCATATACATGCTGTCTACAGGAGACCCACCTCAAGCCAAGGGACACATACAGACTGAAAGTGAAGGGTTGGAAACAGACATTTAATGCAAATGGAGATCAAAAGAAAGGAGGAGTAGCAATACTCATATAAGATAAAAAAGACTTTGAAATAAAGGTCGTGAAAACAGATAAAGGACACTACATAATGATCAAAGGATCAATCCAAAAAGATGTAACAATTATAAATATATATGCACCCAACATAGGAGCACTTCAATATGTAAGGCAAATGCTAATAAGTATGAAAGGCGAAATTAAAAGTAACACAATAATAGTGGGAGACTTTAATACTCCACTCACATCTATGGATAGATCAACCAAAGAGAAAATTAGGAAGGAAACACAAACATTAAATGATACATGAACCAGTTAGACCTAACTGATATCTATAGGACATTTCACCCAAAAAAAAAAAAAAAAATGAATTTCACTTTTTTCTAAAATCACATGGAAGATTCTCCAGGACAGATCATATCCTGGGCCACAAACATAGCCTTGATAAATTTTAAAAAATTGAAATTTCAAGAATCTTTTCTGATCACAATATGGTAAGATTAGATATCAAATACATAAAAAACTATAAAAATACAAACATATGGAGGCTAAACATCACGCTTCTGAATAACCAACAAATGGAAGACATTAAAAAGGAAATCAAAATGTGCATAGAAACAAATGAAAATGAAACATGACAACCCAAACCATATGGGATTCAGTAAAAGCAGTGCTAAGGGAAAGTTTTATAGCAATACAAGCTTACCTCAAGAAATAAGAGAAAAATCAAATAAACAACCTAACTTTACACCTAAAGCAATTAGAAAAAGAAGAAATAAGAACTACAAAGTTAAAAAAAAAAAAGGACTGCAAAGTTAATAGAAGGAAATCAATCATAAAAATCAGAGCATAAATACATGAAAAAGAAACAAAGACGAATATACCAAAAATCAAAAAAAACTAAAAGCTGGTTCTTTAAGAAGGTAAATACAATAGACAAGTCATTAGCCAGACTTATCAAGAAAAAAAAAAAAAGTGGGGGGGACAAAAATCAAATCATCAAAATTAGAAATGAAAATGGAGAAATCACAACTGACAACACAGAAATACAAAGGATCATGAGAGTACTATCAGCAAATATATGCCAATAAAATGGGCAAGAGATGGATGAATTCTTAGAAAAGTATAACTTTCCAAAACTGAAACAGCAAGAAATAGAAAATCTTCACAGATGCATCACAAGCATGGAAATTGAAAATGTAGTCAAACATCTTCCAACCTAAAAAAGCCCAGGACCAGATGGAATCACAGGTGAATTCTACCATAAATTTAGAGAAAAGTTAACAGCTAGACTATTCAAACTCTTCCAGAAAATTGTAGAGGAAAGTAAACTCCCAAACTCATTCTATGAGGCCATCATCACCCTAATACCAAAACCAGACAAAGATGCCACACAAAAAGAAAAATACAGGCCAATATCACTGATGAACATAGATGAAAAAAATCATCAACAAAATTCTATCAAACAGAATCCAACAACATATTAAAAAGATATGAAACTGGAGCCCATTATACAGAGTGAAGTAAGCCAGAAAGATAAAGAACATTACAGCATACTAACACATATATATGGAATTTAGAAAGATGGTAACGATAATCCTATATGCAAAACAGAAAAAGAGACACAGAAGTACAGAACAGACTTTTGAACTCTGTGGGAGAAGGTGAGGGTGGGATGTTTCGAAAGAACAGCATGTATATTATGTATGGTGAAACAGATCACCAGCCCAGGTGGGATGCATGAGACAAGTGCTCAGGCCTGGTGCACTGGGAGGACCCAGAGGAGTCGGGTGGAGAGGGAGGTGGGAGGGGGGATCGGGATGGGGAATACGTGTAACTCTATGGCTGATTCGTGTCAATGTATGACAAAACCCACTGAAATGTTGTGAAGTAATTAGCCTCCAACTAATTAAAAAATAAATAAATAAAAAGACCATACATCTTGACTAACTGGGCTTCATCCCAGGGATGCAAGGATTCTTCAGCATTCTCAAATCAATCAGTGTGATACACCACATTAACAAATTAAAAGATAAAAACCATATGATTTTCTCAATAGATGCAGAGAAAGCCTTTAACAAAATTCAATATCCATTTATGATAAAAACTCTCTGGAAAGCAGGCATAGGAAGGAAACACCTCAATATAATAAAAGCCATATATAATAAACACACAGCAAACATTATCCTCGATGGTGAAAAATTGAAAGCATTTCCTCTAAACTCAGGAACGACAAGGGTGCCCACTCTCACCATCACTATTCAATATACTTTTGGAAGTTTTAGCCATAGCAACAGAGAAGAAAAAGAAATAAAAGGAATCCAGTTTGGAAAAGAAGATGTAAAACTTTCAATGTTTGCAGATGACATGATCCTCTACATACAAAACCCTAAAGAAATCACCAGAAAATTACTAGAGCTAATCAATGAATATGGTAAAGTTGCAGGATATAAAATTAATACACAGAAATCCCTTGCATCCCTCCCTATACACTAACAATGAGAAAACAAAAAGAGAAATTAAGGGGAAAATCCCATTCACCACTGCAATGAAAAGAATAAAATACTTAGGAATAAATCCACCTAAAGAAACAAAAGATATATTTATAGAAAACTATAGAACACTGATGAGAGAAATACAAGATTATACAAATAGATGGAGGAATATATCATGTTCATGGATCAGAAGAATCAATATAGTGAAAATGAGTATACTATCCAAAGCAATATATAGATTCAATGCAAAGCCTATCAAGCTACCAGTGGTATTTTTCACAGAACTGGAACAAACAGTTTCACAGTTTGTATGGAAATACAAAAAAAACCTCAAACATCCAAAGCAATCTTGAGAAAGAAGAATGGAACTGGAGGAATCAACCTGTCTGACTTCAGACTATACTACAAAGTTACAGTCATAAAGACAGTATGGTACTGGCACAAGACAGAAATATAGACCAGTGTAACAAAATAGAAAGCGAGAGATAAAGCCACACACCTATGGACAACTTATCTTTGACAAAGGAGGCATAAATACATGATGGAGAAAAGACAATCCCTTTAACAAGTGGTGCTGGGAAAGCTGATCAACCACCTTTAAATGAATGAAACTAGAACACTTTCTAACACCATGCCCAAAAGTATACTCAAAATGGATTAAAGATCTAAACATAAGACCAGAAACTTTAAAACTCCTAGAGGAAAACATAGTCAAAACACTCTCTGACATAAATCACAGTAAGATCCTCTATGACTCACCTCTCAGAGTAATGGAAATAATAGCAAAAATAAACAAATGGGAACTAATAAAACTTAAAAGCTTTTTGCACAATGAAGGAAACTATAAGCAAGGTGAAAATATAGCCTTCAGAGTGGGAGAAAATAATAGCAAATGAAGCAACTGACAAATAATTAAACTCAAAAATATACAAAAAGCTCATGCAGTTCAATACCAGAAAAATAAATGACCGATCAAAAAATGTGCCAAAGAACTAAACAGACATTTCTCCAACAAAGACATGCAGATGGCTAACAAACACATGAAAAGGTGCTCAACGTCACTCATTATCAGAGAAATGCAAATCAAAACCACAATGACATACCATCTCATGCTTGTTAGAATGGCTGCTATCAAAAAGTTTACAAACAATAAATGCTGGAGAAGGTGTGGAAAAAAGGGAACCCTCTTACAGTGTTGGTGGGAATGCAAGCTAGTACAGCCACTAGGGAGAACAGTGTGGAGATTCTTTAAAAAAAAAAAAAAATAGAACTGCCTTATGATCTAGCAATCCCACTGCAGGGCATACACACATGGGAAGCCAGAATTGAAAGATACATGTGTACCCCAATGTACATCGCAGCACTGTTTACAATAGCTAGGATATGGAAGCAACCTAGATGTCCATCGGCAGACTAATGGATAAGAAAGCTGTGGTACCTATACACAATGGAATATTACTCAACTATTTAAAAGAACACATTTGAATCAGTTCTAATGAGGTGGATGAAACTGGAGCCTATTATACAGAGTGAAGTGAGTCAGAAAGAGAAACACCAATACAGTGTATTAATGCATATATATGGAATGCAGAAAAATGGTGATGATGACCCTATGTGCAAGACAGCAAACGAGACACAGATATAAAGAACAGACTTTTGGACTCTGTGAGAGAGAAGGTGAGGATGAGGTGATTTGATAGACTAGCATTGAAACGTGTATATTATCATATGTGAGATAGATGACCAGTCCAAGTTTGATGCATGAAACAGGGCAATCAAAGCCAGTGCACTGAGATAACCCAGAGAAATGGGATGCGGAGGGAGGTGGGAGGGGAGTTCAGGATAGGGGATACATGTATAACTATGGCTGATTCATGCCAAACTATGGAAAAAAACCACCACAATATTGTAAAGTAATTAGCCTCCAATTTAAATTAATTAATTAATTTTAAAAATCACTCAGCAAGATAAATGATATATATATATATAATATATATATATATATATAATATATATATATATACAAGAAGTAAATATGACAAAATGTTAACAACTAAGTACATGATGAACATGTTGAATTTTTTAAATAGAAAAAAAAAGAAAAATTAGAAGAAATATAATTAGGTTTATAGTATTCAAGGTTAAAGTATTTTATAAAGACACAAAATATGGGAGTAAGTAATTGTGTATCTATTGGTATAGGGTTCTTATACTACACCTGAAGTAGTATCATATTATTAAAAGAGAGACTGCAATTAATTAATATTATAATCACTGACAACCATTAAAACAAAAATTAACTATAACTAATAAGCAATAGTGGGGATTAAATGAAACCACAAAAATAATCAAAACAGGGAAAAAAGGAGACAGTGGAACAGAGAACTGACAGAACATATAAAAAACAACGAGGAAAATGGTAGATTGTAATCCAACCACAACAATGACTACAATGAATCTTATTGGTCTAAACACAAAGACTACAAAATTGCATGAAGTATCAAGACCCACATATACAATCTTTACAAAAAACTATGTTAAAGAATACAATAGATTCAAAGTAAAGAATATACAGAACTATATGATGCAAGTTCTAATTAAAGAAAACAAGATGGGGGTGATAATGGTAATATTAAAAAAAAATAGATTTCAGAATAAGAAATAATACCAGAGTAAAGAGAAACACTACATCATGATAAAGAAACAAAACACCAAGAACACATGAATGTTGTAAATGTGTATACATTTAATAGTAGAGTTTCAAAGTGCATGAATCAAAATCTGATGGAATTCAAGGGAGACATTAAAAAATACAATTATTGTTGAGGCTGAAGCACTCAATTACAGCAATAGAAAAAGTAGACAAAATCAGTTAAGGATATAGAAGAGCTGAACATTTTCAGTGAAACTGATTTAATTGAAAATTGATAATACTGTGCAAAATAGCAGCAAAATATATCTTTTCTGAAGAGCACATGAAATAGTCACAAAAATATACAAAGTTCTAAATCATTGAAAAAGTCAAGAAAGGAAAAATACAATATATATTTCACTACTATAACATAATTAAATCAGAACTAAAAGAATATAAAATAATTAATATTTTGAAGTTTAAAATATTTAAATAGGAAAACTTAAGTATGAAATTTAAATGTGTAAGACAGAGTTAACATAGTGCTTATAAGAAAATACACAACATTAAGGATATGTTTTGTGATTATATTAGAAAGGAAGAAAGGCCTCAAATCAGTGATCTAATTTTCCACATTATAAAACTTTTTAAAAAAAGAACAAATCAAACCAAAAGCAAGCAACAGAAAGAAAACAATAGAGTAAAGCTGAAATCAATGAATTTGAAAAAAGAGGGAAATTAGAGAAAATCAATACAAGCAAAAGCTGATTATTTGAAAGAGAACAATAAAATGGTTTAAAGAAAAAAGCAATCAATCAAGAAAAAATGAAACAACAGTTACCAGTGTCAGGAAAGAAATACACTGCACTCTATATTCACATATAACTCTACAATCATTTAAAGTGTAATAAGGAATGATAGCAAAAAATGTATGCCTCACATTCTGAAAAATTAGATGAAATGGACAAATTTCTTGGAAGACAAATTACCAAGATTATTAAATAGAGAAGTGGATCATCTGAACAGTCTTATATATCTTAAATAAATTAGCAATTTAAAAATATCCAAGTGGTCATCTGGTCATTGTTTCACAGTGATATTTAAACTTTATTGATATTACTTCAAATAGACATGAAGAATTGAGAATCTCTGCTCTGGTCTCTTCATCAGTTATAGATGGGGGTTAATGATAAAGGAGCATGACAAGGTTATATATTGTCACTCTGTTTATTTAACATATATGCAGCACACAGCATGCAAAATGCTGGGCTGGATGACTTACAAGCTGGAATCAAGATTGCCAGGAGAAACATCAACAACCTCAGATATGCAGGTGATGCCACCCTAATGGGAGAAAGTTAAGAGGAACTAAAGACCCTCTTAATGAGGGTGAAAGAGGAGATTGAAAAAGCTGTCTTCAAATTCAATATTAAAAAATAAAAATAAAAACTCAGACCATGACATCCAGCCCCATCACTTAATGGCAAGTAGAAGGGGAAAAGGTGTAATCAGATTTCCTCTTCTTGGGCTCTAAAATCACCATGGATGGTGACTGCAGCCATGAAAGTAGAAGATGATTGCTTCTTGGAAAGAAAGCTATAACATAAACATTGTGTCAAAAAGCAAAATCACTTTGCTGACAAAGATCCATATAGTCAAAGCTATGTTTTTTTCTAGTAGTCATGTATGGATGTGAAGCTGGACCATAAAGAAGGCTGAGTGCCAAAGAATTAATGCTTTCGAACTGTGGTGCTAGAGAAAACTCTTGAAAGTCCCTTGGACAGCAAAGAAATCAAACCAATCAATCCTAAAGGAAATCAACCTTGAATATTCATTGGAAGGACTGATGTTGAAGTTCCAATACTTAGGCCACCTGATGCAAACAACTGACTCATTAGAAAGTATCTTTAATGCTGGGAAAGAGTGAAGGAAGAAGAGGGAAACAGAGGATGAGATGGTTGGATGGCATCACTGACTCAATGGACACGAATCGGGGAAGCCTGGCATGTTACCATTGCAAAGAGTAGGACACGACTTAGCGACTGAACAACAACTAGAAAAATGAGCAAAATAAGTGATTTTGAGGGTAAGAAGCAACACAGTGAGGGAGAAAAGAAAACACGTAAATATACTAGTCTGTGTTTTTAAAACCAAATTTGCATTCAATGTAAAACAATAAACAAAGTAATTAAAATCGGCAACAGTTGTATATTGAAAACTACAGGTCATTACAGACAGAATTGGAAGAAAAACTAAACAAATGGGCAAATATGCTACGGTGGTGGCTTAGTCACTAAGTCGTCTCAGACTCTCACGACCGCATGGACTGTAGCCCTCCAGGGTCTTCTGTCCATTAGATTTTCCAGTTAAGAATACTGGAGTGGGTTGCCATTTCCTTCTCCAGGGGATCTTCCTGACCCAGGAATCGAACTCTGGTCTCCTTCACTATAGGCAGATTCTTTACTGAAGCTATGCCCAAATATTAAAACAAACAAACAAAAAAACTCAATAATGTTGTAAATATCAATTTTCTTCCAATTGCTTCAAAGATTCAATCTAATCCTACCATAAATATTAATACAAATAGGCATTTTTGTTGAAATTGATGAAATGATTCTAAGATTTGTATAAAAATATAAAGGACCTAGAAATGACAAAACATTTAGGTAGAAGAACAATAGAAAACTAGCACTATTTGATTTCAAGAATTAAATCTCTACATGATCAACACAGTGTCGTGTTGATATAAATAGGCAAAAAGGTAAATGTAATAGAATAGAGATACATATATATTTGAGAAAGACTGAAAGACTAGTCCAAGGATAAAAGAATGCTTTTCAACAAATGGTGCTGGAACAACTGTTCCATGAACATCCATGCCCCCTCTTTAAAGGGTGTATGGAAACACCAATATATACCTTTTACCTGTACAGAAATTAACAGAAAATTGATCCTACATTGAAATGTAAAATCTAAATTCTAAAATTTAGAAGAAAATCTCTGTGACTGAGTTAGACAAAGATTTCTTAGTATAACATAAAGGCACAATCCATCAAAGGAAAATCCTGATAAAATGAACTTCATTAAAATTAAAAACTGTTCCTTGAAATACACCCCTAAGAAAATGAAAAGACAAGCCAAAGAGTGTGAGGAAATTCTTGTAAATTATATTCCTGATAAAGAACTTGTATTCAAAGTAGAGAGCTTTCTAATCCCCAAAATGTTTAAATGAACAAGCTCATTAAAAAAAAAAAAAAAAAAAAAGAGAGTTTTTTTTTAGAAAGATACTTCACAAAGAAACCATTTTGATGCAAAATACATTTTTTAAAAAGTGCTCAAGAAAGTTTGCTTAAGCATTTTGCTTAAGAAAAATGCTTAACCACTTTACCACTGGGCCACTTGATACACTAGTTCAAATATGATTAAACCTGTAAAGAATCATGTATCTTTAAAAAAAAAAAAAACTTTCAGAGCAGAATTTTATTTTGAAAATAGCTTGACTGACTGCATGCCATCTGTGGAAAGAAACTTAAAAAGAATCAAGGAAAGATAATTCTATCAATAAAAATTGGATGGAAAATAAACATAAAATAAAATGTGAGGTTAGGCCAATAAAAAGTAATTGTTAATTTTTAATAAGAAAGCAGCCTTCTCTAAGTTCTTATTTAGATCAGAAGTATTCATGTTGCATATGAACAATTATTTTTCCATTGTTATAAAGGGCACTTCATTAAAAGTTGTTAAACACAGTTGAATATCAATAAACAATGTTGGAATTTTAATATAGCTAAGCTTAATTGTCTTATAACTTCAGTAATCATTAAGTAATCATTAAACTACAGACATTTATGATATGGAGCAACTCTGTAACAATATATGTCATAGTATACTATAATGCTAATTAACTACAGAGATAGATCATACCTGTTATTTGCTTATATTGCTTTTGAATTCCCTGACAGAACATTTTCTTCAGCTCAATAAACATGGAAAACAGCCGACTGAAGAAAGTTTCTATTGGGGCAAATTATTTATTTAACAAATATTGTTGCCATGTTCCTTCTAGGTGCTGAGTTATAGCAATAACATAATATGTGCTCTCATGAATTGTATCTTCTAACGGACAAAAATTGTTACATTAGCTAGGGTGGTAACAAATAATTCAGAAATTCAGTTTTAAGGGCAGGATCAGGCATTTGGTTTTGGATTTGTTATACTGACAATGCTTACTACTCATCAAACTGTAGATGTTTAGTAGATATTTGTTTCTGGAGGTAGCATTACATTCCAAACAAGGTGTGTACATTTGAGAATCACCATCATGACCAGCTAAGACCTGAAGATATGAGACTGGATGAAATGAGGGAATTAACATGGAGAGAAACAGAGGTCTGAGGACCAAGATCAACAGCACGCCAGTAAGAAAGTAAGAAATCAGGTGGATTTGGTGAAACCAATAAAGATCACCTGAAAAGCATAGTCAGTGACATAAAACTACACCTCCTTGATTACTGCAACTTTTAATAAGATACGCTATCAGATATTATCTTTCAAAGTTGTTTTGGCTATTCTAGAACATTTACACATCTATGTGAATTTAGAATCAGCCTTTCAATTTCTAAAAAAACACCTTTTTGAAATTTTAATTGGAATTCATTCGCATCTATAGATTTTAGGAAAATTAATATCCAAGAAATATTCCAATAGTGAGCAAGTTGTATCACTTTATTTAGATACCCTTTCCCTTTTCTCAGTAATCCTTAGTAAATTTCAACCTTGATGGTGTTACACATCATTTGTAAGATATATGATAAAGTATTGACTATTTTTGATGCTATTGTATTTTTATTTTGATTTCAATATCTAATTGTTTATCAGTGGCACATAGATGATTTTTGTTCATTAGAGTGTATTTTGCAACTTTTATTAGAGTATTTCTAGTAGAGTTTATAAGATTTCCTACATAGTCACACACATTTCCTAATTGTAAAGTCTACAAGTAATGAGAATTTCACTTCTTTTATTTCAATATATAGGTCTTTTGTTCATGAATTTGAATTTATTGAATTCTCTATTGATTTATGTTTTTCTATCTCATTAATTTCTTCTCTTCACAACTTTCTTCTTTCTCTTCCTTTGGTATAATCTGCACTTCATTTCTACTACTACAATATAGAAGCTCAGATGCTTAGGTATGAATTTCTCTTTCTCTTCTTTCCTTCTTTCTCTTCCTTTGGTATAATCTGTGCTTTATTTTCTTCTACTACAATATAGAAGCTCAGATGTTTATTGCTTCTCTCTGTGTACTGCTTTCATGTACCTGACATATTTTAAGGTATTATATTTCTATATTCATTTATTTTATATTTTCTCTAACTTGACCTCCTTCTTTTCTTTTTGAACTTTTGGGTTATTTAAAACTACATGCATGAGTGCATGCTCAGTTCAGTTCAGTCACTCAGTCGTGTCTGACTCTTGGCAACCCCATGGACTGGAGCATGCCAGGCTTCCCTGCCCATCACTAATTCCCAGAGCTTACTCAAACTCATGTCCATCAAGTGGGTGATGCCATCCATTCATCTCTTCCTCTGTCATCCACTTCTCCTTCTGCCTGCAAACTTGCCCAGCATCAGGGCCTTTTCCAATGAGTCAGTACTTTGCCTCAGGTGGCCAAAGTATTGGAGTATCAGCTTCAGCATCAGTCCTTCCAATGAATATTCAGGACTGATTACCTTTAGGATGGACTGGTTTGATCTCCTCACAGCCCAAGGGACTCTCAAGAGTCTTCTCCAGCACCACGGTTCAAAAGCATCAATTATTTGGTGCTCAGCTTTCCTTATTGTCAAACTCTTACATCCACACATGACTACTGAAAAAACTATAGATTTGATTAGACAAAACTTTGTCAGTTAAGTAACATCTCTGCTTTTTAATATACTGTCTAGATTGGTCATAGCTTTTCTTCCATAGCTTTAATTTCATGGTTGCAGTCAAACATCTGCAGTGATTTTGGAGCCCAAGAAAATAATCTACCACTACTTCCATTGTTTCTCCATCTATTTGCCATGAAGTGATGGGACCAGATGCCATGATTTTTGTTTTTTGAACGTTGAGTTTTAAGCCAGCTTTTTCACTCTCCTCTTTCACTTTCATCAAGAGGCTCTTTAGTTCTTCTTAACTTTCTACCATAAGGGTGGTGCCATCTGCATATCTGAGGTTATTGATATTTCTCCTGGCAATCTCGATTCCAGCTTGTACTTCCTCCAGCCTAGCATTTCTCATAATGTACTCTGCATATAAGTTAAATAAGCAGGGTGACAATATACAGACTTGATGTACTCCTTTCCTATTTGGAAACAGTCTGTTGGTCCATGTCCAGTTCTAACTGTTGTTTCCTGACCTGCATATAGGTTTCCCAAGAGGCAGGTCAGGTGGTCTGGTATTCCCATCTCTTTCAGAATTTTCCACAGTTTTTGTGACCTACACAGTCAGTTTAGACCCTTACATTCCTTCTTTTCAATTCTTCCTAGTTTTTGTTCTCTTCAGACTCTGCCTCACTCATCATAAAGTGCTAAAGTGAAAATAAAGAAATATCCATGCTTTAAATGTTATTTTTTCCACTGGAAATATTTGAAATTTGTAGCAGTTTCAGTCTTCCATTTATATTGAATGTATTTGATTGATATGCTCTTGTTGGTTTTTCTTATTCTGTATAGTTTGGGAGGATGTGTTGAGACATTCAGTTTTGTGTGGAACTAATACCTCAGCTACTCAGGAAATATTTATTAAATTTTTTTAACTAAGTGGTTGTAGAAACAATATAAAAGACAGAGAAACATATTTGTTCAGTGATAGAAGACATGTTCTCAAATAACTGGACATTCTAGAATAGCTTCAATTAAAGGAATTTAACATATATAATAAGCCAGTTTTACACTTTGATTTCAAAGCAAACAACATGTATATTGAATGAGGGATACAAGTCTAAAAAAACACACTTAAAAGAACATTTACAGATTTTATTCAACTACAAAGCTATGCAACATGACTGGATAAAACTGGAGTCCCAGGTGG
Source organism: Muntiacus reevesi (assembly GCF_963930625.1). NCBI lineage: Eukaryota > Metazoa > Chordata > Mammalia > Artiodactyla > Cervidae > Muntiacus > Muntiacus reevesi. Next base: position 79,139,787 of record NC_089254.1, on the reverse strand, counting down.
CCCAAGTTGTAAAGAATCTGCCTGCTAATGCAGAAGACTCAAATTTGATCCCTGATTCAGGAAGATTACTGAGGAGGAAATATCAACCCACTCCAGTATTTTTGCTGGATATTCCCGTGGACAGAAGAGCCTGGTGGGCTACAGTCCATGCAGTCACAAAGAGTCAGACATAAGTGAAGTGGCTGAGCACGTACACACTGGGTAAAACTCTATGAGAAAAGAAGATACACATAATTTTTGACACAATGATCTCATTTAGAGAATGTACACTTCAGATACAAAAGTAGTAGTACTTTAAGATGAATTTAAGGGTTATTATTTAAACCACATTTTTATACAAAAAATAACAAAAACAAAAAGAGTAAATACTCAATAAGGGAAAATTTTGAGTAAATATCAATATATCCATACCATGAATGTTTATACAAATATTAAGTGAATTATCTACATTTCAGTAATTTCTTAAGAGGAGCACATGTTGAAAATTAAAATGTAAAATACACTCAGCATCAGTTTTCAATTTTCTAAAAATAACCCTGACTTTGTACATTTCTATATGTAGGAATGTGGGGAGAATTGAAGATGGATACTCTATTGGCCCATGAAATTAGGTAGGTCCGGCAATAAGACTGGCTTCAGAGGAAACAATATATGCTGTCATGTTGTTTACTTGCAATATACAGTAAAAGTAAGTATCATTTTAGCATTTAAATATGCATATATGAGATATAATAAGAAAACAGTGAGTGAAGTTACTTTTAAATTAATGGGTTATTAATTAGTAATTAATTAATGTGAGTCATTTCAGTTGTGTCCAACTCTTTGCAACCCTGTAGACTGTAGCCCACCAGGCTCCTCTGTCCATAACATTCTCCAGACATGAATGCTGGAGTGGGTTGCCATGCACTTGTCTAGGAGATCTTCCCAACCCAGGGATCAAACTTGTGTCTCTTACATCTCCTGTACTGGCAGGTGGACTCTGAAGCTGCAAAAACCAAAACATGAGGGAACATTTGACCTAATCTAAACTTGGAAGTGAGAAAGCCAAAATCACATTTGTTCAAAATCCGAATGAAGTTATTGCTTGTCTAGAAAAGAATAGTGCCTTGTCACTCAAGACAGGCACAAGAAGATGGAAACAGCTCTCCACACTATGAATATAAGCACTGTTCCTCATTTTTAAGTGAAAATAAGTGATACATAAAATATGAAAGGGATTGTTTCAGGAAGAAAATGATATCAAATGCAAAAAATTAAAGAGATTCACAGCTAGTAAGCTTTAAGATTATAAACAGGAGAAACTTTCTGAGCTTCTACAAATACTTAAAAATGATTAGAATTTTACTGGCATGTTTTAAATACTTTTTATAGAAGAAGGAACAAGGGAAAATAAATATGGAATCATCAATGTTTGGTTAGACATTAAGTACAATTTCTTCACTGAAAGGCAGTTAACAAATGAAAGATGCTTATTAAGAAGCTTATGAAATAATTATTCATAATAATAAACTACCCAGTTCCTTATGCTAGTATAAGCTTACAGGTGTTTTTCACTATGTGTTACATTGTATCAATATTTTCAATTGCTTTTGACCTTCAAAATACTCCATATAACATAAAGGACACATTACAATTATTTCTATATTGGAGGAAGAAAGTTTGGCCACAAATCCTTTTTTACTAAGGAAGAAAAAACAAGTTTTTTCTATCGGTTGTTGATTACATCTTTTATATAAAACCAGAAGCATATTTCAACTCATTTTCCAATATCCTATTAACCGATCCTTCTGGAGTTAGCACATATTACAAGTATTCTCTCTGCAGAGCATAAATAAGTACTCGTAAGAAATAGGACATTTTTTAATAAAATGTTTCTAGTCTTTCTACTCTGCAATCCTAATAAAATTACCTATTTTAAAAGAAGCACAGATGAAATAGATAAAACATCCTTCTACAGAACACATCCTTACTGAAGGAACAATGCATCATGTCAGCTCAGCTAGGAGCACTCAGTATTCCAGTATAGTTTCCCTTCCCTTACTCCTCACCGCAGAAAGGGATGATCTATCAGAAATTTCCACGTGCTGTTCAGTGTTTTGGTGCATCAAAGTCCCTTGTTTGTGTCTTAAAATATAAATTAAGATGCTCTCAGAGATTTTGATTCAGTTTATGTCTGTGGGTTTCTATAATCTACATTTTATCAAGTGTTTCCACTGAATTAATCCAATATGACTGACTGAAATTTTCTAATATTTTATGTTTTGGGGAAATAATAGCAATAAATTATGTTTTTAGGTGAATAAATATTTTTGCATGTTTATTTAAAGATAAAATATCTAAATTTATGTTGTCATATTATCTATAGAATAACTGTTATGTATGTTCTAATTAAGGCCCAGCAGGAAAATAGAAGATGTAGTAATTCAAGAAAACTAGATATGAAAACACCTCTGATTTCTGAACCACACAGCCATATTTTTTTTAACTAACATACTAGATGAAAAAAATTTAAAAAATAATGTCCTTGGCTGGATTCTCCAGGAAGCAGAATTTGAGATAGATTTCAATGTGTAGAATTGCTTTAAGGCAATGCCCTTGGGAGATCAGCAGCCATAGGAGAGAAAGCAGATTTGAGGAGGTGAAGATATGGAAATAAGATGCCAGGTGGTAACTGCCTCCTCTGGCTCCATAGGGATCTCTGGAGCAAGTGTGGCTCATCAGAGTTGTCCTTGAGTTGATCTCAAACAGCTGAGCCTTTGTAATCTCTCATATAAGTCATTGAGGTAGGCTGCACAGGCAAGGGCATGACTTTTAGCAAAGATGTTCTCCACATCTGAGGCAACTGCAAAAGGCATGACAGCTGAAGGATATCTACTGACAAATGCTTCCAGCAGCTGTAACAAATCCTTCCTGGAGGGCAAATCGTTGCTGAGCTTTGCCGTATCAACTGCAAACAGTCGTGAGTTGTAAAATATGAGATATCAAAAGCAACTGTCCTAACAGAGCCCTAATTATACATGTGAGTAAGACAATACAAAATAATTTATTTTACCAATGGAAGTTAATTTAAATAATATTATTAAAGTAATTATATCAAGTTGTAATAGTTTATGGATTTGGGTATTTTGTGTCTGCTCTGCTTTTTTGGTCCTAGAGGGAGGTATCTTTCTCTGTTGGCTATTTGGGAAGGAGGGAGAGTTTGGTTTGGTTTTACTTTTCTCCTAAAGCAAGCTCCTTTGACATACCTGGTATGTAATAGCAGATAATAAAAGAAATATTTATTCAGGAATTTAGAAGTTTTATATCAAAGATATCTAATATGTAGCACATTTATGACATTTCCTTAATGACTAAGGAAGTATCATAAATGTACTACATTATCACCTTTTTAGTGATATCCAGAACAATCTACATTGGAAATAGACTTTTGTAATATTACTGTCTATTGCACTTTAACCTGAATTGATTTGATGATTTGCACTTATTAGTTTCCTTTCAATAATTATCAGCCCTTTCTATAGAGGTAGTTCATGGATATACACTTCTCCACTAACAATCTATAAAGAATAAGGTTACAATCATAATTTTCACATGAAATACTACCACTCATATCTTTATGAATAAACAGAACCAAACTACATTGATAGCAGCTTTCTATAACTTTACTGTAGTCACAGTTCTTTGTTCTTTGGGTGTTATGACAGCAACTTATATGAAAAATCCATTCAAGGCAGATGCAGCCATATTCTCAGCTGAGCATTTACACAGAGTCATGTGACAAAAGATCCTCTGTGTCAGTTTCTGAACACTAAACCATTTTGGAATAATAAACCCAGAGCATCATTCTAAACTGCATCAGTAATAGGACTGAATCCATTCTTAAAACTCTATTATTGCAAGGGTAGGAATTTCTGTTCAATGTTTCTGGCAATTTATACACTATGAAATTTCATCAATTAAATAAATCATTTCTATCATCTAGTACATTAACACATCCTCAAGTGTTGACTGAGTATCATATTAGCAAAAATACATAGAATAGCTTATTCTGCATTGTGGACTTTTAAGTCATTTAAACACATCCTTGGGGAAAGCCTTCCTTGGAATGACAGTTCAGAAATTAGCTTTTCATGGTGATAGAAATGGTAGGTTAAAACTAACCAATGCACACAAGTATTTCTTGCCTAGGCTGCAATCTATTCAAGAAAATTATAGGCAATTTGACACAAGAACAAAAATGAAAATCACTCAGTCGTGTCCAACTCTTTGCAACCCCATGGGCTCTACAATTCATGGAATTCTCCAGGCCAGAACAATGGAGTGGGTGGTGGTAGTGGTTTAACCGCTAAGTCGTGTCCAACTCTTGTGACCCATGGATTTTAGCCTGCCAGGCTCTTCTGTCCATGGGATTCTCCAGGCAAGAATACTGGAGTGGGATACCATTTCCTTCTCCAGGGGGTCTTCCCATCCTAGGGATTGAACCCAGGTCTCCTGAATTGCAGGCAGATTCTTTACGGACTAAGCTACGAGGGAAGCCCTATGCTTTTCCCTTCTCCAGACGATCTCCCCAACCCAGGGATCGAACACAGGTCTTCTGCATTGCAGGTGGATTCTTTACCAGCTGAACCACAAAGGAAGCCTAAGAATACGAATCATAGCTAAAACGCCAAATAAAGCGTAAAATGTGACTATTGTAACTAACTTGGATAACTATAGTTGTCATCACCAAAATCTATCACCAAGATATCAAACATTGTTTCAGTATGTATGCTACCTAATATATGGCACTATGTCCAGGACCAAGGCAGCCTATTAGATATCCAGGCTTAACTCACTCATTAAAGTGAACGTGAAAGTCACTCAGTCATGTCTGACTCTTTGCGACCCCATTGACTGTATATAGTCCAAGGAATTCTACAAGCCAGAATACTGGAGTGGGTAGCTTCTCCACGGGATCTTCCCAATGCAGGGATCGAACCCAGGACCCCCACATTGCAGGCGTATTCTTTACCAGCCTAACCACAAGGGAAGCCGAATTCACTCATTAGGTTCATGACTAAACATTGAGATATAGGTTCCAAAATACACCTGACATATAACTCCAATGTTTGATACTTCATATACTGCTTTGAATAATTAAAATTTAAAATATTTCAATGAAACGATGAAGTAGAAAATAAACACTAAGTAAAAAATAAAAGGAAATATCTACATGTGTAGAATATTACATGATTGTGTGTGTGTGAATATGAATATATGTCCATTTATTTCCATAACAGAAAAATATTATCTGGGCACTAGTTTATAATGTAAAGACTAAATGTCTAATGTAATGTATGAGAACAGGAAAAAGAGAGAGAGAGAAAACAATTTTAGGTAATAAGAAAACTATTATGAGGAAAAACAACTTTTTATCTGTTTAAAATAAAAAATGTTAAAATATCAAACAGAGTGCTGCTCGAAGCTATTTGGAATGTATATAAAGCTAGGAAAATAAACACATGTCACATATTATTATAAATGGTTTTCTAAAGATGATTACCCTGCCATACAGGATGGTGGGTGCTGTTTAGTTCATAAAAGATTAATTACCATATTTTCTGTGATTCATGTTGTTACAAGGTTGCCTTGGGCTTGGGGGTCCCGGAACAGAACTCAGTCTAACATAATCAAATTCAAAACTTTTATCTGAACAGAAAACTAAGTCAACAGCCACTGTCAGCAAGTGTTCTGAAGGATTATCAGAAACTAGCTCTTGGACAAGTCATTTTAAAACTTTTTAACTGTGGTGTTGAAGAAGACTCTTGGGATTCCCCTCGACGGCAGCGAGATCCAACCAGTCCATCCTAAAGGAAATCAGTCCTGAACATTCACTGGAAGGACTGATGCTGAAGCTGAAACTCCAATAATTTGGCCACCTGATGGAAGAACTGACTCCTTGGAAAAAACCCTGATCCTGGGAAAGATTGAAGGCAGGAGGAGAAGGGGATGACAGAGGATGAGATGGTTGGATGGCATCATGGACTCAATGTACATGAGTCTGAATAAACTCTGGCCGATGGTGATGAACAGGGAAGCCTGGTGTGCTGCAGTCCATGGGGTCACAGAGTCAGACACGACTAGCAACTGAAGTGAACTGAACTGAACTGAACTGAACAGATTTTTACTCTTCTAGCTGTACCACACAATGAAGAGAAAGACAGTACATGAAACACATAATCACAACCCATAGAAATAGAAGGGTCGTGTAATCCAATCTCCAACCCAGTGAATGAATACACTGTACAGCATGCTTAGGAAATGGACATCAGGCTCCCCTAAAATGAGTTAATAGCAGGAAATGTACGGTGGAAAGGATTTCTTTATTTGAAAAGCTATTATTCTCAGAAATTCCTGTATTATTTGAAGTAAAAATGTGCCTGACCACTGTTCTTTGTTCTACATTGTGAAGAAACACAAAGTACATCAACTCTTTCTTCCAAATGAAAGTTTTTCAGGTATTTTAAGATACAATATTGTCCCTGATACTCCTTTTCTTCTTCAGGTGAAGCCTTCACAACTTCCTTGGCTTATCTCACACATGAACCCTCCAAACCCTGGGGAAATCTGCTTGGGAATATTAGTTTGTCAATCTTTTTCTGTGGGGCACCTGCAATGGGATATAATGCACCTTCAGTGGAAACACAAAGAGCCATGGTCAGAGAAATGTATTTTCTGTATCCACATATACATGCAGATAAATGTTTTCTGCTGCAACTTTAGCTGCATGTGGGTATTTTTAGAGCAGTATGTGTATTGTATGTCTGTCTGCTTGCTTGCTTTTACCAGGCACATCACACATTCTTTCCACAGAAACCATGTAGCCAAATGGAAATCCTCAATTTGAATCTAGATTTCTAGTCATTGAGCAAGTATGTCATTTATTCTGAAAATAAAAATGCAAAATGTTAAATCTAATCCATCTTGCACACTACCAAAGTAATGCTCAAAATTCTCTAAGCTAGGTTATAACAATATGTGAACCAAGAACTTCCAGATGTTCAAGTTGGATTTAGAAAAGGCAGAGGAACCAGAGATCAAATTGCCAACGTGTGTTGGATTATAGAAAACAAGAGAATTCCAGAAAAACATCTACTGCTTTATTGACTACGCCAAAGCCTTTGACTGTGTGGATCCCAACAAACTGTGGAAAATTCTTAAAGAGATCAGAATACCAGACCACCTGACCTGCATCCTGAGAAATCTGTATGCAGGTCAAGAAGCAACAGTTAGAACTGGACATGGAACAACAAACCAGTTCCAAATAGGAAAAGGAGTACGTCAAGGCTGTATATTGTCACCCTGCTTATTTAACTCATATGCAGAGTTCATCATGCCAAATGCCGGGCGGGATGAAGGACCAGCTAGAATCAAGATTGCTGAGAGAAATATCAATAACCTCAGATATGCAGATGACACCACGCTTATGGCAGAATGTGAAAGGAACCTAAAGATCTTCTTGAAGAAAGTGAAAGAGAGTGAAAAATTTGGCTTAAAGTTCAACATTCAGAAAACTAAGATCATGGCATCTGGTCCCATCACTTCATGGGATGAAAATTAGCCTTGAAATCAAAAGATGTTTACTCCTTTGAATAAAAGCTATGACCAACCTAGACAGCATATTAAAAAGCAGAGACATTACTTTGCCAACAAAGGTTCATCTAGTCACAGTTATGGTTTTTCCAGTAGTCATGTATGTATATGAGAGTTGGACCATAAAGAAAGCTGAGTGCCAAAGAATTGATGCTTTTTCTTTTTTTCTTTTTTAGAATTGATGCTTTTGAACTGTGGTGTTAGAGAAGACTCTTGATTGAGAGTCCCCTGGACTACAAGGAGATCAAACCAGGAAATCAGTCCTGGAAATTCACTGGAAGGACTGATGCTGGAGCTGAAGCTCCAATACTTTGACTATGTGATGCAGAGAAATGACTCACTAAAAAAGACCCTGATGCTGGCAAAGACTGAAGGCAGGAGAAGGGAATGACAGAGGGTGAGATGGTTGGACGGCATCACCAACTCAATGGACATGAGTTGAACTGACTGAATCCCCCAATATATGCTGTTTGTTTTCTGTTGATTACATAGCTCTTTCTAACCTACAAAGTCCAGACATAATGAACTCCACATACACATCAGTTCAGTTCAGTACCTCAGTTGTGTCTAACTCTTTGTGACATACACATAAGGCATGTCATTTCTGCTCAAGCTTTTTGCAAGTACTGTTTCACCTTCCTGGAAGACCCTCTCCAATTCCATACCCAACCACACTCACTTCTTTTAACTTCTTTCAAGCCTTTCACTAATGTTTGCTTTTTCTTCAATTTTGATTTCTAAGATCCTCCAAAATAACCCCAGTTAACAGCACATTTATATACTGAAATGCTTCTTATTAACATTCAGTGTTCTCACTAAATATCCAACATTGGTCTCCCATGTTTCACAGAGCATTCTGCAATTTGAATTCATATTTTCTGCCATGCTTTATCATGTATAGCTTTTCTTTCATATTTAAACAGTGATGCATTTACATAAAAGTTTAAAAATAAAGATATCTTACATTTATGCCTTTAATAAATCAGATTTTATTATCTCATCCTTTCTTTGCTCATTTTATATCTATTCCTACTGATGCAGACACACTTTGTTGCTTTCAGCATTTTTCATATCCCCTAATTTTTGCAATGGACACCCTGGAGGCTATTCTTAAAGATTCACAACAATTTATAATATTTTTCAACATTTATATACCCTCTTTCTGAAGTTTCAGCATTTATTTTCAGCTTGATCTTATAATATAGAGTCAACAATTTCTTTAAATTACTTTTCTCTTTTTCATTTGAATTGTTTTCAATTGCATAATTTGAATTGCATTTTAGAAACTCTCATTATTTTCCAGTTATATTCCTTTTTAGAGTTTATAATCATAATATTCCACCTAAAGTCTTTAAGTCATTTCTATAAAGCTTACTAAAGTATAAGCTAAATATGAAAGTGAAAAAGTTGTAAGAATGTAGCTCAAACAATTTTCACCAAGGAAACATACCCATATAACTAGAGAAGTCAAAGAGATTTCAATCAGCAGAGATACACTCCTGTTTGTCTTTAAGAAAAGAACCTACCCTCTGAGGAGGAACACATGGCAGGGAATGATGGGGTACCCTTAGAACCTGAGATTTTTGGTTCTCCAAATGAAGAACTAAAATTTTGTCAAGATACAATGAGCTTGACAAAGGATTCAGTGTTTCATATGGAGTTGAAGCCCCTGGAAATACTTTAATTTCATCTTGTTAGACCACTGATCATGCTGCTGCTGCTGCTGCTGCTAAGTCGCTTCAGTCGTGTCCAACTCTGTGCGACCCCATAGACGGCAGCCCACCAGGCTCCCCTGTCCCTGGGATTCTCCAGGCAAGAACACTGGAGTGGGTTGCCACTTCCTTCTCCAATGCATGCATGCATGCTAAGTTGCTTCAGTTGTGTCCAACTCTGTGTGACGCCATTGACAGCAGCCCACCAGGCTCCTCTGTCCATAGGATTCTCCAGGCAAGAACACTGGAGTGGGTTGCCATTTCCTTCCCAATACATGCATGCATGCTAAGTTGCTTCAGTTGTGTCCAGCTCTGCGCGACGCCATGGACAGCAGCCCACCAGGCTCCTCTGTCCACAGGATTCTCCAGCCAAGAATACTGGAGTAGGTTGCCATTTCCCTCTCCAACTGATCATGAGAGTCAGGTAACTCATAGTCATAATTCTGACCCACAGAAACTGTGAGATAATAAATATATGTTGTTTTGAGCGATGACGTCTGTGGTACGTAGCTATACTGCAACAGAAAACAAACTCACTAAGTCAGAATCTTCATTTTTAACAAGAATCCTAGTTGATTCACATGCCCATTACGTTTGATACATTTCTATGTAGTCTCTGCTAAAGTAACACTGACAGCAGCAGCTCCAGAAAAGAAGGGGAGAAATAACAAGGATTACAAAAGTACTTACTACAAATCTTAATGGTTAAAATTAGTATGAAAAGAGTGAAAAGAAAGTCAAGTTGTTTGGTCATGTCCGACTCTTTGTGACCCCATGGACTATAGCCCCCCACAGGCTCCTCCTTCCATGGGATTTTCCAGGCAAGAATACTGGAGTGAGTTGCCATTTCCTTCTCCAGAAATTAGTATAATGGTTAATATTGCAGCATTTATATTTATAACTTCATTACAGGTATGATTATATTTTATACATTATAAAATATACATGAACTATAAATATAAATGGATGAAATAAACATAGAATAAATAATGTTTTAAATATTTAATTTACATTATATGGTATAAAATATTTTCTCACTCAATTTATGAGTAATAATGTTGTCAATATCATTATACCTGTTTTCAATTTTATATATTTATATTTCTTACATGGTAATACTAATTAGCAACTTATCAAATGCTCAGTTTATCTAAAAAGTGTTGGTTTACATGATTGCAGAGATATTTGAGCATAAGAATATGCACTCAGTTTATATTTATGCTTAAGTTTTATGGGTGTAGTAGCTATTAAATTGATAAATTTACATACACTGTAATATGTTATACTAAACTGACAAGGGACAGAAAATACACCAAGTCTCCAGATCGTGATTTCCTTGGATAAATGGCTGATTCCAGGACCAGAACAGAAAATATAAAAGATGAGCCTGGAGTTTATAGAGTGCCTTATAGAGCCAGAAAATAAGGAATTGCTCAACAAATAAAACACACAAACAAAGCAAAACCGCGCAATGATAGGATATATCTAAGGGACATAGGAGCTAACTGTGTCCCTTTGCCAGTAGACAATACTGAAATAATCTGAGCAACAAAATAAATAAAGCAGTATTGGATTACAACTGAAATTATAAAATAAATGTCCATGAGTTCATACTGACATAAATGACTGAATAGGTAAATAAATGGGGGACAAAAGACAAGTCTCCAGTGCAGAATTATTCCAAACAGTTTATTTAAACACTTTGCCATCAAGCATGTGGAACACATAAGACTCCAAAAAGCCAAAACAATCTTGAAAAAGAAAAGCAAAGCTGGAAGCATTACATTTCCTGATTTCAAAATATTATAAAGTTACAGTAATTCAAAGAGTATGGTACTGGTATAAAGGTGACATATAGACCTATGAACATAATACAGACCCCAGAAGTAAAACAACACATGGACAATCAACTTACTGTCAACATGTCTGCCAAGCAATGGGGAAAGAATAGCCTCTTCAGCAAGTGCTGCGAAAACTGGATATTCACATGCAAAATAATGAAAATGTACCTTAAAGAATACACAAAAGTTTACTTGAAGTACTTAAAAACTTAAAAGTCAGACAAACTGTAAAACCCCTAGAGGGAAACACAGGGTAAAATCTTCTTGACATTGGTCTTGGATATGACACCAAAAGCACAGATGACAAAAGCAAAAATATAGTGAGACTCCATCAGGCAGGTAATCAATCAATCATTCAGTCTATAATTTGTTTTTGTGCCAACTGATTAGCAGAGCAAGATTCTGAGAGAGTCAATTCCTAGGCAAATTGATAAAAAAGTCCGAGGTCCCTGAGGAAGAGAAAGGGGTCTGGGGTTCTTAAGGAGGAGATAGGGGTCTGGAATTCTCAAGGAGGAGGAAAGGACTGATTTTTTTTTGTTTCTTTTTTTTCCCTTTCCTCTACATTCCTTAGTTTTAGTCACATAAAATGTTGTTGTCTCTAAGCCCAGAGCTGATCATTACACAAGGAACGACTCAGTTTAAACTCTGTACTAGGGATTATATAACAACAATATGTCCTGCTTGAGGAGAGTTTCTCCTTCCTGCAAACCATCTGACTAATCCTGATATCTTAAAATGTATATTATGGGAGTGGGTCTCCTAGGATCTTTTCATTGTTAAGTTCTAATCCTGTTATCCTAAAATGGAAATTGTGGGAGTGAGTCTGGTAAAATTCTCACAAACTTGAGACATTCTTTTGATTTATTGTAATAAGTAATTAAAAACATACATAACCCTCTTGCTAACACTAGTGAGGGGGGCAGTCTCAGTCCCCATTCTGAAGTCTGTGTCAGAAGTTTTCTCTGCCCCTTTTCTTACTTTAACAAAACTCTGCAACACAAAAGCTCTTGAGTGATCAAGACTGGTCCCTGGTCGCAAAGCTACATCTCTTTCTTCTGAGATCACAAATCTGACATTGTTCACCATAAGCTATCAATTCCAAGCCAGCCCACATAAAGTGGGAATCCCATTTACACTGGTGGTGAAGTCGTATGACCACCACTGTCCTTTCCCATAGCAACCTTGTTAGGAAAGGAAGGTAAATGTATGAAGAAAACAGATAGTGAAGGAAGTCAATATGCAATAATAGCTTCAATTTACTGATTATCTATTATGTGCCAAGGGCTTCCCTTGTGGCTTAGCTGGTAAAAAAAATCCACCTGCAATGTGGGAGACCTCGGTTGGATCCCTGGTTTGAGAAGATCCCCTGAAGAAGGGAAAGGCTACCCACCCCAGGATTCTGGCCTGGAGAATTCCATACGGTCCATGGGGTTGCAAAGAGTCAGGCACAACTGAGCGACTTTCACTTTCACTTTTCACATACTTAGTCAAATAGTAACAACTCAGTAAACTGGACATTATTATTCTTATTTATCTATAACTGGGATGCAGAAAGATTAAACAATAGGCTCAAGTCACGTCCTCACAGGTACTAGTAGCAAACCTGGTAGATGAATCCAAGAATTAAGTTGAGCCCTTGCTCTGAACCACCAGGGCACACAGACTACTGATACCATTTTAACAGACAAATAAGGGACACATGTGCTTTGATAATCATGCTGTGCAAGTGATTCTTCTCTTTACATAAGGAAGTGTAGTGTTCTTTGTTTAATGATAAGAAAAACAAAGTTTCTTATATATGTACAAAGGCTACCCAAAGGTACAAAGGCTATCTGACCTTGTGAAGAGGCACACAGATGAGATCTTAAACAGCCAGAAGCTGATGGTCAATTTGGGGTTTACTGTGAATCCCTGGATTCAATGACTACCTTATTTTACTTCCCAATGTGATCAAGTATAAAGTTAAATGACCTAAGACTAATGCTGACATAAATTTCCAGCTGCTACTTAGCTGTTTGGAAGTTGCTTATCACAGGAGCATGGGTTTTCTCACCCTACTTTCCTCTTTTCTCAACTACCTACTGTTTCTTAAAATCTTTATAAGAGGAACACAGCAAATTAAAATGCATAGAGTTCTCCTTGGATTTCCAGATGGTTGATGTGTACCAGGTGAGAAATTCAGTAAATTTAATGGATACATGCTGCTAAATATCGGCTTAACCTTGTCCCTACCAAATGATATTAGGAGATTCATGTAAAAAGTTACACATACTTTACATGATGATCAATCAGATATTTAAGAATTTTTCACAGCTGACATTTTTAGAACTCCATTAAAAATATCTCTAAAAGTATAACTTCCATATGACCCAGCAATACCACAAGGGCATATACCCAGAGAAAAGCACAATTCAAGAAGAAACTTGCACCCCAATGTTCACTGCAGGATTATTTACAATAGCCAGGACATGGAAGCAATATAAATGCCCATCAATAGAGGAATGGATAGAGAAGTTGTGTTATCTACCTATCTATCTATCTATCTATGTGTGGAATATCACTCATTACATAAATATATAAAAAGAATAATACTCAGCCATAAAAAGGAATGAAATTGTATCATTTGCAGAGATGTGGATGGACATAGAGACTATCATACAGACTAGAGCAACTCAGAAAGAGAAAAAAATAATAGATATCAATGCCTATAGGTGGAATCTAGAAAAGTGATACAGATGATCTTATTTGCAAAGCAGAAATAGAGACACAGACATAGACAATAAACATATGGATACCAAAGAGGGGAGGGGTTGAATGAATTGGGAGACTTACTAACATATACACTACTATATATAAAACAGATAACTAATGAGAACCTACTGTGTAGCATGGGGAACTGTACTCAGGGCTCTAAATGGCAAAGCAAAAAGGGGGGATACATATATACATATGGCTGATTCACTTTGTTGTAGAGAAGAAACTGACACAGCAGTTTCTTTTGCTATATCAGAACTATATTTCAATTTAAAATATTCCTCTAAATTATGAGAGCAACATCTATATAATGTGGTAGGATATTTATAGTTTGTGGTATTTCCTCTTGGGCTTCCCTGGTGGGTCAGTGGTAAAGAATTGACTTGCAAAGCAGGAGTCTTAGGAGATGTAGGTTTGATCCCATGGCCAGGAAGATCCTCTGGAGAGAGGCATGGCAGCCCACTCAATATTCTTGCCTGGATAATCTCATGGACAGAGGAGCATGGTGGGGCTACAGTCCATTGGATCGCAGAGTCTGATATGACTGAAGCAACTTAGCATGCATGCATGCATATTGTCTTACTATGTTAGCTCAATAGCATCAACCAATTTGATTTAAAAAATATTTTAATGGTGCTCTTTGTAAAGATAAATCTGAAGGCACTATGGACATGTAAGGTAATAGTCCTGTCTAAACACAACATTTTTTATCAAAAAAATGTTCAGTCATTCAGTCATGTCTGACTCTTTGAGACTCCATGAACTGCAGCACGCCAGGCCTCCCTATCCATCACCAACTCCCAGAGTCCACCCAATCCCATGTCCATCAAGTCGGTAATGCCATCCAACCATCTCATCCTCTGTCGCCCCCTTCTCCTCCTGCCCTCAATCTTTCCCAGCATCAGGGTTATTTCAAATGACTCAGCTCTTTGCATCAGGTGGCCAAAGTATTGGAGCTTCAACTTCAACATCAGTCCTTCCAATAAACACTCAGGACTGATCTCCTTTAGGATGGACTGGATTGGATCTCCTTGCAGTCCAAGGCACTCTCAAGAGTCTTCTCCAACACTACAGTTCAAAAGCATCAATTCTTTCGTGCTCAGTTTTCTTTATAATCCAAATCTCACATCCATACATGACCACTGGAAAAATCATAGCCTTGACCAGATGGACCTTTGTTGACAAAGTCACGTCTCTGCTTTCTAATATGCTATCTAGGTTGGTCATAACTTTCCTTCCAAGGAGTAAGTGTCTTTTAATTTCATGGCTGCAGTCACCATCTGTAGTAATTTTGGAGCCCAGAAAAATAAAGTCAGCCAATGTTTCCGCTGTTTGCCCATCTATTTGCCATGAAGTGATGGGACCAGATGCCATGATCTTAGTTTTCTGAATGTTGTGCTTTAAGCCAACTTTTCACTCCCCTCTTTCACTTTCATCAAGAGGCTCATTAGTTCTTCTTCCCTTTCTGCCATAAGGGTGGTGTTGTCTGCATATCTGAGGTTACTGATATTTCTCCTGGCAATCTTGGTTTCAGCTTGTGCTTCTTTCAGCCCAGCATTTCTCATGATATACTCTGCATATAAGTTAAATAAGCAGGGTGACATTATACAGCCTTGACATCCTCCTTTCCCTATTTGGAACCAGTCTGTTGTTCCATGTTCAGTTCTAACTGTTGCTTCCTGACCTGCATACAGGTTTCTCAAAAGGCAGGTCAGGTGGTCTGGAATTCTCATCTCTTTCAGAATTTCCCACAGTTTATTGTGATCCACACAGTCAATGGCTTTGGCATAGTCAATGAAGCAGAAATATATTTTTCTGGAACTCTCTTGCTTTTTTGATGATCCAGCAGATGTTGGCAATTTGGTCTCTGGCTCCTCTACTTTGTCTAAAACCAGCTTGAACATCTGGAAGTTTTCGGTTCACATATGGCTGAAGCCTGGCTTGGAGAATTTTAGCATTACTTTACTAGCATGTGAGATGAGTGCAATTGTGCGGTAGTTTGAGCATTCTTTGGGATTGCCTTTCTTTGGGATTGGAATGAAAACTGACTTTTTCTAGTCCTGTGGCCACTGCTGAGTTTTCCAAATTTGCTGGCATATTGAGTGCAGCACTTTCACAGCATCATCTTTTAGGATTTGAAATAGCTCAACTGGAATTCCATCACATCCACTAGCTTTTTTCATAGTGATGCTTCCTAAGGTCCACTTGACTTCACATTCCAGGATGTCTGGCTCTAGGTGAGTGATCATACCATGGTGATTATCTGGGTCATGAAGATCTTTTTTGTACAGTTCTTCTGTGTATTCTTGCCACCTCTTCTTAATATCTTCTGCTTCTATTATGTCCATTCCATTTCTGTCCTTTATTGAGCCCATGTTTGCATGAAATGTTCCCTTGGTATTACTAATTTTCTTGAAGAAATCTCTAGTCTTTCCCATTCTACTGTTTTTTGTATTACTTTGCACTGATCACTGAGGAAGGCTTCTTATCTCTCTTTGCTATTCTTTGGAACTCTGCACTGAAAAGGATATATCTTTCCGTTTCTCTTTTGCTTTTCCCTTCTCTTCTTTTCACTGCTATTTTTAAGGCCTCCTCAAGCAGCCATTTTGCTTTTTTGCATTCTTAAACCACTGTAGATAAATTTAATAAAGGTACATGAAAACCTAACTACCTAATAAATGAAAGAACTAAGGATGCATCTAAGAAAGAGAAAATGGTTTGGTACAATAACTGTCTTTAACCTTTTGATGGTCACTTCCACTCACTTCAATCTGCATACAAATTATAATACTTTTTGAAACTCATGTTCTCCTTTTCTGTTAGACCTCATGTTTTTCTCTGCATAAGAAATAGTGGCTCTAGGCAGGGGTCTTTTCCTCTTGGAAGATTTTCTTGGCATCCAACATCAGTGGTGAAAATACATTTCTTAGCTTCTGTAACAACTGTTGATGTACTTACTTTAGCACTGATTATAGTAACTGACTGGCTTGCTCACTTTTCAGGGGCAGATAATTTTATCTATTTTTAAAAATTTTTAGGGCCCACCCTATTGCATGTGGGATCTTAGTTCCCAGATCAAACCTGTGCCCCCTGCATTGGCAGTGTGGGGTCCTAACCACTGGACTGCAGGGAAGTCCCAGGGGCAGAGAATTCTATTTCCATATTCGGGATCTGATACAAACTTTTGTCACTAGCTAAGTACATATGAATGAATGGACAACTGAGTGAATGAAGAGGATACAGAAGTCAGGGTAGACTTGCTCTCTGTTGCTCTCATGTGCCCTTCACCAATGGTTGAAATTATAGAGACAAGCAAATGACTTCTAGAACTGTCAAGCAGGATGCAGGCTACTTTTCAAGGTACTATGCTGATAGCCATTAATGTTTAGGCACAGGATGATGTCAGAGGTACGCTGAATGAGATCCCTGAATTTACAAGAATTTGGAGTAGATAACTTCTCAAATACATTTTGGGTCTCTTTTTTTAAGCTGGACATTTTGATAAAATCTGCATTAGCTATACCTAGGGTTAATCTATTTCATATTCAAATTCTGTCCATATACAATAGTTCTTTTAAATATAAAAGAAGTACTCTACTGTTCACACATCTGATAGCTTCCTTTTTAAAACAGTGCATAGTACATAAAATGAAACATATATATGTATATATATGTTCATACATGTATATATATATAAATGTGTATATATATATATATATATATGTATACATGTATGCTGCTGCTGCTACTAAGTCCCTTCAGTTGTGTCCAACACTATGCAGCCCCATAGATGGCAGCCCACCAGGTTCCGCCGTCCATGGGATTCTCCAGGCAAGAACACTCGAGTGGGTTGCCATTTCCTTCTCCAATGCATGAAAGTGAAAAGTGAAAGTGAAGTTGTTCAGTCGTGTCCAACTCTTCGTGACCCCATGGACTACAGCCTACCAGGCTCCTCCATCCATGGGATTTTCCAGGCAAGAGTACTGGGGTGGGTTGCCATTGCCTTCTCTGGTATATATGTATACATGTATGCATATATACATTTATGTGTATGTATATATATATTTATTTAAAGTTGAGTTTGATGAAAAGTACCTCTTTACACTTCCATTTTGTCCTGAATTCAAGTGTGCTTAGATAAATTGTTTTAACTCTGCATCCTAACATTAAAACACTATAATCTGCCTCACATGGGTACTCTGTGTATTTATGGACTAAATTTCCTAAGTTAATCAAGATGAAATATAGTATGCAAACTGCAAAGTCTTCAGTATAAATATAAATCTGTTGAGTCACTCTTCTCTATTTAATTTCTTTTTGTAACAAACTATGCTTTAAGAATTCTGACTAAGCTATACTGAGTACACTAGCCAAAAGGAAAAATAAAATCTCTTACCAAAACCAAATGTTACCCATGGAAAGATGGTAGTAACAAAATTTGACATCAAATGAAATGACAGAGCCTATACAAAATTTTAAATAGTTATCAAACTATGCTTAATTTTACTAAAAAGTAAATGGCAGAAACAGTATAACAGTATAACACACCAAACTGTATCCTCCTTCAAACTCTAATGTAAATATTACATGCTCAGAAAATAAACAGATATAAAACATTTACATTTCCCCTAAAGATATTAGTTTATACCATATGAAATTGTCAACAGTCAACTATCTTCATCTTAGAAATTGAAATTCCAACATCATAAGCACAATAAAAGTAAGACTATTGAAAATTTATGTAAATGTCCCCCATTTTTATTTATAGGAAAACAATTTTTTATTCAGAAAATTTTAGTTTTCTTTCTAAATTCAGAACAATTAGTGATATTTCAAGTGTAATAGCCTTTAAAATTCTTCTGAAAATAGAGATGGTTATGGTGCTTTTCTGTTTCATTATCTCGTGATGTGTGTTGCATCATCTTGTGTTGATGTGTGTGATGAAGCACTCATCATTCCACACATTCATCTATTTAACCTGCATGTATGCTTAGTCGCTCTATCATGTCCAACTCTTTGGGACTCCATGGACTGTAGTCTGCCAGGCTCCTCTGTCCATGGAATTTTCCAGGCAAGAATACTGGAGTGGGTTGCCATTTCCTACTCCAGGAGATCTTCCTGACCCAGGGATCAAACACATGTTCCTGTGCCTCCAGCATTGCAGGCAGATTCTTTACCCACTTACCCATCGGCCATATTTGGAGAAGGAAATGGCAACCCACTCCAGTATTCTTGCCTAGAGAATCCTGTGGATGGAGGAGCATGGTAGGCTGCTGTTCATAGGGTCACACAGAGTCGGACACGATTGAATCGACTTAGCATGCAGGCATGCATCGGCCATATTTAACCCTAAGAACTATATTATCATTCTATTTATAAATGAGAAAATTCAGAAGAAAAGCATAAGTAATTGATGAAAGTAAAAAAGTTAAATCATGAAATGGAACATGAGGAATTTATGGGTTCAGTTTCTAGGGCAAACCCTTCACTCTGCTGCCTCCTTTGCATGGAAGGCCATCAATAACAAAATTCCACTATGGTGGCAGAGTAAATATAATTGGGTCTTCCTATATTTTAAATTTTTATTTAATAATTAATTTATGGATTTCTATCTTTCATTTGGGATATAAAAGCAAGATGCAGTGTCACTTCTACCTAATAACAAGAAGAGTAATCAAGAAAATCACAACTTCTCTTGAACTTATCACAGTTAAATTCACAGGCTAAGCTCCAAAATCACTGCAGATGGTGACTGCAGCCAAGAAATTAAAAGATACTTACCCCTTGGAAGGAAAGTTATAGCCAATCTAGATAGCATATTAAATAGCAGAGACATTACTTTGCCAACAAAGGTCCGTCTGGTCAAGGCTATGGTTTTTCCAGTGGTCATGTATGGATGTGAGAGTTGGACTGTGAAGAAAGCTGAGCGCTGAAAAATTGATGCTTTTGAACTGTGGTGTTGGAGAAGACTCTTGAGAGTCCCTTGAACTGCAAGGAGACCCAACCAGTCCATCCTAAAGGAGATCAGTCCTGGGTGTTCATTAGAAGGAACCCCAATACTTTGACCACCTCATGTGAAGAGTTGACTCATTGGAAAAGCCTCTGATGCTGGGAGCGATTGGGGGCAGGAGGAGACGGGGATGAGAGAGGATGAGGTGGCTGGATGGCACCACCAGCTTGATGGACATGAGTTTGAGTAAACTGCAGGAGTTGGTGATGGACAGGGAGGCCTGGCGTGCTGCGATTCATGGGGTCGCAAAGAGTCAGAGAAGACTGAGTGACTGAACTGAAGCAACTAAACTGAAATTCAAATCTAAGGAAATACAGTTCCTCTTAAGAAAGGCAAGACATGATTGCTGATTTACCTATAACAGAGAGTGCTGTAAAAGCAGGTGGGAAGAGTTCATCGAAAAATCTCAATAAATGGTTAAAAAATGAACGTATAGAACTTCTGGGAGGAGTTTGTCCCCTCTTGAAGGAATTTCTCTAGAGATCTCCTTTGTGAGTTTTTCAGAGGGAAAGAAAAAAGTAAACTTCAGACACAGTTCAGATCTGGATGAAGGAAGTGGTTAAAAACATGAAAAAGCACCCCATACAAAAAGCTTTAAGCCGCTGGGTGAAACCACCAGAAACCCAGTTTCTCCAGCAAAAAGAGAAGATCCATTCTGGCTCTTTGAAGCAAAAAAGTAAAACATTTAAAAAAAATTTGAAAAAGCCATCTATTCTGAGAGAAGGGGTAAGAAAATGTCCTGTCCCAGACCATTAGAAGCCCCCTACTGCTAAAGAGAAAAACGAAACATGTTCCCACACAGGTTATGACAAAGACATATGGAAATATTTGTTTAAAGTTGAAGCAGAAGTGGGTCACTGAGATAGCCTCACCCTGAACTCTCAGGGACAGAGAGCCTGGGTCTAGGTATAATCAAGTGGAGCAGATAAGTTCCTCTCCACCCCTCCTAGATACTTGAATTTAAATAAATTACTTGCCCTACATAGTATAAGGCTATTTGTCATTAATACCCTTTAGTTGAATCCTGCATAAAGACATTATTATTCATTGAAATATACATAGAAGTTAAACCATATCATTATGGATCAATATAGATTTTAATGCATAATTAAATTATACAAATATTCTTAAAACTGACTAAAAATTATTTTAAAGTATTTATTCAAGTTACAATAAAGGAAAGTATTTTATTCAATATTTTTTTTAATTTTTCCCTTCTAACCATAAATTTTGATTATAAAATTAACCTTGATGCTAAGCTTGAAATTGTTTTTGACTTTTGAAATGTACACAATACTCTATTTTGAATTTTATTCTTCCAGAAACTTTTTTAAACAATTATGAATAACCTCTCCCTTATTTGGTGATACACTTGATGAAATGTCAAAGGCACTCTAGCTCACATCTTAAGATAAACCTCTTAATGTCAATTATTGCAAACTGAAGTTTATATTCTACATTTACCCATGATATTTGACATATTCTAAGACCTTGCATGTAATATGATTTAAAAATTCCCTCTTAAAATATATATATATATATATACAACTGGAATATATATTTGATCAGTCAAAAATTCTGAACTATTTTCACTGCATCATCTCAATCTTTAAAAAGTTAACAATATTATGTTCATGAATTACTTTAATAACCCATACTACTATACTCATACCTAAAGTCTAATTTCACACCATTCAAATTTTTTATTTTTCATAAATAAAAACAGTGTCTAAAATTCTTTTTGTTATTTTTTTAAATTTTATATTAGGGAGTCTATATTGTTTTTCACTTTGGATATGAGAATGGTTATAAACTATATATGGTATAGGAAAAAAATCCATCACTAATATTTTTAAACAGTTTATTTTGGTCAATTACAAACAACAAAGTTCAGTAATTACTTTAAAAAGCATTTTTATGTTTTATCTTCATCTAATTATTTTCACTTGATTTACGATCACCAAAGCCTACATATCCAAGATTATGAGTATAAAAACCTTCAAAAGTAGAAATTTTAAAATGGAAAAGTAGTAAAAATAGAAAATCTTACTCTGTCTTTTTTTATAGTGTCAGTTTATCTATATGGTTACATTTTAATGTTTAAACTAAATCCAAACTAAAGTTTGCAAGTGTAGCTGTAGCATTTTCTAATAGACGTATTACATCTTTGTCTTTAAGAGCAATTTTAAAACATTTTTAACCATCGTGATTTTACTAATAGTTAAGTGTTTTTTTTTTAATCTGGGTATTTTTTTAAGAGAAATATTAAAGAATTTAAAATTTAAAACAAAATATACAAGCTTCATTTGCCAAAGCAAGGTCTACAGCATTCATTATTTTTGCTTACATTATTTACTTTTTTGTTTTAGTCACTAAGACTCTTTGCAACCGCATGGACTGTAGCCCACCAGCCTCCTCTGCACATGGGATTTCCCAGGCAAGAATACTGAGTGGGTTGTCATTTCTTTCTCCATTTTTTTTTTTTTTTTTTTTTTTTTACATTAGACTTTTCTAATAGAGACTCAAAGGAAATAGGAAGGGGCTACATATGCAGGTGTTTATGAACTGCTTAAAGCTCATTTACATAACACAGACTATAAATTGCTTGAACAGTAAATTCATAAATAAGTGAATGAAAGTGTCAAAAGTGCTTTATTACTGCAAAATTACACTGGGTTAACTCTGCCCTTTTAAACCAGTCAATCCTAAAAGAAATCAGCCCTGAATATTCATTGGAAGGACAGATGCTGAAGCTGAAGCTCCAGTACTTTTTGGCCATCTGATGTGAAGAGCCTACTCATTGGAAAAGACCCTGATCCTGGGAAGTCCTGAAAGCAGGAGGAGAAGGGGATGACAGAGGATGAGATGACTGGATGGCATCATTGACTCAATGGATATGAATTTGATCTAGCTCAGGGAGACAGTGAAGGACAGCAAAGCCTGGCGTGCTGCAGTCCATGGGGTTGCAAAGTGTTGGAACAACTGACCAAATGCACAATGCAAAGCAACTTTGCCCTAAATCCGCACAACACACGCTGAACACTGTATATTTTATAGACTTCTGAGGCAATTTGTCCTAATCTCTGAGTTTTATTTTAAATATGATGCCTTATAATTATCCAGTGGCCAGTGATCTTGTTCTATATGAATGTTCTTTAACATAACACTCCTTTAAGGTATGATGTTCATGTATTCCCTACTCGTAGACTCTTTACTCCGTATCTTGACTCTCTAAGAACGGATGGGGGGATAGCACACTCCATCCTAAATCTATTGATAGGTCTAAACACATGGAAATTCTTTGAAAAATGTGTTCTATGTGTTTCCCTGATTTTGTGAAAAGAGAGTCTTGTCTCAGTTTCATGGCCAACACTTGAAGTAAAAGCTGCTAATTCGATAATCACAATAAAATCTAATTAGGTCCCATTGATTTTGGAGTTTTCCTGAACCGTTGAATAGATAAGAATTAATTATTCAGAAGATACTTGTTGACATTTTTGTTTAAAAAATCTCCCAATAAGGATATCCAGAAAACCTTCATTTAAGAAATCATCACAATCACAATGCTGACATTCTTCTACAATATGAGTAATGGCTATTGATTTGATATTTGAAGTTTAAACCTCTGAATAGCTAACTTATATGACATTCTCACAAAATCATCAAAATTCCTTTTTTTTTTTTTAATAATGAAGCCTAGTGAAAGATAGGTACTCTTACTACATATGTTTAGCTTTTGTAAACAGTAAGAAAACCAACACATATCTAATTGGGATTTCTTTCATGCATGGTTTAAGATAAAACTGAAGCCTCTAAATACATGGTGAATACAAATTTGGGAAGTACAATCACCGCATTAGATTTCTTCATCATATTCTAAAGTTTCTGTGTCAGCAGAATTAATTAATCATTAGTAGTGTTAAGAATAAAGTTATAAATTATAACATTAATAAATATATAAAATGATCAGTCATATAATTCTATTATAATGTTCAAAAGTTAGCAAAATTACTGATATATACTTAGTGAAGATAAATAAGAAAGTTATTGCTTGTTCTCAATGAAATTGATAAAATAAAATACCTATATTAAAGTATTACAGACACATAAGAAGTAATGGAAACTAAAGGAAATATAGTTGGAGCAAATATACTAGATAATTCAAGCAACTTAATAAATGAAGTTTCTTGTCTGAAAAGTTATGCAATACCATACATTTTCTATAGTTAAGAGTCAAACTAATTTCTCTCTCTTTACTAGATTCTGCCTACATCAATTACTTGAATTCATGTATTTAACAATTTATTTAGCTAACATTCACTGAATATTTATTATAATATATAACAATATTATAAATCATTTTATATAATAGAATTTGTGAATCGGCCTTTTCTGCATCCACCCATTAGTTGAGCTGTCTATTTTTAAGGCTACTGGCTATGTTTCACACAGGAAGAATATTACCACTCTTTTCAAACTGATATGATTTCTGACCCAAAGAACTGCCCACCTGTCTCTAGAATATATCTATCTCTATTTTATTTTCTTATATTCTGACTTAAATTATTTTATTATCTTCAGAAATTCTAACTTAAAATGGAAATTCACACACAGAGTTTAATACAAACTTCAGATAAAAGAATACAAAAAATTCTCAGACTGACACACAAAGCAACATATGAAAACATACAGAACATTGATTCGCTTGGGAGGCCAGGACCCTGGTCATCCTTAATGTCTTTGTCAAAGCCTTTTTCTGTAAGAATCATTGAGTAAGTAGGATTTTTCAGTTAGACAATAAGAAATTATTCAAAGTACCTAGGCCAACATGCCCTGAGAGAAACAGGAACATGAAACTAGAGAACACCAAATTATCAAGAATCAAGTTATGGGTATTTTGATTTTTCTCCTTTTTCTTCTCACCATTCCCCAGCTTCTCTTGGCATCCCTGTTCTATCCTTTTTATTTGTCAATGCACTTGAAAGATGGTCAGTATACAGCTAAACTAGCTATATAAGTTAAGTTCAGGAAAAGAGCCTAGTATAATCTTTATCTATACACAGCAGCATGTGATACAAACCTGACTGACAAGGACCAATAGTGTAGGAAGTGGTAGGAGATGGTACCATTTTGAGAGAAGAAGGGGGTCATCATGGGCTAGGCACACATTAAAAAGAGTGGCTATTATACTTGCCAACATTACTTTCCACAGATTATCAAGGTCTTTATATATACAACTTTTTAGGCATTTCTTTTTTTAAAGTTCTAACTAAAGACAAAAATATATTAATGTTGCAATAGTTAAAATAATGAATGCACCAGTATCTAATCTAGGACCAAGTTAGTTCAGGTGATTGACAAAATACTAATGCAACAAAATTATTGTTGAGTTAGAATTCCACTAAGTCTGATGGTAAATACTAATAAATTACTCGTAAACATGAAGAAAAGAGCATATTAAATTAAAAATAAAGCCCACCAATATATATTTATAGCAAATGCTAAGACCTATATTATTTAAGCTGGTAAGAAGAGGATAAGATGGTTGGATGACATCATCAACTCATTGGACATGAGTCTGAGCAAACTCCAGGAGATGGTAAAGGACAGGGAAGTCTGGGATGCTGCAATTCATGGAGCCGCAGTGTCAGACATGACTGAAAGACTGAACATCAACAGAGAAAACACTGTGTCAATTAAAATGGCAAAAGATATGAAAATATAATTTATGAAAAATTAAATGTATATTTTATAAATTTTATAAAATATATATTTTCTATTTATAAAATATAAATATTATAAATTTATAAAATATTATAAATATAATTTTAATAAACATGAAATGCTTCATTCAGCACATCAAATTATTTTCACTGCCAGGGATAAAGGGTCAATCTACTATTCATTGCTGACAACCATGTGACAACAGATGCCGTGTCCAAAATGACTTCTAAAGATATTTTACTAGATAAGAAAAAAGTAGAATTTCTGAAATGCTAAGTGTACTATACGTTATTTTACTTTGTTTTAACCTTGTATATTTCAAAATATACAAGGCTAAAACATTGTATATTCCGAAAACCAATATAGCAGAGTTTAATTCTATGTTAATTCCTCTAAAAATGCATTGCCTTTATATGTCATAACTTCTATAACTAAAATAGCATTGACTTTATACTAATTTTGGAAAAATGAGATAAATTTATTGGAATGTTAGATTGTCATTGGTTACAGCAATAATATGAGCTCTTGGTTGCGTTCTACCTCATTGTGTTCTACCTCAATTTTTGATGGGACATAAGGAAATCAAGTAAATGAATATTATACTTATGAGTTACACAGGATACCTATTATTTACACTAACTATTCACTATCTATGAAATATTTATATCTGCATATAATATATTTCTTGTATATTCTCTTTATGTGTATTTTTCATCTTTCTCTAATAGGAGTTTATTGAGAGACAAGAACAAAGCTTTCTAAAGTAATGAAATCTGATAATTTTAAGTTCAGTTCAGATAAAAACTATTAACTATGAGGGCTAACTGTAAGATAGATTTTAGACCCGTTGCTGGAAATGCAAAGGTGAGATTCTGCTTGCAGGAATCTTAAAAGCTAGGAAGGTGAAGACAGGTTAGTAAAAGTAAAATATAGTAAAGTGGAAACAAGACAATTAAAACATGGTGTAAGAAAAAGCTAAAAGAAGGAATTCTGGGACTATAGGTAAAGGGCCCTTTCAATAAATGGGGAAATAGTTGTTACAGGTGATGATACTTAACATTGAATCTTGCCCGGGACTTCACTTGGATGATAAATAGCTGATGGCATATGTTTGGCTTTCATCTTTTAGATTTTATTTATAAATTATTATAACATATATATTTGAGAGCAAGACTTTCTTCTGCAAATATCAGCTATCTTTAAGGGAGAATAATCTGTTAGTGGCAATCTAAACTCAGAAATTAAGTGCAGCTTGTTAATCCTAGTTATGTGAAACCTGACATATAATTTAATAAATGATCCAGTTTAATCAATAGCACCATTTAGATAGTATAAGTGTCATTAAAAAAATATTAATACATGATCTAGCTGCTCTGGCCATAGTAACCCAGAGTTCAAGAATCGGTCAGCATTAAATACTAGCAGAATAATAAAATGAGTGATAAACTTCCAAAATGATTTTTTGCCAAAAGTGAAGTCAGGAAAATACTGTACAAGTTGCAAAAGTTCCTATAATACTATTAATCTTCCAAGATATTTGGCAGTATGCATTTTCTTAAAAAAGAAAAAAGTAAATAAACAGAAAGCTTCTGATTTACTAACAGTTGATATACAGATTACAACAGATACCAACATTTATCATTGAAATATTGAAAATGTATTTGTAAGATATCATTTATGAGTCTTATAGCAGGTGCCTTAAATGCCTTATTTAATCTTTCAGATTTATGCCTTTATTCAAATTAAATACCTAGAACATAGCTTCCAAACTGATACATGAAAGATGAAGCAAAATCACTTACCAATTACATGCACAGTGAAGCAGCAGATCTCAAGAAGTCAAAATTCTGAAACCAGCAATGTACAACAGAAGAGAAAGAATGTGAAAAATAAAATGATAGACATATAGAGACCATACAGGTAGAGCCTATTATTGATGGCTTCAAATTCCAAGAGATCACCATGGGCATCCTTGTTTTTCAGACTTATTGAGTAATACTCATAGTGAAAGTCACTCAGTCGTGTCTGAATCTTTGTGACCCCATGGACTATAGAGTCCATGGAATTCTCCAGGCCAGAATACAGGAGTGGGTAATCTTTCCCTTCTCCAGGGGATCTTCCCAACCCAGGTATCGAACCAGGTCTCCTGCATTGCAGGCGGATTCTTTACCACCTGAGCCACAAGAGAAATGCAAGAACATTGGAGTGGGAAGCCTATCCCTTCTCCAGGGAATCTTCCAGACACAGGAATCAAACCGAGGTCTCCTGCATTGCAGGCAGATTCTTTACCTACTGAGCTATCAGTACTCATAATAGAGGAACAAAATCATGAAGAAAATGTTATGTAAGCTATGATTAGGGGACATGGAGATGCATAATTCACTTTATATTTCAACTGTAACATTAAACACCTTCAATTTCTTTGAATATGAAGGAGAAATGATATTTATCTGAAAAATTCTTATGTGCACCACTGCAATTCACAATTTCAGAAACTATAGAATTTATATAGAATTTAATTTTGTTTTGGTAGTTTTCACTTTAGCAAGCTGTATTTTATAAATTTCTTATCTTTAAATCTGAAGACATTTTCAAAAGCTGTATGATTAAGTTAGCTAAAATGCTGTCAAGAATTTCAGTAATACTTCAAGAAAACTTCAGTATTCTTGCCTTGAGAACCCCATGAACAGTATGAAAAGGCAAAAAGATAGGACACTGGAAGATGAAGTCCCCAGGTCAGTAGGTGCCAAATATGCTACTGGAGATCAGTGGAGAAATAACTCCAGAAAGAATGAAGGGATGGAGCCAAAGCAAAAACAATACTCAGTTGTGGATGTGAATGGTGATAGAAGCAATGTCTGATGCTGTAAAGAGTAATATTGCTTAGGTACCTGGAATGTTAGGTCCATGAATCAAGGCAAATTAAAACTGATCAAACAGGTGATGGCAAGAGTGAACATCAATATTCTAGGAATCAGAGAACTAAGATGAACTGGAATTGGTGAATTTAACTCAGATGACCAT
Source organism: Muntiacus reevesi (assembly GCF_963930625.1). Classification (NCBI taxonomy): domain Eukaryota; kingdom Metazoa; phylum Chordata; class Mammalia; order Artiodactyla; family Cervidae; genus Muntiacus; species Muntiacus reevesi. The sequence goes on along the minus strand of NC_089254.1, from coordinate 79,111,090 downwards.
TATATCTCTTACTGTGGGCAGGAATCCCTGAGAAGAAATGGAGTAGCCATCATGGTCAACAGAATGATCTCTGTTCATTTCCAAGGCAAACCTTTCAATATCATGGTAATCCAAGAATATGCACCCACCAGTAATGCTGAAAAAGCTGAAGTTGAATGGTTCTATGAAGACCTACAAGTTTAGAATTAACACCCAAAAAGGATGCCCTTTTCATTATAGGAGACTTGAATGCAAAACTAGGAAGTCAGGAAACACCTGGAATAACAAGCAAATTTGGCCTTGGAGTATAGTATGAAGCAGGGCAAAGGCTAATAGAGTTTTGCCAAGAGAATGCAATGGATATAGCAAACACATTCCAACAACACAAGAGAAGACTCTACACATGGACATCATGAGATGGTCAACACTGAAATCAGATTGATTATATGTTTTGCAGCCAAATGTGGAGAAGCTCTATACAGTCAGCAAAAACAAGACCAGGAGCTGACTGTGGCTCAGCTCATGAACTCCTTATTGCCAAATTCAGACTTAAATTGAAGAAAGTAGGGAAAACCACTAGACCATTCAGGTATGACCTAAATCAAATCCCTTATGATTACACAGTGGAAGTGAGAAATAGATTGAAGGGACTAGATCTGATAGACACAGTGCCTGATGAACTATGGATGGAAGTTTATGACAAGAGACAGGGATCAAGACCATCCCCACGGAAGAGAAATGCAAAAAGGCAAAATGGTTGTCTAAGGAGGCCTTACAAATAGCTGTGAATAGAAGAGAAGCAAAAAGCAAAGGAGAAAAGGAAAGATATTCACATTTGAATGCAGAGTTCCAAATAATGGCAAGGAGAGACAAGAAAGCCTTCCTCAGCAACCAATGCAAAGAAATAGAGGAAAACAACAGAATGGGAAAGACTAGAGATCTCTTCAAGAAAATTAGAGATACCAAGGGAACATTTCATGCAAAGATGGGCTCGATAAAGGGCAGAAATGGTAATAAACTAACAGAAGCAGAAGATATTTAGAAGAGGTGGAAAGAATACACAGAATAACTTACAAAAAAGATCTTCATGACCCAGATAATCACCATGGTATGATCATTCACCTAGAGCCAGACATCCTGGAATATGAAGTCAAGTGGACCTTAGAAAGCATCACTATGAGCAAAGCTAGTGGAGGTGATGGCATTCCAGTTGAGCTATTTCAAATCTTGAAAGATTATGTTGAGAAAGTGTTGCACTCAATTTACCAGCAAATTTGGAAAACTCAGCAGTGGCCACAGGACTGGAAAATGTCAGGTTTCATTCCAGTCCCAAAGAAAGGCAATGTGAAAGAATGGTCAAACTACTGCACAATTGCACTCATCCCACACACTAGTAAAGTAATGCTCAAAATTCTCCAAGCCAGGCTTTAACAATATGTGAACTGTGAACTTCCAGATGTTCAGGCTGGTTTTAGAAAAGGCAGAGGAACCAAAGATCAAATTGCCAACATCCACTTGATCATCGAAGAAGCAAGAGAGTTCCAGAAAAAAACATCTATTTCTGCTTTATTGACTATGCCAAAGCCATTGACTGTGTGGATCACAACAAACTGTGGAAAATTTTTAAAGAGATGGGAATACCAGACCATCTGACCTGTCTCTTAAGAAACCTGTATGCAGGTCAGGAAGCAACAGTTAGAATTGGACATGGAACAGACTGGTTCCAAAAAGGAAAAGGAGTATGCCAAGGCTGTATATTGTCACCCTGCTTATTTAACTCATATGCAGAGTACATTATGAGAAACACTGGGCTAGAAGAAGCACAGGCTGGAATCAAGATTGCTGTGAGAAATATCAATAAACTCAGGTATAAAGACAACACCACACTTATGGCAGAAAGGGAAGAGGAACTAAAAAACTCTTGATGAAATTGAAGGAGAAGAGTGAAAAAGTTGGCTTAATGCTCAACATTCAGAAAACTAAAATCATGGCATCTGCTTCCATCACTTCATGGGAAATAGATGGGGAAACAGTGGAAGCACTGTCAGACTTTATTTTTCTGGGCTCCAAAATCACTGCAGATTGTGATTGCAGCCATGAAATTAAAAGATGCTTACTCCTTGGAAGGAAAGTTATGACCAACCTATAGCATATTTTAAAGCAGAGACATTACTTCACCAACAAAGGTCCATCTAGTCCAGGCTATGGTTTTTCCATAATCATGTATGGATGTGAGAATTGGACACTTTCTTTCTTTACAAAGAAAGTTGAGCACCAAAGAATTGATGCTTTTGAAATATGGTGTTGGAGAAGACTCTTGAGAGTCCCTTGGACTGCAAGGAGATCCAACCAGTCCATCCTAAAGGAGATCAGTCCTGGGTGTTTATTGGAAAGACTGATGTTGAAGCTGAAACTCCAGTACTTTGGCCACCTCATGCGAAGAATTGACTCATTGGAAAAGACCCTAATGCTGGGAAGGATTGGGGGCAGGAGGAGAAGGGATCAACAGAGGATGAGATGGCTGGATGGCATCACCAACTTGATGGGCATGAGTTTGAGTAAACTCTGGGAGTTGGTGATGGACAGGGAGGCCTGGCGTGCTATGATTCATGGCGTCGCAAATAGGCGGACACAATTGAGTGACTGAACTGAACTGAAAGATGCTGTCATATCAAATCTTTTTCCACACATTTCCTGTCATTGATATACTATTATATATATTTTCACTAGATAAATTACAAAAATTAATGACCAGGTCCATAAAACTCAATATAATATGCCCATGATGAGTTTCCAGGGCCTTGAATGCATTGCATTTTCAGGAAAACTCACTTTATATAGTTCAACCAAGAAATTAGTCATGGTAATCATTTTAAGTTCTTATTGTATAAATGTAATTCACATAGTTTTTTCTATAAATGAAATATTCTCTGAAAATAATGCTTACTATTACCCATAAAAATAAAAATTAAGCATATTAGTACAGAGTAGATATTTAATTAGATACATTCTGAAAAAAATACTGACTTCTATATCAAGCTTTCCATATTGAGTTGCATATTGTCTTAAGCATTAGTAATATTTTGCTTGAACATTATATCTTAAATTCATTAATTTCATTCAAAAACCACTTCATTTCTGCCTCTATTCTAAACAATATTCTTTTATTCTAACCAAGGATTTAGCATTTATTGTATTCTCTAAAAAACATCATGGATTTAATTTTTTCTATAGGAAATGAAAAATGCAATGATATTCTGAAGTTTGGGCAACATGCCAAGAACATAAAATGATACCAATTTATTTTTCTCTACTAATACTTCTATATGACATGGAAACCATGATTTCAACTTATTTTTATTTTCCCCTACAAATATCTTTTTTATGACCTCACAGTATATTGCTTGATATATCTTATGAGAACATCCCCAATCCTTTTGGTCATATTTTTAAAATATACTCGTAACACATACTTAGTTGAACCTAGATATTTACCCAACTGATTTTAAAACTTATACCTACATAAAACCTGCCCATGTGTGTTTATTAACAACTTTATCCATAATTGACAAGATCCTGTTTAAAGGTGAATATATAAACCAAATGTGATACATCTACATCATAGAAATTTTTTCAGAATTATAAAGAAATAAGCTATGAAGGAATAAAAGACATAGATGCATTTCAGATTAATATTTCTTTGTGAAAGAAAGAAACCATTATGAAAGTCCACATATTACATAATATGTATTTCTGAAAAGACAAAACTAAAGAAACAATAAAAAGTCTACTGTTTGCCATCAGTACAAGAGAAGGGAAAGGGTTGAATAGATTAAGCATATTTTTTAAGACAGTAAAGCTATTCTGACTCATTGGAAAAGACCCTGAAGCTGGGAAACACTGAAGGCAAAGGAGAAATTGGTGGCAGATGATGAGATGGTTGGCTAGCATTCAAGTTCAATGGACATGAACTTGGGCAAACTCTGGAGATAATGAGGGTCAGTGAGGCTTGGCCTGCTGCAGTTCATGGGGTTGCAAAGAGTCAGACAGGACTTGGTGACTGCACAACCATAAAAACAAAGCTATTTTGAAAGATACTGCAATAGGGGACATATAATACTACAAAAAATTCAACCTTAACATATGCCATTTTAAAAAAGTTAAAAAAAAAAACCTCAAAGAATTCTAAATTCCAGAATAGAATGCAAATGTGGCCAAATATTGCACAGCATTGCAAGTATATGAAACAATCCCACTGAAGAAGACAAGGGGGAACAATTACTGAATTACCTAACTTTGGAAATGAATAGGGTCTGTAAGACTAAAGTCAAAGAAACCATTATGTCTATAAGCACTGTACTTTGATATAGCTGTTTCCCATGGATATAGGGATTAACAATTCTGATATTGCCATACATGTGTCCTAGAACTGAACAATTAAGTAAATTGGTAACAGAACGTGGGATAACATTTTTCATTATTCAAGTGGGATTTCACAAATAAACAAAGGAAGGAGGCTGAAATCATTCATATGATAATGAATTGGAGTTGGACATCAGTAAGAATTCATGTTCAGTTTGATACAGATACAGAGGAATACAAAAAGATATACAGAAATGTGTATATACTAAAGTTATTATACACACACACATATCTTCTTGCTCTGTCAGGTAGAAGCAAAGTCATTCCAGTAACAAGGAACACATTTAGCACCCAAATCCAAATTTCTAATACCATTAACCAGCAAACAGAACCAGAGGTCCTTGGAGAAATGACTGATTCTAGTACCAGGGTAGGAAGTACACAGGTTAAGAATAGAGCATCTCATAATACCAAAAAGTAAGATAGTACTTTTAAAAAAACCACAATAATAAAGTTATGCTAGAGACAAAGGAGTCAACTGAAACATCCTTCAATGGCTAAAGCTGAACCAGTTTGAGGGAAAAATAAGTAAAGTATATTAAATTATAGCTTGAAGTATAAAATAAATAACTGTGAGTCTGGCCTGATAAAGAAAGTAATAAAGGAAGGAAGATAGGCCAAATTCATTATACAAATGAATTATAAATTATAATAATATATACTACACATGAAGAAGGTGAAGCATGATTCTTTACTCCTTAAATGTGGGTTGTGTACAACAGCTTCCTTGAAGAAGGTTGGAAGAAAAAAGAAAAACTTCACAGTAAAGAAAACTGACAAATACTACCTCAGTTAAGTATTGAAGGCTAACATCAAAAGCAATATCATAGAGAGAACAGGTAGTTAATATGATGCGATGAAAAGGTCCCTTTAACTTTGTCTTTCACTTCAAAACCTATAATACTACTCTAATTATGAGGAAAACATCCGACCAATATAAACTGAAGATTCTACAAAATCTTGATCAGTATTCTTCAAAACTGTCAAGGTTACCAGAAACAAGGAAAGCCTGAGAGACTGTTCTACCCAAGAGAAACTAAGGAAACATGATGAATTAATGTAATACAGCATCCTGAAAGGGACACTGAACGGTAAGAAAACATTAGTGTGCAGTGCGTGCGTGCTCAGTCGTGTCAGACTATTTACGACCCTTTGGGCTGTAGCCCTTCAGACTCCTCATCCATTGAATCTTCCAGGCAAGAATACTGGAAGAATACAATTTCCCACTCCAGGGGATCTTCCTGACCCAGGGACTTAACTCAGTCTCCTTTACTGTCAGGCAGATTTTTTACTCCTGGTGACACCTGGAGGATCTGCCAGCAATGCATGAGACGCAAGAGACCCAAGTTTGATTCCTGGGTGGGGAAGATCCCCTAGAAGAGGAAATGGTGACCCACTCCATTATTCTTGCTTGAAAAAGTCCCAGGGACAGAGGAGCCTGGTGGGATACAGTCCAAAGGGTCGCAAAGAGTCGGACACAACTGAGCATACCCAAATCAACAAAACATTAGGTAAAACAAAAGATTTTATCACAAAAAAAATCTGAATGAAACATGGACCTTAGTTAATAATAACATATACTGATGTATGATTCATGAACTGTGAAACATTTAAGATAGCAATGAGTTAATAAGAGTAACTTAGTGTGGGCTATATAAAATCTCTGTACTATCTTTACTACTTTTGTAAGTTTAAAATTGAAATAAAAACTTTATTAAAATGAATGAATTGAAAAGTATACACACAAATACCCACATAATGGTAATATGTCTCATGCATAGTCATGCCTATGTCTATTACTCAACATTCCAAAGTAATCTACAATGCCACTCTTATATCACTTAATAATATTAATCTAATTGTAATTAAAATTCTAGACATATAAGGCAATCTTATTTTAAGAAACATCTGTTCTTTAATTAGAGGCTATAACCACTATATGTTACCAGGAAATTTTTATATGTTTTCTGCCTGAATTAAATGATGAGTAGAATAACTCACTCAATACAGAATTTCTGTACCACTTGATTAAATTATTATAAGCAAGTCATATCTGTATTATTAGATAAGATTGTAAGCTTTTGAATAAATCCCCAAAATTGATGAAGTTGGAATATATATAATTATGTCCCCAGTTTACAAAATGATTTTGTATTATGATTAAAGTTTATTGAATGAACAGTACACTTCTGATTAATATCTTATATGGTAAATATTGACAATCAATTGAAATGATGATTTTATTAATGCAGTAGACTTATGTGCTAAGTTGCTTTAGTGCTTATGTGCTAGTTGCTTCAGTCGTGTCTGACCCTTTGCAATTTGATGGACTGTAACCTTCCAGGTTTCTCTGTAAATGGGATTTTCCAGGCAAGAATACTAGAGTGGGTTGCCATTTCCTTCTCCAGGGGATCTTCCTGACCCAGGTATCAAACCTGGGTCTTATGTCTTATGTCTCCCTCACTGGCAGGAGAATTCTCTATCACTCATGCCCCTGGGAAGCATGTAGACATATGTGAACTATGTTGAAGAAAAAATTAATTTGTCACTTGTCAAAGTGATAAGACTTTACTCAGAACTGTTATGATAGATGTCAAGACCATGACAATATGGGAAGTGATAGGGCTCAATACTGAATACAACAAAAAAAAAATGAGGATTTATAGCCAAGGAACAGAGTATGAAGTTAGTAGATAGAAAATTACCGAGGAGACATAAAAGGTAGGGAGATTTTTGCTAAACCAACAAAACTCTTACTGAGGCCAACCAGGATGATCAGCTATCAATGGTGTGGAATAAGAAATTTGATCAGATATGGAGGGTGATCAGGTAATCAAGGGTAAAGGATTCTTGCTGTAAAACTGAACTAGACAGACCAAAGATAAGGCTCTAGGACAAGGCTTAGATAAAAAGAGGGCTCAGAGAAGTCTGTCTCAAGTTTGGACAATGAAAGGTGTCATAGGTTACTTTGGAATGTTGAGTAATAGACATAGGCATGACTATGCATGAGGCATATTACCATTATGTGGGTATTTGCGTGTATACTTTTCAACTGTATTGTCAGTTCAAACAACCAATTTACATACTCATATTAATGCAGTTAAGACAATATGTAAGCCATATTTTTTATTCTTGAGGTGACTTCAAAGACAATTTCATATTTTCAGTCCAGATAACTGTACCCAATATGAGGATAGTTTTAGAAAATAAATTTCTGTCATTAGGTTTACAGTGTATAAACATATATGGTCCTTTTATATGTATAACTTCTGGGACTATATGAAAAAGTCTATGTGGAAATTTATTTTAATCATAAAAACATTCCATGGAGAGCCAGCCACCCAATATTTGTTCTGCCTACTCAAAGCACACACAGAAGAAAACCAGATTTTTACAGAGGGATACTTTTCCAGCTCTTAGTTCTGTGGTACCTATAGGAGTGATGGGATTTCTTTCAAATGCCTGCTGTGAGCCTCAATTGACCTACACTCCAGAGGAATGATCTAGCCTTACCTCGAGGCTATGGAGGAGCACTGACTAGAACTACCCAGATTTCTGACACAGTGGGCTGCCACTGTAGTTTATTTAATAAGGTTTGAAATCCTCTGTATATTGTCACCCTGCTTATTTAACTTCTATGAAGAGTACATCATGAGAAACACTGAGCTGGAAGAAGCACAAGCTGGAATCAACATTGCTGGGAGAAATATCAATAACCTCAGATATGCAGATGATACCACCCTTATGGCAGAAAGTGAAGAAGAACTAAAGAGCCTCTTTATGAAATTGAAAGAGGAGAGTGAAAAAGTTGGCTTAAAGCTCAACATTCAGAAAAAACTAAGATCATGGCATCTGACCCCACCACTTCATAGCAAATAGATAGGGGAACAGTGGAAACCATGAGAGACTTTATTTTTTTTGTGCTCCAAAATCACTGCAGATGGTGACTGCAGTCATGAAATTAAAAGACACTTGCTCCTTGGAAGAAAAGCTATGACCAACCTAGAAAGCATATTAAAATGCAGAGACATTACTTTGCCAAAAAAGGTCCATCTAGTCAAGGCTATGGTTTTTCCAGTGGTCATGTATGGATGTGAGAGTTGGACTATAAAGAAAGCTGAATGCTGAAGAATTGATGCTTTTGAACTGTGGTGTGTTGGAGAAGACTCTTGAGAGTCCCTTGGACTGCAAGGAGATCCAACCAGTACATCCTAAAGGAAACTAGTCCTGAATATTCATTGGAAGGACTGATGTTGAAGCTGAAGCTCCAATACTTTGGCAACCTGATGCAAAGAGCTGACTCATTTGAAAAGACCCTGATGCTGGGAAAGACTGAAGGCAGGAGGAGAAGAGGATGACACAGGATGAGATAGTTGGATGGCATCACTGACTCAATGGACATGAGTTTGAGTAAACTCCAGGAGTTGGTGATGGACAGTGAGGCCTGGCATGCTGCAGTACCTGGGGTCGCAAAGAGTCGGACACGACTGAGTGACTGAACTGAACTGAAATCCTCTGCTAAATTTTTTATTTACTGGGTGTTTTCCTTCATCCCTAGAGCATCTTTTAGAGTTCTCCTTTCATTTTTATTGTCATTCTCCTTATAACAGCTTAATAATCCTCTATCATAACCTTACTCTATTTAAAGTATTATGTGCATCCTCTTTCTGGTTAGACTGAGATTGATATGCCTTATAAAACCTTCTCCCTCAGATCTTATTCAAAATAGAAGATGGACAGATGAATGAATGGATAGATGGGTAGAAGGGTGAAAGGATATAAGATAAATAGATAGATAAGACATAAATTTACATATAATTGTGTTACTTTGTATTGTGCAAATGAAATGCAACATTTATTAACAAATTGAATCAAGTACACAGAAATACATTTTGACTTTCCACTTAATTCCCTAAACACCTGCATAAAAAAAATCCATACAATTCAGCATTATAATATTACTGAAGTATATGGAAAGGATTTAGTTAGAAAACTTAAGATGTCTGCATTAAAAAAAAAAGAAAAAGACTTGAAAGTGTCCAGTGTATTTCTTCTTACTTATTAGGAGAAAAACAGCTTTTATTGACTCCTTTGGAATGAGATTTTCTTTCCAGTGATTCAAAATAACAAGTGGCACATATAAATGGACAAGTACATAAAAATGTAAAAAAGGCAATAAGGTGGACCTTCCTTTAACTGTCTTGAGAGCCAAGAAAATGACTGTGCCATTAGACTATTTGCTCTATGAGTACGTAAATACGAATCTGATTTAGTCCCAATATATGAAATATATTCTTAGTTACCTAAGTATTAAAATATATTTCATTTTAATATATTAAATAAGATGTCTGTCAAATTCACTTAATTATGAGATTCATTCATTTAGAAGGGAGTTTAGTATAAAAACTACAGTCTAAGGAGAAAACACTCCATTAGAGTATTTATTTGGAAATAAGTTTCCATTCCATTTTATTTGAAAAGCAAGTAGAATGAATCTACATGATTAAAATCTAACTGTAAGTATACCAAAAACTCTATTACTACTACTCACCTAAGTTAACATAATCACTATTTTTAAACTAAAAGCTATTCTCTTTTTAAATGCTATTTTCAACATCAATGGAATTTAATTCAAACAAAATAAAATTTTAATTAGCACCTGGAAAGTATCTAAAATTTTCCCATACATACCTAATATTTTCTAAAATATAAATTAATTAACAATTATAGAATATTAACTATTAAATATACTTCTAAATTAGAAGGAAAAAATTAGATTATTTTTGCCTAAAGATATAAAGCATACTTCCAATTAGGAAAACTTTTCAATATTATTTAGAATAAAGAATTTAAATACCCTACTTTCTCTAAAGTGTGTATTGCTATATCAAACACTCCTTATGAAAAGGATTTATTTTAATCTCTCTAAAAACAAATATTAACACAAATAACATTGACAAAATTAATGTGGTTAATGTTCATAACAGGAAAATTTTTAAATCATGATGAATGTAGACATTTCCATAGTTTAATTCTATACAAATAAGATTTTTACAAAGGCTACTAATGAATATATTTATCAATGTGCTTAACCTAATATCTGTGCAAAATCTGGGGGAATTCAAATCCACACAAAAACTGCAAATAACATCCATTGATCCTGGGCTAATAAAAAGGCAGAATCTATTGCTAAAGTATAAACTTCAGCAATGAAAAGGCAAGAAAACAAAATTCATGAACTAGTCTTTTTTTTTTTTTTTTTTTTTGGCTATTACTATCAGCTATAATTAGGTTCATTCTCATTCTTGTCCAACATTTTGCGACCACATGTACTGTAGCATGCCAGGCTCTTCTGTCCGTAGGATCATCCAGGCAAGAATATTGGTTGAGTTTCCATTTCCTCCTCCAGAATTAGGAACATAATACTGCAAAAACTTTACAAATCATGTTCAGTGAACATTGTGTTTTTGTTATTGTGTTCAGTCACTGAGTTGTGTTTCAATTGCCAGGCTCCCCAGTCCTTCACTGTCTCCCACAGTTTGCTCAAATCCTTGTCAGTTGAGTCAATGATGTTATTTAACCATCTCATCTACTGCTGCCCCCTTCTCCTCTTGCCCTCCATCTTTCTCAGCATCCAGGTCTTTCCCAAAGAGTTGGTTTTTCACATCAGGTGGCCAAAGTATTGGAGTATCAGCTTTAGCATCAGTCCTTCCAGTGAATATTCAGGGCTAATTTCTTTTATGATTGACTGGTTTGATCTCCTTGCTCTCTAAGGGAAACTCAAGGGTCTTCTCCAGCACAATTTGAAAGCATCTATTCATCAGCACTCAGCCTTCTTTATGTTGCAACCCTAACATCCATATATGACTACTGCAAAAAACATGCATTGACTATATGGACCTTTGTTAGTAAAGTGATGTCTGCTTTTTTAATAGGATGTATAGTTTTGTCACAGCCTTTTTTCCAAGGAGCAGGTGTGTTTTAATTTCGTGGCTGCAGCCACAATCTGCAGTGATTCTGGAGCCCAAGAAAGTAAAACTTGTCAGTGTTTCCACTCTTTTCCTCTTCTATTTGCCATAAGGAGTTGGTATCAGATCTTAGTTTTTGTATATTGAGTTTCAAGCCAGCTTTTTCACTCTCCTCTTTCACTTTCAAGAGACTTTTTAGTTCCTCTTTACTTTCTGCCTTTAGAGAGGTATTATCTGTATATCTGAGGTTGATATTTCTCCTGGCAATCTTGATTCTACCTTGTGCTTCATCCAGTCCAGCGTTTCTCATGATATACTCTGCATATAAGTTAAATAAGCAGGGTGACAATATACAACCTTGGCATACTCCTTTCCCAATTTAAAGCAATCAGCTGTTCAGTTAAAACTGTTGCCTCTTGATCCATATTCACGTTTCTCAGGACATAGGTAATGTTGTCTGGTATTTCCATCTCGTTAAGAATTTTCCACAGGTTTTTTTGTGATCCAAACTGTCAAAGTCTTTTTCACAGCCAATGAAGCAATAGTAAATATATTTCTGTAATTTGTATGCTTTTTCTATGATCCAGTGAATGTTGGCAATTTGAACTCTGGTTCCTCTGCCTTTCCCATCTCATATATCTGGGAGTTCTTGGTTCACATACTGCTGAAGCCTAGCTTGAAGTATTTTGATCATTACCTTGCTAGAATGTGAACTGAGTGCAATTGTACCATAGTTCAAACATTCTTTGGCATTGCCCTTCTTTGGGACTGGAATGAAAACAGGCCTTTTCCAGTCTGTGGCCACAGCTGAATTTTCCAAATTTGCTGATATATTGAGTGTGGCACTTTAACAGTATTATCTTTTAGAATTTAAACAGCTTGACTGCAAAGGTTTCTTTTAAAAGATGGATTATTTTAAACCGTGGTTTACCCACTTTTATATTTATGTGTACAATTCTAAGATGTTCAACTTGGAGCCCCTGAGAACTAAACGACCATTCATTCATTTATCAAATACTGAGTCAGCAGCAACTATAAGCAAAGATGCTATAAAGACTAGAGACCACCTGAAACTCTCACAATATCGTTAACTGGTTATACTGCAATGCAAAATAAAAAGTCTAGTCTTACATAGAACATAGGCAAAACACTCTTCGACATAAATCACAGCAGGATCCTCTATGACCCACCTCCCAGAATATTGGAAATAAAAGCAAAAGTAAACAAATGGGACCTAATGAAACTTAAAAGCTTTTGCACAACAAAGGAAACTATAAGCAAGGTGAAAGACAGCTCTCAGATTGGGAGAAAATAATAGCAAACGAAGCAACAGACAAAGGATTAATCTCAAAAATATACAAGCAACCCCTGGAGCTCAATTCCAGAAAAATAAACGACCCAATCAAAAAATGGGCCAAAGAACTAAACAGACATTTCTCCAAAGAAGATATACAGATGGCTAACAAACACATGAAAAGATGCTCAACATCACTCATTATCAGAGAAATGCAAATCAAAACCACAATGAGGTACCATTACACGCCAGTCAGGATGGCTGCTATCCAAAAGTCTACAAGCAATAAATGCTGGAGAGGGTGTGGAGAAAAGGGAACCCTCTTACACTGTTGGTGGGAATGCCAACTAGTACATCTGCTATGGAAAATAGTGTGGAGAATTCTTAAAAAACTGGAAATAGAACTGCCATATGACCCATCAATCCCATTTCTGGGCATACACACCGAGGAAACCAGATCTGAAAGAGACACGTACACCCCAATATTCATCGCAGCACTGTTTATAATAGCCAGGACATGGAAGCAACCTAGATGCCCATCAGCAGATGAATGGATAAGGAAGCTATGGTACATATACACCATGGAATATTACTCAGCCGTTAAAAAGAGTACATTTGAATCAGTTCTAATGAGATGGATGAAACTAGAGCCCATTATACAGAGTGAAGTAAGCCAGAAATATAAATACCAATACAGTATACTAGTGCATATATATGGAATTTAGAAAGATGGTAACGATAATCCTATATTCAAAACAGAAAAAGAGACACAGATGTACAGAACAGACTTTTGGACTCTGTGGGAGAAGGCGAGGGTGGGATGTTCTGAGAGAACAGCATCGAAACATGTATATTATCTAGGGTGAAACAGAGCATCAGCCCAGGTTGAATGCATGAGACAAGTGCTCGGGCCTGGTGCACTGGGAAGACCCAGAGGGATGGGATGGGGAGGGAGGCAGGAGGGGGGATCAGGATGGGGAACACATGTAAATCCATGGCTGATTCATGTCAATGTATGACAAAACCCACTACAATATTGTAAAGTAATTAGCCCCCAACTAATAAAAATAAATGGAAAAAAAAAAAAAATAAACAGCTTGGCTGGAATTCTATCACCTCCACTAGCTTTATTCATAGCAATGCTTCTTAAGGCCTAATTGACTTCACACTCTAGGATACCCAGGTCTAGGTGAAAGACCACACCACTGTGTTTCAGTAAGAAACTTGTATAGTTCTTCCATGTATTTTTGCCATCTGTTCTTTATCTTCTCTGCTTTGGTTAGGTCCTTTATGTTTCTGTCCTTTAATGTGCCCATCATTGCATGAAATGTTCCTTTGATAACTCTAATTTTCTTGAAGAGATCTCTCATCTTTTCCATTTATTGTTTTCTTGTATTTCTTTGCATGGCCTTTAAGAAGGTTTTCTCATCTCTCCCTGCTGTTCTCTGGAACTCTGTGTTCAGCTGCGTATATGTTACCCTTTCTCCTTTTCCTTTCACTTATTTTCTTTCCTCAATTATTTGTAAAGTCCCATCAGACAACCACTTTGCCTTCTTCCATTACTTTATCTTTGGGATGGTTTGGGCCACTACCTCCTGTACGTTGTTATAAACCTCCATCCACCAGACACTCTGTCTACCAGATCTAATCCCTTAAATCAATTCATCACCTCCACTGTATAATCATAACTGATATGATTTAGGTCATATCTGAATGGCCTAGTACTGTTCTCTACTTCTTTCAATTTAAGACTGAATTTTGCAATAAAGGATTCATGATCTTGAGCCATGGTCAGCTCTGAGCCTTGTTTTTACTGATTGTATAGAGCTTCATCTTTGGTTGCAATGAACATAATTTGATTTTGGTATTGACCATCTGGTGAGGTCCATATGTAGAGTCACATCTTGGGTTGTTAGAAAAGGGTGTTCGCTATGACCAGTGTGTTCTCTTGACCAAACTCTGCTCATCTTTGACTTGCTTTATTTTGTACTACAAAGTTCAACTTTTTTTTTTATTCCAGGTATATCTTGACTTTGTACTTTTGCATTCCAATCCCATATGATGAAAAGGATTTTTTTTTTTTTTTTTTTTTTTTGGTATCAGTTCTAGAATGTGTTGTAGGTCTCCATAAAAGCAGTCAACTTCAACTTTTTTGGCATCAGTGGTTGGGGCAAAGATTTGGATTATTGTGATGTTGAATGGTTTGCCTTGAAAATGAACTGAGATCATTCTGTTGTTTTTGAGGTTGCACCTAAGTACTGCATTTCAGACTCTTTTGTTGACTTCAAAGGCAATGTCATTTCTTCTAATGGCTCCTTGCCCACAGTAGTAGATATAATTGTCATCTGAATTAAATTCATCCATTCCGATCCATTTTAGTTCACTGATTCCTAAGATGCTGATGTTCATTCTTGCCATCTCCTGCTTGACCATGTCCAATTTATCTTGACTCATGGACCTAACATTCTAGGTTCCTATCCAGTATTTTTCTTTATAATATCAGACTTTACTTTCACCACAGACACATTCACACCAGTCATTTCCACTTAGGCCTAGCAGCTTCATTTTTTCCTGGAACTATTAGCAATTGTTCTCTGCTCTTCCCCAGTAGCACACTGGATATCTTCTGACCTGGGCGGTCATGTTCTGATGTCATATCTTTTTTGCCTTTTCATAGTATTCATGGGATTCTTGAGGCAAGAATACTAGAGTGGTTTGCCATTTCCTTCTCCAGTAGACCATGTTTTGTCAGAACTCTTCCCTATGATGCGTCCATCTTGGGTGGCCTTGCACAGCATGGCTCATAGGTTCAGTGTGTTATGCAAACCCTTTCATCACAACTTTGTGATCCATGAAGGGGATCATAAACTTTTCACATTTCAAACACCGCATGTGCCTGTTCATACTTATACAGGGGCAAAGGAACACTAGGAGATACATACAAAATCACTAGGTCATAAAAGGATCCCGATTCTCTTACTAGCCAGTGTCAATTGCCTTTGCCAGTACTGCAAACTCTCTTCACACCTGTGTTTCTAGGCACAAGAACTCCAACAGGCCCTGAAAGCATTCAAAAAACACTTGCAGGGTTATCTGGCTCAATTTTAAATTAAACCCCTTTTTAGGACCAGGAGTTTCAACTCTGCAGAAGCCAGAGTGGGATATATTATAAGTAATATAGTCAGCTCAAAAAATATTCCATGTTCTTTTCAGGGAAAAAAAAAAAAAAGAAAGTCCAACTTTTCAGGCACTTGGCAATTAATTTGGCTCATGTGACTAGCTCTGACCAATGAAAAACCCTCCAACTGCAGTGATGCTCCAGAGGGTTAAAATACAAAGCGCTGGAGTCACCTTCAGCAAGGTTCATAATGACCTAAGGATTTAATCCCCCAAAGTTGCATTTCTTGAGTAAGAAAAAGAAAACCTTTTAATGAGTTAAGTCACTGATATTTGAGATTTACTTTATTACATTAGCATGATATAAACTTTTCTGACTAAAACATACCTAAAGATTTTTAGAACATAATTTACTGTCAATATTTTATAGAAATGTGTAAAATACTTATATGCTTATATGGATATATATATACATTTTATATAACTAAATATCAAAAAATGTTGGAATATTATTTTCCCCCCAAAAATTTGCTTTTCATATGAAGCTGACAGAAGGTTGTCAATATTATGTGTATGTTAAATAGAAATAGGATGCCATTTTTGTGTGTAGACTGTAGATCTTTCTCAAAGCTATAATTCAAATATCCAGAATGCATTGGTGTGTTATTTTCCCCATACCTGGAAACAGGTTAGAAAGAACACTAGTAATATGTCATTATATTTAAATGATAAACACAGTAATGATGATCAACAACGAAAACATCACCTAGGAAAAACACTGACACATATAAATGCACTTACATACTAACTCATATGTATCAACATGAAGACTATCTGCAAATAAACACTTACATTCATCAATCCACAGGTACAATACTCTGTGAGACTGAAAATAGGGGAGTTGAAGATCAATACTTATATTTCCAAGACTCTTAGTGAATAAAGTGCTTAGTCACTAAAGCAGACTGTCATTGACAAGACAGTCTTTCTTCAACAGTATTTGACAGATGTGACTGATTAAGAAATATTTAGAACTGTTATGCTCAAACTATAGGGTAAAAATCCATAAAAGATCTTCCCTATAGAGCAAACTAAATAAACTTTCAATGTCAAGCTTGCTCTACTATTAGCCACCCACCTCTGACTTTAATAAGTGCATTATTCCATGTGTATCTATTATTTTATTAATTATAAAATTCTGTATCTATACATTTTCTTTGAAGACAGCATTCTTTCAATGCAGATGTGATTTATAATTAGATAGGAAATGTAGCTTATAATAATATTATGTAGCCAGTAGTTAAAAAAATCGTTACAGTTTGTTCTGTACATCTGTGTCTCTTTTTCTGTTTTGCATATAGGGTTATCATTACCATCTTTCTAAATTCCATATATATATGTTAGCATACTGTAATGGTCTTTATCTTTCTGGCTTACTTCACTCTGTATAATGGGCTCCAATTTCATCCATCTCATTAGAACTGATTCAAATGAATTCTTTTTAATGGATGAGTAATATTCCATGGTGTATACGTACCACAGCTTCCTTATCCATTCGTCTGTTGGTGGGCATCTAGGTTACTTCCATGTCCCGGCTATTATAAACAGTTTGTGGGATATAATGCTTCCAACCCATATGTCAGAAAAGTAAATGCCTAAAGACTCAAGAATAATATGTCTACCATTTTGTAAAATTGAAAATGAAAATTTTATGCTATATAATGCAAATCATATTTATTGTTAATGAAGAGTTTTTGCTGAAACAATATCTGTGTTCTTAAGGCAATTTTACTTTTCTAAAATGAACCCTTCCAATAAGCAGAAAGTGAGCTAAGTAATTAATTCTGTATCCTGTTTCCTATGCCACAACTGGTTTCATTTAGGGTCTTTCTTAGATTATGGTAATCTGTAAGATGGTGGAGAAAGTTATGATCTTCATAAGACATAAAATTAAAATCATTATTTACATTTATATGGAAAAACAATGTCTCTGTTTTGAGACCAATTCCAAAGGAAACATCTCCTAACAATGAAAATAATGTTCAACCCCAGACATCTGTGCTCATTCAAATCAACAACACTGATGCCAGCAGCCTGCAGTGTTGATGACTCCCCAAGATAACCCAGAGATGCTCTTAGATACAGAGAATAAGCTGGTTTCAGTATTATATGACAACTTATCCCACTTTATTCCAGATATGTTTGTAATTAGTGAGTAAACTTTTTTGGTAAATAAAATTATTTTGTCAATTAAATGTCAACAGAAATTTCAACTTTATATCTCACTAATTTTTCATCAGCAGTAGCTATCAATGTCTTAAGTTTCTTCAGTCCCCAAGTACTCTACCAAAAAGTTAATTATGTGTGTCCAACACTCTCTTAAACTACTTAGGAGAACCTATTAAGGAACTTCATAGTAAATAGGTTTAGAAAAGTTTCTCATGCTTGTGTTCTTCTAAATTTTATTTTTTGGAAATCTGGTTTCTTTTTTTAAATTTTATTTTTAATTGGAGGATAATTGCTTTACAATGTTCTGTTGGTTTCTGCTGTATAGCAGCATGAATCAGCCAACACAACAAAGCAACCTAGCTATCTGTTTTACGCAAGGTAATGTGTATATTTCAGTGCTACTCTTTCAATTCGACCCACCCTGTATTTCCCCCACTGTGTCCACAAGTCAATTCTCTATTTCTGAGTTTCTACTGCTGACCTGAAAATAGGTTCATCAGTACCATTTTTCTAGATTTCATAATCTAGTGCCAGTTATACAGAGTGAAGAAAAGTCAGAAAGTGAAATCTGGTTTCTTTAACTGAAGCCTACTTATTTCATGACTTTACTTTTTAGAGAGTTTAAGGCTTACAGCAAAATTGGGCGGAAGGTACAGGTATTTTCCATTGTCTGCCTGGCCCCAAACATTCATAGCTTCCCTCATTATCAATAGCCCCACAGGAGTGGTACATTTTTTACAATTGATGAATCCTCATGAACATGTCATAAGTACTCAAAGTTCGTAGTTTTCTCAAAACATCCCACCCTCACCTTCTCCCACAGAGTCCAAAAGTCTGTTCTGTACATCTGTGTCTCTTTTTCTGTTTTGCATATAGGGTTATCGTTACCATCTTTCTAATTTCCATATATGTGTGTTAGTATATTGTAATGTTCTTTATCTTTCTGGCTTACTTCACTCTGTATAATGGGCTCCAGTTTCATCCATCTCATTAGAACTGATTCAAATGTATATTATCAAGGGTGAAACAGATTACCAGCCCAGGTTGGATGCATGAGACAAGAGCTCCGGACTGGTGCACTGGGAAGACCCAGAGGGATGGAGTGGGGAGGGAAGTGGGAGCAGGGATCGGGATGGGGAACACATGTAAATCCATGGCTGATTCATGTCAATGTATGGCAAAAACCACTACAATACTGTAAAGTAATTAGCCTCCAACTTATAAAAATAAATGGAGAAAAAAAGTCCGTAGTTTTACCTTAGGGTTCACTCTCAGTGTTATACATTCTGTGGATTTGCACAAATGAATAATGACATGCATCCACTGTTATAGTATCATACAGAGTATTTTTCACTGCTCCTGAAATTACTGTGTCCCACTTATTCATCCCTACTCCTCCAACCTCTGGAATCACTGATCTTTCCACTGTCTTCATAATTTTGCCTTTTCTAGAATGTCATATGGGCTTCCCTGGTGGCTCAGTGGCAAAAAGTCCACCTGTCAATGCAGGAGACATGGGTTTGACCTCTGGGTCAGGAAAATTCCCTGGAGAAGGGAATAACAACCCATGGCTCAGATGATAAAGTGTCTGCCTGCAATGCAGGAGACCCAGTTTCGATCCCTGCGTTGGGAAAATACCCTGGAGAAGGAAATGGCAACCCACTCCAGTACTCTTGCCTGGAAAATCCCGTGGACAGAGGAGCCTGGTAGGCTAGAGTCCATGGGGTCACAAAGAGTCGGACATGACTCAGAGACTTCACTTTCCAGTATTCCTGTCTGGGAAATCCCAGAGATAAAGAAGTCTAGTAGGATACAGTCCACAGGGTAGCAAAAGAGTCAGACATGACTTAACAACCAAACAATAAGAATGTCATATATGTGAAATCATACAGTACGTGGCTTTTTCAGATTGGCTTCATTTACTCAGTAATGTTCATTCCTACTTCCCCCATGTCCTTTTTTGTCATGGCTTGACAGCTCATTCTTTTTTTTCCTTCAGTTTTGAATAGTACTCCATTGTCTGATGTACCACAATTTATTAATCAATTCACCTATTGAGGGACATCTTAGTCGCTTCCAATTTTTGTCAAATATGAAGAGAACTGCTAAAATCTATGTGCAAATTTTCATATGGAACTAAGTTTCCAATTCTTTTAATGGAATACCAAGGAACATAATGACTGTTTTGTAATGGTAAGATTGTTGTAATGTTAACAGTGACAAATTATCTTCCAAAACAGCTACATTCCCACAAGCAATTAATGAGAGTTCCTGTTGCTCTATACCTTTCCCTGAGTTTAGTGTCACCATGGTTCTTTAGATGGAAATATATTTATTCTAGAAGATTGGTTAATCTTGAAACATTTATTATAGTTCTAGGATTAAGTTCACAATTTTAGAGGAAATGATCTATGCAAATTTTGAAGAACAATAACAAATGCACTAAATTTTAACCAGAAATTACATTTCTTTAGTCTTTCTACAAGTATCTGCTGAATATCTTCTATAGCTCTGGTGCTATGGGGTTAGTGCTATGGAAACAAAGATAAATGAAACAAAGTAAAACAATGACCTCATTCTCAGGAGACTTATATTGATTGTCATGGGAGAAGGAAAAGCAAAATCAAGTAAATAAGATAACAAAATTATATTATTATGCCAGAGTATAAAATTTAACCCCTATTCTTATTCTAGAGAAGTTTGTCAGTAATTAGATAAATGCATAAGCATACTGCTAGCATAAAGTGAGATAATTTAGGTGTTCAAACCCAGAATATTTCATCACTAAAGTATGATGTGACTTACAGTGGAATACAATGCAACAGTCAGATGCAACAAACTAAAGGTACATATAGCATCGATGATACATTTTGAAATTTGACTTGACTCAAAAAAATTAGAAAATCATTGAGAGCTATAACAATACTGTTTACATAGATTTAAATATATACTTAACAAAGCTGCATTATACATGCTTTAATAAAATACCCATACTTAACTTCCTTTACCAAACATCAGAATGGGATCCCTGAAAAATCAAACTAGAAAATGACAGGAAAGATCCAGGGAGCAAAAAAATAAATAAATAAATAAAAATAACAAAAAATAAAACAAGAGAAGGGTCTAACACACAACATTAATGAAAATTTCTCGTGCATTGAGAAATACTATCCACTAAGTCCTACATGTCAGAGATTTCCACTGACACAAAGAACAGAATGACATGATCAGATAATTTTCTAAACACTAATAATAAAAGATGAACACCAAAATCATTTGTTAACAGGACATACAACACAAAGCAAATCTAGGTTCCTGGTTTCCTTCTTTTGAACTGGCAATAACGATAAAGTGTGCGAATATCGAGTATTGAGGAAAACATAGGAAAATATAAATTGTACAAAGTGTTGAAGGGAGTAAAAAATAATTCAGTATTCTTCTAGGACAAAAACAGTAAAGGTCCATCCTAGATGATCTAGCTATTTAACTTCAAGAACTATATTATAAACTAAATGTTCTCACATGATTTAAAAAAAAAAAAACTAAACTGTGTTTCCACCTCTGGTGTTAGCAGTTTTGCTTCCTAATGATAGATTTTTCTGATTATAATGCTGACATTCCATGGATAAAATAAGCAATTTTATTTTTTATGAAAGGTAAGTTCCTGGAAATCTATTGTATATAATACAGAGGCATCTGTTGAGGAAGTCAAAACTCACACCAGGGATTGCCAAAGTGCATTTCCAATATTTTCTTTTAAATGGAATTTCTCAGAGGTTGAGCCAAAGTTATGAAGCAGTATGGTAAGTTAAAACCATTAAACCTAGAATTTTCCTTTTTTGCTAGCAGAAATAGGGAAAGAAGCTTTGGAAATCTTGATGAGGTAGATAACCAGAGAAAATGGTGTCCTAATTCTACATATGAATACCATATGCATATGTGTGACAGATTCAAAGAAACACTGGAAAGTCTTAAGGCACAGGATTAAATGTGTAAAAGGGATCACATAGAGTTGATGAGGTAGGGATTAAAGATCCCTATCCCCCTATCCAAAGAGATAGATAGAAAAAAAAATATATATATATATATAAAATATGTACAATAATCATAATTAGATATAGATGTATATATATACACAGGCATTGTAAAAATGTAGTAAAAGATAATATATAGTTTATGATGTTAACAATATATTTGTAAATATATCTCACCTTAAAATGCATCCTGGAATGTGAAGTCAAGTGGGCCTTAAGAAACATCACTACAAACAAAGCTAGTGGAGGTGACAGAATTCCAGTTGAGCTCTTTCAAATCCTGAAAGATGATGCTGTAAAAGTGCTGCACTCAATATGCCAGCAAATTTGGAAAACTCAGCAGTGGCCATGGCACTGGAAAAGGTCAGTTTTCATTCTAATCCCTAAGAAAGACAATCCCAAAGAATGCTTAAACAACTGCACAGTTGCACTCATCTCACACTCTAGTAAAGTAATGCTCAAAATTCTCCAAGCCAGGCTTCAGCAATACATGAAGTGTGAACTTCCAGATGTTCAAACTTGTTTTAGAAAAGGCAAAGGAACCAGAGATCAAATTGCCAACCTCTGCTGTATCATTGAAAAAGCAAGAGAATTCCGAAAAACATCTATTTTTGCTTTATTGAGTATGCCAAAGCCTTTGACTGTGTAGATCACAATAAACTGTGGAAAATTCTGAAAGAGATGGGAATAGCAGACTATCTGACCTGCCTCTTGAGAAATCTGTATGCAGGTCAAGAAGCAACAGTTAAAACTGGACATGGATCAGCAGACTGGTTCTAAATAGGGAAAGGAGTACATCAAGGCTGTATGTTGTCACCCTGCTTATTAAATGTATATGCAGAGTGCATCATGAGAAACGCTGGGCTGGATGAAGCACAAGTTGGAATCAAGATTGCTGGGAGAAATATCAATAACCTCAGATATGCAGATGACACCACCCTTATGGAAGAAAGTGAAGAAGAACTAAAGAACCTCTTGATGAAAGTGAAAGAGGAGAGTGAAAAAGTTGACTTAAAGCTCAACATTCAGAAAACTAAGATCATGGCATCTGATCCCATCTCTTCATGGTAAATTGAAAGGGAAACAGTGGAAACAGTGGCTGACTTTATTTTTCTGGGCTCCAAAATCACTGCAGATGGTGATTGTAGCCATGAAATTAAAAGACTCTTACCCCTTGGAAGGAAAGTTATGACCAACCTAGACAGCATATTAAAAAGCAGAGACATTACTTTGTCAACAAAGGTCTGTCCAGTCAAGGCTACGGTTTTTCCAGTGGTCATGTATGGATAAGAGAGTGGGACTATAAAGAAAGCTGAGCGCTGAAGAATTGATGCTTTTGAACTGTAGTGTTGGAGGAGACTCTTGAGAGCCCCTTGGACTGCAAGGAAATCCAACCAGTCCATCATAAGGAGATCAGTCCTGGGTGTTCATTGGAAGGACTGATGTTGAAGCTGAAACTCCAATACTTTGGCCACCTCATGCGAAGAGCTGGCTCACTTGAAGAGACTCTGATCCTGGGAAAGATTGGGGGCAGGAGGAGAAGGGGACGACAGAGGATGAGATAGTTGGATGGCATCACCGACTCAATGGACATGGGTTTTGGTGGATTCCGGGAGTTGGTAAAGGACAGGGAGGCCTGGCATGCTGTGTTTCGTGGGGTTGCAAAGAGTTGGACATGACCGAGCGACTGAAATGAACTGCACTGAAAAATGCACATGAATTTCTTTAAGTTAATGCTCTCCAAGAAATGGTCTCATCTCTCTCTTTATGTATAACATTTCAGCCTTTATCTTCTAATAACCACCTCTATATTCTGACAGTCAAACAGTTCTTTCTCTGACTTATCTTAAAAATTGTGCATTTACTTTGGGCACTGCTGTTAAATATTGTCAATGCTTTCTTTCTGATCTTATCTGAGGTACCTTGCCACCTAGCATTAGCAGTCTACTTTATCAAATGAATGATATATATTTATTCTAACTGTTAATGAATAGTTTATAAGTATTTAAATCATGAAAGCAAATGGATTTTATACTAGCAACACTCCATTAAACTAGATTACAAACAATCAAGAGTACCAGGAGCTATTAGATCTGAAAGCAATTATCTCACAGTACTTTTACTTTGTCAAACTCAACTCATTGTATTATACCACCTAAATGATGCCAACAAACATCCAAACTGTATCCAGAACACCAGAGTGATATACAAATGTGTCCCCAATTATAAAGCTAAATAAACATTAAATTTTTTTCATGACAATCTTTTCCGGTTCAAGTAACAACAAATAATAAATAAATTAGCCAATAAGTCCTCCAAATATGTTCATGTATATGGGATCACATTGTGTGTGTGTTTGGAGTTGCTGTTATTTCTTTGCCCAAAATGAAGCATCAGCAATTTTGGCAGAAAATACTGAGCAATTTTGAACAAATATCATTTGTCATAACAATCAATTTAGAAAGCACCAAATAGCTTCAAGTAAGGACAGAAAATAAAGTCATTAAAACTCTGAAAACTCAGCCAAATGATTCCAGTCCTGGTGTGTCCTTTACTGCAGTAAAACAGAAAATAGTCTTTACTGCTAAACATTCATCTATCACTAGCAATAATTACTTTTTAATTAATACTTTTAAGGTAATTATGTATTACAGGATAAAGAAAAGATCTATGTTATAGTTACTGTGCTGCCAAACTTCTTTGTTATGTCAATTATGTAGCTGATGCTCTAAACACACTCTATGGTAATTTAGAAGTAAATCTTAACACCTAGAAAGTCAGAAAGCTATCCTCACCATTTTAAATTTATCTTTCTTTAATACTTTACAAAGATAATAGCAAACCTGCAATTGGTTTAAAGCATATAAACAACTGTGTGCTCAGTCATGTCCAACACTTTAGGATACCCTGGATTGTGGCCAATGAGGCTCCTCTCTCCATGGAATTTTCCAGGCAAGAATACTGGAGTAGTTTGCCATTTCCTACTCCAGGGGATCTTCTGAGCCAAGGATTGAACCCATGTCTCTTGTACCTCCTGGACTGGCAGGTGGATTCTTTATCACTGTCCTACCTGGGAAGCACAAACAGCAAATAGTACAGACTTCAAGACCACCAAATTTGAACAACTCAGCAGTGGCCACAAGGACCAGAAAAGGTCAGTTTTCATGCCAATCCCAAAGAAAGGCAATGCCAAAGAATGTTCAAACTGCTGCACAGTTGCACTCATCTCACACACTAGCACAGTAATGCTCAGAATTCTCCAAGCTAGGCTTCAACAGTACATGAACTGAGAAATTCCAGTTTTCAAGTTAGATTTAGAAAAGGCAGAGGAACCGGATCATTGAGAAAGCAAGAGAGTTCCAGTAAAGCATCTACTTCTGCTTTATTGACTACGCCAAAGCCTTTGACTGTATGGATCAAAACAAACTGTGGAAAACTCTTCAAGAGATGGGAATACTAGACCACCTTACCTGCGTCCTGAGAAATCTGTATGCAGGTCAAGAAGTAACAGTTAGAACTGAACATGGAACAACAGACTGATTCCAAATTGGGTAAGGAGTACATCAAGGCTGTATATTGTCACCCTGCTAATTTAACTTCTATGTAGAGTACATCTTATGAAATGCCAGGCTGGATGAAGCACCAGCTGGAATCAAGACGGCCAGAAGAAATATCAATAACCTCAGATATGCAGATGACACTACTCTTAAAAAAGGGAAGAGGAACTAAAGAGCCTCTTGATGAGAATGAAAAAGCTAGCTTAAAACTCAACATTTAGAAAATGAAGATCATGGCATCTGGTCCCATCACTTCATGGCAAATTATGGGGAAACAATGGAAACAGTGACAGACTTTATTTTCTTGGGCTCCAAAGTCACTGCAGATGGTGACTGCAGCCATGAAATCAAAAGACACATGTTCCTTAGAAGAAAAGCTATGACCAACATAGATAGCATATTAAAAACCAGAGATATTACTTTGCCAAGAAAGGTCTGTCCCTTAAAAGCTATGGTTTTTCCAGTAGTCATATACTGATGTGAAAGTTTGACTATAAAAAAAGCTGAGTGCTGAAGATTTGATGTTTTTGTGTTGGAGAAGACTCTTGAGATTCCCTTGGACTGCAAGGAGATCCAACCAGTCAGTCCTAAAGGAAATCAGTCCTGAATATTCATTGGAAGGACTGATGCTGAAGATGAAACTCCAATAGTTTGGCTACCTGACGCGAAGAACTAACTCATTGGAAAAGACCCTGATGCTGGGAAAGATTGACAGGAGGAGGAGAAGGGGATGACAGAGGATGAGATAATTGGATGCCATCATTGACTTGATGGACATGAATTTGAGCAAGTTCTGTGAGTTGGTGATGGACAGGAAAGCCTAGCATGCCACAGTTCATGGGGTCACAAAGAGTCAGACACGACTGAGCGACTGTGATGAAATGAAAAACCACTAATGAGGCTTCCCTGGTGGCTCAGCATTAAAGAATCCTCCTTCAATGCAGGAGCCACAGGAGATATGAGTTTGATCCCTGGGTCAGGAATATATCCTAGAAGAGGAAATGGCAAGCCATTCACGTCTTCTTGGCTGGGAAATCCCAAGGACAGTGGAGCCTGGTAGGCTACATTCCATACAGCTGCAAAGAATTGGGCAAAACTGAGTAAACACACACACATGCACACACACACACAAAGAGCACTAATAAACACCCCTCCCCTAAGAGAAAACCACATGGAAATAATTTAGGAGGTAAAATATCCCCTTTTACAAAGAGCTTCTAAAAACTCTTTAAAAACTCTGACTTCAAAAGATTCAGTCCTTCTTTGTCCTATTATTTGTTCCATATCACTGCTTAAGTCTATTTTCTTTTATTCCCTTTCAACCCAGCGAGGAGCACTTACATTTTAAAGAACTGTATTTTAACTTTTCCCAGTCAAATGATTCTAGTTCATCTATCATTTTACATGAACAGGTTAACTCCTAAATTAACTTAACATGCATTTTTGAAGAATATTAATTTTGACTAAGAACTACAGAAGACACAAGCATTGCATATAATACCTGAGTTTGAGAAATTAATAGTCTTGTTGCTGGCAATACATACACTTATAAGGTTATCAAGAATTTTTAAAAAAATTAAAGACCCATAAAATTCAATATAAACAGATTCTAAATATATTTTAATGGAAATAACTTCTATTCAGATTTATGAATATGAGAAAGAAATAGATTTGCAATTATAAAAGCATGTTTGATCATGTTCTTACAACATTCAGGACTGGAAATAACCCTTCAGTAACTGTAGATTATTTTTAAGTGAACAAGAAAAAAAGAAAACATTTGATGTAAAAGAAGAAAGAGATTACACTTGATGTTCTGCAGAGATAAAGGGTGATGTAATTTAACTTGAAAACCATCATATCTAGAGTGTTACAGAATAGAATAAAGTGCAGTAGGATAGCTTCAGAGAATGGGGTTTAGGATGACTAGGATGAAGGGTTTGATCTCATAGGAAATGAAAGATTATAGCAGATTTTTAAATGAGAAAGTCTTCCTTATATAGCAATCCTTCTGGCATCACTTTATAGATTTTATTTCAAATAATTTCCATGTAATTAAAATTGAACCCTAGCTGTTATTAATTTATGGCTATGAAAATACCCCCAAAAGGAAAATTAATTTTGTCTTCAATATCTATTTAGAGATATATCTATTTCAAATATATATGAATAAAAGAAAAGACATGAGGTTATTTGCCAATTAATCTATAATATATAATCTTCTAAAAAAAAGTTAAATGTTCAAAAACTATATGAGATACCAGTTAACATTTTTTATAAAATGGACAGAAAACTTTAAAGAATATAAATAAGTATATTAAGAGACAGAAGGAGTAGATACAAACTAAACAAAATATATCCTTGAAGACTTTCTAAAGGAGGAAAGTTTGTTTCAGAAAAGCTTTAGCTTATAAATAATGTGCAGAAGGCACATAATTCTGAATTGCCTTTTGATGACACTGCTTTTGTTTCTGGGACTAAGCACTTTTACTGAGAAATTATTTTAATGGAATGATTATCCTGAAGTGCTGTAGACTATTTCACAGCTTTTCTTTTTTTCCTTTTACAAAATTATATTCACATATTTTCTGTCATTATTTTAAGCAAGTAACTTATTATTCATGCAAGTCTCTTAAATGACAGAAAGTCTACTAACAATAACTTTTTTTATGCAAACATCAAAAATACATCTTTGACACATTGCTAACTGGTTCAAAGCATGCATTCACCTAATGAATTGGCTCAAGATATGATTCCAAGACCAGCAACATCAATTTCACATGGCAACCACTGGATAGAAACTCAGGGAATAGGATCCACCAGTCTGTTTTTGCAAGTATCCAGGGTGATTCTGATGTTTAAGAACAACTTCAGTTCAGTTCAGTTCAGTCACTCAGTCATGTCCGACTCTTTGCGACCCTATGGACTGCAGCACGCCATGCCTCCCTGTCCACCACCAACTCTCAGAGCTTACCCAAAATTGAAAAATATGTACAAAGACACTAATCATGATATTACTTTTATTATTAAAGCAAAAATAAGTAATTTCAATGTTAACCAAAGGAAAATGAGGTTTTAAACTATGAATAAACTCAACTCTTTATTCTTTTATCCATTTCCTACACCTCAGGAATCAACTTTAACATTCCCATAAACTAATAAACTAATATTTAAAAATGATCACCTACAAAATTCACATACTCAAATGGGAGAGTATTCATCTCATTTCCATTAAACCTCATCGTCAGAAGCATGCTCTCTGGTACAGCAGGCGTCCCAGAACAAATACACATACGAGAAATGCAGGAGATAATAAGTCTACAGGGGGAAAATGTAGATATAAATACCAAAAGAGTGTGTGTGTGTGTGTGTGTGTGTGTGTGTAGCTGGCAAATATAGTCACCATCTACAGAGATGTATTTCTTTCTTTTCATTAAATAGACTTCCCTAGATTATCTCAGTGTTAGTCACTCTGTCAAAATGGACTCTTTGTGACCCCATGAACTGTAACCCACCAGGCTCTTCTGTCCGTGGAATTCTCCAGGCAAGAATACTGGAGTGGGTTGCTCTTTCCTTTGTCAGAGGATCTTCCTGACCCAGAGATTAAACCCTTAAGCATGAAGTAAATTTTATAGTCACTACAATTCATGTATTTCGGGAGCATATGTATCATTCAATACTTTCACGAAAAAGAAGAAATGATCATAATAATGATGCATAATAATAGGGTATTAGTGTTATCTTTTAATTTCCTACTCCATATCAAGTCATATAGTATAAAATAT
This sequence comes from Muntiacus reevesi, assembly GCF_963930625.1. Classification (NCBI taxonomy): domain Eukaryota; kingdom Metazoa; phylum Chordata; class Mammalia; order Artiodactyla; family Cervidae; genus Muntiacus; species Muntiacus reevesi. The sequence continues at coordinate 79,081,705 of NC_089254.1, read as the reverse complement.
CCATTTAATGATACAGGCTAAAATTATGCTCACCTTTAATGCTGAGAGACATCATGATGTTCTGGAAATAGTGCTCTGCTACAAAGGGAATCTCTTATTTTTCTGACCCGTTCTGGTATGAAAATGTCACTTGATCTCTCCTGACCTAAAGGTAGACTTTAGAACAAGACACTGACCTAAAAAACTTACAATTCCCAGATCTATGATTGGAATGCAGCACTTTAAACTTTCCATAGCCTAGTAACTATATTAATTGAGTCATGTCAATTTTTCCATGAAAAGACAAGCTAGGTATACAAAATAAATTAGAATGATGCATAGTCTAACAGTAAATGTAGTGGGGAATGTGAATTGGTTTTAAAAACAAACAGATTTTAATATTTTTAATAGTACAAATGTTTCAATGTGTAAAATCAGAAGCACAAAGTGATTCTGAAACATTTTGTTCACAATGGGACTTATTCTCTCCAAAATGTTGAAATTCTGCATGATAAATACACTAATTTGTATGGTGCACTAGGTAACAAGGCAGGTCCACCAGGTGCTGTCACTGGTAAATAATCCACCTGCCAGTGAAGGAGACACAAGAGACATGAGTTCAATCCCTGGGTCAGGTAGATCCCCTGGGGTAGGAAAAAGCTACCACTCCAGTATTCTTGCCTGGAAAATTCCATGGTCAGAGGAGCCTGGAGGACTATAGCCCAAAGGATTGCAGAGTCAGGCATGACTGAGTGTACATGCAGTGTACACTAGGTAGCAGCTATATAGGCACTGTTATACCAACTATAAAAATTAATTCTCCTACTTGTTTGTTATGAATTATAAAAGCAGCATCAAAACATGTATATTATCTAGGGTGAAACAGATCACCAGCCCAGGCTGGATGCATGAGACAAGTGCTCCGGCCTGGTGCACTGGGAAGACCCAGAGGGATCGGGTACAGAGGGAGGTGGGAGGGGGAATCGGGATGGGGAATACATGTAAATCCATGGCTGATTCATGTCAATGTATGACAAAAACCACTACAATATTGTAAAGTAATTAGCCTCCAACTAATAAAAATAAACGAAAAAAAAAAACAAAAAAAAGCAGCAGTAACATACTGCTCTTCAAAACAATGGCAGCATATTTGTGAGAGAAAAAATATCTAATTACTTTCTCTTTATAAGACTAATTACCAGTAAATCAGTTAATCCCTCCTTCTGAAAATACATTTTTGTGTGTGTGTGTGTGGTTGCCATTTAAGTTATAGTTATACTGACAGGGATACTGGGTACTATAAATCTTGAATAAATTCAATGCTATATATGTTATTTTGGAAAGAAAAAAAAGACTAGTTTTCAAAAAGTATTTAGATCTATATTTAAGAGAAAATATTTCATAAAGTTGAGAATACTGGGTTGTATAGTAAGCTTTGTTTTCAGCAAAAAGGCAAAAGACATCCTCTATAGCATAGGATTATTACCATCTAATATTGCTTAAAATATTACTGTTTGATTTTTTCCCTTTTCAAATAAAAGCCCAAATAAGAGTATAATAAATATGAACAGTAAAGTATTGAATATTAATACTGTAACTTAAAGCAAAGATGAAAGTTATTTTTAGATTTTCCTTTTCAGTTCTACTTAAAGTGATAACTTATTTTCAATTATTAGAGACTTCTGTGTAGCAAAACTGATCTGCATAGTACAAAGGTAAATCTACCTTTAAAAGATATAAAACCTAATTCCATAAATACCATGCATTACTAAAGCTTAAATGAGCTATTTTCCAATAATTCATTATGCATCAATTTAGCTAACCTTGAGAGCTATTAGGTATAAAAACTAAATAACAGATAACATTTATTCATTATGTTTTGTTCTGTTAAATATTTGGAAAAAGCTTTTGAAATGGAAAAGTCAAAAAACAGAGACATCAAAGACAGATAAGGCCATTACAAGAAAACTACACACCAATGTCCCTGGTGAATATAGATGCAAAAATCCTCAATTAAATATTAGCAAACTACATTTATTAATACACTAAAATGATCATATGCCATTGTCACGTGGGAATTATCCCTGGGATGTAGGGTGATTCAAACACATCAAAATTAGTAAGTGTGATACACCACATTAACAGAATGAAAGATAAATATCATATGAAAATCTCAATAGAAGAATAAAAAGCATTAGGGAAAATTAAACAACTATTCATGATAAAAACTGTCAACACAGTGGGTATAGAAAGAACATACTCTGATATAATAAGTCCACAGACAACATCACATTCTGGTGAAACGAAAATTTTCTTTCAGAGACCAAGAACAAGGTAAGTGGGCCCACTATCATGTTCCTATCCAACACAGTACTGGAAGTCCTAGTCTAAGCAATTAGTCAAAAAAATAAAAAAGAATAAAAGACAAATGCTGTATCTATTTGTCTCTAATATTATATAGAGAAAACCCTAAAGACACTACCAAAATACTCGTAGAACAGATTTGATGCCTCAGGATACAAAATTGACATACAAAAATTATAAGGAGTCAAGGCTTACAATGTCCCATAAGAAAGCTGGCCTGGTGATTGACTTACAAGATCCCAACTTTAAAATTGTCTTCTTTGAGAACTGACCCCTCTCCCATATTATAATGCTTCTCTTTGTCCTAATAATCTTATTTGTTTTGAAATATACATTGAGATTAACATAGTTGCTCTTGCTTTTTAAAATCATGTATTAGACAATCATGCCATGATTAAGACAATCATGTATTATCTACAAAAAATGCACTTTAATTTTTTCAAAGAAGTTAAAATTAATGAGGTGGCATATCTCTGTCTCAATTTTAACTTCTTTGAAAAGAAAGTAGGTTTCTTGTAGATAATAGATGATTATCTCTAGTTATTTAATCAACTCTAACTAAAATGATGCAGCTACACCATTCACATTGTAAATAATTATTCATATACTTAGATAAATATCTAATACATTTGTAATAATTTTTGTTAGTTGTATTTGATATTTTCTACTTTTATTTATATAAAATTGGTAAATATTATATATATGCAAGGTGCAAAAAATATTTTGACATACATTTATATTGTGAAATGTTCATCACAATCAAATTAGTTAACATATCCATCATCTCACATAGTTAACATGCATTTGTGTGAAGAGGACACTTAAGATCTAATCTTTTGGCAAATTTTAATTATAAAATACATTATTTTTAAACTACAACTACCATACTGCACATTAGCTCTACAGAAGTTATTTAATCTTAGAACTCAAAGCTTGTACACTTTGACCAATATCACCCCATTTCTTAGAGCCCCCATCCATTGTTGCTGTTGTATAGTTGCTAACTTGTTTCTGATTTTTCATGACCCCAGGACTGCAGCACACCAGGCTTCTCTGTCCTTCACTATTTCTCAGAGTTTGCTAAAACTCATGACCATAGAGTCAAAGATGCCATCCAACCATCTCATTCTCTGTCGCCCCCCCTTCTCATCCTGCCCTCAATCTTTCCCAGCCTCAGGGCCTTTTCCAATGAGTTGACTCTTCACATTACATGGCCAAATTATTGGAACTTCAGCTTCTGCATCAGTGCTTCCAACGAATATTCTGGGTTGATTTTCTTTAGGATTGACTGGTTTGATCTCCTTGCTTTCCAAGGGACTTTCAAGAGTCTTCTCCAGCTCCACAATCTGAAAGTATCAATTCTTCAGTGCTCAGCTTTCTTAATAGTCCAACTCTCACATCCACACAGCCAGTGGTCACCACTGGAAAAACCATAGCTTTGATTATATGGACCTTTGTCAACAAGGTGATGCCTCTGCTTTTTTTCACATGCTGTCAAGGTTTGTCATAGTTTTTTTCCCAAAGAGGAAGTATTTAATAATTTCATGGCTGCAGTCACTACCCACAGGGATTTTGGAGCCTTCAAAAATAAAATCCACCACTGTTCCCATTTTTTTCCCATCTATTTGCCATGAAGTGATGCAATATGATGAATGATTGATGAATCTTACGATGAATGTTGCTAGTAAGCACCATTAAACTCTTTATCATTGTGAGTTCAACTTTTTACACTTCAACACAGAAGTGAGATCATGTAGTATTTGCCTTTGTGTGTCTGGCTTATTTCACTTAATATAATGTCCTCTGGATTGTCTGTGCTGTCACAAATGGCAGTAATTCCTTTTTTAAGGCTGAATAATATTTCATTATATATTACTTATATATATTATATATATTGACATTATATATAAATATATATCATTACATTTATCATTTATACATACTAAATTATATATTATATATAATAGATTATATATATACTTTTTTCTTTATCCACTGACAAATATTTAGGTTGTCTCCATATACTGCCTCTTTAGAACAATGTGGAAATAAAAATGAGAGAGCAGATGTATCTTCAAAAAATTGATTTCTTTGGATATATACCCAAAAGAGAGATTATTTTTGAGCTTGATTCTATTCCACTTGCTTAGTTTGGTTTTTGTTGCCACAGTTTTTGGTGTCAAATCCTCCCAGAATATTGCCAGGACTATTGTTAAAGAGCTTTTTTCCCCTTATGATTCCTTCCAGGAATTTTGCAGCTTTGAGGACCTGTATTTAATTCTTTAATCCACTTTGAGTTGGTTTTTGTGGAGTGTGTAAAATAAGCGTCCACAATTTCATTCTTTTGCATGTGGATATCCAGTTTTCCCAACACCATTTATTAAGAGAATATCCTTTACCCTTTGTGTATTCTTGGCATATTTTTCAAAGAGTAGTTGACCCTATATGCAAAGATTTATTGATGCATTATCTATTCTGTTCATTGGTTCATGTATCTCTTGTTTAGGCTAGTATGGTACAGTTTTGATGAGCATAGTCTTAAAGTATATTTGAAATCAAGAAGCTTAATTCTTGCTCAACACTGCTTTTGTTATCCAGGGTCTCTTGTGGTTCAGTTTGAATTTAGGATTGTTTTCTGTTAAAAAAAAAATGCCATTGGAATTTTGAGAGGTTGTTTTGAATCTGCACATTTCTTTGAGTAGTGTGGATATTTTAACAATATTCATTCTTCCAATGCATGAAAATGAGACATATGTCTTTTTGGGCTTCCCTGATGGTTCAGATGGTAAAGAATATGCCTGCTATGCAGGAGGCCTGGGTCCAATCCCTGGGTTGTAAAGATCTCCTGGAGAAAGGAATGGTAGCCCACTCCAGTATTCTTACCTGGAGAACTCCATGGACAGAGGAGCCTGACAGGCTACAGTACACAGGGTGGTGAAGAGTTAGACATAACTGAGCAGCTGAAACTTTCACTTCAGTGTCATGTCTTTTTAAAATTTCTCTTAATATTATATAGTTTTCAGCATATGTGTCATTCACTTTGCTGTTTAAATTAATTTTGAATTACTTTACTTTTTTGATGCTATTGTAAATGGAATTATTTATTTGTTGTTAATGTACAAGAAATGCAATTGATTTGTATGTTGATTTTGTATCCTCAAACAAAATGATTTTTAATTTAGCAAAGACTTTTTAAAAAAATTTTAAATTCACAAAGAGAAAGCATTTAAAAACAGAAGAGATTAACTTATCTGCTTTGAAGAAATATATATCAAAGAAAACAGAAGGTTAAAAAAATTCAAGCTTCCAATAGAGATGCAAAATGAATGTATCCTCTGTAAAATTCTAGACTTAACTTTCAGTACCTAGAGAAAATTTCTTTCTCTTTTTTAAAAATTAAATTTATTGGAGTAGAGTTGATTTACAATGTTGTGTTAGTTTCTGCTGTACAACAAAGTCAATCAATTATACATACACATATATTCACTCTTATTTAGATTAATTTCCTATATAGTTCATTATAGTGTATTGAGTAGAGTTCCCTGTACTATGACTTTTTGTTGAAATATGGACTTGCTGTACTGCTGTTGAGGACTGAGATAAATATTCTTCTAAAATGATGTAAAGTTGCACAAAGTGATGATTTAACATATACATACAAGGTAGCATGACTACCACAGTCAAGTTCATTAACATATCCATCATGTCACATAGTTACCTTTTTTTAAGTGTGAATTTATGTTATTCCAGCTAGAAGCCTTGTTATGTTTAAAGTTTATTGTGCTATAGGTTCTACAGCATCAACTTCTCAATAGTGTAATTCTTATCTTCATTCTTGACACTGGTCTACTGGTCTTTTCCTTTGTACACTCTATAGTAAGCCTGCATCTTTCACTGTTTTTAGCTGTAATCCCGTATTGCTATACTGGAGTCCTATTGATGTGGTTGTACTTTGTGGGGGAAAAATAAGCATTTATCTTGATTAAATATCAGTCTTTTATTTGACCTGTGTTTTGAGGCTATAACCTTCAAAAGTTTGCCCAAAGGTATTGCTTCTATTATTTCCCCACAGTCTCAACTCCTGTTTATGGCACTAGCATTTACAATTTGTATTTTTGAAGCCTGGATCCTTCCTACCAAATATATATTTGTTTCTCTCCTTTATATGATATAGGATGACTCTAGGGGGCCAGACTGGGAAAAACAATCCTTCCCAAATTGTAATTATTGGTCAGATTTGACCTGTGACAGAGTCTTATTTTCTGGAGAGTAGGATGTATTTTTCATATAGAAGGTTCTTAATGTAAGTTACAGTGGTTATTCTTCCTGTCTAACATAACTTCTATTATAGAGACTTCTAAAGGTTTCTGTAGATACCCTTTAAATTTTTAAAAAGCACAAGACCTTCTCTTTTCAATCATCAGCATCACAAAAAAAATTAACATAAGTTCACACATGTGCCTAATACTTTGAAATCCTCAAGGTCAAAGATTTTATCATTATACCAGCATCTAGAAATTATGTAAATGGACATTTTTCTGAGTTTTACTAATATGTGTTCGATTTCCTTGATGATGTTTAGACAAGCAAATACCTATATTTTGTCACATATGAACACAGTAGAATATAATAAGAAAAAGAAGCTAAAGAGCAAAAAGAAGTTGTACTTTCTTTTTGTAAAGTACTCTGTAAGTACTGAATCATTGAAAGGGTTCATTTGAAATCTCACTAATATGAAAACTCAAAATTTCTTCATAGATAAATACGTTGTTAAGTGCAGTCATGCATGTTTGGTCATTTCTGACTCCTTGTGACCCCATGAAGCCCTCCAGGCTTCTCAATGCGTGAAATTTTCCAGGCAAGAATACTGGAGTGGGTTTCCATTTCCTACTCCAGGGGTCCTTCTTGACCCAGGGATTGAACCCACATGTCTTGAGTTTCCCTCATTGTTGGCAAGATTAGTTACCACTGAGACTCGTGTCTATGTACTAAAACAACCAAAATTGTACCAGAGCGGATGGAATTTCAGGTACTCTCAACACTGGTGGTGGTGGCGATAATTTACTTGCTAAGTTGTGTCCAACTCTTAAGACCCCATGGACTGTAGCCCACCAAGCTTCTCTGTCCACGGGATCCTCCAGGCAAGAATACTGGAGTGGGTTGCCAATTCCTTCTCCAGGGGATATTCCTGACCCAGGGATCAAAGCCACACCTCTTGCTTGACAGGTGGATTCTTTACTACTGCACCTCTGGGCTTCCCACTCTCAATATTATCCTAAATCTAAATCACATTGAATTTGATTCTCACTGGCAATGTTGATATTTGTTATTAGTCATTGAACATTGTAACCTATGACACTTGAACTCATAAATATTTTTATAAACTCCTTTGTAAGGTTAGATTACTTCCTAAATTTCATTGCAAAATAAATTAGGTTATTCATTAAAATTATATAATTCTTAAGTAGAATACTTCATACTTTTAATAAAGACCTAGAGAAATAACTAATAAAGTCAATGTGCAAGATAGTGGACCAAAGAGAATTTTAATTCACTGAATATTTTATGGGCTTCCCTGGTGGCTCAGATGTTAAAGACTCTGCCTGCAATTCAAGAGACCCAGGTTCAATCTCTGGATCTGGAAGATCCCCTAGAGAAGATAATGGCAACCCACACCAAGTATTCTTGCCTGGAAAACCCAATGGACAGAGGAGCTGGCAGGCTACAGTTTATGGAGTGAGAAGGAATCAGACATGACTGAGCAGCTAACACTTTCACTTCCAATATTTTATAATGCATTGCTAAATTAACCTTTGGCTTACAGATTTGTTATCTGGACTATATAAGGGCTATAGTGCCATCTCCTGGAAAGTATAATGATCTAGAAGAGAGGGTGTAATTGAATATGAGCTTTGTTTAGTATTTCATATTAATCAAAAGAAATAAAAAAGGAGAAAAGAGAGATAAGTCTATAAATTTATCTTCTGAGAGTAAAAATAATTTTTTCATATTGAGAAAGTATGAGTTTGAATATTTCACCCACAGAGCATTATGTTTTTGTCCTTTGGAAACTTACATCAACATACACCATTAACTCCTTTAATATTAGGGGCATATGCTGAGTTTACAAAGATAGAAGGTTAATCATTTTAGGTCATGAGATTAACTTTCTGTCTAAAGTCAGTTAGCACTCTCACTTTGTAGGAGCCTAATGTCTCCATTTACAATCCTGCAGCAATTATAAAAATTATCAGAATAAGAAGGCCATAAAAATCATTAGAGTCATACTGAATTTGACAGTCTAATGAGAAAGTACCTCCAGATCATTCCCAAACCTAAATTTTTTCTTCTTTAATTGTTTTCTAGTAGAGATTCTTTAATAGCTTTCTTAGAAATTTATTTTTGTGTATCCTGCTAAAGAGTCATTTTTGAGAAACTGAGTACTCTGCCCTCAGTATTTAACTTATATCTTCTTAATCTTCTATCAATGGAGATACTGTTCAGAAATAAACTTTATGTTTCCTTTCCTATAATGTCTTTTGTGATTTTGCTATTTTGTATTGAATTTTTAAAATCTTTTACATTATTTTTAAAATACTGAACATCATACATGATTAAATTTTGTTGCACAAATTATTTTTTAGGTTTCACTCTCGTTTTTTGGACAGTACATGTATTATTCACTTTATTCTTATGACATTTTTATTTGACATTATATATGGAATGTTATTTAAAAAACTGGTATCTTAAACTTGTGAACAAAATGATATTAACAATATTTATTAAAAAAATTCAAGTTGTTCAGTTGTGCCTGACTCTTTGCAAGTCCATGGACTATAGCCCACCAGACTCCTCTGTCCATGGAGTTCTCAAGGCAAGAATACCGGAGTGGGTAACTGTTCCCTTCCCAAGGGACTCTTCCCAACCCCAGGATTGAACCCAGGTCTCCCACATTACAGGCAAATTCTTCACCATCTGAGAGACCAGGGAAGCCCAGCAATATTTATAGATCCCTAATTGTGATAAAATAGGTGACACAGTGGAAAGTTACAAATATACAACATATAATAAAAACTAGATTAGATAATACATAAATTATCCCTTTTTGATATAAACTGTCTATCAAATAACCTGAAATATTAAAAGTACAGTGTTATTAGCTATTTTTTTGTTTCTGTCTTGGGAAGCTATAGTAATGATAGTTGAATAAGAATAAATAAAAATTCACTGTTTTTTACATTCAAAATCTTTTTTAAGCATTTGTCAAATTTATTGTGGAATAATGTATATACAGTGTACCATATCTATTTAAAGTAGGCAATTCAATGATTTTTCACAGCTGTGTTCAATGTAGTAGCCACAAGTAAACTTGAAAAAAGAACAACTCCTTTATCCACAGTACATTCTAACCTGTTTATTGCTTGCCAGGAAACAGCCATTAAACTTTTTGGAGCATATTACTTTGCAATTTTTATAAAGTAATTATTATATAATACATTGTTTCTAAATTCAATCATTCAACATAATTATTTTGACATTCATCTATATGTTCATGTTTACAAGCAGTTTTTCCCTTTAATTGTACAAGCAGAGACATTACTTTGCCAACCAAGCTCCATCTAGTCAAGGTTATGGTTTTTCCAGTAGTCATGTATGCATGTGAGAGTTGGACTATAAGGAAAGCTGAGCACCGAAGAATTGATGCTTTTGAACTGTGGTGTTGGAGGAGACTCTTGAGAGTCCCTTGGACTGCAAGGAGATCCAACCAGTCCATCCTAAAGGAGATCAGTCCTGGGTGTTCATTGACAGGACTGATGTTGAAGCTGAAACTCCAATACTTTGGCCACCTGATGTGAAGAGCTGATTCACTTGAAAAGATCCTGATGCTGGGAAAGATTGAGGGCAGGAGGAGAAGAGGAAGACAGAGGATGAGATGGTTGAATGGCATCACCGACTCGATAAACATGGGTTTGAGTAATCTCCGGGAGTTGGTGATGGAATGGGAAGACTGGTGTACTGTGGTCCATGGGGTTGCAAAGAGTCGGACACGACTGAGTGCCTGAACTGAACTGAACTGATTCCATTAATTCACTCTGCATTTCATTTATTGTGAATAAAGGGTTTATTTTATTCTTTTTAATTTACTTTATTTTATTCATTATTGTGGTAGGAATTCTTCAGATTTACACCCGTAACAAATTTTTAAGTGCACAACACAGTATTGGAGATAAGGCACAATATTGTACAGCAGATCTCTTGAGCTTATCCTTCTTAAACAATCGAAGTGCACTTAGGATCTGACACTCTCAGTTCAGTCAGTTCAGTTCAGTTGCTCAGTCGTGTCCGACTCTTTGCGACCCCACGGACTGCTGCACACCAGGCCTCCCTGTCCATCACCAACTCCTGGCACTTACTCAAACTCATGACCGTTGCATCAGTGATGCCATCCAACCATCTCATCCTCTGTTGTCGCCTTCTCCTCCCCCCTTCAATCTTTCCCAGCATCAGAGTCTTTTCCAATGAGTCAATTCTTTGCATCAGGTAGACAGAGTTTTGGAGTTTCAACTTCAGCATCAGTCCTTCCAATGAATATTCAGGACTGATTTCCTTTAGGATGGACTGGTTGGATGTCCTTGCAGTTCAAGAGACTCTTAAGAGTCTTCTCCAACACCACAGTTCAAAAGCATCAATTTTTTGACACTCTGATTCTCTCTTAATGAAAATTTCAGCACTGATTTCAGATTGTTGCTAGTCTCTGCATCCTGTCCAACACTTGGCACACCACAGATTGCAGTATGCAAGGCTTTCCTATCCTTCACTATCTCCCAGCGTTTGCTCAAACTCATGTACATTGAGTTGGTGATGTTATCCAATCATTTCGTCCTCTGTCACCCACTTCACTTTCTGCCCTCAATCTTTCCCAGCATCAAAGTCTATTTCAGTGAGTTGGCTCTTGCATCAAGTGGCCAAAGTATTGGAGCTTCAGTCTCTGCATCAATCCTTTTAACGAATATTGAGGGCTGATTTCCTTTTGAATCGAATGAATTCATCTCCTTGCTCTCCAAGAGACTCTTAAGAGTCTTATCCAACACCACAATTCAAAAGCATCGATTCTTTGGCACTGAGGCTTCTTTATGGTCCACCCTGACATCCGTAGATGAACTCTGAAAAACCCACACCTTTGACTATACAGACGTTTGTTGGCAAAGTGATGCCTCTCCTTTTTAATAGCCTGTCTAGGTTTCTCACAGCTTTACTTCCAAGGAGCAAGCATCTTTTAATTTCATGGCTTCAATCAAAATCCACAGTGATTTTAAAGCCTAAGAAAATAAAATCTATCACTATTTCTACTTTTTTCCCATCTATTTGTCATGAAGTGACGGGACCAGATGCCATGATCTTAGTTTTTTGGATGTTGGGATTTAAGCCAGCTTCTTCATTCTCTTCTTTCTTCCTCATCAAGAGGTTGTTTAATTCCTCTTCACTTTCTGCCACTAGAGTGGTATCATCTGCCTATCTGAGGTTGTTGATATTTATCCCAGCATCTTGAGTCCAGTTTATGATTCAACCAGCCCAGATTTTTGCATGATGTATTTTGCATAGAATTTAAATAAGCAGGGTAACAATATAAAGCCTTGACATACTCCTTTCCTGATTTTCAACAATTCCATTGTTCCATGTCCCGTTCTAATTGTTGCTTCTTGACCTGAACACAGATTTCTCATGAGATAAGTAACGTGGTCTGGTATTTCTATCTCCTTAAGAATTTTGCAAAGCTTGTTATGATAAACACAGTCAAAGGCTTTCGTGAAGTCAATGAAGAAGAAGTAGATGTCTTTCTGAAATTCCCTTACTTGTTTTATGATCCAGCAGATGTTGGCAATTTAATCTCTTGTTTCTTCTGCCTTTTCTAAACCCAGATTGTACATCTGGAAGTTCTCAGTTCACATCCTGTAGAAGTCTAGCTTGAAGGATTTTGAACAGTATCTTGCTAGAATGTGAAATGAGTGCAACTGTACTGTAGTTTGAACATTTTTTGGAATTGCCCTTCTTTAGGATTGGAATGAAAACTGGTCTTTTCCAGTCATCAACCACTGTTGAGTTTTCCAAATTTGCTGGCGTATTGAATTTAGCCCTGTAACAGCAACCACTTTTAGCATTTTAAATAGCTCAGCTGGAATTCCATCACCTTCACTAGCTTTGTTCATAGCAATGCTTCCTGAGACCCACTTGACTTCCGACTCCAAGATGTCTGGCTCTAGATAACCGAACACAGCATTATATTTATCCATGTCATTAAGGCTTGTTGTATAGATCATCTGTGTATTCTTGCCACCTCTACTTAATATCTTATACTTATGTTAGGTCCTTAATGTTTCTGTCCTTTATTGTGCTCATCATTGCATGATATCTAATTTTTCTGAAGAGATCTCTCGTCTTTCCCATTTATTGTTTTCCTCTATTTCTTTGCATTGCTCACTTAAGAAGGCTTTCTTATCTCTCCCTGCTGTTCTCTGGAACTCTGCACTCAGTTGGGTATATCTTTCTCTTTCTCTTTTGCCTTTCTTTTCTCTTCTTTCTCAGCTATTTGTAAGGCCTCCTCAGACAACCATTTTGCTTTTTTGCATTTCTTTTTCTTGAGGATGGTTTTGGTCACTGCCTTCTGTATAATATTATGAGCTTCTGTCCATAGTTCTTCAGGCATTCTGTCTACCAGATCTAATCCCTTGAATCTATTCACCACCTCCACCATATAATCATAAGGGATTTGATTGAGGTCATACCTAAATTGCCCAGTGGTTTTCCCTACTTGGTTTTTATCTTCCCTGGTGGATCAGATGGTAAAAGTGTCTGCCTACAATGTGGGAGACCCAGATTAGATCCCTGGGTCAGGAAGACCCCTGGAGAAGGAAATGGCAACCCACTCCAGTACTCTTGCCTGGAAAATCCCATGGACGGATAAGCCTGGTAGGCTAAAATCCATGGGGTCGCAAAGAGTCGGACACTACTGAGCAATTTCACTTTCACTTTTCCCTATTTTCTTCAATTTAAGTCTGAATTTTGCAATAAGGAGTTCATGATATGAGCCACAGTCAGCTCCAGGTCTTGCTTTTGCTGACTGTAAAAAGCCTCTCTAACTTTGCCTGCAAAGAATATTAGCCTATCTGATTTCAATATTGATGATTTGGTGACGGCCATGTGTAGAGTTGCTTCTTGTGTTGTTGGAAGCGTTTGTTTGCCATGACCAGTGTTCTCTTGACACAACTGTTAGCCATTGCCTTGCTTCCTTTTGTACTCCAAGGCCAAACTTATCTTTTACTCCAGGTATCTCTTGACTTCCTAATTTTGCATTCTATTCCCCTATGATTAAAAGAACTTTTTTTTTTTTTTTTTGGTATTAGTTCTAGAACACCTTGTAGGTCTTCATATAATCATTCACCTTCAGTTTCTTCAGCATCGGCAGTTAGGGCATACTGTGATGCTGAATAGTTTACCTCGAGAACAAACTGAGATAATACTTTCATTTTTGAGATTGCACCCAAGTACTACATTTCAGGCTCTTTTATTGACTATGAAGGCTACTCCATTTCTTACACAGGATTCCTCCCTATAGTAGTAGATATAATGGTCATCTGAATAAAGTTCACCCATTCTTATCCATTGTAGTTCACTGATTCCTAAAATGTCGGTGTCCACTTAACCGACATTTCCTGCTTAACCTCATCCAATTTATGTTGATTCAGTGGACCTAACATTCCAGGTTTCTATGCAATATTGCACTTTACAGCATCGTACTTTACTTTCACCACCAGACACATCCATAACTGAGCATCATTTCCACTTTGGCCTAGCCTCTTCATTTTTTCTGGAGCCATTTGTCTACTCTTCCCCAGTAGCATATTGGACACCTACTGACCTAGTGGGGCTCCTTTTCCGATATCATATATTTTTGCATTTTCATACTGTTCATGGGGTTCTTGAGACAAGAATAATGGAGTCATTTGCCCTTCCCTTCTCTGGTGGACCACATTTTGTCAGAACTCTCCACCATGGTCTGTCCATCTCAGGTGCTCTTGCACAGCATGGCTCTTAGTTTCATTGAGTTACACAAGGCTGTGATCCATGTGATGCTTTTGATTAAATTTCTATGATTTTGGTTTTCATTCTGGTGACTATGGGATTGCAGTTCCTGCTTCTTCTGTCTGCCTTCTGAGATGAGGATAAAAGTCTTGTGCAAGCTTCCTGATGGAAGGGACTGGCTATGGGGAAAGCTGAGTCTTGCTCTGGTGCAGGGACAAGCTCAGTAAATCTTTAATCCAGTTGTCTGCAGATGGGTGGCACTGTGCTCTCTCCCTGTTAGTTGTCTGGCCTGAAGGGCCAGTCCTGGAGTCTACAGGCTCTATGGTAGGGCTAAGAGTGACCTCCAGGAGGACAAATGCCAAAATGCGCCTCTCAGGACTGCTGCTGCCAGTGCCCCTGTTTCCCTGTGGCAGGCCACTCCTAATTCACGCCTCTGCAGGAGACCCTCAAAATACTCACTGACAGATCTGGCTTAGTCCCCTGTGGCTTCACTTCTTTGATTTAATTATAGCAGTTGTTAATAGTAGTGTATATGGCTTTTGGGAACATAAGTTTTCATTTTCTCTTGGATTGGAATGGTTGAGGTCACAATATGAGTGTCTATCTAGTGTAACTGCAAAAGTCCCTCCTAAATAAATCTGCAAAAGATTCTTCTCCCCTGAACTCTTATGGACTATCATGTGTATCTAATTTTCAGAAATGATCGGATCCAGTCTTATGGCATCTATGCACATGCTTTCTTTATTCTACAGAAACTCTGCTTTATCTCATTTTTCTATTTTACATCCAATACAATTTACTGTCCCTCATGGGTGCTTATTAACCATGTTTCATAAGCAAATCACATAAAATTTTAATACAGAAATGTTTTCATAATCTCAGTCTGGCCCCTCTCCCATTTTAGGGACATGAAGGTCCTACCATTCTACCTCCAACTATTTTTTAACACAATTTAGTATTATCTTAAAGGAAAAATTCAGTATTGCTTTTAAAGGAGTATGAATGCTAAAGAGTGGATTCAAGTTTTTTAGTAAGGAAAAATGAGGTTACAGAATGTCACCAGATTAATGGAGTACTATAAGTTAACAGACACAAGTATAAAAACAAATGAACCTGATACATAAAACAATATTTTAAATGCCTATTTTGAAACAACTGGTACATAGTACATTTCATTATAAGTGATATAGAAATGATATTAAAAGAAAAGTGATAATCTGATGTCAGAATTTAAACTTCAAAATTGGTTGTCCTTACTGCCCACTTTGAAGGTCAAGACTGCATGCTGACCAATAAGAGAAAGAGTCTGAAAGACAAGAATACATCCACCAGGAATGAGCTTATATGAGATTTCATGATTATAAAACACCTTCAGAAAAGGCACTGTACTAATTAAAAGTGCTCTTGGACATGAATAAGCCAGATATCTCAATAATATTTATAGATGCAATTTCTTGTATTAGACAAGCCAAGTAATACATCCAATATACTAAGAACTTTTCTTTGCTCATCAGACATGATGAATAGGAATTATCCAAACCCTTTGTAAAATGTATTCTTCATGGTCAACAGAAATAAATTTTTAGTCTACAAGAGGGTTTTAAAAGTCTTATGCAGGCAAAAGTACTGTCACTATGCTTTGAACCATGGTACTGCAGGGGCAAAACCACTGCAATTATTTTAATAATGAAACTAATTTCTAAAACAGATTTAGCTCTCTGTTTAAAACATTTTGGGGCTTCCCTGATAGCACAGTTGGTAAAGAATCCACCTGCAATGCAGGAGACCCTGGTTCAATACCTGGGTCAGGAAGATCCCCTGGAAGGGAACAGTTACCAAAGTCAGACTCAACTGAGCGACTTTCACTCTACTTTAAATTATTTTACTGGAATGAATGAATTCAGTTGAAAATCATTAAAGGTTCATATGAACAAGTGTTTTAAATCCAGAAGCCAAATGAATAATTAAACTTGGACTACTGAATATGAACATTAGAGATGGTATCAAAAAAGAAATAGACAGTTAATGTTTGGACATTTTTCTTGTGAAAGAGATGAGAGAGAGAACATTTTATAGAGCCAACATTTCAGAGCATTGGATTAAATTATCAAGGTAAATAACTTTAAAAGGTAACATTTGTTGAAATATTTTCAGTTCAGTTTAGTTGCTCAGTCATATCTGGCTCTCTGTGACCCCATGGACTGCAGCACTCCAGGCTTCCCTGTCCATCACCAACACCCAGAGTTTGCTCAAACTCATATCCATCAAGTTGGTGATGCCATCCAACCATCTCATCTTCTGTCATCACCTTCTCCTACCCCCTTCAATCCTTCCCAGAATCAGGGTCTTTTCCAGTGAGTCAGTTCTTCGTATCATGTGGCTAAAGTATTGGAGTTTCAGCTTCAGCATCAGTCCTTCCAATGAATATTCAGGACTGATTTCCTCTAGGATTAACTGGTTTGATCTCCTTGCTGTCCAACAGACTCTCAAGAGTCTTTTCCAACATCCCAAATCAAAAGCATCAATTCTTCAGTGCTCAGCTTTTCTTTATGGTCCAACTCTCACATCCATACATGACTACTGGAAAAACCATAGCTTTGACTAGACAGAACTTTGTTGGCAAGGTAATGTCTCTGCTTTTTTATATGTTATATATATTGGCCATAACTTTTCTTCCAAGGAGCAACTGTATTTTAATTTCATGGTTACACTCACTATCTGCAATGATTTTGGAGCCTAAAAAAATAAAGTCGCTCACAATTTCCATTGTTTCCATCTCTATTTGTTATGATATGATGGGACAGGATGCCATGATCTTAGTTTTCTGAAAGCTGAGTTTTAAGCCAGCTTTTTCATTCTCCTCTTTTACTTTCATTAAGATATTCCTTAGTCCCTCTTCACTTTCTGCCATAAGGGTGGTGAGATCTGCATATCTGAGGTTATTAATATTTATCCCAGCAATCTTGATTCCAGCTTGTGCTTCTACCAGCCCAGGATTTCATATGATATATTCTGCATATAAGTTAGATAAGCATGGTGACTATATACAGCCTTGACATAATCCTTTCCCAATTTGGAACCAGTCTGTTGATCCATGTCCAGCTCTAGGTGTTGCTTCTTGACCTGCATACAGATTTCTCAGGAGGCACGTGTGGTGGTCTGGTATTCCCATCTCTAAGAATTTTTCACAGTTCACTGTGATCCACACAGTCAAAGGCTTTAGCATAGTCAATAAAGCAGAAGTAGATGTCTTTTCTGGAACTCTCTTGCTTTTTCGATGATCCAACAGACGCTGGCAATTTGATCTCTGGTTCCTCTGCCTTTTTAAATTCAGCTTGAACATCTAGAACTTCCCGGTTCACGTACTGTTAAGCCTCAGTTGAAGAATTTTGAGCATCACTTTGCTAGCGTGTGAGATGAGTACAGCTGTGCAGTAGTTTGAACATTCTTTGGCATTGCCTTTCATTGGGACTAGAATGAAAAAACTAACCTTTTCCAGTCCTATGGCCACTGCTGAGGTTTCCAAATTTTCTGGCATATTGAGTGCAGCACTTTCACAGCATCATCTTTTAGGATTTGAAATATTTGAATCAATCTTATTTAATCTAACAATTATTTACACCTTATTGATTATGACTTCAACTAGAAATCACCTTACCCTTTATCTACTGTCTATTTTTATTATACATTTATTATCTGTTTTTCATCCTATTTATCCCATTAAAATTTATACTTTTTCAAGGCAAATGACTTCAGGTAGTTCCTAGAGCGTTTATATGCCCTGGTGTAATGGTTAACTTTATGTGTGAATTTCAATGGCCATCAGTATGTCCTATTGATTCTATTTCTCTAGAGAATACTGACTATCACACCTGGTGTGAAATTAACTACCTAAAAAAAAAAAATTGTAAAGACTCCAAATTTATCTTCTGCCAGGGGATGTCTCTCTTCAGAAATATCAACATAACCCTGATTAACATATACAATCTGCATTCAAGCTTAAAAGAAAAATAAACAAACTGATAGACATTAGTTCAAAGCCTGATTTAACACATTATATATATAATCTTGGATGAATTACTTAAAAACTGAGGCACAGTTTCAATATTAGTAAAATGAAAAGAGTAACCATTACTTTGCATAATTTTTGTAAAGATTAAACATTATTGAAAGATACAGTAGCAGGTCCTCAGAAATAATATGCAGAGCTATTCTTGGAAATCATTCATGCATGATTTCCTAAATTTTTATCATGTCTTGCTTCCATCTAACCAATACATAAGTTGATGTTTTATCTTCATCTATCTTTTCTACTTGATTAATTTCAAAATAAAACTTGAACCATCTCTCCATTACTTCCATATGGTAGTTTAGATAATAAAATATGGACTCTAAGACAGTTTTTTATGTTGGCTTCTTAAAAGTGAAGTGAAGTCACTCAGTTGTATCTGACTCTTTGAGACCCCATTTACTGTAGCCTACCAGGCTCCTCTGTTCATGGAATTTTCCAGGCAAGAGTACTGGAGTGGGTTGCTATTTCCTTCTCCAGGGGATCTTCCCGACTCAGGGATGAGCCCGGGCCTCCCGCATTGCAGGCAGTTACTTTACCATCTGAGCTACCAGGAAAGCCTCTTAGGGTTGGTCTCTCAGGGTTAGGGTATATAGAAATTCAAGGACTTCTAAGCAAAAGATATAAACAAATATTTATATAAATGCAGAGACCTGTATATTAACTGGGCCATGACTTCTGAATATCAAATCCAGTATATTCATTTGATGCATGAATCAGACCAATTTGGTATCTCTGAATGTTTACAGAGAGTCATTACTGGATAATTAGGCTTATTCATCATTCATATAAATTTTGCTAATATGTTCAAGAAAAAGAAATGCAGAAAGGCAAAATGGTTTTCTGAGGAGGCCTTACAAATAGCTGAGAAAAGAAGAGAAGCTAAAGGCAAAGGAGAAAAGGAAAGATATACCATTTGAATGCAGAGTTCCAAAGAACATCAAGGAAAGATAAGAAAGCCTTTCTCAGTGATCAATCTGAAGAAATAGAGGAAAACAATAAATGGGAAAGACTAGAGATCTCTTCAAGACAATTAGAGATACCAAGGGAACATTTCATGCAGAGATAATCACAATAAGGACCAGAAATTATATGTACCTAACAGAAGCAGAAGATAAGAAGAGGTGGCAAGAATATACAGAAGAACTTTACAAAATAGATCTTCCTGAGCCAGATAACAATGAAAGTGTGACCATTCACCTAAACCAAGATATCCCAGAATATGAAGTCAAGTGGGCCATAGGAAGCATCACTATGAACAAAGTTATTGGAGCAGATGGAATTCCAGTTGAGCTATTTCAAGTAACCATAAATCAGTAAAATTAAAAAAAAGCAAAAATTAGATTAACATCATAAATCAAAATTCATAAGAAAAGTTCTTACGTGAAATAAGTGTCACAGCAATTAACAACATGCAGCAAAATGATGCTAGAAATATAGAAGGAAATCACAGAAAAGGACCACATTTTTGAGAACCTTGATGATTAAGCTGAGTTCTGTGTAGCACACATGAGAAAACTTCAAAGGCTGTGAAAACAACGATGACATCATCAGAGCTATATTTTAAAGCATTAATCTTGCAAAAGAATGGAATTATCTTGAGTTCAGAGAGAAGATATAGGTGAGATCAATGACAAGGAGGTTATTAGAAGATTTCTTAACAGTCCAAATGAAAACCAATAAGGAAATTAACTCTGTAACAAAGCAATGCACATCAAAAGAAAAAATGATTTGAGAGATAATATGAAAGTAGACTTAGAAGGTCTTGGCTATTGGTAACATACTGGCTATTAGCTAAAGCTATATTTTTATTTAATTAAAATTAAAAAATAATTATGGAAGTAGACTTCCCGAATGGCGTAACAGAAGAACAAGATATTAAGAAGAGGTGGTAAGAATACACAGAGGAACTGTACAAAAAAGACCTTCATGACCCAGATAATCACGATGGTGTGATCACTTACCTAGAGCCAGACATCCTGGAAAATGAAGTCAAGTGGGCCTTAGGAAGCATCACAATGAACAAAGCTAGTGGAGGTGATGGAATTCCAGCTGACCTATTTCAAATCCTAAAAGATGATGCTTTTAGTGCAGTGAAAGTGCTGCACTCAACACGTCAGCAAATTCAAAAAACACAACAGTGGTCACAGGACTGGAAATGGTCAGTTTTCATTCCAATCCCAAAGAAAGGCAATGCCAAAGAATGCTCAAACTACCACACAATTGCACTCATCTCACACGCTAGCAAAGTAACACTCAAAATTCTCCAAGTCAGGTTTCAGCAATATGTGAACTGTGAACTTCCAGATGTTCAAGCTGGTTTTAGAAAAGGTAGAGGAACCAGAGATCAAATTGCCAACATCCTCTAGATCATCAAAGAAGCAAGAGAGTTCCAGAAAAACATCTATTTTTGCTTTACTGACCTTGCCAAAGCCTTTGACTATGTGGATCACAGTAAACTGTGGAAAATTCTGAAAGAGATTGGAATACCAGACCACCTGGCCTGCCTCTTGAGAAACCTGTATGGAGGTCAGGAAGCAACAGTTAGAACTGGACATGGAGCAAAGGACTGGTTCCAAGTAGGAAAAGAAATATGTCAAGGCTGTATATTGTCACCCTGCTTATTTAACCTGTATGCAGAGTACATCATGAGGAACGCTGGGCTGGAAGAAGCACAACTGGAATCAAGATTGCCAGGAGAAATATCAGTAACCTCGTATATACAGATGACACCACCCTTATGGCAGAAAGTGAAGAACTAAAGAGCCTCTTGAAAATGAAAGAGGGGAGTGAAAAAGTTGGCTTAAAGTTCAACATTCAGAAAACTAAGTTCATGGCATCTGGTCCCATCACTTCAAGGCAAATAGATGGGGAAACAATGGCTGACTTTAATTTTTGGGGCTCCAAAATCACTCCAGATTGTGAGTGCAGCCATGAAATTAAAAGACGCTTACAGCTTGGAAGGAAAGTTATGACCAACCTAGACAGCATATTAAAAAGCAGAGACATGACTTGTCAACAAAAGGTCTGTCTAGTCAAGGCTATGTTTTTTCCAGTAGTCATGTATGGATGTGAGAGTTGGACTACAAAGAAAAGTGAGCACCAAAGAATTGATGCTTTTGAACTGTGGTGTTGGAGGAGACTCTTGAGAGTCCCTTGGACTGCAAGGAAACCCAACCAGTCCATCCTAAAGATCAGTCCTGGGTGTTGATTGGAAGAACTGATCTTGAAGCTGAAACTCCAATACTTTGGCCACCTGATGCAAAGAACTGACTCATTTGAAAAAGACCCTGATGCTGGGAAAAATTGAGGGCAGGAGGAGAAGGGGACGACAGAGGATGAAATGGTTGGATGGCATCACCGACTCAATGGACATGAGTTTGGGTGAACCCTGGGAGTTGGTGATGGACAGGAAGGCCTGGCATGCTGCGGTTCATGGGGTTGCAAAGAGTTGGACATGACTGAGTGACTGAACTGAACTAAATGGCTCAGCGGTAAAGAGTTCACCTGTAATGCAGGAGATGCAGGTTTGATCCTGGGTTTGGGAAATCCCCTGGATGAGGAAATGGTAACCAGCTCCAGTAATCTTGGTTGGAATACTTTCCTGTCCCTGGGATCACAAAGAGTCAGACTGCACTGAGTGACTAAGCACACATAATTATGGAAATACACTAAATAGTGACATTTTCCATTAAAATTCCCACCTTTTTTACAGATAAACATAGCCAAGCATATTCTGAAGGAAGGAAATTATAAAAATTATTTTAGGATTAAATCCACTTTCATGAGCTTTACATACTTTTTTAATTTAGATGATCCTTAAATACTTCTTAAGTTGATTCTACTTAACTACTTAAGATATTCCACACTTCTATCTAGAGTATCTTAATCATTTATTTAACAGTCTAACATTTATAGTTGGTCACATTTCTATTATTTCAAACTCAAGAAACCCAAAGTTTATCTTTTCATCTCCCTACATTCTGCTCCAATGTTTGTGTTCTTTAGCTCAGTTAATGTCTGCACTGAAAGTCTGCTTACCACACATAAACAAGACAAATTAACAACAAAAATTTTTAGTCATCAGGGATGAAAACTAGTGTTCTCTTAATTTTGGCCCTCCACATTTCAAGAAATTCAAAGGATTTGATATTTTACCCTACTTTTAAGGAAACATAAGATATATTTCATGCTAACTTTTATGACAACAGAAGACATGACTCATGCCATTATTTGCATCACAGCAAGCAGAATGAACTTTTATATTCACATTGGTTGTTCTGTCCTCCAAATAAAAGAGATGACACAGGATAACCCAGTTGGAAGCTGCACACACATTAAATTTTTGCCGTAGTGAGGAACTCCACACTTAGAAAATACTAGTGCTTAAATTAAGTTCCAAAAAACCTTCCTGATCTTTGAAGAAGATACTACCTTTATTATCATGGTCAGGGATCAAATCTACCCTCTGCCCTGGAGGGAAAGAATACCTCTATTTTCCAAGGCTGTTTCAGAACAAAAGCTAATTCAAAACATGCAGAAATGTCATGAAGAATCATTGTCTGTCCTGTTTGGCTCCCAGTTCTGTCAATGAGACTCTGAAATATCATTTCCTAATTAGGAAGAAAAGATTTAAGGGAGTGATAGAAACAAACCAAGGAGTTTATAGAAAATATATCATCAATATGCTTTCGAATTTTACTTCAGAATATATGCTTAAATATTATCATAAACATCCCAACATTATAATGATAATGATTTCTTTGCTTGCCCAGCCTGGTGGCATGGTGCATTAAATAATACCCAGTTAGCTTATGGTCTACTCAGAATGCAGATTCCCTGGTGTTCTATATTTCGGCATTTAGTCTCTATCAGAGTCCAGATACAAACTATTCACCAAAAACAGCTCTTCCCAGAAGTAAGTATTGGTCATAACTTGGCAGGAATACACTGATTTTAGTATAGTCCCATTAAACACTCAGTTTAGTCTCTCAGTCGTGTCCAACTCTTTGCGACCCCATGAACTGCAGCATGCCAGGCTTCCCTATCCATCACCAACTCCCAGAGTTTACTTAAACTCCTGTCCATTGAGACGGTGATGCCACTCAAACATCTCATCCTCTGTCATCCCCTTCTCCCACCCTCAATCTTTCCCAGCATCAGGGTCTTTTCCAATGAGTCAGCTCCTCGCATCAGGTGGCCAAAGTATTGGAGTTTCAGCTTCAACATCAGCCCTTCCAATGAACATTCAGGACTAATCTGTTTTAAGATGGACTGGTTGAACTTCCTTTCATCCCAAGGGACTCTCAAGAATCTTCCCCAACACCACAGTTCAAAAGCATCAATTCTTCGGCACTCAGTTTTCTTTATAGTCCGACACTCACATCTATACTTGACTACTGGAAAAACCATAGCCTTGGCGAGATGGACCTTTGTTGGCAAAGTAATGTCTCTGCTTTTTAATATGCTGTCTAGGTTGGTCATAACTTTTCTTTCAAGGAGTGTCATTAAACATTGAATCTAAGTCTACTATCCTCATTCTAATTCCACTCCTTCCATTTGATGTAGCATGCCTACTGCTAGTGAGAGAACTGGTTTATGCAACACAAATAACAAATTCACTTTTACACTTCCTATTATACATAAGCAAGGTGAAATATTGATTTAGGTTTCCTCATTATGTTTTT
The DNA here is from genome assembly GCF_963930625.1 of Muntiacus reevesi. Classification (NCBI taxonomy): domain Eukaryota; kingdom Metazoa; phylum Chordata; class Mammalia; order Artiodactyla; family Cervidae; genus Muntiacus; species Muntiacus reevesi. Next base: position 79,057,525 of record NC_089254.1, on the reverse strand, counting down.
CTAAGATTTGATAGTAAGCTGACTTCCTTGAATATAGTTTGTTCTAAGCATACTGAAATAATTGAGTATCTGAAGTATCAAGATATGTATGTGAATATAATGAAACTTTTTCTTTTCAGTTATTTTTATTAGTTGGAGGCTAATTATTTTACAACACTGCAGTGGGTTTTTTCATACATTGACATGAATCAGTCATGGAGTTACATGTATTCTCCATCGTGATCCCCCCTCCCACCTCCCTCTCCACGCGATTCCTCTGAGTCTTCCCAGTGCACCAGGCCTGAGCACTTGTCTCATACATCCCTCCTGGGCTGGTGATCTGTTTCACTATTGATAATATACATGCTGTTCTCTCAAAACATCCCACCCTCGCCTTCTCCCACAGAGTCCAAAAGTCTGTTCTGTACATCTGTGTCTTTTACTCTGTTTTGCATATAGGGTTATCATTACCATCTTTCTAAATTCCATATATATGTGTTAGTATGCTGTAATGTTCTTTATCTTTCTGGCTTACTTCACTCTGTATAATGGGCTCCAGATTCATTCATCTCATTAGAACTGATTCAAATGAATTCTTTTTAATGGCTCACTAATATTCCATGGTGTATATATACCATAGCTTCCTTATCCATTCATCTGCTGGTGGGCATCTAGGTTGCTTCCATGTCCTGGCTATTATAAACAGTGCTGTGATGAACATTGGGGTGCACATGTCTCTTTCAGATCTAGTTTCCTCAGTGTGTATGACCAGGAGTGGTATTGCTGGGTCATCTGGCAGTTCTATTTCCAGTTTTTTAAGAAATCTCCACACTGTTCTCCATAGTGGCTGTACTAGTTTGCATCCCCACCAACAGTGTAAGAGGGTTCCCTTTTCTCCACACCCTCTCCAGCATTTATTGCTTGTAGACTTTTGGATAGCAGCCATCCTGACTGGCCTGTAATGGTACCTCATTGTGGTTTTGATGTGCATTTCTCTGATAATGAGTGATGCTGAGCATCTTTTCATGTGTTTGTTAGCCATCTGTATGTCTTCTTTGGAGAAATGTCTGTTCAGTTCTTTGGCCCATTTTTTGATTGGGTCATTTATTTTTCTGGAATTAAGCTTCAGGAGTTGCTTGAATATTTTGGAGATTAATCCTTTATCTGTTTCTTCATTTGCTATTATTTTCTCCCAATCTGAGGGCTGTCTTTTCACCTTACTTATAGTTTCCTTTGTTGTGCAAAAGCTTTTAAGTTTCATTAGGTCCCATTTGTTTACTTTTGCTTTTATTTCCAATATTCTGGGAGGTGGGTCATAGAAGATCTTGCTAAGATTCATGTCGGAGAGTGTTTTGCCTATGCTCCCCTCTAGGAGTTTTATAGTTTCTGGTCTTACATTTAGATCTTTAATCCATTTTGAGTTTATTTTTGTGTATGGTGTTAGAAAGTGATCTAGTTTCATTCTTTTACAAGTGGTTGACCAGTTTTCCTAGAACCACTTGTTGAAGAGGTTGTCTTTTTTCCATTGTATATCCTTGCCTCCTTTGTCAAAGATAAGGTGTCCATAGGTTCGTGGATTTATCTCTGGGCTGTCTATTCTGTTCCATTGATCTATATTTCTGTCTTTGTGCCAGTACCATACTGTCTTGATGACTGTGGCTTTGTAGTAGAGTTTGAAGTCAGGCAGGTTGATTCCTCCAGTTCCATTCTTCTTTCTCAAGATTACTTTGGCTATTCGAGGTTTTTTGTATTTCCATACAAATTGTGAAATTATTTGTTGTAGTTCTGTGAAAAATACCGTTGGTAGCTTGATAGGGATTGCATTGAATCTATAGATTGCTTTGGGTAGAATAGCCATTTTGACAATATTGATTCTTCCAATCCATGAACACGGTATGTTTCTCCATCTGTTTGTGTCCTCTTTGATTTCTTTCATCAGTGTTTTATAGTTTTCTATGTACAGGTATTTTGTTTCTTTAGGTAGATATACTCCTAAGTATTTTATTCTTTTTGTTGCAATGGTGAATGGTATTGTTTCCTTAATTTCTCTTTCTGTTTTTTCATTGTTAGTGTATAGGAATGCAAGGGATTTCTGTGTGTTAATTTTATATCCTGCAACTTTACTATATTCACTGATTTGCTCTAGTAATTTTCTGGTAGAGTCTTTAGGGTTCTGGTAGAGTCTATGTAGAGGATCATGTCATCTGCAAACAGCGAGAGTTTCACTTCTTCTTTTCCTATCTGGATTCCTTTTACTTCTTTTTCTGCTCTGATTGCTGTGGTCAAAACTTCCAACACTATGTTGAATAGTAGTGGTGAGAGTGGGCATCCTTGTCTTTTTCCTGATTTCAGGGGAAATGCTTTCAATTTTTCACCATTGAGGGTAATGCTTGCTGTGCGTTTCTCATATATAACTTTTATTATGTTGGGGTGTGTTCCTTGTATTCCTGCTTTCTGGAGAGTTTTAATAATAAATGAGTGTTGAATTTTGTCAAAGGCTTTCTCTGCATCTATTGAGATAATCATATGGTTTTTATCTTTCAATTTGTTAATGTGGTGTATTACATTGATTGATTTGCGGATATTAAAGAATCCTTGTATTCCTGGAATAAAACCCACTTGGTCATGGTGTATGATTTTTTTAATATGTTCTAGGATTCTGTTTGCTAGAATTTTGTTAAGGATTTTTGCATCTATGTTCATCAGTGATATTGGCCTGTAGTTTTCTTTTATTGTGGCATCTTTGTCTGGTTTTGGAATTAGGGTGATGGTGGCCTCATAGAATGAGTTTGGAAGTTTATCTCCTTCTGCAATTTTCTGAAAGTGTTTGAGTAAGATAGGTGTTAGCTCTTCTCTAATTTTTTGGTAGAATTCAGCTGTGAAGCCATCAGGTCCTGGGCTTTTGTTTGCTGGAAGATTTCTGATTACAGTTTCGATTTCCTTGCTTGTGATAGCTCTGTTAAGATCTTCTATTTCTTCCTGGTTCAGTTTTGGAAAGTTATACTTTTCTAAGAATTTGTCCATTTCATCCAAGTTGTCCATTTTATTGGCATAGAGCTGCTGGTAGTAGTCTCTTATGATCCTTTGTATTACAGTGTTGTCTGTTGTGATCTCTCCATTTTCATTTCTAGTTTTGTTAATTTGGGTCTTCTCTCTTTGTTTCTTAATGAGTCTTGCTAATGGTTTGTCAATTTTGTTTATTTTTTCCAAAAACTAGCTTTTAGCTTTGTTGATTTTTGCTATAGTCTCTTTAGTTTCTTTTGCATTTATTTCTGTCCTAATTTTTAAGATTCCTTTCCTTCTGCTAACCCTGGGGTTCTTCATTTCTTCCTTCTCTAATTGCTTTAGGTGTAGAGTTAGGTTATTTATTTGGCTTTTTTCTTGTTTCTTGATGTAAGCCTGTAATGCTATGAACCTTCCCCTTAGCACCGCTTTTACAGTGTCCCATAGGTTTTGGGTTGTTGTGTTTTCATTTTCATTCATTTCTATGCATATTTTGATTTCTTTTTTGATTTCTTCTCTGACTTGTTGGTTATTCAGAAGCGTGTTATTTAGCCTCCATATGTTTGAATTTTTAACAATTTTTTTTCCTGTAGTTGAGATCTAATCTTACTGCACTGTGGTCAGAAGAGATGACTGGAATTATTTCAATTTTTTTGAATTTTCCAAGACCAGATTTGTGGCCCAGGATGTGATCTATTCTGGAGAAGGTTCCGTGTGCACATGAGAAAAAGGTGAAGCTGATTGTTTTGGGGTGAAATGTCCTATAGATATCAATTAGGTCTAGCTGGTCCATTGTATCATTTAAGGTTTGTGTTTCCTTGTTAATTTTCTGTTTAGTTGATCTATCCATAGTTGTGAGTGGGGTATTAAAGTCTCCCACTATTAATGTGTTACTATTAATTTCCTCTTTCATACTCGTTAGCGTTTGCCGTACATATTGTGGTGCTCCTATGTTGGGTGCATATATATTTATAATTGTTATATCTTCTTCTTGGATTGATCCTTTGATCATTATGTAGTGTCCTTCTTTGTCTCTTTCCACATCCTTTATTTGAAAGTCTATTTTATCTGATATGAGTACTGTGACTCCTGCTTTCTTTTGGTCTCCATTTGCGTGAAATATTTTTTTCTAGCCCTTCACTTTTAGCCTGTATGTGTCTCTTGTTTTGAGGTGGGTCTCTTGTAGACAGCATATATAGGGGTCTTGTTTTTGTATCCATTCAGCCAATCTTTGTCTTTTGGTTGGGGCATTCAACCCATTAGCATTTAAGGTAATTATTGATAGGTGTGGTCCCATTGCCTTTTATTTTGTTGTTTTGGGTTCACGTTTATACAACCTTTCTGCATTTCCTGTCTAGAGAAGATCCTTTAGCATTTGTTGAAGAGCTGGTTTGGTGGTGCTGAATTCTCTCAGCTTTTGCTTGTCTGTAAAGGTTTTGAGTTCTCCTTCATATCTGAATGAGATCCTTGCTGGGTACAGTAATCTAAGTTGTAGGTTATTCTCTTTCATTACTTTCAGTATGTCCTGCCATTCCCTTCTGGCCTGGAGGGTTTCTATTGATAGATCAGCTGTTATCCTTATGGGAATCCCTTTGTGTGTTATTTGTTGTTTCTCCCTGCTGCTTTTAATATTTGTTCTTTGTGTTTAATCTTTGTTAATTTGATTAATATGTGTCTTGGGGTGTTTTGTCTTGGGTTTATCCTGTTTTGGACTCTCTGGGTTTCTTGGACTTGGGTGGCTACTTCCTTTCCCATTTTAGGGAAGTTTTCAGCTATTATCTCCTCGAGTATTTTCTCATGACCTTTCTTTTTGTCTTCTTCTTCTGGGACTCCTATGATTCGAATGTTGGGGCTTTCACATTGTCCCAGAGGTCCCTGAGGTTGTCCTCATTTCTTTTGATTCTTTTTTCTTTTTTCCTCTCTGCTTCATTTATTTCCACCATTTTATCTTCTACCTCACTTATCCTATCTTCTGTCTCCGTTATTCTACTCTTGGTTCCCTCCAGAGTGTTTTTGATCTCATTTATTGCATTATTCATTTTTAACTGACTCTTTTTTATTTCTTCTAGTTCTTTATTTAACATTTCTTGCATCTTTTCAATCTTTGTCTCCAGGCTATTTATCTGTAATTCCATTTTGTTTTCAAGATTTTGGATCATTTTTATTATCATTATTCTAAATTCTTTTTCAGGTAGATTCCCTATCTCTTCCTCTTTTGTTTGACTTGGTGGGCACTTTTCATGTTCCTTTGCCTATTGGGTATTTCTCTGCCTTTTCATCTTGTTTAGATTGCTGTGTCTGGAATGGGCTTTCTGTATTCTGGAGGTCTGTGGTTCCTTTTTATTGTGGAGGTTTTACCCAGTGGGTGGGGTTGGACGATTGGCTTGTCAAGGTTTCCTGGTTAGGGAAGCTTGCGTCGGTGTTCTGGTGCGTGGAACTTGATTTCTTCTCTCTGGAGTGCAATGGAGTGCCCAGTGATGAGTTTTGAGATGTGTCTATGTGTTAGGTGTGACCTTGGGCAGCCTGTATGTTGGCACTCAGGGCTATGTTCCTGCGTTGCTGGAGAATTTGCGTGGTATGTCTTGCTCTGGAACTTATTGGCTCTTGGGTGGTGGTTGGTTTCAGTGTAGGTATGGAGGCTTTTGGATGGTCTCTATTACTTCAAGTTCCATGTAGTCAGGAGTTTTCTGGTGTTCTCGGGTTTTGGGCATAAGTCACCTGCCTCTGGATTTCAATTTTATTCTTCCAGTAGTCTCAAGACTTCTCCTACTATACAGCACTGATAATAAAACTTCTAGGTTAATGGTGAAAGATTCTCCCCCATGAGGGATGCCCAGAGAGGTTCACAGAGTTACATGAAGAAGAGGAGAGGGAGGAGGGAGATAGAGATGAGCAGGAGGAGAAAAGGGGGGACTCAAGAGGTGAGAGACCGATCTATGCAGTTGTCTGTTCCCAGAGTGTTCTCCGTAGCCCAGACACCCACAAACATTCACAGAATTGGATTGGGAAGAGAAAGGGAAAGGAGGAAACAGAGGTGTTCTAAGGTAGAAAAAGGAGAGTCAAGATTGGGAGAAAATAATCAACACAGTCCTGAATAAAAATGGGAACTGAATATTGGATTCTTAAATGTCCACAATTTATATCATATACTGAAAAACAAAGATTAAAAATCTAGAGTAGAGGTTAGACTCTTAAAATACTATATTAAAAACAAAAACAAAAACCCACAAAAAAAAATTTTAGAAATATATATGAAGTTCGGATTAAAAATAGGGCTTCTCTTTTTTTTTTTTGGTAAGGTTTTAGTGTAATGAAAATGAAAATTAAGGAGTAGTAGAGGAGTTTAGAGGACTTTAAAAGGAAATAAGAAAAAAAATAGAAAGTAGAAGAGAAAAACAGGAAAAAAAGAAAAAAACACAAGAAAAAAAAATTTTTTTTCCTAATTAAGGAAATCGTAAAAATCTATGAAAATGAAAGTTAAGGAGTAATGGGGGAGTAATAGGGGATTTTAAAAGGAAATAAAAGAGAAAAAAAGAAAAAAGAAAAAAAAAATTTTTTAACTTAAAAAAAAAAGTAAAAATATATCTAGGAATTTCTCTGGAGCTGTAGCGGTCAGTGTGGGTTCGGTTCAGTTTCAGATAGCTCCTCGTTCCAGCTTACACTTCTCCGTATCTACAGGCCCCTTCCAGTGTAGTCGGTGTTACCTACAGGGATTTTAATCTGTTGCACTGGTCCCTTCTGAAGCGGTTCCCTTTGTTTATTTGGCTTCTGTTTGCCGGTCTCTTCCGTGCCTAATTTCCGCCCTGACACAGGCGGGCGGAGGTGGCCTCTTATTCATGCTGCTAGATCCATCTCGCTGAAGGGAGGGGTTGTCGCTGGTTTCCCCATCTACGCAGCTCAGGCTCCTGGCTGTTCTATATGGAGCGTGCCCTCAGGTGTTCCACAAAAGCGTGGAACAACAAGCTGCGCCTGCTTTTTGTGCCTCCGCCGTCGGAGCCTCTGCCCTCCGTGTCTGCAGCCCCAGTCCCCGCCCGCGCCGGTCAGGTGCCTGAGCCCTGTGTCTCGCCGCGACCCTCCAAGCGGATGTCAACCATCCAGAATCTCAGGAGGTCTTTGATTAGAAAGTGGAGGCCTGTTTGCAGTGCAGTAAGGGATGCGGTCCTTGGGGCCCGAACCTGCCCCTTTCCCCTCCCCCCTGCCTCCAGCCTCCGGCGGGCAGGGCTGGGTCAGTCCGCAGCCTGCAAGCTCTTCTCTGGACTTGCTCGGTCCCTTTGTTCTGCGAACGGCCGGCAGTGTGTTCGGGCCGGTTAATTTTCTCTTTCTTTTTTACTGTCCCACAGTTTAAGTTGGGAACTCACAAAAGCTCCCTCCGATTGCTCTCAGGGCACTCAGGCCCGGACCCTACCCCAAGCAATGCCGCCTGCTCCTCTCCGTGCCGCCCCCACTTGCTGGTGGCGGATGCGGGCGTCTGGGGTACTTTTCTGCTGTGAGCTGCTTTTAGGCTCGTAATCTGTGAGTTTTATTTATTGTTCCCCTCCCAGTCAGGTTGCCCTCCGAGATTCAAAAACTTCCCCCAGACCCGCCAGTGCGAGGGTTTCCTGGTGTTTGAAAACTTCCTCTATTAAGAGTCCCTTCCCGGGACGGATCTCCGTCCTTGTCTCTTTTGTCTCACTTTTTATCTTTTGTTCTACCTCCTTTTGAAGACAATGGGTTGCTTTTCTGGGGGACTGATGACCTCAGCTAGTGATCAGAAGTTGTTTTGTGAAGATTGCTCTGCGTTCAGTTATTCTTTTGATGAATTTGTAGGAGAGAAAGTGGTCTCCCCATCCTATTCCTCCGCCATCTTGATAATGAAACTTTTACAAGGTTTATACAACTTTATAGAATGAAGGGATGGATTAACAGCCAGGTTTCTCCAGGAGACACACCTCTTAGCCTTATCACAGATGTTCTTCCTCTCAATCATGCTCTTTTCAGCCTGCAACAACCTTCATTCTGCTGCCAATAATGCGCAGCTCAATAATAAATTGATTAAACCATTTCTTATATTCAAAGTCAGAATTATACAAGGACTCTGTACAACTTTGGCCTTTTTGTTTACATCTATCTCTCTGTTCAGTTAGTAGTCAGTTTTAGATAAGAAGCATGACACATTCATATGCATAATCCTAGTAGCATCTTGAAGAGTGCCTTGCAGACATAAATAATTTTTAAAATATTTGGAAAATCAATTAGAAAAGCTTCAAGCCCTTCTACTGCACTTCTTTTATTCAAATGAAATTGTAGAGTAACTCAAGATCTGTTGTGTTAACTTCTATATGTATATCACTCTTACCAACAAAAAAATAAAGAATGTTTAAGGACAAGCTGGGATCAAGATTGCTGGGAGAAATATCAATAACCTCAGATATGCAGATGACAACACCCTTATAGCAGAAAGTGAAGAAGAACTAAAGAACCTCTTGATGAAAGTGAAAGAGGAGAGTGAAAAAGTTGCCTTGAAGCTCAACATTCAGAATACTAAGATCATGGTATCTGGTCCCATCACTTCATACAAGTAGATGGGGAAACAATGGAAACAGTGGCTGACTTTTTTTTTGGGGGGGGGGGCTCCAAAATCACTGCAGATGGTGACTGCAGCCATGAAATTAAAAGATGCTTGCTCCTTGGAAGAAAAACTATGACAACCTAGACAGCATATTAAAACACAGAGGCATTACTTTGCCAACAAAAGTCTGTCTAGTCAAAGCTATGGTTTTTCCAATAGTCATGTATGGATGTGAGAGTTATACTATAAAGAAAGCTGAACTCCAAATAATTGATGCTTTTGAACTGCAGTGTTGGAGGAGACTCTTGAGAGTCACTTGGACTGCAAGGAGATCCAACCAGTCCATCCTAAAGGAAATCAGTAATGAATGTTCATTGGAAGGACTGATGCTGAAGCTGAAACTCCAATTCTTTGGCCACCTGATGTGAAGAACTGACTCATTGGAAAAGACCCTGATGCTGGGCAAGATTGAAGGCGGGAGGAGAATGGAACGTCAGAGGATGAGATAGTTGGATGGCATCACCAACTTGATGGACATGAGTTTGAGTGAACTCTGGGGGTTGGTAATGGACAGGGAGGCCTAGTATGCTGCAGTCCATGGGGTTGCAAAGAGTTGGACATGACTGAGCGACTCAACTGACTTAATTGACTGAAGCACAAATAGGCAATTCACATATTCATAATATATTTATGAAAATATATAAACCTCATTTAAATTTAATTAAAATGATATGATGTCTGTTTCTTATCTAAGCATAGGCAAGCAGGAAAAAAAAGCTTTAATACCTTCGTTGGGAGATAAAGACATGCAAATGAGATGGTACTCACAAATAAGTGCTGATAAGATTGCAAATTAGCATAACCTTTCTGGAAAGAGATTTGGTAATATGTATGAAATGCATTAAAATGTGCCTTTCATTCATTATAATTATACTCCTATGATTTCACCTAAAGGAAATGTGTGCAAAAATAGGTTTTGTTATTGTTGTTGTTCAGTTACTCACTGGTGTCCAACACTTTGCAACTCCATGGACTGCAGCATGCCAGGCTTTCCTGTCCTTCACTGTCACCTGGAGTTTGCTCAAATTCATGTCCATTGAGTTGATGATACTGGCAACCATCTCATCCTCTGTCGCCCCCTTCTCCTCCTGCCCTCAACCTTTCCCAGCCTCAGGGTCTTTTCCATTGTGTCATGGCCAAAGTATTGGAGCTTCAGCTTCAGCCTCAGTCCTTCCAATGAATATTCAGGGTTGATTTCCTTTAGGATTGGCTAGTTTGATTTCTTTGCTGTCCAAGGGACTCAAATATGTTAATGGATATTCAACACAGAATGTTATACCCTTCTTATCTAACATAACATGAATATTCTCCATCTCATTAAGATAATCTTAACAAATATGCTTATTAAAGGATGTTAAATATATTTCATTTTGTAATATCAACTTTCTTTAGTCATAATTAAAGTGTTGAATATCTTAAATTATTTCTGCAATTTCATCATTGCATATAATGTTACAATGGATATCTTCTTCCATGTACTTCTTTAGGCTAGAGTCTTAGAAAATCGCTGGGTAAGAAGGGATGGTACACTTAAAATATTGATACGTATTTTGAAATTTCTTTTAAATTAACTTTAAGTGTTCTAACTTCTACTAGCATATATATGAAAGTGTCTCACTTCAACTTCATTAATTTATTATACTTTTTAAATATTTTTAAGTAAATATATTAAAAATTCTTACTATTGCTCTTTTATTTTCTGTTGTTCATTTTAATCTTTTACTATATTTGTGGTTTGATTTTCATACATTTTCTGGAAGCACATATTTCCATTTTTGTAATTTTTCTATTTATCATCTTTACTCTTTCTCTATTGGTCTTTAGAGGGTTTTGGCCTATTGATTTTTATGAACTTCATATATGAATATGTCAACTTCTGAAACAAACTGCCTTGCAATTTTATGCAATTACAAGTATGTATCTTTTCCCCATATGATAGAAATCAATGGTTACATAATTTAAAAATACTAAACATAAAGTAAATATTCATCTACAATGTTGCATATTGCTTTACATTTAGGCTTGAATATACTCGGAATTTACTTGGAATATACCATTTTGTGGGAGGAAGATATGATCCTAAATATTTTTTGAATTCTTCCAATGCCATTTTCTTGAAAAACTCTACTATTTCCAATCTCAATTAATATACTCATTTCACTTTATTTCATATCAATTACCTAGTGGTAAAGAATCTGCCTGTCAATACAAGAGACGCAGATTCAATCTCCAGGTTGGAAAGATCCCCTGGAGAAGAAAATGGCAACCCACTCCAGTAATCTTGCCTGGGAAATCTCAAAGAAAGAGGAGTCTGGCAGGCTACAGTTCGTAGGATTGCAAAAGAGTCGGACGTGACTTAATGACTAAACTACATACATTAATCTATCACAATTTAACTTTCCATACATATCAGGGTCCGCTTCAAGACAATTTCATTCTACTGTAACCTGGCCTATACAAGTATATAACATGTATAACATGTATTTTTTTTTTCCCTTTCAATATTTTATATATCTAAATACTCCCTTATTGCACTTCATTTTCAGATTATGCACAGCATTCACTTAATCTTTATATAATCTCTTTGGTTATAGCCCATACTCTCTCGTGGAATGTATTACTAACCTAAAACATCATGGAATTCCCAGGTGTTGTGTTTTTAGGCATGAATATATAACTGTCCCCCCTTGAAATCAGTCTCTAAATCATTAAGCCATCGTGTCTAGTATGGAAGATCTGCTTAGATGCTATAATGAACAATACTATAATGAACAATATCTAAGGTAGGGTATATGGAATCAGGAAAAACAACACCAACAACTTTCTACGGGTATGGAGCTAAGGTACACTAAAGCACACCCCACTTACAATAATAAAATGAGATAGAAAAATTTTTTTCTAATATAGCAATATGCTGAGGACCAAGAAAGAGTGTACATATGATAGGAATTGTTAATAATGGCAAGATTTAACAGTCTTCAGTGGAATCCTTGAAGAGTTGATTTTTCTAGAAGTTTGTAGTCTGGAGTCTTCACAACAGACACATATCAAAGGCTTGAGCTCAGACTATCAACCTTACGCATTCACTAAGCAAGGTTCTGCTTCCTGAGATGAGATTAACCTCCTTGAAGGTGGAGGAAAGAACTACAAACTCTTTGAACTCACACAAATACAAAGATGGCTCACTTCTCAAGGTTAAAGGCATTCTAGCCTCAAGCTCAGCAGCTGACAACTGCATTGAACGTTAATCATATTTTATTTTGTCTTTTAGAGAAATTCTGCCAAGATGAACTATAAAAATAAACACAAATAGGATTTATGAGAGTTTGTAGGATATGCCTCAGGCCAACTTTCAGGACCAATGAATTTGTTTCTGACTTTAATGTTTAGAATGACTCATTTATATATCTTGGAGTAAATAGTTTGTCTAATGTTATCCTTTTAGAACATATAGTAAGTGGAATTTTCTTCATCAAGTCAAAGTGTTTGTTATTAGAATCAAGTTAGAGTTATTGACTCTTCTCCACAAAGTTGTTATAAATCCTAAGACAGTACTGAATTGTGTAGGTCAAAGAGAATTTCTTTTTAGAAATAACATTTATCGTCTCCACTGAAGCCTAATTTCTAAAATAACCCTTTAGGTGTCAGGAAGCAATACAGAGGCTACACAATTGAGTAAAGTGGAGTAAAGTAAAGTACTGAGGAGAACAAAAAGCAAATTCAACAACCCATTTTCATTTGATAAAACATCCCGAAAATCAACTTATATTAAATAAAAAGATCATACTAACAGAAAAAGGGGGTTCAAGGGGATTGAATTAAAATTAACATTAATTCATCTATGTAATCACTACACACATGTAACTTATATATACTTACTTATCAGTATGAAAATCATTGTTTTATAAATATCATGCATGTTCACATTTAGTGGGAGTAAACCTGGTATTGTTTATATAACATTGAATCATTACCAAGAAGATTTCAATGATGTGTTTATATGTTTAGTCATTTGTTTAGAGGAAATTACTAATGTAATTGCTGTTTAGTTGCTAAGTTTTGTCCAACTCTTTTGGGACCACATGAATTGTAGTTGGCCAGGCTCCTTCTGTCCATGGGATTTTCCAGGCAAGAACACTGAAGTAGGTTGCTGTTTCTTCAGGGATCTTCCCGACCAAGGGATTGAACCTGTCCCTCCTGCATTGGCAGGCCATTTCTTTACCACTGAAGCACCAGGGAAGGGAAGCCCTACTAACATAAAAAACGTATAATAAAAAACTAGCAAATAAAAAATAAAAAGCATAATAAATAAAAACTCATAATATGAAAAAATAAAAACTATAATAAATATAAATAAAATAAAAACTCATAATAAAAAACTAGGAAATCTCAGAATTGAGATTAAAATCCATTGAAAATAAAATGTTTTCACTCACTCTTTCATTTGAGAAGCATGCATTGTTTACCTACTACATTCCCATGTACTGTGCTGGTCCTATGCATGTAAATGTGTGTAAGAAGCTGTTTTTAAAAAATTCACATTTTTGGCTAGTCTATTGGTTATATTGGCTATATTGGTTATATTGGTTATATTGGTTATATTGGCTATATGGCTGAGAGCTAAGATTCTCTTTTCAAATGCATTGGGAAAATTTATTTTCTTACAAAAGTAAAGTAATATTTGATAAAATAATGGTATTGAAAACTAGAAGGAACACAAATATCCATTTTACAGAGGATGAAATTGACTGTTTACCTGATATACTGGAGGTCATGAAGCTAAAATGTAGACCAGCTAGGTCTATAATGATGTCCTTTCAATTATTCTATCTGGTGGTTCCTAAGGCCCACCCTACTTTCCTAAGTAGAACAAACCCAATTGTTCCAAATACTGTGTTGAGACTCACCCATGAAAATGGATCTTTCAGAGGTACACTGCTAAATTTTTATTAAATATTTAAAATTTAATTTTACTAATATTGAAGATGTATCTGCCCAGTGCAGTAAAAGTAATAATAGTAAGAAAATCATTACTTAGTATAAAAGAGTAGGTTAACATAGAAGAGAATATAACTTTCTACAAATAGAACAATGAAATGGCAGGTGGAGAGAAGCAGTTTTCAGTCTCTTGTTAGCACACTTTATTCTTTAAATTAAGTAATATTTTATACCATTACAGTATGTCTGCAAAGAACAAAAGCTAAGGCCATAAGATACATATTTTAAAGAGAAAGATGAAAAGATGCCAGAAATTTCCACTAGGATTTTTAAAAAGTGAAAAAAAGAACAGCTCTGGAACCATCATCCATTACCCACCTTCAACCCACATAAAAAGAAAAGTTGATTTATAAAGTGTAAAGGAGACAATTCTTAGCAAGATATTAGCCCAGGAAATAATATGGTAATATCTGCCTTCTCTTACATAAAGAGGATTATTCCCATACCATGCAAAAGTAGGGAGACTCCAAGAAAATCATTCTTAAAGGATAAGGTGCCTAGTGTCAAAGAACGTGTCAAAGAAGTAGTGACATTTTGCGTATGTTTCCTAGGGCATAAGTTAAAACAGAAAACTTGTGCTTTCTTCTCAGATGGACATGTTTCAAAGCAAATTACCAGTGGCAGGAAATGCCAATTAACAAATCTGGAAGCAGAAACCGCAAGTCTGTTTATCCTTAAAATAACAGCGTGTACACTGCCTGTGTTGATACCATGCAGTACAGAGTTCCCAACAGAAGTCATATATATCCTACAGAAGGACACAAGTTTAGAAATCTATCAGACAGACAGTTTTAGTAAATAATCAGTTTAGTAATGAGACCCTCACCCTTTTCTGCTAATATCCTTTGCCCAAACCTAGAGGAGAAATGGGGAGATAATTTGGTTGGACATGAGACTGATGTTTTGAAATACATTAGACTGGAACTTCCAACATCTAAAAGTACACCATAACTATCAAAATAAATTATTCTTATAATAATGTTTCTCTAATATTTGTAGCATATAAAACCTAGCATATTTTGAAGATTATATAAGATCTCTGACAAGAGAAATCAAATAGTTTTCATTTTCAAAATAAGCAGCTAACAATGTAAATGAATGGCTAGAGCCCAGGCAACTACCTCGTTAGTAGTTCTAGCTTCACCAAAACATCTTCCTAGACCACTAAAATCTTCACTGAATTCCTATTTACTTCACTGTTAACTAAGTTTTCCTTTCTAAAAACAAATACTCTTGAAAATGTACAATAACATATTCATCAAAGTGTTATGGTAAAAAAAAAAAAAAAACACGATTCTATTTCTAGAGTATTTCTTAAAAATTAAAATAAAAATTATGTAAAATAGCATCAAGTCATAATATATTACAAAATAAATATGCACGACCTCTAAAATTGATTAATTAGATTTTCTTTTCCTAAAAATGTCTGATTACTACAAAGCTCCTCTTCCAATGTAATTTTGACACTCTTTCCACCAAGAAAGGGCTTCCCTGGCAGTTCAGCTGGTAAAGAATTTGCCTGCAATGCAGGAGACCCTGGTTTGAATCATGGGTCATCAGGAAGATCCACTGGAGAAGGGATAGGCTACCCACTCCATTATTCCTGGGCCTCCCCAATGGCTCAGACGGGAAAAAATCTGCCTGCAAAGCAAAAGACCTTGGTTTAATCCCTGTGACGGGAAGATCCCCTGGAGAAGGGCATGGCAACCCATTCCAGTATTCTTGCCTGGAGAATCCCCTTGGATAGAGGAGCCTGGTCGGCTGCAGTCCGTGGGTCACAAAGAGCTGAATGTGACTGAACAACAAAGAACACACACCACACAGAAACAGGATCAGTGCTTCCATCCTACAAGCAATGATTTGTGTTAATAACTACTCTCACTAAAAGAATATGCAAAAAGGCAAAATGGTTATCTGAGGGGACCTTATAAAAACCTGAGAAAAGAAGTGAGCTGAAAGGCAAAGTAGGAAAGATACACCCATCTGAATGCAGAGTTCCAAAGAATACCAAGGAGAGATAAGAAAGCCTTCCTCAGTGATTGATGCAAAGAAATAAAAGGAAACAACAGAATGAGAAAGACTAGAGATGTCTATAAGAAAATTAGAGATACCACAAGAACATTTCATGCAAAGATGGGCACAATAAAGGACAGAAACGTTATGGATTTAAAAAAGCAGAAGATATTAAAAAGAGATGGCCAGAATACACAGAAGAATTATACAAAAAAGATCTTCATTATACAGATGTACAGAACAGACTTTGGACTTTGTGGGAGAAGGTGAGAGTGGGATATTTCGAGAGAACAGCATCGAAACATGTATATTATCTATGGTGAAACAGATCACCAGCCCAGGTTGGGTGCATGAGACAAGTGCTCAGGCCTGGTGCACTGGGAAGACCCAGAGGGATCAGGTAGAGAGAGAGGTGGGAGGGGGGATCGGGATGGGGAATACATGTAAATCCATGGCTGATTCATATCAATGTATGACAAAATCCACTACAATATTGTAAAATAACTAGCCTCCATGACCCAAATAGGCATGATGGTATAATCACTCAACTACAGCCAGACATCCTGGAGTGCTAAGTCAAGTGGGCCTTACAAACTATCACTACAAACAAAGCTAGTGGAGGTGACAGAATTCCAGCTAAGCCAGTTCAAATCCTAAAAGATGATGCTGTTAAAGTGCTACACTCAATATGCCAGCAAATTTGGAAAACTCAGCAGTGGCCACAGGACTGGAAAAGATCAGTTTTATTTTCAATCCCAAAGAGGGCAATTCCAAAAGAATGTTCAAACCATCACACAATTGCACTCATCTCACATGCCAGCAAAGTAATGCTCAAAATTCTCCAAATCAGGCTTCAACAGTACATGAACCAAGAACTTCCAGATGTGCAAGCTGGACTTAAAGAAGCAAGAGGAACCAGAGATCAAATTGACAATATCCATTGGATTATCAAAAAAGCAAGAGAGTTCCAGAAAAACATCTACTTCTGCTTTATTGAATACTCTAAAGCCTTTGACTGTGTGGGTCACAACAAACTGTGGAAAATTCTTAAAGAGATGGCAATACCAGACCACCTGATCTGCCTCCTGTGAAACTGGTATGCAAGTCAAGAAGCAAGAGTGAGAACCAGACATGGAACAATGGAGTGGTTTCAAACTGGGAAAGGAGTATGTCAAGATTGTATATTGTCACCCTGCTTATTTAACTTATATGCAGATTACATCATGCAAAATGTTGGTATAGTTGAAGCAACTGGAAAAGCAGTCTGAAACCAAGATTGCCAGGAGAAATATCAATAATCTAAGATATGCAGATGACACCACCCTTATGCAGATAGCGAGGAGAAACTAAGGAGCCTCTTGATAAAAGTGAAAGGAGAGTGAAAAAGCTGGCTTAAAACTCAACATTCAAAAATCATAGATCATAGCATCCGGTTCCATCACTTCATGGCAAATGATGGTGAAACAGTGGTAAGAGTGACAGTTTTCTTGGGCTCCAAAATCTCTGCAGATAGTGATTGCAGCCATGAAATTAAAATACACTTTCTTCTTGGAAGAAGCTATGACAAACCTAGACAGGATATTAAAAAGCAGAGACATTAGTTTGCCAGCAAAAGTCTTTATAGTCAAATCTATGGTTTTTCCAGTAGTTATGTGTGGATGTGAGTGCTGAACTATAAAGAAGGCTTGAAGAATTGATGTTTTGAACTGCAGTGCTGGAGAAGACTCTTGACAGTCCTTTGGATTGCAAGGAGATCAAACCAGTCAATCCTAAAAAAAAATCAACCCTGAATATTCATCACAAGTATTGATGCAGAAGCTGAAGCTCCAATACTTTAGCCACCTGATGCGAAGAACTGACTCATTGGAAAAGACCCTGATGCTGGGAAAGATTGAAGGCAGGAAGAGAAGGGAACGGCAGAGGATGAAATGACAGGATGGCATCACTGACTCAATGGACATGAGTTTGAGCAAGCTCCAGGAGAAGAAGGACAGGGAGGCCTGGCATACTACAGTCCATGGGGTCACAAAGAGTCAGACACGAGTGAGCAAATGAACAACAACATAATAAGATAAAAGTCATGCTATGTGGCTTTCTAAGCTAGGTGCTAAGATGGATTAAACTTTGACCTCCGTCCCTCTTGAAACTCAGGCACAAATTCGTGAGGAGTCACATAACACAAACACAGGACATGCACCAGTATTCTGGCTGAGAGCCACAGATAACATCTTAGCTGATTACTAATACCGACTGCAAAGTATATAGTAATGGCCTTCATATGATTTCATCCTCCAGCCTTTGAGATACCACAGCCCACGCTGTAATACAGTCCCTGTGTGGAGATGATTCCCTGGAGAAGGGAATGGCTACCCACTCCAGTTTTCTGGCCAAGAGTATTCCATGGATAGAGGAGCCTTGCAGGCTACAGTCCATGGAGTCGCAAACAGTCAGACACAACTGAGCAACTTTCACTCATATGGGAAAAAGAGAGTCCTTTCAAAAAGTGTTAAGAAAACTGGGTATCAGTATGAAAATATCAAACAGAAAAATTAGATCACAGACCTAAATTTAACAGCTAAAACGCCAAATGTCTAGGAGAAATTATAGGAAACCACCTTCACAACTTTAGGTTAGACAAAATATACCTAGTAAGAGAAATAAAAATGGATAAATTGGATATTCTCAAACTAAAAATTTTTTGCTCTTCAAAAGATGTCACTACAAAAATGAAAAAAAAAAAATACAATAGGAGAAAATATTCTCTATATTGTTTGTGTGCAGGTTAGAGCCACTCTTGGGATTTATTTCTTAAAATTCAATTATTTACTTACTATATGGCCCAGCAGTTCCATTCCTACATATTTATCCAACAAAGAGTAAAGTATACACGTGTGCGTGTGCACACGCACACACACACAGACACACACACACACACACACAAAGGCTTATAAGTAATATATATATTAGCTTTGCTAATAACTTCAAGCTGGAAACAAACCAAATTCAAAAGGTGAATGGATAAACTAATTGTGGTCTAATTATACATAGAGATATAGAGGAACAACAACAGAAGAATGGGATATTAATGCATCCAATAACATGAATGAATCTCAAAAACACTGTTGAGTAAAAGAACTCAGACACTATATGATTCTGTTTATAATGAAATTTTACAGCAGGTAAAACTTACAATGACAGAAAGCAGATCAGTGGTCTTTTGGGCCGGGGTTGAAGGAGGGCAACAAAAAAAGGGACAGAAGGTAACTTTTGAGGTGATGGAAATATTCACATTTTTACTGCATAGGTTACATAGTTTTATATACATTTATCAAAACCTCTTCAGCTACATGTAAAAAATCCATGCATTTTTACTCTGTATAAATTGCACCTCAGTAAAGTGTAATGGGGAAAAATATACTTGGAAGTAACATTAAACTATCAATATTAGCACCATGGAGTAAAAGAGTGTATTAAATACTTGAGAAGTTCCACAAGCCATTCTGAATAGAGTTCACTATTTATGTCTAACAAACAAACAATGATGACATTATCTCCTTGTCCTATAATATCCTACTATCCTGGGGCCTAGCTTTAGTTCTGTGGATATGATTACATTAGCTTCATTACAAATGAAGAGGTTTCAAGTGGGTAAACTGCCACAGACCAATTGCTGGTTTCTAAGCAAGGTTTAACTGCTTGTCTACACAATGTTTAAATGAGATGAAATCTGTATAGGATATTTTCTATTTTTCTTTTTTTTGTCTACATATCAAACAACCTGACATGTGAAGTAAGAAACTAAATATTTTTTGGAGGGTTTATTCTAATTAGCATATTTACTTTCTTTATAATCACACTGAAACTGCAGTATGTTTCATCTGCTTTGTGTAAATCAATGTTTCTAAAAATATATGAAATCATAATACCACCTCACAATACCTCAAAACTATTGATAGTTCACTATATAAAGATATAGTACTATACAATAATATCAATAAAATCTAAACAATATAAATAAAATTAAATTAAAATAATTCTAACAAACACATGAAAAGATGCTCAACATCACTCATTATCAGAGAAATGCAAATCAAAACCACAATGAGGTACCATTACATGCCAGTCAGGATGGCTGCTATCCAAAGGCTACAAGCAATAAATGCTGGAGAGAGTGTGGAGAAAAGGGAACACTCTTACACTGTTGGTGGGAATGCAAACTAGTACAGCCACTATGGAGAACAGTGTGGAGATTTCTTAAAAAACTGGAAATAGAACTGCCATATGACCCAGCAATCCCACTTCTGGGCATACACACCGAGGAAACCAGATCTGAAAGAGACACGTGCACCCCAGTGTTCGTCATAGCACTGTTTATAATAGCCAGGACATGGAAGCAACCTAGATGCCCATCAGCAGATGAATGGATAAGGAAGCTGTGGTACATATACACCATGGAATATTGCTCAGCCATTAAAAAGAATTCATTTGAATCAGTTCTAATGAGATGGATGAAACTGGAGCCCATTATACAAGTGAAGTAAGCCAGAAAGATAAAGAACATTACAGTATACCAACACAAATATATGGAATTTAGAAAGATGGTAATGATAACCCTATATGCAAAACAGAAAAAGAGACACAGAAGTACAGAACAGACTTTTGGACTCTGTGGGAGAAGGTGAGGGTGGGGTGTTTCAAGAGAACAGCATCGAAACATGTATATTATTTAGGGTGAAACAGATCACCAGCCCAGGTTGGATGCATGAGACAAGTGCTCGGGCCTGGTGCACTGGGAAGACCCAGAGGTATCGGGTAGAGAAGGAGGTGGGAGGGGGGATCAGGATGGGGAATACATGTAACTCCATGGCTGATTCGTGTCAATGTATGACAAAAACCAGTACAATATTGTAAAGTAATTAGCTTCCAACTAATAAAGATAAATGAAAAAAAAACTAAAAATTCAAACAACAACAACAAAAAAAATAATTCTAAACATTACTTTTGTGACTTCCTATATGTCAGGTATAATTTTAAGACCCTTATATCCATTAAGCAATTGATCATCATAGCAACCTTATGAGGAATTTATTATTATTTATCAATTGGGTGAATGAGAAAACAAGTGTTGATGATGTTAAATAATTTTATTCAAAATACTTTAGCTATTAGAAACAACTTCTTATATCCTTTAAAAATACAGTTGATTAGTTCTTTTCTTCTGGTCACATGGGAAACAGCACTCACCTGTGTGACTTTCCAAATAGGGCAAAAGAGCTCTAGCTAATGCTTTCATTTCTACATTAACTCAGAGAGACTGTGTCCACAGCTTTAGTATAACCTATGAACTGAGCATAGAAAATCAGACTAAACATATATCAAATAAAATATTAAATGACTTTTTAGATTGAAGAATTTTCCACAGACTGCAATGTAGCATTTAATGTGTTGTCACATTTTCTGTATGATGAATAGAATCGATGTAACATTGAGAAACTAACTGAAAACATTTGGCAACATTTTACTTTAGGTTGATGGTATAAGAAATAAATCACAGATGTTATAATTTTTAAGAGAGTAAGATGCTACCTGAAATTATGTTCTGGATGTACCTTTGCTTATGTTCCTTTTGTTACTATTTTCACAATAATATAGTCATCAATGGTCTATACTAACATTTTGCAAAGTAAACAGGTATATTAATAGCAGCAGTTCAATCAATTTAAGTGAACAATGCAATGTAATAGAGGAAAACAATAGAATGGGAAAGACTAGAGATCACTTCAAGAAAATTAGAGATACCAAGGGAATATTTTATGCAAAGATGAGCACAATAAAGAACAGAAACAGTAAGGACCCAACAGAAACAGAAGAGATTAAGAAGAGGTGGCAAGGACACACAGATCTATATTAAAAAGCCTTGATGACCCAGATAGCCATGATCAGACACCTAGATCAGACACAGACAGCTGTGGTCAGACACCTAGAGTGAGACGTTCTGCAGTATGAAGTCAAATGGGCCTTAGAAAGCATTGCTAAGAACAAAGCTAGAGAAGGTGGTGGAATTCCACCTGAGCTACTGAAAATACTAAAAGATGTTACTGTTACATTCCTGAACTCAATATGCCAGCAAATTTGGAAAACTCAGCAGTGGCCATAGGGAGAAGCAATAGTCAGACATGGAAAAATGGACTAGTTCAAAACTGGAAAAGGAATATGTCAAGGCTGTACATTGCCACCTTGCTTATTTAATTTATATGCAGAAATGCCATGCAAAATGCCTGGCTGGATGAATCACAAACTGGAATCAAGACTGCCAGAAGAAATACCAATAACTCAGATACGGAGATGACACCACTCTAATGGCAGAAAGTGAAGAGGAACTAAAAAACCACTTGACGAAACTGAAAGAGATTTAAAAAGCTGGCAGAAATCTCAACATTGTAAGCACTAAGATCATGGCATCTGATCCCATTACTTCATGGTAAATCAGTGGGGAAAAAATGGAAACAGTGAAAGACTTTATTTTATTGGTCTCCAAAAACACTGAGGACAGTGACTGCAGCCATGAAATTAAAAATTGCTGGCTCCTGGGAAGGAAAGCGATGACAAACCTAGATGGCATATTCAAAAGCAGACACATTACTTTGCCAACAAAGATCAGTATAGACAAAGCTATGTTTTTTCCAGGAGTTATGTACGGACATGAGAGTTGTCCTACAAAAAGGCTGAGTATCACAGATTTGATGTTTTTGAACAGTGGTGCTAGGGAAGACTCTTGATAGGACCTTGGACAGCAAGGATATCAAACATAGAGGAAATCAACCCTGAATATTCATTAGAAAGACTGATGCTGAAGCTGAAGCTGAAGCTTTGGTACTTCAGCCACCTGATGCAAAGAGCCAACTCACTGGAAAAGATCCTGTTGCTGGGAAAGATTGAGGGCAGGAGGAGAAGGAGATGACACAATATAAGATGGTTGAATAGCATCATCAACTAATGGACATGAGTTTGAGGAAACTCAGGAAGATAGTGAAGGACAGAGAAGCCTGGTGTGCTGCAGTCCATGGGGTCACAAAGAATTGGACACAACTGAGTGACTGAACAACAAAAATCAATTTAAAGGAGATATCACAAAAAATTTTCTATTTTCAAGTCAAGACAAGCTAGTGAGCATACACTATGTGCCAAATATATTTTAGATGATTTACTCCAATATTTGTCATCTAATTTTTTTTTCCTTCAAGTATTAAAACACCCCATTTATGGTCTATTCTGAAAAACGTACCATAGCCCCCAGCTTGCTCTAAAATAATGACTAGAGAAAGTTTTCAAGACAGAAGATAAAAAGCAAAAAGAAACTTGGAACATCAGGAATTTTAAAAGTGTAACAGAACTGGTAAATGATTTAGATTGGTGGATACTGGGATAAAAAATGGAACTATATAGTTTTAAGATAAGTAAGTTTCCTAGGGTTTATATAATAGTTATGCATCTTGATTATGGGTAGTTACATGAATATATATGCTAAAATTCATAGAACCGGATGCCAAAATAAATATTATTTTCCTGTGTAGTAATTTAAAAGATAAATGAGGCCACACACACAAAAAAAATCACTTCAAGTTTGAACTGAGAAGAAGCATGACCAAGAGTAAGTCTGAAATGGTCTCTAGGTGTAATAATTAAAAGAAAAAAGTTGACTAATTTGTCATTTCTCTCAACTGAACTGAAATTATGTGAAAATATTGATTAAAACAATATAATTGTGGTTTTTTCCTGAGGTAAAGGCAAAAATACTCTAGAAAATAAATATAAAATCATTTTAAATTTAGTATATCTTCACTGTATTACTTGAAAATACTTATCACTGCCTCATAAGCAGAAAACTCAGATATGCAGAATAATTAAATGAAATCTATTTTTTAAATATTTTGTTAAATTTGGTTATGGAAGATTATAGGCGTACACATATATTTAGATTCTTATGAAGATACATTTCCCAAGTTGAGAGAATATGAATGATATTATATTTTTTGCTGCAGTAGTACTCTTTCATAAACAACTTCAAATTCTGTCTTACAGCAGGAAATATTTATTTTACTTACATTACACATTATAGCTGTAAACTGGTTGTAGTGTTATAGATCTGCTCTAGGCTATGGATGGACTTTGGTCCTGTCCAATTACCTGTCAAGAGACCCATTGTATAGCACAGGGAACTCTTATTACTCTGTAATGACCTATATGAGAAAAGAATCTAGAGTGTATATATGTATATGTATAACTGATTCACTTTGCTATGCAGAAGAAACACATTTTAAATCAACTATACTTCAATATATGTATTTTTTTCAAAAACAGTGGTGGTACTTCTACTGAAAGCAAGATTTTTTTCTGATATAATATGGTGAAATTTTATTTTTACAGTCAGCAGCAGAAATCCTCTTAATGGAAAACTGCATATATTTTGGAAAATACCTGAAATATCTGTCTGACTTGAGTGATCAAAATAGAAAATCAAGGGTCTAAGCACCTTGTCAATGTAAGAGAAAATAAAGCTAAATTGTTCTAATTTAAAACTGAGGGACAGTTTCAGAAATATTGGAGGGGGAAGAAAAAGGAAAAGAAGGAAAAGGAAAGAGGATCCATTGAGATGATACAAGACTAAGTATCATTGGGAATAAAGCTAACTTTAAAAATATTCCAGAATTTTAAGGAATTTTAACAGTGGTAGTGTTGATGATGTGCTTAACATTATAAATTACTCTGCAGTCACTCAAAGTCCCTCAGCAAAATTTGCTAAACTCAAGTGTTTGGTGAGGAAGGTAATGAGTTTCACTTTAAGGTCAACCTGACTTGAGAAACAGTCATAGGATGAAAAACAATCCTCTCCCTGAAAAAACTTTCAGGAACACAAGTTTGGAAACAGAAGTAACCATGAAAAATAGAATCTTATTTTTGGTTCTACTTTATATCTCCATCATAGATTTACCTTCTGCTTGTATCTGACTCTCTATTTTTACTACTTTTCTGTGCCTTTAAATTGTGCTAATCCACCTGGAAATTGTGTTTAGAACATGCTTTGGAAGTGAGAATGGAAGAGAGCAAGAGAGAAGACGAAAGGAAAGAAGAAAGGAGCAGATTTCAAAAAATATTGGCCTTAATACCTCATGGATTTTTCAGTTATTTAACTTGGTCCTCCATCAGTTAGCCTGCAACAGCACTTCACTATCTCCATACCCCTGTAACACACACACTCAAAACACAATTCTTATAATAAATTAATCCACTTTCATCCATTTATAAAGCTACTATAACTGATCTGAAATATAAGTAAGATGGATTTTACTTATCTTTCTAACACACCACAATCTTTCTTGCAAAAAAACAGCACATATTGACATGATGATTTCTTAGAATTTGGAGTTCACATTTTATTTATAAAATCAAAAGTGCAGCTGCCAAGAACAGGAATAAAGTGATGATCTTACAATCAGTAGTAACATGATCTCTGGAAAATTCTTAAAAAGACAGGAATACCAGATCACCTTACCTGCATCCTAAGAAACCTGTATGCAGGTCAAGAAGCAACAGTTAGAACTGGCCGTGGAGTAACAGACTGGTTCAAAATTGGGAAAGAAGTATGTCAAGACTGTATATTGTCACCGTGGTTGTTTAACTTATATACAGAGTATATCATGCATAATGCTTGGCTGGATAAATCACAAGCTGGAATCAAGATGGCTGGGAGAAATACCAACAAACTCAGATATGCAGATGATACTACCCTCATGGCAGAAAGTGAATAGGAACTATTGCCTCTTGATGAATGTGAAAGAGGAGAGTGAAAAAGCTGACTTAAAGTTCAATATTCAAAAAAAATACAATCATGGCATCTGGTCCCATCATTTCATGGCAAATAGATGGGGAAAATGTGGAAAGAGTGCCAGATTTTATTTGGGGGGGCTTTAAAGTCACTATGGAGGGTTACTACAGCATGGAATTAAAAGACATGTGCTCCTTGGAAGAAAAGCTATGAAAAACTTTATAGTATATTCAAAAGCAGACATCACTGAGCCAACAAAGGTCCATATAGTCAAAGTTATGGTTTTTTCAGTAGTCACATATAGATGTGAGAGTTGAACCATGTAGAATGCTGAGCACTGAAGAATAGGTGCTTTTGAAATGTGGTGCTGGAAGAGACTTTTGAGAGTCCCTTGGACAGCAAGGAGATCAAAGCTGTCAAATCTTAAGAAAATCAACCCTGAATATTAACAGGAAGGACTGATGCCAAAGCTGAAACTCCAATACTTTGGCCACCTGACGCAAAGAGCCAACTCATTGGAGAAGACCTTGATGATGGGGAAGATTGAAAGGAGGAGGAGGAGGAGGAGAAGGGGACGACAAAGGATGGGATGGTTAGATGGTATCACCGACTCATGGGTCCAAGTTTGTGCAAACTCCAGGAGACAGTGAAGGACAGGGAAGCCTGGCATGCTGCAGTCCATGGCTTCACAAAGAGTCAGACATGATTTAACAACACCACAAGTAACATGATCTAATCAAGGAAAGTTATTATTTTTACATTGTTCAAAGAACTGTAAAGTAAAGGTTATTTTTCTTGTTTTCTGTCTTTTCCTTTTGAAAATCTCTTCAAACTTTTTGGTGCCTGGTGATTGTTTATTTATTCTTTTCTAGGGTTCTCCTAACCCTCAAAAGACTAAGTGCCTAGTGACCACATGTTAAGACCTCTTTCTGCCTTGGCACTTCATTGAAGACCTCATCTCCACTGGACCATATTACTACCTCCCCTCTGACAACATGTATTGATTGTTCACCCCACATTTTTCAGAGCTGATCTCGGATGGTAACAGGACTCCCCTAATACACAAGAAAACAGAGACTTGAATTCACTTTACATCTTCCAATGATGAATAAAAGGACATGGGCGTATGGGAAATATCAGTAAAGCTGACTGCCAGGCTCAACTTCTTTTATGACATAAATCCTTTTTCCAAAGGAACAAGGTAGAGATTACCAAATGACCTATGAAAATCAGTTCAGTTCAGTTCAGTTGCTCAGTCATGTCCAACTCTTTGCGACCCCATGAACTACAGCATGCCAGGCCTCTCTGTCCATCACCAACTCCCAGAGTCCACCCAAACTCATGTCCACTGAGTCGGTGATGCCATCCAGCCATCTCATCCTCTGTTGTCCCCTTCTCTTCCTGCTCCCAATCTTTCCCAGCATCAGGGTCTTTTCAAATGAGTCAGCTCTTCGCATCAGGTGGCCAAAGTATTGGAGTTTCAGCTTCAACATCAGTCCTTCCAATGAACACCCAGGAATGATCTGCTTTAGGATGGACTTGTTGGATCTCCGTGCAGTCCAAGGGACTCTCAAGAGTCTTCTCCCACACCACAGTTCAAAAGCATCAATTATTTGGCACTCAGCTTTCTTTATAGTCCAACTCTCACATCCATACATGACCACTGGAAAAGCCATAGCCTTGACTAGATGGACCTTTGTTGACAAAGTAATGTCTCTGCTTTTAAATATGCTGTCTAGGTTGGTCATAACTTTCCTCCCAAGGAGTAAGCATCTTTTAATTTCATGGCTGCAATCACCATTTGCAGTGATTTTGGAGCCAAAAAAAAAAAAAGTCAGCCACTGTTTCTCCACCTATTTGCCATGAAGTGTTGGGACTGGTTGCCATGATCTTAGATTTCTGAATGAAAACAAAGTAGAGACTACCAAAAGACCTATGACTATTGGTTTTACCAAAACACAAAACAAAATGAAACAAAAGCATATTGACAGAATCAGAATAGTGGGAAATTTCACCTGAGAATTACAAAGGAAGCCCACGGTTGATGGAAGAATCTGGTGCTGAATATTAAGAATGTAAAATAAACTTTCTGAAGTAAAACATCTCTTTATTTACAAAGATTTTGACTAGTGGACAGCAATTTTAAAAAAGGAATTCCTTAGTACTATTAACATATACCCTATTTTGGCTCTCATAATACCCAGGTTTATCAAAGCACTTGCCACCTAATAATCATTAGTTTACATCTGTGTGCATGCTAAGTCGCTTTAGTCATGTCCCACTCTGTGACCCTATGGACTGTAGCCTGCCAGTTTCTTCTGTCCATGTGATTCTCCAGGCAAGAATACTGGAGGGCATCACCCTGTCCTCCTCCAGGGAATCTTCCTGATCCAGAGATTGAACCCGCATCTATTAGATCCCCTGCATTGACAGGCAGGTTCTTTATCGCTAGCGCCTCCTTATTCCCAAAACCAGACAGTTTGGGACACTATGAAAGCATGGACTGGCCCCATTCATATTTGTATAACTAGTGCCTAAGGATTAAAGTGAAGAGTTGACTCATTGGGAAAGCCCCTGATGCTTGGAGGGATTAGGGGCAGGAGGAGTAGGGAATGACAGAAGATGAGATGGCTGGATGGCATCACCGACTCGATGGGCATGATTTTGAGTAAAGTCCGGGAATTTGTGATGGACAGGGAGGCCTGGTGTGCTGCGATTCATGGGGTCGCAAACAGTCAGACACGACTGAGTGACTGAACTGAACTGAAGGATTAAAAATAACTGTTTAATGTATAAATGTAAGACGATTTCATTTAGAAACAGAATCCATTTCTCTCTACTCTCTTAACCCCACCAAACTGAGGAAAAATAGCAGGAATGAACAACACAGAGTCATTCACATAAATGAGAAAGGGAGATAAAATGGAGTTAGGGAAGAAGTAAGAAGGATAAAATATTCTAGCAGTTATGCTTAAGGGAAAGTTAAGAAAGAATGGACGTGAGAAGGGAGGACACCAGTAAGTAAGGTTTAGTTTGATAAATCTGGTTAGTAGCACTGATACTTTCAATTCTTAAATCAAATAATTTCTTTTATAATAAAATAAATCTGGACATTAAATATAAACACAGATATACCTCTCTCTTCTCCACTTGGAACAGGCCTAAGTAGTTCCCTGATCTCAATTCCACTCTTTTCATTCAGAAACAAAGAGTGGAAGGAGCCAATCTTCACAAAGGGCAGACTTTGACATTACAGAGCTTAAGTACCTCATTTCCTGCATAGAGGTAGAAATTATCTAGCGCAGCACTCATTCAAAGATAAAAGAGACTGAAATCCAAATGCACTGATCTTCTCAGGACTCAGGACATGCAGCTTTGGCAGTTGGGTGTGGCTAATCCTCAAAGGTGTCAAGGGAAATATATCATTTTATAGTCTTCAGGCACATTGACTGCCATGACTTAAAATTTCCTTTACTCAGTAAAATTTACATCATTGTTAACAAAGATTCTCTGCCTTGATTTCTTTTCTGTCAGTAATATATCAGCATTACGCTTCTCTGACATCCTAAGAAAGTCTCCATAAATATGTATTTTCCATTGAATTTATGATACAGCCATATCGAGTGCATTTTCAACATCATGTCACTTCCTTATTTCTGCATTGACATTATAATGTTATTTACTATAAAGTCACAATGACAGAATCTTTGAAACATCTTTGGGCAGCATTATTGTTGCCATGAAAGTGAACCCTGAAAGCACATTTAGACAAAAATAACTTGGAAGAAAAAATACCAGTTAGCACCTAGTCACAATTATCACAGATTTTTAAAACAATTTAATAATCTAAACACTCATTAGAAATTTGTTCAGTTCAGTGGTACATGAGAGACGAGACATTGCTCCCTTTTAAAAACACAGAAAGGAATTTTGCCTGAAACAGAAAAGCAGGATAGAATCTAGAACTTCTTAATACATTTTAAAATGCAAGATATTTTTTTCAGAGTCCCTATTTACTTATTATTGATGTAACACTGGTTTATAACATAATAGCTCAAACTATATCACAAAGTTTAGTAACCAAAACAGGGTGGTATTGGCAGATGAAACAGAATTGTGTGTGCAGAAATAAACCCACACATATCTGAATAGTTTACAACAAAAGAACAAAGAACATACAATAAAGAACAGACTCTTTAATAAATGGTACAGCAGAAACATGCAAAATAATGAAACTAGACCACTATCTCATATCACACACAAATATCAACTCAAAATGAATTAAAGTCTTGAATATAAGACCTGGAACCATAAAATCCTTAATTTTATTGCCATACAGTTTTTCATATCAATCCTAGCAGTATCTTTCTAGATGTGTCCCCTCCGATAAGAGAAACAAAAGCAAAACTAAACAAATGGGACTATATCCAAAGCTTCATCACAGCTAAGATCATCAACAAAATGAAAAGACAACCTACTGAATGGGAGAAGATATTTGTAATCAAATAGTCATTAACAGGTTAATATCCAAAATATATAAAGAAGCCATGTAACTCAACAACAATTAAATGAACAGTATTTTTATCAGGCATCTCTTCAGATTTGATATTAAGTAAATGTTTCAAGAAAATATTAATCCACATTAAAATAGACATTTTTCAAATATACATTTCAAAAATGCACTTTAGTGTAAGTGGTATAAACTTTTGGAAAAAGTCTACATCTGGGAAAGAACCTGATGTTGGGAAAGATGGAAGGCAGAAGAAGGGTATGACAGAGGATGAGATGGTTAGATGTCATCACCAACTTGATGGATGTGAGTTTGAGCAAGCTCTGGGAGTTGGTGAATGACAAGGAAGCCTGGTGTGCTGCAGTCCATGGGACTGCAAAGAGTTGGACACTGACTGAGTAACAACTGAAAAGGTTAAAGTCTATTTTTTTCTCAATTTCTAGAAGAGAATTCTGTTTAAACCCAATTATGCATTTTAGATGAATTTTTCATACGTTAGCTACCAGTACTATCTCTTACAAACATCTGTAATCATCCTGATAGAATAATAGATGCTTCTAGGTACT
This sequence comes from Muntiacus reevesi, assembly GCF_963930625.1. Taxonomy (NCBI): domain Eukaryota; kingdom Metazoa; phylum Chordata; class Mammalia; order Artiodactyla; family Cervidae; genus Muntiacus; species Muntiacus reevesi. Next base: position 79,027,022 of record NC_089254.1, on the reverse strand, counting down.
ATTGATAGAAGAGAGGAAGAAGAAAAAAATAATAGACAACATTTGTATAGTGCCTATACTGTGCCAAATGCTGCTAATCAGACATCTTATATAAATAACCTCATTTAGTCATGACAAGAATCTTCTGGGTTGTATATAATTACTCTTAATACTCCACCAGTGAAAAAATAGCTCCCAAGAGATGAATTATTTTTTAGAGCATAGAGATACCAAGTAATGGAGTTCGAATTTGAACATGTCTGACTTAGTGACCATGTTATAATGCTTCATGTAAGAAGAGAAAGAGAAAAAGAGGGGCTGGAAATCTGTATATTGTGGGACATAATTGAGCACATCTACAAATGCTTCCAAATCTTAAAAAAAGAGTTCTTCATTTGCCATACTTGCAGGAAGGCTGGTGGAAGGCAACTGTCTCTGACCCACAGCAATGATTGATAAACCCAAGGCAGGATTTCTATATCATGTCTACTAAGATCATGTCTGAAAGGAATTATTACCTCATATAAACCCAGGAATGTGAATGGGCTTCTCTAGAACCATATATAGCGCCACCGAATCCTTTGATTTTTATGCTGTTACTACTAGCACTCTGGCAAATAACTCTATTTTATAAGTTAATTAGTTTAGAGATCCACATGGTGAGGTATCTAATTACAGTTTAGGCTTTAGCTATCATGAGATATTCAGAGATATTAAAGTCATTTTCATAGTTAATTTTTCTTTATGTGTAGCTATTTATGGCTTAGTTAAAATTCAACATCGCATTTTGATTCTCTTAACACACCTTTTGCTAAATATTATTAATTTTTTGTTAATCTTATTACCAAGGTAGTAGACACAAATTTTACCAACTCTAAAATATAGTGATTCATAACAGATTATTAGAGCAAGGGAGCATGTAATACCTATCAAAAGCCTCATGGATGGCCCAAAGAACCAGAAATGTGGACATCTGGGCAGAGATCCCTCTGGATAAACACCAGAAACTGCAGCAGCTGGGTTTCCCAGTCAGGTAATTTATGCAAATTCATTTAATACTCAATAGAATTTAAATATGTTTTGTTTTAGTACCCCCCCTTTTTTTAACCACTAGCCAATGTATTTGTCAGGATCCTTGTCCACAATGAAATCTTATCAAATAGTCTCCATATTCAGCACAGGACATCAGTGATTTTTTTCCCTTAAAATGTAAATGTTTACATAGCCAATAAGTGACATTGGAACACCTTTTTATGACCTCAGATTTTTTCAAATCAATAATTACTTTCTTTCTGACTCCTTTATTTGGTTTTATGATGTGAATTAACTCATTCAACCATTCAAACAATGGAATTAACTTAGTGATAATTTAAGACAGTTTAATGAGAAAATATTTCCACAAATACATAATTAAACTCTCAGTTCTAATGAAAAATTGCCCCAAACTTTAATCATTAGATAGCCACTCCTGAAAAAAATCACCCAAATGAACTCTTTTTTTCAACTAGACACTTGGAAGATTCAATAAAAATTTCCATGGACTTTTCAATGAATGAATTTGCCTGGTTATGTTCAAGCTATTCCTTATATGGATGTTTCAGCATAACCAAATACACTGCTAGCTTGTTTTCTTCAGATTAGTTTGCTTAAATAATTAGCTTGAAGGTGAATGCTACCTGAATTTATCAATATTACTATTGCTAGAAATGATATCAAATGATTTTACCCTCCATTTGCTTTATAATGTAGAAATCAGATAACCCTTGTTTGTTTTGCTTTGCCTTCATTATAGATTTATGTTGCTAACAAATGAATAACTATATTGGTAGACCTGACCAAAATATAATAAATACACCACACATACCATGTTCCTATAACTGCATTATCCTCTCATAACTATCTGTTTCATTAGACTCTTTAAAAAAAAATAAAGCACACACACCATGTTTCCTCCAATATATTATCCTCTTGTAACTCTCTGTTTTATTCATTTTTAAAAAAAGATTAAAGTAGTACATTACACAGTGAGCATCAAATAACAGAATTATTTGTAATAAAGAGTGATAAATTTCTGCCTAAATATTCCTGTTTCTATCCGCAATCCAATTCAATTTCCTCTTCCCTTATGGTTAACTTTTTAAAATATTTTGCAATTCAACTGCTGATCACTTCCACATCTTGAAATATTATTGTACCAATTACTATGGTTTGTCAATGTTACAAATTTCCTACTGACTTTGTGATATACTAGGTAAAGATTCCCTCCCTTACACCATTAATACTTCCTCCCTCTGATAATACTGTGTTCTAACTAATTTAATTATTCAACTTTTCAAATTCAAAAAATATATTAAGACTACATCTCTCGTACCATGGAAAAAAGTCAGTGTGTCTTGCCTAACTATTTTGGCTATTCTAACAGATGTGTAGTGGTATCACATTTTAATTTTTATGTCCTCAGTAACACATGATATGGGACACCTTGTCATATGCTTACTATATTTATTCTCTGATGAGATAAATCTTTTCATTTTAAAAAAATGAAATTCAATAATGTATAAAATAATTATATGCTATGCCCTAGCAGAATTTATCCCAGGTATGCAAGACTGACTCAACATTTCATAATCAATCGATGCAATCATCACATTAATAAGATAAAGGAGAAAAATCAAAGGACCATATCAAGAGATGCTAAAATAGCATTTGACAAAATACAACACTCATTCACAGTAAAAACTCTCAGTAAATGAGGTTTACTCATTTAGACATTTCAAGTTTTTAAATTGGATTATAATTTCCTTATTATTGAGTTTAAACATTTCTTTGTATATTTTGGATGATAGCCCTTTATCAGACATATCTTTTACAAATATTCTCTTTAAGTGTGTAGCTCATCTTTTCACTATTTTGACAATTTCCATCACATAGGAGAGAATGTTTTTTATTTTAATGAATTTTAGCTTATCATTTCTTTCTTTTATGGATCACATCATTGGTGCATTTAAAAATCATAGCCAAACACAAGTTCTTCTAAATTTCTTCCTGTTATGTTCTAATAGTTTCATAATTTTACATTTTAAATTTAGGTCTTTGACTCACTTTTAGTTGAGTTTTATGAATTATGCAAGGTCTGTGTCTAGTTGGTTGAGTATCAGTTATTGAAAAGACTGTCCTTTCTCCACTGTATTGCCTCAGCTCCTTGGTCAAAGATGAATTGAGTGTATTTAAATGGATCCAGATCTGGGCTTTCTCTTCTGTTCCCATTGATGTATTTGTCTATTCTCTCACCAATAGCACAAACTCTTTATTATGGTAACTTTATAAGTTGTGATTCATGTAGTGTCAGTCTTTCAACTTGATAAGTCTCCTTCAATATTATGGTGGCTACTTTGCATCTGATGCCACTATATAATAACTTTAAAATTACTTTCTCAAGGTCCACAAAATACTTGCTGGGATTCTTTTCTTTTGTAGGGATTGCACAGAAACTACAGAACAAGTTGGGAAAAATTGTCATCTTGACAATTTTTAGTCTTGTTATCAAAAAATGTGGAATATCTCTCCATTTATTTAGTTCTTTCTGATTTTACTGGGAAAGTTACTAGATATTCATTAAGTATGATGTGTCCTTTAGGTTTTTTGAAGATATGCTTTCTCAAGTTGAGGATATTCCCCTCTATTCCTCATTTACTGAGAGTTTTTATTGTAAATATGTGTTGTATTTTGTCAAATGCTTTTTTAGCATCTCTTGATTTGGTCCTTTGAGTTTTCTTCTTTAGCTTATTAATGCGATAGATTATATTGATTGATTATGAAATGTTGAGTCAGTCTTGCATACCTTGCATCCTGCTAGGGTATGGCATATAATTATTTTATACATTATTGTATTTCATTTGATAATACTTTCTTAAGAATTTTTGAGCCTATGTACATAAATATATATATATATGTATGTGTATATATATATATATATATATATATATACACACACACACACACACACATACTATATTAATCAGAATGTCTTGAAGCTTCCAAAGATAAAAGTAGGAACATTTTGTTAGCTCCCATCTGTTTCTCCATAAAGTAATAAAGCAGGCAAACAATTGTCAACTCAGCTATGACTCAGAAAATAAAAACGTAGCAATTTCATGCATTTTTACAAGGGTAAGTCCATAAACTTTTCAGCTGGGTCCAACACATCATTTTTATAAAAGTAGTTTAACAATAACATAATTTACTCTCTTAGGAAAATGCTTTTATCTTAGATTTTGAAATCAAGAGCAATTCACTATGGATGAAGAACAGGCACCACTAAGAAGAAATGTGGGAATAACATTGATTGAGCATGCTATATGACAAGTAATTTGTTATGATCTTTCACAGCCTGTATAGCAATTTTTATAAGAACATTGTACCTTTACTGCTTTGGAGAAAAAAGGAATGAAGAGCCTTATAAAATAAATTATATTTCGATATTAAGTAATTTGTTTTAAAATATATCACTTTGGCTAGATTAACCAATTAGATAGATGTAATGTTAGAACAAATTTACTCACTCATATAGTGAAAAAATATCTACTCTTCAAAAGTCTTAATTAGAAATATTATTAAATTTTATTTTCAGAAACAAGATTAAATAACTGAGCCAGTAATAGCAGATTCTTGATACATCAAAGGAGTCTTAGAAGAAAAATAATCCAATGAAGACAGCACTTCTGACATAATATGTTTGAGAAAGACTGCACTGTTTTTGATGATAAGAGAGAAGAGGTAAGAACAGTGTAACTGTCTGGCCAGGAATGAAGAGTAATGACCTTGTTATTTGTCTATTTATATAAAATTCATAAACAACCCAAGCCAGGATTTTTGGCAGGGAGGAACTGAGTTAATTATAGTCTTGACCTGAAGAGGAGTTGATAACATTCCAGGCTACACCCATATAGAGAAAGACACTCAGGCCATGAAACACCATGCTTTTGATGAAGGATGAGAGAATATAGGCAAATAGGTGGTATTCGTAATTCTTTGTCCACAACACTCCATAAACATTTCCTTTCCTATCTCTTTTTTCCCCTTCCTTTCCCTGTCCCGTCTTTCCCATTTTCCTTTACTTTCTTTTACTATCCTCTTTAAAATATATATGGGCACACATAAATGAGATGCTGTGGGTTAAAATAAGATCTCTTTGAGAGACCTTAAAATGTACACCCGATGTTAAGGATTCCTTAGAGTTACAAATTCTAGAACATTACTCACAACAAACCCATGAGTAGGTATATGATAAAAATTCTGAATTAACTTGCCAAGGTGATACTCCAACTAAAGAGAATGTTCAGGAAGTTATGGAAATCATAGCAGTCTAATTCAAAAGGTTATTTTGACATTCCCTGATGAAATTCAATAGCAGAGAGAAATTATGATGAGATTATTTAGATAAGGAATAAAAGTTCAACTTTCTCTTGTCATTCCACTGAGTATCTTGTGGGATATTCCTTTTCATTTTCACTTGATATTATATCCTGCTGTGATGCCTACATTTCTTTCAAAACATGCAACATTCACTCAGATTATTCACTATGGTTAAATTCTCCAAGGCAGCACTTTATCTGTGCTCATAGCTTCCTTTGAACTCACTGCAAGTCTTGAAAAGAGAAAAGGGCAGAGAGGAATTTACCTGTGGGACTGAACTGAAATGTCAAGACATATGCATGAGCAAAGATAGAAAAAGGCCAGAACAGGGACAACAAGATGATAAATATCTCTATTTTCTGATAAGCATCTTTCCTAATAACTTCAAAGCACTAAACCTTCTATACATTAGATACTACACTAGAGAAGAATGGCAAATCCTTTAAAATTAGTCACTCATCACTTTATGAGAAATGAAATACAGTAAGTTTGCATCATAAAAGTTGTGCATTCCAGTATTACATGCTGAATGCTCATTCCAAAGAAAATGGAAGACAAAGGAAATATTAAGTAGTGTAAGAAAATGCATAGCATTCTTAAAAATAATAATATTCCATTCTCCCAGAGTTTGATAATGGAATTTTATAATAAATCCTTATCCATAACTAGTATACTTAATACAGATTCGAAATTTAAACCCTAGATTTATGCCTATGCGACTGACAAATCTCATTGTCATTCAATACCACTTTCATCTTAGCTACAAAAACAGTATTATTAAAGACAAGATACAAGTCATATTGATTTACTCTATTGAGCAATGCTGACTTTGGAAAAATGAAAAAATGCATAAATCTTGAGATCCTTGATTGTGAATTTAAAAAAAACACCTATTTTGTCTTCCATTTAGATTTAAATGTTCAGAAGTTGATCACAGGCACATAATTGACTGGAAAAAGTAATGTGGTATTTTCCCTCCAGGACCTATGAGTGACTGACAGGGAGTCCATGACTACTCATAAGAGGTAACCACAGAAAGTAAGAGAACCTGCACTCCTGTATTCCATTAGGTAAGAAAAGTTCACCATTTTGCCATTCTACACTAGAATGAACACAATAAGTCAATTTAACAACATATTAATATCATTTTACTATCATATTTAACTGATAAATCTGAAAAGCATTTACTGAATTCCTATTACAAATCTGAATCAGTGCATTGTCTAAGGAATCAGAGATAAGCGAGAGAGTCTCCCTGCCTTATAAGAGAAGGCAATTTAGTAGAAGACAAATACAATGAAAAGATAATGTCAAAGTAATGCAGAAAAAAGTGTAAAATAGTAATAAAAATAATGCTAATATTTATTACACGCTTAAGATGTGCAAGGTACTAAGCTAAAATGCTTTTACATGCATTTACTCACTGAATCCACTATGCAGTAAGTAGTTAATTAATTTAAATATAGGACATTTGCTACTTCAGAGCAAATATTTACCTAAATCAAATATAAGGACTTGGTATTTTTTCAAATGGACAGAAAATATTAACTTTCTTTTACATTTATTTAGATAATGGAATAAGAAAACATCTAGAACCGCAATTCCCAGTCAGTTATCTCAGTGTCAGTTCATGAATCCTCCATGAGAAAGTAAGCTCATAAGTTTAGAACAATGAGGATTCCGGATGAATGACTAACCACACTGAAATGGCTGAAAGCTTAAAGTTCTAAATAAATGCTAAAATTTTACTCAGTCTGTATAATTAAACATTTATATATCCACCTCTTTTTTATCTTCAAAGTTATACATTAAAAGATTAGTGTAAATATTAGTGGAAAATCTGTTTAATCAGTGTGGGAACCCTGTGTAAGATGGCCTTCAAATTATACCACAAAAATGCAGCCAGAGGTATGATTTTATTGTTTAATTACTAAACCTGCTGAGACATTAAGACATACACAGTGTGTTAAGGTTCTACTAAATTTAAATTAAACTTGGAAAAGAAGTTAACCTTCTGTATAAACAATTTTTTCATTTAAACAGCAACATTTCTATTAGCACTCTAAGCATGTAAAGTAACAGTGAATTCTTTCTAATTAGTTTCATTTTTAAATCAACAGTTTAGCTAACAAAGACTATCTCAATTTTCAGACTTTATTATATTAAGGAAAATAAAAAATTATTATAAATTAGTTTATTAGGAAATATAATTGGCTTAAATTAGTATGAGCAAAATAGTGGCTACTTTACCTCGACTTATCTTTAATATAAAAATAATTAAAAAATTATGTCCTTTTAGATAGACATAAACATAGAGCTATTTAATAGACAGCTCTAATTACATCCAAAGTTATTCCTGTTTTCTATATGTACATGTGTCAGAAGCTCACTTGGGTTGGGACAGAGAGATCCAAGCTGTCAGGTGTACAAGTATCCAATTAAAGCAACAAAAAATAAGTGAAAGAGTTAAGACTTTAATCATTTACTGCAATGAGTAAAAGAGAGTCTTATACCGGGAGAATCACAGAATCACCCTGTTCCATTTTTCCTCATGAAACAGAAACCGGCTGGTGGATCAGCTCAGATGTGGGGGTCAGCTCACTATTGAAGGAGACCTGAACGAAAAGCTCAGGCAATTTTCAGTGGGAAAGTACTAAGTAAGAATGGGGGAAATTGCCTTTAAGATTCTCTCCTCCACCCTTAAGCAGACCTTGGCAGAAGACCGGATGACTACCTTAGTCCAAGGTCTCAGAAAAAGAGATCTATTTCATTCTTTTTTTTTTTTTTTTTTTTTTTAATGGCAGAGTAATATGCCATTGTACATAGGTATCACATCTTCTTTATCCATTCTTCTGTTGATGGACATTTAGGTTGCTTCCATGTCTTGGTTAGGACTTCCCTGATAGTTCAGTTGGTAAAGAATCTGCCTGCAATGCAGGAGAGCCTGGTTTGATTCCTGGGTTGAGAATATCCACTGGAGAAAGGATAGGCTACCCACTCCAGTATTCTTGGCCTTCCCTTGTGACTCAGCTGGTAAAGAATCCACCTGCAATGCAGGAGACCTGGGTCCAATCCCTGGGTTGGGAAGATCCCCTGGAGAAGGGAAAGGATACCCACTCCAGTATTCTGGCTTGGAGAATTCCATGGGGTTGCAAAAAGTGGGACACGACAGAGCCACTTTCACTCTTCCATGTCTTGGTTATTGTAAACAGTGAAGCTAAGAACATCAGAGTACATATATTTTTTCAAATTACTGTTTTCTCAGGATACATGCCCAGAAGTGAAATTATTGGATCATATGGATCATATCTATTTCTAGCTTTTTAAGGAACTTCCTTATAGTTCTCCATAGTTACCGTACCAATGTACATTCCCATAACAGCTGCTAAAAAATCCTCCTTCAATGTGGGAGACCTGGGTTTGATCCCTAGGTTTGGAAGTTCCCCTGCAGAAGGGAAAAGCTACCCATTCCAGTATTCTAGTCTGGATAACTCCACGGATTATAGAGTCCACGGTGTCGCAAAGAGTCAGATACAACTGAGCGACTTTCAATTTCATTTCACTAGCAGTGCAGGAGGCTTTTCTTTTCTCCACCCTTCCAGCATTCATCATTTGTAGATATTTTGATGAAGGCCATTCTGACCAGTGTGAGGTAATAGCACATTTTAGTTTTGATTTGCATTTCTTTAATAATTAGCGATGCTAAGATAGGGAAACAGTGGAAACAGTGTCAGACTTTATTTTTGGGGGCTCCAAAATCACTGCAGATGGTGATTGCAGCCATGAAATTAAAAGACGCTTACTCCTGGGAAGGAAAGTTATGACCAACCTAGACAGCATATTGAAAAGCAGAGACATTAATTACTTTGCCAACAAAGGTCTGTCTAGTCAAAGCTATGGTTTTTCCAGTGGTCATGTATGGATGTGAGAGTTGGACAGTGAAGAAAGCTGAGCGCCAAAGAATTAATGCTTTTGAACTGTGGTGTTGGAGAAGACTCTTGAGAGTCCCTTAGACTGTAAGAAGATCCAACCAGTCCATCCTAAAGGGGATCATTCCTGGGTGTTCATTGGAAGGACTGATATTGAAGCTGAAACTCCAATACTTTGGCCACCTCATGCGAAGAGTTGACTCATTGGAAAAGACCCTAATGCTAGGAAGGATTGGGAGAGGGAGGAGGAGGGGACGACAGAGGATGAGATGGCTGGATGGCATCACCAATTTGATGGACATGGGTTTGGTTAGACTCCGGGAGTTGGTGATGGACAGGGAGGCCTGGCATGCTGCGATTCATGGGGTTGCAAAGAGTCAGGAACAACTGAACGACTGAACTGAACTGAAGCACCTTTTCATGTGCTTTTTGGCCATCCATATGTCTTCTTGGGAGAAATGGCATTTTTTGATCAGGTTGTTTACTTTTTCCATAACAGTTGGTGAGCCGTTTATATGTTTTGGAGATTAATTCTTAGTTGGTTGCCTCCTTTGCAAATATTTTCTCCCATTCTGTGGGTTGTCTTTTTGAAAAAGAATGAAATACTGCTATATGTGATCCAGATCCATTTCCCATTGCTTATTCCTGACTTTTAATAGCTTCAAGTGATGTTTATTTCTGGTCTTTTTCTGCTTTAGATTCACTTCCTATTTATATTCAGTGAATTTCAGACTCTGAAATTTGGCTCCACTTACCACCTCCCATGCAGTCTTTGCACAAAACTCTATGAGGTATCTGTTTAAAAACACTGTTGATTTGATCTCATGTTTCTTCAGGTTCTTGGTTCCTGTCTTTTGTCTATGCTACTTTGGGGAGTTGACGATTGCATTTATTTTTGTTGTTGATATATCTATAGTGAGAGGTGAGGAAAAGGGTATCTTATAAGTGATGTTCACTCATATCACAATAAGTCTCTTAGTGGTAATTTGTGCATAAATTTGGGTAGTGAGATTATAAATGGAGTGTGGAAGAGAGAACTTATGCACATAGTAACATACTCGTTTGGGAGTAAAAAATCAGTCCTTCATCCATGAGGATTACCAATATATTTATGCTTTAAAGTCAAGCTGTAAAAATGACCTATTTTTAATCATGTAGAAGCATTAAACTAGCAGGTACTTTATTTAATGTGGTGGTTTTCCACACCAAATTTTAGTAGAATGATATGTGTGATTTCAAAGCTGACTTGACAGCCCTCATGGGAAAGCTGCCTTCTGCACACCAGATTTGGTATACAGTCATTACAGTCTATGAAGGGAGTTGTAGCCAAGGACTCAGTGTCTGCTGGATGATTATGATTTTTCACATAGTTTTGTTGCTGGCTCAGGTGCCTTTATTTCTAGATTTCTTTCTTTCTTTTTTTGAATTTAAGTTTTAGTTTATATTGGAGTATAGTTGATTTACCACACTGTGTTAGTTTCAGGTATATAGCAAAATGATTCAGTTATAAACATATCTATATCCATTTTTTCAAATTCTTTCTCATATAGGTTATTATATAATATTGATAGAGTTCCCTGTGAACATCAGATCCTTGTTGATTATCTGTTTTATATATAGAAGAGTAATGTATATATGTTAATCTCAAACTTCTAGTATATTCCCCTCTCCCATATTTCCCCTTTGGTAAACATAAGTTTGTTTAAAAAAAAAAAAAAAAAGCCAGACACACTAGAAAAGGAAATGCTTATTTAAAGTCATACACTTAGTCTATCTAGCAGCACTTTATACACTGCCTTCTAAGAAACACTGCATTCCCAGGAAATGGAGGTTCCATTTTTGGTTTCAACCATTTCAGGAATTCTTACAAATAAATATCTTAAGTAAATATAAACCAAAAGCTAAATGTCACCTATAACTGCCCAAAAAAGATGAAAAATACTGAGTAGAGAGTTCCCATTAATAAGCACCATATACAATACAGTCAATTAATTTAGAAAAATATGGTCATTAAAAAGGCCTCAGAATAGTCTGGAAATGTTAAGAAAGGTTTGTATAGGCAATAATATATATATATATATATATATATATATATATTAATTTTTCATAACTACCTGTTTAAAATTGAATGAGCAATGGTAATGAAAACCTAATATTTATGCTCCTTACTAAATATAAAAACTGTACAAGGTTTATTACTAAGTCATCTCATTTAAGCATGCTTTCATGAAAACTGAGGAGACTACTTTTCTCGCCCTGCTGAAACTGAGCAATGATATTTTCAACAGCTCACAATTCAAGAGAAACTTGAGGTCATAATTGCCATAGACAGTTTTCTTTGGTGACAGATGATCGTACTTATTATCCATTTCAATCACAGCACATTCTCTTGCTGTGTTTAACTGCCTTACTCCCCACAGTTTTGGCAAGATGATGTAAAACTGAGTCATTTAATTAATCTCAATTCCTGACTGGTTAGTTCAATCTAACTTATTGTTTACATATTTCTGACTATTTTATATTTGACTGCTAAGAAATGATAGTCTAAATGCATCCAAAATAAAAGTGGGAAAAGGGGGGATTTAGTAAATAATAAGCATACACTTTGCCAGCCTTGGGAGCATATGTAAATATAGAGATTTTTTTCAGCCATTAGTTAACTGATTCAGATCACATAATCTATTTGTGACATTAAAAGACACTTATGCTGAGCTATTGAAATTTAATGTTTCAACTATATATGTCTTAAACGTAATTTGTAACTCAGATCCATTTCCCTTTACTCCCTTTCCCTTGCTGTGATAAAAATAGCTCCTTCATAGTCTTATGTTTTCTTGTGGTTGTTTGCCTTTTAGAAAGAAAAAGCTTTACCAAAGATGAGAAAAATGAATCAGAAACCAGAGTGTATTAAACTAAGTTTCAATTTATGTATTTATTTTCAAATTTTATATATATATATAATTCTCTCTTTTCATTTTAGTTTTCAAGATAGCTTTTTAAGAAGTAAAATACTAAGGAGAAGAGGGAAACTGTAGTTGAGAGAGACAGAGAGACACAAGCAGGAAGTGAGGAACATAAAAATAAAATTAGTGAATATAAGCAATTGTCGATGTTCTGCTCTATTAATAATATAGTATTATTTATGAACATATTATCTAGTTATACAAAAATAAAGTCCTCAAATGTTTTCATAACAATCTATTCTCCAAAAGATATATTCTCATTAGTGTAAATTAATGTTTTCTTTTAGATAAAAATATATGAAGAATATATTAATAAAGGATAAAAATATATTCAATATATTGATGAATACTATATTGGTAAGAATGCACTATATCCAAAATTATGTTCCTCTGCATTTAAATCTCACTCTTTTTTGGTTCCAAGGTCTCCAGCTACTACAAGGCTGGGAGTCAGGAACTCCTTAAACATTACTTTAAAAGATGTTATGAACACAAAAGGAAGTTTATGAAGACAAAACTGGTAAACTGAAACAATAAATGATAAAAAGAAACAAGTGAAATGAGTCATTGAGTGAACTGGCTTTCAGTTAATTGACCTAAAGCCAGTATTGTTTTAAGCCTGATTCTTCTAGAGATAATCAAAATTTCCTTTGTACATGTCTGGAACTTAGCCATGCTCAGTCTATATGGAAAACAGTCCTTCCATCCGGTCTCCATTATACCATGCCATAAATATCATCCTCATTGAAGTCAGTTTAGTTTTTCAGTCTTGTCTTCTACCATTTCACCAACATTTTATCCAAAAATGTTATCACCAGTATTTCAAAAACTCCCAGGGAAACTGTGTAACACTACATCAAGTAAACAGAGCCCACTTATTAGGAATACAGGTCTTTGATTAAAGATTTAAAATTTGTTTTAACATGCAAACTTTCCTCAAAATTCATTTTATAGTTTTCTGAATATTTACTTTTTAATGCCCCACTGAGTTATTCAGTAGAAATTCTGCTGAATCTTCTTTGCATGTAATATTTATTATAGTTATCTACACATTTACATATAACTATCTTCATTTCCTTATCTCTGACATTCATGATAAATAAGATATACTCAATATCCCAAAAATAAATTCTTATGGGGCTCCATAAAGATAGCTATTTATAAACTTAAATAATTTATCTTAATAAAACATATTTTATTTTGATTCTCCAAATAATTTTCATTTGTATAATGATATGATCTCAAAGGTTTTATAAAAGTCAAAAATGCTTAAATATTTAATAATGATTTAAAAGTCAATAAAATTAAATTCCAAAATGTGGGTAAGAAATTTTCACATAACCACTAAAATTTTTTCAATAGTAAAAAAATAGCAGTCTGTTTAAATTCATTTAAAAATATATTCTGAATTTTCACCCAAAACATACTCCATGTTGCTATTGTTGTTCAGTTGCTAAGTCGTGTCTGACTCTTTGCGACCCCATGGACTGTAGCCTGCCAGGCTCGTCGGTCCATAGGATTTTCCAGGCACAAATACTAAAGTGGATTGCCATTACCTTCACCTCATTAACATATATATATAAGTATATGTATGTATATATAAAGTTGTTAACTTTAAAGATTTCTATCATTCTAATAAAGTGAAATTTCAAAGTACAACTTGATATATAGTAGTTTTAATATTATGTATTAATAAGAGTATTATGTATTAATAAGAGCCTATGTACCATCAAATGAAAGTGAAAGTTGCTCAGTCATGTCTGACTCTTTGCAAACCCATGGACTACACAGTCCATGGATTCTCCAGGCCAGAATACTGGAGTGGGTAGCCTTTCCCTTCTCTAGGGAATCTTCCCAACCCAGGGATCAAATCCAGGTCTCCCGCATGCAGGTGGATTCTTTATCAGCTGAGCCACAAGGGAAGCCCAAGAATACTGGAATGGTAGCCTATCCCTTCTCCAGTGGATCTCCCCTGGATCTAGGAATTGATTTTTTACCAACTGAGCTATCAGGGAGTCCCTATGCAGCACCAAAGCAATATAAATAACTTCTTTGTAAAATCAAAATAATTAGAGAAACTATTTACATGAAAACATTACTTAACTCCTTTCTCAGAATTATTATCAAACTGGCTGGACTGGGATTTTTGTGCTTCATTTTAACAGATTTAGGAAGCAGTGTTTAAAAAATATCCTACACTGATCATTAAGTTAAATTTAAATAAAATATTTTATTCATAAATATTTTATAGTTTCTATATTAAAATAAGGCATTGAAAGCCCTTTGAATTGCTCTTTTAAGTGCACAATTTCCATCCCCTTCCCAATGTGATTTCCAGCTCATTATACAAACAATATAAAGGAGGAAAGGGAAATAAGGAGGCAAGCAGTAGATGGTTTTACATAAGTTTACAATGGACTCTTCCTAAAATTCTTGTAAAAGAGATCTCTTTCCACCTTGGGAACTATTGTGGGGTCATCAGTTCACAATGGGATATGGGATGGTATCAGTTCATAATGGGATTGTATAAGTCTCTGCTCACAGTAACAGAGAATGAAGGACAAGAATCAGGACAAAGACATGGTTCAAGTAAGACATTTACTAAAGGTAGATCTGGATCAACAGATGTGAGATTCTGGGCAGGATTCCTCCAAATCAGCAGTCTTTAAATATTTCATTTAATCTTTGTTAATGTGAACAAGTAGAAAACGGTCCATTTTTTAAAATGTATATTTCTTTCATTATATTTGAAATAGTAGAAATGTCAAAAATAGTAAGCATAATACTGCAATTTAACTTACTATATGCTTGCAAATGTCTATATTATTGTTTTTCTATCATTCATGAAATAGATGTGGTAGTCATTCAGCTTGGATTCAAGATATTTACTTGCTTTCCATCCCGTAGAGATATCAGATTTATTAAAAAGAAAACAAAACAAACAGGAGAGTCAATAAAATTTGAATTTCTGATAAACAGCATATAATTTCTAGTGGCAATACTAAATATTGTATATCCTATATATTGCATATAAGTGTATCCCAACTTTTATACAAAATGTATTTACTGTTTATCTAAAGTTCAGATTGAGTTGAATGTCTGGTATTTCATCTGGTAATCCTACCACTCCCATTTAGAAACTGTGGAACTCAATTCAATCTAAAATATAAGAGCCAGAAATGTTCTATGGTCAGAACTCTTTGTGGGAAATACATTTTTTAAAGGATGGATTGCAGGCTAAGGAGGCAAGGAAGCTTCTGTTAGAAGATAAAACTGGAGAGTTTAGGCTGTTAGCTATTCTAGACATGAGTTGAAGGAGATTTACACATGGAAGATGGTGGAACAGCTAAACAGAAGACAGAATTATAGGATTTAGAAGTGGTAAAATCAACAGGGAAAGCTATTTGTCTAAACTAATGGAAGCTAAAGTTTTAGGGTGCCAATGTAACAAGGATGCTTTCTGGAGAAGCTGTGCAACTTCTGATTAGTCCAATTGCAACATCCTGTGTCCCCAAAATCAGTCTTCACAAAACAGTCAGAACAATCTTTTCTAAAAGCAAATATGATTTTGTTGCTTCCACGCATAAGATCCTTCTATGACTTCCTTTAGCTATTAGAATAAAACTCATTCTTCATCTGGCCCTTGCTTCACTTTTCAGCTACATATACTAACCTCCTCCCTGTCCATCCTCAAGTTCTCCTACCACACTGGCTCTCTTTCTCTCAGACCCAATATTGCTCCCTGTGCAATAGGACTTTGGATCTTTTGTTTTTAATTTTTAAGTCACCTGACTCCTGTTCATCCTTCTAGTCTAAATTGTCGTCTCCTGTTAGAAGTCTATAGGAGACAGAAGTCTCCTGTCATTCTATACTTTCCTGCCTGTATCAAACTTTTCTATTACATCAAATTGGGTATATCCTCTACTTACCACTGGTAAAGAGTTGAATTTCTTCATATCCACCACTCTTTATTATAGCAAATATTAGCGATATACACAAGTAGAGAGAATAAAATAATGTAGTCTCATATTTTCAATGTCCAGATCCAGCAAATAGTTATTCATGGCAGTCTCATTTCACTATGTCCTCACCTAGAACCTGATTGTTACTATTTGGGGACAATGCCCATTTCCTTCTAAAATATTCAGTGTGTGTGTGTGTGTGTTAAGTCACTTCAGTCACATCTGACTCTTTGCAACCCTATGCACTATAGTCCACCAGGTTTCTCTGTCCATGGTATTCTCCAAGCAAGAATACTGGAGTGGGTTGCCATTTCCTTCTCCCAGGGATCGTCCAGACTTAGGGATCAAACCCGCATCTCCTGCATTGGCAGGTGGGTACTTTACCACCAGCTTCACCTGGGAATCCTAATAATTTAGTATGTATCACTAAGGATAGGTACTCTTTTAGAAAACTTACTGCAACTTAAATTTGAAATATGTTTGCATGATTGATTCACATCTGTCTCCCCCTCTGGACTGTAAACTTCAAGAGGATAGAGACTGCATCATTTTTTTCATTATCACTGTATTACAACATCTAATACATTCTGAGCAAAAAGCAATTTCTCTGGCCTATCAATAGATGCTGATTGAATCATTTCATGTATGCATTTTAAATTTTACCTTATCCTTTTCAGTTTACATTTTTCATCAATGTTTTGTAGTTTTATTTTGCAACTAGAACAGGAAGTATTACCAAAGGGTAACATTCATTAATACCCAGATGGTTGATTAGCAGGCCAAATAAATTTACTACTTCTGATTCAATTGTAGCCTAAGGGTTTCCCTTCAGAAAAGGCTAATGAATGAATGCCTAACAGAACTCCACTTAGAATGCAATGAAATACTACAGAAAGTTTCCTCAAATGTTGTCACAGCATATAAAATTTGTGGAGTGAATATTTAAAAAAATAACATCTAACAAGATGAAATTTAACAAGAAAATAAAATGTAAAGTCCTTTATGTGGTTAAAAAACACCTCATAATTCCCAAGTATGAGCATAAGATATAACTGGAGGTGAGGCAGTAGAGTCATTGTGTTTAACTATATAAAGAGTGATTTATCTAGAAAAAGACTTAGGTTTACTCTAGGTGGCACTATGAATATAATTAGACTAAAGTGATTAGAGGAAAAAAATATCAACTCAAAAATTAAAAGAAAGTTGTGCTAAAAATAAGACCTACCCAAAAATATTAGACAGAAGTGCTAAAAACTAGGTTTTACTTACTTTCCCTTTTTAAGTGTTTGTGTGTTCAAGCGTAAGGTAGGCAAGCTCTGGTAACTAGCATACAAAGGGATCAAGAACACTGGATAAATTATCAGACTATAAATCTATAAGATACTTCCAACCATTAATCTTTTAAAAAATTCTTTTAGGGTAATATGAAAGGTGAAAAATATTCTTAAACACTTCCTAAAAAATGGCAAAGAAAAAATATACAAGTCATTTATCAATAACATTAAAAAAATTTTAAGGATATGGTACTTCATAAGTCTTAGGCTTATCAGGGGAAATGCCATAAACCAGAGCACTATACTGATGAAAATATATTAGATTCTCACCTGCAATTTTCCAGAAATAAACTCAGACACATATAAATAACTAGCTAAATATTAATTTTATCATAAAAATGTAATAAATTTTAAAATGTGAATGTATAAAGGGTCTTTACCATTTAAGAGGTAACCTAGGCTAATTCTTTTTAAACATGTTTTTAATTGGAAGAAAATTACAATTACAGTGTTGTGTTGATTTCTGCTGTATAACAGTGCAAATCAGCTATAATTATACATGTATCCCCTGCCTCTTAAGCGTCCCTCACCTACTCCATCCCACTCCTCTAGGTCATCACAAAGTACCAGGCTGGGCTCCCCGCTTTATATAACAACTCACCGCTATCTATTTTACACATGATAGTATATATATGTTGATCCTGCTTTCTCCATTCATCCCCCACTGGGTCCACAGGTCCATACTCTACAGTTGCATCTCCATTCCCTCCCTGTAAATAGATTCATCAATACCATTTTTCTAGATTCTACATATATGTGTGTGTTAATGCGCTATAAATATATATGATCTAGGTTCATTCACCTCATTAGAACTGACTCAAATTCATTATTTTCTATGGCTGACTAATATTCCTGAGAAAGCTACAGTTCTGCAAGGCACATGTACCCCAATGTTCACTGCAGCACTGTTCACAATAGCCAGGACATGGAAGCAACTTGCATGTCCATTGACAGATGAATGGATAAAGAAAATGTGGTACATAATATACAATACGCTAATGCATGTAAAAGTTCCTCAAAATGTCTCTCTAGCCTCTCACTAAACACATACAAGTCTAAAGAATCTACTCTCTCAAGATGTGGCTTATGGAATGTACTTTAAATGTTAGAAATTCTTTTATGTGAAGTTAAATCTTCCTTCCCCATAATTTTCCCTTTTTATCCTAGTCCTATCCTCCAGAACTTCTCTCAATTCCATCCAAACTTTCCTACCTATGTGAGTCCTTAAAGTAATCAAAGAGCACTAAAGCTCCTAATTTTTCTTCTCCAATGATGCCTTCTCATGTCCTGATTTCCAGATAGTAACCCAGAAATGTGCTCACTGCTTGCCCTTGAACATTCTTTGATTTGATTAAAGGACCCTCAAAAGAGAGCTTTCCAGAAGAGAGCTCAGTACTCCAGGTAAAGTCTGGCCAGCAGCACAAAATAAATAAGCCTTGTCTGTCTCATTTCTGTTAATGCAAGTCCACAAAATACCATTGACTTATATCGAACTTATTAGCAACTAAGTTAGTTTTTTTTTTTTTGTATTGCTGCTAACTATCAGTGGAATTGATTAACAATTAACCAAACTTTCTATGTAAATCCTGTAAAAGCTTCACCCATTTTTAAGAAACAAATGGATTTTACTCAATTAGCAAATAATGAGTCAAAGTGCTATTAATATTTCCATTTTAAAATGAGAAAATTAATATACCGATTACAATGAGATATCACCTTACACTGGTCAGAATGGCTATCATCAAAAAATCCACAAATACCAAATACCGGAGAGGGTGTAGAGAGAAGAGAACTCTCTTGCACTGTTGGTGGGAATGTAAATTGGTACAGCCATTATGGAAAACAGCATGAAGGTTTCTTAAAAAAACTAAAAATAGAGCTACCATATGACCTTGCAATCCCATTCTTGGGTATATATCCAGAGAAAAACATGACGCCAAAAGATATATGCAACCCCATGTTCACTGTAGCGCTGTTTACAATAGCCAAGACATTAAAGCAACCTAAAAGTCCATTGACAGGGGAATGGATAAAGAAGATGTGGTACATATACATGATGGAATTTTACTCAGCCATTGAAAGAATGAAATAATGCCATTTGGGCAACATGGATGGACCTAGAGAGTATCATACTGAGTGAAGTAGTCAGACAGAATAGGAGAAATATCATATGATACCCCCTATATGTGGAATTTGAGAAGAAATTATACAAATGAACTTATATTTAACAGAAAGAGACTCCCAGACTTAGAAAATGAATTTATAGTTGCCGGAGATGGGGGTGGCGGGGAAGGGATAGTTAGGAACTATACGAAGGTCATGTACACGTTGCTATATTTAAAATGGATAAACAACAAAGACCTATTGTATAGCACATGAAACTCTGCTCAATGTTATGTGCCAGGCTGGATTGGGGGAGATTTTTGGGGAACAATGGATACACTCAAAAAAAAAAAAAAAAAGACACAGGTTAAATGACGCATTGAAACCCATAACCAGAGATTACCAAAAATTATTCTAGAATGATCCATGGCCTAGATTCTGCACATTTCACTACACCACCATGCCCTCTCATGTGTTTTCCATGATTTTTATTGTTAACACTGTTTATAACAAAATTCTTCATATAGCAATATGTAATCACTAAATAGAAATATATACTCTTCATTACTCGTATTTTTATCTTCCTATGAACAATTTAAAAGTATGTGAACAGAGGGTGGTGGTTTGTTTAGCACTTTGGAATGAGAGGCTTTTCTTAAAATACATATTTTTAAAAACTATCTTTAATTCAAGCTGACAGGTAATTTTTCTTAAGAGTCTAGAATGATGAAAGTAACATTTTATGCTAAGACTCTTGAGACAGTAAACAAAATAAGAATTATGTGCTTAAACCAAAACTTATGAACTATGGACTCAAAATTTATTAGCATGGAAATAAAAGCCATTTTAAAAATTGAAAATTATACACTTTTCATCAGCTTTTCAGTTTCTTTCCAGAAGTGAACTGAAAAAAATCCATTAGAGCTGCAAATATATTTCAGCAGGGAGAGTTCAAGTAGGATCCTGCTGAAGAGACTGTGGTTGATGCCTATGAAGCAATAGCAAAGTCCTTGAACCAGATATCTGAAGAAACTTGATATGTGTAATTTATACATCATTCAGTAGTTTTGGAAAATCATTACTTTCTTATATTGCCATAGACATGTATGTAGCTATAGCTGCATTAATTATTTCTGTAAGTTATTGTGATAAATTACAGGAAAATATTGCAAAGGTATTTAATTGAGAATCACATTTTCTCTGAATTCACTGGGACCTCCATACACCATTCTGGATCATCTTGGGGAAAACAAGATCCAAGTCTGTCATCTGCAACTACTAATTATCTCTCATGAGTGAGGACACCCTGGCCTAGCTATGTTAGGACAATCATCATGGCTTTACAAATGATGCTTATTTTGTAATTCAGCCAGCTATGACAACTCAACTTCTCACCTATTCTAATGATGACACTCTCTCACCCTCATGGTCATATGAAGGTTTGCCATCTTACCTTGTCATACTTTACTGCATTCTCTTGCCTTCTGCTCTCAGAAGTCTCATGTGGTCCTGTTGGCTTGATTCATATTCTGCAAAATGCAAAGGTTTTCATCTATAAAATATTCATTAGATAATAAAGCAAATTTTTGTCCCTATTGTTTTATTCTCTAAGGACAAAAAAGAAAAAAGGTGTGTTCTTTCCCTCAGAAACTTAAACATTTATCTCCTCTAAAGACACAAAGCTTGCA
Source organism: Muntiacus reevesi (assembly GCF_963930625.1). NCBI lineage: Eukaryota > Metazoa > Chordata > Mammalia > Artiodactyla > Cervidae > Muntiacus > Muntiacus reevesi. The sequence continues at coordinate 79,005,649 of NC_089254.1, read as the reverse complement.
ACAATTGAAGTAGTTTATATTTTCAATCTATTTTGAATTATAATTGCAGTATTTTATATTTTCAATCTATTGTGAATTATTATAAAATCATGGCAAGTACACAAGACTTAAAGATTTGCCAACAAATCCAGATAATGTCATTTATTACGGTAACAAAATTACCTTTATGAGTTTGGATTTCTTCACAGGAATTAACACAACATCTATTATCTGAAAGGTATTGTGATAGGTAAAATTAGTCAAAATAAGTGAAAACTCCTGGCCCAAATTCTGACACTTAGTAGTCCTCCTAGATATTTGTTAAATTGTAAGCAACCAATTCTGTTAGTGTGATACTTGACTTTTTCCAAAATTCTTTTGACAAAGACGGACTGTTTTCAAAGTCCCAACCATATTGCAGGATGAGCAAATAAAAATAATTTATCAGGGCACAAGATATATTACAGTAACAAAAGGTGATATGATCACTGCAGAGTAAATGGAAATGTGTATTACTAATTATACTTTGCATATTGACAACATGACTAAAAAGTGAAAGTGAAAGTCACTCAGTTGTGTCTGACTCTTTGTGACCCAGTGGGCTAGTACAATCCACCAGTCAACAGAATTCTCCAGGCCACAATACTGGAGTGGGCAGCCTTTCCCTTATCCAGGGGATCTTCCCAACCCACGGATCAAACCTAGGTTTCCCACATTGCAAGAGGATTCTTTACCAGCTGAGCCACTAGGGAAGCCCAAGAATACTGGAGTGGGTAGCCTATCCCTTCTCCAGGGGATCTTCCCGACTCAGGGATTGAATCAAAATCTGCATTACAGCTGATTCCTTACTAATTGAACTATCAGGGAAGAAGCCTCACTAAAAAGTAACCCAGGACAAATTTTATTTTAAAAACAGTCCAGGGATTATTTCCAAAGCAATGTGTTTTATATTCTTTGTTTTCCAATTCCATATCAAAAATAAAGATTGAAGATTTGTAGCAAACAAAAAGACTTAAAGAGTGATGACTGTAGGTCACAGAAATCTGAAATTTGATTGGAAAAAATGAAACTTTCTTATTAGCATTTGACCCCCCCACCCCACACCCCATCACTTCCTTACTGATGGCATAAGTTAATCTTGATGGATTTAAGGAAGCATAATCAGATTCAGTTGTTGATGATAAATAAGCTATGAATTTCAGATACAAAAATATAATGTTATTGAGCACAAACAATGTCTACTTTAACTTTCTTCAAAGGGATAGGATTTCTTGCATTTGTACCTCTAAAGAGAACTTGTGGAAAAAGTTTAAGGTAATGTTCATTTGTTCACTTGAATGAATAAAATCTATATAACAGAACAGTGACTACTTACATGGAATACTACCATAGAATTTATACAGATATATAGGTATGCTTTAAAATTTCTATAACACAGCAAAAAATTAATTTTTAGAAACTGATAGCAAACATATTTTTCATGAAATTATATGGATGGAGGTGATTCCTGGGTTCAATTCTATCCGTTTTCAGAGAAATCTTAAAACCATACCTCTTGAGAGGTAGCTATTTAATGTAAGAGTAACGCATTAAAAATAAATGTAAATAATAATACAAATAATAAATATAAGACCAGTTAATATCAGAATAACACATATACTCTATGCACTTAAATAACAGAAGACTAGCGTCATTCAGTTCAGTCGCTCAGTCACGTCCGATTCTTTGAGACCCCATGGACTGCAGCACACCAGGCTTCCCTGTGCATCGCCAACTCCCAGAGCTTGCTCAAACTCATGTCCATCGAGTGATGCCATCCAAACATCTCATCCTCTTTCATCCCCTTCTCCTCCTGACTAGCTTGGGGGGTTTTTTAGGGTACAAGGCATATTTATATAAAATATATATGGACAATATTGAGTGGTTATTTTTCATTATTTCTATAAACTGTTTTTAGGGTAAATTGCCACCTTTCTAAATAGGAAATAAAACAACTGAAAGAATTCAGCCTTCCTAAAGAACACGTGCTTCCCTGGCTGCTCAATGTTAAAGAGTCTGCCTGCTAATGTAAGAGACATGGGTTCAATCCCCGGGTTGGCAAGATCCTCTGGAGAAGGAAATGGCAACTCACGCCAGTAATCTTGCCTATGTTCTTGCCAGTCTATGGGAAATTCCATAGACAGAGGAGCTTGCCTGGCTATAGACCATGGGGTCGCAAATAAGTTGGACACAACTTAGTGACTAAACAACAAAAAGACACACATCAAGTTGAATACCTGCTAGGATTTAAATTTAGGAGTCATACTGAAGTTGCCCAAATCTCACAACTTTTGATACTGGTAAAGGTATTCAGAGGTGACAGAAGATGAGATGGTTGGATGGTATCACTGACTCAATAGACATGAATCTGAGCAAACACTGAGGGATAGTGAAGGACAGGGAGGCCTGGCATGCTGCAGTCCATGCAGTCATGAGGAGCTGGACACCACTTAACAACTGAACAACAAAAGGCAGCCAAGAGGCTGAAAGGCTGAGGAAGTCTAAAAAGGGATTAACTCTGAGATATTCTCCCAATACAGACCTTGGTACCTCATTATCAAGGACTTCCTAGCTCTTAGACTGGAAATCAAAGTTACCACTAATCCATCTGAACTTCAGGTCTTATTCAAATTTGACAATAATTGTTTTTTCTTCTCCAGAAAATGTATTATTTTTTCTTGTCTAAGACATGAGGGAAATCTTCATGTCTTATCACTTCTTTTACTATATACTTTTCTTAGAGATACATCATTTACTTATCAAGCAGTACAAAGAAAACCCTACAAGGTGTTGATACCTGACTTTGACAGCTACTCACGATGTATCGTAACATTACTTTGGTAGTGACTCACCATGAATAATGATACTCCTCCTTCCACTTGTTAACATTTTATTTTATAATGTGGTCTGCTGCTGCTGCTGCTGCTGCTGCTGCTGCTGCTGCTGCTGCTAAGTCGCTTCAGTCATGTCTGACACTGTGCATCCCCATGGATGGCAGCCCACCAGGCTCCCCTGTCTCTGGGATTCTCCAGGCAAGAACACTGGAGTAGGTTGCCATTTCCTTATCCAACACATGCATGCCTGCTAAATTGCTTCAGTCATGTCTGACTCTGTGCGACCCCATGGACAGCAGCCCACCAAAGCTCCTCTGTCCAAGGGATCCTCCAGGCAATAATACTGGAGTGGGTTGCCATTTCCTTCTCCAATAATGTGGTCTACTTTCCTTTAATTCATTGTAACTCTTATATTAAGTATCTCATTCTTATATGTAACTGATTCAGTTATTTGTTGTCTATAGCTTCCTCACTTGGGTTATACATTTTTCTTAAATTTTAGTGCTTTTTTTTTTTCTATTGAACACTGACAAAACACTCCATAGGGAAGGATAAAATCACAGTTCTCATATTCAAGGGAAATGAGTTGTTGGATATGATTTACTGAAACTTAAGATGGGTCGATACCATTTTTATTACTTTTACTCACATAATACTTTTAGCATTGTATTTTATTAACTATTATAGTCTTTATCATGAGAACTAATTTTGAACAATTTTCTGTTGCTATGGAAGGATTTGATAATAAAACTGATTAACGGAATTTGATATCTGTTCAAATGTTTCAAAAAGGAATAGAACTCATTTAAAAACATTCTCTCCTCTCCTTTTGCTACCACACTGCCATGATCATGGGTCCCATGCACACTCCCAGGAAGGGCCTGTCCCAGTGGACTCTACCCGACAACCACAGCATCTCCACTTGGCTAAAGCTGACCTCTGACAATGTGAAGGATAGATCCAAAAACGGGCCAAGAAGGGCCTGTGTGCTGCTTGCTGAGTCGCTTCCGTCATGTCCAACTCTGTGCGACCCTATGAACTGTAGCCTGCTAGGCTCCTCTGTCCATGGGATTCTCCAGGGAAGAATACTGGAATGGTTGCAATGCCCTCCTCCAGGGGATCTTCCCAACCCAGGGATTAAACCCACATCTCTATGTCTCCTGCATTGGAAGGTACGTTCTTTACCACTAGTGCCACCTGGCAAACCCAAGAAGGGCCTGACTCCCTCACAAATAGGTGTGATCCTGAGAGACTCACATGGTGTTACAGAAGTACGTTTTGTGACAGGCGATTAAATCTTGAGAACTCTTAAGTCCAAAGGACTTGCTCCTGATCTTCCTGAGGATCTTTAGCATTTAATTAAGAAAGCTGTTGCTGTTGGAAAGCATCTTTAGAGGAACCAAAAGGATAAAGATGCTAAATTCCACCTGATTCTGACTGAGAGCCATATTCACCGTTGGCTCAATATTATAAGACCAAACGAGTCTTCTTTCCCAATTGGAAATATGAGTCATAAACAGCCTCTGCTATAGTTGCATAAATTTATCTACTGCACTCAAGCAATAAAGCTATTGAATTAACTACATAAAAAAGTTTCCTCTAGATAATGATCTTTCTTTTTGATAACAGAATGATGTTTAAGACATTTGATTTTTTTTCCTGCAATTCCTATGTAATTTCAGGTTTCAAAGACCTGTTATATCTGGAAGTCTCAATTTTAGTTCATTAGTTCACATAAGAAAATATAGTTTATTTATGGCAAATCTTGGTAACATGCAACTAGAAATTTTGAAAGGGAGAAACAAAAAGAAGCATTTCAAGATAATATCAATGAAGATATCTTTCTTTTGATTACATAAAACAGAATGTTATTAAAGTGCAACTCGGAAAAATGTACATATTATTATTTTAATAACAAATCCTCTATAAAATATCTGTCTAGACAATATAAGTTATTTGGAGCACATAATATTTCTTGAAACATTTATTATGATCATTTAACTTCACAGGATCTAGAAATAGTCAAATTATATCAATAAATTTGGAGCACTGTGGAGTATAATTACTCCTATATAACACTATTGTACTTGGCTTCTAAATCTCACCTTACTGTTTTTCTTATATTCTTGTTTTACTATTTTTGATGTTATCTTTGTGTTATAATATGTATTTACAATCATCAAGCCTTTTAAAATAAAGCATATTAGAAAATAAATGAAGGAATGCACACATACAACCTGAGAGCCAACTCCATTTAGAGTAGCAAAAATGACTTCAGCTATCATCTAGAATTGACCATCTCAAATTGGCCAGACTTCCTGTAGAAAAATCATTTTCTTCTTCTCTCAGCTAAAGACACAGAAGAGTTAAATAGACCAGGAGTCTGTAAACATTTTCTAAAAAGATACAGAGAGAAAATATTTTAGGATTTGTTGGCTACATATATGCTTTGTCACATATTCTTGAAGTTTCATTTTTTTAACCTTTAAATATATAGTACATCATTCATAGTTTACTATTGTATATAAACATGCCTTGGACTTACTTTATCTAGTAAGCATGTGTGACTGCTAAGTTGCTTGAGTCTTGTCTGACTCTTTGTGACCCTAGGACCATAGCCCACCAGGCTCCTCTGTCCATGGGATTCTCCACGCAAGAATACTGGGGTGGGTTGTCATGCCCTTCCCCAGAAGATTTTCCCAACCCAGGGATCACATCAACATCTCATTACATCTCCTGCAGTGGCAGGTGAGTTCTTTACCACTGGAAAGCGCTAAGGTATTTTGGAGGCTGCATCCCTCTTACTCAAGGCTGTCTCACACTGCCATGGCATTAACTCACAAGAAGCCAGGTCTCCTGGTCTGATCCTCACTCTGCTACCATAATGGGTACCATTGTACCCATTAGTAAGTAGTACCATAATGCTACTACAATCCTCAGTAGTTCCTCTCTGAGCAAGAGCTAGTAAACTGTGGTCATGAAGCATACTAAGATTTGGAGTTGTACAACATTGATGCAAATTCTAGCTGTGTGTCACTTGGCAGGGAGGCCTTGTTTAAGTTAAGGACAAGATGCTCCATTTCCTCCCTAGTAAAATGGAAACACTAAAACCAGTGCTATGTCAATGAACTCAGATGAGACAACACTTGAGAAAACACTTCCCAGAGCCTAGAGTGCTATACAGCCTCAGACCCTGCCAGTTTCGCCCAACCTTCTGGGCAGCGGCCCAGCAGCAGGAGCAGCGGTAAGTGCCGGCATCTTGCAAAAGCCAGTGCTGCCAGTACCAGGCTATTCCTTTCTCTAGGAGGAGGCAAGCTCAGCGTTCCTCTCAGACCTCTTTCTCTCCACTGAACTCATTGTTGTAGTTGTTCAGTCACTCAGTCATGTCCAATTCTTCGCAACCTCATGGACTGCAGCACACGCTAACCTCATTATCTGCAAGCATTTCTCAGGGCGTGGCTATTTGTTAAGGCAGCTAATCGAAATGTGAAGGCATGAAACTAAAGAAAGCTATTTATGAAAGGCACGTTATGGGGGTCTATTAAAGATTGTCTCCTACCCTTCCATTACTTTTGTTTTCTTTTAATGTATTTGTCCTATACATTATTTATTACATATTACTAATTATAATAGGGATAGTGAAGTGGAGAATTTTGCCATTTTTAGGATATCTGGTTTACATTATGGCTCTCAGAATATGAAAAGACTGGACTGAATATAATTTAATTTCACAAAATGTTTTGAAATATAAGGTAATATCTAGATTTGAGGTAATATTTGAGATAAATTTTCCTCTGAAAGCATATATAGCACTAGCCTAACCTATCTGTTTCTCTATCCATGTTCATGCTTTCAAGAAAACTTAGAAGTCAAATATCAATCTATCACTCACTTGTTTTGTTTTCTAACCATTTAGCTGCACATTCTTTCCAACCTCCTTATAAATGCCTCTTATGCTCTTTCCTTTGGCTTAGATTTTCATTGTCTTTAACATTATTTCCCAGTATTAGCTCCAAGCTATATATTGTTTAATTCAATTCAAATCTCAATCCTCTGCTTTAATCCCCATTAATATGTTCAACAGTAAGACATGCAGGAAAACATGTGCCCCTCCTTCCCCCACATCTTGTGAATAATGGCATTCTTGTTGGCCACTTCTGTGACCTGGCTGCCAACATCTCAAGTTCTCCAACTGCCACTGCCATGACTCATGCTTAAATGTTTTCATATTTTAAATGCACTCAATTTCCTATAAATATATGGACCTCTTTTTTCACCTGTTAAAATTATGCATTAAATCTCTAACTCCTTTTTCATTTTTCACAGCTCTATATCTACTATAATCTAGTTTGCTCACAGTTAGCCATATTTCCAGTTTCCATATTAATCTACATTACAGTTCTGATCACAGTATAATGTTCTACATTATTATTTCATTTCTAACAAAATGTACGAAGGTTTCAAAATATCACCATTACATTTTCCTAACATTCTCTTTCTTTTTTCAGGGAAAAGTCTAATATAATTAATGAGTCAATTGTCTGAGATAAAAATAATACTGCCTCATAATAAAAATGTACATAATTAAAGATATTACAGTTTGTATAATAAAATGTCACACAGCCATAAAATGGAGTCAAGCTAGTTTCCTATTTCAAGGATACAACAAAAGGACAAGACTGTTTCTAGATGCATTAAGTCATGGGAAAATTCATGCAAGTTGGCTTGTATTTTGAGTCTTCAATTCAAAAGAGATGGAAATTTCAACAACTATTCAAAATGGTTTCACTATCTCCTGTACTGGAATTCCATCACCTCCATTAGCTTTGTTCATAGTGATGTTTCCTAAGGCCCACTTGACTTCACATTCCAGGATGTCTTGTTCTAGGTGAGTGATTTCAACAAACTGTGGAAAATTCTTAAAGAGATAGGAATAGCAGACTACCTTACCTGCCTCCTGAGAAATCTGTATGCAAGTCAAGAAGCAACAGTTAGAACCAGAAATGGAAAAACAGACTTATTCCAAATTGGGAAAGGAGTACGTCAAGATTGTATATTGTCACCCTGCTTATTTAACTTATATGCAGAGTAACATCATGAGAAATGCCGGGCTGGATGAAGCACAAGCTGGGATCAAGATTGTCAGGAGAAATATCAATAACCTCTAATCTGCAGATGACACCACCCTTATGGCAGAAAGAGAACTAAAGAACCTTGTGATGAAAGTGAAAGAAGAGAGTGAAAAAGCTGGCTTAAAACTCAACATTCTGGAAACTAAGATCATGGGATTCAGCCCCATCACTTCATGGCAAATACATTGGGAAACAATGGAGAGTGACAGACTTTATTTTGGGGGGCTCCAAAACACTGTAGATGGCGACTGCAGCCAAGAAATTAAAAGTTGCTTGCTCCTTTGGAGAAAAGTTATGACAAACCTAGACAGCATTAAAAAACAGACATCAATTTGCCGACAAAAGTCTGTCTAGTCAAAGCTATGGTTTTTCCAGTAGTCATGTATGGATGTGAGAGTTGTACCATAAAGAAAGTTGAGCACTGAAAAATTGATGTTTTTGAATTATGATGTTGGAAAAGACTCTTGAGAATCTGTTGCACAGCAAGGAGATCAAGCCAGTCAACCCTAAAAGAAATCAGTCCTGATTATTCATTGGAAGGACTGGTGCTGAAGCTGAAACTCCAATACTTTGACCACCTGATGAGAAGAACTGATTCACTGGAAAAGACCCGGATGCTGGGAAACATTGAAGGCAGGAGGAGAAGGGGATGACAGAGGATGAGATGGTTGGACGGCATCACTGACTCAACGGACATGAGACTGAGAAGGCTCCAGGAATTAGTGATGGACAGGGAAGCCTGGGGTGCATGGGGTTGCAAAGAGTCAGACATGACTAAGTGACTGAACTGAACTGAACTGATCTCCTGTACTCCCTCAGTAAAATCACAAACAACACTCAGATATTACCTATCATCTCTCCGCTCTTTGTAGTGGTAGGATTCCTCAATGGCCCTACTGTTCTAGCTTGTGAAGTTGACAGATCACAGTTTGGTTGCTTACAGAGGATGAACATAGAGAGATTTTGCCCATAGCTCACAGTAAAGTAGTCAAGTTTGACCATATGAGGACTACATTAAAAAAGAGTTGCTTTGCTACACTTCTTTAGGTATCACCAGGCAGAAATCACGGGCTCTTATTGGAATACTGCCACAATTGCTCTTGACTCTTTTAAGACAGTGAGAAAACTTTCTATAAAACCATCTGATAATCTAACTAGAAACATTTTCTTTTTTCTTTTAAATTTTTAACAGCCTCTATTTTTCCTATCTTCTGAAAAATGGTGTATTAGTTTTCTATTGCTTCATACCAAGTTACCACAAAATTAGCAGTTTAAAATAATATACATTTATTATCTCAAAGTTCATTGGTCAGAAGTACTTGTGGACTCAGTTAGATTCTTTGCTTAGGGTCTCAGAAGCTGAAAGCAAGATTTCAGCCAGTACAGGTGTTTATCCCAAGAAAAGAAAAATTCACTTTCAAGCTTATTCAAGTTGTTGGCAGAATTCTGTTCTTTGCAAGTGTAGACTATTTCTTTCCTGGCTATCAGCCAGGTATCACTCTCAGTTTTTAGAGATTACCCATATTCCTTGTCACATGCCAAAGAAAATCTGCTTTTAAAATATCTATATGATTACAGATAACATGATCTTACAGATAAAATCTCTAAAGTCCTCCCAAAATAGGTTTAGAACAAATGAATTCAGTAAGGTTGTAAAATACAAACTCAACATCAAAAGTAAATTGTGTATGTATATGCTAATAATGAACTAGCTAAAAAAATGAAGACAATCCCATTTACAGTAACATCAAAAAGAATAAAATACTTAGGAATAAATTTAACCAAGAAGGTAAAAAATATATATACTGAAAACTATAAAACATGGACGAAGAAATTAAAGAGCACAATAGAATGACATCCACTAATCCAACAATAATTAATCTTAAAATATCCATAACACCAAAAGCAACCCACAGATTTAAGACAGTCTATAACAAAATCCTGTGACATGTCCCATGGAGATACAAAAAATAATACTAAAATTCATACAGAATCAAAAAATTCTATCTAAAGAAATCAGTCTTTCTTTCCCCCACCCCACCCTCTTTCTCTCTTTTTCTTTCTCTCACTGCTCCACCTTATGTTTATTTTTTATAGATAATTTTTAAATACATGGACATATGTCAACAGAATTAGAGGACTGAAAAGAATCTTTAGGCTAACTTTCTGTTATAAAAGTCCACAATGGGAATAAGAAAGCAATATACACTGACCAATGAACACAGGGAAAGAATGTCTCAAACAACAGAGATACACAGTATAAGATGATAGTAACATGACAACCTTTCAAAATTTACATAGTAATTTCATGTATATTATTTCATTTGACTATTAAGACACAATCTATAAGGTTACTACTATTATTTTTTGCATTTTACAGGTTAGATTTCATGTGGCCTTAATTTAAAAATAAGTTTAATATGGTTAATAAGTATTCTGTTGTCTTGTTCTTATACCTTACAAATAAATCCCAGCTATCTGTAAAACAAAATAATATTTTGATATTAATATTAAATTGCAATATTAGAGTGTTCCAATTTGTGACATTCAAGAGGTAGAAATATAGTGGTCTCTTCTATTGATGTGTTTGAATTCATTTTTGACATGAGTTGTAATCTATTGGGCTTCCCTGGTGGCTCAGAGGTTAAAGCGTCTTCCTACAGTGCAGGAGACCCGGGTTCGATCCCTGAGTCAGGAAGATACCCTGGAGAAGGAAATGGCAACCCACTCCAATATTCTTGCCTGGAGAATCCCATGGAGGGAGGAGCCTGGTAGGCTACAGTACATGGGGTCACAAAGAGTTGGACACAACTGAGCAACTTCACACACACTCACACATTATCTAAAGTGTAAATTCACATTCACATGGAGAAAATAAGTTGTAACACTGCAAAAAAAGTAAAAAGAGGTCAATCATCAAAAAACATTAAGTATCATTGTGCTCTGCACACTACTGTATACAAAGAAATAGCTAATAAGAACCTACTGTATAATACAGGGAACTCTACTCAATACTCTGACCTATATGGGAATATAATCTAAAATAGATTTAAGGGACTAGATATGATAGGCAAGGTGCCTGAGGAACTATAGACAGAGGCTCCTGACACTGTACAGGAGACGGGGATCAAGACCATCCTCAAGAAAAAGAAATGCAAAAAAGCAAAATGGCTATCTGAGGAGGCCTTACAAATAGCTGTGAAAAGAAGAGAAGTGAAAAGCAAAAGAGAAAAGGAAAGATATACCCATTTGAATGCAGAGTTCCAAAGAATAACAAGGAGCAATAAGAAAGAATACCTCAGTGATCAGTGCAAACAAATAGAGGAAAAAAACAGAATGGGAAGACTAGAGATCTCTTCAAGAAAATTAGAAATACCAAGTGAATATTTCATGCAAAGATGGGCTCAATATAAGACAGAAATGGTATGGACTTAACAGAAGCAGAAGATATTAAGAAGAGGTGCAAGAATACACAGAAGAACTGTACAAAAAAGATCTTCATGACCCAGATGATCACGACGGTGTGATCACTCACCTTGAGCCAGACATCCTGGAATGTGAAGTCAAATGGGCCTTAGAAAGCATCACTGTGAACAAGGCTAGAGGAGGTGATGGAATCCCAGTTGAGCTAATTCAAATCCTAAAAGATGATGTTGTAAAAGTGCTGCATGAATATACCAGCAAATTTGGAAAACAGCAGTGGCCACACGACTGGAAAAGGTCAGTTTTCATTCCAATCCCTAAGAAAGGAAATGTCAAAGAATGCTCAAACTGCTGCACAATTGCACTCATCTCACACACTAGTAAAGTAATGTTCAAAATCCTCCAACCCAAGCTTCAGCAATACGTGAATCATGAAATTCCAGATGCTCAAGGTGGATTTAGAAAAGGCAGAGGAACCAGATAAAATTGCCAATATCTGCTGGATCATCAAAAATAGAAAAAGATTTCCAGAAAAACATCTATTTCTGCTTTATTCATTATGCCAAAGCCTTTGACTGTGTGGATCACAATAAACTGTGGAAAATTCTGAAAGAGATGGGAATACCAGACCACCTGACCTGCCTCTTGAGAAACCTGTAAGCATGTCAGGAAGCAACAGTTAGAACTGGACATGGAACAACAGACTGGTTCCAAATAGGAAAAGGAGTACATCAAGGCTGTATATTGTCATCCTGCTTATTTAACTTATATGCAGAGTACATCATGAGAAACACTGGGCTGGATGAAGCACAAGCTGGAATCAAGACTGCCGTAAGAAATATCAACAAACTCAGAGATGCAGATGACACCACCCTTATGGCAGAAAGTGAAGAAGAACTAAAGAGCCTCTTGATGAAAGTAAAAGAGGAGAGTGAAAAACTTGGCTTAAAGCTCAACATTCAGAAAACTAAGATCATAGCATCCGGTCCCATCACTTCATGGCAAATAGATGGGGAAACAGTGACTGACTTTATTTTTGGGGCTTCAAAATCACTGCAGATGGTGACTGCAGTCATGAAATTAAAAGCCATTTACTCCTTGGAAGAAAAGTTATGATAAACCTAGAGAGTATATTGAAAAGCAGAGACATTACTTTGCCATCAAATGTCCATCTAGTCATCCAGTAGTCATGTATGGATGTGAGAGTTGGACAATAAAGAAAGCGAAGCACCAAAGAATTGATGCTTTTGAAGTGTGGTGTTGGCCAGGACTCTTGAGAGTCCCTTGGACTGCAAGGAGATCCAGCCAGTCCATCCTTAAGGAGATCAGTCCTGAGTGTTTGTTGGAAGGACTGATTTTGAAGCTCAAACTCCCATATTTTGGCCCTCTGATGCAAAGAGCTGACCCATTTGAAAAGACCCTGATGCTGGGAAAGTTTGAGAATAGGAGGAGAAGGGGATGACCGAGGATGTGATGGTTGGATGACATCACTGACTCAATGGATATGAGCTTGGGTAAATTTCCAGAGTCAGTGATGGATAGGGAGGCGTGGTGTATTGCTGTCCATGGGATCCCAGAGTCGGACATGACTGAGCGACTGAACTGAACTGAACTGAATAGAAGATTGTGTATTTTCTGTTGACTAATACCCGATTCTGGTACTTTTTGTCCTGTGCTTCTTTCAGTTGTTCTAATTGGGAGTAGTAGTTATTGGAATTAATTGTTTGGTTTTCTGGAAAGACCTCAAAATAGAGAACTTTCTTACAATTCCACCATATAAATAATATCACCTTGTTTGGATGAAGATTGGCCTTTGGTGTGGTTGACAGTGGTTCATTTTGCTAGCCCCATGATCTCTTCCTTTTCACATGACTGTAGTGTCTACTTTTCATTACCAATCACAAAATTGTTTTAAAAACAGAATGTTTTTAACTCTTTCTCTCTCTTTTTTTTTTTTTTTTTTTGCTTGACTTATGTGGAACCCAAACATCAAGGTTATTAACGTAAACAAGCCAGTGTAAATGAATTTCAAAGCTTGATTTGATATTTTTAGTATGGCAGTTATCCCCTGCATGGTATAATGTTGATCATTTTCAGTTAATGTCTTGATTTGATAGTTATCAACTTCAGTCAGTTTACTTGACGGCTGAGCATTGTCCAGTGAGAAATCTCAGCACAAAACTTCACAAACCATGGAACACATATGGTTCCATAAGTCACAGCCCCTTTTCCATACGTTACACAAATTTGTGTGTGTGTGTGTGTGTGCTTCAGTTGCATTTTTACCTTTTGAGAAATAATAACCATAATATGCTGAAATTCTGTTTTTTTCTTCCATTCTCAGTATTAAAATGACTACACAAAAATTTACCAATTTTGAAGATTTTTTAAAAATGCTCATTGATATGACAGCTAACACAATATAATCGAACAAAATTGTTTTAAGTTAAGTCAAAGACAACTAAGTGCTACTAGAGCCACCTTATAGAAAACACTGAACTAACTTTTTGGCCAGTCCAATATCAAGTAATGATTATAAATACACCAGAATTAGGCAATGAACAGCGATCCCTGAAAGATGAAGAACTAATAAAGAATAGATGTAACTGCTCCTCTTTTCATATCTGAGATCTTTTTCAAGCTGGATTCTTAGTCTTCCTAACATATGAGAGTATTTTTGGTTGTTTGGCTTTATTTTTTTGTTTGTTTGTTTTTATTTTTTGTTTTTATACTTTGACTCATAATCTAAAAACCATTTCCCAGATATCTCATAATTTTAACAGTTTAAGTTCTTTTATGAGAGGAATAATTAAGACACAACATTGGAATTCAGTTCAGTTCAGTTCAGTCGCTCAGTCATGTGTGACTCTGTGATCCCATGGACTGCAACATGGCAGACTTCCCTGTCCATCACCAACTCCCAGAGCTTGCTCAAACTCATGTGCATTGCATTGGTGATACCGTCCAACCATCTCATCCTCTGTCATCTGCTTCTCCTCCTGCCTTCAATCTTTCCCAGCATTGGCGTCTTTTCAAGGGAGTCAGTTCTTCATATCAGGTGGCCAAAGTATTGGCGCTTCAGCTTCAGCATCAGTCCTTTCAAAGAATATTCAGGACTGATTTCCTTAGAATTGACGGGTTGGATCTCCTTGCAGTCCAAGGGACTCTCAAGACTCTTCTCCAACACCACAGTTCAAAAACATTGGAGGAGGTATCATTTATTTATGAATAATTGTTTATCAAATATCAAATGAGATATATAGGCATATAGAACTTGACTAACATCTAACAATAGTATATTAGTAGATTCTTTCAGTACTTGCCATAAATTACCACTTTTATTGTTGTTTTCGGAAATAAGCCCAGTCTCTCTCCCCTAATACAAAACCCCATTGCAATAGATTCCTTGAATAAGGTCTATTTTCCTCATAAACAGGTATCTTTATTTATATATATATACATATATCTGTATATGCATGGGCACAGTAGTTACTTTGGTTGTGTCCAACTCTTTCTGACCCTATGGACTACAGCCCATCATGTTCCTCTGTTCATGGGATTCTCCAGGCAAGAATACTGGAATGAATTGCCATGCCCTCCTCCAGGATATATGTATATATAATACATATATACTATATGTATATAATACACACATATATAATATAGGTATATGAATATCATTCCTTAGAATAAACCTACAAATATAATTTATAAGTTGCTTTCATTTGGAATTCAACTGGGCAAATTTTGGACAAAAAATAATACTTTATTACTCTTAATTACACTTAACCATAATTAAATTCTCCTCTTGTTATATATATTTTTTAAATGGTGGGAAATAAAATAAGAGAAAATGCAAAACTTAATCACTCTTGCCATATTTGAATTTTGATTAATATACCAAAACTTTTGACACTTAGTAATTCAATGAGTTATACTGAACTGTACATTTGCTAACAGGATGTACACACATTCTATAAAAATGTGTTTGTTAAACAAATCAATGAAGAATCTCCTCCCCACAATCATCAAATGATCCCCAAAGACATTTTCAGCTCTAAAACTGTTAGTTCAATCCTTTTAAGAAAATGAAACCTTTGTACTTAAAGACATTTGTTATTCAAACCAAATTAGATACAGTGACTTAATGTACAGTGAGTCCCATAAATATATATCTTCAAGTTTGGAGCTTTCAAAGATGTGAACATGGGTTTGCATGTCCAATCACGTAAGTTAGTTCACATGTCTAGTGTACATATGCAAGTAAATTGATGGATTTTTTTCGTGTATTTTACTGTACTGTACTGTTGTTGTGCAACATGAGGAGTTTCTAATGAAGACCTGATAGAAATGGAGATCCAGAGAAATGACAAAATGAGACAACAGTAAGAAGTAACTGAAAAACTGAAGACATTCACAACACAAGAAATGACAAGGAGATTTTCTTTCTTTGAGGAAGCACTGTTAGTTTTCAAGGCACAGGACCAAAATGTAGAACAGTACAGAAAGGTTCTAGCAGCCATTCAGAAGGTAACCCACTGTCACCAGGTCATACATGATGAAAAAAATAAAGAAAATCGTTACTACCCAGACATCACTGGATAGTTTCTTTTTTTTTTTTTTTTTTTTTAATTTTTTTATTTTTCAGTGGGTTTTGTTATACATTGATGTGAATCAGCCATAGAGTTACACGAATTCCCCATCCCGGTCTCCCATCCCACCACCCTCTCCACCCGATTCCTCTGGATCTTCCCAGCCCAACAGGCCCGAGCACTTGACTCATGCCTCCCACCTGGGCTGGTGGTCTGTTTCACCACAGAAAATATACATGCTGTTCTTTCGAAACATCCCACCCTCCCCTTCTCCCACAGAGTTCAAAAGTCTGTTCTGTACTTCTGCGTCTCTTCTTCTGCCCTGCATATAGGGCCATTGTTACCATCTTTCTAAATTCCGTATATATGTGTTAGTATACTGTAATGTTCTTTATCTTTCTGGCTCACCTCACTCTGTATAATGGGCTCCAGTTTCATCCCTCTCATTAGAACTGATTCAAATGAATTCTTTTTAACGGCTGAGTAATATTTCATGGTGTATATGTACCATAGCTTCCTTATCCATTCATCTGCTGATGGGCATCTAGGTTGTTTCCATGTCCTGGCTATTATAAACAGTGCTGCGATGAACAATGGGGTGCACGTGTCTCTTTCAGATCTAGATTCCTCAGTGTGTATGCCCAGAAGTGGTATTGCTGGGTCATATGGCAGTTCTATTTCCAGTTTTTTAAGAAATCTCCACACTGTTTTCCATAGTGGCTGTACTAGTTTGCATTCCCACCAACAGTGTAAGAGGGCTCCCTTTTCTCCACACCCTCTCCAGCATTTATTGCTTGTAGACTTTTGGATAGCAGCCATCCTGACTGGCGTGTAATGGTACCTCATTGTGGTTTTGATTTGCATTTCTCTGATGATGAGTGATGTGGAGCATCTTTTCATGTGTTTGTTAGCCATCTGTATGTCTTCTTTGGAGAAATGTCTGTTTAGTTCTTTGGCCCATTTTTTGATTGGGTCATTTATTTTTCTGGAATTGAGCTTCAGGAGTTGCTTGTATATTTTTGAGATGAATCCTTTGTCTGTTTCCTCATTTGCTATTATTTTCTCCCAATCTGAGGGCTGTCTTTTCACCTTACTTATAGTTTCCTTTGTTGTGCAAAAGCTTTTAATTTTCATTAGGTCCCATTTGTTTATTTTTGCTTTTATTTCCAATATTCTGGGGGGTGGGTCATAGAAGATCTTGCTGTGATTTATGTCAGAGAGTGTTTTGCCTATGTTCTCCTCTAGGAGTTTTATAGTTTCTGGTCTTACGTTTAGATCTTTAATCCATTTTGAGTTTATTTTTGTGTATGGTGTTAGAAAGTGTTCTAGTTTCATTCTTTTACAAGTGGCTGACCAGTTTTCCCAGCACCACTTGTTAAAGAGATTGTCTTTTTTCCATTGTATATCCTTGCCTCCTTTGTCAAAGATAAGGTGTCCATAGGTTCGTGGGAAGAAAACTACAGGCCAATATCACTGATGAACATAGATGCAAAAATCCTTAACAAAATTCTAGCAAACAGAATCCAACAACATATTAAAAAAATCATACACCATGACCAAGTGGGCTTTATCCCAGGAATGCAAGGATTCTTTAATATCCGCAAATCGATCAATGTAATACACCACATTAACAAATTGGAAGATAAAAACCATATGATTATCTCAATAGATGCAGAGAAAGCCTTTGACAAAATTCAACACTCATTTATGATTAAAACTCTCCAGAAAGCAGGAATAGAAGGAACATACCTCAACATAATAAAAGCTATATATGACAAACCCACAGCAAGCATCACCCTCAATGGTGAAAAATTGAAAGCATTTCCTCTGAAATCAGGAACAAGACAAGGATGCCCACTCTCACCACTACTATTCAACATAGTGTTGGAAGTTTTGGCCACAGCAATCAGAGCAGAAAAAGACGTAAAAGGAATCCAGATAGGAAAAGAAGAAGTGAAACTCTCGCTGTTTGCAGATGACATGATCCTCTACATAGAAAACCCTAAAGACTCTTCCAGAAAATTACTAGAGTTAATCAATGAATATAGTAAAGTTGCAGGATATAAAATTAACACACAGAAATCCCTTGCATTCCTATATACTAACAATGAAAAAACAGAAAGGGAAATTAAGGAAACAATACCATTCACCATTGCAACAAAAAGAATAAAATACTTAGGAGTATATCTACCTAAAGAAACAAAAGACCTATACACAGAAAACTATAAAACATTGATGAAAGAAATCAAAGAGGACACAAACAGATGGAGAAACATACCGTGTTCATGGATTGGAAGAATCAATATTGTCAAAATGGCTATTCTACCCAAAGCAATCTATAGATTCAATGCAATCCCTATCAAGCTACCAACGGTATTTTTCACAGAACTAGAACAAATAATTTCACAATTTGTATGGAAATACAAAAAACCTCGAATAGCCAAAGTAATCTTGAGAAAGAAGAATGGAACTGGAGGAATCAACCTGCCTGACCTCAGACTCTACTACAAAGCCACAGTCATCAAGACAGTACGGTACTGGCACAAAGACAGAAATATAGATCAATGGAACAGAATAGAAAGCCCAGAGATAAATCCACGAACCTATGGACACCTTATCTTTGACAAAGGAGGCATGGATACTTTCTTAAAGACAGTAGATAGAACTGAATCCAGCAAGAAACTAGGACCTGTGCCATCAATGTCAGGCATTAGTGAAATTGCAGCTTGCCCTATGTCACCAGACAGAGATTCTGAAGAACTTGGATGGAGGTTCGTAATTTCCTACAGGTTTTGATCAAAACCATCCCCAAGAAAAAGAAATGCAAAAAGGCAAAATGGTTGTCTGAGGAGGCCTCACTGAGAAGAGAAGAGAAGAGAAGAGAAAGGTAAATGCGAAAAGGAAAGATACATCCATCTGAATGCAGAGTTCTGAAGAAAAGTAAGGAGAGACAGGAGAGATAAGAAAGCCTTCCTCAATGATCAAAGGAAGAAATTGAGGAAAACAACAGAATGGGAAAGATTAGAGATATCTTCAAGAAAATTAGAGATACCAAGGGAACATCTCATGCAAAGATGGGCACAATAAAGGACAGAAATGGTATGGACCTAATAGAAGCAGAAAATATTAAGAAGAGGTGGCAAGAATACACAGAAGAACTATATGGAAAAGATCTTCATGACTCAGATAACCACTAAAACTCACCTAGAGCCAGACAGTCTGGATTGCAAAGTCAAGTGGGCTTTAGGAAACATCCTTACCGACAAAGCTAGTGGAGGTGATGAAATTCCAGCTGAGCTATTTCAAATCCTAAAAGATGATGCTGTGAAAGTGCTGCACTCAATATGCCAACAAATTTGGAAAACTCAGCAGTGGCCACAGGACTGGAAAAGGTCAGTTTTCATTCCAATCCCAAAGAAAGGCAATGGCAAAGAATGTTCAAACTACCACACTATTGCACTCATCTCACACGCTAGCAAAGTAATGCTCAAAATACTGCAAGCCAGGCTTCAACAGTACATGAACCAAGAACTTCCAGATGTAAAAGCTGGATTTAGAAAAGGCAGAGGAACCAGAGATCAAATTGCTGACTTCTGTTGGATGATAGAAAAAGCAAGATGATTCCAGGAAAACATCTACTTCTGCTTCACTGACTATGCTAAAGCCTTTGGCTGTGGATCACAACAAACTGTGGGAAATTCTTAAAGAGATGTGCATACCAGATCATCTTACCTGCCTCCTGAGAAATCCGTATGCAGGTCAAGATGGGATGATTAGAACCAGGTATGGAACAAACAACAGAATGGTTCCAAATTGGGAAAGGAGTACGTCAAGGCTGAACAATGTCACCCTGAGTATTTAACTTATATGCAGAGTACATCATATGAAAATCCAGGCTGAATGAAGCACAAGCTGGAACCAAGATTGCTGGTAGAAATATCAACAACCTCCGATAGCCAGATGACACCACTCTTATGGCAGAAAGCAAAGAGGAACT
The DNA here is from genome assembly GCF_963930625.1 of Muntiacus reevesi. Classification (NCBI taxonomy): domain Eukaryota; kingdom Metazoa; phylum Chordata; class Mammalia; order Artiodactyla; family Cervidae; genus Muntiacus; species Muntiacus reevesi. The sequence continues at coordinate 78,985,653 of NC_089254.1, read as the reverse complement.
AAACAGCCTCTTGATGAATGTGAAAGAAGAGAGTGAAAAAGCAGGGTTAAAACTCAATATTCTAAAACTAAGATCATGGCTTCACATCACTTCATGGCAAATAGATGGGTAAACAATGGAATCAGTGATAGACTTTATATTTTCTTGGGCTCCAAAATCACTGTAGACAGTGACTGTAGCCATGAAATTAAAAGTTGCTTGCTCCTTGGAAGAAAAGCTATGACCAATCTAGATAGCATATTAAAAACCAGAAACATTACTTTACCGATAAACCCCATATAGTCAAAGCTACGATTTTTTCCCTGATAGCTCAGTTGGTAAAGAATCTGCCTGCAATGCAGGAGACCCCGGTTTGATTCTTGGGTCAGGAAGATCCCCTGGAGAAGGGATAGGCTATCCACTCCAGTATTCTTGGGCTTCCCTTGTAGCTCAGCTGGTGAAGAATCCACTTGCACTGTGGGATACTTGGGTTTGATCCCAGGGATCAGAAGATAACCTGGAGAAGGGAAAGGCTACCCACTCAGGTATTCTGGCCTGGAGAATTCCAAGGATTGTATAGTCCATGGGGTCACAAAGAGTCAGACACGACTGAGTGACTTTCACTGATGGTTTTTTCAGTAGTCATGTTTGGATTTGAGAGTTGGACCATAAAGAATGCTGAGCATCAAAGAACTGATGCTTTTTTACTGTGATTTTAGAGAAGATTCTTAAGAGTCCCCAGGAGAGCAAGGAGATCAAAACAATTTATCCTAACGGAAATCTGGAAGGACTGATGCTGAAGCTGAAGCTCCAATACTTTAGCCACCTGATGCAAAGAACTGACTCATTGGAAAAGACCCAGATCCTGGGAAAGATTGAAGGTGGGAGGAGAAGGGGATGACAGAGGATGAGATGGTTGGATGGCATCACCAACTCCATGGACATGAGTTTGAGCAAGGTCTAGGAGTTGGTGATAGACAGGGAAGCCTGGTGTGCTGCAGTCCATGGGGTCACGGAGAGTCAGACATAATTGAGTGACTGAACAGATGGACTCCATGTCCAATTGCTGATGATCCTTCAGCTCTACCATCTCTCATGCCTCTCCCTCCTCCAGTCAGTAACCCATGCCTATTTACTCAATACCAGGTGTTATACTGTACTACTGTACTTTTCAAAGCACTGTAAAATTAAAAATATTATTTGTGCTTTTGATTTTGTATCTATTGTTTGTGTAAAAGAAATATAAACCTATTATAGTATTATATAGTTAATTATGTTAGTTGGGTACCTAAGCTAACTTTGTTGGTCCTGAGAACAGATTAGACTTTCAATGCACTTTCAAAATGGAACTCATTTGTATGTAGGGGGCTTACTATATTTTATCTATTCATTAAAGAAAATGCACTAAGACTTATACCCAGAAATATGTTAGCAATTAATGTTACCAAATGAACTTAAAAGCAATAAAAAAAATGCATTTGTTTAAAAAGGTTTCCTAATTCATCTTTTATTTTATTAAAAACAAAGTCAAAAGAATCTTTATTCCTAAAATAACAATTTGTTATAGTATATTAAGAACAAGTTAATATATAATCTTTATGAAATATATACCCTTTATTTTTTCCAGATATTATAAGCTGCATAACTCTGAGAAAGTTGGTTTCTTTTTAAAAAAAAATCTCGCCCAATTTGAATTCTCAATATAGCTACATCATTCCTGTCTAGAATTATAACAGCCAGAGAGATAAAATTTTGAAATATATTTTTGAAAAATGCCTGCCAGATTTGGAAATTACAGAAAATGTAATGTAATTTCTTTTAGTAATAAAACTAATTTTAAACACAGAAAATGACTATTGATAAGGAGGTTACATAACTATGTTAATTTTCTTTACATCAAACTATTTCTCACTTAGCATAATTTCACAATCTTACAGCTTAAGTGATTTATCTGATATCTACTCTTTCTGTTAACTCAGAATAATTATTTTAATAACAAATTACATATGATATTTACTCTGAAAACTGTGCACCATTATACTTTGTTTTCATTTATTTTAATTTCTATAAAATAAACCTTTAAAAAAATAAAATAAAATAAACCTTTAATAAATTTTCATAGGTTCTAAAATCAAACTGTATATTATTTTCTAACTGAAATATAGTTATTTATAATATTACATTGGTTTCAGGTGTATAACATAGTGTTTCAATACTTTTATGGATTACACACCACTTAAAGCTATAATAAAACATTGGCTGCCTTCCCTGTGCTGTATAATACATCCTTGACACTTATTTATGTCATACATATTAGTTTGTATTTCTTAATCCCCTACCTCAATCTTGCCCCTCCCACCTCCCCACTGGTAACCACTAGTTTGTATTCTAATAGAGTTTCTGTTTTATTATTTACATTCCTTTGTTTTATTTTTGAGATTCCACAAGTAAGTGTTACCATGAGGCATTTGCCTTACTCCATCTTATTTCACTAAGCATAATATTCTCTAGGTTCATTCATGTTGTTGCAAATGGCAGAAGTTCATTCTTTTTTATGATTTACATTCCATTGTATACATATACCACATCTTCTAAATCCATTCATCTTTTGATGCACACTTAAATTGCTTCCATATCTTGGCTACTGTAAATAGTGCTACAATGAACAATGGGACAAATGCATCTTGTCAAATTAGTGTTTTTGTTTTCTTCAGATACATACCCAGGAGTTTAACCGCTGGATTATATGGTAGTTCTATTTTCAGTTTTCTAAGGAAACTGCATACTGTTTTCCATAAGGCTACACCAATTTACATTTACACTATTATGCAAGGATTCCCTTTTCTCAACATCCTTACCAACATTTGTTATTTATGGCCTTTTGGTGTTAGCGATGTGACAGGTCTGAGGTGATATTGCATTATGGTTTTGATTTGTATTTCTCTGATAATTAGCAATGTTGAACAGCTTTTCTAGTGCCTGTGGGTCATCTGTATCTCTCCTTTGGAAAAATAGATATCCAGGTCTTCTGCTCATTTTTTTAATCACTTGGGGGGTATGAAGTTTATGAGCTGTTTATACATTGTGGATATTAACCCCTTATCTATCATATAATTTAAAAATACTTTCTCCCACTATGTAGTATTCTGTTTTGTTGACGGTTTCTTTCGTTGTGCAAAAGCTTTTAATTTAATTATGTCTCATTTGTTTATTTTTGCTTTTGCTTCCTTTGCTATAGAAAACAGATCCAAAAAACATTACTACAATTTACATCAGAGAATATTTTGCCTGTTTACCTGCCTATGTTTTATCCTAGAAGCTTTATGGTTTCCAGTATTACATTTAAGTAATTCACTTTGAGTTTACTTTTACATCTGGTATAGGGAAATGTTCTAATTTCATTCTGTTACATGTAGCCATCCAGTTTTCCCAGCATCACTTATTGAACAGTCTTTTCTGCGATGTATATTCTTTCTTCCACTGTTGGAGATTAAATGACTGTAAGTGAATAGGTATATCCCTGGGCTCTCTATTCTGTTCAACTGAGCTATCTGTCTGATTATGTATGAGTACCATTCTGCTTTAATTAATGAAGCTTTGTAGTATAGTCTGAAGGCAGGGAGTATGATTCCTTTGGCTTTGTCCTTTTGTTCTCAAGATTACTCTGGCAATTCAGGATCATTTGTCATCTCATTTGAAATTTTAGGATTATTTCTTCTAATTTTGTAAAAAAAAAAAAAAGTCACGGGTAGTTTGAAAGTAACTGCATTAAATCTGCAGATAGCTTTGAATAGTATGGACCTTTTAACAACACTAATTCTTCCAACCCATGGACACAGGATGTCTTTCCATTTCTTTGTACCATCTTCAATTTGCTTCAGCAATACTGTATAGATTTCTGAATACAGGTACTTCAGTCTTGGTTAAACTTACTCTTAGGTATTTTCTTTTCCATGCAATTTCAAACAGAATTTTTTTCTTCATTTCTCTTTCTTACAGTTCATTGTTAATATATAGAAAAGCAATAGATTTCTGTATATTAATCCTGTACTCTATATTGTTACTTAATTCATCTATTAGTTTTAACAGCTTTTATGGTGGAGACTTCAGGGTGTACTATATATAGTATTATATCATCTGCAAAGAGTGACTGTTTATTTCTTCCCTTCCAATTTAGTTGCCTTTTATTTATTTTTGTTATCTGATTGCTATGTTTTGGATTTTCAACACTGTTAAATAGTAGCAGTGAGAGTAGGCATACTTGTCTTGTTCCTGGTTTTATACAAAAAGCTTTCAGCTTTCCACAATTTAATATTAGCTGTGGGTTTGTCATAAACAGCCTTTATTATGGTGATATATAAAGTTTCCTCTATGCCATGTTTCCTCTATGCCATCTTTTCTGAGACTTTTATCATGAATGCTAAATTTTGTCAAGTTTTTTGCATGAACTGAGATCATGTGATTTTTTATCCTTTCCTATGTTAATGTGGCATATCACATTGATTGATCTAAAGATATTGACCAATGATAGTTATTAACTCTTCTTTGGTAGAATGACCCTATGAAGTTGTCACATCCTGGACTTCTGTTTGCTGGGAGTTTTATGTTTACTAATTCAATTTAACTACAAGTTATTGGTCTCTTCAGATTATCTATTTATTTCTGATTTAGTCTTGGAAGATTATATGTTTCTAGAAATTTACCCATTTCTTCTAGATTTTCCAGTTTGTTGGGATAATGGTATCCATAATATTATCTTATGAATTTCTGTATCTCTGAGGCAGTGACTTATCAATTTTGCTTATCTTTAAAAAAATAGTTCTTGGTTTCATTTATCTTTTCTACTTGTTTTTCCTCCTTGGCAGGGGGAGAGGGGGCTCTGTTTTATTTATTTCCTCTCTGATCTTTATTATTTCCTACCTTCTGCTGACTTCAGGTTTTGTTCTTTTTCTAATTCTTTTAGATGATATATTAGTTTGTTTAAGATTTCTCTTGTTTCTCAAAGCATGCATTCATATTGCTATAAACTTCTCTTTTAAACTGTCTTTGCTGTATCCCATTGAATTCAAAAAGTTGTGTTTTAATATTCGTTTGTCTAAAGATATTTAATGATTTCCTCTTTGATTTCTTCGTTGATTCATTTTTTTTTTTTCCAGTAATGTGTGGTTTAGCTTCCACATACTGGTGTTTTCCCCATTTGTCTTCCTGTGATTGATTTCCAGTTTCATATTGTTGTGGTTCAAAAGAATGCTTGATATAATTTCTATCCTCTTAAATTTGCTGATACTTTTTCATGGCCTGGCATGTGATCTATCCTGGAGAAAGTTTCAGCTACATTTGAAAAGAATGTGTATTCTTCTGGTTTTGGATAGAATGGCCTTTAGATATCTATTTACATTTTCTGTTTGGATGATCTGCCCATTGATGTAGCTGGAATGCTGAAGTCCCCTACTATGACTGTATTACAGTCAATTTCTTTCTTTCTGTCTGTTAAAATTTGCTTTATATATGTAGGTGCTTCTATACTAGGTTCATATATGTTAATAAATACTGTATCCTCTTCTTGAATTGAATCCTTTATCATTAATGTCATTTTTGGCTTTTTTAAATACTTTGTTTTAAAGTCTATTTTGTCTGATGAATATTGCTACCTCAGCTTTCTTGTCATATTCATTTGCATTAAATAGATATTTTCATCACCTCACTTTGAATCTGTACCTTCAGCTCTGAATTGAATCTCTTGTAAGCAGCATATAGATGGATTTTGTTTGTCGGTTTTTATTCAATCAGCCACCCTACTGTCTTTTGAATAAATGAAGCATTTAGTCTATTGGCATTTAAAGTGATTCCTGAATGCTATATACTTATCACCATTACTTGTTTTGTGCTTGTTGTTGTTGTTTCAATCCTTTTCTATTCTCTTTTATTCTTTTAGTTTCCTCCCTTGTGGTTTGATGGTTTCCTTTAGTAGTATGCTTGCATTCCTTTCTCTATAGTTTTGCTTATCTATTGCAGATTTCTGATTTGCTATTACCAGGCTGTTTATATAGTTGACTGATAACTGTATCTACATAGGTAAAATTGGTAGTCATTTGAGTTCAAATATATTCTAAAAGATCTACAATTTTTTTACTTCCCATACCTGTGTCTTTGTCTTATTTTATATCTTCATCTCTTAATTTTTTTTCAATTAAGATAGGTGTTACATTTTCATTTAATCTTCATACTAGCCTATTTGAGTGGTTGATTCACAGTCTTTACTGTATGTTTGCCTTTACTAGTGGGATTTTTTTTTTTCCTTTCCTATAAATTCTTACTTTTTGTTGTAGCCTTTTCTTTTCCACTTAGAGGAAATCTTTCAATATTTCTTTCAGGATTAATTTAATATTGATGAGCTCCATTTTGATTTTGCTTGTCTGAGAAGTTCTTTCTTTCTCCAATTCTGAAAGATAATCTTGCTGGATAGAATAGCTGAGGTTGTAGGCTTTTCCTTTTCAGCATCATAAATATATCATGCCATTCCCTTCTGCTTGAAAAGTTTCGGCAAAAGTCAGTTGTTAGCCTTACATTACTTTGTATGTGAATCTTAATTTTTCTCATGCTGCCTTTAGAATTCTCCATCTTTAATTGTGCCATGTTAATTATGATATGTCTTAGTGTGGTTCTCTATGGTTTCACCTTGTTCTAGACTCTGTGATTCCTGAAACTGGATATCTAATTCCTTCTTCAGTTTTGAGAAATTTTCAGCCATAATTTACTATATACATTTTTTACTCTTTTCTCTTTTTCTTCTCTTTCTAGGACCCATAAAATGCATTTGTTAGCATGTTTCATGTTGTCTTAGAAGACCCTTAAATTATCATTTTTAAAATTTGTTCTTGCTGCTATTGTTCTGATTAGATGTTTTCCATTAGTCTACCCTTCAGATAATTTAGGCCTTCTTCTATATCACCTAGTCTGATGTAAATTTCTTCTAGTGTATTTTGCATTTTGGTTTCCTTAGGTCTGGTTCTTCTTCATAATTTCTAGTTTCTTATTATGTTCACCTACTCTTTTCCCTTGTTCAGTTAATATTCTTATTACTAATGCTTTGAATTCTTATATGGGAAATTATTTGCATTTTCTTGGCTTTTTTTTTTTTCTGGTTTTTTTTTTCCCCTTTTTCTTTTGTTTGGCATCTCATTTTGCTTAACTTTCTTTTTCTCAATGAAATTAAATGAAACATCTATCTATATTGATTTTGAAAGAGTCAGAAGAGTCTCCTTGTATTTTGTGTGTCCCTTTACAGTCTCTGTATGCCCAGGCGTTTTGGTGGGAGACCCTGATCTGAAACGAGCATGAGTCAAGTCCTTCCCCAGGGTGGGATGGCAGTCATTACCTTGGTGGGAGCCAGAGCTGGAGACAGGGGGGATAAAGCCAGAGCCAGGTGTGAGCCGAAAGTTCTCCTGCACTCAGTGACCAATACTGCCTTACTGGAGGAAGGGACAGGTCCCCAGGTGCGGGAGCAAAAGCCTTGAGGGTCAAGTCTGACCAGGTTCCATTCCTCTAAATATGTTATATGCCCCCTCCCAGAATCAGCACCTTCACCCCATAAAGGAGAAGCACTAAAGCAAGAGTGGCTGGAAAAGGCACCCAATATGAGCTGGTCACTCACTGGGATGTCCCTGGCATGTCAGTCAAAGTTTCAAACCACTCTTCATCTGCTGCCTCTGTGAGAGACAGTAATGGTTGCCTTTGCCCCTTTCAGATGTAGTACCAGGTCCAAGTAAACTCTGTCCTGCCACAACTGTACACTCTCCTCGACAGTGGCATCCTTTGCCTTAGAGGGGAACTGCATCATGAAATAAGGCAGGCTAGGAGCCATTCACTATATAGTAAAAATCAATCAGTAAATGTACTGCTATTTCACCTCAGTAACTTTTTGAAAGATGTAACCGAGGATTAAAATGAAGGCTTAAAAATTCTGGGTACAGTATGGCTAAGTAAATGTTTACAAACACTTGATTTTACATTTAAATTCCATGAACTGTTTTCTTAAAATGGCATTATATCTCTGATTGCTACATCTATATTATTCGAGAATGAAGAATTTTTTGAAAAGTCATAGTAAGCTAGAAATGCTAAACTTGAATTAAATGCTTATTACATGGTTGACATGGGAACAAGGGAGCAAAGACAAAATCTGATGACAATGTCAGTCAAAGGATACCTTCTTCATGTTCTAAAATTAGTCTTCATTTCCTAAACTCTTCAATTATTTATGACTACCTTAAGAAACTACCAACTTAACTTCTTAAATCATTTTAAAACTCAATATTTATCTGAATTGTATATTTTCTATATATTATCAAAATTCGAAAAAAATCATGAATTGACCTGACTACAATTGCTGAAGAGTTAAACCTAATTTCTCATTATTTTAAACCACACTTGCTTGTCACTGGCTTCAAAAAATGGTAAAGATTCTTAATGTCCTTTCCTAGTGACATTTAGTATTTAGGTCAAACAGTAGTCACTACCAAACTGGATCCTATAAAACATTTTCTTACTTATGTAAGGCTGAAAAAAAGGAGTATATACAATCTTATAAGAAGGACAAAGCATATCTATGTATAAGATGGATACACAGAAATACTCTGAGAATAGGGATTCTCTGACAATATTGAAGATAATTCATGTTAAAACAATGACTCTACGACTTTAATATAATACATATGTGTATGTAAATATATATAAATATATAAGACATGATGAAATGCCTTTTATCAGAATAAATAGCTGCCCAAGAATAAATATAAACACTAGATAAAACATCAAGTGAACATAAATTTGTAATGAAAAGAAGATTAAGGTTTTAAAGAGCAATTAAAACAGCCAGAATCTGAAGGACCAAGGACCAGAAAGAACCAAAGTGTAGAAAATGAAGACTTGGGGTGCAAAACAGAGATTTAATTTTTACTTCTTTATGTTAGATGCTGTTTTTATACCAAAAATTAGCATAATAGATGTATTTAACACAGCTATTAAGAAGGTTTAAAAATGTCTTTGGAAAGGGCTATTGAGAAATAACACTTTTTTATGGAGTGCCTTTTAAGAATTTTTAAAGAACTGATTATTTCTTTATAGTGTGGAAAGAAAATTTAATATGACATCTACTCATTAGCAAATTAATTTTGATAATTAGAAAATTCACTGTCTTAAATCAAGGGAAAATCTTATGTCAGTATTTCATTTTAATTTTTACCTTTTGGGGAAATCTGAATAGCAATACCTAAGACAAACTAATACAAAATTCTGACATTTTTAGTTTTCTTACAATTGTGTCAATTTGATGATACAAAAAATCTGGGATGCTGTTTCTCAAGTGTTATTCCTAAATCTAAGCTGCACTGATTTATTTGAATTTTTGTTCTAATATATAATAGATCAGTATATTTATAGATTAACATATTCACATAGAAAATATATGAGCTACATTTATATGCATTTTTCTCTAAAGAGTTGTCCCTTTAAAAGATCATCCCCCAAGATTTATAAGTGCAGAGAAGAAATAAATTATTATAATACAGAGAACTACTAATGTACTTTTCCAAAGCTAGATGACTTTTCATACAAGAGAGACTACAATATATAAAACAATAATATAGAATTCTAAAGATATGCTATACATATTAAGATAGATCTAAAAATAAATTTTACTGTTAATTATATGTCACCTTTTCTGGCATAAGTATAAAAGGTCAAATTCTGAAGTCCATGGAATCCATTAAATACAGATAAAGATAGTAAGATGATCTACAGTGAAACTGTGATGATAATGACTTATTGTCCTCTCCAGCCTCGTATAGGCTGTGAGTTTCTCAAGGAATTTAAGAGGGGTTATTTGTTTTTTAAAAAGTGAGTACACCTTTCTTGTGTGATGAAGACAAAACATTACTGAGCTGACACCATAAAAAGAAAGATAATCAGGGAAGCTTGTGAACCAGTGCTCAAGCTCAAATTAGGATTCCACTTTTCTCACTGAAGAAAGTAGAGAATAGAGATATTTCATCATACTATGGAGTTTCCTTCTTCTGTGTGTTCAGAACAAACATTTAACCTAGGTTCCACCTGAAAAGCAGTATCACTACTATAGAACTGGGTCACAAAAGAGCAAGTATCACCTGAGGCCACATCTGTTCAAAGAAGCCATCTTTCTGAGTCATCACCCTAGAGGTTCCTTGGAGTCTAACAGGAGGGCATGGCAGGATGCCTGCTCACTTTAACAAAGACAATGTGCTGAATGAGGCAGAGAAGAGAGATATCAGAAAGTATTTAAACTCACTAGACATTACCAACAATTCAAAAGGTACTCCAAGTGATCATGATCCCTTTCTGAATACAAGAGGATGGTATGGCCAGGAAAAAGAGGAATGATACCCTCAGAGCTAGGTTATGGAGGGAGAGCACAGTGCTTTTGTTGCTACAGTTGCAAAATAATCCTTTTCACCTTGCCCAGGTCTGTAAGATAAGCAGTGCCTACCCTGGCTATCTACTTATACTGAGGAGACAGGAAATTATAGTGTGAGCACAGTGGCAAGCCATGAGAATGTGCTTTGCATATCTCCAACAAGGAAAAAAAAAAAAGTATTTGCAAAAGGAGCCCAAGCTACTGCACTCTGAAATCCATTGCCACATTTGTGTTAAGATCATGCTTGCCCTGGGCTGTTCCCCGAAGGCAGTAAGCAGAGCATGAATACGAAGGCCAACCCAAACCTAAGAGACTTGAAACTACTATGATGGCTAACTTTGGCTTGAGGTACCCCTTGAATCTTCCTTAAAATTCATGGCAGTTTCCATCCAACTTCACTTTCCTTCTCATTCATACTGTTAGACATGCATCCCAGCCTGACTGGACATGCATTCCAGTCTTGACCATTACCGTTCTCATTTTCTCTCATAGACATTTCTCTCAAAAGTTCTTGTAAGTAGTTCCATTTTACTGTCTTCTTCTTAGGGGATCCATAATAATGTACACAAGTCAATGAATACCTTAATAGGTTATACTTTTATACATGATTGGTGATATATCTTCAGTCTCTGAGCTCTACCAATTGGCAAATGCAGATATAGTCACTTACATATATAATTTTCCTTGCTTCAACTACCAACTCTTATAGCTACTGGAAATTTTTTAACAAAGCCCTAAATAAATATGCGCCTGTGTTAACAAATCAGAACTTATTTCAGTTCTGATGTATTTCAATTTCTGATACATTTCTGGAATATTTCAGTATCCAAAATAGTGGTGACAGGGATACAGGGGAGCATTTCAAATCTGGAAGTCCAGTTCTATCTCCTTTACTGTCACCACCATTAAAATGCATTATACACAGAGTTGATTAAAGTGACACATCATTACCACTACCACTGTGGCTGCGGCTAGTAAAGCTGGAAATTATTCTTTTCAAAAATTAAGGAGAGTGACTTCAGGGTATAAATCCCCAATAATTGAAAGCAGAGACTCAAACAGATACTTTTATACCCATGTTCATAACAGCATTACACACAATAGTTTAAAGATAGATACAACCAAAGTTTTTTATCAATGGATGACCTGATAAACAAAATATGACACATACATTCATGGAATATTTTTCAGACTAGGCAAATGCTGACATATTCTATAATATGGATAAAGCCTAAAGACAGTATGCAAGTAAAATAACCCAGTCACTTATAAAATACCTAGAGTAGTCAATTCATAGAAATAGAACATAGAATGGTGGTTTCCAGGGGTCAAGGAAAAGGGAGAATGAAGGATTAGGGGTTGTTGTTATAGAGTTTCAGTTGAAGAAAGTGAAAAAGTTCTAGAGAAGGATGGTGGTGATATTTGCACAATAATGTGACTATACTTAATGCCACAGAACTATCCACTTAAACATGCTAAGATGGTAAAATTTATATGATGTATATTTCACCAAAGGGCTTCCTTGGTGGCTCAGCGGCAAAGAATCCGCCTGCCAATGCAAAAGACACCTTTTCAGTCCCTGGGCTGTGAAGATCTCCTGGAGAAGGAAATGGCAACCCACCCCAGGATTTTTGCCTGGAAAATTCATGGACAGAGGAGCCTGGCTGACTATAGTCCACAAGGTTGCAAGAGTCGGACACGACTTAGCAACTAAAACAATAGCAACAGCACATTTTACCACAATAAAATAAAGAAAGAAAGGACATGCTTTCTGCGTTATGCTCAAAAATTTTAAGAAGGGGGTCACTGTTGCTTGAAATCGAAGTTATTTTCTGGTGGTTAGTGACATAACTCTGGTTAGCCTGAGATGAAAATTTACCATGCAGGTTATGACAATCCTGTAGAAAAGCACAGCTCCTGTAGATCAACCTCCTTTTCCAGGTTTCAGGATCTCAATCACCACTGCAGCACAGGCTTGGCAAAGATCTTCCATGCTTCTAAGAACTACAGCTCTTTCAATTCACTATTTTATACTAGGGTAACTGAGTCAGGACAAGTTCAGTATTAGTCACTCTATTGTATTTACAAATATGCACCTCGTAAAAACTAAGCCACTTGGCTAGGTCTACTTCATTTTACCAGACTCCTTTTTTCTTTTTCTTTTCTTTTTTCTCCAACTGATAGATGAACCATATATTGTCTGAATTCAAGGATAACCAGGGTCAAAACTTTTTCTGCCAGAGTAACAAGCAAGGGGATACTTAAGAGGATCACCTGAGTCCACTTGCTAGAAATATCTGATCCCCACTAAAAATCATCACACAAGAGATCTCAGATCCCTAGTTCACTGAACTCCGATTTAAAGAAACTTTCCAGTACTCTCTAATCAGAATACTGTGTAACTAAGATGGCATCTAAGTGCTCAAGTAAGGAAATTCAGATACACATTATTCACTATGGAAGGCTATTTTAACTAGGTTTATTTTTGTGTATTTTTTCTGGTTTAATGCCTTTTACCTCATCATCTACCCATTTGCAGCCTTCACCCACTAAAGGAGAAGCCTTCCTCTACATTCCACCCATCATAAGCTTTCTAGCTTCTCCAATTTTCAATTTAAGAACTGACTTTTATATTACTAAGATGAATAGAGACTACAAATAACAACTTGATCTCCTAGATATTCTTAAATATTGGTTGACAGCAAGTGCCAATAACATTATATTTATTTTTGTACTGGTTCACTTCATATGCACACTTACACCTACAACTGATGTGTTTGCTACTTAACTGTGCTATTCTCAAAATACAGCTGGGCTGGAGATTTATTAGACATTTCCCAGTGCTGACAGCTTTTGCTGACCTCAGCAGTGTGGCTAAACTAAAAGTAACACAATATAAGGACAATATTTTTTTTTTCTATATAAACTCTCTATGTGTGTTCTTCTATTGTATTAATATGCCTGTAGAAACTATTCTCCATAGACAAACAAAGAAGAAATATTTCTGCAGTATGCTACTGAAGTCCCTTAAGTGCAGAAAAAATGAAAAGCAGATTTTCATAAATAAAAAGCAGCACACCATGACATTATCCTCTTTTGGCTTTAACTCTTGTGTGTGTGTGTGTGTGTGTGTGTGTGTGTGTGTGTGTGTGTGTGTGTGTGTGTAGAGGGGTTCCTACTTCAGTCTGGACAGTGGAATATTAAATACTAATGGAATTTCTTATTTGTAGAATAGAATAGAAAGATCATGCCCACTTTAAATTCTTCAGGTTTACTTTGATTTAACCAGTTAATTACGAATACAACAGGTATATTAATGACTGAAAATGAGAAAGAACCATACTACAAAATCTTTGGGCGTCCCAGGTAGCTCAGTAGTAAAGAATACACTTATCAAGCAGGAGACACCAACCAAACAGGAGACGCAGTCTTCATCCTTGGGTCAGGAAGATTCCCTGAAGAAGGAACTTGCACACTACTCCAGTATTCTTGCCTAGGAAATCCCATGGACCGAGGAGCCTGGCAGACCTACGGTCCACGGGGTAGCAGAGAGTTGGAGACAGCTTAGTGACTAAATCGCAGCAGCAGTAGAAATCCAGGTGAAGTGATACACGCATATTCTCTTTGGTGCTAAAGATAGTGCTGGAAGTCACAGCATGCAAAGAAAATTATATAACTCTAGTGTGTAATTCATACTTTGAAATGATTTAGCAGAGCTTATTTTTAAAAAATCTAGATATTTTAAGTTATTTGTAAATGTATTTAATTAAAATTATAGGCAACATTGAGAGAAAAGCAAAGCAAAAATAAATGTCAAAGTAGTTTAAGCATGATTTTACAAGTCACACCCAATTTATTCCATATTTCTTACAGAAATCAAATTCAGAATAAAAGCTTTAGAGGTTGCTTAAATGGCTGACTATTCTAGATTCACTGCACAGAGATCTTAAAGTCTAAGTGTATATAAGATCTAGGCAAAATATTTCCTTCAATTATCTAGAACTGATATCTATAAATATATCTTAAAGATAGAAGCCATCTTAAGTGAAAAAGATCTAGAAACAGTCTAATTTCCCCCTTATTTCAAGTAGAGTACACTGTATATTGACAGAGAATATAACTTGGTACTAAATAAGTTGAAGTACAGTAAATTCTTGAAGAGTATAAAAATAAAAGCAAATTAAATATGTCTGCTAATATATGAAAGTGAAAAAGAAGTGTTAGTTGCTCAGTCGTATCTACTTCTATGTGACCCCAGGGACAATATCCTCCCAAACTTCTCTGTCCATGGAATTCTCCAGGCAAGAATACTGGAGTTGGCAATCTCCAGGGCATCTTCCCAACCTAGGGATTGAACTCAGGTCTCTTGCATTGCAGGCAGATTCTTTACCATCTGAGTCACCATTCAAGAAGTTTAAGTGCAGTAACTTCTTGAAGAGTACAAAAATAAAGCAAATGAAATATATCTGCTAATATGTGCTTTATATTTAAATAAAAACTACTTTACAATCTACATGCAAAATTTATGACTTCAGTTTTACAAATGAAATGCCTAATTCTTTTATTTTTGTTAATCTATTTTATATCTAGATTGTGCAACAAATACAATGGGGCATGTATGTGCAAATTTATATATATCTTTCACTGTCATTTTTAATTAACACAAACAGGAATACAATAAATTTCCATAAAACTAATTTCCATCTGACAGTTGTAGGTTCAGAACAAGCCTCCCAAGATATGTTACTTTTGACAGATGGACTGTTTTTAATTAAAAATAATGGAGACACTATGGGCTCAAAAGAGATTATTGCCCGTCTAATAATCACCTAGAAGAATTTAAACTGGATTTTCCCCAGAAAAAGAAAAAAAAAAGCTACTCCCAGAGATAAATTTTAAGAGGCCCCATCTATATGGCAGGACAAACATCTAATTACCAAATATCTGCCATTCTTATCCTATGAATGATCCTCCTCTCTTTGGAAACCCCAGTCCCCTAATCCTTAGTTCAGGATAACACATATAGCTCATTTTGCTTTCTGTCTTTAAACCTCTCATATATGAAGTGTTCCCAAACACATGAAATTAAATTTTATTCCTCTTGTTAGTCTTATCTTATTTTAGTTATTCTACCAGCAAAAGAGAACCAGAGAAGGAAGACGGTGAGGGAAACTGTCTCCTTCCTGACATAGTGTATAACTCTGACATAACAGTGTGTGGCTGTGAAGCTATATTTTCTTAGTTTTTAGGTCTGCACACTGTTTCAGCACTCACACCTCTGATCACATTTTCTAAGATATCAAAGTCCTTCCAACAAGGCTTATAGGTCTGAAGGGTATCTCTACCTTCTCTAGTAAAAAGCCTTCATGAAATCTTCTAACTCATCTGAGTATCCTGCCTGTTCAAACAACCAATTCACAAATCCTGTATTAATTTTCTGGTCAAATAGGATGAAATTGTAATTATGCAGACTATTTCCACATTAAGCACAGACTTCTCTACTATTAACATTTTGGAAAGTGGAAAAACAAATTTCTCTCAACCCGAAAGGAAAAGTTTTTTATTTCTTTTACATTTTTGCTTTTTTACTTGTTTGTTTTTTATTTCCCATACTTGACAACTACAAGTTTGGTATTACTGAAAATTTAGGGAATACTTTTTCTTTTAAGAACAGATTGAATTAAGTATCTCCATGCCACTAAGCAAAATGCATTTACATTCAGATCCAAACAATAAAGCTACTGCTCAGGGCTCCAACCAACACCCATGTTTTTGGCTTACCCAAACCTTATTCTAGATTTAGGGACTCTTTGACCTTTTTTCCGCCTTGAGAAGAGGACAAAACAAAAACAAAACACCCACTCAAACCACCTATGATCAAAATAGCATTGATGTTACTCTAAGCTTGATTAAACTTTAGGGAGTTTCTTCCTAACAACAAGCCGTGATCTCCCTTTTCTTAGAGCATTTACCTTAAAAACATTTAATTACAAACTCCTTCTTTGCCTCTTTGTGATGTAAATATTCTAGCTTCTTGACCATTTTTATAAGTCAGGAATGTTTTTCTCAAAAATTTGGGAGTAATCTCTTTGAAATGGAACCATTAAGGGAGTCAGGGCCCCTAACTCCCAGTCTCTGTACAAAGGTAGGAGCCTAAATTCCATAAGCTTTAATTAGCAAACACAGACAGCCTAATCCATTGATTAATTTCTCAGTAGCTTTCTATATTTTTTCATTAGTTCATATCTAGTGCTCCAATCTCTATTTTTTGTGTTTCGGTTTTAACAGAGTTGAGTTCAAGCTCTCCACCTTATTGTAATAACCTTGAATAAAGTTATCCTTGCCTGTTTAACTACATCCAAAACAATTTTTATTTGACGTTATAAACTAGCTTCTTTTTAAAAAAAACGCTTCTCTTTTCAAATGAATGACACTATGAATAGAGCACCTATTATACACACAGTTTTCATATATATTTTTAATCCATATGAATTACAACAGATCATGTTAGAGATTAAAATAATTAAGACTCACATTTAGAGATTTGGCAATTCAGAGCTGGAAGACAGGACTGGAAACAAAAGGTACATTCTGGATCCGTTTATATCAACTATTTAAGCAAGGGTGGCTCTTTCATCCTGTAGAGCTAGAGGGTGAAAGCTAAAGGCCAGGAGAAGGACAGGTCCACCATGGCTAGAAGGTAACTTTCTCCTAGGTGTTTGGAAGCAGGCACACAACATGAAACAATGGCACTATAAACCATAAACACATCTAGTATGGCCTAGGGATTCTAGGGCAAAAAATATTCAAAACTGATGGCGAATAATTTTAAAGGCTTAAACCCAGAGCTTTTGAAAAACTCAGCAGTGGCCACAGGACTGGAAAAGGTCAGTTTTCATTCCAATCCCAAAGAAAGGCAATGCCAAAGAATGATCAAAATACCAGACAATTGAATTCCTCTCACACACTAGCAAAGTAGTGCTCAAAATTCTCCAAGCCAGGTTTCAACAGTACGTGAACAGTGAACTGCCAGATGTTCAAGTTGGATTTAGAAAAGGCAGAGGAACCAGAGGTCATATTACCAACAACTGTTGGACCATAGAAAAAGCAAGAGAGTTCCAGAAAAACATCTATTTCTGCTTTACTGACCATGCCAAAGCCTTTGACTACGTGGGTCACAACAAACTGTGGAAACTTCTTAAAGAAATGGGAATAGCAGACCACCTTACCTGCCTCCTGAGAAATCTGTATGCAAGTCAAGAGAAACAGTTAGAACCAAACATAGAACAACAGACTGGTTCCAAATAGGGAAAGGAGTACATCAAGTTTGAATATTGTCACCCAGCCTATTTAACTTATATGCAGAGTACATCATGCAAAACGCGGGGCTGGATGAAGCACAAGTGAAATCAAGATTGCTAGGAGAAATACCAATAACCTCAGAGATGCAGATGGCACCAGCCTTACGGCAGAGAGGGAAGAAGAACTAAAAAGCCTCTTGATGAAAGTGAAAGAGGAGGGTAAAAAGTTGGCTTAAAACTCAACATTCAGAAAACTAAGATCATGGCATCCAGTCCCATCACTTCATGGCAAATAGGTGGGGAAACAATGGAAACAGTGACAGACTTTATTTTGGGGGACTCCAAAAATCACTGCAGATGGTGACAGCAGTCATGAAATTAAAAGATGCTTGCTCCCGGAAGAAAAGCTATGATCTACCTAGACAGCATATTAAAAAGCAGATACATTACTTTGCCGACTAAGGCCCATCTAGTCAAAGTTATGGTTTTTCCACTAGTCATGTACAGATAAGAGAGTTGGACTATAAAGAAAGCTGAGTGCCAAAAAATTGATGCTTTTGAACTGAGGTGTTGGAGAAGACTCTTGAGAGTCCCTTGGACTGCAAGGAGATCCAACCAGTCAATCCTAAAGGAAACCAGTCCTGAATATTCATTGGAAAGACCGATGCTAAAGCTGAAATGCCAATACTTTGTCCACCTGATGCAAAGAACTGACTCACTAGAAAAGACCCTGATGCTGGGAAAGATTGAAGGCAGGAGGAGAAGGGGATGATAGACAATGAGATGGTTGGATGGCATCACCAACTTGATGGACATGAGTTTGCGCAGGCTCCAGGAGTTTGTGATGGATAGGGAGGCCTGGTGTGCTGCAGTCCATGGGATCGCAAAGAGTTGGACATGACTGAGTGACTGAACTGAACAGAAACCCATAGGTATAACACAGTTCTAAGCATTATTTGTTGGTTTCTTTCTTCTTTCCTTAACGGAATTGGGGTTAGCCAACAAAAAAAAAGATTGAACACTTAACACAATAGGATGCAACAATCTTTCTGATTTGAGACCTCAGTTTAACAGAACCATAGAAACTTAAGGATAAAGTTAAATTTATTCTTAAAGACAAATTAACAGGAATGGGGCAAGATAGTGAGGGCAAAGATCATAGAATTCGAACGCTAGATGTTCTTAACCCAAAATCACAAATGCATAATGTTGTTTAAGACACTTTCTGACAGATTGCTTTTCAAATACATTACTCTTCTAGTTATTATTGTTGTTTCCAACCAGGAATGAATCAAATTAAATATACAGCCAGCACATATAAAGTTTTTTATTAAGCAATGTATACTCAATATGAAATATATTAAACAAAAATTCAGAAGGTGTTAAGTGAATTTTAATTTTAAACTTGACCTTTTTATTGTTGTTAATAAGAAAAATAAATGACATCAAAAGACATTCCTTGAAATGAAAGCTATGACCGACCCAGACAGCATATTAAAAAGTAGAGACATTACTTTTCCAACAAAGTTCTGTCTAATCAAAGCTATGGTTTTTCCAGTAGTCAGGTATGGATGTGAGAGTTGGACCATAAAAAAGGCTGATGGTCAAAGAACTGTGGTGCTCGAGAAGACTCTTGAGAGTCTCTTGGATAGCAAGGAGATCAAAGCAGTGTATATTAAAGAAAATCATCCCTGAATATTCATGGGAAGAACTGATGCCGAAGTTGAAGCTCTAATACTTTGGGCACCTGATGCAAAGAACTGACTCATTGGAAAAGACCCTGATGTTGGGAAAGATTGAGGACAGGAGGAGAAGCAGGAGACAGAGGATGAGATGGTTAGATAGCTTTATTGACTCAATGGCCATGAATCTCAGCAAACTCAAGGAGAGAGTGCAGAGCATGGAAGCCTGGAGTGCTCAGTCCCCAGGATTACAAACAGCCAAACACAATTTAGTGACTAAAAAAAAAACAACAAAATTGAAATTAATGCCATTTAGGAAAGACTGGGAACTAGCACTGTGAATACAGAGAAAAAGTGAAAATAGTAAAGAAATTACAGAGAAGATGAAAAATCCAGAATTCAGATAAATGTGGCTATTAGAGATAGCATCCCTGAAGAAAATCATCTAATAAATAAAATTTTATAAGCTTCAAAATCACAATACATAACAATTTCATGACATTTAAGAACTGAATTTAAAAAAAAAACTGAATTTAATTGAAATGGCCCTTATTCTATCCAGAAATTTAATAAAAATGCATATATTTAATAAAATGCATATATTTAGTAAAATGTATATATATCTAATAAAAATCAATATATTTATTGGTTAAGTTGTTGAAACTTAAATAAAAGGATAATCTTTCAGGTAAGTGGAGAGAGAAAGAAAATTATTTAGAATAGAGAAGGTGATCCAGTTGTCCGCAGAATTCTCAGTTAAATTCAATGCCAGACTGCAAGAGAACAAAGTAAACATTCTGAGGGAAAGAAGCATGAGATTATGTTACAACCAGACAAGTTATTCAAATAAAAGATAAAGACAATTAAGTCCTTCCTGGAAAAAACTACCTGAGCATGAAAATCAATAAAACAGATCAATAAAAATTAGGTTACAAAATGAATTTTAATGTTAGATATTATAAAAAAATTATATTAAAATAATGTTGATAACAAAACCCATGGATGTGGGTGGAAAATAGTATGAATATTAATAAATATTTTCATATCTTTTAATTAAGCAGAATATTTTAGGATTAATAACTGCTGTTACAAAAAGAAAATTACCTGAATTCTAGCAATCTCTGCACTTCCCATTAACATATTGTCCGGCTAAATTAAGTACTTCTTTATTTCACCATTTCTAGTGTAATTTAATTCTTAAAGAGTTATTTCTACCTATTTAAATGTATCCTACGGAACTAACACCCAATCTTCATTCACAAGAAGAAAATAGCTCTGTATAATAAAGGAGACTAATGAAAAGGTGCAAAACTGAGCTGCTGTGGGACAATTAGGAGAGTGGAGGGATCTAGAAATAGGAATAGAGAAAAGAGCTATATCTCCAGAAACCATGTGAATGAAATGTCATGTGCTCTATGTGTCCCTCTCCCCATTTTCTGTATAACTTGAAATTATTATTATTAAATAAACAATTGATACAATCAAGTAGTTTAAAAAAGCAAAAATTTATTTCTTGCTCCTGAATCTACAGTCGTTGATTGTGGCTATGTTGAGCCTGACTGGGTTCCCAGGCTTCACTAGGCTTGCATTCACATATATAACAGGTCTGTCTCATTCTGGGGATACAGACTAAAGAACACATGCCACCTTGTCAAGAGGACAAGTGGCCTCTGCTCAGAACTGACATGCTTTCATGTCCCATTGTGGGGGGGAAGCAAGTAATCCGACCAAGCCATGTTAGTGGGGTATGAAAGTAAAATAAGAAAACCCAATGGGGTAGAGGAAGGAAGAAGCGCATATTTGCTCAGGCAGTTCAACCACACAAAGCTTGAGTAAAACTAAAAACATCATGTTATACTAATTTAGTAAATCAATAGAGTATGCTGAGTTTTGCAATTATATCTGTTTAGAACTGAAAGCACAAAGGGAATGAGAACAACAAAAACTGGATTACACCTTTATTTCTCCCACATATAGTGAAATAAAATGAGTTACATTTTGTTAGTATCTGTTTATTAGATTTTGTTCTAAATAATTTAATTTAAATTTATCTCACTTATTTTTAGTACAGTCCACATGTAAGTACAATTATCCTAATTTTTAGCTAGAAATACAAACTTTAAAAGCTTAAGATTCTTTCTCACATTCCTGTAGTTCATGTGTTAAGGTTTAAATTCAGCAAGAACACAGCACTGAGGACTTATGAAAAACTAGGTCTTCTAAATGTATATGTCTATTTGACTTTTATTAAGCACAAGCCCAAACTAACAAAGTTGTTTATATCTCCCCTGCAAGCTAGTATTTACAAGTGCATGAAAATAATAAGGCAAACTTTCCAACAACAAATCCAACATTTGTGTTTTTCTTCATGCCCAATAGTGGACATCCCCACCTAGGGGTTGCCTGATATTAGAATAATAAAGGGGAAAAAAAAAGAATAATAAAGGCTCTGGCATACATTTTTCTCTCACTCCTTTCTGCCTCCTGACCAACATGGTATTGTCCCATGAGGCACTACATAACATGGCCTGCTCCCTTTTCTCAGGAAATGTAAGTAATAAAAATATTTCAAAGGCATTAGCCTCCCTATGTTGGCATTCATTCACTTCTATAAATTAAAAATCCCTGGGAGAACATATTTTCAAATGATATATCTGATAAGGAGTTAATATCTAAAATATATAAAGAACTCATACAACCTAATAACAAAAAAGTAAACAACCCCATTAAAAAAACTGTGCAAGGTTGCTGAATAGACATTTCTCCAAAGAAGACACACAGATTGCAAACAGACACATGAAAACTCTTACATCTCCTTAATTGGCAGGTGGGTTCTTCACCACTATCACTACCTAGGAGGCAACAATAATTATTAGGGAAATGAAAATTAAAACCACAGTGAGATATCAACTCATACCTGTCAGAATGGCCACCATAAAAAGACAAAAGGTAACAAGTATTGGCAAGGGTGTGGGGAAAAGAGAACCTTCCTTTATATACTGCTGGTGGGAATGTAAATTGGTGCAACCATTATGGAAGACAGGATGGATATTTCTCAAAAATGAAAACTAAAACTAGAACTACCATTTGATCCAGTTATCCCACATCTGGGTATTTATCCAAAGAATATGAAAACACTAATCTGAAAATGTATATGCATCGCTATGCTTCTCATGGCATTACTTATTTGGAAACCAATTAAGTGCCCATCAACAATGAATGGATAAAGATGTGGTATATAAATACAAAATTTAATACTACACAGCCATATAAAAAGATAAAATCTTGCCATTTTCAACAACATTTCAACAACATGAATGGACCTAGGGGATATTATGCTAAGTGAAGAAAGTCAGATGGAGAAAGATAAATACCATATGATTTCACTAATATGTGGAATAAAAAAAAAACCTAATATACCAAAAAAAAAAAAAAAAAAAAAAAAAAAAAGGATAAATGAAAAAACCAAAAAAAAAAAAAGAAGCACATAGATACAGAGAACAGAGTAGTGATTACCCAAGAGGAGAAGTTGTAGAGGATGAAATGGGTAAGGGGGCTTAAGGGTATCGTGATGGATGGAAACTCAATATTTGGTGGTGAGCCCATTGTAAGGGGCTTTCCTGATGGCTCAGTGGTAAAGAGTCTGCCTTCAATGTGGGCAACCTGGGTTTGATCATGGGTCAAGAAGATCCCCTGGAAAAGGAAATGGCCACCCACTCCAGTATTCTTCCCTGGGAAATCCCATAGACAGAGGAGCTTAAGGATATAGTCCATGGGGTTGCATGGAATCAGACATGACTTAGTGACTGAAGAACAACAACCATACTATCACTTCCCTACTACTTGATTAAATTCCATAGTCAATTCTGAGTATCATCCCTATATACACACTTTCAATATTTTAGCCCCTCACTCCTTTTCTTACTTGCTGGCCAAACCACAGCCTCATTTAAACTAAATATCTACCCATTTGAGACACTGAAGGAAAATATACAATCACTTTCTCCTCACTTTCATTTCATTATAGTCCGCTTCAAGTGCACTTTTAATATTGGAAGGGCAATTACAATCTTTCTCTTTGGTTCATCCTACTCTCATTCTCCCCATACCATGTTGTATTTTCTTTCTTCTCAAGCATTCTCGAATTTACTTTCAGCTGGTGTTCCTGCTTTCTGATTTATTAAGAAAAAAAAACAATAAAATTCACAGGCTCCCAGGACATCTATTCAGTTATGCACATCTCTGTTCAGTCATTCAGTCATGTCCAACTCTTTGAGACCCCATGGACGGCAGCACATCAGGCCTCCCTGTCCATCACAAACTCCTGGAGCCTGGGCAAACTCATGTCCACTGAGTCAGTGATGCCATCCAACCATCTCATCCTCTGTCATCCCCTTCTCCTCCTGCCTTTCATCTTTCCCAGCATCAGAGTCTTTTCCAATGAGTCAGTTCTTTGCATCAGGTGGCCAAATGACTGGAGTTTCAGCTTCAGCATCAGCATCAGTTCTTCCAATGAATATTCAGGACTGATTCCCTATAGGATTGACTGATTGGATTTCCTTGCAGTCAAAGGGACTCTCAAGAGTCTTCTCCAACACCACAGTTCAAAAGCATCAATTATTCAGTGCTCAGCTTTCTTTATAGTCCAACTCTCAAATCCATACATGACTACTGGAAAAACTATCGGTTTGACTAGATGGGCCTTTGTCAGCAAGGTAATGTCTCTGCGTTTTAATATGCTGTCTAGTTTGGTCATACCTTTTCTTCCAAGGAGCTGACTCCTTCTTTTAATTTCATGGTTGCAGTCACCATCTGCAGTGATTTGGAGTCCAAAAAAATAAAATCTGCCACTATTTCCATTGTATCTCCATCTATTTGCCATGAAGTGATGGGACTGGATGCCATGATCTTAGTTTTCAGAATGTTGAGTTCTAAGGCAATGTTTTCACTCTCCTCTTTCACTTTCATCAGGAGATTCTTTAGTTTTTCTTCACTTTCTGCCATAAAGGTCATATCATCTGCATATCTGAGGTTATTGATATTTCTCCCGGCAATTTCGATTCCAGCTTGGGCTTCATCCAGTCTGGCATTTCGCATGAGATACTCTGCATATAATTTAAATAAGCAGGGAGACAATACAAAGCCTTGGCGTTCTCCTTTCCCAATTTGGAACCAGTCTGTTGTTCCATGTCTGGTTCTATTTCTTCTTGACCTGCATACAAATTTCTCAGGAGGCAGGTAAGGTGGTCTGCTATTCCCATCTCTATAAAAATTTTCCACAGTTTATTGTGCATCCAGTCAAAAATTTTTTATTCTTTTTTTCCTTTTAGTGTGGGTGAAATTTCCATGTTTTTCGCAAAGGCCAGCCTCTTTTCTTGTTCACTGAAGCCTATCCTCTCTAGCAAATTCACAGCATAGATCCAGCAGCCTCCACACCCCCTCTTCTCAAGTATCTCAAGGACTTTCAATTTTTTTCCCCATGAATAATGAAAATTAGCATAAACACATGCTGATGTTTAAAACCAGCATTATAATCACACTTCCTCCAGCAACTGTCACCTTACTTATTCCATTTGCTTTAAAGTAAAATTTCTTTGAATTACTGTTTATATTCAGTTGGACAAAACTTCCATCTGCATTTTTCCAAATATCTTTAGGAAAAACCCAAAGGAAATGTTTTGACCAACTCAATAATGGTGGTGGTGGTGGTGATGGTGTAGTCTCTAAACTGAGTCCGACTCTTGCGAACCCATGGACTATATAGCCTGCCAAGCTCCTCTGTCCATAGGATTCTCCAGGCAAGAATACCAAAGGGGTTGCCATTTCCTCCTTGAGGGGAAACTTCCCAACCCAGGGACTGAAGACTGAATGCCTGACTTCTGTGTCTCCTGCATTGGCAGGTGGATTGTTTACCATGGAGCCACCTGAGAAGCACCATTATACATCCTAAACAAAAGCAAATTCTGCCAAAATTCTAACTAAAAAATAAACAGAATTTACATCTAGAACTTTTTTTAAAAACTGATATTCATTTCTGGGTGATTTCATTTGTTCTCATGAAATTTAAACACCATATATATATAATTGATATCCAAAATGTAGGCCGCTCTTATAAATTCCAAACTGACTTAGGTATCTAACTGCTTATTTGATACCAGAATTTGGTTTTCTATATGGACCTCACATTCTACACATCCAAACATACCTCTGATATTCTAAGAAAAACCTGCTACTTACATTGTATTCTTGATCTTAGAAAAGTTTGATCCATTCTTCCACTGAGTGAAAAACATTTCTGTCCTTTAATTCTTTCTCACAGCAAACTAGCAAATCTTTACTTTCAGATCAGTTCAATTCAGTTGCTAAGTTGTGTCCGACTCTTTGCAGACCCTATGGACTGCAGTATGCCAGGCCTCACCATCACCAGCTCCTGGAGTTTACCCAAACGCATGTCCATTGAGACAGTGATTCCATCCAACCTTCTCATCTCCTGTCATCCCCTTCTTCTCCTGCCTTCACTTTTTTCCAGCATCAGGGTCTTGTCCAGTGAGTCAGTTCTTTGCATCAGGTAGCCAAAGTATTGGAGTTTCAGCTTCAACATCAGTCCTTCCAATGAACACTCAGGACTGATCTCCTTTAGGATGGACTGGTTGGATCTCCTTGCAGTGCAAACGACTCTCAAGAGCCTTCTCCAACACCACAGTTCAAAAGCATCAATTCTTTAGTGCTCAGCTGTCTTTATACTCCAACTGTCACTGGAAAAACCATAGCCTTGACTAGACAGACCTTTGTTGGCAAAGTAATGTCTCTGCTTTTTAATATGCTGTCTAGGTTGGTCATAACTTTCCTTCTAAGGAGTAAGCGTCTTTGAATTTCATGGCTGCAGTCCCCATCTGCAGTGATTTTGGAGACCAAAAAAAATAAAGCCTCTCATTGTTTCCCCACCTATTTGCCATGAAGTGATGGGACCAGATGATATGATCTTAGCTTTCCAAAAGTTGAGTTTTAAGACAACTTTTTCACTCTCTTCTTTCACTTTCATCAAGAGGTTCTTTAGTTGTTCTATTTCTGCCATAAGGGTGTTGTCATCTGCATATCTGAGTTATGAATATTTTTCCTGGCAATCTTGATTCCAGCTTGGGCTTTATTCAGCCCAGCGTTTCTCATGATGAACTCTCCACATAAGTTAAATAAGCAGGGTGACATATACAGCCTTGATGTACTTCTTCTCCTATTTGGAACCAGTGTGTTGTTCCATGTCCAGTTCTAATTGTTGCTTCCTGACCTGCATACAGGTTTCTCAAGAGGCAGGTCAGGTGGTCTGGTATGCCCATCTCTTTCAGAATTTTCCACAGTTTATTGTGATCCACACAGTCAAAGACTTTGGCATAGTCAATAAGCAGAAATAGATGCTTTTCTGGAACTCTCTTGCTTTTACAATGATCCAGTGGATGTTGGCAATTTGATCTTTGGTTCCTCTGCCTTTTCTAAAACCAGTTTGAACATCTGGAAGTTCACAGCTCACGTATTGCTGAAGCCTGGCTTGGAGAATTGTGAGCATTACTTTACTAGCATGTGAGATGAGTGCAATTATGTGGTAGTGTGAGCATTCTTTGGCATTGCCTTTCTTTGGGATTGGAATGAAAACTGACCTTTTCCAGTCTTGGGGCCACTGCTGAGTTTTCCAAATTTGCTGGCATATTGAGTGCAGTACTTTAACAGATTCATCTTTGAGAACTTTAAATAGCTCAGCTGGGATTTATCATCACCTCCACTAGCTTTGTTTGTAGTGATGCTTCCTAAGGCCCACTTGACTTCACATTCCAGGATGTCCAGCTCTAGGAGAATGATCACACCATCGTGATTATCTGCTTCATGAAGATCTTTTTTGTACAGTTCTTCTGTGTATTCTTGCCAACTCTTCTTAATATCTTCTGCTTCTGTTAAGTCCATACCATTTCTGTCCTTCATTGAACCCATCTGTGCATGAAATGTTGCCTTGGTTTCTCTAATTTTCTTGAAGAGATCTCTAGTCTTTCCCATTCTATTGTTTTCCTCTATTTCTTTGCACTGATCTCTGAGGAAGGCTTTCTTATCATCTCTGTTTGCTATTCTTTGGAACTATGCATTCAAATGGGTATATCTTTCCTTTTCTCCTTTGTTTTTCACTTCTCTTTTCACAGCTATTTTCAAGGCCTCCTCAGTCAGCCATTTTGCTTTTTTGCATTTCTTTTTTTGATCTCTGCCTCCTGTACAATGTCATGAACCTCCACCCATAGTTCATGAGGCACTCTATCGGACCTAGTCCCTTAAATCTATTTCTCACTTCCACTGTAAATCCTTACTTTACTATTTACAAATATACCCAAAATTTGACCACAACTATGAGTGTATTCACAGAGAAGGCAACGGTACCCAACTCCAGTACTCTTGCCTGGAAAATTCCATGGGCGGAGGATCTTGGTAGGCTGCAGTCCATGGGATTGCTAAGAGTTGTACACGACTGAGCGACTTCACTTTCGTTTTTCACTTTCATGCATTGGAGAAGGAAACGGCAACCCACTCCAGTGTTCTTGCCTGGAGAATCCCAGGGACGGGGGAGCCTGGTGGGCTGTCATCTATGGGGTCACACAGAGTCGGACACGACTGAAGCGACTTAGCAGCAGCAGCATGAGTGTATTCAAGTCCAACATTATCCCTAATCCAAATCTTTTTACTATAATATTTCACATTATATTAATATTTCACACTAAATCCTGCCTTTCCCCTTCACCTTAACCATAGACATATGAAAAGCTAATTTCCTCCTAAATCAAAGAGCTGTCTCCTATTTTATTGCAATCCCTCTTTCTGCTTTCTACTATCTTACATCAGGTTCTTATTCATTTATTTTTTCCTAAGTAACAACTATGTCCTTTTCAATTTCTCCATGACTCCAATGTAATTATCCTTCAATCCATTTTCCACGTTATTGCTAGTGTAAGTTTTGTAAAACAATAGTCATTCTATTGCTTAAAACTATTCAGTGGATTTCCACTTCCTACAAATTAAAGTCTAAAATGCTTAGCATCTCAGAGTCTCAAAGGCGGAGACAATCAGCACTGGACAAGATGAAGTATCATATTTGTGTTTGTATCAGATCAAACCTGGCAAATACAACTATAAAAGACGGCCCAAAACATTACCTAAGTGATTATCTTCAGACACTGGAGAGCAATCAACTCAGATAACACTCAAGGAGCTAATATCACTGAAGGAATGCGATTTGAGAAGAGTCCCATATTAAACCCAGCAGAACGAAAGAGTAAAATTTATGCATAAAGCAACAGTGTGACTAGGCAGAGAAAGCAGCTGCACTTCAGGACTGCTAACAGTGATAAAATTTGAAGGGCAGCATCATGGAGAGGAGAAAATCACAGAAAAATGAATTCTAAAAATCTACATGAAATTTTCCCTTGATGTTTTTGGCCAACTCTTAAGTTCACATACACAAAATGGGACATGAGGACAACACACATCAATGTAATGGGGCAAAACATTGGTGGTAGAATAAAGAGATGAGCAAGTATTTTCACACATGCTATTCCTTTTAGCTGAAATACAATTTAGAACATGGTGCTTAGGGGCTACAGGCTCACATTCAAATCCACCAAGATGAAGGGGTAAAGAATTGAAGCTATCATCAGGGCACTTAGAAGGATCAAGCCTAAGAGTGAGAGCCAACACCTAAAGAACAGGTATTAAAATAGGTCAGCCCCTACAAAACCCAATTTCAAAGATCAACCACAGCAAGTGTTTGTTGGTTATTCCCATACCTTTCTAAAGAAAAAGCACTTTTGTAGGAAGAAACTTGTGCTGTGCTTAGTCGCTCAGTCGTGTCTGACTCTTTGCGACCCCACAGACTATAGCCCATGAATCTCCTCTGTTCATGACATTTCCCAGGCAAGAATGCTCTAGTGAGTTGCCCTTTCCTTCCCCAGCGGGGTCTTCCCTACCCAGGGATTGAACCTGTGTCTCCTGATTTGGCAGGCGGATTCTTTCACCAGTGAACCACCTGGGAGGCCCCATGTTACTCCTTACCTTATACATATCCTCTACAATTTTTAATACACAATCTGTGGGACTCGATAAAAAAAATTTACTAAATGCCTAAGGGCAGAGGGGTAATGTACCGACAGGACCAAGCAATCCTTTCACCAGTAGAAACATATTTGCAAATGAATATTAAGTAGGTAGAGGAGGGCCAAAAGGGAATCCTGTTTTTCTTCTCACTTGTACAATGTACTCCTCTCTTCCTAATGGCTTTCCCAGGTGGTCACGGGGACACCCGTTGCCACACTGTCTGAAACCAAGGAGGAACTGGTGTTACCGCATGGACCCCGAATGCTAGCCTCCACTAATTTCCTTGGACACTGACTGAAGTTGCCGAGAGTATGTAGGAGAGTAAGTGTCTGTGACCTTGACGTCTGCCCTTAAGTGGAATAAGAAGTGTATCAAAACAACAGCAAACAGTATAGAGTACCTGGAGAAGATTTCTGTGGAAAGAGTCCTTTTCAGTTCTGTATCCTGACTTGGGAGACACGTTGTTGCGAAAAGGCAGCTTTTCCACCAACCCTAGTCTTTTCCTTGAAGGGGAAATTGGCAAATCGGCTAACTCACCTGATATTAATAGTGTAAATTAACCACAGCTGGCAAGGAGACATTTGTGAAGAGTTGACATAAAAGTGAGGGGCGGGGTTGGTTGTGGTGGCACTACAGCGCCAACGCGTACGCATGCGCAGTGGTGCTCAGAGGCGTGGTCCGACGACAGCTCTCCTTGCGGTGCAAAGTGCGATGCTGTGGAGATTCGCAAGCGATGAGGCCAGGTTATAAGACCTGGAGTTCCACAGAGGTGAGGAGACGGTGCAGAAAACAGGGAATGAGGTGTGGAACGTCCGGACTCATTCAAGCGACTTTGCGGGAAGATGGAAAAAGGTTGTGTTCTTTTGGATAAGAAAGGTGAGTGATGCTCCCACTCCTCCTCTGGTCCCAGGCAAAGCCACGGGGTTTCGGCCTGGGAGTAGTGATGGCCGGGGTTGGCGAACTTAGCACCGGAAGTCCACGGGGCCTCCGCGTGGGGAAAGTGGCAAAAATACGGTACAGCCTTGTAATCCATCGACTAATTAGTCCCTCTAACACTTTCATTGTTATATTTTCCTCTTTACTGAATGTCTGTTGTCGTTTACGCTTTACTTTAAAATATTTTAAACTTTAAAATATTTTAATTCCAATTCCTTCAACTTTTGCTCGCTCACATCTGCATTGTCTGAACTTAGAACTCATTGAAGAAATTATGTGGAATGATTATAATCAGTTTGTCTCCTCACTGTTATTTTTGAGCACTTCTGTCAGCCTTTTGGTCCCAACTCTTCAGATGAACACCTTTCTCTTATGCCAGTATTTATACCATTGGCGGTAGTAGTGGCGTAGTTGCTAGATCATGTCCAACTCTTTAAGGCCTCATGAGCTATAGCCCGTCAGGCTCCTTTGGTCCATGTCTCCAGGCAAGAATACTGGAGTGGGTTCCCGTTTCCTCCTCCAGAACGTCTTCCCCACCCAGGGATCGAATGCTTGTATCCTGCATAGTAGGCAGATTCGTTACCAGACTGAGCCATCAGGGAAGCTATTTGTATCTTTAAGTTACACAACACAAATATTTAGATTCAAAAGTCTAAAAATGAACTTTTTCACCTCTATTTCGGCCACCTCACGCCATTATACTCAGAATAGTTGCAATTTAATACCCACTGTGTACCTGGAATTGTAATAATTCTATGTATAGAAAAGTGAAGTTGCTGAGTCCTGTTCAACTTTTTGCGACCCAGTGTACTGTAGCCTACCACGCTCCTCTGTCCATGAGATTTTCCAAGCAAGAGTACTGGAGTGGGTTGTCATTCTTTATCCAGAGGATCATTCTAACCTAGGGATTAAACCCGAATCTCCCACATTGTAGGCAGGGGCTTTACCGTCTGAGTCACCAGGGAAATCCTATGTACACAAGTATAAGTAATTAATCTGCATGGGGTTATAGGTTATAAGGTGTTCCATTATCTCAAATATAAAATATGAGATTTTAGAGTGTCAGTAATTGTAACTGTAAGAAACTGTACAAGTCACATCTCAACATTAGAAATGCTAAAATTAAAATATTATCTACAAATAATTAGCATTAATACTATGTGTCTGTAATCCTTAAAACAACTCTATAAAGTAGATATAATTATCTTTATTTTATTTAATTAAATCAACATCTGGCTGGAACAGGGTGCAGAGCCAGATCTTTGTGATAGCAAAAGAAACCCCTCTCTGCATTTTGCTGCCTATAGCCAAAAATTGTAAGTATCAGTATCAGTGATTATATTAGGCCTGCCTGAATAATCCAGTATAACCTGCTTATCTCAGGTCAGCTGATTAGCGTTCTTTTATCTGCAACCTTAATTCTACCTTGTTACATAGCATGTTATAGTCACAGGTTCTGAAGATTAGGATATCAGTATATTTGGGATCCATGTTTCTTCAGTTTCTTAGTTCCTGTTCTTACTCCTGCACTTGAAAAGTTAAGTGCAGTTTTCAAAAAGTAATTATATTAGGCTGATAATGGCCCCCAAAAATATGTGCATGCCCAAATCTTTGGAAAGTGTGAATGTTATGAGGAAAAGTGGTTTCGCAGGTATGTTTGAGTTAAGAATTTTGAGTAGAGCAAGTTATCCTGAATTTTTACGTGATCCCTAAATGCTACCACAAATGTCCTTGTAAAAGAGATAAAGGGAGATTATACACACAGAAGATGTATATGTAACCACAGAGGCAGAGATTAGAGTGATGCAGAGCAAGTCAAAACTTGCTGGCCACCACCAGAAGCTAGGATAGACATAGAGCCTTCAAAGGGGGCACACCCTGCCAACACTTTGATTTCCACTCAGTGAAGCTTAGTGTGGACTTTTGATCTACAAAACTGAGAATAAATTTGTGTTGTTTTAAGCCACTAAATTTGAAGTTAATTGTTACAGAAGTCTTAGATAATAAGTATATTGATTCTCTTACTTTGCATTTAGATCCCTCAGTGATAAAGAGAATTTGCTGAATGATTGAAAGAGACTAAAACTGTTGTCTCCTCTACTACTTCTCAACTAGCATTGTGAAGTACTCAGCAACTTTAAAAAAATAACCCAAGGTCCATCCATATTGTCACAAATGGAAAGATTTCATTCTTTTTTTTATAACTAAGCAATACGCTAAGTGAAACAGTCAGACAAATAAGAAAATGCAAATAAGACAAATTCTCCATGATTTCACTTACATATGTGATCTAAAGGAAGCAACAACAACAGCAAAACAAACATAGCAAAATAGAAGCAGAGTTACAGATAAGGAGAACAAGCAGATGTTTGCTCCAGGGATAGAGGTTTGGAGAGGAAACAGTAGGTGAGGAGATTAAGATGTACACATTTCCAGTGGCAAAATTAATGAGTCATGGATATAAGATGTACAGTGTGGGGAAAGTAGTCAACAACTATGTAACTTACTTTGGTGACATAATAAGATTTGTTTATTGTGATCATTTTGAAATATATAGAAATATCACTATATTTCATAACAGACACTAACATAGTGTTGTAGGTTAATTATACTTCAGAAACAAACACATTCATAGAAAAAGAGATCAGATTTGTCATTGTCAATGCTGGGCTGGGGAAATTGGATGAAGATGGTCAAAAGGTGCAAGCTTCCATTTAAAAAATAACTACTATGAATGTAATATACAATGTGATATTCATAATTAATGCTGTATGAAGTATATGAAAGTGGTTGAAAGTGTTAGTCGCTCAGTCATGTCTGAGTTTTTGCAACCCCATGGACTCCACTAGCCCACCAGACTCCTCTGCCCATGGAATTCTCCAGGCAAGAGTACTGGAGTGGATTGCTGTTTTCTTCTCCAGGGGATCTTCCCGACCCAAGGATTGAACCTGTGTCTCCTGCATTGCAGGCAGATTCTTTACCATCTGAGCCACCAGGGAAGCCCATGAAAGTGGTTAAGAGGATAAATTCTAAGATTTCTCATCAGAAGGGAAAATATTTTTATTCCTTTAATTTTGCATCTATATGAGATGATAGGTATTCAAATTATTGTGGTAATCAATAATTCAAAATTATTGTGATAATCATTTTGTGATGTAAGCAAATTATGCTGTGTATGTAAAACTTATATGCTTGACATATGCTATATGTCAAATAGTTCTCAATACAACTGGAAGGAAAAAACAATAGTCCAAAGCAGATTCTATCCATAAATTTTTGGTAAGTCCTATATGTCTGTAATAGAGAAGGAAATGTCAATGTGCTCCAGTGTTCTTGCCTGGGAAATCCCATGGACAGAGGAGCCTGGAGGAGTCGGACTCAACTTAGCAACTAAGCCACCACCACCTTCCTACTTCAGGTGAACAGCCTCAGTATGGTCACTTGACTGTAAAGACTTTAAATTAGCATCCTTAACTATATATGCTTAACATTTTTGAAGCTGCAAGGAGCACAAGGGTTCCTTTTAAACTTTTTATTGACTTTATTGTTTAAGCTAATCTGAAATGGTGAACACATGAGCATGTACATGCCTTATGTGTATTACTACCTATTAATGTTCTATTATACCAATACATGGGAGAGGCAAGTATTCCCTTGGTAAATATATCAGATAGCAACTTAAATAATTAAATTTCTTGAGGATTGTTATCTCTTATTTTATAACTTCCTGGACCTCTAGATAATATAAAGTCATTTATCTCCCTTTCCATAGCAAGTAGCCTAGTTGGAAAGGTCCTCTTCTACTTCAATAAACACTCAGCCTGGGAAGTAATTCTCCCTTCCTCCACCTAGAGGGACCAGGTAGTCAGCCTGAGGTAACCCTCCAGCAAAAGCCCTGCTGAACACCAGGTATTCTGAGTAGACCAAAATATCACTGCAGAGACTCTTAAGATTTAATTGCTACTGGGACCACAGCACACAAAATTAGGGTAAGTTGTGTGCTAAACCAAAACAGGGTGACTGCAAAATATAAAAGATTTAAATAGAAGCAGAGTCTCTAATATAATAACTAAAATGTCCAGGATATAATAGAAAATCACTGTCACACCAAGAACCAGAAAAAAAAAACAAAACTTGAATCAGAAGAGGTGCAGTAGAAATTTAAACCAGGCGGGCTAGTTTTGAATGTTTGTACCTATATGCTTTTCCTCAAGGACCACAAATGAGCAAGGAATTTGCAATAGAAGATATATCACTCCATTCAGTACTAACCTGGGAGCAAAAATATGAAGAGTTGATGATTGTAGAAGGCATATTAGAGCATAGAAAAAATTTCAAACTAACCACAAATGAGTTGAAGTACAAGGTTGATCAGAATTTCTGAAATATAAATGTATTTCTCCGTTAAGGAACAGTCAGTGCAAGTCAAGCAAGAGAAATGAACAAACTTAAAGGTTGCAACTTGAATTTAGCAAATGATGTGACAAGAAAAGGGCACTTTTGACATGTCTGTCTCGACAGTATTTGTATCAGTTCCTGAATAAAGAGAACTCTGTCTTGAAAATGCTATCCCATCTATTTTAAATTTTGTTCTGATTATACATTTTTCAGTCATCTTTCAGAGACTTTTTAAAATGGCAGTAAACTGAAGTGTGAAACATAAATTCAACATAAAATCAAGGCTGAATGTGGAAATTAAAAAAAAATATTAACCAACCCAGAAGCAGTTGTAACTGAAATGGAAAGAAAAAATGATAAATTTGATCTGCAAAGAAGAGAACAGATAAACAAAAAGTACCACCAGTTTGAGACTTGATACTGTTGGTATCCCCCTGTGTAATGATCCAGCAAACCTTTTGATATGTGGCTTATCTTCTCCAATAATCATTTGCATTTCCAATCATTGTTTCTATCCTAAGTAACACATCTCAATTATTTGCATTTGTCATTAATTACTCAGACTCTACCCTCCTCCATGTTTAGGACTGTCATATTCAGCCAGAGGACTGCAGAAATATGAACCTGACCAATGCTTACCCTGTCATTCATTCCCAGTCTAATGGATTAAGGATATGAATATGTAATAAGAATATGAATCCTTTCTTGACCCACCAATTCATATTTTCCCAATTTTACCCTGTAGAAGTATTTATTGTTCCATTTTAAAGCACCATCTTATGTGATTGATTCTGTTTCTCCCTTTGAGAGTATAATCATTTTAATGGGAGGGATCATACTTTATCTATCTCTGTGAACCAGCATCTAACAGTTTCAGAGAATAAATGATTGAATTAATGAACAAATGAATGAAGCTAAGTAAACCAAAACAAGTGAAAGGTAGGAAATTCATATAAAAGTGAACATAGTAGTTATAAAACCTTAGTAAACCACCTGTATGATTAATTGTAATTAGTGAGGGTCAAATGATAAGAAATAGTCAATATTAGGTATTACTTGTCTATGTTGAACACTTGTGAAAAGTGTATTTTTTTTCTGTTTACCATATTCTATTCTGAATATTTCTTTTTAAAATTATCTATCACCAGTCTACTAATTGTTCATTGATCTATTTCATTTCTAAATGTACAAATCTCCATCCAGTGATAAAGAAAATTTAAGTGTTAGGAAGTAATGGCTAAAAGGAAGACAAAAAGTGCCATTTTCTGCCTTCAGCTGCATCATTAACTCACCTTGTGAGTTATACACATTATTTAATTCCTCTTGCCTCAGCCAGCTCAAATGTAAAATTGGGTTGAAATCTGTGACTGGTGGTCCACATGAGTGATTTGATTAAAGAATGTCCAAGAAAATTAAGTGAGATTGAATTTAAAGTCCCTTCTAAGACTAAAATTAACTCAGACCAAACATTTCATAAAGTTGTTGAAACTGTCATTACCATAAAGTTATTTATACTACTTATTTTTAAAATTTCATGATATTTTAATATGATAAAGCAAATTTATAATAGGTAATTTGTTTCTAAGAAAGATACTGTTTCCATTTTGCTCTGGGAAGATTCAGACCTCATGGGTTTAAGTACCATTGCAAATCTACTTACACTACTTGCTAACTTTCATTGTGTTACCCTGTGATTAGAATTTTTTCTCCTCCTTGTCTCCTCTTCCTCCTCCTCCAATCATTATGTCTTCATCTAGAATGGTTTAATGGGTTTAATAAGTTGTATTAAAAGTCTCATTTGGCAATTTTATTTTATTGATGTGGACATTGAGGCCCAAAGTGGGTGAAAGGACTTAGAATATTATTGTGAATTAGCATTTAAGGAAAAAAAAAATTGAACAGCTTAAATTTTTTGTTTTCAAAATATAGAAAAGGTAATAATAGTTTAGATTTAGAAGAGCAAAGTTTAAAATTTGAATTTTTGTATGAAGCATATTATCTTCATCAAACTGACCTTTGAAGAATAATATGAAAACACATTCTGATTATTAGAAGTGTTTTCAAAGCACAAAATGATATATAATGTGAGAGACCCAGAAGACACAGGCAAAAGCAGTTCATTCCATACAAAATGGAGAACAATGCAAGGTCACATATATATATTTTGTTGAAAAACTAAGAAAGGATTTAATTTCAGCAAGTGGACATTTGAATAAACTTTCATACTTAGATATATCGTTTCAGGTGGAAATTGTGGATCTGTTTTAGATATTTGTAGTTATGAACAATTCACAGTTCACTGCATTTGTCAAAGTGAATTAAAAAATAATTGCATGTTTAGAATTTTGATAGCATCTTAGTATTTGAAAAATTTGCCTGAACGTTTTGCTGATTACATGGGAAGACACAGAGCTATTAAGTAACATTAATTTTAAATGAGGTTTCTGTTCTAACTAGATTTGTTATTATGCAGGTGATAAGAATTTTTTTTTAGCTTGCATTCCTAAGCCTATCAGTGTATTTTGTGACACAAATGGATAACCATCATTATAAATTTAACTCACATGTCAATTTCAATTAAATGTTATATCCATACTGATACAAATGTAGTGAAGGGCAGCACCTGTTTTATGGTCCGAGGTCCCAAGAAAGAATTATGTAAACCTTTGGTTCTTTAAAGTACTCTAATGTAATTTAGAGAATATCAGCCAGTGGTGTGATAGCCAGGTGTGACTGACAGGACACGAGAAGTTTGACTCCACAGTCTACTCTCAGACCAGAAGCTAACGAAGGCAAAATTGGTAAAGTATGAAGCAAAAGAGTTAATTCAGCAAAATCGTTCATTTGACTTTATAATTTATACCTTTCCCATTTGATTGACACAGACGTTTCACAGGTTACATGGGGCATAAAAGACTTAAGTCCATCTTTAATAGGAACAATTTTAGAAATATAGCTTTTTCTAAATCCTAAGTAAATCCTAGTAGACCACTCAGTATCCTCTTATGATTCTCAATAGCCTGCTGTATTGTGAAGTAAGTAACTTTGGGGATTAAAAATCAGACTCTGTTAAAATAGAAATACAGCAGTCTATGCAGCTGACCACAATTTCCATCTAGAAGCTCTCAGCTTTTATAAAAATATACCGAGTTTTCTTCCTACTTTAATCAGTCTCTTCTCCTTTCTCAGATATTCCTTTTCTAACCACACTTTAATAGGATAAGGATGTCCTTGCCCTCTTCAGTCTGTTCCCCCATGAAGCATGCAGCAAAAGTAATCAGCCTAAATGTAAACTGGACCTCTTTCCTTAAAATCAGTAGCTTCCAGTGTACTTAAAATAGCACTCATATTTCTTACCAAGGTATAAGAGACTCCAATATGGCCCCAATTTTCTCCCTAACCACATCTCATACTCTTCTAGAGACCACTGAGATTCAGCAATCTCTGGTTTCTTTTTTTGTGGATTCATGCCATTTTCAATAATGGAAAAGTTAACCTCACCAAGAGCACCTGCTCCTGGTCACTTCTCTGGCCACCCACCTATCTCATATACAAATTCTTTTTTAATCTCTAAAAAGGCAACTGTTCCATAATAATCCTCTGATAGTTAGCCCCCTCATACTTTTCTTGTTTTGATATATTTTGTCAAATTGTTTACTTTTAAAAATTTCTTGTAAAATGTCTTTATATTGTTATTATTGATCAATTCCTTCACTGGAATACAGGCTTCATGTTTTCTGATACATTGCCCAGGATTGATAAGTTTTATATGTGTATCTCATAAATGTTTGCGAAATGATTGAAGGATTGATTTGCTATACTTTTGGCTTTTTAAAAGTGACTCCATTTTTTTCTAGCTTTATCGAAGTATAATTGACAATAAAATTGTATATGTTTAGGATGTACAAAGTGATGATGTAACCTTTGAATACATTGTGAAATGATTGCCACAATCAAGTTATTTACAAATCCATCACTTCACATAGTTACCTTATGTTTTATGGTGAGGACACTTCAAGTCTACTCTCCTAGCAAATTTCAAGAAGATAATATATTAATATGAATTACAGTTACCATGCGGTACATTAGATCACCAGAATTTAGTCAACTTACAACTGAAAGTTTGTAACCTTTGACTAACATCTTCCCATTTTCCACACCTCCCTAGACCTTGGCGACCACAGTTCAACTTTCTAATTTTATGAGTTTAAATTTAAAAACTTCATGTAAAATTGAGATCATACAGTATTTGTCTTTCTGTATCTGGTTTATTCTGCTTAAAATAAGGTATTCTTGTCTCATTCATGTTATTGCAGATGACAAGATTTCCTTTTTTATAGCTGAATAATAATTCCTCTATGTTGTATATGTGTTTCTGTGTTACATTTTTTTTTTAATCCACTCATCCATGAATGACCCCTTAGGTTGTTTCCTTATTTTGCCTATTATAAATAGTGCTACAGTGAATGTGGGTAGTACAGGAATATCTTCAACATCCTGACTTTATTTCCTTTGGCTGTGTATTCAGAAGTGAGTTATATGGTAGTCCTTATTTCTTAAGGCATCTCCAAAGTCTTATAGAATGGCTATAACCAATTTATTCTCCCACCACTAGCATTTAAATGTTCTTTTTTCTCCATACCTCCACCAACACTTGTTATATTTTGTCTTTTTGATAGTAATCTTGCTAACGAATGTAAGATGATATCTTACTGTGGTTTTGATTTGAATTTCCTTGATGATTAGTAATATTCATCCACCTTTTCATACATCTTTTCAACATTTGAATTTATTCTTTGGGAAATATTCACATATTTTACTCAATTTTAATTGGGCTATTTGATTTTTTAAAAATATTTTTTGGATATTAACCCTGACTAGACACAGGTTTCCTTCACTTTTCAAAAGTTTGTTTTACCCACTTCTCTTTTGCAAAGAACTACATAGTACCTGTTTTCTTTAATGAAAAGAAATCCAAAGAGGATTATCACTTTTATGAAAAAAGGTGATTACTTCTTCACTTAATACCATGTCAGCTTATGAAAGGTTGAATAGGAACACTCTACTTTTGGGTAACAGAGGAAGCCTGTATGTCATTTGCAAATATTTTCTCACATTCTATAGGCTGCTCTTTCCTTTTGTTCACTGTTTCTTCTGCTGTGCAGAATCTTTTTAGTGTGATGGGGTTCCTACTGTTGATTTTTGCTTTTATTGCCTATGTTTGTGGTATATATATTAATTACTGCCAAGACCGATGTCAATGAAGTTTACAAAGAAACCTGAATTATAAAACTTTAGTTAAGATTTTGACTGCAAAGAATATAATCAATCTGATTTTGGTATTGACCATCCAGTGATATCCATGTGTAGAGTTTTCTCTTGTCTTGTTGGAAGAGGGTGTTTCCTATGACCAGTCTGTTCTCTTGGCAAAACTCTATTAGCCTTTGCCCTGCGTCATTCAGCACTCCAAGGCCAAATTTGCCTGTTACTCCAGGTATTTCTTGACTTCCTGATTTTGCATTCCAGTCCCCTATGATGAAAAGGACATCTTTTTTGGGTGTTAGTTCTAGAAGATTTTTAAGGTCTTCATAGAACTGTTCAGCTTCTTCAGCATTACTGGTCAGGGCATAGACTTGGATTACTGTGATATTGAATGTTTTGCCTTGAAAATGAACAGAGATCATTCTGTTGTTTTTGAGATTGCATCCAAGTACTGAATTTCAGATTCTTGTTGACTATGATGGCTACTCTATTTCTTCTAAGTGATTCTTTCCCAGAGTAGTATATATAAAGGTCATCTGAGTTAAATTGACCGATTCCAGTCCATTTTAGCTCGCTGATTCCAAAAATGTCAATGTTTGTTCTTGCCATCTCCTGTTTGACCACTTCCAATTTGCCTTGATTCATGGACCTAACATTCCAGGTTCCTATGCAGTATTGCTCTTTACAGCATTGGACCTTGCTTCTATCACCAGTAACATCCACAACTGAGTGTTGTTTTTGCTTTGATTCCATCTCTTCTCTTACAAATAGCTATGAAAAGAAGAGAAGCGAAAGGCAAAAGAGGAAAGGAAAGCTATACCCGTTTGAATACATAGTTCTAAAGAATAGCAAGGAGGGATAAGAAAGCCTTCCTGAGTGATCAATGCAAAGAAATAGAGGAAAACAATAGAATGGGAAAGTCTAGAGATCTCTTTAAGAAAATTAGAGATACCAAGGAAACATTTCATATGAAGATGGGCACAATAAAGGATAGAAATGGTATGGACCTAACAGAAGCAGAAGATATTAAGAAGAGATGGCAAAAATATACAGAACTATACAAAAAAATATCTTCACGATTCAGATAATCATAAAGGTGTGATGACTCACTTAGAGCTAGATACCTGGAATGTGAAGTCAAGTGGGTCTTAGGAAGCATCACTACAAACAAAGCTGGTGGAGGTGATGGAATCCCAGCTGAGCTATTTCAAATCCTAAAAGATCATGCTGTGAAAGTGGTGCACTCAATATGCCCGCAAATTTGGAAAACTCAGCAGTGGCCACAGGACTGGAAAAGGTCAGTTTTCATTCCAACCCCAAAGTAAGGCAGTGCCAAAGAATGCTCAAAATGCCAGACATTTACACTCATCTCCCAAGCTAGCAAAGTAATGCTCAAAGTTCTCCAAGCCAGGCTTCAACAGCATGTGAACCAAGAACTTTCAGATGTTCAAGCTTGATTTAGAAAAGGCAGAGGAACCAGAGATCAAATTGCCAACATCTATTGAATCATCAAAAAAGCAAGAGCGTTCCGGAAAAACATCTAATTTATTAACCATGCCAAAGCCTTTGTGTGGATCACAGCAATCTCTGGAAAATTCTGAAAAATATGGGAATACCAGACCACCTGACCTGCCTCTTGAGAAATCTCTGTACAGGTCAGGAAGCAACAGTTAGAACTGGACATAGAACAACAGACTTGTTCCAAATAGGGAAAGAAGTATGTCAAGGCAGTATATTGTCACCCTGCTTATTTAACTTACATGCAGAGTTCATCATGAGAAATGCTGGGCTGGATGAAGCATAAGCTGGAATCACAATTGCTGGGAGAAATATCAATAACTTCAGATATGCAGATGACACCACCCTTACGGCAGAAAGTGAAGAACTTAAGAGTCTTTTATGAAAATGAAAGTGGAGAGTGAAAAAGTTGGCTTAAAGCTGAACATTCAGAAAACTAAGATCATGGCATCTGGCCCCATTACTTCATGGCAAATAGATGGGAAAACAGTGGAAACAGTGACAGATATTATTTTTCTGGGCTTCAAAATCACTGCAGATGGGGACTGCAGTCATGAAATTAAAAGATGCTTGCTTCTTGGAAGAAAAGTTTCAACAAACCTAGACAGCATATTAAAAAGCAGAGACGTTACTTTGCCAACAAAGGTCCATCTAGTCAAAGCTGTGGTTTTTCTGGTAGTCATGTATGGATGTGAGAGTTGGAGTATAAAGAAAGCTGAGCAATGAAGAATTGATGCTTTTTGAACTGTGGTGTTGGAGAAGACTGTTGAGAGTGCCTTGGACTGCAAGGAGATCCAACCAGTCCATCCTAAAGGAGATCAGTCCTGGGTGTTCATTGGTAGGACTGATTTTGAAGCTGAAACTGCCAGTACTTTGGCCACCTGATGCAAAGAACTGACTCATTTGAAAAAACCCTGATGCTGTGAATGATTGAATATAGGAGAAGGGGACAACAGAGGATGAGATGGTTGGATGGTATCACTGACTCAATGGACATGATCTTGAGTAAACTCCGGGAGTTGGTGATGGACAGGGAGTCCTGGCTTGCTATAGTCCATGGGGTTGCAAAGAGTCATACACGACTATCTGTACTGGGCTAAGATTTAATAGTCATAAGATTAATATCTAATATTTCATTAAATCAGAATTCATTACTGCAGTTTATAGTAATACCATTCAGAACACTAAAAACAGAAAAAAATTTACATCAACAATGCCTATTAAAATTTTTAACATCTCTAATAGGGAAATAACAGGTCTTGGAAACTGAAATTTAAAGTTTTTCTATTACATAGTTTAAAAATCTGGTTTAGTACCTGGGGTCACACAGAGTTGGACGTGACTGAGGATGTACACACACATGCAAGGGAAAGAATTAGATTTTGTGCTACCCTCTTTATCATGCTGTCATTTATCCCATTAATTTCAGTGCTTATAATTCTAACTCCGTATTGA
The DNA here is from genome assembly GCF_963930625.1 of Muntiacus reevesi. Lineage (NCBI taxonomy): Eukaryota > Metazoa > Chordata > Mammalia > Artiodactyla > Cervidae > Muntiacus > Muntiacus reevesi. The sequence continues at coordinate 78,942,550 of NC_089254.1, read as the reverse complement.
TTCACAGAGTAATTTGCCTTTTTCTTCTGAGTAAAAATATTCTTGTAGTTTTTTCCTTTTTTGTTACTAGAAACTCTTATCTCTATGCAGACTGAAATTAGAGATACCTCTATTATTTCTACTTTACTACCCTTTGGGTCTTTCCCTCTCTTTTAGCTCTAACAGCAGGCGGGAATACTGAGTGAGTAGCCATTCTCTTCTCAAGGTAACTTTCTGACCCAGGGATTGAACGCCGGTCTCCTACATTAGAGGAAGATTCTTTACCATCTGAGGGAAGCCCACCCGCAGGCTTAATGTACAGATTGATACTCCACTAAAAATAATAACACATTCACAAGAACCATTACATTTACCTACAATGAAACTGAACCATGCTATTGCCTATCACTGAGGGGGGAAAAAAATACATCTTCCTGTTTAGCCTCATTCTCTCATGATTTGTTCCTTCACCTCCTCTTTGGGGTCTGTGTAAAGGTCTTTTTAAATTTTTTTTTCCTACCTGCACTGTGCATCTGTTTACTGGTTCTCTGCTCAGAAAGTTTTTGTAGCCATTTTAATTGATATTTTTAGAGTTTTGACAAGATAATATATTTTAGGGAAAAATTATAACAAATATTATGGCTGCAATTGCTGATTCTTGTTATCAAGATGTGCTATTATATTAATAGCATGTATAAAGATGGAACTCTGTGGTTAAATAGAAACCCTGCTGAACCGTTTCACAAAGGCATGCTTAATGGTATCACACAGGACTTCATAGCAGTCCAGGTTCTGTTCAGCGGAAGAACATGTTCCCAGCTCATATCCCAAATGGGAAATTGTTCCTCTAATGAAGGAGCCAGCAAGATGCTTTTCCTCCCAATTTTACTATGTAAAATGTCACAAAAGAGCAGAGGATTGATTTTCAGAGCACACTGTGCTTTGGTTTAAGAGCAGAATTTCTACAAAGGTTAACATTGAGATAAACCCTTTAGAAGGCAGCAAGTTAGAGGTGATATTGGAGCTGACCACCTCAGGAGTTGATAAAGATTGTGTCTGTTTGTGTATGTGTGTTCAGTTGTGTCAAATTCTTTGTGACACCATGGACTGACAATAGCCCTCCAGGCTCCTCTGTCCATGGAATTTTTCAGGCAAGAATGCTGGAGTGGGTTGCCATTTCTTACTGCAGGTTCTGTCCCGAACCCAGGGATCAAGCGCACATCTCTCTGGCATTGTTTCCATGTCTCCATGTCTCCGCAATGTCTCCTGCATTGGCAGGTAGATTTTTACCACTAACGCCACCTGGAAAGCCTGAAGACTGTGTACTTCATATTAACTTGAGTGAATTCAGATGTGGCATTTGAGTTCTAAAGATAATATGTTCCCAGAAATAAGAGAGAAACATAGGATAGGAAGAATTTAATATGATAAGGTCAGCATTACCAGGGTAAGACAAGGATGAGAGGAATCACTTTGAGTTCCAGGAAAATGTGTTGTCCATCCACAGTACTTAGTACAGAGGCAGGTGCAAGGGAGATATTCAATAAATATTTATTGAATAAAATAGTCTAGAAAATATATTAAAAAGTTACACTAGATTTTCTTCCATTTTAGTAAAGAGTAAATTGGAAATTAATTAATATTTGTGTTCAGTCTTTAAGGACATAATATGGTTATATATCTGAGTGATATAATGTAATTACCGTTTATAATATAGGGAAAGTTCAGTCATTCTTTGGAGAAGGAAATGGCAACCCACTCTAATATTCTTGCCTGGAAAATCCCATCGGTGGAGGAGCCTGGTAGGCTAGAGTTCATGCGGTCACAAAGAGTCGGACACGACTGAGCGACTTCACTCACTTTCAGTCATTCTTAATTTAACCTAATATTCCTTGACTTAGAGAAAATATCCAGACATATTTATTTATAGATACTGAGACCAGATTCTGAAAGTAAAGATTTTGGTGGCCAGAACTGATAAAGTATAGTAAGCCAAATATTGCATAGGGCATTACCTTAGCCAAGGGGATTTCATTTAGAAAGGTATATCTAACATGGAGTGAGGTACTAAAGGAGAGTCATTTTAATCGCCTTTGGTAGCTCAAGCAGTAAAATGTTCGCCGGCAATTTGGGATACCTGGGTTCAATCCCTGGGTTGGGAAGATCCCCTGGAGAAGGGAATGGCAACCCGCACCAGTATTCTTGCCTGGAAATCCCATAGGCAGAGGAGTCTGGTGAACTCCAGTCCTTGAGGTGGCAGAATCAGACATGACTGAGCAACTAACACTTTGGCTTTGACCTAAGGAGAAAATATCTCTGGTTATGATATGAACTAAAATTGAAAACAATATGAACTAAATGAAAACATTAAAATAATAAGATATGGGACAAAGCTTATTGCAAGCTATAATTTCTTCTGACTTATTTCAGTAGTATTTCCATTTCCTTCAAAGACTTACCTAAATCTGAAACATGCAAATATTTTATTTAAGATTTTTCTTTAAGAAATTTTCATGGCTTCTTTTATTATTTTTACTGGAATAGACTTCAGAAGATCTTACAACATGAATTTTTAAAGCCATCTTGGGCTTTTTGAGATTTCTTGCTAGAGGGTAGTGCTTATTTTATGTTGTGAAATAGGGCTGAGAAATGATCTCATCTACTAAAAGTGCTGCTTTTGACAGATGCCATTGCAGGGATTCTAACATTAATACTGTACCTATCATCTGACCATATAATATACCTACTGTAAGGAGAGGCATATAGGTTTTAAACTGTATGATTCTGGAGTCAGATCATGAGAGAGAGAGTATACTGGAGTAGTTATGGAGAATAGTGGTGCAGAGATAGAGCTGAATGATATAGCTACGGTCTGGAAATGTGTGAGCTGATGCAGGAGGGAAAATAAGAGCAATCTGATAGATATCACTAGTGGTTGACTTTGAGTTATTTTTAAGGGATTATTCTTATGTTCCTATAACACTTGCGTTATGGTATGTTTAAGACACTTATGTACTTGTTTTATGTAGAATGGTGTCATGTCTGGGACAACCATCATATCTTTATTTTCAAATAAGTTCTGAGAAGTCATATTCATAGACAAGACTATATGAAGTAAAAGATTCCATAAGAAACCTAAAAAATACAGGTGGTTTATTATTATACATATATTTTGTGGATGAATGTATACACAACTTTAAGTTTATATAAAATACATTTAATTTCAGTTGCAGAAATGACAAGCTTTAAAACACTAGCTACCTTTATTGTCCACATAGGAGACATTAATACATTTATATGAAAACCTGACCTGAGAGTAGGCCTCCTGAGGAAAGGAAAAGTGACTTAAGTTTGTATGCCAAGAACCTGAGCCTCCTTTTTATGATGAAAAAAAAAAAAAAACCTCTTTGCTTTAGCTGTATTTAAATATCTTTAACATTGCAGTTGTCTCCAGTGGCCCAGGGAGCTGTTATGTCTCCTTTACATGGTCTTAAGGTCTATAGTTCAATTCATCTTGAGATGCTTAACTTTCTAGAGTAAATTTATATCTCTCATTAGAATATTATGTTATTATATTAGAGCACCCTAGTAATGATTATGGTGTTTTTAATGTTATTTTCATTTTTTTCTAACTGTATTTCCCTAAAAATGCCATTCTACTGCTGCATTTTTTCCATCTGACTTCTCCTCAACCAGATAATTTCAACTAACTTGTTCTAAAATAGCCTGTTAATTAAAAAAAAAAGAGTAGTAGAAAAAGCTATAAAGAGAGACCACCTCAAACCTATTAGGATGTCTACTATTTAAAATAATAACACACTACTGTACATAGAATAGATAGCTAAAAAGAACCTATTGAATATCACAGGAAATTCTGTTCAATACCATGTAATGACCAGAATGAGAATAGAAACTAAAAAGAGTGGGTGTATGTGGGTATGTATATATAATTAACTCACTTTGCTATACAGCAGTAACTAACACAACCTTGTAAATCAACTATACTGCAATTAAAAATTAATTTATAAAATAATAATAACAAGTATTGGCAAGATTGTGAAGAAGTTGGAGCCCTTGTGCCCCCAGTGGGAATTTAAAATGGTGCAACTACTATAGGAAACAGTATGGCAGTTCCTGCAAAGGTTAAAAAGAGAATTATATGAAACAACAGTGCTACTTCTAGGTGTATGTATGTATATATATATGTAAATTAATTGAAATCAGGGTCTTGACTTTGTACACCCACATTAATGGAAGCATTACTCACAATAGCCAAAAGATGGAAGTAACCCACAAGTCCTTTGACAGATGAATGGATAAGCAAAATGTGATATACACATACAATGGAATATTATTCAGCCTTAAAAAGCAAGTTCAGATACATATTATAACATGGATGAACTTATGAGAACATTATGCAAAGTGAAGTAAGCCAGTCACAAAGGAACTAATACTGTATGATTATACTTTATGAGGTACCTAGAATAGTCAAACTCATAGAGACAGGAAGCAGAACAGTGGTTGCCAATGTCTAAGAGCAGGAGAGAATGAGTTCTTTAACGAGTACAAAGTTTCAGTTTTGTAAGATGACAAGAATTCTGGATGTTGTTTGCTCAACAACATGAATGTACTTAGAACTACTGATTGTTGTTCAGTTGCCAAGTCATGTCCAACTCTTTGCAAACCCATGGACTGCAGCACACCAGGCTTCCCTGTCCCTCACCTTGGGCACACTCTGGGAGATGGTGAGAATTACTGGGCTGTACACTGAAAAATTGTTAGGAGGGTAAATTTTATGTTTTGTGTATTTTATCACAATTTAAAATAAAAAACATTAAAACATCAGTGAAAGCAAACACTGGAATAATTTTATAAGCTATTATATACATTTCATCGTGTGCCACATTTTATATGCTTTTCCCCTAACTACTTAAATTTTTTCACTGTGGTTGGCACTGTGCTTTTATACTAATAATTGGTGATTAAATGACTATAATCCAAGTTAAAAGTTTCATATGAAGTTTTTCATTTCTCAGTATTATATTCATTTATCAATATATTTAATCACTTATTTTCACTTATTTTATAAATGTTTTGCTATTTAAGTTTAAAAAAGCAGACATGTATGTGCAAACATGTTGTGATTAAAATGATAGTTGCAACTGGACTTTGAAGACTTCTAAGGAGAAGTGTATGAATAGCCATGCATATAGCTTTTAGAATATTTTTTGGAAGGCAGACATTTATCAATAGAAATTTACATGCTGAATTTTGATTTCACAAAAAATGACTATTGAATGGTCTTATTCAATGATATTTATCTTACACTGTCTACATTAAACTGTTATTCACTGTCTACAAATTAAATTCATGATGTTCTCTTTGTTTCTGAAAAATTAGGAGTATAAAGCAAAATCTCAGGTTCTGAAATAAATTATTTAAATCTCAAAGGAAATTATGCTAGCCGAATGTATAATCATGCATAGGCTCTAAGAAGGGTTGAGTGCCCTGAAAGTTGTACTTTATTGTTGAATAAAGCTTTTTGAAACAGCAGTTTCCTGTGGTATTTGAAGGAAAATGGTTTTCTAGTCATTATAAAGCAATACTTTTCAGGGGTCATATGATGAATATTATTCTCTCACCTTTCTCTTTTCTCTGAATTTTCCTGAAACATAAGAGGTGCATGTGTTTATTAGCACAATGCAGCATCTTACAAAGGAGGGGAAGAAAAGTACATCCCTTTAGTTGTATATGATTTGCTATAAACATTATCATTTAATAATTTCTGGCCACAGCTGAATTATAATATTATTTAGCAAAAAATAAGCCTTATTCTCTATGCATTCTTTGAAAATGCTTAAACAGAATAAGTCAAATGCCTTATATTTTATATGCAGTGGGAAAGGGACCTCACATTTGTCATTTAAATCATTAGTAGTCAAAATAGATTTAATTTTCAAAGCCAGTTGTGGAAAAATGTGTGTGGTGTTGTAACTTGACAGTGGAGAAATATCATAGCTGTGGAAGGAAATACACGAGTTGGATGTATTTCCAGCTAATGTTTGTTGATCCAGAGAGTCTCTATAAAAAGCAGTAGACAAAATGCTGCAATTTATTCTTCTGGAAAATGTTCATTACTATTTATATTGGTACCATTGTTATGCTTTTGAAAAAAAGCACTGTGAAAGATGAGATGTCATCAAAGCTATAGACTCATCACCACCCCTCAACTACACTTCCATTCTTCTAACAAAAGCTTCTTAAATGCCTCCATTATATCAGGCACTGTTTTATATAGGGGGAATACGAATATGAGATAAAAAAAAAAAAAACATAGAGTGGATGTATGGAGCAGACTAAATATTAGTAACTGGTAAGACTGCTGAGGTGCTATTTGAACAGAGACTTATTTGAAGTAATTGATAAAAGGAGCTATTTGGGCACGTGTGTGAGTCTGTTCAAGGCAGAGAGAAGAGCCGGTGCAAAAACATTGAGGTGCAAGTTTGTCTGTCATGTTTGAGAAATAAAAAGGGAGCTAGTACCACTAGAGCACCATGAACAGTTAGTGGACTAGGCATGGCCTTGTAAACCATGGCAAAGTCTTTGGCTTTTACTCTAAGTGAAAGGGTAAACTATGAAATATTTGGAGAACAGCTGTGAAGTAATACGAATTACATTATTACCAGAAATTGCGGGTTTTGTCTTGATGACGGATTTATAAGTTGAAGGCAGAAGAGAGAAAAAGAGAAGATTTTTTTGTAATAGTCCCTTAACACAAAATGATGACTTGGGTTAGTGTATTAAATGAGAAGTGGTTAAATTCAGGAAATAACTGAAGGTATCATTGACAGTTTTTGCTAATAGATGAGATTTACATTGTGAGAGAAATATAGGAGGCAAGGTTTGGCCTAAGAAAATGGAAGACAAGTTGCCAATTACTGAGATGAGACAGGAAAGGAGCAGATTTGGGAGGAAAACCTGGGAATTGGCTTTGGACATAATGTATTTGTAATGTAGTATTTGTTCTCAAATTAAGATGTTGAGTAAGCAGTTGCATATGCAATTTTAAGTTTTAGGGTAGTGATTCTACCTGGAGACATACGCTTTATAGCTGTCAACATGTAGATGGTATTTGAATTATGAGACTGAATGACGTCACCTATAGAATTAGTATAAAAAGGGAAAGCATCTAAAACTTGAGTCCTGAGATCATTCTGACATTTAGCGATTAGAAAAGTGAGATGGCAATAGGCAATAAAGTGGAAAGAGAACTAAAGAGAATTTTATTTTCAGGACTGCCTGGTACAGTTGAGCAAGTTGAGTCTAGTAAAAGGATGGCTACCTAAAGGGCAAGTTGCAACTTGAGGCTAAAACCTGCATATGTCCTACCTGCCAAGTCATATGTCCTACGTACCAGAAATTCTTGGTCAGGGCTGCATCCTCCTTAGGAAAGGGTATCTTAGTAATTCAAACATAATTGTTTTTTAGTTTGCAAAAGACCTAGCTGTCACTAATGTTAAGAGAGTATTCAAGACAGAAAGATTTAGCACCACTGTCACATGCTATGTATTGTTAAATAATGTAATCTTCAGCAATTAAATACATGTAAACCAATCATGGAAGCCTGATTTGGGAAAATGAAAAGAAATTTAAAGGAAATGCAGAAAATTAATACTTGCGAATCCTTGGGGAATTTTTTTTTTTTTTTTTTTTTTTTTTTTGCTACTTAAAGGAGATAAAAAAAAAAATTACTGTATGCCTGGAGGCAGATGTATGGATGAACAGAATAAAATTATGTACACTAATAGACAAGAAAAATATGATGTAAAATAACTTGAATGTTAGGAATTTTGATAACCTTAGGGGTGCGGTTCTCAGAAGTTTTACTTCTGGATTCACTGAATTTGAAGTTGCTGTGGAATATACATGTGGAGAGCAGAAGAAAGCAATCTGGCAGTAGATAAGAGACTTGTATCAGTGTTTAGATGGGCCTTAGAGAAACAGGAATAAATGATGCTGAGATCACATTAAAGAACACAACTTCAAGGAACCACCCCATCTTGAGATTTCTTTAGCAGAACACTGGTTGTACCTAAAATGTATATTTGAGATTTATGAAGAAACTGGTGCAGAGTCATGGAAGCCAAGTTTTGCCAAATGCTTCTATGTAAAAAACGAGGGAAGAAAATTGTCCATTAGATTAAGATATAAGGAGATTTTGTGGAGACAGTGACTGGGGATAAAATTAGTTTGGAATAGTGTGGTGAGTTAAAAGGATATAAAGAAGAGAATCAAATAGCTAACATTCCATTAGGCTAGGAGGAATTCAAGTGCAGTGCTCTTGAGTCTGTCCTCTCAACCACATGACATAATCTTAAACAGGAAATGGAGACCACTAAAGTAGTGCGGAGAAGTCACATGTCACTTTAGAAGTATCAGTTGAGTAAGTGAGAGTTTAAGATCCAATGAGAAACTTTCAGAGAAACTTAGAAAAACAACAACAATTTTTTTTTCTGCTTGTTAAATTAATTAACCAAATGCACACCAACAAATATTAACAGACATGGACATTGCTCAAGGTAATATACTTTTGTTTTATGTCTTCACAAGCAATAATTTGTATTTATTACTAAAGGGTAAAAATCATAAATCATAGACCCTGGAGCTTTTGTCAGAATGATATGTGTATTATCCCTGTCTTCCTAAATCTTACACAATTCTTATTCTAGCATGCACAGCTGCTAAATCATTATTCTTTGCATGAGTAATTGTTGCAGATGTTCATACTGATTAATAGGGAACAACTATATTTATCATGGTTTCAGTGAGGCCACTATGCAATTGTGATTGCTCTTAAGACAAAGGGCACTGTGTTCTGATACTAGAATATGGGGCTTCTAGTTGACTGCCATTGTTTAATACTGTTGATGAGAAGGATTCTTTCCTACTACTGCTTTCTCCCACCATCTGACATGAGCCTACCCTTGTTACGCACATGAAAGATTTTATAGTATGTTTTCACATTACCTGTAAGATATAACAAGTATTGTGTTACCTGTAAGACAAGTATTATTTTACCTGTAAGGCAAGACAAGGTTTGCTCTCAGTCTCAAATTCAACATACCAACAAAAGTGATCACCAACAAGTGATTTTTTGGGAGCCTATTTTGTGACTTATTTGTTGACTAAATTCTGTTTCATTATTACATTAAGAAAGCTGAGCATCAGAGAGTTGGTGCTTCTGAACTGTAGTTTTGAAGACTCTTGAGAGTCCCTTGAACTGCAAGGAGTTCCAACTAGTATATCCTAAAGGAAATCAGTCCTGAATATTCATTGGAAGGACTGATGCTGAAGCTAAAACTCAAGTACTTTGGCCACCTGATGCGAAAAACTGACTCATTGGAAAAGACCCTGATGCTGGGAAAGACTGAAGGCAGGAGGAGAAGGAGATGACAGAGGATGAGATGGTTGGATGGCATCACCAATTCGATGGCCATGAGTTTGAGCAAACTCCAGGAGTTGGTGATGGACATGGAAGCCTGGCATGCTGCAGTCCATGGGGTTGCAAAGAGCAGACACGACTGAGCAACTGAACTGAACTTACTACATTTTTTTTAATTGATTGACTAATAAACTGGGTCAAGAAAACAGCATAAGATGTTCAACAGAGCAGATTGTTTTCCATTTTATCAGTTTGTTTAATTTGAATGCAATGTGATTCTTACTAGTTGTGAGTTGACCAGTTGTTTCAGTTTACCTGGCACTGAGGGTATTCCTAGGATATAGGACTTTCAGATTTAAAGCTGGAACATTCCTGGGAAAGCTAGGGTAACCTGATCACCCTACAGCTGAGTGAGTTGCCTGAAGCTGACTTCTTTACCTTTGTGTACTTCATAAATTTTCTCATGTATAAAATAAATTAATTTGATAAAATGTCAGTCATATTACATGTGCATAATAGTTGATAATTCCTTTTCTGTTCCTCCAATTTCAAATTTTCCTAATTTCAAATTATGTTTATTCCTTAAGAGAGAAGAGCAGGTATTTTTCTTCTTTGAATCATTCCTCATTTTATACAGTGTGTTGATGTATTGACCAGAATAACAATTGGAACCAATGTACCTGATAGGTGCTTGATACACACCTAATGAACAAGTGAAATCTAAGGTTTTTTTGAGATATCAGGGTAAGATCATACTATTATAAAGAAAAGGAAAATGACTTCCTGCTGCTTTTTTTTTTCACCAGCGTTGTTGCTTCCTCTTAGTCTGTGTTCCTAATGTGTTTTCATTATCATCTTTCAAAAGAGAAAAATTCAAATCATATTCTCCCCAATGATAAAAATTCAAAAAAATCAAAAATTTTTTTCATGTAATGTTGAGCAACAAGCTATTGCACTGCCAAAGTTTTTTGCTCCTTTCCATAAGAACTAGTTTTGCCCCCTGAGGACAGTATGGATTTTGTTGAATAAAATCATATAGGGCATTTGAAACCAAATTTTATGTTTATTTAGTTCCAGAGATAAATTCTTCAACTGTAGGACGTTTTTTAAGTGGTAATTCAGACACTCTCTAGGGGCCTATTGATCGTATACTATATGCATTTGCTGAAGTAAGTTCCAGAGTGAGATACAGAATATATGATAATATATATTCTTGAGAGGGAGACATTATAACTATGCAAAGCAATTATGGGCAAGAGAAAGTGGACAAAGTCTAGTGGTACAAATCCCAGCCTTCAGGCCATAGAATGACTCTTTTATTGTTAGCTATGAACCCTCGAGGAAGTATATTCCCTTTTGAACTCCTTTCCTCATCTTGACAGAGAGACTAACAACCACTCTCCAATTCACAGGCCATTTAAATTTAAAGTAGAAATTAAAGCAAAAATTAAATGATATAGGTGATAACACTTTGAAAACCACCAAGCACTGTACAAGGATATGCTGTTTTATAGGCCAGAAATACAGTCTTGTCTTAGATCAAAGAAAAACAGCAGGAGATATATTTGTCAGAACAGTGAAACTTGGGAAAGATGTGAGCTATGATGTCCCTTACTCCCCTAGAAGGTCCTAGAGCTGTAGAGCTGTGAAGGAAGGTTGTTGTCCCAATGTCAGTCAGAAAGGCCCAGGTACCTGGAGAAGAGCCCAGAGTACAGCCTGAAAAACTTTGTGAATATGGTGGCCTAGAAGGGGCTGGATTCATCTCTTCTCCACATATGGGAGAGAGAGGACTCTATTAAATGCATCACAAGAGAAGTACTTGAGATTGCCTAAAATAACGCTTAATAAACAAGAAACAATTTAGTCCAAGTATGTTTTGATGAAACAGTGTAAAAAAGTGCTATGTTTTGTAGCCTTAGTTAGGGAGCTAAGGCGAGAAAAATGAATTCAGCCTGTATGTTGCTGGCATAAAGGTTTATAGCAAAAGCAGCAGCTGTGTCAGTCTGTGGGATCTCTCTAGGGCACAGAATTTTTAGCTGGAGTCCCAGTGAATATTTCCAACCCAACAATTTTATCATTTAAACCAAGCCTGATCCTGAGAGACTGGCCCATTGCCTTGATCAAGCAACCATCACTTGGCAGCCATCTCTTGACTTTGCTGCCTGTTGGGCACTTTCCTGTGTTGTTTACTTTCTGTGTCATGGGCTTGGTTTGCTGGCTTAAAAGCTGCTCAGTATAATCATGGATATGACGTCCTTGCCTCAAATGAGGATGTCTGTAACTCTGGCTGACAGCATTTTTGGTTTAGAGATCAAAAGTCTATGAAAGAGGAGGGGACAGGTAATTGTCATCACTGGTTAGCAAATGAGCATTTTTAGACAAAGCTAACAGTTCCTTTGGCACAGTTTAAAGGTACTGAGAAAAACTGGCCAGGTGATAACACAAGTTACTGCACCTGAGTAGTGAAAAATTTAATAGCTTGTGACATACTCCACATTTCTTTTTTTTTTTTCCAGAAATATTAGTTGTGTCCATAGCCTTTGATTACTTATAACTATATATATATATATATATATATATATATATATATTTTAAGAAAGAAAAGAGAAGAAAGTGTTTATTGATGAATGAAAACACTTAAGTCTTACAAAGCCAAAGTTAGAAGGAGAAGAATTGAAAGAGAAAAAGCACTTCGAACATAATAAATATGATCCTTCCTAAAAGTGTTGAGTAGTGAAGTAGCACAGTGTTAAAAGCAAGACTCTGGAACTAGACTCTAAATTTGAATCCCAGCTCTGCAACTTAGACCAGAGTTAGCAACCATGGCCAACAGGCCCAGCCCAATCTGCATTTTTTTTTTTTTTTTTAGATAGAGGTATTTTGTAACATGCTATGCGTATTCATTTATGTATTGTCTGTGGCATTTTTCATGCTGCAGTGGTAAAGTTGAATAGCTGTGACAAGAGACTCCATGCACTGTAAATGATGCTGCAGTCAACATCCATATGTATCTTTCAGTGCACATGTATGAATCTTTCTCAATGGTAGATGTCAAGACCCTAGAAGTAAACCAGCTCCATATTATGGTTTTGATAAATATTTAGTAACTAATCATTAATCACTAACATTGATTTCTTTTAATGTGCCTTTGTGTGTATGTATGCTCAGTCATGTCCAACTCTTTGCGACCCCATTGACTGCAGTCCATCAGGTTTCTCTGTTCATGGGATTCTCAAGGTAAGAATACTGGAGTGGGTTGCTATGTCCTCCTCCAGGGGATCTTCCTGACCCAGAGATCAAACCCAATCACTGTTTTCTGCATTGACGCTCGGGTTCTTTAGCGCTAGCACCAACTGGGAAGCCCTTGGGGCCACCATTTACTAGCTAAGTAGCATGGGAAAGTTTAATTAAACTTTAAGTTCAACTTAAATACCTGTAAAATAAGAATAATGTATTATCACAGGATTGTCATGAGAATTAAAAAAGATAATACTTGTAATGTACTTAGAACAGAGTTCTGACCTACAGCACATTCCAAATAATATTACTGTGATAGTGCTGATCTTAATCATCAGTTATATTTCTTTCAAAAATGGAAAGAGAAAATTGAAAACAATTTTGATAGAAAAAAAGTTGGCAGTTTGTAGAGATAAATTTTAATCATTTGTATGGAATATAAACAATTGTACTCTTTTAATTTATATGAAAGAAAGGAATTCTTTATGTTTTCCTCCCAGCACAAGCTATCAGGGCTACCTATTCTATTTTAGGCAAGAAAAAACAGAACAGTTAAGGTTCTAAGGAGTCAAACGATTCTCCTTTTTCTTCTAAACTTGTCCACAAAATCAGCTGAGAATGTAGCATACAGTGGTCATTATTGATTCATGTCATCTCTGTCTGAGGCTTAGAAGTTTTCAAAGTGAAAGGGAAATGATTTTGATCATATAGAATAAGTGCTGTCCAACATCATAATTTTATCAATATAATACTCGTTATAGAAAGAACAGTATGTTTCATGAATCATTCTAGTTTTCAAACTTAGAATTGAGTTTATAATTGTAAAATAAATCATCTAACACTTTCTACCCAAGTCTTGGTTGTGACTTATATTTATGATTTGACAGATCATCTCAAACAGAAACACTTGGACACAGTGTACTTCCTCTGTTGTAACTGTGCTTATCTTGTATTTCATCCAGAAGTTTTTATAGATGGGCTCAATTATACTCTGTCTGACTACTTTTGTTGCTTCTGTAGTTGGATCATTTATCTTCTTACTGTTTATTTATTTTTACTTTTAAAAGCTTGTCTGCATTGACTGACGAAAAGTTAGGTTTTCTAAAATATTTACACTTGGAGCTGGGCTTAATTTTTAAAAGATCCATTGTTAAAGATTATATTAAAAAGTACTTATTTTGAACTGAAATAATGCTAATCTCATTGCATTAATGTCAGTGTAGTTGAACAATTGACCATGGAAACATGCACAATTGAACAACTTTGCTTTGAGGCATTGTGGTTCTGACTAGAAAATCTACACCTAAGCGAATGAGTTAAAATTAATTTTCTCTGAGTGGATGTATTGAACTTCTAGCACAGTGTGAGTGGAACATACTATGTATGGGAAACGGGTTTTAAATATATACATGAGTTTTTAAATTCCCTTATTAAACTTTAGAAACAAATGTTCCATTTTGAATTTCATGTCTATTGGCTATTAGAGGAGAGGGAAGGAAGAAGAGAATAAGGTTATATAAAATTAATAGAGTTGGAGTTTAACTTGTTTTGCTACAATCAAAATACAGAAATTTTATAATGTTAGAAAATTTAAATGTGTTGTAAAAAATTAATCTTATCCAAAGAGAGGACTAATTTTGGCTCCTGGAATGTAATTGCTAAGTCCTTGGAATGGTATGCTTAATGAGAATGCAAGGGGTCCCACAGAGTCAGACACAACTGAACACACACACATGGACTGTATTGACCCATTCATTAATACTCTTAAGATAGAGATGATTTGGGGATATAGTCACATTCACATTTTGTTTACCTGGGGTCTTTGGCTCAGGTCACATGGTCTAACAGTGTGTTTTAGAGTGATGGCTAAAGACTGAGGTCAACCATGTGAATGGCCAGACGGGTTTAGGAGACCACGTCCCAGTAGAACATAAGATTCTAGTATACTTGATTGCCTGACAGTAGTCCATATGTATTGTCACACAGCACTGATGGGAAATTAGCATTGTCCATGACCCCAGTGGGAAAAGATAAGTAGAAGTTCCACATGTGGAACTTATCTAGACTTTGCCCCATATACCTCTTTCTTTGCGTTATTTTAGTCTGTAACCAATTACATGAGTACCATAGCTTTCAGTGACCTCTGTGAGTTCTTCTAGAAAATTCTCAAAACTGAGAGTGGTCTTTGGAATACCTGGACTTGCAATTGATGTCAGAAGTGAAGGTGGTCTTGGGGACTGTTTTCTAAGTTTATAGATCTTTTCTCCCCTGCTTTTCTGCCTTTTTATTACTGCTTAAAAATCTTCAGAGAAGTATTGAAGTTTAAAACATAATTTGCTTTTATATTTCCTCCTGTGATATCCATTGCAAATAGAGATATTTATTGATGCTGTTATCTTGGTAAGTTCTATTTAGTATGTCTCAATATTTAACCAAGTATAATGAATATTAAAGGTTTTTATATTAATATAAATATTTTGAAATATTTATATTTCTCTTTCATGAAATAAATATAAAATTAAAGGTTTGGTTTGAAGTAACTGAATTCGATTTATAAAATTTTGTTACAAAGATAAGGGTGAAAATCTTATTTTTCATAATTGTTTTACTTGACTGTTAATTTATCAAAATACCCTGTCTACATGTTTCTTGCAAGAACAATATTTAACCTTCTATATTGACTGTTTTCATATTAGTGGGTACTTAGAAACAAACAAAATCCTATTGTTTTCTTCCTATAGAAGAGGTTTCCCTTTCATAGTAACATAACATGACTTAAAAATAAAAACTCCTCATTGTGAAAATAATCAACTTCATGCTTAGTAGAGTTTATTCCCTAACATTAGGCTTTTGGCAACTAAGACAAACACTTCATTGATTTTATGTCGTTTTCTCCCAGAAAAAACAATGAGCAAATAATGCAAGTAGCCTTACAAGTTAGTTTTCTAAAAGGAAGTGTCAGTGATAAAACATATATTTTATTTTTTATGAACCAGCCCATTTCTTGACTCACGTAATTTTCTTGATTAATTTTTAAAAATTTATAATTTAAAAATTACTTTTATGCATTAACAATTATAAAGATACTGTGCTTCTCTGACTGTCATATCTTAAATATAGCAGCCATTTATGTTTTAGTTGTGTGTGTGTGTGTATGTATATTTGTATACTAGTTTCCTGTGACTATATTACACATTACCATGTATTTGGTGGCTTAAAAATATAGAAGTTTGTGGTCTCACCAGTCTATAGGCCAGAAGTCTGAAATACCATATTCCCTCCAGAGATTCTTGGGGAGAATCCTTTAATTGCCTTTTCTGGTGGCTATATTACTTCTCTTTGCCTCCACTGGTACATTACCTTATCCTATTTTGTGTATGCAAAATCTTCCTTTTCCTCACTCTTGTGAAAACATGTGAGGTTGCATTTAGGACTTACCTAGAAAATACAGGGAATTTTACCTACATCAAGATGATTAAATTCATCATATTTGGAAAGGCCTCTTTTCTTCCATATAAGGTAACTTTCACACATGCCAGGGAAATAGGACATGAGTAGATTTTTTTTTTTTTTTGGGGGGGGGAAGGGATGCATTTTCAGTCTACCACAGTGTACAAGGCTGCCTTATAATGTTGTGTGATCTTTGAAATCTCAAATCTATGTTAAAGTAACAGTGTTAACCATTGTCTCTGTGTCTTTTAGGATAATAGATTTCTTTCATATCATAGTTCTACCTTGTACTTACTCTATTATTAGTTTTTATGTGTGATCAAGAATATTCCAGGTATATATTAGGTGAATAAAATATATTTTTTAAAGAATTTTGTGAAGAAACACAGATACAGAGAAAGAAAAAGAGACATAGAGAGTGCTCCATTATTTAAGGAATAAATAATAATAAATAAATATATAAAATAAATAAAATAAAATAATAAATAAATAAATAAACCTTTCTAGCATTTCTCTAAAAGTCCTAAGTAGAACATAGGAAAGAAAAATGTTTTTTCATCATAAGTAATGACCTGAATTTTACCAAATATGCTTTTATTTCAGTCAGTTTTCATCCCTCCATCCCTAGATGCTCTTTAAAAATATTAAAATTAATCTAATTTTTGATACTTCAAATTACCTTTCCAACATGATTAAATGTAACACCCACGGGGTATTATTTTAGTTTTGTGATAATGTATAATTTGAAAGGGCTTCCCAGGTGGCTCAGTGGTAAAGAATCCATCTGCCAAGCAGGAGACATGGGTTTGATCCCTGGGTCGGGAAGATCCCCTGGAGAAGGAAATGGCAACCCACTTCAGTATTCTTGCCTGATAAATCTCATGGACAGAGGACCCTGGAGGGCTACAGTCCATGGGGTCACAAATGAGTTGGACACTACTTAGAGACTAAACAATAATAATTGCAGAGATATTAATAGAATATATATGTTAATTCATTCTTATATTTCCATCTGCTAAAGGACCTCTACCAGTCATATATAAAAGCTAAAGCATACTGAAAAAGTTCATTTCTCATAAGAGTCGGCAGCTTCATTTTCCATCACTAAGGACTAGGCATTTCATTGTTTTGAGAAAATGCCTTCATGGTTGAAAAGGTATGCCTTATTTTTTTGTATAACCAATGAAGTATAAGGCTAGAGGAAAAGGTGAGAACTATGAATAAAAGTGCAGTGAAAAGTGAGAGCAGTTAAGAAAAAGATAATATGGACTGTCAATTTACATCTCTGTACAGCAAACTTAAAATTCTGGGCAAGTTTTACAACATGAAGGTAGTCTGACCATTTATAAATCTACACTGGTAGCTGTCAAAATACTTATGTGGGAAAATACCTCCCTGAGTGGGCTAGTTAAATTATTGGTATGCAGTAAAATTGTCTCAGAAGGTGGCTTTGCCCTTTAGTGTTCAGTTTTGAAATAGTAAGCTACTAAGCAGAAAAGGTGAGATTACAGTCCCTCTCTGTCAACTGCCAGATAGGTTTAAGAAATTTTGTGACTAGTCGTGAGGGAAAATGCATACTCTCGTGGCCATTTAGAAGAAGTCGCCCAGGAAAAGCTAATTTAACATCTAGATACTTTTGTCCATCAGATCTTCTTATGTAAAAATATATCAGGCTGGAGTAGAGTTGTTAAAAATATTCAAAACTAAAATGAAGCATTAGAAGCAATATCTAAATGAAATTACAATGGAAAAAGAAAGAGCAAAGAAACAAATGGAAAAATTGAGGGGAGGTGGGGAGTCATTTATATTCTTCTGCTCTACATAGTCCTCCAAAATCCTTGCCTGAAGAGATGAGTTTGGTAACATTATCAGCAAAGAATTTTCAGTTCTAATACCATAAATGATCATGAGTTCTAAGAAAACTTCCCATTTCATAACAACTATATCTTAGATCAAACACACTTTTTGGAGTCCTGTTCATTTTTTTAAGATAAGAATGAACTCAACAAATATATTATAGCAAATTATGGAAATAATTGAAAACCAACCAATGAGGAAAGCAAAGATTATTTATTCAGAGATTGCAATGGTAAAGAATCCACCTCCATTACTGATGTTTTAGTAGAGACTGAAAGGCAAGCAGAGGAGTGAGAACACTTTATAGGATGGAAAAACGGGTGGCTTTAGGCATGACCTGATTGGAGGTTGTTAGCATAAAGGAAACTTTAAGCAGGCTACCTAGAAGTGGGGTAGCCTATGTGATCCTAATTTGGAAGCACAGACAAAAATTAGATAAGCAGCAAGTTATTGGTCAATTCCTAATCATTTGGGACCATTTATTAGAGAAGTTTTGCCTTCCTAGTTTGTTACTAGAACTGTCAGCCTGGTGTCCTGTAAGTCTAATGTCTAGTAACACCTTGGCTTCCTGGACTGGAACGGTTGGTTTCCTATACAAGTTGATATAGGTTATGAGTCAGAGTTCTGATTTTATATATGATCTGGCCATTGTTTATTCATTCAGTCTCTCAAAAAATAAACCATGATTAGGCCCACAGTGAACCAAGGCTGTGCTTGAAGGCAGGAGGTGGGCTTTGTTGGTCCCCTAGACTTCAGAAGCTGGGAAGTTAGATCACAAAAGTAGGAATCTAGGACACTTGCCTAAATGAGCTGATAGCTAAAAGGATGGGGTTGGATTCCTTTCGTGTATTCTGAATTTTGAATGAAAATAAAGGTGAGGAAGCTGGGTATTTAATTCCATATCTGAACCTAAATGCTCAAGAATGCTGAAATGGTCCTTGGTTAGGGGTACCCTTAAACTACTAGCAGAATAGGAAAATATCCCATATTCAAAGTTAAACCTGCAAAATGTTAGTCACTCAGTCGTGTCCGACTGTTTGCAACCCCATGGATTGTAGCTCTCCAGGTTCCTCTGTGCATAGAATTCTCCAAGCAAGAATACTAGAGTGATTTGCCATTTCCTTCTCCAGAGGATCTTCTAGACCCAGGTTTCGAACCCAGGTCTCCTTATTGCAGGCAGATTCAGAATAGAAAAAGAAAAATAAAACAAAAAACACCATACTCAAAGTTAATCCTGCAGGACTCCCATAAAATAAGAGGAAGAAATAAGCTCACCAAAACAGACTATCAAAATAGTACAAGGCAAACCACAGTGAAAAGAGTTAATAGAATCCAAAAGCAACACATTATTCCTCCAGGTCCTATAGAAGTTGCAATAATCAGGTTAAAAATGTACAATATGCAGTTTAAAAAAATACAGAGTCTGCTAAAACATAAGGAGTTGTCAAGGAACTATCAAAAAAGCAGGCAAAAAGTGATTTACTTCCTGAATTGAAAAGCATAATGTGAAATAAGAAAGTCACTAGGCAGATTAATCCCCAGATTAAACATAGTTGAATGGAGAATTGGTGGACAGAAGGCTACATGAAAGAGGACATTAAGAGACATGGGGGATAGAATAAGAATGCTTGAATGCATATCAATAGAATCTGAAGAGAAGAACATAGATCTAATGAATCAGCTTGTAAAACTGATGGTGAGAACAATTCCATATACACTAGAAGCATAGCATGTACCAGACAAATGAGAGAAATATATAATGTTACTTTTCTTTCTAAAGACAAAAAAAAAAATGTCTTTTGAAAGGAACTAAAGAAAAAATGCACTTAGGTAATAGTATTTTATTTCCAGCCCTCATGTTCATCCTTGAGTTAAAAAGATCTAGTAGACTCTAGGGTGCTCTTTTTAAATACATTTATCTATTTGTGTTGGAAATAATAGGAACTAGCACACCATTTTTTATTTATTTTTACAATATATCTTCTATAGGGGTCCTATTTGTCTTAGCACTTTTGGCAGCTCCAGTGCTGTTTCACAGAGCATCCTAGGATTTCACTGATCCATACCTAATGGTACCTGAAAGACATCTCTGCTTTCTACCTTCTTTCAGAATCTGTGAAACTCTGCAGGTTCTCCCAGCTATAAAAGCAGTGATCTTTACCAAAGTCAGTATTTTGGTTTGCTGATGTATAAGCATCATTTGACAGTAAAGAGGATAACAAAACAAATTAATTTCCAAAATATACAAACAGCTCAAAAAAATAATTTAAAAAATGGGCAGAATATCTAACAGACATCTCTCCAATGAAGTAATGCAGACAGCCATCAGGCACACGAAAAGATACTCAGTTTCACTAATTATAAAGGAAATGCAAAGCCAAGCTAAAATGAAGTATCACCTCATGCCAGTCAGAATAGCCATTATCAAAAAGCCTACAAATAATAAATGCTGAAGAGGGCATGGAGAAAAAGGAAACCTCCCACACTATTGCTAAGAATGTAAATTGACGCAGCCATCATGGAGAACAGTGTATAAGTTCCTTACAGCAACTACAAATAGAGTTACCATATGATCCAGCAATCCCATTCCAGGGCATATATCTGAAAAACTCTAATTTGTAAAGTTGCATATACCCTAATGTTCATAGCAGCGCTATTTACAGTAACCAAGATGTGGAAGCAACCTGTCCATCAACAGATCAGTTGTTAAAAAGGATATGGAATATGTGCATAATGAAATATCACTCAGTCATAAAAAAGAAGAAAATATTGCCATGTGCAGCAACATGGATGGAGCTAGAGATTATCATACTAAGTGAAGTAAGTCAGAAAGACAAATATATATCGCTTATATGTAGAATCTTAAAAAGAATGATACAAATGAACTTATTTACAGAAAAGAAATAAACACAGAGGTGGAAAACAAATGGATGGTTACCAAAGGGGAAAATGGGGATGGGATGATTTAGGAGGTTGGGATTAACAGATATACAACACTGGGTACAAAATAGATAACCAGCAAGGACCTACTGTATAGCACAGGGAACTATACTCAATATCTTGTAATAACCTGTAATGATATATATATATATGATTGAATCACTTTTCTGCACACTGAAAACTACAGTGGATTGTAAATCCACTGTATTTCAATAAAAACTAAAAACAAATGCACTTAAACTGTAAATGAATAGCAGTAAGGTTAATAGCTGAATATCAGAGGTTGAAATCACTATCTTATTGCTTGATTTTCCCCAGATTATTTTCATTTTAATTACAGTATTTGCTATATATGTACACTAAGTTTTAAATTTATCTGACCCATTATAGCAATTCTAAGATTTTATTTCTCACAATCACATTGAAGATCTAGATTTGCATTGTATAATATAGATATAGCCTACAAATTTGATTAATATAGTTATTAGTCTAAAATATTGTTAGAGTTAATATAGTAATTGATTAATTCATATACTCAAAGAATGTTTATTGAGCAAGTGTTTTGTGCTAGGATTGTGCTACGCATTGGGAATGCACAAATGAACTCTGGGTTTTGCTCATAATTACAAAAAAAACCAATCAAAGTTATAGCAGTTAAAAACAGTAAATCTATGTATAAATTGTATATTTCTCTACATTATATTATACATATTTTATATTTCTTAGATGGCTTTAGAAACTTGTACTTTTAACTGTGAACATGAAAAATTATAGTTGAGTTCTTTGGCCCATTTTTTGATTGGGTCATTTATTTTTCTGGAATTGAGCTACAGGAGTTCCTTCTATATTTTTGAGATTAGTCCTTTGTCTGTTGCTTCATTTGCTATTATTTTCTCCCAGTATGAGGGCTGTCTTTTCACCTTGCTTATAGGTTCCTTTGTTGTGCAAAAGCTTTTAAGTTTAATTAGGTCCCATTTGTTTATTTTTGCTTTTATTTCCAATATTCTGGGAGGTGGGTCATAGAGGATCCTGCTGTGATTTATGTCAGAGAGTGTTTTGCCTATGTTTTCCTCTAGGAGTTTTATAGTTTCTGGTCTTACATTTAGATCTTTAATCCATTTTGATTTTATTTTTGTGTATGGTGTTAGAAAGTGTTCTAGTTTCATTCTTTTACAAGTGGTTAACCAGTTTTCCCAGCACCACTTGTTAAAGAGATTGTCTTTTTTCCACTGTATATCCTTGCCTCCTTTGTCAAAGATAAGGTGTCCATAGGTTCGTGGATTTATCTCTGGGCTTTCTATTCTGTTCCGTTGATCTATATTTCTGTCTTTGTTCCAGTACCATACTGTCTTGATGACTGTGGCTTTGTAGTAGAGTCTGAAGTCAGGCAGGTTGATTCCTCCAGTTCCATTCTTCTTTCTCAAGATTACTTTGCCTATTCGAGGTTTCCAAAGAAGACATACAGATGGCTAACAAACACATGAAAAGATGCTCAACATCACTCATCATCAGAGAAATGCAAATCAAAGCCACAGTGAGGTACCATTACACGCCAGTCAGGATGGCTGCTATCCAAAAGTCTGCAAGCAGTAAATGCTGGAGAGGGCGTGGAGAAAAGCACACCCTCTTACACTGTTGGTGGGAATGCAAACTAGTACAGCCACTATGGAAAACAGTGTGGAGATTTCTTTAAAAATTGGAAATAGAACTGCCATATGACCCAGCAATCCAACTGCTGGGCATACACACCGAGGAAACCAGGTCTGAAAGAGACACATGCACCCCAATGTTCATCGCAGCACTGTTTATAATAGCCAGGACATGGAAGCAGCCTAGATGCCCATCAGCAGATGAATGAATAATCAAGTTATGGTACATATACACCATGGAATATTACTCAGCCATTAAAAAAAATTCATTTGAATCAGTTCTAATGAGATGGATGAAACTGGAGCCCATTATACAGAGTGAAGTAAGCCAGAAAGATAAAGAACATTACAGCATACTAACACATATATATGGAATTTAGAAAGATGGTAATGATAACCCTATATGCAAAACAGAAAAAGAGACACAGATGTACAGAAGAGACTTTTGGACTCTGTGGGATAAGGCGAGGGTGGGATGTTTCTAGAGAACAGCATCGAAACATGTATATTATCTATAGTGAAACAGATCACCAGCCCAGGTTGGGTGCATGAGACAAGTGTTTGGGCCTGGTGCACTGGGAAGACTCAGAGGGATTGGGTAGAGAGGGAGGTGGGAGCGAGGATCGGGATGGGGAACACATGTAACTCCATGGCTGATTCATGTCAATGTATGACAAAACCCACTACAATATTGTAAAGTAATTAGCCTCCAGCTAATAAAAATAAATGAAAAAGAAAAATTATAGTTGATATGTTGAAGTGCTACTTTATAGAGACTAGATTTTCAGATAAAGTATTTTATTAACCTGTTTAATAATCAATATATTCTGAGAAAGTTTTGCTCTGTGAGATAACCATTTAAGTTAGTAGAAATAAATTTGACACTTACCATTCAAAATGTAGGCGTATTTAATATTGACATAGAGAAATTTGTTTTAAATCCAGTTCACCATTTTTTCCCCAAACATACACAGTTTTTCTTAAGTGGAGTGAGTCTATCAAATGAAGTAAAATTACCACTAAAATTCAAACATATCAGACAAATCTTTATCTATCGGCATTTATATAATGAATTTGCGTCCACAGTTTAAAATAGCTACCATTCACATCACAAGTGTTTACTAAGAACCTAATATGTTAAAGACCCTGTAAGAGATGTTTTGCATACAGTATCTTAAGCAGTATTAGGGACAATTCCATGAGACAAGTATTAATAAAAAGCTCTATTCAAGGGAACTGACGTTTAGAGAAGTTGAATAACATGCTCTGAATCACAAAATGGTAACAATTAGGATTAAATTTCACTCTGTGACCAAGTCAGTGCTCAGAGCTACAGTGTGGTGTTTTTAGAATCCATATGTCTGTATTTTTAACTCTTTAACAATCAGAGATCTACCAGCTACAACAACTAAGATTTCATAAATCATTTCCAAATGTAAGCAACGAAGCTTTCTCATTTCTCCTTTTCAGTTTGTTTCCATTTCACAATCTATAGAGTTGAGAGAGAGAAAGAATATACTACTTTTTAGTGAAGGTAAAATAGTTAGATTTTAAATGCCTTGAAAGCAGGGATTGTGTTTATAATCATTCTTTTTGCCTCAGTAGCTATTCCAATTCTGCCACATAATAGGTGATAGTGACTTTATTCTTAAATAAATATTCAATATTAAGTATTCAATATATTCTGGCTACTAATTCCATGTATATTGTGTATAAGGCTAAGGGTTAATAATAGCTCTAAAGTTAAAAATTGTCCATTTAAACCAACTAGTTCTGTTTTTAGACAAGTTGCATTCAGTGGGCTGCTTTTAAGTAACTCATTGCAATTTTCAATTACAATTGTAAACAGATGAAAGTGTGTCTGCAAAATAAATTTGGATCATCTGTTATAAGCATCAGAGGGATTTAAGCAACATTCTGTGGTAGACAATGCTTTCCACTGACAGCAGTCAATTTTTCTGGGCAGAGAATCAGAAAACTGAAAATTCTAACAAAAAAATCTCTAAGTGAAAGAGGTAAAATGACTTACCTATCCTGCTCAGATTTCAAAGATGAGTCTTTTTTAAAGTAAGAGATGCTCCTTTTGGATTTTCTTTGAATTTGAAACCAAAAATTTTCTTATTTGCCTTTTGCATAGAATGCTTAGTTTTATGGGAAGTTTTAAAACTTCAGAAATGCAAAACTGGAAAAAGTATTTTTTCTAGTTTCAAACATACTAATGATTATTGCTAGAGAGAGAAAAATCTTGCCTTGCTGTTTTTGGCTTTGTTGTTGTTGTTACTTTGCTATTCTTATCCATTTCTTCTAATTGGTTTTTGAATTGACTTTATTTCTCTATCATGTTATACATCCTTTGGTATGTGTGTATCTGTATGTGTTTTTACCACTGCTCACTTAATCTTTGCAGCACTCTTATTATTTAAATGCTTTTTTTCTTCTTCTCAGGTTCTCTTGGTATTTTAGTTTCCTGCTGTGCTGTGCTGCCACAAAAATGGGCAGGACTTTAATTGCTCTTTTACTCACTCAAGTCTCTTTTACTCAAAGTAAAAAATGCATAATGAAAATGTAAACACTTTTTCTTTAAGGAAAATGCACAAAACCTTGACTGTATTCTTCCTAAATGCTGTTTTTCTCATATTGTAAATGTAATTATGTAGTATTACAGAATTGGCCATTTGGATTAAAGAGAGGTTAGAATACTTGAAATTAGTATTTCATTGCCTTGTGTTATGCTGATTTAACTTACTGTCTCCTTTGGCAGATGAACCACATCTCTTTCTGTGTCTACCTCTTACACCCCAGTTTTTTCTTTGAAAAATTTACTACCTGGTAATCATTTTAGCTCAGTTACTGATATGCTATGAATAGGCCTCATTTTGATTGTGACCAATTAAGTGTCCTCTTTCCTTCTCTTCAGTACCTGAAAGAAATATTTAAGACTTTACACTGTTTATCTCATTACTTTTGGGAAGACCGTGACTGATTTAATAAGCAGTTTTTCTTTATCTTATAGGATTGTCAAGCCTTTGAGCACAATTCATTTTTCCTAAAGAACGAGTTGTATTTTGCAATAATGGATATTCCAAACAATATTTATTTATTTATTTTTTAATTTATTTATTTTAGTTGGAGGCTACTTACTTTACAATACTGTAGTGGTTTTGCCATACATTGATGTGAATCAGCCATGGGTGTACATGTATTCCCTCTCCTGAGCCCCCTCCCTCCCCCCATCCCATCCCTCTGGGTCATCCCAGTGCACCAGCGCCGAGCACCCTGTTTCATGCAACGAACCTGGACTGGCTGTCTGTTTCACATATGATAATATACATGTTTCAATGCTGTTCTCTCAAATCATCCCACTCTCACCTTCTCCCAACAGAGTCCAAAAGTCTGTTCTATACATCTGTGTCTCTTTTGCTGTCTCACATATAGAGTTATCATTACCCTCTTTCTAAATTCCATATATATGCGTTAGTATAATGTATTGGTGTTTTTCTTTCTGGTTTACTTCACTGTTAAATAGGCTCCAGTTTCATCCACCTCATTAGAACTGATTAAAATGTATTCTTTTTAATGGCTGAGTAATATTCCATGGTGTATATGTACCATAACTTGATTATTCATTCGTCTGTTGATGGGCATCTAGGTTGCTTCCATGTCCTGGCTATTATAAACAGTGTTGTGATGAACACTGGGGTAAACGTGTCTCTTTCAGATCTGGTTTCCTCGGTGTGTATGCCCAGCAGTTGGATTGCTGGGTCATATGGCAGTTCTATTTCCAGTTTTTTAAGGGATCTCCACACTGTTCTCCACAGTGGCTGTACTAGGTTGCATTCCCACCAACAGTGTAACAGGGTTCCCTTCTCTCCACACCCTCTCCAGCATTTATTGTTTGTAGACTTTTGGATAGCAGTCATTCTGACTGGCGTGTAATGGTACCTCATTGTGGTTTTGATTTACATTTCTCTGATAATGAGTGATGTTGAGCATCTTTTCATGTGTTTGTTAGCCATCTGTATGTCTTCTTTGGAGAAATGTCTGTTCAGTTCTTTGGCCCACTTTTTGGTTGGGTCTTTTATTTTTCTGAAATTGAGCTACAGGAGTTGCTTGTATATTTTTTAGATTAATCCTTTGTCAGTTGCTTCGTTTGCTATTATTTTCTCCCATTCTAAAGACTGTCTTTTCACCTTGCTTATAGTTTCCTTCGTTGTGCAAAATCTTTTAAGTTTAATTAGGTCCCATTTGTTTATTTTTGCTTTTATTTCTATTACTCTGGGAGGTGGGTCGTAGAGGATCCTGCTGTGATTTATGTTGAAGAGTGTTTTGCCTATGTTTTCCTGTCAGTGTTTTATAGTTTCTGGTCTTACGTTTAGATCTTTAATCCATTTTGAGTTTATTTTTGTGTATGGTGTTAGAAAGTGTTCTAGTTTCATTCTTTTACAAGTGGTTGACCAGTTTTCCCAGCATCATTTGTTAAAGAGATTGTCTTTTCTCCATTGTATATTCTTGTCTCCTTGTCAAAGATAAGGTGTCCATAGGTGCTTGGATTTATCTCTGGGCTTTCTATTTTGTTTCCGCTAATCTGTTTCTCTCTTTGTGCCAGTAGTATACTGTCTTGATGACTATAGCTTTGAAGTATAGCCTGAAGTCAGGCAGGTTGATTCCTCCAGTACCATTCTTCTTTCTCAAGATTGCTTTGGCAATTTGAGTTTTTTTGTATTTCCATGCAAATTGTGAAATTATTTGTTCTAGTTCTGTGAAAAATACCATTGGTAGCTTGATGGGGATTGCATTGAATCTATAGATTGCTTTGCATAGTATACTCATTTGGCTCTGTGTCTGTACCAAATTGAAGATCGGGGGAATTTTTTTGGTTTATATTGTTTTCTATATCTTTTTGTCTTTTTTCCCCTGTTAGTAAAATGTAGTAATTGCTTATGTAGAAAAAAATCAGTGTCTCTTAAAGAAATGTGTAGTATTCTTTCATTTTTTAAAGA
The DNA here is from genome assembly GCF_963930625.1 of Muntiacus reevesi. NCBI lineage: Eukaryota > Metazoa > Chordata > Mammalia > Artiodactyla > Cervidae > Muntiacus > Muntiacus reevesi. Next base: position 78,914,996 of record NC_089254.1, on the reverse strand, counting down.
AAAGCAAGGATATTTTTGATAGTCTGTTCATCTAGTTTGTGTGTGTGTAGGTGTGTGTATACTCAGTCACTTCCAACTCTTTTTGACCTTTTCAACTATAGCCCATCAGGCTCCTCTCTCCATGGAACTTTTCAGGTAAGAATATGCGAGTGGGTTGCCGTTTCCTCCTCTAGTGGATCTTCCTGACCCAGGAATCAAACCAGCATCTCTTGTGTCTTCTGCATTGCAAGTGAATTCTTTACCTACTGAGCCATCGTGAAAGCCCCTATTCATCTAGAGTTTTGGATAATGTTTGTCTGCATAAATATGAACAACCTGATAAATTTCAAAAAGGGACTAGTGCCTCAATATTTTGATTTAGATATTTTCATTGAAGTTCTATAATTATCTCATGACTTAAAAATTAAAATAAAAGCACTTCTCATGCAATATAGCAGAGGATGGACTACAACTAAACTTAATGTTTTTGACATTTTTAGCAAATAGAAAAACATGATTATTTAATGGAGACAACAAATCAAGGAACATTTGTCTAAATAATTCCCAAACCTGTTTTTTTAAACTTTCAGTTCTGAAGTTTTCATCTTTATCTAAAAGCAAGATGTCTTTCATTCACCTTATCTATTATAAAAAATTGTCAGTCAAGGGGCCAGAATGCTGGCTAGCTTAAGCTTAGAAAAGGATACTCCAAGATAATATCTAACCTGCACAAACAGAATCCTGAGAAGATTTCATTATTTTAGGAAATCGCATAATGTGTCCGAATATGGGGATAGCACATATGCTAATCTGTATTACATAATTTTGAAAAACGTTTTTGAAATAACTTAGTCTTTCAAGCCAGACAGAATTAAAATCAGTTCCCAACTTTTCCACTTAGTAACTATGTGAATACCAATGGTCTTTAGTTTTTATCAGTTACTAAATGCTAAAAAAGACCTTTGGGAGTCCACAGGAAAAATTTAACCATACTACTGGAGAAAAAAATTGAAGATGGGAGGCATTGAAAAGAGTAAGAGGAAAGTTTTATTTTACATGCATCAGCCCTCCCACAAGGCCGCATAACTCAGTGCCAAGAGAGATCTTTTCAGGTCATGATTTCTTCCGTGGGAGAAAGTTATGAGTGTATGTTTGGCTTCCCTCACTATACAAAGTGATGCCAAAGAGATCCACTTCTTTCTACCCCATACAGAATACTAAGGTGTGTGGCACAAATGGTAGATTGGTAAGCAGTTGGGAGAAAAGCAGCCAGGGGACTCTGAGGGCATCAAATGTGCATGGACCCTGCCAGCTGCTTTGTGGACTCCCATCAGGAAGCCAGGAGTGGGTACACCTTGCCTATGAATCTCCCCAGCAGACCCACAGTACCTCCAACACTTCGGGGTACCTTACCCACAAATCCCCACTCACCCAGTGGCCAGTTCCCTGTGTTCACCTTCAAGAGTGCCAAGAACAAGCCTTTGTAGATGGCTTAGTGAGCATATGCAGAAACCCGATTGGCATGTGGCATTGAAGGAGAGCATACAAACCAGCTTTCAACACTACCCTAGGGAGAGCAAATGAGAAGCTTTTAGCAATGGCCATATGTGCAGGATTAGGAAAAAACATGCAATACTAAGAATTCCTTCCTACAAATGGAATAAGAAATGTAGAGCAGACACATCCACAGGAAATGTCTGATAAAGTCTAAGGATTCCTAACAGGGCTAATAGAAGGCATTCATCTCCTGAAGCCAGTCAGCAAAGATAGGAGAATGTGACTACTTCTTCAAAATTGAACATTGTAATGCAAGACTCCAAGGAACAAGAAAAGTCAAGAAAATATGACACCATCAAAGAACACAATAATTTTCCAATAACAGACATACAAAAAGTAAAGATCTCTGATTTTCCTAATAAAGAATTCAAGATAGTGTTTTAGTGAGCTACAAGAAAACACAGAAAAAGATTGATGAAATTAGGGAAAAATGAACAAAATGAAAAATTTGACAAAGAGAAATTATAAAAAACCTCATATATTCTGAGTTCCAAAGAATAGCAAGGAAAGAAAACAAGCCTACCTTAGTGATCAATGCAAAGAAATAGAGGAAAATAATAGAATGAGAAAGGCTAGTGATCTCTTCAAGAAATCGGAGATACCAAGGGGACATTTCATGCAAAGATGGGGACAATAAAGGACAGAAATAGAATGGAACTAACAGAAGCAGAAAATATTAAGAGATGGCAAGAATACCCAGAACTATACAAAAAAGACCTTAATGACCAAGATAAACATGATGGTGTGATCACTCACCTAGAGCCAGACATCCTGGAATGTGAAGTCAAGTGGGCTTTAGGAAGCATCTCTACGAACAACACTAGTAGAGTTGATGGAATTCCAGCTGAGCTATTTCAAATCCTAAAAGATGATGCTGTTAAAGGGCTGCACTCAATATGACAGCAAATTTGCAAAACTAAACAGTGGCCAGAGGACTGGAAAAAGTCAGTTTTCATTTCAATCCAAAAGTAAAGCAATGCCAAAGAATGTTCAAACTCCCGCTCAATTGCACTCATCTCACATGATAGCAAAGTAATGCTCAAAATTCTCCAAGCTAGGTTTCAATAGTAAGTGAACCAGTAATTTCCAGATGTTCAAGCTGGATTAAGAAAAGGCAGAGGAACCAGAGATCAAATTGCCAACATCAGTTGGATCATAGAAAAAGCAAGAGAATTCCATAAACTCATTTACTTCTGCTTTATTGACTATGCCAAAGCCTTTGATTGTGTGGATCATAATAAACTGTGGAAAACTCTTCAAGAGATTGGAATACCAGACCACCTGACCTGCCTCCTGAGAAATCTGTATGCAAGTCAAGAAGCAACAGTTAGAACCGGACATGGAACAAAGGACTGGTTCAAAATTGGGAGAGGAGTATGTCAAGGCTGCATATTGTCACCCTGCTTAGCTAATTTATATGCAGAATATATTATGCAAAATCCCAGGTTGGATGAAGCACAAGCTGGAATCAAGATTGCCAGCAGAAATATCAATAACTGAAGATATGCGGATGACACCACCCTCGTGGCAGAAAGGGAAGACAAACTGAAGAGTCTCTTTATGAAAGTGACAGAGGAAAGTGAAAAAGGTGGCTTAAAACTCAACGTTCAAAAAAACTAAGATCATGACATCTGATTCCATCATTACATGACAAATAGATGGGGAAACAATAGAAACAGTGACAGACTTTATTTTCTTGGTCTTCAAAATAAGTGCAGATGGTGACTGCAGCCATGAAATTAAAAGACACTTGCTCCTTGGAAGAGAAACTATGACCAACCTAGACAGGATATTATAAAGCAGGGACATTACTTTGCCGACAAAGGTCCATCTAGTCAAAGTTATGGTTTTTCCAGTAGTCATGTATGGATGTGAGATTTGGGCCATAAAGAAAGCTGAGCACCGAAGAATTGATGCTTTTGAATTATGGTGTAGGAGAAGACTCTTGAGTGTTCATTGGACTGCAAGTATATCAAACCAGCCAATCCTAAGGAGGTCAATGGAAGGACCGATGCTGAAGCTCCAATACTTTGGCCACCTGATGCAAAGAACTGACTCATTTGAAAAGACCCTGATGTTGGGAAGGATTGAAGGTGGGAGGAGAAGGGGATTACAGAGGATGAGATGGCTTAATGGCATCACCGACTTGATGGACATGAATTTGAGCAAGCTCTGGGAGTTGGTGATGGACAGGGAAGCCTGGTTTGCTTCAGTCCATGTGGTCACAAAGAGTCAGACACAGCTGAGCGACTGAACTGATCTGAACTGAGGAAATAGTTTCATTCTTAGGGATGAGTAATTTTTCTGATATTGGTCTCTCCCAACTAATAATAATTTTAGTCCTTTGATTATGAAACTTGAAAAACTGACATGGTCAAATATTCCATATTAAATATCCTGAAATTATGTTAATTCCATTGCACATTAAAATTTACATTTTTTTCTTAAAATTATGTTTATGACCAACTGCTAAGAACCCAGATTGCAGTGTTTTAACTTGAGGATTAGTTTAGTAAGTGACACAGACTGTGTTTCTTTATGACCATTGTGGCATATTTGTGATAAAGATGACCTGTAGTGAAGATTCAGTTGGAATGATTTACAAAGAAAGTGGCTCTTCTTCTCTACAGAGCTGCTTAGGGGCACTTCTGATTACCAATATTCATGTGTATAAGTGTGTGTATATATATATATATATATATATATATATGTGTGTGTGTGTGTGTGTGTGTGTGTATTTTATAAAAATAAAACTTTAACTTTTTCATTTAACATATATAGTTTTCTTTATTTAGTAAAGCCTGATATGTTGGTGACAGAAGTTACCATTTAAGAGAAGTAAAATTTTTAACCCATTCCTCATTAAAAATTGAACTTTGTAGTCAAAAAATAGTGTGCACCTTTCTCATTGCTGGACCTAATTTGTAATTTAATTTCCCCCAGGAATTCACTATGGGTTATAAGAGATTTATGGAATTTTGTCACTGTGCCTTAATTATGCAATTGTCCATTGTAGGTCATGTTTATAAGTGTTCCTACTCTGTGTAAATTGATAGTCATTAGAATTCTCTGTATAATTTATACAAGTTGATTAATTTGTTTTATATATTCAAGGTTGTATAATCTTGAAAAATATAAAGAACTAATATGCCATTTTCTAATTATGAACTGGCTAGGAATCTCAAAATTACTGTTTTTAATACTTTATTTATAGGATTTCCTACTCCCCGGTTCTCTAGTGATAAGAATTAATGAGTATGAACAAGTAATCAAATATTATCTGTGTTAAAGTATGAAGCGGAACATAGTTTCCATTGCCATAAATTTTTCTATCCATATGGTAAAGGTACAATATTGGCACTGAAGCTTGTATGTCCATCTGGATAGAACCTAATTTTCCTGGATGAGGCAAAGCTTTCTAAATCAACCCATCTGTTTGTATGCCTTGGAAGAACCTCTACATAAAATAAGGCAATATTTGCATGTGAAAAGAGATCAGAGTTAGCTTGACATTTATTTTGCACAATAGGCAGATAGTTTTAATCACATATTGATTAGTGTCAAATGTATTGTTTTTGCTGCTTTGGACCAATAAGTGTTGTGTATGACCTATAGGAAATAGCTAGTGCATATTTTAATATTAATCATCAATATCCAAAGCACATAAATCTAGAAAGGACCCCAAATTTTATCAGTCCATCCAGCTATTCTTCTCCACAAAGCACCTCTATACGCTACTTTTATCACTGCATTTTATGAAAATGTTTCAGAAAAATTTAACAAAATATGTTTTAAGCAAGAAAAATGTAAGCAGTGATATGAATGAACTGCTCTGAGAAAAGATGTGTTCAACAAAAGTTAATACCTGCCTGTTATGAAGTAGCTTTACTATTTCATTGTGGTCAGCAAAATTCAGATGGTCAGATGGTTCTTGTGACTTTGCTTGCTTGGTGTTAGTCCAGTACTTATGTAACCTTATGTGGCAAAAGTGCTGTTGCTGTAATAATTGAGGTTACTAACCAATTGACCTTAAAACGGAGATATTCTGGATGAGTCTAACCAAGTCATGAGAGCTCTGTAAAAGCAGAGTTTTCCCCAAGTAGTAACAGAAGAGAAAGAAAGTCAGAGAGATGTGCTCAGGGTAGCCTGAAAGAAAGTAAGTGTGCAGTTTATGAATTGCCTTTGGGAGCTACACAGTAAATTAGAATCTAGGAGATGAGAACTACCTGGCCAACAGCTAGTAGAAAAATGTGGACCTCAGTCATCTAATTGCAGGATTTAAATGATGTCAGCACACCTGTAATAACCACAAAATTTCAAAGTACTTTGTCCTTCTCCTTTTAGTACTGATGAAGTGTATAGATGTTGAGTTGTGGAGGCTGAATCTCTAAAAGTGGCCTTACTTCATTTGGAACACATTTTCTTTGTTGTTTCCAAGTTTGTTGAAAGGAGATAATTATACTCTAGAAACAGTCAATTGGTCTAGAATAGTAAATGTGATGTTTTTGGCACACATTTATATTGTTTGTTGTCACAATGATGTGAAATAAATTAATCTTATATTCCTTTAGTTATGTTGACAATAACTATTGTGCAGCATATTTGGGTATAAAATGGCATTTTGTACTCAGTGCTTCCTACAAATTAATTTAAAAAATTTATTAGTTGTTTTAATATACAAAATCAATTGGTGTGGTAAACATTCACAAACTATGTAGAATGAATCATTTGTTGTTGTTCAGTCACTAAATCATGTCCAACTCTTTGTGACCTCATGGACTGTAGCAAGCCAGGCTCCTCTGTCCTCCACTGTCTTCTGGAGTTTGCTTAGATTCATTCATTCATTGAGTCAGTGATGCTATCTAACCTCCTTATCATCTGCCACCCTTTTTTCCTTGTGCCTTCAATTTTTCCCAGCATCAGGGTCTTTTCCAATGAGTCAGCTCTTAGTCATAATCATCAATAATTAAAATAACACCAGTTCTCAGAGAATTACATGGACATTCACATTTGTTCTAAATTGCATTCCTTAATACACAGGGTTCTCTTGAACTCAGACATTTCTTGTCAGATTCCAGGATGAGAGTCCATCTTTTCCAATGTCATATTTTTCCCTAGGCCTTTTCAATTTTCTTGGAATCCTGTGGGTATTCTTTTTTCCCTTTTACACTAGGATTGTAGAGTCTTTAAGAACTAGAAATCCTATGAGATTAGTTACTGCTGAAAAACAGGTTTTGTTGCATGATACAATGGACAGAGAGAAACCCCAGAGGGGTTTTGATAATGTAGTCGTACTGGGAAAAGTTAAAGCAAAGGATGAGAAGTAAAAGACCTGTTTCTTCTCATCTTCCTCCACTGGTGGACACCAGAGCCAGAAATAAATGCATTTGAGGTTGAGGTTTATTTGAATGGTCCCTCTACCATTGTATAATAAATTATAAAATGTTTAATAAATTATACTACCTCTACCATGTATATAATAAATTATATACACATATACACACATATCTGTACAAAAAAGACTTTCGCTTCCTAGTTAAAAGATAAAATCCTTTGAAAGGCAAATACGTGGGAAAATTTTCATTGTTCAATAAGTGTGTATCATCATAATTTAATATCACGTCTTCTTCTCTCTAACACATATAGGAAGTAGGCTCTGAATAAAAAAGTTAAAACAAGTATCTCAGAACCAGAATCATTCTCCATCCCTTCCTCAGATAGTAAGGATATCAGTGCAAGACTCAAGAGGGTGAAAAGTAGATAGAATGTAAATAGTTTGAGCTTGGAATATTAAACTGAATAGATAAAAAATGACTGGAGTAACTTTCGTGGTGGTTCCGTGGTTTAAACTATGCACTTCCAATTCACAGCACAGATTCAACCTCTGGTTGGGGAACTAAAATCCTATATGATGCACAGCATGGCCAAAAAATAAAAAATAAAATACTGGAAAATTGTATTATCTGACTAAAAATAACAGAAAATAGCAATGCAACACAGTATGACTTAAGGTAGTGATAAGAGAAACTAATTTCATATTTGTATCACACTGAGATGAGTCTGATTAGGAACACACACACACATGCAAAGGTATGACTTAAAACTTAGGCGCTAATTATATTTGTGAAAGACTGCTACATAAACTAGCCAACCTGTGAAATTCTCTAGATGTCCATTTGCTACTAAGCAATTTGTATTTATCCCACTAGTGCAGGAAAATGCCTGCACTCTCTACTAATTCAGAAAACAAGCATTGAAAAATAAATGTTTTCTACTGAGCCCTCAACTAAGTAGAATATTCAGTTTCATAAATTTTCCTTTCTCCTAGCCTTCTGTTAATTTAAATGACAAAAACTTCACAAATACAGAAAGATAATAATTCTTACAATTTTTTTCCAATAATTCATTTATACTAAAGATGAAACCATTTGATTGTAGTGCTTCATGAATCTATAGGAGAAAAACAGAAAATATTAAGGTAACTTTAATACCAGAAGAATTGCTTTATTGATTTAAAAGGAATAATATGATGTAACTCCAAGTGCAGTAAGCTACAGTACATATTAAAACCATAAATATGCAAATATTATTTCAAAAAATGCATTAGATTTTTGATAATTTGATCTTTATTTTCTTATATGTTTACTTTTGGTTATTTTTTCTCTCTAACAGAAAGTGATGACTTGAGTGAATTCTGACGGCATTTATTGTGCATGTGAGTGCAAAACACCTTTGTGATTTGGACTTTATCTATAATTGACAAAGTTGGGAGAACAAGCTCTCCAAAAGTTATGCATTCTGTTTTAAAATCAAAACAGCTTTCACGTTAAAAAAAAAAAAATCTCAGAAATACCAGACAACAGATCATTAATCATAGGACAATAGGATTTCATTTTTCTTGTAGAAACAAATCACATCTTTCCTTCTAGCTAGTCGTTGAGTTTTTCATTTTATGAAATGAAGCAAAGCTATTTATTGTGTCTCATAATCAGATAAAGGCAACTATCAGAGTCTCTTAAAACTGCTTTGAATACTTAGGATAACACATCTCTGATATTTTCAAGATATATAGTGATGAGCTAGAGAAATGCTCATTATACTGCTGATTCCAAAAAAGAAATGGAACCCATGACAAATATTTTTCTTTGGAAAATAATGAACTGTTTGTGAACAGTACATTTTGGGGGCAAGAATGTAGTGAAAACCAAGATTGACACTGAAGAGGAAATACTTTCTGATATATGTAAGCTTTAGCAACTCTCTCAGAGATTCACGAAGTTCCCAAAATGTGTAAAATTGTAGGTCATATACTTAAATGTAGTGGTAGTATAATATAAATAATTGTTGTATTGAAACTATGCAGATATTTAAACAATAGTGATAATTGTGTGTTGTATGTATGTGTTGTTGACTCTAGCATGGTGAAACAAAGGGAGCAGAGGATCAGGGTTGGAACTTTTCAACTAATATAATATATAATGATATTGTACTAGTCATCTATTCTGTTTTAATGTTCAGTACTAATCTGAAAAATAGAAATAATAATGCTGACCTTCCTGCCTTTTTGAGAGAATTAAATTAATTGGAATTATGTAGATGTCAATTAACAGTGCTTAAAATACAGAAAGGTTATCAATGAACTTACATACTACATCAGAATCTCACTATATACATTATAAGTAGAATTAGTTTTATTTGTGCCCATTAATATATACATTAATATATACAATATTTCCTAAAAATAAACACCTAATCCTATTCTTTGTGATGGTAGGATACAAGTTAGTCCAATGTCTAGTTTGTAGTTTGGGATTGAATCCCTAAACCAGATAACAATAACAAAATTCCTCTGCTCTTTTGAAAAGGGCTTAAATTAGGTTATGCAAACACCAGTTTACTTCTTTCATAATCAGTAATGTAGCTGTAGAGTGCAAACTCTATTCCTCTACTGATACTACAGCATGAAGCACACTTCCCACCTCAGTGCTGGCCTAATTCATTCTGGATTGTAAAAGCACAGGGGAACACTACTATATATAAATACTGGTGAATAACTGGAAGATGTAAGATCATTGTTAGTGATGCAAAGAATGATCTTAGGTCTACCAGTTATTCACCATTGCTCTGTGGCCTGTAGAAGCAGTATGACTCATTCCAAAAGGAAGGTCATTATACAATACCTCCTGAGTCATTCTACCATAAAATAAGTTTTCCAAATTTAATACTCTGAATATGTTTTGATATTCTATGTAGTAGCACTTATGTATATGATTTAGATAAATTACATGACAAGACCAGTGCCCTCAAAGGGCACAAAACAAAATATTACTAGTGTTGTAGTTAGTATTTATTTTGATCAGTTGAATTAAACAATCAGTGTTCTAGGTCATAAAAGATGTGTTGTTCAGTCGCTTACTGGTGTCTGACTCTTTGTGACCCCATGGACTGCAGCATGCCAGGCTTTCCTCTCCATCACCATCACCCAGAGCTTCCTCAGACTCATGTCCATTGAGTCAGTGATGGCTTTGAACCATCTCAACCTCTATCATCCCCATCCCCTGCCTTCAGTTTTTCCCAGCTTCAGGGTCTTTCCCAATGAGTCAGTTCTTCACATCAGGTGGCCAAAATATTGGAGTTCAGTCTCAGCATCAGTCCTTCCAATGAATATTCAGGACTGACTTCCTTTAGGATGCACTGGTTGGATCTCCTTACATTCCAAGGGACTCTTTAGAGTCTTCTTCAACACCACAGTTCAAAGCATCAATTCTTTGACTCTCAACCTTCTTTATGGTCCAGTTCACACACATCCTTACACAACTACTGCAAAAGCCATAGCTTTGACTAGATGGACCTTTGTCGGCAAAGTAATGTCTCTGCTTATGCTCTCTATGTTGGTCATAGCTTTTCTTCTAAGTAGCAAGTGTCCTTTAATTTCATGGCTGCATGCACCATCTGCAGTAGTTTTGGAGTCCAAAAAAATAAAGTCGGTCACTATTTCTATTGTTTCCCCATCTATTTGCCTTGAAGTGATGGGACCAGATGCCATGATCTTCTTTTTTTGAAAGTTGAGTTTTAAAGCCAGCTTTTTCACTCTCCTGTTTCACCTTCATCAAGACACTCTTTAGTTCCTCTTCACTTTGTGCCATAAGATTGGTGTCATCTGCATATCTGAGATTATTGATATTTCTCCTGACAATCTTGATTCCAGCTTGGGCTTCATCCAATCCAACATTTCACATGATGTACTTTGCATATAAGTTAAATAAGGAGGGTTACAGCATATAGCCTTAATGTATTCCTTTCCCAATTTGGAAACAGTCCTTTGTTCCATGTCCGGTTCTAGCTGTTGCTTCTTGACCTGCATACAGATTTCTCAGGAGGCAGGTCAGATGGTCTAGTATCCCCATTTCTTTAAGAGTTTACACAGTTTGTTGTGATCCACAAAGTCAAAGGCTCTAGTGTAGTCAATGAGGCAGAAGTAGATGTGTTTCTGGAATTATCTTGCTTTTTCTATAATCCAATGAATGTTGACAATTTGATCTCTGATTCCTCTGCCTTTTCTAAAACCAGCTTGAACATCTGGAAGCTCTCAGTTCACGTACTAAAAAGCCTAGTTTGGAGAATTTTGAGCGTTACTTTGATAGCATGTGAGATGAGTGTAATGGTGCAGTAGTTTGAACATTCTTTGATACTGCCTGTCTTTGGGATTGGGATGAAAACTGACCTTTTCCATTCCTGTGGCCACTGCTGAGTTTTCCAAATTTGCTGGCGTATTGATTGCAGCACTTTAATAGCATCATCCTTTAGGATTTGAAATAGCTAAGCTGGAATTCAGTCACCTCCATCAAAGAATATTTAGAAATTAATGTTGATTCCAATAATTTCTCGTGAGAGAAAGTTGATTAGAGGTGGATCTTGGAGAATGGTTACAATTTAGATACATGAAAGGACTAAGAAGTTAATTTGAAGGAAGAATTTGAGTACAGTTAAGGACCATTCACTTGTTGAAGGTGAATTCTGAATTCTGTGATGAAACATTCTGCCTAATCCTGAGACTTTATGTTAGGTAGGAATGATGGCTCACTAATATGGAGAAAAAGACTTGGAAATAGGTAGAATTCTGAAAATGTAACTTTACATTCAATAAGAATGAATTATAGGAATTTGAAATATGAAACTGATGAAAGCAATACTTAGGATGCCATCTTAATGGCATAGTTTTGAATACAAGGATATTAAGGGAATGAACTGGGGAAGTCATTTTCATAATTCAAATTTAATGCAATAAGAACACAAGCTAAAGTAAAAAAAAAGAAAGTTGCATTTAAAATTATTATATAGACTGAACTAATGTACAAGGAGTTTGAGTAATCTAATTAGATGGGAGACTAAAATTGAGAATCCAGATAACCTGACTCCCTGCATTTGATATTTTCCATTAAATAAAAAATATCCTATGATGAGTGGTATCATCTGCATATCTGAGGTTATTGATATTTCTCCTGGGAATCTTGATTTTGGCTTGGGATTCATTCAGTTTTGAACTCTGTTGTTTGAACTGTTCCATGTTCAGTTCGAAATGTTGCTTCTTGACTTGCATACATATTTCTCAGGAAGCAGGTAAGGTGGTCTGGTATGCTCATCTCTTAAAGAATTTTCCACAGTTTCTTGTGATCTACATAGTCAAAGGCTTTAGTGTAGTCAATGAAACAGAGGGCTAAGTAATTCAAATTAAATAAGACATATCATGTGGATATGCACTGTATACATCCTGAGAAGTAATATGTTTTTAATATATCTGTATTTCTTTCTCTTCCTTCTTCCTTCTTTCCTTCCTGTTTCTCTCCCTTACTTTCTCCCTCTTTCCATTAGATTGATAATAACACAGAATCAAGAAAAGCTATTTAATTAATTTCGTGGTATTGGTACTTCACAGACAAGCATAGTAGCTGCAACATGGTAGTCATTTCATAAAGATTATAGGATGAAAAAATGAATTAACTAATGAGGAAGTCACTGATACAACAAGCATTATTAAATAAGTAATTTCTGCCCAAATTGGAGAGTAAATCTAGATGGTGATGTTTTGCTCTAAACAGAATCTGTATATTTTGCTCCAAACAAAATCTGTATGATGAGTTCATAACCAAGAAATTGTAGAGAAAATCTTTTCTAAAATATTTGTTGTTTCTAAAATGTTAGAACTTTCTGAACAAAGAAATTTGGAATATATGTTTTAAGGACAGATTTTGGAAGTTAAAGGTGATTAGATGGCTCTGAGAATTCCAGAAAGATTTACCTTCCCAGAGGTTTTTATTTACATATCAGTGGGGAACAAACCTTGAAACGGGCAAACATGTTAAGAGTTATAAACCCTGAAATGTTTATCTCCACTACAGAGATATTTATCTACATAAATATTCAAGGGCCTTCCCCTTCTCTTTATAAAGATAATTTATTCAAATTAGGGGGATAGGTTCTTTTCTGTTTCAGTAACAGAGCATGGTAGCTAGACATACTGTATATAAACTTCCAGATTATTAATATCAGGATTACTCTCCCTTGCTGTAAGGAAACACGCTTTTGGGCTTATAAAGAACTGTCTGATGCAAAACATATTCCCAGAAGGAGATGAGTTGGGGTGTGTTTATTGCTGCACATATAATAATCTGTCCCATTCCAAAATTGTTGCTTGCATTCAGGATAATATAGATAAATGATTCAATTGCTTGCATTAAGGATAATTTAAATAATAAATCAAATAAATAAAGAGATCAAATTACCAACATCCATTGGATCATCAGAAAAACAAGAGAATACCAGAAAAACATCAACTTCTGCTTAAATTACTACACCAAAGCCTTTGACTGTGTAAATCACAAAAATCTGTGGAAAATTCTGAAAGAGATGGGGATGCCAGACCACCTTACCTGCCTCCTGTTAAATCTGTGTGCAGGTCAAGAAGCAACAGTTTGAATTGGACATAGAACAACAGACTGGTTCCAAATTGGGAAAGGAGAACATCAAGACTGTATATTGTCACCCTGCCTATTTAACTTATATTCAGAGTATATCAGGCAAAATGATGGGCTAGATGAAGCACAAGCTGGAATCAAGATTGCTGAGAGAAATATCAGTAACCATAGATGACACCATCCTTATGGCAGAAAGCGAAGAAGAACTAAAGAGCCTCTTAATGAAAATGAAAAGCAGATCGGGATGGGGAATATATGTAAATCCATGGCTGATTCATGTCAATGTATGACAAAAACCACGACAACACTGTAAAGTAATTAGCCTCCAACTTATAAAAATAAAGGGAAAAAAAAGAAAGTGAAAGCGGACAGTGAAAAAACTGGCTTAAAACAACTTTCAAAAAACTAAAATTGTGGCATCCAGTCCCATCACTTCATGGCAAATAGATGGGGAAACAATGAAAATGGTGAGAGACTTTATTTCTTGGGCCTCCAAAATCACTGCAGATGGTGACTGCAGCCATGAAATTAAAAGACAGTTGCTCCTTGGAAGAAAAGTTATGACCAACCTAGACAGCATATTAAAAAGCAGAGACATTTCTTTGCCAACAAAAGGTCTATCTAGTCAAGGCTATGGTTTTCCCAGTAGTCACGTATGGATGTGAGAGTTGGAGTGTCAAGAAAGCTGAGCGCTGAAGAATTGATGCTTTTGAACTGCAGTGTTGGAGAAGACTCTTGAGAGTCCCTTGGACTGCAGGTAGATTAAATCAACCAATCCTAAAGGAGATCAGTCTTGAATATCCAAATGGAAGGACTGATGCTGAAACTGAAATTCCAATCCTTTGGCCACCTGATGAAAATAACTGACTTATTTTAAAAGACCCTGATGCTGGGAAAGATTGAAGGCAGGAGGAGAAGAGGATGACAGAGAATGAGATGGCTGGATGGTGTCACCGACTTGATGGACATAAGTTTGAGCAAGCTCAGCGAGCTGGTGATGGACAGGGAACCCTGGCGTACCTCAGTCCAAAGTGTCAGAAAGAGTCATATATGACTGAGCAACTGAGCTGAACTGAACTGAAGTAAATAGTGATAATAAAATTACAGTTATTTATTTGAGTTATATTTTAGAGCATTGGAAATGTATAATGAATCCTAAAGCAATGGAAGGCATTGATAATGTAGTGGCAGTGGGTTTCAGACCTTCAAGGAAGATTTACTTGCTTATTCCTTTTTTGATACCAACAATGAGATCACTGAGCCTGTAGAAAAATAAGGAAGGGAAGGACACAGAAAGGAAGCCTGAGCAAACGTGGATCACATCACAGTGAGGAAGTTGCTCTGGTAAAGAGTATGATAGGGCTTCCCTGGTGGGTCAGTGGTAAAGAATCCGCCTGCTAATGCAGGAGACACAGGTTTGGTCCCTGGTCTAGGAAGATCCCACATGCCGCAGAGCAACTGAGCCAGTGCCATAACTATTGAGCCTGTGCTCTCGAGCCCAGGAGCCACAGGAACTGAGCTCTCATGCTGCAACTACTGAAGCCCAAGCGCCCTAGATCCCGTGCTTCCTCACAAGAGAACCAGCAAAATGAGGAGCTAGTGCACTGCAACTAGATAGTAGCCTCCGCTCACCACAATTAGAGAAATGCCAGCCATCAGCAAAGACCCTGCATGGCAAATACATCAATAAATACATCTAATTATTTAGAAAAAACGTTTAAGTATCATGAGCATAGGATAAGAGATCCATGGTGTGAAAAGAGACCCAGCCAGAACAGGGTTCAGATTGCTGTGGAGCATCTGGGGGATGAGGACAGAGAGTTAACTTCTAATCTGGAATACAAGGAACATGGACTAGAGGGTTTGATAGTCATTTTCAAATATTTGGCCTCAGTGCAGCTGCATCAACATCACCTATAAATTAGGACTTTCTGGTCTGTGTTATCAGATATTGATTTTTACTGATTTTTGCTGATTCTGAGATCTTAATATTTACCCAGCTCCCATGGTCATTCTGATGTGAAGCTAAAAGATTTAGAGGCCCTGCTGCTGGTAGTATGAGAATTCCAACGTTGACTCTTCAGGAAAATTAATGAACATTTCTTCCTTCTCTTATCCAGGATTGGTTGTAGTGTTTTCTTGATGCATGATACATCTCTGAAATAAGTAAAGTTTGTCTTCCCAGTACCCCTATTGGTTTTGGTTCCTAGTTCAATCACTGACATAATTTATGTAGGTGAAGCAGCTCTGCAAAAAGATTATTTATTTGATTAAAAGTTTCCACAGCCCTCTATACAGGGGAGGATGATGGATATTAGACCCAGAGTTCTGGGAGAATTCCTGCACCAGGTATCATGATTTCTACTTCAATCTTCTAAGTAAAAGGTTTTTTTCCCTTCAGTCTACCACCGATCTCTTTTTCAAGTCCTGTACATTAAAATAAAAATGAGAAGATGTAATGTAACAGAAGCCTTCTTAGAATATATCAAAGTATGCCAGTAAAAGAAATGTGTGTTGGAATACTCAGAAACTAAAATAAAATCCAGAAGAGTCTGAAAAGTAAGCAGTTGCTTATAGACCAGAGGCTGGAAAAACATGACCTTCAAGCTAAATCTTGGCCACTGTCAATTTTTATAGTTTTATTGGAACAGATCCTCATCAGAATGTTTGTGTAGGGTCTATAGATGTTTTCACATTACAACACAGTTGAGTAGTCGCAGTAGTAACCATGTGTCCTAAAAGCCTAAAACTTGTACTATCTGACCCTTTACAGAAAAAGTTTGTCAGCCTCTGCTGTAGACTTTCTTTTGCCTCTAACATATTTTCATTTCACAGGAAATCTGTGAGTAACATGTGCCCATAGATGCTATCAGAACTATCCTTTCTTAACCTGGTAGCAGAGGGGGATTTAAGTACAGATGAGAAAGGGAGTCATTGATTAAAATGCCTGGATTACAAATAATAATCATAGACTAAATATAATATTTAATGAGCAAACAGAATGAGAAATGCTGCAGTGGAAACTCAGCATTCCTAGACGTTTGCAACTGTCAAAAATTATTCCTAAAAAGCAATTAATTGTAACATATTTAGAAGAATCAGAAGTGTTCAGATATCTGCTGAGTGATGGTCTTAGAAAATAAACAAGGAGACAAACCCTCTGGGAACCTGCTGTGTGTGTGTGTGTTAGTCGCTCAGCTGTGTCTCACTCTTTGTGACCCTGTAGGGTGTATCCCACCAGGTTCCTCTCTCCATGGGATTTTCCAGGCAAGAATATTGGAGTGGGTTGTCATTTCCTTCTCCAGGAAATCTTTCTAACCCAGAGATCAGTAGGAGCAGTACTTGTTGGAATTAATCACTTGGTTTTTTGGAAGGAGCTCTTAATAGAGGACTGCCTTCCCATCCCACCATATGCACAATATTACCTTCTTTGGATGAAGACCCACCACCTCTGGTGTCATTGGTGGTGGTGTGGTTCATTTTGCTTGCCCCATGAAATCTTCCATTCCAAATTATTGTACAGTATCCACTTTCATTGCCTATATCAATTTGTTTTAAAAACCAGACATTTTCATTATGATTAAGTAGAGAATCTCATGTGGGAATTCAGTCAACAAGATTTTATTCAGCTTAATTTATGTGGGACCCAAATATCAAAGTGATTAACATAACCAAGCTGGTGCAAATGATTTTCAGTGCTTGGTTTGGATATTTTTGATATGTTAGCAATCTCCCATATGGTATAACATCATTTTTTCTTGATATCTTGATTTAATTGCTCTCAACTTCAACTGGTCTGTCCAACTGTGGAGCATCATCCAGCAAGAAATCTTGAGCAGGAAACTTTGTAAACCCCTTTTGACAGGTTCAGTCAGTAACAGTACCTTCTTCTCACACTGCACAGATCTTTTTTGTGTGTTTCAGTTGGGTTTTTACCTTTCTTGAAATAATAAAGAATGCTGGAAATGTCCCTTTTTTCTTCTGTCTTCAATATTAAAATGGCTACACAAGCATTCACTGATTCTGATTTTTTTAATGTACACTGAAATGATAGCTGCCACAATAAAATGTAACAAAATTATTTCAAATGAAGTTATAGAAAACAAAACACTATGAGAGTCATCTTAGGGGGGAAACCGAATGAACTTTTTGGCCAACCCAATAATAATCACCCCATGATGGAAAATAAAATTCTAAAGATGTTGAATTAGTATAAAACCAAGCAAAAAAATAAAAATAGACAAAGAACATATGAAACAAGAAATAGCTAGCATATTTCTAGCATATTGAATGAAAGACTGAAATCATCACACTGGGTAAAAAAGCAAGACCTGCTTATATGCTGTCTATAAATAATCATTTTAAATGTAAATAACTTGCAGTTGTTAATCAATAAAGATTTGAATGGGCTCATATGCCAGTTTCAGAACAAGTAATATTAAAAGATATCTTTAGGAGGAACATAATAATAATCAATGAAGACATATATCCTGACTTTGCAGACTGAACAGTCTTGTAATACTTATGCACCTAATGAGGGACTCAGAAATACATAAGGGGAGAACTGAAATAACTACAATAATCTGTAAAAGTAGTTGGAATCATTAACATGCCTTTCTCAGTAAACAAAAAACAGAGTCAGAAAATTCGCAATATTGAATACCAAACATAGCTAGCAATTTTATTGTCAGTTTTGTGAAGCTCCTTTCCAAATCAGAAAATACATATTCCTTAAATGTGCATAGCATTCACCAAAATAGACTATATTCTGTTCACTAAAGTCCACACCAAAAAATTTAAAACTTGGATTCATGCAAAGTCCCTGCTCTGACAAGAAAAACTTAAAATTAGTAATTAATACAATAATTAATAATTGAATATGTTTCACTAAATAAAATATACCTGCAAAATCACCAAATATCTAACAAGTACCATACACTTCTATATAACCTATATTTCAGAAATGTCATAAAACAAACTACAAATAGTTTGAATTGGATGGTAATAAAAATGTAAAACATCAAAATTTGTGGACACAGTTCATCAGTGTTTAGATGGAAATTTATGATGTGAAATGGAAAAGAAGGAATGACTAAAATCAAAGCTTAGAGTTTCTATCGTAAAATTTAAATATTAGACAAAATCCAACTTAAAGTACACCAGAAGAAGAGAGCAGGTAAAAATGAATTTGAAAACAAAAATAGAGAAAATCAATTAAAGCAAATCTGTTTCTCTGAAAGGGTTAATAAAATGGATAAACCTCCAGTCAGACAAATCAAGATAAAAAAAGAAGAAACACAAGTTACCAATATAAAGATTAAAAAAGTAGATATCACTACACACCCTACATATATTAACAGAATAATAAGATAATTTTATGAAATTCATTGTAATAAAATTGGCAACGGAAGGAAGCATATGCCTTCAAAATACAAATTATATAACTCCAAATCTTTAAAATCATATACAGGCATATGGGCATTCAATTGGACATATTGGACATTCAGTTCCAGACAGTCACAATAAAGCAAATATCACAATAAACTGAATCACAGAAAATTTTTGGTTTCCTAGTGCATATAAGTTATGCTCATACCATACTATAGTCTACTAAGTATGCAGTAGCATTATACCGAGAAACAGTATATATCTTTATTAAGAAATATTTTATTGCTAAAAAATGCTAACCATCATCTTAGTCTTTTAGCAAGTCTTAATTCTTTTTGCAGTAGTAACATCAAAGATCACTAATCACATATCAGCAAACCAAATGTAATTATAGTGAAAAAGTTTGAAACATTGTGAGAATTACCAAAATGTGACACAGAGACATGAAGTGAGGAAATGCTGTTGGGAAAATGACAATGATAAACTTGCTGAATACATGGTTACTGCAAACCTTCAACTTGTAAAACACAGTATCTGTCAAACACAATATAGCCAATCAAAATAAAAGGAAGTATACCTGTATTAATAAATGTAATTGGTATTTAAAAGTTTTCCAGTAAAGAATACTCCAGGCAGAGATGGATTTGGATGAAAATTCTACAAAACACTTTAAAAAAAGATAATCCAGCACAAACTCTTCCCCCAAAAAAAGAAGGAATACCTTTTAAACTATTCTATCAGGATGACATTGTGTTGATTACAAAAGCAGACAAATATATTTTGATAAAACAGTAAACATTCCCTTATGAATATAAATGCTAAAATCTTCAACAAAATATTAGGAAATTTAATCCAACAGTGTTTTAATAAGGTAGTACATCGTGGTTAACTGAGATTTTCCCAAGGAATGTGTGGCTAGTTCTAAATTTGAAACCTGATTAGTGTATTTATATATGTATATATATATGCACACACACACATATATATACACATCAAAGAACATATATGAACATTTTAAAAATCCAGAAAAAACTTTTAACAAAATTGAAATTCATTTTCAAGGGAAAGAATATGGTAGCTAACATTATCCTCATTAATGAATGACTAAATCCTTTTCCCCTAAGATTTTCCACCCCTGAGAAAAAAGAATATGTAGTTTCACTACTCCTATTGAAATTTATAATGGAAGTCTTAATGCAATAAAGCAAGAGAAAGAAAAGAAATGCATGTAGATTGGGAAGGAAGGAATAATATTGTCTTTATTTGTATATTACCTGATTATGCTTAGAAAATCCCCCCAAAATTACAAAAACATTTTTGTAAATTACAATTTTTCTGTAATTCCAAAGGCATAGTTTATTTCCAAATTATGATAATTCATTTTGTTTGGTATTCTGGTACTTCATTAAAATGTTTGTTTATCCTCCTCTAAATTGGTATTTTATTTTTTTCAAAATAAGTGCTCTTGAAACATTAATTTTCCTCTAAAATAGAAACAATTATTCTTAAAATTTTTCAAATCCAGAGATAGCTTATGTGGTAAGTAGAGGAAATCATAGAATGTAGATTTTAAAATAGACAGTCATTCTTTTAATTACAAAGACCTAATCCTTTGGATATCATTTCAAAAAAAGAAGAATAAAAGAATTATGTATTATGTAAGCATAGCCTGCAAATCTGTGTAGCAAAGCTGTGTGTTTGATTTCTTCTTATCCCTACAAATTTTGTTGAGAGCCTTAATTACTGTTAATGGGCCACAATGTTTGAGAATTAGTTAATATCCTTAATATGTTGATTATGGATTAGATGCACTTAGATCCATGAATTCAAATAACATATGATGGGTAGCTGCAAATTAGTATGATTTAACAGTGGTTTGTGACAGATTTTATTTTCTTGGGCTCCAAAATCACTGCAGACGGCAGCATTAGAAGATACTTGCTCTTTGGAAGGAAAGCTATGACAAACCTGGACAGCGTATTAAAAAGCAGAGACATCACTTTGCTAACAAAGGTCTATATAGTCAAAGCTATGGATTTTCCATTAGTCATGGATGTGAAAGTTGGACCATAATGAAGACTGATCACCAAAGACTTTAAGCTTTTGAATTGTGGTGCTGGAAAAGACTCGAGAGTTCCTGAGACTGCAAGGAGATCAAACCAGTCAGTCCTAAAGGAAATCAACCCTGAATATTCATTGGGAAAACTGATGCTGAAGCAGAAGCTTCAGGATTTTGGCCACCTGATGCAAATACCCCAACTCATTGGAAAAGACTCTGAAGCTGGGAAAGATTGAAAACTAAAGGAGAAGGAAGTGGCAGAAGACAAAATGGTTACATATCATTATCAACTCAATGTACATGAATGTGAGCAAACTCCAGGAGATAGTGAAGGACAGGGAGCCTGGCATCCTGCAGCCCATGGGGTCTCAAAGAGTCAGACAGGGCTTAGCGACTGAACAACAACAGTGGTCTAAGTGTTAGAAAACATCTGAATTATGTGGCATAATTTTCATTTTCTAGAAAAACAATAGAAAGTAGCATATCCATGGAAGTTCACAAAATTGAGAACTTCAATATCCTAACCAAATAATAATATTATGTTAAAGTTTTAAAGGGGACTGATAAAACATTTATGTTCTTTTTTGTCAAAGCTAACATAAAAGGGACATTATTTATATAGTCTGACCTGCTCCCTTCAAAGCTGATTATCCAAACTTTTTCTTGCCTACACAGGGTAGATTATTTTCACATATACAATATAATTTTGTTCATTTATTTTTCTGTGTTTTTATTAAAGCATCAGTTAACTTAATAAAACAGGCACTTTTTTTGCCTTTGTTCAGACTGAGAAGAAAAGTAATATACATATTTTGATAGAGCATTTGATTCAAAATGCTTTAAATGCTGTGTTTATAAGTTTTTTTCCAGAATATTTGTTACTTCTCGTATTTTTTTTTCTTTTGGCATTCTCTAGAAATTCACAATTATTTCTAAAACTTGAAATTCAAGTGCACTTTTTTTGACCTCTGTCCACTTTCTTCCTTCAGTAACAATGGATTGGTTGTCATTTTTTATGTACATCTGGACATTTCTTCCTTCTCTGCCCTTGCATGGCTATCAAATGGCTTTACATACCCTCTTCACCTGACTGGCTTCCAGCCTAGTTAGACTGAGCTCATGTGTCACCACTCTAAGAAGCCTTCTCTGCAGACTTGAGTTAGATGAATTCCACCACCAGCATGTACCCACTTTTGTTCCCATGGTAAAGAATACTTAGCTATAAGAGCAACCCATGTCTTCCACCAGACTATGAGCTCCTTGAGGGTAAGGACTGTGGTTTAATTGTGCATGTATTCTCAATGCTGAGCTCTCATTACACTCAGTAATAATTTAAGAAATCAGTAAATAGATAGCTGGATAGCTGCATGTCTGGATGAATTGATAAATAAATGCACAAACAACCTTGTTAACTGTACTTCACCCATCATCTTAGTAGAGTGGTACAAAGAGTTGTTTTAATTACCTTTGTTATTGTCATTTTCTGAAAATCCTCAGTATGCAATTTAAAATAACTTTTGATTCAGCTTATATTATAGGGAAAAGCCACTTTCATTCATTCATGTGAGAATCATCAGTTTTTCTGACATTGTGCATCACTTGGATAAATCTGAACTCATTTTCAGCTGTCAGATACATTATGCTAACAGATAATATTTACTGTCATGGATCATATTTGCAATAAAGACCTGCTGTTTTGATGAATGGAATCTGTTGGTTGAAGATAGGTGCTTAATGTATAAAGGTGTATGTTTAGGTCCAGTTGGTAGAGAGAGAAAATACATTAATGTGTTAATGTCATTACATTGAGTGATTCTCAGGGTTCCACATTTGTTTGAAAATAACTAATATTTATTAATTTCTTCTAGGATTTAACATATTTAGGATGCTGTTTTTTACTTTAAGAAAAGCAGTATCAATGCATATCATCCTTCTTTCTGAATCAAATAAAAAAGCTGTCTTAGTGCACCTCATGCATGGACTTAATATAGTTTCCAGCAGCAAAATATATGTTGATTATTTCTTTGCACGATTGTAGCAGCATCATTAGTTTTATTACACAGCTTGAAATGCTTTCATGCCAAATTAAAAATGTAGGTTATTCAGAGGATTAAGGTTGCTAGTTCAGCTAGAAGAAATTTCCAGCTCATCTATATGAAGAATTTAATTTCCTTATCATTCTACTGAAAACCATTTTTCACAATGGTTAT
The DNA here is from genome assembly GCF_963930625.1 of Muntiacus reevesi. Taxonomy (NCBI): domain Eukaryota; kingdom Metazoa; phylum Chordata; class Mammalia; order Artiodactyla; family Cervidae; genus Muntiacus; species Muntiacus reevesi. The sequence goes on along the minus strand of NC_089254.1, from coordinate 78,891,828 downwards.
AATCATATATACTCTTCTTTTGAAAAGACTTAAACAGTTAAATTCTTAAAAACATATACTTTGTATGTCCACTAGAATGTGGACCTTTTGAGACAGATATTGTCAGTGACTGATAAAGTGCTTGAAAGTTTCAATGCCATAATCAGTATTTTCTCTAAATGTATTTCATAGAACACTAATTTACTTGACTATAATGTGTAATATTTAAATAATTATTCAGTAATCAAATAAATTTGGAAACATGAATTAAATTATTATGTGAGTTTCACTAAGACGGTAGTTCTCAGTCTGTCATGTACAATAGCTAACAACGTCAGTGAGAGTAAAATTATTTGACACTCCTTAGAGACCAACTATCATTACTTCTCAACCCTAGTCAATATCATCAGACTCCTCTTTATTTTCACTATTCAAGTTTTGTATTTGATTGTGAAGAAGCACTGTATCTACAAATATCAAAATATATAATGAAGTATAAAGTAAAAACCTTCCTTCAATCAACACTATATTCTTAACTGAGTTCCCTGCCCATATATTCACTGTCAACAATATATAGTTTTTCCTTCCACAATTTCTGTATTCATGGCATAGATGAGTATTTATATACATTATTTGTCCTGCTTTACACAGATTGTCATAGCAATAAGCAGATCAAAATACTTAAACACCTTGCCCTTTTACTTAATAGAGTATCCTCGAGATCTTTCTAAGTCAATACATAAATAGTTTTCTATTTTTATTTTCATGTGTTTGTATAGACGTATAATATTTTGTTCTATAGATATAATTGATTTACTCTATTTCTAGAGTTGGATATCAAGTTTTTTCCAAAATATTGCTACTACAGACAACGCATTACTTTCCATCTGTGCTTGTATATTTGAGTGATGACTTCACCAAAATATAGTCACTTAGTAAAACAGTACTGCAGTTATAATTGTGATAGATATTGCCAAATTGTCACCAGCAAATTATACCAAACACATGACAATAATAACAGTCTGGCCAGCAGAAGGTGGTGCTAGAGTTTTGTGCATATCTGATACAGTGAAAATATGAACAGTGGTGTTTTAATATGTCAGTCAGACAGTTCACTCTCTCAGTCGTCACGGGCTCTTTTTGACCCCATGGAATGCAGCACACCAGGCCTCCCTCTATCAATAGCTCCCGTAACTTGCTCAAACTGATGTCCATCGAGTCAGTGATGCCATCCAACCAATTCATCCTCTGTTGTTTTCTCCTCCTGCCTTCGATGTTTCCCAGCATAAGGGTCTTTTCAAATGAGTCACTTCTTCAGGGGGCCAAAATATTAGAGCTTCAGCTTCAGTATCAATCCTTCCAATGAATATTCAGGACTGATTTCCCTTAGAATTGACTGGTTGGATATCCTTGCATTCCAAGGGACTCTCAAGAATTTTCTCCAACACCACAGTTCAAAAGCATCAGTTCTTCGGTGCTCAACTTTCTTTGTGGTCCAACTCTCACATCCATACATGACTACTGGGAAAATCATAACTTTGACTAGACGGACCTCTGTTGGCAAAGTCATGTCTCTGCTTTTTAACATGCTGCCTAGGTTGGTCATAACTTTTCTTCCAAGGAGCAAGTGTCTTTTAATTTCATGGCTGCAGTCACCATCTGCAGTGATTTTGGAGTCCAAGAAAAAAAAAGTCTGTCACTGTTTCCATTGTTTCCCCATCTATTTGTCATGAAGTGATGGGACCGGATGCCATGGTCTTCATTTTTTGAACGTTGAGTTATAAGCCAGGTTTTTCACTCTCCCCTTTCACTTTCATCAAGACGCTCTTCAGTTCCTCTTCACTTTTTGTGATAAGGGTGGTGTCATCAGTATATCTGACATTTCTAATATTTCTCTCAGCAATTTTGATTCCAGCTTTTGCTTATCCAGCCTGGCATTTCCCATGATGCACTGTGCATATAAGTAAAATAAACAGGATTACCACGTATAGCCTTGACGTATTCCTTTCCCGATTTGGAAACAGTCCCTTGTTCCATGTCTTGTTCTAACTGTTGCTTCTTTACCTGCATACAGATTTCACAGGAGGTAGGTAAGGTGGTCTGGTATTCCCATCTCTTTCAGGATTTTCCACAGTTTGTTGTGATCCACACAGTCAAAGGCTTTGGTATGGTCAGTAAAGCAGAAATAGATGTTTCTGTGAAACTCTCTTGCTTTTTTAGTGATCCGGAGGATATTGGCAACTAGATTTCTGGTTCCTCTGCCTTTCTAAATCCATCTTGAACATCTGGAAGTTATCTGTTCACATACTGTTGAAGCCTGGCTTGTAGAATTTTGAGCATTCCTTTGCTAGTGCGTGAGATGAGTGCAACTGTGCAGTAGTTTGAGCATTCCTTGGCGTTGTCTTCCTTTGAGATTGGAATGAAAACTGACCTTTTCCAGTCCTGTGGCCACTGCTGAGTTTTCCAAATTTGCTGGCATATTGAGTGCAGCACTTTAACAGAATCATCTTTTAGAATTTCTAATAGCTCAGCTGGAATTCCATCACCTCCACTAGCTTTGTTCATAGTCAACCTACCTAAGGCCCACTTGACTTCACACTCCAGGATGCCTGGCTCTAGGTGAGTGATCATCCATCCTGGTTATCTGGGTCATTAAGATCTTTTTGTATAGTTCTTCTGCGTTATTCTTGCCACCTCTTCTTAATATCTTCTGCTTCCATTAGGCCCATGCTGTTTCTGTCCTATATTGTGCCCATCTTCGCATGAAATTATTCCATTTGTATCTCAAATTTTCTTGAAGAGATCTCTTGTATTTCCCATTCTATTGTTTTCCTCTATTTCTTTGCATTGATCACTGAGGAAGTCTTTCTTATCTCTCCTTGCTATTCGTTAGAACTCTGCATTCAAATGGGTGTATCTTTCCTTTTCTCCTTTGCCTTTAAGCTCTTCTTTTTTTCACAGCTCTTTGTAAGGCCTCCTCAGAAAATCATCTTGCCTTTTTGCAGTTCTTTTTCTTGTGGATGGTCTTGAATACTGCCTTCTGTACAATGTCACTAACCTCCATCCATAGTTCTTTAGGCACTCTTTTTATCAGATAGAATTCCATGAATCTGTCCTTTCCACTGTATAACTGTAGGGGGTTTGATTTCAGGTATGACCTAAATCAAATCCCTTATGATTATACAGTCTAAGTGAGAAATAGATATAAGGGACTAGATTTGATAGACAGAGTGCCTCATGAACGATGGAGAGAGGTTCATGACATTGTACAGGAGACAGGGATCAAGACCATTCCCAAGAAAAAGAAGAGCAAAATGGCTGTCTGAGGAGGTCTTACAAATAGCTGAGAAAAGAAGAGAAGCAAAAAGCAAAGGAGAGAGAACACTCTGGGATCAGACAACTTCGTAGATCTGTCTCTCTCCTCTTGAGTCCCCCTCTTTCTCCTCCTGCCCATCTCTATCTCCCTCCTCCCTCTCATCTTCTCCATGTAACTCGGTGAACCTCTCTGGGTATACCTAACGGGGGAGAAACTTTCCACCATTAACATAGAAGTTTTATTATCAGTGCTGTATAGTTGGAGAAGTCCTGAGATTACAGGAAGAATAAAACTGAAATCCAGAAGCAGGAGACTTAAGCCCAAAACCTGAGAACACCAGAAAACTCCTGACTACATGGATCTTTAAGTAATAAGTGACCGTACAAAAGCCTCCGTACCTGCACCAAAACCAACCACCACCCAAGAGCCAATAAGTTTTAGAGCACGACATACCACGCAAATTCTCCAGCAACGCAGGAACATTGCCCTGAACGTCAACATACAGACAGCCCAAGGTCACACCTAACACATAGACCCATCTCAAAACTCATTACTGGGCACTCCATTGCTATCCAAAGAGAAGAAATCAAGATCCGCACACCAGAACACTGACGCAAGCTTCGCTAATCAGGAAACCGTGACAAGCCAATCGTCTAACCCCACCCACTGGGTAAAACCTCCACAATAAAAGGAACCACAGACCTGCAGAATACAGAAAGCCCACTCCAGACACAGCAATCTAAACAAGATGAAAAGGCAGAGAAATACCCAACAGGTAAAGGAACATGAAAAAAGCCCACCAAGTCAAACAAAAGAGGAGGAGATAGGGAATCTACCTGAAAAAGAATTTAGAATAATGATAATAAAAATGATCCAAAATCTTGAAAGCAAAATGGAGGTACAGATAAATAGCCTGGAGACAAAGATTGAAAAGATGCAAGAAAAGTTTAATAAAGATCTAGAAGAAATAAAAAAGAGTCAATTAAAAATGAATAATGCAATGAATGAGATCAAAAACACTCTGGAGGGAACCAAGAGTAGAATAACGGAGACAGAAGATAGGATAAGTGAGGTAGAAGATAAAATGGTGGAAATAAATGAAGCAGAGAGGAAAAAAGAAAAAAGGATCAAAAGAAATGAGGACAACCTCAGGGACCTCTGGGACAATGTGAAACGCCCCAACATTCGAATCATAGGAGTCCCAGAAGAAGAAGACAAAAAGAAAGGCCATGAGAAAATACTCGAGGAGATAATAGCTGAGAACTTCCCTAAAATGGGGAAGGAAATAGCCACCCAAGTCCAAGAAACCCAGAGAGTCCCAAACAGGATAAACCCAAGGCGAAACACCCCAAGACACATATTAATCAAATTAACAAAGATCAAACACAAAGAACAAATACTAAAAGCAGCAAGGGAGAAACAACAAATAACACACAAAGGGATTCCTATAAGGATAACAGCTGATCTATCAATAGAAACCCTCCAGGCCAGAAGGGAATGGCAGGACATACTGAAAGTAATGAAAGAGAATAACCTACAACTTAGATTACTGTACCCAGCAAGGATCTCATTCAGATATGAAGGAGAATTCAAAAGCTTTACAGACAAGCAAAAGCTGAGAGAATTCAGCACCACCAAACCAGCTCTTCAACAAATGCTAAAGGATCTTCTCTAGACAGGAAATGCAGAAAGGTTGTATAAACGTGAACCCAAAACAACAAAGTAAATGACAACGGGACCATACCTATCAATAATTACCTTAAATGTAAATGGGTTGAATGCCCCAACCAAAAGACAAAGATTGGCTGAATGGATACAAAAACAAGACCCCTATATATGCTGTCTACAAGAGACCCACCTCAAAACAAGGGACACATACAGACTGAAAGTGAAGGGCTGGAAAAAAATATTTCACGCAAACGGAGACCAAAAGAAAGCAGGAGTCGCAATACTCATATCCGATAAAATAGACTTCCAAATAAAGGATGTGAAAAGAGACAAAGAAGGACACTACATAATGATCAAAGGATCAATCCAAGAAGAAGATATAACAATTATAAATATATATGCACCCAACATAGGAGCACCGCAATATGTACGGCAAACACTAACGAGTATGAAAGAGGAAATTAATAGTAACACAATAATAGTGGGAGACTTTAATACCCCACTCACAACCATGGATAGATCAACTAAACAGAAAATCAACAAGGAAACACAAACCTTAAATGATACAATGGACCAGCTAGACCTAATTGATATCTATAGGACATTTCACCCCAAAACAATCAACTTCACCTTTTTCTCAAGTGCACACGGAACCTTCTCCAGAATAGATCACATCCTGGGCCATAAATCTGGTCTTGGAAAATTCAAAAAAATTGAAATCATTCCAGTCATCTTTTCTGACCACAGTGCAGTAAGATTAGATCTCAATTACAGGAAAAAAATTGTTAAAAATTCTAACATATGGAGGCTAAATAACACGCTTCTGAATAACCAACAAATCATAGAAGAAATCAAAAAAGAAATCAAAGTATGTATAGAAATAAATGAAAATGAAAACACAACAACCCAAAACCTATGGGACACTGTAAAAGCAGTGCTAAGGGGAAGGTTCATAGCATTACAGGCACACATCAAGAAACAAGAAAAAAGCCAAATAAATAACCTAACTCTACACCTAAAGCAATTAGAGAAGGAAGAAATGAAGAACCCCAGGGTTAGCAGAAGGAAAGAAATCTTAAAAATTAGGGCAGAAATAAATGCGAAAGAAACTAAAGAGACCATAGCAAAAATCAACAAAGCTAAAAGCTGGTTTTTTGAAAAAATAAACAAAATTGACAAACCATTAGCAAGACTCATTAAGAAACAAAGAGAGAAGAACCAAATTAACAAAATAAGAAATGAAAAGGGTGAGATCACAACAGACAACACTGAAATACAAAGGATCATAAGAGACTACTACCAGCAGCTCTATGCCAATAAAATGGACAACTTGGATGAAATGGACAAATTCTTAGAAAAGTATAACTTTCCAAAACTGAACCAGGAAGAAATACAAGATCTTAACAGAGTCATCACAAGCAAGGAAATCGAAACTGTAATCAGAAATCTTCCAGCAAACAAAAGCCCAGGACCAGATGGCTTCACAGCTGAATTCTACCAAAAATTTAGAGAAGAGCTAACACCTATCTTACTCAATCTCTTCCAGAAAATTGCAGAAGAAGGTAAACTTCCAAACTCATTCTATGAGGCCACCATCACCCTAATTCCAAAACCAGACAAAGATGCCACAAAAAAAGAAAACTACAGGCCAATATCACTGATGAACATAGATGCAAAAATCCTTAACAAAATTCTAGCAAACAGAATCCAACAACATATTAAAAAAATCATACACCATGACCAAGTGGGCTTTATCCCAGGAATGCAAGGATTCTTTAATATCTGCAAATCAATCAACGTAATACACCACATTAACAAATTGAAAGATAAAAACCATATGATTATCTCAATAGATGCAGAGAAAGCCTTTGACAAAATTCAACACTCATTTATGATAAAAACTCTCCAGAAAGCAGGAATAGAAGGAACATACCTCAACATAATAAAAGCTATATATGACAAACCCACAGCAAGCATCACCCTCAATGGTGAAAAATTGAAAGCATTTCCTCTGAAATCAGGAACAAGACAAGGATGCCCACTCTCACCACTACTATTCAACATAGTGTTGGAAGTTTTGGCCACAGCAATCAGAGCAGAAAAAGATATAAAAGGAATCCAGATAGGAAAAGAAGAAGTGAAACTCTCGCTGTTTGCAGATGACATGATCCTCTACATAGAAAACCCTAAAGACTCTTCCAGAAAATTACTAGAGCTAATCAATGAATATAGTAAAGTTGCAGGATATAAAATTAACACACAGAAATCCCTTGCATTCCTATACACTAACAATGAAAAAACAGAAAGAGAAATTAAGGAAACAATACCATTCACCATTGCAACAAAAAGAATAAAATACTTAGGAGTATATCTACCTAAAGAAACAAAAGACCTGTACATAGAAAACTATAAAACACTGATGAAAGAAATCAAAGAGGACACAAACAGATGGAGAAACATACCGTGTTCATGGATTGGAAGAATCAATATTGTCAAAATGGCTATTCTACCCAAAGCAATCTATAGATTCAATGCAATCCCTATCAAGCTACCAACGGTATTTTTCACAGAACTAGAACAAATAATTTCACAATTTGTATGGAAATACAAAAAACCTCGAATAGCCAAAGTAATCTTGAGAAAGAAGAATGGAACTGGAGGAATCAACCTGCCTGACTTCAGACTCTACTACAAAGCCACAGTCATCAAGACAGTATGGTACTGGCACAAAGACAGAAATATAGATCAATGGAACAGAATAGAAAGCCCAGAGATAAATCCACGAACCTATGGACACCTCATCTTTGACAAAGGAGGCAAGGATATACAATGGAAAAAAGACAATCTCTTTAACAAGTGGTGCTGGGAAAACTGGTCAACCACTTGTAAAAGAATGAAACTAGAACACTTTCTAACACCATACACAAAAATAAACTCAAAATGGATTAAAGATCTAAATGTAAGACCAGAAACTATAAAACTCCTAGAGGAGAACATAGGCAAAACACTCTCTGACATAAATCACAGCAAGATCTTCTATGACCCACCTCCCAGAATATTGGAAATAAAAGCAAAAATAAACAAATGGGACCTAATGAAAATTAAAAGCTTTTGCACAACAAAGGAAACTATAAGTAAGGTGAAAAGACAGCCCTCAGATTGGGAGAAAGTAATAACAAATGAGGAAACAGACAAAGGATTAATCTCAAAAATATACAAGCAACTCCTGAAGCTCAATTCCAGAAAAATAAACGACCCAATCAAAAAATGGGCCAAAGAACTAAACAGACATTTCTCCAAAGAAGACATACAGATGGCTAACAAACACATGAAAAGATGCTCAACATCACTCATCATCAGAGAAATGCAAATCAAAACCACAATGAGGTACCATTACACGCCAGTCAGGATGGCTGCTATCCAAAAGTCTACAAGCAATAAATGCTGGAGAGGGTGTGGAGAAAAGGGAACCCTCTTACACTGTTGGTGGGAATGCAAACTAGTACAGCCACTATGGAAAACAGTGTGGAGATTTCTTAAAAAACTGGAAATAGAACTGCCATATGACCCAGTAATACCACTTCTAGGCATACACACTGAGGAATCCAGATCTGAAAGAGACACGTGCACCCCAATGTTCATCGCAGCACTGTTTATAATAGCCAGGACATGGAAGCAACCCAGATGCCCATCAACAGATGAATGGATAAGGAAGCTGTGGTTCATATACACCATGGAATATTACTCAGCCGTTAAAAAGAATTCATTTGAATCAGTTCTAATGAGATGGATGAAACTGGAGCCCATTATACAGAGTGAAGTAAGCCAGAAAGATAAAGAACATTACAGTATACTAACACATATATACGGAATTTAGATAGATGGTGGCGATAACCCTATATGCAAAACAGAAAAAGAGACACAGAAGTACAGAACAGACTTTTGAACTCTGGGGGAGAACGTGAGGGTGGGATGTTTTGAAAGAACAGCATGTATACTATCTATGGTGAAACGGACCACCAGCCCAGGTGGGATACATGAGTCAGGTGCTCGGGCCTGGTGCACTGGGAGGACCCTGAGGAGTCAGGTGGGGAGGGAGGTGGGAGGGGGAATCGGGATGGGGAATACGTGTAACTATATGGCTGATTCATGTCAATGTATGACAAAACCCACTGAAATGTTGTAAAGTGATTGGCCTCCAACTAATAAAATAATATTTAAAATAAATAAATAAATAAAATAAAAAAATAAATAAAAACTGAAAAAAAAAAGCAAAGGAGAAAGGAAAGATATACCCATTTGAATGCAGAGTTCCATAGAATAGCAAGGAGAGATAAGAAAGCCCTCCTCAGTGATCAATGAAAAGAAATATAGAGGAAAGCAATAGAATGAGAAAGACTAGAGAGCTCTTCACGAAAATTAGAGAGACCAAGGGAGCATTTCATGCAAAGATGGGCACAATATAGGACAGAAAGAGTATGAGCCTAATGGAAGCAGGAGATATTAAGAAGAGGTGGCAAGAATACACAGAAGAATGGTACAAAAAAGATCTTTACAACCCAGTTAATCACGATGGTGTGATCACTCACCTAGAGTGAGACACCCTGGAATGTGAAGTCAAGTGAGCCTTAGGAAGTGTCACTACGAACAAAGCTAGTGGAGGTCATGGAATCCCAGTTAAACTATTTCAAATCCTAAAAGACGATGCTGTGAAAGTGTTGTACTCAATATGTCACGAAATGTGGAAAACTCAGCATTAGCCACAGGGCTGGAAAAGGTCAGTTTTCATTCCAATCCCAAAGTAAGGAAATGCCAAGGAATGCTCAAACTACTGCACAATTGCACTCATCTCACACCCTAGTAAAGTAATGCTCACAGTTGTCCAAGCCAGGCTTCAGCAATACGTGAACCGTGAAATTCCAGATGTTCAAACTGGCTTTAGAAAAGGCAGAGGAACCAGAGATCAAATTGCCAACATCTGCTGAATCACTGAAAAAGCAGAAGAGTTCCAGAAAAAAAAAAACTATTTCTGCTTTATTGACTATGCCAAAGCCTTTAACTGTGTGGATCACAATAAACTGTGGAAAATTCTGAAAGAGATGGGCATACCAGACCACCTGACCTGCCTCTTGAGAAACCTGTATGCAGGTCAGGAAGCAACAGTTTGAACTAGACATGGAACAACAGGCTGGTTGCAAATAGGAAAAGGAGTATGTCAAGGCTGTGTATTGTCACCCTACTTATTTAACTTATATGCATGAGTACAGCATGAGAAATGCTGGGCTGGAAGAGGCACAAGCTGGAATCGAGATTGCTGGGAGAAATATCAATAACCTCAGATATGCAGAGGACACCACCCTTATGGCAGAAAGTGAAGAAGAACTAAAGAGCCTCTTGATGAACATGAAAGAAGAGAGTGAAAAAGTTAGCTTAAAGCTTAACATTCAGAAAACTAAGATAATGGCATCTGGTCACATCACTTCCTGGCAAATAAATGGAGAAACAGTGGAAACAGTGTCAGACTTTATTTTTGGGGGTTCCAAAATCACTGCAGATGGTGATTGCAGCCATGAAATTAAAAGATGCTTATTCCTTGGAAGGAAAGTTATGACCAAACTAGACAGCATATTAAAAAGCAGAGACATTACTTTGCCAACAAAGGTCCGTCTTGTCAAGGTTATGGTTTTCCCAGTGGTCATGCATGGATGTGAGACTTGGACTACAAAGAAAGCTGAGTGCCGAAGAATTGATGCTTTTGAACTGGGGTGTTGGAGAAGACTCTTGAAAGTCCCTTGGACTGCAAGGAGATCCAACCAGTCCATCCTAAAGGAAGTCAGTCCTGGGTGTTCATTGGAAGGACTGATGCTGAAGCTGAAACTCCAATACTCTGGCCACCTGATGTGAAGAGCTGACTCATTTGAAAAGACCCTGATGCTGGGAAAGATTGAGGGCAGGAGGAGGAGGGGCCAACAGAGGATGAGAAAGTTGGATGTCATTACCGACTCAATAGACGTGAGTTTGGGTAGCCTTCTGGAGTTGGTGATGGACAGGGAGACCTGGCCTGCTGCAGTCATGGGATTGCAAAGAGTCGGACAAGACTGAGTGAGTGAACTGAACTGAACTGAATAGTCTAAGTGGTTTTCCCTACTTTCTTCAATTTAAGTCTGAATTTGTCAATAAAGACTTTTTTAATCTAAGCATAATTGAGTATTTTATCTTTACATTGGTTTAAGACTGTGTTGTATTCCCTGATCTGTCTTTTTATATGCTTTACTCATTCTTCTGTTAGATTAATGTTGATGTTTTTCTTTTAAGTTGGCAGGGCCTTTTTAACAGAGTGATGTGTAACCTATATAGAGAATATATAATTTATATAATTTATCCCAATGTATTTAATATTGTTAGATTATTGTATTTTAAAAGTAACCTTTTCATCTATCATTGTCTTCCAATTTTCTTATTTCTTATGATTTAAGGTAGTTTCTCTTTTAGAGGCTTATGTGTTAACTAATATGTTTATAATTATGACCATAAATATAATTGCATTATAATGAAAGTAACTACATTTAATTATAAGATAATAATTCTATTAATGATATATTAATATATCTTATCAGCTTTATATTAATTGATTTGTATATGTAGTATAGTATAATTAGTTTATTAATATAACACATATATGTTGAGTAGATAATGATAGACTTACTTTTTACTTTCTTTTTCAGTTAAACTTAGAAACAGCATGAAATAATAGTATGTATAGTTGGAAGATGGATTGTATTTTCCAGTGCCTTCAAAATGACCACATGTTTCTCCCTTTATATATACCTTAACATAAAAACTATATACGTTTTTAAATTTTAATCTTTTTCTGTTCCATACTATTGGTCTCACTTAGGCATGGTATATAGTTTTTAGTGTTTATTGTTAATAATAATTATTGTCAACTTAGAATATTTGCCCCAGCAATTCTGTGATCCTCTTTACTGCTGGACTTTCCAAAACTCTTTGTTGCTTCTTGTTTTCCTTCCTCCATGTGACCTTGGGCAGACCTCAGATGTTTTCTGCAGCTCTCACTTGTGTTTTCTTATCTGCCAGTTACAGCATCCTCCTTGTTTTGGTGAAAATGGAGATTATTTTTTTCATGTTGCATTTTGCATTTTTAATTTAAGGAGTGAGGGGAAAATGCTAATTTCTTCCTTCTTGAATATTTTTTCCCTTAGCTTCCAGATCATATCCTCCCGTTTTCCCCCTTTTACTGTAGCCAGCTCTTCAGCTTCTTTGAGGGATCATTTTTCCTTACCTTGACAGTAACTGTTAGAGTTCTGGATTTGTTTCTGAGCCTCTTCTCTCTTAAATGCATATTTCTCTCTCTAGACATCAGCATCCTTTGTATTTAAATGAGGGCACACCAACAAATTTTTAGCTTCACTATTCAGCTTTTAAGTCATGCAATTTTCAGACATATACAGGATATTTCAATATAACCAAAGCTGATTTCAAATCTTCCATGTGTAAGTGTGGTGGACAGACTCTAGGTTGGTCCCCTGAGCCCTGTTTTCTTCTTTTCATAACTTTGTGTTAAATTCTCCTCTTTGGGATGTTTGACACTTAGTTTTAACCAATAGAATACAACAAAAATGACAGAATGCACATGATCATGTATGTGTACTTAGGTTACATAAGATGCAGCATTTGTTTTGTGAGAAAACTGCCTTTCCCTTGCTGCCTTTCAAGAAGCAAGCAGCAAGTTTGCATAGGACCACGTGGTAAGGAACTGAGATTTACTTCCTACTAACAGCCAGTAAGAAACCAAAGCCCTCAGTCTTACACATCAAGAGGAACTAAACGCTGCCAGCAACTTTTGATCTTGGAAATATGTTGTTTCACAGGTAAGCCTTGAATGACACTTTGTGAGACCCTATAGTAGAAGGCCAGATTATTGACATACAAAACTAGTAATAAAAAAATGTGAGATAAATGTGTCATTTTAAGATACAAAGTTTACATGATAGATAAATTGTACAGTAGGCATAGCAATTGATGACTGTTTTTTCATGTATTTGTTCAGATTTCCTATTTCAATGAACATGGCCTTTCCTACCAACTATGCAAACCAGAGGCCTAAGTTTCATCCTTATGATTCTTTTCCTTCTTCTTTCTGTATTTAATCTACCCGCTAATTAGCTCATGTATCTATTTCATCTCTGTCACTAATAGCCCTAGTCAGCCTCAGAGCATTTTGTGATCTTGACCTCAATCTTCAAACTGGTGTTAAAGATAGCTCTAGTTTAGCTCCAGTCTTTTGTTTTCCCCCAGAATATTCCTGACACAGATATGGTCGTTTCATACCTCATTCAAATATTTGTTGGATATCTCTCTTTCTTTACTAACAGCAAAGTATTTAATTGCTTAAAGGCTTTGTAAAAGCCTGATCTTCATCACTCCTACAGTCTGGGGTGCTTTCTTTGCCTCTGCCATCTGGATCTGCTTTAAGTTTTTCTTACTATATCATTCTGCCTTCTGCCACTATGCATTTGCTCATGTTTTCCACTCACCAGATATATCATCCTTCCTGCTTTCCCTGCTTAAATACTGAGCATCCATTTAATCTCACTTAAATTGTTACTTCCTCATGAAAGCCTTGGTTGAGTGCCCAGTCTAATAGGAACCTCAGAATATCAAATAAATTTTGTCTGTACAATATTTTACAATTGCTGTTTTAAACACCTATTTGCATGATTACTTTATTAATGCTGTCTCCTTGATAAAACATATTAACTGACTCCTCAAGGCAGTCTTAGTTTACACTATAAAACTATTATTTAAATATACATTGAATAAATGAAGTGTGCAAATTCCCAAATGAATTGAATCATGAAGCCTTTATTTTCAAGTGAAGTAGCTTGCAAGACTAGAGTTCTGACAAGTATATTTTGGGAAATACTGCATAGAGTAATAAATTTTGAAGCTGAGTTCAGTTTCTTCATTGAGCGTATAGACCTGATACTCAGATAGTTAAGTATCTTGACCTAGTTCATGAAGATAATGACTTGTTCTAGATATTGACTTGTTCTAGGCTGAAACTAGAATAGGAATCTGTTGACTCTTAATCTAGCTTTATTTCCACAATGATATGGAATTAAAAATAAACTTCTATAACTTTTTGTATTTTTAAATGTTAGGATTTTTCACATAATGTAACTGATTTATGATTTATGGAGAAAGTAGGTGAAGCCTCTGTGATGATTTTTTTTTAATTTAAGATAATTTGAGGAAGTAGGTACACTACAAAAATATATATTATATGAAAGAATATTCAAATTCATTTAGTTGCACATCCAGAAAGAAAAATCATTTTTGCAGGCATGAAAGAAACTGTTTTCCCCCACAGAAGCCTGACATTCTGTCTTAATCATCACTGCTGCTTTCTGCAAAGAGTAGAAAATCAATTCATTCTTCCTGTTTTTACTTTTCAGCATGATGGATGAATCATGGCCAGTTCAGAATCCCATGAAATCTGTAGAAGCAAAGTCAAAAAACACTCTTGAAACAAATCCCTGCGCAGTCCAGGAGATTTTGTAGATGTAGTTAGAAGAAACTTCAGGTAAGTTAATTATAATATTAATTTCAGTTTACTAAAGCCAGATTTGTCATTAAATATAGAGGTTATCTTTAAGCTTACGGAAAATTGTTGACTAGCTGTGTGAAAATCATCGGCCTTAACAATAGTACAGGCTCATTCAATAGCTGTGCTGTCCATTGTTTCCACTTGTGCTGAACAGTTCTGAGCTCTGGAAACCAGCTGGACATGTTTTCATCAACCTTATTTGACTTATATAAAATCCATTATGAATATAAGAGCAGATGGGCTGCCCATAACATCCAGAGGTATCTGATGTTCTGGCTAGCTTTAAGTTCATTATGTGTAATTTTTTTTAGTTGAAAGGAGGAAAATAATGTTTTTTCTAATCTATACACACACACAAATGTAGACATATTTATATGTTTATACATACATATTTATAGGTATCACATATAAATGGTAGTAGTATTATGCCATAGTCACCACTTTCTCCTCAGTTTTTGCTATATTATTTATTTTTTTCATGAATATTGCAATTCAGGTTTACATACTTTGAGTAAAATACTTGTGAGAACCTCATTACTATATTCCAAAGAGTGTAAACAGTAGACACAGGCTGTAGTAAGTGGGAATATGTGCTAAATATTCATTGAGAATATTTGGAATATAATGGTTACCTTGAAGCTGGACCTTGAAAGTGAGTTGTGTATAATAAGACAATCAAAGACATTATTACAGGCACCAGATAATGAATACTTTTTTTTTTAATTATGAAATTTATGGTGAAATAGAAATGGTTGAATAATATGCTGCATTACTAAAAATCATTCATGTGAATTCCAGTACCTTTTGAAGGAAGCAGATAACTTTTCTGTCCTCTTTGGCCAGTGAGATTTCACTCAGAAACAAATAAAGTTTTTTTTTCTTTTGTTTTTATGCCCTATTGCATAAAAAAAATTTTGCCTAGTTTATAAAGAGGTATGAACAGTAATCCAATGGCCTTTTAAAATTTTTTCCTAAATTTTTTTTCTAATTTAAGGAGTAACTTACATTGAAATTGCTTAAGAATGAAGTTCTTCAAAGCATTGCTACTTACCTATGAATTTCAATAAGATTTCTCCCAGTGGTAAAAATCAAAACAAAACAAAACAAAAAACACTCGTTTAGCCTACATCGGTTCACTGGTAAATTCTCCCAAATATTTAAGAAAGATATTATACCAGTTCTTTACCTTTTCTTCCAAAAGACAGAAGTGATGGGAATACTTCCTAACATATTCTGTGAAGCCAACATTCAGTTCAGTTCAGTTGCTCAGTCGTGTCCAACTCTTTGTGACCACCTGAATTGCAGCACACCAGGCCTGCCTGTCCATCACAAACTCCCGGAGTTTACTCAAACTCATGCCCATCGTGTTGGTGATGCCATCCAGCCATCTCATCCTCTGTCGTCCCCTTCTCCTCCTGCCCCCAATCCCTCCAAGTATCAGGGTCTTTTCCAATAAGTCAACTCTTCGCATGAGGTGGCCAAAGTATTGGAGTTTCAGCTTCAGCATCAGTCCTTCCAATGAACACCCAGGACTTATCTCCTTCAGAATGGACTGGTTGGATCTCCTTGCAGCCCAAGGGACTCTCAAGAGTCTTCTCCAACACCACAGTTCAAAGGTATCAATTTTTCAGTGCTCAGCTGTCTTTATAGTCCAACTCTCACATCCATACTTGACCACTGGAAAAACCATAGCCTTGACCAGACAGACCTATGTTGGCAAAGTAATGTCTCTGCTTTTTAATATGCTGTCTAGGTTGGTCATAACTTTCCTTCCAAGGAGTAAGCGTCTTTTAATTTCATGACTGCGGTCACCATCTGCAGTGATTTTGGAGCCCAAAAAAATAAAGTCTGACACTGTCTCCACTGTCTCCCCATCTATTTCCCATGAGGTGATGGGACCAGATGCCATAATCTTAGTTCTCTGAATGTTGAGCTTTAAGCCAACTTTTTCACACTCCTCTTTCACTTTCATCAAGAGGCTTTTTAGTTCATCTTCACTTTCTGCCATAAGGGTGGTGTCATCTGCATATCTGAGGTTATTGATATTTCTCCCAGCAGTCTTAATTCCAGCTAGTGCTTCTTCCAGCCCAGCGTTTCTCATGATGCACTCTGCATAGAAGTTAAATAAGCAGGGTGAGAGTATACAGCCTTGACATACTCCTTGTCCTATTTGGAACCAGTCTGTTGTTCCATGTACAGTTCTAACTGTTGCTTCCTGACCTGCATACAGGTTTCTCAAGAGGCATTTCAGGTGGTCTGGTATTCCCATCTCCTTCAGAATTTTCCACAGTTTCCACTGTACAAAAAAGATCTTCATGACCCAGATAATCACAATGGTGTGATCACTCACCTAGAGCCAGACATCCTGACATGTGAAGTCAAGTGGGCCTTAGAAAGCGTCTCTACAAACAAAGCTAATGGATGTGATGGAATTCCAGTTGAGCTATTTCAGATCCTGAAAGATGATGCTCTGAAAGTGCTTGACTCAGTATGCCAGCAAATTTGGAAAACTCAGCAGTGGCCACAGGACTGGAAAAGGTCCATTTTCATTCCAATCCCTAAGAAAGGCAATCCTAAAGAATGCTCAAACTACCGCACAATTGCACTCATCTCACACGCTAGTAAAGTAATGCTCAAAATTCTCCAAGCCAGGCTTCAGCAATACGTGAACCAAGAATTTCCAGATGTTCCAAGCTGGTTTTAGAAAAGGCAGAGGAACCAGAGATCAAATTGCCAGCATCTGCTGGATCATCGAAAAAGCAAGAGAGTTCCAGAAAAACATCTATTTCTGCTTTGTTGACTACGCCAATGCCTTCGACTGTGTGGATCACAATAAAGTGTGGAAAATTCTGAAACCAACATTACCCTAATACAAAAAACAGCCTAAGACATTAAAAGAAAGGAAACTACCAGCCAGTGTTTATCATGAAGATAGATGAAAAGGTTCTCAGAAAAATATTAGCAAATCAATCCCAACAATGTATAAGTGAATTATACACCGTGACCATAGGGCATTTATTACAGATATATACATGGTTGTTATACCTTTCAAAAATCAATTAAGGTAATCCATCACATCAGTAGGCTAAAAGTGAAAAATCAAATTGCCATATCAATAAGCAGAAAAGATATTTAATAAAATCACATACCCATTCATGACAGAAATCTCTCAGGAAAGTAGCAATAGAGAGGAACTTCCTCAGCTGATACAGAAAGCTACAACAAGCCTAATACACCTTTTACTACAAAAAAAAAAAAAAAAAAATTGGATTAACTGCATACCAAGTAGTGAGAATATGCCAGTACAATAGAGAAGTGATTGCTTCCAAGTATTCCAATAGAGAATACTCCAATACAAGAGTGATAAAGCTCCAATACTTTGGCCACCTGATATGAAGAATGAAGAGCTGACCATTTGGAAAGACTCTGATGCTGAAACAGATTGAAGGCAACAGGACAAGAGGGCAAGAGAGGATAAGATGATTAGATGGTATCACCAACTCTATGGACATGAATTTGAGCAACTCTGGGAGATGGTGAAGGACAGAGGAGCCTGGCATGCTGCAGTCGAATGTGACCACAAAGGCTTAGTGACTGAACAACAACAAATAGAAACCAAATAGTTTTATGCCACAGTCAAGAATCAGCAAATATATTCCCTTCTCATCACTCCTTTTCAACACCTTACTGCAAATCCTACCTAATCCAACAAGGCAAGAAAAGAAAGTAAGAGATAATAAATACTGGAAAAAATAGAACTTTTTTTTTTTTTAATGATTGTCTATACAGAAAATTCTGAGATCAACAAAACAATTCTGAAACTAATAAATTATTATAGCAAATTTGAAAGATACAAAGTCAGTTGTTTTCCTATATATCAACAAAAACAATTGGAATTTTAAATAAAAATCAAAATACCGACTGCACAGCACTTCCTCCCGATGGCTTTGTAATTGTGTCCTGGCTCTTTCCACCCTTGGCCGGTCCTACCTCAGCAGGTCCACCCTTAGCTCCCCCACCACGCATAGGAACCAGTCCAAGAACCCACACTGGTGTGTCCCAGAGCAGGAACGCCCCCCTCCCCCCAGCAGCTATTACTGAATGCCTAGGTGCAGGACCGGAGCAGGGTTCCAAGTCTGTGGAAGACACAACCTTGTTCCTGCCTGCCCACCCCACTCTCTGACCTCAGGTCAGTGTCTCTCTCAGCATCCTAGATGCTGACCATCGCTACTCAGGTAAGGGCTCCAAGGACTCCACTTCCTCTAGTTCTGTCCAGCTGAGTAAACTCAGGGTGTTGTTATACCTGAGAGGAGTGAGGAGAGGGCAGTCAAGGCTCCAGAAAAAGATCCCTTGGGGGCCTCAAGCAGAGGAGTGAAACTGGGACCATCAGGGAACATGAGTGAATTTTGACACAAACTAGGCTGCTGCATGGTAAAGAGACCCCAGTCATAGAAGAAGAGGAGATGGATTGACTGGACCATGACTGGGGAACCAGTGAATTTTGTCCACCTGACTCACATTGGGTCTGGGGAGGGAGATGGACTTGCCATGACAGGTGCAGTTCAGGAGCAGATTAGATCCAAGGGAAACTAAGAGGCCATAGAGCAATTCTCGGGGCTTGTAGCTCCAACAGGAATGGGTCTTCTGTGTCCAGGCTTCCCTCTGTCCAGCCCAGAAGAGATGCTGCCCCCATCAGTATTCCTCTTAGAATCAGTGAACCCAGGATCCCTCTTTTCCTTGACACTCTCAAATCTGAGATAGGGGTTTTCTGGGAACTTGGAATGAGTTCCCTTCTCCTAAATGATGGTCTAGGTGCCACATTTTTAAACTTTCAACCTGGAACTCCTTACATGTGGTGAGTAGGTGAGAGGAAGAAAGCTGAAGTCATCTTTGCTGAGAAGCTTTCTTCCTCCCTGCCTTCTCTTTCCTCCTGGAATGAACTGAAGTAGATGACAAGTCCGGGCCAGAAGGATAACCACTGATTAGTCTGCTCTTTCTCTTTAGATCTCAGACTTTAAGCTCCCAGTCCCTCAGTATGTCTGTTAATGCCAGGTTCTTTCTCTAACTAGGCTTTTAACCCTATGTTTCTATAGCATTGCTGGTTCCCTAAGATCTTTCCTTTTTTAATTTAAGATGAGTTCTTTACTTATCCCACCTTGCAACTACCTTTGTCCTTAACCCCATCCCTCTCAGGAGCCTTATTGCTTCCTATTGGATAAGAGTTAAGAGGAGAGTCTTAAACTGAAGACATTCCTTTTAAGTCTAGGGGATCTGCCCTCTGCCAACCTTCCTGCTGACCTAAGTGAGAGCAGAAAGAAGGATCTTGGAGAGGAACCCAGGAAACTAGGAGTTAGGTCACAAGACTTACTGATCACTGAGGATGGGAGGAGTGGTGAGATAAATAGACTGAAAATAGTCATCCTTGAGTGGGCTTAAGGTCCTGACAAAATTGGAGCTGGAAGATCACAAGAGCAAATTTTCTCAAATTGGGCAATTTTGACGTTTTGGGCTGGTTATTTCTTGGCAGTGAGGGACTGTCTTGTGCTTTATAGAACATTTAGCAAGCATCCCTGACCCACCCCAGTTGTGACAACCAAAAATGTCCCCAGATGGGGTAAATGTCTCCTAAGGGGCAAAGTCACCACCAGCTGAGAGCCGCTGCTCTAGAGTTGAAATATTTTCCTCTTACCTGATTTCCATTTGTTCACCCTAAGCCTTATCCATGAATGACTGAGGGCCACTTGTAAAGTAGGCTCAGTTGGGCTGCACCTAATCTCCATACTCTTTTTTTCAGTGTGTGACTTGCGTTTGTGTGGGTTCATGTCTCTGTGAGGGATGTGTACTGTACTGCTCTATCCTTATGCTCTCTGGAGGAGGGGTTCCTGTGGTGTGGAGGCCTGAACAGTGTGTTATGGGATTGGGGAAGGGGGAGAGAAACAGAAGTGCTGCAGGTAGCCCACGTTCTCCTCCCCAAATTTTAAGCTGTATTTCTGTGCCCTGGTTTGAGAACCAGACACAAATAAGACTCAGGGAGTTTTGTCTGAAGACCAATGTTTGACTGCCACCCTGGCTGAAGAGTCTGCTTTAGGTGGGAAAATAATGGAGGCACAGGGTCTTCAGGGTACATTCAGTTTTCTCGGGTGTTTTGTTCTGTTCCCTTCCTTGAAAGTTATTTAGGAGGGCAGAATAGATGAGCTCCTGCCTGCTCTGAGATGAGAAGGTGGAGGTCATGTTAGCTCAGTAATGGGAAGCATCCTAGTCACAACTTATTGGTGTTTCCCTTCATATGAGTTGATTCTGCCCTGTTGATCCTTGTTCATGAAACTTTTTGTATTTGCTAATACTTACTTTGACTCTTAAACTACATGAAATGTCTCTGTGAAAATATAGTATTTATTTGGAACCTAAAATAATGAATAAGGAGAATATTCATTATAGAATAATGAGATAGCAGTATATATAATTATTGTGAGTATGGTGTGTCTTTTCTGTTCCTGGGCTAGTTTTTGTTAAGCCTACTCCAGTGTCTAAAAACTTTAGAAATTTTTGAGAAAACCATGACATTTCTCCTTTTCATGACTGATGATATTCAGCTTTTCTCTCAATTTCTGAAAGTGGACAATTGGATAAATGCCTAGTTTGTTAGCCTACATTTTGACCAAAATGTTTGTTTGGAATTATTTCCTTCTTGATCATATTTTGAAACCTTTGCTTTATGAATTGAATGGCAATGATTATAGAGTTTGCAGTCTTCATTTTAAACATCCGCACAGATGAATATATCTAAAATACTCTCTTTATAGAGTTGAGAATTATGAAGTAAGGCCAATTGACAAGGATGACCTTTTCATTCAAATGTTTCTGTAAGTTGTCACATCTTTATAATAGCTGAGACTGCAGAACACACATGAGTCAGTCAGATGTTTATTTCATGAGATGATTAGAGAAGATGCACCTGCATTGCTACAAGCATGACTTTTTAAGGATGCTTGCTTGTTTCCACATCTAATATAAATTATGCAAGACATTCTTGGAACAACATTTTGGTGCAATAGCCAGTTTGACTTTAGTACTCATTGGCTATCTAAAGTAAAATATGCAATCTAGGGATGATTAATGATTTAATAGATAATACATATGTAATAAGATATATCATGAATAAGTTATATTCCCCAAAAGTGTAAACACAGTTCACAGAAAATGAGGACATGTGAAAGAATTATTCCTTATGGAGAGACTAACCTGTAAAGGCTATGAGCATGGACTTCAGAGCCAAACTACTTGAACTGGAAGCAGATTTCTGTCATTTACTAGCTCTGTGACTCTGGAAAATCATTTAACTTCTCTGTGCCTCAGTTTTGTCATTTGTGAAACAAAGAAAGTGATGTCTTTCACCTACTTTTAGAAGTTAATTATGAAGGAATTCCTGGGTTGTCCAGTAGTTAAAAATCCTTGCTTCCAATGTAGGGGGCATGAATTCAATCACTGGTTGGGAAACTGGGATACGGAATGGTGTGCAGCAGCCAAAATAACAATAATAATAATAATAAGGTTAATTATGGGGGGAAATGGGGCTTCCCAGGTCGTGTAGTGATAAAGAATCTTCCTGCCAATGCAGGAATTGCAGAAGATGCAGTTACCATTGCTGGGTCAGGAAGATCCCCTGGAGGAGGAAATGGTAGTCCAGTCCAGTATTCTTGCCTGGAAAATTCCACGGACAGAGGAGCCTGGCAGTCTATAGACCATGGGGTCCAAAGACTCAGCCACAACTGAGCAGGCAAGCATGAGATGGGGATTAAATAGGCTAATACCTGTCTTGTATATAGTAAGCAATCATGATGATGATGATGATGATGACAGTTGTTACTTAGATCAGCTCACTGATGTATAAGGCACTTTATTCATCAAAGTTAGATATGGGCCCATTGCTCTAAGACACAACTATCTCTACAAATAAAGTAAAACTTGATTGGGCTTCCCCAATGGCTCAGCAGGTAAAGAATCTGCCAGCAGTGCAAGAGACACAGGAGACTCGGGTCTGATCCCTGGATTGGGAAGATTCACTGGAGGAGGAAATGGCACCCATTCTTCTATTCTTGCCGCAGAAGTTCCATGGACAGAGGATCCTGGCAGGCTATAATCCGAGGAGCCCCAAAGTGTTGGACACAATTGAGTGACTAAGCAGAAAAGGCAGAGGGACCAGAGATCAAATTGCCAACATCAGTTTGATCATAGAGAACACAAGCGAAATTCAGAAAAACATCTATTTCTGCGTCATTGACTATGTGAAAGCCTTTGTGTGCTTCACAACAAACTGAGAAAAATTCTTAAAGGGGTAGGAATATCAGACTATCTTACCTGTCCCCTGAGAAACCTGTATGCAGGACAAGAAGCAACAGTTAGAACTGGACATGGAACAATGGACTGGTTCAAAATTGAGAGAGGAGTATGCAAGGCTGTATATTGTCACCCTGCTCATTTAACATATATATGCTGAGTACATCATGGGAAATGCTGGACTGGATGAATCACAAGCTGCGATCAAGATTGCCAGGAGAAAAGTCAACAACCTCAGATATGCAGATGATGACACCCTAATGGCAGAAGGCAAAGAGGAACTAAAAAGACTCTTGATGAAGGTGAAAGAGAAGAGTGATAAAGCTGGCTTTAAACTCAACATTCCAAAAACAAAGATCATGACATCTCGTCCTATCACTTCATGGCAAATAGATGGGGAAAAAGTGGAAGCAGTGACAGATTTTAATTTCTTGCACTATAAAATCACTGTGGATGGTGACTGCAGCCATGAAATTAAATGATACTTGCTCCCTGGAAGGAAAGCTATGACAGACCTAGACAGCATATTAAAAAAAGAGACATCACTTAGTCAACAAAGGCCCATATAGTCAATGCTACGGTTTTTCCTGTAGCCATGTACGGATATGAGAGTTAGACCATAAAGAAGGCTGAGAACTGAAGAATTGATTCTTTTGAACTGTAGTGCTGGTGAAGACTCTTGAGAGTCCCTTGGACAGCAAGGAGATTAAACCAGTCAATCCTAAAAGTAATCAGCCTTCCATAATCATTGGAAGGACTGATACTGAAGCTGAAGCTCCAATACTATGGCCACCTGATGGGAAGAGCTGACTCACTGGAAAATACCATGATGCTGGGATAGATTGAAGGCAGGCAGAGAAGGGGGCAACAGAGAAGGAGATGGTTGGATGGCATCATTGATTCAATCAATGGACGTGAGTTTGAGCAAACTCTGGGAGATAGTGAAGGGCAGGGAATTTTGGTGTGCTGCTCTCATCAGGTCACAAAGTGTCTGACACAACTTAGTGACTGAACAGGAGAAGCAAAATTTGATTAAAATGGACAAGGGTATGATTTAAAGTGTCTGATAAAGTACAGTTTTATTTCTCTCAATTATCCATTTTTTAAATATTAACTTTAATTCACACAAGGCACAGAAACATAAAACATTTTCATTCCTCCTTTCATTCAAATATCTTTAAAGGAAACAGTGATGTAGAGTAAATAACCAGACAGGCCCAATGTGTTATTTCTACTCCACTGTTTTGTCTTTTTTTTTCTGAACCTATATCCACATGTGGAATTTGGGATTTATAAGTTAATACAGGAAATAATTGAGATCACCCATGTACAACACTTAAACTTGTAATACTAGTTCCTATTTAAGATATTAAAATGAGCCTTTAGTGAATGAGGCTTATTAGTATAAAATACAATATAATGATTTAATTAACATGAGAATTTGGGGGAGATTGAAAATTTTTTTTTTTTTGAAGATATTAACATAGAACTGCCCCCGTTGCATAGTGATATGTTCTTAGTATCTCTATGTCTTCCTGACAGCAAACACAAATTTTCTGGATCAGAGGAAGACCAATTATTTACTTACAGAACATGTTAGCATCGGTTCCCCATGCCCCATTTCTCCATCAAGCGACATGATCAAGGCAGACATCATTAGTCTACTATAGGAGAGAAACACCGAAATTGTGACTTTCAGAGCTTTCCTAGAAATGGCTGCACAACTATATTCCTTTCCTACTGAAATAGGGACAAAATTTTTGTTCTCTAATGTCACTCCACTTCTGGGAAGAGAAGAGGGACATCTTAAAATCATTACAACACTTTGTAACGTAAATAAATGATCTTGTTTTGTGGGAATTTTTAATTCCCTTTCCAAAAATAAATGATTTCAGGGAAGATAAACCTGCTAATCTGTCTGGGTACTTCACTATCTTTACTTCTAATGCTCGTTTGCCATCTACTCATCTTTTTTTTTTTTTTTTTTTTTGTATACTGATTTTTTATTTATTTAAAAAAAAATTTTTTTTTATTAGTTGGAGGCTAATTACTTCACAACATTTCAGTGGGTTTTGTCATACATTGACATGAATCAGCCATAGAGTTACACGTATTCCCCATCCCGATCCCCTCTCCCACCTCCCTCTCCACCCGACTCCTCTGGGTCTTCCCAGTGCACCAGGCCTGAGCACTCGTCTCATGCATCCCACCTGGGCTGGTGATCTGTTTCACCATAGATAATATACATGCTGTTCTTTCAAAACATCCCACCCTCACCTTCTCCCACAGAGTTCAAAAGTCTGTTCTGTACTTCTGTGTCTCTTTTTCTGTTTTGCATATAGGGTTATCGTTACCATCTTCCTAAATTCCATATATATGTGTTAGTATGCTGTAATGTTCTTTATCTTTCTGGCTTACTTCACTCTGTATAATGGGCTCCAGTTTCATCCATCTCATTAGAACTGATTCAAATGAATTCTTTTTAATGGCTGAGTAATATTCCATGGTGCATATGTACCGCAGCTTCCTTATCCATTCATCTGCTGATGGGCATCTAGGTTGCTTCCATGTCCTGGCTATTATAAACAGTGCTACGATGAACATTGGGGTGCATGTGTCTCTTTCAGATCTGGTTTCCTCGGTGTGTATGCCCAGAAGTAGTATTGCTAGGTCATATGGCAGTTCTATTTCCAGTTTTTTAAGAAATCTCCACACTGTTTTCCATAGTGGCTGTACTAGTTTGCATTCCCACCAACAGTGTAAGAGAGTTCCCTTTTCTCCACACCCTCTCCAGCATTTATTGTTTGTAGACTTTTGGATAGCAGCCATCCTGACTGGCGTGTAATGGTACCTCATTGTGGTTTTGATGTGCATTTCTCTGAAAATGAGTGATGTTGAGCATCTTTTCATGTGTTTGTTAGCCATCTGTATGCCTTCTTTGGAGAGAAATGTCTGTTTAGTTCTTTGGCCCATTTTTTGATTGGGTCATTTATTTTTCTGGAATTGAGCTTCAGGAGTTGCTTGTATATTTTTGAGATTAATCCTTTGTCTGTTTCTTCATTTGCTATTATTTTCTCCCAATCTGAGGGCTGTCTTTTCACCTTACTTATAGTTTCCTTTGTAGTGCAGAAGTTTTTAAGTTTCATTAGGTCCCATTTGTTTATTTTTGCTTCTATTTCCCATATTCTGGGAGGTGGGTCATAGAAGATCCTGCTGAGATTTATGTTGGAGAGTGTTTTGCCTATGTTCTCCTCTAGGAGTTTTATAGTTTCTGGTCTTACATATAGATCTTTAATCCATTTTGAGTTTATTTTTGTGTATAGTGTTAGAAAGTGTTCTAGTTTCATTCTTTTACAAGTGGTTGACCAGTTTTCCCAGCACCACTTGTTAAAGAGGTTGTTTTTTTTCCATTGTATATCCTTGCCTCCTTTGTCATAGATAAGGTGTCCATAGGTTCGTGGATTTATCTCTGGGCTTTCTATTCTGTTGCATTGATCTATATTCCTGTCTTTGTGCCAGTACCATACTGTCTTGATGACTGTGGCTTTGTAGTAGAGTCTGAAGTCAGGCAGGTTGATTCCTCCAGTTCCATTCTTCTTTCTCAAGATTACTTTGGCTATTCGAGGTTTTTTGTATTTCCATACAAATTGTGAAATTATTTGTTCTAGTTCTGTGAAAAATACCGTTGGTAGCTTGATAGGGATTGCACTGAATCTATAGATTGCTTTGGGTAGAATAGCCATTTTGACAATATTGATTCTTCCAATCCATGAACACGGTATGTTTCTCCATCTGTTTGTGTCCTCTTTGATTTCTTTCATCAGTGTTTTATAGTTTTCTATGTATAGGTCTTTTGTTTCTTTAGGTAGATATACTCCTAAGTATTTTTTTCTTTTGTTGCAATGGTGAATGGTATTGTTTCCTTAATTTCTCTTTCTGTTTTTTTCATTGTTAGTATATAGGAATGCAAGGGGTTTCTGTGTGTTAATTTTATATCCTGCAACTTTACTATATTCATTGATTAGCTCTAGTAATACAGGAAGAGTATTTTCTGGAAGAGTCTTTAGGGTTTTCTATGTAGAGGATCATGTCATCTGCAAACAGGGAGAGTTTCACTTCTTCTTTTCCTATCTGGATTCCTTTTACTTCTTTTTCTGCTCTGATTGCTGTGGCCAAAACTTCCAACACTATGTTGAATAGTAGTGGTGAGAGTGAGAAATGCTTTCAATTTTTCACCATTGAGGGTGATGCTTGCTGTGGGTTTGTCATATATAGCTTTTATTATGTTGAGGTATGTTCCTTCTATTCCTGCTTTCTGGAGAGTTTTTATCATAAATGAGTGTTGAATTTTGTCAAAGGCTTTCTCTGCATCTATTGAGATAATCATATGGTTTTTATCTTTCAATTTGTTAATGTGGTGTATTACATTGATTGATTTGCGGATATTAAAGAATCCTTGCATTCCTGCTAACATGTTTCTGTACTGTGCTTTTAAACAAAATCTGTGAGATTCAAATACTTTGATTTTATTAATGGCAACCATTGATAATGGCAACCATTTATAATCATAGCAAACATTCATTGCCAAATGGCAATATGCCAATCACTGTGCCAAGCAATTTACATATGTAACCATAGTTAACTTTCACACAAACCAAATCTTTAAATTCCATAATTATACTTTTTTTATAGATGAGGGAACAAAAACATAGACAATAACATCCCTGATACCTCACACCTAGTTAGTCACAGAATCAAGTCACTGTGTCAATCTCCAATGAGATTTTAAATATTATTTAATCTCCCCTTTATTAATTATAGGATCCATCCAGTATGATTATTGATTAAAGCATACCCATGTTGCTTTAATGGGCATTTTCTTTAGTGAAAAACACAGTGTTTTGCAAGTAAACCATAAATTTAGTCTCAATGTTTTAAAAAAAGAAAAATCTTTTCTATACTAGTTTAAAATTTATTTTGAAGTTTAGAGGTAAAAATGGCCATCAAAATATGGAGTATGTGTAATAAAATTGCTGCTTTTAAAAGCATAGCAGTCACATGACTTTCTTGATATCATTTTGAAAATAAACTGGTTAATTGAGGAAAATTTTTAAATTCATTAAGTCATCCTTCATTTTATTCAGTTCACAGAAGAGGATCATGAGTCTCCCAGCAGGTAAAGCATTATACAATGCATTATTTTAAAAATATCAGTGAGCCAGCTAATTTTTCCTAAAACATAAACTGTGTAATTAAAATGACGTTCAGGATTCTGCACAGTGAAGAAAAGGAAATTACTTAGATAAGACTATATCACTATGTGGGTAATAGTGGCAACCACATCAGTGTGGAATGAAAGATTTTACAATAGTAAAACAAATTTAATGGGCCGGTTCACTCTGTGTCAATTACACTGTTAAAATTTACTATTGAAATACTGTAGGGGATTACCATCCATTCAGTTTATTTGCAGGTTCTGTCCTGTATATCAATAGAACATTTTTCCTCAGGAAAATGAAATAGCAGCAGCACAGTAAATCTGGAAACAACAAAAGCAATTGCACTTTTTAAAGAAATGGAAAATGTGCCATATACATACACACATGATATTTATTACCCAAATTCATACACTTTGAGCTTTTTTTGTTTCAGAACTTCACACCGTAAATAACACATTTTAAGCAGATAAAAAACAGAAATTATTTTTTAATTAGCCCATTCAGGTAGTATACTGAATTTAAGCAGTAATAGTCTGTAAACAAATAGTTTAGTAGTATCATAGAGTTATACCCACACTATGAAATTTAATGAATCTCATCTACATATAGATTCTACACAAATGAAATCGATTAAATTAATTCTTAGCATCTTGCCCGGGAAATATTGATCTCTTTTATATAACAGAACTTTCATCAATGCTCTTTATCTTGATTTTTTTCATTCTCCAAACTTTTGTAAAAGAATTACTTGAGAGTTACATTAGCCAAGGGGCAGAAGACGAGGTATCTGACCTCCTCCTACGAGTGAAGTTCCAAATAAACAGTTGCATATGGATTATTCCCTCCAAGAAAAATTTATAGAATAATTGAGAGCCTCCTACATAACAGGTGACTGAGAAAATACCTATATTGAAACAGGAAAAGCTGAGACACACTCATGTCATTAACCCCCCAGCGCAGCACTTTACAATTGGGAGGAAATCCCCAACACCAAGCTCTCCCTGAGGAGCAAAGGGCTTGGACCACAGATCTAGCATCCCAACTTTTATGGCCGCCATGCAAGGGACTAGCTTACAAATAACTTAAGTCTGAGAGCCCATGGGGCTGTGCATTCACAAGTCTCCTGGGACCACATAAAACAGGCAGTTTTACACAGCAGTTTTCACGGCTCAGTGCAGAGGGAGTAAGCAAAATGCCGAGCTCCCAAGGGAGTTATTGAGTGCACCGTCAAGTTAAATAAGTAACTATAGAGTATACAAATTAGTGTGGAGTAATGGTATTACTGACCCATTTCATTAAATTATACAGGTAAAAATTGAAGATTAAAATAAAATGCTCACATGTGTGTAATTTTGTATTCAACAATAGGTTTCTTTAAAAGTTTAAAATCTAAAACTAATATCTGTAATTTAGTGAACTTTTGGGTCATATTTGGCATTTCTAATACGTATTTGTTACATTTTTTCCAGATTTTTAGATTTTTTTCTTAATTCCATGTTCAGTGGACTAGAACTGTTTCACATTATTGGTATTATATAAGTGAACTCTTATGTTTTGATTTTTATCACTTTGCACATGATTAACTTTATCATAATGATCAAGATTACTTTATGCCTTATTGTTGAGAAATGGAACATGTTCATGAAATACTCAGTACTATTATTGCTGTCAACTGTTTCTCACTTTCCATTAACATAGCATTGCAAATACTGAAGACTCAAAATGCAGGTGAATCTATTTTGTGGATATACCTATATTGCTTATTTTTTTTCTCAGCCTTTAATTTTTAATGTTATATTATGAAGATGATGGGAAGGCAATGTGATAAATGAAAGAACAGATATTGATTATCTCTTAAATTCCAAGGGTATTAGTTTCTATACATTCTTACTTGTCATATAACAGGTGTTCTTCATCTTCCACATACTCCACTAGTGCCCAATAAAAAGTATTATGTACTAGTATGTGTAGTTTAGATAGCAAATGTGCAAATTTTCATGACTTAATTCTACATATTTGAAACCTCTGAAATGAACACTTTTAAAAGTATAGCCACAAGCGTTTATAAACATGTAGTGAGGCATCTGTGTAAAAACGATTTTTGCTTTTGTAAATTTATGTTCAGTTAGTTGGATTCAGTCATCATCCTTTAGATGTGAACTCACTTATTTTTCTTTCTCATTTCTGATGTATGCTCTCTCTTGAAAATCTACATTCTTTGTTTTTTATAGTCTAGTTCTTAGAGGTCTCTTCTGTGTGTTTGTATGACTGTAGTAAATATATTTTTATAACTTCTTTTTCCTATCTTACTACTTTTCTGCAATATTATATGTGCTTAGAATAATGAAAACTAGCAATACTGCTAAATGACACTGCTGCTGCTAAGTCACTTCAGTCGTGTCCAACTCTGTGTGACCCCATAGACGGCAGCCTACCAGGCTCCCCTGTCCCTGGGATTCTCCAGGCAAGAACACTGGAGTGGATTGCCATTTCCTTCTCCAATGCATGAAAGTGAAAAGTGAAAGTGAAGTCACTCAGTCATGTCCAACTCCAAGCAACCTCATGGACTGCAGCCTACCAGGCTCCCCTGTCCATGGGATTTTCCAGGCAAGAGTACTGGAGTGGGGTGCCATTGCCTTCTCCATAAATGACACTAATGGGTACTATAAGAAATTTTGTGTTACCTAGTTACCTATATAGCTTCCCAGGTGGCACAGTGGCAAAGAATCCACCTGCCAATGCAGGATACACAAGAGACACAGGTTCAGGATGATCTTCTGGAGAAGGAAATGACAACCCACCCCAGTATTCTTGCCTGGAAAATTCCATGGACAGAGGAGCCTGGTGGTCTGCAGTCCATGGGGTTGCAAAGAGTAGGATATGACTGAACACACTGCACACAGGGCTACACACGCACAGTTAGTCTGTATAGTTAGGTGACAGAAACTGTATCAGTAAACTGAACACGGGAAATTTCATATGAAGAATTGTCAACTAGAGAAGGAGATCAAGATGTTGGAGTGAAAGGATGCTAAACTCACCTCCCCCAGCAGACATACCAAAAATACATCCTCATGTGAAACAACTTTCACTGAAAATAACCTAGAAATTGGCAGAAAGCCTCTTCTACTACCAAAACTATCAAGAAAGATACTCACAGAACTGAGTAGGAAGAGAACGTAAGCAGTACAGTCAGAACTTCCAACGCAAGCAGAGGACACAGAAGAGGAGGGGGATGTCACTGACTCAGGGATTCTCCTTGAGGAGTGAAGGGTTCAAGCCACATATAAGGCACTACAGCCCTGAGGTTTGACATCAGGAAGATGAGTATTCCTTAGCTGATTTGAAAACCAGTGGGATTTAACAGAGGACTCCATGGTGCTGAGACTCTACTTGCTAAGAGGATACACACGCACTTGCTTATCCTGGGGACAAGGCAGAGAAAGCAGGTTGAAAACTGCATGGAGCTTTAGCCAGTTACCCACTACAGCCCCAGTGTGCATCCTAGCCCACACCAGTCATCCTCCAGCCCTCTTGCTCTGGTGCTGGTCTTCCTTGGGGTGAAGGCTGCCTTTGCCAAGAAGAGAGCACTCAGAAAGAATAGAGTCAGCTGGGACCCAACTCTGCCTGTGAACAGGGTTAAGACAACCATTTCAGCATGCTTGCGTGCAGAATCTGCAGGTTGAAAACTGCCTGAGACTAAGCAGCTTCCCAGTAGCACCCTAGCATGCACTTAGATTGTACTAGATGCCTGCTTCATCCCCTCTTGCTCTGGCACTTCTCCACTAGGGCAAAGTCTGCTATTGCCAAGGAAAGTATACTCACTCAGCAGGGACAGAATCAGCTTGGATCTGACCTCAGGGCTTCTGCACCAGCACCTTGGGCCCCAACTCCCCACCGACAGGGTGGTGACTACCAGTGAACACATAAAAAAGCTCCAGCTCATAGCTGGCTCTGATTCTAACCCCTTCAGTCCTACCTCCCACCAACCTGGTAGCTGCCAGTTGGTACCAGCTACCAGATGTACCCCAGGAGAAGGCATGTCCCTTCAGATCCAGCTCCTCCACCAAAACCAGTAGGCACACACAGATTGCATAGGGACAAGCTCATATAAGAACAGTCCCTCAAAGCATTAACTATTTCACCTAATTTCATAGAGACAGAGAAAGTTAAACAAAAATGAAACATACATAAATAGTTTACCAGCTAAAGAGTTCAAAACAATAGTAAGAAGAATGCTAACTGAACTTGGGAGAATAACAGATGAACACAGAATTTTAACAAAGAACTAGAAAATATTAAAAAGCTGAAAAATTATAATTGAAATGAGAAATACACCTGAAGGAATTAACAGCGCACTAGACATACAGAAGAACATGAGCAATCTGGAAGCTAGAATAATGGAAATCAACCAATTAGAACTGTAAGAAGAAAGGTATTAAGAAAATAAGTAGAATAGTTCAAAGAACCTCTGAGATGATCTGAGTGTTTGTGTTATAGGGATCCCAGAAGGAAAAGAGAGAGAAAATGATTAGGACTGAAAACTTCCTGAACCTGAGAAAGGAAACAGATTTCTTGGTAAAGAAGGCATAGAGATTCGCAAACAACATGTATCCAAAGAGACTCACACAAATGTCATAATTTAAATGGCAAAAAAATTTTTAAGAATTTTAAAGGCAGCAAGAGAGAAAAAAAGAGTCACAAGGGACCCTCTGTAAGGCTATCAACTGATCTAGAAACAATAACCAAGACATGGAAGCAATATAAAGATTTATCAACAAATGAATGGATAAAGAGGATGTACTACACACATTTATAAAGACATAAAATGCAATATTCCTTATTAAAAAGCATCAAAATTTTGCCATTTGCAACAAAATATATGGACCTAGAGTGTATTATATTTAGTGAAATGAGGCAGATAAACACTGCATGTTGTATTCTGTTATGTGGAATCAAAAAAAATAAAACAAGTGAATGTAACAAACAGAAGCAGACTCACAGATATAGAGAATAAATTAATGATAACCCGTGGGGAGAGGATTTGGAGGCGGGGCAAGATAGGTTCAGTTCAGTTCAGTCACTCAGTCATGTCTGACTCTTTGCGACCCAATGAATCGCAGCACGCAGGCCTCCCTGTCCGTCACAAACTCTCAGAGTTTACTCAAACTTATGCTCATCGAGTCAGTGATGCCATCCAGCCATCTCATCCTCTGTCGTCGCCTTCTCCTCCTGCCCCTAATCCCTCCCAGCATCAGAGTCTTTTCCAATGAGTCAACTCTGCATGAGGTGGCCAAATACCTCAGCTTCATCATCAGTCCTTCCAATGAACACCCAGGACTGATCTCCTTTAGGATGAACTGGTTGGATTTCCTTGCAGTCCAAGGGACTCTCAAGAGTCTTCTCCAACACCACAGTTCAAAAGCACAGATAGGAATAGGGGGTTAAAAAGTACAAACTACTTTGTATACAGTAAATACATTACAAGGATATATTGTACAGCAAGGAATATAACCAATATTTTATAATAACTTTATAACCTGTAAAATATTGAATCACTATGTTGTATAACTGAAATTGAGATAGTATTGTAAACCTACTGTACCTCAAAAAAAGCCTATATATCTATATAGACTTTCAAAAAGAAAAAGAGTCAGAAATGAAGTGAAAGAATCAGAACATCACTATTTTACAAACATTAGTGTGATAATTTGGGGAGGGAGAAATTAAAGCTGCTGCTCCGTGGTCCAGCTGTCTCCTGAATATCTGACTGCTGGGAAAGCAGGGAGTGGAGTAGGATGTGATACTCCTTGGGAGAGAGGGCAGGTAATTTGGTCTAATCTTCTAACAAACATGGTAATAACTGGACTTTTTGAAAAGGTATTAATGCTGTTTGCTAGGAGGTCTGTTCTTTTCTAGGGAATTCTCTTATCAATTCTGATAATCCCAGAAGAATTGCTGATGGTAAACAAAACTAGAATCTATGGAATCATGAAGCATGGTCTCCAGGAAAATTTCATGTGAACTGTGTAACCATATGAAAATGAAATGATGTTTTTAAGCATAAACAGTCTCACAGTGTGAGACCATCCACAGACTTGACTTGGAGGCTTCATCTCTTATCCTAGACCAGAAATATATGCCCACTATAAGAGGAAATGATCTAGGGATATTGCTAAACCTCTTCCTGCTTTATCTATACCTCTTACATGATTGTGTCCTTAAAATTACTAGTTAAGCTTGAAACTGGTTAATATCTCAGATTTATGTAGGTATATGATACTTTGTTAGCTCATAAATGATTCTGACCTTGTTGATTAATAGGAACCAAACTGTTGGGTAAAAAGTTAATTGGGGATAGGAAAGTAAAGTGAACTCAAAGATTTCTTACTACTTATAAAGGAAAAATATTCATTTAAAATTGTGAAATCTGTGAGTCAGTCTATCATTATGTGCTTCCCTCGTAAAGTCCATGGTGTCTCAAAAGTCAGATACAACTGAAGCAATTTAGCACACACACATGTGCAAGAAAGAAGGCTTATAAAGATGCTCAATTTGAATGTAGTCAAACTTCTAGACAGAACTTCAAGTTTACCTGGAATATATCAACATCTCAAAAAACACTATAAATAAAAAATAAACAATCTGATGGATTCCAAATGTGGGATATTCTATGAGAAGACTGACAATTTTTAAAAATTAATTAGTTTATTTATTTTACTTTACAACATTGTATTGGTTTTGCCATACATTGACTTGAATCCGCCATGGGTGTACATGTGTTCCCCATCCTGAACCCCCCTCCCACCTCCTTCCACCTACCACCCCTTTGGGTCATCCCAGTGCACCAGCCCCAAGCATCCTATATCATGCATTGAACCTGGACTGGTGATTCATTTCATATATGGTAATTTACATGTTTCAATGCCATTCTCTCATATCATCCCACCTTCACCCTCTCCCACAGAGTCCAAAAGACTGTTCAATACTTCTGTGTCTCTTTTGCTGTCTTGCATACAGAGTTATCATTACCACCTTTCTAAATTCCGTATGTATGCATTAGTATACTGTATTGGTGTTTATCTTTCTGGCTTACTTCACTCTGTATAATAGGCTCCAGTTTCATCCACCTCATTGGAACTGATTCAAATGTATTCTTTTTAATGGCTGAGTAATATTCCATGGTGTATATGTACCACAGCTTTCTTATCCATTCGTCTGCTGATGGGCATCTAGGTTGCTTCCATGTCCTGGCTATTATAAACAGTGCTGCGATGAACATTGGGGTACACGTGTCTCTTTCAATTCTGGTTTCCTCGGTGTGTATGCCCAGCAGTGGGATTGCTGGGTCATATGGCAGTTCTATTTCTAGTTTTTTAAGAAATCTCCACACTGTTTTCCATAGTGGCTGTACTAGTTTGCATTCCCTCCAACAGTGTAAGAGGGTTCCCTTTTCTCCACACCCTCTCCAGCATTTATTGTTTGTAGACTTTTGGATAGCAGCCATTCTGACTGGCGTGAAATGGTACCTCATCATGGTTTTGATTTGCATTTCTCTGATAATGAGTGATGTTGAGCATCTTTTCATGGTTTTGTTAGCCATCTGTATGTCTTCTTTGGAGAAATGTCTGTTTAGTTCTTTGGCCCATTTTTTGATTGGGTCTTTTATTTTTCTGGAATTGAGCTTTAGGATTTGCTTGTATATTTTTGAGATTAATTCTTGGTCCGTTGCTTTGTTTGCTATTATTTTCTCCCATTCTGAAGGCTGTCTTTTCACCTTGCTTATAGTTTCCTTTGTTGTGCAAAAACTTTTAAGTTTCATTAGGTCCCATTTGTTTAGTTTTGCTTTTATTTCCAATATTCTGGGAGGTGGGTCATAGAGGATCCTGCTGAGATTTATGTCGGAGAGTGTTTTGCCTATGTTCTCCTCTAGGAGTTTTATAGTTTCTGGTCTTACATTTGTATCTTTAGTCCATTTTGAGTTTATTTTTGTGTATGGTGTTAGAAAGTGTTCTAGTTTCATTCTTTGACAAGTGGTTGGCCAGTTTTCCCAGCACCACTTGTTAAAGAGATTGCCTTTTCTCCATTGTATATTCTTGCCTCCTTTGTCAAAAATAAGGTGTCCAGAGGTACGTGGATTAATCTCTGGACTTTCTATTTTATTCCCTTGATTTATATTTCTTTCTTTGTGCCAGTACCACACTGTCTTGATGACTATGGCTTTGTAGTAGAGCCTGAAGTCAGGCAGGTTGATTCCTCCAGTTCCATTCTTCTTTCTCAAGATTGCTTTCACTATTTGAGGATTTTTGTATTTCCATACAAATTGTGAAATTATTTGTTCTAGTTCTGTGAAAAATCCATTGGTAGCCTGATAGGGATTGTGTTGAATCTATAGATTGCTTTGGGTAATATACTCATTTTCACTATATTGATTCTTCTGATCCATGAACACAGTATTTTTCCATCTATTTGTGCCTCTGATTTCTTTCACCAGTGTTTTATAGTTTGCTATGTATAGGTCTTCTTTTTTTTAGGTAGATATATTCCTAAGTATTTTATTCTTTTCGTTGGAATGGTGACTGGAATGGTTTCCTTAATTTCTTCTTCTGTTTTCTCATTGTTAGTGTATAGGAATGCAAAGGATTTCTGTGTGTTAATTTTATATCCTGCAACTTTACTATATTCATTGATTAGCTCTAGTAATTTTCTCGTGGAGGTTTAGGGTTTTCTATGTAGAGGATCATGTGTGCAAACTGTGAGAGTTTTACTTCTTCTTTTCCAATCTGGATACCTTTTATTTCTTTTTCTGCTCTGATTGCTGTGGCCAAAACTTCCAAAACTATATTGAATAGTAGTGGTGAGAGTGGGCACCTTTGTCTTGTTCCTGACTTTAGGGGAAATGCATTCAATTTTTCACCATTGAGGATAATGTTTGTTGTGGGTTTGTCATGTATAGCTTTTATTATGTTGAGGTATGTTCCTTCTATTCCTGCTTTCTGGAGGGTTTTTTATCATAAATGGATGTTGAATTTTGTCAAAAGCTTTCTCTGAATCTATTGAGATAATCATATTGTGTTTATCTTTCAAATTGTTAATGTGGTATATCACATTGATTGATTTGCAGATATTGAAGAATCCTCACATTACTGTGATAAAGCCCACTTGGTTATGATGTATGATCTTTTTAATATGTTGTTGGATTCTGTTTGCTAGAATTTTGTTAAGGATTTTTGCATCTGTGTTCATCAGTGATATTGACCTGTAGTTTTCTTTTTTTGTGGCTTCTTTGTCAGGTTTTGGTATTAGGGTGATGGTGGCTTCATAGAATGAGATAGGAAGTTTGCCTTCCTCTGTAATTCTCTGAAAGAGTTTGAGTAGGATAGGTGTTAGTTCTCTAAATTTTTGGTAGAATTCAGCTGTGAAGACATCTGGTCCTCCTGGGCTTTTGTTTGTTCGAAGATTTCTGATTATAATTTCCGTGTTTGTGATATGTCTGTTAAGATTCTGTATTTCTGGTTCAATTTTGGAAAGTTGTACATTTCTAAGAATTTGTCCATTTCTTCCAAGTTGTCCATTTTATTTGCATATAGTTGCTGATAACAGTCTCTTATGATCCTTTGTATTTCTGTGTTGTCTGTTGTGATCTCTCCATTTTTATTTCTAATTTTGTTGATTTGATTTTTCTCCCTTTGCTTCTTGATGAGTCTGGCTAATGGTTTGTCAATTTTATTTACCTTCTCAAAGGACCAGCTTTTGGTTTTGTTGATTTTTACTATGGTCTCTTTTGCTTCTTTTGCATTTATTTCTGCCCTAATTTTTAAGATTTCTTTCTCTCTGCTAACCCTGGGGTTCATAATTTCTTCCTTTTCAAGTTGCTTTAGGTGTAGAGTTAGGTTATTTATTTTACTTTTTTCTTGTTTTTTGAGGTAAGCCTGTATTGCTGTGAACCTTCCCCTTAGCACTGCTTTTACAGTGTCCCATAGGTTTTGGGTTGCTGTGTTTTCATTTTCATTCATTTCTATGCATATTTTTATTTCTTTTTTTATTTATTCTGTGATGTGTTGGTTATTCAGCAGCGTGTTGTTCAGCCTCCGTATGTTGAAATTTTTAATAGTTTTTCTCCTGTATTTGACATCTAATCTTACTGCATTGTGGTCAGAAAAGATGCTTGGAATGATTTCAGGTTTTTTTTTTTTTTTTTAATTTACCAAGGCTAGATTTATGGCCCAGGATGTGATTAATCCTGGAAGAAGTTTCCGTGTGCACTTGAGAAAAAGGTGAAATTCATTGTTATGGGGTGAAATGTCCTATAGATATCAGTTAGGTCTAACTGGTCTATTGCATCATTTAAAGTTTGTGTTTCCTTGTTAATTTTCTGTTTAGTTGATCTATCCATAAGAGTGAGTGGGGTATTAAAGTCTCCCACTATTATTGTGTTATTGTTAATTTCCCCTTTCATATTTGTTAGCATTTGTCTTACATATTTTGGTGCTCCTATGTTGGGTGCATATGTATTTATGATTGTTATATCTTCTTCTTGGATTAATCCTTTGATCGTTATGTAGTGTCCGTCTTTGTCTCTTTTCACAGCCTTTGTTTGAAAGTCTATTTTATTTGATATGAGTATTGCTACTCCTGCTTTCTTTTGGTCTCTATTTGCATGGAATATATTTTTCCAGCCCTTCACTTTCCGTCTGTATGTGTCCCTTGTTTCAAGGTGGGTCTCTTGTAGACAACATATATA
The DNA here is from genome assembly GCF_963930625.1 of Muntiacus reevesi. Classification (NCBI taxonomy): domain Eukaryota; kingdom Metazoa; phylum Chordata; class Mammalia; order Artiodactyla; family Cervidae; genus Muntiacus; species Muntiacus reevesi. The sequence goes on along the minus strand of NC_089254.1, from coordinate 78,852,934 downwards.
GGGGTCTTGTTTTTATATCAATTCAGCCAGTCTTTGTCTTTTGCTTGGGATACTCAAACCATTTACATCTAAGGTAATCATTGTTAAGTATGACCCCATTGCCATTTACTTTATTGTTTTGTGTTTGAATTTATACACCCTTTCTGTGTATCCTGTCTAGAGAAGATCCTTTAACATTTGTTGGAGAGCTGGTTTGGTGGTGCTGAATTCTCTCAGCTTTTGCTTGAGAGAATGTATGTAAAGTTTTTGATTTCTCCTTCATATTTGAATAAGATCCTTGCTGGGTACAGTAATCTGGGGTGTAGGTTATTTTCCTTCATCACTGTAAGTATGTCCTGCCATTCCCTTCTGGCCTGAAGAGTTTCTATTGAAAGATCAACTGTTATCCTTATGGGAATCCCCTTGTGTGTTATTTGTTGCTTTTCCCTTGCTGCTTTTAATATTTGTTTTTGTGTTTGATCTTTGTTAATTTGATTAGTATGTGTCTTGGGGTGTTTTGCCTTGGGTTTATCCTCTTTGGGACTCTCTGGGTTTCTTGGACTTGTGTGATTATTTCCTTCCCCATTTTAGGGAAGTTTTCAACTATTATCTCCTCAAATATTTTCTGATGGTCTTTCTTTTTGTCTTCTTCTTCTGGGACTCCTATGATTCGAATGTTGGGGCATTTTACATTGTCCCAGAGGTCTCTGTGGTTGTCCTCCTTTGTTTTAATTCTTTTTTCCTCTCAGTTTCATTCATTTTCATACTATTCTATCTTCTACCTCACTTATCCTATCTTCTGCCTCCGTTATTCTACTCTTGGTTCCCTCCAGAGTGTTTTTGATCTCATTTATTGCATTATTCATTATATATTGACTCTTTTTTATTTCTTCTAGGTCCTTGTCTCCAGGTTATCTATCTGTAACTCCAATTTGTTTTCAAGATTTTGGATCATTTTCACTATCATTATTCGGAATTCTTTATCAGGTAGATTTCTCTTCCTCTTTTGTTTGGTTTGATGGGCATTTATCATGTTCCTTTTCTTGCTGTGCATTTCTCTACCTTTTCATCTTGCTTATATTGCTGTGTTTGGGCTGGTCTTTCCATATTCTGGCAGTTTGTGGTTCCTCTTTATTGTGGAGGTTCCTTGCTGAAGGTGAGGTTGGACGGGTGGCTTATCAAGGTTTTCTGGTTAGGGAAGTTTGTGTCAGTGTTCTGGTGGGTGGAACTGAATTTCTTCTCTCTAGAGTGCAATGAAGTGTCCAGTAGTGAGTTTTGAGATGTCAGTGGGTTTGGTGTGACTTTGGTCAGCCTGTATATTGAGGCTCAGGGTTTTATTCCTGTGTTGCTGGAGAATTTGTGTGGTATGTCTTGCTCTGGAGCTTGTTGGCCCTTGGGTGGTGCTTGGTTTCACTGTAGGTATGGAGGCATTTGATGAGCTCCTATCAATTAATGTTCCCTGGAGTCAGGAATTCTCTGGTGTTCTCAGGATTTGGACTTAAGCCTCCTGCCTCTGGTTTTCGGTCTTATTCTTACAGTAGTCTCAAGACTTCTCCATCTATACAGCACGGATGATAAATCATCTAGGTTAATGATGAAATGTTTCTCCACAGTGAGGGACACCCAGAGATGTACACAGAGTTATGTGGAGAAGAGAAGAGGGAGGAGGGAGATAGAGGTGACCAGGAGGAGAAGAAGGGGAATCAAAAGGGGAGAGAGCAAGCTAGCCAGTAATCACTTCCCTATGTGCTCTCCACAGTCTGGATCCCTCAGAGATGTTCATGGAGTTACACAGAGAAGATAAGAGGGAGTAAGAAGGCAGAGGTGGCCAGGAGGATAAAAGGGGGAATCAAAAGGAGAGAGACAGATCCAGCCAATAATCAGTTCCCTAAGTGTTCTCCGCACCCCGGAACACACAACGAGATTCACAGAGTTGGGTCGAAAAGAGAAGGGAAAGGGGTGAGATAGAGGCGACCTGGTGGAGAAAAAGGAGAGTCAAAACGGGGAGAGAGCAATAGGCCAGTGATCTTGCTCCCAAGTAAAAATGGGTACTGAAGATTGGGTTCTTAAAGGTACAAAGTTGATAACAAATACCAAAAAGCAAAGATTTAAAATCTTGGGTAGAGGTTAGAGCCTCAAAAATATAATATTAAAACAAACAAACAAAAACAAAGTCACAGAAATTATTTTATATATATATATATATATATATATATATATATATATATATATATATATATATGAAGTTTGCTTTAAAAATAGGGTCTTTTCTTTTGCAAGGTAATAGTAGGTTATAAAAATAAAAAAGGAGTAATGGGGACTTAAAAATAAAAAAATAAAAAATAAAATAAATTAAAATTTTTCTTTTAATTTAAATGATGATAATAGTAAAAATATATCTAAGACTTTCTCTGGAGCTGTTGCTGACAGTGTGGGGTCAGTTCGTTTTCAGATAGTTCCTTGGTCTGGCTTGTACTTCTCAAGGTCTGTAGGTCCCTTCCTATGTAGTTGGTGATAACTACAGGGTTTTAATCTATTGCACCTGTCACTTCCAAAGCGGTTCCCTCTGTTTATTTTAGCTTCTGTTTGAGGGTCTCTTCAGTGTCTAATTTCCGGCCTGACACAAGAGGCACGGTGGTGGTCACTTTTTTTTTTTTTTTTTTTTTTTTTTTTTTTTGTAGGCTAGCTTGTTCAGTCGCGCTTTGGGGAGGGAGGAACACTGCGAACAAATATCACAGGCGTGTACTCACAGTGATTCAGCCACACTGGGTTTGCCCCCGCTCACGGCGTGTGTGCTTTCCCTGTCCACACTGCTCAGACTCTAGGTTGCTCTGCCAGGAACTCTCTGATGCGGGCCCTGGTTTACATGCACTTCCCAGGTCTAAGCTGCTCAGGTTCAGGTTCTCGGGTACTCCATAAAGGCGCAGACTTGGTTGGGTCTGCGTTTTGTGCCCGTCCCAGGTCCAAGCAGCACAAGTGACCAGATGCTTGGCACGTGTAATCGCCCCCAGTTGAAGACTGTGACTTATCCCCTCCCCCACCCCAGCTACTCGGTTTTCTGGGTGTACAACACGCGCGCCTTCTCAGGTGGGCTGTGTGCCTCTTCTGGGGAGCTGATCTCTGGCTGCAACCCTCCCGACGGATGTCGATCATCCAGATTCCCGAGAAGTCTTGGTTAGCAAAGAAGTCTGCTTGCAGTCTGGTATAGGATACCTCTCTGGGGTCCTGATTGCCCCCTTCCCGCTCTGGCTGCCCTCGCCTGCCTGTCTCTGGCGGGGAATGGGCAGGTCTGCAGCCAGCTAGCTCTGCTCAGTCCTTTGTTCTGTGAGCGGACCTGGCCGTGTCTTCAGTTCAGTTCAGTTCAGTTCAGTCGCTCAGTCGTGTCCAACTCTTTGCGACCCCATGAATCGCAGCACGCAGCCTCCCTGTCTGTCACCAACTCCCAGAGTTTACTCAAACACATGTCCATCAAGTCAGTGATGCCATCCAGCCATCTCATCCTCTGTCGTCCCCTTCTCCTCCTGCCCCCAATCCCTCCAAGCATCAGGGTCTTTTCCAATAAGTCAACTCTTCGCATGAGGTGGCCAAAGTATTGAGTTTCAGCTTCAACATCATTCCTTCCAATGAACACCCAGGACTGATCTCCTTTAGGATGGACTGGTTGGATCTCCTTGCAGTCCAAGGGACGCTCAAGAGTCTTCTCCAACACCACAGTTTTCAGAAGCATCAATTCTTCGGCACTCAGCTTTCTTCACAGTCCAACTCTCACATCCATACTTGACCACTGGAAAAACCATAGCCTTGACTAGATGGACTTTTGTCAGCAAAGTAATGTCTCTGATTTTTAATATGCTATCTAGGTCGGTCATAACTTTACTTCCAAGGAGTAAGCGTCTTTTAATTTCATGGCTGCAGTCACCATCTGCAGTGATTTTGGAGCCCAATAAAGTCTGACACTGTTTCCACTGTTTCCCCATCTATTTCCCATGAAGTGATGGGACCAGATGCCATGATCTTAGTTTTCTGAATGTTGAGCTTTAAGCCAACTTTTTCACTCTCCTCTTTCACTTTCATCAAGAGGCGCTTTAGTTCCTCTTCACTTTCTGCCATAAGGGTGGTGTCATCTGCATGTCTGAGGTTATTGATATTTCTCCCGGCAATCTTGATTCCAGCTTGTGCTTCATCTAGCCCAGCGTTTCTCATGATGTACTTTGCATATAAGTTAAATAAGCAGGGTGACAATATACAGCCTTGACGTACTCCTTTCCCTATTTGGAACCAGTCTGTTGTTCCATGTCCATTTCTAACTGTTTCTTCCTGACCTGCATATAGGTTTCTCAAGAGGCATGTCAGATGGTCTGGTATTCCCATCTCTTTCGGAATTTTCCACAGTTTATTGTGATCCACACAGTCAAAGGCTTTGGCATAGTCAATAAAGCAGAAGTATACGTTTTTCTGGAACTCTCTTGTTTTTTCGATGATCCAGAGAATGTTGGCAATTTGATCTCTGGTTCTTCTGCCTTTTCTAAAACTAGCTTGATATGTGTAACTCTATGGCTGATTCATATCAGTGTATGACAAAACCCACTGAAATGTTGTGAAGTAATTAGTCTCCAACTAACAAAAAAAAATAAAAATAAAGAAAGAAAGAAAAATTTTTAAAAATTAAAAAAAAATAAAACTAGCTTGAACATCTGGAAGTTCATGGTTCACATATTGCTGAAGCCTGAAGGAGCAGCGGCTACACGGGCGCAGGAGGGCCCAGAGGAGCTACTCCACGTTCAAGGTCAGGAGGGGCAGCTGTGAGGAGATATCCCTCATACAAGGTAAGGAGCTGCAGCTGCACTTTGCTGGAGCAGCCGTGAAGAGATACCCAAGGTAAGAGAAACCCAAGTAAGACGGTAGGTGTTGCAAGAGGTCATCAGAAGGCAGACACACTGAAACCATAATCACAGAAAACTAGCCAATCTGATCACACGGACCACAGTCGTGTCTAATTCAATGAAACTAAGCCATGCCGTGTGGGCCCACTTAAGATGGACGGATAATGGTGGAGAGGTCTGACAGAATGTGGTCCACTGGAGAAGGGAATGGCAAACCACTTCAGTGTTCTTGCCTTGAGAACCCCATAAACAGTATGAAAAGGCCATGTCTTAGTTTAGGGCTTTTTGCCGGATCGCAGGATAGCTATCCCACAGTCTGGGTTGCTATCTCAAGCTAGTTCCTAAGATTGCCCTGCTGGCATTCAGGCCAGGTCCTAGTTCCTAAGATTGCCCTGCTGGCATTCAGGCCGGTTCCTTACCGCTAAGCAATGCAGCCTGCTCCTCCTAGTCCCTCCCCCGCTTGCTAGTGGCGAATGCGAGCATCTGGGCTGCTGCTCGGCTGGGGAGTTGCTGTTAGGCATGACATCTGTGGGTTTTAATTATTTATTTATTTTTCCTCCTGGTTATTTTGCCCTCTGAGATTCCAAGACTCCCCACAGACCCGCCAGAGAGAGCGTTTCCTGGTGTTTGGAAACTTCTCACTTTTCTCTCTTTTTTAAGACTCCCTTCCTGGGATGGATCTCCGTCCCTACCTCTTTTGTCTCTCTTTTTATCTTTTATATTTTGTCCTACCTCCTTTCGAAGACAATGGGCTGCCTTTCTGGGTGCCTGATGTCCTCTGCAAGCATTCAGAAATTGTTCTGTGGAATTTGCTCTGCGTTCAAATGTTCTTTTGATGAATTTGTGGGGAAGAAAGTGGTCTCCCCATCCTATTCCTCCACCATCTTAGGACCGCCCCTTTTTTTAAATAGTCAATATCAAAAACAACATTTTCTCAATTTAAAGAATAAGCAGAACTAACTATGCTGAGGGTGTATAAAATATATGACAAAAAATATTTATAGACATAAGGAGTACATGTAGAAGACCCTGTTCCTATTATTTCCTTCAGAAACTTCCCATGGATGTGTGAAGAATTCAACAAATATTTGCTAAATTTATCTGTCTATAAGTAAAGTGGGTATCTTATTAAGCATTTAATCTGTTTGATGCCAAGGAGAAAGATATAATTGACTAGTATTTGGGCTTGTCTATTAAAACCACATCGAAATAAAAATTTTCAAAACACAACCCAACTGTAACTAGCTAATGACACCTACGTTTTAGAAACTAGTAAAGACAGTGGCTTAGAACAACAAACTTTGCAAGACTAATGTTTTTCATTGCTAAAATGACTTTCTTTTTATATATTGTTTTTATTAATCACTTCATTGTAAACATCATAAAACTTTATAACCAAAGATTTTGTAAATAGAGCTATACTCCAGTAAAAGAATTAACACAATTATTTACATGTGGTAGTGATGAATTTTACATTTATTGAAAAGAAATGTATAAAACATCTGCTTTAAAAAATTTTTCATCCAGAAAACTCAGAGTATTACTATCATGCATTTTGTAAATACCTCACAAGCACTTAGGACACAGTTGCCAGAGAGTACTAGCCTACTTAATAATATTTATATAGCTTTTAATGTGCTTCCATAAGTTTTTTATAAAACTACCTGAACATTGTCAAAGATACAGTCAAATGCCATGTTCATAATTTATTCCCCTGACTAGTACATCAACATTTTCATGTAACATATAACTGGATCCAGATTTTTAAACCTTTTTCCTCTATTCAGAGCATAATGTATAACCTCTCTTCTGATGTAGAACAACACTAAAACTTATTCATAACAAATTTGGGATGCTTTGTCATAGTACATAAAATATCTTATGAATGTGTCTGATTAATCCTTAGTAAGTGTATTCACTGGTGAGATACCCTGGAGAAGGAAATGGCAACCCACTCCAGTATTGTTGCCTGGGAAATCTCATTGACAGAGGACCTGGTGGGCTACAGTCCATGGGGCCACAAAAGAGTCAGACACGACTTACTAACAAAACAAAAAGTGTATTTATTATATTAGTTTGAATTTAGTGACTCAGTCATGTCCGACTCTTTGCAACCCCATGGACTATATAGCCTGCCATGCTCCTCTGTCCATGGGGATTCTCCAGGCCAGGATACTGTAGTGGGTTGCCATTCCCTCCTGCAGGGGATCTTCCCAATTGAGGGATATAACGCAAGTCTCCTGGATTGCAGGCAGGTTCTTTACCATCTGAGCCACCAGGGAAGCCCAATATTAGTATCCCAGAGGAAATACAAAGGAAAATAATTTTATTTTACCCTTTCTCAGATTTTCTGTTCGTGGATAGTACCAAATTGGCATTTGACTGCCACCACAGATTTTGCTACCTCCTCACTTTCAGTAAGAGGATGGCAATAGTCCTTGACATCTACCAGAGACACTTTTTCAAAGTCTATATTGTATCCTTCAAACCCCTATAGGGCTTTGAATGTCAAGTGACTTGAAGCCATATAATCATCCACCAAGGGTTAGTGCTAGTTGTCTCCTGACTTTGAATCAAATTTTTGGTCTTGTCCTTAATTTGGACAGCTATGTTGTTCTTTCTGGGAGACAGTCATGATACTAGCTAATTTTAAAAATAGCAAGAAATTACAACCACTTTGGATAACTTAAGGACAATGGATACTAAAAGTGTGATCCTATCCTATGACTCAAAAATTCCACCCTTTGTTATATACTCAAGAGAATTGACATATATGTCTACTAAAAGATATTATAAGAATGTTTATAACACTTTTATTCCTCATTGTCCAAATTGAAACTGTCTCTTTGCCTATCTACAGCAGGATGGATACAAAAATTATGGTACATTTATACAATTGAACAATATGTAGCAACAAAAATGGTCAGTTGCTGCTACATGGAAGTCTTCAATGAAGCTCACAGTCATTATGATGAATAAATTAAGTCAACACAAAGATTGAATATGTATGATTCCATTTGTAAGAAATTAAAGACAAGACTAAAATATAGTGACATAATGCAGAAATACTGATTTTCTCTGAGACCAATGACTGAAAGTGGAAGGGCACCATGGATCCTTAAAGTATTTTAGGAATTATTTAGGAAGTTATTATACAACACATTGAGATTTTATACTTTGTTCCCTTCAAGTTTTTATAACTCAAATAGAACAGAATGTTCTAGCATGAGAAACTGGAAATTCTTGGTTAATCAAGCATCATGAGAAAGCCTCTGTTCATATTAAAGAAAAACCAAGAGACAATGTGCACATTTTTGTTTAAATATTTAGGAAAAGCCCATATAAAAACACTCCAATATTATTTCTGTGGTTTTTTTTTTTTTTTTTTTTACAGATATACACATCTCTAGAAGTTCACTTTAATCTTTTGATAAAATCTAAGAAAATAAGTGGTGAAAAATATATCTGAGTTCCACTTAGCTCAAAGAGTACACGGAAAGCAGTGATTCCAGAACAGAATATTTTAAAAAAAGGAAAAAAAGGAAAAATCCTGATTACCTTTTGAATAAATTATCCCACCTTTCATCTTCTGAAACTGTATAATTTTGACAATTAGGATATGAACAGAAAATATATTTGATATATAAATATCTTAAGCTTAGGTAAGGTTTTTCAATAATTAATTCATTGAGTGATGTTTGCCTCAATTTAGTGGTGTTCTTAGTTCCAGGTGAAATTGTCTGTTAGTGAATGTGCTCTGTCTTAGAAAGCCTGCTGCTGCTGCTGCTAAGTCGCTGCAGTCCTGTCCGACTCTGTGCGACCCCATAGATGGTAGCCCACCAGGCTCCCCCGTCCCTGGGATTCTCCAGGCAAGAACAGTGGACTGGGTTGCCATTTCCTTCTCCAATGCGTGAAAGTGAAAAGTCAAAGTGAAGTCGCTCAGTCGTGTCCGACTCTCAGCGACCCCATGAACTGCAGCCTACCAGGCTCCTCCGTCCATGGGATTTTCCAGGCAAGAGTACTGGAGTGGGGTGCCATTGCCTTCTCCTTAGAAAGCCTAGGGAAAGACAAAACCACCATTGCCAGAAAGATGGTTCTCTGTGGTTAAACTTTCCAGGGCCAAGTACTGTCCTTCCAGCTCAACCAATCTCTAGAGTAATAGAATTTTTATGCTTAAATTATTCTAGACATTTTACTGGACAGGATTGTAGCAGATTTTGATACTTAGTGTTTTTTTATGGGAGATGGGAGCAGGCTTCCTATGCTTAGTCTTCTGAAACCCTTTAGAGTCTGACCTGCATTTATGGAATGAGTCTTCTCAATTCTTTGCTGTACCTGTTTTAATACGATTTTTATAAAACTCCAGTACCAACTTCTTATGTGAACTCTCTTAAAGGCAAGAAGATCAGCTCAGTAAAAGTTTTATTATTGAAATCTGCAACATAAACTCTAAGAAATGAGCATATCACTACTTGTGAACTTGCCCCGCGAATTCATGAATTAAAAATGAAATTATTAAGCTGCTGGTTCTATACCAGTAACTCTTGTTCACTTTGCCTATATAATCTTCTGAAGGGCAAATGTAAGTCTTCTTGTCAAACAATGTTTTGCATGAAACATCATTGAGAAATCATCTGATGAGGTATTATTGTTTGTGTAATTATCTCAGTATTTTAATTTAACTTTGTTTTGTAAAGTAAACCAACCATTTTCCTCATAGAAGTTCATAGTCATGTAGAATTTCCTTTTCTTTCTCTATATTTTTAAACTTAGTTTTCTTGCCAGAGGCAGAGATATTTCTGAGGCTCTAAATCATGTTGTTGGTTCTGCCCCATTATTTTATACACTTCAAGTTGCAACTAGCAATACCTATATAGAAATTTATATAGTAGCATTAAATAACGTCAGACTCAATGCATTTCTTCAAGGATGAACTAAGTGTTCATATACAGTTTGTATTTAATAGTCACGCAGAAGCACATTGAAGATACTTAAAGGGTGAGAGAAGTCTGAGACCTCTAGTTTTCAGTTCCTATAGTGAAATTTTTGGTTATGACAAAAATGTTCTACTAAACACTTTTCTTTTTATGGTTTGATTTTTCTGGGAGGTATATTGATCAAAAGCATTTTGACAGTTAAAACTGAACAATAGAATAATATCCAGATTCTTACATGCAGCCACATTATGTACTGATGTAGTAAATAAAAAGCAAGACCAAAAAACCCTAAGAGAGCCCATGAAACATAGTTTTACAGAATATTAACTCCCCTATAGATATCTGGTACTATATGAGCAATATTAAAAGAGAGTTTAAAGTTACAACTGCAAAGCATTAAGTCATTTCCTACTAGTGTTTTCTCAAGGACCAATTTTAGTGTTTGAGGGAATTTAATTTTTAAATAGCATTACTTCCTCACTAACTGACCTTCTTATTTGGTCCAAATTACATAGGGAAAGAAACTGCTTAGAAAACAGTATTTTGGAGGAAATAGGCAAAATCTTTCTGAAGACAAACTTCCAAACTGACATGATTTTAAAATGGTCTGTGAATTAATACAATTGTAATATAAAATGTGGTGGTTAGATAGCATCACCAACTCAATGAACATTAATTTGAGTAAACTGCAAGAGATGGTGGAGAACAGGGAAGCCTGCTGGGCTACAGTCAATGGGGTCGCAGAGTCAGACACGGCATAGTGACTGAACAGCAACAAAGATAAAATGTGAAAGCAACCACTGAATATATAGATTTCTGATATGTGTGATTTAAAGTTTCTGAGTTCATGCCATCCCTTGATGATTCTGCAAATCCATTATAAGTGTACACTTCAGTAGGACAAATAAAACATATATGATGTTAATAGTATACATAAAACCACTTCTACAGTATACAAGAACTATTTATGTCACCCATTTTAAAAAACATTGTGACATACTGTATTTATGAGGTCAATGTATTTATTTTGATAGGAAAGAATATCCTCATGGGGGTCTACAGAGAAGTGATATTTTATCAATTGTGTGTAAATGGTATGTGTACTATTTCAAATGTTTTTGAAGTTTTAACTCCAATCACAAGCCTATCTCCAACTATCACCTTTTTTGTCGACAAAATAAATATTAAGTTCTCTGACAATACAATATGACAAAGTCTAGTTAAAAGATTTGTGCATCAAAATATAGCTGAATTTCATTATGCTCTGTGGTTCATCTCCCACTCACAGTTGTAGTTTCCACAGGGTCTTTGTAAGGTCCAGTAAGCCTAAATTAACATGATAAATAATAGTTTTTTAAAACATTGCTGTGAATATCAGTATTTATAAATCTTTAGTCAAAAGTATTGACATCACATTATTGAGAATTTAAATTAAATTGATAGACAATAGAGATGAAATTAAAAGACACTTGCTCCTTGGAAGAAAAGCTATAACCAATCTAGACAGCATATTAAAAAGCAGAGACATTACCTTGCCAACAAAGGTCCGACTAGTCAAAACTATGGTTTTCCCAGTAGTCATGTATGGATGTGAGAGTTGGACTATAAAGAAAGCTGAGCACCAAAGAACTGTGGTGTTGGAGGAGATTCTTGAGAGTCCCTTGGACTGCAAGGAGATCCAACTAGTCTATCCTAAAGGAAATCAGTCCTGAATATTCATTGGAAGGACTGATGCTGAAGCTGAAGCTCCAATACTTTGGCCACCTGATGTGAAGAACTGACTCATTGTAAAAGACCCTAATGCTGGGAAAGATTGAGGACAGAAGGAGAAGGGGACAACAGAGGATGAGATTGTTGGATGGCATCCCCGACTTGATGGTCATGGGTTTCAGTAAGCTCTGAAAGTTGGACATGGAAGCCTGGCATGCTCCAGTCCATGGGGTCACAAAGAGTTGGACATGACTGAGTGAGTGAACTGAACTGAGGCTATCATAGTGACATGCTTAAAATTGCTAATTATGTTGTACATTTATGAAGAATTTAACATCTATTACATATGAAATTATACTTCTACTTTTTTAATTTTCTAAGATATTAATAAGATCTTAAAATAAGACATGTGGCACTCTATAATGTTCAATTTTTGCTTTTCAGAGTTTATGATAACTAAATCTAGACTGAAAGTTTTCCTTTGAATTATTCATATAGTGATATTAAGAAGGCAAAACACACAGAAAAATAGTATAATTTTTTAGTGCATGAGAGAAACTGTATTATTGTGAGATGTTAATTTAGCCTGTTTATATACATAATCTGTGTTCATTATAAGTGACTACTCTCTATTTTCTGCATGAGAACCAAATGAATTTCAAATGTTAACACTTAGCACTTACAAAATGTTCTTGAAAGAAATGAATTTACTTTTCTATCTTTAATTTGAACTATCTGTAATTAACAGGGGCTTCCCTTGTGGCTAAGCTAGTAAAGAATCCACCTGCAATGCAGGAGACCTGGGTTTGATCCCTGGGTTGGGAAGATCCCCTGGAGAAGGGAAAGACTACCCACTCCAATAATCCAGCCTGGAGAATTCCATGGACTGTATAGTCCATGGGGTAAGATTTTATTGCATATGAAGATCTAATTTACTGTACTCAGCATTTATATTTTATAAAATTCAGATTCTATAATATGTAGCATCTATGTATACATATATCTAAAATATATATATAAATATGAAAATAATATTTCTATATGAACCATGGGAAGAATAAAAAAGGAGTCACTTAATTTTCACAACACAAAAATAAAATAGAAATTTTGGTAATAAATATACCCTAAAAATTTAATTTACCTTAATTATATGTTACATATATATCTCATAGTTATACATCGTAAGTATGCCTTGATAGCATGTAGGATGAACTGATGCATTCATTGAATATCTTTCTTGATGTCATTCAATGCAATACATTCACTGATTTTAATTATATTTGTAACTTGATTTTTAATATAGATTTTGAGAACTGCAAAGACTAGGCTAATATACCATCCTGTAAGTTTTTCTATTTTGTATCATTTTTCCTTTTGATCACTAGCTTGCAATGTCTACATGATAATAAACTTCAGTAGTTTCTTTCCCTGACTACTCCTTTGGATTGCCTGGGGAATTTTTTGTATACCAATGTCTGCTTTCCAAATATGCTGATTAAATTGATATGGGCATGAATTAGGTGTGGCTATTTTTAAAAATAACTCCTATATTGATGTTATTATGTATGCAGAATTGAAAACTCAGGAACTGGGATAAATTGAATGCACCCATCCTACACACATCCTACACACCCACACAGTTCATTTCTCAAAGTCCTGACCACAAAACAAATAAAGATTAGGAGAATGTACAATGGGTTTCATGTTTAATCCTTTGATTTTAGACTTTCTTTTATCAGCTGTTTCTTTCTTTTTTTTTTTTTTTTTAATCATTTCCTTGTTGCTTTGGGCTGCTACTTTTCTGGAATTCTATCAACTGTTGGCCTTATTTTAATTAAGCATCTAGCATCATGTGTAATACATCTAGTTAAGAATTAAGTCTTGTTAGGGTATTAGAGATGCAGTTTATCAGTTTAGAGTTGCCTAGATTGAATACCATACTCTTGATTTTAATAATCATCATAGAGTCTAGCTGGTGATTTTACTTATAAAAGAGTCTTTTTTTTAATAAAAGAGTCTTAAAATTAAAGTTAAAAGATAGGAAAAGACCCAATACTTTGAAATTGCTATATTGGCCTAATATATAATGAACTGAGACAAATATATACACAAGAATACTGACTTTTGTATCATGCATTGCAACTTTCTGTTCCCTGTGGATTAAGTGGACAAATGCATGTTGCTGCTTAATTACAATATCTCTTATTACTACCAATAATATCAAAACATGAATTCACATATATTGCTTGCTTTCTATACACAAGGCTCTGTTCTTAAAATTGGGATATGAATTAATAATTTTAAATAATCTTAAATGCTTCCCTTGCAGCTCAGATGGTAAAGTGTGGGAGACCTGGGTTTAATCCCTAGGTTGGGAATATCCCCTGGAGAAGGGAACAAGCTACCCACTTCAGTATTCTGGCCTGGAGAATTCCATGGCAGAGGAGCATGCCAGGCTATAGTCCATGGGGTCACAAAGAGTCAGACACAACTGAGCGACTTTCACTTCACTTCATATAAATCTTAAATAATAAAAAATACAACATAAATTAGGTACTATTATTTTCCCCATTGCTCAAAGATAAAGATTGCACAGAGGTGGTAAAACTTGTCTAAGTCCACACAGTTCATGAGATGGGGTTGGAAATCAAAGCCCATCTAGATTCAGGGTTGACACTCAGTCTACATACTAGATTATCATACTAAGTGAAGTAAGTGTCAGAGAAAGACAAATATTATATGATATCACCTACATGTAGAATATAAAGAAATGATACAAATTAACTTATTTACAAAACAGAAATAGACTTACAGACATAGAAAACAAACTTGCACTTACCAAAGCAGAAATGGGGCAAGGAGAAATAAGAAATTTGAGAATAGCAGATAAACACCCCTGTATGTAAGATAAAAAAACAATAAAGTCCTAATGTATAGCACAGGGAACTATATTCAGCATCTTGTAAACAACCTGTAGTAGACAAGAATCTGGAAAAGAATATTTTCCACTGTAGGTTATATATATATATATGTTTGTGTATATATATATATATATATACATATATATATTTACACACACACACACACACACACACACATATATGACTTTCCTGGTGGTTCAGTGGTAAAGAACGCACTTGCCAGTGCAAGAAACGTAGGTTCTATCCCTGGGTATGGAAGATCCCCTAGAGAAGAAAATGGCAACCCACTCTAGTATTCTTGCCTAGGAAATTTCATGGACAGAGAAGCCTGGTGGACTATAGCCAATGGGGTCGCAAACAGTTGAACACGACTTAGCGACTAAACAACAACAACTATATATATATATCTGAATCACTGAATCACTCCGCTCTATACCTGAAACTAGCACAACATTGTACTTATAAATCAACTATACTTGTTCAAAAAATAAAATGAATTATATGTAGTGCCAGTAAAAAAAAAAAACCAACTTAATTTTTTAAGTAGCCAAATAATTGTCCCTGATTATGTAAATTACAATAAAGTGTTAACATTTTATATTTATAAATAACAAGAGAATATGGAAAAGTCATTTAATTCTATTATGAATATGTTAACTTCATCATAAACATGAACATACAAAGAAAAATTAAAAATACAAGTATAATTTGAGATTCTGAATCAACGGAGTGTGATATGAGTGAAGAGCTCATAAAAACCTCAAGCTGATTTTGATACACAGTGACATTTGATTACTACTGTATTTACTATTTACTATGGTGCATTGTCATTGGATAATTGAGGAACAGTAAAAGCCAAAGGAAAAAGATTGGCTGTTCTTTACTCTAATGGCCTCTGGTCAGTGGAGCAAGAATGTTCAACCATTCTATTCTATTGGTAGGAGTCTTGCAGCTTTACAGATGATGAAATATTTTGCAACCTATAAAAATAATAAATATGGACAAGTATAAACTTTTCAAGTAAGACATGGGAAACACAATGATTATATAAATTTTATGAAGGAGAGATAGTTGAAACTGTTCTTATTACTTTTAAAGATTTAAGTCAGAATGTTAAGATGTTTATTTTCTTGGATTCACCACCGACCAAGTTGTATTGAATTCCATTGAATCAAGCTGGAATCAAGATTGCCAGGAGAAATATCAATAACCTCAGATAGGCAGATATCACCACCCTTATGACAGAAAGCAAAGAAGAACTAAAGAGCATCTTGATGAAAGTGAAAGAAGAGAGTGAAAAAGTTGACTTAAAACTCAACATTCAGAAAAGTAAGATCATGGCTTCTGGTCCCATCACTTCAAGTCAAATAGATGAGGAAACAATGGAAACAGTGACAGACTTTATTTTTGAGGGGTTCCAAAATCACTGCAGATGGGGACTGCAGCCATGAAATTAAAAGACGCTTGCTCCTTGGAAGAAAAGCTATGACCAACCTAGGCAGCATATTAAAAAGCAGAGACATTACTTTGCCAACAAATGTCCGTCTAGTCAAAGCCATGCTTTTCCCAGTAGTCATGCATGGATGTGAGAGTTGGACTATAAAGAAAGCTGAGCACCGAAGAACTGATGCTTTTGAACTGTGGTGTTGAAGAAGACTCTTGAGAGTCCCTTGGACTGCAAGGAGATCCAACCAGTCCATCCTGAAAGAGATAAGTCCTGGGTGTTCATTGGAAGGACTGATGCTGAAGCCGAAACTCCATTACTTTGGCCACCTGATGTAAAGAGTTGATTCATTGTAAAAGACCCTGATGCTGGGAAGGATTGAAGGCAGGAGTAGAGGGGGACAACAGAGGACAAGATGGTTGGATGGCATCACTGACTCAATGGACATGAGTTTGAGTAAATTCCGGGAGTTGGCGTTGGACAGGAGGGCCTGGCGTGCTGCAGTCCATGGGGTCACAAAGAGTCAGACACGACTGAGCAACTGAACTGAACTGAACTGAATTCCAAATGAGGCCTCTTAATATTGAATGAAATTCACTAGTATTTAGATGGTTAGTATAGGTTATAGAGATAGACCGTATTTAATATATATTTAGTAAAATGGTTCAATGTTAAAGCATCCTAAGACAGGTGTCTAACCCTATAATTATTGTGCTTTAGTAATACTAGTGTTACTAGAATATGCTTGGTTCCTTATTTTTAAATACAGCTTTCCATCCAAAAGCAGCAGAATACACATTTTTCTCATGTGCACAGGGAACATTCTCCAGGATTGGTCAACATGCTGAGCCACACAGTGAGCCTTGTAAATTCAAGAAAATTGAAATCATGTCCAGCATCTTTTCTGACCACAATGCTATGAGATTAGTAATGAACTACAAGGAAAAAAACTAAAAACCACAATCATGTGGAGGCTAAACAATATGTTACTAAACAACCAATGGATCACTGAAGAAATCAAAGAAGAAATCACAAAATGTCTAAAGACAAATGAAAACACAATGATTCGAAGCCAATGGGATGCAGCAAAAGCAGTGCCAAGAGGGAAGTTTATAGCAATACAATCTTACCTCAAGAAACAAGAAAAATCTCAGACAACCTAACCTTACACCTATAACAGCTAAAGAAAGAAAGACAAACAAAACCTAAAGTTAGTAGAGGGAAAGAAATAATAATGATCAGAGCAGAAATAAATGAATTAGAGATTAAAAACACAATAGCAAAGATTGATGATATATTATTTTTGATAGAATAAATTGATGAATATGTTCATATACAACCACTGCATTCTAGCTTTTCTTTCTGTAACACCACTGTAATTTTTCATCCCATAGTCAACAATAACTTCCACAAAGTTCACTTCAAAGTTCTCTTTTAGTGTCATCAGTCTTAACCTATCAACAATTGTTTACTTGCTTACCTTTGAAAGGCTTCCTTTGCTCATTTCCAAAACACCTCCTTCACTTAGCTTTCCTCCTTGTTTTCCTAGTCGCTCAGTCAGGTCTGACTCTGTGACCCTCTGGACAGTAGCCTGCCAGGCTCCTCTGTCCATGAGGTTTCTCCAGGCAAGAATACTGGAATGGGTTGCTATTCCTTTCTCTAGAGGATCTTCCCAACCCAGGGATTGAACTCGGGTCTCCTGGATTGCAGACAGATTATCGCTGAGCCACCAGGGAAGTGTTTAGTTTTCCTCCTCGTCCCTGGAAATTCCTTTTTATTTGCCTCTGTTGATTCCTCTTCTCTTGATCCATTAAATATCAAATTTTTCAAAGACTTAGTTCTTGTATCTTTTTGTTTCCCTATCTATTTTCATTCTTGGGACACGTTATCCAATCCCTGGGCTTAGGTAACACATATATGTCCCAAATGCCTGCATTTACATCTCCATTCCACACTTACTTGCTGAATCCTAACTCATAATTCCAAATGTTTACTCAACATCTCAATTTGGAGGTCAAATAAATTATTCAAAACTGAAGTCTTGATATTGTTCCCTAAAGCTTGACTTCCTATAGTTTTCCTCATCCAAAGATGGGAATTCTGTCCCTCTGGTTTTCAAGCCATATATTTTGATGTCATTGTTGGCTCTGCTTTTTGAGTCAACAGTAGCACATGCCAGTCACATACTACATCCAATCTAACCATTATTACATCTAGCTGAAAAACATCTTGAAAATTCCATCTGCCTTCGTCACTGCTGTCACCCTGGTATGAACTACTCTCATCCATCACCATACTTCTCCTGGCAGGTCTCACGGTTTTTGCTATTGTCCTTCTGTAAATCTAAAAAGAGTAATTAGAAGGTTTACTTTGAAAGTAAGTCCAATAATTTCATTATTTAAAATTTGTCCATGATTCCCATTCTCTTCACCCAAATTCTATAAGACCTCTTCATCTCCCCTTCAGCATTCCACTTTAACCACAATGGCCAAGGAGCATTTTCACAAACCAGACAGTCCGTGCACTAAGGAAGGGCCTTTGGTTTATCTGCTTTATCAGTTCTCTCTCTGAAGCACTCTTCGCAGGTATCTGTATTGCTAGCTTACATCTCTCTGTGGTCTTTGCCTGTATCTCACTTTCTCAATGATGGAAATGTTGGCTATTCTGGTTGGTAATGCAATGTACCTCTACCTCATTTTTTCTCAACCTTGACAATCTCAAGACTTCTTTTACTGCTTAATTTGTTTTTCCTTCTGCATGACTCTTATCACCTTCTACATTGTGCAGTTTACCAATATATGATGTTTACACCTTACAGCGTGTCTCATTCTTCTAGAACAAAAACATTGAGAGTCAGTGGTTTGAAATTTAACCCTTATTTTGTAAGTAATTTTTATATAACTTGGAAAACTCCTTTGACCTTTCTGGATATTGATTCTCTCTTTTGTTAAAAGTGGAGATTTCACTTGGTGATTTCCAGGTCCCTTCTAACCTAAAACTGCGTCCAGCTCTAACTTATTTCTCTTGGCAAAACTCAATTGCATTATAAATCTTAAAATTGGATTTTACTCGACAGAGAGTCTATGAAATTGGCTGTTGGAAACACAAGTGCCCAGTAGTAGCATCAATAATTAGTTGCCTCACTGAAAGTGCATTACTTTTTATAAAACTTCCCCCTTTCCCTGGAGATGACTGAATTTCTCAGGATAAGCTGCTTTTTCAGTTTAATGCATTGTTAAAACCCAAGCAAGTTTAAAAGGGGTTTTATTGTAATTACATGCTTTATTTGGACTTGGAATACAGCTACAGAATTGCTGTAACAACTTATTCTGTGTTGAATGTACAATACACAGATATGATTGTGAGGTACAATTACAAGATAAATTGAATTTTTAATCTTTGAATTCACTTATTTTGAGTAGAAAATAATAGTTTTCCTAAAGATTTTACTTTAATTAGCTAAAGCAAGAAATTGGTTGAATCATATCACACACTTTTTATTTTATTTTATGTGGATAGACCTATTTTCAGATTCCTTTTGGGGAAATGATAACCTCATTTTTTAATCCAAAGGATATTACTCTTTCTGAACTGTCACCTCAGGACTGAAATCTTGTTGGAGCATGAGAACTAGATGGCCATTTCTGGAGGTCTAGTGCTTGCCTCAGCATTCTTTCCAAGAACTCACTGGCTGAACCAAATTATCAGAGGTCGTGAGAAGGTTGCTTCTGGCACTGAGCATCACAGTGGAGGTCCATCATTAATGCAGCCATCATTTTTAACAACATTACACACACAGCACCAGGAGAATTCAAGATTTACCAGTTTACCCACTCCGCAACCTGTAAATTGATGCCAGTTCACAAGACTCTGGCATCTCAGTAAAAACTGACTTTTTAAAAAATCAATTCTCGTAATTTATTTGACTTTGAGAGCATTGTTGGCAGGTTCTTTCTACTTCAAGTATCTTTTGTAACTTATATACCAACGGATATCTTCATTTTTACTAAAGAATGACTTAACTATTTGACTGACTGTCTTTATCTGTCCATTTTTTGAACTACCCTATAAGACCTACTTTACCAGTGCATTTAACAAGCCACACTTATCTGTTAACATTTGAAATGACTTTTCCAATGCAGCTTGTACAAAAAGCTTGGTTAGCAGAGGATCAGGGGGATAAATGATCAAATGGGGATTGACACATACACAATATCATATATAAAATTGGTAACTAATAAGAATCTGCTATGTAACACATGGAACTCTACTTAATATTCAGCAATGGCCTATATGGAAAAGTAATCTTAAAAAAAGAGAGAGAGTATATATTTGTATATGTATAACTGATTCCCCTTTGTTGTACACCTGAAATTAATACATTGCAAATCAAGTATATTCCAAAAAATTTAATATTAAATAATAAGTATCAGCAACATTGTGGATAAATTGATCATATACTTCTTCTGAGATTGACAAAGTTAAAAGAAAGGCAGATAGAGATTTCAGAGCTGTAAAACTGACTCTGATCTTTTCCTCCATATAAAGTATGACAAGACAAAACATTATCATTTGGACTTACTCTATGTTGACAATACTTGTGTTTCATAACAAGACCCTCCTATAAGAGTCTTTAAACTCCATGACATTTTAATAAAGCACTTAATAACTTTTATAGACTAAAGTGTATTCCCCAAAATTCATATGATAAAGCCCTAACCCCTAACCTGACTATATTTTTAGATAGGTCCTTCAAACAGGCAGTTAAGGTTAAATAAGATCACAAGGATGAAATCCTTATCCAATCCAACCAGTGCTCTTATATTAAGAGAAGAAGATACCAAGGATACACAGGTGCACAGAGGAAGAGGCCCAGAGAGGGTACAGCAAGATCAAGGCCATCTGCAAGTCAAACCTGCCAACACCATGATCTTGCATTCCCAGCCTTCAAAACTGTAAGAAAATATGTTTCTGTTGTTTAAATCAGCCAGTTTGTGGCATTTTGTTGTAGAAGACATAGCTGCTGCTGCTGCTGCTGCTAAGTCGCTTCAGTCGTGTCTGACTCTCTGCGACCCCAGAGAGGGCAGCCCACCAGGCTCCCCCATCCCCGGGATTCTCCAGGCAAGAAAACTGGAGTGGATTGCCATTTCCTTCTCCAACGCATGAAAGTGAAAAGTGAAAATGATGTTACTCAGTCGTGTCCAACTCTTAGCAATTCCTTGGACTGCAGCCTACCAGGCTCCTCCATCCAAGGGATTTTCCAGGCAAGAGTACTGGAGTGGGTTGCCATTGCCTCCTCCGAGCAGACCTAGGACACTAATGAAATACACAGTTCAGTTCAGTTGCTCAGCCACGTCCAACTCTTTGTGACCACGTGGACTGCAGCACGCCAGGCTTCCCTGTCCATCACTAACTCCCAGAACTTGCTCAAATTTATGTCCATCAAGCCAGTGATGCCATCCAACCATCTCATCCTCTGCTGTCCCCTTCGCCTGCCTTCAATCTTTCATAGCAGCAGGGTCTTTTACAATGAGTGAGTTGTTTGTATCAGGTGGCCAAAGTATTGGAGTTTCAGTTTCAGCATCAGTCCTTCCACTGAATATTCAGGACTGATTTCCTTTAGAATGGACTGCTTGGATTTCCTTGTGGTCCGAGAGACTCTCAGGAGTCTCCTCAAACACCATAGTTCAAAAACATCAATTTTTTGGTTCTCAGATTTCTTAATAGTCCAACTCTCACATCCATACATGACTACTGGAAAAATCATAGCTCTGATTACACAGGCATTTGTCAGCAAAGTAATGTCTCTGCTTTTTAATATGCTGTCTAGGTTGGTTAAAGCTATTCTTCCAAGGAACAAGCGTCTTTTAATTTCATGGTTGCAGTCACCATCTGCAGTGATTTTTGGATCCCCAAAATATAAAGTCTGTCACAGTTTCCACTGTTTGCCCATATATTTGCCATAAAGTGTTGGGACCGGATGCCATGATCTTGATCTTCTGAATGTTGAATTTTAAGCCAGCTTTTTCACTCTCTTTCACTTTCGTCAAGAGGCTCTTCAGTTCCTCTTCACTTTCTGCCATAAGGGTGGTGTCATCTGCATATCTGAGGTTATTGATATTTCTCCCGAAAACCTTGATTACAGCTGTGCTTCATCCAACCCAGCATTTCGCATGAAGTACTCTGCATATAAGTTAAATGAGCGGGGTAACAATATACAGCCTTGAGTACTCCTTTCCTAATTTGGAACCAATCCGTTGTTCCATGTCCAGTTCTAACTGTTGCTTCTTGAGTTGCATAAAGATTTCTCAAGAGGCAGTTCAGGTGGTCTGGTATTCCCATTTCTTTAACAATATTCTACCATTTGTTGTGATCTACACAAAGACTTTGATGTAATCAATAAATTAGAAGCTAATGTTTTTCTGGAATTCTCTTGCATTTTCTATGATCCAGCAGATATTGGCAATTTGATTTCTGGTTCCTCTGCTTCTCTGGTTCCTCAACTATGGTGCTGGAGAAGACTCTTGAGAGTCCCTTGTACTTGAAGAAGATCAAACCAGTCAATCCTAAAGGAACTCAGTCCTGAATATTCAGTGGAAGGACTGATGCTGAAGCTGAAACTCCAGTACTTTGGCCACCTGATGTGAAGAACTCACTCATTGGAATAGACCCTTATCATGGGAAAGATTGAAGGCAGGAGAAGTAGACAACAGAGGATGAGATGGTTGGTTGGCATCACTGACTCAATGGACAAGAATTTTAGTAATCTCCAGGAGTTGGTGACGGGCAGGGAAGTCTAGCATGCTGCAGTCCATGGGGTCACAGAATCAGACACGACTGAGCTAATGAACTGACTAATACTGATCCTCTGCCTTTTCTAAATCCAACTTGAATGTCTAGAATTTCATGTTTCACATACTGTTGAAACCTGGCTTGGATAATTTTGAGTATTACTGTGCTAGCGTGAGAGATGAGTGCAATTGTACCATGGTTTGAGCATTCTTTGGCATTGCCTCTTTGGGGGATTGGAATGAAAACTGATCTTTCCAGTCCTGTGGCCACTGCTGAGTTTTCCAAATTTGCTGGCATTTGAATTCAGCTCTTTCACAGCATCATCTTTTAGGATTTGAAATAGTTCAACGGGAATTCCATCACCTCCACTAACTTTGTTCATAGTGATGCTTCCTAAGACCCACTTGACTTGCATTCCAGGATGTCTGGCTCTAGGTGAGTGATCACACCATCATGATTATCTGGGTCTTATAGATCTTTTTTTGTATAGTTCTTCTGTGTATTCTTGCCACCTCATCTTAATATCTTCTGCTTCTGTTAGGTCCATATCATTTCTGTCCTTTATTGTGCCCATCTTACATGAAATGTTCCCTTGGCATCTCTAATTTTTTTGAAGAGATCACTAGTCTTTGCTGTTCTGTTGTTTTTCTCTATTTCTTTGTACTGATCACTGAGGAAGGCTTTCTTATTTCTCCTTGCTATTCTTTAGAACTCTGCATTCAGATGGGTATATCTTTCCTTTTCTCCTTTGCCTTTAGTTTCTATTCTTTCCTCAGCTATGTGTAAGGCCTCCTCAGACAACTGTTTTGCCTTTTTGCATTTCTTTTCTTGGGGATGGCCTTGATCACTGCCTCCTGTACAATGTCACAAGCCTCCATCCATAGTTCTTAAGGCACTCTGTCTGTCAGATCTAATCCCTTGAATCTATTTGTCACTTCCACTCTATAATCATAAGGGATTTTATTTCAGTCATATCTGAATGGTCTAGTAGTTTTCCCCATTTTCTTCAATTTAAGGATGATTTTTGCAGTAAGGAGTTTATGATCTGAACCACAGTCAGTTCCCAGTCTTGTTTTTGCTGACTGTAAAGAGCTTCTCCATCTTTGACTGCAAAGAGTATAATCAATCTGATTTTGATATTGACTGTCTGGTGATGTTCATGTGTAGAGTCTTCTCTTCTGTTGTTGGAAGAGAGTGTTTGCTCTGACCAGTACGTTCTCTTGGGAAAACTCTGTTAGCCTTTGCCTTGCTTAATTTTGTACTCTACGGCCAAATTTGCCTGTTACTGTAGGTATCTCTTTACTTCCTACTTTTGCATTCCAGTCCCCTATGATGAAAAGGACATCTTTTTTGGGTGTTAGTCCTAGAAGATCTTGTAGGTCTTCATTGAAACATTCAACTTCATTCTGATGAAAATAATATAAGAACTCAAAATTAGTAATGCAAGTTTAGTAGAGCATAGTCACATAGTTTTCTTTGCAATTGCTTTTAAAGAAAAGATTTGGCTGTATATAACTCAGTACTGTTGTTTATGTACCTTAATGTTTACCATGCTTCTATGTAGAACTTATTTTTGTAGCATTTCCTGTGACTTCTTATTTAGTTATATTCTATATAGATTTCCATAAAGCAAGCCTCTCAATGCCCTTATAACTTATTGGAAGTGAGAAGAAATATTCTTGTCAGTAAAGAATGAAATTGAACATAAGTCCTTCACTGATGACTAGACAGATAATACTCTTTTTACGGTTTCATTGGTGAGGAAACTTGACCAAAGAGTATTTGTGGTTAGTTAGTTGCATAATAGCATACTATCACTTGTTTATTGGCCCTAGTCATAAAAACCGAAAACTAATCTCAACTGAATCAATATGTTTCCTGTGTGACACAATACATACTTGTTTTTAAAAAATATGTTGTTACTGGGATATTTTCGTGAATGTAATGAAGAGTAAAGAATAATGAAAGCAGAGCAAAAATTATTGAAAATTAATAATTTCAAATTAACTTAAGTGTCAGTTTTGATTAAGAAATACAGTTTTATTTAAAATTTTTAAATTTAAATTTGAATTTAAAACCCTATGTTTAATTCTATGAAGGTCATTTTTAATACTAATATGTGAAATATCTATGAAGCTAATACATATAGTTTAGGTCAACTGGGCAAGCAGTTTTACAGAGTAATTTATGAAATATGGGATTATAGAACCAGGAAAGGATTTATTAGATCCCCTGCTAAGTTAAGAGAATCAGTAATTAAAAAGATAAAAATAAACAAAAACAATGAGATTAGATTTATGTGAAAGTGAAGTTGCTCAGTCGTGTCCAACTGTTTGCGACCCCATGGACTATAGCCTACCAGGCTCCTCCGTCCATGGGATTTTCCAGGCAAGAGTGCTGGAGTGGGTTGCCATTTCCTTCTCCAGGGGATCTTCCCAACCCAGGGATTGAACCCAGGTCTGCTGCATCGCAGACAGATGCTTTACTATCTGAACCACAATGATCAGTTTTATGATACCATTAGTAGAGGAAAAATTTAAATTAAACTTAAATATATGGTTGACATATTTTAGGTTATAAAATGTCATTCTACTGCTAGAAAAGCTTATATTATTTTTGTTTATAGCAATCACTTTTTTTTTTTTTAATTCAATGATGATCTATGAAAAGACCTTTTCATTTGTTTCTACCACCAATGCTGAAGGCATAACACTCTGGTAAGAAAATCTAAGTCTGTGTGGAGGTCTGTTCCTTTTGTTGGACAGTGTTCTTTTTTCTCCCAATGGACGAATGTGATTAATTATGCTCCTAATTGTAAGGAACCCCCAGTGTAAAATGGCTTTTACACTTTTCTTTGTTTCAATTTTGTCCTCTACCTGAGATGAGAAAAGAATAGGAAAACAACTGGAAATTCTGAAAATAAGTCCATACGATACTGAAGTAGTCAGTGGAAGGCAAACGTTGGTAATGTGCATTTGTAATAGCTCCTCATATTTATTTGAAATGTAAAGGACTGAGCAAATTAGATCATATGAAACCATGCAGATAATTTACCTAAGTAAGTCTGCTTTTAATTACCTTACAACTAAGTTGAAGGTTCTTCTGAACTAGTGTTTGACTCCTAAAGGGCCTTAAAAGCATTTAATCTAATGCACCCACTTTTCAGGTAAAGAACACTCCCGAAAATATTAAACGATTTTCCTAGGTTGCCTAAGTATCGAGGGATAACTAGCTAAGAACTCAATTATGAAGTTATACTATACATTTGGGCTTTCCAGGTGGAAGGTAGTGCTAAAGAGCTTCCCTGCCGATGCAGGAGACTTAAGAGATGGGAGTCCAATCCCTCGGTAGGGACAGTCCCCTGGCAGAGAGCATGGCAACCCACTCCGGTATTCTTGTCTGGAGAATCCCCGTAGACAGAGGAACTGGGGAGGTCTACAGTCCATAGCCTCACAGAGTTGGCCATGACTGAAGCAACTTAGTACACACACACTGTATACCTTTATATTCAAAGAAATAGGTGTAAATGTATAGATACATTCATGACATTTATGAATACCTTATATTATAAATATAATGTGAAAACATTAATTTCTTTGAAAAAATTATTGAGGTATTTTACATATTTAAAATTCACTTTGAACCAGTAGATACAGCTACATTTTTAATATTTCAAGAAAGAATTTGCTTGTCTTGCATGTTATTCTGTTTAAATCCTTTAAGAAAACAAATATGCTTACATTTTGAAACTCGGTCTCAGAATTAGTGTGAAGCAATGTGATTTCAGACAAATGAAATTATAATATTATAAGAGCAACCTCAAAATCAGACTGATAGACTCTGTCTCACTCCTTTTTAATGTAAACAAAACAGTAACAACAACAGAACAAAATCCTGTATGTCATTAAAAAAATATTTCAAAGACATACCAATAAAATCGAAACAAAGCAGTTAACATTTGAGTGTTCAGAGTGAAACTATTCATGTCAGTAGCATTGCTATCACTGCACAACAATAACTCTGAATTGGCCTTTTACTATCTGATGATTAGGCTTCGGCTAAAAGCATTGCAGTTGAGTTAATGTTATTATTAAAGTCCTAAATTTTGCATATTCTAATTTATGCTGATTTTACTTGCATATAAATATACCTTAGTGGGATTTTAAAATTTTTATTTACATTTTGAAAAAACAATGTGAAATTTTACAAGCATGTAATATTGAGCTACCTTTTGAATTTGAAGTCAGCCATCGCTAGAGTGGAAGATGTTGCCATTTCTGTGGGATTATTTGGTATATTAGCCTTAATTTTTCAAAAGGTAAGGTAACTATATTATGAGAAAGCTATAATAATGGACTATAAATCTTTTAAAATGTATGAAGCTTATTATATATGAAGATACTAGCATTTTGATAAAACCGGTAAGATAATAATAATTTTCTCATTTCCTTCCTTGGTGTTAAGGAGCATATGTACAGTTCAGTGAAACTCTGGTGTTTGCAAAGTTATGAGATCATGTATCAATTTTATTAATATAAACTATATTGCTTATCCTTTTTTATCGAAGTATAGTTGATTTAATATGTTGTGTTAGTTTCTGCTCTACAGCAAACTCTACAGCAGTTATAAATATGTGTGCATTCTTTTTTCTCATGGAAAGGCATTTATTTTAAATATAGCAGTGCATGCATGTCAATCCCAAACTCCCTTTTAATACCCTCTCCCTATCTTCCCCTGTTACCCCTCGTTACCTCAAACCAAATTTGTTCTCTATGTCTGTGAATCTGTTTCTGCTTTGTAAATAAATTTGTTTGTATCATTTTTTTGAGATTCCTTATATGTGATATCATATATTTGTCTTTCTCAGTCTGACTTGCCTCATTTAGTATGGTGATCTCTAGTTCCATCCATGTTGCTGCAAATGGCATTATTTCCTTCTTTTTAACGACTGAGTAGTATTCTATTGTGTATATGGACCACATCTTCTTTATCCATTTGTCTGTTGATGGGCATTTATGTTGTTTCCATACCTAGGTTATTGTGAACAGTGCTACTATGAACATAGGGGTGCATGTATCTTTTTGAATTATAGTTTTGTCTGGATACATACCCAGGAGTAGGATTGCTGGATTGTATGGTAACTCCATTTTTAATTTTCGGAGGAACCACTACCCTGTTTTCCACAATGGTTGCACTAACTTACCTTTCCACCAACGGTGTAGGAGGATTTCCTTTCCTCCACACCCTCTCCAGCATTTGTTGTTTGTAGACTTTTTAATGATGGCCATTTTAAGTATTGTGCTGTTGTACTTCATTGTAGTTTTGATTTGCATTTCTGTAATAATTAGTAATGTTAGGCATCTTTTCAGCAGAATGTAGGCAACCTGTATGTTTTCTTTTGGAGAAATGGCTGTTGAGGTGTTCTGCTCATTTTTTGATTGTGTTGCTTGGTTTTGTTTTTCGTTACTGAGTTGTATGAGCTGTTTGTGTATTTTTGAAATTAAGCTCTTTTTGGTTACATCATTTGAAAATATTTTCTCCCAATCTATAGGTTATCTTTTCTTTTTGTTTATAGTTTCCTTTGCTGTACAAAAACTTGTAAGTTTGATTGGTCCCATTTGTTTATTTTTGCTTTTGTTTCTATCTCCCTGGGGGACTGACCTAAGAAAATATTGGTAAAATGTATGTATGTTGGAGAATGTTTTGTCCATGTTTTCTTTTCAGAGTTCCATGATGTCATGCCTTATATTTAAGTGCTTAAGCCACTTTGAGTTTCCTTGTGTGTGTCTAGAATGAGGGTGTGTTCTAACTTCATTGATTAACATCAGGCTATCCAACCTTCCCAACATCACTTGTTAGATAAACTGTGTTTTTTCCAT
The DNA here is from genome assembly GCF_963930625.1 of Muntiacus reevesi. Classification (NCBI taxonomy): domain Eukaryota; kingdom Metazoa; phylum Chordata; class Mammalia; order Artiodactyla; family Cervidae; genus Muntiacus; species Muntiacus reevesi. Next base: position 78,824,389 of record NC_089254.1, on the reverse strand, counting down.
TTTATATTCTTGCCTACTTTGCCAAAGATTAAATGACTGTAGGTGTTTGGGTTTATTTTTTATTACTGTTTCTTAGACATGTTTTCAGTTGTCCATCATTTAAAAGTCTGAATGTACATATCTTTAAATTTACAGATACAAGTAAACATTGTGCAGTTGTTATAATCAATAACTAAATGATATAAACTCATTCTTAAACTTTGCTCACTATCACAGAAGTGTCTGACTAAACAGATGGACCTGACTCAAGCCTTAAAGGTCAAGACACTGAGGTTTGAAAGATGCAGTGAGGCAGGGTGAAGTCGGGTGAGGATTTTCCAGAGAAACCTATTACCTTTATCCTCCCCCTCCTCCTCCAGTTAAAATCTAGGGATTAGATACAAGTTTTTCAACTAAATTTCTTTAGCATTAAGGAATTTAGACACACTGAGGATGGGTCCCAAATTGTGAATCATTAATAGAACTGTCTTTTGATTGAACACCTGTAGGATTTTCTTTAACTTTTCAGTCACCTCTTTATAAATCCAGTCTAATGGATTAAAATAGTTACACAAAGGAGGTAGATGATTCTCTTATTTAAATATATTTGCTTACTATTTGAATTGAAGACAGAATATAATGGTTAACAAAATCAACAAGTAATCCATTTGAGGTTGACTTTTCTGATAGTATTTCAGGGTTTTAGATGCACAAATTAAAAAGCAAGGGGATTGGTACAAGAATATGTTAGCAAATCAGATTTTTTTCCTATTTTCTTTGATCCAGATTTCAAATATTTATCTCTTAATTCTTTCTCATGTTCTGTGACTAACAATGAAGCTATTAAGAAGAAAAACAGTTATTTTTTTCCTTGAAAATAATAACATTTTCCTAGTACGTAGAGAATGGAGATATTTGAAATTACTTTCAAATATTTGTTTTTTAATAGCTTATTATTTCATCTTCTATTTTTATTTAAGTACTAGAACAGGACTTGTATTAACACTGAGATAATTACAGTCCCTTTTCTAGACCTCTGTGTTCATAGAAATCAAGTTCCATTTTAGCAGGGGCAGGAAGGGAATAGAATTTGTGTAATGACAAAAATAACATGCATTTTCATAGCTTAACATTTTGGCAGGAAGAAGCCACACTTAATAATGTGACTAATCACTGTATTGATAAATAAAATTGATAAATCTTCTAGTATTATAAACCAAAAAAAACAAAATGAAAGTGTATTAACTTGTGTATATGAGTCATATAGGGTTTCCCTGATATCTCAGTTGGAAAAGAACCCGCCTGCAATGCAGGAGATCCCAGTTTGGTTCCTGGGTCAGGAAGATCTGCTGGAGAAGGGATAGGCTACCCACTCCAGTATTCTTGGACTTTCCTTGTGGCTCAGCTGGTAGAGAATCCACCTGCAATGTGGGAGACCTGCATTCAATCTCTGGATTGGGAAGATCCCCTGGAGAAGGAAAAGGGCACCCACTCCAGTGTTCTGGCCTGGAGAATTCCATGGACTGTCCAGAGAGTTGCAAAGTCCATGAGGTTGTCCATAGTCCATAGTCCATAGGTTTGCATAGTCCATGCAAAGATTCGGACATGACTGAGAGAGTTCACTTTCAAGAAGCATAAAATGCTGTACAAATATCAGTTATTAATTTTAATTCCATGTGCCTCTGAGAGTCATAATCTAAAAACCAGAAATATGAGCCTACAGTGTGTTCCTGCCCTTAAATTCCCTAAGCTACTATGAAACCTATACTTCTCAGATGTTTAGCTGCAGCATCTCAACAGTGCCTTGCCTTCTGGGCTCTCAGTGAATATTTTATACAGCTTCTATCAGTCTTAAACAATGAAAGTGCCGGGACAGTTAAAGTTCTCCAAACTTGAACAATATAACATTATACAGAAGAAGCAGAGTTTTCTGTGTTTCACAGTAAAAATCACTGAAACTTGTGAGCTACTTTCATTTCAGCAGTATTGCCTCCAACACCAGCTCCTCATGTCCACAGTTTGATTTTTAATTCATTGTGTGTTCTCTTTCTCTCTTTATCTTCCCAGTTCCTCCTTCTCTGTCTCCTTTCTCTCTCCAACTATAAAACTGGCAGTTTTTCTCTCACCGATTGAGAACTTTGAAAAAATTTCAACATCATTTTCAATATTTGTATTGGAAGAAGGGAAGTCAACAAGAAACAGTGTCTTAGGAAGGAAATTAAAATCAGTTGCACACGCTCCCTCTTCATTTTTGTTTAGGCTATTTCCAGTGGAGACATGTGCATCACTCCAGGGAACAAGCTGAATGCTGGTGCAGCAAAAAATCCTGTGATCATTTTTCTTGTTCTAAGAGTTTGTTTGTTTTCCACCTCTACTCTGAGCATGAAGGCAAAATACTTGGCTTTTCAAGTCACTCTCAAATACAGAAAAGTCTTCTAGTCTATTTTGTACTAAATAGTATCAATAGTAATTCATATATTTATTTTAGTGTAATAGTTCCATAATCCAGGTTCATTTGAAGTTTAAAATCTCTTCCCAACTCTGGTCTGCTTTAGGATGGTTGCCTATAGGGGAAAGGTGGGCATCACCCGTTTTTCTGTTTTTCCATGTGGATCATCTACCTTACTACCCCAATTTCCTAATTCTAAATTTATAGAAGCAGAGGGTAGAGTTGGTAAAAGAAGAGAAGCACAACAGGTCTTCCTTGGCTGGTACCTGATGAGTGAGCAACTATAAGTACTCTGGCTTTGCAGGTGTTTAAAGCTGACACAACCCTCTCATTGAGTGTTTTAGTGGTGTGTTAGGTAGGAGCCCCAGAAAAAGACTCCCAGTTGGAAATTCATATAAAGGAAATTCATTGATGAGTTTTCTAAAAATGCTCTAGAAGGAAGTAAAGGTTGCAGGATTAGGCAAATAGAGAGATTGAGCTATGATGCAGTAGCAACAAAGATCTGTTGATCTAGCAAGCAGGCTTGATTTTTGCATCCCCACATTCTTCAGATGAACCAGCAGTTCCATGTGATCTGTCCCTGTAGAGGAGGAATGACTTTGGGTGAGGCAGATCCCTCCAACCTGGAGCATTTTTCTCCAAAGGATTTAGCCATGAGCCATAATGACACTTTGCGTTCTTTCCATACATCCATTCATCCCCATTGCCAAATCTTTAGTACTTAAAAGACTCATGGACCACTTTCTCCTTCTTAGTAAGGGAATGTCTCTTTCATTCCATATTCCTACTCCTCTGCTCAATGCCTCTACGTAATAACCCACTTCAGGAGCCCAGGATTAAAGATAGTAGGAACTAGGAAGGATGTTGATTTTTTACTTTCTGCCCTGCCAGTAGGTGAGAAGTAAAAGAAGTCTGTTACCCAAAATGGAGTGGAGATGTGGAAGGGAAACATTTATATACTTAAATATATATTTATATACTTAAATATATAACTGGCATCTCAATAAAGTCATTTTCAAGGTTTTTCTGTATATATTAAATTGATGCTTGTGGAATTAAGCTAAAGACAGAAATTCTAATTTCATTTATTGAGGTACATTCACATACCATACAATTCAGCCACATAAAGTGTACAACTCATTTCCTTTTTTAATCAAATATGTGTAATTTCATCATAGTCAATTTTAGGACATTTTTATCACCTAAAAATAAGTCCATACCCTTTATTCATCACCCCCTATCCCCCATTACCCAGCAACCACTAATCCACTTTCTGTCTCCTAAAATGCCCCTGTTTTGGACATTTGGTATTAATAGAATGAGGTCTTTTGTGATTGAATTATTTTATTTAGCAAAATGTTTTCAAGGTTCATCCATGCTGTAACATGTTTCAGAATTCCATTCACTTTTATGACAGAATAATTTTCCGTTATATGGCTATACTACACTTTGGTTATTTATTGGTTGATGCACATTTGGGTATTTTCCATCTTTTGACTATAATTCTTTTATTAATAATGCTGTTGTAAATGTTTGTGTATCCATTTTTGTGTATACATATTTTCATCTCTCTTGGTTATATACTTTAGAATGAATTTGCTGGATCATATGGTAACATTATGTTTAAACTTTTGAGAAACCACCAGACTATTTCCCAAAACAGCAACACTATTTTACATTCTCACCATCAGTGTATGAGGGTTCTGAGTTCTCCACATTCTCACCAACATTCATTGTCTCAATTTTTTTTAATTTCTAACCATCTAGTGTGAAGTAATGTCTCATTGTAATTTTGATTTGCATTTCCCTGATGACTAATGATGTTGAGTATCTTTGCTTGAACTTATTGGCCCTTTGAATATCTTCCTTGAAGAAATGTTTATTCAAATCCTTGGTCCATTTTTAAACTGAATTATTTGCCTTTTTATTATTGAGATGTAAGAATTCTTTATTCACAATTTATAGATCTGATAAAAGACATATCCTAATTTCATTTTCATTTCATTGTTACCTAAAAAGAACAACTAATAGTAGTTTTAGAGGTTTCAGAATTCTCTACATTTTCAGTAATTTATTAATTTTAATTTAATTTTGGCAGATCTTTCATAGTTACTAGTGTTTAAGAGACTATGACTTAGTTGAGATTAAGCAGGTAGAGTCCTGTGGGCCTTCCCACAGCAAGCCATGGTTCTAGTGGGAAAGATAGTTGAAATAAAGTTGTAGGGAGACAGACCCCCTGCTGCTGCTGCTGCTAAGTCGCTTCAGTCATGTCCGATTCTTCGCGACCCCATGAACTGCAGCCCACCAGACTCCTCTGCCCATGGGATTTTCCAGGCAAGAGTACTGGAGTGGGTTGCCATTGCCTTCTCCAACAGACACGCTAGGGGTGGTCAAGAAAAGAACTTAAGCAAAGAGGTCAATGTTGAAACAACAAACTGTGATTTCAATCTGATATATTTCAATCATATGCCCCTAGTGATCACCCCAATTGAATTAATAGCCTGGTTCCTACCACATAATCTCTTGAAAGGCAGTATGGTCTTCCATCAAATGCTTCATTTCTCTATAGCAAACATCATAGAAAAATGCAAGAACCTGCAGTTTTTCTTTTAATCCTGTCACATTCTCCCCTTAACCACATCCACTCCTTTTTCCTTATTTATTATATGTGTACTGGATTTCTCTTTATTTTTTTAATATATATCTCAGTATCCTGGATATTTCTCTTTTTTTTTTATATTGGAAAGATATTTACCCATGTTATACTTTTCTTATACCATTATACACAATGTGGTTTTTAGTCTTTCTTCTGACCCAACCACATTCCTCCTTGCATTTAAGTAGTAATAGCCGCTATAAGGTGCACCCACATCCAAGTTTCAGCTTCTTCAGATTGATATGCAGAGTTTTCTAGGAGGCATCCTTTCAGCAGTTTTAGGATTTTCTAACTCTCGGTGCCAGAGTAAGTTCGTCTTTGATTGGCTTCTTCCTTCATTGTTACAGATTGTTGATTTCATTGCTGTATGTTGTGTGTCTCCACCTTAATATCAGGCTTCATGGAAATATATTGTCACTTAATTCATGGCTTCATAATATTTATCTTTATCAATTTTATCCTGAATGCATACATGAGGTGTTTTGATAAGAAAAAAATATATTATTTGCTATACAGGAAAAAAAATATGTTGTCCTCCTTCCCTACATTGTCCCAGATCTGACCCATGAGGGGACAAGATGAGAATGGAATTTTTCCTACATGATTAGCTAACATCCATCATCACAAGGACAAAGAAAAAAACCTTTTCCCTCCTTACAGAGGGGAAATGACAGCTGGCCCTCTCTCATCCTGAAAGTCTCCTCCTTACTCCATCCCAATGTTGTATATAGGTAGAATCTCTCCAGGACTTAGATAGCCCTATGTGTCTTGGCTTTTTATTTCATTGTTACCTAAAAAGAACAACTAATAGTAGTTGAATTAGGTACATGAATGAATTAGGTACATGTTCACATTCTAGAGCTTCATCGCTTTTGAAACATAAATACCAATAGAAATAGCTTTATAGCCTTCTCGGTACCTAGGGGACTTGGTTCAGACTGTTATCATCTGGCACTCTTGGTTCAGAGAAATTAATTACACAAATATAATTATCAAGACATGTGAAGTATAAAGTCTTTATAGGGGAAGTAACAGCACACATTCCTATTTTTGAATCATGAATTTGTCTGTCTCCGCAGGCTAGGGCTTTTTGTTGTTGTTTAGTCTCTAAGTCATGTTCAACTCTTTTGCAAACCCATGGATTGTAGCCCTCTAGGTTCCTCTGTGGAAAGAGGATTTTCCAGGCAAGAATATTGGAGTGGGTTGCCATTTGCTTCTCCAGGGGATGTTCTCGACTCAGGGATTGAACATGAGATCTCCTGCATTGAAGGCAAATTTGAAATGCTAACTTTACCTTACACTGGTTCTGTTTCCTCATCTTTCTTTAACTTGCTATTTGTATTTTACACCTTCTTCCATTTCTTTAAGACTCTTTGTGGCCTTATAGTTTGTATTTATTTCAGTAAGAATGTTGTATTTTGCTTTTCTTTCTTTTATTCCAGTCTGATGATCTTGGTATTTAATGCACTTATATTTAATGTAATTTGCTGAGACACTGTGTTTATATCTACTAGCATAATTTTGTTATCTCTGGTATTTCTGTTTTACATTTCCCTTTCATTCTTTTATTACTTCTTTAGTATTAATTCTTTAGTATTAATCTAGTATTTTATTACTACATTTTCACTTCTGTTAACTTTCTTGTTGCTGTTGTTCAATTGCTAAGTTATGTCCAACTCTTTGTGACCCCATGGACTGCAGCATGCCAGGCTTCCCTGTCCTTCACCATCTTCCAGAACTTGCTCAGACTCATGTCCATTGAGTCAGTGATGCCATCCAACCATCTCATCCTCTGTCGCGGTCTTCTCCTTTTGCCCTCAGTCTTTATCAGCATCAGGGTCTTTCCCAACAAATCAGCTCTTTGCATCAGATGGCCAAAATATTTGAGCTTCAGCTTCACCATCAGTCCTTCCAGTGAATATTCAGGGTTGATTTCCTTTAGGATTGACTGGTTTGATCCCCTTGCTGTCCAAGGGACTCCCAAGAGTCTTCCCTAGCACCATAGTTTGAAAGTATCAATTCTTCAGCACTCAGCCTTCTTTATGGTCCAACTCTCACATCACTACTGGAAAGACCATAGCTTTGACTGTATAGACCTTTGTCAGCAAAGTAATGTGTTTGCTTTTTAATGTGCTGTTTAGGTTTGTCATAACTTTCCTTCCAAGGAACAAGTGTCTTTTCATTTCATGGCTGTAGTCACCATCCACAGTGATTTTGAAGCCCAAGAAAATAAAATGTGGCACTGTTTCCACTTTTTCCGCATCTATTTGCCATAAAGTGGTAGGACCAGATGCCATAATCTTTGTTTTTTGAATGTTGAGTTTTAAGCCAGGTTTTTCACTCTCCTCTTTCACCTTCATCAAGAGGCTCTATAATTCCTCTTCACTTTCTGCCATTAAAGTGGTATCATCTGCATATCTGACTTTCTACATATTTTTTTTTTATTATGTTTCAACAGTTGCCTTTGATTTACTACAAAATAATGCAAGCTCTTGCTCTATTTCCTGTTACACATTGGAATTTGGAAAACATAATCATTAATAATATAATTATTTGTTGTAATTCATCATTTTTGACGGTTTTTCCTTTTTACCTTTATTGTCTGTAATCATTCAATAATAGTTATTTTAGAGGTTTATGTTTCAAATTCCAATATCAGAGTCAGCTGTTGGTCTGCTTATATTATTCCATTGTTTGGTACTTATTCATCACCATTTCTATTCTGTTTGCATATCTCCCTTCTAAAATATGCTGTGTCGAATATTGTTTATAAAAGAACACTATAGTTCTTTTTTATTTCTATATTTTATTTCTATATTTATTTTATTTATTTTATTTTATTTGTTATTTGTTTTTATTGAATTTATTTAATTAATTTATTTTATTTCTATATTCTATTTTATTTCTATAGAAAGGTTCCACTTTTGTCTTTAATTTTTGGGTAGAGATATTTAGAGTCGCTTTTAGAAGCTGACAGCAACCCCAGCCAACAGCAAACAAAGGAAAAGGACCTCAGTCCTCCGGTCATATGGAAATGAATAATTATGATCTTGGATGTATAATCTTCCCCAGAGATTCAAGACAAGGCTCAGCCAAGCTGATAACTTGATATTGGCCTTTTGAGACTCTAAGCAGAGAACCAGTTTAATCTATCTAGACTTCCACCCTGCAAAATAATAAATGGATAATGTGATAGCTCAGTTGGTAAAAAATCCACTTGCATTGTAGGAGACCCTGGTTCTATTCCTGCGTCAGGAAGATACGCTGGAGAAGCTGGAGATTGACTACCCAATCCAGTATTCTTGGACTTCCCTAGTGGCTCAGCTGGTAAAGAATTCGCCTGCAATGTGGGAGACCTGGATTTGATCCCTGGGTTAGGAAAATCCCCTGGAGAAGGGAAAGGTTACCCATTCCAGTATTCTGGCCTAGAGAATTCCTTGGACTCTTTAGTCTATGGGATCACAAAGAGTCAGCCATGACTGAACGCCTTTCACTCACTTAAGATGCTGAATTTGTGGTTCAGTAGTATAAAAGTAAAAGACTCTGTTTCTCCCATTTCTCCCCCTGGAAGTTATATACTGAACTCTAAACCTAAAGAATGTCTGTTTTAGACCCTCAGACTTTCCTAGTCTGACTTCCCAGTTGCCTGATGACACAGCTTCAAATTATAACAGTTGTTTTGAAGAAGATAACTGACAGTGAACAAAAAACAATTCTTTTCCCACTGGTCTGTCATTCTAGAGAGGCGTCTTCCTTTCTGAAAATTTTGAGCATGTTGTTTTTACTGTTTCCACAGCTCTCTGATGCATTCAATTATATGTTTTAGTAATTTGTCTGTCTTTTGCTGAAACTCCAATTCTTTGGCCACCTGATGCAAAGAACTGACTCATTGGAAAAGACCCTGATGCTGGGAAATATCGAAGGTAAGAGGAGAAGGGGATGACAGAGGATGAGATGGTTGGATGCAATCACCAGCTCGATGGAAATGAGTTTGAGTAAGCTCCAGGAGTTGGTGATGGACAGGGAAGCCTGGCATGCTGCAGTCCATGGGGTCGTAAAGAGTCGGACACGACTGAGCGACTGAACTGAACTGTGTTTTTCTAGTTGATGCCAGTGGCAGTGTTAACTTTTAAAATTGCATTCTGTCCTGAACCAGAAATTTTGATCACTGTTTTTTCAGTTACAATTTAAAATTACTCCCTTACTTTTAATATTCAGAAATTTTTGTTCCTGACCACAAATTGGATCCCAGGGAAATACCAATGTGGTAAATTTAGACTAAGATTCAGAGGAAACAAAGTTGCTGCATTTTGTTCTTAGTTGCTGATTATTGTTCTTAGATGATTCTTGTTTAATGAAAATTGTGAATGTGTCCTTATATGTTTTTACTGATATAATTAAGTATTTCTAAACAGAAAATAGTTTAAGTGTGTGGTAGTTAGTCACATAGCTATAGAAAATTAATTTAGGATATTCACAAGCCCCAATTGGGCCACCATCCTTGCTGTGAAGACTCAAGAAGTGAGATTTTTCTGTCTAAATTGTGCAGGCCTTGTGCATGTTCTGTCCCTTCTCCTCAATTCTCTCCTGCCCCAACAGTAAATAATAACAATTTTCAAAAGTTTTACAGACAACTGAGGTGGAATTTTTTTCTCTGGCATAGTTTTTCAGATCCCATTTATGAATTTTATTTGGAGACCCAATATATAAGTTTATGCCACCAGAATGGTGGGCATTATCAGGCTAACTGCAGTGAGATGAGGCCAACGTGAGGAAATAGATGTTGTCGTTAGGCCTGCTCTGTGCCTAGGGAAGATACAGAGCAATTCTGAAAATGAGCCTCCTGTTCTTTGAGTATAGCAATAAAAGTCATCTTAAACAATTCTTTCACGGGGAGTAGATGAGTGATTAACAAGATCTCCTAACATAGATATATTTGATTATATTTGAGGGTGTTAAGAAATCTGAGCAGATAGTGTGAAAGATGTTTGTCAGTTTACAGAAGGGCCTTAGCACCTAATTCAGGGACAAGACAGCTAGCCAGAATAGCACTGAATTTTAGGTTTCTGAAGTAGGAAAGGGTCTGCTTTAATAGCCCAGAGTAAGTGGGATAAGGCAGAGACTGAGTCATAGATAACAAAGCAAAGCTGAATGTCTTTCAGAGAACATGTTTGAGAATAACTGGAGTTGACATTCACAAAATCACATTCTGAGAAACAGTCACAGAGAAAATGCTAAATCTCATCTGTGAGGGATTTGCTGCTGAAATTCCTCTTGATAAAAAAAGTTCAGTTATCTAAGTTGAAATTCTCAAAAATAAATTATTTCAAAACTGATTTAAATTGAAATAGTTATATGAAGCATAAGATATATGAAATACCTTCTGTTAGCTCAAATAAAGTAAACTTGAATATCATGTTAGATACTAGAAAGTGAAAAATATAGTCAAGCACTAATTTCTCATAAAGTAGTCCACTGGATCATATCCAAAGAAGCTTATATAAAAACGGTCTATAAAAACACTAGGAGAGAATTATATTATCACCTCTTGTGGTGAAAATTGAGAATTGAGAATACAACAAAATTTATCATAATTATATTGGAACACTGATGAAACTCATTTATAGGATGATTGCAAGCATATAAAAGATTAAGGAATAGTGTAAAATCATGTTTATATACACTTTCTTGTATTCTAAGTATTTTATAATTTTTAACTTCATTAATTAACATTGTTTTGTAGGGGTTGCTGTTTAAGACACAGCTGTATGATAATCTTGCTTTGATATTCCACTAATGAATATATAAAGTGAAAAATAAAACACTGTGAAAACAAAACATATAGAAATCTCAGATAAAGTGCTATTTCAAATACTAAAGGTGAGAATTGAATGAGTGCATAATCTAAATATTCAAATATTATATATGCATGGTCAGTCACACTAGTCATGTCTGACTCTTTGTGACCCTATGGACTGTAGCCCGCCAGGCTCCTCTGTCCAGGGTATTCTCCAGGCAAGAATACTGGAGTGGGTTGCCATGCTCTCCTCCAGGCATCTTCCCAACCCAGGAATTGAACTCTCATCTGCCTGAATCTCCTGCATTTCAGGAGGATTCTTAATCCACTGAGTCACCTGGGAAGCCCCCAGTGTTAAATATATCAACTATTAAATTGGAATTTATTTATGAAATGCACCAGGCAGTTCTTAAATATTGGACATATTTTCAACATTCAGAAAACTAAGATCATGGCATCCGGTCCCATCACTTCTTGCAAATAGATGGGGAAACAGGGGAAACAGTTTCAAGATTTTATTTTGGGGGCTCCCAAATCACTGTAGATGGTGATTGCAGCCATGAAATTAAAAGACACTCCTTGGAAGGAAAGTTATGACCAAACTAGACAGCATATTAAAAAACAGAGACATTACTTTGCCAACAAAGGTCCATCTAGTCAACTCTATGGTTTTTCCAGTGGTCATGTATGGATGTGAGAATTGGACTTATAAAGAAAGCTGAGTGCCGAAGAATTGATGCTTTTGAACTGTGGTATTAGAGAAGACACTTGAGAGTCTCTTGGGCTGCAAGGAGATCCAACCAGTCCATCCTAAAGGAGATCAGTCCTGGGTGTTTATTGGAAGGACTGATGTTGAAGCTGAAACTCCAATACTTTGGCCACCTGATGCAAAGAGCTGACTCATCGGAAAAGACCCTGATGCTGGGGAAGATTGAGGGCAGGAGGAGAAGGGGACAATAGAGGATGAGATGGTCGGATGGCATCATGACTCAATGGACATCGGTTTGGGTGGACTCCGGGAGTTGGTGATGGACATGGAGGCCTGGTGTGCTGTGGTTCATGGGATCGCCATGAGTCAGACGAAACTGAGCGACTGAACTCAACTGAACTGATTTTCAGTAATTTTATAACAACAGATAACTTTTTCTTTGCAACAGTAATTCACATTACAAAAGATAATATATAAAGAAAAAGAGAGTAAAATAAAAGCAAGAAAGTTACGTTAAGGCTATGATAAACTGAATGGTGTAATTGTGTAACTCCAGGATTCTTCAGAGAATTTATTTTATACCCAGAAAGAAATCTAATTATCAGGCCGTTAACAGCCATAAGTGAAAGCTCAGCTCAGTGTCTAAACTAAGATAACTGAATTGTCTTCACCACTTTGGCACTAATTGGTCATTTGGAGCCTAGAGAGCTTTCAAGATTGACACTGAGAAAATGAAAGGCTTTTGCTAGTCTTGTTTAAGTGACAGAAGGCAAGAGCAAAGTCAGTCTTAGTCGATGGAAAAATTCAGGAATTCCTGTAAAAACTATTTAGAAACAAATGTCTCTAAAAAAAAGTCTATGCTATTTTATTTGCTGTTTTTTAATCCAAAGCAAACCATAACTGATAATACCAAGAGCAAGAGTTTTGATTTTTATATATAAATTCAACAGTAATAGTATTTTATTTCTTGGAGCTTTTCTTTCTCATCCAAGGAAAAAGAAAAATACAAATCTTTTCAACGAGGACGGTTTAGAATTAGATCATTTGAATAGTTTTAAAATTCACATGTCAAAATATTAGATGTGTGCTACAGATGTATAACTTCTTTTCATCAATTCCCTTTCAAAATTTAAATGTAATAAAAAGTGTATGAATTCATTGGAAATTGAACTTCTAATAAACAAAATACAAGTGAGCTTTATTAAGCAATATTTCCTTCCACAAGCAATTTTTGAAACTATTAGATACTAAGAAATATTAAAACTCTCTATTTTTCTGAGACACATGTCACACTGAGAATTCTTTGCCTGACTTTCTAAAAATAACAGAGGTAGATTACATGGAATTAAGTCTCACCTTATGTCATCAAACAGGGTCACGTATTTATACACCAGATGTCACATTATTCACAAAATGTCACATGAACTCTCTGCTTTAATTATTATTTTCACTTCACTAATAAGGAGAGGAATTGTAGTATTTTTAATTAAAAAATATTTATATAATTGTCCATAAATGAAATTCAGTAAAGACTAACAAAATATAAGAACATGGCATTATCTCTTGTTTTTAAACACCTGCTGGAACAATTCTGTAGGTACTTAAAGATCAATCCACACCTGAACATTTTAGTTGTATACTTCTTCTTTATCTCTTAATTTCAGTGCATGACCCAATTTTTTGTTGTCTACCCACCTTATTGTCATTGTTCAGTTGCTAAGTTCAGCTCTTTGCACCCTCACTGGACTGCAGCATGCCACCTTCCTCTGTCCTCCACTGTCTCCTGAAGTTTGCTCAAATTCATGCCCACTAAGTTGGCGATGCTGTCTAAGCATCTCATCCTATGCCACCCCTTCCCCTTCTGTCTTCAATCTTTCCAAGCATCAGGGTCTTTTCCAATGAGTCAGTTCTTTGCATCAGTTGGTCAAAGTGTTGGAGTCTCAGCATATACCCACTTATGTAAATCAAAATAAACTAAACATCTATATATAATGTGATATTTTCAAGCATGAATATAATAATAATTTTTGGTACAATCAAACATGAAAATTAATAGGTCTTAATAGCCACTAATCTAGAATATTAATAAAAGATACTATTCTACAGCATTTAAAATAATTTGTATTATATGTATCACTAAATATATATAAAAATTTTATTATTTTTTTAATTTTCTTCTTTTTTTAAAAATTTTATTTTATTAGTTGGAGGCTAATTACTTCACAACATTTCAGTGGGTTTTGTCATACATTGACATGAATCAGCCATAGAGTTACACGTATTCCCCATCCCGATCCCCCCTCCCAACTCCCTCTCCACCCGACTCCTCTGGGTCCTCCCAGTGCACCAGGCCCGAGCATTTGTCTCATGCATCTCACCTGGGCTAGTGATCTGTTTCACCATAGATAATATACATGCTGTTCTTTCAAAACATCCCACCCTCACCTTCTCCCACAGAGTTCAAAAGTCTGTTCTGTACATCTGTGAACTATAAAACACTGATGAAAGAAATCAAAGAGGACACAAACAGATGGAGAAACATACCATGTTCATGCATTGGAAGAATCAATATTGTCAAAATGGCTATTCTACCCAAAGCAATCTATAGATTCAATGCAATCCCTATCAAGCTACCAACGGTATTTTTCACAGAACTAGAACAAATAATTTCACAATTTGTATGGAAATACAAAAAACCTCGAATAGCCAAAGTAATCTTGAGAAAGAAGAATGGAACTGGAGGAATCAACCTGCCTGACTTCAGACTCTACTACAAAGCCACAGTCATCAAGACAGTATGGTACTGGCACAAAGACAGAAATATAGATCAATGGAACAGAATAGAAAGCCCAGAGATAAATCCACGAACCTATGGACACCTTATCTATGACAAAGGAGGCAAGGATATACAATGGAAAAAAGACAACCTCTTTAACAAGTGGTGCTGGGAAAACTGGTCAACCACTTGTAAAAGAATGAAACTAGAACACTTTCTAACACCATACACAAAAATAAACTCAAGATGGATTAAAGATCTAAATGTAAGACCAGAAACTATAAAACTCCTAGAGGAGAACATAGGAAAAACACTCTCTGACATAAATCTCAGCAAGATCTTCTATGACCCACCTCCCAGAATATTGGAAATAGAAGCAAAAATAAACAAATGGGACCTAGTGAAACTTAAAAACTTCTGCACTACAAAGGAAACTATAAGTAAGGTGAAAAGACAGCCCTCAGATTGGGAGAAAATAATAGCAAATGAAGAAACAGACAAAGGATTCATCTCAAAAATATACAAGCAACTCCTGAAGCTCAATTCCAGAAAAATAAACGACCCAATCAAAAAATGGGCCAAAGAACTAAACAGACATTTCTCCAAAGAAGACATACAGATGGCTAACAAAACCATGAAAAGATGCTCAACATCACTCATTATTAGAGAAATGCAAATCAAAACCACAATGAGGTACCATTACACGCCAGTCAGGATGGCTGCTATCCAAAAGTCTACAAGCAATAAATTCTGGAGAGGGTGTGGAGAAAAGGGAACCCTCTTACACTGTTGGTGGGAATGCAAACTAGTACAGCCACTATGGAAAACAGTGTGGAGATTTCTTAAAAAACCGGAAATAGAACTGCCATATGACCCAGCAATACCACTTCTGGGCATACACACTGAGGAAACCAGATCTGAAAGAGACACGTGCACCCCAATGTTCATCACAGCACTGTTTATAATAGCCAGGACATGGAGGCAACCTAGATGCCCATCAGCAGATGAATGGATAAGGAAGCTGTGGTACATATATACCATGGAATATTACTCAGCCATTAAAAAGAATTCATTTGAATCAGTTCTAATGAGATGGATGAAACTGGAGCCCATTATACAGAGTGAAGTAAGCCAGAAAGATAAAGAACATTACAGTATACTAACACATATATATGGAATTTAGAAAGATGGTAATGATAACCCTATATGCAAAACTAAATAAATATAAAAATTTTAAAAACACTGTCTGTATAATGGGCTCCAGTTTCATCCATCTCATTGAACTGATTCAAATGAATTCTTTTTAATGGCTGAGTAATATTCCATAATGTGTATGTACCATAGCTTCCTAATCCATTCGTCTGCTGATGGGCATGAAATAAGCCAGAAAGATAAAGAACATTACAGCATACTAACACATATATATGGAATTTAGAAAGATGGTAATGATAACCCTATATGCAAAACAGAAAAAGAGACACAGATGTACAGAACAGACTTTTGGACTCTGTGGAAGAAGGCGAGGGTGGAATGTTTCGAGAGAACAGCATCGAAACATGTATATTATCTAGGGTGAAACATCACCAGCCCAGGTTGGATGCATGAGACAAGTGCTCAGGCCTGGTGCACTGGGAAGACCCAGAGGAATCGGGTGGAGAGGGAAGTGGGAGAGGGGATTGGGATGGGGAATACATGTAAATCCATGGCTGATTCATGTCAATGTATGACAAAAACCACTACAATATTGTAATTAGCCTCAACTAATAAAAATAAATGAAAAAAATAAAAATAAAAAAACACTGTGTGCATTTATCCTACTTTCATACAATGTCTACTTCACATAGTACTCCATGAAAGTCTGCAGTATATGATCCAGAGATTGAAAAATACAAAACTCCCTCTTTGAAAATAAAATATATCTGATTCTGATATATTTTAGACATTCCTTATGTTTTGTCTGGCTTTTTGGATTAACCTACCAAAGGCTCTTTCTTCCTCATGTCATGACCCACTCTGAAAGAGTTCAAAATATGAGAAATGTGTCTAAAACACAAATATATTTGATAGCCTCTCCCAATTAGATTCCTTCAAAGATATACCATCAAGTACAAGGTAAATCTTAAACATTTCTTAGAATGATATTTAAATTTTCATCTGATATCTTTCTTATTCACTGCTCCCATATGTACACAATATGGTACTCATATCAGATGCTTGTGGTTTGAACAGTTTGGCATGTTTTCACTCCTTTCCTTGGGATGTCACCCAAGTTATACCTGCTAGACTCTTTTGCAACATCACCATCTGTCATGTTTTGCCCAATTTTCCTAAACAAATATCAGAACCTCCCTTGATAGCACCTTGCTAATAGCTTAATATGACACATATCCTATTCCATTAAAAAATATTGGATTAAATGTCTCACCTCCAGCTAATGTGTGAAGTTCCTTGAAAACTGATTCACCCTTATTTATCACTATAACCCTAGTTAGCAATGCAAGAAGTATAGGGAAGAGAGAGAGAGAGAGCAAAAGAACATGATTCCAAACCAAAACCACTACCTTCAACTTTGGATTTTAGAACCATTTGATTGCTTCGAATTTTTCACTCAGTATCCAGTGGATTCCTCACATCCAATAAAAAGAAAACAAGCCACTTGAAGTTATTTTTCCTACTTCTTTTGTCTTTTTTCTTATCTTATTTTGACTTAGAATGGTCCATTCTTCTGCTCCTATCAATAATCTATCACCGTTTCTACTCCTGTCAACAATCTCTTCCTCTCCAATTGCTCTGGCCTACATTTTTCACAAGGCGTTTTCTGAACCCAAGTAGATAAGCTCTATCTCCTCAGAGCCTTCAAGCCATTTTCTTTATATTTTGATTAGGTCACTTTACTTTCTTTGTGAGAAAATAACTTGTTATATTGACCTTCTCTTTTCACAATATTTTTAACATTTAGAGGACAGGCCCTAATCACTCCATTTCCAAAGTTCCTTCCAGAATAACATAAACAGAACAGGTTTCCAAAAACGCTCTTAAAGTCTGTTTTTTTTTTCCTTTCAAACAATATTTCCTGCTGTAACCAAAGCTATAAAGGCATCCATCCTATTATTTTTCCTCTATTGTTGCTGTTCACTCATGTCTTACTGTTTGCAACCCCATGGACTGCAGCATGTCAGGCTTCCCTGTCCTTCACTATCTGTGAGTTTGCTCAGACCCATGTCCATTGAGTTGATGATGCCATCCAACCATCTTGTCCTCTGTCACTTTCTCCTCCTCCTGCCTTCAGTCTTTCCCAGCATCAAGGTCTTTTCCAGTGAGTCGGCTCTTCACATCTATATATTAATTTACACCTTTGTTAGAAAAATTAAAGTGAAAAAATAAAACTCTAAATATGACACAAAGCTGTCAAAAGATGAATATTTTCAAATTCTAATATTTTTTGTCTGTACATATGACTTGTATTATTGGAGAAAATATTGTGAAAGAATAATTGCTAGATAATCCCTTTGAGATTTCTTAGAAATATAGAGTATTATTTCAACATAGTTTATCAAAACAATAAAGGAGAGTTAAAGAAGAGAGAAAATAATTCTACTTCTGAATGCATTTTTAGAGAGTTTAGTACCACCAGGGTAAACAAAATTGTCTTTTCATTGAAAGGACAGAGTAAAGGAAAGATTAAATTAGACTTTCATGAGAACAAATGAAACCACAATGATTCTCTTTCAGCTAAAAAAGCTTAATTTCAAGGAATAATTATACATTCTAATCACTTTATATAAGAGGACATTTTAAGAATTCTGTTTTCTAAAAATTTGCATCTGAATCCCATATACACAGTAAGTAAACAAAAATCAAATTGAAAAAAAAATTTAATCAAATTGAAAAAAAAAAAAAGTAGTAACTGGTTACTGTTGTAATTCCTGTGGCTAAATCTGTAAAGATATTATCCAGTTAATAGTCACATATATATTGACTCATCTAAAAATCTTTAGTTCAATAATAATTATAATGCACAAAGGTTTTAATGTTAAATAAGTTATGAAGTCATGTATAAAAAATGTTTTTATATTACCACTGAATTTGCCTTGAATTATTTGAGAATAAAAGTAATAAAAGCACAGTTAAAAATCACTTTGAGCTGTCTCTGAAATACAGACTATTTATTCAATGTAACATACCCAAAATAATGGAGAGTAAAAAATATATATATAATAATAATTCTAATCCTGAGCTTATTTTTAGAAAGTTTATTGCATCCACTGGAAACAAGAACAGCTTATTATTTAAAAAATTCAATAAAAGAGTAGATTAAGTAAGTCAACCTATTATGGAAATAGAGATGGCCCAGAGGCTTCTTCACTTTCAGTTAAAAGCTTACTTTCAGGAAAACCTTATACTTTCCAATCACCATACATAAAAAGGCTTGCAAGAATTTCTTTTCTTAAAGAACAATCCTTTTGGACAGATTTGGCTTTCATTGGAGATTTCAGTATAAATGATAGTCCATTTGCACTTTATCTCACACTCTGACACGTCAAGTTGTTGTCATGACAGGGTGGACTAAATGACCTTGGGCATATCTGGCTGAGAGCTTTTGCTAAAGAGATTACACATGAAGTTCCCTCACATACATCCCAAAGAAGAGTATGGGTGCAGACTAAACTAGGGTTTGTTTCAAGTACAGCCCTAGCTGGACTCCATAAGTTGTGTTCTCCGTAGAGAACCTATAGAGACAGATTTTACTGAACCAAACTTGGGTTCACTCACCTATGTCCTGTAAAAGCAATCTGCTGTCACTGAGTTGTGGTAAAGAAAAGTACAGCATTTATTGCAATTTATTGCAGGGTACCTAACAAGGCCAGGCAGCTAGTGCTTAAATGACCTAAACTCCCTGATGGTTTTCAGGGAATGGTTTTTAAAGACAGAATGAAAGAGGGGTGTTATGGGATTTGTGATCAGTTTGCAGATATTCTTCTGATTGATTGGTAGTGAGGTGATTGTGAGTCAGTATCATCAACTTTCTGTTTCCTGCCAATCTGGGGGTCTACATGCTTGTGGGAGGCATACAGTTAACTTCTTCCAACTGGCGGAGGTTTCAGTACTGCAAAACAGCTCAAAGGAAGAGGCTCTGGATTTTACCTGTAGCCTTTGAGGAGAAACTAAAGGTCCTTGACTTTGTTTAATGGCTAAACTATTATTACTGTGTCTTGCTTGAGTGTTTTTCTTTGTTTCTGCATTTTCTCCCTTCTTTGATTAAATTTATTCTTTGGAACTTGGGGAAGACCTATGAGACTAAAATTTAACTACAGACGAAAGCCAGGGAGAAGACATAGGTGAAGTCTGTCCTGGGGAGGTCCCATGGAGTTCTGTTCATGTATACAGAGGTTACAAATAGAATTGAAACAGTTTTTATTAAGAATTCTATGAAATACAAACATGACTTCTTTTGGCCAACATTACAAAGGGTGAGAAAAACAGAAAAAATATGTATATAGCCTTCTCACTATTTTTATGTAGAACACAATACTGATTTAAACTTGCTATTTTGGGGACCTCAGTTCCTCCTTTAACAGAAATATTGAGTGCAGGGTGGAGACAGGTGGCAGAAGTTAAGACTATGGCAGTGCACCACCACAAATAGTTCCGAGGCAGAAGTCCATGAAGGAGACTGAAGCAATAGAACACAGAGAAATTATGTGTGTGGCATACCAAGAAAGATTTCAAGAGTGAGTGAGGATTCTGCACATGTTCGATGCTCTTCAACCTTATGCTGATAGAGAAGATCCAGTGAAATTTAATTAATTTCTTTTTTACTGAGGTACAGTTGATGTGCAATATTCTATAAGTTTCAGGTGCACGACATAGTGATTCACAATTTTAAAGGAGATATATTATTTCATTTATAATTATTATAAAAATTGGCTATATTCCCTGAGCTGTACAATATACCCTTGTAGTTTTTTTTTATGCATACTTGTTTGTACTTCTTAATCCCCTATTCCTATCTGCCCTCTTCCCTCTTTACAGTGATAACCACTGGTTTGTTCTCTGTATCAACAAGTCTGTTTCTGTCTTGAATTTAATATCTCTCAATAGTTATTTTTGCCAGTTTAAAGAGAGATCTTTCATTGGATTTTCTTCTAGGAATTTGATATTTTCAATTGTTGTACCCAACAGAGTTTTAAATTTAACTTTCTATTTATTTCTGGAGCATAGAAATAAAATTAATTGTAAATGTTATTCTTGATTCCAGCAAATGTGTGAACTCATTTTGTAGTGATAATATTATGTCTATAGTTTTAGGGGGGAACTTAACATAAATAATGTTATCGGTGAAAAATATTTTCCTTTTCCAAACCTACTCTTTTATTTGCTTCCCCGCCTTTATTTCACCAGCTCAGACGCACAGTAAGATGTTAGACTGAGGTGATGATGGCTGGTATACTCATCTCATTGTTGACCTCAGGAGGAAGGTATTAAACATAATGTTTGTTGTGAAATATATGTAGATATTCTATCAGATTAAGTGATGTTTCTTCTCTATTTTGTGTACTAAAGGCTTTGTGTGTGTGTGTGACATAAACATGTCTCTAATTTTATCAAATGCTTTTACTGTGATTTTATTCAAAGTGGATCTCTTATAGCAGCATGTAAATGGATTTTCTTATTATCCAATCTCACAATGTTAATCTTTGAACTGAAATATTTGGTCCATTTAGATTGGAAGTATATAGTTTCTATATAGGAATCTATCATTTATTTTCTACTGAATTTATATGCTTTGTATTATATATATATATATCTGTTTTCTTGGCCTCATTTGGATTAATCAATGTTCTTGTCATTTGATTTTTCCCCCTGACCACTATTAAGCCACTCATTACTCTCATATTTTTTTACTGTTTATTTAGTGTTAACTTTATAGGTTACAAAATGTCTTCATGACTTATTTTGCCATTTCTCAAGTAATGTAGTAACTTAAATCACCTTACTTCTATGTCTTCTCTTATAACTTGTGTTTTTAACACACATTTTATTTCTAGATATATTTTAAGTAACAAAAGATATTACTGGAACTGTTTTGTACAGTCAGCATTACTTTATGTTTATCTATGCATTTGCTCTTCTTTGACTCCTCCTTCTTTTCAACATTTTTGTGTATCTACCTGATATCTTCTACTTTCTATCTACAGAATTCTTTTAAATGTATTTTATAATATATGTCTATTGGCCCTGAATTCTCTGTTTGTTTACCTCAGGTTTTTGATGTGTTTTGTTTGTTTGCCCTTATTTTCGGAGGACACATTCAGTCTAGAATTGGAATTAAGGTCTTTGAACTACATGGAGTTCTATTATTTTCTGTGTTGCACTGTTTCTGTTAGGATGCCTTACCACACAATTATTGTTTTATTCCCTGAAGGAAATATGCTTATTTCCTCTGGCTGATTTTACATCTTTCTGTATTTGTCAATAAATTGATCATAATATGTCTAGATGTAGTTCTCCTATTTTGCATGCTTGAGGCTGTAGAGCTTCTGAAATCTGAGAGTTAGTATCTTTCATCAGTTTGGATACTTCGGGGCTATTGTCTATGTGAATATATTTTCCTGTACACTATCTTTTTTCTTTGTAGCTTCCCACTTTATTCTCTCTCTCTTTTTCTCTCGCTCACTTCTTCCCCCTCTCTGCCTCCATCTCTTTCTCTCTCACACACATACCCATACACATTTCCTTTGCTATATTTTATCTGTGAAAATCCATTCCTTGTATTTTGTATCATTTTGAAGTAGTCAAGAGAGGATGAAAATTGCACTTAATCCTTTGCAGCATCTTGGAAAGAACTCTGATAGCCATCAACCACCTAAAAAGAGAAAAGAAAACTGAATTCATAGACAGTAGCACCAAATCTAAAGAGAGGAAAATTGTCAGAAAAGATCTATTTTGAGAAAAATTCAGTGTTTAAACAGCCAACTCTGAAATAGCTCTAACACAGCAGTAACAATCTCTTAGTAAATCCATAATTATACCCCAGACATTATGACAAATAGTCCTATAAGTGGCTTTATCTAACTTCTAATGACCCTATATTTGACCATGTCAAGCACAGTTCAGTGTTAAGAACATAAAGAAAGAAAAAATCCTCTTTGCTTCATTACAGATGAACTCATAGAGGACACAGAACTTAATCAGGCCAGCCCAACAGATAAGACTTTCAAAAACTGTCACAAAATCTCCATTAACTGAGATGAAAGTGTACAAATGAGTGCTTTTTAAAATGATTTTTTTTAATACTAGGGTTACATCTTCAGTGGACTAAATTATGTCTCCCCTTCTCAAATTCATATGGTGAAACTATCTCTGCGTGACTAAATTTGGAAGTAGGGCTTTTTAGAAGTTCTTGTTGTTCAGTCGCCAAGTCATGTCTGATTCTTTGTGACCCCATGGACTGCAGCATGCCAGACCTCCCTGTCCCTGACCATTTTCTGGAGTTTGCCCAAGATCATGCCCATTGAATTGGTGATGCTATCCAACCATCTCATACTCTGTCGTCCTCTTCTTCTGCCTTCAATCTTTCCCAGCATCAAGGTCTTTTCCAGTCAGTCAGTTGTTTGCATCAGATGACTAAAGTATTGGAGCGTCCATCAGTCCTTCCAATAAGTATTCAGTGTTGATTTCCTTTAGGATTGACTGGTTTTATCTCCTTGCTGTCCAGGGGATTCTCAAAGAGTCTTCTCCAGCACCACAGTTCAAAAGCATCAATTCTTTGGCATTCTACATTCTTTATGGTCCAGCTCTTACATCTGTACATGACAACTGGAAAAACCATAGCTTTGACTATACAACCTTTGTTGGCAAAGTGATGTCTTTGCTTTTTTAATGCACTGTCT
Organism: Muntiacus reevesi; assembly: GCF_963930625.1. Taxonomy (NCBI): domain Eukaryota; kingdom Metazoa; phylum Chordata; class Mammalia; order Artiodactyla; family Cervidae; genus Muntiacus; species Muntiacus reevesi. The sequence goes on along the minus strand of NC_089254.1, from coordinate 78,801,129 downwards.
AGGTTTGTCATAGATTTCCTTCCAAGAAGCAGTCATCTTCTGATTTCATGGCTGCAGTCACCATCTGCAGTGAATTTAGAGCCCAAGAATAGGAAATCTGTCACTGCTTCCACCTTTTCCTATTCTGTTTGTTGTGAAGTGATGGGACTTGCTGTCATGGTATTTGTGTTTTTGAGTTTTAAGTCAACGTTTTCACTCTCCTGTTTCATTCTCATCAAGAGACGCTTTAGTTCCTCTTTGTTTTCTGCCATAAGGATGGTATTATCTACATATCTGAGATTGTTGATATTCCTCCCAGTAGTCTAGATTCTAGCTTGCAACTCACCTGGCCTGGCATTTCACATGATGTGCTCTGCATATGACTTAAATAAACAGATGGACAATATACAGCCCATTGGAATCCTTTCTCAATTTTGAACCAGTCAGTTGTTCCATATAAGATTCTAGCTGTTACTTCTTGACCACATACAGGTAAAATGGTCTGAAATTCCCATCTCTTAAGAATTTTCTACAGTTTGTTGTGATCCACACAGTCAAAGTCTTTAGCTTAGTCAATGAAACAGAAGTAAATGTTTTCTGGAATACCTTTCTTTCTCCATGATTCAGCAAACATTGGCAATTTAATCTCTGGTTCCTCTGCCTTCTATAAACCCAGCTTGTACATCTGGAAGTTCTTGATTCAAGTACTGCTGAAGCCTACCTTAATGGAATTTGAGCATCACCTTACTAGTCTGGGAAAAAAGTGCAATTGCCTGATAGTTTGAACATTCTTTAGTATTGCCCTTTTTGGGAATTGGGAATGAAGGTTGACCTTATTACAGTTCTGTGGCCACTACTGGATTTTCCATTTGTTGACATAGAGAGTGTTTTTGATATCTCCAATTTTCTTGAAGAGATCTCTAGTCTTTACCTTTCTGTTGTTTTCCTCTATTTCTTTGCATTGTCCATTGAAGAAAGCCTTCTTATCTCTCCTTACTATTCTCTGGAACTCTGCATTCAGTTGGACACACCTTTCCCTTTCTCCCTTGCTTTTTGCTTCTATTCTTTCCTCAGATATTTATAAAGCCTCCTCAGACAACCATTTTGCCTTCTTGCATTTCTTTTTCTTTGAAATTGTTTTGGTCAGAGCCTCCTGCAAAATATGATGGAATTCTGCCCATAGTTCTTCAGTCACTCTGTTTATCAGATCTAATCTCTTGAGTCTATTAGTCACATCCACTGTATAATCATATGGGATTTGATTTAGTTCATAGCTGACTGGAGTAGTGGTTTTCCCGATTTTCTTCAGTACAAGCCTGAATTTTGCTATAAGTAGCTCATGATCTAAGCCACAATCAGCTCCCAGTCTTGTTTTTGCTGACTATATAGAGCTTCTTCATATTCAGCTGCAATGAATATAATCATTTTGATTTCAGTATTGACCATTTGGTGATGTCCATGTGTAAAGTTGTCACTTGTGTTGTTGAAAAATGGTGTTTGCCAACAAAGGAAACTATAAGTAAGGTGAAAAGACAGCCCTCAGATTGGGAGAAAATAATAGCAAATGAAGAAACAGACAAAGGATTAATCTCAAAAATATACAAGCAACTCCTGAAGCTCAATTCCAGAAAAATAAATGACCCAATCAAAAAATGGGCCAAAGAACTAAACAGACATTTCTCCAAAGAAGACATACAGATGGCTAACAAACACATGAAAAGATGCTCAGCATCACTCTTTATTAGAGAAATGCAAATCAAAACCACAATGAGGTACCATTATACGCCAGTCAGGATGGCTGCTATCCAAAAGTCTACAAGCAACAAATGCTGGAGAGGGTGTGGATAAAAGGGAACCCTCTTACATTGTTGGTGGGAATGCAAACTAATACAGCCACTATGGAAAACAGTGTGGAGATTTCTTAAAAAACCGGAAATAGAACTGCCATATGACCCAGCAATACCACTTCTGGGCCTACACACTGAGGAAACCAGATCTGAAAGAGACACGTGCACCCCAATGTTCATCACAGCACTGTTTATAATAGCAAGGACATGGAAGCAACCTAGATGCCCATCAGCAGATGAATGGATAAGGAAGCTGTGGTACATATATACCATGGAATATTACTCAGTCATTAAAAAGAATTCATTTGAATCAGTTCTAATGAGATGGATGAAACTGGAGCCCATTATACAGAGTGAAGTAAGCCAGAAAGATAAAGAACATTACAGCATACTAACACATATATATGGGATTTAGAAAGATGGTAACGATAACCCTATATGCAAAACAGAAAAAGAGACACAGAAGTACAGAACAGACTTTTGAACTCTGTGGGAGAAGGTGAGGTTGGGATGTTCCGAAAGAACAACATGTATATTATCTCTGGTGAAACAGATCACCAGCCCAGGTGGGATGCATGAGACAAGTGCTCAGGCCTGGTGCACTGGGAAGACCCAAAGGAATCGGGTGGAGAGGGAGGTGGGAGGGGGGATCGGGATGGGGAATACGTGTAACTCTATGGCTGATTCATATCAATGTATGACAAAACCCACTGAAATATTGTGAAGTAATTAGCCTCCAACTAATAAAAAAAATAAAATTTAAAAAATAAAAAAATAAAATAAAAAGATACTTTCAGTGGAAAAAAAGAAAAATGGTGTTTGCTATTAGCAATGCATTCTCTTTGCAGAATTATGTTAACCTTTGCCCTGCTTCATTTTGTATCCCAAGGCTAAGCTTGCCTGTTACCTCAGGTATCTCTTGACTTCCTACTTTTGCCTTCCGGTCCCCAAAGATAAGTAGGACTTTTTTTTTTTTGGTATTAATTCTAGAAGATCTTGTAGATATTCATAGAACTGGTGAACTTCAGCTTCTTCAGCATTGATGGTTGGGACATAGACTTGGATTACTGTAATATTGAATGGTTTACCTTAGAAACGAATTGAGATCATTCTGTCATTTTGATGTTGCACCCAAGCACTACATTTTGGAATCTTTTGTTGACTGTGAGGGCTACTTCATTTCTTCTGTGGGATTCTTGCCTACAGTAGTAGATATAATGGTCATCTGAATTAAATTCTCCCATTCCCGTCCATTTTGGCTTACTGATTCCTGAGATGTTGATGTTTATTCTTGCCATCTCCTGCTTGACCACGTCCAACTTACCTTGATTCATGGACCTAACATTCCAGGTTCCTATGCAGTATTGTTCTTTACAGCATTGGATTTTACCTTCATCACCAGATACATCCATGTCTGAGCATTGTTTCCACTTTGGCCCAGCTGCTTCATTCTTTCTGGGACTGTTAGTATTTGTCCTCCACTCTTCCCCAGTAGCATATTGGGCACTTTGTGACCTGGGGGCTCAACTTTCGGTGTCATATCTTTTTGCCTTTTTATACAGCCCAAGAGGTTCTCAAGGCAAAGGTACTAGAGTGGTTTGCCATTCCCTCCTCCAAGGAACCACGTTTTGTCAAAACTTTCCGCTATGACCTGTCCATCTTGGGTGGCCCTGCAGGACATGGCTCTTAGCTTCATTGAGTTATGCAAGCCCCTTCACCATGGCAAGGCAGTAATCCATGAAGGGGTTTATAGAAGTATTTAAAATTACATGAGGTTATAAGAATGGTATCCTAATCCAATAGGTTAGTGGCAGTATAAGATTATAAGACAAAGAAGAACTCTGTCTCTGTCTCTCTCTACTATATGAAGACACAACCTTTGTCTCTCTGTCTCTCTCTTTACTATATGAGGACACAACAAAAAGACACACATTTGTAAGCCAGAAAAGAACCTTCATCAGGAATCATATCAGCAACCTCCGATATTGGACTTTTAGCCTCCAGCATCGTGAGAAATTAATCTGTACTGTTTTACTTAGCCTATTGTATTGTGTTACCGCAGCCTGAGCTGACTGATCCATACTCTATTGAGTTGCTGGCACTGCTCTAGATGTATTGTGGCCATTACCTCATTTAACCTCATGCCAGTGGTAACAAATATTTTCCCTCCATTGTTAACAATCAATAAATTGATGGTCTGAGAAATAATATCTGGAGTTACTCATAGATTTATTTGACTCCAGTGATATTTTTATATCCTATAAACAATCCTTCAGCAAACAAAAGACTCAGGTTGGAAATAGTTAAAATACATTGCAAATAAAAGAGATACCATTCTACTAAGCCTCCTGGACAGAGGAGACTTACAGCCCTAGTTTGGGCTTGGGATTCAGTTAAATATTTCTCTTCATTATTTATATGATTTGTATGACATGATCTCTTCCAACTTGCCCCCATTATTATTTTGTAATATAAATAGAAAAACCCATGTATAGTATTTTCATCATCAATGTAGAAAAGTTTATCCAAGCTTTCTAGTTTGTACTAATTTTTAGATGGATTGTAAGCTTCCTGTGGACAAAGATAGAATTTCATTTTTATTTGTAACTATCATAATCTGCATTCCCATAAATATAAAATGCTGTTCATAATTACTAAATCATTTCTTGGCATAGTAATGAAAAGAGTTGGGTTTCATTTTACTGAGCATTTCTGGGAGACATCAGATTGAATCATTGATGTATTAGCATTGTGTACTACTTAAAAATGTCCTATCTGCATTAAAAAAGATTTTTTCATTGATGAATTATCTCAAGGTTGACATGCTGTGTTAGATTTCTAGGTCCAAAACTTACTGTGTAGTTCTGGACAAGTTACTTAAAACCCTCTGCTTTTCCATCATTAACATGGGAAAAATAGACTTCACAGATGGATATAATATTTAAATAATATATAAAAACGCTTTAGCACAGAGATTAGTTAATATTCGTTATTCAAAGATGTGTATTTTACTGTGTCTTTGTGGTTATATCCTAGAATTTCTAAAATTAAGAGTCCATAGTCCATTTGACATTTGGGTTTGGTTCTTTCAAGACACTTAGCATAGTAAACCTACATCTGATACAATTAGATCTTTTATATTCATTATCTCATCAAACTATTCAGATAATCTATTTTGGTACAAGATCCAACAGAACTGCTTATCTTAAGATTCCAGCTTAGATTTTTAAAAGTTTAGATTATGCAAATGCAAGTCTAGAAGATACAGGTGTAATTGACTTGTTGGTGAGATATTAGATAAATTTATTTAAATAGAAAAATATTGACTTAATTTTTCCACATAACTATTGAACCATGCCAGTGAATGTGTACTAGTCATGTTGTACTGCTTTTGTTCAAGATATATTTGAGGATATCACTTCCCCAGAAGATGATCACTCTGTATTCTTTCTTCCTGAGGTTATTAGGTACAAATGAATGTACATGGTCATAGTTGGTTCTTTTCTAAACAGTATGTACTGAAATAGGATATTAGTACTAGTGCAAAATATTGAGTTAAATTTTGACAGTTTAGAATTTGTAGTATTTTAAAGCAGCAAAATCGTTAAAGGTAGGGAGAGTTTATTAAGCATAGCAACATCAACTCTTAATGATATGTCATTGATACCCATGTAATAGTTTCCATATCCGGAGGATGTATCTGTGAGTATTCCTCCATTATTCACCAGAAGGAAAAAAAGTGCTTTATGAAAGCTACCAAAATCAATTAGAGTTTGTCCACTTTGGGGGGCCAATGAGGCAGAGAATTAACCTCCAGCTAATTTCCAAAGTCATTTACCAGCTGATGGCTTAGTACATTTACTGCCACAGGCACCAGGCACTTTGAAACATTTGCAAAATGCATGTTATAGAGTGCAAGAAACGTATCATCTGGGTCATGATAGATCCATGAGCAATGCTCATTTATTTTACACTCATAAAGTCCCCTGAGGTCCAGAAAATACAGAATTTAATTTTATTCTTAATTAATTATAAAATGCCTTTAAAGTCAACAAGAAATTCTGTGCTCTCTTAAGTACGTAAAAATTTTCCATTTTGTTAAATTTTTCTAAAGGGCACCATGAAGATAGATCATTGACATGAGTTCAGATTAGTTTTACCTTGAAATCCTTTTGTAATAACCAGGAGCCACGTCCAGACATTATGACTTTTAAAGATGACAATACCTCTTATATTGATCAATTGTTTAAAAATAAAGTCATAATGACTTAATAGATACTATAGTCTAATTACCTTCTAGTTTCTAAATTATTGGAGTAGATATTACAAACATATTAATTCTCCATGGGCACACGTTTCTTGTCTAGAGATTTATTCAAAGGCTAATTATTTTATATTTTTACAGTGATCACTATTTATGTCATTTGAGGGTCTGCTTTGGACATTAGTCTAAAGTTTGGGGAAAAATTTATGTTTAAAGATATATATGTGAGTAATGTGTTGCTTTATATAAAAGCATTAACTGAATATGAGATAAGCTAGGGAGAATATGTTTCCAAAGGTGTCAGAATAGCAGGATGAGAATATGTAGCTTTGTGCTTAGCATCGACATATCTAAGACAATCTTCCTTTTGCATTCTTCCAGACAGATAAATTAATCTACATTAGCCACCAAGAAAGATAACCTAATAAAGATTTTATAATCTAATAAAGGTGTAGTGTGAAAGGAAATTAATATTGGGTTGGGACAAATAATAAATGAAGTATTTGTTAGGATGTATTCAGACTGCCCTTTCCAGCACTGGTTGATCAAATGCGACTAAAGCCACATTTCCAAAAGACTGAAAACACTTAATAGTATTTGTTTTGCTTTGTTACTACAGAGTCTAAACAGGTACAATGTTTCCTAATTCAATCTTGATAATATTTATCTCATTAATTCAAACACCTTTGACATAATTATTATGTTATACATATAGAAGGAACTCTCAAGATAGTCACAATATCAGATATATGAGACAAGTATATTCAAAGGGCTGTTTAAATAATCAGGAAATATCCATAGGGGAAATGGGCAATCTGAGGATTTCTCAGAAATTTACATGAAGTGAAAGTCACTAAGTCGTGTCCGACTCTGCAACCCCATGGACTATACAGTCCATGGAATTCTGCAGGCCAGAATACTGGAGTGGGTAGACTTTCCCTTCTCCAGGGGATCTTCCCAACCCAGGGATTGAACCCAGGTGTCCTGCTTTGCAAGTGGATTCCCTACCACCTGAGCCACAAGGGAAGCCCAATAATGTATTAAGTAAGTATGTCATTTACCCCATTAAATTTTTATAAAGTAGAATTAACCCACTGAAATAATGTTCTGATGTCACAGTAAGTTGGGAATTGCTGCAGCAAGCCACAAACATCAAGAAGCAAATTAAAAACAGGTGGGCAAGAAAGAATTCCAATGGTCATAAGGCAACCAAGTATGTTAAGTAAGTCTATACAGATGCTGAATATAAAAAGTTAATATTTGGGAACAACTCTTCATGCTGTTGTTTGGTCACTAAATCACATCTGACTCTTTTGTGACCCCTTGGATTACAATCTGCCAGGCTCCTCTGTCCATGGGATTTCCCTGACAAACCTTCTGGAGTGGGTTGCATTTCCTTCTCCATTCTCAGAAATGTACATATCTTCAAATGTCTTCTGTCTCCTCCAAGCATATATGATCACTATTAAAATCCTCACAAGTTAATGAATAATGTGGACTTTTCTCCAGAAATACCTGAGAATGATCACCATTCCATGAACTTAGGGCCATGCAGGAGGTACAGACCTAAGCGGTGGGGCTGAAGAGGCAGAGGATGGAAGGAGGACATGGTAGAGGAAGCTGGCTCATTCCAAAATGCTTTTGCAGAGCAAAGGAAACCATTAAAAAAAATGACAACCTACTGAATAAGAGAAAATATTTGCAAATTATATGGCCAATTAAGAGTTAATATCCAACATATAGAAACAGTTCATACAACTCAATATCAAAAAAAAAAAAAAATCCAATTTAAAAATGGGCAGAAGACATGAACAGATATTTTTTCCAAAGGAGAAGTTCAGATGGCCAACAGGCATATGAAAAGATTCTCAACATCTCTAATCAGGTAAATGCAAATCAAAGCCACAATGATCTGTCACATTACGCTTATCAGAATTGTTGTTGTTTAGCCACTAAGTCATGTCTGACTCTGCAACCCGATGAACGGTAGCCCACCAGGCTCCTCTGTCCAAGGGATTTCCAAGGCAGGAATACTGGAGAGTGTTGCCATTTCCTTCTCAGGGGATCTTCCTGACCCAGGGATCAAACCTTTGTCTCCAGCTTAGCAGGTGGATTCTTTCCCACTGAGCCACCTGGGAAGCCCACGTATCAGAATTGTTGTTCAGCCTCTCAGTCGTGTGTGACTGTTTGCGACCCCATGGACTGCAGCATGCCAGGCTTCCCTGTCCTTCAGTATTTCCCAGAGTTGCTCAAACTCATGTCCATTGAGTCAAGATGCCATCCAACTATCTCGTCCTCTATCGTCCCCTTCTCCTCCCACCTTCAATCTTTCCCAGCATCAGGGTCTTTTCTAATGAGTCCATTCTTCACATCAGGTGGCCAAAGTACTGAGCTTCAGCTTCAACCTCAGTCCTTCCAATGAATATTCAGGACTGATTTCCTTCAGGATTGACTAGTTTGATCTCCTTGCAGTCCAAGGAACTTTCAAGAATCTTCTTCAGCCCCACAGTTTGAAGGCATCAATTATTTAGTGCTTGGTCTTTTTCTATCGTTAAAAATAAGATAGACAGTGTTTGTGAGGTTTTGCAGAAAAGGGAATCCTCATAAACTGTTGATGAGGATATAAATTGGTGCAATCAATGTGGAAAACATTATAGAAGTTTCTCAAAAAACTAAAAATGGAGCTACATGTGACCCAACAATTCCACTCTTGGGTACATAGCCATAAAAACAAAAAACCCTAATACATGAAAATACATGAACCCCTGTGGTCATAGCAGCATTATTTACAATTGCCAAGATATGAAAGCAACCAAGTATCCATCAACACTTGAATGGATAAGAAAGATGTACTATATGCACAATGGAATATTACTCATCCATATAAAGGAATTAAATTTTGCCATTTGTAGCAACATGGATAGACTTAAAGAGCATCATGCTTATCAAGTGAAATAAGTCATAGAAAGACAAATATTCTATGATATCACTTATATGTGGAATCTAAAAATACAAGAAACCAGTGAGTATAACAAAAAAGAAGTAGATTCATAGATTTAGAGTACAAACTAGTGCTTATCAGTATCGGGGGAAGGGGCACTGTGAGGTTAAGGGAATGGGATCTATAAACATTAGGTGAAAGATAGGCTCACGAATATATTGTACAACATGGGAATATAGCCAATATTTTGTAATATCTGTAAATGTAAAGTAACCTTTAAAATTGTATATTTTTTAAAAATCTTTAATAATTAAAATTTAAATAAAACAAAATGAGAGTAATGGTCAACAAGATATATATTATTTTCCTCATATGTCTTCACTGTGGTTTTCAGTTTGATTTAGTTTCCTCTGAAGTAAAAGATAATAATTTTAGTAACATACTATAAGCTGACACAACTGTTAACTATAATACTATGTTATCTACCAACAAGGATTTATTTCATTGCACTAAGCATTAATTTTGAGGTGTCTTTGATAAACTTATAAAGATTTTGATACTGAAGGCTTCTCAAACCAGGATTGATAGAAGAATCTATGTATAAACTAGGATACAAAATCTCTGTAATTTTTCACATAAACAGGAAATATCAAAAGAAATTCTAGTTTTCAATGGATTACTTTGACATATGCCATCTCCCAGATCCCATCAACAGCGGCTCTTTGCATTCAGTGAGAGAGTTACTTTATAAAATAGTTAAGAAATATTATTAAGAGAAGCAAAATTGTAAGGGTACCTTTCTTCTTCAAATCTTCTTTTTGACAATATCATCAGTGAATTAAATCCTGCAAATGTAGCAGATGGCATAAACAAGCTGCTTATATCAACACACAGCACATGCAAAAGATTAATTGAACTACCTCTTCATAAATTATGTGCCTGTGTGTGTGTATATATATACATATATATACATATATATACATATATATATGTCTAGCAACATTTAGAACTAAGTGATGTTTATTCCCATAGTTTAGTGCAATGACATTAATTATAATCATAACAGTTCAAACACTACTAAAAATAAACCATGAAACCATGAGTGTATTTTAAAAATTAAATGTTATTTAACCCCTCTTAGTATTGGAAATGACATTTAAATAGGCTTTAACAATTGAAGAGTCACCCTAATCTAAAGTTGATGGCATTCTGCTGGTTGGTGTTCTGTACAAAAGCCATGGAAATCTGCAGGCTCCAAATACTATTTCAAAACGTTTACCCCCAAAAGTGTACAATTTCAAAATGGCATTAAAGAATTTGTGATACAGTTGACTGGCTCTGGTTCTCAAACATAAGGAAAAAAATATGAACTGGTTTCATGTCTTGACTGTTGTAAATAATGTTGCAAGGGGACTGCAGATATTTCTACAAGATAGTGATTTTATTCTCTTTGAATATATGTCTAGAAGTGCAATTGCTGGATAATATAGTAGTACTTTGTGTGTGTGTGTGTGTGTGAATCACTGTTTTCCATAATGGCTGAACCATTTACATTCCCACTAATAGTGCACATTTGCATTTTTCTGGTTATCAGTGATGTTGAGCAAGTTTGTGTTTACCTCTTGGCTCATTTGTATATTTGCTTTTGGAAAATGTCTGTTTAGATTCTCTGCTCATTTATTTTTTTTTTAATATTATTTTATTAGTTGGAGGCCAATCACTTCACAACATTTCAGTGGGTTTTGTCATACATTGACATGAATCAACCATATAGTTACACGTATTCCCCATCCCGATCCCCCCTCCCACCTCCCTCTCCACCCGACTCCTCAGGGTCCTCCCAGTGCACCAGGCCCGAGCACTTGACTCATGCATCCCACCTGGGCTGGTGGTCTGTTTCACCATAGATAATATACATGCTGTTCTTTCAAAACATCCCACCCTCACATTCTCCCCCAGAGTTCAAAAGTCTGTTCTGTACTTCTGTGTCTCTTTTCCTGTTTTGCATATAGGGTTATCGCTACCATCTATCTAAATTCCATATATATGTGTTAGTATACTGTAATGTTCTTTATCTTTATGGCTTACTTCACTCTGTATAATGGGCTCCAGTTTCATCCATCTCATTAGAACTGATTCAAATGAATTCTTTTTAACGGCTGAGTAATATTCCATGGTGTATATGTACCACAGCTTCCTTATCCATTCATCTGCTGATGGGCATCTAGGTTGCTTCCATGTCCTGGCTATTATAAACAGTGCTGCGATGAACATTGGGATATTAAAAAAATCATACACCATGACCAAGTGGGCTTTATCCCAGGAATGCAAGGATTCTTTAATATCTGCAAATCAATCAACGTAATACACCACATTAACAAATTGAAAGATAAAAACCATATGATTATCTCAATAGATGCAGAGAAAGCCTTTGACAAAATTCATCACTCATTTATGATTAAAACTCTCCAGAAAGCAGGAATAGAAGGAACATACCTCAGCATAATAAAAGCTATATATGACAAACCCACAGCAAGCATCACCCTCAATGGTGAAAAATTGAAAGCATTTCCTCTGAAATCAGGAACAAGACAAGGATGCCCACTCTCACCACTACTATTCAACATAGTGTTGGAAGTTTTGGCCACAGCAATCAGAGCAGAAAAAGACATAAAAGGAATCCAGATAGGAAAAGAAGAAGTGAAACTCTTGCTGTTTGCAGATGACATGATCCTCTACATAGAAAACCCTAAAGACTCTTCCAGAAAATTACTAGAGCTAATTAATGAATATAGTAAAGTTGCAGGATATAAAATTAACACACAGAAACCCCTTGCATTCCTATATACTAACAATGAAAAAACAGAAACTGAAATTAAGGAAACAATACCATTCACCATTGCAACAAAAAGAATAAAATACTTAGGAGTATATCTACCTAAAGAAACAAAAGACCTATACATAGAAAACTATAAAACACTGATGAAAGAAATCAAAGAGGACACAAACAGTTGGAGAAACATACCGTGTTCATGGATTGGAAGAATCAATATTGTCAAAATGGCTATTCTACCCAAAGCAATCTATAGATTCAATGCAATCCCTATCAAGCTACCAACGGTATTTTTCACAGAACTAGAACATATAATTTCACAATTTGTATGGAAATACAAAAAACCTCGAATAGCCAAAGTAATCTTGAGAAAGAAGAATGGAACTGGAGGAATCAACCTGCCTGACTTCAGACTCTACTCTGCTCATTTTTTAAATCAGATTGTTTTGTCTTTGTCATTGAGTAATATGAGCTTTTTATATATTTTGGATATTAACCCCTTATCAGATATATGATTTGCAAATGTTTTCTTATATTCAGTAGGTTTTTTTTTTAATAGTTTTAATAGTTTTTTTAAATAGTTTTAATAGTTTCCTTTGCTGTGCAGAAGCTTCCATGTAGTCCTAGTTATTTACTTTTGCTTTTTACATCTTTGCTTTTGGTGTCAAATCCAAAAATCATTCCAAGACCAATGTTAAGGAACTTATTCCCTATATTATCTTCTAGGAGTTTAATGGTTTTAGTTCTTATGTTTAAGCCTTTAATCCATTTGAGTTGATTTTTGTGCAGAGTATACACAAAACCCCTTGGTCCAGTTTCGTTCCCTTACATGTAGCTATCCAGTTTTCCCAACACTGTTTATTAGAGATTTTTCTTTCCCTATTGTATATTCTTGACTCCCTTGTCATAAGTTAATTTACTCTATATGTGCAAGTTTATTTCTGGGTTTTCAATTCTGTTTCATTGATCTATATGCCTGTTTTTACACCAATATCATTCAGTTTTGATTACTATAGCTTTTTAATATAATGTGAAGTCAAGGTGTGTGATGTCCCCAGCTTTTTTCTTCTTTTTCAAGATTACTCTAGCTATTCAAGGTTTTGGGGTTCCATACATACTTTAGCATTGCTTTTTCTATTTCTGTGAAAAATACCAGTGCCATTTTGATAGGTATTGCATGCATTTGTATATTTTGAGGGTAGTATGGACGTTTAAATAATATTGATTCTTCTATTCCATGTTCATTAGATATCTTTCCATTTATTTGTATGTTCACTTAAAATCTTATGACTTGTTTTCTTGAATTTGCTTTATTTGTCTTTCTTCTTGTGTTTGAGTTTGAATAAGTGAACTTATCTACTATTCTGATTGGTGATTTTAATTAGATTTAACTACTTTATAAGTTGTTATCCTAAAATGCAAATCTTTGCAGTTGGTTACATTGGTGAGCCTTTGCTTGCAAATTTTCTATTTGACTGCTACCATTTTTCTAGAATGACTCTGCCTGATGCCAGTCAATTTTTCACACAATAGCAAAAAAATGTTTTTCTTAACAGAGACTAGATCATATCTCCAGTCATCCCCCTAAGCAGCTTCAATGCCATCTCAACACACCCACAGGGATTTAAAAAATAAATCCATTTCCTTGTGAGGTCCTCTAAGGCCCTGAATAATCAAGTCTCCTTCCTGGCACTATAATTCTATTCTCTGTCAGTCTCCTTTTTCTCATTATATTCTCATTGCGTTATTGTTCTTTCAATTAATTAAAAAGCCACATTCTTTCCCATTTTGAGCTTTGTGTATGTGCTGACCCTCAGACCAGTGCTGTTTTCCTGCTCTTTCTAACAGACTTGTTTCCTCTTAATTTAAGTCTCAGACAGTCTCTCCCTGACCAATTCACTTACCCGTTAGTGCATTTCCCTCTTCTACTTGGCTCCCCTTTTCCTTAGTAACACAATTTTAAAATTTGTAAGAATTATACAATTTTATTTTTTCCTATATCCAAAGTTAGCACAAAGCCAAATAAGGACAGGCCACTTTCTTGCTTTATACATAAACACATTCCCTAATATAGTTCTTTAGAACTCAGCATCATGGGAAAAAATTAGAACTCAGCATCAATCTAATTTTATGAATGAACAAATAAATGAATAACTAGGTGCTCAATAAATATATGTAAATTGTGTGTCAATCCCAATTGATTTCCCAAAATGTGGCGGTCTTAAAGGGAAATGAAAAATATTATTAGTGAAGAAAAACTATATAAAGTAGAAAATCCATTGGTTTTTTAATGTACAATAGTCAGTTTATTTCCAAAATGTCATTGATGGATTAAATTGTTTACTGCAGAAGAGTATTGAATGCCTCAATTTTGATGTATCACAGTTTTACTATAAAGGTATATTTATACTGTCAGATGTCAAAAAATGTTTTGTGACATCCAGATGTAATATTTATCTCTCAAGTTTCTTCTCAGTTTTCTTTTCTGATTAAATTAAGGCAATGTAAAACAGCTTGGTAAACAAGAAGTTTTATGTTTCTGCAATTATCTGTGCAGGGAATTAATGTTAGCCATACAGCATAAGAGGTTTAAAAATATAATCATATATAGAGAATGTGTAAATATACACACATATACATACACACATGTACATAAAATATTTGTTAACACTTTTGCTTTGATCTATAACTATGATTATGCCCACACTGCACCCACTTCTTCATTATCCTTTTACCTCTATACCATGGTACACAAAGGTATTATTAACTTTATTCCAGCTCAGGAAGAAAATTAGGAAAGCACCAACTGAGTAGAATTTTCAATCAACCTGTTCTCCTCAAAGAGTAAATGGCCAACTTTCCAAGTGTAATTTCCAAGTGTAGCTAACAGTCATATTTGCGGCCTTAGAGTTGCATCTGAACCAAACCTTGAAAGCATACATGTTCCTCACGATATAAGCTTTACAAGAGATTATTTTTATTTGCTTGCCACCAGCAGAATGTTTCAATGTTAATTGAGGTACTTTTTTTTTTCTTTTTTTACATTTGATACCATGTGTTCATCTTGGATTTTTCATTAGTTACTCAGTAATAAGAATTAATTCATTTAGTTTTTAGCATATTAAGACCTATTAATTGCTTGCATAACAATAATTTAGTTAAAAGTTTGCCCTTTTTTGTCGAGAAGAGTAGTTGATAATCCAAAATAATACTTTTTGATATTTGTATACTGTTACTTATGGTGTGTAATATGAAAGCACATCATCACATTTTGTAGATACAAGTATATAGTGTTTGCTACACCATTAAAATTGCTTATACTGGCATAAAATCATCTTTAGTGTAGTATCAATACCATAGAAATTTCAGAAAAATGTTGTTATTAGAGAACTTAAAAACTTCCTTTATAAAAAGATTTATGTACAATTGGTACTTTAAAACTATTTATCATTCTAGGTAATTAGTCCCTTTTTCTTCAGTTTTTAAAAATATATCCATTATTATTTCATATGTAATTTTTAAGAAACATTTTACTATTTAATCTTTTTCAAAAGGCAAAATCATTACCCAAAAACATATTTAGGGATGGAAAATACAGCTGGTCAAAAACTATGTATTTTGGAATGTAGTTTTCCACTCAGTTCAGTGGATCAGTCATGTCCAGCTCTTTGTAACTCCATGGATTGCAGCATGCCAGGCCTCCTTGTCCATCACCAACACCTAGCACTTGCTCAAACTCATATCCATTGAGTTAGTGATGACATCCAACCATTTCATCCTGTCATCCCCTTCTCCTCCTGCCTTCAATCTTTCCCAGCATCAGGGTCTTTTCAAATGAGCCAGTTCTTTGCATCAGTTGGCCAAAGTATTGGAGTTTCAGCTTCAGCATCAGTCTTTCCATGAATACTCAGGACTGATTTTCTTTAGGATTGACTGATTTGATTTTCCTGCAGTCCAAAGAACTCTCAAGAGTCTTCTCCAACACAACAGTTCAAAAGCATCAGTTCTTCAGGGCTCAGCTTCTTGTATGGTTCAAATCTCACGTCCATACATGACTACAGGAAAAACCATAGCTTTGACTAGATGGACCTTTGTTGGCAAAGTAATATCTCTGCTTTTTAATATGCTGTCTAGATTGGTCATAGCTTTTCTTCCAAGGAGCACATTTCCTTCAATTTCATGGCTGCACTCACCGTATGCAGTGATTTTGGAACTCAAGAAAATCAAGTTTCTCAGTGTTTCCATTGTTTCCCCATCTGTTTGCCATGCAGTGATGGGGCCGGATGCCTTGATCTTCATTTCTGAATGTTGAGTTTTATGCCAGCCTTTTCACTTTCTTCTTTCACTTTCAACAAGAGGTTCTTCAGTTCCTCTTCACTTTCTGCCATACGGATGGTGTTATCTGCATATTTGAGATTATTGATATTTCTCCTAATAATCTTGATTCCAGCTTGTGCTTCATTCAGCCTAGCATTTCACATGATGCTGCATTTCAGTTAAATGAGCAGGGTGATGAGCCTTGATGTCCACCTTTCCCAATTTAGAACCAGTCAGTGATTCCATGTCAGGTTTTAACTCTTGCTTCTTGACCTGCGTACAGATTTCTCAGGAGGCAAGTAAGGTGGTCTAGTATTCCCATCTACTGAAGTATTTTTCACAGATTGTGTGATTCACACAGTCAATAAAGCTTCACATAGTCAAGAAAGCATAAGTAGTTGTTTTTTCTGGAACTCTCTTGCTTTTTTGATGATCCAGAGGGTGTTGGCAATTTGATCTCTGGTTCCTCTACCTTTTCTAAATCCAACTTGAACATCTGGAAGTTTTGGTTCATGTTGTTGAAGCCTCACTTGGAGAATTTCGAGCATTAGTTTGTTAGTGTGTGAGATGAGTGCAAATGTGGGGTATTTTGAACATTCTTTGGCATTGCCTTTCTATGGAATTGGAATGAAACCTGACCTTTTCCAGTCCTGTGGCCATTGCTGAGTGTTCCAAATTTGCTAGTATATTGAGTGCAGCAGTTTCACAGCATCATCTTTTAGGATTTGAAATAGCTCAGCTGGAATTTCATCACCTCCACTAGTTTTTGTTCATAGTGATGCTTCCTGAGGCTCACTTGACTTCACATTCCAGATGTCTGACTCTAGGTGAGTGATCACACCATTGTAGTTATCTGGGTCATGAAGATCTTTTTTGTATAGTTCTTCTGTGTCTTCTTGCCACCTCTTCTTAATATCTTCTGCTTCTGTTAGGTCCATACCATTTCTGTCCTTTATTTTGATTATATTTGTATGAAGTGTTGCCTTTGTTTCTGCAATTTTCTTGAAGAGATCGCTAGTCTTTCCCATTCCATTGTTTTCCTCTATTTCTTTGCATGGATCACTGAGGAAGGCTTTTGTATCACTCCTTGCTATTCTTTGGTACTCTACATTCAGATAGGTATAACTTTCCTTTTGGTTTAATCTTCCAGGAGCAAATCAGGTGTGAGAAGCCAACCCAGTCAAAGAAAACACCCAACACATTCAAGAAGCATCTTTGTAGCGTCCTGTTCAGAGACCTTGAGAAACTGAATTAGACCTGTCACAGCTGGGGGCGGGAGGACCTTTCTTAGTTTCGGTGAGGTTCTCAGAGATCCCAAATGGCTTTTTAGGAATACTGAAGTTTCAGTATCCACTCAAAACTAAAAAAAGAAGTATCTCATAGGTATTTCTGTTTAAAGGTAGTATGGGGGAATCGTTACCAAGCGTCTGGTTTTGAAACTTTTCTCTCACAATTAAGAAAAGTAAAACTGCACAAAATACATGGAGCACCTGCACTCGGGCAATAAAAACAGGCAGAAAATGGTTTTTATATTTGAAAGAAGGGAAACATAAGAGGTAAATCCCACAATTACTTTAGTTTTTCTCTTGTAGAACTTTGTAGGTCATAGCACAGGGAAGAATCAACCAAACATGCTGGGACAACTGAATAGAAACATGCAAAAGAATGAAATTGGATTTTAATTTGCACTGTATAAAAACTGATCAAGTATATAAATGGGAAAACTAACTGAACCTTGGAAGGAAAGTTATGACCAACCTAGACAGCATATTAAAAAGCAGAGACATTACTATCTCAACAAAGGTCCATCTAGTCAAGGCACTATGGTTTTTCCAGTGGTTATGTATGGATGTGAGAGTTGGACTATAAAGAAAGCTGAGCACCAAAGAATTGATACTTTTGAACTGTGGTGTTGGAGAAGACCCTTGAGAGTCTCTTGGACTGCAAGGAGATCCAACCAGTCCATCCTAAAGGAGATCAGTCCTGGGTGTTTATTGGAAGGATTGATGTTGAAGCTGAAACTCCAGTACTTTGGCCACCTCATGCGAAGAGTTGACTCATTGGAAAAGACCCTGATGCTGGGAGGGATTGGGGGCAGGAGGAGAAGGGGACGACAGAGGATGAGATGGTTGGGTGGCATCACCAACTCAATGGTCATGGGTTTGGGTGGACCATGGGAGTTGGTGATGGACAGGGAGACCTGGCGTGCTGTGGTTCATGGGGTCGCAAAGAACTGGACATGATTGAGTAACTGAACTGAACTGAAACTATAAAACCCTTAGCAAAAAATATAGGACTTAAATCTTGAAAACTCTGATTTGGCAAAGCATTCTTAAGTGTGATGCCAAAAGCATGAGCGTCAAAAAGAAAAACTGATGATTTCGGCTTCATCAAAATTAAAAACTTCATGCTTCAAAAGTCACCATCAACCAACAGTGAACTTCCAGCACAATGTGAGAAAATAAGCCCTAATTTTAAAGCCACTTTTTGATGCATATTAATTTTCTTGCATTTAAAAGCATCTTAACTGAGACTGAAGACTATGATGAAGAGACTCTGAATACCATAGTAAAATACCTGTGGTAGACAGAATTCTCAATTGGCCCCCAACATTCCTGCTCCTGGAATCTAAATCTTTGTGTCACCACCCACTTGAGTGCAGGTAAATCTGACTTGCTTCTCACAGGTGGACTATGGTGAAACTGATCAGATAATTACATCTCTGAATGTATCACGTTGTATGAAACTCCATCTCAGCAGGTTAAGAGAGGTTTCCTGTTAGCCCTGAAGGCACAAGCTGCCATGTTGTGGAGAGGGCCATGTGACATGAAATGGAGAAAACCTCTAGGAACTGAGGCCCTCACTCTGCAATCACAAGGAAGTGAATGCTGCAGACAAGTACCTTGGGAAAGGAACAACCCAAGCCTCAGATGAAATTCCTGTCCTGGACAATAGGTTCAGCCTGGTAAGACTGTGAGCAGAGGACACAGTAGCTATATCAGCACTCCTATATAGGAAACAGTAAAGATAAAAAATAGGTGTTTCAAGCATCAAAGTTTGTGATAAATTTTTTATGCAGCTTTAGAAAACTAAAACAATACCCCAAGCGAAACAATCTCTCCAGTTAAATTGGTTACATACTTTCTAGTAAATGTTCTTTGAGGTCATTATTAACTGCCCCTGTGAGTTCTTAATTTTCCCATTAACTATTGACATATAATGCTTTAAAATATCCAACTTAAACATTTAATTTTCACTTCATTATAATAATACTGGTTTTTAAACCATCCCTTGAACTTTAAACTGCTCTAAGATGCAGACTTCTTTAAAGGATGCACTTCAGCAAATTTTTATTCATTAACAACTTATCAATGTGTCAAACTTGAGCCTGCTATATTAATATAAATATTAATTTAATGATGAAATTTAAATTGTCAGAGTGAGTTAAATTGCAAGTCAATTGTATTTACAAACCCAAATATAATGTTACCATAAAAAAAATCCTAAGAAAGTTATCTGCCAATAAGAATTTATACTTATCTGTACTACCACATACTTAGAAGGGTGATAAGAGCATAAGAAAGGGAAGGAAAAAGGAAATGGGAAAGGAATGAAGAAAGGGAGAGAAGAAGGAAGGATAGCAAATAACCACCATAGGGCCATATTTAGAGAAGGGCACAGAATAGCTGGTTAATAAATACAGGTTTCATGATAATTTAAAATAAATGTCAAGTAACACTCAGATGAGGAAAATCCTGAAGGAAATTTCTAACCTTAATTTGAATACAATCAACTAATCAAGTTGCTGAAAATAATTTTCAGTTGGAGAAAGATAAATTTTTCACATAAACAAATCTGGTTGAATGTTTGTGGGTATGTATGTGTGTGTGTGTGGGCACATGTGCATGCAACTCTAGAGGAATGGTCTTTGGAGGAAAGACACCAAGAATTGTATGTACTGTTTAGCTGGGCAAAAACAGAGTCGAGGTAAAATTTCATTTCATTTATACCTCTTTTGTTTTATAATGAATAGTATTGTTTTTGTTCATTGATTTTTCACATGCAATTGAGTCATGTGGACATGTTAAGTGTTACCTCATTGTACTCACTGATAGTTTTCTCTTGAACTATATGGCTTCCTGGAGTCTCAGTTCAGTTCAGTTCAGTTCAGTCGCCCAGTAGTGTCCGACTCTTTCCGACCCCATGAATTGCAGCATGCCAGGCCTCCCTGTCCATCACAAACTCCCGGAGTTTACTCAAACTCATGCCCATCGAGTCGGTGATGCCTGGACTCTAGTGCTTGCTATAATGGTAATTGCAATTTCTTTTTTAATTTTCTGAATCTTATCAGCTTCTGATCATGATGCCTCAGTGTCTAAAATGTACAACTTCTTAAGAGAAAATAAAGCTTAAAAAACTTTTGAATCATCTACTATTAGGCTTAAAATTAAATGATTTTTATTACTCCTGGAAATCAGTTGTTAGTCAAAATGTAAAGCTTTCTTTCTTTTGGAAGGTGTCATGAAATAATTAAGAGAATTTAAAGAAATTGTTAAGAGAGTTTAAAGAAAAAGAAAAAGCATTTTCTTGGAAATACCATGGCCATTTAATTAAAAAAAAAAAAAAAAACCTATGAAATAGCATGTTAGTATAACAAATTACATTGGTAAAATTCAAATGATTTTGAGTGCCTTTGATATATCTGAGGTTTGACTTCTAAAAAAATCTTAGATTTCTGAATCATTGATTGAATTTTTGAGCTCTTTCAATTCCTAGAGGCCCAAAGACCTATGAGAATCCACTAGAAACT
The DNA here is from genome assembly GCF_963930625.1 of Muntiacus reevesi. Taxonomy (NCBI): domain Eukaryota; kingdom Metazoa; phylum Chordata; class Mammalia; order Artiodactyla; family Cervidae; genus Muntiacus; species Muntiacus reevesi. The sequence goes on along the minus strand of NC_089254.1, from coordinate 78,780,138 downwards.
GAACCAAGAGTTCATACTTGAAAGAAACATTAGTTTCATTGTAGAAATAAGTGATGATAGAAAGGTAAAGAAAATAGAATATAAATACAATTTTTGGCATGTTTTCAGTCAATAGGTACTAAAAGAATAGATCAAAACTCTCCAAAAAGGTAATAGGTAGATGTATGTCATAGTCCTGGTACCCAGATTCCTTTCAGATTGGAAATTCTCAGAAAGTGAAACACCAGTTACCAGTACTCAGGAAGCTGAAAACCATGAGCCATATTTAAATTCATATAAAAATATGCACAGTGTCCTTGAATATATATTATCAGATAGCGTTGCTAATGATGCTTACTCCTCTTAAAAATTATTACAAAAATAATGAACATGTTGCTTGTGATTTGTTGTTACCTAGGTAAATTTACTTTCCTCTTTCCAATTGGAAGACAGCAAACCCCTAAAGCTACTGGATTGTGTGTTTCCCATCTGACCATCTGCCCTAACTGCATATAGAGATGGCCACATACACTTTTATCACCTGATATGACTTGTGCACATACCTATTAGAGATCCATTAACACTATATTTGTAGTTGTAGACTTACTACGTATCTCCTCTATTTGTCTATAAAGCCAGTTGGGAACGTTTCTTATCCTCATTTCTTTCAGGATACCCTAGCACCTTTAAAAGGCCTGGCACACAATAAGCACCAATAAAAACATACTAAATAAATATCAGCAACTTTCAGGACTAAATCCAGCACAATCTCAACCTTTCTACAGTTATGACCCACCTTGGAATGTAGCCCATCTTTCATATCTAGGCCAGGACAACTCAATATAAGAAGGTAATCTTTCCCCAAGTTTACTTGCTATTACTAATATTCACACACTGTTTCTCTTCTGTGATTGTTTTTTATAACTCATCTATTAAGAAAGTGTCCATGATAACTTGAGTCACAGTAAGGACTTAGAGAATTAAAAAGGTGGTTTACTTTGGTAGTCATCCAGAATCACATAGGACATTCATTCATGAAGCAACATTCATAAACTTCTATCCAAAGTCTTTTAGGTCAAGTATCATTGCATATTGCTAGCATTAATACTGACAAAGTCAAGGAAGCACTACCTAGAATAGCCCTCTGTAATATATGTATAGGTATGTACTAAGTCACTTTAGTCAGGTCTCATTCTGTGTGACTCTATACACTATAGTCTGCCAGTCTCCTTTGTCCATAGGATTCTTCAAGCAAGAATACTGGGGTGGGTCGCCATGCCCTCCTCCAGAAAACTTCCCAACCCAGGGATCGAACCTGCATCTGTTACACCTAAACTGCATTGGCAAGTGGACTCTTTACCACTAGCACCACCTGGAAAGCCTAGGTATAATATGTGTGTGTGTGTGTGTGTGTGTGTGTGTGTAAATTTATACTTATATGGAGCCACATATGCAATTAATAAAATGTTAACACCTCCATTAATAATGTAAAAATAACAGATTAAATTAAATTAACAATGTTTTAATTACTCAGTATATAATATTTGAACATGGAATTTCTTTGAAGAAAATATTAACGAGATCATATAAATGACATGAAAATATTAACTAGATAATATAAGTGACGCTATTTAAAGTTAGAACTAGGATATTCTACAAGTGCAAGTCACTGTACTCTAGAATATTTTCAAGATTTATTTATCCAGTGTCAGCTTTGATATTTCCTGTTCAAGCTGCTTTAAACAACAGCAGTGAAAAAAACTCACTGAGCTTTTTCCATTACAGTTGTTCACTTAGAAAAATCACATATGCCTCTTCACCTTTTCCATACATCTAATAGTTAGGAAAGAGAAAAATTATCAACCCATTAGCCCAAGCCTTTATTAAAGTGTTGCAATGCAAAAATAGTTCCAAGATTAATGTTCTGAAGGGAGCAAATAGCTGAAAGATTTCATATGATAGTGAGAAAAGTAGTCAATGCTTTGTTTTGCTTAAAAATTAGACCCTGATCGTTATCTCAGAAAGTATGGAGAATCTTACATATGGCTCATGGGATGGAAAGCATGACTAGAGTCATGGCTTAGCAAATGTTTCTTTAACAATCTAGTTTCAGTAAGTGATGGAAGGAGAAGAACAAGGAGGTTAGTTGGAACTATATGAGTCACAGTGGCATCCAGGATCATTCTTATTCCTTCCTTTAGGCCAGCACTGACTTCAAGATATTTAGGTCAAATTTCAGAATCCAGATTTTCACCACTAGCTGATGTTTCTGAGTCTGAATAATTAGTGAAGATTATTATTATGAGAAGTAATTAAGTCTAGAATGCATTCATCAACTTCTCATCTGACATTTTGTTTTGTATAGTGATTTCAGTTATCATTAGGCATGGCAGCTACACAGAAGCATTTAAGACTGTAAGCAATACAATGTAGGGCTATGATGGAAAATAAGAGGAATCATTAGTAATTCATGAATGCTCTGCTTAGTCCTGCAACTATTCCCCTTAGTCCTATTAAGGAAAAAAAGTACCCCAAATATCAAATTTTATCTGAACTCTTCCTCTGGATGACCCAGAAATTGGTACAAGACCCAGGTCTTCATTTTCTTAAAACTAAATTTCTTCTGTTGTATCTTTTATCCCATCAGTCAGATTTTGTAAAAACATCAAATCTTGGTTAATCTTGTAAATTAAGGCATTAGTAGTAAAATGAAACATCCCTTTTCTAGATCTTCCCAACCCAGGAATCAAACTGGGGTCCCCTGCATTGCATATTTGTATACACATGTGTACATATATACACACTGACACACACACATATATGGGCTTTCCTAATAGCTCAGCTGGAAAAGAATTTGCCTGCAATGCAGGAGACTTGGGTTTTATCCCTGGGTTGAGAAGATCCCCTGGAGAAGGGAATAGCTACTCACTCCAATATACTGGCCTGGAGAATTTCATAGACTCTGTAGTCCATGGGGTTGCAAAGAGTCGGACACAACTGAGGAACTTTCACTTTATATATAACCTGTTAGCCTTAGAGAAGCCCGCTTTTCTCCTTCTCCTTTGTTCTAACCCCCAAAAGGATTATGTCACTGAGCTATTCAAAGACTATGATTTATCTTTCATGTAGCTTTAGTCTCAGGAGACTTGCTTTTTTTTTTTTTTTTTTTTTTTTTTTTTAGCAGACTAGAACAATGGGAAGGCTTGGGAGGATCCAGCATTATTCTTGTCTGTCTATTGAGTTCTTTCCTTCCATGTTGTCCAAAAAGTTGGCAAGCTGAGACTGATCTTCCTTCCTAAAGCTTTAATGTCTATGACAAAAGCAAAAAATCAGCTCTCTACAAGGTATGGAGCAAAACACTGATTCTCTTCTTTCTGCAGTTGCAATTTCTTTATGGATTGTGAACACTTCTTGCACAAATCTTTTTTTATGAACATAGTTGTGAAATACAAAGAGCTAAAGTCCAGGTGTATGTTCAGAAAGAAGTCGGCAGAAGAAATCATCTTACTTGCTTTTATTCTCAGGTCACCATCCTCAGAAAAATGTTTCTATGTGGATCAGTCAAGCCAGGGTCTAAATAGAGGTTTTAAGACAAAGCCACAAGTAGAAACAGTCTTGTTTCTTTGTTAACCACATCCTTTGTCTATGTATCTTCTTTCAGGCCATGGATAAGTAAAGGGTGGCTTATTAAGGATAACATGCAAGGTTTCAGAATTCTGAGCTCTGGATCCAATCTTTTGATGTCTTCCTGCACCCAGCATATCGTGTTTGTCATATCATGATTACTATTTCATAAGTTTGTCTTCTCCATCACAGTAAACTCCTTAAAATCAAGGATTATTTGTTATTCACATTCTCTTTCCAGGTTACCTTATTGCCTAGCAGGCACTTGATGTTTGCTGAATAAAAGATCAAAGAAATGACAAAAGAACTACAGGACAGGCCCATAAGACAACCTAGAGAACATTTGACAGATGGAGTTCAAAAACTACCACTTGAATGTTCAACTCATATAAAAACATACTTTAAAAAAAAAAATGCCTGGAAATTAATTGTTTAAGTCAGTTTGGTCTGTGAAGTTTTGACATAGCAAGCTTAGTACCCTATCAGTTTCTTTCTACTTTTATACATCAAAATGCTTCATGTAAGATAATTAACTACTGAAGATCACATGCAAATTCCTCCATCAGTTTTTGGAAGTATTCTATCTAGCTATGTCTCTCTATTTTTGTGGATACAATTTATTAAATTTTTTTTGGAAAATGTTTACCAAAGAGGATAGATCTGTATTTAACGTTTTATTTTTAGATATAAATCACAGTGGTCCCAGTAATCAATGCTTCTTTTATCATTCTGTTATATAATATTGAGAGATACACTCAAGTATTATTCTAGGCAAAGTAAAATTTAGTGAATTTAAAGTGAATATTAAGTGAATATAAAGTGAATATTGAGAGTAATTCTAAGTTATTACAGTTTTAGCAGTCTGCAAAATAGGATTTCTGAAAAGCATTGTGAAAATGCAAAATTGAATGATTTCTCAGCTAGTTTACTTCAACCTTTTTCTTTTGGTAATGTTGACTGTTTTGTATATTTGTTCTTTGCAGTATTAATTCATTTATTGAAAATAATATTTATTATCTCTAAGACATTATTTTCTGTTGTGAAGAAGAATATGAATCTGGTGTAAATAGAAGTGTATATAACTGCATTTTACCCAGAAACAAAATCAATGCCTGAAACGCCCTGAAAACCAAAGTAGTTATTATAAGCTATAGGGCAGAAGATGCTTAACTGTCACAGTATTTTACCTAATTTGTATTCAATAACAGGAGTCTCATTTTTTTTATATATTTAGTGAAAGAAAGTGTCTGCACTGATGTTTTAAAACATAGTATCTGATATTCCTCTCATTTGTTTTGGCCCTTCAGCTATAAGAGAATCAATAAACAACAGGCATAATATTAACATTTTAGATTGTGTCTAAAGTGATTATTCAGCTGGCTTAAATCTGTAAACTCAGGTGGTAATTTTGCAATTACTGTGTTGTGATGTTTCCAGCCTGATCTATTGTTTTTCAGTTAATAATTATTTCATGATTGGATCTTTTGCCCTGGATGTTCTTGTGTTGGCTCCTGTTATAAAACACTGGTTCAGTTAAACACTGCTATGTTTGATTGCTTCTGAAATACCTTATTCCAGTTTGAAACAGAGAATGGGACTGTGTGTTTTCATGTTAATTTAATCTCATACTCTAGCAATTAACACCATATAGCAATCTCAATCATTTTCAAAACTTCCTTAGTAGTTTATTTCAGTAAAATGGATTAATACTTTAGGGAAAGAGGATTTGCACTGTTAACCTACAATATGTATATTATACTTTTATTTAAAAGACTTGACCAGGTTCATGTGGACTTTCATGAACTATTTTCTGTTTCTTTCCTCTTATTTAGATTTCTAATCTATTGTGAAAGCTATCCTATTAGCAACTGTCTTCTAAGGCCAATATACAGATCTTGAAATTACTTCTGATATTCTCCAAGTCTTGGTCTTCATAAAACACTTAATTGCTGAACTCTATTTTATCATATAAGAGCTATTATATCATGTAATTTAATAAGAATAAATGAATTAAAATAATATATACCTACCTTCAATAGATATTTATCAACATTGATTCCTATTAATGTCTTTTATCCTAAAACCTTAATTTTTACTCATTCCAAACATCCTTTTGAAAGAAAATAAAATGCATTAAGATCAGTCCCACTTCTGGGCATACACACTGAGAAAACCAGATCTGAAAGAGACACGTGCACCCCAATGTTCATCGCAGCACTGTTTATAATAGCCAGGACATGGAAGCAACCTAGATGCCCATTAGCAGACAAATGGATAAGAAAGCTGTGGTACATACACACCATGGAATATTACTCAGCCATTAAAAAGAATTCATTTGAATCAGTTCTATTGAGATGGATGAAACTGGAGCCCATTATAGAGAGTGAAGTAAGCCAGAAAGATAAAGACCAATACAGTATACTAACACATATATATGGAATTTAGAAAGATGGTAACGATAACCCTATGTGCAAAACAGAGAAAGAGGCACAGATGTACAGAAAAGACTTTGGGACACTGTGGGAGAAGGTGAGGGTGGGATGTTTCAAGAGAACAGCATCAAAACATGTATGTTATTTATGGTGAAACGGATCAGCAGCCCAGGCTGGATGCATGAGACAAGTGCTCAGGCCTGGTGCACTGGGAAGACCCAGAGGGATCGGGTAGAGAGGGAGGTGGGAGGGGGGATCGGGATGGGGAATACATGTAAATCCATGGCTGATTCATGTCAATGTATGACAAAAACCACTACAATATTGTAAAGTAATTAGCCTTCAACTAATAAAAATAAATGAAAAAAAAAAAAGATCAGTCACAAGAACATTTTCTTATTAAGTTAACTAAGAGGGTCATGTTTCAATTCTTTCAATGTGTAGCAGTCAATGAAAGCATGAATAGAAGTATGTCTGGAGTGCACAACTGGTGTCTCCTGTCCAGGTTCATTGTCCTGTCCAGGTTTAAAAGGAGAAGGAAAATGGGGGCAGAGACTAGGAGGAGGGAGAGAAGGGAATGAACAGAGATCAGATGACCATAATGACCTAAAATCCAACCATCCATTTTGTGTGTGTGTGTGTGTGTGTGTGTGTGTATGTATGTAGTGAGTGTGCACACAGCTCTGTCTGAGATGATATGTTTTAAGAGTTGAGGCAGGATCTTACTGCAAAGATAAAAAATATATGGGACAAATAATCTGTCATTTATATCAGATATCACACTTGGGAGAATACTGTTGTTGTTGTTTTTTTAATATAACTTAAGTGTGTGATCCCCACAACCATTTGAAAAGAAATATGGAACTATCAGATATAATTAGAAAAGGGGGAGCATATTGGGAGCTTAGCATCTGTTCCTGTAGAAAAAACAGGTGGCTTTCAGGTAGTCAGTTACCAAGTATAATTCTACTCAGATACATCAGACATGATAGCAATGTGTGTAATGTTGAAATACATCTAAATACATTTTATGAGGCTTGAATGTTGGGACACTAATGTATTACTATACACAATTCTTTGCTACCTGAAACTCAATCAAGAATACTAAAGTTCCACAACTTAATCTCTTCCAGGTAAATAGAAATTGTATAGAAAATATGCATACATGCTTTAAATATATTTTCTAACATAAATACTGTATTACAGGAGATTTTGTTTCAAAAAAGATTTGTTTCAACCCTGAAAATAAATTCAAAGCTTACTTCAAAACTATTTATTTTGCACTTGTCTGTGTTTACATTTTATTACTCAGCAGTTTCTTAAGAGGATTTAAAGTGTTCCAGATAATCTCAAATTTCAGTAGTTTCTGCAATTATTCCTTAAAGCTTTTATAAATTAAACTTGTTTTCTCTAGAGAAAATGAGTTACTGACTTGAAAGTCTTATAAAATTATCCTCATTTATCATATGAATCTTACTTTTAATAATTTCAACCCTGTTTTCAAGTTTATTTCATGTATTTCTAACATTTAGAAATTGCTTGAGACTTTTATGTTTTAAGATTAGGATGCATATGCTAGAAACTAAGAGTATCGCATTCACATTTAATATGCCAGCTGAAAGTTTAGTACTTGCAATGTACTTATATATGTTAATATAAGCTTACATGTCTTACTTGAACTATCAAAAAAGGTGAAAGGTGAAAGGTGAAAGAAACATGGAATAAAATATTTAGAAACATTAATATACAGTCCACATGGCTTGGAAATAATGAAAGAACCCCTAAATATTATGGAGACAAGACCAAATATAATGTATAAGAGAACAATTCTGCAGATATGGAAATGTCACACTAAGCCCGTGTTATTCTGTCATCACACTTCTCTTCATTCCTCTCAGCCAGGCTTCCCATTGATCCCCATCTCTAGTGAGGTGACTAGTTGCAGCCTGTTTCCAATAACTACCCTCTTTGCTTTCAGACCCCCTACTCTAAGAAGAAAAAAAGGAAAAAGAAAATATACACCTGCTTGTAACAGATTTTCCAAATATATAATCCAATTCTGTGTACCTTTGTGATCAAATGGAAATTTAGAAAAGAATATCTATCCCTTTTTTTTTTCTGCTTATCACAGCATTAGCCTAAATGTATTATTTCTTGCTCAGTTCCTTTCCTGTGCTTGGTGTAGGAGAGAAAGCTTGAACTTTTAGCTAGGAATTAAGTCTAATTCTAGAATTTTAATTTATTTTTTTGATGGACACTCTAATACTTTAGTGGTTTCTCAGGTGGTGTTAGTTGTAAAGAACCTACTTGCAGGGGACTTAAGAGACATAGGTTCAATTCCTGGGTTAAGAGAATCCCCTGGAGAAGGGCATGGCAACCACTCCAGTATTCTTGCCTTGAAGAATCCCATGGACAAAGGAGCCTGGGAAGGGGCGGGGGAGGTGCAACAATCCATAGAGTTGCAGAGTCACATACAACTGAAGTGATTTAGCATGCAAGCATGTGTGCAATTGCTTAGCATTCCCCTGTGGAAAGCAGGGGAAGTTGTTCAGTCACTAAGTCATGTCTTTGTGCCTTCTGGGACTTCAGCACACCAGGCTTCCCTGTCCTCCACAATCTCCTAGAGTTTGCTCAAGTTTATTTCCATTGATTCAGTGATGCTATCTAACCATCTCATCTTCTGCTGCCCTCCTCCCCATTTGCCTTAAATCTTTCCCAGCATCAGGGTCTTTTCCAAAGAGTCAGTTCATCACATCAGGTGGCCAAAATACTGGAGCTTCCTCTTTAGCATCAGTACTTCCAATGAATATTCAGGGTTGCCCTCCTTTAGGATTGACTGGTTTGATCACCTTGCAGTCCAAGGGACTCTCTAGAGTCTTCTCCAACACCACAATTCAAAAGCATCAGTTCTTCAGCATCCGCCTTTCTTAATGGTCCAGTTCTCATATCCATACATGACAACTGGAAAAACCATAGATTTCACTATACAGATCTTTGTTGGCAAAGTGATGTCTCTGCTTTTTAATATGCTAAGTTTGTCATAGCTTTCCTTCCAAGGAGCAAGCGTATTTTAAAGCAGAAACAGTTGGAGTAATATTGCCTTATAACATGGTACTAAAATGTAATATATGACTATGTGCAAAACACCTGGACTGCATTTGGTCTTTGTAGTGGGTTGAATTCTGTCCCCCCAAAAGATATGTTCAAGTCTTAATCCCCAGTACCTTATTTGCAAATAAAATGTTGGTAAATATGATTAAGTTCAGAATCACAGGATAAGAGCACCTTGGGTTTAGGTGGAACCTAAATCCAATCACTGGTATAAGAGGAAAAAAGAAGGAAATATGACACACACAGGGAAGAAAAGTCCATAAACCATGTAAAGACAGAGGTATAGATTCGAGTTAGGAAGGCCCAAGCTGAGGAACATCAGGAGTTTCTGGTGGCCACCTCATATTAGAAGAGAAGTATGAAATGGATTCTGCCTCAGACCCTCAAGAAGGTATCGACACTGTTGACGCCTTGACTCTGGACTGTGAGAGAACAAAATTCATAGACAGCTGTTTTCCTGTTATACCCTGACATGGCAGAGAACAAATATCTGTGGCTTCTGCTATCCAGTTTGTGATTATTTGTTACAACTGTAGGAAACATATATAGTCTTCAAAATTGATTCTAGTTTGCTTTACTATGAATTTGTATATTTTCAAGGGTGATATCTAGTCACTATGCCAACATTGCTTTGTTTAATGCTCTGTTTTGATGAGATTTTACCTGTGCCATAATTATTGCATATTTTGAGTATTGTTTCTTTATATTTACTTTTTAAAGTCTTTAAAATTTTTATCGGAGTATACTTGATTTACAATGTATTAGCTTCAGGTATACAATAAAGTTAATCAGTTATGTATATACATATGTTTATATGTGTATATCCACTCTTTTTTTCTATATTGATTTGATTCATTTATCTGAGCACTGAAAAAGTATAGAGATGAGATGAATTTATTAAAAAGAGAAAAGGAATGCAAAATTTGTGGAAAGCAGACGATGAGGTCTAACCAGAGTTATATATTGCCTGATAAGACAGGGCATACTAGAAGCCCTCAGGAAAGAACAGGAAATATTTAATCATTTATCACTTTTAGAGTAGGAATGTATCTAAGCCTGAAAAGCATGTGCCTGAAAAAAAGTATTAAGCATGCCAAAGGTAGGCATAATAACAAGATTATCAAAGTTTTTTCTAAGACCAAAATTCTGTGACATTTCAGCTAGATTCCAAGTACCCTAAGGCACCTTCATACAACATGAATAATTAGCTTAACAAACTTAACGTCCTAAGTATTTATGGGAAGTGAAAAGTGGACAAGACATTTCTTGTTCTCCAGAATTTAAAGTCCAATTAAAAGGGTGTGATATATACAATAGAAAATGTAACAATAAGCAATAGCAAATTGTACATCTCATCTAAAAGTTAGTGACAGAAATCAATTACTGATTTCATTGCTCATTATGGATATATTTCAAGAGGTTACTGTAGGCTATAGATACCAAAATGTACTCATGTAATGCATATGGCATTGCCTTTGCAGATAGCATAGGAATCTATGTTCAACCTCTCATGCAGAACCAGAATTACTCCTTTAATATTTGTTTATTCTACATTTATAAAGTTAACCATTATTTTATATAACATCATGACTACTAAATATTATGAGATTATATACATCAACATCAGTCAGTTGATTCAGAAGTGTAACATTTATTAAACCAGAAAGTTGTGAAATATCTGATTTATCTGAATAAAAAGCAATCTGGCATGTTTGTAATATTTTGACTTATCCAATTTGTTTTTTAACTTCAGTTTGTATAATGTTCTTTAGAAATGTATTTTGCTCTTGTTGAAAGCTTTAAATCTAATCTAATTATCTTATTGTTAGTTAGCTTCACATTCAAGATATTAAGTAGGTTTCTTGGTACAAACTACTCTTAACATCCACAATTCATTAAATACAAAAAAGATCTGGGCCCATATTTTATTCTTTCCCATCATTTGATATTTTTGGAAAAACAGGTACTATAATCTCTGACCCTTTGAAACCCTAAGTATTATTTCATCATATAGTCTGTTTCTTCCTTCTAATCATTACTTCCTATCATTCCATGGATTAAATTCTATAGTATCTGAGCCAAAACATCTCTGGTACATTTTAAGAAATTTTCCAGTGTGCTTATCTTCTCCAGAAGCAACTTAGTTGAAGTCATTATAGGTATCTTCTTCTTAACACTGAGGTTATTTTCTTGTTAATGTTCTATATGGGAGACATGACATTTATGGGAAACTTAGAGATTCCATTTAATTGTAACCTTCTCATTAAATCATTTGATTTGCCAATAGTTTAATACATTTTTATATTCTGAATGTTAAATGAATTAAGAAAGTATCAGAAAAAAGTACTAACTACTAATATTTTGTAATAGCAAAATACATTGCTAAGTTAACTCTTACAAAAAAGATGTTTCCCATGAGTCAATTTCAAAGACTGTTGAAAACATAATAGCATGAAATGTTAACAATTTTAGCAGCTTTATTTCGGTGCTAATTCTGAGTGGAATGGAAGCACAAGCCATTTTCAAAGCTATGAGTCATTCTTTTGTATTACTGACTTTAAAATTCAAGTATCAGAACATATCATTAGCCTAACAGTCTTTAAATGTATTAAGTTTTTAAGTATAAGTCTTTCTTAACTAATCTTTCTAAACATGTTCTTTGAGAAAAAATAATTTACTGCTTTGATAGCTCATTTTCAGCCATTATTGATAGTCACCTTTCAAACCTGGACTTATAAAATGCAACAGTCAATCTAGTGCAATTTATGAATGCAAAAGTGAAGCTATCATCTTAGTTATTGATAACTGTGGTTAAATTTTTCATCAAAGAATGAAGCATTGGTCAGGTTTTTCAATAATGGAATTATAAGCTCAAAAATATGTAAAGTTTTCATTAAAAAGGGCTATGCAAGAGCCTAAATTCTACCAATAAGGTTAGGATTAAGAGTTCATATCAAGAGATTAAGTAGGACTGCTCTTGACTTCTTCCTACATGGCTGTGTCAATATTCCATCTACATTGCTTAAGTGGTTAATTAGAGAGCTTTAGAAATATAAAATAAAAGAATAACCTTCAGTTTCCCTGGAGAATATATTGACCTTTTCCTATTCTTTAAACTCATTTTATTCCTATTAATGGTTAATTCACATAGCAAATGAACAAAAAGGTAAAGCTTTCAGATTTGTAAAACATCATTGAGCATTGCATAATGAAAAAGAAAGCTGACTTGGTCATTTTCTCTGATTTTAATATTGAACTAAGTCAATTTAAGAGTAGCAACCATGGCTTTTTCGATTTGTGAAAAGGTGAGGCAAATATCTTACTAGTTCTTATCTGTTGTGACGTTCAGGTCCTAGTTCAAATATATTTGTGTTCATAATCTCAAATTATTTTCTTTTCCACAATATCATATGTCTCCCAAATATTACATTAGATACTGAGGATTTAAATAAATGAGTTCATAAGAACCTGTATCTTCTCCTACTGATTGGTCACTGTTAAGTATTGTAGAAATGGCAGCAGTCAGTCCTGTCCATGATGGAAGTATTTGTGGTATCTTAAAGTATCTTAAATCTGACTTAAGAAGTGAGAAAAGGAATCAAGTATTTAATCAGAAGTTAAACTTGGTTGATTTTCTTGTCTGGTATAACATATGTAGTGAATAAACAATTGCAGAGAAAACCACCTTTGAGGTAAAGAATGACATCCTTTAATAGATGATCACACTGAGTCTTGGAGGCTCCTGTAATCCACCACAGCACAAGAGGCAGAACTGAAAGCTGACTCAAGTTCTCTTTACTCCAGAACTATATTGCTTCAAACTTGAGTTTGAAGTAAAAATTGATTAATTAGTTAAATGTTAAATAACTTGTCATAATGTAACTACTGAACATGATTTAGAGTGATAATTTACAGAAAATCTATTTTGTTTATCATTTGCTAGTCCCCATAGTTCATCCTAATATGTGAAACTGGGCTGTAAAAATAGAAAGAGGAAAAAGTTTTTTTTTTTTTTAATTGTGTATAGTAATTTTACCAGCTTACAAATAGCTATGAAAAGAGAAGTGAAAAGAAAAGAAGAAAAGGAAAGACATTCCCATCTGAATGTAAAGTTCCAAAGAACAGCAAGGAGAGATAAAAAAAAAACCTTCCTCAGCAATCAGTCCAAGAAATAGCGGAAAACAACAGAATGGGAAAGACTAGAAATCTCTTCAAGGAAATTAGAGATACCAAGGGAACATTTCATGCAAAGATGGGCTCGATAAAGGACAGAAATGGTATGGACCTAACAGAAGCACAAGATATTAAGAAGAGGTGGCAAGAATACACAGAAGAACTGTACAAAAAAGATCTTCACAACCCAGATAATCACAATGGTGTGATCACTCACCTAGAGCCAGACATCCTGGAGTATGAAGTCAAGTGGGCCTTAGAAAGCATCACTGCGAACAAAGCTAGTGGAGGTGATGGAATTGCAGTTGAGCTATTTCAAATCCTGAAAGATGATGCTGTGAAAGTGCTGCACTCAATATGCCAGCAAATTTGGAAAACTCAGCAGCAGTCACAGAACTGGAAAAGGTCAGTTTTCATTACAATCCCAAAGAAAGGTAATGCCAAAGAATGCTCAAACTACCGCACAATTGCACTCATCTCACACGCTAGTAAAGTAATGCTCAAAATTCTCCAAGCCAGGCTTCAGCGAGATGTGAACTATGAACTTCCAAAAGTTCAAACTGGTTTTAGAAACGGCAGAGGAATGGGAGATCAAATTGCCAACATCCGATGGATCATCAAAAAAGCAAGAAATTTCCAGAAAAACATTTATTTCTGCTTTATTGACTATGCCAAAGCCTTTGACTCTGTGGATCACAATAAACTGTGGAAAATTCCAAAAGAGATGGGAATACCACACCATCTGACCTGTCTCTTGAGAAACCTGTATGCAGGTCAGGAAGCAACAGTTAGAACTGGACATGGAACAACAGACTGGTTCCAAATAGGAAAAGGAGTATGTTGAGGCTGTATATTGTCACCCTACTTATTTAACTTATATGCAGAGTACATCATGAGAAATGCTGGGCTGGAAGATGCACAAGCTGGAATCGAGATTGCTGGGAGAAATATCAATAACCTCAGATATGCAGATGACACCACCCTTATGGAAGAATGTGAAGAGGAACTAAAAAGCCTCTTAATGAAAGTGAAAGAGGAGAGTGAAAAAGTTGGCTTAAAGCTCAACATTCAGAAAACTAAGATCATGGCATCTGGTCCCATCATTTCATGGGAAAGATGGGGAAACAGGGGAAACAGTGTCTGACTTTATTTTGAGGGGCTCCAAATTCACTGCTGATGGTGATTGTAGCCATGAAATTAAAAGACGCTTACTCCTTGGAAGGAAAGTTATGACCAACCTAGATAGCATATTTAAAAGCAGAGATATTACTTTGCCAAAAAGGTTCTTCTAGTCAAGGCTATGCTTTTTCCAGTAGTCATGTATGGATAAGAAAGTTGGATGGTGTAGAAAGCTGAGTGTTGAAAAATTGATGCTTTTGAACTGTGGTGTTGGGGAAGACTCTTTTAAGAGTCCCTTGGACTGCAAGGAGATACAACCTGTCCATTCTAACAGAGATCAGTCCTGGGTGTTCATTGGAAGGACTGATGTTGAAGCTGAAATTCCAATACTTTGGCCATCTCATGTGAAGAGTTGACTCATTGGAAAAGACCCTAATGCTGGAAAGGATTGGGGGCAGGAGGAGAAGGGGACAACAGAGGATGAGATGGCTGGATGGCATCAGCGACTCAATGGACATGGGTGTGGGTAAACTCTGAGAGTTGCTGATGGACAGGGAGGTCTGGCATGCTGCAATTCATGTGGTCGCAAAGAGTTGGACACGACTGAGCGACAGAACTGAACTAAATTTACCAGCAAACATCAAAGATACTATTTACTGTTTCTTCTACTTTCTATCTGTTCATAAGTGAAAGATTTTCAAAATGTGAATTTAAATAAAACTGGACTCATTTTCAGATATTTGGCTTTGACTTTATAGAGAAATCCTCAGAGAGGAGCCACTTATATTACAGGAGAACAATCTCCATCCAAAGCTCAGCCGTTCCATCCTTTGGAACCTGGGCAAAGACACACTCATCCCTGTCTCCAATGCTGATTCCCTCAGAAATCAGAGTGAGCATAAGAGGAGCTAAAAAGCTGATATTTCTTTAGGCAATCGAGGGAGACAAGTTTTGACAATACAATACATCACAATAACTTGTGTTAGATTTT
This sequence comes from Muntiacus reevesi, assembly GCF_963930625.1. Classification (NCBI taxonomy): domain Eukaryota; kingdom Metazoa; phylum Chordata; class Mammalia; order Artiodactyla; family Cervidae; genus Muntiacus; species Muntiacus reevesi. Next base: position 78,764,709 of record NC_089254.1, on the reverse strand, counting down.
GCCAACAGTGCAAAATTATCATGGTTCCACTATACAGCTAACAGCTCTATGCTATTCTAACCTGTTATCACTCATCACCTACCAAAACACCAGTCTGTATTTGATCTATCTAGTAATGAATCGCCATTGTTTCTCTGTGGTTCCCTACTCTGATTAATCCTTGCTATTAGTCACATTTTGACCTTCCTAACTACTCTCTGGAAACCACTTATATCTTCAACTTCTTGACAGAAAACTTCAGTCCTGGGCAAAATTCAAACTTGATTTGAAATTATACTTCCCTACCTCCCATGTCAGTGTTATTGAACAGCCCTTTGAATATTTCCCTGGTACATGGGTGTTTTGTGACTTTAGCTACAATATTCCACTCTTTTTCTAGTCCTGTGAAGATACTGAATATCCTGCCGTACATTAAATCGAGCTTCAAAAATGTACTTGTACAAGCAGCCACAGGGATCTTCAGTATTCATCTTTGCATTCTTAATAGGTAATTTTCTGTGTACTTCTGAATGACTTTTTTTTTTTAATTTGCTTGCCAGCCAATACAACATAACACATAGTTATGCCACATTTACTGCCACATTTACATTATCATTTAAGAGCCTGGCTGATACTGGAATGAGTATAATTTCCTAAATTCCAAGGAAACAACTTTGATTCAGCTTGAGTGAATGTTTTCCTCTGTTCTAATCATTATTACTGGGGTGAGATAGACTATCATTTTGCACATATAGTTGTGTGTTCAAACTGCGTTTGCACAGAGAGTGAAAAGGAAATATCCAAATGGTGAAGCTAGTCAGATATTTCTAAGCATATCAGTACTGAATGAGCATAAAGTAGTTATCTACATTTGTATCTCAGTTTTTCACATGGGACTCAATATTACTCTAGAGATAATCCTACTTCCTGCTTCACTGATAAATGAAGTTTTCTGCTCTCTTGCATATAAATTCTTTTCCATCTGCTGCTATGATATGGAAACAATTCTTCAACAGGCAAAGAATTTGGATAGGTTGCAAATTGAGCTTGTGATTTGAGCATCACTCTGATATCAAATCTGATGAAAATAGCACAAAAAAAGGAAATGCAGTAAAATGCCTCCAGTGACCAAAGATGCAAAGAAGAAACTAAAATACTAGCATCTTTGAAATATTTAAATTTCTTTCTTCTTTTCTTAAGGCTCAAGTACAGCTTCAAAATATAGGCTTACAATTTCTATCATTTACTAAATTCCCACCTTTGGACTGTATCCATTTCCTCTAATCTACATAGGACACTACTCATACCATAAACACCTCTACTCTGAACATCATCTATTTTTCTTTTAAATTGGATTGTCCCATCAGCATACAGATGTGTTATTTCTCCTATCTTAAAAAAAGATAAACAACAAGAAGTATTTTTAGTCCCACTTTCCCTTCCAAGCACTAGCCCATAGCAAAATTCTTCAGAACATTTGTTTATAATCATTATTTTTAATTATTTTCCTCCCATTTTCTCTGAAACTTATCACTCTATAACCAATGACCTTAGCAGGTGTTTCCCATACTGTTATCACAGATGGTAAATTTCCAATCTTAATTTTATCCCTCCACTAACACCACTTAATACAAGGGATGTTCACTCATCCACTCAATCCCTTGGTTTCCTTGACACTTCACTCTCCTAGTCTTTCTCCTACCCCACTAATGTTCCTTCTCATGTTATTCTCCTAGATCTACTCTATCCTAAAGCTACATTTCATATAATGTCATGGGATCATTTGTTATCTCTACCAAGTTATTCCTTTGATGATTTTATCCTGTTTCTGGTGTTAAATACTCCCTATCTAGTTATTACTTTCAGATTTACGATTCTAACCAGAAATTCTCCTAACAAATCAGACTCAGATATCCAAACCATCTGCACAGAATCTCTACTTGAATATCTACTGGGCAGCTGCAATGTAACTTGTACAAATCCAATCTTTTGATTTCTACTCTCTTCAAACAAACCTGTTGCTTTTTAAGTTTTCCCATCTCAGTTAATTTCAACTCCATTGCTCCAGTTTAAAACCTTTTACTTATATACTTCCTGTATGGTATAGCACTAAAATCTGTCAGAATAGTCATTTCAGAGCATTCAACTTCTGATGACTGCTTACCATTCCACTGTTTCCAACCTTGTATGAAACTGCCAAAAGCTTATTTCTGTAATTCTTTCCTGACCAGTTTTGATTCCAACACTGCTCCCTATTCTCTACTTTGAACCAAGAAGTTAGAGGGATCATTTTAAAACAAAATTCAAATCATCACACTTTCCTGCTCAAAACTTTCCAGTGTGTTCATGATTCACTCAGAATAAAACTCACCCTTATTTCCTAACTGATCCAGCAAACTGTTCCTTTTCTGACCTCATTTCCTCTTACTTTGTTAGAATTTCTTATCCCTTTTCCCTGTTTTCTGTCTCTCATATCAAATTGTAGTTCAGTTCAGTTGAGTAACACAGTCATGTCGGATTCTTTGCGACCCCATGGACTGCAGCATGCCAGGCTTGCTTGTACATGACCAACTCCCGGAGCTTGCTAAAGCTCATGTCCATCAAGTCGGTGATGCCATCCAACCATCTCATCCTCTATTATCTCCTTCTCCTCCTGCCTTCAATCTTTCCCAGCATCGGGATCTTTTCCAATGAGTCAGTTCTTCGCATCAGGTGGCCAAAATATTGCACCTTCAGCTTCAACATCAGTCCTTCAAATGAATATTCAGGACTGATTTCCTTTAGGATGGACTGGTTTGATCTCCTTGCAGTCCGAGGGACTCGCAAGAGTCTCCAGCAACACAGTTCGAAGCATCCTTTCTTTGGTGCTCAGTTTTCTTTATAGTCCACCTCTCACAACCATACATGACTACTGTACCTTTGACTAGATGGATCTTTGTTGGCAAAATAATGTCTCTGCTTTTGAATATGCTGTCTAAGTTGATCATAGTTTTTTTCCAAGGAGCAAGCATCTTTTAGTTTCATGGCTGCAGTCACCATCTGCAGTGATTTTGGAGCCCAAGAAAATAAAGTTTCTCCCTGTTTCCATTTTTTCCCATCTATTTGTCATGAAGTGATGGGACCAGTTGCCATGATCTTAGTTTTCTGAATGTTGAGTTTTAAGCCAACTTTTTCACTCTCCTCTTTCACTTTCATCAAAGGCTCTTTAATTCTTTGCTTTCTTCCATAAGGGTGTTGTCATCTGCGTATCTGAGGTTATTGATATTTCTCCCAGCAATCTTGATTCCAGCTTGTACTTCCTCCAGGCCAGCATGTCACATGATGTATTCTGCATAGAAATTAAATAAGTAGGGTGACAATATATAGCCATGACATACTCCTTTCCCTATTTGGAACAAGTTTGCTGTTCCATGTCCAGAACTAACTGTTGCTTCTTGACCTGCATACAGATTTTGCAAGAGGTAGGTGAGGTGATCTGGTATTCCCATCTCTTTAAATTTTTCCACAGTTTGTTGTGACCCACACAGTCAAAGGCTTTGGTGTAGTTAGTAAAGCAGGAGTAGATGTTTTTCTGGAACTCTGTTGCTTTTTCAATAATTCAGTAGATGTTGGCAATTTGATCTCTGGTTGCCCTGCTTTTTGTAAATCCAGCTCAAAGATCTGGAAATTCACAGTTCATGTCCTGTTGAAGCCTGGCTTGGAGATTTTTGAACATTACTTTGCTAGCATGGGAGATGAGTGTAATTGTGGGATAGTTTGAACATTCTTTGGCATTGCCTTTCTTTGGGATTGGAATAAAAACAGACTTTTTCCAGTCCTTTGGCCACTGCTTAGTTTTCCAAATTCGCTGGCAATTTGAGTGCAGCACCTTAACAGCATCATCTTTTAGGATTTGCAATAGCTCAACTGGAATTCCATTGCCTCCATTAGCTTTGTTCATAATAATACTTCCTAAGGGCCACTTGACTTTACATTCCAGGATATCTGGCTCAAGGTAAGTGATCACACCATCATTGTTATTTGGGTCATGAAGATCTTTTTGTATGGTTCTTCTGTGTATTCTTACAACCTCTTCTACTATCGTCTGCTTCCATCAGGTCCATACAATTTCTGTCCTTTATCGAGCCCATCTTTGCATGAAATGTTCCCTTGGTATCTTTAATTTTCTTGAAGAGATCTCTAGTCTTTCTCATTCTCTTATTTTCCTCTATTTCTTTGCATTGATCACTGAGGAAGGCTTTCTTATCTCTCCTTGCTGTTCTCTGGAACTCTGTATTCAAATGGGGATATCTTTCCTTTTCTCCTTTGCGTTTCACTTCTCTTCTTTTCTCAGCTATATGTAAGGCCTCCTCAGACAACTATTTTGCCTTTTTGCATTTCTCTTTCTTGGGGATGGTCTTGATCACTCCCTCCTGTACAATATCACAAACCTCTGCCCATAGTTCTTCAGGCACTCTGCCTATCATATCTAATCCCTGGAATCTATTTCTCACTTCCACTGTATAATCATAAAGGATTTGATTTAGGTTATACCTGAATGTTCTAGTGCTTTTCCCTATTTTCATCAATTTAAGTCTGAATTAGGCAATAAGCAGATCATGATCTGAGCCAGTCACTCCCAGTCTTGTTTTTGCTGTCTGTATAAAGCTTCTCCATCTTTGGCTGCAATGAGTATAATCAGTCTGATTTTGGTATTGACCCTCTGGTGATGTCCATGTGTAGAGTCTTCTCTTGTGTTGTTGGAAGAGGGTGTTTCCTATAAGCAGTGTGTTCTCTTGACAACACTCTGTTAGCCTTTACCTTGCTTAATTTTGTACTCCAAGGCCAACTGTGCGTATTACTCCAGGTATTTCTTGACTTCCTACTTTTGTGTTTCAGTCCCCTGTAATGAAGTGGTGGAGAAGGAAATGGCAACCCACTCCAGTACTCTTGCCTGGAAAATTCCATGGATAGATGAGCCCGGTAGGCTATAGTCCATGGAGTCACAAAGAGTCAGACATGTCTAGTGACTTCACTTTCTTTCTTTCTATAGTTCCTTTGGAGAAGGAAGTGGCAACCCACTTCAGTACGCTTGGCTGGAGAATCCCATGGACGTGGGGGCTTGGTTGGTTACAGTCTATGGGGTTGCAAAGAGTCAGACACAATTAAGCAACACACACACACACAATGAAGAAGACATCTTTTTTGGGTGTTAGTTCTAGAAGTTCTTGTAGGTCTTCATGGAACCGTTCAACTTCAGCTTCTTCAGTATTCCTGGTAGGGTCATAGACTTGGATTACTGTGATATTGAATGGTTTGCCTTTAAAATGAACAGAGATCATTCTGTTGTTTTGAGATTGAACCCAAGAGCTTCATTTTGGTCTCTTGTTGACTATGAGGTCTACTACATTTTTTCTAAGTGATTCTACAGTAGTAGATATAATGGTCATCTGAGTTAAATTCACCCATTCCCGTCCATTTTAGTTCACTGATTTCTAAAATGCCAATGTTCACTCTTGTCATCCCCTGCATCAACTTTTAAGTGATATATTTGGCCTATTAATTTTATTTTCAATCTTTCCTACTCTAGTATATTAATTCCATGAAATCAGATATTTTTGTGACTATTTCCCCCTGCTCTATCCCTAGCACTCAGAGTAGTTGGCACATAACAAATCTAAAAATATTTCCTGTGTGATGTAAAGTACTTTGAATGTATCTTCACTGTACGAAAAGCCTGGAAACTCTGCTACTTCCCTCGGGGGTATCCTTTCCTACCAATAGTCACTAACAAAAACCTTGAGAAAGACTCCACTACTCTGGAGCTAATGAATGAAATAAGACAATTGTCCTTCACTTGCTGTGATACTCCTTCAGTAACTTCATAATGACCACCCACATAAAACAGATGAAGAGATTTTGCGGTTATTTTAGAAAGAAATTGGAGAACAATTAGAAGTTAAATTCATTTACTAATTTGTTCAATAACTGTTACTTATGTGGAATATCCCTTGAGCCCCAAAAGCATTCCTACTAGGTATTTCTACTCTGTATAAGGAAATAGTCACCCTCGAGTTTGACATGTTGCTTACTTTCTTGGCCTTCAGGTTTTAAATCCCGTCAAAGCTACTTTTATTAAGCATCCCTCCAAATCATCACAGCTCTTTCAAGCAACTTAATTCTCCATGCCATCTTCCCAAATGCATCATGGAAAATCCTAAGAACCTTTAAATCCAAACAGAATCCCCATAAATACCACTATTTTTCGAGGGCAGTTCAGTCACAGTCTTGCAGTATGGGTCTTTTTATTGGGGAAGGATGGCAGAAATACTGTGCAACAGGTGAATACCTCTCAGTTAGATTTCCTTCACAATATTTTTATCTTTGTAAATTTAGTCTTATGTTCAACTGTTACATCTGTTAAAAATTAAATATCTGTACACCTTTAAAAAGAGAAATTTAACTTTCATGAGCAATCCAATCTAAATACTTGTAAAAATAATTCTTTCCTCAAATAACAAGTTTCTTTGTTTCCTTTCAATATCACAAAATTATTATGCATTTTTGGTATAATATCTATCACTTTTTAAACAGGATATTTTTAAAAAGAAGCTGACAAAGTGATGCAAAAATGAATTTGGAGGAACTCATAAGTAGATAAAGCTAAAATGAGTATCATTTTTTTTTTAAGAGAAAAAGGAATTTTTTCTACCTAATTTTAAATGATTAAAATAGTCTTGTACTAGCCTACAAAAGAACGTATTATACTCTGATTCATAATATCCCAGAAAAAGACTCTAATAGGTAGGAAATATAGTGTAATAAACATGGAATTTCAAAAGCATGAAAACTGTATATATAATAAATTGTTCTGAAATCATTAGCTAGCTACTGAAAGAAAATTAGATTGCAAATTCATGCCTATATAATTTCCAAATATAAATATATAATAGAAAGAGAAAACTTTTTAAGAAAATAAAACATTGATCAGAAATATCTGAAATACCTTCTAAACATGACACAAAGGGCAGAAAAAAATCATCATTTGAAGTACAGTATCATCACGAAAAATACATTTTAGAAATCTGAGTAATGTTTATAATATTAAAAAATATTTTTAATCAATTTTATTATAAAATGGATTTGTCTTTGCATATAATCTAAAGGGCCTGAAGCTAGAAAGCTACTGCTAAGAGTTTCATTCTCACGGGTCTTTTGCTTATTTTATTCTTCCACCAGCCCTAACTTAAAAGGGCACAGTATGAATCTTGGCAGCTTCACATGTTCTGTCTAGTGTTTCTGAGATGCCATCTGGCACAGGAATCTTGACTGCAGACAAAGCTTAATGACCATCCTAGCTGACAGCTATTATGGATGCATCTTTGCCACTGTTCCACGATCCATGTGCAATTCTAACCAGACAGATGACATTCACAAATCTCAACAGAATTTTAGGCTGTTTTCAATTCCAAAAGCCTTTAAGAATGTGATATTTAGCAAGAGTAAGCAGACTGGTGGACAAAGGTGGCACATGCTCTCATACATAACGAACTAGTCAATAAAAAGCACAGGCACAAGGCAGACAGGAACGTTCTTGTTCCGAGCTGCCTGGCTGCACGATTCTCTTACTCAAAGTTAAGAGCAATTCATTTTCTCACAATTCAAACCCAGAAGCCAGTATTACTTTGAACTTCAAGCAAAATGAAGGCAAATGCCATCGCAGACAAGAAATCATCTATATAAATTTCTTACACAAAGAATTACATACAGGCACAAAGTATAAAGGAAACCAAAGAAAGCTAAAATGAGACTGAGCGATTTATAGTACAATTGCATCGTGAGATGGTGAGAACCATAGAAGTTATACTTGGACTCTAATTTTTACTATAATAAGTAACCACAACACTGTATTCACAGTCCAGGTACATCAGAGAACTTATATGACCTATTTCAGCATAAACTCAGAAATCTCATTAGAAGGAAATCATTAAAGCCTCTTTGTAAACCACATCAGAAGGACTATTTGTTGTCTTGGAGCACTTCATTTCCATGGAAAAAATTTCTATTTTGTTTCTGATTTTAAGACATTAACTCAGCTGCATCAGTAAATCATTGTAGAACTTTGCCCTCAGCTAAAAAATCAGCAGGTGATCTTTCATGAATCAATTGCCACTTATCTGTTTAAAACAAACAAAAAAATTAACATTTTTAAAAAAACATTAACTAAAGAATACCAAGAGAAATAGAGTCTTTTTTGCCAGTTTTCTATCTCCATATTGTACACAAAATCATATTTAAATGTTTATTTAATACCAAAATAGCCCATTGAAATTTTGTATAAAGTGACTCCTTTTACATAAGATATATGGTATGCTTTTATATGTAAATCTTAAAAATCTTATACGGAAATCTTATAATGGCCCATTGTTACAAGAGAAGGTTTTCTATATGCCTGGTATGTCCTTGGTGCTGGGCATAATAAGTTGGGAAAAACAAACAGCAAAAGGCATTGACTGTTTCCTCAAGGAACACTTTGTTAGGGAGATGTATACTTGGAACCTTCTTTAATAACTTTGACTGAATAGATGAATAATTAAATTGTTCATCTTCTCTGGTCTCATTACATTTTGACTAGCACTGTGACTGTTTTAAGATTATTGACTGACAAACCTATAGCTTTGGCACAAAAATAGGACCTAACCAGAGAAGATGAATATTCTTTAATCAGTAGAAACAATTATGTTTAAGCATTTGTGGTATACAAATGTTCAACTTCAACTAGATTATCCTTTCTAAAGAGACCCACAGGAGAGAAGGGAAGATCTCTTACTGATGGAGACTTAAAGTTGGCTCATCTGGTTGAAAACAATGCAGTAAGTCCCTACGTAGGAAGATGTAAGCTGTGAACTCTCAAAGATGTGAACTTGCATCTGGTTCCAGCAAGGACTCAGAAGCTGTGCCCTCTATGTCAGGTGTGAGTGAAGTTGCAGCTTGCCCTCAGTCTCCTATTGCTGATGATCCTTCTGCTCTACCACCCACCCATGCCTCTCCCTTTTCCAGTCAGCAATTCTTCTTGCCTGTTCCCGCAATGCCAGCGACTGTTTGCCAGTGTTCTACTGTATTGCTATAGTTTACAAGGTACTGTGCTGCAAGATTTAGAATGTTTTATTTTTGTGGGTTTTTTTAATATATTATTTGTGTGGAAAGTATTATAAACCTGTTACAGTGCGATACCGTACAACTGATTGTGTTGATTGGGTACCTTTAACTTTGTTGGAGTTACAAACAAATAGGATTTGTGAACATGCCCTCAGAATGTAACCTGGTCATATGTGAGGGATTTACTGCAATCCAAATCATAAGAATGCTCCTGCTGCCATCATTTGATTTAAACTAGTGTAAATTGTTAAAAGTTCACAAAGCAGGCAACAGTCTGTGGCCACTCTAAGAAGTTATTGAGTATTAAAATGGCTTGCATGAAACTAGAAAGTGATTTTGATGGTGGGACTGGCTCTGTATCTATTTTGATGCTCTTCTTCCTGAACTCAAGCAATATACTGTAAGTTCCTGGAAGACATATATGTAATAGATCAAAGTATGTAATTGCTAAATGTTAATTAGAACCTTGTTCAGAAACATATAGACTTAATATTTTGCAAATCAATCTGTGCAAGGACATTCATAATTTATTGTTTAACTTTCTTGCATATTACTTTACTTTTATTTCTGTGTTTTCATAGATTTATCTGTATTTCCATATTTGTGTATATACGTGTTTGTGTACATAAATCCTGTTTAATGCCATGTTTTGAATGCCAAGTAACAATGATTCTCACTTTTTTCCCAATGGGTATAAAAGTTAAAGATTGTAAAAACTATTTTTCATGAAAAAATAATTGTCAAATTCTATGGAACTATCTCAAATGTATTATAGGTCCTTTTGCATTCTTAAATAATGTGCTCTGAATGTAGTAAAGAAAATAGTGGCTTAACATTGACTAAAGAATAAATTCCACATTTCTTATACAAGACTCTTAACAGTCTAACTCCAACTTCTCAAATTTTATCTTCTATTAGTCTTTCAATGATGACTCATATCAGAGCTACAGTAAATGCCTGTTTACTAAATCCATTTTTTATGACAAACGTTTCTTGATCTTTTTTTTAAAGAGGCAGCAACTCTACTAACTTTTTATACATGCCATCTTCTTTGTTGACCTGATGCAAACAAACTGCCAGATATTTCTTCGGGAATGTTGGGTTTATTTGGGATCAGCAGAGAACTGCAGCTGGAGTCTGCAGCAGTGGTGACTCACATGCATGGCAAAGGAAGGAGAGCTCTTATAGAGAGGAAGGGAAAGTTGGGAGGGTTATTATGGACAGAGTGCTTGACTTTTCCCTGACTGAGTTCTTGCCAGGAACAAAGAGAAGTTTGTTTGGTTGTTGAGCTCTGCTGTGGTCTCAGAACATGACAGCTCCTTGATCCTGGTCTCCAAATTTTATTTAATTAAAAAAATTTTTCATAGCTCAGAATTCTCTTTTTCATCAGTCAGACACTGGGCAACTCCCACTTAGTTTACTGCCCACTGTCTTGCCCATCTCCCTCCTCCAAAACCCAAAGCACTTTCCCTGTTTATTTGATTGTAACTGTTTATTTGATTGTAACTGTTCATTTATGTCTGTATTCTCATATGACAAGGGTGACTTTTCTGCTACCAAATAAAACTGTTGTTTTCATATTTTATTTGTGCTTAAACTGAGGGGAAAGATAATTCTCATACGTTGCCGTTTGGATCTCTGAAAATGAAATCATTCGTGATATCCAAAATCATTCATGGTGTCAACCCAATGAAGAAAAGATATGTGTTTCAGAATGTAAACCCAAACAAAGAACCCTCTAAGTAAACCTTTGAGAAAACATACAAAGACACCTCTTGCTCTCATGATAATCATTTTGCATATTACTAGCTGATTGCTTCTGCCTAAGAACTTATGTAGTGGGTCTTTCCATGAGGAGAGTGAACAGGAGCTAAGAAGCAAAACAAGTTTCTGAAATCATTCAGAGCTAAAAGAGAACCAATCCAGATGGTAATTGAAATAATATGAGGCTTCAAACTCTGACACAAAATTAATTATGGAAGATCAGTAATGTGTCTTTTTAAACAGCTTTTTGAGATTTGCTACAAACCATAAAATATTCAGGCATTTTACACTTATACCACAATGATTTTAGTAACACAGTTGTACAACCATTACCACAATCTAGTTTTAGGATACCCCAAAAATATCTTTCCTGATCTGTTGTGGCCAAAACTTGTTCATATCCTCAGTGCCAGGAAACGGCTAATTTCTTTTCTGTGTATAGATTTGCCTTTTCTGGATATTCTGTATAAATGGAATCATAAAATATCTCTTCGTTTTCTTCTGCCTTCTTTCATTGGTGCAGTGTTTCAAGTTTCATTTAAAATGCAACATGTATCAGTAGTTCTGGCTTCCCTGGTGGCTCAGCTGGTAAAGAATCCACGTCAGTGAGGGAGACCTGGGTTCAGTTGCTAGATTGGGAAGATCCCCTGTAGAAGGACAAAGCAACCCACTCTGGGATTCTTGCCTGGAGAATTCCATGGACAGAGGAGCCTGGCGGGCTGTACTCCATAGGGTCACAAAGAGTCAGCAGGACTGAGTGACTAAGCATAGCACAGCACATCAATAGTTCAATCCTTTTTAATTTCTAAATAGTATCCCATGTGTGTTATACTGCATTTTGCTTATGCATACACCAAATGATGGACAGTTTAATTGTTTTCAGCTTAGGGTTATTATGAATAATGCTGCAATGAATAGTCATCTGCATATCTTTGTGTCAATATACATTTTTGTCAGGTAGATTCCTAGGAATAGGATTGCTTGTCATATGGTAAATTTATGTTTAGCTTTTTTTATGAAACAAATAAAATATTTTACAAAATAGCTGTAACAGTTTAAATTTCTGCCAGCAGTACTGTGTGTTCCAGTTTCTCCACATCCTCAACAGCACTTGTCTTGCTGATTATATTAATTCCAGTGGGTAGAGAAGATTCTCATTGTAGGTTTAATTTATATCTCCCTAATGACTAGTATTTTTAAATGTTTTTATTCTTCTTTGATGAAAACTCTTTTCACTTTTTTACTCTTTGGTAAAATTTCTTCTTTCTTTAATTCTTTTTTAAAAGAGAATTTTTCAGGTGCACTGGGAGGACCCAGAGGAGTCGGGTGGAGAGGGAGGTGGGAGGGGGGATCGGGATGGGGAATACGTGTAACTCTATGGCTGATTCGTGTCAATATATGACAAAACCCACTGAAATGTTGTGAAGTAATTAGCCTCCAACTAATAAAATAAAATTAAAAAAAATAATAAATAAAATTTTTTTTAAAAAAATTTTTCATTTGAATTGTCTATTTTCTAACTACTGAGGTGTAAGACTTTTATGTATATTCTGGATATGACGTATGATATAAAAATAAGGGTCTTGTCTTCTCCCTCTCTTTTCATGGTATTTGTTGAAGTACAAGTGTTTCTAACTTTTATGAAGTCCAATTTATTATTATTACTATTATAAATGGTGCTAACATATCTTGACCTAGCCCCATGTCACAAATATCTTCTGCAATGTTTTGTTCTAAATATTTTATAGTTTTAGCTGTTGTGTTTAAATTGTAAGCTTTTGGGCTTAATTTTTTATATATCATAGTAAAATAATTTGTGATATAAGAAATGTATTTGATATCTCTCCCTGGTTCCTGGCACAGAGCTCCCCAAACCTTTGAAATTTCTTGAGTGATAATAGCGTCTTTTTTAATTTATGAGAAATCCCTTTTGAGCACACAGGAGTTTATGCTAATGAGGTGACTGAGATTGGAGTCCTTAAGTAGCATCAAGATGAGGTTGGTCACTTGAAAAACCAAGAGATTACGGGATTGGAAGGGGGTGGGGTTAGAAATTCAGCTCTATAAAAACTCTTGAACAGAGATTTGATGAACTTCCACACTGCTAAAATATCCAAATGCTGAGAGGGTGACACAATCCAGTTCCGTGAGTGACAAAATCTCCTGTGCTGGGGACCCTTCTGAACCTCACCCTCTGTACATCTTCATTTGATTATCATCTTCATTATCATATATTTCATTCATATTGTAGCATGTGAAATATCCTATATTATGTTACTATTTTATTAGCCTTTATAGTAACATAAATGTTTTCCAGAGCTTCATGAGCTCTTTAACAAATTGTTATGGATAATTTCAAGTCAGGCACCATAAAATTCTCCTGCTGTCAACTAAAAATTAATGTCTGTCTGAGAAAGAAATAGAAAATTTTATTCTATTTGAGGAATAGAATTTGAGCCAAATTGAGGAATAACTTGAGAACAGCCTCTCAGAATGCTCCCAGAACTATTCTACCCATTAGAAATCAAAGCACAGTTATATATGTTTTGTTGAAACAGGACTCTGCATTAAATGAAAGTTTGCACATTCCACAACTTCAAATGCAAACTGGTGAGTCATCATGTCTCCTTATAAGATGGAGAACAAATATTATCTTTCAAAAGACTGTCTTGATGCTTGGAGAATGCTGCCGTTTATGATTGAGCAGGTATTTCTACCAGAGGAAAGGTTTGGTTGATGCATAATGCAGATACACAGTGCAAAGTAGAGAAGTGGAGGAGGCCAAAAGACAGAGAAATTTTTTCTATGTTTAAATATTTGTGCTCCACTGTAAAATGTAAAATGTCTTTCACACTGTCCAGTGTCATTAGAGCCAATATAATGAGACTGAATTTGCTTTAGAAGCAAAGGAAATCTTTATCATAGAATGGAGATCTGCCAGCTCAGCTCTAAACACAAGCTCTTCCCAATAGGGCTGAGCAGGGCTGCTTTACTGGGTTTTTGTTGGGGCAGTGGGTGCGGAGTGTCTTCCTGGGTCTAGCGCAGCTACACTCAGTTCCAAATTGCAGTGCCCGGTGCAACATCTCTGCGCACGGTCCGCATCCTCTGCCATCGTGAATCACGTGTGAGCACAGTGCCGCTCCGCATGAGGACACCCAGCTGAGGTGTCAGTGCAGCCTTTCAGATTGGGAACTCTGGTCTCAAGCGCCAGATGCAGGGCCCCTACACACAGCAGGGACCCTGTAAGCAAGTGAAACTGGGCTAAGAACAAAAGAAAATGAGAAAAAAAAAAGTTAGACTTCATTTTATTTTCCAGATTCTATTTCTATATCCCAGGAATTGTTAATGGGTTTTGCCAGTGGCAAAATGATCAAACCTGGGGAGAGAATCAAGGTAATCTCTGATTTATAGCTCCTTGCTCCAGCAAAAACTTTGCCATAGGAATGCCTTTTGGACTAAATATTTGTGTGTGTTCTTCACTTTCTTTTCCATGTAGTCCTCCATTAATATTTAGAAAAGATTTTTTTTTTTTTTAACCCAATTTGTCTCAGCTATACCAAGAGACTAAATCAGAGCTACTTGAGTCAGAGCTGTATTCTGGAAGCATTTTATTGGGGGGGGGGGGTGGGGAAGGTGGCAGATTAGTACCAGCAGTAATGGGAATGTGAGAAACACAAGGGGATAAAATGTGAGAGACTGAATTACAGTCACTGACCAGGAGCCTTTTCCCATCCTGAGATTCTATTTTCTATACCACCAACAGAGGAGTTGGACTTCTGTTTTCCTAGATGTGGTAGAAATCCATTATAATTTATTTATTTGTTTTAATTAATTTATTTTTAATTGAAGGATAATTGCTTTACAGAATTTTGTTTTTTTCTGTCAAACCTTAACATGATAATTTATTAATTGTTTATTTCTCCAGGATATGCATTAGGTCTATTTGGGAGTCATTGTATTGTTCTGGCCCTTTCTGCAGTGTCTGTCACATGGTAGTCCCTTAAGAAAAGATTATCAAATAAATAAATGAATTCATCTATAGTTAACATCCAATCTGAGCATCTCACATACCCTTCTTTATATAAAAACATTCTTAAGAGCTATTGAGGTAGGTGGCCAGAACAATAGTGTACCATCGTGGGGTTTTTTAAATTAACTTCTTTATTTAGTTACTTATTTGATTTTCTGTGTTTTTATTCTGAGTTTTTAGAGTGTAGTCTGTTATTTTTTTTTCCTTCTTAGTCTACTGTTAGGACACTTTCTTTTAAGAATAGAACTATCTTTGTAATGCACTGTTAATTTGGTAACATTGGCATCATTCATTCTTTTATAAGAAGCAATTAAAATGAAGCAAATTTTAAAATATCAGTTCGGCTATTTAGAGATTCTTCCCTGATCTCAACTTTTAGTCTAAATCGTTGAGATTGCCAAGTAAACACTACTGCAGTTAGTGAGATTTGATTAAGCATTAGTGGTTGAAGGCAAGTATTTAATATACACTTAATTCAGGAAGTTCTATTTAAAAGTTTAAAGATCAGTGTTGATAGTTGGAGTCATCTGATGTTTCCTCCTCTGCCTTATACATAAATCTTTAAGTGAGTAAGGCTATTCGATATTCTCTTGATAGAGTGGAATGATTTATTCTAACTGAATGCAAAAGATAGAGATTCTTAAAAGTATGTTAACATGAGGAAGTCAACATAGTGACTATTTATTCTGACTCAACTATGAAGATGTATGTTTTGGTATTTATATTCATTACATATTTCTTACTTAACTGATAGTTGATGCATATATATATTAGACTCTTGGCTTATCAGACAGACTGGGTTTGTTAAATTTGCTTATGTCATTGTTAATCCATCTGAAAGGATCCATTGGAGAAAATCCTGGAGCATTATTTGAGCAGTATTTGTCTCTCCATGGAGTGTGTTGTTTTTGTTTGTTTTTTTTTCTTTCCTACAATTCTATGTGTTTCCTGGGTTTTTTACTCTTGATAATTTAAAATGCTTATGACATTTTAGCTGATGCAATGTGAAATGTCATTTTCCATAATCTGTAGATGATCATTTTTAGGCTCTGAGCCAGATGCTAATTTCTTGGACATAACAGTTAAATCCTGCCCATCTCTTTATTTACAGTTTATTTTATCTTCTTGCAAAATGTCTGACTGGAACAGCTGTGTGCAGTTCTATTTTCAAAATGAGCATTAGTTACTACTCCATCTCTGTGTCCCTATGCAGAGTGCACAGGGGCATTTGAATTTGGAATGATTTACTTTGCCAGATTCAAGTTCAATGTTAGCTTATGGGAGAAGGAACTCAAATAGACTTAGGGGACCAACTCTTTAATGCTTCATTCCTGTGTAGAGAATATTCAACATTATCAACATCAGCAATGGAACACACATGTCTGCTCTTATATTTAATAACCTATGCTAGTGAGAAGTTCCAACAAAAAATTGAACTTTTCATACTCTGGCTCATTTTCACACCTTCAGCACCAGAAAAGCATATTCAGAATACTGCAGGCAGCTGCTGGCCTTGTGACTCTAATATAATTCTTGATAAGAAGCCTTTGCCTTTGTCCTAGTCATGCTTTGACACAAAAAGTATTTTCACCATTTCACAGTTCTATTGTCAATAAGTGTTAGTAAATGTTGGCTTACTCTGTGAACATAGCACTTGACGGATGCTTTTCTGAGGACAGAGAAAAAGTATTTAAGCAAATGATGATAGAAATGTCATTCTTTAACTTGTGATTTTCCTGAACAGCATTTCTAAGGCACATTGGCTCACTGATGTTCACTGTTGCCTTCAAGGGATTGTTGTTAAATGTTCTGGTAAATCACTCATATTTCAAGTCTTCTAAATCATTCAATAGACCCCTACTCTTGCTTTCTCCATCTTACTCTTTTAGTTATTTATTTTTTCCTAGAAAAGTAAATGAATCTGTTTTATACTTTAATAGAACTATCAATCATACCAGTGAAACAATAATTTGTCAGAGATTTATAAATGAATACCAAAACCATTCTTTGTGTTCATCCTCAGGCTTTTTCTTACAGAACATATGAGAGGGATAAAAAACTATAAAACCCATGCTAATAATGCCAAACTTTGACTAAAATATGTTCAGACTAGTAAAAGAATAGCAATGTACTTTCTGGAATTGAATCTGTATTTAATCACGTTGAAGTCAGGGATTGTTAGCTGTCTAATTGAAATGGTAGGCCATAAGCATTGTTGAAACTAAACTTGGAAATAGTTCTGTTATCAATGACAAATTACAGCAGCATTACTGATGTGGATATATTATTAAAATATTTATCATGATAGTGGGTGGGATTTTCATTCCTCATGTTTTTATTGTTGTGAAAGTGGTAATCTTACAGTCCTCACTTAGGTATGGTAAATTTCTTTCAAGTGAAACAGAATCAGTCATAGATTGTATATAAACTGCGAATATTTTAACCGTTACAGAGAGAAGCAATGTTTGACACTAAAATTTCAACTTCAGCTATTTTCCAGTCATATTACTGAGAGTATACACCATTATTATTTTCTTACATTAGGGACAACTTTTATTCTGTTGATAATTTGCATTCTAGCCAGTGGGAAATCTATCCTCTGGGTGTTGAAGAAAGGAATTATTAACTATGTCCAGAGTCATTTCCTTTAAAGTCAAATAAACATCTTTTGTTCATTTGTTGTAAACAATGAACATCTTTTGTAAACAAATGAACATCTTTTGTTCATTTGTTGTAAAAAAATCATTAAAAAATTAAGTTGAAATATCAAAACACACACAAACATAGTCTCATACATAAAGGTATGAACTGTATTAGCTGACCCATATACATAAGACATTCATTCATTTATCCATTCATTCATTCACCCATCCCTTTAATATTCATTATGCATTTATTATGCAGGTAGTATATTGTGTACTTTTAACCAAGTGGAACAGGTACCCTTTTTATAAATGGTATTTTCACTCATTGGTACACGTCAAGAGAGTATACATAGATGAATACCATATGCATAGTGCATATAGGCAAGTATCACTTTTTATTTTAAACCAAAACATATGCAGTCTGGGAAACAATATTGTAGGTAGTCCAACAGACTACAAAATTCCTCCAAATCTGATTTCACAATAAATAACAATAATATGCAGATGAATTTATTGAATAAAAGTGTAACATTTATCTAGGTAAAAATTCCAGTTTGAACGGTGATACTTTGCTGTAGTTGGAAACGAAAGAGAGGTAACTTCTAGTGGTTCAGAACAAGGCTCTGAACTTATCCTACCAGGGCTAGAACCCAGGTATTTAGTGGCTGTGACTTTGGGAAATTATGAAGCTTATGGGCCTTTGTTAATTTGCACAATGGGAATGATTATATTAATAATATAATCATAACTAGCTGTGTAGGATTATGTAAAATTGAAAGTCAGCATGCACACAAATCCCTTAGCATTGTGCCTGGTCTAGGGCAAATCCTTGCTAAATGTTAACTATTATTCATACTGTTGTTGTCATTTTTCAGTCACTAAATCCTGTCCCACTCTGCGATCCCATGGAGTGTAGCACAACAGGCTCCTCTGTCCTCCACTATTACCCAGAATTTGCTCTGATTTATGTCCATTGAGTCTATGATGCTATCTAACTATCTTATACTCTACCATCCCTTTTTCCTTTTGCCTTTAATTCCTCCCAGCATCATGGTCTTTTCCAATGAGTCAGTTCTTTGCAATAGGTGGCCAAATTATTAGAACTTCAGCTTCAGCAACAATCCTTCCAATGAATATACAGGGTTGATTTCCTTTAGGATTGACTGGTTCAATCTCTGTGCAAGGGACTCTCAGGAGTCTTCTTCAGCATCACAGTTCAAAAGCATGAATTCTTTTGTGCTCAACCTTCTTTATGGTCCAAAACTCAGCCGTATATGACTACTGGAAAAATAATAACTTTGACTATACAGCCCTTGGTCAACAAAATGAAGTCTCTGATTTTTAATATGCTGTCTAGGTTTGTCATAGCTGAAGTTGTTGATATTTCTCCTAACAATCTTGATTCCAGCTTGTGATCCGTCCAACCTGGCATTTTGCATGATGTACTCTGCATATAAGTTAAATAAAGGGTGACAATATACAGCCTTGTCATACTCCTTTTCCAATTTTGAACTAGTCCATTGTTCCATGCCCAGTTCTTTCTGTTGCTTCTTGACACACATACAGGTTTCTCAGGAGACAGGTAGGAGAGTCTGATATTCCCATCTGTTTAAGAACTTTGCACCATTGTTGTGATCCACACAATCAATAACTTTAGCACAGTCAATTAACAAGAAGTAGATACTTTTTCTGGAGCTTCCTTGCTTTCTCCATGATTCAGTGAATGTTGGCAATTTGATCTCTGGTTTCTCTGCCTTTCTAAATTCAGCTTGTACACCTGGAAATTCTCCACTCACATACTGCTAAAGCCTAGCTTGAAGGATTTTGTGCATAATCTTGCTAGCATGTGAAATTAGCGTGATGGTATGGTAGTTTGAACATTCTTGGCATTGCCCATCTTTGAAATTGGAATGAAAACTGAACTTTTCCAGTCCTGTGACTACCACTAAGTTTTCCAAATTTGCTGACATATTGAGTGCAGCACTTTAATAGCATTATCTTTTAGGATTTTCAATAGCTCAGCTAGAATTCATTCACCTCCATCAGCTTTGTTCATAATAATGCTTGCTAAGGCCCACTTGACTTCACACTCCAGGATGTCTGGTTCTAAGTGAGTGACCACACCGTCATAGTTTTCTGGCTTTAAGACCTTTTTTAGTACAGTTCTGTGTATTCTTGCCAGCTCTCCTTACTCTTATGCCTCCATTAGGTCTTTACCATTTTTACCCTTCATCATGCCCATCCTTGCATGAAATATTGTTATTACAAACTCATAGATATAAAAAGCTATTGACTTAGCAATCTCTAAAAATTTTTAGTTTAGTTATTACTGAATACACAGATATTGAGCACTAGGATTTTAAGAATCAAGAAATATGACAACCATGATAGCAGTGTCAAATAGGTATATTGTTCTTGTCGTCGTTCACTTGCTAAGTGGTGCCTGACTCTTTGTGACCCAATGGATTGCAAGAAGCCAGCCTTCCCTGTCCACCATTGCCTGAAATTTGTTCAGACTCACATCCATTGAGTCAGTGATGTTATTTCACCATCTCATCCTCTCCCACCCTCTTCTCCTTTTGCCCTCAATCTTTCTCAGCATCAGTCTTTTCCTGTGAGTTGGCTCTTTGCAACAGGTGACCAAACTATTGGAGCTTCGGCATCAGCATCTTTCCTTCCAGTGAATATTCAGGGTTGATTTCCTTTTAGATTGACTGGTTTGATCTCCTTGCTGTCCAAGGGACTCTCAGGAGCCTTCCCCAGCACCACAGTTCGAAAGCATCAGTTCTTCAGAGCTCATGTTATAAAATTCAAATAGCCAATTAAATTAGAAATAAAGGAACAATTTTTAGAAGACAACATATAGTTATTAGTTTACATATAAGTTATTGACATCAGAATTTATTTCTTTTCTTACTAGGTATTATAATTACATTTCCATTAGGAAATTTCTGAAGAAAGTAAAGATAACCCCAGAATACCTGGAGTTACTTTATCTTGAAATGGCCTTTGAATTATCTGTTTTTAACTCTTGTATTGACTTATCTAGAGCTATTACAAGAAATAGGTTCTAAGAAAAACTGTGTGATTGAAAACATCAGGAAAGGAGAATGTGTTTCCAACAATTGGAAGGTGAACATATTGTACATATGAACAATCTCCTAAAGAAGAACATATCTCCTTTTGTTTTTATTAGCACTTTATAGTTCTTTATTATGTATCTACCTTCCTGTCCTCAAGAGTACAGATCAATAAGATCTTAATAGGCTTTGCAGCTCTAACTTTTATTATTTACATGTAGTATAAGTATGTCAATTTGCATTTTTTGATAACTTGTTCCATAAAAGACTTAGAGACAAAACATATAAACACAGCAGAATAACTAGCAAGATATTAGAATGGGACTTGCTTTTGTCTGAAGCATGAGAAGATAAAAGCAAGGTACCTAAGTAAGTGTATGAAAATAACTTCTCTGAATATGCAAACTTTACACACAAAAAAAAAGAGAGAGAGAGAGAGAAAGTATTCTTTGCATCTCCATCCAGAAACAGGCCTGGGATGCAACCCATAGAAACTTAGAAGGTTAGAAGTGATTTCGCTAACTAGCTTTTATGGTAAGAAGGTTGAGAGTGGATGCTGTCTTGACACTGACCAAGATTCCTGGGGATCATTAATTCATGAGACATGTTTCCCCTGGATCAGACACATCCATCAGGACAGAGTGATTATGTGGTAATCTTGGTTCTCCTGTCATAGGAACCCTGGTAATTGATAGTGGCCCTCACCATAAATATGATAGTCTATGGTTTTAAAAAGAAGTCACCAAATATTTCCACCTAGATCATTGGAACTAAGGAGAAAGAGGTCCAGCAGGGAGCCTCTGAATAACCACTGATAGTGCACTAAAAGGCAGGATATCAGCTTTAACCATCTTCTAGACCCACCCAGGGATATGAACTTTAGCATCTGTGAAACCAGAGAGAAAAAAACCATACCCAAGTCAGATTTACCCTATTTTTCCTTACCTCTGCACTCTTCCCTGTTTAAATACTGGAAGGAAATGAAACTACAACCAGCAAATGGAGGAGGACAATTCATAAAAAATATTTTCTGTGTAAACAAACGAGTATACTGTCTTTGCCTTTTCTTTATGTTCCCTGAGATATTTGTTAATCTAGGAGTATATTTATAGGGTAAGAACATAATGTTTTTGGATGATAGTTATTTTTTTCATTTAAGATGTGGTGAGAAATTGAGAATGCAGAGATATTACAAGAATGATGGCAAAGGAACTTAGGTTCTTCTTTATTAAAAATATAATTTGAAGTCTTAAGAGATGTAAAAGTTTCTGTTTTCTAAAAAAGTAATCTGAGATTACTTTAAGCTGGACTGTAAACTGGAATACTTAAGTATATTCATAGGGTTTATTTATAGAGTATTGTAACATGAGGCTAAATGGTTGTAAATATACCATTTGCATGTCTAGTCAGATGTAGCTATTTCCATGACAGATAAATACACTTCTGTCACTTGGTACCGCAATAGTAAAAGTATAATAAATATGCACATTAGGATTTCCAAAGATATATCTTTCTCCATAGCAAATTTAGAAGACATGCAAATAAAGCTTTAATGGTGCTTGGTGGAGTATTAAAATTATTGCAAAGTGCCTGCTCTTACTGCTAATGAAAGACAGAAACTTGAACCATATGTTAAGCTGTTGATTCACAAACTTGCCTATAATCAGCTGGAATGCCACAATAAAAGTAAAATACAAAAAAAAAAAAAAAAAAAAAAAGAACGTCTGTGTTTCACCCTCAGAGATTTAATTGGTCTAGGGTGGGTCTTGAGCTTTGAAAATTTTAAAAGATTCCAAAGTGATGCTAATGTGCAAAAAATTTTGGGAACCTCCGAGCTAAGCAATCATTCTGTTTTATAAAGTTTGTACTCATGTGCAGCAAGAGCAATTTCTTAGTCATTAGTGTAACTGCTAATTCTGTAATGAAACAAAACCAAAATTTCGCAATTTCTGTAAACAGAATTATTGGGCCAATTCCAGAAAGCTCTACAGTAAGGTTTAATGTTGCATGAATTTGCTCTGTTAAAGATTCCTTAAAAGGGAGCTTTATATTTATTATGATATGAATAGTTTACTAAGTATTATATCTAGTTTAAAAATTTTAGCAAAATTTTGTTTAAAACTTGGTTATATCCAAATGCTATAAGGCTTTATCCCAGCTATCAGAAAACTGAACCTGCATTACATTAAAAGCAGTGTCCTGAGAAAGACAATCCTTAATTTATGTATCTATCTAATTTACTCATACAATCATTTATGAATTAATTCCTTCCAATATTCATGTGTTAAGTTATTATATCTTTCTTTCAATCAATGCCTGTTATGTGGCAGGTCTTGTGCGGAATGGAGGGGAGAGAAGAAGAGGAAAAAATTTTTAAAAATTGTTTCTTTGTTTAGAAATTCTATTATTCTATTATCCTTTGGCATAGTAATTTTATTTATTATAAATTATCCAAAGGAAATAATCAGAGATGAGCACAAAGTATATACATATTAATGTTATGCCACATGCAAATTATGGCAGAAATTTCAGAAAGGAAAAATTTGAAATTTATAGTAAATCTACATTCACGGATTGGGGCTGGTTTACACTTTTCATTTTCTTGTTTTTCCTCTTGTATGTTTTCCAACTTTATTAGATATAATTGACATATATCATTGTGTAAATTTAAGATGTACAATGTGATGATTTGATACATATTTATATTATGAAATGATTACTACAGTAAGTTAGTTAATGCCTCCATCACCTCTCATAACTATCATTGTGTGTGTTGGGAGAACAGTTATGATCTAGTTTCTTAGCAAGTACTTCTAATTTTCAATAGTCCATAAATATTCAAGTATTGGGAAATTCTTGTTACTTGTTAAGAACATTAACTCAATTTGGTTTATATATGTCAGGCTTGTGAAAATAGTCTATGTTAATAATCTGCTACTAATCTTTTACCATAACTCAATTATGTAGGTTATTTTTAGCTTCACTTTTTGTCTAAGAAAATTAAGGAACAGAGTAAAATAACTTGCCCAATGGCATACACTGATTGAATAGCTGAGTTTTAGTGTTGAAGGCCAAGGAATATACTCTTGGCTATTAATCTGTGTTCTTAATGAAGAGTAGTAGACTATATAATTTTATAGGTGCTGGAGATAAAATTTAATTTTATACAGGAAATGTTTCATTACAGGGGGATAATACATAATTCTGCTATCCCTCCCCCCATTTATCTCTTTCTGTTTTTTTCTTTTTTTAATTTACATAATGAGTACTGCTTAAAGTTATAATCAGGAAAACAAGCATGTATACAAAGGTAGCTGTGCCCTCCACAAGTTCCCCGTATATCTGAGGAGCGGGAAATCTCCCTCTCCTTTCAGGTTGAGCATTTGCAGTAGGGCGGGTGTGCTTTCTATGCTCATCTCCAGACCTCATCTCCAGTGATTAGCAACCAGCGTGCTCCTTGCCAGGTTCAAAACCTAAGGAGCAGGACCAGGTTCAAAACCTCTTACTTCTCCTTCGAGAAGTAAGAGGATAGGGCGGCTCTTAGCTGCTAGTTTCACTCCTTTGAGCCTTACATATGCTTTAAGTGGCCTCCCTGGATGGGTCTGTTAGGTGAGAGAAGCCAATTATTTATCAGTGTTCTTCATATGTTTTTTGTTGAGCCTTATCTTCAGTGCTTCTTTGGAGTGGGCAGAAGCACCTTTATTTTGGGTACCTTTGCTGGCTCCTTCCACAGTCACTGACCAGCAAGTGTGTGACTTTCAAGACTTTCTACTGAGGCCCCTGTCAGCCTCACATGACCCTTTTTGAACAATTATCAATATCAAGGTTATAGAGAACAAAGAGATTTATTGGAAATCTTAGAACTGCAATTTGGGAGACAGATTTAGGTCAAACTATGAGTGGTCCAGAGAAGAGAATGAGTTTAGGGGCTTATGAAGTCAAAAGCCAGGGGGTACACGTTGGATCCTTGGTCAGGGAGCTAAGATCCATATGCCTCAGGGCCAAAAAAAACCAAAACATAAAACAGAAGCAGTATTGTAACAAATTCAATAAATACTTTAAAAATAGGCCACATTAAAGAAAAACAAACAAACTTTAAAGAGGCATGGGGACAATGTTGTTAAATTTGTCTGGCAGAAATATGATTGATTCTGACCAAGAAGGAAAATATCTGCCCTTAAGGAATATAAGTTTTCAAAAATTATTTTTGAATAAGGTTTGGTAAATATGTTGAGTTTCTGAAACACTGGTAGGTGTTCTGGATGACTACCTTAAGATAACATGGTCAAACGTCAGATTCTATTGGCCTGAGGTATGCATAAGTCACACTTCCTTAATAACCTCCATTTTAGCTCTCTTAGCAATATCAACTCCATTTTGACTGTTCTTTCACACCCTATAGAACAGGACATTTGACTAACCCCAGATGGATTTGTCTCTCTTGATCATCTGATCAGCAGGAAGCCTTCACCTATCCCTTGTTTCAGCGGATTTTAGGCGAACAGACTGATTTCATTTATGAGTAAATATATGTCTAAAAAAATAATAATAATTTCCCCTAATGCCAAAAAAGAAAGAAATCCTCCCTCTTTTTCTTTCAGAATATTTATTTAGAAAACTGTACTTTCTTTTTCTGTCCCTTAGAGATGTATGTAAATTATTTTTAAAGGCTAACTAAACAAGATTTACAACCTAGAAATATCCTTCTTAAGCGCTTGGAGGTTATCTCCTTGATACAAAATCAAGGAAAATATCACTTCTATCTCCCAGTGGCAGGATGGTGCCGCCTAGCACCAAGTTGCAAAACTAACTTCTCTCATAGTGATATGAAAGTCATTTTTTTCCTTTGGATAAAGCCAATTAGCTAACATAGAGAGTTACCCCAATTATCAAGTGAATTTGGGATGAACTATGTGTGGTGAATGTTGCTGTCAAGTCCTCATATTTGAGTACTAATATTGTTTATCTTGAGATCACGCATGCAATGTGTTATATCTCATTGACTATGTGGAACGTTGAGATTCCTTTCTGTCTTTGCAAACTCTCTAGCAGGTTGCTTTAATGGGCTTTGTGTTCTGGCTTAATGCTTTTTCAGTAATAGAATTATTTTCTCTTTTGTGGAAAGATTTCTGGGCTGGGAGGATATTTTGTTTTTTAATTATATCCTAATGCAGTGGAACAGCCCTTACTCTCTGGCTCCACCACCAAAACAGTTAGTCTATCTCCCCTTCCCTTTCTCTGGAAGTCCTTAGTCCACTGTCTGTTTTCTTTTCCCCAATTAGGCACCTAACTTTAGTACTGTTCATAGGTTACATCCTCCTCCACTTCCCTGAAAGGAATGATTGGAGCTGTGATTAGGGTAACAGTTTTCTCTATTCACCAAACACTTTGTTTCATGGTCTCTGTCCCTTCTTACAAATTGTATTGGACTCCTGGGTCTACCAGCATACAATTTCTTGGAAACTTAATTCTGTAGGTGCAAGTGAAAGATTCATAATCACTTTGGAATTCTGACATTTATACTGTAGAAAGCTCATTCAAATATGGGAAGAGAAGTGTTGTATTCAGACATCCTGTTCCAATTACAATACTTGCAATAGTAAAATATACATGGTGCATAAGGAATATAGAAAAAAAGAATTATTTAATTTGCCTGGATATGGGCTACGAGCTTTAACAGTATTAAGTTCTCTCTTCAGGGAAATATTTTTCTCTTGTAGTTTTGCTGTGGTTTGTTATGTGAACTTTATGCCTTGTTCTTTTTAGCAGCAACATTCTCTAATGATTGATCTCTCTCTCATACATACACACACACAAACACACACACATACACACACACTCACTTTGGACTTTCATAATCATCATTACTAGTGTACTTTAAACTGTATTCATTTTTTAAATATATCATGATTAAACAGCTAAAGCATATTAATGATAATTATTTTGGTGTAGCAATGTCTATAATTTAAGATATTTCAGTCACAGAGAAGATGATATCGGGCAAATAACAGTTCAAATTAGAGTTTAAGGAATTCCCCAATCTGAAATTCGCTGTTCAGAGTCAGATTATTTTAATCTGAAATGTCACTCTAGGGAGAGCCACATGCCTCTGCTATCTTTAACTTGATCAAATCAAGAGGCTTTGTTATTTTACATAATTGTAATTGGTCTACATTTGTAAGATTAATGGTATACTAGCTAATTATTGATAGGTATGGGTCTTCATTGATGTAATTAATAATATTGGAAATATGTTGTCTGAACAAAAGATTTTTGGAGTCATCTTTCTAATTTATATTAATAGGTGTAAGAATCTATCCACCCTAATATATGTTCTATACACCAAGGAAATGCTCTGTAGGCTTACTTTCAAACAAAGCAGTTCAGATGAGGCTTGGTCTTCCTTTTATGTAATTTGGATATTGTAGGATTTGTTATAAGCAAAAGAAAGGAAAGCCAGGGTTTTCTGAGCTCATAGAGGGTTTGTGGCTATTTGATAAGTTCTTGGGGAATTTGGTGGGAGAATTTGCTTGCTGCCTAGTTAGTTTCAGTTATTGGGAAATAGCTATCTATTGCTTACCTCATACTCTTGGAGATCAAATGATAAGAATCTAACAGTTCTGCATCACAGAACTATTTCAGACTTGTTCAGTGCAGCCAGTGAGAGATGGAGTAATAGGATCACAAGGAGGAGAGTGCATGGAAACAGAAGATGCATTTTGAAAAATGAGTAGTTTGACCAGAAGGTGTGAGGGGAAATATTTCATCAGGGGAATATTATGAGATTCTCTCATGGCAAAAAACAGTATGACTTAATCATTCTAATGGAAACTGGCTGAAACTTTAGAGTTTTAGAGTAGAAAAATAGGCAAAAGTTAGATTATAAAGAGATATATATGATCTACAGAAGTGCTTTTCAAAGTTTTTAAGGCACAATTCATAGTAAAATATCTTTTCTATTACATGAGCATAAACACAAAAAAATTGAAATTTTGCCAAATATTGCATCTAATGAAGTAATAAATACATACTTTATATTCTAACCTTTTGTTTTTAGTCTACTTCATTTTATTTTATTTTGTTTAAAATGCTGGTTTTGACCGACTAAATTGATTTTCTAACACATCGCTGGATCACTCTTCACAGTATCAAAACTCCACCTGAGGAAACTCGGCCCTGTAGAAAACTTGGCAAAAAAAAAAAAAAAAAACCAGTATGACATATTCTGAGCTACTGGGAGGTTTTAAATGTTTGTGATGACTGGAAAGATTGTTGCATTGGTAGTATACAGAATGGATTAGAAGTGTGAGCCTGGAGGTGGAGAAGAGTGCTAGAAGATTATCACCATAGTCCTAGCAAGAGATTATGAGTACAGGAACTGGGCTTTAACTTTGTGGATTGTCAGCAGGAAAGATTTAAGAGATAAGTGAATAGAACTAATGGGATTTGCTCACTGATTCTATCTGGATGTTTGGTGTTGATGAAAGAGGTGAAATGACCAAGAGAGAAGATTCAAGAATATTTTCTAGGCCAGTAGAATAGATAGCATGTTTGTGTGTAGAAGGGATTCACAAAGATACAGTACACAAGAAAACCACAGTTCAGTTTTATTTGTTTTCTAACAAGAGAAACTTAAATATCAATAACCTCAAATATGCAGATGACACCACCCTGATGGCAGAAAGTGAAGAGGAACTAAAAAGCCTCTTGATGAAAGTGAAAGAGGAGAGTGAAAAAGTTGGCTTAAATCTCAACATTCAGATAACTAAGATCATGGCATCTGGTCCCATCACCTCATGAGAAATAGATGGGGAGACAGGTGGAAACTGTCAGACCTTATTTTTTTGGGCTTCAAAATCACTGCAGATGGTGACTGCAGCCATGATAAAAGATGCTTACTCCTTGGAAGGAAAGTTATGACCAACCTAGATAGCATATTAAAAAGCAAAGACATTACTTTGCCAACAAAAGTCCATCTGGTCAAGGCTATGGTTTTTCCAGTGGTCATGTATGGATGTGAGAGTTGGACTGTGAAGAAAGCTGAGTGCCGAAAAATTGATGCTTTTGAGCTATGGTGTTGGAGAAGACTCTTGAAAGTCCCTTGGACTGCAAGGAGATCCAACCAGTCCATCCTAAAGGAGATCAGTCCTGGGTGTTCATTGGAAAGACTGATGCTGAAGCTGAAACTCCAATACTTTGGTCACCTCGTGTGAAGAGTTAACTCATGGGAAAAGACCCTGATGCTGGGAGGGATTGGGGTCAGGAGGAGAAGGGGATGACAGAGGATGAGATGGCTGATGGCATCACCGACTCGATGGGCGTGAGTTTTAGTAAACTCTGGGAGTTGGTGATGGACAGGGAGGCCTGGCGTGCTGCGATTCATGGGTTCGCAAAGAATCAGACACAACTGAGCGACTGAACTGAACTGAACCGCTCCATATTCTGTTGTTCTCAGTGTGACTTGAAAGTTTCCATGATTCTGTAGTTTTTTGTTTTTGGTTGTTGTTTTTTGTTGTTTTTTTTTAATATAACATATCTTAGGAAATATACTAGCTATTTAGAGCTTAACAGCTATTTGATCCAATGGTTCCCATATCTGGTGCTTCCTAAAACAGAGTTTCTCTGGGAGGAGGATCCAAGGGTATGCGTTATTTGACAAGCTCTCCAGTGGACGTTTGCAACAGTTCTATTGCTGGAATGTGGCAACTGCTGCTTTTAAGTATGAGAAAACTGAGTTTCTCATAGTGGTTTCTAAAATGCTCACTGTTTAGATGTTTGACTGGAACTAAAATCTACCCAGGTTAGTGCTTTTCTCCAATTCAGTGCTCTCCCCAAAACCCTTATGCTTTATTATTTACTGATGACCTTGCCTTATTCTTTTAAAAACAGACTGCCTGGAAATTTCACCTAAAAATATTTTCATACTTCCACATTTTCAATCTTCCTTCAATTCTGTCTGTAAGATTTGCCCTTCTTTATTGCTAAGACTCCTCTCCAACTGTTTTTTTATGGCTCACACTGGCTCTTTTTTCTTCCAAGATCAATGTGTTGTTCCATTTGCTTTCTAAGATCAATATTTTTCAGATGTTCCACCAGCATGTGCTCTTTGTAAATACTTCCTTTGGTCAGTTATATTACTCGCACTTCTTTGTTAGAAACTGCTCTTCTATATTGAAATGGTTAGGGTAGAAAAGAAGATGATCTTTAACATTGGATAAAATATATACAAAACTTATCTTAGCAGCCTTATTTATTTTAAAAGCTAATTCTTCCTAGGGAACTAAACATCATTAAGATACAATCACCAACAACCTAAAATATTTAGGAGGTATTTAAGTCTCATGTTTGTTAAAAATCACTGTGTGTGTGTGTGTGTGTGTGGAGAGAAACTTATTTCACTCTATTTGAAATTTCCATTTATTAAAATAATAGATAAGGAGTAAAATAGAGTAAAGATTTAAGTTATTATTACTTTAGTGATGCCACAATAATGCACATTGTGGTATCTAGTATATTTATCAACAGGGATCAATAAAGTGCTCTGTCATATGTCTTAATTTTAAAATAGTGAGTGAAAGGTAGTGATGATATAGAGATAACAGTAAAATCATCTGTTGAATCATAGAAAAACCAAGAGAATTCCACAAGACCTGCTTTATTGACTACACCAAAGCCTTTGACTGTGTGGATCACAGCAAAATGTGGAAAATTCTTAAAGAGATGGGAATTGCAGACCACCTTAAGTGGCCCCCTGAGAAATCTGTATGCAGGTCAAGAAGCAACATTTAGAACTGGACATGGAACAACAGACTGGTTCCAAATTGGGAAAGGAATACATCAAGTCTGTATATTTTCACCCTGCTTATTTAACTTATATGCAGAGTACATCATGTGAAATCTGAGCTGGATGAAGCACAAACTGGACTCAAGATTGCTGGTAGAAATATCAATAACCTCAGATATGCAGATGACACCATGCTAATAATTAGGCAGAGAGTGAAGAGGAACTGAAGAGCCTCTTGATGAAAGTGAAAAAGGAGAGTAAAAAAGCTGGCTTAAAATTCAGCATTCAAAAAACTAAGATCATGGCATCCAGTCTCATCACTTCATAGCAAATAGATGGGGAAACAATGGAAACAGTGAGAGACTTTATTTTTGGGGGCTCCAAATCACTGCAGATGGTGACCACAGATTAATTCCACAGCCATGGAATTAAAAGATGCTTGCTCCTTGGAAGAAAAGCTATGACCAACCTAGACAACATATTAAAAAACAGAGATATTACTTTACCAATAAATGTCCATCTAGTCAAATCTATGGTTTTTCCAGTAGTTATGTATGGATGTGAGAGTTGGACCATAAAGAAAGCTGAGCACTAAAGAAATGATGCTTTTGAACTGTGGTATTGGAGAAGACTCTTGAGAGTCCCTTGGATTGCAAAGAGATCAAACCAGTCCATCCTAAAGGAAATCAATCCTGAATATTCATTGGAAGGACTGATGCTGAACCTGAAACTCCAATACTTTGGTCAAGTGATGTGAAGTCCTGTTCATTGGAAAGAAACCTGATGCTGGGCAAATTTGAAGGTAGGAGGAGAAGGGGATGACAGAGGATGAGATGGTTGGATGGCATCACCAACTCAAAGGACATGAGTTTGAGCAAGCTCCAGGAGTTGGTGATAGACAGGGAAGCCTGGCGTCTGCAGTCCATGGGGTCACAAAGAGTTGGACAGGGCTGACTGACTGAACTTAACTGATATGTATAATTTATTTATTAAATAATAAATCATATTCTATAACCCTGCAGCCTGATATTTTTGAAAATTCGGATTTCTTTTTTTGTATGCATTTATAATGATTTGATAGAAATGATTGGATGGAATCATTTGATAGAATCAAATCATCAAATGATTTGATAGAAACATATATTGTTTGAATATTGACTTATTTACTACCAGTATAGCTATTATTTAGGGGGGTGGTAAAAGGTAAGCATTTGTTTTACCAAATTATTATTGGATTAATGGGTTATTCATGAGAAGTAATGAGGAAGTTGCAGCCACACATTAGGTGCCAAATAAAATATTATTGTTCATAAATGACTGTTGTCACAAAGTTGGAGTGTTTTCATTAAGTCACTAAGTAGTGTCCAATTCTTTGCGACCCCATGAACTGGAGCAAGTCAGCCTTCCCGGTCCTTCACTACCTTTCAGAATTTGTTCAAACTCATGTCCATTGAGTCAGTGATGCCATCCAACCATCTCATCCTCTGTTGCCCCCTTCTCCTTTTGCCTTCAATCTTTCCCAGCATCAGGGTCTTTTCCAACAAGTCAGCTTTTTGCATCAAGTGGCCAAAGTATTGGAGCTTTAGCTTCAGCGTCAGTCCTCCCAACGAATATTAGGGGTTGATTTCCTTTAGGATTGGTTGGTTTGATCTCCTTGCTCTCCAAGGGACTCTCAAGAGTCTTCTCCAGCACTGCGATTTGAAAACATCAGTTCTTCAGCGCTCAGTTGTCTTTAGGGTCCCGCTCTCACATTTATACATGTTGGAGTGATCTCCTGTTGTGTCAAAATGTTAACATTTTTAAAACATTTTATTGAAAGTCTTTCTACAAAAACTGCATAGTTTCTGTCACTTTTAAGTGTGTAACAGAATGGAAATGTTACTTTTAAATAGGATATAAAGACATAGAGTTCCCTAAAAGTTTTCTCAGAAACCATAAATTGAAGACCAAGGGGATGATTGTGTGGGAGACATTCTTCAACCCAATAGAAGTTGTTACGGCTGCTCATATATGAGGGTTCCTTCTAAGACTTTTCTGAGAATATTGATTTCTGTTGCTCAAAGAAGCACAAAAAGTCAAATAAATATTGATATACTATTTCCCTGAAACTTTTTTTGAAACGATTTATACCTACAGTAAAGTTGAAAGAATAGTATAATAAACACCCATATATGTTCATCTAGGTTTTTTATTTTGATAGTCACTCAGTTGAGTTCGACTCTTTGCATCCTATGGACTGTAGCTTGCCAGGCTCCTCTGTCTGTGGAATTCTCCAGGCAAAAATACTGGAGTGGGTAGCCATTCCCTTCTCCAGGGGATATTCCTGACTCAGGGATTGAAAATCTAAATTAATCAGTGATTAACATTTTGTCACATATTCTTTATATTTTGATATGCCTCTGTCTGTCTTGTTTCTATCTCTGTAGATAAATAGATAGATATGTAAAAGAGATCCTCCCTCTTTCTGAACTGTTGTGAAAATTTGCCCTTAAATATTTCAGCAATTGTCTCCCAAGAACAATAATTCCATTATTCTACATAAGCCAAAGCCTAGTATAATAGTCACATTTAAGAAATTTAATATTGATAACACATTGGAATCTGTATCTATAATGTCTGTATTCAAAATTTCTCATATCCATTAAAAATTTAATGGAAAATTCAGAATACTGTATTTAGCTGTCATATCTCTTTAGTTTATTTTAAACTGAAACTATTCCTGAGCCATTTTTGGCTGTCTTTCATATTACATTCATGTCTTTTTAAGAATTCAGGCCAGTCATTTTACAGAATGAGTCTCAAATCAGAACTGTTTAATTGCTTCCTTCTGATTAGATTGAGTTTTTTCAAATGATGGCAAAACTGCTACTAATGTCAATTTTATCCTATTATCATTAATGATAAGTTTAATCACTTGGTTAAGGGGTATCCATCAAATTTCTTCATTATAAAGCCCTCTTTGCCAATCTATTTAACATGTATTCTGTGAGATGATACTCTGAGACTTTGTGATTATCCTATTCTCAGTATAATTTAGCCAATGATTTCAATATCCATCTGCCATTCCTTTTATATTCATTAACTATACACCTTCTATAAAGATTTTTCCCTTTTTGTCTCATAGTTTAATTTATTTTTAACAAATTATCCATGTGGACCAATGTACTCATTTTAATTCATTATATTAAAATCCATTATTATCATAATTCATTTTCATGTTAAAATTGTCCAACTCTGAGCCAGTGAAAGTTCTTCAAGGTGCCATCTTTGTTTTATAAGGGCTTCCTTACTTTCTGAAGTAAGTTACCTACCAAATTTAGGACATAAAAGTAGAATTTAGGCTTACTTTTTCTCTTCTGCCCCCACCTTGGAATTCACTTTTTTCTCCAAGGACCTGGGTTCACTTTACCTGAGAATGGTTTTTAGAAGCCAATATTCAGGGCTATGAGTTTGCTTGTTGCTACTAGGGTGTCATTGCCTCTAGGCACTCTCAGCAGATATTAATTACTACACACACACACACACACACACATGATATTTTTTTTTATCTAACCAGTAAGCTAAATATGAGTGCACACTGGTATCTTGGATGCTAATCAATACCACACATTTTATTCTAACCTATTTTCTTGCTTTCCTGTAACTTTCCTGACAGTAAGAAATCTTATTTCCAACATTAACTATTCATTTAGATATTTGTTCAGCCCTAGTATACTATACTTGTAAAGAAGTTCATAACTGTTAACTCCTACCTCCATGAGAAGCAAATTTTCCCACTAGTGTACACTATCTATGTACTATATCTTTAGTTTTAATATTTGGAGTTTTTAGTCAAAACACCATTTTACAAAGTTAATTAGGTCAACTCCCTTTTGATCCCAACAACTTTTGTGCAGTTATTTTATACATTTGTAAAGTAGTCATATTAATTTGTCAAGGTTTGCGTTTCATTCAGGGATCCCTTGACATGTGATTGATTTGTTATTGTCATTTTAGTTTGCATAAATTAAAGTTCACTCTTTTGTAATATACAGTTCAATGGGTTTTGACAAATGTATAATGTTCACTACAACAGTATCATACAAATTATTTCATTCACCCTAAAATTCCCTTGCTCATTCACTTGGTTGTTGACAACACCCTATTCCTCCAGTCTCTGGCAACTACTGATATTTTCTGTCCTTACAGAGATGTTTCTTTAGAAACATCATATGAATGGAATCATAATATGTAGCCTTTTAATCAAGCTTCTTTCTCTTAATAAAATACGTTTAAGATTCATCTATATACTGCATAAATCAATGGCTCATTCTTTTTATAGTTGAATAGTATTCCACTGTGTGGATGTACTACAGCTGTTTACTCATTTCCCTGTTGAAACTGTTGAAGGACATCTTAATTACTTTCTCTTTTTTCAGTTTTTTGTTTTCTATTTGTATATAAAGCTGAAATAAATGTTTATATATAAAGCACACAGGCTTTCATGTAGATATAATTTACAATTTACATGTGTAAACCGCTAGGAGTATGATTATGTAATTCCTGGGTCATGTGCTGAGTTTATATTTAACTTTATAAGGAAATGGAAACACTCCAGTATTCTTGACTAGGAAATACCATGGACAGAGGAACCTGGTGGGCTGCAGTCCATGGGGTTGCCAAGAGTCAGACAGGACTAAGCAACTAACACTTTTACTTTCACTTTAGAAGAAAAGACAAAACTATCTCCCTAAGTGGAAGACAGCAATGAATGAGAGTACTTGTTGTTCCCCTATTGATTCTTACAGGTATATTTTGTACATTACCAAATTATTTTTTGTTTGTATATATGAGCTAGCCATGAAGTTTTAGGTATATGATCGTATCACTTGCAAATATAATTCAATTCACTCTCTTTCCAGTTATTATGCATTTTATTGATTTCACTTTAATTATAGCAGCTAATATCTCTCAAAAATGTTCAATAGCAATGTTGTTGTTTTTGTTTAGTTGCTCAATTGTATCCGACTCTTTGTGACCCCATGGACTGCAGCACACCAGGCTTCACCATCTCCCAGAGGCTGCTCAAACCAATGTCCATTGAGTCAGTGATGCCATCCAACCATCTCACCTGCTGTCATCCCCTTCTCCTGTCTTCAATCTTTCCCAGCATCAGAACCTTTTCTAATGAGTCAGCTCTGTATTATATCAGGTCACCAAAGTAATGGAAATCATAAATATGTTGCCCTTCCCCTCATCTTAGTTGGATTGTCTCTAGTGTCTCTCCATTAAATAACTGTGTGTGTGTAGATAGATAGATAGATAGATAGATAGATAGATAGATAGATAGATAAGTGTGTGTTTCTATTGGTGTCTGTATGTAAGTATCCAATAATTCGTATTTCACTCATTATTTTTATCAGAAATTGACACTGGATTTTGTCAAGATCTTTCCTTTTCCATTTAGTCAAGATATATAATTTCTTAGACATGGAATTTCATTTGCTTTATTTTCTTTAGAAATTTTCAGAATTTTTCCACGGATATTTTTAGTGAGGCTACTCTATCAATTTTTGCTGCTTTCATTTTCTGATTTAATTATCAATTTTATGTTGTTTTCACAGAATTTGTTTAAAGTTTTTTCCTTATCTTATATCTGGAATATAATATTGAAATTATTTGATCTTTTAAGTTGAATAGAATTTTCCTATGAGATTATCTGTGTATACCATATTTTTGTTGTTATTTTTTCTCTTTCTTGTGACATAGCTATTTAATAGTTTTAAAGATTTTTATGATTTACATTCCCTATGCTTCTTTAAGAAATTTCTGGAAACTCTCATCAAATATAATTAATTTAAAAGTTTTTTTTCCTAAACCTTCTGAATTCTAGATTTCTCTGATGTTTTCTAGGCAGTCTCAAGAGGCTTATTCACCATGTCTGAATTGTTATTAGCTGTGGTCTTCATATTTAGCTATAAATTATTCACTTTTTATTATCTGTATAGGTATTTGTTTTAACCAATTTCAAACTCCCTTTAATTTAAGTGCTCATGATTTCTATTACTAAAGAGAACAGCATTCTTCCAACTCATGCAAAAAAAAAAGATGTTCATTAAAGAAAATAGCTATGTAATTCTACATTATTCTCTTATGAACCTTCCTTTCCTGGCTGTGCTAACTGTGCTCGCATTCT
Source organism: Muntiacus reevesi (assembly GCF_963930625.1). Classification (NCBI taxonomy): domain Eukaryota; kingdom Metazoa; phylum Chordata; class Mammalia; order Artiodactyla; family Cervidae; genus Muntiacus; species Muntiacus reevesi. The sequence goes on along the minus strand of NC_089254.1, from coordinate 78,728,114 downwards.
GTCTTCTGGCTAATATAAATTGAGGAGTTCTTTAAATTAATGTTTATGGAAAGGTCTTTCCCTGGTCAGAGTCTCAGTTTAAGTTTTTTTAAAAATCCATTTCATAGCAGCATGACATTCCTGTATCTGTTTATGCTATAAAAACTGAAAACAAATAAATATGTTCTTTAACTATGCTGTTTGATTAAAAGTATTTAACACTAAGTTAATAATATGTCATCTTTTGTACTTATAAAAACTTCCCTAAATTCACTCCAAGTTAATCTTGTTACTTACTGTGCCTCTATGTTATAATCACTAAAGTGTTCCAACTCAGTATACAGTGTTTACATTTGTATGACAGAGGGTCTCAGTCAGTTTTCACACCTTGCCATACATAAGACTGAACTGAAGAGTGAATTTCAGAGAAGAGCAAGTTAGACTAGGCTAATGTTTGGATGCTTCACCTTGAGGAATAATCTGGTTTCATCAACATTTAATTCCATAAGTCACATAATTTCCTGATTTCAAGACATTTTCTGTCTGTCATACAGCCAGAGTCTTGGTAAAAGAAGAAATGTTAGGAAAGTGTTTAGAATAGAAATGGTTTCATACTTAGGCAATTATAGAGCTTCTTCTAAGGGATACTACTACTTCACTCACCTCTTCTATGTCATAAATTTTATTCAAAACATCTAAAACAAACATATTATATTATAGTTCTATTATCTTCAATATATTATTAGGATAGAAAAAGATTTTAAAATCAATTTTATCCCTTCTGTATACTAATCTCTTCTACTCTACTCTACTGAGACATCTCAGGTGGCAAGAGTGGTAAAGAACCTGCCTGCCAATGCAAGAAACAATGAAAATTTGATCCCTGGGTCAGAAAGTTTCCCTGGAGTAGAAAATGGCAACTGGCTCCAGTATTCTTGCCTGGAAAATTCCGTGGACAGAGTAGCCTGGTGGGCTACAGCTCATGGGGTCACAGAGAGTCAGACTGGACTGAGCTGCTACAAACACAAATTAGAATAACTTAGCCCTACTGCCTGGGAACCCCTGGTGGCTCAGCAGCAAAGAATCCAACTGCAATGTAGGAGATGGGGGTTTGATCCCTGGGTCGGGAACATCCCCTGAAGGAGGAAATGGCAACTCACTCTTGTATTCTTGCCTGAGAAATCCCATGGACAGAGGATCCTGGTAGGCTACAGTCCATGGGGTCACAAGTCAGTCAGGACTTAGAGACGAACCCACTACCACCTCCCCACTACATGATTAACATCTTTGCCAGTATTGAATAATGGAAACCGATGGAAATATACTTTCAGGTTGTTTTATTTTCTTTTAATTTTTATCTTTAAGAGCAATTTCATGGCATTGTCCTCTTGCTGGAAGGATTAAGGAACAAAGAATATTTGTAAGGAATTCCATATATATATATATATTTATACACACACAAGCAAAAATATATAATGATAAGAGGACAGACTATCCCCTTTGGCTCTTCCTAGTCAAGCATTAGATAACAAACAGAAATAGAAAGTTAGGGAAGATGCTCAGTTATTTTTATATGTTCATGGAGAAATGGATAAAATTAAGTCATTGCTTTAAAAGCAAGATCATTATATCAAATGTATTTCTTGCAGCTTTTAAGATCCTTTAATGTCACTAAAATTATTGTTGAAATCTGTGGCATATAGACGACTAGTTGTTTTCATTTCTATTATGTGGCATGGCAAATAGTGAATTAAGAGACAGAACACTTGGACTTTTAAGTGCTTTTAGCATCCAGCTTGTTGTCCTGAAATTATTGTGCACTTTGGAAATGATTTCCTCCTATATATAACCTGTTTGTGCTAATTTATGAGTTGGCAAACTAGTACCCATGGGTCAAACCATACTTCTGCCCAATTTTGTATATAAAGTTTTATTGGAAAACAGTAATGCCCATCTGTTTAGGTATTGTCCGTCTACTTTCCTGCTACAATGGCAAAGCTGAATAATTGTAAAAGATATTGTATTGCCTGCAAACCTCAAATATTTACTACCTAGGCTTTTATCGAAAAAAAAAAAAATGCTAACACTTGTGCTAAGTGATTATACTTTGGTTCCCTTATGGAGTAGTTTCCCTTGCTCTGTCTCTCTTACCTCTTACTTCCTGGTTTAAATACTATTTGTGGAAAAATATTATCAAACAAGGGTCAGGCTCAGAAAAGCCTTTTATACGTCCATTGACTGTTACATGTGAAAGTGAACAATAGATTCAATTATCTTTTTCTATGTCCTCAGCTTCAAAAAGGTGGTAATAATGAGTTGATAGATAGATACATAGATAGATTTATGCACATGGATCCTCAATGTGATTTATAAGTTTTTATCAATCAACTATGTGTTTCGGTGAATTGGTATTCCTAGGCTCTGTCAGTACAGAGGCTCGTGTTATACACATGACATCAGCGCTAGCACCCCGTAGGCTGGATTCTGTCCCAGATAAAGAAGAGCAGAGGGTGGGCTTTGTAATACCAGACCTATGCATTTTAGGGAGCACTCCCTGCTTTTAGAGTCCCCCAGTGGTGCAATGGTAATGAATCATCCTGCCAGTGCAGGAGACACTGGATACTTGGGTTTGATCCCTGGGTCGGGAAGGTCCCATAGAGTAGGAAGTGGTAACTCACTCCAGTATTTTGCCTGGAAAATTCCATGGATATAGGAGCCTAGTGGGCTACAGTCCATGGGGTTGCAAAGAGTCAGACATGACTGACAGACTGATCATGCACACACACACACACACACACACACACACACACACACACACACACACAGAGGCATCTAATTCTTCAGTAACTCACCCAAGTTCAGCAGATTAGCTCTATCCCCTTTTTACCTATTTCTTCACCAAACCAAGCTCGTTTTTATTCTTTAGTGTTCTGTATAATTGCTCCACTAGTTATCCAGAGTGGATCCAGCATATGTGGCAATTAATCTTCCATACAGGAACTCAAATAAGATATTTTACAGAAATAAAAATGTATACAAATAAGAAAGGAAAAGTAGAACAGGGAAAGATTAACTGTGGAGGGGAAATGTAAAAACATATGGAAGAACAAGCATGGGTGAAAGAATGACTGAGACAGAAGCTACAATCTGGTGACCAAATAGTAGACTACAGTTTGCAATTTAGAGATGCAAAGTGAAAAGTCATTAGTGGAACAACTGGTAAAATCTGAATAGTTTGTAGTATTATAGTAGGTAATTCAATTAGTAGTATTATACTAATGTTAATTTCTTAGTTTTGCTAAATATACTGTTATGTAAGATGCTAATGTGAAGGGAAACAATGAACAATTTTTGTATCACTTGTGTTAGCGTGGAATTATTTCAAACTAAAATGTTTAAAAGATGTATGTTCTTCATATTAAACAACTCAGCAACTAGTAAAGAGAGACAGAAAAATTGGCAATAAATCACAACAAAAAATAATATGCCAAAAATGCTCTGAAAGTGGTTTTTCTCAAGGCACCTTGGACACACAAAATAGTTTTTGATAACCCAGACAACAGTTTGAGAAATGGAAGTGGATAGATATCAGGCAATTCTTCCTGGAGATGTTACTAAATTTTCTTGTAATGGGTGAGTGTAAGATATCCATGCAAAGGAAAGGATAAAGAACTCTAGGTCGGTATAACACCATGTTTAATGACATAGAAACAGGTGCAAACATGACACTTTTGGGGACATTTGATAAGAATAAGAATGATTTTTTAGAAGTGAAATGGAAAGAAATAAGACTATAGAGATTGGCAATAAATGTAATCATTGGGGACTTGTATAGTATACTAAATAATTCAGATTTTAACTTGAAGAAAATAGAGCTGATCAGTTTAACAGAGATCGATATGATCAGTTTTATGTTTTACAGTGTTATATAGAAGGCTATTTGTAGCATGGGTTTGAAGAGATCAATAATGAAAACTATGAAGAGTAACTATGACTATCATCCTAGGTGAGTTAGGACACTAGATATATGTTTTGAAAAGAATGGAAGGTTTTAGATACTATTAATTTGGTGAAATTGCCATAATTTAGTATTGCTTGAATTTGGGTCAATTAAAACAGGAAAAACTGGAATAGATCTAGGTGACTGTTCAGAAAGCTAGTTGCTAACAAGCATTATGCATCAAGACTTAGAAAGAAAGAGGTGAACAGTTTTGGTTGAAAGAAACATTATAGATCACATGTCCATTTTTACCTGTTATTTTTGTTGCTTTTAGAATATAAAGAGTCTGTTGATGCCCAACAGTGTCACTCTAAATGGACTGTAAATTTGGAAGTTATTGTGTAGTTGACTATGTTAGTTGACTTCTCAAGTTTTCAGTGAAGAGAAAAAAACAGTAAAAATAATACTCTGGAAAAACATTTGAGTGAAGTGATGGAAGAACAAACCACAAAGAAAATTAAGACAAATTTACCTCTGATTTCTGGAAAAAGAAAACAAAAGATAGTAGTTTCACAGTAAATAGAGAAAGGAATTTCAAGAAATAAGAGGAAAGGCAAACTTAAATGTGTGGGGTGTCAAATAACAAAATGACTGAAAATATCTTGGATTTAGTAACTAAAGACTCATTGATAGTTCATTTGTATAACTTTTTTTTTCCATTTATTTTTACTAGTTGGAGGCTAATTACTTTACAATATTGTAGTGGTTTTTGTCATACATTGACATGAATCAGCCATGGATTTACATGTATTCCACATCCCGATCCCCCCTCCCTCCTCCCTCTCTACCCGATTCCTCTGGGTCTTCCCAGTGCACCAGGCCCGAGCACTTGTCTCATGCATCCCACCTGGGCTGGTGATCTGTTTCACCCTAGATAATATACATGTTTCGATGCTGTTCTCTCAAAACATCCCACCCTTGCCTCCTCCCACAGAGTCCAAAAGTCTGTTCTGTACTTCTGTGTCTCTTCTTCTGTTTTGCATATAGGGTTATTGTTACCATCTTTATATACTTTTTAAGATGCCACATATAAGGAATATCATAGGATACTTATCTTTCTCTGTCTGATTTACTTCCCTCTGTATGACAATCTCTAGGTCCAACCATGTTGCTATAAATGGCATTATTTCAATCTTTTTTATGGATGAGTAATAGTCCATCATATAAATGAACTTACAAAACTTAGTGCCACAGATGTAGAAGACAAACTTACGGTTACCACGAGGGAAGTGGAGGGGAGGAATAAATCGGGAGATGGCAACTGACATGTACATACTACTGTATATAAAATAGGTTACTAATACGATCCTACTGTGTGACACGGGAAACTCTACTCAATACTCTGTAATGAGATATATGAGAAAAGAATCTAAAAGAAGAGTGAATGTGTGTGTGTGTGTATAACTAATTCACTTGCTGTACACCTGTAACTGACAGAACATTGTAAATGAACTATACGCCATTAAAAAAAATTAATGTGAAAGGAGAGAAAAAATTCATTGATAACTTGAGAGAGGTATCTTAAAAGCCAATGTGAGGTATATTTAACTGGATCAAGAAATATAGAAAAGATGACACTATTGGTGTCTGTATGTAAATGATAAAATACTATTATAGTGTCTTTTCAGATGGTGTGTATCATAAGTGTGTGCATATGATAGATATAAAATGCAAGTAGAGATAGTGGAGAAAGAAGAAAAAGAGATAACTGGTGGTTGTAAAGGCCTATGTATTTTAGAACAAATTGAGTCCTGGGTCCAAGTGTAAATTTTATTGTTGATCAGGAGACAAAACTCCTTTAATATATGAAAAAGGTAGAGAAAAAATAAGTTATAGTAGAATAATCCTGGGCTTTGAAGAAAAACTTCAAACTAAAATGACTTATCCTATTAGACAACTTTAATATGCAAGATAAATACCTATTCTCTACAACCTCAGTGTTTAAATTAAAAGGAAAAAAAGTTTTAGAGTTTGTAAAAGATAAAAGAGGTAAGAAAAGTAAATGAAAACGAGCTTGGAAATAGAATACTCCACTGCCTATAACATAGGAAACTAGAAATGCAGAGGAACACTATGTCCATGTTGTAAGAGAAAAGAACTGATCTAACAACTCCATCCCTTCTCAAACATGTGAAGACTGAAATAGATCCTTGTATTTTTCAGAAGAAATTTCTCAAGTAACTTCTCTGAGTAAATGGCCTCCCCTCAGTCATTCATTCAAGACTGTTTAAATGGCACCTTTTAAAGAGGATTTCCTGAACACCACAACTAAACTTGCATCACACTCTGTCATTTTAAAGGGATGTGATTTTCTTTGTGTCATCACTTGATAATATACTATATGGTTATTTGTCTATAGTTTTCACTACTATTTCTTTATTGCCTACAATAGCATCTGATATCTAAGTGTTCAATAAATATATAAACCAGCAGCTAAAAATGAAACTTCATGGCTTTTGTTGTCTCTTACAAGCAGGAAGGAATATTATCTGCTCTAAAAACAAGAGAACAAGATGCACTTGTGAACATGAGGAAAGTAGTCCAAGTTTCAAATTGTTTCGGACAGTTGAAAAGTTAATTAAATAAGGCATACCCAGAGGGATTGTTAAAGAGCATTTAATGGGTCATTTACTCATTTATTCACTTACATTTCCTGAGTTCTTACTGTGCTAACATTATCACTTCCCTCCTACACTCTCAAGGATTCGGCTCTTTAGGTCATTTGAGATTTGTGTCATGGCTCTCTATTTCTTACTCATCACTTTCTCTTTCTACTGGGTATTTCCACCAGTCATATAAACACACCAGAAGCAATCCTATTCTAAAAACTTTTACACTAGCTCCACATCTCAATTCAACCTCTGCCCATATTTTCCTGCTGTGTTGAAAAGCAACATATCTCTAGTTCATGTTATCATACTCATTTGCTATTTTTTAAGTGTGGAATAAGTTTTAAACTCTCAAACAGTACAGTGACTCATATAATATTCACCTGTGCAACACTATAGTTAAAATTACCAGATGTTAATATTTTGTCATATTCCTTAAGATCTTACTTAATTCAAGGAAACAGCACATAACTGATAAAACTGGTTTCCTTTTTATCATTTGTAATCACTCTTCTCCATACTAGAAGTAAAGATTGTTATGAATTTGGCATTTATTTACCCTCTACCCATTTGATGTAGGGGCTTCCCTGGTGGCTCAGATGGTAGAGAATTTGCCTGCTGTGTGGGAGATCTGGGTTCAGTCCCTGGGTTGGGAAGAGCCCCTGGAGGAGGGCATGGCAACAAAATCCAGTATTCTTGCCTGGAGAATCCCCATGGACAGAGGAGCCTGGCTGGCTACAGTCCATGGGGTCACAAAGAGTCAGACAAGACTGAACAACTAAGCACACAGCACATTCTCATATTGATGAATAGCTATTTCCACTTTTCATTATATTTTATATCATTATGTGTATGTATTATGTTTTGCAAGCTTGTATCTATCATAAGTTAATATTGTAACAACTTAAATCAACTTCCATGAGTAATTTTACTTAAGTAACTTTGTTTCCATACCCCACCAGTGTTATCATCAGTTCAGTTCAGTTCAGTCACTCAGTCGTGTCCAACTCTTTGCGACCCCATGAATCGCAGCATACCAGGCCTCCCTGTCCATCACCAATTCCCGGAGTTTACTCAAACTCATGCCCATCGAGTTGGTGATGCCATCCAGCCATCTCATCCTCTGTCGTCCCCTTTTCCTCCTGCCCCCAATCCCTCCCAGCATCAGGGTCTTTTCCAACAAGTCAACTCTTCGCATGAGGTGGCCAAAGTATTGGAGTTTCAGCTTCAGCATCAGTCCTTCCAATGAACACCCAGGAGTTATAAGAGTGGATAATTGTGACAACATGTACAGTGTGAAAAGAAACTTTGGAGGAAAAAAGAAAGCATTGAAAAGGTGACTGGAAGAAGGAGCTAGGATGTTCAAGGAGATGAGTTAAAAATGCTTGCAAAACTGTTACTCTCGCCAAGGGAATGTTTTAGGCAGAGGGATATGTCAGAAATATCAAATAATTAGATCCAGAATTTCAAAGGTTATTGACATCCTTACCAATTATTATTTTAATAAAGCGGTTGGGTAGAAATGAGGTTAAGAAAGATTATTATAGGTAAATGAACAAACGAAAGAGAAATTGTCCTTTCAAAGAGTGTAACTGAAATACACACACATATATATACAGCTGAATAAGAAGGTAGACTTAAAAACTTGCCATCTTAAAGGAAAATTTTAAAAATTCAAATCAAAGGAAGGAACTGTGCCCACAGGAATATTTGTTTACACTGGCTAATAGTTTCTTACAAGATGACTAAAAATTATTTTTTATTTTAATGTTAATTTACTTTTCAGGAAAAACAGGTTGGGTATAAGTGTGGCAATAAAAGCTCACTTCAGTCTTCACAACAATGTCAAATGCATAACACTGTGAGTGACTATCTATACTGTTGATTTTTCTGACTATCACTCAAGCATTTTAATCACATAATAAAGGAACCAAACATCAACTTTCAAGAATTCAGCTCATTATTTAAAAATTAAAATAAAAAAAACACTACTTAATGAGTAGAATTGTGGATTACATGTTCATGGTTATAAGCATAATCTTAAATTTAAAACTAAGTACAAATCAGTTTAAATTAGTTGGTCTTGAAGGCATTGATGCATACTATAAAATTTCTGAATTAACAGAATGATAAAAGTAAAATAAAAGTTCAGATTATACGTGAAATATAGAAAAAAATAGAGAATATCATATGACATCCCTTATATGTGGACCCTAGAAAGGAATGATACAAATAAACTTACCTACAAAACACAAAGAGACTCATAGAAAACAAACTTATGGTTGCCAGGGGGAAGGGATAGTTAGGGATTTGGGGAAGGTCATGTACGCACTGCTATATTTAAAATGGATAACCAACAAAAAACTACCGTATAGTACATGGAGCTCTGCTCAATGTTGTGTGTCAGCCTGAATGGGAGGAGGTCTAGGGGGAGAATGGATGCATGTGTATTATCGCTGACCCTTAGCTGTTCACCTGAAACTACCTCAACATTGTGATTAACAATATATATGTATATGTATAACCCAATACAAAATAAAAAGTTTGAAGTTTGGGATGAAAAAGTAAAAAACACAAAAACATTGTTCAATATACGGAAATAATTTTATGAGTAGACATATCTCCAGGGCATCTTCACAAACAAGGATCAAACCCAGGTCTCCTTCATTTAAGGGTTATTCTTTACCATCTGAGTCACTAGAGAAGCTTCTACAATATTAGTAAATATAAATATATTAAATGCTTTTTAAACTAGATCATAACTAACTTAAAATCAAACTTATTTCTTAAATAACAGTTGGATTGAAATTGAAATATCAGTTGGATTGAAACTGAAATATCAGACAATATAGAAAACAGTGATACTAAAACAAATGTATATTGGAACTGATGAGAACTAGATTAAAAAAATGTATCCTTACCATATTTCTAAATTCCATATATATGTGTTATATGACAAAACCCACTACAATATTGTAAAGTAATTAGCCTCCTACTAATAAAAATAAATGAAAAAAATGTGTCCTGTAAGGGTAAATATGAACCAAAGTTAAGAGGCTTAATTTTCCTGTTGAAAATAAGAGAACAGGCTCCCCATCCCTTCCTTTCACCTAGATCATTAACTTTAGAATACTCATAATTGTACACATCATGTCAGTCAATCCTAAAGGAAATCAGTCCTGAATATTCATCGGAAGGACTATTGCTGAAGATGAAGCTCCAATACTTTGGCCACCTAATGCAAGGAACTGACTCATTGGAAAAAACCGTGATGCTGGGCAAGATTGAAGGCAGAGAAAGGAACAACAAAGGATGAGATGGTTGGATGGCATCACTGACTCGATGGACATGAATTTGAGCAAGCTCTGGGAGTTGGTGATGGACAAGGAAGCCTAGCGTGCTACAGTCATGGGGTTGCAAAGAGTCAGACACGACTGAGCAACTGAACTGACTTAATTGTTCTCATTAGAAAAGTCCTCGATGCTAGGAAAGATTGGAGGCAAAAGGTAAAGGGGGCAACAGAGAATGAGGTGATTGCATAGCATCACCAGCTCGATGGACATGAATTTGAGTGAACTCCAGGAGACAGGGAAGGACAGAGTGGCCTGACATGCTAGTTCATAGGGTCATAAAGAGTCAGACACAACTTAGCGACTGAACAACAGCTGTACTGAGAATTGTATGGTCTTTATTTCTTTGTGTGCATGCTCAGTGGCTTCAATCATGTCCAACTCTTTGGGAACCCATGGCTGTGGCCCAGAAGACTCCTACATCCATGGGATTATCCCAGCAAGAATACTGGAGTGGTTTGACAGGCCCTCCTCCAGGGGATCTTCCTGACCCAGGTATCGAGTGAGTCTGCATCTCTTGCAGGTCCTGCATTGGCAGATGGATTATTTACCACTTGAGCCACCTGAGAAGCCCATATTTCTTTGAAAAGTATGAAAATATTTTTGAAAGGTAAATAAACTTCTTACCAGCTTAACAACCGAAGACTGCCTTTCTGAAGAACCTGGGAACCATCTCTTTGAAAGGCAATCATAAGAAAGACAGTATCTTTATATCCCAGTGTCCTCAGGAAAATAAGTTCCTACATTTCCCTGGTGCCTATTTGCAAATCTACTTTCTGTCACAAAGACAGAAGTTTATTTTTCCTTCAAATAAAACCCATTAATTAACATGGATGGGCACCTCCAAATAGCATTTAGAATTTAGGATGAACTATGTATGACAAATGGCACCATAGTGTCTTTTTACTTCAGGGCTATTGTTCACTGGCAACCCACTCCAGTATTCTTGCCTGGAAAATCCCATGGATGGGGTAACCTGGTAGGCTACAGTCCATGGGGTCACAAAGAGTCCTACACCACTGAGTGATGTCACTTCATTTCACTTCATTTTTCATTCTGACAACATGTATGTAATTGTATCTGTCTGGCCATTTAAAAAGATGAGGTTTCTTTCTATCTGCAATATCTTTTAGCAGGTTATCTATGATGCCTACCATATTATAATTTAATTCTTATTCAATAATACAATTATTTTCTCTCTTTTAAATTTGTAGAAAAGTTCTCTGAGTTGGGAAGAAATCTTATTTTTAATTATATTTCCTCAATACTATTGGAGGGTTTATTGCTCAAGTACTCAATTCAGTTCAGTTCAGTTCAGTCACTCAGTCGTGTCCGACTCTTTGTGACCCCATGAATTGCAACACGCCAGGCCTCCCTGTCCATCACAAACTCCAGGAGCCTACTCAAACCCATGTCCATCGAGTCGGTGATGCCATCCAGCCATCTCATCCTCTGTCGTCCCCTTCTCCTCCTGCCCCTAATCCCTCCCAGCATCAGGGTCTTTTCCAATGAGTCAACTCTTCGCACGAGGTGGCCAAAGTATTGGAGTTTCAGCTTCAGCATCAGTGCTTCCAATGAACACCCAGGACTGATCTCCTTTAGGATGGACTGGTTTGATCTCCTTTCAGTCCAAGGGACTCTCAAGAGTCTTCTCCAACACCATAACTCAAAAGCGTCAATTTTTCAGCGCTCAACTTTCTTCACAGTCCAGCTCTCATACCCATACATGACCACTGGAAAAACCATAGCCTTGACTAGATGGACTTTTGTTGGCAAAGTAATGTCTCTGCTTTTTAATATGCTATCTAGTTTGGTCATAACTTTCCTTCCAAGGAGTAAGCGTCTTTTAATTTCATGGCTGCAATCACCATCTGCCATGATTTTGGAGCCCCCAAAAATAAAGTCTGACACTGTTTCCACTGTCTCCCCTTCTATTTCCCATGAAGTGATGGGACTGGATGCCATGATCTCAGTTTTCTGAATGTTGAGCTTTAAACCAACTTTTTCACTCTCCTCTTTTACTTTCATCAAGAGACTTTTTAGTTCATCTTCAATTACAAGAGCTCAAAAAATGATTGGATTAAAAATTAAAGTTATTTGTTAATATTTTCACAATAGATGATGTTAGTAAATCAGAAGAAAAAGTAAGTATATAATCATATTTCTTTTATTTTATTAGTAAAAATTGCCAACAGTTTTGGAATTTGTTTGTTTTATGTTGTTATTTCCTTGCCGTGCTTTCTTACAATACTAAATATGTTTTACCATATGACACAATTGCACTACTGACCAAAAAAAAAAAAAAAAAAACAATTTATCCCAGCAAAATAAAAACTTGTGTTCACACAAAGTCTTATACAGACTTAACACCAAACTATAAAAATTGCAATGCCCTTCAAAGGATGAATCATTAAATAAATTGTGGTGTATCCATACCATGGAATACTACTCAGCAATCAAAAGGAAAAATTTATACATGGAGTAATTTCGATGGATCTCAGGGAAGAGAATGATGCTGAATGGAAAAAAAAAAAAAGCAGATGTCAGAAGACTATAGGATCCTATTTATATGGCAGTTTAAAATGACAAAGTTCTAGAAAGGGAGAACAGATTAGAGGAGTTTACTATCTGAGCCACCAGGAAAGCCCAGAAAGAAGAGAGGTAGTTATGGTTATAAAAGAGTAACAAGAGGGAGCTTAGTGATGGAATTTTTTGCATCTTAACTATGTTGGTAGTCATGCAAACCTAAATGTGATAAATTTGCATAAAACTAAATGTGTGCACATGTACACACCTAAAACTTGCAAAGTCTGAATAAGGTTGACGATATGTATCAAAATCATTTTCCAGGATGTTATATTTAGTTAATTGAGGTGCTTCCAAGAACTTCCAGATGTACAACTGGGTTTTGTAAAGGTAGAAGAACAAAATTGCCAATATCCATTGGTGCAAATAAAAAACAAGGGAATTCCAAAAAATATATACTTCTGCTTTATTGACTATGAGAAAGTTTGATATGTGGATCACAACAATATGTGGAAAATTCTTAAAGAGATGGGAATACCAAACCACCGTATCTGTCTCCTGAGAAACCCATATGCATGTCAAGAAGCAACAGTTAGAATTAGACATGGAATAATGGACTGATTCAAACCTGGTAAAGGGGAACGTTAGGCTGTATATTGTCACCCTGTTTGTTTAACTTATATGCAAAGTGTGTCATGAGAAATGCTGGGCCAGATGAACCACAAGTTGAAATCAAGATTGCTTGGAGAAATATCACCAACCTCAGATATGCAGATGACACCACCCTTATGGCAGAAAGTGAAGAAGAACTAAAGAACCTCTTGATGAAAGTGAAAGAGGAGAGTGAAAAAGTTGGCTTAAAGGCAACTTTCAGAAAACTGAGATCATGGCATCTGGTCCCATCACTTCATGGCAAATAGAAGGGGAAGCAGTGGAAACAGTGGCTGACTTTATTTTGGGGCGCTCCAGAATCACTGCCGATGGTGATTGTAGCCATGAAATTAAAAGATGCTTACTCCTTAGAAGGAAAGTTATGACCAACCTAGATATCATATTAAAAAGCAGAGGCGTAACTTGTCAACAAAGGTCCATCCAGTCAACGCTATGGTTTTTTCAGTAGTCATATATGGATGTGAGTGTTGGACTATAAAGAAAGCTGAGCGCAGAACTGATGCTTTTGAACTGTGGTGTTGGAGAAGACTCTTGAGAGTCCCTTGGATTAAAAGAAGATCCAACCAGTCGAACCTAAAGGAAATCAGTCCTGGGTGTTCATTGGAAGGACTGATATTGAAACTGAAACTTCAATATTTTGGCCACCTGATATGAAGAGCTGACTCATTTGAAAAGACCCTGATGTTGGGAAAGATTGAAGGCAGGAGGAGAAGGGGACAACAGAGGACAACATGGTTAGATGGCATCACCGACTCAATGGACATGAGTTTGGGTAAACTCCGGGAGTTGGTGATGGCAGGGAGGCCTGGTGTGCTGCAGTTCATGGGGTCGCAAAGAGTCGGACACGACTGAGCGATTAAACTGAACTGAACTGAAAAGCAGAAAGCAAGAAGGAACTGAAAAGCTTCTTGCTGATGGTAAAAAAGAAGAATGAGAAAGCTGACTTAAAGCTCAGCATTCAAAAAACAAAGATCATGGCATCTGGGCCTATCATTTCATGGCAAATAGGTGGAGAGAAAGTGGCAACAGTGGCATATTTTATATTCATGGGCTACAAAATTACTGTGAATGGGGACTGCAGCCACAAAATTAAAGGGCACTTGCTCCTGGGAAAGAAAGCTGGCAGTATATTTAGAAGCAGAGACATTGCTTTCTGACAAAGGTCCATATAGTCAAAGCTATGGACAGTCACATATGGATGTGAGAGTTGAACCATAAAGAAGGCTGAGTGCTAAAGAATTGATGCTTTTGAACTGTGGTGCTAGAGAATACCCTTGTGAGTCCCTTAGACAGCAAGAAGATCAAATCAGTCAATCGTAAGGAAAATCAACCCTGAATATTCATTAGAATGTTGGTCACCTGATGCAAAGAGCCAACTGATTGGAAAAGGCCCTGATGCTGGGAAAGATTGAGGTCTAGAGGAGAAGAGGGCAACAGAGGATGAGATGGTTGGATGGCATCACCAACTCAATGGGAGCCTTGCATGCTGCTGTCCATGTGTTGCAAAAATTGGACACGACTTAGCAAGGAAATAATAACAACCATTGGAGTAAACTAGCTTAGGGTGTCTGAAATCTATTAATTCTTAAAATGCATGTGAACATATAATCATGTAATTTTTCCTTTGCATTATAAAACATTTAAATTCAGAGCATCTCAGCAAAGAACAACTGCTTCATATTACTTAGCAGTAGCATTCTCTATTTCTATTGCAGAAAAGAATTTTTCTGAAATATTAAATCATAAATAATTGTGCCAGAAATTATCTTCTTGGCCATGCAATATACTGTAAATTCTTTTCATGAAATCAAAGTCACAAAGTTGATGCTATAAACCCACCACTTCTGAAAGAAGAACATGCTTTTACTAAATATCTGATGTTCCTCAAATCTCATAAATGATTTATTACTCACATAATCCTTGTATAAAATTCAGTCATATGCATGACAGAAAAATACTAAATATTAACACTTCTGTAGAAATCACATGCAATCCTGGAGTCCCCATGTTTGACCCCTGGGTTGGGAAGATGCCCTGGAGAAGGGAATGGCAACCCACTCCACTCCAGTATTCTTGTGTGCAGAATTCCATGAACAGACTATATTTCTGCCAGGCTACAGCCCATAGGGTCACAAAGAGTCAAACACAACTGAGTGACTAACACTTAACACTTAAGAAATCATTGCATATTTACAAAAAATAACATGTACACAGAGATTAGATGCTATAGCATTGAACAAAGCAATGATCATCATGCACATAGTGTTTTGGAAATGACACAGTGCCATTCATTTTTTAAAAATTTAATGAAAAAAAATTTAATAAAAAATCAATGAAAATTTTATAAAATTTTATAAAATGTAAATTCTAACTTTCCATGAAGAGACATATTATGAGTAAATTGTAAGAAGTATTTTTCAAAGAATTGAGTAGTTTCCAGTGAGCTGCACATATGAAACCAAGCATTACTTTTTTCCCAAACTCCTAATTTTGCTCATCCTCCTTCACTATCCACTTTGGCAGCCATCATTATGTTTTCTATGTCTGTGAGCCTATTTCTGTTTTGTAAGTAAGTTCATTTGCATTATGTTTTTTTAGATTCTATATATAAGTGATATTATACAATATTTGTCTTTGACTTACTTCCACTCTTACATTTAGGAGCATTTTGAGATTATTTTTGTATATGATGTTAAAGAATGTTCTAATTTCATTCTTTTATATTCAGTTGTCCAGTTTTCCCAGCAACATTTATTGAAGAGACTATCTTTTTTCATTTCATACTCCTGCTCTTGTTGTAGATTAATTGAACATGACGGTGTTTGCTTATTTCTGGACTTTCTATTATGTTCTTGTTTGTATTCTGTTCATCTATATGCCTGATTTGTGTCAGTACCATACTGTTTTGATTATTGTAGCTTTGTAGTATTCTCTAAAGTCAGGAAGCATGATTCCTCTAGACTTGTTCTTCTTTCTCAAGATTGCTTTGGCTATTTGGGATCTTTTGGGTTTCCATACAAATTTTAAGATTATTTTTTCTAGTTTTGTGAAGAATGCCATTGGTAATTTGATAAGGATTGCATTGAATTTGTAGATTGCCTTGGGTAATAAGGTAATATTAACAACATTGATTCTTTCAGTTCAAGAATAAAATATGTCTTTTCATCGGTTCGTGTCATCTTCAATTTTTTTTTTGTCAGTGTCTAACAGTTTTTAGAGTAAAGGTATTTTGCCAATAGTAACCAAGCATTACTTTTAACTAATAAATAGGAGTATATTTATAAAATATGAATTTTAATTTTTAATGAAGACATGCAGTTGAAATAAGTAATCTTTGGGGGAATTTAAAACACACAATGATATAATGACAAAACATGTTATTTGCAATAAAAATATTTACTATCCTTTTGTATCATTCTGTATAAGCTTGAGACAAGAAGTATCTGAATTATATCTTTTAAAATATTTATTTATTTGGCTGAGCCAGGTCTTAGTTGCAGCACACAGGATCTTTGATCTTTGTGGCAACATGCAGGATCTTTAGTTGCAGCATGTGGGATCTAGTTCCTTGATCAAGGATCAAACCCAGGCCCCTGTGTTGGGAATGCAGAGTCTTAGCCACCGGGCCACCAGAGAAGTCCCTGAATGATATCTTGAGGAGTACACATTACCATACGGAGAAGACATCATAGAAAAACATGGTTATCTTCTAGAGTATGATATGATTAATTGATAGGTCATATTTTAAAAGTCTCAATGCATGCAGTGAAGGAATGAAGATAAAAAGTACATAATAAGCTCTAAATTTCATTAGGTCCCATTTGTTTAGTTTTGCTTTTACTTCCAATATTCTGGAAGGTGGGTCATAGAGGACCCCGCTGAGATTTATGTCAGAGAGTGTTTTGCCTATGTTCTCCTCTAGGAGTTTTATAGTTTCTGGTCTTACATTTAGATCTTTAATCCATTTTGAGTTTATTTTTGTGTATGGTGTTAGAAAGTGTTCTAGTTTCATTCTTTGACAAGTGGTTGGCCAGTTTTCCCAGCACCACTTGTTAAAGAGGTTGTCTTTTTTCCATTGTATATCCTTGCCTCCTTTGTCAAAGATAAGGTGTCCATAGGTTCGTGAAACTTAAAAGCTTCTGCACTACAAAGGAAACTATAAGTAAGGTGAAAAGACAGCCCTTAGATTGGGAGAAAATAATAGCAAATGAAGAAACAGTCAAAGGATTACTCTCAAAAATATACAAGCAACTCTTGAAGCTCAATTCCAGAAAAATAAATGACCCAATCAAAAAATGGGCCAAAGAATCAAACAGACATTTCTCCAAAGAAGACATACAGATGGCTAACAAACACATGAAAAGATGCTCAACATCACTCATTCTCAGAGAAATGCAAATCAAAACCACAATGAGGTACCATTACACGCCAGTCAGGATGGCTGCTATCCAAAAGTCTACAAGCAATAAATGCTGGAGAGGGTGTGGAGAAAAGGGAACCTTCTTACACTGTTGGTGGGAATGCAAACTAGTACAGTCACTATGGAGAACAGTGTGGAGATTTATTAAAAAACTGGAAATAGAACTGCCATATGACCCAGCAATACCACTTCTGGGCATACACACCGAGGAAACCAGATCTGAAAGAGACACGTGCACCCCAATGTTCATCGCAGCACTGTTTATAATAGCCAGGACATGGAAGCAGCCTAGATGCCCATCAGCAGATGAATGGATAAGGAAGCTGTGGTACATATACACCATGGAATATTACTCAGCCGTTAAAAAGAATTCATTTGAATCAGTTCTAATGAGATGGATGAAACTGGAGCCCATTATACAGAGTGAAGTAAGCCAGAAAGATAAAGAACATTACAGCATACTAACACATATATATGGAATTTAGAAAGATGGTAACGATAACCCTATATGCAAAACAGAGAAAGAGACACAGAAGTACAGAACAGACTTTTGAACTCTGTGGGAGAAGGTGAGGGTGGGATGTTTTGAAAGAACAGCATGTATATTATCTATGGTGAAACAGATCACCAGCCCAGGTGGGATGCATGAGTCAAGTGCTCGGGCCTGGTGCACTGGGAAGACCCAGAGGAATCGGGTGGAGAGGGAGGTGGGTGGGGGGATTGGGATGGGGAATTCGTGTAACTCTATGGCTGATTCACATCAATGTATAACAAAACCCACTGAAAAATAAAAAAATTAAAAAAAAAAAAAAGAAAGAAAGAAAAAGAGACACAGAAGTACAGAACAGACTTTTGAACTCTGTGGGAGAAGGTGAGGGTGGGATGTTTCGAAAGAACAGCATGTATATTATCTATGGTGAAACAGATCACCAGCCCAGGTGAGATGCATGAGACGAGTGCTCGGGCCTGGTGCACTGGGAGGACACAGAGGAGTCGGGTGGAGAGGGAGGTGGGAGGGGGGATAGGGATGGGGAATACGTATAACTCTGTGGCTGATTCGTGTCAATGTATGTCAAAACCCACTGAAATGTTATGAAGTAATTGGCCTCCAACTAATAAAATAAAATTTTTAAAAAAAAGTACATAATAAGCTCTAAAAATAAAAGAACATTAAGTCAGAAGCAAAGTAAAAAATTATGGGTGGAGAAACACCAAAAAATTCCTAATTAAAACACGACGTGTCCCTGGGGAAAAAAAATACTTGACAGTAAGTCAGTTTTTATATAAAAACGTCATATGGGAGAAGGCAAGGGTGGGAGAAGCTATGAGAATAGCATTGAAACATGTATATTATCATATGTAAAATAGATGACCAGTGCAAGTTTGATGCATGAAGCAGGGCACTCAAAGCACTGCACTCAAAGCACTCTGGGACAACCCAGAGTGATGGAGCGGGGAGGGAAGTGTGAGGGGGTTCAGGATGAGGGAACACATGTGCTTACATGTCAGTATATGACAAAAACATCACAATATTGTAAAGTAATTATCCTCCAATTAAAATTTTAAAAAAGAAAGTCATTTCCCATGGCCCCAATGCCATCAAGATAAGACCAAAAGAAATTTGAATGAGCCATGAAAGAAATTAGCTTTATTGGTTTTTGCTGCTTTATTTCTGAGAGGGCAGGTTTGATGAGAGTAATAAGATACATAATGAAAATAAAGATGATGAGTGTACTTTCTTTAAAAAGCTAGTTTTCCCTTATGGTTTAAATGGAGTCTATGAAATAAGGATGATGGTGGCATGAGACAAAAAATTACCATCTGAATATACTGTAGGTGAAGAGGGATTTCTGGATCATCTCAGTGAAGTATTTATTTATTTATTTAATTTTTATTTTTCAGTGGGTTTTGTCATACATTGATATGAATCAGCCATAGAGTTACACGAATTCCCCATCCCGGTCTCCCATCCCACCTCCCTCTCCACCCGATTCCTCTGGATCTTCCCAGCCCAACAGGCCCGAGCACTTGACTCATGCCTCCCACCTGGGCTGGTGGTCTGTTTCACCACAGATAATATACATGCTGTTCTTTCAAAACATCCCACCCTC
Source organism: Muntiacus reevesi (assembly GCF_963930625.1). Taxonomy (NCBI): domain Eukaryota; kingdom Metazoa; phylum Chordata; class Mammalia; order Artiodactyla; family Cervidae; genus Muntiacus; species Muntiacus reevesi. The sequence continues at coordinate 78,708,447 of NC_089254.1, read as the reverse complement.
CCCTTCTCCCACAGAGTTCAAAAGTCTGTTCTGTACTTCTGCGTCTCTTCTTCTGCCCTGCATATAGGGCCATCGTTACCATCTTTCTAAATTCCGTATATATCTGTTAGTATACTGTAATGTTCTTTATCTTTCTGGCTCACCTCACTCTGTATAATGGGCTCCAGTTTCATCCCTCTCATTAGAACTGATTCAAATGAATTCTTTTTAACGGCTGAGTAATATTCCATGGTGTATATGTACCACAGCTTCCTTATCCATTCATCTGCTGATGGGCATCTAGGCTGCTTCCATGTCCTGGCTATTATAAACAGTGCTGCCATGAACATTGGGGTGCACGTGTCTCTTTCAGATCTGGATTCCTCAGTGTGTATGCCCAGAAGTGGTATTGCTGGGTCATATGGCAGTTCTATTTCCAGTTTTTTAAGAAATCTCCACACTGTTTTCCATAATGGCTGTACTAGTTTGCATTCCCACCAACAGTGTAAGAGGGTTCCCTTTTCTCCACACCCTCTCCAGCATTTATTGCTTGTAGACTTTTGGATAGCAGCCATCCTGACTGGCGTGTAATGGTACCTCATTGTGGTTTTGATTTGCATTTCTCTGATAATGAGTGATGTGGAGCATATTTTCATGTGTTTGTTAGCCATCTGTATGTCTTCTTTGGAGAAATGTCTGTTTAGTTGTTTGGCCCATTTTTTGATTGGGTCATTTATTTTTCTGGAATTGAGCTTCAAGAGTTGCTTGTATATTTTTGAGATTAATCCTTTGTCTGTTTCTTCATTTGCTATTATTTTCTCCCAATCTGAGGGCTGTCTTTTCACCTTGCTTATAGTTTCCTTTGTTGTGCAAAAGCTTTTAAGTTTCATTAGGTCCCATTTGTTTAGTTTTGCTTTTATTTCCAATATTCTGGGAGGTGGGTCATAGAAGATCTTGCTGTGATTTATGTCAGAGAGTGTTTTGCCTAAAGGACGGAGATCCGTCCCGGGAAGTGTCTTAATAGAGGACGTTCCCAGACACCGGGAAACCCTCGCACTGGCGGGCCTGGGGGAAGTGTTTGAATCTCGGAGTTTGAATCTGGCTGGGAGGGATAGAATAAATAAAACCCACAGATTACGAGCCTAAAAGCAACTCCCAGCAGAAAAGTACCCCAGAAGCCCGCATCCGCAACCAGCAAGTGGGGGCGGAACGGAGAGGAGTGGGCGGCATTGCTTGGGGCAGGGTCTGGGGCCTGAGTGCCCTGAGGACAATTGGAGGGAGCTTTTGTGAGCTCCCAGCTTGAACTGTGGGAGAGCAAAAGAGAGAAAATTAACCGGCCCGAACACACTGCCGGCCGGTCGCAGAACAAAGGGACCGAGAAAGTCCTGAGAAGAGCTCGCAGGCTGCAGACCGGCCCAGCCCCGCCAGAGGCAGGAGGCAGGGGGGAGGGGAAGGGGGTAGGCTCTGCCCCAAGGACCGCATCCCCTGCCACACTGCAAACGGGCCTCCACCTTTTACTAAAACACCTCCCGAGATTCTGGATGGTCGACATCCACCGGGAGGGCCGTGGCTAGACACAGTACACGCACCCGGCCAGTGCGGACGGGGATTGGGGCTGGGGACGCGGAGGGCAGAAGGCGCACGCACCCGACTGGCGCGGTGGAAACTGAGGCTGGGATCGCGCAGGGCGGAAGACGTGCCACACCCGGCGAGAGAGCGCCCTTCAAGCGCCTGGCTGCCTGAGCCACTCGGGCGGTGTAGGGACAAAACGCAGGCGCAGCTTTGTGTACCGCACTTTTGTGAATCACCCGAGGGCTGGAACCGCCTGGAGCCTGAGCAGCCCAGACAGAGAAAATAGCGCCAGCCCCTCCCTGCAGCGCCAGCCCCACCCCGGAGCGCGAGGGAACTAGCTACCTGAATAAGAACCCACCTCCGCCCACCTGTGTCAGGGCGGAAATTAGGCGCGGAAGAAACCGGCGACAGAAGCCAAATAAACAAAGGGAACCTCTTCAGAAGGGACCGGTGCAACAGATTAAAATCCCTGCAGAAAACACCGACTTCACCAGAAGGACCTATAGATATCGAGAAGTATAAGCTGGAATGAGGAAATATCTGAAACTGAGCCGAACCCACACTGACCGAAACAGCTCCAGAGAAATTCCTAGATATAATTTTTTCTTTTTTCTTTTTTCTTTCTTTTTTTTTTATTTTTTTTATTTATTTTTTTTTCCCCTTTAAAATTCCCTATTACTCCCCCATTACTCCTTAACTTTCATTTTCATAAGATTTTTATGATTTTTTTTATCAGTGAAGTATTTAAATTGTAACCTTGAAGCTTTGTGTTTATTTGAGCATAAATTTGAAAATAGAAATTATCCCATGAAAATATTATTTTGTTTTATCATTATTATTCTAAAGAAACTTTAGACTTAATAGAACCTCAGATTTGGGCATCTTAAATTCATGAACTAAAAACACTGAAAAATATGACCTGGAATATAAATAAATGTATTTGCTCCATCACAAAACCCACAATGTTTTATAGAATGTGTAGATGTGGCCCCAGATTTTACTTCTCCAAATCATAAAGAGAAAACAGATTTTAAAAAGTCTGGTTATAGATCAAATGCATTGGTCTGGTAAGACTGTGAAAGTTGCTCGGGCACCTGAAAGATAAATTATTTGTTCTTAACTGAAAACGCCAGAGAAGGCAATGGCAACCCACTCCAGTATTCTTGCCTGGAAAATCCCATGGAGGGAGGAGCCTGGTAGGCTGCAGTCCATGGGGTCGCAAAGAGTCAGACATGTCTGAGCGACTTCACTTTCACGCATTGGAGAAGGAAATGGCAACCCACTCCAGTGTTCTTGACTGGAGAATCCCAGGGTGGGCAGCCGTCTATGGGGTCGCACAGAGTCCGACACGACTGAAGCAACTTAGCAGCAGCAGCAGCAGCAGCAACTGAAAAGACAAAGGAAAAATAACTTTGAGACTGAAAATTGACAAGAAAGACTATTATGGCTGCCTTGTGGAAATTCCAAATTGTTAATATCCAAGACTCCTACTTCAGTTACTTTAAACCTTCTGAAGAAAAAGCACAATTAATGGAAAGGATATTTTTCTCTCAAAATTCTTACTAGTAAAAAGATATGATTTCTTTACTGCATTAGGGTAAATGCTCCTAATTTTAGTGAATTATTTCATCTTTGGATTCTATGTGCTTTGTTAAAAAAAAAAAATTCCTGCAAAAATGTGTCTAATGAATCCTTCAACAACAAAAAAAGAAAAACTACACCCTTAACACTTGAATTTTCAGTGTGATTGACATTATACTCACACAGAGTTCAATAGGGTCTCTGACAGTAAAAAATTTTGTTTTGCCAAATTGTTCATTTTTGAAGGACAGTCATAAAGACTTTGTCCTAAAATAAGAGTTTGGATAGTGAGCAATATACTGTATGTTATACACACACACACACACACACACACACAAATATATATATGCCCCTGCCTTCAAGATGCTTTTATCTGAATATGCATATAAGCCTAATTCATTAAAAAAATTTAAAAATAACATTTACAACACAGAATTATGTGCTTTAGTTATTTCTATTGTTGAATTGCCCTATAGCCTCTAATGCCCTATGGTCCTCTAATTTGAATATACATCAGAGTGAGTTTGTTAGGATACAGATTAGGGGACGCATCCTATAGTGTCTGGCAGAGTAAGTGTAAAATGGAGCCCAAGAATTCTCATTTGTAATAATTTCTCATTACAGCATAATGCTAATGCTGCCAGTCTGAGGACTATACCTTTGAGAATCACGACCCAAGAGGAATTCAGAAGAGGAAAGATGTAATTGTAAACTGGGATAGTTGAGCATGTTTTGTTTTTATAATGTGATTCAGATTTATACTGATTAACAATCTTAGTCACCATGTTTATTCAGGCTGGTGATGATAAACTTAATTTAGGTATTTTTATTATCTTTTGTTTCCCCTCCTGCTCCTTTTTCTTCTTTTGGCTGAGAACAAATAGTCTCATCAATTCCTCATAGCAGTCTTCACTTTTGTCTAAAAGGAAGGATGTTCTTGTCCTAGTTGTTTAATCTGAATCTCTCCTATCTAGTCCAAACCAACTTCCCAATAACATTTGCTAGGCTATATGTATAACTTGTTTTGGACAAAACTGTCTCTCCTATAAACCAATCAAATTGTTTCCACTGACCAAAGCAAACTTCAATATTGAAGCAAGAGAGACCAAGTTGTGCTACACACACTACAAGTGTCATATACAGATAAACTCTGCAGTGTCAGCAATGTTTGCTCAGGATTTCCAGTTGCAAAAGCAATGTAAATAGTGAAAGGTCAGGATAAAGATATAATAGGATGAAGGCACACAGGCCAGAATTTCATTTTACATTATTCAATGAAAAATTTAACACAAGGACTCTTTTATAACTTCAATAAACATTTTGGGGAGATAGATGAATTACTTTTTTTTTCCTGATAAAAATATATCACCATATTTGAATAAAAAAGGTTATGCTTTGTGTTTCTCCTAAATTGTAACTTCGGTGCTCTTCCTAGAAAGGGAGAGGTACAGAAAGATTCACTTTTTTAAAAGAGCTAAGGACTGCTTCCAAGAAAACAACATACATTAAGATATATTTGCTGACATATTCAAATTAAGTATTAAAGCATATTCACAACATTTATACAAGAAGGTGTTGATCTTTTTGTGAGTGATAAAATCTTTAAACTATGGCTGAAAACTTTTATTTTATGAATAGTGAAAGAAGAGTATCATATCTCTCTGAGCCCAAACTAATATAATAATAATAGTCCTTCTGGATATCAAGGTTTGAAGTTAATTGGACAGTGAGTGGCAAACACACTCCACCATCCACCACTTGACCAGAAGGCTGAGTTCTCAAGAAGTGTCTGTTCCAATGCAACGTTGCTGTTAGCTTCCCAGAGTCTAGGCCACAGTTCTCTCTCAGAACCTTCAAGCCAAAGAAGAACAGCTTTTCATCTTTCTTTTTTTCCTTTTACTTCTTTCCCTTTTGCTTTTGATGAGAGCTTTTAGGGTAAGGTGCTTTATTACTCATTTTGTAAGAGCAAAGGGACAACTCCATGAACCTCAGTGATACAGTATTAACTGAGCTGAAACCTTACCAATCAAGAGATGTGCAATAATAATTAATATATTCAATCCCCATGTACACTAAATATAGCAAAATGGATAGGCTTCAAAAAATTGTTTCCCATATGTAAGGAAACAATTCTGTTACCATAGTGCTTGCTATGAAATTACATATTTCTTAAAATCCAAATAGCTAAAGATCCATGCTTCCATAATCAAAATAAACTTTCATTGGTTCAGAAAATCTGAGGGATGCTTTACTCATAATGATTCTAAGCAGATAAAAACTGTTACCACATCAATAATTATTCTTCTGTAAATTATTTTTCAAGAGATGTGGACTTTTGAATAAACATAAAATGCAAAATAAGAAAAAGATGTTAAGTAAATTAAGAGTTTGCAAGCTCTAGATATTTCTGGTTCATCCTCAATTATATCCTTATGCATATTTATATAAAGCAAAAATGTATATAAAGATTAAATATTAAGAGAAAATGTATACATGTAGACTTGAAAGAATTTATTTCTTATAATTTCTCTATAGCATTTTCAGGCATATTTATTTCTGTAATTTAGGCATTCTTATGACTCCAAAATAAAAAAATGACAAAATATGGCATTCTAATGTATCATTTTATTGGCCAGTATTCTAGTAGAAATAGAACTCAGAATTTTGAGCCTTGTCGTTTTCAGTTGCACAAATATCATCTCATTAAAATGCATAGATAATGTCTTTAAAATTTCTTCAGGAAAAATGAGAGTGAGTTTTCAGCCTACACACTGAACAAAAATCTGACAGGTTTAAAGCTAGAATTCTTCTTAACTGACTGATACTGTATAGCTTGCTTACACTTCATTCAACTCAAGATCTTTCCATAAACCAGTCACCTGAGAGGAGAAGCTTTCTGATTGTAATATACAATGTGCATTGTCTCATCTTGAGTCATTTTTCTTATAACAAAGGTATAAATAGAATCTTCTCAACTTGCATGTCACCTGCACGTGTTAAGTATGATATAAAATAAAAATCTGTGCTTTCGTTTCTAATTTATACTCACTAGAGTTTCTTTTCATATTTTCCCCTACTAAAATTTGGAAAGATTGCTTATAAAACACTGTAAGAATTCAAAATGCTATTTTAAAAATACCTGTTTCTGTGTGTGGAAGATAACTTGACATTTATTTACTTGTGATTTGTCCCTAGAGATAGATTTGGAGGAAAATGATAGAAATATTGATTGTCAGCTTGTGGGTAAGCATTAATCTTTATAAGTGGCACAGGACTGAACTCGTATTTCTACAAAAAATAATTTGGGGAATGAATACAATATATTCCTTTTGGAAATAAAACTTTCTAACTTACAAAAAATAAATATTAAAGTCACTAGGTTGAAATGAGGTAGCAACTGAATTATAGCTAGTTCTGTTATGAGCCTTTCCAACTTTTTTCCTGGGGCCCTCTATGCAGAATCACCTATTAGGAAATATCAAAAAGGAAAATAGCATAATGTTTTATTTCTAGGTTAGGTGTTGAGTTCAGCATAGACTTAAACACATCTGTTAAACATGTCTGACTTATTGGAAAAGACTCTGACGCTGGGAACATTGAGGGCAGGAGGAAAAGGGGGCAATAGAAAATGAGAACATTGGATGGCATCATCAACTCAACGGACATGAGTTTGAGCAAACTCTGGGAGATAATGAAGACAGGGAAGCCTGGTGTGCTACAGTCCATGAGTTTGCAAAGTCAGACACAGCTGAGCGACTGAAAGACTGAACAGCAACAAAACATGTATGTTAACAATATTGCCATATTCCCATTTTATCCTGGAATATTAACTGTAAATTTACTCCTTAAGAGCATAAAAGAGATATATTTTCCCCAAGGTCCAGTCATAAAAAAAAGAAAAAGAAAAAAAACTTCTATTTCCATCCCCATACTAAAAGAATTATTAGGATTTTGTTAAGATATCACATCTGACGTGCCAAGATAAAAACATGAATTTGCTGTTTAATGGTACTGAAGAAGGCCTCAGTCACATCTGGAAGGCAGTGAGGTGTCTGAGAACTGACAGAAGGAGTTTATATAGCAGTCATGGAAATCTGACTCTGCTTGAGAGAACCCTTTGGAGAGAAAGAACAATGTAACAGATGGGGCAGTGGACACATGAAAGCCTATAAGAACTAAGCAATGAGTATCCTGGCTACAATGGGTATCCTGGGCTTCCCTTGTGGCTCAGCTGGTAAAGAATCCACCTGCAACATGGGAGATCTGGGTTCTATCCCTGGGTTGGGAAGATCCCCTGGAGAAGGGAACAGCTGCCCAATCCAGTATTCTGGCCTGGAGAAGTCCGTGGACTGTACAGTCCATGGAATCACAAAGAGTCAGACACAGATGAGCGACTTTCACTTTCACTTTCATCCTGGCTGTGAGTGACTGGGAGAAAGACTTACTGGCGTGGAGGAATGGAATCACAGGAAATTAATTAACCCTAACACTGCCTTAGTTCTTTCTCCAACTGCACTCCACTGACTGGAAAACTGATCTACATTGAGGGAATTTGAATTGAAGAGTAGATAATGGGAGGAGGAAAATAAGAGAAAGTGACTCCCTCCTCCATTTTCAAAATTATTTACTTTCACTGAATGTCTTGCTATCCTCTTTCATATGTCTGTCTAAATTCAGCACAAAATTCATGAATCTACTGAAGGACTTATGAAAAAAAAATAATAAAGTGCAGTGTAATTTTATTTTGAAAGTTTTTATATAAGATATAGATAAGCTATACTCAAATCGTGAAAGGAGAGGTTAATTAAAGAAGATATGCTAGGTTACACGGCAGAGCCCAGCACATCCCTTGATACTAGTATATAATTTGATTACAACTATCTTGAGTGATCTTAATCAGTGGCAAGGTCAATGCTCTTAAAGTTTAATGCATTAAAACTTCAGCTTCTGCCTGGGCTGCATAAATCTGCAAAGAGCAACAGTTAGATAAACTGTAATGAGAAATCTCTGGATAAAGTACAAAATCATCATTTTCTATAAGCCCATTAGGGAGTTGAGGTCATTAGGCAATGAAGTACTCTGATATTCAAAAAGAAACAAACTCCTCTAAGAAAAGATATCTAAGGCAGAATATGGATAAAGAGGGACTAGAAGCCATAGAATTGGGTAAGAAAAAAACAGCTAAAATTTTGGTAAAGGACAAGTATGAGCTATATGGCAGTTTAGAATCCTCAAGAGACACAGACTACAGAAGGTTTCACACTCATTTGCAAGTTCTTTTCTACTAACCTCTACTAGTTACCCTCAAGAAAGACTGGGGACAGGATAAATGAACAGAGGAAGCCCCTGTGGTTATACAAGGATGCAAGGTGGAAAGAGCTGTAGCTGTGGGAAGAGCTCAGAAATTCACATTACTACTGATCCTTCTCTTATACAGAGAAAACACTCAGCTTCTGAGAGGTGGGCAGGAAAGAGTGGCAACTTTATGATACAGTGAAAGTTGACTTATTACTGATAAGTAGGGAAGGAAACCTTCTTTCTACCTTAGGGGAAAAGCAGGCTAGGAGACCATACCAATATAATCATACATATTCTACGAGTGAGGGAAAGGCAGAAAACTCTTGTCTGACACAAAACCCACCATATATACAAAGGGAACTTTGGCTACAGTAGGAAAGCTCACACCATTTTCTAATCACAAGACCTGTCTAATGTTAGGCTGGACCAGGAAAACACACTGCCTGCTGTCACCCTTCACCACCAGTGTTATCAAATATCAAATAAGAAGCAACAGCATTCCACCATGAAAGGAAGGGCGAGAGGACAGAGAGATACTTTCTTTTGTATTGGCTATATTTGCTGATAGCTTAAAATAGAGCACTAATATGTATAAATATGCCTCTGACCGTGAACCTCTCTATTAATTATCATAAGGCAGTGGTAGACCACTGCTAGAAGAAATTCATGCCTTTAGTAGACTTCGGTTCAGTTCAGTCACTCAGTCGTGTTCAACTCTTTGCGATCCGCAGCACACCAGGCCTCCCTGTCCATCACCAACTCCCGGAGTCCATCCGAACCCATATCCTTTGAGTCAGTGATGCCATCCAGCCATCTCATCCTCTGTTGTCCCCTTCTCCTCCTGCCCTCAGTCTTTCCCAGCATCAGGGTCTTTTCAAATGAGTCAGCTCTTTGCATCAGTTGGCCAAAGTATTGGAGTTTCAGCTTCAACATCAGTCCTTCCATGAACACCCAGGACTGATCTTTAGGATGGACTAGTTGAATCTTCTTGCAGCACCAGGGACTCTCAAGAGTCTTTTCCAACACCACAGTTCAAAAGCATCCATTCTTTGGCTCTCAGCTTTCTTTATAGTCCAATTCTCACACCCATACATGACCACTGGAAAAAACCATAGCCTTGACTAGATGAACATTGTTGGCAAAGTAATGTCTCTGCTTTTTAATATGCTGTCCAGGTTGGTCATAACTTTGCTTCCAAGGAGTAAGCGTCTTTTAATTACATAGCTACAATGACCACCAAATGAAGTCAGCCACTGTTTCCACTGTTTTCCCATCTATTTGCCATGAAGTGATGGGACCAGATGCCATGATCTTAGTTATCTGAATGTTGAGCTTTAAGCCAACATCTTCAATCTCCTCTTTCATTTTCATCAAGAGGCCTTTTAGTTCTTCTTTACTTTCTGCCATAGGGTGGTGTAATCTACACATCTGAGGTTATTGATGTTTAGTACACTAAAGTTACCAAAATCAAAACAAAACTCAAATTCACTTCTACTCCTGAACAGAATGATTCAGCCACTCACAATTAGTAGCAGACAGAGGGATGATCATGCTCATTTCAAAAGACAAATATTATTTACCTTCGTCTCTACTGTTCTACACTCAGTAAGCAACAATCAGTAAAAGGTAATGAGACAGATAAATAAGTACAAAAATATCCAACTTGGTCAAAGAACAAAGAAATCAGAGGAACTAGAAATGAAGTTGTTCCCATTGTTGTAACTATCAGTCTAGGATTTTAAACAAACTATTGTTTCTACATTAAGTGATCTAAAGGAAATAGTAGAGAAATGAATAAACATACAGGCTTCCCTGGTGGTTCAGTGGTAAAGAACCTGCCTGCCAATGCAGGAGATGCAAGTTTGATCCCTGGATTGGGAAGATCCCCTGGAGAAGGAAATGGCAATCCTCTCCAGTATTCTTGCCTGGGAAATTCTATGGACAGAGAAGCCTGGTGTGCTACAGTCCATGGGGTCACAAGAAATTCAGGCATAGCTTAGTGACTAAACAACAACATCAACAAAATAGACAACTTCTAGACGCAGATGAACTCTAAATGTCATATGGACACAGCTAAGGGAATAAGGAAGTGGATCAATGGAAATACCCAAACTGAAACACAAAAGGAAAAGGAGAGGGGAAAAAATAGAGTATCCAAGAACTGTACATTATTCAGCAGTCTAGCATATATTTAATTGGGGTCTCAAAAAGACAAGAGAAAGAACAAGGCATAAAAATACAGGAAAAAAGTAAATATTTATGGCTCAAATTTTACAAAAATAATGAAAGATGTCAAACCATTGGTTCAAGAAAGCTATAGCCTGAGTAAGATGAATACTAAGTACATGCACATACAGACCTCATCTTTTCAAATGCTGAAGTCAAAAATAAAATCTTTAAGGCAGGCAGAGCCAGGGGTGTGGATGGGACATAATACCACGTACAGAAGAACAAAGAGAAGAGTGATGGTAAACTCTCCTTGGGAACCATGCAAATCAGAAGTTGATGGAATGACTTATTTTAACTACTCAAAAAGAAATAAATAACACCCAGACAACCACAACATAAACCTGTCAAGCCAGAATTCTCTAACCAATGAAAATAATTATCTTTACCAAATGAAAATGGCGTAAAGACTTTTGCTCACAAAGCCTAAGATAATTTATTGCCAGTGTAGACACAGTATGAGAAATGTTAAGGAAATTCTTCAAGCAGAAGGAATATGAATTCAGATTGAAAAATAGATCTTCACAAAGAAATTTTGAGTTCTGGAAATGGTAGAAATGAAGCACAACAATAAGCTATTTTGTTTCTATTTTATACCCTATTGCTTTACTATATTAATTCATGAAAAGTGTTCTGTTTTAAACTTCCACTTGTTAGTTTATAACTTACTTGCCTTATAGCATTTTAAAGACAGTATCATTAATGTCTTGATTGTATTGTATAGAATTGATCAAGTACAAAAATATTCTTATAAGTGAATCTAAACAAGTAAGTATTTCTATGTGAACTGTAGTGACTGCAAATACTCTTTTGGGAAAATTCTGACAAATAATACAATTATAATAACTTTACGTTTAAAAAAATACACTCATTTAAGAATAGTGGCAAAAATGAAACACAAGGTGACTTATTTTAAATTTTGGAAATTCCCAGGCTCTCATACTTTGGCCATATGATGCTAAGAGCTGACTCACTGGAAAAGATCCTGATGCTGGGGAAGATTGAGTGCAGGAGGAGAAGAGGGTGACAGAGGTTGAGATGGTTGGATGGCATCACTGACTCAATGGACATGAGTTTAAGCAAACTCTGGGAGATAGTGGTGGACAGGGAATGCTGCAGATCATAAGGTCACAAAGAGTTGGACACGGCTTAGTGACTGAATGTGTTTGCATGCTGTCGCTTCAGTCATGTCTGACTCTGTGCAGGCCTATAGACTGCAGCCTGTCAGGATCCTCTGTCCCTGGGGATTCTCCAGGCAAGAATACTGGAATGGATTATCATGCCCTCCTCCAGGGGATCTTCTCAACCCAGGGATCAAACCTGTGTCTCTTACATCTCCTGCATTGACAGGTGGGTTCTTTACCACTAGTGCCACCTGGGAAGCCAACAACAGGTAATTCAATTATAAAGAATCCACCTGCCAATGCCAGAGATGCAAGAGACAGGGGTTTGATCCCTGGGTGGGGAAGATCCCCTGGAGGAGGATATGGCAACCCACTGCAGTATTCTTGCCTGGAAAAGTCCATGGACAGAGGAGCCCAGTGGACTACAGTCCATGGGGTTGCAGAGAGTCAGACAGAACTGGGCATGCATGCCACACTATGCTATTTTAAAGTTTGATATTGTCTAAGGCAAAAGAAGTGCTTAATAACACCCAGAAACATAAAATAATTTTAACAGATGGGTGAAGAATATTTGTCAACAGTAGCATAACCTTGCCTTATTTGAAATGTAGCCAATAAAAATGTACTTCTTTTGTGTCCCTAGAAGTCTGTCAGTTTATTCCTGTTCCTTAACTAAAGCTCTGCGAATGACATTTTAGCACTTGTATTTTGCATAAAAAATTGCCAGGGGGAAATAAACCTTTGATGAACTTCCATATGTGTCTCATTAAGAATTCACAGAAGATTTTATTTGCCAAATAAAAAGCAAGATGTTATTTTCCAGAGTCAAAGTGAAAATTATAGTAATAAAATGAAATTTCTCCAATCACAATAATTAGTATGTAGATTGACACTAAATACTTAAGAAATTACTTACTCTCTCACACTTAAAATATTGGAGAAGTGTCAGAAGTGAGGGCCTAAAGAGCAGAATTGCATTATGCTCCTGAAAATATAGTCAAACATAACATATAAACTTTTTGTTCATCATATGACTATCTATAAATGAAAAGTATTTTTAAAAGAAGCAAAAATGGTACATAAATGGTAGTAGTCCAATGTCCCAATATATGGAATGAAAGATGCCTGATAGCTGTATACCTTATATTACCAATTATGTTATTCTCCCATCTCAACTACTAATGGGAAGATTACATCAGAAGTGTGCTCTTGTAGCATATTATTTTCTCGTTCTCACTTCTTACCTCTCAAAGCGTGGCTTAAACTCTGTTACTTTATCTACAAAGGCTAGATTCTGCCATCAAAGCTGCCTAAAGCAATCTCTCAGTGAGTAACTTTTCAGCTTCAGGATCGTGCTCATGAGTGCAGGACATTTGACAAAGTTGGGCAGTCTGGTGGCCTAGGTTTAGCTTCTTTAGACCCTGCATGCATCTGCCTCTTCTGAGTCTTTCTCTCTCCCCAGGGTCCTGTCACCTGACTTACTTCACTTAGCTCTCCCTGCCATCACTGGCAGTGAGTTAGACTTCTAGGGAGTATTGAGAAAAGTGGTGCCATCTATTATTTTCTCTGAAGCCAGCAAATGTTAAAAAAAAACTAGAAAAAGCTTGGAATGGGGCAAAGGTAACATAATAGAATAAAAACATAATTTACTATCTCAGTATTATGATCTGCTACAAATTATCATCATATAACATAAGTTAAAATATAGGGGAGCCAAAAGACTTAAGCTGGACCCTGAAAAGTGATATCTAAATAGGACATGGTATTATATTCTTTAAAATCTTTTTAAAGATATTTTTGAAAAACCAAGAACACTCAGAATAATTGTTCTACAATTGCTTCTATCCTGTTGAAAGGAAATTAATGCTGAGAAAGGAACTGGTATGGAAGGGTTGAATCATCTTCTACCTTTTAAGTAGAGATTCAACTTATTGCAGAAAAGGAAAATTGGCTATTATAGGAAGATTTTAAAAATCCACATAGAGTTAATATACGAAGCAGAGAGTGGACACAAGGAGATTATATGAATTCTTATTTTATCTTTATTTTGTATGAAAATGTTGTTCTTCAAGTATTATATGCTCTTCTCATATTGCAATATAAAGATGGATGTGTATAACAACCTGCTACCATATTGAAGCTTTCTATGTATAATTTTCTGTCCATGGAATTCTCCAGGCAACAATATTGGCCTGGGTAGCCATACCTTTATCCAGGAGATCTTCTGCACCCAGGGATCAAACTCCGGTCTCCTGCAATGCAGGCAGATTCTTAATCATCTTAGTCACCAGGAAGGCCCCATATAATTTTCTACCTTAATAAATAAAATATACTTTTTATAGATATAGTAATTTTTCTTTCTTAACTCAAATTAACAATGCTCCAAAATTTGTAAATGGTAAAATAGATTTAGCATATTATAAGTGAAAGATGCATCCAATTCTACTTGTACTTAAATATATGTATTTCATTTTTTATACTACAAGTCAAACTCCGTCTGTTAGTTATTTTCTCTAGATCCAAACCCATTCTCTGCTCTATGATTGGGATTCTGCGTATCACAATTCTGCTTGCCAGCTGGCTCCTTTTTAGACTCTGACAATAAAGGGATTTAAGAGAGACAGACACAAACGTGGGAAAAGGAAAATAAGTTATACATCCTCTCCTGCTTTACTTCAAATTTTTTTTTCTATTTGCTCTCTTCAATAATGCTTCTTCGCCCTGGAAGTGGCAAATAGATAGTTCGAGCAGCTGCCATTTTCCAGTATTCATTGAATAAATCTCATAACACTTCCTCAGCTGTCCCAGCACCAGCCATCCAGCATCCTTTCTCAGAAATGGGATTTCCGTCCTGAAGAGGCCTTTCTTCATCCTTCTAATTTTTAATCATTTCAAGTTCTTCTCTTCATTGTTATCCCTAAGATTGCTACATGATTCTTGTAGTTACTAACCTTAATTTTCCCTTTTTTATTTTATAATCTCTAGTTAACAGTTTTTTTTTTTTTTTTTTAATATATTTAATTCTTTCCATTAAACTAACTTGTGTAGTGTCTTCCTCCTTACAGGACCTGACTGGCTGATGAAGACACTGGTACCTGACTGGGAACTCAAAAAGAGACCCTCAAAGGTGAAGATTTGGAATCAGCTTGGTCATGTCTTTGGTCAGGAACAGAATACTGAGCATCTTACACACAGGGAAATAAGATGCAACTAATCCATAGGATGTAGTGACATCATGATTAATTACATTATCATCTGTGTTTTATGGTGATGAAGCATGCTCCCTGGGGACTAAGTGACTGCTTCACTCATCTGTTAACTGCAGTTATAGTGACCCCAAGGAGTATCTGGAGCACTTACAGGAAAAAAAAAAAACAACAAGCTCAGCTCTTTAAACTCTCATCTTAAATTAGAGTCAGATAACTGTGGAGATTCTATGATAGTCCCCAAATAATCCCTATTTCTTTGCAGCCACAGGCCTGGTCTTAATTAAGATCAAACAGAAACTTTAATTGAATGGGTCGTAAAATTATAGCAAGTTGAATTTGCAACTGCATCAATTTTCTCTCTTGTAAAGGTTAAGGTATTGCTTGAAAGAGAGTTGGATCCTTACAGTAGGAAAGGGTCATAGGAATGGATATGGATAAAGCTCAGGATCTTCAAGCGTGAGTCACTCTGAGCTTCATCTGCCAGTAGATGTATCCTGTTCTCTTGTTTCTGCAAATATCAGCCTCTCCTTGCCTGAAGAGCCTATAACCTTGAGAGAGTTAACTTAAGGAGGTTGATAGGGAGTCTAAGTCCAAGCCCCCTTTAAGGAGTAGGTGAACATTCTTTTTCACATTCTTTTGCCTTAGACATGTAGGTCTCATTGGCAACAATATCTCTTGCTGAAGGACATGCGTTTTTGAGCTCAGAATTTATGTTATGGGAGAAGATCTGGGTAAAGCTTCCACAACCTTGAGTTCCAGGTTACCCTATTCCTTCTGGTTAATCTTGTGTTGATGTCATCCCAGAATGTATGTTATGGAAAAGGGTATGGGCAAAATTTTCACACCCTTGAGGCATTCCTTTTATCTATTCTCAGTAGCTAACAGAAAAGTATATAATGCCCTGCTTAAACTCATGAGGCGAGTAATCTTTCTACCCCTTTCTGATGACTATGTCAGAAGCTTTTTCTGTCACTGTCACTTTAATAAATTTCTACTACACAAAGCTCTGAGTGATAGAGACTGTCTTTGGTCCGAGAGTTAAATCTTCTTTGGAGACCGTGAATCTGGTGGTACCAAACACCAAATAATGAGTGTTATTAGTACTAGGAACTAAAGAACTGTTTAATGAAGGTGAAAGAGGAGAGTGAAAAGGCTGGCTTAAAACTCAACATTCAAAAAACTGAGATCATGGGACCCAGTCCCATCACATAATGGAAAATAGATGGGAAAAGTGGAAACAATGACAGATTTTATTTTATTGGGCTCAAAAATCACTGGAGGTGATTGCAGCCATGAAATTAAAAGATGCTTGCCCCTTGGGAGGAAAGCTATGACAAACCTAACAGCATATTAAAAAGCATAGATATCACTTTGCCAACAAAGGTCTGTCTAGTCAAAGCTGTGGTTTTTCCTGTAGTCATGTACAAATGTGAGAGTTGGACTATAAAAGAAAACTGAGTGCTGAAGAATTGATGCTTTTAAGTTGTAGTGCTGGAGAAGATTCTTGAGGGTCTCTTGGACTGCAAGGAGATCAAACCCGTCAATCCTGAAGGAAATCAACCCTGAATGTTCATTGGAAGAACTAATGCTGAAGGTGAAGCTCCAATACTTTAGCCACCTGATGTGAAGAACTAACTCATCAGAAAAGGCCCTCATGCTAGGAAAGATTGAGAGCAGGAAAAGAAACAGGCAACAGAGGATGAGATGGTTGGATGGCATCATCGACACAATGAACATGAGTTTGAGCAAACTCTGTGAGATAGTGAAGGACAAAGAAGCCTAGTGTGCTGTAATCCATGGTGTCTCAGAGTTGGACACAACTTAGAAACTCAACAACAGAAATAAACCCAAACATAACTTTTGTAACATAGTAAATTCTATAAATGCCATATATTATTCATGCATGCATGCGTGCTAAGTTGCTTCAGTCTTCATTATTATTCATTGTTGTGGTTGTTCAGTTGCTAAATTGTGTCAATTTATTTATGTTAATAAATAAATAGTACCTGTGGATTATGTATTATCACTTTTAATTTGCCTCAATCACCAGTAAGATTGTCAACTATTATCCCAATTTTATAAAGAAACACTCACACAAACTTAGCTAATGGTCTAAGATCAAGTGGTTATTTTGTGACAGAGATTGCATTAAAACCTACATCTATCTGTCACAGATGGTTTCTCTTCCTCCCTATACCCTATTTTGAAGTAAAGCTTTATGATTAAGCTTTAAAAATTATTTATTTATTTACTTTTGGCTGTGCAGGGTCTTTGTTGCTGCTTATGGGCTTTCTCTAGTTGTGTCAAGTGGGAGCACCTCTTCATTGCAGTTCATGCACTTTTCATTATGGTAACTCTCTTGTTGCATAGCACGGGCTCTAGGGGCACACGGCTTCTGTAGTTGTGGGCTCAATAGTTGTGACTCATTGACTCTAGATCACAAGCCCAATAGTTGCGGCACAGTGGCTTAGTTGCTCTGCAGCATGTGGAATTTTCCCAGATCAGGGATCAAACCCACATCTCTTTCATTGGCCTGGGATTCTTTACCACTGAGACACCAGGGAAGCCCTATGATCAGGGTTATTTCTCTCATTGACACAAACAGTGCAATGTGCCATCAAAGGAACTCAGCAGAGTAAATTTAGAATACTGGGAAAAGTACAGTTCATGAATATCCTTTGTTGAGTAATGAATAAATGTATATATATTTCTATTTGATTTAAGGGCCTACTTCACTTTCTTTTATTAGAAATCAAAAGAAGTTTAATAACCTGGCCTGAGCCTAGAATCTCTTGTTCTTATATTCAAGATATACAGTTTGTAGACTGTTTCACACAGATAAAACCAATTGTTTTCTAGCATTTTGTATTCTTATAAAATATACCCGTTCTTTTGTTTCATTCACATTTGATGCTTTTTTCTATCCCATCCCATCTTTATCCCAAATGCCATCCCATACTAACTAGGTGACACCACCTGAAAACTTCATCCCTAGCATTTCTAATGTGTCATTAGGTACTATGTTGAGTTGGACAGGCTCCACAATGAAGAGGCACATGAACACACCAGATCACTAGGCTGAGATATTGCTCCTGTTCCCACCCTTCCTCTAAAGGTACTCAGTATTTCAAAGATAAGAAAGCAGAAGAAGGATCTTATTGATCATGCACTTTGGAGTCTGGCAGACTTTGGGTTCAGTCTTACTCTCATCACTTGCACCTACTTAGATTGGGGTCCATCACTGAAACCCTCTAGATTTTAGTTTCCTCATATGTGCAAATAGAACAATAATCCTTGCCCCTGAAGTTCCTGGGCAGACTCGATGTGATTCAAACACAACCTCTAACTAGCATGGTGCCTGGAAGATTTATGTACGCAGTATTAGAAATAGGCTACCTTCTGAACTAGCGCATCTAATACCCCCTCTACTATTAGTAGCAAAATGAGTGTGTGTTTGTGTGTGTGTGTGTGTGTGTGTGTGTGTGTGTGTGTGTGTGAGTGAGTGTCTGAGAGAAAGAAAGAGAGAGATGGGGAGGGGGAGACCTGAGAAAAAGAAAGTGTAGGTGAATAGAAATAGAAGAAAACTTGTATATGTAGATAAGACATTTTATGATTAGAAGACTAGCATTTTTTTTTTATTAAAGCAAAGTATTTAACTTAGATTACAGAAATCCATAATAGCAAGTCTATGATGACATTGGAAAAAATGAAGAACACATTTAAGGCAATTGTTGCAAAATTTTGTTTCAAAACTCAGTACAAGTAAGTGAGAGAATTAGAAATCTGAAATCTAAAGTTAACTAAATTATTTTTAATTTCTTAATGCCCGTATAATTGCAGCTAAATAAAACCTCTAAAATTTAGGAAATTTATAGGTTACTAACATCTATTTCATCAAAAATTGAAAGCCAATTCAGAAATGTTGTATAATTAAGCATTTATAGAAAATGCTGCTTATCCTGTGTGTTTAAGGCACAGCAAACCAAATAGCAGAGGTTAACATGACAGATACCATATGAATTCACTTTTATCAGACACATTCAAAGGTTGTTTATTTCAAACAATGAAATCCAACTCAGTCACCTCTCCACACATTTGCAGAAGCAAATGTGCACATTTGCACGTTTTGGTTAGATTAGGGAACACAGTATGACCGTGAGGCTATTGATGGAGGTTAGCAGTAGTCCTGGCACAGTTGCATTGGCCTCTTTCCTGGTGGCCTTCTCGGAGAGAGATGCCTTTTACTTCCCACAGCTTTGTGTCCAATCAACCACTGAGCATCTGGTACAGCAGATGGGCTCTGCCCCGTACCTGGAACAGTCACCAGCAAACACAATCAGTGCTTCCTCTACTTCTGCATGAATTTAGTTAGTGTTCTACTTTCAAATCACCCACCCTAGGATATAGTTATTGATCCCCAGATTTGTTCAGAGCCATAGAGATTACCAAGGTGAACGCAGACATAAATTCTTACCTTAAAAGCTGTGCTCAGTTTTCCATCCAAATCTTGTTTCTGATGTTTCCCTGATCAGGCTTGCTTCTGATCTGGCATAGACTGGTTTAATTTATGCATAATACTTTCACTTTTATATTGTATTTCTTCTTCATGTTATATGCTCTTCTTATGTTGCTTTGTTTTATCAACTATCCCAATCTCTATGTCTTGTTACAAATTTGGAGTTTATTTCTCTTCCCACGCTTACTGCAGAATGGTACCAGGGATAGAGATTTATTCATCATTCCAAACAAACTAAAGAACTTTTTCAACATGCATATGACCCAAGTTCACCCTACAAGTGTATAATTTGGCAAGTCCAGCTGTTGTCCTGGTGTTATGTTTTCTGTCCAGTTTTGTTCATATTACCTATTTTGAAAAGAACACTGGGTTATGAGAGTGTGTCCTTTTCTTGAACTTTATCATCAAATACCCTGGTGTGATTCAGGTAGTAACTTCACATTTTGTTTATGGCATTGAAGGGGAGGAGAAGGTGAAGGGTACTATTTTTAGGGAATAACAAAACAAAATGGTGTTAATATTCAGCTAGGGAATACAATTGACAAAGGTTGGCTAGGGAAATTCAATACACATAAAGCATGACTGGACAGTAAAATATCCTTTTACAGGCTGACATTCTGTGATCATAGCTGTTTCCCTTTGCTCTAAAGACAAAATCATGGAGTTCTGTAGTCAGCTCTTTCAGGCTCTGCTTCAGCTACAACCTTTGTTACCAAACTAGGTTTGTTTGGTCCAATGTACAAGGCAAAATACTGAGATTTGTGGCAAAGAGAGGTTCACAAGGCAACCAAGTGAAGAAATGGAAGAGCAAGTCTCAGATCCACCTTTTCAAGACAAGTTGTTCTTGGTATTTATTGGATAAAGAATATAGAAGCAGGGCAGTGTGAGGCATGAGGAACATGGGGCAAGAGATTGAAAAATGGTTCAGTAATCATTCTGCACAGGTGTAACTAAGCTACAATCCTCTGCACATTCAAAAATGGAGGCACTAGTATGATCTGAGGGTGGAGTTTTCAGCCTCCCTATACCCAAAGGTCACAGAACAGACAGTTGCACATGCCCAGTTGGAGGGTCAGTGATCCTATCCAGTCTTAACTAGCTCAGCTTAAACTAGACAAAGCTGACTTCAAGTTCCTGGAAAACAATTTTGGCACACTTATTGTTTAGGCTACATGCCACTGGAAGTATATGCAAATCTTTTGTAGCAAGTTAAAATTACCTTGATTAATAAAGGCAGATTTCGAATGAAATTGATTTTTACCAATGACCACCCACTGTTTCACCTTAGCAGAAGTTATAAGCTTCCCAGGGTAAGCTATATCCAGTGACTCAGCGAGATGGACATATAAAGGCCTGGTCATCTCACCAAAGCAAGACATGGAGACATGTGTTCTAGATTTAAACACTGCCACCAAGTTAGTTGAGGGCTCCTTGTGGCTCAGATGGTAAGGAATCTGCCTACAGTGAAGGAGACCTGGTTTCAATCCCTGGGTTGGGAAGATCTCCTGGAGAAGGAAATGGCAACCCACTTCAGTATTCTTGCCTGGAGAATCCCATGGACAGAGGAACCTGGAGAGCTGCAATCCATGGGGTTGCAATGAGTTGCACATGACTTAGCAACTAAGCCACCACACCACACCAAGGTAGCTGAGGATTTAGAGCATGGCACTGGAACTTTTTTTCTATACACAATGACGCTTCCCCCCGCTTCCCTTCACAGGGATTAGGTCCTAATGGACATCTTTCAGCATCTGCTTTCAGAGGACCTAACTTGTGACACATGCAGCAAATAAGAGTATGATATACATATCCAAAAAAATTAAAATATGAAATTATCACCTTGTAATGTGAAACTCCAAGTTCCATTGAGACACTAGTATTGTTAGGAGATAGCTAGTTAAGACATAAAATAACTGTGCTTACAAAAGCTGATAAAACATAAACAATTCTAATATAATAAGCCATAAGTACCTGGCCAAGTAAAATTTTATAAACTGAGTTTCTGTAGCAAAAAAAAAAAAAAAAATAGAGAGAGAGAAAAGATGACTGACATTTTGGTGAATGACTCTTTTTCTGCTTTAATCTCACTGAAGCCAGCATCTATTCTTCTCTCACATGAGATAAGAAACTTAGTTTAAGGCAAAATATTCACATATCTGCATGTACACCATCATAATCTCCTTCCTTAAATTTTGGATAAAAATCTTCTCCTCCTATTTCTTGCCCACCTGTCTGAATCCTATTCCCTTTCACAATCTCTGAGACTTTATTCCATTGATTTACTCTTGTTTTTTTTCTTCTTACTCTTCAACTTCAATCTCTTAGTTTTCAAATATGTTCAAGGCTTTCCCAAAAATATTTTTTGCTATAAGAGAAAATTATAATTTTATCTTTGTTTTCCACTTTGATGAGCAAATTGTTTCAGTATCTGTTTGTGAATAGTAAATTAACACCCAAAGATTTGAAATATAAAATATATACTATACTAAAGTCTGCTATAGTCACAGACTATGACTGTTTGACTAGTATTCACTAAAATTAAGAATTTTGGTCACTATATCTATAGTATATGTTTTTGTATCCTATAAGGAACAATCTTTCTCATTATACTTGATGATATACTTTATAAGTGAAACTATTAGTTGCCAGTTGTGTCCAACTCTTTTTGACCCCATGTACTATAGCCCACCAACCTTCTCTATGCATGTGATTTCCCAAACAAGAATACTGGAGTGGGCAGCCATTCCCTTCTCCAGGGGATCTTCCTGGCCCAGGAATCAAACCTCAGTCTCCCACATTGAACAGATTCTTCACTCTGTGAACCATGAAGGAAGCCCCATTATATATTATATTTGATGATATACTTGATTATTTTCTGGGTAGAAAGTAATATAGTAGCAATTTATCTAACACTAAATATTTGGTAGGTTGTAGAGAAAAGAAAGTTTTATCCATCAAAGTGGAAATTAAATAGTAGTTTAGCTATTTTGAAGGGTAATTTGGCAAAATCTAGAAGAGTTGAACAAGGGTCTGTTCATTGATTATTCTATTATTAGAATTTTGTAAACATATATGGTTATTAGATCATAACTTGTAAAAACAATTATTCATCAATATCACCATGTTAAATAGAATAAAAACCATAGATAGTGAATTTATAAAACAATGTACATACTTACACAAGGAAGTGTAATGTGTTATATTTACATATAGCTGTGAAGAATTGTGAAGAACTATATAGCCTTTAGAATTTATATGTGGCCATGGATGCATTTCAAAAATGAGAGTGAAAAACATTGTTAAAGAATTATATAGTATAATGCCATTAAGTTTAAAAGTAATAAAAGTAGTCCTTAAAGCTTGCGTTAAAATATAAAATCAGTTCAGTTCAGTCACTCAGTCATGTTCGACTCTTTGTGTCCCCATGGACTGCAGCACGCCAGGCCTCCCTGTCCATCATCAACTCCCAGAGCTTACTCAAACTCATGTCCACTGAGTCGGTGATGTCATCCAACAATCTCATCCTCTGTTGTCCCCTTCTCCTCACACCTTCAGTCTTTCCCTGCATCAGGGTCTTTTCCAGTGAGTCAGTTCTTCACATCAGGTGGCAGTTTCAGCTTCAGCCTCAGTCCTTCCAATGAATATTCAGAACTGATTTCCTTTAGGATGGACTGATTGGATCACCTTGCAGTCCAAGGGACTCTCTACAGTATCCTACAATACCAGAGTTCAAAAGCATCAATTCTTCAGCACTCAGCTGTCTTTATATTACAACTCTCACATCCATACATGACTACTGGAAAAACCATAGCCTTGACTAGATGGACCTTTGTTGGCAAAGTAATTTCCCTGCTTTTCAAGACGCTCTCTAGATTGGTCATATCTTTTCTTTCAAGGAGCAAACATATTGTAATTTCATGGCTGCATTCACCATCTGCAGGGATTTTGGAGCCACCCAAAATAAAGTCTGCCACTGTTTCCACTGTTTCCCCATCTATTTGCCATGAAGTGATGGGACTAAATGCCATGATCTTAGTTTTCTGAATGTTGAGCTTTAAGCTAACTTTTTCACTCTCCTCTTTCACTTTCATCAAGAGGCTCTTTAGTTCTTCTTCACTTTCTGCCATAAAGGTGGTGTCACCTGCATATCTAAGGTTAATGATATTTCTCCCAGCAATTGTGGATCAAGCTTGTGCTTCATCCAGCCCAGTATTTCTCATGATTGTACTCTGCATATAAGTTAAATAAGCAGATTGACAATATACAGCCTTGATGTACTCATTTCCTGATTTGAAACCAGTCTGTTGTTTCATGTCCAATGCTAGCTGTTGCTTCCTGACCTGCATACAGATTTCTCAGGAGGCAGGTCAGGTGGTCTGGTATGCATTCTCATCTCTTGAAGAATTTTACAGATTGTTGTGATCCACACAGTCAAAGGCTTTGGCATAGTCAACAAAGCAGAAGTAGATGTTTTTCTGCTACTTTCTTGCTTTTTTGATGATCCAGTGGATGTTGGCAATAAGATCTCTGCCTTATCTAAATCCAGCTTGAACATCTGGAAATTCACGCTTCATGTACTGTTGAAGCCTGGCTTAGAGAATTTTGAGCATTACTTTCCTAACCTGTGAGATAAGTGCAAGTGTGTTTATTTGAGCTTTCTTTGGCATTGCCTTTCTTAGGGATGAGAATGAAAGTTGACCTTTTCCAGTCCTGTGGCCACTGCTGAGTTTTCCAAATTTGCTGGCATATTGAGTGCAGCACTTTCACAGCATCATCTTTTAGGATTTGAAATAGTTCAACTGATATGCCATCACCTCCACTAGTTTTGTTCATAATGATGCTTCCTAAGGCCCACTTAACTTCACATGCCAGGATGTCTGGCTCTAGATGAGTGATCTCACCATCATGATTATCTGGGTTGCAAAGATCTTTTTTGTATTGTTCTTCTGTGTATTCTTGCCACCTCTTCTTAATATCTTCTGCTTCAGTTAGATCCATACCATTTCTGTCCTTTATTGAGCCCATCTTTGCATGAAATATTTCCTTGGTATCTCTAATTTTCTTGAAGAGATCTCTAGTCTTTCCTATTCTATTGTTTTCCTCTATTTCTTCACATTGATCACTGAGGGATGCCTTCTTATCTCCTCTTGCTAATTTTTGGAACTCTGCATCAAGTGGGTAGAGCTTTTCTTTTATCCTTTGCCTTTCACTTCTCTTTTTTTCACAGCTAACGGAAAGACCTCCTCAGACAACCATTTTGCCTTTTTGCATTTATTTTTCTTGGAGATGGTCTTGATCATTGCCTCCTGTACAATGTCATGAACTTCCATCCATAGTTCTTCAGTCACTCTGCCTATAAGATCTAATGCCTTGAATCTATTTGTCATTTCCACTGTATAATCATAAGGGATTTGATTTAGGTCATAGCTGAATGGTCTAGTGGTTTCCTCTACTTTCTTTATGTCTGAATTTGCATTAAGGATTTCATGATCTGGGCCACAGTCAATCCCAGTCTTGTTTTTGCTGACTGTATAGAGCTTTTCCATCTTTGGCTGCAAAGAATGTAATCAATCTGATTTTGGCATTGACCATCTGCTGATGTCCATGTGTAGAGTCTTTTCTTGTGTTGTGGAAGAGGGCGTTTGCTATGAGCAGTGCATTCTCTTGGCAAAACTCTATTAGCCTTTGCCCTGCTTCATTCTTACTCCAGGGACAAATTTCCTGTTGCTCCAGGTGTTTCTTGACTTCCTACTTTTACATTTCAGTCCCCTATAAGGAAAAGGACATCTTTTTAATGTGTTAGTTCTAGAAGATCTTGTAGGTCTTCACAGTACCGTTCAACTTCAGCTTCTTCAGCATTACTGGTCAGCGCATAGACTTGGATTACTGTGATGTTGAATGGTTTGCCTTGGAAACGAACAGAGATCATTCTGTCTTTTTTTATATTGTATCCAAGTACTGCATTTTGGACTCTTTTTTTTTTTTTTTTTTTTTGGACTATGATGGCTACTCCATTTCTTCTTCTTGGCCACAGTAGTAGATATAATGGTCATCTGAGTTAAATTCACCCATTTCAGTTCATTTTAGTTCCCCTATTCCTAAAATGTCAATGTTCACTCTTGCCATCTCCTGTTTGACCACTTCCAATTTGCCTTGATTCATGGACCTAACATTCCAGGTGCCTATGCAATATTGCTCTTTACAGCATTGGAATTTACTTCCATCACCAGTCCCATCCACAACTGGGTGTTGTTTTTGCTTTGGTCTATCTCTTCATTCTTTCTGGAGTTATTTCTCCATTGATTTCCAGTAGCATATTGGTCACCTACTGACCTGGGGAGTTCATCTTTCAGTGTCCTATATTTTTGCCTTTTCATACTGTTCATGGGGTTCTCAAGGCAAGAATACTGAAGTGATTTTTACCATGTTTTACCATAGTTTACCAGGGGACCATGTTTTGTCAGAACTCTCCACCATGACCTATCTGTCTTTAGGTGGCCCTACACAGCATTACTCATAGTTTCATTGAGTTAGACAAGGCTGTAATCCATGTGATAAAATAAAAAATAAGAGGGTAAAAAACAATTCGGACAGTAGCTTTCTCTAGTAACAGCTGCCTTAGTGGATGGGAAATGGACTCATAAACAGGATAAGGAGCTTAAGCTGAAAACCTTTTATCATTAAAAATTGTGATCTGAAGGAAATATCTTAAGATTTGTTAATTCTGAATGTTGGACACACAGAAATTCTAATTATTGGTGCTGGAAATTTAAAGTCGTTAAATTTTGTTTTTTTGGTTTATTTTTTAACAGGAAATGAAATATTATTGATGAAAAAGACATGTCTTTTCAAGTTGTTTTATCTTAACAAAATATTGTTTTAAGACATATAGGAAAAGACAGATACAATAGTGACTTGTCATCAGATGATATACCAAGTATAATTTTTAACTGTAGGAATTAACTCAATAGTCACTAGATTTCAGATCTTAATATAGAAAATCTATTTGAAGAAACTCTTATTTAAGTTGTGTGATTGACATGAGAGAATGGATGAGCAATGGAGGCAGGAACACACCTACCACTAGTTTAGTCAGCTTATTTATTTTTCAGATGAGCAAATGAAGGTGAACATTGCTCACGTGACACCTCTAGGTCACACTACCTTCTACCCTGTGCTCTTTGAAAACACCATGTTTTCAAATTTCTCTGTCCAATTTCCTAATGCATTCTTAAGATTTTTTAAAATTAGTTTCAGGATTTTTGTGCATTAATGTAATTGCTTCTGTCTGAATTTTTCTAAGCATTAACAAATATTATACTTGTGCATGTAGAAATTTAATATAAAATTTGCTTTTTTGTAGTATTAACAGTTTAATTCTCATAGTTTAAAAAGCCTTATGTAAAATACAAGGGTCTGTTATTTTCTTCTTTTAAGTTCCATTAGTATTCTATTTCAACATCTCTTTAGAAAACATTGATTTCTGTCTGGATTGTTTTGTGGCTACTAATTTCTTATGTGCATTGCTTTTTACATAAAACTAATTTTTGTATCATTGAAAAGATATTGAAAAGTTCATAATGGCCCATGAATCAATACTAAATGCTTAATCTAACCCTTCACCCCTTACTGATTGTATCTAAGTCAACAGTAATTAAGCTTAATATTTTCTTTCTGTATCTCCCCAAAGAACCTCATCAGTTGCTGTGTTACTTCAGCATTACTCCATTTCTGTTGCTCTGCCAATATCACCTTGTCTCTCAGGAAATGGGCTGTATACAAAGGAATAATATTTAAAGAATAAAGTTGATCTAAAGTATCTCCATGACCACTATTCAATATTGCTCTGGAGCTCTGCAGAATACTAATTTTACTCACAGACATAAAAAAATGAATAAACAAACACAGTTGGATATATTTCAAATATTATCCCACTTCTGTCCCTATAAAATTGATTTCAAAACAAACAGTTCAGGTAATCCAAGATTTGGATGGCTTCTAACATGATTTCCAGTTGTCAGTTACAAAATAGATCAACTAAAATTAATGGAACGTTTTTAGGATAGCCTAATTGTTAATGCTTCTATGATAAATATATATTCCAATTTTTTGTAATTTAGATTATTGCATAGAAATTTTGTTTAGCCTTTCAAATAAATGTAACAGTACAAAGTAAAATTCCCCTTTCATGAATCAGAATCTCATCATGATGAGGGGCTTGCGTAACTTAATGAAGCTATGAGCCATGCCTTGCAGAGCCACCCAAGACGGATGGGTCATAGTGAAAGGTTCTGACAAAGCATAGTCTACTGGAGGAGAAAATGACAAACCACTACAGTATTCCTGCCACAAAAACACCATGAACATTATGAAAAGGCAAAAATATATAGCACAGAAGATTAGCACCCCAGTTCCAATATGCTACTGGGGAATAGTAGAGGGCAGTTAATAATAGGTCCAGAAGGAATATAGTGGCTGGGCCAAAGCAGGAATGATACTCAGCTGTGGATGTGTCTGGTACTGAAAGGAAAGTCTGATGCTATAAAGAACAATACTGTACAGAAACCTGGAATGGTAGGTCCATGATTCAATGTAAATTGGACATGGACAAGCAGGAGATGACAAGAGTGAACACTGATATCTTAGGAATCAGTGAACTAAAATGGACTGGAATGGGTGAATTTATTTCAGGCAACCATTTTGTCTAAGACTGTATGTAGACTCCCTTAGAAGAAATGGAGTAGCCCTCATAGTCTACAAGAGCTCAAAAGGTAGTGCCTGAGTGCAGTCTCAAAAATGACAGAATAATATCAGTTCATTTCCAAGACAACTCATTCAACATCACAGTAATCCAAATCTATGAGCCAACCACTAATACCAAAGAAGCTGAAGTTGACTAGTTCTATAAAGATCTACAAGACTTTCCAGAACTAATACCAAAAATAGATGTCCTTTACATCATACGAGATTGGTGTGCAAAAGCAGGAAGTCAAGAGATACCTGGAGTAACAGGCAAGCTTGACCTTGGAGTACAAAGTGAAGCAGGGCAAAGGCTAACAGAGTTTTGTCAAGAGAATACACTGGTCATAGCAAACACCCTTTTCCAACAACACAAGAGATGACTCTATACATGTACATCACCAACTGGTCAGTATTATAATCAGATTGATTATATTCTTTGCAGCTAAAGATGGAGAATCTCTATATAGTCAACAAACAAGACCTGGAGCTGACTATGCCTCAGATTATAAGCTCCTTATTGCAAAATGCAGGCTTAAATTGAAGAAAGTACGGAAAACCACTAGGCCATCCAGGTATGACCTAAGTTAAATCCCTTATGATTATACAGTGGAGGTGATGAATAGATTCAAGGAATTAGATCTGATAGACAGAGTGCCTGAAGAACTATGAATGATGTTCATAACATTGTATAGAAAGCAGTGACCAAAAACTATCCCAAAGAAAAAGAAATGCAAGAAGGCTAAGTGGTTGGCTGAGGAGGTTTTACAAATAGCTGAGAAAAGAAGAAAAGTAAAAGGCAAAGGAGAAAAGAAGAGATAAACCCTACTGAATGCAGAGTTCCAGAGAACAGCATGGAGAGCTAAGAATGTGTTCTTAAATGAACACGGCCAAGAAATAGAGGAAAGCAATAGAATGGGAAAGACTAAAGATGTCATCAAGAAAATTGGAGATATCAAGGGAACATTTCATGCAAGGATGGGTATGATAAAGGACAGAAATGGTAAGGACCTAACAGAAGCAGAAGTTAAGAAGACGTGGCAAGAATACACAGAACTGTAGCAAAAAGGTCTTGATGACCCAGATAACCATGATGGTGTTGTCTCTCACCTTGAGCCAGACATCCTGGAGTGTGAAGCCAAGTGGGTCTTAGGAATCACTTTGTTGTTGTTCGCTGTTGTTCAGTTGCCCAGTCGTGTCAAACTATTTGCAACCCCATGGACTGACTGCAGCTCGCCAGGCCTCCTTGTTCCTCACCATCTTCTAGAGTTTGCCCAAATTCATGTTCATTGCATTGGTGATGCCATCCGGCCATCTCATCCCCTGATGCCCTCTTCTCCTTCTGCCCCCAATCTTCCTAGGATCAGGAACTTTTCCAATGAGTCTTCTGTTAACATCGGATGACCTAAATACTAGAACTTCAGCTTCAGCATCAGTCTTTCCAGTGAATATTCAGGGTTAATCTCCTTTAAGATTGACTGGATTGATCTCTTTGCTGTGCAAGGGACTTTCAGGAGTCTTCTTCAGCACCACAATTCAAAGGCACCAATTCTTTGAGGTGATGGAATTTCAGCTGAGCTATTTAAATTCCTAAAAGATGATGCTGTTAAAGTGCTGCACTCAATATGTCAACAAATTTGGAAAACTCAGCAATGGCCACAGAACTGGAAAAGGTCAGCTTTCATACCAATCCCCAAGGATGGCCTTGCCAAAGAATATTCAAACTATTATTTCTACCTCTTTATTTACTATTGTGAATACTGCTGCAATAATCATGGCAGTGAAAATACCATTTTGAGAACCAATTTCAAAATTTTTGGATATATAACCCAAAATAGGATTACTGGCTCACATGGTAGATCCATTGGCTTTCTATTGAAGAAATTCCATAGCATTTTTCATGCTGACTGCACTATTTTACATTCCCAGCAACAGTGTACAAGGGTTACACTTTTTCCACAGTCTTGCCGACACTTGTTACCAATTTTAAATTTTATAAAACTTATCCAAACAGATATAATTCCTCATTGTGGTTTTTATTTGCATTTTCCTAACGATTGGTGACATTGAGCATCTTTTCATATACTTGTTAGCTACTGCGTGTCATCTTTGGAGAAATGCCTATTTAAATCCTTTCCTGTTTTAAAATTAGGTTGCTTGGATTTTTGGATTTTTTGCTGTTGAATTATAGCAGTTCCTTATTTATTTTGGATATTAACCACTTTTCAGATATATGGTTTATAAATAATTTATCCCACTGATATGTTGCCTTTTTACTCTGCTGATGGTTCCCTCTGTTGTGCAGAAGCTCTTTAGCTTAATGTAGTACTTTTGCCTAAATTTGCTATTATTGTTTTTGCTTTTATTGTCATATTCAAGAAATTAATGTCAAGCCCAAAGTCATGTAACTTTTCCAATGTGTTTTCTTCTAAGTATTTTACAATTCTAGGTCTTATATTTAAATCCTTATTTTGAGTTAATTTTTTATGTATGGTACAGACTAAGAACACAACTTTGTTCTTTTGCATGTGGATATTCAGTTTTTCCACAACTTTATTGAAGTTTCTTTTATTCATTTTTAATTCTTGGCACTCTTGTTGAAGATCAGTTAACTATATGGGACTTTTTCTGGACAGTCAGTTGCATTCCATTGTTCTACACATTTGTTTCTATGCCAGGACCATATTGTTTTAATTATCATAATTCTATAGTATGTGCTGAAACCAGGAAATGTAATGTCTCCAGCTTTGTTCTTCTTTATCAAGATTATCTCAGTAATCCAGGATCTTTTGTAGTTCCATGTGAATTGTAGAAGTGTTTTCTTATTTCTGTAAAAAAAAAAAAAAATTCATTAGTAATTTGATAGCTATCGCTTTGAATCTGTAGCTTGCTTTGACAGTATGGACATTTTAACAGCATTAAATCTTCAAAATAATAACTCCTGTCCTTTTAAATTTCTTTAATCGATTGATTTGTAGTTTTCAGTTTACATGTATTTCATCTTCTTGGTACATTTATTACTAAATATTTTATTATTTTTGGTGTTATTATTTTCTTTTCTGATAGTTCTTTGTTAGTATAGAGCAACTGAACTGATTTTTTATGTGTGTTTTTGTACTTTGTGACTTTTTTTATTTATTAATTCTAACAGTTCGCTCTTTTGTAGTCTTTGGGATTTTCTACCTATTTATTTATTAATTATAACAGTTCACTTTTTTGTAGTCTTTGGGATTTTCTACATTTTCTATTTGCATACTGTAGGCAAACAGAGATGATTTTCTTCTTCCTTTCTAATTTGGATGACTTTTTGTTCCTTTCTTGCCTAATTGCTCTAGCTAGTTCTAGCCATCACGCTGGGGACTAGATTTCAGTATATGAATTTTAGAGGGGGACATATCATTATCCCTTTGTTACTATTAGGTCATTCTCACACCATCTTGAAAGTTCATCCCTGGACCATGCTCTGAAACTGATGTTGGCCTTGGGTGAGTTTAATGAAAGCTACTTAGCCTGAGTGATTCTCTACACCAGTTTTGAGACTGTGGTCCCACTTTCCAGGGTTTTCTCATACCAACTGACATAATTCCAGATGCCAATAATCTTCAGGTGTCTGATGTTTTAACTTGGAAAGGTTTACCCACCATTCCTCTGTCTACATTGATAACTTGGTATTATACCACCAATATGATTTATAAAACTTGAGTTTTTATTATTATTTCCTCCTTATTTAATCCCTTTTGTCTTGAATCTACTTTTTTCTGGAATTATATCCCATTTTCCTATTCTAGACCAGACCATCGAGGCTATCAGTACTTTTACTCCTTCCATAAGCGACCACATATATAAAGGTACCTGCCTAGATGCTGCATCCTGATCACAGGTCTCAATCATTTCATGGAGTTTAAACCCCAGTTATGGTATAAATCATGTATTGCTCTTTATTTCCATGTAAAACATACAAATCAAAAATAGTTTATCTAGACAGTTGATGATGCAGAAATCATCTGCATGCAGAAGATGTCACCTCAATGGCTTTCCCAAACTTCCTTAAGTAGCCCTTAGAACTTAATAGATTTACAGGATAAATTTCATTGTTTATGAAGCATTTCTTTAGTAAATGCTATTCATTCTATATAAATAATCAATACTCATTTGATACTCTATAAAGTAAGTTCCAGGTTACAGTAGTAATTTGTTTTAATTTTACTTTGCTTATAGGATTCAAAACCCATATTGTAGTTGATTTCATATTCCAGAGACAAAAGTTATTTGTCTATTAATTAAATGTTTACTAAGTGTTTAGTATATGACACCCTAAGAGAAAAAGCCATGATTTTATGTCATGAAAATAAGCAGTTTAAAATAAAATGATAAGAGTACAGAATGTCATAGTAGCACATTCTCTGCTCCCTCTTGTACAATTTTATCCTAACAAGGTCATTAAAATTTAAAAGAAACTTTATGTTTCCACAGACACATATTTTGCTTGTGGGAGAAATCTGAAGAATTTTAATATTTTTAATCTTGTACTAAGAAGTTCAGAAGTATGACCTAAATCTTTCTATTCTTACTAACCAGTATTTTATTTACATGATTCCTTTACTATAATCAAAATTGCCTCTCTTCCTTAAAAAGGGCTTAATCTTTTCCATCTTGGTCTCTTTAAAAATATTATTATTATTTTATGTAAGAAGCGTCTCTGTATATTCAGTTCTATCCACAATTCATTATCCATTTTAAGTTCCTATTCCATTAAAATTCCACTTATCATTTTTGCCCTCAGCTGGCTTCATAATATGTATTCTCCCTCTTATTTCCCTTATTTTTATGTCCAACACCCACCCCCCTTTTTTTTCTTATTACTGAATCCAATATGTAAAATGTTCCATTCAGAAAAGGAATTAGAGAAAGAGTTAAGAGAATTTTTAGGAAATCCCTCATTCTATGGTCCTGGAAAGAAATCAAGAAAGGAAACTGAGAAAGAACAACCAGAAAGTCCAGGGGAAAATAACAAGAAAAAGTGCAATGAGAGTGTTGTAGGAATAAAGACGACCGGAGGTGGTCCTCAGATGGCGGAGGAATAGGACAGGGAGACCACTTTCTCCCCCACAAATTCACCAAAAGATCGTTGGAACACTGAGCAAACTCCACAAAGCAACTTCTGAATGCTGGCAGAGGACACCAGACGCCCAGAAAGGCAGCCCATTGTCTTCTAAGGGAGGTAGGACAAAATATAAAAGATTAAAAAAAAAAAGACAAAGGGATTAGGGATGGAGACCCATCCTGGGAAGGGAGTCGTGAAGGATGAGAAGTTTCCAAACACCAGGAAACCCTCTCACCAGCAGGTCTGTGGGGCATTTTGGAATCTCAGAGGGTAACATAACTGGGAGGAAAAAACACCCTACAGATTATGCGCCTAACTGCGACTCCCAGTGGAGAAGTAGCCCAGACTCTTGCGTCCACCACCAGCAAGAGGGGGCTGAACAGGGAGGTGCAGGCTGCATTCCTTAGGGTAAAGGTTGGGCCTGAATGCCCTGAAGACAATATGAGGGTGCTAACGTGAGATAACAACCCAAACAGTGGGATAGCCAGAGAGGGCGGGGGGGGGGGGGGGTGGGAAGAGAGAGAGAGATATATATAACTTTTCTGCAAAAAGCTCTAACCTAAGGCACTGCCAGGCCAGCTCACAGAACAAAGGAGTGAGAAAATACCAGAGGAGAGCTAGCCAGCTGCAGACTGGCCCATCCCCTACCGGAGGCAGAGAGGCAGGCAGGCGACAGCCAGAGCGAGAAGGTGAGGGGAAATCTCGGCCCCAGAGATGGTATCCCCTACCAAATTGTGAACAGGCTTCCAGTTGCTAACCAAGTCTTCCTAGGATCCTGGATGGTTGACATCTGCCAGGAGGGTCGCAGCCAGAGATAAGCTCCCCAAAGGAGACACATGGCACACCTGAGACGGTGCTCCCGCTGCGCACCCAGGAAACTGAGTGGCTGGGACCAGGGAGGTGATAAGACACACCACCCCCCTGGGGAGAGCGTGTTCGCCAAGCACCTAGTCGCCTGAGCTGCTTGGACCTGGGAAGGGCACAAAACGCAGGCCTAACCGAGTCTGTGCCTTTGTGGAATACCCGAGAACCTGAACCTGAGTGACTTAGACCTGGGAAGTGCAGGCAACCCAGGGGCTGCTTTAGACAGTTCCCGGCAGAGCAACCTAGAACCTGAGCAGTGTAGACCAGGACAGCACAGATGCCGTGAGTGGGGACAAACCCAGTGTGTCCCAGACACTGTGAGCACTCCCCACACACGCCAGTGATACTTGTCTGCAGTGTTGCTCCTTTCCCACAGCACAACTGAACAAGTGAGCCTAAATAAGGGACCACTTTTGCCCCCTTGTGTCAGGGCAGAAATTAGTCACTGAAGAGACTTGCCAGCGGAGGAAACCAAAATAAACAAAGAGGGAACCGCTTTGGAAGTGACAGGTGCAACAGATTAAAACTCTCTCGTTAGAACCGACTACCATTGGGAAGGGCCTATAGACCTTGAGAAGAATATAAGCTGGAACAAGGAACTATCTGAAAATGAACTGATCCCACACTGCCATCAACAGCTCCAGAGAAATTCCTAGATATATTTTACTATTTTAATTTATTAATTTTTATTTAATTTTTAAGTTATTTACTTCCCCTTAATTCATTTTTATAACCTACTATTACCTTGCAAAAAAAAAACAAACCCTATTTTTAAGGCAAATCTCATATATATGTTTTATAACTTTTGTGATTTTGTTTTTGTTTTTTAATATTGTATTTTTGAGAGTCTAACCTCTACTCTAGATTTTTAATTTTTGCTTTTTGGTATTTGTTATCAATTTTGTACCTTTAAGAATACAATCTTCAGTACCCATTTTTACTTAGGACTGTGATTACTGGCTTGATTTCCCTCTCCTTTTTTTGACTCTTTTTCCTCCCCCAGGTCACCTCTATATCCTCCCTCCCCCTTCTCTTCTCTACCCAGCTCTGTGAATCTCTTTGGTTATTCTGGGCTGTGGAGAACACTTAGGGAACTGATTACTGGCTAGATATGCCTCTCTCCTTTTGACTCCCCCTCTTCTCCTCCTGGTCACCTCTATATCCTTCCTCCCTCTTCTCTTCTCTATGTAACTCTGTGAATTTCTCTGGGTGTTCCAGACTGTGGAGAGCACATAGGGAATTGATTACTGGCTAGATTGCTCTCTCCCCTTTTGATCCCCTCTCTTCTCCTCCTGGTCACCTCCATCTCCCTCCTCCTTCTTTTCTTCTCCATGTAGCTGTGAACTTCTCTGGGTGTCCCTCACTGTGGAGAATCTTTTCTCCATTAACCTAGATGCCTTATCAATGGTGCAATATGAATAGAGAAGTCTTGAGGCTACTGTAAGAATAAGACTGAAAACCAGAGGCACGAGGCTTAAATCCAAAACTTGAGAACACCAGAAAACTCCTGACTCCAGGGAACATTAATTGACAAGAGCTCATCCAAATGCCTCCATACCTACACTGAAATCAAGCTCCACCCAAGAGCCAAAAAGTTTCAGAGCAAGACATACCAAGCTAATTTTCCAAAAAAGCAGGAACATAAACCTAAGCATTAAAATAGAGGTGGCCAAAAGTCACACCAAACCCATAAACACCTCAAAACCCACTACTGGACACTTCGTTGCACTCCAGAGAGAAGAGATCCAGCTCCACCCACTAGAACACTAAAGCAAACTTCCCTAACCAGGAAACCTTGACAAGCCACTCATCCAACCCCACCTACAGGGAGGAACCTCCACAATGAAGAAGAAACACAAACTTCCAGCATATAGAAAGGCCACCCCAAACACAGCAATCTAAACAAGATGAAAAGGCAGAGGGCTATTCAGCAGGTAAAGGAACATGATAAATACCCACCAAACCAAACAAAAGAGGAGATAGGGAGTCTACCTGAAAAATAATTCAGAATAATGATAGTAAACATGATCCAAAATCTTGAAAACAAAATGGAGTTACAGATAAATAGTCTGGAGACAAGGATTGAGAAGATGCAAGAAATGTTTAACAAGGACATAGAAGAAATAAAAAAGAGTCAATCAATAATCAATAATGCAATAACTGAGATCAAAAACACTATGGAGGGAAGCAACAGTAGAATAACTGAGGCAGAAGACAGGATAAGTGAGGTGGAAGATAGTATGGTGGAAATAAATAAGCAGAGAGGAAAAAAGAAAAAAAGAAAAGAAATGAGGACAACCTCAGAAACCTCTGGGACAATGTGAAACGCCCCAACATTTGAATCATAGGAGTCCCAGAAGAAGAAGACAAAAAGCCATGAGAAAATACTTGAGGAGATAATTGTTGAAAACTTCCCTATAATGGGGAAGAAAATAGTCACACAAGTCCAAGAAAACCAGAGAGTCCCAAACAGGATAAACCCAAGGTGAAACACCCAAAGACACACATTAATCAAATTAATGAAGATCAAACACAAAGAATAAATATTAAAAGCAGCAAGGGAAAAATAATAAATAACATACAAGAGGATTCCCATAAGGATAACAGCTGATCTTTCAATAGAAACTCTTCAGGCCAGAAGGGAATGGCAGGACATACTTAAAGTGATGAAAGAGAAAAACCTACAACCCAGATTACTGTACCCAGCAAGGATCTCATTCAAATATGAAGTGAAGGAGAAATCAAAAGCTTTACAGACAAGCAAAAGCTGAGAGAATTCAGCACCACCAAACCAGCTCTTCAACAAATGCTAAAGGATCTTCTCTAGACAGGAAACACAGAAAAGATATATAAACTCGAACCCAAAACTACAAAGCAAACGGCAACGGGATCATACTTATCAATAATTACCTTAAATGTAAATGGGTTGAATGTCCCAACCAAAAGACAAAGACTGGCTGAATGGATACAAAAACAAGACCCCTATATATGAAGTCTACAAGAGACCCACCTCAAGCCAAGGTATACATACGGAATGAAAGTGAAGGGCTGGAAAAAGATATTTCATGCAAATGGAGACCAAAAGAAAGCAGGAGTCGCAATACTTATATCAGATAAAATAGAATTTGAAATAAAGGCTATGAAAAGAGACAAAGAAGGACACTACATAATGATCAAAGGATCAACCCAAGAAGAAGATATAGCAATTCTAAATATATATGCACCCAACACAGGCGCACTGCAACATGTAAGGCAAATGCTAAGTATGAAAGGGGAAATTAACAGTAACACAATAACAGTGGGAGACTTTAACACCCTACTCACACCAATGGATAGAGCAACTAAACAGAAAATTAGCAAGGAAACACAATCTTTAAATGATACAATGGACCAGACCAGTTA
Source organism: Muntiacus reevesi (assembly GCF_963930625.1). Taxonomy (NCBI): domain Eukaryota; kingdom Metazoa; phylum Chordata; class Mammalia; order Artiodactyla; family Cervidae; genus Muntiacus; species Muntiacus reevesi. Next base: position 78,670,833 of record NC_089254.1, on the reverse strand, counting down.
GACGTAATTGATATCTATAAAACATTTCACCCCAAAACAATGAATTTCACCTTTTTCTCAAGTGAACATGGAACATTCTCCAGGACAGACCACATCCTGGGCCATAAATCTAGCCTTGGTAAATTCAAAAAAACTGAAATCATTCCAAGCATCTTTTCTGATCACAATATGGTAAGATTAGATGTCAACTACTGGGGAAAAAAAAAAACTTAAAAATACAACATATGGAGGCTAAACAACACACTTCTGAATAACCAACAAATCACAGAAGAAATAAGAAAAAGAAATAAAAATATGCATAGAAACGAATGAAAATGAAAACATAACAACACAAAATCTGTGGGATTCAGTAAAAGAAGTGCTGAGGAGAAGGTTCATAGCAGTACAAGCTTACTTCAAGAAACAAGAAAAAAATCAAATAAATAACCTAACTCTACACCTAAAACAACTAGAAAAAGAAGAAATGAAGAACCATAGGGTTAGTAGAAGGAAAGAAATCATAAAATTTAGGGCAGAAATAAATAGAAAAAATGAGACAATAGCAAAAATCAACAAAGCTAATAAGCTGGTTCTTTGAGAAGATAAATAAAATAGACAAACCATTAGCTAGACCCATCAAGAGAAAAAGAAAAAAGAATCAAATCAACGAAATTAGAAATGAAAATGGAGAAATCACAACAGACAACACAGAAATAAAAAGGATCATAGGAGACTACTATCAGTAACTATATGCCAATAAAATGGACAACTTGGAAGAAATGGCAATTTCTTAGAAAAGTATAACTTTCCAAAACTGAACCAGGAAGAAATAGAAAATCTTAACAGACCCATCAGAAGCATGGAAATCAAAACTGTAATCAGAAATCTTCCAGCAAACAAAAGCCCAGGAAAAGACAGTTTCACAGCTGAATTCTACCAAAAATTTAGAGAAGAGCTAACTACTACTAAACTCTTCAAGAAAACTCCTACTTAAATTCTTCAAGAAAATTTCAGAGAAAGGTAAAATTCTAAACTCATTCTATGAGGCCACGATCACCCTAATACAAACACCAGCTAAAGATGCCACAAAAAAAGAAAACTACAGGACAATATCACTGATGAACACAGATGCAAAAATCCTTAACAAAATTCTAGCAAACAGAATCCAACAACATATTAAAAAGATCATACATCATGATCAAGTGAGCTTTATCCCAGGACTGCAAGGATGCTTCAATATCTGCAAATCAATCAATGTGGTATACCACATTAAAAATTTGAAAGATAAACACCATATGATTAGCTCAATACATGCAGAGAAAGCCTTTGACAAAATTTAACATCCATTTATGATAAAAAAAAAAAAAACCCTCCAGAAAGCAGGAATAGAAGGAACATACCTCAATATAATAAAAGCCTTATATGATAAACCCACAGCAAACATTATCCTCAATGGTGAAAAACTGAAAACTTTTCCCCTAAAGTCAGGAAAGAGACAAAGGTGCCCACTCTCACTACTACTATTCAACATAGGTTTGGAAGGTTTAGCCACAGCAATCAGAAAAGAAAAAGAAATGAAAGGAATCCATATCGGAAAAGAAGAAGTAAAACTCTCACTGTTTGCAGATGGCATGCTCCTCTACATAGAAAACCCTAAAGACTCCACCAGAAAATTACTAGAGCTAATCAATTAATATAGTAACATTGCAGGATATAAAATTAACACACAATAATCCCTTGTATTCCTACACTCTAACAATGAGAAAACAGAAACAGAAATTAAGGAAACAATTCCATTCACCATTGTGAAGAAAAGAATAAAATACTTAGAAATAAATCTACCTAAAGAAACAAAGGACCTATTTATAGAAAACTATAAAACACTGATGAGAGAAATCAAAGATGACACAAATAGATGAACAAATACCATGTTCATGGATCAAAAGAATCAATATAGTGAAAATGAGTATACTATCCAAAGAAATCTATAGATTCACTGCAATCCCTATCTAGCTACCAATGGTATTTTTTTTAGAGAACTAGAACAAATAGTTTCACAATTTGTATGGAACTACAAAAAACCTTGAACAGCCAACGCAATCTTGAGAAAGAAGAATGGAACTGGAGGAATCAACCTGCCTGACTTCAGGCTATAGTACAAAACCACAGTCATCAAGACAGTATGGTACTGGCACAAAGACAGAAACATAGATCAATGGAACAAAATTGAAAGCCCAGAGATAAATCCACACACCTATGGACACCTTATCTTTGACAAAGGAGGCAAGAATATACAATGGAGAAAAAACAATCTCTTTAACAAGTGGTACTGGGAAAACCACTTGTAAAAGAATGAAACTAAACACTTTCTAACACCATATACAAATATAAACTCAAAATGGATTAAAGATCTAAATGTAAACCAGAAACTATAAAACTCCTAGAGGAAAACGTAGGCAAAATACTCTCTGACATAAATCACAGCAGGACCCTCTATGACTCACCTCCCAGAGTAATGGAAATAAAAGCAAAAATAAACAAATGGGACCTAATTAAACTTAAAAGCTTTTGCACAACGAAGGAAACTATAAGCAAGGTGAAAAGACAACCTTCAGAATGGGAGAAAATAATAGCAAATGAAGCAACTGACAAAGAATTAATCTCAAAAATATAGAAGCAGCTCCTGAAGCTCAATTCCAGAAAAATAAATGGCCCAATCAAAAAATGAGCCAAAGAACTAAATAGACATTTCTCCAAAGAAGATATACAGATGGCTGACAAACCCATGAAAAGATGCTCAACATCACTCATTATCAGAGAAATGCAAATCAAAACCACAATGGGGTACTATCTCATGCCAGTCAGAATGGTTTCTATCAAAAAGTCTACAAACAATAAATGCTAGAGAGGGTGTGGAGAAAAGGGAACACTCTTACACTGTTCATTGAAATACAAACTAGTACAGCCACTTTGGAGAACAGTGTGGAGATTCCTTAAAAAACTGGAAATAGAACTGCCATATGACCCAGCAATCCCACTGTTTGGCATACACACCAAGGAAACCAGAATGAAAGGCATGTGTACTCCAGTGTTCATCACAGCACTGTTTACAATTACCAGAATATGGAAGCAACCTAGATGCCCATCAGCAGACGAATGGATAAGAAAGCTGTGGTACATATAGACAATGGAATATTACTCAGTCATTAAAAAGATTGCATTTGAATCAGTTCTAATGAGGTGGATGAAATTGGAGCCTATTATACAGAGTGAAGTAAGTCAGAAAGAAAAACACCAACACAGTATACTAATGCATGGAATTTATATATGGATCTAATATATGGAATTTAGAAAGATGGTAACAATGATCCTATAAGCGAGACAGCAAAAGAGACACAGATGTAAAGAACAATCTTTTGGACTGTTTGGGAGAAGGCAAGGGAGGGATGATTTGAGAGAATAGCATTGAAACATATATATTATCATATGTGAAACAGATTGTCAGTCCAGGTTCAATGAATGAGACAGGGTGCTCAGGGCTGCTGCACTGGGATGACCCTGAGGGATGGGGTGGGGAGAGAGGTGGAAGGAGCGGTTCAGGATGGGGAACACATGTATACCCATGACTGATTCATGTCAATGTGTGGCAAAAAAAAAAAAAAAAAAAAAAACTATAATATTGTAAAGCAATTAGCCTCCAATTAAAATAGATAAATAAATTTTTTTAAAAAGACAATGACTGAAAAACTCATCATGTTTAACAATATAAATTGTAGTGGGATGATGTGTGTGTACCAAGTGAAAAAATCTATCTGTGGCTTTTTTAAATGTTTAAATAAGGAGTTAAGGGATGCTTTGTAAAAACAACTTAATTGAGGCATAATTTAAATATAAAAATTGCACATTTTATGCATGCAATTTAATGAGTTTAGACCTATGCATACAACTGTGGGACATCACCACAAACAGATAATATCCATCACATTCAAAGGGGAAGAATTTTAAGTTGTATTAAATAATCATGGAATTAACCCAATTAAAATTGATGAATACAGAGAAGAAAGAAGAGATAAATGATATATAAAGTTCAGGGAAAAGTTGGAGAATTTAAAGCCTAGGTGATTACGTTGCCTTAGCTAAAAGAAGGCATAGTTGTACCAATGAAACCAATTTAAAAAGGATGATTGATGCTACAGGTATATAAAAGATGATCAGGTTGTAGATGTGGTAGGGGAATTTGATAGAGTTGAGTCTAATATCTTTATTTTTTTCTCCAGGATGTACACATGAAAGAAGAGGTAGTGTTGTGGATATTTAAGTGTTAAAAATAGCTTGAAACAATTTTTAAAGAATGAGAGTTTGAAATAACGGAGAAATATAAGAAAAATTTTGATGAGTCAAACCAACAAGGAGTATGCTTCGGATGTATAAAATGTAAGTAAAACATAAGGAGTAATATGAATTATGATATATTTAGTATTCTTGATGTAGAAGGATGAAGCAATAATGTGCATTGTTCTCAGAACTGAACAAATGGTATAAAAAGACTTTTCTCTCAAGTTGAAATATATCTTGAAATATTTCTTGATGTAAACTTGCATACATGTGCATACATAGTTGCCTTACATTATTTGCCCTTTCTTCAAAGAATCAGCAGCATCCATTACCTGAGGAAAACATCAAGACTAAAGGATGTTTTTCTCTAGGGTATCAATGTTTTTGATTTTCAGGAGCCCAAGATTTTGAATATAAAATGATGAAAGACTAGGGAAACAACATACTATATTTGAAAGAATGTTTGTATTATTTAGGTAGTTTGGAAGTATCTTCAAAGAAAGCTACCCCAAAACACAGTGGCTTAAGCAAGGTAAAAATATATTCCAATTTCACATAAGAGAGTAAGGTTGTGGTCTAGTCTAGTATGGAGGTCTAGCAGTGCTAATGACCCAGGTTCTTTCTCTTATTTTCTGACATCCTCAACACACAGCTTATATCTTTAGTTTCCATAATCAAAGCACACATTGGGAAGTGTAGGACATGCCCATGGGAAGTGTAAGACATGCCCATGTTCTGGAAGAAGTTGCCAATCTCACATCTGCTCACATTTCACTGGCCAGAACACATGACCACACCCAGCTCCGAGGTAGAACAGGGACTGTAGCTTTGTAGGGGGAGGAAATATGTTCAGAAAAGGGTGCACAGCCTGTGGTCAGTTAAAATCTGAAGATTCTATTTCTAAAGGAAGAGGACAGTGATACATTTTATAGCAGTCTCTAATACTATATACCCCTTTGGTATATTAAAAATATACATACAGAGGATACAATCAACATTTTCATAAGACAAGGGAACCAAGTGAGTGATTCAGTTACTGTATTCATCTCAAGGCCTAAGTCCTCTGGACTATGGGTACTCTCTTCAGAAAATCTGTATGTAATTGATTACTTAAAAATTAATAGGTACATTATCCACCTCTTTCTCGCTGAAATAGTGTAGCAGAAACCAAAAGAGTGTAATTCAAAATCATCCATTCAGAAAAGGAAACATTATCAGTCAGTTGTAATGATAGATCCATGAAATAATGTAGTGAGACTCTTCATTAGAACCTCTAGTCGTCATGATTTCGGTCTCTGAAAGTATCTTGTGCACTATCCTTCATGGCCACCTATGTCCTTCCTGGTGATTACATACATAACTCTTGCTGGTACAATTTGGGAACACAAAAGTTTTCCTTCAGCATTGAACAGTCATGTATTTGTGATTCCTTTCTTTTCTAACAGAAAAAATTCTGTTAGTAGATGTCCAATAAGAAAATGAACAAGTGATAAATAAAGTTTCCTCAATAGGTCTCTTATCAAGAAACCAAGTAAGGATAACACCTTGTAGTGGTTCTTAAAGTCAGAAGTCTTGTCATTTATTTACAAATGAGCTGATCCTCCAACATAAAATAGACACTTGCTTTGGGAAATGGAAAGCTTCGCAATGAAAACAATACATTTACTGCAATACGTGTTAACCAATGTTGATCAGACTATCCCTGTTTGTCCAAGAACAAGTGATGAGAGTAGCTTAGGAAAAGTTCATGGTCAGAATCTTGACTCTCTTAGAGCCTTTTTCATATCACTGCTTTAATCCAGGAGTACAAAATTGTTCACTGTCTTCATCTCTGAAAAACCTCAAATTATAGTTTTATCCCTCAAGCTAGATTGCAGGCTATAGGCAGTAGGAGGTCCCCTGGAGCAAAGCTATATTCCCTTCCTTCAAGGTAGGTAAAGTTGGTAGCTTGATTTCTTCTCTTAGTCCTAGGTATTTAGTACAAGTAGAAAGAAGAAACTGACACAAATCAATATTATTAATTTTAAAACATTTCCCCATATTTCCTAAATACAGTTGGCTTTTGGCCTGGCTTCCAAAATATTTCAAGCAACAGTTTTATCTTGTTTTAGAATAACAAGGTTCATCAGTTTTCTAGTACACAATATATGTTTCATTGGCTCATTCCTGTCAAATGTTAAGCCAAAATAGTTTAGACTTTTTTCTTCATGTGAGTGACCCACTTTTGTTAGAATATTTTATGGTAGTTAGGATGAAGACTTAGCTGTCGAGAACACAGAGCACTTTAAACAGGACAGTTGTCCTATCTCCATAAAATTCTAGAGAGACTTCCAAGGAAAGGTATATATGCTTGTTGATCCTGGGTACTCATATTCGTCCTAACCTGTCATTTTAAAGATACACATTTCATCTTTTAGGGTCAGAATGTTTGCTTCAGTTCCTGGCCACATTCTATGCACAAGAGGAGAACTGAAGCATAACCTAAAATTTACCTGAAACTTAGGAACAAGGCTAAACTTAAATTTGAATGGCTATTCTTTCTATGTAACAGAGAGGCAAAGGCCACACAAGCATTGTTTGGTAAATGTAGTTAATATCATGGGCTTCCCTGGTGGCTCAGATGGTAAAGAATCTGCATCACTATTTTTAAATAAGGATCCCAGATTTCATGAAGTTGCTTGTTGATTTGTTAATGTTTTGTCCCATTATTCAATTTTATATCTAATACAATAATCTTATTCTAACATTTTCTTTGTAAAATCGCCTTTGAAATTCATGATTTTTGGATGATTTTTGACCCTGTCATAATATATTGCATGTTTCCTCATTAATTAACATATTAAATAAAATCCATGGTACATATTCATTTTCCATTTGCTTGATTGTCATGATTTTAACTTCTGAAAATTATACTATACCAAAGGCAAGCCATCCCCTTTAGTGTCACAACCTGAAAGTTGCTCATATTTCTGTGATCATAAGGTCCTAACATCATCACACAACTACAAAGGAGGCTATCAAATACAGAATTTTTTTTCTGGATGTCAAGAGGCCCAGTTGCAATTTACTGGATTTCATAATAAAGGGAAAAGAAAGCAGATAGTGAATGTCTCTATTGGTTTATAATTTATCAGTCATAACTGGTTTTCTTACCCTAGATGAGATAAGATTTCCCTGGGGTATTTCATAAAGATAGATAAATCAAAGGGAAACACAGTATTAGATTCTAATGAGAGGTTCTGCTGCACTCCCAGAGTTAAAGTTCTCAAAATGAGTGAAATTGCAGAAGCCACTCAACTGGTTAGGGAGAATCTGAGAACCCAGTACCATGCATTTTAGGTGAAGCCTTATGGTGTTAGTCCATGTTTCACAGGGTGTGGGTATTATACAGCTGAGAGGGCTATAAGGGGTATTTAGGCTCATGGACCTGAGACAGGCTAGATGAGGAACTAGCAATCTTTTATTACAAGGACCAGAAAGTAAACTTTTTGTCTTTGTAAACCATACTGCCACAAGCAAAATTACTCAATTTTACGTTTGTAGCACAAAAGCAACCATTAATTATACTCTCACACAACTTTGGACATAACAAAAACTAAATATATAGTCTAGTTGAAGTGAGTTGTACACTATGCTTTGCTTGGAACACAAATAACAAAGACCTATTCACTTGGAGATAGTCATAATAAAAGGAAAATTAACAGCCTGTATTGAGATTTTTTTACTTCTGATTTAATCAAATTCCTTTGTATTTATTACAAGGTACTTTTTACAAATTTGTTTCTTAATAATCATCTTATTACTGCTTATTTACATTTGAAGTCACTTTTCACTCCCAGCTATATTGATAGGAAGTATTAGATTTTATGTTATTATATTTACTTATAAGCATTTATATACCTTAATCAAATTGCATGGATCTGGCCAAAATGAGTTAAATTATTGATTTTTAAATTGCTATATTGTGTAAGTCATTGTAAATATTTCTCATTTTTTTATATTTGAAAATATCATTATGATTTGCCTAGATATTTAGGTTAGAAGAATTATTGTGATGGTGCTAATTCTTATATTCTTCCCCTTTCAGATTCTTAGTAATATAAGTATTAGAAATGTATGTGCCAGCTTTTCTAGATGAAGACGACCTGTATGCACTGCATACTAATTCAAGAACTGTCAATGATGCACACTGAGTAACCTCCTGATTTTTATTCTAAGTATTAAAAATAGAAAGTAATCTAAATGTTTTTTCTCCTAAAATATCCACCTGTATCATTTAGTAATGTTACTATTCTTTTAAAAGAAAAAAAAAAATGTGTTTTCTAGAATATATTTTGGAATATATACGTTGTTAGGGTAACAGGGTAAACTCTGCATATAAACTGTTAAATAAGGCTCTACTTTTTCTCTTTTCCACAGTTCTTAGGCTATATCATAATTTGCAATTTTTTTGTGTGCTTATCAACTGTTGTTTCCAGTCTCTAAAGTGTAACTTCCATAAGAACAGAAATCTCTGTCTGTTTTGTTTATGAATACATCCTAAGTATTTAAAATATTGCTTGACATAAAGCAGGTGTTCCCAACGATATTTTTGTCAAATAAATGAATCCTATTAAAAAAAAAAAAAAAAACTTCTCTGTTGCCAAGGCTGGTCACAAACTTTATAATACATATGTTTAGACAACTATGTATCTGATTGCTAAAAAGAAAACATATTGGGTTATCGTTACCATCTTTCTAAATCCCATATATATGTGTTAGTATGCTGTAATGTTCTTTATCTTTCTGGCTTACTTCACTCTGTATAATGGGCTCCAGTTTCATCCATCTCATTAGAACTGATTCAAATGAATTCTTTTTAACGGCTGAGTAATATTCCATGGTGTATATGTACCAGAGCTTCCTTATCCATTCATCTGCTGATGGGCATCTAGGTTGCTTCCATGTCCTGGCTATTATAAACAGTGCTGCGATGAACATTGGGGTGCACGTGTCTCTTTCAGATCTGGGAGGGGTGATCGGGATGGGGAATATGTATAACTCTATGGCTGATTCGTGTTAATGTATGACAAAACCCACTGAAATGTTGTGAAGTAATTGGCCTCCAACTAATAAAATTAAAAGAAAAAAAAAAGAAAACAAACCTGCAGTCATTTTGTAGTTGTATAAAAACAAAAGGCTAATTTTAAAATTTATTTTATGTAAGCTTCCCTGCATTAAAAAGTATTTTTTAAATTAAGATGAATTTATGCAGATTAATTTAAAGACTATATGTATCAATACAATAAGGTAACTGAATATAATGTAAAAACATATTTAATGTAAAATGAGGAAGGCAAAAGTACAGTTTTTATCTAGTTCATGAGTAATTGTTTGCAAATTAAATGTCTAATATCTAAAGGGAAATGTAGTGATACCAAAAAAAAAAAACCAAACAAACTTCATTTTATTAAAAGGAAAAAATATCAGTGCAAATTCTAAAGGAATTAGTAAAAAGATAGGACATAATGGATACTTTTACAAAATTAATTTACAGAAAATAAAAGTACTCCTCCTATACTAATTTGGTTTTCTTTTTGTTTTACACAAAATGTCTAAGACCTATGTTTTATTATCACATTATCACAGTAAATATATGTCTGTTAAAGCATAAACAGTTTGAATTTTTTTAGCTCCCTGGTAATGTTATCTGTTGTTTCTTATTTTATTCATTCATTTCTATCAAATGTATTATGACAAAATTTATATATATAAAATGTATCCATTTTAATTTTACAGTTTGAGTTTGACACGTGCAAACATCTGTGTAACCAGGATGCCAATCACGATCAACACTTTCATCACCCCAAACTTTTCTTCATGAATATTTGCATTCCAAGGTAACTACCCATCTTATGTTTCAAAATCTCCTTTAAAATGCATCAAAATTGCATAATCTTCTTTGTTTCTGACTTCTTTCACAAAGCATCATGCTTTTAAAATTGTCCATATGTTACATGTACCCATTCTTTTATATTGCTAATAATTTTCCATTGTACAGATAACAGTATTTATTCATTCACTCACCTCTTGCTGTATATTTGCATTTTTCAGCTGTGATATTACAGGTGCTATAAAAATATTTGTAATAATAAGCATATGTTTTTGTAGCTCTTATGTAAATATCTATTGATGAAATGCATGGATCATATGTTAAGTATATGTGTGTTATTTTTTAAAAACTTCCAAACTATTTTAAAGTGGCTATATCACTTTATATTGTCACTAGTAATATATGAAATTTGTCATTACTCTACATCTTCATCAACACTTCGCAATGTCTGTTTTGTTTGCTTGTTTATTTGTATTAATTTTTATCATTCTAGTTGAAAGGTATTAGTGGGTCATTGTGGTTTTAATTTGCTTTTCCCTGAGAGTACTTTTTTAATGAGTATATTTCCTGCACTGTCTTAATCAGAGCAACCCATTGTTAAATAATTTATATATGATGTTTCCAGCAAGAATTAAAAATTTAAAGTAAGACTCCATTGGGAAAATAAAGCTAAAGATTGTCTTTAACTGATATTTCTAAATGCCTCGTTTCTCAGAAAGTGGCTTATGTTGATTGGGGTTATTTTGCTCCATTTCAGCATTTTTAAATGCTTGAGGCAACTGGAGTAAGCATTAATATAGAAGCAGGAATGGGCACCTTATATCAAGTTATCAGTTCACTTAAGTCACTCAGTCGTGTCCGACTCTTTGTGACCCCATGAATTGCAACAAGACAGGCCTCCCTGTGCATCACAAACTCCCGGAGTTCACGCAAACTCATGCCCATCGAGTTGGTGATGCCATCCAGCCATCTCATCCTCTGTTGTCCCCTTTTCCTCCTGCCCCCAATCCCTCCCAGCATCAGGGTCTTTTAAATGAGTCAACTCTTTGCATGAGGTGGCCAAAGTACTGGAGTTTCAGCTTCAGCATCAGTCCTTCCAATAAACACCCAGGACTGATCTCCTTCAGGATGGACTGGTTGGATCTTCTTGCAGTCCAAGGGACTCTCAAGAGTCTTCTCCAACACCATAGTTCAAAAGCATCAATTTTTCGGTGCTCAGCTTTCTTCATAGTCCAACTCTCACATCCATACATGACCACTGGAAAAACCATAGCCTTGACCAGACGGACCTTTGTTGGCAAAATAATGTCTCTGCCTTTTAATATGCTATCTAGGTTGGTCATAACTTTCCTTCCAAGGAGTAAGCATCTTTTAATTTCATGGCTGCAGTCACCATCCGCAGTGATTTTGAAGCCCATAAATATAAAGTCTGACACTGTTTCCACTGTCTCCCCATCTATTTCCCATGAGGTGATGGGACCAGATGCCATGATCTTAGTTTTCTGAATGTTAAGCTTTAAGCCAACTTTTTCACTCTCCTCTTTCACTTTCATCAAGAGGCTTTTTAGTTCCTCTTCACTGTCTGCCATAAGGGTGGTGTCATTTGCATATCTGAGGTTATTGGTATTTCTCCTGGCAATCTTGATTCCAGCTTGTGCTTCCTCCAGCCCAGTATTTCTCATGATGCACTCTGCATAGAAGTTAAATAAGCAGGGTGACAATATACGGCCGTGACATACACCTTTTCCTATTTGGAACCAGTCTGTTGTTCCATGTCCAGTTCTAATTGTTGCTTCCTGACCTGCATACAGGTTTCTCAAGAGGCAGGTCAGGTGGCCTGGTATGCCCATCTCTTTCAGAATTTTCCACAGTTTATTGTGATCCACACAGTTGAAGGCTTTGGCGTAGTCAATTAAGCAGAAATAGATGTTTTTCTGGAACTCTCTTGCTTTTTCGATGATCGAGCGGATGTTGGCAATTTGATCTCTGGTTCCTATGCCTTTTCTAAAACCAGCTTGAACATCTGGAAGTTCACGTGTTGTTGAAGCCTGGCTTGGAGTATTTTGAGCACTACTTTTCTAGTGTGTGAGATGAGTGCAATTGTGTGGTAGTTTGAGCATTCTTTGGCATTGCCTTTCTTAGGGACTGAAATGAAAACTGACCTTTTCCAGTTCTGTGGCCACTGTGAGTTTTCCAAATTTGCTGGCATGTTGAGTGCAGCACTTTAATAGCATCATCTTTCAGGATTGAAATAGCTCAACTGGAATTCCATCACATCCACTTGCTTTGTTCATAGTGATGCTTTCTAAGGCCCACTTGACTTCACATTCCAGGATGTCTGTTATCAATCACCCTAAATTTAAGGTAATGATCCTTTTTAATTTGATATAAGGTATCTATTTCAAAGAAGGGAGGAAAAAAAATAATTCACTGTGATTAGAGATATGACAAAAAAGAAAGTGTCACTGAAACTTACCTGTTTATATGCACCTCATTATTAACATCCATTTTATTACTAATTTTTAAATATTAAAAACTTTACTTCTTCAATCTGAGTTTAGGAACCAATTATAGTGCTCATTAACCACTTATGGTTGTTTCATTCATTAGGGAAATGTGTTCATTAATGTCAAGAGACTGTTTAAAACTATAAAAAAGGAGATAGCAAAAATCTCACAGCCAACAGAAATACTGGAGAATAAGCAAGCCTAAAACAAATGTTTGTGGAACTCTTGTATGAGTTGAATGTGAAGAGCAGAGAATTCCAGGGCATATAATTATATTATTTTCAACAAATAGCACAAGCAAATGTTAGCAATGATATTTGTTCTGTAAGTTTCTATTAGATCTCTCTTAACCTGGCTAATATTTCCAATCTTTAATAGCACAACTTAAAGCCAAAATGCAAAAGTTTCCTGTTATATTTTGAGAAGCAAAGACGTTGCAGTGAATACTCTGATATGTCCTGACCCTGCCTTGAGGACCTGGTTAAAACTCACACATAAATAATTCCAGAGAATAAGTTTTTCATAAGCCACATGTCATTTCATACATAAGAAACGCCATAGAGACTTAGCTATATTAAATGGCCTATCCTTGACCCAAAGAGCAAGGAAGAAAAAGTGGTACGGTGCTGTCTTCTTTGACCTCTGTCCTTCAAATAAATAGTCACTATGTTTAAAGACAGTAGGTTAGCTTAGTTTGTTATCTTCATAAAATAATTAGAGAGTTGTTAGCAAAACCATTCTTTCCCATGGAAGCAGTTAGAGCCTCCTCTTGAAGAATATGGGCAAAGTTGTTATTATTAATAGATACCATGCCATGGGCCTCATAAAAAGACAAATATCTTCCTATGATAAACAATGCTTGGGGCTTGGCACCTTGGATTGGGCTTCCTCTTGAGCAAGCAGTGCATGGGCTTCCTGAGTCTCTCATGTGGCTTGACCAAAGTTTATTTTAGCTTAACCTTACACTTTCACTTACTTACTTCATTAAGTCAATGTTTGATTACCTATCTCTAGAACAGAGTATAAGCAAAAACCCATTTTCACATACCAGTTCTTAGTAGAGGTCACTGATGATTTGACAAAATGTTTTCCTACATGGGGGAGTTGCCCATCAAAAATCTATCCTTCTAATCTATATGTTCTCCATCTGGAAAAATGGTGGCTACAACATTACAAGGCCTTACATTTTATTGTCCTACCCCCAAATTCTATTTTATGTCAACTGAAAAGAGGTACAGCTTAAGAAATTTTTAATATAATATCAGCATATTTCTTAGAAAACATAAATTACAATATATAATTCATCACCTATATATAGGAGTTAAAATTAGGAAATATAAATTATGTCAGAAAATTTTCCCCTGCCTTTAAATGAGATACCCAAGAATTATCATTTCTCCCTCAACTCTAATAAGTTATTCTTTGGGAAGTTCACCCTAGACAGCCCAGGATGGTAGGTGAAATATAACCATAATTGTTTGTCTTTGAACCCTCAGAGTCATATTTTCCCACAGTTACATTTTAGAAACATTTATGATTTTAGAAAGTTCACTATATATCAGCCTAGATTTTAACCATAATGTTTTTGGAATAAGCAAGAGGACTTTGTCAAAAGACAGCTAAGATCAGGGGATTACTGAGCATCAAGATAGAAACAGTTGATTAAATCAGGTGAAAATACACCCTCAATAGGAAGTAAATATTTAGAAAAAATTTAGTTCTTAATTGGGGGAAATGTATCTCATAAGTCAAACACTTTAGATGAGATGAAAGAATGAAAAGTTGTGCTGATAAGAATGAAATTAAGTTGATTAAATGATTATTTTGGTCTGAAAACTTGGTCAATTTTTTTTTTTTTTTTTTTTTTTTTGGTCTCAAATTATCCATGTCAAATTTAAGGACACAACCTAAAACTGCAGGATTGCTTTCTCAATTAACTTTTAAAATTGCTCTTTTATAAATTACTGAAGCTTAACATTTAAAAAGAATGATAATGATAAATCCTTATTCTTGGAGATTATCCAGTATAATTCTAACCTTGGTTAATGAGTATGGGTGCTCTTGTTTTTACATAGAGATGTCTAAGAATAATTAACCACTTGCTTCTCATCAAACCCTTGTTAGTGTTAACTTCAGCAACCAAAATATTAATATTAGCAATTAATCCAGGTTGACACATGAGGAGGACTACAGAAGGAAGCCTTAAGTCTTGCCTTGAAAGAGCATGCCTTGGTTTAAAGCAGAGGTATACAAAGGGAAGGTAGTGACATATTATGGATTCCTTTTGCACCTCCAGTGAGTCATTTGATGAGATTGACTCAGAATTCTTTTTTATTTTCCTCTAAAGTAAGAGCTGAGAAATGATTTAAAGAACTCTCCTTCAATTAATGGGATCATATGGGTCTTGTGTTGTCACAAATAGCTTGGACAATATAAAGTTATTATGTTTTATACCAAATATATTTCATTTTAAAAGTTGAATTGATAACTATTTCAACTGATTTTAAGACATTTTCCTAATTGGCATAGAGCCAAACTTATCTTTATCTTAGAGCAATCAGAAAGGGGCAAAGAGATAGTTTGGGGTTTGAGGTCCTCTAACCTATTCAGACCTTCTAGAAATAACATCCATAAAAAGTGTCCTTTTCATTATAGGGGACTGGAAAGCAAAAGTAGGAAGTCAAGAAACATGTGGCGTACAGGCAAATTTGGCCTTGGAGAACATAATGAAGCAGGGCAAAGGCTAATAGGGTTCTGCCAAGAGAATGCACTGGTCATAGCAAACACATAGACATCACCAGATGGTTTTAACAGATTATTTAACAGCAGAGTACATCATGAGAAATACTGGGCTGGATGAAGCACAAGCTGGAACCACAATTGCTGGGAGAAATACCAATAACCTCAGATAGGCAGATGACACCACCCTTATGGCAGAGAGTGAAGAACTAAAGAGCCTTTTGATGAAAGTGAAAGAGGAGAGCGAAAAAGTTGGCTTAAAACTCAATATTCAGAAAACTAAGATCACGGCATTTAGTCCCATCACTTCATGGCAAATAGATGGGCAAACAGTGGAAACTGGCTGCCTTTATTTTTATGGGCTCCAAAATCACTGCAGATGGTGACTGCAGCCATGAAATTAAAAGACACCTACTCCTTGGAAGGAAAGTTATGACCAACCTAGACAGCATATTAAAAAGCAGAGACATTACTTTGCCAAAAAGGTCCGTCTAGTCAAGGCTATGGTTTTTCCAGTGGTCATGTGTGGATGTGAGAGTTGGACTATAAAGAAAGCTAAGCACAGATGAATTGATGCTTTTGAACTATGGTGTTGGAGAAGACTCTTGAGAGTCCCTTGGACTGCAAGGAGATCCAACCAGTCCATTCTAAAGGAGATCAGTCCTGGGTGTACATTGGAAGGACTGATGTTGAAGCTGAAACTCCAGTACTTTGGCCACCTGATGCAGAGAACTGACTCATCTGAAAAAACCCTGATTCTTGGAAAGATTGAGGGCAGGAGGAGAAGGTGATGACAGAGGATGAGATGGTTGGATCACATCATTGACTCAATGGACATGGGTTTGGGTGGACTCCGGGAATTGGTGATGGACAGGCAGGCCCCGCCTGCTGCGGTTCATGGGGTCTCAAAGAGTTGGACACAACTAAGCAACTGAATGAACTGAACTGAATGAAAACATTTCTAAAGAAAAGTGTTCCTGAATTAATCTGAGTGATAATTTCCTTACTTTTAAAGTAAACAATATTCACCCCATAGAGATATGAGAATGTTAAATAAAATAGTGCATATATCCTACCTTTAAGGTATGGGTCTGTAAACTGGCTCAAGTCTGGAAGTTTATTGAGGGTGATAATTATTTCATGATTCAAGTTAATGAATTTGTTCACTTGATCTAGAATTTCTCCACTGTGTGTATGTGTGTGTGTGTGTGTGTGTGTGTGTGTGTGTGTGTGTGTGTGTGAGCGCATGCGTGCATGTGTGTGTGTATTTAGATCGAGCAAGAATCTAGCAAATTCTTCTTCTATTTCACTTTGGGGACACCATGATTAACTTGCCAATGCCACAGATCTCCATAAGTCAGGCTATTCTTATTACTGCTTTGACTCTGCGTTCCTTATATTAACCATGCCCACCTTGACCATGAATGCTCAGGCGCTCAGTCATGTCTGACTCTTTGCAACCCGATGGACTATAGCCCACCATGCTCTTCTGTCTATGGAATTTTCCAGGCAAGAATACTGGAGTGGGTTGCTATTTCCTTCTCTAGGGGATCTTCCCGACCCAAGGATTGAAACTGCATCTCCTGAGTCTCCTGCATTTGGCACGCTGATGCTTTACCACTGTGCCACCAGTGAAGCCCACCTTGTCTTTAGCAACTGAGTGCAGCCACTTGGCCTGAGGCATCCTGGGATCCAATTATCCCCAATGCGTTTAGGTTTCCCAATTCAATAGGGGCAGTTCCCACTACTGGCAGAAAGTGAAGAGGAACTAAAGAACCTCTTGATGAGGGTGAAACAGTAGAGTGAAAAAGCTGTCTTCAAACTCAACATTAAAAAAAATAAGATCATGGCATCTGGTCCCATCACTTCATAGCAAATAGGAAGGGGAAAAAATGGCAGAAGTGATAGATTTTGTTTTCTTGGCCTCCAAAATCACTGATGACAGTGATTACAGCCATGAAATTAAACGATGCTTGCTCCTTGGAAGGAAAGCTATAAAAAACCTAGACAACATGTTAAAAAGCAGAGACATCACTTTTCCAGCAAAAGTCTTCATAGAGGAATCTATGTGGTGTTTTTTTTTCAATAGTCATTTACAAATGTTCGAGTTGGACCATAAAGAAAGCTATGCGCTGAAAAATTGATGCTTTCAAATTTTGGTCCTAGAAAAGACTCTTGATAATCCCTTGGACTGCAAGGAGATTGAAGCAGTCAATCCTAAAGGAAATAAACCCAGAATATCCATTGGAAGGACTGATGCTGAAGCTAAGGCTCTAGTTCTTTGGCCACCTGTTGCACCAAGTGGACTCATTGGGAAAGATCCTGATGCTAGGAAAGTTTGTAGGCAAAAGGAGAAGAGGGTGACAGAGGATGAGGTTGTTAGATAGTATCACTGACTCAATGGACATGAATTTAAGCAAACTCTGGGAGATGGTGGAAGACAGAGGAGCCTGGCCTGCTATGGTCCGTGGAGTCACAGAGTTTGACTTAGTGACTGAGCAACAAGTTCCCACTACAGATAAGAGGTATCAGCGAGCTCTTCAAGGATGCTGTACTGACAGCGTGTGTCTTCTTGCGCTCACTCAGTCATGTCCAACTCTGCGACCCCATGGACAGAAACCTGCCAGATTCTTCTGTCCATGGGATTCTCCAGTCCAGAATACTGGCGTGGTGATTGCCATTTCTTCCTCCACTGTGTCTTCCCAATCTAGGCCTCTTAAGGCTCCTGCATTTGTAGGTGGATTCTATATCACTGAGCCACCTGGGAATTCCCTACTGAGAATATAACAGACAGTTAAATAATATTATAAACATTTTATTATCATATATAATCATCAGAATTGTTAATGAGACATGTCTGTCTCTGTTCCAAAATATAAATAAATGTAATTATATATTCAAAGCTGTTTTGGCACATCTTTAAATTGCTTCTGAAAATGCCTGATTCTAGAGCTGCAACTTAACTGATCTAAAGCAGAGCATATGCAACTCAGTCCCAAGAGTCTGCATTTTTAGCAAGTGTTCCATTTTTTATGCATGCTAAATTTTGAGAGTAATTTATTGTTTTTCTAATATAATTATTTGGCACTATATTATCTTGATTTCTACAGTCCTTAGTTGTAACACTTTCAGATTTTATTTTATTCCAAAATTAATAGAAACAAGAATAAATTGATAATGTTTGAATCATCCAAAGGTAAAGCAATATATCCTAAAAATATTATAGTCCTAAGTCACTTCAGTCGTGTCCAACTCTGCGACCCCATGGATTGTACCCTGCCAGGCCCCTCTGTCCATGGGATTCTCCAGACAAAGATACTGGTACGGGTTGCCATTTCCTCCTCCTAGGGATCTTCCCGACCCAGGGATCAAACCCAAATCTCTTATGTCTCCTGCATTGGCAGGTGGGTTGTTTAACCCTAGCACTACCTGGGGAGTCCCCAAATATTATATATATCTATTTATACAAACTAGTTATATATTTATGTATATGTATATAAATATACACTTACACTTACCACAAGTAGTATGCAATATATGTTTTATATAATTTATAATTCTTCTAACTAGGAAATTGGGATAAACATCCTTAACTGAATTTGACTGAAGGAAACAACTCCTAGTCCAAGTGATGATCTCTTTTTCCAATTCCCTGTTTCTATGTTATCTATTGGTCTGTTCTCTGCTCTGTTCTATTTATGTCAGTGTTCACTATCTTATATTAAGTTTCTGGATTACACAGACAAATCTTACATTGTTATGTACAATTTTGAATATTTTCTTTGATTTCAGCATCTCCAGGCTGCAGTGTTAATTTCTGGTTCATTTAGAATAGGACACATTGAAGATGTTGAATATGTATTTGCCTCCCAAAGCAAGGGCTGTAGAAATAATATACATAGGAATACAAAGCATACAGAAAAATGCTCTTCAAATCTTCAAGTGTACATTGGAATTAAAACACTCTATTAAAGATGAGAAACACATCCTCAGTCCTCTGTTGCTGTTATTGTAGCCTTTTGTTTTATCAGCTTCATATGCAAATTAAATAACAGCCTAAAATGGGTTTCAGTTTGAAAAACATGACCAAAAAAATGTAGTATGTTAATCTCTTTTGGAACCACAGTTATAATTACTTTCTTGCTTATGCAAAACTTTGCATTTATAAAAATGTAGATAGAAGCAGACAGAAGAATTTATTATGAGGCAGTTTGTTGACTATCTCAATGCTTCTCTGTTGATTGTTACGGTACTAAAAATAGCATTCATAGACTCACAGGTTTAGAAACATTATCTTTGGTGTATTTCAAGAAACAGGTTTCATAGCTTCTGGTTTTAGTGCCACCAAGTGAAAACCTTGGAAGTTCTTACTTCCATCCTCACAACAACAAGAGCTGAGCAAACTGAAATCCAATGACTTTCTTGGGACCTATCGAAGGACTGAAGTCACCAGGCAAATTATCACCCCCAAATCTGGAGAGACAAGCAAATCCAGAGTCATAGCCTAGATCTCCACACCTGGAGTAGCCTATGAAGACATAAACTGGTAGGAACACTTACAAGGTAATTTTTCTGCAGGCAGAACAATTACAAGGTGGTTGCTAGAGGTTGAGTGTTCCCTAAGATGAGTGAGAAACCCAGGGGCTACAGTCTTAGTGAGTCCTTATTCTGATATGGGTTTTACATCCAAGAACCACACAAAGTTCTCACAGTAAAGACCCAGGAACATTCCACTAATGACACTGTTAGAGGGAGGAGAATTTTTTAAATGGCCCTCTTGGACATTCTCTGTAACAAAAGTTTCAAGGAGAAAAGATTGACAGAGCATTTTCCCAACAGGAGAAAGGCATTTATCACTCTCCTCCCCTTTGAGGCTTCCTGTCCCACTTAACTGTGGAACAAATGCAGAAAAACACTTATAAAAGTCACAGATCTGGGACTGAGGCCCACTGAAAGACTGAGATTTAATCATGACACCATAGAAAGCTTCCACTTCCAAACCAAGAGGACTTTCAGCTGAAAGACCTGCAAAACAATCTCTCTGAAGAGAAGTACGTAAGGAAGCCCAAAATCTACAAGGGAGATAAAAACAAAGCTATTAGAAGAATTTTAAACCTCATGGCAGCACAGGTACAGCAAATATGAGACATAACACAACTCCTAGCCAGATTAGCACATTTAAGGCTAATCTATGTCCAGCTGGCAACAACAAAATATATTTTTATAATGCTATTATTGCTTTTAATTAGATCCTATTTTTCTGTTTGTAGACAAATTCAAACACATGAATCACAGGAACATATTTTAAGGAACAGTTTTATAAAAGTAACAGAAAGGGAAAGATAATTTCCTGAGTACTTCTGATTCCCAATATATTTTTCATTGAAAATACACTCCATTTCCAGTAAGATAAGATTTTTAGTCAGGATGATATACACAATTGCTTAATTATTTATAATTTGTGTAATGGGCCTTCTCCTAAATCTTTACAGAATTAAAAAATGTGTTTGAAGTGTTCATGTGTCAAGACACAAGATTAACAAATTGCTTCCACCTTCAAAGTGAGTATATATAAGCTAGAAATAGAAAGTCAAAGAATCTGAGCTTTAGGAAAAAACTCACCAAGTCAGCTGGCAAATGTTTATTCTCACAGGAGCTTAGATCCTGGTGGTAGTTGAGCCGTCTACAGAATTAACAATTATGCAAAGGGTAACAAAAGTATATGTAAATGATTCAATTCTTCTGTTTCTCTTTTAACTAAAAGATCAACCTGAAAAAAAAAAAGTAAATTAGTAGTGTTATGTAGTTAGAATAGGAAACAGGAGTCCAGAATGGCGGTGGCTAAAAGACAAAGGAAAAGCCCAGGAAAATAGAACAAAAGAAGTTCTGAGAACCAGAGTGAGGACTTCAGGTAGAACAAACAGCACTCCTGGCTAGCCCAATTTACATAGGGCAGGGCTAGGGGGAGGAAAAACCTATAAAAAGAGGAGCCAAAAAAAAAAAAAAAAAAGAGGAGCCAAAGGGTCAGGGGTTTCTCTCTCTCTCTCCCGTGTGTGCACACGTTCTCTCTTTCTCTCTCTTTCTCTCCTCTTCGCGTCTTTGGGTCAGCATGCCCTCACGCCTCGAGGATGTATTTTCCTGTCATTTTCTAAATAAAACTGAGCTGTAACACTGACCTGTCCAGGAGCTATAACATGGTCTGTTCAAGACTCGAGAGCTATAACACAGTCTGTCTGAGACCTGAGAGCTATAACACAGACTGTCCAAGAGCTGTAATGCGCTGAAGGCTTCAACGTCCGTCACTTCAAATCTTTGTTGTGATGAGACAGAACCGAGGAGATTATACTCCCCTGACAGTAGCAACCAAACTACTGGAGTGTTTATATTGTCATTTATGGATAGAGTCAAGAGCAACTTCGATAAATACAGCATTTTGGCATCTTATGAACTAAACCCAAGATTAGTTACTACAAATTTAAAATAAAAATGTCAAATGTCTGGAAAAATAGAGTGATAAAATTGTAAAAATAAATAAGTAAATAAATAAATGAAAAATTGTAAATAAGTTGATTCTCTCTGAATTAACATTCTATGAAATCTGGTCTATTTTCCTAATTTCATAATAGGTATCCAATAGCCTAAAAGGATTGAAGGAAGTGAAGAATTAACAAAAATATAATGGAGAAATCTATAAATTTGAGTTGAACTAGGGTTTACGGGTGTAGGAAATAATTACTGCAGCACCACTGACAATAGCAATATTAGTTAGCATAAATGATAGTAGATTTCCCCAGGACAATCCTGAATTGTTCTTACTTTCCTGAAAAATAATCGTATCCCATCATTTCACTCTACAAATTAAGATATCTGTAGTCTTATGCTATACTCTCTAAACTCACCTCACCCCCTGACTATTCAATATTTCCTCTGGTTTTATGAATATCCTAAGGTTCTGGCATGAGGCTACTTTATGCCAGAAACCCTCTACTTCCTGTTCTCTGTTCAACTCATACTCATTTCTCAAACTGCATTTGAAACATGCCTTCCTCAGGGAGGATTTCCTTGACACTGCAGCCTAGATTAATTCATTAGCTCCTCTTTACTTTTTCTTATTATTGTTCAGTCTCTCAGTAGTGTTCAACTTGTTGAGACCCCATGGATTGCAGCATGCCAGGTTTCCCTGTCCTTCACCATCTCCTAAAGTTTTCTCAAACTCATGTCTATTCACTCAAGGATTATATCCAACCATCTTGTCCTCTGTTGTGCCCTTCTCCTCCTTTAATCTTTCCCAGTATCTGGGTATTTTCCATTGAGTTGACTCTTCGCATCAGGTGGCCAAAGTATTAGAGTTTCAGCTTCAGTATCAGTCCTTCTAAAAAATATTCAGGATTGATTTCCTTCAGAATTGACTGGTTTGATCTCCTTGCAGTCCAAGGGACTCTCAAGAGTCTTCTCCAATACCACAGTTCAAAAGCATCAATTCTTTGGTGCTCAGCCTTCTTTATGGTCTAACTCTCACATCTATACATGACTTCTGGAAAAACCATAGCTTTGACTACACAGACCTTTGTCAGCAAAGTGATGTCTGTGCTTTTTAATACTGTCTAGGTTTGTTATAGTTTTTCTTCCGAGGAGCAAGCATCTTTTAATTTCATGGCTGCAGTCACCATCCAGAGTGATTTTGGAGCCCAAGAAAAGAGTCTGTCACTGTTCTCATTTTTCTCCATGTATTTGCCATGAAGTGATGGGGCTGGATGCCATGACCTTTGTTTTTTGAAGGTTGAGTTTTAAGCCAGCTTTTTCACTCTCCTCTTTCACCTTCATCAAACAGTTCTTTAGTTCTTAATACTAATAACACTCATTTCCCTGTTGTAATTTTCTCACCAGTGAAATATGGTCTTCAATGCCTACCTTCTCTTCTAGATTATAAGCTCCATGAAGGCAAGATCCAAGCCTTCTTTGTGACCTCTCTTTTCCTCTGTATCTCGACAGAGTGATTGGCACAAAGGAAGGGTTTATAAGTAATAATCAAATACATAAATGACTCTGTGATAGGTGCCCTAACCTTCATTATACAAATGAAGATGCTTAAGCTTAGAGAATCTAATTCTCATGGTTACCTTCCTGGTAAGCAAGCCAGATTTCAAACTGTGGCCTGAATAAATTCAAATCCCATGCTTTGATGCTTTAAAAGCAGATAGCGGGGCTTCCATGATGATGGAGTGGTTAAGAACCCACCTTGCAATCTAAGGGACAGTAGTTCAGTCCCTCATTGGGGAAGATCTCACCTGCTTCAGGGTAACGGAACCATGTTCCAAAATTAATGAGCCTGCACTCTGGAGCCATTGAGCTGCAGCTAGTGAAGCCTGTGCTTTTGGAGCCCATGTTCTATGCCCCCCCCCCAAAAAAAAGTCACTGCAATGAGAAGCCCTCACACCATAACTACAGAGTAGCCCCCTCTCGCCGCAACTAAAGAAAGCCCATGAACAGCAATGAAGACCCAGCATAGCGAAAAAATAAAATAAATATATATATTTTTAAGTGGCTAGCAAATTACATGAGACATTAGGCTTTGGAAAAATAATTTATTCTTTGAAAGAGGTAAAGTTAAGTCATCTGCTAGGTTTTGGTTATAATTGGTTATCTTTTTTTAGCCTGCCAGGCTCCTCTGTCCATGGAATTCTCCAGGCAAGAACACTGGAGTGGGTTGCCATTTCCTTCTCCAGGGGATCTTCCTGACCCAGGGATCGAACCCGGGTCTCCCACATTGCAGGCATACTCTTCCGTCTGAGCCATCAGGGAAGTCCATTTACATACAATAAACTTCAACAATTTAAATTATACAATTAAATAAGTTGTTCTGGTGGATTCAGTCATCTAACAACCAAATCAAGATACAAAACACAGCCAAAATACAAAAAGTTCCCTGGTGCCCCTTTGCAATCAATCTCCAAAACCTACACTTGGACCCTGGTTAACATAGATCTGTTTTCTGTCACTAGAGTTTTGCCTTTTCTAAATGTCATATAAGTGGAATTATGCATTAGGTAACATTTTGGTTTTAGCTTCTTTCACAGTTTTTGAGATTCATCCATGTTGCATGTAGTTTATTCTTTTTATTGTTGAAAAGTATTTTGTTCATATGGATATATAACATTTTGTATATTCATCTCTTGCTAAACATATGGATTGTTTCAAAGTCTGAGCAGTCATGAATAGGCTGCTATAAATATTTATGAAGAAGCCATTATGTGGATAAATATATTAAATAAATGGAGTGGAATCGCTGGGTAATACAGTAAGAATATGTGTAACTTTATAAGAACTTGCAAAAAACTCTTCCAAAGTGATTATAAAATTTAATACTCCTTGTAGCAAGATAAGAAATTACCAGTTGTTCCACATCTGCTTTAAGTACAGTATTTTTTGGTTTGTTGCATGAGAAGAAACTACTATAAGGTAATAGAGATTGTTGATATGTAAACTTGGTTGTGGATCTATGTCACAAAAGTGGAATGGTTATGGTAGAACTTGAGAAGCCAATTTAACTTTGGGATTTAACTTTGGAATTCTATGAAGGATTAAATTTTGCTCTTTAACCAAGCTTATCCTAAAAAACATTAAATTATTGAAATGCATTATGGACTGCACTTAGATCTGTTATAAAACAGAAATGTTCCTTAAGGTTTTATATTACTGTTCAATATATCGATGGAAATATGATATTCAAAGTCTAAGTAATTGTATTAGTTTGCCCTGGTGGTTCGGATGGTAAAGAATCTTCCTGCAGTGTGGGATACGGGGTTTGATCCCTGTATGGGGAACCCCTGGAGAAGAGAATGGTTACCCACTCTAGTATTCTTGCCTGGAGAATTCCATGGACAGAGGAGACTGGCAGGCTATAGTCCATGAGGTCACAGAGTCGGACACGACAAGCAACTAACACTTTCACTACAGAGCTACCACATCAAATTACTGCAAATTGAGTGTGGGAGAAGCAGTGAGAAGTGTCTGTAGGCTGGGAGTCTGAGGTCAAAGTGTCGACAAGTTTAGATTTTACTTACAGTATGAGGAAGAATTTGTCTCCCCCATAGCTTCTGATGGATTGCTGGCAATCTTTGGCATTCTTTGGCATATAGAAGTGCCACCCCCAGTGTCTTCCTTCATCCTCACATAGCATTCTCCCTGTGTGCATGCCTGTCTCCAAATTGTCTCTTTTAAGGATACCAGTCATATTCTATCAGGACCCAACCTAATAATCTCATTTTAACTTATTTACTGCTATAAAGACCCTATCTCCAAATAAAGTCACATTCTGAGATACTAAAGTTTAGGTTATCAACATATGAATTTTGAAGGATATAATTCAACCTATTGCCATTACAATCATCTCTCAGTATACATGGGAATTTGTTCTACAACCTATGTGGTTGTGAAAATCTGTATATACTCCAGTCCTTTATATAAAATGACATAGCACAGTTGACCTCCTGAAATTGTGAGTTCCACATCCTGGATCAAAACATGAGGTTGGTTGAATCCATGGATGTGAAAACTGCCTGTAGAAAGGGTTAATTGTATACTGGATCCAATGGTGACTGCACTTACTATCATGGTGCAAAATAATAATTACTTGTAAATTTATAATAATGTTGTTAAAAGGTATATGTGAGCGTCTTTGTGATTGAATTACTTTTTACAAGATTTCATTTTTATGGATTTAAGAATGTTTTAGTGATAATGATGGCAAAAACTTAGTATGTCCTGAAATTTTACTATATTCATTGATTAGCTCTAGTGATTTTCTAGTGGTATCTTTAGGGTTTTCTATGTAGAAGATCATGTCATCTGCAAACAGTAAGAGTTTTACTTCTTCTTTTCCAATCTGGATTCCTTTTATATCTTTTTCTTCTCTGATTGCTGTGACTAGGACTTCCAAAACTATATTGAATAGTAGTGGTGAGAATGGGCACCCTTGTCTTTTTCCCGATTTTAGTGGTAAGTGTGTTAGTCGCTCAGTTGTGCCCGACTCTTTGTGACCCCATGGACTGTAGCCCACCACGCTCCTCTGTCCATGAGATTTTTCAGCCCAAGGATACTGGAGTGGGTTGCCATTTCTTTCTCCAGGGGATCTTCCCAACCCAGGGATTGAACCTGGGTCTTCCGCATTGCAGGAGCTACAAGGGAAGCCCAATGCTTTCAATTTTTTGGCATTGAGGATAATGTTTGCTGTGGGTTTGTCATATATGGCTTTTATTATTTTGAGGTATGCTCCTTCTATGCCTGCTTTCTGGCGAGTTTTTATCATAAATGAATGTTGGATTTTTTCAAAGACTTTTCCTTCATCTATTGAAATAATCATGTTTTTCATCTTTCAGTTTGTTAATATGGTGTATCAAATTGATTGATTTGTGAATATTGAAGAATCCTTGCATCCCTGGGATAAAGCCCACTTGGTCATGACGTATGATCTTTTTAATATGTTGTTGGATTCTATTTGCTAGAATTTTATTGAAGATTTTTGCATCTATGTTCATCAGTGATATTGGCCCATAGTTTTCTTTTTTGTGGCCTCTTTGTCTGGTTTTGGTATCAGGGTAATAGTGGCCTCATAGACTTGAGTTTGGAAATTTACCTTCCTTTGCAATTTTCTGGAAGAATTTGAGTCTGATAGGTGTTAATGCTTCTCTAAATTTTTGGTGGAACTCACCTGTGAAGCCATCTCGTCCTAGGCTTTTGTTTGTTGGAAGATTTTTTATTACAGTTTCAATTTCTGTGCTTGTAGTTGGTCATTCAGATTTATGCAAAACAAAAGCAAAAAAATTCTAAAATTTATAAATACACATTTTATTAAAGATTGTAAATTATTTAATATTAGATAATAAATTATATTTTAAATACAGTAAATATCTTCTTTAGGTGTTCATTTCTGAAATTATTAAATTAATAACATTTGAAGAAAGTGATATATAATTTTAATAGTCATGTATATAATTTTCTAAGCTTCAAAGTTTTTAATTAAGATGGTACCCTGAATTTCATATAACTATAAAACAACTCATGCCTAATTCTAAACTGCAGTAATTCAGCCTAGAGTGAGATTTATTCTGTGGCTATGAAAGGCAATGGCATTTACATCTAGAGTAAATTAAAGCAAATGAAGAGGAAAATTTTATTCTATGTAACACTTAGTTCATTATATTCTTGAATGACTATGCAACCCATGTTCATCAATAGGAGATCTGGTGTATGCAAAAAAAATGAAAAAAAATTTCTCATTAAGAAATAGCCTATGTTTCACAAGCATAGATATTGTTGTATTATAACTTATGTGCATTTTTTCTTCAACATAGTAAAGTGAACATTGTGAATACTCAAAATATTTAAAAATATAGATAAAATATATTATTAAACACAATGTCTCTTGTACTTTGAGTTAGAAAAAGAATTTTGGAATATTTTATGTTGCTTTGGATAAACTTGTCCCTTTAAGATTTCTGTTCCTTTTAAAAACTTATATTGTGCTTCAATTTATTGTTTGTTTATTAAAATTCCAATAATTAATTAATGAGTTAAGTCTAATTTCTTACAATTAAAAAATTTGGGGAAAAATTGTTAAATAACACATTTGGTTTCTAATTGTGAATACAAGAGCGTTACTTATGAATAGGTGATAGTAGGCAGAATGATACCCTTTCCTCAAGACATCTACATTCTAATCCCAAAATTCTTTCAATGTGTAAATGATTGGGAAAAAAAAGTTACATCTATACAATACTAATTAACAATTAAAAGGGGTAAACTTTTGGTACATGCAAAAGTCTGCATTGCCTGATGCTATTCTATGTGTACAGAGAAGAAATATGTAAGACAATTAGAATCAAAGTGAAGGAAGGTTTCTATATTCAACTTTAACTAGTGAATGATGATACCAGTATAGTGTGGTAAGTTATGCATATGTAATAATACCTAGAACAACTGTAAAAAGTCACACAAAAATATGTACTCAAAAACACTATAAATACATCAACGAGGAATGTAAAAACTGTTTGAGTAATCCACAGGAAGGTGAAAAAAATGAGAGATACAAAACAGAGAGAACAAACAGAAAACAAGAAACATAATGGCAGGCTTAATTCCAAAGACATGAATAATTACAGGAAACAAATATTATGTAACTATACCAATTGAAGGACAAATATTGGAAACTGGATGAAAAAACATTGCATAACTACATGCTTTTCACAAGAGACTTCAAATATAATGATGTAGGCAAGTTTAAATTAAAATAAAGGAAAACTGATGTGCGTTATTCATCAAAAGAAAGAAGTGTCTGTATTAATATCATAAAATAGACTTCAGAGCAAAGAAAGTTATAAAAGACTAAGAATTATGCACATAATGATAAAAGGTCTACCAAGGAGACATAACAATCCAAAATGTGCATGTACCAAAGAACAGCTGCAAAATATGTGAAGAAAAACATAAAACTCAATGGAGAAACAGACAAACCCATAAGTAAAGTTGGAGAATCTGGCAGGTCTCTCTCAATGGTTTATGTAACAACAGCATAAAAAAATCTGAAATATTGTATAAGAACCCCAAAAATATCATCACCCAGAAGGATGAAACTGACACATAAAAAACACTTCACCCAACTACAGAAGAATATGCATCTTTTCAAGCATTAACAGAATACATGCCACATCATGTTTGTAGATCAGAAGACTCAATAGTAAAGTTGATAATTCTCAAAATTTTAACAGTGTCCCAGCAAGATATTTTATAGATATAAGCAAATTTATTCTTAAAATTATATGGAAAAGCAAAGGAAATGGAATAAGTAAACAATTTGAAAAAGAATAAAGTGTGAGGATCAGACTACCAGATTCAGGAACAGATTGTGTGAACATAGACGTGTAGATCAAAGAAACAAAAGAGAGAGCTCCAAAATGGACTTAACTGACTTCTGACAAAGATGCTCAACTGACTTCTGACCAAAATGTAAAAGGAATTCAATCAAGGAAAGATAGCCTTTTTAACAAAAGGTGCTAAAACTATTAGATATCCATTAATATGCAATAGATAGATAAATAGAAAGTAGCAGACATAGACAGATGGAATCTTGACTTAAATATTTTATCTTTCAAAGAACTTAAAAGGGATCATAGATTTAAAATGTAAAACTATAAAAGTTTTAGAATAAAGTATAGGAAAAAATCTGTGGAGTCTAGTGCTAGATGGAGAGTTCTTAGACATAATGGAAAAAAATTCATGAAAGAAAAAAATGATTAAGAGGATTTCATCAAAATAAGAGATTTACACTCTGTGAAAACTGTATTAACACAACAAAAGTCTAACTACAACTAGGGTGAAAGTCTAGCTACAGCTTAATTGTCTGACAAAGGACGCAGATTTAGGATATATAAAGAACAGTCAAAACTCAACATTAAAAGAAAGCAAATGCTTCTCTTTATAAAAATGGGCAATAGATATGAAGAGACTTTTGACCAAAGATGATGTGTTATGACAGATGAACAAGAAAATATGTTAAACGTCTCTAGCCATTCAGTTCAGTTCAGTTCAGTTCAGTTGCTCAATCATGTCCGACTCTTTGTGACCCCATTAATCGCAGCATGCCAGGCCTCCCTGTCCATCACCAACTCCCGGAGTTTACTCAAACTCATGCCCATCGAGTCAGTGATGCCATTCACCCATCTCATCGTCTGTTGTCCGTCCCCTTCTCCTCCTGCCCCCAATCCCTCCCAGCATCAGGGTCTTTTCCAATGAGTCAACGCTTCGCATGAGGTGGCCAAAGTATTGGAGTTTCAGCTTCAGCATCAGTCCTTCCAATGAACACCCAGGACTGATTTCCTTTAGGATGGACTGGTTGGATCTCCTTGCAGTTCAAGGGACTCTCAAGAGTCTTCTCCAACACCACAATTCAAAAGCATCAATTCTTTGGCGCTCACCTTTCTTTACAGTCCAACTCTCACATCCATACATGACCACTGGAAAAACCATAGCCTTGACCAGATGGACTTTTGTTGGCAAAGTAATGTCTCTGCTTTTCAATATGCTGTCTAGGATGGTCATAACTTTCCTTCCAAGGAGTAAGATAGGGAAATGCAAATAATGACCATGATACAGTATTACTACAAATTTGTTAGAACAGCTAAAATGAAACACACACACACACACACACACACACACACACACACACACACACACACACAGCAGCAGCAGCAGCAGCAATACCAAATGCTGGAGAAGACTAACATTGGAATTATTCAAAAAAGCATGTAGTTATGCAATGTTTCTTAATCTAGTTTCCAAATTCTGGAAATTTAATATTTTATTGATTGCTAATGAGAATGTAAAATAATTAAATCCACTCTGGAAAATAGTTCACCAGTGTCCTTAACTGCTGCTGCTGCTGCTGCTAAGTCACTTCAGTTGTGTCCGACTCTGTGCAACCCCATAGATGGCAGCCCACCAGGCTCCCCCATCCCTGGGATTCTCCAGGCAAGAATATTGGAGTGGGTTGCCATTTCCTCCTCCAATGCATGAAAGTGAAAAGTGAAAGTGAAGTCGCTCAGTCATGTCCAACTCTTTGCGACCCCATGGACTGCAGCCTACCAGGCTCCTCTGTCCATGGGATTTTCCAGGCAAGAGTACTAGAGTGGGGTGCCATTGCCTAAATATACACTAACCACATGAGCCAGCAATGGAACTCCTGGGCATTTATCCTAAAGAAAGGAAAACTCATCTAAAGACAAAACTGTTGTGATTTTTCACAGTAGCTTTAAGGATTTTTTTTCAGCTTTACTGAGATAAAATTGACAACTAAATTTGTAAGAAATTTAAAGAGTACAACAGAAACTAGAAAGAGCCCAGAAGTTCTTAAACAGGTAAATGGTTATACAAATTGTGGTACATCCGAACCACAACTCTTTTGATATTGTACTATAATCACAGAAGATATAAGCACCAGGGGAAACTATGATGTGTACGCAGAACTCCTTGTTACTATACGTGTTTAGTCACTTAGTCATGTCCGACTCCTCTTGGCCCTTTAGACTGTAGCCCTCCAGGCACCTCTGTCCATTTGATTTTTCAGGCAACATTACTCGAGTGGGTTGCCGTTTTCCTTTTCCAGGGGATCTTCCATGCCTAAGATTTGAACCCACGTCTTCTGCATCTCCTGCATTGCACATTCTTTACCCACTAAGCTATCAGGGAAGCTCCCTTGTTACTATAACTCATTGCAACTTCCTATGAATCTTTAATAATTTATGAATATGTATACACACATATTCATATATGCATATATACACATACCATTCTATTTGGTTCCTTTATATTAGATACAGAGTCATTTTCTGCTTGAATACAACAAAAAAGGAAGAAAAAAATAAGGAGGAGGAAAAAGAGAAGGAGAAACCAAATAGTGTAAGTATGCTGCCTATGAAACAGCTTTACCAAGAATCAATGAGGAGTTTATAACAGCAAACTTGAAACATTTGAGTGCTTTAAGTAAACCATGTCAAGAGGGCTTACATATCATAAGCATAAATAAATTTGGAACTCTTCTGTCTTCTATAAGTTATTAGCAACTTACTGCCCTTTGAACCAAGTATAAACATTCATCTTTCAGAATAATCTTTCCCAGAATAAGTATGGTTTTTCTAGAAGTCTATTTTCCTTTAACTCATTCAAATGACTGATATTATGTAGTAAATAATTGCTATCTAAAGTAACAGAATTGCTATGGAGTAAACTAATAAGATGAATTAATCTGTAATATCCATTTTCAACTCTAATTTATACTCTAGCAACACGTTATGTTAGGATATTTTTATTTTGTTAGTTTTTTTTTATATAAACTGTACCTAATTTCTGGAAGTATGATTAAGAATCTTTATCATTAGTATAGGAGACATGTTAGTTTAAAGCAATAACTTAAATCTCAATCAGGTTATGTATTTAATTTAAAAATCCACTAGATGATTTTATCCTTTGAAAAGCAAATTACCACTTATTAGAACGAGTCTAAAGATAACTAATATTAGTGTTTCAAAATTTTGAATAATTTACTGTTCAGCCAGTCTTAATGTTGTCATCCAAATGTGTACTACTTGAAATAATCTGATCTATTTGTTTGGGGAAAAATTATTTTTTTCACAATAAGACTATATTTCAGTCTCTTTTCCATGAAATGTTTCAGATCCCACTCTTGTCAAAATAGCCCCTTTCCCAGAAAAAAGTAACAATGCTTGCAAAAAATTTAAATAAGTTACCCTACTGTGACTACTTTGATACTTAAATTGCATCTCATTCTTAATATTGGTACCATGTGGGCAGATATCTTGTCTTTCTCCTATTTCTATATCTAATGCTTCAGCAATGCCTGAAGTGTAGACAATGCTCCACATGTTGTTCAATTATTTGCCTCATTAACTCAATACTGAATTTGAGTAACAGATAACTAAAAGATCATTTTTGAAAGAATATATTTAGAGTTAGGATGAATGCTCTTTCTGATGGTTTTACAACATGAAATGGCTCACTTTCTAAAATGAAACTCAAAGTTAAACTTTCAAAATAAACTCTCTTTTGCTGACTCTGTTCTTTCATCCGATTCTTCTGCAAATAACATAACACTCTGCAATAGCAAATGCTTCTACCAAACTAGATTATAGTAGGTGTCATTTTCTCTAGAGCATTTTGTTTCTTTTCATCATGTTTCACTCTCACATTTTCCCTCATTTTCCACATTTATCTTATTTCCACTCCTATATCTTATGTACACAATAATCATGTACTAAAATGTTTGCTTGTTGGTAGGCAATTGCTGTATTTGGCAAACCATTTCCCTTTAATTGATGTGAAGGAATACCCAAGGGAAAGATGATGAAGCCATGGTCTCTGGACTTCTACACTCTTTTCTCTCTCTCTGCTCAAGGTTAATGTCACAATAATAGTCTTCAACTTTTGCTTACCACATAATAATGCATTTGATCTTCATAATACACTTATAGATAAAGCAAGCACTATTTCTTGAAACTTCTTGGAAAATAGAAGAAAGAGGTGGAAGGAAACCATAATTGAAGTTCCCCTGCCTGCCCTCAATTTTTCTATGAAATTTCTATGAAATTTGAGGTAGACAAGGTAACCAGAGATTGTCTTTTGGTAATTCGGGAGATGTTTTTTTTTAATTGAATAATTCAGAAATGGAGAAATGAAAGGTAAAAAAAGGATAATGGACATCAAGGGAACATAGGATCTACACCCTCTCTTTCCAATTCATATTCACAGGAGAAAATTGTTAAGGATTTTTACCCTTAAAATCTGACATGTGTTAGTCGCTCAGTTGTGTCCAACTCTAGGCAACCCCATGGACTGTAGCCCACTAGGCTCCTCTGCCCATGGAATTCTCCAGGCAAGAACACTGGAGTGGGTTGCCATGCCTTTCTCCAGGGGGTCTTCCTGGAGGCCATGCCTTCCTCCAGGGATCGAACCTAGGCCTCCTGCATTGCAGGCAGATTCTTTACTGTCTGAGCCACCACTCTTACCTTAATCTTAATCTTAATCTCCAAAATTGTGAAGAATCATATTTTACTTTGTTCAGTAACTTTTTAATGAATGGCTGGGTATCTCTGTACATGAGAAAGAAGGGAACAGGGAGTTAGGGATAAAAATGATAAATCATGTGAAATTTGAAATACTTATTAGTAATCTCAAACTCTTTCTCTTTTACATTATTGTTAATGTTCAGATAAAAATTTAGACTCTAACAGATTACTCCAAGAAATTCCTAATTTCACAGTCTGGTACTCCACTCCAGGAACATAAATCACATATTCATTGGTTCTTTGTATATGTAGGATATATATTACTAGTTCTATACTATTTCTATACTACCAGGGGAGTTGTATATAAAATACATGACTAGTACACACACACAAACACACTATAATACAATCTATAACATATTCAGTTAAAGAAATACAATGTATTTGACCTATTTAATGTGTCTGATTCTATGTCCTTAAATATTCATAAGAATCCTAAGGCTTTCCTATTCAGAAATAATTTTCCTCTTATATGAATTCACTACTTGGATTTTTTCCAGCTGTGTGCTTGCTTTTATCAGCCTTCTTTTACTTCAATCAAGTTGAATATTTGAATATATATCAAATTCTAACTCTCTTCTGAAGGTAATTGGCAGGTATTGATTGTTCTCCTTTTAATAACTATCAAGAGTATACTAACAGAATCTGAGGGTCTAGAATGTCAATCTTAATGATCCAGTAGATGTAAATATTACACTAGCATAGGCCCACTAGTCCTTTAACAACATTAACTCCAAAATGCCATAATGTAAACACTGTGGATTCAAGCTCCCTTTTTAACTCAATGGTGGTAATATCTACTCCATGTGTTCTATTTTTATTGGCCACACATAGTATCTCCAATAGATATTGTTCCTTTTTCATATTTTGTTGTTGTTTCATATTGCTGTTATTTTGCTTTATTTCTTTATGTTTATCTTTAAAATGCTTAGTATACTTATTTAGTACTTCTGTTATGCATAGGAGGTATATGAATATATACACAAGCTATATATAAATATATACATACACAAAGTATATATACAACACATACATATATATGTGTGTATGTATATTGCACAAAATATAGTTTTAATTTTCAGGCTATTGGACTCTTCAGATAGCTCTGTATTTTGATCTGGTATTTGTGGTTTTTTTTTTTTTTTTTCATTTATTTTTATTAGTTGGAGGCTAATTACTTTACAATACTGTAGTGGTTTTTGTCACACATTGACTTGAATTAGCCATGGATTTACATGTGTTGTTATTTACATGTATTGTTTACATAACTGTTGCTTCCTGACCTGCATACAGGTTTCTCAAAAGGCAGGTCAGGTGGTCAGGTATTCTCATTTCTTTAAGAATTTTCCAGAGTTTGTTGTGGTCCACATATCAAAGGTTTTGGCATAGTCAATAAAGCAGAAGTAGATGTTTTTCTGGAACTCTGTTGCTTTTTTGTTGATCCAGCAGATGTTGGCAATTTGATCTCTGGTTCGCCTGCCTTTTCTAAAACCAGCTTGAACATCTGGAATTCATGGTCATGTACTGTTGAAGCCTGGCTTGAAGAATTTTGAGCATTACTTTTCTAGCATGTAAGATGAGTGCAGTTGTGCAGTAGTTTGAACATTTCTTTGGCATTGCCTTTCTTAGGGACTGGAATGAAAACTGAACTTTTCCAGTCCTGTGGCCACTGCTGAGTTTTCCAATGCTGGCATATTGAGTGCAGCACTTTCACAGCATCATCTTTTAGGATTTGAAATAGTTCAACTGGAATTCCAACATCACTAACTGTGTTCGTAATGATGCTTTCTAAGACCCACTTGACTTCACATTCCAGGATGTCTGGCTCTGAGTCAGTGATCACACCATCGTGATCATCTGGGTCATGAAGATCTTTTTTGTATAGTTCTTCTGTATATTCTTGCCACTTTTTCTTAATATCTTCTGCTTCTCTTGGGTCCATACCATTTCTGTTCTTTATTGAGCCCATCTTTCATGAAATATTTCCTTGGTATCTCTAATTTTCTTGAAGAGCTCTCTAGTCTTTCCCATTCTGTTGTTTCCCTCTAGTTCTTTGCATTGATCGCTGAGGAATGCTTTCTTATCTCTCCTTGCTATTCTTTGGAACTCTGCTTTCAAATGGGTATTTTTTTTGTTTTTTTTCTCCTTTGACTTTGCCTTTTGCTTTTCTTCACAGCTATTTGTAAGGCCTCCACAGACAACCAATTTGCCTTTTTGCATTTCTTTTTCTTGGGGGTGGTCTTGATCCCTGCCTCCTATACAATGCCATGAACCTCCATCCATAGTTCTTCAGGCACTCTTCCTATGAGATCTAATCCCTTGAATCTATTTGTCACTTCCACTGTATAATCTAAGAGATTTGATTTAGGTCATACCTGAATGGTCTAGTGGTTTTCCCTACTTTCTTCAATTTAAGTTTGAATTTGGCAATAAGGAATTCATGATCTGAGCCACAGTCAGCACCCAGGCTTGTGTTTGCTGACTGTATAGGGCTTCTCCATCTTTGGATGCAAAGAATATAATCAATCTGATTTCGGTATTGAACATTTGGTGATATCCACGTGTAGAGTCTTCTCTTGTGCTCTTGGAAGCGGGTGTTTGCTATGACCAGTGCATTCTCTTGGCAAAACTCTATTGGCCTTTGCCCTGCTTCATTCTGTATTCCAGGGACAAATTTGCCTGTTACTCCAGGTGTTTCTTGAATTCCTACTTTTGCATTCCAGTCCCCTATAATGAAAAGGACATCTTTTTTGGGTGCTAGTTCTAGAAGATCTTGTATGTCTTCATAGAACCATTCAACTTCAGCTTCTTCAGCATTACTGGTCAGGGCATAGACCTGGATTACTGTGATCTTGAATGGTTTGTTTGGAAATGAGAGGAGATCATTCTGTGTTTTTTGAGATTGCATCCAAGTACTGCATTTTGGACTTTTTATTTTTTTAAAGTTTTGCTTTAGGCTTTCAGTAAAAAAAAAAAAAGAAAGAGAGAAAGAAAAGCATACAAATCAGAAAATAAAAATAGCTTCATATTATAATCACATACTAATTCTATATAATCAAATACATTGTCCTTGATTCTAACATAAACATGCACAAGTTTAGGCAATTGTTTAATATTCAGTCTCTCACTTTCTCTTTCTCTTTCTGTATGAAATGTTTTAATATGTAAAAACTTTATAAATAATAACTAAACTGACATATTAAATATGATTAGCTTCAATTTTATATAATTATTAGTCCAATTTTATCATTGAATTTAGCTAGGAAGTGAATTAACAATACTTAGGTCATTTTAATTCACATGGTAAATTAGTACTAATTTTTCTATTGTTATTATTCAAAACAAAAACAAATTAATCTGCTACAACATCTGGCAGACTGCAAGCCAGCAGAGTTCACTCATTACATTTTGCTTTTATAAAAATGCCATAAAATATAATTAGTAACAAGACCACTTCATTGGTATATTCCATCGTCAGGAGATATTGCTACACTTAAAATTCTGTTCTAGATGTCTAATAGTGTCAAGTTATATAAATTACCCCTACTTGACATCTTGACTTTTAAACTAGGTATTGACACAGGAGGGAAGACACTGAGTGATTTGACTCAGTGCAAGAAGCCTTTATTTGTTAACTTGAAATGGCTCTCCGCTTTGGACATAATTGGAGGTTTATAACTGAATGACAGACTTGTCAATTGCATTACCAAACCTGCCAAGGAAACACAATTCATTCTGTTTTTCCTTGTTTTATTCATTCATGTAACAATTCAATTTCATAACAATATTAGGTCCCTTAAGGCAAAACATTGCAAGGCAATTGTTGAAATTCTCTGGTTGTTAAAGGCACTTAACCTTTGGCCTCCCAATTTATTTCAGTACCCCAGGCATACTGAAATGCAGAAGGAAGAGCTGGAAATATGTGAATGCTGGAGTGAGCAGATTTATAAAATGGAAAAGAGAATGAAATATTATCTCTGCAGAGAGATTTATTAGGAAGCATGTGTCATATATAAATGCTGAACAATTTAAATATCTATCAAATAAGAAGTCATGGGAACCCACAAGTTTTAGAATGGTACATTTATAACATCCTGGACAATTTATTAGAATTTTCATTTAATTATCTGTTAGCAGGTTCACAAGCAGATTTTGTGAGGACACAAAGATAAAGATAGTGTTCTGGCCTGGAGAATTCCATGGACTGTATATCCCATGAGGTCCAAAGATTTGGACCCAACTAAGTATATTTCACTTTCAAAGTTACAAAGGAAGAAAGTATCCCCTGGCAAAGTGTTTCAGTGTGTGGAAAAAAGAAAGGAAAAATAAATATCTCACTTTAAGAGTGTCATATAAAATACTTTTATATACCATAACTACAGAATATATTTATATAACACAAAAGCGAAAGTGTTAGTCACTCAGTCATGTCCAACTCCTTGTGAATCCATGGACTGTAGCCCTCCAAGTTCCTCTGTCGATGGGATTCTCCAGGAAAGAATACTGGAGTGGGTTGCCATTCCCTTCTCCAGGGGATCTTCCTGACCTGGAGATTGAAGCCAGGTCTCCCGCATTGCAGGAAGATTCTTTACCACCTGAGCCATCGTGGTTTTTCACAAATAGAAATTGGATGTAGTACCATGGTGAGACTAGAGTTCAAGATATGTGTGCAAGCTTTGGAGAGAAGGAAGATGACAGAATAAGTAGAGGGATGAGAAATTTAAATTCTCGATTTAACATTTTTATATTGACATTTGAAAACTGAAACTAAGTAATAACGTGATTAATAGAGTCACTAAGTTATTAATAATTGGCGTCAGATATCTTGTCTATTAATTTATTGCACTTTCCATTTGTAGGTTTAGAGTTTTAACAGTTGGCACTGATTTGTTGTGTTTTGGGTAATAATTAATAACTATTGTTTAGTGGATTTTATTTCAATAACTACTATACCATACAATATAATTTAGGATAAAATTAAGTACAGAAATTAAACTAATATGCTATTATTTTTCTTTCATGTTAATACACAGAGAGAAGAGTACTATTTTCAATTAGGATTTAGAAAGTCACAAAAGAAATCACTCCTGTGCTAACAAGAAGGTAATCTATAAGATCATAACTTTCCTTGAGCCCATCAGAGATATGAGATCACAAGCCAACCAGACAGACTGAATTCTAAAGTGCATCCTTCCAAGGAATGAGGAGACACATAAATCATTTCACTTTTGGTGAGTACAAGAAGTAAGAGCCATGAAAGCAGGTAAGAAGAAAATGGGAAATATTGTAATAATCTTTAAGATTGAGTATGGGCAGTGTGACTGTTTAGAATCCCTGAGGGGTCCAGACAAAAGGAGAGCCTTGATGCACTTAAAGTTATTTTCCAAGCACTAGATCACACAGAGATTACCTATTCATGGACATATCAGAGATGATCTTTAAAATACCTGTAGTTCCTATGATCAGGTATAGATG
The DNA here is from genome assembly GCF_963930625.1 of Muntiacus reevesi. Classification (NCBI taxonomy): domain Eukaryota; kingdom Metazoa; phylum Chordata; class Mammalia; order Artiodactyla; family Cervidae; genus Muntiacus; species Muntiacus reevesi. The sequence continues at coordinate 78,631,291 of NC_089254.1, read as the reverse complement.
GCCAGATGGAAAATTTTACTGGATAACTAAACTCTCTAAAATAAAATTAGAAAGAAATCTTAGAATTTAAAATTGCAAATATTGAAAGTGAAAGTTGTTCGGTCATATCTGACTCTTTGCAACCCCATGAACTGTACTGTCCACGCAGTTCTGGAGTGGGAGCCTTTCCCTTCTTCAGGGGATCTTCCCAACTCAGGAATTGAACCCAGATTTCTAGCATTACAGGAAGATTCTTTACCAGCTGAGCTACAAAGGAAGCCTAAGAATACTGAAGTGGGTAGCCTATCCCTTCTCCAGTGGACCTTCCCAACCCAGGAATCCAGTAAGATACCAACAGACGGATTTAACAGCAGAGCAGCAGGAGGAGAAGAGGGAGACAAGATAAGATGGTTGGATGTCAGAATATACTCTATGGACATGAATTTGAGCAAACTTTGGGAGATAGTGAAGGACAGGGAAGTCTGGCGTGCTGCAGTCCACGAGGTCTCAAAGAGTCGGACACAACTGAGCAACTGAACAACAGTAAAGTAGATGGAGCACGACATACACGTTAAGAGAATTAGAAGATCTACGAAAACATCCAGACAGAATCAGGATCATGAAGAACAAAAAGGATAAAAAATTCAGAAAAGATTGTAATATTTTACATACATTCCTCAGAGGGGTTAGAGACAGAATGGAAAAGTTTGAGTTATTCAAAACTGAAATAAACAGATTTATCCTGTTTAGGACTCAGGCAGAATAAGTGCATTATTTTCCTCCTGCATATCATAGTAAAACTAATGAAGATCAGAACAAAGAAAAAATCCTTAAGTAACCAGAGGGAAAAAAGATATTATCCTCAAAGGAATAGCAATCAATCTACTTCTGACTTTATAAAGAAGATATAGAAGCCCCTGGAAAATGGAATAACTTGTTTAAAATGTTAAAGCAGCTGTCAATGTACATTGCTATTTCTTTCAAAAGATTCTTCTAATTAAAGATGAAATAAAGGAATTTTAGACCATCAAAATGAGAGATTTTTATCACATTTTTCATGAACTAAATTAAATACCAAATTAAATTCTTCAGGTTACAATAAAGTTTATTTCAGATAAAACATGGCAATATAGGAAAGCACAAAAGTGACAAATGTAGATAAATGTAAATATTGACTATGCAAAACAGCAATAGTAAATATAGTTAGGGATAAATATATATAAACTAATATTCAAGGCAATAATAGTACAAAATATGGCAAAGTATGGAAAAGAATTAAAGGATTCTGAAGCAATAATCTCCAATAGAACTGTCAACAATATGTAAATTTTCTGTTATGAGGTTCTAATAAGGCAGACTCTAAACACTGGTGCCTACTTGAAGTACTAGTAAAGTGACTAATGCAACTGAGAAACTGAGTTTTTAATTTTATTTGAATTAAACTCATATTTAATGGGCTACATGTGTCCAGTGGCTACTATATTAAACATTTAAGTTCTAAAGATATTTGCATTGCCTGGGAAGGGGTAAAGTACTAATTCACATTAAGTTGTAAAAAAAAGTGAATATATGTTTTACTCTTAAATGACCACTAAATAAGGAGTAAAAGGATTAATAACTAACAAATTAATAGAAGGTAAAGACTTCAATAATTTTAAAAACAGCTTACTCTCAAAAGATCAGTTATGAGAGATGAGGGGACAGGAAACTTGATAATCAGTTCAGTTCAGTTCATTTCTGCCACTCAGTCGTGCCCGACTCTTTGTGACCGCATGGACTGCAGCACACCAGGCTTCCCTGTCCATCACTATCTCCCAGAACTTACTCAAACGCATGTTCACCGACATGAGTCATGTCACTTGATAATAAATAAAATAAATTGTTACATGGTAGGTATGAATCTAAAAGTGAAAGTGAAGTGGCTCAGTTGTGTCCAACCCTGCGACCCCACGGACTGTAGCCTACCAGGATCCTCCGTCCATGGGATTTTCCAGGCAAGAGTACTGGAGTGGGTCACCATTTCCTTCTCCAGGAAAGCTTAATACTTCAATAATTACATTAACTTGACTTTCAAAAAACTGTATGTATTTATTTTTGCCTGCACAGGGTATTCATTGCTGCACGTAGGCTTTCTCTAGTTGCAGGAAGCAGGTGTTATGTTTTGGTGCTCGGGTGTCTCGTGGCGGCTTCTCCTGTTGGGGAGCATGGGCTCAGTAGTTGAGGCTCACAGACTCTAGAGCTTGCAAGCTCAGAAGTTGTGGCACATGCGCTTAGCTGCCCCACAGCATGTGGAAACTTCCCAGACCAGGCATCAAACCCATGTCCCCTGCATTGGCAAGTGATTCTTAACCACTGGACCACCAAAGAAGTTCAGCATTAACTTTAAATTCACTAAATACTACAAATTGCAGACTCTCTTATCTGGCCTAGTACTGAAATGGTCGTATGCATATGTAGTTTTTCTAAATTTATTTAACTCAGAAGTCTTATCCTTGAGATTCCCATAATATTGACAACCACAAGAACAATCTATTCTTTTTTAGCTCTAAAACTGGATCTTCTACCATATTTTATAATTTTTCATTGATAAATCACTTTAATTAATATGTGTATATATGTATATTTTTCATTAGTCAAATGAAGGAGGAAAGGAAATAAATAAATCATGGTGGCCTGCGTTATGAAACTGCTTCTAAATGTGGTGGCATCTCAGTCCTTGGATTATCTATTCATGCCTGTCAGATTTCCAGGCCCAACATAAAAACTTATTTTGAGAGCCAATACATTGTTGCTTAAATTTTTAATAGACGTTTTGTCAATACATCAAAGCAAAGTAAATCACACCTATTGAGTGTCCAGAGTGGGAGGAAGAAATGAAAATTTACCCCTCTGTGTCAGATGGAGGTAATTTTAAGTCGCTTTCCTTCTGATACTCTACATTAAGGATAATTAATTTTTGCCATGACTATTTTAAAAATTGTTTATAATCACACATCTGTTCTTATCATTCACTCACAGAAAGTACCCCAGGGGTTTTAAACTTAAGTTCTAAAGTGGTTAACAGCTAATTTAATTTTATAGGAAGATAGCAGTTGTTCTGTGGGTTATATTTTCTGTTGTATATTAAGGCCAGATAGTTTATAAGCCAATCCTCTTAAGTACGAAAAAGGTCATTTTTTTGTTTAAGGCGAAACTACATAATTACCACTTAAATGTTACAGAAGCATAGGAAAAGATTCCTCCACCATCATCAGATTTATATCTCTATTAAAGATGATTCCTTTTTGTTTTGTCTTCACATTTGCAAAATAATTAGGCTTTATCTTGAGGAGTCAACAATTGAAAATCTGTAAGAATGGTACAAATTTCTGTTGATATAACAGTCTTCTGTGCATTTTTCAGAAGTCAGGAAGTATGCAATCTTGTGAAGAACTTAGAAAGATAAAAGAAAACAATTCACAATAGGGAAGTTTCAGCAACTAATTTTGACCTAAAAAAATCTAAGAATTGAATACATACCTGATTAGAGATTGCTATGCAAGCAGTGATTCATGTTGTCCTTGACTTATTATATCCATCTTTACCATGAAGTAGAATTACACAAGGCAATTGATTATTTTGTATTCTCTTTTTAATCAGTAGAGCAAATTCAACCCCTTCTATATTACCACTTCGTGGTGCATTCAATTTTATGTTGATCTCTCCTTTACTGTGCTGCTTATGTAAGTTTAAACATACACACACAGAGAACATACACACATACTTTGAAACATACACACAACTTTGAAAAAGTTGACTTGCTGCATATCACTCAGCTGATGTAGTAGAAGAATTTAATTTCACATGCAAGCCTCCATGCCTCTTAATTTCCTTCTTTTTCCAAAATGGCATAATTTCTCCTCAGAATAATTTTTCTAAGTGCAAGCTCATAGGGGAAATTAGGGTATTTACTATTTCATTTGGATTCAAAAATTCATAAACCATGTCTCATTATCTTATAAGTTTTTGCAGAGTCATTCGTCTTCTGGGAATAAATGACTGACTTTCTTGAGGATATGAATCCAGGTCTAATATCTTCTTTTCAATTTGTGTATTTACAGCATACTATGCTATTTTCCTTTAAGAGTAATGAGTAATAATCAACAGATAAACTGAGCATTTTTATAAGGCAAAAATAATTTAAACACCTTTTCCTTTGTCAATTATCTGAGAATTTGCCCAGGTTTCTGGTTTTGGTATGAAACAAGAAATAACAATCAATAGGAAATAAAAGAAAGAAAAAAGAAAAGATGATCATTATATAGAGGTCAAAAGTCATAATAATCAATATCAGAGAAAATATATATATCACATAATATAAAATTATACTCAATATTTATAAGTAGAAATGTAATAATGGGGCAAAGTCATAAAATATTACTGATATTCATATGACACATAAACAATTTAAATAACTGAAGGTAAAAGTTGGTAAAATATCTGTCGACTAAAAACTAGTCACAACCTTGTCAGGGGAGTGTGTAATTTACTTGGTTCTGTCTCGCCGCAGAAAAATTTGAAGCAAAACAATGACCAGTGTTACAGTCTCGTGTTACAGATCAGTTTTATTTAGAAAGCAAAGGAAAACACATCCTGAGTCCTGAGGGCAGGTTGATCCAAAATATGTGAAGAGAAGAGAAGCCCCCCAGTCCAATTTTGGTTCCTCTTTTTATATGTTTTTCTTTGTTTCTCCTCCTCCTGAGCCTGCCCTATGTAAATTGGGCTAGTCAGGACTGCTGTTTGTTTTGCCTGAGGTCCTCACTCTATTCCTCAAACCATTCTTTGTTCTATTTTTGTGGACTTTTCCCTTCTTTGTCGTTTAGTCACTGCCATTCTGGACTCCTTTATCCTATTCTAACTACCTACCAACCTGAAAGTTGAGTTGGGAATGTTTAGGACTCTGAGCCTTGGAGACAGCATCCCAGTAGCTCTGAGAAAACTGCTCCAAGGAGGCAGGAGATGGAGTCAGGCTACATACATGCTTGCAACAAAGGGAGCAGACAGTCTGAAAATCAGAAATCAGATATCAAGTTTAAGGAATATAGCATTCTGTGTATGGGAAGATGCAAGCCACTGGGCTCACTGAATTTATTCCTTTTATATGCACCTCAGCTATCTGGAGCTAAATCCTATTTCCTTGTTCACCTTCAGTTCAGTTCAGTTCAGTTCAGTCATTCAGTCTTGTCCAACTCTTTGCGACCCCATGGACTGCAGCAAGCCAGGCCTCCCTGTCCATCACCAACTTGTGGAATTTACTCAAACTCATGTCCATTGAGCTGGTGATGCCAGCCAACCATCTCATCCTCTGTAGTCCCCTTCTCCTTCTGCCTTCCATTCCCAGCATCAGGGTCTTAGCAAATGAGTCAACTCTTTGTATCAGGTGGCCAAAGTATTGGAGTTTCAGCTTCAACATCAGTCCTTGCAATGAATACCCAGGACTGATCTCCTTTAGGATGGACTGGTTGGATATCCTTAAAGTCCAAGGGACACTCAAGAGTCTTCTCCAATACCACAGTTCAAAAGTATCAATTCTTTGACACTCAGCCATCTTTATGGTCCAACTCTCACATCCACACATGACTACTGGAAAAACCATAGCCTTGGCGAGATGGACCTTTGTTGGCAAAGTAACGTCTCTGCTTTTTAATATGCTGTCTAGATTGGTCATAACTTTCCTGCCAAGGAGTAAACATCTTTTCACAGCTGCAATTACATCTGCAGTAATTTTGGAGTCCCCCAAAATAAAGTCTGCCACTGTTTCCACTGTTTCCCCTTCTATTTGCCATGAAGTGATGGGACCGGATGCCATAATCTTAGTTTTCTGAATGTTGAGCTTTAAGTCAACTTTTTCACTCTCCTCTTTCACTTTCATAAAGAGGCTCTTTAGTTTTTCTTCACTTTCTGCCATGAGGGTCGTGTCATCTGCATATCTGAGGTTATTGGTATTTCTCCCAGCAAATTTGATTCCAGTTTATGCTTCAACCAACCCAGCGTTTCTCATGATATACTCTGCATAGAAGTTAAATAAGTATGGTGACAATATACAGCCTTGACATACTCCTTTTCCTATTTGGAACCAGTCTGTTGTTCCATGTCCACTTCCAACTGTTGCTTCCTGACCTGCACACAGATTTCTCAAGAGGCAGGTCAGAAGGTCTGGTGTTTCTATCTCTTTCAGAATTTTCCATAGTTTATTGTGATCCACGCAGTCAAAGTCTTTGGCACAGTAGGTAAAGCAGAAACAGATGTTTTTCTGGAACTCTCTTGCTTTTTTGATGATCCAGCAGATGTTGGCAATTTGATCTCTAGTTCCTCTACCTTTTCTAAAACCGGCTTTAACATCTGGAAGTTCAAAGTTCACATACTGTTGAAGCTTGACTTGGAGAACTTTGAGCATTACTTTTCTAGTGTGTGAGATGAGTGCAATTGTGCGGTAGTTTGAACATTCTTTGACATTGCCTTTCTTTGGGATTGGAATGAAAACTGACCTTTTCTAGTCCTGTGACCACTGGTGAGTTTTCCAAATTTGCTGGCACATTGAGTGCAGCACTTTCACAGCATCATCTTTTAGGATTTGAAACAGCTCAACTGGAATGCCATCACCTCCACTAGCTTTGTTCTTAGTGATTTTCCCTAGGCCCACTTGACTTTGCTTTCCTGGATGTTTGGCTTTAGGTGAGTGATCACACCATTGTGATCATCTGGGTGATGAAGATCTTTTTTTGCATAGTTCTTCTGTGTAGTCTTGCCACCTCTTCTTAATATCTTCTGCCTCTGCTATTTCCATACCATTTCTGTCCTTTATTGAGCCCATCTTTGCATGAAATGTTTCCTTGGTATCTCTAATTTTCTTGAATAGATCTCCAGTCTTTCCCACTCTATTGTTTTCCTCTATTTCTTTGCATTGATCACTGAGGAAGTCTTTCTTATCTCTCCTTGCTATTCTTTGGAACTCTGCGTTCAAATGGGTATATATTTCCTTTCTCCTTTGCTTTTTGCTTCTCTTCTTTTCACAGCTATTTGTAAGGCCTCCTCAGACAGCCTTTTTGGTTTTTTGCATTTCTTTTTCTTGGGGTTGTCTTGATCCCTATCTCCCGTACAGTGTCATTAAACTCCATCTATAGTTCATCAGGCACCCTGTCTATCAGCTCTAGTCCCTTAAATCTACTTCTCAATTCCACTGAATTCAATTTAAGTCTAAATTTGGCAATAAGGAGTTCATGATCTGATCCACAGTCAGCTTCTGGTCCTGTTTTTGCTGACTGTATAGAGCTTCTCCATCTTTGGCTACAAAGAATATAATCAATCTGATTTTGGTGTTGACCATCTGATAATGTCCATGTGTAGAGTCTTCTCTAGTTCACCGTAAGGAGTGGCAGATGGCTAGTTCTTGCATTTTGCAGAGCTCCTCAGCAATCACTGTGGGGGATGGTGGCATCTTCTGGATCACAGTTTTGGAAGCCCTCATTTACATCTGGAGCTGAGAAATTGCTAATGGCTGTGATATTTCTTGTTTATTGATATGGTAGGAGATATTTTCATTTCACTTATCCAAACATATTCCAATTTTTTTTAATCTTTGGCTATTAGAACATTAAATTATAAAAAAAATTAAACAATGTGTTTCTGTGTAAAAGGCAGACTGTACAGTACCTATAAGGTCTCTTTGTAAAACAGTTTAAATCCTCTTGACAACTGGTACATAGAGTAAATATTTTAGATCTTTTATTTTGTTAGTTAGGGCCTTCTGAGAAGCAGATTTCAAAAATGGGATCTTATGTGCAAGATGTTTATTGGCAAAACACCAGTAAAAAATAAGGGGCAGGGATCCCAAGAAGGCAAGGAAATCCTTATGACCCCTGACCTCAAAGGAGGAAAGAAAGGAATGAGGATTGACTGGATATACTCAGTTTTAAGAGAGTTTCAGTCAGGCCTATGGGGGGGGGGGGTAGTCCTCAAGTCAAAGATGCTCATTTGAAGTTTCCCAAATTCTCCATTGATGTTTAGATAAAATTCTTTACTTCCATGGAAAATTACATTTATTTATAGCTCACACTTTCACAAAATCTGATTTTATTGTTATTTATAATTGTCAACTAAAAATTAATATAGTCACAACCTGAAAGTAGAGACATTTTATTTGGTGGAAATATTTAGGACCCTGAGTTCTGAGAAAGTTGCTCCAAGGAGGCAGGAGCGGGAGTCAGGCTATAAACAAGTTTGTAACAAAGAGGGCAGGCAGTCTGATCATCAAAGATTATTGTGATAAGGAAAATCAGATATCAAGTTAAAGAATTTAACTTTGTTTTCTATGTATGGAAGGACACAAGCCTCTGAGCTCACTGAATTAATTCCCTTCATAGCCTCAGTTATCTGGGGCCAAATCCTGTTTCTTTGATCACCTTAAGGAGTGGCAGATGGTTGCTTTTTGCATGCTCCCTCCCCACCCAGCTTGTCAGCAGTCTAGGTGTGGGGTGGTGGCATCTGCTGGATTGTAGATATTGTGTTCAGTTTTGGGAGCCTTCATTCACATTTGGAGACCAGAAATTGCTATAGACTGTGACATTTCTTTTTTATTGATATGGCAAGAGATATTTCATTTCACAGCCATTCCCCATAGTTATAACTTTGACTATATTTGGAAGACACTTCATGACCTTTTGTTTGTTTGTTTGTTTGTTTGTTTGTTTGTTTTTGCCCCACTGTGCTGAGAGGGGGATCAAGTGAAGGTCCTCATTAATATGTCACACCAGGTGTCAATTTCCAGATTAGGCTCATTGATAAATAATAAAGATTCTCTGGATCCTCTATCTTCTAACTTTTTAGAATCCAGGAGATATTTCCCTTGTTGCCTCTTCCCATACCTACAGTCACACTGTTAATAATTCTGCATTTAAATGTGATCTGTTTCTTCAAGATGGTTTCAGTTCAGGCAATTCAGTCACTCAGTCGTGTCCGACCTTTCATGACCCCATGGACTACAGTACATCATGCCTCCCTGTCCATCACCAATTTGCAGAGCTTGCTTAAACTCATGCCCATCGAGTTGGTGATGCCATCCAACCATCTCATCCTCTGTCATCCCCTTCTCCTTCTGCTTTCAATCTTTCCCAGCATCAGGGTCTTTTCTAATGAGTCAGTTCTTCACATCAGGTGGCCAAAGTATTGGAGTTTCAGCTCCAACATCAGTCCTTCCAATGAATTTTCAGGACTGATTTCCTTTAGGACTGACTGGTTTGATCTCCTTGCAGTTCAAGGGACTCTCAAGAGTCTTCTCTTGAGTCAAGATGTTTAGCTATCATTAATTTGGCCAGAGGCCTGGTTATACACCATGTAATACAAAAGTCATCAATCTTATAAAATAAACAGATTACAAATAATACAGCTAATAACGTGACTAAAGTTACAAGTAAGAATTTAAGCCATGAGCTTCTAGAACCAAATCCTCTTCCTAAAAGATCACCACAGCTAGGAAGTGGATCATCTTCCTGGAAGGCAGCAATTTGATTTTTCATGTGAGTCGCTAAATATGTTGCATTAGAGGATTCACCTGGTTTGTAAATACAACATTCAGTTTGAATTAGATCACAGGGGCCCCCTTGAGATGCTGTGTGGATATCAAGGGCCATACAATTTTGTGAAACAGCTTTTCTCATCATAGAGACCTCAAATTTAGTAGGCTAATAGCCTGGTTGCTATCATTTAATGCCCTTTAATGCCCTTTGAGTGAATTCTATTAAAGCTTCAATGTGAGAATAGTATCTTCCAATCCTACCGTAGGCACAAAAACAGCTGCTCAGTGATCATACCAAAGATATACAGATCTCTTGGTCCATCAGGCCAAGATTGATGATAAATTTGCAGGAATCACATCAAAATTTGTATGTAAGTGGCCTTAAGCCTTTGAGTCCTATTAGGTACCAGCCAGTATATTTTTGGATGATCTTGTATGAATCTCCAACCCTTGCCATTAGGTTTTTTAATTAACAGGATGGGACTGTTACAAGGACTAGTGCAAGGCACAATAGTCCCTTTATTAATATAAGCTGATACCAAGGGTTTTATTCCTTCCATAGCTTCCTGCCTTAATGGATATTGGCAAATGTTGGGCTGGGATTTATTTTGGTCTATGGTATTTTTAATGGATGATGTAGAATGTATTCTATGTCAGTAGAGTCACATGCCCATAATTCTTTAGGTCCTAAGCCTCACAATTTTTCTTTTCTGCATCATCTTTATCATGGATCAAGAACATTCTATGATGAGATATATCTGATTGATCTTTCAAGTTTGAAAACATTTCTCCCTTAGGAGTAAAAGAAGTCTAGGCTTCATAAGTTTCTAACAAATCTCTGCCTTTCAGATAAGAGGGGCACTTTCTACTAGGATAAAGGAGAGTTTTTCTTTAAGTTCTCATAAGTAAAATTCTAAAGGTAATGATTTAAAAGCCTTAATGGGTGCATTGGAAAACCCCACAATTTGCATTGAAGTTTTACTCTGAGGGAGAAAGCCTTTGATTTTGGTAGGATTTAAACTGAAACAATGACTTCCAGTGTCTATTAAGACTTTAGTAGTTTCTCCTCGAATATTCATTTCCATTTCTCCAATGGGAAGATCCCCATGTCCCTATGGAGCAGCCCTATTCTTGTTTAACTTGAAATTCTGATGTGAAATCTAGTCTACCCTCAAATTTCTTTTTAAATTTTCTGCAGTCCCTTTTACATGACCAGGCCAGTTGCAGTAAAAAGCATACACTAGCTTTCTTTGTCAGTCATGGATTAAACAGATTTCTTAACCACCAACTGTCCTTGTTTACTTAATTGGTGCAAATAAAGGTTTATAATTTTTATAGAAGTGTATTTTTCTTTCTTTTTAATGGTTTTGGGAAGTTGGTCTCCAAGTGTGACAAGGGCATTTGTATATAATTTCCTGATGGCTGTGACATTTCTTGTTTATTGATATGGCAGGAGATATTTCATTTCACATAATCTATAAATTGTAGATCATTGATAGCAATGCAAAATAATTGTTGCCTCTAGATACAAATAAATTTATGGAGTGCAGAGATAACCCACCCCCAACCGAGGACAAAAGCAATCATGTCTCCATTTGCACGTTCATTTCAATATAAATTTGTCTGTTCTTTTAATTTTCCTTTGAAGCAGTTATGACCTCAACTTGATATCCTTATAATGAGCTAAATACAGTTTTTAACACATGTTTGCTTAAGAGTAATGATTTTTTCCTCTAACTTTATTTTCTTCTATCTCTTTGGAGGATTTCCCACCAAGTTGTCCAGTGGATTCTGTTAACAGGATCTGATAAACTATGTCAATAGAGAAGACAACTTCATGGGCGATTAAAGTCCAAACACATATTTCTTGCATCCCAGAGATCAATTCAAAGCAGCAATAGAACTCTGCTGACTTTATTTTTTCTATTTTTTTTAATTTCCTCTCTATACTTCTGTGTTTTGTTCTTGCTTTTGTTGTTTTGGCTCATTACTTGGATAGATTTCTTTCTTTCTTTTTTTTTTTTAACTTGAAAAGCTATTATTGTGAAAACCCACAAAATACATCAACTACTTCTTCTACTTAACAATTCTTCAGATATTTTAACATTCAATGTCTCTTCTTTATCTGTTCTCTTGAGCCTTCATAGCATCTTTAACTTGTTCCTCACATAGGCCCTCCAAATCTGCTGGGTGAACAATGGTTTTCAATCATTTCTCTCCGTAGAGCTCTTACAACTATATTTAATGCACCATTTCCAGAATGATAAACACAAAATCACAGTAGAAGAGTAAGTTTCCTGTATCTGGACATCGAATCACTACAAATGCAGCTGACTGCGTTGGGGTTCTTTGTTTTTGTTTTGTTTTGTTTGGAGCAGCATGCCTATTTACTTCCTCACTTTCATCAGAACTAGTTGCCAAATAACACTTCTTCCTACCAATCCAAATCTCACATTATTCTGAATTTATGTGTATTTTTGAAAATAGAAATTTAAAATATTACATACAGTCCACCTGCATTTCATCTATTTGGTTTCAGGTCATCATTATAGCTCTTATGGTCTCCACCCTCTTGGCATAGAGGACGTCTTCATAAATGGAAACATACAGTAGTCTTTTCTGCTCCAATCTTCATATTTACCATTGCCTCAGCCCAAAATACACTTTGAAACACCACACCACCTAACACATGCTTGCTTAACTCCCTTCTACCAGCTTGCTAACTTTTACTTACTCTTTATCTCAGACTCTAAGACACACCTGGAGGGCCCCAGTGAACAGTCAGAATGGGTAAATGAGGGTCCTATGCTCTTTTTACACAATGATGCCCTTATTTGTAACACTCAGTCAGCATCTGTGTCCCACACTAAGCAGAGAGCTCTGCAAGTATGAGTGCCATGTTGCTATTCCTCCTGTTGCAGCCCAGACAGCCAGCAGAAGATCTGAAACCAAGTAGGCATCAGTTTAGTTCAGTCACACGGTCATGTCCGACTCTTTGTGACCCCACGGGCTGCAGCAAGCCAGACTTCCCTGTCCATCACCAACTCACGGAGCTTATTCAAACTCATATCCATAGAGTCGGTGATGCCATCCAACCCTCTCATCCTCTGTCATTCCCTTCTCCTTCTGCCTTCAATCTTTCCCAGCATCAGGGTCTTTTCCAGTGAGTCAGTTCTTCTATCAGGTGACCAAAGTATTAGAGTTTCAGCTTCAGCATCAGTCCTTCCAATGAATTTTCAAGACTGTTTTCTTATATGTTTGACTGGTTTGATTTCCTTGCAGTTCAACGGACTCTCAAGAGCTTTCTCCAACACCGCAGTTCAAAAGCATCAATTCCTCAGCACCCAGCTTTTTTATAGTCCAACTCTCATGTCCATACATGACCACTGGAAAAACCACAGCTCTGACTATATGGACCTTTGTTGATAAAGCAATATCTCTTCTTTTTAAAATGCTATTTAGGTTTGTTATAGCTTTTCTTCCAAGGAGCAAGCATCTTTTAATTTCATGACTTCAGTCAAAATCTGCAGTGATTCTGGAGCCCAAGAAAATAAAGTCTGTCACTGTTTCCATTGTTTCCCCATCTATTTGCCATGAAGTGATGGGACCAGATGCCATGATCTTAGCTTTCTGAATGTCACGTTTTAAGCCAACTTTTTCACTTTCCTCTTTCACTTTCATCAAGAGGCCCTTTAGTTCTTCTTCTCTTTCTTCCATAAGTTTGCTGTCATCTGCGTATCTGAGATTATTGATATTTATCCCAGAAATCTTGATTCCAGCTTGTGCTTCATCCAGTCCCGCATTTCTCATGATGTACTCTGCATATAAGTTAAATAAGCAGGGTGACTATACGCAGACTTGACATACTCCTTTCCCTATTTGGAACTAGTCTCTTTTTCCATGTCCAATTCTAACTGTTGCTTCTTGACCTACATAAAGATTTTGCAGGAGGCAGGTAAGGTGATCTGGTATTCCCATCTCTTTAAGAATTTTGCAAAGAACAGAAGAGAACAACACAAGAGAAGACTCGACACATGGACATCACCAGATAGTCAAAACAGAAATCAGCTTGATTATATTCTTTGCAATCAAAGATGGAGAAGCTCTATACAGTCAGCAAAAACAAGACCATGAACTGACTGTGGCTCAGATCATGAACTCCTTATTGTCAAATTCAGACTTAAATTGAAGAAAGTAGGGAAAACCAATAAGCCATTCAGTTATAACCTAAATCAAATCCCTTACAATTATACAGTGGATGTGACAAACAGATTCAAGGATTTAGATCTGATAGAGAGAATGCCTGAAGAACTATGGACATATGTTCATGACATTGTACAGGAGGCAGTGATCAAGACCATCCCCAAGAAAAAGAAATGCAAAAAGGCAAAATGGTTGTCTGATTAAGGCCTTACAAGTAGCTGTGAAGAGAAGCAAAAGGCAAAGGAGAAAAGGAAAACTATACCCATTTGAATGCAGAGTTCCAAAAATTAGCAAGGAGAGAAAAGAAGACCTTCCTCAGTGATCAGTGCAAAGAAATAGAGGAAAACAATAGAATGGGAAAGACTAGAGAGCTCTTCAATAAAATTAGAGATACCAAGGGAACATTTCATGCAGAGATGAGCACAGTAAAGTATAAAAATGATATGGACCTAACAGAAGCAGAAGATATTAAGAAGAGGTGGCAAGACTACACAGAAGAACTATACAAAAAAATCATGACCCAGATAATCCCGAGGGTGTGATCACTCACCTAAAGCCAGACATCCTGGAATGCAAAGTCAAGTGGGCCTTAGGAAGCATCACTTAATGAACAAAGCTAGTGGAGGTGATAGAATTCCAGTTGAGTTATTTCGAATTCTGAAAGATGATGCTGTGAAAGTGATGCACTCAATATGTCAGCAAATTTGGAAAGCTAAGCATTGGCTGCAGGACTGGAAAAGGTCAGTTTTCATTCCAATTGCAAAGAAAGACAATGCCAAAGAATCTTCAAACTACTGCACAATTGCACTCATCTCACACACTAGAAAAGTAATGCTCAAAATTCTCCAAGTCAGGCTTCAACAGTATGTGAACTGTGAACTTCCAGATGTTCAAGCTGGATTTAGAAAAGGCAGAGGAACCAGAGTCAAATTGCCAACATCCGTTGGATCATTGAAAAAACTAGAGAGTTCCAGAAGAACATTTACTTCTGCTTTATTGACTACACCAAAGCCTTTGACTGTGTGAATTCCAACAAACTGTGGAATATTCTCTTGTGTTCTCTTATATGTTAGCTATCTTCAAAAGAAATTATATATTTTTAATTCAAGCATCTACATTCAAATGTAAAGCAAAAGAAATCAATTCTTAAAGCCAAAGAAAAATACATATGACAGTAGATTCACACTTTTGTTACATTCTATTTTAAAACATTGCTTTTCAGAAGATCTCAGAAACTCTTTGTGATTTATCTTAATCACAAAGACATTCCAAAGCTGTCCATTGTGTGGAGTAAATATTTTGCCCCAGCTATTTTTACTACTATGTCTACTTTTGCAATCAAGTGCCCAATACATTTAGCAAGAAGGCAAAAGGAGTAAAAAGTGCAGATAAACACTTTTAAAATAAATGTGACAATCCATGGTGTTATATTGGCACTACTTGAGATAATTTATAGCCTGCAAGGAATTTCACTTTTTTCAGCTGTACTCATATGTCTCTCAATTCCCTATTTGCTTGTCTATATGACATCATACAAGAATTCTTCATCTTTCAGACTTTAGACAAAATAGAAGATGGTTGGATCAATGAACTGATTGATGGGTCACCAAATGGATAAACAGGTATACATATGCATTGTCAGTGTGTATTGAAAAAGAATATAATACTCACCTGAAAAGTATATAAAATACATCCAAATTTGTTTACATTTTCTATTTAAATCTCTAAACCGCTATACAAGTAATTCATAAAATTCAGTACTTTAAACTAGATATAGAGAAGGTTTGGTTTAGCAAACTTTCAAAGAGATCTTAACAAATCCAGGAAAAAGCCAGATTATTTCTTTCTGTTAATTAGGAGAGAAGTTTCCATTATTGACTCTTGTGGAGTGAGAGAGAATTTTTCTCAGCAATCCTGAATGACAAGAGGTGCATATTTATGGGCAAGCCTGCAGAGGATGTCTTAAAAGTGGAAAATTGAAATTTCCCTTTCACATCTTTGAAACCAAAAGTAAATGTGAAACTAGACTGTTTGCTTTATAATTACAAATGTAAATTTGTGCTTAGTACTGACTGCTGAAATGTGTGTATTCTCATCTTAATTACCTAAATATTTAAAAATAAATTGCATTTTAATAGATTCAATCTGAGTTAGTTATTAAATACAGTTAATTATGAGATTTATTCATCTAGAAAGAAATTTAATACTTACACCCTAAGGTGTATGTAAATGTAAAATGTACACTCTAAGGAGAAAACACTGAAACTAGAAGATATATTTTGAAAGTTAATAAAATGAATCCATATGATTAAAATCTAATTGGAAAGATAATGAAAGTACCATCAATACTCATCATTCATATGAGCACAAATTTAAAAGAAAAAAAGTGTATATATTTTAGATTTGTTTTCAACACACAAATATAAATTAACTCAAGCAAAAACAAATCCTGATTAGAAATGGAAAGTACTTTAAAATATCTCAGAGGATCTAATGTTTCAGAAATTATATTTTATTCCTCTAGAATAATAACTGTCAAATATATTATAAATAAGAAGGAAGTAGCTACAGTTTTACTAGTAAAACTATTAACCAGCCCACCAGTCAGCAAAACTTTATAATCTTATTTCAACAAGTTACTCCAAATTTCTTCCTCTCTTTAAAATGTTCATTGGTATGTCAGAAACTCTTGATATAGAGAAACTGTTAAAAATTTGTGCTAGATATCCACGATATTTAATTGAACAAGTTGTGGCTAACATTTAATGTCAGACGTTTTAAAATTTCTTAAAGTTGTTTCTGTATATATTACATAAAATTTCCTCAAGATCTAAAAGTTTATTAAATGATAAATGTGATTAACCAAAAATTCAAATATTAAATAAAATATCTGGTGAATTAAAAATACACAATAGTTACCTCCCAAAAATTTCCGTTGACTCTTAGGCAATAATCAAGACAGAATCTTTCTTAAATGTAAATATTAGCAAGAAGGCAAGAAAACAAAATTAATGAATTAGCTAACTCTGCTTTCTGCTATGCATATCAGCTGTGAATTTTATTTAATTATGTATATATTTACATATATATATATATATATATCCTTATTGCAAAATTCACACTTAAATTGAAGAAAGTAGGGAAAACCACTAGACCATTCAGCTATGACCTAAGTCAAATCCCTCACGATTATACAGTGGAAGTAACAAATAGACTCAAGGAATTAGATCTGATAGACAGAATGCCTGAAGAACTATGGACGTGACAATGAATGGAAGGCAGTGATCAAGACTATACCCAAGAAAAAGAAATGCAAAAAGATAAAATGGTTGTCTGACGAGGCCTTACAAATAGCTGAGAAAACAAGAGAAGCTAAAGGAAAGGAGAAAAGGAAAGATATACCCATTTGAATGCAGAGTTCCAAAGAACTTACCTCTCCAAAGGAGAGGTAAGAAAGCCTTCCTCAGTGATCAATCCAAAAAAATAGAGGAAAACAATAGAATGGGAAAGACTAAAGATCACTTCAAGAAAATTAGAAATTCCAAGGGAACATTTCATGCAAAGATGAGCACAATAAAGGACAGAAATGGTATGGACCTAACAGAAGCAGAAGATATTAAGAAGAGGTGGCAAGAACACACAGAAGAACTGTACAAAAAAGATCTTCATGACCCAGATAACCACGATAGTGTGATCACTCACCTAGTGTCAAACATCCTGGAATGCGAAGAAGAGGTGACAAGAATACACAGAAGAACTATACGAAAAAGATCTTCATGACCCATATAAACATGATAGTGTGATCACTCACCTACAGCCAGACATCCTGGAATGCGAAGACATCCTGGGCCTTAGGAAGCATCACTACAAACAAAGCTAGTGGAGGTGATGGAATTTCAGTTGAGCTATTTCAAATCCTAAAAGATGATGCTGTGAACGTGCTGCACTCAATATGCCAGCAAATTTGGAAAATTCAGCAGTGGCCACAGAACTAGAAAAGGTCAGTTTTCATTCCAATCCCAAAGAAAGGCAATGCCAAAAATGTTCAACTACTGCACAATTGCACTCATCTCACACGTTAAAAAAGTAATGCTCAAAATTCTCCAAGCCAGGCTTCATCAGTAGTAGAAGTTCTTCAACCAAGAACTTCCAGATATCCATCTGGTTTTAGAAAAGGCAGAGGAACCAGAGATCAAATTGCCAACATCTGTTCGATCATCGAAAAAGCAAGAGAGTTCCAGAAAAACATCTACTTCTGCTTTATTGACTATGCCAATGCCTTTGACTGTGTGATCACAACAAACTGGAAAATTCTGAAAGAGATGGCAATATAAGACCACCTCATCTGCCTCCTGAGAAATCTGTGTGCATATTAAGAAGCAACAGTTAGAACTGGACATGGAACAACAGACTGGTTCTAAATAGGGAAAGGAGTATGTCAAGGCTATATATTGTCACCATGTTTATTTAACTTATATGCAGAGTACATCATGCAAAATGCTGGACTGGATGAAGCACAAGCCAGAATCGAGATTGCCGGGAGAAATATCAGTAACCTCAAATACACAGATGACACCACCCTGATGGCAGAAATTGAAGAAGAACTAAAGAACCTCTTGATGTACGTGAAAGAGGTGAATGAAAAATTTGGCTTAAAACTAGACATTCAGAAAACTAAGATCACGGTATCTGGTCCCATCACTTCATGGAAAATAGGTGGGGAAACAATGGAAACACTGACAGACTATTTTTTAAGTCTCCAAAATCACTGCAGATTGTGACTGTAGCCATGAAATTAAAAGATGCTTACTCCTTGGAAGAAAAGTTATGACCAACCTAAACAGTATATTAAAAAGCAAAGACATTACTTTACCAACAAAAGTCCATCTAGTCAAGGCTATGGTTTTTCCACTAGTCATGTATGGTTGTGAGAGTTGGACTATACAGAAAGCTGAGTGCCAAAGAATTGATGTTTTTGAACTATGGTGTTGGAGAAAACTCTTGAGAGTCCCTTGGACTGCAAGGAGATCCAACCAGTCCATCCTAAAGGAAATCAGTCCTGAATATTCATTGGAAAGACTGATGCCGAAGCTGAATCTCCGGTATTTTGGCCACCTGGTGTGAAGAACCGACTTATTTGCAAAGATCCTGATGCTGGGAGGGATTTGGGGCAGGAGGAGAAGGGGAAGACAGAGGATGAGATGGCTGGATGGCATCACTGACATGATGGACATGAGTTTGAATAAGCTCCGGGAGTTGTTGATGGACAGAGAGGCCTGGCATGCTGCAGCCCATGGGGTTGCAAAGAGTTGGTCGACTGAGAGACTGAACTAAACTGATATATGTATATAGCGCAAGGAAACTAAAAAAAACTTTTTAAATAGCATTTTATTATGTTGCTGCCATTCCAACTATCTTTATGGGAAAAGTTTAAAAAATCAAATAGACTAATCTTCCTTTTGGTGTTATAAAATTCAGGAGAAAGAAATTGGTCACATTAACTTGAAATTTTAAAAAAGAAGAGGATAATGAAATATATATGTATAGATATTTTTTTACTGGTGATAATCAACTATTTTTAGACTGTTTATCTTTTATGAATATGCAAATCTCATTTCTAAGCCCAATTTTGAATACATTTCTCCCAGTGATATATCCCCAATATTCCCCTTACTACAGTAATCTCTTTAGAATTAAAAGATAGTCTATCTTTTGTCTCTTCTAACATATAATAAATATCTTTGAGATTTTCTTCCTGTTATTTGCATTTATGTGTTAAAAAATTTCTGATAAATGTTAATTACTGTTTCATTTCCCATGTATATGCCTAAATGCTAGTGAGGAATAATTGGGGAAGGATGACCTGTTGAGTCTTTGAGGAGCACCCCCAGAAAACCATGTTTACGATTGGTTCCCAATATTAACATTGCATTTTTCCTGGGTACTGAAGTCATATAGGGCATAATCTTCCATGCACTGACTTAAATCTCTTTTCACTACTTAATAAAATTACTACAAGTTACAATAAATGTTAATTCTGGTTTGTGACAGATGGTTCCTCTCTAAGAACCCATAACAGTGATTTCAGTGTTTTTGAAAATGTGCAAAAATAGATAGCACAAGAAATACATCCAGACCTATATTCCATAAAGTATTTTCCTAAATTGTTGTATAAGTATATACTTGTATTTGAATGAAGCAAAAAATAGCTTTTAATCTTATAAATGAGCTTCACTATAGGTTTCTCTGCCAAAGAATATGTCTCTCTTGGCATGCAGTTGAAATTGCTGAATCTAATTCAGGACCAGTGATATTTTATTAAATAGCTAGACATGTTGTACCTGCTAAAATCAGCACATTTCTTTCAGATTACTCCTTAAGTTGCTATTAAGTGAAAAAATTGATCTTTAATTTTTTACGTCAATCATTTTCCAAAAGAAGGCCTAATGTTTGCTACAATGTGAGTATCCCTAGTTAGCTCTGATTACTGATGTAGTTTGCCAACATCTCATTTGGTTTTCATCAGTTCTGACTCTAATATGGGTCATATGGGAAATATCGAATAAAGAGGCAGTACTTTACAGTAAATAGCTAGAGATGGGAATTGGTTCTGTTCCCTAAACCTGTTCCTCATTAGAAGGAAATTGGGGTTGGACAATGAAAGAGAAGTTGAAGAATTGGTCAAGGAAGTGCAACAGTTAATTTTTTAACCCTGAACAATATGTTCTCAACCAGAAACTCATGTTACATTTCATGAGTTATGTTTTATGTAGGGTTTAATGTTTATTTTCTCTTGGCAGAGTCACCTTTGAGCTCTCAGTACTTCTCTAGCACACTGGGTAATTCACATCCAATTCATGAGCTCACTAACAATTACAGGGAGGAAGAACAGTGACCTCAACATGGAAATCAGGAGGAAAGTGAGTGAAGAGTCTAAGGATGCTGTGTCATCTTTTACCTGTGCTGTGCCCTTAGAATAGAGAGAAGCAAGCAATTTGACATTTTTAAATTTTCACTCAGTTTTATTAGTTTCTCTCACTCAATAAATAAATGTCTGGGACACATAGAGCAAAGTCAGTCAGCTTACCAGTGATTTCATGTCCCCCTTATACTTCCCAGTCTTTTTGCAGTTAGCTGGAACCACATGACTTGTTCTGGCCACCAGAATTACACAGGTCTTTACCAAAGCAAAGCACTGGAAACTGAAAGGCCTTCTAAAAGCTGTTTTGTCTATTGCATGGATTAAGATATAAGACAATGGGGCCTCTGCCAGCCAGAATCCCTGAGTGACTGTGAATTCAAAGCCTCACCCAGCTCCAGTTACTAATTGGCATTGGATATATGTCATGATCGAGGAAAAAACATTGCTAAGTCATTGAGATTTTAGGGTTAATTCATTACCTCACCATGTTATAACAAAACTGTAGGAATAAAGAAAGAAATTAAAGAACTCCAGAACGATTCAAATAAAAGGAAGTGGTTTCCCTGCCTGCCCCACCTCCATGGACCCATAGTTTAGAAAGAACAGACAGCCTAATATTATTGTGTTTGCATAGCATACGAGCACAATGTTGGTGATGAAGGTCAAAATATCACCTATTAAATGCTTTTATATATGCATATACTTTCACACCTACATTCATAAACATATATTCACACATACTATGCGTGCATGCATGCTAAGTCACTTCAGTTGTATTTGACTCTGTGCAATCCTATGGACTGTGGCCTTCCAGCCTCCTCTATGGCACTCCCCAGGCAAGAATACTGAAGTGGGTTGCCATGCCCTCCTCCAGGATATCTTCCCTATTCAGGGATCAAGCCTGTGTCTCTTACGTCTCCTGCGTTGACAGGAGGGTTCTTTACCATAAGTGCCATTCTATATTCTGTGAAATGTAAGAGATAATAGCTGAAAGTCAATATATATCACATTTTCAAGCCTGCTTCTCTGAATGAATGAAGTTCTTAGTCTCTAAAGTCAGACTGTCCTTGAGGAAATCAAGCTTAAATATCTATCTTCAGCATCATTTCACAAATATGACTAATTAAGAGCTGTCTAGAACTGTTATTAAACTCAAAATACACAGGTAAACATTCAGAGAAGACTTTCCAGCTAGTCTTTGGGGAGTGTAACATAAATTTTTCATGAAAAAAATTTGGCTCCACCATCAATCATCTATTCATGACTATAACAAGTGCATCCTTCCCTTACTCTCAATTGTTCTATTAATAATTTGCTGCCATGACCTTAAATTCTCTTGGTAGATGTTATTTTTCAATGTTGACATGACTTATGATTGGAGAAGGGAGTTTATAATATAATGTAACCAGTAGATTAAAACACCTGTTACATTTTGGGGAATGCATTCTCCTATTCATATATCAGAAGAATAAGTGGATGACTATGGGAACATAGGTGTAATATATCCTAAAATCCTTGTGCCCTAAAAGCAAAATCTTTGTACTGGTATACATTATAGATTATACAATACCACAGTTGGCTTCCCTGGTGGCTCAGGCGGTAAAGAAACTGCCTGCAATGTAGGAGACCCAGGTTTGATCCCTGGGTCGGGAAGATCCCCTGGAGAATGTAATGACAACCCACTCCAGGATTCTTGCCTGGGAAATCCCATGGACAGAGGAGCCTGGGAAAGCTACAGTCCATGGGGTCTCAAAGAGTCGGACAGAACTGATTAACATTTTGACTTGAGAGTTGAATGATGCAAATGAAATGATCTGATCAAGAAGAATCATACCTTCACCTAGAGATTTGGGACCCAGAAAGTTTACATTTCCTTCCAGGTAACTTTTGGAAGTCAGACTTTCTACCATGTGCAGAAAGAAAATCTTCAATAAGTTGAATAAAACCAAATGTAGCAGGTATAAATTTTTAGTTGTATAAGATGAATACATTCTAGAGATCTGCTGTATAATATGTGCCTATTGGATATTGAAAATGTTCTTTCCCACAGGGGACTTTAAAAACAGATTAGATGTTCATCTGTGAAAATAGTTCTGACTTTTGCAAATAAGATAACTATCTGTATTGTACATTTAAAATCTGTTAAGAGGGTATATCTCCTGTTAAGTGTTCTTATCACAATTAAAGCTAATGGATCCAAAAAAACTGAGATGAGTCATTGAAGAAACTTTGTGTTCTTCATTCCATTATTACCAAGGTCCTCTTGTTAGATTCTAGTATCCCTATGCAACTTATATTTTAACTGGATCACGTACACCTTAAAATAGCTAATGGACTTGAACCCTAATTCCACTATTTGTGCCCAATTCAAAAAATTTCCCAAGATTTCTGTTAATGACTAGGGATTGGGAGGTGGAGGTGGAATGTGAAAGTCGCTTAGGTTTTCTTGGTCATCTCTGACTTCTGCTGAGTTAATTTTGTTCATTTTTTCAGTTTCAAACAAGGCACTTTTGTTCATGACAGGTTCTACTGACTATTTGAAGAATCCAGAATAGAATTTGCAGTTTTAAAATGGGGAAAATTTTTAGTATTAGACTTCTGATCACTCCATTTCAGGACTTTTTTCCACTGGCCCTGTTCTTCCTGTCAATGATTCCTTTCTTCTTCTACCTCAGGTCCCCCTTCTCAACTTCTCCTATCCAAGAAAACTCAAATTATCACCAGAACACTGTTTTGAAATTCAACCCAAAGCCCACATTTGCCTATTCTGGTCATTTAAGGATTCAATAGAAAAAAATTAATTTATAGTGTCCACTTTCCTTAGGCAGCAGCTGTAAATTGCAATTTCCTCCATCATTCCTTTAATAAATTAACCTTTCTATTTGTGCTAGGTCAATCTTAAGAGTTCCAAATGCATAATGCACTGGTAAAGATTAGTAAAATATGCAGATTAGTAAAATACCTTATTTATACAACATTCTAAGTGAAACTTTACTTTCAACACATTTTGTTCTCCTGAAAGGGAAAGCCAATCTGGATTAGTAAAATTACTGTTTTATAGAATACTTTTATTAAATATCGTTACCTTCAAATAAATAGGCCACTTCCAGCCAGGTTAATACATGGTTGGCAACCAGAGGTCTTTGGGGACATGCTTTAATTAACAAGCATAATAAATGTTGAAGTAGATAGAAGTGACATAATTAAATTGTGTGCTTCTAGAAGGCTTTAAAAGAGTTAGGTTTTTTGCAGTATTATTCACTAACTACTCATTTAGTGGATAAATCTTTTTTTCATAGTGAATAAAAAAATAAAATTAGTCTCAAATTATCATATTACCTGAACAATAGTTGTGGAGACAAGAAAACATACATCCTAGGTGTCTAATCATTAGTGTTTCTCCATGTGGATTCCTCAAACAAGTAATATATTTTTAATTTGAATATTTCCAAAATCTCTCTTATCTTTTTTTCTAAAAACAGTCAAATAGCCTGATTAATATCTCCTATGTAAGATGTCTTAGCAGGATTCAATCCTTTTCACAGAAATCAGGAATTAAATGTATAAAAAGGCAAAGAGCAGGTTAGAACACACTCTTAAAATCAATAAGATAATGACTTAATCAGTATAAATGAGTGCATTTCCCCTTGAGACCCTTTCTCTTGCTGTGTGTGTCTACCTTTCCCTCATAGAATTGAAGAACATCTCCAGCAAGGGCAACCTTTGAAGTTTCCAATTCCTGAATGTAGTGTTACAATCAGAAATAGATTTAAAATCTCAAAACAAAGAAACAGATATTTTATGAGTGCTCTAGCAGACATGAGGATGTGGCCTGCAGATCCTTCTTCAAGAAAAGACTCCCTGCTCAGCTGTGAGGAGAGTAGTTAGCTGATAACCTCCAGCTGTTAGTTCCTTCAAGGTCTGCCTTAGCTTTTAGTCCAAGGTCAGATTTTTTCGTTGGCTCCCAGCCAAAGGCTGATTAAACCTAAGTAAAGGACTACTCCCAATTAGCTTTCTGCAAACATAAATCTTTGCTCCAGAGCTCCCTACCAGGCTGGCAGAGACATTCTGAGTTTTTCATGGTAGACTGATTGCCTCTTCCTTACTCTCTTTCTCTTTCATGGGTATAATACTGCAGTAAAACTTTTTTCTCAGCATCTGATTTCCACATAACTCAGTGGGTAAAATTGGTACTAGGAGAGGTCTGAGAAGGTAGATGGTAAAGCGGGGTATGTGGGCTGTCACTTGCTCCTCAGCTGGCAATACAGATGCCACCTGAGTGGTAAGTGGAGCACCGACAGCCTCTGGCACAAGGGAGTATTCCAATCATTAAAACTTAAACCTGTGGCCAGCTGGGATCCTGTCTGCTGGAGGGCTGCACTTGTGAACAGTATAAAGACTCAGGCATTTGAATGGTCCAATTAAAATAACAGAATCAAATTATTTTTAGTAAGTTCATTGCTGCCCTAAAGGTGGATAATGAAAAACTTTTTAAAAATTAACAAATTGAAAGTTAAGTGTGAAAGCAAGAGAGCCTTTTAGGTAGCTAAGCAGCAGCCCTCTTCTCATGCAATGGGCAAGCGGAAAAAGATGATGATCAAGAGAAGTATTCAATAGTCAAAGCTGCTAAGCCTCACAAATGGGTGGATATTCAGTCAAGGCATGGTTCTCATGCTGAAGTCAGAGCCCTAGATTGGTAATGCTTGGATGCTGTCACGTGGTATGGGGACATCTAGGTGGGAAACCCTGGAGATTTCAACTCATTACCATTTTCTGAATATTCAGAATAGTCCCACTCCTCTCCATTAAGAACTAACGCTCTTCCATGTCGAGAGATAATACAGATGTTTCTCCCACACAAAGCAACAGATGCCCTCTCAGGAGCTTCCCTGACATCTCCTGACCAACAGACCTATAGTAAATATTGACTTAACGATGCAGCCAGGTTAGTGTTGATCCTAATGAGAGTATATATAGACTATACACCAAAAGAGCTATGATGTAGCAAGCAGGGGCCAGAGGAGAGTTTATAGAGCTGGACTAAGCAGGTACTCAGATACAGGGGCTGGGCCATAAGACTGGATAAGGAAGAGTTTATTGACTTGGAGATAGGATTTAACACTTTTTTTTTTTTTTTGAAAAGCCAGGAAACAGTGCAAATTTGCTGCTAGGGTTTCCAGCAGAAACCAGCGAAAAGTCACCTAGGATGAGTGACATTGAGATACCTGAATTGCTGTGGCAGATGGTAGAGGGGGGGAATAAAAAGCTCAGGGATTTGGGTCTGCTGGAACAGTTATGTTATGTGAGGCCACAAGACACAAAAGGGGACTGTGTTCCGTGAGAAGGCCTAGAAAACACACTGTTTACCAAGACCGTAAGAAATGTGCTGGTGTGAGCATCATGAGCATCATAAAGTGTTCAGTGATAGCTCTTCTCTGTAGGCCAGGTCTGATGGTAGATGCTATCACAGAAAGTGGTTGCTGATAGCAAAGGGGGTGGCAGGTCCCTGATGCAATAAAAGCCAGGTGGTGTAATTTAACTGCCAGAAGCCAGGGAATTATAATTATTTTAATGAGCAACAAAATCAGCATGCCAGCCAGGAGTGCCTGACCAGTAGAGAATTATGGAGAAGGTTAATAGAACAGGGCCTCCCAAGGGACAAAATAGCCTGGCAGTCATCAGGGTACTGCTAAATGTATGTAACCAAAAATGAAGAAGAGATGGAACATAGTATAGTGGTTACCAAAGGCTGGGGGGCAGCTGGAGAGGAATACAGAGTCACCGTTTAATTGGTACCAAGTTTCAGTCTGGGGTGATGAAACGTTTTAGAAATCGGTACGGTGGTGGATGCACAACAGTGTGATTATACTTTATGCCAATAAGTAGTATACTTAAAACTAGTAAATTTTACGTTATGTATATTTTACCACAATAAAAACTGTGTGAAAAAAAGTAAAAAAGGTAAGAATCAATGAGCAAAAGGCTGAGTATTTCTCCAGTAAAATGCCATGACTGCTTGTCCAGGTTAGTCAGGTTTCAGACTAGAACCTGTTGATTGAAGAGATGACCAGAATCCTCAGGGGAACTGCATCATTCCTGCAACTTGATGACAAGTATACAGTGGCATGACCCCCTCTCTCTCACAACACAGACTTGTGGCCATTTACTCAGGCAACTATATACCAGGGTAAGTGGAATATCTAGATGTTCAAGGATACAAAGTTCAAGATGTCACTGATAGCAGAAGACATGACATATCATCCTGACCCCCATGTTAGAATGGGAGCCAATGAGAGCAAGGTGATGAATGGAATCCTGAACAATGTCTGGCTTACAGTATATTAACCAAATCCACATGCTTACCCAGTGGTAACACTGCTAGTCCCCAAATGGATTAACATTCTTGGCAGTTTTTTAAAACCAGCATCGGTTACTTGGTCGGTGGAACAGAGGAGGGTAGAGTTGCTTTCACTGTTGGGTGCAAGTTTGGTCCTTTCAGGTCTTACTTTTAAGATTTGTTAGGTAGGACCAAGCTGTAATCAGTCTAGGCTAATTAGTCCCTGATACTGAGGCAGGATCGTTCCGTATCTATACCCAATTCCCTGCAAATCAGGAGGTTTTCTTTGTGGAATCGTGGAAATAGGTACTCTTCCCAGACCTATATGAGCATGAGGCAAAGTCACTCCTACTATTTGCCTGTTTCCCTCACCTTATGTTCCTTCATATACATGCGCTGCTCTATACTCTGCTGAATATTGACTGGGGCCTTCTGAAGATCTGGGTTTCTCTGCTCAGCTTTCTCTTACACTGTCCTACAAACTTGAGCCACTTTTGCCTTCCCAAACTGTCTGTTCCATCTTCCCAATTCATGTCTGCCAGTTTTTACCTGAATTCTTTAGCTTGAAAGCTCTCTCAACGTTGTAAGCTGGGGTGATGATATGATTCACTTTATTTGTTGCTTGTTCTCAAGGATCACTGTCCTTTGTTGCAAACTATTGTATTATGTGTGTGTGTGTGTGTGTGTGTACATGTACACATTTACATCTATCAGCCTGATTTTATATTTGTTTTTCTGTTATTTTAGATGATAAACAGATCCAGTCTCTGTTACTCCAACTTAGTCAGAAGTAGATGTCTTCCCACACTTAAATACATTATAAGTACTGATTTCTAATTAAATGGTAGTTATAGATTTTCTATAATCTGCTTGTTAAAGTAACTCTCTAAATATTGCTTCCTGTTCACAGTATCAACTCTATTTTACCTTTTTATTTAAAGTGACAAGTGAAAAATTAATTCTCTGTAAGTGTAAAGAGATAGTTACACTACTTATCTTCAGATTGCCCTCTTTAAATACAACCTGTATTTTGGGGTTTTACTGCCCAATGCACATGGTGCCTTAGGACAAGTTACTTATGGAATTATTTTCTGTGGATCTATCTTATTCAAAAGAGAGGAAATGCATTTCCCCAAAGGAACATTTATAAATATGTTCTCTAAGCCAGGGCAGTAATAATTCCAAAGCTTCTGGCTCAGTGTGTAAATCAAATATGAAAATCCATGAGAACTTTTGAGACCTTTTGCTTTAGGCATTAATTCAAGCTTTTCAATAAAGCTGGATTTAACCAACTACCACTTAGATTTAATTCAATTAAACAAGCATATATTGAGGCTCCATTATATGCAGTTCCCACTGTGTCATAAGGAGTGGGCAGAACCTGTACTTAAAATGTTGATATCAATACTGTAGGGTAATTTAAAACAACTTCTATGCAAATCAACATAGTAAATGCCAAAAACTGTGTTTTCAGTAAACTCTCATTGAGAATCAAATTAGCTGTCATGAAGAAATGTAAAATTTGAAATGTTCCTTGATGAGTTTCAACCAGAAATAACAAGACAAAGCTGTCAAAGACTGTGACCAAAATCAGCAAATACACAAATGTCAGAATGAATTGGATGAATTCAGAGGAAAATGGATGCAGTTAATTCAGCTTGGCTAGGGTATATAGCTTACATGCATGACAGTACACTGGGAAAATAGGATCTTGATTCTTTTCGTTGAAGGCCTTTATTGCCAAGCAGAGAATTTTCTACTTAATGACAATAAAGAACTAAAATTTTTTGAACTTAAGAATAAATTGTCAGAAAAATAAATAATACATGATTGGTGAGCATAAAATAATGAATTAGAGAATGTGGTCATTAAAGAAATATATGAGACATTTTGTTGTTGTTGTTTAGTCACGAAGTCATGTCCAACTCTTTCGAGACCCTATGGACTATAGCCTGCCAGGATGCTCTGTCCATGGAGTTTTCTAGGCAAGAATACTGGAGAGGGTTGCCATTTCCTTCTCCAGGGGATCTTCTCGAGCCAGGGATTGAACCTGAAATAACAACAACAAAAGAGATGCTTCACAGACTATTTTATATAACATGCTGCTTTTAAAAGTTAAATAAAATTCTAAGGTAGAAGAAACAGCATCAACCCAGGAAGAAAATGTGAAGAAATAGTAAAAGTAGAAGTTGTTTCTTTAAAAATGCTCCTAATTACACAAAGTATAGAAGAAATTTTAGAAAAGAAGATGTCTAGCAAATTTGAAATATGCTAAATTTCAGAAACAAATTTAAAACAATAAATGCCATTTTTACTTGGAAAATTATAAAATGTCAAAAAATGACAAGACTCCAAATTTTAAAGAATGCCCTTGGGCAATATGTACCATAAAGCTTAAATTATTTAAATCCACCGTCCTAGCAATTCCCCTTGAAGGATTCTGTCAGCTAAAAAAAAAAACACACACACACAACCTAAAAGTTGAGCCCTCTGTTTCATTCAGCAGATATACTGGATACTTAAGCCCAGGAGACAGCTTCTGAGTTAGTTCTGAAGGACTGTTCCCAAAAGGTGAGGGAGGAACCAGGATATATACAATTCTAAATTGGGAAAGATTTGTAGTATCCTATTAGTAGGATCCCCATGAGCACATACAATTTAAATTGCAATCTCAGGAAATATATCTTGGGAATAGTATTTTAATTCACTGGCAGGCTATTAATTGTTGAAAAGTGGACGAATTAATTTTTCCATGTCACAGATAGACTGTTCTAAAAAGCAAAATTTTCTGATAGACTTCTTTTGGTTGGACTAAAACAAGTTCATGTAGTTAAATTACTTTTGTTGGAGTAACTGACTATTGAGATACCTACTATCTAGCACACCATAAAAATTAAAGTGTTAGTAAAGTTGAATATAGACATTTTGTAGATAAAATGTGTCATTACAAACCGACAGTTCTTGAATCTTTCTTTGCAATTTGTATTTCTGAATCCATATGTTAAATATTTAGATTGATGTGATATTATTTAAGTTATTTAAGAAAAAACAAGATTTATAGTTGGTTTACTATTAGAAGCATCATTCTCATTTATATTTCACACATAATACTGTCAAAGTAGCAAAAAACAAACATAAAATCATATATATATATATATATATATATATATATATATATAATAAGGAACTTTAAAACATTACTCCTTAATTATAGATCTAAAACTAGAAACGTTTTTAAGGAAGTATTTTAGTTCAGGGCAGGAAACACCAAATGACTGTTTCAAAGCCACAGAGCTAGAGTGTGCACAGGAAGATTCAAGGTTATTTCTTTTATCCTAGTATATTGCTATTTCCACAGCATCATGATATCTCCCTGAATTAAAAAGGAACTTAATTTTAGCCTGTTTCATTAAACCAGACATTTTACATCTTTTGGATAGAAATTCAAAAAATCAGATGTAGAAACAGAGATGATAATGTTAATCCCATTATTACTATTTATTACTCATTATAATTTCTTATATTATTAAAAACACATAGATGCTCTTAACAAGCATCCCAGGCGGCTCAGTAGGAAAAGAATCCTCCTGCAGTTTGTCTCCTGCATTGGCAAATGATTTCTTCATACCACTAGCGCCACCTGGGATGCCCCAAAGCCATATATGCCTGCTTGCTAAGTCACTTCTGTGGTGGCTGACTCTTTGCGACCCTATGGGCTGTAGCTCACCAGACCCTCTGTCCATTGGATTCCCCGGGCAAGAATACTATAGCGGGTTGCCAAGCCCTTCTCCAGAGAAAGCCATATATACTGCTTTTTAAAACTAATCTATCTGAGAAATAGACTAAAATCCATACTAATTTTCTTACTCTTCTCTTTTGGAAGAAAGTCATCCACCTAAGTATTAATACAGTGCATTGCCCCAAAGAAGTAAAACCTTTCCTGAATCAAACAAAGGTGAAGGTTGATACAATGCTTTCATTATTGAGAGTGTACCTCTAATACCGTATAACAAAACTGCTAGCAAATTACACACTTTCTATTTATTTACTTTCAGTAATATTCAAAGGGGACCTACTTGAGTTGTTACATAAATAAAAGCCTTATAAATCTCTTCTAGATACAGATTGCAGTAATATTTAAATAAATATTAGTGATATTTTTTAAACTTTGGAGACTTCTTTCCTGGTAATAAAGAGTATAGGATTCCCCTAGTGGCTCAGATGGTAAAGAATCTGCCTGCAATGCAGGAGACCCAGGTTCATTCCCTGGGTTGGGAAGATCCCCTGGATAAGGGAATGGTAACCCACTACAGTATTCTTGCTTGGAGAATCCCATGGACTGAGGCACAGTCCAGGGGGTCACAAAGAGTCAGACATGAATGTTTGTATGAAGAGATATGAGTTTCAGAAATACAA
Organism: Muntiacus reevesi; assembly: GCF_963930625.1. Classification (NCBI taxonomy): domain Eukaryota; kingdom Metazoa; phylum Chordata; class Mammalia; order Artiodactyla; family Cervidae; genus Muntiacus; species Muntiacus reevesi. The sequence goes on along the minus strand of NC_089254.1, from coordinate 78,599,881 downwards.
TTCTGGAGACAGTATTAATGATTAAATGGGGAAATTGGAAACAGACTAGCTAGAATATTCTTTCAATAGTTCAGTTCAATTTTACATAGACTTTTAAAAATAGATTAGATAATAATTCAGTAAGTAAAATAAATAATGTGACTATATCTTATTTATCCCTGTATTTTGACATTGTTTTCCTGAGCTGGTCAATCTTGTGAAGGAAATAGACAGATTAAGGGTGTTTTCACAAGTAGTTGAAAAAAAGTGTGCTAGTAAAAAGAACTATGACTCAGTAAAGGATTTTGAGGGTCATCAATAGGACCACAATATTTCCCTTAAATATTCAATGAAAGCCAAATTGATTTAACTTTCTCTTTCTTTCCACCTTTGACTGAGCTGGACCTGGCAGCCTGATTGCATGATATTCAAATTTCTGAGGCAGTGTACCCACAGTTTTCTTTTATTGAGGTTTTCTCAAGAAAATTTCTTAATTTTTCCTTTAAGCTTCAGTGTGAAAAAGATTTCATCAAGTTTCCAGTAGTTTGTCTCTGTAATTCAGTATCTAACAATTTACATTTAAATTATCTAATGAATTATTTGCTTTATAATATAGTGTCTATAAAACAGTACTAAATGGTAGTATAAAATTTGTGGCAGTGCAAAACTGGAATAGAGTATGTGAAGTATTACTAGTGTACAACATGTAATGAGTAGCTAGATTGATAAAAATTCTAGGCTTCCTAACAATTTGCATGTATGACTAATTTAGGAAATATATAGTTGAAGCAATTGCCTATAATTCAAATATTCCTATGAAAGTCAATGAAAAATTACTTATTAGGATTTGTTCCAAAATGCCTGTTTTATTACACTATGGTTTGAGGAGAAAGTTTTCAAAACAAGTTGTCATTCATGATATAAATTCAGCTTCCTTTGAAAAGAGTTATCTTCAAATGATCATACACATGGAGAGACTAATTGAGTAAATTAAACATCTGCAGCTGAAATCTGTATGACTGAGTATCTTATCATGAACTATACCTACTGACATGGCAGAATTGTTAGACATTCTTTAATTCATATAAAAAAGGAAGGTAGATCCACTACCAAGTAAGCTACAAATACAAAATGATAATAGCTGTCATTTGGAGATGAACAAAGTATTGGCTTCCTGCTACATACTAGGTTCCTCAGGCCAGTTACTCTCTTAGTAATCTTAGATGCTCAGTAAATGCTGGTGAACTGGAATTTTCAGAGAAGTTAGACACAACATGCTTTGGTTCTGGACAAATTCAGTCTTCTTTTTTAAATTTAACTTTGGGTTTTTTAACACCAAAAACGTTTTGTATTGGGGAATAGCCAATTAACAATGTTGTGACAGTTTCAAATGAAGTGAAAGTTGCTCAGTAGTGTCTGACTCTTTGCAACCCTATGGACTATACAGTCCATGGAATTCTCTAGGCCAGAATACTGGAGTGGGTAGCCTTTCCCTTCTCCAGGGTATCTACCCAACCCAGGTATTGAACTGGAGTCTCCTGCATTGCAGGTGGATTCTTTACCAACTGAGCTATCAGGGAAGTTTCAGGTGAATAGCAAAGGGACTAAGCCATATAAATGCGTCTTTTGACTAACGCCACTGATGAACATGAGAACCATGTACTATACAAGTTAGGGCTTTTACAGTGTGAATCTACAGAAATGGGTCCCACTCCTTGACTAAAACTAACTAGAAGAATATTCAACTTCAAACTCGTGAACCCCAAGCCCTAAACAATAAATCAGACTAACTTTACTAAAGCATGTAAATCAACTAAATTACTAACAAATCTGTTATAATAAAAATAATACCTTAATTATTTAAATAATACTCCCAACTTCAAATGCTTTCACATATCTTCTTTCATATACCCAGGATTTAAAACGACGCTCTGGCCTAATCATACTTTCTATACAAGCATTAATACCTACCTTTCCTCCACTTAGCTTCCTATCTCCAGTCATGAATGAACAATATTAATTAATATTCATTGAAGACCTACTCTAATTTGACTGCCTTAGATACTGAGAACTCAGTAGCAAGCCATGATTCTTACCATCTTGAAATTTACATCATAGCTCCCAAAGAAGACAATAATTAAGTAATTAGTTCTTTATATCACAACTGTGATTACAACTATAAAGGACAAGTTTTACAATGAGACTGGAAAACAGGGACATTTGATCTGTTTAAGAAATCATGGAAGATGATCTTTGAGAATCCCTGGTAATTGATGTTTAAGTTTGATGAATAAGCAGTTAGCAAGGCAGAGGGTGGAAATGGAATAGGGCTATTCAGGGAGCTGTCCAAGCTGAGAATGAGAACACTTCCTATAGTTTCCAGGACCAAGAGCATTTCAAACACAGGTTAGAAAATTTGTAAGTAAAACTAAGCTTTAGCCAACTTAAGATATGTCTACGTTATGTCTGAAGGAACTGGAATAATAATTAAAATTTTATTTTCCTAATGAAACAATTGCCTGTCAAAAGTTCTTTCTCCTTGTCATTAATGCTTATGCATTCATGAATACAAATCTGTCTTTTTAAACTATATATAATTAAGCTTTGCACTCCGTCTAGCAGCTATTATTCACATACGACATACAAATTTTGATGAAGTCCTTTTTAACAGTAATTTTGTCATTATTAACTTAATTTTGGATGAAAATGCTGTAACAGGAAGAGTAAGGATAATCAGAAATCATTATTTTCATTTTTCAAAGTTTGAAATGAACTTTTTAATAGGTATAAGAATAACACAGTTATTACAAATTATAAAAACTTAATGTCCTTAGAGGTCTTTTCTACACCAATGAAAAGAAGACTGTAATGGAACTTCTAAAACATAGGATTATGAAAACTGAAATTAGAATATATTTTAAATAAAAAAGATTTTAAATAGATAAAATATAAGACTTAACAATTATTTTTTGTAGAATATTCTGATTTTCATATGTATGGTGTATCAATTTTATGAGAACAGGATAAAACTAAATTGAACAAACAAAAAATATTTATAGTCGGTGATCTCCAGATAACTATATATCAGAGAAATGTGATCGAGAATATCACAAATTTTATGACTCATCATATTTGTTCCTCTTACATATTCATCTGTACATATACCCTCATATATATACACTCTCATATATAAAATCAGTTTTAAAATTTTAATACAATGTTAAACTAATTTTTACAAAGTATAAAATTTATTGAACTAGATAATTTGATTACATAGTTCAAAAAAACCTGGCTTGATTTTTTTCTAATTTAAGTATACCTTTAAGAATTTTGAAAGTCCCATAATTTCACTGATTCAGTTCAGTTCAGTCACTCAGTCACGTCCGACTCTTTGCGACCCCATGAACCGCAGCACACCAGGCATCCCTGTCCATCACCAACTCCCGGAATTCACCCAAACCCATGTTCATCGAGTCAATGATGCCATCAAACCATCTCATCCTCTGTCATCCCCTTCTCATCCTGTCCTCAATCTTTCCCAGCATTAAGGACTTTTCGAATGAGTTAGCTTCTCGCATCAGGTGGCCAAAGATTTGGAGTTTCAGCTTCAACATCAATCCTTCCAATGAACACCCAGCACTGATCTCCTTTAGGATGGACTGGTTGGATCTCCTTGCAGTCCAAGGGACTCTCAAGAGTTTTCTCCAACACCACAGTTCAAAAGCGTCAATTCTTCAGTGCTCCGCTTTCTTATAGTCCAAATCTCATGTCCATACATGACCACTGGAAAAACCATAGCCTTGACTAGAAGGACCTTTGTTGGCAAAGTAATGTCTGCTTTTTAGCATGCTGTCTAGCCTGGTAATAACTTTCCTTCCAAGGAGTAAGCATCTTTTTATTTCATGACTGCAATCACCATCTGCAGTGATTTTGGAGCCCCAAAAAATAAAGTCTGCCACTGTTTCCACAGTTTCCCCATCTATTTGCCATGAAGTGATGGGACCAGATGCCATGATCTTCGTTTTCTGAATGTTGAGCTTTAAGCCAACTTTTCACTCTCCTCTTTCAGTTTCATCAAGAGGCTTTTATTTCATCTTCACAGTCTGCCATAAGGGTGGTGTCATCTGCATATCTGAAGTTATTGATATTTCTCCCGGCAATCTTGATTCCAGCTTGTGCTTCTTCCAGCCCAGCATTTCTCATGATGTACTCTGCATATAAGTTAAATAAACAGGGTGACAATATACAGCCCTGACATACTCCTTTTCCTATTTGGAACCAGTCTGTTGTTCCATGTCCAATTCTAACTACTGCTTCCTGACCTGCATACAGATATCTCAAGAGGCAGGTGAGGTGGTCTGGTATGCCCCTCTCTTTCAGAATTTTCCACAGTTTATTGTGATCCACACAGTCAAAGGCTTTGGCATAGTCAATAAAGCAGAAATAGATGTTTTTCTGGAACTCTCTTGCTTCTTCGATGATCCAGCAGATGTTGGCAATTTGAACTCTGGTTTCCTTCTCTGCCTTTTCTAAAACCAGCTTGAACATCTGGAAGTTCGTGGTTCACGTATTGCTGAAGCCTGGCTTGGAGTATATTAAGCATTACTTTACTAGCTTGTGAGATGAGTGCAATTGTGTGGTAGTTTGAACATTCTTTGGAATTGCCTTTCTTTGGGATTGGAATGAAAACTGACCTTTTCCAGTCCTGTGGCTACTGCTGAGTTTTCCAGACTTGCTGGCATATTGAGTGCAGTACTTTCACAGCATCATCTTTCAGGATTTGAAATAGCTCAACTGGAATTCCCTCACTTCCACTAGCTTTGTTCGTAGTGATGCTTCCTAAGACCCACCTGACTTCGCATTCCAGAACTCCCCAGGTCAGTAGGTGCCCAGTATGCTACTGGAAATCAGTGGAGAAATAACTTCAGAAAGAATGAAGGGATGGAGCCAAAGCAAAAACAACACCCAGTTGTGATTGGGACTGGTTATTTCACTGATTAACGCAGCATACACAAAATCCCATGCATGTGTTCCTTTTCTTTATAAATTTATTTATCTATTTATGTACTACTTTTGACTGGGCTGAGTCTTCATTGCTGCACATGGGCTTTCTCTAGTTGCACAGAATGGGCACAGAGCTGTTCTCTAGTCAGGGTGCTTGGGCGTTCCATTGCAGTGGCTTCCTTTATTGGGGAGCATTATTCAATGACTCTTGATGAACATGTAGTGCTAAAGTTGCAAGTGTCTGATAATCTGGCTCTCAAGATTGTTTTCTATAATCTCATAACTCTAGTCTCAGGAGACATGAGACCAGGCCTGCCCTCTCAATTCTCAAGGTCACTGAAAAGGTCTCCTTGGGGGAGTTCCTGGGTGACCTAGTGGTTAAGATTCCAGGCTTTCACTGTTCTGGCCCAGGTTCAATATATAGTCAGAGAACTGAGATTCCTCAAGCTGCATGTGTGTGTGTGTGTGTGTGTGTGTGTGTGTGTGTGTGTGGTAGTCACTCAGTTGTGTCCGACTCTTTGTGATCCCATTGACTGTAGCTCACCAGGTCCCTCTGTCCATGGAATTCTTCAGGCAAGAATACTGGAGTGGGTTGCCATTTCCTTCTCCATGGGATCTTCCCAACCCAGGGATTGAACCTGGATTGCCTAACATTGCAGACAGAGGCTTTACTGTCTGAGCCACCAGTGAAGTTATATGGCACGGCCAAAAAGATCTGCTTAAATACACACACAAAGAAATACTATATGTAAAAAGAAATTTATAGATAAGATGAATGTGTAACCTGGTTTGCTCAGAATTTTCCCGACTTATACCTGTTATCCCGAGAAATATAATTAATAATACACTTTTACTCTCAAAAGTGTCCTAATTTGGATGGTAAATCATCTAATCACCAAATCATGATTGGGACATAAGAAAAGTTATGTAACTGGATGACATGCCAACCACATACAGCTTAAAAAAGTAAGAGGAAAGAAGCCCAAAACCCTGAGCCGCAACAAGATATGTACCTTAATGAAACTGGTTGTGTCTATAATCTCCTTAGATTTAAACACCTCAATGAAATCACTTACTGTCTTTCACATTGAGAAATTTGTAACCTTGGGGCTAATTTACTGCAATTTAGAGTCTAAAAGATATTAGAAATTTATTAATTAAAAAAAATTAATTAAGAAATAGTCTCTAAAACCCTCAACACCTGTTCAATCAGAAGAAATAACTCCTCTTTTTATATATTCTACATTTTAACCATCCATTTGAGATTTCCTTTAATGAAATATCTGTTAATTAAAAAATATTAGTTATCATTTATTTGGTTATAACAATGCAAAATATGTTTCTTTATCAATAAATATGAAACATTTTTTCTTTCTGTTTGTGGTCTAGATTGTATGTGTATATATGTGTGTGAGTGTGTGTGTTAGAGAGATAGAGGGAATGTGTGCCTGTATAAGAAAGTGCTTCAGCAAGAGAACACTCATCTGTTGCTTCTGGTGTTACTGGTTTGCTAGGAAACCACCTATTTAGAGATAAGCACATCGACCTGGAAATGGTGACATAAAACCAATTACAGTTTCCTTTGTTATGCTTCACTTAAAATCATTGTAACTATTAAATAACATTTAGTTTAACAGGATATCTATATACAACTGCATCGTGGGGATTTTACACAACACTAAATACACACACTAAATATAGAAGAGAATGCACTGATCATAACAAACACCCTCTTCCAACAACGCAGGAGAAGACTCTACACATGGACATCACCAGTTGCTCAACACCGAAATCAGATTGATTATATTCTTTGCAGCCAAAGATGGAGAAGAACTATACAGTCAGCAAAAACAAGACCAGGAGCTTGACTGTGGCTCAGGTCATGAACTCCTTATTGCCTAATTCAGATTTAAATGGAAAAAAGTGGGGAAAACCACTAGACCATTAAGGTATGAACTAAATCAAATCCCTTATAATTATACAGTGAAAGTGAGAAATACATTTAAAAGACTAGATCTGATAGACAGAGAGCCTAATGAAATATGGATGGAGGTTCATGACATTGTACAGAAAAGAGGGAGCAAAATCTTCTCCAAGAATGAGAATTACAAAAACGCAAAATGGCTGTCTGAGGAGGCCTTACAAAGAGCTGTGAAAGAACAGAAGTGAAAAGCAAAGGAGAAAAGGAAAGATATACCCGTTTGAAGGCAGAGTTCCAAAGAATAGCAAGGAGAGATACAAAGCCTTCCTCAGAGATCAATCCAAAGAAATAGGGGAAAACAATAGAGTGGGAAAGACTAGAGATCTCTGCAAGAAAATTAGAGATACAAAGGGGACACTTCATGCAAAGATGGACTCAAAAAAGGACAAAAATGGTATGGACCTAACAGAAGCAGAAGATATTAAGAAGAGGAGGCAAGAATACACAGAAGAACTATACAAAAAAGATCTTCAGGACCCAGATAATCACGATGGTGTGATCACTCCCCTAGAGTCAGACATCCTGGAATGTGAAGTCAAATGGGCCTGAGGAAGTATCACTACGAACAAAGCTAGTGGAGGTGATGGAATTCCATTTGAGCTATTTCACATCCTAAAAGATGATGCTCCATGGAATATTACTCAGCCGTTAAAAAGAATTCATTTGAATCAGTTCTAATGAGATGGATGAAACTGGAGCCCATTATACAGAGTGAAGTAAGCCAGAAAGATAAAGAACATTACAGCATACTAACACATATATATGGAATTTAGAAAGATGGTAACAATAACCCTATATGCAAAACAGAGAAAGAGACACAGAAGTACAGAACAGACTTTTGAACTCTGTGGGAGAAGGTGAGGGTGGGATGTTTCGAAAGAACAGCATGTATATTATCTATGGTGAAACAGATCACCAGCCCAGGTGGGATGCATGAGTCAAGTGCTCGGGCCTGGTGGGCTGGGAAGACCCAGAGGAATCTGGTGGAGAGGGAGGTGGGTGGGGGGATTGGGATGGGGAATACGTGTAACTCTATGGCTGATTCATATCAATGTATGACAAAACCCACTGAAAAAAAAATTAAATTAAATTAAAAAAAAAAAAGATGATGCTGTAAAAGTGCTGCACTCAATATACCAACAAATCTGGAAAACTCAGTAGTGGTCACAGGACTGGAAAAGGTCAGTTTTCATTCCAATCCCAAAGAAAGGCAATGCCAAAGAATGCTCAAACTACCGCACAACTGGACTCATCCCTGGTGGCTCAGAGGTTAAAGCGTCTGCCTGCATCTGCCTTTGTCTGACTGCAATGCGGGGGACCCTGGTTCAATCCTTGGGTCAGGAAGATCCCCTGAGGAAGGAAATGGCAACCCACTCCAGTATTCTTGCCTGGGAAATCCCATGGACAGAGGAGCCTGGTGGGCTACAGTCCATGGGGTCACAAAGAGTTGGACATGACTGAGCGACTTCACTTTCACACGCTAGAAAAATGATGCTCAAAATTCTCCAAGCCATGCTTCAGCAATATGTGAACTGTGAACTTCCAGATGTTCAAGCTGGTTTCAGAAAAGGCAGAGGAACCAGAGATCAAATTGTCAGTATCTGCTGGATCATTGAAAAAGCAAGAGTTTCAGAAAAACATCTATTTCTGCTTTATTGACTATGCCAAAGCCTTTGACTGTGTGGATCACAATAAACTGTGGAAAATTCTGAAAGAGAGGGGCATACCAGACCACCTAACCTGCCTCTTGAGATATCTGTATGCATGTCACGAAGCAACAGTTAGAACTGAACATGGACCAACAGACTGGTTCCAGATAGGAAAAGGAGTACGTCAAGGCTGTATATTGTCACCCTGCCTATTTAACTTCTATGCAAAGTACATCATGAGAAACGCTGGTCTGGAGGAAGCACAAGCTGAAATCAAGATTGCTGGAGAAATATCAATAACCTCAGATATGCAGATGACAACCACCCTTATGGCAGAAAGTGAAGAACTAAAGAGCCTCTCGATGAAACTGAAAGAGGAGAGTGAAAAAGTTGGCTTTTGCTCAACATTCAGAAAACTAAGATCATGGCATCCAGTCCCATCACTTCATGACAAATAGATGGGAAACAGTGGAAACAGTGGCAGACTTTGTTTTGGCGGGCTCCAAAATCACTGCAGATGGTGATTGCAGTCATGAAATAAAAAGACACTTACTCCTTGGAAGAGTTATGACCAGCCTAGACAGCATGTTAAAAAGCAGAGACATTACTTTGCGAACAAAGGTCCTTCTAGTCAAGGCTATGGTTTTTCCAGTGGTCATGTATGGATGTGAGAGTTGGACTATAAAGAAAGCTGAGCACCGAAGAATTGACGCTTTTGAACTGTGGTGTTGGAGAAAACTCTTGAGAGTCCCTTGGACTGCAAGGAGATCCAACCAGTCCATCCTAAAGGAGATCAGTGCTGGGTGTTCATTGGAAGGATTGATGTTGAAGCTGAAACTCCAAATCTTTGGCCACCTGATGCGAAGAGCTAACTCATTTGAAAAGACCCTGATGTTGGGAAAGATTGAGGACAGGATGAGAAGGGGACGACAGAAGACAAGATGGTTGGATGGCATCACTGACTCAATGGACATGAGTTTTGGTAAACTCCAGGAGTTGGTGATGGACAGGGAGGCCTGGCGTGCTGCAGTTCATGGTGTCACAAAGATTCGGACACAACTGAGCGACTGCACTGAATGAAAATATACATACTGGTCATTTTTCAAAAGCTTGAACACAGGCAAGTCTGCCTCAAGAACTCATACTCTTCACCAAATTATCTTGTCACTTTGAATGTATAAAACCTAAGCAATCACAAACTTGTAATTTTTATGGGCAAAACTTCTGTGTATTGTGTAAACTACAGTTTTGAAACTTAAAAACCATAGTTTGAAAGCATCTTTCTCTCTTGTCATTTTATTCTTGCTTACTTGTTCTTTAAGTATTTATATAATGGCCATAAAGTTCCTGAACATTATACAGTATATTTTTTCTAGGGTATAACAGCCATTTCAGTGAGAATTAGGTACAACAATATTTGATAACCTCTTGAAATAACTTAAATACTTCTTTTTACCTGTACCAAGCTTCTTAACAAAGTTCAAATTGGAATTTTTTCTTTGGTTTTGTCTTTTACTCAATAATCCATTCTTTCCAGATAGTGTGACTGCCACGTGAAAGCACAATTTTAAAACATGATTAAAAAGGAGATTTACAGTTACAGAGCCAACCTGACTATTTTAGGAAGCATCAGAGATTTTGTAGGTATCTTCTAAATTCCTGATTTTACCAAATTTCTAATAGTATCATAAGCTCTTCATTAGTTTAATCTGGCAACATTACAGTATCAAAAATGTCAAAATGATTAAGGTATACAGATAACTACATAACATGAGACTGTGAGTTACTAGAAGACAGAGACAGCAAACGTTTTTATTTCCATATCTCCAGCAGTTGGCATAATGTTAGGCACAGAGCTTATAACACACTAATAGTTCTTTGAGTTTTTTTGTTTTGATTTAGCAAGCAAACATCTATATGAATTTCCACAATAACACACAGAATACAATCTTTAAAAACATTAAAGTTAAAATAGAAATGTGTTAATTTTTGAATTCTTAGGTGAGATCATCTCATAACATATTAGATGTGAAAAGTGAAAGTCACTCAGTCGTGTCCGACTCTTTGCTACCCCATGGACTATACAGTCCATGAAATTGTCTAGGCCAGAATACTGGAGTGGGTAGCATTTCCCTTCTCCAAGGGACATTCCCAACCCAGGGATCGAACCCAGGTGTCCCACGTTGCAGGCGGATTATTTACCAGCTGAGCCACAAGGGAAGCCCAACAACACTGGAGTGCGTAGCCTATCCCTTCTCCAGTGGATCTTCCCGACCCAGTAATCCAACTGGGGTAAAAATCTCTTCATAAGAAAGAAAAAATAAATCCACTATCTCTATAAGAATTATAAATTATGGAGGAAATTAATATTCACAGCAGCTCTCATATTACCTCTGCCTAAATTATGTTGTATTAGAGCTCCAATGGCATCTTTGCAGTTTCTTATTTATAAACCTAACAACCTCTGGACTTTTAATACATAAATATTTTTCTTTTTCTTCTTTTCAAGGCTAGACCATTTCTTTAAAATAAACTGCAAAATGAAACAGGTCATTTAGTTAAAGCATATATTCTATTCCTGACGTAAAACAAATTGAGCTTTTAATACAGACGTAGCGAGATAACTAATAATCTTAATATGCAGCATAAATAATTGAAGGGTGTAAAGTGGAATGAAACAAAATGCTTAATTCACACCACATTACGTAATGCATTGCTGAGGTAACCTTTGGCTTATAGATTTGTTTTCTGGACCATAGAACAAAGTACGCTAGTGCCATCTCCTGGCAAGAATAGTGATCCTGACGAGGTCTAACTTTGAAGAAAGCCCCTCACTTAATATTTATTAAATATTAAATAGTAGTTCATATTTACTGGAAGACAAATGAAGGGGAGAGGAGAAGCCCGTGTATTTCTCCTCCAGTGATAATAATCATTATTTCTTAAATACACAAATCTGAGAATTAAAGCTATTTTTTGATTTTTTAAAAATTTTACCTCAACTTACATTATGTATCATTGCAAATTTAATGTTATAGTAGAATATATACTAAACTTACATGGCCATGTGTGAATGGTCTCATGCTACCATATTAACTCCTTACTAAAGCAAGTAAAAATTCATGCCTCATTAAAGCCTTTAAGTAATTTGTATAAATATTTAAATATAATTGGAGGGAAAAGCATTAGAATCTTGTACTGAGGGTCTGATATTCCTATACACACGTTTTCTGGATTCATTTTTTTTGTAGGTTTCCAATGGGAAAAATTTGAGGAACTCATGTTTCCTGTCTATTTTCTCTTAGGTCAATTTTTATGAATTCTGCCATCACTCATGCTCAAATTTAGTCCATTTATCATATTTTAATTCAGTAGAACTTCATTTTATCTTTCCATTTTAAGTTGTGGATGATTTTTACTGCTCTCCCATGAAATTATTAATATTTTACTACTTTTCAAGAAATTATTTATTATTAATGATCAGTATATATTTATTGATTTTCTTAGGGGAAAAGTTAATTGGGCATAAGAATTTATTTATATAAGATAAAAATTAATATAAAATTAGATCTTTAGGTTTTATTTGAACCTTTAGTTGTTCCTTATGTCTCAGAATATTTCAAATGGAATGGACACAAACACAAACACAGACAATACATAAGCTATATCAATTTACATATAAACTCTTACTATTTGCTTCTGCATTTGACCCTCTTCTTTTCTCTATCTGCACACTTCCTATTAGCAATTTTACTTATCCTCAAGATTTCAACTCCTCACTATGGATGATGCCAAAGTCTCTACAGCCTATATCTTCCCCTCTATGCTCTAAAGCCAACCCACATTTCAAATTTCCTGCTAAATATACCCGCATACATACTTGATGTATCTTCTAAATTAACCTGTTCTATAAACACCTTGATCTAATAATATACAAATCTGAACATCAACCCTGAACATAAATATATTTCTTCTCTTATTCCGTATTTCTTTTTTTAATATCAGACCATCCTTGCAGGTAATCAAACTTGAATTTCTAGTAAACTTCATCAATGTCTCCAACATCAGATATGCACGCATGCTTGCCTGCTCAGGAACATACACACTCACAGACCCCTTTCCACTTTCCTTCTCATTTCCCAGATGAAACCCTGATGAATTCTCACCTACCCGTGTTGAGTAACCCACATGTGGCTAAGGAGCCTCTAGTCCCTCCTCACTTAGTTAGTTAGAAGTCGCTCAGTCGTGTCCGACTCTTTGCGACCCCGTGGGCTGCAGCCCGCCAGGCTCCGCCGTCCGTGGGATTCTCCGGGCAAGAGGACTGGAGTGGGCTGCCATTTCCTTCTCCAACTTAATAGCTTCCTAAGTCTCACGGTCATTTTTACCACCCAAGAGAACATTATCTCAGGGAATCTTAAGCAAAACACTAGTTTAATGTGTTAAATAAATAAAAGTCTCTGGCCAAATAGGTTGGGGGGGAAGATTTTTTAAAACATTTGAACAATTTATTTAATCCCACAGACAGACAGAGTTCACCCATTTCTTTCACACTCCACCCCCCACCCCCTGCCAACCTCTGCCTCTGGCAACCTCCAATTTTTTCTCTGTATTTATGAGTTTCTTCTTTATTTACGATTTTGCATATAGATGATATCGTATTTGTCTTTGTCTGACTTATTTCACTTAGTGGAATGCCCTAAAGGTCCACCAATGTTGCAGCAAATAGCAAGATGTTCTACTTTTTGATAACTGGATAATATTCTAATATAGATAGATAGAAATGTAGATGACACTTACTTTATGCAATCATCCACCAATGTACACTTAGATTGTTTCTATGTTTTAGCTATTGTAAATAATGCTCCAGTGAACATGGAGGTGCAGGTGTCTTCTTGAGTCAGTATTTTCATTTCCTTCAGAACTAGATTGCTGTATCATATGGTAGTTCTATTTTTAATTTTTTGAAGAACCTCCATGTCATTTTCCATAGTGGATGCACCAATTTATATTCCCAACAAGAGTACATAAGTGTTCCCTTTCTCCATTCTCTTTGCCAACACGTATCTCATATCTTTTGCATAATAGCCTTCTGACAAATGTGAAATGATATCTCATTGTGATTTTGATTTGCATCTCCTTAATGATTAGTGATGTTAAATATTTTTTAATGTACCTTTTGGCTACTTGTGTTTTTTCTTTCGGGAAATGTCTATTCAGATCTCCTACCCATTTTTATATTTGTTTGTTTTTTATATTGAGTTGTATGAGTTTTTTATATATATATTTGATATTTGCCCCTTTTCAGATATATGATTGGAAATATTTTCTCCCATTCAGTAGGTTGCCTTTTCATTTTGTTGATGGTTTCCTTTTCAGTGCAGAAGCTTTTTAGTACAATGTAGTCCCATGTGTTTATGTTTGCTTTTGTTGCTTTTACTTTTGGTGCTAATTCAAAAAATTATTGCCAAGACCTATGTCAAGGAGTTTACTATGTTTTCTTCTAGGACTTCTGTGATTTCATGTCTTATGTTTAAGTCTTTAATCCATTTTGAGTTATCTTTATACATGATGTGTGATATCAGGCAAGTTTTATTCATTTGCACGGTGCTGTCCAAATTTCTCGACATCATTTATTAAAGGAGACTATCCTGTCCCCATTATACACATGGGTTTTTTTCTGGGCCATCAATTCTGTTTCATTGATCTGTGTGTCTACTCTAATTACTAATGCTTTCTAGTATAGTTTGAAACCAGGGAGTATGATGCCTCCAGCTTTGTTCTTCTTTCTCAAGATTGCTTTGGTTATTCTGGGTCTTTTATTGTTCCATATACATCTTAGGATTTGTTCTATTTCTTTGAAAAATGCCATTTGGACTTTGACAAAAATTGAACTAAATTTTCCATATTGTTCTCTGTGGTAGAGACATTTTAGCAATATTGATTCTTTCTATCTCTGAGGATGCTGTATATTTCCAATTTATTTGTGTCTTCTTCACAAGACACAAATTATTTCTTTTTATTGATATCTCATAGTTTTCTATACACAGGTGAGCTCCTTGTCTAAATTTATTCCTAGGCATTTTATCCTTTTGATACAGTTGTAAATGGGATAGTTTTATTTCTTTCTGAAAGGTTATTATTAGTATATGGAAACACAATGAATTTTTGTGTGTTGATTTTGTGTCCTACAACTTCACTGAATCTGTTTATTGTTCTAACAATGCTTTGATGGAACCTTTAGGCTTTTTTGTATGTAGTGTTAGCAGCACATGGTGACAGTTTTATTCTTCCTTTCCAACTTGAATACCTTTTATTTCTTTTTCTTAACTAATTACTCTTGCAAAGACTTCCAATACTATGTTGAATAGAAATGGCAAAAGTGGGCATTTGTGTCTTGTTCTTGATTTTAAAGGCAAGACTTTCAACATTTCACTGTTGAGTATGACATTAGCTGTGGGCTTGTCAAGCATGGTTTTTATTATGTTGAGATATGTCCCTTCTATATCCACTTTGAGAATTTTTATAATAAACAGATATTGAATTTTGTCAAATGCCTATTGAGATGATCATGTGAATTTTATCCTTCATTCTGTTAATGTAATATATCACATTGACTGATTTTTGGATGTTGAGCCATCTTTGCAGCTCTAGAATAAATTGCACATGATCATGGTGTATGATCTCTTTCTTATCCTGAATTCAGTTTGCTAATATTTTGTTAAGGATTTTTGAATTTATGTTCATCAGGAATATTGGCTTGTGATTTTCTTCTCTTTTTGCATCTTTGGTTTCGCTATCAGGGTAATGTTGGCCTCATAAAATTAGTTTGGAAACTTTTGGAATCTGTGGGAGAAGGCGAGGGTGGAATGATCTGAGAGAATAGCATTGAAACATGTCTATTATCAAGTGTGAAACAGATTGCCAGCCCAGGTTGGATGCATGAGACAAGTGCTCGGGCCTGGTGCACTGGGAAGACCCAGAGGGATCGGGTAGAGAGGGAGGTGGGAATGGGGATCGGGATGGGGATACATGTAACTCCATGGCTGATTCATGTCAATGTATGACAAAAACCACTACAATATTGTAAAGTAATTAGCCTCCAACTAATAAAAATAAATGAAAAAAATTTGGAAGAGTTCTCTCCTATTCTACCTTTTGGAAGGGTTTGAAAAGGATTGATATTAATTCTTTGAATGTCTGATAGAATTTACCAGTGAACCTGCCTGGGCTGGACTTTTGTTTCTTAAGAGGTTTTTCATTATTAAATTTTTAAGTAAATGGTATATTTACTATATAGTCTTAAATATATTAATGTGAGTGTGAGTTTTCAACAAGGAGAAATACTATGTAATTTTTTCCTCTCTTACTTGGACTTCAAATTTGTTAATGTTTATCCTCATATTCCACAGAGGATACTTCCAAAAGTACTGCTATAGAGCACCATTGTGATCACTCTCCTCTGCTCATAAATGGAATGATGAAGAGAGTACACCCCAGAGAGATGCTGTCCACTAGTCACTAGTCAAGTGTGCCTGTTTAAGTTAAAATTAATCAACATTAAATGAAATTTTAAAATTCAATTTCTCAGTAACACTAGTCACCTCTCAAGTATTCAGCAGTCATACAGGGCTATCACATTGAATAGCAATGCTCCAGAGTAAGACCAACTGGATTCAGTTGTTTAGTAGTTATTTGACCTGGGACAAATTACTAAACTACACAGAAACTCTATTTTCTCATTTACAAACTGAGGAAAATTATAGAATCAATTCACAGAGTTGTTGTGAGAATTAAATGAGTTAATAATGTGGCAACTGCTCAGAAGAGGAACTGACATAATAATTCAGTCAGAATTAGGTATTATCATCCATTAGAATTATTAAAATTGTTCTTCTTGCGATGAAGAACAATTTTAATTGTTGATTAAAGCTGATTAAAAATCAAGCTTCTTAATCTGTTATTCAAATCCTTTTTGATCTGTCCCCCTTGCCGTTTAGCCTTTCTTTCTGCTATTATATGCAGATTGGCTTCTAATCAATCTCACAGGTCCCTATACATATCCCACAGTTTGCAGGCTCTGCACCTTTGCTAAATCTCTTCCTTTGTTGAAAATACCCTCTCCAATTCCTATCATTATATCATCTAAATCCTATTCACTCTTTAAAGACAAAAGCAAATTCCACCTTCACCACAAAGCATAAAATAAACTCTCATGTCCCTGACTCTCACGGCTTGCTCTTTGAATTTGATTTTGGAAAACCCAATCTTGTTTAATAGCTGTATGTGTGTCTGCCTTATTTCTTCTACATAAATTTTCCTTTGATCATGATATATTTTAAACTCTGTGAAGGTGATAAACCTTCCCTAATAAATGAATATATCATACTTTAATACAAGCACTTTAATTTTTCATGGGTTAACCTCTACCCCTACTAAATGGTGTACTAATCAACCTACTAGTGCTGTTTGCAACTATACTTTCTATGATATCCAGTATTTTATATGGTCTGCTGGTCACTGTTTCCAT
The DNA here is from genome assembly GCF_963930625.1 of Muntiacus reevesi. Lineage (NCBI taxonomy): Eukaryota > Metazoa > Chordata > Mammalia > Artiodactyla > Cervidae > Muntiacus > Muntiacus reevesi. Next base: position 78,582,741 of record NC_089254.1, on the reverse strand, counting down.
AGACATATGAATGCTAGAGAGAACATTTTCCTAATAAGATCCAGTAATGATTTCATAATACATCATTGGATCAATGGAATATTAAAATTCAACAAAACCATAGGTGTTAATATAAACATATGTTTTATTTGGGGAAATTATTTTTAAGCCCTTTTCAACTGATTGATTTCTAACTAATTATGTCCTGAAATAGAAACAAAATTAAAAAGCAATATTCTTTTTGAATATAAATCATTGCTGAAATTTTATCATTGAACATCATTTCTGCCTGCTTTGAATGCTGACTATCAAATGGCAGAGGGAAAAGGACAAGAATGTATCTATCCTGAATGAGCAGGTAATGTGATTTTGTGAATGTAAAACACTTTCTAAAATATCAATGTAATAATTAAAGGTACTTTGGGGCATGAATAACTCAGTAATATTTATAGATACAATCTTAACATCGGACAAGTCAAATAATATATTCAATAGACCAGCAACTTTTCTTCCATTATTAGACATAAGGAATAGGAATTTTCAACCTCTTCTAGAATGCCTGAAACTTTTGTCAATGGAGAGAAATTCTCACTTTCCAAGAAGGTTTTAAAGATCTCTTGAGGACAACACCCCTACTATACGTCCACTGTGACAGTGACACATAGTAGGAGCTCAGTCATCAGTTACAAAAATGTTAATAGTTTCTCAGGTTGCACTAGTGTTAAAGAACTAGTTGTTATTTAACTAGTTGTTAAAGAACCCACCTGACAATGCAAGAGATCTGAGAGACAGGGGTTTCATCCCTGGATTGGGAAGATCCCCTGGAGGAGGGTATGGCTCCTCCAAGAATCCTTCCAGGATTCTTGCCTGGACAATCCCATGGAGAGAGGAGCCTGGAAGGTTGCATTCCATAAGGTTGCATGGAGTTGGACACATCTGAAGTGACTAAACAGGCATGCATGTAAAAATGGTAATAATTTCTAGTATGTATATATTTCCACTATTTACAGCAGCTTTCATCATGTAATTATGAAAAGCTGAACATTTTAAAACCATTTAGATATCTCTTCAACATGTATATTAAATTCAGTGGGGAAAAGGGTAAATAAAATATACCCTTGGTATAGTATTATCAAAAAGGGGGTGGGGAGATAGAAGGAGGAGTGTTTATCTGAGTTACTAAGGTGAATAATTTCCAAAGCAAATTTATTTGACAGGCCCTCAGTTGAAGCTCAGATACGTATTAAGTGATATAAGTAAGGGATCAGGACTGGCTTAATTCAGCAGGGACTTGTGGGAACCTTAGGGAACTAAAGAGCATATTGCTGAGACTAAAGTCATTCAAAATAGTTTTTTAATACCATCTAGGTTGTAACCTCGTACTTAAACTGCAATGCAATATATTTAGTCATGGTAACATAACAGAAATGTAACAATTCATAATGGAAGAAAAAAGGAAGGGGTGGTATGTGGTCATATGTAGGTACCTGGTCACGGCAGAGGAGTAAGGGGGACATATAGCATGTGTCTGATCTGGCTTATCATATTGCACACATATCCTTTCCCTTATCCCGATACCAGTTCTTAATCACTGATTCCCATAAGAGATGCTATGGATGAGAGAGTTCTACTATTACCCTTGTAAACTGACTGGAAATAGTCAATATCAAGAGAAAGAATGTATCCGTAATAATTGAATAAAGATAATAGCAGAACATGGGAAAAGAGATACTTAGAGGTACATGTTGGTCATGTCAACCCATAGAAAATTGTGCCCAGCCCTGTCAAGTATCCTGTGGACTATCAGGACATCTTATTGTGGCCATTAAATGATGCCATTAACCACTTGAATCTTATAGATAATACCCTTGTTCTGAGTCCATTGATTCTGAGTACTAAAGGTACTCATGTAGCATGCTTACTGTGAGTGAATGCACTCATATGATTAACACAAATATGTAATCGACTTCTACGGTCTTATTCAAACTAAGCTAAATTGAAATCTTGATTTTTCACATTAGGATCTTCTGGCATTTAATAATACATCACCTTTCTTAAACACAATTAGTTCTAAGAACACTTAAGAGAATGAGTATCTGACCTTCAATACCTAAGAGTTGTATCCAGAAGTGAACACTTCACAAGGTAAATGCAGCCACATGGACTAAGCTAATGAAGAGCTAGGCTTCTCCAGACACCACATACCTCAGCCTCATCACAGGTATTCTTCCTATGCCTGCATGTTCTTTTCAATTCAGAATGTCCTTCATTCAACCTGCGGCAAACCTAGCATGTCCATCAAGATACAGTTTAAACATTACTCATTAAAAGAGCACTCCTCATTTTCAAATTCAGAATTAATCATATGACTTAGTATAGCCCTGATTCTTTTTGTATACATCAGTCTCTCCATTTTACTTTTAACTTTTTAAGTTAAGAACTATATCATATTCAATTTCTTCGGTCCTATAGAATCTTAAAGCATGACTTCTAGATAATAGTGATTTCGTAAACACATGTTGAATCAAGTGGAAATATTTAAAATCCTCTACTGAGCCTTGACTCTCCGGTTATAGAGTAACCTGAGATCAAGGTTTTTCTCTTCAAAATATGCTCTGGCCAATCAAAAAGAAGAAATGAACATAAAATATGCAAAGATCATAAATAAGTAATTCATAATACACAAAAGCAATAAAGTCCTGTAAAATATGGACATTAGATTAAACTGGTGAAGTACTATTTTTTACCAACACACTGATTAAGATTTTAAAGAGACTTAACATCTTATATTTGGGTAAGACAGGGACACAAGTACTCATAAGATGTGGTATTCAATGTACTGATGATAAGAGTTTAACTGATGCAATCTTCTTGAAAGGAAATTTGGCAATACATCTGAAAATCTTAAAAATATATATGCATAATAATTCTATTTTTTTGAATTTATATAGTAAAATAAGCAGAGACATGTGAAAAAGTAAATAGTATATGTTCATGGATATTCAGCAGAGCAATCTGTATTCCCTTCTTTATTTTCTTTTAACATTGTAGCATGAACATTTTCTATCCCTATAAAAATCCCTCAAATATATTTTAATGGCTGTATAATAGTCCATTATATAGTCCAAAGAAGGCAGAGCACCAAAGAATTGATGCTTTTGAACTGTGGTACTGGAGAAAACTCTTGAGAGTCCCTTGGACAGCAAAATCAAACCAGTGAATCTTAAAGGAAATCAACCCTGAATATTCATTGGTAGGACTGATGCTGATGCTAAAGCTCCAATACTTTGGACGCCTGATGTGAGGAGCCAACTTATCGGAAAAGACCCTGATGCTGGCAAGAATTGAAGGCAGAAGGAGAAGGGGACAACAGAGGATGAGATGGTTGGATGGCATCACCTATTCAATGGACATGAACTTGCGCAAACTTCCGAAAATGGTGAGGGATAGGGATGCCTGGTGTGATGCAGCCCATGGAGTCACAAAGAGTTGGAAACAACTTGGAGACTAAACAACAATAATGGTCCATTATGTTGGTGTGCTTTAATTTAATTAATATCATTTTAATATTAAATATTCAAATTATCTCCACATTTTCATTATCATAAATAATGCTGCAATGAATATCATTCTCTGCCCATTTCTTCTTTCTATCCATTTGAATAAAGGGGTAACAATATTTAGGCAATTAATAAACATTGACAAGTTGCTTTCTAATTTCATTTGATTGTTCCAGTTTAAACTTCTACCAGCAGTACATAGGAATCCATCTCTGCATAACCTCCTCAGTAGTGAATATTAAAGTTTTTAATCGTTTATTAATAGATAAAAGCAATGCAGTATTACTGCTATTTTTTTTATTTTTGTGTTACATGTAAGATTAAACTTTTTATATATTTATTTCAAATTTTATGATTTGTCTTTCTTTATTTTTAATTATCCTTCTTTTTGGTTCTTAGGGATTTTCATCATGATTTATATATCAAGAATACTACCTTTTTGATACATATAGGCTTAATAATTTTATGTGTTCAGAGATATACTTTTCTCTTTGAGGTACATATTAATTATTATCTATTTAAAAAATATTTATCTAGAGACTAAATAAATATTCATCTACATAGACTTGCTACAGTGTTTATATTTATGCTTTAGTTCACTTAGAATTTCCTTGGAGTATACTCTCTTGTGGAAGTAGAGTTATAGATTGCTAATTTTTTCAGTGTCATTTGGTTAACAAAAGCTGCAAAATATCTTTTCACTCTTATTTAACATATGAGTATTCCTCCATTCAGAATTAATTTCCTATACAAATTCAAGTCAGGTTCTGGGTTATCTATTTTGTTCTATTGTTTTAACTATCTTTAAACCATTTCAACAGTTTTCATAATTTTGTCTTTGTTATTTATTTTGTACTATCTGTTAAAGCAAATCCTCTGTCATTACACCTTAAAGACTGACTGTACACATGAACGAAGGCCAGACCATATATGACAAGAAAATTCTAATTTCAACCACCCTGGGGAAAGAACCTACAACAGAGAAAGTCAAATAAAACTGTCAGTCACATAAGAGGGCACTCTTCTAATTATCCCACCTCCAGGTTCCCCTTGCCAACAGTCTTTAGGAATAGTACACCTGAAGCCTTCTCTTTCTTTCTAAGGTTTTCCCACTCTCCTGCTTTCCTCTGGATCTCTGCCAAACACAACTGATTGCAGCTGGCTCCATTTCTGTAGCAAGTGATGAATAAATTGTCTCTGTTCTCATTTGGGTTTTCTGCATATATTTCCACATATCTCTTTCACAAAATTTCCATAGCATTAATATCTTTTCAAAAGAAAATAGATCACTTTACCAACAATGGTCTGTCTAGTCAAACCTATGGTCTTTCCAGTAGTCATGTGTGGATGTGAGAGTTGGACCATAAAGAAGGCTGAGGGCTGAAGAATTGATGCTTTCAAAATGTGGTGCTGAAGAAAACTCTTGAGAGTCCCTTGGACAGAAAGGAAATCAAGACAGTCAATCTTAAAGGCAATCAACCCTGAATACTCATTGGAAGGATTGATGCTGAAGTTGAAGCTCCAATACTTCGGCTATCTAATGTAAAGAGCCAACTCATTGGAAAAGACCCTGATGCTGGTAAAGACTGAAGGCAAAAGGAGAAGAGGGAGTCTGAGAACAAGATGGTTGGATAGCATCACTGATTCAACGAACATGAACTTGGACAAACTCCAGGAGATAATGAGGGACAGGGAGGCCTGGTGTGCTGTAGTCCACAGGGTCACAAAGAGTTGTAGCCAGCTTAGCAACTGAACAACAAAAACAATAACAATATCTCTTAATTCATAAGAGAATCACTTTTAGGCCTGCCCTTATTTTTCTTTTAGGAATGAGCATTAACATTAAATACCAAAGAATTCCCTGGTGCTGTTTTTTTTTGTTTGTTTGTTTGTTTGTTTTCCTGGTGCTGTTTTTAAGTATGAAACTATAATTTTTCCCCAAGGATCAACCTTTAGGTTGAGAAGCCATTTGTACTTAAAAGACCTGTTTAGACATGTTATAATGAATGGTGTCTGTCTGTGATAAGTTATTAGACATAGAAGGAGCTTCTATTATGGAAAAAGTGTTGTTGTCCATTTAAAATATATAAAATTATAAGATTAAAGAGTGATTTTCTAGTACAGCAAAATGTTGAAGGCCAAGAAAGACCCAATGTGTACAGTAAATTATATTACTAACTATACACTTTAGTAGTCTTTGGTGAAACCCTTGAAGAGTTGATCTTTCTGGAGGGCTGGGAAGATGTGGTATCTTCATAAACTGAAATATGTCAAAGACTTAGACTGACACCAGATTCTGCTCCTTGGAATAGAGATGTCTTGTCTTGGGAGCAAAGGTAGGCTAAGGAGAGAATATGAAGATGCTGCAGGATGTGGGTAATGAGGGAAGGTAAACTCCCTGCCTTAACATAAGCACAAAGAAGTAAAAGGACTCAGATACCAAGGGTAAAGGTATGCCAACCTAAGGCCCAGGAGATGAAGTGCTAAGTTGTATATTAATCATGTTTTGTTTTGTGTTTTTTAAAAATTTACCTGAAGTTAACACTAAAAATAAACCCAAATGATCTGAATGATAGTTCCTTAGAAGACATCTTGAGCTAACTTGTAGAATCCATTTTTTCCCCTGACTTTAAGGCTTAGAATGAGTCACATATAACTTAAAGTAAAAAGTATGTGTAATATAGTTCTGTTAGAACATAAAATAAATCAAATCCTTTTTATTATTATTTATCAAGGCAAACTATTATTAGATCAAATAAAACTTATTAATTTCCTCTTTGACAAAGGTATTATGAATCTTCAGATTGTACTAAACTGTAAAGGTTATGAAGTACTTCTTTGAGGAAAATAACTGCATATTTATTTGCTTTGCAGAGTCTAATTTTTAGAAAAAGTCACTTAGCAGGAAGCAATGCTAGAGATTATACAACAAGAAAAATGATGGTAAATGTCAGATCCCACAGGGCTCGGAGAGGCAGAGGTAACTGAAAGACACACGGCAGAGTTCCACAGAAAGAAGAGCCCCATGGAAGATCAGCAGCCTTCTACACAGAGATCCCCTGAGTGTTAGCTATATCAGAGTTGGACAGAGTTGGACACAACTGAAGTGATAAACAGGCAGGCACAAAATAATGGTAATAATTTCTAATTACTTTTATTAGTTTTATTCATTTGTCTGGTGCTGTCCAATTTTCTTGACAGCATTTATTGAAAGAGACTATCCCGCGATGAAGCCGGGCAAGCATAAAGAGAAACTCCCAGAGCAGGGCAAAACAGTCAGGGGACTTCTAAACTGAGCAATTCCCTACACTGAACAATTTCCAGATGCTCTATCTCTAGCACCCAGAATGGAGAGTCTTCATTTATTCTCCAGGGCATACAAACATTCATCAAAATCCCTGTAATAGGAAAGAACAAATCTGACTGCAGATTAAATCTGTTACTTTTACCTTAACCTTTGTATTCTGCTGCTTTTGCTTTGAGTTAAGAATGTTGCCTATAGCCTGAAATACGGGGTGGCCCATTCTCAAGACTCTGACCTTTAAATGTATAACACTTTTCCATTCATATAGAGATAAAAAGTCACAGAACATTTGTCTCATTGGAAGTTTACAGGAACATCATTACCTGATCTAGGTGGACAGCTGCAAGAACAGAACATTATTATCTCAAGAAGTTTGCAACAACCAACCATGACCCTCACTCACCTTCCCCTCCCTAACCTCTCTTTAAAAATGCTTTGCTGAAACATTTTGAAGAACTTGGTTTTTGGAGCTTTTGCCCTGTGTCTCCTTGCATGGCCCTGCAGTAAACTTTTCTTTGCTCCAAACTCTGAAGTTTTGGTATCATTTGGCTTCTCTGTGAGTCGAACACATGAACCTGTGTTCAGTAACACCCCTAGAAGGACCAGGAACATATACATATACACACACTTATACATGTGTGTCTATATTTACATGTGTGTCCATATGTGTATGTATACATATATGAAGAGGGAAAGAGAGAAAGCAGCTCTCTACTTGATAATCTAACATCCAAAAGAAAATTGTGTTCTCTAGAGTGCTAAAACTCTCCCTGAATTGCTATTCATACCACTATTGTGTTTATAGATTTCTTCTTTCAGACAACATAGTAAGTACTGTCAAACCATTAACACCTTGTCTTGGATGAGTTTCTAAGATCACTGAAGAAGAACCCTCTTGAGAGGCTAAATAGAGCTCTATATTTAACCCTGACAATCAGGAGGTACTGATTCTCCTGGCTCCAGGCTACCCCTCCATCTCAGGGCATAGTTTTAGCTCTGCAAGTGTGGTTAGATTACCCTCAGTACTAATGAAGAGACTTAAGAATTGCAAAGTGCCACATAACCAATTTCTAGTTTCTAGAAAGAGTTTTAACAGCATGTCGTCATTAAGTTTTTATAATTCTTAAATTAATTGAAAAGTGAACAAACAAGATCTTGACCATTTTTTATGTCTGCATGTCAATCAGCTAAACTGATGGATTCTGAAATAGAACTAACCATTTTCTTGATTTCCTCTTAATCAAGATATTTACTTTCTCACTGCATCTTGTTGTATCTAATCTAATCAACCTGCTTTGTCTGCCTGTATCTGAGCCTCTTAACACTTTCTGTGAATCAGTGTTTTTATACATCACAAATGTCCCCTCAAATATATCTCTGAAATTCTAAAAGTCATTATAAAAGAAGCATTTGCACTGTGTTGCATTAAAAATACAGAATTATTTAAAATTAAATAATTTATTAATAACAATATTATTTATTGAGTATGTGCTAAGTGCCTAGCATAATTCTAACTTGATCCTCATTCCAGACCTATAGAGAGGGCAATATTATTCTAATACCAATTTGCAAATAAGAAAACTGACAGAAGGAAATTTTAAATAATGGTGACTAAAGTTATTTTAAAAGTCAACTAGGTATATTCATTGCATTTTTATTTCTAAGTATTTGAAGTATTTATTCTGATGGAAAAATTCTCTCAGACTAGAAATTGGTAACAGTTAATTCTGTAAGAAGATAAGGTAGTAGATATCCTGCAGCTAATCAAATGTAAAAGTGTTGGCCCCTAGCATGGTATTTTTTTATCTGCTTTCTAAAAATTAACCACAGGCTGTTTTTATCCCTAGGAAACCTGCAAATACATGAACCTACCATCACTCTCCCAGTGAGCTTTTCCAACAGAGTAAAGCAACTCTGGCTGATTTTAACTGCTCTCAGATACTCAGTAAGTACTGTTTTTCACAGGTTAGTCTGATTTTGACCTGACAGTTAAGAAAATCAGACTAAATTTTATGTCAAATTTTTAAAAATAATTTTGATGAAAAACATTTGCACCAACAAAAGTCTGGTTGTTAATCTTTGGTCAGTTTCCTCATAGGTAAATATCAACATAGTAGTAAAAAAAACAAAAAAACTAAATTTGTCATTTTTTAGTAATTTTTGCCCATTGAAAATTCTAATCTACTTGAAAAATTATCCCTAGATTATAGGACAAAGGATGCTATATTTATGGACACTATAGATATTTATTTGTTTCTGTTTGCTTTTGTGTTACTTGTTACTTGAGCTGTACAATCATGTTTGTCTCAGTATCATAGAACAATGGGATGATTCAAAATAGGCCCAAATTAGAAGTATTACCATACAAAAATTGCTGTTTCAGATTTGGACTAATTTAACCTGAGATCAAATTGCCAGCATTCATTGGATCATGGAGAAAGCAAGGGAGTTCCAGAAGAATATCTACTTCTGCTTCATTTACTATACTAAAGCATTTGACTGTGTGGATTGCAACAAATTGTGGAAAATTATTAAAGAGATGGGAATACCAGACCACCTTACCTGCCTCCTGAGAAACGTGTATATGGATCAAAAAGCAATAGTTAGGACATGGTATGACTGATTGGCTCAAAATTGGGAAAGGAGTATGTCAAGGCTGCATATTGTCACCCTGCTTATTTAACTTATATGCAGAGTACATCATGAGAAATGCTGGGCTCAATGAATCGCAAGCTAGTTTCGATTACTGGGAGCAATATCACTAACCTCAGATATGCAGATTATACCAGTCTAATGGCAGAAAGTGAAGAACTAAAGAGCCTCTTGGTGAAGGTGAAAAAGAGTTAAAAAGTTGGCTTGAAACTCAATGTTTAAAAAATTAAGATCATGGCATCTAGTCCCATCATTTCATGGTAAACAGAAGGGAAGAAAGTAGAAGCAGTGTCAGGTTTTATTTTCTTGGGTTCCAAAATCACTGAAATTGGTGACTGTATCCATGAAATTCAAAGACACTTACCCCTTGGAAGGGAAGCTATGACAAACCTAGACAGCATATTAAAAAGTAGAGACATCACTTTGCCAACAAAGGTCCACATAGTCAAAGTTATGGTTTTTCCTGCGGTCATGTACAGATGTGAGAGTTGGAGCATAAAGAAGGCCGAGCACTGAAGCACTGATTCTTTCAGACTGTGGTGCTGGAGAAGACTCTTGGGAGTCCCTGGGAGAGCAAGGAGATCAAACCAGTCAATCTCAAAGGAAATCAGTCTTGAATATTCATTGTAAGGACTGGTGCTAATCCTGAAGCTCTGATACTTTGGCCACTTGATGCAAAGAGCCAGTTCACTGGAAAAACCCTGATGCTGGGAAGGATTGAAAAGAAGGGGGCGTCAGAGAGGCTGAGATGGTTAGAAAGCATCACCAACTCAATGGACATGAATTTGAGCAAACTCTGGTAGATAGTATAGAACAGAGGAGCCTGGTGTGGCGCGCTCCATGGGGTCACAGAGTGTTGGACACAACTTAGTGATGGACAGCAACAAAAGATGTTGAGCAACAACTGAGTGGCAAGTTCAGTTCTAAGTGGTTTTTCATACACTGCCTAGGTTTTGTTTTTGTTTTCTAATGACTCAAAGCTCCAGTTGGCAGGCTGTTTCTTTTAAGCAACAGTCAGTACAATCTAAAGTATAGTAAAGCTTACCTATAAACAAATTTTCTGGACATTGCCTTGTTTTATAATGGAATTTTAGCTGTCGTTTAAAATATTTAGCATAAATTGCTCTTATACTAGAATGAACATGAGACAGTGATTATCTATAATTCTCAATCACTCAGACTCCAGGGTTCAGGTTGGTTTAGAGGAACAATAATTGTGTTCTCATGACAAATACTGCTCAAGTCCCAAAAAAATTTTCCACATCACTTAATCTGTACCCTCAAAACAAAAGCAGCTGAGTCCAATTAACATAAAAGCTTAGGGATTGTGCTATTGCTGACATAGGTATCAGAAACTAACTTACACAGTGGGGAAGATTTGAGTGGTAAAACACTTATGAAAGAGGAAAAACAAACTAGTTAACTTTTCAAATCCTTCCTCACAGAAAGCATGAATGAGTAACTAATATTTCCAACTAAAGTATCCATTTTCTTGCATCTGTTGAGGTAGAATATCCAGTGGACTCAGATCTCTATGCCCTGCTAAGTTTTCCACATCACAACAGGCACAAAAATTAGCCCATGCTTTGCAGATCTCAATGGTGATAGTTCTATTCTGGCAAGAGAAAATCTACTTAAATTATTTTAGGCAGTTATATAACAATTCAAAGGTTCTTCCTGAGTTAATTTGACCTTAATTGTTTTCAGCTTGAAATAATTTTTATGCCAAAGAGACACATTTTGGTGGCAAATTTGATCCCTGTGCAGGTCTCATTTTTTCTAAAATGAGTTTTTCAGAGATATTCACAAATTAGGGCAATAAATGCAACACTTTCACATGGAAGCTGGAAAATTTTTGCAAAATATGCAAGATGACTATTTTAAGTCATATAAATATAAGTCTAGAGGAACATGCATGAATGTAACACTGACTCTTCGTTTTTCAGACTAGATGGATACTGAAAGCAAATGAGCCTTTCGATTATTCTACATCCTTGTGAACAATTAGTATTGTGAGTCTTCTTAATTTTAGCTGCTTGGATAATGGCTTAGTTTTACTGGTAAAGGCAAAGGTATAAAAACATGAGTTTTCCCCATGGAGGCTTTTAGTTTGAATTTTTAAATCTTCTTAATGCTAGCTCCAGCTCTGACATTCATCAGAGCAATTAAAAGATAACCCATAATATTTTATGGATCTACTCAAAGATGAAAAATCTTGAGTAAACATATATCAAATTTGACCTTATGACAGTGTTCAGACTTGTGATAGGAATGTTGACTAAATGCTGATAAGGGGATTAAAGCTAATTTAGACATAGTGCAAGAAGAATGGTAAGAATTAAACGGAATAATAAAAAGTCTCCAGGGAGCAAATTGTGGTCTTTCACATGTAGCAAAATTAATTTTGAATTTGCAATATCCAGAGTAATTTGATATGAACTTTTATATACTATTAATGTTAGTGAAATCTATTAAAATTCAAGCAGATCCAAATTCAGCAATTTCTCTTTTAAAAATAAACGTGTTTTTTAAGCTATAGAAACTGTTTTTAAAATCAAAAGAAATTTTACATGAAATGTGCAAAAGTGGTAGCCAGTTAAATATGAGAACAATATTATGAGACTATATTAAAGCAATGAAACAAATGTATTTTGCATGACCATGACCTTGACCATGAATAGAGGTTTTAGCAAATTGAGCAGCACTAAGTTGTTTGCCAGATCCAGCTTTCCATTCAGATTAAAAATCAATCATGGTTCAAGTGGAAACAAACCACGGGCTGGCCATTGACATGAGGGTTATTCCTCAAAAAGATAAAAGAGAGGTGAATTGAATCCATTCTCTTTTAGTTTATTAAAAATGTCAGCTGCAAATCATAAAGAGAAACCGCAGATGGGGGAAGCTCTTGTGCTGAGAGGTGATAATGAAGAACTTATGCAAAGTGAAGAAATCGGAATAAGTTAATGAGAGAGGAGGAAGGAACACACTCACAGAAATAGAGATGAAAGACCAGGTAGCCTCATGGAGGAAGGTGGATGGGCAGCCCAGAGGTTCAAAGGTGTTCCAGCTCCCTATTCCAGAGAGATGTGGGTGAACCTCTATGAGAATTCTCAGAGATTTCCCTACAAAGAAACCTTGGTCCACAGCACCGAGCTCTATAGCACTTCCCTCCTCGTAGCTGTTAGCTAACTCTCCTGTGTCTCTACCAGACAGCTTGTAGTTCTGAGCAGAATTTGAACCTAATTTTCATTCATATTATCGATGCCTAGCACATATTAAACACTCACAAAATGGTCTAACATATCAACAGAAACAGATTCAATTTAAAAATTAGATCCCTTAATTCTGCCGCTTTCAATTTCACCAGTGAGAGTAGAACAGAATTAATATCATCATAAGTTTAATCATGCAGAAGGGAACAGAGGGGAAAAGAGTGGGGGAGGCTTGAATAGAAGGAAAGGAATTTTAACTGAATAGAGGTTTTAGCAAAGGTCCTAACTTAAGGTGGGTATGCTTAGTCACTCCGTCATGTCTGACTCTTTTTGACCCCATGGACTGTAGCCCTCCAGGCTCCTCTGTCCATGGGATTCTCCAGGCAAGAACACTGGCGTGGGTGGCCATTCCGTTCCCCAGGGAAGCTTTCTGACCCAGAGATCAAACCAGGTCTCCTGCACTGCAGGCAAATTCTTTACCATCTGAGTAACCAGGGAAGTGCTTCTCTATTATGGCAGTAATAAACCTAACAGAAGACTTTTGATTAAGGTATGATTCTCAAACTTTAGTGTGCATCAGAATCACTTGGAGGGCTTGTTAATATTGATTACTGGCCTCCATCCCCAAGTTCTGAATCAGTAAGATCAGAGGTGTGGCCAAGAATGTTCAACTAATTCTCAAATCCTGCTGATTCTTCTGGCCAAGGACCTTATGCAGAAAATCACAGGCTTAAGAGGGTGGAAGGTAGGAAAAAGATCGAGGAAGAAATAAAGGACACTAGGAGAATTATAATTAGCCTCATAGACTAAGAGGCATTAAGTTATAGTTCTGTCAGAAAAATTGATTTAAAAAGCTGTAATTGGTAGCTTAAAATTGATTGGTAAAGTTTAATTGCTATTAATGTTTTAAGCAAGTAGAGTTAAGATGAGCATATGCTAGTTTGTCTGGAAGAGTCTTGATTTTCTCCTGTCGCTCAGCGTTATAATTAATAGTGCTCCCTTTCTCTCTCAGGAGTGCCTCAATTGGGACAATAAATTATATGGCCATGTTTCTTACTTGTAAGAATGAAATACAAAATGTATGCAAGCTGTGAGGCATACTGCTTACCAGTCTCTCTGGACAAGAAAATGAATGAGCTGGTGAAAGGAGAAACAAAGATCTTTATCTATGTAATGCCCTTTACAAAGGATCTTTGAAAAAGCACTGAGGAGCAGACACTTCTCAAGACAGAGAGACAGTACTCTGAAAACCAGGCAAAGAAATAAATGCTAGACCTGGAATCAGGATGATTAATGACTAGGTTTTTCTTAGCCCAGAAGAAAGGTACGCCTTTTGATGGCTTCCCTTTTCAGGATATGCTTAAAGGAAGAGAAAAATATTAATACTCAAGATATACTGACTCTGGACAGCTGAGAGAAAGTCCAGGAAGAAGCTGGTTGTTTCCACAAATGTCCCAGGAAATTAAAATGCCTTTTGATGGCTTCCCTTTTCAGGATATGCTTAAAGGAAGAGAAAAATATTAATACTCAGATATTCTGACTCTGGACAGCTGAGAGAAAGTCCAGGAAGAAACTTATTGTTTCCACAAATGTCCCAGGAAATTAAAATGTCATGCTGTTCCTTGACCATACTTTAAAAAATATTTCAATAAGCATAGACAAAGTTGAATGTGCTTCTCTTCCTAGTGGCAATGATGTTGTAAAATCCTAATCCAAGTGAATATGTTTACAATAGAAGAAATCCAGAACTCAGCTTAGTGTACACAGATGCCACACTTTTCCACCTACTGTTACCCTCAGTAGTTCAAAGACCTTAATTCTATTGTTCCAATACTAAAACATTTCCTCTATTTAGTATTGCAAGCTACAAGGAAGAAAGTCATCACAAGAGTAGGCCTTGGAATTAGAGCATGTTAACTACACCTTTCATGAAACTAGTAGTTTCCTAATACTACCAGCAGATCATGGTGGGAGAATTTGTGAATTACTACCATATCAGCCTTCCCCACTCCAAGTCCAAGGACATGAGGCATTGTCATTGGGGTAAGGAAATTCCCTTAAATTGTCACAGGAAATATGATAGCACCATATAATTTGAAGGGACCTTGACTGCCATGGCTTGAAATTACCTATATTCAGTAGAATTTACATAAACTTAACCAAGCTTTCTGGCTTGATTTCTTTTTTCTCAGCAATATAACATTTGCATGACTCAATTTTGACATCTTAAGAAGGTCTGCATCAATATGAATTTTCCATTGAATTTATGATATAGCCATGCAGAGCATATCCTTGACATCACGTCACCTTCTTGGTTATGCATTGACATTATAATGTTATTTACTATAAAATTATGCTGACAGCATCTTAGGTGCACTGTGACAGCATTTTATTTGCCCTCAAAGTGGCTATTGAAAGCACATTTAGACAAAAATCACTTGGAGAAAAAAAAAAAACTACCAAATTTGGCCTCAGTATAATCATTTTAGTTTTCAGAAAACAATTTAACTATTGAATGCTAGTTAGCAGTTTTTTTCTAGATCAATGGCAGATGAAGGACTGAACTTCACTGAGAAGGACTTTCTCAAAAAGTATAGGAAAGAAATTTGTCTCTCAGGAAGCCATAACCTCCTGCTTTTATTTTCAAGTACAAGGCAATATTATAGCTCCCTCCTCACTGGTTCTGCCAGATGATTGTATCAAAAATGATAATCCTTATCATAATAGATATTTCAAAAGTTGCATTTTAAAATATGCATTTTTATATAGAGTTAAGCAGCATAGACTACCTCAAAGGTAAAATCTCTTCATTTTCTTAATTTTAGAGTAGGTCAGTCACCTCTTCAATTCTAGTTACTTGTTTTGGACACAGTTTTCAGGCTTAGATTGTCAGTATTCCCTCTTGACTTATTTATCAGTTGTCCTCATATCACATGCTACTATTTTGGGCAGCAGAGAGGAAAAAGAGGTAAAATAATAATAATTAGCATTCATGGAGTGCCGTCTGTGTAGTGAGCACCATACTAATCAAACACACTGTATCCAAAATGTCATTTATTCATAGCAAGTATCTTATGGAGAAATGCAATTATTATGTACACTCTGTAGACGAGGAAACTGAAAGTTGGAAAGGAGAAACCTCTAAAGGCACATGTGCATTTAAAGACACATGGCAAGTAAGTAGTGGATTGGGGACTTGAAAAAATCTGGCTCATACTATTATTCTTTTTGAAAAAAGTAAAAGAATAAATGTGGGGCCAGAAGTGTGTGTGTGATTGTGAGTGGTCAGGCACATTCACAAATGCTTCTAGCCCAGGCACGATGTTGCTATTTTCCTTCCCAGTTGGAAGGCTGGTGGAAGGGAAAGGTCTTTGACACATAAAAATGATGCATGAAGGCAAGATGGATTTAACAGACCATTTCTGAGAAGGGTTACTGAGGGTCAACACACTGAGGTACATGTCAAGAACAGATCATCAGAAAAGAAAATTACAGAGTTTCTACCTGAAGCCTAGTAAATGGTCTGAGAGCCAGGATAATATGGACAGCTGGGCAAGAGTCCCTCTGAATGTCAGAGGCAGCAGCAGCTGGGTCTCAGGTTGGATCAGAGTCATAAAATTATGCAGATCCATTTAGTGCTCAATTATGGTCCGCCACAAAGAAGACTGAGCACTGAAGAATCGATGCTTTCCGATTGTGGTGCTGGAGAAGACTCTTGAGAATCCTTTGGAATTCAACGATATCAAACCAGTGAATCCTAAAGGAAATCAACACTGAATATTCATTGGAGCGAGTGATGCTGAAGCTAAAGGTTCAGTTCTTTGGCCACCTGATGTGAACAGCCAACTCATTGGAAAAGATCCTGATTCTGGAAAAGATTGAGGGCAGAAGAAGAAGGGGGCAACAAAGGAAGAAATGGTTAGATAATGTCACCAGCTCAATGGACATGAGTTTGAGCAAACTCCAAGAGATAGTAGAGGACAGAAAAGCCTGGCGTGCTGCAGTCCGTGGGGTCACAACGAACCAGACACAACTTAGCAACTGAACAACAAAAGCGTGGGCTGGCATCCTTCCCTGAGGGGTCACATGAGATATGGTTTTAGTGCCCAACTCTTCTTGCTGCTGCTAAGTCACTTCAGTCGTGTCCGACTCTGAGTGACCCCGTAGACGACAGCTCACCAGGCTCCCCAGTCCCTGGGATTCTCCAGGCAAGAACACTGGAGTGGGTTGCCATTTCCTTCTCCAATGCATGAAAGTGAAAAGTGAAAGTGAAGTCGCTCAGTCTTGTCTGACTCTTAGCGACCCCATGGACTGCAGCCCACCACGCTCCTTTGTCCATGGGATTTTCCAGGCAAGAGTGCTGGAGTGGGATGCAATTGCCTTCTCCACGAACTCTTCTTACTGTTAGCTAAAATATTTGTCAGGATCTTCTGCCCACAGTGAAATCCTATCAAGTAGCATCCAGGTTAAGTTCTGAAAAGCAATGATTTCTTTCCTAAGAACATCAGTTGCTGAGCCACCAATATATTAGATGTGTGCAAAAGCATTTGACCTGAACCTATTTAAGAATGCAATCGTGTAAACTTATTTTTTATTCAATTATACAATACTGTGATATAAACTAACTTCTTCAGAACATTCAATCCACCCAATATTTTCTTAAGATAGTTGATATGCATTTACATTATATCTAGAGAATTATACTGGGCTTCCCTGGTGACTCAGATAGTAAAAAAAAAAACTGCCTTCAATATAGGAGACCCAGGTTCGATCTCTGGATCAGGAAGATCCCCAAGAGAAGGGAATGGCTACCCACTCCACTATTCTTGCCTGGAGAATTCCATGAACAGGGGAGTCTGGCCAGCTACAGTCCATGGGGTCACAAAGAGTTGGACATGACTGAGTGACTAACACACAAAAAGAGAACTATACAATCAACTTTCAGATCAGATTATCCCAAACATTTATCACTATCTGCTCCTAAAATAATTACTCCTTTGGATTACTTTTCATATAAATGTATGGGTTTTCAGTAAAACAAGTGATTCTCAAGGGACTTTTAAATAAATAAACCTGTTAATTGTATTCAAGTAAGCTCTAGACATCGGACCTGGGTAATTTTCAATTTAAGAAAAAGTGCTACAAATTTGTTGTCTCTAAGGTTTAGAAAAAAAATGGCACTGCTTTAATAATTAACTTGAAGATAGCTGCCACTTAAATTTCTGAATCTATTGATAGAAATCATGATTGGTAACTGAGCTTTCAGTTCAGTTCAGTTCAGTCGCTCAGTCGTGTCCGTCTCTTTGCTACCCCATGAATCGCAGCACGTCAGGCCTCCCTGTCCATCACAAACTCCCGGAGTTTACTCAAACTCATGCCATTTGAGTCAGTGATGCCATCCAGCCGTCTCATCCTCTGTTGTCCCCTTCTTCTCCTGCCCCCAATCCCTCCCAGCATTAGGGTCTTTTCCAATGAGTCAACTCTTCGCATGAGGTGCCCAAAGTATTGGAGTTTCAGCTTCAGCATCAGTCTTTCCAATGAACACCCAGGACTTATCTCCTTCAGGATGGACTGGTTGGATCTGCTTGCAGTCCAAGGGACTCTCAAGAGTCTTCTCCAACACCACAGTTCAAAAGCATCAATTCTTCAGCTCTCAGCTTTCTTCACAGTCCAACTCCTTTGGTCATTTATGATATGGAATGGATAACATTCTCTTTCATATATGTGTATATTTACATAAACATATAAAAGAAAGAAAAGAAAAAATAATACACATTTATTTTAGTCATAGTTTTATGGCTGGAACATATTATTGACTATATTGATAAGTCAGTCCAAAGAAAAGCAATGTATTCAAATATATGATTAAAGGTAATAAAAAGGTTTACAATGAAGAACTATAAGCCCCTGTCTCAAACTTTCCTTTTACTTGATAATCCAAGCACTCTATCAAATTTTTTCATGCTTTTCTTTTTCTGTTTCAGCTCCTTGGATGACTAAATTCTCTTCTCCAAATAATGTTGCTGCATCTTCATTTTATTATGCAATCCACTTCGCATTGTAGCTACTGACTTCCTAATGTGATCAGTAAGGATGAGCTCCCTTACACCTCCTCATCCACTCCTTCTGCTAATAGTGTTTAATCACTGTTCTGATTGGTCAGCCATTCAAAGAGTTTATTTAAACCTACTTGTTTTTGTTCACAATCCATGGCCAATATCTCTTCACTTCAAGTTGCGTAAGCTGAGGACACCTATAAGGGTCAGTAGAGATTGAAAATGATAATGACCTAAGTTCTCCCACTATCCAAGAATCCTAGGATAACATTTCCTACTCTCTAAGTCCAAAGTTATGATTGCCCTACAAAGGGAAAGTTTTCATAATGAAATGTAAATGTATTGTCCATTTTTATGGCTCTATTGTACCTAGGATATTTTTCTAAACTTTCAATCCTTATTTATTCTATTGCATCTTCTTTTCATCTCTGTACCACTCTTTCCAAAGATCTTCTGATCTTCCACTACTTTTATTGGTACTTATCTCATTGTCTTCTAAATTCCTTAGAGTCCTTTTCAAATTCTAACATTTTTGACCATTCTTGGGTATAATTGACATACAATTAGTGTCTAATTTTGAAATACTTTTATATATTAAATTTAGAAAAGAGTTTTAAAAATAGTAGTGAGTTCCTTTATATCCTTCACCTAGAATCTCCTACCATCATCATTGTGCTACAATTAATATTAAGAAATTAACACTGGTCAATATTATTTACCAAGCTGGAAACATTGAGTGTCACCAGTTTTACCAAAAGTGCCCTTTTCCTGTTCCAGGATCCAATCTAGGATCAGCATAGCCTTTAATTGTCATAATTCTCCTCTAATTTATAATACTTTCTGAGATTTTCCCTGTCTTTCAGGTCTTTGACACATTTTGGATTCAGGAGACCCTGGTTCAATTCCTGGGTTGGGCAGATCCTCTGGAAAAGGGATAGGCTACCCATTCCAGTATTCTTGGGATTCCCTTGGGGCTCAGTTGGTAAAGAATCCACCTGCAATGCAGGAGGCCTGGGTTCAATCCCTGGGTTGGGAAGATCCCCTGGAGAAGGGAAAGGCTACCCACGCCAGCATACTGGCCTGGAGAATTCCCTGGACTATACATGGGGTCACAAAGAGTGGGACATGACTGAGCAACTTTCACTTTCAGTTTCTAAGAGTAATTGTCAGATATTTTGTAGACAATTTCTCAGTTTTAAGTTTGCCTGACATATCTTTGTAATTAGAATGAATTTTATGGATTTTTGAGATGAGTATGACAGGTGATATTCTCTTAGTGCACATGATGTAGATACATATTATTACTAACAATGTCAATCTTGGTCATTTGGTTTAGGCAATGTTTTCTTTTTTTTTTTTTTAACCCTTGAAAAATAATACTTAGTGGAGATACTTTGAAAAGTGAAGTCACTCAGTCATATCTGACTCTTTGCGACCCCATGAACCGTAGACTACCAGGATCCTCCGTTCATGGGATTTTCCAGGCAAGAGTCCTGGAATGGGTTGCCATTTCCTTCTCCAGGGGATCTTCCCAAGATATTTTTAGACAATGCAAATATTCCGCTACTCCTGAAATTTTTGGCCCATTGATTTTTTTTTAACCTAATTCATGTCCCAATACCTCACATTTGGCCCTTTTGATAATTCAAGTACTTCCCTGCCCCTCAACTAGATATTGATTTTTCTGGTTCTCTTCTCCAGCTGCAATTTGCTCACTAGTGTTCTAAGAGCAAGTGAGTTTGTTCCCCCTCTCCCCACAAATTAAGGCTCCTGTTTCAAAGAGAAGATAGAGAAAAAGTGTCCTGATGGAGTCTACTGCCCCTTCCTCAGTGGCACTCACCCCTACCCAGTTTTTCACCCTGAAAGAGACTTTTCAGGATTCTGCAGATCTTTGCTGTGACTGCTTTGCAGGGTTCCTGGAGGAAAAACATGTAATAGAACGCAGATTTCACGTATCCTATGATTTGTTCTCTGGTTCTAACATTTCTTCTCACTATTTTTAGGCTCACTCATATTCAATCTATATTATAACATGTATACATTTAAGAATGAATAAATGGAAATGTTTACTGCATACCTGAGTGTGGGAAGGGGGCTTGTAGATGGCAGTCCCCACTTGAGCATGAGAGTGAGGGGCACCAGACTGTACCTTATGCTGATAGAATCTGACATGGATAAAATGAATATGGTTTGTCCCTCATTTACTAGAAAGAGAGTTGGGAAGATGACTATTCTTCATATAGACATTAATCTTCCTGTTTTCCACCTCCACAGTATCACTTCTCCACCAAACAGATTAGCAGACACATACCTGAACATATTCTAAGGTGTGGCTTTCTTAGTACTGTCTTATCTGTCAGATCCCTTGTACATTTTTTTTGTAGATTTATATGTCTTCTAAAATAATTTTTATTCCTTTTGTGATTTCTTGAGAAAGAAAAGTGTTAAATACATGCAAACATTCATCTTGAACCAAAGCTAAAAGGTTTTTTTTATGGTTAAATTAAAAAAACTTATATTTTCAGAGATGAATTTTAATATGAAATATAGCAATTTGTGTTTATTACTCATCAAATCAGAGATTTTAGTTGTCTTTTTTTTCCTTTTGACCTTACCATAAATGGAGTCCCTGAGAAATAGATATATAATATGAAAGACTTTGAAATATGAAGCAAGCCATAACACTTCCTTTGGAAACTGTTATGTTGCAAATACTTTTTTCTTTTCATGTTTGCATAAGTAGGCAGTGGAACAGAGTGAAAAGAGCAATGGGCTCTGAGTCAGTAGACTTACATTCTAATATCCACCTCAATCTGTATCTCATTCTTCTTGTATGGGGTAGCTTGCCATGATAATTATTAAGATCCTTGTCACTTCAAAAATTTATTATTCTAAGTCACTGATCTCTTTATTTTGTTGCCTTCAATGAGGTTCTGGATCCTTGAGCCATTAATTCAGTTTCATTGGTCAAAGTTTTCATATTTTGTCACCTAACTTACATAGCAAACACAATTATTATTATGCATTTCCTCCTATACTATACAGTTTAACCATAATGTCTTCCACTTTCACAGTTGTTGTCTAAGAAAATTTTCCATTTGCATAAAAATTTAAAGCAGGATAAGGGAGCAACGTCAAGCAGTTAATTAGCTCTAAGAGGCCACATTCTGTTTTACAGGATCCTACCATTTAGGATGTGGATCAGGGAATAGCAACAGACCCAAAAAAAACAAATCTATAGGTTGGTCAGCACTAAATCTCTAACCAAATATGATAACAGTAATGATAGAACTTATTCAAATTCCTTTCTTAGGAATCTAAACATGAGCTGTAGGAGATGAAGAGTTGGTAGCAGAGCAGGAGCAGAAAATATACACAGTAGGGGTGGTCATGAAGCTTCACGGGTCAGAATGGGCTGTAAAAAAGCATATGATTATGTTTATGTGTATGTTAAAGTAAGTTGAAACTAAAGCAGATAAAAGATGCTCATAATAGAAAGTGAAGCAAATATTTATTGTAAAAGTAGAAACAAGGAAGTGTGTATTTTTCAGTAGCAGGGGATGGAAGGTCTCCTGCTGATGAGAACTAAAGCTTAACTGGATTTTCCTAGAGCCTAAACTATTGTCTAGCTTCTATGATCTCTAGCCCATTTCTGGGTTCCCATAGACTATTCTCATCCTCATTTTCATGCACAGTAGCCACAATGTTACTATTTCAGGTAAGAGTCATGAATCTACTTCTAGCCACCATAATAACCTAGCACATTTCCCCTGTGTTCCGGGTCTTCTTTGTACCCACCTTAACACGTGGGGTGGAAACACAGCGGCTTTTGAAAAATCTTGTATGCGGGTATACTTGATTAACAATGTTGTGTTCCATGTTAGTTTCAGGCATACAGCAAAGTGAATCAGTTATACATGTACATGTATCATTCTTTTCAAGTTCTTTTCCCATTTAGGTTATTACAGAGTATTGAGCAGAGTTCCCTGTGCTATACAGTAGGTCCTTGTTGGTTATCTGTTTCAGATATAGCAGTGTGTGAATGTCCATCCCAAACTCCCAATCCCTTCTCCCTACAATTCCTCCCCAGTAACCATTAGTTCAAACACCATATAATATTGGTTATATGTGGAATCTAAAAAAAAAAAAAATAATACAAGTGAATTTATTTACAAAATAAGAATAGACTCAGAGACAAGACTTAGAGAATGAACTTATGGTCACCAGGGCTTCTTGACATGTTTTTTCAAGGGTTCCAGAGACTGGAAAAAAAATTGATGATCCCATCTAGACACTAGAGAAGAAATGCATATTCCTATATGTTTTTGATACTACTATCAAGTATCAAAACATTTGCTTTTGCTAAACACACTACATGAGTAATTGGAATTTACTTAAAATAGAAATTGTGACAGGCCATAACTTCTTCCACTGGTTATCACAAAATCACTGTACTCTGAGACATTCTAAAACAACCCTGTAGTGAATCAACAGAAATCTATAAATCTAGTTAAGATGCTTGGATTTATCCTCCCTCAGAGGACAGTAACACAAGACAGTCTTCAGCCTGAGGTCATCATGCATTTCATTTATGACATTTTTCTTGTTAGGTAATATCTCCTAAGAATGAATAGTCTGAAAGCTTCTTACATGAAAGTAATGAAAAATAGGAAAGGAAGTGTTCAGACTAGGAAAGGAAGAAAAATGAGTAAAAGAACTTCTAGCATAATTGTCTGAGGCCAAAATGTTTGTAGTAAAAAAAAATAACTTTTATGGCATTTTATTATGTTTGGCTTAAACATAAAAGTTTTGTCTATAATATTCCTTCAAAATGTATTATTAATGCCAGTGACACTGAATTATCTTCATATCTAAGTCTGTTTTACTTAAATACATGAATATTTTACATATTAAACAGCTTTATTATTAATAACAAGTGAAATATCATGAATATAGTCATAAGTTTTGCTCATTTTCTCAATATTCTGTATATGTAAGAAGAAAGTTAAATAGATTCTGCATAGGTAAAAGTAAATCTTAATAAATATCATGTTTAATTAATATTTTCATTTATAATTCATTATTGATTTCTAGTTTCCAAACAATTGAGTGGTGATATTTCCTTTTACAATCCACTAATAAATAAATCCCACTTGCTTCTTCAATAAGGCCATGTAGTATACAAACCATCTTCACCTCCACTATTATTAAGATAAAAATATAGTGCTTTAATATATATTTATAAATTAATATAAATTTTCAGCTGTTCAATCAAATTGTCTTGATAGTGATAGCTTGACTATAATATGATTTACTCTCTAAGAAAATGGGTTTTTCCTTAGACCTTGAAACTGAGAGCAATTCAGTATGAATGAAGACAATTACCCAGGAGGAAAGTATATATGACATTGATTTAACTGCTACACAGCAAACATTTGGTAGACTTTTTCACATTCTGTTTGGGGAATTTTCAAAATATATAGTGACATCTTTCCTTGGAAAAAAAGAAATTGAGAATCATACTGTATTTAAGTTTAGATGTTATGTTTTGGTATGACTTGAGGTTAGTACACCCTATACTAGAGACAAATCTATACTGGTCCATAAGACCTAGCTACAAAGAAAAAAGTGTCAGCTCAGGATAGTCCTAAGTTTAGTCTGCATAAATGAGATTTAAAAACTGAGCCAATAATGGATTCTTTCTCCTTAAAGAAAAAAAATTCAATGAAAGTTCCATTTCTAACATAATTTTGACTCTCTTTCAGATAAACAAGATGAAAGAATAAGGAATAATGCAGGAACCTGATCAAGAACTGAGGCTGCAGCCGTTAGCTCACCCTTCCCTTAGGTGAGATCCTGAGACCATGCAAGCAAGCCAAGCAACTTGTGTTCAGGCTTCTAGAGAAGTAGCAAACCCAGTAAAGTCATAATCCCAAGGAGGGATGATAATATACCAGTCATTCCTCTCTTGAAGACATCAGATCAGGAGGCTGTCCTGCTGTAATTAAGGGTGAGAAACTGTTGGAACTAATGATGAATGCAAGTCTTTCTCCCTCTGTAGCAACCAGGAAAGCCCCCTCCCATCTTTTCAAATTAATCTCGGTAAATGAAATAGGGTTGGTTAAAATTAAATCTTTGCTAAAACCCTTAAATTTGAATGAAATTTCAAGGGCCACATAGAGCAGTGACTTCTGAAGCATTACTCACAACCATCCTATGTGGCAGGTGAAACTGAAAGTGAAGGTTGCTCTGTCGTGGCAGACTCTGCGATCCCATGGACTGTGCAGTCCATGGAAGTCTCCAGGTCAAAATACTGGTGTGGGTAGTCGTTCCCTTCTCCAGGAGATCTTCCCAAGCCAGGGATAGACCCAGGTCTCCTGCATTGCAGGCAGATTCTTTACAGGCTGAGCCACCAGAGACGCCCAAGAATACTGGAGTGGGTAGCCTATCCCCTCTCCAGGGGATCTTCCCAGCTCAGGAATGGAACCGAGATCTTCTGCATCACAGTAGGAATGAGTCGGACATGACTGAGTAACTAACACGTTCCCTTTCATTTATACACACACACACACACACGCATGCACAGATTGCATATATAATCTCAGAATTGCTGCTGCTGTTCTGTCACTCAGTTGTGCCTGACTCTTTGTACCCCATAGACTGTAGCCCACCAGGCTCTTCTGTCCACGGAATATTCCAGGTAAGAATATTGCCATGGGTTGCCATTTCCTCCTCCAAGGGATCTTCCTGAAACAGAGATCAAACCCACATCTTTCGTGCCTCCTACATTGACAGGCAGATTCTTTACCACTGCACCACCTGGAAAGCTTTAATTTCAGGGTGGGCCATTCCAATCTATGACACAATGGCGCATTAATTATATTTAATTAAAGTTATTTGAGAAATAACTAATGCAAGAAGGACACTATGATCCTCCTTTCTGTCTCCCTGAAAGCAGGAAATAATCTCTCCTTTGAAAGGTGTACTTCTGCATCTGGAGGCAGAAGGACCCACTTATCCCCAGAGACAGGAATTTGAGCAGAGAAACCTTTATGAACAAACCTCGTTACTTTTGTGTTTTATGGCCCCAAGCCCAGACTCTGTTTAGATTCTTCACTAATTAAGCACCCAAAGCCTAAGTTTCTTTGTTCTGTCAATTCCTCACAAATTTATTGTTTCTTTATCTAAAAAGTATAAAAACTGACTGCTTTGGCTATTTCTTAGGTACCATTTTTATGATACCTCCATGCACATGAATTAAAATTTGTTTCTTTTTCTCCTGTTAATCTAACTTGTGTCAATTTTATTACTAGTCTAGCCCCAACAACTCTAGAGAGGTAGAGAAGGAAATTTCCCCCTCCCTGAGAGTTGCCAAATATGTGCCATTTATTGAGACTAGTAGTATGAATAAATTCTCATTTATTCATATGAGAATATGAATATCAACTTCCCATATGTCCACACTTTCTTTTAAAGTCCCTGTGAGTCTGGAAGAAAAAAAAGGGGGGGGGGAGGCTCATATGCATGAACTATGCTAGAGAAAATGTTAGAATAAGAATAAAAAAGATAGTAAAAACTTTCATTTGCAAATAAACATTCCCTCTAAATAACTTCAAATTATATATCTATATGTACATATATATATATGTGTATTAGATACTGCAATAAAAAACAAAAAAGTTGAACCCTTTATAATCACTCCTATGAAAAGTGAGGCATAAATATGCATCATAGGTTGTATATTCCAATATTATATAATGCATATTCCTCAAGAGAAAGGGGAGAAAAATAAAGCATTAACAAATGAAGAAGAGTGAAAACTGTAAAAGAAACAGGAGAGTATGAATAAAAACCAAAAACACATTCATCTCCTAGAAGTCTTAGATAATACAATTCTATAGTCAATCTCCTTCCACATCTAGTAAATAATCTTGGTTTTTAAATTTAAAATCTTATATTTATGCCAACAAAACTGACAAGACTTAACAAGACCAATAAAAGAAATTATTTGCAACTCAAGATCACTTTTAACTTAACTACAGAAAATATGGTAATATTGAAGACAAGCTACTAAAAGTTTTATTTAAATAAATTCATTTACTCTAAATATATTACCTTTAAATAAGTAAAATGCACAAATTTTGAAATCCTTAAAAATGAAAATTTTGCAAAAAAATCACTTCTATTAACATTTGAAATTAAGAAGTTATCATACAAGAGCTCACAGATTAAAAAAATTCCATCTGGCATTCTATTTTCAGAGTTTAAACAGGGACATAAAAAAAATCATCTCTGCATACAATAGAATAATCATATTATTTATCCTAAACTTAAAAAGCAGCAGTTAAATGTTGAATCACTTTCTAAATGCAGAAGAACATAAAGAACCCAAGATGCTGGTGTTGTCCCTGCAGAAAGAGCAGAGAATGGCTTTGAGAAACCCAGGAATACTCACAGTGGCTACACCAAAGAAACTGGAAAGGTACATGAGCATATTATCTTGCCTTCCAACTTATGAACAATAGCTCTTTAGCCATTCTGTAAAGTCCAGGCTGTGGTGTTTAATATTAATTTAGACTTTAAACTTAGAATCTGGTTCAGTTCAGTCGCTCAGTAGTGTCCGACTCTTTGTGACCCCATGAATCGCAGCACGCCAGGCCTCCCTGTCCATCACCAACTCCTGAAGTTTACTCAGACTCATGTCTATCGAGTCGGTGATGCCATCCAGCCATCTCAGTGGAAGTGAGAAATAGATTTAAGGGACTAAATCTGATAGACAGAGAGCCTGATGAACTATGGACGGAGGTTTGTGACATTTTACAAGAGACAGGGATCGAGACTATCCCCGTGGAAAAGAAATGCAAAAAGGCAAAATGGTTGTCTGAGGAGACCTTACAAATAGCTGTGAAAAGAAGAGAAGCATAAAGCATAGGAGGAAAGGAAAGATATTCCTATTTGAATGCAGAGTTCCAAAGGATATCAAGGAGAGATAAGAAAGCCTTCCTCAGCGATCAATGCAAAGAAATAGAGGAAAACAAAAGAATGGGAAAGACTAGAGATCTCTTCAAGAAAATTAGAGATACCAAGGGGACATTTCATGCAAAGATGGGCTCAATAAAGGACAGAAATGGTATGGACCTAACAGAAGCAGAAGACATTAAGAAGAGGGTGGCAAGAATACACAGAAGAACTGCACAAAAAAGATCTTCATGACCCAGATAATTACGATGTTGTGATCACTCACCTAGAGCCAGACATCCTGGAATGTGAAGTCAGGTGGGCCTTAGAAAGCATCACTACGAACAAAGCTAGTGGAGGTGATGGAATTCCAGTTGAGCTATTTCACATCCTGAAAGATGATGCTGTGAAAGTGCTGCACTCAATATGCCAGCAAATTTGGAAAACTCAGCAGTAGAATCTGGTAAACATCTATTATTTAGTGACTTCCTATTAATATTATGGGCTTCCCTGGTGGCTCAGAGGTTAAAGCATCTGCCTGCAATGTGGGAGACCTGGGTTCGATCCCTGGGTTGGGAAGATCCCCTAGAGAAGGAAATGGCAACCCACTCCAAGTATTCTTGCCTGGGAAATCCTATGGATGGAGGAGCCTGGTGGCCTATAGTCCACAGGGTCACAAAGAGTCGGACACGATTGAGTAATTTCACTTCACTTCACTATTAATATTATGAACCAGTGCACAGCCCTAAGGTGTCAGAGATGACTACAGGACGACAGCTGCCTTGTAGGAGCAGGTAATCTAATAGAGAAGTAGGCTCTCAGGAGAAACAATGTCAAAGCAACGCAGAAGATTCTATAGCAATGATAAATACTGATAATGGTAAATAGCATAAAAATATCATTGTAATTGGAACATTCATTACAGACTTAGTATGTACAAAACACTATGCTAAAGTGATTTATATCATCTCACTCAATTTCCTTTGAGATAAGTACTGCTATTATTCTTATAAATATCTCATTTTGCTGATGAGGGGTGAGTAGTTTGGGAA
The DNA here is from genome assembly GCF_963930625.1 of Muntiacus reevesi. Taxonomy (NCBI): domain Eukaryota; kingdom Metazoa; phylum Chordata; class Mammalia; order Artiodactyla; family Cervidae; genus Muntiacus; species Muntiacus reevesi. Next base: position 78,553,968 of record NC_089254.1, on the reverse strand, counting down.
ATTCAGTTTACCCAGATCGTAAAAGGGAGATTGTAAGATCAAACTCAATCTGAGGCCAGGACTATCAGTCATGCTGTTGTCCTGCCAATCAGAAGGACACTGTGTGGAAACCTAAAGCAGGAGCACTGAACCTCACGGGGCTTCAGGAAAGATTTTCTGGTAAGAAGACATTCCAGAAAGTAGGAAAAGAGAGCAAGAGTGCGGAGGTATCTCATTCCTCATTACTCATTATGTGAACTGTGCAGTGACTAGCGAGGCTAGAGGCCCCAGTTGGTTACAGGTACTTTGGATAATTGACCTCCTTCTTATGGACCACAAAGAGCCTTTCAAAGATTTTTAACAGGGTATAAACAACAGAATTAAGAGATATCTGTGTAACAGCTGGTATGTTGGAATGTGGGCAATGACTTGAAGTGGGTGAAACTGAAAAGGTAGATGCGAGTGGTGTAGGGCCAGCATTAGAAGACAGCACTCTTAACTTTCATGTTTGTCTCCTAACACATAAGTGCTCAGTATATGCTAAAGTGTTATACTTCTCCCTTAAGTAACCCAGCCTTTAATAAATAACCCCGCTACCTAAATATCATGTATTTCTACCCCCTGCTCGCAGTCAGCATGTCCTAAATCCAGCATCGGGATTAGGTGATTCTTTCCAATAAGCAAAATATTTGAAATATATGGTTTTGCTTATATTACATTTGTCTTTTATCATATTTCCAGATCAAGGAGAAGAGAAGAAAGTCCACATGCCCAATGCCCCAATCTCTCATCTCAATGATAGTCCCTGCCTCCTTTACAAAAACAACACTCGTGAGTTTACATGCACAAGGATACTGGATGAACAGCTAACAAAATGAAAATGAGTTGAAAACAAAGTGCTAGATAAATACAAATGATTACATAAAATTATGCATATTAAATATTTACATTTACTACCTCCGTTTGATCATTCAAGTTGTGGCTTAGAAGATTAGCAGAAAAGTGAAAAAACTAATGTCTTTAATCAGTATGTGAATGCCATAACAGAGGCCTTGAGATTAAAAACACAGAAATCCTGCAACAACAGAGCACCCCTTTGCTGTTGAAAGTCTCAACCTGCTTAGACATTAATAGCATCTCAAGACTCTGTTAAGGGCTTCCCTGGTGGCTCCAATGGTAAAGAATCCACCTGCAATGCGGGAGACCTGGGTTCAATCCCTGGGTTGGGAAGATCCCCTGGAGGAGGGCATGGCAACCCACTCCAGTATTCTTGCCTGGAGAATCCCATGGACAGAGGAGCCTCCTGGCCTACAGTCCTAGTAGTCGCAAACAGTCAGACATGACTGAGCAGTAAATCACAGCACAAGACTCTATGAAAGTTAAAATAAAGCTTCTGGAGGAAAACTATATTTTATTCATTTATTTCTGTGTCATTTCACTTATGATAGCCAAATTTCCATTAACAATGTAAGAATTCTTGAGTGAATTCTTCCTAAAGAGTTTGGTTTTTAAAAACATCAGCTTTGCCTAGAGTAAGTATAAATTTTTCATTTCTATTTATGACAGAATAAAAATTATTTGAAGTTATTCATTTTTATAAATATAATTCTACCTAAGCATATATGGATTTTTCATGACTTTAAAAATATTATTAACAGAAAAAGGTAACTACACAGTTATTCCCTTTTGGATAAATTGATGTTTTAATGCATATATTTATTGCTTGTCTTAAATTATTATTTCTATTTCCCATATAACTCCTTTTACTAAGATTCTTTAGTATTTTATGTCACTGGAGAATAATCATGCCAAATAGAATAGCTACTAGTTTAATGTTTCCACGTGGTTAGCAGTATAGATTATAATAATAGATATTTTGTTTCTGAGATAAAACGTCCAGTCGATGGACTGAATTTTTCATTCTCTAGTTAAAATATTACTATTTGCTGTGTGAACTATATACTCACTAACTCCAAGTCAGAGACGGGGATGGTCCCAGTACATAATTATCAATAAATCATTATGATATCAGCAAAGCACTGAATAAAATCTCCCTTTTGTGTGTGTGTGTGTTTATTACTAATTACATAAATACAACCTGTCACACCCTAGAAACAGTAGTAGGAAAATGGTATGAATCGAGGACCTGAAGTGTCAGGAAATCAAATCTACAACTGTTTATCAAACTCCCACTATGTGGAGACCCCGGCAAGACCATAAAGAACATGGGATTCTAGTACATGACTTTAGAATCTAAGTGTGATATCAGAGTGAATATGAATCAGAAATGAAGCAAGCAAATCCTTATGGCAGCAAGTAAAAGTATGGAGAAAGAATTGAATTATTTACCAGAAAGAAGAGCAGGAAGGAATCAGGGAAAGTGATCAAATATCTGGAAAAATTCCCCAGGAACAAGGGTACACAGAGCAACTAGAAAAGTCATACAGATAGGAAGGTTGAAAAAAACATCAGATATGCTAACAAGGACCATGCATATTTATACTTATTTAAACACAAATACTTAATCCAGCTGGCAACACCTGGGACAAAACATTTTGAGGTTTGGGATTTATTAGATAGTTTTAGCATTTAGGGCTTCCCTGGTGCCTCAGCTGGTAAAGAATCCTCCTGTAATGCAGGAGACCTGGTTTCAATCCCTGGGTTGGGAAGATCTCCTGGAGAAGGGAAAGGCTGCCCACTCCAGTATCCTGGCCTGGAGAATTCTATTGACTGTATAATCCATGGGGTCGCAAAGAGTCAGACACGAGTGAGCAACTTTCACTTTAGCATTTAACATCTTACCCATATCAGTGTCTAAAAGGTGAAAAATATTGACTCAGGATATAACTTATTCAATATCACCTTAGTTGAGTAATATAAATAGCACAGTAAAACCAACTAATTTATCAAAACATTCTCCTTAAAAAGGCTGAATATATCCTGAAATTTTGCTCAAAGTTTTCATAGGCATGATTATTTTTCTGCAATCCTTATGAAAAGTTTTCTTTTATTACCTATTTTAAAACCTCATAAGGAATAGTAAAGGAAAATTCAAGTTTGTTTTGCTCTTTTATATGCCAGGAACTGTTCAAGGTGTTTTACATTCGTTATCTCATTTAAGAGCTCTCACATTGTAACTATGGTGAGACTATATCTCTCAACTCCACTGAAGCTGGGAGAAGATATTTTTCCATAGTTTATGGTGCAAGAAGACTCGAGGCCATGATTACCATAGGCACTTTTATTTGGTGATAGATAGCTCACACTTATTATTCTTTTCAGTCACACTTTATTCTCTTGCTCTGTTTAACTATGTTACTCCCCATGGTTTTGGCAAGATGATGCAAAACTAAGTAATATCATTAATCTCAATCCATGACCAGTTCCTTCAACTTAAACTAATTTATTATGTACACTTTCCTGACTATTTGACTGATAAGAAATGATAGCCTAAACACTTCAAAAGCAAGAGTGGGAAGTTAGTTAACAATGTACAGTTTGCAAGACTTCAGACAATAGAGGATATATAAATACAGAGAAATTTCACTCATCATCGAACTGACCCAGATTACATGCCTGTTTGTTAAGACATTTTAGCCCTTAAGCTGAATGAGTTGGCTACAAACATTTTCCCTTTAGCACATAAATTTCTTTGCTCTGATAAAGAAAAAAATAGCTTAAGTTTCCTGCATGCTTGAGAGAATGAGCTTTACCCAAGATGAAAACAGTGAATCAGAAATCAGTGCTCATTGACCTTATCTGTCAACGGTGCCAATCCTGAAATGTGAGTGGAGAGTCATTTCATTATTTTGCATTCTTGTTTATTTAATTGTAAAATATGAACAATGACAACTCAGTTATGATGAAAAACAAATTCATCATATGTTTTTTACTGCAGAAAAATTCTGTATAAATTGTCCCTTAAGTAAAAGGGAAGGAAAACAGTTATGGAAGCCACCTAATTAGAAAGAGTTGCTCCCAAGTAATGGAACTCATAAAATTCAAAAGCATCTCTCTGTAAGTCACATGGTACTAGAAATAGCTCACCTCTACCCCCCAAGTTCCTTGTGTTACTATTAGAGGTTCACTTTGTTCCTGTTGTCTGTAATATAAATTTCCTTCAATCACACAGATCATAAAGTATAGACATCTCAGAACACTCCCTTAGGTTCATTGCTCTGGAGAGAACATATCCTTTCTTAGGTTATCCAATAGGCGTTGTTGTTTGTGTAGAGTCTGGGAATAAGTTTAAGGTTCACTGAGTGCAGAGACTTTGGTTTTAAGGGAAATGTCAATATTAACCTGAGAAGGTGTTTTCTCTTGTCTTTTTTTTTTTTTTTTGTCTAGAAAAATACCTTGGTGTGCCTCTTTGAGCATGAAAGATAACTGCCATTCTTACACCTCAACTATTGCACAAGGTGTGATTTGGAAAGAGAAGCTAAGACAAAAAGTAAAACTTAAAATATTCTACATAACCAAAAGGAAAAGTGAAGTTTTTCGGAATAGACCACGAGAAATGAAATAGTGGGAAAACAAAAGTAGGTCCAGCAAATATGGTGGTAGTTGAGGGGCATCCAGAGTGACATGGTGCATGAGAAAGACCAGGTGTCAGTAAATAAGGGCAGGAAGTTTCTAGGAACAGTGGTAAGTGATTGTTAGGCTTTTTCCTAGGCTCTCTGCGTTGATGGAAACATCAATAAAGGATTACCAGGTGTGATTGTCATGGGATTATACAATGGAAAAGTGAAGGAAGAGGAATGGTGTCCAGCATGAAATGAAAGCAGCCAGGGAAAAGGACAATAGTTGCAAGTGCTCAGCAACAGCTTAAGAGAAAAGAACAGTCACTAACTGATGGAGATGAAAGGTAATCTCTACTTCCCATGACCAAGGAATCATCAGAGATACCGGGTAGGGCACCAATGAACTTGCCCAAGCAAGCAGTATGGATGTCATTTTTTTTTTTTTTTTTTTTTTTTTGCTTTTAAAATAGAGACAGTCTGTGGATAACAGAATACAGGGAAATAGAAGAACTCAATGTTCTTTATCTTTAAGCCACGGCTTATGATTTACTTCTCTATCGGTCATCACTATTGCAAATATCCACATGGATGCAATAAAACATCCTGGTAGAAAACTTTATTATAGCAACATATATTGATATGAACAATAAATCACATTCATGAGCTGTTTAAGAGAATCATTTTGGATATTATGCTTTCATTGCATTTCTCATTTTTTGCCATATTATCATCCTCCCCCCCAAAATTTTGGTCATTAGGTAGTTGATGACTATACTAATGAATCATAAGTATAACTGTAACCATAAAAGCATTTGTTCTAATTTAATAAATTTGAAATGTGTGGTACTTAAAAGAGGAAATGAGCTAAAATTTCTATTCATCATATCAATATTAAAAGTCACAAGAAATTAGTTATAAAATATATAAATATAGCAAATTTCATTTCTTAAGAAACAATTTAAAACATGCAGTTGCTTTCTTTGCATATGCAAACAACCCATGAGCATGAGGACCTGAAGCTGAAGGTTTAACATGCTGATTATACTGGGTTGATAGTGTATACCCAAGATTCATGTCCACCTGGATCCTTAGAAAGTGACCTCACCTGGAAATAGTGTCATTGCACATGTAATAAATTAAGCTATGAACATACTGGTTGATTGTGGACCCCAATCCATTGACTAGTGCCCTTATAAGATGAAAGAAGACAGAAATTCAGACACAGAGAGACACAAAGAGACAAAAGCATGAAAAAAAAGAGCAGAGATTGAGGTAATGCATCTGCAAGACAAGGAATGCCAAGGATTGCCAGCAACTACCAGAATGCAAGGGAGAAACATGGAACAGGTTCTCCATCAGAACCTGCAAAAGGAACCCACCCTGCCCACACCTAGATTTCAGACTTCTAGCCACTAGAACTACCAGGGAATAAATTTCTATTGCTTTAAGCAACAGTTGCAGTACTTTGTTACCGGAGACCTAGGAAACTAATACCTTGATCACGTATCATGTCCATCTGATAATAAATAAAAACATTTAATAAGGACATGTTTTATCAAGCTTATTTGAATAATTGTGTGCATTGGAAATGAGATAACTTTCCTTTATTTAAATAGATTTTGCAATTCAGGCTTTCCAGTCATTCAGATCCATATTCTATTAATTATCCCTGTTGTTTAGTCGCTAAGTTGTGTTGGAATCTTTTGTGACCCAGTGGACTGTAACCCACCAGGCTCCTCTGTCCATGGGATTTTCAGGCAAGAATGCTGGAGTGACTTGTCGTTTCCTTCTCCAAGGATCTTCCAGACCCAGGGATCAAACCCGTGTCTCCCGCGTTGGCATGCAGATTCTTTACAACCAAGCCACCTGGGAAGCCAGTTCCTGTTAGTATGAGGTCACAAAGAGTCGGACACAACTTAGCGACTAAACAGCAACAATTAATATGGTTAATTGTTATTGTTAATTGTCTCTCTAGTTCTAAGACATCCCTTTTTCTAGTGAAATAATTTCTATCATTTTAACTCTTCCCTCCTGACTGACGAATTCCTATGTAACAGAGATTTAGAAATCAAGAAAGTAGAAGTCTATCACTTATCTTTCTAAGACCATTTCTAGTTTAGTCATGAAAGTCATCCTTTAACTCCCTTCTTCAGTAACCAAATAAGTCCTTCAGAATATCAGCGTTTGCACCTGGTGTTCAGATCGTCCACTCAGTTCATCTAACTAGATGGCATGGAAGCAGACAGATTGTTCCCTGACAGTGTTCACTCACTTTCCCTGTGAAATTGACTGAATTTAAAAAATGTTGCTAAGCAGCTCCTTTTCAGTGAACTCTTAAAGAAGGCAAAGGAGAAAAATTCACTGACTTTTGGTCATTTTCCCCCTTGGTGTATCAGAATAAAGGAGGCAGTCACACAATTCTTGAAGTCTAAAAAAAAAAAAGAAAAAAATTATGAAAACTAGCGTTATCTACCTAGTATTTTCTGCCTTTCTTACATCATGGCATGCATAGAGAGCAATTCAGCTTCTATAGCACTTTGTTTTCATTAAAAGAGGCTGCTACTGATCCATTCACATACAGTGGTACACAACAAATCATGTAATGGGTGTGAAGCTCTGAATACGCCATTTTAAGTGTTGGGGAACACATTTTTTGTGTGTATCCTTTCACTGTAGGTTTATTTAAATTTCTCAAAGAAAAAAATTAAAGTAAAAGAAAATTCCTTCATTCCTTAAAGTTAACATTCACTTATTTAATAACATTATCTGAATGTCTATTAATGGCATCTATCAAATATAAATATCTTGACATAATTTTTTACCCCTCTTTTCTCTTTTAGCATAGTGCATTCCTTTATACTCAGAAAAAAAAAATCAAACATATACACATATTCTAAAAGAGCATAATATGCAAGATCTGGGTTTTTTTTTTTTTTTTGAAGTATGGTTAATTTATAATGTGTTAGTTTCAATTGTACAGCAAACTGATTCAGTTATACATATATAAGCATAATTATATATTTATATATTCTTTTTCAGATTCTTTTTCTGCATATCTGATGCAGGGTGAAGTGGCAAATCCATTGCAGGATTACAAACCTTGCATAATAGTAATGTAGATTCTAATCAATCCTGCATCAAAATCATTAATCTTGATAACACCAAGGCCTTCATAAATTATTCAGTGATTCCATCATCTAATCCCTAGCTCCACCCCTAGAGTAAGACCACAATAAGGGAAGAACTTGAGGTCAATACCAATCAAGTCTGTGAATTAAGACAGTTAGTTTTCCTCTGAGGGGGCATTTTTGTATCAAGCCTGAGTTACATGCAGAGCAAAAACTGGGTGTAAAAGTTAGAAGAGGTAGCCTTCAATTTTTCTTTCCAAATTTATTTGCTTTTAGTTTTCTAAGAACTATAAGCTCTGGCTATATTCCATGTTCACAGGGCCCCTGAGTAGACAGACAAAACTTGACAGTTTAAGAGCAAACATGGAAGCAACCCAGATGCCCATCAACAGATGAATGGATAAGGAAGCTGTGGTACATATACACCATGGAATATTACTCAGCCGTTAAAAAGAATTCATTTGAATCAGTTCTAATGAGATGGATGAAACTGGAGCCCATTATACAGAGTGAAGTAAGCCAGAAAGATAAAGAACATTACAGTATACTAACACATATATACGGAATTTAGATAGATGGTGGCGATAACCCTATATGCAAAACAGAAAAAGAGACACAGAAGTACAGAACAGACTTTTGAACTCTGGGGGAGAACGTGAGGGTGGGATGTTTTGAAAGAACAGCATGTATACTATCTATGGTGAAACGGACCACCAGCCCAGGTGGGATACATGAGTCAGGTGCTCGGACCTGGTGCACTGGGAGGACCCTGAGGAGTCGGGTGGGGAGGGAGGTGGGAGGGGGGATCGGGATGGGGAATACGTGTAACTATATGGCTGATTCATGCCAATGTATGACAAAACCCACTGAAATGTTGTAAAGTGATTGGCCTCCAACTAATAAAATAATATTTAAAAAAAAAAAAAAAAAAAAAAAGAGCAAACATAAGCCAAGAAATCCAAGCACTGAGTATGCTGAGTCCAGAGAAATAGTATTTATATACACCAGCAAATTTGAAGAGATAAGTACTTATTTGGGTTTCAAACAATATAATAGATACAAATCAAAAATATAAACCTGTTACAAAGTTTTAAAAAATCATAAATCTTGACAATGATGTAGCCAGTATAGGAATGACCCAATACAGCTATAAAATGGACATTCTAAGCACTTGTGCTAACAGTCAAATGATATAACTTACTCTGCTCGTATTATATGCAAAATCCCTAACGTGTTTATATTTCCTTTAGGAAATAATATAAATTCTTTTGACACGTTTGCCTCCCCACAGAAGTCAATCAGCTTACTAATACACCTAATTTATTTATTCCTCTATGTTGGTTGGTTCTTATTTTTCCATCATAACACCATTCTAAGGAGCTATAAATTGAGGGGAAGAGAGAGAAGAAACTAGAGTATGAGAAAAAGGGGGTGGAGAGAGATTGAATTTAATAAAATTAAAATTAAACATAAGAAACTCCTGGTATTCTGAAATATTTTTTAAAAAGTTGTATATTCCTATTCCTAAGAAAAATATGTTGACAACAGTTCAGTCGCTCAGTCATGTCTGACTCTTTGCGACCCCATGGACTGCAGCATGCTCTGCCCATCACCAACTCCCGAAGCTAGCTCAAATTCATGTCCATCCATCCATTGATGACATCCAGCCATCTCATCCTCTGCCATCCCCTTCTCCTCCCGCTTTCAATCTTTCCCAGCATCAAGGTCTTTTCCAATGAGGCAGTTCTTCACATCAGGTAGCCAAAATACTGGAGTTTCAGCTTCAACATCAGTCCTTCCAGTGAATGTTCAGGACTGATTTCCTTTAGGATTGACTGGGTTTGATTTTACAGTTCACAGGACTCTCAATAGTCTTCTCCAACACCACAGTTCAAAAGCATCAATTCTTCAGCACTCGGCTTTCTTTATAGTCCAACTCTCATATCCATACATGACTATTGGAAAAACCATAGCTTTATCAAGACGGACCTTTGTCAGCAAAGTAATATTTCTGCTTTTCAATAAGTTGTCTAGGTTGGTCATAGCTTTTCTTCCAAGAAGCAAGCATCTTTTAATTTCATGGCTGCAGTCACCATCTGCAGCCCCCAAAAGTTATTTTGAAGCCCCCCAAAATAAAGTCTGTCACTGTTTCCATTGTTTTCCCCATCTATTTGCGATGATCTTAGTTTTTTGAATGTTGAGTTTGAAACCAACTTTTTCACTCTCTTTTACTATGTTGACAACAATCTACTCCTAAATATAAATTTTACTATAATACAAATTTAAATCACTATATACACATATATCCATAAAGAAAAAGAATATATTCATGAAGAATGTATAACAATTCTTTATATTCAAAACTTGTCCTTATGTTATCTGTCTTTCCCTCTCCCTGACCCTTGGTCTCAGCTCCAGTAGAAACAAAGGATTATTACTTAGAAAATTAGAGAAGAAACAAATTGATCATTACTTAAAAAGCTATTATAAAGACAAAATAAAAAACTATTATAATATAGCTAAAAGAAACAAGTTCATTTGGTGAATTTTATTTTGGCCAATTGACCTCCAGATCATTTCTATATGATCCTGGCTCTTCAACAATGATGTCAGCCAAAATTTTAATAGAAGCTGGCTGAATCTAGGTTATGCTTCATAGATAACAATCCTATCATCTGGTCTCTATTACAATGTTTTGATATAATCTTCATTGGGGATCAGTTTGGTTTTTTTCATCTTTTTCTTTCTTCCATCTTTTATCTTATTGCCCAGATTTTCTCTGCTCATTGAGCATAGAGAGACTTATGTGGAGAATCACAATGAATAATCTTCTGTCCACATAGTCTGATTATCTCCAGAGTTCCCAGGAAAATTATCCTACACTCGTTCTATTTTCTTTGAAGGAGACAGGTCCCAACCACTGGGCATATAGATTTTTATTCATAAAATTAAAATTTTGTTTTGGCATTAAAAAGTTTCTTATAATCATTTTCTATTTTCAGTTTTCTGAAAATTTATTTGTTAATAGCCTGTTTAATTGTTCAGCAGAAAAACTGCTGACTTATTATTGTACACAATATTTTAACATAATTGTTTGAACATTTAGACAGCATATTAAAAAGCAGAGGCATTACTTTGTCAACAAAGGTCTGTCTAGTCAAAGTTATGTTTTTTTCCAGTAGTCATGTATGGATGTGAGAGTTGGACCATAAAGATAGCTGAGCACTGAAGAATTGATGCTTTTGAACTGTGGTATTGAAGAAGACTGTTGAGAGTCCCTTGGACTGCAAGATCAAATCAGTCAATCCTAAAGGAAATCAGTCCTGAATATGCATTGGAAGGACTGATGCTAAGGCTGAAGCTCCAGTATTTTCGCCACCTGATATGAATAACTGACTCATTGGAAAAGACCTTGAAGCTGGGAAAGATTGAAAGCGGGAGGAGAAGGGGATGACAGAGGGTGAAATGGTTGGATGGCATCACTGACTTGATGGACCTGAGTTTGAGCAAGCTCCAGGAGTTGGTGATGGACCGGTAAGCTCAGCATGCTAGCATGCTGCAGTCCATGGGGTTGCAAAGAGTTAGACACAACTGAGTGACTGAACTGATCTTCATCCTCTCATCTCTGCCATTCTAGAGATGTAATAGTCCCAGTAGGAATCTTTGTGGGACCCCCCCTCCCCCAAATAGGTCTTTATAAGCTTATGTATCAAATGATAACATATTTGGGGGGTTCTCCAACTAATTTCATAATAATAGTCACTTTTCTCTAAGATTCAAGGCACCATATTTCAAAAGCAAATTTCAAAATTATATTAACTATCCATTATCTTTTTTAAAAATGTGTCACAATTTTTCATATCACATCTTAATTTTAAAATCAAGGTGATAGCATTATAAAACATAATTTTCACAGCAGCAGAAAAAAAGTAACAGAAAAAAATGTATCTCTACATTTTAAAAATGAATTACCTATCTGCACCTAACAATAAAAATGTAAATTAAATAGATAGTATCCTCTTAAGTACTTCTAATATTCTAATAAATAAAATTTCAAAGTACAATTTGATGTATAGCAGTTTTAACATTAGCATTGTGAGGTGTTTGCAAGGTTTTCATTGCAAGCTGCTTGCAATATTTGAAATATTGGCAAGGCAGAATAAATAGCTTCTTTATCTAATCAGAAGAGTCAGAGCTTTTGGTCAGAACTATTACTCAGAATTTTTTTAACTGAATTAGCATTTATTTTTTAACAAAAATGGCAGTATGTAAAATTTTAATGTAAATTTTAAAATTTAATGTTCAAAGAAAACAATGCAATAGTCACATACATTTTAACTCAAATATAAAGAAGATATTGATATTTTAAATACTTAACTGCCACCCCCTTCTCCTTGGTCTAAAATGCTGCCAGCTCATTTTAGAAGATACAACTAGAATAATACCAGAATTGAAAAACAAAAAGGCAAGTATAGATACAGCTAAGTTGGTGGTAGTGGTAGCTTAGTCACTAAATCATTTCCAACTCTTGGGAGCCCATAGACTATAGCTCACCAGGCTCTTCTGTCCCTAGAAATTCCCAGGTAAGAATCCTGGAGTGGGTTGCCATGTTCTTCTCCAATAGCTAATTTAAATAACTTTATATTGAATTCTTCTTGGGTCTCAAGTGGGAAAACTTGTTTCCAACTGTGGAACTATTACTGAGTCACCTATTTTTGATTATCCCTCAAAAATATTGAGCTTGTAAATATTAGAGGATAACATTCCTCTGTCCACAAAAACAGAAAGAAACAATAAGATCATTGTTTGAGGGAGGTGCGTGTTGAGGACAGATCTGCACCTAAAGTGAAGTTTTGGACAGGTTAGCCTCCAGATAAATAGTCTTCAAAAATGCGTTCAGGCTTTGTCAATAGTAGCAGCTTCAGTTAATGACGGAGGAGGCAATGGCAACCCACTCCAGTACTCTTGCCTGGAAAATCCCGTGGATGGAGGAGCCTGGTGGGCTGCAGTCCATGGAGTCGCTAGGAGTCGGACACGACTGAGGGACTTCACTTTCACGTTTCACTTTCATGTATTGCAGAAGGAACTAGCAACCCACTCCAGAGTTCTTGCCTGGAGAATCCCAGGGATGGCGGAGCCTGGTGAACTGCTGTCTACGGGGTCGCACAGAGTCGGACACGACTGAAGTGACTTAGCAGCAGCAGCAGCAGCAGTTAATGAAGCACTGTGCTAGTTCATTGACACAAAGGAAAAAATAAAGGTAAATGAGATAGTGGAGCCAGTGTGTAAAAAGTGCCTCTTAAAAGAAACTAAACTATTAAAGAGAGGGGAGGAAAGGACCAGGAACTGGTGGGGTATGTGTGCCCTGAGTCCTGGTTATGCCCATGAGAATAGTGGGATATTCCTGAATGATAAACCAAACACAGAGCTCTTCCCAACCCACTTTTGAATATAAATTTGAAATACAGAAGCTTAAAATAGTGGGGGAAAAAGGAACTGAGGTCCATGTGAAGAAAACAGATTATAAGAGAGATCTAGATTTTCTAAATGACATATAATTCATAGGTAGTGGTACAACATATTTCAGAGTACTAAGAGAATTCACCAGTAACATGCCATATTCCTAACATCAATTCTCAAGAACAGTATAGATGCCCAAAAGGGAATCTGAGCAAAAGACTTTTCAACTGATCAAATAGATTCTGCACACAAGCAGGCTCAGTCTCAATGATGTGAAAAATTTGTCGTCCCTTAAAACAAATTATGTACACTCTAATTCCTTCTTTGAGAAAACTCTATACTAGCAAGTCAAAGAACCGGGATGCATGCAGAGAAGAGGTCACAAACTGCCCCACAGGAGAAATATAGTTGGTTAATTTTTTTAATGAAATATTATTGGAATGAAGCTGAGCTCATTAGCCATGTTTATTTAAGACCATGAAGCTTCTGTTTTCTCTCCCCACACACACCTCCCCCACTTTCTCTTGGGGAAGCTAGTTATGATACTGTTAGAAGAGGTCCCTGTGGCAGAAATTAAGACCTTCAGTCAACATTCAATGAGGAATTGAGTCCATCAACCAAAGGTGTATGGGTAAACCTTCTTAGAAATTGATTCTCCAGCCCCAGGCAAGCCTTAAGATGATTGAACTCCTGGCCAGCGTTTTACTTGCAACATAATGAGAGAGCCTGAGACAGACCACTCCAGGTAAGCCTCTCTCCCAGACCTCTAACACCCAGGAACTGTGTAAGATGATAGATTTTCTTTTTATTTCGGATGAGTTATGGTCATCAATCTGACAAGTGATACCAGAGCTGACTTATTTACATGCTCAGTCTTTTCCCAAAATCACTGTTAAGTTTCATTTGTTGAGAATAAAAAGATTTAAGACACAAATCAAAATGCCTCCAGACCCTTTTCCCCTACTTTATCTTCCATAATGTCAGCAACTATTTTTGTAATACCATTGTTGCCCCATTCTGTCCCTACTTAAAACCTTCTGATAGATCTTAGAGAGATAGTACTGCATGTTCCCTGTGTAATTTTTATAGCATTTATATCACATTATAATAATATGTTCACATTTAAGTCTTCTCTACTGCCCCAAGTATAGGGGCTATGATTCCTCTTACATGACCTTAATAAATAAATCAAATCAAATAAATTAAATTGAAATACTTAGCCCCATACTCTAAGGTTTTGGATCTGAAGACCAAAGTTGCTTTGTATCCTGAGGCTTCCTATAGCAGCCCTTTCCACCTCACTTGGGGCAACTCTCCACTTTATCTTCCCCCTTTGCTTCTAAGTTGAGTCACCACTCCGAACACTGATCTAGAGAACAAAAGCCCCTCTTATATTCTCACTCATAGTGTCCTTCCTCCTAGGTTAGGAAGCCCGATAAAAAATTAGGGTGCCCTCTGCCCACTCCTCTGTCTCTCAAGAACTGACCACTGCTTGGGTTTCATCTCTGTCATGGTGCTCCATTCATCTGATTTAATATTGAATACCAGCTATAACTACAATAAAGCTGAGCTGATAGTCAGACAACCAGCCTGGCGGGCCTTGTTCCTTTCAGGAGTCAGTGCCTATACTCAGATTAGTTTATGTTCACCTCTTGAAACAAGGAACAAAAGCACTTCCTCCTTCCCTTATCCTCTTGACCCACCAGCTCTGAGCCGCAACAAACACAGAGCATATGTTTCACCATGATGTCTCAAAATTTGAAAATCAAGGCTTCAACAAGGCATTAGGAAAGCCTTTTCAGACATCATCATTCACACACACACACGCGCACACACACAAAGGCAGCAATGTTAGATATAGGTAGAAGCAAGTGGACAAACACAGAGTTAATTTTTCATACCCAAAGTGTACTGAGGGCTTCCCATGTGGCACAGTGGTAAAGAATTTGCCTGCCAATGCAGGAGACACAGAGATGCAGGTCTGGTCCTTGGGTGGCGAAGATCCCCTGGAGAAGGGCATGGCAACCCACTCCAGTATTCCTACCTGAAAAATTCCAAGGGCAGGGGAGCCTGACTGGCTACAGGCCATGGGGTCACAAAGAGTCAGACATGACTGAGCACACATGCACTAAATATTACTGAATAATCTGTTCTGCATCATTCCAGTTTTGTAGTCAGTGCCACGTGGCTCTATTTTAAGCATTTTCCCTCTCAATATTTTAATTCATCATGTGACAAAAGATATGAATTTTATCATTTTTGCTCACACAGCCAAGTTATTTAAAAGCATTCGATAATGGAATCAAAATTCCATAAAAATCCCAGAATCTTAAAATAATATACTATATATTTCAAGATGAAGCTTAATTTAAAGAAATGCAATCTTACACTCTTATAAATGATAATTATAATATTGCAAGATGAAGACTCTGGTTTAGAAACAAAATTTACAGAAAAGAGTGAGGTTTTTCATTAAATATACTTCTATAATATATATTTTTGTTTGTTTGATTCACTGTTTTATTTGCCTAGAAGAGACTCCATTATATAGTGGGCATTCCATAATATAATAGATAAAATCTAAGCTAATTCTTTACAGAAGTTCTCCAAAGCATTATCTAGACTCTGATTTAACATCAGTAGTGTTGAGAAATTCATTACCTCAATCCATTTTGAGGTCTAGTCTAATAGTTAGAAATCATTTTATGTAAAGTCAAAGGTTCTCTTCTCCTAATTTGTACCTATTCAGCCTGGTCCTGCCCCCCAGAGCTTTATAAAATTAGTCCAAATCTCTCTACACATGACCATCCCACAGCAAATCAAAGACAGCTATCACGTTCCTAATTCTTTCATTCTCCAAGCAAAATATCTTCACTTCTTTCATATCCACTCCCAGAAAGTGGTCCAAAACCAACGAGTCTTTTAAGCAAATTGAAGAACATACATGGCTAGGCAATGAGCATGGAACAAAATGCCCTGGTGAGGTCTGTCCAGTGTGGAGTTGAGATGCTATAAGCCTGCCTTCACTGTGAACATTGAACTCCTGTTATTTTCAACTACAAAAAAAAAAAGGAAAAATACCTTTCATTACTCAACATAAATCACTGCATTACCTAGCAGTGGTCTCGATCAAGACGAAGAGCTATGTAATTAGTGCCATGAGGCTCCTACATATGATTTTCAGAAATATGTGGGATATAACTCAATCACCCAATAATGTGTGGGAGGCAAATATTATCCCCACTCACAGAAAGAAATGTGAAACTCAAAGATTGAATGACTCAGTCAAGTTTGCACAATTAAGAAACAGAAATAAACCTAGAAATACTGAATCCAATTCATGTACTTCTCACTATATAAGCTATAATACCTTCATGAATGTTTTACATGATCTCTATAGCATATTTTATAACAAAATTATTCATACAGTAACATAGAATTAGAGTACAAAATAGTTTAAATGTAACTCTATATTTTTAATCCTATCATGTATGTTTTAAAAGTTTCTGAACAAAAAGTTGGTGGCTTGTTTAGCACTTACAAACAATAAGGTTTTTCTTAAAATATTTTTCAAAAAGCTACCTTTAATTTAAACTGACAGGTAATTTTTCTAAAGCATCCAGAATGATGAAAATAGCATTTTATGCCAAGACTCTTGAGACTGTAAACAAAATAAGAAGAATTATGTGTTTGAACCAAAAATTATGAACCGTGGATTCAAAATTTATTAGCATAGACCTAAAAGCCATTTAAAAGATTGAAAATGATACAGTTTTCACTAGCTTTCAGTTCCTTTTCAGCAGGAGTCCATTAGAGCTGCAAACCTATGTCTGC
Organism: Muntiacus reevesi; assembly: GCF_963930625.1. Lineage (NCBI taxonomy): Eukaryota > Metazoa > Chordata > Mammalia > Artiodactyla > Cervidae > Muntiacus > Muntiacus reevesi. The sequence goes on along the minus strand of NC_089254.1, from coordinate 78,537,047 downwards.
AGAGAGGGTTCGAGGAGGATTCAATGACTCAGAGACATGTACCTACCATGATTTATTTTTTTAATTGCTGTGGTATATTATGGGATGATGTCACAAAGTTCATTTGGCAAAGAAGCCACATTCCCCCTGAATTCATTGAGATTTCTATAACTGGTTCTGGGGCAGCTTGGGGAAAATTAAGTGAAAATTGTCTATTCTGCCTACTAATTATCTCTCAAGATTGAGGGTATTATGTCAGTTTAAATCAGGGTGACCCTCAAGGTTTTAGCAAAAGATGCTTGTTTTGTACATTTGGCTACAATGTCTCAATCTTACCTTCCTAGACAATGACACTTCCAGTGGTCATGGCATTTTACCTTGTCATATTTTACCACATTCTCTTGCTCTCAGGAGCATCATTTGCCCCTACTTGCCTTGATTCACACTCCACAGCCAGGAAAAGTTTTCTCCTATAAAATGTTCATTAAGTTGTGAAAGAAAATATTCTCTTATGGTTTTAGTCTCTCAAAAACAATTGAAAGAAGATTCTCCCTGGAGAATTTAATCACCTTTCTTCTAAAAGTGCATGACTTGAAACAACCATGAACTTCCTATCTATTATGGAATATTACAAAATCACAGAAAGAACACTAGACTTGAAATCAGCATATGTGACCTTGAATCCAGCCTCTGTCACTTAGCTTGCTTAAGCCACATTATCTCTTGACTCTGGGTTTTGCTCACTGTTACGTATGAAAACAATACCTGCTTCAGATCTACTGTTGTGAAAAGAAATTGGAAAATCATGTCAAAACAAGTATTAATAGGTATACAAAATGTGTGAATTTTCTAGCTTAAAGATATCTTTCCTGACTAAGTCAATTGATTTTTAAGTCCTCAGAGTTCCAACTAAATACAGATGTTCATCAAACAAAAATTATTATCCAGAGAAGTAAGAGCCAACGTAGTAACAGAAGGTGATAAATCTTTACAGAGTAAAATTAAATGTGTTCTAACTGCACTTACATGTTGAAAACATTATTAGAAAAAAGTCACAGAGTATTATTACCTACCAGACTTTTTTATAAGCCAGGAAGATTTATTTTCAAAGCTCTATATTTTATATAGAAATAAATAAATAAATTTTTATAAATAAAATAAAATCTCAAAATTCACAATAATCAAAGACTTACGCACAGTAACATCTGTAAGTCACAGGGAACTGAACTTTGATTAGAGAAAATTCTTTCCTAGCTCTTGCTCCCTCCCCTATGCCACATCGTTTCCTTACTAATAACCCTTACCATAATTAGTTCTTGTTGGGTATAGGATGGCATGAATCAGATCTAAGTCTGACAATGAACTGGCTATGTATTTTAAATATAGGCATACAATGTTCTTGATATCAACATGTAGGCTTTATCTTTTTCAAAAGAAATAAAGTTTCCTGAAATTATGTCCCTAAGGAGAACTGGTGGAAAAAGAGTTGCATGCATGCTAAGTCACTTCAGTCATGTTGGACTCCTTGTGACCCCATGGACTGTAGCCTGCCAGGCTCCTCTGTCCATGGGATTCTCCAGGCAAGAATACTGGAGTGGGTTGCCATGCCATCCTCCAGGGGATCTTCCAGACCCAGGGATTCAACCAATGTCTCTTATGTCTCCTGCATTGACAGGTGGGTTCTTTACCACTAGTGTCACCTGGAAAGCCCAGGAAAAGAGTTGGGTGGCTCTAATTTATTTACCTTAAAATTTAAAAGTTCCTGTTACAACAAATGCTCAACACTTATGGGGAAGGTAGCCACAGGGTTATAAATGTTCTATAAAGAGATATTTACTTTTGTATGGCCATAACATTGTAAGGAAAGGAAGTCTTTTCCCTATGGAAAAAATCTAGATTGGGCAATTCTAAGTCCACTTCTATCAATCCTCAGACAAGTCATGATTGGTCAGAGTAGAGCTAAGAAGAGCACTAAAGATCTTTATGTATAAATTTTAAATAATGGAAGACTCATAAATCAAAGTCAACCATGTTTACAAAATGATTATACAGGCAATAAAAGTGGATATTTCCTCATCATTAATGCAGACTGTTTTTCTCTTGAGAAATAAGTGATAAAGCTATTGAAGATTTCCAAGCATCTAAAAAGGCCTACAACAAACTGGATGTCTGTTGTTGTTTAATCACTAAGGCATGTTCAACTCTTCCAACCCCGTGGACTGCAGCCCACCAGGAACCTCTGTCCATGGGATTTCCCAGGCAAGAGTACGGAGTGGGATGCCATTCCCTCCTCCAGGGGATTTTCCCGACCCAAGGATCAAACCCACATCTCCTATGCCACCTGCATTGCAAGTGGATTCTTTACCCATTGAGCCATCAGGGAAGCCCTGAAATCCTGAGGTTATGTGAAACAAGGACAGCTGTGAGACATGCATTCAGTTCAGGCTTTGTTGTGTCAGCATTTCAGCCCTTCTGCCACCAGGCTATCCCTTGAGGACCTCTGTATATGAAACACACAGAATGAAGCTAGATTGCGATCAACTAACCTGAACTGCATTTTTCCTTCAAATTTGTAAATAATTGCTTTCTTCCCTAAAGAAATTTGGTACTGCTTTTATTTACTGCTATGACTAGAACTGGTGACTGAGTGGTAACGAATCTGCCTGTCAAGTAGGAAATGTGGGTTCAATCCCTGATCAGGAATATACTCTGGGGAAGAAAATGAAAACCCACTCCAGTATTCTTGCCTGGGAAATCCCATGAGCCTGGCAGGCTACAGTTCATGGGGTCACAAAAAGTCAGACATGACTAAAGGACAACAATCTGAATTATATCACTCACCTTTCTTATAGTACAGGGAGAACTCTATAAACTGTTTACACTTTGACAGTTAATCTCAATGTATATTCATTTTCGTTTTTACTTCAGTAAAAAAAAAAAACCAAAATCTATGCAAACTTCAGTTGGATCCAGCTGCACAAATAAATGACATATGTGTGTGTGCATGCTGGGCTATGTTGAACTGACTATATGGTAGAAATAAGGTAGCAATTCTATGATACATATCATACGGTAATCAAATGCTTCATAGAGAAAGGGTCTTTGATCAGCTATCTGAAGATGAGATAAAACATGGAGAGACGGAAGAAGGGCATGATTTCTAGGTGAACTCAACAAGGAGACACTTATTATGCCTCAGAGGAATAAATGGTAGGTTAATAGGACACTAATGCCATTCTCTGAGTTCCAAATCTTCTGTGTCATGAAATGAGTGATTTTCAATGGGGTGGGAGTGGAAAGCTTTTTGGGGGCTCTTCCTCTGAAAGAGAGTGGCCCATAATTTTTGAAGGACGGGTAGTTTGAAGAAGTACATCTGCCAAAGATGCCAATTTAAATTTATAATTTTGGGTTCAGGTGATTTATAAGATTATTCAATGAATGGAAATATAAAGTTATAACATTTAGTTTCTAAGGTCAAGAAGGAATGCAACAATTGGTACTACCAATCCAGGGAAGGAGAACAACACCTGCAGTTTTCCAAGAAACTATTTGTGTGAGGCGCTCACACTGCTGTGTCATTTAGTGCTTCAGAACAGTTTAAAAGTAGGTATTTTCACCCTAATGTTACAGATGAGGAAATAGAGCCTCTTTAAGATTATATCAATATAACTGATTCAAAACGATCACCCTGATGCTCTTTTAAACAGCTAATGCTTTTTCCACCAGTCCTTTTTTTGGTAACAGTCCTTCATCCAAGGTCTTTTCCTCCTGTTTTGCTTTAAAATATATATACATGTACAAACACATATATGTGTGTGTATGCTGCTGCTGCTGCTGCTGCTAAGTCACTTCAGTCATGTCAGACTCTGTGCACCTCCATAGATGGCAGCCCACCAGGCTTCCCCGTCCCTGGGATTCTCCAGGCAAGAACATTGGAGTGGGTTGCCATTTCCTTCTCCAATGCATGAAAGTGAAAAGGGAAAGTGAAGTCACTTAGTCGTGTACGACTCTTCGCATCCCCATGGACTGCAGCCTACCAGGCTCTTCCGTCCATGGGATTTTCCAGGCAAGAGTACTGGAGTGGGGTGCCATCACCTTCTCCGGTGTGTGTATATACATATGTATGTATATATACACGTATAATTGAAAAGTAGAGATATGTATCAATAAAGATAAATTGTTGTTGTTCAGCTGCTAAGTCATGTCTGACTCTTTGTGACCCCATGGACTGCAGCTCACCAGGCTTCCCTGTCCTTCAGTGTCTCCCAGAGTTTGCTCAAATTCAAGTCCATTTAGTTGGTGATGCTGTCCCACCACCTCATTCTCTCTACTGCCCCCTTCTGCTTGTGCCTTCAATATTTCCCAGCATTAAGGTCTTTTCCAATGAGTCAGCTCTTTGCATCAGGTGGCCAAAGTATTGGAGCTTCAGCTTCAGCATCAGTCCTTCCAATGAATATTCAGGGTTGATTTCCTTTAGTATTGACTAGTTTGATCTCCTTGCAGTCCCAGGGACCCTCAGGCGTCTTCTCAGCACCACAGTAAAATTAATTTTCTATTCACATTTTTAAAAGTTAAGTGATCTGTAACCTAAAGTACAGAGGATGCAGATTACTTCTTCCTTCTCCTATAACCTCTACTGGGACATATTTTACTATTTTAAATAATAACGAGTTTACAAAGCACTTAGATCCATAACAGCATGTAACAGTTGATTATGAAATCTCATTGTCTGTCACTTCCTATTATTTTGTTTTTACTACATATTGTTTGTCATGCACGAGTTATTTGAAATCACTAATTATAACATATCCTCAGGGAGAAATGCTATTCTTTTCATAAGTCTCTTCTTCACTTTGTGATTTCCAGGAGTATATCAGAATAAAATCAAACAAACAAAAAAACCAGAGACGGATTATAGTTTAATTTCAGAAAACATCTGGAAAAGGAATGTGATAACCAGCATTCAATTTCCCCAAGACAGTTCCTTCTGTCTTTTTATTTCTATATGCACAGCTGCTGCGATCCTTGTAGTATATATCTTTGTCCTTAGGTGAGCAGTCACAAACAGAACTGCCATCTCTAGAACACCCACAGCCACAAGCTGCCACTTGCACATTTTTCTTTTTTTACCACCTACCTGTCCTTTCTTCCCACCTCCTTAATAAATGCCTTCTCATTCACAGTTCTCCCAGCAGATCCTTTTATGCTTGTTTCCCAGAGCCTTTAACATCACCTGCCCTTATACGCTCCAGGTGATTTATGATTTAATCCTGCTCAAATTTCCATTCCATCCTCTGGATTCCATTAATATGTTCAGCCTTAAGACAACCAGAAGATCACGTGTCCCTTCCTCCCACTTATTTTGTGAATAATGGCATTTTGGTTGATCACTTCTGTGACCTGACTTTCCACATCTGAAACTCTCGAAATGCCAGGGCTCGTGCTCAGATGCGCTCATAGTTTACATATGTGCTACAGCCCTATAAATGCAATGACCTCTTTCTTCTCCTGTTAAAATTTTGTGTTATATATCTTATTTCTTTTTCAGTTTTTCAAAGATATACATCTATAATACCAAAACCTAGCCTTCCTGTATTTAGGCATCTTGCCAGTTTCCATATAATTTTACATTACTGTCATAGCCATATTGTAATGCTCCTATTATTATTTCATTTCAGAACAAAATGTAATCCTTGCTGACAACAGCTTTACCATTCAGTTCCTCTAACATTATCTTCTTGTTTCAGGGCAAAAGCTTTCTAATATAATTCAGGATTCAACTTTCTATGTTCTGGATACAATGTGATTTTTCAAATATTTTCTTCTCGTCTGTGGCTTGTCCTTTATTCTCTCACCTGTTCGTTTCATAGAAAATATTTTAAATTCCAACATGTACGTGAATGTTTACAACAGCATAATTTACAATTTCCTCAAATTGATATAACCCAAATATACTTAAATGAATGACGAATAAACAAACTATGGTACATTTATACAGAGCAATTTATTCATCGATGAAAATGATCCAAGTACTATTCCACACCACTTAAAGGGTTTGCTAGGTAAAAAATATTAGTCTCAAAGGTTACATATCGTATGATTCCATTAATATTACAACCTGAAAAAAAATGTTGGAATAGGGAACAAATCAGTGGTTACTACGGGTAACATTAAGGAAGAGGGTCTGATTAAAAGAGTCAACAATAAGGAATTACCTAACATGTTGCAATAGTGGTATAACTGGTAGAGATGCTATTTACAAAAATCTATGCATGTGTTAAAATTTATAAAACTCAATGCCCAAATTGGTGAATAATACAGTATGTAGTTTTTTAAAGAGTAAGATACTAAAAGCTGAAAGGAAATCAGCTTTGACTCTACTCTTAGGCATCCATCAATCATACCTCATATTTTCCTCTGTTTAGTAATAAACCCCACAAAATGATATACTGCCCTATACACCAGCTAAACAATTTATGCCAACAATTACATTTCTGCTTGTGTTAATTACCTGAAGTCATTATAACTGAAAAACAAATGATTATAATCATTATAACAATATAATCATCATCATATAATAGTCAGATTAGAAATGATATTCAGATTAAATGATATGACTAATTTAGGATGGTGATCACATAAATCATCCTATTTTTTCTAAAGTCTTTGGCTATCCACCTAAAGACTTACAGCTGTGCATCTTTTACTAACTTCTCTTAATCATCTGGATTTATTATTATTTCACATGTGCATATTCCAAAATTCAATCATTTTTACCTATTTATTTTCACTAAATTGCGAATCCATTCAGAGAATAAATGTCATCTTGAATTCCTCTTGTTTCTACCACAATACCTAGTTTAGTGATGGGCACCAAGAAAAAGCTCAGTAAATACTTGCCATTTGATCTTTTATTGTATATTTCTTCGGTAACCAGATGACCAAGGGCACTCGTGGGCCCTGCCTATTCCCAGACTGGATCCTGGTTCTCCTCAAAAACAGGTTGGAGGGTTCTCTTATTTTTAGCTTTGTTATTTTTGCATTTAAACATTATATAAACTCAAATGCACACCTTAAATATTTGACATCTTTTAATGCTTTGTTTTTTCTTATATGAGAGGAAGAAAGAACACATCAAATTAATGAATAGAGTGGTGGTCAGTCCTCATTTATAAACAATGATTTTTGTCAAATGTTTATGGAAGCATTTAAGTACCTAGCAATTGATGAAAACCTAACAATGGTTAGGAAATTAGTATTCTGCTTTGTGTGGCTCATCAGTTTCTAGCCCAGTTCTTCATTTAACAAATAGTAGTGCCATAATGTGGAGAATCCAAAGAGTTGGGCATGACAAGTGACTTAGCACACACAAAAGCACAGTGTCATAATGAAGGAATACTGGAATGTAAAAATAGTTGCTGAAACTTAAAAACACCTGGGAAAAGTCAAAGCTTGGACAATAGCTATATATCAGCTGAACTTCTTAACAAAAAAAATGCAACTTTCATCTAGGAACATGAAAGTCTGGAATAGGTGATAAAAGAGTAGCCACTAACAATATGTAATTATTTAAATTTTAATTAGTGCTTCTCTGCTAGCTCAGAAGGTAATGAATCTTCCTGTAATGCAGTAGACCCAGGATTTGATCCCTGGGTCAGGAAGATTCCCCTGGAGAAGGAAATGGCAACCCACTCCAGTATTCTTGTGAATTCCATGGACAGAGGTACAACCAATGGGATCACAAAAAGTCAGATATAACTGACTAACACTTTCACTTTCACTTTTTGATTAACTAAAATTAAGCATAATTTATGAATTCATTTCCCCATTCACACTACCCATAAAGCAAGCATTCCATAGCCACATGTGGCATGTGGCTATCATATTAGAGAACACAGATATAGAATATTCCCATCACTGCAGAAAGTTCTGTTGAAATAGCAATCGATGGTAGGCATAAGAATGCATAGATGAAGAGGAAATGTTCTTTAGAGTAAATATGTAACTTAATAAATTAAGTTTAGAATTATTAAATTTGGAATTCTGTTAAATAAATTTTGGTTAACTGAATAATAATTATACTAAAAATTATGCAGAATTACTAAAATCTATATTAACTATTAGTATTATGGTTCCTAAATATATGAGTATCTTGTGACTAAAATATATTTTCTTTTTTTAATATTTTTAAATTTTTTAGAAATATATTTTCAAGGAAAAACATTAAAAACTCAAGTTTCCAAGACTCCTGAAAACTTTTACTAATGTAAAAAAAAGAAGTCTTTTTAATTATGTAAAAATGCCATTTTCACCATAAATATGGGTACTTAAATGTCACAGGAGGAATCATACTACATTTTTATTTTGGCTAAAATCAATACTTTGTTACTATGAAATTATCTTTAACTGTAAGTTAAATTCCTCCTTGTTGATATACTGAATTTTCTGTGTCAAGAATTAAAAAGAATCATATATTTGCTATATTTGAATCTTGAGTAGCACAGCATAATCTTGGATATTTCATCATTCAAATGGAGTTGAACTGAAAAATACCATTGCACTCTCTTATAAAGAATGGGTTTGCTAAGTAAATTAAATAATTTCCCCAACTGATAAAATATCTGCAGTCATTTTTAGCATTAAAATTCTAAAAGAAATTTTTGTGTGTTGACCTTTAGAAGACAATACTTAAACCAAAATAGGTGCAACTATTTACAAATGTAGCTCATCACTTTGTTTATTAGAGCAAATCCACTGAGTTTTCAATCTAGAATTATGTTAGCGATTAAGTTACTGCATGTGCTTAAAACTAAAAATGTTCTCTTTTGTATGATTCCTTAATTTACACATTTAACTTCATTCTAAAATATGAATTTTCCAGCCACACTCCAAAATAATGAGTTTCTACTGTAATAGTATATAAAAACAGGCTAGGTATTAAGGCAATTGGCCTTAACTGGGAGTGTCTAATCTATTATCTTAACAAAAACTACAATTTTTTCTGCATATGGCAAGCTGCAGATTTCTTAGAAAATTAGTAGCTCCTTTAAAAATGATTTTCTTTTCCAAATTTGAGTCTTGACATACCTATACTTTTCCTGTCAAGAATGATGATTATAGAGACTTCCCTGGTGGTCCAATGGCTGACTCCATGATGCTGATGCAGGGGGCATGGGTTCAACCCCTGGTCAGACAACTAAGATTACCACATGCTGCTTGGCATGCCCCGCCACCTCACCTCCCCCAAAAAAGAATGATGATGATGGCCAAACAAAACATTTTAGGATATGATTTTAATAGTGAGGGCTGGATGTTAATGTTACAAACTTTAGAAAAAATAATGAATGTGCTTTCAACGTCAGAAAATGGATGCTGATAATAACTTTATATAATCATTTATCTTCTCTGTATTAGATTATTTCTCAAGTAGCATCATTTCAAAAAGGCTTATTTTCTGTTATTTATTTGATATCCATTACTTCTGTCAACTCTGAGGAATTATCTTCATAACAAAAAAGTTTCACACTTAGTTTTGGTTCTTCGTTAGGACTTCCATCTTTCTGCTTACATTGTCACTATTCTTGCATGCTACTTTATTTGTTAGAGCCTTTAGCATATTTATTTACTTCCTTGGTAGCTCAGACAGCAAAGTATCTGCCAACAATGTGGAGACCTGGGTTTGATCTCTGGGTCGGGAAGATCCCCTGCAGAAGGAAATGGCAGCCCACTCCAGTATTCATGCCTGGAAAAATCCCATGGACAGAGGAGCCTGGTGGGCTACAGTCCATGGGGTCACAAACAGTCGGACACAACTGAGCGACTTCACTTTCATTTAGCGTATTTATCATAGTTATTCTAAATTTCCAGTCTGATAATTCCAACAACTGACATGTTGTTCTGATGCTTTCTCTGTTTCTTCAAATTGTGTCCTTTTGCCTTTTTTCATGCCCTGTGATTTTTTTTCTTTATGGGTGGATAGGATGAGCCAAGTAAAAGGCTGTGCTTTATACAGGCCTTCAGTAGTCTGGTAAGATGGGGAGGCGGGAGGGAGTGTTCTACAGCCCTGTGGTTAGAGCTCAGTCTTTTAGTGAGCCTTGCCCCTGGACTGTGGACTTCACGAGTGTTACTTAGTTTTCTTCTCCCTGCTTAGGTGGGACAGGATGATTAGAGTGGGCTGGAGTTGGGTATTTCCCTTCCTGCAAGTCAGGTAGGCTCTGAAATAATACCCCAACAGGATCAGTTCAGTTCAGTTCAGTCGTTTAGTCGTGTCCAACTCTTTGTGACCCCATGAATCACAGCACACCAGGCCTCCCTGTCCATCACCAACTCCCGGAGTTTACTCAAACTCATGTCCGTCGAGTCAGTGGTGCCATCCAATCATCTCATCCTCTGTCATTCCCTTCTCCTCCTGCCCTTAATCTTTCCCAGCATCAGGGTCTTTTTCAAAAGAGTCAGCTCTTCGCATGAGGTGGCCAAAGCATTGGAGCTTCAGCTTCAGCATCAGTCTTTCCAATGAACACCCAGGACTGATCTCCTTTAGGATGGACTGGTTGGATCTCCTTGCAGTCCAAGGGACTCTCAAGAGTCTTCTCCAACACCACAGTTCAAAAGCAGCACTTTTTCAGCACTCAGCTTTCTTCACCGTCCAACTCTCACATCCACACATGACCTCTGGAAAAACCATAGCCTTGACTACACGGACATTTGTTGGCAAAGTAATGTCTCTGCTTTTTAATATGCTATCTAGGTTGGTCATAGCTCTTCTTGCAAGGAGCAAGTGTCTTTTAATTTCATGGCTGCAATCACCATCTGCAGTGATTTTGGAGCCTAACCCGCAGGATAGTCTCAGGTTACTCAGTTGACCCTGAGGGCAGGCCTTGTTAAGAACCAAGTGCTCTGGCAGGTTTCAAAATGGATCCTTTCCCTCCCCTCTTTAAGCACGAGGGGGGTTCTCTGGTTGAGTTCTTGGAGATAAATTTCACAGTATTGCAGGGGATCCCCTATCACTGGGTCCCTTTGGAGTTTTTAACTCTCAGACTTGGCCACGCTGAGCCTCCAGCAATTCATCAGTTACAGCTCAGGTTATCCCACCTGGGCGCTGTTTCCCACGGTTCCCGCTTGTGAGTCTCCGCTCTGGTAAGTCCTGGCTTCCTGAATTTGTCTGTCTCTGCAGTCTTTTTACTTGTTAGGACAGATTGATGACTTCTAAGTTCCATACATGCCAAACCAAACACTAGAAGTCAGCAGTTGATTCTTGATACCTAAAAAACTGGTAACTGTTCAGGTGTCACTTAATAGAAAAATGAATTTTAAAAATTTAGCATATTCTATAATGGAATACTATTCAATAAGGCAAGGAAAAAAGTAGTTATACATCCAATAACACTGATGAATCTCAAAACAATATGGGGAATGAAAGAACTTTTTTATCCCCCCAAATTTTTTATATAAAGTTTTATTATAAATCACTGTATTTAAAGTTCTAGAATAAGCAAAACTAATCTAGGGTAGAAAAAATAAAAATGATTTTGATAGAGAGGAAGGGGATTTACTGGGAAGAGACCATGAGGGAATCTTCTTAAGTAATGTTCTATATCTTGATAGGGATTTGGGTTGCACAGATATTTGCATTTGTGGGTATGTTCTTGAGATTTGAGTATATCATTGTATATGAATGTTATCTTGAAATACAAATAACTACTGAAGTTTGATAATATGCATGCTGAAGTATTTGAGGAGAAATGCACTGATATCTATGTCTTAGTTTGAAATGCAGCAATTAAAAAATGAACTGATGGATGGATAGAGGACTGAATGGATACATAATGTGATAATACAAGTACAGAACATAAGAACTTAGAAGGTATACATAAATTTTTTCAAATTTTCTCAGTGTTTAAAAATTTCTCTCAAATATGTTATAGTAAAAATGGGTACTTACAGAAATGTGATTAGGCAGACAAAGCTTTGGCCTTAAATTCAGAAGAAACTGAAGTTCAAATGACAGCTCAACTACTTCCATCTGTGAACTCCTGAGCAAATTGCCCTCTTCAGCTAAGATTTCATATTCTGTAGAATGAAAATACTGACATTTAGGTTACAGGGTTGTAAAGATGTTAAATCAGGATAAGATACCAGCTTTTAGACAGTTTTAAACTCCTCATCACTCCTTGAAATTTCTCATCAAGTATCATTCCAGAGATCACCCTGCTTTTGGAAAAGATTTTTGCAGTGAGTTTGAATATTTGAACTTGGAGACCTCTGCTGGTCTCTTTAAACTCCAGAATTTCTTGTTTGGATGAGTCAGTGATTCCGAACTGAAATTTTTATATTTTTTTGTAAAAAGCCTCTATGTTTATTTTTCTTTGATTATGTGCACAACTTATTCATCAGGACATTACTGAACTTAATGCTATACCCCTTCTCCTCTCTAATAATGTAACAGGCTACACACAACTTTGAAAATTCACAGCAAATCTATAGCACCCCTCAAAAGAACATAGGAAGTATATTTTCTAATCTTGTACTTAATTGATAAATTTTCTTCTCAATATTATACAAACTCTCATAAGCCCTTTGAAGAAGAGATCATTGATAGGATGAAGAAAACTCAAGCTCTGGAAAATAATCCACTTTTAAACCTTCAAAACAAGGAAAGAATTCTGAGATTTATGGGCCAGCAAAAGACAATGACAACAAAAAAATTTTTTTTTAAATTGTAAGGTTCAAAATAGAGAGCTTTTGAAGATAATTTTGTGAATTCACTACAAAAATTTAAAAGACTATGATATGGATGTGATTTCAGAAAATTTGAATGAGCTTACATGAGAAATACTCACTTCATGCTTTGTCATCATCATTGCTAACATTAATTATAGCTCATTACACTGAAGAGAAAGGGCCTGCCTGAAATGCCAGCACAGCTGGGAAACACTGAAGATTTGGCATGCAGAACGCAGATTTAATTTTTGCTCTTTCTATCAGAAGAGATTTTACAGCAAAAAGTACTATAATAGATGTACTTAACACTATCATAAAGAATGTTTAAATTTGAGCTAGCTTATCTTTTGGAATGAAGGCTTTGGGGAAATAACAGCATTTTTTTTTATGCATGACTTTCAGGAATTTCTTAAGAATGAACAGTTTTTATTAAATGTTTTTCTTAGTTTTATTAGTTTTTTATTAATAGTTTTTATTAAATGCTAATTAAATTGTTGAATATAAATCTTATTATCTTAAAACACAGGAGAATTCTGTTTGGGTACATCTTTTAAAATATTACCTTTGAGAAAATCTGATTTCTCTATATCTAAAACAGCTACTTCAAAATGCTGACATTTTGAATTTTACTACAGTTTTTAACCTTTCTCTCCTTTTTTTGGTGCTGAAAAACTAAAACACCATTTCTCCAGTTTTGTTTTTTAAGCTAAGCTTCACTATTCATTTGAATTTCTATTCTCAGCTATAATAGAACAATAAATTTATAGATGAACATAATCAAATAAAAATATACAAGAATAAGCTACATTTGTATGCATTTATGCTTAATCTAATGGTTTCCTTCTTAAAAGATCCTTCCCCCAAGGTTTATATCTGTAGAGCTAAGAGAAAATGCAGTAATACAGAACACTGTCAATGCATTTTTTCTGATGCTAAATGACTCTTCATGTAAAAGAAAAGGAAAAAAGAAAGAAAGAAAAAGAAGGGGGAAAAAAAGAAAGGAAAAAAGGGAACTCAAAACTTTCAGTACACGTTGTGCCTATTAACAAGATATCCAAAAAGACTATTTAAAAAACAATGAGTTGTCATACAAGCCTCTTCTAGAACAACAGTTCTCAACTAGAGGTTATTTTGCAATTCCATGGGACATTTGGCAACGGCTAGAGACATTTTTCTATTTTTATTGTCATGATGTGGGGAGAGGCTTACTGGCATGAAGTGGATAGAGGCCAAGGATGCTGCTGGACATCCTACAATGTCCAGGACAGTCTCCCAAAACAAAGAATTATCCATCCCAAGATGCCAACAGTGTGACAGTTGAGAAACTGTTCTAGAGGAAGATAGTAACTCAAATTCCAAAACCTATATGATCCATCAAATAAGAAAATTAAAACAATTGATGAAGGTGGCGTGTAAATAACAGTACAGATTAAATAGTGTTGGTAGAGGCCTGCATAAGCCTCCCCAATCTCACTTCAGTTTGTAGATTTCCCTGACTGATAAAACAAGGAGCTGAGTCGTGTTGCTTATAGAAAATGTTAGCGCCCCTTCCTTGTCATAAAGACAGGGCATCATCTTACGAAAACAGGATACCATAACAGAAAGGACAAACAGGCTGCTGTTGCTCCATCCCAAATTAGAAACTAACTTTGCTCACCTAAGATGTGGTAGAGTTTGGCTCGGATTCACCTGACTGAGGGAGTGTGTGTTAGTCATTCAGTTGTATCTGACTCTTTGCCACCCCATGGACTGGGGCCCTCCAGGCTCTTCTGTCCATTAAATTCTCCAGGCAAGAATACTGGAGTGGGCTGCCATTTCCTTCTTCAAATCCCAGCCAGGCTCCACTTGTAGAATGGTATCTAGTCAGAGCAAAGGCCATACTGTGGAGATGTCTACATCCAGACAGCAAGCCTTCTTTAGCCATCTCCTTAGAGGTTCCACATAGACTACTAGTGGTCATAAAAGTTCACCCACTCACTGCAGTGATCAAAGAATGCAAGGCAAGGCAGAGACGAGGAACATTAGACAACATTAGACAACAGTCAGAAATAAACTTTGTATTCATAAATTTATCTGGATTAAGTAAGGGGCTGAGGTACCAGGGGAGAAGAGACAGATGAAAATGGTCTCAAAGTGCTGTGTTGGATCAAATGCTTTGTTATGAAGCCTAAGACAATTCCATTTATATCTTTTTTCCCCAGCTTCATTGCGGCATAATTAACAAATAGAATTTTGAGTAATTACTTAAATGTACTATGTGATTTAATGTATATATACACTGTGAAAGGATTCAAGTTGACACATCCATCACTTAAGTACCTTCTTTGCAGGGGAGAATGAGAATGCATAAAATCTATTCTTTTAGCAAATTTCAATTATACAGTACAGTATGATCAACTTTAGTCATCATGCTATACATTATATCCTCAGAAATTATTCATCTGGCAGAAAGTTTGTGTTGTACCTTTCAACCAACCATTATCCATTTTCACCATGCACTATACCATATTCCTTCAACCAACCATTACCCACTATTCCCCACTCAGTATTTCCCCAACCATCATTCTACTCTCTGTTTTAATGAGCTAAACTGTATTTTTTCTTTTTAATATTTCACACATATAAGTGACACCAAGCAGTATTTGTCTTTGTCTAACTTATTTCACTTAACACAATGTCCTCCAGACTTATTCATGTTGTTGTAAATGGCAGGATTTCTTTTCCTTGTTAGGGTTAAACAGTATTCAAAAATGCATTATATCTCTGAGTTATACCTCACACTTTCTTTATCCATTCATCTGCTGACAGACATCTAGGTTGCTTCCATACCTTGTCTATTGTGAATAATGCTGCAATGGATACAGGTATATACAGACATCTCTTTGAGACAATGATTTCATTTTCTTGGGATATATGTATATATCTCCTGAAGTGGGACTCCTGGATCATATGGTGAGTTCTATTTTTAATTTCTTGAGGAATCTTCATACTATTTTTCATAGTGACTTTTCCAGTTAACATATCCTTGCCAATAGTTCTCTCTTATCCTTTTGATAATAACCATACTAACAGATATGAGGTAATTTTTGCTCACTGTGAATTTGATTTACATTTCCCTGATGATTAGTAATGTTGAGAATCTTTTCATGGACCATTTGGTCATTTGGCCATTTGTATGTCTTCTTTGGAAAAATGTCTATTCAATTCCTTTTCCCATTTTTAAATTGGGTGTGGTTTTTTTCTTGGTATTTATTTATATGAGTTCCTTATATATTTTAGATTTTAACCCCTTATCAAGCACATGGTTTGAAAATATTTTCTCCAGTTCTATAGCTTACCTTTTTGTTGATGGTTTCCTTTGCTGTGCTGAACACTTTTAGTCTAAGGCAATTCTGCTTGTTTATTTTTACTTTTGTGCTTTTGACGCCAAATCTAAAACATCATTGCCAAGACCAATGTCAGGAGCTAATCCACACTGTTTTCTTCTAGGAGTTTTATAGCTTTAGCACTTAGATTCAAATCTTTATCCCCTTTTGAGTTGGTTTTGTGTATGTTGCAAGATAGGGGTCAAATTTCATTCTTTGCATGTGAATACCCAGTTTTCCCAGCACTATTTATTGAAGATACTATCCTTTACCTACTGTATATTATTGGTGCCTTTATTGTAAATGACCTTATATGAGTGGGTTTATTGTTTATTTCTAAGCTCTCTATTCTGTTCCATTGATTTCTGTGTCTTATGCCAATACCACAGGGAAGGCAATGGCAACCCACTCTAGTACTCTTGCTTGGAAAATCCCATGGATGAAGGAACCTGGTAGGCTACAGTCCATGAGGTAGGGAAGAGTCAGACACGATTGAGTGACTTCACTTTCACTTTTCACTTTCATGCATTGGAGAAGGAAATGGCAACCCACTCCAGTGTCTTGCCTGGAGAATCCCAGGGACCAGGGAGCCTGGTGGGCTGCTGTCTATGGGGTCACACAGAGTCGGACACGACTGAAGCGACTTAGCAGCAGCGCACCAATACCATACTGTTTTGTTTACTATAGCTTTGAATTGCAGTGTGAGATTGCATCCCATTATGTCTTGCATCTCAGAAAAAGAAGTCTAGAATTGTACTTCCAAATTCAAATAAGTGAATAATGGGAAATTCAAAGAAGATGCAAAGCAAACATAGTTAAGAATCATGGAAAGATTGGGCTAGCAATGGGAGGAGAGGTGTGGAATGCAGGGTAGAATGAGGATTCCATTGAGCCAAAGAAAAGGTGGCTTTAGTGAGTTTTCCCATGGTTCAGTAGCCACAGGAGGAGATGTTTATTGATGACTTTCAGATATAGACTGGGATTGGACCCCAAGTAAACAAGTAGAGCAGATACCCAGCATTTTTCCAGAGTATACTAAGTAGGCAAGGTTTCATAAGAATCGCTAGATAAAGGCTTTGATTAGAGACATATTTTTGTAGGTGAATATGTGGAAACTGAGAGCAAAGGTCCTAAACAATGACATGAAGAATCCTATGACCTGAGGTAGAAAAAAAGAGGAATCCAGCTTGGACAAGAACAAAGAAGACTGCCTCCCCTGGCCACATGGCTAAAACTTTTAACCAGATTCTAATCAAAAAGATTTGTGAGAAACTGATAGGAAAAAAACCCTTGTTGTAGGAATCATTGGTAAGGTTAAGTGTCCACACACTCAACACTGCAAAAACTATTTCAGCATTTTATGTAAGCTAATTCAACTCTGGAAACCTGTTGACCTTGCTGATAAGAAATTCAACCCAATTATAGTCATGCTCCTTCCTTACTGCAAGGTTGTACGGAGGTGCACATAGGCCATTGATCATTTATCAGTTAACCTGTATTGATAATTATTCTTCCAGTTAGCCTACTCCTCTGGCCTCTGCTTCATCCACACCACATTTGGGATTTGGGAACCTTCATGGATGATGGAAACCCTAATCATAAGGACTTGATGCCTCTCTGCAATGCCCACAAGGAAAAATGAACCATTCCCAAACCCACAGACATCTGCCCCCTCCCAATCTCTGAGAAATATCCCCATCTCTCTGGGTTCAGTAGCCTTCTCCCTCTAACGTTTCCTCTTAATCAACTTAGGTTGTTGTCAAAGAGAGAATAGGCTTTGCATCCAGACTCTTCTGCTTTCCAACTTCCGCAATTACTAAGGCAGGATATGGTCAAGCTTACTAACCTGCTTATACTGAGAAGAAAGGAAAACTATAGGGAGAACACATTTTAGTAGATTGTTGTTGTTGTTGTTTTTAATATATTGTTCTGCAGTCCCGCTAACTTGTGTCCGACCCTTTGTGAGCCCATGGACTGCAGCACGCCAGACTCCTCTATCCTCCACTACGTCTGGGTTCATGTCATTGTGTCAGTGATGTTATCTGTGTAACCCCGTATCTTTTTATACATAGTTTATTTTAACATCAGTATGAGCTATAACTTCAGTATAAAAGCACCACCAAGTGGTAAATGCAGGTATAGTCACATCAACATTCAAATCTCAGTGTTAGAATTAACCACTGGAGAGGCTATGGGACGGTCAGTCTTGGTCATAGAACTCCAATCATGTGTGTGCCCATGTTAACAAGTCAGAACTGATTTCACTGTCCCACAATAGTGATAACTGAGCTCCTGAGTGGAATCTGGAATTCCACCATCATTTTCTTTCCTGCTGCACTTCAGAAACTGTTGCCTAGTGAAGCTGGAAATCCACTATATCAAAGTATACATATAGCTGATTCACTTTGTTGTATAGCAAAAACTAACACAACACTATAAAGCAATTATACTCCAATTTTTTAAAAGTGGACAAAAGCAGCACCACGTTTGCGATCACTGGGACTGTAGCCACTACAGAAGGTTATTTTAACATTTTTGTCAGTTATTCACCTTTTGTCCGCCGACCTTGCCCTAGATTCATTCTCAGCCTTTCTTTGTGCCCTGCTCTGTATTCCAAGATGTCCAGCCCCATGAACTGTGCATTGCCAACTGGCTCCCATTTGCATTCAGTCAGTTGCAGACATGGGGAAATCAGAAGCTGCAAGGATAAAGAGGTTTGTGTATTACCCACTCCCAAGTTCTCTAAGACGTGTTTCTGACAGTGTTTTGAATTCCACCAGAGCTACAGTTTCTTTTCTGTACTCCTTGTCTACAAACTCCAGTTTCATTGGTGTAGCAATGGCATTTCTATATTGCTAATCCCTCAACTCCTATATTTGTTGATTTCCTTAATCCTGCTGATTTTCTTAATCTTTCCTTAATCTTGGAATTTAATAATCCCTTAAATTCTTTATTCATTAAAGTCTCTTACATCATCTGAGTTTGATCTTTCTGGAACCTTGATTGTAACAATGAACGTTCTACACATTACACATATTACATGTGTTTTTTTTAATCACTCCAATCATTCTTTTCAAGTTCTGATAGTAGATGAAATAAACAGCGCTTATCAGGAGAGGACCAATAAAGGAGATAACTCATTGCCACCCACCTCAAAAACACTAAAGCAGCTACAGTTTAGTAGTTAAAGGATTACCTTCCATATCAGGAAGATTAATAGGGAATATGAATAACAAAATCTCCTTAAAACTTTCTGTAATATAGAATGTTCACTAATGCCAATAGAATTAAACTAACCTTAGCACTAGATCATTTCATTTGAGCAGTCATTTCCACTCCTGATGTGTCTGTCATATCACTGTGGTATTTTCAATATATAGCAGGGATGAAGATTTATTAGACAGTTTACTGCACCCACAGGTTATGCTGATCTCAGCAGTGTTGGCAAGCAGAAAGAAATATTGTATGAGGGCAACATTTGTTCTACAGAAAAAAAATCTAAGCATATTTCTTGCTTATTTAAATTTGCTCATGTAAACTATTTTCTACAGATAAGTGAACAGTAAATGCGTTTGCAATGTGCTACTGCATTCCTACACACTGCAGATGAGATAGGAACCATGTTTCTATAAATAAAAAGTGACAGACCATGACAATGCCCTCTGTAACTCCTTTCCTCCTGAGCATCCGCGTGGTAGAGAAAGGTTCTGCTACACACATGGCAGGGGAATTGAATATTAGTAGAATTTGCTGACAGTTGTTGGATGAACCTTTCAGTTCTGAGCACAAAGGTCATCTTTGCTCTAAGTTCAGTAGGTTTAATCTGATTTGGTTAATTATAAATATAGTGCTTGCAAAAGTAAGTCAAGAAGAAAGAATCATATTATAAGCAATCCAGATATGTAAGTTTCAACCATGTTCTCTCCAGTGTGGAGTTTTGCCACTGCCTTAGGGCAAAAAAGACTTACACAACCCATTTGTTATGAAATCCAAACTTTAAACAAGTTAATGTGGCTTACTTTTTTAAAAGTCTGCATATCTTATTATCATTTGTAAGTATCTACTGATAATATAGACACATAAACTTTCAGAGTAAAATTAAAAATTGCTGAGACATGATTCCTTATGGAACTTATAATTTATCTTACATAAGTCAAATTCATAGTAAATTCTGAGAGACTGCCCAAAAAAGTAATTGTATTACCTCCACTGCTTTAAGGATTTTTTCACTTATATGCTAATTATGTGCAAGATCTTAGGCAAAATATCCACTTCATTATCTAGATATGGCATCTACAAATATATTTTTTATTTTTGTTAATTTATTATTTTAACTGGACACTAATTACTTTACAATGTTGTAGTCGTTTTTGCCATACATTGACATGAATCAGCCATGGGTGTACATGTGTCCCCCATCCTGAACCCCTCTCCCACCTCCCTCCCCATCCCATCCCTCAGGGTCATCCCAGTGCACCAGCCCTGAGCTCCCTGTCTCATGCATTGAGCCTGGACTGGCAATCTATTTCACATATGGTAAAATACGTTTCAATGCTATTCTCTCAAATCATCCCACCCTCGCCTTCTCCCACAGAGTCAAAAAGTCTGTTCTTTGTATCTGTGTCTCTTTTGCTGTATTGCATATAGGGTCATTGTTACATCTTTCTAAATTCCATATACATGCGTTAATATACTGTATTGGTGTTTTTCTTTCTGACTTACTTCACTCTGAATAATAGGCTCCGGTTTCATCCACCTCATTAGAACTGATTCAAATGAGTTATTTTTAATAGCTGAGTAATATTCCATTGTGTATATGTACCACAACTTTCTTATCCATTCATCTGTCAATGGACATCTAGGTTGCTTCCATGTCCTAGCTATTGTAAACAGTGCTATGATGAACATTGGGGTATATGTGTCTCTTTCAATTCTGGTTTCCTTGGTGTGTTTGCCCAGCAGTGGAATTGCTTTGTTGTATGGTAGTTGTATTTCCAGTTTTTTAAGGAATCTCCACACTGTTCTCCAAGGTGGCTGTACTAGTTTGCATTCCCACCAACAGTAAGAGGGTTCCCTTTTCTCCACACCCTCTCCAGCATTTATTGTTTGTAGATTTTTTGATAAGCAGCCATTCTGACTGGCATGGGATGGTATGTCATTGTGGTTTTGATTTGCATTTTTCTGATAATGAGTGATGTTGAGCAATTTTTCATGTGTGTTAGCCATCTGTATATCTTCTTTGGAGAACTGTCTATTTAGTTCTTTGGCCCATTTTTTTTATTGGGTCATTTATTTTTCTGGTATTGAACTTCGTGAGCTGCTTGTATATTTTTGAGATTAATTCTTTGTCAGTTGCTTCATTTGCTATTATTTTCTCCCATTCTGAAGGCTGTCTTTTCACCTTGCTTATAGTTTCCTTCATTGTGCAAAAGCTTTAAGTTTAATTAGGTCTCATTTTTTTTGTTTTTGCTTTTATTTCCATTACTCTGGGAGGTGGGTCATAGAAGATCCTGCTGTGATTTATGTCAGAGAGTGTTTTGCCTATGCTTTCTTCTAGGAGTTTTATAGTTTCTGGTCTTACATTTAGAACTTTAATCCATTTTGAGTTTATTTTTGTGTATGGTGTTAGAAAATGATCTAGTTTCATTCTTTTACCTGTGGTTGATCAGTTTTCCCAGCACCACTTGTGAAAGAGATTATCCTTTCTCCATTGTATATTCTTGCTTCCTTCATCAAAGATAAGGTGTCTATAGGTGCACGTAATTATCTCTGGCCTTTCTGTTTTGTTTCATTGATCTATATTCTGTCTTTGTGCCAGTACTATACTGTTTTGATGACTGTAGCTTTGTGGTATAGTCTGAAGTTAGGCAGGTTGATTCCTCCAATTCCAGTCTTCTTTCTCAAGATTGCTTTGGCTATTTGAGGTTCTTTTATATTTCCATACAAATTGTGAAATTATTTGTTCTAGTTCTGTGAAAAACACCATTAGTAGCAATGCTTTGTCTATTTTATTTATCTTCCCAAAGAACCAGCTTTTAGTTTTGTTGATTTTTGCTGTAATCTCATTTGTTTCTTTTTCATGTGTTTCTGCTCTAATTTTTATGATTTCTTTCCTTCTACTAACCCTGGGGTTCACGTCTCCTTTTTCCAGTTGCTTTAGGTGTTAAGTTAGGTTACTTGTTTATATTGCTATGAACCTTCCCCTTAGTATTGCTTTAACTGAATCCCATAGGTTTTGGGTTGTTGTGTTTTCATTTTCTTTTGTCTCTATGCATATTTTGATTTCTTTTTTTATTTCTTCTGTGATTTGTTGGTTATTCAGAAGCATGTTGTTTAGCCTCCATATGTTTGTATTTTTAACAGTTTTTTTCCCAGTAGTTGACATCTAATCTTACCACATTGTGATCAGAAAAGATGCTTGGAATGATTTCAATTTTTTTTTTTTTTAATTTACCAAGGCTAGATTTATGGCCCAGGATGTGATCTATCCTGGAGAATGTTCTGTGTGCACTTGAGAAAAAGGTGAAATTCATTGTTTTGGGGTGAAATGTCCTATAGATATCAATTAGGTCTAACTGGTTCATTGTATCATTTAAAGTTTGTTTTTCCTTGCTAATTTTCTGTTTGGTTGATCTATCCATACGTGTGAGTGGGGTGTTAAAGTCTCCCACTATTACTGTGTTACTGTTAATTTCCCCTTTCATACTTGTTAGCATTTGCCTTATGTATTGAGGTGCTCCTATGTTGGGTGCATATATATTTAAAATTGGTATATCTTCTTCTTAGATTGATCTTTTGATCATTATATAGTGTCCTTCTTTGTCTCTTTTCACATCCTTTATTTCAAAGTCTATTTTATCTGATATGAGTATTGCTACTCCTGATTTCTTTTGGTCTCCATTTGCATGAAATATTTTTTTCCAGCCCATCACTTTCAGTCTCTATGTGTCCCTTGGTTTGAGGTGGGTCTCTTGTAGACAGCGTATATAGGGGTCTTGTTTTTGTATCCGTTCAGCCAGTCTTTGTCTTTTGGTTGGGGCATTCAACCCATTTACATTTAAGGTAATTATTGATAAGTATGGTCCTGTTGCCATTTACTTTGTTGTTTCAGGTTTGAGTTTATAAACCTTTCCTGTGTTTCTTGTATAGAGAAGATCCTTTTGCATTTGTTGAAGAACTGATTTGATTGTGCTGAATTCTCTCAGCTTTAGCTTGTCTAAAACGCTTTTGATTTCTCCTTCATATTTGAATGAGATCCTTGCTGGGTATAGTAACCTGGGTTGTATGTTCTTCTCTTTCATCACTTTAAGTATGCCCTGTCATTCCCTTCTGGCCTGAAGAGTTTCTATTGAAAGATCAGCTGTTATCCTTATGGGGATCCCCTTGTGTGTTATTTGTTGTTTTTCCCTTGCTGTTTTTAATATTTGTTCACTGTGTTTGATCTTTGTTAATATGATTAATATGTGTATTGGGGTATTTCACATTGGGTTTATCCTGTCTGGGACTCTCTGGGTTTCTTGGACTTGGGTGGCTATTTCCTTCCCCATTATAGGAAAGTTTTCAACTATTATCTCCTCAAGTATGTTCTCATGCCCTTTCTTTTGTCTTCTTCTGGGACTCCTATGATCCGAATGTTGGAGTATTTAACATTGCCTCAAAGGTCTCTGATGTTGTCCTCATTTCTTTTCATTCATGTTTCTTTTTTCCTCTCTGCTTCATTTATTTCCACCATTCTATCTTCCACCTCACTTATCCTATCTTCTGCCTCAGTTATTCTACTGTCAGTTCCCTCCAGAGCGTTTTTTATCTCAGTTATTGCATTATTGATTATCGATTGACCCTTTTTTATTTCTTCTAGGTCCTTGTTAAACATTTCTTACATCTTCTCAATCCTTGTCTCTAGTCTATTTATCTGTAACTCATTTTATTTTCAAGATTTTGGATCATCTTTACTATCATTATTCTGAATTATTTCTCAGGTAGACTCCCTATCTCCTCCTCTTTTGTTTGATCTGTTGGGAAATTATCATGTTCCTTTACCTGCTGAATATTTCTCTGCCTTTTCATTTTGTTTGATTGCTGTGTTTGGGGTGGTCTTTCTGTAGGCTGGAAGTTTGTGGTTCCTCTTTATTGTGGAGGTTCCTCCCTGAGCGCGGGGTTAGACTAGTGGCTTGTCAAGGTTTCCTGGTCAGGGGAGCTTGCATCTGTGTTCTGGTGGATGGAACTGGATCTCTTCCCTCTGAAGTACAATGGAGTGTCCAGTAGTGACTTTTGAGATGTCTATGAGTTTGCTATGGCTTTGGGCAGCCTGCGTTTTAATGCTCAGGACTGTGTCCCTGCATTGCTGGAGAATTAGCATGGTATGTCTTGCTATAGAACTTGTTGGTTCTTGGGTGGATCTTGGTTTCATGTAGGTTATGGAGGCTTTTGGATGAGCTCTTGTCTATTAATGTTCCCAGGAATCAGGAATTCTCTAGTGTTCTCAAGTTTTGGATTTAAGCTTGCTGCCTCTGGCTTTCAGTCTTATCCTTAACAGTAGCCTCAAGACTTCTCCATCCATAAAGCACAGATGATAAAACATCTAGGTTAATGGTGAAAAGATTCTCCATGGTGTGGGACACCCAGAGAGGTTCACAGAGTTACATGGAGAAGAAAAGACGGAGGAGGGAGATAGAGGTGACCAGAAGGAGAAGAAGGGGCGTCAAAAGGGCAGAGATTAGTCTAGCCAGTAATCACACCCCTAAGTGAACATGGATAGTGAAGATTAAATTCTTAAAGATACAAAATTGATAACAAAATACCAAAAAGCAAAGATTAAAAATCTAGAGTAGAGGGGTTTGACTCTCAAAAATACAACATTAAAAATACAGAACAAAATCAATCACAAAAATTATAAAAAGTATATATGTGAAATTTGCTTTAAAAATAGGGTCTTTTCTTTCTTTTTTTTTCTTTTCTTTTTTTTTTTTTTTTTTTTTTTGCAAAGGAATTAGTTCAGTTCAGTCGCTCAGTCATGTCCGAGTCTTTGCGGCCCCATGAATCACAGCATGCCAGGCCTCTCTGTCCATCACCAACTCCCGGAATTTACTCAAACTCATGTCCATTGAGTCAGTGATGCCATCCAGCCATCTCATCCTCTGTCGTCCCCTTCTCCTCCTGCCCCAAATCCCTCCCAGCATCAGGGTCTTTTCCAATGAGTCAACTCTTCGCATGAGGTGGCCAGAGTACTGGAGTTTCAGCTTCAGCATCAGTCCTTCCAATGAACACCCAGCACTGATCTCCTTTAGGATGGACTGGTTGGATCTCCTTGCAGTCCAAGGAACTCTCAAGAGGCTTCTCCAACACCATAGTTCAAAAGTATCAATTCTTTGGCACTCAGCTTTCTTCACAGTCCAACTCTCACATCCATACATGACCACTGGAAAAACCATAGCCTTGACTAAACGAACCTTTGTTGGAAAAGCAATGTCTCTGCTTTTTAATATGCGATCTAGGTTGGTCATAACTTTCCTTCCAAGGAGTAAGCGTCTTTTAATTTCATAACTGCAGTCACCATGTGCAGTGATTTTGGAGCCCAGAAAAATAAAGTCTGACACTGCTTCCACTGTTTCCCCATCAATTTCCCATGAAGTGATGGGACCAGATATCATGTTTTCTGCTTCTGCTTCTGCTTCTGTTAGTTTTCTGAATGTTGAGCTTTAAGTCAGCTTTTTCACTCTCCTTTTCATTTTCATCAAGAAGCTCTTTAGTTCTTCTTCACTTCCTGCCATATGAGTGGTGTCATCTGCATATCTGAGGTTATTGATATTTCTCCCAGCAATCTTGATTCCAGCTTGTGCTTCTTCCAGCCCAGCGTTTCTCATGATGTACTCTGCATAGAAATTAAATATGCAGGGTGACAATATACAGCCTTGACGTACTCCTTTTCCTATTTGGAACCAGTCTGTTGGTCCATGTCCAGTTCTAACTGTTGCTTCCTGACCTGCATACAGGTTTCTCAAGAGGCAGGTCAGGTGGTCTGGTATACCCCTCTCTTTCAGAATTTTCCACAGTTTATTGTGATCCACACAGTCAAAGGCTTTGGCATAGTCAATAAAGCAGAAATAGATGTTTTTCTGGAACTCTCTTGTTTTTTTGATGATCCAGCGGATGTTGGCAATTTGATCTCTGGTTCCTCTGCCTTTTCTAAAACCAGCTTGAACATCTGAAAGTTCATGATTCACGTATTGCTGAAGCCTGGCTTGGAGAATTTTGAGCATTACTTTACTAGCGTGTGAGATGAGTACAATTGTGCGGTAGTTTGAGCATTCTTTGGCATTGCCTTTCTTTGGGATTGGAATGAAAACTGACCTTTTCCAGTCCTGTGGCCACTGCTGAGTTTTCCAGATTTTCTGGCATATTGAGTGCAGCACTTTCACAGCATCATCTTTTAGGATTTGAAATAGCTCAATTGGAATGCCATCACCTCCACTAGCTTTGTTCGCAGTGATGCTTTATAAGGCCCATATGACTTCACATTCCAGGATGTCTGGCTCTAGGTGAGTGATCACACCATCGTGATTATCTAGTTCATGAAGATCTTTTTTGTACAGTTCTTCTGTGTATTCTTGCCACCTCTTCTTAATATCTTCTGCTTCTGTTCAGTCCATACCATTTCTGTCCTTTATCGAACCCATTTTTGCATGAAATGTTCCCTTTGTATCTCTAATTTTCTTGAAGAGATCTCTAGTCTTTCCCATTCTTTTGTTTTCCTCTATTTCTTTGCATTGATTGCTGAGGAAGGCTTTCTTATCTCTCCTTGATATCCTTTGGAACTCTACATTCAAATGGGAATATCTTTCCTTTTCTCCTTTGCTGTTCACTTCTCTTCTTTTCACAGATATTTGTATGGCCACCTCAGACAACCATTTTGCCTTTTTGCATTTCTTTTCCATGGGGATGGTCTTGATCCCTGTCTCCTGTACAATGTCACAAACCTCCATCCATTGTTCATCAGGCACTCTGTCTATCAGATCTAGTCCCTTAAATCTATTTCTCACTTCCACTGTATAGTCATAAGGGATTTGATTTAGGTCGTACCTGAATGATCTAGTGATTTTCCCTACTTTCTTCAATAAGTCTGAATTTTGCAATAAGGAGCTTATCATCTGAGCCACAGTCAGCCCCCAGTCTTGTTTTTGCTGACTGTATAGAGCTTCTCCTTCTTTGGCTGCAAAGAATATGATCAGTCTGATTTCGGTGTTGACCATCTGGTGATGTCCATGTGTAGGGTCTTCTCTTGTGTTGTTGGAAGAGGGTGTTTGCTATGACCAGTGTGTTCTCTTGGCAAATCTCTATTAGCCTTTGCCCTGCTTCATTCCGTACTCCAAGGCCAAATTTGTCTGTTACCCCAGGTGTTTCTTGACTTCCTACTTTTGCATTCCAGTCCCCTATAATGAAAAGGATGTCTTTTTTGGGGTGTTAGTTCTAAAAGATCTTGTAGGTCTTCATAGAACCATTCAACTTCAGTTTCTTCAGTGTTACTGGTTGGAGCATAGGCTTGGATTACCATATATTGAATGGTTTGCCTTGGAAATGAATAGAAATCATTCTGTCATTTTTGAGATTGCATCCGAGTACTGCATTTCAGACTCTTTTGCTGACCATGATGGTTACTCCATTTCTTCTAAGGGATTCCTGACCACAGTAGTAGATATAATGGTCATCTGACTTAAATTCACCCATTCCAGTCCATTTCAGTCCGCTGATTCCTAGAATGTCGACATTCACTCTTGTCATCTCCTGTTTAACCACTTCCGATTTGCCTTGATTCATCGACCTAACATTCCAGGTTCCTATGCAATATTGCTCTTTATAGCATCAGACCTTGCTTCTATCACTAGTCCTATCCACAACTGGGTACTGTTTTTGCTTTGGCTCCATCCCTTCATTCTTTCTGGAGTTATTTCTCCACTGATCTCCAGCAGCATATTGGGCACCTACCGACCTGGGGAGTTCCTCTTTCAGTATCCTATCATTTTGCCTTTTCATACTGTTCATGGGGTTCTCAAGGCAAGAATACTGAAGTGGTTTGCCATTCCCTTCTTCAGTGGACCACATTCTGTCAGACCTCTCCACCATGACCTGTGCATCTTGGGTGGCCCCACACGTCATGGCTTAGTTTCATTGAGTTAGACAAGGCTGTGGTCCTGTGATCAGATTAGCTAGTCTTCTGTGATTATGGTTTTAGTGTGTCTGCCCTCTGATGCCCTCTCACAACACCTACCGTCTTACTTGGGTTTCTCTTACCTTGGGCGTGGGGTATCTTTTCACGGCTACTCCAGCAAAGCGCAGCTGCTGCTCCTTACCTTAGACGAGGAGTATCTCCTTGCGAGTGCCCCTCCTGACCTTGAACATGGAGTAGCTCCGCTCGGCCCTCCTGTGCTCGCGCGGCCGCCGCTCCTTGGACATGGGTTAGCTCCTCTTGGCCGCCGCCCCTGGCCTCAGGCATTTGGTAGGTCCTTTTGGCCACTGCCCCTGACCTCGGAGGTAGGGTAGCTCCTCTCAGCCACTTCTGTGCCGTCGCAACCTGGCGCTCTCAGTCAATGAAAATTAAAGGAGTAATAAAGAACTTTTAAAAATTTAAAATGATAATAGTAAAGATATATCTAGGAATTTCTCTGGAGCTGTTGTGGGCAGTGTGGGGTCAGTTTAGTTTCAGATAGTTGCTTGTTCCAGCTTGGACTTCTTCTCAAGTTCTGTAAGCCCCTTCCAATGCTTAGTCAATGTTAACTACAGGGTTTTAATCTGTTGCACTTGTCACTTCCAGAGCAGTTCTTCTTCTTTGTTTATTTTGGCTTCTTCTGTTTGCAAGTCTCTTCAGTGTCTGATTTCTGCCCTGAAAAAAGGGGGCAAAGGTGGTCACTTATTTAGACCACTTGTTCAGTTGTGCTGTGGGGCAGAAGAAACACTGCAAACAAATACCACTGGCGTGTGAGTGGAGTGCTCACCGTTATGGACCGCACTGGGTTGGCCCCAGCTCACAGCAGCGTGTGCTTTCCATATCTACACTGCTCAGGCTGCAGGTTGCTCTGCAGGGGTACTGTCCCAAGCAGGCCCTGTGTTTTGTGCACTTCCCGGGTCTACGAGGCTCAGGTTCAGGTTCTCGGGTGCTCCTCAAAGGCACAGACTCAGCGGGGAGTGTGTTTCTCGCCCTTCCCAGCTCAGGCGACCAGGTGCTTGGCGAGCGCACTGTCCCAGGTGGACCGTGTGTCTTAATCACCTCCCCAGTCCTGGCCGTTCAGTTTCCTGGGAGGTCACGAGAGCACCGTCTCAGGTATGCCTTCTGTCTCTGGGGAGCTGATCTCAGGCTGCGACCCTCCTGGCAGATGTCAGCCAGCCAGGATTCCAGGAAGACGTGGTTAGCAACTGGGAGCCTGCTCACAGTTTGGTGGAGGATGCCGGTCTCTGGGGCTGAGATTGCCCCTTGCCTGCCAGCTCTGGCTGTCGCATGCATGCCTCTCTGCGTCCAGCGTCGGGGAGGGCCCTGTATGCAGCTGACTAGCTCTCCTTTGGTTTTCTCTCAATCCTTTGTTCTGTGAACAGGCCAGGCTGCATGTTAGGTTAGAACTTTTGCAGGAAAGTTCTCTCGTGCCTCCCTGTCCATCCCCTGGTGGCAGACATGAGTGTCTGGGCTGCTTCTCCACTGGGAGTTGTGGTTAGGCACCTATTCTGTGGGTTTCCACACACACCCACCCCACCCCGGGTTATGTTGCCCTCTGAGATTCCAAAACTCCCCACAAACCCACCAGTGAGAGGGTTTCCTGCTGTTTGGAAACTTCTCCTCCTTCAGGACTCCCGTCCCAGGAAGGAACTCAAACCCTAACTCTTTTGTCTCTCATTTTGTCTTTCATATTTTGTTCTACCTCCTTTCGAAGAGAATGGGCTGCAATACTGGGTGCCTAGTGTCCTCCACCAGCGTTCGGAAGTTGTTTTGTGGAAGTTGCTCAGCATTCAAATGATCTTTTGACGAATTTGTGGAGGAGAAAGTGGTCTCCCCATCCTATTACTCTGCCATCTTGGGACCAACCCCTCTACAAATATATCTTAAAGATACCAGCCACCTCAAGTAGAAAAATACAGTTAGGGGCCTCCCTATCTTTGTATTATACTGCATTGAATTTATAGAAAATAAACAACTTGATAAAAGTTTTAGTCACAATAAACTCTTGAAGAACATGAAAGTAAAACCTGATATAAAATAGAACTTCAGAGTTAAATAAAAACCATTTTGTAATCTATATGCATAGTTTGAGAATTTATTTTTATAGATGAAAAGGCTAATTTCAGTCATTATTTATTACCTATTATAGAATCATATTATATATTATAGTACTAGAGACTCTATGAGACACAAAAATATAAAGCACCACTACTCAAAAAGCTGTCCTTCCAGAGATAAGATGTATTCATATAACCCCACAAAAATGCTTAAATAACTGGCAGTATTTGACTATGATATGATAGTGTATTGCTGTGAGATGATGTCTCAGTTTAACTTTTTAAGCCATGCATTCACATCCTTGATGCAGTATTGATAGGCCCTGTCCCTCAACACACTGCTCAGAGTGCCAAAGCCCTTCCACCCCTGCTTATCTCTCCTGAAGTCTGTCTCCACTTTCTCTTGGGAAAATAAGCCCTCTTCATGACAGCTGCTGCTTTTCCCAACTCAGAGATCTTACAGCAATATTTGGATCAGGCAGGGTGAGACTGTGACAATACAGAACGCGTTCTACACTGAGCACTAAGTTCTAAAATGGAAAAAAAAAATTTTCTTCCACCTTTTTTGTGCCTTTCTTTTTAAATTTCCTGTAATTGACAACTGCTAGCTAGATATTACTAGAAATTTATAGTTAATACTCTTCTAAAAATAGCTTGAGTTTATAAGTTGAATTCATTTAAAATTTTTTTATTTTCTAATGAACATCAAAAAAATAAGGCTCCTGTTATAGCTTACATATATATATATTATTTAACTTTAATTCTTACAACAGATCTTGTTGTAGATGAAATTGAGGCTTAGCTTTAGAGACCTAATCTTGGTTTCAGAGCTCAAAAATGGAAGGGCATGCATTCAAACCCAGTCTCTCAGTGGAAAACCTCAGATTGCTTCTACCTCTCATTGTCAGGGTTTAGGCTTTTATTCTGTTATGCTGAAGGCCAGGACTCAAATACTCATGGTGAGGCTGGAAGGTGACTTTCTCCGTGGCCTCCCATGAATGGTTATGTGCAAGCAGGCACCATGAAAGAATGACAACATAAAATACAAATATATATAGAACAATATAGGCTGGGGTTCTTAGGAAAGAATATAAAGTCGACAGCTCTCAATACATCTGTGAGTTTACAACTAACAAATAACAAAGAGGCTTCTGGGCTTTTTTTTTTTTTTAACTGAGGTATAAGTAGCCAAAAACTGAACACCTGAAGGCGGTAGGAAATGATTAATCTCACCTACCAGTGGTTCCTCAGGCTTAAAATAGCCCCCAAGTAAGTTTCAACTCTAAAAGGAAGAAAACGTTTGCTGCCTACGATATAACAAAGTAGTCAAAGTTCATAATGTAAATTTTATTAGATAATAAAGTGATGTATTATTCATATATTGAATACTTGCTTGAAATTTTTCTACATGTCTGAATATTATTAACTACAATTAGAAAAGTTAACATTTGATATGCATTAGAATTTACTAGATTTTAGTTAAAACTTCCAGTATGATTTTGAGAGAAAAAGAGTATTCTCATACAATGTATAAACTATAATATATTCAAGGAACATAATATTGCATTATGAAGTCTAGAGGTTATTTTCATATATTTCCCCAAAGAAGTAGCAAAATTCCCAGCATTAATTTTGGGAAAAAATAGGTATCTTCTCTCAGTTAACTGATATTTTTAAGTGTATTATAAGCTATGAGGAGAAGTATGTACTAGCATACCCCTTTTTTATTGTGCTTTTAGCAATTTAAAAAAAAATTTTATTGGAGTATAGTTGATTTACAATGTAGTGTTAGTTTCAGGTGTATAGCAAAGTTAATCAGTTATGCATATACATATATCCACTCTTTTTTTAAGATTCTTTTCCCATAGACACTACAGAGTATTGAGTAGATTCCCTGTGCTATACAGTAGGTCATTATTAGTTATTAATTTTACATATAATAGTGTATATATGTCAATCCCAATGTTTCAATTTATCCCTTCCCCCCTACCCCCACTTACCCGCATATGTTTGTGATTTTCTACATCTGTAACTATTTCTGCTTAATAGATAAGGTCATTTGTACCCTTTTATTGGATTCCACATATAAGTGATATGATATTTGCCTTTGTCAGACTTACTTCACTCAGTATGATAATCTCCACATTCATTCATTTGCTGCAAAAGGTATTATTTCCTTCTCTTTATGGCTGAATAATATGCCACTGTATATATGTACCACATCTTTATTCAATCATCTATCAGTGGACATTTAGGTTGCTTTCACGTCCTGGCCATTGTAAATAGTGCTGCAAGAATATTGGGGTACATATATCCTTTTTAACTATGCTTTTTTCCAGATACATGCTCAGGAATGGAATTACTGGATAATATGGTATCTGTAATCTTTGTTGTTTAAGGAACCTCCATAATGTTCTCCATAGTGACTGTGCCAGTTAGCATTCCAACCAATAGGCATAGGAGGGTTCCCTTTTCTTCACACCCTTTCCAATATTTATTGTTTGTAGATTTTTTGATGATGGCCATTCTGACTATTTAGATCATGGAAACATCAAGAGCATTCCAGGAAAAATCTCTGCTTCATTGACTACACTAAAGCCTTTGACTGTGTGGATCACAACAAACTGGAAAATTCTGAAAGAGATGGGAATGCCAGACCACCTTACCTGCCTCCTGAGAAATCTGTATGCAGGTCAAGAAGCAACAGTTAGAACCGGACATGGAACAACAAACTGGTTCCAACTTGGGAAAGGAGTACATCAAGGCTGCATATTGTCACCCTGCTTATTTAACTTCTATGCATATTATATCATGTGAAATTCTGGAGTGGATGAAGCACAAGCTGGAATCAAGATTGCCAGGAGAAATATCAATAACCTCAGATATGCAGATGACACCATCCTTATGACAGAAAGCAGAGAAGAACTAAAGAGCCTCTTGATGAAAGTGAAAGAGGAGAGAGAAAAAGCTGGATTAAAACTCAACATTCAAAAAACAAAGATCATGGCATCTGGTCCCACCACTTCATGGCAAATAGATGGGGACACAATGGAAACAGTGACAGACTTTTTCTTGGTCTCCAAAATCACTTCATATGGTGACTTCAGCCATGAAATTAAAAGACAATTGCTCTTTGAAAGAAAAGCTATGACCAACCTAGACAGCATATTAAAAAGCAGAGACATTACTTTACTGACAAATTTCCACCTAGTCAAAGCTGTTTTTTCCAGTAGTCATGTTTGGACATGAGAGGTGGATCATAAAGAAAACTGAGCACTGAAGAATTGATGCTTTTGAAGTGTGGTGTTGGAGAAGACTCTTGAGAGTCCTTTGGACAGCAAGGAGATCAGGCCAGTCAATCCTAAAGGAAATCATTCCTGACTATTCATTGGAAGTACTGAGGTTGAAACTGAAGCTCCAACATTTTTGCCACCTGATGTGAAGGGCTGACTCATTAGAAAAGACCCTGATGCTGGGAAAGACTGAAGGCAGGAGGAGAGGGGGAGAACAGAGGACAAGATAGTTGGATGGCATCAAGGACTCAATGGACATTAGTTTGAACAAGCTCCAGGTTTGGTGATGGACAAGAAAGCCTGGCATGCTGCAGTCCATGGGGTCACAAAGAGTCAACTGAACTAAACTGATTATGATCAGTGTGATGTGATACCTCATTGTAGTTTTGATTTGTATTTCTCTAATAATTAGTGATTTTTTTAGCATATTTGGGGAATATTTCTTTTCTTATACTTCGCAGATGATTCATTTTTAAAATGAAAGGTTTATGTCAACTCTCTGTCAAATCTATTGGAACAATTTTTCCAACAACATTTGCTCACTTCATGTCTCTGCATCACATTTAGGTAATTCTCACAATATTTCAAGCTTTTTGATTATCATTTTATTCATTATGGTGACCTGTGATCAATGGTCTTTGATGTATTGAAGGCTCAGATGATGGTTAGCATTTTTTTATCAATAAATTATTTTTAAAATTAAGGTACATACTTTTTTTAGACATAAGGCTATTGTACTCTTCATAGAGTAAAGTATAAATTTAATTTTTTATATACTGGGAAATTAAAACAGTTGCGTGATTTGCTTAATTGCCATATTTGCTTTGTTGAGGTGGTCTGGAACTGAATCCCCAATATCTCTGAGGTGTGCCTGTGTGTAAATTAAACTTAAATTAGTTTGAAAAATACAATTACATTTCCTGCTATAACAGGATGAATCATCAGTTTTATTTGCAAAACTCATATGCCACCTATTGTTTAGAAAAATATATACATCTTTGTCAGAATTCTATTCTGACTAATAATAGTATGTTAGTAACAAATTGCATGTCTGTGGAGAAATGTGAACATCATACATATTGAACAGAGCCCAACTCTTCAAGTGTATAGAATAGTTAGAGGCTTCAAGGACATAAAAACTTCAGTGAATCAAATTTATATGAGATTGGAAGAGATAATCTTCATTCCTTAAGAAATAAACAATGATTCCTTAAGTACTCATACTTTCAAAGTAGTGCATTTTACCCTAGGAATTATGTTTATATGTATGTATTTTAATTAAACTTTTAATTTGCAGATCATCATCATTTCACACGCAGTTGTAAAAAATAATAGAGAGGTCTTATTTATCCTGTACTCTGGTTTCCCACTATACTATAATAACCAAGATATTGACATTGCTGGTAGCAAGGTATAAAACATTTTCATCATCACAGATACCTTATGTGGCATTTTTATAGCCACACCCACTTTCTTCACACACCCCCAGTACCTCCCTAACCTCTTGCAACCTGTTCTTTATTTGTATAAGTTTGCATTTAAAGAATGTTATATAAATGGACTCATACAGTATGCAATCTTGGAAGACTGGCTTTTTCAGTCAGCATAATTCTCTGGAAATTCATCCAGATTGTACTATATACATAAGTCAACAGTTCATTCTGTTTTACCACTGAATAGTATCCCTTGATTTGGACTTATCACAATTTATTTAACCATTCACCCTACCCCTTGAAGGATACGTACGTTGTTCCCAGTTTGGAACTATCACAAATAAAGCTGTATGAACATTTGTGTATAGATTTTGGTGTGAACATAAGTTTCAACTTCTCTGGGATAAATGCCCAGGAGTGCTATTGCTGGTTTATAGAGTAGTTACATGTTTCGTATTTAAGGAAATAACTAAGTTATTTTCCAGAGTGTCTCTTCCATTCTACATTCCCAGTAGCAATGTATGAGTGATCCATTCTCTCTGTATCCTAACCAGCACTTGACATTGACTGTTTTTTATTTTAGCCATTCTGATAGATGTGTAATGGTATCTTGTAGTAGTTTAAATTTGCTTTTCCCTAATGATGTTGAAAATATTTTCATGTGTTTATTTCCCATCTGTATCTCCTCTTCAGTGAAATGTTTTTTTCATGTATTTCATCCTTTTGCTGACTGAATTGCTTTTTTAAAAAGCTGTAGAGATATAGAAGTTCTATATAAATTCTAGATACAATAGTGTTTTGTCAGATATGAAGTTTGTAAATATTTTCTTCCAGATTGTAGCTTACTTTAGTCCTAAACAGAGGTTAAAGAAGAGTCTTGCACATCTTGCACTTGCACATAAAAGTCTGAAACTTTTATGAAGTCTAATTTATCAGTTTTTCCTTTTATATACCATGCTTTTGGTGTCAGGTCTAAAAATTCTGTCTAGTCCTAGAGAACAAAGTTTTTCTCCTCTCTTTTTTCTCCTAAAATGTTTATGCTTTACATCTTATATTTAATCCACTACCTATTTTTTAGTTTATTTTCATATAAGGTGTGAAACTTGAGGCAATATTTATTTTTTTGCCTATGGATGTCCAATTGCTCCAGTACCAATTTTTAAAAAGTTATCCACTGCATTGCTTTTACAACTTTGTCAAAAGTCAGCCATATTCGTGTGGGTCTATTTCCCTGTTCTCCCTTCTCTTCCATTGCTCTATATTTCTCTCTCTCCATCCGTACCACAGGGTCTTGATTACTGTAGCTGTATAAAAGTTCTTAAATCAGGTGGATGATTCTTCACACTTAATTCTTTTGGCAAAATTGTTTTAGCTCTTCTACTTCCTTTGTATTTCCATATAAATTTTAGAATCTTGTCTCTACCTATAAAAAAAAAATCTCGCTTGGATATTGATTAGACTGCAGTAAACCTGCATCTACTTCAAGAGAACTTTCATTTTTACTATGTTGAGTCTTTCCATCTATAAACGTATTACATCTTTTCACTTATTGAGATTTTGCCCCAGAATATCTCTGATTAATTTCCTTCTCTCTCTCTCTCAATACTCTACATAGAACCTTGCCTTACAAAACTAAGCAGTAGTTAGATTGTCCACTAGATGGCAAACAATTGCATGAGGAGATTGACAACAGAAAACAGATTTCATAAAAGTATCTTTATTGTTGTTCCGTCACTGTCTTGTCGGACTCGTTGGGAAACCCATGGACTGCAGCACACCAGGCTTCCCTGTCCTTCACCACCTCCCGGTGTTTGCTCAGGTTCACGTCCACTGTGTTGATCGTGCTATCTAACCGTCTCATCCTCTGCTGCTGCCTTCTCCTTTTGCTTTCAGTCTTTGCCAGCATCAGGGACTTTTCCAGTGGGTTGGCTCTTTGCATCTCCTGGCCAAAGTGTTGGAGCTTTAACTTCAGCATCAGTCCTTTCAATGAATATCCCGGGTTGATTTCCTTTAAAATTATATATCTTATTATAAACAAAAGACAGACTTTTTGCGTCTTAAAAATGAAGCAAGTACAAAATAAAATATCCTAAAACTACCTAAAATCTTTATCCAGAAAGATCCATAAAGATAAAATCTTTATCCAGAAAAAAATCCCTCCAAATTCCTATTCCCTTATAATTATTTATGAATCAGAAACAAACAAAGATAAATAGAAGAATAGTTATATAAAGGAAATGTTTCTCAGTTATGGGGACTGAGCAATAAGTTCATAATTATCAATCATTGAAGTAGTAATAAATAAAATAGAAATGTACATGAGCCCCACTGTGAGTCAAACTGTCTAGATTTTAAAACACTAGAATCACTTTATAAGTAAAATCTTTGCATACAGGGGAAATATTAATGATCATAAGAAGAGAAAATATTCAAATAACAATAGTTCAGTGAAGGATTAATATATTATTAGGGGTAGAGTCAATTACTACAAAGAATCACTGACATAAGATCTATTGAGACAAATTTAAATTATCTCTGCATACTCTTATCATATGCAATAAAGTGACAAATAATCAGTCAGTGGCCTTCATATGTCAGATATTCATGAAAATCAATAAAAAAGTGGGAATGCATCAAACGAAAAATCTTCTGCACAGCAAAAGAAACGATCAACAAAATGAATGGTACAATATATTTATAAATCATGTATCTGATGAGTTAATAGATGAAGAATTTATTCAACTCAAGAGTAAAAAAGCTATCAACCTGAGTGAAAAATGGACACAGGAACTGAATAGACACTTTTTCAAAGAACATACCAATGGCCATCAGGTACATAGAGAGGCTTTATATCATTAAGCATCAGGAAAATGCAGATCAAAATGAGATATCACTTCACAACTGATAGAATGACTAGCATCAAAAAGTAGTTCTCCACAAGATTGGACCCAAAGCAAATACACAGGTTCATATAGGGAGGAAAGAGTGTCACATGTGAGATAGAAGCAGAGAACAGATTAATTCGATTTCTGGCAGTCAGGAACCAAGAAACGTGGGCAGCACCTGGAGGTAGAAAAGACAAGGGAACAGATTCTCCCCTGGAACCTCCAGAAAGGAGTGCATTCTGTTATCTTGATTTTAGCCTTGTGAAATTCATTTGGACTTTGGACCTCCAGAACTGTAGGACACACACACACACACACACAAAAAAAAAATCTGTGGTGTTTTAAGCCACTGTATTTGTGGTAATTTGCTGCAACAATAAGAAACTAATACAACTCCTTAGAAAAGAAATGTCAGGTATTTATTTTAAAACGATATGGTAATTACCTAAACCTGAGTAAGATTCACTTGTATCTCAGAAAAGATTGCAAGATAAAAGCATTCATCTGATATTACACATAATGAAAATCCCTTGTAACTGATAAAATAATTGCTTGTGGAGAAAGGCCTGGACCACTAGTGGTAAAAAACCCACCTGCCAATGCAGGAGACATAAGAGACACAGGTTTGATTCCTGGGTTGAGAAGATCCCTTGAAAGAGGAAGGCATGACAACCCACTCCAGTACTCTAGCCTGGAGAATCCTATGGACAGAGGAGCCTGGCAGGCTGCAGTCCATAGGGTTACACAGAGTCAAACACGACTGACGCAACTTAGCACGCAGCACACACTTACTTGGATAAGTACATTGCTATTGTAGCTCAGTCGCTAAGTCGTGTCCGACTCTGTGCGACCCCATGGACTGCAGCACACCAGGCTCCTCTGTCCACTATCTCCCAGAGTTTGCTCAAATTCATGCCCATTAAGTCAGTGATGCGATCCAACCATCTCATCCTCTGCCACCCCCTTCTCCTTGTGCCTTCAGTCTTTCCTAGGGATGTACACTGCAGAAGTAACAAGTCTTTTCCAAGTTTCACTGGTAAGAAAAAAATAATCCAGCATAATAAAAGAGATCAGTGAGGGGATGCATGACTGAGCTGCTGTGGGACAATTGGGGGAGACGGGATGTGGAATCCGGGAATAGGACACAGAGTACATGTCCTGAGGCCTGTGTGAATGAAATGCTGGGAGCTCCATGCTATGAC
This sequence comes from Muntiacus reevesi, assembly GCF_963930625.1. Taxonomy (NCBI): domain Eukaryota; kingdom Metazoa; phylum Chordata; class Mammalia; order Artiodactyla; family Cervidae; genus Muntiacus; species Muntiacus reevesi. The sequence continues at coordinate 78,497,911 of NC_089254.1, read as the reverse complement.
CCTCTCCCTATGGTTTATTAGTCAACTTTTTTCTGGGATAATAAACAATCCCAAAGTCCCAGTGGCCTGAAAAATGAAGTTATTTCTCCCTTCTGAATGTTGGCTGTGACCCTACGGGGCCTACCTGGGTTCCTGGCATCAGCTAGGCTTTAGTGCAGATCTGCACTGTGTCTCATGCTGGGACCCAGGCTGAAGAGGTAGCTGCTATCTAAGCATGATGCTCTTATGGAGGATGATAAGAGTGAAAGAGGGTGATGGGCTTCTGCAAGAAAAAGGCAACCTGTCACCCCATCCATGGAAGTCACATGGTCAAACCAAGTCAGTTTGAAAGGAAATAGGGTCAGGGAGAAAGAGTGGATATTTGCTGAACAATATTACAATCTGTTACCGTATGTTTATTTGCTAAGTTGCGTCCAACTCTTTTTGCAACCCCATGAATTATAGCCCACCAGGCTCCTTTGACCATGGGATTTCCCAAGCAAGAACACTGAAGTAGGTTGCCATTCCCTTCTCTAGGGGATCTTCCTGACCCAGGAATCAAATGTGAGTCTCCTGCACTGGCAGGCAGATTCTTTATCACTGCACCACCAGGGAAGCTCTACAATCTACTACATAGTATGCTAAAATTCTACAGTCGAAGTAGGAAAATAATGAAAAATCTGATATCACATGAAATCTGGTGAAAGCCAGAGTGTATGGTGAGTTTTATATTAAGGTCTGCACGGAACTGGAAAAGTAATCCCAGGAGAATAAGAAAACCAGCAGAAGAAAAAAGAAAGTGGTTACAGCTTTATTTATTCAACCCAAAGTTAAAGGAAAGTACACTAACATTTTTATAAGCAACAACTCTTTATCAGCTACTGTGTTGAATAATTTCATTCTCATTTACTTTCACAATAAGTTTTTCAGATGAAGAAACAGTTCAGAAAGGTTAAGATTAAGATTCTTTCCCAAGTTCCTATAGTTTGTGTTCCATGATGGTAATTCAGGAATGTAGCATTAAGAAAAGTTGAAAAACTAAGGAGCAGAGGGGCTGTGAGTGGAATCAATGAGCATAGGAAGTGACTCTTTAACAACAGAAGACTAGAAAAAAACACAAAAAGATGATAGCCACAATCAAAACTGGGAAGGACTTGTTTTATATGGAAATGAGGTTAAAACAAGTTGGATCAGTAGTCCAGGCAAAGAGATGGCCCAAGGGTTTTTGGAAGAGAGCAGGGCAGCCCAGGAGACTACAAATGCCTGCAGAGGCTATAGTTTTAGAGAGATAACCAAGGGAACAAATTCAGCAAAAGTTATGATGGAGCTAAGACAGGGCCACCCCTAACCCATTAGAAATACCCTTGAAAACTGAAAAAAATGTGCCCTTGCTTCCTTTAGCACAGAGCTGTGTCAGGGCACATAGTTTGGCCAGTTCTACCTTTTCCCTCCAAGTGGATGACCTAAATCTGCACAACCTATGGCATTACCCTGTTTGGGTTAGGATGAGAAGGAGAAGGATGAAGGTTGAAGAGTTCAGTCATAAAGAAGTGTATGCCTCCAATGTTGTCTACATGAATGAGAAAAGTAGTCTCCTTATATGGTTGCCTAGAGGAAATTTAAATATTCACCTAAAGCTGGATATATATATTAAATAGGTATTTTCTGTCATTTAACTTCCTAAAGGAAGAGTAAATACATACTCTATTTTAGATATTACCAGGCACACTAGAAAGGAATTCTCAGTGTAATAACATTCTCAGATTTTAAATACTTAGGAGAATTAAAAACAATAAAAGCTGGCAATTAAACTCAAGTCAAATAGTGTTGTACTATACCTGCTCTACAACATACTGTTTTAAAGTATGTATTCCGACCAACAGTGGGCAGTAAACACAAATTCATTTATAATGTGTGAAACTACTTTCTCTATCCTATCTAGTTTTCTTTTTTTTTCTTTTTTAACAAGATACCCCATGTCAAAATTCCATACAGCTGCCCACTCCAGTATTCTGGCCTGGAGAATTCTATGGACTGTACAGTCCATGAGATCAGAAAGAGTCAGACACGACGGAGCAACTTTCACTTTTGATATAATACCCAACTTTTCTTATATGAACTAATATAGTGTTTCTAAAAAATCAAAAAGGCTTTATTATGAGAGTCTTTATAAATGAAAGTCCCATGTAATTTCCATTTACACAGGATTATTTATATTTTGTTTAACATTTTCACTTTATTTGAATGTTCTAATACAAGGCTCAGATGGTAAAGAATCTGCCTGTAATGCAGAAGACCCGGGTTTGATCCCTGGGTCGGGAAGATCCCCTGGAGAAGAAAATGGCAACCCACTCCAGTATTCTTGTCTGGGAAATCCCATGGACAGAGGAGACTGGCAGGCTACTGCTCATGGGGTCACAGAGTCAGACACAACTGAGCGACTGTTTCAGGTTCAGTTTAATAAATGCTTAACATAGTATATTGCAAAGGTTACTTTTACTAATATTTCATTTAATATTTTGACCAAAAGTTTTTCTCTACGTATTACTGAATATAAATTGGCTTTTTTCAACTGATGGATCACAATATAGACATTTGTCTTTTGAAATTTCTTCACATCTTCTAAGGTGAAAACAGCTCTCCATTTAATAAACTTCTCTTCATTTGATTACTCAGCAAAAACGCTGTGAGAGTTCACTTAACTGCTTTTCCAAAACAGACTTTTCTAATCCAAGGCAGCAGCAAAGGATTTGTAGAAATGTGTGTACATGTCTAGAAAACAAGTGATATTTTTAATGTCTTCATTTATGTTCAGATACTTTCACTCCTAAGTGTATTTCTTAAATTCTATGTCTCAGCTACAACACAATTATAGTTTAGCACTTGTGCTTCTGAATTTTATAGTACTTTTAAATGATTAAGTAACCCCCTTTATATCTGATAAAATATGACTTTTTAAGTTTGCCATCTTTTGCAGTATCCTCTGGTAATTTCTTGACCTAATATTTCTGTTATGCTTTGACACATACAAAGATTAAAATTTCACTAGAAACTGAAAATGTGTATTGCCAGGGTTAAAGGATTCAGGGTGGTTTGAATTGTTTGCCCTCAGGAGATACACGAAATGCAGGAGTGTTATTTCTAAAGGTTCTACTGCTTTATTTCCCTAAAGAAATGAAGTATAAAGTACAGAAATTCTTTACTCCTTATATATAGCTCTCTGTACATTAAAGAAGAGAGATTGTAGCAGAGGAAGATATAAAGAGGCAGATCAAGAGTACAAAAAGGCAAAAATTTCATGAGAGAGTGTATGAGATTAAGTTGACAAAAGGGGAATTTAGGGAAATTATCTTTTAAATTTATTCACCTATCATATCTACACATTTGAGGGGACAGAGTGTATTTAAATAACTTGTGATATTTATATGATCTCATTAGACTTGCTCTCTGACCTTTTTTTTTTTTAAGATTAAGTGGATGGTAAGGTGGGAGTGTGGTTGCTGTGTGAATACAGAGAATAAATGTATGGTATTTTAGTTTATCCAATGTTATTCTAAATGTCAGTATAAGACATATTCACACACATACACAAAAAGCTATGTTTTATGATCTAAATAATTGTATGTATTTTTAAAATAAGCACCAAAAATTATTTTAATATATACAGGGTGTTTTAAATTCTTCCCAAATACTGTTACTTAATTTTAAGTTTTATGTAATGATTAGGTGAAAGATGATGCTGTGAAAGTGCTGCACTCAATATGCCAGCTAATTTGGAAACCTCACAGTGGCCACAGGACTGGAAAAGGTCAGTTTTCATTCCAATCCCAAAGAAAGGCAATCCCAAAGAATGCTCAAACTACCACACAATTGCACTCATCTCACATGCTAGTTAAGTAATGTTTAAAATTCTTCAAGCCAGGCTTCAGCAATATGTGAACCGTGAACTTCCAGATATTCAAGTTGGTTTTAGAAAAGGCAGAGGAACCAGAGATCAAATTGCCAACATCCGCTGGATCATCAAAAAAGTAAGAGAGTTCCAGAGAAACATCTATTTCTGCTTTATTGACTATGCTGAAGCCTTTGACTGTGTGGATCACAATAAACTGTGGAAAATTCTGAAAGAGAGGGGCATACCAGACCACCTCACCTGCCTCTTGAGAAACCTGTATGCGGGTCAGGAAGCAACAGTTAGAACTGGACATGGACCAACAGACTGGTTCCAAATAGGAAAAGGAGTACGTCAAAGCTATATATTGTCACCCTGCTTATTTAACTTCTATGCAGAGTACATCATGAGACATGCTGGGTTGGAGGAAGCACAAGCTGGAATCAAGATTGCCAGGAGAAATATCAATAACCTCAGATATGCAGATGACACCACCCTTATGGCAAAAAGTGAAGAGGAACTAAAGAGCCTCTTGATGAAAGTGAAAGAGGAGAGTGAAAAAGTTGACTTAAAGCTCAGCATTCAGAAAACTAAGATCATGGCATCTGGTCCCATCACTTCATGGGAAATAGATGGGGAAACAGTGGAAACAGTGGCTGACTTTATTTTTCTGGGCTCCAAAATCACTGCACATGGTGATTGCAGTCATGAGATTAAAAGACGCTTACTCCTTGGAAGGAAAGTTGTGAACAAACTAGACAGCATATTAAAAAGCAGAGACATTGTTTTTCCAACAAAGGTCCATCTAGTCAAGGCTAGTCATGTCCAGTGGCCATGTATGGATGTGAGAGTTGGACTATAAAGAAAGCTGAGTGCCGAAGAATTGATGCTTTTGAACTATGGTGTTGGAGAAGACTCTTGAGAGTCCCTTGGACTACAAAGAGATCCAACCAGTCCATCCTAAAGGAGATCAGTCCTGGGTGTTCACTGGAAGGACTGATGTTGAAGCTGAAACTCCAACACTTTGGCCACCTCGTGCGAAGAGCTGACTCATTGGAAAAGACTCTGAAGCTGGGGAAGATTGAGGACAGGAGGAGAAGGGGATGACAGAGGATGGGATGGTTGGATTGCATCATCGACTCACTGGACACAGGTTGGGTGGTCTCTAGGAGTTGGTTTTGGACAGGGAGGTCTGGAGTGCTGCGCTTCATGGGATCACAGAGTTGGACACAACTGAGTGTCTGAACTGAACTGAACTGAATGATTGCTGCTAAGTCGCTTCAGTCATGTCCGACTCTGTGCGACTCCATAGACATCAGCCCACCAGGCTCCCCCGTCCCTGGGATTCTCCAGGCAAGAACACTGGAGTGGGTTGCCATTTCCTTCTCCAATGCATGAGAGTGAAAAGTGAAAGTGAAGTTGCTCAGTCGAGTCCAACTCTTAGGGACACTATGGACCACAGCATATCAGGCTCCTCCATCCATGGGATTTTCCAGACAAGAGTACTGGAGTGGGGTGCCATTGCCCTCTCCGGAACTGAATGATTAGGTATATGTTATATTAGTAGTAGTTTAGTCACTGAGTCATGTCCAACTCCTTGCAATTCCATTAATTGATATCAAATGTATTTATGTGAAGTAATTTTAGAATAAAATAAAAAGTATACTAATAGTTTTATATCTTTGGAAATCTCTATATACATGCAAAAATGTGTTTTTTAAACTATTCAAGAAAATGAATAAAAATGTCTTAATTATTCAGTATATTTTTATATTACACTTCACTCAACAGTGTCAGAACATTTTAATCACTAATAGCCTTAAGGATAGTGCTTAAGATATTTAGCATTTCAAAATAGGAGAAAATTTCAAATTTATATATTATTTGCAAAAGTGGTGTCCCTTCCTAAAAACCAAACAAATAAAAATCACAAGGAAAACTACTTGTTCAATTTGTAAATTCTTACCTTCCTCCAGTTCTTCTGTATCAAATATCGTGTCCAAAGTTGTGTTTGTAGAGTTAGATATCTGTTTAACTTTTTTTCCTTTTCATTATTAGCAATTAATTGATGATATCTATCCATAAAGAGAAAATATAATAAATATATGAATTCCAACATTCATAAATATTCAGTTCAATTCATAATACCTAATTCTCAAGTGAAAACAATGGATGTTAGCTAATAATGCCTTCCCAATTACATCGCACACTCAACTGCTGACCACAACCTCCTCTCAAGTCACTCCATTAATAGATATCATTTTTATTTTAGATATTCCCATTCTCTGGCACTTCTTTTCTTCCTGTAACCACAAAAAACCACTCACAAGGTAGAAAAAGTGGCTTTAGGTTATACTTGGTATATAGATTGCTAGGGCTGCAGTAACAAAATGCCACAGACTGGGTAACTTAAACAACAGAAATTTATTTTCTCACAATTCTGGAGACTGGAAGTCCAAGATCAAGGTGTCAGCAAGGCTGGCTTCCTGAGGGCCATGCAGGAAGGCTCTAACTGTTACAAGCTCTCCCCTTGGTGAGCAGATAACTGTCCTCTTGCTGTCCTGTGTCTCTGCATTCCTAATCTCCTTTTATAAGGACACCAGTCAGAGAGGCTTAGGGCCCACCCCAATGCACACTCTGAGACTGAACAATATCTAGCAAAAAAGAAACCTTTTCTCCACGCCTGAGAAGAGCCCATTCTAGCCACTCATTAATAGGCATATGACTTCAAAATTTCAGTGACAGGAATGAGGCAATATATAGGTTAAAGCTAACTGTAAAACAAATATCTAAATATAATTCCCTCACTTGAGACACTTTCCTTTATTTTTTAAAAAGCTATGCATATGAGAAACATATTCTAGGCTTCCACTCTTACCAAGTAGTAGACCCTATGTACCAGGAAAGCGAGCTAACAAATGATAATAAAAAGCACAGGCTGTAGACAGGCAATAGCTGTTACCCAGCAGAAGTCACAATTACAAAAAGCTGAGTTCCCATCACAAAAGAAAGGCATAAACAAAAAAGAGGATAAGGACATTAGATTGCAGTTTAAAGTTATTTGCATTTTTTAATAAATGCTGATAGTTCTCATATCCGAAAGGTAACTGCTTAGTCGTTAGGAAGTTATCTCTCTCCCCTCTTACCTTTTTGGAAAAAGAACAATAATATAATGCTCTTATAATTTTCAACACTAAAAATATTAAAGTAATATTAAGATGATAAAAATTCCATAGTCATTCATTTACACTTAAATTACTGATGTGCTTTTTCCTTTCATAATTTTCATGTTTCTAGTTGTGGCCTCTTCTTTTTCATTTAGAGAAGCTCCTTTAACATTTCTTGTAAAACTGTTTGGTGGTGCTGAACTCTTCTACCTTTTGCTTGTTTATAAAACTTTTGCTCTCTCCATCAAATCTGAATGAGAGCCTTACCATGTAATCTTGGTTGTAGATTTTCCCCTTTCATCACTTTAAATATATTGTGCCACTCCCTTCTGGCCTGCAGAGTTTCTGCTGAATAGTCATTTATGGGAGTTCCCTGGTATATAACTTGTTGCTATTCCCTTGCTATTTTTTTAATATTCTTTATCTTTGGGCTTCCCTGGTGGCTCAGAGATAGAATCTGCCTGCAACGCAGGAGACACAGGTTCAATCCCTGGGTCAGAAAGAAACCCTGGAGAAGGAAATGGCAAACCACTCCAGTATTCTTGCCTGGAGAATCCCATGGACAGAGGAGCCTGGAAGGCTACAGTCTATGGGTTCACAAGAGTCAGTCATGACTTAGCAACTAAACAACCACCACTATCCTTTATCTTTAGTTTTTGCCATTTTAATTTCAGTTTGTCTTAGGGCTTCCCTTGTGGCTCAGCTGGTAAAGAATTCGCCTGCAATGCGGGAGACCTGGGTTCAATCCCTGGGTTGGGAAGATCCCCTGGAGAAGGGAAAGGCTACCCACTCTAGTATTCTGGCCTGGAGAATTCCATGGACTGTATGGTCCATGGGGTCTCAAAGGGTCGGACATAACTAAGCGACTTTCACTGCTGTTTTGGTATGTTCCTGTTCGGGTTAATCCTGTATGGGACACTCTGCCCTTCCTTGACTTGGATGCTGTTTCCTTTCCCAGGTTAGGTAAGTTTTAAGCTATTATGTCTTTAAATATGTTCTCAGCCTCTTAATCTCTCTCTCTTCTCTTTATGGCACCCCTATAATGTGAATATTAGTGTGCTTAATGTTGTCCCAGAGAGCTCTTAAAATTATCATTTGTCTCTCTCTCTCTCATTTTTTTTCCTGTTCAGAATCAGTGATTTCTTCAACTCTATATTCCAGCTCACTGACCTGCAACATTTAGTCTACTATTATTTCCTTCTACTGGATTTTTAAATTTAGTCACTGTATTCTTTAGCTCTGGTTGGTTGGTCCGTATTTTCTAACTTCTTGCTAAAAACTTCTAACTGCTCAGTCTGTGCATCCTTCCCCTAGGTTCTTTGATCACTGTTACGATCACTACCCTGAACCCTTTCTCAGGTAGGTTCCCCGTCTGCTTCACGTAGTTCCTCTTCTGTGGTTTTACCTTGTTCCTTCACTTGGAACATGTTCCCTTTTACCTCATTTTGCATAGCTTGCTGTTTTCATTTTTATGTATTTGGCAGTTTGGTTACATTTCCTTCGATAAGTGGCCTTTTGTAGGCCTGCGCACCCCAGCAGTCTGCTCCCCTCTTAGCACCAGAGCGGTATGCTCTAGGGGTACCGCCCTTGTGGAGTGTATGGGTGCTCTATCATGGCAGACTGATTACTATGGGCAGTCTGCTGGGCTTGGCTGGCCCCTGGCCTGGTTAGTCGCCAGGCCCTGCCTCACTGGTTGGCAGAGCTATGAGGTAGCTGACTAATGAACTCTGGGGGGACCTGCAGGTAAAGTCAGGGTCCAGAAGACCCCAGGGCTCTTGCCTCCCTGCTGGTGGGTAAAGCCAGGTCCTGGGGCAAGTGCCAGTCTACTGGTGGGCAGAGTTGGATCCTTGGGCCTGGTTGCAGGGTCCAGGAGTCCCAGAGGTGGTATTGAATCGCTCTGCTCATGGTGGCTGGTGGCTGGGGCCACTTTCTGACACAGTCGGCCACAGGGCCCAGGGTGTCCTCAGGCTTCTGTTAAACTGCAGATGGACAGGCCAGATTGGCAGGCTGTGGTTGTCTTCTGGCTGCTGTCTGCATGCTGGTGGGTGAGGTCTGTCCCGAAGCTAAAGCATGCTTGCTGGTGGGTGGACCTGGGCTGCAGACTGCAGGGCTGCTGCTGTCTTGCAGCTGGTGTCTACCAACTGGTGGGTGGAGCTGGATCCCAGGATCTCTAGCTGGAGGGTTCTGGGGAATCCCAGGTCTAGTACCTATGCACTGGAGTGTGGGTCTGGGTCTGTGCTTTCTGTGGGCATGGCCTTGTCTAGGGACAGCTGTGGGCTCAGGGGTGTCTTTGGTTTGTGTTTTTCTTGTTCATTTTAAATATTTATTCCATAAGGAATATATGAATAAGTTATTTTGTTAAAACCTCAAGGAAGAAGAGCTCGCTTATACTGTAATCGATATGCTATATCTGTATCTATATATCTGGAGGCCTTCAAGTAGCCCGTCTGGTGTGGGTGGGGCTGTGTCCCTGGCCAGGCAGTTGCTTGACCTGAGGCATCCAGCACTGATGCCTGCAGACCGCTGGGCCAGGGCTGCCCTGGGTCCTGGGGCTAATAAGCCAGAGGGAGAATTCCAAAACAGTGCTTGCCAGCACCAGTGTCCAGGTGATAGAATGAGCTCCCCAAAATGGTTGCCCCAGTGTCTGAGTCCCCAAGATGACCTCTGATTGCCTCCTGCCTCTCCTGGAGATTATCCAAGAACAGCAGCTTGTCCGACTTAAGTTCCTTTCAAGTTACTGCTTCTGCCCTGGGTCCTGGAGAGTGTGAGATTTTGTGTGCACCCTTTAAGAGAGAAGTCTCTATTCCCTTCAACAGAAGACCCTGTGGTTCTTATACTGATGGGGAAATCAAGCATCCCTGGATGCTTGTATCCAGAGTTCATCATGTGTTTACCCCTACTGTGGGTTTTGTACTTTGGGGCTACTGTTTCTTTCCTTATGCTCAAATTCCACACAATTGGTAAAAGATACACAATAGCACTTACATAGTAAAACCATTGAAAGATGCATATTCCTCAGCTGTGAATCCATAAATATCTTGGCAAGATAGGTCCACTTCTTGCTGAAGAAGAAGATTGACTAAACTTGTTGGTTCATCACTGAGAGCAATCATAAGGACTGTTCTGGAGCAAGAGATATAAATGTATGTCCTTTTATGAATCTTAACAATATCTTTTAATTCTTAAAAAGTTAGTCCTCTAAATTTACTGTTCAAATGTATGACAGGAAAAGAGTCAGGGCAAGAGTGTAAATTGTGGGGAAAATCTTCTCAAAAAGGTGCGGTAATCACAGATAATGTATATTACGGAGCCTGAAAATAAGAGTCCCTAGAACCATCTAGTTTGGTGGTTTCCAATCCCTGCTCCTGAGAACCGTAATGTTTTCCGGGAAATGTGTCAAAAATTCTATGGAGAGGAGTGTCTGGGACTCTGAGTTCCCATCTCCATTTAACTACAGCATATGGGATTTATAGATTGGGTTTCTGTAGAAGATTCTAATGGCAACCCACTCCAGTATTCTTGCCCAGAGAATCCCAGGGACTGGGGAGCCTGGTGGACTGCCGCCTATGGAGTCGCACAGAGTCGGTTACGACTGAAGTGACTTAGCAGCAGCAGCAGCAGAAGATTTTAATGTTATTAAAAAAAAAAAAAGAAAAAGAGCAACAACAACCTAAAAATCTGGCCCAACTGTTTGATTTTACAGATAGAAAGATAGATCCTAGAATCTAGATAATTTGTCCAAAATCCTATGGCCAAATCTTTTCAATATCAGATATATGTCTTATATACATATATAATATAGGCTTAATTCAAATTGTGGGCAAAAGCAGCCTGGTATATTTAAGAAATGAACACCTAGCATTTAACACACGTGTGTGTGTGTGTGTGTGTGTGTGTATTCCTATTAGATACCTATGATTATATGATCTTATTTAGCATTGTAAAATATGTGGATTTGATCCCTGGGTTGGAAAGATCCCCTGGAAGAGGGCTTGGCAACCCACTCTAGTATTCTTGCCTGGAGAATCCCACAGTCTCACTGGCGGGCTACAGTTCATGGGGTCACAAAGAGTCAGACTGAAGCAACTCAGCAAGCACATACATGCCACTCAAAAAAAAAAAATTATAATAATATATAAAAATAAATTAATTAAATAAGTAAATAAATAAAGGGCTTCCCTGGTGTCTCAGACAGTTAAGAATCTGCCTGCCGTGCTAGAGACACGAGTTTGATCCCTGGGTCAGGAAGATCCCCTGGAGAAGGGAATAGATACCCACTCCAGTATTCTTGCCTGGAGAATTCCTGATGGGCTACAGTCCTTGGGGTCACAAAGAGTCAGACACAACTGAGCTACTAACACATACACACACAAATAAAATAATAAAAACATAAAATATTGTTAACCAGTTAAAATATAAAATTAGAGTTTCTACTTCAGGCTTAATTCAAATTGTAGGCAAGAGCAGTATTGAACTTTTAATTAATAAGCACCTAGAATATATATAAATATTACAAAACATTAATTCACAATACACAGTTGGTTTCCTAGGGTTTCATTTAAACTTCCAAGGCTGGCACTTATTTTGCCCTGTAATGAGGATAAAATATCAGTGAACTAAAGTGTTAGGAAGCTTAAAAAGGTATGCTCATCAGTTATCCATAATATCTTAATAGGGGACTTGGATTACTTTTAGTATAACAAGTGCCTTTCTAATTTTACTCTATTCTTATAATTATTCATGAGTATATAAATAAAATAGAAAAAGATATAGTCTTTATGATTTCTAATCAGTGTTCATTTATAGTGAAATCAAGTATTTCTCATTTGATGTGATCCTTTGAACAGTTGCTTTGGAGGTCAGGATTATAATCTAAAATGAAATAGAGAAAGTTTTTTTTAAAAAAGAAAACTTATCAGTATTTGATAATCTCATTCTCCTCTCCTTCTCCCTATTTTCATTTTGTAAAACTCATGCTTTATAACATATGTCTCAACCATATAAATTATCCACAATGAATATCTTCTTTCACTGCTTTCTAAAATACCAGGTACCGTTTTTAACAGAAGACTACCTTATTTTGAGCCTCAAGGTTAGCTTTGTGTTTCAGCACTTTTGCAGCTAATGAGACACTTTGACAACAGGCAGCAAAATGAAGAGCAGTGTTGCCATCTAAATCCACCAGGTTGGGGTCTGCACTGTGTTCTAGAAGAATAGTAGCACAGCTCTCCTTGTCACATGGTACTGCCTGCCAACACAAAAACAACAGATGGCTAACCAATTTACTACTTAGGATCTGATATATTAAACTAATATTTAATACTATGTTTTAAAATATGAAATGTAACAAAGGTTAACTAGGAGAAGAACTCAAATGCAATTCAATCAAAAAGGAAAAATCAACACACCTTAGTCAATGGAGACCTGTTTTCACCATCCCAGACATTTACTTTGCACTGTTTCTCAGTTAAAAAAGAGACAGTATTTGAAAATCCATTAGCAACAGGCCAGGTGCAAAGGTGTTCTGTATCGACATAATGAAGCACAAGTTAGAGATAAGGCCTAGTTTGAGAAGTTACCTAGTATGCCAAAGAACGTGCCAGATCATATATTGTTAAGGTATTTGCTTCATATACCTTCAGATGACTCACTAGAAAAGACCCTGATGCTGGGAAAGATTGAAGGTAGGAGGAGAAGGGAACGACAGGGAATGAGATGGTTGAATGGCATCACCATCTTGATGGACATGAGTTTGGGCAAGCTCCAGGAGCTGGTGATTGACAAGGAGGCCTGGTAAGGGGTCCATGAGGTCGCAAAGAATCAGACATGACTTAGCAACTGAGCTGACTGATTTGCTTCATATGCTTACTTATATTTACATAAAATTCATATTAATTATAATTAATTTTTACTGAATTAAAAGGGCTATGTAAATGCCCTGCAGATACTTATTTAACTGGTTTCACTTCCAAGAGAATTTATTTATGTTAAAAAAAAAATAGCTTTCTTCAAACACCAAAGTGAGCCTAAGCCTTGGAAAGAATGATAAAATTAGATATCCAAAAAAGTCTAGAAATGATCTCCAAAACCTAAGATACATGTGCCAGCTAATAGGAAGAAGGGACATTGCCTATGCTTGGAACCCCTGTTCCACAGCATGCTACACCTAAGCTGTGTGTATTTCTCTTTGCTAAGCTATTTAAGTTGATATTTGCTCTAAGAAGTGAACACACAGGTGAAAAGCCTAAGGGCTCTCTTTAAGTTGTAGATCTCAGCCTAATTTTTAATTATTAAAATATTTTTTTCTTCTCAAAGAACCATATTCTATGTACCCTCCAAGAAATCAAGCACATATTCATGAAGTATAACATAACAGGTACTAATGACTCCTTTTAAACTTTGTAGTTTTTAGCCTGAACCGGACCTCAATAAACTTTTATTTATTTGTGAAGGTGATATCATTATATCCTTACTTAAAGATAATTTTGTAATATAAAATCTATATATAGATAGCTCAGGTCCTAAACAAAAGATAGATGCCATTTTCCATTTTATTTTAGATTCTCAAAAGTACTTTATGGGTACGTACCTAAACAGAACTGTTATTTACACTAAGAGGAGCAAAAGGTAGCCCATAAGGATTTGAAAATAAGGTAACTTCCAATGAGTTAGATATAAAATCTATAAATAATGATATAATTTATCATTTATGGAAGAAAATAAAAAAATATACAAAAACAATTTTGAACAATTTGGAAATACACAAACTCCAATCAAAGGTTATCTGAATATAATCTCTGGAAAGCAAGATTAAGCATAATACAAAAAAACAGAAACCTAACCAATTATATTATTTTGTCTGAAGAAAGACTCTAATCAGAAAGAGGATGGTCAGCTAGATGATAGACTGAAACCAGAAGTTATTCTTGATTAACATCTTCCATGGTAAAGAAAATGTGAATTTAAGGAACCCACATTTCCCAGTCATTGGAAAGGATTACTTTGTTTTTGTGTAGAACAAAAATGATTCCTCAGACATCATGATCGAGATGAAAATATCCCTCAAAGTGATCTACCTTGTTTGCTGTGATTCCATCCTTACCAAACAAACTTCTGATAACTAATTTGATTTCTCAGAAATTACAACACAGGAAAAGCACTGATCAGCCTTTTAGTTGACATCCATAATTTGGCTTAAACGTAAACTTTCTTATGTAATAGGAAATTTCTCCAGTCTTCAACCTAAATATATAGGGCCCAAAGGCTTTAAGCTGACCTAAAATAACTCCTTGTGATAACATAGCAAATCTTAACAAATATTTTGATCTGTCTCCTTCACCTACTGTTAGACCTATCTCAAAAATTTAGTCTCAAGGAACTTAGGTGGTTTTTACTCAATCTTTAGATCTACCTCTCTCTCAAGCTCCAGTTTCCTTTTTTCATGAAAACAAGAAAAAACAATACCAATTTCTCTTTCTCTGAGAGAAAGTAAATGGCATTTGGGTAATTCCCAGTAGGTTTTCCAAAAGTAGCTGATGAATGCCTGCTGAATATTTCACTCTTCCAATTTAAGTCTAAACCCTACATGACAATGAAACTTTTATAAAGATCTCAGAGCCCATCTACATGCCCCAAGGAACATAGGAAATCAACCACAGAGTCAATAAAATAAAATAGCTAAGAAAGGTTCAGTTTCTTAAGGATGTATTGAGTGATATAGTCCTGTGGTCTTTTACACAAAATTTGAAAACAAGACTAATCTATCCTGAGTAGGCATGAAACCTTACAAAGGTTATAATATTACTCAACCTTCAAAATAGTCTTTAAAAGATTTTTACTCAGAATATTTGGCATCCTTTCAAATGAGTCATCCTGGCTTAAAAAGACAAAAAGTCTCAAGAATATACAGATTGCCTCCATTTTATTTTAAGTTTTAGATTTAACTGGTCTTAATTCCAGAGAACTAAGAATATGGAATATGGAAATATGCAGCAAGTAATGCCTTTGTTATGATCATTTACCAAATGTGTACACATACAAGAGCTTCTACAATATCAATGCTTTTTCACCTAATGTCAAAAACCATCCTATTTTTTGAAATAGCTGAATGCAAAACATGTATTACAAATATATTAGCGACACACTTTAAAACCAAGCATATTATTCCATTTCTCAAAAATACACAACTTTGATGTGAATCAGCCATAGAGTTACACAAATTCCCCATCCCGGTCTCACATCAATGTATGACAAAACCCACTGAAAAATAAAAAAAAATTAAAAAAAAATAAAATTTCATATCAAGCAAAAAAAAAAAAAAATACACAACTTTTATTAGTGTATCATATTGCAAAGTGCAGACTCTGACTTATATTGTTACCTTCTAACTCATGGTCATTACAAGAAATTTAAATCCCTGAAAGGCCTAGTGCTGGTTTCTAGGGTTTTAGGTCAGCTGGTGTCCTACTGTTTGA
Organism: Muntiacus reevesi; assembly: GCF_963930625.1. Classification (NCBI taxonomy): domain Eukaryota; kingdom Metazoa; phylum Chordata; class Mammalia; order Artiodactyla; family Cervidae; genus Muntiacus; species Muntiacus reevesi. Next base: position 78,482,402 of record NC_089254.1, on the reverse strand, counting down.
TCCAAGTTTTGTTTCCTCCCAGCCTCTCACTCTCTCATATACCAGTGAAAGAACTGTCAGCAGAGATTGTGGCCAAATGAACAATTATCAGATCCCAGAAATCTTTAACTGAACTTTAGCAAAAGGAGTGACTCAGATGGATATGAAGGGTCACTATTCTGGAAGCTGAAAAGAGAAGTGCTACCTGCTACACAGGGTGCAAGACCAGAACATAGCTGCCGCCTTAAATTAGGTCATCGTGAGAACACCCCCCTTATCAGCCGACTTGGGCTCTTGGTGATAACTTAGAATTCAGGGTGAGTGAAGAAGTAACCAAGGAAGCTACCTCTTACTAGATCACTACTTTCAACTGTAAACCAGCACTTTAGATCTAATCTGGGTTTGAGTAGTATGGTAGAAAGTGTTCATTTGGAATTGAGCCTTCACTGACCAGGCTATCTACAGATCTGAGGGACTTTTTATTAAAAAAAAAAAAAAAGAAAGAAACACAGAAGTAATTTAATTTTATTGCTGGGAGAGATATTAGACATCTTCCATTCATTTCTATACTCACTAGGTACATTACTTTTAAAATAAAAACATAAATATAAGCCAAATAAACGAAGGACATGAATAAGGAGCTCTTCTGGTTTAATAAGAAATAGTTTGAAATAGGGCTTGCAGATCTTGGTTTAAAAAACACTTATCTAGTAATAATTCTGATTTGACAAGATGAGATTTAGGGTCAAGGTCATACAAACGCAGGACAGGCTGCAAATTCAGAATTTTATTCCCAAAACAATGTTCCTCCTACTGGGCTACTGTGGCCTTCAGAACAACCTGCTCATTAACTGTCATGGTGTTTCTCTTGTTCTCTCCTAACCAGAAACTTCCACTTTTAGTATCATTATGTTTACTAGAAAACATATATAGAATATTATTTCCTAAGGCCATTATTTACATGTATATATACCTACATGAGGCATCAGAGACCTTTAGCATAATGCTTATAAAATGAGTTTATGCAGCATTATATAAATCACTAAAATCAGTTAAAAAAAATTAAACAGCACAAAGTGTGTCTCCCATAACCATTCTTACTCTCCCTACTTTCCCTGCCCAAATCTCATCTACTCTTCAGAAATAGTGATTTTAAGTTTAGTATGTATCCACTCATATTTTATCCCATTCTCAGTCTTTCTACACACTCACACAAATATTCAAATAGAATATACAGTTTGATACTTTTTTATTCAGCTTTATTCAGGTATGATATACAAAAAGTTTAAATGTACAATTATATGAGTTTTGACCAATATATAGTCATATAACGGCCACCATAAACATAACGTTTCTATCACTCATATCCCTTTAGAATCAATCTCGTTCCTCCAGTCCCTGTATGAAGCACCTGGTAACTACTGATTTGCTTTCCTTGGCTATACTTTTGCCTTCGAGAATTTCATAGAAAAGGAGTCATTTGATATATAGTCTTTATTATCTGATTTCTTTGAATTAGCATGACACTTTTAAGATTCATCCATGTTGCTGCATGTATCAGTAATTTCATTTCTTATATTAATGAGATATCATTTAATTGCTGAGCAATATCTTTAAATTATATTTATATGCATAGATATATACATATGTATTCATTCATCAAAAATATTTATTAAATACTTACTATGGCTTAGGCAAGGTTGTAGGTGATGAAAACACAGCAGCAAACAAAACAAAAATACCTGATCTTATGAATCACACCTGGCTAGCAGAAGAGGTCAACAAAAAAAATCCAAGGAACAACAGATAGTATTAAGTGCTAAAGGCAAAAAGCAGGCAGGGAAGAGGAACAGAAAATGTCAGCTTGGCGAGGGGGTTCAATTGTAGGTAGTGTAGCCAAGGAAGCCTTTACTGATATGGTGACAAACCCGAAGGAAGTGAGATCAAATATGTGACTATCTGGGAGGGAAAAGAACTCCAGGCAAAGGAACCAGCAAATCCAAAGGCTCTAACTACATGTCTGGCATTTCTGTGGAACACTAAAAAGGCAAGGGGAACTGGAGATGAGTGAAAGGGAGAGTTGTAGGAGGCAAGATCAGAGAGATAACAAGAAGTGGGGGTGAATGCTGTGTAGGGCTTACGAGCCTTGGCAGGACTTTAGCTTTTACCCCTAATGAGAAGAAAAGCCAATGGATGTTGTTTAGGCAAGGAAAGACATCACTTCACTTACACTTTAGAGGAACATTCTGGCTAATGTGTGGAGAATAAACTGAAAATATTAGAAGACAGAAAACTACCTGGGAGGCCATTGCAGTAATTCTCCTTAAAGTATGATAGTGGCTTTGATTAGGGTGGTAACTGAGAAGGTGGCAAGAAATGGCTAGATTTTAGATCTCTTTTGAAGGTAAAACCAAGATTTCCTGTTCCAAGAAATGGAGGATGTGAAAGAATGAGATTAGTCAAGAATGACTCTAGGGATTCTGGTCTAAACAACTGAAAGAAAGGATTTGGCATTTATAGGAAGAGAAGAGCAGATCTGAAAAGTAACAGGAGTGCAGTATGGGGATACGTGAGATTCCAAAGCAGTGATGGAGTGGAGCTAGTGGCTCTCACAAGCTGACTGTTAAATTCTCAGGAATTACTCAAGCCAATTGACATCACATTTGTAGCTTGAAATCAAGGCTTCTCTTCCCTTCTCCCCAACACCACCCCAACTCAAAAGCCTGAACATTCACAAGAACACCACAGTCTATTAGACATCCAAGTGATAATGTAGGCATTTGTATATGTGAGTCTAGAGTTCAGGGAGACGTCCAGCTGGAGATAAAATGTTGGGAAGCATTGGAAATCAGATACAGATGATCTCTCTTCATCAGTCAAGTGAGGGTTAAGATAAAGAGAATCATTTCAAGGTCTGAGGCTTCAAATATTTACCAGTCAGAAAGAAGAAGCAAAACCAGCAAAAGAGTCTAAAAAGAACTGTACACGAAAGTAGGACAAATGCCAGGTGAACCAGTTGTGCCACAAGACAATACAGTATTTCAAATACTATTGATAAGGACTTAAGAGACTTGGCTCAGGTAAGACTGAGAACTGACCACTGAATAAAGTCATCCTGAGGTTATTCATGACCTTGTAAAGAAATTCAAAGCAGTGGTACAAGATAAAAGTCAGATAAATTAGATAACTCTGATCTTATTAAAAGAGGAGGTAAACCTATCCATAAGTTAACACAAATTCTCTAACCGTAGTGATGAAACATGACATTTTACACACTCAATGACCTGAAAACTCCCCACAAGATTTAAGGGAGGCACATATAGAACACATTTTCTGTTCTTCATTTCTTTATAAAATTAGTTTTATTTTTGCAGTAAGTGGTTGCTGATGAGCTTTTTGAATATCCTCTATAACTAAAAAAGGTTTTACATAGATCTACATTAAAAAGTTTTGCTCTTTCAGAGTCTTAAAATCTTAACAACTATTCTGAAAAGTTGCCTCTACTCTTTTTCTATTAGTACGTTAAGAACATGGAAAATCTTAGTGGCTAGGGACAAGATTTGTCACAGTGATAAACCGGAGGTAGGGGAGAGGGTGGAGTAAGCAATTGAGATTAAGGCAGATGCCCTCAGATATCCAGAAGAGCCTTTCTAAACGGAAGAAGCTGAAAGGTGGGGGTGTGACCCTCTGCCAAAGGTTACCAGACCTCTCTGCTGTGGGAAACATGGAGTGACAAGCAATGGAGGAGCCCAGACAAGTCATGGCTCCGGTTAGAGGGCCCAGTGGGCCCAGCTTCCCCCCCGCCATGCTGCCCTTCAGTCACTCCGGTCACCTGAAATCTCTGTCCCGCGTGTTCACATCATGCTCCTTGAGCTGAAGATACTCCTTCACCTTCTCTAAATCCCCGACTGAGGCAGCTCTGTGAAGTTTGTTTAAATTCTTATCTCGAAGGGTGTAGCCTGACTGGGCGAGGAGACCAGTACTGGCCCATCTGCCTACAAGCAGGGGTGAGCAGGAACCGCGGGGCTCCTCCTTCCTTCTCCGTGAGGTGAAAAGCGTCTTCATGGCGGTGCTGGAGGCAGCCCTTCAGTGGGACCAGGAAGTCCCGGAACGCCTAACTGCCCCACCTACCTCTGGGCGCTGAGCCGCTGGCTCTCAGACCCCTCTGGCCAGATCCTCCCCACAACGCTGGAGTCAAAGCGACCAGAGACCCGAAGTGGGTCGCAGACAGCAAGCGCGCCAAAGACCAGAACTAGGCGGGGCGGCCTTTCTCAGTTGCCTAGCAACACGCAGGGCCTGGCACCCAGTGTTGCCCAAACCCAGATTCTCCCCCCAAGATCTTAGATTAACTGAAACGCTCTCAGTCTTCCTATTAGATCGAGAGCCTTTGGGTAGAAATCTACCAACTTCCTTACAAATAATCCCTTTTCCTTGAAAGATAGACCTAATGGCTTGAACTCTTACAAACCAAGATTTACTTTCGTCCTGGTGGAGATGAACCTCCTCCAGCGACCGTGCCTCCAGCCTACCCCCTGCCTCTCACTGACATGATTCACACGATACAACTAGCCTTTCATAATAACTGAAGTCCCTTCCTAATGTCAATTTCAAACATACTTTTGAACACCACCTCTCATATTTTAACTCACTCATCACAAAACTCCAAATATCCTTCTAACTCATCACACCTACAGTCCATTAATTCTGCCACCTTTCAGTGACCTTGACCCCCCCCCCGCCCCCCACTCTATGTTCTCAGATCCCTACATAACTAGACTAAATTTCACAGTTAATGATTATCACTCCCATGCACACACCTACAATAAGTTTGCCCCTATTCCTTTTCTTACTAGTTTGCCTAAACCATAGACCTAGTTACATTTAAAACTCCCAGCTAGGGACTTCCTTGGTGGTCCAGTGGCTAAGACTCTGCATTCCCAATGCAAGGAGCTGGGGTTGGACACCTGGTCATGTAATTAAATCCTGCATGCTGCAACTAAAGATCCCACATGCTGCAACAGATACCCAGCTCAGTCAAATAAATACATAAATACATGCATAAATAAATAATAAAATTCTTATCTTAATCTGTCTAGCCCTGTGACTAAAGGAAAATACACAGTTGTGATGTCTTTTCTCATTTTCAGTTCATGAAAACCCTGAAATGGATTTCACCTGAAATGGATTATGCTTCCCAGCAATTCTTAGGTATTTCCCTCATCCATTCATACTTAAACTTTCCTTGAATATTTCATATCTTCTCTGTCTTCAAACTTCTTGTTTGATGACGTGGTTTCTTGATCCACTGAGAAAAGAATCAGAAAAGCAATTCTGTAGGCTACCGGGACATCTCTCCACTGCGCTCTGTTGCTCAGTCGTGTCTGACTCTTTGTGATGCTGTGACCTGTGGTCCACCAGGCTCTTTTGTCCATGGAATTATCTTGGCAAGAATACTGGAGTGGGTTGTCATTTCCTACTCCAGGGGATCTTCCTGACACAGGGATCAAACTCATGTCTCCTGAGGTTCCTGCATTGGCAGGCAGATTTTTTTCCCACTGAGTCACCTGGGAAGCCCATCCACTTGTCCACACCTTGCCAAAAAAATATTTTATATTCTCTTCTATTCATTTGATAGTATGTCCATGTTTCTAGCAAAGGCCAGCACGTCTCTTATTTTCTAGAACCCCATCCTCTGTATTGCTTCTGCAACCTTTCCCCTGCTTTCTCACGTCTTTAGTTTCTCTCTCTGATGACATTATTAACATAAATACATGCTAGTGTCCATCCTAAAAACAAAAAACTGACCACACCTCTGCCTGCAATCATTGCCTAATTTCTCTTTTACAGCAAAAGCCTTAGAATTATCTATAATCTTGTAATTTCTGTCTGTAATTTTTCTTCCTCTGTTCTCACTTAAAAGCAATTGCCATAGTTACCTTGTTTTCCAATTTTGCTCAATCCACACTACTTTAAATATGATTGATTGTGATCTCCATCACATGAAATTCAAAGGTCATTTCTCCCTTTCCATGTAAATCCAAGTCAATTCATTGCTTATTCCTCAAAACACATTTTCCTTGGTTTCCAAGACATTTTACTTCTCTGGTTTCATTCCTTCCTTTCTAACCATTCCTCCTGTTGAGTTCACTGATTCCTCTTTATCTCCAATATTGGAGAGTCTCAGGATCAATCAATCCATAGCTTCATTTTTTTCCCCTCCAAACCCTTGGAGCCATTCTTGAATCTTACCTTTTACACCTACTTTTAACAGCAAATTCTGCCAAGTCTAACTACAGAATATGTCCAGAATCCATTTGATTTCTTCCACCATCTACATTCCCTTCTGGGTTGATCTCATTCAGTTCCAAGACTTTAACATTATCTATACACTGTCAATGCCAAATTTGGGAGTTCTAGTCTGGTTCCCTCTGCTAAACTCCAGACTGGTATATCCAGTTGTCTATAGCTTCTATAGGCATCTGGAACTTAACATGTTTCAGGTGATCTCCTGACAGTCCAATCTATCACTGTCTTTCTTACATAAGGGCAGGTAATTCTATTCTTCATGTTGCTCAGGTCAAAAGTTTTACAGTCATCCTTGACTTCCTTCTTTTTCAAAGGCCACATATACTGTTAGAAAAACCTGTATGAAGTGCTTCCGAATACATACAGAATTTGATCACTGCTATATCACTGTAGTCCAGGCCAACATCATCTCTCTCATTTGCATTACTTGCCCAAGGAAAAAAGCTTTGTGTTAGAACTGGGACAAGAACTGATAAGCTTCAGGACACTTCTCATATCATGCTATCTCTGCTTAATTTAATGAGCTGCATCCCCTTCAATTCAGGATGACTTGAGAACAATTTTTCCCTTAAATGCTAAGATAAAGCTAATAGAGCTCAGAAATTTGAAGTGTATGGCTAATGGTATGCTAATTTTATATAATTTTTATCAACAGAGTTATGAGCTGCTGTCTCTTCTATTATCAGACACGTGAGTATTAATTATGTAACATGGTTGGTACCTCTATCAGTATTAAAATAGCAATGTTTTTATTTTTTCTACATAACAACCCCCATGTAATTTCTCAGGAAAAACAATAAAAGACATCCAAATATTCTTGATCTCAAATGTACCTATCAAGTTAAGACTTTTCATAGTGGATTTTCTGTTGGTGGTCCTGCCAAAGATACAGAGTGGGCTCATGAAAGTTTTGATAACAAAAGAGCTATTTAAAGACCAATATATAAATTTCATCATTAGCATTTCTTTCTTGAAATTCTAGTTTGTGATTCTTTGAGAAGGTAGCTGAAATTCTGAAATAATAATGTCTAAAGAGAGATTTATATTTAGTTTCAAAAGTTCACTAAGTTCATTAAACCCATATGGTACCTTTGTACAAATTAGGAAGTATGTAATTTGTTTCTCTATAATTACAAATTGGATTTATTATAAAATGAGTTCATTATTTTTATAATATTATTTCTAATAAATGATCATTAAGTGATAATCATTTATAATAATTGACAGAGTGATTTATTTGTAAGAAAAACACCTGTCTGTTTAAACTGGGGCTTTAAACAAAATTATATGAACTGCAAAAGAAATGTCAGGTTTAGATGGTGTATACTAATAAGATTTACATTTTAATTTACTTTTGAAAATCAGTATAGATATTATTAAAACAATTCTTTATTGAGAATCACAAGTTATTTTATATGTGGTTGTATTAACAATCTATTATTGATCTTTCTTTCATAATTTGAAGAGAATGTTTTGCTCCTTTTAGAAGAAAGTACTTCTGTTCGTTGGCTAATCATCATGATTTACTTACTCAGTTTAGACTGCTGTAACAAATTACTATAGACTAGGTAGCTTAAACAACAAACATTTGTTAGAACAATTCCAGAGGCTAGAAGTCTAAGATCGGAGCACCTGTAGGAGCCGGTTCTTGGGGAGAGCCCTTTCTGGTTTACTTGCTGTGTCCTTATGTGCCTGAAAGAGGAAGCTATCTCTGGCTTTTCATGTAAGAGCACTAAACCCATTCATGAGGGCTCCTGTGATTTAATTACTTCCCAAAGTTCCCACCTCCAAATACCATCACATTGAAATTAGGGTTTCAAAACATGAATTTTGGAGGGACACAACCATCCAGTCCATGGTGGTGGTTGAGTCACTCAGTCGTGTCTGATCCAGTCCATAATGTTTACTAATTTTGTTAGAACAAGATACTTAATAACCATCAGCCAGAGAAGTTATGTTTGTATAATAGTTTACAAATAGCCTATCTCTGGATGTAACTCAGAATTTTGATAGAAGTAGAAAAATAAGTCACAAAAGCAAAAATGCTGCAATGAAAACCGTTCCCCTTAAAGGTGGTCACTTGTGTAGTGCATGGCCTGAACAACTGTATGAGGCCACCATTAGTATAAATTTTGTATTTAGTTTAAAATTTATAAATTGCCCTTACATAAATGAGGCATTGTATTAGATGTCAAAAATAGAAGCATGGAGTAAATGTAGTTTTAGTCATCAAGGTACTCACTATAGAGTTAATTTCTGTGGTTTTTCAAAAATCGTTTCCTAAGAAAAACATAGTTTTCATTATTTACTCAACAAATAATTCTTGTGCCTTTTAGGTGTACTGATATTGCTCTAATATTGGAGCATTTAAAAAGTCTTTTTCTTACCTCAATATATATTTAAAATTGTTTTCTGTATTTTCACATGCTTCTACTTTGGGAGTAATGTCTATATTGTCTGACTTTAACCTGTATGTTAAATTTTCAAGGCTGTTAAGTCATGCTACAACATTCTGTAATAAAAGATCAATGGATAGCTTTTTAAATGGTTTGAAAAACAAACTAACAAAAAATCCAATTAAATGGAAAAGGTTTTCTTTGCCTTTTGGCATAGGGCTCCTTATAAAACAAATCAATCTTCCTGTATATTTGTTAAAATAATTTAAATTTATTATACATTATTTATTATTATTTAACTTGAAATCCTCATAATTTATATACTGATTATAGAGATATGATAGCCAGTGGGACTCTGAAAAACTAAGGTTTTAAGATCCATGTTTATACTTTTCCACATTGGTCTTTGAATAGCTAGAATAGTTGTGTACTGTTATAGCTGGCAAATCATACAAAGTGTTTTAGATGCAGTCTAATTTCATTTTTCACAGTCCTGAAAAAGACAGGTATTATCACTGTCTTCAAGGTAAGAGCTCTGAGGTATAACTGGGGATTCATCTGGCATATGACAAATGCGAGGTCTTTTAATTCCACCACAATTTCATGATTAAGCTTTTTAGTAAGTATTCTTTTTTGCTCCATTTCAGATCTACTGAACCACAATCAGTGAGAGTAGGGCCCAAGAGTACTTAAAGCATTTCAGGTAACCAAATGAAAATGGTCCACACACAGCCTTGGGAGCTGCCTTAGTTCTATTTCCTCCAGGAAATATTTCTATTACTAGACAGCAGAGATTTTGAGATTATACTTGCTGCTGAGAGGCTATATAAGGAGTACAAAAAACCTGCTTCAATTAAAAGCCTATTACAAGTATGACCTCACACATTTAACCCTGTTGAGTATTTCTCCACATGTTAAATGATCCATAATGTAAGCACTTGGTATCACGCCTAGTCCACGCTATGCACTCAGTAAATGCTCCCTACTAATTTCAAAAGGCCCAGAATACACTATATTGCCAGTTAAGGATTGCTTCTTAACTGCGACTACAAGTACATTCACATTATAAAGGGACAGTATACTCTCTCATCTACATGGTAAACCTTCCATGTTACACATCTGAGAAAAATGTTGACATGGACAGCCTACATTTGTATAACGACTACTTAGAAGTTGTTTTTGTCTTACTTTGACTTCATATTAGATTAAAAATCCAGAATTTTATAAAGGTGCTAAACACGTTTAAGTAAAGCAAGTAATAAGATTACCTTTATGCTTTAAACTGTTGGTATCTTTTCAGTTAAAAAAACAAGTTCTTTTTGCAGTTAATTGCCCTTTACAGAAAACTTCAGTGAAAATATCTTGCCTAGAATTTCCTTCATTACTAAGCTCAGCTTAGACAGTCTGAGTCACAAAGCACAGAGATAACTGCAGGTAAAATTGATTTGAGCCTTTTTATAAAGAAATTATAGTCTTACTTAAGAATGTAAGACTTGACACTGCATATTCATCAAGTTGGCACTCATAATTGTGGCTCCCTTACAATGCTCTTGCAAAATGAAATCCAACTTGAATTTGTTGAGCATAAAAGGCCCACCATGTGCACCCAGGAATGAAGAATTACGTGTACCCTTGCATGTTTTCATTCACTTCCCCTACCAACCATTAATGAAGACATTCAATTTATATTTTGGGAATGATTATTCTGGCATCAATTAGGAAAATACATCTTTATGAGGCATTTTAGATTTCAAAAGGTTGTTGTTCAGTCAGTGTCTGACTCTTTGTGACCACATAGACTGCAGCACACCAGACTCCTTTATCCTTCACTATCTCCCGGAGTTTGCTCAAATTCATATTCATTGAGTCAGTGATGCTATCTAACCATCTCATCCCCTGCTGCCCCCAGGACACATCATATAGAGGAAAATTGTTACTATGAGGGAGAGGGATTATGGTATGCGTGTTATTTGTGTTAGGTCAAGTATGTGGAGAAAGCATCTGATTCTGGACATCATTTATACCTAGAATACATTTTACTTAGCAACTGAATGAGCTTTATTCCTTCCCTGACTTTTGGAATTAGTTGACCAATTTAAAATACATTATTTAAACAGAACATCTGGTTTACAATCCCTAATTAAAGTGGCCTATTTGCTTTACCCACTTTGCATTGTTTTCATTTTATAACTAAATTGATTATAAAACCTTATACTACAAAAGCCAAATATCTATGGATAGCCAATACTAGCTAACCTTCCTCTAATCCTCCCAGAGACAGCCCTGAACATCAGAACATCAACCAAGCTATTCTGGGTATTGGTGCTTCATGACCAAGGGAGAAAACTATCTACCAGTTCTCTCCTTACAGGTCTTGGTTTTGTGAAAATGTGAAGATATTTTCTTCTGGAAAATGTTTTATTTGTGAACCGAAAGAACTACCATGGTTAATAAGTAGGGATTTCAATATTACAAAAAAAAAAACAAACAATAAAATCCACCTCTGAACTCTGAAAGGATCCATTCCAGAAATCCTTTCCAGAATTTATACAAATCAGTCATCATCTCTTCTTACTGAGCTTATATTTTTCATTTTGAGCTAAGGGTCAACAACTGTGGTGTACAGGTCAAATCCAGCTTGCCACCTGTTACCGTAAATCAAGTTCTATTGGAACACTGGAACACAGCTACAACTATCATCTATTATGTATTATCTTTGGCTATTTTCATGCTGTAACAACAGACTTAAGTAACTGTGACAGAGACCATACGGCCCTCAAAATTTAAAATATTACCTGCATCTTAACAAAAAAGGCTTGCCAACTTCTACTTTAAATATTTTCATTAAAAAGAAACTATTGAAATTTTGAATTACAAGAAAATAAACATTTTTCTATTCTTACCACAAAGTTACACACTTTGGCCTACATGACTTGAGAATTTTTGTGGACTAACTTGGGTATCTAAACACTGTTTATAGCACTGTTTCTAGAGATCCTTTAAAAAGTATACACAACTAGTTGGAACAAAGGAGGGACATTTATCTATTTAACTGATTCACTCCAAGAATCAACCAAAGAATAGGCCTTACAAGCTTGGAGAAAACATGTTTACTTCTTTTTTAACTAGGTTTATGGAACTAGGGAGTCATGAAAAGCTGTTGACAATAATAGCAAGTACTGCGCCTCAAAATACATTTACTCACATTTATAAATAACAAAAAACTCCTTTAATACTAGAAATTCCCCAATTCTTAAAAGGTAAGATGGTTTTTAAGACTATATGGAATAAATTTTTGTCAAGTAATATACACAACTGTGTTAGCCTTTTTCCTTTTCTCAACCAAACACACTTTTACCCACATTTCTAAAGTGCTACAGAGCAACCAGCAGGGCAGTGTGATAAATGGGGATGGTTCAGATAGCTGCACAAGACAAGATTTACCTTTCCATGACTTAAAAAATCAGGGAAAAAAACATATGTATCCTGCACTATTTGTACATTTAATTTATATAGTACATGAATTTCTTTTTTCAACTAATTTTCCATAAATATTAAAATAGTAGAATATCTTTTTCTAAAAGTTCTCAAAATAATCATTAGATTTCTTTACTATTAATATTTAATAGAAAAATAAAACCAAGCTACCAAGTGTATTATTTAGGCCAAAAAAGTTTTTTTCAAGAAAATGTAGAAACATTTTAATTTACATATCATATTACAATGAATCAACATGGAGTCAAAAATCCACATTACACATTCCTAAAAATTCTGACCATCAATCTCAGAATAATCAGTTTCTGTACAAAGATTTACAGCTGTCCAATATATGTAGTTTTTCCTCAGTGTGCTACAGAGTTCAAAGGTTCTGCTCGAATATTCCCCAAATCAAGTGCAGAATCTGTCTCTTCATCAATTTCTCCAATGACTGCACTGTTAAGGAAAAAAAAAAAAAATCAGGACAATCTCATTTCTGACTAAAACTGAGATGAGATAGTCAAAAGAACTACTAGTTAAGTGAAAAACATTTTCATAAGGTAGTGAATTGTACACTGAAGTCACAAAACTCAAATTGAAGGCAACATTGTTACAGGAACAAATATTAAAGGACAAACTGCATATAATGTGAGTGGTTTTTTAAAGGAAAGAGTTTTTAAAGGAAAGTCACAAGTCTTTAAGGGGAAAAAAAAAACATATGGGATAGATAATGGTATAAAACCCCAGAATTTCAATTCTGATTTTTACTGAATCCAGAGACTATTGGAGAAGGGGATGACAGAGGATGAGATAGCTAGATGGCATCACCGACTCGATGGACATGAGTTTGAGCAAGCTCCAGGAGTTGGTGATGAACAGGGAAGCCTGGCATGCTGCAGTTCATGGGGTCGCAAAGAGTCAGACACGACTGAGTGACTGAACTGAACTGAAGGACTATTCTGGGACTGGGCGAGGTGGGGTGGGGTTGGGGAAGGAATCACAAAATCACTACTAAACAAGCAAATAAAAGTATCTATTATTTGAGTAACCTCAATGAACTAAATTCATCAATGTAATGTCTATTAGTTTCCCTTTCATGGTTTCTCAATTTACTCAGTGTAAATCGAACAACAAAAAGAAGTGCAATTCTTCCACACAAAGATGACAGAACAGATATTTAGGTATCTAACAAATGATTTTTGATGTGAATGACTTGTGACTGACTAGGGTTAAAAGTCAGCAAATTTTTTCCTTGATTCAACACTAACATAATATGTATAACATTAATTTCAAATTGACATTAATTTCATTAATGCCATGCTAGGTAACCAGTATCTCTAGCTGGATATAGGTATTGTTACATTCAGACCAGGGCGCACGTTTGAAACATTATTCCATAAAAGATTGGTTGTTCAAATTTGTCTGGCTTTAATGAAAGTAAATTCTACAGATAAATATGTTACACAGAATTTGCCTGATTTTGCTTTAAACTATATAAAGTCTTCAGTTCTCTAATAAATGAGAAATACCAAACTGTAGAATATGTTCCGTTTTCTCAACATGAAACAAATCAAGACCTTAGTTCCATCTTTAAAAATAGTGTCATTTAAAATCCTTATGGATAAGAGTGGAGTGCTGAAAAATGTTTTAAAACCAGTTCTCGAAGGAAAAGGGGTAGGCTGATTTGCAGTGTTGGCTAATATCCATAGTGCAAATACTCCTACTACAGCCAATTTTAAGCTACCAACAGGATGTCAATCAATCAGCTTGCAAAATTTCCCCAAATATAAAAATCTGCTTTGGTGAGCAGTATAAGATGGCTCCAGCATATCACTGGGTCTACAGCAATGTTTTAAATTTTTTTAAAATGAAGTTCAAAAAAGAGAAAATTTTTTAAAATTAAAGTAGGAGAAATCATCTTAAACTCAATTATTATGCAGAGCCCCAATACAATCAGTGTGTTATGGTCAGGAGACCTGGGCTCTACCTGCCATTCTTTACAGCTCACTTCACCTAAATATTATCTCTATAGGATATTTTATAAACCTCTGGTTTTGATTAAAGATCAAATAATTTATCCATCTAAAGGTGATTTTCTTCCATATTCTACCTGTCCAACAAAGTAATCTGAGATGCTTAATATATCTTTTGCTGCCTTCCAGCGATGTTTTAATTTTACACAGTACTCACTAGTAAAGTGATTCAACAATCTTCCAGTCTCTATAGCTGCACTAATACAGTAGCATCTAGCCACATGTGACTATTAAAATTAAGTGCAATTAAGTAAAATCTAAAATTCAGTTCTTCTGTCACACCAGCTACTTTTCAAGTACCCAGTGGCCACACACTTGGTTAGTACCTACTAGAGTGGACAATGCAGATATACAACAGATATGTAACATTCCATCATCCCCCAAAATTGTACTGGACAGTATTGCTCTACACTGCTGCACTTTTTTTACACTATTACCACTAAAGTATATCTTCTCAAACTGTCATATCAGTGTCACAAGTTAACTGAGGCCATGACATAAACATGGGACAGCTTAAGTGTGCCAGTTATACTAAAAATTAAAAGAAAAAATGGATAAATTCATCTATGTTATAAAGCATTATTTAAAACTGTTCACACAAGAGATTCCAAAGACATTTTCAAACTCTAGCCTGGAAGTGTATTTATGTTCCTCTGAAATTAGGGATATTTTGGAAGAACATTTTAAGAACCTCCTCCAGTGAAGTATCCAGTGTTAAGGCAGGGCTCTTTCTGGACCATATTCAGGCTATTTAACTATTAGAAATATGGACAGACCTCAGTAGATGGAAACCTCTTCTCCATACAGCAAAGCAGTGCACCTATTGTATACTGCTGTGTGTTAGTCACTCAGTCATGTCCAGTTCTTTTCGACCCCATGGACTGTAGCCTACCAGGGTCCTCTGTCCATGGAATTCTCCAGGCAAGAATACTGGAGTGGATGCCCATTTCCCTCTCCAGGGGATCTTCCTGACCCAGGGATTAAACTCAGGTCTCCTGCATTGCAGGTGGACGCCTTTACAGTCTGAGCTACTTGCCTTAAAAAAGATATTTTACTTACACATTGTCACCTCTTACGATGTATAACCCTAGTACCACTTGTTCTACTCCCTGTGAAGAGCTGAACACTCGTTCATGGCTTTCATCCAGTATCAAATTAATGGTCTGGTCAAAACCTTTCAGTGTTCCCTGTAAAGAAAATATTCAAGAGAAAAAAGACAAATTATCTGAATGTGTAAATTCACCCACACCATTTTAGCTGCCAGGTATTCCAATGGGAGGACCTATTTTAAATATACATACAAGTTCACTATAAAATATCTCTTTATGACCAACAGTAGTCTTGGCAGAAAATGTACCTCTTCGTTTTTTAAGGGGGTGGTGGGCTCCAAGCTTCTGCTAGTATGCAGAGCTGTTGAGAACTACAAAGGACCCCATATACTAGTTTACCTCCAAGGAAGTAGCATAAAACTTCAGGCTGTCCAGCAGCGAATATTCTAAAGATACAAGCTAAAACAAGGAAAACTTAGGGGAAATATTCCTATACACAGCAGCTGTAGTAATGTAACAGTATCATACATGTTGCATGCCAGTAAACATGCTACACACATTATCTCAACCAATCCCTACCCTTTGTGGTGGCAGATATTATACGTATTCCCACTCCAGGGAAGAAAAATTGAGGCACAGAGAAGTAATCTCTCACGGTTTCATGGGTGGAAATTAGCAGAGCTAGAATTCAAACCATGAAAAGCTAGCTTCAAAGCCAGATCACTGAACTTCTACATTACACTACTATGAACAAACAAATATAATTTACCACTTTTCAGAGATTCAAATCAATCCCATAAATATACACAAACTTCAACTGGTAGTAGTAATAGCTAAGGCTAGCTGAATACTTAGTACTTGCCAAAGTGTTCTATGGGCTGCATATGGATTTACTTATTTAATCCCCCTAATAACTCAGTAACAGTAGACACAAATATGATCACAACGACTGGGAAGTTCTGGAACTTGAAGGAAATATTCAGAGTTTTACAGAAGAATCATGGCTCCTAATAAAGGAAGACACGGGCATATCACAACACAATATCTCAGATGCTATTTCAGTTTCTGAAGAACATCAACTTATACTGATGGTTTTCGTTGGTTAAATCTCTCATTAAAGTTTCATGTTTTAAAACTCAAAATATGTAAAATTAGACCAAGATAAAGAGAAAATGTTAACTTAAAATTTGGAAAAGAAGCAAAATGTGGAGCATTTAGTATATTAAACTAGCTAGCAAATAGTTGTTACCACACTCATATGTAGCTTCTTGGCTTCATCTTACAAGTAACTATTTTATCAAGTTTCAATGGACAGAGGAGTCTGCTGGACTACAATCCAAGGGGTTGCAAAGAATTGGACACAACTGAGTAGACACACACATTCTATCAAGTGGGCTCTCGTGGGGGCTCAGCATCAAAGAATTTGCCTGCCAATGCAGTATATGTGGGTTCAATTCCTGGGTTGGGAAGATCCCCTAGAGAAGGAAATGGCAACCCACTCCAGTGTTCTTGCCTGGGAAATCCCATGAACAGAGGAGCCTGGTGGGCTACAGTCCATGGGGCCACAAAGAGTCGGACATATCTTAGCAACTCAACAAATTCTATCAAGTGAACTATGTGTCAAAGGAAAACAGAACTGCTGAACTTTAGTTCTCAAAATGTTCTTTTTAAATGGCTTTCCTTCCATAAAGTTAAAACAAGTTTCCAATTTATCATCTATCCTGTTAAAAAAAAAATTAAACTCAAGGTTTCCACAAACTAAGAAACTATTTGCAAATATTCGTTAATAGCAATAGGCTTCTCAAAGTTAAGATGAGATTAAAATATTTCAAACTCTCTTAGTTTGACAAAATACAATGTGAGGTACCTTAAAAAAATAAACAAAACCATGACTGCTCTCTTGATTAAGAAGGAAGCAACACCACTGGCCTTAGGCTTTGGAGTCAAACTCTGTTAAAATCCCAGTTTGGTTCTGCCACATAGATTCATATGACTCTGGGAAAGTGAATCTTTCTGATCCAAGTTCTTAGCTTAGAATGCAGGGTTAGTTCTTCTTCACAGAGTTGTACTAGGATTAAGTGATATAACACACGTGACATGCCTGGTACGTGACATATGTTTAATAAATGGCAAAGTATGACACTTGGTAATTGCCACTTAAGGACCCACTGAGAAAAATCCCAAGTATTAAAAAGAAAACAAAAACAGAATTGCAGAGTGGGAAGATAGAAGAACAAATTCTATGAATTATATAAGACAATAAAGTTAGCAGCCTTAAAACTTTTTTGAAAGTTAACAATCATGAATTATAAATGAAATTAAGCAGCCAAAAATCATGGAATAAATTCCTCAGATCAAGGAGAGAATCCAAGACTTTTCTGGAATTAAAATGGGATACAGTGTAAAAGGAAAAATGAGATGAAATAAACGTAGATATTCATCATAATTTATTCTACAAAAGCGTGAGATAATACAACCTTAGAATATCTGAAAATTAACACCATACATGTCTTAAATGTTCATTATATAGAGGTAGTATCTAAATCTTTAAAAAAAAGTTTCCAAGAAGCACACACACACACAATTAAAAAAAAAAAAAAAGTATGATTCATGTAGTAGATGTCAGAGCACTGAATGGGGAAGGAAATAAAAGATGAAGGAAGATAAATACAAAATATAGACAGATATCTGCAGACTAGACCAGAAGTTCTCTGAAGGCAGATTCTGTTATTCATCCAAGCTTCTAGAAGCCTTGTGTGTAACTCAGTCAGTGTTTATTAATGAAAACAACAACAACAACAACAAAAAAAACAGATTGTCAGCTATTTATCAGAGAGATAAAGAATTGAATCATAAGAAAACTGCAATGCAGGTGTACTCTGGTGCCTAGGCACTGGAGATCAGAGGTTGTACATAAAAATTTACAACCAATAAGCCTACAAGAGTGGGCTTCCCAGATGGCATGGCAGTAAAGAATCCACCTGCCAATGCAAGAGATGCAGGAGATCCAGGTTTGATCTCTGAGTTGGGACAATGCTCTGGAGTAGGAAATGGCAACCCATTCCAGTATTCTTGCCTGGAAAAGTTCATGGACAGCAGAGCCTGGTGGGCTACACTTCATGAGGTCACAACGAGTCTGGGACAACTGAGCACTGCGGGCAGAAAAAGCTAAAAGAAAGCAGAGAATGAATACGCCCAATACTTACCACAATCATTCTCCCATCAGAAGTAATGACAGCAACAGTTCCTGATAACTGAATCAAGGAAAGCATTTCTGAGGGAATGCAAACTGAAAACTTAAAATCTGGTAAGGAAATGGTTTAAATTACTAGGAAAAAAGGTGACAGAATTAAGATACAACTATTTAACACAGCCACATTTACAACATAAAATTGTATGTTCTTCAATTCTCTGTGACTACTACACAATCTAAAAAAAGGAAAAACAGAAAAAGAACATCCTTTTTATGAGATCAGTGTATTCTATCTTAAAACAGCTGGGATGTTTGGTACTCATTTTTAATGGGAGAATATTGCAAATATGAAAATTGAGCAAGATATTTTTTCTTTTCTTAAACCTGTTTCTTCATTTCTGAAACGAAAACTGAATCAGTGCTAAACTATTCAATGTCAAATGATTTAATGTATGTTAAGACACTGTCTTCCAGGACCTGCCTTCTGGAACTCAAAAGAAACTATAATCAATATCACAAGTACCGATATGCTTGCATCATGTAAAAAGAAAAACCTTTAGTATTCCACTTCTGTCCCAAATTTGTACATAAGAGCACAAAGTAATGTTTCTGTCTCGAGATTTTAAAATGGTGCATAGAGTACTATTACAGGGACTTTTTAAAGTTATTCGCCCCACAAGGCGATCTATTACAACAGCAAGCATTATTTTAATTCCCATCAACAATAAAGGTGAGATTTCAACTGGTAAAGGGGCAGATATTCAATTTCTGCATCATCTTTAAAGTTTTTGCTATCCTCGAAGACTGAGCAAAAGCCTATGAATAAAACAAACACAGAGATTTACGAACCCACCGTCACAGTTGGTAAAACTGTTTATCTTATGCCCAAACGCGAACGTATAGGCCCGAGGGAAATGGAAAGGGTGAATCAATAACTGATTTCTATAGAGACACGGAAAAGTTCGGAATAATCATGTCGGTTTTGCTCGGTTTTTTCCTCAAATTAAAAGACGCCTTGGGCCCGCTTCCAGTCCCAGGGGCGAGCCTGGCGGGTCCCAGATCCCTAACCCCTGTATCCCCACCCGGGCCCCAAGCCCGTCACTGGCCCGGTGCCCCAACCGCCCGCCGACCCCGACCCCTGGCCTTTCCAGCACTGGTCCACTCTGGTGCAGACGTGGGCCTCACTAAGGCCTTGGCTAATGCCCGCCGCCCGCGGCAGCCGGCTGAAGGATACGGTTGATGTAGTTCTCCAAGGCGGACGTCATGATACGCGACCTGGCAACTGGAAACACAACAGCCCCGGCGACCAAATGAGCTAAAAACGACCTCCAGGAAACTGCAGCCTCTCCCGCCGACTGGCGGCAGCAAATACCGCGAGAACTACCGCAGGGCGGCCTCCACGAATCAGAGACTGAAAGAAACCGGCCAAGCATTCCCGAGATGCAAAGCGACGACGAACTTAATGCGCGTGCGCAGTATGTTTCTGCAGTGTTTCTAGCCGGTGGTATTGGAAGACGGAAAGAACTAAAGAGAGCGGGCGGTGGAAGAAAGAAAGCTCCCTGAAGATGGGGAGAAGGTGGGCTAGCGCGCTTCATAGCGGAACGGAAGGCTTTAGTGGCAGAAGTTACTAAGGGGAAATGTTGAGAGAAGATGGAGACGGCAGGAGAAAACCGGATAAGGTGTTTTTGTCACAAGTGAACTAAAGCGATGAGTACTGTTCTGGTATGAAGTGTAGACGCCGGAATGTGGAATCCCTAATTTTGTGCTACAGAGGCCGAAAATTAACCTTTTAGAAGCTAAACGACCCCGGACAAAGTTCCACAAGTTGTAACCGTATGGTATACATATTTGGAGAAGTCAGTAGTTAAAAGCACATTCGCAGTTTGCATTTGCTTCTAAAAGTGCTGCATCGTGTTCACCTGCAGCTGTCAAACATTGTTAATCATTGTTAATGGGCTATACCCCAATAGAAATGTTTTTGTTGTTAAAAAAAATTAAAAATGCTGCATCGCGGCGGCGTTGTCATTCATTTATTTTGTCGCTCAGTCGTGTCCGAGTCTTTGCGACCCCATTGACTGTAGTCTACCACGCTCCTCCATCCATGGGATTTTCCAGGCAAGAGTTCCGGAATGGGTTGCCATTTCCTTCTCCAGAGGATCTCCCGGACCCAGGGATCGAAACCGGGTTTCCCGCATTGTAGGCAGACGCTTTACCGTCTGAGCTACCAGAGACAGAATTCAAGTGGTAGAGTGTGAGTCTCCTTTAGAAAACAGTCTTTTTTTTACCACACCATAGTCTCCCTCCCCTCAGGTTATAAAATCAGTTACTTTTAAAAGGCTGGCAGGTCCGCTACTTAAAGGACTGATTCTGGAAGAGCTTGTTAAATAAGCAGCAGACTGGGTTCTAGTCCTGCTGTGCAAATGAAATTGTGTATCCTTGCACAAGTGACATCAGCTCATCTGGGCCTCAGTTTCCTTAGATTCTACCCCATTTATCATTTTGGATATTTATGTGTATTACTACAAAACGTATTTATTTTACTGTGGTACTCTAGATTCAAAGGACTTGAAGTTAGAAAAAAAAAAATCCATGTACAAAATACCAGTTATTTTTCCTTTGTACATAATTGCCTTATGATGTCAGTTAGGGGCAATGTTTCTTTTTTTTCCTCCTGCCCATCTCCCTCACCATCCCACCCTTCTAGGTTGCTACAGAGCCCATGCTTGAGTTTCTGAGACATACAGCAAATTCCTGTTGGCTATCTATCTTACATATGGTATTGTAAGTTTACATGTTACTCTCTTCATACATTTCACCCTGTCCTCCACTCTGCCCATGTCCATAAGTCTATTCTCTATGTCTGTTTTTCCATTGCTGTCCTGCAAATAAATTCTTCAGTACCCTGTTTCTAGATTCTGTATATATGCATTAATATACGATACGTATCTTTTTCTGACTTACTTCACTCTGTGTAGTAAGCTCTAGATTCATCCACCTCATTAGAACTGACTCAAATGTGTTCCTTTTTATGGCTAAGTAAAATTCCATAGTGTATATGTTCCACAACTTTATCCATTTATCTGTCAATGAACATCTAGGTTGCTTCCATGTTCTATCTGTTGTAAATAGTACTGCAGTGAACAATGGGATACATGTGTCTTTTTCAATTTTCGTTTCTTCGGTGTATATGCCTAGGAGTGGGATTGCTGGGTCATATGGTAGTTTTATTCCTAGTTTTTTAAGGAATCTCCATACTGTCTTCCATAGTGGCTGTATCAATTTACATTCCCACCAATAGTGCAAGAGTGTTCCCTTTTCTCCACACCCTCTCTAGCACTTGTTTGTAGACTTTTTGATGATGGCCATTCTGGCCAGTGTGAGGTGATAGCTCATTGTAGTTTTGATTTGCATTTCTCTAATAATGAGTAGTGTTGGGCATCTTTTCATGTGTTTGTTGGCCGTCTGTATGTCTTCTTTGAAGAAATGTCTCTTTAGTTCTTTTCCCCACTTTCTGATTGGGTTGATTGTTTTTCTGGTAATGAGTTGTCTGAGCTGCTTGTATATTTTGGAAATTAATCCTTTGTCATTTGTTTCATATGCTATTATTTTCTCCCATTCTCAGAGTTGTCTTTTCACCTTGCTTCTAGTTTCCTTTGCTGTGCAAAAGCTTTTAAGTTTAATCAGGTCCCACGTGTTACTTTTGTTTTTATTTCCATTACTCTAGGAGGTTGATCATAGAGGATCTTGCTTTGATTTATGTCATGGAGTGTTCTGCCTGTGTTTTCCTCTAAGAGGTTTATAGTTTCTGGTCTTACATTTAGGTCTTTAATCCATTTTGAGTTTATCTTTGTGTATGGTGTTAGGAAGTGTAATTTCATTCTATTACATGTAGTTGTCCAATTTTCCCAGCACCACTTATTGAAGAGGCTGCTTTGCCCCATTGTATATTCTTGCCTCCTTTGTCAAAAATAAGGTACCCATAGGTGCACGGGTTTGTTTCTGGGCTTTCTGTCTTGTTCCACTGGTGTATATTTCTGTTTTTGTGCCAGTACCATGCTGTCTTGATGACTGTAGCTTTGTAGTATAATCTGAAGTCAGGAAGGTTGATTCCTCCAGCTCCATTCTTTTTTCTCAAGACGGTTTTGGCTATTCAGGGTCTTTTGTGTTTCCATATGAATTGTGAAATTTTTTGTTCTGTGAAAAATGCCATTGGTAATTTGATAGGGATTGCATTGAATCTATAGATTGTGTTTGGTAGTATAGTCATTTTCACAGGTGTGCCATTTCTTAACTGAAGAACTGAAGGTTTAAAAACCCTTGCAATGTCAGCAGTTTTCTTCTGAAATGCATCTATTTTCATTACAGCACACTCACAAAATTACCTACAGATCATTCCCAAATGTTTAGTATTTTATATACTGAAACTTTGACCTGTTTGAAACCACAGGTAGTCAGGAATTAGGTAGTGCATGCCCCAGTTTTGTTTGTTTGTTTGTTTGTTTGTTTGTTTGGGGGGATGGTGGTGGTGGTAAATGCAAGTGCAATATCTTCCATAAATTAAAAGAAAAATGAAGTTATCATGTGATGTGCAGGTGTTAGATACTGAACTAAAACAAAAACAAAGTACTATCTAGTGATAAATGTGGTATCATTAGTAAGGAGTTTTTAAAAAGTATTGTGCTAAGTTTGAGCAGACTCCTGGAGATAGGGAAGGCCAGGGACACCTGGCATGCTGCAGTTCATGGGGTCGTACAGGACTGAGCAACTGAACAGCAGCAGCAAATTATACTAAGTATTTAAAATGGATAACCCATGTAGTGTTTCATCTCTTAGAGTATGTTCATCTGTGAAAATGTTTATTAACATCGTATAGTAACTTACGGAACTAATTTCGTCATAAACTACATACCTAAACTACAAGTTCAGTCGCCAAGTTGTATCTGACTCCCTGCCCATGGGGTTCTCCAGGCAAGGATACTGGAGTGCGTTGCCATGCCCTTTTCCAGGGGATCTTCCTGACCCTGGATCAAACCCATGTCTTTTACATCTCCTGTATTGGCAGGTGGTTTCTTTACCAAGGGGCACAATGAAATTTTGAACTTAAATACAATATCTCAAAGTGCTACTCATTTGAATGAAACTCTGTCACTGTTAAAACATCCAAGTATGCTGGAATGCTTTTTATTTTACTAAGAGCACTCATTTTAGTTCATTAGTTCTGAATTCAAACTTTGAGCAAAAAACTTTTTCTTTTATATTTAGTTCAGTTAAGATTGGCTCAATATTTTGTCTCTCCCAACCCATTCATGAATCTGTCTCTCACTAGTAATCCAACTACATATATCTAGAGCTGCAATCAAGATTTATCAAGAATAGGGCAGAAAAGAAATGGGAAAGGGTAGAAAGGAGTTCACTAGATATCTGACTTTCCTGAAG
The DNA here is from genome assembly GCF_963930625.1 of Muntiacus reevesi. Classification (NCBI taxonomy): domain Eukaryota; kingdom Metazoa; phylum Chordata; class Mammalia; order Artiodactyla; family Cervidae; genus Muntiacus; species Muntiacus reevesi. Next base: position 78,458,533 of record NC_089254.1, on the reverse strand, counting down.
TTACTTTCCATTAGTAGAAACCAAAGTATATAAAATCAATCTCTCTCTGGTTAATTCCCTTGGGAGGCAAGACAGAACTCATTTCCCTTTGTATCCTGTTCTCTTTCATTAACCCAAAGAATCAGACTCATGGTAGATTCTGAGGAAACTGAATTTGAATGGTTCATAGGAAAAAATGACAATAATAGAAAATTAAAATATTCCTTTTAATCTAATGTAGCTTTTATTTGTATCAATTTGTATTCCTACAAATTCCAAAAGTGTCAACCAATTAGCAATGTATATTAGATAAATCTTTCCAGGATTTTCCAAGGCAGAAAAGGACATAAATAAACCCTGATTTCTCCTTACAAAGAAATTCCTGGATAGGTACAGAGCTTTAATTATAAGCATGAAATAATTAGTATATAGAAAAATAATAAATATCTCAAAATATAAAGAAAGATGATTGATGTGAGAACATTTGTTCATTTAATAGTGTAAATTACAAAGTGTTTTTCATATATTATGGGTTTTTTTCCTTTTAGCTATTAAAGCAGGCACTTTTTATACCATTTTTTAAGATTTGGAAGAATTAAATTTAACTAACTTGCTACTTGAGAAGCAGTATAAGGTTTTGATTAAGAACACTACCCCAGGAGCTATCCTGTTTGAATTTGATCCAGTGAGGCTCTGAGTGGATTACTTAACCTTCTTACCTCAGTTTTCTTATCTGTAAAATGGAGAGATGATGGTACGTACTTTATCAAATTGTTGGAGGACTAAAAGTAATTCTTGTAAAACCTGGGATGTAATAAGCACTCTGTTAATGTCAGTTCTTATTGCTCATGGACATAGATTATATCACAGATAACCTTTTACTCAGTCCCACGGCTTGTACTACCAAAGCATTTTTTCCCACTGTCTCTTTTTTTCTGATTGGACAAATTGAGCAGTATGCATTTTAATTGATTCAGGAAGAGGAAGGTGGATATGTGTTAGAATCTTGGACCGTTTTACGAAAAAGCCAAGACTTAAGTTGTTGCTTGAGGGAAAGTACAGATGCACTTTAGGAAAATTAATCTGACTTTAATTATTTAGAGAGGTAGAAAGTGAGGATTAGAAGACTAGCAAGGCTCCAGATGTGGGTTTCTGATTTGTAGCAGCAGGAGTAGAAAGGCAGAAAGCATGTGATTCAAAGATAATGGTTAAGACAGGCAGAGAGGCAGCCAGCAAATCAAGGGCAGCATAATGATAGCGGTTGGTGAATTGGAAGAATGGCAAGAGTAGGGGGACTCAGGAGAAGACAGGGCTGCTGGTAAATAAAGTAGGGGGGCCAAGTTGTAGAAGTGTGTAGGTGTGACACACACTGCACTGGCCAGTGGTGAGGTCACTGAACACACCGGCTCCACCAGCTGTGGCATGCACGTCATCCTGGAGATCTGGAGAGCCCGTCTATCTCAGGAGGCTGTGTCGTTTATAGATTATCGTTTGTTGTTGTTCAGCCGCTAAATTGTGTCCGACTCTGCGACCACATGGACTATAGACTCTCAGGCTCCTCTGTTCATGGGGTTTTCCAGGCAAGAATACTAGAATGGGTTGCCATTTCCTTCTCCAGAGGATCTTCAATAATGCATATTAATGAAATACTTAAATATATTTTTATGCATTCTTTAAATTATTTATATTTTGGAAATTTGAAATGGTAAAATAGAACATTTTGGCTACAGTGTGAAGTACATTCCTGAAAATGCTCACTTTCAAAAAAAAAATAGCTCACTTAAAATAACAGACCTTAAGGAAAAAATGGGCCAGGGAAAGACCACTCAAACCCTGAACAACTGAGCTAGAGCAGTGGTTCTCAAATTTTGCTGCTTGTTGAAAACACATGGGGAATATTTGAAAACTACTAATGCCCTGGCTCCCACCCCCAGACATTCTAAATTAAATGGTATGAGGGGAGAGCCTAGGCATCAGGATTCTAAAAGGTTCACAAGTGATGGTGTCAGGAAGCAAAGTTTGAGAACCAGTGGACAGCATTAACAGAGACAGTAACAGTCCAAATGAGAAGAACACATTTAAAAGGACATGATGGGTGAAATTCCTGACAAGTAAAGAAATGCTAGGGCTTCCCAGGTGTCACTAGTGGTAAAGAACCCACCTGCCAGTGCAGGAGATGCAAGAGACAGCGAGTTCAATCCCTGGGTTGGGAAGATCCTGTAGAGGAGGGCATGGCAACACACTCTGATGTTCTTGCCAGGAGAATCCCATGAACAGAGGAGCCTGGCAGTCTATGGTCAGCTGAGTTGCAAAGAGTCAGACATGACTGAAGTGACTGAACACGCATGCAGTGAGATGCTATAGTAACTTAGAGAGCTGTACCTTTAAAAAAAAAATTGGAGTTGTCTTGACAAATGACAGTTTATGGAAGAGAGACACTGCTAAATGATGGAAGCAAGAGCAGAAGAGCATCACTTTCAAAAGTTGCAGACTTTGCATAAAATTAGAGATGCCAGAGACAGATGGCTCTGACCAGTTGTCTGTTGTTGCTTTTGTGCAGATGTAGGGGAAATACAAAATAAGCACTATCAAAATGGAGTACATGGCTGAGCTAAGCTGAGGAGACAGCAGGATGCCACAGAGTATAAAGGTGTTATTTGGGTACCATATTCTTCCAGGCCAGGAGCAGTCCATCAGTCAGCCATGTGACTTTTAGCTGTTGGTTCTTGGTAGCACAGGACATTATTAAAGTGCTAGGAAAAATTACCTACATACCAACCTGCTTTCTGCACTATTCTAACGTTATTCCCTTATTTAACAATCACATGTGAGTTGATTTATACCACACAATACAGTGTTCTAACACAGCAGACTACTACTATTCCACTGCATATCTGGTCTTTGACTTTGGTTAACCTGCCCTTATTTTACTTATCTCCTGTGGCTGGGGCTCTATGCTCAGTCGCTTTAGTCATGTCTGACTCTTTGGACCATAGCATGCCACGCTTCTCTGTCCATGGAATTTTCCAAGCAAAAACACTGGAATGGGTTGCCATTTCCTTCTCCAGGGGATCTTCCCAACCCAGGGATCAAACCCACATCTTCTGTATTTGCAGGCAGATTCTTTACCACTGAGCCACCAGGCAGGTTGGTCTTATGCCTCCTCTGATTTTGGCCTGAGAAGGTGCTTGATTCATACAACTTGGGGCAACTTGATTTAAATAGCAAGTAAAGAGTGCAACTAATCCAAATGGAACACCCAGACTTATGCCTTTTCAATATCCTTTGTGTGTTTGCATGTGTAAATTACTATTTATGTGTAATCACTATTGCAAAGCAGACTAAGGAACATTCTTTTAAGCTGAGTGCTTACCTTTTTGTAATTTTTGCTTTCTTTTCAAGATAACTGTCTTTAGCAGCTCGAATTGCAGTACAAATAAAATTATCCTATCTTTTCACTGTGATTTTAGCATGATGGACTTGGAAAATGATGTCCATGTCAGAAATTACTTGACTTATGTCTCTACAATCTTCCACCTAAACTTGCTTCTGATGGTATAAAGCATAGATTGATTTAGATTTGTTGCAGACATAATGTGAGAGAGATCAAAGCTAATGTATTGATATACTGAGGTTAGCCTATGAGGTATGAATAATGTTAGAAAGTAAAGAAAGATAAATGCAGTGGTGAAAGAAAGAAAGTGTAGTTGCTAAGTCGTGTCCAACTCTTTGGGACCCCATGGACTGTAGCCTGCCAGGTTCCTCTGTCCATGGTATTCTGTAGGCAAGAATACTGGAGTGGATTGCCATTCCCTTCTCCAGGGGATCTTCCCAACCCAGGGATTGAACCTAAGTCTCCCACATTGTAGGCAGATTCTTTACCCTCTGAGCCACAAAGGAGAGCTCTTGGAAATGGAGTGGTAGCATGAAGTATGTAAGAATTGTCTTGACAAAATCAAGTTACCTTGAGTCACTAATGGAAAGCAAATGCCTGAAATTACATTAAAATATGTATGGAGTTAAAAAAAAAAAAAGTCAAAGCTTTACCTTACTATTGGGTTGGTCAAAAAGTTCATTTGGGCTTTTCTGCAAGATGTTTTTCTGGAAAAATTCTCATTTTATAAGTTTTGCTGTAGTTGTTTGATTCTTTACCTAAAATATAATTACTCTCCCACATGCTGCCTTTCCCCCTGCCCCCCCCCCCCCCCGCAATCATGGATTTAGACTTTAAGAGCTAGAAGGAAATCTAGGAATTTCCAAGTTCACTTCTCTCTTTTGGTGAATAGGAAACTGAGTCCCAAAGAAGCTGAGAGAGTCTCCGAGGGTCACATAGAAGAGCCAACAGTGAAGGCCTTCTTGATTCTAGTGCAGTACTCTTTATAGTAATTAGAAATAAAGTAACTTTTACTCACAAGGCAAAATTTGAGTCTGTATCTACAGATGATCAGCACCACGTCCATGGATATATCATTGTGTGCCCTTGTAAGGTAGACTTTTTCAAATATCAAAAGGAATTGATATCCAAGAATAAACAAAGGCAGCTCAACATTTTTCAGATATCAATCCCACTGGGAAGAGTAGGAAAAGCAGATAAGGATATGTATTGTGGTAGGCAGAATAATGCACACCTCCCCCCCCCCCCCCCATCAGCTGAGGGTTGTCCTGGAACCTGTGATTATTACCTTATGTGGCAAAAATGGGTTTTGCTAATGTCATTACTGTTAAGGATGGTCGGTGCAGAGAATATTCTGAATTATCTGAGTGGGCCCAACTCTAATCACTTGAATCCTTAAAACTGGAAGAGGGAGGCAGGAGAGTGGGTGTGAGAGTCCTACATGAGATCTGGTTCTGCTGCTGGTGTCTTTGAAGTTGAAGGAGGAGGCAGCTGGGAGCCAAGCACTGTGCTAGTTTCTTGCTGAGAGCAGCGCTTAGCGTTCAGCCAGGAGGAAAACAAGTATCTTGGTCCCAGGAAGAGACGCATACCCGATTCTGCCCAAAAAACAACTGAACAGGAAATGCATTCTCCTTAAGAGCCTCCAGAAAGGAAGACATTCTGCCAGCACCTTGGATTTTACTCTAGTCAGACCCATACCAGACTTCTGACCTTACAGCATGTAAAGTGATAAAGGTTTCTTGTTGAAGCCATGAAACTTGAGATAATTTGTTATGGCAGTAATAAAAAATAAATGTAGATGACCAACCACTTAATTTATTATCTTTGTGGGTTTTGACTAAAGAAACTCATTGAGATAAGTAACTGCACTATCAGACAGAAGGAGAATTGGAGCGTATTTGACCCTTTACAAACAATGTAATTGCTACTTCTCATGACCATCTTTCTCTGAGGCACAGAGTCCTTCTAAATTCTCAGCCTCTTGCCAGAATTTTTAGGTGTAAGCATTAGTTTCTTCAGCCTAGATTGCCATTTACTTCATATGTGTTTCTTACTCATTATACTGGTGTTATAAGGTTTAGGCTTCACTGCCAGGGCAAGAAGGAGTGGTGTGTGTGCAAACTTTACTGAAACCCTAAGTCTTGTTGAATTACTCAGTTGTATTCTTCTCAGCGTCCATCTCACTTATGAATGTGTTCGTGGTTCTGCTGGTTTCTATTCTGGATTTTATCTTCTTCAAAGTCATTTTGTTAATAAATGACAAAGCCAGTCTTTGAACCTAAGTGGTCAAGCACTGTGCTGTGATTTTAACACTGTTGTCCCAGGGATGTGCCCAATAGAATGATAAAATAAAGACCATGATGTGAGCAAGAGGTCATATGAAGTTATTGGCTCAGATGTGGGCACTGTGAGTTTTCCTTCAGATTCTTGTTGAAGACTATTACAAAGATGCAAATTCAACAATTTTAAATATTTTATTCAGTAATAAATGCCTCTGGTACCTTTATTTTTCTTCAGTAGTAGCCATCTGCACTGTTAATGTTAAACATCTCTAACCAGCCCACAGACCAAATTTTTTTAGAAAGTTTTATTGGAACACAGTCACACTTGTTAGTTTATGTGTTATGTATGCTGGCTGCTTTTGGATGACAATGGGTGGCTGTGACAGAAACCATATGGTCCACAAAGTAATGAGTATCTGGCTCTTAACAGAAAATTTGCAGACCTCTGTTCTCTAATTTCAGCAAATGAGATCTCTAAATATCCATATTACCATGTGTATCCATATTACCAAATTGTCCTCTACAAAGTTGGCACACTCATTCTCCCACCAAGGAAGTAAGCTAATTCATCATCTTGGTCAGCCTCAGATATGACCCTAATGCCCATTTTGAGCAGCTTTGAGATATGGTCCCTCCATTTTTCTGAATTTAACAACTCGCATCATGAATAACAAACAAACCAAAACTCAGATATAAGACTTCAGGAGAATGTCTATGGTGCCTCCCCCCTCTCTCCCTTTCTTCCTTTTGTTAAATTGTCACTCTGGAATCAGAGAAACGTTTTCCAAGTCATTACCCCATGTGATAATAGCTCCTGTAATGGGATTTTTCATGCATAAAAATAATGATAGAAAATAATGATCTGCTTTTTAACATATGCATCAGAAACTCAATTAAAAACCACAGACATGTCATAGCACAGTGGATTAAAAGAAATTCTAAGCAGACAGTTGTTTTGGAAAACAGAAGGTAGTAATTCAAATGAAAAGCAACCATTTGTGAGGGGTATTTATCTTTGTTTTCCAGCTGTTCAACAGCAGAGCTCTCTTATTCTTGAGAATTTCCTACTTTGTGAATTTGAATGGGACATATAACTCATTATATCAGTTTTTTGTTTTTGTTTTTATTTTTGTTTTTGTTTTTTACTGTTTCTTATAGCAAGAGACCTGGAGAAGGAAATGGCAACCCACTCCAGTATTCTTGCCTGGAAAATCCCATGGATGGAGGAGCCTGGTAGGCTACAGTCCATGGGGTCACAAAGAGTCAGACATGACTGAGGGACTTCACTCACTCACTCATAGCAACAGAGACCTAGACTCAGGGTTAAGACTACCTGACCTAAGGAGAACGCCCTCTTATGGTCATACACCTTCAGCAAGAGCAAGTTCACAAAGGAGCCATGCCGTTGATGTTCCTGGCAGCATCCAGGGTAGGCAGTCCCGCCAGTAGTGCAAGCCCGAGTCTGTGCTGTCTTGCGGTGCCATCCACAGGACACTAACCCAGCTCTGCTGTGTGTCTGGGACATGGGACATGGTTATGTGACTTCTGGATCTTGGCCTCCAGCCTGTCCCAGAATGATGTGAGCTCCTGCACATCCGTCAGTTACTTCCCTTCCGACTTGATCAGCTCAAGTTGGTTTCTGGTTTCAAGTTGGTAACTAGGAATTCTGAATCCAGAAATCTTCCGGAAGTGTTGTGTTAGCAGTGAGCTACAATGATCTTCAAACACTTAAAAAAAAAAAAATTAAACCAAAACCTCATTATACAAACTTACTTTAAAATCCTACGTTTTTGCATTATAAATGTATTAATTATAAAGAATATAATTCCTGTCACATAGTATTTTGTTTATATACTTTAAAAGATTTATTCTTTCAAACCTTGGAGTTGCAGATTTAACTTAAAGTTTATGGCAAAATCCATACTTATCAAACCCATCAACTGACTTTATTTTCACTTAAAAAAGAAATGTTACCATGCATTCCGGGAAAATTGCTGGAAAGTTAATCCATCATGAGCTCTGCAAATCCACACACATCTTTTCTGGATGTGCTATGAATATGAGGCCTTGGTCACTTTTTTCTTTTTTTTTAACCTGGGCTAGTTGTATGCCCTGTTCAGCTCAACTTCTAGGAAGGTAATAATATATAATTATATAATATATAATATATAATAACAACTATTTTTAATTCTTTCAAAACTGTTTCAGTGTGCTCCGGTCACTTGGAGTTGTTGATATGTGCTTCTCTGAGGGCTTTTTTTTTTTTTTGCGTACGTGTGGCAGGTTGGAAATGCTGGGGAATTAACACCCCCAGAAAGTAGTCTTCAGTCAGCGACTGTCAAGAAGGGTTTGTAGATGCCTGTCACCAACCAGATGGGATTATCTCCAGTCACTCAATGTCATACCCAGCGTGTAGTGCACTTTTCACTGCCTGCCTTCCTTCCTTGTAATGCTTCTCACTCCTTTACTGGCTTCCCCCGAATAAACTAACTGCACTTGAATCCTTGCCTTAGGGTCTACTTTTGGGGCAACGCAGACTAAGCTAGAGATCATGAATACTTCTTCCTTTCAACAAGGCCTGTATCTTATCTGAGTTTGAGGATCAGTTCAGTTCGGTTCAGTTCAGTCATTCAGTTGTGTCTGACTCTTTGCAACTCCATAGACTGCAGCACGCCAGGCCTCCCTGTCCATCACCAACTCCCAGAGCTTGTTCAGACTCATGTCCACTAAGTCAGTGATGCCATCCAACCATCTCATCTTCTGTTGATCCCTTCTCCTCCTGCCTTCAATCTTTCCCAGCATCAGGGTCTTTTCCAATGAATCAGTTCTCATCAGGTGGCCAAAGTATTGGAGCTTCAGTATCAGTCCTTCTAATGAATATTCAGGACTATTCCTTTAGGATTGACTGGTTGAATCTCCTTGCAGTCCAAGGGACTCTCAAGAGTCTTCTCCAACACCACAGTTCAAAAGCATCAATTCTTTGGCTCTCAGCTTTCCTTATAGTCCAGCTCTCACATCCACACATGACTACTAGAAAAACCATAGCTTTGACTAGATGGACCTCTGTTGGCAAAGTAATGTCTCTGCTTTTCAATATGCTGTCTGGGTTGGTCATAGCTCTTCTTCTAAGGAGCAAGTGTCTTTTAATTTCATGGCTGCAGTCACCATCTGCAGTGATTTTGGAGCCAAAGAAAAAGTCTGTCACTGTTTCCATTGTTTCCTCATCTATTTGCCATGAAGTGATGGGATTAGATGCCATGATCTTTGTTTTTTGAATGTTAAGTTTTAAGCCAGCTTTCTCACTCTTCTCTTTCACTTTCATCAAGAGGCTCTTTAGTTCCTCTTTGCTTTCTGCCATAAGGGTGGTGTCATCTGCATGTCTGACATTATTGACATTTCTCATTGTAATTTTGATTCCAGTGTGTTCTTCATCCAGCCTGGCATTTTGCATGATGTACTCTGCATATAAGTTAAATAAACAAGGTGACAATATACAGCTTTGACATATTCCTTTCCCAATTTGGAACCAGTCCATTTTTCCATGTCCATTTCTAACTGTTGCTTCTTGACCCACATACTGATTTCTCAGGAGGCAGGTAAGGTGGTCTGGCATTCCCATCTCTTTAAGAATTTTCCAGTTTGAGGATAGCCATATCCTAACCACAGTCCTAGTCATCATCTGATTTCACCTGACCATCTTTTTTTCACATGATGCAAAGGATGAGATGGGTCTTCTGCCCCACCCCCACAGACCTGTCTATTTAGGCCTTTTCAAATATCCCTGGGCAAGCAATCACTGCTGCCACCTAAGTTGGTTTAAAGTGGGTTGTTACTTAACAACTGGAACTGGTCTGAACACCTGAACAACTGAAACGCCTATCTCTGGTCCCTTAATCAGGCTGCTGCCTGACACTTCAGTCAGAATCCATGATGCAACAACAAATGAAGCACAAGGATGACCCCGTTATCTGACTCTGCCTCAGGAGCCCTCCTTTTCCCTAACCCCATCGTGATCTAGTCATGGCATTCAGAAGCCTGAGCTACACCCAGCTTGGTGATTTTGGTCATGAAGAACAAGATTTGGGCTACCTATGCCTCTTTCCTGGGATAACTGGGTGTGGAATGGTAAATTTGTAAGTCCCCAAAGTTTACAGATAAGTCATTCATGTACGCATTTCCAGTACTAGCGACAACCAAATCCTTAAACTAAAGCCGTCCTCAAATCATGTTGGGATGGTGACAGTTTACCGACCTTTTTGCGACACTGTCCCTCTCATATTACCCCTCTGAGTCTGGCAATCTATAGATCTTTCTGTTTAGAAGACTGTCTTAGGACAGAGTCCCCAGAAACACAGCTTGAAGCAAGAATTTATTTGCATGTCAGTGATGTACTAAGGAAGTGTTTCCAAGTGAAACCAGCAAGGAAGCAAAAGGAGCAAGAGGGGAAGGGAGGGAGACAAAGCAGGCATGAGTTCACAGGTGAGGTCTCACTGAGGGTAGTTTCAGTCTGACCCACAGGGAATGTTAGTGTGTGAGTTGACACCGTGTAGTTTTGTCCTCACCTTCAGACAGGGACTTGGGCTTCCATAACACATACCCGTCTCTCTTTTGGGAAGGCTGAGGGAGGCAGATTCTAGGTAGGTCATTGTGAATGAGAGCAAAGCCCAACCAGCCTAAGCAAAGATGTATATCAATTAATGTAACTGAATTGTCCACAGACTCTCCTAATTTTAGGCTTTGGTGGGAATCTTGATTTATAGGTTCATGTTGCCAAAATGAACACCAACTTCATTTTGATTCTTGGAGCTCTGTCCCCCTCTGGGTGCTGGACTCATTTATACCATAGAGCTCCTCATGGTAGCGTTATGGGGCCTGACACTCTTCTCACATTGTCTGCAAGTCCCTGAAGCTCCTACAGAAGAGCAAGAAAACTTCCTTGGAGGACTTAATAAGTCTCATATTTCATTGGTCAAAATGTGATACATGCCCATCCCTGAACCAGCCACTGTGATCAGGTGCAAGATGCTTGCTGGACTTAACACAGGGGTGGGATCTACCCTCTCGAACCACACAGCTGCTTTGTATGGGGATGGGGATGTTCCGATGAAAATGAAGTCCAAGGGGAAAAAAGGGGAAATGGATGCTGTGGAAGAATCTAACAAGTATCCACTCTTCTTTAGGATGCAGCAAAGCTCCAGTATTAAGATACCCAAGTAGCTTATAAATTTAGTTATATTGAGCTGAATCATAGCCCCTGTTTATAATACCTATCATATCTAAAATACTATTAGAATGTCTTTTTCCTTTTGAGTTTGCTTGATGTTTTTAGAATATAACCATGAACCTCAATTTGGAAATAAAGGTTTAAAGATATCTGACATTTATAATTTCTATCCTTTCAGAGAAAAATCTTAAAATCTCATGGCTCAGAATATAATTATTTTTTCCAGAGACCCATGCTCACAAACGTTCTGGACAAATAGCATTGACCAGGACCATTGCAAGTCAAAGCTATACGTTGAATAGAATGAGCTGTGCAAAGTAAACATTTTGGTGTAGGTCCAAAAGAACTATACCTTTTTATATCTGCGAAAATGGTTTAAAACTCACCATATACACAGGAGTAAGTAGTTTAATGTTACTCCTTTAAGTGTGACATCAGAACTTTTTTTAAAATAGAATTATATGAAAGACTCACTAGTTTATTTCCATGGAGAACTGGTTTCATTTTAAAGATATTACACTAAGGAATATTCCATACAAACAACTCATATTTTCTATAGTCTTTTTTTTTAAAGTTTCTTTTCAAAATTGAACTAGCATTCATATCAGGGTTTCCTGATTCAGAGCAGGGCTGATGTTACAACAAGATAATACTTCTGCAATCTTCAGTAACAGGCCAAGATGGCATGGGCTGTTTTAGACCTTACTGAGATACATCATAATGTAGAAGCTGTGATAGTAAATGCTGGCATACATATAAATAAGTAAAGTGGCTTAAACAGTAGTCTCTGATGAGCTTTTTAAAATTTATTTTCAGATTTTTTAATTACCCAAAAATGTAATAACATACACATTTTGACAGATAATCTAGAGTAGAACTGGTTAATTTAGTAGTATAGAGATCTTTCAATATGTTCTCTAACAATATTTCCTCTTTTAGAAATTTACCCGAAGGAAATTACTAGAGAAGGGGCACTTTTACAATTAGGAAAAGTTACAGGAATAGAATAATTTAATGCCGTTTCTTATTTGTATAAGTACATTTCTGATGAAAATTTAAAGAAATTAAGTCTTTTTTTCTCATATCCCAAATCAACTTGATCTGATGAGCTTCTTTAGTAGAATCAGCTTCCTGAGACTGTTAATTATATTCATACTGATGAGCTTAAATTTCTAAGTTTGAAAGGCTGAAGCACAGATCCCAGCTGGATAACAATATCAAGAAGCCCACTTTGTGGAGATCTATCTGAGTTAGCATCACACTCAGGAAATTCTAGATCTCACAGATCTTTTCTCATTTTTTCCAACTCTGTTATTCATTTTGTCAATTGAACCAAGCTCCTAGTGTTATGCTATATTAACAAATAAGATAATTTTCAGATAATCCCTTAAGAAAAAACATATTTGTTTCTGTCCTCTATTTTTGATAATATAAAGACATATATGATAATATATATATGATATATATAAGACTTATATATGATAATATAAAGACTTACATATGTTTTGCAAAATGGTTGAGTTATTTGAGAACCCATCTGGCCCAAAACTGAAGCATTAGACAAAAATTTCTCATTCCAACTACTGTATATCTTTCTCTACCCCTTTCTTCATCATTGCCAACTTTCTTGAATGAGCAATTTGCTCTCACTGCCTCCACTTCTTCAGTGCCAAATCTCTCCTCCACCTCTCACCATCTGGCTTGTACCCCCATTATTCTGCTGAAACTTTCTTCAAAACTTATGACTGATAATAGGCAGAGCTTCTTAATCCTCATTCCACTTGTCTGCAAAAATTGGATGCTGTGTTTTATGCCCTTTGTTTGAAAATATACCTCCTTCTTTTCTTGATGTCTAAACTGTCTCTGTTTAATTTTCCTTTTTATAACATTCCCCACATTTTCAGCTTATACTCTCTCTTTTGGCATCTTTTATTGGAAGCATTTTTTTTAAAGAACTATAACATAGCAGATCAAGCTAATGTACAACTCCTATTCTTTCCCTCTCTTTTCTCCTATTCTGAAGTTGTTTTATCATTAATATACTTTTCTACATTTGTGTGTCTACATACAGTGTACGTTACTTTGTTTTAAAACTCACATATACAGAATCTCTGCAGCTTGCTTTTGCTGAAGATTATGTATTTGAGAAGGAAATGGCAACCCACTCCAGTATTCTTGTCTGGAGAATCCCACAGACGGAGGAGCCTGGCGGGCTACAGTCCATGGGGTCGCAAAGAGTCGGACATGACTGAGTGACTTCACTTTCACTTTCACTTCACTATGTATTTGAGATTTATCTGTTTTGATATATCTAGATTTAGTTCACTTTATTTTCTCTGTTTATGAATTAATGACAGTTTCAACTACCCTTTAAATACAGACTCTTAAAATTATTTTTAGAGCAGTTTTAGGTTCACAGCAAAACTGAAGGGAAAGTACAGAGATTTCTCATATACCTTCTACTACTAACACATGCCTAAGAGCCTCCATTATCCACATCTCCCAACAGAGTTATATTTGTTACAGTTGATTAACCTACATTGACACATCAGAGTCATCCAAAGCCCATAGTTTATATCACCGTGCACTTTGGGTGTTGTATATTCTATGGACTTGGGAAAATGTATGACAATGTGTAACCACCATTATGGTATGGAATAGCTGCACTGCCTGAAAATCCTCTGTGTTCATCCTGCTCGTCCCTTCCTCAAACCAAACCCCTGGAAACCACTGATCTTTTTACTGTCTCCATAGTTTTGTCTTTTGATCAGAAGATCATATAGTTAGAATAACATAGTCTGTAGCCTTTTCTATTTGCATCCTTTTGCTTTGTTCCATCTTCTCAATAAAATATGAACAGGGACACTGCTGGGAGAGAAAAGTGGGAAAAGATTGGGTAGAAGATTGAAGAGTCAGGAGCCATATCACTACCATCATCCCAGGGAGCAGAAAAACTGACTTACTAGAGAAGTGTAACAAGATTTCTGGGTCCTCTCAAGATTCAAACTGTGGCCTGAGATTATGAATTTAAAACAAAATGAGTCATCTGTGTGATTCCTATGACTACTAATCTTTTCCTGTTTAGGTGCAAAAAACCCTGAAGCAAGATGTATTCACACATGGATTGGGGTTTTATAGGGTGAGCTCAATTGAAAGAAGAAACTGGGAGTAGAAAGTCTTTGCAAAGGAGCATTATGCCAATGATAATAGAATCTATGCTGAAGAAGACAGAAAGTGATGAGAGGGGATTGATGGACAACAAGAAAGTGATGGGATAAAGGGATCAACCACCTCCACCTCATTGAAGAACCATGTGGTTGTATGGAAGTACTTTTATCAATAAATTGCACAGCTATGCAGGAGGAAGTTAGATCTTTCTACTTGAAAAGGTTCATATTTTTAAAAAGATGTAAAGATCCTGGGTGTGACCATAAAACAAGTGACTGAAGGGGAAAAGGTAAATGAGAGTGGATTATGAAAATCAAGAAACTGAGAAGCTGGGGCTTTTTGATGGGTCATCCACTTATTGAAATCACCAAGGATAAAGGTCAGAAACCAAAAGGTATAGAAGACTTTTCTGGGAATAGAAGACTAGTGAATGAGGAGGTGTGACTAGGAGGTTAGCAGAAGAGTGGAAGACATAGAAGGAATGCTATATATCCCAATGATGTTAGCATTAAAAGAACAGAGACTTGCAGGAGGGAAAGAGTGAGATAATTTGAAAGTAGCAAGGAACACACCTACCTCAACTCCTGGCCCTGATGTTTGCTCAGGACCCAGGTAGATTTTAAGTAAAGCAAAGAGATGAAGGGAACATTTGAAGAAAGGGGAACAGCTGGTCACATGTTGGGGTCACAGGAGACACTGGAAGGGTTTGTGGGAGAAGAGAGGTAAGTGGAGAAGACAAAAAGAATTTGTGAGAAAAAGAACCAGTTAGAGAGGCTGGGCCTCCTGAAGATTGGTGAAGTATTGAATACCTGGGGAGGTGAGTATGATGGGATTAGTAGTAAGAGGCTCATTTCATAATGGGGCTTCCCAGGTGGCCAATAGTGGTAAAGAACTCGACAGTCAATGCAGGAGACTTAAGAGACAAGGGTTTGATCCCTGGATCAACAAGATCCCCTGGAGGAGGGCATGGCAACCCACTCCCATGTTCTTGCCTGTAGAATCCCATGGACAGAGGAGTCTGGCAGTCCATAGGGTCACACTGAATCAGACACAACTAAAGTGACTTAGCATTCACGCCCACATCTGGTAACACTCTCAGTGGTGTGTTAGCCTCAGGCATTAATTTGCAGTGTGGCCTGGGACTGCTAGTCTGACAGGAGCTGAGAGCTCTAGAATCATCTGCCACAATTAGTTCCATTACCCTGGACAAGGCACCAAGCCTCTCAAAACCTCAGTCTTTCCACATGTGCAATGAGTAGTTGGTCTAAATAATATTTCTAATTTCTTCAGATATTTAAACTATCTGAGAATAAAGAAATGGGGTCATGCCACTGGTAAGTCTGTAGTACTAAAATTAAATATTCATCTTGCAAATCAATGATGTATCAGGAGCTAATATTAGGAAGAATGAGAAATATCTGAGAATTTATACATCTGCTACATTTGGCTTCAAAACATGTTAATGATCTCAGCAGAACAGATAAGTGACAAAAAAATTCAGCATATTTTAGAGACATTTGGTTATGCCTTCCTGCTAAGGCAGATACACTTCATAACTCATAAATATGAGTTGGTAATATATTCATGATCTCTCAAATGCTGAATCGTTAAGTTGAAACTGAATTGTCAACCCTTATTTCTCATCCTTTTTCCCTTCTCTTGTCCCCCCATCCAATCTGTATTATTAGTTAACAGTATTATTCTAATTATAACAGGAGAATAATGCATGAATGAGACATTTGAAAACATATAATTGGTGAAGGCAATGAGTTAGTGATGAAAATGCTTCTTCAAAATTAATGTTTTTAATATTTAGATTAATTTTCTAACCTACTTGGTTGAATTGATGGATCAATTCAGTCAATCCTATAACCACACTAGTAACGTACTGATTAAAAGTTGGAATGCGTTGCCATGCCCTCCTCCAGGGTAAAAACTGCTTATTTCAATCCAAATTGTGGAACAGCTTTGGCTCCAATCAGATGATGAATCGTCCTAGCTGTGGAGCTTTTCCTGAGATCTGACTATGTAGCTGAGTTTGGTGTTCTGGTAGGCATTTTGTCAAATGGCTTAGACTCATTAGGGAGAGAAGTCTCCAAGGGACAAAAAAGCATAACTTGAACTTGGTTGGAAAAGGACATTATTTAATAATAATATAAAACATTAATTAATATTTAATTTAATGTGGACATTAAATATTCCTTGTTTTAATTTAAAAATGCTATATATTGGAGAGAAGCACCTTATTGGACGTGACTAAGCGACTATCACTTTCACTTTCAAAAACCTTATACATGTGAATTAATCCCATTCAAGCAGAATTAAAGTCGGAATATTTAAGTAGTTAAAAAATAGATTTGCATATGAATGAAAGTGGTTAAGTAGTATCTTTTTCTTGTGATACTGAATGTAGCTTTAAAAATTTTGTGTTTGAGAAACACGGCATATTAGCTTAGTTTCAGCCTAGATATTGTACCTACAGTTTGAGTGATTGGCCACTAGATGGCAGGGCTGTAATAAAAGATCACAAGCCACAGTGAGCATTCGGGGCTGTTCTGTGCTAGTTCCTCAGTTCAGTCCGTTCAGTTCAGTCGTTCAGGCCTGTCTGACTCTCTGCAACCCCATGGACTGCAGCACGCGAGGCTTCCCTGTCCATCACCAACTCCTTGAGCTTCCTCAAACTCGTGTCCATCGAGTCAGTGATATACATCCAACCATCTCATCCTCTGTCGTCCCCTTCTCCTCCTGCCTTCAATTTTGCCCAGCATCAAGGTCATTTTCAGTGAGTCAGTTCTTTGCACCAGGTGGCCAAAGTATTGGATTTTCAGCTTCAGCATCAGTCCTTCCAGTGAACATTTAGGACTCATTTCCTTTAGGATGGACTGACTGGACCTCCTTGCTGTCCAAGGGAGTCTGAAGAGTCTTCTCCAACACCACAGTTCAAGAGCATCAATTCTTCTGTGCTCAGCTTTCTTTCTAGTCCAACTCTCACATCCATACATGACTACTGGAAAAACCATAGCTTTGACTAGATGGACCTTTGCTGGCAAAGTAATGTCTCTGCTTTTTAATATGCTGTCTAGGTTGGTCATAGCTCTTCTTCTAAGGAGCAAGTGTCTTTTAATTTCATGGCTGCAGTCACCATCTGCAGTGATTTTGGAGCCCAAGAAAATGAAGTCTGTCACTGTTTCCATTGTTTCCCCATCTATTTACTATGAAGTGATGGTACTGGATGCATGATGTTAGTTTTCTGAATGTTGACCTTTAAGCCAACTTTTTCACTCTCCTCTTTCATGTTCATCAAGAGGCTCTTTAGTTCCTCTTCACTTTCTGCCATAAGGGTGGTGTCATCTGCATATCTGAGGTTATTGATATTTCTCCTGGCAATCTTGAGTCCAGCTTGTGCTTCATCCAGCCCAGCATTTTGCAGGATGTACTCTGCATATAAGCTAAATGAGCAGGGTGACAATATACAGCTTTGACATACTCCTTTCCCAATTTGGAACCAGTCTGTTGTTCTGTTGTTCCAAGTCTGGTTCTAACCATTGCTTCTTAACCTGCATACAGATTTCTCAAGAGTTAGGTCAGGTAGTCTGGTATTCCCATATCTTGAAGAATTTTCCACAGTTTGTTGTCTTCTACACAGTCAAAGGCTTTGGCATAATCAGTAAAGCAGAAATAGATTTTTTTCTGGAATTCTCTTGCTTTTTCGATGATCCAACAGATGTTGCAATTTTATCTCTGGTTCCTCTGGCTTTTTTAAATCCAGTTTGTACATCTGAAAGTTCACGGTTCATGTACTGTTGAAGCCTGGCTTGGAGAATTTTGAGCATTACTTTGCTAGCGTGTAAGATGAGTGCAGCTGTGCGGTAGTTTGAGCATTCTTTGGCATTACCCTTCTTTGGGATTGGAAAGAAAACTGACCTTTTCCAGTCCTTGGCCACTGCTGAGTTTTCTAAATTTGTTGTCATATTGAATGCAGTACTTTCACAGCATCATCTTTTAGGATTTGAAATAACTAAACTGGAATTCTATCACCTCCACTAGCTTTTTTTGTAGTGATGCTTCCTAAGGCCCACTTGACTTTGCATTCCAGGGTGTCTGACTCTAGGTCAGTGATCACACCATCATGGTTATCTTGATCATGAAGATCTTTTTTGTATAGTTCTTCTGTGTATTCTTGCCACCTCTTAATATCTTCTGCCCATCTTTGCATGAAATGTTCCCTTGGTATATCTAATTTTCTTGAAGAGATTTCTAGTCTTTCCCAGTCTATTGTTTTCCTCTATCAATGCAAAGAGCATTGATCACTGAGGAAGGCTTTTTATTTTTCCTTGCTATTCTTTGGAACTCTGCGTTCAAATGGATATATCTTTCCTTTTCTCCTTTGCCTTTAGCTTCTCATGTTTTCTCAGCTATTTGTAAGGCCTCCGCAGACAACCATTTTGCCTTTTTTCATTTCTTTTTCTTGGGGATGGTCTTGATCACTGCCTCCTATACAATGTCATGAACCTCTGTCCATAGTTCTTCAGGTACTCTATCAGATCTAATCCCTTGAATCTATTTCTCACTTCCACTGTATAATCATAAGGGATTTGATTTAGGTCATACCTGAATGGTCTAGTGGTTTTCCCTACTTTCTTCAATTTAAGTCTGAATTTGGCAATAAGGAGTTCATGACCTGAGCCGAAGTCTTGGTCTGGGGCCTTGGTCTGGGACCTGAGCCCCAGCCTGGTCTTGTTTTTTTCACTGACTGTATAGTGCTTCTCCATCTTTGGCCGAAAAGAATATAATCAGTCTGATTTCTGTATTGACCATCTGGTGATGTCCATGTGTAGAATCTTCTCTTCTGTTGTTGGAGGAGGATGTTTGCTATGACCAGTGCATTCTCTTGGCAGAACTCTGCTAGCCTTTGGCTTAGTCTCTCGATTGTGTCCAACTCTTTTGGACTGTAGTCTGCCAGGGTCCTTTGTCCATGAGGATTCTCCAGGCAAGAATACTGGAGTGGGTTGCCACGTCCTCCTCCAGGGGATCATCCGAACCCAGGGATCCATCCCAGGGCTCCTGCATTACAGGCAGATTCTTTATCGTCTGAGCCACCAGGCACAAATACTGGAGTGGGCAACCCATCCCTTTTCCAGCAGATCTTTCTGAATCCAGGAATCAGATCAGGGTCTCATGCATTGCAGGTGGATTCGTTACCAGTAGCTAGCAGGGAATCCTGGACATTCTGTAGGCACAGGCAATTGAAAGAGCCAACAAGTGGAAAGCCTTGTAACGTGATTTAAAAGCACAAGTTAAGCACATACTTAGGATTTTTGTAAATGCTGGTGGTGCAGAAATGAATATTATATTGTCTCCATTCTCAAAGTGTTGATAATCTTGTAGCCAAGACTACTATATGTGTGAATTTTTTAAAGCATTATGATAAAATGTGTTAAATACTATTACAGTTTTTTTTTTCCAAAGTAACGAGAACATAAAAGTGAAAGTGAAGTCGCTCAGTCGTGTCCAACTCTTTGTGACCCCGTGGACTGTAGCCCACCAGGCTCCTCCATCCATGGGATTCTCCAAGAATACTGGAGTAGGTTGCCATTTCCTTCTCCGGGGGATCTTCCCGACCAGGGATCGAACCCAGGTCTCCTGCGTTGCAGGCAGACGCTCTGAGACACCAGGGAAGACACTATGAGAGAACATGACTATTGTAAATAATTCAGCATCAGAAGAAGATATTGAGGCAAGGAGTTATTAGAAAATTTTAAAGAAGGTAAAATCTGAGAAGAGCTCATCTTTTTATAAAAAACAAAAGCCTATTGTAAAGCCAAAAAGTACAAAGGAAACTTATCTGTAATTGTTATGGACAAAGTGGCAATATAAAAATTTTAATTTTTTTTAAAAAGAAAAATAAGTTTACTACGCTTTATGTAATCTTTACTTCTAATTAGGCTTCCCTGGTGACTCAGCAGGTAAAGTGTCTACCTGCAATGTGGGAGACCTGGGTTCTATCCCCAGGACAGGAGGATCCCCTGGAAAAGGAAATGACAACCCACTCCAGTACTCTTGCCTGGGAAATTCCATGGACAGAGGAGCCTGGTGGGCTACAGTCCATGGATTGCAAAGAGTTGCACACGACTGAACAACTTCACTTACTTCTAATCTAGTGGTTCTCCACCAGGGACAGTTTTGACTTCCATAGGACCTTTGGCAACATCTAGAGACATTTTTGGTCATCACAGTTAGGGAGAGGATGCTACTGGCATCCATTGGATAGAGGTCAGGGTTGCTGCTAAACAACCTATTATGCACAGGACAGGTCCCAGCCAGACAAAAATTACCTGGCCCCAAATGTCAACAGTGCCAAGGTATTGTAAATACAGCCAAATGAATCCAGAGATTTAAAATTGGGGAAGAGGACACCAGGAAAGGTTCAGCGTTTAGGAATGAGTTTGGTTTGGAATGTGAAAACTAGAATTTTTGTCTCTGGCATCTGGAAAGAGAGGTTAGAAACAGCCCCTTGAATTAAAGATATGTAGGCAAGACCCACTCAGCAAAATCTGAATATGTGAGGATGGAACGGGAGCAACACAAGCTTAATTTTGCCTTGGCAAATAAAGGTTAGAGTGGAGTGACCAGAGTCAGCCCCATGGAGCAGGCAGGCCAGGGTTTGGATCTAACTCAGGCATTGATCAGCTGGGTGACTCATTCTGCTTTCTAAGTTTCCATTCCTTTAAAATGGAGGGTTTGTTGAAAGAATTGGAAGTGTAGGTCAAATGCCTAGGACATACCAAGTGCTTAATAAATGATATTTAATGTTATTGACATATTTTCAGAGTCTTAACTATACTTCTCCCCCAGTTGTCTTCATCCCTTTTGGAAAATTGATTAGTCAGGATACAACTATATTGCATAATACTGAAAACAGGGGGGAAAAAAACCCCAAGAATTGTGAGATGTGAAGAGAAAAAGTGAATGACAAAACAAAACTTGCAAGACGTTATTGGGAGAAATATTGAAAGCTGAGATAGAATCACCAAGATCTCTGAACAATATTCCTCTCCGTTAGCAAGGAGATAGCTGAGATTTCTGTGAGGAGATGAGGGATGTGAAGGGATGATGGGGGAGGAGGTGTTGCTGTGATTATCCACACACGGCCAAGTTAAAGTCAACTCTGGGGCTTCCCAGGTGGCCCTAGTGGTAAAGAACCTGCCTGCCAATGCAGGAGGCATAAGAGACACAGGTTCGATCCCTGGGTCGGGAAGATCCCCTGGAGGGAGTAATGGGAACTCACTCCACTGTTCTTGCCAGGAGAATCCCATGGACAGAGGAGCCTGGTGGGCTACAGGCCAGGTCATAGGGTTGCAAACAGCTGGACACACAAATCCAACCCGCTGCTCCTTCACCCACACATCTGCACTGGATGAAGCACGTGGTGATGCTGACTGCTCTCCTGTTCTCCTTCCCGGAGTAGATGACTCCGCCCCCTGCAGTGATACGGTATATCCCCAGTCCATATTCCTTGACTACTTCACACTGTGTTTCTGAACCTTTTTTAAAATCTTGGAAGCCATCCTCCAACACAACAAGTCCTCCTGCTCCAGCACCATATCCTCAGGAATGTTGAAGGCAGGGCACGGGGAAGGATCAGCTGAAGAATCCACTGGAAATGAAGCCACTAGAATAAACATAGCCATGACTTCCAACTGAAATGTGGGTTCCTTTCCAGTTTTGCTAATTGCGCCCAGGGCATATATAGTGATGCTAATGTTTCAGGCTAATTTTACTTGAAAACCAGGAGAAGGGGGCAGAGAGTGTGGTGAGGAAAGGGGACTTGGCTTGGCAGGGAAGCTGTGGGTCCTTTAGCAGCACAGCAGACCCGGTTCCAGAGCTGGAATTCAGACATGCTCAGCTGAAACCAAAATGCAAGCCTCACGAGTTCCACAATGAAGGCTCTTGGGTTGTGCCGAGCTGGTGAGGTGTCGGTCAAATACAAAGCTAATAGAATACTTGCTGAAAGAATATCCTGGGGCTGTCATTTATACTACCCAGAGAGGTCTAACCCAGCTGTGGCAAAACGTTAAGTGGAAAGAAGTGAAATTAAAAGTGTTAGTTGCTCAGTTGTGTCTGACTCTTTGTGACCCCATGGACTGTAGCCCGCCAGGCTCCTCTGTCCGCGGGATTCTCCAGGCTAAGAATACTGGTGTGGGTTGCCATTCCCTTGTCCAGGAGATCTTCCCAACCCAGGGATCAAACCCAGATCTCCTGCATTGCAGGCAGATTCCTTACTGCCTGAGCCACGAGTGGAAAGAAAGTGACAACTGAAGTGACATCTACATAGAAAAACAACGGTGGAAATCAAAACAAGCAGCAGTGGTTGGAAGCCATGTATCGCATCGATGGTACCCAACATGATTTGGCCCGTTTTTCTACAACAGAGTTTGGACATAAAAATCTGGGCATGTGAACAGTAGATCCTTTCCTAAAAGGCTTTAAAATAAATACTTCTGTGGCCTTCCACATGGTTCTTTAAGTGTCTAAAACACAGTCCATGTTCAGAATATAGACATCTTTATAAATATATAGGGCAAAACGTAGCACTTTGCCTTTTTGGGTCTCAAATAGTTTTGTGTTCTTTTTTGAAGCATGAAAAGACCTTCATTGAAAGTCACAAGAAGGAAAAAGGGACTGGATATGGGGTCTCCCAACTGAACATTGAAATGTTGACATCCACTGCTGTTATTGAACAGCTAATAAAGAATTTAATGTTTGTAACCCCTCACTGTCATGGTATCATATCCACATACATTTAGTCACCTGCCTGTGGCTGGTAAGATAATATTATTATCCATCCTGTACTCAGTAAGACTGAGTCCGACCTCTTAAGTAATAGTTGCAGAAAGTCTTGGGCTGTGTTCCTAATCAAAAGAACTCTTAATAAATTGGAATATCATCTCTTTGTAAGGAAAATCTCTTTTTATTTGATTTGCAGAATGGAATTTTTGTTTCATGTCTCAGGTTTCTGTATTTCTTCTTTCTGACCTTACATTTCTCTTGTGTTCTTTTAACTCATGCACATGTGTTCTGTGTACAATTTTTAAAAGTAACAAATCCCTATGTATCAAAATAGTTTTATTTTTCTTGCTTTGAATTATGTATCTGGCCTAAAGTGTTAGAATTACAAAAGAAGAACATGAGGGATGTGAATACATATAAAAGGGCAACAGAAACAGTATCTTTCTCTTAGAAGTATGATCTAAAATAGTTTGAATACTCGTCTCTGAAACTGTACTCTGAAACATTGCCATCATTTCCCCTTATGTATAGCTAGTTTGAATTAAAATGAACTCAGCAATACTGTAAGCTGTTTTCTTTTCAAACAGGAATATTCAATGTAATACTTCATGGGAAGGCAGCATGTCTACGACTTTTTTTGCTTTTTATGATTCATTGTTTTATTTAAGAAACACTCAATTGTGTATAGTGGTAATGTCACTGCTTCAGGAAACTGGCCATTTGTACAATTGTATAATTGTATTTGTATAATTGTAAAAAGTATTAAAACTGAACATATCAAAATGATTAGTTTTGTTTTTCTTCTTTTGCATTATGTTGGATAAAGTGTTGGAATCGCAATAGGAAGACAAGATGGCTGAATACATATAAAAAGTGCCAGACATTTTATATTATATATCATGAAATGATATCTCTTTCTTGGACAGATCTTCTGAAATAGTCTTGAGTCCCCTTAGTTTGAATCTACTCTATGAAATCTTTTGCCATCATTTTCCCTCGTGTTTAACTAGTTTGAATTAAAATGAACTCAATTATATTGTGAGATTTTTTTTTTCCAAATAGAAATGTATTCAACTCAATGCTTCATGAGAAGTCAGCATGACTATTAGATTTTTCCATTATTCATTGTTTTATTCAAGAAATACCCAAATGTGTATAGTGGTAACAGTGCTGGCTTGGGTAGAAACTGGCCATTTGTGCAGATCTAATCAACTCTATCCGTGCTTGGTCTAAGAATGCACCACAGAACAGAAATGCCTCTGCAGGCTCCCTGGGAGCCCGGGGCCTCACCAGGGAGAGCTTTTTGCATGGAGGGGGAGGGGAAATGCCAGGCTCTGGCCTTGAACTAAAACCCCAGGAATTCAGTGGTGTCATCACAATGAGAACGTCCTGTGTCCGGAGTGAACCATCATCTACAGCACGACCACTGATGGGGCTGAGCTGGACTTCAGGTTGTGACTTCAACCTGAGAAGGGACTCCGCCCCTGAAGCACTGACTGTACCAGTTAAAGGCACCTGTCCTCCTAGGAGGTCAAGGACCCCCACATGTTGGCTCTTGGAGCAGAGACCTAGAGGAATGAATGATGTGACTTGAATGTGCCCTGAGATCAGACTGTCAGAGTTGAAGCTGTGACCTCAGCAGTGGAGCCCTGCTTCCCTCTGGGACTGGACGGATGGAGTCCAGGGCATGGACCCCCATCCTGGGCCTACTGGATGGGGAGGGGGAAGGGAGGAGGACACCTGCTCTTCACACTGACTTTGCTGAGCAGCCCCCTGCTCGTTCACTCATCACACAGTCATCTGACTTACTGAACTCTAGTAAGCCTTGCTCAGGTTGACTCTGAAGTCATTTTGTCCCTTTAGGGGGACTTAGAATGAAAGAAAGTAAAGTTTCTCAGTTGTGTCCAGCTCTTTGTGACCCCATGGACTGTAGCCCACCAGGCCCCTTGGGACTTAGGTGACTCCATATACGACCCTTAATTGCACAGGTGAACCCAGAGCCTCCTTACTACTGTCTTTGAGCAACAAAGCCGATTGCTGTTGCCCACACTGTGGTCTGTCCATGTCACTGGGTTCAGGGATGGGATTTTGTGTCACCCCGTCTACACTGGGAAAATGAGACCAAGAATAGCAGCCTCAGTAAGTCACAGATCATGGAAGAGCCCAGGTGGCTGGTGAAACATCAGGGATGATCTTAGTGCTGCAATGCTGGTCCTTTAATGGATCGGAACCTGCTGGTCCGGAGTCGACAATAAGAAAGTGAGAGAGAGAAAGAGGCTGATATCCCCTGGTTTACGCAGAAAGCCAATAGAGTCCTGTTTTTAGGGCTGCACGTAGGCACCAGAAGCCCTCTCGAGTGGGTGAAGGCACAGTGCTCCTTCTCGAGAGGGTCTTAGAAGCCCGGGCAAGAAAGTGAGCTCAAAGGGCCTCCGCGCTCCAAGGAATTAGCCAGAAATAGAGAGAGATAGAAAGAAAGAATAGAAAGAAAGAAAGACAGGGGCCCAAGCTCTGATGGAGCAAAGGTGTTTTAATCAACATGGCATGTACATATATACTGTCTTACAAGGTGGTTATTCTCAGCAAAGATAAAGATTAAAATTCCAGACTCACAAAACGTAGACGAGAGAGTCGCAAAAAATCACCTTTTATCTGTATGGCTCATAAAAAGGAAGAGGGTACTTATCACCATAATGAGAAACTAACAAAGGAAATGCCTGGATTCATCAGCCCTGGGAAAGGCATGCCTCTCCTCTTAATTCCTGAATATTCAGGAATTAATAAGGGCCAAAGGTTTCCTGACAGATCCATAACAGCACATGGGAAGCCTCCTATTAAATGCTTCCTGACATTGCAAGAAGTCCTGTCTGCTCCTTCCTCCAGAACAGAGTCCTGAGTGTGGATGGACACACCATTGTAGATGATGTTCAGCATCTGAACATCCTGGGGGTGAGATTCCCAGCTCACATAGGACGTATGTAGTGGTTTAGTCACTAAGTCGTGTCCAACTCTTTTGCGACCCCATGGACTGTAGCCTGCCAGGCTCTTCTGTCTATGGTATTCTCTAGGCAAGAACACTGGGGTGGGTTGCCATGTCTTTCTCCAGGGGATCGTCTCGACCCAGTGATCAAATCCAGATCTCCTACACTGCGGACAGATTCTTACATGGACATAGTGAAGGCAATGCATACAGAAATAATGGGGAACCTGAGTCACAACCTGGAGGTTGTTTGCTAACAATCACATGCCTGGGCAGAGGACTCTTTTCTTCCATTAACTGTGACCTTTGAAAGTGAGCAAAGCTGGTTGTGGTTTAACTGTTCTCATTTCTTTGTGACACCCCAGCTAGCTCTTGCACAGCCCCAACTGGTAGAGCCTGTTTGACTTTAAACATTTTCCACAAATCAACCAAAATGTGGTTTTGAGCGAATGAGCAAAGAAGCCTGAGAAGACAATACTCCATCAGCCACACCAGCGCCCTCCTGCTGCCACCGCCACCCCCACTGCCGTCCCCTTTCTGCACCTCCGGGGCCAGGGCAGCCCAGGGCAGCTGGGGCAGGAAGCTGCTGAGAAGTTGGAAACCACAGGAGACACGGCCCAGCAGGGCCTTGGCAGGGAAATCAGCTACACAAAATTTTCAGAGATACGCAGGTTTAGCCTCTTCTTAAAATGCTATTGCTTCCATTTTTTAAATTTAATTATTAGCTCATAGGATATAGTCAATTCACCGCATTGTGTTAATTTCAGGTGTATAGCAAAGTAAGTCAGTTATATTAATACATACATTCTTTTTCAAATCCTTTTCACTCTCCTCTTTCACTTTCGTCAAGAGGTTCTTTAGTTAGAGAGCTTCATCAAGAGGCGCTCTGGGCTATACAGTAGGTCTTTGTTGATCATCTATTTCATATATAGTAGTTTGTATGTGTTAATTCTAAACTCCTATCTTACCCTCTCCCCATCTTTCCCCTTTCATAGCTATAGATTTGTTTTCTAAGTCTGCGAGTCTGTTTCTTTTTTTTAATATAAGTTCATTTGGATCATTATTTTACATTCCACATATAAGTGATACCATACAATATTTGTCTTTCTCTGTCTGATTTACCTCACTTAGTATGATAATCTCTAAATCCATCCATGTTGTGATAGAACTATCATATGATTCTGGATCGGGAAGATCCCCTGGAGGAGAAAAAGGCAACCCCCTCCGGTATTCTTGCCTGGAAAATCCCATGGACAGAGGAACATGTTGGGCTATCGTCCATGAGGTCACAAAGAGTTGGACATGACTGAGCAACCAAGCATGCCACACATGATCCAACAATCGCACTCATGGGCTATATCTGGAGAAAACCATATTTGAGAAAACCTATGTACCCCAAAGTTCATTGCAGTGGTATGTACAATAGCCAAAGCTTCCCCTCTTGGCTTCTGTTGTTATTCTTGTTTAGTCACTAAGGTGTGTCTGACTTTTATCGACCCTATGGACTGGAGTCCAACAGGCTCCTCTGTCCATTGGCAGGTGGATTTTTTACTGCTAGAGCATCTCTGGTGGCTCAGACGGTACTGAATCTGCTTGCAATGAAGGAGATGTAGGTTCCATCCCTAAGTCAGGGAGATCCTCTGGAGAAGGAAATGGCAACTTACACTAGTATTCTTGTCTGGGAAATCCCATGGACAGAGGCGCCTGGCAAGCTACAGTTCATGGAGTCAAAAATCTATCTGTGTTCTTTACTGCTGACCTGGGAAGCCCCTTGACTTTTTACTTATTCCATTATTTCTCTCCAGTGAAGAAATATTTCCATATCTTTAAGATGAGAGTGACTTACATTGTTTAAAGAGGTCTGATCAAATTAATGGGAAGCAAGGAGCCAATCTAAACTGGATTTCCTTTATCTTATATATGGTTGGTCTATATTGCTTTCAAATGGGGAACTTCTGTTTAGTGTCCCAAGAACTTGTTTCACATCCGCTGAAGCTAATTATAAACAAAGAAACAAACAAAAAAACCTCCTTGGTTTTAAATGAGACAGTGTTTTAATTCTAATACATTAAAATTTTTCCTTTTAAAGGATTTGTTAGAGAAAATAGAAAATATACACTCACTTATTTTTTCTCCCTTTTACCATGAATTGAACTTCTTGTCTTATGTCTCTGTTTATAGAACTATACAGAAATACATTTAATAGTGTTCTGTTTGTTAGTCTTATTAATCAACAGAAAAAATGGTTGAAAGATATGAACAAATATTTCACCTTAAAAGAAGTTGTAAATCTACATACACAGAATAAGGCAGGATTTCCACCATGTTGACAATCAAGAGGGCAGCTATGGTGATACCAGAGAATATACATGAGGAGAAGACAGATGCACCCCCACGTGTCCTTAAGAAAATCCTCAGTGAATCCCTGGAGGAAGCCTTTAGTAAGGAAGCAGTGTGTTTTCTGTTTTGCTGTGGTTTGTTTGGTTTTTTCCCCAATAGAAAGTGAGTCAATGGAAAGCCACATGATACTTGGTAACAAAATATGGGCTCTGAGTTCAGAAAAACCTGAATGACTCTTACTTACAAAATAAAGACCATGAACAAATTATCTTCTCCAACCTATAAACAGATATGCAGATGACACTACCCTTATGGCAGAAAGTGAAGAAAAACTGAAGAGCCTCTTGATGAAAGTGAAAGAAGAGAGTGAAAAACTTGGCTGAAAGCTCAACATTCAGAAAACTAAGATCATGGCATCCGGTCCCATCACTTCATGGCAAATAGATGGGGAAGCAGTGGAAACAGTGACTGACTTTATTTTCTTGGGCTCCAAAATCACTGCAGATGGTGATTGCAGCCATGAAATTAAAACACACTTACTCCTTGGAAGAAAAGTTATGACCAACCTAGATAGCATATTAAAAAGCAGCGACATTACTTTGCCAACAAAGGTCCATCTGGTCAAGGCTATGGTTTTTCCAGTGGTCATGTTTGGATGTGAGAGTTGGACTATAAAGAAAGCTGAGTGCAGAAGAATTGATGCTTTTGAACTGTGGTGTTGGAGAAGACTCTTGAGAGTCCCTTGGACTGCAAGGAGATCCAATCAGTCAATCCTAAAGGAGATCAGTCCTGGGTGTTCATTGGAAGGACTGATGCTGAAGCTGAAACTCCAATACTTTGTCCACCTGATGTGAAGAGCTGACTCATTTCAAAAGACCCTGATGCTGGGAAAGATTGAGGGCAGGAGGAGAAAGGGACGACAGAGGATGAGATGGTTGGATGGCATCACTGACTCAATTAACATTGGTTTGAGTAAATTCCGGGAGTTTGTGATGGACAGGGAGGCCTGGCGTGCTGCGGTTCATGGAGTCGCAAAGAGTCGACACAGCTGAGCGACTGAACCGAACTGAACTGAACCTGTAAGCTGTGGACTCTAACTGTTCCTTCCTCCAAGCGTTCTGAGATGATTAATGGGGTTCCTGACGAATGGTAGAAACCGAGTCCCTACTCCATCTGTATCTAATCTCTCTGTGGGAAGTAAGTTTTGAAATGAGTATCAGTGCATTTGTGTGTGTGTGGAATCTATGATTTCCGCAGTAGAGCTACCACCAGTAGATGCTAATGTTATTGAGGACTTGCATGGATGAAGCATCGTTAACTCATTTACTCATTTACCCTTTGGGGTCACAAAGACTTGGACATGACTGAGCGACTAAGCACCGCATGAGATTACCAACTTCGATCCCACTTTACAGTAAACTGAGCACCGGGCACTGTGACTTCTTCACACAGATGAGGAAATGATGGCCCAGGGAGTTCACATCACTGCCTGAGGCCACACGGATGCTAATACAGACCCAGGGTTCAACCCCAGACCCTTGGGAGTCATAGTCTGTGTGCTTCCCCCTCCACCGAATGACCTGGTGCTGGAGCAGTTCTCACGGGGTCAATGTGAGGATCAGGACGCAGTGCTTGTGAGACACTGGTACAACCTGAGCACACACGCTGCAAGGCACGGTGGTGTCACCCTGTCACCATCAGAGCATCCCAAACCAATCTGTCTGAATCCGGTGGCTTGGAAAGAGAAGGACCCTGGGCACCTTCGTTTGGCCGTGGCTCCCCTTGGAACCAGTGCCCCAAAGAAAGCACCGTAGCCACCGTTTCAGGGAAAGACTTAGAAATGTGGCATTGACCATTATTACAACCATGCAGAATTTGATAGCTCAGTTGTCATGATGTTTCTTACCTTGGTCAGAGTTCATGAAATTCAAGTACACACAGACAAATATGTGGACTTTTCATTTATTTTTTAACTTATTGTGCCTAATATAATAAAGAATGTACAGGGTTCAAGTAGCAAAGCTGGCTGCCCCAGGATGTGTAACAGGGAGGGTCAAGACCTTGGTCTTGGGGAAGATGCTGAGGGAGGAGATGGGGAGCTGCCTGCTTTGTGCACCCTGGAGGCATGAGGACTCAGGGTGGAAGAAGCTGATGGGGTTGAATACAGTGGTGGGAGAGGTTCCCCTGGACCTGCGCTGGGCCTTGCTCCCTGAGTAATAGCAGAATTCCTTGTTACAGAGTAGAACTGTCTGTTTGCCCAGTGTTTGAAAAACTGTTACACAATAATGACATAATAGGGGAAAAAACACATATGCACTGAGATAACCCAAATCCAAAAAGCAAGCAGAGAATTTCAGCAACAATAGATGATCAAGGAAAGCTGACTCCTTCGGGGACCCTCTGTCACGAGTTCTTCCCGTCACAGCAGATGCCTGTTCTCCGAAACACACAAGACGTGGTGATGATAAAGTAGACCGCACTCTTGAGGAGGAGGAGGAGGTAGGTGTAATAGGCAGAGGTGTTCATGAGCTGCAGCTGCAGAGTATCTAGGAGAAATCATTTGATTAGTTCCCCGTTCTTTTGAAAGGTCAGTACACAGTAATGGGAGGAGGTCATAATTATTTCTGATGACCTACTGTGAAGTGATACCCCTGCACCACCAAACCCCAAAGAAAACAAGTATAAGCACCATGAGCACCGCCACTCCCAGGACAATTCAGAATCCAGTTGGCAATTCAAGTCAATCAACAACCTCAGCTAAATTCACTAGAATCTTCCAAAATATTTAAAAAAAAAAATACAATGTTGTGTTTTTAAAGAATGAGTCCAAAGGGAAAAATATTTGCGACAAATAGCATTTAGCACTTTTTTTGCCCCCTTCCCACATCTCTGAGTAATAATAACAGGTTATATTCATTAATGACTAATCAAATATCAAACACTTATTTTGAGAGCTTTGCATGCAAAATTCTACTCTTAATTTAAGCTTTAAGATAACCTACAAAATTATTGGGCTTCCCTGGAGGCTCAGATGGTAAACAATCCACCTGCAATGCAGGACACCTGGGTTCAGTCCCTGGGTTGGGAAGATCCCCTGGAGGAGGGCATGGCAGCCCACTCCAGTATTCTTGTCTGGAGAATCCCAGTGGAGAAAGGAACCTGGTGGACTACAGTCCCTGGGGTCACAAAGAGTTGGAACATGACTGAATGACTAAGCACAGCAGAGCATGAGACTATTATTTTCAATCACATTTTACAAAAAACTGAGCGCAGAGAAAAATAATTTGCCTGAGGTCACACAAGTATCAGAAACCACATTTCAATGCCAGCAACATGACTTTGAAGAACACATTCTTAGCTGCTCTCTAATCCTGAGACTCCATGTGCAATTGACACGCTAGACATCAAAGTTAAGCATAAATATCAAGTCCAATTGCTGATTTGGGAGGATCTGAGCCATTACATGTTGTGCATCAGTGAGGTTTCTAAGAAGGATACAAGTCATGGAAATCTGGTTGTGATACAGTGTAGTGGGCAGAAGGCTTTGGTAAAGAGAACATTTTATCAAATGGAAGAAGGTCTTTAGTCCAAAATTCCTGAAACATCAGGAGCTCATGCCTCACTCACCTGTCTGTCTTAAATGTCTACCACCATGGCTGTGATGTTATAGGATAATTGCACTTATTTGTCTTTGACGTTTTGCAAGAAATATATGCTGTCAAAAAAACAATTAACAGCACTAGTGATGGGCCTGACTTGGCTACTCAATTAATCTCAAGACTGAGTTTCTTCTCGTGGAAATTTCTCTTTCCCACACCTCATCTTCAGAGAGTCAGAACTCCAGAATCACTAGCATTTGGTATGGAAATGATCTCAGGAGGTGACCTGCTCATAACTTACTCTCCTAGGTCAGGTCAGGTATTAGCTGAGTTCTGGGGCCCTGATAGTTGGAATGGAGGAGGGATCAGCAGGGGTAGAGCCAGGGATTCTAAATGCACTTGTAACCTTCATGTAGGGAGAAGGGGCCACCAACCGGTACTGATTCTGTGCCAGCTAACTGGATACCCTATTGGAGACACTTCACATATGTGATCTTATATCTCCAATAACTGAGTTCAGTCTATTGTTTCCAACTGGCATATGAGGGCAGTATTGCTCAGAAATGTACATAATTTACCCATTTTTCATGAAGCTAATAATAGAACTGGGGACTGTGATATTTGGAAGCCCATGCACTTAACACCCCTGCCCATGGGTTCATCCTGTCTCAGGATCTTGGTTTTGGGATTCTTGCTCTATGTCTACCTCTTAGAGGAGGAATAGAGAACTGAGTAAGTTGTGTGAACCATTGATTCAGATGGACTAAGTTGAATCCCCAGATCTAGCTGTGTGACTTTGTACAAAGGACTGAACTAATTTTGGCACATTGCCCTGATTGTAAAATGTTGAGAAAATATTGTACCACCTCATAGGAGTGGTTATGAGGAGCGAACAGAGTATACGTGAAAGATGCAGCAATACACTTTGTGTATATCAAGCTCTCTGTGTTAGTTCATGTATTAGATGCAAACAAGGGCTAAAACTCAAATGTCTAGAAGCAACTTGATATCACATTTCTCTATTCACTACAAACAAAAGCTACACAAGTGAGTGAAGCCCACTGTTGAAATAATTCAGAACCTATCATTGCATCCTCAAAACTCCAAAACCAACATTTACTGTGCTAAGATGACTCTTAGGGAATGATGGATTTACTTAAAATATGATGCCATCCATTCTGCAATATCCAGACTTTCTGGCTTTCTATCTTAAACCAAAGAAGTTTGGAAGTTAAGTTTATTTAGAGGGGAAAAGGGCTGTAACAAGACACAAAAGCAAAACTTACTGCTTTCATCTTTCAGACACACTTTTGTAGAATTATGATCAGCAGTGACTTCTAGAAGAAAGGAGAGCTAGTATTAATCAATTGTATTGTCAATTGTTCATATCTATTATTAGACAGTGGCACATATGTGATTAAGTACATGTGTGTTAATATATATGTATATATAAGGTAAAATTTGCTACCACAAATAGGAGAGATACTCTGATTAAATGTATGAACTCCACAATTTCAGGAATAATTGCTTTTTCCTACCATTAAGCAGGGAAGTTCAAGAGGTAATTTGATCAGGAGGGAAAAAAATGCTGTAAGATTTCGTAAAGGCAAACATAGGCAAAAACTTACCGCTTTCATCTTTCAGACAAACTTTTTTAGAACCAGTACCGGTAACTTCTAGAAACAATGGAAGCAAGTATTAATCAATTGTCTTTGCCCATTATTTTACAATGTGTACATGTGTATGTAAATGTATGTAAATATATACACAGATACATATGTGTGTGTCTGTGTATATATAAATATATATATATGTATATAATCTGCTGACAGTGAGACAGTAGAGAAAATCATTAAAACTATGACAATGAGCCCCACAATTCCAGTAATTAGTCTTTTGTACTTTTAGCCAGAGAAGTGCAAAAGATAAATAGATTAGAAAGGAAATAAAAGACTAAAGCATGACATAAAGGCAGTCATCTACAAACACTTACCGCTTTCATGGTTTAAACAGTCACTGGGAGACTCCGTGGTAGGGACAATTGAGCTGACAACTACAAGAAATGAAAAAAAGTATTAGTCATTTATTTGCGCCCATTATTTGGCATTGTATATGTTTATATATGTGTTATTGCAATATATATATATGTATATAGATAGATAATCTGCTGAGAGAAACAGTTATTAAAAATATGAGTCATACAGTTCCAAAACTAGTTGGTCTGAATCCGTGTAATTCATAGATTTCATTTGCATATGGTTTTCTACACATGGAAATGTTGAAGTTCATGAAGGCTACATTTTACCATAACTGGAGGGTAATACCCAATAGCATCTTATTTTCCTTCTGTATTCATAGCTCCTAGCTCAATGCTTACCACAAAGTAGGTGTTGGAGAAATATTTGTTGCAAAGACAAGTAATCAGGAAAAGTGGCTGCTCCATGACTTCAGCACCCACTGCCAAGATGAAGAATTGCTACCAAATCAAGTCATTCGAAGTTAGAGTCCTCAAGGGAATCCCACATTTGAAGGAGTTAGGCTAAAGCATATTTCCCATCAAGCAAAAGAAAGCAGCTGAAGCTTTCCAAAGCACACACATCCTCAGTATCCTTGGCTCATGGACATTATTTTTCTGTAGTTGTGGGGCTTATGGGCATAATCAAAGCAATATTAATAAGGTTAATAGCTGAGTGACTGTAACTGGGCCAGGCACTCACTTAACTCTTCACTGCATTATCTTCTTTAATCCTCCAGTGACACTGGAGTGATTTGTGTTTTGGAGCATTCCGTGTTACAAAGGAGGAAGTAAGAATTAGAGGGTAACTGGCGAAGAGTTGTATCTGATACCAGTGGTGGCAGAGACAGCATTCAAAGGATGGTTGTTGGGGATTAAATGAGACAGAGCAATGGAGTGTACTCTAAAAATAAGCCTTAGAAAGAGAAATTAACCTATGCAAAGACAACAGAATTCCACCATTGTGGACATTAAAAACATCTTCTCGAAAAAAAAAAAAAAAGAAACATCAAGTGAAAACACTGGGAAAAAAAAAATCTTCTCTTCTAGAGATCTTAATTATTCTTAACAATGACCTTTTTATTACAGGAACTCAGCATTTCTTTCCAGGGGTAAAAAAAAAAAAAAAGATCAAATCACATTTTAAGTTATCTGACTTGATAAAACTTGAAGTGAGAATTTTATTCATGAGTAATGTCAAATGCAAATACAACCATATTGGTACAAAATTTTTTTAAAAGATCATGGACTGTTGGATGGAGGAAAACAGTCACAGAAGTTGTTTGGTTTATCGCTTTTCTCCTGGATGGGTTCATGTCCACATGGATACAGTCTGGTATACCTTTTATGCCCTCAACAAGATCTTTTTTTCACTATAATCTAAAACTTGGATTTGAGGTATAAATGCTTTGGAGTAAATCCCAAGAATGAAAATACAAGTAGAATCATGTTTTGATGTTAAAATATCCTCAAGAACTGACTTTCATAAGTCCCTTTCTTTCCTTATAATGATTTTATTCATTAAAAGGTAAATAGGGGCTTCCCTGGTGGCTCAGTGGTAAAGGATCTGCCTGCCAGTGCAGGAAGCATAGGTTTGATCCCTGATCTGAGAGGATCCCACACACCATAGAGCAACTAAGCCCATGTGCCACAACTACTGAGCCTGTATTCAAGAGCCTGGGAGCTGCAACTCCTGAGCCCATGAGCCACAACTACTGAAGCCCACAAGCCCTAGAGCCCATGCTCGGCAACAAGAGAAACCACTGCAGTGAGAAGCCCATGCACTGCAACTAGAGAAAAGCCCATGCAGCAATGAAGAACCAGCACAGCAAAATACAAAATAAATACATTTTAAAAATTATTAAAAGATAAACAAACTTCTTATTACCATGCATTGATTGAGGTAGAAACAATAAAGAAACAAATTTTTGTAATAAACTTCATGTGTTTATGGTAAGTTCAATTTCTCAGTAAAGGCTGGTTGAAAACTAGGACGGGATTAATTGTATTTCTCTTCAAAATCATTTCATCAGTCTGTACGCCCCTGTTATATTCTTAGCTTTTATCAAAAACAAAAAGCTTCTAAGAAACAACATTAGAAATCTGCTATAGAACAACATTAGCAGAAATGCCCTCATTAGTTTTACTGCCATTAGAACCCCTTGCAAAGCATTTGTTTCAAAAATTGTTTCAGGTAAAACACACTATGAACTGGAGCTTCTCTCCAATATGGTAATTGTCACAGGGACTCATTTTTTCCTGATTACAAGAAAAATTAAAACCTATTAGGACAATCAGAGTTGTGGATACATTAGACTAAACTTAGCAAATTTGCTTCCTCTCTATTTATAAGAGTAACAATTTAGGGCTGTTTTTGTATTCTTACTTTTAATTAGTTTTAGGAAAGGATACAAATAGATTTGATGAATATGAGAATAAATACATCTATGTCATGCTTTGGAACGTTTTCTCTGGTGCTATACTATTTGCTCTTCATCACAGCCCCATGGCAAAGCCAAGGCAAGTGTTCAAACCTAATTTGATCATTGGACAAACTGAGGATCAGGGAAGAGACAGGCTTGCTTCAGAAATTCAGACTGGTGCCCAGTAAAAGTCTGTGTACATTTGATTAAGTATGTGGTTTCCACTGCTTAAAAAGGGCTTCCTAACCACAGGGAAAGGCACAGAAATGATTCCTAATTAGGGACACTCTGGGGCGTTTGGTCTGCCAGGTGAATACTGCGGACTTTCAGTCCAGAATCCTGTGAGTTACAGGACCACCGCCAAGGCCAACACACTTCAAGCCCTCTGCCCGACATCTGCACCACAGGGTCTCCTTTGGGACACCTTGCCTGAATCACGAGTAACCCTGACTGATTAAGAAACAAATATATTCTCTTGACTAGTGCATCCTTCTGGGAGAGTAATTCACCTGAGTGTGTTCATCCACACTCCCTCCAGGCCTGGCACGTGCTAGGGCTGCAATGAGAGTTTATGAGAAGCATTTTCCAATGGCAAGAAATTCATTCTTTATGTAGAATGAGAGTAAGTCTATATACTTTAGCCTCACCCCATCTCTAATTACAAAATTTTAGCTTATCTTAGGGTGGTATGGAAATTCCCTGATAGTTCAGTTGGTAAAGAATCTGCCTGAAAAGCAGGAGACCCTGGTTTGATTCCTGGGTTGGGAAGATCCAGTATAAAATACAAATTTCAAAAACCCAAAAACATAATAAAACCCCAGGAGTCTAATTATTCTACTTTTTGTTGAACTGCAATCTGCCTCCATCATACAAACACAGTTTTATCCTTTAATAACTCATTGTTTTGGAAGGGTACCTTGAGTAAAGAAGGATCAAATTGACACTGACTTTATTTGCTGAGTAGAACATTCTAGAAAGATGCATACATATTCTTATTTCCTGATCAGCCAAAGTCATCCACAGTGGAGATTTGTTATGTGCTAAGTTGCTAGATACTTTCACAGATGTTGTTTCCTTAAATCCATACAACAACTTTAAGAAACATCACTATGATCTTAATATTTTAGAAGATGAAACCAAATCTGAAAAGGTTAAGTAAAATTTTTTTCATATTTATGTATCAAAGCCTATCCCACTTTAATTCTATGGGGGAGATAGCAGAACATTTGTGCTACCATTAAACAAAACATCATTTTATAAAGACATTTGTTTGTTTTTCATTAATGCTTATTAATGTATTTTATTAATTGGTGTATTTTATTTGAAAAACAGTGTTCTGGAGGTTATATTTATGTTTATTCACATACCTTCATTTATTGAAGGAAAAAGAATCTCTTGATTAATTCCTCGTATATTTCTCTCGTGTTTGACAACACATATATGTTCTTTATCCATGGAGTTTTCAGCCACAGTCAGCCAGTTGAACTTCATGTATGTGTCAGTGGTCTTCACGGTATTTCCCTTCTGGGAAGGCAGAGCTCTGTTCCCATCCTTTTCTTTCCAGTAAACCTCAATAATATCAGGGAAAAATTTCTCCAGAAGACAAAGATATGTTCCAGTCTTACTGTGGTTGATTTCAGCAATTGAAGGAAGAAAAATAGTGGGCTTGGGTGAAATGTCTGTAGCAAGGTTTCTATCTGCGGGGGAAAATAAAATATAATTAAAAAGAATCATTAGAGCAACACCAACATTTTGAGGTTTGGAAAAACCTAGCAAGTAATAAGGCTTCCCAGGTAGCCCAGTGGAAAACAATCCACTGCCAATGCAGGAGACACAAGAGATGTGGATTCAATCCCTGGGTTGGGATGATCCCCTGGAGAAGGAAATAGCAACCCACTCCAGTATTCTTGCCTGGAAATTTTCATGGACAGAGGAGCCTGGCAGGCTACAGTCCACGGGGTAGCAAATAGTCGGACATAAGTGAATGACTGAGGACAGCACAGCGAGTGGTAAAAGAAAGGCATCACTGGACCAGTGCTCACCATGGCCTCTCATCCACAATAGATTGTCAGATGCTTATTTTTGCTCTTATCTTTGATGGAAAGAAAAGTTCAAGACTTCATGTAACTTGCCCAAAGTCACAGCTATTAAGTAATAAAGCTAGATTATACTTTGACCTTCATTTTTCTTCATTTGTAAAGATGGCATATGACCTTTAAATACCCCATGTAAATACCCCGTATCAAGGCTTCCAAAATTCATGAATACATTTATTGTTTTGTCAGCTTATTTTTTTTTGGTTTTTTGATCATACTATGCAGCATGCCGTATCTTAGTTCCTGCACCATGGATTGAACCTGTGCCTCCAACAGTAGAAGTGCAAGGTCCCAACTGCTGGACTGCCAGAGAAATCCCGATAAAAAAAAATCTCTTTTGCCCCATCATAGTGGAGCCTCTTTTGCAGTGGATGGGTGGGTTGTGAGAATGGAGATGGAGGAGGAGACCAGGTAACTGATGGTTTCTCTGTCTGTGAGAATCTTTGATGCCTCCTACACTACTTCCCTTTCCCATCTTGTCTTATGTTATAACTTATGCTTTCTTTGGCCAAATGACACATTCTCATGTTCTGAAACTCTGTGGAAACTCATTCTTCATTTAACTGATTCTGGGATGCACCATATTTATTTTATTCCCCACAAAAATAAACCAGAGAAGTTTATCATTTTTAAAAAGTGATATGCAGTTGCTTTTTAAAATGGAGTCAGAGTCCACAGGTACGTGACAATGTATGAAGTTAACTCTTCTCTCCGAATGTGGGTCCCATGCCCAATTCTGAAGTGCTGGGATTCTCTTTATTTTTTATTCTATATAACCTCTCAATTTTACATCTGAACCACTCCAGATTTTTTAGTAGAGCAGTACATTATTTACAGTGCCTTGAATGTGGAAGCAAGATAGCTATATTTCTAAAACTTCCATTTAAAATGTATAATTAATCCCAAACCCCTAATTTGGGATTAATAGATAACACAATACTATATATAAAATAAACAAAACAATAAGCGCCTACTGTATAGCACAGGGAACTATATCCAATATCTTGTAGTAACCTTGCAATAATGGAAAAGAACCTGAAAAAGACTATACACACACAGACACACACACAAACACGCACACACACACAGACACACAATGTAACTGAATCACTTTGCTATACACCTGAAACTCACCCAATGTTGTAAATCAACTATACTTCCATTTTTAAAAAAGTATTATTTTCAGAAGAGCTTCCCCGGTGGCTCAGCGGTAAACAATTTGCCTGCAATGCAGGAGACGCAGGAAAAGTAGGGGCGATTCCTGGGTTGGGAAGATCCCCTGTAGCAGGAAATGGTAACCCACTCCAGTATTATTGCCTGGAGCATCCCATGGACAGAGGAGCCTCGTGAACTACCGTCCATGGGTCGCAAAGAGTCAGGCATGACTGAAGCAACCGACCACACATTATTTTCAGAAATGCTCTTACCCTAAGCTTATCAAGTAATACATTTATGAGAATTTTGTTTCAATTCAGAAAGTGTTCACCAAAAGCACATTTTATTTTGGAATTTCTTCTTAAGTTTTGTCTTCAGTAATAATACATAATATTTTGACTCTCAGTGTCCCCCCTTAATTTGTACCTACTCTATAAGGCTGCTGAACTGCTTTGGACCACCACTATTTGCTGTTTTTCCACCTACTGAAGAAAGTGTATATCCCAACCAGGAATTGAACCTATGCCCCCCTGCACTAGAAGGCGGAATCTTAACCATTGAACCAGCAGAGAAGCCCCTCATTGGGAAATATCTTAAGAAAAGAAAAATTGGACTTTTCCCATGAGAAGAAAAAAATTATTAAGAATTTCTGCCTGTGCAGCAAAGCTCCTGGTTTTACTAAGTCAGTATACAGACAGTGTTGATTTTTCACTCATGCTGTAAATATAGTTGGATCTTAATGTGCTTAATTTAATGTTATACATCTTCCTTTAAGGACAAGTAGTATTTTATTCATTATCATAGCAAGACACTGTGTATTTCTCCAACCACATACTATGTTGCTATTAACGTGTTCTCTTTTATTCTTCTAATTTTTCTTTTATAAATTAGATAATTAGAACTATTTCATTTTTAAATAGCAGTTTCAAATTCATGATATTTCCCTCTATATTTGACTTCACTTCTTGATCACTTTCTTTATAAATTAAAACTTTTTTCTGATAAATATGAGCATGAAGCCCAAGCTTATTGACTATATATTTTAGAGCCAATAAATATTGTTGTTAGAAATGATACCAATTAAGCTAAAGGATTAAGATTTAAACCACATAGAACAACAAGACATATTAAAAAATACATTTTAATCTAATTTTTCTTGCCAAGTAGACAAGAACCTGCTAAAGAGAGATAAATCCCCCCCAATTCAATTTTGTGTGTGTGTGAGTGGACAGTAAGATAACTTTTCATTTGAGAAGTCAGAAGTGCAGCTGCATTCTCTGAAGAATGTCAGTTCTGTCAACAGTTTTGCAAAAAACTCTCTCTCCTGGATGCCATTTTCACTTTATATTTGAATAAAAACCTATCCAGCACCTATGAGGTGTTAGCCAGTGTGCTAAGTACTTTATTCACATTATCTCATTCAATTCTCCTATTACCCCTGGTGAATATATGCTGTTATCCTATCCTATGGATTAGGAGACTGAGGCCAGAGAATCACCCCCATGTTCACATAAGTAGTTAGTGGTGGGTCGGAAGCTCCAGGTCAGCCTGACTTGAAAGTCCATGTTTTTTGAAAATACACCTTCAGCATCAGAAAAGGAAACGTGTCAACTCACAAAACTTAGCTGTAATGACAAACTTCAGCCTGGGCCAAACACTTTCATGACTATTACATATAATACATTATTGTTTAGCTTAGTTGCTGAGTCACGTCAGACTCTTGCGACTCCATGGACAGTAGCCCGCCAGGCCCCTCTGTCCATGGGATTTTCCAGGCAAGAATGCCACATGGGCCCTTTACTGAAGTCCACATGGATACAAAGCCAAATCCTATTACAATATTTGTGCAGTGTTGTCTACACGCGCCTTTACTATATGGATTTGTTGTAAAATCTCTTCTAAATCTAATCCCCAACCACATACCCATTATTTGCGACTTCCATTCACATTTAATTGTTCCTCACTTTCCCTCTATTACCTTGGAAAAAAAATGCATTCTCTGATACCTACCTGTGACGACAAGTTTTGTTCCAACATTGAAGTTTTTTACGTAATTATTACACAGTGATTCAGGCTGTATCAAAAACTTGAGACTAATTTAGCTTCACTGATTCCTTCAAATTCTAGTGGAATTATGATTGCTTGGAATTCAAGACACCAGGATTCTAGTCCTAGTTCATTTTGCTCCTAACAAGTTCTG
This sequence comes from Muntiacus reevesi, assembly GCF_963930625.1. Lineage (NCBI taxonomy): Eukaryota > Metazoa > Chordata > Mammalia > Artiodactyla > Cervidae > Muntiacus > Muntiacus reevesi. The sequence goes on along the minus strand of NC_089254.1, from coordinate 78,416,892 downwards.
GGGTTGAACAAATCAAATAAGTTAAAGCCTTAGAAGCTTCATTTATTTGTAGAAGATGATATTACTGTTAAGTCAATTGAACATCCTTATCACTGCTGCAGTGAGATCAAAACAAAACAAGAACTGAAGACTGATTTGAATAAAAATAATATGAAGATAAGATACTATAAAAGTTGCTATATTATCATTAACATTATTATTAGCATTTTTATTTCTGATAATTGTGTGGTCCAACATGACATTTTAATAGCATAGGACCAAACTTTGCATACTCTGATAAGAATTCAGTGTTTGGGGTTTGCAATTAGATTTGTAGCAACTAATGACTTGTTTGTTTTACTCTATGCTGTATATGTCTAGAGCTCTCAAAACCATCATCATAGCTTTTCACATACCCAATTAATAGGCAATCATTTGTTTATTCTTATTTGCTGTATTTCCACGTTTAAGAAAGTCAAAGAGAACATTGGCTGAAGCAGTCAGTACATGGAACTTCTTCACTGATGTTGTCCAAAATAAAAGGCATTTTTTCTCCCATTAACAGCACATCTACTGGCATTCCAAGCTTTTACCCAAAATTTCAGCCTCAAACTGACTTCTACCTAACTTATGCCCAAAGTTCAATTTGCAACTCTGGGCACTGTACCTTAGGACAGAATGACTAAGAGAAATGGCCTGGTCCAAATGAAGATGCCTGGTCCTCAAATCCTCCTATTGTCCCCTTGGATCACTAAAACATGCCTAATATCACTGCCTAACCTTACCTGCTGAGGGTCACCACCCGTGGATGACATTAAATGTTGCAGGACGTAGCATTGATGTACTGGGAGTATAAATGTATTTGTTTAAAGACCATTTCTTCCATTTTATAAAATGGATACTGAAGGCAATATCCCCTTTTAATTATTTATTTTGCAATGTCCACTTTTTACTTCATTTTCCTCTTAAAAACTCCCGCATTGAAATTCTTTTCTAATTTTGGAGGGAAAAGTATATCATATTTGAAAATTTGGTGTGTTTACCAGTTAACAAAAAGTATGTATTCCACTACAATTTTTTCTTCTTTCTTATTTCTTTTTCTTACTTGCCTCTTTTGTATTGAGATAGAACTGACACATATTCTGAATATTTAATAAATGCATATTCAATATGACTTACATGATCTTTTCGGCATAAAGAGAGGTCATTTCAGTGCCATCATTAAAAGCAAAAGCATTGTTTTCACATATAAGTAGCAATACAAAGTATAAAAGAAAGAAAGTGAAAGTGAAGTCACTCAGTCATGTCCGACTCTTTGCGACCCCATAGACTGTAGCCTGCCACAGACTGTAGCCTACAGGCTTCTCCATCCATGGGATTTTCCAGGCAAGAGTACCGGAGTTGCCATTTCCCTATGCACTATGACAATACTGTAGTTAACTGAAGGATCCAGGTCAGATTACAGAGAGTAAATATTCAGGATATAAAAACATGACTTAATGTTTCTAATATCATGCAGTGGTCCAGTCCACTTACTTCAGAATAAACAAGTTTCTGTGTGAATGTGAAAGTCACTCAGTGATGTCCAGCTCTTTGCGATCCTATGGACTATGCAATCAATGGAATTCTCTAGGCCAGAATACTCAAGTGGGTAGCCTTTCCTTCTCCAGGGGATCTTCCCAACCCTGGGATCGAACCCAGGTCTCTTGCATTGCAAGCAGATTCGTTACCAGCTGAGCCACAAAGGAATCCCTTTTGGATCCCAAACTTTGCCAACAGTAACTAGTCATGTGACTTACAGCATTTAAGTGAACTTCTCTAAACCTCAGTTTCCTTATCTATGAAATGAGAATGAAAGGATTCTTGTTGAGGAAAAGATAAGGCATTGAAATACTTATCATGGTGCCTGGCCCTCAGTAAATATAGCTAATATTGATTAATATTAAAATTCTCTTTAATGGGATGGTATTGAGGCATTTTATCAGTCTTCCACCAAACAAAAGGTGTAGATTTTACAAGCAATAACTATTACATTGGGCTTCCTTGGTGGCTGAGTGTTAAAGAGTCTGCCTGCCAATGTAGGCAACATGAGTTCGATCCCTGAGTCAGGAAGATCCCCTGGAGAAAGAAATGGCAACCCACTCCAATATTATTGCCTGGGAAATCCCATGGATGAAAGAGTCTGGCAGGCTACATTTCATGGGGTCACAAAGGAGCCAGACATGACCTAATGACTCAACAACAACAACAACTATTTAATCAATTAAGAAAGGAAACAAGTTCATCAAGGTGTCCTGCCAGCCACAAATCATAGAACATGGGTCCCTATTAAGCCAGAATTTCAAACACTTTTCCACCACAATAGAAATGGTTTGAGTGTTATCCTTGTTCTGTCATGCTCACACTTTTATCTCAAGCACCCAAAACAGAAACAATTCAATAAATATTTGCTGAGAGAATGAAAGAGCAAATGAGGATATGTAACCATGCACACCATTTTCATGGACTTTGGAGCTGAAATGACTTGAGCTGACAAACTTGTCCATATCCAGGAAATTTATGGTTGATTCATGTTGAGGTTTGAAAGAAAACAGCAAAATTCTGTAAAGCAATTATTCTTCAGTTTTAAAAGATTAATTAATTTAAAAAAGAGATCCAATAGCACAAGTTTTAAAGAATATCAGCCTACCTCTAAGAAGCTAGAGTAACAAGAAGTGAGATTTATCAAAGTTCTATAGTCGTTTACTATAGAATCTTTTTGCACTGCTATTAGGGATGAGGTGAAAACCTATAATATTTGTTTTACAAGTTATTAGGAGAATGGAGAAGTTTTATCTCAAACTCTAGAGAAGAGCTAATTAAGAGAAGAGTAACTCACTTAATAGACCATCTACAAGAAAAGGAACCTGACCAAAAACTTACACTAACACAATAAGGAACATGATAAAGGCATAAAAATATTGGAATATAAATGAAACAATAAAACTGAGTCCTCGGAATATTTTATTATCTAGCCTGAGCCTATTCTCTGTGTGTGTGTTTTCTAGAAGAAAAATTTCAACTGCTTACAAACAGAGAAAATAAACCATTTCCAAAGTAGTTTAGTTTCCATATACAGTGACCAGTAGCTGAAAAATTGTTGTTTGTATTCTGAGCCCAAGAATGTGGCAGTCACATAAGGAGGAATCCTAAATTACTTTTCTCTAAAAAGCATCTATCAGAAATTTCTTGGCTATCCAGGGGTTAGGATTTGGCATTTTCACTACCATGGTCTTGGGTTTGATCTCTGATCAGGAAACTAAGATCCCACAAGCCCCCAAAATAAAATGAAAAGCATCTGTTAGTCTTTCATGACCAAGGTAAAAAACAGAAAAACTTTACTTACCATGGGGAGTTATTATGAGCCTAGTTCTTTTTCCAAATATCTTTGTTCATTCTGAGCCATTTACCCCGGTTGAAGCTCCTACAATAATCTCAGCCTTCACCTACCTTCATGACATGACTAGCAGTTAAAAACTTTGTACTGGCAATTTAATTTTCTGGGTTCTTTTGGAAGTCCTTGAACATAGGTTTTGTGGTATTTGATGTTTTATTAGTTTTCATCAGGTAAATGGACCCAAATATCTGCTTTCCACAGAGGAGAGATCCTTGAAAACACTGATAACAGATGAAAAGCGTAAAAACAGGAAAAGAACACATCATCGGCACAAAACAGTTAGTTACTGGCCTTTCTAAATTTCCAGGAATAGTATTCAAAGAATTAAGACTTTTTTTTTCCAGGTGTTCAGCTCTGTTGAAACTGCTTAGAGTTTACATCAAAGGAAAGGCCCTTCTGTTTCCACAAACACCAGGGCTGCTCCATTAGCAATTTAGGAATATTTCTGAAAAAAGGAAACTCTTCAGTAACTTAAAATGCAAATATGCCAACACAAGTATACTTGAGAAATGTGAACAAAGTTCTCCATTTGTTGAGTAACGTAATTCTTTACCACACCAATGCAAGATGAGAAAATATCTCCTATGATGACTTACTATTTTTCCTAGAATAAAGGAAGAAATTTGTAGAACTCTATCTGCTTTGAGATTAGATTCCTTACTGAAACTAAAACTTTAAAACAATATCCATTTCTCTGATATGTTGAAAGAAGACTCTTAGAGGCTGTTCTGTAATCTCAAGCCACTCACCTTAGATCAGGAGAAAAAGAAATAGCCAGAAGCAACTGACTGCTTCTCTGAGCAGAGATGAACAGTCCATCTGCCAGAATCCAGACAGGCCTGGCCCTGAGATTCCCATGTCCATGCAGATCCACCCAGCCCTGGCCTGAGGCCCGTGAGCACTCAATGCCACTGCCCTGAGGATGAAAGTAAGAGGAGATCATGGTGAGCAGCTGTCCACTCATAGCACCCAACACAATAGAAAAGGATGAGAGACCTGGATGAAAACCATATTTAAAAAGGAGTCCTTTTTTAAAGGGCTTCCCTGGTGGATCACACAGTAAAGAATCTGCCTGTGATGCAGGAGACCTGGGTTTGATCCCTGAGTTGGGAAGATCTGGAGGAGGGAACAGCAACCCACTCCAGTATTCTTGCCTGGAGAATCCCCATGGAAAAAGGAGCCTGGCGGGCTACAGTCCATGGGGTTGCAGAGTTGAACATGTCTGAGTAACTAAGCACATCTCATCTCATCTCATTTTTTAAAATTGAGAATTCTGGGTTATTAGTACTTGGGGCTGACATATACTCTTTGCATCTATTATAGACATGAGTGATGCCCACTCATCTCCTTTATGACATCTTGTCTTCTGTTTTTCCTTATTCTAAGACCATGTGCAGAATTGTCAGAAGCTTTAGGAGTTGTCTGTATTCCAAGACCTATGAAGGATTTAAGTAGTAAAATGTAAAAGAACAGGTAAACAGTTATAAAATCTTTGATTATGTTTACAAAATAATACAAGGCCATATGAAGAAAACACTATAGGATTTTACTAAAGGGCTGAGAAAAAACTGCATGAATTGACTGTAATTCCAATCAGAGTTAAGACAAACTTTATTTGTTGTTGTTGTATGTTGTAAGAATTGGGGTTGAGCTAATTATGTTGTAAGAATTTTGAAACATAAATGAAACAAAAGTCCTACACAAAACACTCCAAGCATATATTAATGTAAAAATATGATAAGGAATTTTTAAATTGTAGGGAAATGAGAGATTATTTTAAAACTGGCTTTGAGCTACTGATCATTTGTTGGGAGAACAAAAATAGCTCTTTATCAAATACCATATAAATTTGTTGCTGTTGTTTGTTGGGGTCCTTTAATGGGCCGGAACCTGGTCGTCCGGAGTCAACTATGAGAAAGTGAAAGAAGCAAAGAGGCTAATATTCCCTGGGTTACGCAGCCGGCTTTCACGCTCCAGGGAATCAGCCAGAAATAGAGAGAGAGAGAGAGAGAGAGAGAAAGAAAGAAAGACACGGGGACAAAAGCTCTGATGGAACAAGGGTGCTTTATTGAATTCTGTAAGAATAATATATATACCACAATACAAGGTAGCTTCTTCAGATGAAAATCAAGAGACCAGACTTTACAAGTTACCAAGGAAGCAAGGAGCAAGAGGCCATAAGGCCAAAACGCGATCCATATCAAAAGAGGGTCATAAATAATCCCTTTTGCCAAATGGAAAAGCCAATGAAGGAAATCCTATGCAAGCATCCCATCTCTTTGATCTCCATCCTGGGAGAGGCTTGCCTGCTCCTCTTGCACCTAAATGGACTGATAAGGAACAGAGGGCTCAAGAGAGATAGGAAACAGCACACAGGAATCCTACTATTAAACATTCCCTGACAGTTGTTCAGTTACTAAGTCATGTTAGACTCTTTGCAACCCCATGGACTACAGCACACCAGGCTCTTCTGACCTCCGCTATGTCCCAGAGTTTGCTCAAACTCATGTACATTGAGTCAGTGTTGCTATCTAAACATCTCATCCTTTGCTGCCCCTACTCCTTTGTCTTCAATCTTTCCCAGCATTGGGTTCTTTTCCAATTAGTCAGCTCTTTGCATCAGGTGGCCAAAGTATTGGAGGTTCAGCTTCAGTATCAGTCCTTCCAATGAAGATTCAGGGTTGATTTCCTTTAGTATTGACTGGGTTGATCTCCTTGCTGTCCAAGTGACTGCTCAAGACACTTCTCAAGTGTCTTCTCTAGCACCACAATTCGAAAGCATCGATTCTTGGGCACTCAACCTTATTTATGATCCAACTGTCACATCCATACATGACTACTAGAAAAATTACAGCTTTGACTATACAGATTTTGTTGGCAAAGTGATGTCTCTGCTTTTTAATATGCTATCTGGGTTAGTCATAGTTTTCTTTCCAAGTAGCAAGTGTTTTTTAATTTCATAGCTAAAGTGACAGTCTGCAGTAATTTTGGGGTCCAAAAAAATAAATTCTGTCACTGCTTCCACTTTTTCTCCTTTTATTTGCCATGAAGTAACGGGACCAGATGCCATGATCTTTATTTTTTTAATGTTGAAAAAGCCAGATTTTTCACTCTCCTCTTTCACCCTCATCAAGAGACTCTCTAGATTCTCTTCACTTTGTGTCATTAGAGTAGAATCATGTGCATACCTGAGGCTGTGTTGGTGATTCTCCCAGCAGTCTTGATTCCAGCTTGTGCTTCATCCAGCCTGGCATTTCCCAGGATGTACTCTGCATATAAGTTAAATAAGCAGGGTGACAATATACAGCCTTGTCATACTCCTTTATTAATTTTGAAATAGTCAGTTGTTCCATGTCCAGTTCTAACTCTTGCTTCTTGACCTGCATACATGTTTCTCAAGAGACAGGTCTGGTATTCCCATCTCTTTGAGAATTTTCCACAGTTTGTTGTGATCCACACAAAGGCTTTAGCATAGTCAATGAAGCAGAAGTAGATGTTTTCCTAGAATTCTCCTGCTTTCTCTATGATCTGAAGAATGTTGGCAACTTGATCTCTCGTTCCTCTACCTTTTCTAAACCTAGCCTATACACCCAAAAGTATTAGGTTTATATTAAAAAGCATCTAGAAAAGTGAGCTAGAAGGAACAAGTAGGAGACTGTTTGGATCTTTGGGTAGAGAAACTTGGAATGAGAAGATGGAAAGAGACATCTTTGGCTTTCCAGGTGACTCAGCGGTAAAGAATCTACCTGCCAATGCAGGAGATGTGGGTTTGATCCCTGGGTTGGGAAGACTCCCTGGAGAAGAAAATAGCAACCCACTCCAGTATTCTTGCCTGGGAAATCCCATGGACAGAGGAACCTGGCAGGCTACAGTCCATGGGGTTGCAAAGAGTTGGATGTGACTTAATGACCAAACATTAGGAGACCTCAATACTTAATATTTAATTTTTGATGATGTGGTGGGAAGTGTTCCTTCCTCTTTGATAGTTTTGGAATATTTTGAGACAGAAGTTATTTTCTAAATATTAGGTAGAATTAATCTTAGAAGCTGTCTGGTCCTAGACTTTTGTTTTTGGAATGCTTTTGATTACTGATGCAGTTTCATTTCTGATAGTGTATTTATATTTTCTGTTTCTTCCTGGTTAAGTGTAGAGATTTTACATTTCTAGGAATTTATCCATTTATTCTAGGTTGTCTGTTTTCTTGCATGGCATATGATTATTTGTAGTAATGTCTTATCCTTTGTATTTTGATGGTGTCAATAGCAATTTCTTCTATTTCATGTCAAATTTTGCATATTTGAGATTTCTCTCTTTTTAACTTGATAAATTTGTTTTTCCAATTTGTCTTTTCAAAAAACCAGTTCTTAATATCACTGATATTTTCTGTTTTTTTTTTTTTTTTTAGGCTCTATTTTGTTTCTATCTGCTCTGATCTTTATTATTCTTTCCTTCTACTTACTTTTAGGTTTGATTGTTCTTCTTTTCTCTAGTTCTTTTAGGTGTTAGTTTAGGCTGTTTATTCAGGTTGTTCTTGTCCCCTGAGGTAGGCTTGTATCACTATAAACCTCTCTCTTAGAACTGCTTTTGCTGTGTGCCACAGATTTTTATGGTGTTCTTCTATTTTTGGACTTCCCTAATAGCTCAGTTGGAAAAGAAGCCATCTGCAAAGCAGGAGACCCTGGTTCGATTCCTAAGTCAGGAAGATCCACTGGAGAAGGGATAGGCTACCCACTCCAGTCTTCCTGGGCTTCTCTTGTGGCTCAGCTGGTAAAGGATCCACCCACACTGTAGGAGACCTGGATTTGATCCCTGGGTTGGGAAGATCCCCCGGAGAAGGGAAAAGCTACCCACCTGGACAATTCCATGGACTGCATAGTCCATGGAGTTGCAAAGAGTTAGACATGACTGAGCGACTTTCGCTTCACTCACTTCCAGTTTTATTGTCTTCAAGTATTTTTTATTTTCTCTGATTTCTTTGGTCACACACGGGTTGTGTATAGCATACCTTTTATCCTACACAAGGCTGTGACTGTGTTTCTTGTGTGTGCACAGTGACTGCCACCTCTAGCTGTGCCTTGGAGAAACTGGCCTGTATAAGCAGATGGAGAGTGGAAGAGGAGAGAGAGAACAAGGACCCCGTGAGCACAGGAAAAAGTAATTATCACTACGTGATGATGAAAAACAGTGGTGTAATGATGTATTTGTCAGTAATTGGGGAAGAAACTGGATCTCCATATTAAGATTGCTACCTTACACAGAAATTGAAATCACAGCAGATCAAAGAAACAAATGTGCGAACAAAATCTTACCACCACTGGAAAAATCTGAATTAAAATATATTTAATGCTTCAGACTGTCCTAAAGCTGCAAGTAGTTAAACCATGTGGTTGCTGATCAGTTCAAGTTCAGTTTAGTTGCTCAGTCATGTCCAACTCTTTGCAACCCCACGGACTGCAGCACGCCAGGCTTCCCTGTCCATCACCAACTCCCAGAGCATGCTGAGCAGTATAGCAAGTTAAAGTTGGTGCATTTACTAGCCAATCCCATCTTCCGTGCAGTCACAGAAGGGGAAGGACCTGAAGCTTTGACTTGTGGTTGTGCAGTTATCAGAGACAAATATGATGACCTGTGAGAGCAGCAGTGCCCAGGGGTGCAATAAGAGAGGAGGGGCTTCCTGGTCAGGAGGAAGCTCACAAGCCCTCTTCTAGGATGCATTCCTGAGTTAGGCTGGGAAGTGGCCCATTTCAAAGGGAGACATAGCACTTTATCTGTTACCAGACAGACCAGTTTCAGCTGTGAGCTGAACTTCAAAAGCGGGTGTAAGTAGAATACCATGGTTGGCTTACTGAACAATCACTTTTTTCCTACACTTTCACTATGTCAGTCTTGCCCTAGTTGGTTATATGAGGAAAATATCTATTTGTCCATAAGAGAGATCAGATACCAGCTTGAGGTTTAGGAAGTCTCAAGTTTTCATTCCATCGTTTCTTATTTTTCATATTCCTGAATAATGAAGATGCACCATCCCCAGCCATTTTCTCTGGACAATGATGGAATTAATGATTCCATATTCCATTTTGCTCTTCTAAATGTGTCTCCTAAGAGATCAATCCTAGATGCCCTGTTTGTCCTAAAGAAAAAATTATATGAACTCTACCAGTTCCTAGGAGAGTGAGGATATGCTGCCTGCTAGATTGCTTGCTTACAGTCTGGGGATGAAGGTCTGTTTTCAGGAAAAACTATGGCTGTTGTGGAGAGGGAGGAGGTGGCTGTGGAATATATAGCTTCGGAAATGGGCATTGAGCTCAGGGTTTCTCTTTGTTCAGAGTAAAGAAAATTTGGGGGAAGAAGTGAGGCAGGGGTTGTTACCAGAGCTGCACTTGGCAGCCACAAGCAGAATTTCCAGTGCAGCGTACAGGAAGTCTGAACCAACGTGCTTATCCCAGACAGCACAGTAGTACATGCCAGAATCACTGTGTTCCAGATTTAGGATTGCAAATCTATAGCTCCTTCCTGAGCTTTTATAAACACTGTATTTTGCTTTGTTGGTTCCTGATTCGAACTCAATCTTTGAGTAGTAGGCATCGTAGTAGAAAAGGCGTCGGGGAGCCATCCCCTCCTGTTGTTTGTACAGGTGGATATATGTGGCATCTTGTGTAAGATCGCAAGTGAAAGAAGCAGTCTCCCAAATCTTACTAGTGACTGACATCTGGGCCCCTTTCGCGTTGGAAGATACCAGAGTGACTGCAATGGGAAAAGCAACAAAAAATAATGATGAAGAGGAAACACCAGTTTCTTAGTATGACCCTTCCCTGCCCCCACCAATGCCCCCACCAATGCCACAAAATTCAGAAAAATCCACGGAGCATCCAGGCAACACACTTACCAAGAGCCAGGAAAACCAAAGGCAGCACTAGGGCCCGCAACATGCCTGGGGCAGTGAGCTAGACTGGGGTTCTCAGCAGATGTGACAGGCAGAGGAGTCAAGGAGGATCTTTCTTAAAAACCACCAGGCTAAGCCCAGAGGGGGTGGTGTCGGAAGAGGCCTGGGGTGGAGCTGCGCCTCTCTGTATCAACCTTTTTCTTGAGGACCCCCCTGTGGCAGGCTGGGAACACCTCCCCCATCCAGGAGAAGAGACGCCTGAGCACTGAGAGCTCAGAACTGCAAAGAGAGGGATCAGATTGGGATCTGGGGAGGAGAAACACGGAAAAAGTTTGCCTGTTGCCTGGTGGAGTGAGAAGACCTGACTCGGGCTAAATTCCCTGCAGTTCAGCCTTTCAGTGTTAATGTTGATGCCATGGTCTTGTCCGGTGATTAAACATCTTTATATCATTTCCCTGAACTACCTTTGCTTTTATACCTGTAAGCTGACTTTGAGCAGCAAATCCCATAAGAATTGAATGAGCCTTATTAAAAGAAATTAATATCAGTTACATTGGTCTACATTTGAGTCTCCTTTAAAGTAAACAGATGTGTGTTTGTGTGTGTGCATGCCTCGTAAAACAATTTGATGGAGGATTTATGTTCATCCTCAAGTAAAAAACTGTCTCATACAGGGTTTCCAGATTTTGTGGGGGGAAAAAATGCAAGGAACTTTGCAATATTTGAAACATCCACAAAGGAAAAAAAAATTTTTTTTACTTATCTGAAATTCAGGGAAATGCAAATCAAAACAACAACAAGATATCATCTCACATCTGTCAGAATGGCTATTATCAAAAAGAACACAGACAATACATGTTGGTGAGGATGTGGGGAAAAGAGAACCCTTGTACACTTTTGCTGTGCCTAGTCGCTCAGTTGTGTAGGATTATGTGCGACACCACAGACTGTAACCCTCAGGCTCCTCTGTCCATGGGGATTCTCCAGGCAAGAGTACTGGAGTGGGTTGCCATGCCCTCCTCCAGGGGATCTTCCCAACCCCGGGACAGAACTCAGGTCTCCAGCAGTGCAGGCAAATTCTTTATCATCTGAGCCACCAGGAATTCTTTACTGTCTAAGTACACTTTTGGTGGAATGCAAATTGGTTCAGTCACTACTGAAAACAATGTGGATGTTCCTCAAAAAGTTAAAAATGGAACTACCACATGATCCAGCAATTCTACTTCTGAGTGTTTATCAAAAGAAAACAAAAACACTAAAAGATACCTGCACTCCTAAGTTCATTGTTTATAACAGCTAAGTGCCCATCAACAGATGAATAGGTAAAGTAGCTGTGGTTATATGAATATATGAAATTACCATTATGTGGCCCCTAATTATGTGGTGGGTTTAGATGACTCTCCTGACTGCTTTACAGCTGTTTCTTGACTGACTCACTTTCTCCTTTCACGATTATGTTTCTCTATCTCCCCAAAGCACCATTCTTTATATCCCTCTGTCTGTCCATCTCTATGTTCACAGATCTTCTCTATTTCCTATCGCTATACCCCCTTCTCTCTCTTTCTTTTCAGCTCTGACTTCTTCCCCTTCTCTCTTTCTCTTTGTCTCTCCTGTTTTACTATTTCTTTCCGCATGTCTATTTCTGACTCTATCTCTCTACTTGCCTACCTCCACCACCTGTCTTTCCTGTTCTATTTCTCTGTTTATATCTCTTACCTATTTTACTTTCTATCTCTCCCTCTTTCCATTTCCTCCCACGGTCCTCATAACTATTTTAAATTATCTGTCATTCCAACCTGTGTGATATTCAGGAACCGGGGTCTCCTGCATTGCAGGTGGATTCTTTACCAGCTGAGCTATCGGGGAAGCCCTATTTAAGGACTGGCATCTGTTAACTGACTTTTCTACATTATGTTGAGATTTTCCTGGCTTTTTTTAAATTGAGTGATTTTGGATTATATCCTACGCTTTTTTTTTTTTTTTTTTTTTTTGGCTGGGAATTAATCCAGTTATGGAATATAAATCCCTACCTGTCTTTGATGGGCAGGTTCAGATAGTGCAGTTTTCAAAGCTTTTGCAGTATTATTCACACTGCACTGTATGCGCCACCCAGTGGCCCTGGGTGTTTGCTTAACTTAGATCAGTTTGCGAAATCTGTTTTGGATCACATTTATGCAGGTGCTGGGGAAGGCAATGGCAACCCACTCCAGTACTCTTGCCTGGAAAATCCCATGGACGGATGGAGGAGCCTGGTAGGTTACAGTCCATGGAGTCACAAAGAGTTGGACACAACTGAGCGACTTCACTTTCACTTTTTTCCACTTTATGCATGTGCAGCTATGGGGCGGTGATCCTAGCTGTCAAACACCCTTATATGAGATTTCTTTCTTAATCTCTCTCCTCTCCGCAAGCTCTGCACCACTTTCCAGCTCACAGGAATCGTCCTTCTGGCTCTTGGACCAGATAAGTGGACTTTCATATATTTGCTCTGCTGTGCATTCCTGCAACTGTGTCTCCCTTCCACACCAAGCAGGAAGAGGACAGAGAGAACAAAAGCCACTGGGATTCTCCATGTGCTCTTGGGACCAGTTTCCTGTGTGAGAGAGAAGTTCCCTTCCCTCAGGGCTTACCCTCCATATAGTCACTGCTGCTGTCACAGACACTGGGATGGCCTGGGTTGGGGGTGTGAGTGTGGAATGGTGAGAGTGGGAGAGAATGGAAAAGGACAAAAGAAGCACAAGCAAAAACAGAAAAGCAGTGCTCCTGGCCACTGAGCTCGCCATCCCTCTCTCTGCACCTGATGCACATTCAGGAATCAGGCTTCTTTGAGTGCCAGCTAGGGGAGAACAAAAGAAAAAGAGAAACTCACCATCAGTTCAGTAGTGCTAACTTTATCATTTCCTTTTTCAAAATACTTGCTGTCATTTACTTTTTGCAGCTCCCAAAATCATGGGTGTTATTTGCATTTAGTAAGAGACATTCAAAGGCCAAATGTACTTCTTGGCGAATTTTCCAGACTGGAACTCACTCCTTGCAGTGTGAATTCACAGTCCCTCAATCAAAGGCTGCAGTTTCTTCCCCCATTAGAATGGGGGAGGTCTGAGTCTAGACCTTAAAAGGCCTGATGAAATTCTGGCAGATCTCTTGGATCTCCACCATTTTCATGACAAGTCCTGGAGGATGAAGACCCACCTCGTATAGAGCTGATTCATCCTCGCCCAGGCTACCTTGAGCTGGTCACCTGGTGATCCACTGATGGGTTGGCTGGAGCATTGGTGGTCATCAGCTGAGTCTGACTCAGATCAGAAGAACAGCCTAGCTGACCAGAGGGTTAATGAGGATAAATAAATGATTGCTGTTTTAAACCACTATGCTTTGGGATGTTTGTTATACAGTGTTGCTGTGCAATAGTACAGAGAGAGGGAGGGAGAGATAGATAGGGAAAATATGCAAAGAGAGAAAGAAAGACATTTTATTTATCATATCAAGCATATTCATATATTAAATAGATGTATAACAGTGTAGTTTGGAGATAACTCCTGAGTGGATATCTGGGTAGAACTCAACAACAACATAATGTTCAGGAGACACTGACCAAGGAAGATTGTAACACAATGGTTGCTGGCAATAACATGAGAGCATGACTGTCGGTTTTATCTCTGCACTAGGAACTCTCTCGTTAACTGAATGTAGCCATTTGTCAAAATATGAAGGGTAAATTATTTGTACCAAAGTCCAAACTAACTGCACTTGAAAAACCTGCATAAGCTTGTAAGTAAAGAGATGCAGGAGGAGGAACGGTAGATAAGAGTCCTTGGTCTAGATGAATATTTTTCGATGAACATATGTGAAATCTCTTTTGACAAATTAGTGCAGCAGGTAGCTCCTGTTATAAAGGTTTTCCTCTGACAAGAAATAAAATAAAACTTTAGTTTACACATGACATTGTGTTAATCTAAATCTCTCAAGGATTAAACCTACATACCTCTCATTTTATATTCTAACCGTGTGTACTGTAATGTAAAAGAAATCATTTGTTACTGCAATCAAGTGCAGTTCTTTTTCTCCTTCCCCTTTCCTACCGTCTAGACTCTTTAGGAGAAGCAGAAGAAAAGCAGGATAGTGAAAAACCACTTTTAGGACAATGAGAACTCTTTTGTTAAAGTAAGTCTTTGAAAATGAAACTACGTGACAAAGTAGTTAAATATGGAGCCTTTCTCTGAGTAGATTCAAAGTAAAATTTCAGGAATATGATTGTGATTTTATAAAGTGAGGTTTTTTTTTTAAACCTTTTCCTTTTAGGTATAAATTTGTGAAGCATGAAGTCACCCCAGAGTCCCAAATTTCCAAATAAGGATGACTTAGTTCACTCTCATTTATGTAACCAGAATGTCTCTGTGTCAGATATGGTTTAACTACAAACCCTAACTTCTGCAGGCAGTGAGGGCAGCAGTCCTGGGAGGATGGTACTGTCCTTGTCTCCACTTACACAGAGACAGGTGAGACCGAGGGTGAGTGCCTGGTCCAGGGTCCCACTGCTGATAGAGGCAGAGCCAGGACTCAGGCGCCCTCTCTGGTACCAGGATCCGCGCTGATCCTGCACCAGTAGATGTCTCTGGAGCGTACGGGAGCTTCTGAGATGACAGACACGGTCCACTGCCAGCAATGCAGCTCCATATGCCTCCAAGTCGAGGCACATTCATTATCCAGTCCCTCAAGTCACCAAGGAAACATTTCAATCTCAGAAATACAAGCAAATAAACACATGATCAGTTGTAATAGCAATGACTCTGCATAATTATTTAACCATAGACGGGAAAAGAGAGTAGATCTTAAAACTTCATGTCGCTGAGCCACCGGGGAAGCCCAGTGACCATTTATAAATGTATACAAATATGGAATCATTATGCTGGTAACTGAGACTAATGTAAAGTTTCATGTCAATTATAGCCCCACTGAAAGCTAATAAAATCTCTTCTAAAAGAAGGGGAAAGCAGAGGACTGGATGGAGTAGCTGGGCGGCTGATACAGGGACAGGCAGGCCAGCAGAGGCAGTCACAGTCACAGCGAACAGACACCCTGCCCTGCCTCTGTGGTTCTCAACGAACCCGGGCCTCTTGTTTCCACAACAGTGTTCGCACATAAAGCAAAAATGTGGGCATGTGAAGAGTAGATCCTTTTCTAAAATGCTTTAAAATAAAATTCTTGGGTGGCCTAAATCATATAGACACTTCAATGTCTATTTCACAGCCCATGAAATATATAGACTTTGTTATTAAAAAAAACACAAAATAACATGCAGTATTTAGCCTTTTCATGCTACATCTCAAATAATTTTTGTGTTCTTTCTTTTTCTGCATGAAAAACCTTCATTGAAAGTCACTAGAGGGGAAAAAGAAAGACTGGAAATTGATTATTCTTTTTGAAAACTGAAATGGTGACATCCACTGCTGATGTCATTCAGAGGTTAATAAAGGTTTTATTGATTGTAGTAGCTCACAGACATGGCACCATAGATTTAGTTGCCTGCCTGTGGCTGATAAGATTATGTCATGATCCACCCTCTATTCCATGAGACTGAGTCTGATCTCTTAATGAAAAGTTGGGGAAAAGACCTGTGCTGCGTTCCTAATCAAAAGACCTCTTAATATATTGGAGTAGCATTTCTTTGTAAGCAAAATCTCCTTTTATTTTTAATTTTATTTTGATTTGCAGAACGGAGGGGTTTTTTTCCTTTTGTATCTTGGACTTCTTTTTAATATCTTTTTTAACACCCTACCTTTCTATTGTATTTTTAAACTCATGAACTATTTGTACAATTGTAAAGAGTAAGAAAACAGAATATGTCAGGGGTTCCCTAATAGTCCTGTGGCTAGGACTCAGCACTTTCACTGCAGCCAAAAAATAAAACAAAATAAAAAATCCTGAACCTATCAAAATGATTTGTTTCATTCCTGATTTGAATTATGTATTTGGCCTACGGTGTTTAATTATAACAGGAAGGCAAGATGGATTGTGAATACATATAAAAGTACCAACCATTTTGTATTACGCAGCATGAAATATTTCTCTCTTAGACGTATCTTCTAAACCACTCTGAGTACTCCTATGTTGAATCCATTCTATGAAACCATTGCCATCATTTTTCCTTATGTTTAGCTAGTTTGAACTAAAATTAACTCATACTGTGAGCTGATTTTGTTAAGCAGGAATTTTCAATGCAATACTTCATGGGAAGGCAGCATGTCTGTCCGTTTCTTTTCATTATTCACTTGTGTCGTTCAAGAAAAATTCAACTCTGTGTAGTGAAAATGGTGTTGGTTTGGGTGCAAACTGGCCATTTGTGTGGATCTAATCAACTCCACCCTTGCTTGGTTTAAAGAATGAGCAACAAGACAGAAGCGCCGCTGGAAGCTCCCTGGGAGTCTGAATTCTAAGCAGGGGGAGTTCTTTACATGGAGAACTTGGGGGAGGGGAGCACTAGAGTCTGGCCTTGGACTCAAACCTCAGGAATTCATTGGTGTCATCACAATGAGTACGTCCTATGTCAACAGTGGACTTGCATCTACAGCACGACCACGGATGGGGCCTGAGCCGGTCGTCAGAGTGTGACTTTAACCTGAGAAGGAGCTCTCTCCTGACGCCCTGGCCCCACCAGTTAGATGTGGCCAATCTTCCTAGGAGGTCAAGGCCCCCCACATGTTGGCTCTCAGAGCAGAGATGGAGAGGAATGAAGGATGTGACTTGAATGTGCCCTGAGGTCAGACTGTCAGAGCTGAAACTGTGACCTCAGCAGTGGAGCCCTGCTTCCCTCTGGGACTGGACGGATGGAGTCCAGGGCATGGACCCCCATCCTGGACCTGCTGGGTGGGGTGGAGGTGGGACACCTGCTCTTCATGCTCATGTGTCTGAGCAGCCCTCTGCTGTTCACCTGTCACATTGTCATCTGATGTCAGTGCCCTAGTAAGCCTTGCTCAGGTTAACTCTGAGGTCATTTTGTCCTTTTAGGAGAACTTAATATGACTCAGTATATGATATTCAACTGCACGGGTGAACCCAGGGCCTCCATATCTCGGTTCTCATGAGGGAAAAGGCACACTATTGTTGTTGTTATTGAAGAAGGACACAGTTGTCACTGTTGCATACATCTGCGATCTGTCCACGTCACTGGGTTCAGGGAATCGGGTTTTGTGCCACCTGTCTATACTGAGAAAAATGGAAGCAAGAAGCAGCAGCCTCAATAAGTCAAGATCATGGAAGAGCCCAGATGGCTGGTGGAAAGTCAGGGATGATCTTAGTGCTGCAAGGAATCCTGTCTGCTCTTTCCTCCAGAACAGGGTCCTGAGCATGGAGAGAAATGCAGCCACTGAACATCCTGGACATAAAGTTCCCAGCTCAGCCAGGAGCTGCTTGCAGGAAGTCAGCTGTGGTTTAACTGCTCTCATTTCCTTGTGACACCCCAGTCACCCCTTGCACAGCCTCAACCAGTAGGGGCCAGTTTGGCTTTGAGCATTTTCCACGAATCAACCACATTTGACAGAGCACATAAACAGAAAACCCCTGAGAAAATGAAACCCCATCAGCCACACCAGCGATGTGTGTGGCTGCTGCCACTCAGGCCGTCACCCCATCCCCCGGCCCTCCCATCTCTGCACCTCCCCAGGCCAGGGCAGCCCAGGGCGAGCTGGGGCAGGAGGTTGAGGAGAAGTTGGAAACCACAGGAAACACTGCCCAGCAGGGCCCCAGCTGTGGAATCAGCTGCACAAAACTTTCAGTGATTTGCAAGTTTCCCTTCTTCCCTCCTACATAAATTTAATACACTGATTTTTCACAATGAAGACATAGTTTCAAATCTCTAAGACCAGTTCAGTTCAGTTCAGTTCTGTTGCTCAGTCATGTCTGACCCTTTGTGACCCTATGGACTGCAGCACGCCAGGCCTCCCTGTCCATCACCAACTCCCGGAGTTTACTCAAACTCATGTCCGTTGAGTCGGTGACGCCATCCAACCATCTCATTCTCTGTTGTCCCCTTCTCCTCCCACCTTCAGTCTTTCCCAGCATCAGGGTGTTTTCAAATAAGTCAGTTTTTTGCATCAGGTGGCCAAAGTATTGGAGTTTCAGCTTCAACATCAGTCCTTCCAATAAATATTCAGGACTGATTTCCTTTAGGCTAGACTGGTTGGATCTCCTTGCAGTCCAAGGGGCTCTGAAGAGTCTTCTCCAACACCACAGTTCAAGAGCATCAATTCTGTGGCGCTCAGCTTTCCTTATAGTCCAACACTCACATCCATACATGACCACTGGATAAACCATAGCTTTGACTAGATGGACCTTTGTTGGCAAAGTAATGTCTCTGCTTTGTACTATGCTGTCTAGGTTGGTCACAGCTTTTCTTCCAAGAAACAAGTGCCTTTTAATTTCATGGCTGCATTTCTTCCAAGAAACAAGTGCCTTTTAATTTCATGGCTGCAGTCACCATCTTCAGTGATTTGGAGCCCAAGAGAATAAAGTCTGTCACTGTTTTCATTGTTTCTTCATCTACCTGCCGTGAAGTGACGGGACCAGATGCCGTGATCTTAGCTTTCTGAATGCTGAGTTTTAAGCCAACTTTTTCACTCTTCTCTTTCACTTTTATCAAGAGACTCTTTAATTCTTCTTCACTTTCTGCCATAAGGGTGGTGTCATCTGCATATCTGAGGTTATTGATATTTCTTCCGGCCATCTTGACTCCTGCTTGAGTTTCATTCAGCCCAGCATTTCTCATGATGTACTCTGCATATAAGTTAAATAAGCAACGTGACAATATAAAGCCTTGACATACTCCTTTCCTGATTTGGAATCAGTCTGTTGTTCCATGTTCGGTTCTAACTGTTGCTTCCTGACCTGCCTACAGGAGGCAGGAAAGATGGTCTGGTATTCCCATCTCTTGAAGAATTTTCCACAGTTTGTTGTGATCCACACAGTTAAAGGCTTTGGAGTAGTCAATAAATATGCATGATGTATATTTTTTGGAAGACACATAGTGGTCTTTTAGTTTATTTTTTAGCTTCTTACTGGGGACTAGGGTTCATTGGGGGCTGCAGTTAATGAACATAAATCTTAGTACATTTTGTTTCCTTAGGAAATTAATGAATGGATGTTAAGATCACTTTCCGAGTAAAGCACGTTCTACACTTGTGAGCTCTGTGATGGCCCCTTGCTGCGTGAGATCTGAGCTGGCAACGCTAGAACCATTTCAGTTACTTGATGCCTCAACCCGGCTGCACATTAGGATTAATGAAGGAGAATTTTTAAAGTGTGATGCCTGGTCTGTGATGTAGTTTGGACATCAGTGACTTTTTTCTTATACATTTATCAATCTATGTCTCTAATCATTTATTTATCGCTATAATAAGAGAGCCACTGGTGTACTGAAAAAGGGAGCAGATTTTTAAGTCAGGCAGACCTGGCCCAAGTGGACTCTGGGCACTGCTCTGGGTTTAATTTTGGGCATATTTCGTAACCTCTCTGGCACCTCATCTTCTTATCGGTGAATTAGGGATGTTAAGTAACAAAATACAGGCTCGGAGAAACTCGGTTCTAAATAACTATTACTTTAAAAGTAGATGTGATGAGCAGATAATCTCTTCCATCTGAAAACTGTGGCCTTTAACTGTACTTTCCTCCAAGAGTGCTTAGAGGATTAATGGAATTATCTGGGTGAACTGCAACAACTGAATCCCTGTTCCATCTACATCTAAATTGTCCTTGGGGAATGAGATTAGAGAAAATTCTCGGTGCATTTGTGTAACTGTGACATCTACGGATTCTACAGTAGAGCTACCAACAGTAGATGCTAATGTGGCTTAGGGTTTGCATGGACCACGCATCATGAACTTATCTACTTCACCTGCTCCAGGAGACAGGGCACTGTAACTTCATCACACAGAGAGTTCAAGTCACTGCCTGGGGTCACACAGATGCTAACACAGACCCAGGGTTCAAATGCAGGCCCTCAGGGATTAGAGTCTGCATGCTTCACCTCCACCCAATGCCCCTCTGGTATTGGTGCAGTTCTCATGGGGTTGATATGAGGATCAGCAGGCAGTGCTTAAGAGACACTAGCACAGATCTGAGCACACACTGAGAAAGTCAGTTGAGTGTCAGTCACCACAGGAATGTCCCGAACCAATAAGTTTGAATCCACTGACTTTAAAAGAGAAAGAACCCAGGCACCTTACTTTGGCTATGGATCCCCTTGGGGCCAATGCCCCAAAGAAAGTGCCTTAACCACCATCCCAGGGAAGGACTTAGAAATGTGTTGTTGATCATTATTACAACCAGGGCTGAATTTGATAGCTCGGTTGTCATGCTGTCTTTTACCTTGGTCAGATTTCATAAAATTAAAGTACACACAGACAAAAACAGACTTTTGAGTTTTTC
Source organism: Muntiacus reevesi (assembly GCF_963930625.1). Classification (NCBI taxonomy): domain Eukaryota; kingdom Metazoa; phylum Chordata; class Mammalia; order Artiodactyla; family Cervidae; genus Muntiacus; species Muntiacus reevesi. The sequence goes on along the minus strand of NC_089254.1, from coordinate 78,396,171 downwards.
TTTTATTAATTGCGTCTATTATGAAATAGAAAGTACAGAATTCAAGTAGCAAAGCTGGCAGCCCCAGGGTGTGTGGCAGGGAGGGTCAGGGTCATGATCTGGGGGGAGGCGCTGAGGAAAGAGATGGGGAGCTGCCCGCTGTGTGTGCTGAGATGCGTGAAGACTCAGGAGCCCAGGGAGCTGACGAGGTTGTGGGGACAGCGAGGGGAGAGGCTGTCCCGACCCACCCTGGGTCCTGCCCCTGAGTAATGGCAGAATTTCTTGTTACAGAGTCAAACTGTCTGTTTGCCCAATGGTTTAAAAAACTCTTACAAAATAAAGACATAATATAAAAATAACACATGAAATAACCCAAATCCAGAATAAAAACCAGGCTAGATTCTCAGCAGAGCTTTTAGAGACCATGGATGATAAAGGAACGCTGATCCTCTTATGGGGCCCCTCTGTCACGAACTCTTCTGATTGCCCCAGAGGCCTGTTCTGAACATACATGAGGTGATGATGACAAAGTAGACCGTGCTCTTAACGAGGAGGAGGAGGTATGTGTAATAGGCAGAGGTGTTCATGAGCTGCAGCTGCAGGGTATCTAGGAGAAGTCCTTTGATTAGTTGCCTGTTCTTTTGAAAGGTCAGTACACAGTGATGGGATGAGGTCACAGTTGTTTATTTCTGACAACCTTCTATAAAGTGACACCCCAGCATCACCAATCCCCACAGTCAACAAGGACCACCACTACCATCACACCACCACCAGAACAACTCAGAATCCAACTTAAAGTTCAAGTCAATCAACAACTTCTGCTAAATTCACTTAGAACCTTTCTAAATATTAAAAAGTAAGTTTGTGTTTTTAATGAATTAGTGCAGTGGGAAAAAAGAATTTTTGAGAGATTTTAGCAATTTCTTTGCCCTCACTATGACTCTAAGTAATAAAAACAGCTAATCTTCATTAACCATGATCCAGATACCAGGCATTTATTCTAAGAGCTTTGTAAGCAAAACTCTAATCTTACTTCATTTCACAATAATTTATAAGATTTTTATTTTCATTTCCATTTTACAAGTCAACTGTGAATGGAGAGAATGAATTTGCCAGATGTCACACATTTAGAAAACACCAGAAACCGTATTTCATTCCTAGCAACCTGACTGTAAAGAACACATTCTTAACTGCTCTGGAGCTCTGCATCTCCACATGTGATAAATACCCCAGACATAGCATAAACATCAAGTGGAATTGTTGATTTGGAAGCATCTGAGCCATTATATGTTGTGCATTAGTTAGATTCCTACAAAAGTTACAATCCATGAAGTTTTCTGGTGTTCACAGAGGGTGGATAGTGGGGTTTAGTAAAGAGAACATTGCATGCACAGAAAATGCATGCAAGATACAGCACAACACCTTCCATATAAGAAGATTTCAGTAAGTGTCTTTTCACGTATTAACTACTAGCACAACCAAAATACTAGAAGCAAAGACATATCATGTTTCCCTGGTCATTAGAAAAAAAAAGCCACACTAACAAATGAAATCCACTGTGTAAATGGTTCAGAATCTATCACGACAGTTTCTAATTTAGAGTCATCTCACACCAAAACCAGCATTTATTGTGCTAAGATGACCCGTAGGAAGTTATAACATGTAGTAGGTAAGTCGTGTCCGACTCTTTTGAGAATCCATGGACTGTAGCCCACCAGGCTCCTCTGTCCATGGGATTTCCCAGGCAAGAATACTGGAGTGGGTGGCCACTTCTTTTCCCAGGGGATCTTCCCAACCCAGGGATTGAACCTGTGTCTCCTGCATTGGCAGGCAGATTCTTTATCACTGAGCCACCAAGCCCAAGAAATGATGATAGATTTACTTAAAATACCACTCAGTCTATTTCTGCAAATCCCAACAGTATAGCTTTTTTACCTTAAACCACGTAAGTTCAAAAGTTAATTTTATATGGTGGAAAAAAGTGCTGTAGCTGACATAACAACAAAACTAAACAAAAACTTACTGTTTTCATCTTTCAGACATGCTTTTGTAGAATTTCCAACAGGGACTTGTTTTTCTAGAAGAAAGGAGAGCAAGTATTAGTTGATTGTGTATGTCTATTTTTGACAGTGTGATATGTATATGCATGTGTATGTGCATATAGACATCTATGTGCATGCTCCATTGCTGGGTCCTGTCCAATTCTTTGCTACCCCGTGGACTGTAGCCCGTCAGATTCCTTGTCCATGGGATTCTTCTGGAAAGAATACTAGAGTGGGTTGCTATTTTCTCCTCCAGGGAATTTTCCGGACCTAGGGATTGAACCCACATCTCCCAGACCTCCTGCATTTCCTGCACTGGCAGGTGGATTCCCTACCACCCGGCCACCTGGGAAGCCATGGCTGTGGTTTAGTCACCAAGTCATGTCCAACTCTAGTGACCGCATTAACTATAGCCCACCAGGCTCCTCTGTTCATGGGGTTTTCCAGGCAAGAATACTGGAGTGGATTGCTATTTCCTTCTCCAGCGGATCTTGTTGACCCAGGGATCAAACTCAAGTCTCCCGCATTACAAGCAGATTCTTTATATTGGGAAGTCATATATGCATGTGTGTGTATATATATATATGATCAATTGTCCCTGCCTGTTATTTTAGTCTGTCTATATGTCTGTACATACATGTGTGTGTCTGTGTCTATATGTCTGTACACATATATGTATTCTCCTGATAGAATATATTCTCCTGACAGAAGAGGAGTCATTAAAAGTATAACGATGATGAGCCCCACAATTGCAGATAATTGGTCTTTTTACTTTAAGCCAGGTAGACTTCAAAAGGGAAATTCGTCAGAAAGCAATGCAGGAGATGCAAGAGATGTGGGATAAGAAGGAAAAAAAGACTGAAACATGACATAAAGGCAAACATAGACAAAAACTTACCACTTTTATCCTTCAAACCATCATTTGGAGGTTTAGTAGTAGTGACAACTGACGAGACAACTACAAGAAATAAGAGAACAATTATTCGTCAATTTTTCACACCTGTTATTTGGCAATGTGCATTTGTGTTTATACATGTATTATTAAAACACACATATATAAGTAGATAATCTGCTGAGAAAGAAACACTCATTAAAAAATATGAGCCCTACAATCCAGGAAGAGTTGGTCTGATTCTGCGTAATTCAGTAGATCAGTTCAGCATCAAAACAAATTCATCCAATCCCAGAAAGTAAAACAGGATCTCTTATTTGAAGGAGTCTGGCTCCAGCAAATTTCCCGTCGAGGAAAAATAAAAAACCAGTCACACCTTTCTACATCACTCATATCTCCAGCATCTGATACTCTTGCAGTTGTGGTATGTGTGGGAATTAGAAAACAATACTGATAAGGCTAATAGCCATTGAGTAATTATTACTGTGCCAGGCACTCGCTTACATACTGAACATGTACATACTGAATGTACATACTGAACATGCAGTATGTCATTTAATCTCCCACTGACACTGGAGTGAGGTGTATTTTGGAGGATTCCATGTTACAAAGGAGGAAATAAGAATCAGATGGTAAGTAACTTGCTTAGAGTCATATCAGTGATGGCAGAGTCAGAACTCTAAGTATCGTTGAGGGAGATTAAATGAGACAAAGCTGTGAAAAGTACTTCATAGAAATAATACATAGAAATGCAGAAAAATTAATCTATAGACAGAAAACAGAATTCCACACCAAAAACAGTTTCCTTTCTTAAATATTTTTAGCAATAATGATTTTATTACAGGAGTTCAGCATTTCAGTGCGATTCCTTTGAGGATTGAAAAATAGGCCAAATCCCATTTATAGTCCTCTAGCTATAGAAAACCTAAGGGGAAGACTTCCCTGGTGGAGCAGTGGATAGGAATCTGCCTGCCAATGTGAGGGGCCTGGGTTCGATCCCTGGTCTAGGAAGATTCCACACACTGGAGCAACTGAGCCCAATCACCACACCTACTGAGCCTGCGCTCCCTAGAGCCCATGCTCCACAGCAAGAGAAGACACCCTGATAAGCCTGTGCATTACAAGGAAGAGTAACTCCCACTCACTACAACTGGAGAAAAGCCCGCGCACAGCGACACAGACCCAGCACAGCCATAAAGAAATAAAATTATTAAAAAAGGAAAGACAATTTCTTAAAAAAAAAAAAAAAAAAAAAAACCTGAGGTGAGAGCTGGGTTTATTTACAATTTTTAGAAAGACATCAAAGTGTTAGCACTCAGCAGTGTCTGACTCTTTGCGACCCCATGGACTGTAGCCCACCAGGCTCCTCTGTCCATGGGACTCTCCAGGCAAAAATACTAGAGTGGGCTGCCATTCCCTTCTCCAGTTAAAAAGGCATACATGTAAGTGAAATATTTATTTGTATACATAATAATTTGTTGGACTGGAAGAAAACGGTCACAATAGTCATTTTGGTTCCTCCTTAGAAATTTGCTGTAGAATGGCATTAAAAGAAATGCCCTCTTAGCTTGGCTGTCATGAGTAGTCAATGGGAAACATTGCCTAGTCAATTAAGTGCCAAGTGAAACACATTATAAACTGGAATTTGTTTCCTTTACGATAATCGTCACTATGAAACTTATTTTAATTCTTATTTTTCCCTGATCACCTGAAAAATTAAAAATTAAGGACAATTAAGCCCATCGTTATATTAAACTAGCATTCTGCATATCTGCTTCCCTTCTTTTTCTTATGGTAAAACAAAAATTTAGGACGATTTTGTAATCTTACTTTTAAAGAGTTTTAGGAAAGGATATAAAAATACAATGAATATATGAATAAATACATCTATGTCATGTTATCTAAAGCAAGTGTTTTCACTGACATTATTTCATTTGCTCTTCACAGCTCCAAGAAAAGACCAAAGCAAATGTTTGGACCTAATTTGATCACGGGACAAACTAAGGGTCAGAGAAGATAAAGACTTACTTCAGAAATTCAGACTGAAAAAAAAGAAAGAAATTCAGACAGGCACACAGCAAAACTGGCTGCACATGCTATAATGGGCTTGTTTCTCGCTGTTTAAAGGGACTTCTGATTCCTTCATATGAGCCCTCTGGGACCTTCAGTCAGTGTGTTTATATGATGCAGGACTCTAAGTGACTTAAACTTTTGAGTAATTATAGAAAGGACAGTAATTCACCTGAGTGTGTTCATCCACACTCCCTTCAGGCCTGGCACGTGCTAGACTTCAATGAAAGTTGGTGAGAGGCATTTTCCAATGGCAAGAAATACATTCATTATGTAGAATGTAAGTCTGTGTACTCTAGCCTCACCCCATCTTTAATCACAAAATTTTACTCCAAGTGATATATAAAAAAATCCAAATCTTAGAAACCTAACACCATGGACCATCATAAACGTACAGTAGCCAAGTTACTCTGCTTTCTGCTGATCTGCACTCTGGCTTGCTCATAAGCACATCAATCTGAAGTTAAGACTCGTTTCTGGACTACAGTTTGAGTAAAGCAAGATTGAAATTACATGACTTTGTTTGATGAATAGAACATTCATAAAAGACATACAATTACTCTTACTTCCTAATAAACTAAGATCTTCAACAGTGGAATCTCTTTTTGTGTGTTTATAGTGTGCTAAATTGTTAGGTGCTTCCATATATGTTGTTTGATTTAAACCATATAACAACCCCAAAATACTTTACTATGACTTTAATATTTTGGATGATGAAACTGAGGTTGATAAAGTTTAGGTAAACTTTTCTCTTTCTTTTTTGCATTTCAAACCCTAAACTTTTTTTTTTTTAATTCTGTAAGGAAATAGCTTGAAATTTAAGAAAGATTTGCATTTGCTTTTCATTAATGCTTGACAGAAGAGGTGGCGTATCCCTTTGAAAAATTGTTCTAATATTTCTAATTGTTCTAATATTTCTATTCACATACCTTCATTCACGGGCGGAAAAAGAACCTCTTGATTAGTTCCTCTTTTATTTTTCTCATGTTTGACGATACACATGTGTTCTTTACCCATGGAGTTTCCAGACACAGTCAGCCAGCTGAACTTCATGTATGTGTCAGCAGTCTTCAGGGTATTTCCCTCCTGGGATGGCAAAACTCTGTTGCCTCCTTTTTGTCTCCAATAAACCTTAATAACATGAGGGAAAAAATTCTCCAGAAGACAAAGATATGTTCCAGTATTATCATGCTTGATTTCAGTAATCGAAGGAAGAAACATAGTGGGCTTGGGGGACATGTCTATATCAAGGTCTCTATCTGTAGGAGAAAATGAAATAGTAATTAAAAAGAGTTATCACACAAACACAAATGTTGGTGTGATTTGGAGCAATCTAGCAAGTGGTAAGAGGAAGAAAATTTGTCATTGAATTATAGCCTGGCTGTTCATCCACAGTAGGTCGTGAGGTATGTTTTATTGTTCTTATTTTCAGTGGGAAGAGAGGTTCAAGACATCATAAAACTTAAAAGTCCCCACTAATATGTAACAGAGGCTGGATTAACCTTTGCATTTATTCTTTGTCCACAAGTTACGATGGGGTATGACTTTTAACTGCCCATATCAATGCTTCCAGCCTTCATGAACACATTTATTATATAAAAATCTATTTTATTCTATTATAATGGAAACTGCTTTAGGGTGAATGGGAGTGTGTGGTGGGAATAGGTTGAGGGAGAAGACCAGGTAACTATGAAAATATGTCTCTATAGGACATATTAAAAAACATATTTATAACTCATTTTTCTTGTCAAGTGGGAAAAGTATGCTAAGGAGAGACAAATATCTCCAAATTCAATTTTTTGCGTGAATGGACAGTAAGATAACTTTCCATTTGAGGAGTTAAAAGTACAACTGTATTCTCTGGAGAATTTTTATTCAGTCAGCATTCTTGTCTGCAAACAACTCCCTACTGCATACAATTCTCCCTTAACATTTGAATTGAGTGTAGGTACACATATACATTCCCTATCATATGCCAAGACAATGTACCAAATATGATAGCTACAAACTATCTCATTCAACTTTTATACAACCCCTACTGGGTATACATTATTTTCCCACTTTATGGATTAGGATACTGAGGCCAGAAAATAATTGCCCAGATTCACATAAGCAGTAAGTGGTGCACCTAAAATTCCAAGTCAACCTGATTCCAAAGTTTTCTTTGAAAACACCCTTTCCACATCAGAAAAGGAAATGTGTCAACTCACAAAACTTACTTATAATAACAAATTTAAACCTTGGGCCAAACACTTTCAAGATGACTGCACACTTCAAACATGAATCCTTAGTGGTAATCCACATGTACACAAGACAAATCCTATTAGGTTACTTGCACAATGTTTTTCCATAGTGCCCTTTACAAACAGGGATTTGTTTTAAAATTCTTCCTAAGATTTCCACATCTAATCCCCTTTCACATTCCCATTTTTTCCTAAACATTCTTAACCATATGTTTTTCCTTGAATTGTTTCTTGCCTTCCCCAATTCCCTTGAAAAGAAATTGTTTTCTCCTGCTATCTACCTATGACAAAAATTTTATTCCGTTAACAAATATTTTTCTATAATAGTTTCAAAATTATTCAACCCATATAGAAATTGTTAGACTAATTTAGATTCTCTGACTTCTTCAAATCCTAGGGAAACTATGGTGGCCTTCAGTTCAAGAGACCAGGCTTCTTATCCTGCTTCATTTTCCTTATAAGCTCTGTGACTGAGCCAATTGGGTCAATTAAAGCCTTTGATGCTTTATTTATTTGAAAATGAAGATGTTCATGTAAATCCCTGCCAGTTAACCTTGAACACTGGTTTCCTTGATTGCAATTCCACTGTGCTCTCAACTGTCTGAAATCCTCAACTGCATCATCACAGGAAACATGCCTTTCACAAACCAAATTGATGGAAAATTACTAGTCTTGTCTTAGCCACTGTATTTCCAGGGTTAAAAAAATCAAAAGGAACATTGGTTAAAACCTAACATATGCAGTTAGTATATGAAACTGTTTCACTTGTTTTGTACAAAACAAATGGCATTCCCCCCAATCAAGACCACAATTGATTTTGGCTCCAAGCTTTGACTAGAAATTTTAGCCTTGAATTGACTTCTATCCAGCTCCTGAACAGAGTTCAACTTGTGAGTCCTTGCAGTGGGCCTTCAAGACAGGATGACTAGAGAAATGGCAGGATACCTGGTCCTCAGATTCTCCTAGAGTCATATTGCATCATGAAAACCTTCCCTGCCTGACCCTCTCTGCAGGGTCATCTCTGAATGACATTAAACCTTATGATGTTTGTAACATTGATGCCCTGGAAGCAAAAACTGGATTTATTTAAAGACCATTTCTTCCAATTTATATAACAGATGTTGAAGCCAATGTCCCCCTTTCACTTCACTTTTTAAAAACTCTTGCATTGAGATCTCTAATATTATTTTAGCATACCTTGTTGGAAAATTTGATGTGCTTCTTTATCACTTAATTAAAAATATTATTCCACTACATTTTTTCAACTTTTAAAATTTTTAATCACTTGTTTATAGAGATAGAACATACACATATCTCTCCTATGTCTGAGAATGAAATCTTACCCTGTGCTTCCTGCCAGGTCTTCACAGGCCTTTTTCCTTCTACTTTCCTGAGTGCCTTTGATTTTCTATTCCTATTTTTGCCCCGCCTGAACCTGTCTGTGTGTGTGTGTGTGTGTTTAAATCTTTATTTATTTGAATGCACCAGGTCTCTAGTTGTGGCACACAGGCTCTTCTTTGCCACATGTGGGATCTAGCTCCCTGATAAGAGAGTGAACCCAGGCTCCCACACAGGGAATTCAGAGACCCAGCCACTGGTCCAGCAGGGAATTCCCTGTATGTGTGTTTTTATCTTAGGTCTTCTCAAATGGAGTTTGGAAACAAGCAACATATAAAATGACAAATATCGTGTGTCTTTTTCTGCCCTGGGTTTTGATAATTTAGTAAGTTCTAACTCCAACAGAGCATGAGGAATCAGATAACGTGTTTACAATCCTAGTTCTGTGAGATAGATGCAAGACATACAGAATTGCATCTGTTTTGAATTTGTGTCCAGCTTTTTTTCAATATTTACATAAATATATGGAGAAATTGACTCTGCTACCATGACACAGAAGTGACTTTCAGCATACCACGTAAGGTATGAATGTGTCAAGAACTGAAGAACTGTCCCTTCTCTCTCTGGGCTGCTTGGATTAACTCTGTTTCCATCTCACATCCATTGGGAGTAGGGTTCCATCTTTTCTCACTATTTTGCCTGAATCTTTTTAAATCTCCTTTCAAAAAAGGTTTTCAGTATAAAGTCAGTTCTTGGTCAAGAATGTCACTTAGAATAAATATATCTTTAACTACCAAAGAGGAACAGAAGCATTGTTTTCACACATAAGAGTAAAGTAAATTATAAACTACTAAGTAGTCAATTAAAGCACTCATTTTAAAGGTCAGGCTGAGTGCTCATTCACTCAGTTGTGTCTGACTCTTGGGGACCTTTTGAACTGCAGCCTGCCAGACTCCTCTGACCATGGGTTTTTCAGGTGAGAATACTGGAAAAGGTCAGTCTATGGAACGGTAAATACTCAGGATATAAAAACATGACTTAAATGTTTCTAACATCAATAACAGTTCAGATCATGCACTTTGGAATAGACAAATCCCTATTGAATCCTAAACTTTGCAATGTATCTTGTCAGGTGAATTTACACTAGTAACTGAGGTTCTTGAAACCTCAGTGTCCTTATGTATGAACTGGGAATAAGATGATTGCTGTTGAGGAATCAGATACGGCACTGAAACTTCTTATGCTGTCTGATTCTCAGTAAATAGCAGTTGATACTAAAATTCTCTTTAGTGGGATGACTTAAGGACATTTCATTAAATTCTTCCACCAGATAAAATATAAGAGTTTTATAAGCTATAACTATTACGTCAATTGAGAAAGAAACAAGTCCATCAACCCAAAATCAGCCGTCTGTCTAGCAGCCACGGATCATAGAACATGGGTCCCAATCAAGTCAGAATCTATAAAGCTCAACTGGTAGAATAGAAGCTGTTTGAGTGTTGGAACTTGCTCTATCTTTGTCTAGCTTACTCTTTTATCTCCAACATCCAACACAGAAACTGTCCTCAATAAATAAATGCTGAGAGAATGGCCAGAAGAGGATGTTCAACCATGTAAACTATTTTCATGGACTTTGGAGCTGACATGGCTCATAAGTGAGGGAGTAAAAGTCTCTCGGTCATGTCTGATTCTTTGCAACCCCATGGACTATAGCCCACCAGGTTCCTCTGTCCATGAAATTCTCCAGACAAGAATGCTGGAGTGGGTAGCCATTCCCTTCTCCAGGGGATCTGCTTCACCAGGGATCAAACCCGGGTCTCCAGCATCACGGGCAGATTCTTTGCCATCTGAGCCACCAGGGAAGACAGGGCTCATTGAGCTCACAAATTCCATGAAACTGATCCATATCCAGGCAATGTAACAAGAGATGTGCCTGCATAAATTTCAACTGATCTCAGCCTCCCTCTAAGAAGCTACAGTAATAAGAAATGGGATTTACCTATGTTCTATAGTCATTTACTATAAGAACTTTTATGTACAGATTTTAGAGGTGAGATGAAAACCAATAATGTAATTTTGTAAAGTATTGGGAGAGAAGGACACTGTGTTTTATCTCAAACTGTAGAGAAGAAATAATTAAGAAAAGTGATTCGCACTTAATAGATTGTCTAGAAGGAAAGGAAATCGAATCAATAGCTTATACCGATGTAATGACATAATATGTTAATGGTGTAAGAATACTGACACATAAACGAAACAATAAAAAAGACAAGGCCCTCAAATATTTTACTATCTATTCTGAGTCTGTTTTAATAGTTTATGTTTGTGTGTGTGTATTTTCAAAGAAAAATCCCATTCTGTTTTTGAGGAGAGAATAAGTCATTTACAAAGTAGTTGAGTTTCCATATACAGTGACCAGTACCTGCGGAATTGTTCATATGCTAAGACCAACCATGTGGCAGTTAGATAAAGTGAATACTTTAGATCCTTGGGTCAAGAAGATACCCTGGAGAAGGAAATGGCAACCCACTTCAGAAATTTGCCTGCAGAATTCCATGGACAGAGGAGCCTGGCAGGCTATAGTCCACAGGGTCATAAAGAGGTGGACATGACTAAAGCGACTTAACACACAACACAGATTGTTTTCTCTAAAAAAAAAAAAACACCTGTCACTTTCCCATAACTAAGGAAAGGAAGAGAAAACCATTACTTACCAGGGGGAGCTACTATGAGCTCAGTTGCTTTTCCAAATATCTTCTTCCAACCTGCGCTGTCACACTGGTTGAAGCTCCTACAATAATCTTAGCCTTCTCCTAACTCCATATCATGACTGGAAGTTAAAAATTTTGTACTGGAAATATGATCTTCTGGATTCTTTTGAAAGTCCTTAAACATAGGTTTTATGGTATCTGATGTTTTATTAACTTTCCTCAGACAAAAGGACCCAAATATCTGCTTTCCATGGAGGAGAAGTCATTGAAGACACTGATGAAAGATGAAAGGAATAAAAACAGGAAAAGAAGAGTTCACCACCAACGGGTTAACCACCTGCCTTCCTAAATTTCCAGTAATAGTATTCAAAGAATTAAGCCTTTTTTTTTTTTTTTAATTTCCAGGTGTTCAAATCTGTTGAAACTGCTCAGAGTTTGCATCAAAGAAAAACCCTTCTCTTCTCACAAATACCAAAACAACCTTAGGGACAACCTTAGGGATTTGGGGCTATATTGTTGAAAGGAGGAAACTCTTCAGTCACTGAAAATGCAAATACTCCATCACAAGTGTACTTCTAAAATGTGAACAAAGTTCTCCATTCACTGGGTAACATTCTTTACCATGGCAACACAAGATAAGAAAATAAGTTCTGTGGTGAGTTATTGTTTTTTTCCCTAGGATAAAAGAAGAAATTTGTAGAATTTTCTCTCCTTTGAAATAATAGATTCTTTATTGAAACTAAAACTTGAAAACAATATCCATTTCTCTGATATGTTGTAAGAAGACTCTTGGAGACTATTTTGTAATCTGGAGATACTCATCTTGGATCAGGGTTAAAAAAGGTTGTCAGAGGCATCTGGGTGCTCCTCTGAATACAGATGAGCTGTCCATCTCCAGGACCCACACAAGACAGGTTGAGTATCCCTCTGTCCATGCCAGATCCACCTGGTTGGTCCTGGCCTAAGTCCTATCAACAAGCAGTGCCTTTGCCCTGAGAATGAAAATAAAAGGTCACAGTGACAACTGTCCATTTATAGTAGCTGAGCCCCTAATACACAGGAGAAGATGAGAGATTTGAATGAATATTTTGTTTAGAAACCTTTTTTTAATTGAAAATTGAGTTATCAGTATTAATACTTTGAGTTGTCAAATACCATTTGGACCTATTGAGATCTCAGTGGTATCTGAGGTACCACTCAATAACTCTCTGGTACCTTGTATTCTGTTTTTCCTTTTTCTAGACCATGAATCAAATTATCAGGAGCTTTAGGAGTTGCCTATTTTTCAAAATCCATGAAAGCTTTACCAATAAAATGCAAAAGAGTAAGTAAAGAGTTATAAAATCATTTGTCAAATTTATAAGAAAATTCCAGAGCTATAAGAAGAAAGAGTATAAGGTTTTATAAGGGCATAAAATTAAATCTGAATAAATAGACATCAAATTTGTGTGAGAAAAACAAAATATCATAAAGATATTGATCTTTCCTAAATTCACATTTGTGAAGTTACTATAATTCTTATGAGAATTAAGAAAACATTTCATTTTTTGTTCTATGGTATAAGTGCTTAGGGTTAGCTAGTTAAATAATATTAAATATGAAATTATTAAAAATTATTTTTAAGAATAAAATTGAATAGACATTTGGCCTAGCAGGTCTAAACCCTTATTGCAAAGTTACTGACATAATATGATAATGGTGTATGAATACTGAGACATAAATGAAACAGAAATCCTCTAGCAAATACTCCAAGTATCAGTTCAGTTCAGTTCAGTTGCTCAATCGTGTCCAATTCTTTGCAACCCCATGAACCGCAGCACGCCAGGCCTCCCTGTCCATCACAAACTCCCAGAGTCCACCCAAACCCATGTCCATCGAGTCGGTGATACCATCCAACCATTTCATCCTCTGTCATCCCCTTCTCCTCCTGCCCTCAATCTTTCCCAGCATCAGAGTCTTTTCAGATGAGTCAGCTCTTCGCACCAGGTGGCCAAAGTATTGGAGTTTCAGCTTCAACATCAGTCCTTCCAATGAACACCCAGGACTGCTCTCCTTTAGGATGGACTGATTGGATCTCTTTGCAGTCCAAGGGACTCTCAAGAGTCTTCTCCAACACCACAGTTCAAAAGCATATGTTGATATAAAAATATGGTAAGTCATTTTTAAATTGTAGGGAAATGTAAAGATTATTTTAAAACTAAATTAGGATGATTATCTGTTGGGAAAACAGAAATAGTTTTCTACCAAGCACAATATAAGTGAAGTTCATATTAAACAATGTCTAGAGAGATGAAGCTCCAATATGTTGGCCACCAGATGTGAAGAACTAACTCACTGGAAAAAACCCTGACACTGGGAAAGATTGAAGACAGGAGGAGAAGGGGACAACAGAAGATGAGATGGTTGGATGGCATCACCAACTCAATGGACATGAGTTTGAGCAAACTCCAGAAGTTGGTGATAGACAGGGAAGGCTGGTGTGCTGCAATCCATGGGGTCACAAAGAGTCGGGACATGTCTGAGCGACTGAACTGAGCTGAGAGATGTGAGTTAAAAGGAACAAGTAGAAGACTAATTGGCTCCTTGGGTAGGGAAACTTTGAATAGAAAGAGAACAGGAGACATCCTTACTTAATAGTTATTTTTTAAGAAGTAGGAATGTGAGCAATTTTTACAGCATTTTCAAATATATATTTTTAGAAAAGAATGAATGAGGAGGAGATACTGATGGTGGTAGGGAGGAAAGTGATATGATCAGATCTGTGCTTTAGGAAGAAAAAGAGCAGGAAGGTTGGTTGTCAGGGGAGCAATCCCTGGGAAGCAGACACATTTCAGAGATGATCGCCATGAGCTATTGAGAGGTCTTTTAGGACCCAGGTTACTGTAGTGACAATGGGGATGCATAGAAGGACTGGTGCAATAAATATTAACAGGTTTGTCAGAATTTCTAAGGAATTCACAAGAGATAAGTAAAATGACCATTAGCAAGGTTGAAAGGAAAGAAAAAGATGTTTTAACATCCTGGGACACAGTCTGTGTGATGAAGCTTCATGGTCAAGGTTGTGGGGCAGCTACACACATCCTTGTCTTTCAGGGAAATTCCTACCCATCTCACAGAAATCAGGGGCAAGGAAGGAGCTGGGTGTAAATATTCTGTTTTTTCCTGTGCCAACCAGATATAGGGTGATCGAAAATTCAGGTTGTTATTTTCCAAATATTTGTCCCTCCAGGATAGAAAACCTAATTACAGAAACTATTTATGATCCTTCTTATTGGTTCGACCATGCCAAATGTGACACATGTCGACCCTCTCATTTTTCAGGTACATATTGACTTGGATCTTCTGGTTCCACAAAGCATTCTCAATGGTCCGTTAATTTCTAACTATAGGAAATGAACAAATCATTAGTTTAATTTGATATTTCCTTTGAGGTACATAGTAAATAGCACAGTGCAACTCCTATCATTATTTTCTAAATATGTGAGCTGTCATATTGCTTAATCATGTTTTATCTGAAAGATAGGAATTCTTTCTGTTCCAACCATTTTCATCAAAGGATCAATTTTCCTACCTGGATACATTTACAAGAACACATGCTGCATCTCTGTGAATATACAGATCACCCTGACTCCCCCACATCTCTTCTTTATCCTTCCATTACTTCTTGTTGGTTCTGGGTATAGTGTAAGGAAAAGCATAAGTTTAAATGACATTTATGCTTGGCTCCAAACTGCGTCTCTTCTGATATCAATGCCTTTGTGATCTTGGATGCTACAGAGTTTCTCTGAATCCCAAGTTCATCATGCTTTAGGGGTGGGGGAGGATATGATAGTACCTAAGTCAGAAAAATGATGTCAAGTTCAGATCTGGAAATTACTTGTTGCTCAGCCATTGTCAAGTGTTCCCAGCAGCCGCAGAGGAAACACAGGGTAATGGGGCCATCTCAGCCAAGGTTGCAGTTTTGTCTTCAACTGTCTGGACTGCAAGTTGCTCCTGGGAGGAAGACTCCTATCTACTTCATCTGTATATTCTTTACATAGAGGCCAGGCCACAGAAAACAGTTACAAGCACTAACAGTTATTGAACTCATACTATGTGACAAGCATGGGTCTAAGTTCTTTACATGGATTGACCCAATGAATTGTCCAGAAACCCTCCAAGGTGGGAACACTTATTACAACCCTTTAACTGAGGGAGAGATTGAATCTGAAAATGCTGAACAGGGTAATTGTGTGTCCTGTGTGGGGGCACCTATGTATAATAGAAAAAAAAATGGGCATTTGAAGTGGAAAGGGACATGCTTCATCACAATTTTTGAACAGCACACAGTAAGTCCATAAGACTTTGCACAGATGCCTCCAAAAATCCTTGATTCACTTTTGAATTGTTTTCAATATGGCGGCCACCTCCTCCACGAATCTATTCTCTCCCAACTCGGGCACAATGACCTCCTTGCCACCATACACCCTAAATTTCAGGTTCTCATCACTAAAGGTCTTTCATTTCTGAGCAGCTCTCAGGCTGCTAGCAGTGAGGTCTGGTGTGTGTCCGAAAGAAGAACTCCAGTCAAACCAGCCTCTCAGTTCAGTCCCCATGATTGAGCAGGAAATCGTTTACTCTTTTCCATGACCTGTGACGAATATTTCTGTCTTTCCCAGCAGGGTAGATGGGGCAGTGAAACCCCAATGCAGTAATCAAAGGGCATCTTAGTGTTTCATTTTAATGATTTTCTGTTGCTCAAGAGATTGGTCATGTCTTTTTGCCTTGAAAAAAAATTCCTAGAACTTAGAAGTCAGGAAAAATTCATCGATAAAAAGTCCTTCTGCAGAGAATTCTCTACATTTTCCCAATACACAAAATTTCTTTACACAAAAATGTAAATCAGATCAGGGAAATAAATATGCAGAACAAAACCTAAACAATATTAGAAAAATATAAATGACAATAAGTTTATGCTTCAGTCTTTTTTAAAGTTGTAAAATAGTTAAAATACAAGGTCCCTGGTACAGAGAACCAAGTTAAAGTTGGTTTGTTTACTATCCAATTCCTTCTTCCCTGCAATTACAGGAATAAGAAGAACCTGAAACTTGACCTAGTTGTGGGATTCTCAAGCAAAAATATGATGACCTGGGAAAGCAGGGAAATCCAAGGTGCATCAAGACAGGAAGGGTTTTGGGTTAGGAACAAGCCCATGAGTACCACTCTGGAATGCATTTCTGTGTCAGGCTGGGAACCTGTCCATTTCAGAGAGAAGTGTGACACTTTATCTGTTACCACCAGGGCAGCAGTTCTTAAAAATCAACTTGAATAAGAATCAGCTATGGAGTTTCTTGAAAAATATACATTTTCAGCCTTCATTCCAATGTTTGTATTCATGGAGTTGGGTGCCACCTAGAATTAGCACTTTTATTCCAATTCAGGTGCTTCTGATGCAAGTGGTTGGTGGGCCACAGTTTAAGAAACACTGCTCTGATAGAAATTTGGAGGATCCAATACACATGAGATCACATACATGTGAACCTAGCATTTCTGTTCCTGCCAAGTTGCTTCAGTCATGTCCAACTCTTTGCGACCCTATGGACTGAAGCCCGCCAAGCTTCTCTGTCCATGGAATTCTCCAGGCAAGAATACTGGAGTGGGTTGCCATGCCCTCCTCCAGGGGATCTTCCCGACTCAGGGATCGAAGCCGGGTCTCCTGCAGCTCCTGAATTACAGGTGGATTCTTTAGAGCTGAGCCACCAGGAATTTCACATCCTTAAATCTAGCCCAATAAGAAAGCCATACTCCTTTCACGTATGACTTTTCAGCTGAAAGAGATACTATTCATTGTCTAATTGTTCACCCAAAGCATTCTTTAAGATGAATTAGTGGGAAAAAAAAATCTGGTAAACCTCATCCCAGTTTGGGACTTGGCCACATCAATGTAGAGGGTGGAAAGAACTCCTGGCTCGACATTTTAATATAAAACAGTTCTGGTTGTGGGCTGAATTCAAAAGAAAGTGGAAGAAGAATACAATGGTTAACATTGTTACAGAAATCACTGTTTTCCTACACTTTCACTACGTCAGCCACGCCCTGATCGGTTATGCGAGGAAAATATCAGTTTGTTCAAGAGAAATATGATACCAGCTTGAGGTTCAGGAAGTCCAAGTTTTCATTTTCATCTTTTCTTACTCTTCATACTACTGAACATTGAACATGCTTCATTCCCAGCCATTTTTCTGGATAATGGTCAGATAAATGATTCAGTATAGCTAAGCTTTCCATTTCTTTTTTATGTTTGTGATTTTTATTTACTATTTTTTTTAAATTTATTTACTTTCTGCATTGGGTCTTAGTTGTGACATGCAGGATCTCTGTTGCATCATGTGGGGTCTTCTCTTGTGGCACAGGGGTTTCTAGTTATGGAACAGGGTCTTCAAGGCACGGAGGTATGCTTGCTCCAGAACACAATTACTCTGCATTCCAAGACAGACTCTTAAACACTGGACCACAGTGTGGTTCCCAATCTTTCCATTTTCTTTCCTAAGTATTTCCCTTAGCAGATCAATCCTAGGTGCCTGTCTCGTAGAGAAGAGGTTGAACAGACTCCACCAGCTCCTAGGAGAGTTAAAAGAAGATACGGCCTGACAAGCTACTTGCCTGAGGCCTGAAGATAGAGGCCTCCTTTTAGGGGAAAAAACTGTGGCTTTATTAGGAAGGGGTGAGTAACAACTGAATATAAATGTTGGGGGATGGGCGATGAGCTAAGGATTTCGCTGTTCAAAGTAAAGAGAATCGGCAGCAGGAAGTGAGTCAGGGATTGGTCTATCCCGTGTACTAGGGATGTTTTTCGGCAGCAACAAGCAAAATTTCAGTGCAGTGTAAAGGTAGGCTGAACCAATGTGCTTCTCCCAGACAGCACAGTGGTACACGCCAGAATCACTTTCTTGTAGATCTGAGTTTACAAATTTATATGTCTTGTCTGTGGCTTCATAGGCATTATATTTCCCTGGACTGATTCCTGGTTCCAACACAACCTTTGAGTAGTAGACATCATAGTAGAGAAGGCGTCGGGGTACAGTTCCCTCCTGGAATTTGTACCAGTGGATATATTTGACGCTTTGTGTAGGAAGATCACAAGGGATTATAGCAGAGGACCCCGTCGCCCTGGTAATTGACATCCTGGTCTCTTCCATGTTGGAAGATGCCTGAGTGACTGCAATGGGAGAAGCAACAAAAAATCATGAGGATGAGGAAACAGCATTTCTTAGTATGACCCACTCCACGCACACACACACATACACACCATTGCCAAAAAATACAGAAAAATCCCAGGAGCATCCAGGCAACACACTCACCAAGAGCCAGGAACACCAGAAGCAGCGCTGGGGCCCGCAGCATGGCTGGGACATTAGCGAGACTGGGTTCCCAGCAGATGTGACAGGCAGGGAAGTTAGCGAGGATCTCTCTTAAAGGCCACCAGGCTGAGCCCAGAAGGAGTGGGTGCTGGGGGAGGCGGGCAGAGGAGCCCCGCCTCTCTACACCAACCCCTTTCTTGAGGGCCCCCTGTGGCAGGCTGGGAGCAGCCACGTCCCCCACAGGAGAAGAGAAACCTGAGCTCTGAGAGGTCAGAACTGCAAGCAGAGGGATCAGGTGGGGGGTGGATGGAGAAACACGGACAAAGCTTGCCTGTTGCCTAGTGGAGTGAGCAGACCTGAATCAGGCTAAGTTCCCTGCAGCTCAGGCTTTCAGTGTTAATGCTGCTGCCATGGTCTTGTCCCGTGTTGAAATGTCTATAGTCTTTCCCCGATCTACCTTTCCTCTTTACCTGTAAGCAAAGTTTGAGACAACAAACAGCAAACCCAATAAGAACTGAACCTGTTTTGTTAAAATTAAGATTATAATGCTGGTCTGCATTTGACTATAATAACGGGATATGTGTGAGTGTGTCTGCGTTACAAATCATTCTGATAGAGAGTGTATGTTCATCCCCAAGTAAAAAGCCACCTCACATTGGGTTTCCAGATTTCTCAAATGACAAAAATAAAAGCAAGAAGCTTTGCAGTATTTGTGTGTTTAGTGATTGTTTGTAACACAACATAGTGCCTAACTGGGCAAGTCTCCTCTCTTGCAAAATGTAACAAAACATAAAACAAAAATAGAAGCTTTTCTTCTTTTCCCAAATATTCTTGGGCTTATTTTACTCATCTGTCCATCCAAATGAATTTAGAATCACTGTGTTTCAAAATGTCCTGCTTTCCCCCATCACTATAAAACAGCTATTTAGATTATTGGTTAGAATTGTGGCAAAGCTATGAATTCATTTGGCAAAAACTTAATGTTTTTCAATATCCTGTTTTCATTTTGGGCCACATGGTTTGTCTCTCCTTTTATATTACTTCTTTGTTTCTCAGTAAAAGTTGTATAGTTTTCTTTATATCAGTCTTACATATTTCTAGTTAATATTATTTCTAGGAATTTTCACTTTTGGTATTATTATAAGTAAATATATTTTGTATTTAACATCTTTATTCAGATTGGCATGACTGAATTGGGTAACAAATTCAGTTAGAGGTGTATCTATAATTTATATACATATAAGAAGTGTATCTATAATCTATAACCAACAGAGGTATATCTATAATTTGCCTACAGGCATATATAGTTGGTGTCCTAAGATTCTTTATATTATAAAGAAAATGTGTTTTAAGATTTTTAAGTGATCAGGAGAGTGTGATGTGACTACAGATTCATTCCTGTGGGAGTTTATGAATTTAAATTGGAGGAGAGATTTGCCCTTAACAGCTGTATGAGATTGGGCAATGGTATTTAATCAGTTGGTGTCCTTTCTGACTGGTGGGACATTAGTATACCCTACTATTGCCTCCTGGCTAAATGTCAGTCTTTTTAGCTTGGAACATAGTAAGTGCTCAATAAATATTAGATAGAAAATTAATAATAAAACAACTTATGAGAAGATAATTGGAAGAAATGACCATCCTCATTAATTTAGTGGCAGATAATACTTAGCATCTCTTTGAAACTGAGCAAGGTTGAGTGCATCTGCATATCTTATTTTTCTTCTCCATTCAAATCCCATTCATTACCTTATAGTCAGTGTTCATATTTCTGATCTGTTTTTCCAGCCATCAGGATATGTCTTATTATTATACTTGTTAACTATTTTTAGAGAAAAATATGTCTAGCTTGATGTTAATAAAATTCATAAAACTATAAACTAAAAAAAAAAGAAGCTTTGCAGTATTTGGAACAAACTTAAACTAAAAATAATATTTTGTTTATCTGAAATTCAGGGAAATGCAAATCAAAACAACAATGAGATTTCACCTCACTCCTGTCAAAATGGCTAATATCAACAAGGCTGGAAATAGCAAGTGTTAAAGATGTGCAGAAAAGAGAAGCCTTGTGCACTGTTGGTGGGAATGTAAACTGGTATAGTCACTATGGAAAGCAGTATGGAGCTTCCTCCATAAGTTAGAAATGGAACTACCACATGATCTAGCAATTTCACTTCTGAGTGTTTATCCATAGAAAACAAAAACACTAAGAGATACCAGCACCTCTGTGTTCATTGTTTATAACAACCAACACACAAAAACAACCTAAGTGCCAAAAACCAGATGGACAGATAAACTAGGCGTGGTATATATGTACATATATTTGGTATATATGTGTGTTGTATATATATCTATATATATATAGAGAGAGAGATAATTACCATTTTGTGCCCTAATTATCTGGTGGATTTAGAGAGCTCTACTGGAGTGTTTTGGAGCTTCTGAGATGACAGATGTGGTCCAGCTACAGAAGATGGAATCCATGTGCATCCAGGTCTGATAATACTGTTCAGTCCCTTCCAAACATCAAAGGAAATATTTCGGTATCACACATATGAGCATATTAACATACAGTCAATTATAAAAGCAGTAACTCTGCTTAAATATTTAACCAAGAAGAGAAAGAGTAGATCTTATAATTTTATCTTATTAAAAAAAAAGAAATCTGTAACTATATACAGTGAGGGCTATTGACTTAATGTGGTGACCATTTCAATATATATAAAATATCAAATTTCTATCTTGTAAAACTGAGAATAATGTAATATTTTATGTCAAGTTTATTTTTAAAATATGTTTTTTAAAAAGAGAGAAAAGTAGTGGACTGAATGGAGTATCTGGGCAGCAGGCATAGGACAAGAGAGCCAGCAGAGCAGCCAGTTGCAACAAACAGGAGCCCTGCCCTGAATGCATGGTTCCCAAGACACTCCAGCCTCTTTTCCACAACAGTGTACAGACATAAAGCAAAAATGTGGGCATGTGAAGAGTATGATCTTTTTGCAGAATACTTTAAAGTAAATTCTTGGGTGACCTCATCCTTGGTGTCTTCAGTGTCTATCTCATGGCTCATGTTTGCCATGTTTATGTTTGGTACATAAACTGCTATAAAAATACAGAGTAAAATATAGCTTTTTGCTTTTCACATTGCATCTCAAATTTTGGGGGAGTTCTGTCTTTTTCAGCATGAAAAAAACATAATTGAGGGAGTTCCAAAAGAGAGGGGTTGTATGTATACCCATGGCTGATTCATGTTGAGGCTTGACAGAAAACAGTAAAATTCTGTAAATCAATTATCTTTCAATAAAAAATAAGCTAATTAATTTAAAAAAGGTAATTGAAAGTCACCAGAAGGGAAAAAACTGAAGATGGTGTCTCCTTTTTGAAAGTTGAAAGGAGGACACCCACTGCTGATATTAGTGAATGGCTAGTAAAGAATTTATTGATTCACAGACATGGTATCACATCCATACATATATACATACACATGACTGTGGCTGGTAAAATAATGTTAAGGTCCACCCTATATTCAATGAGACTGAGTGATCTTTTAATGAAAAGTTGGAGAAAAGTCTTGTGTTCCTGATCAAAACATCTCTTAATAAATTCGAGTAGAATTTATTTGTAAGCAAAATCTCTTTGTTTTGGTTTGCAGAAGGTAATTCTTGTTTCATGTCTCAGATTTCATTTTATGTTTTTCAACACCTTACATTTCTTTTCTGTTTTTTAGCTCATGCACATTCACTATTTGTACTATTGTAAAAAGTAATACTGAACATATCAAAATTATTAGTTTTGTTTTTCTTATTTTGCATTATGTATTTGGCCCGAAGTACTAGGATCACAAGAAGACATGATGAATTGTGAATATATATAAAAGGTACCAGACATTTTGTATTATGTATCATGAAATAATAGTTTCTCACAGATAAAGCCCCTAAAATATTCTGAGTACTCTTATTTTGAACCCACGCTATGAAATCATTTTCCCTTGTGTTTAGCTTTGAACCCACACTATGAAATCATTTTCCCTTGCGTTTAGCTAGCCTGAATTCAAATGAACTCAATTATATTTTGAGTTGCTTTTGTAAAACAGAAATATTCAATGCAATGCTTCATGGGAAGGAAGCGTGTCTGTCAGTTTCCTTTCATTATGTACCATCATTAAAGTAAAATCCAACGGCATGAAGGAAATGGTCTGGCTTGGGGGGAAACTGGTCATATATGTGGATCTAATCAACTCCATCCATGTTTGGTCTAAAAATGGGCCACAGGACAGAAATGCAGCTGGAGGCTCCCTGGGAGGCTGGGGTCTAACCAGGGAGAGCTCCTTACATGGAGAACATGCTGGGTTTGGCCTTGGACAGAAACCGCAAGAATTCAGTGGTGTCATCACAATGATTTGTCCTGTGTCAGAAGCTGACCCGCGTCTACAGCACGACCACAGATGGGGCCTGAGCTGGACATCAGGGTGTGACTTTAATCTGAGAAGGAACTCCACCCCTGACACTGGCTGCACCAGTTAGATGCAGCCAGTCCTCCTAGGATGGCAAGGGCCCCCAGATGTTGGCTCTCAGAACAGAGACCAAGAGGAATGTAGGATGTGACTTGAATGTGCCCTGAGGTCAGAATGTGAGAGCTGAAGCCATGATCTCAGTAGTGGAGCCCTACTTTGCTCTGAGACTGGACGGATGGCATCCAGGACATGGACCCCCATCCTGGGCCTGCTGGGTGGGGAGGGGGTGGGACACTTGCTCTTCATGCTCATGCGTCTGAGCAGCCCTCTGCTATTCACCCGTCACATTGTCACCTGATGTTAGTGCCCCTAGTAAGCCTTGCTCAGATTGACTGTGAAATCATTTTTTCCCTTTTAGAGAACTTATATGACTTCGTATATGACAGGCTCAATTGCACAGGTGAGATCAGCCCTCCAAATCTCTGTTCTTGTGAGGAATCAAGCATGTCACATCTGTCCATGAAACTTGGGTCAAGGATCGGGTCTTGTGTCACCCCGTTTATACAGAGAAAATGAAACCAGGAAGGAGCAGCCTCAGCAAGTCACAGATCATGGAAGTTCCCAGGTGACTGGTGGAAAGTCAGGGATGATCTTAGTGCTGCAAGTCCTGTCTGCTCCTTCCTTCAGGGTCATGAGCGTAGACAAAGATGCAGATATGAACATCCTGAGCATAAAGTTCCCAACTCGTGTAGGAGCTCATCAGAGGAACTATACAAAGAAATAATGAGGAAGTCGGGTCACACAGTCTAGAGTATATCTGATAACAATCACATGTGCTGGCAGAAGGATCTTTTCATCCATTAGCTGTGACCCTTTGAAAGTGAGGAAAGTTGGCCGTGGTTTAACTGTTCTCATTTCCTTGCTATACCCCACCTACTCCTTGCACAGTCCCAACCAGTAGAGGCCAGTTTGAGCATTTTCCACAAATCAACCACATTCACATTCGACAGTGCAGGTGAACAAAGAAACCTGAGAAAATGAAACCCGGTCAACACATCAGCGCATCAACCCCCTCCTGCTGCCACGCAGACTGTCACCCCCAGCCCCGCTGCCCTTCCCTTTCCGCCCCTCCCAGGCCAGGGCAGTCCAGGGCAAGTTGGGGCAGGAGGTTGCTGAGAAGTTGGAAACCACAGAAGGCATGCCCAGCAGGGCCCTGACTGTGACACCAGCAGCATAAAACTTTCAGTGATTCGCACATTTCCCTTTCTTGCCTTCTACACTTAAATACACGTTTTTTCACAGTGAAGAAATAGTTCCAAATCTCTAAGACCAGGGCCACATATTTTGTCTAAAGAGGTCTGATCAAATTCCTAAGAACCAAGGAGTTGATCTGGACTTCCAAAGTGGCTTACCGGTAAAGAATCCATCTGCCAATGCAGGAGACTCCAAGTTCGATCCTTGGGTTGGGAAGATCCCCTGGAGGAGAAAATAGCAACCCACTCCAATATTCTTGCCAGAAAAATCCCATGGGCAGAGGAGCCTGGAGGGCTATAGTCTGCAGGATCCCAAAAGTGTCAGACACAACTCAGTGACTAAACAACAAGGAGTTGAGTAGATTAGGTTTTATCTATTTTCACTTGTCCAATTAGCAAAATCCTACATTTCACAACAGTCTCCTGACATTCACTTACTTTGTGATTGGAAAAAAAAAAGGTGAAGTGATAGTTGGTCGCTAAGTCATGGCTGACTCTTTGCGACCCCATGGACTGTAGTCCACCAGACTCTTCTGTCCATGGGATTTCCCAGGCAAGAATACTGGAGTGGATTGTCATATCCTTCTCCAGGGGATTTTCCCTACCCAGGGATTGAACCTGAGTCTCCTGCTTTAGTAGGCAGATTCTTTCCACTGAACTTTCACGTTCACTTTTTTTCCATAAAAATGACAAATACATATAGTCTTAATGATATAAACACTATTATGATTTCAGCATTTTAAAAATAATAGCAAAATGTGTAAGATGATAGTGTATTATGAGGGGAAATTATTTTATAAATTATTGTACATTAACCTAGCTATTCAAGCATCTCTGTACATTTGGAGAAAAAGAGTTCTAGGTTGTGTAAGTACAGAGAAGTTCAAAACAAAGTTAGAGTATGTATACATGCATATATAGTTATATGTCCACTCATATTTGTTATAAAAGATTCAGAGAAAGAAAAAGCATAACATTAAAGAGCAAGAAAGGTAAACACAATGGCTCAAGAAAGGTTACTTGGTGTATTTTTAGAGTGTTTTGATTGATTTTAGATCCATGGAAAGATATTATCCAAAATTTTTGATGGATCCTATAATGAAGATTGGCTTCCCTGATAGCTCAGTCAGTAAAGAATCTGCCTGCAATGCAGGAGAGCCTGGTTCAATTCCTTGGTTGGGAAGATCCACTGGAGAAGGGATAGGCTACCACCCACTACAGTATTCTTGGACTTCCCTTGTGGTTAGCTGGTAAAGAATCCACCTGCAATATGGGAGACCTGGGTTCGATCCCTGGGTTAGGAAGATCCCCTGGAGAAGGAAAAGGCTACCCACTCCAGTATTCTGGCCTGGAGAATTCCAGGGACTGTATAATCCATGGGGTCACAAAGAGTCGGACACAACTGAGTGACTTTCACTTTCATAATGCAGATTATTTTTTCAATGACACTTCCTGATTGATGTTCCATTTCTAAAAATAATCTACATTTTTTTAAAGATGCAAAGTGGTCTGTCACATGCCATCATTTATTTTCAGTTTCTTATTGAGGATTACGGTTCACTAGGGGTTGCAGTAACTGGTACTACAATGAATGAACATTCAGGCACATAAACCTAGTATGTACATTCTGTTTCCTTGTGAAATTGGTAAGTGAATGATAAGTCACTTTCAGAGCAAAGCACATCGTACACTTGTATAATGAGTTCTGTGATGGCTCCTTGTGCCTGAGATCTGAGCTGGCAACGCTGGAACTATTTCAGTCACTTGATGCCTCAATCTGGCTGCACATTAGAGTTATTTAATATTGAAGGAGATTTTAAAAGTCTGATATCTGGGCTGTGATGAACTCTGACTCTAGTAACTTTCTTTTTCTTATATGATTAATTACTTTTTATTTATTTATCTATTTACTATTATTATCTATGCATTACTTCAGCTCTCCTAGTGATTCAATGATTAAGAATCCACCTGCCAATGCAGAAGACATGGGTTCGATCCCTGGGTCAGGAAGACCCCCTGGAGAAGGAAATGGCAACCCACTCCAGTATTTTTGCATGGAGAATCCCATGGACAGAGGACCCGGCAGCTTACAGTCCATGTGGTTGCAAAGAGTCAAACATGACCTAGCAACTGAGCATGTAGGCATGTACTATTTATTTATTTAGCAATGCAATCATTTATTTACAGCTATAATAAGAGAGCCACTGATACACTGAAAAAAGCAGCAGGATTTAAGTCAGGCAGAACTGGCCCATGTGAACTCTGCATTGCTCTGTATTTAACCTTGGGTATTTCCTAGCCTCTCTGGGACCTCCTTCTTATGAATGAATTAGACATATGCGGTAACAAAATACAGGCACAGAGATCAGAGAAACTCGGCTCTAAATAATTACTACTTACAAAATGGTTGTAGTGAGCAGATAACTCCATCTCTTCCATCTTTAAACTGTGAACTGTAACTGTACCTTCCTTCAAGGTCTCTTAGAGGATTCACGAGATTACCTGGTGAAAGACAGTAACTGAATCCCTATTTTGTCCACATCTAACCTGTGCATGAAGGAAGTGAAACTAGAGATGATTCTTAGTGGCTCCGTGTTTGTGTAGAACCTACTGATTCTACAGTAGAGATACCAACAGTAGAGACTAGTTGGTGTTGAGGACTTGCACGGATCAAGCATCACTGGCTCGTCTATTCCACATGCCCCAGGAGACAGGGTTCTGTAACTTCATTGCACAGATGAGGGGATGATGGCACAGGACTCAGAGTCCTGCTGAGGTCACACGAATCCTAATACAGGCCCAGGGTTCAAATGCAGGCCTTCGAAGGTCACAGTCTGCATGCTTTACTCTCCACCTGAAGCTGCTCTGGTGCTGGAGCAGTTCTCATGGGGTTAATGTGAGGATTAGCAGGCAGTGTTCGTGAGACTCCAGCACAATCTGAGCACACACAGTGCAAAGTATGCTGGGTGTAACAGTATCTCCAAATGAATGTCCCAAACCAAGGAGTCTGCATCCGGTGACTCTGAAAGAGAAGTCACCAGACGGGCCCCTTCCTTTAGCTGTGGCTCTCCTTGGAACCAGTGCCCCAAAGAAAGACCATAATCACTTAGGCATAGAAACTTGGTACTGACCATTATCATAACCATGCTGAATTTGTCATGTTGTTTGTCATGCTGTTTCTTATCTTGATTGGATTTCATGAAATTAAAGTACACACAGACTTTTTATACATTTTTATATTTTATGTCTATTATGAAAATTAAAGTTCAGAGTTCAAGCAACAAAGCTGGCGGCTCCAGGGTGTGGGGCAGGGAGATCAGGGTCATGGTCTGGGTGCATGGGCTGATGGAGGAGACGGGAGCTGCCTGCTGCGTGTCCTTGGGAGGCCCGTGGATTCGGGGGTGGGAGCAGCTGCTGAGGTTGTGGGGACAGTGGTGGGAGAGGCTCCCGGGACCAGCCCTGGGCCCTGCCCCGAGTAATGGCAGAATTCCTTATTACAGAGTCAAACTCTCTGTTTGCCCAATGGCTTGAAAAATTGTTACCTAAAAGTGAAATAATAGATAAATACACCTATGAACTGAGACAATCCAAACCCAGCAAGAAAGTAGAGAATTTTAGGGATAGATGATGAAGGAAAATTGACCCTTTTGTGATCCCCTCTGTCACGAGCTCTTTCCATCACAGCTGATGCCTCTTCTAAACACACAGAGGAGGTGACGATGACAAAATAGACCGCACTCTTGAAGATGAGGAGGAGGTAGGTGTAATAGGCAGAGGTGTTCATGAGCTGCAGCTGCAGGGTATCTAGGAGAAGTCATTTTGGTTAGTTTCAAGTGTTCTTTTGAGAGAATAGGATATATTAATGGAAACAGTGGTCACGACTATTTATTTCCAGGAACCTAGTGACACCTCTGCACCATCAAACCCCAAAGAAAACAAGTTCAACCACCATGAGCACTGTCACCGCCAGACCAATGCAGAACCCACTTGACAATTCAAGTCAGTCAACAACCTCAGCTAAACTCACCAGATCCTCCCAAAATATTAAAAAGCAAGGTTATGTTTTTAATGAATGAGTCCAATAGAAAAAAGTATTTTTGATAAATAGCATTTAGCCTGTTTTTGCCCCCACCACATCTCTGAGTAAGAATAATAGGTAATATTCATTAACCACTAATCAAATGTCAAACACCTATTCTGTGAGCTTTATATGTAAAATTCTACTTTTATTTAAGTTTTAAAATAACCAAAGAGATTATTACTTTCAATCCCATTTTACCAGTAAACTGAACACAGAAATAATTTTCCAGATGGCTTACATTTAAAAAGTACCAGAAACCACATTTCAATTGCAGCAACATGACTTTGAAGAACACAGTCGTAGCTGCTCTGTAATCCTGTATCACCATGTGCAATAAATACTCCAGACATCAGTTAAGTATAAATATGAAGCTAAATTGCTGATTTGGTATCTGAGCCATTATATACTGTGCATCAGTGAGATTCCTAAGAAGAAAACAAACCATGGAAATCAGGTGGGGTTCACAGTCGTGTGGACAGGGGCTTTTAGTAAGAGGATAGTGTAAACAATGGATCAAAGTCTTGGTTCCAGGTCCCTGAAGCTTTAGGAGCTCAAGCCTCACTCACCTGTTTTTCTTCAATGTCTAACATCACAGCTGTCATCACAATGTTATAGGAAAATTGCACTTACTCTCCTTTGAAGTTTTGCAAGAAATATATGATGTCAAAAACTAATTAACAACAATGATGATGGACATGACTTGTCTAACTATAAGGCTGAGTTTCTTCTTGTGGAAATTTTCCTTTTCCATACTTTATCTCAAAAGAGTCAGAACTCCAGAATCACTAGCATTTGGTATGGAAAGGATCTCAGGAAGTGACAGGCTCATAACTCACTGCCCTTGGTCAGGTCAGGTGTTAGCTGAGTTCCAGGCCCCCTGATACTGGGAATGGAGGAGGGATCAGCAGGACCAGAGCCAGAGCATCTAAATTCACTAAGACCTTCATGGAGGGAGAAAGGGCCACCAACTGGTTCTGATTCTGTGCTGACTAAATGGATACTTTGTGGAAGACTTTCCACATATTTGATCTTATCTCTCCAATAACTGAGTTGGTGTGATTGTTCCCTATTGTTGTTCAGTCGCTAAGTCATGACCGACTCTGCAACCCCGTGGACTGCAGCATGCCAGGCTTCCCTGTCCTTCACTGTTTCTTGGAGTTTGCTCAAACTCATGTCATTGAGTTGGTGGTGCTATCCAACCATCTCTTCCTCTGTCACCCCCTTCTCCTCCTGCCATCAATCTTTCCCAGCATCAGGGACTTTTCCAATGAGTTGACTATCCCAAAATGACAGAGTAGAAAGATGTACGCCTGTCTTCTCCTGAAATAACACTAAAATCACAACTAGCTGCTGAACAACCACAGACAGGAGGATGTTGAATGCACAAAAAACATACCCCAGGTCCAAGGATAAAGGAGATGTTGCAATGAGATGGTAGGAGGGGTGCAATCACGTTAAAATCAAATCCCATACCCACTGGGTAGGTGACCTACAACTGAAGAACAATAATACCAAAGAAGTTCTCACACTGTTGTGAAGGTTCTAGGCCCCACATCCGTCTTCCCAATCTGGGGATCTGGCAAAGGGATTGAGAATCCCCAAGGAATCTGTTCCCTAATAGCAAAAGAGGAACATATTGCTCAGAAAACATAAGGGATTTACCCATTTTTCATATAGCTAATAAAGAAAAGAACTGGAGTTTAAATTTCAGTCTGTGACACTGAGAAGCCCATGCATTTACACCCTTGCTCACAGGCCTTCCTGTCTCAGGGCCTGGGCTTTGGGATTCTTGCTCTATATCTATATCATAAAGGAGGAATAGAGAATCAAGTAAGTGTATAAACCATTTATTCAGATGGCCTGGGTTGAATCCCCAGATGTAGCTGTGTGGCTTTGTTCACAGGCTTAATTTTAATAGCTTGCTCCCATCAATAAAGTGGGTTAAGGGGAAATATTATACCACCTCCTGGGAGTTTAATGAGGATTAAGCAGAAAATACACGCATTTAAGAGACAGCACAACACCTTGTGTATAAGAAGCTTTCAGTTAGTGTCAGATTTCATGTATTAGCTACTAGCATTGAATACAGATGAAAAATATCTAAAAGCAAAGAGAAATCAGGTTTCATCAGTCATTAGAAGCAAAGTCACACTCTTAGCTACACTCATAATTTAAAAGTAGACATTTAATCTCCAAACCCATGGGGCTTTAAAAGTATCTTGGATATTAATCTCTCATTTTTATATTAATTTCTCATTTAAATGCTTTCTGTTCTGGTGGCTCGGACGGTGAAAGCATCTGCCTGCAATGCGGGAGACCCCGGTTTGATCCCTGTGTCAGGAAGATCCCCTGGAGAAGGAAATGGCAACCCAGTCCAGTACTCTTGCCTAGAAAATTCCATGGACGGAGGAGCCTGGTGGGCTACAGTCCATGGGTTCACAAAGAGTCGGACACTACTGAGTGACTTCACTTTCTTTCTTTCTTTCACTTTCTCTACAATCACCTTCTATGTTTTCTCAGTCTTTCAATTTTATTGAGACTTTCAATGATTTAATCAAAGATCTCTCTTGGTAAACGTCATGTTGCCCTTGAAAATGAGGCTTCCCAAGTGGTGCTAGTGGTAAAGAATCCACCTGCCAATGCAGGAGACAAGAGACACGATTCAATCACTGCTGCTGCTGCTGCTAAGTCGCTTCAGTCGTGTCCGACTCTATGCAACCCCATAGACGGCAGCCCGCCAGGCTGCCCTGTCCCTGGGATTCTCCAGGCAAGAACACTGGAGTGGGTTGCCATCTTCTTCTCCAATACGTGAAAGTGAAAAGTGAAAGTAAAGTCTCTCAGTCGTGTCCGACTCTTAGCGACCCCATGGACTCTTAGCGACCCCACCAGGCTCCTCCGTCCATGGGATTTTCCAGGTTAGAGTACTGGAGTGGGGTGTCACTGCATTGGTGGGTCAAGAAAATACTCTGCCAAAGGGCATAGAAACCCACTCCAGTGTTCTTGCCTGGGGAAGCCCATGGACAAAGGAACCTGGTGAGTCCTTAGGGTCACAAAGAGTTGAACACAACTTAGCATGCACTAGAAAATATGTGGGCTGTTTTCAAATACATTTTGATATTGATTTATAACATAATTCCACAGTGATAAGAGAACAGACTCTGTATGATTTCAGTACAAAACTATGAAATTTTTACACCTTGCTTCATGTCCCCAAATATGTTGTAGTGTCTCCTGGTTTATAGTCTATGGGAACTTAAATAGAATTTGTATCCTGCTGCTGTTTGAAAATTATATAAATCTTAATTATGTTGAGTTGGTTCATAATGATTTTCATATCTACTTATCCTCCTACTTTTCTGTATATTCATTCTATTAATTTTTTAGACTTTGATATTGAAATTCCAACTAAAATCTTAATTTATCTACTTAAAAAATAACTGTAATATATAGTGGAACTATATGTAAGTTTGTTCTGTATTTTCCAAGTCTCCTGTTAATGTGTTATTGTACTTTCATAATTTAAAAAATAAAAAAGAAAGAAAAAAATTAAAAATAATTTTAAAAAAGAAACAAAGCCACACTAATGAATGAAACCCATTGTTTAGATAATTCAGGGCCTATCACTATACCCTCTAATTTACAGTCCACTCACACCAACACCAGCATTTATTGTATTAATATGGGTCCTAGGAAATGATAGTATATTGAATTAAAATATCACTCAGCCTATTTCAACAAATCCAAATAGTCTGATTTTTCTGCCTTAAACCAAGAAAGTTCAAAACTTAAGTTTATCAAGAGGGGAAAAAAATGTGCTATAGCCTGACATGAAGGCAAACATAGACAAAACTTACTGTTTTCATCATTTAGACGTGTTTTTGTAAGATGAACATCAGTGACTTTTGGAAGAAAAGAGACCAAGTATTAGTTTATTGTTCATATCTAGTTTTTGACACTGTGATATGAATGTATGTGTGTGTGTCTATATACACACTCATAATCTACATATTTTATCATGTATAATCTATGTGTGTGTGTATATATATATTTATATATATAACGTATATACTTTGCCAATAAAGAGTCAGGAGAGATACTGATTAAAAATATCAGTGCCACAAATCCACAAATAATTGGTCTTTCCCACTATAGACCAGGGAAGTTAAAAAGATAATTTGATTAGAAAGGGGGAAGTCTAGAGGATGAAATGAATGCAGATATATTCAAAAATTTACCATTTTCCTGTGTTAGACAGCTTTTGTAGAATAAATATCCATGCCTTCTAGAAGCAATGAGATCAGATATTATCAGTCAACCTTGCCTATTAGAGTCTGTCCATATGTCTGTACATATACATGTGTGTCTGTGTGCATATGTCTGTTTATATATATATATATTCTCCTGACAAAGAAACAAAAGAGGAGTCATTAAAAGTTTAACAATGATGAACCCCACAATTGCAGATAATTGGCCTTTTTTAATTTGTTCAGTTGCTCAGTCCGGTCCGACTCTTTGAGACCCCATGGACTTTAGCCCACCAGACTCTTCTGTCTATGGAATTTTTCAGGCAAGAATACTGGGGTGGGTTGCCTTTTAAGCCAGGAAAACTTCAAAAGGGAAAATAATCAGAAGGGAAAAATGACTGAAGCCTGACTTACAGGCAAATATATACAAAAACTTACCACTTTCATCATCAAACCATCATTTGGAAGTTCAGTAGTAATGACAATTGAAGTGACAACTACAAGAAATGAGAACAGTTATTAATAAACTTCTCATGCCTGTTATTTGACAGTGTGCACATGGGTTTATACATGTGTTATTGTAACACACACGTGTAAGTATTTACTCTGCTGACAAAGAAACATTCATTAAAAATAAGAGCCCTATAATCTAGGAATAGTTGGTCTGATTCTGTGCAATTCCGTAGATCAATTCAGCATCAAAATGAACTCATCTGATCCCAGAAACTAAAATAGAATCTCATGTTTGAAGGAGTTTGGCTCAAGCAAATTTCCAATCTGGGAAAGATAAGCAACCAGCCACAACTTTCTATATCACTCATATCCCACTATCAGCTACTCTTGCACAAGGTTCTACAGATGTGGTGTGGGTGAGAATAAAGAAAACAATATTGAGAGTCTAATAGTCATTGAGTGATTATTACTGTGCCAGGCACTAATTTAAATACTTCACATGCAATATCTTGTCCCAGTGACACTGGAGTGAACTCTATTTGGAAGATTTCATAATACAAAGCAGGAATAAGAATTACAGGGTAACTTGCTGAGAGTCATACCAGTGACGGCAGAGTCAGCATTCCAAGGATCATGGTGGGGGATTAAATGAGACAAAACATATGGAAGATACTTTGTAAAAATAAGATAGAAATGTAAGAAATTGCTCTATAGAAAGAAAACAGAATTCCACCACTGTGGACACTAAAACCTTCTCTTCTATATATCTCAAGTATTCTTAGCAATGACAATTTTATTACGGGGGCTTGGTATTTCAGTGGAATTTTTTAAAGGACAGAAAAACAGGTCAAATCACATTTATAATCCCCTGACTATTGAAAACCTGAGGCAAGAATTGTATTTATTTGCAATTTTAAAAAGGCATACATATAAGTAAAACATTTTCTGTATAGATAATGGTTTGTTGGATAGAGGAAAACAGAGTCACAAAAGTCAACTGGGTTCCTCCTTAGAAATTTGCTGCAGATGAAGTTAACTGAAATGACCTCATTAACTTTGTTGCCATGAGTAGCCTGTGGGCAACATTTGTCTGATCAATTAAGCGCCAAGTGTAACACACTATAACCCAAATCTTCTCTCCTTTATGATAATCATCACTAAAGTTACTTGAATTCTTATTTTTTTCTGATCACTAGAAAACTTAAAATCTAAGGACAATTAAGTCCATAGTTACATTAAACCAGCACTTTGTCTGTTTGCTTCCCCTTTATTTCTTAGCCACAGAAATAAAGATTCGGGGCTACTTTATAATCTTACTTTAAAGAGCCTTATAAAAGATACAAAAACCCCACAATGAATATATGAATAAATACACCTGTGTTATGTTTTTGAAAGTAAGCATTTCTGCTGTCATTACTTCACTTACTCTTTATTGCAGTCCCAGGACAAAATGTTCAAAGCAAGTATTTGGACAAACTAAGGGTAAGAGAAACTTACTTCAGAAGTAAGGACGATTCAGTGCAAAAGTCTCTGTACATTTTATTATATTTTGGGCATGTTTCCCACTGTTTAAAAAGGGTTTTTAATCAGAGGGAAAAGTCCAAACTGATTCCTTCTTATGGGCCCTCTGGGACCTTTGGACAGTTGTGTTCACATAAAGGACTGTAAGTGATTCAGAACACTTTTGAGTGATTACAGAAAGGCCATATACTCATTGCTGTAGGACATCATCCTGGAAGAGTAATTCACCCCAGTGTGTTCATCCACACATCCCTTCAGACCTGGTGTGTGCTAGCACTGCAGTGAGAGTTGTGGGGGGAATTTTCCATTAGCAAGAAATACATTCATTATATAGAATATAAGTCTCTACACTTTAGCCTCAACCCATTTTTGTTTACAAAATTTTACCTTATGGTGGTATATAAAACACAAATCTTGAAAATGTAAGACCATGGATCATAATAAAAGTACAGTAGTCGAATTATTCCACTTCCTATTGAGCTGCAATCTGACTCTCATACAAACACCATTTTGTCAATAATACGAATTTCTGGGTTATAGTTTGAGTAAGCAAGATTGAAATGAGGTGACTTTGCTTGATAAACAGAATATTCATAAAAGACATAATTCTTCTTACTTCCTGATCACGTAAGATCAATAACAGTGGAATTTCTTTTTGTGTGCTTTGCTGGCGAGCTGCAGTCCATAGTGTTGCAAAGAGTCAGACACAACTGAGACTGAACAACTGTGCTGTGAACACTGTCGGTGCTTCCATATGCATTGTTTTATTTAAACCATATAACAATCCTAAAAGGCATCATTATAAACTTGATATTTTGGCTGGTGAAATCAAGATGGGTAATATTTAAGCACATTTATCTCTTTATTAAACTTCAAACTCTACTTTTTCCATTCTGTAAGGACATAGCTCAACACTTTAAAAAAGATTTATATTTGTTTTTCATTAACGGACAGAAGATATGGGGTAATCCCTTTGAAAAAAATGTTCTGGGAGGATGTATTCAGTATATACACATACCTTGACTAACTGAAGGAAGAAAGATCTCCTGATCTTTTCCTGTTTTATTTTTCTCATGTT
Source organism: Muntiacus reevesi (assembly GCF_963930625.1). NCBI lineage: Eukaryota > Metazoa > Chordata > Mammalia > Artiodactyla > Cervidae > Muntiacus > Muntiacus reevesi. Next base: position 78,360,473 of record NC_089254.1, on the reverse strand, counting down.
TGATGATACGTATGTGTTCTTTCTCCATGCATTTTTCAGTCATGGTCAACTAGCTGAACTTCAAGTATGTATCAGTGGTCTTCGTGGTGTTTCCCTATTGGGATGACAGAACTCTGTTGCCATTTTTTCCTCTCCAATAAACCTTAATAACATGAGCAAAAAATTCTCCAGAAGACAAAGGTATGTTCCAGCATTATTGCAATTGATTTCAGTAATTGAAGGAAGAAACATAGTGGGCTTGGGGGGCATGCCTACATCAAGGTCTCTATCTGTAGGGGAAAATAAAGTAGTCATTAAAAAGAGTTGCTAGATAAATACAAACATTGTGTGGCTTGAAACAACCCAGCAAGTGGTAAAAGGAAGAAAAGTTGCCATTGAATTACAGCCTGGCTGTTCATCTGCAGTAGATGGTGAGTGGTCACTGTTGTTCTTATTTTCAATGGGAAGAGAAATTCAAGCCATCATGTAACTTGAAAAACATCCTAGCTACTAAGTAGCAGAAGATAGATTACATGTTAGCCTTCGTTCTTTCTCCACATGTTAAAGTGAGGTGTGACTTTTAACTGCCACATATCAAGACTTCCAACATTCATGAACACATTTTTAAACAATCTCTTTTATTAGTAGAATCGACATATATACACTACCGTGTGCAATATAGATAACTCATGAGAAGTTGCTACTTGACACAGGGAGTCCAGCTTGGCTTTCTGTGATTACCTAGAAGAGGGGGCGAGGGGAGGGGAGGAAGGCTCAAGAGGGGAGGTGTTATATGTATAATTATGGCTGATTTCTGTTGTTCTATGGCGGAGACCAGCATAACATTGTAAAGAAATTTTCCACCAATTATAAAATAAATTTTAAAAGGTAGAAAAATATATTTTAAAAATCTCTTTTATTCTATCATAGGGAAACATATTTTAGGGTGGATAGGTGGTATGGTGGGAATGGGTATACAAAAGGAGACCAGATAACTATGATGATCTCGCTACAGGACATACAAAAAACCTACATTTAAATATCATTTTTCTCTCCAAGTGGGATAAAGCAAGCTAAAGAGAGACAAGTAACTCAAATTCAAAATTTTTGTGGGTGAGTGGACAGTCATGTTTCATCACCAATACCTTACCTGCCTGACCTCTCTGCAGGGTCACCAAATGAATGACATTAAATTTTATGATGATTGTACTATTGATGCACCAAAGGTATGAACTGGGTTTATTTCAAGACAATGCCAAAGAATGCTCAAACTACCACACAATTGCACTCATCTCACACTCTAGTAAAGTAATGCTCTGAATTCTCCAAGCCACATTTCAGCAATACGTGAACTGTGAACTTCCAGATGTTCAAGCTGGTTTTAGAAAAGGCAGAGGAGCCAGATCAAGTTGCCAACATCTGCTGGATCATCAAAAAAGCAAGAGAGTTCCAGAAAAACATTTCTGCTTTATTGACTAATCCAAAACCTTTGACTGTGTGGATCACAATAAACTGTGGAAAATTCTGAAAGAGATGGGAATACAGGACCACCTGATCTGCCTCTTGAGAAACCAGTATGCGGGACAGGAAGCAACAGTTAGAACTGGACGTGGAACAACAGACTGGTTCCAAATAGGAAAAGGAGTACGTCAAGGCTGCATATTGTCACCCTGCTTATTTAACTTATATGCAGAGTACATCATGAGAAACGCTGGGCTGGAAGAAGCACAAGCTGGAATCAAAATTGCCGGGAGAAATATCAATAACCTCAGATATGCAGATGACACCACCCTTATGGCAGAAAGTGAAGAAGAACTAAAAAGCCTCTTGATGAAAGTGAAAGAGGAGAGTAAAAAAGTTGGCTTAAAGCTCAATATTCAGAAAACTAAGATCAGGGCATCCAGTCCCATCACTTCATGGGAAATAGATGGGGAAACAGTGGCAACAGTGGCTGACTTTATTTTTGGGGGCTCAAAAATCATTGCATATGGTGATTGCAGCCATGAAATTAAAAGATGCTTACTCCTTGGAAGGAAAGTTATGACCAACCTAGACATCATATTCAAAAGCAGAGACATTACTTTGCCAACAAAGGTCCATCTAGTCAAGGCTATGATTTTTCCAGCAGTTATGTATGGATGTGAGACTTGGACTATAAAGAAAGTTGAGAGCCGATGCTTTTGAGCTGTTGTGTTGGAGAAGACTCTTGAGAGTCCCTTGGACTGCAAGGAGATCCAACCAGTCCATCCTAAAGGAGATCAGTCCTGGGGGATCATTGGAGGGACTGATGTTGAGGCTGAAACTCCAATACTTTGTCCACCTGATGTGAAGAGCTGACTCATTTGAAAAGACCCTGATGCTGGGAAAGATTGAGGGCAGGAGGAGAAGGGAACGACAGAGGATGAGATGGTTGGATGGCATCACTGACTCAATGGACATGGGTTTGGGTGGACTCCGGGAGTCGGTAATGGACAGGAAGGCCTGGTGTGCTGCAGTTCATGGGATCGCAAAGAGTCAGACACAACTGAGCAACTGAACTGAACTGATTTCTTCCATTTTATAAAATAGATATTGAAGTCAATGTTCCCCTTTTCTTCATTTTCCTACCAAAGACTCCAGCATTGAGGTCCCTGTCTAATTTTATGGTAAGAAAAGCATATCTTATTGTAAAATTTGGTGTGCTTCTTTATCACACCAAAGTTAATTATAACTATTATTCTGCTACATTTTTCAACTTTTACATTTTTTGCTTACTTTTTTTTTATAGAGATAGAACAGACACATATCATTCCTACCTTTGAGAATGAAATCTTATCCTGTGCTTCCTGCTAGGTCATCACAGGCCTCTTTCCTTCTACTTCCCTGAGTGACTTTGATCTAGTTTTTTGCTATGGTCTGACCTATGGGGTTTTTTTTGGTTTTTTGTTGTTGTTGTTGTTGTTGTTTTAATATTATTTTATTAGTTGGAGGCCAATCACTTCACAACATTTCAGTGGGTTTTGTCATACATTGACATGAATCAGCCATATAGTTACACGTATTCCCCATCCCGATCCCCCCTCCCACCTCCCTCTCCACCCGACTCCTCAGGGTCCTCCCAGTGCACCAGGCCCGAGCACTTGACTCATGCATCCCACCTGGGCTGGTGATCTGTTTCACCATAGATAATATACATGCTGTTCTTTCAAAACATCCCACCCTCACGTTCTCCCCCAGAGCTCAAAAGTCTGTTCTGTACTTCTGTGTCTCTTTTTCTGTTTTGCATATAGGGTTATCGCCACCATCTATCTAAATTCCGTATATATGTGTTAGTATACTGTAATGTTCTTTATCTTTCTGGCTTACTTCACTCTGTATAATGGGCTCCAGTTAATGAGATGGATGAAACTGAAACTGACCTATGTTTTTTATCTTAGGTCTTCTCAAGTAGATTTCGGAAACTAGCAGTTTAAATAAAATAATAGTTTGTGCATTATAGCTTGTTTCCTTTTCTGCTCTGGGGGTTGATAATTTAGTAAGTTCTAACTCCAATATGGCAAGAAGAATCAGATAATATATTTGCAAATCCTAATTCTTTGATAAGGATACAAAATATACAGAATTTAAAAAGAACTGTGCCTGTTTTAAAATTGTGTCTATATTGTTTCAATACTTACAGAAATGTAGAGAGTAATTGGTCCTGCTACCTTGACACAGAGGTGACTCCCAGCAAACGACATACAGTATGAATGTGTCGAGAACTGAAGAGCTGTCCCTTCTCTGCCTGGGCTGCTTGGCTTACATCTGTTTCTGTCTCACATCAGTTGGGAGTAGCGTTTCACCTTTTCTTACCATTTTGCCTGTATGTTTTAAAATCTCCTTTCAAAAGCTTTCCTGTATAAAGTCAGTTCTTTGCTGAGAGTGTGATGCGGAGTTAATGTGCCTCTACTTTTCAATGAGGAATATTTATAGGAATAATATACTTGAGTATTTAATAAATGTATGTTCAATATGTTTTCCAGGTATTTTTGTGATTTGTGTGTGTTGAGGTGTAAGCATCTAAAACGATCCTAAAGTAGCTTCATTCCAGAATCCAGTCCTCATTTAGGAGACCACATGAGTTTTACAGACTTTTTTTTGGAGTGTAATTTTTTACAATGTTATTTTAGTTTTTGCTGCCCAGCACAGTGAATCAGCCATGTGCCTGCATGCTAAGTCACTTCAGTCATGTCTGACTCTTTGCGACCCCATGGACAGTAGCCTGCCAGGCTCCTCTATTCATGGGATTCTCCAGGCAAGAATACTGGAGTGGATTGCCATGACCTCCTCCAGGGGATCTTCCTGACCCAGAGATCAGAACCACCTTCCTGCGTTGGCAGCAGGTTCTTTACCACTAGGACCACCTGGAGAGCCCCATGTATAAATATATCCTCTTCCTCTTGAACCTCCTTCCCATCCCTCCATCCCACACATCTATGTACAATGAAGTTTAGTACAAATGCTCCATTTCTTTTAAAGCTTCAATATTTCTGACAAATATGATGCCAAAACAGAAAGAAAATTCAGTGCAATGGTGTCATTCTGTTGAGATACACTAAGAATCCTATTTTGACTACTTAATAAATCTATATTCAATATGACTTCTATAAACTTTTTAGGGGGAAGAGAAGTCATTTTAGTGCCACGATTAGAAGTAGAAACATTGTTTTCACACGTCAGTAGTAAAAACATCTTATGAACTAATTGGAAAACAGTGGTTCCTACTGTTAGGAACAGTTAATACTCAGAATATGAAAATATGACTTAAATATTTCTCACATGACTTAATTGTCCAGACCATGCACTTTAGAATAGACAAGTCTCTATTGGATCCTAAACTTTGCAATGTAACCTGTCATATAATTTTAAGCAAGTACCGGAACTTCTCTAAATCTATTTCCTTACCAACAAAGTGGGAATAAGAAGATTCCTGTTGAGGAAAGAGAGAAAGCACTGAAACTACTTCTCATGCTGTCTGGCCCTCAGAAAATAGTCGCTAATATTAAAATATTTAACAGGATGGTTTAGGAAGATTTCCTCAAATGCTTCCATGAAACATAATAACTATTACACCAATTAGGAAGAGAAACAAGCTAGTCAGTTCAAGAATTCCTGCCTCTGAGCTACACACCATAGAACATGGGTCCCAACCAAGCCAGAATCTAGAATGCTTTCCTAGACTAGAAGCTGTTTGAGCATTAGGACTTGTTCTATCTGTGTCTTGTTTACCCTTTTATCTCAGCATCCAGCACAGAAAATGTCCTCAATAAATATTTGTTGAGAGAATAAGCAAATGAGGATGCCCAACCATGCAGACCCTTTTCGTGGACTTTGGAGCTGAAATGACTCATTGAGCTCACAAATTCCATGAAACTGGTCCATACCCAGGCAGTGTAACCAGATATGTGACTGCAGGAATTTCAACTGATCTCAGGTTCTCTCCAAGAAGTTAAGTGGAATTTATCAATATCTATAGTCATTTACTGTAGGAATTTTTATGCACTGATTTTAGGGATGAGATGAAAACCAATAATATAGGTTTTTAAGATTATTGTGAGATAGGAGCACTGTGCTTTATTTCAAACTCTAGAGGACAAATAATTAAGAAAAATATTTCTCACTTAACATACTGTCTATAAGAAAAGAAACTTGAACCAATAACTTTTTACAACATAATGATATAGTATATTAAAGGTGTAAGAATATTGAAACATAAATGAAACAATAAAGCAAAATGTTTTACTATCTAATTTTAGTCATGTGTGTGTGTGTGTGTGTGTGTATTTTAAAAGGAGAATTTCAGTCTACATCCAAACAGAGAATAAATCAGTTGCAAAGTAATTTAGTTTCCCTACACAATGACCAGTAGCTACAGAATTGCTATTCTTATGCTGAGGTCAAGAATGTGACAGTCAGATAAAAGAAATATTAATTAAAAAAAAAAATCTGTCAGTCTTTTATATCCAAGGTAAAATTACCAAAAAAGTTACTTACAAGGTAAGTCACTTTTCCAAATGAGCTCAGTCACTTTTCTAAGTATTTTTTTCCTTCCTGAACTGTCACACTGATTAAAGCTCCTACAAAAGTCTCAGCCTCCTAAGCTTCAGGCCATGACAGCAATTTATCCTGGCAATTTGGTCTTCTGGATTGTTTTGGAAGTCTTTGAACATAGGTTTTAGAGCATTTGATGTTTTACACGTTTTCCTCACCTAAATGGACCCAAATGTTTGTTTTCCTTGGAGGAGAAATCATTGAAAATACTGATAATAGATGAAAGGAATAAAAAGAGAAAAAGAAGAGTTTGGCACCAACTGGGTAGTCACCTACTTTTCTACATTTCCAGGAAAAGGATTCAAAGAATTAAAACTTTTTTTTTTTTTAATTTCCAGATGTTCAACTCTGTTGAAACTACTCAGAAAATGCATCAGATAAAGTCTTCCGTTCTCACAATGACCAGGGCCAGTCTGTTAGCAATGTGGGAATGTATTTCTAAAAGGAGGAATCTCTTCAGTAACTGAAAATGCAAATATACCATCACAAGTGTATTTGTGAAATGTGAGCAATGTTCTTCATTTATTGGGCAACAAGATTCTTTACCATGCCAACACACGGTGAGAAAATAAGTCCTGTGATAACTTATTTTCCCTAGGATAAAGAAAGAAATTTGCAGAATTCTTTCTCCTTTGAAATAATGCATTCTTTATTGAAACTAAAATTTGAAAGTAATGTCCATTTCTCTGATATGTTGAAAGTAGTCTCTTGGAGGCTGTTGGGGAGTAAGCTAGTTAAGTTATATAAATATGAAATAATTTAAAAATTATTTTTTAAGAATAACAATGAATAGACATTTGGCATGGCAAACCTCATCTTCTATTGCAAATAATGTGATAAGGATATATGAATATTGAGACATAAATGAAACAGAAATCTTCCAGCCAATACTCCAAGGATATACTGAAATAAAACTACTACAAAAGCATGTTTAAATGTTGGAGAAATGATAGATTATTTTAAAACTAGACTTGAACTATTGGTTATTTGTTACGAAAAAAAATAGCTTTCTATCAAACACCATATGTTAGATTTATATTTAAAAGCATCTAGAGGTGTGAGCTAGAAAGAACAAGCAGGAAACTAATTGAGTCCTCGGGTAGAGAAACTTGGAATAGAAAGATGACAAGAGAACAGGAGACATACTTAATTTTTAAGAAAGAAGAATGTAGACAATCTTTCCTTTCTACAGCATTTCCAAATCAGTATTTTTTTTTTAAAAGAATTCATTACGCTCCATGAACTTGTCCTCTCCCAGCTCAGGCAAAATGACCTCTTAGTCACCACCATACACCCTAATGCTCAGGTTCTCATCACAAAGGAGTTTCCATTTCTCAACAGCTCTCAGGCTGTTACCAGTGAGGTCAGGAGTGTGTCCAAAAGAATTTCAGTGAATAATTCCAGCAAAGAAAGTGGTCAAACCAACCTATCAATTCAGTGCCCATGACTGAGCTGGAAGTCCTCTACTCTCTTTTCCTGCCACCTATGGAGACTATTTCTGTCCTTCCCAGCAGGGTGAAATGGAGTGATGCAGCACCAAACGTGACTCAAGGGGCATGTCTTTGAGTTCCATCCTGATACTTTTCTTTGGCTCAATAGAATTGTTATGCCTACTTTTTCTCATAAAAATTCTTATAACTCAGATTTCAGGAAAAATTTGTTGTATAAAATATTCTCTGCAGTGAGTTCTCTACATCACCCCCATACCCAAAATTTGAATTCAAAGCAGATCAAAGAAATAAATGTGCAGAAGAGAACCTAAACAACATTGGAAAAATATAAATGACAGTAAGTTTATGCTTCAGGCTTTCTGAAGTTGTAAAATAGTTAAAATACATGGTCCCTGGTCCAGAAGGGCAAGTTCAAATTGGCTCCATTACTATCCAATCCCTTCTTCTGTGCAGTCACAGAAGTGAGAAGGACCTGAAACTTTGACTTGTGGTTGTGGAATTCTCATGAAGAAGTGTAGTGACCAGGGAGAGCAGAAGCATCCAGGGTGCAACAGAACAGGAGGGATTCTGGGTTGGGGATAAGCCCACGAGCAATATTCTAGAATGCTTTCCTGTGTCAGGCTGGGAATCAGCCCATTTCAGAGGGAGACATGTCACTTTGTCTGTTACTGTTAGCACGGCAGTTCTTATAAATCAACTTGAATAAGAATCAGCTATGGAGCTTAAGAATCTGCCTGCAATACAGAAGACCTGGGTTGGATCCCTGGGTTGAGAAGATCCCCTGGAGAAGGGAAAGGCTACCCACTCCAGTATTCTGACCTGGAGAATTCCATGGACTGTATAGTCCATGGGGTCGGAAAGAGTCAGACATGACTGAGCAACATTCACTTTCATGTGGAGCTTATTGAAGCCTCATTTCCAGCTGTCAGTCCAAGATTTGTGTTCATGGTGTTGAATGCAACCCAGAATGTGCACTTTTACTCAAATCCAGATATTTCTGATGCAGGTGGTCCATGGACCACAGTTTAAGAAACACTGTTCCGATAGAAATTTGAAGGATCCAGTACAAAAGAGACATATACATATGAATCTGGCATTTCTGTACTTCAGTATTAATTTATGTTCTTAAATTTAACCCAATTAGAAGCCCTCACCCCTTTCTTAATTGACCTTTCAGTTGAAATAGATACCAGTCATTGTCTGGTTGTTCACCCAAATTGTTTTTTCAGATGAATTATTGAGAAAAATATAATCTGATAAGCCTCATTCCAGTTTGGGATTTGGTCATATCAAAGTAGAAGGGAGGGTGGAAAGAATCTCTGGGTTTGCTTGTTTAAAACAGAGCAGTTCTGGCTCTGGGTTGAACAGAAGGTGTAAGTAGAATACACTGGTTAGCCTAACTGCAGCAATCACCTTTTTCCTACACTTTCCCTGTGTCGGCCATGCCCTGGTTGGTGATGTAAGGAAAATATCAGTTTGTTCAAAATATAAATCAGATACCAGCTTGAGGTTCAGAAAGTCCAAATTTTCATTCCACATTTTCTCATTCTTCATAATCCTGAATAATGTAGGTGCTTCATTCCCTGCCATCTGCTCTGGATAATGACTGGATAAATGATTCAGTATAGCTAACCATTTCATTCTATTCTCCTAAATATCTCCAGGAACAGATCAATCCTAGGTGCCCTGTCTGTCCTAAAGAGAAGGTGAAATAGACTCCACTAGCTCCTAGGGGAGCTGAAAGAATATATTGCCTGGCAGCTGCTTGCCTGAGGCCTAAAGGTGGGGACCTATTTTTAGGGAAAATGTGGCTTCTGAGAGGAAGGGTGAGTAGTAATTGAATATAAATGTTGGGGAATGGGCATTGAACTCAGGATTTCTCTTCCTTCAGAGTAAAGAGAATTGGGAGCAGTGAGTGAGGCAAGGGCTGGTCTATACTGTATATCACGGTTGGCTTGGCCGTGACAAGCAAAATTTCCAGTGCAGTGTGAAGGCAGTCTAAACCACCGTGCTTCTCCCAGGCAGCACAGTAGTACATTCCAGAATCACTTTCTTGCAGGTTTGAGATTGCAAAAGTATAGCTCTTCTCTTTATAAACTTTGTACTTCCCTTCACTGACTCCTGATTCCAACACAACCCTTGAGTAGGAGATGTCGTAGTAAAGAAGGCGTTGGGGAGCTCTGCCCTCCTGGTACTTGTACCAGTGGATATATTTGAGGGTTTGGGTAATAAGATCACAAATGATTTCAACAGACGACCCAGACCCAGTCGCCTTAGTGATTGACATCTTCTCCCCTTCCGTGTTGGAAGACACCTGCGTGACTGAAATTGGAAAAGCAACAAAAAATAATGAGGAAGAGGAAACACCATTTCTTAGTATGACCACTCCCCACCCCGCAACACACACACACATCGTTGCCACAAAACATAGAAGAATCCCCCCAACATTCAGGCAACACACTTACCAGGAGCCAGGAAAACCAGAAGCAGCGCTGGGACCTGCATCATGCCTGGTACTGTGAGCTGGACTGGGTTCCCAGTATAAGTGGCAGGCAGGTCAGGCAGTGAATACCTCTCTTAAAGACCACCAGGCTGAACCCAGAGGGGGTGGGGCTGGCTGGGACCTGAGGAGGAGCCCCACCTCTCTGTACCAATGCCTTTCTGGAGGGCCCCCCTGTGGTAGGCTGAGAGCAGCCACCTCCCCCACAGGAGAAGAGAAGGCTGAGCTCTGAGAGTTCAGAACTGCAAGCAGAGGGATCAGATGGAGGGGCAGGCAGAGAAACACGGACAAGCTTGCCTGTAGCCTAGTGGAGTGAGCAGAGCTGAATTGGGCTAAGTTCCCATCAGTTTAGTGTTTCAGTGTTAATGTTGATGCAGTGGTCTTGCCTGGTGATTAAACGGCTTTATATTCTTTCCCTGAACTATCATTCCTTTTACACCTGTAAGCAAACTCTGAGGCAATAACTAGCAAACCTAATAAGAATCAAATTTGCCTTATTAAGAAATTGAGATCATGTATGTGGGTCTACATTTGATTCTCCTTAAAAGTAAATGGAAAAAAAATGAAACAAACAAAAAAAAGTAAATGGATGGGTGTTTGTGTGCATGTCTTATAAATCAATTTGATGGAGGATTTATGTTCATTCTCAAGTAAAAGGTTGCCTCATATAGAGTTTCCAGATTTCATTTTTTAAAAAAAAGCTTCGCAGTATTTTGAACAAACTGAAACTAAAAAGACAGTTTTCATTTATTTGGAATTCAGGGAAATGCAAATCAAAGCATCAATGAAGTATCACCTCATCCCTGTCAGAATGGCTATTATTAACAAGGCTGGAAATAACAAGCGTTGAAGATGTGGAGAAAAGAGAACCCTTGTGCACTGTTGGTGGGAAAGTAAACTGGTGTAGTGCTATGGAAAACAGCATGGAGTGTCCTCCGCAAGTTAGAAGTGGAACTACCACATGATCCAGCAATTCCACTTCTGAGTGTTTATCTGTTTATCTGAGTGTTTTCGAAAACAAAAACACTAAAATGTATATAAATGCCTATGTTCATTGTTTATAACAGCCAAGACCTAGAAGCAAGTCAAGTACCCATCAGTGGATGGATAAAGTCGCTGTGGTATATATGTATGTGTAATTACCAATATGTGGCCCCTAATTTCCTACTTTACAGCTCTATCTCTTGACTTGCACTTTTTCTCTCTCTACTGTTCTGCTTCTCTTCTCCCCCGTTGTACCGCTCCTTATATCCCTCTGTCGGTCCACATCTTTGCCCACAGATCTTTTCCCTTCCCTATTGCAACCCTACCAAGGCTCCTTCTCTTTCTTTCTTTCTTTTTTTTTTTTTTCAAATCTGACTTCTTCCCTTTCCCTCTTTCTCTTTATCTCTCCTCTGTTTTAAAATTCCCTTCCTCATCTCTATTTCTGTCACTTTCTCTCTCTCTACTTGTCTGTCTCTAACACCTATCTTTCCTTTTCTATTTCTCCATTTATGACTCTTGGGGATTTTACCTCTCTGTTTCTACCTCTCTTTCCATTTCCTCTCATGGTCACCATAACGATTTTAATTTCTCTGTTAATCCAACATCTGCAATATCTCAGGATTGGCATCTGTTAATTTACCTTTCCATATTAAGATGCTGAGATTTTCTGAGTCCTCTGTAAATTGAGTAATTGGGGATTGTATTCTGCACATTTTGGATATTAGGTTATGGGCTCTAGGCTGTATTTTTAAATACTACGGCAAGTGCTGAGTTTTTTTGTTAGCTAAGAATTGACCTAATTATGGAAAGTAAGTTCCTACCTGCTCTTGAAGGGAAGGTCCAAATACTACAGTTTTTGAGGACTTTGCAGTGCTATTCACACTGCATTGTGTGGACCACCAAGAGTAGTTTCAAAGTAAAATGTGTAGAATATGGTTGTGATTCTATAACCATAACTTTCATAATGTAGATTTTTATAAACATTTTCCTTAGAGGTATAAATCTGTGAATATTGAAAAATTCCTGAGTCCCAATAACCTAAATAACGATGACTTAATTCATTTTGTTGACTGAACCAGAATATCTCTGTGTCAGACATTAACTACAAACCCTAACTTCTGCAGGCAGCGAGGATAGCTGTCCTGGGAAGATGGTACGGTCCTTGTCTCCACTTACACGGAGACAGGTGAGACTGAGGGTGAGTGCCTGGTCCAGGGTCCCACAGCTGACAGCGGCAGAGCCAGCACTCAGGCTCCCCATCTGGTACCAGGATCCGCTCTGGTTCTGAGCAGCATGGTTGTCTCTGGAGTGTACAGGAGCTTCTGAGATGACAGACACGGTTCAGTCACAGCAGTTGGGCTCCAAGTGCCTCCAGGTCGGAGCACACTGTTCAGTCCCTTCGAGTCGTCAAAGGAAACCTCTTATTCTCACAATTTTGAGCAGATAAATATACAGTCAATTGTAAAAGCAGTAAATCTGCTTAAATATTTAACCAAAAAAAGAAAGAGTAGATCTTAAAACTTCCTCTTGGAAGAAAAAAATAACCTGTAACTATATACAGTGAGGGATGTTGACTTAGTGTGGTGACCATTTCAGCATATATACAAATATCAAATCCCTATGTTGCATGACAGAGACTAATGTAATGTTTTATATCAATTACATCTTCACTGAAAAATAATAAAACTTTTTTGAAAGAAGGGGAAAGTACTGGGCTGAATGGAGTAGCTCGGCAGCTGGCGTTGGGGCAAGGGAACCAGCAGAGGCAGCCAGAGTCATAGCAAACATCTCAACCTCTTGTTTCCACAACAGTGTTCAGACATAAAGCAAAAATGCGGGCATATACAGAGCAGATCATCTTCTAAAATGCTTTAAAACAAATTCTTGGGTGGCCTCAACCACGGTCTATGCAGTATCTATATCATGGCTTATGTTTTGTACACGAACTTTGTTATAAAAATACAGGGTAAAAAACAGATTTTTGCCTTTTCATGTTACATTTCAAGTGTATTTTGTGTTCTGTCCTTTTCTGCATGATAAAAAAAACCTTCATTGAAAGTCATCAGAAGACAAAAAAAATTCTTAACGATGGAGTTTCCTTTTTGAAAGTTGAAATGAGGACACCCACTGCTGATGTTAGTGAATGGCCAGTAAAGAGTTAATTAACTGTAATTACCTCACAGACATGGTACCATATTCACATAAGTACCATATCCACATACATTTAATCACCTGCCTCTGGCTAGTAAGATACTATCATGGTCCACCCTATAGTCAGAGAGACTGAGTCTGATCCTTTAATGTAAAGTTGGAGAAAAGGCTTCTGCTGTGTTCCTAATCAAAAAATCTCTTAAAATGTTTGAGTAGCATTTCTTTGTAAGTAAAATCTCTTTTTATTTTGCTTTGCAGAATAGAATTTTTTGTTTCATGTCTCAGATTTCTTTGGTATTTTTTAACACCCTACATTTTTCTTCTGTTATTTAGCTCATGCATATTCACTATTTGTACAACTGTAAAAAATAATAAAACTAAACATGTCAAAATGATTAGTTTTATTTTTCTTGTTTTGCATTACATATTTGGCCTAAAGTCTTGGAATCACAACAAGAAGACATGATGGATGGTGAATACATATAAAAAGTACCGAACATTTTGTATCATGTATCATGAAATAATAGTTTTCTTATAGATGTATTCCCTAAAATAGTCTGAGTACTCTTATTTTGAACCTATTCTATGAAATCATTTTCCCTTGTGTTTAGCTAATTTGAATTCAAATGAACTCAATTATATTGTGAGTTGTTTTTGTAAAACAGAAATATTCAATGCAATGCTTCATGGGAAGGCAGTGTGTCTGTCAATTTCCTTTCATTATTCACCATCATTCAAGTAAAATCTAGCTGTACGATGGAGATGGTCTGGCTTGTGTGGGAACTAGTCATTTATGCAGCTCTAATCAACTCTATCCATGCTTGGTCTAAGAATGGGCCATAGGACAGAAATGCAGCTGGAGGCTCCCTGGGAGGCTGGGGTCTAACCAGGGAGAGCTCCTTACATGGAGAACATGCTGGGTCTGGCCTTGGACAGAAACCTCAAGAATTCAGTGGTGTCATCACAATGATTTGTCCTGTGTCAGGAGTGGACTCGCATCTACAGCACGACCACAGATGGGGCCTGAGCTGGACATCAGGGTGTGACTTTAACCTGAGAAGGGGCTCTACCCCTGACACTGGCTGTACCAGTTAGATGTGGCCAGTCCTCCTAGGAAGGCAAGGCCCCCCAGATGTTGGCTCTCAGAGCAGAGACCAAGAGGAATGTAGGATGTGACTTGAATGTGCCCTGAGGTCAGAATGTGAGAGCTGAAGCCATGTTCTCAGCAGTGGAGCCCTGCTTTGCTCTGAGACTGGACAGATGGAATCCAGGGCGTGGACCCCATCCTGGACCTGCTGGGTTGGGAGGACCCCATCCTGGGCCTGCTGGGTGGCCTGCTCTTCAAGCTCATGTGTCTGTGCAGCCCTCTGCTATTCACCCGTCACGTTGTCATCTGATGTTAGTGCCCCAGTAAGCCTTGTTCAAGTTAACTCTGTAGTCATTTTGCCCCTTTTGGGGCATTTACATGACTTAGTATATGACATTCAATTGCACAGATGAGAGAGCAAGGCCTTGGAAGCTCTACTCCTATGGGGAAAAAAGCCCTTCACATCTATCCATGCAGCTTGGTTCAGGGATCAGGTCTTGTGTCACCCTGTTTACACTGAGAAAATGAAACCAAGAAGTAACAGCCTCAGTAAGTCACAGATCATGGAGGAGCACAGGTGGTTGGTGGAAAGTCAGGGATGATTTTAGGGCTGCAAAGAAGCCCTGTCTACTCCTTCATTCAGGGTCCAGAACATGGCAGAGGAGCAGCATCTGAACAGCCTATGTGTAAGTTTCCCAACTTACATAGGAGCTGATAGGAGGAACTTTATATGTGTAGAATGGGGAACCTGGACCCTTAGCCTAGAGTGTTTGGTTTTTTTTTTCGTTATAAGACAAAACTTTAATGAAAATTGGTATGTAATAATCCAAAGGGCTAAATAGTTACATGGGACTGTATTAGAAATTTAATATACAAGTAAATGTTACATGTTATCATCATCTGATTCATCTTCTTCCTTCAAAGATTCGGGGCTGTGCCATTGGCAAAGCCAGGCAGGCTGCAAAGACAGAAATAGAGTGTTTTAACAACGATCACATGTGAGTGTAGAAGGATATTTTCTTCCATTAGCTGTGACCCTTTGAAAGTGAGCAAAGTTGGCCATGGTTTAACTGTTCTCATTTCCTTGTGACACCCCGGCTACCCCTTGCACAGCCTCAACCAGTAGGGGCCAGTTTGAGCATTTTCCAAGAATCAACCACATTAAGCAGGGAGTGTAAACAAAAGAAGCATGAGAAAATGAAACTCCATCAGATATCCGTTCCCTCCAGCTGCCATTCAGGCTGTCACTCCCACCCCCACTGCACTCCCCATCCAGACCTCCCAGGCCAGGGCAGCCCAGGGCGAGTTGGGGCAGAAGGTTGCTGAGATTTTGGAAACCACTGGAGACACTGCCCAGCAGGACCCTAGCTGTAAAATCAGCTGCACAAAACTTTCAGGGATTTGCAAGTTTCCCTCTTTCCTCCTACACTCAATACACTGTTTTTTTCACAATGAAGAAATAGTTCCAAATCTCGAAGACCAGGGCCACATATTTTGTCTAGCGAGGTCTGATCAAATTCATAACAACCAAGGAATTGATTTAAATTAGATTTCATCCATCTTGTAACTGATTGGTTTTTTTGTGTTTTAGAATGGGAACCTCTATGTGGTTTTCCACGGATTTATTTCACAGTGAAGCTGATTGTATGCTTCCTTGATGCCTGAAATCCAAGCTGGCAGTGCTGGAACTGTTACCTGCTGGTTCAACCCAGCTGCACATTACAATTACTGAAGGAGTGTTTTTAAAGTCTGATGCCCGGCCTATGATGAAGTCTGGACCTCAGTGACTTTTCTTTCTTATGCATTTATTTACTTAGCAATCTGTTTCTCTAATAATTAGTTACAGTTATAATAAGAGGGCCATTGATATATCGAAAAAAAAATGCAGCCTGTTTTAAGTCAGGCCGACCTGGCCCATGTGGAACCCAGCACTGATCTGTGTTTAAATTTGAGCATATTTCTTAGCCTTTCTGGGACCTCGTCTTATTGTGAGTGAACTAGACACACTAGGAATCATGAGATTACTTGGTGAAAGATAGAAACTGAGTCCCTGTTCCATCCACCTCTAACCTGTCTGTAGGGAACGAGGTTAGAGATGGTTTTCAGGGCTTTGTGTATGTATGGAATCTATTGATTTTACAGTAGAGCCATGAGAGTAGAAGCTAATGTCGTTCAGGACTTGCATAGATTAAGCACCACTAGCTCATCTATTCCTCATGCTCCAGGAAACAGGGCACTGTAACTTCATTACATAGTTGAAGATTCAGTGGCATAGAGCCTTCCTTCCAACACTGCCTGAGGTCACACAGATGCTAATACAGACTCAGGGTTCAAATCCGGGTTCTCAGGGGTCAAAATCTACGTGTTAACCCTCCACCTGACACCCCTCTGGTGTTGGTGTAGCGTCATGGGGTTAATGTGAGAATCAGCAGTCAATGCTTTGTGAGACACTAGTACAGTCTGAGCACACGCAGTGCAAGTCATGCTGGGTGTCACACTCACCATAGGAACATTTCAAGCCAACGAGCCCGAATCTGGCAACTTTGAAAGAGAAGAACCCTGTCACCTTAGTTTGACTGTGCCAAATGCTCCAGTATTCTTATCTGGAAAATTCCATAGACAGAGGAGCCTGGGGGGGCTACAGTCCATGGGGTCACAAAGAGTCAGACACACATACACACACACACACACACACACACACACACGCCCATTGGAGCCAGTGGCCCCAAAGAAAGCACCATAATCACACTAGACGTAGAAATGTGTTAATGACCATTATTATAACCAATGTTGAATTTGATAGCTCAGTTGTCATGCTGTTTCTAATCTTCATTATATTTCATGAAATTAAAGTACTCAGAGACAAATGTGAGTTTTCGATATATTTAATTTTTTGTGCCTATTATGAAAATCAAGGTGCAGAATTTAAGTACCAAAGCTGGCAGCCCCAGGGTGTATGTCAGTGAAGGTCCCAGCCGTGGTCTGTGTGGAGGAGCTAAAGGAGAAGAAGACAGGGAGCTGCCCACTGTGTGTGCTCAAGAGGTGCAAGGATTCAAGGGCTGCAGGAGCTGATGGGGTTGTGGGGATAGTGGTGGGAGAGGCTCCCCTAGGCCAGCCCGGGACCCTGCCCCTGAGTAATGGCAGAGTTCCTTGGTACAGAGTCACTGTCTGCCCAAAGATTTGAAAAACTCTTACAAAATAAAGATACAATAGAAAAATACCATGTGAATAGAAATAACCCAAATGCAGAAAGGAAGCCAGGCTACATCTTCAGCAGACACTTTTTGAGACAACAGATGATGAAGGAACATTGACCCCTTTGTGGCCCCTCTGTCACGAGCTCTTCCCATTGTTGCTGACACCTGTTCTTTTGTACATGCAGAAGGCAATGATGACAAAGTAGACTGCACTCTTGACGAGGAGGAGGGGGAGGAGATAAGTGCAATGGCAGAGATGTTCACGAGCTGAAGCTGCAGGGTATCTAGAAGTCCTTTGGCTGGTTACCTGTTTCTTTGAAAGTTCAGGGAATAGTGATGGGAGAAGGTCAAAATTAGTTATTTCTGATGACCTACTATAAAGTGACACCCTAGCACCACCAATCCTCAAGGTAAACAAGGGCCACCACCACCACCAGAACTACCCAGAATCCAACTCGAAGTTCAAGTTAATCAACAACTTCTGCCAAATTCACTTAGAACCTTCTCAAATATTAGCAAGTAATCTGTGTTTTTAATGAATGAGTCCAGAGGGGGAAAAATTTTTTCTGAGAGATTTTAGCATCTTCTTTGCCCTCATCATGTCTCCTAATAATAATAGCAGCTAATCTTTATTAACCATGATCCAAACACCAGGCACTTATTCTGAGAACTTTGCAAGCAAAGCTCTAATCTTACTTCATTTTAAAATAATCTATGAGATTGTTATTTTCATTCCCATTTTAAAAATCAACTGAGGATAGAGAGAACTAATTTTTTTGATGTCACACATTTAGAAAATACCAGAAATCATATTTCATTCCCAGCAACCTGACTGTAAAGAACATGGTCTTAACTGCTCTGTAAGCCTTCACCTCCGTGTGCAACAAATACCTCAGACATGAAAAGGTTTAGCATGAATATCAAGTTGAATCACTGGTTTAGAAGCATCTGAGCCATTACATATTATGCATCAATGAGATTCCTATGAAGGGTAAAACCCATGAAATCTGCTGGCGTTCACAGTGGAGTGGGGTTGAGTCTATTAAAGAGAACATTGAATAAAATGGAAGAAAGTGGTTAACCCAAACTCTCAGACTTTTTAGGAGCTCATGCCTCATTCACCTCTCTGCCTTGAATGTCTCTCATCGTGGCTGTGATGTTATAGAACAATGGCACTTACTCATCTTTGAAATTTTTCAGGAAATACATGATATCAAGAAATAATTAATTATGATGGGTCTGCCTTGGTTACTGAATGAACCACAAGGCTGAGTGTGTTCCTGAGGAAATTTTCCTTCTCCATACTTCATTTTCACAGAGTCAGAACTCCAGAATCACTAGCATTTTGTGCGGAAAGGCTATCAGGGGCTGACCTGCTCATAACGTACTCCTCTTGATCAGGTCAGGTGTTAGCTGAGTTCCGGAACCCCTGATACAGGGAAAGAAGGAGGGATCAGCAGGGCCAGAGCCAGAGCTTCTATTTCACTTAGAACCTTCATGTAGGAGAAGGGGACACCAACTTGTACTGATTCTGTGCTGGCTAAATGGATACCTGGTGGGAGACATTCCATATGTGTGTTCTTTTCTCTGTAATAACTGAGTTGGGTGTAATTACTCCAAATTGGTCAATGAGGACAGCATGATGAATTTTCGCATTTTCATATAGCTAATAAATAAAGAACTGGGGTTTAACGTTTAATCTGTGATATTCAGAAGCCCATGCACTTACACTTCTGACCATTAGGCTGTCATGTTTTAGGGCCTTGGCTTTGGTATTCTTGCTCTATGTCTGTATCCTAAGGGAGGGATAAGGAATTAATTATGTGAACCATTGATTCGGGTAGTCCGGGTTGAATCCCCAGATTAGAGCTGTGTGGCTTCATTTGAAGGAACTTAATTTTAACATCTTACAAAAACACACCTATAAAGTAGGGGCAGGGAGAAATATTGTAACACCGTAAGGTGAATAATGAGGATTAAATAGAAAATGCATGCAAGATACAGCACAATATCTTCCACATAAGAAATTTTTGGTAAGGGTCATTTCAAGTATTAGCTACTAGCACAACCAAAGAGAAACATAGAACTTCTCTAGAAGCAAAGAGATATCATGCTTCCCTGGTTATTAGAAACAAAAGCCACACTAACTTATGAAGTCCACTGTTTAAATTTGGAACCTATAACTACACTTTGTAATTTAGAGTCATCTCACATCAAAACCAGCATTTATTGTGTCAAGATGACTCCCAGGAAATGATAATGTTGTTGTTGTTTAGTCATTAAGTTGTGTCCAACTGTTTCAGATCCCATAGACTGTAGCCTACCAGGCTCCTCTGTCCATGGAATTCTCCAGGCAAGAATACTGGAGTGAGTCACCATTTCCTTCTCCAGGGGATCTTCCTAACCCAAGGATCGAACCCACATCTCCTGCATTGGTAGGTGGTTTCTTTACCATCTGAGTCACCAGGGAAGCCCCACATAATGAACAGCTTAGTGTTATTCCTGTCATTATTTACATAAATACTTGGGTTGTTTCATTACTTAATCATGGTTTATCCAATAAATAGAAATTCTCTATGTTTCAAACATTTTGTTCTACATCATAGAACAAAAATAAAATCTTTTCTTAATTCTGATAGGAATTATAGTCAGTTTGCATACATGAATTTAGGAAAGATCAGCATCTTTATGATATTGATCTTTTCCTTCATGAATATGTCATGTCTCTCCATTTGTGCAGGTCCAATTTTATGCGAAATTTAAATTCAAAGTGGATCAAAGAAATAAATGTGCAGAACAAAGCCTAAACAACATTGGAAAAATATAAATGACAAGAAGTTTTTGTTTCAATCTTTTTTAAAGCTCCAAAATAGTGCATGGTTCCTGGTACTGAGGCCCAAGTTAAAGTCAGTACATTTACTATCCAATTCCTTCTTGCGTGCAGTCACAGGAATGAGAAGGACCAGAAACTTTGACCTGTGGTTCTCCGTGGATTCTCACGGAGAAATGTGATGACCTGGGAGAGCAGCAGCATCCAGGATGCAACAAGAAAGGAAGGACGTCTAGGCTGGGGATAAGCCCATGAAAACTCTGTTCACTCCTGTGTGAGGCCAGGAACTGGCCC
Source organism: Muntiacus reevesi (assembly GCF_963930625.1). Lineage (NCBI taxonomy): Eukaryota > Metazoa > Chordata > Mammalia > Artiodactyla > Cervidae > Muntiacus > Muntiacus reevesi. The sequence goes on along the minus strand of NC_089254.1, from coordinate 78,339,931 downwards.
ATTTCAGAGGGAAGCATGTCACTTTATCTGTTACTGCTAGCATAGCAGTTGATATAAATTGATATAAATCAATTTGAGTAAGAATCAGCTATGGAGCTTATTGAAAAATGCACATTTTCAGTCTTCATTCCAAGATATGTGTTCACGATACTGGGTGCCATATAGAATGGGGACTTTATTCCAACCCAATGCTTCTGACTCAGGTGGTCCATGGACCACAGTTTAAGAAACACTGCTCTGATAGAAATTTGGAGGATATGATATACAAGAGGGGCTTCCCTGGTGACTCAGTAGTGAAGAATCTGCCTCTAATGCAGAAGATGCAGAAAACCCGGGTTCGATCCGTGGGTTGGAAAGATCCCCTAGAGGAGGGCATGCAACCCACTCCAGTATTCTTGCCTGGAGAACCCAATGGACAGTACAGACTGTCCCTGGCAGGCTACAGTCCATAGGATCTCACAGAGTCAGACACAACTGAAGCAACTTAGCCCACACGCATACACAAGAGACAACATACATATGAATATGGCATTTGTGTACTTCAGTATTAATTTCATGTCATTAAACCTAGCCCAGTAAGAAAGTCACACCCTTTCTTACAAGACTTTTCAGTTGATGTAGATACCACTAATTGTCTAATTGTTCACCCAAAGTGTTCTTTAACTTGAATTATTGAAAAAAGGTTTCTAAGTCTCATTCCGGTTTGGAACTTGGTCATGTCAATATTGGGGGTGGGAGTGAAAAGAACTTCTGGCTTTACTTGTTTAATACAGAACAGTTCTGGCTGTGGACTGAACTTCAACAGAAGGTGTAAGTAGAATACTATGATTGGCATAACTATACCAATCCCCCTTTTCCTACATTCCATGTCCTGGTTGGTTACATGAGAAAAATATCAATTTGTCCAAAAGATAGGTCAAATACTAGCTTGGGCTTCAGGAATCCAAGTTTTCACTCCATCTTTGCTCATATTTCATAATCCTGAATAATAAAGATGCTTCATTCCTAGCTATCTTCTCTGGAAAATGATCAGATAAATGATTCAATAAAAATAACCTTTCATTTTGTTCTCCTAAATATTCCCCTTAATAGGTCAATCTGAGGTGCCCTGTCTGTCCTCAAGAGAAGGTTGAATAGCCTCCACCAGCTCCTAGGGAAGTTAAAAGAATGTGCTGCCTACCAGCTGCTTGCCTGAGGCCTTAAGATGGAGACCTGCTTTTAGGAAAAATCTTTGACCATAACAAACAATGGCTATTGAGGGGAGTCTGATGAGGTGGCAGTGACTGGGGCTGGGCATTGAGCTCAAGATTTCTCTTCATTCAGAGTAAAAAGAACTGGGGTCACGAAGTGAGACAGGCGTTGGTGTCACCTGTGTATCACGGCTGTTCTGGCAGCCACAAGCAAAATTTCCAGTGCAGCGTAAAGGAAGTCTAAACCAATGTGCTTCTCCCAGAAGGCACAGTAGTACGTGCCGGAATCGCTTTCTTGCAAGCTTGAGATTACAATTGTGTAGCCCTTCCCTGTGCCTTTGTAAACGTGGTATTTCCCTTGGCTGGTTCCTGAGTCCAACACAACCTTTGAGTTGGAGACATCGTAATAGAGAAGTCGTCGGGGTACAGCTCCCTCCTGGAATTTGTACCAGTGGATATAGTTGTGTGTAAGGTCACAATCGATAACAACAGATGACCCAGTGGCCCTCATGACTGACAACTTGTCCTCTTCCATGTTGGAAGATACCTGTGTGACTGCAATGAGGAAAGCAACAAAAAGTAATGAGTAAGAGGAAACACCATTTCTTAGTATGACCCTCCCCCTCACCATTGCCAAAAAGTACAGAAAATTCCCCAGAGCATCCAGGCAACACACTTACCAGGAGCCAGGAAAACCAGAAGCAGTGCTGGGACTGGCAGCATGACTGGGACAGTGAGCTAGACTGAGTTTCCCAGCAGATGTGACAGGCAAGGGAGTCAGCGAGGATCTCTCTTAAAGACCACCAGGCTGAGCCCAGAAGGGGTGGGTGCTGGGGGAGGCCTGGGGAGGAGCCCTGCCTCTTTGCACCAACCCCTTTCTGGAGGGCAGGCTGGGAGCAGCCACCTCCCCCACAGGAGGAGAGTAGCCTGAGCTCTGAAAGCTCAGAACTGCAAGCAGAGGAATCAGATACAGGGTGCACAGTGAAACACGGACAAAGCTTGCCTGTTGCCTGGTGGAGTGAGCAGACGTAAATCAGGCTAAGTTCCCTGCAGCTCAGTATTTCAGTGTCAATGATGCTGCCATAGTCTTTCTCTCAAGGAACCACCTTTCTATCATTTCCCTGCACGACCTTCCTTTTTACATCTGTAGGTAAGCTTTGAGGCAACCACCTGCAAATCCAATAAGCATCCAACCCTCTTTTATTGTAAGAAATTGATACCGGGTAGGTTGATCTACATTTAACTCTCCTCAAAGTTAAATGTGTGTGTGTGTGCTTACAAATCAATTAAATAAGAGAAATTTTTGCATCATCAAATAAAAGGCCTTTACCTAGGGTTGCTAGATTTAGTGGGGAAAAACATCCTACATAGTGATATGCAACATTCAGATATACTTACACTAAAAAAAATATGATGTTTATCTGAAATTCAGGAAAATGGATATCTAAACAACAATGAGATGTTATCTCACCACTGTCAGAATGGTTGTTATCCACAAGACTTGAACTAATAGATGTGGGTGAGAATAAGGAGAAAATAGAATCATGCCCTCTTGGTGGAAATGTATATAGGCACAGTCACTATCAAAACAGTATGAAGGGTCCTTGAAAAATTAAAAATGCAACTACCTTGCAATCCAGAATTTTACTTGTGGGTACTGATCTGGGGAATAAAAAACAAAACACTGACTTGAAAAGCTCTCTGTACTCCCGTGTTCACTGCTGTTTTATTTACAACAGTCAAAACTTTGAAACAACCTAAGTGTCCATCAGCAAATAGGTGAATGGGTAAAGTAGCTATAGTATATGTATGCCATAGAATACTCCTCAGATATTTGCAACATTATGGGTGGAACTTATGAGTATTATGCTAAGTGAAAAAGTAAGACAGAGAAAGGCAAATATCATAAATTTCTTTTACATATGGAGAAACAGAGAACAGATCAGTGGTTACAAGAAGCAAGTGGCAGGAGATGGGAGAAATACTCGAATGGTTTGTTTGTTTAAATAAATTGAGTTTTAAAAGAAAGAAATCATTAAAAATAGACAAAATGAAAAAAAAAAAAGAGTAAAGAACATGAATAGTTCCTACATATACAAGGAACAATAAACCTATTGAAAGTGTTCAGATACACTGTGTTTCCACTATGAGGCATAAATCTAACAGAAATGTTTGTTCACGTCACCAGGACTCAAGGACAGCGTGTTTGTGGTGATATTATTAAAATTTTCCCCTTTGATTTACTTGGACTCATAGATGGACAAGTAGGAGATCAGACAAGGACAGTGAAACCATAGTGGAACTGAAATGATGTGCACACAGATTTTCACCCACTACTTTTGTAAAAATGCTGGGATATATGTTTAAAATACGTATAATAAAATGCAAAGGCTTTGGCCAATGTCAACATCGGGAGCCTCATCTGCAATGCGGGGGCTGGTGGACCTGCCCCAGCAGCTGGTGCTGCACCAGCAGGAGGACCTGCCCCAGCCACCACTGCTGCCCCAGTTGAGGAGAAGAAAGTAGAAGCAAAGAAAGAAGAATCTGAAGAGTCTGATGATGACATGGGCTCTGGTCTTTTTGACTAAACCTCTTTAGTGACACACTCAATAAAAAGCTAAGCTGTTAAAAAAAATAAATTAAATAAAATATGTATAATAAAATGGAAGAAGAAGTCCCCCAGGGTCCTTGTTTTGGCCACTCTCTCTCGGATAATTCATTTTCTAGGCTCATGACAGGCAGCTGGGGAGAGAGCAAGGGACAGGACTACAGCTGGTCTCCCCTGTGCCACCGGGGCCAACGGTGCGGGGGACAGGAAGTAGTCTGCGAGCAGAGTGTCCCAGGCTGTTGTACATGAAGCAAGTGCGGGTGCCCTGGAGTCCTGGAAAATCCTTTCGGGAGCAGAAGCTTCATGGTTTAAAAATAAAAATGAGAGGAACTTCACTGGCGGTCCAGTGGTTGAGACTCCACGCTTCCACTGCAGGGCGCCAGTCAGATCCCTGGTCTGGGAACTAGATCCTACGTGACAAGCTACATGGTCAAAAATAAATAAATAAATTTAAAAAAAAAAAAAAAAGAAAGGAGAAAATTTCCATTAGTCTAGAGCGGAGAAAATTCTTCAAACACAAAAAAAAAATAGTAAGAGAAAAAAACAGAATGTGAAAGAACTATCAACTATGATGTTGAAAACATTGCAATATATTGGCACTAGAATATATTCATTAAACACAAAGTACCCAAAGAAAGAGAGAGATGGGGGTGCAGGGTGAGAAATTGGAAGAAAAAAAGAAAGGAAAAGAGAAATCAGAAAACACAATTCTCTTAAGCATTTCCCAGCTCTCTCTTGCACTGGCTCTCTCTCTCTCTTTCTCTACTCTTCTGTTTCCCTATCTCTCCATGGCTTTCTCCACCACTTGTGTGGACTGGTCTGTCTCTCCATCTCTATGTCCACAGATCTCCTGTGTTTACTGTCACCGCTCACCCCTCTACGTCTTTCTCTGCCTTTCTTTCCAGCTCTGTTCTTCCCCTTCTCTGTTTCTCTTCATCTCTATTCTGTCTTACTCTCTCTCTCCTTGTCTCTATTTCTCTCTTTATATCTCTCTGCCTGCCTACTCTACCACCTGTCGTTCCTTTTCTAATTCTCCATTTATCTCTCTTTCATCTGTATGACTTTCTGTCTCTATGTCTGTCTCTCCGTTTTCCTCCACAGGCATGAAAAATCCTGTGATACGTCAGGATTGGCCTCTATTTACTAGCTTTTCCACAGTGTGACAGAGATCTTCCTGGTTCTTCACCTGTTGGGGAATTGTGGATGGTATTCTGCGCATTTTCAATATGATGCTATGGGCTCTAGATAGTGCTTAAATACTATGGAGAATGTTGATTGTTTTTTTTGTTTTTGTTTTTGTTTTTTTGCTGTGGCTTTTGTGCTGTTGTTAGCGAGAATTAATTGACCCATTAAGGGACAGTAAATGCCTACCTGCCTTTGATGGCAGTTTGGGTCAGTACAGTACTGACCCAAACAGAGTTCAGTACACACTGTACAGAGTTCAGTACGCACTGAACTCTGTGTGTCACCCAAGGACCAGTCTAGGCCCTGAAAAGGAAGTGTTGGACACTCAGTCGGGTCCGACTCTCTGCGACCCCAAGGACTGTAACCTGCCAGGCTCCTCTGTCTATGGGATTCTCGTTGTTCTCTTCTCCAAGGGAATCTTCGTGACCCAGGGCTCGAACCCAGATCTCCTGCATTGCAGGCAGATTCTTTACCATCTGAGCCACCAGAGAAGCCCTAGGTGGTTGTTTACATTTAACATCAATGCAAAGTTTGTTTTTCCTCACATTTATGCCTGTGCATATGGGTGGGGGCGGGAGGGGGTTGGTGATCCTAATTGTCAAACACCAATTATATAAGATTTTTTTTCTTAATCTCCTCTCTGCAATCTCTATACCATTTTCCAATTCATAGGAATCGTCCCTCTGGTTCTTGGACCAGGTATGTGAACTTTAGTATATTTGCTCTGCTGTGCATTTCTGCAACTGTCTGCCTTCTGCACCAAGAAGGGAGACGACAGAGAGAGAACAAAAGCCACTGGGATTCTCCATGTGCTCTTGGGACCACAGGTTCTTGTGTGAGAGAGACGGTCCCTTAACTCAGGGTTTAGCCTCCATGTAGTCACTGCTGCTGTCATAGACACTGGGATGTGGGTGTGGAGTGGGGGTGTGAGTGTGGGGGGTGAGGGGTGGGAAAGAATGAGAAAGGGGAAAAGAAACACAAGCAAAAACAGAAAAGCAGGGCTCCTGGCCCATTGAGTGCCCACTTCCTTCTGTCTGCACCTGACGCACATACAGGCTTCAGGCTCTTTCTAAGTCCAGGCCAGGGAAGACCTGCAGTTAAAAAAAAAAAAAATAAGGGACACTCACCAATTGTTCAATAACTCTTACTTTATGATTTCCTTTTCCTGTCTGCTTGCTACCCTTTATTTGACAGAGTCCTCAGATTCAGGAGTTATAACTGTGATCAATGAGAGATAGGGGATCAAGTGTGGTCACAGTAATATTTCCAGAATTGGAACTCAGTCCTTGCTATGTGAATTGCAGCCCCTCAAACAAGGGGTGCCATTCTCCTCATTAGTTACGGAGCCTAGTTCCAAACCTAGACCTTGCCAACTAAAGCATGTTGCTCGCTAACTGGCTCTACTAGAATTGGGTCATGAACCCATTAACCTCTGCAGCTACTGATGTTGAACACACCATGAAAAAACTTCAGGACGCACACCAGGATTGAGGTGATCTGTGCTTAGGAAAGCTGGCAAATCAAGACTTTGGATAGTTAGATAATATCAGGAAAAAATTTATGAATGCAAAATTTTTCACCTTCCCATGCTTAGAAATGAACTAAAATTATTAATTAAGATCTGACTCTCATGGCTAGCAGCAACCTTCTACCCAGATGTGTGCTTGATTGCATGTACTCCTTCATTAATATCATATATACATTGACCTCCCCCATTACTTCTTTTTTTTTTAACTTCTTTTTTTTTAATTAATTTTTATTGCAGTATAGTTGATTTACAGTGTTGTGTTTACTTCTGCTGTACGGCAAAGAGAGTAGTCATGTACAGAGATGAGAGCTGGACCATAAAAAAGGCCGAGTGCTAAAGAATTGATGCCTTTGAACTGTGGTGTTGGAGAAGACCCTTGAGAGTCCCTTGGACTGCAAGGAGATCCAACCAGTCCATCCTAAAGGAGATCAGTCCTGGGCGTTCATTGGAAGGACTGATGCTGAAGCTGAAACTCCAGTATTTTGGCCACCTCATGCAAAGAGTTGACTCTTTGGAAAAGGCCCTGATGCTGGGGGGCATTGGGGTCAGGAGGAGAAGGGGACGACAGAGGATGAGATGGCTGGATGGCATCACCGACTCAATGAGCATGGGTTTGGGTAAACTCTGGGAGTTGGTGATGGACAGGGAGGCCTGGCGTGCTGTGATTCGTGGGGTCGCAAAGAGTCGGACACGACTGAGCAACTGAACTGAACTGAAGCTACTGTGTGTTTGGGATGTTCGTTATACCATTTTATTATGCAGTTAGATAGATGATAGGTAGATAAATAATTGATAAATAAATAGATAGACATAGATGTAGATAGGTAGAAAGATAATATATATAAATAGAAAATAAATAATCATATTATTAATTTATTATATAAAATAAATTCATATACTGAATAAATGTGTAACTATATAAATATAGTTTGTAACAATATGTATATAAATATGCATATCTCTAATTTCTTTCTCACTCTCTTTCTTTCTCTCTCTCTCACACAATATTTCCCTCTATCTCTGTATATCCATCTCAACATGTATATCACACTCTATGTGACCACATATATTCTTCTGTCTCTATAGCTCTGTCATATTGTCTCTCCTTCCATTTCTGATTCTCTTACTGTGTATTTCCCTATCTCTCCATCTCTGTCTTTGGTGTTTACCTCTCCTTCTCTCCCTCTCACTGTATTTATATGAAAATCTCTTTCTACTCTTATCTCTCAATATTAACATTCCTTCCTCCTCTCCATCTGTCTCCATCTTGTTATCCCTTTGTTTCTATCCCTCTCTCTTTGTCTTTTTACTTTCCTCTCTTCTATTATCTCTCTCCCCTTTCATTAGAGATCTATAGTTCTGTGTGTACATTTCTCTCCTCACTAACTCTTTTTATCTCTATGTCACTGTCTCCATCATTTGCTATTTTCCTCTCATTCCCACTCTGCCCTTCATCCCTCTTTCCCGAATTTCCTAATACTAATTTCTATTGCTATCAGCGTCTTTAAATAGCTTCCTTTCCCTTTATTACATTTAATCTCTCTCTTCCATCCCTACCATTCTATTTTATCATCTTTGCTAAGCTCTACTGGCCTGTGGCATGTAGCCCAGGGCATCTGGTCAACTCGCTATGATGGGAGAATGAGTTCAAGCTTGCAAGTGTAAATTTACTTATTTGGCTTCTCTTGACAATTTTATCTGTCACATATGAGGACACCAGAATTATGTGGTCATGTTAGGAGAGTTGCCAAATCATTGCTTCCTTGGGGAGAATGTTACAGCATCCAGACTATTACTTATATTTCTATTTCAGCTGCAGGTACCTGGAAGTTATATGGGAAATAGTCTATAAAGAAATACTAGAATTTTGTCGTTACCTCTAAATGAGTGTCTTTCTTCTATATAGTTTGATGACCATTTTACATATGAAACAGAGGCTTGGGGAGATTAAGAAACTCACTTGAGGTTGCCTAGGGAATAAAGAATTTGAACCAAGTCAGCCAGTTTCCAGAGCCTGTGCTCTAAGTAAATTTCTGGGTTGTTTGTGATTCAGCAATTGATTTCTGTCCTCTTTGGAATGTTGGATTTGATGCATAATGTGTTATTGTTTTACTTCCTGTGAATGATAGCTGCTCAGTCATGTCCAACTCTGCAACTCCACGGACTGTCGCCCTGCAGCCTCCTTTGTCCATGGAATTCTCCAAGCAAGAATACTGGAGTGGGTAGCCATTCCCTTTTCCAGGGGTTCTTCCCAACCCAGGGATTGAACCCAGGTCTCCAACATTGTGGGCAGATTTTTTTAACATCTGAGCCACCAGGGAAGCTGCCTTGATTCTATTTAGTTACTTTTGCTAACCTCTAGCACCCTCTCCTGGCCATTTTGAATATGTTTAGAGGTAAGAAAGTAAGTTCTCTTTCACTTTGAATATCCAGTTGACACATAAATATTTGTTGAAAAGACCACATTTTCATCATTGAATTGACGTATCGCATTTGTAAAAAAAACAGTTGACCATAAAGATGTTTGTTTCTGGACCCTTAGTTCTCTTGCAGTGACCAGTGTACAAGAAGAGCACTTGGAAAGTCATACTTCATCCTAGATGGGAAGGCCCCTAACAGGTGCTTTCGCTCATCTGCAACAAAACTAAAGGAAACTGATCCTTGGATTTATATTTCCCACTGGAAAATGACCCATGCACCAGACTAGTCTATAGTGCATGTGTGCTAAGTCACTTCAGTCGTGTCCGATTTTGTGGGGGAACTGTAACTCAAAATCTCGTTAAAGTGATGCTCAAATGGAGAAGGCACATCTGGACCAGGATGAGAAGAATCAGAACTAAACAGTTGTCCTAAGATGCCAAACCCAACCCATGTTTTCTTAATTTCTTGGACTTCTGCACAGAATCAAGTTGTTTTGCCATTTGAGAAGGAGCCTGTGCAGATTTTAGATATCAATCCAATTGTTGGGCTTGTGGTTAGTTACCTATTTCCAGTCCTTTCGTTAACCTTGGTGTGTTTTGCCCCTCAAAGACACTGATTGAATTTCACTTAGGAAATTTATTTGAAAGAAAGAAGTCATAGTCCTGTTCAGGCCACTATGGATATTACAAGATGGGATACCCTCACTTGGCTGATCAATAACACCTACTCTAACACTGACCATAAATATGAATATTCTTGAAAGGTTTCTTAAACTCAACTAGAACGAAGAGCTGAGTCAGTCAAAAACCATTAACCCTGGGACTTCCCTGGCAGGTCAGTGGCTATGACTCCATACTTCCATTGCAGGGGTCGCAAGTACAACCCCTGGTTGGGGAACTAAGATCCTGTATGCCTTATGGTACGAGGGAAAAATAAGATCTCCCCACTTTATTAGGGGGACACTTTCCACAATCATGAGATGGATTTATATGGTTAACACCAAGCTACGGTCTTTTAAGCAGAAAAGCTCCCTATTGTCAGGAGTTTCTCTAATAATGCCAGGCAATTGGACTTTGTACCTTGTGAACAATGCCAGTATATCATTACCCTTAGTGACGGCAACACAAGACAGACTGGATCAGAGGACTGGAGATATAGTGAGCTGCTCCGAATGGAGTTTATCGAATTTGAGGGACCAATTAATGGCCTTGGTTTCTTCCAGGATGTATCATAGATGTACCCTAGGTTTCCTGTGGACTCAAGGTCACCTTCAGGCCAATTTAGATATGGCCCCAGCAAATTTGCCATTGGTCTAAGCCTAATGGCTCAAATGACCTGTAATTCAGTGGTATGACCATTTAGCAGGTGTTTTTTTGCCTTCACAGGGTACAAAGATATAACTGGCCATATCAAAGCTTTAACAAATTCATGCAGCAGACTATAAATAATAGTAATCAGCCAGGCTGTTAACCTGCTGAATTCTGAGTTCTCTACGATGAGAAAAGTCAAGTTACAAAACTGAGTGGTCCTCAGCATTCTTACAGCATCTCAGGAAGCATCTGTGCCATAATTCAAACTGAAGAGTGCTTTTTTCACACCAGATGAATCCTCTATGACAACACATTTAATTACCCACGTGAAAAATCAGATTTCTTCTGTAAGTGATCCACTCCGCAGTCTTCATGATCCCTTAAAACACTGGGTTGGTGCTAAATGCTCTTGGCTTAAATATTTGGCTAACTCTATTAACACAACTACCTGTATTACTTGTATTCTACCTATTTTACAAGATTGTTGCATGACAAATATGTGGTTGAGCCACTGAGAAAAATAATGATGACTATGAGTCTTGAAAGGATTTAATAAATATATAGTTCTTTATGAGATCAATAAATGTAATAGTGTAACTCAGGTACAGGAAGAAGCAACAAGAGGGAATCTTTTCCTGGATCATAACAGATTAGTAAGACAGGTGATATACAGGCTTTCAGTTCAGTTCAGTTCAGTTGCTCAGTCGTGTCCGACCCTTTGCGACTCCATGAATCGTAGCACTCCAGGTCTCCCTGTCCATCACAAACTCCCGGAGTTTACTCAAACTCATGCCCATTGAATCGGTGATGCCATCCAGCCATCTCATCCTCTGTCATCCCCTTCTCCTCCTGCCCCCAATCCTTTCCCAGCATCAGGGTCTTTTCAAATGAGTCAACTCTTCGCATGAGGTGGCCAAATTATTGGAGTTTCAGCTTCAGCATCAGTCCTTCCCATGAACACCCAGGACTGATCTCCTTTAGGATGGACTGGTTGGATCTCCTTGCAGTCCAAGGGACTCTCAAGAGTCTTCTCCAACACCATAGTTCAAAAGCATTAATTTTTCGGTGCTCATCTTTCCTCACAGTCCAACTCTCACATCCATACATGACCACTGGAAAAACCATAGCCTTGCCCAGACAGACCTTTGTTGGCAAAGTAATATGTCTCTGCTTTTTAATATGCTATCTAGGTTGGTCATAACTTTCCTTCCAAGAAATAAGCGTCTTTTAATTTCATGGCTGCAATCACCATCCGCAGTGATTTTGGAGACCCCAAAATAAAGTCTGACACAGTTTCCACTGTTTCCCCATCTATTTCCCATGAAGTTATGGGACAAGATGCCATGATCTTAGTTTTCTGAATGTTGAGTTTTAAGCCAACTTTTTCACTTCCTCTTGCACTTTCATCAAGAGGCTTTTTAGTTCATCTTCACTTTCTGCCATAAGGATACAGGCTTTAGGCTACTGTTAATAGGGTCCATTCCAGTAATAGCACATTGACTGGCCTATCAATGAAATCCTAACTTGACCTAGAAATGAGTATTCCTAGCACCATAGCCAAAATAATCACAAAATACCTTCCAATCCTTCGTGCAATTTATGACCATGAGGGGGCACTGCCAACTGAAGAATGTCCTTCACCTTTTGTCTCTGCTAGTATTGAGTCATTAGCAACTGTAGTCCCTGACTTTTTAGCACACCCTGAAGAGTCCAGGGTGGAGATCAGGAATGAGATACCCTCTGCTCTGAGAAAGTTGGTAGACAGACTTTAAAATAGTTAAATATTTTCAGGAAAAAAATCTTGAGCTGAAGTTCTTGTATCATCAAATATTTAATAAAGCACTAAAGCCAATAACTAAGATTTGATTCTCGTGACTAGCAGTAACCTTTTACCCAAATGTATCCTTGATTGCATATACCCTTTCACCAAAATTATATATATACTGACTTTCCTGGTGGATCAGATGGTAAAGAATCTGCCTGCAATGCAGGAGACACAGGTTTTATCCATGGGTCAGGAAGATCCCCTGGAAAAGGAAATAGCCACCCACTCCAGTATTATTGCCTGGAGAATTCCGTGGACAGAGAAACCTGGTGGGTTACAGTCAACGGGGTCACGAAAGAGTTGGACATGACTGAGCGACTAACACTTCCACTTTTTTCACTGCCCCCAGCCCTTACCACTTTAGAACAGTTTCTCAGAGCTACTTAGAGTCAGTGTCCCAGGGTGTGGTCCTCAGTAAGACATTGAGCGAACTCAGCTCACAGTTCCTACCTATCTTGTGTGGGCTTTTTCTCAGTTGACAACCGTAAGAGACCTTAATGCACCTCTACTAGGTTTCCTGGTTGCCCATCATTGTCATGAGAACAAGTCAGGGTGTGACTTGAATGTGCCCTAGGGTCAGACTATGAGAGCTAAAGCCTTTTCTCAGCCATAGAGCTGAGCCTCCCTCTGGGACTGGATGGATGGATGGAGTCTAGGACCTGGACCCTCATCCTGGACCTGCTGGGGGGGGGTGGGTGGACACTTGCTTTTCATGTTGACTTTGCTGAGCAGCCCTCTGCTCATTCACTCATTACACTGTCATCTGACTTACTGTCCTCTAGTAAGCCTTGCTCAGGTTGACTCAGAAGTCATTTTCATTTATGTGACTCCTTATATGACACTTCACTGCACAGGTGAAGCCAGGGCCTCCTTAATGTTGAGCTTAAAGCTCAACATTCAGGAAACTAAGATCATGGCATCTGTTCTTCGAGGAGCAAAGCAGACCGCTCTTGCCCATCCCTGTAGTCTATCGTGTCACTGGGTTTAGGAATCAGGTGTATCACCTGTACACTGGGAAAATGAGACCAAGAAGTGCCAGCCTCAGTAAGTCACAGATCATGGAAGAGCCCAGGTGGTTGGTGGAACATCAGGAATGATCTTGGTTTTTTCCTCCAGAACAGGGTCCTGAGCATGGATGGAGGTAAGTCCTGGGTGTAAGGTTCCCAACTCACAGAAGAGTTGATTGGAGGAACTTTGTCTGTAAAAACTGGGGAACCTGGACCCACAGCCCAGAGTATATTTGATAACCATCACAAGCTTGTGTAGAGGACTTTTCTTGCATTAGCTGTGACCCTTTGAAAGTGAGCAAAGTCGGCTGTGGTTTAACTGCTCTCGTTTCCTTGTGACATCCAAGCTACCCCTTGCACAGCCTCAACCAGTAGAGGCCAGTTTGACTTTGAGCATTTTCCACGAATCAACCACATTTGACAGAGCACGTAAACAGAAAAACCCTGAGAAAATGAAACCCATCAGCCACACCAGCCCCCTCCTGCTGTCAGTCAGGCCGTCACCCCATCCCACGGCCGTTCCTTCCCTGCACCTCCCCAGGCCAGGGCAGCCCAGGGCGAGTTGGGGCAAGAAGTTGCTGAGAAGTTGGAAACCACAGGAAACACTGCCGAGCAGGGCCTTAGCGCTGGAATCAGCTGCAAAAACTCAGTGATTTGCAAGTTTCCCTTCTTGCCTTCTGTGCTTTCTCAATGCAGAAATAGTTCCAAATCTAAAAGAAGAGGGCCATGTATTGGGGCTGAAGAAGCTTAATCAAATTCATGCAAATCAAGGAGTTGATCTAAGTTAGATTTCATCTTTCTTGTATCTGGTTGCTCTTATTTTCTTTTCCAAAGGGAATTTCTACTTCCTTTCTCAAAGAACCTGCTTAGCAGATACTAAAGTTGATGAAAAACAAACAAAAAAAGAAATTTCCAATTTTAAATGATACATTGGCTTACGTCTGACACGTAAAAGGTTTTACTTTAAAAGATGTCACTAGAGAAAATAGAAAAATATATGATCTTTTTCCCACCCATGTATCATGTGTCATACATTTTATGTCTGTGCCTATAGAAATACAAGACATGCAATTAAATGAACATCATACTTGTTAGTATTATTACTCTATAGAAAAAGTGATCAAAGGACATGAATAGATATTGCACAGAAAAATAAATATAGTTTTTGCCTATATGAAAAGACTTTGGTCCTCGCTTGTCAAAGAAAATCAAATTTAAACTACAATGAGATGTTACTTCTCACCAGGATGAGCAAAATCCTAACCTTTGACATCGCCGTCCTGACATTCACCTACTTTGTGGTCAAATGCAGATCTGGTCCGTGTGTATCCTGGCACTGCCCCCTGCTTAACCGTAGATGTCTTTCCCAGTCTCTCTGGGACCTAGTCTTTCCATCAGTGAAATGAACATTATACTTGAAGCAAACAAATTGCCTACAGAATTCCTGATGCTTACTAAGTAGTCAGTACATGCTGCCATTCAAACAATTAAAAAAAAAGAGAAAGAGAGAGAGCAAAAACAGAAAATTAGCTTAACAGAACATACAGAGATCATACAATTAGACAAGTTATCATGGCTAACAGAAATATGGAATTTCTAGCCTTTTGACTGAATTAGCTCATCTTGGTGTAGTCCCTCTGGTTATCTCTTATTACTCATGATTTCTAGTTGACAGTTATATCAGACTTTGCTTTTTCAAAAAGGGGAAATCAAGTATTACTTAACTGTCACCTGCTTGATTGACAGAAAGTTTGCAAAGCATGAAGTCAAAGAGAGAAAGAATTCTAAAACAGTAGAGAATGCATAATGGGAAAACTTTGAGAATTATTTTCTGAAGTTTCGCTTTTTATTGTTGAGAAGTGTATGGACCACTCTAGGTCTATAAAATCTATTGGGCCTTGAGTGTATTGATATGGAATTACGCAAATGTTTGCTTAACTTTTCTATTGCTCACTTGTGGATGTAGCCTGTTGCTCTAATATTTATTTTATTGAACCAAGTCTATTGAACTTTAGTTGCAGAAATCCTGTTAGTAGGTGGAAGGCTGGTATTTAACCTCTTCTCAACCTAGGAGCAGGGAAAGGAAATATGGACAAGGGAAGAGGCAGTTGTCTTCATCACCTCTTAGCCTGATAACAAAATTTCCCTGTTTTAATTGAAAGTAAAAGTAATTTGTTTCTAATTTAACGGCAACTACTGTAGAAGGAAAGAACAGAGCTCCAGTAAACAAACTGCTGGTGTTTAAATCCCAAATCTGTTTCTTATTAGCTGTTTCCCTCTGCAGACACTCCTTACCTTTTCTCTGCCTCAGTGTCCCTACTTATAAAAAGACCAAAATTCTCATGAGAATTAAATAACAGATACCTAGACCAGCCCCAGGAAGCACTATTCCAACATTTGCTATTACTGCTTCATTAAGATGTTAGTCATTAAATTTATAAATTGCTCTGGAAATTTGAAATTATTTAGCTTAAACACTTTCTTCAAAAGATGCATAAACTAGGCAACATCACATGGTCAAGGAGACGTGACACAGCTGGTTAAATTAGACCACATAGCCAAGGTGCTAACTGTGGGGTGTGAGGTGGACTGGACCAAAAGGACATACGCCTTCCTCCCACCTCGGAAATGCACTGCACACGCAAGAGGCTTCCGCAGGGGGATTCTGAGGACCTCAGGGCCCATTGAGTCTAAAAGAGGAGGCGGGGTGTCAAGATGCTCAGAGTACCATCCACTGTCCTGCTCTGCCCAAGACTCCCAGTTCAATTGTTACATTTCCCCCCAAAGGCAGTTACTAATCTAGATGATGCTGTGAAAGTGCTGCACTCAATATGCCAGCAAATCTGGAAAACTCATTAGTGGCCATAGGACTGGAAAAGGTCAGTTTTCATTGCAATCCCAAAGAGTGCTCAAACTACCACACAATTGCACTCATCTCACAAGCTAGTAAAATGATGCTCAAAATTCTCCAAGCCAGGCTTCAGCAATACATGAACCGTGAACTTCCAGATGTTCAAGCTGGTTTTAGAAAAGGCAGAGGAACCAGAGATCAAATTGCCAACATCCGCTGGATCATCAAAAAAGCAAGAGAGTTCCAGAAAAACATCTATTTCTGCTTTCCTGACTATGCCAGAGCCTTTGACTGTGTGGATCACAATAAACTGGAAAATTCTGAAAGAGATGGGAATACCAGACCACCTGACCTGTCTCTTGAGAAACCTATATGCAGATCAGGAAGCAACAGTTAGAACTGGACATGGAACAACAGACTGGTTCCAAATAGGAAAAGGAGTACGTCAAGGCTGTATATTGTCACCCTGCTTATTTAACTTATATGCAGAGTACATCATGAGAAATGCTGGGCTGGAAGAAGCACAAGCTGGAATCAAGATTGCCAGGAGAAATATCAATAACTTAAGATACACAGATGACACCACCTTTATGGCAGAAAGTGAAGAGGAACTAAAAAACCTCTTAATGAAAGTGAAAGCGGAGAGTAAAAAAGTTGGCTTAAAGCTCAACATTCAGAAAACTAAGATTATGGCATCCGGTTCCATCACTTCATGGGAAATAGATGGGGAAACAGAGGAAACAATGTCAGACTTTATTTTGGGGAGCTCCGAAATCACTGCAGATGGTGATTGCAGCCATGAAATTAAAAGACACTTACTCCTTGGAAGGAAAGTTATGACCAACCTAGAAATCATATTAAAAAGCAGAGACATTACTTTGCCAGCAAAGATCCATCTAGTCAAGGCTATGGTTTTTCCAGTGGTCATGTATGGATGTGAGAGTTGGACTGAGAAGAAAACTGAGCACCGAATAAGTGATGCTTTTGAACTGTGGTGTTGGAGAAGACTCTTGAGAATCCCTTGGAGTGCAAGGAGATCCAACCAGTCCATCCTAAAGGAGATCAGTCCTGGGTGTTCATGGGAAGGACTGATGCTGAAGCTGAAACTCCAAATACTTTAGCCACCTCATATAAAGAGTTGACTCATTTGAAAAGACCCTGATGCTTGGAAAGATTGGGGGCAGGAGGAGAAGGGGACGACAGAGGATGAGATGGCTGGATGGCATCACCGACTCGATGGGCATGAGTTTGAGTAAACTCCGGGGGTTGGTGATGGATAGGGAGGCCTGGCATGCTGCGATTCATGAGGTCACAAAGAATCGGACACGACTGAGCAACTGAACTGAACTCAACTGAACTGAATCTAGATACACTCCCAGAGTAAGGCAGGATTTCCATAGTGTTGATAACAAGGGGAGTAGCTATGGTGATTCCAGAGAATATACATGAGGAAAAGGCAGATGGACCCACAAGTCCTTAAGAAAACTCTCACTGACTCCTTGAAGAATGTCTTTAGTAAAGAAGCAGCCTGTGTCTTGTTTTGTTTTGATTTGCTTTGTTTTGTTTTCCCAGTTGAAAGTGAGTGCTGGAGATGCTAAAACATACAAGGTAACAAGATATAGGACCTGAGAACAAAGAGACCTGGCTTTAAATGAGTGTTACTAACAAAATAGTGGTGAAGAGCGGATAACTATATTTCTTTTATCTGTAAACTGTGGACTACAGTTACACCTTCCTCCAAGGACTCTTGGAGGATTAACGGAATTACCTGGTGAATAATAGAAAATGAGTCCCTCTTCCATCCACATCCAACTTGTCTGCAGGGAAATGAGATTAGAGATGATTCGTGATGATCCTGTGTATGTGTAGAATCTATCAATACTGTTTCTACAGTAGAGCTGCAAATGTTGTTGAGGACTTGCATGAACCCAACATCGTTAACACATGTTCTTCATGCTCATGAAGACAGGACTCTGTAACTTCATAACCCAGAAGAGGAAATGAAGGTGCAGAGTTCATATCACTTCCTGAGGTCACACAGATGCCAATAGAGACTCGGGGTTCAAACCCAGGCCTTCGAGGGTTGGGGGAGGTCAGAGTCTGTGTGCTTCACCCTCCACCCGATGCCCCTCTGGTGCTAGAGCAATTCTCATGGGGTTAACGTGAGGATCAGGAGGCAGTGCTTGTGAGACACTGGTACAATCTGAACATGCACAGTTCAAGGCATGATGGGTGTCACCCTGTCACCATCAGAACATCCCAAACCAATGAGTCTGAATCTGGTGACTTTGAAAGAGAAGGAGCCCAGTATTTTCATTTGGCTATGGTTCCTCTTGGGGTCAGCGCCCCAAAGGAAGCACCATAACCACCATCTCAGGGAAAGACTTAGAAATGTGCTGTTGATCATTATTACAACCAGCGCTGAATTTAATAGCTCATCCATCATGCTGTCCTTAGCTTGGTTAGATTTCATGAAATTAAAGTACACACAGACAAAAGTGGCTATTGATTTCTCTTTTTAATTATTATGCCCATTATGAAAAAGAAAGTACAGAATTCAAGCAGCTAAGCTGGCAGTCCCAGAATGCGTGGCAGGGAGGGTCTGGGTGATGGTCTGGGGGGAGGTGCTGAGGGAAGAGGTGGGGAGCTGCCCCCTGTGTGCAGGTACAAGGGCTTGGAGGCTGGAGGAGCTGACGAGGTCGTAGGGACAGGATGGGGAGAGGATCCCCTGGACCAGTCCTGGGCACTTTCCCTGAATAATGGCAGAATTCCTTGTTAAAGAGGAAAACTGTTTGCCCAGTGGCTTGAAAAACCAGTACACAATAATAGAAAAATGTACCCATTATGTAGATGATGAAGGAGAGTTGACTGTTTTAGGGCACCATCTATCAGAAAATCTTCCAATCGCTGAAGATGTCTGTTCTCCTAAACACACAGAAGGCGATGATGGAGAAATAGATCACGCTCTTGAGGAGGAGGAGGAGGTAGGTATAATAGGCAGAGGTGTTCGCAAACTGCAGCTGCAGGGTATCTAAGAGAAGTCCTTTGATTAGTTAGGCCTCGTCTTTCAAAAGGATAAAAAAAAAGTGATGGGGAAACATGTCCTAGTTTGAAGAGTCTGAACCATTATATGTTGTGCCTCAATGAGATTCCTCTAAGGGGTACAAACCAGGGAAATCTGTTGGTGTTTATGGTAGGGGCTGGGGGGTGGCTAGTAAAGGGAACATTGTACAAAATGGAATAAACTGTTTAATCCAAACTCTCTGAATCTTTAGGAGCTCATGTTTCAGTCACCTGTATTTTCTTTAGCATCTCTCATTGTGTCTAAGATGTCATAGAATAATTGTACTTATCTCTTCTGAAATCTTGCAAGATATATAAGATGCCAAGAAAAAATAACAACAATGATGAGGGGTCTGACTTGTCCTCAATAGATCACCAGGTCTGTTTCTATGAAAATGTTCCTTTTCCACATTTCATCTCATAAAGTCAGAACTCCAGAATCACTAGCACTCGATGTGGGAAGGATTTCAGGAAGCGATGTGTTCATAACTCACTGCCCTCAGGCAAGGTCAGGCGTTAGCTGAGTTCCGGGCCCCCTGATACTGGGAATGGAGGAGGGATCAGTAGAGCCCGAACTTCTAAATTCACCTAGAACCTTCATGTGGAGAGAAGGGGCCACCCACTAGTACTGATTTCTGTGCTAGCTAAATGGATACCCTATAGGGGGCATTCCACATATGTGAACTTATCTTCCAATTAACTGAGTTGAGTGCAATCATACCATGTTGGCAGTTAAGGAAACTACTGTCCAGAAGATATGAGTAATTTATCCATATTCATGCAATAACAAAACAACTGGTGTTAAAGTCCATCTGTGATGCTCAGAAGCCCACGCACTTATACACATACCGCACCTTGCCCTGCACCCTGCAGAGGGTCCATTCTATCTCAAAATCTTGGCTTTGGGAGTCTTGCTCTATGTCTGTATCTTGGAGGTGGAATAGAGAATTGAGTAAGTGTGTGAGTCATTGATTCAGATGTGCTGGGCTGAATTCCCAGATGGAGCCATGTGACTTCGTATAAGGGACTTAATTACTCTCAGCTCTTTGGCCTCATCTGTAAAGTGAGGAGAAAATGCTGTACCACATCAGGGGAGTGTTAGGAGAGCAAACATAATATTTAGGCAAGACATGGCATAGCACCTTGTATATATAAAGCTCTCAGTAAGTGTAGTTCATGTATTAGCTGCTAGCAATCACCAAAGACAAAAAAAAACCTATAAGAAACTTGATATCACATTTCCCCGGTTATTAGAAACACAAGCCACACAAATGAAGGAAATCCACTGTTGAGATAATTCAGAGTCTATCACTGCACCCTCTAATTCAGAATCATCTCACATCAAAACCAGAGTTTACAGTGTTAAGATAACTCCTAGGAAATGATGATAGATTTACTTAAAAAATCACTCAGTCCATTTCTGCAATATCCATACATTCTGGTTCTTCCACCTTAAACCAAAAAAGTTCAATAGTTAAATTTTTCCAGAGGAAAAAAATGTGGTAGTGTGACATAAAGGCAAACATAGAGAAAAACTTACCACTTTCTTTTTTCATGCAAGCATTTTTAGCAACCCCTACAAAATAAAAACAAGTATTAGTGAATTGTTTATATCCATTATTTGACAGTGTGTGTCTCTGCGTGTGTCTTTAGATAGACAGACAGGCTGATAGATTCTTCCAAGGGAGGAGAAAATCATTAAAAGTAAGAGCCCCACAAATTTAAGAACAGATGGTCTGATTTGACGTAATTCAGTAGACCTAACTCATATGTGGTTTTCTGTATGTGACAATGTTGAAGTTCATAAAGGGGACATTTTTCTTCTCCTTTGTTACAATCAGAAGGTGATATTAATATCTAAGAACATCTTTCCTGGTGGCTCAGATAGTAAAGAATCTGCTTGCAATGCAGGAGACCTGGTTTTAAACCCTGGGTTGGGAAGATCCCCTACAGACGGAAATGGCAACACACGTCAGTATTCTTGGCAACACAGTCCAGTATCCTGGAGAATTCAATGGACAGAGGAACCTGGTGGGCTACTGTCCATGGGGTCCCAAGGAGTCAGCAATGACTGAAGAACTAACACTTTCACTTTCAAGACCATCTTATTTTCCTTCTGTATTCATAGCTTCTAACACAGTGTCTGTCCCAAAGTAAGTGTTCAAGAAATATTGTCAAAAAGACAAATCATCAGCAAAAGTGACTGTTCTACTGTCTTAAGCACCCACTGTTTACGTGAAGGGATGCTCTCAAAAGGAATACATCCAATCCTAGGATCCACAACAGAATCTCACATTTGAAGGAGTTTGGCTTAGGTAAATTTCACACCTAGTCAAAAAAAACAGCCAAGCCTTTCCAAGTCACACATACTCCAGTACTCCCAACTCACATATGTGATTTTCTGCTGTCATGGAATTTATGGATATTAGGATAACAATATAATGCCTGGAAGATTCCCTGGATAAGAGAATGGCTACCCACTCCATTATTCTTGCCTGGGAAATCCCATGGACAGAGCAGCTTGGTGGGTTACAGTCAGTGGGGTCACAAAAGGTCAGACACAACTGAGTGACTAACTGACTAACTATTGGCTAGTGAGTGATTATTACTGTGCCAGACATTTAATAAAATAATATACATGCATTATCTCCTTTAACTCCCCAATGACACTGTGAGTCATATTAGGGAGGTATTCAATGTCACAAAAGGGGAATAAAAGTTAGAGGATAAGTCATATCAGTGATGACAGAGTACAGTCAAATGTTGGTTGTGGGGGATTAAATGAGATAAACCATGTGAAAAGTACTTGTAAAAATAATCCATCGAAATACAAAGAAATTCATCTCTAAAGAGACCGTATAATTTCACCATGTTAGTCACTCAGTGATGGACATCAAAAACACCTTTTCCAGAGTTCTTAATTATTCTTTACAAATGAAATATTTATCATAGGAGCTCAGCATTTCAGTGCAATTCTTTCCAGAACTGCGAGAGAGACCAAATCACATTACTTCTTCTTGACAATATAAAACTTGACATGAGAGTTGTATTTATCTAAAGTGAAAAAAGGCAAGTACTCATACAAAGACAAAATTTCTTTAGAACATAAACTGTTGGATGGAGGGAAGCAGAGACACAGAGACTGCTTGGGTTTATCCTTTTTATCCTAGATGTGTTTTTGTCCACATGATATGGTTCTGGTGTGCTGTTGTACACCCTTGAGATCTTTTTTTGGTTCACTCTAAAAAATGCATGTGGGATACAGTGTCCCCATTTTTCAGAAGTTCACTTTTTACCACTTTGCTTTTACAAGAGATCTATATAAGTACCTGTTTTCGCAAAGGAATCTGAAGAGGATTTTCAGTTTTATGAAGAGAGGCTAGAAGCCGAAGTAGCATTTAGTGTTTGTTTTGCAGCCAGCCGTGATAGAGGCAGGGGGCACCCCAGCAACAAGGACAGCCTTGCCAAGGAACTGCATTCAGCATCTCAGCATCACATTGCCACGGCTCTGAACTGTGTCCGCAAGTGTCTGTGCTTCATTTTCTTTCTTCTATATATATAGTTTTATTTATTTATTTAGGCTGGACTGGGTCTTTGTTACTGCATGGGCTACTCTCTCGTTGCGATGTGCAGGATTCTCTCGTGGAGTGCCGGCTCTAGGGCACACGGGCTCAGTAGTCGTGGCTCCCAGGCCTTAGAGCACAGGCTCAATAGTTGTGCAGCTCAGGTTTAGTTACTCCGTGACATGTGGGATCTTCCCAACCCAGGGACTGAATCCATGTCTCCTGCATTGGTAGGCAGATTCTTTACCACCAAGTCACCAGGAAAGCCCTGTGCCTTATTTTTTGTTTACTTTTTGTGCATTTGTTAGCCAGATGTGCCTTCAGATGATTGCTTCTTCATTTATGCCTTTCAGCTTAGGAAAGATTTCATAGGAACAGTCTACTTTCGGGTAGAAGCTAAACCTGTATAAACGTTGGGGTAAATCCCAAGAATGAAAATGCTAGCACACTCAAGTTAGATGTTAAAATATACTTAAGAACTGGCTTTAATAAGTCTTTAAAAACTTTCTTTTCTTTACAATGAACTTATTATAATATTAATAAAGATCACTTATCACCATTCATTGATTGAACTAAAAACAATAATGTAAAATTTTTTCCTCATAAAATCGTGTGAGTATCCTAAGTTATCTTTCTCAGTCATCGTTGGTCACAAAAGTGGATCAGTTTGGTTTTTATGTGCCTTCAAGATCATGTCATTGATTTGTGCTTCCACATTTATTTTTATTTTTTACTAACGCAACAAAAACAAACAGAAACTTCTAAGAAACAACATTAGGAATTTAGTGTAGAATGACTTTGATAAAATGCCCTTATTAGTTATATTGCTCTGAGAAGACCATGGGAGGCATTTATTTCAGAAATTAAGTGCCAAGTAAAATATATTATGAACTGGAACATCTCTCCTTTATGGTCATCATCACCTAGAACTTATTATTCCTATTTTCCCCTGAATATTAGGAAAATCAAAATCTAATAGGGCATTTAAGCCGAAGGTTATATTAAACTTACTTTGTATATTTGCTTCCCCTCTGTTTCTTAATATGTTTCTTAAACAGAAATATGGGGTTGTTTCTGTAATTGTACTATATTTAGTTTTACAATAGGATATAAATAAATACAATGAATACATGAATAAATACCACAGTATTATGTTTTGGAAAGCAAGCATTTTCTCGGATGTTACTTCATCTGCTCTTCATCACGGCCCTAAGACAAATCCAAGGCAACCACTCAAATGTAATTTGATCATTGGACAAACTAAGGATCTAAGAAGATAGACTTACTTCAGAAATTCAGACTGCTACACGAAATCTCTGCGCAGTTTTTTTTATGTTTGGTTCCCACTGCTTAAAAAGGCTTCCTAACCACAGAGAGAAGTACAAAATGACCCCTTCTTATGGGCACTCTGGGGCCTTTGGTCTGTTAGGCAAATACTCAGGACATTAGGCTCCAAGTCCAGGGAGTTACAGGACCACTGAGATGGCGAAGGCACATCCAGCCCTCTGCCTGCATTGTGCGGACATGTCCTGCATCCGCATCAAACGGACTCCTTCGGGACATCATGCCCAAATCACGAGTAACTCTGAGTGATTAGGGAACGAGTGTATTCTCTTTTGGAGAAGGAAATGGCAACCCGCTCCAGTATTCTTGCCTAGAAAATTCCATGGACAGAGGAGCCTGGCAGGCTGTAGTCCATAGAGTCACAAAGAGTCAGACACGACTGAGCAACTAACACACACCTTTAACTACAAAATTTTAGCTTAAAGTAGTAGGTAAAGCACAAATCTCAAAAATCCAAGAGCATAATAAATAAACCTGCAGCAGTAACTATTCTACTTTTTGTTGAGCTACAATCTGAATTCCTCATAAAAACCACCATTTTGTCATTTAATAGCTCATTATTTCTGGGTTATAATTTGAGCAAAGCAAGACTGAAGTAAGAGTGACTTTACTTGATGAGTAGAACTTTTCTGGAGGGTATGTAATTGTTCTTATTTCTGATCAAGTAAGACCACCAAAAATGGAAAATCTTTCAGTGTGTTTATTGCATGCTAACTGATAGGTACTTTGGCGTGTGTTGTTTCATTTAATCTACACAACAACACTAAAATATATCATTGTGACCTTTATATTTTAGGTGATCAAACTGATCTGAGAAAGGTTTACTAAATTTTTTTTCTTTTTTATGTTTCAAAGTGAAAGTGAAAGTCACTAAGTCATGTCCGACTCTTTGGAATCCCATAGACTCTACAGTCCATGGAATTCTCCAGGCCAGAATACTGGAGTGGGTAGCCTTTCCCTTCTCCAGGGGATCTTCCCAACCCAGGGATCAAACCCAGGTCTCCCACAATGCAGGCAGATTCTTTACCAGCTGAGCCAGCCAATACAATTTAGTAGGACATTTAGGCTATCATTAAAGGTAACAACATTTAAGATGATTTATATTTGTTTTCATTAATGCTTGATTGAAAAGGTGGGGTAGTTCCTTTGGAAAAAAAAGTATTATTGGAGGTTATATTTCTTTATGATCTCATACCTTTGTTAACTGAAGAAAAAAGAATCTCTTGATCACGTCCACCTTTGTTATTCTCGTGTTTGACAATACATACATGTTCTTTATCCATTGCCTTTTTAGTCAGGGTCAGCCAGCTGAATTTCATGTATGTGTCATTGGTCTTGATGATATCTCCCTGTTGGGATTCCAGAATTGTATTGCCATTCTTTTCTTTCCATTGTACCTTAATAGCATCAGGGAAAAATTTCTGAAGAAGGCAAAGATGTGTTCCAGCCATATGGAGTTTTACTTCCTCAACTGAAGGGAAAAATATAGTGGGCTTGGGAGACAAGTCTTCATCAAGCCTTCTATCTGTGGGGGTAATGGAACAGAATTGAAAAGAATTATTAGAGAAACATACATGTCATGCAGTTTGGAACAACTTAGCTTAGAGTGAAAAAATGAAAAGCTGGCAGTGAATTAACTCTAATCATGGCTTTTCATCCACAGTAGATGATGAGGTACCTATTATTGTTTTGTTTCAATGGGAAGAGATGCTCAAAAAGTTATATCACTTGCCCAAAGTCACAGTTTTTCAGAAGCAGAGGCTTGCCCACATCTTGGTTTTGGTTCCTTTTCCACCTGCTAAGTTGGACTATGATTTAAAAATGCCCCATATCAATGCTTGTGATATTCATAAACAAATTAATTTTCTTAAATCTCTTTTGTTCTATCATAGTGGAGACTGTTTTTAAAGGGATGGGAGTAGGTTATGGGTTTAGGGGAGGAGACCAGGTAACTTTGATGGTTTCTCTACAGGTAAGAATCTTTAGTTGCTTCTAAACTACTTCCCTTTCCTATATCAGGTTTTATAACTTATGGTCTCTTTGGCCAATTAATACATTCTCACATTCTGCAAATATGTTGACCCTCATTCTTCATTTAACTTATTCTGGGATATATCATACTTATTTTAATCCCAAAATAAATAAATGTCAGGAGAGGTTATCATTTTAAAACAATATACATTCACTTGTATTCATGGGAATCTATGTCCACATGTACTTAACAATCTAAATTGAACTTTTAGCTTCAAATGTGGGTCCTATGCTCAGTTCTGAAGTGAAGTTCTCCTAACTGATTGACAAGTTTATACAACTTCTCAATGTCACATCAGAACCACTCTAGACTTTTGAGTGGGGCAATATTAAAGTTTCACCTCTAAATTATTTACAGTGTCTTGAATTTAGAAGCAAAACAATATTTTCAGTATTTCTATTAAAATAAATTATTTTCAGAAATGTTTTTATATTTACCTTGCCAAGTAATGCAGTTATAGAATTTTGTTTTGCTTTAAAAAGTGTTCGTCAAGAACACATTTTGACTTTCAGTGTTTCCCCTCAAATTTAAATCTACCTTGGGCTGCTAAACTGTTTACGAACTAAAATATTTTTTGTTTACACCTGCTGAATGAAGTGTATATATAGAATTAATGTCACATTAAAAGTTATGGCTCCAGAGTTTTCTTGTAGACATAAAGTCAAGGTATGTAACAAAAGATCACAGTTTGCAAAAGGTGTCACTTGGATGCTGGAATGTTCTTGATTATATGCTTACTGTTAATACAATAATTGAAATTTGAGGCTTAGAACATGTTCCAGTTTGATCTTCAGCTGAACATGAATGCTTTGCTGATATTACCTTTTGGCTAACTTGCATTTAGTTTAATAATCCAAGGAGCAATTTCTTAAGAAAAGAAGCACTGGATTTCTCCTTTGAGAAGAATTGGAAAAATATTCTTGATAATTTCTGCCTGTGTGGCAAAGGTCTTAATTTCTATACTAAATCAGTCAGCAAGCAATCTTAATTTTTTACTCGTGCTGTAAATATAATTAGCTTACAATGTGCTTAATTTTATACATTTCAGTTTTAGCACAAATAATATTTGACTGATTGTAATAAGACACTAAATATTTCTCCACCTGTATATGTAATTTGTTGATCTTGCTTTATGTGTTCTATTTTTTCTTGTCATATTTTTAATCAGATAAATATATTTCATTTATATTTAAATAATAATTTCAAATTTATGACATTTCTAACTACATCTATTTGACTTTATACCTTGACCATTCTCCATAAAAATTTAATTTTTTTTTCTGATAACTATAAGCATGAAGCCCAAACTTATGGACTATAAATTGAGGCAATAAATTTTGGTGTAGATATGATATCAATTAAGAAAAAGATTAAGATTTATTGTCTTATATGTGCATAAAGTGTTCATAGTCTACATTTATGAACAAAAATAAAAAATGAACACATTTTAATTTCATTTTTCTTGTTAAGTGAAAACAATATCCCCTAAAGAGAAAAAGAATACATCTAAATTCAATCTTTTGTGTGAGTGGACGGTAAGATAATTCTTCATTTGAGCAATTAGAAATACAACTGTATTTGCTGGAGAACATCTGTTCTGTCAATGCGATAGGCTGCAAATAGCTCCATACTGGATACAATTCTCTTCGAATAGGTTGTAGTTACCCTATCCAGCACCCATGATAAGTAAGTCAACCTGCAAAGTACTGTATTCACACTATCTCATTCAATTCCAATAAAATCCCTGCTGGATACATATTGTTATCTCATTTATGGATTAGGAAACTGAAGCCAGAGTATCATCTCCAAGTTCATATAAGCAGTAAGTGACGGATCCAGAGCTCCAGCTCAGCCAAAGCTTACACTCCTTAAAAACAGCCTTTCATCATCAGAAAAGGAAATGTGTCAACTCACAAAACTTACCTGTAGTAATAAACTTTGGCCTTGGGCCAAACACCTTCATAATTACATAGTTATTAGTATTTAGTACAAGTCCACATGGACACATAGCTGACTCCTATCGCAATACGTACATAGTGTTGTCTCTGCTGTCCTTTACTATGCAGATTCGTTTAAAAATCCGTTCCAATCTACATCTAAACATCATCAAAGCCCTGTTTTCTCTAAACATTCTTAACTATTACTCCAATTTAATTTTTTCTTCTTTTCTCTAGAAACTTGAAAAATTTGCATTCCTCTGATACCTACCTGTGACTACAAGTTTTGTCCCATCGCCGAAGACTTTTATGTCTCCACAGTGATTCAACCCATATCAAAAACTGTAGACTAATTTAGCATCTCTGATTTCTTCAAATCTTAATGTAACTATGACAGTCTGCTATTCAAGTGCATGTTTAGAGTCTGAACAAAATTTTTAATGAAATGTGCAGGCAAAAGGCATTATTTCTCAACTGTTTTTGTATTGACATAATTTTTAACTTTAAGGTGTAATTCAAATAAACAAATTAAACATTACACTTGAATATTTGACTTTTGTATGTATCCTTGAAAGCTTGTATGTTCAAGTTGCAAAAAACTCATATTTAAAAAACACAACATTTTTTATTTCCAAACATTTCTACTGCAAAATGAGAGAGCACCTTATATTCTAATATTTGAAACTACGCTTATTACATTTAGCCACTTTTAGAAGCAGTTAATAATTAGTAATAGAAACTGAGAATTTTTAAGTACTATTTGTTTTAAACTGGCCTAAGATGAGATGGTAATTAATACATTTATCTGTACTCCTAATTTCATAAAAAATTCCAGTGAATAATATTTTGAATTCTAGAGAAGAAATTGACTTTTTAATCACCTACCATATCCCAACATTTATGGTAGGTAATTTTCATTTTTAATTTCATTTCATCCTCAGAACATTAACTTGAGATGGTTGTTACATAGATGGAATGAATCAGTGGAAATACATCAAACTGTTAACAGTGATATATCTATATAAAAATTTAATCTTTTCTTTGTTTCTGTATTTTTCAACTTTTCCCCATTATGAGCATGCATTGTCTTTATAATTTTTTAAAGCAATAATCAATGAATTAAAATGTATTTGCTAAAGGATCATCATACATAAGTGACAGATTCAGAATCAAAGTCTATGTTTTTCGCTCAATACATGTTACTAAAAATCATTTTCCAGGATCCTCACAAGTTATAACTGGTTCACCTTCATTTAACTGGATTGTTATAATTTACATTGAATAGAGTGAGTTGCAAAAAGCAGACGAGAATATTGCCTTCCAATTTGCCAACCTCATTTATTCTTATGATCCCAACTACTAAAGAAATCAAAATACATAATTTTTTTCACTTTTCAATGCTTTATCAACTTTGCAAAAATTTTTAAAAACTTTCATTTCCATGGATCTTATAAGATAGAAACATCCTCAAGAGATGTTCCCCATCATCCAGGCAAACTTTTATCTTTAAGGCAAATGAGGAGGGAACAAGTTTACTGGATTGAATTTAAGGGGGAAAAAATCCATTTTAAGACAT
This sequence comes from Muntiacus reevesi, assembly GCF_963930625.1. Lineage (NCBI taxonomy): Eukaryota > Metazoa > Chordata > Mammalia > Artiodactyla > Cervidae > Muntiacus > Muntiacus reevesi. The sequence goes on along the minus strand of NC_089254.1, from coordinate 78,310,491 downwards.
TCTTGAAAATGGTCACAAAGTTAAATATCTTGAAACTTGATATTAATCATTCTCTGACTAAATAAGTTAAACAATATTAGTCCAAATTTTCCTTTGGTTGTTTTTGGAATTAAATTAAAAACTATCTAAGCTTTGAAATTTTCCAAGACCAAATGAAATCTAATGTATCCACCACTGAGGGGCTCACACTTGGTCTAACTGGCTAACTCTTGTCAGTATCCTCTCTACTAGGTCAGGAAAAGAACATACTCCAAGGACCTGGATGGAGTCACTGACCTCTCCAGATGTTCCCCGTGCCTATTCGTTACCAAACAGGGAGTAAACCCGAGAATTCTGAGTAGCACCAACACTCAAGCCTGCAGTGCCTGTATTGCCTACCTCCCACCCTGGCCTTATTACGGAATTTAAAGAAACTTTACCTGTAACAATAAGTTGTGTTCCGGAACCAAACACTTTGATGCTCTGGCCACCTGTTTGCACTACCTAAAAGGCCTTTACAGAAATCTCCCTCTGTGCCTGCTCTCAAATTGTGCCCATATCTTTTCAATATTTGTAGAAATATATAAAAATTGAAACTGCTAACATTAAATAAAGATGGACCTCAAGCAAAAGCACGTTAGGTACAAATGATCAAGAATTGAAAAACTGAACCCGCTTTTACTGGGCAGCTTGGGTTTACGTGGTCCCATTTCATCTCACATACATTGGAGAGTATGATTTCATCTTTTCTCACCATTTTGCCTAAATCATCTAAATATCCTCCCTTTAAAGTGTTTTCATGCATAAAATCAGTTCATGCTTAGAGTATACAGTAATGTTTCTTTAATTTCCAAAGTTGAACAATAATAGGAATAATATATTTGAGTATTTCATAGATGTTTATTTGTTACATTTTATAGGCATTTTGTGATATATATGTTTTAACAGGAAAGTATCTGGGTTAATTCTAAAGTAACTTCTTTCCAGAATCTAATTCTCATCTAGTAGACAAAAAGAGTTGTTACAGACTATGAATTTTTAATGATGATCTCTTAAGCTATTCCTTTGCTGAAAGACTGCTCACCTCTACCTAAAAATAACCTTGTGGTTTCAAGAGCATTGAAATAAAATCCTCCACTGCTCGTCAGAGAATTTTATTCAGCCTTGTATTTCTCGAGTATTTGGTATCACATTTTCTGCACTATTTTAAAATTTTTATTTTATTTTGGAGTATAGTTGATTAACAATGTTGTTAGTTTCAAGTGTACTGCAAAGTGATTCTGTTATACATATACATGTATTTATTCTTTTTCAAGTTCTTTCCTCCTATAAGTTGTTACAGAATACTGTGCTATACAGTAGATACTTGTTGGTTACCTGTTTTAAATATAGTAGTTTGTATTTGATATTTTTCATTCCCATAATGACAGGAAAGGCAGCTCTAAGTTATGCAACTTAGCAAATTTGATGCCATACAAAAAGAAATTTGAGTTGAATGGTGTCAAATGACTTATTCTATAAAAAATAACCTGAAAATCAAATCTTGAGTGTTTAATAAATGTATATTCAATATGACTTACATGATCTTTTCTGGGAGGAAAGAAGTCATTTCGTTTCCTGAATAGAAGCAGAAGCATTGTTTTCATACATGAATAGTAATCTAAATTATGAATTATTGCTAATTAGTAGTCAATTACAGAATCCTTTTAAAATGTCAGAATTAAATATTCAGATTAAATATTCAGAATATAAAAACAGAATGCTTCTCACATCACTTAATGATCTAGGCCATGCACTTAGGAATAGACTATCAGATTCCAAACTTCACCACAGTAACTAGTCATGTACTTTATTTAGGCAAGTGCCTGAACTTCTCTCAACCTCAGTTTCCCTATCTATGAAATGGGAATATGAGAATTTCTATTGAGAAAGAATTTCTATTAAGGCCCTAAGACTACTTATCATGGTGTCTGGCCTTCAGTAAACAGCAGCTGATATTATTATTCTCTTTAAAAAGGTGGTCTGCAGCCATTTCATTAAAATCTTCTAACAAAGTATATGGATTTTATATTGCTTAGCTGTGTCCAATATGAATTTTATAAGCAATAATCATTTTATCCATTAAGAAAGGAAACAAGCTCATCAGTTCAAGACCTCTTCCCTCTCTGGCAGCCACAGGCCATAGAACATTGGGCTCAATCATGTTTGAATCTAGAATGATTTTCTGCTAATCAAGAAACTCTTTGAGTGTTGAAACTTGTTCTGTCTTGTGTCTCGTTCACCTTTTTATCACCAGCATCCAATACAGAAACTGTCCTCAATAAATGTTTGCTGAGAGAATAAGCAAATAAGGATGTCCAACCATACAGACTCTTTTCATCGACTTTGGAGCTGAGATGGTTCATGGAGCTTACAAATTCCATGAAACTGGTCCATATGCAGGCTATGTAACAAGAGATGTGACTGCATGAATTTCAACTGACCTCAGCCTCCCTCTAAGAATTTAGAGTAATAAGAAGTGGAGTAGTAAGAAGTGGGATTTATCTATCATCATTTACTATAATTTTTTTCACTCCTGTTAAGGATGAGTTGAAAACCAAAAATGTCCTTTTTTCAAGTTATTGGGAGAAAGAAATACTGTGTTGAGTATAAAGGAGAGATAAATTAGAAAACTGTTTCTCACTTAAAAGTCCATTTATTAGTAAAGAATTTTGAACCAGTAACTTATACCAACAGATTACAGACATAGTCCTCAAAATACTTTAATTTCTACCCTTAGTCTATTCTTTGTTGGTTAAAAAGTTGAATTTCTAAAAGTAGAATTCCAACTTCTTACAAGCAAGGAAGTGAATAAGTCATTTACAAGACAGTTTTGTTTCCATATACAATGACCAGTAGTTGCAAAACTCCTGTTCATATGCTGAGGCCAAGAATGTGGCAGTCAAATACTTAAATTGTTTTTTTCTAAAAGGCAACTATTTTCACTATTAAGTTGAAATAGGAAAAAGTTACTTACCAGGAGGTATTACTACGAGCTTAGTTCCTTCACCAAATACCTTGATCCAGACTGAACTGTCACAATGATTGGAGCTTCTACAAAAATCTCAGCCTTCTCTTTGCTTCAACATGTGATTAGAAGTTTAAAACACTTTGTGGTGACAATTTGATCTTCTGACTTTTGAAAGTCCTTGAACATAGGTTTCATGGCATCGAATATGTATAAATTTTCCTCAAATCAGTTGACCCAAATATCTTTCATTTTCCTCTGAGTCATAAACATTAAAAAGCACTGATAGATAATGGAAAGTGTAAAAACAGAAAGAGAAGAGTTTGGCATCAACCGATTGCTTTTCTAAATTTCCAGGAAAAGTATTCAGAGAATTACGGCTTTCTTTTTATTTTCAGGTGTTCGGTTTTGTTGAAACTGTTCAGAGATTTCATCAAAGAACATCTCTTCTGTTCTCACAAACCCCAGGGCTGCTTCATTAGTAATTCAGGAATGTATTTCTGAAAGGCGGAAACACTTAGGTAACTGAAAATGCAAATATACCAACATAAATACAGTGAGCAACGTGAACAAAGTTTTTCTTTTTTCATAAAAACACTTTCACTATTGGGTCACATGATTTTTACAAAGGCAATGTCAAATGAGAAAATTATTTCTTCAATGACTTATTATTTTTCCTAGGATAAAAGAAGAAATTTGTAGAACTCTGTCTCTGGGAAATAATATGTTATTTGTTTAAATTAAACCTTAAGAAGTAGATCTAGTTCTCTGGATAAGTTGAAAGAAGTCTTGGGATGCTGCTCTGTAATGTTATGTCACTTATCTTGGATTGGGGGAAAAGAAATTGCCAGAAGCTGCTGAGTGCTCCTCTGAGCACAGATGAGTTGTCCATCTCCAGGATCCAGACAGAATAGGTCCTGATCGCCCCCACCTGAGATCCACCCGGTCCTGGTCTAATCCCCTGAGAGCAATCAATGCCTCTGTCCTGAGGATTAATGTAAGAGATCGTGGTGGGCAACTGTCCATTCACAGCAGCTCACAGACCCCAACACAATGGGAGAGGATGAGAGACCTGCATTAAAATCATATTTAGAAAGAGTTTTTAGCTGAAAATTCCAAGGTATTTTTACTTGGAGCTGTCCAATAAATATCCTTTCCATCTATTGTAGGTAAGAGTGATACCTGCCCACTCAGTTTCTTTCTGATCCTTTTCCTCTGTTTTCCCTTATTCCAAGAAAATGAGCAGAATTATAAAGTATTTTAGGAGGTGTCTGTATTTCAAGATCCACAAAGGCAGTAAAATACAAAAGAGTAAATAAAGAGTTATAAAATCCTTTATTAAATTAGAAGAACTATATGAAGAGTATATCTTAATGAAGAAAGTAAAAGTATCAGTTGCTCAGTCAAGTCCAACTCTTTGTGACTTCATGGACTGTAGCCCACCAGGGTCCTCTGTCCATGGAATTCTCCAGGCAAGAATACCGAAGTGTTAGCCATTGCTTTCTCCAGGACATCTTCCTGACCCAGGAATCGAACCTGGGTCTCCCACATTGCAGGCAGATTCTTTACCATCTGAGCCATCAAGGAAGCACAACGTCTTACTCAAGAGCATAAAATAAAACCTGAACAAACAGAGAAACATGTCATATTTGTAAAGGAGAAACTCAAGATGATAAAGAAGCTAATCTTTCCTAAAAGAATTACAGAAACATTTTATTTCTTGGTCTTTGCTGTGAAGTGTGGGGGTGGACTAGATAAGTTGATTTCAAATTCTAGTGGGAAGAATAAATACGAGATAATTGAAAAATATTTTTAAAAACAATGGTAAAAAAAAAACAATGGTGAAGAGACACTGCACATAGTAGATTTTATCACTTATTACAAAGCTACTAACTAAAATATAATATTTTATATTTCAATAATAAAGAAATATATTATTTTAAAACCAATTTTGGACTGTTGACTACTATGTTGGGAAAAACAAAAATAGCTCTCTACCTCATGCCATATAAATGGGGTTCTAAGTAGATCAATATCAATATTTAAATGAAAAAGACTCTAGAGATGTGAGCTAGAAAGAAGCAGGAGACTAATTGCATCTGTTGTGTGGGGAGCTTGAAAAGGGAAGAGGCATAGGAGACACCTTTACATAATACTTAATGTTTCAGAAGGAGGCACTTGGAGAATATTCACTTTTTACGTATTTTTCAAATAAACATTTTTTGAAAGGATAAATGGTGGTGACTTAGTGAAGACTTTAGTGACAGGATCAGATCTGTGCTTTAGGAACGTAATGTAAGAGCAGAAAGATGGATGGGTCAGCGGACCAGTCCTGAGAAAGCAGACATGTTTCAGAGACGATCGCCATGAGCTACTGAGAGGCGTCTGTGGACCCAGTTATGGTAGTGACAGTGGGGATGGACGGAAGGGCTGGTGCAGTAAATATTAACAGGTTCATCAGGTTTCTAAGGAATTCAAGTGGGAGAAATCAAATTAACGTTAAGGAGGTTGAAAGTGAAGGAAAAGATGTTTTAAAATCAGAAAGATAGAGCTCCAATTCTAACCCCACCACTCCTGGTGACATGTCCTTGGGTACATCTCAGAGGGTCAGTTTCCTCATCTTTAAAAGGGAAATATTAGTATCTATTTCTCAGAACGTTTGTAAAGTTCATAGGAGGTAATGTGTCTAGAAGAGATGAGGCAAGATTCGGGAACAGAAAATTCACTTTCTCGCAAAGAATAGAAAAATCTTAGTGCTGCGTACAAAAATCAATAATTTTGCTTTTAACCCTCCTTCACGTAACACACACACACATACACACAACTCACCACATTCTGAAGTGACCAACTAAGGCACTAAAATCCTACTTTAGTATGAAGAATGAATAGAGAAATATATAAATAACAAACAAGTCAAGTGAAGTAAAGTACTAGTTTCAAAACAACCCCTTGAATTTGAATTTTTGCATTGTTTTTTCAAGTATGATTGATGATTTCATAGTTGACCAAATTTTTCAAATTTGGCAGATCACCAAAAGTTATGAATCTCATATTATGATCATTGTTAGGATTAAGTGGTTATTTCTGTCCTGGGCTTACTGATTACCCTGCGCATGTCAGCTGGAAAAGAAGAGTTTCTACAGTTGCCCTAAGTCATAGAGAGAAATAGCAGTTCTCTCCCTTGGATCTGAGAAATTGGGTTTGGGGCTTTGTCTTGACAGCCAATGCTATTCTCAGATAGTACATCAGAGATTCTGGCCTGGTTTGTGGTTTCCTTTCTACCAGAAGAATCCAAGTTCCCAGGGTCTCCTGCCTCCTCCTTTCAGATCTCATTCCACGGGAACCACCTAAAGTACTGCCGGGTTCCTTCATTGCTTTTTTCCTCAAGACCAAAGAAAGCCAAAGATGTGGAAGGTCAAGAAAACACCATCTGTTTTTCACAAAATATTCTTGCATGGTATTAAAGGACACAGAGACATATGCTCTTTACTGAGATAGGAAAGTTTGGGGAAAAAACAACACAAATTGTGCAGACTGGGGTGAAGGAATGGATTGGAATCAATTTTATTCTGGTAACTTATCAGAAATCCAAGAAGAGAGGTATTTCGCTGTATTGTAAGGGTATCGATTTTGTTGTTATTGCTCTTCTTTATGTGATTTTCAAGACGGGCTGATAAGAAATGCAAAAAGCAGATCAGGGCTACCAAACTTGGAACCAAGTGCATGGCCATCAAGTTAGAATCCGTCCCAGGTTTCAGACTGAAGAGCAGGAAATTTAGGACTTGGTTGGGTAGGTCCTTCTGTAAGTGATGTTTACAAATGTATTCATGAAGAAAGCAATCTCCACATTTGATGTGTATGTCAGGAAAACTATTCTAATCATTGAGAATTTCAGAACAGATGGGAAGCCACAGAAATGAAGGGGAGTAAGTAGCCATAGGGAAACAGAAGGGAGGTAGACAGATCAAGGAGTCCTGACCTTTACCCTTTCTCAAGAGTGTAGCAGTCACATAATTTATCTACAAATCAGACCTGATTGGGTCCTGGGGACATCGCGTATGAAGACAAGCCATTCTTGTCACAGCTCCGTTTGAGAGAAATGCAATTGTACTAAAAGGAGCTCAATGTTAAACACAAGACAGGCAGGAAAAGGCAATGCTCTGAGAGTCTGAAAAGCAGATGTGCCCCACCTCTGTGGTTAACTGGTTTTGCAAAGGCCACTCGTAATCTCTGAGCCTCAGCTTTCTTATCTGAAGTGTGGCCATTGGACTAAATTTGTCCTGAAGGCCCTTCCTGTTCGAAAAGCTATGAACCCATGATTAAGAGCCTGTGGTTGCTTGAGTGGTGGTGGGGGCAGGGGCAGATGAGGGTTAGTAATAGAGAAGGTTTTCTTCCACATTCCTTCTGACTCTGTAATACTGTGAGATCCCAGCAGGCACAGTAGTACGTGGCTTCATCGGACTTGACAACATTGTTGATTATCAGGTAAAAGATTCCGTTCTTTTTGCTATCCATCTCCAAGCGGGAATTAGGTTTGTCCAGCTTATAACTGTTAGCTGAACCATAAAGGATTCGTTTCAGGGGCTCCCCTTCTTTCTCTTGATACCAGTGCACAATGGCATTCTCCAGGGGAACCCCTGAGAGCTTGCATCTTATGTGCACTGTTCTGTCTGGTCTTCGGGTAGTGGAGAGTTGCTGCTGGGAAATTTTCATTTTGATGTCTCCATCTGAAAAGCAAGGGAGGTAATCAGAGGCACTTAAAAAGGCTGACGCTGGACACAAAAACAGTGGAAAGAAAGGGGAGAGGACAGAAGTCAACCTACAAACCCAAGCCAAAGACATGAGGAAAATCCACGTGGTTGGCATTGCAGCAATTGGGAAGAATAGGGTGTGAATCAGGACAGGATAGGAGATGCAGTGGCAGCACTTGTTCTGTGGAGGCAGGGATGTGGGAGGAAGCTTTGCTTTAGAACCAATGAAAGTCTTTCTCAGATCTGTCGCAGTGTTATTTTTTATCATCTTACTGGTATAAAAGAGCTTTCAGACTCCCAACAACCTCATCAAAAAACACTTATAATAATGTACTGTTGGGACTTCCCTGGAAGTCCAGTGGTTAAGACTCCAGGCTCCCAATGCAGGGCCCCCAAGTTCAGTTCCTGGTCAGGAAACTAGATCCACAACTAAGACCTGATGCAGCCAAATAATTTTTTTTAATATGGTAACTTAATGTTATTAACACCTTGGAAGCAATTCTCTTCCACTTTTCCTTGATATGTTGCTTCAAATACACATATCCTTGGGATCCTTTTCATTCTCTGAGTTATAGATTTTTCTCACCATATTTTGTGAGAGTGTGAATAATGAGGTATGGCTATCATAAGAATTAGAAAGATATGATCATTACTGTAGATAGTAACACATGAATATGAATATGCAGGGGATGGTATATTATATAGATCATTCATTTGCAGAAAGGTCACAAAGTTGGGTAAATGCCAACAATTTCTGTAGTTATGGCTTAGGATACTGTGACGTTACTATATGCCATTTCTTCATTCTGCTGTGAACGAAGAAAAGTGCTGCAGGAAACAAAATCCCCTTGTTTTGTTACCCTTCAATCTTTTCCTATTTACAGTTCTTAGTTTTTCAGCATTAAATCTATGCTTTACTGTGGTCTGGAGGACAAAGTAAGATGTGATTTTTTAAGTCCTGAGTTCCTATTTTAGCTGTGATGACTCTGAATTGATTTAGTCTCGGCAGGTTAGGACACTGTGATTTGTTGAACACTGTGCTGAGACATTCCTGTGTAAACCTCATTCAGTCTTCAGCAACTTACGTGGTTGTTAGCACCAGGCCCGCTTAAAATTGGGAAAACATGGACCTAGAGATTTCCACACAGAGTGAGGTAAATCAGACGCAGAAAGACAAATATCATTTGATATTGCCTGTATGTGAAATCTTAAAAAAAAAGAAAGATATAAAGGAACCTAGTTACAAAACAGAAGTAGAGACAAGGGATGTAGAAAACACACTTATGGTTACCACGGGATAAGAAGGGAAGGAACAAATTGGGAGATTTGGCTTGACATACACACAGTACTATACATAAAATAGATAACTAATAAAACCTCACACTCTGTAATGGCCTATATGGGAAAAGAATCTGATAAAAGAGTAGATACATGTATATGTGTAACTGATTCACTATAATATACAGCAGAAACTAATAACAAAGTAAATCAACCGTACCCCAAGTAAAAATTTAAAATAAATAAGTAAGATAAAAATAAAATGAGAAAGCAGAAATAAATGATTCAGTAACTTGCCTAGGTCACCCTGTCAGGGAATGGCTAAACAGGAATTAGGAATCCAGTCTTATGTCAGTAAAAAGACCTTGTCTTTTCCACCACTCATTCATTCATTCTTTCTCTCTTTCTTTCCAAGCCAACACATCACGTTGAGCACTGGTTTATGGCTTCCTTCCCAAGAGGCTCCCATACATGATGAAGCTGTGACCATTTGGCTAGTTACAAAAGCCAGCCTGTGACCAAGATTTTAGGATGGAGGATAAAGTGATCTAACTGAAAAAAGCCTCACGGATCAGGTCCTGGGCTAGTTGCTCAGACACTGCTCAGGGCACACGTGCAGGAAAAGAGCCCTTTATAGAAAGCAGAAAACGGGATCTGCGGGGGCGGCGGAGGTTGGGGGGGTGTAAGGTGCTTTTGCGCGGACGCGCTGGCATTCGATGACAGTGGGTCTCTTCTGCACCATGTTGGCCTAAGGGCGGTTTTTGTTCAATGACAGAGGATCTCTTATGCAACGTGTATTCCACCCAGCAGGCACAATAGTAGAGCCCCGCATCCTCTTCGGTAGCCTGGTGTATCCTGAGGCTCACCAGTGAGTTACTCGGCCATTTCCTTGCTTCATATCTTTCCTCACTAATCCCTTGTTCGTGTACAACATTCTCGTTGGAGGAAATATACAGAATTCGTTTTAGAGGCTGCTCTGGCTTCTGTCGGTACCAGTGCATGTACACATTCTTCTTTAACTTATCTGTTTTTATTTGGCATTCAAAAAATGCCGTATTTCCTTTTTTCTTGGTAATGGATGTTATGCGTTGCGTTATTGAAATATCTCCACTTGTGTCTGAAAGAAAAAGCAAGAGGAAAAATTAATGAAAATTTGATGTTCATTAACCTAGTCTATATGCATTCTCTACTCATGAAAAGCCTGGGGACTAATGTTTACATTTTCTTCTGGAACAACTCAAGGTATTGGTGGAATTTTTCAGCCTAGCTCAAGAGACCATGTGACCAGCATCCACCTGAAAAGGGTGATGTGACTGTCCATGGTCTATTCCCTTCCTTGGGTAAAGCCACTCACATGTCCAGAAGGAGGCCACCACCAAGACCTGGGGCAGGAGCAGCATGCTGCCAGCTCTTGCCAGGAGATGTGATTGAATAATGGGAAGATTGCACAGCAAACCGGCAGGTTGATTTAGTGGGAGGAAGTGGTGTTCAGAACACACAGCTAGCATCCAGGCTACAGAGACAGGGGCTGGTGGTAATTCTCAAACATCCTGTGGAAATAGGTCAGCTATTTCATCAGCAGATTTCTTTCAATCACCCTGTGATTTTCACCAACCAGTGACGTTAGTATAAAGAAACAATTTTATGGTTAAAGGACTAAAGTCCTTTATTGATCTAACAGAGGGGAAGAGAAAGACGAGCGAGGAGAGGCCAAAGTCCACACTTGATAGGCTCATGGGAACTTGAAACATCTTTGATGGTCACTATACTGCATTGGGCAATCACAGATGTAGGGACAGCTTACTAGTAGTTATGACCCTGGTCTATACTTTCTATAACCCAGCTGAAGAAGACTTATTTCAGATTCTTATTTTTGAATATGACCATTAAATGGGATCCTTAGAGATGCTGTGTCCTTGGAGTGCCTCAATATGCCTTAAAAAAGCAAAAGCCATTGTTATTTTCTGTTATAAAATGAGTGCAACCTCAGTATGGATCATAAAGAAACACAAACAGAAGAGAAGACAATGGCTCTTTGTCCCATCACATAGAGACAACTATGTCTATTCCTTTCAAAATTTTGTTTCACATAGGTATGATGATATATATGCAATGTTATACTCTGTCTTTATTATTTAATAAGATACCATGAACATTTTTATATTCTGTAATTTCTTTCTTATAGGGTTCTGACTCTTAGCAAGGTTCTTTGGTTGACCACCACTTTGACTCTCAGATAAGTTAGGGTCCCACAGACTCTTTTCATTTTATATGGAAGTCCACAAAACAGGAGAGCAGAATGGAAAATTCATTACTTAATTCATCACTCAGTTTTGAAACCCTATTATGTTCCTTTGGTCACCTAGCAGCTTACCAAAATATACTTTATCATCTGTCTTCCTTTTCAAGCTTCATTTCCTTATCACTCTACTTGTCTGTCCGCATCTCCCAAATAAATTCAGTTCAGTTCAGTTCAGTTCAGTCACTCAGTCGTGTCTGACTCTTTGTGACCCCATGGACCGCAACATGCTAGGCCTTTCTGTCCATCACCAACTCCCGGAGTTTACTCAAACTCATGTCCATCGCGTCAGTGATGCTATCCAACCATCTCATTCTCTGTCGTCCCCTTCTCCTCCCACTTTCAATCTTTCCCAGCATTAGGGTCTTTTCAAATGAGTCAGTTCTTTGCATCAGGTAGCCAAATTGGATTTTCAGCTTCAGCATCAGTCCTTCCAATGAATATTCAGTACTGATTTCCTTTAGGATGGACTGGTTGATCTCCTTGAAGTCCAAGGGACTCTCAAAGTCTTCTCCAATACCACAGTTCAAATGCATCAGTTCTTCAGTGCTCAGCTTTCTTTTTAGTCCAACTCTCGCATCCATACCTGACTACTGGAAAAACCATAGCTTTGACTAGATGGACCTTTGTTGGTAAAGTAATGTCTCAGCTTTTAATATGCTGTCTAGGTTGGTCATAACTTTTCTTCCAAAGAGTAAGCGTCTTTTAATTTCATGGCTGCATTAACCAGATTGTTTAGAGCATCCACTCTGAGGATACAAATAAATGCTCCTCTCCTCCTATGCTAGCACTCCTTTGAAGATGAGATATCCTTTCCAGACACCAAGGTCAAGCTGTTTCACCATGCACATGCTAATTTGTCTCTTTGAAATCTTGAAGAAGAGCACCCTTGTCATGTTTGATGTCTGATCTTTGTTCTGAGAGAAATAAAAGTGTCATTAAGGCATCCCAAATGGTGCTGGGTGCCATTGTGGATGTGGTTTCAGACATGTTCCTGCATTACTGAGAACTTGAATTTTCTGAAGGGTATCAAACTCAGGGACAACACCAGTCCTTTTAAAAACTGTTACCTGCTAGCTGCTGCCAGTTGCAAGCTTATGGTCTCGGGGTCACCTTTTACATTTTGCTGGCTCCAGTCTTACTTATTAACACAACAAACTATGGTTTTTAAATCAGGGGCACCTGGGCTGTTGCCGTCAGTTTAACTCAAGTAAAAAAATTATTTGTATTCTTGTTAAAGATTATTTATGGATTATTTGCATCAACAGGCTGTTGTGTCCCTTTACTAAAGTCTGTAGCTCCCATCAGGTGACCTCTTAATACCAATGTTCTCGCGGTCATGTAGCAGTTCCATGTCCACTCAGGTCTAAAGGGAGAGTGGCTTCGTGCTGCCCTGGCAAAGCTGAAGGGTAGGGACAGAAACCATATGGCATGCAAAACGGAAAATATTTTCTTCACAGAACATGTCTGACAACTCCTATTTTGGAACAATTAAAAATAACATTTACATCCATTTATTACACTCATAGTACATATCATTTCTTTCTGTAAATGCAAATTTTGACCTATACTGTATGTTTTATGCCTAAGTAGCTTACTTTAACATCTCTCATAGAGTAAGTTGGCTGGCAATGGATTCCCTCAATTTTGTTTTGTCTGAGAATCCTTCATTTCTCCTGTACTTTTGAAGTATATTTTTGCTGAGATGTCCATTTTCTCTTCCCTCCTTTCAAATATTTTATTCCATTCTCTTTTTGAGACTTCCCTGGTGGTCCAGTACTAAGACTCATGCTCCCAATGCAGGGAGCCCGTGTTTGATCCCTTGTCAGGGAACTATATCCTATATACCACAACTAGATCCTAAGACCCAGCACAGTCAAACAAATGAATAAATATTTTAATAGATTTTAATTCACTGTTTTCTTGTTTGCATGCTTAATGAAGTGAGTCTACTATTTTTTTCCCATCCAGCTACAGGCCTCCACCCCTATTCATTTAACTGTGACCACAAAGGAAATCACATCTCCATGCTTCTGTTTCATCAGTTATAAAATGTGACTCTTGACAGCACCAATGTCAATGGATTATCTCAAACATGAGAGCAATTTATCTAATTAGAACAGTGTCAGAAAGAGTAGCAACTGAATGCATGGCCACTGTGAGGCTCTGCAGAATCCTGCAGAGGTTCACTGCAGAATCCTGGGGGAAAGGATCCTGACTGGAGTGTCTACCTTGTTCTGGGATCCTCTAATGGCCCCGGGGGGTCAGAGGCCAGTGCAAAAGGAACTGTGATGGTCAGGCTGTAACATAAACCTTGAGTGCATAGTCAACAGTCACCCCATTCATGGAAGAAAGGGAAAGAGCCTCATCTCTCATTCACCCCAGTCTGCAGGGAATAACCAGACTCAACTTCTTCAGGATGGCCTGAGAGAGTTGAAGGGACATGGGATTTAGGGTCTAAAAAGTCATTTTATCCCACTGCATCTTAAATTACTAGTATTAATGTGGAAAACGTGAATATTACATTGCATCAGTGTTGTGGTGCTGATATAAGATGCAATATCACCAGTGGGTTTTCTGGTGATTTCCTCTTTGAGACTGAGCCATGTAACTTGCAAGTAATCTCTGGATAGTTTAAAAAAAAAATCATACAAGACGCACTTTCCTTAGTGGGAGGCTTAGGCAGGGCTCCCAGCTCTGCAACCTCTGCGGCTCCCACCTCTGCCACCTCTGTGCCACCTCTGTGTTGAGGATGTGGTGAGCACAGACCTGGTGATGGTTCTTGTGCGTGTTATCCAAGGAACTCCCACACTGTGGGCAGACACCCAGCCGGCACAGTAGTACATGGCCTCATCTTCTTTCTCTAAGAAGCTTATTTTCAAGGTAGAAGTGAAAGAGGAAGCATCTTTTTTGGCCTCAAACTTGTTTTTCGTCCCTCCTAAGTGACTTTGCGCAGAGGCTGTTAAGACGTATAGTAGATGTTCTAAACCCTGATCTGGTTTTTGCCGGTACCAGTGGATGTAATCTTTGCTAAAGTCCTTGGAGAATACCTTGCAAGACACAATTGCACTCTTTTCTCTTGTTCCAGTAACTGATACTTCAGGTTGCTCCAATGTTAATTGCCCAAGGCCAACTGAAAGCAAAGAAGAGAAATCCCCATAAACAAAAGACATGTGAGGAGGCAACAAGAAAGACCTTCTTGGTCTCTGCTGTAGACTGAAATGACTGAGAGGGCAACTCACAAGACCAGAAGGAGGAGAAGAGAACAGCTTCCAGGAGTGCCATCTCGTCACCAGACTGACTCCCGGGGGGGGTATAAAAGGCAAGGTCTGTTGGCAGGAAGTCTCAGGCCAGTGGCAGGGGAGTGGGCCTGGATCTTGTGTCCCAGAAGAGGATCTGGTGGTATGGTTGTCTGGGGTTCTTCATAATCTGCAACAGATATGAGCAGCTGTGGTTTCACAGGGGTTTCCTGCCCCTAAGTCCTGGGCAGGTGGTTTAAGAGAAGGATCATGATCTGAACAGACAACCCAGAGATGAATGCGTATACCTGAGGGTGGAGCTACTCTCACAGCCGCTCAGCTCATCTCACTGAAATTTCATACCGTAGTAACGCTGCTGCAGAAATAGGAAGACATCCCTGCTGTGTTCTTTCCCGATGTCTGTCTTTCTGTAAATGGTTGGTGATCCAGGACTCGTGTATGGAACCTGACCTTTATTTTTCTGTAATGCTACAGAAAACCATCAGACGTAAGAACATCTTCTTGACATGATTTAATATGCAAGCACTGGAATACTTTAGAGGTTTTTTTTTTAATTAATTGAGATGTCACCATGCAAATTACCATTCAGACAAATCATGCTTTGTTTACGATCTGGGTGCCTTCAAAAAGGGACTACATTGCAATTACTTGTGGATCTTTGAGACAGAGCAGTCCGTGGAAATCAGCTGCTACTCAACCTGGACCTAAGAACAGTTTCATGAGCATTATGTCACATGTAGGGATATTTTTAAAGCAACATTCTGTTGAATATGCAGTGATAACTCTTAAAATTAATATGACATCTAATATGTATTGAGGGCTTCCTATTCATCAGGCATGGTTCTAAATGTTCTCAATTATTTTATTTAATCTTCTTCACTATCCTGGGAGGTAGCTGTTCTGAATATCTCCATTTGACAAAGGAGAACAGTGGCAAACAGACTCATTTTTAGACGTGGAGCTGGTAAATGTGGTAACTCCCAAAAGCCACCGTTGTTTATTAAAGGAAATGGGTAAAATAAGATGCAAAGAGGACCAAAAAAGCACAGATCGTTTACTTTGAAAATTTCTCTGCATTTTTACAGCTAGAGATCAGATTGATGGGTATTATTTATATAAATATACATTTAAGCGGAATTTGCATGTTTAGCTTTATATTCTTGTTTGGTTATCTTATGATTGTAAGCAGCACAGCTTTTTAAATGCAATTTTATTTGTTTATTTATTTTTGGCTATGCTGCATCTTCATTGCTGCTCGGGCTTTTCTCAGGTTGCTGAGAGCGGGGGCTACCCTCTAGCTGTGGCGTGTGGACTTCTCCTTGTGGTGGCTTCTTTTGTTGCGGACCACGGGCTCGAGGGAGCATGGGCTTCAGTAGTTGTGGCACATGGGCTTAGTTGCTCCACGGCATGTGGGATCTTCCCAGATCAGCAATGGAACCCTGCATTGGCAGGTGGGTTCTTTACCACCTAGGCACCAGGGAAGCCCCAGCAACATAGTTTTCAATAATCTATGTGATATTATTTTAATTATTAATAGTTATTTTTAATAACTAAAGAAAATTAAGCAATTTCCAATACCACTTACCCCATCTGACATGGGCTGAATTATTTAAGCTTCTTTTGCCTCACTTTCCACAGGTGCAGCTTGCCTGCATACATATCTTTTATTATTTTATTTTAAAATTTCTAACTTTAAATTTGTTCATTTAGTTATATTTTTGGCCACATGGGCTCTGTAGTTGCCCCACAGCATGTGGAATCTCAGATGCCTGACCAAGAATCAACCCCATGTCCCCTGCATTGGAAGGTGAATTCTTAACTACAGAAAACGAATGGCTGCATAGTTTTCTATCCTTTGAACACAGTGTAAATCTTTCCCTGTTATTCACTGCTTATCCTGACATGTAAGAAGCTGCTGGAGACTTCTCCTCTAAGATCTGATACAGAGGGCCCTACTATGGACATCCCATTACTGCTTTATAGGGCGCTTTTGGTTACTCAATGAGCTATCATGTGAAGAAGGGAGCAGAAGCAGGTTGACAAGTTTGTCTTCGAGTTCCTGTCTCAAAGGGGCTTATGTTCTCAGATCATTTGTTTCTCTCAAGTCTGGGTCTCTACCTTAGCTTGTGTTCAAAGTTTAGGTAAACAACAATGCCCTATTTAGTTTCAAGAAATCAACTGCAGCCTGCACTGAGTGTATCCGATGGATAGAAATTAACTGGACAGGCAATCACAAAAGGTTACCTGCATCAGAGGTAGAAGGAGAAAGGCTGACAGACTGGTTCTATGTCAGTCTTTCCTGTGAGTTCCCCCTTTTTTTCTTTCAAAGGCCTCCTTGAATTAGTAATGGAACTGGAGTCTTAAGTAGAGGGGGTCATGGGGATGACTATGTTGCCATGACTTTGGAAATTATCAAATAAATAAGGGAATACTCATGGCATAGATGCAAAGTGATATCCACGGGGTGCCTGGTATAAGAAGTGTGGATTGCAAAGTAGCCCTCCTTTGTTTCACAATGATTTGAGAGGTGGCATCACAAAACAATAGAATTTTTATTGTTTTCAAATACTTTGGAAAATAAATTGATAACTTATTGGCATTTCATGTATTCCTTGAAGACTGCTAATGATTCAAATGCTGCTCACAAGATTCAGCATAAAATAGTAAATTGTGCCAGTGAGTGTGCCACAAAGGTGAGTTTTGCTTTCTCTATGGAGGTAGGAACGACGCATAACGCTTTTTATCCCCTGAGATTGAGGAGGAGATTCCAGAGCTACACACCCTGGATCCAACCCTATTCTGCCAAGTGCCAGCTGAGGGACTTGAACAAGTTCCTGAGACACTTAGGGTCTCATTTTCCTCATGAGTCAGCTGGCTTTATAATAACTGAAATCTCACGGTTTGTCATGAGGGTTAAGGGGCTTCATGTATATGTGCAAAAAATTGAAAACACTAATAAAGAATTCTCTCACACCCAAAATTATTAGCTGTTCTTCTCTTGGACCATCTTCTCTCTTTCTTTATAGGCAGATACAAGGTGGCTTTCTTCCTACTCACAATATGGTGGGTTGATCTGTTGGTTTCAGTGGCTCAGCCCTCTACTCTGATGACATCATGCTGACACATTCCTGCCTGTGAAGTGAGGAACCATCTTCCTCCTCCCACAGAAAAAAACACTTGCTCCATCCCAAATTTACCTCAAGTATTCTGTTTGTTATATAGAAT
Organism: Muntiacus reevesi; assembly: GCF_963930625.1. Classification (NCBI taxonomy): domain Eukaryota; kingdom Metazoa; phylum Chordata; class Mammalia; order Artiodactyla; family Cervidae; genus Muntiacus; species Muntiacus reevesi. The sequence continues at coordinate 78,292,692 of NC_089254.1, read as the reverse complement.
TATGATCTTTAAATTTTCAGGATAGCCTTGCAGTCCAGTTAAAAAAGCACAGACTTCTTATGTCTGACCAATCATTTTAACTGTCTAAGCTTTCATTTCTTTGTCTGTAAAATGGGCAGATAATGATTACCATGCAGGAGAGCTGTGATAATTATGTGTGGTAATATATATGTACCATGCCTAGGAATCCTGGTACACAATGATTCCTTTCTTCAGCCTGAACTATTCATGGTTAGTGGAAAACTCTGGATGGTGACATAATAAATAAAGCCCATGTCCACTCATTCGCAGAGGAGACTTTAGTTCATTAGGAAAGAAGATTTGAGAGCATCGTGGTCAGAAATGCTTGCTGCTCAAGGTGAGTCCTAATACATCAACACAAGCCAAGGTTTTCTCTTGAAATTCTCAAGAAGGCAGTAGAGATGGTGAGCCAGAGGCTGGAAGTCCAGGCAGGAAGTAGCTGACTTTGCTCCTGTGATGGGGCATAGTCCCAGAAGAGGCAGTTGTTACACTGTGTTGGCATCTTTAGTGCTGTGGGTCCCAACAGCATAGTACCCAATGACTACATCTTTTCTATAAAATTTGTGGTAAGGACTGAACTCAGCTAAGTTCAGTCACTCAGTCATGTCCAACTCTTTGCAACCATATGGACTGCAGCATGCTAGGCTTCCCTGTCCATCACCAACTCCTGGAGATTGCTTAAACTCACGTCCATTGAGTCGGTGATGCCATCCAACTATCTCATCCTCTGTTGTCCCCTTCTCCTCCTGCCTTCGATCTTTCTAGCATCAAGGTCTTTTCCAAGAAGTTCTTCACATCAGATGGCCAAAGTATTGGAGTTTCAGCTTCAGCATTAGTCCTTCCAATGAATATCCAGTACTGATTTCCTTTAGGATTGACTGGTTGGATCTCCTTGCAGTCCAAGGGACTCTCAAGAGTCTTCTCCTGCACCACAGTTCAAAAGCATTGATTCTTCAGTGATCAGCTTTCTTTATAGTCCAACTCTCACATCCATACATGACTGCTGGAAAAACCATAGCTTTGACTAGATGGACCTTTGTCAAACTTTTGTCAGCGAGTGACTGCACTACCCGGCATTTTACTTTCCTTATGAGTCAAACCTGTATCATGATAAGAGAAAAAAAAACCTATAAATAGTGTAGCTTAAAGGATCTAATATATGGAAAACATTGAAAACACTGATAGAGAATTCATTCACACAGCACACACACACACACACACACACAAACCAAAGTTAGCTCTTCTGTTCTTGGCAGATACTCTCTCTTCTTTTCTGGGGTGCCTCACCATAAGCCAAGGAGGGATCTTCATTACCAACCAGAGATCGAACTATGCCCCCTGCAGTGGAAGTGTGAGTTCTAAATACAGAGCCACCAGGGAAGTCCCACTTTCTATTCTTCCACAAGCAGAATCCAGGTAACCAAGGATGGTGGGCTCATCCAACTACCTCAATGATCCAGAGCTCTATTCTGATGACATCTTGCCAGCAGAATCATTTTCCTCACGTCCCCAAAAAAGGTGCACTTTTTTCCATCCCTCGTCTACCCCCAGTATCCTAGTGTTCACTTAAAGAATTGCAATTCTTAAACATTTCAGTGTGATCTCATAGTCCAGATCATCAACATGGACTTGTTGTCTTAGGCTAATCATGATGGTTAAATTCTCTACACTTTCATTTCTTTAGTTGTGAAACAGGCCAATTACACTTACACTACAGCATTTCTATCTTAAGTATATGTTGTAATAATGGCACATGGTAATGCACTCTTTCAACCTGAAGCTTGCCCACATACAGAAGTCTCTGGATTGGAAGATGATGAAGAGTGGCAGGCTGTGTGCCCTCAGACAAGATATCAATTCATTGAAATACAGTGTCAAAAAAAAGCTTTGGGAGCATAGCTTTTGGGGTCTGCTGGAAGGTCATGTGCAAGCATGATCCAAGATGACTTCCTAAAAAGCTCAGGAAGTGCTGCAGATGAGGTGGGGCTGAGGCAGGGAGCCCAGATGAGGAACTGGTGTGTGGTTGCTGCTGGTGGGAAGGATGTGGGTGGCACGGATCCAGGGAGGGGATCTTGTGTGGGTTGTCTCCACAGCTCTAGTACTGTGAGTCCCAGCCAGCACAGTAGTAAATGCCCACATCTTCTTTTTCTACAAAATTTACCGTAAGGGTCGAAGTGAACGTTTGAGCATCTTTTCTTGCCTCAATTTTGTTCTTTCCATCTACTTGATTTCTAGCTGCAGTTGTGGTTGAGATCACATAAACCAGATGCTCCAAAACCTGATTCAGTTTAACCCGGTACCAGTGAATGACCTCTAACCCAAAATCTGCGCTCTCTATCTTTCAATGTATGTCAATACTTTTCTTTACTTCTGTGGAAAGGGATATCTGGGCCTGCTCCACTTTTGATAACCCAAGTCCAGCTGCAAGTAAAAGAAGAGAATTTCTAATGAACTTCTGATAATGTAAGAAATATCCAAGAATTTCTTTGCTCATTCAGCTAAAGTGAAATGATCAGGGAGTGACTCACAAGCCCAGAAGGAGAAAAATGTGAATGCTTCCAGCGGTGACATCCTGTCTGCTGGGCTGTGTGCTCAAAGAGAAGGCAGGAAGGTGGGGACCTGGTGACTGGATGCCTCTTATCAGTGGAAGGGCGTGGCCTGAACCAAGAAGGGGAAGGAAGTAGATGGTCTAGTGGGTCCTTGGGCTGTTAGTGCTGGCCACAAACTCATTGGGCCTGAGTCTCCTGTTTCCTCTGGTATTCCCACTGGCAATGCCGATCTCAAAAATGAAGCTAGTGGTCACTGGAAGGTTATTTGGCATGAATGTGAAAGAGCCATGGAGGGGTATTGATTTGTGTAGAATGAAAATGATTTTTATTTGCCCAGGAGCTAGTTTATGAACACTTTTTCTTAGCATAGTATTTTCAAATATTGCATGCTTAATAAACATTGATTTTTATGGTAGCAAATATTTAATGAGCATTTTCTATTTGTTAGGCTATTTTTCCAAATGTTTTTCATCTTACAGTAATCCCATGATATTGATATTGATGTTGGTAGTTCTGATTTAATGGATCAGGAAAATGGGGTTTTTCTGAGGAAAAACATGGAGCAACATGACTCAACAAAAGTCACCCAGCTCTTAAATGGGACGTGCTGGAAAAGATGCTTATTGAGGAGATTCAGACAAATAGAATTAAGGTGAAAATAAAAATGCCTGTGAGCATACTACCAAGACTAACAAGCCTTATCATACAGTGTCTTAATTTCTAGGTTTCTTCCTTGGAAATATATGAATATCAATACAATATTATGGATTATAAATATATTTATAAGCCACTCTATGTCTTTTGATTGGTTCGTTTACTCTATTTACATTTAAAGTAATTAGAGAGGGAACTTTCCTGGTGATCCAGTGGCTTAGGCTCCTCATTTCCAATGCAGGGAGCCTGGGTTAGATCCCTAGATGGAGAACTAAATCCGGCATCCTGCAACTAAGACCAGCACAGCCAAATAAATATAGAGTAAAATAAACAAAGTAATTGTTAATATGTATGCACTTATTGCCTTTTCATTAATTGCTTTGTGGAGTTTTCCAAAGGTTCATTTTTGATCTTTGCTTCTCCTTTTGCTGTCGTCCCTGTCATTTAATTACTGTCTGTAGTGTTGTTTAGATTTCTTTATCTTTTGTGTGTGTCTATTATAGATGCTTGGTTTATATGTAGAAATCTATATAGAGGATATTTTAAGCTGCTTATCTCTTCAGCTCAAACACATTTAAACAACCTTTCCTTTTTACTCCACACCCTCATGTTTACTGTTTTTTTAACCTGTTTTGTGTCTTTCTTTTTCATTTCCTTAATTGCTTACTATGGATATAGATAATTTTACTCCTTTCATCTTTTAACCTTCCTAACAGCTTTAAATGTGCTTGACTTACCACTTTTACTGTATATTTGCATTCACCAATGAGATTCTTCCTTTCTTAATTTGCATATTTCTAGTTGTGGCCTTTGCTACTGAGAGAAGTTTCTGTATCATCTGTTGTAAAGCTGGTTTGGTGGGGCTGAATTATTTTATCATTTTCTTGTCTGTAAAACTTTTGATATCTCCATCATATCTGAATGAAAGCTTTCCTGGTTAGAGTATTCCTGGTTGTTAGGTTTTCCCCTTTCATTATTTTAAATGAAATGATATTTAATATTTATTTATTTATGAAATATTTTGAAATATATACTCTCTTCTGGCCTGCAGATTTTCTCCTGAAAAGTCAGTTGAGAGCCTTATGTGTCCAGACACTAACAAGCTAGAGGCAGGATTCCACAGTGACACTTGCCAGGACCGGTGTCCCTGGGGTAGAACATGTTTCCCAAAACGGCCACTGCCAGAATCTATGTCCTGTGGGTGAGCTCCAGTTGCCTCCTGCTTCTCCGGGAAGCTCACCAGCATCAGCAGGTGAATCTCACCCAGGCTCCTTTCATATTACTGTGCTGCCCTGTGAGATTTTGTGTGCAACCTGTGTGAATGGGGTGTCAGTATCCCACGGACCTCTGACTCTCTCAAAAGTAAGCCTTGCCTGCCTTCAAAGCCAAATGTTATGGGGTCTGGTCATTCTAGTGCAGGACCCCCAGGCTGGGGAGCCCTATGTGGGACTTAGTACCTGTGTTTCTTGGGGAGAAACTCTGTGATTGTTGTTTTCCTCCTGTTTGTGGGTCACTTATCCAGGCTTATGAGTCTTGTTAATACTGTTCCTTAGCCCCTTCTGCCTATCTTGTTGTAGTTCCTTCTTTATATCTTTATTTGTAGAAGATCGTTTTTGCTAGTCTTTGGGTCTTTGTCATCAGCAGTTTCTCTGTAAATAGGTGTAATATAGGTGTGCCCATGGGAGGAGATGAGCTCAGGTTCTTCTTAGTCTGCCAATTTCTTTGATCATTCTTTTCATCTAGACTCGTTTTATCTTTCCTTTGGGCCAGGAAACTTCACAGTCAATTTATTTAAAACTATCTTTCTTAAATTGGCATGAAAGTGAAATTGTTAGTCATTCAGTTGTTTCTGACTCTTTGCTTTCCCCTGGACTGTAGCCTGCCAGACTCCTCTGTCCATGGAATTCTGTACGCAAAAATATTGGAGTGAGTAGCCATTCCATTCTCCAAGTGGTCTTCTTGATCCAGGGATCGAACCTGAGTCTCTTGCAGTGCAGGCAGATTCTTTACAATATGAGCCCCCAGGGAAACCCAGATTGGTAGAGATGATCTTATTTACAAAGCAGAAATAGAGACACAGAAGTAAAGAACAAATACATGGACATCTAGGGGGAAGGGGAGATGAATTTGGAGATTGAGATGGATACATACACTATGAGACTATGTATAAAACAGATAAGTAATGAGAACCCTGTATCACAGAAAAAACAATGCTCTATGGTGGCCGAAAAGGGGAAGGAAATCCAAAAAAGAGGATATATGTGGATACGCATGTTTGATTCACTTTGCTGTACAGCCAAAACTAGCACAACATTGGTAATCAGCTATACTAAAATAAACATTTTAAAACATATATAGGAGCCTGTAGTGGTGGTTTAGTCACTTAGTTATGTCTGACGTTTTGTGACCTCATGGACTGTGGCCCGCCAGGCTCCTCTGTCCATGGGATTTTCCAGGCAAGCATACTGGAGAAGGTTGTCATTCCCTTCTCCAGGGGATCTTTCCGACCCAGGTATTGAACCCCTGTCTCAATGCATTTCAGACAATCTCCTGCCTGGCAGGCAAATTCTTTGCCACCAGGGAAACTCACAGGGGCCTGGGTAGATCTTATTGTTGACTCTAATTAGCAACAGTCTCTCCACTAAAAAACTGTCACGGTCATAAGCAGTATAGCTCAGGATGTGAATCAAAGTATAAGAACACCAGAAATGGGAGAGGAAAGGCTGAAGGCTCATATATCCATATTCTTCCAAGAAACCTGCTACAGATACTACTATTAGAAATAAAAAATAAGAATTTTGTATTGTTTTACATTGAAAAGCCAATAGATAATTTATTGACATTTTACTTATTCTGAGAAGATACCTACTATTCCAATCCTGGGCACATGCTTTAGCACCTAATGGTAACATGAGTCAGTTAGTGTTCTATGATGCTCAGAACAACCTCGTTAGTGGTGCTGGGAACAATGGATCTATCCTTTCATTGTCCTTCAATTTGTTATTGCTGTTTAGTCACTGAATCTTGTGTGACTTATGACCCCCATGGGCTATAGCCCACCAGACTTTTCTGTCTATGGGATTTCCCAGGCAAGAATATTAGAGTGAGTTGCCATTCCCTTCTCAAGGGAATTTTCCTGACACAGGGATCAAAACTGAGTCTCCTGCTTGGCAAGCAGATTCTTTACCACTAAGGAAGCCTGGCCCTTCAGTTAAGAAGTGGTTTCATGTATTAATCAAGAGGAGCTAGGTGACCTGGTCCCTTTCCTACTCTGTCGACTAGCCATGGACCAGCTGTGTGGTTTAGACAAGTGATTGAACCATCCGGTACTTTATTTGCCTCATGAGTCAAATATATTCATGATAAGAGAAAAAATCTTACAGATAATGCAGTTTAAAGGACCTAATATATGCAAGGCATTGAGAACACTTATAGGGAATTCATTCAGACACACCAATGCTAGTTCTTCTGGTCTTAGCAGGCATTCTCTCTTCTTTTCTAGGGGGCCACACTTTAGCCCTTTAGGTTCTCACTCTGGTCCTTGGATTTTCTTGTGTTCCATTTTTGTGGGCTCTTCCTCTCTTGGTCTTTTATTCACTGCCATTTTGGACTCCTTTTTCCTAGTCTAACTACCTAACAACCCCATGACGGATCCTCGTTCCCCAACCAGCGATCAAAACTGTGCCCCCTGCAGTGGAAGTATGAAGTCCTAACCACAGGACCAACAGGGAAGTCCCACTTTATCTTTTTTTCACAAGCAGGATCTGAGTAACCAAAGATGATGAACTCATCTAAGCACCCCAGTGACACAGAGTTCTATTCTGATGATATCATGCTGGCAGAATCCTTTTACCCATACCTCTCAAAAAGAGGGCACTTGTTTCATCCCTAATTTATCCTTAATAGTCTAATGTTCACTTAAAGAATTGCAATCCTTAAACTTTTCAGTGTGATCTCACAGTCCAGTTCTAGAACTTAAGATCTAGAACACAGTATCTTAAGATGGCTGATCTTAAGATAAAACTAGTGGTTTCTGGAGGATTATTTGATATGATTGTGAGGGAGCCATGGAGGAATCTTGATTTCTGTAGAATGAAAATGGTTTCTGTTTGCCCAGGAGCTAGTATTTTTCTCAGCTTAGTATTTTCAAATATTGTGTGTTTAATAAACATTGACTTTTATGGTAGCAAATATTTAATGAACGTTGTCTGTTTGTTAGGTTATTTATCTAAAAGTTTTTCTTCTCACAGAAATCACATAATATTGGTGTTGGTAGTTCTGATTTCTTGAAGCATGGATTTCTTTTCTTTGGTGATTATTAGGATTCAGTTTGCTAGGTTTTTATTTCTTTATTTGTAGGATGAACCAAGAGTAGTTGTATCGCAGCCTGTTGTCTTGAGTATATGTCATAATAAAGGAATATGGTAATGCCCTTTCTAAACCTGAAGCTGGCCCACATGCAGAAGTCTCTGGATTGGGAGATGATGAATGATGGCACAGTCTGTGTGCCCTCAGTCCCTAGAATTCCCAAGAATTCTATTCACTGGGATACAGTGTCAAATAAAGCCTGAAGGTCAAGTGCAAGTGTGATCCAAGATGACTTCCTGGAAAGCTCAGGAAGTGCTGCCGATGAGGTGGGGAGCCCAGGTGTGGAACTGGTTGCTGCTGGTGGGAAGGATGTGGGTGGCACAGACCCAGGGAGGGGATCTTGTGTGGGTTGTCGCCACAGCTCTAGTACCGTGAGCTCCAGCCAGCACAGTAGTAAATGCCCACATCTTCTTTTTCTATGAAATTTACCGTAAGGGTCGAAGTGAACATTCGAGCATCTTTTCTTGCCTCAATTTTGTTCTTCCCATCTACTTGACTTCGAGCTGCAGTTGTGGTTGAGGTCACATAAACCAGATGCTCCAAAGCCTGATTCCTTTTCTGCCGATACCAGTAAACAGTTTCTGATTCAAAATTTGTGCTCTCTATCTTGCAATGTATGTTAATACTTTTCTTTACTTCTGTGGAAAGGGATATCTGGGCCTGCTCCACTTTTGATAACCCAAGTCCAGCTGCAAGTAAAAGAAGAGAATTTCTAATGAACTTCTGATAATGTAAGAAATATCCAAGAATTTCTTTGCTCATTCAGCTAAAGTGCAATAATCAGGGAGTGACTCACAAGCCCAGAAGGAGAAAAATGTGAATGCTTCCAGCGGTGACATCCTGTCTGCTGGGCTGTGTGCTCAAAGTGAAGGCAGGAAAGTGGGGACCTGGTGGCTGGACGCCCCAAGTCAGTGGTAAGAGGGCATGGCTGAATAGGGGGAGGAGAAGGAAGTAGCCAGACTAATGTGTCCCTGGGCTGTTAGTTTTGGTTGCAGGCTCCTCAGGCCTGAGTCTCCTGTTTCCTCTGGTCCTTCATTGGCTCTGCTGATCTTAAGATAAAACTAGTGGTTTCTGGAGGATTATTTGATATGACTGTGAGGGAGCCATGGAGGAGTCTTGATTTCTATAGAATGAAAATGGTTTCTGTTTGCCCAGGAGCTAGTATTTTTCTCAGCTTAGTATTTTCAAATATTGTGTGTTTAATAAACATTGACTTTTATGGTAGCAAATATTTAATGAACGTTGTCTGTTTGTTAGGTTATTTATCTAAAAGTTTTTCTTCTCACAGAAATCACATAATATTGGTGTTGGTAGTTCTGATTTTATAGATCAGGAAAATGAGGTTCAGAGGAGCAATGTGACTCAACAAAAGTCACCCAGCTCTTTAAGTGGGATGTGCTGGGAAAGATGTTCATTGAAGAAGTTCAGAGAAACAGGTAAAGATGAAAATTAAAATGCCTGTGATCCATATAGTTGATTCACTTTACTGAATCACTGTTTCTTACCTGTTTTGTGTTAGCAGAAGCTAACCCAACATTGTAAAGCACTCATACACCAATAAGATAATTAAACATACCTGTGATCGTTTTACCAAGACCAACAACTGCTATCATTATGATGTCTTAACTTCTAGATTTCCCCCTTGGAATATATAAATATTAACTTGATATTATGAATTATAAATATATTTAAAGGCCAGTCTATACCCTTTGATTGGAGTATTTATTCTATTTACATTTGAAGTGATTATTGATGCGTATGTACTTATTGCCTTTTCTTTAATAATTGTTTTGTAAGGTTATTCAATGGTTAACTTTTGTTCTTTCCTTCTTCTTTTGCTGTCTTCCCTTTGAATTTAGTAATGTCTTTGGTGTTGTGTTTGGATTCCATTCTCTCTCACATATCATCTTTTATAGATATTTGGTTTGTGGCTACCATGAGTTTATATGTAGTAGTCTATTTAGAGAATATTTTAAGTTGCTTGCCTCTTAAATCAAACACATTTTAACAACCTTTCATTTTTACTCCACACACCCATTTACTGTTTCTTACCTATTTTGTGTCCTTTTCTTTTGCATTTCTTTTTCTTATTGTGGATGTAGACAATTTCACTGCTTTTCACTCTCTCTTAACCTTCCTCATAGCTTTATATGTGCTTGACTTAGCACTTTTAGTGTATATTCCCTTTATCAATGAGATTCCTCCTTTTTGATTTTCATATTCCTAGTTGTGGCCTTTTCTTTTCTATGTAGAGATGTTCCTGTTTTACTTTTTTAAGTTGATTTGGCAGCGCTGAACTCTTTTATCTTTTTCTTGTCTTTAAAACTTTTGATATCCCCATCATATCTGAATGGAAGCTTTTTCTAGATAAAGTGCTTTTAGTTATAGATTTTTTCTTTTAATTATTTTAAATAAATCATGTCACTCTCTTCTTGCCTGTAGATTTTCTCCTGCCATGTCAGCTGAGAGCCTTATGGGCTCAGACCCTAATAAACTAGAGGCAGGATTCCACAGTGACACTTGCCAGCACCAGGGTCGCTGCCAGCACCAGTTCCCCAGAACGGCCGCTGCCAGAGTCCATGTCCTGTGGGGGAGCTCCAGTCGCCTCCTGCCTCTCCGGGAAGCTCACCCACATCAGCAGGTGACTCTGACCCAGGCTCCTTTCACATTACTGTGGCTGCCCTGTGAGATTCTGTGTGCAGTCTGTGTGAACGGGGTGTCTATATCCCACAGACCTCTGACTCTCCCAAAAGTAAGCCCTGCCAGCCTTCAAAGCCAAATGCTATGGAGTCTGGTCATTCCAGGGCAGGATCCCCAGTCTGGGGAGCCCTATCTGGGGCGTGGTACTTGTGTTTCTTGGGGAGAAACTCTGCAATTGCTATTTTCCTCCTGTATGTAGGTCACTTTTCTTGGCTTATGAGTCTTGTTTATACTGTTCCTTAACCCCTTCTATCCATCTTGCTGTAGTTTCTTCTTTATATCTTTATTTGTAGAGGATCTTTTTTGATAGTCTTTGGGTCTTTCTCATCAACAGTTTCTCTGTAAATGGTTATAATATTGTTGTGCCCATGGGAGGAAGTGAAAACCCAGGGTTTTCCTACTCTGCCATCTTCTTTGATCATTCTTTTTAACCTAGACTCGTTTTCATGCCTTAGGATCAGGAAGTTTCATAGAGTTTATTTATTTAAAACCCGTTTCTTGTCTACATGATTCTATGAACTTACTACCTCCTAACTAGGAGCACATAAAGGTCATCTTTATTTATTAAAAAAAGACACATCCCCATGCAGAATTAGAAAAAGGAATTATCCTGAGGCTAACATAGTCTGATCCTCTGGGTAAAGGGAGGCTGGCATGGGTTGGGATTCCAAATCTCTACACACCTTGAGTAGAGGTCAGTGGTAGAACATATATACGCTACCACTCTGTGCATGTGTGAGGTGTGGGAGCATCATTGTTGTGTATAATTGATGTATCTCCTCATCTTGACATTGAAAGAAGGCACTAATTACCAATTTAAAATAGCTTCCACTGTTTTAGAATGGCCCCTTGCAGGTTAGTTCAGTCCCTTTGAGTACATTCTTTATCTTTTTTGTTTCTCTCTCACCCTTCCTCTCATCCCCTGGATGGTTTCACTACACACAGGAGGAGTGTGAATTCTTACAGTCATCCTCTCATCCCCCTTGTGTTCTCATCAGCTTCTAGCTCTTTGCCCTGCTGGTCTCCGGGATTTGGTCCCTTCCTCTGAATTAGCTAGTGTAAGAATCAGAACTTAACATACCACTATTGATTCTACATCTTACATTGCTTAAAATTACACAATCCTGTACCTCAATTGTACCTCAATAAATCTGGGGAAAATAGGCAAAATAAAAGAAGCAAAAGTGAGCTTGTTCTGGGCACAGCCACTGTCACCTTCTATGGGTGGCAAATCTCATGGGTTAGTTTCAGTAGAAGAAAGACAACAGGTGTTGGTCCTTTAATAGACTGGAATCTGGTGGTCCGGAGTCAACGATGAGAAAGTGAAAGAAGGAAAGAGGCTAACATTCCCTGGGTTATGCAGCCGGCTTCCGCACTCCAGGGAATCAGCCAGAAAGAGAGAGATAGAGAGAGAGAAAGAAAGAAAGACACGGGGACCAAAGCTCTGATGGAGCAAAGGTGTTTTAATCAACATGGTGTGGGCATATATACTGTCTTACAAGGTGGTTACTCTCAGCAAAGACAAAGATTAAGATTCCAGATTTATAAAACAAGACGGATCCCTATCAAAGAGAGAGTTGCCAACAATCACCTTTTACTGTATGGTTCATAAGGAGGAAGAGGGTACTTATCACCATAATGAGAAATGCCTGGATTCCTCAGCCCCAGGAAAGGCGTGCCTCTCCTCTTAATTCCTGAATATTCATGAATTAATAAAGGCTAGAGGGTTCCTGACAGATCCAAAACAACACACAGGAAGCCTCTTGTTAAATGCTTCCTGACATATAGGCAACTTGATTCATTTAGGAAAATAAAAATATGCTGATTATAAATTTCCAAAACATTATCCTCATTGCATATTATTATGATTGTTTATTTACGTCCAAGCATGGAGTTCGGGGCCTTCATTATGTATCCCATCTATGATATTTCTTGGTAAAGTAAATTCACAAAACACAGAAGATAGATGATTTTCTTAGACTTTTGTTCTCCACTAAGAAGAAGGGTCCTAGAGAAAAGTGTACAGAAACAGAACTCTTTAAGAGGTGCCCCAACGTGAACTTCAAGCCATGACTTCTTGAGTGGCTGCTCATTATGTCCAGAGAAGCTCCGCTAGCTAGGGCAACAGGTCTGCGTCAACCCATGTGCTCACAAATGCCAAAGTATGTCTTTATAGAGTTAACGAACACGAAGGGATTCACGGCGGCCCAATAGTGTGATTGAAGCAGCATGGACTATTTATTTGGGCTGATAACTACCCTCTCTAAGCATAAATTCCTTCTTCCATGAAACACACTTATTTGCAGGGTTCTTCTTAATGATAATCACATGAGCTTCTGAATATGTATGATAAATTATCTGGCAGCCAGTGGGAGCTAAATGGTTATCAAGTCCGTTGTGTTCATTGTCAGTACCTTTGGCCTGAATTCTTCACAGTGACTGAAAATCTCTGGGAAATTAAATAATGCACCTTGTCTTCTATCTCTCTGAGATAATCAGACCATTTCAACACTCATTGTCTCTAAATAGGAATCCACATCAACAGAAAATGATGTCAAAGCAGACATTTAGAGGCACGGTTACTAACATCTGTAGGGGTACAGTTGATAGCCATCAGGCTCCCTTTCCTCTTTTCTCTGATATAAGGCGTAGACCTGAGAAGCACAGGAAATGCTGCAAGCTGAGGCTGAGGTCTAGTCAGGGCTGAGGTCTGGACTCAGGACCAAGGCTGCTCCACGTTGGGAAGGATGTGGTCACAGTCATGATAAGGGGTGTCTGTGCTCATTTTCTTGGCTCTAATGGTACTCTAAGGTTCCCAGGGGCTATTATATTAGGTCTTCATTTCATCTTCTTCTGTGAATTTTACAAACTCTATGGTTGCAGTTCTTTAATCATAACTGACCTTGAAAACAGTTGTTTGTTGTTGTTGTTTTTTAAGTAAATATCTGATCTTCAAACTCCTGATTTGGTATCAGCATTTGTGCGTATATGAAAAGTTATATCTGGATACTCTACAGTGAAAATACATGTTCCTTCCTGCTATTAAATTACATATTTTCCTTTGCTTCAATTGGAATAGCATTTCCAACAAAAAGCAAAATAATCAAGAAATAGAAGATTAGTTTTTCTTTGCTGGCATGGGTAGCTATGTTGTAAATCAACTATACTTATATTGAAGTAAGTATAGTTGATTTACAATATTATGTTATCTTCAGGTGTACAACATAGTGATTCAGTATTTTTATGGATTATACTCCATTTAAAGTTATTACAAAACAATAGTTCTATTTCTCTGTGCTTTTGCTTCTTTATTTTGTACATAGTAGTTTGTGTCTCTTAAACCTGTACCTCTCTCTTGCCCCCTCCCCACCTCCCTCTCCACACTGGTAAACACTAGCCTGTTCTCTATATCTGAGAGTCTTGCTATTGTTATATTCTTTTGTTTTACTTTTCAGATTCCACACATAAGTGATAACATAAAGTATTTCTCTTTCTCTGTCTGACTTATTTCACTGGAAGTTACTTAAAAAAAAAAAAGTGTTAGTCACTCAGTTGTGTCCAATTCTTTGTGACCCCATGGACTGTAATCTGCCAGGCTCCTCTCTCCATGGAATTTTCCAGGCAAGAATACTGGGTTGTCATTTCTTTCTCCAGGGGATCTTCTCGACCCAGGATTCAAACCTGGGTCTCCTGCAGTGCAGGAAAATTCTTTACTGTCTGAGCCACTAGGGAAAAAATCCTAACCAAATCTAAGAAATAGAGAAACAAATGTGCATACTCAGAGCAATATTCACAGATGAATATTTGTACCCATACGTCCTGTCTACCCAGGCTGAGTGCCCAAAAAGGATGAGGAGCAGATAGAAAAGAGGAACAGGAGGAGGAGGAAACAGCCTCCCAGGGTTTTAGTAAAGGAAACGCACCCCTCCATGTGGTTAATCAGTATCAAAAGAAGGTCCTCCTACACCTTCATCTTTTGGTTCTTGGACTTAAACCTTCTGGCTATGAGTTAGATGTCACTATATTTGGTTACTGGATGAGAACGCAGTCAATCCAAGGTCACTGTCAAGGAGGGAACCCTGACCTCATTCTTCTCCCACTTTCCAGCCTACCAAACAGCAACCAGAAATAAGACCATTAGTCTAATTCATGAAGTTCTGACTTGTAAGGCATAAAGGAGAGTTAAGAGAAATGGAGAGTCAATCTGGAAGAGCAAAGGGAAGAAATCAAACAGATGTTCAAATAAGAGGGTTATCTTTGCCCCCCAGATAAGTAATACAGGTTGAAGAGCAGGAAGAAGGCTTCACCAAGTTTGTTTAATTTCACTTTCCAAAAAGCCACTAAGATCCCATCCTTAACAGAACAGGATGTACCCCTGCTCCTTCAGTAAGAAAACAGGAAACCAGACAGGTGCTGAGAGAGTATCATTGAATTCTGTACTTTCTAACTGATAAACTTAATAGCGAGGAACATGTGTTTCTTTTTTTTTCCCTCTCAGGGCTTCGAAATCCTAGTGCCCAAGGAAGGAATATTTTGGCCAGGTGACACAGTCTTCGTTTCTTTGAATTTCAAATTCCAGCTGGGCCAAAATTAAATGGAAAGCAACGAGTGAAGGTGGCCGTTAGTGGACTTCATAGGGGTTAGTCTCCTGCATCAAGGGCAGGTTGGAGAAATGTGAAGAGTGGAACTTGAGGAGAAAACAGAAAACCATCAACAGAGTCCATCCTTTTTGCCCCTTAGCATCCCCTCATGTCCTTGAACTGACTGAGAAATCCATGCCCCAAAGAAGGGCACCTCACAGAGTCAAAGCTGAAAGTCTATCTTCTTTGGGCTTTCAGGTGAAGATCCCATGAGGCTGATTTTCTAGCAACCTTCTGTGAGAGGTAGAGGGCCATGTTCTCAGGCAATAGGAGTGCCAGCAGCCTTGCAGACTGAAACACTTCCTGTGCAGTGAAGTGTACAATTCTTGCTCATCACTGCATCTGGACAAAACAGAAGTAAAGAGAGCAATGACGTTGTAGTGAAAAGTTGTTGCTGAACCACGAAAGATGCCAGGATTCTTGGCCTCTGGAGGAGAAGAATTCAATCCGGGACCAGAGATGAGGCTTGATTGCTCAGAGCCTATGTGTAATAAAGTTTTATTAAAGTATAAAAGAGATAAAGAAAGCTTCTGACATAGACATCAGAAGGGGGCAGAAAGAATACGCGCCTGCTAGTTTTTAGCTGGATGTTATATAGTTACTAGCAGTCTGTTACAGAGAAAGCAATGGCAACCCACTCCAGTACTCTTGCCTGGAAAAGCCCATGGACGGAGGAGCCTGGTGGGCTGCAGTCCATGGGGTCGCTAAGAGTCGGACACGACTGAGTGATTTCACTTTCACTTTTCACTTTCATGCATTGGAGAAGGGAATGGCAGCCTACTCCAGTGTTCTTGCCTGGAGAATCCCAGGGACGGAGGAGCCTGGTGAGCTGCTGTCTGTGGGGTCGCACAGAGTCGGACACGACTGAAGCGACTTAGCAGCAGCAGCAGCAGTCTGTTAATGAAAGAAACGAATGTCTAAAAACTCACAGAATGGCACCAGGTCCCTCACCCTCAAGATGCATTTTGAGATAATCTTGACACAAGGTGAGTTATCCTGGGCCATAAAATGATTGACTTGAATCTTGTATAAAGGCAGATTACCATATAAATAGTTCCATTTACATGGATTAGGAAAACAATGTATGAGGATAACATACTGGTTTGTCAAGTCAGTTCTGAGCCTTTAGGTGGGAAGAGTTTGGGATAAATGCATAGTACATTAACATAGCTTAAGACAAACATTTCCATAAGAAAAATGGAAAGCTCAAAATGGTTAGCTCAAAATTTGAGAAAAGTTAAGTTCAGGTGGAACCAAACGTCATTACGGTAACACAGTACTTTAAGAGAAACCTCTTTTTAAATTTGTATAGAGAAGGGGGAAAAAATATATCACTAGTTTGTTTCCTCCTGCTGCTTAGGAGAGAGATTTAAAAAAAAAAAATGTGTGACACTTGTAGCCTATTTCCTCCATTTGGAGACCCCTGGCCTTCCTACCTGTTACCCTCTCAGTAGCATAGGGTTAATAAGACTGCATGGAATTCCCTGGGGGTCAAGTGGTTAAGACTTCTTGCTGAGGGCCTGAGTTGGATCCCTGGTCAGGAAACTAAGGTCTCACAAGCTACATGGCCAAACAAAAAAAAAAAGAAGAAGAAGAAGAAAAAGGTTGCATATTTTTGGCACTATCTGTACATTATAGTGTCTATAATAAGGGGAAGAAAGACATCTAAGCCCAATAAACCACCCTGAGCATTAACATGGTCTCTCACTTGCCAGAGAGGCTCACTGGGAATCAGGAGAGAAAATAAGATTTTATTTTGTAAAGAAGCAAAAGCTGCTGGAGGAGGTGGGGAGAAAAAGTGGTCAAGATGGAAACTTTCTAACCATCAGTTTTTACATGTTGTCTCCAAGTGCTCAATAGTTTCTGAGGTATTTTTAATATTATGAAATATGTGAGTTTTTCTTAAAAATAAATTCTGAACTAAAATTCAAAAGTAATAAAAGTTTTCTATTAGACAATATAGGAGTCACAGTAGTGACATAGAAAACAATTATCCATGATCCCAACCCCCAGACGTGATCACTACAAAGCCATGCCCTTTCCTCTACCTTGGGCTAATTTTCCAAACCCATTCTCGGGGTTGAAAGTAAAGTCACTCAAGTCAAAAGAGTCAATATGGATTTCCAGGTGGGCCTAGCAATTTTCAGAATTGTGATTTTTCCAACTTGACTCTTAGGGAATACACATGACTTTTCCCACAGTGTTAGTATGTGTGGGGATTGGTAATACATGATATGTTACAGTAAATACTGACTTTTAAGGTTTTCCTAGACTTTGCTGCTCTTCAGTTGCTAGCTGACTCTTTGTGACCCCATGAACTGTAGCACATCAGGCTCCCCTGTCCTTCACTATCTCCCACAGTTTGCTCAAATTCATGCCTGTTGAGTAGGTGATGCTATCTAACCATCTCATCCTCTGCCACCCCCTTCTCCTTTCCCAGCATCAGGGTCTTTTCCAATGAGTCAGATCTTTGCATCAAGTGGCCAAAGTACTGGTGCTTCAGCTTCACCATCAGTCCTTCCAATGAACATTCAGGGTTGATTACCTTTAGGACTGGCTGGTTTGATCTCCTTGCAGTCCAAGGGATTCTCAAGAATCTTCCCCAGCACCACAATTTGAAAATATCAGTTCTTCAGCTCTCATATTCAGCATTAATTTGATAATACTACATTGGTTCTATTACTTACAGTCTCTATGAATCACCCGCTTCTGGTATAAGAAGAAGTTAAATCAAAATCATCAGGAGATTTCAAGCATCCATCTATAGAAAATCTCTATCCACCCATTAGGTAATGCAAACACCAATAATAATGGAAATATAGACCTCATTTCAACAGACGTTACTTGAGCCACTTCTGTCTTCAGTACTGTTGATCCTTATAAAGTGCTTTCAGTGTTCTATGAATCAGGCTGGTTTGCATCTGGCTGGTTTGCCTTTGATATGTGTGGCCAGTGTCCTTAGTGAAACTCACTTTGGTCTAAAGAAGAGCAGGAGGAGTAAGTGACTCCACATATAGACGTGTTTCCCCCTACCCACATAGGGCTTGTTGGTCCATGAGGAAGCCACTGTTTTCTCACCTGTGTGCACCCTTAGTGTACTAGGGACCCATGATTGAAAACTTATATTGAAATTGATTTGAGACGGCTTCTCATAGGGTTTTCTTTGTATCTCACTAATCTATCTTTAAGCTGTAAGTTAGCCCCATATGACCAATGTGGTGCTAAGCCCTAGGTACACAGCCCTGGGGTGTGTGCGTGTTACTGTACCTTCGATGCTCTACAAGGACCACTGCTTTATAGGTGAGGAAATGGACTATAGCAGAGATCCTCCTTGTCACATGGCTGGTAAATGCCAGAGCCCAGGTCAGACCTAGGTCTCTCTGATGCAAGAGACCAAAGTCTTCACCACCTGGCTAGGCCCTTTGTGTAGACAGATAATTGTTTTCTATTGAAAAATCAGAAAACGTAAGAGCTATTTGAGAAATCAAACCATATTTATCCTTCAATTCTTTTAACCAGAGCAAATCTACTTTCATCTGTTTTACCTAAGAAAAATGACATTTGAAGAACAAGATCTTATTTGTTTTGTCACAGCAAAACAACACAAATTATAAACCATGAGCTGAGCTAGAAGTTACCGGAATTCCTGAGGGATTTATAACCCTGAGATGTATTAATATTTAATTTGAGGGCTATCATTTCACTGGGGACTGGCAGCCCAGTGGCAGAGCGGGGTGCTACAGCAATGACCTCCAGATCTGACAGAGCATATGACGTCTTCAGTGTCTGCGATGCTCAATGCCTGGCTCAGAGTGTTGGTCAAACACTTACTGTGGGATAGGTGGAATCTTCAGTAGTGCAGAAAATGAACTACTCCCCAAGATCCAATCCAAAGTACACTTTGACTTGGACTCAGTAAGTAGCAGCATTTATATCAGCTTTGTGCAAAATCAAATATCATCATTCCAGGCATGCATTTGATATATTTATCCTTGCAGTCAGCCCTGCTTGTGGTTAGATCATCCTGTGTGTGTTACACTTTAGCCTCCAGGCTGAATAAGTAACATTTAATCTAATATCCACAATTTTAATCCAAGGAGATAAGTGGATCAGAAAAAAAAAATGTAATGACATGCAAATCATACAAAAGATGTCACATGGACTTCCCTGGTGTTCCAGTGGTTAACGCTCTACACTTTCATTGCAGGGAGTATAGGTTTGATCCTTAGTCGGGGAACTAAGATCCCACATTCCATGTGGTGCAGCCAAAAATTAATTAATGAATTAAATTTAAAAAGGAGTCACAGATAGTATGGTGTATATATCTCAGCAGAAAATAAAATAGTGTGTTGTGGAGGCTGACTCAGATGAATAAACATGGGTGCCCTGAGAAAGCCTGTTGGAGAGAGCAAGATGATTCCCAAAAACAAGAGCCTAGTTATTTGCAGATATTTCTTTTTTTTACTTAGTTTTTAATTGGAGGAAAATTGTTTTTCAATGTTCTGATGGTTTCTGCCATACAACAATGCAAATCAGCCATAATTATACATATGTATACATAATTATACATATATAAATACATATATACATTACATATAATATATGTATAATTGTATATATGAACCTCCTTCCCCTCCCCCCACCCCACCCCCGAGATCATCACAAAGCATCTGGCTTGGCTCCCTGTGTTATAGAGCACAAAGCTTCCTCTTTAAGAAAATGTGGGATTTGGCGACTTCGCAGAGTCACCCACATGAAAGTTTACCTAGAAAACTGCACAGAAGCATACAGGTGGTAACTGTGGTTTCCTAACTCACAATAGTGAATGAGAACCCAAGGACCATTTATTGAATGGCATGGCTCTAATGTCTTCTACCGTGCATATCCCAGAGGGCACAGTAGTAGGTGGCAGAGTCTTGTTCCCGCACGTTGTGAACGGTGAGGGTCGATGTAGAAGTTTCAGGGGTCATGTGTGCCTCAAACTTGCTCAGCAGAATGCCTGATTCCCTTTTGACGGTGTTGTTAGAGAAAATGTGCAGCAGGTGCTGTATGGCTTGACCGGGTCTTTCTTGATACCAATATACAGATGTGGTAGAAATTGTTACACCGGATACCATGCATTCCAGGTGGGCTGTTTTAGACAGCTTTCTGGTACTGGAAATTTGAGGTTGCTCTAGATGACCTGTACCATACACACACACTGGGGGGGAAAAAAAGGAGAGCAAACAAACCAGAAAGTTGGAGTTTTTTTTAAGAGACAAAATTTTGAGAATATTGGTCAAAGGAAATTGGGGGAAAAGAACAACTTACAAGCCCTGAGGACAGTCAGAGTTAACATCTGAAACAGTGACAGCATGTCTGCATTAACAGTGTTGTCCTCCAGGACGGTCTGCGAGCGTTGCTGAAAATGGTTTAACACCATTAGGGCTTGGCTGAGTCCATCAAGTCAAACCTCCCATTGGTGCGGGTGAATATGACTCTTGCTTCATTGTGAAGGAGTGTCCTCACCACACATTGGCACATCCTCTCTATATGAAGACAGTAGTTCAAGGACTTCCAGCTTAGTATAGACCACACAGATGGCCACCTTGGAACTCGGAAAGGACTCATTTTTCCAAACTGTACTCATGAATCTGCCATTAGGTGCAAGACACTATGCAAAGTTCTCTGGGTGTAATGAAGACGCAATAGGAACAGAGCGGGACCCGATGGTCCTTGTCACCCCAAGTCACCTGCCTGCCTTTGGTCTGGAAAAACCTCCGCAAAAGAATAAGTTTAACTATCGAAGTAAACATGCAGACACAAAGAAAAAGAAAGGAGCCCAAATAATAATAGTTTGGTCATTAAGCATAGTCAAGGGCATTTAGTTCCTTCTCAAGGGCTATAGGTAATATTCTGAGCCTTATCCTGTGAGCGCTCATAGAGACTGAAACCCACAATAGCTGGAGAAGTTAACCGCCTGATGACCAGACTGAATTGACCCTGTAGCTGAAGATTAACTGTACCTAAAACAATCAAGACGACGCTGGTTAGACCACTGGTGACCGACTATAAGACGACAGAGCTGACTGTGCTGTTGCCGCATGTAGCCCTCTTTGTCTGTCTATGAAAGCTCTTGCTCCCTGATTGTCGGGTGGGGCGGGGGATTGGCCTTTGGACAGGCATCCTCCCTTCCCACTCTCCACCCCTGTTTGTCAACATCCAAAATAAAATTTCCTCTCCACCAACCTTGTTTCTTTATTGGTTTGGAGTGACAAGCAGCAGGACTCCACTTTTGGATACACAATGATAGAGCATCTAACTATGGAGAGCTGTTGAATAGGGAGATGGGGTGATTTAATGCTATGATCTTAATATTTATTCTCTCTTTTCTCCCACTGCCTTTCACAGAAGAAATTCTCCTTAACTCCAGAGAGTTGTCAGGTCAGAGCTGGTGGGGAAAAAAGGAGGATGATCTGGCCTGGGTTCTGCATCATTGGGCTCGTCGAGAACTTCTGTAACCATCTTCGGTTCATCAGTCTGCTTACATCCGCTCAGTTACCCACATACCTACAGCATATGGTGCTTACTGACCACTTCGGGGTCTTAAGACCCCATTCCAGTTTGTTTGCTTCCATTTAAATTTCAGGTTTGTGTCTTCCCTCTTGGCTACCTGAACAATATATCTCTACCAAATCCCAGGATCTCTTTTGTGAAACAAAACTTCCCCTCTCTGGATTCCTGAGTTTCCTTTCAGTCTTTTTCTTTCTCTAACCCAAGGCATTTCATCTGTTTAGTGTGTTTTTAAGAAATTAAGGGTTTAGGCTCTGGATTCTTTGAAGATTTCATTTTAAAGTGACAAGCTCTGATAGGTTCAGAGGAAAAGAGGTGAAGCTGCTGGATCACACAGAATCCACGTGGCCGTCAGCCTTCCCAGCTTCCTTGTCAAAGTGAATGACCCCGTACGGGGCTCTGCCTGGGGCTTGGCTCTCTAGACAGACAGCAGTGTAATCCCATAAACGGTGAGCTGAGGGAAAATGGTCTTTCTCAGGATGGAAACACCAAAAGGGGATGTTTGGAGAGTCTGACATGAGACCCTGTGATTCTATGAGGCTATATTGCTTTGGAAAAGATAGAAAGACTGCTGGAGTCCAAAAACTGCCACTTAAAGGATATGTGTCCTTGGGCAAGTCATTGTAAGTGAGAATAACGATGCTTACTCTGGATACATTATTCATCCTGTACCAGGGACTATGACAGGCTGTTTGTAATTAAATAAATACTATCTAAGTCGGTCTTAAGTACCATTTAATTCTTGTACCATTTTAATCCTTGTAATAATACTTCAAATTGGTTATATTCAGTCACATTTGATGATGAAAGAGTCAGAATCTTTAAGAGTTTCGTCTTCTCAGGGTTATTTAAGAAGAAAGTAATGGAGCCTGGATTCAAATCCAAGTCTAACAAATTACAAAACCTGTGCCACCATCTACTCAACAAATACATAAATACATGTGATTTATTTTTAAATTATAATATGCAAGAGACCACGAGGAAAATCTCAGAAAGATTATAGAGATTTAACAATAGCTTTCACAAACCAATGCACAATGAACTTAAGATATACTTGAGGAACCCACATTCATTAACGTAATGGACCTCAAAAAGTAAAAGAAATTTCTTCTAGCACTTTTGTGTTAATACCTGACGGCCTTTTTAAAAGACTAATTTTCCTAAGGTCATAACAGAAATCACTGATCCATTAAATGATAACAAATACCCTTTTTGAATGTGAAACATTGTACATATTTACCCCTTCTTTGCAAGCATAAAGATGGTGTTACTTATGCCCAATATGCAAATGAAACACAGACTTAGTAACTTACTTAAGATTGCCTAGGGAATAAAAATGCACCAAGAATTTGAGCCAAGTCAGCCAGTCTCCAGAGCCTGTGCCCAAAGCAACCTGCTTGGCTGTTTGTGATTCAGGAATTAATTTCTCTCCTCACTGGACTGTTTCATGTTAAAGCAAATTGTGATGTTGCTGTACATCTGATTTGCTTTCAATTCATGCTTCCTGCTTACAAAGTTCAATATTTGGATGGATTCATTTATACTAACTTCTAGCGCCCCCTCCTGGCCATGAGAGATTTGTCACACAAGTTGGAGTCTCCTGCCTTGTAACCCCAGAAAGTGATTAACAGCAAAAGACTCAAGTGTCTGAATGAAAGGGCCCTGGAATGCAGGGCAAAAAATTTGTTTTTGCAATTGTATTCCTCATATGGTTGCAAGTGACTCCCCCTTGGAAGCTTCCCATTTCTCCAGCCTGGAGGGTGATGTTTTTGGTCTCTTCTGGTTCCAATAATTTGTGATTCTGAACTGAATTAACACTCCAGATATTGAAATAATAGGTCAGGCAGGATGAAAAATAGTGAAGCTTATCCTTTGGTTTTTATCCCATAATAATGCAGGGTGCTTGCTTCCTCTTGACTTAATGTGGCTCTGGAAAACTATTCTGAGTAGGTTCCTTCACAAAAAGCCATTAAGCTGTAAGTGTGATGTGAGGGTATGTATAGCCAGCCACTGACTTTGTTACCCAGTCTGACCTCCATCCTAGGCACTTCCTCCAGCAAACTCGTTCTAGGCTGTGCAAAGGAAATGCTCAGACATTGCACCTAGAGAAGGTGTGAACATTGATGCCTGGAGAGAGTCCTTGTGCGCACATACATGCACACACGTACACACACAAGTACTTGTGCACAACTACAATACATACACAAATACACACATACACAAAGCTGAATCATGCTGATTCTCTTAGGTACTTGGTTCTGGCTCTGTCAGGAAACTAAAAGTGAAGACTTTTAGTAAATCTAAATATGCATAAAAAATATAATTCTCTTGGGGATATTCAGATTTTTTTGCCATCTGTCTGTACCACTCACATTCTTCAACTTTATTTTTAATTTTAACATGTTTTTTGGAAGGAAAGTTATGACCAACCTAGACAGCATATTTAAAAACAGAGACATTACTTTGCCAACAAAGGTCCGTCTAGTCAAAGCTATGGTTTCTCCAGTAGTCATGTATGGGTGTGAGAGTTGGACTGAAGAAAGCTGAGCACTGAAGAATTGATGCTTTTGAACTGTGGTGTTGGAGAAGACTCTTGAGAGTCCCTTGGACTGCAAGGAGATCCAACCAGTCCATCCTAAAGGAGATCAGTCCTGGGTGTTCATTGGAAGGACTGATGTTGAAGCTGAAACTCCAATACTTTGGTCACCTGATGCAAAGAGCTGACTCATTTGAAAAGACCCTGATGCTGGGAAAGATTGCGGGCAGGAGGAGAAGGGAACGACAGAGGATGAGATGGTTGGATGGCATCACCAACTCAATGGGCATGAGCTTGGATGGACTCCGGGAGTCGGTGATGGACAAGGAGGCCTGGCGTGCTGCAGTCCATGGGGTCACAGAGTCGGACATGACTGAGTGACTGGACTGAACTGAACTGAATATTCTATGGTTTTTAAAAACCAAAAAGATTATCAACAACATACTTCGTATGCCCGTCTCTGAGAGACATGGTAGTTAACTATGGTTTGGAAAATAGCATGGCTGAAAACTACCTTCTCATACGTTTTCTCACTTTCAAACCCCTGAGCTCCCCGAGCCTTGTGTCAGCGCCTGACTCCAGTGTTTGTTTCTGAAAGCAGGAGGGTCCTCCTTCCGGGTTTGCTTTCATCACCGTGTAGGAGAGCGTTGCCTTGGAGCGGACGTCAACTTCATGACTAGCGCGCAGTGCCAGGGCCAGCTAGATGTTAATTAGCAGCCAGTGAACACAAATTTTCTTTGAAGAAGGGAAAAAGTCACATTTTCCCCAACCAATAAAGAAAACAAACAAATTGCCTTTGAGTTACCCTGACCTTAATTTACCAGTTGAAGCCACTCTCGAAATTGAGGGGAGACAGGTTGCTGAAAATTAAGCTCAAATACGAGGTTTTGACTGAGAAGGCAATGGCACCCCACTCCAGTACTCTTGCCTGGAAAATCCCATGGACGGAGGAGCCTGGTAGGCTGCAGTCCATGGGGTCACTAAGAGTCGGACATGACTGAGCAACTTCACTTTCACTTTTCACTTTCACGCATTGGAGAAGGAAATGGCAACCCACTCCAGTGTTCTTGCCTGGAGAACCCCAGGGACTGGGAGTCTGGTGGGCTGCTGTCTATGGGGTCGCACAGAGTCGGACACGACTGAAGCGACTTAGCAGCAGCAGCAGCATGAGGTTTTGATGGCTAATCCTGGAACTAGCATTCTCTGAGTGCCTCCATGGTATGTATTTTCTGATTGCTTTTTGGTTTTTGATTATTTTTTAGCCTTAGTTCTAATTTGTGTGTGTGTGTGTGTGTGTGTGTGTGTGTGTGTGTGATATTTCTCAGTGTATCACACATTAGCACCATTAATTTGTACTAGTCATGTTACTTAGTTTTACGTATTTGTTATTTATTTTATTCTTTTTCCTCCCCTTCTTCCCTTATTCGAGTTTCTCCGTAAAATGCTCAATCTGTTTGATGGTTTCCTTGGAGCTTATGTGTCTGTGAAAACTAGAGTATCGTTTATGAAGAATGTATTTTTGCACTGATATAAGTGGCACAGCAACCTTACCTGCCTGTGTGTGTACATTTGTCTGCTCACCTGGCTTACTGTTCTTCAGTTTTCAGCCACTGTTCTGTGTTCATCCATCCCCCAGCGACCGGCGCGGCACCTGCTGCCCCCTCCTGGCCACTCCCGGTTTTGCAGTGACTGACACAGAGGCTCTCTTATGCCAGTGTCAGTAATTCCATGGGTAACCCCAGGGCTGCCGGTCACAGGGAGTATATATACACACGTTCGCTACACAACACCAGTGCCATGTTAACTGATGTTTTAATTTTTACCAACCTGTTGGCTACCAAGCAGGATCTGATTAGTCTATGAGATTATTAGCACTAATCTGATTATTAGGAAGCTGAAGTTTTCTTTTTCTGCCTGGTACTCGAGTGTTGCCTTCAGAGCTTTGCCGATTCAAGTCGTTTAGACAGAGCACAAAAGAAGAGTGGCTAGAGAGGGGCAAAGCCTCCATTGGAGCTAAGCTGGCAAGGCAATTGCCTGGCCCTGCTATTCACCGTCTGTGTGACTTTGAGGTTTCTTTATATCACTCACTGTACCTTAGCCTTCTCATTTACAAAAAGAAAAAACAGCAACTACTTCACAGATTAGTGAAGATTAAATGAATTAATACTTGCAGCACACTTAGGAAGGTGTCTGGCAAATAACAGATAGGCAATAAATATTAGCTATTATATAGTACTAGATGTTATATTATTATACTGTATGTATATATAGTATATTATTATACTTAAAATTACTATTGCCAGTGATTTATTAATATTGTAAATATAATGATAATACAACATAATTAAGTTATTAAAATAAGGTTAGATTATACTGTCACTATTATTAGTTACCTGTTGACATGAATCAGTTTATGTGTTCTAGATATTCCTTTGTGAGTTTCAGCTATCACAAATATTTTCAGCAAATCTATCATCTGTCTACTAATTTTGTCTCAAGCATCTTTCCTTAAATAGATATTCTCAATTTTGCAGTCAAACTGCTTGCGGTATGTACTTTGGGAACTTTGGAACCTTGTTTAAGGAAACTTCTCCCTCTGCAGTCTCTCAAAACCATTCTATATTTTCTTCTTATGCATAAGTTTAGGTTGGGGATTGGAGTTTATGGATTTTTCTGAATTAACCCATCACTCAGTCTCTCGTTCCTTTGCTTGGTGCAATTGTGGTTAATGTCCTGGAGTGGACTGGGAGTACAGAGAACATTGGTAGGCAGTTTATCAGTTAGTAGGAGAAGCAAAGAACTAAATGATAATCTGTTTTACACTAAATTCAATGAGTCAAATGGGTGCAGACAGAGAAGACTGGTGAGAAAGTTCTGTGCCGGAGGCGGGACTCAGACTGTGCCGGGAGGGAAGGGGGCATTACAGAGGCAGACCAGAGTGCGTGGTGTTTCAGGAGGAGGAAGCAATGGGGTGAGCAAGGTGTGGGGTAGAGGCGCAGCGAGAGGACGGGCTGGACCAGGGAGGAGGCTCCTCGGGCAGAAGCAGAAGATGAGCGTTGGCGAAGATGTGGAGAGCTTTGAAACCCAAGACTTCGGTGGGATTTCGATGTGTTAAACAACAGTCATCATCTCATCGTGTGTGTGTGCCGGGAGGCGGGGGGAGCAGGGGAGAAGGAGAAGCATGGGAGAGGAGTGCTAATCCTTTGACATCAGTATAGATGAGATGGTCGAGGGATAAACTAGGAAGAAGGGAAGGAAGGAGACAGGAGACAGTGGGATGACAGGCATCCAAGGAGTCTTCCTTGGCTGAGATGAGGACCACTCCCAGAAAGGGTCTGTCTATGTGCTCAGTTGCATCCGACTCTTTGCCGCCCCATTTACTGTAGCCCGCCAGGCTCCTTTGTCTGTGGAATTTTCCAGGTAAGAACACCGGAACCAGTGGTCATTTCCTACTCCAGGGGAATTTTCCTGACCCGGGATAGAACCCACATCTCTTATGCCTCCTGCATTGGCCTGAGGGCTCTTTAGCACTAGCACCATCTGCCCAGATAGTGTACCAGGGATTAAAGCACAAGGCCACAGGACATTTGAGGGAACAAAAGCAGGCGCTTGGAATCTGGAAAATTAATGGCAGAAGTGAGCGCCCATGCTTCCAGGCCTGGGACTCTCAAGAAAGGGACCCCTTAGGATTGGGCTGCAGCGGGGTTTCAAGAGCTAAGACCTTGAGGGCAAGATCTTGGTCAACAGGGTCCAGTGCACAGTAACGAACACTTAGCAAGAGCTTGACAAAAGTTTAATGAATAGATGGACATGCAGACTTGGAGCAGTAATTGAATCCTTGAAGAGAACAACCCCTGGATTTTGGGCACACAGACCTGGGAGGGAGACTGATGCTCCCTGCCCCCATCCCACCCCACTGGAAGAAGCAAGAAAAATTAGTTAAGGTGACAGAGAAGGAACAGAGGTGGCAAAACAGGAAAATGAGTATCTTGGAATCTTACAGAGAGTTTGGAGATGTTTGGCGGCATTATCAGATGTCACAGAAATTACCTAGTGGCCACTGGTGGAATTTTGGGCAAGGACACTGAGCCTGATGATATTTATTACCAGGAGAGGGTGTGAGGGCATAGACCACACCCAGGGGTGCATGGGTGCTACAGACCAGGCCTCCCTGCTCTGGTTTTTGTGGCATTAAAAGGCATCAGGAGGTGCCTCCCCAGGGCAAAGGGCAGACACACCCATGGGCACAGGGGAGGGGGAATACCTCCACGACCTGGACCCAACCTATGCAAATAAGGCAACTTGAGTGTTGGACCTGAGACCCCAGGGGACTGGGAATTAGCAGATTTTAAGAAAATCTTGAAAGCTTCAAGGTACCTGGTTTACCTCTCAATTTGCATAAAATTAAAGGGCGTGTCTCAATTACCTTTTCAAGGTTAATCTTAAAGCATTCTTAAATGATAACCAATGAGCCACTTACTATGGATGGCATCTTAAAGCACTCTTATGCGTGCTAAATCGCTTTAGTCCTGCCTGACTGTGACCACTTGATATGGACTGTAGCCTGCCAGGTTCCTCTGTCCTCGGGATTTTCCAGGCAAGAATACTGGAGTGGGTTGCCATTTCCACCTCCAGGGGGTTCTTCTTGACCCAGAGATCGAACCCAACTCCTGTGTCTCCTGCACTGCAGGAGGATTCTTTACTGTCTGAGCCATAGGGGAAGCCCAAAGCAATCTTAAATGATAAACAGGGAGCCACTTACTATTGGTATGGAATATTAAGCTTATTCCAGTATATTGTATTCAGAAATTTTATATATATATAAAATCAAACCTGTGCTGTGTGCCTTGAGGAAGACTGCTCTGAACAACCAGGGTTCTGCTTGTCCTGACTCTGCGTGATGGGGATCAAGAATGAATAGAACCACATGGCTCTGATTTCAAAGTCTGCAAGGAGGTCACTGCTCATAGTCTTCTCCACGCAGCTACCGATATCTGGTGCCTTTTATCTGAGCCCTAAGGTGAGGTTACATCTCCCTGGGAAGACGGTAGTTACACCACCACCCAAGGAAACTGTGTGACCAGCTTATGTCCAAGGTCTGGCCTTTAGGTTCCAAGTAAAAACCAGAAGGCAGCATGGGCTCCTCTGAATAGAGTAGTAGAGTCCTAACAAGGCAGATCAGTCTGTTTCCCTGCCTTTGAGGTGTTCGTGCAGTTTGCGTGACATAAAGCACAGAGTTTTGGTCATCTTTAAGTTCATTGATTTCTTAAAATTTCTGCAGTTTCCCAAAGGTTTTTTTTTCAATGGATCATCAGAATGGGTCATGGGGCCATGCTTGGATTTTTCTAAATAGTCTGAGTTTTGGCTTTTTTTTAAGGCTTTTTTATGTGGCAAAAAAAGAGCTCAGAATTCTGAAACTGCATACTCTTTCTGCGGCAGCTTGTGGATGTGGGGTTCTGGCTCACTCAAAAGCCGTCCTGGCTTTGTCAGAAAGAGCTGGCCAAGGTGCAGGGCAATGTAACAGCATGGTGCATGGAGCCTTCCCCATCCCAGGGGCCCTAGTGATGCTAAAATACTTTTAAAAATCCAAATTGCCAAAGGGCTTTGCCTTGCAAACTATATACATCACTCAATCTATATGTGGTATAAGCAGGAATGCCAGAAAGATGTTTATAAGACCTACATATATGTTTAATAAGACCTACAAGCTTCCTTATCTGACTTTATGAAGGTTCTCTGCACTATCTGAAGGCCTGAATCCTACTGGGTCTGTAACAGAAATCTTAAAAGATGAAGAGGCTAGGCCATTCATGGTGATCCACATTCGCTGGAAATGAGCCCCTGGAACAATCTTAGGTCAAGAATAGCTATTTCTTGGGACTTCCCCAGTGGTCCAGTGATAAGACCCCACCTTCCAATACAAGGAATGTGGGTTTGACATTCCCCTGATTGGGGAACTAAGATCCCATGTGAAAGGTGCAACCAAAAGTTTTTTTTTTTAAATAATAAGTAAAATTTATTTAAAAAATAACAGCTATTTTTCTATTAACACTTAAATATCCACTAAGTGTCCAAGTCAGTAATCCACCATGAGACACAAAATCATGAATCACTAATACATACCAAATTTAAAAGTCAAATAACATGCATTCTTGATCAGCTTATATTGTGTACAATTACATGGCAGAAAAGAATAAAAGGGTTTTGTCTTTAGAATTCTCTCCTATAAATGTCTAGTGAATTGACTTTTCTATGTCATCTATTTTTGTATGCACCTACAAACATAAACATGTCCAAAAGAAAAGTGACCAAAAAAATGAGGCTGGTGTGAGAAGAAATTGCTGAGTATGGAGATCGTCAGATTTCTGTGATACACACTCTTTGCAGCCACAGTCGGCACAGGCCTCCATCGGCAGCTGTTATTTGTGCTGCAGTGATTGCCGGGCAGCAAGGACGTCCAAGTGGCCAGCAATGACTGGGATGAAGGAGTGAGCGGAAGGGAGACGGGCTGAGAAGCACAACCCAGAGGAACGAGCACATTTCTGCACAAATAACAACTCAACATTGACTGCTGCAAGTCATGCATCCAAATGAAACAAGCTTTCCAAAACAAATGACTCATCGGAAGGAATTAAGGTCATTGCTGGAGATTACCCATGGTTTATTTGGAATGACACAGCACTGAAAAGAGAATCATTACAGAGGACTTGTGGATACAGCATACATCACCTATATCTTATTTTCGGACGATCGGTGAAGATGACTTGCATAAGTAGAAAGAGGTGGAAATTAGGAGCTTTTGGAAATAGTGTTCTTTGGGGGCAGACGTCAATGCCCCATCAGCTGGCCAATCTCAGAAAGGCAGAAATTAAGACAATCGAGCTGCTCATCCCAACTCACCTATCTCCAGCCACAGTGGCCAGACATTCAGAGCATCAGATTGCTTTCTCCAAAGGGGAGTCAGCTCTGACAGGCTATGAGTCATTGCATCCCGAAAAATGCACGTTCCCAACACAGATACTGTCGACTCCTTTGGCAATGGGATGGCTGATTTTTGCCCAGAGGCAAAACTGCAACTGTAATGCCAGACAGAATAAGAGCAGTGCATGAATCAATGACGCTTAAGAGACTAGGAGCTACAATGGAAAGGAGAGAGTGCAACTATGCATATGTAGCTTTGTGCATACACATAGATTCAGGAGTGATGCCAACTAGCTCGTGTGACTGTGTGTCCATATATATCTACAGAGAGGGAAGTGTGTTGGAAAAGAACAGTGACAAGTTTTGCAGCAGTTTCGTTTTAAACACAGTAAACGTGAAAGGGAGAGCACGTGCTCACACCTGCGTAGGGAAATACGATAATCTCACGTCACAGGGTAATTCATCATGTCTTCGGCAGGGCAGCCACTCAATACCACACACTTGGTGCAGAGAAATTAAGGTTTGGTCTGGAGGAAGCTATTTTAGAATTGGTGGGAGGGGGTCGAGTACACGAGTCTCCACAGCTCGGACAAAGCACAAACAAATCTGGTAGCAAGAACATGGGAACCAGCGAGGACTTTCCCCTTAATTTACTTTCGCTTTCTCTGACATTGGTTTGCACACATGCTCCACGGAGACAGCCTTCCACGCTTTGTCTGGCATCGGTCTGTCAATCATTAAGAGTGTCATAGCAAAAGTGAACTCTTCGGGTTTCCACAAAGGGTTAAAAACCCAGCAATCAGGCTCTTTCTACAATATGCTTGGCCCTAATCCAGGCGCCGGGTGAAGTTCTCTGGAAAGAGGCCTTTGTAGCTGGCGAGGTCTCTGAACTGAAGCCAGTCTGATTCCTTCACTCCTACCAGCCAGCCTGCATCCTGCAAGACAAAGACAGGGCTTTCAGAGTCCAGCTATCGTAATCCCCTGACGTACAACCTTCGGTCTGCGAACTTTCAAAGATGAGAATGTGTGTTCCATCAGCGTCCGGTGTGAGTAACGCTGCAGCTCGCCCTCCGTCTCCTATTGCTGCCGATCCTTCGGCTCTACCGTCTCCCATCTCCTGCCTCTCCTACAGTAATGACTCTTTATGCTTGTTCACTCGATGCCAGCATCTGCATGCTAGCTGTTGTAGCGTACTTACTGTACTTTTCAAGGTATCACGCTGTAAGATTTTAAATATTTTCTTTATATTTTGTTTGTTTTTTATATATTATTTGTGTGAAAAGTATTATGAATTTATTACACTACAGTGCTATACAGCCAGTTATGTTAGTCAAGCACCTAGGTTAACTTTGTTAGACTTACTGACAACTTGGACTTAAGAATGTGCTCTTGCAATGGAACTTGTTTATATGTAGGGCACTTATTGTACTGGAAAAATCTACATTGCCAATGATTAATAAAATAATGGGTTTATCGAGTATTGTGGTCCTGTACAAGGATATCACAGTACCTGTAAACTTGTGTGGTGAGCTCAGGGATAAAATTTGTCCCTAGTAAGTTGTCAGTTTAAGAAAAATAGAATAAAATTTGAAATTATTTATTTTATATATATAGTTAATTGAAGGTTAATGTTGCAGATGGTGACTGCAGTTATGAAATTAAAAGACGCTTGCTCCTTGGAAAAAAAACTATGACAAACTTAAACAGCATATTAAAAAGCAGAGACAGTACTTTGCCAACAAAGGTCCATATATTAAAAGCTATGGTTTCTCCAGTAGTCATGTATGGATGTGAGAGTTGGACCATAAAAGAAGGCTGAGCACTGAAGAACTGATGCTTTTGAACTGTGGTGTTGGAGAAGACTCTTGAGAGTCCCTCAAACTGCAAGGAGATCAAACCAATCAATCCTAAAGGCAATCAATCCTGAATACTTATTGGAAGGACTGATGCTGAAGTGATGCTCCAATACTTTGGCCACCTAATGCAAAGAGCCAACTCACTGGAAAAGACCTTGATGCTGGGAAAGACTGAAGGCAGGAGGAGAAAGGGACAACAGAGGACAAGATGGCTGGATGGCATCACTGACTCAATGGACATGAGTTTGAGCAAGCTCTAGGAGATGGTGAAGGACAGGGAAGCCTGGCGTGTTTGCAGGGGTCAGCAAGAGTTGGACACGACTGAGACTGAACAACAGCAAATGTTAATGTTATAATTTTGATGCTAACTGGATTATAACAAATTCTTAAGGAAGAGGAAAGAATTCATTTATACCCAGTGCAAAGAGAGGGACACAGTGTGAAAACATCACACACAGGACCATTTCCTGTCCTGTGGATCCCAGTGAAAGAAAGGCTTAAAGACCCCTGGGTTGGAATATAGTACTGAGAAGACCATGAGAGGTCTTCTACTTCAGCCTCAACCACTTGCTTATAAGAAAGAACTCTGTCTGCCCACTCACACGTGTAACTGAAATAAACCACCATATGCAAGACTTAATCAAACACTAACAGCTTGATATGTGTTGCCTGGTATCACTATTGCATTTGTTGTCACTGTTGTTTTTCCAGTTTATGTAAACTACAGAGCAGTTTGATGTCATGACATTTGTGCTGGAAATATTCACAGTCTTTGTAAATTATTCTTTATAAACATTTGTCTATCGTATAGGTGTGCCCTCACAAAAATGAAGACAGTTAGCCACAGGCAATTTAAAGAACCCATCTGTACATGGTCACAGGGTATGGTAGATGAAATGTAAAGCTGAGAAATGGAGGCTGACATCTGCCCTTGGCCTTCCAGAGATAAGCAGAGTCTACTTGGGGACAGCTGAGTTGAAGGAACAATTTTAAACATACAGATCATAGGATGTGAAACCAGTGGGAAATGACTGTCTTTATTATGTTAACCAATACAGGAAAAAGATCCCACTTAAAATGAAGGATAGCCAGATTTCATCAGAACCAATCCCCAATATAGTTCAAGTACATCAGATAAAAGGAGGTCTCATAAAATTAAATAAAGGAGCTGAATACATTTCCTTTGATATAATCAAAGACCATAAATTGATGCTGCTATACAGACAAGAAATATAAGCATTTAGACAGGCCAATTTTTGATGACAGAAAGAAAGTAACAGAGAAAAAATGATTTGATAAAATAACTGATAATATCCTAGCTGATGAGGAAAAGTGTCCTCTATAAAATTATGATGTTATATATGTGAAGGGCAAAGTTATACTTAGAGTAAAAGATGATAACTAAATATTTTCTAAACCTCTGGTAAACATACAAAAAGTCATATTTTCCCCTCAAGTGTCTACATTTGACTTTATTTACAGTGAGTGAAAAATCCAATGAAGCCAAGTGGAGTCATGGGTTTTAAAATAGTTTCAAAAAAATAAAATAAAATAGTTTCAATAAAGACAAACATAAAGGTCTGGCATAAACCCATAATCAAGATATATCCCAACTCATAGATTTTGAAATACAACTTATAAAGTGAAGCATCATAGTTAATATCAATCTTTAGCTGAAAAAAACATAGAAAAATAAATTTTAACTGCTTAAAATATGTAGCAGACTGAAGATTTCCAGTTTTGGTTGTGGCAAAATAGCTGGTATCCAACAAACACTACTGCACAGAACACACTATATTCATAGTGGTAGATACATGTGCATACATAAATGTAGCTATTTTTATATAAAAATGGCTGCTACAAAATAGAAGTTTATATATTAGAGGGCTTCCCTGGAGGCTCAGATGGTAAAGAATCTGCCTGTAATGCAGGAGACCTGGGTTTGATCCCTGGGTTGAGAAGGTCTCCTGGAGCAGGGCGTGGCAACCCACTCCAGTATTCTTGCCTGGAGAATCCCATGGACAGAGGAGCCTGGTGGGCTACAGTCCATAGGACTGCAGAGAGTTGGACATGGCTGAAGTGACTTGGCACGTATATACATCAACTATGTGAAGGCACTGAAAATGAACAACAGCAGGCAGACACTGAAAGTGAACATGTTAGCTGCTCAGTCATGTCTGATTCTTTGCAACCCCATGGACTGCAGCCCACCTGGCTCCTCTGTCCAGGGAATTCTCCAGGCAAGAATACTGGAGTGGGTTGCCATGCCCTTCTCCGGGCAATCTTGCTGACCCGGGGATAGAACTTGGGTCTCCTACAATGCAGGCAGGTTCTTTACCATTTCTGAGCCACCAGCGCAGAAACTGGGGAATATGTAACCCCTGAAACCACACTGGGTTAGAGCTGTTACAACCCTCTTTCCTGAGGGTTACCCTCAGTCTGTGTGATGCAGGACATTCAGAGGATAGAGTTTACGGCTGCCAGAGGAGCTGTACTTTTATGGAGACTATCTTGAAAGAGGGGACTACAGAGAGTGAACCTCAAATATACAGAAAACTTCTTTCCTGGAATCCTGAGCTGCACCCCAAGCTGTAAATGCATAAGTGCTTCTCCAGGAGCCTGGGGGAAAGGAATGACAGGAAGGCAACAATAGCTAAGTAGAAATTTCAGCACTGGCAGCACAGAGGAGGCAGAATTTTAAGTTCAGATCCCACAAAGCTAGTGGGCTTGATAAATCCTTCAGGATTTCTGTTGAAATCCCAAAGGAGAATGTCTAAGAAGTAGAGACAAATCGCAGGACTAAGATTTAGCCTGAGAGTAAAAAGACTAAAACAAACTTCCATGAACTCAAGGTATTTATCTACTCATTTAGATGCCTATTAGAAGAAAAAGAAATGATTTTCAGAGGTAGAAGACAGAACTGAGATTCTGCAATGCAACTTCCACTGTGTCCAGGGTCATTTTTTTTAATTACAGGAAAATATGATCCAAAGATAAAAAGCAACAGAAATGTGTCCTGAGATGACCCAGCTTTTGGAATTCGAAGTAAGAAATATAAAGCAGCTATTAAGTAGGTTCAAGTACTTAAGCCAAAGTACGCTGCTTCCCTGGTGGCTCAGATGTTAAAGAATCCGCCTGCAATGAAGGAGACCCAAGTTCAATCCTGGGGTCAGGAAGATCCCCTGAAGAAGGGAATGGCAACCCTCTCCAATACTCTTGCCCGGAGAATTTTATGGACAGAGGAGACTGGCGGGTTACAGTTCATGAGGCTGCAGAGTCAGACACAGCTGAGCAACGGAGCACTCATGGAGCAAGTCAGAAACAGAAACATCTTCAGGAATCACTGAGTCCACCTGACCCTCAGGAGAACCCAGGAGAGCCTGTGGTGCTTTCTGCCCTCATCCTTTACCTGGTCAGCTTCCGAATCTGAGGGCACCACCAACACCACATCACCCCTTTGTAAGGTAAGTTCATCCGAATTTGCTGCCTCGAAATCATGCAGTGTTTCCACCTGCAAGAGATTGTAAAAGAACCGATTCATTTTAGAAAGAAAAGGAGATATAAAGGCAGTCTCTCAGCCAGATTATCAGCAGGCACTCTTAGAAGCATCTCTACACTGGATTAAAAAAGATGAAGATATGAGTCAAGCCCCAAATGGCAACCCACTGCAGTATTCTTGCCTGGAAAATCCCATGGACAGAGGAGCCTGGCAGGCTACAGTCCACGGAGTCGCAAAGAGTCGGACACGACTGAGTGACTTCACGTTCTTTTCTTTTTCCAGGGACTACAACAACAAAGGAAATCCTAATCTCTGTTTACTTAAAAATATCTGAGCTTTACAGGCAGACACAGGCCATCTGAATGTATTATAGATTTAGTAAAGCAATGCCTTTTTCCAAAGCTAAAATTTAGGGCATTAATTAAATTTTAATTTCTCACATTTTTGTTAGAGAGTTCTATTTTATTATCACCAATGCTTTCTTACTACTTATTTTTTTAACCTAAAGATGCCTAGTGCAAAGTTCCTCTGTAAAATATTAATAACTGAGAAAACCATCACTTGTATGTTACATGGAAAGTACTATCTAATTAAACCCTGTGATCAATTTCTGAAATAAACTTTCTTCCCTATCTTACCCTTTAAACCATGAGGATCTGTTTCCTTTCTCTCTTTTTCTGATTTTTAATAGAAATATATTTGACATGTAACATTGTATCACTTAAGGGATATACCATGTTAATTTAACACATTTATATACGGTAACATGATGGCCACTGTAGCACCATCTAGCACCTGATTGTTACATAATTATCATTTCTTTTTCGTGCTGGGGTTGAGTTCTAGTCTCTTAGCAGTTTGGATAATAATAACACAATCGTGTCGTTCACCATGGGTTAGATATCTAGGGCTACTTTATTACCAGCTTAAACAACTGTCTTAGTCCACCACCCTTCTTTCCTTCCTTTTTAAAGATTTCCTTAAATTTTGATTACAGAGAATCTTTAAGAAGCAGGAGAGAGTACTAAAATGAACCCCCATGTTATCAACTGTGAAACAGATCGCCAGTCCAGGTTGGATGCATGAGAAAAGAGCTCGGGGCTGGTGCACTGGGATGACCCAGAGGGATGGGATGGGGAGGGAGGTGGGAGGGGGGTTCAGGATGGGGAACACATGTAAATCCATGGCTGATTCCTGTCAATGTATGGCAAAAACCACTACAATATTGTAAAGTAATTAGCCTCCAACTAATAAAAATAAATGAAAAAATAATAATAAAAAAATAAAATAAAATGAACCCCCATGGACTCATCGCCCAGCCTGGATAACTATTTAATCAAGGCTAGTTTTCCCTCTCCCATGTCCCTGACCTCTTTCCCAGAGCCAAGACTAAACAACTGGCTTTTAAATTGTATATTTTGTATACAGAAGCATAACATGGAAGAGCTGGAAATGACTGTCTTATTGCCAAATTCATTTTTTCTGATGAAAACACTGAAGCCCAGATAGTGGGTAAATGCTATTCCCCAGCTCACAGTGCATCCACTGAGCAAAGTCAGGGAGGGACCCAGCCAGACCTGGCCTTGCTTGGCATCCCTGCCTCCTTGACTTCATGCCCTTTTCTTAAAACAGAACACAGTAGAGCACTGGCTTAGTGGCCACATGTCTGGCCATGTTTTTTCCTCCATATTAATTAATTCATCAATCTATTAAGCCCCCCTGTCCCCAGTGGATGTGACAAGGTAGCAGCTACTTTCTAAGGAGCAAATAGAAGAAAAAGACAATGACTATTCTACTCAATTCCACCCCTACAAACACACACATATTTAATACTTTTTAAAAGACAAAGAGCTGAATTTGGAAATGCCAAGTCAAATATGCATATTAGCATTCTAACTATAATCTATGAGGTAGGATTATCTACCTTTAAGCCCCTGGCTTAAGCCCAAGTATTAGGCTTAAGTATGGGGCTTCCCCGGTGGCTTAGACAGTCAAGACTCTGCCTGCAATGTGGGAGATGCAGTTTCGATCCTTAGAAAGAGAAGATCCCCTGAGGAAGGGATTGGCTACCCACTCCAATATTCTTGCCTGGAGAATTTCATGGACAGAGCAGCCTGGTGGGCTAGTCTATAGGGCTGCAAAGAGTCAGACATGACTGAGTGACTAACACTTTTATTAAAAAGGTATTAAAACTGGGCTTTTTGGTAAGGACCCTTCCATTGATGAAAACTAAATAGTCATTTGAAGGCCTCTCTGAGCAAAACTTTCTCTCCATCATTTTTCCCTTATCATAGAAACCAATTAACATATTTATTCACTTTTAAAATATTTATGGACTCCTTACTTTCTGCCATGCAATTGCAGCAAGATGTTTCCTGCCCTCCAGCAAGGAGCAGATAAGCACACGGATAATTTCAAGCCCTGGGCTCTAGGGGGAGCTCGAGGGGGCACGTGGGGTGGAAGCAATCACCCCATTCACTACCAAGGGGGATATCATTTACCTTGTGGCGAACTTCCTTTAATTACCGGTTGTTAAATATAGAAGACATGACTGTGCTTCTTGCAGCCCAGCAGCATGGAAATCTTACCATGTTATAATGTGATGTGAGGATGAAGGCAAAAGCAATACAGTAACAAAAACAATAAATACATATGGCAAAAAGAATGAAAACCAGACAACCAAGTCTACACAAAAGGGCTTCAAAGCAAAGGAAGGACAAACGGTCACCAGATTAAAAAATAAGGAATGTTAAGGGACCTGAAACACATTTCTCCTTTTTAAAAGAGACTCAAAAAAATTAATTAACTAAAAAAAAATAAAATAAAAGAGACTCAGCTTTAACTGAAGCAAAATTACAAACCAGATCATAGAGAACTGAGAACATATTTAACAGTCAGTGTGGCATGTGGCACCTGAAGTGTATCCTTTTGTGTAGACGCGACCACCAAATTTACAAGCCTTGAAACTAAACAATGAACTTCGTCTGCCAAGTCGCTTCAGTTGTGTCCAGCTCTTTACGACCCTCTGGATTGCAGCCCGCCAGGCTCCTCTGTCCATGGGATTTCCCAGGCAAGAATACTGGAGTGGGTTGCCGTTTCCTTCTCCAAAACAATGAACTTTGGTTAACTGCAAATCAAACTGAAACGGAGTCCTCAAGTAAGACAAGACTAAATTTAATTACACTGTGTTCTCCATCAAAGGTGACAGATTTTACTACTGTATTTTCCTGACACTGAATAAAGTAAGAAAAAAAAAAAGGCAAAATAAAAGCTAGAACCTTGTAGAGGAAGCCAGGAGGCACTTCTTGGAAGGCCTCGCTTGCTGAGGGAGCGGAAGGTGCAGGCTGGGGGGCCCTGGCCGCCTCCTCCTCCTCCGAGGCCAGCTCCGGCATCTCACTGGTGGGGCCGGGAAGAGCCACATCATCAGTCACCTCCTTGTACTCTGCATCCACGGTTTCTTCATGTTCTCCCTCCCCTTCATTGTTGGAGGCAGGCTGTATGACAACAGACGGGATGACCTTCTCCTGGGGGGAGAAAAATATGGTGGTGTGGGCAAGGGCTGGGAAAGAAGGCTCTGTACTCTCCAGGAGTTTCCTCTAGCCAATCCCACCCGCCGTGGTTCCACTTTCCCCACATCTCCCGTCCAGCTAAACGTCTGCACTCCACCCAACTTTTCTGGTCTCAAACCCTTCCACCTTGCAGAACCTTCCTCCCAACATGGCCTCCTTTTTATGTCTCCTGAGACAGAAACCTTTAGTGGGACCAATTTGTGGATCCTTGCACAACCAGGCAGTTGGGTAAGACAGGTTTCTCAGGAAGTTGGGGAGTGGACTAGCAGATTTTGGGGAGAGAGGTTAATCACGATGGGAGGAGGGGTATAATCGTGAGAGGGAATGTAGCTAGACTCTAAGGATGCCCCCATTTTCACAGTGGTCCATTCTTGTCCCACTGAATAGTAACCCTCACTTGAAACTGACATTTAACCTCCTGTGATTGCTTTTCTCCTGGAAACCCTATTGTTAGTAAAGATCTGGCCCCTGTTTGCAGATGGTCTGCCTTCCTTTGCTTGCTGGTTATCATCAGAGCTCACACTGCAGTGATAACTTGAGCGATGACAATTCTCACCAACTGCTCTAAATACTGTACTGTCTGGGGGAAAAGCTTCTTTTACGAAGATGAGCAGGGAAGGGAATTTCACTAGCATATGGGAAGCCTGGAGATCAAGTTCTATATATCCTCAGGTATCAGTGAACATAGATAGGCACCTCTATTCTTCAATTTGGGGAAGATAATACATTCTTTCAACGAGCATGTTGTCACACATACAGAAATATGCCTGGCATTGTAACAAGAAAATCTATGGAAAAATATAGAATGTACTTTTGAGTTATTTGTCTAAATAGTACCGCTGCCGGCTGTTTGAACAGGATCATTTAGCTTCAAGCATTAAGGAACTCTGGAAGGATTTCTGGAAATTTACTATGATTGAAATAATCAGGAAAAAGCAAAACCTCCCATTAAACCAACTCTTTACTGTTTCTACTTAGAATTCAGAGGAGCAAGAACATGGGGTTTAGAAGAGGCATCCTTGCTGTGGCCTCTGGGTTTGAGGCCTCACACTAGGAGTATCTGTATTTGTTGCCTTGGTGTCTCTGGGGTAACTCCAACTTCAGGTCATATTAATAACCCAAAGTAGGGATGGGCGTTTGGTAAAAGGAGCCTAATGGAGAGTTTAAGGCACTCTAATATGCCAAAGCCTTTGACTGTGTGGATCACAATAAACTGTGGAAAATTCTGAAAAAGATGGGCATATCAGACCACCTGACCTGCCTCTTGAGAAACCTGTATGCAGGTCAGGAAGCAACAGTTAGAACTGAACATGGAACAACAGACTGGTTCCAAATAAGAAAAGGGGTACATCAAGGTTATTTAACTGGTATGCAGAGTACATCATGAGAAACACTGGACTGGAGGAAGCACAAGCTGGAGTCAAGATTGCCGGGAGAAATATCAATAACCTCAGATATGCAGATGACACCACCCTTATGGCAGAAAGTGAAGAAGAACTAAAGAGCCTCTTGATGAAAGTGAAAGAGGAGAGTGAAAAAGTTGACTTAAAGCTCAACATTCAGAAAACTAAGTTCATGGTATCTGGTTCCATCACTTCATGGCAAATAGACGGGGAAACAATGGAAACAGTGGCTGACTTATTTTTCTGGGCTCCAAAATCACTGCAGATGGTGACTGCAGCCATGAAATTAAAAGACGCTTACTCCTTGGAAGGAAAGTTATGACCAACATAGACAGCATATTAAAAAGCAGAGATATTACTTTGCCAACAAAGGTCCGTCTAGTCAAAGCTATGGTTTTTCCTGTAGTCATGTATGGATTTGAGAGTTGGACTATAAAGAAAGCTGAGCACCGAAGAATTGATGGTTTTGAGCTGTGGTGTTGGAGAAGACTCTTGAAAGTCCCTTGAACTGCAAGGAGATCCAACCAGTCAATCCTAAAAGAGATCAGTCCTGAGTGTTCATTGGAAGGACTGATGCTGAAGCTAAAACTCCAATACTTTGGCCATCTGATGAGAAGAGCTGACTTATTTGAAAAGACCCTGATGCTGGGAAAGATTTAAGGCAGGAGGAGAAGGGGACGACAGAGGATGAGTTGGTTGGATGGCATCACCGACTTAATGGACATGAGTTTGATTTCCAAGCTCCAGGAGTTGGTGATGGACAGGGAGGCCTGGCGTGCTGTGGTCCATGGGGTTGCAGAGAGTCGGACATGACTGAGCGACTAAACTGAACTGAACTGAATAATAAAGAGTAATAATAGCAATATGACTTTAACTACTAATACTGGCTTCCCACCATGTGCCTGGCACCCGGCTAAGAACTCTGGCTATTATCTCACCTAATCCACCCAATGAGCCTACTGTTCTATCAAATTCTCTTCCTCCTCCCTGCCTCCATTCACATCCTTTTCCTCGTCTGTGCTTCATTCTTTTTCTCCTTCACTTAATTCCATGGTTTCCCGTGCCCCTACTGGTGCTTAAGCCCAGTCCAGCAAAACAAGGGGAGCCACGTGGAGCCTCACGATTCTGATACAGGAGAATGTTGAGATCACTCTTTCTGAGAATCAAATATGTCATTTTGGTGGAGTGGGAGCCACAAAATGGCTACAGACTATCCATTACTCCACATCCAAAAGAGGTATCACCTTTAGCCAACAGAGGGTTCCAGTGGCCACCACCTCCCTAGAAACTTCACTCACTAGGACACGTACCTGAGTGGCCGCTGCTTCCGTTTCTTCCAGCTGAGATCTGTCACCATCTATGGCCTCTGTGGCTCCGGTGTCGGTCTTGGCCTCCTCTAAACCTGCTCCTGCTCCAGCTGGAAGAGCCACCTTCTCTGTCTCTGCTTCCTCCACCGGGACCCCCTCAGCCACCGGCACCAAGGTTCCAGCCGTCACGTCAGCCTCCACTCCAGGGATGATCTGTAAACAAACGGGCCTCAGTAAGAGTCAGACTCAGCCTGTCATGTCTGTCCTCTCTTCTGAGGCCATCAGACTGCCAGGCTTTCTTTGTCACATCCCGAAGCCCAGTATTCAGGTACAGCAGTCTGCCATCTGCTTCAAGTTCTGACTCCTCTACTTCCTGGGCCCCCAACGATGCTACAGTCCTCAGCTTTCCTTGCAGGTGGGTGTAGCAAATGGAATGGGAATGGAAGTGACACATGCCACCCTTGAAACACGGCTTTTGAGGTGTGCACAGTTCCCTCCACAAGCTCTTTCTCATCCGTGTTGGCTGAAAGCAGATGAGAGCAATAATGCAGAGGATATCTGAGTGGCAAAAATGGAAGGGGCCCAGGCCCGATACTACCTGGATCACGGAAGAAAGCCATTGACAAGATCCTTATCACACAAAGTCAGAATTTCATAAACTGCATTTAAAAATATAAACTTTCAAATCTTCATGGAGACGGTCACGTAAACTAAATTACATTCATTAAAAAAAAAATTAGCAAGTTTCTCAATGAGACCTCTTGAGAATCAAGGGAGAATCATTTTTGTCATCAAATATATATGATAATTCAAATTAAATCAGATTTAGGGACCTTTACTAGGAAACACAAAATAAAAAAATGAAAAGTTTGTTTCTAAGGTTGGAATGTAGTTGAAAGAGCTTTAAATAGTATGTAAAACTTGGAATAATGAAATAAAGTACAATCAGAAATTTTAGTTTTGAACAGATTGGCTATGGAGTCTTCACAAGACTCTCACATCAGCATGCAGACTTGATTTGAGAGATTCAAATCAGAAAGACTGAGAAAAAAGGAGCACTGTAGATTGATTGCATATAATACACTCAGGAAGCATCTTTCAAAAACTGATCTTGCTAGCTGATGTGATTAGCATTAATCATTCTTTTTCCTTATTGAATAAACTCTACCCAGTTTGTCCTATTAAGTTAGGAAAGCTTTCATGATGCAGATACTTTAGCTGCTGAACCCAGAATACTGAAAAAGGCAATGGACAGTGCCTGCCGAGCGGGTCTCAGAAATGGGAGATGGAGATTCTGAGCCACACACCTATGGTCATAGCGGGGCATTTAAAAAACCTCTTCTGACTCAAATGTACTTTTATTTACAAAAATAACCCATTGCAATACACACCCTCTGTGTGTGTGTGTGTGTGTGTGTGTGTGTGTGTGAGTCGTTCAGTTGTGTCTGAC
Organism: Muntiacus reevesi; assembly: GCF_963930625.1. Classification (NCBI taxonomy): domain Eukaryota; kingdom Metazoa; phylum Chordata; class Mammalia; order Artiodactyla; family Cervidae; genus Muntiacus; species Muntiacus reevesi. The sequence goes on along the minus strand of NC_089254.1, from coordinate 78,248,667 downwards.
TCTGCGACCCCATGGACTGTAGCCCCGCCAGGCTCCTCGGCCCATGGGATTCTCCAGGCAAGAATACTGGAGTGGGTTGCCATTCTCCTCTCCAAATACACACCCTACTAAATAGAAAATAGATAACCAACAAAGACCTACTGTATAGCACAGAACTATACTCAATATCTTGTAGTAATCTAGATGGGAAAATAATCTGAAAGAGATATACATATAAATCTATATATAGATATATATATATATATAAAAAACTGAATCACTTTGCTGTATGCCTGAAACTAACATAATCGTGAGCCAACCATACTTCAATAAAAACAAAAATAACTAATATAAAATTAACCTGTTGCTGAATACATTTTCTACAACATTTTACTTTAGAAATGAAAAATAATGCTAGCAGTGCAGTATTTGTTATATGGACAAGTATCACTCATATTCTAAGAAGCTATTTCCTTCTCAGGAGAATTTCCTATGATCAGAATTTGATATCCTATTTGATATCCTATTATCTCCACAAAGTATGCAATGATTTAAACACAGTCACTGGCCATGACATAAAATGTAGTTTTTTTCCTACTCTGTCATTAAGTACATGAGTTCAGAAAAAGAATCCTTTTACATGATACTTATTTAAGGTGCATTATAAGTACTGATAATTACTTAAGTGGGGTATGAGGTACAGGGGGATTTATATTTAGGTGAATGACTGAAAATTCCCATAATAAAAGGCTAACTTAAAAATTTAAAAGAATTATATCTCTTGTTTTACATAAACATAGGTCTTTTATATATGTTATTGTTACCACTGTTGAAAGAGTAATGCTCAAAATATAACTTAGGAGGGCATCTTAATTTCAAGAAGACTGATAAATAAGAGCTCTGAGCTTTGCTGGTGGAGAAACCAACAAGCTCTCTCCAGGATCCTAAGAAACTACACATAAACTATACATAAACACAATGTGTATACAATGGACTTAGCAGTTCAAATGTAGAAAGCAAGTTGTGTTGTCATCGTTTTAAGTTATATGTATTTTCCATCTGTCTGAAAAAAAAATCACCCCTACGGAGTGAACACCCCCCTGGTTTCAGCAGTTTGGGGCCAGACAGACTCTGTATCATGCAGACAGCATGGGTAAGCTGCGTGGTGAATACATACACACACAGACGTTCTATTACAGATCAAAACACAGACATCATGTCACGTGACAGGCTGCTCCCCCAAGTGATTACACATAAAACCTTCCTTACATACATGTTCCAACTACATACTATTAGTAATTGGATTTTACTCTCAACTGAATCGATATGTCTCCTGAAGAGAATAGATTTCTGTGAGGTATTGAATGGTATGGCCAAAAGTAATGTTTAACCTCTATACAAATAAGATTTTAATAATGAGTTTCTGATTTATCTCTACAGCTGTACATAACCACCAGTTTGGTTGTATCCGACCTTACTAGTGCAATATATGCATGTTATCACCTTTCCTTTGCTAATAATTTTAACAAGCATCATCATTGATTGCATCCGATTTAGACCTGAGAGGGTGGCTGCAGTGACGCCGGCCACCAGCAGGTGGAGACCAAGGGCTCTGTCTGCCTGCTCTGATACTCTGAACGCAAAAGCGCAAAGCTTCAGCATGCCACCAATTTACCTGACCCCTGCCACAGAAAAGGGATGGAGCATGTGGAAAGTCGCTGATAAGAATGATGGAAAATAATAATCACCTAAATACTAAAAGTAACAATGACAATAAAGACAAGGTGCCAAGGAAACGGCACTTTGGCTCCATGGCATGCGTGTGTGCTGTCGCCTCAGCCAACTCTGACTCTTTGTGACCCCGTGGACTTCAGCCCACCAGGCTCCTCTGCCCATGGGATTCTCCAGGCAAGAACACTGGAATGGGTTGCCACTCCCTCCTCCAGGACATCTTCACAACCCAGGAATCAAACCAATGTCTCTTAAGTCTCCTGTATTAGCAGGAAGGGTCTTTATCACTAGCACTACCAGGGAAGCTCTTGACTATAGAGAGGAAAAGTTAAACACTTTGAATGACCTACTGAAAAAAGGGAAGAAATGATCACTCTTCCAGCCTTCTCTGAGTCCATTAGAAACGATTTCTATTTCTCTAGCTGAAATTAATACTCCGATTTTAGAAACCTTAAGAACATGACAGGGTTTCCCTGGAGGCTCTAACGGTAAAGAATCCTCCTGCAGGGTGGGAGACCTGGGTTCGATCTCTAGGTTGGGAAGATCCCCTGGAAGAGGGCAGGGCAACCCACTCCTATTCTTGCCTGGAGAATCCCCGTGGACAGAGGAGCCTGGCAGGATACAGTCCATGGGGTTGCAAAGAGTCAAACATGCCTGAGCGACCCAGCACAGCACTGGTGAGTCAGCGGTAGACTCTGCCAGCAATGCAGGAGACGCGGGAGACGTGGGTTTGATCCCTGGGTCAGGAAGATGGCCGGGAGGAGGGCATGGCAACCCACTCCAGTATTCTTGCCTGGAGAATTCCATGGACAGGGAAGCCTGGCGGGCTACAGTCCATAGGGTCGCAAAGAGTTGGACACGACTGAAGCGACTGAGCACGCACACAGGCAGGAATATTACAAAAAGAGAGGACTGTCTCTACCTGGACTCCCTTGCATCTTTCTGCCCCTGTCTGACATTGCTCTGAAAATCAAGGATGCCCTGATCCTCACCTTATGTCTGGAATCTGCCCCATCGTTTCTGCTCTTACCAAAATAGTTCCAGTGCCTATTTACTGGCAGCAATAACAGATAACATAAAGATACAGTGGAAATAGAATCCATTTGCTCAGATTCAGTGTTTGCTCCAGATAAATCAAAAAGAGATTAAAAAGGTTTTCAGGGAGAGTTATCCTTCTTTTATGATTTTTATGCATTCCAATTTGTTAGCTAATGTAGTTTTAGACTCTAAATTTAGTTTTTTCTAGACTCTGCTTGCTACCACAGATGTTACACCTGCAACCACAATGACTAATGACTGCTACTGGATATTTTTTAAATGCTTTTTTGTTGTTGTTGCTGCTGTTGTTTTTAAGGGAGGCCAGAGGGCGGAAACTACTGAAAGTATTTCAAGCCTTTGATAGTCAACATTATCAATTTTTTTTCTCTTTACATTTTAAGAGAAACACTAGTACCTTATCTGCTGCCAAAATTATACTGCCTTGATATACTATTTTGGTTGGCCTAATCGATTTATGGTGGAAAACATCTGACACAAAAACAGGTTAAAATTAGTTCTCCCTGCCCATGGGTTGTTTACTGTATTCACAAGGTCTGTGCATGACAAGCACCCTATAAACAATTTGCACATTCATCAGAGAAGTCACAGAGACCCACATGGGACGTTCTCCAAGGTGAGCATTTCTCAGTTTACCATACTGTACAGATCTTACTGCCTTTTTATCGTCTGCATCAACAATCCTCTTGGTGGAAAGCAATATGTGTTGGTTTTCGTGACAGTCTTTACAAACACCTACTGGCCTTAGCGAGATTTTCTAGAAGTAGAGTGACATGAATGCAATGCAACAATGGTGCCCGTATCCTGCAAAGCAGGGGAGCACCAGGGGTGACCTTTATTTGATTATACTAAAATCAGAGAGTAGCCATCTTCCTGACATTTGCTCTTGGCAGAGCTGCTGACAGTTTCAGGATATGCACATTCTGCAGCCTGTGGGGGAAACTGACATTTACTGTGACTCTACAGTTTTCCAGGCACCATCCCAGGTGCTTTACATCTATCGTATATTATTCGTCCAACAGCCCTATTAGATATAGTCCCACTTTCTACACAAATCAACTCATACTTAAGAGCCGAAGTAACTCAAGAAGTCAGTAAACTAGGATTGGGACAATCTGACTCTAAATCTTGTGTTTCTTCACACCAACCAGCATTCAAGTAGACAATGTACCTCTCAAATTAAGAGTTCCACTGTGATGCTCAGACCTGGCACCTCCACAGACCCATGACATCCTACTGTCAACTCCAAACAAGCAATGTTTGCTGAAGAATTTGAGTGTGTTCTTACAGCCAATGCATTCACTTACACTCTAGGAATGCTGTCTTTAAGATGAGATTTGGGGTGGGGGGGTGGTGGAAGAGAGGTCCAAGGCCGGGGGGGTGGGGAGATATGTGTATACATACAGCTGATTCATTTCGATGTACAGCAGAAACTAACATGACACTGTAAAGCCATTATACTCCATTAAAAAATAAGTAAACAAAAAGATGAGATTCATAGACTCAAAATCTATTTGCAGACATGATCTGGGTGCCTAAGCAACCATGTCATAAAACTCCTCTTATCTGATACAAATCATATGGTAAAAAGCTATTGAGAAGAGGTTGGTTAGATAGACTTTCTCCTAATTATTTTTGCCAATATTCCTGAAAATTCTATTGTTTAGAAAGATATGGACAGAATGAGAAAGTGGAAAAGAAGATCATCCTGGTTTCCCCAGTGCACTGCAGAGTTATAACTGAAAACACACAGAAGCTGGGCACCTGGGCAGTCCTAGCGATGTTCACAAGTTAAACATTGATATGATTCCAAAGCTGGAAGGATCAGAGGGCTCATCTAGGAAAGGTGGATTATCTTCACAAACAGAAGGAAATACTGTGCATTGCACATTTGCAGACGGGGGTGTGAGCAGGTAGAGTAAGCCCCCTACATGCCCTGTGTTCTCATTTTACAAGTGAGGAAATATGATGGAGGCCGAGGAGTCCTGCAGATGGAGCTGGAGACCCAAATGTTAGTTCTGACTCTCCCACTGATAAACACTAGAGCTGGAGTGACCCCTGAGTCCCTTTGGGAAGTAACAAAGGGAGATGGATCCCACAGTGTGAATCCTGGCTGCAGGCTGCCCTTGCCTTCTTCTGGGTCCAACCTGAGCTCTTGACTTGTCTGAAAATACAAGCATGTTATGAAAATATAGGATTTCCTTAAGGATCCATCTTAAAGAAAAGCTTAAGTGGCAACTAGAGAAGGAAATGGCAACCCACTCCAGTGTTCTTGCCTGGAGAATCCCAGGGATGGGGTCGCACAGAGTCAGACACGACTGAAGTGACTTAGCAGCAGTGGCAGAGAAGAGAAAATCCCTGTCCTAAGACACAGCCTGGTGGAGAGAGTACCCCTTTTCACACAAACCACACTTAGAACACAGCAGTGACTTCCCTGATGGTCCAGCAGCTAAGATTGTGCTCCCAGTGCAGGAGGCCCAGGTTCAATCCCTGGTCAGGGAGCTAGATCCCACATGCTACAACTTAGAGTTTGCATGCTGCAACTAAGACTCGGCTCAGTCAAATAAATACTAAAAAATAACCCAAAAAACAAAATGGCAGGTGACAATTTCCCTACAGTACAACAGTAGTATGAGCTTTCCAAGGGAACACCTCACCACCACTGGTGCTCCCTTCCTCTGGAGTACTTGGTAATACAAATTTCATTTGCTACTCCCTACATTTTCTTTCTGGGCTTCCCTGCTGGCTCGGATGGTAAAGAATCCGCCTGCAATGCAGGAGACCTGGGTTCAATCCTGGGTTGGGAAGATTCCCTGGAGAAGGGAATGGCAACACACTTCAGTATTCTTGCCTGGAGAAATCCACGACAGAGGAGCCTGCAGGGCTTCAGTCCATGGGATAGCAAAGAGTCAGACATGACTGAGTGATTAACACTTTCACATTTTCTTTCTAATAAAGGAATTTCATGGTTCCTCCCTCACCCCGACCTTCATCTTAATCATCCTTTTCAATCTACTCTCCTAGCACGGCCTGCAGTCCCATCATAAACCTTCAGCAGCCTGGTCCCAGAGCAACTCAGCTGCTGGCAGAGGTGTTGCCATGGCAACATCTGTCCGATTTAGCTCCATACTTTCTTTATAAATTACGATCTCCTGCTGAAATACCGAAGTTAATGAATTTGGGGTTAATTTGGCCTTTAAGGTCATAGTAGACTATCCAATAATAGTACATATTAAAACCAAGTTTTAATTAGAGATTATTTGCAATCTCTTCTTCAGGAGAAGTGGACAGGAAAAGTGGATTTATCTTTGCATGCAAAGGTAAAGATTGTGTGTTGCACACTCTCAGAGGTTTTGAAATGATCAAGTGTTAGCTTCAGAAGTAGCCACAAAACACCACCTCAGTGGGAGTTGCAAAGAGCTTGTTTAAGGAAGATGCCTCTACTGCACAATAAACATTTCACTCTGCCTGGCTACGGTGTCTTTGAGCACTTGCTGTCACTGCTCAAATTACCTTCTTGTGAGTAGGTCCAGGCTTGGGTTGGCAGAAGGCCGAGGCAGGGCTACCAGGCATACCCAGGGTCGAGATCAAAAAATGGAGATCTGCCAGTCACCTATATGTCACCATGCTTAAAATTCCCAACTCTGACCCTGCCAGAACCATGGGCACCTCCCTGGGTAGCCTGGGACCCATCCAGATGGGAGTCAGGGGACTGGTTCTTGAGGAAGGATAGGGAGTTGACAGTCACTCTTTGAAGACCCAACTGTCTACCTTCGGATATGACAGCCTCTGACTAGAGTAAGTAAAACATACCCCAGGCCATTCTGTCAGCCCATTTGCTTAGCAAATAGAAGCTATAAGACACAAATGAAGGGTACTCGTTACCATGAGGGGTTTTGGAAATTCTTCATTGTTTAATGGAATAAGTTGTAGATTTTTGAGAGCAGCAAGAGAACATATTGTGTATCAAGTACAACTTGTAGAGGAGAGATGAAGAAAATTGGGAGAGAAAGGGAAAATGATTTCCCCAAGGCCACCTCAACAGTTAGCCACAGAGCCAATTCTCCAGACTCTTATTATTCAGTGATCTTTCCATTATATCACCTTATATCCTTGCTTTGCAGCCAAAGTGGAGGATCAGGATACTCATTGCCTCAGAGAAACTCAAGGTTGGGGCTGTATGAACATTTCTGTTCCTTTCTGACCCTTCAGCTTCACACCAGAAATATATACCAAGTCTAAGTGTGGCTTGGAGAAAGTCCTGGTGTCACCATGGAGGGATTTCAGCCCAATCTTAATCCTGTTGGCTTTAGACTGTTCTGTAAATATACTTTTAAAACCTGCTTTTTTGAAAAACATAGCCTCTGTAGTAGTTAAGAGAGGAGTATCTATGAATTAAAATGTCAGGATTCACATTTCATGGCATCACTTTCTGGGTATGTAATCTTCATTTAAACCACTTAAACTGTGTCTCAGTCTTCTTAATCTGCAAAATGGGATAATGATTCCTAAATATCATCTTTCTTGGGATTGCTGTGAGAGGAGGCATGTCAATTATTAGCATTCAACATAGTCCTGTTGACTATACCTTAATTCTCTTGGTGTCTTTAGTCATAAACTGCCTTTTACTGCAGACCACACAGAGTAAGGCAGCATTGGGATTGTTTGAGACTCAATATTATAAATAAAAGTATACACTAAGTCAGAACAAAGAGGTCATATATTGTATGATTTTATGCATATGAAATATCCAGAGTAGAAAAATCCATAGCGACAGAAAGCAGATCAGCAGTTCCCGAGGTTGGAGGGGAGGAGGGGACCATGAGCACAAGGTTTTAATTTGGGGTGATAAACAGGTTTCAGAACTAGACAGATATAGTAGTTGTACAACATTAGGAATGTACGAAAGCCACTGAAATTTTCACTTTAATTCGATTGTTATGTGAACTGCACCTCAATAAAAAATCGATTAATTTATGTTAGATTCACTTTAAATTGATTAATTTTAGTTACGTGAATTGTACCTCAACAGAAAAAAATGAATACATGCCAAAAGTAAAAAAAATCACTAGGTACCAACTGTGGACAAAGGGCTCCTTGAAGATGGAAGAATAATCTGAAACCTCATGTCCATGTTCACGTGTAATCATAACACTCTGAACAAAATAACATCACACAATCCTCACATGGGTCTTGCAAAAAAGGACTTTGGAACATGAGACCCCAGGAAGCAGGGAAGACAGTCTATGTATGCCAGCTGGTAGCTGGCTAATGAATACTTAATATCAGCCACACACGAAAACAACCAGCACCCCATTTTCAGAGATGGAAACTGACAACCCCAAGTCAATCTGCTCTGTGAGATGTGAGGCATGGGGAGTTGTCTATCATCTTGTTACCTTCATGTTAGTCCTGGCTAACTTTGTCCCTTCCTTATGACCTGGTACAATGGTAGAGAGAAAAGAAAGTTCTTGGCCTGACCACTGGAATCAACTTTGTGTCAATCTCTGGAACTCACCTGCCTTTGTGTTCTCTCCACTGCTCCTGAAGGAGGCTGCATGCCTCTGAATGGCCATATCTTCCTGGCAGTGAAGTTTGGAACACTTCCTATCAGTGGACCCAATAGGAAGGTCCCTAGAAGAGACACAGTGTTCTCAGAAAGGGCAAAGAATTTTGATGGGATGCAGCTTCTTCAGGATCCAGGAGGAACTTGGCCTGGATGGGGACCTATACAAGATCGAGTCCCTTAATATCATCGTGCAGCAAACTGAAAAGGGGGGCTGTTACCTCCACATCTCTGGCCTTCCCCTTCTCAGAGTAAAGGTATTACTGACTTATGCTTATCTTGGGGGGAACCACTTATCATGAAGATGATGACAATAATATTATCCAGCTCTCATTGTTTGAGGAACCTCTATGTACCAGATGTTAAACTAGGACCGTGGCTTATTTCCAAGCCCTCGTAGGAAACTGTGAAGGCAATTAACACTAACCCCATTTTCCATTTGTGGCAACTGAGGCTCAGATGTCACAGGGCTCCTGGGCAGCATAACAAGATAGGTGGCCCTGCTTTTGATCACAATAAACAGTTTCCTTTTCCTAGATACAAAAATTCAATTATCTGAATGGAAACAGAAAGAAAATGATCCCGTAATATCTGTATTTTAATAGCTTTGGCTGTAGTCTCATTCAGGTAAGCAGATTATAGTGTCAATCAATCAACAAATCAATGACTTAGAATTACTGGGTATACATTATACACCCAGATCTCTGCTGGGTGCCTGGAACACAAAAGAAACAGCTATTTGTTTGGCATGAGGGGTACTGAGAATGTAGTTAGCTGCTAACAGGAGTGCAGTCAAACTCAGAGAAAATAACCATTCCTGTGATTTTGTTTTTCTAAGAAAAGTAAAGAGGTAAATCCATCTCCAGGGCATGCATAACACACACACACAAATTAGTTTGTGTGTGTTTGTGTGTGTTAGTTGCTCAGTCGGGTCTGACTGTTCGCGACCCCATGGACCGTAGCCCACCAGACTCCTCCGTCCATGGGGTTCCCCAGCCAAGAATAGTGGAGTGGGTTGCCATGCCCTTCTCCAGGAGATCTTCCCAACTCAGGGACAGAACCCCAATCTCCTGCAGTACAGGCAGATTCTTTACCATCTGAGCCACCAGGGAAATATACATAATTATATATGTAAGGCATACTTCATAGTGAGTACTTTGCATCTGAACATAATTCTATGACGATGAGAAGCAGACAAGAAATCAGCCTCATCTGGCTTCCTCTGGTCCTCAGTGTCTTCCTGACAGATCCAAGCTCACAGGTAGAGACACAGTGGAAGTCTGAGCTCCCCAGTTCCCGCAGCACAAGGAGAAAACTCAGAGCTGTTTCCCACCCACATGCTCATCACAGAAGGATGCCTCGAGCACTGTACAATGTCAGCCTCCTCCCTCACCACTCCATGTGAACTAGGAAGGCTGCAGCCACAGCTACTGCCTGCAAAACCGTATCCCAGAACCAGAAAAGAGCCTCACATCTAGAGAGGCTCAAATATGTCTACCAGCTGAATGAAGGGGGGAAACTAGCATATGTCTTCTATACACACAGACAGAACTATTCCCTGGCAAGATGAAGTTCATGGTATATCTATCTATATCTATCTATCTACCAATCTATATTTGTTGGTTTAAATTGGCCTTGACAAGTCAACTTAAGTTTGACAAAATATTTAAAGAAACAACACACAACAAAATCAAAAGTAGTCAGTGCTTCACCTTCCAGGATTCTAAAATTATTCTAAATATTTTAAAAATAACTATCTTGATATTTTTTCTCATTTATTTGTTTTGGAAACAATGCTAAACCCTAAACCCAATTACACTGCATTATTTCTTTGAAACTAATAGGGAAAAAAGACACTGGTGCACTTCACATCATTTGGGCAAACTATAGGATCAGACAGAAATTTAGAGAAAGAAGGGGTTCTCTGCAAGAAAATGAAATAAATATAGGCAAATAAATAAATAAATACAGGAAAATAAATATAGGCAAAAATCATTATCATTTACTTTTTAACCTATTTCTCTAATATATATCTAAACAAATATTGATTTTCTTTCCTAAAGAAAATTTTCAGTACTTATATAACATGGAAACATCTAGAGAAGAGGTAACAAGTGTTGGTTTTTAAAATGCACCCTGCAGAGACAGCAGTAAAATTTGGTGCTTTTGGTGCTGTAGGGAAAAACTAAAGGCAATATTAGCTATTCAGGGAATAAAACAACAAACAAAATGCAATAAACCTCTCTTGAGAGCCCAGGGTTTCTTTGTGATCCACTGCTCAAATTACCTGTTTTCAAAATTACATTTGCTTCTTTTTCAATAAAACCACCACAAATTTCACCTCATACTAAATGCACTGTCAAGACTAGAAATAATAACCATCTGGTGACATTTTGGTAGCAAAAATGATGACCTCAAAAGGTCACGTCAACCCCATCCTGACTGATGACAGCCACAGCCAGTCTGCTTAATGAGAGCTTGGGACACTGGATTTTCGTGTCTTTACAACTAAATATCACACATCTAGCAACTGAAGAGATCTTTCTTTAGAAAAAATAACCCTAATATTATCTTGATTATGACCAAGAGAAAGAAGCTATAAACCTGTGTTCAGTTCAGTTCAGTCGCTCAGTCGTGTCCAACTCTTTGAGACCCCATGAATCGAAGCACACCAGGCCTCCCTCTCCATCACCAACAAAAATACATTCTGTCTGACGTTATTTGCTTAAGTAGAAGGGAGAACTTGGGGAAGAACTGACTTCATCCAAGTATGTTCATTCTAAACATATGAAAAGGATCCACTTTTGATGGGCATTAGGCAAACTGAACTGCTGTGAGCTGCCCTCTCTTGCTATTATGTTTTAGTTCATTTAAGGGTGGAGAAATCAACTGCTTGAAGTCTTTCTATTTCTCAAGGAAAATTTCTATTCTTTAAAGTTCAAATGAGGTTTAGGAGACAAGTATTTTCAGAATGAAGAATTCTTTCAAATATCTCCTCACCCAACATGAGGAAAACCAGGTTTAGTAATGGCTGATGCTTGTACCATGCAGCTTGTTAAGTATTTTTAACACTACCCTTGATTTCGAAGATTTCAAAGTATTGTACAGACTACATTTATCACATGCCTATCAAGTAGATACTTGATAATTGATACATTTATCACTTACCTATCAAGTAGGTACTTGATAATTGATACCTACTCAGATTGTTCACTGGACAACCAATAAACTTAGAATTTGAGAAAACAAAAACCCACGAGGTCACAAGAGTACATGGGGTCACAAGAGTCAGACACAACTTCGCAACTAAATCACTACCACTCAGTTCCTCAGTCGTGTTTGGCTCTTTGCAACCCCACAGACTGTAGCCTGCCAGGCTCCTTTGTCCATGGGATTTTCCAAGCAAGAATACTGGAATGGGTTGCCATCTCCTACTCCAGGGGATCTTCCTGACCCAGGGACTGAACCCATGTCTCTTGAGTCTCCTGCACTGGCAGGCTGATTCTTTACCACTGAGTCACCTGGGAAACCTTCCTTTGTTACTTAAATCACCCTGATTAGGTGCAGAGATCACAATCTGACACCAAATGAAAAAGTTCAATCTGCACCGAGTGACTAAAATCACCTGTGAATCTGGGGATGAGCGTTGAGAAACTCTCCACCAGAGCATGGTGCCTTAGCACTTCCCAATCTGTGCCAGCAGCCCTCCTAGGAGGGACTCAGTCTAGCAGAAAAACATTGCTTGTTCTCTTTACAGGATTCGGCCCAACTCTGTACCTCTACATGGAAAATAAGACCATTTTTCTTGAGTCATTCTTACTTTATATTTGCATCACTATCTTGCCCTATTATTTATTTTTCTACTCTATTAATAAGTGATAAATTAGACAGATGACTGACCTTTTCATGGCAAAGTAACAGAAGGCACCAACAGCAAAAACATAACTTTCATTCCTCTAGTTATCTCATCTAGGCAATGTTATTTTGGAAACTGGGAAATTGGTTCTCCTCTCTGTACAGATGATGTGAAGGCTGTAGTATTTACTAAATGGTACTCTGATTAAATGGAGAAGGAAATGGCAGCCCACTCCAGTGTTCTTGCCTGGAGAATCCCAGAGACAGAGGAGCCTGGTGGGCTGCCGTCTATGGGGTCGCACAGAGTCGGACACGACTGAAGCGACTTAGCAGCAGCAGCAGCACTCTGATTAAATTCTTGGGAGATGCTTTAACTGCATTTCGTAAATAAACTCTTTTTGCTCTCCATGGGTATTTTGGATTATATTTTCTTTGGTATCATTCTACACTTCCAAGTGTGTTAAATGATGCGATTCAGTATGGTGCGTATAGAGCCCATTCCACTTTAGGATGTGGTGTGGTACACAGCTGCAGCGAGCAAGGTGAGAGGTTTCCAGGCAGACAGACGGGTCTCCACCTCTGCACAAAACAGATCCTTAAGCTCCCTCATGTTATGACAGCCAGTAGCAGGCTTGATTTTGAGCAAACGGTTGTACACATAGGAATCCTTGTAGATTCAATGACTTTTAATGTGGGATTTCAGTCCCTCATGGGGCCTAAACCAACCTACAAGACTAATACTGTAAGAAATCAATATGGAGACACAAACAACAAAGTGATTACCCTTCTGTTTATCATCTGCAGGTTGGTCCCTAATGGGAGGTCTGCCATCAGCCAGCACAGGTGGGGCAAGGTCAGGTTATTTGGGAGTTATTAGCACCTATTGACCATGGATGGGAAGTAGCAGAAAGGTTCAAGGTACCCTTTATTGAGAACCAAGCCTATGGCAACATGACAGCCTTAGATAAGGTCTCTGGATATCTTCCTTTAAAAAAAAAATAAGAGAATGAACTTTCACTGTCAAAGGAATAAAGGCCATTTGAACTTGGGAAGCCGTGACAGATATGGAAGTGATGTGGCCCAAGCGAAACAGGAATGATACGGGAGGAATGGGATGAGATGAGGACAGCGGTGCTGGGGAGGTGAGCGGAGGGTGGGAGGGAGTGGCGCTCACCGCTGCCCGCTCCTCTGGCTCCTCAGCCCGGGTGTCCAGTCCAAGGTCCAGCCCAGCAGCAGGTGGAACAGCAGCAGGGGGCTCCTCGGCCTTCAGCTCTGTGGGTGGAGCCTGTTCAGATTCAGCCTTTGATGGTTTGTTTCGGGGGTTAGAGGAAAAAGATTCAACATGTAAACAGATAATGTTATGGAATACTGGACAATTAATGATTTTCTTCATCACCCTATAGGTAATTAGCTTCATTAAATGTGTGCTGGAAAAAAAAAATCCAGATTAGGCATGATGGTTCTTTACAGAACTGAAAAAGTCTAGGAATAAACGTATTAGGTTTCACAATACCGTCACTGCGATATCCTTTGAAGTTGGGCAAAGACTTACCATTTTGGTGACTCCTTATACTTGCTTTCAGTATTCTTGGGATATTGATACAGTACTCTGCACTATGGAGCAGAGACAGAAGAGATCCTAGGAGCTCCCTCCTTTGGAAATTGGAAGGAATAAGGAAGAACTCAAGAAGAACACAGTTCTGGAAACTGCCCGCTCAGTTGATGGGCACTGCAGCCAAAAAACTGAGGGATATTCCCAATGACTCAGATCAAAATGCATTAATGCATATGAATGGTCACTATGGCGTGACTAGTGACAGCTAGGAGGAACAGACTCAGCCACCTGGCAAGGAGCCACCATCATCATAGATATCTTGCCCTTGTACATTCCTGTTCAGTCCCTATATTTCACTTCTCCTTCATCAGTCGTTTTCACATGATAAACTAATTCTTTAAGGACCTACTGAGCAGTATTCTCTGTGATAGCAATCAGATTCTTGTGCAGACCAGAGTGAAGTCTTTTCTTCCCACTAGGACCTCTACCCACAGACACCCTCCTGATTCCAATTACATGCTGAATCAAGCCCCTGGAATCTCTTAGCTCCAGACTTTTTCAGTTTTAAAGTTAGCAAGATTAAACAATAACTAGCTATGAAAAACAGCACAGCCAATCAATCCATGTTGCCGTGGCTACTGAAACTATTTCCTGTCTTTTGATTTATAGATTAACGTACAGATGGCCACTGGAAGGTATGTTAAGATCTTTTTCCATCAGGGTGTTTAAACCACAAGAAAGTTTAAAAGTGTTTTCCTAGAAGAGTAAGGAGTCTCCAATAAACATTTCCTTTGGAGGAATCAGAAATCTTTGTCAAACATTTGCTGTAAGAAATCAAAAGCCATCTCTCTCCCATGTGTAGACTGAAATGGGTGTACAGGATAGGTTTCACAGGGAAGTGATGGCGAAGTTATGCTGAGATAATAGAAAATAATGAATAGCCTGCTGTTGGATAAATATGCAAACTATTTCGCTTATGCTGCCACCAAATCCTCCACTGCAACCCAAGCCAAGGTCACATCACCCCTTTCTTGAAAGGGCATAATAAAAATAAAAGGATACTTAGGTAGATAAATGTACAGAGATCTGGTATTTTTATGGGCTTTTATAACCTTTAAAGGTGATCTGACACAAGTTTTAAGAAAGAATGAGATAAAATTCACTCTAATCTACTCTCAGGAGTTCTTTATGGGAAAAGATTTCACTTGTATTGTTCAAAAGGAATTATCTTCATAATAGAACAAGTTTTCATTGCAGCTAAGAAATACTATAAGCTCTCACAGTACGATTTAATCATTTTGGAAGTCAAGGTGACTGGCGATGAGAGGATGATATCAAATGACCTACACAACAAGGATAGGAAGGGTAATTTGACAAAGACAAAGAAACCCATGGGCAGATGGCTGCCCCACTGTGAGCGGAGTCTGCAATGGGGGACGAGGAGCCAAGAAAGTTTCAAAACATCTATCAAATAAATTTATCTGTTTACATCAAGATTTTTTAAAAAACCCAAAACCAAAAACAAAGATAACCTAAAATGAAAAAATATTTGCATCAGTCTGGGTTTCTTGGAAGTCTGAAAAATTCTGAAGTTTCATACATGGCAAGAATAGGCAGGGTGTTTTCATGAATAAGTCCAATGGCATTTGCTTGTTGAAGTCGGACAATGACTCAATGGAAGCAAAGTATAAAGAGGAGGAATTGATTATATGCCACAAGTCACAATATTTTCCTCTAATAATAATATCACACCAAATATTATAGTATAGCATTATAAAGTTAAATTCTGGGGGACAAATAGAATTTATGGAACAATGAGTAAGGCTGAAACATGACAGCATGACTGTACCTAAAACAGGCTGCTCAAATTTGGAAACTTAAGTCACTTATCTAATCCTTCTAGGATAATGTAAAATGGAAAATATTTTGTCAAGATAGAAGAAAAAGTAAAGGTAACAGCATCTCGTGGAAAGATCTTAAAGTAGACTTTCAGGAATTGTGCCCTGTTTCAAGCACTTTTTTTTTCTATAAGAAGCTTCCCCTGGCAAACATTTTAAATGGGTTGATACCATGCTGTACCCATCTGGGGGCACTGGTGTTCGCTGGAGTAGCCATCATTATACATTCAGAGGAGAGGTATTCTCTGTGTATATTAGTGGCAACAGGATGCCACGATGGTTTAACTCTGAAGACTCAGAAATGGAATTCTTGCTTTAGAACAAAACAAGTGGTGTTGCTAGAGCACACATTTTCTAGCATCCTCTGTGATAAGCTGGAAAGCAGGCCAATGCAGGGTAAGAAGAGATGGTTTGGGAGAGTGGAGTTAAGGGTCTAGGTACATTCCAATATGGTAACTGCCTTCTCCAAACTCAAGACAGCTACTCTAATGAGAACTTCAAAGGGCCATGGAGGCAATCCTGAGTCCAGAGTAGGGTTTGCAGATTCAACAGGGTTTAAACTTGTGCTCAAGGGATATCTCATGGAGCCACAAGATGAAGACTAGGGAGATGTGCAGCTGACTACCAACTTCAGCCTCTGCTTTGCTTAGATCAGTCAATGAACCCATGTTCAGATATTGTTCTGCTTCTGGGAAGATGCTATACAAATGCAACTCAGTGGATGAGGTTCACTGTGCAGTCCTTCATAGCACAGAGCCAACACTAGCAGCATCTGCAGTGCTGGGCATGACACAGCTAAGCTCCCCAATGGAAAGAAGGTACAAGAAATATGCTTCAGAAAACACAGATAAAGAGAAGAGAAGGGCACACATGGAAGCTCCTAGAACCAGCTGTGTGTGGGGGGGTGGTAAGGAGATGTTCAGAGAAACTTAAAAACCACTGGATTCTGTGCCAGAAATTTGTAATTGCAGTAGATGTGAATTTACTGATGACCCATTGCCTTTTTTTTTACAGCAGTATTTCTCCATTTTTTAACTCATTCACAATTGATAATTAAAAATCTCAACCTCCAATGTCAGTATAACCCTTACTCCATCACCCAGACTGAAAACCACCAATGATCATGAAACATAAGTCTCTCTGGCTCCATTATTAACACCAATATAGTATGAATTTTAAACATTTAACTCTTCATTTGCAGGCATCACAGACTTCACCTTTTACCTGGTTACCCAAAAGGCAAAAATACACCCATCTATGGACAGAGTGTTAGAGAAACACTTGTCTTTGAAAAATGGACAATTAACCTTCCCGAGCAGAAATCCTTTCTTAGAAGTGAAATCATCTAAAAGGAAAAATTCATTCTATTTAAATCCAATTCTGAGTTTCTAAAGTGAAAGCCAGAAGCTGGGATAATTCTATGCCACTCCCACAGGGAAAGCAGTGCGCTACAAATAACCTTCCTGAACTAATCCTCTAGGAGCCTAAATCCTCCACAGTGTAGCACTGACAAGCTCTGTGACATCACTCAAGGTCTCTTCGTTCAGCCTGAGTAGTAAGCTGCTGCTACATGTTTCCTGTGATAACCAATCTTGCAAGAATCTCCTCTAACACCCAGAGTAACCTTTCTGCTTCCTACTCACTCCCGAGCTAAATTTTTCTCTTTATCTCATTTGGCAGCAAAGTAGGCATCACATCTCTACCATGAATTACTTCTTTCTACAGGTCACAAAAAGAAGGGAGGAGATGAGAGATGAAGCAGCTCGGGTTCAAAAAAAAGCAAGGATTTATTCTGAAGCATGAATTCTTGAGGCAATTTCGTTGTCAGTCCTGTAGCACAAGTTATAGTTACACAGAAACATCCATGTTCTTGAATGACTAGACTTCATGTTCCATCGAAGCCCATAATCAGGATACTTTGATTTTTGCCAGGATCACTGTGCCTTTACAAATAGAAGCAACCACATTCAAAGTCACATGATTTTTCAGGAGCTTTCCTTCCTATTTTCTAGAAAAGAGAGAGCTACAGAAACCACACTCTGAATATTCAAGCTCTAAATTACCTACAATGATCAACCTTGGAACATTTGGTGGTAATGAAAAATTTTCCCAAAACACAAACCAAAATCAACTCACCATGTTGAACATACTCTGGTCTGCCTGCATAGTGAACAATGAAGTATCCTGGAGTTGAAAAGTGGGGACAAAGTAGAAGATTCCAGATTATTAGGGTTTCAGTTAATTTGCCAAAAGAGCAACAGCAAAGATATCATTTAAATCAGTTTCTATTAATTGCGGCAACAAATATAAAGATTCATTTGTCTCGTTTAGTTTAAATCAAAAGCAAAAAATTCAAATATAATTTCTGACAGTAGTTATTTTAAATATAAATCTGAGCTAGCAGAAATCAATAATATGATGAGAGGCATTCAACAAAGGGCAGAATTTTCAGAGGCATTATTGGTCTGCAGCTTCTCTCCAGGACATCAGCACTGAGTTAGAATTTAGTGGATCTAAGCTACAAATTTAAGCATATTAAATGTTGGATTCTTAATCTTATTGTTTCATCAAAGTGTGACATCTATAAATTAATTATGAGCCATAATTTAAAAATTGTATGCAATATATTCATTTGGGATATGGATTGTAAAAAAAATCAAGTTGGAGACAAGCTAAGGGAACAGTGATCTCAGGGAGTATTTTCATTCCCCATTATACAGGTAACCTGGCTTTTACCCTCCAGACAAGAAACCAGAAGAGTCTTTCCTGGGTAATCTAACCAGTTCAAAGGGAAAAAAAGTCCCTAAAAAATCAGATATCAACGGTTCTCCCAAAGAAAAGATGAGCCAGTGACATTTGGTCAAAGATGGAGGATTGCACACAGGCATTTACCTCTGTTGCCTCCAGAATCCAAACCAGATAACAAGATGAAAATTGATTTTTAAAGGCATAAACCCATGAGGGTAAAAAGAATGGAAAAAAACAACCACAACAAAATTTTGAAATTAAAAAGCAAATGAACGAGCAGTAACTTGGAGGATCTAAAGTCTGTACTGTAAGTTGATGTAGAAATGCCAAAAACAACCCAGTTTATTACTCATAAATCCCAATGGATCAACAAGTAGATGGACCTAGACAGTGTAATACAGAGTGAAGTAAGTCAGAAAGAGAAAATCAAATACTGTATATTAACACATATATGTGGAATCTAGAAAAATAGTACAGATGATCTTATTTACAAAACCAAAATAGAGACAGACATAGAAAACAAATGTGTGGATACCAAAGCAGGAGAGAGAGGAGTTCGGATGAACTGGGAGATTGTGGTTGACATATATACACTATTTATACTATGTATAAAATCAAAGGAGTATATTGTCACCCTGCTTATTTAACTTATATGCAGAGTACATGGTGTGAAATGCCACACTGGATGAAGAAAAGCTGGAATCAAGATTGTCGGCAGAAATATCAATAACCTCAGATATACAGATGACACCACCCTTATGGCAGAAAGCAAAGAACTAAAGAGCCTCTTGATGAAAGTGAAAGAGGAGAGTGAAACACCTGGCTTAAAACTCAACGGTCAAAAAACCAAGATCATGGCATCTGGTCCCATCACTTCACGGCAAATAGATGCAGAAACAATGGAAACGGTGAGAAACTTTACTTTCTTGGGCTCCAAAATCACTGCAAAGGGTGACTGCAGCCATGAAATTAAAAGATGCTTGCTCCTTGGAAGAAAAGCTATGACCAACCTAGACAGCATATTAAAAAGCAGAGACATTACTCTGCCGACAAAGGTCCATCTAGTCAAAGCTATGGTTTTCCCAGTAGTCAGGTATGGAGGAGAGATTTGGACTATAAAGAAAGCTGAGCACAGAAGAATTGATACTTTTGACTGTGGTGTTGGAGAAGACTCTTGAGAGTCCCTTGGACAGTGAGGAGATCAAGTCAGTCAATCCTAAAGGAAATCAATCCTGAATATTCATTGGAAGGACTGATGCTGAAGCTGAAACTCCAATACTTTGGTGACCTGATGCGAAGAACTGACTCACTGGAAAAGATCCTGATGCTGGGAAAGACTGAAGACAGGAGGAGAAGAGGACGACAGAGGATGAGATGGTTGGATGGCATCACCAATTCGATGGACAGGAGTTTGAGCAAACTCCAGGGATTGTTGATGGACAGGGAAGCCTGGTATGCTGCAGCCCATGGGGTCGCAGTCAGACACAAGTGAGAGACTGAATTGAACTGAACTGAGCTGAATGAGAACCTATGGTATAGCTCAGGGAACTCTACTCGGCATTCTATGGTGACCGACATGGAAAAGAAATCCTCCAAAAAACAGGGGATATGTGTATACATACAGCTGATTCACTTTTCTGTACAGCAGAAACTAACACAGCATTATAAACAACTACACTCTAATACAAATTAATTTAAAAGAGAATTATAAACTAGGTACCATGAGAAATGGAAGTGAGGGTGGTACAAAAGCCAGGGGAACTGGTTGAAAGTCTACTGAATATTACTTAGACCTGGAGATAGTCTCATATTTGAAAACCAAGCAACACCCTTTGCCCCTATTTTCAGAGGCTGAAACAGAGGGTCTCTGGAGTCTCTGGACTGGGGGACACACAGGAAAGTATATTAGGAAAGCAGAGGAATTAATTGAATATTTACATAATAGAGACAAGGGCTCCTCCACCCCCAACTACTTGCCCATTCAACTCCAATTAACCTGGCAACCAGGCTTGAACCCTGTACTCCCCCTCCGGCCCCCACATACCCAGACAGGAGACCAGAAGAGAGAAACATGACCAGCATGAGAGAGAAGGAAAAAAAGTCAAAAGGATCTGATACCAGGAACTCCTCAACAGAAAAGATGAGCCAGAAAATCCTACAACAAAATCCATAGTCAATGAGTCCCGTCTACTTGTACAAGTCTATCAGTTTTTCAGTGACCTCCTCTTAAAGAGACAGCCAAGGTCACCAGACATTTGAGGAGTCTCAAATATTCAAGGGAGATTGAATAGCTTTTAAAAAGTGGAAGAAACAAAGACTTTACACCTTTGGGAATTATTAATACCCTTGGAGATATAGTGGAAGATGGTATATTCATAACATAAGAAGATGCTATTCAAAAAGAAATATTCAGTAACAAAAAGCTTATGGGAATTTAAATATATAGAGAGAAGTTAAAAAAATCTGTTAGAAAAGTTGGAAAGCATAGAAAGAGAAAAGGAAAAAGCAAAAAAAAAAAAAAAATAGGAAGACTAGCTCAAAAAGTCAGAACATGAAAAAGAGAAGTGTTGCAGAACAAGAAAACAAAAAAATATGCAATTTTCAGATTAAAAGGGTCTAGTACAATGTATGAAAATAGATGCCGACCATAGTACATCATTGTAAAATTTTAGAAACATGCATATAAAGATTACATAGACTTGCAGAGAGAAAAAGGTGACAGGGGTATACAAGCACACAGAGAAATAGAGAGATAGGGTTTCTTACAAAACATTAAGAATCAAAATGACAGTTTCTCATCAAAGACAAATCCTATATGGTATCACTCATATGTGGGATCTTAAAAAAATGATACAAATGAACTTATTTACAAAAAATAAACAGATTCAGAGACATAGAAAACAAACATGGCTACCAAAGGGGAAAGGCAGGGACAGATAAATTAGGAGTTTGGGATTAACAGGTGCACGCTACTATATACAAAATAAACAAGGTCCTACTACATATAGAACAGGGAACTATACTCAATACTCTGTGATTAAACCACAATGGAAAGGAATAGGGAAAAGACTATATATTTGCATAACTGAATCACTTCACTGCACACCTGAAACTAACACAACATTGAAAATCAATTATACTTCAATAAAGTTATTTATTAAATGTTAAAAAAGATGTACCCAAATTCTTGAAGAGATGGGAATACCAGACCACCTGACCTGTCTCTTGAGAAACCTGTATGCAGATCAGGAAGCAACAGTTAGAACTGTACGTGGAACAACAGACTGGTTCCAAATAGGAAAAGGAGTACATCAAGGCTGTATATTGTCACCCTGCTTATTTAACTTATATGCAGAGTACATTATGAGAAATGCTGGGCTGGAAGAAGCACAAGCTGGAATCAAGATTGCCAGGAGAAATATCAATAACCTCAGATATGCAGATGACACCACCCTCATGGCAGAAAGTGAAGAGGAACTAAAGAGCCTCTTGATGAAAGTGAAAGAGGATAGTGAAAAAGTTGGCTTAAAGCTTAACATTCAGAAAACTAAGATCATGGCATCTGGTCCCATAACTTCATGGGAAATAGATGGGGAAACAGTGGAAACAGTATCAGACTTTATTTTTTGGGGCTCCAAAATCACTGCAGATGGTGATTGCAGCCATGAAATTAAAAGACGCTTACTCCTTGGAAGGAAAGTTATGACCAACCTAGACAGCAAATTAAAAAGCAGAGACATTACTTTGCCAACAAAGTTCTGTCTGGTCAAGGCTATGGTTTTTTCAGTGGTCATGTATGGATGTGAGAGTTGGACTGTGAAGAAAGCTGAGCGCCAAAGAATTGATGCTTTTGAACTGTGGTGTTGGAGAAGACTCTTGAGGTCCCCTTGGACTGCAAGGAGATCCAAGCAGTCCATCCTAAAGGAGATCAGTTCTGGGTGTTCTTTGGAAGGACTGATGCTGAAGCTAAAACTTCAATACTTTGGCCACCTCATGTGAAGAGTTGACTCATTGGAAAAGACCCTGATGCTGGGGACAGGAGGAGAAGGGGACGACAGAGGATGAGATGGTTGGATGGCATCACCGACTCTATGGACATGAGTTTGGGTAAACTCAGGGAGTTGGTGATGGACAGGGAAGCCTGGTGTGCTGCGATTCATGGGGTTGCAAAGAGTCAGACACGACTGAGCGATTGAACTGAACTGAACTGAACTGAACTGATGGAAACGAAAGAGAAATGACATTTTTCACTGGCAACACTAGGAGATAGAATTGAGTGGAACGATGGCTTCAAAATTCTAAGGGAAAATAGCTTATAACTTATAATATCCAAACAGTCTATTAGGTACATGAGGACAGAGATACTTTCAAATACAGGAGGTCACAAATACATGCGTCTTGTGCACACTTTTCTCAGGAAGTTACTGAAGGATGAGCTCTATCCAAATAAGGGATTTAATCCCAGATGAGGGTGACTTGTATCCTGAAAAGAGTGGATGGACAGAACAGAGGTGAGACCACCCCCACAGAAGATGTGATGGGAGACCCTGTGATTATACCTGTGGCAAGTCATAACCATAGCATTTCCAGGTCTGATTAGAACAGTCCCGAAGAACAGTTTCAATGTTCAATAGGATGAAACTTAATGAATGTTTAATGTTTTGTGAAAGAGAGGAGATTTCTATAACCACAGAATATGTGGTTGAATTAGTAATAAGTACCCAGAAAATGAAACAAACAAAGAAGGTCACAAATAAACAAGCTCACAAACAAGATCCTACAATTCCTTCTTCCAAGGAAAAAAATGTTAGCCTAAAAGGTATGTAAATTTCATCACTTGACCAATAAGAGCATTTATAGCATCATAATAACCCCACCACTGACTGGCTGGCTGGCTATCATGTCACTGGAAGGGCAGGAAGCAGAGAGAGAGATGTGAACGCTGAGGGCAGCAGACTGAAGACACTTGAGGCTTCCAGAGTGATGCTGCTGCTGCTGCTGCTAAGTTGCTTCAGTCGTGTCTGACTCTGTGCGACCCCACAGATGGCAGCCCAACAGGCTCCGCCGTCCCTGGGATTTTTCACGCAAGAATACTGGAGTGGGTTGCCATTTCCTTCTCCAATGCATGAAAGTGAAAAGTGAAAGTGAAGTCACTCAGTCGTGTCTGACTCTTAGCAACCCCATGGACTGCAGCCTACCAGGCTCCTCTGTCCATGGGATTTTCCAGGCAAGAGTACTGGAGTGGGGTGCCATTGCCTTCTCCAAGAGATGAGTCCATAACTAATGCTTTGGAAATCAAGAAGGAGCATTATAAGAAAGTCGTAACACACGTGGTGGTGAAACCAGAGAATCTGCTACAAGGTGTGAAAATATTTTCCTCTAAGAAGCAGGAAATGTAGGTAGGGGGTATAAGATGGCCTGAAGTTTAAAGTTTCTGCTTTTCTTTAATAAAAAAAAAAAATCCTTTTAAATTGTGCTACTCTTTAAAAGATGTGCATTTATAACTGATAAAAATACAAACTTTAAAAATGAGACATGAATAACTGTTCTTAAAACCCAATCTTTTGAAAGAGTTTGCTTCTATGGAAAGATACAAAAGAGTTTGCTTCTATGGAAAGATACATTATCATCTGTGTGTGTGTGTGTATCTATATTCAGGTGCAGGTGTGTGAGTGGGTTTTCTCTTTTTATAGATAACATGTGGTAAAGTAGTCAAACTTTTAAATGGAGAAATTCTGAAGGCTGAAATTCAAAACTGTTCGTGTCTAAGATCTGAGACAAAACACTCATCACAGATAGGCAGATACATGAAGTTTCCCTTGAAGAAGTTTTCAGAACTTATTCCATGACTTGATAGCCATGTGGTCTGCTTTTCATATGGGTTACGCTGTCCATCTGCTGGGACACATACAGTGAATGGAACGGTCCATTGTGTGGCCCCTCCTTCACAGACTTCCAAGGAAAATGCTGACTTATTGGCCAGAGCCAACCTGGTCAGTGGTTTGTGATCTCCCAATGGCTCCTATCTGAAGAACCACTGAAAAAATAAGGTTCTGTGTAGTATGACTCTTAAATGAACCTTTAGAAGGAGGCTCCTAAAAATCACTTATATTGTCTAAAGAGCCATCACATTAGATCAAACCAATCTTCTTTTCCAACAGCTGAGCCTAGCGGATCTCTCAGATTAAGACAACTTCAAATTTCTAGTGGAGGAATCATCAGAATTCCATAGTATACCTTATTACCAATAGCCAATTAGTGTCATGGAGCACTTAGTATGTGCCAGGCTGCTAGAGTAAGTCTCTGCACTGGCATCTCACTTAGCCTTCACAACAACCCTGCAACCTTACTACTATTACTATTTCCATTACTAAGTTCACAAGAAGTGGGGTCAAGTTTTATATTGACATACTTAAACATTATGCTATTCCAGTGATCAGAGGTTCCATATTTTTAAAATTTGCAATGTTCCCAACTGATGAATTTTACCAGTAAGTCAGTTTCTTACCTGGGTGAATCCATTAAATGAACCTCCAGAAGCCTAAACAGAAATGGAAATCAGAGTATGTTATTTTTTTTTTTCGTTACTTCTGTAAGATTGGTAAATGTCTATTACACAAGTGGGAAACTGAAGACCACCACAAATTTTAAAATAATACAAAAGTTTTCCTAAGCATTCAAATGCTTAGGAAATGGAAATGGCCATACTGTATTATTTTAAATAGGCTGACAAAAAAGGGAAACATTCGTTTTATAATAATTGCTGGTATGTGGCTAACCAAAACTTACTTTCCTAATGACGAGAACATGATTCCATACAAGAGCCATGAGGGTTTAAACAGTTCTTTTTTTAGCCATCAATAGACTCTAGAAGCACATCCAGTATTTTTCTCTAAATACATCACTTTAATGAACAGCTATTATGAGATTTTATAGTTTCAATGGACCTTGGTAGAAATGTTTCATGTGCTTTTATTGGGGTGTAACCACTTTAGGAACAGTAAATTAGTCTGGTTTTTTAATATATTTTAGTGCTTGAACGATAAAACTGAAAGTAGAAAGAATAAACACAATAAATGGGATGGTAAGATAGACTCTCATCAATTCCCAACACAATCATTCTACTTTTTCTCTTGTCATTTTGGTTGTCTTTTTGGTCTGTTTTTTGTCAACCTATTTGTGTTTGGTTTGCCCAGATTTCAAGAGGTACATGACAATCTTTCAAGGAGATGAGGGAGACCTTGGAGAAGACAGAGAAGGATGATGAAGTAGGTGAGAAACATTAGGAAAAGCAGCCTACAGAAGTCTTTGGCTAATCTATACTACAAACTGGGGTAAGTACCTCTTCTTTATCAGCCTCTATTTCCTGGTACAACAATCCATATCTCTGGTTAGCAATTTCATCTTCAGACAAATCTGAGTTGTTGGTGTCATTGTCTTGGGGACTAGCAGAACTCTCAGTGCTAGCAATCTGGGAGGCTCCCAGAACCAGCGGTCTAGCTACCTCTTGGCTTAGTTCCCAACAGCTAACAATGACTTGTTCCCCACCTACATCTGCAGGTAAATCCACCTCCAGCCCTTTCTCGCTTCCAACTGTACCTAAGCGTTCCCTGCAATTATCTAAGCCTTCTATATCTCTGGTAGGCCAGTGGTTAACAGAATCAAGACAACTGGCAAATCCACTTGCTTGGCCATCTGGTATACCAGAGAATTCTACCATTTCTACACTATTCCCTGCTGAATCCAAGCTTGGCTGTCGGCTTTGACCTGGATCTGTTTCCCAAGCCTCTGTTTTTGCAATTCCTGGTAAGTTAATGGTTTGGCTACAGTTCCTAGTCACTGTCCTTTCAGGTCCCTCTATTAATGAATCCTCTGTCTTACACAAACCCCAGTCTCTTCTGTTTACATCAGTTCCCAGAGTAGAATTAAGATCTGGCCCAGACTGAGTTGCTGCTTCATGTGTTACTGATAAAACAACAGCCTGATTTCCATCCCTGTCAGCTCCAAAAGCATGGAACACAGCCTCACACTGAATCTCTTTAGCATCTGTACTACCCTGTGGTGAGTGACACATTATATTATGGTTAGGAGGGTCTATTAATTTTTTCTCTTTGTCTTTTCCAGCTAAGAACCACCCCTCTGGGCTGGCATCTTCAGTATTAGACACAGAGTCAGCCTGGGGAGGCAGATTCAAACTATCTGTGTGACTGGCACCATTAGCTCCAGAACCCTCTATAATTTCACAATTACTTACTACTACTTGATTCCCTTCATCTAGCCCTTGGGCTCTGTCACTAAACTCATCTGCTTGATCTACATTTTTCATGTCTTTTTCTAATATGTCAGTTTTCTCAAGACACTTTTCATCAGTCTTTATGCTTTCTTCACACCCAGCACTCAGATATTTCCTAGTTTCCTCTTCATTGATTTTTAACGTCTCCTGGTCTTGCTTTCCTAGTGTCTTAAAAAGATCTACTACTCCATTTCCTGTACTTTCACATGTTCTCTCTTCAAATTCCTCTGTCCCTTCTAGGTCCTTGACACCAGTAGTTCCAGCCTCTACCTTTTCACATGTCTCCACACCTGCCCAGATAGAATCTTCTGTCTTCTGGTTTCCTTCCTCTTCTTCTGACTTTTTAACATCTTCTTGACTTTCTTTGACCAGGCCACTAGTTTCCATGGCTGGTATCTCTGAGTCGGGTAAATCACAAAGATGCTCCATCTCCACACAAGCAGCCCCAGGGATGGGGTTTGGGGGCAGTTGTTCATCTCCACGTGGAGGGGCTGGCTCCAGGACATGTTCACCCTGTCCAGCTATGGTATGCCAGTCAGCAGAAGGAAGCATTCCGGTGGAAAATCCCAGGTCCTGCTCTGCTTCAGAGAGACATGCAGAGTCTTCCTGCGACCCATCTTGGGTAGTTTTCTGGCTGAAATTGTCTGTACTAGCATCGGGACCCCAAATAATTGCACCTAAATCAATCTGAGATCTTTGAATTTCTTCGGTCAACCCACTGTCTGGAGTTTCCTCCATGATCAGGTTACACAGGGAAAGACTTTTTGAAGAATCAGTCTTTAGAGTATGCAGAAGAGCAAAGGAAAAAAAAAACATAAGATGAAATAGATCATGGTAAGATTTGATGAGAAACATAAAAGTCTTCAATAGAGAGGCACCAGTTAAATAAAGCTAGACAGTATGTAAATTAAATTGTGTAAGGCTACATCTGTGACTAGCAATGCCATGAGAAATGAAAGCTCACTCTAAGATAATACACTATGTATATACAATGTATATTAAATATGAAAAAAATCCAGAATTTTCTGGATATTTACCTACCGGCTGTACCAAATCAGTGCTTGTCTGTATGAATAAAAAAATAATAATAAATAAGCATATGCATGATCATAAGGCAAGAAAACAAAATTTCCTAGCACATTAAAATCTCATGCTGACCAAAATCAACATGCCATTGACGACTCTGACTTTTATTGGTTTGAGATTAAGTTTTGAAATTTGTTTTGCAATAGAAATGAGTTTTGTTTCACTATTGTGAAGACTACACAATTGAAACATGAAGCTAGCCCGTCATTTTCTAAAATCAACAAACACGTTTTATGCCTATTACATGGCTTTTGCTTTAACAGACTCTGAAATGCAAACTTTCAAATAATGAAGCAAGCCTGAGGACACCAGAACAAGATCAAGCATTAGCAGCCACAAAATTACACAGAATCATATGCTCTGAAATAATATCAGAATCAAATCTTTCTCAAACTCATCCTGCCCTTGGTTCTGCCTTTGAGGTAGTGTTTGGATGGAGGATGATATGATGAACTAATCACTCTGCTGCCTGGAGGATCTTCCTCTCATTCTCCCCCTGACCTGGAAGACTTGTCTGCACACAAAGGAGTAACACCTGAGACGATCAAGAAATATGAGCAATTATGTCCAGGGATCTGTTGTCTTACAATCTTGTCATTGCTACCATTCCTAGCATATTTGCCTTCTGAATTAGTTAACACTCCTTCTAGATGGTACTTTCTCCATTCCAGTTAGGGAAAGAAAGGTGTGTTATAATTCCAACTCTCCAACTAAAGATATAAAATATTGGGATAACAAAAACTAGCTTTGTTTTCTTCATCCTTTAAAAAAAAATCAGCACAAGGTTGAGACTAGAATCCCAATGTTCTGAATGTCAGCCCTTTTTGTGACTATCCAAGTAAAATCATCTCCTTATAAAAGATGTTTTCATGCAGGAATTTTTTAGCTCTCCTCTTGAGAGCCTTCCATGATGCCTCAATCTCCTGAGGAAGGGAAGGGAATAGTCATCATTCTGTTTTGAGGGAAGAAAGGAGCAATGTCACTTCAGAATACCAGGTTCATGAATAGTTAGATCTACCCAACTTTCCTGTTGCTGTTTCACTAAAAGAGAAGAAAAGATGAAACTCAAGTTGAGCTCTTCAGACCACATGACCCAGGGCTTTTCTAAGACAGGGGAGGAAAGGGCTCAGCCCCAAGAGAAACTGGGCTTCATACGGGTGCAGTTATTTTCTTAATTTCACAGACATTGCCACCACCAAACTCTGTGCTTTAGTTTCAGTTCTCAATTTTGGAAATGTTCACCCTTGCAGATCAGATTAGCTGAATAAATAACATCAGCAGTAATATAGACTTTGTATCAATACATGACAGATACTGAGCTAAATACAAATATTATCTCCTTTAACCCTCACACAACTCTGAGGTAGGTGTCATAACCCTTATTTTACAGATGAGAAAAACTGAGGCTTCAAGAGTTTCAGAACTTGCTGAAAGTCATATTGCTATAGGAACTGCTGTGTAGACTCACATCCAAGGATGTCTGGCTCTAAAGCTCAAATCCTCTGTGACTAAGCTTCAGTGAAAATAATAATGAAAAAAAAGTGTTCCCTGGGGATTCCCCTGTTTGTCCAGTGGTTAAGACTCCTCGCTTCCACTGCAAAGGATTCAGGTTCAATCCCTGGTCTGTGACCTAGGATCTTACATGCCTCATGGCAAAAAAATTTTTTTAAATTTTAATGGTTCCCTGTGTGGAATAGCTTGTCATTTATGTTTTCTCATCCATACTTTTCATGTATTCTATAAGCAGTAACAAACATGTGTGCCCTTCACTACAACATTTCCTCTGGCCACCGATAATCAAAGAAGATGCATGAAGGGGCGCAACACTGAATTCTTGCTGAGCCAGGAGTCTGGTATTTCCTCTTTTCCTCACCACTGTTTCTGGGTGCAGATAAATGCTTAGAAATCATCAGGGAGCTGATGACTGTCATCAAAAATGTCTGGGTCTTCTTTCCATAATAGATAAAATAAAATATAACAAGGTTCCCAATGTCTAGTCATCCAGATAATTAAAATACAGAGTTCTTAGTCCTCTTACCGTCCATAGGTCCCAGGGCAATGTCTGAAAGCAAACAAACAAAAAAATACCATCAGCAGATAAACCTCACGCATGTAAAAAATACAGAGGTGATATAAGTTCTTGAAATAGAATCATAAACAACATTTCGTACAGCACTGGCCAATAGCATTTTCTTTGGTGATGAAATGTTCCATATCCATGCTGTCCAATATGGCAGCCACTAGTCACATGTGCTATTGGGACTTGAAATGTGCAAGTCTAACAGAACCAAATTTTAAATTTTACATTCTTATATTTAACTTAGATTATTGAAAATATCCACATGTGACTAGTGGCTACCATATTGGATAGCATAGGTCTAGTCAATCTGTTTTTCACTCTGTGAGTGAAATCTATATCCAAAGCATGATGAATGGGCTTACATTAATACACACACACACACACACACACACAATTAAAATGAAGTAAACAAGGTGTCCAGATATTAGAGTTTATCACATCTTTGGAGAAATGCAGATCCTAATCATTGCAAATGCTATTTCTTTTACCCCAACCCCCTATCACATTAAAGAGGATGACCTGTCTGATGGTAAATGACCTCCAGAAAAGCAATTCTTCAATATGTTGAGTCAGACAACACACAGCTCAATTAATTGGCCATCATGCAAATTAGCAGAGTGCTCCCTAAGACATGTGGCTGAATTACACTTATTCCTGGCATCTTAATTATGAAGCTTATTGATACCAGGAAATAAATCCAGATGGTTCAAAAGACTTCCACTGTGTGTAGACAGTGGAGGAGACCTCTCTTTCTTAATTTCTTTGTGACTGAGAATTATTGCTAAAGCCACATCCTTTTCTGTTCATGCCTTTGTGACTAGACTACATCCATGTTTGTTTGCTTGTTTTGAATCTCTAAATGTGAATAGAACATGAGAGCCTGGAACTTGCATGTGAAAAATATGACAGCTTCCAGATGGGATTACAGATGTCTGGTTTGGATTCTGTACTACAGAAGACGGGCCCTGTGGTCCCAGCTGAAACCCCCCTCAGGGGGTTTGGGCCTGGGCCTCCTCTAATGTCCCCCTCCCCTGCAGCTCTAGGCAGCCTGGTCGGGCTCTGGATTAGCACTCACTTGTAGAATGACAAGACAATTTGAAAGCCAGTTATTGGTACACAGAGTCCCTCTGCACCTTACATGCATTTTCTGGTTTTCTAGATGGTTTATGTTTTCTTGTTTCACAGCCCTTTAAGAATCACAGCTCCTAAAAGCTCCTACATCTCTGCATAATGCAGAAAGCACAGGCATTTTCTCTGAAAGAAGGCAGCAATGTGAAACGTCATGTTTATCACTCCTTATGATCATGTAAGGACATGTTAATTCATGTGGACACTGCAGAGATCACAGGGTGAGGTGCTCCGCAAGCAGAAAGAACAGCAATTTAAAACACAGGATCAGGTGATGGGGAAGGGAGACCACGTTAAGTCAAAGAGAGAGAAGGTAACAGAATCTAACAGTTCTGTGCTTTTTCTCATCTCAGCCTGACTTTTCTTCTTCACCAAGGAGGAGCGATGTGACTAGAGCTGGATCACAGGTCAATGCTGCAGTGAGGTGACTCAATTACGGCCACTGGGAAGCCAGAGCAGTTTATCACCTAGCCCGAGGGAAGAGTAGAGGGGCACATACAGCGTGCCCTGATGCCAGTAATGAATTTCTGCCAGAAACTAAGACCTCTGAATATTTAACCCAGGTCATTTTTTGTTGTTTAATTCTGAAAAAATCTCTTAGTCTTAAATTCCGTGATTCATGAATTCATTTAACCATGACTTGATAGAAAACAGGTTCCTCTCCTGAGTCAAACTTGCAGCCTGAAATGGTAATGGCATCTCATCCCCTGATCATCACAGCATCCACTGTGGAAAGTTTACTCCCGCCACTAACGTAGTGAGTGTTGGAGGAGAAGGCAGAAGTCCTTTGAATTCTGCTGGCTGTCTAACCCAATGAGAAAGCTCTGCCAAGGAGATATTCTGAATTATACAAACATTCATGTTTTACTTTGCTTGATCAACAAGATAGAACCCTCAAACTTGCTGACAATGATCACATTAGCATTTCCCAAAGTGAGGTTTAGGGACCACTCCCATGTATACTAAGAATGTTTCATTGGAACAGATTTCTGGGGTCAAACAAATTTGAGAAACTAAACAAATCTAAATTGTTTTGTTTTGTTTTTTTAAGTGCAGGACTTTTTGGAGCCTTTAATATTCTTGGAAGAAAAGCTCTGACCAACCTAGACAGCATATTAAAAAGCAGAGACATTACTTTGCCAACAAAGGTCTGTCTAGTCAAAACTATGGTTTTTCCAGTAGTCATGTATGAATGTGAGAGTTGGACTATAAAGAAAACTGAGCACCAAAGAATTGATGCTTTTGAACTGTGGTGTTGGAGAAGACTGTTGAGAGTCCCTTGTACTACAAGGAGATGAAACCAGTCACTCCTAAAGGAAATCAGTCCTGAAAATTCATTGGAAGGACTGATGCTGTAGCCAACTGATGTGAAGAACTGACTCACTGAAAAAGACCCTGATGCTGAGAAAGATTGAAGGCAGGAGGAGAAGGGGATGACAGAGGATGAGATGGTTGGATGGCATCACCGACTCAATGGACGTGAGTCTGAGCAAGCTCCGGGAGTTGGTGATGAACAGGAAGGCGTGGTGTACTGCAGTCCATAAGTTCGCAAAGAGTCAGACACGACTGAGCAACTGAACTAAACTGAATATGCTAAGGCATGTCATGAATATCCTAAAAGGGAATTTTAATAAAACTTCCTGAAACATTCATCTAAGAAAACCATTTTTTTTTCTAAATACCTTTCAGACTAGCATCTAATCTACTCAATCGCAGGCTTTATTGACATCTCAGATTTTTATTGTTTTAATATCACAACATGGAGGCTTGTATAAATCCAAACAAAGTGTGGATTAGCGAGACCTTTAATTACTGGAGGTCACAGTTAGCTGTCTGTGTCCCAGTGGTTTACCGTAAGGTATCAAGTAGGCCTCAAGACCAAGAAGTTGAGATGGGTCTCAATATCTAAGCTGAGTTTTGCACTACACTTGGATTAATTAATCTGAATTATATTCTAGCATCCTTGGATTTTCCCAGACTCAAATGTGAGGCCCCAATCACATCAAAAATACTGACATAAACAATTTCTGGGTAGCAAATACTTTGAGTTAACTTCCTTCCATTAGCATAGATGACTGTAAAGTAACTATATTCCTGAGAAATTACCCACAGGTCATTTCAGCACCCACTACCAGTATCCCTCTGATAGACATGATGATCATAATAACCACTGAAATGGGAAGAATGTTGAGAGTGAGGGAAGTTGTGAACATGGGTAAGCATGGATAAGCAGAGCTAACTCTGCATCAAATTATCATGAAGATCATGTAAACATCAGTGGGTGGGACCAACTGAAAGAAGCACTGACATGTATACACTACCACGTGTGAAATAGCTAGCTAGTGGGAAGCCACTCTATAGCACAGGGAGCTCAGACTGGTGCTCTGTGATGACCCGACTGGTGGGGTGTGGGGTGGGCACGGAGGGGAGGTTTAGGAGGAAGGGGGTGTATGAACATGTATAGTGATTCACACTGCTGTATAGCAGAAATTAACATAACTTTGTAAAGCAATTATACTCCAATTAAAATAAATAAATTAAAAACAAAGACCACATAGGCATCATCAGTATTAGCATCAAGTCCAGAACTATCAGGACTGAAGAAGATTCCTGTTTGGACAAAATCTCACAGTGATGGCCAGATGACTTCATTTGCAAAGTATGGGGAAAAACAGTAGAGAAAACAGTAAGAAGATTAAACCCCAAGCCAAGAGGAAGAGTCTTACTGAGGGAAGTCATAGAATGTATCATCCAAGCCTGGACACTGCTGAGTACAAATGTGGAACTATGGCTAACTCTGAGATGGAGGATTCCCGCAAACTGGAATGTGTGTTATCCCAGCTCTGTGGATACAGAAAGCTAACAGTAGGGGAGGTTGAGAATAACTGACATTGATCAAGTCCTCTTTCTACCCTTCCTTCCCATTAGGATATGTTTGTCAATTGAAAAGAAATAGTCATGTGAAAGGGAGAGGGATCAGGGAAATGCCTTCCTGAGCTTTACTAAAGGTTATAAACTATCAGCCCCAACCATCAAAAAACCCACTTGATACCTGTGACATGGGTGAGTGGGTCACTCCAGCAGAACCTGCAGGGGTCACATCAGGCTTGAAAGGATCAAAGTCCAGATCCAACAAGGTTTCTTCTTTCTTCACCTCAGGGATTTCATTCTGTTGAAATAAAATATGCATGAGCTTGAATCTGGTCAGATTTCATGATCTAATCCATGCATAATCCTCTAATTTTAGCTGATATTCCCAAAACATGCTTTGATAATTTACCATTTAGTTGGCTTATCCATGGGTTTCCAGAGTTTTATATGATGAGAGGGGAAATAGCCAACTCTGGCTAAGTATAACCCAAGTTGCTCAGGTACATGGCCCAGGCTCCAATCCTTATTCTTTGTTTAGTTCCAAGTTCAGGCAACAAGTAGAATTTTTGAAAAATGTATCCTAAAGTCACCAAAATTCAAGGAATCTCCTTCTCTGCCAGCTCAGAAAACTCAAGTCAAGATTTACAGAGAACCAAGTAGATAAAATGAGCTAAGACTTGGAACCATTACAGTAATTTCACTGCTGTGATGCCCCCTGGGAAGCTAAGATTTAAAAAGGAAGGTGTCAGTATCTATAGTGACCTCATCCCACTTGCCTCTCCCCCATCCCAGGACTCAGTTATCATATGATCCATTCTTCATCCATAATATTGTTTGCCTCAACTGCATTCATGAGGGAATGAAACAGAGGAAAACATATACCCCAGTATTCACTGAAAAATGAGCTCCTACACCAGTAACATTCTTAGATTAGAAAGAAAGCAAGCAAAATAGAGAATGAAAGTCCTGCTATAATAATAGCAAAAAATATATATAATACTGAACACTAACGTTAGTTCATTTATTATAGAAGGCATCTATGCTCACCACTATACCACCAATACACATTTATTGTGAGATCAGGATATAGCATGGGCTTGAAGTTGGTCTAACCCAGGCTTGGGTTACACAGGGATGGTCAGCCCTCATAAACTATACCACACTGGGAGAACTGAGGTCAGTTTTCACATGATTCGAGTTACATGTGTTTGGTACTCGATATAAGCCTCAATATAGACCATCCGTTGTCTAGAAATTGAGAGATCACAACAATGGATATAGTATTATATAAAAATAGAGATGTATGGAGAAAAAAATTTAAGAAACAGGAGTTGTTTTAATTAATGTTGATCATAGATATAAAACTTAAAAATTTAGAATGTATGAAAACCATAAGGGCATTACAGATAATACTTTTTTTAAGGGTATCCATATTCACTGTAGGAGGAAATCTGCTTATACATCCTGCATATTGTCTTGAGTTATCTATTCAGTAGCATGATTATTCTTCATATAGACTTTTAGAATTAACAAGGATAAAGTTCTTCTGAGATCCCTCTTTAATAATTACAACAAAACTATCAATTGATTCCCTCAGCCTCTATTAAAAATTTGCAGGAGTTTTGTTTTTCATCAATTGTATATTGGTACAAATTATACTTTTATGATTTTGCAAACACACATTACACTTAGAATGCTCCAGGCACTGCTCTATGAACTTGATACATCTGAACATTAACTCACGTTAATGCACTTTGTTGTCTTTAAAGAATTACTTAACTATCTTCCCCCAAAGCACATTTTTTGGGCACTGCTAATCCTTAAAAAAAGTCAAGGGCCAGATGGCATCATTTTCCCACTCAGGGATGAGTAGAACGGACTGAGCCAGGTTTTCTACTATCCGTTGACTCCAGTGCTATTCCAGACTGCTGCAGAGACCTGCTTCCACATCTTAGGGACCCCTGATATCTGCAAGTTCTCCATAAAAATTGAGCTACATAAATATGCCCATCAGTGCCCAAAGAGACAAACAGATCCCCTTAAGGAAGCTCAAATGGGAATTTAGAGATCAAGGGTTAAGAAAAAAACATTAGACTATACTGAGATAT
Organism: Muntiacus reevesi; assembly: GCF_963930625.1. Classification (NCBI taxonomy): domain Eukaryota; kingdom Metazoa; phylum Chordata; class Mammalia; order Artiodactyla; family Cervidae; genus Muntiacus; species Muntiacus reevesi. The sequence continues at coordinate 78,212,713 of NC_089254.1, read as the reverse complement.
GCTTTGACTTTGAAATAAATCTAGGATTGCACCCCAACTTTGCCACTTGCTACTCTTGCTGGGCAGTTAATTCAGCTTCTTTGAGCCTCCATTTCTTCATGCACAAAATGAGAGTAACAATACTTAGAAAGACTACCATGAACAACAAATACAAGAAATACACTAAACATAGTATTTGAAAATATTCAATGGAAATGGAAGCCATATTGCTACTAACTGCTTTTAGTAACAATGTCGATCTATGTAAAATCACTGCCATTAAATATCCACTATACCAGTTTGGCTGCCTTCAAAAGGTGTAACTGGCTACTTTAGGCTTGATTTCTATTTGGTTTTGCTTCCTTCATCTTGAGATGTATCCCTTAAGGCACTCATATCAAATAGTAATTTAATTGAGCTACAAAAAGAGTGAAAAAAGGGTTGCCTGTTTATGCAGTATCCCTTTAAAAAGGAGCACTGAAGTACTCAGTGCTGTCACTACACGTCAAAACCCAGTGACATGTAATTTCCCCTAACATAACAGAAGAGAATTACTCTTTTCTCATTCCTTACACCTGCATCACCCCTGGAGTAGATCCAGTGAGGTCCCAACATTCTTAAAGCTTTTTGGGAGCTTGATGTCAACTACTGTTTTACCATTGAAAGTCTGGAAGAGGTGACCTGGGATGTGTATCTAAGAAAGGAGATTAGGTGTGGAGACCACAGTGAGGGAAGATACCCAATACTACCAATGATAATAATCTTCTCTGCTATATTTCATGAAGCAGCTTTTGCTGGGGACCTCTTAAGTTTACAATTAAGCTACTGGACTTCTTCCAATATAGGTGTATAATTTGAGCATAATCCTTATGCTGAGCTTTGCCTTGACCTCATGATAGATGGAGTTTACTTCCTTATCCTGTCACTTGGGGGTGACCACGTGTCATGCTTTGGCCAAAGGATGTTAGAGAACATAATGCAAGCAAAGGATAGAAATGTGCTTGAACGGTTGACTTGCTTTTTTCGGATTCCTGCCATTCATGAAAAGTACAAGCTTTGTGCAGCCGCCAGCCAAAGAGGATGAGAGACACATGGAGTACATCTGAGCCCATCATAACTAATTCCTCAACACTAGTGTTAAAGAGAAATTCTTAAAAGTGGCCAGAAAAAAAGCCATGTCACTTACAAGGAATGACATAAAAGCAATAGTAGATTTATCATCAGAAATAATGAAAGCAAAAAGATAGTGAATCAATATCTTTGAAGTACTAAGAGGAATAAGCTAGAATTTTGTGCCTCTTGAAAATATTTTTAAAACACAAAAATGAGATGAAGAGTTTTTTCAGGCATGCAAAAGCAGAAAGAATTTATCACCATCAGATCTGCATTAGAATTAGCATGAAAGAACATTTTTTAGGCAGAAGAAATGATACCAGATAGAAATACAGATCCACATAAAGAAAAGAAGAGGATCAGAAATAGGAGTATGTGGGTAAGTATATAATGACTTTGGCTATTATTTAAATCTTCTTAAAAAGTAATTGATTGCTTAAACAAAAATAATAACAAAGTAATGTGAAATTACTTCACATTAAAAAGTAAACTCGATGACAAAATAGCACAAAAATCAGAAAGGAAGAAATATAAATATACTATTGTGAGGTTTTTATACTATACCCTAAATAGTATACTACTGTTTGAAGGTAGACTGTTACAACTTATGTATGTCCTAAAGCAACCACTAAAATAAAAAAATAGTTAAGTATAGCTAATAAACAAAAGAAATAAGAGAATAATAAAAATGATAAATTAATTCAAAATAAGGCAGTTAAATGAAGCAGAAGGGCTAAAACAGGACAAAAAATGATCAAGGTGCTAGATTTTACTTCACCATATGAACAATCACCTTGAATGAAAATGCTCTAAATAATATAATGAAAGACAGAGACTGTCGGACTGAATTTAAAGAATCAAGACAACTGGATACTGTCTACAGGAAACTAACTTCAAATATGTACACACAAATAGATTAAAAGTAAAACGAGAGAAAAAGATAAACACACTAACCTAACAAAAAGAAAGCTGGAATAGTTACATTTAACAACAAACAAAGTAGATTTCAAATCAAAGAGTATAATCAGGAATAAAGAAGATCATTTCCTGAAATAAAAAGAAGCCAATTCCTAATCATTTGTGCATTCAATTATGGTTTCAAAATTTATGAAGCAAGAGCCAAGAAAACAACAAAATGAAATAGAAAAATGCATAATTTTGCAGAGGAACTTTCAATAGTCCACTTTCAATAGTAGAACAAACAGAAAATAAATAAGGTTATAGAAGATATAGGCAACACTATGACCCAGTTTGACCTAATTCACATTAAAGAGCATGCAGATTATGAAGGAAGAACTGATACTATCTTTATTCACAGAAGATATGATCGCCTATATAGAAAATCCAATGAACTCTACAAAAAGGCTAAGGCTCTAATACTGAGTTTAACAAGACTGCAAACAACACTTTGCATGTTAGCGTCAACACATAAAAATCAGTTATATTTATATTTAACAGTATAAAAACCCAGAAACTGAAAATTTTAAAATTCTATTTATAGTGGCACTAAAAACATGAAATACTTAGGGATAAACACAACAAATGATGTGAAATGCCTGTACACTAAACATAACAAATCATGGCAAAAATAGAGATCTTCATAAAAAGATATATATAGATAGACACCTATACTGTATTTACAGATCAGACAATTCAATATTATTTAGATGTTGTTGTTGTTGGTCACTCCCTAAGTCATGTCCAGCTCTCTGCAAACCCATGAACTATAGCACAGCAGGCTCCCCTGTCCTTCATGATCTCCTGGAGCTTGCTCAAATTCATGTCCATTGAGTTTATGATTCTACCCAATCATCTCATCCTCTGTCACCCCCTTCTCCTCCTGCCTTCAATCTTTCCCAGCATCAGGGTCTTTTCTATTGAGTTGGGTCTTCGCATCAGGTGGCCAAAGTACTGGAGCTTCAGGATCAGTCATTCCAATGAATATTAAGATGTCAGTGCTCCCCAAATTGATCTATAGAATCAATGCAGTAACCAATTATTTGTACTGGGTTGAATACTGGGCCCTCTTAGTCCCCTGTAAAATTCACATCCATCAGGAACCTCTGAATGTGACCTTATTTGGCAATAGGGTCTTTGCAGATGTGATGAAATTAATATAAGGTCACACTGGATCAGGATGGGCCTTAATTCAATGACTGGCATCCTTATAAGAGGAGGAAATCTTGGATACACAGACACGGAGCACACAGACACACGGGGAAAATGCAGTGTGATGACAGACAGAGAGTGGGATGATGGGCCTACCCACCAAAGAACACCAAGGATTTCCAGCAACCACCAGAAATGAGAGAGGCATTTAAGAACCCTCCTCCAGTGCCTTTAGAGGGAATATGGCTCTGCTGACACTTCGATCTTGGACTTCTAGCCTCACAACTGCAAGAGAATAAATGCCTGTTGTTTTAAGCCACCCAATTTGTGGTGCTTTATGACAACAGCCCTAGAAATCAAATCCAATGTCCTGGAAGTTTGTCAAAACTTACAAAGTGACTCTAAAATTCATACGGAAACTCAAAGAACCTAGAATAGCCACAACAATTCTGAAAAAGAATAACAAAGTTGAAGGACTAACCCACTTTGGTTTCAAGACAACATAAAGAGACAATCATCAAGATAGGGTGGTCCTGGCACAAAGGTAGGTAAAAGGATCAAAGGAAAACCACAGAGTCCAGAAACAGAACCATACACAGATGGACAACTCATTAAGGTACAAAGGCAATTAAGTAGAATAAAGCTAGATTTTTCAACTACTGCACCGCCATATGTAAAGAAATAAATTTCAACCCATACTGACTGACTCTGGCATTGAAAGGCACTAATTTTTTCTCCAATTTTCATCTTATTAATTCCTTGTCCTCAAAGAATGTTAACGTGTTTACTTTGAAATAAATATCAACTGAAAGAAGCAGCTGGTCCAGAAATCTGCTATATTGAACAGCATAGCCAGCATGGTATTTAAGGCAGATTACAGATACCCAGGAAGTGAGTGGTGCACGTGTAAATAATTTCAGGCTGGCCCCATCAGAACAGGTGAAAAGGGGCCATGTTGTAAACCTATTTTGCAAGCTGAAAAATTTATTTCGATTTGATTTACTAGGCAAGATAAGAAGATTTCATGAACTTAAAACATAAGATGCAGACTCAGGTTGGAGAACAGAGAGCTAAAGGTAGCAAAGTAAATAAATAGCGCTGACTTGATCCCAACAGTCACTCAATTTAAAGGCTGTGCTGATGTCTTGCTTTTTAGCACAGCAGGGTGACAGGAGGGCTTGGAGGAATAAGCTGGAAAGTTCAGAAGATAATCCTTCTGGATTTGTAAATGGGAAAGCTATATCAAAGAGAGAAAATACGCTGAGAATAGATTTAGGGCAAATAGTTGGGGTATCTGTTATGAAAAAAATCCTCAAACAAGCCATCTTTTCTTCCTCACTGCCAATTGACAGGAAAATAAGCAAGAAGGAACCCTGCTCCCCTAACTCTGCCTCTCAAGGGGTCCCTGCACTTCTTCACCTTCCTTGAAACTTTTTAGGTCATACTCTGTTGTGTATGTGGCGGGTGGGGCTTCCCTGTGGCTCAGTGGTAAAGAGTCCACCTGCAATGCAGGAGATGCAGGAGACTCGGGTTCTGTCCTTGGGTCAGGAAGATCTCCTGGAGGAGGGCATGGCAACCCATTCCAGTATTCTTGCCTGTGGAATCCTGTGGACAGAGGAGCCTGCTGGGCTACAGTCCATGGGGTCACAAAGAGAAGTGACCCTGTGAAGTGATTGGGTACGCACGCACACACTGGTGCTGGGGAGCAGCAAGCCCTCCGAGCAGAACACCCCTGGACTAGGGTCTGCGTGGGCATGGCCCCCATCTCCCCTCTTTGGAGCGCTGTCCCACCCTCACTCCACAGGGAGGGTCCACCAAACGCCCCGGGAATCTGGGACCCATAAACCACCAGGCTGTCTTGAAACTCGGTGGCCAGTCCTGCTTCCAAGAAGGCGGCTGCTGAGCAGACTGTTCCTGCTGGCCAGCACGCCATTTCACTCAGGGGACCCCAAGAGACTGGCCACTAGGATGCTGCCGACACGCTCACGTCGTGAGACTCAGATTGTTTATATGGAGAGCTCCCTGACCACCTGTATGAAAAGCAGGAAGATTTTCATAGGAGATCAAGACCAAAAACCACAATCACGTATACACATATATATGTGCTGTGCTGTGCTTGGCTGCTCAGTCGCGTCCGACTCTCTGTGACCCCATGAACTGTGGCCCGCCAGGCTCCTCTGTCCATGGGGATTCTCCAGCAAGAATACTGGAATGGTTGCTATGTCCTTCTCCAGGGGATCTTCCCAACACAGGGGTAGAACCCAGGTCTCCTGCATTGCAGATGATTCTTTAATGACTCAGCCACCAGGGAAGCACATTTATATCTACATATATACACATACATATATAAGTGTGTGTGTGTGCTTATATACACATATCTGTTTACACACACATATACATGTGTATACATGATTGTGTTATTTTGGTCTTGGTCTCCTGTTAAAATCTTAAATTTTTTTTGCCACAATTTGGTTTCCAGGGACCTCTTCAATCTTCCTTTTAAAAATGTTTACTAAAAATCCACTTCCTTAGAGGATCTGGTGGGGGAGAATGAGAGATTACTTGAGAAACTCTGATTTAAAGAAAGGAAACAGGGATTTTGTCGCAGAAGTTCTCAGAGCCTGAACTTTTTTGCTTTTTCATTGTGAAAAAGCAAAAGGAGATGCAGCCCTCCCAGCCTCCCATGACCAAGGGGATCTCAGGGGACTAGATGGAAAATGTTGTTTTCAAAGAATAATGCAGGTGTGCGCCTACGCGCATACACACACACAAAGGATCTCTTGTTTTACTTAAGTCGCCGGGAGTTAAAAATAGGGAGGGATGGGTATGTCCTGTGGCAGGTCCACTTCTGTAAACACAGAATCAGGAAAACAAAATCAGCCTTGTGGTCTAGACAGGCAGGCAAGTCCCTATCCAAAGATATGGCTATTTCCAGAGAAGATTCTGGGAAATACACATATTTCCAGAGTCCACATGCTACAGTTAAGGTTTAGGCCATTAGAGGGCTCTGTAGACCTGATGGATTTCTGTTTCCAACCCCAGGACACACTCGAGAGAATTATTGCTGTGATGAAGCAGGGTGTATGAAATACATCCATTAGAGACAAGGGATGTTTCATTCATCACATCTTGAACTTCTGGGTGGGATTCATACAAATCCTTTTCTTCCCCATTAAGCAAATGATAAAAATAGCAAACTGAGGATGCAAACCTATTTGTTAAATCTAAAATGACTCATTAAACATTTAAAAATATTAAAATAAAACATATATAAAAATATATATAATATATACATGAAGGAATATATATTACGTATATATTCCCATCCCTCCCTATTTTTAACTCCCAATGACTTAAATAAAACAAAAGATCCTTTGTGTGGGTGTGTGTACGTATGCACACACCTGCATTATTCTTTGAAAACAGCATTTTCCATCTACTCCCCTGAGATCCCCTTGGTCATAGGAGGCTGGGAGGGCTGCACCTCCTTTTGCTTTTTCACAATGAAAAAGCAAAAATGTTCAGGTTCTGAGAACTTCTGTGACAAAATCCCTGTTTCCTTTCTTTAAATCAGAGTTTCTCAAGTAATCTCACATTCTCCCCGCACCAGATACTCTAAGGAAGTGGATTTTTGGTAAACATTTTTAAAAGGAAGATTGAAAGAAATATATATATATCTTTAAATATATACATACATATATATAAAGGAAACAGTAACCCACTCCAAAGTCTTGCCTGGGAAATCCCATGGATGGAGAGCCTGGTGGGCTAAGGTCCTTGGGGTCGCATAGAGTTGGACACAACTAAGTGACTAACACACACACACACACACACACACACGAATCACTTTGCTGTAGACCAGAAACTAATACAACATTGCAAATCAAATATACTTCTATAAAGAAAAAATAAATAAAATTAAATAAAGCTAGATACTATCCTTCAATAAGGGAGCAAGCAGACTGAAATATAAATCCTTGCCTTACCCTTGCTCTTAACATGGTGACGTGAGACTCACAGCCACTGAGTCGATGGAAATACTTCAACTCATTTCCATCATCTGACCCCATCAAATACACGGGTTCACCTGCTACAGCCATGGTGCCACTTAGACCCAGAAAAAAAGATAAAAACCCTTTTCTGCCTCCTCCCCAGATTAAAAGAAAACAACATATATCAAGATAAATGCCCCCAAAGGCACTCCATAATGTCTCTGGGGGTTACTTTCTTCAAAGTCCCCTGGCACGCTGGTGGACTTGACCCAGCCAGTAAGTTAGAAATGGTGCTAGAGGGGAGATGCCTTTCCTTTCCACTCCAACAGCCCGGGAGCCTGAACACAGGCTAGCCAAGCTGGGGCAAGGACAGGGCCATCCGCTGACTGTGTCATTGCAGCGGCCACAGCTGGAGACGTCTCAGGTCTGACAAGTGCCTCCTCGCCCTCTCCCCTAACTCTTGATTTTGCTCATCAATCTCCCTCACTCAATGACACCAGCCAAAGTTAACCCTCTTAGAAGGACTTAGGCACCTCTTCTGGCATCTGTACTTTTTAAAAGTGCTTTGATTCTTCCCCCTCCTCCCCACTGTGAAGGACCCTTATGTGACCCAGCAAACTGCAAATAAAAAAACACTATTCAAAGAAAGAACATCTTTGAACCCCGTCTTTACTTCAGAACTAGTCTACTTGTCACGTTTTCTCTACTTCAGTGGCCTTGGCTGCTACATGGAGATGTCCTCAGCTAAGCACACACAGCTTCTGGGTGACCATATTCTTTATTGGAGATGGAATTGAGAGGATGCTCTTGAGGGGTCAAGTTGAAAGCAACTTTAGTAAGGGTCTTATCACTCTAAAACACTCTCACTTTAAAACTGATGAAGCTAAAAACAGAACGAGCTGTTAGAAGCACAAAGGCACAGAACAACTTGGATGAGAAAACTTCTCCAGTTTGGTGCCAGGGCCACGGTGGATGCTGGGTAAGATTATTTGGCTCTAAGACCACCATCCCTGGTGGCATCTGTGTATCCACAGAAATTACTGGTCCATGCACTGATAATCATGCAATTCCCTTTCCTCAAAGGAGCTACTAAATCACATTTCAAGCCCTAATTAGCTTACCAAATTCAAATCTCCTACAAACAACAGGAGAAGGAAAACAATAGCAAATGGCATAGCACTGATCCATAAACACCCTCTAGAGAGAGATGAGAAATTATGGCATCCCACTGCACTACTTTTAAGTTTTTATTTTCTGAACCCCCTGTTTTTACTACATGATTTCTGTTATTATTGATAGGATGCAATTGTAATTGGGATCTTGGACATAGAGCGGTTATTTATGTACTCAGGAATTACAATGTTATGTTTGCACCCCTTGCAAAATGTTAAAATTATTTCTGACTGTGAGAATACCAGGAGGAAATGGTATTGGCATGATCTCTGGGGACATTCACTCTTAACAAAGAGATGGCTTTGATGACATGAGGAGCAGCTAAGTCAAGATTATCCTAGAGACAAAGGAAAACCAAGCTGGGACAGGTGTAGGTATAACATCGAGGGTCGCTATAAATGGGTACACACACCCAGGTGTCTTTGAAACCAGGGGGAATACAGGTGGTTCTCTTTGCCAAGTCACGTAAATGGATCCATTTACTCCTACTAAAGGTCAAAAGACTTAATATTCACCTCTTTGAATTTAATTTTCCTATTCTTTACTAAGGAGCAATATGAAAAAAATAATTAAAGGTGCAAACATGTATTAATATACACCAGGGCTCCCCCGGTGGCTCAGACAGTAAAGAATTTGCCTGTAATGCAGGAGACCTGGGTTTGATTCCTGGGTCAGGAAGATCCCCTGGAGAAAGAAACGGCACCCCACTCCAGTATTCTTGCCTGGAGAATTCTATGGACAGAGGAGCCTGGTGGACTACAGTCCATGGGGTTGCAGAGTCGGACACAGCTGAGCAACTAACACTTAACACTTCTGTATTAATACATATTGATATCACCAAGGTGCTGATAAAGTAACAAAAAAGTGGAAGTGTGACCACCATCAGGGGTTGGTTACATTCATCTGATAAAATATTCGCCAAACTTTGATTTTTTTGGAAAAGACAATATTATGATATGAAAAAAATGCTCAAAAAGATTAAACAGAAAAGTCAGGAATATACAACAATACAATCTGAGTTTTGTGCTGCAAAATTTGATATATACTTAGAAAAAATTAAAAGAAAATAAACCTCTGGTGGCTCAAATGGTAAAGAATCCACCTGTAGTGAGGGAGACCTGGGTTCGATCCCTGGGTTGGGAAGATCCCCTAGAGTGGGGCATAGCAACCCACTCCAGTATTCTTACCTGGAGGATCCTATGGACAAAGGAGCCTGGCAGATTACATCCCATGGAGTTGCAAAGAGTCAGACACGACTGAGCGACTAAACACACACAGCACACAAACCTAAATGCACCAGTGGCTATGTCAGAGTGCTAAGATTTAAGGGCCTATTAAAATTCTTCTTTTTTTTTATATATTTATTATTTTTTTTTATTTTTTTTTTATTAGTTGGAGGTTAATTACTTCACAACATTTCAGTTGGTTTTGTCATACACTGACATGAATCAGCCATAGAGATACACGTATTCCCAACTTTCTATAGTAATGATGCACAGCTCTTAACAATGGAAAGAAGGAGTCTTTTCAAATACTGTACATCTCTCACTTGAGAACCCTTCAGACATATCAGGTAATTAAAGCAAACCTGAATAACAACTAAATTTTACCACTGGCTCTCACATCTGCCACCTTCTCCAGAGCTGAGCCCTGAGAGTCCCTCTGCCATGGAGCATCCATGGACATCCCAGCTCTGTTCCAGGTGCTCACCTGGGAAGGTGTGGTCACACTGATTTCAGGAACAAAGTTGTCCTCGAAGAAACTGATGATGTTCTCCTGCTGTAGCTCCTTCGTTGGGGTGACTTTAGGAAGAGGCGGGACAGGAGGCCCTTTCCTTGTCTAAGAAACATCACACACAAACAAACAGGGTTTAATTCAGCGGAAGATGGCACAGGAGACATGAAGAAATGTCTTGGGACCAGAGTGAGGGGATGAGACTGATCCCTGATTCAAATTAAGGTCTACACTGAGAAATCATCCCACCTGATTCAAGCAAAGAATGCCTGCTTGGATGGGTCCTGTAGCTATGGTGTGACAAGTAATGGTCCAACAAGGAAAATTCAGGCCATGAGACTCCATCCATCTTAACACAAGTGCTATATCACAGCAATGCAGGGCCACGTACCTGTGCCTCTCAAGTTAAAGTAAGGCCATACGTGCGTGCGGGTTAAGTCGCTTCAGTTACGTTCGACTGTCTGACCTTATGGACTGTAGCCAGCCAGCCTCCTCTGTCTATGGGGATTCTCCAGGCAAGAATACTGGAGTGGGTTGCCATGCCCTCCTCCAGGGGATCTTCCCGACCCAGGGATTGAACCCACGTCTCTTATGTCTCCTATATTGGCAGGCAGGTTCTTTACCACCAGTGCCACCTGGGAAGCCCAAACTAACGCCATACCTTCTCCAAAGTTAACTGCAAATGATTTCTCCCTTCAGCAGCACATTAGAATTCTAGAGCTAAAATCTAGCAAGATTTCGCTAGAGTCCGTGAGACCACCATGGGCAGCATACACCTCACTCTGCACTCCAGTATTTTGGAAAGGTGACTCAGCAGTAAAGAATCTGCCTGCCAATAAAGCAAAGTAAAGATTCAGTCTCCTATGCAGGAGACTCAGGTTTGATCCCTGAGTCGGGAAGATCCCCCGGAGAAGGGGATGGCAACCCACTCCTGTATGCTTATCTGGGAAATCCCATGGACAGAAGAGGCTGGCTGGCTACAGCCCATGGGATCGCAAAAGAATCAGACATGACTTCACGAATAAACAACAAATAAGCACTGTAGAGCTTTATCCATTATTCACATCTTTTTGCAATGATCTTTAGTTTCAACCACACGCAAGAAAGCCTGAGCTGGATTAGACACTTCAAGTTTCCCCACAGGAATTTCCTTTTCTCCAAAAGAAGGAACAATAAGGGTGGCTGGTTTTCTCTACATTTGCCTTTGCTTGGCCCTGTTTCTTTCGATCACTTGTTCCATCACTTTTGCTGAGTGCGTGCACAATATACCATGGATGATACCAAAAATCAAATGTGAACTGACATAAACATCACGGCCATTCTTGCTCCAGGTGTCACCTAAAGACTAACAGGAAGGAGGCCTCGTGGAGAAGGCAGGATTCAACAGCCTTAAAAGTGCAGGATGCTGAGAAGAGGAGATCATGCAAGCTTCAGGAAGTTGAGATCGTGGAGAGAGATGTCTCAACCCACTGAAGCAGAGGGCATGTGAGGAAACATAAAAATCTGAGTTAAAAAAGGGAAGTTTATTCCTCAGTGATGATCCCAATGGCCAAGGCTCACACTAAAAACTCTTGTCAATGACCACACCCCATGGGGTTATCCCAGGTGGGGTCAACTCAGCCTGGATTCATCTAGTCCCCCTCATACACGTGACGTCTTCCTACCTGCGAGGGTGACCGGGGTCGGACTGGTGCAGGAGATGCAGGTGCCAACGTGTGATTAGGACTTGCTGTCGGGCTTGGGATGGGTGAAGCCTCCTCAGGTGGCGAAGGCGTCTTTGCAATACGAAGAGGACCCGAGTCGCTGAACGAACACAGAGGGTGAGGAAGGCACTTTCTACAGAGCGGTCCTTATTTCTCAGGGGCCCTCCTTCTCACAGAAGTCCTCAGGCATGACAGGAACTACTGGTTATCTACTCCCTCTTCCCGTTCATCCTGGTTATTAGTAACGGTGATGCAATAACTGATGCCATTTATTGTCCACTGTCTGCAAGATCCCATTCATACATTACCTCCACTGGTCACAAGACCCAAAGCATAATTGTCTCCACTTTACAGGTAAGTAAAGTGGGGCACAGAGAGGATAAAAAATCCCTAACGTCACTGGAAATTTTCGTGGATCCAAATTCAGGCCTTAGTAATTTGAACTCCTATTTTTCCCACTGAGCCAAATAGGCTCTGCAAGAATCTTCCAAACATAAGCTGAATTAATTGAACTAATTTCACTTTTGATTTATAAGAGAAACTTGCTATGGCATAATCTATAGCAGAACCTGCCCTGCCCCATCAAGTGATAAATTGGCTATTAAAAGGCATCCCCAGGACAATGTTCATTAAGATTTGGTAGGCGTGCTTTCTGATAATATTTAGAAATTAATTCGTTGTCTTTCTACACCTTAGAGCACAATAACTCAATTCAGACATATGCAAACGAATTATGTGATGGATGAGAGTCTGTAATGTTTAGTGAGAGCCCACCATGCTCCTGGCCCCAGGCCAAATGCTCGTGATCAGCCCAAATGCAATGGTTAATCCACCACTGGGGACACATCCTACTCTCTAAGAATTTCTAAACTCTACAGATTGAGGGAACAAGTCTGTACCCCCAAAGAAATGAGCACGTACACAGCAGGAGGGTCTACAGATTCAACGGGCTGAGGGAATGGGTCCCGTGGACAGGACACGGACACACACATGATTGGAACCTTGCCAATCATGGTCTCCCCTGGGAAGCACGGCCACCAGTCTATGCCTAATGGAGGCCCCACTGTGCTCACTCACCACCTCGTTCTGCAGAGGAATGTTGAAAAAAATGAAGAACATTTGTTAAGTGGTTGTGGCCCCATTTTCTCTTCATTGTATCTGATTCAGCAGCATCGAAATTTCCAGATACCTTTCTCCCCGCCAAAATCTTAAACTTTTTATTTTGTGTTGGGGTATAGCAGATAATGGGCTTCCCTTGTGGCTCAGCTGGTAAAGAATCTGCCTGCAATGTGGGAGACCTGGGTTCGATCCCTGGGTTGGGAAGATCCCCTGGAGAAGGGAAAGGCTACCCACTCCAGTATTCTGGCCTGGAGAATTCCAGGGACTGAATAGTTCATGGGGTCACAAAGAGTCGGACACGACTGAGCGACTTTCACTTTCATAGCAGATAATAACCTGGTAGTTTCAGGTGAACTGCGATGCAGTATATGCAATGCATATACATGCATCCATGGTCCCTTCATCTCTGTATAAGGGAGCCGCCTTCCCCGTGTACCTCCTTCCTAAATCACCCAAAAGTCATTGTGATAGTGTTATCACATTTCGTTTTCAGTTTGGACACAACAGTTCTGCCCCTTTCCTGTCTTCTTTTAGGCAACGTTCTAAGACAATATACTTAATGCTCACTTAGCATAGCAGCCTGGGTAGGGACTACATGTACATCTAGACCAAATAGCATCAAACGAGAAAATCAGCTGTTTCCAGGAGGTTCCAAACACTAATACATGCAGGCGGCAGTGCCTGTGTAAGAGCACTGTGTTTTTATAAATACTTGGGTCTGCGGGTATACATTGATGGATGCTAAAATCGTAAACACAGAAGGTCAGCACTGTGTATTTCCTTACAAGTTGCTTAGTTCAGTAGCATGTTTTTATTCCTATTGATTCTAAAAATGAGCCCTTTATCCAGAAAGGTTATTGAACTTCCTCCAGGAAGGCAGAGCAAATTAACTGCAGAGTCAGAAAACTAAAATTTGAGTCCTCTGAATTCCAACCCAAGTCTCACTAGCCTGAGTACATAACGCCTGAGAAGGATGGATAAAAGGGATTCCCAAGTCATAAGAGTAAGATGCTATGAATCCAAACCCTGGCACTGTAGACTATTCATCCACAGATCACTGAGCCTTTGGTATATCTGACAGGCACACTCAAAATAAAACCAAACCAATGTCCAACAAAACCCAAACAATGCAGTGTTTGCGAGGTCAAGTTGGGAGGGAAGATGATGGTGAGGTCTCACTTACTTCCTTTTGCCTCTCCCAAAAAGGATTCATCAAAGGTATCAACACCAATATATTGGGTTGGCCAAAAAGTTCGTAAAGTATGCTGTTACAGAAAAATCCATAATATGGTAATAGAAAAACCTGAATGAGCTTTTTGGCCAACCCAATAAATAACAAGACTAATTGTTGTGGGTTTAGGGAATTCTCTTCCTCTCTAAATAAAGTAACAAGTGCACAACTAGAATTTGTATGCAAGAAATTGACATCATTGCTGGAAAGCAAAAAGAGGTAGATAGCACCCTGTAGGGACAAAAGTCCATGAGGATAGAGCTGAAGGCTAAAAGTCAATGTAAAAGCACAGAACTAAGTCTGGTATCACCCTCTGGATGGAAAAAGTCCTTGATTTTAGATCTTTGCAGGATGAGTAAAAGATGCTGGTACAGGGTGTAGAAACTTCAACAATTTTTGCCTTAAAGGAATGCACACATGAACTTGGCTTTCATGAACATCGCTTACCTGGGAGCTCCTTGAATGGTGAAGGCCTTGTCAGCATGCTGGTCACCCAGTTTCGTCATCACTTCATACAGTTTGTGGCAAAGCTAGGAAGACAGATGTCACTTGTCTATTAATTGTAAGTCATTCTGCTGCAACTTCAGGCTACTGCCCCCAGGAAGGAATTGTTTATTGAAACATTAAGGATCTTATGATAGCATGGATGGTCTCAGGATAATTTAATGTCTGAACTGGGTCCAGTTTAAAATTCATGTCAAAACTGTAAGGCCACAAACACAAATTAACATATATATAGACCAGAATATAGAGGTGAAAACACACACTTATTATTTACATTGATTCTATTAGAGATAAAGTGATACAACCACCCTGTTGAACTAAGAAAATATTACTCAGTGATACAAATGCTAACTATCTATTGGAGACAAATTTTTCCTCAGCCTAAAGACTTGAAAATCCAACTTTAAAAATTGACTGAGAAAATAAAAACAATTGTATGATTTTAACAAGTAGGCAGGGGTTCACGAAAGCACAAATTGAACCAGATTTATAGAAACATGTAGTCACTACAAAACAATGCAGAAATATTACTGAGTCAAAGCACACTATTGAAAGAAACACGAAAGAGAGTGAATTCTTTGCTTAGTATGTGCCATTGCATTTGCTTCCAGAATAAATGTTCATCTACTTTATATCCCATATGGAAAAATAATCATCATTACTCACCACTGCGATTTCCTTATGAAACTTGGCTTCTAGGCTAGAGACATTTTTGAAAGTATTGACATAAAATCCAACTCGTCTACCATGTGGAAATACAAAGAGGAAAGAAGAGAAAAACTAATCAGCAAAACTGTGTTTTTAATAGCTACTACATATATTAAAAAAACAGATTTTCTTTACATAATTTTGAGTAACACTAGATTAAATAAAAATACTTAACCCAAAGTAGGTCTAACCTTTCCTGATTCATTAATGAACAAAAATACCATCTTTTGGTGTCGAACAGTCTTTCCTGATATCTGGTTTATACCCAAAGAAACATTTCTCACACTTTAACGTGCATCAAGATCACTTGGAGATTTGTTTCCGATCTAATAGGTCTGAGATGTGTGTGTGTGTGCGTGTGTGTTGTGTTCGACTCTGTGTGACCCCATGGATTGTAGCCGCCAGGCTCCTCTGTCCTTGGAATTCTTCAGGCAAGAATACTGAAGTTGGTTGTCATTCCTTTCTCCAGGGGATCTTCCCAATCCAGCGATCAAACCCAGGTCTCCTGCATTGCAGACAACCTCTACCATCTGAGTCACCAGGGAACCTCAGGTCTGTGATGAATTTCTAACAAGCTCTATGTGAAACTGATGCTGCTGGTTCAGAGGTAACACTTCTAGAACCACTGCCCTAAGAATTTGTGTTTTAGATATGTACTTTGTAAAGATTTTGAGATAGAGAAGTTTATTATGAACATATGCTTCATTCATACTGCAGAGAGAAAGAAGCAGATTTCAAAACAGCATGTGACTGTTCACATTAATACAAAAGGCCACACAAGATTAAATACCAAAATTTAGCAGCTTTAGACAGAAACAGCTGAAGGAACTAAGAGAAGAGGGTAGGGTGGGCCCTGTGCCAGCTGCAAACATCCGCTTGAGAAGACAAACAGGCTGTCATGAAGGAGGATCAGATTTAAATAGAAGGTGGGTGCAGATGGGGAAGGGGGAGGTAACTGAAGTTGTGATTAGTCATTCAGTCATGTCTGACTCTTTGCAACCCTGTGGACTATAGCCCACCAGGATCCTCTATCCATGGGATTTTTTAAGAATACTGGGAGTGGGTTGCCATTTCCTCTTCCAGGGGATCTTCCCGACTCCAGGACTGACTCTTCATCTCCTGTATTTCCTGTATTACAAGCGGATTCTTTACCTGCTGAGCTATGGTGGAAGCCCAGCTGAAGTTGATTGGTCGCTATTGTTTTATTTGCATCAATTTTTCACTATACTAAACAAAACCCTAATGAAGATATTTGAAATGAATTCAGCTTACTATTTCCTCAGAATAAGCTTCCTGACTGTAAACGCCGGGTGAAAGGTACAGAGAAGAGCAGCTTTGATGGGCACTGCTGACCTGCTTCCCTATGCAGGGACCTTCTAGACCCTTGACACAAAACTTTTGTAAATATGCTGGGAAAGAGTTAGCATCTCACCTGCTTTTAAATTATCTTCCATTAATGAAAGCTGAGTTAATCTTTTTTAGTTCCTTTATCTATTGACCCTTTGAATTTGCTTGTTTATTTCTTGGAGCTTTTTTGTTCTTATTATTCATAAGGAATTTTCTTTAAAAGCACTGAACCTTGAATACATTTAGCAAAAACAAGAATCCCCATTCCTCTATCTTTAAATTGCTTCCTGATACACAGCTTGTTTATTTCAATGATTATTTAGAAAAATAATTGGCACAGTACTAGTAAGAAACACCTTATTTAGAATGACTAGACAAACATCTACGATTTTCTAAGATTTTGTTTCCTTTGAGAACTCAGAAGTCGAATCAACAAGGATGTATTTAATTTTGAAAAAAATGTTCAGTAATTTTGATGCCACTTATCATATAGTGATTCTCTCCTATTTATGAAATCAGAGATTCTATCAAAGCAGGAACTGCCTTTGGCTAGTTCACAAGAACAGACTCAACACCTAATAGCAGTTGGCACAGAACAAGCAATGCAGTAAATATTCCATGACTGAATGAGCGAACGGACAAGCAGATTAACAAACTAGTGAATGAACAAATTCGGCACTCATTCTACTGGAAGAACACATTCTGACTATAACCTTGACTTACAAAAAACTGGTATCATCAGCAGTAAAATATACACCCACAAAGAGCACCAGGCTCTGAATTTTGATATTATCTGCTGTCAGATATTCTGACAATATCAGCTATAAGATATTATCTGGAGGATTCATTTCACAAGTTCTTCATTAACAAGGGACTCTGAGACATTACCATTTCCCCAAAGTTCTTGTCTGAGGCATCCTCGGGGCCCTTCTGGTTAGCTGTTAAGACCAACTTAATTTCTTCATTAAGAGGTTTCTTTGTTCTTGGAAACCATGGAAAGGCTTAACAGCTGAGCCTACTGCAGTCCCAGAATGCAGGCCAGAACACTCTCCCCTCTGCCCCGAGGGAAGCCTGTCTCACCCCAGTGAGCTGGTCACTGCTTCCCCCTGAGCCCCCTTTAATGGAAGAAGCATGCTCTGCCTATGAGTCTGTGTCTGTTTTACACATATATTCATTTGTGCCATACTTTAGATTCTACATTTGATATCATCTGGTATTTGTCTTTCTCACTTACTTCACTTAGCATGATAATCTCTAGGTGCACCTATGCTGCTGCAAATTGCATTACTTTGTTCTTTTATGGCTGAGCAGTATTCCATTGTATACACGTACCATATCTTTACCCATTCCTCAGTTGATGGACATTCAGGTTGCTTCCATGTTTTAGCCATTGTGAATAGTGCAGCTATGAACATAGGGGTGCATGTATCTTTTTGAATTATAGTTCTGTCCAGGTATATTCCTAGGAATAGGACTGCTGGATCATATAGTAAATCTATTTTTAATTTTTTGAGGGACCTCCATACTGTTTTCCATAGTGGCTGCATCAATTTACAATGTCACCAACAGTATAGGAGGGTTCCCTGTCCTCCAGATCCTAACCAAGATTTAGAATTTCACTTAAAGCAGTGTTGCATGACAAACACAACCCTGTTTATTCAGGGTGGTAGCATGGGTGTGCTGATGAAAACTGAGACATAAGACTCTACTTCACCCAGCAACTTCTTGATTCTACTACTAAATGGGAAAACTGAAGTTAATGGAATGAGAAATGCAGAGTACCCATAAAAAAGAAGAATATTTCATGTATAAAATAAGAATGAAGCTCAGATTAACAGGTGAGAGCTGATAGTAGAGGTTTCACATAAAAGACAGAGACTAGATGACCCCTTGAAATAAAAAAAGTTCTTCTAAGGGTTAAAAGTTTCTCTTTTAAATTTCAAGGTTAAGGATAGTTCTCCTAATGCCTCTAATTGAGATTTGTATCTCGACTTGAGAAATAAAAGTCTAAAACAGTGCTGTCAATGTGGTAGCTAACCAAATTGGGTTATTTAAATTTAAATGAATTGAAACAAAATAACATAAATTTAAAATTCAGTTCCCAGGTCATACTAGATATATTCCAAGTGCTTAAGGTCAACCACATGTGTAAGAAGCTACCATATCGTAAACTACAGATTATCAAACACTTCTCTAGGACAGTGAGTGCCAAAGCATCACAGGAAATAAGACAAGTAATATTCCCTATTCCTGAACTTATAACGTATACAGAACCATCTTTACCTTGACCACAATGATGGTAACTCTTCTTGTAAGTCAACGTTAAACTCTTCAAACACTTTCTGTGCTTTCTGAAATTCCTCTTCTGCCTAGAAATGACACATAACATGTTTACACTGAAAACATCACATACATATCCCACTTCAAGACACAACAACATTTAATATAAAATAGAAATAGCTTTATGGCATCCTGGAATATTTTGGAAAGGAGAGAAATCTGGTTAAAATTCACATGATCATTTTCAATAAAAGTGAAATGCTAAATCTTATTGAAAAAGGAAAATGTGATTGATTACAATGGTTGCTCTTGCAGTCTCCGGCAGATTCATTCATTCTACAAAACTGTGCTAACTGTCTGTCACATACACTGTTACATGCTCTGCTTGGGATACTGGGCCAGGATACTTCCCAAGAAATTCTCTGTCTAGTGGGAAGTCTAAGTAATTACACTACAAGAGAGTGCTTATAAGCTATTATGGAGCATGCCATTAAGAAAGAGAGTGCAAGAATTAGAGAAGGTTCCATGGAAAGGGTGATATTTTAACTTGATATTGAATTTTGAAGAGTGAGCAACTGTTTGCTAATGAAGTGGTGGGGAATGGTGGACAACACAGAAAGGTGGAGTTGCCTGGGTTGGGATTCTCACTCACTAACCATGTGGACTTTCTTTACCACCTTTTTACACCTAAGATCCATAAATGAACATAGCAATGTCCACCTCACAGGTGTTGTGAGTATTAAGGAAACCAGATGTAAATAAAGTGTTGAACACAGTGCCTTGCTTCTCAGGGGCCTAATGTGAAACTCAGCTCTTATAGTGACTGCTTAGGAGCTGGTGTGTAGGTCATAGAAGCTCCAGATTAGGATGTTTGTGTAGAGGAAGGAAATCAGGGGAAAGTAGACTTGAAAGCTGACAAAATGGACAGGTGAGTCAGAAACCAGCTGTGAAGGTTGCATAGGACATGCTAAGGAATTTAGAACTTTTTGACAGGCAATGGGAGTCATTAAAAGATTTAAGCACTGGAGAAATTCTATCTGGGTATGTGTAGTAGAAAGGTGATCCAGGAAGGTGTGTGTGGGAGGATGTGGCCAGACAAGACTGGAAGCTAAAAGAGAAGTTAGTAGGTGTCTCCAATGAGCTGTCAGTGACTGGAGACATACATGGAGAAAGCTCTGGAGATGGGTTCTTTAAAAGAAAATGAGATTAATCCTTTGTCTGTTGCTTCGTTTGCTGTTATTTTCTCCCATTCTCCATTCTGAGGGCTGTCTTTTTACCTTGCTTATACTTTCCTTTGTTGTGCAAAAGTTTTTAAGTTTCATTAGGTCCCATTTGTTTATTTTTGCTCTTATTTCCAATATTCTGGGAGGTGGGTCATAGAGGATCCTGTTGTGATTTATGTCGGAGAGTGTTTTGCCTATGTTCTCCTCTAGGAGTTATAGTTTCTGGTCTTACATTTAGATCTTTAATCCATTTTGAGTTTATTTTTGTGTATGGCATTAGAAAGCGTTCTAGTCTCATTCTTTTACAAGTAGTTGACCAGTTTTCCCAGCACCACTTGTTAAAGAGGTTGTCTTTTTTCCATTGTATATCCTTGCCTCCTTTGTCGAAGATAAGGTGTCCATAGGTATGTGGATTTATCTCTGGGCTTTCTATTCTGTTCCACTGATCTATATTTCTGTCTTTGTGCCAGTACCATACTGTCTTGATGACTGTGGCTTTGTAGTAGAGCCTGAAGTCAGGCAGGTTGATTCCTCCAGTTCCATTCTTCTTTCTCAAGATTGCTTTGGCTATTCGAGGTTTTTTGTATTTCCATACAAATTGTGAAATTATTTGTTCTAGTTCTGTGAAGAATACCGTTGGTAGCTTGATAGGGATTGCATTGAATCTATAGATTGCTTTGGGTAGTATAGTCATTTTCACAATATTGATTCTTCCAATCCATGAACACGGTATATTTCTCCATCTATTTGTGTCCTCTTTGATTTCTTTCATCAGTGTTTTATAGTTTTCTATATATAGGTCTTTCGTTTCTGTAGGTAGATATACTCCTAAGTATTTTATTCTTTTTGTTGCAATGGTTGAAACAAGTATACTATCAAGGGTGAAACAGATCACCAGCCCAGGTTGGATGCATGAGACAAGTGCTCAGGGCTGGTGCAATGGGAAGACCCAGAGGGATGGGGTGGGGAGGGAGGCGGGAGGGGGGATTGGGATGGGGAACACATGTAAATCCATGGCTGATCCATGTCAATGTATGGCAAAAATCACTACAATATTGTAAAGTAATTAGCCTCCAACTAATAAAAATAAATGAAAAAAAAAAAAGTAAAAATACTATCATAAAAAAAAAAGAAAATGAATGTCAAGCAATTGTAGCACACATCTGTACTCTCAAGCACAAATTACGTCTGAGAATTTCACACTTGATTTCCTAGTTGAATTTTCATTTTGGCATCAAGTATGGACCACAGCACGTTTTCCAGGTGACACTAGCAGTCAAGAACCAACCTGCCAATGCAGGAGACATAGAGACGTGGGTTTGATCCCTGGGTCAGGAAGATCCCCTGGAGGAGGACGTGGTAACCCACTCCAGCATTGTTGCCTGGAGAATCCCATGGACAGAGGAGTCTGGCGGGCTACAGTGTCTCAAAAAGTGTTTTAAAAAGTTGGACACAACTGAGTGACTTAGCATGCACACACATGGACCACGGTGACATAAAGAGTGTAAGGACACATTACTTTACATGATTAGGCAGTACTGTTAGGGGTAAACATTTATGATGATGAAAATGTGTGAGTCAGTGCCACCCAAGTGAATTCTACCAAGGACCTGAAAACCCTTAGTGTAACTTACAAAATTATAGACAGCATCCCACAAGACCCATATTTCAATTTTTAAATTTCGTCCTGATTCCAATCTCCATGAGAAAAGAGAGATTTCATCTCAAAAGCAAAGTTGCTACAGGTCACAGAATACAGAGTGGTGACAACAGTGGAATTGGTCCCTACCTTAGAGATGCGACTCTCATCCTTCCTCTTGGAACTCTGCAAAGCTTCCAGATGATGGCGGGCACTGTCGTAGTCCACCAGCTTCCGGCTGCGCTTGGCAATACGATTCTGCCAACAGAGAAACACAAGCATGAAGAGAAAGACACGGTCACAGATTCTCTTCTTGACTGCCAAAACACTTTCCTTGTACAGAGTAGCTGGAGATCGAAGTGAACCAGAATTTCAGTAGACAAATGATCGCTAGAAATCAAACTACTGTCTTTGATCCTTTGTGTGAATGTGTGTGTGTGTGTGTGTGTGTGTGTGTGTGTGCGCACACGCGCGTGCGCACATGCACATTCAGTCATGTCTGTTTCTTTGTGATCTCATGGACTGTAGCCTGCCAGGCTCCTCTGTTCATGGAATTTTCCAGGCAAGAATACTGGAGTGGATTGCCATTTCCTACTCCAGGGGATCTTCCTCAACCAGGGATAGAAACCAAGTCTCTTGCATCTTCTGCATTGACAGGCAGATTCCTTACCACTAGGGATTTGTGTGACTACCATTAGGTAAATACCTCCCTTCTGATAATAATTAGGACAATAATTAAGAGCTGAAGGCAGAATTTACAGTCAAAGACCAGAGAAATTCCAGCATTGGTGGAGGAAAGCACATAAACCTATACTCTCTATTAGTCTTTATTCTAAACCTTTAAATGTTCCATTTTAAAGAGAGTCAAAGACTGTATTAGGATTTGCTGTTTTAGTTCTAATAGCACCCACACTAAGAGCAGTTCTATAAATCCTAAGAAACCCTTTTTTCCTAGAAGTGTTCGAAATCCCTTTTGATTGTTAGAAATATCTGAGGAGCTTTAAGAATATATTGATTCCTAGAGACTTTCACTTCTAGTTAGGCTATAGAGAGCTGCAAAGAATGCTACTCCCACACTACAAGCTAGTCTATAAAAACATAAAATGTCTTGATGTATCAGAGACATAAACACAAGCCAATAAAGCCATCTGAGTCTCAAAGAGGGACAAGTCTCTGTAGGGAGAGATGAGACACAAAAACCATTTCACCTTTGGCAGGTAAAAGCTGTTGCCAACCCAATACAAGTGGACAAGTTCAGTTCAGTTCAGTCACTCAGTCATGTCCAACTATTTGCAACCCCAAGGACTGCAGCATGCCAGGCCTCCCTGTCCATCCTGGAGTTGACTCAAACTAATGTCCATTGAGTCAGTGATGCCATCCAACCATCTCATCCTCTGTCGTCCCCTTCTCCTCCTGCCTGCAATCTTTCCCAGCATCAGGGTCTTTTCAAATGATTCAGTTCTTCGCATCAGGTGGCCAAAGTATTCGAGTTTCAGCTTCAGCATCAGTCCTTCCAGTGAATATTCAGGACTGATTTCCTTTAGGAAATCAGTGGACAAGAGATCAGCTAAAATTTTAACAAAGAGTTAAAGATCCACTGGGGACTAAAGTGTCAGTTTGGAATAAGAGCTGGGTGTCCAAGACACAGGGGAGGGGCTTCCCAGTGGTTAAGACTCCATGCTTCTAATGCAGGGGCCCCAGGTTCAATCCTTGTTCAGGGAACTAGACCCCACATGCTGCAATTAAGAATTTCACAGGCTGCAGTTAAGAGTTTGAATGCTGCAACTAAATACTCTGTGTACTGCAACTAAGACCCAGCACAGCCAAAAAATAAAAAGTAAAAAGTTATGAGGGTAACTTGCACTTATGAGCAAGCTCTTTCCTAGGGCTTCCACTGGATTCTATCAGAGTTTGGGGAACAAGACATCCCTTGCAATGCAGGTGAGAATGAGGTGATCTCTGACTGCCAAGGGGTAGAGACAAAGCCCTGCCTATTTCCTAGGTCATTTTTCTCTTTACAAAGCAAAAGCTTTATGCCACTTGAGGAGGAAACAACAGATCTTCATGTCCAGAGATACCAGGCAGAGATATCTGGGGAAGAAGCAGAAGCAAAACCAAACTGACCCTGGGAAGGGACAGGAATCCCCCGGGTCCATAGGATATATTCAAAAATAACTTCAGTACACAGCATTGAAACATGTATATTATCAAGAGTGAAACAGATCACCAGCCCAGGTTGGATGCATGAGACAAGTGCTCAGGGCTGGTGCACTGGGAAGACCCAGAGGGATGGGGTGGGAAGGGAGGTGGGAGGGGGGATTGGGATAGGGAACACATGTAAATCCATGGCTGATCCATGTCAATGTATGGCAAAAACCACTACAATACTGTAAAGTAATTAGCCTCCAACTAATAAAAATAAATGGAAGAAAAAAATAATTGCAATACACAGAAGGGTGGGAGGGGAAAAAAATCTCAACCCATGGGGGAGGAACATAAAACATTCTTTGGGGAATTCCCTGGTGGTTTAGTGTCTAAAACTTGGAATTCCCAATGCAGGGAGCTTGCATTCAATCCCTGATTAGGGACCTGGATCCCACATGCCACTACTAGGAGTTTGCGTGCCACAACAAAGATCGAAGATTCCACGCGCCACAACTGGGATCCTGCACAGCCAAATAAAGGAAGAAAGAAAGAAATATTTTAAAAATAAAAACTCCTTGGACCTAAGATCTGACTTCGATCACAAGAAGAGGTTTGATCCCACTTGGGCAGCAGCAGCAAACTTCTGCTTAGACCAACCACAAATGTGAAACTGATTCTTGCCTAAGACACACCAGAAAAGCATAACATAAACAGCCCTGCCCCACTCCAAGTCCACCACTGAATAACAAGAGATTGCTGCTTACCACTGGAGGAAGGATAAGTGTATGGGTAGAAAGCCCTTCTGCAATACAGGCACACAGGACTCCTGAATTCTGATGGGGAACAGGAACACTGATAAAAACTCTCTGGTATGCAAGGGCCCACCCAATGTGGGTCAAAGAGGCAAAAACTGGACTTGAACTCAAGAGTCTGGAAATACTATAGATGTTAGACTATATTCTCAAGGCCTTAGCAGCTCAGTTCTAGAGGAATTTGAAAGCAATGGTGCACTGAAAGTAACAATAGCAACAAGACTCAAATCCAGCTCAAGCTGCAATTAGCTCTTACGTTAACGGCTTGACAACAAAGAATGCCCACTTCCAGGCATAAATATTATTTCAGTCTTCACTCTTTCATACATGGAGCCTGGCATTCAATCAAAGATTTTGAAACACATACATAAAAAAAACAAACAAAAAAAAGGCCCATGAGAAAGGACAAAGAAATCAACAGAAACAAACTCAAACATGACCCAAATGTTGGAAGTATCAATCAGTAATTTAAAAATAACTATGACTAATATGTTAAAGTATCCAGGTGGAAAAGGTAGACAAAATACATAAATAGGTAATTTCAGCAGATACATGGAAACAGTTAAATGAAAATCAAATGAAAATGCTAAAGACAAAAAAAAATTTATATATCAGAGAGGATAAATTTGTTCAGTAGACATAAAATACTTGAGAAAAGAAACTGTACAGTTGAAGGTAACTCAAGAGAAATTCTCATTAAACCACAAGGAGAAAAAAAATTTTTTTTTAAATACAGAATCAAGCACAAAAGGCCTCTAATACAATATCAAATAGTCTAACATAGTATAAATTGGACTTTTCAGAAAGAGATGAGAACAAGAGTCAGAAGAAACATTTGAAGAAATAATGGCTGAGAATTTTGTGAAATAAGGAAGCCATCAAAATTCAGTTCCAGGAAACTCACAGAATCCCAAGAAAGACAACAAACAAGACACAGCCAGCTGTACCATAGCCAAACTGCTCAAAATCAAGAATAAAGAAAAACAGCAAATACAAAGGCAAGAATTACAGAAGACTAATTTTCAGAAACTATGCAAGCTAGAATACAATGGAGTGGTATCTTTTAAGCACTGAAAAATAAAAATCAACAGAGATCTTAGAATTTTATTCCAAGTGAAAATATCTCCCCAAAGTAAAGATGAAATAAAGATTCCTTTTTAAGCCAAACAACATTTGGGGGAACTCACTGCCACAAAAGAATTGTAATACCAAGTGGAGTTGTCAAAGAAATGAGTATCAAAAATGAAAAAAAAAAAAAGGCAAATAAGATTTTGGTTTTTTTTTTTTTACTTTAAAATAAGTTTTT
Source organism: Muntiacus reevesi (assembly GCF_963930625.1). Taxonomy (NCBI): domain Eukaryota; kingdom Metazoa; phylum Chordata; class Mammalia; order Artiodactyla; family Cervidae; genus Muntiacus; species Muntiacus reevesi. The sequence goes on along the minus strand of NC_089254.1, from coordinate 78,186,596 downwards.
CTTAGTGTTTATTTATTTATTTATGGCTACGTCAGGTCTTGTGGCATGTGGGATGCTCACCGTGGTATGTGGGAGCATGTGGGCTCTGCAATTTGCAGACTGCAGACTTAGTTGCCTCGTGGTATGTGGGATCTTAGTTCCCAGACCAGGGATTGAACCTGCATCTCTGGCCTTGAAAGGTGGGTTCCTAACCACTGTACCACCAGAGCAGTCCCACCTCCTTATATTTTGAACCCTTGTGCCCTCACTTGCCTCACTGATTCCCTGCTCCTGACTCTGGGTTAGTACTCCTTCTAGCAGTGTCCAGGTTTCTGTGACAGACTCCGTCATCCAGATACTCTCTGCACAGACCACTTCCAACTGGTGCTACTGAAAAATTTGGCTGATATACCACATTCACTTAAAACATGCGATGAATTAGTCCAGACAGAGCAGAGAGAAGTGTCTGATAAGGTGACAAAGCTCATTATTTTCAGCAGATATCTGTTACCTCCCAGGAAGCACTGACCCTCGAGGCAGTGGCCTTGTGTGACTATGGAAACTCTTACAAAACTCTGCTTTGTGGACTTGGGTGGGGTGGGAGCGGGGAGTCTCCTTTAATATCTTCCAAGAAGCAAACCTTGATTCTTTGAAGATAAATTTGATTTTTGAAAAGAGTTAAAATTCAATTACTTCCAAGCCTAGGAAGGTGCACTGGATCATCTTATTTTTTGTTCACAAACAAGAAGTGAAGTAAATAATGTGAGTCATTTTTTTGTGTAACTGACAAGTCAATTACAGAGTACAGCTTACTATGGTAGAAGTTATTATTTTGAAGGCCATCACTCATTTTGATGCATATATTTTTGTGTTTGAAGAGCCAATCTTATTTCCTTACCTATTTCATATTTGGAAAACCTCATCTCCAAAGTAAGGGTAGAGTTAATACACCATAGCTTTTACATAGAAAATGATACAATTCTTATTTAACCATCTAATAGTAAGCTTTATTAAATAAATTTACTAGCTTAATAGTAAATGATTTTTGTCTTTTTGAAAAGTTTGTTTTTGATGCTGACCCTTTTTCTAAAGGCTTTACTGAACATGTTACAATATTGCTTCCTTTTTTTTTTTTTTTTTTTGGTGACAAGCCATGTGGGGATCATAGCTCCCTGACCAGGGATTGAACCTATACCCCTGCATTGGAAAGTGAAGTCTTAACCCCTGAACCACCAGGGAAGTCCCAATAAATAGTTTAACTAAGTGGTTTATTTAAAAGTACTTCAGATTTCCCACTATGCATTGACCTTACACAGCAAAGAAAATAATTTACTGGAATTTTAAAAATTTCAACAATAATCCCAATTTGGAATTCATTTTGGCTCACTGCTCTAGATATATGCTTAGTGGCTCAGGCATGGCTGCAAAGATAAACTCTAAACTGCATTTTACAGTAACAGCTCACAGCTGTAAGCCTGCCTGGGTTGGTGACAAGCTGGCTCTTATTACAACATTGATGTTAGATGTTAGTGCTGTATAAAAAACTGTAACACGAGGTGCCCTGCCAATCACAGTTGGAAAAGTCAAACATCATCCCCTCATAACTGGTACTTCATAGCCCTTGCTGATAGGTTGCAGTAAATATTTGGAAATCTGCCTGAGGTTACACACAGTCTGTTGATATTAACAAGAGTCAAGGAGGTTAACTGTGTTCCAAGCTTTGAAAATTCTCCACTGTATTTTTAATCATAAGCCCCTTTTCATCAACAACCCATTCATTACATAGAAACTCAACATTCACTTTATGAAACAACGGAGTCTATATCCACTTCTAACTTCCAGCCACCGAGTAAATGCATACTTCTGTGTATTTTCATAAAAGATAAGTCCTTCAAACACTAGAAACAGCTAGCCCACCTACTCTCCAACTCCAAATTTTCTCTTTCCCAAGATAAACACTGCTGTTTCCCTCACTGCTCATCATATGAAATGCTTTTGCAATTCTCTATTTTGGTTGAAACCCTATGTGTATGCTCTAATAGTCTACATGTGGCTTCACAGAAACAGATTATGTAGGTTCTTTTCATGATGCAGGTAAAACCATGAAATATATTTCATTTATCTTCAGGGCATGTAGCTGGAAAAATGATTCCAGATCTCTTATGTAAAGATGTTTCAGTAAGTGAAGGATCATCTTTATGCTTGCTTCTCCACCACACTGACCCCAGGAAAAGTAAAAATCCCACTGAGTGTTTAGACAAACTGTAAACATAAACCAAAATAATCCATCAGGAGTTTATTTTAATCTATGTTTCAACATAAGTTTTCCTGTATCTGTTTGTCTTCTGGAATTTTATACTCCTAAAGAGAATGGCTAATTTCCAAATAACTTGCTGGGCAGTACCATAGCAAATAACAAATAAGAAATTAATGCTTCACACTTCTTTTGATGGCATTAAGTTTTGATCCTGAAAGAAACCAAATAACTTTTCAAATGTGTTCTTCTGTAGGCAATCACAATTTTCATTTGCTTTTCAAAGTCATACTATCAAATATTATCTGAATAATTTAGACAAGTTGTGAAGTTCTTTGAAATTTTCCAATAGGAAGACAAACTTTTCTTTCACCTTCTTCTGATCTATTGGGAATTGATTTTCATGAAGATTAATTACCATGCAATAAACAATATTCTAAAGTGTGATAATAATTCTGAGAATCATTGCTCCATAGACACTGCAAATTCCAATATGAAATGTCAAAATATCTGAAGATGTCTCAAAATGAACTCACTGTGTACAGAATTTTAAAATTTAATTTAAAAACTTTTTAATTCTCAGAAAATTTTAAAAACTGACTTAAAACCTTTTCATTAGGATGTAGTTATATAATAACTCAATAAACTATTCTGCTGCCTATGACAATAACATCACTGAGAATTGATATCTAGATTCGTTCTCTGGGATATTTTGCCAACAAGGCTAATGTATCTAGTCTGATTCACTTAGGTTCTTGTCTGGTGCCTCTGGCTTCCCCAAAACTCACTTAAGTATTAGCCAACTAGCACTAGGCATTCTGTGCAGGGCCAAGGAAATGAACGTCATTGATTTTGGCCAAGAAGTTTCACTATGTTTCATGGCCAAAGGCAGTTCACATTACTGCAGGTATTTTCCTGGTGTTTGGCAACGTCTATAAAGAAGGTTAGGCAACCATGCCTGAAATTTTGTTTTACAGACTATGACCTAATAAATGGGTATTGTTGTAAGCTGCTTAAAAAGAAAAAAAAGGGCCAAGTAAAAATGGAACTTTACATCAAAGGTCACCTAGTAAGATACTGCAAATGCCCATGGATGGTGGTTTACAGCTCCTCCATCTACAGGAAAGGCAGCATGTGGCTGTCTTACCTTGAAGTCCTCTTTCAGCTGGGAAAACAACTGGAGGGTAGATCTATCAAAGCTACCATTTGCTATCTACAAGCCTGATGGCTTAAAAACCATCTTTACCTTGAGAGTCAATTCTGAATCTGTGATATTCAATCCTTCATTTGTGTATTTCCCTTTCAATGAATCCAACTGTTAAATAAGACAAATGTTTTAGACAGAATATTTTTAGATCCAGATGCAAATGTATTTGAAATGCTTACATCTTAAGAATGTGCAGGTGTGCTATGAACATACACAAAATACATAACAAAGATCAGATTTTGCTTTCACATTTGCCATGAAGTTTCTCTTTTCCTCGTGACCTTGTTTATCCTAATGGAAAGTCTTGTCAAGTCGCATATAATAAAAAGGTTTGAACATAGACTGGAATTTTTTAGTAGCTCTGATTTATGATCAGATATATATATTTATATATATATATATATATAGGATTAAAAAGAATTCTATAGAGAAATAAAAGATGAAGCAGTTCATTAAAGGGGAAATGCTATTTCTGTAACTATATTTCATTTTATACTGATAGGAACAGAATAAAAATCCCACACTTAAATAAGCAAAAAGTTTCTGTCTTTGATGTCAGCTTGAGGACTTCTAGCCCCACTTATTTCTTGCCCATTTTTAATAAGTACATGCAACCATTAAATTCTTCCCTTTATAGCCACAGAATAAAATACCTTTATGTCGGGAAATTGGCCCAGATAGGTGTCCAGTGTCAGCAAGGACCCATCAACTAATTTCTGATGGAAGTCTTCCCACAGCACATCACATTTCTGAAAGAAAAAAGGAAATAAAGAGATGAATGCAGAATTATTTTAATTGGATACCTTTCACCAACTTTTAAAAAGCCTGAAACTATAAAATCAGATAAGTACTATTTCCTTGGATAGTAAATGGTAGAAGGAATGTGGATTATTTAAAAATACCTTAATTTGCCTATCATTTCTAAATTTACAATACTGAATGTATAGGCTACCTAAGGACTCAGCTCATTTAAAAATGTGTTTCTGCTTCTGAATTAATAAAGAATGTACTCAGCAGAAACTTCAAAAAGCCCCTGGTGCTGGTAGTTTAGTTGCTAAGTTGTGTCAACTCCTGGCAACCCCATGGACTGTAGCCTGCCAGGCTTTTCTGTCTGAGGGATTTTCCAGGCAAGAATACTGGAGTGGGTTGCCATTTCCTTCTCCATCAGAAGGTCCCTAGATCCTTATAAATGGATTTTGGTGCGAAGAGTCTGAAGAAATCCAGTGAAAGAGCTTGCTTCTGAAGCAGTCCATGAAATTAGAAGCCACTCCATACAAACAACAAACCATTGCTGAAGCTTCCACAAGGACAGCAGAAAGGGCCCCTACCATGCATGGCTGGCGCATCAGTTATGATAAACACAGCAACTATCAGATATTAGTATTGTTATGACTACTACTGTCACTGTGTCAAGTTAGAGTTGCTCAGATACATCCGACTCTTTGTGACCTCACGGACTATAGCCCGCCAGGTTCCTCTGTCCATGGAATGCTCCAGCCAAGAATACTGGAGTGGGTTGCCATGCCCTTCTCCAGGAGATCTTCCCAACCCATAGATCTAACCTGGTCTCCTACATTTCAGGCAGATTCTTTACCATCTGAGCCACCAAAGAAGCCAAAAGTGAAAGTATGAGTGGCTCAGTCGCGTCCAAGTCTTAGAAACCCATGGACATCAAGGCAGTTGGTTAAACACTTTACTTGTCTCTGTGTGTGATTTAATTATCACAATATTCTTATGAGGAAAGTCTTCCTGCTGCCTTTATGTAGAAGAGAATGCTGGAGCCCAGAGATGATATATAACCTGGCCTAGGTCATGTAGCTGGTAAATGACAGAGTCTGGGTTCAACCCCTGAATATGAAGCCCACAATCTGTCTCTGACACCAGGCTGCCTCACCAGAACAGGGTTCATATCCCAGCTGTGTGACTTTAGAATGGGTTTCAGTTTACCCAATCAAGGGAACTGACAACATAAAGTGCTTCACAGAATCCCGAGCACATAGCAAGTGTGCAAGAACATCACTCCATATTCTTCCCATCACTACATTTGGGGTCTCCTGATGCCATCTACCCTTTCTTTCTCCTTAGCAACAGAACCTCCAGTTTCTGCCAGGCACATGGCCTCCCAGGACACAGACCACATTTATTGGTCTCCACTGCAAACTAGTGTAGTCATGAGACTAAATTCTGCCAACAGGATGGACTTGAAGGCAATGTCCTTCAAGGGAGGTTTGTCCTCCATGCTTCCTCCTTCCTGTTACTGGAAGACAGAAATGAGTGCTGATAGCCAGAGCTCAGACAGTCACTTGAAAGTAGAGATGGCATCAGAGATGCAAAGACAGGCCCCTGATGGCCGTGGGTTCCCCCCACCGCACATGGGCTGCCAACCTTCAATGTCTGTCATGGGAGAGAAGTTTCTGTCTTGTTGAAAATCACTTTTTAATGGTTGATTTGCTTTTTTTTCTTTTTCACCCTTTAAAACCCAGTTCTAATTGTTATAGATCCTTACTGAAGAATGTTATGCAACCAAAAAATTTAAAGCCATTATACAAAAAGGCTTATATTCTATCTGAGCAGACCCTCTGAACAAGCAGTGCCAGCTGCTTCACCTTCAAAAGAGCTCATATTTGGGCCAGCAACTGAAGATTCCCAAAATTCTGGCAGCCACAAGGACCAAGGTAAGATATCAGCTGTTTCCTTAGGAATAAAGGTCAAGATAGTGGCATTTGCCACACACAGAATTGTAACACAGTGTTCTGAAAAGCCATTTATGCAAGCTTCTATCATTCCCTTAAAAAGTCTCCTTTTCATAATGAATTTTAAATGTTACACCTCTAATCAGAAATTTACAAAATGAGTTAAACCTTTAAAACATGCTGTTGAAACAATGTCTTTATATTTAAGAAATGTGAGAAGATGTAATTACTCAAAACAGCATTGAAAAATAGTGTGTGGAGGCTGATTTTGCCCAATTCACATCCTGAAAGGTTTCAAAAGAAGTTAACAGAGCTAACAAGAGGCTTATTCATTAAAAAATTAATCTCGGTTTCTATCACAGTCATAATAAGATTATGACTTGTGATCAATATGGGGGTGTCAGAATTTTCAGGGAGCAGCCCAGGCGAGTTGTTAACCCATCTTTCCAAAGCTGCATAGATGGTCAACATGTCACCTACCAGACCTTCCTGTGGGTTGTGGAGGCCACATCTCTTAGGTCTTCCATGCCTCATGAGAAGCAACAAGCTCCCGTGAAGCATGACAAACAACCACTCTTTGTTTTAACAAAGAACTTGGTCATGAGAAAACTTCAGACAGCAGAATTCCTAATGTCTGTAACAATCACATGCACTGTGCATTAGGTTGAGGGTGTGAATACACTGGCTTTCAGTGTATTATTAGGAGGTAAAATTAATACTCTCATTTTGCAGATGAGGAAACTGAAGCCAAAGAAGATTAGAGAACTCACCCAGTGTCACATCCCATTCTGCCTTCCTCAAAGCAACAGTAACTCCTTTCTTGCTTCCCAGAGCCAGACAGCCCTGGGCTAGACAGTGTGTTTTAAGTGTTAAGACATGTCTTGGGATAAAGTATTTCATTAGTTAAATTTCTACTCGCAAGCTCTGTCCTCAGCCCTGCAGACTGGCGAATGGACCAGCCGGTGTTAAACTGAAACAGATGCTGTTCTCAGCTCGTGCACTTGCTTTCAAGGAGGGATGGGGAAGGAGGGGCAGAACATAAAAAAAAAAAAAATCAAGTCATGAGCCAATTCTACTGCTGAAATGGGCTAAGAAGTGTAGTAAGGGACAGAAAAGTGCTACTCTCATGTTGAAGAAAAACAATCTTTAACACACAGCTTTCTACCCAAGTGCTTTTATCATCATGTTCACTCCTCACTATGAGTTTGGCTCAATCTTGATGGTGGAACTGCACAGCGCCTTCTGGGTACATGGTGTTCCCTCCTGATTAGGGCCATGAAGTGCTGTGAGGGGATAAGTTGAGTGAGTAGGACACGGTGGGACCCGCAGGGAACCCACCCTGGGCCTCCCAAGCGCTGTGACCAGCTCTCACCTCGCCAACCATTTTCACATCTTCACGCCCATACCAGTCAGGCTCATAGACTTCATGCAGCGACTCGGTGAGCTTCATGGAAGCCTCTTGCATGCCTAGCATTGGAGAAAAGCACTTCCTGTTAGAGAGAGGTGGGTGAAAAATCTCTTCCTCCTTCCCCTACTTGTCTAAGTGAGAGGGAAAATCTTGAACACTTGCTAAATGTTTAAGGAAAAATTGGGCAGGTACAACCGTTATTTGCATCTGCAGTCACATCTTCCCTGATTCTGATTACAGCATGCACCTTCTTGTGTTTGCAATAACAGTGACAGATACAGGATCTTACAAAATAAATAAATAAACAAGGCATTGTATTCTGAAAACAATATGCCCTACTAAGTGCGCTATCACTTGTTAAATGACATGAAACCATATACAGGACACCTAGAGCTCTTCTGTACAAAGTGACAGAGTCCTAGGAATTAATCCTAAATGAATTTGAATGCTAGAAATAAAGCTTTTTTTTTTTTTAAGCAGACAGAAGCACAATCAACAGGATTTTAGGGTATAATATTTGAAACGTTTTAAGTGGCCTAAATTAAAAAAAAAAATTTTTTTAATTTTTTAAAATTTTTTTAAATTAAAAAAAAAAACAATTTCTTTTTCCAATATTATCAAGTTATATATATACAGTTTTAAGTTAGAAGCCTCAGAGAACTTCAAGTTCTTCTGTCTATGGGTCAGAATTTTAATTATTGGTATAATTTGGTATGTTGCAAAAATATGGTTATTAACAATAGTAAAGATATAAAGTTTCCCAGTGCAACATGGTGATATAAAGTATCACTAAGTCTGTTTCAATCTCCCCTTTGCCCCTCCTTCAAAACATGGAGGGAAAACTATGGGCTACAGTGGTGACCACTCAGGGCCGGGAACAGAACAAGGCGGAGTCTTTGGCTGGCGACCTGGAGAAGTGCCACTCTGGCACCAGACTCTCCCTCATAGCTAGAAGGTGAGCTCTCGCTAAGTTGGTGCCTTGGTCTTTGTCACTAGGAGACATGAAATGGGGCTGGATAAAAGAAGAGCAGAGAAAAACCAGAGTGCCATCATTAGAAATAAAAGACACATCTCATTAACTCAGAGAATCAAAGAGGGAAAGTTTTTTGTGAAACTGAAAGCTGCAACACTCTAAATTCAACCATGTGTTTGGTGGATTTAAAGCACTCAGTTTTGGGTTCAACAGTGAAGGAAAAAAGTCAAAATAGAAGATGTCTGAGGAGTTTGAGGTTTTTGAACACAAGCTACCCATTCTCCTTGCTTGGTGCTTGCAATAAATTTTTCTCTGCTCCAGAAAATGAAATTATAAATAAAAATAAGATGTATGAAATGATCAAAGTACATCCTCAAACAATATGTACAAGAGTCACACAATGGGAAATTATTCAGCAGCACAAAATAATGAAATCATGCAATTTGCAGCAACATGGAATGACCTAGAGATGATCAGACTAAGTGAAGTAAGTCAGAGAAAGACAAATATATGATATCACTTATATGTGGAATCTAAAAAAAATGATACAAGTGAATTTATTTATAAAACAGAAACAGAATCACAGACTTAGAATACAAACTTATGGTTATCAAAGGAGAAAGGCAGAGGAGGGATAAATTAGGAGTTTGTGACTAACATATACACACAACTTCACATAAATCGATGACCAACAAGATCCTACTATATAGCACAGTCAAATATATTCAATATCTTGTAATAATCTATAATGGAAAAGAATATTAAGAAGTGTATATATATATACACACACACATATATGTGTATATACATATAACTGAATCACTTTACTGTATAGCTGAACCTAACAACATTGTAGTCAAATATATTTCAATAAATTATTTAAGAAGTAAAATAAAATATTAGTCCCACCCTCTAAAAAAGAGTCAACATCTACTCTGGTATTTCATAATACATTTCCTCTCTCTAGAGGGGCTTCCCTGATAGCTCATTTTGTAAAGAATCTTCCTGCAATGCAGGAGACCCCAGTCTGATCCCTGGGTTGGGAAGATCCCCTGGAGAAGGGAATCCAGTATTCTGGCCTGGAGAATTCCGTGGACTGTATAGTCCATGGGGGTCACAAAGAGTCAGACACAACTGAGCGACTTTCGTTTCACTTCACTTTAGGGAACAGACAATCCCCCTTGTTTTCCCCTGCTAAGATCCAGATACCAATTTGGCCTTTGCACACAGAAGGTATGAATGTGTTTTGTAGCCACATGAAGTGTGAAAGCCTGTGACCCTCTCTCCATAAAGGGCACATCACTGAACATGTTTAAGGACGCCCTTTACCATGAGGAGTACAAACAACCCACACCAGCTGAAATGACTTGACAACCAAAAAGGAAGCCCAGCAGGGTACTATGGGAAAGAAGTGACGACTCAATTCTCTGGGGACACTGATGAACTAGTCTTATAGGTGTAGAGACAGGTAAGTGTTGCATTGTGTGTGTGCTTAGTCATGTCCAGCACTTTGTGACCCTTGGGACTATAGCCTTCCAGGCTACTCTGTCCACTGGATTTCCCAGGCAAGAATACTGGAGTTAGTTCCCAATTACTGCTCTTGGGAATCTTCCCAACCCAGGTATCAAACCCACGTCTCCTGCATCTCCTACATTGCAGGCGGATCCTTTTCCCACTGAGTCACAAAAAGTAATGCAAAAACCTTCATCCATCCTCTAGCACTCTGAGTCCAAGCAGGGAAGAATCGTTCTCTTGTGATGTGGTCTCCACATGTGGTCACTGCTGACCATATGTGGCAGGAATATTTATCTTGAATGTCCATGTTTAATCCTAACCCTAAGCAAACTAATACTAAGAAATGCACCCCTCAAATTCACACCGAAAGTGAGTCACTAGTTAGAACTCTATCCTTCAGATGGCAAAAGGCTTCTGAAGTCTCTTTTTAATTCTTCGAGTCAGATGGAAGTTATAAACAGTCACATAGACAAGCTCTTAATGTCTTAAGAGGAAGAAAGACACATGATGGTATTGCAGAACAAAAACCGTTGTGGTGCAAAATGAAACTGTGACTTAAGTTTGTATATTATCTATGGTGTATATCTATTATCTATGGTTTGTATATTATCTAATAGAACAGCATGTATATTATCTATGGTGAAACAGATCACCAGCCCAGGTTGGATGGATGAGACAAGTGCTCGGGCCTGGTGCACTGGGAGGACCCAGAGGAATCGGGTGGAGAGGGAGGGGGGAGGGGGGATCGGGATGGGGAATACGTGTAACTCTATGGCTGATTCATATCAATGTATGACAAAACCCACTGAAATGTTGTGAAGTAATTAGCCTCCAACTAATAAAAAAACAAATAAATAAATAAAATAAAATTCTATAAAATCTTACTCTCTGAGGCAAAAACACACAATGTTGCAGTAAATATGTCTATTATCAGCCCAGAATAACTACTAATTGCTGTGTGGATAAGTAGCGGTGTGGGTAATTTGGAAAGAAATTATTTTGACAAAAAGCTGTTTCTACAACCCTCCATAGGAAATACTCTGACAGATAGACAGGTGAAAAAAACACAAGTCTTGCTCTTAAAAGACAAAAAGATTGGCATAGATTTAGAATTTCCTCTGGTGGCAGAGCAAAAGAGGAAAAAACACAGCTAAAACCCAAGTTTCCTTCAGAGTCATTTGGCAACATTAAAGCAGAATAGATGCTAAGTGGCATTTAATAATATCTAATAACCAATATTTTCTTGGGCTTTCCAGCTGGCTCACATGGTGAAGAATCCACCTGCAAGGCAAGAGACCTGGGTTCAATTCCTGGTCCAGATGATCCCCTGCAGAAGGGAGTATTTTCTTAAAAGATTAGTGGTTTTCAAAACTGTAAGACAAGTATCAAAATTCATACATAGAAGAATGATCATCTTACTACTGGATGGGAACCATTTCCCTCTCACCAAAAATTTGGAGCATCCTAGACCTCAGTTTTCCAAAGCATTCATTAATAATAGATTATAGTACACGCCACATGTTGAAGGAATAATACATGAAATGAGCCATAAAAAGCTTATGTCTGTACCTGGCACACGTGTGTTCAATAAATGTGAACTCTAATTATTATTAAACTATTAGCCTAGACTTCTAAAAAGTCTCCAGTTTCATTTCCTCTAGTTTGTATTTTATACCATTACACTAATTATTTCTAAAATGCTAATCTGATCATGTGACTCATTCCCTCACCTAAAAGAATGTTAAGGACTCCCTTCTCCATGACAGAATAAAACCCAAGATTTCTTCTACCTGGAAAGTCTTTCCAACATCAACCTCTTCCCCTGGCATATCTGATCACCTGATGACCATGGATGCCCCCTTCTTGGGTTCATTCAGGGTAAGTTCTGCAGAAGGACCATTCCTGACCTGGTCTCCTGCCCCTCAGCTAAGGTGGGAGGACTCTCCTTTGCTGGATAGCACAGAGCACGCTTCTCTTAAACGACACATTACCGTGCGTATCTGGCCTTTTGTTTATTAGCTTTCTCTATCACAAGCCCCAGGAGAGCAAACACTGTGTCTTACTCATCTCTGCATCTCTGTCCTCTAGAACAGCGTCAGGCCCATAACTGAGACTCAATGCAATGTTTGCTACTAAAATCAATGAGAGCATAAGATCTCCTACAAAGTCCAAGCTATCAGCAGAAATAACAAAGCCCCACAGGAGTGAATGCCACCCAGAGATTAGGGATAATAAAGAGTAGAGCTCATTGAATCCAATTTCATAGAATGCCCATAGCAGAGATGTGGGGGGGACTTCTGAGAGCAACTGGAGCGCTTTATAGCTGAGGAACATCTGGCACATTTTACAAATGAGGCATTCGACAGGCTTGGATTATCCCATAGTTGCCTCTCAAAACGGACCCAGGACTCATCACTCTACTGGGTGAGATCTCATTCTCTGTAATGCTGCCTGTATTAAACTGCTCCATTAGTTAGCCAGAGTTCTTCTTGTGAAAACCAGAAAAATGGGCCATGAAAGCACTTTGAAAAAGCAAATTATAATCTACTTATGGCACAACCCTTATCTTTAAGTGTGTTCCCAAAACTCAAAATATGCTCCAAGGAATGCTGATTCTTTCTAAGACTTTGAGAAGAAAAAAAGCATTCTACAATTAAATCAGTGGAAAATGCTGCCTGCGCCATAGGCCTATGGGAGATTAGATTAAGGGTTAAGGGTTCTGATAAACTCTGTAGTAAACTGTTTAAAAACTCATTCCAACCAGCCTCAGCCAGAGTCATTTAAACAGAGCTCTCTCTCAGAGAATATCGTTAGTCACTCAATCAGCAAAATGTGTGGGGAAAAGCTACTGGACAGTCCTTCCTCCTACATACGAGGACGCCACCGTTAGAAGTGGGATGCGGGGCACAGGCTGATGGAAGGGTCTCTCCGATGCTGCACCCAGTGTCTCCCTGGAGACAAGTCTCCTCACAGTGGATTCTCCCTCCAGACCGCATTAAGGAAAAGAAATAAGCCAGTCTTTTTAAATAGCATTCTCCGTACTAGGGCAATAAAATAGACCAAAATACATAGTCTTGGAAGAAAGATCCAATTCGCTCATTCATGTAACAAAAGTATCCACTTTTAAAAATCAGAACAGCATCGAAACATGCATATTATCTAGGGTTAAGCAGATCACCAGCCCAGGCTGGATGCATGAGACAAGTGCTCGGGCCTGGTGCACTGGGAAGACCCAGAGGGATCGGGTGGAGAGGGAGGTGGGAGGGGGGATCGGGATGGGGAATACATGCAAATCCATGACTGATTCATGTCAATGTATGACAAAAAACCACTACAATATTGTAAAGTAATTAGCCTCCAACTAATAAAAATAAATGAAAAAATAAATTAATTAATTAAATAAATAAAAATCAGCTAACAAAGAAAAAATCCTATACTCAAAACTGTATGACTTCTTGTGTTCAAATCTTGAATCAGCAATGAAAGAATTACCTAGAGTGCCTTCTATTTTCTGACCAAACTGTTATAAATATTTGAGGTTAACTTTTTTAGAGCAGTTAATTATGACCTCTGTGAATTGCGGAGGTTAAATTCTCTGAGTCTTACTTCTTTACAAATGCAAGATAAGGCTAATGTTATTTAGCCTGTGATGGGTGGTGACAAAGAAGTAACATGCCTAAAACACTTAGTACACAGCCTACCACATAGTAAAGTGAAGTAGCTCAGTCGTGTCCGACTCTTTGCGACCCCATGAACTGTAGTCTACCACGCTCCTCCGTCCATGAGATTTTCCAAGCAAGAGTACTGGAGTGGGTTGTCATTTCCTTCTCCAGAGGATCTTCCTGACCCAGAGATCGAACTTGGGTCTCTCATTAAAAAGCAACAGAGGTAAGTTGTCATTACTCCATTGTACAGATGAACTCAAATTATGAAACAATGCAATAGTGATGGCTATGTAATTCAAAGACAGTACAAGGGAAAAGCAAGGTCTCAGGAAACTCAGAGACCAGAGGGTGCATTGCACCCCTGCTGTTTAGTAAGCCCATGACCCTGGACAAGCTATTTGACCCTTCTATGCCTGGCTTTTTAACAATAAAATGAAGACAAAATAAGTACCAGCCTCATAGAGTTGTCAGGTGAATTGAAACTATATGACTGGTTTATAAAATAATAAAAGCTTAAATACATCTTAGTTTAAAAATTACTTTCACTAATTTTGATTTTTATGACTAATTTTTATTATTAAGAGTTTCATTATGTAGCCATAACTTTGTAATCAATTTCATACATCCATACATTGAAACTGTTAAGAATAAATTCTTGGAAATGAAACTAGTGTAACAAAAGGCATGCCCCCTCCACACACACAAAATCAAAAATCACATATAAAAGCCTTTGCCAAATCCCTCTTCAGGAAAGCAGTCTTACCAGAAGTGTATAAAAGGAGTCCATTTCCCACAGTTCTGCCAATGCTAGGCATTACAGCTTTGTTTGGAGTCCTTTTTTTTTTAACTTTTTTTGTCTTTGAACACTTAGAAGTAAAATAACATCTTCTCCCTTTGATATCATTTTATATTCTTTGAATACTCAGGACAAGCACTTTTTACATTTATTACCCATCTGCAGATCTTCTTGATTAATTTTCTCTCCATATGTTCTACTCAGTTTTTCTTTTGATCCACTAATCTTCATTTAGCTTACTGACTGAGCTCTTTATATCCTGGCTCACTTTGATTAAAATATGCTGTCAAAATAATTTTTTAAACATTGTGTACATTAATGAGGTCAAATCTCTCAAACTTGCCCTTTCCAATTTCTGCCTTCTGGGGGATCCTTGTAAAGACCTTGTCACTGGAGACTGGAGATTAAGTTTACTGTATTTTATTCTGGGACTTGAGCGCATCTCTTTGTCTACATATTTAAATCTTCACTATATTTGGAAATGAGAAGGAGAGAATAAAGAGTGATGTTCGGAATCTCACTTTCTTTCTGAGTGTTTGGCCAGTTTACCCAAGACTCATTGTCAGATGATCCATTCTCTCCCCACTAATCTCAAAATCTGCCTTATCACGCACCGTGGGTGCACTTGAATCTGACCCAGTGCCAGCAACTGGATATCTCCAGAGGCAGAAATAGAGTACCCAACCTGATTCCTGTCTCCACTCTCCACCACTAGCCTTATTTCCTTGCCTTGAATATCAAGAGACTGGAAACAACAGCAGAGCCTCTTTCCCCCTAGAGTGGCAGGGCTGCAGGTGCAGCCGGTCCCCACAAGTCACAGGCAATTCAGGGCCATGTTTCATGTTAACGCTGCTGTCATCCCTTGCCCGCTCCTGCTAGAGGGCTTATGTGCAAGTCTAAGAGTGTCCAACTCTTGGGACATACTCTCCCTTGGGATGAAACCAGCTGCAGCTTTTCTTAAACAAGGTCTGCAGCTCACTCTATTTAACAACTCTTCCTAGAAAGCTCTGGCACATGGGAGGCACTTATTCCTAGTTTCCAGCATAAGGAAACTTATTTTCCTTATATACCTGATTATCATTTCAATGGGAACTGGGGAGTAGGTAGAATGGAACACCTGTGCTCCAGTACCCATCCTGCCAGAAAGCCAAATGGCTTTCTAATTAACACTCGATCCTGTCACTCTTGAATTCCAAGAACAACCTGTGCTTGGTAACATGCAGTAAACAACCCATACACATTACCTTTGATAGCTGCTAAGTATCCTCGGAGTTCTCGCTGAAGTCTGGTCCCCTCGGCCTGAAAACACAAACACAGAGATCTTCAACATCTTGTTTACATTTTGCATGCAAACATGTACAAAGCCATAAGCTTTTTACCAGAAGCTCATTCTTGAAAGAAAATAAATATGTGAATTCAGACTAAACAAGATATCCATTACTCTAGATACTTACAGAGATTTTATTCAGCTTAAGAGGGAAAGGAGAAGGCAAATAAGACTTTGCTAAGAATAGAAACTGTGACCCACCATACAGCCTTCTATACATTCAAGAGCTAGTGGGTCTCTCAATTTTGACACATAGGTTACAAGGGAGGAAACTTACCACCACTGTTCACTGTTTAATATGGTAGCTACTAGCCCAAGGTCGTCACCTGTTTACAATGTAGCTAGCCCGAATGCAGATGTACTGTAAGTATAAAATACTTACCGGGTTACAGAGATTTAGTGCCAAAAACATACACACACACACACATATATACATATATTTTGGAGATAATGCATTAAACTATATTATTAAGATTCATTGTAACTCTTTTCAGTTTTTCTTAAACTGAAGTATCATGCATGCTCAGTTGCTCAGTCATGTCTGACTCTTTGCAACCCATGGACTGTATAGCCCGCCAGCCTTCTCTGTCTGAGGAATTTTCCAGGCAAGAATACAGAAGTGGGTTGCCACGCCCTTCTCCAGAGGATCTTCTCGACCCAGGGATCAAACACGAGTTGGTTTATAATACTGTGTTAGTTTCAAGTGTACAGCATCTTTTTACTTTTTAAAAGTAAAATTTTTACTAGAAAATTTTAAATTATGAATGTGGTGTACATTATATTCCTGCTGGACATCACCAAAATAGAGAAATTGTTAAATTGTACATTTTGGCCTATGGATACTTGTTTTGGTTTGGAATGCATTTAGAAACTCAAAGACTCTGAGACTAGGATTAGATTTTGGTCTGAGGTTACCCAGGAAATGTTAATGGTAGTGTAGAGAAGTGAGGCAGAGAGGGAAAGAGAGGTAACTCAAGGTGCACTAACAAGCAAGTTCCCACAGTGGGCAGTCCTGCCTTAATTCAACTGGGGAACTCTAGAAGACAGACTCAAACACCCTACAGACATCCTCACCAAGGGGCAAGTGAGTTGGGGCATTTAATATCATCTCCTGTTGGACATTGGCTAATGGCTGCTTCTTAAAATGAAAGTGAAAGTCGCTCAGTCATGTCCATCTCTTGTGACCCCATGGAATAGTCCATGGAATTCTCCAGGCCAGAAAACTGGAGTGGGTAGCCTATCCTTTCTCCAGAGGATCTTGCCAGCCCAGAAGTCAAACCGGGGTCTCCTGCATTGCAGGCAGATTCTTTACCAGATGAGCTAGCAAGGACCCCGAAGCCTGATTCTGGGGAACATGAATTCCCCATTACATCCACACAGGGGCAGACAGGTCTCCAGGAACCATAGTAAGACCTCAGTCAAAGAGTTCTGCTGTTGGCAACTGCAAGTCATCTAGTGGGTTCAGAAAAGGTAGGTACTAAAGGCATATAGTTGGCCACCAACAGTGTTTTCTATGACACTGCAAGGAAACACATCAAAAAAATGTATTTTAACTGCACAGTCATTGAACAGAAGTACACAGAACTAGCAGATAGAATGACTCCACCTTGAAAATTAATATGATCACAACTATTGTATAACTCTAACTCGATAGTTAATAATACACCCACTAATATAGTAACTATAATGGTCATATTCATTTCAACAAGCATTTGTTAGAATTTACCAAAAAGGAATCCCTTAGAAGAAATGAAGTAGCTCTTATAGTGAGCAAAACAGTCTGAAATGCAGTACTTGGATGCAATCTCAAAAATGACAGAATGATCTCTGTTCATTTCCAAGGCAAACCATTCAGTATCACAGTAATCCAAGTCTGTGCCTCAACCACTAATGCCAAAGAAGCTGAAGCTGAATGATTCTATGAAGACCTACAAGACCCTCTAGGAGAAGGCAATGGCAACCCACTCCAGTACTCTCGCCTGCAAAATCCCATGGACGGAGGAGCCTGGTAGGCTGCAGTCCATGGGATCGCTAAGAGTCAGACAGGACTGAGCGACTTCTCTTCCACCTTTCCTTTCAGGCATTGGAGAAGGAAATGGCAACCCACTCCAGTGTTCTTGCCTGAAGAATCCCAGGGACGGGGGAGCCTGGTGGGCTGCCGTCTATGGGGTCGCACAGAGTTGGACATGACTGAAGTGACTTAGCAGCAGCAGCAGCACAAGGCCTTCTAGAACTAACACCCAAAGAAGATGTCCTTTTCATCATAGAGGACTGGAATGAGAAAGTAGGAAGTCAAGAGATACCTGGAGTAACAGGCAAGTTTGGCCTTGGAGTACAAAATGAAGCAGGGCAAAGGCTAACAGAGTTTTGCCAAGAGAACGGACTGGTCATACTAAACACCCTCTTCCAACAACACAAGAGACAACTCTACACATGGATATCACCACATGGTCAATAATGAAATCAGATTGATTATATTCTTTGCAGCTGAAGAAGGAGAAGCCCTATATAGTCAGCAAAAACAAGATCGGGAGCTGACTATGGCTCAGATCATGAACTCCTTATTGCAAAATTCAGACTTAAATTGAAGAAAGTAAGAAAAAACACAAGACCATTAAGGTATGACCTAAAACAAATCCCTTGTGATTATACAGTGGAAGTGACAAATAGATTCAAGGGATTAGATCTGATATACACAGTGCCTGATGACTATGGATGGAGGCTCATGACATTGTACAGGAAGTAGTGATCAAGACCATCCCCAAGAGAAAGAAATGCAAAAAGGCAAAACGGTTGTCTGAGGAGGCCTTACAAATAGCTGAGAGAAGAGAGAAGCTAAAGGCAAAGGAGAAAAGGAAAGATGTACCTATCTGAATGCAGAGTTCCAAAGAATAGCAAGGAGAAATAAGAAAGCTTTCCTCAGTGATCAAGGCAAAGAAACAGAGGAAAACAATAGAATGGGAAAGACTAGAGATCTCTTCAAGAAAATTAGAGATACCAAGAGAACATTTCATGCAAAGATGACCACAATAAAGGACAGAAACAGTATGGACCTAAAAGAAGCAGAAGATATTAAGATAGAGGTGGCAAGAATACACAGACGAACTAAACAAAAAGATCTTCATGACCCAGATAACCACAATGGTATGATCACTCACCTAGAGCCAGACATCTTGGAATGTGAAGTCAAGTGGGCCTTAGGAAGCAACACTACGAACAAAGCTAGTGGAGGTGATGGAATTCCAGTTGAGTTATTTCAAATCCTAAAAGATGATACTGTGAAAGTGCTGCACTCAATAAGCCAGTAAATTTGGAAAACTCAGCAGTGGCCGCAGGACTGGAAAAGGTCAGTTTCATTCCAATTCCAAAGAAAGGCAATGCCAAAGAATGCTCAAACTACTGCACAATTGCACTCATCTCACATGCTAGCAAAGTAATGCTCAAAATTCTCCAAGCGAGGCTTCAACAGTACGTAAACCAAGAACTTCCAAATGTTCAAGTTGGATTTAGAAAAGGCAGAGGAACCAGAGATCAAATTACCAACATCCGTTGGATCATAAAAAAAGCAAGAGAGCTCCAGATAAATATCTGCTTTATTGACTAATCCAAAGCCTTTGACTGTGTGGATCACAACAAACTATTGAAAATTCTTCAAGAGATGAGAATACCAGTCTGGTATACCTGACCTGACTCCTGAGAAATCTGTATGCAGGTGAAGAAGCAACAGTTAGAATTGGACATGGAACAACAAACTGGTTCCAAATCAGGAAAGGAGTATGTCAAGGCTGCATATTGTCACCCTGCTTATTTAACTTATATGCAGAGTACATCATGTGAAATGCTAGGCTGGATGAAGCACAAGCTGGAATCAAGATTGCTGGGAGAAATAACCTCAGATATGCAGATGACATCACCCTTATCGTAGAAAGCGAGGAGGAACTAAAGAGTGTCGTGATAAAAGTGAAACAAAAGTGAAAAATCTTGCTTGAAACTCAACATTCAAAAACTAAGATCATGGAATCTTGTCCCATCACTTCATGGCAAATAGATGGGGAAACATTGGAAACAGTAAGAGACTTTATTTTCTTGGGCTCTGCAGATGGTAACTGCAGCCATGAAATTAAAAGACGCTTGTTCCTTGGGAGAAAAGCTATGACTAACCTAGACAGCATATCAAAAAGTAGAGACATTACTTTGCCAACAAAGGTCCGTCTAGTCAAAGCTATGGTTTTTCCAGTAGTCATGTATGGATGTGAGAGTTGGACCATAAAGAAACTGAGCACCAAAGAATTGATGCATTTGAACTGTGGTGCTGGAGAAGACTCTTGAGAGTTCCTTGGATGGCAAGGAGATCACACCAGTCAATCCTAAAGGAAATCAGTCCTGAATATTCATCAGAAGGACTGATGCTAAAGCTGAGGCTCCAATACTTTGGCCACCTGATCCGAAGAACCAACTGTTTAGAAAAGACCCTGATGCTGGGAAAGACTAAAGGAAGGAGGAGGAGAAGGGGATGACAGAGAATGAGATGGTTGGGTGGCATCACCATCTCTATGGATATGAGTTTGAACAAGCTCCAGGAGTTGGT
The DNA here is from genome assembly GCF_963930625.1 of Muntiacus reevesi. Taxonomy (NCBI): domain Eukaryota; kingdom Metazoa; phylum Chordata; class Mammalia; order Artiodactyla; family Cervidae; genus Muntiacus; species Muntiacus reevesi. Next base: position 78,166,191 of record NC_089254.1, on the reverse strand, counting down.
GATGGACAGGGAAGCCTGGAGTGCTTCAATCCATGGGGTTGCAGAGTCAGACAGGACTGAACAACTGAACTGAACTGAACTAAAAAAGAAAGAGGATGAAGGTGGAAAAAACTACTTCCTTCAGTAAATTACAATCTTGTAGAGGAACTAAAATATCTATAGGAAAAATTGCATCTCAAAGCAGATTGTATTAACTCTGAATAGTCATCCAGAGTGTTTGGGAGTATTAAGGAAAGATAAAATGCCCAGTGCATTTAAAACCAGATAGTGATTAATACAAATAAACTCCGAAAAAAAAGTGTTTAAGACCATGCTGGGCTCCAAAATAAATTCTGGAAGAGAATATTTTCCTAGATGTTATAATGCAGGTATAGTGACATTATTTCTCTAAAGTCTATGTAAAACTCTAGTGAGGTTTTCTTTACCTGCCTTAAGCTCAAGCTATTTTTATAACTCTGTAAATCCAGGTATTACTAGATGAAAGCTTAATGTTAAGTCATTTGTTAGCACATATAAACTTCAACAGGAATGGTGGTATTCAGAATGGCATCATAGAAATCATCAGAGTTCTAAACAACTGACTCCCTTTCTTGTGGCTCAGTATGGCTGGATATGGAACTCTAGGTTTCCTTTGTCTTTCTGAGTCATTCAGAAATACAGTGTGAAAGCAAACTGCCACACGCTAGATGGTTGGATGGCATCACCCACTCAATGGACATGAGTTTGAGCAAGCTCCGGGAGTTGGTGAAGGACAGGAAAGCCTGGCGTGCTGCAGTCCATGGGGTCACAAAGAGTTGGACATGATGAAGAAACTGAACAACAATAGTGGCTTTCCAAAACATCAAAGTATAGTGTAAAACTGTAGGCAAATGACAAGGAGAATGAAGAAGAATGTTAATGATAAACACTTGGGTAAAGGTAGAAGATAAGAAGGATCCAGAGAAGAAACAGGTAGAGTCAAGCCAAGGTCCCCAACATGAACATGAAGAGAATCTGAGGAAAAAAGAAGGAAGTCTTTTCCAGTTGATTATCTATTTTGTGACAGGTACTGTGTAAGATTCTAAGTATAGAAAATACTGAAAAGATACCTTGGGGGAGATTTTATTACTGTCACATCTACACTGTACCTCCCTACCAGATTTGCCTGGGGGAGGATTATAGTTCCTGCCCCATCAACATCAAGCTTGGTTGTAGGACTTGACTTGGCTAATGAAATGTGAGTGGAAGTGCCCATGTGCTACTTCTGAGCAGAAGGTGTAAGAATCATCGCATACTCTTATCACGTCTTTTCCCCTTTAGTATGAGCCCCATAATGTTCCAGGCTGGGGCTGCTTCTCCAGCCTGGATCTCAGAGTGAAGGGAAGATGAAGAACACGTCTGTGTACGTTTTCATAAGTGAGAAACCAACCTGCTCTTAAAAGCCAACGAGGTATTGCCACCACGGCATGACCTACCAGAAAAAGCCTCATACAATGGTTCACCATCAAGAGCGGAAATGCAGAAAGGCAGAGGAGGTTGAAATCTAACAATAACAGCAATAAAAAAAAAAAAGCCAGTGGAGTTGCTGAGCAGAAAAGCATTAAAGGTATTTACAGAAACACTTCAGAAAGGAACTCAAATTGAAAAGATGATGAACAAAGTGAATGGTTTAGCAAATGGAGTTTGAGAGGGAGTCATGTAATTGATAGAGGTAGCATAGTACTGAGAGAGGACAGCAAGGCCAGAATCATTTGTCCCAACAGATGGCAGATTATTTAGAGAAAACAATATGTGAACTTCAGACATGTGATCTACCCAGGCAGATCTAGAACCAGGCTGATCTAAAGCCTACATCCTAAAAGGGGCAATTAGGAAGGTATGACTCCCCTAAGGCCACATTTTTCAAAATAAGTTAAGTGTAGAGTTTGGGGGTACTTAATGGTTTGTCTAGGTCACTTATAGCCACAAAATAAACCTAAAACATCTCTGTGGAACATCCATTTATTGAGGTTGAAGGAAGCTAAAAGATAAATCATGACTTTGCCACCACGAAGCCACCTTGTTATGATGTAGAATGAAAAACTGCACAGAGATGAAACAGAACTTCACAGATGTCTCCTGTCTCCAGACATCTGCTTTTGGGCTCTGCTCTACTGCTGTTCTGCTCCTTCCCTAGAAAAATGCAAGAAGCACTTAGCTAAGGCAGGCCTCATGTCTCACCCAGAAGGATGCTCTCCCTGCAGGAAGTAATACAAAGCCAACTAGAGTAAATGGTGGTTCTGAGTTACCACGACTGCCGAGAGTACCTGGAAACAATAAAAGAACAGTGTGGAAGGGCATTCTTTCCCCAAATATTTAAGGAATAAAGCATGTCAAATTAAGTCCACTACTAAGTCTCTGCCTTTTCTTTGAGCACTAGAAGGACAATGAAATATTCAGGTTCTAATCTATACGCTGAATTCATCTAGCCCAAGGGGGTTAATAAAAAATTTTTTTAATAAATTAAGAATCCCAGGAGAAATGTTAAATATTGTGCATGGAAGAAAGTTCAAACTATATAATAATGGCTTAACTAGATGAGTTCAATTTAACTAGATAAACTGGAAGCTAATTTAAATAACTTTATTCTTCTCCAATTATTAACACTCCTAATTTTCCCCATGAGTATTAAGGTTCATAAAGCATTTGGTAATAACCACACTGAATTTCATATAAAGTTCTGCCTGAGTCAAAAAAGTATAAGTCTCTAGAGAGAAATTTTTCACCTACAATATGTCACAGAGTAGTTCTTTTGCACAAAACCTATTGCATAATAAAATTCTTGCATCATTATTCTATCTGAATCACAGGTAAGGTTTAAATGAGAAATAAATTCTTATAGCACTGCTAAGATTTCACTGAATCTAAAGTTCATCCCACATTCCTCTGAAAATTTCCATTTCAGTAATTCATCCTTGAATTATCTTTGTGCATGTTTATGTGTACAGAAAAGAGATTCAAAATTCCACAACCTTGAGAATTTTCCCTGCTATTTCTTAATATTGTTATCAACAGGACAAGATAAAGTTATTATTCTAACTCTTGGTCACACTCTCCTCAGGGTTTATGGGCAAGAGAATCTTATTATAATTAAGTTGTCTGCATTGCCTACTAATACTCCTATTTGGAAAAAGATCCAAGAAGGATTCACCACCCACCTGGCATATAGTATAATAACATGGCCTTGGTGTTACTCAGAGGTTCTTCATTTTTTTCAAATGAATCATTTATCAGTGTCAGAAGCAGCTGCCTCTCAAGCCCAGAAGGTCCCCCAGGCCTCACTTTCTTCCCACACAGCCTGAGGGGGTGACTTGTTTCTCCCTCCTCATTAAAGCAGCTTCCACCCACTCCCTCCCTTGGGTGTCACACCCTCACAGGGCTGGAGAGAAGGAAGCTGTCTCCCCAGTCTTCTGTTTCCTGGCTGTCCTGGAAAATAACCAGGGTCATTTTGGGTTTCATCATGAAGTCACCAAGAATTAATAGGCAAGCAAAAGTATTCATGGTTTTAAAAGCTTACAAAGGTCTGAGAATCATCGCCTCGTTTAAAAAGAAAATTCCCCTTTTTCTCTTGCTAAGTGGTCTCTTGAAGCTGTTGCTTTCTTCCCCTAGTCCTGTGAGCACATGGTAATCTGCCTCTAAGGATTAGACTGAAGTATAAAATCTAATTAAATAGCTGGAGAAAGAATGCGGCAGGCACACCACCATAGAAGGTTTCAGGTATCTCTGTTACCCAATACAAAGAAATTACATTCCATATCTAATTAAATGTGTTTCCAAGTTGTTTTACATCAGATTGGTCCTCAGAAACACCAGTTTCTTAATTATTTGTTTATATGTCTTCAGGGGAGGGGAGGGCAGAGAAGGGCGTCCAGATCCATACAGGTTGGGCTCTTGGGCAGTTCTCACATAAGTCTCTCTTCAGCACCCCGGACAGCTCCCAGACTCAGCTGTTCTTAAACTTTCAAGAATTAATCTATGCAGTATCAAATGATCAACTGTAAAGGCTACCACGTCAAAGTTTCCTACTGCACTTTGGTAAGCGCAAAGCAGTGTTACAGACAGATTTCCTACAAGTTGATCCAGGTTCCTGGTAAGGAAAGCTACCACAGACCAACACACAAAAATAGTGTCTCAAAGTCCTACAACTATGGCAAACTGTCTCTGGGCATTGTGCTTAAAAACAGGACTGCATTAAGCTATGATGAATAACATTTGAAGATTAGTGTCATGTCTTTTACTGTTTAGGTACATTAAATTCCAAAGCACTAAAAAGATACTATATATATTTATGCCTAGGACTTCAGGAGCCAATACAGAGGTAAAATTTTGTTAGCTCACTTTGCCCAGTTACTTTTGCCTGAAAGAAAAAAGACAAACATGAGACATTAATTTTACCAGATTGTATATACAATTCACAGAATGAATTAACTAAACTCATGGCAACAGTGTCTATAAATTCAGGGGCACCATGCCCCATACTATAATACCATGTGCATGACACCTTTGTTCAGGGAATATATACCACTGGGTCCCTGAGTGTACTTGCAAAATCAAATCCAGTGCATTTTATTTGCAAGATTATACAGGTCTAGCTAAACATCTTAAGGTAACAGGTATGTAATACCTATTAATAGAGCAATGTTTTGTTGAATTGACTTGTTAAAATATGGTAAATGTAATTCTGATTTATATTTAGAGGTACTTTTGTTTTAAAAATAGGAAAAAAAGCAAGCAGCATCCACAAGACAGAAAAATTTTTATTAAATATCCTTTTTAACGTAGAAACTGTCAGTTGGTGATTAAAAAGGAGTCCAAGTGGAAGGCCAACAGCACTAACAGATGTATAAAACCTGGATCTGAAGAGATATAACTTCAAAAATTGGGATTTCACAACAGTAAGTCCCATCTGTTCACCTGTGATCATGAACCTATAGAAGTTCCCAGAGTTACATTATTATTTTTGTCCTTTACTGACATTATTTTTTCTCCTGAAAAGGCTAAGTAACACATCAAAATTAAAATTGGCTCAATTTCTCAGAGTTCAGACAGGTTAACTCAATCTTAAAAGTCGTGTGAGTACATTTTGTGATCATTTTTGAAACTGAGAAGATAATTAGATTATCAAGGAGATGAGATTTAATGGAGTCATAATCAGCAACTTGATGAACAGATGACTAATAATGTCTGAATCCACTTATGATCAAAGTGGCACTCCAGGCACTCTTGGTTTACTAAGAAATAGTGCTCTATTCTAACAAGTTCAGGTTCCGGTTCAGTTGGAAGATGAGAGTTTTTCAAAGGTAAAAGCAGCAGGATCTCAGGAACATACATTTTTTGCTTCCTTGCTTTGAGCTCTTTGTAGTTACAGGAGCTCTCATTAAGAAACTAGCATTGATTTCATAAACTGATTTCTTCATTTTTAAAAATTTCTTTTGCAAATCTTCATGCAAAAGATACAAGATAGACAGGAGATTGAGTGCATTTTGAAATCACATTTCTGGGCAGTAGTGGGTGGTACACAGAAGGAAGAGAGACATCAAAGAGGACATCTCAGCTTCCACAGTTTTATTCAAGATTCATGGCCCAATTTCCAGCTACCCTTGTCAGCATCCTCAAGAGCATCTATGATCTGAAAACCAAATCAAATACCTTTTGCCTTTCAACAAAGTAAAATTAGAAAGCTAGGTAGCAATTACATGTACCATTTTCCATGTATTTCCCTTAAGCCAACTAACTTGAGTTTATATAGATCTCTACTCTGATCTTTTGGATCAGAGTTACTCTATTGTGTGTTCAAGGAGATAGACTGCCTAGTTAGAACTGTTAAACTCACCACAGCAGGCAGGCCAGATATTGACACAGTTATATATTATTTTTCTAAACATGTACCCACAGGCTATGATCAATCAAATAACCAAGAAACTCCCTCAAAAGTTGTTACTAAGAAGAAATATTTTAAATTTTGGAAAATATTTGCACACTAAGATGGCTTTCAGTATTATGGAATTCTCACAGAAACTTGGAGTTAACCAGAAAAAGCAGTAAACTTTATTTCCAGAGACAGAGACATACATGAATTTTCTTAAAATATATTGTGCAATTGTTGAGTGCAAATTCAATGGAAACCAAGTATAAACGCAAGCAACAAGACTCAACAATTCTCTCATAAGTTGCTTGGAAGAAATTAACTGGTAGCAATTAATGAATTGATAAGCTAAGTCGCTTCAGTTGTGTCCGACTCTTTGCAACCCCATGGATGGCAGCCCACAAGGCTCCTCTGTCCATGGGATTCTCCGCGCAAGAATACTGGAGTAGGTTGCCATTTCCTTCTCCAGGGTATCTTCCTGACCCAGGGATCAAACCTATGTTCCTTACATCTCCCGCATTGGCAGGTGTGTTCTTTAACACTGGTACCACCTGGAAATATATTAATGCCTACAGTCAAAATATTATCTAATCACAGAATAGTGAGCTTGCTCTAAAACACAATACATGAAAAAATAACTACAAATTGGAGAATGTAACTGGAATTCAAGGACTGAATAACATTCTGCATAATAATAATGACTTACTACACTGTGACTAAAAGAAAATAAAGCTCTTAGAAGACGGAAAACACTGTACATACCAGCTGGTAATTATGGAGCAGCATGGAACTAGGGCAGCTTCAAAATCCAGAGAGGGGACCAGAGCCTTTCTCTAGTCTTGATAACTCAGGTTAGAATCAAGTCCAGGCAATGTGAGACACTCTCCAAGGGCTATTTGCTGCCAAAAATTAGGATCAAAGAGATAAAGTAGATGACAATGAAGGGAGGCTTTGATATTGAATGAGGGAGGAGGCATGTAAAATCTAAGACAAAAGGTGAATACAGAGATATGTGTGACCAGGAGAGATATACTGACCAAGCACCTAGCAGGTGCTAGAGAACATAGATTTCTTTAATGACTGCAACAGGTTGCTTTCCTTTAAACATTTTATAACCTAATGAGGATATAGATGTACACCTAAAATAACTGTCATACTAAAAAAAAAATGGAACAAGAGTTATTGGGTAAGCTACCAAAAAAAAAAAAAAAAATGTACTCTGGAGTACACAGAGAAAGAAAGAAACTGGCTGAGGAAACTGGACAGACATTAGGTAAGAAATATCTTGTAAGTTGACCTTAAGCAAAGGTAGGACTTAAACATATGGAGATGGCAGGGCAGGCAAGGATAGTACAATCATAACAAAGCATTTGCAGTGGAGAAAGTGGAAGAACAGCTTGGAAGTTAGCAGGCAGGCCCTAAATAACACCATCAGACATAAGAACAACCAATTATTCCTTTTTATATTATGGTTACCTGTGTTACAAAGAAATAGTTCTAGGATATCTGCTCAAGAAAATCACAGAATTTTTCAGAATGTAAGTGTGGCTTGCCATAAATAAAAATTTTATCCACACATTAACACACTGTAGGAATACATTTCATATTGACTTTCTTTTTTTCAAACTTCTATTCTGTAATTTTTAATTATTTATGGACATATGTCCTAAAAAGTGTCATGAAACTGCTTACAAATATTCACACACTATTCAACACTTCTTCCATTCCAGAAATAAAAATGTGCTCTAGGAACATGCTCCAAATGATCATTTCTGTCACTAATTCAGATTTAAGTCTGACAAATGTTTTAAGGCTTATGTGCAAAGCACTAGATTCTGTGCAGAGAAAAAGATGAAAGCAGCCACATAGGGCCCCTGGGCAGAGGAGAGATCAGTATGAAGACGTGACTTTAGCTTCCAGACAATGGATTATCCTAACAACAGAATCGCTGGCTGTGGATCCTCCAAACTGGAGAGATTTCAGCGTCCCAATATCTCTCCCCTTCCTCATCTGTGTTACACCAAATAGGCCGGCACCTGGTGGTGGGCATGGAGAGCTACACGGAATTTCAGTGGGGACTGAGAAGCCGTGAAAATGGGAACAGAAGTGAGATTCCCTTCCCCTCTGTATGAGAAGGTCTAATTTCAGATTGTGCCTCCATTAGGGCTCCCACATCTGTACTCGCTGAAATGTGATCAAAGCTGGTTATCTGGGCCCCACCAGCCCCAGGGTTATTATTTTGTTGTAATCTGCACATCGGCCACAAGCATGGTATCTTAGTTGACAAGTGTACGAACAGGAAGGAGAGAACCCAAAGACCTTTCTTTTACTTGGGGACCTACTCTGGATTCCTTAACACAGCCGTGAGCAGGCACTCCGGGGAACCGACGGGAAAGCACCCAACATTCACAACAGTCATTTCTGCTATTGGTCAGTAGTGCTGGTAAGAAAGGAAACAAAATAAACCCTCTGGAAAGGAAAGGGTAAAGTCACATCTCATTCTTCCTGCTGGGTACCACTTGTCCATGGAAAGCCCTGAGTTCTCAGGGGGTGGGAGTGGTTCACTTGATTCCCATTTGCTGGACCTTCCTCTCCCTTCCTCCCTGTCCTAACTGAGCTGTTCATAAAATCTAGACCACAAAATCCATGACAACGCAGAGTGCAGTGAACAATGAGAGCATATGCACAGACCCTTCAACCAGGCTTTTGGGCTAACACAAATCAAATAACTTTTAGGAAAATAAGTCTGGCATTAAAAAGAGAATTGGAAGCTGGAAAAAGATAAAAGCTAAGCCTCAAGCTCAAATACAGACCCATTTCCACCATGAACGAGCAGGGAATATATGAATTACTATAAGGACTTTTATGATTTTCTTCAAGAGAATTTAAAAGCAAGCCCAAAATGTTTGAATACTTTCTAGAACATTTTAGTAGTCTACTACTGATGTAATGCTAATTGAGTATGGTCAGATGACTATAATATAACGCACCAATCCAAAAAAAAAAAAGTTCACCTTATACTATACATAATATCTTTTTGGATTTGAAATATATATACACAGAAAAAAACAAATCTAGATTTCCTAGGTCAATGTCCTCAGTGAATGCCGCTGTAAGATAATGCCTTTGGGAACTTCCCTGGCAGTCCAGTGGTTAAGATTTTGCTTAATCTGGGAGTTAAAATCCCACCTGTCTCATGGCCAAAAACCCCAAACATAAACAAGAAACAATATTGTAAATAAATTCAATAAAAATGTCAAAAATGGTCCACATCAAAAAATCTTTAAAGATAATGCCTTCTGCCTTTAGAATAATGATTCATGTTAATACTAAAAATAGTAGGCTTTGCAGAGGTCACCACAATCTTGATAGATCCTTCATCCTTGGTTAATGTTTCTATACAAGGACTATGTCTTTTTCAGCATATGCAGAAGATGGGAAGTGGTCACCAATATGTACTGGGGATTAAAGGGACACATTTTTTTCCCTCTAGGGTATTAATAAATTCAGTCTTCAGCCATTCTTCCCAAACTTTAATACATTTTTATAGAAGATTAAGAAACCTATCTCCTCAACTTCCTCCCACTCCCTCCTTTTTTCCTTTTCTCCCTCTATCTACCAACAAGGTTAAGGTTCCCTCCCTCCTAGTGGCATGAAAATGACTATAATTTACTCTTTCTGGTTAAAACAAAAAATATCAAAATGAGCACTGACAAATGCAAGATGGTTTTGATGCAAGAGTATTTCCAAAGGGAACCAAATAGTGTCAGGAGACTCCCTGAGAAATACTATTCCTACATTTCCATTCTGCTCGTTTTATTCTTATAAAGTAGAATTGCTTGATCAAGTTTCCCTAAATGTTGAAGTTTTACCTATATCCTGAAATCTGCTAATGATCTTGCCAGAACTTAGGTGCTGTTCTTCAAGAAAGACAGCATACTTACTATTGGCTCCACAATATTTGATAATGTTTACAGTGACAGGAATAGATGGCAGAGCAGTATTAAACTGATAGAAGTTGATGATTTAGCCAACTGCACTTTTCTCTAATACCTTAGAGAAAAAATAGTCCTCACCTTGTTCAGTCAACAAAGTCCAAAAAGAACAATAAAAATTCACTAGAGTTGGAAAATGCAAAGTACTACCTTACATAAATGCATTCTTGAACTTCATGTTCCCCAAGTTCAGCCTTCTGGGGTGCTAAAATATCATACTATAATAAAAGGGATAGAGAAAAAAAATCTAACAGCAGAGAACTAATTAGCTCCACAGGGACACACTAGACAGGAAGACCAAATTTCAAAGCAGAGTGTAATCCTCAAGTAGGAAAAACTATAAACACAGTCACTTCTTCTATTCAAATTCAATCCCTTCAAGCAGACATTGGGGACCTCCCTGCAAAGTAACAAGAGCACTGATTGACAAGTTTATCTATGGGAAAGTTGCTGCCATCCAAGTCAATAATCTGCACGAGCACTCTTAATGCATGAAAAGTCTAAGAGAACTCACCAAATGCGGACGTAAGGAAGCATGGAGAATCTGTTCTCCCAGAGGAGACTGGAGGGCACCTTCTTCTATGGGCCAAAATCCAACATTTTTCTAAGAATTCTCTCTTCTACCGTCATAAATCCAAAGTTCTCTATAAAATTTAGTGATTTGAACAAGAACTAGTTTTCTCTCTATCACTGCTTTCTTCTCCAACTCCCCTCTCTCTTTCCACATTTTCAGATAGAATGAGATCACTGTCATTCATATTAAATTGAGTTCCCATCTGTCCAACCTTTAGCCTTAGAATGAAATTGGAGACATTCAGGAATGTGCTTTGGTGAAGACTAGTCTACCTGGTCCTACCTGCTGGATTTTATATCCCCTGTGGGTAAGGAAAAGAAACAGCCTGCCTCCAGTTAGAATGCAGTCAAAAACTCTGATACACAAGTGGAAAAAAAAGAAACCTCCAGGGTCAAGGGTCTAAAAACAGAAGCAAAGGGAGTGACAGAAACCCAGTGCTGATTTTCCACTGCTAAGTTGTCATCACTGACGCCATGCATACTTATCTCTGAAGCCACAATTTCATCTGTAGACATTGGTGGCTACAATAAAAGCAGGGAAATAAACCCATGTCCTTACATTGTCCTCACGTCCAAACCCCATTTTCCAAAGTTGGTTGTTGCAGCCCAACTCTGAATTGAATTTTCTAACCTGAGAGGACCCTGCTTCCTTTTCCTAACGCATGCTCTCTACAGGTGATATGCTAGCCACATATCAAGCCCTGGAGATATAAACAAATAATTTTTAAAATAGCTTATTTATTCACATGTCTGTTAAACACTGGAGAAGAAAATGGCAACCCGGTCCAGTATTCTTGTCAGGGAGATCCGATGAACAGAGGAGCCTGGCAGGGTACAGTCCATGGGGTGGCAAAGGGTCGGACACGACTGAGCGACTGAGCAATCCTATTACTACTGTTAAGCACGCAGCACCTAAGAAAGGAACAAATGTCACAAATTGCGTTTTTCAACCTTTTTTCATTATCACCGCCCTTTAGGAAACATTTTAGGCATTTCTTTCCTAATCATACTCCTTCATAAAATCTTTAAAAAAAATTATAAAGTCTTTAAAAATCATAAAATCTTCATAAAATCCTATATACAGATATACCATCAGTATTTATGTGACATATTCTCATAAAAAGAGTACAATATTTTTCATCCACCAAGAACCAGTTTTCTCCATCTTAAGAAGAGGTTATCTCTTCTGAGAATTCGTGATCTTGATGCATGCAGCAACTGAAGTAATTATGCCAGAAATATTTAAATACTGATAATATTTAGTGGAATGTAAATCACTAAAAAGATCGCCTTTCCTTTAGATCAGTAATCTGTATTGAAGAGCTCCAGGAAAGCAAAGTCTCCATCTCCTGAGATTCTAAAACACAAATCTTCTTCCTGCAGTGCCCACTACCTCTTTGCCTTTACACAGAAAAAATCTACAGAATTAACCAGTGTCTCCCTCAAGTTAATGCCAAGCTCAATGAACGGGTTCTTTTTTCAACGTCAAAGCATTTCATTTATGCACTAAAACACAAAGTCAACCCATTACCCACTCCAGAAACTAGATAAATGTACTTGCCTCTTGCCGTTTGAAGTTCTGGACATATTCTTCAAACTGTTCATCTTTTGTCTCATCAGCTTTCCCAAGCTTCTGAAGGACCTAGTTTGTGAACAAAATAAAATGGCTCTGTTTACTAATGTTTTCAACAATATGTGGAAGAAGGCTATTGTTTCACTCTTCTGAGGAGATCTCCCTCTTCGCACTGCTAGTTTTTCTGTTCTGGAATCATCATGGCCTAGTGCCTTTGGAGTTGGACAGACTTGGATTTTAAGCACAGTTCCACCACTCTAAGGCTGAATGACCTCGAGGAAGAGTCATGCTATACTGAAATATTTATTTATTCACATATCTTTTCTCCAGTAGGTTGTACATGTGTTAAAGACAAAAACCAGGCCTTGTCTTTTTGTCCAAAGTATCTGGCACAATGCTTGATGCATAATAGTTGCTCAATTTTTTGTTAAACAATGAACCAAAGTTATTTGAGGAAAGTATTAGCCTATTTCATAGGGATGGTTTTAGAATTACTGGAGCCAGGTACATGGTAAGTTCTCCCCCAACCATCTCCTGGTAGACCCTTCAATTCAATAATTGCTCAAAGGCGGCCCTGGGATGCACAAGGCCCATATGAAATATATAAATGAATAAAATATCCAGAAATATATAAATGAATAAAACAAGGCCCCAGGACTTAATCTTAAGAAACTTATTATCTAATGAAGTAGACAAGGCAAGTTTACAAATAAATCAAGACAATGTGTAACAAGCAACATGAAGGGGTTACAAGATGTTAGAAGCAATATCCCTTCAGGGAATGCTGGTGGAGATTATTCAAAATGTGCTGGAATCCACCAATTCCACTCCTGGGCACATATCTTGGCAAAACTGTAATTCAAAGAGATACATGCACCCCAATGTTCATTGCAGCACTATTTACAATAGCCAAGAGATTGTAGCAACTTAAATATACATCGACACATGAATGGATAAAGGAGATGTGGAACATATATACAATGAAATGCTACTCAGCAATAAAATAGTGAAGAAATGCCATTTGCAACAACATGGGTGGACCTAGAGAGTATCAAACTAAGTGAAATAATAGAAAGAAAATACCATATAACATCACTTGTATGTGTAATCTAAAATAAGGCACAAACTTATTTACAGATTTATTTTTATTTGTGCTCATTTACAGCACAAACAGAAACAGATTCATAGATACAGGAAACAAACATGGATACCAAAGGGGAAAGGGGGTGGAGGAGGAATGAATTAGGAATTATGCATTAGCAGAAACAAACTACCATATATAAAATAGATAAACAACAAGGTCCTACTGTATAGCACAGGGAACTATATTCAGTGCTTGTAATAAACCATATTGGAAAAGAATATGAAATATATATATACATATATTAATCACTTTGCTGTATACCAGAAACTAATATAACACTGTAATCAACTACAACTTTAAAAATGTGCTGGGAACTCCAGCAGAAAGGAATGTGGCAGAGTACATTCCAGCCAAGGAAGCAGCCTAAGAAGGACCACTGGAAAAATTATGATGGACTGGGCATAAGTGGTTCTGTTTTCCTACAGCACAGGACGGGGTATCAGGAGAAGCAGAAGAAATGGTTCTCAGAAACATAGCAGAAAGTTACTTTGGGCCAAAGCAGAAGGATCCTGAGAGCCACATGGAGATCACTATTTAAGGTTCCCAAATCTAGTATCTAAAACACTGACTTATTTAAGAATTTACAAAAGCTCCATAAACATTGCCTTCTCAGAATTTGTATTCCCTATAGCATTACCAAATATATTTTCCTGAAGCATAAGCATATGGGCATTAAAACATATATTCAAACAAAGCACTTTCTATAGTTAAGTTTTAGGGCTTCCCAGCCCATTCAGTGGTAAAGAATCCACCTGCCAACACAAGGTGGATAATGTGAGTTGGATGACAAGGTGGATGACTGACATGAGTTCAGTCCCTGGGTGAGGAAGACCCTTTGGAGAGGGAAATGACAACCCACTCTAGTTTTCTTGCCCGGAGAATCCTGCGGACAGAGGAGCCTGGTGGGCTACATTCAATGGAATTACAAAAGAGTCAGACAGGACTTAGCGACTAAACAACAACAATGGCTACGTTTTACATCAGCTTATGCTAATTTGTTTCCTAAAATCAAAGATGTAATTTTGTACAAATTGATAATTCCTTAGACCAGTTTAGAACGTCTTAAATAAGCCTAAGTATGGAAGTATTTACCCAACAATACAGAGTCCTTGCAGATTCTTCCAAGAAATAAATTTTCTTTGGAGGTAAATAGTAATTATTCTAAGTATGTAAGTAAAAAATGATTATTTTATTCTACCCTAAAGCTAATTGTTTATAACATATGCTAATATTCCTTCTTTTCACATTAATAAACAAATATTTTTTTAAATTTATATAGACTCACATATATTACCAATTACTCAACTTTACTCAATGTCATTTCACAAACCAATACGACATATGAATATTATGAAAGATATATTATTCCTCATTGCAAATTTATTATTTAAACAGAGTTGGACGAATCCAGTAACATAACTACTAAAAGGAAAATAATCACTCTATCAACTAATAATCTCTTCTCAGTTAAGAGTTTCTTTGAGAGACAAAGCAGAAAACACTAAATTTTTCAAAGAACTGGACATTGTAACTAAGGAATAAGCTGGCAAGCATAAAAAACATGATCAAACATACATATGGAGTATTTTAAAGTTAACAGTTGTTATTCTTGGATGGTAAGATTCAGAGGGATTATTATTTTTCTTTACAATTTGCTATATTTGCCATTATTTCCTAAATGGTCATATGTTACTAAAATAATCAGAAAAAAATCATAAAGATAAATAATCAGGAGTTTATCATACTGATAGCCTATATGTAAGAGATTTATGTATTAGATTCTAGTACAAGTGAGAAGATTGTTAGTAACTGGCTGAAAGATTCTCCTCAGAAGAAACTGATGAGTGAATTACTGCCAACTGGAAGAAAGACTTCCAAAGGCAGCCCTTAGGACCTATGTCTGATTCAGTGGTTCGTGTGTAAAGAGAGGGTTATCAATAGTACCTACTTCACAGTATTGTATGAAACTACCAAGGATACACGTGGACAGGCAGAGCTTTGGTGCCTACCATATAACTGCTGCTGTTGTTATTTAGTCACTGAGCTGTGTGCGACTCTTTTGCGACGCAACTCTTTTGTGACCCCATGGACTGTAGCCCATCAGGTTCCTCCATCCATGGGATTATCCTGGCAAAAACACTGGAATGAGTTTCCATTTCCTCTTCCAGGGAATCTTCCCAACCTAGGGATCAAACTAACATCTCCTGCACTGGCAGGTAGGTTCTTTTCTACTGAGCCACCAGGGAAGCCCAGAAAATAATTAATGCTCAATAAATGTCTACTCTTATTAGAGGTATTATCTAACCTGATTAAATAACTTATCAATGGCCTAAACTTACATTGGCAAAAAGCTGGGGAGGATATTGGATATGTTACATGCTGAGAATAAGGATTCACAAAAAGAACTTTAACAATTGAAATGTAACAAGGATAAAATGTAGGTCAAAATATAATTGTCTAAGTACCAGATTTTTGTATTCAACTTTCAACTATAATACAACATGATGGATGTTAAGAATACATGGTTTCTGCCCTTAAGTAGAAATAAGGAGTAATTTCAGCTGACAGTCAATAAGAGTTGACAAAGTGATACTGTTGCCAAGCAATCTAACATAATCTCAGACTGCACTAATAAGCCTGAGAGATAAGAGGAGAGCAGTCTTGAAAGCCTCTCTGTTGGATGTGAGGGCGATCTGGTTGCAACATCTGTCACCCCACTGATCACCAGGGTTGATTCGGCTGATCTGGCTGGCTAGGCAGGTGTCCCCTTCCTCCCTCACCGCTCCATGTGCATCCCTCCCAAAGCTGCGCGCTCGGTCAAAGAGGACAACCATCCCCGATAGAGGAGGCTCGGTCTTCAGTCAGGGGTATAGGAGTAGCTGCGCTCCCCTGCTAGAAAGCCTCTCTGTGGTGGACTAGCTGGTATACACAAAGATACACAGACAACCTTGAGCCAGCTGAAAGGGCCCCCAGAAAGGCAGAGCTGACCCCATAAGGTAAGAGGCATATGTGACACAGTACACTGCGTGTTAGTCGCCTGCCCGACCCTGGCGACCCCATGGACTACAGCCCACCAGACTCCTCTGTGCATGGAATTCTCCAGGCAAGAATACTGCAGAGGGCAGCTATTCGCTTCTCCAGGGGATCTTCCCCACTCAGGGTCCCGCATTTCAGGCAGATTCTTTAATTAATATATTACCAGGGAGAAAGTACTACTATCTTCAGATACCTGAAGAGAACCAACATAAGGAAGGAAGATTGGACTTTTCTCAATAAAAAACCAAGATGAAGAACCAGCACAGAGTGACTTCCCTGGTGGTCCAGTGCCTGAGACTCCCCGCTCCCAATGCAGGGGGCCCAGGTACGATCCCTGGTCGGGGAACTAGATCCCCCGTGCCCCAACTAAGAGTTTGCATGCGGCAACTAAAGATCCCACATGCCGCAATGAAGACCTGGTGCAGTCACATGAATAAATTAAATAAATGGTATTAAAAAAAAAAAAAGAACCAATATGGATAGGTAAAAGCTATATCAAGAAAATGTTTTCACCGGAAATTTCTATCATGTGTTTCTAGAAATTAGTTTGTTGGTGGAGGAATGAGCTCGCTGTCTTAGATTTATTTGAGCTTAACCCAGAGTTAGAAGTTCTACAAAAGGAATTTATTCATTGAAAAGATGAATGGGATAAGTCATACTTCAAATACCTTCTAATTCTTGAATCCATAATCAATGTATAATGTTAGACATTTTCCCTAGAGAAGAATACAAATCTCAGTGAATAGAAGGCAGAGAAGAATGCCTGTTTGTTTTCATCTCTGACTGATATTGACTTGCTGAAGACTGCTTGCCAAATCCTGTGGTAGGGGCTGCGGAAGAGCGAGCTGCGTCCCCCAGACTGTGGTCATTTGACAGCTTGAGCACGGGTGCTACAGCGGAACTAGGGCAGATGTGGCCAGCATGCTAGGCAGAGGGCAAGTTATGGGAAGGCTTCGTCTGCAAGCCTAAAGACTTCAATCTGCTTGTATAGACGGTGGGAAGCCAACGAAAAGTGTCTCTTCCCTGGAGGCAGCTACATGATTAAATCTGTGCTCCTTGGTGACACTATTAAGGACAGCTTAGAAGAGAGAATGACTGGAAAAGTAAGGCCAGTTAAGGAGCTATTTAAATAGTTTGGGCAATAAATGACAGCTGGAGCTAAGGAACAGATAAAACAATCTTCATGAAGCAAACACACAGAACATCATGGCTTATAAGATGCAAACGGTAAGGATAGAGGTGAGTCAAGGATGACCTCATTTCCACTGTGGCGGCTGAGTGGGTCATCTGGTGACAATCAGATGCTCTTCCCAGGGAGATGGGAATGGTTTAGATATGGGACTGTAAAAGGTAAGAACCAGAAACACTCAGCAGAAATTCTGGATGGAACCGAAGGCTCAGGTGAGGCAGAAATCAATGGTGAGTGGTACCCATGTTCAAGCAGTTTCATGATTTTTCTCCAGCAGCCTTGACATAGGTAGTAAGATTGATGCGCTACATAGGAAGTATCTAAGACACCAAGGACAATGAAACCTAGAATTGAGATTACAAAAAAAAAAATCCTTTTACCTTGTTTAATATCACAATATTTCAAAGTGTGTTTATAATTTAGGTGGCCTTTCTCCTTCACCTCACCACTAGTTATACTGAAAATACCAATTAAGCCTGAACGGTTTGGCATCACTGATATTACAAGAGGATTACTACTATATATTCAAGCATCTGATACTCAACTTAGATTACAATGGCTGCCCCAATGATGTGAATCTCACATACTTTTCTAGAGCAAGTGTTCACATGTAGTGTCCAAGGCAAGTCCCTAAAAATTTAGAACTCTTTTTAATTTGGATAGTTTCCTCTTACTGTAAAGTCAAAACGCTGACCAAATTTCAAATTCTCAGAGACCAGTGCAAATTAAATACTGACCATTATAACAGTAATACTTGCCTTCTATCCATATGTTAAAATTAGGAATGGAATACTGTGTACACAACTTTCAAAGAAAGTAGCTGGCATTCAAAATCAAAGGCAAAAATTCACAAGCTTCCATTCCACATGGAAACCCCTTTTTTTAATTAGGGGAAGGATCTAAGAAGGTCAAGAAATTTATAACTCTAACCAAGAAAACCAGCCCTGTGATCCAAAGTGGGAAACTGATAAGAGAAGGGAATGCAGAAATGCAGACAACAAAGTAATTCAAGATGAAAGCCATTGGGGGTGTCAGAGACACATTTTTATGTACAGCTTGATATTGCGATGAGGGTGATGGTTGAAAGAATTCTGCAGGATTGGCCTCCGGGATGCCCTAGAGAGATTCATGCATTTGATTAGGGCTTAGACCAGACAAGCTTCCAGCTCTGGGTGAGTCATGCTTCCTTAAACCAGAAAGTCAAAGTAATAACCCTACAATTTAATTAGAGTTCTCTAAACAAAGAAGTGTCTCTCCCTTCACATTTTCTGTATTTATAATAATAATAAAAAGAGCATATCAGATTATGTATACATTATCCACAGAACCCAGGAATCAACTACACGGGATGACCATGGCCTTTTTTGGATAGAATGCAGAGTTGGTCTTCCACTGCCCTCGCCCAGGTGACTCATTCATTGATTTGTCTGTATACACACTTATCCATTTACCAAGCACTCACTCTGATGGTGTCAAAGATCCATAACCTTGGACTGGAGGGTGACCACCAGGTACCTACAAGCATATGGTAGCTGCTTGTCCTGCAGGGTCCTATGGGCATGTTTCCCAAACTTCAGGATACTAGTCCCTTGACCTCTTTCAGCATGTGTTGCAAAATCTAAAGAAGTGGCTTTAATGTGCCCTAAATTGAGAGGAACAAGATGAGTCACCCTTTGGTACAATTCAGGTGCCTGTCAATGTCCTACACCTTGCCCTTCACCTAGTCCTCTGCAGGATGTATTTCTGCACTGCTGTGACATCCACTTCTTGCCCTGGCAGATTTCAAGAGTACATTAGCCATCACATCATCAGAGCCTCTCAAGAGGTTGGCATGAGTCTTCTTGCTAATTCTGGGAAAGACTTTTAGGGAAGTAAATAAGAAGAGATGAGAGAGGAAAGGTTCACAGCCTTCCACCCCACTTGGGTGGCCTTCAGGCTTAGATAGTTTTGAGAATAACATATGGTAGAGAGGAAGTACAAAGTCTCAGACATAAGCAGATTTATCGTTAAGTGGGGTAGCGGCAATCAGGAATTAGAAAGCAGTTTGTGGCTCAGATGGTAAAAAATCTGCTTGCAATATAGCAGAAAGACCCGGGTTCAATCCCTGGGTCAGGAAGATACCCTGGAGAAGGGAATTGCAATGCACTCCAGTATTCCTACCTGGAGAATTCCATGGACAGAGGAGCCTGACGGGCTACAGTCTGTGGGGTCACAAAGAGTCAGACACGACTGAGCAACTAACACTGACTGACAGGCTGGAATGAGAGGAAAAAAAGGTCAGAAGACTGAAAAGGAGACAGAAGTTAAGTGAGGTGGGCCCCGCAAACTCAGATACAGTAAACACCAGGCAAAGCTGCCCTCCATCAGGGTCTACCTGGTGAGGTACCATGTTTGATTTCTGCTCTCTGCTATCCTCCCCAATCCTTTACAGTTGAGGACATCGCAGTCCTCTGACTTTAAAAAAAAATCTTGTTTTTTAAAAAAAAAAGAGAAAAAAAAAAAGTTAAGGGATATTGACGTAGCAAAGATGAATGTACTGTGAGCTTTGGCATCCAACTCCTTCTTCTTTAGGAAACCAGGGGCGCCCCTCTGTCCCTCTGGGTTGGGTCACATCATCTCAGGACGACTTTTCTATGAAACCCAATACCTCTAGTATCCAACCCAGAATACAATATTTACACCAAGATGCAGTGACATAAAAGTCTGCTAAAGCCTTCAAGTCATCGTGAAGCTCTAAGAGGAACCAGATTTTCTTTCTTCCATGGCTCCCCCATCAAGGACAGAGCACTATCTAATGCTAATATTGCAGTGATCCTCCAACCTCATTAAATCATTCAAATTAATCCTCATGCTGCTGAGCAATGGGGAGATATTCCTCCATTTACCATGAGAGAAAACATGTCTGCCAAACTGGTGGCAATCTACCTACAGAGGACCTGGCACATGGCCATGGCAGCCAGGGAGGTGGCTACACCCAGGCCCTTCACTGGGGGCAGTCCTGTTCCCGATTCCTTCCTATAGACGCCTCAAGCCATGTTGGTGACCTCAGGTACCAGTGAAAGATGAATGAGCAATTTGAAAACTCTGGTGTGCAGTACAAATATGAAGGCATATGTTGATTTAGAGGAATCCAAAGTCCACAAAACTGTACCCAGGATTTCACTTGGGAGCTGTGAACTGCCTAAGACAAGAGGGAGCTGATGGGTAGGACTCAGATGAAAAAGAGAGTCCAGAGAAGAGAGAAAGGACATGTTCTTGTGAAAATGCCTCTTGTGAAAATGTCCCCATCTTAATAACTCCATAATTCCCTTATTAACTATTATGGAAATTTAAAATACCTCGAGCACAGTTCCAAAAGCATGTTATCTAAAAATGAATTTAAACAATGGTGGCCTGAATGGGGAGGGAGTTTAGGGGAGATTGGATACACATGTGTGTATGGCTGGGTCCTTTCCCTCTTCACCCGAAATTCTCACATTATTAATCAGCTCTACCCCAATATGGGCCTCTCTGGTAGCTCAAATGCCAAAGAATCTACCTACAGTGCAGGGGACCTCGGCTCGATTTCTGGGTTGGGAAGATCCCCTGGAGAAAGGGATGGCAACCCACTACAGTATTCTTGCCCAGAGATTCCCATGAACAGAGGCGCCCGGGAGGCTACAGTACACGGGGTTGCAAAAAGTCAGACACGACGAAGTGACAAACACTTTCACTCCAATACAAAATAAAAAGTTTTTAAACAATAAAATAAAAATTAATTTAATCCTTCCAAAAATCTTGTGAGTTAGGTTATAATGGCTAGCCTCATTTTAGTGATAAGCACACTGAAAACTGGATGGGTTAAGTAATTGACCGCAGTCATAGAACTATATATAACTGAGCTGAGATTCAAAGCAGAGAGTTTGATTTCACAGTCAGCTTCTAACCACAAGGCTAAAGACAGTAGCAGGTAAAGAAAGATAGCTTGGTGGCCACACTCTTCCCTAGGCAAGGAAGTCATTTCCACTTTTTTTTTTTTTTGCCATGCTTCTAAGCATGTGGGGTCTTAGCTCCCCAACCAGGGATCAAACCCACATTCCTTGCATTGGAAGCATGGTTACTTAACTACTGGTCTGCCAGGAAAGTCCCGTTTTGGGTTGTTTTTTTTTTTTCTCCTCCCTTCTATTGTCACTCCCATTGACTGTATGTATCACACTGCCAGGGACATCATTATAACAACTGCTGTACCCATACTTTTGTTAAACGGAATCATCCAACACCATATCCATCCAAAATAGGTCACTACAGTCATTCAAATACCCGGAGTGAGTGCATGTGGGTTACACAAAATATGCATTCTCCCCACTCTACCCTTACTTAGAAGTAAAGGTCCCATTGGCTTCAGATTGGCAAAAAGCCTGGGAGGACATCACCTCATTATAAGAACATTAGAGATCAGACTACAAATGTCTTAGCAACAAGTGATGCAAAACAATAAAACAAAAAAACAACCTCAGGTACAGAGGAGTGCAGTATAGCCACTGTTCTAACAATTTTATTTGTTTATTTAATTTTTGCTGCCCAGGCTTTTCTAGTAGCAGTGAGTGGGAGTCGCTCTCTAGTTGCGGTGTGCAGGCTTCTCATTGTGGTGGCCTCCCTTGTGGAGGGCAGATCCAGGTACGCAGCCTTCAATAGTTGAAGCACGTGGGCTCAGCAGTTGTGGTCCCAAGGTTTGAGAGCACAGACTCAACAGTTGCAAGACATGGGCTCAGCTGCTCCACGGCATGGCGGATCTTCCTGGAGCAGGGATCGAGCCTGTGTCTTCTGCAATGGCAGGTGGATTCTTTACCCTGAGCCACCAAGGAAGCCCTAGATACTTGTTTCAAAGTGTTCTATGGGCAAGCACTTCACTGTTTCCCAAAGTTTTGGTGGAAAGAATGGTATGAACAGATCCTTACACCAAAGTCTGCGCTGAGGGTACTTGAATGATACCAGGAAGGACACTGGCCTTCTTCAAACAAACTCCTTTTTTGTTTTTTAATTAATGATGCCTTTGGTAACTTGACCCTTCCTGCCTCACATTGTGAATACAAAGAGAAAAATAAGGGTGCTTAAAGAACTTTAGAAATCACATTCTCAGTAATCTCACATTGAAATACCACCTCAGTTTCACAGGATTCCTAAACAGTCCCCCAAAAGCCACACAACACACTCCAAATGCCAGGGTTCGTCATTACCAAGGATTTTAGAAGGACCCATCAGGATGTGTGGAGAAGGCAATGGCACCCAACTCCAGTACTCTTGCCCGGAAAATCCTATGGACAGAGAGGCCTGGTGGGCTGCAGTCCATAGGGTCGCAAAGAGTCAGACATGACTGAGTGACTTCACTTTCACTTTTCACTTTCGTGTACTGGAGAAGGGAATGGCAACCCACTCTAGTGTTCTTGCCTGGAGAATCCCAGGGACGGGGGAGCCTGGTGGGCTGCTGTCTATGGGGTCGTGCAGAGTCGGACACGACTGAAGCGACTTAGCAGCAGCAGCAGCAGCATCAGGATGTGACTCAAAGGCAATTTCACTGGTGGTGTTTACCTTTAATGTTTATTGATCCAAAACTAACAATAATCTGATTTTTTAATTTTTATAAATTGCAGGTTTGAATGGAAGTCAAAAAAAAAAAAAAAAGAGAGAGAGAGAGAGTGAGAGATTGCTAATAGGCTGAAAACCAAATGGTATTCCAGTTTGTTTCTGTAGTCATTTTCTTAAGATCTGTCACAAGAAGGAACTCTGAGTGCCTTCATGATCTTTATTCACAGAGCACTGAACAGAGTGGCAACATAAGGTGCTCAGAGACTTGGGTGAGAGAGATGATGCTCCTCATGGCTGTGAGCGCTGCCTATCAGAGCACTCGGCCTCCTGAGCACTCAGTTGAAAATACTTACCTGAGAACATGCAATCTCCACAAGATACCAGTAAATCACTCATTGTTTCTGCACACATTTCTGTATTTTGTTTCTACACTTTGATTTTCCATTTTCTGCAGCTATTTTCAAAGTCGGATCTGCAGAAAGGGAATTACTAAAGAAGAGAAACTACTGACCAGTTTGGAGAAGGCCTACTTTCAGATTTAATCTGAGTTTCTGGAGCTGGAATCACCATGCTCAAATGGTTAGCATGGAATATTTTATACTGTTAAACTCAAACTTTATCTGAATATTTAAAATATTGAGGCTTCACAGAAATATTGTACTAAGAGTACGCTGCTTTGAGCTCTATCACCAGACTCTTGTCTGGATGGGGGAATACTTTAAGCACAGTTTGGAGTGTAAAAACTATTGCATGATAGGATGGGTAGGAAGAATACAGTTGTTTTCTATAGACTTTGAGTGATACTCATAGAAAATTTGAATAAGTGAAAGATGATTCTGGTACAGCCTTCTACCAGCTGTTCAGACCATCTGTAAATACATGCAGACCCTTCTGTGGGGCATACTCTGCACTGATGCCTACAGATCCACACTCCCCACTCCTCACCCAGTTCATACCTCTAGGGACTGCACCCAGCCCTGGCCCTCTGTCTTCTGGCTGGAGTCAACCATGGGAAATCAAGGCAGTCAAAGATGGAAGGGCAGAGGCAGAGAGGTCTGGGCACTGGTGCCCCTGGTCGCCTCCCTGCAGCTTGACTGCAGTCACATCAATCCACCTCCTTTCTGGTGGCCCTTTCAACAATTTCATCTCCTCTAACTTCTGATAACAGCTCCCTCCCCTTCCTCTTTAGGCCTGGAGGTCACAGATCCCTTCTAGTTCCCTTCTAGGCACAGCGGCCTTTCCTATCCCTTGCTGGTTTCCTGTGACCATCTCCATAAGTCATTGGGCTTCCCAGGTGGCTAAGACAGTCAAGAATCTTTCTGCAATGCAAGAGTGGGGAGTGGGGGATGATCCCTGGGTTGGGAAGATGCCCTGGAGGAGGGCATGGCAATCCACTCCAGTATTCTTGCCTGGAGAATCCCATAGACAAAGGAGCCTGGCGGGCTACAGTCCATGGGGTCACAAAGAGTCAGACATGACTGAGCAACTTACACTTTCACTTAAAATTCCCAGCTATCCATTCCCAACTCTCCCACTATCCAATTTTACCTTCCAACCATGAGCTTTAATGAACAAAAGCAGCCCAAAGCACTTCTAAAAAAGTAGCACTGCTGCGTCACAGTGTAAAAATGGTCTAAAAACAAACCAGCACAATCCATCCTACCAGAAACAATTTGCACGATCAGCAAGGCTAAAGATACTGATTCCACAACAATGGGGTTTTGCCAACAAGGACGCTTTTTAGGAACATTAGCGCTACAGTCAGCAAAGGGTAATTCTCTTTAAAAAGTGTTTAGTAGGATGTTTTCAGCCTTATTTTGAAGGCAAATTGTTCTTCCTTTTTAAAGGTTGCAGGACTTTTATCCCTGGCATTTAAGTTAGTGTTACTTAGATATTGATTTTCCTCTGCTGAGAATTCAAGGTAATCACAACCCAAACCCTGGTAGGCTCATTAAGGAAATTGACAAGATAATTCTACAATTTATATGGAAATGTAGAAGACACAGAATAGTCAAAACAATTTTGAAGAAAGAATAAAAAAGGATGCTACATCCCATGCCAAAGCTCTTTAGAGTCTTAAAGTTGAACTTTCAGAATAGAAAACTAAAGCTGGAATGACTCACTTTTGTCCTAATAAAAGGGGGCTTTCCTTCAAAACCTTTGACCCTGGCACCAAGTAAATTCCCAGCAGAGTAAAAAGTAAACATTACCTGCAAACAACTAGCTTCTATATGTCTTATTCTATGTTTATGGGGAAACCAAATCCCATGCAGGGTCTCTGGTGTAAAACAGAAACTAAAAAAAATTTTTTTAATTAAGACTATACTATGTTCTTAGAAAAATAAATGACCATGACTCTAAAGCAAAACCTCTCTCTACAGCCTGCATTCTCATGAGATAATTTCTTTAGATTTTACTGACTACCTTGGTTCCATACTATGATATATGCAATACTATGGAAGTATTTTTCTGCATTCTGTTTAAAAAGATCCAATATGAGATCGCTTTGTAAAATGTTAGTTCTTTTCCTTCAACTCCATATAAAGATATAATTTATAATATATAACATTTGATTAGTTAGCAAATGGAAGGAATACTGCAGTCTGATCAGTATAATGTCCAGAGAGGAGTAACCTATGAACACTTTCAAATCTTCTTAGTGAAGAGCTTTCAAGATTAGTCATCCTGATGAAATTACTA
This sequence comes from Muntiacus reevesi, assembly GCF_963930625.1. NCBI lineage: Eukaryota > Metazoa > Chordata > Mammalia > Artiodactyla > Cervidae > Muntiacus > Muntiacus reevesi. Next base: position 78,140,532 of record NC_089254.1, on the reverse strand, counting down.
AGCAATAAATATAACTGATCATTTATCTGATGGAGTCCTTCCATCTTACTTACATTTCTTTAAATCCTCACCCCTCAAGTGGATCCTTATACCAGCAGCATCAGCCTCACCCAACAACTTGCTGCTGCTGCTAAGTCGCTTCAGTAGTGTCTGACTCATAGAAACCCCATGGACTGGAGCCCACCAGTCTCCTCCATCCATGGGATTATCCAGGCAAGAGTTCTGGAGTGGGTTGCCATTTCCTTCTCCAATGCATGAAACTGAAAAGTGAAAGTGAAGTCACTCAGTTGTGTCCGACTCTTAGCGACCCCATGGGCTGCAGCCCAAGAGGCTCCTCTGTCCATGGGATTTTCCAGGCAAGAGTACTGGAGTGGGGTGCCATTGCCTTCTCCCAGCAACTTGCTAGAAATGCAGAAATTTCAGGCCTAATTCTGGACCCACTGAATTGGAAACTGCAGTTCATCAGTATCCGTGGGCTATTCATCTATACATTCAAGTTTGGGAAGACTGCTCTGAAAATTAAGACTTCAGTAGGTATTTCTACGGGTGAATTTTTGAAAATTAGTCATTATTCTGGGCATTTGCTGTCAAGGTAGGGAAAAAATCAAGATCATCAGGTTAAAGCTGCAATGATCATAGGATACAGCTTGAACATTGGTTATTCAGAAGAATGGGTGGGGACATCCCTGGTGGTCCAGTGGTTGAGAACCCACCTTGCAACGCAGGACACGGGTTCAATCCTCAGTCAGGGAACTGAGATCCCTCATGCCTCAGAGCAGCTAAGCCCACATGCTGCAATTACTGAAGCACATGCGCTCTGGAGCCCGTGTCCCAAAACTAGAGAGTCTGTGCCCCGTCACGAAAGACCCCATATGTCACAACTAGGACCCGATGCAGCCAAGTAAATAAATATTTTTGTAAAAATAAATTAAATGAATATGCACGATTTCTATTCAGCATTTCCTCCATTCTCTTAAAGCAAATGACTGAAAAAATTTCCAAATGGTTAAATATTCTGGACGGTTGAGTGGGCTCTGGTTGTTTGCAGTTTAATTTGCATTTTAATGAAGTGCTCACAATCAGGTTTTTTATAAAAAGATGATTCTGCAAACTGCTCCATAGGAAACGGAATCATTCCGATTAGTCATGTCTCTGTCCACAATACGTGAATTAAATGCAAATTTCTGGTTCAGTGATAGTCGACAACTTCAGATATATAAAACAGGAACATCCTTGAAGGTTTTCCTGGCTATCCCCCCAAATGGTAAGGAAGTCATGGCTCAGAAACCCTGATGGGTGCTCATGTCCTTTCATGTGAAAACAACTAAAATCACATGGACCTCGGCCTCAATATTCCAAGCAACTCAGACTGCAAGTAAAGAAATTTTAACCTCATCAAAGTTGCAAAATAAGAACAAATATATTTCTATGTCACATGTCCCAGGGTGGCTTAGTATGTAAAATAATAAACAGGCCTGAACCCAGAAGTCTGCAGGCCATACATCATTTACACTGAACCAATCTTTGCTTCTTCCTACAAAACCCAATGAACATCAGTGACCAAATGCCCAGACAGCACCAGGCTGTGAACGAGACACCAGCTTAGCCCTGTGCAATCTCCACAAACCGATGACCAGTCACCACCTCCTCTGAACATAATCATGGCAAGTGGGGATTTCTCCAGTGGGCTTGCCAGGTGACATAAGTGGTAAAGAACCCTCCTGCCAGTGCAAGAGATATGAGACACAAGGGATGTGGATTTGGTCCCTGGGTAGGGAAGATCCCCTAGAGGAGGGCATGGCAACCCACTCCAGTATTTTTGCCTGGAGAATCCCATGGACAAGGGAGCCTGGCAGGCTACAGTCCATGGGATCGAACACGACTAAAGCGACTTAGCACATGCACACACATGGGGACTACTCCTATCATTGCTTCTTTTTCTTTTCGTTTTCCCTTCTCATTTCTCATTGGGAGTTTCATGATAGACTCGTCTGCATAAAATATACTTAAATTAGCTGTAAAAAGCAGCCAATACTAGCAGGAGGAAGCTTCATTTGTTCCCAGAATCCCTGCATTGTAACTTCTGCCAGGTGCAGCTCAGGTTACTGGGATCCATACAACAGCCTCAAAAACTGTCCTGCATGAATAATTCAACAAAAACCAGGCTCAAATAACTGGGAAGGGGGTATCTGGTTCATGACCCAGCTCTGCCAAGTGTAAGCCAAAGCTATCTCAGCTTTTCCTCTTCTTCTCCACCATTCTTTCACCATTTAGGTGACAACTAATAAAACAAAGGGCTTCCCTGGTGGTCAGATAGTAAAGAATCTGCCTGCCATGCAGGAGACCCAGGTTTGATCCCTGGGTTGGGAAGATCCCCTGGAGTAGGAAATGGCAACCCACTCCAGTATTCTTGCCTGAAGAATCCCATGGGCAGAGAAGCCTGGTGGGTTACAGTCCATGGGGTCCCAAGGAGCTGGACACGACTGAGTGACTAACCATGCATGCAATGAAATAAAACCATCTGTGTAGCACATTCACATCAAGACCTAATCTTTCACCGGCCCCAAAATCCATTCTCTACAGGTCTCTGCTATCAGCAGGACTGGCCCAGTGGACTACCCACCTATGTTCCCTTGGCTCTAGCTTCCTGGGCCTATGGAGGCACCAGCAGGGTGGGGGGAAAAAAAAGGTGGAAAAGGAAAGCCATGTCTGTCTCAGCTTTGAGCTGTTTCTGGCAGTGTTATGACCTTTCACCCCGATGGCTCCCATCCAGAAACCTCTCCTTTAGGACTCCAGCTCTCACTCGATTTGGTGCAGCCATCTTCTTCTCTTGCCCCTCGAGTCCTAGCAGTGGTTACAGTTTCTTGCTGTTGTTACTGGCCTTTCATGATTCCATTAACACTTTCTCCCTTGTACGGTCTACGCTAAAGCATCTTGAACCATGAGCCGAGTCCTATCTCCCACCGGGCCCAGACTGACAGCCCAAGACCATCTGTGTTCTTTGGATTTCTCTTTATGTTAGAGTATAGTTGATTTACAATGTTGTGTTATATTCTACTGTACAGCAAAGTGAATCAGCTATGCATACACATATATCCCCTCCTTTTTGGATTTCTTTCCCATTTAGATCACCAGAGAGCACTGAGCTCCCTGTGCTAAATAGCTGGTTCTCATTAGTAATTTATCTTATACATAGGAGTCCCAGTGTGCCTATCCTGGATCCCCTGAGTGGGGGCTGGGGGTTATATTTGCAGATTTAAAGCACATATGCACATATACCTGGTCACAAAAAAACCCTGGTCTCTCAGAATAGATTGCTGAGGGTCCAAATAAGCCATTTTAATATACATCAAGTAGCATGTATTTAAATATATATTACATTGAGTCAAAGTTCTAAAGCCCTAATTGCAAAACAAACCTGTGTCCTAAGAAGGGTAATAGATATTTACTCAGATTAAAGCCCTTAAAAATGGCCTTGAGAGCTGCCAGAATTTGATCTCTATAAAATAAAATTTCAGAACTGAAACCGATATAAAGGAAGCCTCCGGGAGGACCAGAAACACATACTCAGAGTCTCACCCTCCAACTCTGTAGGCTGGAGAGGGGTTTGCTCACACTACGGAAGAGGCAGACAGGTCAGAAGACAGCTGATAGTAAGAATTCTAATCAGAGTCCTCTCTCCCAGATCTCTGTAATACCCAGTAGAAAGAGGAAAATAAAATACCTTTGCACCCTTTTGGGAGGGGCCTCTTGAGTCAAAGAGATTGTTCAATACTTTCTAAAAATACTTATTGTCTGTCCCAGGTGAAAAATACAAAGTAGCTCTGTGGTCAGAAATTGGTCAAATTGCAGAGTCCAACAGAAATTTTTTTTAGGTCTTCTCCCCTAAGCTAAAATCAAATGATGTACCCAGAGAAAAAGAAAAACCTCTAAAGCCCTTGTAAAAGGATTTATTGGGTGGATCAAACTATGATGTCATTTAGGTTGCAACCCAATTCTCTGAGGAATTAAGAGCAACTGTCCTTATTTTACAAATCTTTGCAAAACTAGAAATATGACTCTAGAGGCAATTTGAGGTTCCGTTAGATCAATCCCTAAACCTCCTGTACTTACTTCATAAAGCTTGTAAAATATGGATCTTAGGAAAGCAAAGTCCTTCTTGGAGAAACTTACATTCTTTCCCTGCTCCTCTGAGATGTAAATGTGAAAATACAAATTTCAAGGAGGTAATTTTTATCAGAAGAAAAGCAAAATGGGGAAAGGTAATTTGGAACTTGGACAAATGAGATATCTAAAGTGTATGTAAGCTATCCACTGTTGGCATCTGGCTGTTTACTTATGTGTATATGGATGTATTATAGATGTCTCATATTTTTAATGTCTATACGGTATTGCCAGAATTAATTTCTAAAAGAGCTCTATTTAATTGACCTAAAGAAATTTAAGCTCTTACATAAATTATGTATTCTAAAATTCTTAAACATATAATAAAAACCAAACCACTTTCCAGGTTCACATGATCTGTGAAATCTTTAGTAAATTAAAGCTAGTCTAAATGTGTTAATTTAATTAAAATAGACATGTCCTTAAGGTTATCAACATTAAAAATAATGCAGACACACAACTTCTATTCTACTTAGGCTTATTAGGTAAGGTCAAATAAGTTCATGTAATCTCTTACAAATTTTGCCAACCAAGAAAAACAACTTGGGTTGATGGCTGACTTTGTTTAATGTCTCATAAAGATTTATGGATAATATAAACACAACAGCTAAGGACAAGTAAATTAAATTGATGTAAGTAGGATAAAAAGTTTTGGGGTTAATTTTTCAAATCTTTTCATTAACTTAAAACCTTAAAGTTTACTAAGTTAAATTAAATGATGGATAATCATTAAATATCCAGATATAAATTAATTACTGAACACAGGTTTATCCATTTTTGGCTTCCTTTTACAAAGAAACTAACAGATATTTGGGTTTATTAGCAAACATATTTCATGCCACCCTAAAAAAATTTACTATGAGAAAGCATATGTTTCTAGAACTTATAAAAAATAATTGTAAATTTGTCAATCCATGCAATACTAATGTAAATAACAATTTTAAATTGTTCACCTCTTTATTTTCACTAAAAAGTCAAGTATTTACAAGCGACTCATGTAATTCACTACCAGAAAAATTAACAACCCAATCAAGAAATGGGCCAAAGAACTAAACAGACATCTCTCCAAAGAAGACGTGCAGATGGCTAACAAACACATGAAAAGGTGCTCAACATCACTCATTATTAAAGAAATGCAAATCAAAACTACAATGAGATATCATCTCACACTGGTCAGAATGGCAATCATCAAAAAGTCTACAAACAATAAATACTGGAGAGGGTGTGGAGAAAAGGGAACACTCTTACACTGTTGGTGGGAATGCAAACTAGTACAGCCACTATGGAAAACAGTGTGGAGATTCTTTAAGAAACTGGAAATAGAACTGCCATATGACCCAGCAATCCCACTGCTGAGCATACACACCAAGGAAACCAGAATTGAAAGAGATACGTACACCCTAATGTTCATCGCAGCACTGTTTAGAATAACTAGGACACAGAAGCAACCTAGATGTCCATCGGTAGATGAATGGATACGAAAGCTGTGGTACATATACACAATCAAATATTACACAGCTATTAAAAAGAATGTATCTGAATCGGTTCTAATGAGGCAGGTGAAACTGAAGCCTATTATACAAAGTGAAGTAAGTCAGAAAGAAAAACACCAATACAGTATATTAACGCATATATATGGAATTTAGAAAGATGGTAACAATGACCCTATATGTGAGACAGCAAAAGACACAGAGATGTAAGGAACAGACTTTTGGACTCTGCGGGAGAAGGTGAGGTTGGGATGATATGAGAGAATAGCATTGAAACATGTATATTACCATATGTGAAACAGATCACGAGTCCACCAGTCCATCACCAGTTTGATGCATGAGACAGGGTGCTCAGGGCTGGTGCACTGGGATGACCCTGAGGGATGGGATGGGGAGGGAGGTGGGAGGGGGGTTCAGGATGGGGAACACATGTGCACCCATGGCTGATTCATGTCAATGTATGGCAAAAACCACTACAATATTGTAACTAATCTCCAATTAAAATAAATAAATAAAATTTTTAAAAAGTCAAGTATTTAGGGTTAATAAAGCTTCTAATACATATAATTAAAGCTACTACAAACAATAGGGGGGAACCTCTGTAAAAATGGAAAGTAGAATATGTGTTTTCAGTAAGAGATGTTATGAGGAATGCAGATACTTTTTTTTAAGGGAAAAGAAAGTTATTTTGTCCTACATTAGTTATTTTGGAATAGAGGGGAAAAAAAGATAATTTAAATTAAAAGTTGGGAAAGACAGATTCTTGTGTAGTCAAGCTTGCTAAAATCAAATAAATTTATTATAAGGGTTATAAAATTAAGCTTTAAAGACAGTAATGTATTTATGTAAAATTAAACCTTACTTTTCTTTCATCCAATGAAAAAACAACTTTTCTTGGATTGCTGGTCGGCTATTAGTGAGAAACTGTAAATAGAGATTTTTCATTCCCTTTTAAATGATCTGTCTAGAAAACAAAGATTGAGTTTTATCAAAATAATTTCCTGTGTTCCAGCAAAGCAGTCTTAAAAAGACCTCATAAGGTCAATCACTATTCTTGCTATATTTATATAAATAATCAGACCAAGTATAATGCAAACAAATTAGTTTCACTGTGATTATCCTTTTTAAAAAAATGGGTATAATTGTAGAGACAAAAAACATATTTGCACCTTTGGCTATATTAGAGCCTAATTCTATTCATTGTTTTTAAAGTTTTGAATATACCTGTAAACTGGACTACATCCTGAATGCTTCCAGCTTCCTCAAGTACCTGGCTGCAACTTTCCAAGTGAATGTTTTCAATTTTCTCCCAGCCTTCAGATTTGGAATCACTAGTGGTGCTAGTGGTAAAGAACCCACCGGCCAATACAGGAGACGTAAGAGCTGTGGGTTCAGGAAGATTCCTCTGCAGGAGGGCATGGCAACCCACTCCAGTATTCTTGCCTAGAGAATCCCATGGACAGAGGAGCCTGGAGGGCTACATACCACGTGGTCTCAAACAGTCAGACACGACTGAAGTGACTTGGTCCACACGCAAGAACAAAGACTGCACTTGAATCTCCTTGGAAGAGAAAGAACCAGGGCTTCTTCACTACCCAGATGGCAGACAAACTTTATTTTTTTTCCATTTATTTTTATTAGTTGGAGGCAAATTACTTTACAATATTGTAGTGGTTTTTGCCATACATTGACATGAATTAGCCATGGATTTACATGTGTTCCCCATCCCAATCCCCCCTCCCGCCCCCCTCCCCATCCCATCCCTCTGGGTCTTCCCAGTGCACCAGCCCTGAGCACTTGTCTCATGCATCCAACCTGGGCTGGTGATCTGTTTCACCCTTGATAGTATACTTGTTTCAATGGTGTTCTCTCAGAACATCCCACCCTCGCCTTCTCCCACAGAGTCTAAAAGTCTGTTCTGTACATCTGTGTCACTTTTTCTGTTCTGCATATAGGGTTATCGTTACTATCTTTTTAAATTTCATATATATGCATGGGTATACTGTATTGATCTTTATCTTTCTGGTTTACTTCACTCTGTATAATGGGCTCCAGTTTCATCCATCTCATTAGAACTGGTTCAAATGAATTCTTTTCAATGGCTGGGTAATATTCCATAGTGTACATGTACCACAGCTTCCTTATCCATTCGTCTGCTGATGGGCCTCTAGGTTGCTTCCATGTCCTGGCTATTATAAACAGTGCGGTGATGAACACTGGGGTGCACGTGTCTCTTTCAGATCTGGTTTCCTTGGTGTGTATGCCCAGGAGTGGGATTGCTTAGAGAAAAAGGAAACCTCTTACACTGTTGGTGGGAATACAAACTAGTACAGCCACTATGGAGAACAGTGTGGCGATTCCTTAAAAAACTGGAAATAGAACGGCAGGCAAACTTTAAAGACTTGAACATTAGATACACATATCCCAACTGAAGAAGGCTCCACCTAACATCTGGTCCTGTGCTGATGTTAGAGAACTCCAAGTCCAATGGAAGAGGAAGGAAGAAACCAACATCAAGGTAGACTGCTTCCTCCCAAGACTTCATTCTTTAGCTAAACTTGAAACCCTTTTATCTTCTCTTTCTTTCCTTTACTCTGGCATGGCCTCGTAAAAATAATTACCATCATTCATATTTCCCAGGCCATTGCAAATCTTTCAGAGCACTGGATTTGTTATCAAAAAACTTTGATCTGTTCATGATACTAGAGACCTCCTGGTTTGCCCCATGACCAATTTCTCCTAGGTTTCCAATGTTACTGAAAATTACGATTGACCCTTCCCCCTTAGAAGTCTCTTACAGAGTTTAACTTTTACACGCAGAACATCTAGTGCATTATTCTTACCTTTCTCCAATTATAGCTGCATGTGACAAAGAGCTACAAATACCTATGTATGTCTCAGTACACTTGCACCCTTAGATTCTCCTGACTATCTACAGAGGATCTGCCTTTTTTCACTAAAAGATCTCACCAACAGTACCCATCTTTGCAAGGTAATCAGAACAGCTCTTTATTTCAAACCAGGGGAAAATTAACTGACTGGCCTGAACAAGCACCATGAATAGTACAGTCTTAAAGGAAACGGTTTGTGCCCCAACAAGGTTTATCTTTGTGATGGTTGTCATCCTCCTTGGGCTCATGAATGCCAATGTGGCTCTCACATAGCCCAGCAATGCCTCTTAACTTATCTAACGGTGCCCCTAGCACAAAGACACCTCATTGGTTGACTTCCCTGCATTTACATCATTGATGGACATACTTCCCTGGTTAGGAGTGAATGTAAATGAGAATACAGTCAGGAACCTCTCATTAACTCTTGAAAGTGTTACATAATCCACTGTTCAAGAAATAGCTTCCTGACAAAAATTCCTAAGGTTCTCTGGCTAAAACTGTTCTTGATAATAGGATAGCCCTTGATTTTTTTTTTTTTTAGCTGAGCAAGGAAGTGTCTGAAGTGTACTCCAGATACTGGGAATTATCCTGTTTATAACAGTCATTATAACTGTATCCCTGGGGCAAGATATTCTCGCAAAAACTTTAAATGGAGGTTTGCAGTCACACTTTAAATGGAGGTTTGCAGTCACTAACCATCAAGCAAATAATCTGCCTGAGACTGGAACATCAAAAAAGAAACAAAGAGAATGGCCAACTTCAAAATTGTGCACCTGAAGTCCTGGCTCATGAATATCACAGAGAAAAGCAATAATCTCTTTATTATTATTAAACAATAATAGATTATTAAGCAATAATCTCTTCAATAATCATTGACCCTCCAATACTTTGACCACCTGATGTATAGAACTGACTCATTGGAAAAGACCCTGATGCTAGGAAAGATTAAAGGCAGGAGGAAAAGGGGACAACAGTGGATGAGATGGTTGGATGGCATCACTGACTTGATGGACACAAGTTTGAGTAAGCTCCAGGAATTGGTGAAGAACAGGGAAGCCTGGGGTGCTGCAGTCCATGGGGTCGCAAAGAGTCGGACACAATTGAGCGACTGAACTGAACTAAGCAATAAAGTCATGATATACAAATATCACACAAAAGGTCAGCAGAAGCTGCAAGAACTATAGAGCAGTATCTGAGAGTGGTGCTAATGCCTTAAATTTTGACCACATCCCTCAGTTAGGCTGAGAGTCTGATCAAAAGGGGAAACTGAGGCAACAGGCCCAACACTGAGGCACTTGTGCTAAGCCCTACAACAACAAACCAAGACTTATACCTAACCTAAATGCAGCTTTGACAACCCACAAGACTGTAATCTCAACTGGTCAGCACTACTGAAGTAATCCACACCGTAGAACCCTTCTGCCCACCTTAGGAGAGTGACCTTCCTTAAACAATGACCTTCCTTAAACTTTGCTAATAACTGACTTTTTCTGCCTTCTTTCAATCTTCAAAACCTCTCCTTTTCTATAGCTCAGGAGAGTTCCTTTCTATTTGTTAGATGGGATGCCATCCGATTCATGAATTATGCAATAAAGCCAATTTGATCTTTAAATTTACTTGGTTAAATTTTTGTTATTTAATTGGAGAAAAGAGATTCAAGAAACATTTAAGAGGTCAAATCTGCAAGACATGGTGACTACTAGGTTGCCTAAGGACATTCAGAATGCTCATTAGTGACCTAATTGCTGAAGCAAATAATGTATTTCTTGAAACCTTTCTTAACACAGATCCTAGAGAAAGTCCATCCAAACGAACACACATGGCCAATGGCCCAGAGAAAGGCTTCCACAACACTCAGCTCAAGGGTGGTGAGCAGACAGGTATAGGCATTGATGGTTTGGCCTATCATGTGTTACCAGAGGCTTTGCACTATCAAAAAGTAATAAATGCCAGGCACACCTAGCCAAAAACCATTGATCGGGACTCAAAAGACAGATGTAGTCTTGCAATTAGGTCTTCATTTTAAATTTGCATCTTGGCTTATTCAGAGAACTGAAACTTCTCTGGACCTAAAATATGGTCTACATCGCCAAACTTGCCTTTAAATCTGAAAAACCATTCTAAACACTTTGATTAAAGCTATTTTTAGCTCTTGGGGTGGAAAGAAAGGCACAATGCCATGAAGGACGTGGGAGGCTGGTTAGCAAGCATCTGGGTGAGAAAGACGTAAAGCATTTTCTTTTAAAGGAATGTTTGTACGTTAAGAGATGCTGAACCACATGTTATGTAACAATTTTCACATCTCAAGAAAGTTGCCCTAAAAAGCCACTAGTGAGTGATGAGTGTTAATCCTGTGACACTCGACAGTCACATGCGGCTCCAGTGACCCCAGTATTCAATCTGGGAGGAAAGGGTGACAGAAAATAACAATGCTCATTGTTTTGTAACTGGCACCTACGTGATGAACAGGCTTCTGTCTTAAGTATCTTATTTTGCATGCTTCCATTTGTAGTCACTCCACTTAATTTATCCTGGCAGCCACACAGCAACCAGGAAACAGTCAGATGGAAGGAAAGCAGGTGGATTGCAGAATCCAAGAACTGTTTATTTAATGAAAACCCAAAGTCGCAGAGGACATGCCCATTACATGTTCATGTTGTCAAAAAGTATAATTCATGTGCTTTCTAGCCTACTCAAGTTCCTCGTGGGCATGGGATATGCAGCTTGCCAGCTGCCAGCATTTTGTCACCTGGCCCATGGTGTACATTTTGTCACCTGGCCCTAGCAGGCGTACTACTGGTATCACAATCAGGTACCTGACCATATTTCCTCAGCTCCTGTCTTGATTATGAGAACAGAAAATGACAGAGCAGTCCAAAGCCTACTGAATTTACAGCTCCCCCACGCAAGGTGAATATAGATGAAGGACAAAGAGATGCAAATCTAATTTTCTGGCTGGGGAAGGGAAGACAGTGGCTTCTACAGAATATCCTGGAAGAAAGCCAGACTGTGGTTTCAGCTGCACTGGGCTTCCCAATGGAATGGGGAGCAGGGATCCCAGAGAGATGCTTAGTGGACCATCACTGATAACTGGCTCAGATGTCCAGCTGGAGCCCTGGGTCACATTAAATAGGAACTAAGGGAAGTTCCACCTTGGGCCTCTGACAAGTGGGAATGTCTGATTACAACAACTTCATCCAGAGAAAGTTTATGCTACATGCTTTATTTCACTTAACCCTCATGAAAACTCGGTAAGGAAGGTAGCATTATTGGCCCCAATTTACAGATGATAGTAGAGGCTTGTAGGTAGGGAATAAATGGCCCAATGTCACATAGCTAAAAAATAATAGTGCTAGCACCAGAAACTGAGATCTATACTTTTAATAACCTATCACTTCATGATGCTGAGTTTGTGAGACAATTTCAAGTCAAGAGACCACACATTCTTTGCACCTCTGACATCCGTGGCATCTATGCATATGGACAGGTGGCCAGCCAGGCTTTCTTAACAAGGTCTTACTTTATCTTATGTCCACTCATAAGGCTCACAGGGCAGGTGCATGGTTATTTCTATGTCAAATCGTAAGCAGGTAAGTAAGTCACTCAAGCTCTCCTGCAGTCATTTTTCCCATATGGAAATAGGTGCTGAATAATGAACACTAAGTTCTCATCCAGCTTTGATGTGGGATTGCATAGTAATTACCAACAATCAAGTTAAATGACCAACACTTGGTTCCCCTCATGAAGCTGGACAGTAGGGCCTGTCTCACCTTCTGGAAAGTGTTGTCCTTCCAGCCCAGGCAGGGGCCAGCACATAAGTTGTGATCAGCACAGACTCTGTCAAGTAATGCTGAGGGCCAAGCCTGAGCCAAGCATAGTGTTAGGCACTGAAAAGAGAAGGGGCAAAATGCAGGATTCTGAGCTAGTCATGTTTACAGGGAAGAGAGGAGATGAGATAAATTTCCAGAGACAAGTGACTGGCACATAAGTAACCCTAAAGGAAGAAGGAAGGCAGAAGTCCTCTAGCTCAAGGGGCTCTGAACGTGAAAATGAAAAATGCTGCCTGCCATATTGGTAAACAAAGGTGTTGCAGCCACTAAGCCGCTACAGCCACACCAGACAGTGAGGCCTGAGGCAAATCAGCATGGGGACAAACTGGCTGCCCTCGGCCAAGCCCTCAGCCACTGCAGCCATCCCAGTGAGGCACCCTGAGGGGACTCAGGCTGAGGAACCACAGGATACTGGCCCCAGATAGCTGAGGTGCATTATCAAAAGAATGATTCCCACGAGTCCAGACACCTGCATTTTCCCATACACAGAAAACTGTTAAATTCATTTTCTTTATTTAACAGTCATCTTTTGATGCTTCAACTACCTGGTCTTTGTTACAAAAACTCCGACATGTGCTGGCTCCTCCCTTACCTCTTCTGTGAAGTTCCTCAGAGCGATCTGAGAGGCTGTGTCTAGGCTTAAGTCCTCAGTTTTGTTCACCAAATAAAACATAATTCTCAGCTCCTAGGTTGTACATATTTTTCAGTACATGCTAAGTCACTTCAGTTGTGTCAGACTCTTTATGACCCTATGGACTATAACCCACCAGGTTCCTCTGTCCATTGGATTCTCTAGGCAAGAATGCTGGAGTGGGTTGCCATGCCCTCCTCCAGGGAATCTTCCCGAATGTCCATCTTCCCTAAAATGCATATGTTGAAGCCCTTACCCTCAAAATAATGGTATTTGATGGAGAAGCCTTTGGGGGTAATTAGATTGAGACAAGATTATGAGAGGAGAGCCCCCTGATGGGATTAGTACCCTTATACAAAGAGGAAGAGAATGTTACTCTCTGTCTGTCTCTACATGCACCTGCTGGAGGAAAGGCCATGTAAGCACATGGAGAGAAGGCTGCTGCCTACAAGCCAGAAAGAGAGCCCTCACCAGACAGCAAATCTGTCTGCAACTTGTCCTTGCACATCCAGTCTCCAGAACTGAGAGGGGGCTGTTGCTTAAGCTCCTCAGTCCATGGTGTTTTGTTACAGGAGCCTGAGCTGACTTAGAAGGCTTTCCAGAAGACATGGGACTTCAGCTGAAGGGACAAGTACAAAATAAATTTAGATGGGTCAAAACAGAGGTGGGAAGAAAAGAAGTATATCTTACGATGGATGGAAAAGACTGGAAGAGAAAAATGAAGAAGTTAGGAAGGCAAGCAAGGGGCAACTTGCTTCCAATAAAGAAGGAAAAATACATTCTGTCCAATCCTAAGCAAAACCCATTGACAATTTCAATTCTTTCAAACAAACCCTGATATTCAAAAGAGAAAGCCATCACTCCCTGGCAGCATCAGGCAGCTGTCTGACAGGGCGAGGATGTGCTAACTGCTCTGTAGCTTCCTTTTCTCATTAAATCAATTAATTTTAAAACATGCCTCAAATTGATGTCATTTACAGTGCTGTGACAGCATCAAGATGGAATCGCTAGTTCATAAATATTTATTATCACCTACCGACAAAGCAGAAGAGAAGAAAGGGAAACTGAAGAAACACTTAAAAGCCTCCCACATCATGAACGCGATGAACTAAGGCAAAGGTACGGATTCTCAGAAACATGAAGGGGTGTGAAAGCTCACAGCCTAGACTTCTGCAGAAACACTGGCTTGTAAGAAAACATTCAAAGGAACCATGATTTGATTACAGAAAGTAGAAGAGGAGGGGAAGGCGGGGAGAGGGGCATGGAGAAAGAGCAGAGCTGACGGGGTAAGAGAAAAGGGAGAAAAAAACAGATGCATCTTTTATTTGTAACTTGTTACTTCAAGAATACAGCAGCAAAAGGAATAAATAACGAAAAAACAATGTAAGGGATGTGTCAACTTACTCTTCCCCTTCTTTTAAGGGAAAAAGATTCACTTGAAACAGAATTTAAAGCCATGATTAGTCTCAAAGGCATCTTCCTTGAAGGCTTTTGTAAGTTCTTACAAAGCATCACCACCAATATCTGAATTCCATAGCATCACTACATTCGCACCCAATTGGGAAGTTAATTGTTAATTGTTAAGCATTTCATGTTTTTCTATTTGAATTAAAACATATTTTCTAAGGAGAAGGCATTAGAAGGCATTAGAAAGAGATTTTTTATGCTTATTATTTTATTTATTAGATGCTCACTAAGGACTATTCAAGCTGAATTTAGAAAAGGCAGAGGAACCAGAGATCAAGTTGCCAACATCCACTGGATCATTGAAAAAGCAAGAGAATTCTAGAAAAAATAACATCTACTTCTACTTTATTGACTACGATAAAGCCTTTGACCATGTGGATCACAACAAACTGTGGAAAATTCTTCAAGAGATGGGAATACCAGACAACCTTACCTATATCCTGAGAAATATGTATGCAGGTCAAGAAGCAACAAATAAAACCAGACATGGAACAACAGATTGGTTCTAAATTGGGAAAGGAGTAAGTCAAGGCTGTATATTGTCACCCTGCTTATTTAACTTATATGCAGAGTACATCATGAGAAATGCTGGGCTGGATGATTTACAAGAGCTGGGATCAAGATTGCCAGGAGAAGTATCAATAACCTCAGATATGTAGATGACACCACCCTTATGGAAGGAAGTCAAGAAGAACTAAAGAGCCTCTTGATGAGTATGAAAGAGGAGCATGAAAAAGCTGGCTTAAAACTCAACATTCAGAAAATGAAAATCACGGCATCCAGTCCCATCACTTCATGGCAAATAGATGGGGAAACAATGGAAACAGTGTTATAATATAATAATAATAAACAGACTTTATATTATCGGGCTCCAAAATCACTGCAGATGGTGACTGCAGCCATGAAATTAAAAGACGCTTGCTCCTTGGAAGAAAAACTATGACCAACCTAGACAGCATATTAAAAAGTAGAGACATACTTTGCCAGCAAAGGTTCACCTAGTTAAACCTATAGTTTTTCAAGTAGTCATGTATGGATGTGAGAGTTGGACTATAAAGAAAGCTGAGTGCCAAAGAATTGATGCTTTTGAACTGTCATGTTGGAAAAGACTCTTGAGAGTCCCTTGGACTGCAAGGAGATCAAATCAGTCATTCCTAAAGGAAATCAGTCCTGAATATTCATTGGAAGGACTGATGTTGAAGCTGAAGCACCAATACTTTGGCCACCTGATGCAAAGAACTGATTCACTGGAAAAGACCCTGATGCTGGGAAAGACTGAAGGCAGGAAGAGAAGGGGACGACCCTTCTCTTGAGATGAGGATGAGATGGTTGGATGGCATCACCGATTCAATGGACATGAGTTTGAGCAAGCTCTGGGAGTTGGTGATAGACAGGGAAGCCTGGCGTGCTGCAGTCTACGGGGTTGCAAAGAATTGGACACAACTGAGGGACTGAACTGAAGGACTGAATGACTGATGATATGAATGTGTTGCATATATGAATGACGAATGGATGAATGAGTTGTAAGTGACTGAATGGATGAATGGGTTCACTCATGGGCTGCTTGTTAACTGCATACAGAAATGCCCCATAAGAAGCAACAGATCTTTAGGGGAAAGGCTTTCTAATTCAATCTTGTTTCATTGACTTGTTTCAATCATTTATTCTCAAATCCTATTTGAGAAATCAATAGGCCAACACCAGTAATAAGAACATCATGATCAAATAACTTCATTTCACGGTATTCCATAAGTATCCATACCATACTTTTCCCAGAAGGCTATGAGCTCTGTAAAGTAAAGGCCTGAGTTAAGGAACTTCCTCAAAATCATGGGACCAAATGGTAACACAGGTGAGATTTGAATCCAGGAATCTGATTCCCAGGGCCTGAGCTTAAGCAGTGTGCTGCACCATCTCTCTTAGAGGCACTCATTAAGTATCTATTGGACAAAAGATTTACATGAATCCATGATCTGAGATTTTAAAACACCTTGAGGAGAGAAATAATACATTTATTTTTTTTAATGAATCATTATTTGAAAATAAAAATAGCCCCAAAATAATTAGGAATAAATCTTATTTAGCTATAAATGCTCTATTACAGAAAACATGGAAAGTCAAAAGAAAACAAAAATATCATATAATCTCAACAACCAGCAAAAACTACCATGAGCATTTGGCACATTTCTTCTTTTTCTACTGAAATGACTCTTTTATATAATTGGAATCATATTTTCCTTAAAAAACTAAAATGGCTATAAAATTTAATAATCCAACCCTCATCTATTTTGGTTGATAGGTATAATCTGCATAATATGATCACTGAGAAATAATTTATGGCACCTAAGTCTAAAACCCAGCACAGACTTCATGCACAAATACCCTCATCATAATTGCTAAATAAAATGCAATGCAACATTATGCATTTTATAATCAGATAAAGTAATTTTTTTGAATCACCATACACTGAAACAATCTCTAATGCTAGTTAACATTTACTTATAAGTGGCTTACAGTTGGAGCTTTCTAGATGGCTCAATGGTAAAGGATCCGCCTGCAATGCATGAGACACAGGAGACATGGATTTGATTCCTGGGTTGGGAAGATTCCCTGAAGGAGGAAATGTTCTTCCCTGGGAAGTCTCATGGAGAGAGGAGCCTGGTGGGCTACTGTCCAAAGGGTCACAAAGAGTCGGACACAACTGAGCACACGGACAACTTATGTTTACATGTGTATTTGTATCTACATGTACTGTAAGTACTGTATTTCCATGCTTGTACATTTGTCCTAAAGAAAATAAATACCAGTTCACATCATATGAAAACTGAACCATCTGAGAGAAGTACCTGCATTTGTGCAAAGCACAGTCAAACAGAAATGGGGGGAGAAGTGTCGGGGGAGTCCAAGTAACATAAAGAATAACAGTGGCAGGGACAGAGCCTCTTCCACTTTCTAATAAATTTCTTCTTTTAAAAGGGTATTTATTTATTTATTTGGCTGTGCTGAGTCTTAATTACATCAAGTGGGATGTTTTTTAGTCGTAGCATGTGTGATCTTTATTCGTGGCATGAGGGATCAAACCCCGGACCCTTGCATAAATTGCATGGAGTCTTAGCCACTGGACCACCAAGGAACTTCATCCAATAGATTTCTAATAAATAAACGCCATATTCCATTTGATTACATATAAGAATATGGAAAAACTTTTTTTTAAAAGAAATTTGCAAAGAGGTCAGAATCCAGAAGGGGCATCCCAGGTGGTGCAGTGGTAGAAAACCTGCCTGCCAATGAAGGAGATGCAAGAGACGTGGGTTCCATCCCTGGGTTGGGAAAATCCCCTAGAGGAGGAAATGGCAACCTGCGCCAGTATTCTTGCCTGGAAAATTCCATGGACAAAGGAGTCTGGAGGGCTACAGTACATGGGGTGGCAAAGAGCTGGACATGACTGAGCACATATGCACATATGCACACAGAGTCCAGAAAGGCTTGGAAATAAAAGCCAACAGGCACAGAGGTCTGACAGGTGGGGAGGTACCAGCAGAATAACTGCTGTGAGAGGCTGGTTATGAGTCCCCATCTGAGTGGGGACCACAGCACCAAAGGTGATAGGAAAGCTGCATGTGTAAGTCTTCTGAGTTGTTCTTACTTTGATATTTTTCATTAATATAGAGATGGAAGCAACTTCCCTAAAACAGAGAAACAGAAAGTCCCAATTATGCTCCACTTGTAAGGGCACAGGTTTCCTAGAAATAAACTACAGAAACAAATGAAGCACATTTCTTCAATCTAAATGGTAATTCTCCATGACAGCACATATTCTACCTAACACTATGCCTAATGCAAGTGGACGTCCAAGTAGATTCTAACACAGCAGCCTGCCTGGAAATTGCCCTAATGAGTCCTGGAAATTGGAGGCCCCGGACTTTGGGCCAGTTTGCAATGTTCAATCAATCCAAAGATGCCCTTTGGTGGAAAAAACACACTCACAGGAGTAACTTTACAAAGAAGATCTTATAATAAGTAATGTATTCCATGGATTCCACATTAGCCATGGAGACTAGCTGGTGAGGCCAGTCTTCAAGCTTCAGGTAATTTTTTATTTTATTTTTGGCCATGTCACACAGCATGTAGGATCTTAGTTCCCTGACCCGGTATCAAACCTCACCCACTACTATAGAAAAACAGAGCCTTAACCACTGGACCACCAAGGAAGTCCCTATGATGCTGGTTTGTGAGACAATATATCATCATCGAGAACCCAGCCAGGTCAGCTGAGACCTGGTGTCTGTATGAATCAGAAATCAGAAACCACTTATTTTCCATCCAGGGGATAGAGGAGCTAAGGAGTCAAAGGGACACGTGAGAGTTCCAAAGACTAGCAACAGGGAAAGCTACTCCCACACCAGAACTGGAGAGAACCCGGGGGCAAGGTGAGCTGACAGAAGCTGGCACCACCGTTGGCTAGTTCATGGAAGCTGGACCCAGGAGGGACACACAGCTGCAGCTAAAGGAATCAGCCCAGGTGAGGTGGAAGAGAGAGAAGTACCCAGTCTCTCCCTTCACCCTCCATCCTCCACCCTCTAGACAGAGCCAGGGAAATAGAGATGGAAGCAGTTTCCCTAAAACAGAAAAACAAAAAGTCCCAATGGCCAACACCAGCCAGAGCCAACTGACAGAGGCTGGGAAATGGAGCTTCAGGGTCCGGCTCTCCCAATGCAGAGAGCAGAGGAGGGGCAGCATCTGCCCCAGAAAGGGCGTTTGAGGATAGGCAGGCCCTTGCATGGCATCACAATGTTACCATGCTCAACTCCAAGAAATTGCTTTCTTATGATCTGCTTTAGTGTGGTGCCATCAGCCCATACCAAGAGAATGAAATGCACCATTATCATCAGTAAGAGTAGCACTGACAAGTACTGGTCTTAAGACTTAGTACTGGTCTTAGTGATCATTGGGACTTTCCTGGCAGTCCAGTAGTTAAGACTCTGAGCTTCCAACGCAGGAGCCACAGGTTTGATCCCTGGTTAGGGAACTAAGATCCCACATGCGGCAGAGTCAAAAAAATATTTTTCTTAATTAAATTTAATTCTAAAAAAGATTGCTGATCAATCTTTTTCTATATTGCTGATCAATATATAACCAGTAAGTACTTTCTCTTGAAGACCCTGAGATAACTTTTCCCTCTGTTCTCAGTTATCAAAATGACTAGTAAATCCCTTAAGTAATTAGGTAGATTCAGGCTCACGGAGGATGCTGAACGGTGAAACTGCCCTGTGACTACGCCTCAGTTCTCCTCCACCGTTTCTACTTTTTTCTCTATTTCTAATATTTGCTACTTTGCATTACTGTAAGCTGATAAATCACCTATGAAACAAGCATGAAATAAATACATATGTGTATACACACATATGTACACTGACAGAAGTGTATGTGCATAATTTTGAGCATAGGCTAACGGCAACCATACATAATAGATCATAAATTCAAGGCATGAGTTTTGATATCCTGCTAAATTGTGTTAGAAGGTTATCACCTCTTCATCTGTCAGACATGTGGCAACTATTTATTCCGTGTTTTTATTTACTTTTTAATATCATAAACATTTATGCTCTACTTGGTTGACCTAGCCAATACAGATGTTAATGCTTATGTAGCTGAATCTATCAGTGGTTTGTGATTTTTTACACTGATTACATGCTTAGGGAGCCTTTTTTGATCTTAAAATCAGATAAATATCCATTGCTATTTCCTCCTGGCTATTTCATGTTTTTTTTTAATTAAAAAATATGTAAAGCATAATAGTAATAGTAGGTAATAAGAATAATTACAAACATAAGAGCAAACATCATCATCATCATCATAGTAAACAATTATATGGAACCTAGTTTGTGGTAGATACACAAAGTAAAATTTAAACATTCCAAACTATAATTCTAAACAGCAAATAATACAATAGCTCATTTAATTCTCACAACTGTCCTAAATAGCCTTTACTACCATTCCCATTTTACAGGGGAGAAAAGAGACATACAGAAGGGAGGGAATTTGAGTAAAGTCACAGAGCCAGGAAGTGGCAGAGCCAGGATTTGAAGCCATGGAGTAGGAAACCCACTGGTGGCAACCCACTTCAGTATACTTGCCTGGAAAATTCCATGGACAGATGAGCCTGATGGGCTACAGTCCATGGGGTGGCAAAGAGTCAGACACGAGTGAGCGCACAGGACAAGCACACAGGGCTGGCTCTCGGTTCCTGGGGCTCAAACAATGCCATGCTGCCTCTGTGCTGCATTGTGACAAACAGTCCAAGACAGTGATCTGAAAAGTAATTTTTTTCTTTCCTGGGTAACCAGCTAACAATCCTAGCAACATGACTGAACCATCTTCATCTCCCATTGCTAGTTAGTGATATCAACTTTGTCACATATAATCTTATTTTCCCTGACTTCGCCTATGCAAGACAGCAGAGACGAAGCAGGACCTTGTTCTTTCCATCGTGGGTTTCCAGAATCACTAAGGAGGACAACGCAGCAGGTAACCTATCAAATTCACAACTGGAGACTTTGGCCCCACCAGCTCCTGGTGAGGTCCTCAGTACACAAGCAAACACTTCTAACAACACTGAAGATCAGAACTCCAGCCAATTACTGCTCTCTCCTTAGAATTCATCTAATTACAAAATTCAGGAAACCAAAACGAGAATCACAATCAGAGGCTGGTGCCACTTATAACAAAGAAATGGTTGGCCTGAAAACTGTAACAAACCAGCCATTAAAGCCCGCTTACTACAAAAATAAATATTAATGGGACAAATAAAAGAATGAGAGCAGGGATTACCAACATTATTCTTATGCCTGTCATAGGTCTATGGGAGAATTTTTATTTATGTCTTTTAGGCTGTCTATATTTCTCTAATTAGCACTCATACCTATTACCTAAATAAAAGAGGCATTATTAAAACACTCCACAAGGACTGAACAGTGCAAGTAAATCCAGATCCCAACTGTCCCGTTGCATCCCTCCTCTATGAACAAATGTGCTCTAGACCCTACTCTGTGTGGAACCTACACCAGGCACTGGGGATAGAGAACAAGAAGTCTTTAGTCTTCTCTGCAATAATTTGATTTTTTAACCTGGAAAATATAGTCATGAATATTTTGTGATTAAATGACAATTTCATAATGCTTACATATGTACAAAACGGAGAGTGAACATGATGTGTCACAGTCAGGATTCGAAGGGAAGCCATCAAAAGGCAGTGTGATGCTCTCTCCACCTTGCCTGGCACTCCCTAACCCACTGCCAGCCTGTGCTACCCACGCCCCACTGTTCTTCAGTGACATTCACCTGGAATCAAAGCCAGAGAGTGGAGGGGCCTCCCCTGCCTGGCTTCTCCAAGCATGACAGGGCCACGGGTAACCTCCTCCAGCCAGTGCTGTAGTTTTTAATGCCTCTTCCCTAAATAACTTTTACAAGGACACTTGTCCATTGATAAACATTTTATAAGCCTCTGATCCTAACTGCCACTAGAATTTCTAAACACCTTGAGATGTGGCACTGTGTAAGATCACATTTCAAAACCAGCAACTAAAACACCATCACAGAAAGCCTCCCAAGTGGCCATGCAATGCTCAAGAACTCAAAACCTTCCCCAGGAGCCCATATATCACTTTGGAAAAGTTTAATAGGAGGGGAAGGAATAGGGAAGGCAGGCAGGAGTGAAATAGAATAAAAAACTTCCTAACTCTGAGCTCCACAACTCATACTTGTAATTTTTCTTTATTGGTTCTCCTAGTTCATTGCTTTAGGGCAGAACTAATCCATTCTCCACATGACAGCCCTTCAAATGTTTGATTTAATATCTTCAGATATTAAATTATGGCAATTTTCTTATAATGTGTTGCTGTTCTATCTTCATTATTTTTTCTTGTTTCCATACTTATCCACCTGAGGATACCTAGAATGAACCATCTGGGACCTTCCAGGAAATCATCTGGTTATGAGAATTAGATGCTCAGACAATGCCAATCTTGTCTTATTTATCAAGTGAGAGTACAGAGAGAAAAGGCAAAAGGATGGGGCATAGAGGGTTGCTTGTTGTTCTTTTCCATGTCTGTTTCTAAAGAAAAGGTTTACGGATCAGGCAGAAGTCCCAGCCTCATGCCTGAGAGATCTCCGCTTAACTCTTTCCTGGGTCTAGCACAAGGAAAGTGAGCGGTATAACACAGCATGTGGATATGAACATGGAGACAGAATCTGGATTCCGCCATGTTAATAGCTGTGTGACCTATGGCAAGACACCCTTTCTGGAATCCATTTATAAACCCGACCTATAAAATGGAAATGATAAACTCTACCCGATAGGACTGCTTTCAGGAACCAAATGAAATAACACAGAGGGTTCACACATAATACACTCTCAGTAACTAGCAGTCATCATTTCTTGAAGAAGATCTGCATGGGACTCTGGTTTACCATCTCATTCTCTTCTAGTGTAACCATCACATCCTCATCTTTACCAGGGTGTGAGAAAATTTGGAAATAAGATTTTTATATAAAGCAGAAGGTATACTGCTTCCCAGGTGGCTCAGTAGTAAAGAATCTGCCTGCCAATGCAGGAGACACTGGAGATGTGGGTTCGATCCCTGGGGTGGGAAGATCCCCTGGAGGAGGAAATGGCAACCCATTCCAGTATTCTTGCCTGGAAAATCCCATGGACAGAGGAGCGTGGAAGGCTACAGTCCATGGGGTTCCAAAGAGTTACACACAACTGAGCATGCATGCACATGTATACTGCTTCCAACACAAAATACTACAATTTTAAAAATGCTATTAAACAAATGACATCCAAAGTCTCATTTAAAAACAAATCAAAAGGAAGGAGAGGAACGAGCCCCATGATAGATGAATTTCCAAATTTCAAGGCTTCCAAACTGTATGGAAATGAATCATCTCACTCCTGGGCTGCTGACTTCCACTACGACCACAGCCCCAGCCCCATTAGTCACAGGTTTTCCTACTAGACCTCTCTCTTCCATATGCAGATGCTAAGCATGGAATCCACTGGAAAGGGCAGTCCTCCACTGTAAACTAACCCACTGACATTCTGGTTTATAACCCTTGTGAGCTAGATTAGCACAAGTCAAATGCAAAGAATTCTGAGACACTGACCAAGGTCTCTGAAAGCAGGAATGTCACTTTTGTGGTTTTGTCCTGAAAACAAGAATTTAGCACAGTGCCTCATATACTGCAGAATGCAACAAACGGTTGATGAACAAATAGAGGAAAGAAGAAAGAGACATACAGGGAAGGAGAGATAAAGTACAAGGGAGAGATGAAGGAAAAGGAGAGAAACGGGAAGAAGGAGAAGTAATGAATCAGTCAATTAATCAAGTTAATACCACTGAAATCTCTGGGAACAGGAGCTATAGCCCTCTCTTGGCAAATTCCAAGGCTCAACATTGGAAACGGGCACAGTAACTGTGCCAGATATGTGGATTCTGCTGTGAATTACAAGAAACACAGCTAGACAGTATCCAGTAATAAACAGCAGAGATTGGGCTGAGTTCAGTTGCTGACACTGCCATGTAGAACCAGAGAAACCTGCATTTTTATAGGAGACGCCCTACAGGTAACCCTCAATTCTTTCCCAGAGAAAATCACACTCATCAGTGCAAAGTCAAAAAGACATTAAGAATAACTCATTGAGAATTATTCACTTCAGTTCAGTCGCTCAGTCATGTCCAGCTCTTTACGACCCCATGGACTGCAGCACGCCAGGCCTTCTTGTCCATCACCAATTTCCAGAGTTTACCCAAACTCATGTCCATTGAGTCAGTGATACTATCCAACCATCTCATCCTCTGTAGTCCCCTTCTTCTCCCATCTTCAACCTTTCCCAGCATCAGGGTCTTTTCAAATGAGTCAGCTCTTCGTATCAGGTGGCCAGGAGAATGCAAGTCAAACCCACAAGGAGATATGACCCTTTAGAACGTGTGCATGCTAAGTCACTCAGTCATGTCCGACTCTGTGCAAACCTATGGACTACAGCCCAACAAGTTCCTCTGTCCATTTGATTCTCCAGGCAAGAATACTGGAGTGGATTGCCATACCCTCCTCCAGGGGATCTTCCCAACCCAGGGATCAAACCCACATCTCTTACATCTCCTGCATTGGCAGGCAGGTTCTTTACCATTAGCACCACCTGGAAAGTCCACCCTTTAGAACGAATACTACCAAAAAGGCAAAAAAATTGCAAGTGTTGGAGAAGATATGGAAAAAAGGGGACCCTCATACACTACTGGTGGAAAAGTAACTGATGTAGCCACTATGGAGAACAGTAAGAAGAGTCCTCAAAAAATTAAGAATGGAACTATCATATGATCTAGCTAGTATACTTCTGGATATTGATCCAAAGATTATGAAAACACTATTTCAAAAGATATATGCACCTCTATGTTCATCACAGCATTATTTACAACAGCCAAGATATAAAAGCAACCTAAGTGCCTGCTGATGGATGAATGGATAAAGAAGATGTGGTATATATAGACAATAGAATATTATTCAAGCATAAAAAATGAAATCTTGCTATTTGAGACAACATGAATGGACTTTGAGTGTATTATGCTAAGTGAAATAAGTAAGATGGAGAAAGACAAATATTGTATGATTTCACTTATATTAGGATATAAAAAACAAGTAAACAAATAAAAAAATAAATAAACCAAACAAAAACAAACATATAGATACAAAGAATACAGTAGCAGTAGTAGGTACTGGAGGAGACGGGGAGTGGGTGAAATGGGTAAAGGGGTCCACCGTATGTTGACAGATGGAAAATAAATTTTTGGTGGTGACCACACTGTCATATATGGCTTCCCAGATGGAGAAGTTAGCAAAGAATTCTCCTGCCACTGCAGGAGATACAAGAAACCTGGGCTCAATCCCTGGGTCAGGAAGATCCCCTGGAGAAGGAAATGGAAACTCACTCCAGTATTATTGCCTTGGGAAATCCCAAGGACAGAAGAGTCTGGGAGGCTAGAGTTCACGGAGCTGCAAAGAGTCGGACACAATTGAGCAACTACACACTGTAGTGTACACTGTCATATTTAAGAAATACAGTGTCGTACACATGAAATTTACATAATGTCATAAACCAATACTATCTCAGTAAAAAATAAGAATAGATAAAATAATTTTTAAAAAAATTTTAAAAAGAATAACCCAGTGTGCCTATACTCATTAAAACTGGTTCCACTGCCTGCTAAACTGGCAGTCAGGAAATAAACAAGAAGAGACAATGGCTTTTCCACCCTCTCCGCACAGTCAAAGAATGTCTGCTAAAACAAGACCTTCCCACGAAACAACGGATGAGAAGTTAGGGTTGCCAGATTTAGCAAATAAAAATACCCACAATACCACAATATCTGGGCATATTTATACTTAAAATGTTCACAAACATCTTCTGAGTTTATGAAAGTTACCTCTTACTACTGATTTACCCCATTTGAATTTCAACTGAAAAATATTTTAAATATTTATGAAGCTGTTTAAAATAATAATAAATCTACTATATGTCAATATAAATAATATATTTCATGACATTTTACAGCTTTTTAAATAATATGTTTACAAATTTCTCTACAGTCTGTCATACTAGAAGACAGGCGGATTCTCACATCTTCCTTGGCATTCAATCTGTTGAGATACTAGTCTCTGGAAAACTCCACGGTACACCTGTGAAAGTATAAGAGTGATAAAAACAAAGGCAAAAATAAAACCTTAGTGTTATTTTGAAAATAATATTGGTCTCACAAAACCACTCAAAAAATCTTTGGTTCAGTTAAAGTCCCTGGACCACACACTTTGAGAGCTGTAACTCCAAGCCACCCAGGGACAAAGAGAAAGACTAGGAGACACTCGCAGAAGCTGTGTTGATGCCCACGGCTCCTTCTAGCTGGTCTATAGATCACTATCCTTGACAGGAGAGACAGAAACGTCCATTCTTGGCCCCAGTCCAAGGCTGGCTCTAGTGGTCACTCTCCTCTGGAACACCGGTTCCCAAAGAAACATGGCCAGATCCTCTTCACCACATGTGGCCTTTGCTTTCCCCTCCAGCATCATTCTTCAGAGAACACTGTTCGTAACCCTCAGAGAAGGAACGGGTGACAGCTCCATTCTCAAGCCAATTCCTAAGTTGTTTCTCAATATAATATACATCAAGAGTAGGCTGTCTTCTCCTAATTATATCAGTGGCTACAAAAAATTGTAGCTGTGGGAGGTATACGGTCTTAACTTACATTCAGAGAACAGTTGGTACATGCTGAGATCTTAAAAAGATAACTTAGAGACTTCCCTGGTGGTCCAGAGGCTAAGACCCTGTGCCCCCAACGCAGAGGGTCAGGGAACTATCCTGCATGCCGCAACTAAGACCTGGTACAGCTAAATATATAATTTTTTTTTAAAGATAACTTAATAGCCTACAATTTAAGAAATCCTGATCCAGAACTCTTCTTACAAAAGGCGCAAATACAGTGTAATATCAATAGGTATATTCCCAGAATCATTATTTAAGGGATAAAGGAATAATCAAAATCAATAAGGGAAGATATGTTTTATATTTACAGCCAAATGTAAAGTAATGATGTTTTAATATCTACACTTAAATTTAACTTTGGACTCCTCCGTCACCAAAACTTTTGAGTAAATAAGGAAAGGGAAGCACAAGGGACCAAGAAAACATGCAATGTAAGACTGGCCCCTGAGTGACCAAAAAAAAAAAAAAAAAAAAAATTGCAAAAAGCTAGCCTAGTGGGAACCTTAAAAAGATTCAGGTGACTTTTATTGCTCACACCCTCTTACAGATTCTCAACAGAGCACTGCTCCAATTCTGCATAAATAAAATACCCTCCCAGACTTTCTTCTCATTTTGGAGGAAACATTTCATTATGAGACATTTCTACTTAATGTTTAAGTCTTTCTCTTCCTAGAGTTAGGGGCCAGAAGACAGATGAAAGACAACGTAACACATATAAATAGTAAAGGCTCCCTGCTGTGTTCATGAATTCCCTGCAGTGAGCTGCAGAAACAAAAGGGTCTGTATTCCAACGTGTGTGCGAGGCACTACGTCCTATATAACTCCTTCGCAGAGGCTTACCATATACACCTGTGAATATAGGCTCTGGGAAAAGCAGAAACTTTAACTGGTTAGTTCCCAGATTATTTTATCTTGAACCTCCCTGCTTTTTGCCAACCCCACCTATATATCCTTACTGTCAAACCTCAGGGTTGCCGGATCCCAAGGGTGTCCTGTGTGATGCCCTGGGTGGATGAACCAGACCTGCACCTGGGTTTGTTTTCCCTTTGCTAGTGGCCTAAGGAGCCTGAGATGATCACCCTCCCAGTATTATGTATTATTACCTATGCTGTCATCTGGACTTCCCTGGGGGCTCAGATGGTAAAGAATCCGCCTACAAAGTGGGAGACCTGGGTTCTGTCCCTGGGTTGGGAAGATCCCCTGGAGGAAGGCATGGCAACCCACTCCAGTATTCTTGCCTGGAGAATCCCCTGGACAGAACAGCCTGGCAGGCTACAGTTCATGGAGTCACAGAAAGTTGGATGAGACTAAGAACACAGCACAGGAGGACATGCCATCATCCGAGTATGGGAAGTTGCAGGGTGAATGGAGTCACGATGCTGCTGATGCTGATAGGCTCTGAGAACTCTGGAACAGTTGCACTTGTTCTCAAAAAGAAGTCCCACACCGAATTCTTCCACTCCAAAATCAGTGTATGCCCCGGGCACCTCACCACGTGTACGAGGCTTCACTTAAACCCCAAAAGAAAACTCGGGCCTTCTGGGAGAAATATCATATGCCATCCCTTATATGAGAAATCTAAAAAGAAATGATACAAATGAATTTATTTACAAAACAGAAACGGACTTACAGACTTTGAGAAGAAACTTATGGTTGCCAGGAGGGAAGGATGGAGAGAAGGGATAGTTAGGGAGTTGGGGACTGACATGTGCACACTGTGATATTTGATATGGATAATCAACAAAGTCCTACCGTATAGCACATGAAACTCTACTCAGTGTTATATGGCAGCCTGGATGGAAGGGGAATTTGAGAGAGAATGGATGCATGTATACATATGCCTGAGTCCCTTTGCTGTCCACCTGAAACTATTACAACGTTGGTAATAAGCTACGCCTGCACGCTCAGTCAGCCATGTCCAACGATTCCAACCTCATGAACTGCAGCTCGCCACGCTCCTCTGTCCATAGGATCTCCCAGGCAAGAATACTGAAGTGGGTTGCCATTTCCTTTTTCAGGGGATCTTCCTGACCCAGGGATCAAACGCACGTCTCCTGCATTGGCAGGTGGATTCTTTACCACTGAACCACCAGGGAAGCCATATACAATATAAAAGAAATTTAATAAAATAAGTGTTCTTTGATGTCATTTTTAAATATTGGGCCTTCCTATGATCAAAGTCAGGACTTATTCAAAGAGACATTTTTTTAATTACACATTATTTTGAATAATCTTAAAATGTGAAATTTAGAATTATCTAATCCTACTCTGCTTCTTTGATATTTTTAATAAATTCTTTCTCAACCCAAGGAAATGAAATTGACAGTCCCACTCATTCATCATTTAGCAAATGTTTAATGAGAACCTAGGGTTTGCCAGGCACCCTCTAGGCACTGAACTGCAAGAGAAGATACAGACAAAATAAACTGCTTGCCTTAAGAGAGTTTCAGTTGTGGATGGAGAGAAGGGAGATGATTTTTTTAAAAAATAAGTAAAATATATAATTAGATAGTGGAACATGCAATGGGGAAAAAAACAAAACAAGAAGGGGGTGTTGACAAGGCCTCACCTGAGAATGTGATATGTGAATCATGTCCAATGTTGTTTTGTAACATTACTGAAGTATAGTTGATATACAGAGAACTGGAGATAATTGATGTATACAATTTGATGAGTTTAGACATGTGCAAACACTCTTGCCACCATCACCACAAACAAACAGACATTCGCAACACCTCCCAAAGTTCTCTTGCATCTCTTTTATTTTTTGTTTCATTTTGATAAAAGAGTAAACCCTGCAGACAAATGAGAAGGACTCTCTAGAAGGATGATGCTGTAGGGCAAAAGCCAGGAGGTACCACAGGATACAGTGTATTGGGATAGCAGTGAGTCAGGGGAAGAGGAAAGAGACCGTAGAAGTAGAAGACCAGTCATATGGGGCTTTGGGGCCTTTTTAAGGACTTTGGCTTTCTTTCTCAATGAGATAAAAATGCCCTGGATCATCTGGAACACAGGAAAGCCATGATCTGATGCACATTTTAACAGGAACAACCAGATGGTTGTACAAAGAGGTTACAGGTAAAGCAAGGGAGGAACCAAGGGACAGTTGAAAGGCTCTGCAGTAACTCAGGCAAGATATTAGGGTGGTATAGCAGAAGAGGAGAAAAATAGCAGAATTTTAGATCTATTTTAGAATTTAAGCAAAGATTAGACTAGCTGAGGGACTGGGTGAAGAGTGTGAAAGAGAGGCGTCAAGGATGAGGAGTCAAGTGTTTAGACTGAGCAACCCAAAAGATGAGCATTTGCTGAGATGAGAAAGACTATGGGAGAAGATTTAGGGAAGGAGCTGGGGAGCCCAGTTTTGCATGCATTAAGTTTGAGATGCTATCAAACAGCCAAGAACACAGATCAAAGAAGTTGGAGCTCAGGAGAGAGGTCAAGACTGAAAATAATACTTGGGAGTATCTGCACATAAATGGTACTTAAAAATATAAGATTGGATGATGTCCAAACCAAGCAAATACTGTAGAGCTAAAATTAAAAAGAAGTTTAAGACTTCCCTGGTGGTTCAATTGTTAAGACTCTGCCCTTCAAATGCAGGGGGCGTAGGTTCGATCCCTGGTTGGGGAAGAAAGGTCCCACATGCTGCTTGGCACAGCCAAAAAGAAACAAAGAAATACACATTAAAAATAAATAGATACAATCTACCCATTAAATGGGAGAAGGCAATGGCACCCCACTCCAGTACTCTTGCCTGGAGAATCCCAGGGATGGGGAGCCTGGTGGGCTGCAGTCCATGGGGTTGCACAGAGTCGGGCACGACTGAAGTGACTTAGCAGCAGCAGCAGCAGCATCCATTAAATTTTTTTCTTAAGAAAAGAAGTTCAAGGGCTGAGTCATGCAGAAAGCCAAATGAAGAAAATATTTCAAGGATGAATGAATGATAAACTGTGTCAAATGGTTCTAAGAGGTAGAGTAAGGTGATGACTGAACACTGACCACTGAATTAAACATGTGGAGGTAACAGAGGACCTTAGCGAGAGCAGTGTAGCTGGCATGATCAGGTAGAAAGCCTGATTAGGACGGGTTCAAGAAAGAAGAAATGAAAAACACACAGATCAGCAGTTAGCAATGTGTGGTCCACACAGCCTTGGTGAGGAGTCCTCAAGAACTTTCAATGGGTCCTCGGAATCAAAAATATCTTCACCCTTATTCTCTCATGAGGGTGCTCTGCTGTGCTAGTTGCTCAGTCACGTCCAACCCTTTGTGACCCCAAGGACTGTAACCTGCCAGCTTCCTCTGTCCAGGGAGATTCTTCAGACAAGAACACTGGAGTGGGTTGCCACGCCCTCCTGCAGGGGATCTTCCCAACCCAGGGATCAAGCCCAGGTCTCCTGCACTGCAGGCAGATTCTTTACCATCTGAGCCACCAGGGAAGTCCAAGAATACTGGAGTGTGTAGCCTACTCCTTCTCTAGGGGAACTTCCCGACCCAGGAATCGACTGGGGTCTCCTGCATTGCAGGCAGATTCTTTACCAGTTGAGCAATCAGGGAAGCCCCCAAAATCACCAGTAGCTCTAGCAGGGAGAGAATAACTATCATAAAATACTCCTAGAGTCTTCCCTGTGAAGTGGTGACTTATTTCTCAAGGGGAAAATCATTATCAGAGCCTTGTCCTAGAGAAGTGAAAGTAGAATGAGTTTTTTCCAGAGACTCCATGATAAGTGATGGCATATTTGCTCTGACAGCTAATAAAATGTGAATTCTTATGCTTTGCATTTTTCTGCTTCAATTTCTAATATGGGAAATATCAATGAATATAATGCAAATAAATCACAACTCTTTGGGGTCATCAATTCTTTTTCAGAGCACAAAATGGTATAGAGATCAAAAAGTTTGAGAACCACAGATATATATAGGTGTTTGAGAACCACAGATATATATAGGTAGATAGACAGAGAGATAGATACTAAAAGTGGGAATGAAAGAGTATTCCTTGCTGCATCTTTTCCCAGTTCCACTGTCTGATGTAAGTGAGCTGTATGAATTTCTTAAACTACTAATCAGTCATCAGCTTGAGAGGACATAGAGGCCCTAGGAACTGGCATATGGCAAAGCTACAGCCCAAAGGGACATGCTGGATGAGACAGGGGGCATAGTCAAAAGCAGATTTGGTGTGATCTGTGACTGCTTGAAAGGCTCTACTATGAAAAAACTCTTTATTCAGGACCTGAATTTAAAATGCATATGATTGTCTCATACTCAAGCACAATTTTGCACATGGATACCAACTCTCTTTATCTTCATTATATTTTTGTCTAAGGGGAAATTTACCTTAGAATGGTTCTCCATACATAATAGTAAACAATGCATTGGCAATTATATGGTTTATTACTAAGGGGAGTAGGGAATTCTTTTCATAAAATGTCAAAGCTAACAGAATCATCACTGTCCTATTTCCTCATTCTCAAAGGTGATATTCATCAAATCTCCTGTTCACTCAAAGCATCCAAGAGCTCAAGATGACTTCCAAGAGCCCAAGATGACCTCCAAGAGCCCAAGATGACATTTCTGTATCTCAGTGTAGAAAAAAAGGATATAGAATTGAGAGCTCCACACACTTGGGTTCCACCACTTCCCAGCTGAATGACTTTGACAAGCTACTTAACTTCTCTGAGATTTCATTCCTCACCTATAAAATGGAGATTTCAGAAATTCATGAAGGTCAAAAGAAGCGACTTTACAAACTGCTTAATACAGAGTCAAGCAAATGATAGATATTAAATGGTGGGTTTTTTTTTTTTAGTATTTCAGTAATAGATAACAAGATATACCTTTAAAACAGAGAAATTAAAATGTCAGGAAACACTTAAAATAAGAAAAAAAAAAATACAAAAGGATTTACAGGGAAAACACATATGTAAATATTCATAATGAAGCTTCCTATATACTCTGAGGATGAGGACATACTCTATTAGGTCTTATGCAATACACATTTATTGAATCCTACTATTAGGTCTTATGCAATACACATTTACTGAATCCTACACTATGCCAGATACTGGAGTAGACAGTGGGAGTACTGAAGAGGATAAATCAGAGCACTTTAAATTAGTACTTTCAATAGGGAAGAACAAATCTGACTCCATATTGGACCTGTTTCTTTAAACTTTGTATTCTATTGCTCTTGCTACAAGTTAAGAATGTTGCCTATAGCCTGAAATATACAGACAGCCCAATCTCAAGGCTCTAAACTTTAAAGATATAACACTTTTATATTCAAATATAGATTAAAAAGTTGCAGAACAGAGAATAATATTTGCCTTGCTGGAAGTTTATTGGAACATTTTGACCTGACCTACCTGGACAGCAACAAGAATAAAGGATTGTGATACCAAGAAGTTGGCAACAACCACCCACACCCCTTCCCCTTTCAGTATAAAAGAAGCATGAATTCTAACTTGGGGAAGATGGTTCTTTGGGATGCTAGTCCACCATCTATCTTCTCAGTCTTCTGACTTTCTTAATAAAGTTACTGTCCCTTACCTCAACAACCCATCTCTCAATTTACTGGCCTGCTGTGAGGCAAGCAGTATGAGCTTGGACTCAGTAACATTTGCTGGCCATTAAGTCCTGTGGTCTTCTTCAAATGAGTAACAACCCTTGAAAGCTGTCCCTAAAGAATTTCCCCTCCCACCATCACCACTGCCACACATCTCAGTTCACTGAGTTCAGCTCTATCATGACAAAGTTAGAAATGGGGCTCTCACTGTGTTCTGAGGGTTTAGGAACTGAGCCTCATCTGCCTGAATCCATTAAAAATGAATGACTTGGTTACGACCAATTTATTTTTATATGTATACTTGTTTTAAAACATTTTTAGAATCATTTAAATCCCATTTATTTTTATATATTTGGTGCATTTCAATCCATCACAGGCATTATCCTTTTGATGTTCTTACCGTGATGCCTCAGGTCACTGGGAGCTTTTCTGAGTTGCCTAAAATACTTTGAAAGTGACCTAAAGTCTTGGATAGCTTCCTTGTTTTTAAGGATGACAAGATATTCCAGACTCATCGTGTACATTTCCTAGCCACATGCAGAATCAGCTATTTCTTCAAGGAGTCCTGGCAGTAAGAAATTTCAATAGGAAATGGCTTTTTTTCATAAGATATGGGTTATTCTTGCATAGATGTCTCTGCTTCTAAGCCTCTTCATCAGACAGCAGTATATCCCTCCATATGTGGTCTTACTCATCTCATGAGGTGTCTCTGCAGGCAGATAACTTACTTACTAATACTAATACCTAGTACTGCCCTTTTCAGATAGTACCATACATGAGGGACACCTCCTCTGCAGGCAATTATCCTGCCAAAAATTAAAGCTCCAGACTGACTCCTCCTTCTCTGGTGGGTAATTCTTGGCCTTCAACTGTGAGTCACGCTGTAGCAAAGAAGTGGGAAAGGACCTCCTGGAGCTTTGGAAGACCAGGTGTGTGAGGAGAGAACTGGGAAATTAATATTCATGGGCAGCAAGCTTCCTGGAAATTTTCTCCCTCGATCCTCTTGGGTGCACAGTCTGACTCCACTGCTGCTTTAGCACAGACCTGAGCAGATGGAGCTGTGTCCTCACGACTTCTACCTAAAAAAAGTGGCCGTTACATAAATGTCTGGGCTTGAATCCAGTGTGCGAGGGCATATGTGTGGTTTTTTGTTTTTTTTTTTTTTTTGTCAAATAGACCCCAGGTCTACATTTTCCCCCTCGTGCCTCAGGTTTGAGACTGAAATTCCCTCTTCCTTCCAAGTAAGAATCACGAAATACTCATCTTGGAATTCTCCATGACAACCAAGAGAGACAGCAATTTCCAACTCTGGAAGCAGCAAGCTACATGATCAAATATTCAGACTTCCAAGTCAATGACTCACAATCACAATAATAACTACAATCATTCCCACAATTATTTATTGGGTGGCAGCTTAAGTGAGGAGCTGCATCTTATTTCTTTTCACAACAGTACTACGAAGTAGAGACCACTGTTATTCCCATTTTGTGATGAGGAATCAGAATCTGTGAGGCCATGGGGCACACAGCTATTAGGAGGCAGTACAGAGATTTAAGGTCTTCCCAGGTGGTCCAGTAGTAAAGAATCCACCTGCCAAGCAGAAGATGTCGTTTCGATGCCTGGATCAGGAAGATCCCCTGGAGAAGGAAATGGAAACCCACTCCCATAATCTTGCCTGGGAAATCCCATGGACAGAGGAGCCTGGAAGGCTACAGTCCATGGGGTCGCAAAAAAGTCAGACACGACTGAGCAACTAAATAGCAAGAACAACCAGAGATTGTCATGCACAGGGTTGTCTGATTCCAACCTCCAGGCCCTAAACCATTACTCTTTAGGAAAGAGTGAACAAACATCTTTCTTCCAAGTGTCATGACAAAGGAGATATAAGGTGATTGCCAGCTTTCAGATGGATGGGAGGAGAGTCAAATAAATGCTGCTAACTATGGCAAGGCACTCTTGGAGCTCTTGCAAAGATAAGGATGCCCTTGATGGTGAAAGCAAGCCATGAGATAATCGGTGATACCAGGTCCCACAGACACACACCTGACTTAAGAAAAATACATTCTTTATACACATAAGAATACTGGAAGAAATAACATGATAAATGTGCTTTATTCTAGACTTTGATGTTGTTTTACATATCACAGACCCAAATTTAGCCTGAACTTTTAATACATGGATCTGTTAAACAGATTCACCGTCCACTGTGTCAGTGGAATTTTCCTGTCTGCTCTAATAGACTATTTAAATGCAGTGAGGGCTATTTCTGAACATCCTTCATCATTTAAGTACCATATACACCAGAATTTCTAAACCTCAATAATGCTTCAGTACTGATTATTTCTCCTGATGGGAAAATTAAATATAAATGTATGCTTAACTACAGAATCTGGCCACACAGAGGATTTTACTTACATAATCCTTAAAACAGAGGACAGTGAGATTGCAGTTGTCATGGGAGATTTTTTCTTAAGCTTCTTCTATTTGCACCGAGCTAATATTCTCCCACTTCTTTTTTTTTAATTAAAGTATAGTTAATTTGCAATGTTGTATTCATTTCGAGTGTGCAGCAAATGGTTCAGTTATACACACACACACACTGTCTTTCAGATTCTTTTACTAAAAGATATTAAGTAGTTTCCTGTGCTATATACAGTAGGTGCTTACTTTTTACACATTTTATATAGAGTAGTGTGTGTATGTTATCCAAAATCCTAATGTATGCCCCCTCTCTCCTTCCCCTCGGGCAACCATAAATTGTTTTCCAGATCTGTGAGTCTATTTCTATTTTGTAAATAAGTTCATTTGAGCCATATTTTAGGTTCCTTATATAAGTGATATCATATATTTGTCTCTCTTAATATTACTTCACTTAATATGATAATCTCTAGGTCCATCCACCAGATGTGAAGAACTGACTCCTTGGAAGAGACTTGCATGCTTGAAAAAGACCGTGATGCTTGAAAAAGACCCTGATGCTGGGAAAGACTGAAGGCAGGAGAAAAAGGGGATGACAGAAGATGAGATCGTTGGATCGCATCACTGAGTCAAAGGACATGAGTTTGAGCAAGTTCTGAAAGCTGGTGATGGACAGGGAAGCCTGGTGTGCTGTAGTCCATGGGGTTGCAAAGAGTCGGACATGACTGAGGGACTAAACTGACTGACTGATAGAGGTCCATCCACATTTCTTCTGAAATTAGCTTTCATCTTCTTTATGACCTTTTAAATCATCTCATCCTACAACTAATGACACAATACATTAAATAATGCCTAAAGACAGCTGATCAAGTCCAGACATAGAACTAAAGCATGCTCATTACTTCCAAGTACAGAAGAAAGCCATCTTATATATTTCAAAATGCGGAACATTTTTATTATGGAAAATTTTCAAAATACACATAAGTAGACATAATAGTATAATAAGCCCACATATACCCATCACCTAGCTCTGTCATTCTTGGGTCATGTGTCCATCCCATTCTCACTAGAATTTTCTAAAAGGCATTCTTTAAGCAAAACAAACCTTACACTGTTTCTTGGCCTTTTGGCTAACATCAAGCATAAAACAAACCTCACATTAAAATACCAGTGGAGTCTGATATTGGTATTTTATAACAGCATGATATAAAGTGACAATATCAGACTTCAGGCTTGTGGTATCCATCAAGGGGTATCTTAAAACAAGAGCATCTGCTCAATTTCAAAACTACTTTAGATAGTAACTCACGTTTGCAACAAATCAAGATGTGAAAGTGCTAATTGCTAGTGAGTCAGCTCTAAGGAACACTGATCTTGTACATTTACTGCATTCATGCGAAAATACAAAGCCCAAGATGGAAAGAGTGGTCTGGAGCCAACACTGCGTACATGATGAAAGCATGTGATCCAAACCAGGAAAATAAATATGTAAACGGTCTGCATCCTACCACACCAGTGTCAACACCGTAGCTCCCAAATTTTGCTTCTCATCATCCTCATCCCTGCCATTACCATTTATGGCTGATCTACTCTACCCTACATCCTGTGCTAAGCACTTCACAGATCTCTTTAATCTCCAGCAAAATAAGCACTTTAATCATCAATTTGCAGATGGAGAAATGGAGGCTTAGAGAGATTAGATTACTTGTTCAGCAGAGTCTTGATTATGAACCAGGTCCTCCTGACTTCAAAAATCTGCATTCTTTTCCTATAACACATTTTGGTTCCAAATATTCACCCAAACATCATTAATATAAACACACATACATATGCACACACACACACAATAAAATCCTTGCCTCTTCTGAATCTCTAGTTTTAATGAATGGAGTGATCAGTACCTGTGTAATATCTGAGTCTATGAAGTCCTTTACCAATTTTATAACTTTTTATGAATTATTAAGAGACTAAACAAATCAACGCTGCAGTTCATGGGGTTGCAAAGAGTCAGACACGACTTGATGACTAAACAACAATAAACAAATCAAGGAGTTGAAGCCACACCAGTCAGCTCCCCAGGCTCTGCACCCTTCATCACACTTCAGACCACCTTCCCTATTAGGAAACAGCTCTGGGTATCCATCCACATTTCTCAGAGCAGAAGGGTCATGAGGTTTGGTAGCTGTGACTCTTTAGTGCCATCAGAGAACAATCTTGGGATTTCCCTGGCAGTCCAGGGATTAAGACTCTATGTTCCCAATGCAAGAGGCATGGGTTCAATTCCTGGTTAAGGAACTAAGATCCTGCATACCACACAGTGCAGCCTAAATAAAAAAAATAGGGAAGAAAGATTCAAAGAAATAAAGAACAATTTTGACATCAACTTGGAAGTGCTTACAAGAAGGTATTTCCAGGGGCAACTGTCAGCTTAAATTTCCTGAGTTATCAGTGGTTTGTAAGTCCAAGTAGTAAAAGATCCTCTGATACTCAGCATCTTGTACTGAAAGCAGCTGAAAAGGGATTTGGAAAGATTCTGACAGGTAACTAATGAAAGCTTACAAAAGAGAAAGCACTCTGAGATAGTTCACTGGGGGCTGGCAAATGCAAAGTCCTCTGAATTTAATTCTTTGAACAAAATCCTTAATTAATAATTTTCTGGAACAATGAATGAAACCTTCCAATGGTACCAACAAGTGGTTCAGGGATGACCCTGCTTTGATATACTAAAACATAAGACCCGTATGTGCCAATGTTTCCGGTCCACTCCAAAAGAAAATCATCAAGATTACTGTGACTGCCAACTATCCTTATTCTCCAAGCCCTAAATAAATTATAATATTACTCCAATATTAGGCCTTTATATAGTTCTGAGTAATCAGCTAGGCTTCTTGAGTTCCAGACTCTGAACTTCAAAAGAGCTTACTAAATATTCTTATCATTTTCTATACTACATACCATCTTATCTCAAGTAATCTTTTCCTCCCAACTTCAGTCTGTACTGCTCTCTCAATCACTTACATAATGGGGTTTCTTATTATCTTGAAAATTTTCCATTGAACTTGGCTTCCCTAGATATTAAAAAAGCAAAACAATTCCAGGATACATTTAATCATTATCTTGCTTTTCCTCCTTTGGTGAACTGATCTGGGTAAGCAAAGGCACTATGATTTATGATTTTCTAAATGTCTACTGCATGTTACAGATATGTTAATGCCAGCACATCAAAATGGACCTATCAAAATGTAAAACTTTTTTTCCCCTGCCAATTAGTATGCCCTACTGATCAAACCAGTCATTCCTACAGGAAATCAGTGCTGAATATTCATTGGAAGGACTGATGCTAAAGCTGAAGCTCCTTTGACCACCTCATGCGAAGAGGTGATTCACTAGAAAAGACCCTGATGCTTGGAAAGACTGAAGGCAAAAGGAGAAGGGGATGGTAGAGGATGAAATGGTTACATAGCATCATTGACTCAATGGACATGAATCTGAGCAAACTCCAGGACAGAGTGAAGGACAGCTGAGCCTGGCGTGCTGCATCCATGCGGTCACAAAGAGTCTTAGGCATTTAGGAACTAAAAACAAAAAAACAACAACAAATGCCCTACTCACATTCCTAACTTTATTCTATGCCTAATTAACTCTCCAGTTATGGAGGAGGGACGGTGGCAGCTATACTGCATTAATTGTTACGTGTATTGACTTATTTGTATAATTAGGAAAAGAGATATTTTCAGAAAACCTGTTGGAAGTGGTTTTAATGCTAAAGACCATTATTTCTCTACCACCAAATCGTCAGTATACAGAACTCATGATACTATATTGAAGATATTGAGATCATGGCTGTCATTGTTAAAATTTAATTGAAGAGGAACTTCCCTGGTGGCTCAGTGGTTAAGACTCTATATTCCCAATGCAAGGGGGCTCAGGTTCGATCCCTGGTCAGGGAACTAGATGCCAAGTGCCATACCTAAGAGCCCACATGATGCTCTTAGTAAGACCCAGTGCACCCAAATAAATTTTATAAAAATTTAATTGAATGTTTCATGGGCATCTCTAAGGTAAGATACAATTTTATAGATTTTTAAGTATATGCTACTTAATAGATTAATTTTGGAAATTTATATTCAACTATTTCAACCACAGCCTTGTAAATTTTTACACACACACACACACACACACATATTTATATATATGCTAAGGGAGAAAAATATTTTTGAGAGTGAATCTTCTCACTGATTGCCTTACATTCAAGAGAACATGATAAATACCATTATGATCATTTTAGAGAGGTTAAAACATATTTCACAGCTCCTTACTGATAGAAGCGGGGGTCAACACCCTGGTTGATCTGTGTCCAAAGCCCAGGATGGTTTTTCCACCAGTCACACAGTTCTTCAGAAGTTCCATGTGTTTTTTTTTTTTCTTTTGGGCATAGGGCTAAATTATCAGGTCTCCTCTGACTCTCATCTCAATTGGTAAAGAATCTACCCGCCTTCGACCGTGTAGATCACAATAAACTGTGGAAAATTCTGAAGGAGATGGGAATACCAGACCACCTGACCTGTCTCTTGAGAAACCTATATGCAGATCAGGAAGCAACAGTTAGAACTGGACATGGACCAACAGACTGGTTCCAAATAGGAAAAGGAGTATGTCAAGGCTGTATATTGTCACCCTGCTTATTTAACTTATATGCAGAGTACATCATAAGAAACGCTGGGCTGGAAGAAGCACAAGCTGGAATCAAGATTGCCAGGAGAAATATCAATAAGCTCAGATATGCAGATGACACCACCCTTATGGCAGAAAGTGAAGAGGAAATAAAAAGCCTCTTGATGAAAGTGAAAGAGGAGAGTGAAAAAGTTGGCTTAAAGCTTAACATTCAGAAAACTAAGATCATGGCATCTGGTCCCATCACCTCGTGGGAAATAGATGGGGAGACAGTGGAAACAATGTCAGACTTTATTTCTGGGGGCTCCAAAATCACTGAAGATGGTGACTGTAGCCATGAAATTAAGACGCTTACTCCTTGGAAGGAAAGTTATGACCAACCTAGACAGCATATTAAAAAGCAGAGACATTACTTTGCCAACAAAGGTCCATCTGGACAAGGCTATGGTTTTTCCAGTGGTCATGTATGGATGTGAGAGTTGGACTGTGAAGAAAGCTGAGCGCCGAAAAATTGATGCTTTTGAACTGTGGTGTTGGAGAAGACTCTTGAGAGTCCCTTGGGCTGCAAGGAGATCCAACCAGTCCAACCTGAAGGACGTTAAGTCCTGGGTGTTTACTGGAAGGACTGATGCTGAAGCCGAAACTCCAATACTTTGGCCACCTCATGCGAAGAGTTGATTCATTGGAAAAGACCCTGATCCTGGGAGGGATTGGGGGCAGGAGGAAAAGGGGACGACAGAGGATGAGATGGTTGGATGGCATCACCGACTCGATGGGCATGAGTTTGAGTAAACTCCAGGAGTTTGTGATGGACAGGGAGGCCTGGCGTGCTGCGATTCATGGGGTCGCAAAGAGTCAGACACGACTGAATGACTGAATTGAACTGAACTACCTGCAATGCAGGAGACCCCGGTTGGATTCCTAGGTCAGGAAGATCTGCTGGAGAAGGGATGGGCTACCCACTCCAGTATTCTTGGGCTTCCCTTGTGGCTCAGCTGGTAAAGACTCCGCCTGCAATGTAGGAGACCTGGGTTTGATTCCTGAGTTGGGAAAGTCCCCTGGAGAAGGAAAAGGCTACCCACTCCAGTATTCTTGCCTGGAATTTCATTGACTGTGTAGTCCATGGGGTCACAAAGAGTCAGACACGACGGAGTGATTTTCACTCACTCACTCCTCTGACTCCCACCAAGCTCTCAAATTCCCTAAAGCTAATGCAATTCCCAAATAAAAATTATCCCAATCAAGAGAGAGAATAACATATAAATCTTGAAAGTCCAAAGGCTTTTTGGGTCAACACTACTTTGCTAAGTTTGAGAGAGTCCCCAAAGTGGGAAAATACTGCAAAGTTCCCTGAATCCTCATTATCCCTATCACCACCCCCTCCTCTGCCCACAACAGGCTCACAGCCAAACTGCTGGCAACCCCACACTTGCATTCCATGAGCCTCCTCTACCGTCTCCTGTTCACTGCCTTGACACTCGTGTCCTTCTGAAGCCCAGTCCTCCATTCAACTTTCCCTGAGGTCTCTCCCTGCAAACATGATCCTCCCCCACCCACCCCACCACATGAACCTCAGCACCTTCTCAGCCATGTTTGAATGGAAAGAGAAATGACCTGGAGATCCAATGATCTTGGGTCTAACAACCAGGATTCAAATTCAGTTTCTCCCACTGCAGAATCCCCAGTTACTTAAGCTCTCTGCATCTCACTGTGTTGTAGGACCAGCAATACCTACATCATAGCTGCATAAATAAGGTCACGCACTTTGACCTACCCTGAGGAGGGTGTCTGGCATATTCTAAGACCCCAATGATTGTTAAAAGATGCATCTTTTTTCTCCTACTTACTCACATTCTTACAGATGCTTATGAATCTGCATTCTTTGTCTCCAGCTGAATTGCAAATTACTAAAGTGCAGACATAATTTAAAGTTTCTTTACCTCTTACAAAACATTTGGCACACAGTTGTTGTTTCGTCCCCAAGTAGTGTCTGACTACTTGCGACCCCATGAATTGCAACCCACCAGACTCCTATGTCCATGGGATTTCCCAGGCAGGAATACTGGAGTGGGTAGCCATTCCCTTCTCCAGGGGATCTTCCCAATCCAGGGATGGAACCCACATCTCCTGCATTGACAGAAGGATTCTTTTATCACTGAGCCACCAGGGAAGCCCTTGGCACACAGTAGGGACACAATAACTGCCAGCTAAATGACAGACATGAAAGGCTTCTGAGAGGAAAGAAACCATAAAACAGCTTAACATCAGTTGAACGTTTATTTTTGTATTTAATAACATTCTAGTGAATGTTATAATAATTCTAGTGAAGCAGAATGTATTCTTTCAGTGTAGGATATATTCACTAAATAGATTTGACATTCTTTAAAAAAAAAGTTCCAGGAGCTTCCAAGATACTCTGATGAACGTGTTTCTAAGGGAACAAACCTTGTCAAATTAACCAAGGCAACATTCACTACACCAAGGGATACAAACAGTGCTCCTGGGTGACTCCTACTTTTAATCAAATAAAAATATGAAAGGACCTATAATTTCCTCTCTATTGCTTTTAGTTCTGTCACAGGACCTAAACTGCCTCTACAAAAACAGCAAGTGTTAAATTGGTGCATTACTTCTCAGCTTCGCTTTGGAAAGAAGCGGGTGACAGGAACTCATAGCTGGTCACATGTTTTCACTAGCTTTTGTTCCTTCGTCCACAAACATTGGTGAGTACTAAGTGCCAGGTACTGCTCTTGACACTGGGGATATAAAAGAGGAGTGAATACGTAGTCCAAAATTCTTGCCCAAAGCTTACATGCCACTGCAGAAAGAGAGCAATATGATGAAGACACCACGTACAAACTGATCCCATGTACAAAAGAGATCACTAATAGGACCTACTGTATAGCTCAGGGAACCCTACTCAGGGCTCGGTGATGACCTAAATGGGAAGGAAATCCAAACCAGAGGGGATATGTGTATACCTGTGGTCCACTTGGCTGCATGGCAGAAACTAACGCAACATTGTAAAGCAACTCTACTCCAATAAAAATTAATTTTTTAAACAAAGATGAAGAAATAAAATAAGTAGTGTGTTAGTAGTAATGCTCAAGATGCAATAAAGAACCCAGAAAGCAGAGAAATGGGGTGAAGAAAGCTGGGGGCGGGGGAGAAGGCAGTAAGAAATGAGGCCAGAGAGATAAAGGGGATCCGGATCATGACCCGGAGAGAGTGGTGGCTTTGACCACAGTGATGTGAGCATCACTGGAGATGCGAAGAAGAGGCTGCTTCACTCTGACCTTACAGCTCTGGTAGTCTCGGGGTGTGTAAGCTGCAGGGGTCTGCAGCAGAAGCGGGGAGCCAGTCCCATCACCAAGTGATGGATGATGACGGTCTGGATCAGACAGAGAAGTGAGGGGCGCCCCAATTCCAGGTTCACTCTGAAAGCAGAGCTGATATGATTTATTGATGGACTGGATGTGGGGCAGGAAAGAGCAGAGTCTAGGATGACACAGTTTCTGCTTTCTGCCAGGTCTGCACACGAGATATGAGTGTGATCCTAGTGAATTCCAAGCTCCTTCCAATACATCTTCCTATGTCCCCAAAACACCTTCCCCAGCACATCATCTCTTAAACCATTGAACCAGCTCCTAGGGGACAGTAGCCCATGTACCCTGCTGGTCTACCTCATATTAGACATTGTGCATTGTGGGCACATAATCCACACTGGACATTTGTACAGTGGTGATTATTATCTCATCTTACGCTTTTGTTTTCTTTCATTTTTTACTGAAGTGTAGTTGATTTACAATGTTGTGTTAGTTACTGCTTTACAACAAAGTGATACACACACACATATATATATACATTCTTTATTTATATTCTTTTTCATTGTGGTTTATCATAGGATAGTGAATATAGTTCTCTGTGCTATACAGTAGGACCTTGTTGTTTATCTCTTCTACATAAAGAAGTTTACATCAGCTAACCCCAACCTCCCATTCC
This sequence comes from Muntiacus reevesi, assembly GCF_963930625.1. Taxonomy (NCBI): domain Eukaryota; kingdom Metazoa; phylum Chordata; class Mammalia; order Artiodactyla; family Cervidae; genus Muntiacus; species Muntiacus reevesi. Next base: position 78,096,090 of record NC_089254.1, on the reverse strand, counting down.
ATCCCCCATCCACCCATCTGTTTTCTATGTCTGTGATTTTGTTAATGTTTCATAGAAAGGTTCATTTGTGTCATGTTTTATATTCCACGTGTAAGAGACTTCATATAGTATTCATCTTTCTCTGTCTGACTTACTTCATTTAGTGATACCTCTAGCTCCATTCCTGTTGCTGCAAATGGCATTATTTTATTCTTTTTCATATCCCATCTTGTATTAAAGAGACTCGAGGCTCAGCAGAGGTAGTTGATCTGCCAAAAGTTGGACCCAGAGAAGAGGCAGCATGTCTAAAGGGAGATGGAGGAACTTCTCTGGTGGTCCATTGGTTAAGACTTCATCTTCCAAAGCAGGGGGCACGGGTTTGATTCCTAGTCAGGGAGCTTAGATCCCACATGCCTCAGTGTAGTCAAAAAATTAAAAAACAAAATAAAATAAACGGGGGGGGTCATCTATTCCAGTCCAGGAGCTTGTTGCCTGAAGGGAAAGTCATTCGACATCTTCATATTTCTACTGAAATATGAAGTATTGTTAAATCTTCATATTTCTCCTCATATTTCTTCATAGAGAACTCTGGAATCCAGATTATTATATGGACACTCCTGATATTTAAATGTGTAATTTTAAAAAATACCAACACTGTAAAACTGTATTTTTACAATTTTGTGTAAAATGGCCTCTAAAAACGTATATTGCTCCCATTCAACCCTACCCAACTAAGACTTTAAAAATAGAGGGAAACAATTACCAAACACACATCTGAGATTCTGTGTCTACAGCATTCTAAAACAAAAACAAAAAGCAGTACTTGCATTGGCTAAATAAACACACCTTTATACCAAATTTCACCTAAGGGCAGTTCATCCTAGCTAGATGGACACGGCAATGTTGCTGCTAATTGTAAATTATTCCTAGACTGATCAAGAATATTTTTTGGAATGATCATCTTAGGCGATGTGGAGGCAAGTAAAGAATCCAGGAAACCCTTCAAAGAGAAATAAGGCAAGGATGAGACATGAGCAAAAAAAAGGAGGGGGGTTAAGAATTTTAAGACTGATTAGCGGGCCACTGTATTGGAATATGTCACATAACAAGTGTAAAAAGAGCAAGGACACAGATGGTCTTTGCTCTCCAGGACAGAGATTTGCCAAGAGAAACTGGGGCAAAGAGTCTGCTCGTAGCAGAGGGAAGGGGAGCAGCTCTCCGGTTATGCCTTTGACCTATTAACTCTGGCCCCCAGTTTCCAGTGGCAGCAGAGTGCTCCGCAGGGATCCACGCCACCTGGCCTCCTTCCATCGCCTCTGCTTCCTGCTTTCCCCTCGGCAGAGGCAGAGAGGTGGGTGCAGGTATGTGGTCTACGCCGGGGTTCAGGCTGGGAAGTGCTATGAGAGGTGAAGGTCGCATAAGAATGAGCTGCACAACATGTATACAATTGAATACTACTCAGCCATAAAAGGGAAGGAAATAATGTGACCTGCAGTAACAAGGAAGGGCATAGAGGTGACCATAAGTGAAGTACGTCAGAAAGACGGACAAACACCATATGATATCACATGCACGGGGAATCTAAAATATGACACAAGTGAATTTACCTGCGAAACAGGAACAGACTCACAGACCTAGAGAACAGGCTTGTGGCTGCCAAGGGCGAGGGGGAGGGATGGATTGGGAGTTTGGGATTAGCAGATGCAAACTATTACATACAGAATGGATGGACAACCAGGTTCTACTGTAGAGCACAAGAAACTATATTCAATATCCTGAGAAAAACCAAAATGGAAATGAATCATGTTGTTGTGTAGCAGACATTTACACAAAATTGTAAATCACTGTGCTTCAATAAAATTAATTTTTTATAAAAAAAAAAATGGGTTGTACAAAAAGAGAGTGTTTGGGGTCCAGGCTAGAGAACTCAACAGTCAAAAGGACAGTCCTTGATGTGGTTCTTCTACAGAGAAAAGACTTCAGAATGGCCAGTGAAGCCCAAATATAGAGTGGAGGCCACAGAGAAGAGCAAGAATCCTCCCAAATGTAAATCAGGGCATCCAGAAAAGCCCAACTGTAATTTGGACACAGAGCAAGAGAGATATGCAAGACTTAAAAACTGCCGGGAGAGAGAAGGGGCCCCTTGCCTGTAGGTGAGAAACGAACAGTGTAAGAAGGCAGCTTATCCACAAGCCACCCCCTCGCAGGACCCATCAGTGGGGGCCTCCTGCAGCCTTTTCCTCCATTTCCACTCCAGCAAGGAGCATCCAGGAACAGCCCGTTAGACAAAAGCAAAGAGCCCGGGACTTCATAGACCATCAGAAAAGGAGGCTCCAGACAGGAAGAATGGGCAGCAAGAGGGGAAAGTGTAGAAACACTATGGAGAAGCGGTGGGACATAGCAGCAAGAGCGAAGGGGCACCATTCATACCAGATTTGGAGTTGGGACACACACATAAACACACTTCGAAGTGCGCCTTTGTGTTGTGACTTTCGACTTTCACACTGCAGCCAAGCGAGATCAAATGAAAACTGCGGACAGGAAGGGAGAGAAGAGAAAGGATGGAAGTTCAGTCCTCCTCCTTTTACATTTACTTTCTCAAGTCAGAAACCTAAAATTGCCCTTGACCATCTCTGTTGCCCAGTTCCACATACCAAATCCCATGCATCCTCCCTCTCAAAGACCCCTCCATCCTGGCCACCCCTCTCTAGCCCCTGCCATTTCCCCTGGCCAGATGGCCTCCATCCTCTGCCCCTCACCTGTGGATCACCTCTCTGCTTGTGCATCACCTCTTTGCTTCAAGTCTTTCTTACCCCCAATCCATCCTCTACACCACAGTCCAGATGACCCTCTAAACACTCAGATCTAATCTCTCTGCTGTTTCAACAGCTTCCCACTGTCTTTAGGATAAAGTCCAATGCCACCTGGCCCAGGGCAAGAACACAACACAGTCATCAAATAAGTGAAAAAATCTATTTTAGATCATCTCTATGTATGCTCCTTTTTTAGTTCTAGTATAAACCTCAGAACCGAATATTAAAAGGGATACATAGTTCTTTGTCAATATTACAATCAAATTGAAAAGGCAGAGTAACAATATCCATTTCATCCTATGGTTTTGACACCATAAATACTTAATAAAAGGTTCAGATTCATAATCAATTCTTTGGATTATTTGTGAAACTGTATGACATATGCAATCATAGGAATTCATAGATTGAAGTATATGATTGCATTTCTATTTAACAGTTCATCATTACAAAAGTTCTATTATATTAAGAAAATAGCCCTCTACTGCACACTTGCCACATAAGAGTAATAGGAGGAAAGCTATAATGAATCACGAAATTCAACAGATCATGCTCTTGACCTCGATGGATTTGAATCTGCCCTACAGCTAGGAGTTCAAGATAAAAAATATATACAAATATATAATCATTTATGAATACTTTAATTCAAGAGAGATGCTTTGAAGTAATTCACTGCCTAGGATTTCTCAAACAGAATTAAATATACATTTCTCATGCTGAGTTGAATTAGCTTTTAAAAGTCTTTCCCACAATTAAAATAGACTTTTATAATCTCTCACAAGCAGAGGCAGAAATTACTCCTACCAAATACTCTGAATACACACAGAACACAACATAATGTCTGATAAACTAAACTCATCTTAATCACATCCACCTATCAAAACTCAACAGGACATAATAGAACATGCTGCCAGGTGTCATATGATTTGAAAATATCTTTATCTCTTAATCTTATTTATGGTAAAGTTTTATTCTTGGTGTTTTTAACAGAGTGAAATATGTCAGTCTTTTTGGTATGGTGTCTGCCTTGCTAGCTGGATCAGAAAGCTCTCCTACTCTCAATCTCCTTATGTACATACTTACCTGTAGTTTCTGAGAACATCTGTATTATTTTTCTCTTCTGCATATTAATCCTCATTCTAGCTGTGATTTTTATATTTATATAGAGAGCATAAAATAAATACGATATTTTTTTTCCAAAATGATGAGTTGTTGACCCAAGTAGACATGCTGAATGGTTCTTAACATATCTTTGGCCTTATATCTCAACTTTCTGTACTTTTCCGCTTATCGTTATGTTTGTAACATTTTAATACCTGATAAGACAAAGTCCATTTCCTTTCACTAAAATTCTGTCAGTGTTCAAGTCATATTTCGTGTTTGCAGTATTCTGACATCTGTTACGACAAGGCCTAGTTCCTCTCACCAAAATTTTCTGACTTACAGATTTAGTATTTTACATTTTAATCAGCCCTATATTTGTGGTTGCATCCACTCTCTCCTTATTTTCTTGATGTGTATTCCAGTACTTTTTCTTGATTGCTCATCCTAGAGTTACATTCACTTTTTATTAGTCTTTTTAAAGAATTAAGTCTTATTTTACTATATCAATTTTATTGTATATTTTATTTCCTTATTCCTTGATTTCTGTTTTTAACCTTATTATTCTTTTTTCTTCTTGTCCTTAAGTTATCCTTTCCTGACTTCTTGAGTAGAAGCTCATTTTATTTAATTTTGTCCTTTCCTGTTCATATAAAAACAGTCAAAGCAATTGCTTTATCTCTGAGCATAGTTCTGCATGGTCTCATGACTGTAAGAGTGCAATATGCCACTGCCAATGATTCCCACACAGTGGTTTCTACATACAGAATTTGTTTTCTGTTCATCGCACGTGGTAGGAGGAATCTTAGTTCCCTGACCAGGGATCAAACCCCCGAGTCCCCGGAGCTGGAAGGTGGATTCTTAACCACTGGTCCACCAGGGAAGTTCCTACATGTGGTTTTAATTTCCTCTTTTTGCTTTAAGTTACTTAACAGAATCCTTTGTAATTCTGATTCCTCTGTAGTTGAATTCGGATAAAACTTTTGAGCTATTTTCTAATTCTTTGAGTTATAGAAAGAGTGTGGTCTATGTGATTTCTGCTTTTAGCAATGTAGAAAGACGGTCTTCATAGCTTAATATAGTTTTGTCAGTGTAAAATTCATGAATTACTGGATAAGAGCATATATTCTTAATTTATAGGACACAATAAATCACCTATGTCCTCCCATTTATATGAATATATACATACAAATTGATATATTCATACATATACAATTATATAGTCTGTGGCATGAACTTTTACTTAATATTTTATAAATAGTATCAAATAGATTTGAAGTATTTTAAATATTTATTTAAATAAGCTGTGTAAATATTATCTTAATGGTACCTTAATAATAAATGGATCCTATATAGTTACTAAAATTCCTATTCTCCAACACTATTTATTCCCACATTTTACTATTATAAGACATTTTTCCACCCAAGTCAAAAAAAAAAGCCCCAATACAAAGCATTACTATAAAAAAATCCTTGTAGCTTTTAATTTTCTTATCATATATTCCTGCAAATAGAATTACTGAGTCATAGGTTGTAAACATTTGTAAGGACTGCCTTCCCAACTCTAAAGTGACTGGACCCTCACTAAGAGGTAATGAGTTGATTTATTTATTTTTCTTTGAGAGTCTAATAACATAAAAGGCAAAATCACAATTTAAATGCATTTCTTTTATTACCAACTAATCTGATCTGTCTCATACCTTTCTCAATCATTTCTATTAACTTCTTTTAATGACTATATCTAAACCACCCATTGGTCCATTCCCCAAAGACTATGAACACTTTAATTGACTTATGAGACCTTTTGCTGTAATAGGAAAACAACTCACATATGTTGCAAATGATATATTTTAGTTGTTTGCTTCTTAATACTGCTTAATACACTCCAGACAAACTTATACTTTAAATCTTTGTGCATTCAAAACTATGTTAGTATTCTGTTGCTTTTATGCTTAGAAAATTCATTGTCATCCCAGATTCAGTAATATATTCACATTTAATTTTTATAGTCTTATCTGATACCATTTTTATAATTACTCCATCTGAAAAATGTTTTCATTTATGGCATAAGGTGAAAACATGCAATTCATGATTTCCCCAATTAGCTGCTTTTTCTATAAGAAATACTGTTGAATATTCCTTTCATATATTTTTGGAGTTATTCCCTTTGTCAAACTAATGCTTTCCCAATGGGTCTGCCTTTTTAGGAGGTCTGTGTTCTAATCTGTGTATAGATTTTAAACAAATACCTGTTGTTTTAATGATTTTGCCTTTATAATACATTAAATGAAAAAGGTAAATCCTCTGGTAGCACAAAATAACACAAAATATTTGGATGTATTTTAATTTGATTATGTGCTGCTAGGATGTTTTTAAAATTGAGATTAAATTAGGAGTTCTGCCATCTTAAAAATATTTAGCCTTTCTAAAGAACACAGTACATCCTCCATGCATTCAGACATTTTCACATCATGAACTTAACTTATAGCTATGGCTTTTAGTATACAACTTCCTTTTAATTATTCCCACACACTGCTTAGTTGGGTTGTCCAGAGTTTATATTGTGTTGTTGTTAAGCTAAATGGAATGATTTTTTTATCATAGCTTCTAAATACTGATATATATAAGAAAATAGTTATTTTTTTCTTTGTCTTATATGTATGAATGTACTAAATGATTAAATAATTACCTGAGTTTTATTTGCATATTTATATTTGTTTTTGTATCTGTTAATCATGTCACACTTATGTTATAAAATTACTTCCATTACATGACTCTCTGAATTAGCCTGAAATTCCAAATCAACATCAAATAATATTGTTAATTGCAGATCCTTTTCATATTCCTGATTTTTAAATAGAAGGACTATGATGTTCACTATAAGATTAATATTAATATTTTTGTCATGAGAATAAAGCAGGTTTTAATTAGGAATGGGTGGTGAATTTTATCATACACTTCTGTACGTCTATTGAAATTATTACCTATTGACTGGTACATTTTAGGGCTCAACCATAGGACAATACCAATCTTCCAATATTTTTTAAACTAGAAAACATGGCAATTTCCTATTGTTCAAACTAACATACTAAAAGACACTAAATATTAAACCATTCCTGCACTTAGGAGACAAATCTTGTGTGGTCGGAGGATAATTCCTTTAATACACTTCTCAATTCAGTTTGCCAGCATTTTTACATGGGGCTTTTGTATCTACGTTCATTAGTGATCTTAGGCTAAGCATTCTTTATTCAACCTTGTTACGAGACAAATCTAATAAAACATTAATACACTATTACAAAGTTATAGTGCTACCGTAGACAATATCCTCCAGGCTGACAATGAGCTAAAGATACAGCATCCAACCTCTGCTTCCTTCATCATGTCTCCTCCTCTAACTTCCAGGGCTCTCTCTTTCCTTTATCACGACCCCTGATAATATTGGACCTGCCCAGATATTCCAAGATAATCTCCCCATCTCAAAATCATTCACTTAATCATATCTGTGAAGTCCCTTTTGCCCAGCAAGGTAAGATATTACTGGTTCCAGAAACTAGGATGCGAACATCTTGAGGGCATATTACTATGCTTACTACAATCTCCAAGACATTGATGTAATGTACTATGACACGCTGAAAACGCTGCCCCATTTCTACAGTATTCCTGCCAAAATCACTGAATCACAAGGAACAGGCATGCTAAAACTGAGGGGCATTCTACAAAATCAATGACCTAGATTCTTCAGAGCTGTCAATATCCTAACACAAAGAAAAGCTGAGGATTGCTTGAGATCAAAAGAGACAAAAAAGTATGCTAAAAAGACACAAATGGTGAAACCTGAATCAGGTCTCTAGGTTAGATAACAGCACCCATATCAATTTCTTGATTTTAAATACTGTTACACTTTATAACTTTTCTGTAAGTCTGAAATAATGTTAAAATAAAATATGTAAATAAAATAAGGCAGGAGATATATTTTCAAAATCACATTAAAGAAAAACATACTTTTCATTTCTCAGAATTCCAAAGCAAAAGAAAAGCTACTCAAACCAGTTTTGAAATTCTTTTCTATTATATCTCCTTTGGATTTTACCATGGGAGTCAGATTCTTGGTCTAGTGGTCTAGTGCCTAGACCATTCTGGCAACAAGCTAGGCACAAGTTTAGCTACAAATATCTGTCTCCATGGTGGCATAAAACAAGTATAGTAGTTGGTTTCTGAAAACCCTTGACTTAAGACGAGCAGGAGAAGAGCCAGGCCTCTAGATCAATGCACCACACAGGCTCTGAAAACAGATGTGCCAAGAGACTCAGCAAATGCATGATGACAGCTCACCATGAGGAGAGCCCAGCACAGCCCCAGCTCTCCCTGCTCAGACAACCCGGGCATTAGGTGGCACCACCCTGAGGCCCCCAGACTATTCCTAAGCTCCAGAGTGGAGAGTGCTACCAAATGCAAGCCCAGCTGAGTTGTATTTCAGATGCTGCTCTCATCCTGGAAACAAAAACAAGAAAAAGATACAGGTTTTGACAAATCTCACAACATGTGTGGGAGTGCAATGCATGAGAAAGCAAAAGTCACTCAGTAGTGTCCGACTCTTTGTGACCCCATGGACTATACAGTCCATGGAATTCTCCAGGCCAGAATACTGGGGTGAGTAGCCATTCCCTTCTCCAGTGGATCTTCCCAACCCAGGAATTGAACCGGAGTCTCCTGCATTGCAGGCAGATTCCTTACCAGGGGAGCTACCAGGGAAGCCCAATGCATGCAAAGTATATTTTTTTTGGAGAAATATTATTTATTTATTTATTTATTTTACTTTACAATATTGTATTGGTTTTGCCATACATTGCCATACATTGACTTGAAAGTATTATCTTTTCAGTGAACAAAGAACAGAGCATAAGGCAGAAAACCAAGTTACTTCAACGTGAAAATTATATCCTCTGCTGATTAAGAGGAATGAAGATGAGTTGAGGGAGCTTCAAGGAAACATCAAAATTAGGCAAATAAGTCCAATTGCACCTGCCTGGTTGAACTGACGTGCTCATATATGAAGACCATGGCTGGCAGATGAAACTTAAAGTGTTGGACCTCATTCACTTGTGCACTAAAATCTTTCTAAATAAAGAGATATTTGCACTGTTGCAAACACAGAAAAGACCTATAGTAACAAGATCTATAAAACAAAGAACAAATCGGGTGGCAGCTGAATTTGAATTCCCAAGCCCTTTTGTCCCAAGAGACAAAAGTGGGGAGCAGAGTCCAGACCACATGCAGAAGCACCAGGGCGTGTGCATCCCAAGGTGTCCTGGAGAAACAGTCTTCTGTTAGCGTGGCTGGGCACCCTGCCAGGTGGTCTGTAGCTAATGTTCCCAAGAATCAGCCCTCCTCCTTGAGACTCCAAGCAGAGCCTCAGAAGACAGTAGAACCTGAGACAAATGATGGCAAGACAGAAACTGCAACCGGGTGTGAAATGGAGAACATGACCTCATTTTCTCAACTAAAAACCCCCCTATAACTAAATTTCCAAAGCAGAGCATCCAAAACACTAAAATAGTTCAATGTACCTTGGGGTACACATTGATGATACAGATCCAATTTCTGACAGTGGAATGTTTTAATGCAATGTTTCAGGCTAACATCAAAGAAGCTATCTATCATGGTTCAGAGCAGGAATGTGAAAAAGCCCTTCCAGAAGACATCAGTGCCTCCAGGGAACCAAGAGTTATAGACAAATGGAAGAAAGGAGGCAATAGAGAGAAACCAGGAGGGTTTGCTTCCATTATTAGAGAACGCTCTAATGTTTGCTAAATCATCTATTCCCATGACTGCACAATCATATGAAAGTGAGAGGGTCTGCTCCAAGGAGGAACACTAGGAACTCACGCAGTTTTAACCTGGTAATGGATTTTAATTGCAAAGACCACTGCAAGTACTGAAAATAGGGTCTAAGACTTCCAATATCCAGTCCTTGTGAGGCCAATTCCTGATGTTACAAACATTAACATCATTAAAAGTTCCATTTATAAAGCATTATGAAAATGACTTAAAAGACAGAACTTTCTGCTTTTTTCCCCCTTGGTGAAAAGTCTGATATAAGTCAGGGATGGGATTTTTGTGTGTCTGTTCATCAAATCTCCATGGCCAGAGTTTCTGCAGGGGTTCGCTTGCATAAGACATGAGCTTTGATGGAGTTCAGGACTGTGGGGGCGTTTGAACATGAACCTATTGGAAAGTTCTCCCCTAGGCTGCCTCACTGCCAGCTCTTCTGATCATCCTTCACTTTCTCTCTCTGCAGTCTTAGTGTACTCATCTGTAACAAGAAGAGTAAAGCTGTCTATCTCCCAATCCTGGGGTGAAAATTAGATAAATTTCCTCTCTTGTTGCTTCTGCCTCTTCTTCACTGAGTTAGCTGCCACCTTCCTCATATATCACTTTGATCCCTGTCTAAGCTTTTTCAGCTCTCCAGCAAAGGTTTTTTATCCTATCAGCACCCTCAAAAGCCCCCAGACTTAAAAGAAGAAAGGCCAATTATTTAATCTCTGTCATGTATCTCCCCAACCCCTCCAATATATTGATACCATTAATTGTCACTACTGACACCAGTGATCAACACTGACATCAAAGAAGCAGAGCCCAGGGCCTCACGGGGTGATAAATCAGAGTGGAAGGCCTGGTCACTAGATGCTGTCATCAGTACATCAAAGTCTTGGGCTGGCTTCTATCCTATGTGTGATACAAACATCTCAGCAGGGGACCTCCCTGATGGCCCAGTGGTTAAGACTCTGCCCTTCCACCGCAGGGAACCAAGGTTCGATCCCTGGTTGGGGAACTAAGATTCCCACCTGCAGTAAGATGTGGTCAAACTAAATAAACAAATAAAAATACTTTTTAAATAACTCAGCAGCTCATCATTTTAAACACTATTCACAATAGTCAAGATGTGGAAACAAAACAAAACAAAAAATGTGGAAACAATCTCAGTGTCCCTAAACTGGTGAAAGGATAAAGAAAATATGGTACCTCCATACAGTAGAATATTAATCAGCCTTAAAAAAGGAAGTAAATTCTGTAACATGAGACAACACAGATAAACCTTGAGGGCACAATACTAGGTGAAATAAGCTAGTCACAGAAGGACAAAATGCTGCATGTGAGGTATCTAAATAGTCAGATTCATAGACATCCTGTCAGGGGTTGGCAGGGGGCAGGAAACAGGCAGTGCTAATCAACAGGGATGGGGCTTCGCTGGTGGCACAATGGTAGAGAATCCACCTGCCAATGCAGGAGATGTGGGTTCGATCCCTGGGTTAGGAAGATCCCCCGGAGAAGGAAATGGCAACCCACTCCAGTATTCTTGCCTGGGAAATCCCATGGACAGAGGAACCTTGTGGACTACAGTCCATGACATTTCCAAAGAGCTGGACACGACTTAATGACTAGACAACAACAAAAATCAACAGGGATAAAATTTCAGTTAGACAAATAAATTCTAGAGATCTGCTGCACAACACTGCACCTGTAGTCAACAATACTGGATTATATACTTAAAAATTTGTTAAGAAGGGAGACCTCGTATTGTGTTTTTACCATAATATTTTTTAATGTCTAAGTGAGGTAAGCTTCTCTTAACCCCAGGATCATATTTGTTCTATAAAACTAGGATAGTATGATGAAGCCCGATGTATAGCTCTGATTCCTAAATGTCCAGTCTCCACTCTGGAAATAAGTCCTAAATGTCCAGTCTCCACACACCATAGGAATTCTTCTTTAGACTGCTGTATCCTTCCGGGTGCAATAACTCTGCAACTGCTACTTGTAGCAGCTCAGAGGAATGAAACTAGCAGCTGAATTACACACACTAGTCACGTCACAGGTTGTCTCACCTAAATTTGACCACTTGATCAGTTTACCTTGTATACGGGTGTATCAAATATATTTCTTATGGGGCTGGAACAGAGGTTTCTTATCCCTTATTTCATAAATGTCAATTATAACAGTTGTTAAAATTTTAATTATACTGATAAGAGAGCCAAATCACAGGAAGAGATAAGCCTAGTTTACTGTAAATGTAACAGATGCCAAAAAAGGTCAGTCTACACAACTTAAGACAGTAAGCTAAGCCAGTGCCTTGGGTCTGAGGACACACTCTAGTTTCTCACTTTCCTTTTAGTGCTTTTTTTTTAAATTTTTTAAAATTTATTTATTTTAATTGGAGGCTAATTACTTTACAATATTGTAGTGGTTTTTGCCATACATTGACATGAATCAGTCATGGATTTACATGTGTTCCCCATCCTGAACCCCCCTCCCACCTCCCTCCCCATCCCATCCCTCTGGGTCATCCCAGTGCACCAGCCCTGAGCACCCTGTCTCATGCATCCAACCTGGACTGGCGATCTGTTTCACATATGATAATATACATGTTTCAATGCTATTTTCCCTTTTATCTCTTAAGTTCTAGTCCAAGTCCAGCGAAAACCCTAGTAACATTCCCGTTGTTTTGTACCACTATCACTGCAAAAATATCACAAGAGGGGGCTTCAGAACTTGAACAGAGGGCAAGGTGGATTAAACCTTAGCCATGGGATCAAGTTCCTCCCTAACATCTGAATGATTTCCTCAAAGGACCTCACAGGCATTGAGATATAGGCAGCTTTGAAAGAAGAGAGAGAGAGAATGTCTTTCTATCTTGGTCTCAACAAAAGTTGGTTCTCTGCACGGGTAAGAACCAGGATTTCCCGAAGTTTTCCTGGGTCTGTTTCCCCATGGCTGAGCACGCAGGCCACATACTCTGCCTGTGAAGTACCCGGGGGCAGACAGACGATGGCAAATGGTTTGTCCCCCTCCACCTGTGGTTCTGGCCCACCTCCTCAGCACGCTTACATGTGGCCAAAGGAAATACGTGCTATGCATCAGGTTTTCTCAGTTTAAACAAGGCACTTCCCAATTTTGCCCAAATAGATGTGTGTAGTATATACTTAGATCCTCTTTTTGCCATCTCGCCTAAAGGAGGATTAGAAACCATATAAATAGAGCACTAATTTGTCACCTAGAGAAAGACATTAAAATCCAAAGAAAATAAAAATAGCTACCATTTCTATTCTATTCTATGGAACTACTCTATACTCTGCCAACGTTTACAATACTAGTTCAGATTTTAACTGTATTTAAATTGAAAAATCTAACAGATTTTCATTCTGTACAGTCTGAAAAAAATCAGCATCATTTTCTGCATTTTACTGAAGTGGAAACATAGGTTCAAAAAAACTGGCCACACAGCTAGGAAGTGAGGAGGTCAGGATTCAAACCCACATCTGACTAATTCCCAAATCTCTTCCCATCACCATTAACTGCTTCCAAATCCTGGCAGTTTTAGAAGCCCAGCTTATCATTTACTAAAAATACACTTTCTAAAGTATCATGGACAGCTCAGAATAGTCCCCTGAGAGCGTCAGCACCTACCCTTGAAAAATGACCCAACACAAGTGGACCATTAGAATCACAGTTCAAGCAAGAGTATCATTCAGGGGTCACACTTGAAAGCCATCCATGGATAGACTCAGCTGCTGAGGCTGCTGCCTTCCAACTAATTGGGATAATAGTTGGATAATAATAATACCTTATGATGCTTCCAGGAAGGTCTTAACCAAGAGAACAATCCTTTCAACAGATCAAATCTGGATAATTTCTAAGTCATCTAGCACCCACTCACTATCCCCTGTTCTGAACGACGAGTATTTCTCCACCGTGTCTGAGTCACCTTCCATCAAACACTCTCTACTTTCACAGGATGTATCCTCAGACAGTAGGTGCAAAATTCAATGGGGGAAAAAAAATGATTAAATGAATGTGTGTTCTTAAGTTCAACTGTAATTGTTGACAATTTCTGATTCTCAAAAAATGGCGGTTTCAAAGAGTTCAAACTAAACCTTAAGATGGAGGTTTAGCTGTAAGAATAAAAGCCAGAAAACACAACAGCTTCTGCAAAGACAGGATTCTCTTGCCCTCTCCAGCAACAGTCCCATTGGAGCCCTGAGGCTATGGTGACTGCACAGCGTGCTGGACCCAGGCTCCCAACACCTTAATTTCCTGCCACACTCAACACTTGAGACTGTTGGACGTCCACAGTCTAAGGTCTTGGCTCCCACCATTACATCCACATTCCAGGCAGCAGGACTTAAGAAGCAGCCGTGGAACCCAACCGCTTACGCTTACAATCAAGAGCTACACGTTTTATAGGTGCACCTTTAACTCATCTGCCTCTGGTCAGAGCTTACTCCCATGGACACAGCTAGATGCAAATGAAGTTTGGAAATGCCATAATTAGCTGGATAGGAATCCAGAAAATGGAAGGAGAGAGGAGGAACTGATATTAGGAGCAACCTGAAATTGTCTACCAGGTGACAAAAGAAAGCATAGGAATCATCAACAAACACTAGAGAGTTTCTGTGATGGATCATGAGAAACTTGCTGACTTGAGAGGCTTTGGAAAAGCATCTGAAGAGATGAAAATGGGGTTATTCAAGTGAGCTTAAATTAAGAGGAAATAAGCATTCTTGGCACATGCAAATTTCTATGATGCAGATATAGAAAATGCATCAGTTCACTGGTGGCTTAGGAAAAATCTTCCCTTTGTAGAAAGCTGCCTTTGTCAATCTAGTAGAACACATACATGCATGCTCTGCTATCTTCACCATCTGTGAGGTCATATCCCGTTGCACGTCTTTCTCTTCTCCTAATACTCAATTTTAGGGTGAGTTGTAAAGACTTTGCAGGGTGTTCATCTTGTAAGAAATGAAATGAACTCGGATACTTGATAATTCTCTATGGTTCTTCCAAACACACCTTTTGAGACTCACCCCAAATTACTAGTAACTCCTTCCCAGATCCCTTAAGCCTGTGAGCATCATGTTTAATAAAGTAGTTTGAGCTGCTGAGATAAAACCACAATGTAACCAAAAACAGATGACTATCGCATGGGTTTGCCCCACTGCAAGAAAATCCAAAGGTCCCAGAGGCACAAATATGACAACACATGAAGCAATGAATGACTCATAAAGGAATGAAACCACATCAGGTACCAGACTACATGGAATTTCTCCCCCATCTGAGGCCACTACTGGAGATCTGACACTTTCTCAACTCTACACTGCTGAAGAATGTCATCATAATGGATGAAAAGAACATGTCACTACCAAGTTCTAACTCACTTCAGAGAATGTGGGCACTCTGGAATCAGACATCCAAGATCAAATCCTAAAGCCAATGGCAGCCTTAACTGTTCAGTTCAGTTTAGTTCAGTCGCTCAGTTGTGTCCGACTCCTGGCAACCCCATGGGCCACAGCACACCAGGCCTCCCTATCCATCACCAACTCCCAGACTCATGTCCATTGAGTCAGTGATGCCATCCAACCATCTCATCCTCTGTTGTCCCCATCTCCTCCTGCCTTCCATCTTTGCAGCATCAGGGTCTTTTCAAATGAGTCAGCTCTTCGCATTAGGTGGCCAAAGTATTGGAGTTTCAGCTTCAACATCAGTCCATCCAATGAATATTCAGGACTCATTTTTTTAGGATAGACTGGTTCGATCTCCTTGCAGTCCAAGGGACTCTCAAGAGTCTTCTCCAACACCACAGTTCAAAAGCATCAATTCTTCGGCACTCAGCTTTCTTTATAGTCCAACTCTCACATCTACACATGACTACTGGAAAAACCATAGCCTTGACTAGACAGACCTGTGTTGACAAAGAAATGTCTCTGCTTTTTAATATGCTGCCTAGGTTGGTCATAACTTTCCTTCCAACGAGCAAGCGTCTTTTAATTTCAAGGCTGCAATCACCATCTGCAGTGATTTTGGAACCCAAAAAAATAAAGTCAGCCACTGTTTCCCCATCTATTTGCCATGATGGGGATAGCTTTGACTAGATGGACCTTTGTTGGCAAAGTAATGTCTCTGCTTTTTAACATGCTGTCTAGGTTGGTCATAGCTTTTCTCTCAAGCAGCAAGCATCTTTTAATTTCATGGCTGCAGTCACCATCTGCAGTGATTTTGGAGCCCAACAAAATAAAGTCTCTCACTGTTTCCATTGTTTCCCCATCTATTTGCCATGAAGTGATGGAACCAGATGCCATGATCTTAGTTTTCTGAATGTTGACTTTTAAGTCAGCTTTTTCATGCTCCTCTTTCACTTTCATCAAGAGGCTCTTTAGTTCCTCTTTGCTTTCTGCCATAAGGGTGGTGTCATCTGCATGTATGAGGTTATTGATATTTCTCCCCGCAATCTTGATTTCAGCATGTGCTTCATCCATCCCAGAATTTCGCATAATGTACTACTCTGCATATACGTTAAATAAGTAGGGTGACAATATACAGCCTTGATGTACTCCTTTCCCGATTTGGAATCAGTCTGTTGTTTCAGATACAGTTCTAACTGTTGTTTCTTGACCTGCATACAGATTTCTCAAGAGGCAGGTCAGGTGATCTGATATTCCCATCTCTTTCAGAATTTCCCACAGTTTGTTGTGATCCACACAGTCAAAGGCTTTGGCGTAGTCAATAAAGCAGAAATAGATGTTTTTCTGGGACTCTCTTGCTTTTTCGATGATCCAACGGATGTTGGCAATTTGATCTCTGGTTCCACTGCCTTTTGTAAATCCAGCTTGAATATCTGGAAGTTCACGGTTAATGTACTGTTGAAGCCTGACTTGGGGAATTTTGAGTATTACTTTGCTAGCGTGTGAGATGAGTGCAATTGTGCAGTACTTTGAGCATTCTTTGGCATTGCCTTTCTTTGGGATTGGAATGAAAACTGGCCTTTTCCAGTCCTGTGGCTACTGCTGTTTTCCAAATTTTCTGGCATATTGAGTGCAGCACTTTCACAGCATCATCTTTAATGATTTGTAATAGCTCAACTGGAATTCCATCACCTCCACTAGCTTTGTTCATAGTGATGCTTCCTAAGGCCCACCTGACTTCGCATTCCAGAATGTCTGGCTCTAGGTGAGTAATCACACCAGCATGGTTATCTGGTTCACAAAGATCTTTTTTGTACAGTTCTGTGTACTCTTTCCACATCTTTTTAATATCTTCTGCTTCTGTTAGGTCCATACCATTTCTGTCCTGGAATAAAGATGCCCCCTCCATGTGTGATGGCTTGGCAAGCTCTGTGGCAGGAAGATACAAAGAATGAAAAGGAAAGCCTTCCCCTCCTTGTAAAAGAGGAAAAAAGGTAGAAGAAAAGTAGATCCCAATTTTCCTCTCCCCTGCCTTTGAAGCAAGGATAATGTCAACAGTAAAAGACAGCTATAACCCTTACACCTCATGGAATACTGTAGAAAGATCCCTTCTCAGCCTGACCTACTTGCCAACGTTGAGCACAGCTATATCACTATAGCTGCATGAGGCAACGAGTTGAAGGAGGGGCCTGAAGTTGAGATTCCTCAATGCCTTGATACCCATGGTGAACACACAGTCACTTGAAAGTTTGGCCTGGCAACTCGCTGGACTAGAAGAGGGGGCGGGTTGCTGAGGTAGTAGCCACGTGGCTCTGCAGCAAGGGCTGGGGACCAGAGCCCAGTGTTCAGTCCAGTCAGATGGCAGAAGCACATAGAGTCAGAAGAAACCAAGGTGAGGTTAAGTCCATTGCAGCACACCATGCCATTGGACCATGCTTGAACCCAGATATGCTCAAATCCTAAGTTACTGAGTCACATACACCTACAGGGACAGGCACCTGTGTGAACCAGACACTGATCCCAGGTGAGAGGAGGCAGAATACAGCACAGCAAGTATTCTGCCCCTTGAGATTGTTTGCACCACAATCCTGCCCCTCACCCCATCTACACACCATCTGTACCCTTCCTCTGCATATGTGAGTTGCAGTGTGAGTTAAAAATGGGCCACTTCCCCACCACCTAATTAAAACACAATATATTGATGGGTTCTTGAGAGAGAACTGTTCCTATGATTATATGCAAAATATATAAAGATAAACTCATCTGTTCAATAATCAAGGAGTCCTATAATGTAAGAGAGAGTGTTCGGGAAGATCCCCTGGAGGAGGGCATGGCAACCCACTCCTGTATTCTTGCCTAGAGAATCCCATGGACAGAGGAGCCTGGCGGGCTACAGTCCATGGGATAGCAAAGTCAGACACGACTGATGCTTCTTAGCATGCATGCACGCACGCATGTGGATGCAACAGTGGACAAATACAACTCAGTTTGCAACATCAAACTTACCATTTGAAGTCACAGGCTTCCTACACTCTCACAATTGCTGATGGGAGTGTAAATTTGATACACTGCTCTGGCAAACTCTTTGGCCCTATCTCCTAAAACTAAATAATGACTACCTCAAAGAATCAGTAATTCTACTTGTAAGTATTAACTCAAGAGAAATTAGGGGTTTTGTCCACTGGAAGACATGTATAATGAATGTGCATAGCAGCTGTATTCCTAAGAACCAAATGCCAATCAACTGGAGGATGGATAAATAAGATTGTACAGGGTAATACTATTCACGTATAATGAAGAATGAACTCCTACACACAGCAACATGGATCACTCTCATATGTAGTGTGATGAGTGAAAGAAGTAAGATGCAAAAGAGTACACAGTGTATTAGTTCTTAGTCATATCCAACTCCTTGAGGCCCCACGGACTGTAGCCTGCCAGGCTCCTCTGTCCGTGGGATTTCCCAGGCAAGAATATTGCAGTGGGTTGCCAGTTTCTTCTCCAGGAGATATCCCTGATACAGGGATCAAACTTTTGTCTACTGTGTCTCCAGCATTGCAGACAGATTCTTTACCCACTGAGCCATCGGGGAAGCCCCATACATTGTATGATTCCATTTATACCAATTTAAAGGACAGATGAAACTAACCCATGGGAGGTAGAACCAGAGTAGTGGCCACCTGGAAGGAGGAAGAGACCAGAAGAGAGGATTTATTAACTTGGAAGAAGCCTGAGGAAACCTGCTGGGTTGTAGATATGCTGTTCATTTCATCTGAGTGTAAGCCAGATTATATATTATACATATATATTTATAAAATTTTATCCAGCTGTACACCTGAGTTTCGCAAATTAATATATGCATGTCATACCTCATTCTAAAAGAGTCCAAAAAACACACATGCACACACACATACACAGACACAGATACTGCACACACACACATGTGAACCTTTCTGTTTCAGTTTGAAGAAGCAGGATCTTTAGCGATGAGAGGAGAATCAGCAATTTTACCATGTTACTCCAAAGAGGTTGCTCAATACCCAGACTCTACAGGAACTCATGTAATGCACTCTGGAGACAAATGTAGATTTCTCCCTGGTCACCTCTCACAGAGACGCCCTCTTCATTTACCGAGGCCACCTCGATATACATATCTCTAGTTACTACAGGATGGACAAGGGGGAAAGCCTAGGCTACAATGACGACATAAAGAAATCTTTTGTTCTTATTGTTTAGTTGGTAAGTCGTGTCCAACTGTTTGCGACCCCAAGACTGTAGCCCACTAGGCTCCTCTGTTCACGTATTTCCCAGGCAAGAATAAAGAAGTGAGTTGCTATTTCCATCTCTAGGAGATCTTCCCGACCCAGGGGTTGAACCCACATCTCCTGGATTGGCAGGCAGATTCTTTATCACTGAGCCACCAGGGAAGCCCCAGGAAATTTTATTATCTCTTAAATAACAGATTGAAATAATTCTTTTTTTATAAGGCTTTGTTTACATAAATTAGGAGTTTGGGTTAACATATACACACTACTACATATAAAACAGATAATCAATACCACCTACTATATAGCATAGGAAACTACACTCAGTATTTTGTACTAACCTACTACAAGGGAAAAGAATTTGAAAATGAATGTGTGTGTGTGTAACTGAATCACTATGCAGTGCACCTGAAGCTAGCAGAACATTGTAAATCAACTATACTTCAATAATAATAACAGTAATAATTCTTTTAAACACATGGTGAGGAGCCTGGCGTCATGGAGCCCATGTGTCACACATCCATGTTAAAACAATCACGGTAACAGGACTAACCTGGAGGAACACAGGTAATCTGAGGCTTCAAGGAGCAAGGACCATGACCAAAACCAAAACACGACTGGGCACCTGGATGCCAGTAGTTCCAGCATCCCCTAAATACTTCATTATCCCTCTTGCTCTTCCAGGAGTTTTGTGAAAATGTTTGAGCCAAAGGAGTTCCATAATACTTTATAGACTCACTGGTATTTAAGCTATTAAGGTCACAGATCTTTTTGAGAATCTGATAAAAACTATGGGGAACCAGGGGAAAAAAGCATAAAATGTTGCATATATTTTAAATCCTAAGTAATACTTAATAGATCTTAACTACAGAACTATAAAACACCATTAAGAGGAATCTGAAACCTTTTCTTTAAACAGACTAACAGATTGTAGGTATATACTTATTTACAATAAAGCTAAAGACTAATTCCTTATATTATTTTGTTTTTAACTGGAGCTAGATTTAATAAATGTGCTAACACTAGATATCTCCTACTATGGTCTTGTTTTAGTCTTAAAAATGGAGAAATGAGCTCATTATTACCTAACAAACAGAATCCATTTCATAAGAAATATATGTTTTGAAATATGCAGTAACTGCACATGTAAACGTAAAATACAGTATATTTTTGCTTTTAACTTACTTTTTATCCTATCCAATTGAAAAGACAATGAAATAAAGCAAGCATTATAAATTTTGCTCATGGATGTACAATACATACAGATGTAATTTGCTTGACAACTACAGCACAAAAGAGAAGAGGAAATGGAACTGTGTGACAGCAAAGTTTTCTATACTATCGAAATTAAGTTCACTTCAACCTGAATTAATTATGGGCTTCCCTTGTGGCTCAGCTGGTAAAGAATCTTGCTGCAATTTGGATTCTGGGTTTGATCCCTGGGTTGGGAAGATCCCCTGGAGAAGGGAAAGGCTATCCACTCCAGTATTCTGGCCTGGAGAATTCCCTGGACTGTATAGTCCATGGGGTCGCAAAGAGTCAGACACAACTGAGCAACTTTCACTTTCAATCTGAATTAGTTAAGATGCTAACTGTAGGACTTCCCTGGTGATGCAGTGGTTAAGAATCTGCCTGCCCATAGGAATCACGGGTTAACTTTGTTGTTCAGACTAGTTTCAGGGAATTTGGGGAGGTGGGCTTGGGCACGTAACTTAGAGTATATAAGGTTTTCACAAAAACTGATCGGGGTCCTTGGCTAAGAGGAGACTGCCTTGGGCCTGCCGGTGTAATAAACCACACTCCACTTAAAAAAAAAAAAAAAAAAAAAAGAATCTGCCTGCCAATGCAGAGGACACGGGTTCAATCCCCAGTACAGGAAGATTTCACATACCAAGGAGCAACTAAGCCCATGCACCACAACTGTGGAATCTGAGCTCTAGAGCCCTTGAGCGGCAACTACTGAGCCCACATGCCGTAACAACTAAAACCTGGTCCCTCTAGAACCCATGCTCTGCAACATGAGAAGCCCCCACCGTGAGAAGCCCACATATCACCAGCCTAGAGTAGCCCCCGTATGCCACAAGTAGAGAAAGCCTGCATGCACCAACGAAGACCCAGCATAGCTATAAATAAATAAATAAACATTTCCTTAAAAAATCTAAGCTCTTTCCTTTTAAAAAAAAAAAAAAAGATGTTAATTGTAATTCCAGGCAAACCACTAAGAAAATAATTCAAAAAATATAGTAGAAGAAACAAGGGAATTAAAATGGCACACTACAAAACATCTATTTAACAGAAAGAAGGCAGTGATGAGGAATCAAGGAACAAAAATAAATAAATAAAATTGGCTGACATAAATCCTAATTTGTCATTAACTACATTAAATGTAAATAAGTTAAGCACTCTAAAAGGCAAAGATTGGAAGAATGGATAAAAAAAAAAAATCCAGCTATATACTGTCTACAAGAGACACAAATTAGATTCAAAGACACAAATGAGTTAAGAGCCCAAGGATGGAAAAGATAGACCATGCATACAGTAACCAAAAGAGAGCTGGAGTGCCTATGCTAATAGCAGACAAGATAGACTTTTAGACAAAAATTGTTACTAGACACAAAGCGGGACATTTTATAATGACAAAAAGGTCAATTCGTAAAGAAGATATAAGAAATATAAAAATTTATACACCTAACAAAATCTATAAAGCAACAATTGACAAAACTGAAAAGAATAAACAATTCAAATATAATAGTGGAAGACTCCACTACCTCACCTTCAGTAATGGATAGAACAATTAAACAGAAAACCAGTAAGAAAATGGAGGATATGAACAATACTATAAATCAGTGGTCCTAGCACACATCTATCTATACTCAACAGCAGACTACAATTCTTCTCAAATGTACACGGTATATCCACCAGGACAGGTCACATGTTAGGCTGTAAAACAAAGGCCAACACATTTTTTATAGTTTCATTGAGATATAATTGACATATAACATTGTGTAAGTTTAAGGTATGCAACATAATGATTCGATATATGTATGTACAAATGGTTCCTGACTTAGGCCAGTTCAGCTTACAATTTTTCAACTTATCTGGGTGTAAAAGCGACACCCATTCAGCAGAAAGTATACTCCAAATTTTGAATTTTTATATTCTCCTGGACTAGCAATGTCTGGGACAATACAGGCATACCTCAGAGATAGTGGGGGTTCAATTCCCCAATAAAGTGAATACCGCAGGAAAGCTAGTCATACAAATTTTTAGGTTTCTTGGTGCCTATAAAGGGCTTCCCTGGTGGCTCAGATGGTAAAGAATTCGCCTACAGTGTGGAAGACCTAGGTTCAATCCTTGGGTTGGGAAGATCCCCTGCAAAAGGCCATGGCAACCCACTCCAGTATTCTTGTTTGGAGAATCCCCAAGGACAGAGGAGCTGGCGGGCTACAGTCCATGGGGTTGCAAGAGTCAGACATGACTGAGTGACTTAAGCACAAGTTCATGTTAAAGTTCAGAACACTTGTCTACACTATACTTTGCCTAAATATGGGGTCAGCATGTGTCTAAAAACTCTACATACATAACTCAATGAAAAAATACTTTATTGCTAAAAAATGCTAACCATCATCTGATTAAGTCATAATCTTTTTGCTGATAAAGAGTTAGAACTATTGCAAGAATCACCAAAATGTGACACGGATAACATGAAGAGCAAACGTTGTTGGGAAAATGGTGCCGATAGATTTGCTTGACGCTAAGGTTACAACAAACCAATTTGCAGAAGACACCGTATCTGGGGAGTGCAGTAAAGTGAAGCACAGACACAAAAAATAAGGTATTTCATTTAAAATAAGGTGTCTCATGATGCTGGGCAGCAGCAGTGAATGCAGCTCTGAGGCAGCCATGAGATCAAGAGGGAAAACAATACACTTACAGCCACTCTGTACCCAGACAACCTTCCCATTGTTCACTTTCAGTAGAGCACACAATAAATTACATGAGATATTCAACATTGTATTTTAAAATAGGCTTTACAATAAGTATTGTTGCCCAACTGTGGACCACGGTAAGTGTCCTGAGCATTTTTAAGGTAGCTTAGGCTAAGCTATGATGTTTGGTAGGTCAGGCGCACAAAATGCATTTTTCAACTTAGGATATTTTTAACTTATGATGAATTTATCAGGACATAACACTATCATATGTCAAGGAAGATTTGTACTTTAAAATGATTACCACAATAAGTTTATTAACATTCATCATGTCACATAGTTATAATCTTTTTTCTTGTTTTGAGAAATTTTAAGATCTACTCTCTTAGCAACTTTCAAATATAGAGTACAGTATTGTTAATTTAACTATAGTCAGCATATTGAACATAACATCCCCATAACTTATTTATCTTATAGGTGGAAGTTTGTACCTTTTGACCACCTTCACCCAATTCCCCCATTCTCCATCCTTTCAACTTAAAAAAAATGCACAAAGTGAGACTTGCAAGTTAAGTTTTGTCTGAGGCAAAATGAGGACTATGTCCTGGGAAACAGCATTTCAAATAGCTCTGAGAAACTGCCCCAAAGAAATAGGGGGGAGGTCAATATATATACATACATGATTTTGGCGAAGGGAGAGTAGATAGAATCAAGTATATATTTTTTCAGAAGATTTTTGCTAGTCACAGGAGCAGATGTCACCATGAAGGAATTTAGTGATTTTCTAGATATAAATAAAAGGAGATGCAAGAATTGGGCTTATAAAATCAGCTCCTGAAGATATTCAACTATCTAAAAACTTGTTCTGCTAGTTTTTCTAGGGCACAGAGTACCTCATTTCTGATCTCAATCCTAAACTCCACTCAGGGGCTATCGAAGGTCAGCAGCTAGAGCAGCACATGATTTAATCTTTGTAGAAGTAGGTGGCAAGTGCCCATTTGTCGTTAACAATCCCCAATAAATTTAAAGGACTGAAATAACATAAATTATCTTATCCAACTATAATTAAATCAAATTAGAAATCAGTAACAAAGGAAATTTTGAAAACTAACAAGTATGTGGAAATAACCAGACTCACAGATATTCAATGGATAAAAGAAAAACTGTCAAAGAAAAAATGGAATACACTTTAGATAAATGAAATAGAAACCCACCATACTAACACTTATGGAATGCAACAAACACAATGCTTAATAAGAAATTTAGAACTGCAAGAACCTATATTTACAAAGATGTCAAATCAATAACCTACTCTTTCATGCTAAACTAAATACAAAGCAACTAAAAGGAAATAAAAATAAAAATCAGGAAATAAAGAGTCAAAAAAGGATAGGAAATCAATAGAGAAAATTAATGAAACAAAAATTGGTTCTTCAAAGAGATTAACAAAAGTGACAAGACTCTAGCTAGAGTGACAAGAAATAAAGAGAGAAGATTGAAATTATTAAAACCAGGAATAAAACAGGTACATTACTATCAACAGTATCCCAACAAATTAAATAAACAAACGAGATAAAATGGAAAATTTCTAGAAGACACAAACTACAAAAAATGGCTCAAAAACATATAGGAAATCTACATGGACCTAGCCAAATTAAGAGATTTTATTAGCAATCAGAAAACTTTCCACAAATAAAAACTCCAAGCCTAAATTTCTGCACCAGTAAATTCTACCAATATTAAATGAAGAACTAACACTAATTCTTCACAAACTGTTCAAGCTGTATATAGAAAAGGAAGAGGAACCAGGGATCACATTGCCATCATCCATAGGATCATCAAAAAAGCAAGAGAGTTCCAGAAAAACATCTATTTCTGCTTTATTGACTACGCCAAAGCCTTAAACTGTGTGGATCACAACGAACTGTGGAAAATTCTTAGAGATAGGAATACCAGACCACCTGACCTACCTCCTGAGAAATCTGTATGCAGGTCAAGAAGCAACAGTTAGAACTGGATATGCAACAGTTCCAAATAGGAACAGTTCCAAATAGACTGGTTCCAAATCAGGAAAAGAGCATGTCAAGGCTGTATACTGTCACCCTGCTTATCCAACTTATATGCAGAATACATCATGCGAAATTCTGGGCTGAAGGAAACACAAGCTGGACTCAAGATTGCCAGGAGAAATAACAATAACCTCAGATGTGCAGATGACACCACCCTTATGGCAGAAAGCGAAGAACTAAAGAGCCTCTTGATGAAATTAGCCTCCAATTAAAATAGATAAATCAATTTTTTTAAAAAAAGAAAGTGAAAGAGAAGAGTGAAAAAGTTGGCTTAAAATTCAACATTCAGAAAACTAAGATCACAGCATCCAGTCCCATCACTTCATGGCTAATAGGCTGGGAAACAATGGAAACAATGAGATACTTTATTTTCTTGGGCTCCAAAAATCACTGCAGATAGTGACTGCAGCCATGAAATTAAAAGACACTTGCTCCTTGGAAGAAAAGTTATGACCAACCTAGACAGCATGTTAAAAAGAAGAGACATTACTTTGCCAACAAAGGTCCATCTAGTCAAAGCTATGGTTTTTCCATCAGTCATGTATGGATGTGAGAGTTGGGAGCATAAAGAAAGCTGAGCCGCGAAGAATTGGTGCTTTTGAACTGTGATGTTGGAGAAGACTCTTGAGAGTCCCTTGGACTGCAAGGAGATTCAACCAGTCTATCCTAAAGGAAATCAGTCCTGAATATTCATTGTAATGACTGATGTTAAAGCTGAAAATCCAACACTTTGGTCACCTTGATGCAAAGAGCTGGCTCATTTGAAAAGACCCTGATGCTGGGAAAGATGGAAGGCAGGAGAAGGAGATGACAGAGGATGAGATGGTTGGATGGCATCACCAACTCAATGGACATGATTTTGAGTATTGAGTAAGCTCTGGGTGTTGGTTATGGACAGGGAGGCCTGGTGTGCCACAGCCCATAGGGTCACAAAGAGCTGAACACAACTGAGCTGAACTTCACAAACTCTTCCTAAAAAATAGAAGACGGGTCACTTCTCAATTCATTATTTGAGGCCATTATAATTAAGATACAAAAAAAAAAAAAAAACAGGCAAAAACATCACAAAAAAAGAAAACTATAAAACAACATCCATTAAGAATATAGACACAAGTACGAGCCAGCAATCCCAATGCTGGGCATACACACCAAGGAAACCAGAAATGAAAGAGACACGTGTACCCCAATGTTCATCACAGCACTGTTTACAATAGCTACAACATGGAAGCAACCTAGATGTCCATCAACTTGACAAATGGATAAGAAAGTTGTGGTACATATACAAATGGAATATTACTCAGCAGCTATTGAAAAGAATGCATTTGAATCAGCTCTGATGAGGTGCATGAAACTGGAGCCTATTATACTTCACTAGAAACTTCAAATACGTCACATAGTGAAGTAAGTCAGAAAGAAAAACACCAATACAGTATATTAATGCATATATATGGAATTTAGAAAGAAGGTAATGATGACCCTATACAGGAGACAGGAAAAGAGACACAAAGAACAGGCTTTTGGACTCTCTGGAAGAAGGCAAGAGTGGGATGATTTGAGAGAATAGCATTGAAACATGTATATTACCATATGTGAAACAAATCACCAGTCCAAGTTCGATGCATGAAACAGGGCACTCAAAGCCAGTACACTGGAACAACCCAGAGGGATGGGACGGGGAAAGAGGTAGGAGAGGGGTTCGGGATGGGGGACACATGCACACCTGGGGCTGATTCATGTCAATATGGCAAAAACCACCACAATATTGTAAAGTAATTAGCCTCCAATTAAAATTAATTAATTAATTTTAGAAAAGAGAACATAGACACAAGTTCTCAACAAAATATTTTTTTAAAAATTAGACTTAGAGTATGATAATCCAGTTCCTATAGAATATGATAATCCAGTTCCTATCAAATAGGGCTTCTTCAACTAGAGACCAAAACTATCCTCTGAGTTTTGATGACACTCCCTATGAGCCATATTAAGCAATCTCATTACTATTCACTCCATAATAAAACATACAAAATAAATATAATTATAAATACATTTCTCAAATTTTCCCATCTCTTTCTATCACCTACCAAAAATATGCAGCAATTTTTTGACACAAACATTTCTACTTTTTGGGAACAATGCATTAGCCAGCATTATTCTAAAATTATAATGGCTTTTACAGAACCAGATTACACAGACTCCAATCCTCCATGCTATACAACACTACTAATAAAGAAGACATTTGGCCCTTGATGAAACATCTCCAATTTGGCCTCTACAAAACTGACTGATTTCTTTGAAACCTAAGTAGGCTATTTTAAGAATAAGGATATTTTTAAGCATTGCATAGGGCACTGTTTTTCACCTTTTGCTATCTGTGACATTCAAGATAAATTTAGAGTCACTGGGTGGTAGAAAGCCTTTTTGTTGTTATTCAGTTGCTAAGTCATGTCCAACTCACTGCAACCCCATGGACTGCAGCACACCAGACTCCCCTATCCTTCACTATCTCCCAGAGTTTGCTCAAATTCATGTCCCAACAAGTCTTACTCTCTATACTATATCCCTGAAGTGGACTCATACCCACCACAAAATCTCAATCAAGCCCCCTTCTCTAAAGCAGTGTACTCTGCATTCATTAAGACTTTGAATTAACTGAGGAACTTATTAAAAATGCATATTCTTGAGTCTTAATATGAGAGTCTGGTAAGTTTTAAGATAGGCCCAGGAAATCTGCATTCTTAACTCACTCACTTCCCCAAATATGACGGACTATCGAGAAAACACTACCCTGGGGGTACTGGATTTCTAGATTCACTCTCTAGGCTTGACAGGAGAAATCACAGGCCAACATCGGTCCCCAGGAGAGCCCTCTCATGTACCATGTTTCATAATACTAGTGATCCCCATGCTTCCATGCATTTCCCAGAAAGGTGAGAAGAAAAATCTGGACATAGTTTTCTTGGAGACTCAGAGAAGAACCCACTAAACGAAGAGCAGGTGGGAAGTTCATTTTTTGCTGTAGAAACACGTAGGTTAAAGAGGCAGGATTTCTTATATGGATGTCTCAAATATTGAGGAATTCTATTTTTTTTTTCTTTTTTATTTTTTTTTTAATTTTTTTTTATTTTTCAGTGGGTTTTGTCATACATTGATGTGAATCAGCCATAGAGTTACACGAATTCCCCATCCATGTGAAAGATATCACATTGTTCTAGGCTATGCTACCACAAAATGGAATATCGTTCCATGGCTCGCGGCATCTATGCTACTCAACTGCTAGCAATCATTAGATAAGGGAAGAGTCTGTCTGCTACTGAAGATTCTCTTCCAAATTTAAGATTCTTCTCGAGCTGCAAATTATCTCAGATTCCTAAACTCAAAACCACAGCTTGCAATATAATCAGGTCAGTGCATACAAAATAATTAAGGCCTCCAGCCTTAATCACGTGGGTTCTCTTCTCTTCTCTCTTTATCTCATTAAAAGTTGGGAATCCAAGTGTAGTCAAACCTTTTAGTGAAAGTCGCCCAGTCATGTCTGACTCTTTGTGACCCCATGGATTGTACAGTCCATGAAATTCTCCAGGCCAGAATACTGGAGTGGGTAGCCTTTCCCTTCTCCAGGGGATTTTCCCAACCCAGGGAGCGAACCCAAGTCTCCCACATTGCAGGCAGATTCTTTACCAGCTGAGCCACAAGGGAAGCACAAAAATACCAGAGCAGGTAGCCTATCCCTTCTCCAAGGGATCTTCCCGACCCAGGAATCAAACCAGGGTCTCCTGCATTGCAGGAGGATTCTTTTCCAACTGAGCTATCAGGGAAGTCCATTCAAACCTTTTTTCAGTTTGTTTTAAAGACAAACTACTCTTTCCAGATGTGTGGTATTTAAGAATTTTATAAGGATTTTAATTTCTATTTTCAATTTCTGATGACTTCTGAGTTCCTTGGACTGCAAGGAGATCAAACCAGTCAATCCGACAGAAAATCAGTCCTGATTTTGGAAGGACTGATGCTGAGCTGAAGCTACAATACTTTGACCACCTCATGTGAAGAACTGACTCATTGGAAGAGACCCTGATGCTGCAAAAGACTGAAGGCAGGAGGAGAAGGGGATGACAGAGGATGAAATGGTGGGATAGCATCACCAACTCGATGGACATGAGTTTGAGCAAGCTCCAGAAGTTGGTAATGGACAGGGAAGCCTGGTGTGCGGCGGCCCATGGGGTTGCAAAGACATGACTGAGGGACTGAACTGAACTATAATAAGAGACCCTGCTATTTTTCAGCCGATACGCCATGTCCAACTCTTTGCAATCCCATGAACTGCAGCATGCCAGACTCAGCTGTCCTTCACTATCTCCCAGAGTTTGCTTAAATTCACGTCCGTTGAGTCAGTGGTGCTATCTAACCATCTCATCTTCTGTCGTCCCCTCTCCTTTTGCCTTCAATCTTTCCCAGCATCAGGGTCTTTTCAAATGAGTCAGTTCTTCGCATCAGGTGGCCAAAGTATTGGAGTTTCAGCTTCAACATCAGTCCTTCTAATGAACACTCAGGACTGATCTCCTTTAGGATGGACTGGTTGGATCTCCTTGCAGTCCAAGGGACTCTCAAGAGTCTTCTCCAACACCACAGTTCAAAAGCATCAATTCTTTGGCACTCAGCTTTCTTTATAGTCCAAGTCTCACATCCATACATGACTACTGGAAAAACCATAGCCTTGACTAGACGAACCTTTGTTGGAAAAGCAATGTCTCTGCTTTTTAATATGCTGTCTAGGTTGGTCATAGCTTAGGCTTCTCTTTATCAGCAACTCCCTGGTAGCTCAGACGGTATAGCGTCTGCCTACAATGAGGGAGACCCGGGTTCAGTCCCTGGGTCGGGAAGATCCTCTGGAAAAGGAAATGGCAACCCACTCCAGTACTCTTGCCTGGAAAATCCCACAGACGGAGGAGCATGGTAGGCTACAGTCCATGGGGTTGCAAAGAGTCGGACACGACTAAGCAACGTCACTTTCACTTTCACTTTCTTCCAAGGAGCAAGTGTCTTTTAATTTCATGGTTGCAGTCACAATCTGCAGTAATTTGGGAGCCTAATAAAATAAAGTCTATTAAAGTATATTCCTAACTAGAGTCCTTCATATACTAATTAACAGTAGTTCCTAGCATACAGGTTAGGAGTTAATTTACACACACATGCATTTGTTGTTGTTGTTCATTGCTCAGTCATGTCTGACTCTTCGAGACCCCATAGACTGCAGCATGCCAGGCTTCCCTGTCCTTCACCACCTCCCAGAGTTTGCTCCAACTCATATCCGTTGAGTCGATGATGCCATCCAACCATTTCATCTTCTGTTGTCCCCTTCTCCTCCTGCCTTCAGTCTTTCCCAGTATCAGGGTCTTTTCTAATGAGTCAGCTCTTCACATCAGGAGACCAAAGTATTGGAGTTTCAGCTTCAGTCCTTCCAATGAATATTCAGGGTTGATTTCCTTTAGGATTGACTGGCTTTATCTCCTTGCTGTCCAAGGAACTCTCAAGAGTCTTCTCCAGCACCACAATTCAAAAGTATCAATTTTTCAGCACTCAGCCTTCTTTACAGTCCAACTCTCACATCTGTACATGACTACTAGAAACCATAACTTTGAGTATACAGACTTTGGTATGCAAAGTAATGTCTTTGTTTTTTAACATGCTGTCTAGCTTTGTCATAGCTTTCCTTCCAAGGAGCAAGAGTCTTTTAATTTCACGGCTCCAGTCACAGTCGGCAGTGATTCTGGAGCCAAGAAAATAAAGTCTGTCACTGCCTCCACTCTTCCTCTTCTATTTGCCATGAAATGATGGGACCAGATGCCATGATCTTCGTTTTTTGAATGTTGAGCTTTAAGCCAGCTTTTTCACTCTCCTCTTTAACCACCAAGAGGCTCTTTAGTTACATATCCATAAAAACAGATTGCACTTGTGTCTACTGCTGTTGTACAAAGGGATCTTTGTATGATGGATAATTCATGTCTGAATTATCCTGCCTCTCCATCAATGGGGAACTTTGCCCCAGAAAGACCCTTTAACACACGAGAGTAAAAATTTGATCACACAAGAGAGAGACTGCAACTACAAAAAGACTATCCCAACTAGGATCCACTTCTCCACTTTGATAAATATGCAAATGGTAGAAGATATCACTGACAAGGCCAATGCTAACAGTCAATTCTGACAGCTATTTTCTGTAGCTCTTATTTTTATATTATCTATTGTGAATAAGGGCAAAGAGTCTAATGTCTGGAATGTTCACTGACTACTAAAAATTCCCACACCATTATCTTACTCCCCTTGTCTGGATAGCTGCAATTCATCCTTAGGATCTTAGCTTAATGTCTACCTTCTTCAGGTAGGTGTGTCCAATCCCCTCACTCCAGGTGAAATCCCTAGTTGCATGTTTTTTAATTTCTTTTTCTTTTCACAGAATTTTCAATTATGATTTTTCATTAATTACTATGTAGTTACTTTTAAGTTCAAAGGTTTATCTCTCTACCAGCTCCTGCTGGTCTATGATCAACCAAGATGTCTTTGTTGAATGCTATATAATGCTATATTACTAGCAAGTGTCTTTCAGGCATTAGATTCTTAATAAATGACTCTAAATGAATAACCAAATTTTACCAGGTTAACTTTACAATAGAATATATAACTATTAGAATATGTACATCTAGCATGCTTTTACTCAACAAGTGTTAGGTGCCTTAACAAGAGTACATTTATTCACAGATCCATGTGTATTTTATTAAGTCATTATAGGCACTTTAAAATAGAAAAAAGTGTATATGTACACACACACACATATATATATATGTGTGTGCATGTTAAGTCACTTTAGTCATGTCCAATTCTTTGATATCCTATGGACTGTAGCCTGCTAGGCTCCTCTTTCCATGGGATTCTCCAGGCAAGAATATTGGAGTGGGTTGTCATGCCCTCCTCCAGCAGATCTTCCCTACCCAGGGATGGAATCTGCATATCTTATGTCTCCTGCATTGGCAGGTGGGTTCCTTACCACTAACGCCACCTGGAATGTCCCATATATATACATGTATATACATTTTTTTCAGGTTCTTCCCACTTCTAAACTAAACTTTCAAATAAATAACTATATGAGAATAAGATGAAAATGACCAAAATTGTGGCTTTCTGATTTTTATACATCTGTTCTAAATAATTTCAGGGTAATCAAAATTAATATACCATGCATAGCAAATATTTTAAATCTAAGATCTTATTCGTGGCTTTATCACACATTATTCCTCTAAAGAGTCACTCAATACATATTCAGGAAATATAATGTGCTACACTTAAATTTAGATTTTGAATCAACAAGAATGAGGTTTCAGCATTACTATATGAAAAGTTGACCTGTGGATGTGTTCCTAGGAAATCGTGATTACTTTTGTGTTAATTTTACACAATGCTGTGTGTAGAGGCTTACTATCTATACTTTCATAGGTGAACTCCTCAAACTCTGTGATGATGGCAGTTCCATTATGTAAACATTAGCCATTTATCTGGAAAATTCTATCTATAACACAAGAAATCTCTTTATCTGTTATCCCGTCACTGAAGCCCACAAGCTTACATATTTCCTTAGGTGTTCTACTCAGAAGGCCCCTAATTTAAAGGGCTATAAAAATGAAAAAAAAAAAAAAAAATATATATATATATATATATATTTGAAGAGTCAAGTGGAAATTTCCAGACTTAAAAAGTCAGAACATATCATTTTAAAAATATTCTTTGCCTTCTCAACTCATTTGCTCACAAAATACTTCACAGTATTTTTTGAAACAATCTCTTTCTCTCTCTCTCACACACACACACATCTTTGAATGGACCAGTGACCCAAAAGAAAATCAGTTTCTAGGAAAGGATGCTAAGGCCCCACTAGGGTAGTATTCTTAAACTGCAGGCTTAAAATCAATTTGGTATGTCCCTATGAGCATGTTATTAAAACCAGAAGAATGTGGATTGACATGAATGAATTGGATGATCAGTGTTTGCTGATATCGAGTTTCCTAACTTAGGAACCGTGGCATGATGGGAAGTCTTGGAGTGAGAATCTGTGTGTATATATGCAAGTATATTTGGAAACGATAAACCCACTGATAAAGAGCGCACACATTGGGAGCTTAGGGCTACTATGACATGGAGTGGTCATGGTTGAGTATAACCCTGGAGAAAAAGGCTTCCTGGCCCTGCCCTCTCTGTGAGAGCCATCGGGGCAGTGAGGGGGGATGCCACTGGGTTCCTGATGCGCTGCAGGGCTCACCCCGGGGGACAGGACTGACATCTGAAAGCTGGACTCCCTTACCATCCGGCCATAGGAAAAATCAGACTTCTTTAGGGAAGGGAAACTCCCCATAGGATTTCTGAACTTAGCATAAGACTGGAACCCCAGGGAGGAGTAAGTGCATCCTCATGATACACTGGAATATTTAACTTATGTATTTTTAAAAAATCATTTGAGTATCTTTTTAAATAGGACCTAATTTTATACTCCAAATAAAGTGGACCATATTACTTATACAAGTATTTCAGATATTTTAAGTTGTATTGGTTCATAGACAAGCTGACTTCTAAAGTATGACTTATGGAAAACACACACAATATGCTATGTTGTGGATAATGACAACTTTTTATAAAGTTAAAATCTCAGTCCCTACAGTTCTGATTCCCTATTGTATTCATTCCTGGGGAAAGAAGGATGATACATATAAGCATGCTTATGTGTAAAAAAAAAAAAATGAAGAAGGAAACCTTACTATCAAGAATGCCCTGAAAATTATTTTTAATTTTGGCAGTTCATGATAGAGCCAGAGAAAATTATCTTAGTAGAAGCAAAGGCATACATCGTACAGTGTAGAACTGGACAGCAAAGTCTTCAGATGATCTTCAAAGGGGAAACCCTGGAAGTGCCTCAGAGACTCAGTCTCTAAAGAGTCCTCAAATGTAAACATATAAGCTACTCTTCCACAGACAAGGCCCTGGTCCCAGGTAAATTCTCCTGATCAGAGCAAGGCATTTCTTCTCCCATTCAATTTGCATAAATAAAATAAACACAGGCACATGCTCACCAGTACAGGCACAGGCAGTACAGAATCATCCATTTATATGTCTCCCTTTGAGAACAAACCTAATGTGGGCATCAGCAAAGTAACAATTAAAAAAAAAAAAAAACCCACAAAGTCACATAATCAGGCATGCAAGGAGACTACATTGCTTTTCTTGCCATATCACACAATCAACATTGGGCTGAACCACAGGATTCTACCAGTATCTGTTTGACTTATAAAACTAAGAATTTAGCACAGTTCAATGTAAAAGAAAGCAGCTCTGAATATTCACTGGAAGGGGTGATGCTGAAGCTCCAATACTTTAGCCACCTGATGTGAAGATACAACTCATTGGAAAAGACCCTGAGGCTGGGAAAGACTGAAGGCAAAAGGAGAAAGGGGCTGCAGAGAATGCGATGGGTAGATAGCATCACCGACCCAATCCGCTTGAATTTGAGCAAACTTCAGGACAAAGTGAAGAATAAGGGAGCCTGGTGTGATGCAGTCTATGGGGTGGCAAAAAGTCAGACATTACTTAATCACTGGACAACAACAAAACTTAATATTTATGGAGTTCCAACCATCTTCAGAACTCTTAATTCTATTTTATATACTACCTTCGCAAAATGACAGTTCAAATGGCAGTGATATAGTGAAAACTTTACCGTAATTCCACAAAAGTCAGAGAAAGAATAATGTAGGCGGATGCTTTCA
Source organism: Muntiacus reevesi (assembly GCF_963930625.1). Lineage (NCBI taxonomy): Eukaryota > Metazoa > Chordata > Mammalia > Artiodactyla > Cervidae > Muntiacus > Muntiacus reevesi. Next base: position 78,060,894 of record NC_089254.1, on the reverse strand, counting down.
GGCAATGCGTTTGCAGAGGTGGGAAGTAAACTAGCAGGAAAACACAATGTCAAATAATACATCATCACTGTATACATACAATTCACAATACATTTAGTCCTTCCCCTCCATCATCTACACTTTACTTGGGAAGATACAATACATGAAAAACACTGCACCTAAGACTATGATATAACAATCACTCACGGCAGATAAACTACACAGAGACTATTAAACAGTACATGTCCTTAGAATTTATATAATGTAACTCTTATTGGAGAAGGCAATGGCGACCCACTCCAATGCTCTTGCCTGGAAAATCCCATGGACAGAGAAGTCTGGTAGGCTGCAGTCCATGGGGTCTCGAAGAGCTGGATACGACTGAGTGACTTCACTTTCACTTTTCACTTTCATGCTTTGGAGAAGGAAATGGCAACCCACTCCAGTGTTCTTGCCTGGAGAATCCCAGGGATGGAGGAGCCTGGTGGGCTGCCATCTATGGAGTCACACCCGGTCAGGCACCACTGAAGCGACTTAGCAGCAGCAGCAGCAGCAGCAACTCTTATTGGGCTGCCCTGATAGTTCAGTTGGTCACCAGCAATGCAGGCGACCCCGGTTCCATTCCTGGGTCGGGAAGATCCGCTGGAGAAGGGATAGGCTACCCACTCCAGTATTCTTGGGCTTCCCTTGTGGCTCAGTTGGTAAAGAACCAGCCTGCAATGGGAGAGACCTGGGTTCGATCCCTGGGTTGGGAAGATCCCCTGGAGAAGGGAAAGGCTAGCCACTCTAGTATTCTGGCCGGGAAAATTCCATGGACAGTATGGAATTCCATGGGGTCGCAAAGAGTCAGACATGTCTGAGCGACTTTCACTTTACTTTCACTTTCACTCTTATTAATACTAAAATCTAATACCGAAAGAGGCTAGTATTAAAACATACCAAAAGCTTCCCTCATCACTACAGTCACATTAAAAAAAAAAATGTTTGAATGCATGCTCAGTTGCTTCAGTCAGCTCAGACTCTTTTCAACCCTATGGAATGTTGCCTGCCAGGCTCCTCTGTCCATGGGGATTCTCCAAGCAAGAATACTGGAGTGGGTTGCCATTTTCTCCTCCAGGGGATCTTCCCGACCCAGGGACTGAACCCACATCTCACGTCTCCTGAATTAGCAGGCGGGTTCTTTACCACTAGTGCCATCTGGGAAGCCCCAGTTTTAATCTTAAAAAATGTTTGAACTGCACCACTGACTTAAATATTGCATAGAGGTCAAGGAGGGTTAAGGCCAAATAAAAGTCACTGGATTTTACAAATGAATAAAGATAGACCAAAATATCCCAGAGGGATTAAATACTTAAGTAAAAAAGGCCTCTGAATAAAAAAGACAGACTGTATTATTTATATCTGTTTCCTCCCAAGATCCTTGCAAGAAAAACAACAACAAAGGAATAAAAAAAGGTATGAACATACGTGGATAAAAAGAAGAGAGGCATTACTAGTGGATGAGAGAACTCAATACATTTTACAGAAGTAAAAACTAGACAGAAGAATGGAAACAACTCAGCAGAATAGAGGCAACTACTTTCTAGAAGTGCCTGTTTAGGCAACCCATGAAAAAGCAGCCAATTCTCACTAGTCACAAACACACTCCAGCTTAGAACCTGGACCCACCAAGTACTGCAAAAAGTAAGGATAAAACACGGCACTGACAATGGAGAACAGTTTGAAAGCCTGGGATTAAAGACTAGATGAGCCTTCAAGTCCCTTCCTCAACCCCAAACTGGCAAGGAAAGACCCACGATGACAGCTGAGTAGCAGGCTTAGGAAAAAAAAAAAAATCCCAGCTTACAGTAAAAGGGCAGAGACTACAAACTGAGGGAATTTGGGGGAGAGGGGTCCTTCAGTAGGAGAACATAATTGCATTATCTGATTTTACTGAACCCTTGATTATAATTGGTGTTGTTCAGTCACTTAGTCATGTCTGACTCTTTGCAACTCAATGGACTGCAGCATGCCAGGCTTACCTGTCATTCACCACCTCCCAGAGCTTGCTCAAACTCATGTTCATTGAGTTGGTGATGCCATCCAGCCATCTTGTCCTCTGTTGTCCCCTTCTCCTCCCACTCTCAATCTTTCCCAGCATCAGGGTCTTTTCAAATGAGTCAGCTCTTTCCATCAGGTGGTCAAAGTATTGGAACTTCAGTTTCAGCATCAGTCCTTCCAATGAATATTCAAGACTGACTTTCTTTAGGATTGACTGGTTTGACCTCCTTGGTGTCCAAGGGACTATCAAGAGTCTTCTTCAACATCACAGTTGAAAAGCAACAATTTTTCAGCACTCAGGCTTCTTTATGGTCCAACTCTCACATCCATGCGTGATTACTGGAAAACTCTACCTTTGACTATATGTACCTTTGATACGATATTGGTAGGCATTTAACAGATCTGATGAAGCAAAATGAACAATTCTATATAGCTCACAGAAAAATAAGCAAACAGAAATAATGCTATGATTAACTCTAGGAAAACAAAAAACTACATGAAAAAACCTAATCTTCTGATCAGGCTTCATAAAAATTTTAAATATCTTTCATCAAAGGGCACCAGTAAGAAAGTAAAAAGACAAGCCACTGTCTGGGAGAACACATTCACAGAATGTTTATCTAAGAAAGGACTCATATACAAAATATATAAAGAACTTCTACAAGTCAATAAGGAAACAACAGTTCAGTTCAGTCGCTCAGTCGTGTCCAACTCTTTGTGACTCCATGAACCACAGCACTCCAGGTCTCCCTGTCCATCACCAGCTCCCTGAGTTTACCCAAACTCATGTCCATTGAGTCAGTGATGCCATCCAACCATCTCATCCTCTGTCGTCCCTTTCTCCTCCCACCCTCAATCTTTCCCAGCATCAGGGTCTTTTCAAATGAGTCAGCTCTTCACATCAGGTGGCCAAAGTATTGGAGCTTCAGCTTCAGCATCAGTCCTTCTAACGAACACCCAGGACTGATCTCCTTTAGGATGGACTGGGTGGATCTCCTTGCAGTCCAAGGGACTCTCAAGAGTCTTCTCCAACACCACAGTTCAAAAGCATCAATTCTTCGGCACTCAGCTTTCTTTATAGTCCAACTCTCACATCTACACATGACTACTGGAAAAACCATAGCCTTGACTAGACAGACCTTTGTTGATAAAGTAATGTCTCTGCTTTTTAATATGCTGTCTAGGTTGGTCATAACTTTCCTTCCAAGGAGCAAGCGTCTTTTAATTTCATGGCTGCAGTCACCATCTGCAGTGATTTTGGAGCCCAGGAAAATTAAATCTCTCACTGTTTCCACTGTTTCCCCATCTACTTGCCATGAAGTGATAGGACTGGATGCCATGATCTTAGTTTTCTCAATGATGAGCTTTAAGCCAACTTTTTCACTCTCCTCTTTCACTTTCATCAAGAGGCTATTTAGCTCTTCACTTTCTGCCATAAGGGTGATGTCATCTGCATATCTGAGGTTATTGATATTTCTCCCGGCAATCTTGATTCCAGTTTGTGCTTCTTCCAGCCCAGTGTTTCTCATGATGTCCTCTGCATATAAGTTAAATAATCAGGGTGACAATATACAGCCTTGACGTACTCCTTTTCCTATTTGGAACCAGTCTGTTGTTCCATGTCTAATTCTAACTGTTGCTTACTGAACTGCACACAGGTTTCTCAAGAGGCAGGTCAGGTGGTGTGGTATTTCCATCTCTTTCAGAATTTTCCACAGTTAATTGTGATCCACACAGCCAAAGGCTTTGGCATAATCAATAAAGCAGAAATAGATGTTTTTCTGGAACTCTCTTGCTTTTTTGATGATCCAGCTGATGTTGACAATTTGATCTCTGGTTCCTCTGCCTTTTCTAAAACCAGCTTGAACATCTGGAAGTTCAAGGTTCACATGTTGCTGAAGCCTGGCTTGGAGAATTTTGAGCATCACTTTACTAGCGTGTGAGATGAATGCAATTGTGCAGTAGTCTGAGCATTGTTTGGCATTGCCTTTCTTTGGGATTGGAATGAAAACTCACCTTTCCAGTCCTGTGGCCACTGCTGAGTTTTCCAAATTTGAAGGCATACTGAGTGCAGCACTTTCACAGCATCATCTTTCACGATTTGAAATAGCTCAACTGGAATTCCATCACCTCCACTAGCTTTGTCCGTAGTGATACTTTCTAAGGCCCACTTGACTTCACATTCCAGGATGTCTGGCTCTAAGTGACTGATCACACCATCGTGATTATCTGGGTCATGAAGATCTTTTTTGTTCAGTTTTTCTGTGTATTCTTGCCACCTCTTCCGAATATCTTCTGCTTCTGCTTCTGCCCCTACCATTTCTGTCCTTTATTGAGCCCATCTTTGCATGAAATGTTCCCATGGTATCTCTAATTTTCTTGAAGAGATCTCTAGTCTTTCCCATTCTATTGTTTTCCTCTCTTTCTTTGCACTGATCAATGAGGAAGGCTTTCTTATCTCTCCTTGCTAGTCTTTGGAACTCTGCATTCAAATGAGTATATCTTTCCTTTTCTCCTTTGCTTTTCGCTTCTCTTCTTTTCACAAGCAACCCAAATAAAACACCGACTTGAACAGACACTTTGCAAAAGAAGATATCAAAATAACCAATATGTACAATATAAGGTGTTCATCAGGAAAATGATGGTAAAGGAATTTAAAATGTATGAACATAAAAAAAGACAACAGGTGAGGCATGAAGGTTGAGAGTTATCTGGTATGATAGAAATGTTCTGTGTGATAGCTATCCAGAGATCCAAATACACAAAAATCCACCAAGGCTGAATAGTTAAGATGAGTGTGATACAGTCAACAAAAAAAACTACAGTTTCTTTTTATCTTATCAACTAGGCTTTTTAAAATTTTTTATTTTACATTGGAGTATTGTTATTAACAACATTGTGTTAGTTTCAGCTGTACAATAAAGTGAATCAGTTATACATGTACATATATCTATAAAGACAGATATGTACATATATCTATAAAGATAGACCAAAAAATCCCAGAGGGATTAAATACTTAAGTAAAAAAGGCTGTTTTCCATACTTTGCCATTTTAAAAATATAATCCTCAGCCACCAACTATTTTTGCTACATTATTAGGGGATATGGAAGTAGAGGGAAGAATGTATGAGAGTTAAATCTTTACCGATTTCACCAAATACGGAAGGATAGATTCAGAAGTAGTTTTAAGTATAATTTGAAGGGCACTGTGATTAATAACAGCTGCCTCTGGGGAAAGAAGATTGGTGGTTGAGGAGAGAAGAGACAGAGGACTGCTATTTTTCGTAATAAACCTTTCACTAATATTTTATTTTTTAAACTGTGGATGTAATAATTTGATAGGAAATTTTAAATGAATATTAAATTATAAATTATTAACTATGTGATTATTTATACAAACACAGGACAGGAAGGATTTTAATTACAGTTCAGTGGACACCTTTTATTTTGCCAGCCCAACACCCATTCTTTTCTGTCCTCTGATTCTCCCTCCTCCACGAGCCCTGCATATGGTCTAGGGGACATTTCTTCATCCCAGCTTCCATAGAAGCCTGTGACTCAGGCCCAATCCAACCCATGGGCCTGGCCCTTGGCCCAGAGATTTCTTTCTTCCAGGGTGAGGAACAAGCCCCAGTTTGGGCTGGTGAGGGTTATCCTGAGTTATCTGTAAATAGTGACATGCTCTTGCCTAGAGCTGCTGAGCGCCATCTTGCCACCAAAAGAGAAGAACCTGCCCAAGAATGGGGCTGACAGATGGCTGCAGAGATGAGAGGTGGGGAGAAGACACCTGAGCCCTGAGGTCTGTGGTTGAATCCCTGTTTCCATGCAGGCCTGATCTATGTCCACTCCTGCCCCTTTCCTAATTATAAGAGGCAGTACCATGTAATCAAGAAGCATTGGACTGCTTGGGTCCAAACTTCGGCTTTACTGCATGCTGTGTGACCTTGGGCATGGAACTTAATCTCTTCCTCAATATAAAACAGGGAAAATAACAGTACCTAACTGCACAGAATCAAATGAGTTAACATATATAACAGAAATATGTACATATATTTTAAAATACACATATATAAGAATATATATATGTTCATAGCTTAATAAAAGTACATATTGTATTTGTACTCATTTAAATTTATATGTGCGAGAACCATATTTTTATTTTTAGTAATTAAATCCTCTTTTTTTTCCCTTAAGCCAGTTTGAACTGAGTTTTCTGACATTTACAAGTGGCAGAATCCTAAGTAATTCAACATCCAAAAGAGGAAACCACACAAAATCAATTGATAGATTTAAGCAAATATAAAATAAATAAATAAGCACAATACAAACACAAATATGCTCTATAGCAGGAAAAAAATGCTCAAAAGTTAAAAAGTAAATAGAAAAGGAAGAAATAATATTTGTACCCTTTAGAATTGATAAAGTTTTTGCCCTTACAAATAATAAGATGGAGATGCTATACAAAATGGGCAAAACTATACAAACAAAATTCACAGATTAAAAAAACGAATGCAAAAAAATGTTAAGACTTTTAAAAAATAAAACCAAGAAAAAGAACAGGAAGAGTTTTTTCCAATTATGTATCTGAAGAATGTTTTAAATTTTATTATCTGCTATTGGCAAAGTCTCACAGATTGCTGGTGAGAATGTAAATTGATTCAACCTTTCTGAAAGGCAATCGAACTATGATAAAAATAAGCATACCTTTGACAGAATAATTCTTCTAGTAATTTATTTAAGGAGATACTTGAATGTGTAGCAACATTTCCCCTATAAGTTTTCTCACTGATTTGCATTTATATTCAGAAACAATGGAAATTGAATGTCTAAAAATAGGGGTATCACTAAAATGCATACATTCCAATACTGTTCAGTCACAAAATCATGATGGAAAATATGCATATCCATTGAAGAATGTTCATGATTATTAAATGAAATAAACAGGTTACAAAATCATATAGGATGGATATGTTTTAGTTGTATAAATACATACATATATAAGAGGAAAAAATCTACTGGGACACATCAAATGATTGTGAATCTCTGCGTGGTAGAATTTATGAGTGTTCTAATTTGTTGGTGTTTTTTTTTTTCCCTTATATGTGTATTTCACTTTTTTTTTCCTCCAAAGAAACTTTACAGGTTTTCAATTTTAAAAATCTATATTAAATTCATAGAAAGCCATAAGTTATCTGAAAGAGTAGTTTGTCATGCATTTCGAGGGAAAATGCATGCAAGCTGTTAGGTGGATCAAAAATGATGAGAAAGTAAGAAAGTGGACTCTCTTTTGAAAAAATTTGTGGTAGAAACCAAGAACAAAGGGTCTCAAGAACATACGTGGCACATAGTTACCACAATAGAGCATCTGAAGAACAGGAGACTGAAGATGCAAAAAGAAAGCATCGCTGGAGGAGATGTCTAATGAACCCATCAATAGCAGCACACTTCGTTTTTCATGGTCCAGTGGCTACTGTTTGGGCTTGGCTGGACTGCCTTACCTGGATTTCCACATGCTCTCTTCCCATATGCTGAACAGTATCAGTAAGGGGGCAGAACTTACCCAGGGCCAGAACCCACTCTCTCAGCCTCTTGGTGTCTTAATCTCCTAAACTAGGTACAACAGGCACTTTTCATTAGCAGCTTTCCCCAGGCGAGAAACCAGGACACTTGAAGCCCTGCTCAAAGCTTCCCTAGACCACTGTGATCAACCACCAGCCACAACTGCAATCCTAACACACACTTGACCTTAGTAACGCAACAGTGAGTTTTCAACAATTCATAAGGGCTTGCATGCTGTCTAAGTCAGATTACATTTTCTTTTCAGTTATTTCTGGCATATTAACAGCTGGTGACCTAGATTAAGAAATACTTTAATATGTCAAAAGGCAGACTGTATCATTAAATTCCTTCACAGATGGAAAGTGGATTCAATGAAACGCCTCAGACCCAAAATTCAAGTAATTACTTGGAAGGAGGGAGAGGGTGGGGTGGAATATCTACCAGTGGATAAAATGAAGTATGGAAAAATGATGACAAAACCTAACCAGGCTCCCAGCAGATCCTGGCTACATTCTGGACAAGTAGCCAAGGACTGGAAGCAGGCAGGAAGCCTTGCTAATTCAGCAGCTAAAGGAGTGGCAGGAGGATCAATGTTGGTTCAGGATGAGCTTGGGTAGATATTAAAAGAAATACAATCCTCTTACTGCATTGAGAGCGTGGATGTGTGAAGGGAGGGACTAGAGGCAGCCACCAAGCCTCTGGGAACACAGAGAGGCAGAGATCAGTGCCCGCTTCAGCTCAGCTCCTGGCGGTCAGTGGGAACTGGAGGGCAGTCTAAGTCAGGGTCTGCAGAGGGAAATTCACTGCCACAGTGAGCAACGCGGCAAATCTGACTTCCAGTAAAACAGGAAACCGCTAAACACCCAGAATCCCAGGGACAGAAAATACTTCCACGTGAAAGAGAACACAGTTCAACGGACACAAACCACGGGGCTTATTAGCTGGTGTCAACTTTCAAGCACAATGCTTAACATACAATATGAATGTCCTCTGCAAGGGGCACAAATGAAGACCTCGGTGCTGGCAAGGTCTTGATGACAAGCAGTAGGCAAGGGAAGCCAGGCAAGCCCAGGGCATGGTACAGTACCTCCCCAACTGTTGGGCGCTGGGCTTGACGTGGACCTGCCATTCATTTGTACCCATCTCTCGGGGAGAAAAACAATTGACTGTGACCAATCTCGAGGGGCTTGTGAAACACCAGGGAAGCCAACTCGTGCAACATGGGCTTTTTTTTTTTTTTTAATGCAGTAAAACGCCCTCCCCTCCTCTATGCCGAAACGTGCAGAGAATCGTTAGGTTCAAGTCATATTTATCGTTGACCTTCCAGAGAAGGGCACTGGCGTCAAAAGGCATACACATATAAGAGAGACCCCTCAGAAAAAGAAATAAAAAGCAAAGAAAGAGAAAGAAGTTGTGCATCTAGATCTCGTTTTGAACTTCAGGATTCACTGCACTGCACTGTATTAAAGCCGTTGGGTTTGAGCCGTCAGCCCTCTTGATCCAGATTTGAGAGGTGTAGCTTCTGTGCGAAATCGCTCGTGCCTGCTGCACCCAAGTAGCCAGGAATCCCGCCGGAGGAACTAGAGCGCCGCAAGCTCCCGCCGGGACCCGCGAGCCGCCTGCGGGAGCGCGGAGAGCTGGCGCCGGGAGGGAGATGCGCTCCGCTCCGGGAGCCGCGGGCGACCCGCCGCACCTGCCACAGCTCGTGCCGGGCGCCCGCAGCCGCGCAGGGGGAGAGGGAGCCGGGAGACCCGGGCCCACCCCGCGCCTCCGGGCACCGGGTCTGCGCGCCCCCGACTGCCGGGTGCCGCCTTGCTGCAGTGGCTGCGGCGGAGGGCAGGGCGTCCCCGCGACCCCGGCCCCGGCCCGGCCTCCTGCGCTCCCCCGGCCAGCTCGGCCCTGCCTGCCCGCTTCCCCGCCACCCGGCCCGCCGCGCGCTTCTGACCTTTTCTTGCGCGCGGTTGAGTCGCTTCTGGACGTTCTTGGCGAAGATGCCCGTCTTGATGTCGGCCATGGCTGCGGGTGCGCGGAGGCTGCGAGGAGCGGAGCGGGCGCCGAGGAGGAGGAGGAGGAGCGGGAGGAGCGGGAGAGGCGGCGAGGAGCCGCCGAGCGCCAGGAGGGGCGAGGGAGGGGCGCGCCGGCGGGGACCCGCTTAAAGCGACAGAGCGGAGGCGGGACGCGCTGGCCCTGCTGTGACCCGGGCTGGGGTGGCGAGCGAAAGAGAGTCAGAAAGCCCAGAGAGTGACCACAGTGATGGAAGAGGAGGTCTGGTGCAGAAAGGCAAGGAAGCTAGCAGCGACCCCAGGGCCCTCAGCAGCTCCAGCGTTCTTTTAAGGAGGAGTTCGTGGTAGGGGAGGATGAGGGGGGCCCCAGTTCTCTCCAGCAAAAAAAAAAAAAAAAAAGGAAGAAGAAGAAAAGGGTTGGAGATAGGAGAACCCCGGGAATGTGGAACTGGAGCAACTCCGGGTGAAGGGGATTGGGCTGGTCTCCCAGAAGGACCAACTGGACCACCCAGGGCAGAAGGCACCGCTGGATTATCTGTGTGTTCAGGAACACACTCTCGCCTCTGGCAACCTTAACAGGGATTCACCATCCTCAGTACACTTAGCAAGAGTAAGCTTAATAGGGATAAACTTATCCTATATGTACCCAGAGCTCTTGAAGTCTCTGAAGGAAGGTCCAACTATCCCTATTCATTTCTCTCTGGGAGTGTGAGGAGAGTAAGGCAGGCGGCCCCCGCAAACAGGCCAGAAGAGAATCAGGCACCAGGAATTCTGGGTCCCAGAGAGCATCTCACTGCACCTCTGGAGTAAACAGTTAGGGTGGCAGCACCCATGAACTGCCCCTGGGTATCCACTCCTGGGGTAGTCCCCTCACCTTGATTCTAGAAGGCGCTGTGACCTGGCTTTCACCAATAAGATAGGTGTGAGTACACTGTACCAATTCCAGGCCTACACCTTGAGAAACCAGGAAGGTTTTGCTCCTACTGTGTCACCCTGTAAAGTTTCAGCTACCCTGCTGTAAAAAGGCCGTTAGAGTTCAGTTCAGTTCAGTTTAGTCGCTCAGTCATGTCCGACTCTTTGCGACCCCATGAACTGCAACCCACCCAGTCTCCCTGTCCATAACCAACTCCCTGAGTTTACCCAAACTCATGTCCACTGAGTCGGTGATGCTATCTAATCATCTCATCCCCTGTCGTCCCCTTCTCCTCCTGCCTTCAATCTTTCCCAACATCAGGGTCTTTTCAAATGAGTCAGCTCTTCGAATCAGGTGGCCAAAATATTGGAGTTTCAGCTTCAACATAAGTCCTTCCAATGAACACCCAGGACTTATTTCCTTTAGGATGGACTGGTTGGATCTCCTCACACCCTGTAAAGCTTCAGCTACCCTGCTGTAAAAAGGCCCTTGGAGAGACCCCATGGAAAGGGAGAAGCCCTGAGATTACATGGACAGGGAGCAAAACCCAAATGTCCCTGCATCTCAGCTGAGACCAGCCTCCTGGAGACACACTGGCGGAAAGCAGCCACACAAGAAGTCATAAGCAAGACCAGCAGAAGAACCACCCAGCCAATCCTAGCCAAGGATGTGGAATGGTGAGCAAAAAAAAAGAAAGATAGTGGTTTTGTTACTGAATGCCAGTTCATGTGGCTGACACGCAGTGAGGCCAAGCAAACCAAAATGTCAGAGTTTGGAGCAGAGAAAGGTTTACTGCAGGGCCACGGAAGGAGAGGGGTAGGTGACTCAGGAGAGGGGTGGGTGACTCGTGATCCCCTAAATCCCCTAAATCCTCAACTCTTTGAAGGAGTTTCAGCAAAGCATTTTAAAGGCAAGGTGAAGGAGTGGCATGGGCCATTGTTGCAGACTCTTTGTGTCAGAATCCTTCATTCTTGCAGCTGTCCCTGGAGTTCTGTTCAGGGTGGTCCTGTAAACTTCCAACTAGACAAATGTTTTCTCTGTTCTGCAATTTTTTAATCTTTATTTGAATGCAAAAGTGACCCTTAAAGGTCAGAGCCTTGAGAATGGTCTATCCTGTACATTTCAGGCTATAGGCAACATTCTTAACATTAAACAAGAACAATAGAATACAAAGTTTAAAAGAAACAGATTCAGTATGGAGTCAAATTTTTCTTCCCAATTACAGTTATAAGCCACTAACTTTTGGGATGGTTTGTTACTGAAATACCTATTCACTTGGTTCTTGTTTCCTTAGGCTTCCTATTTATCCCAGCTTGCCTGGGAATGAAGGAGTTTCCAGGACATAGGACTTTCAGTGCTAAAACCAGGAAAGACTGCCAAACCAGGTAAACTGCCTGAGTTGAGCTCCCTGTTTCCAACATCTCAACAAAATAGGTGTTTAACTTCAGAGCAAAGTAAGAGAAACTTGATTCTTCTTTTGGTTAGTATTCAATAGAAAAGGCTACTCAGAAGTTAGGAATTTTTGAGTCAGGGGCTTCTGAACCTTAGCTCTGCCTCAGAATGTTGGAATATACCAGAATGTTCTGGAGTATATCACTCCATGCATGCTCAGTGGCTTCAGTCTTGTCTGACTCTTTGTAACACATTGGACTATAGTTCACCAGGCTCCTCTGCCCATGGATTTTTTCAGGCAAGATTACTGGTGTAGGTTGCCATTTCCTCCTCCAGGGGATCGTCCCAACCTAGGGATTGAACTCCCATCTCCTGCATCTCAGGCAGACTCTTAGCTGAGCCATCAGGGAAGCCCATGGTTACTCATACTGTGAACACCAGCGTCCCCTCAGCTCCCTTGATGGGCCTAGCTACAGCCCCCATTATAGATGCCACTGCTTTCTCTTTGATAAGTCAAGGGACAGAGTTCCAAGCAATGAGTTTACTTTTTCTTACTTCCTTAGAGGCCAAGCTATCAGTTCCCACTCTCCCAGCCTTTGTCTCTCTTGGCCGTTACTCCCCCACCAAGATAAACACAATGAATATCTTTTGAAATAAAATTGCAAATGGTTAACTTTTCTTATCATTCACATGCCCAAATCTAAATCTGTAGCGTGGGTGGAAAGGCAAACTTGTTACTTCTTGATCATTCTATTTGGAATACATGCTGAGCATATTTAAAAAACTGTCATATGCATACTGTTATCAAATCAACCAGTATCCATTTTCAGGTTGCCCTGTGGCTCATTCTAGCCACTCTGGAATATTGAGGAAGCATTTTGGGTGATACTTAATTGGTGTGTTATAAATATTTGCTGGGGAAAAAATGCAAGCATGCATGAGACTAGTTCACGAGGATCTATTCTTAGCTATTTCCTCTCCTAATTCTGTAATAATGCTACTGGAACATGGGTAGGGGGAAAGGCACTCAAACTATGCAGTGATCTATTTCCTTGGGATAATTTTTTTTTTAATTATAAGTATAGTTGATTTGCAATATCGTATTAGTTTCAGGTGTACAGAAAAGTGATTCAGTTACACACACACCCACACACACACACATTCTTTTTCATATTCTTTTCCATTGTGGTTTACCTCTGATATTGAATATAGTTCTCTATGCTATTTGGTAGTTCCTTATTGTTGACCTATTTTATATATGTGTTTCTGTTAATCCTAAACTCCTAATTTGTCCCTCCCTCCCCCTCTCCCCTTTGGTAACCAAAAGCTTATTTTCTATGTCTGTGCATCTATTTCCTTTTTGTACATAAGTTCATTTGTATCATTCTTTTAGATTCCACATAAGAGTGATATCATATGGTATCTGTCTTTCTCTGTCTGGCTCACTTCACTTAGTATGATTTTTAAACATTGTTATGCCATAGAGTGGAGTCTTTTTTATATAAAGCCTTATGAAAGACTCAAATATATTAACCAGGTGCATCATCCTGGGGTGCAAAGAATGTTGAGTGCCCAGAGCTCCACCCATAGACAGTTTCTTTATTCCTTATGACTGTCATGACTGTCCTTATGACTGTCTAGTCATCTGTTAACTACTTATTTATTTTTCTGTTTCCTTATTTATTTGGCTGCACCAGGTCTTAGTTGCAGCATGTGGGATCTAGATCCCTAACCAGGGATGGAAACCAGCCCCCCTGCATTGGAGGCTCAGAGTCTGAGTCACTGGACCGCCAAGAAGTCCCTCCCTGTGGCTGTCTTTAAGGAAGACCCTTAGAGTTACAGACTTCCCAAGTGGCGCTAATGCCAATGCAGGAGACAAAGAGGACAGAGTTCTATCCCTGAGCCAGGAAGATCCAGGTCAGGAAGATCTGGAAGATCCCCTGAAAGAGGGCATGGCAATCCACTCTTAGCTGGAAAATGCCATGGACAGAGGAGACTGTCAGGCTACAGTCCACGGGGCTGCAAAGAGTTGGACATGACTGAGCAACTGAACACAATAACACGGCCTAGAGTTACGTAATTCCCAGTACACAGCGGAAGTTCATGAGATGAGCAGTCTTAGCAGCACCTTGCGTCTCTAAAATTGCAGGATCCATACTTTTGTGCATGTTTCCTTCATCTCCAGCGCCACTGGGCCTTCCCAGCAATATTTTTTGCTTGTGCCTGTTCCTCATAGTGACAGACATTTTTCTCCTTGGTCAGTCAAGGAAAAAATGTTCCTTGCATTCCCCACCATGTGCAGGCTTGTGTACAGGCTTGTCAACTTCTTATGATACCATATTTCTCCAGATGCTATCTTGTTCGCATAGTTTGTTCACAAGATTACTGAAGGGAAAGCTAGGGAAGAGATCTAGTCATCTGTTAACTACTTATTCTTCATTTCTACTTCTTTGATCTATGGAAAGAGCCAACACGACAGGCAAAATACTCTGTGATCAAAAGTGTGCTTTGGAAAACTGTGCTTGGGCTGGAGGTGAGTAGAGCGTGGGGGTGCCTGGTATATGTTTAGTGTCAAGACAAAAGGGGCTTCCTGCAGAAAGCTCTTTCCTGCCAAAAGCTGCTTTCTGCCATGTGCTGTGCTAAGTTATGTCCCACCCTCCTCCACCCCATGGACTGTAGCCCAATAGTCTCCTCTGTCCATGGGATTTCCCAGGCAAGAATACTGGATCCAGTTGCCATTTCTTCCTCCAGAGGATCTTCTCAACCCAGGAATCGAACTCCAGTCTCCTGTGTCTCCTGGATTGGCAGGCAGATTCTTTACCACTGATCTACTCAGCTACTTACAGGATGTCAAATTATAATATGTTTAATGATTATTCAGGTTCATAAATAGCATCACAGCTCCAACTCCAGGTCTTCATGTGAATAAGGCAGAATTCCTGAATTAATTCTATCTTCCAATTCACCTTCCTTTCTTCTAAATTGCATTTCAACTTGGTTGATAAGTTAAAAAGACAATTATGACAGGTTTGGGTAATTTGGAATAGGCCAAGAATTACTATTGCATTATCACAAAACTCAGTTTCCAGATGTTTTAGTGGTACAGATATCCTAACCTATCTGTATATCAGGCAGTTCACTTTAGACCATTAGAGAGGAGCTTTCTAGATCAAATGCTTAATGTGTTTAGCTATTTATTAACACTCATAAGAGTGAAAATATATGCTATATATTCTAATTAGCTACAACTCCTCTGTGTCATTTTACAGATAATTAAGAAGCCATTCCATTTAAACATTTGACTGAACCTAACTGGACTTTGGTCATACCCAAATTATTGACTACTGCTTACTCTTACCTCTTTGTTTAAAGACTAAGACTAAGCCTATTTTCTCTCACAAATGTTAAAAGAGCAGTGAAAGGAGAGTGTACTGCAAAGTATATTTTTTTTGACTGATTGTTTTGTACATTTCAGGTGAAAATATTCAACTCTTCAAATTATGCCAATTATTTACATTCTTAGTTCCACATATATTTTTTTTACTAAATTTTGCCTCCTTGACTGTCATTTCCTCTCCTAATTTAAACAAGTCTAAAAATAAAAACCTCCTAACTCTATAAATAATGCATCACTAATGTATCCCAAAATACCACATAAGAGGCAAGAGCTTGGTTTTAATAGGTGAACCACTGGGCACCAAAGAAAACAATAACATTGTACTAAACTGTCTAGTAACTTTAAAGTATTCTACACCATGTTTGATGCTTTTATGCAAAATAGATGAAAAACAGCTTCTATACACCAAAACAAATTGCTTGAACATCACTTAATAGCTTACAAGCCAACTGAGAGGTCAGGAGCAAAATAGAATAGAACTTCTAATTAGCTGTGACTCCTTCTGAAGGAAAGGACAAGTCCCTGCAAATATTTTAAGCTACTTTCTATCCACAAATAAGCTATAAAAATTCCCTGTGCACTCTGGGAAACAGCACATTTGTCTGGGCTACCAAGATCACCCTCTTAATTGCATATATAGCTGGACTGTTTTATTGGGAAGTTTCCAGCTTGGACAAACCACAGCTTTGTAGCAGGGATCTACTTTAAAACCTCTTTAACAAATGCTTAATTTTTATCATATATTGGCTGGAGACTTATTAATTGGTTCAAGGAATTCATTTTTTATTAAATTCGTCCATATTTATATGTTGCATGAGTATAGCTATTCACATGTGCCTGTCTTTGATTGCATGGCCACTCCCCCAACTCAGCCCATCTTTTGCCAGCACTGCCCCCCCCCCCCCAAACACACACACACACACACACACCTCTCTCCAAACTGCTCCTGGAGCTGTGGCTGCTGACATAGTAGAGATATGATCTTAGGTCATAAGATTCCTCACTACAGTGTCCCTCCACTCCAAGCCCACACTTCAACCAAAGCCCCTGGCTAATGAAGCCAGTCCATGGTCATGGTCTGATGATGCTGGGAGGGATTGAGGGCAGGAGGAGAAGAGATGACAGAGGATGAGATGGCTGGATGGCATCACCAACTCGATGGACATGAGTTTGAGTAAACTCCGGGAGTTGGTGATGGACATGGGGGCCTGGCGTGCTGCGATTCATGGGGTCGCAAAGAGTCGGACACGACTGAGTGACTGAACTGAACTGAACTGAACTGAACCTGGACTAAGCAACGCGTCCTTCCAACATCTGCCTCTTCCTCTAGAGTACTGCATCCTTCCTCTGCAGAGACCACATGACCTTCTGGCTCATTACCTAGTCCAAGCTTGGACTGCTCACCACACAATAGACCACTAAATGGAGAGACGAATCACTGGGGCAAGCAATAGCAACTTCATATGGAAAGCCAGCAGATAGATAAGATGATGGACTAGTGCCCCAAAGAAACATCTTGCCCAAATTTAGATGGTAGTTTTTTTTACAGAACAAAGAGGGGAAGATGATGAGGTAAAGTAAAAAAAGACGGTAAGTTGGTGCAGATACTTCCTGGTTCTGACATACTCTAGAGGGGATGTGTTAATTTCTTCTTTCCTGCTTTCATTTATAGGGGATCTGGTCAGGATGTTTCCTGTGAGTTTGCATGCATGCTTAGTCACTTCAGTAATGTCCAACTCTTTGCAACTCTATGAACTATAGCCTGCCAGGCTCCTGTGTCCATGGGACCCAGGCAAGAATACTGAAGTGGGTTGCCTGCCATTCCCTCCTCCAAGGGATTTTCCTGACCCAGGGATTGAACCTGAGTCTCTTATGTTTCCTGCATTGTCAAGCAGGCTCTTTACCACTAGTGCCACATGGAGAGCCCTGTGAGTTTAACAAAGATATTTTAGCTTAACACTAAGGTATGGGAGGCAGGATTCCCAGAGGTGGGCCATGATGTATACTTTAAGCTACAGGCAATATGTGTGCGTGTATGCTCAGTTACGTCTGACTCTTTGTGACTCCATGAACTGTGTAGACCCCCAGGCTCCTCTGTCCTTGGGGTTTTCCAGGCAGGAATACTGGAGTGGGTTGCCATTTCCTCCTCCAAGAGATCTTTCTAACTCAGGGATTGAGCCTGTGTCTCTTATGTCTCCTGCATTGACAGGTGGGTTCTTTACCACTAGCACCACCTTGGGAAGACTAGAGTAGCATCCAAGGACTCAAACAAATTGGGTAGCGATGATAGTAGTAGTTCCTATTAGTATTGCTTTCCATGTTACTGCTGTAGGTCAGCATTATTGGACAGCATTATATAGACTTCTGTAAAGCTAGTCTAGGACAGAACCTGTCATGGATTGAATTGTGTCCCTGTGATATTGTGCTTTATGATAAGAAATATTATGTTTGGTGTTTGTTCTTGCAGTGTTCACCAACCCTTGAAATTTCTCAAATAATTAGAACAATGAAGGTATTTTTTGCTATTCTTAAGAAAGCTTCTTTCAGTCACACCTGAGTGTATGTTAATGAGGTGACTTTTGGAATAATCCTAAGAATGGGGACTTGTTGCCAGGAGAATCAACCTGGTGATCATTTCACCCCCTACCCCCCTACCTCTCCCACCCTCAGACTCTGGGGAGGGGAGAATCAGCTGGAGACTGAGTTCAATCACAGATGGCCCATGATTAACTCTACCATGCCTATGTAATGAAGCCCCCACAAAAACCAAAAGGATGAGATTCAGAGAGCTTCCAGCTTGGTAAACATGTGGTAGGATGGAGAGAGTGGGGCCTGGAGGGGGCTCAGAAGCTCCACACCCTTGCTCACATATCTCATCCTATGCATCTCCTCCATCTGGCAATTCCCGAGTTATACCCTTATAATAAACCAGGAATCTAGTAGGTGAAATGTTTCTCTGAGTTTTGTGAGCTGCTCTGGCAAATTAATTAAATCCCAGGAGGGGCATCATGGGAACCTCCAATTTACAGTCAGTTGGTAGGAAGTACAGGTAACAACCTGGTCTTGCCATGGGCATCTGAAGTGGAGGGTGGGACTGAGCCCTTAAATTATGGGATCTGGTGCTGACTCTGGGTGGACAGTGTCAGGACCCAGATGACTTGTGGGACACCCAGCTGGGGCTGCAGACTCTCTTGTCATGTTGAAACTACCCCTTGCCCCCAGCATTGGTGGCCAGAAGTATTGAGATAGAAAAGAAACACACTAAAGGATTTTTTTCTTTACATTCTGCACAAGAGATAATTGAAGTCTTAGACCCCGGTACCTGTTAATTTAACCCTATTTGGAAATGAGTTTCATTCCAAGAGTGTGTTTGTAAGTCCAATTTGTTTGCAAGTCCAACAAAAGTTAGCCTAGGTACCCAGCTAACACAACTGGTTGTATAGTACTGTACTGTAATAGGTTTATAATACTTTTCACACAAATAATATGTACAGAAAAAAAGCAAAAAATAAAGGAAGCAGTTTTAATCTTAAAGTATAGTACCTTGAAAAGTACAGTAGTACAGTATAACAGTTGGCACACAGGGGTTAGTACCCACGTTCATCTTTGAAAGTTCACAACTGGAAGGTTCATATGTAGGGGATTTACTGTAATTAAGATGCAAATTAAGATGAAGTCCCACTGGAGAGTGTGGGCCCCTAATTCAATAGGACTGCAGCCTTTATTTTTAAAAAATGGAGAAGAGACCAGAAATCAGACCTACACTGAGGAGAATGCCAGGTGAAGACAAGATGCAGAGGGAAGAGGGCCATGTGGTGATGGAGACAGGGGTGGGCCTTACACAGCTACATTCCAAGAATCACCAAGGTTTGCCAGCAACTCCAGAAGCTCAGAGACTTGAGCATGGCCCCGCTGACACCTGAATTGCAGACTTCCAGCCTCCAGAACTGAGGTTATAATTTCTGTTGTTTTCAGCTACCCAGTTCCTGTTACTTTGTTATAGCAAATCTAGGGAACTCATATAGAATCCAACCTCCTTCTTCAAAACAGCATGCATCTCCAAAAAAAGTATTCCCCAATCCAAATCACTGACAAAGAGATTTCCAAAACCAAGATTTTCATTAGATGGAACAGCTCATGCTCATCTGTCGCTTTCTTCTGCAACAATGTGTTTTTGTCAGTACAGTGATTTGTCCTTATTTTCCTTCTTAATTTAGTGAAAAGCAGTAGCTTTTGAGTGGACCTGTTACAGGTTGGGTTCTAAGGAAGCAGGGGTGGACTTCGGGGTGCATCTGTGAAAGGCACAGGCAGCGAGCAGAATTAGCAGGGGAGGAAGTTGGACGCGCAGGCAAGCCTGGGGCTGTGTAGCAAGCACTGCCCCTAGACTGTCCCCATGCTGCTCACAGGGCCTGGGCCAACACCAGTCCTGGAGGCCAGCGGCCCCAGGAGGGATGTGAACTGGGGCCAGGCAGCTCTCTGCCAGGGAAGCCCACTTGGACAGCAGACCCTTCCGGGAGGGAGAGCTGGACAGTGGACCCAGGCCATCCCCTACTCTCTGGTTCAGGTGAAGAGTACCTTGAACACAGTAGACACATGTGCTTTGGTCCCTTCCAGACATCGTCTGCTGTTTCTTCACCCTCCCATCATTCCCTGCCACCCACCTACACCGAGACAATTCTGAAGCTGATCATCCTCCATAAGGCCCATCCTGCATAAGGCCCTTTTACTTTTAACATGGACCTTTTGACCACAACCGATGAAGTTAGCGGTCATCTGTGTTGTCAGGGCTGTCTGCTCTATAGCTACGGTTTTTTCATCTGTAATAAACAAGAAAGTTGAAGGTGGACATTCTGAGACTATGTAAATGCCTCATTTTTTGGGTCAAAATCTCCCTCCCTCAATTTGGTGTGCATAATGTTTTTTCCTAAATTCATTTTTACTAAGATGGCTTTTTGGTTTTGGGGTTTTTTTGTTTGTTTTTTAGATGTGGACCATTTTTAAAGTCTATTGAATTTGTTACAATACTGCTTCTGCTTTATGCTTTTTTTTTCTTTTTTCCCTCAAGGCATGTGGGATCTTAGTTCGCTAATTAGGGATGGAACCCACTCCCCCTCCATTGAAGGGAAAAGTCTTAAGAACAGGACCACCAGAGAAGTCCCTCTAAGGTGGATTTTAAATGACAATTTTCTGCTTCTAACAGTGCTACTGTATTTGTCAATTGGTACTCCGCTATATGAAAGAGCTTTCCATTTCTTCCCATATCATTACAGATTTATTATCTATTGTCAATATGGATTTATGATTCTTTTGTTATTCATTCTTATTGATGCCCAAATTATTCCAGAGTTGGCCTGTAAAACCCCCTTCATTTTTTTTTAATGTGGCCTCATCATTTTGGCTTCTCAAGTGATGCTAGTGGTAAAGAACCCACCTACCAATGCAGAAGATATAAGAGACTTGGGTTTGATCCCTGGGTGGAGAAGATGCCCTGGTGGAGGGCATGACAACCCACTGCAGTATTCTTGCCTGGAGAATCCCATGGACAGAGGAGCTTGGCAGGCTACAGTCCATGGGGTTGCAAAGAGTTGGACATGATTGAGCATGCATACATTCTTTTTTCTATTATTTTCCATTATGGTTTATTATAAAATGTTGAATATATTTCCCTGTGCTATCCAGAAGGACTTTGTTGTTTATCCATTCTATATGTAATATTTTACATCTGCTAATTCCAAACTCCCAATTATTCCCTCCCCCACTCCCTAGAGTACTCACTCTTTTTAAAAATTTTTTTTATTGTGGCCCATTTTAAAGTCTTGAATTTGTTACAATGTTGCTTCTGTTTTATTTTGGGGTTTTTTGCCCTGGAGGCGTGTTGGATCTTAGCTCCCCGACCAGAGATCAAACCTACACCACTTACATTGGAAGGCGGAGTCTAAACCACTGGACCACCAAGGAAGTCCCTAGAGTGCTGCTCTTAATGCAGAGGGATGTGCCACTTCTGACATCTCAGAAGTTTTAGAAAAATTTGTGGATTTAAGGGTTTCAGGGTTTTCAACCCAGGTGTTCGCATCCCATGTGTTGGTTTCTCTTGTTTCCCAAACAAGAATCTAATCTTGGCATTGAACACCTACCATGGCTGAGAGTTTAACCTCTGGAACCCTGCTACCCTTGTGATTGAGCCCTAGGACTCATGGTTAAATTTCCCTGCACCCCCACTACAGATACTATATTTTTTTCCGGCTACACCACAGCATACCAGATCTTAGTTTCTTGACCAGGGATCGAATCCACTCCTCCTGCGGTGGAAGCTCAGAGTCTTAACCAATGGACTGCCAAGGATTCCTGCAGACACTTTTCAGAGCCTCTTTGCAGTCTCCAGAAGTGAAAGTGAAAGTGTAAGTGAAACTGTTAGTCACTCAGCTGTGCCCAACTCTTCGTGTTCCCATGGACTGTAGCCCTCAATTTCCTCTGTCCATGGAATTCTCCAGGCAAGAATCCTGGAGTGGGTTCCCTTCTCCAGGGGGTCTTCCCAATCCAGAGATTGAACCTAGGTTGCCTGCACTGCATTACTGTCTGAATCACCAGAGAAGCCCGATTCCCTGGTAGCTCAGCTGGGAGAGAATCCACTTGCAATGCAGGAGACCCGTTTGATTCCTGGGTCAGGAAGATTCCCTGGAGAAGAGATGGGCTACCCACTCCAGTATTCTTGGGCTTCCCTGGTGGCTCAGACGGTAAACATACGCCTGCAGTTCGGGAGACCTGGGTTTGATTACTGGTTTGGGAAGATCCCCTGGAGGGGCGTATGGCAACCCACTCCATTATTCTTGCCTGGAGAATCCCCATGGACAGTGGCACCTGCTGGGCTAGAGTCCATGGAGTCACAAAGAGTTGGACACAGCTGAGCTACTAAACACAGCCCAGCACCAGGGAAGCAGTCTCCAGCGAGGTGCTCATGCTGGTCTTTCAACTGCCAGTTAGTTGCTTTTAGTCTTTTCTTATCTTTTTTTAGATTGTCAATGAATTTTGCACTAGGCATCTAACCCCATAATATTTTTGGTTACTGATTCCTGCATATTTTTCTTTTTTAAAGTTTCAGATATCTGTATATTTATGGCTGATTCATTCTGCTATACAGTAGAAACACACAGCATTGTAAAGCACCTATATGCCAATGAAATTTGATTTTTTTTAAATTTCAGTTTATTGTAATAAGAATGCTTCATATGAGATCTACCCGTTGGACAAATTTTTCAGTGCACAATACAGTATTGTGGACTGAATCACATCTCACAGCAGATCTCTAGGACTAACTCATCTAGCATAACTAAAACTTTTCACCCATTGATTAGTAACGTCTCATTTGCCCCTCCCTCTGGCTCCTGGTAACCAGCATTTCACTCCTTGATGCTATGACTTTGACTATTTTAGATACTTGATATAAGCAGAAACATGCAGATTTGTCTTTCTGTGTCTTACTTGTTTCCCTTAGCATAATATTCTCAAGGTTTCACTATGTCATACATATTGCCAATTTTCCTTATTTTTTAAAAGAATCTGACTGATTTTCCATTGTATGTATGTACCACATTTCATTTATTGATTCCTATGTTAATGGACATTTAGAGTGTTCCCACATCTTGGCTATTGTGAATAGTGCTGCAGGGAACATAGGAGTGCTTATATGTATTTGAGATCCTGATTTCAATTATTTTGGATAAATACCCAGAAGTGAGATTCCTGGATCATGTGGTAGTTCTATTTTTAATTTTTTGAGTAACCGACATACCACCTTCCAGAATGACTGTACCATTTTGCATCTTCACCAACAGTGTATAGTTGTTTATTTTTTTCCCATGATAACTGTCATGATGTGTGAAGTGATGTTATGATTTGGGCTTGCATTTCCCAGTGATTAATGATGTTAAACATTTTTTTCATATGTGTATTGACCATTTGTATATCTTCTTTGGGGAAATGCCCATTCAAGTCTTTAATTCATTTAAAAATCAGTTTATTAGTTTTTTGACTGTTGAGTTGTAGGGGTTCATTATAGATTTTGGAGATTTACCCCTTATCACATGTATGGTTTGCAAATATTTTCTCCCATTTCCTAAGTTGCCTTTTGACTCTGCTGATTGTTTTCTTTTATGCACAGAATTTTTTAGTTTAACGTGTCCTACTTGATTGTTTTTGTTGTCTGTGCTTTTGTTATTGTATCTTTGAAATCATTGTTAAGGTCAATATCAAGAATTTTTCTCTATATTTTTCTGCTAGGGTTTTTACAATTTCAAGTCTTTAATTGAAATTGATATCAGGTCATTAATCCATTTGAGTTGATTTTTGTGTAAGATATAAGTGCCCAGTTTTTTTCTTTTGCATATGGATATCCAAGTTTCTCAATATCATTTGTTGAAAGAAATATTATTTCTACACTGTGTACTCTTTGGCACCCTAAGATCAGTTGAGTGTATATGCATGGATTTATTTTTGGACTCTCTATTCTATTTCATAGAGTCCTTGGTCTATACTGTTTTGATTACTATAGCTTTGTAAAATGTTTCAAAATCAGGATGTGTGATGCCTCTGACTTTGTTCTTTTTGCTCAGGATTGTTTTAGCTCTTGGGGTGTTTTTGTGGTTCCAGACAAGGTATGGAATAATACTTTCTCTTTCTGTTAAAAATGCCTTTGGGATTTTGATAGGCATTACTGAATTTATAGATCATTTAGGGGTAGCATGGACATTTAATAACATTATACCTTTTAATCCATGAACATAGGGTGTCTTTTCATTTGTGATTTCTTTAATCAGTTAATCAATGTCATAGTTTTTAGTGCACAAGTCTTTCTTCCTTGGTTAAGTTTACTCCTAAGCATTTTATTCATTTCAGTGCTATTATTAATGGGATTCTTACATTTATTTCCTTTTCAGATAGTTCATTGTTAGTACATAGAAATGCAACTGATTTTCATATGTTTAGCTTATGTCATACAATTTTACTGAATTCATTTATCAGTTCTAACAGTATTTTGCCAGTATCATACTATTTTTCATGGTATATTCTGAATTTTCTATTCATAAGATCATATTTGCAGAGACAATTTTACTTCCTTTTAGATTTTGATGTCTTTTATTTCTTTTTCTTGTCTAATTATTTTGCCTAGGATTTCCAGTACTATGTTGTATAGAAATGGTAAAAGTCGATGTTTTTGACTTGCTCCTGATTTTAGAGGAAAAGCTTTCAGTTTTTCACCATTGAGAATGATACCAGGTATAGGATCTTCATATTTCATCTTTAATATGTTGAAGTACTTTCCTCTGTCATACTTTCTTTCAAAAATTTTTTAATGTGGACCATTTTTAAAATCTTTATTGAATTTGTTACAATATTGCTTCTAGTTTTTTGGGTTTGCTTTATTTTATGTTTTGATTTTTGGGTCATGAGGCGTGTGGGATCTTAGCTCAACCAGGGTTTGAACCTACACCCCCTGCATTGGAAGGTGAAGTCTCAACCACTGGACTGCCAGGGAAGTCTCTCCTCCCCCATACTTCTAAAATATTGGCTGATACATTTCACCAGCTAGTACATGCTCTTTACATGCACGTGCATTCATCACTGCTGAAATTTTAACAACTGTCCTCCACTTATCACCAGTGATGAGGTCTTCAGTGGCAGCTGGTCAGAGAGTAATATAGCTCCAAAATTCCCACTTTAATGTTCATGCTTTGCACCACTCCTGGCTGTAACTGTCTACAGATGGAGTTCTTTAGTCAGTTTCTGAGACAAAGTCTGAAGCACTGTATGTTTTTTTAGGAATCAATATCTACAGGAGAGAAAGGAAAGAAGCAAATAGGTAAGTCAAGCTGTAATGCAAACACAGTAGTCTCAGGCAAACTCCAAAAAGTCCTGGGATAAAATGGCCAAAATGCTTCAATCAGTCATTAGGTATAGGCCACACCCAGAAGGGTGTGACTTGGGCTGGGTTGGCTTTCTGTAGTTGAGGCAATCTTTGAAGAGTTTAACAAGGAAAGGTTGTCTTCTGGCATATTCCCAACAGCTGGGCCAACAAGTTTTTTCTTGATGTTTTTTGAGTGGCACATCCATGCTACCAGAGAGGATAATTATGCCTACATGTAAAACAGACTGCCTTCATTCCTCACTTGGAAAGGGCTTGCCTTGTTCTGTAATATAGGTCATTTAGACTTTATGGTTTCAACAGATCTTCAATGTCATTTTAATATCATTTTAAAATTAAGACTTTTTTTTTAGTTTAATTGATACATTGTTGTTTGGGCAGGAACAATGATGTTTTATAATGTCAACAGCCTGATCAGTAGTCAAACTTCTCCAACTCTGAATTCTTAATTTCAGTTTTCTTTCAATTCTGGAATTCCTATTTGATTCTTCTCTGTAACACCCAGTGTATGGTGAAATTCACCATTTTGTCATTTAATTCCTTGAGCTTCTAAGTCACAACTATGTTCTTATCTGATAACGCTAGTATTTGAATTTTTCATCTAAATGGTTTTTGCCTTTTTCTTTTCAGTCAAATAATTTTCTTCTCTCTCTCCCTTTCCTTCTTTCCATTTTGCATACCAAGTCATTTTTTATTGAATATAAGACCAAAATATATTATCAAGATAAATTGAGGCTCTTAGTGATATCTTCCCCCAAGTGAAATATATTTTTGCTTTTGGTGAGCAATTAGAGGAATGAAGATCATCTTGACCCCAATAGAGATTAAATTCATTCAAACCTTTTTTTGTCTGTGAAGGTTGGGCAATTTATGATTCATTTAATTTTGAGTATCTGTCCTTTTGTGGCCCCAACTGATTGCTGAGGGTGTATACCACATCTCTTCCTCCTTTGTGGGCTTGTATTCCAATTTTTAAATATCTAACTCCCCAGAGACTTCCAGAAATCCTACTCATCCTCTATCTCTGTAAGCCTTGGTTTTCTCCTCAACCTCTTGGCCTTGAAACTGCTTTTTAACCATCAAAAGCTCCCAGCTGACATTTGGGAATGAAAAACAGTGCCAGATGTTTCAATTCCCTTGCTTCCCTAATTAATGTACCTTCCTCGAGTCCTCACTGGCTAGGTAGTTCTCTGATGCCTTCAAATAGTGTGTGTGAGTGTACATGTGTAATTCTGTTCAGCCTTTCTGTGCATTCTCAGCAGGTTGGCCTACTACAGAACAGTTCATCATTGTCAACAACACAACTCCAACCTCTGGTTTTATCGAGTTTATATTTTTAGTAACTTGTTTTACAATAAAAAACACATGTAGGGAGTTCCCTGGTGGTCCAGTGGTTAGGACTTTGTACTTTCACTGCAATAGGCTGGGGTTTCATCCATGGTCAAGGAACTAAGATCCTGCAAGCCATGTGGCCTGACCAGAAAAAAAGAAGCAGCATATAGTGTTTGTTTTTATGTGTATAGTCAATTTCACTCGGCATAATATCCTTAGAGTTCATCCATATTGTCACAAATGGCCAAATTTCCTTCTTTTTTCTGGTCAAATAATGTTTCAGTGCGTGTGTGTCACGTTTTCTTTATCTGTTTATTCATCAGTGAATATTTAGGTTATTTCCCTTCCTTCATGATTGTGAATAATGTTGCAATAAACATGGGAGTGGAGATAGTACTTTAAGATCCTGATTTTATTTCCTTTGGATTATAATACCAAAGTGGGATTGCTGTTATAGTCTGATCGTTCTACTTTAAATTTTTTTGAGGAATCTTGTATTGCTTTCCATTGTGGCTGTACCAATTTGCCACCAACAGTGCACAAAGGTTCCCTTTTCTTCACATCTTTGCCAACACTTGCTATCTCTTGATTTTTTTAATAATATCTCTAATAGATATGAAATAATATCTCTTGATTTTGATTTGCATTTCCCTGATGATTAGTGATGTTGAGTACCTTTTTGTATATCTGTTCATCATTTGTATGTCTTCTTTGGACAAAAGTTTATTCAGGTCCCTAGTCCATTTTTATTTAGGTTATTTGTTTTCTGTTCATGAATTATGTTTCTGATTTCATTGAATTATCTGTGTTCTCTTGTAGCTCTCTGAACTTCTTTAAAACAATTTCCTTTAATTTTTTATCAAAGATCTCATGGATTTCCATTTGTTTTGTGTCAGTTGCTGGAAATGTGTTGTCTTTCTTTCATGGTGTCATGGTTACCTGATTTTATGTTTTCCCTGCAGTCTTGCGCTGGTATCTTCACATTGGAAGTATTATTAACAGTCACTTTTTCCAAACTTTATTGACTGGCTCCTGCAAGGAAAGATCTTCACTTGTGAGTGGATGTCACAGCATTAATGTCACCAAACCAAGTCCATTTACCCAGCACACAGCAAGCCAAATGCTGATAGGCTGAGGTTTACAGGCAAGAAAACGTTTATTCACAAAGCAACAAAGTGAAGAGACAAGAGAACAGTCTCAGATTCATCCCCCGAAGGCAAGGGGGTTGGAACCAGTAGAATGGCCTTAGGCTGGGGGAAGGGTGATTTGTGGTAGGGGAAAAGGCGAGGCAATTGGTGCTCTGCGCAAGTGCGTCCAGGTTACATTCATTCATCTGCATATTCAAAACGGAGGCGCTTAGCCTGATCTGAGAGCAGAGTTTTCTGTCTCTCTGACGTCTAAAGTCATCCACTGAACACACACAAAATCCAGTTTTAAGGTCAGTGGCCCTAACCAGCTCCAGCCAGTTCACACTAGGTAGGAGCTGACTTCACATTCCTATAAACCAGCTGGACTGTGTGAAACTGAAAAGGTATGTAACTAAAGATTTTTTTTCCTATCTCTAGGGAAAAAGAGAGACTTCCCTGGTGGTCCAGTGGTTAAGAGTACGCTCCCAATGCAGAGCACGGAGGTTTGATCCCTGGTCAGGGAACTAGATCTCTCATGTCTCAACTAAAGATCCTGCTTGTGGCAACTGAGACCCCAGCACAGCCTAAAAAGAAAAAAAAAAAAAAATTAAAAAGGGAACTTAGTCAGTGAAGGCAGTCTACAAGCAAAAGGGGTTTTAACATGTTGTTCCTTTATCTGTTGTTTTATAAGACAAGTTGAAGTGTTACTACTAGTTATCAGCCTCTAGTGACGGTTTCACTGGCTCAGTGGGGAGCACTGTTGTGGCAAGTTTGGTTCTGGGTCCAAGGTCATGTGGGGATACCGGCTTCAGGTGCACCAAATATAGGGTGTGCATCCACAGTAGCACTCATACAGGGACTGGAGGAGAGAGGTTATTTCATGATAATATTGTTCCAGAGAGGCTGAGTGGTGTGGGCTCTCAGAAGCTCCATAGCTGTGGTCCACGTTGGTGAGGACTTGGGAGATTCTCAGTGGCAGAGGCTGTAGGAGTCCACAGGAGTAGTGAGGTCTTTGTGGGGTTCTCCTGTGCCTCCTTTCTCCATGGAGGGAGCTCAGGTCCAGGAGGAGTTGCTGAGCTGAGGGATGGAGTGACTCAGGTGAAATTCTTCCTTCCCTTTCTTATGTGGTCATCCTTTTTTTTGGAGTTCCACTAGGTTGTTGCAGCTTCTTAATTGTATTTCAGAGCTTTCCTGGAGCTATTTTAGTCTGGGATAATTGTTAAATCATTGTTTATGTGGGAATGTTACTGGATGGAGGTTCATATGCCCAACACACAGTGAGACCAAACAATACCAAAACCCGGGATTTGGGAGCAGAGAAAGGTTTATTGCAAGGCCAAGCAAGAAGATGAGTGATTTGTAGCCCTCCAAACTCCCTCATGGGTTTCACCAAAGTATTTTTAAAGGCTAGGTGAGGGAGGGGCCAGGCTGGTTTTTGCAAACTTGTTAATGTAGCAATCCTTTGTCCACTGAAGTCAGGTCTCAAGTTCCTGTAAACCTCCAACAAAACAAATATTTTCTCTTTTCTACAACTTTTTGCCTCCATATGAGTGGAAACGTGTTATACTCTTAAATGTCAGAGCCTTGAGAGTGGGCCATACTGTATGTTTTCAGACTACAGGCAACTTTCTTAACTCAAAAGTAGTAGAATACAAAGATTAAAACAAAACAAGCAGATCTAATATGGAGACAGACTACTTCTCCCCTATTATAGAAAGACACATTCTGGGACTTTCTATCTTCCCTACCTTGCAGACATTGTTTCTAACCTGGGCCCTTGGACTCTTTAATCAATAGAAATTGATAAGAGGCCAGGTGAGAAATTCAGGCAAGTCTTTAATGAGACTCAACTGCAGCAGGAGGGAGCGAAAACAAGTAACAGGTGCTCTTGCTTGCTCCCTGCATGTGGGGTGGGGGGAAGGAGGGGGTGGGTCAGGCCATAAGGGTGGTTTAAGGTGGTCTGCCTTGACGGTGCTGTGTGCAGGGATCATGCTAAGTATCCTGATTTTGCTCCTGGCACCCTAGACGTGGCAGTTGGTTTGTTGTTCATAATTGACCCTACCTACAGGGCTTCCCAGGTGGCACTAATAGTGAAGAACCCGCCTGCCAATGCAGGAGACATAGAGACATGAGTTTGATCCCTGGGTTGGGAAGATGCCCTGGAGAAGGGCGTGGCAACCCACTCCAGAATTCTTGCCTGGAGAATCCTATGGACAGAGGAGTCTGGCGGGGCTACATACAGTCCATAGGTTGCAAAGAGTCGGACGTGACTGAAGCAACTTAGCACACACATACACTTCTGTGCAGTTATTCTAGTCCCTTATAGTTTTATTGTATTTTTTTGCTTGAGGAGGTGTTTGTCCACGTGCAAGGTTCCTAGGTCCCAGCCTGTCTCCGCATCAGTCCCTGCATATCTTACATTTGACTGACAGTTATCACCGCTGTATGCACCAGGCACTGTCTGCTATGCTGCAGAGACCCTTCCATACAGGCATGTATTCATCTTCATTCTTTCCTCCTCTGCTTCTTGCCTCTCTACCACTCTTTCCTCTTCCTTCTTACTTCCCACTCACTCAGAAAGAGAGGTGCTGATTTTTTTTTCTCCTAATTTTACAAAAACTGAAGGGAAGTTAGAAAACCATACACTTTTTTAGTCAGAAAATTCCACCATACCTGGGTTTGTTCCTTTAATGTCATTTAATATTATTTCTGAAATAATACCTTCTAATTGCCACAAAATAAAGCAATGTGGGAATGTTTCATTAGCAAGGACTTATACACTGCTTAGTGTGTGCCAGACTCTGTTCTAGGTACTTTAAGTATTTTAATTTCTTATTAAATTCTCTGAACGAGTCTGTGAGTTAGCTATTATAAACCTGTTTTACCAATAAGGGAAACTGAGGCACAGGAAATTCCATAAAGATCATAGTTAAAAGGCAGTGGAGGTGGACTTCTGATGCAGTCCATCTGACCCTGAAGTCAGTCTGTCTTAGCTGCCATGTTCTGAGGTCCATCCTCAGAGTCAAAAGACACTATGGTTGTTACTGACTAGGGTCTTTGGAATCTCTTAATCAATAGAAACTGGTAAGAGGCCAGATGAACTCAGGCAAGGCTTTATTGGAACTCATGCTGTAGCTTGAGGGAGTGAGAACAAGTTACAGGTGCCCTTACTCTCGCCCTGAGGCAGGGGCAGTGAGCTGGTTCCTTAATTGGGGTGAAAGTAGGGGTGAATAGGTGGGTTGGACCTGGAGAGTGGCTTAGGTGGTCAGCCCACCCCTTCGGTGGTGTGGTGTGCAGGGACCGCGCACAGTACTCTGCCTTTGCTCCTCAGTTCAGTCACTCACGACTGAGCAGCCCCATGGACTGCAGCACGCCAGGCTTCCCTGTCCACCACCAACTCCCAGAGCCTGCTCAAACTCATGTCCATCGAGTCGGTGATGCCATCCAGCCATCTCATCCTCCATTGTCTCCTTCTCCTCCCGCCTTCAGTCTTTCCCAGCATCAGAGTCTTTTTCAAATGAGTCAGTTCTTCGCATCGGGTGGCCGAAATATTGGAGCATCAGCTTCAGCATCAGTTCTTCCAGTGAATATTCAGGACTGATTTCCTTTAGGATGGACTGGTTGGATCTCCTTGCAGTCCAAAGAACTCTGAAGAGTCTTCTCCAACAGTTGAAAAGCATCCATTCTTTTGCTTAAGGAGACATTTGTCCAGATATAAGGACTACAATTAATCCCAGATCCCAGCCTGTCTCAGGGTCTCTTAGAAACCTCATATCATGCAGTGTCCACAGTGACTTTCAGTGACCATTCTTTCATGATATTTTTGTACATGTAATTATGAACATATACATATTTCTATATAAGTAAACCACACAAATATACAGTATACTCATGTATAAAAACAAGTGGCTTTTTGTCATTAGCTTTCATAAAACTGGGACTGTATTTTACATACCCCTCTCTATCCCTCTCTGTCTCTCTTCCTCTCTACTCACCCCCACGTCCCTCTGTCCCTCCCTCTCTCTCTCCATCCCTCCCTCCCTGTCTATCTACATCTTGCACGCCTAGTTGAACAGCTTCAGGAATTCCTCCAAGTCAGCTTGTGTAGCTCTAGGTGATTCTTTTATAACTGCAAGATATGCCTTAGTCAGCTATGCCTCCATCTATATAACCATTCCCTTCTTGATATTTACTTGTTTCCAGGAGTTTTAGTACACAAAGACTGCTGCAACAGACATCTGAGTACATGCTTCTTTTTATACTTAAAGATTAGATTTCCAGGTGTTTCACAGATTGTTCTCTTTTTTTGACAGATTTTGCGAGATTGTTTTCACAGAACTCTGAACATTTCACCCATGGATCAGCAGCACACAAGCACCCTGTTTTCCTGATGATGAAGTGCCAACAGTAAGTAGGTGAAATTTTCTTTTAATTTTTGCCAACATCACTGATGTACACTAATACTTCATAGTTACCTTTATTGGTTTTCCTCTGGATACTAGCAAGCTTAAAGGCCTTTTGTTGCTGATAGCAACCCATTTGGAGTTGTTCTGTGATCTGCCTGTTTCTAACCTATGTCCATTTTTCTATTGCATTGTCTTTTTTGGTGTGGTTGATAATTTGTTATAGTTGTTTGTATGTTACTGACTCTTTAGCTGTTACATTGCAGATGCTTCTTCTGCTACAAACAATATGTTTTATACAATATTTGTTATATTTCACTTTTTAAAATCTTAACATTTATAAAATCAAAAAGAACTAATTTTTTTAGAGAACTAGATAGTCGAGATGAATTTTTATTTATTTTTGCAATAACGGTTTTGCTTTTTTAATGTATTTTTTTATCGTGGTAAAAGTCACATAATATAAACGTAGTGGCATAAGTACATTCACATTGTTGTACAACTCTCACCATCATCCGTCTCCTGGATTTTTTACCATCCTAAACTGAATCTCTGTCTCCATTAAACACTAAGTCCCATTCCCCTTTCCCAAGCCCCCACCCTCCTGGCCCCTGGCATCTACCAACGTATCTTCTGACTCTATGAATTTGACTGTTCTAGATATCTTGCATAAATGGAATTCAAACAGTACTTGCCTGCGCCTAATGTATACTGGAATGCATTTTAAATTTTTCTTATTTACATTTTTGGCTGCTTCGGGTCATCTTTGCTGTGCTGTGGCTTTCTCTAGTTGCACTGCAGGGGCTTCCCTTGCTGGGAAGCACAGGCTCTAGGTTGTGTGACTGAGTACTTATGGTGCTCAGATTTAGGTTCCTCATGGCACATGGGATTTTCCCAGACCAGGGATTGAACCTGTGTCTCCTGCATTGGCAGGTGGATTCTTAACCACTGGACCACTAGGGAAGCTCCTGGAATGCATTTTTAAGATTAACTTAATATATGTCCTACAAACATATTTTACCCTCTTTTTTTCCCCCTATGCTATATAGTAGGTTCTCATTAGTTATCTCTTTTATATGTGGTAGTGTATATATGTTCATCTCAATCCCTCACTTTATCCTACCTCCCACCTTTTCCTGCTTAGTGTCCATACTTTTGCTCTTTACATCTGTGTCTCTGTTTCTGCTTTGTGATTAGGTTCATCTGTACTGTTTTTCTGTGTTACATACATATGCCTTAATAGACAATATTTGTTTTTTTGTTTCTGACTTACTTCATTCTGTATGACAGTCTCTAGGTCCATCCACATCTCCTCAGATAACAATTTTATTCCTTTATATGGCTGAGTAATATTCCATTGTATATATGTATATGTATCCATTCCACTGTGGATGAACATTTAGATTGCTTTCATGTCCTGGATATTGTAAATAGTGCTTCAGTGGACATTAGGCTGCATGTGTCTTTGGAATTATGATTTTCTCTGGGTAAAGAAAGCTGAGCACTAAAGAATTGATGCCTATGTTTTCCTCTAAGAATTTTATAATGTCCAACCTTACATTTAGGTCTTTGATCCATCTTGAGTTTATTTTTTGTGTATGGTGTTAGGGAGTGTTCTAATTTCATTCTTTTACATGTAACTGTCCAGTTTTCCCAGCACCACTTATTGAAGAGACTCTTTATTTCTCCATTGTATATCCTTGCCTCCTTTGTTATAGTTTAGGTGGCAGGTGTGTGGGTTTCTCTTTGGGTTTTCTATCCTGTCCCACTGATCTATATGTTTCTTTTCTTGTGCAAGTATCATACTGTTTTAATGATCATCACTTTGTAATATAGTCTGAAGTCAGGAAGCCTGATTCCTCCCAGCTCCATTTTTCTTTCTCAAGATTGCTTTGGCTATTCAGGGTCTTTTGTGTTTCCATACAAATTAAAATTTTTGTTGTTGTTGTAATTCTGTGAAAAATGCCATTGATAATTTGAAAAGGATTGCATTGAATCTAGAGATTGCTTTGGGTAGTATAGTCATTTTGGAAATATTGATCCTTCTAATTCAAGAACATTGTATATCTCTCCATCTGTTTGTATCATTGTTGATTTCTTTCATTAGTATCTTATAGTTTTCTGAGTAGATCTTTTGCTGCCTTACGTAGGCTTATTCCTAGGTATTTTATTCTTGTTGCAATATTAAGTGGAATTGTTTCCTCAATTTCTCTTTCTGACCTTTCTTTGCTGGTGTCCAGGAATGCCAGAGATTTCTGTGCACTAATTTTGTATTCTGCAACTTTCCCAAATTCATTGATTAGCTCTAGTGGTTTTCACACAGCATCTTAAAGATTTTCAATGTATAGTATCATGTCATCTGCAAACAGTGACCTGTTTTACTTCTTTTCCAATTTGAATTCTTTGTATTTATTTTTTTCCCTCAGGTTACAGTGGCTAAGACTTCCAAAATTATGTTGAATAAAAGTGGTGAGTGTGCTTATCCTTTTCTTGTTCCTGATCTTAGAGGAAAGGCTTTAAGTTTTTTACCATCGAGAATGATGTTTTGAATGATATTTGCTGTGGGTTTGTCATGTATAGCCTTTATGATGATGAGGTAGAGTTCCTTCTAATGCCCAGTCAAATATGACTAATTTTTAATAGCTTATTTTCCTGCCTCCCCAACCACTAGTTTGCATATATGGTCTCCTACACTTTCTTTTAAAATATATTATTTTATTCTTTACCTTTAAGATTTTATTCTATGTAGAATTTATTCTTATGTGAGAGACAGAATCAAATTTGTTCTTTCCCAATGCATAACCAAGTTTGCTAGTATTATGTATTAAATAAAATACTATTCCTGATGAATTATGAAATACTTTCCTATATTAAATTCCTAAAGGCAGTGGAATCTATCTTAGGGGATCCCACTTTTCATAGTTCCACTTATATCTTTGCCTATTCCTATGCTAACATGATATTGCTTTTTTACAGAGGTTTCACCTGACTTAATATCTTATAAAGAGTTCCTTTTCAAAATTTTCTTAACTATTCTTGAATATTTATATTTCCATATGAATTTTAAATTCATTTAATCCAAAAGAAAACCCACATACCAGGGTTCTAATTTGGATTGCACTCATTTCTATTTTAATGGGACAGTTCACATATTCATGATTTAAATTTACTCAGTAATGTGGTACAGCTTTCTGTTTATTCATGTTTTATTTTCTGTCTTCATATGGAAGTGACCTTTGTATGCTCTCGTTTGAAGCTGTAAAGACTTGAGAGAATTCTTCCACCTCGGTTAACCCTGAAATAGGAGGAATACATGTAATTTTTGCATCTGCCACATGATGTCCCTAATGGTGACTTTAGCTGATCTCATCCCACAATCTCTTGCCTCTTCTAAGACATTTTTACCCTTGTAGATTTGGGAGGTCTCCCTTTCTAGCATGTTCTAATCCTTATGGCTCATTCAGATTTCTCCTTGTCAGTCACCACCCTCCACTCCTCCACAGCCCCCTCTAGGTGTGCTGGAACATCTGCAGGTGGTCAGACATGCAACACTCCCAGGGATTGAATCAACAGCCCTAAAGCTGTCCTAGTGAGCCGCTCCAAAGACCCCTGACCCCAGATTCACAGGTGACTTAATGGCTGTAATCTTGCAGATCTCCAGAGAGACCTCCTCACTTGCACATTATTCCTGCTGTTGTCCCCTAATGTTCTCATGGGGGGTTCTTACCTGGATCTCTGGGATCTTGTTTACTGAGCCACCATAGGACCCTATATTCACTGATACCAGGGGCTGGAACATTTATCCTCCAACTCATTCAGACCCTAGCGCATTATTAGTATATATGTGCTTTTATTAATGCACAGAACTTTGCCTCTTGTTAAGCAGCTTCAATTTTGGATCCCTCCATCACTTTCTAAGTGACTCCAATTAAACTAAAAACATCCTTACTCTGTATACTCTTTCTTTACAAAGAGGAGAATGGCCTTCTGTAGTATATTTTCTGAGACACACATAGTTGATGACACACATGGTCCTTGAATCCAAGCAACATGGTCAGGATCTACATGCAAATGCATCAAGGACCTAAGACCACAATCTTCCATGCTCCCAGATTCCACTCTACCCCAATTTTTGGAAATGAAAAATGTTCACTCCCACAAGTGTCCATTAGTCTCATTATCAAGCCCAGCAAGGATTTGGTTTAAGTCTTCAACATGTTCAGAAAAATCTCTCAATTGTTAAGACATAGACAGATGAATATCACCCAACAAGTAAGCAACCTTTAAAGAAGGGAGATTTACAAACCACTGTGGGCCCAGTCATCAACTGTCCCATTAAGAGTCAGTCCTCATTCTGGATCTAGTGGCATGTTTCCGCCCACCAGTATCATTTGTTCATTGCATGGAGTATAGGATGCTCTTTAATCATGCCTAAATGCATTTTCCGTTGAAAAAATTTATAACCATGGCACGACATTGATTATCCTGGGAAAGTTACTCAGTCCACCATGCTCCCATTTCTTCATCTCTAAAATTAGGATAAAAATAGTACTGCTTTCATAAAATTATGTTGAGGATTAAAATAATTAATATATAGTAAGTGTGGTAACAAGGTTACCTTGGAAAAGTGCCGGGATCATGGTCAGTGCCTTGAAAATGTTTTTTATCCTCATCTGCATTGTCACTGAGTTTCACTCTCTATTCTCTCTACTCAAAATAGAATTCTTTACTTTGGCAGCCTCCTAACCTTAACTTTAATCCCCCTTTGTTACCATTGCCAGGAGGCCTCTTTTGTGGTCTTTTTAGGATCCTCTGAGAATGGATAGAAAAAAAGATCAGTCTGCTTGTAAAAAAACTTCAAATATTCTTGTGTTCTTTATGAAGTCCTCCATATTCAGAAAAGCAGACATTACATTTAAAGCCTATCTCAAAGGAAGGGACTTTAACCCAAAGTTTATGTAGACTAAGCCCCTATCTGCATTGTAATGTCTTCTCAAATAGCTCCCTGCCTCCTCATTACCACAAGAATCCATATCCAATAATATAATTTTTAGCTTCTAGCAAGAGAGGCTTTTAAGCAAGAATGGAAGCCAATGGAGGCTTCTGATGTTCATTTTCAGGAACAAGTTTCTTAATATTCTTCCTGTGGGCTCCTGGCATCTTATCCTTCAGTGCTGGGACAATTCCAGGTGTATCAGAGTGTCCAG
Source organism: Muntiacus reevesi (assembly GCF_963930625.1). Lineage (NCBI taxonomy): Eukaryota > Metazoa > Chordata > Mammalia > Artiodactyla > Cervidae > Muntiacus > Muntiacus reevesi. The sequence goes on along the minus strand of NC_089254.1, from coordinate 78,023,623 downwards.
TAGGCCACTGAAATCCATAACTCTCTGGATATTGATCACATAACAAAATAAAAGAGGCACAAAATAAAACAATCCAGACCGCAAAGTAAAACCAGCGTCCAAATTACTTACACTTAGAGAATAAATTATATCACACTACATGCAAATCATTTACTTATGATTACACATAATTTAGACATATTATTTTTTAATTGAAGTATAGTTCATTTACAGTGTTGTGTTCATTACTGATGTACAGAAAAGTGATTCAGTTATATATATATATATGCACACATATATTCTTTTTCATATGGTTTATCACAGGATACTGAATATAGTTCCCTGTGCTATACATTAAGACCTTGTTGTTTATGCATCTTCTGTGTAATAGTTTGCATCTTCTCAACCCAAACTCTCAGTCCATCCCTCCCAACATCCCTCCCTCTTGGCAACTGCGAGTCTGTTCTCTACATCTGTGAATCTAAACAGATATTATTGAGTGCCCGCTCTAAGACTGTCCACTGATTGTACTGGACCCCAGGGACACTGGAGTAGCAATAAGGGTAGTCCCATAGGGGAGGCTGTTAAGAGTTCAGTAGAAGCCCTAGAGATTGACTGAATAATCACACTAGTTAATAGATGCAGATATTTACATTTATATAAGTGCTCCAAGGAATAGGAATGTAACCTAGAAAGCTGACCTGTGGGGGACATGGACGAGTTCTCTGAGGAAGAGATATTTGACATATAAAGAATGTCTGGCATTACCTACAGAAAGAGAAAAAGGGAGAGTGTTGCAGGCAGCTAGACTGAAGTGTGCAAAGGTCCAATGATGGAACAGAAGATGGCCAGTAAAAGTTGTATGAGGCATCGATGAGATAGCGTTCACTGGTAGAAGATCAGATGTCTGAGGGAAGAGTCTGGGTTTGGTCTTGGATGTAAGATGTCTTTGAGACAAACCAAAGGACGGTATAAATATGCTGTTGGATATATCCATGTGGCCCTCAGGGAAGTATCTGAGCCTAAGATATAAAGGAGTATAAATAGCTTAGATAGAACAGTTAAAACTAATGGTCTTGGATAGAGTTGCCTAGAAAGGTAGCATGTATTAAAAAACAAAACAAAACAAAAAAAACACCTAGGCCTTGGCAAGCTTCTAATCTAATGGCCGAGTATCAGTAGACTATGAGTCCACAAAGGAGGCTGAGAAGGAACAGAAAGGGAAACGAGTGTGGCAGCAATGCAGGCAAGGGGAAGAAGAGTTGCAAGAAATTGGAAGTGGTTAATAGACTTCCCTGGTGGCTCAGACCAGGTAAAGCATCTGCCTACAATGCGGGAGACCTGGGTTCAATCCCTGGGTCGGGAAGATCTCCTGGAGAAGGAAATGGCAACCCACTCCAGTATTCTTGCCTGGAAAATCCCATGGATGGAGGAGTCTGGTAGGCTACAGTCCATGGGGTCGCAAAGAGTTGGACATGACTGAGTGACTTTACGCTTTGAATAGCATTTAGGAAGACTGCTGAATTGTGCTCTAAGATAAGGTCTAAACAGTGTCCAGTGTTTGAAAACAGGGAAGTCCTTGTTGACCTTATCAGAGTTGGTTCAGAGGAGTGATTAGGGCAGAGGGTGGGAAGGAGAGTATGGGATAGCACATCCAACCTGGAATAGGTTGAGGAAAGATTGGAAATTAAGAATGCAGAGTCAGAAGACATAGGTCTCTTTTTCAAGAAGTCTGCTTGTGAAAGAAAAGAGCAATTTTGGCATAACAATATGATGATGTGATACAAAAATGATATTGAGAAGGTTTGATTTGCTTTTCCTTTTGTAATTGTGAAAAATTCATATATACAAAAGAGCCTATGTGTAAAGAATAAAATAAACCACGGATACAACTAACTTCAGGTGAAGGATATTATCAGCAGTTTAAAAGTCCCTGTGTTAGATGTATAGTACAGACTTTTGGACTCTGTGGGAGAAGTTGAGGGTGGGATGATCTGAGAGAATAGCATTGAAACACGTATATTCTCAATTGTGAAACAGATCGCCAGCCCAGGTTTGATGCATTGGACAAGTGCTCAGGGCTGGTGCACTGGGATGACCCAGAGAGATGGGATGGGGAGGGAGGTGGGAGGGGGGTTCAGGATGGGGAACACATGTAAATCCATGGCTGATTCATATCAATGTATGGCAAAAACCACTACAATATTGTAAAGTAATTAGCCTCCAACTAATATGAATAAATAAAAATAAAAGTCCATGTGTTTCTTCCCCAGTGACATCCTGCTGAAGGGAAGTTATTTTTCAGAGAAAGGAGACTTAAGCACATCTGAATGGTGTTGATAAGGGTCCAGTTTGTAAGGACTGGTTGAATATGCAGAGGGAAAAGGGATATTTGCTAGTGGGGACTGATGGTGATATCAGGATCAAATAGGGTCCAAGACACAGGAGAAGGTGTGTGCTCTATACAGGGGGAGGGACCGCTCTGATGATGGGTATAGATGTGGGTAGATTATGTAGATTTCATATCAGGAAGTTGAAGGAGGACCCGTCTGGGTTCACAGTTCTCAGTAAAATAGGAAATGGTCTCATCTGCTGAAAACCAAAACGCTTCAAAGTAAGGTAAGGCAAGATTTCAAAGCATATTATTGTCTGGAGATGTGTTACTTGAATGTTACTGACTGGAGATATATTAGTAAGTTTTTAGAGAGCGATACCGTTAACATCACCATGCAAAGTTGTCAGAGCTTAAAATTGACGAAGGGTTCATTATACAATTTATGATCGTCATTATCATTCACATTTTGCTCCGTTAGGTTTTTTCCCCAACCTTGTGTGTATTATAAATGCAAATTTATTACCATAAAATTTTTTTAAACACCACATCATGCAAATTTTGAGTGAAGAATTCTTGGTGAATTTTATGCAGATACTTTTCTCTGATTGTCCAAGCAACAAATACACTAGTGTTTCAGAAGATGATAGTTCTTCAGAATATAGTTCTGATTCAGATGATGTTACTATTAGACCAAAAAAAAAACAAGAGACACAAAACGTTAGTGATTGATTCTGATACAGAAAGTGAAAATGAAACTCACAGTGCCGGAGAAGACTTTACAGGTGCGTCAGGTGTAACTAGTGAGTGTAATAACCTGCAAAACGATAATGAAATAACAGAATTAGGTTTTGGCTGACCAAAATAAAAATTGCTGGCCATAGGAGTTAGCTTCTGTACAAGTCCCTGGTCAATAGTGAGTTAAATAGGCATGTTGAGAGCAGGAGAATGATTCGACCTGAGAAAAGTGTTAGTACTGCCGGTCAGTCTTGAGGGCATATGAGCCTTGAGACTGATGACCATGTATTTTGGGCATGTGTGCTCAGTTGTGTCTGATTCTTTGTGGCCCCATGGACTGTCACAAAGCCTCCTCTGACAATGGAATTTTCCAGGCAAGAATACTGGAGTGAGTTGCCATTTTAAAATGATAGCAAGTTCGGTGTTGCTTTTCTCCATGAGTATTTGGCAATTTGAATATAGGTGCAAAACAACCCAGAATCTTACAGGGTTCAACTTCTGCTATACATATGAAGAAATACAGAGGGGCAAGGTAGCAGAGAATATTAGTAAGAGCTTAGAAAGAAATCTACACTGTATTAGAAGGAAAATGAACAAGAAAGTCGTAACACCGGAAGTTCCAATGAGGGTACACTGTAGTTGGCTAGGGAGTAGGAGGCTCAAATTAGTGATTTGGGGGATGAAGCAATTTTGAATGATGATGTGGTCCAAGCTGCAGTTGGGAAGGATACTTACCCTCCACATTTGTCTTTTCCTTTCATATAAAGTAGTTCTCCCTTGGGCTTTCTTTCAACTCTGGAGGAGCTGGGAAGTAGAAATTAAATATAAGTACCCAACTCCTTCTCCCTTATCTCCTTTGCTGCCCAGGAAGAGCACATCCTGATCTGCTTCTCTAACTTCCTCATTAAGAACTTGTGCGTACTCAGCTGAGTTCAGTTCAGTTCACTCACTCAGTCATGGCCGACTCTCTGTGACCCCATGGACTGGAGTATGCCAGGCTTCCCTGTCCATCACCAACTCCTGGAGCTTACTCAAACTCATTTCCATTGAGTTGATGATGCCATCCAGCCATCTCATCCTCTTATCATCCCCTTCTCCTCCTGTCTTCAATTCTTTCGCAGCATCACGGTCTTTTCAAATGAGTCAGTTCTTCCCATCCAGTGGCCAAAGTATTGAAGCTTCAGCATCAATTCTTCCAATGAATGTTCAGGACTGATTTCCTTTAGGATGGACTGGTTGGATCTCCTTGCAGTCCAAGGGACTCTCAAGAGTTTTCTACAACAACACAGTTCAAAAGCATCAATTCTTCAGTGCTCAGCTTTCTTTATAGTCCAGCTCTCACATTCATACATGACTACTGGAAAAACCATAGCTTTGACTAGATGGACCTTTGTCAGCAAAGTAATGTCTCTGCATTTTAATATGCTGTCTAGGTTGGTCATAACTTTTCTTCCAAGGAGCAAGTGTCTTTTAATTTCATGACTGCAGTCACCATCTGCAATAATTTTGGAGCCCAAACAATAAAGTCTGTTACTGTTTCCATTGTTTCCCCATCTATTTGCCATGAAGTGATGAGACCAAATGCCATGATCTTAGTTTTATGAATGTTGACTTTTAAGCCAACTTTTCCACTTTCCTCATTCACTTTCATTAAGAGGCTCTTTAGTTCTTCTTCACTTTCTGCCTTAAGGGTGGTGTCATCTGCATATCTGAGGTTATTGATATTTCCCCCAGCAATCTTGATTCAAGCTTGTGCTTCATCCAGCCCGGCATTTCACATGATGTACCCTGCATATAAGTTAAATAAGTAGGGTGACAATATACAGCCTTGACGTACTCATTTCCCGATTTGGAACCAGTCTGTTGTTCCATGTCCAGTTCTAACTGTTGCTTCCTGACCTGCATACAGGTTTCTCAAGAGGAAGGTCAGGTGGTCTGGTATTCCCATCTCTTTCAGAATTTTCCACAGAATGTTGTGATCCACACAGTCAAAGGCTTTGGCATAGTCAATGAAGCAGAAGTAGATGTTTTTCTGGAACTCTTGCTTTTTTGATGATACAGAGGATGTTGGCAATTTGGTCTCTGGTTCCTCTGCCTTTTCTAAATCCAGATTGAACATCTGGAAGTTCACGGTTCACATTCTGTTGAAGCCTGGCTTGGAGAATTTTGAGCCTTACCTTACTAGCGTGTGAGATAAGTGCAATTGTGCGGTAGTTTGAGCATTCTTTGGGATTGCCTTTCTTAGGGATTGGAATGAAAACTGACCTTTTCCAGTCCTGTGGCCACTGCTGAGTTTTCCAAATTTGCTGGCATATTGAGTGCAGCACCTTCACAGCGTGATCTTTCAGGATTTGAAATAACTCAACTAGAGTTCCATCACCTCCACTAGCTTTGTTTGTAGTGATGCTTCCTCAGGCCCACTTGACTTCAAATTCCAGGATATCTGACTCTAGGGGAGTGATCACACCATCGTGGTTATCTGGGTTGTGAAGATCTTTTTTGTATAGTTCTTCTGTGTATTCTTGCCACTTCTTCTTAATATCTTCTGCTTCTGTTAGGTCCATACCATTTCTGTCCTTTATTGTGTCTATCTTTGCATGAAGTATTCCCTTGGTGTCTCTAATTTTCTTGAACAGATCTCTAATCTTTGCCATTCCACTGTTTTCTTTGCACTGATCACTAAGGAAGGCTTTCTTATCTCTTCTTGCTATTCTTTGGAACTCTGCATTCAAATGAGTATATCTTTTCTATTCTAGGTCCCACAACGGCCACATGGCTAAGTAAAAATCTCTCTTATTATCTGCAGTTAAGATAAACACATTTCTTCTGTCGTATTCCTCTCTGTATTATAATTGGTATAGAATTTAATTAGAAGAGAGGAGTGGATCTATTGATTGCCCTCTTCAATCCAATACCATGACTTTGGAGTTCGTAGCCGGAGAAGAATGGAAGAGATTGTCATTGGAGATGAAGTGATCAAAGATCTAAGGAATAGATTTATCAGATAAGTTTTCCCAACAGATTTTGAGGTCATCCAGGATGCAGAACTTCACATGGAGCTAAAGATTATCAATCAGGTTTCAACATCTTTAGTAAATGAGAGGATAGAATATGACGAGTTTGCTGATTGCCTGACAGGTCAGGTGTGATAACTCCAATGGTGTGAGTTGCCAAGGAGCCAAGTTTGGTTTTATTTTGAGAGATGGCCCTCTTATTTGAAAATGGCCATGGGAGCCAAGAGGAAACCATCTCCATAAGCCATAAATGGATTAACAATAAAATCACTTGGAACCCTCAAGAGATGTGCTATAGAGAAAGGTGGACATCCAGGAGAGCTTATATTTTGGCACTGAAGGACAAAACCAGAGATTTCAAGGTTGATTTGGACTAAACAGTTCCCCCGATCAGTCATGAGTTTAGCTCCCTCAACCTGGAATGAGAAGATGAAAGGATACATTCTCAGCAATTGTACTCCCTGCCTTTGTGGACCAGGTGGGTGAACAATTCAGAACTTCACAGTCTTTGCACTCATTCAGAGCTGGCCCCAAAGCTGGCCCCAATATTTGTGATCTAGGAAGGTGGTCCTGCTGCCTAGTAGGAGTAGCTCTGTGGCTGAAAGTTCACAAAGCAGGATGTATTCCTCCCCTCATGACCTCTCTGTCGTGAGCCCCTCCCCAGCCCAGCAACCGTACTCGCTTCTGTACCCACACACCTCAGCTGAAAGAGAATTTCTCCAGGTGGTTCTGCCTTTTATTAAGAAAAAAATTGAAAGAGATCTGAGAAGACTTTCCCATCATAAGTGTTGTTTGGTTTTTTAGTTTTTTACTGAAGTGTAATTGCTTCGCAGTGTCGTGTTAGTTTCTATGTACAGCAAAATGAATCTTTTGTACATGTATCTCCTTTTTTTGGATTTCTTGCCCATTTAGGTCACCACAGAACATTGAGTAGAGTTCCCTATGCTAAACAGCAAGTTCTCATTATCTATTTTGTATGTACTTATCCATAGTGGCATGAGTGTTGTTTTGGATGGCTCTTAGATAAGGCTATCCTGCCTAATAGGATGGGTTTTCTATCATAAGGGTTTCTCCCAAAGATGTAAAGGAGCTGAGGAAGGCAAGCCCATTGGAACTTGAGCATCTTCTACCTTTGAATGGGGAGTGACAATGATGCCCGGTATGTGACAAAGGGAATGTGTGCAAAGATGAAATCATTTTCCTAACAGATCTTATTTCCATTTATGAGCTCCCATATGGGCTTTTCAGCAGTACGTAACTGGTTATTGATCTTGTCTCTTCCAGCTATTTTAGTCACTCCTGTTTTACTTAAAAAAAAATTTATTGAAGTATAGAAGTATTAAAAAATACTGTAAGTTACAGGTGTACAATAGAGTGGTTCATTATTTTTAAAGGTTATACTCCATTGGTGGTTATTATAAAATATTGACTCTGTTCCCTGTGTGGTACAGTATATGCTTGTAATTTATTTTATTTCTAATTGTTTGTACATCTTACTTCCCTTCCCTCTCTCTATACTGCCCCTTCTCCTTCTCTTTGCCCCACTGGTAACCACTAATGTGTTCCCCATATCATTGAGTCTGCTTCTTTTTTGTCATATTCACTATTTTCTATCTTTTAGATTCCACATGTAAGTGATATTATACAATATTTGACTTTCTCTGCCTTACTTCACTGAGCATAATGCCCTCTGAGTCCATCTCTGCTGCTGCAAATGGCAAAGTTTCTTTCTTTTCATGGCTGAGTAGTAATATTCCATTGTGTGTGTGTTTGTGTGCCTATGTATATAATCTCATGTCTTCTTTATCCATTCATCTCTTGATGGACACTTAGGTTGCTTCCATATCTTGGCAGTTGTAAATAACACTGCTATGTTGGGGTGCATATGTCTTTTCCAGTTAGTGTTTTTGTTTTGTTTTTTTTTTCAGGTATATATGCAATTGGAATTGCTGGGTCGTATCTATTTTTAGTTTTCTGAGAAAATTCAGTACCATTTCATATGGTGGCTGCACCAATGTACATCCCTATCAACAGTGTGCTACCGTTCCCTTTTTTCCACATCCTCGCCAACATTTGTTATCTGTTGTCTTTTTGGTGATAGCCATTTTGACAAGTGTGAGATGATATCTCATTGTGGATTTGACTTGCAATTCCCTGATGATTAACAATATTGAGCATCTTTTCATGTGCCTGTTGGTTATCTACATTTCCTCTCTGGAAAAATATTAAGTTCTTCTGCCCATTTTTTAAATTGTTTCTTGATGTTCAATTGTATGAGCTGTTTATATATGTTAGAAACTAACCCCTTATCAGTCATATCGTTTTCAAATATTTTATCCCATTCAGTAAGTTATCTTTTCATTGTATCAGTGGCTTCTTTTCCTGTGAAAAGTTTTTAAATCTAATTAGGTCCCATTTGTTTATTTTTGCTTTTATTTCCTTTACTTTAGGACATGGATACAAAACAAAAAAATTGTTATGGTTTATGTCAGAGTGTTCTGCCTGTGTTTTCCTTTAGGGGTTTTATCCCGTCCTGTTCATCTATGGAAGAGAGCCTTAGTGGATAGCATATTCTTGGTTGAAGGTTTTTCCTTTTCATAGCTTTAAGTATATCACACCACTTCTCTCTGGCCTGCAGGGTTTCTCCTGAATAATTTGCTGAGGGCTGTGTGATATTTCCCTTGTATATTATTTATTGTTTTTCCCTTGTTACTTTAAGTTTTGTCATTCTGCTTACAGTGTGTTTCCAATGTGTTTCTCTTTGGATTTATCCTGTATGGGATTCTCTGCTCTTCCTGGACTTGGTGACTGTTTCCTTTCTCATGTTAGGGACGTTTTTAGCTGTTACCTCTTCAAATAATTTCTCAGGCCCTTTTTTTCCTCTCCTTTTGGAACCTCTGTAATATGATTGTTAGTGCACTCAATCTAGTCCCAGAGGTCTCTTAAACTGTCCTCATTTCTTTTCCATTATTTTTTCCTTTTTTTCTGTTCAGCAGCAGTGATTTCTACTACTGTCTTCCAGCTCACTGATCCATTTCTTTGTATCATTTACTTTACAGTTGAGTACATCTGAATTTTTCATTTCATTTATTTTATTGTTTGTCTCAGTTTGGTTGTTCTGTATGTTTACTACTCCTTTGCTAAAAACTTCTAACTTCTCACTCTGTGCACCCATTCTTCTTCCAGGCTCTTGGCTCATCTTTCCAATCATTCCTCTGAATTCTCTCTTAGGTTGGTAGCCTATCTCCACTTCCCTTAGATCTTCTGGGGTTTTATCTTGTTCCTTTATCTGGAACATGTTGCATTGCTGCTTCTTTTTGGCTAAGTTGCTATTAGTCTGTTTATATATGTGGTAGGTTGGTTACATTTCTCAACCTGGGAGAAGGAACCTGCTGTCTATAGGAGATGTCCTATGAGTCTCAGCTGCACATTCGCTTTCTATCACTTAAGTTATATGCTCTAGGTGTCCCCCTAAGAGGGCTTTGTAGGTCCTTCTGTTGTAGTGGGTTATGTGGACTGTCTGGTAGGCTTGGTTGCCCACAGCCCTGTTGGTTACTAGGTTCTGCCTTGTGGCATACTGTTGGCTGTTTAGTGGGGCCTGGTCATGAGGGGCCTGGCTGGAGAATCTTCAGGGGCCCGGACAGATGCTGGCTCACTGGTGATCAGAGTCAGGGTCCAGGAGACTCCTGGGCTATTGTCCACCTACTGGTGACTGAAGCCAGATCCTGGGGTTAGTGCTAGATTATTGGCAGGCAGAGCCAGGCCCTGGGGTCTGGTTGCAAGGTCAAGGGGTCCGAGAGCTGGTGTCAGATCACTACAGGGCAACCAGTTCCTGACACAGCTGGGTATGTCATCTGGAGTGTTTTGAAACTTGTGTTGGCCTGCTAGGTGGCAGGGCCAGGTCCCAGCTGGTCCCTGGGTAGGATCTGGCCTCCTATGGGCAGGCTAGATCCATGGGCTTTGAGATTGTGGTTTTCTTGCATCTGATGTCTGCTCCCTGGTGGATGAGGCTGATTAAGAAGCTAATGTAGGTTTTCTGGAGGGCAGGGCCTGTTTTCCTTCCTACTAGTGGGTGGAGCTGAGTCTTGACCCTCTGGTGAGCAGGGCCCTGTCTAGAAGCATGTTTAGAGGTGACTTTGGGCTCGCAATCCTTTAGACAAGATGTCTGCTGGTGGGCTTCCCTGGTGGCTTAGAGGTTAAAGTGTCTGCCTGCAGTGCAGGAGACCTGGGTCCGATCCCTGGGTCGGGAAGATCCCCTGGAGAAGGAAATAGTAACCCATTCCAATATTCTTGCCTGGAGAATCCCATGGATGGAGGAGCCTGGTGGGCTACCATCCATGGGGTCGCAAAGAGTCAGACACAACTGAGCGACTTAATTTTCACTTTCTGCTGGTGGGTGGGACTGGGTCTCCAACCAGTGAGTTGTGTGATCTGAGGCATCCCGGCACTGGTTCCTACAGGCTATGGGGTGGGGCTGGTTCTTGGCGCTAATAAGCAAGATGTTGGCCACCAGCACAGTGTTCATGCAGTAGAAGGTTCCCACATGTGGCTGTTGCCAGTCTCTGTACAGAGTGAGCCTCAGCTGGCCGTGCCTCTCCAGGAAGCTCCCCAAGGCCAGCAGATAGCTTTGGCCCAGGCTCCTATCAAGCTACTGCTCTTGCCCGGGGTCCCAGTGCACATGAAATTTCATGAGCACCCTTTAAGAGTGAAGTCTCTCTTTTCCCCAGTCCTGTGGGGCTGGCTCCCAAAATTAAGGCCCACTGACCCCAAATCCTTATGCTTCTTGTATAGGACCCCTGGGCCTGACATGGAGCTCAGAACTCTCATTCCTGTAGGAGAACCTCTGCAACATGATACAATTGTTCTCTAGTTTCTGGGTTGCCCACCCAGGGATATGAGACTTGATTATACCGTGAGTCTACCCCTCCCACCTTTCTCATTGTGGTTCCTTCTTTTACTTATTTAGTTATTTGGCTGTATCACACAGCATGCAAGATCCTAGTTCCCCTGAGCAGGGATCAAACCCACACCCCCTGCATTGGAAACATGGAGCCCCAACCACTGGGCTACCAGGGAAATCCCTGTGGTTCCTTTATGTCTTTAGTTGTAGAATATTTTTTTTCTGGTCTTTTTCACTGATGGTTGTTCTGCAGATAGTTGTAATTTGGCATGCTCACGAGAAGAGGTGAGCTCAGGGTCTTTCTACTCTTCCATCTTGGCCTATCTCTGCCAAGGTTAAACACATTTTAAATGTAATCCTCAAACAAGATCTGGGTCATTTGATGGGATAAACCCTTTCCTGCTGCCAAACTTGAGATATTTTAGGTTATGTTTTTCAAAGATATTTACCACAAAGCTGACATCTTTGGACAGCCTTCTAGTCACTCCTATTTTAATACTTCGTCTCATTCAGTTAAATACTCAGCTGAAGTGAAGTATTACTTCAAAGCTTTATATAGCTCCCTCTCCCAGTTCTTTCCCATCCTAAGTTCTTCCTCTTACCTCCTATTGATTCTCTTTCTCTTTCTGTAGCTTTTTGTGTTCTCGTCTCTGGGCAGCATCAGGGAGAAGAAAGAAGTGTCTGTTTCCATGGATAACACACTTGGGTGGGAATGTAAGGGAGCCATGTATGTCTTCATTTTTATCACATTCACTTGTCCCTTGTGCCCAACTGCAGCTGACGGCTGCTGTCACTCATCACCCTGGATGTAACCAGGGTTCGCAGTGCTCCTCAGGCACCTAGCTGGGTCTCTGGGGTGATCCGATGGAGACCTGACTGCTTCCTCCCACACTCTGGTGCCTGGGCCACCCAACAGCCTCGAGATCACTTTATCTTAGCAGCAAGGATGACCTGTAGATTCCTCCTCTCAGCAAGCTTCAGCAAAAAAAAAAAACACTAGTCCTCTATTGCCAAGTCAAATTCCCCGGAAACTAGACTGATTATGGTGATCATTTCACAATATATACAAATTATATACCTGCTATACACCTGAAACTAATATAATGTTGTATGTCAGTTATACCTCAAAGTTTAAAAAAAAAAAAGAAAAAAAAGATTATCCAGGAAAAGCCTCTGAGATAAGGATTTGGGTGCAAATGATTTGTTAAGGAACTGCTTCCAGAAAAAGACCACAAGAGGAGCAGCGGTGTTGGTAGGAGGAGAAGGTAGAGAACACAATTGAGGGTGAGCTTTCAGATGGATTCTTAGGGGAGGGTGGCTGCACCCTGATTCCCTAGAACCCTGTAGTATAAAATGAGCCTCAGAGCTGTCTGGACCTGAGCAGTTGAGGCCAGGCAGTCATTTCCCACCCCCAACACAGACAGACAGACAGACAGACGGACGGACGGACGGACGGACGGACGGACGGACAGACCCACACACCCACACACCCACACACCCACACACCCACACACCCACACACCCACCCACCCCTTGGTCATTGGTTAAGAGGCACAAGACTGGGAACACCTGGAACTCTGCTCCTGCAGACAAAGTCTCCAGGAAGCTGAGGAAGTCTGGAAGAATCAGAGGTACAGAGCTCTGGAGGCAAAAGCCAAAGGAAGCAGGGGAGAAGGGTGCAGAAAACTATCCCCGGGAACTGTGCAGAGCTCAGATGATGGCTGCCAAATCTATGTTTAGAATCAATTTCAAACTTAAGGGAAGAATTTCTTTAGTTCCTTCTAGGTTATCAAATTGCCAACATCCGATGGATCATCGAAAAAGCAAGAGAGTTCAAGAAAAACATCTATTTCTGCTTTATTGACTATGCCAAAGCCTTTGACTGTGTGGATCACAATAAACTGGAAAATTCTGAAAGAGATGGGAATACCAGACCACCTGACCTGCCTCTTGAGAAACCTGTGTGCAGTTCAGGAAACAACAGTTAGAACTGAACATGGAACAACAGACTGGTTCCAAATAGGAAAAGGTGTACGTCAAGGCTGTATATTGTCACCCTGCTTATTTAACTTACATGCAGAATACATCATGAGAGACGCTGGGCTGGAGGAAGCACAAGCTAGAATCAAAATTTCCAGGAGAAATATCAATAAACTCAGATATGCAGATGACACCACCCTTATGGCAGAAAGTGAAGAACTAAAGAGACTCTTGATAAAAGTGAAAGAGGAGAGTGAAAAAGTTGGCTTAAAGCTCAACATTCAGAAAACTAAGATCATGGCATCTGGTCCCGTCACTTCATGGCAGATAGATGAGAAAACAGTGGAAACAATGGCTGACTTTATTTTGTTGGGCTCCAAAATCACTGCAGATGGTGATTGCAGCCATGAAATTAAAAGACCTTTACTCCTTGGAAGGAAAGCTATAACCAACCTAGACAGCATATTAAAAAGCCGAGACATTACTTTATCAACAAAGGTCCGTCTAGTCAAGGCTATGATTTTTCCAGTGATCCTGTATGGATGTGAGAGTTTGACTCTAAAGAAATCTGAGCACCTAAGAATTGATGCTTTTGAACTGTGGTGTTGGAGAAGACTCTTGAGAGTCCCTTGGACTGCAAGGAGATCCAACCAGTCCATCCTAAAGATCAGTCCTGGGTGTTCATTGGAAGGACTGATGTTTAAGCTGAAACTCCAATATTTTGGCCACCTGATGTGAAGAACTGACTCATTTGAAAAGAGCCTGATGCTGGGAAAGATTGAAGGCGGGAGGAGAAGTGGACAACAGAGGATGACATGGTTGGATAGCATCATCGACTCGATGGACATGGGTTTAAGTAAACTCCGGGAGTTGATGATGGACAGGGAGGCCTGCCCTGCTGCAATTCATGGGGTTGCAAAGAGTCAGACATGGCTGAGCAACTGAACTGAACTGAGGCTATCTACAGAGGGCAGGTGGCAACATGTGTTCCTCCCTGCCTCACCAGTCCTGTCCCCTCCTCTTCCAGCTCTAGCAGCCCTGTATGTTCACTCCAGTAGAGCTGAGTGGGCTGCTCTTTGGGTCTGTATACCTCCCCCCGCAACTCTTTCATCTCACAGGTGGCCATTTGGTGACTGCCATTCCTGTCATTTTCTCAGTCAGTCCTTGGTTTTATGTGTCTCTGTGTTTGTCCACGTGTGTCTGCACACTAGTGTGTATGAAAGAAAGCATGAGTTATGGAAAAGGAAGGAGAACTCACCAGTTTGGTCTCAAATTATCAGTTATTCACATCTTAAAGTAGGAGGGTTGCCCTTTTGAAGCCTTTCCAGTCACCCATTCCTCCATCCGGTGTCAGCCCAATTTAGCCCTGACTGCTGGGCAGAATCTCGGTGGAGCTGGCATCTTCCCCTTAGGCGGTTGGACCTCTTCTTTTGTTGTCCATGCATCCTATGCTCCCTGTTACAGATGGCCCTGCCAGCTCCCTATTCCTTCCGGTCACACGCTGGGTCTCCCTTGTTCTGTGCTTATTTCTTAGAAAACTGCCTGTAGAAATATCCGTCACTCCTGCTCTCACCCTTCTAGTCATTCAGTTCTGTGCGTGTTGTGAGTTAAATGACCAGGCACAGGATTCCCCAAATCTGCCCTTCAATCACACCCCTTCCTCCCCCCACATGCTGAAACTGTACCCACGAGGTAGAAGAGCAGGATGACGCAAGTGTCGCTGCGCTGATAGACGTGGGAGGGGACGTATTAAAAGCACTGGACAGGGTGTTGCCTCCGCCTGCCTGTACTCTCATCCCTGATCCTTGTCAGGGCACCAGATGGGGCCCCTGTTGCTTCAAGAGTTATCACTGCAGAAACAGCAAAGAAAGGCATCAACATTTTTATTGAAATATACTCAATGTATAATACTGTGTTACAAATGAACCTATCTATGAAATAGAAACAGAATCCTGGACAGGAAGAACAGCCTGGTGGTTGCCAAGGGGAAAGTGGTTGGGGGAAGGATGGAGTGGGAGGTTTGGGTTAGCAGATGTAAGCTTTTATATCTAGAATGGATAAACAACAAGGTCCTACTGTATAGCGCAGAAAACTATATTCAATATTCTATGAAAAACCGTAATGGAAAATAATATACAAAAAGAATGCATATGTATGACTGAATCACTTTGCTACAGTAGAAGTTAACATTTTGTAAATCAGCTATATATTTCAGTAAAAACAACAGTGAAGTGATTCAGTTATATCTATATTTATATTCTTTTCCATTACAGGTTATTATTAATATAAGATATTGAATATCATTCCCTTACTGTATAGTAAATCCTTCTTATCTATCTCTATTATATGTAGTGATGTGTATTTGTTACTCTCATCCCTCCCTCTATTCCCTTTATCCTTTGGTAACCAGAAGATTGATTTCTATGTCTGTGAGTCTTTCTGTTTTGTAGATAAATTCATTTGTATTATTTTTTAGATTCCACATGTAAGTGATATCATATAATGTTTGTCTTTGTCTGACTTACTTCATTCAGTATGATTATCTCTAGGTCTATTCATGTTGATACAAATGGCATTATTTCATTCTTTTTAGGGCTGAATAATATTCCTTTGTATATGGATAACATGTCTTTTTCCATTCCTCTGTCAGTGGAAACTTATATCGCTTCCATATATTGGCTATTATAAATAGTGCTACAGTGAACGCTGGGGTGCATCTGTCTTTTTGGATTAGAGTTCTTGTCTTTTCTGGATGGGATTGTTGGACCATATAATAGTTTTATTTTTAGTTTTTTAAGGAAGTGCCATACTGTTTTCCATAGTGCCTACCTCAATTTATTTGGTACAGTTCTACCAACAGTGTAGGAGGGTTCCCTTTTCTCCATAGATTCTCCAACATTTATTATTTATAGACATTTAAACTGTTGACCATTCTGGCCAGTGTGACTTGGTAGTTTGGATTTGCATTTCTCTGGTAATTAGTGATGTTGAGCATCTTTTCATGTACCTTGTGGCCATCTGTATGTCTTGTTTGGATACATCAATTTAGGTCTTCTGCATGCGTGTGTGCTCAGTTGCTTCAATAATGTCCAACACTTTGGAAGCCCAGGAGCTATAGCTTGCCAGGCTTTTCTGTCCATAGAATTTTCCATTCAAGAATACTTGGAGCAGGTTGCCATTTCCTACTCTATGGGATCTTCCCAACCCAGGGATCAAACCCAAGTCACCTGTATCTCCTGCATTGGTAGGTAGATTCTTTTCAACTGAACCACCTGGGAAGCCCTAGGTCTTCTGCCCATTTTTTTTTATCTTTCATTTTTGTTTTCAAAATGTTTTAGTGATGCAGCTTCATGGTAGAAATATCTCAGTAGTAGTTAAGAACAGGTGCAACCTAAAACATGCAGA
Source organism: Muntiacus reevesi (assembly GCF_963930625.1). Taxonomy (NCBI): domain Eukaryota; kingdom Metazoa; phylum Chordata; class Mammalia; order Artiodactyla; family Cervidae; genus Muntiacus; species Muntiacus reevesi. The sequence continues at coordinate 78,007,275 of NC_089254.1, read as the reverse complement.
TATTTTGTCAACTCTAGCTACTGATGTCGCATCACTTCTGGAAGTAGATATAGAGTTAAGTTTGGTTGTATCAATGCCAAGGATAAGTTTCTTTGCAGTGTATGTTAGTACAAGGATCTTTGGAAACTAAGAAGCTAAGAATATACTTCTCTTTTGAAACATTTCCCCTTCATATTTTAACACTGCAGCTAGTAGACTTCACACTGAAACTGTCACTTAAAACTAGTAACCTTGAAATGTAGCTTTATTCTAAACATCCATTTTAAGAATGACATAGGTAAGAGCTTTGAACAAATGTATCTGATGCAAATACAGACGGCACAAACAGACCAAAGGAACAATTCAGATTTGTAGTTTAACATGAAAATGTTTCTGCATTAAAACTTGTTTTCAAAGAGAACTATGTGAAGGAAAATAGTTTAATACACTTTCATGTTTTATATTTCATTATCATTATTTTAAAACATGACCTACTTTAACAAACAGTTAAGTAGCAAAATATGAAGTAGATTTAGGAAAATATAGCTGCTGTGTTGTTCAGTCGCTCAGTCAATGTCTGATTCTTTGTGGCCCCATGGACTGCAGCACCACAGGCTTCCCTGTCCTTCAACATCTCCCGGAGCTTGCTCAGACTCGTGTCCATTGAGTCAGTGATGCCATCCAACCATCTCATCCTCTGTCATCCCCTTCTCCTCTTGCCTTCAATCTTTCCCAACATCAGGGTCTTTTCCAGTGAGTTAGCTCTTCACATCAGGTGGCCAAAGTATTGGAATTTCAGCTTTAGCATCAGTCCATCCAGTGAATATTCAGGATTGATTTCCTTTAGGATTGACTGATTTGATCTTGTTGCAGTCCAAGGGACTCTCAAGAGTCTTCTCCAACAACACAGTTCAAAAGCATCAATTCTTTGGCGCTCAGCCTTCTTTATGGTCCAACTCTTACATCCATACATGACTACTGGGAAAACCATAGCTCTGACTATACAGACCTTTGTTGGCAAAGTTATGTCTCTGCTTTTTAATATGCTAAGTTTGTCATAGCTTTCCTTCCAAAGAGCAAGTGTCTTTTAATTTCATGACTGCAGTCACCATATGCAGTGATTTTGGAGCCCAAGAAAATAAAATCTTTCATTGCTTTCACTTTTCCCTCTTCGATTTGTCATGAAGTGTTAGACCCAGTTGCCACAATCTTAGTTTTTTTAATGTTGAGTTTCAAGCCAACTTTTTCACTCTCCTCTTTTCACCCTCATCAAGAGGCTCTTTAGTTCCTGCCATTAGAGTATTATCATCTGCATTTCAGAGGTTGTTGATGTTTCTCCTGGCAATCGTGATCCCTTCTTGTGCTTCATCCAGCTCAGCATTTTGCATTATGTACTCTGCATATAAGTTAAATAAACAGGGTGACAATATACAGCCTTGACATTCTCCTTACCCAATTTGGAACCAGTCCATTGTTCCATGTCTGGTTCTAACTATTGCTTCTTTACTCACATACAGGTTTCTCAGGAGGCAGGTGATGTTGTCTGGTATTCCCATCTCTTGAAGAATTTCCCACAGTTTGTTGTGATCTATAGAGTCAAAGGCTTTAGTGTATCAATGAAGCAGAAGTAGATGTTTTTCTGAAATTCCTTTGCTTTCTCCATGATCCAAGGAATGTTGGCAATTTGATCTCTGGTTCTTCTGCCTCTTTGAAACCCAGCTTGTACATCTGGAAGTTCTCAGTTCACATCCTGCTGAAATCTAACTTGAAGGATTTTGAACATAACCTTAATAGCATGTGAAATGAATGCAATTCTACAGTAGGTTGAACATTCTTTGGCATTGCCCATCTCTGGGATTGGAATGAAAATTGACTTTTCCAGTCCTGTGATCACTGCTGAGTTTTCCAAATTTGCTGATGTATTGAGTGCAGGGCTTTCACAGCATCATCTCTTAGGATTTGAAATAGTTCAGCTGGAATTCCATCACCTCCACTTGCTTTGTTTGTAGTAATGCTTCATGAGGCCCTCTTGATATCACACTCCAGGATGTCTGACTGTAGGTGAGTGACCGCACTGTTGGGGTTATCCAGGTCATTATGATCTTTTTTGAATAGTTCTTCAGTGTATTCTTGCCACTTCTGCTTAATCTCATCTGCTTCTGTTAGGTTTTTACTGTTTGTCCTTTATTGTGCCCATCTTGCATGAAATGTTCCCTTGATATCTCCAGTTTTCTTGAAGAGATCTCTCGTCTTTCCCATTCTACTGTTTTCCTCCATTTCTTTGCATTGTTCTTTACACTTAGGAAGGTTTTCTTATCTCTTGCTATTCTCTGGGACTCTGTATTCACTAAGGTACATCTTTCCCTTTCTCTCTTGCCTTTTGATTCTCTTCTTTCCTTAGTTATTTGTGAAATCTCTTCAGACAACCACTTTGCCTTCTTCCATTTCTTTTTCTTTGGGATGGTTTTGTCACTGACTCCTGTATAATGTTATGAACTTCCATCCATAGTTGTTCTGACACTCTGTCTACCAGGTCTAATTTCTTGAATCTATTCATCACCTCCACTGTATACTCATAAGAGTTTGATTTAGATCATACCTGAATGACCTAATGGTTTTCCCTATTTTCTTCAATTTAAGCCTGGATTTTGCAATAAGGAGCTCATGATATGAGCCACAGAGAGCCCCAGGTCTTGTTTTTCCTGACTGTATAGCGTTTCTCCATCTTTAGTTGCAAAGTACATAAACAATCTGATTTTGGCATTGACTATGTAGTAATGTTCATATGTAGAGTCATCACTTGGATTGGTGGAAAAGGGTGTTTAGTATGACCAGAATGTTTGCTGCCTTGCTGCATTTTGTACTCTGAGGCCAAATTTGCCTGTTATCCGGAGTGTATCTTGACTTCCTACTTTTGCATTCCAATTTGGTATTAGTTCCAGAAGGTGTTGTAAGTCTTCACAGAACTGTTCAACTTCAGCTTCTTCACTGTCAGTCATTGAGACATAGACTTGAATTACTGTGATGTTGAATCATTTGCCTGGGACACCTGCCCGTGTATATATATATATATATATTTTTTTTTTTTTTAATTGAGTTGTTTGGTTTTGTAACACTGAATTGTATGAACTGTTTGTATCAAATTTTTAAATTCTAGTTTTAGAGTAACTTGTGTGCCTTCTGTAGCAGTAAAAAGCTTTCTTTCTGATGCTTCTTTTATTATAATATTGGAATAAACCTCTAGAGCCCCTGTTCCTTAATCTGTTTTCTACCCTTTTCAAACCAACTGGGCAGAGTTTAAAATCTAACTGGCTTGTACAGGAGTCCTGTTTCCTCTCTAGCACATGTAGGGTGAAAACTGCACCATACTGGGGTGCTTTTTTTCCTTTCTCTTTGTTTTTAGGTTTAAACACTTCTTTTCCTAACACAGTCACCTCTAATTTATCTTATGGGGTTCTCTACAATAAGAAATATAAATGTGCCAAGTTCTGAGTCTATTAAACATCTATTTCCAAAGCAAATCATGCACAGCTTTGCTCTCCTATCTATCTAAATGAGGCAGTTTTACCCAGGATGCCATGACTCCAACATTTAACCTATCTGAGCCTGGGTTAGATGGACTACATTAGTCCAATAATAGACTACGTTATTGTGGTTCTGCCTGTCTTGTATTCCGTTTTTCATCCTGTTTTTCTTTGAAATTCCCATAAGCAAAATGTCCAAGTGCACCTAGATTTATTTCTAGCCTTTGATTTTATAATATTTATGTATGACTCAGGATAGGTTAAGTTGTGCAATAGCAACAAACAACTCCAAATCTTAGTGACTCACAATGATAAAGGTTTATTTTTCACTCACGTTATCTATTTATGGTGACACATTGTTACGGTTTTTGCTCCGTGTCATCTTCATTCTGGATGCAGGCTAGCAGAGCAGCCTCTACCAGAAAGATTGGCAGTTGCTGTGGCAGAGAGGAGAGACATGGCGGACCCACATACTGGCCCTTAAAGCTCCTGCTTAGAAGGTATACACATTACTTCTGTCCTTATTTCATTGGTCAATGCGAGTCACATGGCCACTCCTGTGTAAGAATGTATAACACTCCTGCAGAAGCATCTAAGGAAGAAAGCTAGACTATCTGGCCTACAATAATACAATCTATCAGAATCTGCCTTAACTCAGGTAATGCAGTCTTGCATAAGGTCCTCAGGTATCTTTATTTATTTATTGGTAAAATAAATTCTGTTACCTGCTGTGATTGAAACTACAGTTTGGGTCATGAAATCCTGAAACTGAATCAAAGGTATATAATTAGCAACCCAAAGTGAAGCTGATACACGGTGAGGGGGAGGTAGGGAATCCAAGGAACTTCACAAGCTGCATGATCCAAGAAGTTAGTCATGCCATGGTTGCCTTTGTGGCTCTGGATACACAGTCTGGGAATGTGGATCCAGAATCACTTGCCTGTGCCGGGAGCTCATGAACCAGAGTCCCCTGCGAGATGTGTGGAACGTGAATGCTTTCTGCAGTTTACAGTCCCTGTTTGCTGTCCTTGCTAAGAAACAGATGAAAGGGGAAAACGAGCTGTGATAGCAAAACAGCATTCTCCCTACAGCTGCCTAAAAGTGATAGGCAGCTAACACTCCCCCCAGTGTCAGAGGCACCGACTGCCCTGAAGTCATAAGTGGAACTGAAGAATCTTATTTCCCAATCATCGCATACTCGTCTGAGCCAAGTCATCGACGTGCGCAGAGGCACAGGCGACGTGGCCTTTCCAGACAGAACACTGGTCTCTGAACCCTGCTTTGTCGGTGTCCGCATGTGGCTGGGAACCCCTGCATCACAGTTCACGACCCACCGCTTCTCCTCCTTTTCTACGTTGACTTCTGTGGAGGGACTGAGGATTAACCACCAGATAGGGAAATACCAAGTTTGTGTATCTGTCTTTCTATTTATTTATTTAAGATTTTGCAGTGAAAGTTAGCCCAAGCAATAAGTCCCTGTAAAACGGAATCTCTGAAATTATCAAGTAAACTCAACCACGCTCTTTCAAATGAGGTCATTCCCCTTACAGAAAGCATGCAGAGCTCTCTGTTTCTGTTCATTTCTTTGTTTTTGGCTTCTTGCCTTGTAGGATCTTAGTTCTCCAGCCAGAGATTGAACCCCGTACCCCACCTCCTGCTTTGCAAATGTGGAATCTTAACCACTGGACTGCTGGGAAATACCAAATATTAATATCGCCTTTATCAACAGTTAAGTATACCATTTATCATCTAAGCTTGAATATTTTCAAGACTGAGAAAGTCTTCAAGGAATGAATCATATAATTTGAAATAAATATTTATTTATTGGCCCTCAACAGATTTTATGATGCTGATAGGCTTCTAAAATAGTCCTATAAAAACTATTGTTTAAAAAAATTCTTGGGCTTCCTTGATGGGCTCAGTGATAAAGAATCCACCTGCCAATGCAGAAGACACGGGTTTCATGCCTGATGTGGGAGGATCCCACATGTTGTGGAGTAGTTAAGCCTCTGTTCCACAGCAACTGAATCTGGTCTCTAGAGCCTGGGAGTTGCCACTACTGAAGCCCACGCATCTGGAACCTATGCTCTGCAACAAGAAAAGCCACTCAATGAGAAGCCCAAGCACCTCACTAGAGAGTAGCCCTGGATCACCACAACCAGAGAAAAGCCCACACAGCAACTAAGACCCCCCAAAATACATACTTTTTTCTTAAAAAAAAAAGAGTTTATAAAAATCACTAAAAAATAAAATAATAAAAAGTAAAATTTTCTCTACAAAATAATATTTCCATGTCCATTAAAGCATATTTTACAACAGCTTCTTTATTAAGCATTTGAAATAATGTTAGCAAATAATTCTTTCTAATACCGATTTACTTACTTTAATCTGCTACTCAGGCATATCTCTTTCTCTGTCACTGATAGTTTTCTGAAATGCTTTTTTATTTACGTTTTATTTTGATTTTTAAAATTGAAATATAGTTCAGGTGTAAAGCAAAGTGATTCAGTTATACATACATGTATACATTCATTTCATTCTTTTTCAAGGCTGAGTAATTTTCCATTGTATCTGTGAACCATATCTTCTTTATCCATTCCTCTGTCAGTGGACACTCAGGTTGCTTCCATGTCTTGACTATTATAATAGCGCTGCTGTGAACATAGGGGTGCACGTATCTTTTTGAATTAGAATTTTCATCTTTTCTTGATATATGCCCAGGAGTGGGATTGCTGGATGATATGGTAACTCTACTTTTAGAGAAAAGCTTACTTTAAGAAGAAATTTATTTATTGAAGTATAGTTAATTTACAATATTGTGTTAATTTCTGCTCTACAGCACAGTGAGTCAGCTATATATACATTTTCATTTCAGTTTCATCACAGGATATTGTATGTAGTCCCCTGTGCTATAAGTAGGACCTTATTGTTTATCCATTCTATATATAATAATCTGAATCTGCTAATCCCAAACACCCAATTCGTTCCTTCCCCACTCTTCCCTGCCTTGGCAACACAAGTCTGTTCTCTATGTCTGTGAGTCTGGTTCTGTTTTATAGATAAGTTCATTTGCATCATATTTTAGATTCCACATATAAGTGATATCACATGGTATTTTTCTTTCTGACTTACTTCACTTAGCATTGTTACTGAAAATTGTGTCCTTGTCCCAGATGCTGATGAGAATGATGGGAACAAGGTATTGAGAGTAAAGGAAAGAGAAATCTATTGATTTGCCAATAAATGAAGTGGGTAGCCAACTGGCATCTTGAAATCAACCATTCTGGGAAGAAGCAAGCATAGAGAAAAGTCTTGAGATGGGGGTTCAGATAAGAGGAACAAGCAGAACAGCATTAAGCCCTGCCCACATTAATCAGTAATAAAAAATGCTGAGTTTTGTTCCCACCAACTGAGGGAGAGGAGGCAGTTTCGCTTAGAAATCATTCATCAAACAGTAATAGCCTCGTGGCCCTGTTACGATGGTCTCTAGCTCCATCCGTGTTTCTGCAACTGGCATTATTTCATTCTTTTATGGCTGAGTGGTGTTCCATTGTGTATATGTTCTAGATCTTCTATATGTACTATATACATTCATTTGTTGAAGGACATTTTGGTTGTTTCTATGTCTTGGCTATTGTAATTAGTACTGCTATGAACATAAGGGTGCATGTATCTGTTTGAATTATGATTTTCTCTAGTTGTATATCCAAGAGTGGGATTGCTGGGTCATATGACAATTGTCTTTTTAGTGTTTTTGAGGAATCCCCTTCTGTTTTTCATAGTGGCTGTACCAATTTACATTCCTACCAACAGTGTAGGAGGGTTCCCTTTTTTCTACACCATCCCCAGAATTTATTATTTTCAGACTTTTTAATGATGGCCATTCTGAGCAGTGTGAGGTGGCAGTTTTGATTTGCATTTCTCTAAGAATTAATGATGTTGGACATCTTTTCATGTGCCTGCCATCTATATGGCTTCTTTGGAGAAATCTCTATTTAGGTCTTCTGCCCGTTTTTCAATTGGGTTGTTTATTTTTTGATACTGAGTTGTGTGAACTGTTTGTATATTTTGGAAATTAAGCCCTTGGTTGCATAGTTTGCAAGTATTTTTTCCCATTTTGTTGCTGTCTTTTCATTTTATTTATGGCGTCTTTTGCTGTGGAAAAGCTGGTGAATTTGTTTAGGTCCCATTTTTATTTTTTTGTTTTCATTTCTGTTGCCTTGGGAGATTGACCTAAGGAAACGCTGGTATAATTTATGTCAGAGAATGTTTTGCCTGTGTTCCCTTCTAGGAGTTTTATGGTTTCATGTCTTATATTTAAGTGCTTAAACCATTTTGAGTTTATTTTTGTATATAGTGTGAGGGCATGTTCTAACTTCATTGATTTACATGCAGCTGTCTAGCTTTCCCAGCACCACGTGCTGAAGACACTGTGAGAAAAACTTACTATTTTAAATGATTTAAATATTCTTTTCAAAATCTTGCCAGTAATCATCTTCAAATGTATGTTTTATGATTAGTAAATTTAAAATTGCTCACACCTTCACTTTGCTCTTCTCTACATACTGCTGTCTTATTTTAATTTTAAAAAATACTATTTTTACATGTAAATCCATGGCTGATTCATGTTAATGTATGACAAAAACCACTACAATATTGTAAAGTAATTAGCCTCCAATTAATAAAAATAAATGGAAAAAAAATACTATTTTTACAGATATAACATGCAAGTAAGTGTAGAAGAAATTCTGCTCAATGGAGAAAATGTTAAATTCTAATTTCCTTTATATTGATATTTGTAAATATTTCAACTCAAATATTCTCAGAATTTTTGTCTCTTGCTTCCATTAAAAGTTTCTTTCAGAGTTTTTTAGACATTTTTAAATTGTGAGTAAACATACCTAAAATTTACTATCTTAGCCATTTTTTGTAGACATTTAAAAATGTATTTTAACTTTTTCTGGGCACAAGTATGTTCTTTCAAAGAAGAAACTATCTGTAGTTGATTTTTAGGTGATAAATCTAGCATCTAGAGGAATTAAAAAAGTTAATGAATGAATAACCAAACTTTTTTTTTCTTTTTTGTACTTTAAAGGATAACACAACCCACAAGTATTTTTATTTTTTAAAATAGGATAGAACACAGACTTTTAGGATACAGTATAGACTTATTACATGTACTTCCTTTATATTTTACCTGCTAGAAGAAGCTATATTTGAAATTTTAAATGTTTCCAGACTTACTTTTAGCTAAAACTAAAATATATGTACAATTGTTTGTGCTTCATATATATTTAAAGCTATAACAAAAAGAAAAATATCCTTTAGTTTTATTCAAGAGTAGAGTTCAGTAGCATTAAGTACGTCCACATTGTTATGTAACCATCAGCACTGTCTACCTGCAGAACTCATTTCATCTTGCAAAACTGCAATTCTGTGCCAATGAAATTATAGCTCCTCATTCTCCCGTCCCTCCAGACTTTGGTAACCCCATCCTACTTTCTGGCTCTCTAAATTTGACTACTCTAGATAAGTTACATGAGTGGGACCATACAATATTTATCCTTTTATGACTGGTTTATTTCTTAGCATAATGCCCTCAGGGTTCATCTATGTTGTAGTACGTATCAGAATTTTCTGCTTTTTTAGGGAAGGATAATATTCTGTTTTATATATATTATACATATAATATTCCATTTATATATATATGGAATTGTTATCCCACCTTATATATAGCACATTTTGTTTACCCATTCATCCACCCATCGATACTTGGTTTGCTTCCACGTTTTGATTATTGTAAATATTACTGCTATGAACATAGGAGTGCAAATGTCTTATAGTCCCTACTTTAAATTCTTTTGAGTATTACCCTGAATTGGAATTGCTGATTATATAGTGCTTCCATTTTTAATTTTTTGAGAAATTGAAAAGTTTAATTTTGCTACTTTGCTTTCCATAGAGGCTGTAGCATTTTATACTCCCACAAACAGTACATAAGTGTTCCAGTCTTCCGGTACCCTCACCAATACCTGTTGTTTTGTTTTTGATAGTAGCTGTCCTAAGAGGTATGAGGTGGTATCTCACTGTGATTTGTGTTTGCATTTCCCTGTTGATCAGTTATGTTGAGCATCTTTTTTTTTTAGTGTAGTTGCTTGACAGTGTTGTGTGTCTCTGCTCGTGCAGCAAGCTGAATCAGCCACGTGTACACATATATCCCCTTTGTCAGCACAGGACGTTGAGTAGAGCTCCTGGGTCATACAGTTGATTCTCGTTAGTCATCTCTTACACACAGTAGTGTATATGTCAGTCCCCGTCTCTCAAGTCATCCCACCCCCTTTTCCTGCTTGCTGTCCATATGTTTGTTCTCTGTGTGTGTCTCTATTTCTGCTTTGCCAATAAGTTCATTTGTACCAGTTTTCTAGATCCCACATACATGTGTTAATATGCAGTGTTTTATTTTCTTTTTCTGACTTACTTCACTCTGTATGACAGTCTCTGGGTCCATCCGTGATCTCTACAAATGGCACAGTTTCATTCTTTTTATGATTAATATTCCACTGTCTATGTGTGCCCCGTCTTCTTTATCCATTCCTCTATTGATGAACCTTTAGGTTGCTTCCCTGTCCTAGCTCTTGTAAATAGTACTGCAGTGAGCTTTGCAGTGCATGTATCGTTTGTAATTATGGTTTTCTCTGAGTATATATGCCCAGGAGTGGGATTGCTAGATCATAGGATAGTTTTATTTTTAATTTTATAATAAACCTCCACTATGGGGACTTAGTGGCTATATCACTTTATACTCCCACCAACAGTGTAAGAGGGTTCCTTCCGTTTTTTCCACACCTTCTCCAGAGCTTACTGTTTGTGGAGTTTTTGATGATGGTCTTTCTGACTAGTGTGAGGTGATACCTCATTGTTTTGATTTTAATTTCTCTAATAATTAGTGATGTTCAGCATCTTTTCATGTGCCTCTTAGCCATCTGTATGTCTTGGAGAAATGTCTGCTTCAGTCTATACTGAGCATCTTTTCGTGTGCTTTTGACCATTTGTATATATTCTCTTAAGAGCTGTCTATTGAGTCCTTTGCTCATTTTAAAATTGGGTTATTTATTTCTATTGTTGTTGAATTGTAGGAGTGCTTTATATAGTCTAGATATTAACCTCTTGTCAGATAGATGATTTACAAATATTTCCTCCCATTCCTTGAGTTGCCTTTTTACTTTATTGGTTGTGTCTTTTGATGCACTGAAGTTCGTAATTTTGGTATAGTTCAATTTATCTGTTTTTTCTTTTGCTACCTATCAAAATTGATTTTCATCAGAAAAACTAATTTGTATCTATGATTCTTTCCAATGATAATCAAATTTAGATGCTGCAAAATTAATACCTTCTATCTACAGAATAAGATATTCCAAAATATGTTTATAGAACCTCAAAATTAAATCTTATATGCCTTTTGCCCTATCATTGTCAATTTCTTCAGTTCCTCTATAGCTTTAGTAGGTGTGCATGTCAACAGCTTCCTGTCTGCAAGTATTGTTTTCAAACTGCAATTAGGAAAAAAAAGTTGAATATTGAGATTTTAAAGACTACAGTTGTTTAACATTTTGAATACAATGCAAACAAGCTATAGATTACTCACACAGAAGTTTAATACCATTTGCAAGACACTGAATTGGATTCACAAAGTAATTTTTCAATGACTCAAGTATCTCTGGGCTTCTCATGTGGCTCTGTGGTAATGAATCCTCCTGCCAATGCAGAATACACACGTTTGATCCCTCCTTCAGGAAGATCGTCTGAAGAAGGGAATGGCAACTCACTCCAGTATTCTTGCCTGGGCAATCCCAGGGACAAAGGAGTCTGGCAGGCTGTAGTCCATGGGGTTGCAATGAGTCAGACAAGATTTAGCGACTAAACAGCAGCAGCAAACATCTCTAAACTCAGTTGATGATAAGCAGGACAGACAAAACTTGTATTGCCCTTCATCGTTGCCCTTCTTAGTTTTGACTTTGAGTTTCCACCAAAAAAATGCAGTTCGGATTTACGTATTATATATGTGTGTGTGTGTGCGTGCATGCGTGTATATAAAGTATTTTAAAAATTTGACAGGTAGAGCTGCTATTTTGATTGCAAGGTGTTTGAATGCAACTGTGAATTCTGTGCTGCACAGGCTTCTTAATTTAGTAAGACCATTGCTTTTTTTGCCATGACTCTGTGCTGCATCAAGAGTTGTATTCAGGACTTCCTTGCCAGTCCAGTGGTTAAGACTCCTTGCTTCCAGGGCAACAGATGCAGGTGCTAACCCTGGTCAGGAAGCTAAGATCCCACATGCCTTACAGTCAAAACCCAAAATGTAAAGCAAGCAATGTTGTAACAAATTTAATAAAGACTTTGAAAATAGTCTACATAAAGCAAGAGTTGTATTTACATTAATTCAGTAAAAAATTTATCTCTTTCTTAGTTGGATTCCCCCAGAAGCAGACACATAGGCTAGCATTGAGTGTACATCATCTATTTGGAGGCCCAGGAAACTAGATAAGACTCTTAAGAGTCCCCTGGACAGCAAGGAGATCAAACCAGTTAATCCTAAAGGAAATCAATCCTGAATATTCATTGGAAGGACTGATGCTGAAGCAAAGCTCCATCACTTTGGCCACCTGATGGGAAGAGCTGACTCACTAGAAAAGACCCTAATGCTAGGAACGACTGAAGGCAAAAGGGGAAGGGAATGACAGAGGATGAGATGGTTAGATGACATCACTGACTCAATGGACATGAGTTTGAGTAAACTCAGGGAGATAGTGAAGCACAGGGAAGCCTGGCGTGCTGCAGAGGGTCTAAAGAGTCAGACATGGCTGACCAACTGAACAACCACTATATAGGAAAAGGAAGGGATGCACTAATAGGTTTGTTCTTAAGCCAGCTAGTTTTGTGGCTTACTCTTGTGGGGAGCTCTAAAGATCACTGTAAAACATATGCTTCAGGGGTGTCCCAGCCAAGGGGCAAGGGAACTGAGGTGTTTATACCCCTGTTCCCTTTAATTACTGATCATGCTATACCCCTACAGACAGTGTCCCGGGCCCTTCTGGCCTTGTGTATGTGGGTGGAGTGAGTTAGAACAGCCTGAAAGCAGTCTGTTGATAGCTATGCAGGCACATTTAAAAAAAAGGGTATTTGGCTGCACCAGTTCTTAGTTACAGCATGTGGGGGATCTTTGATCTTTGTTGCTACACAAGGGATCTTTAGTTGCAGCATGCAAAACTAGTTGAAGCATTGTGGGATCTAGTTCCCTGCCTAGGGCTGGAACTCAGGCCTCTGGCTTTGGGAGCAAAAAATCTTAGCCCCTGGACCACCAGGGAAATCCCCTGGCAAGCACCTTAGCTGGGAAGCTGCAAGCAGAGTACTGACAGCTCCTGCCTCCATTTTCAAAGTTGAAGTTGAGTCAATCAGAAGATAGAACCTACACAGTAATTCAAAAAAGTTTAATACTGTGCCCTGTGGGCCAAATTCAGGTCTGCTTTTTTTTCCTGCCAGCTTTATTGAGATATAACTGACAGAAAACATTGCATAAGGTTAAGGCATGCAGTGTGATGATTTGCTAAATGATGACCGCAGCAAGGTTAGCTTTGTAAATAAAGTGTTATTGCAATAGTCATTCCACTTCATTTGTGTATTTTCTATGACTGCTTTTGTGTTATAACTGTAGGAGTGAGTAGTTATCAAAGAAATTATATGATTTATAGAGTGTAAAATATTTACTGTTTGGTTCTTCACAAAGAAACTTTTCCTTCTGAGATTTCTTTCGGCTACACTGGGTCTTCACAGCAGTGTGCAGTCTCTTTGTTGTGTTGCTCAGGCTTCTTTAGATGTGGTGCAGCATGTGGGATCTTAGTTCCCCAGCCAGGGATTGAACCCCCATTCCCTACATTGGGCGGTGGATTCTTAACCACTGGATCAGCAGGGAAGTCCCCCTACTCATGATTTAACATAAAGAATTATTAAGTTATGACAGGAGAATTACTTTGAAGACATAAAAGGGTTGAAAGTATTAGTCACTCAGTCATGTCTGACTCTTTGTGACCCCATGAACTGTATAGCCCGCCAGGTTCCTCTATCCATGGAATTCTCTAAGCAAGAATACTGGAGTGGGTAGCCATCCCCTTCTCCAGGGGATCTTCCTGACCCAGGGATTGAACCCACGTCTCCCGCATTGCAGGCAGATTCTTTACCGTCTGAACCATCAGGGAAGCCCAATTCCCAGGGCTAGGGTTGGAACACATTAAAGAGGGTGTGGATGAAGAGTGTTACTGGGTTGCCCAAGAGAGAGTTGGTCCCAGTTGCTAGGCAATCGGGAACAACCCTCTGTATGTACATGAGTCAAGGCAGGTGGACCGGTGGGCAGTCTGGATAACACTGCAGGAGGAAGGCCTGGCCCATATGGTATTTGAATCGGGGCTGTAGAAGCAACTCTCCAGGGCAAAACTGAGCCAAGGCTGGTGGGCAGATTGTCAGAGGGAGGCAGGGAACCCGCAGGGAGTTGGGGCACTCCTGCAGTGCTGCCATCCAGAAGCTGAAGCAGCTACCCTCTACAGGGGTCCAGTGCACCCATATTGGGCCGGGGTTACCCATGGATGGGATAAAGGTCAGGCAGTTGCTCATTAGATGACCAACTCCTTAGGACCACATGTGTGCCCATCGTTGGGGCTGAGAGGAGGGGGCAGGGGGTTGCAACCTTGGCTAGGACACACGTCTACAATGTCTTTGGCTACACTGCCATGTTTGAGTTTAGAGATTCAGAAGGCATGTGGCAAATACATTCTAGAGAAAGTAGCATGGTGTAGGCATCTAGCATGAAGAAAGTGAGGGGGGAGAAGTCCACTTTCCAGGAGTGAGAGAGCCACCCTGGAACCAGGAAGGAAAACCCTTCCTCCTGCAGTCTCTCCAAGGTGACTGTTACTGAGTCCAAACTCATACTGCTCATCACATGACAAGCCAGTAAGTCAAGAGATGAGTGGTTGGGGCAGAAATAGTGACTTTATTCAGAAAGCCAGCAGATGGAGATGATGATGGACTAGTGTTCCAAAGAATCATCTTGCCTGGGTTTGAATGCTAGTTTCTTTTATAGAGCAAAGGGTGGGAGGTAAGGAGGTAAAGTGAATAAGGGTGATAAGTCATTGTGCATGTTTCCTGGTTCCAGCCAGACCCTGGAGGAACTATTTTAATTTCTACAGCCATTTACAGGTAGGCCTGGTCAGAATGTCTCCTGTGAACTAAACATAGGTATTTTAGCTTAAACTCAGGCAAGGGAGGCAGAGTTATCAGAGATGGGCCATTATGTATACTTTAAGCTATAGGCAACATCCCTTTAGTGATAAATTTGTAGCAAAAGCAATAGAATACAAAATTTGTTAGTTGCTCAATAGTGTCTGACTCTTTGTGATGCCATGGACTATAGCTCCAAGGCTCCTCTGTCCATGGGATTCTCCAGGGAAGGAAACTGGTGTAGCTAGCCATTTCCTTCTCCAGGGCATCTTCCCAACCCAGGGATCAAATCTGGGTCTTCTGAATTGCAGGCAGATTCTTTAGTGGCTGAGCCACCAGGGAAGAAACAGATCCAATATGGAGTCAGATTTGCTTTCCTCTGTTACATTAATTTGAAAGCTATGCTCACTGCTCAGGTGAATCACTCATTCCTAGATGAAACCACAGTAGCCAACAGATATACAAAGCATAGTCTACCAAACTCATCCCAGCTTACTTTAATGTTACTGCCACTACTTTTAAAACAGGAGTATTTAGCACAAAGACGTACTGTGGGCTTGCCTTGTGGCTCAATGGTAAAGAATCTTCCTGCCAGTCTAGAAGACCCAGGTTTGATCCCTCGTTTGGGAAGATCCCCTGGAGAAGGAAATGGCATCCCACTCCACTATTCTTTCTTGGGAAATCCCATGGGCAGAGAAGCCTGGTGGGCTACAGTCCATGGGGTTGCAAAAGAGTCGGCCATGACTTAGCAACTAAACAACACACCCCTAACAGTACTATAATTATTTTATATGATCATTTCTTATTCTGCCTCTGTAGACTTCTAGAATCCCAAAGATAATTTTATTTATTTTTGCATTTCCTGTGCCTGGTACAGTGTTTAATAAATAATTGCTTGATGAATGCTTAATCCTGAAGTTGAAATTAAGACCTTATATTTTACTGGTACTTGTACCTCAAATTTCTGGATCACAGAGCTTCTAGTACTTTCTAATTCCCAGCAGTCTCTTAACATAATTGCATGCATTTTCATCATATTTAGACATTGTCTACAAGTGTTATTTTTGCCTAATTTTCTTCCCCAAATAGCTGAGACATATCTATTTTTAGTAGTTGAATTTATTTAAATTCAAATAGGACAAAAGCCAGAATCCAGTGTCCTGCTGCAGTGTACAAAGCTTGAGAATGATTTATAAATATTTGCTGGCTTCTGTAAGAAAAAGAGATCTTGTGAGGCATCGCTGATATAGGTTGATTGGGACCAGATGGGAATCATATGATGCTAATTTCCAGAATCCTTCTTTACACAGGAAAGGCTTGGTAGGCAGCAGCAGAAAGATGTCCTTCTTGTAGGGGGAACCTATCCCTAGGCAGCCTGTAGCTGTGTCTGCTCAGTTAAGCTGGGGAATAGTGTGGGCATCAGCAAAGGTGGGGGGAGGCTGAAACAGACCTCAGGAATGGAGTGGGAAGAGCAGAGACCCTGGGGTTGGAACATTGGTGTGTCACTTACATTTCAGAGCTACAGTTCCTTCATCTCCAAGGGGAGTCACTAACATCCCTTTTGCTGGGCTAGCCGTAAGTTCTGAGTGAGGCCAGAGAGGGTACCATTGGGGAGCAGACATATTCATTGTCATTTGTAGGTCAGGTTAACCTGTATCATGGGAGCATCACCCCACTTCTCTGTCAGCTCTGTGGACACAGAGCTGGAGGCATTTTCTGAGCAAATTTATTTTTCAAAACCTTCTTCTGAGGCATTGTCCATATGTTCTACGCTTGAATTTTTTCTTCATTTGTGAAAATGTAAACACACGTTCAGGCACTTTGACCATATTACAATTACCATACTGTTTATCTTTTTTGCTTGAACACAAGCTGTGAGTTTCAATGCTCATCTGGTCTCCTTGGCTAAGAGGATGACTTCTATGCCACTTAGGAATGGTTGACATTTAAATCTTTGCAGTGACTGTTGGAACACTTCCAGATTAATTTTGGAAAATTGATTGAAATACGAATTTTTTCCTCTGTAAAGACCCATAAGAAACTGTTAAGAGTGATTACTTTTGGGTGAGAGGGTTGTGAGGGGCAAATGAGCTGTGACAGGCATCCTCTGAGACAAGCTACCTCCTGGGATTCAAACCCTTATGCTATCTCCTCCTCTCTCTTTTTAAGTCTTTATTGAAATTTTTTTTTTTAACAATATTGCTTCTGTTTTATATTTTGTTTTTTTTGGCCAAGAGGCATGTGGGATCTTAGCTCCAACCAGGGATCGAACACGCACCTCCTGCATTGGAAAGTGAAGTCTTAGCCACCGGCCCACCAGGGAATTCCCCTGTTATCCCCTCCTCTTGAATGTAGACTGAACATATTGACTTACCTCTGGTAAGTACAATTCAGTCGAAGTGATGGATATCACTTCCACAATGAGGTTATAGAAAGACAGTGACTTCCGTCTTGGCTGTTTCTGTTGCTTCCTCTCGTTTGCTCACCAGAGGGGAAGCTGGTGGCTGTGTTGTGGGCTGCCCTATGCATAGCCCACGTGGTAAAGAACTGAGGCAGCCTGCAGCCAACAGCCCATGAGAACCGAGGCCCTCAGTTCATTGCCTGTAAGGGACTATATGTTGTCAGCAACTATGTGAGTGGGTTGGAAGAAGACCTCCCCCCAGCTGAGTGTTTAGGTGAGACTGAAGTCCCGTCAACAGCTTGACCACAGCCCCAAGGATCTAGAGCCAGAGACAACCAGCTAAGCAGCACCTGGATTTCTGACCTGCAGTAACTAAGATAATAAGTGTTTTGTTAAGTTGCTGTTTTGGGGGGCGTAAATTTGTTACTTGGCAATAGATAACTCATTCAGGAAGAGGGGATGGAAAAGAACTATAAGCAGCATTTACCTTTTTTTATGCCTTCTCTACGATGAATTTTCTATTTGTTTATATACATTATTTGTACTTTGGGGGTTTGTCTGTTTCAATGATGGGAGTTTATTATTCATCTCTCTGGTGAAATATCAGAGTACAGAAAACTTTTAAAAATACTGTCAGTGGGTGTTATTTAAGAAGGTAGATTATGGAAAACTGCAAATTAGCTCACTCAACATCAACACTTCTATTGCCTTCCCGTATTATAGAAGCTGCTGCTGCTGCTAAGTCACATCAGTCATGTCCGACTCTTAGCGACCCCATGGACTGCAGCCTACCAGGCTCCTCCATCCATGGGATTTCCCAGGCAAGAGTACTGGAGTGGGGTGCCATTGCCTTCTCCAATTATAGAAACTAAAAATCGATAAAAGAAAAGCAAACCTACATTTTCCAGACTCTCTCGCAGTGGGGAACCAATATGTAACCTAGTATTCAGCAAGCACACATACTACTTACATAAAACAGAGAAGAAAGAAATTCACAATGTGAGATGGTGGTGATTTCTGGCAAATTTGTGGGCACAGCTGCTGATTATTTTACAGTAACAGTGGCAGAGGTTCTGTTGTCTAGAAGCAGATTAGACAATAATCCAAAAGTACCAGTGAGAGGGTGGGGTTGCTATGGAACTTTTGAAAGAACAGTTTTATAGAATTTGTTGTTGTTCAGTCACTAATTGTGTCCAAGTCTTTGTGATCCCATGCACTGCAGCACGCCAGGCTTCCGTGTCCTTTACTATCTCCCAGAGTTTGCTCCAACTCATGTCCATTGAGTTGGTGATGCCATCCAACCATCTCATCCTCTGTCCCCTCCTTCTTCTCCTGCCCTCAATCTTTCCCAGCATCAGTGTCTTTTCCAGTGAGTCAGCTCTTTGCATCCAAAGTATTGGAGCTTCAGCATCACTAAATGAATATTAAGGACTGATTTCCTTTAGGATTGACTGGTTTGATCTCCTTGCTGTACAAGGGACCCTGAAGAGCCTTTTCCAGAAACGCAATTCGAAAGCACCAATTCTTTGGCACTCAACCTTCTTTATGGTCCAACTCCTACATCCATACTTGACTACTGGAGAAACCATAGCTTTGACTTTACAGACCTTTTGTGTCATAGATTTCCTTTCAAGAAGAAAAGATCTTCTAATTTCATGGCTGTAGTCATCATCTGCAGTGATTTTGGAGCCAGAAACTAAAATATATCTGTCACTGCTTCTACTTTTCCCCCAATCTACTTGCCATGAAGTGATGGGACTGGATGTCATTATCTTAGTTTTTTGAATGTTGAGTTTTAAGCCAACTTTTTAGTCTCCTCTTTTACCCTCATCAAGAGGCTCTTTAGCATCTCTTTGCTTTCTGCCATTAGAGTTGTATCATCTGCATATCTGAGATTATTGGTATTTCTCCCAGCAGTCTTGATTCCAGTTTGTGCCTCATCCAGCCCAGCATTTCACATGATGAAATATAAATAAAGCTACATATAAATTAAATAAACTAGGTGACAACATTCAGCATTGTCATACTCCTTTCCTAATTTTGAACCAATCAGTTGTTCTATGTCCGGTTCTAAATGTTGCTTCTTGACCTGCATACAGGTTTCTCAGGGGACAGGTAAGGTGTTCTGGTATTCCTATCTCTCTAAGAATTTTCCACAGTTTGTTGTGATCCACAGAGTCAAAAGCTTTCTCATAGCCAGTGAAGCAGAAGTGGATGTTTTTCTGGAATTCCCTTGCTTATCCAATGAATGTTGACAATTTGATCTCTGGTTACTGTACCTTTTATAAACCCATCTGCAAATTCTTGGTACACATACTGCTGAAGCCTAGCTTGAAGGATTTTGAGCATACTCTTGCTAGAATGGGAAATGAGCACAGTTGTCTGGTAGTTTGCACATTCTTTGGCATTGCCCTTCTTTGGAATTGGAATGAAAACGGGCCTTTTCTAGTCCTGTGGCCACTGCTGAGTTTTCCAAATTTGCTGGCCTATTGAGGGCATCACTTTAACAGTAACATCTTTTAATAGCTCAGCTGGAATTCCATCACGTCCACTAGCTTTGTTCTTAATAATGCTTCCTAAGGTGCACTTGACTTCACTCTCCAGGATGTCAAGGTGAGTGTGACCTAGAGAATAGCAGGGCATTATTCATTTGATGCCATTGTTCTAAGTGGGGTAACATCCAACATAAGGATTTAACTGACTTTACTACTTCTCTCTCCTCTCCCCTACTCCTTCCAAAATTTTGTAATTAAGTTGTGTTTTTCTTTTAGTATCCTAAAAGCTTAAGTAATATAAAGCTTTACTTTCATTGCTTCAATCAAACTTAAACTTCTCATAACACGCCCCCATTAACCTCTGCTCTTCCCTCCACCTTTATTTCCCTTTTTTTCCAGTAAAATATTTTTGAGTGTTAAAAGAAATGCAGCATTAATAATTACACTGGAACAATAAATGTAATCAAATAAACTTTAGTTCATACCATTTAAATAGTTATATTTCTGCCAGATCTCTCCACTTGACTTGGAAAATATACTTAAAATTTTCTATTGAAAATGTAAGGTCAAAATTAAGTTATATAGTTTTTCTCTCAATAAGTTAAAATACATAGAAAATATAGAATGGAAGTGGACAAAAATGTTAGGATTGGTTATTTCCAGATGGTTAGATAATGGACATTTTTTATTTCCTGTTTCTCTGCTTTCTATGTTCTCCTAATTTTCTCCAGTGAGTATGACCTGTTTTTAAACAAGGATATAAAAGCTACTGAAAATTTTGAAAAGTAAAACCTTCCTTATAACCCATATAAATGAGCAAAGTTTTAACTCATTGTTCAGAGAACTTTGTCTATTTAGACATCACATGTTTTCTCTTAATGTCTCACAATTATGAAAAATAGCTAATAGATAGGGTTTTGCTGGTGGTCCAGTGACCAAGTCTCTGCACTCCCATTTCAGGGGGCCCGGGTCTGATCCCTGACCAGGGAAGTAGCTCTCACATGCCGTAACTAAGACTTGGATCGGCCAAATAAAAAAAAATTTTTTTTAAGTAGCTAATAGATCATTTATTTCTGACCATGTTGAAGGAGTGTTATTGGGACCTGCTGCTCACTGCTTACAAAATCAGAACTCAGAAATGTTGATAGAAAGGAAAGCTGCCTTTAATCAGAATGCCAGCAATCGGGGGAAATGGTGGACTCAGTGTCCCCCCTAAAACCATCTCTGAAGATTCTGCTTGACATGAAAGTTTTAAAAGGAACAATGGGAGTAATCTCAGTCATTAAGATAGGGGTCAGAGTTGTCACCTCCCCCAATGACTGAAGGCTCATTGACTTCTTGTGATCTTCCTCTATAGCATTGTAACTTTGTAAAATTTTCCACCAAGCCACAGGGCATGCGGTAATCTTTGTTCCCAATCAGAGGTTGAAACTGTGCCCCCTGTAGTTGGAAGCACAGAGTCCCAACCACTGGACTGCCAGGAACGTCCTTGTGATCTTGTTCATACAATTTGATCACACACTTTGTTCATGAGATTATTGGAGGGGAATTTAGGGAAGAGATTTGGTCATCTATTACTTATTCATTTCTACATCTTTGAATCTACAGAGAGAAACAAGTTAGGCAAAGTGTTGTGTGGTCAAAAGATTTGAAAGATGTGCTTGGGCCAGAGATGAGCAGAGCATAGGGGTGCCTGGTTTAAAAGTTAGGTACAATATAGCTTTGCAGAAGTTACAAGAAAAGGGGCTTCCTGCAAAGGGTGGTTTTCTGCAAAGATCTGCTTATAGGAGAAGTAAAAATACAGTTCTACTCTTTAAGAGCATGTGGCAGGCAATGAAGGGAACGCAAGCATAGGAATTCTTGAAGGAAATTCTGATCTCTCAGAACAGTGCTTCTCAAGTGTGGTCTTGTAGCCTGTCAGCTTTAGCATTCCCTGGGATCTTGTGAGAACATCAAATTCAAGACCCCTACCAGAGACACTTTGAGTTCAGTTTTCTGCAGGTGGGGCCCAGAAATCTGTCCTCCAGGTGATTCATTTTTTTTAGTGATTTTAGTGACTGCTTTTTTCATTTATTATTTTTCACTGGAGTATAATTGCTTTCCAAAGTTGTGTTAGTTTCTATTTTACACATGGTAATGCATATGTTTGAATCCCACTTTCTCAATTCATCCCACCCCTTCATCCCCTATTGTGTCTACAAGTCCATTCTCAATGTCTGCATCTCTGTCTCTGCCCTGCAAATCAGTACATTTTTCTAGATCCCATACATAAGCATTAATTTATTTATAATATTGTTTTTCAAACAAACATACAATATTTATTTTTATCTTTCTGACGTATTTCACTCTGTATAACAGGCTGTAGGTTCATCTACCTCACTAGAACTGACTCAAATGCATTCCTTTTATGACTGAGGAATATGCCATTGTATATATGTACCACAACTTCTTTATCCATTCATCTATCAATGGACATCTAGATTGCTTCCTTGTCCTGGCTACTATAAATAGTGCTGCAATGAACACTGGTGTGCATGTATTTTTTGGAATTATGGTTTTCCAGGTATATGCCCTGGAGTGATATTGCTGGGACAAATGGTAGTTCTATTTTTAATTTTTTCATATTGTTCTCCATAGTGGCTGTATCAATTTACAGTCCCACCAACAGTGCAAGAGAATTACTTTTCTCCACACCCTCTCCAGTATTTATTGTTTATAGATTTTTTGATGATGGCCATTCTAAGCAATGTAAGGTGATTCTTCATTGTAGTTTTGATTTACATTTCTCTGATAATGAGCGATGTTGAACATCTTTTCATGTTTGTTAGCCATCTGTGTGTCTTCTTTGGAGACATGTCTGCTTAGATCTTCTGCCCATTTTTTGATTGGGTTGTTTGTTTTTCTGGTATTGAGCTGCATGAGCTACTTGTATAATTTTGAGATTAATTCTTTGTCAGCTTCATTTGCAAATATTTTCACCTATTCCGAGGGTTGTCTTTTGACGTGTTTATAGTTTCCTTTGTTATGCAAAAGCTTTTCAGTTTAATTAGGTCCTGCCTGTTTATTTTTATTTTTTATTTCCATTACTCTAGCATATAGGTCACAGAGGATATTACTGTGATTTATGTCAGAGTGTTCTGCCTATGTTTTCTCTAAGAGTTTTATAGTTTCTGGTCTTATATTTAGGTCTTTAATCCATTTCAATTTTATTTTTGTGTATGGTATTAGGAAGTGTTCTAAATAATTTCATTCTTCTACATGTAGCTGTCTGGTTTTCCAGCACCACTTATTAAAGATACTGTGCTTTTTTCATTGTATATTCTTGTCTCTTTGTCAAAGATAAGGTGCCCATAGATGTGTGGGTTTATCTCTGGGCTTTCTATCTTGTTCCACCAGTCTATATTTCTGTTTTTGTGCCAATACCATACTCTTTATTTTTGTTGTTTTGTAGTACAGTCTGAAGTCAGTAAGGTTGATTCCTCCAATTCCATTCTTCTTTCTCAAGATTGTTTTAACTATTCAGAATTTTCTGTGTTTCCATACAAATTATGAAATTTTTTGTTCTAGTTCTGTGGTAATTTCATAGGGATTGCACTGAATTGCTTTGGGTACTGTAGTCATTTTCACAGCATTGATTCTTCCAATCCAGGAACATAATGTATCTCTCCATCTGTTTGTGTTGTCTTTGATTTCTTTCATCAGTGTCTTATAGTTTTCTGTATGCAGGTCTGTTGTCTTCTTATGTAGATTTATTCCTAGGTATTTTATTATTTTAGTTGCAATGGTGAATGGAATTGTTTCTTTAATTTCACTTTCTGATTTTTCATTATAAGTGTGTAGGAATGCCAGGGATTTCTGTGTATTAGTTTTGTATCCTGCAGCTTTACTAAATTCATTGATTAGCTCTAATTTTCTGGTGGAATCTTTACAGTTTTCTATGTATAGTATCATGTCATCTACAAACAGTGAGAGTTTTACTTCTTTTCCAATCTGGATTCCTTTTATTTCTTTTTCTTCTCTGATTGCTGTGGCTAGGACTTGCCAAATGATATTGAATAATAATGGCAAGAGTAAGCACTCTTGCCTTGCTCCTTCCATGTTCCTTAGAGGAAATGCTCTCCATTTTTTGCCTTTGAAAATGTTTGCTGTGGGTTTGTCACATATGACCTTTATTATGTTGAAGTTGTGCCCATTTTTTGGAGAGTTTCATTTTTATCACAAATGGGTGTTGAATTTTGTCAATAGATACCCATGTATCTATTGAGATTATTGTATGGTTTTGATCTTTTAATTTGTTTATGTGATATATTACATTGATTGATTTGTATATGTTGAAGAATCTTTGCATTCTTGGGATAAACCCCACTTGATCTTGGTGTATGATTTGTTTAATGTACTGTTGCATGCTGTTTGCTAGTTGAAATTTTTGCATCTATGTTCATCAGTGATATTGATCTGTAATTTTCTTTTATGTAACATTGTCTCATTTTGGTGTCAGGGTGATGGTGACCTTTTAGATTGTGCATGGTTGTATTCGTTCCTCTGCAATTTTTAGGAAGAGTTTGAGAAGGATAGGTATTAATTCTTCTCTAAACGTTTGATAGAATTTGCCTGTGAAGCCATCTGCCCCGGGCTTTTGTTTATTTGAAGAATTTTTTTAATCACAGTTTTGATTTCTGTGCTTGTGATGGTCTGTTCGTGATTTTTAATTCTTCCTGGTTCAGTTTTGGAAGGTTGTATTTTCCCAAGAATTTTTCCATTTCTTCCAGGGTGTCCATTTTATTGGCATATAGTTGCTCATAGTAGTTGCTATTGATTCCTTCTAGACTATTTTCAGTAATGGTTTAGTTCCTTGCTGCTTGTTATTCTTTATTTCTTCTAGGTCTTTGTTAAATATGTTAAATGTTTCTTGCATTTTCTCCATTCTATTTTTAATATTTTGAAAACTTCTTTATTTTCATTACTTTATATTCTTTTTTCAGATAGGTTGCCTATTTCCTCTTCATTTATTTGGTCTTGTAGATTTTTACCTTGCTCCTTCATCTGTAACATTTTTTATCTTTTTTTAAATTTTTGATGTGTGGTACTGTATTCCTGTCTTACTAGTTGTTTGGCTTCACATTGGAGTGGTGTTTGTAGGCAGTTGGGTAAAGCTCAGTCTTGGTGTTGAGATGGGGACCTCTGGATACCCCACATGGCTTAATACTCCCTGGGACCTGATGGTCTTTGTTACTCTAGCAGTTCAGACTCAGCACTTCTACCACAGAGACTGATTTCTCACCTATGAACCATGATCCCACAAGCCATGGGCCCAGAAATAAAAAGAAAGGTGCAGAAAAATAGCAAAATTAAAGGTATGGTAAATCTAGAATAATAACAGGTATATTAGAAGAATTAAGAGTATATTTGAAACAACCCCTAGAAGGCAAACCCAGTCTCCAATAGCAAAGAGAGAGAAAAGGGGAAAAAAAAAAAAAAAAATATATATATATATATATATATACACACACATACACACACACACACACATACATATATATAAAATAAAAAAATAAAAATAAGAGGAGCAGAAAATAATAATAATGAAAAGTAAATAATAAGTTTAGAAAACTTATAGAAATAGTAGGAAAGATAAACTTATGTAGTTAACAACCCCTGGAGGATAAAACTGAACTCCACTGGGAAACAGTAAAAAAACAAAACCAACCCCCCGCCCCAAAAAAACAAAGTAAGAACAGTGAAAACCTTGTATGTGAAGGGTGGGGCTTACAGGTGGGAGGAGGGGCCTCAGAGGGTGGAGGGCTTGACCTGGGGCCTCAGGAGGCTCCTCAGGGCCGAGTGGGCAGAACCCAGGGCAGTTCCCTGCTCCTCGAATCCGATGGGAGCCTCCCCAAGCTGGTCTGCCTTTTTCCTCCCCCTTCCTCCCTCTCATGTCTACAGGACCCATCCTGGCTGAGTGGGCCCTGATGGAGAGAGGGCCCTGGAGGACCAGGAGAACCTGGAGTGCAGAGAGGGTCCTGAAAGACAGAGGTGTTCCCAGAGGGTGGAGAGGGTCTTAAAGGATGGAGGCTTTCAGTCAGGAGTCTTAGGGGCTCCTTGGGACTGAGTGGGTGGGGAAAACTCAGGTGGTTCCCCAACCCCTCAAACCCCAAAGGAGGCTTACCCGTTGGACTGGCTTTTTCTCCTTCCCCCACCTCCTCATGCCCATAGGACCCACCCAGATGGAGGGTGCCCAGGAGGGCAGAGAGCTTGGCCGGAAGGGCAGAGGGTCCCCCAAGGGTGGAGGACCAGGCCCGGGGCCCCAGGAGGCTCCCCAGGGCCAGGTATGGGAAACCTCAGGGGCTTCCTCTAATAGATCCTCTGATGGCTGAGGATCCCTCCCCTCCCTGCCAAGCAAATATGTCTTTCCTGGCACCAGATCTGCCCCCAGCCCCCAGCAGCCCTTCGGTTGCTGTCTCCTGTCCGCAACCTCCCCCAGCTCCTCCCTACCTGGTACTAGTCACCCCTTCTGTGAGCCTGGCTATGGAAGGTCCCCCACCAGCATTTGGTGAGTACCTTAGGCGAGGGGAGACATGGACTCTGAGTCTGCCCTCGCCACCATCTTGACTCTTCTCCCCTCTCCCCACCAGAATTTGTTGTTTGTAGACTTTTTGGTGATGGTCCTTCTGACCAGTGTGAGGTGATGTGTCACTGTAGTTTTTGTCAGTTTTAAAAAATTCACATGTGAGAGTTGCTGGTTAAGCTTTATTTGGGGCAAAATGAGGACCATAGCTTGAGAAACAGCATTTCAGACAGCTCTGACAAACTGCTCCAAAGAGGTAGTGACTTTGGTGAAGGGGGAATGCATGCAATCAAGCACATACTTTTGCAGAAGATTACTGCTAGTCATGAGGAGCAGATGTCACCCTGAAGGATTTTAGTGCTTTTCTAGATATGAGGAGATAGAAGAATTTGGCTCATAAAATTTGCTCCTGAAAATATCTAACTCTGAAGACCCGTCCTGCCAGTTTTTTCCAGAGCACAGAGTGCCTCATTTCTGCGGTCTACCCTGCATTCCTTTCAGGGGGTGCTGAAAATCAGCAGCTACAGAAACATGTAATTTAATCCTTATAGAGGTAGATGGCGAGTGCTAATTTGTAATTGACATTTTGATTTGCATTTCTCTAATAATTAATGATGTTGAACATCTTTTCATGTGCCTGTTGGCCATCTATATGTCTTTTGTGGAGAAATATCTACTTCTGCCCTTTTTTTGAGTGGATTGTTTGGGAGTTTTTTGATATTGAACTGTATGAGTTGTTGAGCATGTTTTTATGTGCCTATTGGCCATCTGTATGTCTTCTGTAGAGAAATATCTACTTTTGCCCATTGTTTTTTGAGTGGATTGCTTGGTATGAGTTGTTTGTATATTAACTATATGAGTTTTTTGTATATTAACAATTATTAAGTTTTAAGTTGCTTGCTGTTCTGAGTAGCATGATGAAACTTCAAACCATTTTCCCCAGCCCACCCAGGACCTGAAACATTTCTTTGTGCAGGATATCCCGCCTGATAGTTATTAGTAGTTGTCTGGGTTATCAGATCTACTATCACAGTATGGCAGTGCTTGTGTTCATGTGACCCTTATTTTACTTAAAAATGGCACCAAAGAGCAAGAGTAGGGATTCTGACAATTGGTAAATGCCAAAGAAAAGCCCTAAAGTGCTTCCTTTAAGAGAAAAGTTGAAAGTTCTACTTAATATGGAAAGAAAAAAATTGTATGCTGAGGTTGCTAAGATCTATGTTGAGGATGCATCTTCTATTCGTGAAATTGTGAAGGGGAAAGAAATCTGTGCTATTTTTGCTATCACAGCTCAAACTTCAAAAGTTATGGACACAGTGTATGATAAGTGCTTAGTTAAAATGGAAAAGGCATTGGATTTGTACAATAAGATATTCTGAGAGAGAGAAATAACATTCACATAACTTACTATGTGTGTGTGCTAAGTCGCTTCAGTCTTGTCCCACTCTTTGTGACCCTATGGACTGTAGCCCTCCAGGCCCCTCCGTCCATAGGAATTGTCCAGGCAAGAATACTGGAGTAGGTTGCTATGCTCTCCTCCAGGAAATCTTCAGGACCCAGGGATCAAATCCTCATCTCTTATGTCTCCTGTATTGTGCCACCTGGGAAGCCCAACTTTTATTACAGTATGTTATTATAATTTCGTTATTATTCATTATTGTTAGTCTCTTACTATGTGTAATTTGCAAATTAAAATTTATCACACATATAGGAAAAAAAACATTAGTATATACACCCCACTTGCCAGTGCAGGAGACATAAGAGATGCAGATTTGATCCCTGGGTCGCGAAAATGCCCTGGAGGAGGAAATGTCAACCCACTCCAGTATTCTTGCTTGGAGAATCCCATGGACAGAGGAGCCTGGCAGGCTACACATATGTGGGGTCACAAGGAGTCGGACACGACTGAGCCTACACACACACACTATCCACAATTTCAGACGTCTACTGGAGGTATTAGAAAGTACCCTGTGTAGATGTGGGAGGACTGCTGTATCCCTGAGACTCATGGGGAGCTGGTGCCTGGGATGCTGTCAAAATGGCCAGAGAAAGGGAGCTCTACTTCTCCTTTCCTTCATCCTTCAAATTTTTTCTCTTTTTGCCATTAGCAAAACCTTGCTGAAAACCAGCTGACTCAAGAACCTGGAAAAAATATCTTGCAGGGGACAGTTCCTCTAATAGCTCAGAGCAAGTAGGAGAAGAGTGAGGAAGGAATCTGAGGGTCCACAGGACTTTGCCTAGGTTGAGTGCAAAGTCTTATTTCAGTCCACTGATTGATAAATCAGGAGAACTAACAAAGGGTGAAGTGGTATGACAAGAGTGGTATGAAAAAAGTGGCATGCTTGTCTCTTAGGACTTTAAGATTTATATAGACATACCAAGCCTCATGCTTAAAAGAACCTCATGTGGTTTATATTCTGCTGTTTCCATCCTAAAATTCTTGATAATTTTGAACAAAGAACCTCCATTTTTACTTGCATTGCACCCTACAAATTATGTAGCCAGCTGACTGACTAGAAACATTAACATTCTAAAACATAGAATAATTGTATTCATAATACAGTATGGAGATGCTACACCTATTTATAAAAACTCCCCATGATGTAAAACTGAAGTATATTTAATTTCAAGTGTACAGCAAAGTCATTCAGTTATACATGTATCTGTTCTTTTTCAGATTCTTTTCCATTATACGTTTTTATAAGATACTGATATAGTTTCCTGTGCTATATAGTTGGTCCTTGTTGTTTATTTTATATATAGTAGTTTGTATTGATAATCCCAAACTGCTAATTTATCAACCCTCCTATTATACCTTTTCATAACCATAAGTTTGTTTTCTCCATTTGTAGTAGATTTAATTTATTCTCATCACTAGCACCAATCCATTTATGTTTCCATGTTTCAGTTATTTTCATAAACTTATAACAAAATGCAATTAATACAAAGTCTTACTTAAGACCACATGATGACTCAGAAGAACTAACAAAGAGTGAAGTGGTATTCAAAGAGAACAGCAAGCCTGTCTTTGAGGACTTTAAGACTTGTGCAGGCACACCAAACCTCGTACAACAAAATAGTAGCAATAGTAAAAAAGGACTATTGATGGACCGACAGGTCCCACCACTGGGGAATAAATAACTCAGGGAGCTTTTGGGTCACCTCATGTAGGCAAGACTGAATTCAGTACCTCAGAGCTGATAGAGAGGAATCAGTCATTTAAAAATTTATTTAAGTTCAACTTTTATGAAAATCAAATGTAAAAAATCAAAGATTAGCTTTAAGGCAAAAGCTGCTGAAAATGTAAAGAGAATGTGACATAAATATAATCATAGAAACTGAGACTTAAATATTTTCTTGGCATTAACAGCTTATATAGATAAAAATTATATTATAGCTGAATAATACAATTAATAAATATTTATTTGGTCCCTAATTTTGAAAATATATCTCCTTTAAGAAAACTAAAGGCATATCTTCTAATTGGATGCAAAGATTCAACGTTGTAGAGAGATCACATCTTCCCAAATATATCAATGAATGTAGTTGCAAGCAAAAAACTCTGTGATTTGATCAAAGAATTTAAAAGGTCATAAAAAAGAATAGTAGTAGAATAGATGGGAGAAATTATAGAAATAAAAAATAATAAGATCAGTTTGACCTTTGTGCATAAAAATGTGTGACATTATAGCGGTTAAACTAGTAAAGGGAAAGAACCAGGAAATGAATGAATCACAGGAAACTGGTACATGATAAGGATCATCAGTAATTGGTGTGGATATACAGTCAATGGCTAACTGCTTGGGGAAAGTAAAGCTTAATTCCTAGCTCACTCCTTAAAGCAAACAAAAATCCAAAAATGGATCAAAATTTATGTTACAAAATATGAAACCATAATATATATATAAATATTGACCTACGTTATATTACTTTTAGGGTTTATGTTTAATGTCTTGTTTACACTTATATCTTTAAACTTTTTTGTGTCTAGTCTGTTCTAGTGATATAACTATATATATAATGATCTACAACTACCTAGTGATGTAACTATCCTGTTATTATAGCTTTATTGTTCATTTTAATATCTGCTAGGGATAGTTCGCCTTCATTACTTTCTTTTTCAAACATTATATAAATGTTTGAAACATTATCTAAATATTCTCACAGATTTATTCTTCTATATTAAGTTTAGAATTTTTTTTGTCAAGATTTATAATCTTTTTTAAAGATTTCAGCTGGAATTGTTACACAGATTTTTGTGGAAAGAACTGGTATCATTTTTAACTTTTTATTTTATATTGGAGTATAGTTGATTTACAGTATTGTGGAAATTTCAGGTGAACAGCAAAGTGATTCAGTTATATATACATATATATCAATTCTTTTTCAGATTCTTTTCCCATGTACTTTATTATAAAATATTGAGTAGAGTTCCCTGTGCTATATAGTTGTTTGTTGTTGTTTAGTCACAAAGTCCTGTCTGACTCTTTTGCCACCCCCATGGACAATAACCTGTTAGGCTCCTCTGTCCATGGCATTTTCCAGGCAAGAGTACTGTAGTGGGTTGCCATTTCCTTCGCTCGGGGATCTTCCCAACCCAGAGATTGAACCCACTTCTCCTGCATTGCAGGCATATTCTTTACCACCAAGCCGCCAGGGAAACCTGTGCTATAAAGTAGATCCTTGTTGATTATCTGTTTTATATATTCTAGTGTGTGTATGTTAATCCCAACCCCCTAGTTTGTCCCTCCCCATCTCCTTTCACTTTTGGTAACCATAAATTTGTTTTCTAAGTCTGTGAGTATGTTTCTGTTCTATAAATAAGTTCATTTGTATCACCTTTTCTTAAGATTCCACATGTAAGTGATATTATATGGTATTTGTCTTTCTCTGACTTACTTCACTTAGTATGATAAATCTCTAGGTCCATTTATGTTGCTGCAAATGGCATTTCATTCTTTTTATGGCTGAGTCATATTCCATTGTATGTATGTAGCACATCTATATCCCTTCATCTATCAATGGACATTTAGCTAGCATCCATGTCTTGGCTATTAATAAATAGTGTGCAATAAACTTTGAAGTATAAGTATATTCTTGAATTATGATTTTCTCTGGGCATGCCCAGGAGTGAGATTGCCAGATCATCTGGTAATTCTATTTAGTTTTTAAGGAACCTCCATAGTATTCTGCATAGTTGTTGTACCAGTTGACATTCCCACCAACAGTGTAGGAGGGTTCCCTTTTCTCCAACATTGTTTGTAGACTTTTGATGATGACCATTCTTACTGGTGTGAGGTGGTACCTCATTGTAGTTTTGATTTGCATTTCTCTGATAATTATTGATGCTGAGCATCTCTCCATATGCTTTTGGTCATCTGAATGTCTTCTTTGGAGAAAGGTTTATTTAGAACTTCTCATTTTTTGACTTTTTTTTTTTTTTATTTTGGAGATTAGGCCCTTGTTGGTGACTTTACTTGCAAATATTTTCTCCCATTCCAGGGTTGTCCTTTCACTTTGTTCATGGTTTCCTTTGCTGTGCAAAAAACTTTTGCATTTAATTAGGTACCATTTGTTTATTTTTGCTTTAATTTTTACCATCCTAGGAGCTGTCTCCGAAAAGATATTGCTGCAATTTATGTCAAAAAAATATTCTGTCTATGTTTTCCTATAGGGGTTTTATAGTATATGATATTACATGTATGTCTTTAATCAGTTTTGAATTTGTTTTTTTATAGTGTAGGAGAATGATTTAATTTAATTCTTTTATATGTATCTGTCCAGTTTTCTCAGTACCACCTATTAAAGAGACTGTCTTTTCCCTTGTATACTCTTGCCCATTTTGTCATAGATTGACCATAGGTGCATGGGTTTGTTTCTTGGATTTCTATCCAGTTCAACTGACCTATATTTCTGTTTTTGTCCAGTACTATACTGTTTTGATGACTGTAGCTTTGTAGTATAGTCTGACGTCAAGAAGTCTGATTCCTCCAACTTCGTTCCCCACCCTCCCCCACCCCCATGATTGCTTTGGCTATTTAGGGTCTTTTGTGTTTCCATACAAATTAAAAAGTTTTTGTTCAAGTTCTATGACAATGCCATTGGTATTTTGATAGGGATTGCATTGCATCTGTAGATTGCCTTGGGTAGTATAGTCATTTTGACAAAATTGATTCTTCCAATCCAAGAAAATGGTATATACTTCTATTTGTGTCATCTTCAGTTTCTTTCAACAGTGACTCATAGTTTTCAGAGAACATGTCTTTTGCCTCCTTAACTGGGCTTATTCCCAAGTATTTTATTATTTTTGATGTGATGGTAAATGAGTTTGCCTCCTTAATTTCTCTTTATGCTAGTCCATTGTTAGTGTACAGGAATGCAAGAGACTTCTATGTATCAATTTTTTATCCTGAAAATTTACTGAATTCATTGCTGAAGCTCTAGTTTTTTGGTGGCATCTTTAGGCTTTTCTATGTATAGTATATAACATCTGCAAACATTAACAATTTTACGTCTTCATTTCCAATTTGGATTCTTTTCATTTCTTTTTCTTCTCTGATTGCCATGACTAGGATTTCCAAAACTATGTTGAATAAAAGTGGCGAGAGTGGACATCCTCGTCACATTCCTGATCTTAAAGGAAGATGTTGAGGTTCCCTTTTGCCCACTTCCTAGAGAGTTTTTAATCACAAACAGGTGTTGAATTTTGTCAAATGCTTGTTCTGATTTCTATTCTTCAGTTTGTTAATGTGAATCACACTGATTAACTTGTGGATATTGAAAAATCCTTGCACTGGGATAAATCCTACTTTATCACGATGTATGATCCTTTTCATGTATTATTGAATTTAGTTTGCTGGTATTTTGTTGAGGATGTCTATATGTTCATCAGTGATCTTGGCCTCTAATTTTCTTTTTTGTGGTATCTTTGTCTGGTTTTGGTATCAGTGTGATGGTGGCCATTTGAAATGAGTTTGGGAGTGTTTCTTCCTCTGCAGTTTTTTGAGACATTTTCAGAAGGATAGGTGTTAACTCTTCTCTAAGTGTTTGATAGAATTTGCTTGTGAAGCCATCTGGTCCTGGGCTTTTGTTTGTTAAAAGTTTTTAAACCACAGTTTCAATTTCAGTGCTTGTGATTGGTCTGTTCATGTTTTCTATTTCTATCCTGGTTAAGTCTTCGAAGATTATACCTTTCTAAGAATTTCTCCATTTCTTCTTGGTTGTCCATTGTATTTGCATATGGTTGCTTGTAGTAGTCTCTTATGATCCTTTGTATTTTTGTAACTTTCCCTTTTTAATTTCTAATTTTATTCATTTGAGCCATCTTTTTTTTCCTTGAGTCTGGCTAAAGGTTTATCTATTTTATTTATTTTTTAAAAGAATCAGCTTTTAGATTCATTGATATTTTCTATTGATTTCTTTGTCTCTATTTCATTTATTTCTGCTCTGATCTTTGTGATTTCTTTCCTTCTGCTAACCCAGGTTTCGTTTATTCTTGCTTCTCTATGTGCATTATGTGCAGGGCTTCTCTGCAGGCTCAGATGGTAAAGAATCTGTCTGCAAGGCAGGAGACTTGGGTTTGATCCCTGGGTCAGGAAGATCCCTTGGAGAAGGAAATGGCCACCCACTTCAGTGTCCTTGCCTGGAAAATCCCATGGACAGAGGAGCCTGGCGGGCTACAGTATGGGGTCGCAACAAGTCGTACACAGCTGAGCCAACTGCACTTTCTTTCTTTCTCATAGCATTGGCAGTTGACTTCTGGATCTCATGATGATGGACGAAGCTTGCACCCACCCCCAGAGCTCATGTAGGTGGTCTCCTGTTGCCTGAGAGCATGCACAGGGAGCAAACAGCTCTTAGAGCAGTCCCTCCCCTCTCCTCATGCACTCCACAACAGTGCTTGTCTGGCAGGCCCAGACTTCCTCCAAGTGCAGTCTCAGCTAACCACAGTCCAGTTTCTTCAAGCTGTCTCCATGCAGCCAACCCTGGTCCTCTGCCTGGATCTGACCTCTGAAGCCTGAGCTTCATACCCAGCCCTGCTGACACTGGTGGAGGTGAATCTCAGACTGTGGAGCTCAGGGTGGTGGTACTGACTGTGCATGCCATTCTCCATTTTGTCTTCCAAAAACTGGTTGCTGAACTCTTCTTTGAGACCCCAAAGCTCTCCCTTTGTCCAGGCTGATCTTGCCAATGAGGGGACATCTTAGGGTTAGGGAAACTTTCCTCCTTCACAGTCCCCTCCCTGGGGCACAGATGCCATCCTGATTTTTTTTCTTTCTCTCTTTTTTAAACTTTTTTCATTTGCCCTGCCCAGTTACATGGAAGGTTTTTTTGCCCTTATGGAAGTTGGAAGTCTTCTGACAATGTTCAGTAGATACTCTATACTAATTCCACTTGTAGATGTGTTTTTGGTATGTTTGCAGTAGGAGGAGACCTCCACATTCTACCCTTCTACCATCTTGATTCCTCCCTCCACCCAAGAATTGGTATCTTTATCATTTTATACCTTCCCATGGACTTTCCTGGTGGCTCAGATGATAAAGAATCCGCCTGCAATGCAGGATACCTGGGTTTGATCCCTGGCTTGGGAAGGTCCCCTAGAGGAGGGCATGGCAACCCACTCCAGTATTCTTGCCTGGAGAATTCCCATGGACAGAAGAGCCTGGTGAGCTAAAATCCATGGGGTTGCATAGAGTCAGACATGACTGAGCAACTTAAGCACAGCACATCGACAAATCAGAGTTGTCTCTCCATTTGTTCAGTTATTCATATGTCTCTGTACATTGGTTTTCTTCATACCGATCTTTTACATCTCCTTTTGTCCATTTGCTAAATATCTTATAATTTAAGTTCCTATTATAGTTTGTTTCTTCTTTACAGTTTAGTTGCCGAAGTGTGAGTATAATCATGCCCATCAGTCTGCAGAAGGCTTCATGCTCACTTGTATTTTTTTGTTGTTCCTTTAGTTATTCATTAGTTACCAGTTGCTCTACCATTGGATGTGTGTATATTTAATTAGACTAGACCGTGCTCTCTAGAATGGCTGTGTTGGTCTTCCTGGTATCACAGTTTGCAGTATATACCTTTAGGAGTCATCAAATGCCTCAGTGGTGATTTCCATGTGGGTATGGAAGTCCTTTTCTCTGCAGTTCCCTTTTCTCCAGGATCTTGGCTCCTCAATTCCTAGCTGCCTTGGTTGACCTGAGCTCCAATTTAGGTCTCCCCATTTGGGTGAGACAGTGTCAACTCCTCGATCTCTGTTGAATCTCTTTGCCCTGTACTGTGAATGAGTAAACGCTCTGCAGATTAAAGCTCTGGAAGAGGCCCAGCTCACCTCTGAGTGTTGGCTTTCTCTCTCCAAGGTGCTGACTACGTTAGTTGCTCTCTGATACCTTCACACAGGTTTGTTTTGTTTTGATTGGTTTATTGTTGTTTTCCAGCTTTTATTGTTGAGCTGGCCAGGTACCAGCCACTTTACCATCGCCAAGCACATGCCTCTCCAATTCTCTGAATCTGGAGGGATTCCTCTCCTTTCTGGCTGAATCTAGTGGAGCTGAATCTGAATCAGAAACTGCGCTCAAGCCCCCAGGCTGTGAGTGGTCGGGAACCTGTTAAAATGAGCTTCTCTAGGGCCTGGAAAGAGAGAGGTTGGAGGGATTTCCCTGCTGAGTGTGACGGGTGGCCATATATGACCCTGGAGGGATTAGCATGATCAAGTTTGCTGGAGATTGAACTATTATAATCTAGTTGTAGGAACTAGGAAAACAAATTGGAGTAGAGAAGTGCATCCACA
Source organism: Muntiacus reevesi (assembly GCF_963930625.1). Taxonomy (NCBI): domain Eukaryota; kingdom Metazoa; phylum Chordata; class Mammalia; order Artiodactyla; family Cervidae; genus Muntiacus; species Muntiacus reevesi. The sequence continues at coordinate 77,971,253 of NC_089254.1, read as the reverse complement.
TCTTAGCTCAGCAGACTCTGCATGGCTGGAATAAGCCACCTGTTCTAAGTCAAGGACTGAGCATCTTCCCTATTCCCTATGTACCTAGTTGACTTTGGTGATCACAGGCTTCAGACAGGCCCATCCTGGGTTCTAACCAGGCCATGTCATGGATGCATCTGATTGGCAGACTGTAGCATTTTTAAGGGTTTACCTTGGGAAGGCAGGCTTTCCCTTCCATGGTGAGCATCCATCCAGACGTGGAGAAGATGTTCAGGCGATTTGGAACCCTTGTGAACTTCAGATTCCCCTATAGGTAGAGGCCTTGGGGACAAAAAGCAGCAAAAATTGACTGCTTCTGATCTTAAAAGACAAAGAAAGGCAAACAAAATAAATCTTAAAATCATCTAGAAGCACACAGGTCATGGTACTTATCATCCGTTGAAGGGTTATTCCATGGCAAGCATCTTCAAGCCCTATCACCACCTTTGGAGGTAGGTATTACCATCCTTGTTTCATAGAGGAACAAGCTGAGGCATTGAGAGATGAAGGAGACCATCCCAAGTCCCACTAGTTATGTGTGGCAGAACTAGGATGACACGCAGGTGTCCCCTTCTGAAACCTGGGCTCCTCACCAGCATGACAGACTCTCTCTCCTTTTTGGGGACCTCAGTGGCTAGAGGCTTTCACCAGTCAGTCCTGGTATATATAATTATGACAAAGTTAAATGATGTCTAGTGACTCTGACTAAAAAGGCCAGTAGATGTACCATGGATAGGAAGATTTTCACTAAATGTGGAAAACTTTTTTTTTTTTAATTTTTGCACTTTCTAGAGAAAATCTAAATTTATTTTAAAAATCCATGGGTGTGGATAACATTTGTGACAAATGATAGAATGTTCCACAATTGTTCTATGAATCCTCATGAGTGGCATTTTATATAAATTATATTGCAGCCAAGACTCTCACAAATATGGTGGGGCAGGAGGGTGACCATTTACAAATGTCCATGGAAAATAGAAAGACCTTTATATTTGACCTCAGATACTGTTCCCTGTACAAAATTTCATTCTCCATGGAATATAGTTAAGGAACAACCAGCATGAGAACCAGCTGGCAAGAAGCCCAGGATCTTAAGATGGCACATGAACTATATGAACTTTCTCAGGCTATTTGGAAAATCTGCTTGTTAGAAGCTAAAATGTCCCAGTGGTCCAATTTTAGAACTTTCCCTCTGAGTCTTTGCAAAGTACTAGAGCACTTAGGGTGAGAAGAGGAGCTATAGGGAACTTTTTCTGACCCACAAGTAGAAAGGCACATAATCTTGCATGTGTCTGGTGCTCATTAGCCCCATGGCTTTTCTGGCCTCAGTTGTGTCTGACCTCAATTCTGTCCTCAGTCTTTTTTCTAGCTTGTTTTCCTCCACTATTAAAGAAAAGTTGGAGCTTCTTGGAGGTCCAGTGATTGAGATAGCCTACAAGGGGTGCAGGTTCTTTCCCTGGTTGGGGAACTGAGATCCCATGTGCTTCATGATCAAAAAAGCAAAACATAAAGTAGAAGCAATATTATAAAAAATTCAATAAAGACTTTAAAAAATGGTCCACATAAAAATCTTTTCTCTCTCTCTTTTTTAAATGTGACACAGATGTCTTTTTTTGCTGGGTTGTAGGGACTTTTAAGGGCCTTCCTGATGGTAAAGAATCTACCCATAATGCAGGAGACCTGGGTTCAATCCCTGGGTTGGGCAGTTATCCTGGAGAAGGAAATGGGAAGTCACTCCAGTATTCTTGCCTGGAGAATTCCCTGGACAGAGGAGCCAGGCAGGCTATAGTCCATGGGGTCACAAGGAGTCAGACACAACTGAGTGACTAACACTTTCACTTTCATGGACTTTTAATATACTAATATGATTTTCAAAATACCAAAGCTGTGGGGGAGAGTTTGCAATATTTCTTAAACTTATCTTGCCACAAAGGCCCTTGTTCTCTGAACTTGATGTTCCATGAAACACTTTGGGAAGTGGGGCTGCTGAGAGTTCTAAAGACTTCATTCTAATGTTCTCCATTTGTTCTGACGGTGATAATGATCCTCTCTTTTTTGTATTCAGAAACATTCATCCTGTATTGCAACATGCTAGGTCAACTTAGGTAAGAAAAGTAGAACAGGAAGCAAAGAAAAAAGTTCACTCATTTACTGAACAAGCAGGGAGTGTCCACTTAGAGCTCCGTATTGTGCCCACTCCTGGCTTTAGCTTATAGAGACGCGAGACACAGTCCATGCTGCTCCAGTAATTGCCCGCCATCTGCGATTTCCAGAGTCCTAAGTGCCCCGTGTTTGAGGCCTTGGATTCATTATACTAGGTTAAATAGGAGAGAGTGCTATGACAATAAGGTCACAATAAGACAGGACAGCCAGGGGCTCAAGAGGGAGGGATCTATGTATACATATAGTTGATTCACATTGGTGTACAGCAGAAACTAACAGCATTGTTAAAACAATTATACTCCAATTTAAAAAGCAAAGAAGAGAGGGCAGCCAGAATCATTGAAAGTGAAAGTCGCTAGTTGTGTCCGACTCTTTGTGACCCCATGAATTATACACTCCCTGGAATTCTCTAGACCAGAATACTGGAGTGGGTAGCCTTTCCCTTCTCCAGGGGATCTTCCCAACCCAAGGATCGAACCCAGGTCCCCCACACTGCAGGCGCCAGAATCACTAAATAAAGCTAATTGGAAAACCAATTACCTATTCAGGGAGAACTAGAAAAATTGACTCTAAGCTGTTAATAATGGTTGCAACTAGGTGGTGTAATTATGGGAAGTTTTTGTGATTTTATTTTTTAAATTCTTTTCAAAAAAGTGAGCATGTATACCTTTTGTATTAAGAGAAGAATGTGTATGTGCCTAGTTGCTCAGTCACGTCCTACTCTTTCCAGCCCTATGGACTACAGCCCACCAGTCTCCTCTGTCCATGGGATTCTCCAGGGAAGAATACTGGAGTGGGCTGCCCTCCTCCAGGGGATCTTCCCAACCCAGGGATTGAACCTGCATCCCCTGCGTCTCCTGCATTGCAGGCATATTCTGTACCCACTGAGCCATCACAAAAACAGCTATATTTAGTGTTTAAAAAATTATGGCTAAGACATTGATCTAAGCAACAAATCCATTTCAGAATAATGAAGTTTCCAGAGAAAGTGGTGTTAAGAGAGAGAGAAATGATTTGACATCTCATTTTTAAGCAGTGAGAAGAGATTGAGGAAATAAACTATTTAGTGCTCTCTCCTTAAATCCTGTAGAAATGTTTGTTTATGGTGACTCCAAAATTAGGCTGCCATGATGGAAATTTAATAAAGGCTTTCTCCCCTACCTTGAGTGAATCCCATAAAGGGACATATGTGCTTATATATATCTAGGTGTTTATAAGCTAGACAATTTTTTACTACTTTTTTCCAGTTTTTGATCTTTCTGCGTGGTTTACTTCAGTTGATAGCTGAAACCATATTAAGTCAATGAGTCACACTCATGAGCCACACCACTCACTGGTGTGGATTTTGTTTCTTTTTCTGCCTCTTTCTTTTACTTGGATAACAATGCCTTTTTTTTTTTTTTTTCAGCCAAAAGTGTTCTGATTTTTTGACTCTCTATATTCCTAGGAAATATTGTTCTTCCTACTGACTTTCACCAATAGAACCATCTCTCTATGACACTCTTGTCATCTTAAGGGTGCATACACAAGTACACCAACCTAAATATTTCACAGGTAGAATGGGGGAGCCCTCTAACCTTCTTCCTACAGTCATCAACCTCATAGAATCCCAAACCTGCCTTGTTCTTCTCTCTCATTAAATCTTCCCTTCTTCCTTACTGAATCTTCCTTCAGGGCACTCTTGAACCACCCCAATTCTCTGACAAATACACACCTCTACACCCAAGAATCAGCCCTTCCCTCCATATTCTGGTCCATCCATTCTCCATCCATGTTCCCAGGCGTTCTTTTCTCTCCAATGCAAGCAGCTGCTCTCAGCCAGCCCTCCATACCAGGAGGAAGATGCCACAAATCTGTATCCCACCCCCAGTGATGCCTACTCACCTTTCCTCGACATCTTGGTGAATGGCTACAACAACACACGTACCCATCTCCAATGACATCACTTCAGTTACCCGCTGCCAAGGCCACAGTGTAAACCTTGCAGTTACCTGGAATTACTCATCTCAGACTCAAGCACCCCATTCTCTAACCAAAATTTCCTATCCTCCCAGCCCAGCACTCTTCTTTCTCTTCTCTTTGGCTTCATCACAGCCTCCATATGTTTGGTCTTCCCCATTGTCAACTATGCTCCAGTCAAAACCATCTCATGCCTCACTGCCAAGAGCCTATACCTCTCTATTAATGACCTACCTCTCTATTTCACTGTCCTGATCTCCAGCCCAACTACAGAGAAAGTCATACAGCCTCGCAGGACAGTAGATGGAGACTTCTGTTCTCTGACCTCAAGGGGATCCTCACTCAGCCTTCCTTGCCTGGCAGCTCATCTTCCATTCTTTGGCAGTGATGTAGAATCTTCACAGCTTGAAAATAGCCCCAAGCTCTCCTTTCCCTACTCTGTTTATAGCAAACAATGTCCTCTTCCTCCCCCCCACCCCCCACCAAAGAAACTCGTGGTCTCTGGGCACAACTCTGTCACCTTCCTGCATCTCCCCGTCTTGGTTGAGCTGTATCCCCCCTCCTCACACAGCCACCTCCTCCACTCGTCCTCCAGACTGACTTGCTCCTGCCGCCTCCTTCGTCACATTGCATCTGTTTGTCTCTTATGTCTCTAGTCACTTCTTTTTAAAATTTTAATTTTATTATTATTATTATTTTTTATCCTTTGGCCATGTTGCGCAGCATTGGGTTCTTAGTTCCCCGACCAGGAATCGAATCCATATCCCCTGCATTGGAAAGTGGAATCTTAACCACTGGACCAGAAGGGAAGTTCCTCTAGCCACTCCTTCAATCTGACCCTCTTTGCAAGCATCAAAAATGCTCTAGCCTTTCCCATCTGCAGCAAGTTCTCTTTCAAGTCCATGTCCCCTTTTGGTCATCATTTGTCTCTGTTCTTGTTCAGTTCTTTGTGTTTTAGACATGCTGAGTTTGAAGTGATTGGGCAAAGTGGATCTATTAGGTATTGGAATATGTGCATCTGAAGTTTCAGCGAGCTTGCTACTGCAAGCATGAATTAAGGCATGGGATTTGGTTGTTGCTATTTAGTCACTAAGTCATGCCCTTCTATTGTACGACCCCATGGACTGTAGCCCACCAGGCTCCTCTGTTCATAGGATTTCCAGGCAAGAATACTGGGGTGGGTTGCCATTCCCTTCTTGAGAGGATCTTCCCAACCCAGGGATTGAACCCATGTCTCCTGCAGTGCAGGTAGATTCTTTACCACTGAGCCACCTGGCCAACCCCATGGAATTTAGAGCAACTAGCAAACAAAAGATAATCATTGAAGCTACAAGAGTAGAAGTGATTGCTCAGAGATGAGGTTTAGAGTCAGACAAGGGCTCCAAGGTAGAGGAACCACTCAGATGCCACAACTTTTATGCAGCTTGGGAGCCACTCCTGTCAGGAGTAGTTTCTAAAAATGAGAAGAATTAACATATACTGAGAAGTAACTATATGCCAATGATCATTCTAAATGCTTCATAGCCCTCATGACAACTCTAAGAGGCAGATATTATCTGCCATTTTACAGAGGAAGAAATTGATTCATAGAAGTTGTGTAACTTTGGGAAAGTTGCAGCTAACAAATGATAAGACCATGGCAGGACATTCTGAAATCTGATTGTTTAACCATATTCTGTGTTAGAACTTCTCAACAGTGAGCAGAGAGATGATATGAAGGGTTGGGAGAGTTTGTATTTTGTGTGATAAGAGTTTTTTGTGTATATATAGACAAAGTTAAGCTGGAAAAAACTTCTTATCATATGATTGTTTATAAGGATTAATTTGCCTAACAACCTTGTTGATCTACAAACTACAAAAGGTCACAAAACTATTCTTTAAATTGCTTAGAAATGTATTCAAACTGTTGAAGTTTTTTTCTTGTCTCAGGCCTAATGTCTGATAACAGGGATGCAAATGTGGATGAAATATCACCCCAGATTTCCCAAGGCTTACTGCTTTGTGAGGGATGCAGCTGGAAAAGTTTATAGCAATGGGGCACGCTTAGTGCGTGGCATGCTCAGTCATGTCCAACTCTTTGTAACCCAGTGGACTGTAGCCCGCCAGGCTCCTCTGTCCATAGATTTCTCCAGGCAAGAATACTGGAGTAGGTTGCCATGCCCTCCTCCAGGGATCTTCCCAACCCAAGGATCGAACCCAGGTATCCCACAGGTGGATTCTTTACTGTCTGAGCTACTCGGGATTCTTTACCGTCTGAGTACACTTTTGGTGGAATGTAAAAAGTTACCTTTTACATTTGTTGTGTATTCCTGTTGTGTAAAAAGATTCTTTATCAGCTGACCTACCAGGGAAGCCCATATTGAGGTGAGTTCTGAACAATTTTATGCAGATAGGGATATGTGAGCAAAATGTTGTGGGAAGCTGCTGAGGATTCTCAGCAGGGAACTGATGTGCATGTCTCTGGATTTCTGATGGACCTTTCTGATTACAGCAGGTGCACGGATAAAATTGGCTCAGTGGTAAAGAATTTGCATGCCAAGCAGGAGACACAGTTCAATCCGTGGGTGGAGAAGTATCCCTGGAGAAGGAAATAGCAACCTAGTCCAGTATTTTTGCCTGGAAAATTCCATGGACAGAGGAGCCTGATGGGCTATAGTACACGGGGTTGCAAAGAGTCAGACAGGACTGAGCAACTGAAAAACAGCAGCAACAGATAAAATGGAGCAAAAATGAAGGCAAGACCAGTCAAGAGGGGTTGCTGAAGTCCAAGTACTGTTTTCAAATTCCCAACAGGTTGATCTTTGGCATTTGTGAACAAGAAGGTGGAATTCCTGGAAATTTTCTTGAATTCTCCAAATCATAAGTTATTCAGTGTTGTTCCAAAAGTCCTATATTTTAATTTTTAAATTAATTTTTATTAGCATATAGTTGCTTAGGGCTTCCCTTGTGGCTCAGTTGGTAAAGAATCTGCCTGCAATGCAGACCTGGCTTCGACCGCTGGGTTGGGAAGATCCCCTGGAGAAGGGAAAGGCTACCCACTCAGTATTCTGGTCTGGAGAATTCCATGGACTGTAGAGTCCACGGGGTAGCAAAGAGTCAGACACGACTGAGCGGCTTTCACTTTTACTTTCACTTTCATAGTTGCTTGACAATGTTCTCTTAGTGCCTACTGTATAGCAAAGTGAATCAGCGGTGCATATACATATACTCCTTCTTTTTTTGGTTTCCTTCCCCTTTAGGTCACCACAGAGCACTGAGGAGCGTTCCCTGAGCTATGCAGTAGGTTCTCATTAGTTACCTGTTTTATACATAGTAATATATATGTGTCAGTCCCAATCTCCCTATCTATCCCCTCACCCCTTCTCCCCTTGTCATTGATATGTTTGTTCTCTACATCTGTGTCTCTATTTGTGTTTTTCAAATAAGATCATTTATATCATTTTTCTAGATTCCACATATATGCATTAATATATAGTTGTTTTTCTCTTTCAGACTCACTTCATTCTGTATGACAGTCTCTAAGTCCATCCTAATTCTATTTATGTTTTAGAGTAATAATGAGTGTCCATGATAATAAATGATAACTCATTTTTCTGTCATGTGGTTGTATATTTAAAGTTTCCCTTATATATTTAAAGATATGGTAGTAAATGAACCATTTTTTTCTATTGCCAAATAATCTATTATGACAAGAAGATATATTTCAGTAACATATAAAAGTGATCCCTACCTGATATAGACACCTGATAATAAAAACATTATAAGATGGAGATGTTAATATAAAATAAATGCCATCTGAAATCACTTATACAACTTGAAACATCATACTTAATATCTAACAGTTATCTATTCTTAAAATTTTAAACATATCAGTACAAAGTACCATTGCCCTATCCTATAGCTTTGATCTTTCTTTCATGACAGATATCCCAGACATAGAAAAAATTCTTTCTTTTCCCCTTGACACTGGGCTGAATTGCTATAAGTGGACCCAAAAGCATCCTCAGGTTGGGCATTAGGGTAGCTGCTCCTTCACATGAACTTATTCCCCTTTATCAATGAAACAATTTTATTTACTTGCCTTGATTTTGGCTTTGCTGTCAAAATTTATAATCTGTGTTGCTTTGCTTATTCAGATATCGATGTTTCTAATTTCTCATTGGGAACATTCATATCTTCTTCTCTTTTTGTTTCTTCTGTTAGAGTATTTACAGAGAACTGTAACCTACATGTTCACTGGAAAACAGTGAATATGATTGGGTAGTATTTGAATAAATGTTTGGATCTCCTAGCAAGGTTAACACACTAGATGGGATCATGTGTCAAAATTGCTGATTTAAGAATTTATTTTACTTCTAAAATTTGTTATTTCTTGGAATCCCACTCATAGGATTTATATGGAGTATACCATGTGTATAAATATTTGTTTGCGAGAATGACTCATTAGCAGAAGACAGGACCATAAACACTTGTTTGTAATATGGCAATGGCTACAAGTAAGGCTGTCTCATCAGATGGTGAATTCTCCTCCAGTCTCCAATCCTCATTCCTGAAAATGCTGACCTTAACCTTCAATTCTCAGATCAGGGCTTCCTGTCTTTTATGCCACTGGAGTTCCTTGAAATGATAACATCTTTGTGTTGACTATTAAGCTTTAACCATCACAGAATTATAATATTTTTTCCATTTTCCCAATTTATTGGCTTATTTTTCTTAGCATTTGCAAAAACATAAAGAAATTTCACTGTCAATACTAAGGAGGAATTCCTGCATGGAAACACGAAATCCAACAGCCATAGTAGGTTAGAGAGTAGGCTGGATTCGAGCATTCTGTTGCAAATAGAGACAAAAACATTCAGCATCTGGGGAGCCAATGCAGGAGACATGGATTTGATCCCTGGGTTGGGAAGATCTCCTGGAGAAGGAAATGGCAACCCACTCCAGTATTCTTGCCTAGGAAATCCCTTGGACAGAGAAGTCTGGCAGTCTACAGTCTATGGGGTCGCAAAAGAGTCAGGCACAACTTAGCAAGTAAACAACAGCAGCAGACATGTGAAGAATAAGTGGGAGACTATTCTAGAATGATTAGAATCATAATTTATTTCTGTACAGGCAAGGCTATCTATCCTAGAGAGTGCTCAAGAGAAATGTGATTAATTAATATTCTGATTATATATTTCTGTGTAACTAATCATCCTAGAAGTTAGCAGCTCTCATTAGGGAAATGCAAATTAAAACCGCAATGAAATGCCACTTCACATTCATGAGGGTGACTTTTATGAAAACAAAAATGGAAAACAACAACTGTTGTCAAGGATGCGGAGAAATTGGAACACTTGGGTGTTGTTGGTGGAAACGTAAAATGGAGCAGCCCCTGAGGATAATATTATGGCACTACCTCAAAAAACTAAACGTTGACTTCACCTATGATCCAGAAATTCCACTTCTAGATATATACCTAAAAGGTTTAAAGTAAGGACTTGACTAGATATTTGTATGCTGGTGTTCATAGCAGCATCACACATTAGAACCAAAGTGTTAGTTGCTCAGTCATGTCTGACTCTGTGCCATCCCATGAGCTGTAGCCTGCCAGACTGTCCATAGAAGTCTCCAGGCAAGGAATACTGGAGTGGATTGCCATGCCCTTTTCCAGGGGATCTTCCTGACCCAGGGATCAAACTTGGGTCTTCTGCATTGCAGGCAGATTCTTTACCATCTGAACTACGTGAGAAGCGCATAATAACCAAAAGGTGGAAACAGCATACACGTCCACAGACAGATGAATGGGTAAACAGAATGTGGTATATCACACAATGGAATATTATTCATTCCTAAAAAGGAGTAAAACTCTGGCAGTATGGATAAACTATGAGGACATTATGCTAAGTGAAACAAGCTAGTCATGGAAGGACAAAAACTGTACAAGTTTTACTTATATGAGGTCCCTCAGTTCAGTTCAGTCACTCAGTGGTGTCCGACTCTTTGCGACCCCATGAATCGCAGCACGCCAGGCCTCCCTGTCCATCACCAACTCCCAGAGTTTACTCAAACTCATGTCCATCAAGTCGGTGATGCCATCCAGCCATCTCATCCTCTGTCGTCCCCTTCTCCTGCCCCCAATCCGTCCCAACATCAGGGTCTTTTCCAAAGAGTCAACTCCTTGCATGAGGTCCCTGGAATAGTCAAATTCATAGAGACAGAAAGTAATATGGTGGTTCCTAGGGCCTGTGGGAAGGGGGACTAGGGAGTTAGGTTTAACGGGTACAAAGTTTCAAATGGGAAGATGAAAAAGTTCTGAGTAGGAGTGGTGGGTGATGGTTGTAGAACCATGGGAATGTACTTAAGGTCACAGAATAGCACACTTTAAAAAGGGTTCAAATGTACTCTCGCCAGCAGTGCTGTGTTTTTTAATTTTTAAAGTTTTTCATTCTAGTGGATTTTACAGTGATGTGTTCATTTCTGCTGTACAGTAAATTGATTGTTGTATATATGTGTACATTACTTTAGAACATTTTCTCTTATGATTTACCACAGAATATTGAATATCCCTGTGCTGCACGGAAGGACCCTGTTGTTTATCCATTCTCTATATAACAGTTTGCATTTGCTGATCCCAAACTCCCGCTCTGTGCCTCCCCCACCTCCCCTCCCCCTTAGCAACCACAGGTCTGTTCTCTGTGACTCTGTTTCTGTTTCATAGATAAATTCATTTGTGTCCTATTTTGGATTTCACATACAAGTGATAGCATATGGTATTTGTCTTGGACTTATTTCAGTTAATGATAATCTCTGGGTCCATCCATGTTGCTGCAGATGGCAATATTTCATTTTTATGGTTAAGTAGTATTCCATTGTATGTATGTACCACATCTTCTCTGTCCACTCATTTGTTGATGGACATTTATGTTGTTTCCACATATTGGCTATTATGACAGTCAGTGGAAGTCAAATCATTGGTTTGGAAAGGTTCTGGAAGTCTTTTGCCATCTAGAGACATTGTATCTATTTGACCACCCTTACACAGAAAAAGGACTAGAGCAACCTATTTTTATTGAGCAGGGCCAGGACCCAGCAATGCGTCGTAACTTGTGGGTCCATCAGTCCTAAGTGATGAAGAGGGACTTAGAGCCGTGGCTTCTGTTCCCAGTGTGCCTTTCCCCTCGGGTGCTAGAGGGAAAAGTGCCCAGGGCTGGCCCTGCAGGCTGGACAAGCCATTTCCTGCTCTGAAACAAGGGGGAGGGACCAGAAAACCTCCCAAGTCCTTGCAGGCTCATCCTGTACCTTTTCAAGGGACAGGCTCTAGACTCACCTAGAGTCAAGCCAGCTGGGTGACCTCAGCAGCATTCCTTAACCTGTCTGCCTCACTGGTCTCACCTTTAATAATAGTGTGGTTGTGAAGTGTAAATGACAAATGTGTGTATAATGATGCACGGTGTCTGCCACATAGTAATTGCTTAAGAGTAATTATTGCTACTTAAACGCCCTAGTAGCTCAGAACAATAGGAATCACTTTATTGGTTTTTGTCTTTTTCTTTTCTTTTTTTTTTTTTACAATAAAATACTTGGGTTTGACAGGGCTCAGCAAGGTCATTCTCATTTGATATTGCACTCACATGGTAGCTGGTGCTGGAGTCACCTTGAAGCCTTCCTCATTCATGTTTTTAGTGCTTGATGCTGGCTGTCTGCTGGGACCATAGGTGGACCTGCTGTCTGGACCACCACCTTAGGCAGAGGTGTTTTGTTGTCTGTGTGGTCAGGACCTTCTCAGCACACTGGATGATTTTTAAAAGAACAACATGTAAGTGCAAGGCATTTTTATGACCTAATCTTGATCACCTCTGCCATTCCCTAGAGACCAAGGTGGTTATAGTGTAAAAAAGTATGCAAGATATACGGTGCTAGTCACTTAATAATATTTGCTAATAATTCTTTTCTCTTTCTCTGTTTTTTTTAAGTCTCTTTATCCATGAAGTGCTTGAAGAAGGCAGAGAATTAGGGACATTTCCCAGTCCATAAATTGTCCCAAGTATAACATTGGTGGCCCTTCCTGTTTTCCATGTATTTCAGTGTTCCTGTAGTTTATTTAAATAGTTGTCAATGAACGTAATAGGCACCTAAGAGTAAAAGACAGCAAGCAGACAAAATAACTTAGAATTTGTTTGGAGCAAACAGAAGACCTTAGATACCCATATACTGAGATCAAAGGCACTACTGTGAATATTTTCCTCAAAATCACTACAAAATGCTTTTTCATCCAACATTCATTTCTGTGATCAACCTATTAGAATGGATATCCTCTCCTCCCTCTTCATCTTAATAGATCTTCTGTAGATTTTTTTCAGGAAAGACTACATTGTTCATATTGTGATCTTGCCTGTCTAACATTTTCTAGGTTATCTTCTTGAAAAGACTACAGAAACATGATTTTTTTTTTCTTTCTTAGTTTAGCTTAAAATTAAACTGTTTTTTAAAAGCATTGATCCTAGTAATTTTCCCAGCTACTGGTCACAAGATACACAGACTGAGAAAATAAAATCACGCCTTTCAAAAGAAGGCAAGCCAAGTTTTACCGCCTTCTTAAAAAAAGTACATCACCCACAAGCCTGATGATACAGCAAATCCACAGCTTGAGTTGGCTCTGAGAAAATGCCTTGGAAGATTCATTCCAAAAGTGTATTGACCTTATTAAGCAAGACTAAAAAGTCACAGAAGTACCTAAACACGTCAAAATGGTAGCTGATAGAAATATTCTCCTTTGGAGTCATTAAGAAACACACTTACTTACCAGTGACACTCAACCTTTCCAGGTCAGGGTGAACTTGGAATTGAACTGTTGTTGGAAGAACTAGCAAGAGTGTTTCCTTTCTTAGTCAAGTAAGGCACTGAGGGACATACTATGTTTTAGAAGATGCAGAACCTTAAGAGTATTTCCTTTCAAGAAGGAGACGTTCAAAGAAATAGAACCTCCGTACTGATAGAAGGAAATTCATTACTGTAAGAATCATATCCTGCTGCTGATCCTTTTAACATCTGCTATACGTTATTTTTTAGTCACCCAAGTAATATACATTCCCGTGGAAACAATTCAGACAGCCAAAAAACAATCCCTTTTCTAGTTCATTTCCCAGGGCCTCTCCCCACCCCAGAGATAACTTACTGCCGTTATTTCTCAGCATTTACCTGCTAATATATGTACCTCAAGAAGATGATTGCTTTGTCTTATTGTACATAAGTGGAACCATTTTGTTTGTACTGTTTTGCAACTTTCCCATTTACAGTTTAAAATGTGTCATAGAGATCAGTCCACTGTAAACTTTAGGCTGTGCTCTGGAATTCCATGGCATAAACCATGGCTTAGGTAGACTTTTACTGATTGACATTTACAATGAGCATCATTGGTCATGCTTTTGGTTCATAGGCGTGAGAATTTCTCTAGGATGGATATCTACAAGTTGAATGTCTGCATGAGGCTGTATGTATTTTTAATTTTAATTAATATTGCTAAATTACCTTCCAAAAAACTGTGATCAGTTTACACCTCCAACGTACAGTTTATAAAATGTATCTGTTCCCTGTCCCCTTGCCAATAGCCTTGGCATACTTCATTGCATTTCCTTAGCATTGGTGAGGTTGTACTTTTTCTATCTCACTTTTTGCCATTTATCTTTGATTTTCAGTGAATTGCTTCTTCGTATTTTTTATCTGTTTCTTACCTAGGTGGTTTGACTCTTTTTTCTTAAACGTGATCTTAGTTGATAATATGTTCTAAAAATTTAGAGGAATGTCTAAGCTTCTGGAAAGCAGGATTCATGTCCTAATCCTTTTTGTATTCCTTGGACCTACTGCTTTGTTCAACTATTTTTGTGGTGCTTATAAAATTTAAAGACTCTTTTGGATTAATAGCTACGTGTGACATGACAAAGTCGCACCAAAAAATAAGTATAACATATTAACTAGACTAAAAGTTGATATCCTAACAACCAGCTCTGTGTAGAAAAATCTGGTCGGGAAATGAAAAGATTAGAACACATTTTTATGAGGAAATTGGCACATCTTTTTTATTAGAAATTGAAGCAGGAACAAGAGAAAAAAAGAAAGCTGTGTCCAAGGACAGGCTTGCAGTCTGATTTTCACCATCAGGAAGGCTCCTGGATGAATGGATGGGAGCTGCCTGAAATGGCTTTAATTCTCAGTTGTCAGGACGACAGACTGTGTCAGAGGATTTCTTCAACAATCTTCACCTTCCTATGGGTTACAGAGTTCTCTGTTTGACTGTTATAAGTCTCCTTCCTCAATAAACCATGTTGTTACATGGCTATTGGGTTAAGAGGCAGGTGATGTGACTCCACTCCCAAAGACAGCCCACCCCTCTTCCCTAGACCTCCCTTCCTGCCACTCTGACACCTCTAGATTCAAAAGGCTTCCCTTCGCTTTTCCAAAACAATCAATTTTCTATTCCAGCTCCACTAATCTCTAAAGGTTATGTTATGTTCTCAAACACTGCTGAAGAGGGTCTTTCCGGAGGGCAATGTGACAATATGGTTCAAAAATCTTAAAAATGGGCACATGATGGGCTTAGAAATGATTTCTCTGTCTTGGCCAAGTCTATTGACCGTCTAACACTGAAAATGATTCCCCTTGGCAGAGCCTTGTGACCTCTGTCTTCATCTCCTTCTCCAACCTCAAAGATCATCCTGGCTGGAAAGAGACCATGTCCACAGGATTTATGCCTTTAGGGTGAAATCAACATGTCTTGTTCAGGAATCCTAGTAGTAGAGTTGTTCTGGCCATCTTCTCCATTCTCTTGCTTTGTTGATGTTACTCTTAATGAGTATTTGTATTACCATCCGGTTACCACAGCTTTTGAACTGTGGTGTTGGAGAAGATTCTTGAGAGTCCCTTGGACTGCAAGGAGATCAAACCAGTCCATCCTAAAGGAAATCAGTCCTGAATATTCATTGGAAGGACTGATGCTGAAGCTGAAACTCCAGTACTTTGGCCACCTGATGCGAAGAATTGACTCATTGGAAAAAACCCTGGGAAAGATTGAAGACAGGGGAAGGGGACCACAGAGGATGAGATGACTTGGATGGCATCACTGACTCAAAGGACATGAGTTTGAGCAAACTCCGGGAGTTGGTGATGGACAGGGAAACCTGGCATGCTGCAGTCCATGGGATTGCAAAGAGTTGGACATGACTGAGCAACTGAACTGATTACCATCCAAAGGAGAATGTCAGCCTTTTAAAGGTGAGCATTAGTTCTTTGAAGGCCAGTATTGTGGGTATATGCTGTTCCATCGTCCATCCTAAATGATCTCAGTGTTATCTGTCAGCCCCACATCTGCCCTTCTCTGCCTTGGGTTGTGTGCATGTGTGCTTAGTCACGTCCAACTCCTTGTGACCTCATGAACTGTAGTCTGCCAGACTCCTCTGGCATTTTTCAGGCGAGAATACTGGAGTCAGTTGCCATTTTCTCTTCCATGGGGTCTTCCTGACCCAGGGATCGAACCTGCATCTCCTGCTGCTCCTGCATTGTCAGGCGAATTCTTTACCACTGAACCACCTGGGAAGCTCATATTCTTTGGGTTGGATATCTGTAATCTACGTTTCCTAAGCTATCTTATTGGACAGGTTCTTTTTTTTTTAATATCTTTTTTTAAAATATTTTTTATTATGTTGAAAATCACATAATATAAAACATACTATTTTAATTATACTCAACTGTACAGTTCAGTGACACTGGGCACATTCACATTGTGCAACTCTCACCATCATCCATCCACCAAATATTTCACCTTCCTAAACTGAAACTGACCCCATTAAATGCTAACTCCCCATTCCCCCTCCCGACACTCCAGTCCCTGGTATCTACCAATGTTTTACTCACTCTATGAATTTGATTCTTCTATGTACCTCATATAAGTGGAATCAAACAGTATTTTTCTGCACCTAATGTATATCAGACTGCATTTTTAAGGTTAACTTAATATATGTTATATAAATTGTACCTCCCCCCACATTATACAGTAGGTTCTCATTAGCCATCTCTTTTATAAATAGCAGTGTATATATGTCAACCCCAGTTTCCCAATTTATCCCACTCCCCTCTTCACCCCTTGGTGTCCATATGTTTGTTCTGTACATCTGTGTCTCTTTTTCTGTTTTGCAAATAAGTTCATTTGTACTATTTTTCTAGATTCAACATATATGCTTCAATATATGATATTGTTTTTCTCCTTCTGACTTACTTCACTCTGTTTAATAGTCCCTAGGTCTACCCATGTCTCTGCAAATGGCATTATTTCATTACTTTTAATGACTGAGTAATATTCCATTGTGTGTGTGTGTGTGTGTGTGTGTGTGTGTGTGTGTATCACATTTTCTTTATCCATTTCTCTGTTGTTGAACATTTAGATTGCTTCCATGTCCTGGCTATTATAAATAGTGCTGCAATGAACATTGGTGAACATGTATCTTTTGAAATTATGGTTTTCTCCAGTTATATGCCTAGGAGTGGGATTGCAAGGTCAGGTGGTAGTTCGTTTTACTATTTTTCAAGAACCTCCATATGGTTCTCCATAATGGCTGTGTCAATTTCCATTCCCACCAACAGTGTAAAGGGTTCCCTTTTCTATACACCTTCCCCATCATTTATTGTCTGTAGATTTTTTGATGATGACCATTCTGAGCAGTGTGAGATGATTCCTCACTGTAGTTTTGATTTGTATTTCTCTAATAATTAATGAGGTCAAGCCTCTTTTGATGTGTCTGTTGGTCATACATATGTCTTCTTTGGAGAAATGTTTATTTAGGTCTTCTGCCCATTTTTTGATTGGGTCTTTTTTTTGTTGTTGTTGTTGTTTTTGTTTTAGTATTGAGCTGCATGAGCTATTTGTATATTTTGAAGATTAATCCAAAATTAATACAAATTGTCAGTTGCTTCATTTGCAAATATTTCCTCTCATTCAGAGGGTTGTCCTTTCATCTTGTTTATGGTTTCCTTTGCTGTGCAAAATCTTTTACCTTTAATTAGGTCCCAATTGTTTATTTTTGTTTTTATCTTCATTCCTCTAGGTGGTGGGTCAAAAAAGGTCTTGCTAAGATTATGTCGAAGAGTGTTCTGCCAATGTTTTCCTCTAAGAGTTTCATAGTTTCTGGTCTTGCATTGAAGTCTTTGATGCATCTTGAGCTTATTTTGGTGTATGGTGTTAGGAAGTGTTCCAATTTAATTCTTTTACGTGTAGTTACCCAATTTTCCCAGCACCACCTACTGAAGAGACTGTCTTTTCCCTCTTGTATATTCTCCCTTTGTCATAGATTAGGGGACCATAGGTGTGTGGGTTTATCTCTAGACTTTCTATCCTGTTCCACTAATCTATATTTCTGTTTTGGGTTGTTACCATTACTGTCTTGAGCACTGTAGTTTAGTGTAGTCTGAAGTCAGGAAGGTTGATTCTTCTTGCTCCATTTTTCTTTCTCAAGGTCTATTTGGCTATTTGGGGTCTTTTATATTTCCATACAAATTGTAAAATATTCTGTTCTAATTCTGTGAAAAATGCCATTGGTAATTTGATAGAGATTGCATTGAATCTGGAGATTGCTTTAGTTACAATAGTCATTTCCACAAGATTGATTCTTCCAATCTAAGAACATAGTATATTTCTCCATCTATTTGTGTTGTCTTTGATTTCCACCATCAGTATCTGTTACAGTTTTCTGAGTGCAGGTCTTTTGCCTCCTTAGGTAGGTTTATTCTTAGGTATTTTATTGTTTTTGTTGCAGTGGTAAATGGGATTGTTTCCTTAATTTCTCTTTCTGATCTTTCATTGCTAATGTATAGGAATGCAAAAGATTTCTGTGTATTAATTTTGTAGCCTGCAAATTGACCAAATTCATTGTCTAGTAGTTTTCTTGTGGCATCTTTAGGATTTTCTATGTATAGTATCATGTCATCTGCAAACAATGACAGTTTTGCTTCTTCTTTTCCTATTTGGATTCCTCTTAATTCATTTTCTTCTCTTAATTTTGTAGCTGGGAGTTCCAAAACCATGTTGAGTGATAGTAGGAAGAGTGGACATCCTTGTCTTGTTCCTGATTTTAGAGGAAATGGTTTCAGTTTTTCACCATTGAGAGTGATGTTTCCTTTGAATTTGTCGTATATGGCCCTGGTGGCTCAAACAGTAAAATTGTCTGCCTACAATGCAGGAGACCCGAGTTTGATCCCTGGATCAGGAAGATCCCCTGGAGAAGGAAATGGCAACCCAATCCAGTACTTTTGCCTGGAAAATTCTATGGCCGAAGGAGCCTGGTAGGCTACAGTCTATGGGGTTCAGAGAGTCGGACACAACTGAGCAACTTCACTTTCACTTTCCCTCTCCCTCTATGCCCACTTTCTGGAGAGTTTTTTTTTTTTTTAATCATAAATGGATGTTGAGTTTTGTCAAAAGCTTTTTCTGCATCTATTGAGATGATCATAATGTTTTTATTCTTCCATTTGTTGATATGTTGTATTATATTGATTGATTTGTATATATGGAAGAATTCTTGCATACCTGGTATAAATCCCACATGATCATGGTGTATGATCATTTTAATGTGTTGTTGGATTTTGTTTGCTAGTATTTTATTGAAAATTTTTGCATGTATGTTTATCAGTGATATTGGTCTATAATATTTCATTTTTTTGTGATACCTTTAGTTTTGGTGTCAAGGTGGAGTGGCCTTGTAGAATGAGCTTGGGTTATTCCTTCCTAAGGTTTGTGTTAGCTGAGGATTGTGTTAGCTCTTCTTTGAATGTTAGGTAGAATTCCACCGTGAAGTCACATGGTCCTGGACTTTTATTTATTGGGAGATTTTTAATCACAGTTTCAACTTCAGTACTTGTTATTGATCTCTTCATATTTTCTTTTTCTTCCTGGTTCATTTGGAAGGTTGTACCTTTCTAAGAATTCGTCCATTTCTTCTAGGTTATCCATTTTATTGGCATATAGTTTCTTGTAAGAGTCTCTTATGATCCCTATTTCTGAGATGTCAGTTGTAATTTCTCTTTTTTGTTTCTAATTTTATTAATTTAAGTCTTTTCCTTTTTTCCTTGATGAGTCTGGCTAAATGTTTATCAATTTTGTTTACGTTTTCAAAGAACAAGCTTTTAATTTTATTGATCTTTGCTATTTTCTTCATTTCTATTTCATTTTTTTCTGCTATGATTTTTATGATCTCTTTCCTTCTACTAACTTTGGGTTCTGTTTGTTCTTCTTTCCCTAGTTGCTTTAGGTGTAAGTTAAGGTGGTTTATTTGAGATTTCTCTTGTTTCTCTAGGTAGTATTAGATTGCTATAAACTTCCATTTTAGAACTGCTTTGCTGCATCCCATAGGTTTTGGGTCATTGTGTTTTTGTTTTCATTTATTTCCACATATTTTTGATGTCCTCTTTGATATCTTCAGTGGTCTTTTGGCTATTTAGTAGCATATTTTTTAGCCTCCATGTGTTTGTGTTTTTTATAGTTTTTTTCCCCCATGATTGATTTCTAATATTATAGCACTGTGGTTGAAAAAGATGCTTGATAGTTTCAATTTGCTGAGATTAACCCAGGCTTGATCTATGACTCAAGATACAATCTATCTTGGAGACTACTCCATGTACACTTGAGAAGTGTATTCTACTGCCTTCAGATGGAATGTCCCATAAGTCTATCTAGTCTAATGTATCATTTAAAGTTTGTGTTTCCTTATTACTTTTTCTGTCTGGATGATCTGTCCATTGATGTAAGTGGGGTGTTAAAGCCCCCCACTATTATTGTGTTTCTGTTGATTTCCCTTTTTATGGCTGTTAGCATTTGTCTTGTATATTGAGGTGCTTCTATGTTGGGTGCATAAATATAATTGTTCTATCTTCTTCTTGGATTGATTTCTTGATTATTATGAAGTGTTCTTGTAGCTTGTAACAGTCTTTATTTTAAAGTCTGTTTTATCTGATATGAGTATTGCTACTCCGGCTCTCTTTCAGTTTCCATTTGCATGGGATACCTTTGTCCACCCCCTCTCTTTCAGTCTGTATGTGTCCCTCATTTTGAAGTGTGGCTCTTATAGACAGCATATATACAGATCTTGTTTTTGTATCCCTTCACCTAGTCTGTCTCTTTTGGTTAGAGCATTTACTCCATTAACATGTAAGGTAATTATCAATATTAAGTTTCTATTGTCATTTTCTTAATTGTTTTGCATTTGTTTTTGTAGGTCTTTTTCTTCTCTTATGCTTCATGCCTGGAGAAGTTCCTTTAGCATTTGTTGTAAAGCTGGTTTGGTGGTACTGAATTCTTTTAGCTTTTGCTTCTCTGTAAAGCTTTTGATTTCCCTGTTGAATCTGAATAATATCCATGCTGGGTAGAACAATCTTGGTTGTAGGTTTTTCCCTTTCATCACTTTAAATGTATCCTGCTACTCTCTTTTAGCTTACAGAGTTTCTGCTGAAAAATCAGCTGATAACATTATAGGATTTCCCGTGTATGTTTTTTGTTGCTTTTCCTTTGCTGCTTTTAATATTTTTTCTTTGAATTTAATTTTCGTTAGAGTACTATGTGTCTCAGCATGTTTCTCCTTGGCTTTATCTTGTGTGGAACTCTGGGCTTCTTATACTTGGGTGGCTGTTTCATTTGCCATGTTATTGAAGTTTTCAGCCAAAAACTTTTAAAACAGTTTCTCAGACCCGTTCTCTTTTTCTTCTTCTGGGACATCATAATTTGAGTGTTGATGCATTAATGTTGTCCCATAGGTCTCTGTTCTCATTTCTTTCCATTCTCTTTTCTTTATTTTGCTCCTCAGCAGTTATTTTCCATCATTCTATCTTCCAATTTACATATTTGTTCTTATGCCTCAGTTATTCTATTGATTCCTTCTAGTGTATTTCAGTTATTGTGTTGTTCATCGCTGGTTTTTTGTTGTTGTTGATGAGCTAAACAATAGCTCTTCTAGGTCCTTCTTAAACATTTCCTGCATTTCCTTGATCTTTATCTCCATTCTATTTCTGAGATTTTGAATCATCTTTACTGTCATTACTCTGAATTCTTTTTCAGGTAGTTTGCCTATTTCCCCTTCATTTATTTGTCTTTTAGGTTTTTATCTTGTTCCTTCATCTAAAACATATTTCTCTGTAATCTCATTTTTGCTGATGGGTAGGGCTGTGTTCCTGTCTTGCTGGTTGTTCAGCCTGAGGCTTCTAGCCCTGGTGTCTGCAGGCACTTGGGCAGAGCTAGGTCTTGGTGCTGAGATGAGGACCTCTGGGGGCACTCATACCAATTAATATTCCTTGGGACCTGAAGTTCTCTATTAGTCCAGCATCAGTGCTCCCACTACAGGGGTTCAGGCTAGACCCCTGGCCTGGGAACCAAGAGCCCAGAAACCACACAGCATGGCAAAAAAGAAAAAAACAAAACACTAAAAACAAGACAAACAGACAACAAGCAAAAAACAGCAGAACAGCAACAGAATAAAAAATAAAATTAGAAAAATAAAAAATACAGGTGTTGCCGGGCAAGTTCCTTTAGCAGAGGCAACAGGGCTGAGAATACAGTGAGGGTGCCAAGGCAGTAACAGTCAGAGATGCTGGCAGACGGCCCTGCAGAAAGTCTTCTTATAATGGTAAGCATCTGCATTCTGGTGGATCAAGGCACAAAGGCGGGTGAGATTTCCAGACCTGGCTCGGGGCACAGCTCGAGAGAGTCCTGGCAGGTCAGAGCCCCAAGGGGAAGGGCTGGTGTCTGCATGTACCTGGCTGGGCCGTGGGGACCCAAGCGATGCCACACCCAGCCCAGCTGTTGGCCAGATTCTTCTATGTCCTGCCAATAGAAAACATCATGAAGAGATCAGAAGGCAGGAGTAAGAGAAAAAATTTCCAACTTCTGGCTCCAGCAGTGTGGGAGTGCTGGCGGCAGCTTGCTTTCGCTTGTGGTTGCAAGTGGTGCTATAGTGATGTAGTGCGGTGTAATACAGATAGTGATCTGGTTATAGAGATACGGTGATATGCAGACCAGTGCTGTGGTGATCTAGATGTAGACGTATAGATAGGGTGGTAGACAGTCCAGTGCTAACAGTGATACAGCGCAGCCTGGGGCACTTTCTGACTGGCAGCGCTGTCAGCAGCCCCACTGTGGCCAGTGCAGCACTGCTTGAGCACACCCAGACTGACTGTAATTTTCTCCCTGCAAACCAGCTCGTCTCACCTGCCTCGGGGACTGCCGTCCTGTGCCCTTAGCAGCTTCTCATCTGGGGGTCTCTCCCCTGCTTGCTGTTTGCCTCTCCAGTCTCCCTCATTCTTTCTTTTGTTTTAGTCTTTCGATCATCTTTGTCACTACTTCCCTGTGTTAGATTTCCTCTGCTTTAGGTACTGTATGGAGGTTTGTCTCCACCTGATCAGTTCAGACGCTGATTAGTTATAGTTTCTTAAGGTCAGGGACTGTCTTATTCATCTTTTCTTTTAATCCTACTGCCTCATATGCCACACAGAAGCAGTAGTTTTATAAATGTGCGGATGTAGGTTGTGGAAAATTCTTGGAGTTTGTTTTGTTTTGGTAAACAGGGGTTATGCAGTTTATTTTAATGTATTCACTTTAATGCTTCCTCCTGAGCCAAACTCCTCCCCACTCTTAATCAGTGTGGTTTGGACGGGACTGACTCCCATCTGGTGGCTCCATATGAATGCTTGTGAACCACTTTGGGCCAGAGTCAATATAAAGAGTTTTCTGAAACTGTTGGAGGAGGGTCTATCTTTCCTCTTCACTGTGCCTCTGATGAATTCTAACAGCCTTTCTGGGAAAACCTTAGCTCAGTCCTCCTGAGGCTGATATGTCTTTTCCATTCAGAAACTTTGCCATTTGCTACTGGAAAAAAAATGAAGTTTCCGTGATTTTTGAGGCCACAGAGAAAAATTATATTCATAAAATCTGAGCTGTGGCTACTGCCAGTGACCAGCTGCTGAGGTTATTAAAGTCATTTTTCTCTATTAAATGAATTTAAGAAACTTCAGGTACTTTAGAAAGAAAACTGTAATCCAATATGTTTCCAGCAATCTTGAAAAAGTATGCTAATCATGTATTAAGGGTGTAGCCTTAAAAACAGGGTCATCTAAAGGTTATATGGCATGAAATCAAAGATACTTCAGCCAGGACGGAGGTTCAGAGAAGAAACCCAGCTAAAACCAAGCAGCTTGGTTCCTTTGTGGGTCTTCCATACTGATCCTCAGTCAAAATGGTGCCCCTTGGGAAAGTGCCCATTTCATGAATACTTTTTGGATGACCGTGAGGTCAAATCATTCTTCTGTCTGGCTCTCCTTCTCAATCTGTTAGCAAGACGAGAGGACTAGACAGCGACAGCCCTTAGCAAAACTATATCAGCTCCCTTTGGAAGTATTTGAATTAAAAAGAAAAAACAACAAAAAAACCCAAACATATATTGAGAACCACTGTGTTTAAAATCCTTTGTTGGAAGTGAAGCACAGAACACTCTTCATCTTTCATTCTTCATTTTATTCCTGTGACAGGGAGGCATGTGAATAGAAATTAAAAGAAAAAGTACAGTATGAAAATGGGGAGCTTGCTTCTGACTTCTGACTCTGATGTTGTTTGACTTGGGCAAGTCATTCTGATCCCTTTGGGTCTCAGCCAACATCTTTGTAAAATGAGGGTAAAAGCACTTATCTCATGGGATTATGATGATGATTACATGAGATAGTATATGTGCCTAGAAGAAAGAAGTGAATGTGGCAAGACATCCTAATTGTGCTTTGAGAGGGCAGCCTTGAATAAAGGATCATCTAAAGTCAGAACACACCCAGCTATCTTTGTACTGCTGTCATCTTCAGAGAGTTCTTGTCCATTCCCGGTGGACAGTCATACCTGTATCACATAGTTTTGGCTTCCAGAGTTCCCATTCCACTGGAGCTGATGGACGCTTCACTAACAATGATATGCTACACCAAAGATGTGTACAAGATACTATGTGGGCACAGAAAAAGGAGAGGTAAATTCTAACATATTCTAGACCTAGAAAAGCCAGGGGTTCTGGAAAATGGCAATTCTAAGGAAAGTGAACTTTAATAGAGCTGCTCTATTATTAGAGTATCACAGCTTACCAGATACTGATCTCTTCGTTACACTCTATAGAAGATCTGGACTTCCCAATTGAAAGGCTAATATTATTTTCCTCTGTCTTCCTTCTTCACCTTGCCCATCTTCCTCTCCTTTCCTCCTCCTCCTTTTCTGCCTTTTCTACCTCCTCTTGTTGTTCGGTCACCAAGTCATGCCCGACTCTTTGCGACCTCATGGTTGCAGCATACCAGACCTCCCTGTCCTTCACTATCTCCCAGAGATTGTCCAAGTTTATGTCCATTGAATCAGTGATGCTATCCAACCATCTCATCCACTGCTTCCCTCTTCTTTTGCCTTCAGTCTTTCCCAGGATTAGGGTCTTTTCCAATGAGTCGGCTCTTCACATCAGGTGGGCAAAGTATTGGAGCTTCAGCTTCAGCATCCGTCCAATGAATATTCAAGGTTTGTTTCCTTTAGAATTGACTGGTTTGCTCTCCTTGAAGTACATGGGACTCTCAAGAGTCTTCAACACCACAATTCAAAGCATCACTTCTTCAGCGCTCAGCCTTCTTTATGGTCCAACTCTCACATCAGTACATGACTACTGGAAAGACCACAGCTTTGACTATATGGACTCTTGCCAGCAAAGTGATGTCTCTGGTTTATAACATGCTGTCTAGGTTCATCATAGCCTTCCTTCCAACAAGCAAGGGCCTTCTAATTTCATGGCTGCTGCCACCATGTGCAGTGATTTTGGAGCCAAATAAGAGAAACTCTGTCACTACTTCCACTTTTCCCCCTTATATTTGCCTTTGAAGTGATGGGACCAGATGCCATGATCTTAGTTTTTTGAATGTTAAATTTTAAGCCACCTTTTCCCACTTTCCTCTTTCACCCTCATCAAGAGGCTCTTGAGTTCCCCTTGGCTTTCTGCCTTTAGAGTGGTTTCATCTGCATATCTGAGGCTGTTGATATTTCTCCGAAGCAATCTTGATTCCAGCTTGTAACTCACCCAGTCTGGCATTTCACATAATGTACTCTCCATAGAAGTTAAACAGGGTGACAATATACAGCCCTGAAATACCCCTTTCCCAATTTGGAACCTGTCAGTTGTTCCTTATAACATTCTAAGTATTGCTTCTTGACCCACATACAGGTTTCTCAGGAGACAGGTAAGATGGTCTGGTATTCCCATCTCTTTAAGAATTTCCAACAGTTTGTTGTGATCCACACAGTCAAAGGCTTTCACGTAGTCATTGAAACAGAAGTAGACATTTTTCTGGAATTCACTTGCTTTCTCTATGATCCAGCAAATGTTGGCAATTTGATCTCTGATTGTTCTGCCTTTTCGAAACCCAGCTTGTACATCTGGAAGTTCTCCATTCAAGCACTGCTGAAGCTTAGCTTAAAGAATTCTGAGCATAACCTTACTAGCATGGGAAGTGAATGGAGTTGTCTGGTAGTTTGAACATTCTTTAGCCCTGCCCTTCTTTAGAATTGAGATGAAAACTGACTTTTCCAGTCCTGTGGTCACTGCTGAGTTTTCCAAATTTGCTGACATGCTGAGTGAAGCACTTTAACACCTTCATCTTTTAGGATTTTAAATAGCTCAGGTGCAATTCCATCACGTCCACTAGCTTTGTTCATAGTAACACTTCCTACGGCCTACTTGTCTTGGAACTACAGAATGTCTTGCTCTCGGGGAGTGACCACACCATCCACCTCCTGCTTCTCCTTTAACCTCCCTGCAGCTCAGAGAGCCTTAACCTCATGCCTGATTCTTTGGACTCTCTCAGAATCACACTGTGGGTGGTGCTACACTTGACCACTTGAACAGAAAGGGAGAGACTGAATGAAGATTGTGTCAGATCAGGTTCTGCAGGGGCCACCATGTCTCCCTTCAGCTGCTAGATCTGGGGTGAGCAGACTGTAGCTGATGCAGAGTTAACCCTACTGTTGTCCCCCTAGTCAGTGAGTTTGAGTGTGTTTCATGTAAATCTCAGGCACTCAACTAGGCACTGGGGATAGACACTGAGCTAATGAAACTCCTTGCTGTCTAGGAATTAATAGTCTAATGGGAATCAAATGAATAATTAAATAATTTCAGGAGTTCAACAGTCTTTGTGGAGGTCCAGGTTGCTACAGAGTCACTTATCAGGGAAGCCAGCCTTACCTGGAAAGGCAGAGAAGGCAACTCTGGGGATGTGATGTTTAAGCTGAAGGATGGGTAGGATATAGCCAGGAGGCTTCCAGGGGTACCCCCATTCCTATCTGCCATCACTTTCTCCCCAATATTACTCATGGAAGGGAGTGACCCCCACTCTGGCTGACACTATTTACAGCTGCGAAGCAATATGTGAAAATGCAGCTGAATGCAGCAGCTTAGATACTTGGACTTGCCCATGCTCATGGTAAAGCTGTTCCAGGCACTCAGGGGTTCTCCTAAGCTCCCCAGTATGTTTCTCTGGATTGCACCGGGGAAGTGGACTGGGTGCCACCAGCTCCGACAGCCTTGTCTCCTCAGGCTGTGTGAGGTTTCCTTTTCTGATAGAGCACTGGCCTCACCAGAGCCACAGTGGCTCAGGCACACTTCAATCCAGGCAGTCATGTTCCTGAATGTTCACATGGATGACAGTTCATATTTTGAACCTAAATCTTTTGCTTTTGTTGTTGTTCAGTCACCTAGTCGTGTCCAACTTTTTGTGACCCTATGGACTGCAACACGCCAGGCCTCCCTGTCCCTCACCACCTCCCGAAGTTTGCCCAAGTTCATGTCCATTGCATCGGTGATGCCATCCAGCCATCTCATTCTCTGACACCTTCTTCTTCTGCCCTCAATCTTTTCCAGCATCAGGGACTTTTCCAATAAGACGGCCGTTTGCATAAGATGACCAAAATACTGGAGCTTCAGCATTAGTCCTTCCGAATATTCAGGGTTGATTTCCCTTAAGATTGACAGGTTTTATCTCCTTGCTGTCCAAGGGACTTTCAGGAGTCCTCTCCAGCACCACGGTTGGAAGGCATAATTCTTTGGCATTCTGCCTTCTTCATGATCCTGCTCTCACAGCCATACGTGACCACTGGGAAGACCATAGCGTTGACTATACAGATCTCTGCCGGCAGAGTAATGCGTCTGCTTTTCAACACACTGTCTAGGTTTGCATAGCTTTCCTGTAAAGAAACTATCTTCTAATTTCATGGCTTCTGATCTTCTTCTGATTTCATGGCTTCAGTCACCATCCATGGTGATTTTAGAGCCCAAGAAGGGGAAATTTATCACTACTTCCACCTTTTCCCCTTCTATTTGCCATGAAGTAATGGGGCTGGATGCCATGATGTTAGCTTTTTTTTTTTTTTTTTTTTTTTAAATATTTAGTTTTAAGTCATCTCTTTCACTCTCTTCCTTCATCCTCATCAAGAGGCTCTTTAGTTCCTCTTCAATTTCAACCATTAGAGTGGTATCATCCACATATCTTAGGTTGTTGATGTTTCTCCCACTTTTCTTGATTCCAGCTTGTAACTCGTCCAGTCCAGCATTTCTCATGTTGTGCTCAGCATACAGGTTAAACAAACGGGGAGATGGTAGACAGCCCTGTTGTACTCCTTTCTCAATCTTGAACCAGTCAGCTGTTTCATACAGGGTTCTAACTGTTGCTTCTTGACCCGCATACAGGTTTCTCAGGGAACAGGTAAGATGGTCTGGTATTCCCATCTCTTTAAGAGTTTCCACAGTTTATTGTGATCCACACAGTTAAAGGGCTAGCATAGTCAATGAAACAAAGGTATATGTTTTTCTGGAATTCCCTAACTTTCTCTATGATCCAATGAATATTGGCAATATTCACCGCCAATATTGATCTCTGGTTCCTCTTCCTTTTCTAAACCAGCTTGGACATTTGGAATTTCTTGGTTCACATAATGCTGAAGCATAGCATGCAAGATTTTAAGCATGCCCTAACTAGCATGGGAGATGGATGCAATTGTTCAATGGTTAACACATTCTTTAGTACTATCTTTCTTGGGAATTGGGATGAGGATTGACCTTTTCCAGTCTTGTGGCCACTGCTGGGTCTTCCAGATTTGCTGACATATTGAATGCAACACTTTGATGGCATTATCCTTTAGGGTTTTAAATAGTTCTACTGGAATTCCATCACATCTACTAGCTTTATTAACAGCAATGCTTCCTAAGGCCCACTTGACTTTGCTCTCCAGCATATCTGCCTCTGGGTGACTGACAACACCATCATGGCAATCCAGTGCATTAAGTTCTTTTTTGTACGGTTCTTATGTATATTCTTTCCATCTCTTCTTGAGGCCTTCTTGTCTCTCCGTGCTGTTCCTTGGAACCCTGCATTTAGTTGGATATACCTTTCCCTTTCTCCCTTGCTTTTCACGTTTCTTCTTTCTTTAGCTATTTGTAAGGCCTCCACAAGTAACCACTTTGCCTTCTTGCTTTTCTTTTTCTTTGGGATGGTTTTGTTCATTGCCTCCTGTCCATTATTATAAGCAAAGAGTATACATTAAACTGGCAGAAAATAAAAGGAAGCAGCAAAATGGTCAGATGGGAGAGACAAATGAATCTTGGGAGGGAGGATGGGAGTAAGGACCCTGTAGTGACACTGAATTAATAAGCCAGCCATAGATGTGGGTATTTAGACACACGACAGATGGGCATGGGATCTGAACATAAAAATAACAGAGCATGAGAGAAACTGATTAAATTCGCTGTTTCTAGAGGGATTTAGATATGCTTAGAGTGGAAAGGGGCATTATAGACAAACTCCTCTAACAGGCAGCCTGGCGGTCAGCCAGCTGTGGCCCTGATCAGAACCAGCCCCCTCTACCAGAGCAGGACCCCACTGAGAGGGGCAGAGGCATCTGTTCTTACATTGTGGGCACTGGACTGTTCTTAGGTTGAGTTTACATTTCTCTGGTGTTAACTTTCACTCACTAACTTCAGCAGTTGGACTTCTGAAGCAACATGAATGTATCTTCTTTGCATGTGACATCCTTGTGAATCTTGCAATTCAGCACACCCCTCAATTTTCACGTCTTTGGAACAATTCCTTCACTTGTACCTTAAATGATATGACTTCAAATTCTATCACACTTCCAACTATTCCTCGCTACTTTGTCAAAATCTCTTAAAAATGTTCCCATTTGAGAGAATAGCATCGAAACATGTATATTACCATATGTGAGACAGATGACCAGTCCAGGTTGGATGCATGAAATAGGGCTCTCAAAGCTGGTGCACTGGGACAACCCAGAGGGATGGAATGGGGAGGGAGGTGGGAGAGGGGTTCGGGATGGTGGGTCACATGTACACCTGTGACTGATTCATGTCAATGTATGGAAAAAACCACCCCAATATTGTAAAGTAATTAGCCTCCAATTATAATAAATTACTTTTTAAAAAATGTCCTAAACAGAATACTCTTACATGGAGAACAGAGAATGCTGCTTTCTGTAAGCAGAACAAATAGTCCATGAAAATATCACATTAGATTACTTTTTTTAGCAGTCACTGATGGTCCTTATCTGTGGGAAAGAAACAGCAAGCAGACTAGGTGTTAGTTAGGTACTGCTGCCTAACAAATTATCCCCAAATTTAGCAATGTACAACAAGAAGCATTTATGATCTCACACAGTTTCTGAGACCAGGAATCCAGAAGTGAGTCAGGTGGCTGGTTCTAGCTCAGGGTCTTTTTAAGAGTTTGCAATCAAGTTGTGGACTGGAACTGCAGACTCTATAAAGATCTGACTCATGCTGAACAATCACTTCCAGGCTCCCTTACATGCTGCTGGTTGTGGGCTTTGGTTCCTCACCAGGTGTGCCTCTCCATTCAAAACCTGGCTTCCCCAGGGCAGGTGGTGTCAAACCAGGGTCTTTTATGACCTAACCTCTAGTGAGGTGCCAGCAACTCTGCCATATTCTTTTGGACACATGTTAGTCCTGGCAAAGGTGGGAATCACAGGGGCCATCCTGGAGGCTAACATTTCTGAAGCATTTGCAACATACTAGTTGCTTTCCTTGTGCTTGTATTAGCTGAAACTTTCCATGCATCACTTCACTTAATGCTCTCAGCATCCTCCAAAGTAGATGCAACTGAGGCATAGAAATGTTAAGTAACTTTCCCAAATCGTTTCTTAGCAACAGACCATGGATTAAAACCTAGGTCTAACTTTAGAGCAAAATATACCTGTTTTTTTAAGCTTAAAAAAAAAAAAAAAAAAAAAAAGACTTGTAAAGACTTTTTTTAAAAAAGCACTTTTAAAAGTCTTTTTTGAATTTGTTATAATAGTGTTTCTGTTTCATGTCTTGGTTTTTTGGCTGCAAGGTATGTGGGATCTTAGCTCCCCTACCAGGAATTGAACCTGTACCTCCCTGCATTGGAAGGTGAAGTCCCAACCAGTGGCATGCCAGGGAAGTACCAAAATGCATCTGTTTTTAACTTGAGGTCTCTTATCATTTGGATGACTAACCAGGTCTCTCCTGACATATCCTGGTACAAATGACTTTTCTGCACATAACTGAAGAACTTTGCATTTCACTTCCATTAAAATTTGGCATACTTCTTTTATTTTAAATTTTTGCAGTCTACATCATTTTGGCATACTTCTTAAATATTACAAGGCAACTTTCCTCTATCATTTGTGAATTCCTTTCACCATCTACAAATCCTCTTCCTTGCACACAGAATATGATGGAAAACAATCTTGAAGAAACCAGAATGCACAGATGTGCCTACAAAATATGATACATTGTCAAGATTAGAATAAAAGCCTAGTGACAAAATGTACCTAGTTTTTGAAATAAAATTAGCAAAGAGATTATTAAAGTTGCATTCCATAGCCAAATTTTAAAAGAAATTTTCTGAAGTATAGTTGATTTGCAATGTTGAGTTAGTTTTAGGTGTACAGCAAAGTGATTCAGTTATACATATATATCATTCTTTTTCAGATTTTTTCCCCTTATAGGTTATTAGAGTATTGAATAGTTATCTACTTAAATATAAATATCTGTTAAACTCCTAATTTACCTGCCCTCTACACCCATGTCTACCCTTTGGTAGCCATAAATTTGTCTTAGAAATCTGTGAGTCTGTTTCTGTTTTGTAAATAAGTTCATTTGTATCATTTTAAAAAGTTAGATTCCACATATGAGTGATATCATATGGTAATGGTCTTTTTCTGTCTGACTTCCTTCACTTAGTATGATAAACTCTAAGTCAACCCATGTCACTGCAAATGGCAGTATTTTGTTCTTTTTTATGACTAATATTCCATTGTGTGTGTGTGTGTGTATGTATGTATCTATAATGTCTTCATGGATTCCTCTGTTGATGGACATATTTAGGTTGCTTCCATGGTTTGGCTATTTAGTACTACTATGAACATTGGGATGCATATATCTTTTCAAATTGTGATTTTCTCTGGACATATTCCCAGGAGTGGGAATGCTGTATCTATCAGTTCTATTTTTAGTTTTTTAAGGAGCCTCTATATTGTTTTCCAAAGTGACTGTACCAATTTACATTCCCATCAACAGTATAGGGCGGTTCCCTTTTCCCCATAGCCAAGTTTTGTCCATATAGACGTGAATATGGACCTCAACATAGCTGTGGTCACCCAGTCTGTCCTATAACATTTATATAAATTGCCTCAAGGCCTTTATCCATTTCCTTTAGGAAGGCCAGTCTTCTGCCATCATTTCAGCACATTTCGGTGTTCTTAAATTCTGGTCACTTGTGGACTGCCTCTGGCTCTTGCCTCTGGCCACTGTTTACTTCTGTTCTTCATAGTCTTAGATGTAGAACACAGTTCCTCTCTGTTCCCTAAAAATCGTTCACAGATACATTGTTTATGTACTAG
Source organism: Muntiacus reevesi (assembly GCF_963930625.1). Lineage (NCBI taxonomy): Eukaryota > Metazoa > Chordata > Mammalia > Artiodactyla > Cervidae > Muntiacus > Muntiacus reevesi. The sequence goes on along the minus strand of NC_089254.1, from coordinate 77,939,149 downwards.
ACTTTACTGAACATTTCAGGGAGATGAAAGGATCCAGTATCAATTTTCCTAAAATTGAATATTAAAGTTCCCTTTGCTTAAAAGTCCTTTGAGCATCCAGGTTGCTTGGTCACCTTGTTCCCTAAAACCCTCCCTTTTCAACTGCATTCACTTCAGAAAACAGAACCACTCAGATCTGCATCCTCGATAGAGCTCTGGGCTAATTTCACTATCTGACAAGTCAATAATTCGCTCTGCTTTGCGGCGAGGAATTGGAAGAGGTTTTGAAGCTTTCTATCACCCCCCAAGTCTTTACACATGGAAGTGAGCAGAGTATTTATTTATAAAAGTGATATGACTTACACTAGTTTCCTAGAGGGGCAGAACCTAGTGTCAGTTTTGTCTCTAAGTTACATTATTTTCATCCTCTGTTACATGTAGGATTGAACCAGTAGGGCTGTGAGTCATTGAGAAGCTGACGTAATTCTGAGGTCGCCAGGCAGAGTCCTGTTGGCTGGCAGTAGTTTCTAATAGTGCCCATCTCATTTTCAGAATTCTTTGGTTGCGAAGCACAAATTATCTGACTACAGTCTAGTTCAAGAGAAGTTGACAGAATCATGCAAGTGTATCATTGATGTGCCAACACCAAAGCGAAAGGGGAGATAGAGGCTATTGAGAACAATCAGGACAAAAAGCTAGATTCATTTTAGAAAAATATAGTTCACTTAAAGAAAGTTTTAAATTTTATTTATATTTATTTTCAGCTGGGCTGGTTGGGTCTTCATTACTCTGCACGGGCTTTGTCTAGCTGCAATGACTGGGGCTACTCTTGGCTGTCTGTGCAGGCTGCTCTTGTTGCAGAGGACAGGCTCTAGGTGTCCAGAGTTGCAATTCATAGGCCCTAGGGTGCACAGGTTTCAGTAGCTGTGGTCTTAGTTGTCCCACAGTATGAGGCATCTTCCTGGACCGTGTTCCTGCATTAGCAGGCAGATTCTAATCCACAGTACCATCAGGGAAGTCCCTTTATTTTACTTTTAATTCATTTGAATACAGTAACCTGTGGTGATCTGACCTATTCAGGCATTTATAGGGTCTGGAGCTAAAGACTTTACCAATGTGTCCTTTTATTCTTTTTATAATAGTTTATTGAAGTATGGTTGACTTACAGTGTTGTATTAATTTCTGTTCTATGGCAAAGTGATTCAGTTATACATATATATTTTTTCATATTCTTTTCCATTATGGTTTATCATAGGATACTGAATGTAGTTCCGTGTGTTAGACAGTAGGACTTTTGTTGTTTATTCATCCTATATACACTAGTTTGCAACTGATAATCCCAAACTCCCAATCTTTCCTTCCCTCACACCCTCTCTATCTTGGTGACAAGTCTGTTCTCTATGTCTTTGAGTCTGTTTGTTTCAAAATATGTTCATCTGTATCATATTTTAGATTCCACATATAGGTGATATTACCTGGTATTTGTCTTTTTCTGACTTCACTTAATATGGTAATCGCTAGGTCCATTCATGTAGCTGCAAATAGCATTATTTCATTTTTTTATGGCTGAGTAATATTCCACTTCATATATATGTGTGTGTATACACCAAATCACACACAACAAATCTTTATCCATTCATCTATCAATGGACATTTTGGTTTTTTCATGTCTTGGCTACTGTAGATAATGCTGCTATGAACAAAGAGGTGTAAGTATTTTTGGGAACTACAGTTATATTTGGATATATGCACAGGAGTGGGGTTGCTGGATTGTGTAACTATTTTTAACTTTGTGAGGGACATTAATACTATTGGAGACCTTTTGATGATGGCCATTCTGACTGGTGAGAGGTGGTACTTCATTATCCTTCGGATTTGCATTCCCCTAGCAGTGCTGTTGAGCATCTTTTTATGTATCTGTTGGCAATATGTCTGTCTTCTTTGGAGAAATATCTATTTAGATATTCTGCTTATTTTTCAATTTGTTTTTTTGCTGTTGAGTTTCATGTGTTGTTTGTTTATCCAAACTATCTGGGTTTTGTCAGTGAATAGGAAGGTTTGTTTTTAGAAAGCCACAACATGAAGAGGGAACTATAGAAAGTGATGCCTCCATGGAGCTATCAGGTTTCAAGAAAGATGAATCACAGGAGCTACCCAAGCTACCAAGGCTCGCTATACTCTCACCCTGTCATAATATTTCCAATACTGCTTCCTAAGGAAAGAACTTCACACCCAGAGGGAGAATGTGGTCTTGCTTAGTCTATCAAGGGACATTTAGTGAGTGTCCCTTCTGTAATATACCTGTGGAGGTTCTAAGATATTAATTTCCAATGAGGAACAATTTATTTGATGAGATGAGACATATATACAAGATAATGTATCACATTAATAGCTTTGTTATTGGAGGTTGGAGTGAAAACTACTTTAGGTTGGGGACAGAGTATGTTGGGGAAGAAGACATAGAGATAAGACATTAAGTTGGACTTTGAAGACTGGATGGACCTGGAATTGATGAGGAGGTGGAAGAGGGGATGTGAAGACTTGGAGAAAGATGTATGAGAAGAAATTTCAAGCATTGTGAGTAGTAGACTATCTGGGAACATGACTGGATCAGACTAGAAGGAAGATTAACGTAGTAGCTGGGTACAGAATAAATCAGAGAACTGTGGATATTGGAGGCAGGAAAATTGGGAAGAAATCACTTATAACCCATCCAGATGCTAGATATTAGGAATCTGGGCTCAAAACTGTGGCAATGAGAATGCAAAAGATAGAGTGATGGCAAGAAAAGATGGCAGACTGGATGGGGACACAGAGGAAGAGGGGTATTCAATTATGAAGCTACAACTAGGATGAACTTGAGATGGTAGAAAGGAGGCAAAAGAGACTTTTTTTTCATGGTGGTGGGGAGACTCTCAAGGGAGAAATACAAGGAGGTGAAATGACAGCATGTCTGTGGTGTGAACATCCATCAGGAGAGGTTCACATTTACAAGATATGTCACTCATGTCACAGAACGTTATATATAAAAAGGATATATCTCTGTGTGTCTGAACAAGAGAGGAAGACTGGGAATCCTTTCATTCATCCAACAGACATTTTCAAGTGCCTCATTTGTGACACTCTATCATGGGAAAGACAAGATATGTTCCTTCTTCTTTACTGAACTCATAGTCCACACTCCAGGACAGACACATAAGTGGAATTGGCAGGATGATATTTTGATGTAGCAACCATGGTGGTTGTTTTCCCCTTTGTAATTTCTGCTATTGTTCCCTTGTTCATAGAAAGGCAGGGTTGATATAACAGAGAAGCAAAAGTTCTAAAAGAGATTCTTAAAAATTTACAGAATCAACAGTTTGCAAAGATGATTACACCTTAGAAGAAAAGCTATGACCAACCTAGACAGCATATTAAAAAGCAGAGACATTACTTTGCACAAAAAGGTCTGTCTAGTCAAAGCCATGGTTTTTCCAGTAGTCATGTATGGATGTGAGTGTTGGACTGTAAAGAAAGCTGAGTGGCGAAGAATTGATGCTTTTGAACTGAGGTGTTGGAGAAGACTCTTGTAAGTCCCTTGGACTGCAAGGAGATCCAACCAGTCCATCCTAAAGGAGATCAGTCCTGGGTATTCATTGGAAGGACTGACGCTGAAGCTGAAAATCCAATACTTTGGACACCTCATGCGAAGAACCGACTCATTGGGAAAGACCCTGATGCTGGGAAAGATTGAAGGTGGGAGGAGAAGGGGATGACAGAGGATGAGAAGGTTGGATGGCATCACCAATGCTGATGGACATGAATTTGAGCAGGCTGCAGGAGTTGGTGATGGACAGGGAAGCCTGGCATGCTGCAGTCCATGGGGTTGCAAAGAGTCAGACATGACTGAGTGACTGAACTGACTGACTAACTGATCCCCAGGAGTGGGATTACTGGATCATATGGTAATTGTATTTTTAGTTTTCTGAAGAACCCACCTACTGTTTTCCATAGTGTCTGTGCCAATTTATATTCTTACCAAAAGTATAGGAGGGTTTTCTTTTCTCCACACCCTCTAGTGTTTATTTGTAGACTTTTTCATGAGGGCAGTTCTTACTGGTGTGAGGTAGTAACTCATTATAGTTTTGACTTGCATTTTTCTGTTAATCAGTGATGTTGAGCATCTTTTTATGTGCCTAATGGCTATCTCTATATCTTCTTTGGCAAAATGTCGATTTTTCTGCCTACTTTTCAATTGAGTTTTGTTGTTGTTGTTATTGAGTTGTATGAGCTGTTTTTTAATCAGCGAAGGTTCATTTTTAGAAAGCCATAGTATGAATAGAGAACTATAGAAAGTGGTGCATCCATGGAACCATCGTTTCCAGAAAGATGAGTCACAGGAGCTACTCAAGCTAGCAAGGCTCTCTCCACTTTCTGTCTTACTTCCGGAACTCCATACCCAGAGGGAGAATGATATCTTGCTCAGTCTATCAAGGGACATTTAGTAAGTGTCCCTTCTGCAGCATGATTTTTGAGATTATAAGAGATTTATTTCCTATGAGGAACAATTTATTTGAGGAGGTAAGACATGTATACAGAATAATGCATCACATAAATAACTATTATGTTTGGGCCCCAGTATTGGAGTGAAAATTGATTTAGGTTGGGGACAGAGTATGTTGGGGAAGAAGACATGGAGATGATAAGACATTAAGTAGGATTTTGCAGGCTGGATGGGCTTGAAATTGATGAGGAGGTGGAAGAAGGGAAGTGAAGACCTGGAAAAGATGCATCAGGAGAGGTTTCAAGCATTGTGAATAACAGAGTATCTAGATCAGACTGGAAGGAAAATTATGTAGAAGCTGGGTGCAGAATAAAGCAGGTGTGTATATTGGAGGGAGGAAAACTGGAAAGAAATTGCTTATAACTCATCCAGATGCTAGATAGTCAGGATCTGGGATCAAAAGAGTGGCAATAAGAATGCAAAAGATGGTGTGAAGGTGAGAAAAGATGGTTGACTGGGTGTGGACACAGAGGAGGAGGGATACTCCAAGATGAGGTTTCAGGTGGTATGAACTTTGAGAAGGAGGCAAAACTTTTTTTTTTTAAATGCTGGTGGGAAGGCTCTTAAGGGAGGAATATAAGGTGAAATGACAGCATGTCTATGATGAGAACATCCATCAGTGGAGGTTCACATTTACAAGTCATGCCACCCATGTCATAGAATGCTGTATATATAAAATATCTCTCTCTATGTATCTTGAACAGGGGAGGAAGACTAAGCTTACTTTCATTCATTGAACACACATTTTCAAGTGCCTCTTTTGTCACTCTGCCACAGGAAAGATGTGGCAATACGTTCCTTACTGAGTTCATAGTCCACACTCCAGGCCAGACATGTAAGTGGAATTGGTGCATGATATTTCGATACAGGAACCACTATGGGTTGTTCTCCCCTTGGGCCTTCTAATATTGTTTCCTTGTTCATAGAAAGGCAGAGTTGATACAGCAAAGTAGGAGAAGTTCCAAAATAAATTCTTAAAAATTTAAGAGTCAAGAGTTTGTAGCAGCCTCAGCCTTTTGAGTACCCAGACTCAAAGTTTACAGCAAAAACCAGACTTGATCCCGTGAGAACCAGTTTCACTGCCCCAGTAAGGAAGTGTCTGCTGGGCCGAGGTAAAGCAGGAGGAGACAGGCTCCGGGGAGAGGAGAGCAGAGAAGGAAGGGCGCCTTGCTCTGTGCTCAGGACTGGGTTCTCAGGTGGGGATGTGATACGGATGGACCCTGTCTGGCAGAAGCTCTGAGAACAGGAGAACTTCACTTTGTTTTCTTTGAGAGGGAGCGAGTCTTGCAAACTGAACACCCACTCTTCTCACCCTCCTGCCACCTACCCACCCTCTTGGGTGTGGTGAGGAAGCAACAGAGAAAAGACTATCTCAGTGGGCAAGTTGAATGAGTTTCCCAGAGCCACAAGGTAGACAGATGTGTTGGGGGCTAGGAGTGCTGTGGTGGTCAGGAGAGCAGGGTCAAGATGAGGACCAAGGACCAGAGACCAGCTGGCTCTGCAGACATCACAAGAGATGCTGGCAACAGATGCAGGTGATAGGAGGCTACGGGAATGATGGCATCTCCACCAGTGCCAGTGTGGACAGAGGCCAGCTGAGGCCCAGATAAGGCACTGGAGGCTTTAGAGAAATGACGTGACCGTGTTTTTAATTCAGAACCACTGTTCTGGGTGAATGTAAAGAACGGCCTGGGGACTGGCTCCCCCTGGGGTTCCTGCTTCTGGAGCTTGAGTGTTTCCTTCTCTCTCCTGCCTTATCTTCACTACTAACATCACACTGCTTCTCATCACCCCTAAACCTGCATTGCGGGAGACGGGCATTTCTTTCTAGAATTTATAAAAGGACACTCAGCTCCATGTCCAGGAGTAAGAGTGAAGTCAAAGTTACTGTTTCGTATCAAAATTGGTCTTGATTGAAACTTAATCTAGCCCAAGTCCTGATAATCATGATCAAATGGTGTGGTATTTAGCACATAGAAATGTCTCTTTACCTAAATATGTACGTACATAATATTCCTTATTTAGTGCTACTGAGAGTGAACTTGAAAAAACACCAAGAAACGTGTATACTTTTATTTATAGAAAGTTTACTTGAACGATTTGCACTGCTCTATGAAGCTCGTCCCCTTACGGAGGTGGAGAAGGGGTGAGGGTCCTGGCAGCCAGTTCTGGGGGGCTGGGTGAGGCATTCCTGGAAGCTCTGCCTCCCATCTGTTTCTTCGCTTCGCAGTGGTTCTGGAAGCTATTCCATACTCTGTGATAAATCTGTTTCTGCTCCTATAGCGGATTTTACCCACTGCCTGCTCCCTGACCTTAGACAAATTGTTTAAACTTTATGTGGCCCAGCTTCCCCATGATGATAATGATAATGCCTATCTCATATGGTTCGTATGAATGATAATACATGCAAAGTGCTTGTATCAGTTGCTGACACACGATGAAGGCTCAATGTTTGTTTTCATATATTAAATATATGTATTTTAGCAATAGACCCACCAAATAAAAAGCTATTGAGAATGTTTCAGAAATTCTCAAAGGCAGACATACTTAAGCTAGTATAAACAGTGATTGCTCAGTTTTTTGTTTTCATACTATTAAATACACATCGTTTAGCACTAGAACAACCAGTTACATTTTTATTGAGAACGTCTCAAAATTTTTCAAAGATGGACATACTTAAACTAGTATAAAGTCTTTTTGGCTAAAAACAAAAGCAAAATAAAACTGTTATCACAAGATAACTTTGAGAGATTAGCTTTTTTAAAGGAAAGGAAATGAAATTTGGAGTCAGCAACTACATTCTCAAATATAAGTGGAGTAGCTTTGCTTTTCAGCTATGTTTCAAATTGGGCTCACTTGTGTGTGGGGGGGGTTTCTCTGGTTAAAAGTAAAATCTAGCAGTGTAGCAGAAAAATCCCTAATCTTGGAATATGGAAATACTGAGAGGGTTGACAGTAACCTCTAACACTTTCTAGTTCTAGATATTTAAGACTAACCAGTGAAATCTGTTGTCTTCTACTGAATATTCTTTTTAACTCCATTGCAAAAAGATGTACTGTGCATTTCCTGTGAACTTGGGCATGTGATTTCTTAAAGCAGAGCCCTGCTCTGAAGTGAGTCACCTTTGTGATAACATCTCTGCACTTTGATTTCTCTGCTGGTAAACCTGGGGATATAATATCTTCTTGGGGTCAGGAGGTAGTCTGGGGAGTCATATGAGAATGAAATGAGATGCTGCTCATGGGAACAACTGTACCAAGTTCAGTAGTTGATATATGCTTGGTAGTCATTAGCATCCCACCCTCTCCCCAAAAAGACAAACACAGAAAGCTGCATTTATACCCTTTTTTGGGACAAAGAGAGCAGGGAGAGCAAATACGTGTTTTTCACTGGTTAGAGGATGGCAATGTAGCCCAAGGAAATGAAACCAGTAACTATGAGACATAGGCACAGGTCTGAATTCTCTCCCTCCATTTTAGGCTATGTTCTACAAGGGGAAAGGAGGCTACAGGGAACATTGTCATGCCCATCCTCCAGCATCAGCCACCTTTCTCCTGAGCATCTCTCTCAGATTCCAGAGCATCACTCCTATTCTCCCTGCTAGCGACACCCGCCCACACTCCCTCACACTCTAGGTGCTGAAACTCTCTTCCATTCCTTATGAGGGTGCCAGAATGCTTGATTAAAGTTGTACAACCCAGTAAAAGTGAGTCTGTCACAGTGGGAAGAGCTAACATTTATTCGATCAACAAACGCTGAGCGCCTGCCAGGGGCAGACACTGCTGATCATTGAGACACAGAGAACATGAAACTGGTCATTGGTCAACATGAAACTGCATGGCATCAGACTGCTCTTGCTATTCCCAGACATCACACAGTCAGTGACAATACGCACAGTGTTTCATTCAATGCCAATCAAGAAGGTAAGCACAGTTGATGACATACTGAAAAAAAAAAAAAGCCAAACCCAGAATCTGAGAGTGGCTGCTGGCAGAGGATATGAAAACAAGGTCCAAGGTGCTGCTAGACAGCCTCAGTGGTGAGGCACTCAGCCATCTGGGACAACTCTCAGCAGTCCATGTTATGGCTGGACAGTTTTACTGAAATGTCACTTCCAACTCCAAGACTTCAGTTTCTCTTCCTAAATAATGAGTCAAACAAATAAATGATAAAATGCTGACTGTGAATGCACATCTTTCAAGGTATGGCTGGGGAAAGCCCTAACTTCTTTACCAACTGCAAAGAGAAACATCTAGTAAACAGAAGAAGATGCAGAAGCTCTTCTTAAGCATAATCTAAACATGTACTAATCTCTTAACAGCACTGGTGTCAACAAAAGCTTCTGTTGCTGCAAAAGCAGTCCTCAAAGAGCGGCGAGGAAGAGGCTGACAAACAGAACCGAGCTATTTTTTCATCTCCAAAATGGCACTTCCTGGTCCCCGGTGCTTCGCACTGCAGATGTTACAGAACTGCGCAGGAGAGGTCTAAAAAACACAAGTGAAAACGCAGACTTTTAAAAGATCATCTCCTTCTGCTATCATATCCAGATGGGATGCACTGGTGGAGGATGGGGAGCAGGCCATTCGATGTCGCTCCTTTCCCCAGAGGGTACAGCTGGTTCACAAGGGATTCTGTCTAGACTAGCTGTCAGGGACACCCTGGGGAACCCACCTTGACACTGAAAAAACAGTAGTGTCGTGACACAGAAATCAGGGTGAGAAAGTCAGACACAATAGAATATGGTTCTCCCCGTAGTTCACATCTCTGGAGTCCAACAGTCATCAATTTTATCTGAACAAATGTATATACATGAGTATGCTTTTATAATGTTTAGTATCATGTACTAAGCAGTTCTACATTTGAGAAATAGGCTCATCACTTTTTCTGATGTGACAAACTATAACTGTGAGACACAGATGAAGGTTATAACTTTGAACCAGAGGATGTCATAAGAGGAAGGTTATCATTTTAAGCACCTCCCTCTGGCTGCGCCAACTGCTTTCAAGCTCGTGGTGGCCAAGCCACCCACTCACCATGCTAGGCACAGGCAGGCACTCCTTGTGGAACATGTGCCGGCAGTGGAAGACCACCATGCTGAAGGGCTTCGCTGCGTCTAGGGGGAGGGGGCAGAGAAGAGAGAAGAGCTCAGGGCAGCAGCAGTTTCATTTTCAGCCAGAAGCTGCCCTGGGGGGATTGCTAATTTACAATCACATCCCGGCCAGGCGGCGTGGCTGAACGCAGGGCAGGCATGAGTCCTATTGCTCTGGGGTCCTCAGTTAGCTGCCTGGCTTCCCAATCAGTTACTGCAGCTACACACTGGGGATGATTTCATGGCAAGGCAACAGCATTTGTTGTAAAAAAAAAAAAAAATATATATATATATATATATATCTCAGCATGTGTATGTGACTTTACAGGGTTCTCCCTCCCCCAGCCCTGTGCACATAATCGTGACACAGCACATACTGAAGTGGATTCTGTGGTTTGTAAGGATGCTTTCTGCCTGAAAGCATCTGTGTTTGCCAAGACCCTTCAGTGACTCCAGGGCAGAGCTGGGCGAACATCCTTGGTGTGACCTTGCTCTGTACCATGAGTCCGCCTGGGCACTGCACCTCATCTGCTCCGTGTAGCCAGCTTAGTTCCAGTAAGATTGAACCTTAATAGAGTAAATTAGAAATCTGACTATACTGTGCAGGTGCATGTGGTTTCCTTCCATTAAAACACTGACTAAAACACTGCAAAAGCTCACTGCTTTTCCTACGCCCACTGCAGTTTTTTTTTTCTATTTTTTATTATAGTGAATTTACAGTGTTGTGTTAATTTCTGCTCTACAGCAAACAACAAGATCATACTGTGTAGCACAGGTACACAGTCAATGTCCTAGGGTAATCCATAAGGGAAAAGAAAATGAAAAAGAATGGATATGTGTGTGCATGCGTGCTAAGTTGCTTCAGTGGTGTCTGACTCTGTGCAACCCTATGGACTGTAGCCTGCCAGGCTCCTCTGTCCATGGGATTCTCCAGGCAAGAATACTGGAGTAGACTGCCATGCCCTTGTCCAGAGCATTTTCCCAACTCGGGGATCGAACCCACGTCTCATTATGTTTCCTGCATCAGCAAGTGGATTCTTTACCACTAGCCCTACCTGGGAAGCCCTGGATATGTGTATAACCCACTGCAATTTTTAACATAAGCACTTAAAATCCAAACCTCTACAGAAGACCCCAAGTGGAATGACTTCTTGTGCTCCTGCCCTATTAAATAATCCCTCAAAGCTAAGTAAATGCTACACAAACTAGGTCTGCTAGTGCTTCTCCATGTTGAATTTATACATATGAAGCACTTTCTTAGCTTCTCAAAAACTGCTTTAATTTCTGCTTCAAAATATGGAAATCTCCCTCTTCACATCCTGTGTGTTATTTGCTCAGTCGTGTCCAACTCTTTGGAACTCCATATTTTGTAGCCCGTCAGACTCGTCTGTCCATGGAATCCTTTAGGCAAGAATACTGGACTGGGTTGCCATTTCCTTCTCAATGGGATCTTCCTGACCCAGGAATCAAACTTGGGTTTCTTGTATTGCAGGCGGATTGCAGATTCCTTACCATCTGAACCACCAGGGAAGCCAAACCCATCCTATATCAGCTGTATGTAAAATGCTTTTTTTTTTTTTTTTAATATTTATTTGGCTGTGCCAGGTCTTAGCTGTGGCATGTCAGGGATTGAACCTGCGCCCCCTGCATGGAGTCTTAGCCACTGGACTGCCAGGGAAGTCCCTAAATTGCTTTGATTGTAGTTGATGATAGATATACATATCTACATATAAATAAACAAACATGCACATCTTTTAAGGAACCACAGTTTCCAATTAGAAGGTGAGTATCTATTTCCGTTGAAATACATATGAGGTAACTCAGGAGCCTAGATCCACACAGCAATGAAAAGTTTAAAGAAAAGTGAAAGCTACCTATAATTTTTTCCCCAAGTATACATATGATTCTTCTACCTTGGAATCTAAACAAGTAGATGGTAAGTTTTCGTTTTGTTTTGTTTTATACTAAGGCAGTGGTTCTTAAAGACTGGCCCCTGAACCAGTAGCATCCACACCATGTGGGAACTTGTTAGAAATACAGATTTTTGGGTCCCACCCTGAACTATTGAATCACCCCCTACAGGGGGTGGGACCAGCAATCTGTTTTAAAAAGCCTACCCACAGATGCAGACTCACTCTAAAACTTGAGAACTTTATCCCTAAGGAATTGGCAGCACCAGCATGCAACTGAGTAGGGATATGGCTGAAATTCTTCTCTAAGCTGAATTATTCCAAAACTTTTATAAAGTGTAATTTGCTAACTTCAAAATTTTAACTCTGCTCATCATTAACACATATCTGGGAATTTTTTTCTCCCCACCCAGCCATCTTACCTGATGGAAGAATAGGGGAAAGGCAGGACTCACAGATGTTCTCCTCTGCAAGGAAACGCACACAGTAAGTCCCCTACATACGAACCTTCAAGTTTCGAACTTTCAGAGATGCAAATGTGCCCCTGGATGCCAGCTACTGTACCACACTACTGTACTTTTCAAAGTAATGTACTGTAAGATTTAAAATGTCTACTTTTGGGTTTGGTGGTTATGTATGATTTGTGTGAAAAAACATTATAAACCTATTACAGTACAGTACTACATAGTCAATTACGTTAGTTGATACCTAAGCTAACTTTGTTGGATTTATGAATGTGCTCTTGTTGGAACATATATGGGGGACTTGCTCTACACTTGGGATTACATAATGTTTCTCTTTGTCCTGTCTGAAAGCGAGGCATGCAGTTCCAATATGATTCTTTCCATTTTACTTACCATCAACCAGAATGCCTTTCATTTGAGTTCGGTGCATCTTCTTTAGTAAGGACAGAGAGTCGGCTACAAGAATCTTCTTACAGCCTTCACGAAGCAGAATCTAATGCACACAATGTAAAAGAAAAACCACCTTAAAGAGATTCAAATATGGGGTAGAATCCTCTTACTATTCTCGGGTGGGGTCAGGGAGAGGCGGTCCCTTTCCTTTTAAACCAGTTCTTCTGGCCACACTGTGAGTTTCCTTTCTGGGTTTGGGGGGGTGGGTATTGTATTGGAAATTGGGAGAAGCTGTGTGAGGTATGCTAAGCCAGATGTTGTTTTTCACTGGAACTCGCTGCTTTTCAAAGAGGAAAACATTCAAGGCCTTCTGGGAGGCTCTGGTGCAGCATCCATGTCGTCTTCTTCTGGCCCAATGGGTCTGAGCGCACATGGTTCCGTGGGGCTTCATGGAAATTCACACGATGGAGTCTCTCATCGCCACCTCCCTGCTGCCCAGCTCTGGGTCATGACACAGCTGCATCCTGCCCTTCTTCACATCAGAGTCACTCTTGACTCTGAAACCACTGTGGCTGTTCTGCTTTCACACAGTTTCAATTCATGCCATCAGGGAAGGAAACTGGAAGCGGCCAGCTGTGGTCCTCCATCCTGGATCAGCTGTGATAACACGTCTTCCTCTCAATCCCAAGGAGCACCGGTGTTGGGTGCATGCAGCCCGAGGGCTTCTCCCCTCATCATATGAGGGCAAAGAGCCATGGAAACAGAAGTGATGCCCAAAGTTCTGCACCCACCATTTCGAGAGTTGATGAACAGGAAACTTACTGTTTCTACATGGAGAAACTGCCTATGAAGCTTTATTCTTCAGAATGCTGCTGGAAATTGAATTTTTCAGATTAATTTAAGAAAACAAACTAACAGATGTCATGAAAGCATACAGAAAGAAGAGAAAAATACAGTAGAAAAGATCTAAAAAATACTGATGTTGGTAAGCTTTTTAAAAAAACTTAATACCAAACATATCTAGCTGCTCTAATACTAAAAGTTTAACACAAATAGTGTCAATCAAACAATGTTTCAAAAAGTCAGTTGTAGCTTCTATAATCGTTACAAGCATACTTTGTTCTACTGTAAGATTAAATAAGAATGTATTTATGTTAGTTGTTGAAAACTAACACAAGACTCTAGATTCTCCCTATTTTTCCTTATTTCTCTGCAGTTCATCATTGATAATGATCCCAACCAAAAGAAAAGCACCAGGCTCACCTTTTTACAGTAGTAAGAGTGTATGTACATCAGCGAAGTTATTATGGTTCATTAGAAAGAGCTGCCATGGGAAAAAAATAAGTTTCTGAAATTTCTCTGAATGTTGAACTTTTGGCTGACACTGTCTTGTTCGTGCTGTAGTGCTTATCGTCAGCATGGCACATGAGACAGTCACCTGGTTTCATAAACCCCTGATATGATACCAGAACTAGACTGGGAAACCATTTTACCTACTTTCTAATCCATCATTTAAATCACAATGCAATGGGATTTAAATTCTACTTGAAAAAAGCTTTGCCTTTTGTCAGGTTTATTATCAAAGATGAACTGCAGAGAAACAAGACAGAAAGACTCTTAAGTTCTCAGGTTGGAGTTTAAAAAATGATAAAAGTATAAGCATGTAACTAAGTGATTAAAGAAGCTATAGTTGGTTGTCATAAGCACCTATGTGATGAGGCCAAACAGAAATAATTTTAGAGGTTTTATCTTAAATGTTTATATAACTTTTATTTTCAAGAACATTAAAAACTATCTCTTAGAAGAAATTACGAGCTTATATACTGTGAGTTGAAACCCATGTGAGACCAAGAAAAGGTAAGAAAGCAGCCACTGTTTCCTCTTAATCTGTCTCTGGGTTCCAAAGTAGAGACCTATGGGGAAATGATAAAGTCACAGGGGACTGCGTGTGCACGCGTGCTCAGTTGTGTTTGACTCTGTGACCCCATGGTCTGTAGCCCGCCAGGCTCCTCTGTCCATGGAGTTTTCCAGGCAAGAACACTGAAGCGGGTTGCCATTTCCTCCTCCAGGGGATCTTCCTGACCCAGGGATCAAACCTGTGTCTCCTGTATTGGCAGGCAGACTCTTTACCAACCGAGACACCTGGGACGCCTCTACAGGAGATTATAGAGAAAGTAAATACGGGGAAAGGACTTGGATAAACAGATGTCTGGAGTCATTTATTTATCTGGGTGTGTACATGTGTGAAATTTAACTAAATGGAAGTGTTAAAGCTTTCTGCTTCTCCTAGGAATATTCATTCAGCTCAAGAGCCGCTCAAGCAAAGGGCTACATTCTGCCACTTCCTGGTCCACGAGATAATATGTGGAGGCTCTGTGAGGACCTACCCAGCGTGGGATACAACACAGTAGGCACTCAAATGTTTAAATCAGTATGTCTATAAGCAATCAAATATATAGCATTAAAAAACATATGCTGATTGCTTCTTGGCATTTTGGCTAAGATCAAGTGTAAAAAAGTTACATGGAAAAAATCTAAGCTACTTTATTACAGATTCCAAAATAAGTATGATGGATGATTTCCACAGAAATATTACATTAATGCTATGCAGCTGCATTTGCCATAGAAAGACATGTTTATGAAAGGACCATCTTGAGAATTTGATAGAAATTCTTGAGAGACCATCTAATCTCGAGGCTCTTAAATGTCAATGCAGAACCCAATGCCAGGCTGACTGTTTAAGAAACACCAGGGTGGTCTAAGGATCTGTTCCCTGTTCCTCTCCCACAGATCTGGGGTGGTACCAGAAACTTAGTAAAAAAAAATTCAGAATATTCTGGTGTACAGCTAGGCTTAACAAGTACTGATTTAACCTAATGGGAAAATTGACATCCAGAAAGTTTATGGGCCCCTCCCAAAGGTCAACAGACTTAATGGCAAAGCTGGGACTAGAGTCGGTCTGCAAACACCATGCCCACAGCTCTTTAAAGACAACAGGCTACCTGTTCATCTTCTAGGCCAATCCTATATATTCCTGTTGCAACCTGCCCGTATAATGACTGCATCTCCAGGGACCAATGGGACAACCAGTGAGAAGTACACAAGGTTTAGTCAGAAGGTCTGGGTTCAAATCCAGTTCATCACCTTCCCAGACTGGTAAGTCAACACTTTCTAAAATGCAGGTCTTCCTATATATAAAACAGAGATGAGAGTTCCTTAAGGATCATTGTAAAGATAAATGACTGTCAAGTGTTTAAAAGCAAAGGTGCTAGGATGCTTAAGAATGATAAATAAGCACTAAAAAAAAAAAAAAAAAAAAAAAAAAAGGAGCAAGAGAAGTGGATATAAATGCTAAATATTGGTTTGGCCAAAAAAGTTGTTGGGATTTTTCCATAACATCTTACAGAACTGAACAAACTTTTTGGCCAACCCACTAAAGACAAGAAATAAAATTTTTTACAAGTATAAAACACATTATAAAAATTTGGAAATTGCGGTTTCTTGTAAAAATGGAAATATCATTATATATTGTTTTGTAAGTAACTTATATCAAAACAAATGCTATTTGTCCTTGAAATCAGACCTAGAAACATTTTAAGTTTATAAAGTATGATAAGGGCTACTTTTATCTTACTTCACGAAGCTTTGAAATCCTATTGAACCGTCATGCTAACAATATAACAAGGTACACAAACGTGTAAAAAAAAAAAAGTTAAACACTGAAAATGTGGTTAATTATTTCTTTAATATTAATGATGTCATAGACAGTTGAAGCTTAGCTGTCAGCTTCTAATTTCATTTAGATGGAATTAGATGTGATACTGAGAAAAGTTGTTGCATCTTAGAAAATATGAAATTTTAAAAGCAGAAGTGATATTCAGTTTTTCCCCCCAACTTTCTAACTTTTCTCTTTCCAAACCAAGTAAGTTGTACAATTCTGTCCACTGAATTATAAATCTGACCCTTAGATTACCAATGCAAATTAGCAAAAATGGTGCTGAGAAGCCCCATGGTAACCTTTGTCTAACACTTGACCACAGTTTACTACATTAAACTGAATGGTTCTTAATGTCTTCCAAGGTCATTCCCCCCAACTCCCTGCCCCCAGGTATAACAGGGTCCAGATTCTTGCTGATTCATGGACCTGAAAAATTTCCCCTAAATTTTTTGGGTGTCATTGTCAGAGATGAAATTTTTTAGCCTGTTAAAACATGTAAAAATCAACTATAGTTTTATGGAAGAAACAACAACAAAAAAAGACTAGACAGAATTTTAAAAGTATGTGAAACCTTTCTGGAAAATTCAGACTGCTCTATAAATAGATTCAAGTTATTTTTATAGTGATCCCCAGTAGGTTGTCAGGGAAAGAAAATAGTTATTAATGAAAAGAAGTAGACTTTTTCATAGAAAATAATTCTAAACTTTTCATATATAAGCAGGAAGTACCTCCTGGAACTCTGAACAACCTGCCCCAGTAGAGCATTTTCTCTCTGCATCCTCCAAGGAGATGTCTGAGGTCCAGAGAAGACTGCAGCCATTCCCACAGACCCCGCCCCTTTCTCCATGAGTCCCTCCCATTCTGTCCCAGAAGCCCTTCCCCACGGTTGGTGTATTACAGGCTACCTTGGACCCCCAGGCAAAATAACTCCCAGCCTCTTTAACACACCAGGGACTACACACTTACACATCTTAAGGAAAAGCTCTCGCTTAAAAATGTAATGAAAAGGATAAAATATTGACTTAGCAGCTGTTTATCAGTAGTTAATTTTTTTGACGGAATTCACTTTGCACCTAATAATTTTATTTTTATTCCCGGCTGACTAAGAACTATGCAAATATATTAATAAAACATTAATGAGCAGTGAGACCTAGCAGTGCCCCTGAGCTAGGTTCTCTGGAAAGAGCCTAGGAAGAGGCGTCTATTAGGTGTTTTTGGAGGTACTGTAGAGGTTGAGAAAAAAGTAAGGCATAATTTTCAACTGAGAGGCTAGGCTTCATGCAGGACAGCTGGAGGACAGAAGGGGTAATTATTTGGTAACCTTTCTTGGGGTAGATCTGTGGCGACACTTAAGTGACTTCTTGACAAGTTGGAATTTGCAACTTCCTACAGATCACTGTCAAGCTCACTCACGTCCAGGGCTTTACAGGGTCTGACACTGGAACTGCTCTCCCTAACGCCAAATTCATGCTTCAGGATGAAGTGACTCATTTCCGGTCTGGATGGCTCTTCTGCATCCCCTGAGAGCTGCACAAAGCGCAAACCCCTCATCACCTCTCCTCACCTAGTAACCCCTTCCTACATTTCCCTTTCCTTCCTGGCCCTTCTCCTTCCTCCAGCAACCTTTCTCTGGGTCACCCACAAGCCTCCAAATTCCACTGGAAACAAATGCTTATTTCTCTGGAAGGTTTCTGTAGAAGAGACTGTTTTCCTACTTGCCTAAACCAAGTACTTGTTTCTCGCCCATGATGCCAACCTCCCAGAAGCCTTCTAAGCCAAGGCTTCCAGTCTTGTCACATTCGCCCTCAGAAAAACCTCTTCTCCTTAAAGCTGACTTATCCAGTAAGGCCAGTCAGCTTACTGGATGTTAACTCCCAGTTTGAGGAGAAAGTTGGACCCTGGCTCACAGCTCAGTGCCCACCAGACAACTCCTACCCTCACAGTTTCTTGACTAATTCCACTCCCATGACCTCTCCCATCACTGTACTCTCTGAACGCGGTCACAAAGACTTCTTTGGAAATGTTTAACAATATCTTCCTCCCTGGCCATAGGCTCCTGGCCCTCCACCTCTGTTAGTCCTTGACAATTCTTAGTTTTCTTTTTGATAGCACTGATCTTCCTCATTTTTTTCTCCTTTTCACCCAGTCTCTTACCTGAACTCCAAGTTCAGCGGGTGCTATGCAAATCGTCATCACGTGCTCCCCCTTTCCTACCCTGGAGACCATTTCCCTCCCCACAACCCTGTCTTTTGGCTCCACCTGCAAAATCTCTGCTTCCAGGAAAGCAGCATCATCCCCATTTAACCAAAAACTCATTTCCAAAAGAGTTAGAGAAAGAACAGTCTGAATTTTTCAAGAAATGTGCTTTAAATAGTTCCAAGTTCTCTGGACGCTACTAGCATTCCAAAATACAGTCACTGCTAGAGGCTATTTTAAGGGAAAGATCAGGATGCTCTGTGATTGGCATGTTAATTATTTATATGAAGATAACGAGTTCTATGGCTCTTATCATAAACTCTGAATTATTGAGGGTACTAAACTTGTAATACTCTAGCAAAACAGACAAAAGTTAAAACAAAATTCTGTATTTTAAAATCTTTCAGGCAATAGGATACTGAGTGGCTTCAAGGAAATGATCAAACTATTTGGGGGAAAAAAAAGTTTTGTTTTTTTTTTTTTTTCCATTTCTCCGAATGGACACAATGCTCATTCTACTTCGAAATGGTTCAGGTGGTCTGATCTAAAAGCCACTGTAACACTCCCTCACACTCTCCAAGGCCATGCTAAGTTTACCCTATAAATGTGAGAATGCCTGCTCACAAGGAGAGAAAATCTGGGGATGGTAAGAAATTTAAAGGGTGCTATTTGTAGCTTCTTTATTTGAAAAATATCCCAAATATCTGGGCCTAGGTATACTGTGACTATCAAACTGAAATGGATGTCCACAATAAACCCTAGAAATGTTTATCCAGAAGTCAGTCAATTTACTCAGCAATGTCCACTTATTCAAGAAAGGATACTTACTTGTAAATTGTAGTCTTGTAGAATCTTAACTAAGGAGTCTCTCAAATTAGGAATCTCCATTCCTTCCTTAATACGGTGAATCAGTAGAATCGGGTCAACATGTGTGCCGATGTTGTTTAACAAGCCAGTGATAAATGCTACAGGACACCACAGAAAACACTAACATGTAAGCAATGGAATGGATGCGATTTTAGGCAAAAAGTTATATCCTTGCAGTAAGTGTTAAACCATCTGAACTTCTAAATCCTCCCAAGAACTAATCTTCCTTTACTTTTCTCAAAAAAGCAGCTAAATGAGAAGAGATTTAAAAATAAAATGAATTGGAAAACAAATGATTGCTTTGGAACACAGATTGTGATGTCAAAGAGAGGTGACTAATATTTATTGTGAATATACTATGGCTCAGTTATCATATACTTTTCTCTGATATTCTGCAAGGTGGGAATGTTTTTTTGTTCCCAATTTATGGAAAAGGAAAAAACAGGATGGTTAATGAATTCGTCCAGGATCACACAACCAGCAATTTCTGAACCCAAATCAAAGCCAGGGTAGGCCCAGGTTCACAGTATGCTTCATTACCACTTTGCCTCCTGTAAGATCCTCGGACTGCTACTCTCTTATGCTAAACTAGATTCACAAAGTACCTTAATTGGTAATGAACCTGCATAACACCCTCCCTCCTCTTGTATCTCAGAAAAAAACTATTGTAACAGTGGTTTCTAGAACGTGAAAATCTTGAAATAGATAAGCCTTCTGACCAAAAGGTAAAAAGGGGGAAGGGAGAGATTTTAAACCAAGGCTGCTAGTTTCTGAATCATATCTGTATCTTTAAAAGAGGACTTTCATTAACTTTTGTTTCCTTCCAAAATGGGAGACCCACGCAGATGGTCAAGGAGGGGCAGCAGACAGACACTTGCGGAGTTGCACTGATAGGGCAGGAGAGAGAGGCTGGACGCTGCAGCAGCAAACCTCCCAGTACAGCCGATGTCCATAGTGGCTGTGGGTTTCCACAAAGAGAAGGGATAAGGGCTAGACGACACACTTCCAAAATAAATGCCCCTGTGTACACACAAAACCAGAATCTTTCATTCCATTTGGTGCAGTAGGTAAAACTGTGCTTCATGGGAGCAGAGTTAATCTCATGTCCATCACTTGTTCTTTATCAAGTTCAGCTAGGCAACATGAATTGATAAGGCTCTAGACTTCCCTGTATGGGGAGAGTTCGGGAAATTGTTACTATGCACCTGACCTATTTTTATTATAGATACTTCACCACATTTTAAATTCAGTGCATCTTGAGATGATTCTTACTCTAGACACAACTGGCTAAATGGAGGGAAAGACGTTATAAAGGCAGATGGGTGTTCTACTTACGTGGTTTGTCGATGGAATATAAAATCAGATCCTCCCAGAGTTCTGCATCATCCTGCTCCTTGGCAAATTCAATCGCTTTATCGACGTCATGCAATTCCTCCATAATCATCTTCAGGGCACTTCGACTGTTACCCATTCGGCCTAGAACAATGTGAGACACACGCTTAGGGTAATTTAATTAAATGTTTTAAGAGAAATCACATCTCTATTTGTTTACATAGTTTGATAGCCATGACAAAAAGTGAATTTCATTCTGTGACAACTGAAACTTACTAAAATAAATAAATCCTAATTACTAGGTATTTACTTTGTACTGAGTATTCACTTAGGTGCTTCACATGAATTACTTCGTGTAATCACTGTAATCCGAGGAAGTATGTTCTATTTCAATTTTATAAAAAGACAAACGTGTTAGTCACTTGCCAAGATCATATAGCTACTAAATGGCAAATCTGGAGTCTGAAACCATGTCTGTCAGATTCTGACTTCCTTCTGATGAAAAGCAGAAAAAGGAAAAAAAAACAAATTTGTCAACCCATCCACAATTTATTTTGATTTACACTGTAAAGTGTGAACTGATAGTTTTATTACACAATACTAATATATTATCTCAGTAGCATTTATTAAATAATGCTACCTTCTTTATTGAGCTATGAAGTCTCCTTTTCCAAATATTAAATTCTTATATAAAACAGGCTTTAACTTCTGTTACTTTGGTCTAAAACCTATGTCCATTCTTGGAAAATTTATATCACGTTGTCACCCCACTCTAGTTTATGGGGACCAAAATGAATCAAAACTACTTACTCAGAAGATAAACTGTCTCTTCGACAAAGTTTCTCTGTTGACAGATCTCAAGAGCCTTCAAATAAAGCAAGGTAAAAATGTTATGTGTTATCATATAAAAACAAATATCTACAGTCACTTAAACATACAAGTTTGAAAGAACTTCTCCACTGCCTCCCTTTAAAAACAAAGGAGAAGTAAATAAGTCTCTCTAAGTTTTGCTTGTAGCTGTCCAGATTTCCCTGAGAGGTGCTGGATCCTACACAATTTAACTGATAACATATTTGAGGCAGAACATTCCAGAGCAAAGGCAGAAAGCAAGATGCTGAAACAAAGGTTCTTCCCCACAAAGCTTTCTCTCTTTCTGCTACTTGAGGTTTCTTCATGGCACTGGTCTAAGCCATATTTCCTTCCACTGAATTGTAAGCTCCAGGAAAGGACTACTGTTCACAGCTGTATGTTCCCTGTATGGAGCAGTAAACATTTGCTGCATAAAGAATTAAATACTGGGGTGGGAATATTTCTACTGCTGGCTTACAGGGTCTAGAAAAAAACTCTGTTCAAGGATCTGTCAAAAGTGGGAGGAAAACTGAAAAGATATGTGCACCCTAATGTTCACTGTAGCACTATTTACAGTAGTGAAGACATGGAAACAACTTGAATGTCCATCAATAGATGAATGGATGAAGATGTGGTACATATATACAATGGAATACTACTCAGCCATAAAAGGAACAAAACTGGTTATCTGTAGTAATCTGGATGAACCAAGAGTCTGTCACACAGAGTGAAGTCAGAGAAAAACAAATACCATATATTAATGCATTATATAGAGAATCTAGAAAAACTGTACACACTAACCTATTTGCAGGACAGGAATAGAGATGCAGATGGGGTGAGGAGGGAAAGAGAAGGTGAAACGAACTGGGAGAGTAGCACTGATGTATACACACAATCGTGTAAACTAGCTAGCTAGTGGGAGGCTGTGGGGAGTGCAGGGATCTCAGCTTGGTGCTCTGTGGTGACTTTGAGTGGGACGGTGATGATGGGGTGGGAAGGAGGCTCAAGAGGGAGGGGTATATATATATATACATATAGCTGACTCATTGCTGTATAGCAGAAACATTGTGATTATACTCCATTTAAAAACAAAGTAACCCATTATACAGAGTGAAGTAAGCCAGAAAGATAAAGAACATTACAGTATACTAACACATATATACGGAATTTAGATAGATGGTGGCGATAACCCTATATGCTAAACAGAAAAAGAGACACAGAAGTACAGAACAGACTTTTGAACTCTGGGGGAGAATGTGAGGGTGGGATGTTTTGAAAGAACAGCATGTATACTATCTATGGTGAAACGGACCACCAGCCCAGGTGGGATGCATGAATCAGGTGCTCTTGCCTGGTGCACTGGGAGGACCCTGAGGAGTCGGGTGGGGAGGGAGGTGGGAGGGGGGATCGGGATGGGGAATACGTGTAACTATATGGCTGATTCATGTCAATGTATGACAAAACCCACTGAAATGTTGTAAAGTGATTGGCCTCCAACTAATAAAATGATATTTAAAAAAAAAAAAAAATAAAATAAAAAAAATAAAAAAAAAAAAAAAATAAAAACAAAGTAACACCTTACTTTAGAATTGGAATGAAACTAAGATAATGTTTTAGAGTTGTTTAGTAACTAAGTCATATCCAAGTCTTTCGGGACCCCATGAACTGTAGCCCACCAGGCTCCTCTGTCCATGGGATTTCCCAGGCAAGAATACTGGAGTGGGTTGCCATTCCCTTCTTCAGGGGATCTTGCTGGCGTGGATTCTTTACCATTGAGCCACCAGGTACACAATCATTTAAATGAGAAAATGAGAAGACCTGAAGGTCACAATGAGGAAGAAACGTCACTAATTTGATCACTCACACAATTCCTTTAAAAATTATGCAGCAGACAAAAATGGAAATATAGATCAATGGAATACGATAGAAAGCCCAGAGATACCCACGCACCTATGGTCACCTAATCTATCACAGAGAAGGCAAGAATATACAACAAAGAAAAGACAGTCTCTTTAATAAGTGGTGCTGGGGAAACTGGACTGTTACATGTAAAAGCATGCAATTAAAACACTTCCCAATACCATACACAAAAATAAACTCAAAATGGATCAAAGACCTAAATGTAAGGCTGGACACTATAAAACTCTTAGAGGAAAAGATAGACAGGATACTCTAACATAAATTGTAGCAACATCTTTTCTGATCTACCTCTAAGAGTAATGAAAATTAAAAACAAATAGGACCTAATTAAACTTAAAAATTTCTGCACAGCAAAGGGAACCATAAACAAAACAAAAAAACAACCCTCAGAATGGAAGAAAATATGTGCAAGTGAAGCAACCCACAAGGTATTAATCTCTAAAATATATGAATGGCTCATGTAGCTCAACATCAGAAAACAACCTATTCAAAAAAATGAGGGGAAGCTAGAAAAAGCCAAAAAAGATATACAGATGGCCAACAACCCCATGAAACATGCTCAATATCATTAAATATCAGAGGATTGCAAATCAAACTACAATGAGGTATCATCTCATGTTGGTCAAAATGGCCATCATCAAAAAAATCTACAAACAATAAATGCTGGAAAGTGTGTGGAGAAAAGGGAACCCTCTTGCACTGCTGGTGGGAATGTAAATTGATACCATCACTGTGGAGAATAGTATGGCGGTTCCTCAAAAACTAAAAATAGAGCTACTATATGACCCACCAGTCCCACTCCTGGGCATATACCTAGAGAAAACCATAATTCAAAAAGATACATGCACCCTAATGTTCATTGCAGCTATTTACAACAGCCAAGACACAGAAACAACTTAAATGTCATTCAACAGAGGGCTGGATAAAGATATTACATATATACAATGAAATATTACTCAGTCATAAAAATGAAGGACACTGTGCCATTTGCAGAAATGTAGACGGACCTAGAGACTGTCATACAGAATGAAGTCAAAAAGAAAAAAATGTCATATTAACACTGATATGTGGGATCTCAAAAATGAGACACATGAACTTATTTGCAAAGCAGAAATAGAGACACAGAGGTACAGGACAAACGTGTGGACACCAGTGGGGGAAGGAGGTGGGATGAACTGGGAGACTGGGATCGACATTTCTATACTACTTACACTACGTATCAAATAGATAACCAACGAGAACCTACTATAGAGCACAGGGATCTCTACTCAGTGCTCTGTGGTGACCTAAATGGGAAGGAAATCCAAAAAGAGGGGATATATGTATAACTGATTCACTTTGCTGCATAGCATAAATTGATACAACATTGTAAAGCGACTATTCTCTAACAAAAATTTAAAAAAGTGATGTGGCAGAGATGGCGAGATGTTCCCTAGTATCCGTTGCCCATTTCTTCTATAGAAGTAAGATTATAGGTGGTTGAGTGATTGCCCAGAATTAAAATCTCAAGGCCTCTCTGGTGGTGGTAGAGCTATGTGACCAGTATCCACTATGGAGATGAACCAGAAATGTGGGATGACAGCTTCTGGGTCTCAGAACACCCTGCTCTCTTATTTTTAATCCTTTCATCCAAAGTGCTCTTGGAAACATGGATGATACAGGAGACGCAGGAGACCTGGGTTGGATTCCTGGGTCAAGATCCTCTGGAGTAGGAAATGGCAACCAACTCCAGTATTCCTGCCTGGAAAATTCCATGGACAGAAGAGCCTGGCAGCCTACAGTCTGTGGAGTCGCAAAGAGTTGGACACAACTGAGCACATACACAAAGCATAAAAGCATGTTTTCTTTTAGATTCTTGAATATTCCCGAGCAAAAGTGCTCCATCTAGAGGAAAAAGTAGGTAACAGGACATACATTCGTGCACATGTGCAAAAAAGGAGAACAGAAAACAAGTGACAAGACAGAATAATAACAAAAATTGAGTAAAATATGATGTAAAAATAATATTCAAATTTTTCCTTTCATTATTTAATGTAAAGGTAAGTAACAGTTAAAAATTTGGGTGTTAACTAACGGAAACTTTATCAGCCCTTCTACCATATCAGTTTTATAATGATTTCTACATAGCCTTGACCCCATCATCTTTTATACAGTCTTATTTTTCTTTAAGGAAATTAGTAAACTATGCATCTCCTACTTTATTCCTCCAGATTCATATATACGGCCACCTTGTGAATGCAATTAGATATGAGAGTGACCATAAATTCAGGTATTAATTGATAAAGCTAATATTTTGCTTTTAACTGTTCTAGGCATAAGCAAATCAGATTTGCAAATGTGAAAACTAGGGCCTGATGACCACACCTGGAAATGACAGAAGAATGAACAGTTGAAAAACTGATGTCTCTCACAATTCTTGCAATATTGAGGAATATTTTTATTAGTATTGCTGTTGTTATTACTTTAATTAACTTTTTAAACCTGAAAAAGATGATTCCTTACCACAGTGGAAAGTATTTGGGACCTTAAGTTAAGAGACTCAGGTTCTAAGGCTCAGCATGTTGTCTTATAGCTCCAGACTGGGGGGAAATCTATTTAGGTTTTTATGAGTCAGTAGTTTTTCTGTGTTACAAGTAAATATAAAAGGAATTTGTTTCTAAGATGAAACAAAGTGTGCACAGAGTTATTATTTCTAGGGAGAAAGGAATGAGATGCTGCATGAATTAAAGTCAAGAAAATCTGCTTTAAGATGGCTTGGTGTACCTAAGCAAGGAGAGTGGTATATTTTTTGCAAATATACAGACTTCCCACAATGGGGTCTCAGGCTAAGATAATCTCTAATAATAATGTCTCAAAGATCTTTAACATGAAAGCCTAATGACTTGATTATAGTGACATGTTCCAACCATTACTATCTCAAATCCATTTTGTTCAAAATTCTCTTTCCACCGAAAGTTATCTTAAAAAAAAAAAGAAACCTACTTCAAATATAATTGTTCTCAGGTTTGTGTTGAATTCTCTTATCTGCAATTGATTTTTCCCAGTAGCTCAGACAGAAAAATTCCAAAGGGCCCACACAATGCTCCAAGTGAGTTCTCTGTATTAGAAATATCATGTGTGGGCATGAGAATTTCTGATGCTCTCTTTGTGGGCAGAGCAGTGTGCTTTCCATTGAACACTACCAGACTGGAAAACTGTAAACCAAATGGGTTGAAAGCATGTTCCAGACACGGACATACTGGAATCCAAGCAGAGGCTTTGTATGGTGTTCAGCAAAGGGGAAGAAGGATGCCTGGGTGGATGCTATTCACCCTTGTGTGCGGGGCTCTGGCTGAGGAATCAACAGGACAAGGCCACGTCTGCCTGGAAACACACGATGTTTCCTTCAAAGTAAGGCACAAACTTTTCAAAGATGAAGTTCAAAGTTCAGTTCAAAGATGAAGATTCTCCCTCTTTTTCTAGATTATAGATTTAAAAGTGAGAAAAGAGAGGAACGTTTGCTTTTCTTTTCTAAGATGATGTGTTTCCAAATTTATTCTCGAGAAAAAGCCTTAGGACCCAAAACGTAAACTGTTAATGTTTTTCATAAACTAATATGCAGGCAAGATTTTTTTTCTTTAATTAACTGTAGATGCAGAAAATCCATTGAGCTGAAACTGGTTCATAGTATTCAACACATTTGAAGTTAATCATCATGGGCTGAAGAAGCAACTAGAAAAGCTGTGATTGTGCATAAATTGTATGTTGTCAGTCAACTTCTTAACACGTGTCTCTCACAGGTCACTTACTTTGTTTTGTTGCTACATATGGCTGATGGTGGAAAGTACTTGCTCTCTGGCCATCTTAATTCAGGAAGACACGTGTAGATGGTAGAGAGCATTCCAGATGGTGTGAAGAACCATGGGAAACAAAGCTGAGGGTCTTCAATCGCCCAGGTTCTAGTACACACATGGTGAGTATTGTAGTTTATTTTGAAACAGCAGGCTCATAACACTTACTAGTTCATATTCAGCCCTAACTAGAACCTCATAGGTATTAACTTATTCATTCATTCGACTGACATGCAATAAACATTTAGTGCCTAATGTGTGGCTGGCTACTGAGTTTATGAGAATCAGTGAAACAAACTCCTTTTCCTTGAAGAATTTATAGGATGGTGGGAGACTAGAAACCATAGTTATAACTACAGTTAACTACATTATAACTATAATGGAATTGGGTGTAACAGAGAAACAGAAAAGTACATCATGTGGGTATTTATAGCACACAGGATGTGGGAATGAAATTATGTATCAACTTGGGGTCCTGACTGGGGCAGTTGCTTCTGGCTTTGGGTGGTTCCTGTCCCCCTCCCAGGCTGACTTTGCTGGTAAATACATCAGACTCCAGACAGTGTTTTATGGTTGACTGAGTTCTAGACCCTGGATCAGACCTTTATCCCAGTTAAACCTGGCATAGAGATACTTGAGGTCCTCACCAAAATCTGACCAGATAGGACCTCCCATTGTGATAGAATACCTGGCAAAAGCTCGTGCCTGGAAAGCCAGTCTTTCCCTTGAACACGGATGGACAAGCAGAGACAGAATACTAGAAGAACCCAGAGCTTATCAACAATGACGACTCTCACCTCGCAGTGTTTGAGCCGGGGCATCTGGGACTCACCTTTTCAAGGGGACAATGGATACTGTCTCGGAGAAATGGAAGCAAGTTGGGTCGGTCAAATTCAGCATAAAGGCTGATCTGCTTCTCATGGTAGCGCTGTCCCTTATGATGGTCTCTCTTGAAAAGCTTATGCAGGTACTAAAAACAGCAAAGGAATAAACAAGGGATATTAAAATACAGAAGTGATACCTGTTTAACATTGCTATGTTCAGCCACAGACAGGCTGGCAGAAAAGCAGTTTTTGGGAAAAAACTTTAGGTGAAGGGGAAGTGGAAAGAAACCTCAGCAAGAGCAAGGAGGTGCTGGTACTTCCTAGAATGGCCCCGAGTGACCTGTTTCTGCCTCTTACCGACCATGTGGCCCTGGGCAGGTCACTAACCTCTCTGTGACTGAGTTTCTTTATCAGCAAAAATCTTCAGTTGTGAGGACTGAATGAGTTACCATTTGTAAATCACTTAGAACCACACCTGGCACAGAATAGGCACTGCAGAAATGTTAATGACAGGCACTGTTAATATTCTCACCATCATCTGCTTCACCTCAGAAATAAAATGCTTGATCAGTGGTGTTCCTAGATTGTAAAAATTCTCATCCTTTATATAAAAGGGGGTAGAGTCATGGCAAGAACATGTTCTTAAAAATAACTCCAGTAGCAGGTGCTAAATTAATTGTTGTATTTTCTAAATCTCCTGTCCTTAAGTTTTACTGAGATCTGTGTTTGCCATGAAATGCTGCCTCCACTGGGGACCTCAAAAAGTGAAAAAAATCAAGAAGAGTCAGGTGTTCTGAATCCCATTTTCATAGCTGATTCCTTTTTCTGACTAAAAAAGTTAATGAACCTTCAAGGCAGTGAGTGATTCACTTTCTACTTGGAGTAGTAGCAAGGCTGTCAATAGAATGCACAGAAGTCAGAAATCGATGTTCAATGTTTCAGTTCAGTTCGGTCGCTCAGTCGTGTCCGACTTTTTGCGACCCCATAAATCGCAGCACGCTAGGCCTCCCTGTCCATCACCAACTCCCGGAGTTTACCCAAACTCATGTCCATCGAGTCAGTGATGCCATCCAGCCATCTCATCTTCTGTCGTCCCCTTCTCCTCCTGCCCCCAGTCCCTCCCAGCATCAGGGTCTTTTCCAATGAGTCAACTCTTTGCATGACATGGCCAAAGTACTGGCGTTTCAGCTTCAGCATCAGTCCTTCCAATGAACACACAGGACTGATCTCCTTTAGGATGGACTAGTTGGATCGTCCAAGGGACTCTCAAGAGTCTTTTCCAACACCACAGTTCAAAAGCATCAATTCTTCGGCGCTCAGCTTTCTTCACAGTCCAACTGTCATATCCATACATGACCACTGGAAAAACCATAGCTTTGACTAGATGAACCTTTGTTGACAAAGTAATATCTCTGTTTTTAAACATGCTATCTAGGTTGGTCATAACTTTCCTTCCAAGGAGTAAGTGTCTTTTAATTTCATGGCTGCAATCACCATCTGCAGTGATCTTGGAGCCCAAAAAAATAAAGTCTGACACTGCTTCCACTGTTTCCCCATCTATTTCCCATGAAGTGATTGGACCAGATGCCATGATCTTAGTTTTCTGAATGTTGAGCTTTAAGCCAACTTTTTCACTCTCCTCTTTCACTTTCATCAAGAGGCTTTTTAGTTCTTCTTCACTTTCTGCCATAAGGGTGGTGTCATCTGCAATGTTTAGTTCATGTTAAATGGACACAAACACCCTAGAACCCACCCGAGGTGGGAAGACTTCATCACACCAAGTGCATCAGTGCATCTGCCCCCTTGATTGGATTGGTTCATCGACACCGTGCCCTGCCCTGAAGCTGTGGACGGGGAATGAAGTTGCTGGAGCTTGACACTTGCTGTCGTATACGGTACTGTATAAGCCCAACCAGGACACAAGCACACGGAGAAACCCCTCCTCGGGTTAACTGCTCCCCTCTGTCTCAGGCAAGAAGTGGGGGCGTCCGAGAGAAGTCCCTGCTCCGATGAAGACTCCGGCCACTCCACTGGCATGGCGTCAGTGTAAGAGCTGACATACTGCAGCTGCCCAGAGGTACAGATGGGTTAAGAAGGTTCTGTCACATCTTTGGGGCAAACGTAGAGAGACATTTCTTCGCCTGACGGAGACGACGGGCCACTTCAGTGTGAGCGCTGCCGCCATTCTACCACTGCCCCAGTGACACTGTCACTTGATCCCTGCCGCCTGTAATCCTGCCTCACGGCTGAAGGGAGCCAGAAATCACTGCTTTGCAAACAAATTCCACGATGACCCACACAGAGGTACCTTGCCTGGGTAAGCAGATAATCTGGAGATTTTCAATCATGAACAACAGAGCAAAAAGCATTCAGAAAACCACTGAGCAAACAACCAGAGGGACAACCCCCCCTAAGTCACTTCACGTGCCTATACTGGAGTCTTCAGAAGCTTCAATGCATGAAAATGACTTATAAATGCTCTATTTCCTAACCCTTCTCCCGGGCTGCAAAGAGGCGCGCAAAGATACAGCAGTCTTCTATGATGCTCACAGGCCTACTGGAACAACCCCCGTTTTCACTGAAGACTTCTCTGGCATCATTTTGAAAGGACATGGAAAAACATCTCTTCCTGTTTTGCTCCCATGATGACAGCCATGCAGAGAATCAAAGGAGACCCCCAACAAAAGAAATCTAGAGTAATGGACCCCATGGCACTACCACATGACCACATAAGAAAATAAGGCACAGGCTCTGTCAAAAAACGAGGCGCTGCTCTGAGAGTGTTCTGTGTGGTGTTTCCTTAGCAGGAAGGAAATGGCAACCCACTCCAGTACTCTTGCCTGGAAAATTCCATGGACTGAGGAGCCTGGTGGGCTATAGTTCATGGGGTCACAAAGAGTTGGACACGACTGAGCGACTTCACAGACAGACAGAGAACTGTGGGCAAAGAACATGACCTGCCATATGCATGTTGCCCACCATCAAGCCCTCAAAGCCACGGCAGCCAGCCCAACAGTGCACCCTGAGGGGAAATCAGCTTGGAGAAAAACACACAAGGGCCCTAGACAGTTAAGATGCATATCTAAGAGATGATTTCAATGAGCCCAGACTCTACCATCTTCCTATACAAAGGAAAGTACTAAAATCATTAACTTGAGATGTCTGTTTTCTGTGTCTGTGGTTTGATGCTTCACTATATTTTTGTTTTTTTCCCAGAAAAAACTGCTATACATCCTGGCTCCCTGACCTCTTTGGAACAGTCACTTAGCGCTATCTAAGAGGCTGCTCTCCCAGGCTACAGGTCTCTGTATGTGCTCAATAAAACAATTTAATTCTCAACTTTCGGAGTATTTTTTTTTTTTTCTTCAGTTGACAGAAGGAAGGTGCTTACTCCTAGGCATAGTTTGATAATTCAAAAATGTGATAACTTTTTTTTTTTTAATCACAATCCAATTGTGAGTCAAAGTTAAAGTTCCTGATCTATTATTAATTCCTACTCTGGATTCTGATCATCTGCTGCATTATAATAATTACAGAATATTGTTCGTGTTCACTCCAGTCTTCTCAAACCAATACTGGAAGGTGACTTGCTGCTCTGTTCAATCATAGGGCAAAAGAAGAGGACTGTCATGCTTACCACGTGCTGCAACTCTGGTCTGTCTTCTAATTCTTCCACTACTTTTTTAATCTATAGGAAAAAAAATTAAATGTAGAGTTATGAGGATACAAATACAGCTGTGAAATTATCTGATAAACATCTCACTTCTTTATGGAGATAGTGGTCTTAGACACTCATCTGTTTCAATTCATATAAAGGCACTCACGGAAATTTTATCTTCATTGTCCAGAAGCATGTCAACAGCTTTCTGCAATATGAAAAAATACCCAGTCACTAAAATGTGCCACAGAAAAGGAGAACACAGAACATAATGTGTTATACATGGTATCACCATGAAAGGCAAAGGGCCTGTTTTACATAGATAAGAGGGTTCTTAGCTTTAGAATGGTTCTTGAGATATTTCTAAATGTATTTTAAAATTTGTTTCAATCTGCAGTCTCTGTGTTTTGCATACAACATAAAATGGTGCTGTGCTACAACTCACAATACAAAGCATTTGTATTATTCCCGGTACCACAAAAAAAGAGCTTTCTTTCTAGCCACGTAAATATTGATGGAGTCCCTCTACAGATTCCACAGATATAAGGAGCGGGTCTTATGTGGAGAAGAGGATAAGACAGAATGGGGAATAAAAAAAAAAAAAAGACACCTGAAGCTTCATAATAGTATAAAGCTTATAGATTTATAGAATTGAGTTTAGCTACCTTTATCATTCATGAAACACAAGTTAGACAGTGTTTGTAACAAGAGGTGGTAGGAAGACAGCCCACCAGACTAAGCCTCATACAGTGTCCCTGGGTCTTGTTCTTGACTCTGCTATTACATTGCCTACCTGTCTGCTGCATTTTTTTTTCTGAAACATTAGGATGTTGGAAGAGATTACCCTTAAGTTATTTTCTAATGAGAAAGTTATGTGATTCCTTGAGTTCATGCTCTTGAATAGCAATAAATTTGAACTCATTAATCTTTTGTCTACAGCTTCATATGCAAAATAAGCTCTTGAGACACATGAGGGGTGGGTCCGTCATAAGGGGAGACTGGCTATGGGAAATTAATTTCTATATAAGTTGCTCATCCCCTTCATCATCTTCTGCCAGAGAAGCAGAACCTCTGCACCTGAACTTCCTGGGACCTGCACTATTTTTAGATCTGTACACCCTAAGGACTTGACTCATTCAGTATGAAAAATGGGCTTTAGCATCTTTCAGAAAAAGTAGATTTAGCTTCTATTTAAATTAAGTTTAAGTGTGTGAATTATAATACATAGCATGTAATGGATACATAATATAGCCCATAATAGCCCTAGATACAGTAAAATAAAATTTTAAAAAGTCCAAGTAATCTTTTTGGAGCCTTAAGTGTTCTACTCTTTGATTTATCTAAAATTTCAGCCTTTCAAGTAACAGCTACTGTGTTTTATGAATCTCTTTCTTTTTATCACTAGCACTTGGCATTAACTTTCTTTTTTAAAATACATACAAACAATTTGTATCACTTTACAAAACCCACTGTGAGATGTGGAGGCTGGGTGCCCTCATCAGACAGAAGTCAAAGCGTTAGTTGCTTAGTCGTGTCTGATTCTTTGTGACCCCAAGGACTGTAGCCCTCCAGGGTCCTTTGTTCATGGAATTCTCCAGGTAAGAATACTGGAGTGGGTGGCCATTCCATTCTCCAGGGGATCTTCCTGACCCAGGAATCAAATCCAGGTCTCCCACGTTACAGGCAGATTCTTTACCATCTGACCCACCAGGGAAGTCATCCCACTATTCAAATCCACTTTATTATGAAATATTACATCCCACATGTTCTGGCCTGAGCATCATCTGAGATCAATGGAAACTCCACATGCTAAAGCTGTGAATGCCAAAGAATAAAAGTGCATCAAACAGATCAGAATAGTTTACTTACAGCTTGAATTCTGGGACATACAATTAAGAGGATTGAATGAGCTAAAGCACATGGCTAGTTTCTCTGTTCCTATGAATTACAATGAACTGTTTTACTAAAAAAAAAAAAAATTACTTCACATACACATAACTTTAAAAGTTCCACATCAAGTTATGGATTGCTTTTACAGAAAAACTGCATCAACTAAAGGAGTCCTGAATGCCAACTACTAAAGGAAAATCCAGTGAGGGTCAGAGTGTTCTGAAGAGTTAGCATACAACAGGTTATGTGATTTATTAACTACTCCAGCATGTGGACAAATGTCTACGAAAAACTTGGGACAGCACAAATAATTTATCAGTAGTAAAATAAGAAACACATTATAACTGATTCACTCTGCTGTATATTTGAAACTAACATACACTATAAATCAACTATACTCCAATAAAATTTTTTTAAAACTAAAGAAATCTTAAAAAAAGAAAAGAAACATTACCTCAGAATCAAAATCCATTAATAAAACAATTTTATCCTTGATAGAACTGAAAAGATTATGTTTGTGGATCAACTGGAAAACATCCTTATGTCTTAACGTTAGGTATATTTCCAAAGCATTGCCATAGTTTTTGTCATAGGTGTACCTGGTAAGACAAAAAGTTTTTACATTAATGTTCATCAACACTTCTAATAAAACATGAAGATATACTCAATAAATCATGTTCTACTTTAATGAAAACTGAAAAACTTGTTCAGAGAGAAAAATTAACTTTATTTAGAAAAGTGTTCCTTGGGATTGAACTATATGTGACCAGTAAGTATTTCTTTCTCAGAACCTTGAGAAAATTTTAGAAAATTGAAAATATTCTATTGTCAATATTCTGTCAATATAGACAAAAACTAATTTCCTACAGAAAACTCTCAAAATGTTTTAGAGAAATTGATATACAATGAAATTATGACCCCAAATGAAGGAAATTCTTATTCTAGTAATAGGAAAATCAGTTACAATTCTTACAAGCAGTATTCAGCTGACAGATGGGTGATATTCCAAAAGCTTATCTGTAAGGAGGTTGTATAAAATTCAAATGTGTTTTTGTGTTGAAACAATGTTTTTCACAATGCTTAATTTCGCAAATCAGCTCTTAAAGGTCAACTGATGCTAAGCCGCATTGGATCCATTATTAGTACTACAGAAATTATCAGTACTATTAGTACAATGTTAGTAACTAAAGAATCCAAGGAAAACTATGTTTCCAGAAGAAAATGATTAGTATTCCAACTCAGTGCCACAAGCAAAACTTTTGCGGAAAGTCTTAAACAATCCTGAATTCTAGGCCTGGTCTTGGGCAATACTTTTCCTGGTCTTGGGCAAAAGAGGTAAGAGTGACAGAAGGATTTGTCTGAGACGGTGGGAGTGTGAGGAGGAACTGAAGCTGGATGGTCTTCCCGAGGTTAACTGCAGTGTGCTTCTTGTTTCACTAATCAACGGTTCTAGGGCATGGGTGGACCTTATCTGTCTGCATCTCAGGCAGTTAGCACAAAGCCCAAGTCACTGAAAGTGCCCCCAAATACAAAAAGCATTGACCAAGCTTCCATATTCTGAGACCTGACTCAATGCCAGGCACTGCACTCAGTTCTTGATTAAGAAATTTCATGAAAATCAACCCATATGGAATTGCCCCCTGTGATCTTACAGAAAAAGAGTCTACAGTTTAAGAAGTTTACTAACTTGCAGACCCAAGAATGACAGAAACCCGAGCCTCACTGGGAAAATGACTTGCTGCAGTAGTCCAAGACCTGGCGTACTTTCCTCCCCAAACCACTGCCTCCACCAAGTGGTGCTGACCAGAGTTCCTCTCCTCTGGGAAATAAATTACAATTATAATAAATTACCATAAATTTAAATTAAAATAAATTACAGTCTCACACATTTCCCTTACTTTACCTTCTAGCTGTACATTGGAGGCTTATGAGAAGTTTTCTACTAAGAGCGAATATAGGAAAATTGCACATACAAACTTGCATTCTCCCAATTCAGTTTGCCAGATCTAAAATATGAAAACTTTTCATGACAATTGATTTGGACAAAAAAAAAAAAAGGATTAAAATATACTCACAATTCTGCCAGGGTTTTAAGTAAGGTCCTGTTCTGACTATCTTTCTTCAGGTGATCCCGAACCGCTTGAACTATTACTGAATTGTTGTACAGATCTCCCGGCCATTCTCGGATCAATGTGGCAAAACCCTAACCAAGGGGGAAAAAAACAGAACACTCTTTAAAAAGGAAAGCAATCCCAAGAATTCAAACAATGCCTGAAAAGTTTTCATGGAAAACACAGAAAACCATTTTATGATGAAAACATTGGTCCATAAACATATCATCAGTTTTCAGACTATGGGTTTGGTGGTGGCAAGGGAGGCAGAGAATGACCACATATCCATTTCCATTGGCTATTCCTGAGTAGAGAAATGGGCAGAACCATCCCTGCTCTTATTATTGGATGAAGTGCACAAAGAAGCGGGGCCCCGGGGTCCTTCCATTAGGCACCACTGCACAGAGTTTAGGTCTACTTGCTCTCTCCTTGTTGTGGACTAACTGTAACACCGGAAGGCATTCTTTGACATCTTACAGATACTGTCCAAGTCAGCTGCACAGCCAGCCCTGGGCACATGGCGGCTTTGCTCCCATGGTGGACTCACCCAGCATCCCACGTTCAGCAAGTTATCATCTCCATCTTCCTTCCACTGGGTGCCTCTAATTCTAGTTTTGTTTAGGGATTTGGGACTTTGGTTCAAGTCTTATCCGCTGCTCTTACCCTGACTCTTTCTGGATTTCAAATTTTGTGGTTCTCATAGAAAATTCCAGATCCCTTGATTGAATCCTGTCTCCAGTGCTGTGGATCCTGTCTCCAGAGCTTTCCAGTGCTGTGAGCCAGTGTCCTGGGCAGCCTCTGCCATGATGATCCTAACTTTAGCCCTTGTAACTCAAATTACTAGGGAGCAGTTTACTTACTGATCTTTGGCAACTTTTAGGGAAAAAACAAAAACAAAACAAAACCAAAAACCTTAGATGTTTCTATAGATAGAAGAAATAAAAATATTTGCATAATTGAAAAAATTATTAATATTAAATAACACAATGAATGCCTTAATGAGGCTTCTCTGGTGGCTCAGATGGTAAAAAATCTGCCTGCAATGCAGGAGACCAGGGTTCAATCCCTGGATCGGGAAGATCCACTGGAGAAGGGAATAGCAACCCACTCCAGTATTCTTGCTGGAGAATTCCATGGACAGAGGAGCCTGGTGGGCTACAGTCAGACAGGACAAAGAGTCAGACATGACTGAGTGACTATCACTTTACTTCAGTGCCTTAATGAACTACCTTTAATTGGTTTAAATGATACTTAGAAATGAAAACAGCATGGTGGAATTTGCTTCTGTAAAGTACTAGGATTTTGTAAGAAGAAAAATCATGAAAGAATCAGGAATATACTTTCAAGTCCAGTTTCTACTCAAGTATCCCCTGGGAAGGATGGCAAGAGATCAGAACAACAGGCTGTATATTTTCTATTCAAACTGCAACTTTCCTTCATGTGACCATGACTACAGTTTGATCTGTGAGATTTGGGAAGGAGATTCACTCAGTAAAGAGGACATATTTTATAAAACCATTGAATCACAACATTAAAATATTCTCTGAATCAAAGTGATACTTTGGAGCAAGTACAAAGGATCAAGTTTCTGTTTTCTTAAGGCTCTGTAATTTATAAGATTAAAAGAAAAAAGTCCTG
Source organism: Muntiacus reevesi (assembly GCF_963930625.1). Taxonomy (NCBI): domain Eukaryota; kingdom Metazoa; phylum Chordata; class Mammalia; order Artiodactyla; family Cervidae; genus Muntiacus; species Muntiacus reevesi. The sequence goes on along the minus strand of NC_089254.1, from coordinate 77,901,941 downwards.
ACAAGATTTCTACCCCAATACTAGCAATTCTCAGGAGCCCTGAGACCAGGAATAATACTATTCAGGGAAAGATGAAAGCTTGGCTCCTTTTTTATTTTCCTGATTCAGTTAATAGCCTTGCAGCACTGCCAACTTCTAATGAAAATAAGACAAAATGACCGGTCACACTGTGTGATTAAAAATGAGACTACTCTAACATATACTGAAATAAACACTTACCACATTTCACATTAGGCTATTCTCTGCTTAACTGATTTTATGTACCTCTGATTAAATATGATGAAAAAAAGTGATGAAATTACCCTGAAGCCTTTATTAATAATTAGAAGACACAATTATCAGGGAGCTATTAGGATCCAGTGGCAAAGTAAGAGAATCCCCTGGTGCCCATCAGAGGAAGTAAGAGATTAAGGACTATTCATTAAACGAAATGCCACAAAAATCACTCCATTTTTATCATGCTTATATATCTGTTATTAATATTATGAAGCAAGGCTTAACTATTTAAATAATTCTAGTATGCTGTAAATTAAAAATTAAATTAAAAAATTTCAGTAGAAACTCCATACAAAGAAATCATGAAGCACCAGTACCTTCAAGAAAAAACTTTTAATTTCATATATACTTTTATCAATGTTTAAAAAATAATTTGCTTTTGGCTGTGCTGGGTCTTGGCTGCAGGCTCTTCTCTAGTTGCAGAGTGGGGGCTACTCTCTGGTGGAGCACAGGCTTCTCCTGGCGCAGAGCATGGGCTCCAGGGAGCTCGGGCTTCAGCAGCTGCTGTTCCCGGGCTCTAGAGCACCCGCCCTATAGTTGTGGCTCATGGGCTTAGTTGCTTCATGGCATGTGGGATCTTCCTGGACCAGGGATTGAACCTGTGTCTGCTACATCTGCATTGGCAGGCAGATCCTTTACCATTGAGTCACCAGGGAAGTCTCATATTTTTATTTTTAATCTGACCTTTAGTACTATTTAAAGGCACAGTTTTTTCATCCACATTATATGAGATCAACTGTTGCTACACAACACTGCTATCTGATCAACTCTGTGACAGTTTAACTCAAAACTAAACATGAAACTGAGAATGATGGGAGCTAAAATATGAATTACTTACAAGAGCTTATGACAAAACCAAATTACTCATAAACTTCTTAATAATAATGATGAGGAAGATACCCTAAAACATTCAGCAAAAAAACATCTATAAGCTTTAAGTTATGCTTATTTCTTCCACTCACAGTCAAAAGTTTTCCAGGTATGAATCAACAAGATACCTTTAATGATAGAGTATTTAAAAGTTTCTAGAAAAAAATAAGGGTTGAATCATGAATTGTAAGAGAATCACACAAATAATAAAATTGCTTTTTTCACTGTTAAATTACTTTAAAAAGAGGACAAGTATACTAAGCTTTGGTATTTTGAAATAAAGTTCATATTCTTTCCATATTTTCACAGAACACTCATAATTCTTTTTTTTGGGAAGATGTACAAAGATGGAATATTTATGACAATTATTCTAGGTACTCAGAACATACTGGAAAGACACAGGAACAGTCCATTACAAGTCTTTTTTCACTGAAGAAACCTTTTCCAATAACTACAGCCTATAATGACCACTCATTTTTTAATATAACACATTACTCTGCCTGTTTTACAAATTTTCTAGTTACTTAAAGCTTATTTATACGGTGTCCCCAGTCTGTAAACCCACTGAAGGCTGGGACTGTGTTTTCCTCCTGGATCCAAATGAGTACTCAGCCCAGTCCTTGACCATGGTAGGTTCTAAAGATGTGTTAAATTGAACTGAATAGAAAATAAATAGGAACCATGCTCCTAGACTGCATGAGTTAGAACCTAGCATAAATGGCATACACTATTACCATAAACTCTTCTGTATAGATCTAGCAAGGAATAGATCCAGGCTGGGAGGGAAGACTGGATCATGACACTAGAACATATGCTAATAAGAAAAGAACATGAATAAATTCTGCCCCATTAGTATGCACAATTAATAAATATTTTGTTCAATTTTAATTCATACTAAAGCACTTAATCCCTCCCTATGATAAAAATACAGGCTTATATAACAGTAAAAGAGATACACTGGTAATGCAGGCATCGGAATGCTTGAATTGAACATATCCAGGAACACCTGGCTGACAGCAACTGACCCAGTCCTTGTGTTATTAAAGGATTACAATCTTAAAAGTCCCTTTAGATCTTAAGCTCTAAAAATAATCTCAGAGTGAGAATGTAGTATTTGCACTATTACTTCTCTTTAAATGGACTCAGTTATTGGTTAAAAAAGTGCCTGAGTAGGCACTCAAAACACAGTTCTTTTTCTCATGCCCTCTCTGATTGCCTCTTTCTATTTCTATTAACCTTTCTGCAAGCTACCACACATTCTTGTGGGAAGGAGGAAAGTTGTAAATAAAGTCTTCCTTATTTTCAAAACATAACATCAGAATGTGTGAAGGGAAGGACAACCCGTAACACACTGTGAGGTACCAAAAATGAAAACAGATCACTGGGTTCGGCTCCTGAACATTAGTAGGAGCTGAAGATGACACCACTTTTATGAAAGACTGTGAAAGCTGGACAGAAGCCGGAGAATAGGAGCCCAGGGTCTGCAATCTACCAGGGTATGGATCCTCCCAGGAGCAGAACTTACCAGCCTTGTCTAGAACCTGCCCAACAGAAATCTCATCTTTCCCTCTGGTCAGAAGTAGGAGAAGGCTGAGTATTTCCATAGCATTTCATGGATAGCCTTATGAGAGCACCTGGCATACGATGTAATAATTTATCTGTTTATCTTAGGGGTTTGCAACCTCAGTCCTGCTGACATTTAAGGACAGAATTCTTTGTCATAGGGAGCTATCCTGTGCATTGAAGGATGTTTAGCAGCATCCTGCTGGCCTCTACCTACTAAATGCCAGTATTGCCAATTTCCCAGTCACGACAACTAAAACTGTCTCCATCACCAAATATTTCTGAGCGGTTTTGGGGTGCGGGGGGCGGGGGGTGTCTGCCCCTGTTGAGAACAGCTGGTTTACGTGCTTGGGTGTGACTAAGACTATGAGCTATTGCTAAATGCACATCATTTCATTCACACCTGCATGCCTAGTGCCTAGCACATTCCTGGAATACAGCACGCATGAAACAGATTTTCCAAATAAATGTGTGTTAAAGGAACAACTTTAAAAACTATAATCCATTTTGGGAGACTTCCCTGGCGGTCTAGTGGTTACAACTTCGCACTTTTACTGCCGAGGGCCCGGGTCTGATTCCCGGTTGGGGAATTAAGATCTCACAAGCCATATGGCATGGCCGGGAAAAAAATAACCCATTTTGGGTGCATGCAAACACCAAATTTAAATTCAAACCTAGGCATGCCTATTATATATGGCCATGGGCAGGTTATTTCTTTAATCTTTAGTTCTCTGTAAAATTGGATATTACTAGGTATAGTGTTGTTGGGAGTATACCATCACAACAGCAAGTAAAAGTGCAGAGTATATAGTAGATAAGCAATTTAAGTACCAGTTTTCTCCTTAATCAATAAGCAAACCTATCACTTCCAATTCCCTTCCTGCCTCCCAACTTCTCTGATCCTCTTTTGGCAAAACTCTGAGTTTCAAAAAGTTCTGCATTCTTTAGGGTACTTAGAAGCATTGTTAGCAGATGCTATTCTATCTCTGAAAACCCCCAAATGGTACTTGATCCTTTTCCTTTAGCTCTATCAAGAAGCTAGCTCCAAGAAAATCTTCAAAATGTCCACAGATTAGACATTTTCTCTAACAAGGTGTACACATTTTTAATTGTCATCAGAGTGTATGTACCCCCAGTTTCATCGACCACACAGAAGCTGTAATGCTGTTGCCTTTAAACCAACTGCTCCACTGTGCTATTTTTCTAGATTTCTTAACATTTTCCACTGAGAACAAGATGACCATGTTAGAATGTCGTACCTCATAGTCACTTTCCAAAAATTCATGTAAGATCATTTCATAGATGAGTGGTTTCAGAACTGGATCCCCTCTTGGCAAATAAGGACTAATCGCCTAAGAAAAGAAAAAGAAAAAAAAAAAAAAACAAAACTTTAAAAAGCAGCAAAGTAAAACTGTACTGTAATAGGCAACAAATATAAAAGTATACATTTACTTTAAATTTTAAGGCAATAGAGTACTTCGGAAAAATATTACAAAGATAAAAGATTCAAATACGCTCTTTTTATAATATATTTTTAAAAGTACACATGGGGTGTCTACATGTATGAATAAATTCGAATCAAAAAAATTCCCTCTGTTAAGTAAACTTTCTCTCTTCTTCTTGATGAATTAATGAGAATCTAAGTTATAAGAGATCATGTCACAGAAGTTACATGATATCTATTCATGTTTTGAAATTAAGGGGAAATCTATCTTGTGTTTTTAGCTTTCTCAGTGCTGTATTAAAAGTTTCCAATTTCCAAACACTTGACAATAGCTCCGCCGTGCACTACCTTACCAATCACCATGCTCTGTCCTGGGGACCCAGAACCTGGGGCACTGTCCCCAGGAGCTCCCAGCCTCAGAGGGAAGATATGCTGATACCTAAACAGCCAATTGTGTGCTAAGTGTCTTGAAAGAAGGATGAACAGGGAGCTGTGGAGAGGTGGATCTTGGAGATTGAAGCAGAAGTTAACAGATGCCAGGGGTCTGTCAGACAGGGAGAAGGGCAAGGCCACCCTTGCAGAGGGAACAGCAAGGGTAAAGGCATGGAACCATGAGCACCCACTATGCATGCAGGGAGGTCAGCATGGCTCAAGAGAAAGCTGAGAGGGGGTCATGGAAGGAATCTGGATTTGATACTTTCAGCAGGAGGGGATGAGAGGAACATGCTCATTTTTTCAAATAGCTAATTCCGGGTTGGGCTTCCCCTGTGGCTCAGTGGTGAAAAATCTGCCTGCAATGCAGGAGACTTGGGTTTGATCCCTGGGTCGGGAAGATGCCCCGGTGAATAAAATGGCTACCCACCCCAGTATTCTTGCCTGGACAGAGGAGTCTTGAAGGCTTGTGAGTCCATGGGTCTAACAAAGGATCAGACATGACTGAGAAACTAACATGTTCACTCTGGGTTAGGGCTGTCCACAGATCTACCAGAAGGCCCTCGTAAGAGCTCAGGCAGGAGCTAAGGCAGTGGTACTGGAGGGGCCGGAAAGGCCTAATAATACTGATGATGTGAAATTGACAAGGACTGGCAATTAAACAGAAGGAGGAGGTAAGTTACATGTTCTCATCAGGACAGTGGCTTTGAGCTATTAGACATGGAGAAATAGGTATACTGTGATGTCACACACACAGATTGAAAGGAGAAAGACCATGCGTAGGTGGGAATGGAGTCACATTAATTTGTGTGACCACTATCACCCGTATGTACACACAAGGAAAAATGGCCACCACAAACTTCCAACACAGATATGGAATTCATATGGAGTTCTGAGTGATGGAGCCATCATGGTAAAAATGGCCATAGGACTGGAAAAGACCCTCTAGGACTGGCCCAATAAACATGACCGTAAGTGTCCTTGAGGGTCTCCCAGAGAAGACTCATATTTATCGGCCAAGGACAGGACGAGGCACAGGGCTGGCCAGCTGAATAACTGCAGTTTTTAAAAGCATATTTATAATTCTAGGAGAGCACTATAAAGGCTCACAAAAACTGAAAAGTGAAAATGTTTCACACATACCTACAGGCACAGGAACACTTTACTGATTAGTTTGGATATTGTACACTAAATTGAAAGATTAAAGAAATGAAATATCAAAATTATTTGTTGGAGCTACCTGGTCAAAATGTTTCACCTATCTTCCAGTAAGTAAAATACTGGAAAATGCATTAATTATTCAGTACATGTGAAAAAAGTCTTCTGTTTATAATCTACTATGATGAGACCATACCTGTTTCCCATGCTCATTAAAAAGAACGTTAAAACTTCATCTGAACACCGAGGAAATCGGAGGGAGATAAGACAGTGAACATATCGTACATGTAATAAATATGAACCAGGTTTCTGTTTTGTAACTAATTTCTAAAAGTTTTTCTTTCTAGTTGAAATGGTACTCGCTTCCCAATAAAGAGCTGATTACTACTGTCTTAATTTTATTTCCATTTCAATATTAATATTGTTGTCATTGTTTAGTCACTAAGTCATGTCTGACTCTTTTGTGACCCCATGGACTGTAGCCTGCCAAGCTCCTCTGTCCACAGAATTTGCCAGGCAGGAATATTGCAGTGGGTTGCCATTTCCTTCTGCAGGGGATCTTTCCAATCCAGAGATTGAACCCGAGTCTCCTGCACTGGCAGGCAGATTCTTAACCGCTGAGCTGCCTGGGAAGCCCTCAATATTAATATACTACATACAAAAATTAAGAGTTAAAAATAAAGTTTGCTTACCTTAAGCTGTCCAATTTCTTTAAATTTATAAACTTCATATTCCCAGAGTGCTGCATTTTTCCCAAGAATTTTCTGGCATTTGCTGGTTGTAAAAAACATCCCAGGGAAAAAGAAAGTATAAATAAATAAAATAAACAGAGACAGAATAAGCAGGCATTTCCCCTCGTGGTTTAGATAAATCTCTCATCCCAGAGTTTTGACAAATTTCCATCTCAAGTGCCAATGAACATAAAGGTATTTATTACTGGTACTCACTTGACTGCATGTGAGTTGATGGAAATCAAGAAAATACAAAATACTTATACATAAAGATGAATCCCTTTCAGAATACTTTGATAAGGGTTTTCCCAATGATTTTCCTGTTCTGTGTTTCCTACTTAACCAGATGAACGCTGCTAGTTTGGGGACCCTTTATGCCTTGAAGAAATACCATCATACCTATAAGTTACAAAATCAGACTTTAGAACATTAGAATTCTACCTCAGTGCATAATACGGAAAAAATGTTTATGTGTGAATAAAACTTTGATTTACACATTAAAGAAACACATTTCCCTAAATCAGGGGACAAAAATGTAGGCCTGAAGACTATCTTTCCAGGCTGCCTTATAAAATGGGTAAAATCTCAGACTGTTCATGTTTTTTGACACCTCTTTCATTGAGAAAAACATTTTTCATTTGGTAAAAATGAGACAGTAGGCGGGTAAATAACATATCAATTCATTCTGTGGTTAAAACTATTACTATTCAAAATTACCCATTACAAAAATGTAAACAAAAGAAAGTCAGTTGTAAAGAATGACTTATTTGTATTGCTAATATGGCTCAATTCTATTTCTATTAACAAATAATTGTGAAAACATCTTGATTACCGTGCTGCTATATCATACTCTCCTTTTGCCACCAGATGGTTTATATACGCCAAGCCAATGTCCTAGGGAAAATGAAACGAAGGAATTTCATAATGAACTGGAATGCATGGAGGGTGAAAAAGTTGGTTTAAAGCTCAACATTCAGAAAACTAAGATCGTGGCATCCAGTCCCATCACTTCATGGCAAACAGATGGGGAAACAGTGGAAACAGTGTCAGACTTTATTTTTTGGGGTTCCAAAATCACTGCAGATGGTGACTACAGCCATAAAATTAAAAAGACACTTACTCCTTGGAAGGACAGTTGTGACCAACCTAGACAGCATATTAAAAAGCAGAGACATTACTTTGCCAACAAAGGTCTGTCTAGTCAAGGCTATGGTTTTTCCAGTGGTCATGTATGGATATAAGAGCTGGACTATAAACAAAGCTGAGCACCAAAGAATTGATGCTTTTGAACTGTGGTGTTGGAGAAGACTCTTGAGAGTCCCTTGGGCTGCAAGGAGATCCAACCAGTCCATCCTAAGGAAATCAGTCCTGGGTGTTCATTAGTAGGACTGATGTTGAAGTTGAAACTCCAATACTTTGGCCACCTGATGAGAAGAACTGACTCATCTGAAAAGACCCTGATGCTGGGAAAGATTGAAGGCAGGAGGAGAAGGGGACGACAGATGATGAGATGGTTGGATGGCATCACCGACTCAATGGACATTGGTTTGGGTGGACGCTGGGACTTGGTGATCGACAGGGAGGTCTAGCGTGCTGCGGTTCATGGGGTTGCAAAGAGTCGGACACGACTGAGTGACTGAACTGAACTGATGGAAAATTGGGCCTCAGTTCCTGAGTGAGCCATGACATTGGGTCCTACTAGCACTGCTGACAAGAACCTATTCATACTATACCTCAGTTTGCTTTATGTAATTATGCTCATTTCTTTCTCAATCATATTTGAAAACACTTGTATTTTCACAAATTTTAGAATTCATAATTTTTTGAAAGTTACTACTTTAATGGTTCCTAACCTGCCCTCTTCTAAAAAATTTCCTACAAAAGAAATCTCTGATATGAGAAACACATTTCATGTTATCACTAGATATAAACTTGTTTCTTGTGCTCTCATCTGTAAAACGTGAGTTATCTGTCTCTTCTACATCAAGTCTGAGGATATGCTGCAAGAGAGAAGAAACAACAGGCCACCACTTGAAAGGGAAATATTCAACTTGGCATCAACATGAACATGAAAAACAGGACATTCAAACCCACAAGTTTCCTGATGAGGAAACAGTCTCAAAGCAGTGAACTGACTGGCTTCCCGGTCTCACGCTCATTCACTTATTCTACTTTGGTTGTGAAAGGATTGGGGGTGGCCTGTGTCATAGATACAGGGGACCTCTTATGACTCTTATGAAAGATTAGTTCCATGCAAAAGCATCTGCATTAGAAGCTTAACTCAATATATGTTAAAAAAAAAAAAAAAAAAAAACCTTAGATTTTTAACTTCTACTTTATGTACAAAAAAATATTTTCTGGAACTTCTTCCTAGATGGCAGGAATGGTAGGAGCCCATTTCTCTCTGCTTGCCTTGTCCTAGGAAGGAAATATCCAGGCATGATTAATGTAGAGGACATGCGCATTTCAAGAGTGAAGGGAAATACCCAAAGTTCTTAGTTGATTCAGTTTTACTTTAAGGATGACTATGTAGGAAATCATATTCCAAATCTGTTGGAACTACAGGGTGAAGAAAGGGTGACTAACTTTATTTCTCTGAAAATCACAGATCACACTATCTATAGTGAGTCTACAGGTTCAGAGAAGAGATGCCTCCTTTGCTGAGTCAATTTCTCCAACCTTTGTTCCCTGTGTTCCTTTAACCTTAACCTGATTTTATCTCTGTCCCCTTATCATAAGCATGTTAAATGTCTCTCTTACACAAAATATCCAGGACTACCAAAAACCTGCCCATGATGTCATAGTCCCCACCTGCAGTCTTGAATCTTTTCCACTTTGCAGCAAGCCTAATAGTCTCTATTCTACTCGACTTCATCATCTCCTATTCACTTTCACTCTGCCAAGCATGTTAAGAATAAATAATACATGTACAGAAAATGTACTTGTCACTTTCATGTTACCAAATCCAATGTACAACTGACTAGCTAAGCTTGTCTTACTTTTGACCTGCTTACTTCAATTATACTCTTGTCCTGGCAGGACTACTCCATTTTTAGATAATTCTTCCCTATTCTCTACAATTTTCAATGAATAAGTTCCTGAATTATTTTCTTTGTATACTCTTTGAGAATTAGGCTATTTTGAGGAATTTTAAAGAGAAGTTTAAGGTGGGAAAGTGTAGGCAGAAGTAATTTGTATCGGAACCCAAACAGCCACAAAAGACTAACCTTCTAATCTGCATTTGTCAACCAGGGTCCTGGGCTAGATGATCTCTAGGGATCTTTCACACTCAGAGGATACCATTTCTTTTCTGCCTTTCCATCTGTACATTCATTGTCACAGTTAGCAAAGAAGTGGTCTTTTATTCACAATATTTTTCCAGAGTCCAAAATGTAATAGAAATGTATGTGATGTCCTAGATTAGTCATCATAACAAAATTAATTGGGTCTGTTCTTATGGAGACATGGAAGCAATCTAGCTTTATGAAACTACTCTCTTGATAAATTTCATGATAATGTGATTTTACCTATGATTTAAAGAAACTTCTCCACACATAACTGGAAAGCTTTGTATTTAAAGGGTATTTATAAATCCAGTTTCCAAATTATCTAAGACTGCCTCCTAGCAGGTGTTCAAGTTTCTTGTTTACAAGCAGAAACTGATCCAATAAAATGAAATATTTTGACCTCACAGGCTAGAAGATTCATGGGAAAGAACTTCTCAAAATGTAGGAAGAATCTGTTCTTCTCAAATTACTTGCAGTCTCATAACTTATTGAAAGGTAAAGTTATATTTCAAATAGTAAAATTATATACTTACCAGAATCTTATGTCTTTTAATGTTCTTTTGGCTAATTTCAGCTGCCATCAAAGCCTCCTGTGTTTACAAAAACATGACAAAGGAGAAGGGGAAGAAAGGGAGCGTGTAGGAGAGAAAGATATTGAGGTTATAAACACTATATTTATTACGTTTTAAAGTTATGGGCTACATAAATAAGCCCCGCTTTCCCAAAGCTTTTGCTTCAAGCACAGGAATTTTTAATGTTATGGTTGAGTGAACCTCACTGAATTCTAACTGAAACAAAAGCAGTCAACCAAAATGAAGACTTCTCTTATTTCCATGTGAATTCATTTCCACATTAGGATACTGGAATCACATTTCAGACACAAATTAAAATACAACAAAATCTCCTAGGTTCAAAGAACAACAAAAAAAGTCCATCTGTCATTCTAAATCTGTTTGACATGTATTAACCAAGGGGCACTTTTCCTTTATGAAACAAAAAAAGTAACCTATATACATACACGTAGGTATAACTACAATAAGATTTTGAAAATCTGATTCTATTTTTATTTTATTAAGTTTATAATGATTACCACAACTGTTTGAAACCCTAATTTATCTCTTTAAGAAGCTACTGGATTCAAAGCTATCAAGGTAAATAAGGTTGATATTTAAACCTTTAAATATCAATAACAATAAAGTATCAATACTTGGACTCCAATATTTGGAGTATCAATACTTGGACTCAAAAGAGTTTACATATTATCAACTGGTATCAATACTTGGTATCAATACTTGGATTCCAAAAAGTTTATATATTATTCAATAAAAACATTTCTTTTCAAATCATGTCAGGTGGTTACAAACTTAAAGCACCAAATAAATGAACTATTTTTTGTTTTTTAGCTAACTAGCAGATAAGCCTCTCCAGAGAGCTTCCCTAACTAAACCACCACAATAATGCTTTCGCAGCTATTAAAATGTTTTCCTTTTTTTTAAAAAAAAAGTCATGATGGGACATTATCTACTCAAACTAGTCGGACCCAATACTCAATGAAGTGGACAACATCATTCTATCTAAAAAGGCAGTTCAAGCCATCCTAAATGAGTATAATTTGATAGCTTTACTTTTACATATGAACTAAGCATAATATAAATGAACTAAGCACCAGATAAATTATTTCACTAAAATATTCAAATAGTTGATCCTAAAATACTACCTCAGTTAAAAACCACCAAATAAACACATCAGTAGGCTGGATTTAACCTACCCCCTCCCTCCATCACCAATTCTTCCTCCATTGAACAATAAAGCCAGTCAACCTCCCTGCCATCTTTATTCCCTCTCATTTCTGGAAACCATAGTGGAAAGTTGTTAGCCTCCCACATATTATTAGCTTAGAGCATTCTAGTTGACCAACATGAAAGATTTACTACAAAAAACGCTTTTATCCTCTTTACGTTACTGATCTGTCAATACTTTGAAGAAAGTAAAAGCAAAACTACTTCATATTTCTTCTTTTCAAGAAGCCAGTCGATGTGGTCATCTTGGTCTCGTTCCTTCGCTACAACAACATCCCTTGGACTCACGATGTAAAAGAGTGACTCCCCTTCCGAGTACTCTAGAGATAAGAGAAGAGAGGAACAAGTTGGGTGACTCAATGGGAGAAACCTTGGCAGTGGTTTGGGAGGACTTCGTTAGACTACTCAGCTTTAAGAGTGAGTAGAAAACTCTCCTACCTTTGAAATAAATGTATCTGCCTGTGTTTGAAGAGGGTGGGAGATTAGAGGTGAGAATGTCAGAATCTATTCCAGTGCTTTAAAAAATATTTACATGGAAAAAAATTTGAAAGAAAAAAGAAGAAAGAGAAGGAAGAAGGAAAGAAGAGAAGGAAGGAAGGTGGGAGGAAATACCAAAAAATCTTTAAAAAAAATAAGGAGGGCTTAAAAATTATGTTTCGTAATTAACATTCTGACCTCAGTTGAAATTGTTGAAAATTCTTGGTGTCTATCATATATAATTTATCTACTGTATATAAACTTTATTGATGGGCATTTACGGCACTGTTCTATTTTTACAGAACAATTACACCCTACAGTTGGCGATAAATGTTTCCTCCTCATCAAGGTCAAGGCCATCTAAAGCATAAATGACAGATGCCCCAAGGCCTGGGGACATCATCTATCACTGCAGCATGTTGTGCACAATGCCGATGGTAAGGGTTTCCTGCAGAATTCAATTATAAAATCTGTTCAGAAGGGTTTCTAAGTGTGCAGCCAAGTTTGCTTTAAGGAAAAATACCTTGACTGGATGCATTCTCTTGTGAATCACATTTGCTTTTTTCTAAGTCCAAAACAGACACTCCCATTTCCCAGCTGATCATGGGCTTCATATAAGAAAACTCAGATATAGGGTATTTCTTCATTTCTCTTGACCAAAATAACTGACAATACTCTCAAAATATGTTAATTGTTTTTAAAGAAGGAAAGATTGTCTCAACAGCCAAAGCTGTTCTATTTTTTCATCAATGTATTTTTCAAGAATAGAGTGACACCAAAAGACCCTGTTGCTGGGAAAGATTGAAGACAGAGGATAAGATGGTTGGAAAGAAAGAAAAGTGAAGTGGCTCAGTCATGTCTGACTCTTTGAGACCCCATGGACTGTAGCCTACCAGGCTCCTCTGTTCGTGGGATTTTCCAGGCAAGAATACTAGAGTGGGTTGCCATTTCCTTCTCCAGATCTTCCCAACCCAGGGATTGAACCTGGGTCTCCCACATTGTAGGCAGATGCTTTACCATCTAAGCCACAAAGGAAGTCTGAGATGGTTGGATGGCATCACCAACTCAATAGACATGAGTTTGAGCAGGCTCTGGGAGTTGGTGATGGACAGGGAAGCCTGGTGTGCTGCAGTCCATAGGGTCGCAAAGAGTCGGACACTTCTGAGCGACTGAACTGAACTGAAGATAGAGATGCCCCTGGTATGACTACAGAGTAATGGTTCTCCTTTTATTTCCAAGCAGTGACTAAATGTATTCATTCATCTACTTGACAAATAATAGCGAAAGTCTAGTATGTACCCCATACTCTTTCAAGCTTTGAGCATTCAGCTACAGAAGGACAATTTCTCTGCCAATTTAGAGTATACCAGAGTGATATGGCAACCACAGAACCATGCTGCTTGACATCACTGTAAGTCAGGTGTCACCTGAAATAGTTAGGACAGGAGACCAAATGTAAGGACAAAGACCACAAAGCTTCCTTACCTTGCTCTTGGCCCCATCTCTACCCCTCCCTTCTGCTCCGGGAACTCAAGCGAGTTCTCCAGCATCTCTGGGCCTTGGTGTCTTAACTTTCAATATGCCCAGATTAGCTCTAAGAGTCTTTCAGCACCTTAATTTAAACTTCTGGTTGTGCTACTCAGGTGAAGGGGAAAAAACAAATATAAGAAATCACATGAGTCAGATCCTTGATCTCTCTCACCTAAGTGATAATCTCTACATTCATTTTCCTGAAAGCCCCTCACGGTCAGAGCATCAGAAGAAATCTCTTCACAAGTTTCAGAAAGTGGCTGGATGATATCCAATCTGGGTCTGGCACAGTATTCTCTTTCCTGGGGGAGGAAGAAAGGCTCATTGGAATTATATTTCTATAAGTGATACAAATTAATTCTAGGTAGCCATAATTAAATGCCTTGCTTTGATAAAATTGGCAGATAGAAGCCCTTCCTACCACTGGCTGTGGATAGCTTCAGCAGTGGTTTATTTTGACTTTTGTATGTATTGTATGTATGTACTGTATTGTAATGAGATATACAGAACAGATAGCACTGGACCATGTCAGCAGTCACGGCTGGCTACTGAACACCTGAGGCGACGGCTATGACAGAGAAGCAGAGCTTTGAATTTTATTTAATTTTCATTAATTTCAATTTAGATAACCGCATGAGGTTAGAGACTACAATTCTGGTCACTGCAGTTCTAGACCAAGATAGAAGGGGAAAATATGCTTTAGTGAGGGTCTATGACAATTCCACTAGCTTAGTAGGTGACTATCTACAGATTACTCTCCCGAGTCCTTAAATCACCCTCAGGAAGTATTGTTGTTCCTCATTTTGCAGAGAAAGGAAGTGAGGATCAAAATACTGAGGTTAAAGTTATGTAAGTAAATGGTAGGACTGGGATTTGTGGAAAAACTAGGACTATATTTGAAATCAAGTTTGTTTTACTGTAAAGCTCATGCTCTCTGAGTATTCAGCACATGGGCATGAAACATATACTTGGACTACTTTCCAAAGCAACAAGAGCTAATGCAGTGTGGCACTTGTGCAGAGAATACAGATGAAAGAAACAGCATGAAAGAAGTCCAGAACTACCCCTGAAGCTCCAAGGTCCCCCAATAAAACAGTGAGCCTCACAGATCCCTTTCATCAATTTTGTTAGGTTAACTGAGAAACCATTAGGTTAGCACTGCATCTCATATATTTAAAGCATTCAAAAATTAAAAAAACAACTATAAAAGGTCAACTGGTGGAAGAAAAAACCCAGGTGAATATACAGGATAATTGATCAGATCTGTGGAGAAATGACAAATATCTTAATTAATTTGAAAACAACAAAAAGGAAAAAAACTGAAAGATTTGAATATTTTTAAAAACATTAACAGCTGTTAACAATGACAAAAAAAAATATCAAAAGTAGAATCAAAAACAGAAAAAAAGATTGAACCAAACAATGTTAAAAGAAAACCACCTCGCTAGACCATATAAACAGCTTCTTCATATGTAAGAAATCCATCAGCAAAGTGATGGATGAGAAATCTATCGTCTCACTACTTTACAACTTTTGTTCACTGGTCAAACAGCCCAGCTTATGTGTGAACTTCCTAGGAGCAGGAATTTGGTCCTGTTGACTTGTTTTTTTAAGTCTTTATGGCATTTGTTACAACACTGCTTCTGTTTTACATTTTGGTTTTCTGGCTGTGGAATCTTACTTCCCTTACCAGGGACCGAACCCACGCCCCAGCACTGAAAGGTGAAGTCTTAATCTTACTGGCCCGCCAGGCAAGTCCCTGGTCTTGTTGGTCTTTGATATTCCGTGTGCAGCACCATTCTTAACACACATGTGCTTTATGAATGAATGGGGAAAAAAAAACATTAAGGGAGCAGCTTCATAAATTAGGTTATATCAACTAGATGAAATAGGTCACAAGCACCATAAATAATGATGGGAGACTGCACAGCCATATGCACAGAGAATAGAATGATGCTCCTCAAAATACAGCAACACAGAGGAGCTTGTAACTATCACTACAACTGTGTGGAGGCATGCATGAAGGTAAAAGATGTGACGGAAAAAAATATGCTGGAGTAACATTAAGCCTGGCAGAAAAAGTTTGTTTACTGTTGCATTTAACCTGTCTGTTTGATATGAAAAGTGGGGAGGGCATAGTTGGCCCCAAGCATGCTTCTTTACTCTTTCTGCCTTAATTTTATCAGTTCATTCTGTCCGGAAGGATTTCAGGTGTCCTTTGGTGGTACAGAAAACAAAGAGTTATGTACACCAACACACACATTTTTAAAGCATCTCTAAGACCCTCACTTCTTTCTCTGAAAAAAATTCCATTTTCTAATTTGCTCTTTGAGGTTGGCCTTTCTTGGGTTTTACTCCTTTCCAATATTCTCTTTTATTAACAAAGGTTTTCTTCCTTTCCTTCTTTTTTTGGTCAGTGGTTTATTAGGCTTTCCCTTTTTCATTTTACTGCCTCTTTCCTTATGTCTTTCAATCACATTCTCAATCCTCCCCACACTCCTCATCAAAAAGCACTGTATTTACTCCCTCAGGAGCCACTGCTTTTCTTTCTTTTCAAAAAAATAAATAAATAAAATAATAATAAACTGATGTCCTGCACAGGGCTAGAAGCCAGTCCTATTGATTTTAGCAGGTTTGAGTGTTCACTTAAGTCTGCAGCATCCCATTGCCTAGCAACATGGGCACCCAGGGCTCCAGGTTACTATAGCGATGGCTTCCTGATGCAAGAGCTCGCTCAGAGGAATGCTGGAGAGCAGCTACCACTTCAAAACTGGGACTCCCAGGGTTTTTCTCCCCATTTGATTCTCTGCTGTTTGAAAGGGAAAAAAAGGGGAGAGAACACAGACAAGGGGAACCCACTCACTGTAGAGGGCTAGATGATCAATTGTGTTTCTTTTATACACAGCATCCAAAAGAAAATCCTTTACAATAAACTCTCCTTGTTTATACCCTGAAGCCACCCTTAGCCCCTTCCTAGCAGGACCCCTGGACTCTGACAACAAAGACAAACTAGGAATGCAGCTGACCTAGGCTTCAAAGACAGACTCAGTATGCAGGGCCCTCCACTGGACCCTCTAACGGGCTTCATTCCAAAGTCATGTATAATGAAATGCGGATTCTCTGCTGCTTCCTATTAGCCATGCATTTCATACCATCATTTGCACTGATAACTGAGACTTAGCAAGAATCTAATTTCCAAGCAAGAATCAAGCTACTCAGAAACACTAGGCCACTGGGAAGTAAACAAGTATGTCTAGACCACAGGAAATAATGGACTGCCCTCTCGGTAATTCACTCTGACCACAGGGACCCCTGCTGATGCTGCAGATCAACTTCATCGCAGTCATTTCAGTTAATGCACAGTGTCAGTTCAGTTCCTTCGCCTTTCAGCAAGAGGAATCCTTCATTCCTTTCGACTGAAATACCAAGAGAGATGGAAAAAAAGGAAGAAAAATTAAAAAGAAAAAAAAGAGACTCCCTTTTGCTTGGCAAAAGGAACAAAGACAACCAAGGAGTGGAGCTTCTGAAACGTAAATACATTAAGTCTGCAGGGTAATCTCTCTGCCCTTGTTTTATAGGTCAGGAAGTTCTGCTAAGGCTGGATCTGAGTTCTTTCATGGCAACATGATCTGGGGGAAAATGCTACAGACGAATCTGCACTTCCCATTGCATTTTAGGTGAAAAAAATTACCGTTTTTTCAGAAACCTCCTTTACGTAGGAAAGTACAACAAGCTGATCACAGAGAGGTGCCAGTCCACTGATGTAGAATTCAGTTTCAAACTGAGACACTGCAAACAAAAGGGAGAGAAGATTCACCATTAATAGCAGCAAAAAGCAGCACACAAAGGAAAGAACACATCTACTACGAGTGCAGAACAGACTCATTTTAGAAATTTAACATAAAGGGGGCAGAGATAAACATACTTTCTTAACGATAATCAGCACCAGAAAAAGATATCTGGGAACTTACACTTGAAGGATTCTCTTACAAACAATAAGCAAACTCGACAATAGTAGTAAGCATGAATGGTCAAAAGTGACATTACCTAGTGAGCCCATGAAGACACTTTGAAATCCATAAAATCCAATCTAAATTATTCAATAACAATTTTAAATTAAAAAAATTAAATATTTTAAATAAAAAATACTATTAATGACACAAATACTTCTAAAATAATTTAAACACAAATTTAAATCTTTCACAATTAGGGCATTACCATGGTATTATGGTCATGAGAAAAGCTCTTTGTAATTGTGAAACTATTAATACTTTAACATTTAATAATCATTTTATCTAAACTCTAAAATAAAAAGTGTAGATATAGATAACATTATGATGAAACTGATGTTAATTCTTCAGTATTACATAAAGGTCAGAGAAAATAAATTTCTCTTTTCTTTTAAAAGACGGTCATTAAAACTTAGAAGTTCTATTTCTTCTATTGCATCACCTAAGTATACAGATTTAATTACAATAAACCACAAAAATCTTACAAACAGCTCAACTTTAGAAGTACAAATACCGCTACAGTATGATTCTAATGACTAGCTGTTGTAATATTTATAACAAATGACTGGTTAAGCAACTAATTTTGAGGATGGTTTGTTACACAGCAAAGCTAACTGATACAGTATTAGTACCACGAAAAGACTCTTCCATGAATTATACATAGCACTGATAGACTTATTTGGGAGTAAACTCTCATTTGAACACACCACATTTTCTAAGAATTTCTTGATTCAGTTCTTCTCCACAGTTCTGTGGTATCTGCTTCAAGTTTAGTTAGCTTTTATGATAAAATGACCATCTTTTCCAAACCAGGAGAACTCAGTGTAGCATACTGGAAACAATATTGAACGTGGAGTCAGGAAATCTGAGTTGTAACTGCAGTTAAATTGAACATGGACAATTCATTTTGATTTCTGCTGATATAACTTTTCCCATGTATAAAATAAAGGTATCAGTAGAAATAAACCCATAATACAAATAAAATGAGGGGTTAGTGAATTTTTCTTCTTGCTCCTCTCCATTCTCCTCATAAATCACTTAGTATTACTTGTCTCTGCTTATCTTCAATGCCTACTCCTTATATGACTGTTTTCAAAATTTAATTTTCATACCAAAATGTAACTGAGGATAATGAACAAAAATAGTTAATGTCTCTTTCCAGGTGGCGCTAGTGGTAAAGAACTTGCCTGCCAATGCCCGAGATGTAAGAGACGCAGGCTTGATCCCTGGGTTGAGACGATCCCCTGAAGAAGGAAATGGCAACCCACTCTAGTATTCTTGCCAGGATAACCCCATGGGCAGAGGAACCTGGCAGGATCCACAGGGCCGCAAAGAGTCGGACACAACTGAAGCAACTTAGCATGCACACAGTTAACAGCATAAATATGAAAAAGGATAACATAAGCTGTGTCCTTGGTTGGATCACAGAGGTAGTCAGGGTGCCCTGAACAGAACCAGATGATGGAAGTTCAACTGTGCAGCTCTGCCATGAATACTTTTTCTTCTCAACCTCTGAACCTGAACTGAATATTCTTACCCAGGCACTTAAAAATAGTTTTGGTAAAGTGCTAATGTGATAGATATTCACATGAAGCATGCACAGAGATGAGCCTGTCCATTGTGTAGCCAGGCACTGAAGGTTGTGAAGAAGTTTCCCCAGTGCTGTGTGTGAATGTAGAGTGTGAGCAGGGACGGGGGAGGGTTGGAATGTGCAGATGCATGACCTAATGATCAGAGAGGTGAGAGTTTCACATTCTTGAAGACATACAGGCCTATTAACAGGAGGTTTTGGATGCCAGTACTCCTGAGGTTGCTTAAACTCTGTTTGGTAGAGAGGGACTTGTGTTCTTCTTTACTAAATCACATTCCATTATTGAAATGCCCCATATCCAGTTCTCTTACCAGCAACTTGGGTGAAGATCAGTGACTCAGAGGCGCTACAGAGCTGCTTCACGGGACTCACATGGAGCCTTTGGTGTGCCTCTCTGAAATAGGAACCCGCAGGAGAGCATCATCTAAGAAATTGTGGGTGAATGAGGTATTCTCCCCACTTGAGATGCCAAATGGGCTGTTAGCCTCACTGCCAAGAAGTATCAGACAGTATCCATCCTAAAGGTAACCAAATGCACATCAAGGCCTTGGTGTATATGCATGACTCATAAGACACAGAACAGAGAAGTTAGAAAATAATTCTACTCAGATCTTCCCTCCTCTACATCCTGATTTCTGCCAAGAGCTCGAGTTAATACTGAACTGAGTTAATAATGCATAAATTTTCCTATTATTTAATTAAGAACAAAATAGAATATCTAATGTGTTCTTAAAGAAAACAAGGCAATAATGTGAAGAAGCATATATTTATTTCCTTCTCAATTCCTGATACTGTCACAAATGCTTATTTGTTAAGAACTAAAGCTGACTACACTTTACTAAGTGAAAATTAGTAATAATTTAGGTAGAAATGACATGCAGTGTCTAAATGACAAACAAAAAACAAAAAGAAATGTTATTTACAAAGAAAAGATGTGGTATGTAAAAACAGCATTGTCAAGATTTCCAGAGGCACAGTTAAGCAAGTTATCACCATTCAGAAAAAGTTGTAATTCAAGTAATTCTTTTCATTTTATTAAAATGATTTCAGATCAACAGAAATCTTATGGAAAACAAAACTGCAATTATAGTCATACCGACTATGAGTTATAATTTAAGAATTCTTAAATAGTGGCTGCTTTCCTTAGCTTTGAATATTCTACCATTTAGAAATTCATCTCCATAAATACCCATTAGTAATGATATCATGTAAAAAAATGATTCACTTCTTAGTTTGAGGTCCTAGTTTAGGGAAAAGTCTACAGCTATTCTACATTAAAAAAGACATTTCAGGGACTTTCCTGAAGGTCAGAGGTTAAGACTCCTGTGCTTCCAATGCACGGGATCGACCAGTTTGATCCCTAGTCAGGGAACTAAGATTCCACATGTCTCACAGTGTGGCCAACAAAAATAAAAACAGCAAAAAAAAAAAAAAAAAAAAAAAAAGACTTTTAAGGGTGAACGATGGGGTTCTGTTTTACTACTTATTCAGGCAAAAGAACAGGACTCTTTTAGGATCCATCACAATTCAGTGTATTCTTTATACTAATGCTAAATCCTTAAATGGCTGGTTAGAGACAGTGGTGTCAGAATGAATAGAGAAGTACAAGGAATATTCTAAATGAACAGATAATAATGAAGAGAGAGAAAGAAACACTGGATGGTAATATTTATTCTTCTAAAGAACATATGTAAATTATATAATAAGTTTATGGACCAAGTTTATAAAATGTCTTCATGCCATTACTGCTTTTCTATTTCAAAATTTCTACAGACTAATCAAAGTTTCAGTTAATTTATTTTCCATGAAATATGTTTTCCAAGAGTTGTCATAATTTTAAAGAAAAAAAACTCATTAAAGGAAAATAGTTTTGAACATAGGTGGTTTATGGTTCTCATACCACAGAATCTTTCCATTATCTGAAAAAGATAAATCATAAAGAAGAAAAAGACAACTTCTGTTGTAAAGCACTAAGACAAAATAGAAAGCAAAAGCTGGGGAGCAGGGGTGAAGAAGAGAAAAATGCAGAATTTCTAGAGAAAGCCACAGAAGACAGTAGCTAAGATCAAGGAGGTGGAGAAAGTGAGTTGATGGCTCTGGGGTCCCTGAATTATGGTAGAGGTAAGTCAAGATACCCGGGTTCCATCCTTGAGTTGGGAAGATCCCTGGAGAAGGAAATGGCAACCCACTTCAGTATTCTCATCTGGAGAATCCCATGGACAGAGGAGCCTGGTGGGCTATAGTCCACGGGATTGCAAAGAATCAGATAGGACTGAGCAACCAAGACTTTCACTTTCAAGCAAAGCAACATTACAGCTGCAGCACAGCCTTCACCCTGATGGAAATAAAACTCACTGTGCTCTAGTTTATTCAGGAGGACAAAGCATTCCTAGACGTGTTAGAAGAAACAGTTCAAGAAGAGAAGAGATTCTAAGCAGAATAAGAAAGTTTCAGAATACAATAAATATTGTATTCAAGGAGTTATTTGGATCCAGAAAGAGGGCAATTCCATACAGACCTGATCTAGAAGAGAAGCTTCAGATCTTGATGGGTGCTATTCAATAGAGTATTAACTTAAGACAAAAACATAACTTATGTATGTAAGTTTTTCTAGTAGTCATATTCAAGAGTAAAAAGAGGTGAAATTTAAAAAATATTTTATTTAATGCAACATATATCAACATACAACTATTTCAACCAAAAACATAAAAAAATATTGAGATAATTTACTTTTTATTTTCACACAAGTCTTTGGAATCCTAGACACAGGACATCTCAGCCCACACCTGCCACATTTCAAGCACTTAACAGTTAAAAGTGGCAAGTGGTTACCTTATTGGACAGTATAGGTCCAGATAACCTATAATTTTTAGTCTTTAAAAATCAAGTAACTTTACTCAAGTATATCTTGATATGTGCACTGTGGGTTATAATTTCCATATACACACTGTACTATTTTAACTTACAGTTTCTAGTTTTTATATCTATTTTATATCTGTTTTAAAACTAGTTTCAGGAAATTTTTCTTGAATTACTGTTTTTGGTATTTATTCCATTTCCTTGTTTTGTTTCCCAGGAGTCTTATTTGCAGGCTAAATTACCTCTGCCCATCTTCAGTATTTATCATTTAATCAAAAATCTTTTTTTTCCCTTTGTTTTTAATTCTTCAATTTTTATTGGAGTATAGTTTTGTATTAAGGTCAAGAAGCAACAGTTAGAATCAGACATGGAACAAGAGATTGGTTCAAAACTGGGAAAGGAGTACATCAAACGTCACTCTGATTATTTAACTTTTATGCAGAGTATATCATGTGAAATGCTGGACTGAATGAAGCACACGCTGGAATCAAGATTGCCAGGAGAAATATCAACAACCTCAGATATGAAGATGACAGTACCCTAATGGCAGAAAATGAAGAGGAACTAAAGAGCCTCTTGATGAAGGTGAAAGAGGAGAGTGAAAAAGCTGGCTTAAAACTCAACATTCAAAAAACTAAGATCATGGCATCCAGTCCCATCACTTCATGGCAAATAGATGGGGAAACAATGAAAACAGTGAGAGACTTTATCTTCTTGGACTTAAAATCACTGCAGTCAGTGACTGCAGCCATGGAATTAAAAGATGCTCCTTAGAAGAAAAGCTAAGACAAACCTGTCTGTGTGTTAGTCACGCAGTCATCTCTGACTCTTTGTGACCCTATGCACTGTAGCCTGTCAGGCTCCTCTGTCCACGGGATTTTCCAGGCAAGAATACTAGAGTGGGTTGCCATTTACTTCCCCAAAGGATCTTTCCAACCAAGGGCATGAACCTGGGTCCCCTACATTGTAGGAAGATTCTTTACTGTCTGAGCCACCAGGGAAGCCCTAGATATTAATATAGTCCTTGGGGAAAAAAAGCTATGACAAACCTAGACAGCACATTAAAAAAGCAGAGACATCATTTTGCCAACAAAGGTCTGTATAGTCAAAGCTATGGTTTTTCCAGCAGTCATGTACCGACGTGAGAGTTAGACCATAAAGAAGGCTGAGCGCCCAAGAATTGATGCTTTCTCATTATGGTGCTGGAGAAGACTCTTGAGAGTCCCTTGGACTGCAAGAAGATCAAACCAGTCAATCCTAAAGGAAATCAACCCTGAATATTCATTGGAAGGACTGATGCTGAAGCTGAAGCTCCAATACTTTGGCTATCTGATGCAAAGAGCCAACTCAC
Organism: Muntiacus reevesi; assembly: GCF_963930625.1. NCBI lineage: Eukaryota > Metazoa > Chordata > Mammalia > Artiodactyla > Cervidae > Muntiacus > Muntiacus reevesi. The sequence continues at coordinate 77,878,563 of NC_089254.1, read as the reverse complement.
TGGAAAAGACCCTGATGCTGGGAAAGATTGAAGGCAGGAGGAGAAGGGGACGACAGAGGATGAGATGGTTGGGTGGCATCACCAACTCAATGGATGTGAATCTGAGCAAACTCTGGGAGATAGTGAAGGACAGGAAACCCTGGCGTGCTGCAGTCCATGGGGTCGCAAAGAGTCGGACACAACTGAGCAACTGAACAACAGTTGCTTTGCACTGATCTGTCAATTTCCGCTGTACAAGTGAGTCAGCTATACATATACACACAAACCCTCTTGTGGGGATTTCCTTCCCACTTAAGTCACCACAGAGCATTAAGGGGAGTTCCTTGTACTATACAGTAGGTTCTCATTAGTTAGTTTAGACACACTCCTTATTGGTGATTAAAATCTTTTCCCTCTTCCATTTCTCTTACAGCACTATCTTTGCAGCTATTTGCTCCCATGTTCCTTCCAGTTTAACCTTTATTTCTGAAATAACTTTTTTATTTATAAATATTTCCTGAGTTCTGTCACCTCATTTGAAATTTAATTCTGATTTTTGGTGTTCTTCCATGTCTTCTGTAACTTCTTCCAACTATCTTGTAGCTAGTTATGAAACAGTAAATTACAGTTGTGATCTATTTTGTGGGTGTTTCTGTCTGATATGCTTTCATTGCCAAGGATGTTGTTCTGTTCCTTATCAATTTTTTTCTTAAACCTCAGCAGAGGATTTGAGCTTTGTACTTTTTCAGTGCTTGTTTTTAGGTAAAATCAGTCACTGATCTCTTGGGAGAAGGCAGGAACTGGGGTAACTCTTCTAACCTTGAAGAGTTCCTTCAGAGTTTTCACGTAGTTTTAAAAATGTTTCCTTGCTTTCTGGCTTTGTCCCCTCCCTACTTTCATCTGGACTCTCTCTTTCTTTTAGGGCTTCCCAGATGGCCCAGGGGTAAAGAATCTGTCTGCCAATGCAGGAGATGCAAGAGATGAAGGTTCGATCCCAGGATTGGGAAGATCCCCTGGAGGAGGAATGTCAACCCACGCCAGTTTCCTTGCCCGGAGAATTCCATGGACAGAGGAGCCTGGCTGGCTACAGTCCATGGGGTCACAAAGAGTCAGACATGACTAAGCACAATGGCACAACCTCTCTTTCTTTTATTTCTTCTTGCTCATATTGCTTGGGATTTATTCTCTGGCATGAACCCAGCCCTGGCAGGAAGCACAGGCCGCTCAACTATGAGAACTCTGTGTGCCCGGCTGTCTGAGCTCTTCAGCCTAACTGCAGGACTTCACCCAGACCTCTCAGAATGGCCTGGGGTCTCTTCTAGAAAACACCCACTGGCTGTTCTGGCATTCTCTTGGAGCTCTCATTAGAAGCCCCCTTGCTCCCTCTGCCGTCTCTCACACCAATTCTGGAATCGCAGTGGTTCCTGTGGCTGTTGGTGGGTTTTGTCATTTGCATGCAGGTTGGCATTCCTAGGGCTACCTTGCTGTAAATATTGTCTATGGGTTTTTGGTTGTATGATCAAGTTGTTCTATTTTTCTGGGAGAACTCAGGAGGTTGGAACAATTATGCAGCCATTACCACATCTTCCTAGAATCCTCCAAGCACAAAATGTTAATGTATCAGGGTTGATACAAGCCAGGGCCAGAATTATAGTCACAAACACATACTATCTTTGGGCTATCAACAGTGTATGTGCTGTAAGTTTCTGAATGATTGTGTCTGATTGAAATAAAAATGAATAAGACAGAAATTTCTTGTATCTTGAGTTTTATATCTCTGAGGGTTATCAATAACTTAGTTCAATAAGGAATTACTGAGCACCAGAAGACACTCTTCTAGAAACATCAGGAAGATGAGTTTGCCTCTGACTTAAAAGAGACTGTGAGTCTAGAAGCTGAAGAAATAATTAAAATTCCATGTGCTATGCAAGAATGGAAATAGGTATAAAGCAACAAAGAGTACAGAGCAGGACAATTTATTCCCGGAGGGGAGGACGTGGGCATGGAAACAATAGCAATTATCATGACGACATATGCCTGTTAAGGGCAGGAAAGGTGGTTATACATGAGAGAACAACATTTCATTAAATGTTCATTCAAAAAAACTGCGTGAAAAAAAAACTTCATTTAAAAAAATATTAAAAACTAATGTGTATTAGATTGTTAAAAATAAAAATCAAGATTTTATTTGGGTCTGGATAAAAAGATCATCCTCCAAATAATTCACAGCGTTTATCTCAATAATATCATTGTCTTCAGCCCTAAAAATTGATAAATAGTCTTGATTATTATGTGTACCTATGAGCTGTCTTATGAGATGTATTAACCTTTTCAGAATAATGTAGTAAATCCTTATTTGTATCTTTCCCCCCATTCTCTTTCAAATGACTTTATGAAACAGGAATGTTTTAGTCTTCTGACTGTTAAAAGAAGCTACTGTTTTTCTCTCTAACAAAATAGAAAAGTCATATTAATAATAGCTTCAATTTAATGAACACTGCTGACAAGCAGGATGCTGAATATATTACAAACATGATCTTTTTTCACCATGATAACTTTATACTTATCTTAAAAGGGACTTGAAGCTTAGGGATGTTAAGTAACTTGACTAAGGTCACTTAAGTAGAATGCAATAAAAGCAGGAATTTTAAACCTTACTTTCCCCAGATATAAGTCACACTAGAAAACATAAACAAGTCCATACAGGTGCTAAGAGCAAAAGTGCACTATGTCAGCTGGAACAGGAAAAGTGAAGGGTCTGACAACGTGCTGCCACTTCTGCGGCATGCAGCCAGGGGGCCGGGCCCTTCTTTGGAATTTTCCATGCACCGAAGCACAGAGAACATGTACTGCCTTTTATTTTGGGTTGTCTTCCCTTTGCTGGTGCAAAATGTCTATTAATTAGATGTGACCTAGAAAGATTCAGGATCTTCACTGAAACTAAATAAAGTGATATCCTATAATTTAAAACTTTTTTTTTTTTAATGTGGACTATCTTTTAAAGTCTTTATTGACTTTGTTACAATACTGCTTCTGTTCTATGCTTTGGTTTTCTGGCCTCTAAGGCATATGAGATCTTAGCTCCCTGACCAGGGATTGAACGCACAGCCCCTGCATTGGAAGGTGAAGTCTTAACCACTGGACCACCAGGGACATACCTTCCTATAAGTTTTGGTTTCTATGATTCTTCAAAAAAGAAAGAAAATTTAAGCAATTTATAAGTAAGAACAATTATCTTCCATTGTCTTATATTCACATATGAAAAGCATCAAGGTCCCTTTATGATGATTCCTTATTCCCAAGATAATCTGACCCTTTAGTCACCAGATATTAGTACTTCATAACTGGATACAATGTCCACAGACTTTGAGAAATTTGGACACTCTGTCAACATGACCACTGATCTAAGAAAATACATTTGGAAATCACATTTCAACATCCTCTGGTTTGATACAAAGCTGATGCACTAAAGCAAAAGTGACTTTACTATGCTGTATGTCAGCAAGTTATGGACAAGGGTCTAATATATGGGAGTGAAACAGAAGGGAATGGCTAAAGGACAAAATTACTAAAACATCCAGATCAGGAACCAATATTACATATAGGTCAAAGCCATTTAAGACAAGTTTAGCCTGCAATTTCATATTTTCGAATCAATAGTCAATACATACTATGATCAAAGCTATGGAGATATGATTAGCTCATATACTAAACTCCAGAACTCACAAAGAAACACCAACGCTGAGTGATTTAGTGAGAAGCTGACCACACACTACTTAGACCCATAGACAAGGGGGTATTGGAAGAACTTTGGGTCAAAAGATTCAAACCAAATAGTTATACTTTAAGTTGTAAAAGGGCTTTTTCAAGAAACAAAGATAAGTGTTGGTAAAGATGTGGAGAAAGTTGGTTGAAATGCAAAGTGTAAAACCATTATGAAAAACAGTATGGAGTTTCCTCAAAAAAAGTTTCAGACAGAACTACCATATGATCCAGCAATGTCCTTCTGGGTATTAATCCAAAAGAACTGAAATCAGGAACTTGAAGAGACATTAGCACTCCCACAATCATAGAAGCACTATTTACAACAGTCAAGATATGCAATCAACCCAATGTCTATCCACAGAACAATGAGTAAAAATGGAATACCATTCAGCCTCAAAAAAAGGGAAAATTTTGCAACATGCAACATGGATGAACTCTGAGAATATTATGCTAAGTGAAATAAGCCAGTCACAGAAAGACAAATATTACATGATTCCACTTATATGAGGTACCTAAAATAGTCAAAATCATAGAATCAAAGAGGAAAGTGGTGGTTGCAAGGGCTGGGGAGGGGGAATGGCGAGTTGTCAATCAGACATAAAGCTTCAGTTAAGCAAGATGAATTAAGTTTGAGATCTGCGGTACAACATTATATGCATCATCAATGACAATGCATCATGCCCTTAAAAAATTTGTTAAGACAGTAGCTCTCATGTGAAGTGTTCTTACCGTAACAAAATTAAAAAAATTCAGAGATCTAACCACCTGCACCCCCACAAAAGTTTCCAGAGTTACCTTGATGCACCAACTAAACTTATGTCAAACACTAATAAAGCGCACATAAGAGATTTTCCTCTCTTTCAAAGGGCTGCAAGAATCCCATCCCAGTCTGGATGTGATTCCCTTTCCTCAGAAACAATTTTGACAGCATTCTGAGGCAACTAGGTTCTAGAGTTCTCTGAGAAAATAATGAAGTTGTCAGTCCCAGAATACAATAAGGGGAAATAACATTTCTACTATTCTAAATGAGACACTTCACTGAACCCAAATAAAACAAAAACAAATGTATAGCATTTCCATTTTATCTGGCTATTTGAAGAACAGGTAAGCAGACGTCCTCACTGGCGTATTTAGAGTCTTCATAGAATTTCTACCCCATGGTTTGTATCCGAGTGCCCAGAGCAAACTGCTTTTCATCAGTTACTCTGCATGCAAATGAGGGCAGGGGTTAGGCTGAAGGCATGCAGGAAAGAACGCATGGCACAGAAGTTAAGAGGCAACAGCTTTGAAACTAGGCTTATCTGGGTTCAAACGCTGCCTTCTCTGCTTTTGAAGTCATCATCTTAAGCAGGTTACTTGATCCCTCTGAACCTCAGCCTCTTCACCTGTAAAATGGGATAACAACCCCCTCCACTAGAATCATTGTGAAGATTAAATGAAATTCTGTTTGTAATGCATATAGCATGTGCCTGGTGGTGATGATTATAAAATGAACAAAATACACTTCTTACTTTAGGTGCTTCAGATTTCTTACCACTTCTTACTGTAGAGAAAATTTATTCATTCTACTTGCAAGAAACATTTGAGCCTCCAGCACTGAGTGAGAAGGAAGAGGGCGAATGGACAGAGGAATGGACACATAATAAAACAAGCACAATAAAACCTTAATTGCAGAATCAAGGAGGTGAGTAAATAGGAACCCACAGTAAAATTCTTTACTTTTTTGTATGTTTAATAATTGTCATAATAAACTGTTGGGAAAAAATTAAGGACAGAAGAGAAGAATTAATAGATTAGAGAGAATCAAACTAAATTCTAAGAGAACAGAAACCATACAGAGTTAAACCTGTAAGCAAAACACCTTAAACTATCCTGATTCCTGCTGAGACTGGGACATGGAGATAAACCTTGTTACTCTCGTGCACAGAAGAACTGTCCCACTGCTGGAACCCGTGTGTCTGGGTCAGAATGCTAACAGGTGGCTGGAGAGACAGTTAGGTCTAAGAAGGGTATTAATTTCATAGCTCTCTTATGTCAGGCAAAAAACCCTTCAATTTCCAAGTCACTGTTTTCCCAATCAAGAGGCTGAAAATAGAACAATGTACTAAATAGAGCCACAGCATATAGTCAACTGAAGATATGGACTCTGTTTAATTAAAGTGAAAAAGATGTCCCTTGCTTTTCTCCTCCCTATCTTCCTGGCTCCTCCCATTCTACACAGCTTCCCATATAGATTTTCTCTCATTATTTTTTTGAAACAAATTCCCACATGAGATCAAGATTAGGGAGTTAATTGTTAATTCCTTGCATGTAAATTATCTGCCCCTGGCAGGAGATGCCCCCCAAATGACACACCAATACTGGATTCATTTCCCAACAATATAATATCAGCTCCCAATTACCATTCCATGAGGACCAAGGATGACTGTGGTGAAAAGTTCCATCTCTGTGTCCAAATCTCAGTGGGAATCAGGACAGTTCAGGGTGTAGGTGCTTAAGGATCTAGCCCTGTATGGTTTTCTGCTCTGTTAGACTTCAGTTTGATTATCTCTATAATCTACTAATTCTTCTGTACTGAATATTTTCCCCCAACATTTTATTATGAAAAATACCAGAGGGTCAGCGAGTCCCGTGACAAGATACCCAAGTTACGTTAAAATAAGTAAAGCAGTCATGGACCACAACGTATTTTATTTTTAACACTGTAATATGGAAGTATAAATGACATCTAAAAAGTCTTAAGTAACCTTATGTCTTCATGGGATGGAGACTGGCTAGTAAGCTTCATATTTACTATCATCTTTCGCTTACAAGAATAAATTAATATCTTATTGAGAGGAATAACTTTTGCATTGTTTTTGAGATTCTGCCTTATAAGGAAGAGCTATAAACGTCTGGCTTCTAAGAAATGCACAGCCACAGACATTTCTTTCATTTTAATGCCATTTTCACCTCATTTAGTAAAGAACAGTGGCTTATACTGTCTAGGGCTAAAGCAAATTGTAATCCAAACCCGCTAATATTTCTCTTTTCCTTTATCCTAGTCAAGGACTCTTATCCAAACCACTTTGCCTCCTGCTGTGGAAATGGTTTATATTCTTAAAGGTTTGCTCTCAAGAGGGGGAAAAAATGGTACTTAACCACTAACCACAGTAGTAAAATGTCTGTAACGTGATATTGTTGGTACCCACACATGGTCTATTTCACGGAAATTGTAGTACGGATGAACTACACTTTAATAATGTGATCCCAGGGCTCTAGCTGTTAGCAGTTGAGGAGCTGGGATGAAGGTCTGCACAGTGATGATAACCACTGTGGTTCAGTGAGGACCTACTGTATGCCAAGGAGTGTGCTGCAGACTTTCCTTACATCACACCTAATTCTCCCAGCCACCTGGAATGGTAGGTCTCATCATCTTCATTTTATTTCATTTTTTACTAAAAAAAAATATATTTTTTTGGCCACACCCTGAGGCACATGGGATCTACTTTCCAGACCACGGACAGAACCCGTGCCCCCTGCAGTGGAAGTCTGGGCCACTAAGGAAGTCCCTAATCTCCATTTTACAAGTGAAGAAAGTCTAGCTCAGCGACATTAAAGTACTTATCAAGATCAGACAGGAATTCGGCAAACTGCCTGGTCTCCTTGCTTGGTCATTCTGGGGGGTTGGATTCTATCCATTTTAATGCACAGTAGTAAGATCTTGGATGAGTTATTTACCACTATGAGCCTCAGTTTTTTCATCTATAGAATAAGAAGACTATTACCTGCCCTTCAAAGGGCTGCTGTGATGGTGAAGTGGACTAAAGCAGATAGTACACATAGCACAATACCCCATACCTAGTACTTGAGTAATAATACCAAGTAAGGAGAAAAGATGACACTGCTACATTTTCATGCCTTCCAAGTAATTTTTATATCCTAAAATTCTGAGTTATTGCCCTTTTTTATTTACCTGCATTTAAAATATTCTCATACTTATCTCTCGGGACACAGCATTGAGACTTTCAGGTTTTTTACTGGTGGGTATGGGAGAGGCAGGAAAGAAGACAGACTGAAATAACTATCGTTATCTTCTAGTTCTATCTTTTTATCAGGTTACTCAGTTTTTCTCAGTACCATTATATTCTGCATACACCTATTTGTCCATACCCCAAGCAATCCAAACCATGAATTTATATATTCATTTATCCTTCTAAGGCAAACAACAACTACAATGATCAAAACCCTACCACCAATTTACGGCTTCAAGTATAAAATATTTAAATGTTACAAACATATTAGCCAGGCGGGAATATCTTTCTGTTTGTAGGAATACAGTCTTATGCAAATGATTTATCTCAGCTTCTCCCTGTCTGTAACGACCCATCAAATGTATATTCCTCATCTCCCATCCAAATGGGTAAACAAACTATTTACCTGACACATAACATGGCAAACCTTTTTATTTTTTGTCACAAAACTGTCTTCTGTTGCTCAGTACTAAATAATACAAAAAGAGTTTTTATTCTATTTGTTTAATTGACAAATGTCAGTCAGTTTTCACCTTTTCTACATGAATAACTCTGGCACTAGGTCATAAAACTCAAGTAACTTGTTTCCCAGAGTCACTGATTCATTTAACCTAATATTACTTTGTACCTACTATGTGTCATGCATGGTGCCAGGCCCGTGAGAAATAGACACTGAGCAAAAACAAGGAGGTACAGTTCTGATGGAAGAGACAGAAATGCACCAAATAACCACATGATCACTGAAACGCAAACAACATCCAGAAAGGGAAATGCTACATGTCCATCACGGGGGGCTGTGAGCTGCTTAGGGATGGCCAGTGGGTTTTCCCAGGAAAGCAACATTTGAGCTGAGGTTTAATTAAAGGTGATAAGGGATCCATAAGCAAAAAAAGGCAAGACAAACATTCTAGAGAGACGGGAAGAAGCAGAGAGCAGCATGGGTGGGTGGAAGAAAGCCAGTGTGGCTGGAACAGAAGCCAAAGAGACGCTTGTTATGAGCTGAAGTTAGGAAGGCAGGTGAGTGCCAGTGCAGATCCCCATGGTCAACTTAAGGAGTCTCACCTTTATCTAAGAACACTGGGAAGGGACTGAAGAGTGGTGACACTGCCTGATTTGTATTCTGACTGCAGTCTGGGGACTAGCGCACAGAAATTCATGGTGCAAAGAGATGAAACAGTTAAGGGTCTGCTGCAGTGATCCAGATAAAAGACCACGGCAGCTTGGACCAGACCAATGATGAGGAAAGTAAACATTTAGAAGGCATAAGGAATCAGGACCAAAAGTGAGTACTGTGTTATGAGCTATGCATGGACTCTTGGAATTTTCACAAACAACCTATGGGACGCATATTCTTTTCTGCATTTTATAGATGGGAATATTGAGGCACGTGGATATCTGTCCAAAGTGCAGGTAGTAAATAATAGAACCAGAACCCCAAGCCCATGGTTATTTAATGTCAAAGTCAATTACAAAATTCCTGTTAAAAACTCGAAATAGAGTTAGGACAAAAGGTCTCTACAGCCAAGTTTCGAAACTCAAAAGCTTCTTGATCTATTTCATCAAGGTGCCAATGGTGAGCCCTGAAGAACATGGCCTTAGGTCCCCTCCTCGTAACACGGATTCTCTTTTGAAGGTTTATACCACAGAAGGCATACCTATTTCAACGTATCGGTTGGGCAAGTCCCTCATTTCACTGGCATGCCGTTCCTTCACTGAGCATATCTAGAAAGGAAAATCAAAGGTCATTTTATTCATCTGACAGAAAACTCTTCATCACATCTCATTCACTATATGGTACTTTTGCTAAATTAGCCATGTAGCACTGAAGACAGGATGCACACATCCTACCCTATGACTTACGTGATAGAAATTAATTTCAATGACATACAGCAACCATTACTTATATTCTCCAACATGGTGTGTTCAGTTGCTCAGGTATGTCCGACTCTTTGTGACCTCACGGACTGTAGCCCCAGGCTCCTCCACTGGCCGCGGAATTCTCCAGGCAAGAATACTGGAGCAGGTTGCCATTTCCTACTCCAGGGGATCTTCCCAGCCCAGGGACAGAACCCACATTTCTTGTCTTCTGCACTGGCAGGAGGATTCTTTACCACTGAGATACCTGAGGAGCCCCATTCTCATGTTGCCAGGTCCCAGAGATATTATTCTCCACTAAAGTTTTATTCAGGGACAAAGAAAAGAAGGAAGTGAATATGGTTTTAAGACCTTTCCAATGACCCATTTTCTACAACTCTATTGACAGACTCCTTCAATCATCATCCAAATAAAACTCTAGCAAAAGCAGAGAGCCCCAAATGCCCAATGGCTAGTCTGGGCAACACCCACACAGATTTAGTGTTTCTGATCACATTTTAGTCATTTATTTACTGTTGCTAAATAATACTTTGCAAAAGTGTCACATGCTCTTCTTCTCTCAAGCTCATTAAAATAAATGTATTACATAATTTAAATCAGGGATGGTAACGACAGCCCAGCCTTTGGTCTATTTTTTTACGGCCTGTAAGCTGAAAATAATTTTTACAATTTTGAAGGTTTGAAAAAGTGAAGAGAGGAGGGAGACTGGGAAGGAAAAACAAATAAAAAGGAAATTGCTTGGCAGAAACAATATGTAGCAGGCAGAGGGATTCCCTGGTGGCTCAGTTGGTAAAGAATCTGCCTGCAATGCAGGAGACCCTGGTTCGATTCCTGGGTCGGGAAGATCCACTGGAGAAGGGATAGGCTACCCACTCCAGTATTCTTGGACTTCCCTTATGATTCAGCTGGTAAAGAGTCCGCCTGCAATTCGGGAGACCTGGGTTCAATCCCTGGGTCAGGAAGATCCCCTGGAGAAGGGAAAGGCTACCCACTCTAGTATTCTGGCCTGAAGAATTCTGGGGTTGCAAAGAGTCAGACATGACTCAGCGACTTTCACTTACTTCACTTAAAGTTTAAAATCTTTACCACCAGCCTTTTACAGAAAGTTTTCCAACTCATATTTTAAATTATATGTATACAATTTGAACAGAAATTTTGTATTTTTATTTTATATATGTGTTTGTGTATATACATATATATACACACACATACACAGCCCATAACACATATGTGTGTTAACTGTGGATGTTTTAGGATAGTAAGACCATGGATATTTTATATATATATATTTTTTGCTGTGTTTTCTGAAGGAAATGTACTCTATTTTATAATAAGAACTGAGAAAAATTTACATAGTTCAGCCATCCAGTTTAAGACAGCCTCAAACGTCCATCAACAGATGAATGGATACAGAAGATGTGGTACCTATAAACAATAGAATATTACTCAGCCCTAAAAAAGAATGAAATAATGCCACTTGCAACAACATGGATGGACCTAGAGATTATTATACTTGTTGCCAAAGGGGAGGGGACAAGTGGAGGGAAGGATAGGAAGTTTGGGGTTAGCAGAATGAATGAACAACAAGGACCTATTGTATAGCACAGGGAACTATGTTCAATAACCTATGATAAGTGATAATGGAAAAGAATATGAACAAGAATGTGTGTATATATAAACATGTATGTAACTGACTCACTTTGCTATACAGCAGAAACTAACACAACATTGTAAATCAACTACAGTTCAATTAAAAAAAAAGACTGAGTCATAAGTACTGATCCTATACAAACTTCTTTTAGAGAGCATTTATTGCATTAGTTTATAGCTGTATCCCTAAGTGTACCTACAACATGAAAATTTCTAAAATACAGAAAATTCAAAGGGAAAAAACAAATCATACGTTGTCCCAGAATAAACTGAACACTTTTGGAGAAGCTACTTTTCTTAACCTAAAATTACTACAGATAGTTTAATGTGCTATTAAAATATCCTTACATGACTCTTCAATATCTTTATAGTATTTCATTATGAATGAACTGGAATTTATTTATTTATTTTTTTTTGTCTTTTTTTTCTTTTTTCTTCTTCAGTGGGTTTTGTCATACATTGATATGAATCAGCCATAGAGTTACACGTATTCCCCATCCTGATGAACTGGAATTTAATTACTCCTATTTTAGACATTAGTTTCTTGTTTCTTATCTCTTTCTAATGCCAGCAATAGTACAATCAACATGCTCCTATATAAAACTTTTGCACTTCTGTTTCACTAGAATAAATTCCTAGAGGTAGAACTGATAGATCAATGTACATTTCTGCAGTCAGCAAAAACAAGACCTGGATCTGAGTGGTTCAGATCATGAGCTCCTTACTGCAAAATTCAGGCTTAAACTGAAGAAAGCAGACAATTCAGGTATGACCTAAATCAAACCCGTTATGATTATATAGTGGATGTGATGAACAGATTCAAGGGATTAGATCTGGTAGACAGAGTGCCTGAAGAACTACAGATGGAGGTTCGTAACACTGAACAGAAGGTGGTGACCAAAAACATCCCCAAGAAGGAGCAATGCAAGAAGGCAAAGTGGTTGCCTGAGGAGGCCTTACACGTAGCTGAGAAAAGAGGAGAAATGAAAAGAAGAAAGGCAAAGATATAGCCAACTGAATACAGAGTTCCAGAGAACAGCAGGGAGAGATAAGAAAGCCTTCTTAAGTGAACAATACAAAGAAATAGAGGAAAACAATAGAATGGGAAAGACCAGAGACCTCTTCAGGAAAATAAGAGATACCAAGAGAACATTTCATGCACAGATAGGCACGATAAAGGACAGAAATGATACGAACCTAATAAAAGCAGAAGATTTTAAGAAGAGGTGGCAAGAATATACAGAAGAACTATACAAAAAAGGTCTTAATGACCCAGATAACCACAATGGTGTGGCCACTCACCTACAGCCATATATCCTGGAGTGTGAAGTCAATCAGGCCTTAGGAAGCAATACTATAAACAAAGATGGCTCCACCTGAGCTATTTCAAAAAGATGATGCTGTTAAAGTGCTACACTCAATATGTCAGCAAATTTGGAGAATTCAGCAGTGGCCACAGGACTGGAAAAGGTTAGTTTTCATCCCAATCCCAAAGAAGGGCAATGCCAAAAAATGTTCAAACTACCACCCAATTGCATTCATTCACATGCTAGGCTTCGACAGTACGTAAACCAAGAACTTCCAGATGTGCAAGCTGGATTTAGAAAAGGCAGAGGAACCAGTGATCAAAATGCCAACATTCACTGAATCACAGAAAAACCAAATGGAACGCCCCTCCCTCCAAAAAGAAACACATCTACTTCTGCTTCATTGACTATACTAAAGTCTTTTTCATGACCCACTATGTGGATCACAACAAATTCTTAAAGAGATGGGAATATCAGACCACCTTACCTGTCTCTTGAAAAACCTGAAAGCAGGTCAAGAAGCAATAGTTAGAACCAGACATGGAACAACAGACTGGTTCAAAATTGGGAAAGGAATAGGTTAAGGCTGTATATTGTCACCTAGTTTATTTAGTTTATATGCACAGTACTTCATGCAAAATGCTGGGCTGGATGAATCACAAGTTGGAATCAAGACTACCAGCAGATATAACAACAACTTCAGATATGCAGATGATACCACTCTAATGGCAGAAAGTGAAGAGGAACTAAAGAGCCTCTTGATGAAAGTGAAAGAGGAGAGTGAAAAAGCTTGCTTAAAACTCATCACTCATTAAACGAAGATCATGGCATCCAGTCCCATCACTTCATGGCAAACGGATGGGGAAACAATGGACACAGTGACAGACTTTATTTTCTTGGGCTCCAAAATCACTGCAGATGGTGACCGCAGCCATGAAATTAAAAGATGCTTGCTCTTTGGAAGAAAAGCTATGAACAACCTAGACAGCATATTAAAAAGCAGATACATTACTTTCCCAACAAAGGTCCGTGTAGTCAAAGCTCTGGCTTTTTCAGTAGTCATGTATGGTTGTGAGAGTTGGACCATAAAGAAGGCTGAGTGCTGAACAACTGATGCTTTTGAACTGTTGTGTTGGAGAAGACTCTTGAGAGTCCCTCGGACTGCAAGGAGATCAAACCAGTCCATCCTAAAGGAAATCTGTCCTGAATATTCATTGGAAGGACTGATGCTGAAGCTCCAATACTTTTGACCATCTGATGCGAAGAGCTGGCTCATTGGAAAGATCTTTCATGCTGGGAAAGATTGAAGGCAAAAGGAGAAGGGAGTGACAGAGGATGAGATGGTTGGATGGCATCACTGACTCAATGGACATGATTTCAGCAAACTCTGGGAGAGAGTGAAGGACAGAGGAGCTTAGCATGCTGCAGTTCATGGGGATGCAAAAAGTTGGACACAACTTGGTAACTGAATAACAACAGATAATGCAGGATAACCTCCTCATCTTCAGATGCTTAGTTAGTCACATCTTTTTGCTCAGCTCTTTACTGCATAAAGAAACATTTATAGGTGGTGGGAATCAGGATTGCTATCTTGGGGACCATAATTCAGCCTAATGGAGGAAGCATTTCCAGTAGCAATTATCGAACTTCTTTCATGTCCCAATAGGCTAGTTTCCCTCTTCTTTCACCAAAAAAAGAAAAGAAAATCCCAACTTTAAAACAAAGGAAAAAGCCACTTGGTCTATTTAAGATACTTAAAAACTATCAAGAAGATCAGTTTACTGGATCAGTACTGGGATAGGGAGACTGGGAAGCCCTCTTTTGTCCTTGACTTTGAGTTGTCCTTGACAACTTCCTTCTTATTACCTTAAATGTGACTGTTGTGTTCATTTAACATATGGAAACAATTACCACATGTTCTATTAAGAAAGAGAACCTGAATCATAACTAGAAATACCTCAAATTAATAATGCTTATTTTGATGATAACAATCGCCACATTAATAATTTTTATGCTTTCTTTTTCACAGAGGAATTTTCAATAGCCATGTCTCTTTCATGACCTTTCTGGAATTTTCTGACATAACTATGACAGCTTACATTTCCTATGCATGGTATGCCAGATCCTATACTAAGTTCTTCATTAAACTGCCCCAAAATGTGTGATGTGAGAATATCAGCGTTCCCATTTTGCAGATGAGCAGAGTGAGGCTTAGAGAGGGTCACACAGGAAGTTCAGTGGGAAAACTGGAATGTATTCCAGGTCCGTGTGACTCTACAGCCTGAGCCCTTCCATTAAACTACTGCTGGGATATCTTCTTACACCATCTTTATCTCAGCTAAGTTTTACTTTATTTAGATGAATGTATATATTTTTAAAGGGACACAAACAACTTTTGCTCTGAAATACCTAACACAAGACAAGCACTACTAGGTACAAAATAAAGGTGAATGGACTTTGGGCCTCGTTTTGCAGAACAGCTTCATTTACCCAGGCATATAAAAGGCAGGCGATATATGTGACAAAACAGCCCCAAGTCGTATTATCCATAATAAGCCTGTGCCTTTACTCCACCAAACTACTAGCGAGCAAGCAGGATGATTTCATTTCAGCCTTCTTTTTCCACCATCAGTTCTACTGAAGAAGCTCAGGATCAAAGCTAAGGGAAATGGAAGGAAACATAAAAAAAGGGACCCAGGTGAACCAGCAACACAACGCATATTACATAAACAGCTAAGGCCGACTGGGTTACAGGAAATTAAAAAAAGATCAGAAAGGCTGCACATTCTGAACATGGATAAGGTCATGAGAAAGGACAGATCTGAAAACTCACGCTTATCCCATGACCATAATATGCAGGTGGAAATATTTTGGCTCTGAGAAGCCATTCAAGAACTCATATTCTTGGACTTTCCTGGAGGTCCAGTGGTTGGGACTTGGCCTTCCAATGCAAGGGGTGCGGGTCTGATCCCTGGTCAAGGAACTAAGATCCCACATGCCTCGGGGCCAAGGGACCAGAACACAGAACACAGGCAATGCCATAGCAGATTCAATAAGGACTTCAGAAATGGTCCACACACACACACACACACACACACACACACACACATACACACACACAGAGGAACTCATTCCTCTGGACCATCGTCAGTAGCTCTGTAACAATATGGACTCATGAGAAAGACAAGTAAACCCACCTTGACGGACGTCCCCCAGCCGATGATCAGCGTCACATTGTCCTTCCAGCAGAGGCTACAGGGATACATATCTGGGCGAAGACTTATATCATCCCGGGGCACGTTCGTGATTCTCTGCTTTGAGGTGATGTCAAAAATCTTCACGCCCTGGAAAATAAAGTAGCACTAAGCATCCTTGATTCGAGAGAAGGAAAGTGAAAGGCAACTTAATAAAGGCCACTGCTATACACCCGTGGTAACGAGCACTGCAAAGTCCTGATTGTGTTTATTGGGTGCCACGGGGAACCACAGAAACGTTCTGACTCCACACGAATCCGGTGAAAAGCCCGAACAAAAGGAAACCTCCATCCTTCTTTTCAGGCAAACGCGATTTTATGAGCAGGGGGCACAGGCAACACAAATGGCAGATGCATAGATATCAGCAACTACGTTTCCAAAATGACGGACAAGAAACATTTATATATGTATTGTTACACCTCAAGTATGGGGTTTGGTTTTCAGAAAAGTTCTGAATCTGAAAACCCACTAGGTAAAGAAAACTACACCTGACATTTTAAAGTACTCGAATCAAGAAACATTGAGCAAACAGCTAAATGAAAATAAACCAAGAGGCCATACATCTGTTGACCATGATTGTGACCCAGGAGACGTAGGAAAAGTCCCAACTAGCACAGCAGCTTCTGGGAGGTTTCTACCATGCAAAATGGAATAGCTGGGGAATCCCAAACGCCAGGGCCATGGGTTCGATACCGGGTCAGGGAACAGATCTCACATGATGTGCAGCATGGCAAAATAAAAAAAGGAATAGCACTGATTGTACATCAAGATTCCAAAAGCTGTAGTTAGGCCAGATGTCCTAAAGGTAGTTTTAAAACTTTCTATTCGCCCTAACTCATACTGACTAAACTTGAGGTAAGTGATGTGGAAGCTGAGACTCCAATACCTTGGCCACCTCATGCGGATAGCTGACTCATTTGAAAAGACCCTGATGCTGGGAAAGATTGAGGGCAGGAGGAGAAGGGGATGACAGAGGATGAGATGGTTGGATGGCATCACCAACTCAATGGACATGAGTCTGAGTAAACTCTGGGAGTTGGTGATGGACAGGGAGGCCTGGTGTGCTGCGATTCATGGGGTCACAAAGAGTTGGACAAAACTTGAGCGACTGAATTGAACTGAGGTAAGTGAAGCATCAAAAATTAGGATCCACTTTTTCAAAGGCAGGCCTATTTTGGGTCTGTGATTATTCTGGGAGTAAAAGAAATCAGCAATATCCTGCCCTTGTTTCATATCGACTGGCACTTGCCCTTGGCTAATAGGCAAATGGTATTTTCAAAACCATGTTCCCATTGCAGCCCTTCCATTATTAAGATGCCTTTTCATTTTCTTGGCTATTCTCCATGCCTCGGGTTTCTCCTTCTAAAATCGAGTCCAGAATATGTTGGAAATTACTCTGTGATGAAAGCCAGAAGCAATCTAATTTCTTTACCCTTCCGGGTATGGTATCAGTCGCCACATGCACCTTTCAGAAGTGGCGGTGGGAGAGTGGCATCCCCACCCTTTGTCACAGCCCTCTGGATCTGGCCATCCTTCTGGCTCTGAACAAGCCTTAGAGACATGGAGATGCACTTTTACCATATTATTGGCCCAGGCGATCAGATGGCCCCTCCACTTCACATTCCTTATGTTCCCTTCCCCTTCATGCAGAACTGAAGACTTCCATCTGCTCATCCAAGATCGTTCAAACAGCAGCAACTAGGGGCAAATATCATAAAAACAGAATTTTAAAAACCAAGAGCCGTATGTTAAACTCCTTATTATTTTTGCCTGGACATTCAACAAGTAACAAACAAATTTAAAAAATAATTAATTGGAGGATAATTGCTTTATGATGCTGTGCTATTTTCTGCCGTACAACATCATGAATCAGCCATGTGTATACATATATTCCCTCTCTCTTGAATGCCCCTCCCATTTCCCACCCCCGATTCCACTCCTCTAGCTCATCACAGAGCACCAGGCTGAGATTCCCGTGTTACACAGGAACTTCCCACTAGCCATCTATTACACACATAATAGTGTCTATATGTCGATACGACTTTCTCAATCCATCCCACCCTCTCCTCCCGCTGTGTCCACAAATCCAAGTAACAAAGAAATCACTCTCAATATTTTAAATACAGACTTATACTGGCACATGATTCGCATTTTGGAAAGTATTTCCAGTCTATCTTATCCTGTCCAGGACACCGTTTAAAATGGTTCAGTATTGAAGTTATTACACAGTCCAGCCACAAGATGGCATCAAAACACCAAAAGTCAGAGGAAAAAAGAGCACGTATGGTATTTAGCCAAAAGATTTTTATCACAAAGTTCTTCAAGTAATTGACCAGGATTAATTTCTTTAGTAATTTGGGAAATCAAAACTTTAGAACTTTTCTCTGAAAATAAGTTTAGTCACAGATTCAGCTGCATGATTAGAAAGGGTCTTTCATTTAACTCAAGAAAAATTAACAATGACTTGAGCAGTAATTATTCACGTCACAAGAGAAATCTGCTTTAGAATTTAACTTCTACAGAAATTTCAGAGTAGCTACCTATCAAAAAAATATGTTGAATAAATTTTATGACCAGAAATAACTGGTCAAACCCTCTACATTCAGATATGGTTCTAGAAATCACACATTATGGAGGAATCAAAAAATTTTTTTCTTGCTATATCCAATTTAAATCCTGTAAGAAAAGACCTTTATACAATATATAATAATACATAAAACATATATAGTTTATACAATGTAGAACTTAAAATATGTAAGTTAGACATATAATTCTGAAAGTTATCTTACAAGCATTCCTTAATAGAATTTTTAAAATTCCTATTTTAAGTGTCAATTTCAATGTACCTTAGTATAATACCCCACCTCCAAAAAAGGAAGAAAAAAGGTAACAGAAAGTAAACTCATATTATTAATATTTTTATGTATCTTTCTCAGTAGCCAGAGGGGCACACACACACACACAAAAAACGGTGAGGGGGAGTTATAATTATTAATATTTTTACGTATCTTTCTCAGTAGCCAGAGGGGCGCACACACACATACACACACAAAAAAACACAAGTGAGGGGGAGTTATAGTTAAATAAATAGCCATCATCATAAATAAGCTGAATTTAGTCTCATAAAAGTGCCAGAAATGTTTAAAGCTCTCTGTCATCCATGCAAGAGCAAGGCAGCCTTACAACATCCTTAGTGGAGACTGGAGGCAGAACTTTTACTAAAGACATGTGGTCCTGTATTCCCATCAGATACACACAGGATAGAGCTCTTCTACATGCTCAGTGACCTTCTAAGCCGTCTCGACTGGCCCAGATTCTAAGAAGTTCTCACCACCACCAAGGCTGCCTGCCTCCAGTTAGCGACCCTTAGATTCAGCCTCCTGCTGTGACTCCGCCTCTGCCTTGGGTCCTGATGCAGAGAACAGGGCTAAGGCGGCGGTCACTGAGTGCGTGCGGGTTTTGTGATGGGACAGGTCTGAAACTGGCATCGGAGGTGAAAGCGTGAGAGTACGGCTCCTACCACACCTCAGGTCACACTCCGCCAAAGACAGGTAGCTACTGACAACTGTATTCAACATGAGGAGCGGGGCCAGGGGGAGCCCCGGCAGCCCCTGTTGGAAGGGATGCAGGCAGAGGCGTCTCCCTCACCAATACCCACCGAGAAACGGCCAGTAGAGTATTAAAAGGGAACAGTCTGCACCTGGGCCAGAAAAATTAAATACGCCCTCAATTTCAAATTAGAAGTTCTTTAAAACATAACAGAAGGAGGATCCCGGTGAAGGCTGTGAGCTGAGTCATTACAGGAAGGGCCCGCCTCGGTCGAGGATACAGCAGGAGGCCCCAGTGCGGTGGCGGCTGGGGCTGCGGCGGCCGGAGGGGGGTCTCAGGCGGGCACGCGGGGTCCTTGATCAGCACTGCCAGCAGCACACCCGAACTGCCACGCCGGCCGCTGCTCGGAGAGACAGCTTGGCAGGAAAAAGCAGGCAGGCTGGTACTGGAGGGGCCTCCTGAGGGCAACTGTGCCCGTTACTGAGCTGGGCAGTACCTGCCTTAATAAGTAGAGAAAACAAGTTTTGTTTCTGGTTTTTTTTTTTTAAATACAGCCCTTCCCAGCTGCGTCAATAATTACTAGGTTAGCCAAAAATGTTCATTTGGATTTCTCTGTGATATCATACAGGAAACCCAAACGAACTTTTTGGCCAACCTAATGCATTCTTTTGTATCCATTTTCCCAACAGACAATTATGTTTCCATTCAGCAAAATGGAAAACATAAAAGCTCTCCCACCACTGTCCAAAGTAAAACATTTGGACAAGCTCTCACAAAATCTATGGACAACTTCACAGCCATATCTCATAAATATGAGCTCACAAGAAGAAAACACTGACAATATGGAAAAATTCAGTATTTGAAAACAATAAAACGTATCTAGGGAATAAGGAAAAAATCTCCCACTCCTACCACCACATGAATGAGACATAACGTAAAGCAGTAAAGAACTTCAGGAATAATTCTCTTTATTCTCAGGTGACAAGAAAATAAAGCAAGAAATTAATAACAAAGGATAAGAAGAGCAAAACAAGAGGGAAAAAAACGGAAATAAAAAAATAAATACTCTCTATCCTTGGGTAAAAGAGGAAATCAAACTGCAGCCAGAGCACTTAGAAAATGAAAATACAAATAGTACAAACCTAAACTTTAGGGGATGCAATCAAAGTTGTAAACAAGGGCAAGTCCATAGCTCTCAAAGTTAATAATGAACAAAAACAGATGTGTATATACTAGCTACACGGAAAACAAAAGCACTTTATTGAGGGACAGAGGAGGAGAGCAAAGTAAATGGAAAGATACAGCGTGTACCTGGATGACAAGACTCAGAATTCTCACTGAAGAGCTGAAGTCTTACAAAGTTGGCCTACGGTTTTCATGCAAACCCCAAGAAAATCCCAAAGGAATTATTTCTAGAGCTTCTAAAATGCAATGAACTCATTTGAAAATGTGTGACAATAACAACAACAAAAAAAAATTTAATTAAGCAATTTGGGGGTGGGAGGTGATCTGCTCTGCTAGATACTAAAACTTTCTTTTTTTTAAATTAACACCCCCAACAGTAGAGCAGTGGTCTAAGAACTGACAGGTGAAGGAAAAAGGAAAGAAAAATTGACAAAGATGAACCAAAATGATAAGGTCAGACACTGGGGGGGAGCGACATGTCTGTGTATACATGGGGTGGGTGGGTGTGTGTGTGTGTGTGTGTGTGTGTGTTTTAAATATGGACAGTTATTTACAGGACAAGATGGTCAGAGCATATTAAGCAGATTGCAAAACAGATTAAATACAATGATTTTTAAATAAAATATGAATGTGTATCCACATATAAAACCTGAAAGACAAAGCGATCATCACTCCAGAAAGAGAGGACAAGTGATTTTGTATTAGTCCTCTTTAATAATTACTCTACATAGCACATTTGAATTATTCTTTATAACATTAATAGATATGGGGATGAAAGTCAATCCTCTAATTTTAACAGTCAAGATAATTTAGGGGAAAATTTGAAATGAAACAAAAAATTCACTGGAACTGAGTGAAAAGACTATTTGTGGTCCCCTGTCTATGGGTGAGGATTCACACAAGTGGTATCTAATTTTTAAATAAAACACTAACTTCTTTTAGAAAACTCTTAAAATCTTGCTGCAACTCCCACCCAAGCCAAGGTCACCCAGCGCATCCCTTCTGCTGCGGTCAGCGTGATTTCTGCAATGGAAGAAGCTGAGGCTGCTGGGCCCGGGGCTCCCTTTGTCTCCTGCTCTGGCTCCAAGGAAAACTTCCAGCAGAGGGCAGGAAGGAAAGGAGAGAATGTGGAGTTCAGTCTGAATTTCCAGAGTCCTATTACAGTAGACCTTGTGTACCCTGCCCTGACACGAATCAAAGGAGCAAAGACGCTGGTCCCTTGAAGTTTTTTTTTTATAATACGGCATCAGTGGTACCCATCTGATGTCACTGACTCACTGATGAACGCTCAAAAACAGCAGGTTAGCTAATGTCCTAGCTTCTGTAAACCAGTTAAGTTTTAACTCATTTCCATTACACTTTTAGACACAAGTCATATTATTTTTCTCATGTCTTTCAAATAGTGGTAGTTTCATCACTTTACCTTTACATTTGAAAATTAAGTGATGATCACTAAACAAATAGCCTTAAATATGTTAGAGAAGATCATTATTTTGGAGAATCCTTTTGTTAAGTCAAATACTGGTTCTGAGTCATGGGATCATGGGTGCAACATTATATCTAGCTCACTGAGAATAATGTATTTACTTCTCATCTCCCCAAATGTATCGGGGAAAGAAACCAAATCTTAGAGATGCTTTGCTAGACACACAAGGAATAACAAATATTAGATACTGAGTAGGCTTCCCTGGGTCTAAAAGTCATTCCTTCTTTCCTTGTCCAAAAACACCATGTATTTGCTATGGGAGGAGCTGTGTAATTCCCAAACCCTCTAGTCACTTGGCCCGTCTTTAGTTAGCAATGTCTGTCCCCTATTTCAGACACAGGGGCATCTGCCCTCACTCACACATCTAAAGGAAAGGGCCCTCGGACTGATTCATCCAAGGAATACGTCAGCACACTCCTTGAGAAAGGGCTCCTGTACCTGACGCCAAGTCCTACTCCTGAAACGCTGGTCTCTTTCCTGTTGCTCAGTGTCAGAGGATAAAACTTGTGCACAACTTGTCATCAATTTGAAAAGTCCTGCTAAGGTGCTGTGCTGGACTTGGTCATGTCTGACTCTGAGACCCTACGGACCGTAAGGCGAGACCCCCTCTGTTTGGTTTAGGTTCCTGCGGCTCCTTGGTTCCAGGGATGTCCACTGGTCTCCCCTTCGGTCTGAGCAGTGATGCCCTGGAATGGGTCTGTCCGCGTGCACAAAGCTCTCTGGAACGTCACAGTACCCACTTCTCCTGTCCTCCCTCCACCCGGCCTGCCCTTCTCCTCTATGTTACCGGCTTGATCCCACAAAGTGTTTCTTTCTGTCTTCCCTCTGCACTCCACTCAATTCTTTTAAAAATGCTTTTATTTTCTATTAAAGCACAGTTGATTAACAATGCTGCATTAGTTTCAGCAAAGTGATTCAACTATACATACGCATCTATCTGTTTTTCTTTTTCAGATTCTTTTCCCATTTAGATTATTACAGAATATCGAGCAGCATTCCCTGTGCTACACAGTAGATCCTGGTTGGTTATCTGTTTTGTTGGTTATGTATTTATCTATCAATAGAGCAGTGTGTGCATGTCAATCCCAAATTCCCAATTCACTCAACCCTTTACTCATGAGTCCTATCTCCCAGTCCACACAGTATAAAATCTTAAATGTCAGCTAGAAATTACAAAATTATTGCCATTACTGTCCTTTGAAACTCTCCAAATAAAATTATGCTGTACATGCAGCATTTGATGGATAACATTTTTGTAGTTTCAGATAGGAGGGGTTAGGATTTTTCCATCCTAATCTATGCGAATTTCAGGCAGAAACGCATCATCTGGCAGGAAGGCCAAGGAAAGTTCTGTTTCGGCGATTTAAGGCATGATAAGCTGCTTTTCTTACACACACTCTATGCTAATTTAACTACCACAAAACTACCTGCTTGTATTTCACTGACATTTAATAAAATCCATTTCTTTCTTAGAGCCATAAAACTGCCTAGAGACCTACTGAGCACGAATCTTCTACAAAGCATTTTAGAGGGGAAGCCATTGAGGGAACTAGCCTTAAAAGCAGCTGGTTAATTTATTTGGTTCATCTTCCACATCCTGTAATATTGAATTGTCATTATCACAATACTGAGAGCAATTTAAGCTCAATGGGAGCTAAGTACAGAGAGAGGAAAAACTGTTTCCAAGAGGTCTATTTTTTTGTTGGAGAAAGTATTTTAGGGCTTTATTTCCCATAAATCCACATTCTGGCAGTCAGCACTCTTGGTACTTATATTTCAATAGGAGCCCTCACATCCTCAGCAATATACTTTATTCTCCTATGTTCTGTGCTGATAAATCTATCTAGTACTTTCTTATACCACATCCCAGAATCTCCCACACACAGGCTGGGATTCCTATGGGGCTGTAATAAAGCTGCCGATTCTGGTAGCCTAACACCCATCATTACCCATCACCCATTCTTCCCTGGTGGAGGAAAAGGAGTATGATTGGACCTTTTTTAATCATCTTGTGTTCTTCCAAGTATATAAATCATTTGAGTCATTTGGGCTACCTAATACCAGCAACGCTGCTTGCTGAGGCTGGGGTCTGAGCCCATGGGTGAAGGTATTTTCTCCAGAAAGGACAGAGAGGCTTGGAGAAAACAGACTCCACAAGAGATAAATGCTTAATCAGAGAAGATACCAGAGCTCAAGATGACAGAGAAATAGAGCAAAATGAAATCCAGCAAATTAGAATATGCCAAATATCTTACTGTCCCAGTAAAAACAAAGGCTATAATGATGAGGAGGGCTTGTCACAGAAGGATTTTTAAATCCAAGATTGGAAGAGATTAGGGATAAAACTGAAGTCAAGAAGGCAAGTGAGAAAAAAATTGGTGGGCATGGAGAAGACTTGGGGTGGTGGCTGGCAGCAGACAGGAGTCTTGAATCTTGATGGAGACAGAAATGACCAAGCAGCAGCCGTCTGCAGAGCAGAGAACACCTGTGTACTGCTTCCTGCTTTGGCTTAGTACCAAAGTTTAAAACACACAGCCTTCCTGACCATCACTGAGAAAAAAACTCACATCATGTAAGAAGAAAATGGGGATTTCCTAAATATATGACTGCTCTAAATTCGGTGGTTACTTTCTGCACAAGTTCTAGTCCATCCCTCTCCTTTCCTGAAGAGTGGGTTAACCTGATTAAAAGTCATTCAGCAAAGGACAGATACTGCTACCAGAGAAAGTCTCTGTACACAGGTGGATTTCCAGAGCCCGTGTGACAGGCCATCTGCTTCCAGGCAGTATCTGAATAAGCACAACTGAAAAGCAACACAGGTTTTTGACAAATTCTTGAACTTAATTAATCCTGTGTAAATTATGTACCAGAAATAAGCTTTGAAATTTAAAAAAAAAAATCATATCAACATAAAGTAACAGTCAATTTAGTAGCCAAGAAATCCAAGCTATGAATTCAGTGTGAACCAAAGAAGTTAAACACAAGAGGTGCCACTGAGGAGCAGTTCCTTTGTGTTAAAAACAAAACAAAAACCTAGCAAGGACAGAGATATAGATCTATGTCTACCCGCCCACCTATACGGGTTTAGCAATCAATTGTAGCCAGCATGTGAGGAAGATTCCTATTCAAACTAGCAACCTGCCATTTCTGCACATGCAACTCACAACTACAAATGGGATTCCAGAAATGAATGAGGCATTTAAAAAGTAACTTTTCTACTAAAACAAACAAACAGCCTTCCACATGGATCCTGAAGACTTAACAGAGCTGGTTGTTCAAATCAAAAACCTTGAGTTTGTTTTTCAGTTTGCAGCTGCCTGAGGATCTATTTCCTGGGACTGGGTTCAAGGTTGAACCCCTTCCCCAGTAGAATAAATATCTACTGGGTGATGCAACTTGAATGAACATTCCGTGTGATGAACAAATATCTCTAATTTTAACTACACATAAGTTCAATCACAGATGACTCAGGAGGAGATCTTTGCACAGTGAGGTTATGAAAAATACAAAACTGCTAAATCTTGAATAACAGGAAGAGTCACCGGAACACACAGGTTTATGGATGTGAACAAGTGCTTCACTCAATTCAAATTAAAGCAAAAAGGAACCAACAAGGACCTACCATGTAGCACAGCAAAGTATACTCAATATTTTGTAATAATCTATAATGGAAAAGAAATTGAAATGGAATATATATATATATACACACACACACATATATACACACAGATATTTAGTGGAATCACTGTGCTGTACATCTGAAACTAACATGATACTGTAAATCAACGATGCACGCTATGTGTGCTCAGCTGCTCAGTCATACCTGACTCTGCGACCCCATGGACTGTAGTCTCTCAGGCTCCTCTGTCCATGAGATTCTCCAGGCAAGAATACTGGAGTGGGTTGCCATGCCCTCCTCTAGGGGATCTTCCTGACCCAGGGATCAAACCCGAGCTCCTGTGGCTCCTCCTGGGAAGATCCCCTGGAGAAGGAAATGGCAACCCACTCCAGTATTCTTGCCTGGAAAGCCCATGCACAGAGGAGCCTGGTGGGCTACAGTCCGTGGGGTGGCAAAAAAGTTGACACAACTTAGCAACTAAACAACAACAACAACAACAAATCAACTATATACTTCAATGGAAAAAAAAATGAAGCAAAAGGGGAAAAAGCCTTTCTGCCTACAGCAGAAACCAAATCAAATGAGCCTGCCTTTAACTGGGCATGCTGCGTATTTTTAAGAGCCTTCAAGGAAGCAGCAGGACAGACGGTCTAGGGGCAGACACATCTGTGGAGTAGAATATGCTCATCTTTGTACACAGTTCAGCATCTACTCAAAAGTCTCATTATGACTCCTATATAATGCCTCCCTAGAACAAGAATAATTATTCCAGGTTTAGCTAAAATTGGACAAAAGGCTGCAGGCTATTCAGTAAGCAGCAATAATTTGCGCTCAAACTGACAATAAATATCAAATGGACAGCCGTCATTGTCCTGGCTTCTATGGTAATATTAAAAGCTGCCCCGAGCAAAGAATACAACCAGAGAAATCACAAAGGAAGGGATATAAGTGACTAGTAAATAAAAATGCTCAAAATCACTAATAATTCAAGGAAGTTACAAAATAGAACAATGGAGTCTCTTTCTATGTATATCAAATTGGCAAGTTAATATGGTAAAATGGCTCCTCTAAAACACACAGCTGGTATAAATCAGTATGTTTTCTAGAATGTACCTTTACTTGGCAATATGTATCAAGAGCCTAAAAGATACTAGGAATCTTTGAGTCAGTAATTATAATCCTAAGAATCAGAGCTAGGAAAACATTCAGAAGCACAAACAAAAGTTCATACCCAAAGATTTCTAACTTCAATACAGCATGATTTATGATAACCCCAAACTGGATACAACCTAATGATCCAATAATATGAGACCGATTAAGAAAATTAAATTGACCTGCAGGATGGAAAATTACATAATCATTAAAGAACATCTGAGCTAAGATTAGACTTCAATAATGTAGGGAATTTCATATGATTTAGAATGTTAAGTTGAAAAGAGAGCCAAAATAGTTGAGATTACTTTATACATTCTTTTATTATTGCTTTTTATTATTAAAAAAGGCATAGTTTCTACAAAAAAAAAAAGCAAAAAATAAATGCCAATGAAGGCCAGAAAAAACACTAATAATCTTGCTCAGATATTGTTAATAACATGTTAATAATATTAATATTGTTAATAATCTGGTATACAGCTTTCCATGAAATTGCTATATCATACATTTATATTTCTACCAGAAAGAGAAATCAAATAGTATGTATTATTTTCATAAAGTACCTCAATAAGCCATCTAGCCAATGTTGGGCATTTTATTTGTCACAATGAAGAAAGAAAAAAGCTGGCATGCAGGAGCTCATCTGTCATTCAGAGCAGGGTCTTGGTGTTCTCTGGGTAAATATAAACAATTTCACAGAACACCGACATAAGACAAGGCCCTGTGACCATAAGATGAGGAGAAAAACAGGACCACTCCATAATCACCTCTGAACATGGACAAAATATCAACATTTCCCAAGCCACATAAATGACCAAACACCTCCCTAACCTGGCTAAAAGGAAAGACTGCTTCTTTATCAATGTCTTTAGCCTTGATTTTATCTTTCCTCCTCTGGATATGATGTATTAAGATACCCAGTGGTGGAAAACCTCTTGCTTCAGGACAGCACCTGACCCAGCACAAACTCCTACTTCTTTAAAGCCTCCCCACACCACCTCTCATCAACAGCCCAAATCCTATAACACCCTCCTTCTAACACACCCTCTCCCTCACACCCTGCAAGTGTGTTCCTGGAGATCTAGGGCTGCATGGCACTGACACGGCTATTCACTATCACATACACTACCATTAGACTTTGAGTGGGTTCAAATCTGCACTGTCACAAACATCAAAGAGGAATATTGGCTGAAAATGAATCAGAAAACTAAAAGGAAACAAACTAACTTATAATGGGGGGGGAATCCCCAAATGCTTAATGACAAAGGCTTGAAAAATCAGTAATTACAACAGTAATTTTGCACAGGCAATAACTACTCCAAATACTAAAGAACAACCACTGCATTCTCAACATGCAAAGGAAGGTATTTTCAGCAAGGAGCAAAGGATGGTTTGATTACTATAGGAAGACAGATGGTAAGCTTAACATCAGAATCCAGGGAAGGGCTGCAAACAATACGGAAATATTACACACAGAAAAGTTAGCTGAACTCATTAAAGAAAAAAAGACTTCTGTTCTCACCAGGTTTTTGATGGCTATGAAACAAGGAGGATGACTGAAGAAAATGCAGTTGCCATGGATCCATCTCCAGAATGTTGGGAGCTCTACATACTGACATCAAAAAAGCAACTAACGTTTGAGATGGATGAACTTAATTTTGAAAGCAAGGAAAAACATCTGTCACTGATATTGAAAGTGATTTCTATTTTTAAGCCCTGGATTTAAAATTTTAGCTTCAGCCAGTTCAGTACATAGAGAAAAACCCACCAAAATATACTTTTACAATATAGCTATTTGCAACTTGGGTTTTACATACCTAAGAAATATTTGTAAAGGTTACACTGTGTTTTACTTCCTATTAGTTGGTAGTTTTTAATCAATTTTGGCATGCTTACAGCATGAGATGAATTTCTAGGAATGGAACCACAATTTATAACACCATGCCTAGAAGAGATGAAGGTGTTTATTTACAATGGTTCTATGTGCAACCACTTGGACATAAATTTGGTGGTTGCCTGAGAAGTGATGTGTGAGAAAAGTCTGCATGTAGAAAACTGCCTAAGATTAAGCATCTAAATGCCTGCAGAAGTATCATTCTCTAGATCCACTGGTCAGCAGACTGGGTGGTGTAACTGCCGTCAAAGACTTTTTCAGGATAAACAAGGTCTTACTGTACAGTACAGGAAACTATACTCAATATCCTGTTAATAAACCATAATGAAAAAGAATACATATAACGGAATCACTTTGTTGTAGAGCAGAAATTAACACAACATTGCAAATCAACTTCAATACTTCAATAAATTTTTTAAAAATTGAAAAAGATCTTTTATGACCCCAAGAACCCCAGTTTCCATCTGACCAGGAGACAAGCAAATATTTAAGGAAGCACTCTTCCCTTGTGGCTCAGCTGGTAAAGAATCCGCCTGCAATGTGGGAGACCTGGGTTCAGTCCCTGGGTCAGGAAGATCCCCTGGAGGAGGGATAGGCTACTCACTTCAGTGTTCTTGGGCTTCCCTTGTGGCTCAGCTGGTAAAGAATCCATCTGCAATGCCGGAGACCTGGGCTCAATCCCTGGGTTGGGAAGATCCTCCTAGAGAAGCGCATGGCAACCCACTCCAGTATTCTTGCCTGGAGAATTCCATGGACAGAGGAGCCTGGTGGGCTACAGTCCAAGGGGTGTGAACAGTCAGACATGACTGAGTGACTTACAACTAACTACGTTTCACATTTAATGGTCATAGGAGTTTACTGGGCTATGGGAATTTTTAAAAGTTCCGCATTATTACAAAAAACTGCTCCATTGTATCTTCTTCCAAAAAGAATCCAACATGCAATTTGTTGTTTGTTGATCACGTTGGACACTGAGAAGCTAGCTGATGCTTCTACCTCTGTCCTTCAGGTAAAATCTGCCAGGAGCCTTCAGCCCTGAATAGTGAAGCGTTTTTTCTCATTTCATGCATGCAGGTCCTTGCTTTGTTTGCTGACTGACACTTTCCAGCTTACAAAGCAAGCTGTCCCTGTGGCCAGGTCCCCTCATTCTAGTTCACTGCAATGCCAAACAGCTGACTACCTCATTTCTAAAAATGAACTCCGCTGCAAACAGCAGTGCGACAATTTAATAATTTGTCAAAGGAGGAGAATCAGTTATTATGAAGGGTATTTCAGAGTTCAAAGGTAAAGGTCATAGGGAGCTCAAGTTTATCTGCTGACAGAGAAAGTTGAGCAATTAAAAAACCAACAAGCAAACCAGACAAGATCTGCCTGGCAGACTTATTTCTAGAAGACATACCTCATTTCTATGCTCATGCATTAGAATTCTTGCTACACAAGGTTTACACTTAAAAAAAAATCCATCGATTCACATGTTTGAAAGTTCTCTCCAATGGCACTCTTACGAGATGTGCTTTCTCTTTTCTTTTTTCAACATGGAAACAAAACAGAATTTAGAATAAGCTTTTTATGCTCATGTGTCAAGCGCTGGAGTCCATAAATCCAGCTATGGCATTCAACTACTAAGAAGTTACCTTGAAAATCTAAAATAAAAGTTTATGCCAGACAGAACTATTGCCTCCTCTTTCCAGTCCCAGGTGGATAAGGAGCTATCTCTAAAGACCTAAGAAGCTAGAACCTTAAAAAGGAAATATCAACAACTGTGTCAAACTGCAGTTTCAGGTTTTTTTCCCCCTTCATGACTAGTTTGTGGAACTATTCTGAAAGGCATGTTCTGATTACTTTCTTAAAAATGTTTACCCCTCGCCCAATAACTAGGTTTTCCCATCAAATCAACTAAAATCTTAAATTAAAAATCTCCATCAAATTTTCTTGTGAAATGACATCAAGATTCTCTCTGTAGGACATCCATCTTTCCTATTTGGCTTCTGTGATCATTGTGTAGCTTTCATCATTGTTTACAGAAGTTGACACGTAATTCCTAGATGCATTTAGCTGTCAGTCTACAGAAGATCAGTATTCTTAAGGGTTAAGAATGCCTTTATTCCACACTACACCTTCATTTGGCTACTCACTGTTCCACTTTTTTTTTTAAAGATCAAATTAACCTCTCAGTTACATTATACTTGTCTTTGCTCTTTTTCTACCATATGATCTGCCATGTACTCTAAACAGGGAGGTCTAGTGCAAGGTTATCACCATTTGCTAAATGCTGGACTCTGCAGACGTGTTCTGCTTAGTTTACGGCACTGGTTGCAAACTGCAGTTGGAGTGATCAGAGTTGTGATTGGGTCAATGCAGATTTTGATTTTTTTCTCATTTACAAAGGTATAAAATGCCATAACTCGGTTATAAGTAAAAAATCAACTCCCCCTAAAAATTTGCTAACACCTTAAAAAGAATTTTTTTTCACAATATTATCTCTTTCTTAATGTCACCTTCCAAGAGTCTTTCTCTTAGTTTTTAAAATCAACGGTGCATTTCTTAATGAAATCAGAAATATTCCCTGAAATAACCTCAACTAAATAAATCTATTTTAAAACAGACAAAACACATTAATTCCAAAACCATGTAGTGCAGGCGACCTTCAAAAGTGCACACCATACACATACAGAAGGAAGAAATCTTTCCAGAGATTTCTGCAAAGCATACCAAGCTTCTGTACATTTTGGCAATCTCTAGTTATTTAACTCTATACAAAGAAGTCACTATAACTTACTAAATAAACACTAGTTTTTACTATTCACTAAATACATATTTACACAATAAACTTTAATGAAATCAGTCAACAGCTTGTATGTTACAAGTTCCTGAATAGAGGGCACGTGCGTGCTAAGTTCCTCAGTCATGTCCGACTCTTTGGGACCCTATGAACTGTAGCCCTCCAGGTTCCCCTGTCCATGCGATTCTCCAGGCAAGAATACTAGAATGAGTTGCCATTCCCTTCTCCAGGAGATCTTCTCAAGCCAGGGATTGAACCTGGTTCTCTTACATCTCCTGCATTGGCAGGGAAGTTCTTTACCACTAGCACCACTTGGGAAGCTCGAATACATGGCATATTTACATACTAATGTTTCTTAAATCTCTAACATAAATAGGAAAAATTGTAATGACCTTTAATTCTATTTTCATTATTTTTTATTGAAGTAGATGCACAGCAAAGTGATTCAGTTACACATATATATTTATCTATTCTTTTTCATATTCTTTTCCCTTACAGGTTATTACAAAATGCTGAGTAGAATTCCCTGTGCTATACGGTAGGTCCTTGTTGTTTATTTTATATATAGCGGTGTGTATCTGTTAATCCCAAACTCCTCATCTATCCCTCCTTTCCCCCTTTGGTAATCACAAGATTGTTTTCCACGAATGTGGGTCTATTTATGTTTTGTAAATAAGTTCATTCATATTATATTCTTAGATTCCACATATAAGCAATATTATATTTGTCTGGCTTACTTCACTTAGTATGATAATCTCTGGTCGATCCTTGATGCTACAAATGCATTATTTCATTATTTTTATGGCTGAATAATATTCCTGTGTATGTGTGTGTACACCACATCTTCTTTATCCATTCACCTGTTGATGGACATTTAATTGCTTCCCTATCTTGGCTACTGTATAATAAATAGTGCTGCGATGGACACTGGGGTACATATATCTTTTCAAATTATAGTTCTCTCCAGATAGATGCCTAGGAGTGGGATCCCTGGATCATATGGTAACTCTATTTTGTTTTTTAAGGAACAGACATATTATTCTCCATAGTGGTTGCAACAATTTGCACTGTCACCATCAGGGTAGGAGGGTTCAACTTTTCCCCACAGCCTCTCCAGCATTTGTTATTTGCAGAATTTTGAATGATGGTATAAAAATGGCTTTTTAAAGGTAAAGAACTCAAAATCAAAAGTTTTAAAAGGAGTTAATTTGTTTGTCATCCCGTAAGTAATCAGTGGTTCTAAAAACTAAAAATGGTACTGGCACAAGGACAGATACACAAATCAACAGAATTGAAACTCCAGAAACAAACTCTAACATTTATGGCTAACTGATTTTTGACAAAGGGCCCAAGACAATGGCAAAGGAACAGTCTTTGCAACAAAGAGGGCTGGGACAACTGGATATCCATATGCAAAAGAATGAATTCAGACCTCTACCTACACCATACACAAAAATTAACTCAAGGTAGATTCCAGAGCTAAATTTAAAAGTTAACACTATAAAACTCTTTGAAGAAAATACAAGCATAAATCTTAATGACCTTAGATTTGGCAATGATGTCATAGATACAATACCAAAAACACAAGCATCAACACACACACACACACACAGAAAACAAAAATTCCACACAAAAACAGATAAACGGCACTTCAGCAAAATTAAAAACTTCTGTACCTCAACTGATACCAGCAATAAAGTGAAAAGACAACTCAAAGACTGGGAGAAAATATTTGCAAATAACATACTGGCAAGAGATGTGAATCCAGAATACATAAAAAAAAAATTTTACAATTGTGCAAAAAAAGAAAAAAGACAAATAGCCCAATGGAAAAATGGACAAAGAATCTGAATAGGCATTTCTCCAAAGAAGATAGACAAATGGCCAACAAGCACTAAAGATGCTCAACAACCTTAGTCATTAGGGAAATGTAAATCAAAACAAGGAGATATCACCACTTTCCACACACCAGATGCCTATAATCAAAAAGACAGCTACAAATGAATGAGGGTGAGAATGTGGAGAAAGTGAAACCCTCACATACTGCTAGTGAGAATGTAAATGGTGCAATCACTTTGGAAAATGACTGGACAGTTCTTCAGTGTGCTACACTGAGTTACTAGATGATCCAACATCCTATACCCAAGAGGCATTAAAATACATGGCCCCATAAAAGAGTTGTACATGAATGTTCACAGTACCATTACATGCAACAGTCAAAACACAGAAACAACCCAAATGTCCATCAACTGATAAACAGCTAAATAAAATATGATATACCCATATGATGAAAGATAATTTGGCCATAAAAAGGAATGAAATACTGATACATGCTACAACATGGATGTACCTAGAAAATTAATGAAAGAAATCAGACACAAGGGCATGTACTCATGATTCCATTTTCATGAAATATTCAGAATTTACATGAAATATCCAGAATTTGTGACCCCATGCACTATAGTCTGCCAGGCTCTTCTGTCCACGGAATTCTCCAGGCAAGAATACTGGAGTGGGTTACCATTTCCTTCTCCAGGGGATCTTCCCAATCCAGGGATCAAACCCAGGTCTCCTGCATTGCAGGAAGACTCCTTACCACATAAGCCTCCAGGGAAGCCATCCAGAATTTACATGAAATATCCAGAATAGGCAAATTTATAAAGAATTGAAATAGACTAGCAGTTCCTTGGGGCTAGGAAGCAGGGAGAAGGGGTTAGGGAGCGACTGTTAATGGGGACAAGGTTTCATTACTGGGATGATAAAATGCTCTGAAATTGGATTATGGTGATGGTTGCACAATTCTGTATACACATTAAAACCAATGAGTTGTACATTTTTTATTTTTTGGCTGTGCCACACAGCATATAGGATCTTAGTTCCCCAACCAGGGATGGAACCTGTAGCCCCTGCAGTGGAAGCGCAGGGTCTTATCCACTGGACTGCCAGGAAAGTTCTTGAACTGTACTCTTTAAACTGGTGAACTTTATGACATGCAAATTATATATCAATAAAGCTATTAAAATAAAAAGACATGACAATATCACTTACATTGACATGTGAAATCCTATGATTCTTCACTTCAGAATATCACATATATGCTTTCATCAAGCTCAATAACCTAAGTCCTTTATACAACATACTAACCCTTTGGTGTGTGTTTCTTTTAAACTATTTTAAACCAGAAATTCTAACTCAACAGTATCAAGTTTTTCACCAGAGCTTGAACTGTTTTTATTTTATATGTACATGATTAAGCATCTTTTGTGCTTGGGAAGAAATGTCTACACATGCATTTTTGGAGACGTGAATAGGAAAACAGGAAAAAAGAGAATGTTCCCTCTTAGAACACTGAACACAGAAAAATCTGTCAAGCAGAGAGTGATAACCAAAGAGATGAACCAAACCTTTGATGTTCTTGCCTGTTGAGCATTCAGTGAATTCTACTTATTTTAGTACTTATCACAATGTAATCTTGGTATCAATCCCAAGTTTTTCCCATATGACCTTGCCTGCACTTGGATTTGGACTACTTCGTTATCCATACAATTGCTCAACAAGTTTTGGCCCAAAGAGTTACAACTACTCTAGAAGTTTCGGCCCAAAGGGTTACATTCACTTGGTCCTTTCTACAGATGTCAAATGCTATGTAGAAGGATGAACACGTTATTGACACAGTTAACTCAGGCATCTTGCAAGTTGACAAGACATTCATGTAGCAAAAACTACTCTGGCAAATTAGATCAGATGATAGGTACCCTTCACAGTATAAAAGCAATTATTAAACCATACCAACAAGGTGATTATTAAGAACACAAATCTATACAGAAACTCCTACCATAAAAGTTTGAGTCCATGTGGACATTATTTATATTATCCCTAATATGTTCTTTCATACCAATACCTTGAAAAAATATGGGACAACTCTAAAGTCTTTAACTTCTGGAATTGGAAAGCTAGAACTCAAAACTGCATCCTCACTTGGAAAATACTTAAACCAAAATGACTTATCAATATTTTAAGTTATCAACATTTTATGAGGGATTGCTATTAAGAAGGCAGCAGATAGCTTAGAAGCAGAATCTCCAACCCCAGTCAAGCCTTCAGATGAGTGCAACCCTGGCCAAAATCTGGACTGAAATCTCATGACAGGCCCTAAAACAGACCGTACAGGAAAGCCACTCTTAAATTTCTGACTGTGAGATAATGAAAGTGTGTTGGTTTAGGCCACTTAAAAAACATACAAAAACCTAGTGACTTGGCATTTTTCATCTCTAATGAGTTTTAAATAAAAACGCATGGGTTTAAATTATAGTTATGTGAATTTATTCTCTGTCTCACTTAAATTTTCCAACTAGAAAGTGTTTACTGAAGAAATAACAACACTTTATCAAGAAGAATTTTGAAGCTACTCTTTCCTGAAATCAACAAAGAGACGTAAGGTAGCTATTTTTTCCTAGCAGTAAGTCAGCTGCAGATCTAAAATAAAAAATGTTAGCTTCAATCTGTAATTCCTACTGATTAATTCGATACATGCTTCCCAGGTGGCACAGTGGCAAGAATCCACTTGCCAATTCAGGAGACACAAGAGACATGGATTGGATCCCTGGGTTGAGAAGATTCCCCAGAGTTGGAAATCCCAACCTGTTCCAGTTTTATTGCCTGGAAAATTCTATGGACAGAGGAGCCTGGTGGACTACAGTGCATGGGGTTACAAAGTGTCAGACATGACTGAGCAACTGAGCACAATCCCACAGACATTTCTCTATGAGGTTAGTGCTGCTAGAGCCTAAGGATAACAATAAGTCTTGGGGAGGGCATGAAAGGAGCTGGTTCTCAAACAGAAATCAGAGCTGGTGCAATCTTGGCTTTGTGCCTTAAAATGCAGTTGGAATCTAAAGGACCTGCCACTTAACCATTACATGGAGCTAAAACCAGTGCTTGAAAAATGCCAACAACTAGTATGCAGTCCTTTCATTCTGTGAAGCAACAGTCCAAGTGAAAAGGACAGATAATTACCACAAAACATTCAAAACCATTTGGTAGCTAAGCCTCGAAGTATCTATTCTGTAGCTATACCTTGCTACAGAAATAAACACACACACCCTGCTCTCCACTGAGCCCTGAACCAGTCAGGAAACAACGTTCAGAGTTCTAGGACAGTGGGAACATTTTATTATAAAAAATCACTGGTGAATAAAAATAGAAGAAACAATTTAACTTCTTCTATAAGCAGAAAGAGTCTTTTATTTTAGAATCTGCTATATCCACAAACATGTCAATGTATAAAATGATTCTTTTACTTTCTCATGTTTTAAATAGCACTAAGATAATGAAATATGCTAGGAACATGTCACTCAAAAAGAGCCATGGCAAGCTCAGCTCAGTGCTCGGTGTTGACTTAGAGGGGTGAGGTGGGGATGGGCGAGAGGGAGGCTTGAGAGGGAGGGGATATATGTAAATGCAAAGTCCAAGCAGCTGCAAAAGAGCTGGACACGACTTAGCGACTAAACAACAACAAAACAGCTGATTCGCTTCGTTGTACAGCAGAAACTAACACGACATTATAAAGCAACTACATTCCGATAAAAATAAATTAAAATATAAAATTAAAAAAAGAGCCATGATTGTTCTAAAGCTTTCTCAAGACTTGCAAGAGATTATCGACAAGTGGGGAAAAAACACGAGTTTACTTGCTCTTACTTCTTAAATGCTACCTCTTTTTGTGTGTGTGGAGGGGCTATATTTCAACAGGCTAGCAGTTTGAGTAACATCTGTTTTTGCCCGCACCTATTCCAAAGGGATGTCACTGACAAGTGCTGAGGCCACACCTCCCCCAAGAGTAATGGTCTTACTATTTAACTACACTGTGCTTTCTCAAATTTTCACCACATGAAGAGTCAGACATTAAAAATATTAAAGATAAATTAAAGAGCAAACAGAACCCCTCCAAGACTGCCTGTGACATCAACACGTAGCATTTACCTTCTTCCCTCCCGTCACAAACTGCTTGCAGCTGGATCTCACAAAATGCGGGTGCACAGCAATGATCTGCAAGGAAGAGGGAGCGAACACGTCACTGGTTAGGAGTCACGGCTGCAGAGCAGAATGAAAGCCTCTTATACATGACAGGCAACATGATCGAAAAATCAACCTGGTATCTAGGTAGGCAGTAATCTATTCAAGGAATATTTTGCACCAAGGGAGAGCGAGTTTTGCTCTGGTGTGAGAGGGTCTCCTCTACGAAGTCAGGTCAAAACTAAAAGATGAGAGTGATCAGCTGTAGTTTCTGGTTGAGTGGGACCCTCTGAGTGGGCGCACCTCTTTAGGGGCAGCCAATGAAGGTAATCAAGGCAGCGAGATGTCACAAATGTTTGTAACTGAAGACATTTCATAGAAGAAATCTAGGTTATTTCCTTGTGAGGATGCCTCCCAAGTGGAACGAGGGCTGCAGTGCAGCCTCACAGTCTGGAGCGGGACTCCATCAGTGGGAAAGACAACGGCGCTGCAGACCCAAGCTGAGTTCCGGAGCTCAGGGTCCAGGTCCTTCCCTTTTACCTCCACCGTCAGTCAGTTCCTGGGCCCCTGGTTATCACCTGCTCTCCACCATCTCCTACAACCCCTCACAAAGGTTTCTCCTAAGGCTGCCCCATCCCTTGTCATCATTTATTTCATTTGTCAATGGCTTTCTCAGAGGCTGATAGCTGCGCTCAGCATAAGCTCATCTTCGGGGCTCCCTTACATGGCCGCCAGCCTGCAAAGACCCTGCCTCCTCATTTTCTTAACCCCAAACCCACGTAATCACCAACTAACACACTGTGTTGTTTTTCCAGCCCAACGTACAGAATTATTTCTACACATTAAAAAAACTGACACAACTATACTTTCACAAATCTTCAACTAAAGACATTTTCTATTCTTATTAATTAATGAATACATCTCCATCTGCCAAGGGGATAGATTCAATTTCCTACCTGTCATTTTGAGGGCATTTACTAGTATGTGACTCCTCATTTCTCTAACCAGTCCTCACTTCCAGGTTAGCCCTTCTTTCCTTCCACGCTTGTCTAATCCATCCTGGATACCAACGGAAACATTTATACATTCTATTGTTACACGTTCTTAAAATCTTTGTTGAGGGTCCTCTTAGCTTTCTTATGATGCATAGTCCTAGATCACAACTGTGAGTGCAGTCATGTCTATGCCCCCAACCACATAACCTTATCCCTCACTCTTCCTCCCCAAGAAGAAAGCAAGGCCATCACGCCACTGCCCCTGACTGCAGAGCTTTCACTGCCCAACTCAGTGACACTTGGCTTGGTCTCACCAGCAGAGGCTGTAGGACTCGCATCCAAGGTTTCCCTCCCTCATCCCTACATGGTGGATCCCATCCCTGAGAGCCGCCCCACTAAGTATTCCCTTTTGCTAATTTTGGATCTTTCCCCCTATGATTTTTTTTTAATACCAACAACCAAAACATGACCTGCAGAAATCCTCCTGGACTTTGGTTCTTTCTCCATCTAACAAATGAACTCCCTTCTACATCACAAAGTTTCTTGAAAGAAGAGTCTACCTTGCTTATTTCTACTTCTTTATCTCCAATTTACTCCTTCAGACATAGTGAGCCTCCCCCTCCTAGACCCTCCGCATTGAGGTCGCCGGGAGCTCATAATTACCAAATAAAGTGCCCTGCTTCTGTCCCTACGTCGTGGTAGCTCCACACTGCCTTTTCTGTGCCGCTCGCCCCTTCCTTCCGGAAACCCTCTCTCTTTTGTCTTCTCCTCCAAGCCTCCTCATTCTTCTAAGGTCCCTCACTGTTTTTCTTTTCCCACTGCCTGAATCTTTAAATTAGCGCTACAGGGGACTTCCCTGGGGGTCCAGTGGTTAAGTCTCCATGCTTCCAATGCAGGAGGCGTGGGTTTGACCCCTGGTTGAGGAACTAAGATCCCCCATGCTGTGGGGCCAAAGAAATAAATAAATACGATAAACCACCACAGTGATGCTAAAAGAAATAATTTTAAAAACTTTGAAAACAAAATAAGTTAGTGCTTCAGAATCTGACCCTCAGTCTTCTTCTTCTCACTCTTTAACTGGATAACTTTCAGAATGGTTTCATCCTACTCAGCTGTAAGTACAGCTGGCTACCTACCCAGTTTGTGATTTTCAGGGCCAATCTCCATCCTGAGCTCTACATCCATACTCCCAAAACCTCCAATAACGTTTCCACTGGATGGTATGTCTCTACAGTTATCTAGACTCCAGACCAAACTAGCAACATCCTGCCTCAAACCATCTCTTATTGCAACTGACAGCCTTCCCACACACCATTACCAAAGCAAGAACCTGGATTTACCCTCAGTTCTTCCATTCATTATTATTATTCCATTATTTATTATTATTATTTCATCACCAAAGCTTATTAAATCTACCTCCTCCAAGCTTTTCCAATTCATTACTGCTACTCCATCTTGAATACTCATTATCTTTCTTTTCATTGAGCTCCTGTTTCACCGCGTCTAGGGTATGGTTTAGCCTTCTGAATCGTCTCCTGCCCCCAATCACTCTCTTGCTTGCATTCTCCTGCATTCTGGTAGGGCTGGCTTTCTAAAACCTATATCAGATCCCACCTCTCTTTTACCTGTTGATCAATAAATGTTTGAATAAACACGTGAGAAAACCGAACAACCTCTTCCTTGACAACTGTAATAGCCACTGTAACTACAGTAACTGTTACCTAAAACTGGTCTTCTGCCTCAAGTCTGTCAGCCTTCTCATCTACACTGGATATAGTTGCTGTATTACTTTGCTTTCGGCTTAGCTCGGTTTTATGCCACTTCTTTGCTCTTCAGCATTCCATAATTTCTCCTTATCTACCAGACAAATTCCTTAGCCTAAGTATAAAGCCACCTCAATCTGCCCATGCAGCTCTCCTGCCAAGTCAGTATTTTATGCACCATCTATATTCAACTATTTGCCACTTCCTGAACACAATTTGAACTTTCTAACCTCTTCATTTATATTATACTTTCTTCTGCATGGGAAGTCAGCTTTCTCCCTCTGTCCTGTCCATTTGTTAAAGCCCAGTCAAACATCAATCCATCTATGGAAGCCATCATTAACAAGAACAGCTAGAAGTAACTCCTTTCAGTTTTAGACTCAACACTGTTTTTACCTCTTCCTGAGTCTTTAATCACAGATCGTGTGATCTGAGTCTTTAATCACACAGTGTGTGTTTATCATCTCACCCACTACACCAAAAGCTGGAGGATACACTGAGGTCACAGCCACATAATATACATTCTGTGCCCCTCCAAGGCATCAAATAGTATCCGGTACATTGACTGATGGATGCTTACTGACAAAATTAATGCAAGATTGGTAGTGTTCAAAGTATTAGTTTTCTTATTGCCATTGTTGAGAAAAACCCTCTGAAAAATTAAAAACTTACTGAATACTTACTTTAATGGGACAGTCAAAAGTCTCATGAAATTCTTCTCCAGAATACAGTCCAAATACCTGCACCTAAAAAGTAAGTGGATCCTGTCAGTTCACCATGATAGTATCAAAGAAAGCTGCTGAGTCAGTGACAACATGTACTATTAATAAAAAAGTCAAGTACTGAGTAATCTAAGGTCTTTGTAATCTCTATTAAATATCCAATGAAAACAATTCCATCAGGGTGAGAATATACCACTGCAATTAAGTTTTTTTACCAGCATCTCATGGACAGAGTTCCCTTTGCCCATCACAAATTTATTTTATTAAATAGATGTCAACTTTAAAAAATGAAATAGAGATGAATAGGTTATTAATACTTCTTTATGAATTTTCCATAGGCTACTACTACTAAATGAATTATTTGTTCCTTTCCTTGAACGAAAAAGAAGCTTCTTCTTTCAGTCATGGATATATAAATCAACCGAGCAGATCAAAGTTGCAAGAGATTAGGACTGCACTTCATTTACCATCTTATCTTAAATCTGTTGAGAGCATATACATGTAAGATTTAATTTTCTACTTATCAGTGTCTCCCTTAAAGTGGTTTAATCTTAATCTTTCCTCTAAGTGGTTGATTTTAATATGCAATTGTATAATGTACATAAAAGGGTCTTCCCTGGTGGCTCAGGTGGTAAAGAACCTACCTGTGATCCAGGAGACCCAGGTTCTATCCCTTGGACATGAAGATCCCCTAGAGAAGGAAATGGCAACCCACTCCAGTATCCTTCCTGGGAAAACCCATGGATAGAGGAATCTGGCAGGCTATAGTCCATGGGGTCGCAAAGAGTTGGATACAACTGAGCAACTAACACTTTAACATAAAGGGTACAGATCATAGATTCAGAGCTTGACAAATGTTTATGATATGAACATACCCCTGCAGCCACCACCCATGTCAAGAAGCAGAACCCAAGAAGCTCCCCTGTGTTCCTTCCCATTCATTTACACCCTCACAAACTAACTGCTTCTCCAAAATCTATCACCTTTGGTAAGCTGTGCTGATGTTTGAATTTTATATAAATAGAATCATAAACTATTTCACTGGCTTCTTTCGCTGGGTATTTTCCTTCTGATATGTATCCACACTGCTATGTACATATGGCAGGAGCTGGTTCTTTGTTACTGCTGTATAATATTTCAATGTATGAGTACATCACTATTTGGGTATCCATCTTCCATTGATTACTTCGGTTATTTCCAAATAGAGGCTATTATGAATAATGCTAAAGAAAGGCAATGCCAAAGAATGCTCAAACTACCACACAATTGCACTCATCTCACACGCTAGTAAAATAATGGTCAAAATTCTCCAAGCCAGGATTAAACAATATGTGAACCATGAACTTCCAGATGTTCAAGCTAGATTTAGAAAAGGCAGAGGAACCAGAGATCAAATTGCCATCGAAAAAGCAAGAGAGTTCCAGGAAAACATCTATTTCTGCTTTATTGATTATGCCAAAGCCTTTGACTCTGTAGATCACAATAAACTATGGAAAATTCTGAAAGAGATGGGAATACCAGACCACCTGACCTTCCTCTTAAGAAATCTGTACGCAAGTCAAGAAGCAACAGTTAGAAATGGACATGGAACAACAGACTGGTTCCAAGTAGGAAAAGGAGTACATCAAGGCTGCATACTGTCATCTTGCTTATTTAACTTACATGCAGAGTACATCATGAGAAATGCTGGGCTAGAGGAAGCACAAGCTGGAATCAAGACTGCCAGGAGAAATATCAATAACTTCAGATATAAAGATGACACCACACTTATGGCAGAAAGTGAAGAAGAACTAAAGAGCCTCTTGATAAAAGTGAAAGAGGAGAGCGAAAAAGTTGGCTTAAAGCTCAACATTCAGAAAACTAAGATCATGGCACTTCATGATCATCACTTCATGGCAAATAGATGAGGAAACAGTGGCAGACTTTATTTTTGGGGACTCCAAAATCACTACAGATGGTGACTGCAGCCATGAAATTAAAAGATGCTCACTCCTTGGAAGAAAAGTCATGACCAACCTAGACAGCATGTTAAAAAGCAGAGACATTATTTTGCTAACAAAAGTTCATCTAGTTAAGGCTATGGTTTTTCCAGTAGTCACATATGGATGTGAGAATTGGACTGTGAAGAAAGCTGAGTGCCGAAGAATTGATGCTTTTGAACTGTGGTGTTGAAGAAGACTCTTGAGAGTCCCTTGGACTGCAAGGAGATCCAACCAGTCCATCCTAAAGGAGATCAGTCCTGGGTGTTCATTGGAAGGACTGATGTTGAAGCTGAAACTCCAAATCTTTGGCCACCTGATGCGAGAAGCTAACTCATTTGAAAAAACCCAGATGCTGGGAAAGACTGAAGGTGGGAGGAGAAGGGGATGACAGAGGATGAGATGGCTGGATGGCATCACCGACTCAATGGATATGAGTTTGAGTAAACTCCGGGAGTTGGTGATGGACAGGGAGGCCTGGAGTGCTGCAGTCCATGGGTCACAAAGAGTCGAACACGACTGAGTGACTGAACTGAACTGAATGAATAATGCTATAATGAACACTCTTTCCAAATCTTTTGGTTCACTTACAAATCCATTTATGAAGAATGGAATTGTTGAGTTGCACATTATATCTCTGTTGACATCTAATAGACAGCTGAACAATTTCACAAAGTTGTTCTGGTCAATTAATACTCACAACAGCAAAGCACAAGAACTCCAGGAGCTCTCAAACACTTGGAACCAGCTATAATGGGCACTCAGAACTATTTCCCAACACTTGGGATGTATTCACTCTTTTTCTAGCCTCTAGAAGAAAGTGGTGTTATTTTCTTTTACATTTTGTAAGAATTCACCAGTGAAGCTATCTGGGTCCAATGGATCTATATGAGAAAGTATTTCATTACAAATTCATTTTTTAAACAGACATAAAACCTTTCAAACTTTCAATATCTCGTTTTTATCTTAGTAAGCTGTGAGTGGTTCATCTGTGAAAGTTCCAAGAGGAAAATGTACTCATATTATCATTCTGGGGAGATACATTCTTCCACTAAAATATAAAATCTTTAGAATATCCCACTCATTTTGTGACTCCTGTGTTTCTACTCTTAGGCCAAGAATGCTGTTTGGGTTCCAAGAATAGCACATCGTAGGATGTCATGTCAAGGGGCTATGATCTACTCTGAGGGAGTCTGATAAAACGTATTCTTGACACAGCAAATACATGCAGGCCCACTACCACCATGCTGCTCTTTGTTCAGAGTGCACTGGCTCATGCTTTTACATAAGTGTACAAGCACCAGGTGGCTTCCCAGGTGGTTCACTGCTAAAGAATCCACCTAGAAACTCCGGAGATGCAAGAGACATGGGTTCTATTCCTGGGTCGGGAAGATCCCCTGGAGGAGGGCATGTCAACCACTCCAGTATTCTTGCCTGCGAAACCCTGTGGCAGAGCACCCTGGTGGGCTACAGTCCATGAAGTTGTGAAGAGTCACATGTGACTCAGCAGTTAAGACAGGGTACACACTGAACTTCTTATAAAATGGTAGTTGAGAAGCTCAGAAGAATAGCATTATATGCAAAGTTTTACTCTGCCCAAGG
The DNA here is from genome assembly GCF_963930625.1 of Muntiacus reevesi. Taxonomy (NCBI): domain Eukaryota; kingdom Metazoa; phylum Chordata; class Mammalia; order Artiodactyla; family Cervidae; genus Muntiacus; species Muntiacus reevesi. The sequence goes on along the minus strand of NC_089254.1, from coordinate 77,833,977 downwards.
AAGCTGAATGTGAATGAGCCCAAAGAATTCAAGAAAATAGGCTCAAAGTAAGACAGGTACTATATCACCTGAATCTTACTAGACTAAATGAACAAGGGGTCAACTTACTAAAATTACATCAGTAGAAATTCATGGTACTCCAGGAAGTTTATATTCTTCTAACATAAAGCTACTTCTATTCACTCCAACTATATCACAACAACACGGTCCTGTGTCACATCTTACACTCCTACTAATAACTTGGACCTCAAAATGCTTCCACACATCTTACCTCAGTGGTTCTGATTGGACTACATGGTTAAGATACCTGGATAATAACAGCCAGACTCTATCCTCGACAAATTAAACTTTTTGGTGGGATAAAATATATTTTTTTTTCAGGTGAACGTATTTATTTCACTCATAGTGGTCAGTTTCTATCTAGAAATGTCTAAATGTCCCCCTGAGCTCTAAATTTATTTATTTTTAGCTGCAATTTGATTCAATTTTAACCTACGGGGAAGTCTTGGTTACAAATGTGTGAGACTAAGATTCCAATGAGAAAGTGCATTTGGATAAAATCTCCTCAAAGAAGTCATGCCATTTCTCAGTTTTCTCAAACTATACAGGGAAACAATCTTCTGGAAAAGGTCTCTATTGAAATGGTCAGGATCATTCTGGTTCTTTAAGAAATTTTATTCTGAATTAAACTATCCTTATGGACTTCAAAATGAGAAGAAATACCTTTAAAACTATATTTTTAAAGGTTCATAATTCATGGTATGTAACTAGGACTGAAAATCTTGCTCTCCCTCATTTGACCCTTATAGCAAGACTGCTGGGGATAATAGCAAATACCTTTGTTGATGTTCAGTCACTGAGTCATGTCCGACTCTTTTGTGACCTCATGGACAATAGATTGCCAGGCTTCTCTCTCTGTTCATGGGATTTTCCAAGCAAGAATACTGGAGTGGGTTCCCACTTCCTCCTCCAGGGAATGAAGCCATGTCTCCTGCATTAGCACGCGGATTGTTTACCACTGAGCCACCAAAATACACAACTTGTCTAAAGTTGTAAAAATCAGGAAGACTATTCCAAGCTCTATTCTTCTATATACAGTCATTATAGGAGCTAGTCCAAAATTTGTAAATAAAGAAGATACATTTCCATATGAAGTGCAAAAAAAGGAAGACTAGAAAAAAATTCAAATGCCTCAAATATTTGCCAAAATAGTGAAAGGGAATATCAGGCTATGAATTAGACAACTCTACCACAGAAGTTGAAATTAAATGCAGCAGACTATTCAGTTCAAATGGACAGACTTCGTTCCACGTGTAACAGGATAGATTTTAAGAACAAAAGTTAAGTGATTTTTATTGTGGGGAAAAGTACACAAGCTGTAAACAAACAAATATGGGACTCCTGAAAAAAGACTGAGGTATCAGTAAGTGAGAAAATACTAGAAATATTGTGAATCTTATGGGGAAAACTAAAATACAAATTTCCAGGGGTAAAAATTGTGAATCCAACAAAAAAACAATGATGAATTCGTATTAAGATATAATAGTCGAGTAAGAAGGCAGGAGGAGAAGGGGACAACAGAGGATGAGATGGTTGGATGGCATCACCAACTCAATGAACATGAGTTTGAGTAAACCCCGGGAGTTGGTGATGAACCTGGCACGCTGCAGTCCACGGGGTTGCAAAGAGTTGGACATGACTGAGCAACTGCACTGACTAACTGACTGGAGAAGGAATAAGCAGAATAAGAGAACAAGTCATGGAAGTTCTTAGCAAACAAGCTGACACTCAGAACTGTCCTTGAGAACTAGTCAGAAGCAAAATATCACTATTGTACCCACTACAGAGACTGGAGGGGTGTTTGCTGAAGGCGGTGAGCAAGACTACAGCTCTTAGGTTAGTCTCTCTCACTGTCCTCCTTTTTTTTGAGATTTTTTTATGTGGATCATTTTAAAGTCTTTACTGAATCTGTTACAATCCTGCTTCACTTCCATGTTTTATATTTTTACCATGAGGCATATGGGATCCCAGCTGCCTGACCAAGGATCAAACCCACACCCCCTGCAAGTGGGAGGCAAAGTCTTAACCACTGGACCACAAAGGAAATCCCTCTTAAGTTAGTCTCTATATCTACGTTTAACTGAATAACATTTTCCCCAACTGTCCTTATTTTCTCTTTCAGGATGGAAATCACTGAAATGTCTCAAAACAAATCTCATAGACTTGATATCAGTATAAGCAGGATGAACTGTAAAACCTTTGCTATTTTGGTTAATTTCAGTAACGTGACACCCAAACTAGTAGGTCACAACTTATACTTCTAAAGCTAACAAAATCCAAAACGATTCTCATTCATTTCCTCTTTTTTAAAAATTTTCTCAGTGAATATCACACTGTGAAAAAAATCCACTGAATGACTGCCTGGAGAGATCTGGCTTTTAGGAAGATCTTGCCTGAGAAAAGAATCATATTTAAACGCTAAAATGGAAAGGATCCTTTTGATGAGGGTATTTCCTATAGCAGCCCTGACAACTTCTCCCAACTTGTCACAAAAATACCTAATGAGAAAAACAAAATTCAGAACAATCTGTCTTATAGTCAATCTACTGCAAAGTTCTAGAGTATTTCTTATTAACTACAAACCCACAGAGCAACATGAGGACCACAAAAGGTATGTGCTATGTATTTACCACCAGAAAAACAGAAACCCTACCCTCATGAAACAATCAGGAAGGTGTCTGGTCTCCACTTTAGCACAGGCTTCTCTGTATTTGCCAACCAGAAAGCTGGGTGACAGGCCACCTGACATAGAAACTGTGAGTAGGGTGGCCGGAGTGTGAGAAAACTCAGCTGGGACTTCATTGTAACAGCCCCCCAAACCCAAGCTTCCCAATAACAACTGGTCAAGCATTAAAACAGGAGTGAACACATAAGCTGTAATTCCAGGGCAGTGGCTGGAGGGACCCTCACAGGGGAGATGTCAGTTTTTCATATTCTCCACCCATGGAGGGTGTTAGAGACCCAGGAGAGAAGATAGGCGACGCTCCCAGTTCACTGGAGGAGCTGCCTTAACTGGATACTTCCAGGCAGAGGAAACGGAGCTCCTTAACTGGACCCTGTGTGGAACTGAAGTGTGATTCCACAACACCCAGCAGGATAACACCAAGAAGGAGAACAAGGAGGGCCCAGAGCAAGCAGACACTGAATCTGTTTGCTAACTGAGGTTCAGAAAGAGCTTGTCTCCTTGTTTTGGAAGGGATACAAGAGTAACAAAAACATACACAGGATCTATAAAAAGAATGAGGCAGAACAGAATTTCAAGGACTCCAAGGGAGAAAAACCATGCTTTAAAAAAAATGTTTTAATAGAGACTTTCCTGGTGGTCCAGTGGTTAAGATGCTGTGCTTCCACTCAGGGGGTGTGGGTTCGATCCCTGGTCAGGGAACTAAAATCCCATATGCCAAGTGGTATGGGGTGAGGAGGGGGCTAGTGTTAACAGTAACAACAACAAAAATGACAAGACTGTTGACTTCAGTAAGAAGAGACCTCTATGAATCTGGAGCAGAAGAAAAGGATGGTGACGATGATAACTGCTGACAATTACTACCTGTGCCTTCTATTTCAGATACTATTCCAAACTACTGACACATATTAACTAACTAATTTCCCCTAATGATTAACACAGCAATAATCATTACTACTCCCTTTTACAGAGGAGGAAAACAGGCTGAAGCCCAGAGAGGGCTGAATCACTTAGCTGACAACACACAGCTCAAGCGTGGTAGGATAATTCCACTCCCAGTCATTTGATCTCTAATACTCTTAAGACCTCTAATACGCTAAGAGCTAAGACTTCTCATGACACAAGAAGTCATCATTTTGGTTTTGAAAATTAAACATAGATCAGGCTGACATGAAAAGAACTGGGAGAGATCGAAAAGGTTCAGGAAAATTAAAAGGGCCCAACAGAATAAAACTCTACTCCAGAAAGCAACATGGACATTGGAAGCAAAGCACATCAGCCAAGGGACCAAACAAGAAGAGAAACTCCCCTGGACTTCAGAGAAATGAGACGATAAAAACCATGAGAAAGCAAAGCATATATGTGTCTGCGTGTCTGTGTGTGTGTGACAAAACATGGCCAAGGTTTCTTACAATATATTTTCGAAAGAGAAGGGTGGATAGGACCTATCCATTCACTCTCGTACCTTGAAAAGGTGACACAGAACAATGCAGGAGGGGAAGAGGCCAGACTACAGTGTTTAAGAAAAGGGTCATCAAAATAAAGCAGAAAGATCTGAGAACTTCCCACACACCCAAAATCGGCTCTGCCACATCCCCATCCAGGCCTCGCACTGTGCCCACTGCCCAGCTGAGTCAGTGGAGGGGGCTGGGGGTCAGGCAACATCCCTGACCTAAGAGAGCAGGGTGGGAATGAATGGAGCCTGGGCAGGTGCGGTGCAAAGCAAAGCTCTTAGCCTCTGTGCGATACCGCCTCCAGCCTCAGTATTATTGAGTTTCTTTGAAGAAATGAAAACACGTGGAACTGCAGCAATAATCAAAATCAGGACTGAAGTCAACTTTCCTGAAATGAAAACAATACTTCAGTATATAGATCAAAGGACTAACTCTCTTTCAGACAAAATGAATGAAAATAGACCTGAACAAGACATTAACTTAGCAAACTGAATTACAAGGGCTGTTCGGTGTTGTTGTTGGTATTGTTGTTGTTATTATGATGAGTCTGAGCTCCAAGGCAGGACAAAAAAAATTTAAAAAGGTTTGTGAAAGAACAAAGTAGGCTGGCCTCTGACATGTCTATGAAAATAAAGGTTAGACAAAAGAGAGCAGGGTCTCCAAAGCTTTGAGAGAAAATAGTTCAACCCAGAATTCTATATTAAATTAATTCTAGTTTATATATGAAGTCAACACAGGCAAGAGATCAGAAAATAAACCTTGCACGTATTTATCCTGAAAGTTACCTAAAAATGTACGCCGGTAACACACATATTCTATGTGTGACTGTATTTAAAAATTTGGAACTCAAAGGTAAAAAAGTCCTGAAGTAAAAGACTAGAAATGAGCACCAGTTGAATAAACAGAGTAAATTTTAAATAACTGTTAGAATTAGAACTTTAAAACTGAATACAAATATGAAGGGTTATCTCTGAAATAGAAGGTAGTGATTTTTCTAGAAATCCTAACACACTAAAGAAAGAAAAACCACAACAGCCATTTAAAGATGCATGAGATCTAGATATCTGGAGTTGATCCTTTTAATAATCTTTACATTGCTATCATCACTAACCACTTTACCACATCATGCTATATTATTAGCTCCTCAGTTTTCACAATACAGACTAACCCATGGAGAGGGCTAGGTTTCATAACTATGTGCACTGAAATATTTCTTTTCAAGTCTATCAATGCTGTGTGTTGATATATGAGGAAACTATTTTTTTTAAATGCATCATGGGGGCTTCCCTGATGGCTCAATGGCAAAGAATTCGCCTGCCAATGCAGGAGACACAGGTTCAATCCCTGGTCTGGGAAGATCACACATGCCACGGAGCAACTAAGCCTGTGTACCACAGCTACTGAGTCTGTGCTCCAGAGCCTGGGAACCGCAACTATTGAGCCCTGACACCACAACAAGAGAAGCCACCACACGGATGCTTCATGCAACTAGAGAGTAGCCCCTGCTGGCCACAACTAGAGAAAAGCCCGTGCAGCAATGAAGACCCAGCACAGCCAGGAAATAAAGTTATTTAAAAAAAAATGCATCATGGGTCTATAGCAAAATATGGCAGTTACAATCTGATTAAAATAGGAAAACAGAGGTGTGTGCCAAGAAGTGCACCAGGAGATATCTGAGGGCCATCTCATTATCCACCAGACACAGTAGATAAAATATCCCACTTCACCATATCAAATAATAATTCTTCAAAATTTAGAACTTTGAAAATTCTTAGATGAAGTATCTTCCTAAAAGTTCTCTTATAATTCAAAAACAATATTCTCCTCCAACAATTAAATTGGTATTCACCCAGAAGGGATTCCCCCTTACCTTTCAGAAAATAAAAATGGAGATAATCTTTCATTATCGATACAAAATGTTTCAACAGTTTGGATAATTCTCAATTTCTGCACATACCTACTCTACCCTTATCACTCTTTTGACAGTCTGGTTCATTTCAGAATTTCAGCAAGTACTGTAAAATCTGATAGTGCTTTTTGAAAAGCACGAGTGTTCCAATGACTTTCAAAAGACTCTTTGGGCAACATTAGGCTTAGATACACCAAAATACACCCGTGAATGTCAAGAAGACTTCATTTTTCTTCTGTTAACAGATTAAATGGGTATAAATCTTTTACACTGAGTACATTGTTTTTAATTTACTCATCCTAATGGACCATTGAATTTAGATCACATAAAGAAACATAAAATTAGATTAGGAAATCTGCTGTATGCAGGCAAGAATATGTGAGGGTCTGTAATGATTCTTAATGCATTCTCTTCTTAAACTGTTATTTTAGAAGAGTAGCTTAAATACACTGTGCATGAGAATTTTATCATTGCAAACCAACACTAGAAAAGCCTTCCATTGACTGAAAAACAAAAAAGACATTCTTGTAAGTGGAAAATCAATCACCACAACCACTAAATGTCACAGCTCAACATCAGCAAGAAGCACTGATAATTGTTAGTTATACACTGCACAAATGATGTATGTTCTTGGTTGAGGAAGTGGGGGCCAGGTTTTTAGAAAACTGTACATATATTGATTTTACATTTATTTAATGTGGCCATTGCAAGACACTTTATTCTTCTGATAAACTATGACTGCTTATCAAAAGATTCTATAATTCAAGAGAAACATTCATAACTGGTGTGTGAAAATGAAAACCACGGGCCCACAGAAATCATGCCCACAAAATCCAATTTTGTGGATTTATGGCAGAGAGGCATTAAACCACTGTCTTGCAGGGACTGCAGACCAGTCGCTGAAGTCTAAGTGGCACGCCAGTAATGATTAAGGTGACATGTCCCCCTGCCACAGTTGTTAATCAGCTTAATACTAGTCACATTATTGACATTCTTGTAATTACTTTTCCTTACGGCACATTAGCGCAAAATATATTTTACTTTAATTATGAGCGATCAGGAGTAAGTCCGATACCCAAAAAGAATAATCAAGGTTCTCCAAATGCAGATATCCAGTAAGTGCAGTGCTGTTCCGAGGCCCTGGAAGTGGTTACATCACAGTCCCTGGGGTTGGAGCAGCGCTTTCCATGTGATCAGGCAATCCCCATACCTTGCCATCCTCTGCACACACGCCCATATGTTCTCCACTTTCATCCAGGCTAACCTGATTTATCTTCACAGGACTCTATTAAAAAGAAAAAGAACAAACAAACATGAAAAACATTTTTATATATCAAAAGTCACATGTTTCACCTCTTTGTAAAATGTAAATGATACAAGTTGTCTATTAGTTTAGATGTATGAGTCCAAGACATAGTTTGTTTTTGCAAATGAAAATGGTTAAAATATAGCTTTGTTCTCAGACACATAATAAGGGGAGAAACCTCAGATTTCCCCAAATTACCTATTTCACATTCTGAAGTCCTGCTAAAATGGTATTTTTCTTACTTGCTATATGCCTTTTTATTTATTCTGTTCTATTTACTCCAGTCCTATAATTCTTCCCTAGCCAAATTCATTCAAAGAACAAAAATCCCAAATAAAAATCATGATGTAATGAAAACTGTTAGCTTTTTAAAAAACTGAAGTATAGCTTGTTTCTGGTGAATAGCAGTGATTCAGTTTTACACACACATGCACACACATACTTTTTCATATCCTTTTCCATTATGGTTTATTACAGGATATTGAACATAGTTCCTTGTGCTATACAATAGGACCTTGTTCTTTACCTATTTTATGTATAATAGTGTGTAGCTTCTAATCCCAAACTCCTAATTTACCACTCCCTCACCTGCTCTCCCGTTTGGTAACCATACGTTTGTTTTCTATGTCCATGAGTCTGTTTCTGTTGTATCATATTTTAGATTCCATATATAAGTGATATCATATGGTATTAGTCTTTCTCTGACTTCCTTTACTTGTTATGACAATCTCTAGGTCCATCCAAGTTGCTTCAAATGGCATTATTTCATTCTTTTTTATGTCTGAGTAACATTCTTTGGTATGTATATACACATCTTCTGTATCCATTCATTGGTTGATAGATGTCATGGTTGCTTCCATGTCTTGGCTACTGTAAAGGGTGCTACAATGAACGCTGGGATGCAGGTGTCTTTTGGAATTCAGTTCAGCTCAGTCACTCAGTCGTGTCTGACTCTTTGTGATCCCATAAATCGCAGCACGCCAGGCCTCCCTGTCCATCACCAACTCCCAGAGTTTACTCAAACTCATGCCCATCGAGTCGGTGATGCCATCCAGCCATCTCATCCTCTGTCGTCCCCTTCTCCTCCCGCCCCCAATCCCTCCCAGCATCAGGGTCTAGCAACTCTAAAATCTGGCTTACCAGTCAATTCATTTGTTCTTCTCTTATAAATTACAAAATCAACTTTTTATTTATACTTTATGCTTATTACTTTCTGGGGGAAATCCACAGGGTCTGATATTAATTTTGTCATATCCTAACTTTGTCATCCTCCAATCTTTGGAGTAATCTTAAATTTAAAAATCTGTGAAGATAGGAATTAGGCATTCTACTTTAGATGCATTTTCCCTAGAGGAAACACACTGCACATTTAATACTTTTCACAGATTCCAGTTCTCTATGTAGCCAGCTGTTTACTCACTATAATATTCACACAGGTGATTTTCTAAATGGAAGTCAAAATTAGTAAATGATGACAACAGAAAAAAAAATGACAAGCACTTCTTTTCCTTTTTCATTTTTTAAAAATTTCTTTCTTTTTGAATGCAACAAGTGGTATGTGCGACCTTAGTTCCCGGACGAGAGATCAACCCTGTGCCCCCTGCACTGGAAGCACAGTCTTAACCACTGGATCACCAGGAAAAGTCCTTTTTCTTCTAGAATGGTGACAGTATCCAACCACTTTTCACAAAACATGATAGAACAAATTAACCATGAAAAGAGAAATAAGCCTTCATCATTACAATATAAGCCTGCAAATTAGTTTCCCAAAATACCTAACCTTAAAATAATCTGGCTAGTGCACACAAGTAAAATGGAAATACACCAAATTGACTGTTGCATGCTTACTGGAAAATATCTCTGAGCTAGAAAACAATGGCCAGGGCAGACCAAGACTCCCAGACCTTGAAAGGCCACTCTGGGACTGATGACGCTGAGAGAAATTCCCACGTGACAGGTGGAGACAGTTGGCTATAGAACCCTTTGTTATCCGGATCCCGAAATCACTCCTGAAATGCAGCTCATGAAAGCCAAGCTATCTCCTTAAAAGTTCCTAAAATGTTAGAAGAGGAAAGGACCTCGCAGACAGATCTTTGATCCATTTACAAGAGAACAAACCAATCCCAGATGAGATTTACAACAGAACAGAGCCAGAGTTCTGACCTTGAGAGCAGTGAAGAGAACTTTGTGATGGGCAGCAAAGAAGCTGCAAAACAAAAGCTGAACAGAGAAAGCATTGAGGCTGGTATGTCTGGACTTCCGGTCAATGAGTCTGAATGACCTGCTTTTACAGTCTCCTTTGGATACGTTGTTTCCTCACTGAGTACCTCCTATTAACAATTTTCTGATTCTGACCTTTTGTTCATCAAACAATTTAATACCCATTTTACTCTTGGCAAATATAAACCCCACCTACCTCTGACTGCAACTGAATTGACATTTGATTATAATCTACCTCAGACTGTAATTTAATAGGTGCACAGAGCATGGTCGCTGCCAAGATTGCCTGTCCTGACCAATGCGGTGCTATCCACATGTGGCTATACAGGAAGTTTAATTAGTCAAAGTCGATCACAGTTAAAAATTCATTTCCCCACTTGTGCCTGCACATGCCAAACACAGAATAGCCACATGTGACTAGCAGATAACCTATGAGAAAGCACACAGATCACGGAAGGTATTCATCATTTCAGAGTTCTACGGACAGCGTCATTCCAGGCCCACAAGCCTGAGCCACAGTGCTTCTTCACAAGGCTCTCTGTACAACTTCAGTCAGAAGTATATCCTCTCCCCATGTATCTGTCAAATTGTTTTCTGTCATTTCTTCTTGGACTCTGTGCTCTGTGTCTGTTCTAAGATTCTCAGAATTGCACTGTATTATTTTTAAAAACCTGGCATACATGTTAGCTGACCCTCACAACTTTTGAGGAAAGCAGTCAGTCTAAGATGGTTATCTCCATCTCACGATAAGGAAGATGAGGCCTCGAGAGTTTACTTGTAAGCTCATCTTCACAATGAAAACAAATCCCAAATCATGAGTCTGATTTTCCTGCCTGAAAGGGCTTCCTGCCTGAAAGGGTTCTTCCTGATGCCTTCCCAATCTGTAGTAATGACTGATACATTCTTCTAGTTGCTCAAGACAAAAAACTTTGGATCCATTCTTGACTCTTTTCTTCCAGGCTTTACCTCGTTATCTGTCAGCAATTCCTACTACCTCTTCAAACAAAATTTCATCACTTTCACCACCCCAACAGCTGCTATCATGGTCCAAGCTACCATCATCCTTGTTTGAATTACTGTAACGGTCTCCTAGCTAGTAGACCCACTTCTTCCCTAATTCTCCTAGAAATCCCCTAGAAATTCAACAAACTAGCAGAGTATATGTTGTTAACAGGTGGATCAGACAATGTGATTCCTTTGTTCTAAACTCTCCAATGGCCTCCCATCTCAGGATAAGGTCCGAAGTATTCACAATGACCCGACAGTCTGAAATGTTATGGCGAGAGCCCGGCCTTATCCTCTCTTGGCCGTGTTCTCTCTCCTCCAGCCACAATGATCTTCTTGCTGTTTCGTCAGCCCTAGAACCTCTGAATTTGTTTGCCAGGGCTTTTCTGCCAGCTCTTCACTGGTAATCATCTTGTCGGTGATACTCTCTGGCCACTGTAGTTGAAGTTTCAACACTCTCCCCAAACATTTCATAGCTGTTATATCTATTTTTTCTCCTTAGTACTTACCACTATTTTACCATGTATTTTACATATTCATCTTATTTACTGTCAAATTCACTCACTGGAATATTAATTGCATGAAAGATAGTTCAAAGAATACAAACTTTGAATCATACACAAATTCTTTCAGAGAACAGAATAAAAAGAAAATCCTCTTTGACTCATTTTACCAGGACAGCATAACCTTACAACAACAAAGCTCAACAAAGGATGTTAGAAGAAAGAAAAAAATACAAGTAAATCTCACTCATGAAAAAAAAAATGGAAAAATCCTAAAGAAAATATTAATAAAGGCAGCATATATAGAATAGACAATTTTATTTCAGAAACATCCGGCTGATATATGAAAATCAACATATATTTTTGCATTGATAAAATAAAAGAGGAATATCATAAGATCATCTCAAGAAGAAATTTATAAGATCATTACAATGATGCAAAAAGTGTTTGATGAAACTCAACACTCATTCACGGTAAAAATTCTTAGCATGTTAGGATAAAACTTCCTCAATTTCACTTAAGGTGAAATGTTTCGCGCTCTCCTTTTGTGTCTTTACAATATTGACTCTTCTAATCCATAAACATGGAGCAGTTCTCCATTTATTAGGCCTTCTTTAATGTCTCTAAATAAAGTTTCCTATGTCTTCCCTTGGAGGTCTCATCATGCTTTGTTTTATTCTGGGAGTAGCAATGACAGTCAGCAGGATTTTCTCATTCTTGATATGTACTATGTAATTCCATTTATATAACCTACAAAAATAGGCAAAACTACACCATAGTGTCCAGGGGGTGTACACAGAGGACATAAAACAAAACAGAAAAGCTAAGCATTTATTAGCAAAAAGGTCAATACAGCAGCTCCTTCCAAGAGTACTGTGCATGGAAGTAGGAGAAGGGATCACACAGTCTATTCTTGACAGAATAGTAGTGATAAGATTGCTTGCTTTATTACTATTTGTTCTACTGAGCATTTTAAAGTGTACTTTAAAGAGTTATATTTCAAAATAAAAGCAAACATCAAAGATTTCTAAATAAAATTTAAAGAATTTGCCCATGAAAATGTCTGGGACCTATGCCTTTAATGGGTTATTTCTTGGTTTACATTTTTCCCCCATAACTGTCAAGCTACTCAAATGTACTAATTCTATTCTGGCCATTTATATTTTCCCAGAAAACTGTGTATTTCAGATTCTTAATGATGAAATATTTTTATTTTGTATTCTTATAATATTTTAATAATACCAATGATATTAATACTACTTCTAGGAAATAGTAACACAACTAGCACTATTACTAGTAAGTAGTTAATACAACTACCACTACTACTAAATATTTACTATATGCTTCTTATGCATCAGTCTCTAGTCTAACAGTTCTATTAAATATTATATCAGTTAATCTTCATAGAAGTTACCCTATACCCATGAGATAGGTACTATTCTTTTTAGTATTTGGAAATATGACAATATATACATAATGATATCATTCATATTAATATTTTATTTACTTCTTTTCTTTGATTTCCCTTATCAGGTATATATCAGTTGTATTGATCTTTTAATATAAGCAATACTACCATTAATTTGCTTTATTTTTTAATGTTTTTTATTTTATGAATTTCTACTCTTATTCCATATTAATTTTCCCTTTTTGCCTTAGAACAATTTTGTTGACTTTACTCTAATTTCCTGGAGTTAATATATTGCCCATTGGTTGTAACTGCTCACTAGTTCATCATAAAATAATCAAATGCTTTGCATCTGCCTTTGGGTATACCAATGGTCACAAATCAGAGACCAGAAAAGACTGTGAATTATAATAAGCACAACCCCTTTGAGAAAAGTATTTTGTTTTGCTTCATTTCTAAGGATAGTGACGGTGTTATGTGACTATCAAATTATTTAAAAAACTCTACTGTGACTAAAATTATGGTCAGATATGTAGTTTGCATCTGTCTCTTTGTTAAATTAATTGGTTGTTCTTTGAAACCTAAGATATCATCATTTTGAAGTAATTCATATCCTTTATCTTTGAGCTCAAAATACATATATTTTCAACCATGTTGCATATATTATTTAATTTCTATACATTCTTGTTTACGGTTTTCTTCCTGATCTAGAGAAGACTGACAGAAACGTTTCAAAAACTTCCCACTAAAATTGTACTTTTGTCTATTCCTCTTTGATTTGCAAATACATCTTCATCTAGATATTAGATGACCTAAACTTTGGCAAAATAAGAGTATAATTCTTATATTTTCCTTTTAACTTGTACATGCCATCAATACAGTATGCCTTCTGCTGGTTAAAGATCTTTTGCCTTAAACTCGTTTTTTCTCACATTTTTACTGCCAAGATGCTTAATTTTTGCTTGACTTTTTATATTTTTGATCACATCTTTATGTCTTACTTCCATCAACTTGTAGGATATTTGTTCTTCAAAGATAAGCCTGTTTTTCTTTTATTAACAGAATACCTGGCCCATTTAGTGCTGTCTTAGTTGCTACATTATTTTATATTTTGAAAAATTATGTTTCTCTATTTTATTATTATTCTTTTGTTATATTACTCAAATTCATTTCTCTTGGTCTATTAAGGAATTTAGATGTGTTTATTCTATTTTCATCTTATCAGTGAGTATCTTTAAAATTACTATAATACCTGAATTATGTCTCCTCCTCCTGCCTCAAATAAATGCAACTGTAATAACTGACTCATTTAGAAGATGAGGTATTTAGCACGTTTATTTACTCCCTCCTTCCTTCCTAATTTTAAAACAAGAGTACAAATATTTTCTATTTCTTAGGTCATTTCAAATAGAATTGAAAAGAGAAGCTAGTTAACATATCCATAAAAACTGCAGTCTTAAACTATATGCTCTAAGCATGAAGCCAGAGGAAGAAACTGTTTTGTTATCAGGGTGTCCATAATTTTAAAATTGATTCACAACAGGTTATTATAGATTAAGGATATTTATCCCTGAGTGTGAACACTGCAAACAACTCTGCAGCTTACGTACATTTTAAAATACTCTATAGTTTTTGAAGAAATCTGGATTCTTTTTCCTCACATAAATCAAACCAAGTAAACAGACCACTCATAAAAGAAACAGAAAAACTATAAGTAAACAGGAACAATAGGTAACCTCAGTAATAACCAACAGATGCAAAGTAAAGCAATGAAGTATTTCACCTGTAGAATCAACAAAGATTTTTTTCCAAATATTTAGTTTTAGAAAGGAAATACAAAAATAGACACTCCTCTTACACTGGAAGTAGTAATTCAAATGTGGAGAAACTCTGGAAGATCATTTAGCAATGTGTATCAAAATTCTTTAAAACATGCATTGCCTATTACAACCAAGGAGAAGAGTGAAGATTATTGTGCAAAAATATGCTTTTCATAGCAGATCTCTCTTTTAAGACACTGAGAAATGGAAATCACCTATAGTTCTAAAAGTGAGACATCTAAATGAAAATTTTTTTTAATTAAGTTTGTTGTTATTCAGTCGCTAAGTCATGTCCGACTCTTTGCGACCCCACAGACTGCAGCACAGGAAGCCAGGCTTCTCTGTCCTTCACCATCTCCTGGAGTTTCCTCAAACTCATGCCCATTGGGACTTCCCTGGTGACTCAGCTGGTAAAGAATCCACTTGCAGTGCAGAAGACCTCGGTTCAATCCCTGGGTTGGGAAGATCCCCTGGAGAAGGGAAGGCTACCCACTCCAGTATTCTGGCCTGGAGAATTCCATGGACTGCATACTCCATGGAGCTGCAAAGAGTCGGAGCAACTTCCACTTTCTTTCACTTTCATGTCTATTGAGTTGGTGATGCCATCCAACCATCTCGTCCTCTGTTGTTCCTTTCTCCTCCTGCCCTCAATCTTTCCCAGCATCAGGGTCTAAAAAGAAATATTACATAGAAAAAAATTTGGCTTCAATAAAAGAGAGGTCTGTTCTTTGCCTTTGGCTTTTAGGAAGTCATCTATGCCACACCTACATAGCTAACAGGTACGTCTTATAGTGGGGGCTACTCAAAACCAACCCTGTGATTTAGGGTGAAGCCTTTGGGTCACAGGGTATTAGTCAGTCCAGAAACTGAGATCAACCATGTTGATCTATGGTTGGATCAACCGTGACTCATAAACCAATCATGCCTCCAGAATAGAGCCCTAATAAAATCCCTCAATACAGGAACGGGGGTGCTTACCATCCTGGTAAGCACACATCTACGTAGGGGTGGGGGTAGCAAGCTTCACTTTCTGGAAGCATCCCAGGCACTGTCCTTCCTTTGGCTGAATTATTGATCTGCATCCTTTTCCCATAATAATCCATCATTGTGAGTAAAACAGAGTTCAATGAGTTCGGTGAGGCCTTTAACTAATTATGAAACATGAGGATGGATTTGGGCCCCCAGAACTTGCAGTTGGTTTCAGAAGTATTCAGCAGACTTGGGAGCCTAGAGGACTATGCATTCAAATCTTATAATTTAGCTATATGATCTAATGTTTATAAATGCATGCGTGCTCAGTTGGTCAACTCTTTGCAACTCACTGGCTCCTCTCTCCATTGAATTTCCCAGGCAAGAATATTGGAGTGATCTGTCACCTCCTACTCCAAGGGATCCTAACCCAGGGATCAAATTACTACTATATTTACAGGTATTTATATATATATATATATATATGGCTAGAAGTAGATTTCCCAAAATATTAGCATTACTTCTATCTGAATGCTGACACACTATTCCTGTGACGACTGTTCCTCTCTAGGTTTTGCTGATTTGGAGGGTGGGGTGGCGGGGGGGAGCCGTGTTATGTAGCATGCGAGATTTCAGTTCCTCAACCAGAGACTGAGGAACCTGTGTCCCCTGCATTGGCAGTGCGGAGTTGTAACCACTGGACTACCAGGGAAGTCCCTGCTGATTTTTTAGAACAAATATTTATTTTATTTGTAATTAAAAGATAAATACTTTTAAATTACTATGTAGTAAATCCATGAATCTAAAAACAAAAGGAAATCACCACTAATCTTACTTGTTAAAGCCACCCTTTGGGGGACCTGCAGCACACACTTTTATCTGGAGTGGTAAACTGTGCAGGTTAGTTTTTATAACAGTTTCATAACATTTAATAAAGAATAAACAACAAGATTTCAGTAGTACAGCTGTCCATGGTACACAATCATTCCACTCAGGAACAAATGCCTCATGTATATCTGTCTTTTCTAAACACTAGAAATAAGTAGCAACAACAACACAACAGGAATAAGAAAGGATACAGGAGGCAACCAGGAGTGCAAGATTCAGCTTTCCTTCAATACTGATTTTTTCCATCTGCCTGCTTCTATACATCTAATGTAGGGAGTATGCTGCAGAAAGATAGACTACTGGAATAGATGTGGACAAGGTTACAGAACCAGAGGGAAAACAGACCAGAGAAAAATGGCCTCAGCTGTATTTTCCATTAGCTACAATTTTATTCCTAATGGAGACATGTTTGGAATTCTGGACAATATAAGTGAGTTGGTTCAAAAATCAATAACGTCAAGCTGACACCATAGAACATACAAAAATGTTTCCTTAATGGAACACACAAAAACAAGAAGCCCGAGGAAACAGGAGGGGCCCAGGACCAGCACATACCTTCTAAAGCCAAGTCCACGACAGGCGGTCCCAAGGTCTTAAATTTAAAGAAAAGGCAAAATCACCCTCATGTCCACCTCATGTGATAATCAATTACCTAATGTACAAGGCTTGAAATAAATACACTTAGTATGGATTATGTCAGCTCTTCAATTAGAAATAAATTCACGGTCGTTTCAAAAGCTGCTTTTAATGGTGTTCTTTGTGGCCACTTCTTTTCCCCCGATGCTCCTCATCATCCCACCTTAAGCTATTGGTCCCCCAACGTGAACCTCAGAAATCAATCTGCTAATGTATAATTGGTAAGGCTCCTCTGACTAACAAATGGATAATTGATTCCTTCACAAATGCTGCATCCCCACGGACACCGACTGGAAAGAATAAGAAACAGAAGATGGGGTTTCGTTTACGTTCTCCCGGAGACCCACTCCTCAGCAATGGCAACATCTGCAGGGTTGCCCACACTGCTCCATGCTCTTCAGTCATCATGAGCAAGCAAGCTGCCCTCCATCACATGTGTGAAAAGCACGCGTGTCCTTTCAGGCTTGGGAAGAGCTCACTTTACTGCTGATTTTCCTCTCCCCTGAGGACACACCCTGAGATAAGCCAGACCTCCAGCTGGATTTAAGAAGTCTCTGCAAAATACACCTAACTGTGGGTTTTCTACACATCTACACAACAAGAGGAAGCAAAAGAAACATTTATTTTCTGGTGGACTTATTCTCTGGCCAGGATGGCCTAAATTGAAAAGTATTGAAGAATAGTTGATTTACAATGCTGCGTTAACTTCTGCTGTACAGTAAACTGATTCAGTTAGACACACACACACACTCATGTATATATTTTTCTCATGTTCTTTTCCCTTATGTTTGTATCACAAGATATTGAATATACAGCTCCCTATATTGTACAGCAGGATCTTGTTTATCCATTTTATATATAATAGTTGGCATCTGTTAATTCCAAACTCCCCAATACATCCCTCTCCCACTTCCTTCCCCTTGGCAACCACCAGTATAGTCTCTATGCTTCTCTCTCATAGGTAAGTTCATTTGCGTCATATTTTAGATTGTGGAATACAAGTCATATCATGTGGTATTTGTTTTTTCTTTTTCTGACTTATTTCAGTTAGTATGATCTCTCTAGGTTCATCCACACTGCTGCAAATGCAGAAGGGCCTAACCTTAACTAAAAACTCTCAGACCTTCTTAGCTGCTCTTAGATTTCATCTCTAGGTTCGCTTTAAATCCTTCCACTCAAGATGGGGTATAATCAAAGAGAGGCAACACTGAAGCTGGAGAACCTATGTGGAGCTTTCTCGAAAATCTCAGGATACGGCTTCAGTGAAAGCAAAAGAGAAGGCTTAAAGACTGCAGCCCATTCCTTGGGAGATCCTCTCAATGTCCCTGTCACTCCTAAACACCATGGCAACTGGCCCAATCCATCCTTATTGCCAAGAGGTCTCCTGAGCCCACCAAGAACTTCCTGGGGTTGAAGCAATCGAGGGCCTTTCAGCTTCACTTTGCTTGATCACTCTGTGACAAATGACCCTGCTGTCCACTGCTTCCTTCCATCTTTCTCTTCCCTCAGCATGAGGACCACAGCCTCTCCATTATTCAACATAATGTGATGGGCTATAAAAGCACTGTTGAATAACACAATAAACATACCAAAAGATAAGGGCTCCATGTTACCTATAGTCTTGGGACAAAAACAAAATACATCATTCTTACCTATCACATTACAAAAACAAAAGACTAAAAAATCATGAACCCACTGTATTTTGTTTAGGAGATACAAATATAGTATGTTTTCCTTTAAGAAAGTGAGGGAGGAAGAGAAACCATCAAAAAACTTTAAATCTTAAGTGCACACGTATGACAAAGGCTAGGGCAAGAGACTGAAAAATATCCTAGAAGAAATGATGAAGTTTGACTTCGAAGCAATAATAAATTCTGGATATGTGACAAACGGGCTTCCTAGGTGATGCTAGTGGCAAAGTACAAGCCTGCCAATGCATGAGACTTAAGAGACGTGGGTTCGATCCCCGGGTGAGGAAGATCCCCTGGAGGAGGGCATGGCAACCCACTCCAGTATTCTTGCCTGGTTCTCCAGGACAGAGAACTGGCAACCCACTCCAGGATTCTTGCCTGTCTCTCCCATGGACAGAGAAGCCTGGTGGGTACAGTCCAAGGATTGTTAAAGAGTCAGACATGACTGAAGTGACTGAGTGACCATGTAATAAAATTTAAATAAAATAAATGAAGATCTTAAAAATCTTTAACAACAAAAACAAAAGAGTAACAATAATGACTAAACATACAATAAAACACTGGTTCAGAACTGAAACAAAATAATGCAAAAATAAACACTAAAATAACAGAGATAAAAATTAGGAGACTAGAAATTTCAGTTACCATCAGGAATTTAAATTATCAAATTAATTACCAGAAAGCTAGATGATGACCTTCATTTAAATGGTAAAGTTATTTAATGTTTTTCACACCAGGGGCAGATAATGAACAGGACAGCACCTACACATTCTCTGGTCCAGTTCACCAGTCTTATACTTCAAAGGTGCACATTAGCTTCTTAGGTGACCTTCCTCTCCTGTCACTGAATAGCTGAGAGTCACCACTGTGCTGTCAGCGTTCCGTTTCCATTCAGAAGCAAGGAAGATATTTAAAGTTAGAGGTACAACTTTAGATTGCTAGATAAGTACGCTTAGAATTGAATTATGAAAACCACCTAAGAAGAGTCCAGAACTTGTCTACAAAATACAAGAGTAACAGTGTTACTGGTTTTTATTGGTGGGGGCAGGGGGTATTATATATTTAAATTTGATCACAATCATTCACCGATGAAAAGGCTTGGCTCACTGCCTTATTTGTGCCTCTCTTCCATTTCTCACAGGCATGGACGTGGGAAACAGCACATGCTGTGCTGCCATCTATGCCAGCTGATGAGCAAAGGAAGACCGTCGAAAGAAACCAATCACATAAGGTATATTAAAAAAGTGACGGTCTACTCCCTTCAACTCCTTAAGTTGATTCATTCACTAACACAGTAAAGGGTTTTTTGCCTGAATGCTGCCACCAAAGCTGCTTATGGAAAGTACACCCACACAGACCCAGCTTTCAAAGTCAATGGATGTCCTTCAGTCCTCGTGACTTTCTGGCATCTGCAACTCACCTCCATTGGCTTCCATATATATATTCCATATATATTCCATTCCACTTTTCGTTTCTGTTTTGCTTTTCCGATCACAACTTTCAGTCATGCTCCCTGGCTATAGTTCTTCTTTAGTGACCGTCTTCACCTCTCACCAGTCTCCCTCTAGAGTGACAGACTCAAACTCAACAACTACGCTCAGCTCCATGTCAGCCAACCATCTGCAGAACCATGGCCACCTTCTGTATCTTGGTTTCACCAAACGACCCTCAGCCTACTAGTCACCCAAGACCAATCCTTCTCGCTCACACTCCACAGGAGCAACTGAAAATGACTAAGTCCTCTCCTTCTACCTCTCTCTATCAGAGCATACCTACTTCACAACAATAACTCACTTTGTTGTCTGCATCCGGCAATTAACTTGAGCTCCCAGAGAGCAGATATTTACTTTATTTACTTAGTTAGTTTTGGCCACATGGCTTGTGGGATCTTAGTTCCCCAACCAGAATTTGAACCTGGAACCTCATACAGAGTCCTAACTATTGGACTGCCAGGGAATTCCTGCAGAAATCTACTTTAAGCCCAGCAGCAGGCACAGAAGAACTTAATGACACTGCCAAAAGAACAAGAATCCCAGTCTTTCCAAGTGTGAGGCTCTGAATCAGAAAATAGGTTAAATAAACAAACAAATGCTCTGTAGGAAGAAAACTAATTAAGAGTAGAATAGATAAAAACTCAAAACAATTTTGCTATAATGTTATTTTCCTAAGAATGAGAGAAGTTTTAAAGAACGGTAAAGCCTCAAAATAAGTTCAACGGGAAGTCAAGTTCTAACACACCCCTGCTCTTTCAAGATCTGAGGTTTTCAATACTCAACATCAGACTTTAAAAGCTGAAGAGGAGCTGATGGCTTACATATAGCAGTCACTTCCTCGTGGTACCCACTATATTTCATAGCTGAAATGACTATACAAGAACTGTGTTTTCTTATTAAGTTTTAACAACAGCCCTACCTCTCTAAGATTTAATATCTACACTAGTTTGAGGTTCTTGAAGTGATATTTCAGTTTTTATAGAAACTGCTCTTTCTGCAGATGGGGGACAATGCTTTATTTATCAATAGCAATTCATTCCAATTTGAGAAAAAGTCATTTATTTTCTACTCTGAATAAACAAAAGGGACGGTGATGGACTGTAGCATAGCTGCATATAAGTTACATTGAAAAATCTGCATAATAATGTGGCTAGAATATCCCTTATTCCACAACTATTGATCAACTTTTATAAACTTATACCTTCAAAAGTACATCCCTTTTCATAGAAATAGAAAAAAACATTCTTAAAATTCAAATGGAATCACAAGAGACCCTGAATAGTCAAAACAATCTGAGAAAGAAATGGAGACATCACACTTCTTGACTTCAAAGTGAAAGTCGCTCAGTCATATCCAACTCTTTGTGACCCCATGGACAATACAGTCCATGGATTCTCCAGGCCAGAATACTGGAATGGGTAACAATTCCATTCTCAGGGGAAATCTTCTCAGCCCAGGGACCAAACCCACGTCTCCCACGTTGCAGGTGGGTTCTTTACCAGCTGAGCCGCCAGGGAAGCCCACTTCAAACTGTATTACAAACCTATAACAATCTGAACAGTAGAATTACTGGCATAAAAACAGACACATAGACCAATGGAAAAGACACTATAAATCCACATCCATAAGGTTATCTAATATTTGATAAGGAAGCCAAAAATATTCAATGGGGAAAGGATACTACTTTCAGTAAATGGTAGGAAAACTGGATATTCACATGTAAAAGAATGAAACTGGGCTCTTATATACCACTCATAAAAATTAACCCAAAAATGGATTAAGAACTTAAGGATAATATCTGAAACTATAAAACTCTTAGAAGAAAATAACTCAGAAAAGCTCCTTGACATTGGTCTTTGCAATGATTTTTTGGGTAAGACAGCAAAGGCACAAGGAACAAAATCAAAAGTCAATAAGTGGGACTACGTCAAGCTAAAAAGCTCCTGTGCAGCAAGAGAGAAAATAAGCAAAATGAAAGACGGCCTGAAGGGTGGAATAAAATGTCTGCAAACTAAGTATCTGATGAGGAGTTTATATCTAAAATACATAAAGAACTCATACAATAACTCTAGAAAAAAAAAAAGCTGATTCAAAACTGGCAGAAGCCTTGAATAGACATTTCTCCAAATAAGACATACAAATGACCAACAGTACTTGAAAAGGTGTTCAACAATACTAGTCATCAGGGAAATGCAAATAAAAAACACAAAGAGGTATCACTTCACAGCTGTTAAAATGCCTATTATCAAAAAGATTACAAATAACAAATGTTAGTGAGGATGTGGAGAAAAGAGAACCCTGATGCACAGTTGGTGGGAATGCAAATTTGTACAGCCAGTCAGGAAAACTGTGGAGATTCCTCAAAAAATTAAAAATAGAACTACCATAAAATTCAGCAATATCACTTTTGCATATATATTCAAAGGAAATGAAATAAGGATCTCAAAGAGAAAAATACTTGCACCTTCACATTCATTTCAGCATTATTCACAACAGCCAAGGCGTGGCAACAACCTAGATGACCACCAACAAATAAATGAATGAAGAAAACGTGATGTATAGCTATATATAATATGATTTAACCAGTTAAAAAAAAAAAAGCCACTTGCAGCAACATGGAAGGATTTTCTGGTTATTATGCTTAGTGAAATAAGTCAGAAAGACAAAGATAAAAACTCATACATGGAATCTAAAAACAATGAACTCGTAGAAATAGAATAAAACGGTGGTTACAGGGGCAAGTGGGTAGGAAAAAGGAGAAATGTTAGTCAAAGTGTAAAAACTTTTAGTTACAAGATAAGTTAGTTCCAGGGATCTCATGTACAGCATGGTGACTGCAGTTAACAATATTGCATTATATACTTGAAAACTGCTGTGAGAACAGTGCTTTAGTGTTCTCATCATGACACGGACATCAAAACAGCAATCAAGTGAGGTGAAGGATGTGTAACTAATCTTATTGTGGTAGCACTTCACAACATATCAGGTCATATATCAAAGCATAACACGGTACACTTCAAATTTACGGATTAAGTCAATTATATCTCAATGAAGCAGAGGGAATGAAGTAAAGTTGTATCATATGACATTACATGTGGGATAAATATATATGTATTTATATATAAATATAGATTATATATACTTATACATTATATTTTTATATATTAATAAAACATATATATTGATATATATTGTCACCCTGCTTAATTAACTTGCATGCAGAGTACATCATGAGAAATGCTGGGCTGGAAGAAGCACAAGCTGGAATCAAGACTGCCAGGAAAAATATCAATAACCTCAGATATGCAGGTGACACCACCCTTATGGCAGAAAGTGAAGAAGAACTAAAGAGCCTCTTGATGAAAGTGAAAGAGGAGAGTGAAAAAGTCGGCTTAACACTCAACATTCACAAAACTAAGATCATGGCATCTGGTCCCATTACTTCATGGCAAATAGATGGGGAAACAATAGAAACAGTGCAAGACTTTATTTTGGAGGGCTCCAAAATCACTGCTGATGGTGACTGTAGCCATGAAATTAAAAGACGCTTGCTACTTGGAAGAAAAGCTATGACCAACCTAGACAGCATATTTAAAAGCAGACACTACTTTGTCAACAAAGGTCTGTCTAGTCAAAGCTATGGTTTTTCCAGTAGTTATGTATGGATGTGAGAGCTGGACTATAAAGAAAGCTGAGGGCTGAAGAATTGATGTTTTTAACTGTGGTGTTGGAGAAGACTCTTGAGAGTCCTTGGACTGCAAGGAGATCCAACCAGTCCATCCTATAGGAAATCAGTCCTGAATATTCACTGGAAGGACTGATGCTGAAGCTAAAACTCCAATGCTTTGGCCACCTGATGTGAAGAACTCACTCACTGGAAAAGATCCTAATGCTGGGAAAGATTGAAGGCAGGAGGAGAAGGGGATGATAGAGGATGAGATGATTGGATGGCATCACCGACTTGATGGCATCATCCCAGAGTTTGAGCAAGCTCTGGGAGTTGGTGATAGACAGGGAAACTTGGGTGTGCTGCAGTCCGTGGGGTCACAAAGAGTCCGACACGACTGACTGACTGTACTGACTGATGCATACACATACACAGTTGAACTTACTCAGAAAACAGAAATAGTTATGGTCACCAAAGGCAAAAGAAGGGTAGGATAAATTAGGAGTTTGGGATTAACATATACATACTACCATATGTAAAATAGGTTAAAAAAAAACAAACAAAAAAAAAACAAGATCCTACTGTACAGCACAGGGAATTATACTCAATATTTTCTAATAACCTATAAGGGAAAAGAATCTGGAAAAGGATAGATATATATGTAAAACTGAATCACTTTGCTGTATACCTGAAACACAACACTGTAAATCAACTATACCTCAATTTAAAAAAAAAAGTACAGCCTATTCAATACAAGCAAAGCGGATTTCGAAGTGAAAACCACTTGAATAACTTACATTTTAGTTAATATTGAGAGTACCAATACTGTATTTTAATAATATGAAACAATTACATGTCTGTTATGTGAGGTGAGGTCTGCTATACTTCTAATACAAGAGCACAAAAATAGTCCCCAAATATCACCATTTATTGAACTACAGATGATTTCCCTCTCACAGTGACTTTGAACTTGCTGTAGTGCTTCAAGTAACTTTAGGGTTCATCACAGCTTTCCCTTGATGCTATAGAACTTATGTAAATAATGGGAAATGATTAATGTATGATTACAGTCATGAAATTAAAAGACACTTACTCCTTGGAAGGAAAGTTATGACCAACCTAGATAGCAAATTAAAAAGCAGAGACACTACTTTGTCAACAAAGGTCTGTCTGGTCAAGGCTATGGTTTTTCCAGTGGTCATGTGTGGATGTGAGAGTTGAACTGTGAAGAAAGCTGAGCGCCGAAGAACTGATGCTCTTGAACTGTGGTGTTGGAGAAGACTCTTGAGAGTCCCTTGGACTGCAAGGAGATCCAACCAGTCCATCCTAAAGGAGATCAGTCCTGGGTGTTCATTGGAAGGACTGATGCTAAAGCTGAAACTCCAATACTTTGGCCACCTGATGCGAAGAGTTGACTCATTGGAAAAGACCCTGATACTGGGAGGGATTGGGGGCAGGAGGAGAAGGGGATGACAGAGGATGAGATGGCTGGATGGCATCACCGACTCGATGGGCATGAGTTTGGGTGGACTCCAGGAGTTGGTGAGGAGGAGGGAGGGACAGGGAGGCCTGGGGTGCTGCGATTCATGGGGTTGCAAAGAGTCAGATCAGACACGACTGAGTGACAGAACTGATGGAGAGTCCATTGGCTACACTTATCACAGGATAGCCTTCATATTCTATTGATAAAAATTCCACAAGAAGAATAGTGTTTGATAGGAAAAAACATATATTATCTCTAGTTCTCCACTTAAATGTAACTTCGATTCTAAAGATCAAATAACCAAATTACCCTTTTAGATAATGAACTCTTTAATTTTAACTCTGACATCCTGAACATCATCCAAAAGAAATAAAAATCAGCTGGGAATGAGAAACAGTTTTGAACAAGAGTTACCTTGCTTGAAAAGAATTTTGTCCATCCACTGTCATCACTGTTTGACGTGAACACTTAAGCTTAAATTCTCTGCATTTATAAGACTGCTGATAAATCAGTCCTGCTGTTCATAAAAAAAATTCCTAAATATATATATTTTTTGACCTTTAAAAAATATTCTCCAACAAGAATTCTTAACCACTTCCCCCTTAAGAGCACACTGGGTGGGCCATGGATGCTGGCAACTTACAAGGACCATTTGCAACCTCCTCTGACCCCTCAAGGCCCACTGCTGTCCCCACCTTGTGGCGACGGATGCACGTGGCTGGCTCCTGACAGGCTCAGGGTTCACCTGCTGGACACACAACCTCAGCACAGCAGGGGCACGCATGGCCTTGCCGCTGCAGAAGACTTACTAGATACATGTTCGTTTTTTAAATCCTAACAACCTTTAATAGCACAGGGAGGATTTGGAAGGGATTGCCTCCTAAGAAGCGGGCAGACTGCTGATTTCTAGAGCTGCTTTCCTTTTGTTAAACTTCATCTTCTGCCCGTGCCAGCCACATTCCCTGCCACAAGAGCAGGAGGAGACTGGCTTGCACACACCATGTAACCAAGACACAGAGTCACTATCTTGGCAACAATTAAAACATAACTTCGATAAAAGGCAAAAACAGCCTTTTGGTCCACATTTCCCTTAATTCACCTGCAAGGGATTGTCCTAGATGTCAGGGGCATGTCCTGAACAGGCTAAATGGGATCCCTGCCCTTAGGAAGCCGGCAAATCATTGGAACACTGTTCAAGTTTACTGCGGGGACCTTCTGGGGACACAGCAAAGCTGCAGTGGTCCCCACCAGTGAGAGGGACGAGTAGCACAGTGGAGCCGGAGCCTGTCTTCCCCAGAGCATTCGATGCCCCTGTGCTTAACATCTGAGAGCAGACATCCTGGGGCAGTCTTCCCGTGATGACTTCCCTGGCTGTTTACAATACTAAATGTCACACGTGAAGGAGGAAAACTTTAGCAGAACCTTCTAGGTAAATCGGTCTGAGCAACAGCAGAAGGAGCCAGCAGAGTTTCTTTTGCTGGTATTTGTTCCAGATACTATGCTGAGTTGTGATGCCACTATAAAAAAATTCTGTTTTACTGGAAAACCACTATTGAAGGAACTTTTGCTTATATTTGCACCAGACACTGTGCTGGGCTGTGATGCCATCGTAAAAACAATCTGTTTTACTGGAAAGCCACTACTGAAGGAATTAACATCTGTTGCCTATATAAGTGACCTGAAAAGAAATACAACTGATAGCTTTCAAAAGGTGAAATATAATGTGTGAAGTTTGTCTTAACCTGAGTCAACAGTTTTCTTATTTATATATGTTCCCAATAAAGATACAAACGAAGGAGAGATAGAACAAGGAAAGCAGGGACTTCTCTGGTGGTCCAGGGGTTGAAACTCTGCTTCTATTGAAGTGGGTGCAAGTTCAATACTGGTCAGGGAAAGGAAGATCCCACATGTCGCATGATGTGGTCAAAAAAATAAAATTTAAATTAAAAAAAAAAGAAAGAAGAGAAAAAAGAAAGCAGAGGGGATTCCCTGGTAGCCTAATGGTTGGGATTCCAGGCTTTCATGCTGTGTCCCAGGTTCAGTCTCTGGTTGGGGAACTGACATCTCACAAGCTGCACTGTGCAGCCAAAAAAAAAGAAAAGAAAAAAGAAAAGCAGAGTCATGAGAGAAATGCAAAGTCATCAGTTTAGTGTAAGGGTAAAATGCAAAACGACAACTCACTACTAAAGGCATTTTGCAAAAGAGCAACTGGTATCAGCAAAACCGTTACGTAATACATAGAGAGTTAACAAACAAACAAGGCCTGCCTTCAAGGTGTCTGTGTATGCAATCTGGGACCACAGCGCTTCACACACACCTCTAATTTACAATTTAACACATTAGATTACAGATGGTTGTTTATGTAACTAGTTCCACAACTGATTCAACCTGAGAACAGGGGCTGTGTTTTATTATTCTTTATACCCCTTGCACATCCTTACAGAATGCTGGCTAGGAATAAGAAGCCATCATCGAATGAATACGAAGGATGGGCTCT
Source organism: Muntiacus reevesi (assembly GCF_963930625.1). Classification (NCBI taxonomy): domain Eukaryota; kingdom Metazoa; phylum Chordata; class Mammalia; order Artiodactyla; family Cervidae; genus Muntiacus; species Muntiacus reevesi. The sequence continues at coordinate 77,806,285 of NC_089254.1, read as the reverse complement.
TCTGAGTGGGGTCATCAGGAAGGTAACACAGAGAGGGAAGGACACTGAGCATTTCCACAAAGACAGGAAAGCACATTTCGGCAACAGCCAGAGGACAGTCTGGATACAGTGCAGGCCATGATGTGGGAGAATGGAGCTCAGACAACAGAAGGCCTGGTGGCCTCAGGGAGAGCTCTGTTTTATTCCCAGGCATCAACGAGCCATAGAAGTATTTTCAGGGAGGGGAATGACAAACTCCCAGCTCTCCTCTGAGACGATTTCTCGGGCCACTGTGCAAAGGAGGGATTGGGGAGACATGGGGTGTCTAGGGCAGATTAGTGGATTTCACTGCAAACTACTCAAGTGAGATTCAGTAATGACCTAAAACAAGGGTGGTGGTGATATAAAGAACCAGCCAGAGTACGAGCTATGAGCAGTATCCAGGGGCTATACGGGGAAAGATGGGAGGCAAATCATGGAAGATAAATGTCACAGAGACAGAAGGAAACAGTGAGAAGGAGCAGAGATGAAGCCTTCTGAAGGGATGCTCTTCATCAGGGGCCAGGAAAAGCCCAGTCTTTGCAGGGAGTTGAAGACTGGCTTTGTGTCAGAAACCATGTGTGTGCCTTAGTCACTTAGTCATGTCCAACTCTCTGCAACCCCATGGACTGGGTCCCGCCAGGCTCCTCTGTCCATGGAATTCTCCAGGCAAGAATACAGGAGTGGGTAGCCATTCCCTTCTCCAGGGGATCTTCCCAACCCAGGGATCAAACCCAGGTCTCCTCCATTGCAAGTAGATTCTTTACTGTCTGAGCCAACAGGGAAACCCGGCAATAGTATTTAGATTCAAAGAGAAACTTAACATTGTCTGGCCCACTTGAGGGCTTCCCAGGTGGTGCCAGTGGTAGAGAACCTGCCTGTCAATGCAGGAGACATAAAAGACGTGGGTTCGATCCTTGGGTCGGGAAGATCCCCTCTGGGAAAGCACGGCAATCCACTCCAGTGTTCTTGCCTAGAGAATCCCAATGACACCACTGATAAAAAAAAACAAGGACTTATGAGGGATACACGGTCTAATTAAAAGGTAGGACCTTGCTGAGGGAAGTTAAGTGCTATCAGCCCAGGGAGCCAGGACTCAGCAGAGAAGGTACAGTGCAGGTCCTTCAATAAGAAACCACACAGAAGACAGCCCAACTTGCTAAATTATTTCAAATAATAACTTAGGTTAGAAATAAACACTAATGTTGACCACTCAAATACGTTTGATAGACAGGTGATGAATACGGTGTCCCCCACTGCTGGCCATGTCCCCAAGATTCCCAGCCTACAGGGTTCAACACTATGATTTCAAAATACAAAATTCCACTTTTTTCCCAGAGAACACTGCCCCAGAGCATATAATACATTTTTCTATAAGAGTTAAGGCAACAAAAATGAGGCTGTCACCTCTGAGTCCATATACAGTAAGCCCCCTACACATGAAACTTCAAGTTGCATGCTTTCAAAGATGTGGCCATGCCCCTGTATGCCAGCTGTTGGGCTGTAACACTGTAGTTTTCAAGGTCCTCTGCTGCAAGAGTTAACACGTTTTTTGTGTTTGTTTTCAATGTATTATTTGTGTGAAAAGTATTATAAACCTATTACAGTCCAGCACTATGTAGCCAATTGTGTCAGTTGGGAACCTAAGCTAATTTTGTTGGACTTACAAATGCACTCTTGAAACAGAACTCATTCACGTGTAGTGGACTTACTGTAATTAGAAAAGGAATAATAAACATATCACTAGTCTTTAAAATGAAGCCTGAAAGGGTTATCCCTTAGACTGTCCAGGTCCTAAGAGTCTGCTATGTCACTGCTAGTCCACCTATGAGCAGAAACTTAATTAACAAAACCTGCTCAAGAAAGGTGAACACAATGCAAACTCATGATGACTACAGAGCTATCTGAACATCTATCTCACCAGGTATCTTTACTCAATTTCTCAATATCAAGTCAACGAAACCATCAATGATAAAGGAAAAGCCTGTCAGGAGTACAAATGTTCTTATTCTTCTCACTTTTATTTGTGACTTAATAATAGCACAGGGATGCTAATGCATTCTCTTTATCTAAAACCAATCTCTGAGAAATTAAAGCCTTTGTGCTTCCACAGGATGGGGGAAAAAAAGAAACCACTTATCCCAAAAGGGCAGTACAAATAGTTTAAATGACTGAGACAAAGTTATTAACCAAATAGAAAATGCCCAAGTGCCTTTTCAGGCATAAGATGAAGAAAGACCATTTAAAACTTCACAAATTCATCTCTACTTTTACCACAGAAATTATCGTTCTAATGCTCTCCGGTGTACAATCACTACTTTATCAATTCTCCATTAAGTCATCTCCCAAGTAGACTGTAATCTCTTAACAGTTCTTGAAAGAAGCATCTTGGAGCCACCTTGCAATGTCTCTACACTGAAAATAAACTCCTGAAGTCAACTCACTAGAGCTGCACTGGGATCCATTTGCAGAACCAAGTTACATAAGTAAACATGTTCTTAAAACTTCAAAAAAGTAAGCCTACTTCAGCCCAATGATAAAAGATGCCCACTCCCCAAATAAAAAAGCGATCTGACAGAGCCAGAAGCAAATTAGTGAATAAGAACAAGAGTGCCTCCCCCACTCCTTCCCTTCCTACCTCTCTCCCATGTTTCCTGTTCTACAGAATAGAGTAAAAGCCAACCATACAAATGAAATTCGAAACTAACAGCTCTCCTTCAGAAAGTGTCGTAAATGTCATGCAATCAGTCTCTTGACTTGACCCCATTCTTCTCAAGGGCTATCAGTGACTGATCCTCACACTACATACTTTACATTATTTTACAAAGATTCCTTAAAATAGTCACATAAATCAGGGGAGTGACTATACTCTACATTTTATAAAGAAAGCGAAGGAAAGGTAAAATAACCCACTCAAGTCCAGTTCTGTTCAGTCACTCAGTCATGCCCAACTCTTTGCGACCCCATGAACCGCAGCATGCCAGGCCTCCCTGTCCATCACCAATTCCCAGAGTCCACCCAAACCCATGTAATTGTGTCAGTGATGCCATCGAACCATCCCATCCTCTGTTGTACCCTTCTCTTCCTGCCCTCAATCTTTCCCAGCATCAGGGTATTTTCCAGTGAGTCACCTCTTTGCATCAGGTGACCAAAGTACTGGAGTTTCATTTTCAGCATCAGTCCTTCCAATGAATGCTCAGGACTGATCTCCTTTAGGATGGACTGGTTGGATCCCCTTGCAGTCCAAGGGACTCTCAAGAGTCTTCTCCAACACTACAATTCAAAAGCATCAATTCTTCAGTGCTCAGCTTTCTTCATAGTCCAACTCTCACAACCATACATGACCACTGGAAAAACCATAGCCTTGACTAGACGGACCTTTGTGGACAAAGTAATGTCTCTGATTTTTAATATGCTGTCTAGGTTGGTCATAACTTTCCTTCCAAGGAGTAAGCGTCTTTTAATTTCATGGCTGCAGTCACCATCTGCAGTGATTTTGGAGCTCAGAAAAATAAAGTCAGCCACTGTTTCCACTGTTTCCCATCTATTTGCCATGAAGTGATGGGACCGGATGCCACGATCTCGGCTTTCTGAATGCTGAGCTTTAAGCCAACTTTTTCACTCTCCTCTTTCACTTTCATCAAGAGGCTATTTAGTTCTTCACTTTCTGCCATAAGGGTGGTGTCATCTTTATATCTGAGGTTATTGATATTTCTCCAGGCAATCCTGATTCCAGCTTGTGCTTCCTCCAGCCCAGTGTTTCTCATGATGTACTCTGCATATAAGTTAATAAGCAGGGTGACAATATACAGCCTTGACGTACTCCTTTTCCTATTTGGAACCAGTCTGTTGGTCCATGTCCAGTTCTAACTGTTGCTTGCTGACCTGTATACAGGTTTCTCAAGAGGCAGGTCAGGTGGTCTGGTATTCCCACCTCTTTCAGAATTTTCCACAGTTTATTGTGATCCACACAGTCAAAGGCTTTGGCATAGTCAATAAAGCAGAAATAGATGTTTTTCTGGAACTCTCTTGCTTTTTCGAAGATCCAGCTGATGTTGGCAATTTGATCTCTGGTTCCTCTGCCTTTTCTAAAACCAGCTTGAACATCTGGAAGTTTACGGTTCACATATTGCTGAAGACTGGCTTGGAGAATTTTGAGCATTACTTTACTAGCATGTGAGATGAGTGCAACTGTGTGGTAGTTTGAGCATTCTTTGGCATTACCTTTCTTTGGGATTGGAATGAAAACTGAGCTTTTCCAGTCCTGTGGCCACTGCTGAGTTTTCCAAATTTGTTGGCATATTGAGTGCAGCACTTACACAACATCATCGTTTAGGATTTGAAATAGCTCAACTGGAATTCCATCACCTCCACTAACTTTGTTCATACTGATGCTTCCTAAGGCCCACTTGACTTCACATATCCAGGATGTCTGGCTCTAGGGGAGTGATCACACCATTGTGATTATCTGGGTCATGAAGATCTTTTTTGTACAGTTCTTCTGTGTATTCTTGCCACCTCTTCTTAATATCTTCTGCTTCTGTTGGTCCCTACCATTTCTGTCCTTTATTGAGCCCATCTTTGCATGAAATGTTCCCTTGGTATCTCTAATATTCTTGAGGAGATCTCTAGTCTTTCCCATTCTATTGTTTTCCTCTATTTCTTTTCATTGATTGCTGAGGAAGGCTTTCTTATCTCTCCTTGCTATTCTTTGGAACTCGGCATTCAAATGAGTGTATCTTTCCTTTTCTCCTTTTCTTTTCCCTTCCCTTCTTTTCACAGCTCTTTGTAAGGTCTCCTCAGACAGCCATTTTGCTTTTTTACATTTCTTTGTCTTGGGCATCCCCAAGAAATCTTGATTTCTGAATCAAGAAATCTTGATTCCTGTCTCCAGTACAATGTCATGAACCTCCATCCACAGTTCATCAGGCACTCTGTCTATCAGATCTAGCCCCTTAAATCTATTTCTCACTTCCACTGTATAGTCATAAGGGATTTGATTTAGGTCATACCTGGATGATCTAGTGGTTTTCTCCACTTTCTTCAATTTAAGTCTGAATTTGGCAATAAGTAGTTCATGATCTGAGTCACAGTCAGCTCCCAGTCTTGTTTTTGCTGACTGTATAGAGCTTCTCCATCTTTGACTGCAAAGAATATAATCAATCTGATTTTGGTGTCAACCATCTGGTGATGTCCATGTGTAGAGTCTTCTCTTGTGTTGTTAGAAGAGGGTGTTTGCTATGACCAGTGCATTCTCTTCTCAAAACTCTATTAGCCTTTGCCCTGCTTCATTCTGTACTCCAAGGACAAATCTGCCTGTTACTGAAGGTGTTTCTTGACTTCCTACTTTCGCATTCCAGTCCTCTATAATGAAAAGGACATCTTTTTTGGGTGTTAGTCCTTAAAGGTCCCGTAGGTCTTCATAGAACCATTCAACTTCAGCTTCTTCAGCATTACTGGTCAGGGCACAGACTTGGATTACCGTGATATTGAATGGTTTGCCTTGGAAACGAACAGAGATCATTCTGTTGTTTTTGAGATTGCATCCAAGTACTGCATTTTGGACTCTTGTGTTGAGTATGATGGCTACTCCACTTCTTCTAAGGGATTCCTGCTCACAGTAGTAGATATAATGGTCATCTGGGTTAAATTCACCCCTTCCAGTCCATCTTAGTTCGCTGATTCCTAGAATGTCGATGTTCACTCCTGTCATCTCCTGTTTAACCACTTCCAATTTGCCTTGATTCATGGACCTAACATTCCAGGTTCCTATGCAATACTGCTCTTTACAGCATTGAACCTTGCTTCTATCACCAGTCCCATCCACAACTGGGTGCTGTTTTTGCTTTGGCTCCATCCCTTCATTCTTTCTGGAGTTATTTCTCCACTGATCTCCAACAGCATACTGAGCACCTACCAACCTGGGGAGTTCATCTTTCAGTGTCCTCTCTTTTTGCCTTTTCATACTGTTCATGGGGTTCTCAAGGCAAGAATACTGAGGTGGTTTGTCATTCCCTTCTCCAGTGGACCACATTCTGTCAGACCCCTCCACCATGACCTGACCGTCTTGGGTGGCCCCACACGGCATGGTTTAGTTTCATTGAGTTAGACAAGGCTGTGGTCTGTGTAATCAGACTGGCCTGTTGTCTGTGATTGTGGTTTCATTCTGTCTGCCCACTCAAGCTAATGAAAGATTTGTTTGCAACTTACTAAATTTGACTTGTTGGTGACTTCTGATTGAGACATCACATGAGCTACCCAAATCAGTGCTGTTATTTCTCCTTGACAACAATGAACTTTTTAATTACAAATCAATTTAGAAGTTTATATACATACTGACAAAGTATAGAAACTAACAATTCTCAAGAGTACATGGCCTCATTAGTAACCAAAAATATATATATATACCTGAGATCAATTCCCATTTTATAGAAATTTAAGTGGCAAAGAATGTTTGAATGATGACAGTCAACGCAACTTGATGAGATATACCAATATATTCTCACCCAGTGCTGGTGGGAATATATTTTGGTACAACTTAAGTGCAATGAGTCCCTTGGACTGCAAGGAGATCCAACCAGTCCATCCCAAAGGAAATCAGTCCTGGTTGTTCATTGGAAGGACTGATGCTGAAGCTGAAGCTCCAATACTTTGGCCACCTCATGCAAAGAGTTGACTCATTGGAAAAGACCCTGATGCTGGAAGGCATTGGGGGCAGGAGCAGAAGGGAATGTCAGAGGATGAGATGCCTGGATGGCATCACCGACTCGATGGACATGAGTTTGAGTAAACCCTGGGAGTTGGTGATGGACAGAGAGGCGTGACATGCTGTGATTCATGGGGTCGTAAAGAATCAGACACAACTGAGTGACTGAACTTAACTGAAGTGCAAGTAAAAATGTTCATAGTGTAGCACAGGAAACTCTACTCAATACTTTGTAATGACCTACATGGTAAAAGAATCTAAGGAACGATTATATGTAGGTGTAAAACTGACTCATTTTGCTGCACACCAGAAACTAATACAGCACTGCAAATCAACGATTTGTTGCTGTTGTCTAGCCGCTAAGTCACGTCCAACTTTTGCAACCCCATGGGCTGTAGACCAACAGGCTGCTCTGTCCATGGGATTTCCCAGACAAGAATACTGGAGTGGGTTGCCATTTCCTTCACCGGAGGATCTTTCCAACCCAGGGATCAAACCCGCATCTCCTGTTTGGCAGGTGGATTCTTTACCACCGAGTCACAGGGGAAGCCCCAAACTCAACTACAATCCACTAAAATTACTTTTTAAAAGGTGTTCATAGTGTCTGCCTTGCTGATTTCACCTCAAAGGATTTGTTCAAAGAAAATAATCAGTCACAAGATTCTCCAGCCCACCTAAGAATGTTTATGCCTCTATCTCGCCTAGATTTAGCATCGTTCTTTAGGTGTATAGGGCACTGAAAAGTTGGCTCCAGGCAGTTTTACACCTGCTTTTTTTTAAAATAGAGAAACACATTCTATATGATTAGAATGCAATTCAGCTGCCCCCTCCTCCCTCTCAATTCCCGCTTTCAACTCAAGCCTAGCCTAAACAACCAATAGCCACTAATTCAGGTAGAAGAATGCAACCCAACCAGATTCAAAGTCCTTCCTGGTAAATTTTACCCACAGTCACTGATGGAGTCCTACCTTGTTTATGAGGATTACAGTTCTGAGGCATCATCAGTCTTGGACTGTGAGCTGCCCATGGTGCCCACCAGACCAAAAAAAAAAACCAAAAACACCTATCCCAGAAGTGAGCATTGCTCTAAGATGCTATGCGGATCCCAAAGACCCACTTCACTTACAACAGAGCCAGTAAATTGCACAGACAGTTAAGCCTGGCTGAGATGAATTTCTGTCACTGAGCAACCCAAGTTCCCTGACTAATATATTAACTTTTATACACTACAGTAAAATGCAGTCAAATGTTAAGACTACCTAACAGTATTTAATTCTCTCCCTCTGAGATGAAACTCAATTCCTCCAGAAAATCGAATGAAATTCTGGAATACTTTCAGCTAACAAGGCAGATGTACCCAAATGAGATATTCAGTAGAGAATTTGTTCATTTCATTATTTCAAACAAACTCATTTTTCCTGTCTAAAATAGAGCACCCATGCTAAGGGCGAACCTAAAAAAAGTCCTAACTTATTCAGTTATTCCATTCTGAGTTATTGCATCATTTCTATAAAAGGCAGAGCTCCCCCTAAAAGGAATATACAATATAGAAAATGGATTACTTGTGCAAATACAGAACCAAAATAGAAAAAAGATATTGGCAATACTGGCAAAATTCTTCCATTTCACATGTGTGCTGAACTTCTGGTATTTTCCCCAACCATATTTCATTGGTCAGAAACAATGAAAATACTGTACAAGTAACCATGCACACTAATCAAAGGTGCCACTGGACCTCCAAAGAAGACATTCAGATGGCTCACAGGCATGTGAAAAGATGTTCAACATCACTAAATATTAGAGAAATGCAAATAAAAACAGCAACGTATCACTTCAAACCTATCAAAATGGCTATCATCAAAAAGTCTAAAACTGCACATGTTGGTAAGTATATGGAGAAAAGGGAACCCTCCTACACTGCTGGTGAGAAGGTAATTTGGTGAAACCACTATGGAAAACAAACGAAGGCTACTTAAAAAAATAAAAACAGAACTGCCATATGATCCAGCAACTCCACTCCTGGGTATATTTCCAGAAAAACAGAAAATACTAATTTGAAAAGACAGATGCACCTCAAGGCTCATATCAGCACTACGTGCAACAGACATGACATGGAAACAATCCAAATGCCCATCAACAGCAAATTTGATTAAGAAGAGGAGGTTGGTACACACACACACACACACACAATGGAATATTACTCAGCCATAAAAAAAGAATGAACCACTGCCATTTGAAGCAACACTGATGGACCAAGAGAATATTATGCTTAGTGAAATAAGTCTGACAGAGAAAGACAAATACTATATGACATCACTTTCATGTAGAATCTAAAAAAACAATACAAATGAATGTATGTGCAAAACAGAAATAGAGTCACGGATATAGAAAACAAAGTTATGGTTGATAAAAAGGAGAGCGAGCAGAAAGGGACAAATTAGGAGTTTGAGATTAACAGATATAAATTACTATAGATGAAACAGATAAGCAACAAGAACTGCCACAAAGCTCAGGGGATTGTACTTATTATCTAGTAATAACCTATAATGGAAGATAATCTGTGAAAATACTAACTGAATCACTATGCTATATGCCTGAAACTAATACAATATTACAAATGAACTTACTTCAACTTAAAAAAAAGAAACAAGGAAAATGTTAGATAAAAATTTTTTTTTCTTAATTTTCCCCTTTGACTCATAACTTAAAGAAAGGCCAAAGCAGCCAAAAACTAGATAATTTAGATCCCACTCTGTATGGTGTCGTTTATACTATCAAGCACTTTAAAGAATACCCAACAGTTACATAAATGCACCTAACATTTTGAAGTGTAGATAACACCACTGGGAACATGCTATTCTTTCTAGTTTGCCATTTTTATTTTTAAAAAGCAGGTTTACTGAGATTTAACTAACATACAGCGAACTGTATATATTTAAATTTGGCAAAGTTGTGACTTAAATATATACTAGTGAAACCTTTGCCACAATCAATATAATGAATGTACAGCCCTGAAAGTTTCTTAAAGCCACTTTTCTTCTGAGATTTTTATACATAATTTCATAATATAATTGATTTATAATGTTGCATTTGTTTCTGTTGTACAGCAAAGTGTATCAGTTATACAAATATTCACTCTTTTATAGATTCTTTTCCCATATAGGTCATTACAGATTACTGCGTACAATTCCCTGTGCTATATAGTAGGTCCTTATTAGTTATCTATTTTATATATAGTAGAGGATTTTCAGGCTTTCCTGGTGGTTCGCGCCCTAACCAGGAAGGGCGCATGGCAATGCAGGTAACATGGGTTCAATCCCTGGGTCATGAAGATCCCCTGGAGAAGGAAATGGCAACACACTCCAATATTCTTGCCCAGGAAATCTCATGGAGAAAGGAGCCTGGCAGGTTCCATGGAATCACAAAGGAGTCAGACACGACTTAGCAGCTAAACAAGTATATATGTCAATCCCAGTTTCCCAGTTTATCTCTCCCTGCCTCCTTCCCCTCCCCTGATAACTGTAAGTTTGTTTTCTATATTCATGACTTTATTCCTGTTTTGTAAATAAGTTCATTTGTGCCACTTATTTTAAATTTCACATGTAAGCAATATCATATGCCTGTCTTTCTCTAACTTACTTCACTTAGTACGATAATCTCTAGATCTATCCATATCACTGCAAGCGGCATTACGTTGTTCTTCTTATGGCTGAGTAAGATTCCATTGTATATATGCACCACATCTTCTTTACCCATTCCTCTTTTGATGGACATTTAGGTTTCTATACTACTTTTATAATCCCACCATACTGTTAGGGGAAACATGCTGACTGAAACCCCCCATCCTGACCAGGAACCACAGTAACCATTGCATGAGTTACTTTACGACAGGAAGTCCTGGTAAGGAACATGGAACTGAAAAGTCAACACCAACTGGAAGAATTCGGGAAAGGTCAAAAGGAGATGCCATGTGTCCTATCACCTCCCAGAACTCTTCTCGTTTGGCATCCACGTTGGCTGAGCAACGAGTGCACCATCAGGAAGGGCCCTGCGTCAGAATGACCGGCCACAGACAATCTGGAAACTAATCCCATCACCATAAAACCAGAGGCTGTGTGCCCCATGACACAGTAGTCCTCCTGGGTTCCCTCACCCTCCTGCTCTCTGCCCAGACACCCCTTGCCAAAGAAGTCTCTTGCGTTCTCAGCACACCTGTCTCCTTGGACAATTCAATCCCGAGTGTTAGACAAGAGCACCCTTTCAGGACCTGGAAGGGGTGCCCACTCCTGCAACAATACCATTTCTCTGGCAACCACTGGTCTGCTTTCTGTCACTATAGATTTGCTTGTATTTTCTAGAATTGTATATAAATACAGTCATATAATATGTGTTTTCAAAGATTCGGGTATGACTTAGCGACCGAACAACTTAACAATATGGTATGTAGTCATTTAAGTATGGTATCTTCAACTTAACCCGATAGATTGGAGATCCATTCATGTTGTAGTGTGTCTCAAATGTTCATTCCTTCTTGTGGATGAACAGAAGGGCATCATGCGGATGTGTCACATTCTGTTTATCTGTTCACTAGAGATGGACATACAGACCCACTTAAACAAAAAATTACATGAACATTCATGCACAAGTCTTCAGATTAGCATATACTTTCACTTCCAGAAATAGCTGGATCATATAGTAAGTGCGTGTTTAATGTTTTAAAAAACCACCATACTGTTTTGCAAAGTGATTACATCTTTTGACGTTTTCACTAGTAGTGGATGAGATTCACTTTCTGTACGCCCTCACCAAGATTTGGTATGGTCAGTCCTGAAGTGTAATTTTAGCCACTCTAAGAAGTGGGAGACATATCAATAACCTCAAATATGCAGATAACACCACCCTTATGGCAGAAAGTGAAGAAGAACTAAAGAGCCTCTTGATGAAAGTGAAAGAGGAGAGTGAAAAAGTTGGCTTAAAGCTCAACATTCAGAAAACTAAGATCATGGCATCCGGTCCCATCACTTCATGGCAAACAGATGGGGAAACAGTAGAAACAGTGGCTGACTTTCTTTCTTTGGGGCTCCAAAATCACTGCAGATGGTGACTGCAGCCATGAAATAAAAAGATGCTCACTCCTTGGAAGGAAAGTTATGACCAACCTAGACAGCATATTAAAAAGCAGAGACATTGCTTTGCCAACAAAAGTCCATCTAGTTAAGGTTATGGTTTTTCCAGTAGTCATGTATGGATGTGAGAGTTGGACTGTGAAGAAAACTGAGTGCCGAAGAATTGATGCTTTTGAACTGTGGTGTTGGAGAAGACTCTTGAGAGTCCCTAGGATTGCAAGGAGATCCAACCAGTCCATCCTAAAGGAGATCAGTCCTGAATGTTCCCTGGAAGGACTGATGTTGAAGCTGAAACTCCAATACTTTGGCCACCTGATGTGAAGAGCTGACTCATTTGAAAAGACCCTGATGCTGGGAAAGATTGAGGGTGGGAGGAGAAGGGGACGACAGAGGATGAGATGCTTGGATGGCATCACCGACACAATGGACATGAGTTTAGGTAGACTCTGGGAGTTGGTGATGGACAGGAAAGCCTGGCGTTCTGCAGTCCATGGGACAGCAAAGAGTCAGACACGACTGAGCAACTGAACTGAACTGAAGAAGTGTACAGTGTGGTATGCATCATTTCTATCAATTAAACTAAAAAAAGCTAAAGTGCAAAGAGCTAATAGCTGTCTGTACAAGTAATGGATTTCTTCTTACTAGAGATACAAACTAAGGACTAAAAACTAAATGATAAGGAAACTATAGAAGAATTTCATGTCTTAGGTGAACAAAATATCCTTTAAGTTTTCATTTATGATACACATCATGATTTTGTCAACTGCAAAAAACTTGGTAATTATAGCCAAAGAAATAATTTTTAGAGAAGGCTCATAAATCAAAGCAATTCTTAGGATTAACATATACACACTATTATATATAAAGTAGATAACCAACTATATATAATTCCTACAGTATAGCACAGGGAACTATATTCTATATTCAATGATAAACCATAATGGAAAAGAACATGATAAAGAATGTATACATATATACATATGTGTGTGTGTGTCTAACTGAATCACTTTGCAGTCAGTACATCTGAAACTAACACAACATTGCAAATGAACTATACCTCAATTTTAAAAACAATTCAGATAGAAAAACAGACCTTGTTTAAGGAAGAAGTAATACACCTTTATTTTGAAACATACTTTGTCAGGGTTTCCAGAGACCAAAAAGTCTATTATGAACAAAACAAATTCAAGGTATAAGCTGTTACTGTTGTTCTTGTGCATTTGGTAAGTCGTGTCCAACTCTGCTACCCCATGGATTGTAGCATGTCAGGCTTCCCTGTCCTTCACCATCTCCTAGTTTGCTCAAATTCATGCCCATTGAGTCAGTGATGCTATCTAACCATCTCACCCTGTGCCACCCTCTTCTCCTTTTACCTTCAAAGGTATAAATTATTTGCTATTAAACTGTATACACAGACTCTCGTATCCATATATAAAGTCTTCTGGTTCAGGACACCCAGTTTCCCATCACTGTTGCGGTTTCACTCACTTCCCTCAACACTCCAAACTCAGCGCCCACGAATACACTCAGGAAATCACTTCTTTTGTTCTTCCTTCCACCCTTCTGGCAAAGTTTCTGCCTAATTTGCTCTCATTGCATCTCACGATCCATTCTTTCCTCTCCAGTCCTTTATATTCCAGCTACTGGAGAAGAACAAAATGTATGTGCAGATTAGGTCTGTGACCAACAGTCCCTGCCCTCTGTGACACCCTGTTTCATAGGAAGCATGCAATACTCTGTGTCTAGATCCACTCCAACAATCAAGAAATGCTCATCCTTCAAGAGTCACCTCAAATTTCACTTACACACATGTACAAACTTGAACACTGCTCCTCTAAGTCTCCACACGGTTCATGATCCTTTTACTGTTCTGACTTTGCCAAATAATGATGCTGCATCTGGAATTGTACACTATGGATGGGATGTGCTTCAGGTTGATAAAGAACTACCCTATGGCCAATAGCAGAGCAGGGTTATCTCTTTTCAAGGATAGATGGTTTATGTTTTCAGATCTGCTCCGAGGATTCTTTTAATGAATCATCACCCACACACTATCGTGGATACACTATGAATGAGCCTCAAAGAGCTGGGTTCTTCAGGATAATAACGAATGCCTGGCATTTGTATTTACTCTCAAAGAGATGATCATGCCCATATGATTCCCCTTAATGTACACACAATTATCTTTCTTAATATTTATTTGCCCACTCCAGGTCTTAGTTGAACATGCAGGATCTAGTTCACTGAGACCAGGTATCCAATTCACACGCCCTGCAGTGGGAGCACAGAGTCTTACTAGCCTCTGCACCACCAGCAAAGCCCCACAATTATCTTGATGGAGAACAGGACCAGGAAGGTGTAAAACCTTGATCATCTGGAATATCGTCCAGACACATGGGACTTTACAGACACAGAACTACTGGTGCAGCCAGGTTTCATTAATTTCTCACAATCACCAGCTTCTATGCTGAGCACTAAGGATGCAAAGAGAGATCAGAGAAACTGCCTCAGGAAACACATTTTCTGGATGGAATGACCTCAACACAGATATAAATAAACTTTGCAAAAGTACTGGATATTCCATAAGAGAAGGAGATGATTAAATCATGGAAAAAAATAAAAGACGTGTTTTTGAACATTAAAGATGCAATCTAAGAAGGTAAGGTTAAAGGACACTCAATTTTCAGGATCATGTTGGCCAAGAAGGCAAGAAGAAAGAAGATAATCATTTCTTTTGCTTAATTGTAAAAATAAAGATGGATGAGCCTACAAACAACATTTATATACCAATACCCAAAAAAGAGAAAACAGGAGCTGGTTTATAGTATAGATGAATTCCCCTAAACCAAAGAGAGCAGCAAAAGGCCAGAAATGCAATCTAAAGATGACTGAGTCCCAAAGCCCTAAGAGAGAAATGAGACCATGGTCACTCACTCCCAGGCAGGGTCCAGTCACAAAAAAATATCGTTTTAAACCTCGGGGGAGGAAAATGTCTTAGATATGTGAGGAAGGCCTAGAATGAATCAGAAGAGAAGACCAGAAGAGTACGTGGGCAGTGAACAGAGAAAGAAACAGAGCAGTTCGAGTCCAGCTCCCCTCCAGCGTCTGGTCTTGGCACCTTTCGCATCTAGAATGATCTCCAAAGTCTCCTCAGCTTCTACACTTTACTGACTGTATAAATTCCCCATAGCTACTAGGAAAAGTCTGAGTATATCTTAAAAACTTGCCAAGTATCACTGAATGACAGGCTTACTTTCCATAAGTAGTAGTTAACATTCTGATAGCAATTTAAAAATTTTTTAATTACAAATCCAATGGGAAGGTGAGGGTTGACTAATACACAATAGAGTGGAGATCTGACTCACAGGCCCTCCTGAGAGGCTAAGTAATGACAGAAAAAGGAGCAGTTTCATGGGTATGTTTCAAGACAATATTATCAGCCAGTAAGTTTACTGGGTACCAAAAATCCCCGGACACAAGAGAGAAGGGAAGAGAGAGAGGGTCGGGAGAGGTACTGCAGGAGACATGGCCTCTGCCCTCCAAAAGCTTAAGTGTGAATATGAAGCTGGAATTGACATGATGAGGTATTAACACTTCAATGAAACAGCAATAATTCAGGAGTTTGAAGGAAACGACACTTCAGGACACACACATCACAGAAAGAATGGGATTTAATGGAAGAAGGACTTCCTTGGAATATGTGATTAAAAGGTTAGAACAAGCATATCCAAATCAATACCTAGAAGACAGCGGGTAGATCACAATGATCTAAACTAAACTAAACTAAACTAAACTAAAACTGATATTAGAAATGTATTCGGCCATATGACAAGGGTCTTGGAAGCTTAGACCTCATAGTGCGGTGTTAAGCTACTGCAGTGTGAGCTAGTTTTCACAGAAATCTAGGTTTTTAATTTCATGTGATCAAAAGAAAGTACCGATATTAGCAGTAAGGAATAGAATAATACCATTTGCAGCAACATACATAGACCTATAGATTATCATACTAAGTGATGTAAACCAGAGAAAGACAAATCATATACCACTTGTATGCAGGAATCTAAAAAAAAAATGACACAAGTGAACTTAAGAATGAGAAATAGACTCACAGACATAGAAAAGAAACACAGTTACCAAAGGGGCAAGGAGTGATAAATTAGGAGTCTGGGATTTAAATATACATACTACTACATACATATGTGTGTGTGTGTGTGTGTATACATATAATAGATAACAAAAAAGGACCTACTATATAGCTATATAGCTCTAGAAATTATACTCAATATCTTATAACAACCTATAATGGGAAAGAATGTAAAAAAGAAATACATATACATATATATGTGTGTGTGTGTGTGTGTGTAACTGAATTGCTTTGCTATACACGTGAAAAACATTGAAAATCAACTCTATTTCAAAAAAATTTAAAACAACAACAAAAAACAGGAATAGAAATACCAATAGACTCTGCTATACAGAGTTCAAGGAGAACCCTGGTCCCACTTCTTCAAGAGATAAACTTTATATTTATAAATTTCCCAGTAAGGCTGTTCAATTTTAATTTACTTTCCAATCCCTTTCTTTTTGTAACCATCCATTTTATAGGTACTTAACTAATGTCTCCTACCATGGAGCCATGAGAGCCAAACCTCTGCATTTTCTATTTTTAACAAAGAAAACACCTAAAGATAAAGAGCAGAGATTTGCTTGGTCAGTGGAGTTCTTTGCTCTCCACGTGGCACACTTAGAAGACTAAAGATTTAAAACACATGAAATAAGGCTCCAAAAATAATTTGTTCATTGCTTCAAAGTATGTATTCCTAATGAATAACTTGCTCACAGTTTCAAAGTATTCCTAATTGAACTGTGGTGTTGGAGAAGACTCTTGAGAGTCCCTTGGACAGCAAGGAGATCAAACCAGTCAATCATAAAGGAAATCAACCCTGAATATTCATTGGAAGGACTGATGCTGAAACTGAAGCTCCAATACTGTGACCACCTAACACAAAGAGTCGACTCATTAGAAAAGACACTGATGCTGGGAAAGATTGAAGGCAGGAGGAAAAGGGGACAACAGAGGGCGAGATGGTTGGATGGCATCACTGACTCGATGGACATGAGTTTGAGCAAGCTCTGGGAGACAGTGAAGGATGGGGAAGCCTGGCGTGCTATAGTCCATGGGGTCACAAACAGCTGGATACGACCAAGAGACTGAACAACAACAACAACAAAAATTAATACAGTTAAGAAGGCTATTAAAGAAAAAGTAACTACTATGATCAATGACATCATATGGGTATGGACACCATGTGGGAACTTAAAAGGAATTTGAGATTCTCTAAGGATTCTGAAGTCATATGTCACACACTGTGTAAGCAATTAAGACAACCTTTACTCAGGAGAATATGATCTGATCCATATTCAAGCAGGCAATTTTCTAAGCAACTTGAACCCTTTACCTGAGAAGCTAGGCCTATTTTAATTTTTATTCTGTGAGTTAAGTAAAATTGAACCTTATCAATTCAATCTGAATTTGAATTAATATAAAGTTATACCTAGGGATAAAAACTTTAAAAAACACATGTGTGGCTAAAGCATTTTAATGAGTATCCTTTCAGATGTATTGAAATCTCAACATCAACATGCAAAATAAATCATCACCCTGGTGGTTTTCACTTTTGATCAACAAAGAAGAGTCATAGATGGGTGGGTAGCACAGGCTCCTCTCTATCAACCTTTTTATGTAATGACAGAAGAATATACAGTGTAAGAAAAATCTCAGTGGTGTGATCCATTTATATAAAGATCTCTGAACAAGATACCAACTTAGAAAATGTGCCGGTATTTAGAAACAAGTAGAGGAAAAGGTTGCTTCAACAGGAAAAGGATAATTTGAGCACTGCTCCCTGGTGGCTCAGACGGTAAAGCGTTTGCCTGCAATGTAGGAGACCCGGGTTCAATCCCTGGGTTGGGAAGATCCCCTGGAGAAGGAAATGGCAACCCACTCCAGTACTCTTGCCCGGAAAATTCCATGGACTGAGGAGCCTGGTAGGCTACAGTCCGTGGGGTCGCAAAGAGTCGGACATGACTGAGTCACTTCATTTTCAAGGTTAGAGAGACATACACGCACGTGTGGAGGTATTTCTGTAGGTGCATGTGCATGTTACTGAGGTATAACTCACACAGAATAAAGTGCACAAACCTCAGATATGTGGTTCAGTGATTTTTACACATGTACACACCCAGGAAACCACCAAGATAGAGACAATTATTAATACTTCAGAAGATTCTACCTGTGCTCTCTCCCAGGTCAAACCATAATCTGACTTCTATCACCAAAGTGTGATTTTTGCCTTCTCTTGATCAGCATAAAGGGAATCATGCAACATGTACACATTTGTGTCTGGCTTCTTTGCTTGAACAGTAAGACAGTAAAATTCATTCATGTTGCTGCATGCTGCAATAGTTTCTTCTTTTTAATCACTGAGAATATACCATCATGAGTTTATCCATTCTACTATGGACAGACATTTGGGTTGTTTCTAGTTTGGAGTTACTACAAATTAACCTATTAACATTCTTCTACACATATATATTTTGGGGGACACAGGCATTGCATTCAGTTTTCTTAAATGTGTACTTAGGAGTGGCATTGCTACGTCATCAGTAAGCCATTTGCTTGACTTTTGTAGAGTTAATCTGCTAATCAGTATTTCTCCTGAAATATTAATGGGAAAGCAAATCACTTTCAACATGCAGAATGATTTGTTTAGCTATTTCTTCTTTTATATCATATGCATTTAAAGTAAAGTTATATAGCACCTAGTGCAATGACTATTCCAAGACAAATAGCAGAATCATTTGGGAAACCTTTGAAAAATATTCTTTTATGTCCCCATCCTCTGCCAAACAAAACCCTATCAATAAATGAGAATTGTGAATACTGCTTCATCACTTCAATCAAAAACTGTAAATATAATGAATGGGTTAAAGAGACAGTTCTTGAGAAAATAAAAAAAGTGTTATGCAAGTGTAAGGTATTATTTTATCTAATTTTAATTTGTTTAAATTAGTTTCACCTAGAAGTAATTCACTAATTTTTTTAATACTTGTTTCACTCTTGATGCATTTCAAATGAAGAAAACAGTTCTTGATTGAATATGGCAATCATTGCAAAGAAAATCTGCAAATTAAAGCCATAATGGTGTTTTTAGAATTGAATGCTTTTCCAAGAGCACTGATACAGAGCACCCCCCACCCCCAAACAACCACATCATCAGAAATGGGAAAATAAAATAACAAAGCAGAAAACTCATCTGAGATGAGAAGGTGAAGATTAAGCCTCCTTTCAAAATATGACATTCTGAAATTTGTCACCTCAAAGTCATATACTTTATACGGTAATGGTTCATGTAGACTCAGGGCCTCGTGAAAAACTTCTCTACAGCAGACTATTAAATTCTGGTGTCAGGTAAACAGACAAAAAGAGCGCCAAACCATCTTTGTCTCCTACCAAAAATAAGTGCAAGCTATAAAGAACTTAAATTTCAAAGAGGTCATGTGGGCAGGCCTGAATACAGAGAACCAGGAATTACCTTTTTTTTACCTATGTAAAAAAATTACCTATATTTTACCTATGTAAAATATACCTGACATAAAACTAACATCAGAGAAGATAAAGCTGAAGGCTTATAGGGAGTAGACATGAGGACTACATGAAGGAAGGAAGGAAGGAAGACATGAATAAACTCCTACAGGGTCTCTGCTGGTTTCTCTTCTGGCCATGAAACCAGCAGTGTCTGTCTTGTGAACCTTAGGAGTCAAGTAGTTTCTATACAATATTAAAAAGACTTACTTAGAAGCAGACTGTTAATAGAATCATTAAACTGGAGCTGGAAATTTAAGACGGCATCCAAGCAAGCTTTTTCTTCAAAGTGAAGAGAGCTCTGCCCAGCACCAGCTCATGTTTTAATGGATGAGAAACCTGTATGTGGGTCAAGACGCAACAGTTAGAACCCTGTATGGAACAACTGATTGGTTTAGGATTGAGAAAGGAGTACCACAGGGCTGTCTGCTGTCACCCAGTTTGTTTAACCTATATGCTGAGCACATCATGAGAAATGCCAGGCTGGATGAGTTACTAGCTGGGATCAAAATACATGGGAGAAACTTCAACAACCTCAGATATGCAGATGGTACCACTCTAATGGCAGAAAGTGAAGAGAAACCAAAGAGCCTCTTGATGAAGGTGAAAGAGGAGAATGAAAGAGCCGGCTTAAGACTAAATGTTAAAAAAACCTAAGATCATAGCATCTGGCCCCATTACTGCATGGCAAATAGAAGGGGAAATCATGGAAGTAGAGACAGATTTCCTCTTCTTGGGCTTTAAAATCACTGCAAATGGTGACTGTAGCCATGAAATCAGAAGACGTTTGATTCTTGGCAGGAAAGCTATGACCCCTAGACAGTGTGTTGAAAAGCAGAGACATTACTCTGCTGACAAAGGTCTGTACAATAAAGGCGATGGTCTTCCCAGTGGTCACATACAATTTTAAAGGCTGGACCATGAAGAAGGCAAAGCACCAAAGAATTGATGCCTTCGAACTGTGGTGCTGGCGACGACTCCTGAGAGTCCCTTGGACAGCAAGGGCATCAATCTGAAGGGAAATCAATCCTGAAATACTCACGGGAAGAACTGATGCTGAAGCTGAAACTCCAGTATTTTGGTCATCTGATGTGAACAGCTGATTCACTGGAAAAGTCCCTGATGCTGGGAAAGATTGAGGGCAGAAAGAACAGAGGGAGTCAGAGGACGAGCTGGCTGGATGGCATCACTGATGCAATGGACATGAACGTGGGCAAACTTCAGGAGATGGTGAGGGACAGAGAGGCCTGGCATGCTGCAGTCCATGCGGTCGCAAAAGAGGCTAGGTCCTATGCCACACGACTGGGCAACTGAACAACAATGGAAAGACCAAATGCTTATTATACCATCAAAATGGGTATCCAGTGTCAAGAAGGGAGAAGAGAAAAGGTCAACAGTATATCCCCGTTGGACTTCTCTGGTGGTCCAGTGGTTAAGAGCCTGCACTTTCAATGCAGGGAACATTCAAAACAGGTTCAATTCCTGTTTGGGGACCTAAGATCCCAAATTCTGTGTGGTGTGGCCAAACAAAAAATAAAGGTATATTCCTCTTGTCTGAAAGGGATGCTGAAGCAAAACAAGAACCCACCATTTACCTGATGGAATCAGTGATTAGACTGCATATTTCTCTCCCTGGACTATTCCAAAAATTCCAAGGATTCCTTCATTATTTGTGGTGCCCTTTCCTTAAAGCAAAACAAAGCACCCTGAAACCTTTCATATACAATGTGTCAACTTTAGAAACTGTAGTCTCCTTTGTAAACTACACCAATTCCTCATGATGAATCTTTCAACAAATGCTGAGTCTTTCTTCACAAAACGAACATCTGCTCCCTAAAATGATCACCTTTTTCATCCCAAAGGTTCACGTTCTCACAACCTTGGACACTTGATACTTTCAAGGCCCATCTTAAACACCAAAATGAAGCTTCAAATTTAACACTGCTTTCATCCTCGGTGATTCCAAATCACAGTTAAAGAAATAAAAAGCCTGGCTCTTCTCTTTCAATCAATATAATTCCCTAAGAGTTCAACCCTCAAAACATTCACATAAAATATTAGCTTTATATATTTAGAAGAGATAAACTTAACCAGCAAGGTGATCAATCAATTTTCAATTACATTTGGCATCTGGAGAAGATGATGGTGCATGTTCTTACAACTGACATTAGTCATCAAATGAGGGGCTTCACACTTCAAGGATTCCACAACGCCGCACCAACCCCCTGGCTATGTAAATCAGCACCATGAATCACCAATAAAAGTAAAACTTTTTCTTTTAATAACAATCCACCTAGACACCCCACATTGTTACAATTTAAAATGAACACACATAGGGGTATTTTAAATGCTCCATTTAAAGCCAAATAGATGGCTACAATTACCTAAAGATCTGCAATTGATCAGATTCATAAAAAATACATTTTTAAAAGGATTTTCTATAGAAGATACCAATGAAAATATATAATGTGTGTATGTGTATGCCTATAAATAGACCTCTCTCTTTGTAAGTTCACCTTTAAAATTTTTAGCATGGGCTATAAAATTCAGAGTAGAACTCTTAGCACTCTGATTTAACTGATAATGACCCTTTCTTTATGCTCTTAGAACAAATGGCTAAAGCAAATATTCCAAAGCACAAATTTCAGCATGAAATTCAGTTCACACATTATTATGGATACTTACTACATCAAACTTCTGAGTGATGTTCCCCTGGACATCAAGTAAATAAACCTTGCCATAATGTGTGCCCAGTGCCAAGAACTGTAAGAAGAACAGAGGGGTAGAGGGGTCAGTTTCTTAATGGACCATCCATACAGTTAGCAATTAAATCATCTGCAAAGTCAAGACACTTAATGTGTAAGTGATCTGCAATGCCGTGGAAGATACACACTCTTTCAAGAAGGCTTGTTTCCAGCTTCAAGGAAATCGCAGAACAGGACCTATTTTATTGTGATCTCGCTAGCTAGCTGTCAGAATGACTCATGAGGACCCCCATCTGCTGACAACTAATGGTGCGCATGCAGTCTGTACACAATGCCTGATGGACTGAGGCAGCAAATTAAAGGGTATTTGTGAAAGCACGATCAACCTATGGTTGAACTCAGTGTTTGAAGAGAATGATTAAGAAACTACCCTTCATTTACAGCAAATGTGTAAATCTGTGCTATCACTTAAGTTCAACACACACACACACAGACATGCACACACACAACAAAGTCTTCTTTTGTAGAAAGGAAAATCCATGCCACATCGAGAGATGCAAAAACTCTGATGTACTTACACTATTATCATGAGAACACCTCACTAAAAGTAAATGATATTGTCAATGTTCATTTTCGAATGCAAAAAAGAAAAAAATCCTTTGCTGTCACACAAATAACTGCTGAGCTACATATTCATGGTATGACACAAAACACTAGCTCATAACTCCCACGGCTACTTAATTCTTTGTACTAACCCTAAAGAAACGAGAAGAAACTTTAGAACTACCTGAAATAAGACATGAGATTTCTCTTGCCTTTTATTTCTCTAAGCAGTCCTCAAAGAGTTCCAAAGTCTCTGTATTTCATTGCATGTGAGCCTGCCTCATCGCAACCTAGAACAAAATGCTCAGATTTACAGGCACTACTGAGCCTTTCAGTCAAGCAGCACCATCTTGAAAAAATAACCTTACAGAAAGTCAAGATTTAAAAGGATTTCTTGAAATGGAATTGCTGAAAATGAAATTTCAGATCAGGTGCTTAAAATATGAAGCCACATTAAAGAGTCACCAAAAGGGAAAGAAGGGGTTCATTAGAAATTCAGCCCCTCCAATGCCTTTCACTCCTGCAAGGTTGCCTTTTTTCAGAAAGAAAAAAAAAAGTCCCCCGGGTAAAAAATCAATACTGGTTAATAAAACATCAGGTGTGCAGACATAACTAGGTGTGACGATTCCGCTGCACAGGCCTGCCTGAATGCACCAGGTGCCAGGCCGATTACTCATCCAGGGCAGACAGCGGGCCTGGTGAAAACAGGATGCCGGGGCCCTGGGAAGAGAAGGGGAAAGAGCTAACTCTGCGGGGAGAGGAGCCTGAATATTTAAACCAAACAGGGCTGTTTCCTCCCAAGCAAAAGAACATTCTAATCAGAAATAGAGGACTCAGAGGAGTGTGATTTTTTCTCTGTAGTGACACTCCAACAATATCTGAAGAGAAAAACACCACATAATACTAGCTACAAACAGACAATACTTCATTCTGAGGCATCTGGGGCCCAAGAATGGGTTTTAAAGCACACTACACCCAAGTGCTAGATGGTATTGACTCTCCTCATAAATACTGTATTTATTGATAGTTTGCTGAAAACTAAGGGGCTTGGATTCTTAAAATACTTTAATACTGGGTCACTCTCTGATAGCCCTTTGAAGGCCATTCTTGAACTTCCAATTATATTTTATCAAAATTTAAAGGTACCATGCAGAGTACTTTATCCAAATAGGAATTCCTTCCCCCTTCTTTTTTTTTCAAAATCACTAATTTCTTTTGTTTAATGTTTAAGATAGGAAATATAAAATAATTATTTTAACATTAAAGTTTCAACCTAAAACTGTAATTACTTTAGCAGATCTCTGGAGGAAAAATGGACCCGTTTTTATGACAAGCTACTTTTTGCTTAGAAAAACATTTCATCCTTTGGATGAGACAAACTATTGTTGCTTTCTTTTAGAAAGAAAGAACTATGGGCTGGTAAAACAATCAAATTTGATATGGCAATTGTGTAGTTCTTTAAAAATTTAAACATCAACAGCTATTAATGAGTCATACTTTCATTTGCTAGTGGTTTTGACTATTTGAAGTAGCGGTTAAAAAATGCATAATTGGCCACAAATCACAAACAATATAAATCTTTTAAATATGATCCTCCTTCCAGATATGAAAAGCTTTGCACTTTTGGAACTACCAAATTTTTTTTTTCCTTCTAACCTAAGAATCCAGCATGGGCAAAGAATAAACTTAATTAGCTCCTTTCGGATTTAAACACAGAAACCTGATTCATAAACTAGCATTTGGGCATCCAATTCTTCGGAAGCATCCGCTAACATAACTGCTTTCACTGAATAATTAGACTTTTTGTTAAGTAAACAAGTGGAAGAAGCAATAAGCAGTCTTTTGGACACTACAAAAGAAACAAGCAGCAGCATGTTTCAAATGTGTCAGCTGTATAATAATATCTATGTTTCACCTGGTGCTTCACGGTATTCCAGGCACTAGAGCTGGGAGTCCCTACAATTACACGTGAGGAAATGAGTTCTGAGAGTTGATGTGACTTCCCCAGAGACAGTCAATGAACAGCAGAGCTAGAATAGGAATTAAGAGCTCAACCATCCTCAACTGGATCAGATACCTGGTAAATAGAGACATGGGCCTCAGATCAAGAGTGCATGTACTCAGGACTTCCCTAGTGGTCCAGTAGTTAAGACTGAACCTTTCAATGCTGGAGGGTGAGTTTGATCCCTGGCCAGGGAGTTAAGATCCCACATGCCTTGGGGTCAAAAACTGAAACTAAAACAAAAGCAGTACTGTAACAAACAGCAATGGCATCCCGCTCCAGTGCTCTTGCCTGGAAAATCCCATGGACGGAGGAGCCTGGTAGGCTGAAGTCCATGGGGTCGCTAAGAGTCAGGCACGAATGAGCGACTTCACTTTCACTCTTCACTTTCATGCACTGGAGAAGGAAATGGCAACCCACTCCAGTGTTCTTGCCTGGAGAATCCCAGGGATGGCGGAGCCTAGTGGGCTGCCATCTGTGGGGTCGCACAGAGTCAGACATGACTGAAGTGACTTAGCAGCTTAGCAGCAACAAATTCAATAAACACTTCAAAGAATGGTCCATATTAAAAAACAATAGGGTGCATATTCTCAAACTTAGTCTGATTACAGTTCCCACTGTCAGGCTCCTTGCAAGTTGGAATAAGTATGGTGTTAACGAAATTTGATCTCCTTTTCAACCATTTTGTGGTTTTTTCAGCACACATACACAAAACACCTACAATATGCTTAGACAATAAGCAAGTATGACTTAAACGGATGAAGTTGTACAATAAAAGACAGACGTAAAAAATTGATTAATTAAAATTAAATTTAAAGAGTATCCTTAAAATGCAAGTACAACTGACTCTTGAACAACACAGGTATGAACAGGGAGTATCCACTTATACACAGATTTTTTCCAACAGTAGATAGTTGGTCTTTAAACAGTGGTAGAGGGGAGCAGGTGTAGGGGCACCAACCCTTCCTGCACTTGAGAATCTGCATATAACTTACAGTTGGTCCTGCAGATTCATGGTTCCTTCAGATCAGGGGTTCCACAACCTCAGATTCAACCTACCAGGGACTGTGTAGTACTTCAGTATTTACTATTTGGAAAAAAAAAATCTGTGTATAAGTGCACCTGAACCAGTCCAAACCCATGCTGTTCAAGGGTCAACTTTGAAGAAGAAGCTAGACAGCAGACACTAAGGCAGAGAGGGAAGGCCTATGGTAAAGACCATTTGAGGCAGCAAGGATACAGTTTGCACAAAGGCATGTGGTCACAGAAAAAGCAAGACCAAGTGAAAAATTACAAGTAGTTTTATATGGTAGAAGCAGCCAGGGAAGATGCAGGTAATGAGACTGACGAGGTTGGTTAATAGAAGGCTTCTGTCCCTGGTGTGATTCCATCCTTCGCGGCTGCTCGTTCGAATAGCAGTCGTTTAATTCCGTCCGGCTTCTCTCCCACATAAGTGCGTGCCACCAACCCATGGAGGATTCAGTGGACATGGACATGAGCCCTTGAGGCCCCAGAACTATCTTTTTGGTTGTGAACTAAAGGCTGACAGAGATTATCACTTCAAGCTGGATAATGGTGAAAATGAGCACCAGGTATCTTTAAGAACGGTCAGTTTAGGGGCTGGAGCAAAGGATGAGTTACACATTGTTGAAGCAGAGGCGATGAATTATGAAGGCAGTCCAATTAAAGTAACAACGGCAACTTTGAAAATGTCTCTCCAGCCAACGGTTTCTCTTGGGGGCTTTGAAATTACACCACCTGTGGTCTTAACGGTTGAAGTGTGGTTCAGGGCCTGTGCATATCAGAGGACAGCACTTAGTAGCTGTGGAGGAAGATGCAGAGTCAGAAGAAGAAGAGGAGGAGGATGTGAAACTCCTAAGCATATCTGGAAAGTGTTCTGTCCCTGGAAGTGGTAGCAAGGTTCCCCAGAAAAAAGTAAAGCTTGCTGCTGATAAAGATGACGATGATGATGATGACGATTTTGATGAGGAAGTTGAAGAAAAAGCTCCAGTAAAGAAATCTGTATGAGATACTCCAGCCAAAAATGCACAAAAATTGAACCAAAATGGAAGACTCAAAATCATCAAAACCAAGATCAAAAGGTCAAGAATCCTTCAAAAAACAGGAAAAAACTCCTAAAACACCAAAACGACCTAGCTCTGTAGAAGACATTAAAGCAAAAATGCAAGCAAGTATAGAAAAAGGTGGTTCCCTTCCCAAAGTGGAAGCCAAGTTTATCAATCATGTGAAGAATTGTTTCCGGATGACTGACCAGGAGGCTATTCAAGATCTCTGGCAGTGGAGGAAGTCTCTTTAAGAAAATAGTTTAAACAATTAAACTTAAAAATTTTTTTAATGTTAAAATTTTTCTATCTTATTTCATTTCTGTAACAGTTGATATCTGGCTGTCCTTTTTATAATGCAGAGTGAGAACTTTCCCTACAATGTCTGATAAATGTCCACGTTCCATTGCCAAGAATGTGTTGTCCAAAATTCCTATTTAGTTTTTAAAGATGGAACTCCACCTCTTGCTTGGTTTTAAGTATGTATGGAATGTTATGATAGGAATAGTAGTAGTGGTGGTCAGACAGATGGAAATGGTGGGGAGACAAAAATATACATGTGAAATAAACTCAGTATTTTAATAAAGTAAAAAAAAAAAAAAAGAAGGCTTCTAAATAATTATGGAAAGATGAAAGGTAGCAAAGTTGGTGGGGGGTGGGGGTAGGCAAGGTGTCCAAATCATGAAGATATGAGGAAGCCAATACAGAATTCCAGGATGGCGGAGTAGACAATCAGATCTGAATTCCTGGAAGATTATTTCAGTAGAAAATGTTATAAATGGATTAGGATGAAATCAAATTTGAAGGAAAATAGATTGTTTCCTGGCACTTTCATTAGTTCAGGGGAAAAATGACGAATGCCTGAACTAAAAGCTCCTTGGCTCAGGATGGGTGTGGATTCAAGCAGGTGACTTTGGACTAGAATCCAGGCAGAAGAGATGTTGTAAGAAGAGCCCGTGGTGGCTGCCACAGCACTACACCTGCGGCAGAAAAGTTCGGACATCGGGCTAATTACACAAGGAGGCAAGATCTCAGAGGGCCCTAAACGCATGAAGAAGGAGCTCAGACTTTAGCAGAAGAGGAAAATCAGACCTGAGTTGCAGAATCGATATTTTCCACAGAGCATTCTGGCAACTAGGTGGAAAAAGAGCTAAAAGCAAATTAAAAAATAACAATAAATGGGAGGTACACGAGTGTAGGGAGGAGAAGATGAAGACCTCAGCTAGGGCAGGGGTGGTGAGAAGACCACCAGGACTCAGGGAGTGTCTGGGCGGGAAAGGAGAGTCAGTTTCGCCTTGGGTGCTGCCACCAACTGGGGCAGAGGAAGCAAAAGAACAAATGCAAGGGGAGGAAGAGTGGACATGGTGAGTGACATGTAAAATCAGAACCGAAGGGACAGGTGTGTAAGAGGCGTGTAAATAAACAAGCACACTAATCTAGGGAGGGTCAGGGTGGAAGTGGCCACAGAAATCATGAAACTGAATCAAGAAAAGTAAATATTCAGAAAACAAGTGACCAATGGACCAAACCTTGGGAGTGGAAACAGTGACAGACTTTATTTTTTGGGGCTCCAAAATCACTGCAGATGGTGACTGCAGCCATGAAATTAAAAGACGCTTACTCCTTGGAAGGAAAGTTATGACCAACCTAGACAGCATATTAAAAAGCAGAGACGTTATTTGCCAACAAAGGTCCGTCTAGTCAAAGCTATGGTTTTTCCAGTCCAGCCATGGGAGAGCTGGACTATAAAGAAAGCTGAGCGTCGAAGAATTGATGCTTTTGAACTGTGGTGTTGGAGAAGGCTCTTGAGAGTCCCTTGGACTGCAAGGAGATCCAACCAGTCCATCCTAAAGGAGATCAGTCCTGAGTGTTCATTGGAAGGACTGATGTTGAAGCTGAAACTCCAATACTTTCGTCACCTGATGCGAAGAGCTGACTCATCTGAAAAGACCCTGATGCTGGGAAAGATTTAAGGCAGGAGGAGAAGGGGACAACAGAGGATGAGATGGTTGGATGGCATCACCGACTCAATGGACATGAGTTTGATGTCCAAGCTCTGGGAGCTGGTGATGGACAGGAAGGCCTGGTGTGCTGCAGTCCATGGTGTTGCAAAGAGTCGGACACGACTGAGCGACTGAACTGAACTAAGAAACAACAGTTAGAATCCAGACTTGGAATGAGGGACTGGTTCCAAATTGGGAAAGGAGTATGTCAAGGCTGTATACTGTCACCCTGTTTATTTAACTTATATGCAGAGTACATCATGCAAAATGCTGTGTTGAATGAAGCACAAGATGAATTCAAGACTGCAGGGAGAGATATCAATAACCTAAGATATGCAGATGATACCACCCTAATGGCAAAAAGTGAAGAGGAACAAAAGAGCCTTGATGAAAGTGAAAGTGAAAGAGGAGAGTGAAAAGGTTGGCTTGAAACTCAGCATTCAAAATATGAAGACCATGGCATATTGTCTCATCAATCCATAGGAAATAGATGGGTAAACAATAGAAACAGTGACAGACTTTATTTTCTTAGGCTCCAAAATCACTGCAGATGGTGACTGTAGCCATTAAATTAAAAGGCACTGGCTTCTTGGGAAAAAAAGCTATGACAAACCTTAACACTGTATTAAAAAGCAGAGACATTATTTTGCTGACAAAGGTCCATCTAGTCAAAGCTATGGCTTTTCCAGTAGTCATGTATGGATGTGAGAGTTGGACCATTAAGAAAGCTGAGCACCAAAGAATTGATGCTTTTGAATTGTGGTGTTGGAGAAGAATCTTGTGGGTCCCTTGGACTGAAAGGAGATCCAACCAGTCAATCCTAAAGGAAATCAGTCCTGAATATTCACTGGAAGGACTGATGTTGAAGCTGAAACTCCAATACTTTGGCCACCTGATGTGAAGAGCTGACTCACTGGAAAAGACCCTGATGCTGGGCAAGATTGAAGGCAGAAGGAGAAGGGGACAACCGAGGATGAGATGGTTGGATGGCATCACTGACTCGATGAAGGCTGAGTTTGAGCAAGCTCCAGGAGTTGGTGATGGACAGGGAAGCCAGGCTGCTGCAGTCCATGAGGTCGCAAAGAATTAGACACGACTGAGTGACTGAACTCACCTGAACTGATCCCCACTTCATGGATCACAGCCTTATCATGGTGAAGGGACTTGTGTAACTTAATGAAGCTATGAGTCACACTGTGCAGGGCCACAGAAGATGGATGGGTCATAGGGAAGAGTTCTGACAAAGCGTGGTCCACTGGAGGAGAAAATCGCAACCCACCCCAGTATTCTTGCCGCAAGAACCCCATGAACAGCATGAAAAAGCAAAAGGATATGACAATGAAAGATGAGCCCCCCAGCCCTTGTGTGGATCACAACAAATTTTGGAAAATTCTTCAAGAGATGGGAATACCAGACCATCGTACCTGCCTGAGAAACCTCTATGTCGGTCAAGAAGCAACAGTTAGAATCGGACATGGAACAATGGACTGGTTCAAAACTCAGAAAGGAGTACATCAAGGTTCTATATTGTCACCCTGCTTATTTAACTCACATGCAGGGTACACCATGAGAAATGCCGGGCTGAATGAATCACAAGCTGCAATCAAGATTGCTGGGAAAAATATCAGTAACCTCAGATATGCATATGATACCACTCTAATGGCAGAAAAATGAAGAGGAACTAAGGAGCCTCTTGATGAGGGTGAAACAGCAGATTGAAAAGCAGGCTTAAAACTCAACATTCAAAAATCTAAGATCACAGCATCCAGTCCCATCACTTCACGGCAAACAGAAGGGGAAAAGTGGAAGCGGTGACATATTTTCTTTCCTAGGCTCCAAAATAACTGCAGACAGTGACTGCAGCCATGAAATTAAAAGACACTCGCTCTTTTGAAGAAAAGTTATGACAAACCTAGATAGCATATTAAAAAGCAAAAATATCACTTTGGTGAAAAAGGTCTGTATAATCAAAGTTATGGTTTTGCCAGTAGTCATGTATGGATGTGAGAGTTGGACCATAAAGTAGGACATGGCTTAATCACTAATTCAGGTCCAACTCTTGCAAATCCATGGACTGTAGCCCACCAGGCTCCTCCGTCCATGGAATTTTCCAGGCAAGAATCCTGGAGCTGGTTGCCATTTCCTTCCCGACAGGATCTTCTCGAGCT
Source organism: Muntiacus reevesi (assembly GCF_963930625.1). NCBI lineage: Eukaryota > Metazoa > Chordata > Mammalia > Artiodactyla > Cervidae > Muntiacus > Muntiacus reevesi. The sequence continues at coordinate 77,775,246 of NC_089254.1, read as the reverse complement.
GGGATCGAACTCAGATCTCCTGCAGTGCAGGTGGATTCTTTATTGACTGAGCTACCAGCTCACAAGAACTGATGCTTTTGAACTGTGGTGCTGAAGTAGACTCTTGAGAGTCCTTTGGACAACAAGGAGATCAAACCAGTCAATACTAAAGGAAATCAACCCTGAATATTCTTCACTGTATATAGTGAATACTCTTCACTGAAAGTCCTTCACTGGAAGGACTGGGATGCTGAACCTGAAGCTCCGATACTTTGGCCATCTGATGTGAAGGGCAGACTCATTGGAAAAAGATCCTGATGCTGGGAAAGACTGAAGACAAAAGGAGAAGGGGGTGGCAGAGGATGAGATGGTTAGAGAGCATCACTGACTCAGTGGACGTGAATTTGAGCAAACTCTGGGAGACAGTGAAGGACAGAGGAGTCTGGCGTGCTACAGTCCATGGGGATGCAAAAAGTCATACATGACTCAGTGACTATACAACAACAAAAGCATGAAATATCAAAAATTGGCTCATTTACAGAATCAGAAAGTAGATCAGTGGTTACGTGGGGCTAGAGTTATGTCTGTTCCATGATACAGCATGGATCGCTAGGAGAGAAGGGATGAAACGAAGTGAATGACAGATGTGGCCAAAAAGGACCATAAGCAGGAGGGGAAGGATGAGCTGGGCAAACAGTCAGAAATTGAGGCTGATCATGCTTGATAGTTTCCATTTTCTTAATGAAACAGAAATGACATCATCGTCTGAGAGTATAGGGATGGTGGCTGAAAAGGCGGATTGGGAATGAAGGAGCTGATGAAGGACAAATAAATATCAGCCCGTTAAGTGACATGTACACCTCGCACACAAGGTGTACCAGCACATGGCGGGTGACCTTGTTGTTAAAGCACTGACTAAGCTGAGTTTAGCTGGGGCGGTGGGGTTGAGGCGGGTGGTGTGGGGCATCCTTGAGAGCAGGGCCATTAGAGAATTGAATCTGCTGGTAAACTTAAGTTAGAAACCACTTGACAGAGACAGAAAAGAAAAAGAATGGATTAGAGATCAGGGCTCCATCAAGTCACAAAACAGGGTTAGTGGGAAGACAAACACAAAAGCCTGAAGGACAAAAAGATTAAGAGTGTTGCCCAGAATATCTTCAAGTTCCAGGGATGGACATAAGGCCTCCAGAATGTGGCCTTAAGGGTAGAGAGATGAAACAGGGCTGAAGGAAAGTGTTCTGGAAAAACAATAGAGAAAACACAGGTCCTGTTGGCATGCTGAAAGCAGGATCTATTTATAACAGAATGAAATCTGTAATAAAGGGGAACTGGGTAGAGGCAAGGAGACAGATGAGGCAATACTGATAGAAACAAGGGGATAAAGCCAAGAGATGGATCAGAGCCAGGCGCCTGCCTTCAGTGGAGGTACCAAGGCTCACTCATAGTGCTCATGGGGAAAAGGGAGCAATGATCAGAATGCCTTGCTTCTAATATTCCAATTATGTCCTGGATTGTTTTGGTCTATAATGGGATAAGGATCCTGTATAGTACTTAGTCTGGACTCAAAAAGTTGGTGGGGGGTTTTTCTATAATGAAGACTGAGATGTGGAATATATTTATTTATTCATATAATACATAAAAATAATTTGGGGCCTTTCTATTGATTCCTAAGGCCTCCAATCTACTCTTACAAAAGCAATGAGCTCCAGAATATTTCTCATCTTAACAATTTCCTACTCTACTACATAAGATCTGAGGAATTAAGTGCCAGAGTTACTGAGAATCCCTTGCTCCAGATCTTTCACAACCATCATCCTCTTCTATTTGATACACTGTGGCCATGGGTGGTGTATGTGTGTGTACAAATACGTTGATATAATATCTCTGGTTGTTGTTTGAGTTTTTCACTGGTGAGAAAGAAGAGAGGAAGAGTGGCAGGGAGACACAATTACTGTAAAAAAACCACCACCCAAAGCATCAGACCTCAATGCATCAGCAAACATATAACAGAAACGAGTTACAGAAGCATCCTCCACAGGCCACCTTACTTTGTCATGGACCGTCATGCAGCTAGCAGCATCCTTCTGAAGGATTTCAGTTACCCCATTAGACAGCCTTTCGTACTTCAGTTTGGGCTCCTCTTCACTCTCTTCTTCCTGCATGGAAAACAGAAATGACAGCCCTCAAGGACATATCTGAAAAGTCAAAGACTCAAAACACATGTTGTAAGGTGGAACCAGAGGTGGTTCCCTCAATGACTGTCAACAACCACAACTACAGCTAAGGGTTAAGATTCTCATGTTTCATTTTTCCAACTGGCCTATCAACTGCTACAACTTCAAAGGCAGAATAAATCTGAAAGCTGGAAAGAGGACTACATATACCTTCTGTTGACAGTAAACAGCTTTAGCATATTGAGAAAATACAAAACCGTCTGTCCCACTATTCGGACAAAAGCCAATAAAAGGTGCACAGGCAAAATACTTGTCAATGTGCCCTCATGGACATAAAACACAGCAGTGAGACAGGAATACAAAAAACTCCCAAAAGACACAAATTCTGTATTTCAAGATTGCAAGCACTTTTGTCAGATTTGAGAATATCCGATTTTATTTAGAAAAATTATAAAAATTAAAATGAAATAAAATCAGAAATTTTATATAAAGCAAAGTACATACTTGTTCAGATAAAAATATTTTAATATTAATTTTAAATAACTGAGAAATCATGAATGATATTACTACTTAGTTTATGTTAGAATATACACTGCTGACTATCATCTGAATAAACCTACTTATGCACTAAAATGTTCTTAATCTTTTATATATGTTATTACTAACTTTAGATGTTCAATTTCACTGTTGATATAGCATCATAAGACATCCTTAATCTTCAGAGTTACAAAGTTTGGAATCTAGACTGTCTATAAAGGCCAGGAGTTAATAAATCAAGATTAGTTATAAAAATTAAGACAATGATTCAGAAAAATATTTATTTTACTGCATCAACATACAATGAGAAGGAAATATGCATATAGTGACAACTGTGGTAGAAAAAAACTGGCCAGAAGAGTAGTCCACAAAAACAGTTTACTCATCACTTCCTTCAAAAATAATTGTGTGGTCCTCACCTTCCAGCTAACATTTGGGTAGCTGGTACACTGATGATCCCAACCAGAATACCTAGGAATGTTTAATGAAATATAGAGCAATATCAGTCTAAGGCATCAATTAAAGGGCTGCTGAGGCAGTCTGAACTAGAAGTATGATTCCAAGGTGGTGGAGAAACCATGGAGAGGCCAGCTGGCATTCTATAGTCATTTCTTCCTGGAGGCACTTATCAACAGGAGGCTGAGATTCTCTGCCTAGAAAGATGGCCACGCTTGAGAGTGTGGAAAACAGCAACCTTCTGGGCTTTCTTGATGCCTCAGAGAGTAAAGCATCTGCCTGCAATGCAGGAGACCTAGGTTCAAGCCCTGGGTCAGGAAGATCCCACTCCAGTATTCTTGCCTTCAGAATTCCATGGATAGAAGGGCCTGGCAGGCTGCAGTCCATGGGGTTAAAGAGAGTCCATGGGATTGTAAAGAATCTGGTAGGACTGAGTGACTAACACTTTTACTTTCTGGTACTTGTGGGGACTGGAGGCCTGATGGGGTCATACCCGGTAGAAGAGAGAGGCAAAGAAGGGAGTTTGTCACACAGCCACTTTTCCCCAAAAAATAACTGCTAATTTCCAAAACCACATAAGGTAAAAAAAGATTAAAAAAAAAAAAGGCTAAACAGAAAGCTTCAAAAATGCAAACGCGCTGCCTTGACATGTTAGGAAGAAAATTAGATGAGGTCCTGGTGAATACCAAAGCCTCTCATTTGGGGGATCGGGATGGGGAATACGTGTAACTATATGGCTGATTCATGTCAATGTATGACAAAACCCACTGAAATGTTGTAAAGTGATTGGCCTCCAACTAATAAAATAATATTTAAAAAAAAAAAAAAAAAAAAAAAAAACAAAGCCTCTCATTTGGGACTCCTGGTCCCCAGGACACAAACACAGATAGCTGCCCAAAATGTCTGTCGAGCTTTGCCTCAATTCATTCCCTGACTAGAGTAAGGTACACAACCCCCAACCTATCTGTCCAGTAAGGGAAAGGGTGGTTCCTTAAAGAAAGAATACTGTTGGGCTTCAACAATTCTTCACTTACAGTACTAAGAATTCAATTAACAAAAACTACCAGGTGTGCCACATGACAGGACCAAATAACTAAACATCAAGGAGAAAAAAAGTGTGTTAAACAAAATGAAAACACAGACCCATGCATGACCTAGATACTGGAGTTAGCAGAAAAGGACCTTAATATAATTATTTTAATTATTATAAAGTGTGTTTTTTTAAAAAGATGAATGAAATAGATAAAAAGATTTCAACACAAAACTGCAATCTGTAAAAAAAAAAAATCAAACGATAATTTTAGAACTGAAAAATATAACTGAAATTAAGAACTCAATATTATAGTTCAACAGATTAGCAAAGCAGAGGACAGGATTAGTAATGAAAAACAGGTCAAAAGATATCCAAAGAGAAGCTCAGGGAAGGAGACGGATGGAAAATACAAAAAATTATGTGCGATATGTGGGACACAGTGAAAAGGGTCTAACATTTTTCAATATAGTCCCACGAGGATAAGGAAAATAGAAAACTGGGAGGGAGGAGGGATAGGAAGAATACTTACAAAGGAAGCAACTGAGAGTTTTCCAAAACTTATAAGACATCAACCCACAAGATCAAGAAGCTTTGCAAACTGAAGCAATATAAGTATGAAGAAAATCACAGCTAGGCACATCACAGTAAAAAGAAAATTACATTAAAAAAAAATGACTTGTAGACTCTTAAGTACTGGACTTCTTAAAGATTATAATACTAATCAACAATCATACAGAGACCATGAACTTAGATGGCTACAGAAATCTTTATCCCTGGGGCAAAGACCTACTTCACATGGAAAGCAGCTCGTTTCTGGATAAACTGAAAAGATGAGACATATCAACCATTATGCTATAGACTTAACACTAGATATCTCATTTGATCCTGACTTTAAAAAAAAAAAAGATTATGGTGAGTTAAACATCATTATCCCATTTTACAGATTTTTCAGTAAAAACTGATGATCAGAAATTTTAGGTAATTTCATTAAGATACACAGTGGATAGAAAGCAAAGCTAAAATTCAAATTCAGTTACGAATGCTCTAACATCAATGCCTCATTTAATATACTACCCCAAATGCCTATGAAAATTACACTACAAATCACAATAGACACCTCCAAGATTTTTATGCCTACAAAAAACTATAAACTGTGATCAACAGGAAATGTGTAAAATGTATTTATTTAGCAGGTACATTGGTTACAGATAGATGGATATTATTCCAGCATTTACTGACTTAATACAATACTGCTGCTGTTTAGTCACTAGGTCACGGTCTGACTCTTTTGTGACTCCGCAGACTGTAGGTCTGCCAGGCTCCTCTGTCCATGGGCTTTCCTAGGCAAGAACACTAGAGTGGGTTACCGTTTCCTGCTCCAGGGGATCTTCCTGACCCAGGGATCAAACCTCTGTCTCCTGCACTGGCAGGTGGATTCTATACCACTGAGCCACTTGGGAAGCCCTAAAACAACAATAAATATGTGCTATTTAATGGAGTTCCAGTGGGTAAACAATACACAAGTGGCTTCATTGGGTGCCTGAGATTCAAGATCTCTTCCGGGGATGCAGGCAAGGTGTGAGTTGGGCATCTGGAGACTTGACTGGGGTTAGAGTAATGATTTCTCAGGTGGTTTACCCAAATGGGTAGCGAGTTGGCGCTGGGTGTTGACAGGCGGCTTCAGTCGCTGGCCTCCTGGACTTCTCCAAAGGGGTGCATCAATGTCCTTGGAATGTGGCAAAGGAGACTTCCCCCAGAGTGAGTGGTGCAAGAGAACGCACAGTGGAAACCCTAATGTTCTTTACGACCGAGCTTCAGCGGTCACATGCTGTCGCTTCTACAGTACTCCTGGATGTTGATCATGGCCATGATTCAATGGGAGGGGAGGACATAAAGGCAGGAATAATAAGAGGCGAGAATCACCGGGGGGCATCATGCAGACTAGCTACAAGAGGAGTAATAAAATTTTAAGAGCAATAAACCTAGTTTAATAAAAAAATCAATATTCCATGTCTACTGATGAACTGTCTTAAATTTTCTTCTCCAAGTATACACAAGTTATTAGTTGTTGATTTAGTAAAAGGGTGGTAAAACCAGAGATGGTCTACCTACTAACTTTTTAAGAATAACTCCAAGAACTAATAGCCACAGAAGGAAGTAGCATGTGCATAGGTCCTTAAAATAAGCCCTACCCTTCTTTAAAAACGTGCTAACAATAATCGCCTCAGCCCAATGAGTTGTCGCATGTCCAAAAAGGATCTGTTATTAAAATATCAAATAGCTAATTAACCCAGTCTTTAAAAAATCTAGAAATAGAAAAATTACAAAAAGCAACAAATAAACACTTCTACTTATATATCTAATACAAGCGAGAAAGAGAAACCATTACAAAGTTAACACTAAATGTAGCCAAGGCATGATGTGTGCATTCTGAAGTAAATGCGTTAAATACAAATTGAATCCTGAATGTTAGTCTTTATAATAAGATGCCACATGTTGTTCAACTCTGGACATCAAATGTGCATCCAATGTGAAAAGTTAATTCTAGCCTCTGGACTATTTTGCATAAAAGCACTCAACCACGGACCATTAGATAAAGTTACTGTAAATAAGGTTTGCCTGTCTTATTCATAAGTGGAAACTAAATAATTTCTCTCACATAAGTATACAAAAATAAATACTTTCAAAGCACAGCTCACTGAAGCATTCGTGCTAGGCTTCAAAAACCATAAATAAAATGAAAACTCCAATATTAGGCACTTGATGTAGCATTTCACGCTTTTCTGACAGGTATCTTTTATGTTAAGTTAAAAGCGGGCTAAAGGTGAATTTTTTAAGGTGTTTTCTGCTTGCTGTAAACAAAGAAAATGGAAAGTGATTCAAAAACACAATTCGCAGAGGTTATTCTACTGCTGCAGACTATATATCACATTTTAAATAAAAAACATTTTAAAAATCAGGTAGATTTAATATAGAGTTTCACTGTAAAAAAAAATTAAACAGAAAAAAAAGACTTTCATGCAATTTGAACTTCCATAGAAAACAATCCAGTGTTAATAAAAAGCAAATCAATAATTTGTGTTAAATTTTAATAATCTTGCAAGCCTACAAATAAAACCATCAACAGTCTGAGTTGAGATGACAGTTAACTGCGTTTCTATGACAACCTAGAGGAACAGTACAAGTCCTGACTTGCAGTTAAGCGAAGATATGAACAGAGTGACATTTACTCATACAAGAAAAATCTGAAGCTTTTCTTTAAAAAGAATCAATTCCTCAAATAACATGGACTTTCACTAAGTGGATAACACTTTTAATTAAAGACAAGTCCTTTAGATCATCCTGTAGGATTCTAAAATATCTGAAAATAAATTTCTTATCATGACCATTTTTACTTAGTTTTGAACCGAAAGTGAAAAAGTCGCTTTGGGGACAACAGACTAAGGTAATTACAGATTTCTGCCTCAAAAACTATTTAACAATTTGTTACTAACAGCACAGGGTAAATGTACATAGAGAAAATCCCATCACTTAACTTAGAATTACATAACCAACAAGAATATCGTACTTTTCACCTAATAATTTTTCTGTACAAGAAAAAACTGTTCAGCATTTATAACCAATTTTTCATCCTGTTTTTAACTCTAACCCCATCTTTCACACATCAATACAGTTTATGTACAATGTGACAGTCTAAATGAAGACCTGAATTTTACTTTAAAAAAAAATGTGTCATATGAATTCAGCGGTTAACAGAAAGATCATTATATCTTCTATGGTTTTTATGAATCTAGAACTCAATTTTATTTCTGGTTATCAGTTCTTTGTTAAAATACAATTTTGTCTTGTTTCATTTTTTTTTTTTTCCTTTTTCCACAAAACAATAGTGATATACAAGAGGGGTGAAATGAGATGTTTACAAAATCCAAGTTAACCAGTGAAAGTATCACCAGTGGAGTGTTCCTAGACAATTTACAATCTCACTCTATGGAGATGCCTTCATCTCAGCTAGACTCACCGATGAGAGAGACCTCAGCTGAACCCCTAGGAATTTTAATAAGATGAATGGGTGCGTTGACCTCTTGTCATCAACTACATCTGACCAGGGGCAAATTCCTTTTAATAAATATCCAATGTTTTAAAGCTAGATAAAATAGGGAACACTAACATCCTCAAAAACAAAACAAAATTCTCATTGTCTAAAAAAAAGAGCAGCTTCAACTTCCACAGGAAAAAACCAAGTGTTAATAAAAAGCAAATCAATCATCAGCCATTGGTCTGAAGGTATAAAGGCTTTCCTCCTCTAGAACATTTTCTCAAGAATTATAATTACCATAATTGAAATTATACTGTAAGTCAATCAAAACACATAATTTGAGGTCTCAAAAAATACAACTAACAAATTTTTGAGGAATAGAAGTCTGTACTACAACAGGAATTGTATCAACTTTACTAACAACAATTAATACAGAGAGTTAAGAAATATATATATTTTATCAGGCATATACATTTATTTGAAACTGTAATGTCACCAATAAAGGACATCTCCACCTATGTCATATCAGTCTTAAACTTTTCCACAAAAAGGGATTTATGATGAGAAAAACTGTACAAGAAAAGAATAACTGTAAGATTCAAAATTTATCAGGAAATAAGGATTTTTATTGATTTTGTATTTGTGTCCTTCCCAACTGAATGCCACCTCCTTAAAAGGGCAAATGCAACTATTAACTATTATAGGTTATAGCTCTATTACAAAAGGATGATTTTATTTACACAAAAAGATGACCATCTGGTAGGAAAGCTGGTTTCATATATCCTTCTAAAATGTCAAAACATATCAAGAAAACTACATAAACAAGCCAAGAGAGTAACTCCTAGTTTCCATTTATAACACAAGGTATTATAGCTGCCTCAATGACCAAACTTTTTAAGAAAGTGACATGGAGATAATGGAATTCACCTACAATAAAACAACTCTGGTCAAAGCTCCCACGATGCCTTTCCATCAGACTGGTGACAGACAAGCAATTACACTCTTATATGAATGCAAATAATGCTGTTAAAAGTTTTTTACTTTCAAGCAATACTGCTATTACTTAAAACATATTATCAAAAACAAGTAGCTAAAATTAGGAGCTCATAAATGTATTCTAGATGATGTAAGTCTACTTCTTCATATAGATAGAAAATCTCAATGAGCCTACTCATAAGTATATACTATATTTAAAAGCTTAAGGTGCACATGGTTAAATAAGTGGTTCTCAACTGGAGGCAATGTTGTTTCCCCGGTTCACTCACTTGGCAATGTCTGGGAAAATTTTTGTTGTCACAACTGAGTTGGCGGAGAAAATGCTATTGATATCTAGTGGGTAGAGGGCAGGGACGAAGCTAAACATTCTACAATGGATGAGACAATCTTCCAGAACAAAAAATTTTCCCTCCCCAAATGCCAACAATGCCAAGGTCAAGAAACCCCGGGTTAAACAAACTTCACAAGATTAAATATTACACCGACCTTAAAATCTGTTTTCAAAGACGATTTGATAAGAAAGGGGAAGGTTCTCAAAATGTCTTACTAGGTGAATAAGTAGGTCATAAAAACCTGCTCTGCACGATCCAAATGTTACTAAAGAAATGTATACACACATGTGGGAGGTAAATGAGAAAAACAAACATCAAAATGGTTATCCTCCTAAGCTTTTTCTTCACATATAGACTGGGAGTGATAACAGGACTTCCATTGGAGGGTTGCTGTGAACATTATAGAAGGCGGCAATTAAAAATCACTACTGTGATGGAACTTTCCTGGTGGTCCAGTAGTTAAGACTCCACGTTCAATGCAAGGAGTGTGAGTTCGATCTCTGGTTGGGGAACTAAGATCCAGCATACTGCATGGGGCAGCCAGAAAGTTTAAAAAAAAAAAAATTACCATGGCTACTGCCAATATTTTCTAAATTTTCTAAATTAATTATTTCATTTATTATAGAATTACTGTATTTTATACATTTTCAAGCCATTATTCAACATTCTTTTCAAAACTTTACATCTACTGAACTAAGACTTGTCTCTCAAAACCATGCTCCTTCCCCTGTCAATACTTTGCCTACAGAAGTGAGAAAAAGTTGAGCCTCTAATAATTGAAGAGGTCTACTTAAGATTCACAAGATATGCAGTCTTCATAAATCCTGGTCTCTCCTTTGCCCTGTAGTATCAGAATTTCATGTTCAATTCAGGGAGGAAAAAAAAATAAGGTGAAGGTTTCCATGCCCTAAGCCACATACCATAAACAGGATCAACTCCCATCATTTATTTTATATTGGGAAAGCGATAAGAATATAGAGAGTGGGGGCGGGGGGCGGGGGGAGGAATGAGAAAAGCAAATAAGCTTTTCATTTCCTTCCAGCCATATGGAATAACCTGACCAATCTTCAAGATATGCCATTCAGGTGGACAATTTCCGCCACTTAATCCAACATAACCCTCTCTTTCTTTCTTCCCAATATCCCATGGTGATCACAAGATCCTTAGAAGCAGGGTTTAGGCCTATTCATTGTTCTGAACTTCACCTAACAAAACTGTGGGTACCTAACAAAGACCAGTGAAAACACAAGTACATCGTAACAGCAGACAGAGTTTAGTGAGAAGCTTTTCAGAGACATTCTCATTTAGATTTCCACACAAGAAAATCCCAATCGTAGCACAGCAGGGAAAAGGAGAGATTACCTAAATTACGTACAATATTATGTAAAATATTTACAGACACAGCTGGGGGAGGGGGTAGGCAGGGGGAGGTACCAAAGAGAGGGAAACAGTAGCAAATAGAAGCAACAACCATAGAGGTCCTACAAATTCAATTTTAATAAAACACTTCACATTGATTTATAATTTACAGGTTTACTGTTACATTAAAAAGTGCCACAGGTTTTGAGATTATTTTTGTTGACAAAGGAGATTAAATACCTCTCAAGCATCTTTCTATTGCCCATTTCTTATCCCAGGTGCAAAGGAGCACGTGGCTAGCTACTCAGACCCAGGCCTCTGACAGCTTTTCAAAAATTTCCTTAAAGAAACAGATACAGATAAACTCCCCAAATAGCAATAAAAAATTAAGATAAGCCATTACCAAAATTAAGAAAAAGTAGATACATATGGTGAGTATGAATCTGAACTCATGACACATTTTGACTTGTTTCATGAAAACTTAACCCACCTGAACAAAATGTACAAAAGATGCTTTAGGCTCTCCCACCAAAGCTCAGTGGACATGAGTTTGAGCAAACTCCAGGAGATAGTGAAGGACAGGGAAGCCTGACATGCTGCAGTCCGTGGGGTCACAAAGAGCTGGACATGACTGAGCGACTGAACCACCACCACCAAAGCTTCATGCTCATGACTCAGAGCCTATCCCACTTGGCAGAGCAGATACCTGCCCCACCCACTAGGGGCTGTTTTTTCTAGATGGTGACTGCAGTTTTTGCCCACTGTTTCTCCACGCCTGCACCTTCAACCCTGGCTACCATCGATTTCCACCTCCCTCCTACAGGCAGAGACTGTAAGACCCTGACCCCTGAACAGTGCATTACTGGTGGTTTGGGAGTCCCAGTTTTAAGTACTGCAGGACCAAAAAAACACTGGTAGCAGGGAGGTGGGAATTTCAGGCAACCAGAGAACACAAATAAAGGTAAAAGCAAAGATGCATTAAAAAAACAGAAAACTAAATAATTAGTAAGTCCAAAGTCTGCGTGTGCGTGCTTAGTTGCTAAGCTGTGTCTGACTCTTTGCGACTCCATGGTCTGTAGCCCACCAGGTAACTCTGTCCATGGGATTTCCCAGTTAAGAATACTAGAGTGGGTTGCCATTTCCTCCTGCAGGGGACCTTCCCAACCCAGGGATCAAACCCACCTCTCCTGCATTGCAGGTGGATTCTTTATTGCTAAGCCACCAGGGAAGCATAACTGTAATATCAAAACTCTTGAAGAAAAGTTTTGAAAGGAAAAAAAAGAAAAGAAATAGTTCAGTTATCTGAGGCATGAATGTAAATGTAAAAATTTAAAGCAGCATATCATAAAGCAAACCCTATGAAAATAAAAACAAAAATAAACAAAAGGGACCTAATGAAACTTTAAAGCTTCTGTACAGCAAAGGAAATCATAAACAAAACAAAAAGACAACCGTCAAAATGGGAGAAATATTTGCAAAGGAAGCAACTGACAGGGAATTAACTTCCATAGTATACAAAGAGCTCATGCAGCTCAATATAAAAAAAGAAACAATCCAACTAAAAAATAGACATAAGACCTAAAGAAGACATACAGATGGCCAACAAACATGAAAAGATGTTCAGCATCACTAATTATTAGAGAAAAATGCAAATGAAGACTACAATAAGGTACCACCTCATACCCATCAGAATGGCTATCATCAAAAATTCTACAAACAATAAATGTATGAAGAAAAGGGAACTCGGCTACACTGTTGGTGGGAATGCAAACTGACACAACTGCTATGGAGAAAAGTATGGAGATTCCTCAAAATACTAACTATAGAACTATCATATGACCTAGCAATCTCATGGCTATGCATACATCTGGAGAAAACCATAATTCAGAAAGATACACACACCCCAATGTTCACTTCAGCACTGTTTACAATAGCCGGCCATGGAAGCAACCTAAATGTCCATCAACTGAGGAATAGATAGAGAGGATATGGTACATATATACAATGGAATATTACTCAGCCCTAAAAAGGAACAAAATTCTACCATTTACACAGATGTGGATGGACCTAGAGAATGTCATACAGAGTGAAGTCAAAAAGAGAAAAATATGTATTAGTGCAAATGTGTGGAAACTAGAAAAATGGTATATATGAACTTATTTGCAAAACAGAAATAGAGACACAGACGTAGAGAACAAACGTATTGATACCAAGGGGGAGACAGAAGTGGGATGACTTGGGAGACTAGGATGGACACATTGATACACACACTTCTACACGTTAAGTAGATAACTAGTGAGAACCTATTGTACCTACACAGGGAACTCAATTCAATGCTCTGTGGTGACCTAAACAGGAAGGAAATTCAAGAAAAAGGATATATGTATGTGTGTGGCTGATCCACTTTGCTGCACATCAGAAACTAACACAACATTGTAAAGCAATTATACGCCAAATTTTTTTTAAAAAAAGCAAACTCTACATATATTAACAGAAAACTTGGTGGTGGGTGGGCCTCACCAAATCAGTTGAAGGTCTAAATAAACTCTCCCACTGAGTAAAAGCATTCTTCCTAATTGCCTTCCAAGTGAGTGACTTTTTTCTTATCTTAGGATTTGAACCGAAACATTGGCTCTTTCTGAGTGTCCAGCTTGCTGACTCACCCTGAAGGTCTTGGGACTTGCCAGATCCATAATCACACAAGTCAGTTCCTTACAATACATCTTTCTCTCTCTCTCTTTCTGATCCTATTGGTCTCTCTCAGATCCTCCTGAATCTCTCTCAAATTGATCCCTCTTTTCTCCCATACCCTCCCCAGTTCCTGTTGGTCCTAAACATAGCCCATTGGTTCTGTTTCTTTAGAGAACCCTGTCTTGCCAAGACAGAGAGAGCTGGCCTGACCTGTAGATATGCCTCAAGGGCACTTTACAAAGGCTCAGAAGACTCATGGCACAAACTCCCACTATGATACATATTTTTTAAGGAGTTATTCAAATAGAAAGCAAAAAATCTAGGAGATGTTGTAAGAGATGAGAAAGAAGGATGATCAAAAAAAATCTTGGTAGAGATTTCCCTGGAGGTCCAGTTAGTAAGACCCTGCATTTCCAATGCAGGAGGTATGGGTTCAATCCCTGATCAAGGAGCTAAGATCCCACATGCTGTGTAGTGGAGTCAAGGAAAAAAAAAAAAATCTTGGTAAAGTTCACTAATGTTCAGTTCAGTTTCAGTTCAGTTGCTCAGTCGTGTCCAACTCTTTGCGACCCCATGAACCACAGCATGCCAGGACTCCCTGTCCATCACCAACTCCCGGAGTTTACCCAAACTCATGTCCATGGAGTTGGTGATGCCATCCAACCATCTCATCCTCTGTTGTCTCCTTCTCCTCCTGCCGTCAATCATTCCCAGCTTCAGGGTCTTTTCAAATGAGTCAGCTCTCCACATCAGGTGGCCAAAGTATTGGAGTTTCGGTTTCAATATCAGTCCTTCCAATGAACACCCACGATTGATCTGCTTTAGGATGGACTGGCTGGATCTCCTTGCAGTCCAAGGAACTCTCAAGAGACTTCTCCAACACCACAGTTCAAAAGCATCAATTCTTTGGTGCTCAGCTTTCTTTATAGTCCAATTCTCACATCCATACATCACTAATGTTACTTGTTAACAAAGGACAAGGGAAGAAAGGAAAGAAATCATTTAAAAACCTACTGGAATTCATAATCAAGTGGCCAATCACAAAATAAGCCAAAATAAAGTTTTCTTATGCCAATTCCACCATACACAGTCCTAATGTACTGGGCAACGTAGTTAAAGCCTCAGTTACTTCATCTTTCATGAAAGGAGGAGGAGAATATGTACCTTATAGAATTGCTGTAAGAATCAAATGTAATAAATGTATGCAAAGCACAGTATCAGGTATGTATCCAGTGAATGTAAGTTACATTACCAATATTTGCAGTATAGCCCCCAAATTTAAACTGTATAATTCGTATCCTCCCTTTTGAGTTTATTTCCAGATATAAAACTGAACAAACATGTCTCTTCTTTTCTTTAACTTTAAACTTTTTATTTTGTATTAGGGTATAGTTGATTAACAATGTAGTGGCAGTTTCAGATGAATGGTGAAGGGACTCAGTCATACATATACATGTCTCCCTTCTTCCTCAAATCCCCCTCCCATCCAGGCTGGCACATACTGAGCAGAGTTCCATGCGCTATACAATAGATCCTTGTTGGTTATCAATTTTAAATGTAGCAGTGTGCATGACCTTCCCAAAGTCCCTAACTACCCTTTCCCCCTAACAACCATTAGTTTGTTTTCTAAGTCTGTCTCTTTCTTTTTCGTAAGTTCATCTGTATCATTTCTTTTTAGATTCCACATTTAAAGGATGTCACATGATATTTCTCCTCCTCTGTCTGACTTCAGGCAATGTAACACTCTCTAGGTTCATCCATGTTGCTGCAAATGGCATTATTTCATTCTTAATAGCTGAGTAATACTTCCATTATATATATACACATACACACACATACCCCCATATCTTCTTTAATCATTTCTTTGTTGATGGAGATTTAGGTTCTTTCCATGTCTTGGCTATTGTTATGTAGTGCTGCAGTGAACACTGAGGTGCATGTATCTTTTTGAATCATGTTTTTCTCTAGATATATGTCCAGGGATGGGATTGCATGGTCATATGGTAGCTCTATTTTCAGCTTTTTAAGGAACCTCCATACTGCTCTTCATAATGGCTGCACCAATTTACATTCCCACCAACAGATTCCCTTCTCTCCACACCTTCTCCAGCATTTGTTGTTTGTGGAATTTTTGACGACGGTCATTCTGACAGGCAGGAGGTCATATCTCATTGTAGTTTTGATTTGCATTTCTCTAATAACTAGCAATGCTGAACATCTTTTCATGTGCCTATTGGCCATTTGCATGTCCTCTTTGAAGAGATGTCTATTCAGGTCTTCTGCCCATTTTTTGAGTGGGTTGTTTGTTTTGATGCTGTTACGAGTCAGAAACTGTTTATAAATTTCGAACACTAATCCCTTATCAGTCACATCACTTGCAAGTATTTTCTCCTAATCTGTGGGTTGTCTTTTCATTTGTTTATTGTTTCCTTTGCTGTGCAAAAGCTGTTATGTAGGTCCCATTTGTTTATTTTTGTTTTTATTTCAATTATTCAGGGAGATGGATTGAAAAAAATTTTGCAGAGATTTAAGTCAGAGTGTTCTGCCTATGTTTTCCTTTAGGGGTTTTGTAGTGTCTGGTCTCACATATAGGTCTTTAACCCATTTTGAGTTCATTTTTGTGTATGGAGTTAAAGCACAGTATCAGGTATGTATCCAGTGAATGTCAGTTACTAAAAACATTATTATTTGTATTACAGTTCCCAAATTTAAACTGTATAATTCATATCCTCCCTTTTAAGTTTATTTCCAGACATAAAATTGAATAAACATAACATTTCCAATTTAATTACCTCTTTGCTTTACACTATTTACAAAAAATGGAGATGTATTACTGTTGAGTTGGTCACATCATTTCGAAAATGTTTTCAATTATATCTAAGTGTGAATCTTGTTATTAGGAAAGTAAAAGGAAATGCTACAGTCCCCTCCTTACTAAGCCAACAGTCACTCCTGGATGCTTATAAAGATCAAAAGTAACTCATCCCAGGTCAAGTATCTCAAAAATGCCCAACCACTGATGGAAATGATGAGGACAGACTAAAATTTTAAGGTTTATACAGGGTTTCCTCACTCCCAACCTTCTGATACTATTTCGAGAGATTTATTTACTCCACCGAGGTCTTTGGAGAAGAGAGCCATATTCAAAGGAAAGAAATATGACAACATGGATATCTATAAATCACTGTATTTAAAAATGGTTGTACTCAAACTGAAATAGCTCACGATGATAAGAAATCTACATGTTACTTAGATTTGTTATAGCATTTCTTGAGTCTGCACAGAAAAGAATACCTTAAAGCCTTGACAGGGTAATATTGGGCCCTAATTGCCAAGTAGAATTATCATTTAAACAACATTCTTGAGCAATTATCAGAAAAGATAAGTTTTTATAAATACAGCTCTGACAGTAATAGCAATTTCAATACAACTGTTTTCCGTATGGTCTCCCTTGCCAGATGTATTTACTGCCCAAATTCTGAGAATAAAGACTAATGAAAAGTGCTCAGGAAATAAGATCATACAATCACATTATTTACTGTGTTAGTTTGCCATTGCCTCTGTAACAAATCACCATCAACTCAGCGGCTTGAAACAACACTAATTTGTTGTCTTACAACCCAGTACAGACCTCAACAGACCTCAATACAGATCCCATGGGGCTAAAACCAGGATGATAGCAGGGAACCTCTCTGGAGGCTCCAGGCGAGAATCTGGTCCCTCGTCTTCCCATATTCTGGAGGCCACCTGCATTCCTTGGCGGTGGGTTCCCCCGCCTCCTCCTTCAAATCCAGCAAGAGTAGGTTGAGTCCTACTAACATAACATTACTCTGACCTTCTCTACCTCTCTCTTTCACCTGTAAGGACCTTGTGACTACACTGATCCCCACCTGGATAATATCCCTATCTTAAAGTCAGCTGATAAGGAACCTAATTCCCTTTGCCATATTACATAACATGTTCACAGCTTCCAGGAATTAGGATGAAGATTTCCATTATTCTAGCTACCATTATTCTATTACTGAGAATAATAAAAGGATCAGAGGTAATAAAAATGATGATGGGCTATGGTGCTGGATCCCCTAAACCAAACCCCAAACTAAAAGAGTTCTCATTACTTGTCCCTAAATTAAAATCACAATCCTCTTGAAGACACAGGGTGGGATAAAACAGATCTCAGCTTGAGTCGGGAGGTCAGAGTTGATCACTGCTACTTGTTTTTGGCAAAGGGACTTCTCAAATCCCTGGTTTCACCATCTTCTAAATAACGATACAGTGCCAGTTTTATATAATTGTTGTGAAGATAAATTCATTTGTTCATTTACAAGCACCTGGCTAGTAAAAACTTGGCAACAGGGTCCTTGCCTTCTGGAAAGTAGCTGGCATACAGCTGGACAAAAATAACAAAACAGCAGCAGCATGCTTACTGAACACCTTTTAATGACAGGCAAAAACAGTCACTAAAGAGATGTGTCCTTTATGAACATTCTAAATATCGACATTTTGTAATACATAAGCTAAGAATTTCTCTGAGCAGAGACATTTTGCCAACTCATCTCTCTTGGGCGTATTCCAGGTAGGTTCCAACGCCACCTCCCCACTACGAGCCACCATGACTGCTCTTACAAGGATCACACCAAAGGGCTCACCTTTACAGCCCCAAGGGTGAAGCCGCAGACCTCATCTCATTCCTCTTCCAAGCAGTATCTGGTGTAACTGACCATGTTCTTTCTGCCGAGGCGCATTCCTCCCTTGGCCTCCGGGACACTGCTTTCTAGTGCTCTACTACTTCACTGGTCACTCCTTCTCACTCCCTTTTGAAGATTTCTCTTCATGTACCAGATCTCTAAAAAGTCAGAGGACCCCTAGGTCCAGACATCAGGTCTCTTACCTATCTGTCCTCATGCCCTAAGAGATCTCATTCAGTTTCATAGTTTTAAACACCATCCAGATGTTGATCCAAAGATTCTTACCTTCAGCCCAGACCCGCACGAGTCTTTTTTTATCCAACTGCCTACTTGACATTTGCCCTTGGATGTCTAATTGATATCTCCAACTTAAAATACCCCAAATGGAACTTCTGATTTACAATGCCCAACTACCACCATCACCACCAACTCATCCTGAGCAACAAAACCAGTACTATCTAGAGACTTCCCCAATCTTCATTAACAAGAGCTCCATCATTCTAGCTATTCATCCTTCATTCCTCTCTCACTCACACCTCCATGTCCTGGTTAAGAAATCCATTGGCTCTACTTCAAAAAATACACGAGGGACTTTCCAGGTGGTCCAGTGGCTAAGACTCTGCACTCCCAACACAGGGTGCCCAGGTTCGATCCCTGGTCAGGGAACTAGATCCCACATGCTGCAACTAAGAGTTTGTATGAAAGTAAAAGTGACAGTCGGATGGACTGCAGGCCACCAGGCTTCTCCATCCATGGAATTCTCCAGGCAAGAATACTGGAGTGGGTCGTCATTCCCTTCTCCAGGGGATCTGCCCGACCCAGGGATCAAACCTGTATCTCCTGCACTACAGGCAGATTCTTTACCATCTGAGCCACCAGAGAAGCCCCAAGAGTTCACATGCCACAACTTAAGGTCTCACGTGCTACAACTAAAGACCCTGTATGCCACACCTAAGACCTGACACAGTCAAATAAATACTTAAATAAATAAGTATTAATAAAATAAAAATAAAGAGCCATTGAATGTTTTTTAAAAATACCCTAATCTACATCACCTCTAGGTAGAGTTTTGCCAAAACCTCCTAACTGGTCTTGCTGCTTCCTACTGGCCACGACTCCCTGACTTCTTTCAAACATCATACAAAGTGATCTTACTAAAACAATCACCCTCCAATGGTTTCCCGTTTTACAGTAAAAACCAAAGTCCATAAGCTGACTTCAGACTCTAGCTCTTGGCCATGCGTTTCTCAGACAAGACTTCCTTCCATCCTGCTTCAGCCCAGCTCATATCCTCTAGGACCTCTATCATGACCCAACTTGTAGGTACTGTATTTGTTCTTCCTTTTACCAAGGAGACCTTTCCCTTGAATATTTACTTAAATGCTACCTTATCAGAGAGGCCTCCCCTGATTGCCCAGGATAAAACAACAGCCCTCAGCCCACTTCACAGCCCACCTACCCAATGTTATTTTATTTTTATCCACCGTATTTATTATTACTTGATATATATGTTTTTGTTGTCTGCCTCCTTTATCAAGTGCTGGTGTATCCTAGCATCCAAAACATTCTACTACTCAAACATTTGCTGAATAAAGAAAATAATCTATCCATCTTGGCTGTTTAAAATAACTTATTCTCCTTAGGTAGTAAAATTATAAATTCTGTCCAAATATGTATCATACCAGAAAGTCATGTTCATCTTCCCAATTGCTAACAAGTGTCAGAAATACAGATTCACAAATCTTGCATCTGGAAAGTTTCTACCAAGTTTCCAAATGTATAATTTTTATAATATATGCTTCACAGAGAATGTTTATCCTTGCCTGAATGATGCAATAATCAGCAGAACCTGTTAATATTAATAGCTCATTAAATGAAAAAGCAAAATTTTAATCCAAGGGCTATTTGGCAGGATATATTATAATCCCATGCTCCATTTCTCACACCAATCAATCTCATAACAAGGCACATTACCATTTTAGTTACTAGTTGTGACAATTTGTTTATTAAAATTAATAGATGTAAAGAACCAATTTAAGTTTCAATAAATGATTCACAATGTTCTACCCACCAGGTTAAATACTTTTTGTGTGATGCATTTTGATTTAAAAAACCTATCTGCTGATTTCTCCCAAGGACTGGTTTTCATGTCAACAAGCTGAAAAAAAATTCTCCTTGTGCTGGATGTCCCAGAAGGTGCATTTAAAATTAATTCCTCATTCAACATAAACTATGTATAGGTTTATTTTAAGTAGGCTCAGCTACCTGTCAGTCTTCCTGGTTTGTTAAAATTAATTCAGCTACAACATTCAAGGCCTCCGAACTGTGATATCTGCAAGACCTGAGTCGGATCTGAATGGACATCACTTAGAAGGCAGGTTTACTAACAATGCTAACAAAATCATAAGGACAGAAATGACACTAATTAACAGTTAGTTATCACATGCCATAGGCAGAGTAAGTCTTAGTTTCGCTATTCAGTTGCATTCATGAATAACAAAAGGTCCCTGGAACCCTTACTTAGTAGAAAGCAGACCTCACTACATTCAATTTCCGTTTGGGGCGCTTCTCCTTCCTTGCTATCCCCATTTAGCCTGAGGTTTTCCCTCTTGTTATTCTCTTCTTGCTGTGCAAGTTTAATCTTGAAAGGTTAGGCTAACAATTTGATGCTTCTATTGCAAAGTTCTTTGTACAACCCAATAAACTCCTCCAAAAAGGTGGAATAAACTTCCAAATAAACAATACACCAAGAACCTATTCAAAGTAGGGTTTAAAAAATACATGTCTCCATGAAGCAGAACAGCCTGTTTCCAGCTTTATAAACAAAGTTTTCCACAGCACATTACACCTGGTCCACAAATAGGAAAGACCGTATTTCTGTGCTGTTAATACCTCAATTTCCTTTTCCTTCACCACTGATTCTACTCAGAAATAAATCTATGGTGTGTCAAGCTACTATAATTTTGGAACTGTTTGTTACTGCAGCATCCTGACTAATACAGGACTGCAGTCAATATTAAATAATCCATGTAAATAAAGCAAGGAGCATGACACATGGAAGTCATAAGTGAACTTGAAAAAAAAATGGAAGTAATTGATGATTCTTCATGATTTAAATACTGCCTTCCATTAAAATGTCTAAGAACAAAATGAATCAGGTGTTGGAATTATCTGGCAAAGATTTTTAAAGCAGCCATCAAAAAAGTGCTTCAACAAGCAATTATAAATTCTCTTGAAACAAATGGAACAACAGACTCTTTCAGCAAAGAAACAAGCTATTTTAAAAAATGAGAATTTTAGAACTGGAAAATATAATACCCAAAAGAAATAACTCAAAGTTTGGGTTCAACAGTAGAGATGACAGGACAAAACTAATGAACTCAGGGATCAATCAACAGAACTTACCCAATCTGACAACACAGAGAAAATAGACTGAAGAAAATGAATGGTCTCAGGGCCCTGTGAACAATAACAAAAAGACTAACATTCATATTACCAAAGTCCCAGAAGGAGAAGAGAATAAAACTGAAAAAGTATTTGAAGAAATAATGATTGAACTTTTGCCAAATTTGGTGAAGGACATAAACCTACAGATTCAATTAGCTAAACAAATTTCAAAGAAGAGAAGTGAAAGAAATCCACTCTAAGAGACATCCTAATTAAATTTCTAAATACTAACGTTAAAAAAAAATCTTGCAAGCAGCCGGGGAAACATGACACATGACTTATGGGGGAGCACCAATTCAAACAACAACAGATTTCTCATTCGAAATGACAGGCCAGAAGGCAGTGGCACATAATTGCTCAAGTTCTAAAAGTAAACAACTATCAACCATAAATGCTATATCTGATGAAAACATCCCCCCAAAATGAAAGGGAAATAAAGACACTCTCAGATGAAGAAAGACTAAAAGAATTTGTGTCTTGCAAATCTATCCCTAAAGAATGGGCTAAAGAAAGTTTTCTAAACAGGAAGGAATAGAAGATAAAAGTTAACAGAAAAAGGTTTAGGACTTTAAAAAGAAAACATAAAAATGGGTGATAGTAGGGGTAAACATACCAGATTATTCCTCTTTTCATAAGCCTCTTAAAGCATATTTGATATTTGAATTAAAATGTCTAATACCAATTGATAAGCTCAATGAACATGAAACGTATTTAAGACAACCGTACTTTAAAAATGGGAAGTAAGGTTTCCACATATGACTAGAAGTATTACAATGTTGGGGATACCAGTAGACTGTGAGCAATTACATATGCATATTTTAACACAAAGAGCAACCATTAAGAAAATCACACAAAGTAATGTATTCAAAAATGCTGTTATAAATAAATCAATGCAGAGTTTCAGGAAAATGTTCAAGCAACTCACTGACAGGGAAGAAAAGAGAAACAAGAGAAATGAAAAACAGGAACAAACAGAAAACAAAAAATGGCAGTCTTATTAAGCCCTGATGTTTCAATAACTGCCTTCACTGTGAATGTTCTCACCATACCAGGGAGAAGACAAGAGTGGCAGAGTAGGAGAAAGTCAGTCTCAAAAGATAAACACACTGTATGGTTCCATCCATATAATATATTTGAAATGACAAACATACAGTGATGGAGAATAGAACAGTGGCTGCCAGGCATGCGGGCAGGGGAGGGAGTGGCTGTGACTTAAAAGGGAACTTGTTTTCACCCTGTGATGAATGATTCTATATCGTGACAGCACTGGTGGTCACCCGAATCTTCACATGTGATAAAAATGCACACAGTCAAATATACACTTACACATACACGAATGCACATAAAACTGGTGAAATCTGATTCAGGTTTGTAGACTGCACCATATCAGTCTCACAGCATATCACATCTGATTGTGCAATATTAGTAACCCAAGATGTTAGTGTTTCAGAACTAGGTAGGCGGTATAAAGAATCTCTCTGTATTACTTCTTATGTCGGCATGTGAATATACTACTATCTCAGAATTTAACACTTTAAAAAAAAAAAATCTCAGGAAAAAAAATGTTTATTAGAGTATAAACTATTCTGGCCTTATATAAAATCTTGAAAAAACAGAGCCCAAGAAATAAACCAAAGGATTCCTCTAATTCCCCTGTTTGAGTTTGAGGTAGGAAAGAAACGACACAGTTTTATGTCAGGTTCCATACCTTTGCAACCCAAAAGTTCTGTAACAGCAATTGCTATAGACTTTTCTAACATGTCTAGACACTAACATGTTTTGTTAAAAAGGAATACTTGTATTGTTTTGTTAAGTATATAAAATAATGCATAGACACATAAGTGTTAGTTGCTCAGTCATGTGTGACTCTTTAGAACCCCATGGACTGACTGTAGCTCGCCAGGCTCTTCTGTCCATGAAATTCTCCAGGTAAGAATACTGGAGTGGAGAGCCATTCCCTTCTCCAGGGGATCTTCCTGACCCAAGGATCAAACCTAGGTCTTCCGCACTGCAGCCAGATTCTTTACCATCTGAGCCATCAGGGTAGCCCCACAGGTAATACATGTTTGTTATAAAAATTTTAGAAAAATGAAGCCAGATTATAACAGTAAATGAGAGTCACATGACCCAGCGATAAGATGGCCTTGTAGTATTTTTCTCTATGATCATATGTGCACTTTGGAAGTTGAAGAGAAACTGGATTATACTCTAAATCAGGAATCAGCAAACTACAGTCCATGGCCAAATCCAGCCAGATGCCTGGTTTTGTACAATCTACAAACTAAGAAGGGCTTTTACATTTTTATATGGTTACATACCTACATACTATCTTCAATAGTGTCTCTCGGATTACAAAGCTTTAAGTATTTACTATCTAAACACTGACCAAGAGTTTGCCAACCAACCCGCATGGTATTTTTGTAAAAAACTTTTCAAAATTATAAAGATAATACAATTCCTTATTTCTAGATATTTAGCCTGTTTCCAAATTTTTATAATTCAAAGTTGTAATGAACATTCTTGAAGCTAAATTTCTGTTAATTATGTAACTCATAATTAACATTATTTTTATATATGTTTATTATTCTAAAATAATATATATTTTATAAAAAAACAGGAATTTTATCAAAATTATTAATGTCATACATACATTAGCTAGACAATCCTTGTTATCCAAAATAAAAAATAAATTCAAAGATTCTGAAATCAGTATCTTACCCCACTAGCTGAATAAGCCAAAATCTGTAACATCATCCAAAATATCACACCTATACGACAGTAGCCATCCATCCCTAAAAACTGAAAGGGTCTTTGAGCTCCAAAATGAGAATGAAATCTTTTTGAAGATAATATACTTTTCCGTTAAACTTTACAGGAGAAACATTGTCTAAAAAATAGTCTGACTCATCATATCAACATGGAAAAAACAGATGACTGTATATTAAAAACAAAAAAAATCCTAGATATGAGGATCAGTTTATTTATCCTCCAAATTTTCCATTAATTATTAACATGATCCCAAGACCCCTAACTATGTAGCTTTACTTCCTATCTTGGTTGTAACCTGGCTTTGAATTTCTACTTTAAGTGTAAAGAACAAGTTAAAATTCTTAAAGATTGACATCGACATATATACCACTTTCAGTTATTTTAATTATACTCCACACCTCAAATTAATTTCCTTTGGCTGCAGTTTTCAAGATTAGTGAAAAATATACTGATAGTTCTGAGTATTCAGTGTTATTTTCTCAAACACATTAAAATAAGAACTTTGAAGAAAACACAGGAGGAAGCTTCATTACACTGGATTTGGCAAAGATTTCTTGGATATGACACCAAGAGCACAAGAAACAAAAGTAAAAAGGGATAACTGGATTACATCCAAATTAAAAATGCCTATATATCAAAAGAGACTCAAGAGAATGAAATAGCAACCAACTTATGGAATGGGAGAAACTATTAAAAAATCTGCATATCATATAATTAAAAAGGGATACACATATTAATATATATTCTTCATATATTACCAATATCTTTTATATACAGAGATATGGATGTAAGTAGGGCTTTCCAGGTGGTGCAGTGGTAAAGAATGCAGGAGACACAAGAGACCAAGGTTCGATCCCTGGGTCGGGAAGATCCCCTGGAGTATGAAATGGCAATCCACTCCAATATTCTTGCATGGAAAATCCCACGGACAGAGGAACCTGGCAGGCTACCATCCATGGGGCTGCAGAGTCAGGTGTGACTGAGTGTCCGCACACACACACACAGATACAGGTAAATCACTTATAACTCCACAAATCTATACCTAACTACCTACCGAGCTATCCATCTGTCCTATCCACAGGTTGTTGTTATATTTATAGCTACTGAATAAGGCGTTAATATCCAGGTATCCATCTGATAGCCATATCTACACCTGAAAAGGGTTAATATTCAGAATATATAAAGAATTCACCTCAACAAAAAAAACCAAACAACTCCATCAGAAAATGGGCAAAGAACCTGGATATATCTCCAAAGATACACAAATGGCCCACAGCATATGAAAAGATGCTTAACATCACAGATTTTTAGGGAAATACATATCAAACAACAATAAGATATCTCCTCACACCTGTCAAGATAGCTACTATCAAAAACAAAAAGGGAAATAAGTGTTGGTGGAGAAAAGTTCCAGAATCAGGTTGCCCAACAATGTGAATAAACTTAATGATACTGAACTGTATACTTAAAAATGGTTAAGATGGTATATTTTGTCTTATGCGTATTTTACAACTAAAAATTTAAAAATTAAAAGTTAACAATAAGAACTTCAGAATAACCTAACACTGTGGTTTTCCTATAATGTGAAAGTCCAGTTTATATGAAATGCAGCATTTCATAAAGTGGTAGAAAAATAAATTACTACACTACATGGTTGAAAACACTAAGTATTGTTCACAAAAATGGAAATCACCTGAGCACTTAAACATGCTTCATATTTCATAAAGGAAACGCCTATATGTACAAAAAGAGAAAGCCTAATTAACAGTCACAAAACCAAATAGGGGGGACTTCGCTGGTGGTCCAGTGGTTAAGACTTTGCATTCTAATTCAGGGGATGCAGGTTCGATCCCTAGTTGGGGAGCTAAGATCCCACATGCATTCCGGCAGAAAAAACAATAACATAAAACAAGCAATATTGTAACAGATTCAATAAAGATTCATAAAAAACATCTATACAAAAAAAAAAAAGTGGGGAGAAAGGACAGAGGCAGGAAAGGAAGAATAAAGATTCCCTGGGAATCAAGTGGTATGTCAATACCAATACCAATCTTAAAAGTGGAAAGTGGTTCAAACTGAGTGAGAAATCCAAGAAAATCTTCTCCAAAGACTGGATTGCAAGCCAACTCACTATAGCTACAATGACTTCATTCAGCTCTACCACCAGCCTGACTATTCTGCTGGTGCGTAAACTCACTAGAATCGGTAATATCTGGGATGGTAACCACTTTCCTAGAGCCAGTGTGGGAAGACTCTCCAAGCCCTCAGGTTGAAGCACCAGGCTGTAAAATCAGCCACCAGCACCATAGCTAAAATAGAAGCTGGAGATCACTAATATTCTCAGAGTGCTTCCAATGTGGTAAATGTCAAACAAGATGCTTTGCAAACATCGATCTTCTCTAATCCTCACAACAACCATATAAGGTTAGCAGTCACTCCCATTTTTCATATCAAGAAGCCGAAGAATGGAAGACTGACGCGATGTCCCAAGTAACACAGCAAGTATGAAGCACAGCTGAGAGATGAACCCGAGGTACCATCCTGAGAAGGCACCATGGCTGGAAGGCAAGATGACCAAAAGAACCCAGAGTCTGGGGACCAGAATCTGAACCTGTTTCTCCCACAAATTAGCGACAACATTAGACTGTCAGGTTACTTTTTGGGCCTGTTTTCTCGACATTAAAATACCTTTTCTTTCCATTTCATTCTTGAAATGTCATTAACTTTATTCCTTAACTTTCTAGTTTTTGGTTCATTTCGATTCTGAGATTTTTTAATTTGTGGTTTAAGGTAGTTTTTTTGTGTGCTTGTTTGTATCAAGATATTCAGCTTATGATGGAGTGTTATGTTGGTGTTCTCTTGGAAAATTTTTGATTCTCACTACTTTTTTATCCTGTAAGCAGTTTTGTATGGATGCACCATTTCAGATCATTTTTAAATGACTTAGATGTTCCTGGACGGCATAAATAGGTGCTCCCAGGGCGAGGGGAGGTGTTTGGGTAGTTTACTAGGTTTCTTAGTTACACTGGTAAGGGAAGGGCATTTTGTTTGTTGTTAAATTCTGGGCATGGCCCATGATGTGTGGGGCATGTGGGATCTCAGTGCCTCGACCAGGGATCAAACCTGTGCCCTCGGCATGGGCAGTGCTGACTCTTAACCACTGGACCACCAAGGAAGTGCCACATATTCTTTGCTAAGTGGTGTGGAGAGAAGAGGTAAATCTCCTGATTGTACAATATTGTTTGTTTCTGACACCTTGATATCTCTGCTTTTTCCTTTTCCCTGTACCACCAGACGTCCCAGAGAATGCCTTCCCCTTGTCTGCAGAAGTCGCCCCATCCCAATACTGTACTTTTGGTGTTTCACGAACTTTCAAACTCCTTCCTTTAAATTCTCAACAGTCAGTCCTCAGATCCACCAGGCTCAGACCTGTATTCGCAATCTCCCCAGGCGGGATTGGGCATGACGTCCCCTTGTTTTGTGCCACCACTGGGGCTTGGCCACACTCCCCTTATTTCCATCCCTCTGATCCTCAGCTCCAGGCAATCCAAAGCTGGCTCTGTTGGTTTCAAATATTTATTTGCCCACTTATTTTGAAGTTCATAGTGCTCCCTGTTATCTAATTATGTTGGAGGCATGGGTTACGGATTCTTTTGTTTGCTCTCTTTCTGGATCATTTCGTATTTCAAAGATGGGTGGAAAGATTTAGATGGACGCAGCTGCCAACATCCTGCTCACCCTGGAAATGAAATTCCTGGATAGGGCTCCAGCACTGTAGGATTCTGAACTGGTGATCCTCAGAACACAGGGTTCTCATTAAGTAGAGTTCTCCAAAAGTAAAAACGGTGCCCTGAAATGCTTTCAATGCATTACTGAAAATCAACAATTATTATATCCTATCTGTAAGTAAATTCAGTTACACTTTATCGGGATTAAGACAGCATCACAGATCTTTAGCAGTGAAAATGTTAGGAACTACAACTCTGTAGAAAAACTACAAATGTATGATGGCATAATATGGAAGATGTTCTCTAGAGGAATATGTATAAGATCACCTTTTTTCCCCAAAGCATAAAAGAGATTATCTGTAATATCGATCCAAATTTAATAATTATATTAAATAGCATGTTGGTGTTGATTTTCAAAAAGTTATCACAGATACTTTTATAGTCCTCTGAGCCAAAGGAAATACTAAAAGGAAAAAAAAAGTAACTATTAGTCCATCCATAAAACTAATAAGCTAATTGATCAGTGTTATGCTTAAACTTATTTTTTATGCATAGTCTTGAGAAGAAAATTTTTTAAAGGCTTCCTTTATATATTACTTTTTCTCCTTAAAATACAATCTTTACTACAAGTGAGCTCCCTAACAGTTTTTCAGGTAGCTACTTCCCTTTTTATGAAATATCATTTCAGTGATTCAGAAATTATACTAAGGAGCACATCATATTCATTAAAAGAACAAAAAATAAATACTTCAGACCCTACAATGGTTATTTTTAAAAATAGGTTTTTAAGTGTCAAGATTAGTTTGTAGAAGTTGGCATGAATTTCCTCACTGCCAACACGCTTAGGATTAAAATATTGATCAAAATAAGGAAAACACTTTTTGCTCCTTTTCTTGTTTATTTTTTAAATGAATCTATCTAATACTTTAAAAGATGACCAACATATTCCTCCTCGAGGTTTAATCACCTATGACCCTACCTTACCTTCCCAAACCTGGGGAATGTTCCATTTAGCAAGGCATGACCAGCTCAAGATGTTGGCTCAGCTAGAAATTTCCATGCTCCTGAATCACCCCCTTACCTCGGACTCATCTGTAGATTCTTCCAGAGATCCAGTTTCCTACAAATCATAGAGGGGGGGAAATGGTTAGAACACATGACAAAAGAAGAAAAAATATTTTCGAGGATTAAGAGTCCTCACGACCCTACCACCAGTACCTATTTGCCCTTCTTTGGCAGTAATCTTCAACCCCAGTTTGAAGAACTCCACATGGTCCGACTCTCACAAGCCTCCTAGGATGTCTCCACACCCTGCGGGGCTAAGATGGTCACCCTGGGTCCACATGGATCTGTCCCTCCCAGTGACCTCCCTCAATGGGTCAGCAGCTTAACAAACGACTCCAGGAACTTCTTACGGGAGGACCCAGAAAGCTCTTCCTTCACTAAAGGTGGAACTCGGTCTGGCAAAGCAGTCTTTACTGATCTCAGAAGGGAAGAGGCAACTGCCGCTTGAAAGTGTCCATATGCCAATTTTTATACAGCAAAGCTCAAAGCTCCTTTGCTATTAATTATTATGCTATTAATCTGGCTGAGTCAAAATGACAGTCTTGCTTAAACAGCTTTTACAAAAGAATTCCCCTAGTGCGGTCCCTTATCAGGCACTGCGCAAACAAGCTGTATAATTTACATCCACTCTTTAAACCATTAACCGGAAGACAAATTCTGCCATTTAACACAGTTTCCCTCTTGCTAGACAATGAATCTTGCTGCTCTGGAGAAAACAAAGCAAAACGGGGGGAAAAAATGGACTTGATCCCGCTAATCTCTCACCTGTCCACTGAGAGAGAGAATCTGCTGATGCCATGCGTCTTCAAAGAGGTCAGCAAAACGAAGATTTACTTAACGTGCTTATAGATATCAATAGCAATAAAAGGTTCCAACTAACGTGCTGACAGTGAACATAAGCATTTCTCAACCATCCATGAGACATAAAAGGGCGGGGCAGGGGGCCAAGGACATTCACAAGACAAAAAAAAAATGGGTGGTAGGACATTTTAGATACAAAGAATAAATTTTTTCAAGACCAAACAAACAAACATTTTAAAGAAAGTTGGATGCACATATCACTCAATGCAAATTGGACTGCAGGATAAACAGACACCAGGTGAGTGAAAATATTTTAATTTCACGAGTCTAAAATCATTAAGAGCCTGGCAGGCAACAGGCTTCCTCCAGAAGAGCCTTGTGGACAGAATAGTCCCTGCTCACAAGTTCATCTGTAAAATGGGGATGAATAATAGTTGTAATTAAGAATCTGATTGTAGTTATAACATTAACTATAATAAATGTGAGCATCTCATCTATATCCTAATATAGCCTGTTTGTTTTCAAGATAATCTAAATATTAGAAAGTCCTCATTAGCTTGGAGCTATGATCTTTCCACAGCAATGTTTTGTTCTGAGCTCTAACTATGACATATAAAAAATCTAATTCTATTGCTTGCCAGTTCTCTAGACAGTTAATGAAACAGATCAAGCTGACTCTTCTAAATTGTTTCTCCCCCGCACTAATCATCCCCTGGTTAGTGCACCTGCCGTCCTGATCCCCTATTTTGGACACAGACACACTCCACTAAATATTAATAGTCACTGTTCTAATGTCTTTACTCAACATCTATAATATATCACTCATGATGCTAAATGTTTCACACATAGCATCTTGAAATTTCCTAATGCCCTCCAAAGTAAAATGCAGAGGCTTAGAGTTTGAACTTAAATGACTTCTAACATCCCGAACAGTTCCAGGACATTAAGTTATTAGCATGAGCGAAACCAGGCTTTAACAGGCTTTGCCAATAAGCCACGGTTAAGATTCCTATCTGCCACCTCTAGAACTTTCAGGGAACACCTGAATATTCCTTTCCAAAACTGACATTAAATCGAAGGAAACATTTTTTCCTAATTTGGGATCCATTCAAATATACACATGGTGTATAAGGACAAACATCCCACTTACATGCTTAAAACAAAAACATAAGTCCCCAACCAGCAATTTCTATCTAAAAACTCAAAATTAAATTACACATTTGTTCCCACCAGAAAGCACGCAGTGGCAGAATCTGATACCTTAAGGCATGCAAATGTCAGACATCTGAGTCTTCCAGCCCTCCTGTGGCTGCTGATATCAATAAAGAACATTTATTTCAGGACACTCAGAGACAGCATTAGCACCAGCAAATTGAGCTGTGGCCTCAAAAAATTACACTTCTATCCACAATGCTACCAAAGCCCTGCATAAATGCCTTCAGGAATTGGCCTGGTCTCTTACTTCTTAGCATCCTGCATTCATCAAGCCCTGCTGCTCAACGCTCCAGAGAAAGAGGCTACAGGAAGATCTAAAGTGAATGTACCCAGTGAGGGATCCCAGAAGCAGAAGGCTGAACAAAGAGAAATAATGACTTCCAAACATTTTCCTTTTTTTTTCTTTTTTTTGACTTCACATACTGCTGGTAGCTCAGTGGTAAAGAATCTGCCTGCCAGTGAAGGAGACGTGGGTTTGATCCCTGGGTCGGGAAGATCCCCGATGAGGGAAGTGACAACCCACTCCAGTATTCTTCCCTGAGAAATCCCATGGACAGAGAAGCCTGGTGGGCTACTGTCCATGGGGTCACAAAATATCAGACATGACTTAGAGACTAAACAAACAACCTTCAAATCATCAAAGTGTAAGTTATAAAACTGTTCTAGCTTCTAAGATAAATATGTCAGACACAACAAGACAAACACTGCAGTATTATATAAGACCTTCAGAAGGCTGAACAGAGGTTTCCTAGAGCTGAGGGTGGGGGGATGAGAGTTATTGTTTAATGGGTACAGTTCCAGTTTTGCGATGACAGAAAAGTTCTAGAGATAGATGGTGGTAATGACTGCACAAAGGTGAATGTACTTAATGCCACTGATTGCTTACACCTAAAAATGGTTACAATGGTACATATTATATGTATCTTATCATAATAAGAAAAAAATGTGCTGTTCTGCTTGAAGCCAAAATGAAGGGCTGGAAAGCATCTAGTGACACAAATGTATAGTTGGACAAGTTCTGGGCAACAGATTGAAATCTCAGTCAACAACTGTTTCATTTTACCTTTCTTTTGCACATCAATCCCTTAAACTGAATCATGTGTCCAAAGAGCATTAACTAAAAATCTCACTGCCTTGACAGGTGACCTCTTGAATCTACTCTTCAGAAAACACACAGTAGATTAGTCACTGGTCTCCAGCAAGATCATTGAAGCCCACCGCAATCTGGCCCCCAGTGCTCTTCCAGCCTCACTAACCACTCTCTGTACAGACCCATGGCCCCCCAGGCACACTGGATGACTTCTCACCAAGAGATCACATGTTCAAGTCTCTATGTCATTGGGCGCAAGAGTGACTTGCAGTCTGGATGTCAACTGTAGGTGTTTTGTTTGTTCTAGGTAGTGTTTTTAAGACCTTCACATAAAAATCTGTATTTCTGACTTCATAAACTCAGATACACCTGAAATCCACACATCCACAGTACATAGGTTGGAGCTGAGCAGCTATGGTCCTGGAGACAGAAAGCACTTCACCACCAACACCCCAAAAGTCCTGACACCAGGCAGTCCCATGCACGGCCACACCACGTGCCAGCCTTGAGCTTGCGATGCCAGTGCGGAGCCTCCTGAAGCACTTCCCTAGCTTAGAAGGCCCTTGGCCCAACTCCGCGCACTTCCTGGTGCTCCTCCAACTCTCAGCACACTCCCAGGACAATTCTCAGGAGCACCTCCAGGAGGCAGGGGCAGTCGGGCTGAGGGCCTTCCATCTTGCTTTAACAACACAGCCTAGATTGTATGTCTTCCATTTCCACGTTGCCAATGCGAGGCTAAAAAAAAAGTTAGAAACTCACTGGCTGTTTCTAAATTCTAAACGTTCCTCACAGCCCAACCTAGCCCTCACCTCACTCACAGCACTGTCTCCAGGGAGTCCAGGCCACAAGGTCCATATCTGGCCTCCTGTGGCCTCTGTTTCTCCTAACATTAACTGTCTGATCCTAGCAGTTTTCCTTTTAAATTCACTGTGGATAAATCCAAAGGCTTTTGCCTGTCTCCAACTATCTTACCCAAAGGATTCAACAGCTAGTTGCTGATGATCACGATGAGAAGAAATAAGGTGCTGTAGAGAGAATGTGGCGGAGAAGGCAATGGCAACCCACTCCAGTACTCTTGCCTGGAAAATCCCATGAACGGAGGAGCCTGGTAGGCTGCAGTCCATGGGGTCACACAGAGTCAGACACGACTGAGCAACTTCACTTTCCCTTTTCACTTTCATGCATTGGAGAAGGAAAAGGCAACCCACTCCAGTGTTCTTGCCTGGAGAATCCCAGGGACGGAGAAGCCTGGTAGGTTGCAATCCATGGGGTCGCAGAGTCGAACACGACTGAAGTGACTTAGCAGCAGCAGCAGAGAGAATGTGGAGAAAGGGGGACCCTCTTATACTGCTGGTGGGAATGTAAATTGGTGCAGTCACCATGGAAAACAGTATGGAGGTTCCTCAAAAAATTAAGAGTTGCCATATGATCCAGTAACCCCACTTTTGGGCATATGTCCAGAAAAGATGAAAAGCCTAACTTGAAAAGATACATGCATCCCAATGTTCATAGCAGTACCATTTACCATAGCCAAAACAGGAAGCAACCTAAATGTCCAACAACAGATGAATGGATAAAAGAAGATGGAATACCATTATGCTACTAGTATACAATGGAATACTACTTTGCCATAGAAAAGAATGAAATGCCACTTGAAGCAACATGGATGGACCTAGAGATTATCATACTAAGTGAAATGAGTCAGAAAGAGAAAGACAAATACCATGTGAAATCACTTACATGTGGAATCTAAAATACATAAAATACGGCACAAATGAACTAACTTACAAAACAGAATCACAGAGAAAACAGATTTGTGGTTGCTGGGGTATGGGTGGGGTGAGGAAGAATGGACTAGGAATTTGGCATTAGCAGATGCAAACTGTTATATATAGAAAAGATAAACAACAAGGTCCTACTATATAGCACAGGGAACTATAGTATCTTAATGTTAAATGTTTAACCATAATGTTAAAGAATATGAAAAAGAATATATATATAAATATATAACTGAATCACTTTGGTGTACAGCAGAAAGCAAAATACTGTAAATCAGCTATGGTGCTCAGTCATTCAGTGGTGTCCAACTTTTTGCAACCCCAGGGACCACCAGACTTCTCAGTCCCTGAAGTTTTCCAGGCAAGAATACTGCACTGGGTTGCCATTTCCTCCTCCAGGGTATCTTCCAGACCCAGGGATTGAACCCATGTTTCTTGCATCTTCTGCACTGGCAGGTGGATCCTTTACAACTAGCGCCCCCTGGGAAGCCCTTAAATCAACTATACTTCAATAAAATAAATCTTAAAAAAAAAAAAAAATAAGCTGCTGACCCAAGGCAGTAACACTGGACCTCCTCTGTATACTCCTTTCCCACTTACAAGTAAGAGTAAGTGCATTTTCTCCAGCTCACTAGCTCATGGCTACAGGACAGGGACAGAAGGGGACAGAGGGGTGACGGCAGCAAACAAGGACAGAGTGATTCAAACAGAATGCTAACACCCTAGCAGCAGCCCCGGGAAGGAGCTAACGGGGTGCTCGGAAGACCCCACAATACGGTCTTTCCGCGCACCTCGGACCCTAATCCCACCATCAGGGCCCCGTGACAGCAGCCAGAAAAAGATACAGCACAGCCAACCCCAGAGGCCAGGAGGGGTTCAGAAGATGGTCAGCCCAGGAAGAGAAAGCCAAGTCAGGACCTCCGAGGCTGGGAAATCCTCACAATTTGGAGGGAATAGTTTGTTAGGCACCAGGAAGAGAATTTGGGGGAGAAATGGGAGACTGGAGCCTGAGGAAGGCCAGCTCCAAACTCGGCAGGATGAAGAAACAGGGCAGAGACCAGGCCCCAGAGAACCAGACTGGGCTGGAGACGGACGTGAAACACACACCACTTACTGCCACCTTCTCTCCCGTCCCAGCAAACTGCGTGCCGTGGCTGAGCCTGACGACAGAGTGTGACAGGGCCCAACGTCTGACAAAGGCACGGAAAGAGGACACATTTTGTGTGAATTGTATTTGATATCCTTGTGCCCAGAGCTTCCATTACAGAAAGCTTTGGGTCCCGCCAGGACTAGGCTGTCTGAATAAGAAAGATGAAAGGGTACCCAGGGAGCTGACAGAAGCGGAAGGCTCAGGTTACCAACTTTGTTCAACCCACCAGGCTGCACTCATTTTATTCTGCAAACGAAGAAAAGCCTGGAGAACTGCCCCAGCTTGGTGCCTAGTGACCCCATCCCAAACCTGACTTTGCATCAGAGCCATCTAAACTCAGTTTGGGGAACTGGCTAATATTTGCTAATCCACTCCATGGTTTTGTTTTTTTCTTTTCCATTATGGTTTACTGAATATAGTTATGGATTTTTTTGAACTGTAGCATTGGAGAAGACTCTTGAGAGTTCCTTGGACTGCAAGGAGATCCTGCCAGTCAATCCTAAAGGAAATCAGTCCTGAACATTCATTGGAAGGACTGATGCTGAAGTTGAAACTCCAATACCTTGGCCATCGTTACGAAGAACTGACTCACTGAAAAAGACCCTGATGTTGGGAAAGACTGAAAGAGGGAGAAGGGGACAATAGAGGATGAGATGGTTGAATGGCATCACCAACGTGATGGACACAAGTCTGAGCAGGCTCCAGGAGTTGACTGAGAGGAAGCCCGGCATGCTGCAGTCCAAGGGGTCACAAGGAGTCGGACACGAGTGAGCGACTAAACTGAACTGACAGATTTTTCTTTTCCATTATGGATACTGAGGATAGTTCCCAGTAATATACAGAAGGATCTTGTTGCTTATCCATTCTCTATATAATAGTTTGCATCTGTTAATCTCAAACTCCCAATCCATCCCTCCCCTACGTCTTCCCCCGTGGCAACCACAAATCTGTCCTCTATGTCTTTGAGTGTGTTTCTATCTCATAGATAAGCTCACCTGTGTCATGTTTCAGATTCCATATATAAGTGGTATCATAAGGTATCTGTCTGTTTCTGACTGACTTCATTTAGTATCCACTCCATCTTCACAGATTCCAATGCAATATGTATAAATCAGAGTCCAGATTCACAAGGATTTGATAAAGCAAACAAACAAAAAAACCCACTGAGGCAGATCAAGTTTCTAGAAGAAACAAAGGCGACTGTGACTGAGTAGCCATGAGCAGGGAGCTGCATGAAACACAGACGCCCGCCTGGATCTGATGAGGGGTCTCTCCGCAAGGTGGTAACCCGGGAGCCAGCGAGGCTACTAATGATCAGCTGATGTCATCAGCCTCCAGCCAGCCAAGCCAGAGGAAGATGGGAGGAGAAACTCACAAGGTACCAAGCTCGTTGGCTGAGCTAATTCATGACTGTACTTGTTACATAGTGGTAAAGACTGGGTTTCCTAGAGATTTCTCTGATCCTGTGCTTCTGCAACTTCTTGCTCAGGGCTTTGCTTTTCCTTATTTATTAGTAAGTGAAAGTGAAAAGTGTTAGTTGCTCAGTTGGGTCCAACTCTGTGTAACCCCATGGACTGTAGCCTGCCAGGCTCCTGTGTCTATGGGGTTTTCCAGGCAAGAATACTAGAGTGGGTAGCCATTCTCTTCTCCAAGGGATCTTCCCAACTCAGGGATAAAACCCTGGCCTCTTGCATTGCAGGCAGATTCTTTATAGTCTGAGCCACCAGAGAAGCCCCGTTATTAGTAAAGCTCCTTTTAAAAGATCTATCTTGACCCAACTATATAAAGATTGTCTGCACCTTAGCCAATCCAACTTTGGGTTGTAAATCATTGTCCTATTTACAAACCAAATGCTTCAATCTGGTACTGTAACATACTTTATCTCATTTCACACTTACAAGAATCCTGAGGAGTAAAATCCCCAAGCTACAGGCTTGAAGCAAGAAGCCTGTGACACTCAAATATCTGTCACCTTGATTTTTACTTTTACACAGGGCACAATTACATGAGTGTATACCTGCTCACCAATGTACTATCTCATAATACTAAAATGCTCTATAGTACAGACAGAATGCCCCTAATTTCTAAAAGGCAGAGGGAAACTCAATGTAGAAGCTCTCCGATCTGGTCAAAGAATAGATTATCTGAGTGACCAAGTATTTTAATGGACCAGGTTCCCTGTTGGGAGAAAAGAGAGTACCCAGAGAGTTGACAGAGCAAGGAATGTAGGAAATGTAACCTACAACCCATGTGAATGAAAAGCTTTCAAAACTTTCAGGTAAAACAACAGCACAAATTCTTTGAACCTAGCTTAACAATTTGCTGTTTTCAATTCAGAAGGCTATTCTCCCCCTAATAAATCCATT
Source organism: Muntiacus reevesi (assembly GCF_963930625.1). NCBI lineage: Eukaryota > Metazoa > Chordata > Mammalia > Artiodactyla > Cervidae > Muntiacus > Muntiacus reevesi. The sequence goes on along the minus strand of NC_089254.1, from coordinate 77,737,556 downwards.
TAAACATTTTATTAAGTACCTAGTACCTGTGTAAGGCACTAGCTCTGTGAGAGATACAGACATGAGTAAACTCTGTGCTCATTCTTGAGGACTCAGCAATCTGCAGTAGAGCTAAGACAAATACACAAACATCCAAACAGCCAGACTTCAAGCAGAATGTCGCTCATAAGCACGGTATGGACAAATAGTGTCAGGCATCTGTGATTACAAAGGTCAACTATAAATCATTTTGGCGAGAGGTAAAATGGCTGGTTAGAGGATTTCCAAGTACAACGCAAAGTATTAGCTCTTTCTGTGAACTAATATGTATGTATTTTTACTAACCACTTTAACCATTCTCAGAATAAACAAGGATTTCCCAATGACTTTTTAAAAAAAGTTCATTCATATCCAAAAAGTGATCTTTTTTTGATCTTTTTTTTTGGCTGCATGACACAGCTTGCAGAATCTTAGTTCCCAGACCAGAGATAGAACCCCTGCCTCCCACTGGAAGCACAGACTCCTAGCCACTGGATCACCAGGATATTCCCCAAAAAGAGATCTTGAGTTTACAAGTCTGTGAATTGTGTTATATTAACTCAGTATATATCTCACTCCCTTGGTTCTTCCTAAAATTAAGAGGGATAAAAGAGCCATCATCAAAAATACAACACTCAGAAAAGTTAAGAGAAGAGGTTGATTTAGAGTAAGTTTCATTTTCTGTTTTTTGGCCAAGCAGCATGTGGGTTCTTAGTTCTCCAACCAAGGATCGAACCTGAGCCCCATGCATTGGAAGTTCAGAGTCTTAACTACTGAACTGCCAGGGAAGCCCCTTAAGTAATCTTTTTAAAAGGCAGAGTGTTCTGGTAAAAAAAATCATGAGCGTTGGAGACAGAATATTGGAGATTTATTATAGACACAAGCCTGGGCAAATTACTTAAGGTGTATGAATTTCAATATGCTTACCTGTAAAATTCAATCATTTAATGCATATTGAGAGCCAAGCACTTTTCCAGGTGTCAGGCATCCAGCAATGAACAAATCCTTGCCATCACGGAGCTTACATTCCATAGAAAGAATATATTAAAATGAATATAGAAATATATAGGGGAGGGGAGAAAGGAAATTTAAAAACACAGTACGTCAGATGGTCATGAGCACTAAGGAGAAAATTACACAGAAAGCGGTTTTGAAGAATGGTCAGGGAAAGTCTCACACAGAAAGATAACACCTGGAACAAACACCAGAAACAAAATAACACCAGAAACAAAAAGGAAGTGAGAGAAAGTCCTGTTAATATCTGGGGTCCAAAAAAGGGAGCAGCATGAGCAAACGTCCTGAGGCAGGTACCTGCCTAGTTTGTTGAAGGCAGAGTAAGAAAACCAGGGTAGCTGATGCAGAGTGACAGAACGGGAAGACAATAGTGGAAAATGAGGTCTGAGAACAAGAATGGGGAGCAACTGTGACAAAGACAACTAGACTATTTTAAGGACTCTTTTTTTCCAGAGTGCATAAGAAGCCACCTGAAGATTCGGAACACAGGAGGTGACTGATCTGACTTACATATCAGAGTAAAATTTACCAACAGAATTCTTCTGTAAGGACCAAATGAAACATGAGATGGTTCTTTAAACTGGAAGGTCCTATAAAAATGCAAAGCATTCTTACTATATCACAAACTTTCTAAGTGCTTTTTAATCAAACAGCTCGGCTAAACTCCTACACAAAACAGTAGCAGACACTAGGCAGTAAATACTAGGTAGTAAACACTAAAAACAACTCTCCCCGCTCTTGACACTCTATCTAAGAATGTAGGGGCTTGGCTTTTGCTTTTATATCAAACTACCAAAAATTTTTATTTTAGGAACTTCCCTGGTGGTCCAGTGGCTAAGACTGAGCTTCCAATGCAGGAAGCCCAGGTTTGAGCCATGGTCAGGGAACTTGATCCCACATACCAAAACTAAGAGTTCACAGGCTGCAACTAAAGATCCCGAGTGCCACAATTAAGACCTAGTGCAGCCACAAAATGTTTTTTTTTAACAGGAGAGATGAATAGTGTGAAAACCAATCTCACAATCATCAAATCCAGCTGAGAGTCATGCAATTACATGTGCTTAATGAGCATATCCTGCTAAACTGCTTGAAATGGAATAAGGGGCTTCAGGGGGTACAGAGGAGACTCATCTGTTAACATAATGAAGACCCAAAAACTTAATTTCTACCTTGGCAAATTTATTATTTATTGGCATGTGCGAAAATACACAGGACGATTTTCATTATATAATTGAAGTATGTGGCAAATAGTACAAAGTAAATTTTTTAAGTAAATAAACTTCCTATATGATACTAGACAGCGCATCAAGTCACTGCTTACAAAAAATTATGGAAACTGACGGGCCTGTTAATTCATAAGGAAAAGCAGTGCCAAGCTAAAATAATACTGGAAACGGAAATTTAAGTTATTTCCCCAAATTCCGATCTGCCTTTGGGGGTGGGGGATGTGGGGATGAGGGGTATTCGATGTTACTTTGTCATTTCATCTAATGTCTGGCTACAACGACTGCCTATATGAAGGTAACTACTGCCATTACTAATCTTTCCCTAAACTCCGGTGTCACACTGCCGGGTGTCGACTGAACACTGCCAGCTGATAATCAGCAACAATCCCACATAACTTTTACTGAGCCAAACTTCTTCTAAGCACTTTAATTTTGCGTTAGACCCAGTCCTTCTTAAATCACCCTTTGAGGACTGTACTATAATTATCTCCATCACCACAACCAACTAGCCCAAAGTCACATTTTAAGTAAAAGAACGAGCATTAGAACCTGTTTGCTCCATGACTGATGCACTTAACCACTGCCAGATAAAACAGATTTGTAACTAAATGAAACTGATCCAAAATAAAACTCAACAGATACAACAGTGACTTAGCTCTCTATGAAAATGAAACTGACCCGAAATAAAACTCATCAGATGCAACACTGACCTAGCTTGGTACCTAAATGAAATAGATCTGAAACAAACCTCATCGCATTTACTTCGCCTTTCTAGCCCACCTGCAAATCAGCTCTTCCAGTCTTACTTCGAGTAGGAAAGGAACTTAAATTTCAGTCACCTGACCTCAAATCAGGTGTGATGCCTACCAGAAGCAGGCAGTCCCTGAGAGAGCCCAAGCTGCCTTCAAGCCAAAATTTCTCAGAACACAGGCCACAAGGCTACAGCCAAAGGCAGGGTCGCCCCACAAACGCTGGGGGTGTGTCGAGGCGCTGTCTCCGCCTGCGGTCCAAAAGACTGCATCCCACTTGCCTCTTGGCTCCCGGAAATGGACTTTTGCCATACCCCAGCCCCACGTGAGCCTGCCTGGCCCCGCAGCAGCCCCACTCCTCCGTAGCAACCCCACTTCACGCCCCCATCGCCCACCATCGCCTCCCCTTCCCCTGCCTAAGAACTGCAGCGCTTACCTGCTCCTCTGCTTCCGCCATGGCGCAGCCGGTGAGTCACCTGATCCACCCGGAAATGAGACAAAACAAGACCCTGGAACCCAGCGCATGCTGGGAAATGTAGTTTTAGCGTCATCTGAGCCGAGAAATTTATTTTAGCTGATGAACCTGCTGGACTTCATTTCGGCTTCCAATTTTCGAAGTTAAATGGAATTGTGCTTTGGAGAATCCAGACATAACCATTGTTAATGCTACCATTTATTTCATTGTTGAACTTATCGTTTCCGTGATGACTATAGTTGAAGGAAAGTTGCAAGGCTCGAGGTAGCCTGAAACTCCCCTCCAGGTCCTCCCCACTATTCTATGCAAAACAAAGAACTCTCTTACCGAAGGAAAAATGGACATTAGGCTGATTACACCCAGCTCCCAGCCCATCCAGCCTCTGGCCGATCTCCAAAATTCCATGCCCAGCCGTGTAAGAGATAACTACTCTGAACAAACTTGGAGAACAGGCCCCCTTAAGACAGTGACTTTCCACACACATGCCTATATATACTTACTCATTTCTTAGGTTAGTGCAGCAGCTCGCTAATCTGACTGCTGCCCCTTCTCGCCTCATTAAAGGTGATCTGTTCCTGTAAAGTGCCGATCTAGTTCTTTTTCTGAACCTCACCTTCTCTAACTCCCTTACTCTACAATAGTATTTTATATTTACTGTTTACCAGGTCCTGAACTTAGAGTTTTGCTTGCAGTGTCTCATTTAATCCTCCCAGCAATCTTTACTGTTATTCCTGTTTTATAGAGGGGGACACCTTAGCCCGAAGATCACACAGTTAGTCAAGGAAAGAACTAGGGTTCGAATTTGGCTTTGTCTGATGACAAAGACTCTGCGATTACCAAATCCTGCTTTTTCTGAAAGTGTCCTTGCTTTAAAAAAAAAGTATATTGTATGAATATAAAGCAGTTTTTTAAATAAAGAACCAGAGACAATTTATCCTCCAAAAATATTTAGCTCCTACTCTTCGCTGCTACTGTTAAGTTGTTCTCTTCTGGCACCTGGACATGGTAACTTTTAAACAATGTCTATTGCTTAATTATGTAAGTTTTCACTGAGTATATTCCATGGGTAAATATTCAAGATAGAATATAAATTTGTCCTTGGTAAAATCTGTAAAACCACTGTATTAATTTCATCCTTTAGAAAGAATGATCCCCTCTCCATTTTTCTGGGCATTATGAAGGGTCCTTCCTAATTCTCAAAATCTGCAGTATCCTGTCCAAAGATGGGCATTTCCTTCTTTCCTCTCATCTCCAGGAGGTAGGAACTACTAGTGGGCGTCACAAATGACAGCACATGGTGGGTGCCCAGTACTTATTGACTCTTGTGCTGCGTGAACTCTGACCTAGTAGGACGTCATGGACTCAGCACTCTGCTGCCTCCCAGATCTCTCCCTGTAACCTGCTCAACCCATGATTCCTCCACACCCAGGTGACATCATCTGAGACACTTATCTTCTCCCCTGTGCCAAAAGAGCCTTAGTTCCACCTTCTTCCTCCAAGTTTTGTGGGGGTCCCTCTTCTAGTTTGCTGATCACTTAGTCACAGGGAATAAAAACACACCAACACCGTGGTATCTAGGTATATGTAGCCAGGCACTCCATGCCCTAAGCATCAACCTTTCCAGTTTGATAAGTTTCTAAAGTCTGTCACAAACCTTCCCAGGACCAAACATTCATTACTCATGATGGACTTTAAGTCCCACAAGGATTCTTATACCAACCGAAGAGGCTGTGGAAGCCCCTCCATTGGAGTCATCACAGAAAAAAAGAAATAAGCCTAGACCGCTACCATTCTGACTTTCCTCACACACTGTAATTGTTCCTTTTCCATTAGGACATAGACCCACCCATAAACTTCTAGGGCTACACCCTCTCCAAATTGGCAATCTCTTCTGCTTTAAAAAGAAAAAAGCAAAACTTTTTATTCTACATTGGAGTATCTCCAATTAACAATGTTGACATAGTTTCAGGTGCACGGCAAAGCATCTCATCCATACACATACTTGAACTCTTCTGCTTTGATGAAACATAGGCTCAGGATTAGGAAGGAAAATAGAAGATTAAAACCACTATCTTGCCCCTAGGGTGTTCTTGTTGTATTGTTCAGTTTTATTGTGGTGAGAGGTCAAGTAACACTTCCAGAAAAAGAGAGACTAAATACTGGAGATAAGTGAGAAAACCACCACTGAAATTCAGAACAAAGTCTTGTTCTCTTGAAGTTTTGTTTCTCTTTAAATTAGGAGTTTGGGATTAACATATACACACTATTATATATAAAATAAATAACAAGCAACTACTGTACAGCTCAGGGAACATACTCAATATCTTATAATAACCACCTGTAAGGGAAAAGGATCTGAAAAAGAATGATCACATAACTGAATCTCTATTCTGTACATCTGAAGCTAACACATCATTGTAAATTAATTATACTTTAATTTAAAAAGAGAAAAAGAAGTAAAAAAATTTGTTTTTCTTTCCCAACAGTGTGTGCACTCTCAAAATTCTGGGGAGGTGCTAGCTTCTCTCTCTCCTTCTAGGCTGGCAGTCTTCCTCCTAACCCCTCTTGGCCTCTGATGCCAGCTGCGCCGAGTCTTCTCCCAGACCCCTGGCACCTGGCCCTGTGCTGATGGTAGAATTAGAGGTGGGGATCAGTGGAAAGTCATTATTGAAAAGATCTTCTGAGAGTCACAACTAGCTCCTTGCCCGGGGCTGCTGCTCTTTGATTTCACTGCTGAATATATGCTACCTTTTCTTTTCTTGAAGGCTGGTGGTCCCTAGGTCTGTGTGATGGGTGGGTCTTCTCCACAAACTCTCCAAGGGACACATTTCTCTCATCTGCCACACAGGTTCTGCTCTGGGGACCCTCTTGGTGGAGAACATCCAATGGGAGCCCAAGAAAGCAAAGTTGGAGGTTGGCCATCAGCTCTGGGCCTTTCTGGTCTTTCTACTTTTCTGGAATGCAGAATGTTCAGCCTCCTTCTCTTCCTCAGAAAGGGTGTTATGTGCTTGATTGAAAATGTAGTCAAAGTGTACAGCAGAATTCTCCTCTGGTCATTCAACCTCAGAGATGATGGATACCCCACATCCATTCCACATTCACTGTACTGGCTTAACTACAATAAAATATGTTGAGCATTATATATATGACTGTTTCCTTCACAGCAGACTGGAAAGTGAAACAACAAAGATATGGAAAGATGAATTCAAGGAAAAAAGCCCCTTCAGGCTGACAGGTTCACATTGTGCCTGTGGACAAGATGAAATTCATGTGACCTCTGTGCCCCAAGTTTTCTCCTGTGAAATGAAAGTTTTGGGTTTCTCTTAACTAGAATGTTCTCTATCTCCTGTGACTCAGAGTGTAGTCCACAGACCAACAGTGTCCGTATCACGTTGGAGCTTGGAGCTTGTTAGAAATGAAGAGCTTGGGGACTTCCCTTGTGGCGCAGTGAGTAGGAATCCACCTGTCAATGCAGGGACACGGGTTCAATCCCTAGTCCAAGAAGATTCCACTAAGCCTGTGAGCCACAACTACTGGGCTCACATGCTGCAACTACTGAAGCCTGCAGAGCTTGAGCCTGTGCTATGCAATGAGAAGTCACCACGATGAGAAGCCCGCGCACCACAAAGAAGAATAACTCTGGCCCCCTGAAAACCTGCACACAGCAACAAAGACCCAGCACAGCCAAAAATAAATAAATTTAAACTTTTTCTTTTTTCTTTTTTAAATTTTGAAAGTAAAGTAACACAATTACAGGAGACTTGGAAATTACAGAACAAAGTTACGTATAGCTTCACTATATATTACAATTATTTTTTTTTTTAAAGGAAAAGAAATAAAGAGCTTAGGGCCCCTCAAGAGACGTACTGAATAAGAATCTGAACTTTAGCAATATCGCCATGTGATATGTACCTTAAAGTCTGAGAAATGTTCAGACTAACAGTCTTTCATTTTATGAAGAAATGACCTTTTCTTTCCCATCATCAGGTCACACTCTCCAGCTTCAAGTTATGGAGGTAAGAGTGAGCCTCAGCATCTCATTCTCAGTCTATAGGACCTCGTACTGTAAATGGTTCACTGCTTGAATGCTCTGTTTCATATGTTTGTTTTATAGGCCTGAAAGAGTCGACCAACTTGATACATTTAGCCATTTGATTCATAATAACCTATCTCATTGTTAAACACTATGAGGAGGTTTTAATATTTTCCATTATAAGATAGTATTTCTAGAGACTTCCCTGGTGGCCCTGTGGCTAAATCTCCATGCTCCCAATTGCAGAGGGCCCAGATTCAATCCCTGGTCAGGGAACGTGATCCCACATCTCACAACTAAGACTTCGAATGCCCCAGCTGAAAAGATCCCATGTGCTGCAACCAAGACCCAGTGCAGCCAAATAAATAAGTAATAAATTAATTAAAATATAGTATTTCTAAATTTCAGAAACTTAAAAAATCAAAGTGGAAAGATAAAGCAAAAAAAAATCATCCCCTTTATCCTTTCTAATTAGATGATGCTTTAAAGAATCTTTTCCCAAACATTAGCTTCCATTCCTTCTTAGATTGCTGCCTTTTTCAGTCTAGGGGTCTTTCTTGATAAGCAGTGACAAGCAAAGTTGCACCACCTTATGCTACTGACCTCTGAGCTATGATATTAATCTTGCATTAACTTTCTCTCCCAATAGATAAAGTAATTTTTATTTTTATGAATTTTGGTAATCCTCCACTTATTTTGCAGCTTGGTTTTTCAAAACCTGTACCCCCTGAAGCCTGTCCCCTTCTAATATTTCAGAAGTAATCTTAAGATATAACTTATTGTAATTTTCCCTGAGACCCTGCACTAGATTCTTTTTAAAAGAAACATCTTTCTAATTACAAAAAGAATGCATAATCATGACAGATAGTTGGAAAAATACCAAAGAAATTTTTTAATAAATTCAGAAACCATTCATAATTTCTCCCTTCTTGTAAATATTTATTCTCTCTCTCTCCCCTTCTTTTCCATTCTTTCTCTATAAAAAATATTCTATCAAGTTTGTCATTGGCTTTCCTCAGTCATACTTCAAGATCATTTTCCAGTAACATTATAAATTATTTTTCTAAAATATGATTTAATGCTGCATGTTAAAATTGTATTCTGTAAAAATGTCATAGTTTATATAATCAACTCTCTTGTATTTTGGAGGGTGGGGTGGGGTGTGCTGTGTGACTTGCAGGATAATTCCACAACGAGGGAACCAGGGATTGAAGCTGGGCCCTGACAGTGAAATCCCCGAGTCCTACCCACTGACCACCAGAGAATTCACTAATCAACTCTTTTTTATTGAATACTTTGAATATATCTAATTAACATTCCTGTGCATGACGTTGTCAGGTGCTATAATAAAAGGTGGTATCAATATAGACATAAATAGAGCCAACCAAATAAGAAACAACAGGGCTATTTATTCAGAACCTGCTCCAGCATGGACATCAGCCACCCTCATCTGTGTTTTGGCAGAGACTCAATGGTGGGCAGAGGAGTGAGAAAGCTTTATGGTGGAAAAAAGGAAGGCTTCAGGTCTGCCCTGATTAAAGGCTGATGGCAAGTGAAACCATAAACAGGATACAAGAAGTAGGGCATTCAGGGAGGGGGGATCGGGATGGGGAATACATGTAACTATATGGCTGATTCATGTCAATGTATGACAAAACCCACTGAAATGTTGTAAAGTGATTGGCCTCCAACTAATAAAATAATATTAAAAAAAAAAAAAAAAAAAAAAAAAGAAGTAGGGCATTCTGTGTGATCAGCTAGGGATGCATATTTAGTTTTTCAGGTTCTAAGTTGAAAGTAAAGACAAAAATTAGGGAAGCTGTTAGTTACTCATCAAGTCTTGGACACTTTGGGCCAATTATTACAGAAATTATTGTTTAGCTTCCTGACTAGAGACAGCAGTCTGACTGCCTACAAGTCTGATTTATAGCAGCCTGGCTTCCAGGACTGCTAGAAAAGGGGTTAATTTCCTGGGCAGTCAGTTAGAATTCTGTTTTTATATATGGTCTGGCCACTGACTATTTGTATATTCCATCTCTCACAATATATATTCATAAGACCTATTTATGAAATCTTTATACTTTCCAACCAAACATTCAAGATTATCATTTTCTTAAAAACATCATCAACTGGGTTGGAAGAAAAATAGTATTTCACTTTTTGTTTTAACTTATATTTCTTTGATTTCTGATGAATCAATATTTTCTATTGTTTTCTGCATTTTCTACTCTTGTTCTTCACTCATTTTCCGTTGGCAAATAGATCTTTTTCTTATTGCATTGAACAATAACATATAGGAAAATGTTCAGTTCAGTTCAGTCACTCAGTCCTGTTTGACTCTGCGATCTCATGGACGTAGCACGCTAGGCTTCCCTGTCCATAGCCACCTCCCAGAACTTGCTAAAACTCATGTCCATCAAGTCGGTGATGCTATCCAACAATCTCATCCTCTGTCGTCTCCTTCTCCTCCTGCCTTCAATCTTTCCCAGCATCAGGGTCTTTGCCAATGAGTCAGTTCTTCACATCAGGTGGCCAAAGTATTGGAGTTTCAGCTTCAGCATCAGTCCTTCCAATGAATGCTCAGGGTTGATTTCCATTAGGATTGACCAGTTTGATTTCCACATAGTTTGAGGGACTCTCAGGAGTCTTCCCCAACACCACAGTTTAAAAGTGTCAATTTTTTTGGTGCTCGGCTTTCATTATAGTCCAAGTCTCACGTCCATACATGACTACTGGAAAAACTATAGCTTTGACTAGATGGATCTTTGTAGGCAAAGTAACATCTCTGCTTTTTAATATTGTCTCGATTGGTCATAGCTTTTCTTCCAAGGAGCAAGCATCTTTTAATTTCATGACTGCAGTCACCATCTGCGGTGATTTTGGAGCCCAAGAGAATAAAGGCTCTCACTGTTTCTCTTGTTTTCCCATCTATTTGCCATGAGGTAATGGGACTGGATGTCACGATCGTTGTTTTTTGAATGTTGAGTTTTAAGCCAGCTTTTTCACTCTCCTCTTTCACTTTCATCAAGAGACTCTTTAGTTCCTCACCACTTTCTGGCCTTGTATAAGGGTGGTGTCATCTGCATATCTGAGGTTATTGATATTTCTCCCGGCAATCTTGATTCCAGCTTGTGCTTCATCCAGCCCAGCATTTCACATGATGTACTCTGCATATAAGTTAAATAAGCGGGGTGACAATATACAGCCTGACATATTCCTTTCCCAACTTGGAGCCAGCCTGTTGTTCCAAGTCCAGTTCTAACTATTGCTTCTTGACCTGCATACAGATTTCTCAGGAGGCAGGTAAGGTGGTCTGGTATTCCCACCTCTTTAAGGAAATGGTTGCTTAGTTAGCTTTGAAGCTAAGAGAAGTCTGTTGCTAGGGAGAAATAGTCTGAGATCTTCAGCATACAATGGATATTTGAAGTTCAGGGGGACTAAGCAATCAAGGGAAAATAGAACTTAAAATAGAACTTTTGGGAATATGCAGATTTGAAGGACATTGACAGAATGTAGTTTAGATTTAATCTGACTGTGAAAGTAGTATGCCTGGATCTGGAGTATCAAGGGATTTCACTGTTCGAATTAAATAGTCACAGAATTTTCCCAATTCACAACAACAAAAAAAACTAAGTGGAGAACATATACCATTTAAAACTTTTCTCTTACTTGTTTTTCTAGAATCTTTGACTTTGCTATTGCTTAGTTAGAAACAAGTACCACTGCTGCTGTTTCTGCTGCTAAGTCACTTCAGTCGTGTCCGACTCTGTGCGATCCCATAGACGGCAGCCCACCAGGCTCCCCCGTCCCTGGGATTCTCCAGGCAAGGACACTGGAGTGGGTTGCCATTACCTTCTCCAGTGCATGAAAGTGAGAAGTGAAAGTGAAGTTGCTCAGTCATGTCTGACTCTCAGCGACCCAATGAACTGCAGCTTACCAGGCTCCTCTGTCCATGGGATTTTCTAGGCAAGAGTACTGGAGTGGGTTGCCATTGCCTTCTCCGACAAACATTACTTAGCTCCCCACAAAAAAACCACTAAAAATAGTATATTAATCCCCACAGAAGAATTAGAAAGGAACTATCATATTTGTTTTGACAGCTACCTATGTTTTTGATTTTTTTATGGAAATGTAGTTGATTTACAATGTTTGCTAATTTCTACTATACAACAAAGTGATTCAGTTATACATAAATAATCCTTTTTAAAAATGTTCTTTTCCATCATTGTCTATCATAAGATATTGAATACAGTTGACTGTGCTATAGAATAGGACCTTGTTGTTTATCCATTCTGTATGTAATAGTTTGGGTCTTCTTAACCCTGAACTCACAATCCTTCTCTTCCTCACCTCTCCTCCCCTTTAGCACCACAAGTCTGTTTTCTGTGTCTGTGTGACAGCTCTCTCTTTTTCAATAAACATGTGCCCATCACCTACCTCAGTGCTTGAGCACCTACTCAGTCCCACACAATTCAGTTCAATTCAGTCACTCAGTCGTGTCTGTCTTTGTGACCCCATGGGCTGCAGCACACCAGGCTTCCCTGTCCATCACCAACTCCCAGAGCTTGCTCAAACTCATGCCCATCGAGTTGGTGATGCCATCCAACCATCTCATCTTCTGTTGTCCCCTTCTCCTTCTGCCTTCAATCTTTCCCAGCATCGGGGTCTTTTCAAATGAGTCAGTTCAGTTCTTCACATCAGGTGGCCAAAGTATTGGAGTTTCAGCTTCAGCATCAGTCCTTCCAATGAATATTCAGGACTGATTTCCTTTAGGATTAACTGGTTGGATCTCCTTGCAGTCCAAGGGACTCTCAAGAGTCTTCTTCAACACCACAGTTCAAAAGCATCGATTCTCTGGCATTCAGCTTTCTTTATAGTTCAACTCACACATCCATTCATGACTACTGGAAAAACCATAGCTTTGGCTAGATGGACCTTTGTCGGCAAAGTAATATCTCTGCTTTTTAATATGCTCTCGGTTGGTCAAAGCTCTTCTTCCAAAGAGCAAGCATCTTTTAATTTCATGGCTACAGTCACCATAATTGTTTGCTGATTGAATTAATTAATCAATTATATTCAATCAGTCAATTATAATTGAATATATCTCTATTTCATTATGTTTTCCCAAGAGATAGACTTTCTTGGCATCCTGCAGCCATCTATTTTGTGAGAAAATAAGGAGGCATTGAAGGTTTAAGCAGAGCTGACCTGATGAGTGTGGTGTTTGGGAAGTTTAAGTCAGAAGTCGTGGGAAGTCTCAAGACTTCATGGAGGAAGCATCATACCAAGTGGTCCTTAAAGAATGGGTAAGAGACTGATAGTAAAAAGCAAAGGAAAGGAACGATATCGTACATACATAGAGCAGTATGAGAAGAGACATAAAGATGTGAAATATATCACAAGAGTCAGACATAATATTAATTAGGTAGGAGGATGCTAGACTCTATCAACACCAGGCATAATTTTGCATAGTTTCATAGGCAGTTGTGGCAGAGATTGCTAATTGCCTACCTGATATCCTTTCACTTCTATTTCCTTAGTAAGAACATATGTGGATAGCTTAGGGGTCCCCAGAGAAAGAGAACCAGGAATGACTTTCTTGACATAAGAGAACCCATTTTGACCTGAGCCATTTTGTAATCTAAACCTAACCACGAAGCTCACCTTTGAACAAATCTTGCAATTAATGTTCTTAAGGGAAGGAAGGAATGCAGGAACAAAGAAAAGTCAAACAATAGTACACTGAAAAGGAATAATCCTGGTTCCTCCACAAGGTATACACATAACTATAGATCTTTGATTTCTGTAGGAGTTAAGACTCCCACCCAAGTGGAGGATGGAAGGGTGATGTTGACTCTCCAGGCTTCAGTCAACTAAGACTTAAACTCTGTTTGTCTTTTGCCCATGTCTATGCTGAATACTCCTCTGTTCACGCATGAATAAGTGAGTACACTTAGCTGAAAACTTCCCCAATTTTGCTGATACTGCTTTGGGAAAGATCCACCCCGGTGTTCTCCTTACTCTGTTGTTGTTTTCCAGTCACTAAGTTGTGTCCAGCTCTTTGTAACCCAATGGGCTGCAGCATGCCAGCCTCCCCTGTCCTTCACTATCTCCTGGAGTTTGCTCAAATTCATGTCCATTGAGTCCTTACTACAAGTAATAATAAATTCTTCCTTCTCCCAGTCTTTGACTTGGTTGCATCTATTGACTTGACATCTACCTTGAGGCAAACTCAGCTTTCAGGTAACAAAAGAACTCCAATAACATTGGGGACAGCAATTCCTTTAGATAAAATACTACATTTCTTGACCTTTATATCATAGATAGGTGTGTCTGTATGATTAAGTTCCAGTCAATGATATAAAAATGAAAGTGTTATATTCTTTCCTGGAAAGACTCTTTAGTGGAAACAGACAGCTGGTGATACTCCCTTTTTCCATTTCTGCTACTAGATTCTATAGCAATCATCTGGATCCATGAAGTGACCCTGAGGTTGGAAACCAAATGCTAAGGATGAAGTAGAAAGATAGAAGGAATCAGGGTTCCTGATAACTTTTTGGAGCCAAAATGCCCTCCTCCCAAATTGCGTGCAAAGTCATCTCAGTCATGTCTGACTCTGCGACCCTGTGGATGGTAGCCTACCAGGCTCCTCTGTCCATGGGGATTCTCCAGGCAAGAATACTGGAGTGGCTTGCCATTTTCTTCTTGAGGGGAATCTTCCTGACCCAGGGGTAGAACCCATGTCTCTTAAGTCTTCTGCATTGGCAGGCAGGTTCTTTACTACTAGTGCCAGCTGGGAAGCCCTGCCCCACTTCCTATGCTCCACCAAACTGCCTGCCTCCAATTTTTTTTTTTAATTTTATTTTATTAGTTGGAAGCTAATTACTTCACAACATTTCAGTGGGTTTTGTCATACATTGACATGAATCAGCCATAGAGTTACACGTATTCCCCATCCCGATCCCCCCTCCCACCTCCCTCTCCACCCGATTCCTCTGGGTCTTCACAGTGCACCAGGCCCGAGCACTTGTCTCATGCATCCAACCTGGGCTGGTGATCTGTTTCACCATAGATAATATACATGCTGTTCTTTCGAAACATCCTACCCTCACCTTCTCCCACAGAGTTCAAAAGTCTGTTCTGTACTTCCGTGTCTCTTTTTCTGTTTTGCATATAGGGTTATCGTTACCATCTTTCTAAATTCCATATATATGCCTTAGTATACTGTATTGGTCTTTATCTTTCTGGCTTACTTCACTCTGTATAATGGGCTCCAGTTTCATCCATCTCATTAGAACTGATTCAAATGAATTCTTTTTAGTAGCTGACTAATATTCCATGGTGTATATGTACCATAGCTTCCTTATCCATTCATCTGCTGATGGGGATCTGCTTCCATGTCCTGGCTATTATAAACAGTGCTGCAATGAACATTGGGGTGCACGTGTCTCTTTCCATGTCCAGTTTTAACTGTTACTTCTTGACCTGCATACAGATTTCTCAGGAGATAGGTAAGCTGGTCTGGTATTCCCATCTCTTTCGGAATTTTCCACAGTTTATAGTGATTCACACAGTCGAAGGCTTTGGCATAATCAGTAAAGCAGAAGTAGATGCTTTTCTGGAATTGTCTTGCTTTTTCTATGATTCAACGGATGTTGGCAATTTGACCTCTGGTTCCTCTGCCTTTTCTAAAGCCAGCTTGAACATCTGGAAGTTCACAGTTCATGTACTGTGGAAGCCTGGCTTGGAGGATTTTGAGTATTACTTTGCTAGCGTGTGAGATGAGTGCAATTGTGTGGGAGTTTAAACACTTTTTGTCATTGCCTTTCTTTGGGTTTGGAATGAAAACTGACCTTTTCCAGTCCTATGACCACTGCTGAGTTTTCCAAAATAAAAATTGAGTGCATACTGAATGCAGCACTTGCACAGCATCATCTTTTAGGATTTGAAATAGCTCAACTGGAATTCCATCACCTCCACTAGCTTTGTTCATAGTGATTCTTCCTAAGGCTCACTTGACTTTGCATTCCAGGATGTCTGGCTTTAGGTGAGTGATCATACCATTATGGTTATCTGGGTCATGAAGATCTTTTTTGTACAGTTCTGTGTATTGTTGTCACCTCTTCTCAATATCTTCTGCTTTTGTTAGGTCCACACAATTTCTGTCCTTTAATGTGCCCATTTTTGAATGAAATGTTCCTTTGGTATCTCTAATTTTCTTGAAGAGATCTCTAGTCTTTCCCATTCTATTGTTTTTCTCTATTTCTTTGCACTGATCACTGAGGAAGGCTTTCTTTTTTTTTTTTTTTTTTTTCATTTATTTTTATTAGTTGGAGGCTAATTACTTTACAATATTGTAGTGGGTTTTGCCATACATTGACACGAGTCAGCCATGGATTTACATGTATTTCCCATCCCGATCCCCCCTCCCACCTCCCTCTCTACCCAATCCCTCTGAGTCTTCCCAGTGCACCAGGCCCGAGCACTTGTCTCATGCATCCAACCTGGGCTGGTGATCTGTTTAACTATAGAGAGTATACATGTTTCGATGCTATTCTCTCGAAACATCCCACCCTCGCCTTCTCCCACAGAGTCCAAAAGTCTGTTCTATACATCTGTGTCTCTTTTTCTGTTTTGCATATAGGGTTATCATTACCATCTTTCTTTCTTTTTTTTTATTTTTATTAAAAAAATTTTTTTTATTAGTTGGAGGCTAAAAATTCCATATATATGTGTTAGTATACTGTATTGGTCTTTATCTTTCTGGCTTACTTCACTCTGTATAATGGGCTCCAGTTTCATCCATCTCATTAGAACTGATTCAAATGAATTCTTTTTAACGGCTGACTAATATTCCATGATGTATATGTACCACAGCTTCCTTATCCATTCGTCTGCTGATGGGCATCTAGGTTGCTTCCATGTCCTGGCTATTATAAACAGTGCTGCAATGAACATTGGGGTGCATGTGTCTCTTTCAGATCTGGTTTCCTCGGTGTGTATGCCCAGAAGTGGGATTGCTGGGTCATATGGCAGTTCTATTTCCAGTTTTTAAAGAAATCTCCACACTGTTCTCCATAGCAGCTGTACTAGTATGCATTCCCACCAACAGTGTAAGAGGGTTCCCTTTTCTCCACACCCTCTCCATCATTTATTGCTTGTAGACTTTTGGATAGCAGCCATCCTGACTGGCGTGTAATGGTACCTCATTGTGGTTTTGATTTGCATTTCTCTGATGAGTGATGTTGAGCATCTTTTCATGTGTCTGTTAGCCATCTGTATGTCTTCTTTAGAGAAATGTCTGTTTAGTTCTTTGGCCCATTTTTTGATTGGGTCATTTATTTTTCTGGAATTGAGCTTCAGGAGTTGCTTGTATATTTTTGAGATTAATCCTTTGTCTGTTGCTTCATTTGCTATTTTCTCCCAATCTGAGGGCTATCTTTTCACCTTGCTTATAGTTTCCTTTGTTGTGCAAAAGTTTTAAAGTTTCATTAGGTCCCATTTGTTTATTTTCTCTTTTATTTCCAATATTATTGGAGGTGGGTCATAGAGGACCCTGCTGTGATTTATGTCGGAGAGGGTTTTCCCTATGTTCTCCTCTAGGAGTTTTATAGTTTCTGGTCTCACATTTAGATCTTTAATCCATTTTGAGTTTATTTTTGTGTATGGTGTTAGAAAGTGTTCTAGTTTCATTCTTTTACAAGTGGTTGACCAGTTTTTCCAGCACCACTTGTTAAAGAGGTTGTCTTTTTTCCATTGTATATCCTTGCCTCCTTTGTCGAAGATAAGGTGTGCATAGGTTCGTAGATTTATCTCTGGGCTTTCTATTCTGTTCCATTGATCTATATTTCTGTCTTTGTGCCAGTACCATACTGTCTTGATGACTGTGGCTTTGTAGTAGAGCCTGAAGTCAGGCAGGTTGATTCCTCCAGTTTCATTCTTCTTTCTCAAGATTACTTTGGCTATTCAAGGTTTTTTGTATTTCCATACAAATTGAGAAATTATTTGTTCTAGTTCTGTGAAAAATACCGTTGGTAGCTTAATAGGGATTGCAATGAATCTATAGATTGCTTTAGGTAGAATAGCCATTTTGGCAATATTGAGTCTTTCAATCCATGAACACGGTATGTTTCTCCATCTGTTTGTGTCCTCTTTGATTTCTTTCATCAGTGTTTTATAGTTTTCTATGTATAGGTCTTTTGTTTCTTTAGGTAGATATACTCCTAAGTATTTTATTCTTTTTGTTGCAAGGGTGAATGGTATTGTTTCCTTAATTTCTCTTTCTGTTTTCTCATTGTTAGTGTATAGGAATGCAAGGGATTTCTGTGTGGTAATTTTATATCCTGCAACTTTACTATATTCGTTGATTAGCTCTAGTAATTTTCTAGAAGAGTCTTTAGGGTTTTCTATGTAGAGGATCATGTCATCTGCAAACAGCGAGAGTTTCACTTCTTCTTTTCCTATCTGGATTCCTTTTACTTCTTTTTCTGCACCGATTGCTGTGGCCAAAACTTCCAAAACTATGTTGAATAGTAGTGGTGAGAGTGGGCACCCTTGCCTTGTTCCTGATTTCAGAGGAAATGCTTTCAATTTTTCACCATTGAGGGTGATGCTTGCTGTGGGTTTGTCATATATAGCTTTTATTATGTTGAGGTATGTTCCTTCTATTCCTGCTTTCTGGAGAGTTTTAATCATAAATTGGTGTTGAATTTTGTCAAAGGCTTTCTCTGCATCTATTGAGATAATCATATGGTTTTTATCTTTCAATTTGTTAATGTGGTATATTACATTGATTGCTTTGCAGATATTAAAGAATCCTTGCATTCCTGGGATAAAGCCAACTTGGTCATGGTGTATGATTTTTTTAATATGATGTTGGATTCTGTTTGCTAGAATTTTGTTAAGGATTTTTGCATCTATGTTCATCAGTGATATTGGCCTGTAGTTTTCTTTTTTTGTGGCATCTTTGTCTGGTTTTGGAACTAGGGTGATGGTGGTGCGGAAGGCTTTGTTATCTCTCCTTGCTATTCTTTGGAACTCTGCATTCAAATGAGTATATCTTTCCTTTTCTTCTTTGTCTTTAGCTTCTCTTTTTTTCTCAGCAATGTGTAAGGCCTCCTCAGACAACCATTTTGCCTTTTTGCATTTCTTTTTCTTGGGGATGGTCTTGATCCCTGCCTCCTGTACAATGTCACGAACCTCCATCCATAGTTCTTCAGGCACTTTGTCTATCAGATCTAATCCATTGAATCCATTTGTCACTTCCACTGTATTATCATAAGGGATTTGATTTAGGTCATACCTGAATGGTCTAGTGGTCTTCCATGCTTTCTTCAATTTAAGTCTGAATTTCACAATAAGGAGTTCATGAACTGAGCCAGAGTCAGCTCCCAGTCTTGTTTTTGCTGACTGTATAGAGCTTCTCCATGTTTGGCTGCAAAGAATATAATAATCAATCTGATTTTGGTACAGACCATCTGGTGATGTCCATGTGTAGAGTTTTCTCTTCTGTTGTTGGAAGAGTGTTTGCTATGACCAGTACATTCTCTTGGCAAAATTCTGTTAGATTTTGATCTGTCTTTCCATACTCCAAGGCCAAATTTGCCTGTTACTCCAGGTATCTCTTGACTTCCTACTTTTGCATTCCAGTCCCCTATAATGAAAAGGAGATTTTTTGGGGGGGGCAGTTAGTTCTAGAAGGTCTTGTAGGTCTTCACAGAACTGTTCAACTTCAGCTTCTTCAGCATTATTGTTTGGGGCATAGACTTAGATTACTGTGATATTGAACGATTGCCTTGGAAACAGAGATCATTTTGTCATTTTTGAGACTGCATCCAAGTATTGCACTTCAAACTCTTTTGTTGACTATGAGGGCTACTCCATTTCTTCTAAGTAATGTATCTAATCAACAGATTTAAAAAGTGAAATCACATGATGATTCCAACAGATGCCTAATAGTTACTCAAGGTAAAAAAATTCTCAGTACACTAGAAACAGAGAGCAATGTCCTCAACTTGATAAAGCCCATCTACAAAAACCTACAGTTAACATCATGGTCAATGGTGACAAATTCAAAGCTTTCTCACTAAGTTCAAGTACAAGGCAAGGGTGTTCCCTCACATCAATCCTTTTAAACACTGTACTAGAACCCTTGCTAATGCAATAAGGGGGGGAAAAGAGGAAATAAAAAGTATGCAGATTGGGAAGAAATACATAAAACTGTCCCTGCTGCATATTACATGATTGTTTATTTAGAAATTCTGGGGGAAAAAAATCACCAAAAACTTCTGTAACTAATAAGTGATTATAGCATGGTTGTAAGATACAAGGTTAATACTCAAAGCCAACTGCATTTCTATATAACAGCAATGAATTAAGTAATTAATAATTATTAAGAATTTGAAATTAAAACCACAATACCATTTATATGAGCATCTCAAAAAAGTGGAATTCTTAGATACATTTCTAACAAAATATGTACATGATCTATTGAGGAAAACTATAAACTCTGATGAACAAAATCAAAGAATGACTAAATAAGTGGAAAGATATTCCACATTCTTGGATAGAAGACCCAATATTGTCAAGCAGTCAGTTCTTCAGTTTGAAGACTCCATGCAATTCCAATCAAAATCCTAGTGAGTTATTATATGAATATTGACAAATTGATTCTAAAGGAGAGGTAAAAGACCCAGAATAGCCAACACAGTATTGAAGGAAAAGAACAAAGTCGGGTAACCTAAACTACCAAACTTGAAGACTTATTATAATGCTACAGTTATCAATGCAATGAGGGAGACCTGGGTTCAACCCCTGGGTTTGGGAAGATCCCCTAGGGAAGCGAAAGGCTACCCACTCCAGTATTCTGGCCTAGAGAATTCCATGGACTGTATAGTCCATGGGGTCGCAAAGAGTTGGAAACTACTGAGAGACTTTCACATAGTTATCAAGACAGTGTGGTCCTGGGGAAAAGTCAGACAAATAGATCATTGGAGCAGAGTTAGACATGACCTAGGAAAGAAATAATAATCTGGATTTCATTAATATTAAAAACTTCAGCTCTATAAAAGACAATGTGAAGAGAATTAGAAGACAAGCCACACTCTGGGGGAAAATGTTTGTAAAAAATACATCTGATAAAGGACTTACTCAAATATACAAAGAACTCTGGAAATTTGAACCCCCCCCCCAAAAAAAAGCAACAATATGATTAAAAACTGGGACAAAGATCCTTAACAGATCCCTCACCAAAGAAGATCTATAGATAGCACATCAGCATATGAAAAAATGTGTTCTGCATCATATAACACCAGGGATAAGGTGAAATTAAAGTAATAATGAGATACCACTACACACTTATTAAAATAGACAAAAGTGGAACAAAAACAATACTGAAAGCTGACAAGAATGTGAATCAATAGGAACTTATATTTTGTTGGTAGGAATGCAAAATGATAAAGCTACTTTCAAAATCAGTCTGAGGGTTTCTCAAAACTAAGCATACTCTTATACTATCCAGAAATCTTGCTCCTTGGTATTTACCCAAAGGAGATGAAAACTTATGTTCACACAGAAACTTGCATATGGATGTTTATGGCAGCTTGATTCACAATTGCCAAAGTTTGGAAGTAACCAAGATGTCCCTCAGTAGGTGAGTGGATAAAAAAACCATGGTACCTACAATGGAATATCATTCAATACTGCTGAAAGGAAATGAGCCCAATTGATAAAATAGAAAACTTAAATGCATGTTACTAAGTGCCAGAAGCCAACCTGAAAAGGCTACATACTGTTTGATTCTAGTTATATGATACTCTAGAATCTCATTGCATAATGATAGTGTATCTGAGTCAAACTATAAGGCATTCTAGAAAGGGGGAAGCTATAGGGATGATAAAAAAATTATAGAGGTTGCTGGGGATGGAGTGGAGGTAGGATGAACAGGGAGAACACAGAGGATTTTTAAGGCAGTGAAAATATTTTGCATGTTGTTATGATTAATATATGGCATTATACATTTGTCCAAACCCATAGAATGTACAACACCAAGAGTTAACTCTGAGTAAACTATGGGCTTTGGGTGGTTATGAGGTGTCAATGCAGATTCATTAGTTGTAACATGTACCACTTCTGTGATTGGTATTGATAGTTTCAGGAGGCTATCATGTGTGAGGGCAGTGGGCATATGACAAATTTCTACCTTCCTCTCTATTTCGTTGTGAACCTAAAACTGCTCTTAAAAATAGTGTATTTCTTAAATACATATTTTCTGTTTAATTACAGAATGTACACAGTTGTGTCTTACCAGTAATGAAGAGTAGAAAATCCTACTGGTCATGCTTTTCCCATAAGTGATCATTGCTCTAATTAGTAATAAAAAAGAGAAAAGGAGATCAAGAAGGATATTTTTTCTTATATTTATTTTAGGGTATATTTTCCCAGGTATTTTTCCATTTGTGTATATACAGGGGATTCCTTATATACGAGTTTCAAATACAATTTGGATAATACTCTACAGTTCTATGGCACATTTCTATTTTAATTATTAATAAGTAAAATGTAATTTCATTTATTAATATGTAAAATGTCGATTTCACATAACTTCAATTACATAGCTACATAATTGTCTATGCTTCCACTGAATTGATTATCATAATTTATGTAGCAATCCTCTACTTTTAAATATTTAAACTGCTTTTCAATTTTTTTCTATTAAACCATATTGTGTGGTGCATTGTAACTTTGTGTACTTGACAATTTATGTATCCTTAGAAAAATATTCAGAAATTGAATGACTTGGTCAGAGGACCTTTGAAATTGTCATAAAAGTTCTTTGGAAATAACAAAAAGTGTCTAAAAAACCCATCTTTTGAATACTCTATTGTGGTTATTTTGAATAATTTTAGGAAATCTTTTATTCATCTTTGGATTACTATTGTATGTCTTACTAACAAATACTTCAAATACCATCTGTTTGGGTTTTCCCCAGATAGAGACTGCTTATGTGCAATCCACTTACTGAACTTCTTTCATATTTTTGACAGAAAAGCACAAAACTAATTTTTTTTACTTAAGGCATGGATTCAATCTGTTCAGAATCCAGGTGTTTAGCTGTGCCAAGAAAATGTATTATTTTATAGAGAATCTTTCATTTTCAATCAAAATTTTGAAACAAAATACTTAAATACATCCTGCCGTTGGATCCAAATATCATTTGTGAAACAAGGTCCATTTTTCAGCAAGAATCCAATTTCAAGGTATGTTTGTGGAGCAAGAGACTTTCTCTCCTATATATCGGAGGCCTTCAAACACAAAGACACAACAAATTGAAAAAGAAGAGGAAGAGAAGAGAAAAGATGATAAGGAGGAAGGATCTGCTTTACTAGGTAAAAGCAATGATAATTCTCAGTTGTATTTCAAAATTTAATGTAACCAGTATGCTAGTTGTTGAAACTTATTAGTAACTCTTTTTATAAACAGTAATATAAATGTTTTTCAGACAGAAGTCTGTTTAATCCATAACACTGTGGAATCTGTAAATGTTATGAAAAATAGAAAATTACTATTGCAATAATTAAATAACAAAAATACTATGATGCTGGTTGAATTATTTTGTACTTACACTGAATTTTGGTTAACGAAAAAAGCCAAAACTTATCATCGCATGGTTTTATTTTTTTGATTTGATTGTGTTTCTCCAGGATTCAATAATTTATTGAAATATGACAATCGTGGAGCTTCTCTACTACTTAAGGAATCATTATCATAAGACAGTACCACTTTAATTACAGATCCCTGGCCAGAAATGGGGTCTAGAGCCTTTTGATTGTTACATTAAGGAGAGAAATTACTTTAACCGTCACTAGAGAAGATTTATCCCCTAAAAAAGAAAGCATACCAAGAAGAAAATGAGAAAGAGGTTCATAAAATGAACATGTAACATAACACTGTGTTCTAAAGCAAAGCCTTTACCAGCATCTTTAGATAATCCTTGTTAGATACCTATGTGACATTTCTAGCTGGTTTGACAGCTATTGGAGAAAAATTGTTAACTCTCTATCCACCATACACATGTAGCAGCACAAGAACCCAAGGCCTGACATCTCTAATTGATGTATCATTAACTTCTCCTGCGATTTCCCTGGCGGTGCAGTTGTTAAGACTCTGCTTTGACTGCCTGGGGCATAGGTTCAATCCCTGGATGGGGAACTAAGATCCTGCAAACCACAGAGTGCAGCCAAAACAACAGCAAAACAAAACCCAACTTCTCCTTTCAGGTATACATGTCTAGAAAGTGCTGAAGGAAACTCCCCTGCCCCAAATGCCCACCAACCACTTCCCAAGGCCATCTAGAATGCTCCTCACTCAGGTTCCTGTAGTGAAAGTGAAAGTCACTCAGTCATATCTGACTCTTTGCGACCCCATGAGCTGTACAGTCCATGGAATTCTCCAGGCCAGAATACTGGAGTGGGTAGCTTTTCCCTTCTCCAGGGGATCTTCCCAACCCAGGGATCAAACCCACGTCTCCTGCATTGGTGGGTGGGTTCTTTATGACTAAGCTACCAGGGAAGCCCTTAAGTTGGTATAAATGATGGGCTTCTCTATCAAGGCTGATCCTGATTTTCTCTGTCCCTGGACTCTTCATTGCAGTTGAGAAGGTACAGAAAGCCTATTATAAGTTTTTGTGAAATATTGTGGTAGACATTGATTAGATTGTCCATCCAGCGCCCTTTCCCAGGGTTTGCCTCCCTACCACTCCATGCTTCTGGCCTACCACCGAGTGGTGCCTACAAAGCCCTTCTGCTTGCTGGATGTATCAATAGTTTATTGATCTTCATTTTTCCCTGGTATTTTTGGAAATGAGATTGAAAGAGATAAAAAGATTTGTTGATTCAGTGAGATATCCAGAAATACTTTTTGTTGTTGAAAGACGTTTAAGTTAGTTTTCTGATGCTTTCAGTCAAAAAAGTCCTAACTGTTAACTGATATGTACATACACACAAATACACACACACAGTCATGCACGCATACACAGTTGGCTTTCTCCTCTAAGCATATCCTCCCTGCCCTTGGTTCTAGTAAGTGGATTTTGGTAACCAGGGAAACAGTCTTGATTCTCAGCCCTTAGGGATTAAGGACTTTACTCCAGTAAAGATAGGACTCAATGCCTTGCTCTTTGGATAAGCATACAATCACCACTCTCATCTCTCCTTTATATGTTTCCTCTCTTGCCTGCAGGACTTTGCCATCCTTCTGATGTTGGGGCTTCCCTGGTAGCTCAGAGGGTAGAGAATTTGTGTGCAGTGCAGGAGAACCACATTGGATCCCAGGGTTGGGAAGATCCCCTGGAGAAGGAAACAGCAACCCACTTCAGTATTTTTGCCTGGAAAAATTCCATGAACAGAGGAGCCTGTTGGGCTACAGTTCATGGGGTTACAGAATTGGACAAGACTGAGTGACTAATGCTTTCTTTCTGATGTTAGCTGAATTTCAGCCAGAAACTGAATTGACCATGCTTTCTTTGCTAGATTTCAGATATATCATTATAGATGAGCTAGATACAGGGTCAGGAGCCATTTGATACGCAGTTTCAAGTTCAGGAGAAACTATGACACTGGCTCAATTAGCTGGCTCAGGTACTAGGTCAGCAGTGGGCTAGCCTTGGTGTCCCAGTCCTCGCTGATCTGGAGGTAAGAGGACTATGAAGAAGAGAGTGTTCAAGAAAATCCTAACTCCAACCAGGCAGCCAGCTGAAAACCTACCTGTAGTTGCTCAGCAACCTACCTGAGCATTCCTATTATAATAAGTATACTTAGAATTCAGATAAACACATCCCTTACTTAAGTGGCATATAGTTAGAAGGAATAAAGCTCTGAAGAACCAGGATTTAGACATGACTTTTTGCAATTCAACCCTTCTTAAAGAAGGTATGGTCAACTCTAAGAGGACAATTTCCTTCTGTGAATTCTCATAATTCCTGGAGGTCTTTCCTCTTCCACAAACAGACTGAAATGAAAGACAGGTTTTTCTCTTTCTAATGATGTAAAGTATTGCTAAGTTTGCATTTTGGTCTACAATTTGTAAATATTATCTAATAGGCTTCTTCTAGGGTCTACTGAAAGATTGAAGAAAATATTCAAAGTTTAATAGTGACAGTCTTTGCAGACTGGTATAATTTCTGTGTAATTTCATAACTGGGAGAGGATTCACTGGTAACAGTTATATCCTAGGCTGCAAGTGGCATGTTGCTGTGAAACGCTGGAGGATCAATGCCTTGACTGCATCTACAAACACAAAAGGCATTTCATCCTATAGTAATGGCTCTTTTCTGTATTTGCTCTTCCTGTTTTCCATGAATTGGGATAGCCTAGTTGAAACTCTTAGATATCATGCCATAGTGACTCCGGGTCCATTGTCCACATAAGATCTGTGCTAGCTTGTGGGTAACATGAGTTGCAACCTGAAAGCTCTTTCTTGACTTTAACAAGATGTGGGTTCTTGCAAAGTCAAGGACTTTTGGCTCCTCATGTGGCACCAGCCCTATTTACAATGTCAGGAAGTGATCTTTAACTCCATGCAGGAGATACTGGTATTTATAATACACTAAACCTCGTGACAAGTAGTTAATATTGTGAGAGTACAGTGTACTTCAATGCTTTCTTTCACTGTTTACTGCAGGAAAGACCCTGGGAGAATTTTTATTCAGTCTATCCAAATGACTACATGGGATAGCAGCTTGTCCTAGTGTTTCCGTGAGTTTGTTCTTGGGCCATTTACTAGATTTTTTTCATCCATGAAATGTATCTAATATCCCTGGTTCCCTCTCAGAAATATTAACAACATATCATATGTAATTTGTTTTGAATATTGTTCAAAAGGCATTGTTATTATTACTTATTTTACCCAGATAGCACTCATTCATTTAACAACTGGCTTGTACCAAGAGTGTATACATGAACCCAAAGATTAAGGGACAGTTCTGTTGCAGAAATGGGGACCCCTTCCAGGGCCCAAAACTGGGCTCTTGTCTAACACTCAGAAACGAATTGTCTGAGGAGACACATGTGCTGACAAAGTAAGAGATTTTATTGGGAATGGGCACCCGGGTGGAGAGCAGCAGGGTAAAAGAACCCAGGAGAACTGCTCTGTCACATGGCTCGAAGTCTTGGGTTTTATGGTGATGGGATTAGTTTTCAGGTTGTCTTTAGCCAATCATTCTGACTCAGAGTGCACGCCTTGTTCAGCCAAGATGGATGCCAGAGAGAAGGTTTCTGGGAGGTGGTCGGACAGGTGGTGTCTCCTTTTGACCCTTCCTGAGCTCTTCTGGTTGGTGGAGGCTTATTAGTTCCCTGTTCCTTACAAGGCCCTCCTGGCGTAAAAAGTTTTCCCCCTTCTCTATATAAACTAAAATGGAGGTTTCTTTTAAAATTCTGTGTTGCCCTGAAGACAAAAATTCAGGATTCACCTGAATTTAACTTTTCTCAAACCTTGAGCTAACCAATGCGGTTTTTCTTATGGAAATGTCTTTCTTAAGCTATGTTAATGAACTATGTACTTACCCTAGACTGTCTTTGGTTCACCTAAGACTCAGGAAAAAAAAAAAAAAAACCCAGTATGTTTTACTCATGGAAATGTTCTCTTAAGCTATGTTAATGAGACTTCGTATTTGCTTGGAAATCTGCCTTTCTTCAAGATTCATGTCAGTCGTTTCACGGCCCAGGATGACTCAACTTGTGCCAATGTTACCTCAAAATGCATGTTGTGGGTGAGGGGCCTGGTGCTATTCTCTGAGTTTTGAAGCATTTCCTGCCGTTAGGTATATAGCTTCTTGCTAGAAAGTAGCAAAGGGGCATTCTTTCTGCCCCCTTCTGATGTCTATGCCAGAAGCTTTCTCTATCTCTTTTATACTTTAAAGAAAGTTTATTACACAAAAGCTCTGAGCAAGCAAGCCTTGTTACTGGCCCAGGACTGAGTTTCTCTCGTCCGGAGGCAAAGAATCTTGGTGTCTTTCATAGCTCAGCAACAACCTTTCAGAAACATCCCAAACTGAATGGACTGCCTCTCATCCAAAACCTCCTCCTCTTGAGTTTCTTTTCCCTATGATTGACACCACTTTATAAAGCAGTTGTCCAAGTAAGAAAGCTGGAAATAACCTCAATGTACATTGACTGATGAATGGACAAAGATGTGGTGTGTGAATACACACACACACACACACACACACACACACACACAAACACACAATGGAATATGGCTCAACCATGAAAAATGAAATAATGTTATTTGCAGCAACATGGATAGACCTAGCAATTATCATACTAAGTGAAGTTAAGTCAGACAGAGAAAGACAAATACCACATGATATCATTTATATGTGGAATTTGAAAAAAAAATGAAATTATTTACAAAACAGAAATAGACCCATAGACATGGAAAACAAAATTATGGCTACCAAAGGAGAAGTGGTGGGGAGAAGGATAAATTAGAAGTTTGGGATTAACATATACACAGTACTATGTATAAAATAGATAACCAACAAGGACCTACTGTATAGCACAGGGAACTACATTCAATGTTTTATAATAACTTATAAGGGAAAAGAATCTAAAAAGCATATATATACATATGTATGTATGTATGTATTGGAGAAGAAAATGGCAACCCACTCCAGTATTCTTACCTGGGAAATTCCATGGACAGAGGAGCCTGGCAGGATACAGTCCACAGAGTTGCAAAGTCAGACACGACTTAGCGACTAAACAAAAGATGTATATATGTGAGTGTGTGAAAGTGAAAGTGTCATTCACTCAGTCATGTTCAACTCTATGATTCCATGGGCTGTAGCCTGCCAGGCTGTTCTGTCCATGGAATTCTTCAGGCAAGAATATTGGAGTGGGTATTCCAGTCTCTTCTCCAGGGGATCTTCCCAACCCAGGAATCAAACCCAGGTCTCCTACATTGCAGCTGGATTCTTTACTGTCTGAGCCACCAGGGAAATCCCAGAATACTGAAGTGGTTAGCCATTCCCTTCTCTAAGGGATCTTCCCGACACAAGGATCAAACCAGGGTCTCCTGCATTGCAGGCAGATTCTTTACCATCTGAGGTACCAGGGAAGACCCAAGTATGTGTGTGTGTGTGTGTGTGTTTATACACATATGTACCATATACCTGCAACTAACATAACGTTGTAAAACAATTATACTTCAGTTTGAAAAAAAAGGAAGCTGGGTGTCATCCCTGACTCATCTCGTTCACTTATACTCCTAGATCTCACTAGGTCACCGAGTTCTGCTAATGCAACCTGTTAACACCTCTCTCTGTATTCCTCTCTCCATCCAAATGTCTTTCCTAGTTCAGCTCACCACCAACCCACCCCTAGATTGTTGTAATAGCTTCCTAAAAGGTCTGTGCCTCCATTCCTGTCTTTCTCAACTTCTTTATTCACATTGCAGCTAGAGTGATATTTTAGAAGTGATACATAATTGCAAAACTCCTCTGCTGTATACCCTTTATTAATTCTCTGTTGTACTTGGGATAAAATCTAGAGGCTTTATGTGCATCACCTCTCTAGCCTCACCTGCCACCAGTCTCTACCTCTTCCTTCTTCAGCCATATAGACTCTCTTGAAATGCCTTATGTGCCTCACTCTTCTTAATTTCTGGGCATTTGCACATGCTGACCTTTTTATCTACAATAATCTTCCCGTCCCCTGTTGCTCTAACCTGCTTTCATACTTGATTGCTAAAGCCTCAGACTTCAGAACCATCACTTCTTATCACCTTAACTATAGCAATGAATATATCTATTAATCTTTTCTCAAAGAAACATATCTTGATTTGTACTTATTTAAAGTTTCCTAGAATTTTAGGCAGGTGCAACATACGATTTTCTATGCCTGGTGATCACAAAGCTATAACATTTCTTTGCAGTCATAGACCAGTTCTTCCATTCTAGGCAAGTGAGTTGGGGATCTGTGGAAACCAGAGCTCTTCTAAGTCACTAGGGTATTATTCCATAAACAGATGACTATTTACTTCAAATTAAGCTTTGTCTAATATTGCCTATAACAACATTCCTCCCTCTTCCCGGCTATCATCTGATGACAAAAATGACTTAATACATTACTATATGTCTTCCATCCAACAAGTTGTATAATAATTTAGCCCTCCAAGTAAACCTTTGACTCTTGGAGTCTTAGTTTTTCTGAGTCTTTGCAGATTGTTGTCCTGCTTTCTGAATGACATTCAATTCTAGTATTGCTTCCCCTCCAGCTCTTATAAGATAAATTTGGTAAATATATTTGATAAAATTTGCCATTTGTATTGTTCCACAGCCAGCTATGTGGACTGCCTCTGAGGCTCTGTTTACAATACCCAATCAAGAATATTCATATCATGGGCACTTATTGTTAGGGCTGTAAATATTTTTGTTTATTTGCTTTCATGAGCAAAGACTTTAGAAACATATTGGTATACAATCATTAAATGTGGAAAGCAAATTTGATTTCTTAGTAGGACTATTTAATCTTTCCAAGTGCTAAGTAGAATTAATTTTCATCTTCTAAAAAATTAAGAGTATGCTTGAAAGTCTCACTGTTAACCCACTGTATCTTAAAGGTTTTTGTTTTGGGTTTTGTCTTGTTTTGTTTCCTACCTACTGTATAACACAGAAAGAAATGCATTCGACATTATGATCTGGTTAGTTAGATGGGTGATAGAGGACAGGTAGATAGACCACACACACACATGCACACAAACATACTCAAAACTTCCATGAAATAATACCCTTAGTTTATGTGATTCACACTGACATCATGAAACTTGTCATTCTGTCCAGCCCTATGCTATGCTATTTTACAATACTCTGGTCACTTGCCATTAAGTTGATTCCATTATCTGCATTTGAGGCACAACACTGCAATTTGAAAAGCACTGAATTATAATTTTTGACAATAAGAAAACAAAGGAAGAGGATTAGATTAATTCTAGTTTTTTACTTTCTAGAACATTTTCCCATCCTTTTTCCTTTGATTTCTAGGGATCCTGGTGGGGCTCAATGCCACTGGCTTCCTCACCATTTCCAGCCTTCGAGGTAAGCAACTAAAATTGGGCCTACTATAACACATTTCCTCCTGGGCACAGTAATCCCTGCAGGTAAACAAGGATGATTAACTCAAGGCACACTGATCAAAAGTTCTCTGCTGGAATGAGTGCAGAGTGGCCTCTTTCTGTTGGATTTGCCAAGTTGTAAGGATGTGGGTGTGGGCAGTTGGCAGCCCTCTTCATCTTGCTAGAGAAAACCTGAATGAATAATGAAGCCAAGTTCTACCAACAGAGGGCAAGAGGCAGAGAGAGCCCTGGGAGCAGTGTCTGAACCACTGGATCAAGATGTAAGGAATTCTAGTTTTACCTTGTATTTCTCGGGTATAGGAGATAGTACAATTTTCTTTATCTTTAAGTTATTTTGAACTGAGTTTTCTTACCCATCAAGTGGAAGAGTTCTGACAAAAGATAAACCAGATGGGCACAAAGGACTTGATATTTGTAGTGTGAGTGTAAAGATTTTGTGCATGCTGTGTCTACATGGAAACTATTAATAGAGGCTATTTTCTACCCCCCTTCTTACATCCTTGGAGAAATGGGTTGTTCAGTGGCTTATGTGGCAGGATAATCTATTTTAAGGGTATTTTAAGTATTAATTCGAATGTCCTTTCCTGCCACCAGTTTTTTACCCCTATCTTTACCCCTATCCCATTCAGTTAGCTTGGCATTCTTTATTCATTTCCTCAGAAAAGTCACGGCACAGCAGAAATATAGAGTTTTAACTTTTAATTTTCAATGGCCTAGGCTTCAGGAGAGCATGAAGGAGGTGTGATGAATAAGATAAAAAGCTTACTAACTGTAAGACCAGTAAGGAATACCCAGGCTGGGGGTAGCAAGAAATGAAGAGGGCATGAGTGGGAGAAATTTGGGAGAGACCGTAGGAAAATTCACCCAGTTCTGCTCCGGCATCTGGTCCCATGAGCAGGGCTCACCTGGGAGACTTCCTGGCTCCATTTTGGTGAGGATGATGTGCTCCCTGTGCTCCGTGAGCATCTCCCTTCCACTGCTATCACGACGTGGTCAGCTGCGTATCTGCTAGAAAGTCTGCCTCTTTAGGTTCCCATGTGTCCATCTCATTAATCATGGGTAGATAACCCCAACCAGGACACACAAAACCCCCTTGAAGTGGAGTGTGAGGGGCTTGGATGCAGAGAGAGCTATCAGAGGAGAAAGAGAAACTCACTGTATCTGAACGTAGATGAAGCAAATTACTGCCAGCCTGAAATCTCTCCAGAGTTAGGCAGTAATAAAAACAAATCCAGATCACCAAAAAAGCACATGAAAAGATGCTGAACATCACTAGTTATTAGAGAAATGTAGATCAAAACTACAATGATGTATCACCTCACACTGTTCAGAATGGTTATCATCAGAACTAACCAATGCTGGAGATGGGGTGTGGAGAAGAGGGAATACTCCTATACTGTTAGTGGGAAAGTAGTTTGGTACAGCCACTATAGAGAACAGTAAGGAGGTTCCTAAAAACAAAAAATAGAAATACCATATGATCTAGTGATCCCATTTCTTTCATTAATCCAGAGAAAGAGAAAACTAATTTGAAAAGATATATGCTCCCCAATATCCACTGCAGTACTATTTACAATAGCTAGGACATGGAAGCAAACTAAATGTCCACCAAAAGATGAAAGGATAAAGATGTGGTACATATGTATATAAGGGAATATTGTGAGTGTGAGTGTAAGTCACTTAGTCATGTCCCACTCTTTGCGACCCCATGGACTACACAGTCCATGGAATTCTCCAGGCCAGAATACTGGAGTGGGTAACCTTTCCCTTCTCCAGGGGATCTTCCCAAACCAAGGATTGAACCCAAGTCTCCCACATTGCAGGCAGATTCTTTACCAGCTGAGCCACAAGGGAAGCCCAAAGGAATATTACTCAGCCATAAAAATAATGAAATAATGCCATTTGCAGCAACATGGAGGGACCCAGAGATTATCATATTAAGTAAGACAGAGAAAGATGAATATCATAATATCACTTCTATGTGGAATCTAAAAAAAAATTGATACAAATGAACTTATTTACAAAACAGAAATAGACTCACAGATGTAGAAAACAAATTTGTGGTTGCCAAAAGGGAAAAATAAGGGGAGGAATAAATTAGGAGTTTGGAAGTAACATATATACACTACTATATAGTCAACAAGGACCTACTGTATAGCACAGAGAATTCAATACAATATTCTCTGATAACCTATATAGGAAAATTATCTGAAAAAGAATGGATATATGTATAACTGAATAACAACCGAAATTAACACATTGTAAATTGACTATATACTTCAATATAAAATAAAACTTAAGTTAAAAAAAACATACAAAAAATTCAACCTGACCCCCAAGTTTCCTAACACATATCATTATCATGACCACCACATGCTTAAATCTATAGTTTATGTGTATATGTGTATATATAGTGTTGAAGAGGGATTCAATCAATCTGCAGTTAGTATTTTATATATTTTTCTTTCATGGGTTTTCAAAAGATGGTAACAGTGCTAGGCATTGGTAACACAGGGCTGACTAGTACATGATCCCAACCCTCATGTTGCTTATAGTGTAGGGAGTGGTGGGTGCAGAAATGTATGTGTCTGATCCCATTCAAAGAACTGATGGGAGGGGGGGGTCTGTCTGAGTGGCCTCCCAAGACCTCTTCCCTTCTTTCACTTGACAATTCTTAATTTTTTGGTCAAAAGCTACCTGGCATTGTCACAATTTTCATTTCAGTTTAGCCATAAACATCCAGCCTGTATAATTCAATGAAGGAGTTTTCCTGTAATATTTCCTGAGGGGTAAAATCCAGCATTAATTACAGTTTAAAACACCCAGAGTAAACGATGCACAAAAGAACCTCTGATAGATCACTTTCTGCACTTGTATTGATAAATTCTGGTGGCAGTGAGGGGGCCATTTTCCACCCACTTTCATCCCCATGCTTTCCACGGGGTCTGGCTGCTAATCACCACCTTGCCAACAGGATGGCCTTCTTCAGTACAATTTCCACTCCAGTGCTGTATCAATTTTTTCCTTTTCATAGAAATAGCCTGCCCTTCCTATTTCCTCTCTTCCTCCCCAAACCCCTTTAGTAATTGAGGCTCACCCAGAGCCTGGCACCCTTGGGCAGCCCTTGATTAAGAGGCCACTAAGAGGCCTCATCCCATGGCAGATCGTGGTCTCTGCAGGTCAGCTCCATGCCGTTAAGTGGTACTTGAAAGAGACGGCTTAAGTACCTGGCTTTGTGGTGGGTTTATTCCCCCCCTACTGCTTCTTCTCATGAGCCTTTCTAAAGAAATACATTTTGAGCTAAGAGCCTCTTCCAGGGTAGAGAGTATATCTGTAGGTTTCAAGGAATTAAAAACCAGGCCACCCCGCCGCCCCTCCCCCCCACCCGCAACCCCCACCCCATCCATCAGGATAGTTAAGATGAAGCCAAGCAGCTCTCATGGAGGAGGAGGCTGCCCCTGGTAAGGAAATAAACCAGGAGAGAGGAATTTTCCAGAAATGGTAGGCATATGTTTTTGAAAAGATGCGGCATTCCAGAGACACACACTTGAAGCAGAATGTTCTAATTGGTTGGCTGTGACACAGCATAAGTCAACAACTGAACTAAACACATCTTAAGAACAGGCAAAGCATTTCCTTGAAAAGTTTTTCTATATTTCCTTCATTCTGGAGACTTACAAAAGGTATTTTGATGGATCAGAAGCCTTTTATGAACCTCTAAACCAGATTTAGAAAAACTGTAATCACTGCATGCTGACGTTTCATAATAAGCACGTCTCACCCCTCCAGGTTCCCAGCCCCCAGATGAACTCCAAAGAATACAAACCCCAAATCAGGAACTATAAGCACTAAAAATTATGACCAAAGTTTAACATAACCCTTCCACATTTTGGCAAAGATGATCTTGTTGGATTAGGGATTAGATATTGAACTGAAGTGCCATTGTTGATTAATTTATAGAAACACTCAATGTGTGCTTAAGATAATAAGAGGAAAATTATTCATGTTCTTCACATATATGGCTGGAACTTCATCACTTTGATATATTCCAAGGTTGACAATAGAGAGAAATTTCAGATGGACATAGCCGGCCCCTGGCTGTGTCCCTTGACTGAGGCCATTTTTCCACATTAATGTAGATAGTTTACAACTTTTATTTTTTTGATGACTTCCAGCAAAAAATGTTTACCTCTGACTAAGGCTCAGTTTCTAATTTCTTGTTCTGGAATATTTTTCCCAGTATGATGGACACATAGGAAATTTTCCTCCTCTAGAGGACAACATAGCTCTGAACAGTAGGACATGGTCTTACTTTATCCCCATAAGGTATCATATTAGAACACCATAATCTGATATCAGACAAGATAGAGTGTATGGTCTTTTCCTTACATTATCACCTGTAATTGATCACCTATAAGAAATAGAATTATAATTCACACAAGTGTATTCCATTCACATATAGATGCTTATTAAATTCTCTCAATATATTGGCCCCTTAATCATGCTCATCCCCCTTCCCTACTCAAAATATTCTAGTAACTCCCCTTAAACTACAAGATAAAGTCTTTAGCTTGACATTCAGTATCGTTCAAGAAGTAGAATGAAAAATGAAGTTGAACAGCCCTCCAATGTTTTATTTGTGGTCAATTCTCTTCTAGGTTTGGCCAATCCCTGGATCTGGAAGATCCCCTGAAGTAGGAAATGGCAGTCCACTCCAGTATTCTTACCTGGAAAATTCCGTGGACAGAGAAGCCTGGCAGCCTACAGTCCATGAGGTCCCAAAGAGTCAGACACAACTGAGCATCCACACACGGCACAAGGCGCATGGCAGGCAGGATCTTGGTCCCCATCCAGGGATAGAATCCATGCCCCCTGCACTGGGAGTGCAGAGTCCTAACCAGCAGACCTCCATGCAATCCGTGGCCAGTCCTCTTCTAGACTGTAGTCTTTTTCAAGTGCATGATTGCATTCTAATCCTGTTTCTACTGTTTTCCATCCTTGGGACTCAGAGAAACAACTCAGTGTTTCTGTGCAGGAAACTGGGTTTCAGAAGCATTACCTGGATGGAAAATGGCAGAGATGGGGTGGGAACCCAGTCTGATTCCAGAGCTGAGCTCCTATGAGTCTGCATGTGTCTGATCATTGATGCTCCCAGTGAAAGTGCTGTAGTGAAAGCTCAGTACAATTCACTGATTATAAGTCCACCCACATGGCCACAGAGCTGGTAATACCTCTGGTGACTAGCATCTCATATATCTTGAATTGATGATTAAATTTAATGACTTCCACTTCTCAGGTGAGGAAATTGAAACTCAGGGACACTAAATGGCCTTCAGAGTGATAGGAGGAGAAAGTGGCAAAGTCAGGATTAGAATCCAAGTCCTTTGACTCTTGGTCTGGTGTTCTTTCTCTGCCACTTGCTAATCCTATATTTAAAATTTAGAGTTAGGTAGATGTATAACTGAAAATAAAAGAATAAATATTTAAGCTTTCTAAGAGAAGAGGTTCTGAGAGGAATTTTCACCTTATCCTTCATTGGCAGGATTGACAAAATAGCTATCGTTTTAAAAGAAACCTATGATTGTACTTCTAAATCAGAATTTTAAAGTAAAATCTATGCTTCCCTGTAGGTGAGTAAAACCAGATTTTAGCAGGTAGGCTTAGAGGTGATGGAAGCATATTTATGATAAATAGAAAGGAAATCTATTTTTATTGACTCAATCCTTAGGATATCAGAAGGAAAGTATATGTGTGTGGTTATGTCTTATTCTCCTAACCATTTCTTCCCTTCAAAGCTCAGGTCATCCTATTTGAAAATATTCGGGGGAACAGGACAGATTCTAGCATTTACAGATTTCCTAGCCTTTGACATGAATAAAGGCACAACCTAAAAAAGTCAAATGTGGCCTTGGAAACAGCAAATGTATTGGTTAGCTTTTCTGTTCACTCTTCTTTTTAGAAAATATTACCCATCTAACATTGAAAGTGAATATAGCTTTAAGCTAAGAAAAAAAAAGGAAAAGAATGTTCCACTCCCTAGAGTTGAAACAGCCTATTAAAAGCTTGAGAATAAAACTTCCTTCCCTATCCATGTTTTTCTTTTCTATTAAGCAAATATTGATTTCCCCTCCCCCGCTTTTAATACAAGAGGCCGAATGACCATGGATGGCCCTTCTGGTCTGTTCCTTCTTTGTGTGCTGAGGACTGACAAGGCTGTGTTTACGACTGCCCACTGCTTGGGCAGCCGACAGGGGGTGCTCACTGCATATTTGGATGAAGGCAAAAAAGATTTGATTCAAAACGATCTTCAGTTTTATTTTTTTTATACTTTCAATGCAAAAGTAAAGAACTACTGTTCTCACAAACAAAGGTTTTGCAAATATTTTCAGAAACAAAGTGAGACAAAGCGCTGGTCAGTGAAGGGGCATTAGGAGAGCCACTATTTACACATGAAGTGGGGATCGAGGTACCGAAGGATTTGGGTCCCTGAAGGATTTCGGGTCATTGATCAATAACACTTGAATTTTCTTGGCTATAATGACTACATTTATTGGATAATTTATCATCTTCTTACTTTGTGTTCATTGAAACAGAGTGAGTAGTGAAAAAACATGTTCCAATTTTGCTTTTCCCCTGTTGGTCCTAGCACATCACTTGGTCTTAGCCTTGCCATGTAAAGAATAGCAGAAAGGGATGGTGGGTTCCCACAGATAGTTTCTCATACGAACAAACTTCTTGGTGTCTGAATGGCATATGAAAATAAAGACATTTTGGCATACAAAATTTGAGGGCAACTCTACATTGTGAAATGAAAGGAAAAAACTGGAGCAGTGTTAGGATTTGAAGTAGTTCTTACCTACTGAGATTCAGATTCACTTTAAATGTATAAAAATTCCTAAAAATAAAAATACACATGGCATATCCAACTACTGTATGATTGGAATGTTTCAATGATCAAGCATAAACTTGGAAGCAGATTACAAAGAAGTTGCTCAAACATGAGACAAATGTTGAGAGAAACAAGTTATTTAGAATCATTTGCCTCTGAAGACAGATGGAAAAGGTCGGAAGTAAGCAGCTCTCATTAGAGGAAATAAGTAGCAAGCCCTCTAAAAATGATTAGGATATATCATCAAGAAATACCAGAAATCACAGGGACTTACTGAGATACTTACATAATTGTTATTGCTGACTTTTGATCAGACTGGTAAATAATGTTTTCTTTAGAATTAGTAAAGCTTTATTTTGATTTACCAAGACTTCAGAAAGAGTGATGGCCTTGTTCATTATTCAACAAAAACCACAAGGAAAAATGTACATCTTAGAAATGTACTTTGTTTTCTCTTTCTGGAGCCCAAACAACTTCTAGCTAAAAGACATATTTTGATTAAGATAATATTTTTCCCTAATCAATATTTCTTACCTCTGGGTTATTACTTCCTTGAAGGCTTCTCTACCTTTTTTTCTTTCTAAATTAGCCCATGTAGTTTATGAGAAATCATCAGCCCTGCCATATGCTGCCGTTTACATTAAATCTTTCCCTTAATATTTACTGCTGGGTGACACGGCTTGTCTCTAGCCTTTATGGTTTGGCATCAAATCCTGAAATGTGTATTTTATACTTAATTGGAATGGGGATAGGAGGGCAGGAGCAGAATTAACCATTAATGAAATAAGACTCCTCTCGCCCAACATTCACCAGTTTCCAACTTGGTTGGTAAAAATGCCTGAAGGTTCCTGGGGTTTGAAGTTATTTTCAGGGTGATGCGCTTGCTTTGTCCATGTGCCTAGAATCATATACTATCAGATCTGTGTCAAGTTGCTAAAAAAAAAAAGTATCTAGATGCTTACTCTGGATTTCTATCCTTGTCCCATTGCAGACTGGTGACAGTGGTTTGGGGACCAGCGCTAGTCTGTGCACCCCACTTTGAGAGCACCGGTCTGAGCGTGAGAAGGGAAACGGGACTTGCCCTCCCTTTGATGTTGTTCCTCCCATCTCCTTCTACCCTCCGTTGCCCTTTGTTCTCCCAAACACTCAATGGCTGACCATCTCCACCCCCTTCTCACCCCAACATGTGCACATGAGCACACACGCAGACACAAACAAGTGGCTTAAGACTAATATTATGTGCTACCTTGACACCTGGTACAATTGAAAGCACCTTAGCTGGCTTCACCACAGGCTCCCAGTCCACTCTGCTTCCATGGATACAGTCATCTCCTAAAAAACTCTCCGTGTCAAAGGACAAGTTCTGTTCCTGCTTATTCTTTTGTGGTGGGTTTTACTTCTCTGACTGTGCATGGAATTATTCAAACAAGCCAATCACATGCTCCCATGGGAACCAGGGGGCATCTCATCCTCTTGATACTACTAAGACTGCCTTTCACAGCTGTTTTCTGTTGTTTTGTTTTCAGTACAAAGTGAGATTTATTTGCTAATTATCCCAGTGTGCCTCTGTTCATGCCCTAGTTCACCCTCTAGATTGTCCACACTGCCCCTGAGCACAAATCCCAAGTGACCCTATGTGGAGTGTGATGTTGTCTGATTGTGAGTTTACGTAACAAACTGATCTCATCTGTCCAGTGTTGGTATCATGGGCTCAATCAACCTCCCAATCCTAAGATTTGGGATCCCTCCTTCACCAGTGAGGTGAATAGGAGGAAATCAAAACATACACAAACATGCACACGTATGCACCCATACAGAGCTCCTGAGAAGGAAGAAGTTTACTCCAAGCAGAATTTCTTAGGACGATGCCTTCAATTATAGTCCTGTCCCTAGACTATTGCAATAAACTAGGGTTTGCACTTTAAAATGAGGAGGAAAGGATTAGAAGGAGGAAGATGTGGATACCCAGGTTTGGAATCCCAAAGATCTACAATGAAAAGGAACAGCATCAAAAACTCCCTGGTATGTCATTAGCTTTAAAAAAGGTGTATCCCTTCCCACTCCTTCCATGACATCATCATGTGATCCAACATGGTATTGGATGTATTTTTGTAAAATGTTGTATATATATTTTTAAAGGGGGAGGATCTTAACATGATGGCTAGGTAACAACTACCGACTCATTCCTCCATGTTTGCCCACTGAAGTAACCATAGAATCAAGCTAAAAAATAAAGAAGTAACATTGCAATTGCATAGACTCAAGGAATGGCTAGAGTCCTGGCAGACACAGAGGCTATGATGATTTTGGTAAGAGAAGTCAGGCAATGCTCCCCTGTCCCTCCCATTGTCTTTGGCCTCATTTGTTCTTCATGTATCCAATTAAATTTTTAAAATTGTGTTAAAATATGTATAATAAAAAATAAACCATCTTAACCATCTTTCAAAGCAATATATATTGGGTACATTAGTCCTTTGTAAATGGGGCCAGTAATGTTGGGTACATTCTCTCTCATAAATTATGTTCTGATAAACACAGTATGGACTTTTGGAGATGGATTTTTATTATTTAATTGCCTAAAAAAATAATACTCTTCTTTCTTACCTTAATGTGGGGATAGTGATACTACCAACATAATAGTCATGAAGATTACGATAATGTATAAATAGTATTTAGCAGAGTTATGGTACTTAGCAAGAGTTCCATAAATGGTAGCTACATTAATTCTGCAACATTTTTCAAATATAATATTTCAAAGAATCATATCCTATTGTTGTTATAAATATATCAGTTTTACTCAAAAGAATTTATAGATTTAGGGCACTCAAAATACAAGGCAGAGTTTCCTGTGAATCTGAAAAATATTTCTAGTTATTCTTGAGGAATAAAGTGACAATACTAGCAAAAAGAATTTTGAATAGAGGAGCACTGTTGAAGTATTCTCCTAACACATATAACAATGTATAACAAAGCTACAATAACTGAAACAGTGTGAAAATACAGATTAATGGAATAAAGAGCCTAAAATAAGTCCTACTTACTATTTGCCCAAAACGAAAAGGAAACAAAACACACCTGCAAGGTGAAAGATGAATTATCCAACAAACGATGTTCAGAATGTGAGGTGTTTGAAAAAAAAAAATGCAAGATCCATTACCTCATATCTGATAGTCTGAAATAAATTGCAAATGGAGTGAAGTCTTTAAATGTCTGAAAAGACAAAATATAGTCCAGCTGAACAACTATGCTTAGGATGGAGAAAGACTTTCTGATAATAAATGCAAAGAAAAAATGAAGAGAAATGAAAACTTTGATAGAAATTGTGTGCATCAAAAATCCTTTAAAAGGTTACACCACTATAAATGAAACAAATCATCATCAAGGACCTACTGTATAGCACAGGGAAATCTACTCAATACTCTCTAATAACCTATAAGAGGCAAGAATGTGAAAAAGAATATATATATATGTATATGTATAACTGAATCACTTTGCTGTACCTCTGAAACTAACACAACATTGTAAATCAACTATACTCCAAAATAAAACAATAAAATGAGACCAATAAATATTTTTAAAAACCCTTGAAAAAGAAACAAATCATAAGATGCTCATCTTTATATATATATATGTATATATACAAATATACACACACATATTTTATTGGAGTATATTGACTTACAATGTCATATTACTTTCTGCTATAGACCACAGTGAATCAGTTATACATACACTTATATCCACTCTCTTTTATACACTTTTCCCTGTGCTATACAGTAGTTCCTTATTAGTTAAAGTATCCATCTTTAAAGAGCACATAAATTCGTAGCAAGCCATATCCAGGAGAAAGGGGGAAAAGACAGTTTACAAAAGTGAAGTTGAAATTGCCAATAAATATATGAAGAAATGCAACATATTTTGTATTCAAAGAAATTTTGGGGTAAAGTAAAAATTGAAGACATATTTTGCTTGACAAATAATAAGACTGATTTTTTAACATGTTAACGTCCAAGGATAAAGAGAATCTAGGGTAACTATCTTGGGAATGGGAATGAGCATTAAATATTGTACAGACTTTGCCCCTACCTGCAGGAGAAAGGCCCTGAAATGCACTTCAGGTGAAGGAGTGGGGGGGTGCAAAGGTTTTGCAGTCTGTGAGTGTGATGTCACAGCAAGGTACAGGGTGATAGCCAAGAACAATGACAGGCCAGACGCTCCTCACTGTCAGAGTCCTGACGCTAAGGATGACTAGCTCTGTGTTATAAAACACATTTCCTTATCGCAGACATGTGAGTCAGTCAATAAATTCTTGTCTTACACTATAATTATATATAAACCCTGTCCATATGAAAAATGTCTGGAGGTACTAAAAAAAGTGATCATTTTTTCCTCCTGGGATGAGGTCACAGGGGATAATTTTTTCTGTTATTGTCCCCCAATACAGGCAATTCTCTTTGTCAAGTGTCCTGCACAATACTAGGTTTAATCAGATGCTAAAATAGACTTTATAGTCATGACAATAAAAGCAATGACTCTCTTCACAGAAATATACACCTTTTTGACTATAACATGTACTCAAACCTTTTAGAAAACTCCTATATCTTGCAATTTATACATTTACTACCAGTTGTGTTAGGAATAAAATGTAGTGTCTCATGTCTTTTGAAGTCAATTTTAAGATCATTGGAACAATTTTGTATCATCTCAAAATAAAAATCACAAACTTCTTCTGTTCCAAGACTGATAATGGCATTAAAACAGCTGTAGAATTACAGACATGCCAACCATCGTAACCACTCTTTTCCTGTTTTCATGACCTAAGTGTGAGTTTGCCCCAGTTGCTTTGTATTGGTGGATGCATTTCCCTGCCTCCCTGCACGTGTGTACCTATAAGTGTAGCAAATCTAGACAATTTAGGATTTGTATAGCTCTATTTTTTTAAGTGCCTCTTAGGTATATGAAAACTCCTTTACACTGTCTTCGCAGAAGTCGATCGGACGAATCTTGATTTCAGTAACAAGCAACTTAAGACGAATGTGGCCAGAAAAGGCCTACATTTATCAAAGACACTGGCTTCCTCCTATATCCACAACTAAGTACTTCTGGGTAACTCCTGTGGTTGTGTTGTACCTGAACCAAGTTTTCCCAACTAAATTGAAGATTTCTCATGAGAAAGTATACAAGTTTTGTGTTTATTTTGAATAGACATAAAGCTCAGTATTTTCATGATAACGGGCACTGAAAAAAAATGCAGTAAAAGCGTAACTTGGACGTACATATCTGAGAAAAAATATAGCTTAGAACATACGACCTTTAGATATCTTTTTCAAGCTTTGTGGTTCAGCTCACCATGTTTGTCACAAGCATGTGGACAAAGTAAGAGGTTATTTGTGAAGGGTCTTGTGATGTATTTTAGTATTTATGTGCTTTGCTTCCTTGATGAAGGTGATATTTACCAACTGCTAGTACCAAGGCTAAGAAATGCCAACTATATCCTAACCTGAAGCATATCACTAGGGTCTACATAAACAGTAATGCAAAAACTACTTTAAAGTGATATGTGGACCCAGACTTGCAAGATTCAATGTTGACCAAGTTTAAGGTATAACTTTTCTAGAGAAAGGTGTAATTGCAAGACAATCAGAATCTATCCGTAGAGAAGAAGCCTTGACTGTCCACTTTGTGCTTCATAGTCAATATTTTCCCCAAGATAGAAATAGATGAGAAGAAACAACATAACCTGGGTGTTAAATATTTGATTTGCTGATTCATCTACTTAACATCCATGTTTATCAGATAACTTTCTTATTTTTACTTATCTCCTCATTTAGGTTCTTTTATAGGACTTTCCTTGGTCATGTTGAGCCAAATTTTGGCCCATATGACCTCTGTTTCTCATTATAAATCAACAAACTGGTAGATTTGGTGTCAGAACTAAGTTTGCAAACACTTCGGTTTTGTCAGTTTCCTTTGTCAAACAGTGCAGGGCTTTATCACTGACAAGATTGTGTAATTCAGTACTTCTTGAAAGATTCTATCCTAATCTAGTTAGCTTGTTTCATCTCAGCTCTACCTTATCCATATTCAAATTTTCACATGACACAAAGCGACAAAGTGAACAAATATAATCAATTTTCTTCTTTATTCTTATCTCCTCAGCATCCATTACTCATTCATTCAACATTTATTAGGAATGAGCTACTTGTCCAGCTCTATGCAATGTGCTGCCCAAGTTCACATTGACCCTGACAAAGTGAAGCTCTGGCTATCAGAGGGTTTTGAACTCATCTGAGTCAGTTTGGTCATGCACAACTGTTAGGTTCTGTTTTTAAAGATATTGGTAGCCACTAAAACTAAAATTTGATTAACTCTAACAGCTAACTCTGATAGTTAACTAATTCTCCACTGTCTGGTTTTCATGAAAGCAACAGCTCAGAACAAATTCTGCCATACGTACAAATATTAGATAAACATTTTTAGCAAGCAGACACATAAGTCATCATGCAATTCAGTCTGCAAGTTCCGTGGGCACGTAGCCCTGTTATTTACGTGATCAGTGAACACCTTGAATGAAGTTTCATTTGAAGCAAATGTAGCCGCAGTACAAATAGCGATGTTAGTTGATCTGATAATTGACTACAGAAAGCCATTAGCCTTTAAAATTGACACTGGAATCATACCCAGCTGCCACCTTGAGGACTTGCCAGTTCATGCAGGGATAGCATCTACCTAAAGTAATTTACCCAGTGCATAAGTTGCAAATGTCACTTGTTCGACTAATTTAACCATTTCTAACATTCTTTGTTCTGATAATCAAGTCCAGTAATTTTACCAACACAAATCCATTTCAATAGTCAGTATGTAAATTAGCAAACTGTCTACTTTTGATTGAAGATAAAGATAGCCATAGCCTCTGGATAGCTGTGGCCTTTCTGATTAAATGCTAGCTGACCCCCTTCGAGTGTAAATTCTTGATTAGGATAAGTGACAGCCCCTAGGGTATGTATTAAAATTAACACACACATCTATTTACATCATGCTGTCTACAATGAAGTATTTTTAAGCAAATTATAGACATTATAGCACAGGGTTTTAAGATGTACACAGTTTTAATACC
Source organism: Muntiacus reevesi (assembly GCF_963930625.1). Taxonomy (NCBI): domain Eukaryota; kingdom Metazoa; phylum Chordata; class Mammalia; order Artiodactyla; family Cervidae; genus Muntiacus; species Muntiacus reevesi. The sequence continues at coordinate 77,692,905 of NC_089254.1, read as the reverse complement.
ATTACGGTTTTTTTCCAGGAAGAAGTTAAGAATGAAATTTTGGCTCCTTCCCTGAAACTATATTAAATATACTACTTAATTACAACTCTATTAAGATAGGAAAAATGCTATTTTAAGTTTATTTACTTATCTATTTTTCAGCTTAAGCTTGCAGGCCTTGGAGAAAGGTAGAATTCCTCTTAGTGTAAAAACCTGTTTTCTAGAATAAAATAGCTTCCTTGAGAGTAAAAATCTGTAAGACATAGTGGAAAGTTAAGATGGAGGTGTTACAAAGTAATGGGAAATTTTCCCCATTGGATAAAAGCAGTCATTAGGAGGCTCCAAGCTTGAGTGGGAGTTGGGGGCACTGAGGGAGAGATGGAGAAGATGTGATATAGTTGAGAGTAGAGACCCAGGGGAATAGAAGCAAGTGGAGTCTGGACGGGAGGAAAGACTCACAAAAAATTATCTGCAGAAGAGATGACCTCTGGATCTTAGCACAGGGATGTCTAATACTCAATTTTATGTGGTTGCCAATTCTAACCTGTCTGTACGTAATTCACTTCTGTTAGTCTAAGCCTTCAATAAAAGGTCTGCTACACAGAATGGCTGTGGTTAGTAGTCCTTTGAGGAAATGCAAGACAGGAGATGGGGTACAGTATGGATTAAAGGAGTTCAGAGAGAGGACAGCAGCCCACTCATTGACCAATGAATATAGGTCTCTCTCTTAACTCAGTTGACCAATTAAGAGTTCAGAAGGCACATACATTTAGAGTGGGAGGGAACCATGAACTCTAAAATCTTGGGGAAGGCTTGAACTTCCTACTGTATATGGCATAAGTTGGTGTTATCCTACTTCAGATATTAAAGGAAAGATAGCCCCGGAGACTGAAAGACATGTAGACCTAGAAGCTGATATTTATTAAAAGCATATTCAAGTTTAGAATGGATCACTTGACATTTATTTGATCTGTTGGTTACATCTCTTTGTTATTTTGTCACTGATAACTGAACAGGTTGAACTTACATGAGAATAATAAGAAAAACTTCATCTAGCATTGACTGTCCCCAAATGCAGGGAGTTTGTTTATTCAAGGAAATTTTACCTGTTTAAATGAGAAAATAAATTGCTTTATTACACTGGAAAAATTTTTAAGGAAGCAATATTCTTTGTGATTAAAATATACCTTCATTAAAATGTTTTTAAAGCCAGAATGACTTGGTGTTTAAAGTAAGACTGTAACATAAGTCATAGCTGTTATGCCTCTACACCCTGCCCAGTACCAGGGATTTGGCATGGTACTAAGGGTTGAGATACACAGATACACAGAGGAAATGATGGTTACTGCAGTCTTCGAGCTCCTGCAGAAAGGTAAATACTACTGAATTTTTTTTTTTTTTTTTTTTTGGCTGCACCACATGGCATTTGGGATCTTAGGTCCCCAACCAGGGATTGAACCCACACCCACTGCAATGGAAGGTGGACCCATAACCACTAGACTACCAGAGAAGTCATAATGCTATTGAACTTAAGGAAATCTGATTACTCTTTATTCAATCGGAGCAACCTTTTAAAACTTAATATGATGACTTTGAGATCATTAAATATACATTCTTCTAAAAATGTATCTGAGACTTTTTGTGCTGTGGATATTCAGGGAAGACCCAATGCCAGATTCTGATTCTGAGGAGGCCAGGTTTGCCTTTGAGATTAAAGCTTATTCATAAACAAACCATCTCTATGCATCACTCCCCACCACTATACAAGGTGTTACGATTGTTCTCTAGGTAAACAATCATTTTGGACTCTCTATAAATCTTATTTGGGCTTTAATGTGTCTAAAAAAATTAGGCTGTTTGTTTGATTGGAAAATCTTAGAACGACAAGATGGCAGAGTAGAAGGCTCTCCTCCTCTCACAGAAACACTGAAATCACAACTGACTTCCATACAGTCATTGACAAAAAAGGACTGGAACCTACCAAAAAAGATCATCTACTTTCAAAGACAAAGAAGAAGCCACAAGGAAATGGTAGAAGGGGTACATTTGCAGTACAATCAAGCCCCATTCCCACCCAGTGGGTGACTCATGAACTGGAAAATCATTATTTTGCCAAGGTTTTCCCACAAGAATGAGAGGTCTGAACCCCATGCCAGGCTCTCCAGTCTGGGGCTCTGATATCAGAAAGAGGGGCCTTTGGAGTATTTGGCTTTGAAGGCCAGCAAGGCTTGATTGCAGGATTGGGGGGAACAAACGTCAATCTTGGAGGGCACACACAAAGTCCAGTACACACTGGGACCAGAGGGGAAAGAAGAGACTTCCTAGGAGCCTGGGCCAGACCTACCTGCTGATCTTGGAGGATCTCCCAGGAGATGGGGAGAGTCTGTGACTCACTGATGGGACAAGGACACTGGTAGCTGAGAGAGTGGGGAGTCCTCATCGTTGTGAGCTGTTCTAGAGGCCACCATTTTGACACCACAAGCTGGCCCCCCTCAACAGCTCAAAGGCTCCATACAGGGACTCCTCAGGCCAAACAACCAACAGGGCAGGAACACAGCCTCATCCATCAGCAGGCAGGCTGTTTAAAGTCTTTGTGAGCCCACAGTTGCCTCTGAAAACCCCCCTTGACACAGTCCTACCCACAGAGGGACAAGACCCACCTCCACTCAACAGTGAGCAGGCACTAGACCCTTCCACCAAGAGGCCCGCACAAGCCCCCCGGACCAAACTCACCCACCAAGGAGCCAACACCAGAAGCGAGAACCATGATCCTATAGCATGCAGAAAAGGGACCACAAATACAGAAGGTTAGGAAAAAACAAGACAACAGAAGAATATTTCCCAGATGAAGGAACAAGATAAAACTCCAGAACAACCACCAAGTAAACTAGAGATGGGCAATTTATCTGAAAATGAATTCAGAGTAATGATAGTAAAGATGATCCAAAAATGGAGGCACAGATTGAGATGATACAAGAAATGTTTAACAAGGAGCTAGAAGATATAACAGAGTTGAACAGTAAAATAATTAAAATGGAAAGCACACTACAAAGAATCATCAATAGCAGAATCAATGAGGCAGAGAACATACAAGTGAGCTGGAAAACAGAGTGGTAGAAATCACTGCTGCCTAACAGAATTAAGAAAAGAGAGTGAAAAGGAATGGGGACAGTTTAGGAGACTTCTGAGATTACATTAAATGCATCAACATTTGCATTATAGGTGTCCCAGAAGGGGAAGAAAGAGATATGGCCTAAGAAAATATTTGAAGAAATAATATCTGAAAACTTCTCTAATATGGGAAATAGTCACCCAAGTACAGGAAGTGCAGAGAGTCCCATACAGGATAAAGTCAAGGAAGAACATGCCAGGACACATATCAAATTGACAAAAATTAAAGACAAAGAGAAAATATTCAAAGCAACAAGAGAAAAGCCACAAATAAATACAAGGGAATCCCCACATGGTTATCAGCTGATTTTTTCCAGCAGAAACTGCAGGCCAGAAGGGACTGGCATGATATAGTGATTAAAGTGAAAAACCTATTGACAGAACCAAGAACAGTCTACCAAGAAAGATTCTCATTCAGACTCAATGGAGAAATCAAAAGCTTGACAGACAAGCAAAAGCTAGGAGAATTCAGTACCACCAAACCAGCTCTACAACAAATGCTAAAGGAACTTCCTTTAAGCAGAAAAGCACAACTAGAAACAAGAAAATTATGAATCAGGAGGCAAACATAAAGGTAGGAAATCATCCATATACAAATTTGTCAAAACTAGAAATCATGAGGAGAGTACAAATGCAGGATGTTGGAAACGCATTTGAAATTAAGATACCAGCAACAGAAAACAATCTTGTATATATAGAGGTTGCTATAGCAAATCCTCACAGTAACTACAAACCAAAAATCTACAATACATACACACACAGAAAAAGAAAATGCAATCCAAACACAACAATAAAGATAGATAGTCATTCAAATCACAGAAGAGAGCAGAAGAGAAAAAGAAGCAAAAAGGCCTATAAAAACAAGCCCAATATAATTAGCAAAATGGCAATAAGAAATTGCCTTACATGTCAGAAATTACCTTAAGTATAAATAGATTAAATGCTCCAACCAAAAGACACGGACTGGCTGAATGGACACAAAAACAAAATCTGAACATATGCTGTCTACAAAAGATTCAGTTCAAATCTAGGGAATATAACAGACTGAAAGTGAGGGGGTAGAAAAAGATATTCCATGCAAATGGAAAACAAAAGAAAACTGGAGTAGCAATACTCACATCAGACAAAATAGACTTTAAAATAAGATGGTTACAAGAGACAAAGAAGGACACTATATAATGATCAAAGGATCAATCCAAGAAGAAGATACAGCAATTATAAGTATATATGCACTCAACATAGGAGCGCCTCAATATTTAAGACAAATGCTAACAGCCATAAAAGGAGAAATGAACAGTAACATAACAACAGTAGAAGGTTTTAACACCCCCTTACATCAATGGACAGAGTATCCAGGCAGAAAATCAATAAAGAAACACAGGTCTTAAATGACACATTAGACCAGGTGAATTTAATTGATTTTTATAGAGCATTCCATCTGAAAGCAGCAAAATACACATTCTTCAATTGCACACGGAACATTCTCCAAGATAGATCACATGCTGGGCCATAAAGCAAGCCTCAGTAAATTTAAGAAAATTGAAATCATATCAAGTATCTTGTCTATTCTCATAGTGTTGTGGTCAGAAATAAACCAAAGGTGGGGGGGAACTGTAAAAGACACAAACACGTGGAGGCTAAACAAAATACTACTGAACAACAAATGACTCACTGAAGAAATAAAAGAGAAAATAAAAATGCCTAGAGACAAATGAAAGCAAAAAATATGATGATCCAGAACCTATGCAATGCAGCAAAAGCAGTTCTAAGAGGAAAATTTATAGCAATACAATCTTACCTCAAGATACAAGAGAAGTTCCTAATAACCAAACTAATCTTACACCTAGACAAAGGCAACTAGAGAAACAAGAACAGAAAATAAAACTCAAAGTTAACAGAAAGAAGAAATTAAAGATCAGAGGAAGAGATCAATGAAATACCGATGAAGATAATAGTAGAAAAATTTAATGAAACTAAACGCTGGTTCTTTGGAAAGAAATAAAATTTAAAAACTTATCCAGACCCATTTCAAAAAGGGGGCAAGGGCTCATATCAATAAAAATGAAAAAAGATAGGTTAAAACAGACACTATCAGAAATGCTCAAATGGATTCCGCCATCACCAAGGGTGGGTGGGAGGGCAGAAGGGAAATAAAAAAATGAAGCATCAAAAAAAAAAAAAAAAAAACAGACACTATAGAAAATTATTATAGCTCAATTGATTTGATAAAGTTGCAGGATACAAAATTAATACACAGAAATCTGTTGCTTATCTACACACTAACAATGAGAGATCAGAAAGAGAAACTGAGGAAACAATCCCATTTACCCATTGCATCAAAAAGAATAAAATATCTATATATATTCCATTCTGTCTTAAGAGAGTACTCATCATCATGTGCTTAGTCATGTCTGACTCTTTGCTACTCTATGGACTGTAGTCCATCAGGTTTCTCTGTTCATGGGATTTTCCAGGCAAGAACACTGGAATGGGTTGCCATTTCCTTCTCCAGGGGATATTCCTGACCCAGGGATCCAATCTGCATCTCCTGTGTCTCCCTCATTGCAGACAGATTCTTTACTGCTGAGCCATTGGGAAGGCTCTAAGACAGTACCACAAGCAACTATATGCCAATGAAGAGGAGAACCTAGAGGAAATAGACAAATTCTTAGAAATGTACCATCCCCCAAAACTGAACCAAGAAGAAATGGAAGATGAAGACCAATCATAAGCACTGAAATTGAAACTGTGATTAAAAAACTCCCCACAAAGAAATGTCCAGGACTAGATGGTTTCACAGGCAAATTCTATCAAGCATTTAGAGAAGAAATAACACCTATTCTTCTGAAGAAATTTCAAAAAATTGCAGAGGAAAAAACATTCCCAAACTTATTCTATGTGACAACCATCATTCTGATACCAAAACCAGACAAAGATATCACAAAAAAAGATATTACAGGTCAATATCATGGATGAACATAGGCACAAAAACCCTCAACAAAATACCAGCAAACCAAGTCTAACAATATATTAAAAAGTTCATACACCACGATCAAGTGGGATTTATCCCAGAGAAGTGAGGATTTTTTCAGTATTTGCAAATCATTGTATTACACCACATTAACAAACTGAAGAATGAAAACCATACTATCATCTCAATAGATGCAGAAAAAGCCTTTGATAAAATCTAACACCCAGTTATGATAAAAACTCTCTAGAAAGTATGCATAAAGGGAACTTACCTCAGTGCAGTGAAGCCCATATATGTCAAAACTATACCTCACTGAGGTAGGCACTGAGGCTGAAGCTGAAGCTCTATACTTTGGCCACATGATGTGAAGAACTGACTCATTGGGAAAGACCCTGATGCTGGGAAAGGCTGAAGAACAGGAGAAGAAGGGGATGACAGAGGATGAAACGGTTGGATGGCATCACTGACTCGATGGGCATGAGTTTGAGACAGTTCTGGGAGTTGGTGATGGACAGGGAAGCCTGGCATGCTGCAGTCCTAGGGGTTGCAAAGAGTCAGACATGACTGAGCAACTGAACTGAACTGATAGCTAACACCACACTCTCAGTGAAAAGCTGAAAGCATTTCTTCTAAGATCAGGAACACTACAAGGATGTACAATGTTGTACTTTTTTTTCAACATAATTTTGGAAGTCCTAGCTACAACAATCAGAGATGAAATTGAAATGAAAGGGATCTGCATTAGAAAAGGAGTAAAACTTACTTTTGCAGATGGCATGATATTATGAATAGAAAACTCTAAAGGTAGTACTAAAAAACTGCTAGAACTCAACGGATTTTGTAAAGTTACAGGATACAAAATACACAGAAATTTGTTGCATATCTATACACTAACAATGAAAGATCAGAAAGAGAAATTCAGGAAACAATCCCATTTACCACTTTACTGAAAAGAATAAAATGCCTAGGAATAAGCCTGTCTAAGAAGGCAAAAGACCTGTGTTCTGGAAACTGTAAGACACGGATGAAAGAAATAAAAATGACACAAACAGATAGAAAGATACACAATGTTCCTGGATTGGAAGAATCAATATTGTCAAAATGCCTATATTATCCAAGACAGTCTATAGGCTCCATGCAATTCCTATCAAATTACTAATGGTATCTTTCACAGAATTAGAAGAACTTAAAAATTTGTATGAAAAAATAAATCTAGAAAAGCCATAGCAATTTTTAGAAAGAAAAATGGAGCTGTAGGAATCAACCATACTGTCTTCAAACTATATGACAAAGCTACAGTCATCAAAACAGTATAATACTGGCACAAAAACAGAAATATAGGTCAATGGAACAGCACATAAAACCCAGAAATAAATGCACACATTTATGGTCAATTACTCTATGACAAAGAAGGCAAGGATATACAGTGTAGAAAAGAAAGCCTTTTCAATAATTGGTGTTGAGAAAACTAGACAGCTACATGTAAAATAAAGAAAATAGAACATTTTCTAACACCACACACAAAAATAAACCCAACATAGATCTAAATGTAAACCAGACATTATAAAACCACTAGAGGAAAACAAGTCAGAACAATTTTTTATATAAATCACAGCATTACTTTTTGGACAATGTCCTATAATAATGGAAATAAAAACAAAAATAAACAAACAGGACCTAATTAAACAAAAGCTTTTGCACAGCAAAGAAAGCCATAAACAAAATTTAAAACAACCCTCAGAATGGGAGAAAATATTTGCAAACAATGCAATAGATCAGGGATTATTCTTCAAAATACACAAACAGTTCATACAACTCAATATTTAAAAATACCCAATAAAAATGGAGAGAGGATCTAAATAGATATTTTTTCCAAAAAAGACATATAGATATGCAACAACTACATGAAAGAATGCTCAGCATAACTAATTATTAGAGAAATGCAAATCAAAACTACAATGAGATATCACCTCACAGTGGTCAGAATGGCCATCAGCAAAAATTTTACAAATAAAGGAAACTCTTCTATACTGTTGGTGGGAATTTACATAGGTAGAGCCCCTATGGAGAACAGAACGGATGTTCCTTAAAAAAAGCTAACAGTAGAGCTACTATATGATCCTGCAATCCCGCTCCTGGGATCATATCCAGAGAAAACCATGATTCGAAAAGATGTATGCACCCCAATGTTCATGGCAGCACTATTTACAATAACCTAGACATGGAAGCAACCGACAGAAGAATGGATAAAGGTGTGACATATATATATATACACAATGGAATATTACTCAGACATAAAAAATAATGAAATGCTGCCAAGAGCAGCAACATCAATGGACCTAGAGATTATCATACTAAGTGAAGCCAGAAGGAAAAAGACAAATATCATATGATGTTGTTCATCTATGGAACATTAAAAATGATGCAAATGAACCTATGAAACAGAAATAGACTCATAGATGTAGAAAACAAACTTACAGTTACCAGAGAGTAAAGTGGGGAGGAATAAATTAGGAGTCTTGGATTAAAACATACATACTACTGCTGCTGCTTCTGCTGCTAAGTCGCTTCAGTCATGTCCGAATCTGTGCGACCCCATAGATGGCAGCCCACCAGGCTCCGCCGTCCCTGGGATTCTCCAGGCAAGAACACTGGAGCGGGTTGCCATTTCCTTCTCCAGTGCATGAAAGTGAAGAGTGAAAGTGAAGTCGCTCTGTCATGTCAGACTCTTAGCGACCCCATGGATGGCAGGCTACCAGGCAAGAGTTACTGGAGTGGGTTGCCATTGCCCCTTCCAGAAACATACATACTACTATACATAAAATAGATAACCAACAAGCACCTCTTGTATAGCACAGGTAAGTATAATCAATATCTTGTAATAACATAAAATGGAAGAGAATGTAAAAAAGAATGCATGTATATTTATTTATATATGTATAAATGAACCTTTTGTTGTATACTTAAAAATAACACAATATTATGTATCAACTATATTTCAATAAAAATGTTAAAAAAAGACATGGGGCAATAGAGAGCAAACAATATTATCTCCAAGAGAAGGAAAACACATGAGTTGTGCCCTGTGAATGCACCAGCTCACATTTAAGGGAGAGTTTGCAGGTGACAGATTGGAAGGGGGTAATCCAAAAAAATCCAGTAGTCTTGTTAAGCTGAAGAAACAGTTTGGAGAAGAAAGGCAATAGAAATTTGGGGACACAAAGAAAGAAGTCTGGAGGCAGTTTTTGGCTGAGTACCAACCTGTGTCCATGTTTGAGGAAACTACTGACCTTGGGGAAAGGATCCCTGAAAAGGAATAGGAGGAATAATCTCTAGAACTCTTAGAAAGTCAGGGAGACTTTGTTTCCATTAGCCAGAATGAAGAGACCTCCTAACATACAAGGTATCAATTAAAGTTCTCAAAAGTGTATTTGTCTATGGTGGGACCAAACTAGATCTACTCTGTAAAGTCAAATCTCTGTTTTTCCAGTAGTCATATATGGATGTGAAAGTAGGACCATAAAGAAAACTGAGAGTGGAAGAATTGATGCTTTCAAATTGCGGTGCTAGAGAAGACTCTTGAGGGTCTCTTGGTCAGCAAGTAGAGCAAACCAGTCAATCCTAAATGCTGTCAACCCTGAATGTTCATTGGAAGGGCTGATGCTGAAGCTGAAGCTCCAATATTTTGGCCACCTGATGTGAAGAGCAACTCATTGGAAAAGACCCTGATGCTGGGAAAGATTGAAGGCAGGAGTAGAAGATTGAAGGCAGAGGATGAGATGGTTGGATGGCATCACCAACTTGATAGACATGACTTTGAGCAACCTCAGAGAGGTAGTGGAGGACAGGGAAGCCTGGCATGCCCAATTCCATGGGATGGCAAAGAGTCAGTGACTGAACAACAACAAAAGGTTGTTTTGCACACAAAATGTAAAAATGATGTTAATGAGGATCAAACTGATTCTCAATAACTTAACTGTATTTCAGAACAAAGGCTAACATTTTTAAAAGGAAGAGTAATAAAAATCACTCACAGGGGACTTTTCTAGTAGTCCAGTGGTTAAGACTTTGTCTTCCAATGCAGGGGGTACAGGTTTGATTCCTGGTTGGAGAGCTAAGTTCCTACATGATTGGCCACCAGAAATCCAAAACCATATGGCAACAAATTTAAAAAAGACTTTAAAATTTTAAAAAATCACTCAACAATGTAAAATCCACAGGGTCTGGTAACCAATGAGAAATTGACAGGAAAGCAAAGATACAGGAAATACACTCTATAACTTAAATATATATATGATAAATATATACAATATACACATATAATATAGCTATATGTATATAAGACATATATATTTAATAGAAACATTCTCACAATTAACACAGATAATAGAATCAATTGATAAGGACTTAAAGACAACTATTGAACATTACATGTTCAAGAGGGTAGAGGAAAGCTAAAGACAACAAAAACACCCAAAGTTTGGGAGATTAAAAAACATAATATCTGAAATTTTGGAATTAATAAATGGTATGAGTAACAGGTTAAACTCTGCAAAAGATTGAACTTGAAAACATACCAATAGAAATATCTAAAGTAAAACACACATATTAACAATAGAAAAACAGATGAACAGTACATTAGTGAGCTGTGTGACCACATAGTGCCTTGAAACACATGAAACTGAAGTCCCAAAAGGTGAAATGAAAGAAGGAAATATTTTAAAATACATTTTTAAAGAAGTTACCTTCAAGCAGAAGAAGTGTGAAGAAAAATATACCAGTGCATGTCATAATCAACCTATTAAACACTAGTAAGGAAAAATTCTTAAAAGCAGCTGGAGGAAAAAGTCAGATTATGCACAGAGGAACAAAGATGAGAATGAATAGTAGATTTCTAATTGGAAACAGCAATTTAAAATAGAGAACAGTGAAGGAATTATCTTTAGAATACTGAAAAAAAAATGCTATAACCTTAGAATTCTATTCCCAGTAAAAATGTTTTTCCAAAAGTAAAGACTTTTTCAGACATATGAAAGCTAAGAGAATTTAGTAGAGCAGGACCATAAGAAATGCTAAAGGATGGAAAAGAATCTGAAAAAGAATATATATGTGTGTACTTTGTGTAGTATGTGTGTGTACATATAACTTAAACACTTAGCCGTATACCTGAAACTAACACACCATCATAAATTAAGTATACAAAAAAAAAAAAAAATTACTAAACGAAGGCTATTAGGCAAAAGGAAAATGATACCAGATAGAAATTTGGATCCACTTCAAAGAAAACAGGGCTTCCCTGGTGGCTTAGAGGATAAAGAATCCACCTGCAATGCAGGATACGTAGGAAACATGGGTTTGATCCCTGGGATGGGAAGATCCCCCATAGAAGGAAATGGCAACCCACTCCAGTCTTCTTGCCTGAAAAATCCTGTGGACAGAGGAGCCTTGTGGGTTACAGTCCAAAGTGGTACAAAGAGTTGGACATGCTAAGGGACTAAGCACAGACAGTAGAATAAAGAACGCCAGAAATGGTAAATATATGGGTAAATAAAATAAGATGACCTTTTTGGTTGCTATTTTTAATCTCTGTAAGATTAAGGCAAGGAGCATATTTGTTTTGTTTTACATGACACCTGTTAAGTATATTATTGAATGACCTAAATGCTCATGCAAATAAATGTATGTGTGTAAACTACGGCACACACCCTTAAATAAAAGTACAGAATACCAGGAAAGAAGAGAAGAGCCTAATCTCTGACTGTCTGGGGAAGAGACAGCTAAGCTGAGACCTTGACATTGGCAAGGCGTTAGTGAGGCAGTGTTGGGGGACTGAGAAGCCCAAGGGCTCTTGCGGAAAATATCAACACTTTTTATTTTTATTTTTTTTTAACACTTTTTATCAATTGAGAGAAGACCAAAAGGACTGGAAGTTAGTGACCAAGAGGGAGACTCACAGGGAGGAATTTTAAAAACTAGACAGGAAATGTTTGAGTGGAGAAGTATTATGGGCAGAATTGTGCCTCCTTGTACCCCAATTCGTATTTTGAAGTCTTAACCCCCTCCACTTCAGAATGTGGTTATATTTGGAAATAGAGCTTTTAAAGGAGAGTGAAGGCAAAATGAGGTCATAATCCAATAGGATTGGTGTCCTTATAAGAAGAGTTTACTGGGACACACACACAGACGGAAGACCATAAAAAGACACCAGGAGAAGGTGGCTTTCTGCAAATGGAGAAGGTCTCAGGAGAAATCAACCCTGCTGACACTGATTTTGGACTTCTGGCCTCCAGAACTGTGAGAAAATAAATTTCTCTTGTTTAAGCCGTCCAGCATAACCAAGCCGTACTTGGTTATGGCAGTCCTAACAAATTCATACAGAGATTGACACTATGATTTATTTTAAGACATTTAATTTTGATTTTGATTACCTTCTGGTAATCATGCCGACATTCAAGTATGTGTCAAACAAAACTTTAGGGAGTTATTGTTTGGAAAACCTACTGGTAAGTAATCCAAAGGTGGCTATCTAGTCCTCATACACTAGATACAAACCAAATGAGAATATTTCCCTCAGGACAGATGATGTCCTGAATCATCTGTGAGATTGGTAAGAAAAAAAAATCCTCTATGGCATTTACCTCTCGTGACCTAAGCTGTCTATTTAAAGTATATTTCACAAAGCTTTCAGCAGTTGCTAAAGTCACAGGACCAGGTGTTTTTTGGGAAGCTCAATTCTAATTATCTAGTAGGCATCTGTGGGCTGAATTTGGTCTGTTGTATTGGTTTGCTCTCATGTTTTAAAAGATACCCTTGGATCACATCTATCCAAATTGTTTTGGAGTAGGTGGGCTTGACAGTCTATCAAATTTCAGATTTCTTTCAAGTTTAATACTAGAGGACTTACCTGCTTCGTAATCTACTCTGCTTAGCATGTTCAACGTTAAGGCTACAGCATGCTTGAAATTGCAAATATTTTCTCATGTTGGAAATAGTAACCTTCAGATACCCCTACACAGTTAGAGACAATAACTATTATCTGTGTTTAGCTCTTGCAAACTATGATTTCTTGACATCCAATTCACAGCACTGGGCTCTTAAAATAATTCTCTTTGATGTATTCTCCCAGACTGTTGTTCAGTAAGACATAATTATGCCCGTAGAGGAAGATGTGTTGGAAACACTCATAGCAGGATATACTTAAAGTAACTCAAGTTGAATGGAATTACATTATTTGAACTGAAAAACTCAGTGAGAAATTTGTTACAGGATCTCTTAACAAGTTAGATGTCTCATTTGGAAGGACATGATAATGATTTGCCATTTATCATGAAGTGTGACTTTTTATAGCAGTAATCAAGTAAGATAGTGAGAGATGTCTTGGATCAGAGTTTTTCAGAATAGCATCAGCAACTTCAAACACAATGTTAATCATTTTCTCCAGCTGAAATACAAGAAATAACAAAATATCAAAGGTTTTATTTTGACATATGGTTTCCCTGCTAGTTACTGAAAAGCAATAGATATTCAGGGTTCAGGAGTAGAGAATCAAAGGATGAAGTTAAGAAAAGGTAAACAACCTAGTTTTTCAAGATATAGAAAAATAAATTTGGAAGAAGAGCACAATGTAGCCAGAAGGTCAAGATTTACATATCTCTAAAAAAAATTCTGCTCACAATAAAAACCAAAACCTATTCAGTAAGAACCTTAGCAGAAATTGTGAAGTTATAAGAAAATATCAACATTTTATTGAAACTTTAAAAAAGTGGAAAAGTGAGAATCTTAGATGAGTGACTAAACATAGTAAAGTTGTGAATTATTTGGCTTCCCTGGTTGCTCAGATGGGAAAGAATCTGCCTGCAATGTGGAAGGTCCAGGTTTGATCCCTGGGTCAGGAAGATCCCCTGGAAAGGGGAATGGCTATACACTCCAGTATTCTTGCCTCAAGAATCCCATGGACAGAGGAGCCTGGTGGGCTACAGTCCATGGGGTTGCAAAGAATTGAACACAGCTGAACAACTAACACATAGATAAACATATAGTTCTAACAGACAGTATTAGACTATGATTAATTAGTGATATATTTCTGGTGATTTCTATTCCTTTCATTGTACTTTTCTGGAGATATTTAAACTAAATTTATAAAAGCAGCCAATACACATTTTTAATTTTAAAAAGTTATAAAAACTTTATGTGGTTTTCACTATTTAAAATACCTTTGTATGCTAAATGAAAGCATATCATTCTTAATCTGTGGGTTTATTGTCTTTGCTTGACACTGCAGGGACATGCATTGTAAATCTCTGGGAGCACTAATCTCATCATAGTCTGGAGTTGTGCAGTGTGCAATTTTAGCTGCTGTACAGGGCAACCTGACCCTTCACACTGAGAGATTTTTGTTCTTGCTTTTCCTCTAACTCCATGGAAAGTCTCCTATTCCTTTTCTTTTTAAAAATGAAAATTTTAAAATTTCATTGAAAAATGAAATTTAAAAATAAATATATATATACACATATACTACATTATATATAAATGTATACATATATATATACACACATACTACATACATTATATATATATATATAAAACCTGACCCTTCACATTGAGAGATATTTTGTTCTTGCTTTTTCCCTAACTCCAAGGAAAGTCTATCCCTTTTCTTTTAAAAAAAAAGTATATATGTATATACAAATGTATATATGTAAATATGTACATAAAATGTAAATATGTATATAAAAATGTATATATATACATATCTATATGTATATATATACACAATGCATACATTACATATATACACACACACATAGATTTTTTATGGTGTGAAAAGAAGGAGGCCTCACTTAAATGGAGCTGGAAAGCCCCACAGGGGGCAATCTTAGGCCCTGCCACATTCCACTTGTATTCCACAACAGGAAGAAGCTTACTTTTCACACCCCAGCATGAAGAAAGATTTTCTCTTAGCTAAGCCCTATGAGAAACCTCTGGGCTTCCCATGTGACTTAGCTGGTAAGGAACCCGACTGCAATGCAGGAGACCTGGGTTTGATCCCTGGGTTGGGAAGATCCCCTGGAAAAAGAAAAGGCTACCTACTCCATTATTCTGACCTCGAGAAGTCCATGGACGCTATAGTCCACGGGGTCGCAAAGAGTCGGACAAGACTGGGCGACTTTCACTTCACCTTCATGTATGAGAAGCTGCTACTCTGAACTCCCACTCTCTAATGAATTTTCATTCAAAACAGCTCCTCCCAACTTCCTCCTTTCCTTCGTAAGACAACACTCTTCTTTGCACTCCAGATTTGCCTGTGATATACCATAGTTTGCATATCCCAAATTACCATTCCTCTTCTAGTCCCTAGTAGACTCATTTTGCTAGTCAAGTAACTGGCTATTTTCTTTTTAAGGTTGATAACAGGTAATTTACCTTACCCGAGAGTTCACATCTTTATAAAATGTATCTGAAAGCTCATATCACCAAGTGGCTGAGACGTCACCAGACTGAAAACGGGATGGTCACAAAGCTCTTAAAGGTATTTAAAAGCTCTCTACTATTGCAATGAAAAAGCAACACACCGCATCAAGAAGTTTCTGAACCCTAGCAAGAACTCTTTATCTAAACAGGGATTTAAGCATTGGTATGTTGGAAAGTGGGCTTCCCAGTTGGCTCAGTGGTAAAGAATCTGCCTGTCAATGCAGGAGACACAGGTTTGATCCCTGGGTGGGGAAGATCACCTGGAGAAGGAAATGGCTACCCACTCCAGTATTCTTGCCTGGGAAATCCCATGGATAGAGTAGCCTGGTGGGCTACAGTCCATGGGGTCATAAGAGTCAGACTTGACTGAGCATGTACTTATTGGAAAGTAGGTCATTAGCTGCCCATCAGTCAGCTGACTGGTAGTGGTAATGATGCCAACATTGACTATAGAGGTTGTGCTATAGAAAGGATAGATTTTAACTTTTTAAGAAACCTGCCAAACTATTAGCTTTTGTTACAAAAGTGCTAAGTTGCTTTAGTTGTGTCTAGCCCACCAGGCTCCTCTGTCTATGGGATTCTTCAGGCAAAAACGCTGGAGTGGATTGCCATGCCCTCCTCCAGGGCATCTTTGCCACCCAGGAATAGAACCCAGGTCTCTTATGTCTCCTGCATTGACAGGCAGATTCTTTACCACTAGCAGCAACCTGGGAACCCCACAGCAATTCCACACTTTTTGCAAAACCCAAATAAACAATAAAGTACCAAATGTTTTTTAAGTCCTAAACAATGTTGTCCCTCTAAATAGCAACAATGAATCCATCATCCACATTGAGCACACCACCTAGGTTTCAACAGAGGCTGCACTTGTTTTACAGGATCATAAATGTAATTTAGCGAACACCCTCTTGCCTTAAATCTGTGAAGAAGCAAATGGCATGCAAAACAAGTATTACCCAATGATGTGTTTGTCATTTTCCTAGAGAGACTGCCCATGTTCGATCCCTAGGTTGGGAAGATTCCCTGGAGAAGGAAGTGGCAACCCATTCCAGTATTCTTGCCTAGAAAATTCCATGGATGGAGGAGTCTGATGGGCTACAGTACATGGGGTCGCAAAGAATTGGACACGACTGAGCGACTTCACTTTCACTTTGAGAGACTGCATAAAATGAAAAAATTTTTAAAAAGAGATTTTAATTTCTGCTCTCAAAATTTTTCTATTGAATGTTTTACAAAGCTGTGACTAATTTTTAATTTTGTTAATAAACTAAAAAAACAATTACTTTTCAAATTAATTTTTGTTTTTATCACAATATGTATAGGCTCATAGTTAAAACGTTAAATAGTAATAAAGGCTTATAATGAAAAGCAGTTGTCCCTTTCCATCCTGCTCTTCAAAAGCAACAGGTTTCAAGCTTAGTTTTCCCTTTTTCCATATAGCTGGCATTTCTTTTCTCTTAAAGTCATGGCAAACCTTAATTTCTGGTCTAGTCTGTTTTCAAGGTGTTAGTTGTATGACTATATCAGGCATCCCTGTGGGTCATCAGGAATCTAGGGTTCCTGATCCTTCTAGCTCTCTAGATCCTTTTGGTAAGATATCATTAAGATAGTGGAGCAGTCTAATGTCTTGCAGGATTAAACTTGTATTTTTCTATTAACATGAACCATGAGATTGCACCTGTTGACTGTGTCAGATATCTTTGGCATGATTTTATTTCTCTTATTCAAAGTGTTCAGTTTTTGTTGGAATTGTAAAAACTTTTAGATCCACATAATACTTATTTCTTACATACCATCTCTCCTAAGTAGTTGTTTTTGTCATCTGTATTAAATGCTAAAAGCAAGTTGCAAAACTAGATGTCAATAGAGCTAACACCGTCCCTTAAGATCTTGTTAAGGTTGTTGTCCAAACTCATACAGCTGACCACGTGACAGGCCAATAAATTGAGATACAAGTTTTTGGGGTAAGGAGCAGTCACTTTACTTTAAAAGCCAGCTCAAGAAGATGGCAGACTAGTGTCCTAAAGAGCCATCTTCCAAGTCAGAATTTAAACTTCTTTTATACTAAAAGCACAGGGAGTGAAGTCATGGTTCTGCTCAGACACCAGAGGGAATATGTTAATTTCTTCATTCCTACAGCCTTTCACAGGTGGGTTTGGTCAGGCTGTTTCCCATGGGCTACACAAAGGTCTTTTACCTTAAAGCTCATCGGGAGGCAGGGTTCTCAGATGTGGGCTATTATGAATAACTTAAGCTTTGGGGAATTTTGAAGGGAAGATATTCATGACAAGTGTTCCTGGCAGCTTTTAGGGCCTTACCTGAAAATCCCCCAACTGGGGGCCAGCTAGCCACGAGTAGCAAGCCTGCTCGCTGAGTTCACCAAAAATTTGTTCTGATTCCAAGCTCATATTACTCGCCACATGATCTTGGAGGAAAAATTAGTGACTTCATTGGAAAGCTGGCAGACCAAGAAAATGGCAGACAAATGCCCTAAGGAACTATCTTCCCCGAGTTAGAATTCAGGCTTCCTTTATACTAAAAGAGGAGGGAGAAAAGTCAAACTCTTCTGGGTTCAGGTCTGCCTCCAGAGGGGATGTGTTAATTCTCCCAGTCAAGAGTCATTCACAACGCGGCCGGTCAGGATGACTCCTGTGAGTTAAAGAAAGGTATTTCAGCTTAATTCTCATCACCTGGGAGGCAGGGTTCTGAGGGATGGGTCATTACACACTTAAGTTGATAGGCAACATTCCTTTAGTGATCATTTTGTAATAGAATATGTTTCTTTCCTATTACAAGATCTCATCAGACTAGTCTGTGGACATGCTGTGGTTTTACTAAGATCTGTAAAACTTTTCAGAACTTTTCATTCATCCAAGTTACCTGTGGTGGTTCAGAAGGGAAAGAATCTGTCTGCAATGCAGGGGACCTGGGTTTGATCCCTGGGTAGGGAAGATTCCCTGAAAAAGGGAATGGCTACCCACTCCAGTATTCTTACTTGGAAAATTCCATGGACAGAAGAGCCTGGCGGGCTATAGTCCATCAGGTTGCAATGAGCTGGACATGGCAGAGTGACTAACACACATACACAAGTTACTTATGACTCTGAGTTCTTACAACAGACATTCTTCTCTTTAACTCTTCCATTCTTCAAAATGCTACTCAGCAAAGGAGGAGTGTGTGTTTGCTTCCTGAAGTTTCGGGTGTGTAACAAGGAAAATTGTGCAGGAAGGTGGGGGTAGTGATGAGTTCATTTCAGCCTCACATAGTAAAAAATGGAAAGCATAAGACTGAATGTACATTCTTATGATGCCTCAATTTTTTCAACTCAATACCAGTGTCTTACTAATGTTGTTGTTGTTGTTTAGTGGCTGTCATGTCCGACTCTTTTGTGACCTCATGGACTGTAACCCAGCAGGCTACTCTGTCCATGGGACGTCCCAGACAAGAATACTGGAGTGGGTTACCATTTCCTTCTCCCAAGGGATCTTCATGACCCAGGAATAAAACCCACGTCTCCTGCATGACAGGCTGTTTCTTTACGACCGACCCAACAGAGAAGCACCTCTTACATCAGTAATGCACCTCTCCTCTCCTTTCCCTCTTCTGTCCTCTCCTCATCACTCATCTCCTGTCCCCTATTTTCAAGTTCCCACTAATAAACATTATTATTATGCATTATTTTTTAATTTATTTGTTTATTGAAGGATAATTGCTTTACAGAATTTTGTTGTTTTCTCAACATGAATCAGCCATAGGTACACATATATTCTCTCCCTTTTGAACCTCCCTCCCATCTTCTGCCCCATCCCACCCCTCTAGCTAGATACAGAGCCCCTGTTTGAGTTTCCTGAGACATACAGCAAATTCCTGGTGGCTATCTATTTTACATATGGTACTGTAAGTTTCCATGTTACTCTTTCCATATGTCTCACCCTCTCTTCGCCCCTCACTATGTCCATAAATCTATTCTCTATCTCTGTTTCTCCATTGCTGCCCTGTAAATAAATTCTTCAGTACCAGTTTTATAGATTCCATATATATATATATATATGCATTAGAATATATTTACCTTTCTCTTTCTGACTCACTTCACTCTGTATAATGGATTCTAGGTTCATCTACCTCCTTAGAACTGACTCAAATGCATTCCTTTTTATGGCTGAGTAATATTCCATTGTGTATATGTACCACAACTTCTTTATCCACTCATCCGTCCATGCACATCTAGGTTGCTTCCATGTTCTAGCTATTGTAAATAGTGCTTCAATGAACAATGGGATACATGTGTCTTTTTAAATTTTGGTTTCCTAGGGGTATATGCCTAGGAGTGGAATTGCTGGGTCATATGGTGGTTTTATTCCTAGTTTTGTAAGGAATTTCCATACTGTCTTCCCTAGTGCCTGTATCAATTTACATTCTGACCAGCAGTGCAAGAGCGTTCCCTTTTCTCCACACCCTCTCCAGCATTTATTATTTGTAGAATTTTGATGATTGCCATTCGGCCCAGTGTGAGGTGATATCTCACTGTAGTTTTGATTTGCATTTCTCTAATAATGAGCAAGGGCTTCCCTCGTGGCTAGCTGGTAAAGAACCTGCCTGCAATGCAGGGGACCTGAGTTTGACACCAACATCTGTTGGATCATCGAAAAAGCAAGAAAGATCCCCCCCCCAAAAATTACTTCTACTTTATTGACTATGCCAAATCCTTTGACTGTGTGAATCACAACAAACTGTGGAAAATTCTTAAAGAGATGGGAATACCAGACCACCTGACCTGCCTCTTGAGAAATCTGTATGCAGGTCAAGAAACAACAGTTAGAACTGGACATGGAACAACAGACTGGTTCCAAATTGGGAAAGGAGTATGTTAAGGCTGCTTATTGTCACCCTGCTTATTTAACTTCTATGCAGAGTACATCATGTGAAATGCCCAGCTGGATGAAGCACAAGCTGGAATCAAGATTGCCAGGAGAAATATCAATAAACTCAGATGTGCAGATGACACCACCCTTTTGGCAGAAAGTGAAGAAGAGCTAAAGAGACTCTTGGTGAAAGTGAAAGGAGAGTGGAAAAGTTGGCTTAAAACTCAGCATTCAGAAAACTAAGATCATGGCATCTGGTTCCATCACTTCATGACAAATAGATGGGGAAACAATGGAAACAGAGAAAGACTATTTTTGGGGGGCTCCAATATCACGGCAGATGGTGACTGCAGCCATGAAATTAAAAGACACTTGCTGCTTGGAAGAAAAGCTATGACCAACCTAGACAGCACGTTAAAAAGCAAAGACATTACTTTGCCAACAAAGGTCCATCTAGTCGAATTATGATTTTTCCAGTAGTCATGTATGATGTCAGAGTTGGACCATAAAGAAAGCTGAGCACTGAAGAATTGATGCTTTTGAACTGTGATGCTGGAGAAGACTCTTGAGAGTCCCTTGAACTGCAAAGAGATCCAACCAGTCCATCCTAAAGGAAATCAGTCCTGAATATTCATTGGAAGGACTGATGCTGAAGCTGAAACTCCAATACTTTGGCCACCTGATGTGAAGAACTGACTCACTGGGAAAGACCTTGAGCTGGGAAATATTGAAGGCAGGAGGAGAAGGGGATGTCAGAGGATGAGATGTTTGGATGGCATCACCGACTTGATGGACATGAGTTTGAGTGAGCTTCAGGAGTTGGTGATGGACAGGGAAGCCTGGCATGCTGCAGTCCATGGGATGGCATGGACTGAGTGACTGAACTGAATAATGAGTGTTGAACATCTATTCATATGTTTGTTAGCCATCTGTATGTCTTCTTTGAAGAAATATCTGCTTAGGTCTTTTCCCCACTTTTTGATTGGACTGTTATATTTTCTAGCATTGAGTTGTATGAGTTGCTTGTATATTTGGGAAATTAATCCTTTGTCAGTTGTTTCATTTGTTATTATTTTCTCCCATTCTGAAGGTTGTTTTTTTCACCTTGCTTATAGTTTCCTTTAATCAGGTCCCATTTGTTTACATTTGTTTTTATTTCTGTTACTCTAGGAGGTGGATCATGGAGAAGGCAATGGCAACCCACTCCAGTGTTCTTGCCTGGAGAATCCCAGGGACGGGAGCCTGGTGGGCTGCCGTCTATGGAGTCGCACAGAGTTGGACACGACTGATGTGACTTAGCAGCAGCTTACCAGCAGCAGGAGGTGGATCATAAAAGATCTTGCTCTGATTTATGTCATCAAATGTTCTGCCTATGTTTTCCTAGAAGAGTTTTATAGTTTCTGGTCTTATATTTAGGTCTTTTTATCCATTTTGAGTTTATCTTTTTGAATTGTGCTAGACAGTATTCTAATTTCATTCTGTTACATGTAGCTGTCCAGTTTTCCCAGCACCATTTATTGAAGAGTCTATCTATGCCCCATTGTATATTCTTGCCTCCTTTGTCAGAAATAAGGTACCCATAGGGGCATGGGTTTATTTCTGGGCTTTCTATCTTGTTCTATTGGTCTATATTTCTGTTTTTGTGCCAGTACCATGCTGTCTTGATGACTATAGCTTTGTAGTATAATCTGAAGCCAGGAAGGTTGATTCCTCCAGCTCCATTCTTTCTCAAGACTGCTTTGGCTATTCAGGGTCTTCTGTGTTTCCATTTGAATTATGAAGTTTTTTGTTCTAGTTCTGTGAAAAATGCCATTTGTAATTTGATAGGGATTGCATTGAATCTGTAGATTGCATTTGGTAGTATAGTCATTTTCACAACATTGGTTCTTCCTACCCAGGAACATGGAATATCTCTCCATCTGTTTACGTCATCTTTGATTTCTTTAGCTAGTGTCTTATAATTTTCTGTGTACAGTTCTTTTGTCTCCTTAGATGAGTTTATTCCTAGATATTTAATTATTTTTGTTGCAATGGTGAATGGGATTGATTCCTTAAATTCTCTTTCTGTATTTTCATTGTTAGTATATAGAAATGCAAGTGATTTCTGTGTATTGATTTTGTATTCTGCAGCTTTGCTAAATTCACTGGTTAGCTCTGGCAATTTTCTGATACTATCTTTAGGGTTTTCTATGTACAGTATCACGTCATCTGCAAACAGTGACAGCTTTACTTCTTTTCTGATCTGGATTCCTTTTATTCCTTTTTCTTCTCTGATTGCTATAGCTCGGACTTCCAGAACTATGTTGAATAATAATAGTGAAAGTGGACACCCTTGTTTTGTTCCTGATCTTAGGGTGAATGCTTAAAGTTTTCACCACTGAGAATAATGTTTGCTGTAGCCTTATCGTATATGGCCTTTACTATGTTGAGGTAGGTTCCTTCTATGCCCAGTTTTTGAAGAGGTTTGATCATAAATGGGTGGTGAATTTTGTCAAAGGTTTTTTTCTGCGTCTATTGAGATGATCATATGGTTTTTATCTTTCAGTTTGTTAATATAGTGTATCACATTGACCGATTTGTGTATATTGAGGAATCCTTGCATTCCTGGAATAAACTCAACTTGATGATGGTGTATGAGCTTTTTGATGTGTTGCCAAATTTTGTTTGCTAACATTTTGTTGAGGATTATTGCATCTATGTTCATCAGTAATACTGGCCTGTAATTTTTTTCTTTTTTGTGTTGTCTTTGTCTGGTTTTGGTATCAGGGTGATGGTGGTCTCATAGAATGAGTTTGGAAGTGTTCCCTTTTCTGCAATTTTTTGAATGAGTTTTAGAAGCATAGGCATTAGTTCTTCTCTAAATGTTTGATCGAATTCTCCTGTGAAGCCATCTGGTCCTGGGCTTTTGTGTTTTGGGAGATATTTGATCACAGGTTCAATTTCAGTGCTTATAATTGGGTTGTTCATAATTTCTATTTCTTTCTAGTTCAGTCTTGAAAGATTGAACTTTTCTAAGAATCTGTCCATTTCTTCCAGGTTATCTATTTTATTGCCGTATAGTTGTTCATAAAAGTCTCTTATAATCCTTTGTATTTCTGCATTGTCTGTTGTAACCTCTGCTTTTTCATTTCTGATTTTGTTAATTTGATTCTTCTCTCTTTTTTTCCTGATGAGTTTGGCCAAATGCTTATCAGTTTTGTTTATCTTCTCAAAGAACCAGTTTTTAGTTTTATTAATCTTTACTCTTGTTTCTTCCTTTTTCATTTATTTCTGCTCTTATTTTTATGATTTCTTTCCTCCTCCTACTAATTTTGGGGGGTTTTTTGTTCTACCTTTCCCAGTTATTTTGGGTGTAAACTTAGGTTGTCGATTCGATGTTTTTCTTGTTTCTTGAGGTAGGATTGTATTGCCATAAACTTCCCTCTTAGAACTGTTTTTGCTGCATCCCATAGGTTTTGAGTTGTCCTGTTTTCATTGTCATTTATTTCTAGAAATTTTTTCCTTTCTCTTTTGATTTCTTCAGTAATCTGTTGGTTATTTAGAAATGTGTTATTTAATCTCTATGTGTTTGTGTTTCTTATAGTTTTTTCCTTGTAATTAATATCTAGTCTCATAGTGTTGTGGTCAGAGAAGATGCTTGATACGATTTCAATTTTCTTAAATTTACTGAGGTTTGATTTGTGATCCAAGATGTGGTCTATCCTGGAGAATGTTCCATGTGCACTTGAGAAGAAGGTGTATTCTTCTGCATTTGGATGGAATGTCCTGAAGATATCAATGAGATCCATCTCATCTAACATATCATTTAAGACCTATGTTTCCTTATTAATTTTCTGTTTTGATGATCTGTCCATTGGTGTGAGTGGTATGTTAAAGACTCCTACCATTATCGTGTTACTGTCAATTTCTCCTTTTATGTCTGTTAGTGTTTGTCTTGTGTATTGAGGTGGTCCTATCTTGGGTGCATAGATATTTACAATTGTTATGTTTTCCTCTAGGATTGATCCCTTGATCATTATGTAGTGTCCTTCTTTATGTCTTGTAATCTTGTTTATTTTAAGGTCTATTTTGTCTGATATGAGGATTGCTACTCCAGCTTTCTTTTGCTTCCCATTTGCATGGAATATATTTTTCCATCCTCTCACTTTCAGTCTATGTGTGTCTTATGGTCTGAAGTGGGCTTTTTGTAGACAGCATATATATGGGTCTCATTTTTGTATCCAGTCAGCCAGTCTGTGTCTTTTGGTTGGTGCATTTAATCCATTTACATCTAAAGTAATTATTGATATATATGTTCCTATTGCCATTTTCTTAATTGTTTGGGGTTGATTTTGTAGATCTTTTTTCTTCTGTTGTATTTCTTGACTATATAGGTCCCTTTAACATTTGTTGTAAAGCTGGTTTGTGGTGCTGAATTCTCTTAACTTTTGCTTATCTGAAAAGCTTTTCATTTCTCCATCAATATTGAAGGAGATCCTTGCTTGGTACTGTAATCTTGATTAGAGATATTTTTTCCCTTTCAGTACTTTAAATATATCCTGCTACTCCCTTCTGGCCTGTAGAGTTTCTGCTCAAAGATCAGTTGTTAAGCATATGGGGTTTCCCTTGTATGTTACTTGTTGTTTCTGCCCTGCTGCTTTTAATATTTTTTCTTTGTGTTTAGTCTTTGTTCATTTGATTAGTATGTGTCTTGGTATGTTTCTCCTTGAGTTTATCCTGTATGGAACTCTTTGTGCCTCTT
This sequence comes from Muntiacus reevesi, assembly GCF_963930625.1. NCBI lineage: Eukaryota > Metazoa > Chordata > Mammalia > Artiodactyla > Cervidae > Muntiacus > Muntiacus reevesi. The sequence goes on along the minus strand of NC_089254.1, from coordinate 77,667,710 downwards.
GGACTTGATTGACTATTTCCTTTTCCATGTTGGCAAAATTTTCAACTATAATCTCTTCAAAAATTTTCTCATACCCTTTCTTTTTCTCGTCTTCTTCTGGGACCCCTATAATTCGAATGTTGGTGCATTTGATATTGTCCCAGAAGTCTCTGAGACTAGCCTCAGTTCTTTTCATTCTTTTTACTTTATTCTGCTCTTTAGAAGTTATTTCCACCATTTTATCTTCCAGCTCACTGATTCGTTCTTCTGCTCCAGATATTCTGGTATTGATTACTTCTAGAGTATTTCTAATTTCAGCAATTGTGTTGTTTGTTTCTGTATATTTACTCTTTAATTCTTCTTGGTCTTTGTTAAATTGATTTTTGCATTTTCTCCATTTTATATTCAAGGTTTTTGATCACCTTTACTATCATTGCTCTGAATTATTTTTCAGGTAGTTTGCCTATTTCCTCTTCATTTATTTGAACTTCTCTGTTTGCAGTTTGCTCCTTCATTTGTGTAGTATTTCTCTGCCTTTTCATTATTTTTTTTAAACTTATTGTGTTTGAGGTCTCCTTTCTCCAGGCTTCAAGGTTGAATTCTTTCTTCCTTTTGATTTTTTTCTCTCCTAAAGTTGGTCCAGTGGTTTGTGTAACCTTTGTATAGGGTGAGATTTGTGCTGAGTTTGTGTTAGTTTGATTGTTTATTTTTCCTCTGATGGCAAGGCTGAATGAGATGGTAATCCTGTCTGCTGATAATTGGGTTTGTATTTGGGTTTGTTTTGTTTGTTGTTTAGATGATGCATCCTGCACAGGGTGCTACTAGTGGTTGGGTGATGCGGGGTCTTGTATTCACGTGGTTTCCTCTGTGTGAGTTCTCACTATTTGATACTCCATAGGGTTATTCTCTAGTAGTCTAGGGTCTTGGAGTCAGTGCTCCCACTCCAAAGGCTCAGGGCTTGATCTCTGGTCAGGAACAAAGATTCCACAAGTGGTTTGTAATGGCATTAAGTGAGAGTAAAACAAATATCCAAAAACAAAAACCAAAGATGAACCCCAGACAAATGGCAGTTACAAAATCAGGCAAATAATAATTAAAATACTGGAATATACACATATACATATACACCCATGAGCAAAGTGAAAACAGTCCAACAAAAGTAATGTACAGTAGATTGACCCAGCAAACAAAGAAAATAAAAAATTATATTTACCAGTTAAGAACAAAACTAACTAAAGTACAAACTGGAAAACAAAACTCAAGCAAAGTGCCAAGTGGGGAACAAAGCAATGAAAACAAAACTAACAAAAATGTTGAGAGGAAAGGAAAGAAAGAAAAGAAAGAAAAACATGAAAGCTAAATAGGGATAGATAAAGATTTATGTACATTAAAGACTAACTGCAAGGGGAAAAGAACAGTAGGAAAGGCAAACAAAGGAATAAATGTAGAAAAAATATAATAAATTTTTTTAAAAATTAAAGATTAAAATTATAAAAAAGAAAAAAACAAAAACAGAAGAAGAAAGAAAAAAGGAAAACTTCAGAGAACTGCAAAAGCCCAATAGAGGCAGAGGTTTCTAAAGTGATAAAAAATGTGACTGAGGGGGAAAAAATAGTGCAAAAGCTTAATTAGATTTCATAGTGCCAATAAAATCAACAACTACAACGGGGGCGGGATGGGGGGAAGAAAAAAGAAAAAAATCGAGAAGAATCTACAGAACAAGTCAAAACATACGAATAATAAGTGTTTTTCTTGAGTCACTGCTGTCAGAGTCCTTTCCCTCGCTGGGAGTCACAGTCCACCTCACCTCCCTAGAATGCCCTCCAGCACTGTGCTGATCTCTGGACCTGCTGTGGGGGCAGCTCAGATTCTAATCTGGTTCTACTCCTATGTGTTCTCACTTCCAATGTCCGCAGCTGTCAGAACTAGTACATTTTCTTTTGTGGGAGCTCTCAATGACCTTTTTATATTCCACAGACAAACAGTCTGCCTAGTTGACTGTGTGGATTTAATCTGCAGCTTGAACAGCTGGTGGGAAGGTTTTGGGTCTTCTTCCTTAGTCACACTGCCCCTGGGTTTCAATTGTGGTTTTATTCTCCTGCATGTGGTCGTCCACTGGGGTTGCCCCGAGGCTGCCCTGGAGGACTTGGGTTTGCCCCTGTGAGGACCAGTGTGGAGGTGGTGCAGCTGCTTGGGTCACAGGGGTTCTGGCAGCACCAGGTACTCAGGGATGAGTTGGCAGCTAGGGCAGCGGGAAATATAGTGCTCTAGAAGGGTATGGCCACCAGTATTCACCAATATATACTCCAGTATTCTTGCCTGGAGAACCCCCTTCCCTGACAGAGAAGCCTGGCAGGCCACAGTCTACAGGGTCGCAAAGAGTTGGACACTACCGAAGCAACCCTGTGCGCATAGACGCAGGACTTTTTTGCCTGTGCCAGCTCTGTCCCAGTGAGAGTCGAGCATGAAGGTGGCACAGCTGCTTGGCTTGCGGGGACCCTGGTGGCGCCAAGTGTACAAGGACATGGACTGCCTCTGATGCAGGAGTGACGGCCCTATCAGAGTTTTTCTGAGCCTCTTGTAGCTGGTGATCAGAAGGCCTCTTTGGCCAGTCTTTTACATAGCTCCGCCCATCCAGGCTCTTCGAGGGCTCCCTTGCCTGGGGTCATTCTCTATCATTGAACGCATCAGGCACATAGAGGGGCTCCCCTCGCAGATCAGCGTGTCAGGCACTTAAAGGGGCACGCTGGGTGGGGTCCTGCTCTGCAGTCGGTACATCAGGCACTTAAAGGGGCTCCCTGGGTGGGGTCCTGCTCTGCAGTTCAGTGGGTCAGGCGTTTGACCGGCCAGCCGCTCTATTGTTCAGCTGCTGATGGGTGTGGGGAGAGAGAGGCCATGGTGATGGCTCCACCCCCTACTTGTGACTCAGCAGTATCGCCTTGCTTCCAAGGCTTCCCAGCTTTCCTCCACAGGAATTTCCCATCGCAATCTCCTCCCTCACCTACCCTCGATCTGTCTCTCTGTAATCAACAGCAGCTCTCACCTTGGGATCGCCCCACAATACCTAAACTCCATCTCCCAGCCATTCTTCCTTTCAGGGGACCCTGGTCCCTGTCTGGGTTAAGTATGGCTGCGGCAGGGACTGTCTTTTTCTCATTCCATTTAGGCTGCCACAGATCAGCTGTTTCACTCTCAGCCTTAGATGTCTCTTCCCTGACTTCAGACTATTGCCCTGCTGTGGGGATCGGATCCCTGCTTCCGTTCCCCCACCGGTGAGGGCAGGTCCAGTCCTACCAATACTCCTGTTTTTCCCCCTAGTTCCTTCATTCTATCTAGTTTTTCATGGTTCTGTATATTCTTTTCCCCTCGTCAGGTACTCCTGTTTTCTCTCAGCTGGTGTTCTGCATGCACTTTTGTGTCTGAAGGTGTAGTCCTGATGTATCTGTGGAGAGAGATGTACTCCATGTCCACCTAGTCCTCTGCCATCTTGTTCTCCCATTATTATTTTAAATTTATTTTCATTGGAGTATAGTTGATTTACAATGTTGTGTTAGCCTCTTCTGTACAGCAAAGTGAATCAGTTACACACACCTATATATATACATATATCCACTCTTTTTCAAACTCTTTTCTCATATAGGCCATTATGGAATATTGAGCAGAGTTCCCTGTGCTAAACAGTAAATCGTTATTAGTAATGAATATTACTAACTGGCACCTAGCTCTAATATCTCCAGTACTCTTGCCTGATTCCATGGACGGAGGAGCCTGGTAGGCTGCAGTCCATGGGGTCGCTAGGAGTTGGAGATGACTGAGCAACTTCACTTTCGTTTTTCACTTTCCCACATTGGAGAAGGAAATGGCAACCCAGTCCAGTGTTCTTGCCTGGAGAATCCCAGGGACGGGGGAGCCTGGTGGGCTGCCGTCTATGGGGTCGCACAGAGTCGGACATGACTGAAGCAACTTAGCAGCAGCAGCAGCAGCTCTAATATAAACTTGGGCATTATATATACTGTGTCCACTAAATCTCTCACAACTCTATGAGGTAGATATTATTATCCCCATTTTACAAGTGAGTATTGATCAAGAGTTTAGTAGTGAAATACATTCAGAAACTCTATATCTGAAAATATCTCTCTGTTGTTCCCATAGAATTCGGACAATACACTGGCCAAAGGTAGAAACACTGTAGCTATTACCTTAACACCATTCCTTCATTTTGCATAGAAGTCTGACGATAATTTGAATTTAAAATGCTTCCAGATAATCTGAAACTATCACAACATTGTCATTTGACTATACTCCAATATAAAATAAAAAAGTTAAAAAAAAGAAAACCAGGAAAAATACTTCTGAACATCTGAAAACTAATAATATAGAAATGGAAAACTGAGAGAGAAATCAGATGTGAAGAATTAATCAAGGAGCTAACAATTATCCTCCAGAAGAAAATAAAGCAAACTGATTGGAAAGAAATGTATTAGATTTACACAAAAATTTTTTTAGGTTTAAAAAAGACTCAGAACAAGCCACATGTTAGAAAAAATTAATAAGGGGAAGACTAGGAAACATCCAGCCTGGAGACCACTTTCTATATGATGGTGGAGAGATATTGAGAGTTTACACATTTTTTTTTTTTTTTGCCTCACAGCAAGTGGGATCTTAGTTCCCCAACCAGCAATGGCACCTGAGCTCCCTTCTCCCCTGGCCACACATGTTGGAAAGGAAAACTTAACTGCTGGATGTCCAGGGAAGTCCCACACACTATTTTCATTTTCAATTATTTGATGAAAAACTGGAGATAAAGAAAATGGAAAGTTCGTGGATGGAAATGGCCCCATTTCAACGTGAACAAACCAAAAATTATATAAATTCTTGTGGAAGCCAAGCAATCATCCTACAAAGGTATGCAATAACAAACTTTGAGAATGTAGATTGCCAACCGCCGATTAAAGGTACTTTTTTGGAGAAATAAGAAAAGATAATTTTTGACAGTACTAGTATCTTAAGGAAATTGCAAGGAACATGAATGCTATGAAAACATCAAAGAGTATTTGACAGAAGAGTAAGAAGTAAAATGAAACCAGTAGAGCTATGAAAAATTGAAGAGACAGACAAAATTCATTGCATTTTTGGTTGTTCTTTCAAGCATATCTTACAGTAAAAGAATTGTAAATACAGCTAAACCCACTCCCATCCCTTTCTAATCCTGTTCCCTAACATAATCACATTCTTTAATTTGGTGTGTTTCCTTTCTATGCATGATTTTATACCTTTACTACAATGAATGTATTAATAAGATATAATGTTATTTTATGCTTTTAAAATTCACATGGTCTAGATGATGTTACATGCATTAAAATTGCAACTTTTTTCTTTTTCAGCTGAATACTACCTTTTAAAAAGTTTTCCATGTTGATCTATTTTGGTCAATTAAACTGTTGTATAGCATTCCATAGTATACATATACCTCAATTTGTCTATTCTTCTACTGGAGATTTTCTATGTCTTTTATATTTGTAAGTGGTTATGGAATAAATATATGTTTATATGTTTCCTTAAACACATAAGGATATAAGATTTTCTCCAGAGTAGATTTCTACAAGAGGGTCAATTTGAGGGTCAATACACATCTTCAATTCTTCAATTTGACAAAGTATTAAAATTCTCCAAATTATATTCTCATCATAATGCAAGTAGCTCCAATTTCCTCCCACATTGCTTGATTTGTGTTTGAAACTTTTCAATATACAAGTTTATTTCCACACTTGAATATTTTGCTTTATACTTACATTGTGCTTCTTTCATATTTTATTTCTTTCTTGTTTCCTATTAAATGGATTATATTTTATTGGCTTTTATCTCTCTATTGGGTAAGTTACATTAGATTTTCTTCAACATTATAGACATTTATTTCCCCATGATCTCTTGCCATTTAACATTTCAGAATAAAACTCTTTTGTAGGTGACCATTTTCATATACCTATTTGAAAAGTTTTAGTCTTTATTTAAATTTGGTGCTTTGCTAAGAGACTTTGCTTTTGTTACTTTTTATTAGGAAAAATTGCAGAAATATACAAAATCAAAGAATACAAGGAACTTCTGAGTAAGTTACTGTCCAATTTCAACAAACATCCTCCCCACCAGGCTTGTTTTGTTAAACCCTTTCTGCTTTCTTGGCTAGAGTATTCTATAGTAAAACCCAGATATTTGTTCATCCACTGATAGACACTTAGGTTGCTTTAATATCTTGGTTACTGTAAATAATGAACATGGGGATACAAATATTTCTTCAAAATCATGTTTTAATTTCCTCCAGATATATTCCCAGAAGTAGAATTGCTCCATCATGTGGTAGTTCTATTTTCAATTTTTGAGGAATCTCCATACTGTTTTCCACTGTGGCTGCATCAACAGAGCACAAAATTTCCCTTTTCTCCTCATCCTCACCAGCATTTATCTCTTGTCTTTTTGATGAAAACCATTCTAATGGACCTGATGTGATATCTTATTGCGGTTTTCATTTGCATCTCCCTTATGATTAGTGATGCTGACACCTTATCATGTACTTGTCGGCCATTCATATATATTCTTTGCAGAAAAAAATGTCTATTCAGGTCCTTTGCTCATTTTAAATTGGACTATTTTTTTTTTGCTATTGAATTGCAGAATTTAATTGACTAGTATAAATGCAAAGATTCTCAAAAGACAAACTGAAGAATGAGAAAAATATTTGCAAATGATAGATGTAATAAAAGGTTGATATCCAGAATACATAAAGAATTTTGACAAAAAACTAAACCAATTTAAAAATGGACAAAAGACCTGAATAGACATTTTCCCAAAGAAGATATAATAGCCAATAAAATATTGCAATCAGTGTCATTATTTGTAAAGTCAAGATAAAAATATTTACCTTCTAGGGTCAATGTGAGGATTAAATGTGTTAATGTGTATAAAGTGTTTTAAGGCAGTACATGGCATATAGTAAACACTGTATTATGTCTGCCATTCTCAAACTTTTTAATCTTAGGACCTCTTGACATTATTATAAAATTGTTTAGCACCCCCCCACACACACACAACTTGTGTTTACAGGTTATATTTATCAATATTTACTACATTAGAAATTAAAGCCAAGAAACCTTAAAAAGGTTTATTTATGAGGTCATTTAAAATAACTACATGATAACAATTTTTAAATGAGAAAATAACAGCATTTTCCCCCCAAAATTAGTGAGAAGAGTGGCATTACTTTAGATTTTTGTTCACCTGGGAAGCATCTGGCTTACTATGAGAGACTTGGAACCATACCTGCTTTTGCATCCAACCTGCTATAAATCACACATCAGGAAGCCTTGGGAAAATTCCACGTGCTCCCCTGGGAAAATGAGAGTAAAAAAGGCAAATCTCATTTTATTACCCTGTGAAAATTTTTGACCTTGTGGACCCCCAAGAAGGGTCTCAGGGACCCTCCAGAGTCCTCAGACTGAATTATACCTTGAGACTCCCTCTCCATGTTTCCTATTTTTATTATGGTTATGGTTATTGATGATGACAGAGAAAGCCAGAATAGAAATGGGTCTTCCAAAGTTAGAGCTATGTGTGAAGTTCTTTTAATAAAACCAGTTCTTTGCAGATATCATTTTAAAAGTGCTTGTCTTTGAGAAAGTGGGACCAGGTTTGGGTTAAAATGCTGTGAATCAGGACTTCCCTGGAGCTCCAGCGGTTAAGATTCTTCTATGCGTCTACTGCAGGAGGTGTGGCTTTCATCCCTGGTGAGGGAACTAAAATCCCACATACTGTGTGATATTGCCGAAAAATATAATCAATCAATCAATAAAAGTCAGGTGAATAAAATACTTTAATAAAATTCTGTGAACCTATTGATATTCAGAATAAATTGACAGTTGTATTTAGCTTTTTCATACATGTGGAGTTATAGTCATGAAGTAAAGAGGAAAAAGTCCCCTTAGTGCATTGTTGCTATAAGGAAACAAAGTGTGTGTTTGCACCACCATGGAAAATTTTCATGAGAAACTTTGTGCTAGCATTGGGCTCAGACACCAAAACCGCAGATAGTACAGTGAAATCCAAGAGCATTCTAATGCTCTTTTTTCAAGGATGTTCAGGCAGAAGAAATATATTCTGGAAGACCAAAATGCATAACTGTAACCAAAGCATTTCATGAAAGGGGAAAATGGAAATGAAAGGATCTTGGCTCCCTCGCCTGGATTTTTCTGTTTTAATCGAGGATGGTCACTTGGTAGAAAAGGTAACAATGTTGAAGTTCTGATAGTACATCAGTATATTCAGGGGCCATTCTTGCCCAGACAACAAGGTGTTGAACTTCTTAGCTATTCAGTTTAAAGGCAAAATCTTGTCATTGTCTCTCAGGGAAAAATAATGATTCCAAGCTATGTTGTAAAAAGAGAAAAAAAAAAAAAAAATTACATGTCCTCATGACTGATGGTGTTTGGCTCAGCAAGCCAAAGCACTCTGGATCCTGTATTCCCTAGGTCTTGTTGTATAGGTTTCCCTCTTCCTTTTGTTCTCTTTCAAAAATACTCATTCTGCTTTTGGTATTTTTCCTGTCCTCAATTTCCCCAGAAATATGAAAATAACAACAAAAGATCCCAGGGTACAGAATAGCTGTACTGCCAAGGACCTGTGGAAGTAAAATTCATCTAATGTTGAGAGTGCTTAGGGAAAATGATTGAAAACACTATTCCAGAGAAATTATCTACAAAACTTAAAAGTGGAGGCAAAAATGTGATATTAGGGGGATGGTGCAAAGAGAGAAGGGAATGGCTCATTTCAAAGGCTGTTGGTACCAAATGAAATTTCAGGAAAACCTGACCTTGAAAAAGAGGTACAAGATGAATCAAAGGAGAGTGAACTAAAGACTACAAAGAAAGTCCATGAGATACCTTGACTATGTATATCTAACTCCCCTGTACTATCTCTTGTCTACCTGTTATCCTGGTTCCTACATCAGCCCTGAAAATCCTGAAACAGCTGCATGGTGAGGCATACTCTAGAGGATGCTCTATCATGATTCATACTCTAGGAAGAAGATTGAAGTCATGTGGACATGTAGCAAGAATGAGAGGTAGGGGATCTGGTGAAAAAATAAACTATTAATAGTGGAGAAACATTCAGACCAGAAAGCAGAAGAATAAAAAGCAAAGAGTAGGACAGAAACAAACAAACAAAAAAATTAAAACTGTAACAAATGTAGAAACAATTAGCCAGAGAAAGAACAAGTCTTAACAGAGAGAAAAGGAAGGTAGTAAAGAATTGAAGTAAACCAGCATGTTGTGATGGCATCAGTGGAAATAGACTGAGTAGGAGTGGATTCTTCTTTTTGATTTTTTGAATGTTTTCTTCTCCTGATTCTTGCAGACCTCAGCTATATTATTCTCTTCTCCCTTTAAATACTGCAGAAGATTTATTGACAGATGACGAAAACTATTTTATGTTGATTCCCTGTAGAGTATTTAACTCTCAGTATCCTTAGGATTTTAGTCATTAAGAAATTAAGGACATATTAGGAAATATAGGCAATATTTTATAATAACTATAAATGTTTTATAATAACTATACACAACCTTAAAAATTATGAATCACTATATTGTACACCTGGAACATATATAATATTGTACATCAACTATACTTCAATTTAAAAAAAAGAAATTTGGACATCTCTATTTCATTTCCTGAGAAGTTGGAGACTGAGTCTGATTTGTGGTGACCTGTTGTTGTCTTAAATACCAGATGGTATCAGCTGTTGGGGCTGTTGGGAAATGGTCATGTCTAGATGATCTGTGATGCAAGAAGGGGGTCTCACAGGACTGAAAAAGTATCATTTTCTGAAAATTTGGTGGGGAGAGGGGAAAGTAGAAGAGGTGATGGTAACGATGAACATTTCACTTCAGGAATTTTCTTTCCTAAATTTGTTTGTGAACCTGTGAATAAAAATTAACTGAAATACTTTCTGCCCCTCTCCATTTGTTTTCCATTGTTTTAACATTAAAAGCATCTGACACCTGCACTGACAGAGGAACAGATGGTTTTTCTCATGTTCTTCCCTTTGCCCCAAATAGAAAATGCCCTTTGTTTATATAATAATCAAAATCCTCCCACCATCTTCATGGTGGTGAAGAATTCCTCTTTCCTGCCTTCCTATATTCCTTCCATGTGGGAAAATAACTAACATTTGCTGGGTAATAACTCAATTTGCTGAGAATATAACTCAATAAGCTCTCAAGAACATTATCTCCCCACATTCTTACAGTGCCCTTAAGGAGTTACGAGAAGAGAAACTCAAAACACAGAGGAGTGGCCACTTTCTGAAGACCACACCCAGTCAGAGGTAATGGCTGGAGGAGATTCTGACCCAAATCTGTATGTTATGGTACCTAAAACTGTAAGCATCTTCCACCAAATAGAATCAAACAATCCCCAGTGATAAACTTCCCTATGCATTTAGTTTATTTTTTAAACAGCAATTTGTGCTGTATTTAAGTCATTTACATATAAGTTTGTTATCTGCTAAATTAAGAATCTTTGAATGTCAAGAAGCAGACCTTATTCAAGTCTCTATATTACCCAGAGTACCTCCCAGTTCAGTTCAATTCACTTCAGTAGCTTAGTCGTGTCCGACTCTTTGCGACCCCATGGACTGAAGGATGCCAGGCTTCCCTGTCCATCACCAACTCCTGGAGCTTGTTCAAACTCATGTCCATCAAGTTGGTAATGCCATCCAACCATCTCATCCTCTGATATCCCCTTCTCCTCTTGCCTTCAATCTTTCCCAGCATCAAGGAGGGTCTTTTCCAGTGAATCAGTTCTTTGCATCAGGTGGCCAAAGTATTGGAGCTTCAGCATCAAACCTTCCAATGAATATTCAGGACTGATTTCCTTTAAGATTGACTGGATCTCCTTGCAGTCCAAGGGACTCCCTAGAGTCTTCTCCAACACCACAGTTCAAAAGCATCAATTCTTCAGTGCTCAGCTTTCTTTATGGTCCAGCTCTGACATCCATACATGACTACTGGAAAAACCATAGCTATGACAAGTTGGACTTTTGTTGGCAAAGTAATGTCTGTGCTTTTTAACATGTTGTCTAGGTTGGTCATAGCTTTTCTTCCAAGGTGCAAGCATCTTTTAATTTCATGGCTGTAGTCACCATTTGTGGTGATTTTGGAGCCCCCAAAAATAAAGTCTGTCACTGTTCCCATTGTTTCCCCATCTATTTTCCATGAAGTGATGGGACTGGATGCCATGATTTTAGTTTTTTGAATGTTGAGTTTTAAGCTAGCTTTTTCACTCTCCTCTTTCACTTTCATCAAGTTTCCCCAGTTTCTCTTTGCTTTCTGCCATAAGGGTGGTGTCATCTGCATGTGGTGCTGGTGGTGGTTTAGTCGCTAAGTCGTGTCCAATGATTGCGACCCCATGAACTGTAGCCTGCCAGGCCCTCTTATCTATGGGGTTCTCCAGGCAAGAATACTGGAGTGGGTTTCCATTTCCTTCTCCAGGGGATCTTCCCAACCCAGGAATCAAACCCAGATCTGCATTCCATGTAGATTCTTTACCTACTGAGCTATGAGGGAAGCCCTCTCTGAGGTTATTGATGTTTCTCCCAGCAATCTTGACTCTAGCTTGTGCTTCCTCCAGGCTGGCATTTCGTACTCTGCATGTAAGTTAAAATAAGCAGGGTGACAATATACAGCCTTGATGTACTCATTTCCCAATTTAGAACCAGTCTGTTGTTCTATGCCTCGTTCTGTTACTTCTTGATCTGCATACAGATTTCTCAGGAGACAGGTAAGCTGGTCTGGTACTCTCATCTCTTTAAGAATTTTCCAGTTTGTTGTGATCCACACAAAGGCTTTAGCGTAGTCAGTGAAGCCGAAGTTGATGTTTTTCCAGAATTATCTTGCGTTTTCTATGATCCAGTGGATGTTGACAATTTGATCTCTGGTTCTTCCGCCTTTTCTAAATCCAGCTTGAGTATCTGGAAGTTCTTGGTTCACATAATGTTGAAGCCTAGCTTGGAGAATTTTGAACATTACTTTGTTAGTGTGTGAGATGACTGCAATTGTGCAGTAATTTGAACATTCTTGGCATTGCCTTTCTTTGGGATTGGAATGAAAATTGACCTTTTCAAGGACCTACCAGGAGATCTTACTGTTTATGCTAAATAGAAGCTGTTGGGGCTTCCCAGGTGGCTCAGGGGCAAAGAATCTGCCTGTAATGCAGGGGACACAGGTTTGATTACTGGGTCAGGTGGGTCCTTGGAGAAGGAAATGAAAACCCACCCCAGTATTTTGCCTGGGATATCCCATGTACAGAGGAGCCTGGTCCATGGGGTCTGTAGTTGGACAGAGTTGGACAGGACTTAGTGACTAAACATTAACAGAAGCTTTTAATTGAATAACTCAAAACTAACTTTTTATTTTTACATTCTTCTTTTCTTGCCATGCTAGGCCTGAAGCTCTGCCCTCTGGTTTTTATTTGGGCAAGGTCTTTATTGGTTGGGCATCTCAACCAATCTTTTACACCAAAGATGCCTTTCATGTCATCTGGAGACTAGTCATTGTGGGGACTCCTAAGAACAGTTCTAGTTATCAATTTTACCTTGGTTTCCTGGTAGGACAATTTTAATCTGCTGGGCAACCCAGACCCACCGATTCATTCCAAAGCAGTCTAATGCAGGTGTCAAGAACCTGGATTTTCCCCAGATGAACCTTCCCTTCTGCTGCCTGACCATGGTCAAGTAGCTTCATCTCTCAACTCCCTAGACTTTTCACCAGAAAAAGGGGGATAATCATTCTTAACCTGAAGATTGTAGCGAAAATAAATCTCAAACTAAAATTATGATCCAGGGAACTTCCCTTGTGGTCAAATGGTTAGGACTCCACGCTCCCCATGCAGGGGGCACAGGTTCAATCCCTGCTCCAGGAACTAAGACCCACATGCTTCATGGCACACCAGAAAAAACAAAACAAAACCCCCCCCAAAACTTAAAACTAGAAGTATAATCCTTACCGTCCTTCTCCAACCTGCTTTTCCTTCTGATTCCCTAGCTCAGCAAATGGCATCACCCACTGTACATTTTGTGCAATAAGATATCTCTTGTTCCTTCAAGTTCCACCATCAGTCAGTCATCAAGTTCTGTGAATTTTATCTCTCATCTTGAAATCATGTAGTTCCCTGCAACACCAGCACCACCGCCCTATAACTAATTAGTCTCACCAAATCCACTTTAATTATCCCAGCCCCAGCTCTAACTTTCCACACTATTGCCAGAGACATCTTTCAAAATTAAAGTGTGAGACATTGCTAAAATATTCTCAGTGCCTTCACAGTGCTCCTGGCTCAGGTAAAGAATCTTCCATACCTGAGACCCTAAGTGCTTCTGTTCTTCGCTTCCAGTCTTCCTTTCCCTTCCAGTCTGTGATCCAATCAAGGTAGAAAGCCTGCTTAAAGCTCCTCCAGTATGCCACAATCCTCCATCACCTTTTGCACATTTCTTCTGCAGAGAATGTTTCATCATGCCCTTTCTCCCTTTCTCTGAGATTTTTTTCAACTTTAGTTTATTTCAAGTTAGTTGCTTAATTCCCCTTTGCTCAACCTACACACCCACGACTAGGTCAATCTTTTTGATACAGGTTTTGCTAGTGCGGTTTTGCCCTCTTCCATCACTCTCAGAATAATTTAAAATTCCTGTGATTATCTGACAAGTTTCTGTACTAACACCAGAATGTGAGACCCTTGAGGAACTACGTTTTGCTGTATCTCCAGCACTAAACAGTGGCACACAGCACAGGTTCCATAAATATTTGTTGAATGAGCCTGTACTGTACATACGGTAACCGGTTACGCCACTCTCTGGGTTCATGTGAAAAGCTCCTTCTTTGGACTCGGCGCAGGTGTAAATCATGTCCCTGTTAATCTTGAGGAGCTGTGTCTTTTTGTGCTCATCTGTAAAATGGGAATAACTGTCCCTGCCTCACTGAGTTGTTAAGGCCTTAGTGAACACAATGTCAAGTGTCTGCCTGGCTCAGAGCTCCCTCCGCGACGGAGAGGAATTACGGTAATTAACACAGGTCGGAAGGTCCCTAAATAACCGGAGCGTTAAGCAAACAATTGTCTCTGCGCCAACCTGGAGCTTCAAAGGGGGTCTTCGGCCTCAGTAACCTGTCCCCCACCCCAAACCCAGCCAAACTGTCCAGAAGTTTCCATCCCAGGGGAAGGTTGAGCCTGCAGGGAGGTGGCAACGAGAGGACCCCGGCTGCGCGGCAGAGGTGGGGGCGGCGGCCCATCCCCCACTGGGCTCAGCCGGTTCTCCGCAACTTTCCCGGTGCCGCCGCGCGCCCTGTTTGCCTGTCGGCGTGTCTGTGTCCTCCTGTCCCATGAAGGCGACGCCCGGAGCGGCCGCACCCCACCTGGCTTCTGCGAGCCCGCAGGCTTTGGGCAAGTTTGGCGCAGCCCTCGCGGGTCTCACGGCGCCCCCGGCCCTGATTTCCGGGCGCGGGGGTGGGGGGCGCTGTCCCCGCCTCCCCTGCGCGGCCGGAGGTGGCGACCCGCGCGCGAGCGGCGTCGGATCTGGGGTGGCTGCACCAATACCCGGGTGTGTCCGCGTCTCCGCGGGCAGAGAAGGGTGTCAAGCGCGCTCTGTGCATTTTAATCTTGTCTGGGAGGACCTTCCTTGTCGTCAGTTCCTAGGAGGGCTACCCAGTGGGTGCAGTTTTTTTCCTTTGGGGATGCACATTTAAGGGGGTGTGTGTGTGTGTGTGTATGTAAATCTTTATTTTGTGGGGCAACTCTTAATTAGAAGTTCATGAGATTTCAATCCTTAGTTCTTTCCTCCTAAAGCTTTCTTTAAATATGTTGCAAGTTGGTTTTTTCTCTCTTCTTACTTGAAGTTCATTTTATTTAATTTTCAAGCAATGATACAATTAAAATGCTATAATATACATAATAATATGTATTCTGTTGTTAAACATTTCTCAAGACTCTTCTACCTTTCAAGCTTAACGTTAGATTTGAACCTTGAAAAATATACCTATTTTAATAATACAAAGTATTCCTGTAAATTTGTTTTGAAAAGTTAGAGTACACCAACTAATGAACTTAAGTTTAGAAAGTGGCCAAATGCAAACGTTAACTCCACAAAGCCACCAAATCAATGGATACCATTTATGGTTTTGGATTTTCAAAGATCAGTTTTGCAGTGTCTGTCAGATTGTCTTGAAAATCAGGTTCTGATCTTAATCCTGAAAGGGTTAAATAACTTCTAGGTTGCTCTTAAAATAGCTGTCTCATAATACATCAATAATCTTATCCTAGGGTGTGTGGAATCAAATGGCTTAAATTAAATGAAAATAAGTTGAAATATTTCTCACTACGTTGTATGTTTTATCAGTTTAGATGAGTTGCAAGTAAATAATTTCCTAACCTTTTAAGGATGAACAGCTACTATCTACACACTTTGAATACTTTACATGCATGGTCATCACAGTTTACACTGGTGATGGTGTATATGCATTTCTAATCAACAAATAGCAAGGCATCTGTGTTATTTAATGGTTAACAACCCACACTTTTCCATAAAGGTGACATTATATAAAACTGTAGAGATTACTAAATAGTATCAAAAGACCATTTTGAGACTCTGAAGATAAAATCATTAGAGATAAGAGATATAGGATAATGAATTATTGAAAAAACATCATATGGTAGCATAGATATCAAAGTCTCAATTAGCACATGAAATAGTTAATTTTGTTTTTGTTTTAAACATAGGTTTCCAGAGCATTAAAAAGAAAAATCCTCTTAGGTTTGTTAAACCTTTAGTAGAAGATTACAGCCAATGTTTTGTGTTTGGTGAATAGCTGTTTGTCTCACTTTATTTACTTGGTATTGGATATTTGTCAATGTCATTTCATATCTACAGAAAATTCTTACGCTCTATGGAGGTAGTGAGTGTGTGTGTGTGTCTGCCGGAGGTCACATGACAGTTTCATCCTATTTGGTGGAGCAGCTTGACTTTTTCCCCCCCCCTGCTTTTGGTGATGGTTGTGAGTGCAGAAGTTGATTGACAGATGCATGCCAGAAACCCCCATTCTCCTTTTCAAAGACAACATATGATGGATTGCGATCTCTCAGCCCAGCAGGACACGGGGACCATGCAAGCTGTAATTGGTCAGGTATGGAGTCAGCCATTTCTCAACTCCCCTTTTTTCCACAAGGATCTCACCATATGATTCACATAATTCATATTTACAGTACCATCTTTCTATCTGTATCTTCAGCTACCTGCCAGCGTAGCGCTGAAAGTGCGAAAGGGAAAAGGCACCCATTAAAATCTAGCCAGGAGAGCTCAGCTTCAAACTTCAATGTGATGCTTACAAACCCCAACTAATACAACCACCAAAAAAAAAAAGGCAGAGAACAAATTGAATTTATCATTTGGCCTGAATGTTTAAAACAATATATATTTTAGAATTTATTTTCTGTTGAGAGATAGTGATCTCTGAAAGAAAGTGTGAGAAGAGAATAAAGTAGTATGTTTTCTCGGTAGTAGCTAACAATTTTCTGTTAAATATTTTGATTTGGACTGTCTTCTGTCGCTCTTTCTTGCTCTATCTCCCTTGCTGTATGGAAAATATAAATACATAAATGCACGTGCCTTTACTCCCAACCCAGATAGTGTGTGATCGAGCCTGGGAGATGTATGTAGTGGTCTTGGCCGCTGCAGAGGGGCAAGCTGCAAATTAAACACTGCCACAGTCTGAAAGGTCCAGGTGGTCTGCCCGCGCCTCCTAATGCAATCCACACAACAGCTTTAATAAACAGCTCTATTTAGTGCCTCCTCCCTGTATCCAGGGAGGTGAACTGGTCTGGGGCTGCTGTGATGAAATGCCAGAAGAATATCTCTCAGAGGCCTCACAAGCTGATTTTTAGAGCTTTCCCGTTCTGTCGTCTTTGTCTTCCAAATGGGTCAGTGAGTCTTGCTGTTTTCTGTTCTGGTGTTTTCTGTGAGATCGGTAGTTTCTGTTTGTGTGTAAATGTTTGCGTCCTGAGGTAAATCAGAAGAGGAAAGGGTCATTGTATTTTCATTTGCCTTCCAATAACGGGAGGGACGAGAGGGATGAGAGTGCCCAGCTGCAAAAGAAGGGTGATTTTTCTGACTGTAATGGGGGTGGGGTGAGGAAAAAGGGAATATATGTGGTTGCTTTCTGGGTTTTTTTGTAATGTATCTTTGACCAAAATTTTTCCGAGTTTTGTCTCTGCTTACTTAGGAGCTGTTAACTCATAAATCAGAATATGGTTACGAATATTTATGAACTCCTGAAAGTTTTTTCTTTTTTCCTTTTTTAATTTTTGCACACTTTCCAATCAAGACAGGCTGGTGAGGTGATGACCTGAAATTTTTTTGCTGTATGTTAATAGCATGGAAGGAAATATACCATCTTACTGTGTTTTCAACAGAATTATAGCAAAGCCCTTTAGAGGTCTGAAAGCACATGGTTTATTAATACCAGCATGCTTCATAATGCATTTTACAAGGAAAATGTCAGATATATAATGCCATGTTTCCACAGGTTCACACTATTTTAAAAGCGGTAGATAACTGCTTGAACAGAACAATATTTTTTAAAACTTTGCAGTTGGTTTTTGTTATACAGACATAAATAGAGTGAAGTCTCTGGGCATATATTTGTCAGAAAAAAATATGTAAAGACTGATTTTATATACTGTTAATACCCATTTCGGTGTTCACTGATGAGCAAGCAGGTATGTGAAATATAGCTAAAGTAATGGTGCCATGTGGAAATAAATACGTACTTGTTAAAATAGATAACCATTTCATGTAGAAATAAAACTTAAGCTGTGATAACTGTCTTGTCTTGCTAAATAAAACTTTTGTTGGTTGGCAAGCATGTTCTCACTTCTGTAGATCATAGTATGGTCTTAATACTGTGCAAAATTACTGTGTTTCAGTACCAAATATGAAACATTTCCTTTTGTATATATTTCCCTTAGTTGGGAAAAGAAAGCTTTGTTAAAACAAACAGAAGAGATGCTTCTAATTTGTTATTCAATATTGTTTATCAGAATTAATTGTTGATGTATATATTTTTAAAAGGTTCAAGAACATACTGAAAAATAGGAAATGGCATATACTTTACAGATAGCAGACTTAAACTTCTAATTTGTCAGGATTTCATATTGGTTGTTATAACTACAGCACTCTGGATTTTGTGTGTGTACCTCAGATGATTTTTAAAGGCTGTTACGTGTCTCCAGAAACTATATATGTTAATTATTTGTTATGGATACCTACTAAACAGTTGCATCAAAGTAGCCAATTTTTTTCTGAGGATTTCATTTCTCATAAATTATTTTATAAAAACTCAGATACTTATGTCAGACTAGTAAATTATAAAAGCAATTATTCTGAAGGTTGTAAAATTTTCTGTACTAGAAATGGTTTTGTGCATTTTTAGTTCAGAAACTGAAACACCATTTTTTGGAAACTGAAACAGTAATATTCAAAAGAAAAGAAGGACAGCATCCTGCCACATATGCATATCACAAAAGTCAGAAAACCTAATTGAACCCATATCTATAGCTATAAAAAGAAAGATTATATACAGATTTGAAATTATTTCCTTTTAATTGTTGTAGCACGGATAATACTACTGACTCAAACCACTACTTCTAACAATAAGGACAAGAATGTGAAAACAATTTTCCTTGCTTTTCAGTCACTCATAATCAGAAAGAGATGGGTTATTTTTCTGCTTTTGATTTCAACATCATCTTTTCCCTACTCACCAGGTGTGAATCAGTCTCAGTTGATGATACAAATGTTTGTGAGTGTTCCTTCTCAAATACATACTGAAATAAGAATTCTTTTTGTCCTTTTATTTTTCCTTCTGGTCTGAGTTCTGTTCCTACATGACTTTGCGTTGGAGAAGCAAATCACTCGTTTTCAATGATATTTTCCTTTCAGGAAGATTCCCATGAAACAGTTCTTCAGGTTTTTTCATTCGTCTCTGGGATCACATATCTAGATGCTTCCACTGGAGGGGATGAGGAGACTTCTCTGTGTTGCTGGTCAAGATCCACCTCTGGGGAGTGCCAAGGGCAACATGGAAGAGATGTTGTTCCTATGTGCCTTCCCTCTAGGGCCTTACATCCCCACGCCAGCAATTAAGCAGTCTAGTACCTAAGAACAAACTCTCTGCCTAGTATCTCGAGATCAAGAAACTTGGTTCATTCATACAGTTTTGGGAAATCAAGCGGGATTTTTGATAGTTATCTCTAGCAAGCTTATTAAACCTTGGACGCATAGGATGGATTTTACCTTTAGATGATTTTCGGATCAATTTAGACTAAACAGTCAAGCAGGTTCTGAACCATGAGTTTGAATAGCATTTAAAAATGAAGACACATTTCCACCTCATGGCCATTCAGTGTTTACTGCATCTTTTTTGCAGACCTGAGCTTGTGAGTGACAGATTAGTTTATCAGTATTACAGACCTTTTGGTTTTTTTTTCTTTCTTTTTTTTCTCATCTTATGCAGATGGGTCATGGTGTCTAATCCTCTTCTGGCACTGCTGTCCCCAGAGGACCCTTGGCAAGTCTGCCATCTTGATGTGTAGGCCTGAAGATCCAGGCTTGGCTGTGTTTCTATAGACTGACTTCTGCAAATATTACAGGACTGAGGCTATTAAATTAGTTGTTAATAAAAACAACAGGTGAGGCAAATTAGATAAAAATATGTATCAGGCAGATCTAAGAGTTGGCTGGGAATGGCAGAGACAGCAGGATGAAGGGGCTCCTGTGTGCACTCCCAGTGGACATGGGTGAAGTACGCAGAGAAGAGTGGAAAAACCATATTTAACAGCATATTGAAAGCTGTTGCAATTTCCCTTACCAGTAAAATGGGTCTTTTTCTCCCCAAGGTAGATTTGGATGATTTCAAGTGTTTGGAAGTGGCACGTTAGAAAGTGAACGCCGTTGTCTGAGACCTCGGTCAGGGATCGTGCTAAGAGCTCGGACAGGGAGCGAGTGTGGCTAGCTGGGTGCTTCTGGCCTCACGGTATTTCAGCCTGTGTTTTTTTCTTATGAAGTTTCCAGACACACAAATATTTTGATGTTGTCGTATCAAAACAATTTTGTAGTGGGTTTGTTTATACCCTCCCTTGTTCCCAGAAGTATTTTAATGATGCTCAAAGAACCGTATGCTTACCTGGAACATACTCAAGCTGATGTGAATTGGAGGTGGCCTAGGGAGAGAGGACCCTGTAAATAACTTGAATGCAGATTGTTCTTAGTCCATGGAGACTGCTTTCCATGCCCGTTCTATAAAAATTAAACTTGGAGGCTAACCTAACCCTGTCTTATGGGTGCCACACATAACTCTCATGTACATTTAAAAAGTCATTTTTTGTAGGAATGAATGCCTATTTTTTTGGAAACTGATATATTCACTTAAACAAATTTACATATTTTGAAGATATGTAATTATTATCATTTGGATTTAATTAAGGATACTTTTTTCAGAGTACTTATAGGTAAATAGTCTATCACTAAGCTGCTTCAGTTGTGTCAACTCTTTGCAACCCTGTGGGCTGTAGCCTGCCAGGCTCCTCTGTCCATGGGATTCTCCCGGCAAGAAGACTGAAGTGGGTTGTCATTTCCTCCTCCAGGAAAGTAGTCTATTAGAACAAATGCAAATTAGTTAAAGATTCTTCTTTCTGAATACAGAGTGGTGCTGGTATGCTTTTTATAAGTGGGGAGCTCAACAAAACTGAATTTGTACTCTGTATTTCTAACTAGCCTTAAATGCTTCATGCGATATTCCACTTAGACAAAAGCTGATGTTAGCTTTTTATATTCTAGCAGATGAACTCAATTTTTGTTATCTTTAAAATATTTTAAAATTGAAGTTCACTGTGTTGTTTGAGCAGTAGTTTAAATTACAAAGCCAATTTTGTCCTTTAAACTAAAACTTGTCAGTATAGTAATAATACTATACAATAATATTAACAATAATACTGAACAAGAAACACATGAAATCTGGTTTTGAAACTAAATTTTATTTTCTATTTTTAAGAAGATTTAGGGGAACTTTCTCTATATACTATTCAGGTATTATTTATTTATTCTAGTGCTTAAGAATTGAAAGCTTTTGGATTCATATCTCGAGAATATGTAGAGAGGTTGTTGAAACATGTCAAACATGAACGCTTATGAAAGAAAATTTGAATGCAATATATTTCCTGTGTATAAAATCTATAGTACTTGTTCAGTGGGTCATTGAAAGAAGGTATTCTTTCCTTGACCATTTTTGCTATGTAAACTGCATTTAGTCCAACAGTTTGAAGCATCTCTCTTTTCAACTTCATTGTTTACTAAAATTACAGTTTAACTAACATGTTCATAAATATTGAAAAACTCCACTTTTCAGTTGCATTATGGTTTCATATAAACTGTTACTTTTTTAAATGCTTGATTGAGTAGAAAATTAAGTTGGGAAATAAAATGCAAATTTGAAAGGATCAGACCTGAAGAAAGAAACAGTGTGCACAAAGGTGAGTAATGATCTGAATTTGAACACTGAAAGAAAATCCAACTTATAAAACTTTTAAATAAATTTGTGTTTTGTAACCAAAGTTTTATTTGGGAAATAATAGTTGCTCTAAAGATATTTTCAAGCATGCTTTTATATTCTTCTTTACTCCCTTCCTTCCTTCTTTTCTTTTTTTTTTTTTTTTTTTTTGGTGAGTGAGGTGTGTTCCTAATAAAGTAAATTACCAGGTGAAGCTTGGTTCTGGGATCACATGTCATTTATTCTGTTGATCCATCATATCTTGAGCTGGTCCAAAATTGTAATCAAATTTATAGAAGAGGTTGTGAGAAATTGTCATTACATTTTGGTAAGATTCATTTTCCTTTCTAGCTATTACTTTCTTTTTCTTCCTAGTTATACAATGTGAGCCAATTATGGTGGAAATTGACTATTATTTGATAAATTCATGGGTTGCCCTATGCTTGTATTATTTTCTTTAGCACATCTGTAAATGGCCATATTATTGTTATTTCAAGGTTTCCACTTCTTTTAAATATAAAACCATTATATGTAAGTAGTAGAAAAATGATTCAAAACATCTCTGATTACTTATATTAAAGACAACTCCCTAAATTTTTAAAAGCACTTTCTTTTTCAAGATGGCTGGTTTTGGAAAACAGTTTTTTGTCTTATCAGTAGCTTTAAAACCCCCATGATTTGAAGGACTCTTTCTTCCAAAGAGAGAGGTTAGCTGTTGATACTTGGTACTGATTCTAGATGAATTGTAACCTCATCCCTTGGCAGCATTTTTTTTAACCAGAGAATAAGAAAGAAAACTGAGGATCAACAGAATATTCTAAATTTCACCTAATTTCAGTACACGTGCAAGGGGTGGATTATTCCAGTGGGAAGAGATACTCCTACAATTTCTAGCTCCAGCCTCCTAAAGGTCAGAGATGCAAACCAATGTCTGGACACCTTGAATTAAAAGGACATAGTTACTTAAATGCATTGCTGTGTTATTTTGCTCTCTTTCTTCAGTGTCATTTTTCCATCAGCTTTTCTTCTCTTTTCCACTGTAACCCAGAGTCAGTCAGATGAGTAATAAGTGAAAAGTGAATCCTTGTGGGCTGCCCAGGCAGCAAAGGGCACTGGAAAGAGAGACAAGACCTGAAGCAAAACAAAGCAGAGGGCTAGCAGAAAACTCACCCACACACTGGCTTCTGTACTTAGTTTTTTGGTGAGGTATTTCATGAGCTTCCTTCATTTCATCTAGCAATAGCAGATCACGCAAATACATAGTAAAGCAGTATTTTAGAACAAGACCTGTAACATTTCAAAACAAAGCCGAAA
The DNA here is from genome assembly GCF_963930625.1 of Muntiacus reevesi. NCBI lineage: Eukaryota > Metazoa > Chordata > Mammalia > Artiodactyla > Cervidae > Muntiacus > Muntiacus reevesi. The sequence goes on along the minus strand of NC_089254.1, from coordinate 77,644,782 downwards.
GGAAAAAAATTAGCTTCACAGTGCTGGAAAAATAATTTTAAAATTAAGAAACACTTTTTTCTGGAGCTTTTTACAGGATTTTTTTTATGAATGCCTGGGTGCTGTGAAATAGCAACCTTATTAATAATATACACGTTTCTGGTGGTTAATATGATGTTGACTGCATATTTTACAACTTTGACTTTTCATGATTAATCAGAAGCTATTTTAAGAAGAAAACATCTATTTCCAACACCTAAAAACTTAAACATATATACTTAAAAAAAAATGAAATATCTATTACATGGTGCTTTTAGCCTTGATCAGAAGAATTCCGGTAGACTTGTCTTTAAAAGAACAAACTGCATCTTTAGAGAAAACTTTGTTTTCAGTGCAGAATTTATACATAGATTTTTTTTTTTTTAATGAAAGACTTCATTGTTAAGAGTGAGAGGCAAATATTGTATCAAAGCAGAGGCATGGGTACCAGAAGCCCTAATGGATGTTGAAGATATGTGTCAAGAAAGGTAGATGTTTCTTAGGTCTTCCGTTATATTCCTCCAAAATTGAAGAGCAGCATGGACGAGCATGGAGTCAGGCACCTACTATCAGGCTATGGCAGGGCAAACTTGCTTCAGACAGACATAGTTAATTCTATAAACCTTAAATAACACTTGAAAACAAGGCTCTTTCAACCTTTTGGAGAAAAGGTTGAGAGTTGGGACAAATGTAAAATGCTGCTTAGTGTGCACGAATAAAGCCAAGAACATCAGGCTCATTTCACTCTGTGTCAGCCCTGATGATTCATCGTGATGGTCAGGGCAAACTGTGGTCTCTGGGTTGAAACAATTTTATCCATTTTTTTTTTTTTTTAAAAACAGAATGTTCCAGCTTGGATCTTATATCCTTAGGGTTCCAATATTGAATTCTGAATCAGGAAACTTAATCTTGCAGCCAGATTTGACAAGATGCTGGTTGAATGGGAGGCAGAAGTGATGATTGTGGGATGAAATGCCCCAGGTCAGAATTTGGGAAAATAAGATATTTTGTGGAAATTTGGCTATGATATAAGAACCCTCCTTTTGAAAATTTCTCACTACTCATATTAGCAGATGGTGTTCAAGGATCTGAAAAGTAGATCACTGCTGTATTAATTTTCTCTGCTTCAAGTCTTTCTTTAACAGAGGGAATTTTTACACATTCTTAGGTGCATTTCTTAGTGTATTTCTAATGTTGCTAATATAAAAGGTGTTTGTAGTAACAGTCAAAAGGTTTCTGGGAACATTGAATAACATTATGGCTCAAATCTAAGACAATCATACTTTGTTCCTGGCAAAAGGTTAATATTTAGTTCAGGAAATAAAGTTCCTTTTTAGAAAACTTTTTCCATTTGTAAACATTTGGTGGTGGTGGTGGTGGTTTTGTTAGTAAGTCGTGTCCAACTCTTGTGGCCTCATAGACTGTAGCCCACCAGGCTCCTCTGTCCATGGGACTTCTCAGGCAAGAATACTGGAGTGGGTTGCCATTTCCTTCTCCAAGGGATCTTCCCACCCCAGGGATCAAACCCTGCATTGCAGGCGGTCTCCTGCATTGCATGTGGCTTCTTTATGAACTGAACCACTAGGGAACCCTAAAACAAAACTATGTATGTATTTCCAGAGACTAGGGGATTTAGAGTAAAACTGAAAATGAGGTAATCTAATTATTGAAAACACATACACACACCCCTTAGTCAATGTAGGGGTACCTGATGATTTAACCTCTAATAATCTAAAACTGGGCTTTCCAGGTGGCTCAGTCATAAAGAATCTGCCTGCCAATGCAGGAGATGCAGGTTTGATCCCCGGGTCAGGAAGATTCCCTGGAGAAGGAAATGGCAACTCAGTCTAGTATTGCCTGGGAAATCCCATGGACTGAGGAACCTGGTGGGCTACAGTTCATAGGATTGGAAAAGAGTTGGGTACAATTTAGCAACTAAATAACAAATCTAAAACTATGTTAACTCTATGTTTTCGGTTTTAATACATGAAAAAATTATGGACCATCATGTTTACTTAAAATATTCCTCCTCTCAACTAAATTGTTCAAGACAATGGATAAATATTTTGCAACTTCTAGAGATCAAGATCATCTTAGAAATCTGAATAGTTGATCAGTATGCTGCAGAAGGATGATTATTGTGGTTATTTCCTTCCCCAAACAGGGGTTCTTTGTTGGGCAGTGTAGTTCTATTTTATATCAGCTTTCTACAAGTACTAAAATATATCAACTGGGATTGTCTTCTCTCTTTCTGCCATGATTCATCATATAGAAATTAAGCAACTAGTTCAGGCAGAGTGAAGCATCTGAGTAACACCTGCAGAGAAATTCTTTTTTTTGGGACCAGAGAAAGGTTTATTGCAGGACTGAGCAAGCAAAACAGGTAGCTTATGCTCAAAAGAAACCTGAATTCCATGAACACAGTTCTTATATGCATGTTATTGAGGCAAGTTGTATAATGGAAGCCTACAGGTCTTTTCAAAAAATTTTATTGAACAGATTATAAAAGTCAATGCATGCTTATGACAAATAATTTCATCACAGGCAAGTATAGAGTGAAACATGAAGTACCCCATCATTGAACTCCTCAGAAATAATCATCATCAGTAATTTCTTATATCTTCTTCCAGAATTTTCTCTTCATGTATAAGTGTAGAAGATCTTTATACAAACTAAGTAGATCCATACTCTACAGAGTTTTGCAAATTACTTTTACATTTTAATATTGTATTTTTAATTTGCCATATTGCTACCAGGAGATCTACACTGTTCTCTATAGTATTGCATTTTATGAGTACACTACTTTATTTAACAGTCTTCTCTTCTTTAAATTAAAAAAATTTATTGAAATATAGTTGATTTACAGTGTTGTGTTAATTTCAGGTTCACAGCAAAGTGATTCCTATATTTATATATGTATGTGTGTGTGTGTGTGTGTGTGTGTATACATACTCTTTTTTACATTCTTTTCCATTATACATTATTACAAGATATTGAATGTAGTTCCCTGTGCTATACAGTAAGTCCTTGTTGATTATCTCTTTTATGTATAGCAATGTGTGTATTTTAATCTCAGCCTCCTAATTTTAATCTGTTGTCTTTTTAAAAAATATTGATCTATAATTGACATTTCACACTACTTTCAGGGTATAACATAAGGATTCAATATTTGTACATATTGTGACATGATCACCACAATAAGTAACCAGTTATCTCTTGATGAGCACCTGGCTTTTCAAATATAACTTCCTCTCTGTAATGAGACTAGCTAGCAGAGATGTTTCATTTCTCTTAGCATAAAAAATTCTAGAATCTTCCAAAAGGGGTTTTGCTTTATCAAAAGAACTTTAAATGGTGACTCCTAAAAGAAGGTGAGGTGTACTGTTAAAAGTGAAGGATAGCTTATGCCACAAGAATAGATATTTATCACATATATTTTAGTGACAAAGAAGGAAGCATAGGAGATAATAACATAAAGAAACTGTTCTCATTCAGATATAACCTAAAAAATCTCTTGTTTGTTCCAAACTGAACCAAATGCATAACTTATTTTCTTTCATGGGCCTCAGTGCTATTTATTAAGCTAATTGACAGAGATCTATGCTTCCAATGCCTGATTCAGTTAGTATACCTAGATTAGTGAAAAGGAGACCAGAAGAAATTCATGGCAATTGGTTGGTCCCTAAGCAGCTATCTTGTTGGTTCAGAAAAAAGTGCCAATCAGAGACCATTCTTTTTTTTTTTAAATGATATATTGTTTTATTTATTTGGTTGTTCTGTGCAACATATGGTATCTTAGTTCCCTAATGAGGCATCAAACCTGTGGCCCCTGAAATGGAAGAATGAAGTCTTAACCACTGGATCATCAGAGAAATCCCAAGACTGATCTTTGCAAAATTATCTTTCTACTGTATTTTCTGTGACCGGTTTTATAATAATTCTTTCCTCTTTCCCTTGTTCCCTCTCCCTCCCCACTCCTACCAGCACTATGCCCCCCTCACCCTTCTCCCTGCCCCAACAATGATCACATGAACAATGTATGTGGTAGTTATGCATCACTTTACTACTCATTCCAATTAATAAGTTACCTGTAACTTTGCTCTAGACCCTGAAACTTTCTGAAGTCAGAAGTGGGGGAAAGGAATCTTCTCTTATATTCTTTATCAGGTACACTCTGGCTTGAGCTGTCTTAAGTGATTAAGGTGTACTAGAGTGAATTTTAACAACTGGGGAAGAGGGGTTTATGGCCAGCTCCCAATGAGAGAGGAAGTTTACAGTTTACAATATGTCTCATGTTTAAAAAGCATACCTATATCTAGACTTAGGTATATTTTGATATTTATTGAGATTTCATGGGATACCTAAAAAGCCATTAGGAGATCTTAACATTTGTAAATAAGTAGAAGCATGTGCTATAAAAGTACTTTTAATGCAAGAGGAATGTTAGGAAAATTTAAGCAGTGTACATTTTTTGGTGTTCATTGTTGTTTTAAGGGTGAATTGGAAGGAGGCAAGAGAAGAAAGGGTGGATCGCTGTGTTAAGCTTAAAGACTCAACAGTGGAAAGCCCAGTGATGGCCATTAGGGGGTTCATTTAAGAGACAGATGCTAGAGTTGAAGTAGTGAGAATTGGGGGTTGATTTTTTTAAAATTTTATTTTCTTGGCTTAGAGTTGATTTGCAGTGTTGTATTTCAGATGTATAGCAAAGTGATTCAGTTATATATATGCATATATTAATTCTATTTCAGATTCTTTTCTCATAGAATATTGAGTAGAGTTCTCTGTGCTATAGAGTAGGTCCTTGTTGGTTTGTTGTTGTTTAGATGCTAAGTCGTGTCCAACTCTTTTGAGATTCCATGGACTGTAGGTAACCTACAAGGCCCCACTGTCCATGGGATTTCCCAAGCAAGAATACTGGAGTGGGTTGCCATTTCCTTTTCCAGGGGCTCTTCCTGACCCAGGGATTGAATCAGAGCGTCCTGCAGGCAGATTCTTTACTGCTAGGGCACGTTTCTGCTTTGGTAACCATAGTTTGCTTTCAATATCTGTAAGTCTGTTTCTGTTCTGTAAAAATTTGTTTGTGTTATTTAAAAAAAATTAGGTTCCACATATGAGTGATATCATATGATACTTGTCTTTCTCTGACTTATCTTAGTGTGATAGTCCTTAGGTCCAGCCACGTTGCAGTGTATTGCCTTTATTTCATTCTTTTTTAAGACTGAGTAATATTCCACTGTGTATAGATACCACATCTTTATGCATTCCTCTGTTGATGGACATTTATGTTGTTTCCACGTCTTGGCTATTATAAATAGTGCTGAAGTGAACATTGGGATACATGTATCTTTACAAATTATGGTTTTCTCTGTGTATATGCCCAGGAGTGGAATTGCTGGAACACATGGTAGTTATATTTTTAATTTTTTGAGGAACCTCCATAATAGTGTTCTCCATAATGGTTGTACCAATTTTCGTTCCCACCAGCTGTGTAGGGGGTTTCCCTTTTCTCCACATCATCTCCAGCAGTTATTGTTTGTAGACTTTGATGATGGCCATTCTGAGTAGTGTGAGGTGATATCTCATTGTAGTGGGTTTTTTTTTTTTGAATTTTGTTATTTATTTATTATTGAAAGATAATTGCTTTACAGAATTCTGTTGTTTGCTGTTAAACCTCAACATAAATCAATCATAGGTATACATATACCCCCTCCCTTTTGGACCCCCCTCCTGTCTCCCTCCCCACCCCACCCCTCTAGGTTGATACAGAGCCCCTGTTTGAGTTTCCTGAGACACACAGCAAATTCCCGTTGGCTATCTAGTTTACATATGGTAATGTAAGTTTCCATGTTACTCTCTCCATACATCTCACCCTCTTCTCCCATCTCTCCATGTCCATAAATCTATTCTCTATACCTTTTTCTCCATTGTTGCCCTGTAAATAAATTCTTCAGTCCATATTTCTAGATTCTGTATATATACATTAGAATATGATATTTATCTTTCTCTTTCTGACTTACTTCACTCTGTATAATAGGTTCTAGGCTCATCTGCCTCATTAGAACTGACTCAAATGCATTCCTTTTTATGGCTGCGTGATATTCCATTCTGTATATGTACCACAACTTCTTTATCCATTCATCTGTCAATGGACATCTAGGTTGCTTCCATGTTCTAGTTATTGTAAATAGTGCTGCAGTGAACAGTGGGATGCATGTGTCTCTTTCAATTTTGGTTTCCTCAGAGTATATGCCTAGGAGTGGGATCACTGAGTCATATGGTGGTTTTATTCCTACTTTTTAAAGGAGTCTCCATACCATCTTCAATAGTGGCTGTATCAATTTTCATTCCTACTAACAGTGCAAGAGTATTCCCTTTTCTCCACATCATCTCCAGGATTTATTCTTTGTAGACTTTTTGATGATGGCCATTCTGACTGGTGTGAGGTGATCTCTCATTGTAGTTTTGGTTTGTTTTTCTCTAATAATGAGCAATGTTAAGCATCTTTTCATGTGTTCGTTAGCCATCTGTATGTCTTCTTTGGAGAAATGTCTGTTTAGGTCTTTTCCCCACTTTTTGATGGGGTTGTTTGTTTTTCTGATATCAAGTTGTATGAGCTGCTTATGTATTTCGGAAATTGACCATTTGTCCGTTGTTTCCTTTGCTATTATTTTCTCCTGTTCTGAGGATTTTCTTTTCACCTAGCTTATAGTTTCCTTTGCTTTGCAAAAGCTTTTAAGTTTAATCAGGTCCCAATTGTTTACTTTTGTTTTTATTTCCGTTACTCTAGAAGGTGGGTCATAGAGGATCATGTTTTATGTCTTTGAATGTTCTGCCCATGTTTTCCTCTAAGAGTTTTATAGTTTCTGGTCTTACATTTAGGTCTTTTATCCATTTTGAGTTTATCATTGTGTATGGTGTTAGGAAGTGTTCTAATTTCATTCTTTTACATGTAGCTGTCCAGTTTTCCCAGCACCATTTATTGAAGAGGCTGTCTTTGTCCCATCATATATTCTTGCCTCCTTTGTCAGAAATAAGGTACCCATAGGTGCACGGGTTTATTTCTGGACTTTCTATCTTGTTCCATTGGTCTATATTTCTGTTTTTGTGCCAGTACCATGCTATCTTATGACTGTAGCTTTTTAGTATAATCTGAAGCCAGGAGGGTTGATTCCTCCAGCTCCATTCTTCTTTCTCAAGTCTGCGTTGGCTATTCAGGGTCTTTTGTGTTTCTATATGAATTGTGAATTTTTTTGTTCTAGTTCTGTGAAAAATGCCATTTGTAATTTGATAGGGATTGCATTGAACCTGTAGATTGCATTTGATAGTATAGTCATTTTCACAACATTGATTCTTCCTACCCAGGAACAGGGACTATCTCTCCATCTGTTTATGTCATCTTTGATTTCTTTCACTAATGTCTTATAATTTTCTGTGTACAATTCTTTTGTCTCCTTAGATGAGTTTATTCCTAGATATTTAGTTATTTTTGTTGCAATGGTGAATGGGATTGATTCCTTAAATTCTCTTTCTGTATTTTCATTGTTAGTATATAGAAATGCAAGTGATTTCTGTGTATTGATTTTGTATCCTGCAACTTTGCTAAATTCACTGATTAGCTCTGGCAATTTTCTGATACTATCTTTAGGGTTTTCTGTGTACAGTATCAAGTCATCTGCAAGCAGTGAGAACTTTACTTCTTCTTTTCTGATCTGGATTCCTTTTACTCTTTTTCTTCTCTGATGGCTATAACTAGAACTTCCAGAACTATGTTGAATAATAATGGTAAAGATGGACACCCTTGTCTTGTTCCTAATCTTAGGGGGAATGCTTTCAGTTTTCACCATTGAGAATAATGTTTGCTGTAGCCTTATCATATATGGCCTTTACTATGTTGAGGTAGGTTCCTTCTATGCCCATTTTTTGAAGAGGTTTGATCATAAATGGGTGCTGAATTTTGTCAAAGGTTTTTTCTGTAACTATAATCTCTTCAAAAAATTTCTCATACCCTTTCTTTTTCTCTTCTTTTGGACCCCTATAATTCGAATATCGGTGCATTTGATATTATCCCAGGGGTCTCTGAGACTATCCTCAGTTCTTTTCTTTCTTTTTACTTTATTCTGCTCTTCAGAAGTTATTTCCATCATTTTGTCTTCCAGCTCACTAATTCATTCTTCTGCTTCAGATATTCTGCTATTGATTCCTTCTAGAGTAATTTTAATTTCAGTAATTGTGTTGTCTCTGTATATTTATTCTTTTTTTTTTAAAGAGGTTTAGGATAGTAGTTTATTTATTTATCTTTTTCATTTATTTTTATTAGTTGGAGGCTAATTACTTCACAACATTGCAGTGGGTTTTGTCATACATTGACATGAATCAGCCATGGAGTTACATGTGTTCCCCATCCTGATCCCCTCTCCCACCTCCCTGTATGTTTATTCTTTAATTCATCTAGGTCTTTGTTAATTGATTCTTGCATTTTCTCCATTTTGTTTTCAAGGTTTTTAATCATCTTTACTATCATTGTTCTGAATTCTTTTTCAGGTAGTTTGCCTATTTCCTCTTCATTTATTTGGACTTCTGTGTTTGTAGTTTGTTCCTTCATTTGTGTAGTATTTCTCTGCCTTTTCATGATTTTTTTTTAAACTTATTGTGTTTGAGGTCTCCTTTTCCCAGGCTTGAAGAAAACTTTAATTTTTTCCTTGAAGAAGGTTGAATTCTTTCTTCCTTTTCGTTTTTTCCCTCCTATGGTTGGTCGAGTGGTTTGTGTAACCTTTGTATAGGGTGAGATTTGTGCTGAGTTTTCGTTTTTTGTTTGTTTATTTTTTCCTCTGGTGGGCAAGGCTGAGGGAGGTGGTAATCCTGTCTGCTGATGATTTGGTTTGTATTTTTGTTTTGTTTGTTGTTTAGATGATGCATCCTGCACAAGGTGGTGCTACTAGTGGTTGGGTGATGCGGCGTCTTGTATTCAAGTGGTTTCATTTGTGTGAGTTCTCTCTATTTGATACTCCCTATGGTTAATCTCTGCTAATTTAGGGTCTTGGAGACAGTGGTCCCACTCCAAAGGCTCAGGGCTTGATCTCTGGTCAGGAACAAAGATTTCACAAGTGGTTTGTTTTGGCATTGAGTGAAATTAAAACAAATATCCAAAAACGAGAAATCAAAGATGAACCCCAGACAAATGGCAGTTACAAGATTAGGCAAATAATAATTAAAATACTGGAATATACATATATATGTATACACCCATGAGCAAAGCCAGAGTAGTCCAACAAAAATAAGGTACTGTAGATTGACCCAGCAAACAAAGAAAATAAAAAATTATATTTACCAGTTAAGAAGAAAACTAACTAAAGCACAAACTGGAAAGCAAAAGTAAAGCAAGTTGCCAATCGGGGAATAAAGCAATGAAAACAAAACTAATAAATACGTTGAGAGGAAAGAAAAGAAAGAATAGATATGCCAAGTTAAACAGAGGTAGATAAAGAAAATTTATGTACATTAAAGATTAACTGCAAGGGGAAAGGAACAGTAGGAAAGGCAAGCAAAAGAATAAATGTAGAAAAATATAGTAGGTTTAAAAAATAAAAGATAAAAGAAATAAAAAGGAAGAAGAAAGAAAAAGGGGGGAAAAAGAAAACTTAGAATTGCATAAGTACAACATAGAGGCGCAGGTTTATAACAACAATAAAATGTGTGACTGAATATACACATATACATATACACCCATAAGCAAAATCAAAACAGTCCAACAAAATAAACTACAGTATTGATTGACCTGGCGAACAAAGGAAAGCAAACATTATATCTACCAGAACAAAACTAACTAAAGCACAAACTGGAAAACAAAAGTAACGCAGGGTGCCATTTAGGGAATAAAGCAATGAAAATAAAACTAACAAGTATGTAGAGAGGGTAGTAGAGAAAGAAAAGAAAGAAAGAATAGATATGCAAAGTTAAATCAAGGTAGATAAAGAAGATTTATATACATTAAAGATTAACTGCAAGAGGAAAATAACTAGGAAAAACAAACAAATGAGTAAATGTAGAAAAAATAATAATAGATTTTAAAAATTAAAATTAAATAAAGAGAAAAAGAAAAAGGAAAACACCACAGAACTACGAAAGCTCAATGTAGAGGCAGAGGTTTATAACAACAATAAAAAATGTAACTGAGGGGAAAAAAAAAAGACCAAAAGCTTAATTGGATTCCATAGTGCCAGTAAAATCGACAACTTCAACAGAGGCGGGGGAAAAAAGGAAAAAAGAAAAAAAAATCCTAAAGAATCTACAGAACAAGTCAAAACATAAGAGTAATAAATGTTTTTCTTGAGTGCTGTCAGAGTCCTTTCCCTCGCTGGGAGTCACAGTCCACCTCACCTCCCTAGGATGGCCTCCAACACTGCACTGATCTCTAGACCTAGTGTGGGCACAGCTCAGGTTCTAATCTGGTCCTACTCCTGTGTATTCTTGCCTCCAGTGTCCACAGCTGTCAGAACTAGTGTGTTTTCTTTTGTGGGAGCTCAATGATCTTTTAAATATTCCATAGACCCAGAGTCTTCTTAGTTGATTGTGTGGATTTAATCTGCAGCTTGTACAGCTGGTGGGAATGCTTTTGGGTCTTCTTCCTTAGCCACACTGCTCCTGGGTTTCAATTGTGGTTTTATTTCCACCTCTACATGTGGTCGTCCACTGGGGTTTGCTCTTGAGGCTGCCCTGGAGGACTTGGGTTTGCCCCTGTGAGGGCCAGGTGTGGAGGTGGTGCAGCTGCTTGGGTCACAGGGGTTCTGGCAGCACCAGGTACTCAGGGAAGTTGGCGGCTAGGGCAGCAGGAAATATAGTGCTCTAGAAGGGTATGGCAACCAGCATTCACCAATATATACTCCAGTATTCTTGCCTGGAGAACCCCCCTCCCTGACAGAGAAGCCTCGAAGGCCACAGTCTACAGGGTCACAAAGAGTTGGACACTACCGAAGCAACCCTGTGCGCATAGACGCAAGACTTTTTTGCCTGTGCCAGCTCTGTCCCAGTGAGAGTCGAGGATGAAAGTGGCACAGCTGCTTGGCTTGCGGGGACCGTGGTGGTGCCAAGTGTGCAGGAACATGGACTGCCTCTGATGCAGGAGTGACGGCCCTATCAGTCTTTTTCTGAGCCTCTTGTAGCTGGTGATCAGAAGGCCTCTTTGGCCAGTCTTTCTACATAGCTCCGCCCATTCAGGCACTTAGAGGGCTCCCTTGCCTGAGGTCATTCTATATTGTTGAGCGCATCGGGCACATAGAGGGGCTCCCCTGGCTGGGGTCCTACTCTGCAGATCAGCGTGTCAGGCACTTAAAGGGGCTCCTTGGGTGGGGTCCCGCTCTGTAGTCGGCACATCAGGCACTTAAAGGGGCTCCCTGGGTGGGGTCCTGCTCTGCAGATCAGCGTGTCAGGCACTTAAAGGGGCTCCTTAGGTAGGGTCCCGCTCTGTAGTTCAGTGCGTCAGGCGTTTGACCGGCCAGCCGCTCTATTGTTCAGCTGCTGATGGGTGTGGGGAGAGAGAGGCCATGGTGATGGCTCCACCCCCTACTTGTGACTTTGCTGCTTATGGCTTCCTTTGCTGTGCAGAAGCTTTTACGTTTAACTAGGTCCGGGATTGGGGGTAGATTCTAATAACATCTCTACTGTGTAGACTCCTATTTATGTCATTTGAAGAGTATGGAAAGTTTATGGAAAGTTTCTGCTTTTTCGTCGCAGAGGAGGGAATTCGTCATTCCATGTAGAACCATAACGTCCCAGTGGCCATATCTCCTCATCAGCTACTTGAGACAGGGGCCATATTTCTCCGCAGCCTCTATCAAAGTGCTTTACACATAGTAGGCTCTCAATAAGGATTTGTCAAATGTATGAATGCGTAGGGTTTCTGTAAACATGTGGTTACAAGGCTGTTCAGATGGTTCTATTCCATTTTTATTGCCATTCAGAACTTACAGCTCCCATAGCAATGATAACTTGTACCCCTCGAGCATATATAGTATTTAGTATTTCTGTATGTGGTGTCAATTTCATGTCATAATATACTATATATGTAACTGGTTAAGTTACAGTTGTGTAGGGAACCACAGGCTTTTTTCTGCCTAAAATAAGCTCTTGCTAGCCATCCTCGTCTACACAGAGGTAACATTTGCTGTATGACTGTCTCCTGCCTACATTCCTCCTCCTCATCCCCAATTTGGTAGACACATCTAGTCATAGGCTTAATTCCTGATTATAAAGACAATTCTGTGTTCAATAGTCTTTTTGCTAGTTAACATCATAACATTAATATTTCCAAAGACCACTTTTATAACTGCTACTATATTATCAGAGGTACTTTATATTATAGCTATACTTTGAAAAAGAGGATTGAGTCAAGAGTTGGTCTGGCTGTTTGAGATTTTCCTAGAGACAGTGACATAGAACACATACATTCGTAATCCTGTCTCCTAGAGCCCAAGAGGAAATGTAATGATTTTGTTTTCCTAAAGTGGATCCTGTAAGTTTTACTATTTTGCTCATAATTACAGATTTTCAAAAATTGAAATAGTTAATTTGCAATGTTCTGTTAGTTTCAGATGTACAGTAAAGTGATTCGGTTACACACATATGTATTATATATATATGTATGTATATATACTTTTCAGATTGTTTTCCATTGTAGGCTAATACAAGATACTGAGTATAGTTCCCTGAGTTATACAGTAGGTCCTTGTTGTTTACCTATTTTATATATAGTATATATAGTAGTGTGTATATGTTAATCCAAAACTTCTAATTTACCTCCCCCATCCGCTTTGGTAACCATAAGTTTGTTTTCTATGTCTGTGGATCTATTTCTGTTTTGTAAATAAGTTCATCTGCATCTTTCTATTTTAGATTCCACATATAAGTGATATCATGTGATATTTGTCTTTCTCTGATTGACATTTGTTGTTGTTCAGTTGCTCATTTGTGTCTGACTCTTTGTGACCCCCATGCACTGCAGCACGCCAGGCTTCCCTGTCCTTCACCATCTCCTAGAGTTTGCTCAAACTCATGTCCACTGAGTCGATGATGCCATCCAACCATCTCGTCCTCTGTCCTCCCCTTCTTTTCTTGCCTTCAATCTGTCCCAGCATCAGGGTCTTTTCCAATACTCAGCTCTTCACATCAGATGGCCAAAGTACTGAACTGTCTGATATACTTCATTTAATATGATAATCTCTAGGCACATCTACCAATTTTTAAGAAGTCTCGCTTGAAACTTGGAGGAATAACTAAGCCTTACCTTAGTTCTTCTTATAATTCACCTGTGGATAGAAAACAAAGGAAAGGGGGCAGTTGGGGAAAGTCCAGTGGAGTACAGTGCTCTCTTCTCCAGGTCCCAGTAGCTCATTTGGGAGGATCCTGGGCCACACTGTTTAATCCAATTGGCCCTTAGCCAGCAGATATTTCTGTTTGTGTTACTTGAAGCTTAGAAATCTGTGTGTTGTACTCTCTCAGGGAAAACCAGAGCCTATCTGTGTCTTCCTAAATTGAGAGCATCTTATTGTTAAGACTGATTTACTTATAAAGATTTTACCTTTCTAGTGATCACTTAAACCATTAATGAAGCAAGGGTGATGTTTCACCAATGTTTATCACACTTAGGTAACTAGCCTCAAATTCCTCTTCACTGTATTTCTTCTGCTAAAGATTCTCTTAATCCCTTTTAATCTCTCAGCTTTCCACTCTCTCTACACACACACAGGCACGCACACACACACCACAACACACACACACACACACACACACACACCCCTCCCTCCTCAACTTACAACACTAGATCCTATATCTTTTACATTTGGACCCCTGACCTCAAGGCTGAACATATTTAAGATCTTTGTTTCTCCTTCATAAGTCATAAGTGGGCTCACTCAAACACATTTGTTGAAATGGAGTAAAAATTTACTTATAGAATATCTGGAAAAGACTGGAGTTAAATGAGGCATTTCCCCCACTCTTCTCTGTTGGTGTCTTCTTGGTCTCTGAGCATGGGGACCCCTGGCCCAGTGTCTGGTCCATCTTTATAAAAAATGTAACCTCTCCTTTCCCTATATCTTCCAACACCTTTCCCTGTCCTTGGCAAGTCAAAAGCCACCTGTTGAGTGTTCTTTGTTCAATCTGATAAATGATCTCATCAGTTCAGTTCAGTTCAGTCACTCAGTCATGTCTGACTCTTTACCACCCCATAAATCGCAGCACACCAGGCCTCCCTGTCCATTACCAACTCCCAGAGTTTACTCAAACTCATGTCCATCAAATTGGTGATGCCATCCAGCTATCTCCTCTCCTGTTGTCCCCTTCTCCTCCTGCCCCCAATCCCTCCCAGCATCAGGGTCTTTTCAAATGAGTTAACTCTTTGCATTAGGTGGCCAAAGTATTGGAGTTTCAGCTTTAGCATCAGTCCTTGCAATGAACACCCAGGACTGATCTCCTTTAGGATGGACTGGTTGGATCTCCTTGCAGTCCAAGGGATTCTCAAGAATCTTTTCCAACACCACAGTTCCAAAACATCAATTCTTCAGCACTCAGCTTTCTTCACAGTCCAACTCTCACATCCATACATGACCACTGGAAAAACCATAGCCTTGACTAGACGGACCTTTGTTGGCAAAGTAATGTCTCTGCTTTTTAATATGCTATCTAAGTTGGTCATAACTTTCCTTCCAAGATAAATGATTTCATACCTAAGTGTAAATATGTGAAGTAATATGTAGTATTCATATTTTCAAAGGAGTTTCATGGCATTACAGGAAATTAACCTTTAATAAGGATTAATATAATTTGGAGGACTTCTCATTGGGCAGGTGAGAGAGATATTTCTCAGTGGATCACTTACTCAGCCTCTCAATGACTTATTTTGGGTATAAGAGCACTAAAGCCCATAGTGATGGGCTTCCCTTATAGCTTAGTCTGTAAAGTGTCTGCCTGCAATGCAGAGACTTAGGTTTGATCCCTGAATCAGGAAAATCCCCTGCAGAAGGAAATGGCAACCTACTCCAGGATTCTTGCCTGGAGAATCCCCTGGACAGAGGAGCCTGGCAGGCTACAGTCCATGGGGTTCCAAGATTCGGACATGACTTAGTGACTAAACCACCACCACCAAACTGAGACAAAATAACTAGAAAGGTCATGTTGCATCACAGTAAATTTGTGTATGTGTGTTAGGTTAGAGTTAAGGACAGGTGTTTATAATTGATTATTTAAATTATATGCTTTGTATTGAGTGCCTGCCATAGGCCAGGCACTGTATAATATCGTGAGGCTAGAATGATGTCTAAGAAAATTGTGGCAATTGTCTGAATCTAGATTGCAGGGTGGATAAGGAAAAAGATGAAAAATAAGTAAAAGTAATACAAAGAAAAATACTAATTTTTTGATAAGTACTAGGAAAGACATAAAAAATATTGCTAAGATGGTGAATTATGGTTAAGGGTTGGAAACCTACTTCTGATGGAGGATACAGGAGAAGGCCATGTTTAAGCTAAGTCTTGAAGGTTGAATGGCCAGCTTGTGGAGAATGGGGCTGGTGATGGGATGGGAGAGATGATGATGATGGTGATGGTATACATGGTGATGCAGATGATGGTGGTGGTAATGGCAGTGGTAAAAATGATGGATGAAGTTGGTAGTAGTAATGGTGGTGGTGATAGTGATGATGACGGTGATCATTAACCACAATGAGATTTAAAATAACTCTCTGGTAAAAATAACAGCTACATCAAATGTTAGTCCTTGATATTTTATTTAAGGAGATCTGGAAATAATAACAATTAGGATAATGTTAAATAACTTGTTTAATCTTATCTGTGAACAATTTACCCTTAAAAGTATATTTAGTACCAAAGAAGTAAACAATACTTCTACAGTTTATGTGGTTCCTTTTGTAGATTATGAATTCTAGGAAAAAACAAACTGACTGCTATTATGTTATTCTTCTTTAGGCAAAATTCAGGAGTTTTGAAACCAGTTTTTTAATATAGTACTGGTTTTGCCTTGAGGTCAATGATTTACAGGTATCAAGGAGAAAAATAACATTTAAGAGCAATAAACTGATTACTGACCTGCTTTTTTGGTAATTTATTGATTTGATCAATTTCTTCAACCCCCAAGCTTGTTTTTCTCTTCAGGGGAAGTTTCTAAATATTTTCTGATGGTTATGTCCTCCTTTTCTGCCATCTTTTTTCCTTCCTTTTTCTCTCCCATCTGCCAAAGTAACCTCTGATCTCCTGCCTAGCATAGAAATATAAGGATATCATTAAGGATCAGGTATTAATGTTAAGCAATGAACAGAGATAGTGTTTTCAAAGTTTCTGAGTTGCTATTCATTATAGTCAGTGTTTTCTGTTATCTATGGAGAAACACATGTGGAAAACAAAATTTGGTTACTTTTTTGTTTTTGAATTTGAAAGATTTAATGACATAGAATCTCAGTTATTTTGTAAATGAGAAAAAATAAGTTGTAATACATTATGTACTACATGCTTCAATTTTATAAATATTAGAAAAATATGAAATACATATGTAAATATTTATATATATCTATAAAAGCCATCAAAGATATACTAAGACATCTGTCTCTTACTAATGGGATATTTTGAGAAAATATTATGTTTTTTCTTCCTTAAGTTTTAAAATTTCATCAGTGAAAGGTATACTTTGAAATAAACCACAAATAAAACAATAGCTTGTCTTAGTTTTTGACCTGGTAATTCTAGTAATTTAGAAAATAACCAGAGATCTGGGTGAACAAATTGTGTCCCTTTTGTCATGTATATTAGCTCTCACATGTGTAAGGGAAAGATCTGATGTCTAAAAAGAGGGGAGTGGCTAAATATATGGTTAAATCCATAGATCATGTGACATTAAAGTTGTGTTTTCAAAGTTGAGTAACACAGGTGTGTGCTTACCATATTATGTGTAATGTTAAGTGAAAAAATTTAGTTTATGTAGTAAGATACATTATGACCAACCTAGACAGCATATTAAAAAGCAGAGACATTACTCTGCCAACAAAGGTCCGTCTAGTCAAGGCTATGGTTTTTCCAGTGGTCATGTATGGATGTGAGAGTTGAACTATAAAGAAAGCTGAGCACTGATGAATTGATACTTTTTAACTATGGTGTTGGAGAAGACTCTTGAGAGTCCCTGGACTGCAAGGAGATCCAACCAGTCCATCCTAAAGGAGATCAGTCCTGGGTGTTCATTGGAAGGACTGATGTTGAAGCTGAAACTCCAGTACTTTTGCAACCTGATGCAGAGAGCTGACTCATTTGAAAAGACCCTGAGTCTGGGAAAGATTGAGGGCAGGAGGAGTAGGGGATGACAGAGGATGAGATGGTTGGATGGCATCACTGACTCAATGAACATGAATCTGAGCAAGCTCCAGGAGTTGGTGATGGACAGGGAGGCCTGGTGTGCTGTGGTTCATGGGGTTGCAAAGAGTCGGACACAACTGAGCGACTGAACTGAACTGAACTGAGTAAGATACTAATTATGTACTTAAGAAAAAAAGACCATAAATAAATAACCAAACTTTTGTCAGTAGTAATTTCTAAGTTTGAGGAATCATGTTTCTTAATTTTTTGATGAATGGGCATTCCCTTTAAAATGAGATACATAAACATTATTATAATTAAAAAGATCAGAACAAGATGACAGATAAGAATTTATTTAGATATTTGGGTGAAAATAATTAGGCCTAGAAAATGTTCCATTTCTCTACATCCCTTCAGTGATTGAAGTAAACAATAGCAAATGATATCTTTGAATTTCTTGAACACGTCTTATAGACTGTTTAAAGTCTAGAGAATTGCAAAAAAATACCAAGTTTAGGATTGGATTATTGGATTGTCTAAGTGGGTGTAAGTTTGGACATGTTATCGCTAACATGATTATTAGAGACACTATCAACTCTTGTCAATTGATTAGGAGACTTCAGTCAGATTAAGAAGCAACAGAACGGCTTCCTAAAGGTTTTCTTGCATATTGGACATATGGGCTAAGAATGGACTGTATTAACCTCAGAGTCCCCTTTAAGCTACATGACAAACCTGGTGTAGGAAGTGACCTAATTGCTTAGGGGTCCCTGAACCTCTGGCTCAGGGAAAGAAAGTCTGTAGATTTGCAATGCCCTGTGCAGAAGAGACTGTCAATAAAACGAATGAATGATCAGAGCACAACTAACATACATTTGATGCTGTCTGTATCCCCCTCCAGTTTTAACCAGAAAGCAAATTCTTCATATATGATGGTTACACCAAGGGTAACTATTGGGTAAAACAGTCCAAACAAGAGGAGCAACTGTATAGATAGTAATAAAAAGCTACTGAAAATTATGGCTGCCAATTGCTACCGGCATGCTTCTGCTCCTTAATCACTGGTGCCCACCCCGATACACTCTGGGACTTGGCCTTCACTGATGCTTGTAACTGTCCAAAGACACAATGACCAGGCTCTCAGTTCATAGGGTGTCTGATAGTCCTCATCCCCTGTCCGCCCCTGGATCTTGGTCTGCGTCCTGATGGTGTTCCACCTCTGTCTGAAGCCGATGGCACTCAAGGTGAGAGAAAGAACAAATCCTGTAAGGTAATTCTGTCACTCACCTCATCTTCATAATCTTCCCCGAGCTTCCTCCACCGCTCACCCCGGTATTGATCGTGTCACAGGCTATAGCCGACGGAGGCAGGGGGCTTGAAAACCTTTCCTCGCCAGCCCCGCCGGTGTGCCTGTTTCAGCTCTCAGAAGAAAAGCCTGCTGTGAAAACAATCAGTGCATTTGCTTTAGATCTAAGTGATTCCAACTAGGTCGATGCTTCATGCTGATGTGTTGAAAACATTTTAAAAATTTCTCAGAGTTTGATTTCCACGGGAACATTGTGGCATGTGTCTGAGTGTCTGCCGCTGTTATTTTTCACGGACGCAGCTGACAACTGCTTCCTGCCACTGCATACAAAAGCAAGACAGAAATCAAGGCTTTTGTCTGCGTGGGTATTTACCACGAGGGCTTTTTGGAAAAAAGGGAGGAACATGTGTGCAAGTTTGGTTGATGGTTGCATGTTAGCTTGACCTACAGTGGTAGGGTTTTATTTGTTTCACTCCAGAAGTGAATATGATCCAACATTGACTAAGTCGAGAGAAGAGAGAATGGGCAATCCTCTGGTTTGGTTTTGAATATTGAGATTCTCTTTGTTTGGGGACAGGCTTTCCTAAGGCCAATCTTGTGTAATAATACCAAGAATGTCTCTCCTTCTACAAGATACATCAGATCTTTGCCAGTGCAAGGTTTATACTCAGAAGCCATTGGAACTCTTCATTGAATATTGGCATCAAGTGGTAAAATAGGCATTGTAGAAAGGAGCTATCCTCACCCCAGTTGATAGTTACTTAATCTCTGTCACCAGGACTATTTATGAATTAAATCAACAGTATAATCTACTAAATTTATTAATACAAAGATCTTATAATCTGGGGGCTTCCCAGGTGGCTCAGTGGTAAAGAATCTGCCTGCAATGCAGGAGACACTGGAGCCAGGTGTTGGATCCCTGGGTTGGGAAGTTCCCCTGAAATAGGAAGTGGCAACCCACTCCAGTATTCTTGCCTGGAAAACCCCATGGACATGGTCCATGGGGTCGCAGAGTCAGACACGACTGAACAGCTGAGCACACATGCACACGCACACGCAGGCGCACGTGCATTTTAACTGTAGAGTGTACAGTCACAAATTTCCCCGTGGAAAATAATCCCTACAGGAAGGGAATGCTACACCAGTATTTATGTGGTGTTGGGGGCATGATATGGGGTGGGGGTCTTGTTTTTAGAAATGGAGGTCAAAGGCATTTGGAAACTTATTATACTTGATCACATTTCCAGACTCCTCATCCTGGTTATTAATAGTAGAGCCCAGGGTTGTTATTAATAAAATCAAAACAAAAGCAGTCTACAAGCCAGACCTTCAAAATGACTTTTCCTTTATTTGGAAATGAAGTCAGAGGACTGACATTAGGGTGTTTTGTTTTTTCCATATTGTGCCTTGGGGGGTCTATGGCTGAGTCAGAATTAGAACTCTGTTGGTTAGCATTTCATCTGCCAAGTCCTAGGAAAAGCTGTGTCAGTTCAGCTGAGTTTTTTTGCAACACCATCATTTAAATCAACTGTTGGGGTTGTGTTACCCTGTTTGCTGCTTACTGTCAAGATGCTGAAAGAATGTTCTTATAAAGATCCAGGTGTTTATGTGTGCATGCTTAGTCGCTCAGTCATGTCCAGCTCTTTGAGACCTCATGGATTGTAGCCCACCAGGCTCCTCTGTCCATGGGGATTCTCCAGGCAAGAATACTGGAGTGGGTTGCCTTGCCCTCCTTCAGGGGATCCTCCCAATCCAGGGATCGAACACCTGGCTCCAGTGTCTCCTGCACTGCAGGTAGATTCTTTACCATGTGAGCCCCCAGGGAAGCCCAAAGATCCAAGAGGAAGTGGCAAATGAGTGATCCTCATTTTGTTGATTTTTGTTGATTTTGTTATTTTGTTGAGTTCTCAGAATGCCTACTGATAGGAAAGTTTCCACAAAACTAGAATCTGTGAGGTTGTTGTATGAAATCCAAGGGGAAGAATTGCCAAATGAACTAGAATCCCTGTGCTCTGATCTGTTGCTAACCAAAAGTTAGGTTTATTTTGTGTCAGAAATTTTCCTTAATGCATTGCAGTAAGTCCCCTACCTTCAGAAGAGTTCCATTCTGAGAGCATATTTGTAAATCCAATTAGTTTGTAAGTCCAATAACATTAGCCTAGGTACCCAACTAACACGGTTGGCTATGTACTGGTCTTATGCTTGCTTCTGGACATCCTGGGCTTGAAATAAAGGTACTGTACAGCACTATACAGTCAAGTACAGACAAACACAACCACTTGCAGAGGACGCACGCATGTGAACAATGTGCTATCTCAGACATGTGAACTAACTTACATGATTGGACATGTGAATGTGTGTTTGTGTCTTTGAAAGTTGGCAACTTGAAGGTTTGTGTGTAGGGGACTTGGTGAACCTGTTTCCCACCTGTGGTTAGTTCTGTATCTGTATTTGGTTTATTTTGCTGAACATCTATATTGAATACATGTTGTTTGCATACTTAACTATAGAGCTTATATTGCAAATACAAACTGCTTATGGATCACCACTTATGGAATTTTTATTTTTATATATCATTAAAAATAAGATATGGAGTATGTGGCTTTTAGAAGGAAAGATACTATGGGTCTTGGTGTATTACCTTACTGTTGTATTTTGATCAATCTTTTTATCTGGGAAGTCCAAAGTATTTCCAGGGTATTAAGTCAATGATACTTATAGCTTCCTTATGAAGAAGGTGGGAAGGACATTTTAAACTGAATGTACTTCCTTCCTCTTAAAGGCTCAAAAGACTTGTGTTCAAGGGGAACCTAGTTCAGTGCTAGTGGATCTGGGAACAGAATTTGTCTCCAGCTTTCTAATTTTCTTCGCTATCAGATATTTGCTTCTCTAAAATGGCACAAGTCTTCCAAATGTCTTGATTGATAGAGATTTAAAAGCTTGGGGATAATATACTCAACTGATTTAGCCATGACAGTGATTTTCACAGTGTTCCAAAACTTTAAAAAGGGAGCATTTATGTAAAACCATGTCCCTTTTCTTTCTAATAGCAGCATTTGTTTGAAAACATGGAGGGAGTGGAGCTGCTGCAAGTCAACAAGTGGGTAAATAATTCTAAAATGTCATCGTTCCAGCATCATTTCATTCATTTTAAAAATACACTCTGTGGGTGTGCTGTAGAACTCCTATTTGTGCTTTCAATATACTATCAAGAGCCCTATTTGTAAAGAATTTATGCACTTAATTTATGTACTCAGCTTGCTAAGTTACTTTGTTTCTAGAATTCCGCACCCCCCAACCCCCAGAGCATCCGGAGAGTCTACATGAGTTGCAGAAAGAAAAACTATAGGCTTATAATAAGCTTATACTGGCTCATGCATGGAGCTCAGACTATATAGATTTTCCAGAAAATGAAATATGGATGTGGCAGAATATCTTTTCTTGCCAGAGAAGTGACTCGTTAGGGGACTGTTAACAGGGTATCTCTTGAGGGTGTCTTTAAGTGATTATTTGAAAGCCTGTGTTTACCAGCAGAACTTTCAGAGAAGCAAAACCCAGTGCTGGCAGTTTGGTAAAGCTGCTTTAAATGAACGTTTCCCCACAGGAGATTATTTCAGATGCGCTTGTGGAAATGGCAGGTGACACGCTCTCTTTTAGCTAAATGGAAAAGCATGTTTTCATGAGAGTAGATTCTATATCTATCAAACTATTTTTGATAACATCTTAGAGAAAAACCCAAATGAACTTTTTGGTCAACCCAATATAAAAATGAAAGTGAATGTACAGAAAAATGAAAAAAATTTGTTTTAAGGAAATCATAAAATTGTAGACATTGTTTAGCAACTTTTAATGTTAGGAAATCTTTCCTCTTTCTGTTGTTGTTCAGTAGGTAAGTCGTGTCTGACTCTTTGCAACCCCATGGACTGCAGCACACAGGGCTTGCCTGTTCTTCACTATCTCCCGAAGTTTACTCAAACTCATGTCCATTGAGTCGGTGATGCTATCCAACCATCTCATTCTCTGTTGCCCCCTTCTCCTGCCTTCAGTCTTACCCTGCATCAGGGTCTTTCCCAATGAGTAGGCTTGTCGCATCAGGTGGCCAAAGTATTGGCGCTTCAGCTTCGGGATCAGTCCTTCCAATGAACATTCAGTGTTGGTTTCCTTTAGGATTGACTGCTTTGATCTCTTTGCTGTCCAAGGGACTCTCAAGAGTCTTCTCTAGTACCACAATTTGAAAGCATCAGTTCTTCAGCGCTCAACCTTCTTTATGGTCCAACTCTCACATCCGTACGTGACTACTGGAAAAACCATAGCTTTGACTAAAAGGACCTTTGTCTGCAAAGTGATGTCTCTGCTTTTTAATACACTGTCTGGGTTCATCATAGCTTTTCTTCCAAGAAGCAAGTGTCTTTTAATTTCATGGCTGTAGTCAGCATCTGCAGTGATTTCTGGAGCCCAAGAAAAGAAAATCTGTAACTGTTTCCACTATTTCCCCATCTATTTGCCATGAAGTGATGAGACCACATGCCATGACCTTACTTTTTAGGATGTTCAGTTTTAAACCAGCTTTTCCACTCTTCTCATTCACCTTCATCAAAGTCTCTTTAGCTCCTCTTCACTTTCTGCCATTAAAGTGGCATCACCTGCATATCTGAGGTTGTGGATGTTTTTCTCAACAGTCTTGACTTTAGCTTGTAAGTCATCTAGCCCAGCATTTCTCATGATGTACTCTGCACATAAGTTAAATCAGCAGGGTGACAGTCTACAGCCTGCTGTACTCCCTTTCCGATTTTGAACCAGCCCATTTTTCCATGTCTGGTTCTGTTGCTTCTTGTCTTGAATACAGGTTTCTCAGGAGATAGGTAAGGTGGTCTGGTATTCCCATCCCTTTAAGAATTTGTCACAGTTTGTCATGATCCACGAAGTCAAAGGCTTGATGTTTTTCTGGAATTCCCTTGCTTTCTCGGTGATGCAGTGAATGTTGGCAATTTGATCCCTTGTACCTTTGCCTTTTCTAAATCCAGCTTGTACATCTGAAACTTCTCAGTTCACATCCAGCTGAAGTCTAGCTTGAAGGATTTTGAGTATTACCTTGCTAGCATGGAAATGAGCACAATTATATGGTTGTTTGAACATTCTTTGGAATCATCCTTCTTTAGGATTGGAATGAAAACTGACCTTTTCCAGTCCTGTGGCCACTGCTGAGTTTTTCAAATTTGCTGACATATTGAGTGCAGCACTTTAACAGCATCATCCTGAGTTTTTTAAACAGCTCAGCTGGAATCCCATCATCTCCACTAGCTTTGTTCGTGGTAATGCTTCCTAAGGTCCACTCAACTTCACACTCCAGGATATCTGGCTCTAGGTGAGTGATCACACCATCATCGTAATCCAGGTCATTAAAACCTTTTTTGTACAATTCTGTGTATTCTTGCCACCTCTTCTTTATCTCATCTGCTTCTGTTAAGTCCTTGCTGTTTCTGCCCTTTAATGTACCTATCTTTGCATGAAATGTTCCCTTGGTATCTCTTATATTCTTGAAGAGATCTCTAGTCTTCCTTTCTCATTCCATTGTTTTCCTTTATTTGTTTGCATTGTTCACTTAAGAAAGCTTTCTTATCTTTCCTTGCTATTCTCCAGAACTCTGCATTCATTTGGATATATCTTTCCCTTTCTCCTTTGCCTTTCATGTCTCATCTTTTCTCAGCTATTTGTAAGGCCTCCTCAGACAACCACTTTGCCTTCTTGCTTTTCTTTTTCTTGGGGCAGTTTTGTACAATGTTGTGAACCTCTGTCCATAGTTCTTCAGGTACTCTGTCTACCAGATCTAATCCCTTGAATTTTTTCATCACTTCCATTGTATAATCATAAGGGATTTGATTTAGGTCATACTTGAATGGCCTTGTGGTTTTCCCCAGTTTCTTCAAATTAAGCCTGAATTTTGCAATAAGGAGTTATGATGATCAGAGCCACAGTCA
The DNA here is from genome assembly GCF_963930625.1 of Muntiacus reevesi. Taxonomy (NCBI): domain Eukaryota; kingdom Metazoa; phylum Chordata; class Mammalia; order Artiodactyla; family Cervidae; genus Muntiacus; species Muntiacus reevesi. The sequence continues at coordinate 77,620,129 of NC_089254.1, read as the reverse complement.
GCTCCAGGTCTTGTTTTTGCTGACTCTATACAGCTTCTCCATCTTTGGCTGCAAGAATATAATCAGTCTGATTTCGGAATTGAGCATCTAGTGCTGTCCATGTGTAGAGCTGTCTCTTGTGTTGTTGGAAGACAGCATTTGTTATGACCAATATGTTCCTTTGGCACAGCTCTGTCAGCCTTTGCTCTGCTTCATTTTGTACTCCAAGGCTGAGCTTTCCCCTTTCTATGCCTTAGGTAATGTGAAAGCAACATTATTCATTAGTTTTAGGGAAATTTTTTTAAGAAAGCATTCTATTTTATATTTGAGTATAGCCAATTAACAACGTTGTGATAGTTTCAAGTGCATAGCAGAGTGACTCAGCCATGCATATGCATGTATCCATTCTCTAGGGGAAATATTGTGTGTGTGTGTTTAGTTGCTAAGTTATGTTGACTCTTTTGTGACATCTTTTAGAACATGGACTGTAGCCTGCCAGTCCTCTGCCCATGTGATTTCTCATGTAAGATTCCTGGAGTGGGTTGTCACTTCCTTCTCCAGGGGATCTTTCCAACCAAGCGATTGTGGCAGATCTTAATCCCTTTATGAGTCCCATTAAAATATTGTGTTCAGTCTTATGGGTTCAGACAAAATTGAACTATAGAGTATCTGTACTTTACCAATTTGTTTTTATTCTGTTGTAACCTTCTACTTGTCACTAGTGCTTAGTCCTGGAAAGGAAACTGCAGGTTTCTGTTTTATTTATTTATTTTTTTAGTTCTTTTCCTGGCCTTCTCTGAACTTTGAGGGTCATGTGCAACATCCTCTCACAAACGTTGGAGAGATCTTTTTCACAGTAGGCAATAAAAATATATCCCTGGTTTAATAAATGACAGGTCTTTCCCAGTTCTTAGTTTCCTTTTGGCAAATGCTGAGTTATTTCCACAAAGATGTTGCTTTTTCCTTTCTAGTGCTATTGACTCTTCTTTGCTGTTCAGTCAGTTCAGTTCAGTTACTCAGTCGTGTCCAACTCTTTGCGACCCCATGAATCACAGCATGCCAGGCTTCCCTGTCCATCTGCAACTTCCGGAATTTACTCAAACTCTTGTCCATCGAGTCGGTGATGCCATCCAGCCATCTCATCCTCTGTTGTCCCTTCTCCTCCTGCCCCCAATCCCTCCCAGCATCAGGGTCTTTGCTGCTGCTGCTAAGTCGCTTCAGTCGTGTCTGACTCTGTGCGACCCCATAGACGGCAGCCCACCAGGCTCCATATCCCTGGGATTCTCCAGGCAAGAACACTGGAGCGGGTTGCCATTTCCTTCTCCAATGCATGAAAGTGAAAAGTGAAAGTGAAGTCGCTCAGTCGTGTCCGACTCTTCGCGGCCCCAGGGACTGCAGCCTACCAGGCTCCTCTGTCCATGGGATTTTCCAGGCAAGAGTACTGGAGTGGGTTGCCATTGCCTTCTCCGTCTTTGCTGTTAGTGAAGTTCAAAAGCCTTTTGACAAAAGGATGGCATATGAGAATAAATTATTGTTTTCCTCCTCTTCATTTCCATTCAAATGACCTCTAAGAATATTTAACCATTTACCTCGGGATAAAAAAATCACACTGATTTTAAAAAATCTTATTAGTAATAGGGTCACAATATTCTATTTTGTCAGTGAACAGAATTTTAAAGATATTTAGATACCTAATCTAAATTTTGTTCTTCAAATCTATTTCCTCCTTTAAAAAAAAAATATTATGATGACTCATAATCATACCTGTAGTTCTGACTACATCTCTTTTCTCATGACATAAAGTGGAAAGAGATTTCTTTCAGAATTGGAAGTTGGTTTTAGGAAAAAGATTTATTTATTTATTCATTTGTGCACTCATTTATTCATTTCATTATTCACCAATCAAATGCCAGATATGTATTTGACTTTAGTAGATGGTGTGCATTTTGTTGAATGCTGAAAATAAAGTACAAATATACATGACTTCTGCTCTCAAGGAGTTTATGGCTTATTGTAAAAAAAAGTCAGCAAATAATAATAAGGTAATGATAATTGCTTTCATCCATCCAGCTAACAAATTCTTATTGGATCCCTACTGCAAGACAAGCACAGTCCTAGGAATTGGGAGATGATGAATAGCTTCTCTTCTCCTCATAGTCCAGTGGACCACATCTCCTACCACATGGCCCTCATCATCCCCAGTGTAGCCACACTAGGCATTCTTGTAGTTCCCAATGCCAAGTATGCTCTCATCTCAGAGAACTTTCTGTTCTGGATGACCTGCTCCCAAATAGCTGCATGGCTCCTTCTTGTTATGAGACATTCAAAAGTTATATTAAGCTTATTCCTACATATTGTTGGGTGAGAGTTGAATGGATTTTTTTTTAAGAATTCTCTTATTCTCTTAATTTATTAAATAATTATCTTGGATTTTTATATTATTGTAAATTATGTTAATTTATATTCTTTTTATAATAGTTGTACCTCTTATTTCTTTTTCATATCTTGCTGCATTGTCTATTACTTGCATGTTAACATAAGAAACTCTTGGTAAAAGCAAGCATCTTTGTTTGGTCCTGCCTGTTCCAAGTCTTTGTGATTTGTGTAAATATAAAATCAGTCTGAACTCTTTCAGTTGCAAATGACAGAACCTCAAATCAAGCTGCTAAGCAAGCTGACTTACCTAACTCATTGAGAAGCCCAGGCGTAGGACTGTCTTCAGGCAGAGGCAGACTTTGGAGGTTCAAATAATTCTATCAGGACTCCATCTCTGTCTCTATCTCTCATTATTATTTTCTTTTGTATCATTTTTTACTTCGGCCACCTCATGTGAAGAACTGACTCATTAGAAAGGACCCTGTTTCTGGGAAAGATAGAAGGCAGGAGGAGAAGGGGATGACAGAGGATGAGATGGTTGGATAACATCACCGACTTGATGGACTTGAGTTTGAGCAAGCTCTGGGAGTTGGTGATGGACAGGGAGGTCTGGAATGCTGCAGTCCATGGGGTCGCAAAGAGTTGGACATGATTGAGTGACTGAACTGGGCTGATTTATTAGAAATACCTTCTCTCTGTAGCAGGAGATATGGAATGCTTCTGCTGGGTCTTTCTGAGGTTACAAACCCACTTTTCTTTCAAACTTCTGTGTGAGATGGCAGGGTTAACCATGTGTGTGCGTGTGTTTACATGTGTGTGCTAAGTAGCTTCAGTTATATCCGACTCTTTGTGACCCCATGGACAGTAGCCTGCCAGGCTCCTCTGTCCATGGGATTCTCCAGTCAAGAATACTGGAGTGGGTTGCTATGCCCTCCTCCAGAGGATCTTCCTGACCCAGGGTTCAATCCTGAGTCTCTTATGTCTTCTGCATTGGCAGGTGAATTCTTTACCACTAGCACCATAGCTTAAGGCAATGGTCTGAATTCACTTGATTATAAAATCTGATCCGAACTGACATGTCAAATATTTCCCCTGTATAAATGTGTGATGTTCCGGAATGTGCTAGGAGTGTTACTTAATATATAGTCTTAAGTATTGTATTATCCTTATAAAATCTCTAAAATTCTGAGTTCTGATTTTTATCTTGTTCCAGTGAAATCATACAGTGAATATGACCCTGCAAGATTAACTTTTCTATATTTGTCTGTAAGTTGAATCTAAAAATGGGGAATAATTCCAGTATTTGAAATATGCATTATAAAACAAAATAGAATGTCTCATAGGTTAAGATATATAGATTTATGTTTTGAAAGCTGCTGCTGCTGCTAAGTCACTTCAGTCGTGACCCGACTCTGTGTGACACCATAGATGGCAGCCCACCAGGCTCCTCTGTCCCTGGGATTCTCCAGGCAAGGATACTGGAGTGGGTTGCCATTTCCTTCTCTGATGTTTTGAAAGCAGTATCACTAAAAGAGGAAATACAATTAATAAAAGTTGGAAATGGGAGGGGAAATGGAGCAGGATATTTTTACTTATAAGTGTTTAATTATGCCTTTATCTCTTCATTAAGAAGATTCGCTCCCTCCACCAAGAAATTTATTACTTAGAATTCATTTGCTTCTTGGAGTCACTCCTTTCAGAGTACAATGACTTCAAGTTCTGTTGCAGCCTGGTTTTCCAGATCCACTGCGTGGCCATCTTGTGAAATTTCCTTTTCTTTTGCTGCCTTATTTGGTCTGTAGTTTCTTAAACCTCTTATTTTCTTCACTCTTGGATTCCATGTTTTGTTGTAGTTATTTCTGGAATACGTTTTTGAATCTGTAGATGGTAAAATCCGTGAGTTCCTGCATGTCTGAAAATGACTATTTTGTCTTTACTCTTGATTGATAGCTAGAATTCTAGGTTCAAAATAATTTTCACTCAGAACCTTTGAAGGCATAACTTGGATGTTTTTTGGCATCCAGCATTGCTTAAGATATGTCTGAAACCAATTTGGTCCTTATTCCTATGAAGATAAATGTTATAATCTCCTTGGAATCTTTTAGGATCTTTAGAATCTTGGCATTCTGAAATTTTACTGTATTGTCCTTAGATTCCCTGCCCGCCCCCCATTCTTTCTGTCAGCACCAGATGGAATATTTCGAAATGAAGTTATATTCTTTTTGTTGGTTTGTTTAGGTAGTTTCATTTTTTTTTTTTTAATGCCTTTGGTAAATTGATCATGTCCCTTTTTTTAAGATGCATCTTTCTGGAACAACAGATGTTTGTCTTCCAAGATTGATTGTCGGTGTTGAAATATTTTGCATTTTCTGTTTGTCAATTCTTTCTAGATTTTAGAAAGTTCCCTTGACTGTCTCTTCTGGTATTCTATCAAGCTTTCAAATGTCAGCAATTACATTCTGAATTTTCACAACCCTTATTTCTTTTATCATTGCAACCTCTTCTTATTTTATGGATAAAATAATTTGTCTAATCACTTTCATAAAACCAATTAAATTAAGATTCCTTCTTCTTCCTTGAATTATTTCCTTCATCCAGTATCAGTAGATTGTTCTTTTTAAGCTTTTTTGGTTATTTGCTGTGATATATCTCATGCATCTGACAATAACTGGTTGTCTATTTGTATTTATGAATAAAGGAATAAGATAATGATAACCTGTTGCTTTGCAACTTTTCTTGTAGTTTTTCTCTGTCAGACTTTGCTCTGTGACAAGTGGAACTAGGAGCAGGTGAGCAAAGTGAATGCTGGATTCTACTCTGAGGTCCCACCTCTCATTCCAGAAGCCAATGCCTCCATTTTGAAAAGTGTTGGCAAGGATCAGAGGGAACTTCCTCATTCAGGCCCTGCTTAAACAATGATGTCTTTTTAATAAGGCTGTGAGATGAAATATTCAGAAAGGTAAGAGAAAGGGATAGAAGATTTTAACCTAGTCAAGATACTCAATTTTCTGCTTAGATTATTATTATATAACCATAACATATAGCCTTATTATTTTCTTAGTCTACTCTTGATGTAATTTCTTTCCTTTCTAGTGTCTGTGCCCATGTCTTAATTTTCACAGTTATGGTATTGAGGATAAAGTGCAGACTAACTTCTATTTCTGCTTTGAGGAATTTGTTGAGATGGTCTTGGTAGTCTCATCTATGACTCCTTTTCATTACTGTCCCATGAAAATTTGAAAAGAGTATGTATTTTATATCTGTAAGATACAGTGTTCCTCTTTTACTCTTTCTCTTCAATAAATAAAACTCCTTAATTGTGATATTCAAGGACTTTCTCTGTTTTTATCTACTTGTTCTGTCATTTTCTGAAAGAACTATGTATTATCTCCCTTAAGATTGCAGTTTTTGCCAATTTCTTATTGTATTTCTAAAAGTTCTTCATCTGTTGTATTTTGAGTTTAGATTTTTTTTTCAATGTATAAAGTTTCTTGACATATCTGTTTGGCAGAATATACCTTTTATATATATAATATACCCCATTTAATGCATTTTGCTTGAGCTATGCTTCAATAGTAATATTGCCACCTGCTTTCTTTTTGTTTCCATTTGCCTTGCTCTTAAGGAGACAATTGGATATAAGACTTGTGACTTTCTTCAACTTGGGGAAAATTTCTTTGATTATATTTCTGATCAATTTTCTCTTTTCATTTGTGATATGCTCTATCTGCTTTTTTTCTGTATTCTTTTCTTTGACTTTCCAGTTTACTAATAGTTTTTTTTTTCTCATTTGTCAGTTGCTCATTTTTCATGCTTGGTTGCTCTTTTTCTGGATAAGATATTTTATCAAATTCACTGAAATGACTTGAATATATATGTCTATTTAACATTTACTCTTTTTTGTGGTTTTATTTTTTCTGTGTTATTATTTTGATTGCTCATCTGGTTACCCCATCAATCCTCATTATTTTTTACAATAAATAAAATAAAACACTCAGATGTACTTTTCAATCAGTTTTGATACATGTGTATAAACGTGTAACTATTACACCAGCCAAGACATAGAGTACTGTCATGAACATGGGAAGCTCCCTAGCTCCCCAGAGGCAGTCACTATTTTGATTTTCCCATCATAATTTATTTTTGCTTCTTCTACAAAAACTAAAGAGCCTCTTGATGAAAGTGAAAGAGGAGAGTGAAAAAGTTGGCTCTAAACTCAACATTCAGAAAACTAAGATCATGGCATCTGGTCCCATCACTTCATGGCAAATAGTTGGGGAAGCAATGGAAACAGTGATAGACTTTATGTTTTTGGGCTCCAAAATCACTGCAGATGGTGACTGTAGCCATGAAATTAAAAGACGCTTGCTTCTTGGAAGAAAAGTTATGACCAACGTAGACAGCATATTAAAAAGCAGAGACATTACATTGCCAACAAAGGTCCATCTAGTCAAAGCTATTGTTTTCCCCGTAGACCTGTATGGATGTGAGAGTTGGACTATAAAGAAAGTTGAGCGCTGAAGAATTGATGTTTTTGAACTATAGTGTCTTGAGAATCCCTTGGACTGCAAGGAGATCCAACCAGTCCATCCTAAAGGAAATCAGTCCTGAATATTCATTGAAAGGACTGATGCTGAAGCTGAAACTCCAATACTTTGGCTACCTCATGCGAAGAGTTGACTCATTGGAAAAGACCCTGATGCTGGGCAAGATTAAAGGCTGGAGGAGAAGGGGACAACAGAAGATGAGATGGTTGGATGGCATTACTGACTCAATGAAAATCAGTTTGAGTAAACTCCGGGAGTTAGTGTTGGACAGGGAGGCCTGGCGTGCTGTAGTCTATGGGGTCGCAAAGTGTTGGACACTACTGAGTGACTGAACTGAACTGAACTGAGATCTTCTTATAAATAGGATCAAACAATGTGTACCCTTTTATGTCTTTTCTTTCCCTCATAATGTCTACGAGGTTCATTCACATTTGTGAATGTATTAGTCTTTCTTTCCTTCTTTCTGCCTTCCTTTCTCCCTCCATCCCTCTCTCTGACTCTTTCTTTCACTTCTTTCCTCCCCCATCCCTTTCCCTTTCTTTTTTTCCTTGAAGGAGTACTCCACTGGTTGATAAACCAACCTGTTCATCAGTTCATTTTTTTACATTTGTTTTTTAAGAGTGGCGTATAATTGCCTTACAACGTTGTTTTAGTTTCTGCCTATAGCAGTGTGAATCAGCTGCGTGTGTACATCCATCCCCTCACCCTTGAGCCTCCCTCCACCCCCTCACCCCACCCTTCTAGGCCATCATAGAGCACTGAGCTGAGATGCCTGATAGCAGCTTCCCACTAGCTATCTTTTCCTCGCATGGCAGTGTGTATGTGTCAGGGATACTGTCTCAGTTTGCCTCACCCTCTCCTCCCCCAACCCTGGGCCCACAGCTCAGTTCTCTATATCTGCGCCTGTATTCCTGCCCTGCAAGTAGGTTCATCAGTACATCTTTTAGAGACTTGGGTTCTTTCCAGGTCTGAGCGACCGTGAATGAGCTGCTATGAACATTTTTATACAAAATCTTTCCTCAGACATATATTTTCATTTCTTTTGGGTAAATACCTAGGAGTAGAATTGCTAAGTCTTAGGGTAAGTACGTGTTGGGCATCTTTTCATATGCCTATTGATCATTTGTATATCTGCTTTTGAGAAGTATTTGGTCAAGTCTTTTGCTTAGTTTCTAAGATTAGTTTTTTTTAAAAAAAATAATTGTTTTGAAGTGGTTTTAAAATGTATGAAATATGCTCGCCTTTATTGGATCCTTATATTGTGATTTTTTTCAGTCTCTCACTTGCTCTGTTATTTCTAAACAAAGACTTTTAAGAACATAAATTTAAAATTTGATGAAGTCCAGTTTGCCACATTTTTCTTTGTAGGTTGGTGCTTTTTTGTATCTTGTCTATGATGTTTTGTCCCCAGTAGACATGGGCAACTTCTTCAGTATCTGGAGCCATTCTTGTTTGTCACAACTTGGGTGGGTGAGCGGTTGCTAGCGTCTAGTGCTTAGAGACCAAGGATACTGCTAAGCCTCCTACAATGTGCAGGACAGCCCTCTAACAGCACAGATATTCAGCCCCAAATATCAGTAGTGTCAAGGTTGAGAAATCTTGTTTAAAGGACACACAACCTCCCAATGAGTTTTTCTCTTTTCTTACTGGAAAGTTTTACTAGAAAGGTTTTCCCATCTAATTTATAAATTTATAAGTTCTTACATTCTCCTGTGTCTTACTGTGGCTACCACGTGCTGAGTACTTACTATGAAGCAGGCTCCATTCTATGTACTGTATATATTATCTCACTGAAGTCTGACAAGTAGCTTTTCTCCTCACTTTACAGGTGGAGAATCTGAAACCAGAAAGGAAAAATGCCCAGTAGTCAAAAAGCCAAGATTTCTGTTTAGATAGTGTGAGAGTTGACTCTAAGACTCTAAACATTCTTTTGTGTTTATTTTCACATAAAGTAAATGATCACTTAAATTGCTTGTTTTACTTTGTGGCGCTTAGTCGCTTCAGTCGTGTCTGACTTGTATGAGCCCATGGACTGCAGCCCGCCAGGCTCCTCTATCCATGGGATTCTCCCAGCAAGAATATTAGAGTGGGTTGCAATTTCCTATTCCAGGAGATCTTCCTCACCCAGGGAACTTGGTCTCTGCACTGCAGGCAGATACTTTACCACTGAAGCACCTGGGAAACCTATTAAAACAGTGCTGATATTAAAAAATAGATGTGCTGTGATGATACAGTATTTCAGGTTGAAAGTAGGGCAGCAAGGATATAGATAATTTTATTTCCATTTTAGAGATTGCCAAACTAAGCAACTGAGGCCAATGCCTCATCTGATACCCTGGAATGATTTTGGCAATTGACTGCTCCTCCTTGTTTTTGTTTTCCATTTGACTGTCCAACTTTCTGATGATTGAAAGTAGTATTGAGCAGGCTTGCTTAGGATCTAAGAAAAGACATGAGCAATTTCTCCTGACAGCACAGAAAACAATGTAAGTAAAGTACTTATGAAGATTATAGTGTATTTCCAGAGTGCTTTGAGCAATTTGAATGAGTAATGGGAAATACATTTATATGCTTGAGACCTTTGAAGCTCCTTTCAAGCACATTGGATACCTTTGATATTATACTAGATATCTTTCCAGAAATCCTGCCCGTTACTGTGTATTGAGCAGGTATTCTCTAAAAACAATCCTCACTTAGGCTTTCTGCCACCCTCCAAGTGCACTGAATTTCTTGGATGCTTCTGTCATGTAAATTAAGACTGGCACTATAGAGCTCAAAACACCATTGCCCACAAGGACTTATTTCCCCCCTGTGCCCAAGACTTAGGAATATTATGGTATATCCACAGGGACCACCAAGGAGAGCAAGGAGGGGCTGTGTCCGCCTCCTCCCCCGCCCTTGGACCCAATCATTCCAAATTCAATTAGAGCAGCTCTACTATTGTGACTTTTCATATTTTGGAAGTTTGATTTCATGGGGTTTTGTGACTAAGGTGCGTGGAAAATTTTGATCTGCAGGACAAAGCACAAGCCGTTAACACTACAGAAATGGTGAACCATGAGTTACCTCTTTCCTACATTACTAACCACATCTCCTTCCCTTCCCTCATAAAACCTAAAACCTTGTTAAGATTTTTAACTTGCATGTCTTTTATGAAAAAAAATTGGGGGGAATTAGCATTTTTATGCCATAGAGTTTCCAATCAATGGTCATGGTATATCTCCTCATTGATATAGGTTTTCTTTCTATAATACTTCGTACATATATTTAGAAAATTTGTAAAGTTCTCTTTGTGCAGGTCTTAAATATCTTTTTATATTTTTTATTAACTACCTTGTAGTTTTGTTGCTTTGGTTTTAACTTAACTTTGCTAACTATTTGCAAAACTTTTAAATTTAGATTTTCTAACTATAGTTGCTGATGTGAAGATCATAAAACCGTCATCTTGTCATAAATTAACCCTTTTACCTGCATTTATAATTGTTGTTTTTCAGTTGCTAAGTTGTGTCTGATTCTTTGTGACCCCATGGACTGCAGCATGCCAGGCTTTCCTGTCTTTCACTATTTCCCAGAGTTTGCTCAAACTCATGTTCGTTGGGTTGATGATGCCATCCAACCATCTCGTCCTCTGTCACCCACTCTTCCTCCTGCCCTCAGTCTTTCCCAGCATCAGGGTCTTTTCCAGTGAGGCGTCTCTTCGCATCAGGTGACCAGAGTATTAGAGCTTCAGCTTCAGCTGAATATTCATTCATTAGTTCTTCCAGTGAATATTCACTGTTGATTTCCTTTAGGTTGACTGCTTTGATCTCTTTGCTGTTCAAGGGACTCTCAAGAATCTTCTCTAGCACCACAGTTTGAAAGCATCAATTCCTTGGTGCTCAGCTTTCTTTATGGTCCAACTCTCACATCATACATGATTACTGGAAAAACCATAGCTTTGACTATACAGAACTTTGTCTGCAAAGTGATGTCTCTGCTTTTTTAACATGCTGTCTTGATTTGTCATAGCTTTCCTTCCATGGAGCAAGCGTCTTTTAATTTCAAGTCTGCACGCATAGACATCACCAGATGTTCAATACCAAAATCAGATTAATTATATTCTTTGCAATTGAAGATGGAGAAGCTCAATATAGTCAGCAAAAACAAGGCCCAGAGCTGACTGTGGCTCAGATCATGAGCTCCTTATTGCAAAATTCAGGCTTAAATTGAAGAAATTAGGGAAAACCACTAAGCCACTCAGGTATGACCTAAATAACCCAAATCTCTTATGATTATATGGTAGAAGTAACAAATAGATTCAAGGGATTAGATCTGGTAGACAGACTGCCTGAAGAACTATGAATGGAGGTTTAGAATATTGTGCAGGAGGTGGTGACCAAAACCATCACCAAGAAAAAGAAATGCAAGAAGGCAAAGTGGTTATCTGAGGAGGCCTTACAAATAGCTGAGAAGAGAAGCAAAAGGGAAAGGAAGGGAAAGAGAAAAGGAAAGATATACCTAACTGAATGCAGAGTTCCAGAGAATAGCAAGGAGAGATAAGAAAGTCTTATGTGAACAATGCAAAAAAATTGAGGAAAACAATAGAATGGGAAAGAATAGAAATCTCTTCAAGAAAATTGGATATATCAAGAGACCATTTCATACAAAGACAGGCATTATAAAGGACAGAAATGGCAAAGACCTAACAGAAGCAGAAGAGATTAAGAAGGGGCGGCAAGATTACACAGAAGACCTATACCAAAAACATCTTAATGACTTGGATAACCGTGATGATGTGATCACTCACCTAGAGCCAGATATCCTGGAGTGTGAAGTCAAATGGGCCTTAGCAAGCATTACTGCAAACAAAGCTAGTGGAGGTGATGGAATTACAGACGAGCTCTGTCAGATCCTAAAAGACGATGCTGCCGAAGGGCTGCACTCAGCATAGCAGGAAATTTGAAAAACTCAGCAGTGGCCCCAGGACTGGAAAATGTCAGTTTTCACTCCAATTACAAAGAAAAGCAATGCCAAACAATGTTCAAACTATCGTACAGTTGTGCTCGTTTCACATGCTAGCAAGATAATGCTCAAAATCCTTCAAGGTAGGTTTCACAAGGACATGAACCAAGAACTTCCAGATGTACAAGCTGGATTTAGAAAAGGCAGAGGAACCAGAGATCAAATTGCCAACATCCATTTTGATCATGGGAAAAACAAGGGAATTCTCCAAAACTTCTGCTTCATTGACTATGCTAAAGCCTTTGACTGTGTGGATCCTAACAAGCTGTGGAAAATTTTGAAAGAGATAAGAATACCAGACTACCTTACCTGCCTCCTGAGAAACCTGTATGCAGGTCATGAAGCAACAGTTAAAAATGGACATGGAACAATGGACTGATTAAAAATTGGGAAGGGAGTATACCAAGGTTGTATATTGTCACCCTGCTTATTTAACTTCTATGCAGAGTACATCATGCAAGATGCTGGGCTGGGTCAATCCAACTGAAATCAAGATTGCTAGAAGAAATATCAACAACCTCAGATATGCAGATGACACCACTCTACCACTCTAATGGCAGAAAGCAAAGAGGAACTAAAGAGCCACTTGATGGAGGTGAAAGAGGAGAGTGAAAAATCTGATTTAAATTTTAACATTCAAAAAACTAAGATCACAGCATCCGGTCCCATCATTTCATGACAAATAGATGAGGGAAAAGTGGAAACAGTTACAGATTTTATTTTCTTGGGCTCCATTTACAATATTTTGTTATATTCTTTTGGGTTTCTATGAAGACAATTATATAATCAAAAATTTGTGTACGAGTTTTCTCTTATACCTTTGGTTTTATGTCCTATTAACACTGGCCAAGTTCTTTGACTCCAGTATTTAATAAAAAGAGTGATAGTGAGAATGTTTGACTTGCTCTGCATTTTAAAGAGTATTTGTCATTTTTCATGAACAAGATAATGTTTCCCATAAGTTTGTTATCGATGTCCTTTAAAATAATGACATGCTCTTCTGCTCCTAGTTTGCTAAAAATTTTCTTATATTTTACATCTATAGTGAAATTTTAATGATATGCTTCTTCTCAGTACATTAAAAGATAACCATATAATTGTTCACTTTAATCATTTAATATATTGAGTGTCCTTTATAGATTTCAAAATGTTAGATAATCCTTGTATTTCTTGGATAAAAGTGGCTTCATCATGATGTATTATTTATCTACACCACTGTATTTTGTTTGTTGATATTTTATATACTTTGCATGAGTGAGATCACCCTGTAAATTTTTTTTCCTATATTCTAGTCTAATTTGGTATTAATTTATTGCTTCATAGATTGCAGAGTATTCCTTCCTTTTTTCTCCTTTGAAAGAGTTTTTAAAAATCAGATTGACTTTTTAATACATTCATCTTTAAAATTATCTGAGACAATATATGTGTGCATGTGTGTATGTAAACTAAAATTATGGATTCAATTTATTTTAAAATGATGGGAGATGTTGATGTTTTTTTATCTCTTCCTAAATCTTTTAGGAAATTTTCTAGAAAATTGTCCATTTTTGATTAAGAATTTATATATATAGATATATATATCAATATCATTGATATATTCTTCACTGAATTCTCTGTTATCTTTTTGATATCTGTTTCATTTGTAGTTATATTTCCATTTTTATTCCTAACATGGTTTACTTGTGCATTCTGTTTTTTTATGGTCTCAATTATTCTTGATTGACATCTGATTATTTATGAGCTTTTTCAAAGGAATAATTTTTGCTGTTCTTCTCTGTTTAGTGAAGTGAAAGTCGCTCAGTCATGTCCAACTCTTTGTGACCCCATGGACTATACAATCCAAAGGAATTTCCCAGGCCAGAATACTGGAGAGTGGGTAGCCTTTCTCTTCTCCAGGGGATCTTCCCAAATCTAGGGATCAAACCCAGGTCTCCCGCATTGCAGGCTGATTCTTTACCAGCTAGGCCAAAAGGGAAACCCAAGAATACTGGAGTGGGTACCCTATCCCTTCTCTAGCAGATCTTCCTGGCCCAGGAATCAGGAATCGTATTTTAATGGTTAGCTAAATATTCATTCTAATTCAGGTTTAAGTATTTCAGATTTCAATTATTATTTCTTAAGTTGTTAGGTTTTGTTAACATTGCCAAATATATGGAGATTTAAAAATATGTATGTTGATATTGATTTCTAAATTAATCACATATTAGTGAGATGATGTGACATGATTGAATTTGATTCTTTGAAGTTTTCTGAGATTAACTTTATGACCTAGGTAGTTTGCATAACTGTTCCAGTTTTTGAGAAAAATATTTACTTTATTACTACTAGGTGCAGAATTCTATGAAGGCCAATAGCTCATGTTTCATAATTATATTGTTTACATTTTCTGTATTTTTACTACATAGCAAAAATTGAGATATGCTAAAATCTCCCACTCTGGCGGTGGATTTTTAAAATATCTCTGCAATCTTATTACTTCTCTCTAGATTTTTAAAGTTATATTGCCTACATACTTGTAAGTTTAGTATATTTTAGCTTCCAGGTTAATCAGATATTTTATCACTGGCATGGGTAACAATAAAGAGACCAGTTAGGAAGCTATTGAAATAATCCTGGTGAGTGGTGGCCGCCTGGGCTGAGGTAGAAGGGTTGAGTGGTTGAGTCTGGATATATTTTGATTTACTGTCAAATTAGGTGTGGTATGTGGAAAAAACAAGAGTCAAATACACCCCCAAAAGGACCTGTGCTGCTAGAAGGATGAAATTGCCATTTACTGAGATGCAGACTCCAGAGGAGGAACAGGCTTTGGCGGGGGTTGTTGTGGTCTTTAAAAGCAGCCATTCACTTACAGACAAGAAAAGTTTAAGATTCTATGAGATATTCAAGTGGAAATACATGGAGGGAGTGGTTGGATGTCTGAGACCTAAGAATTAGGCTGGAATGAAGTATTTGGGGATGTCAGCGGGTGGCTGGACTTTAAAGCCAAGAGCCTGGGTCAGGGGTCCAAAGGAGAGAAGGTAGATAGAGAAGAAAAAGCCAGGGGAACCAAGTCTCTAGGGCACCTCAGAACTCAGAGGTGGGAAAAGAAGAGGCACCCCAGAGGCTGTGGAGGCCTGAGAGATAGAAGGGACATGTGACAAGCATCATTTCCTGGAAGCCAGGAGTGTTTGAAGGAAAAGAGAGTGATGGATTGTGTGAAAGGCTGCTAAAAGGTCAAGGCATAGAAAACTGAGAATTGGCTATTGAATTTAGAAGTGTGGCAGACCTGGTAACCTTTAGTAGAGTAATATGTTGTAACTGGTCTCCCTTCATGAGTTTCTGAGAAGAGAGACACATCAAGCCTTGGCCAGTGGCAGCATCCAGTAACAAGTGATAGCCATCATTGTTCATCTGATTGCTGGACTGCAGCCTGTACTTTGCTTTGTAGGAAACAGCTGCCAAGAAGAACACATGGTTTTTCCACCCACACATATGCTGCTGTCCCAGAGACCCAGGGTTTCTCTAGGAACAGACAGAGGCCAGCCCTTAGCCTCTCCCAGTGACTTAATGCCCTGGGGCTGCTGTCCATTGGGACAAAGGACATGATGTTCCTTTCCTTCTAGGCAGATGACAGCCAGACTCCGGGATTCAGTTTGAGGCTGTCTACTTCAAGTGGTCCTCGAGATAAGACGAGAAGGACTTGAAAAGCCCTGTGGGGCAGGGGAAGATGCCAGTGCTATTGTGGCAGAATTAAAAATCTTCATTGAAAAAAAATGGTACTGACCTTGTCCTCTTTCAATAATCGATATGGACAGAGGATGGGTTAAGCACTCAAAGTATGAAGATGATGCCAGGGTAGAAGCTATGAAGCAGAGGATGTGAATCCAGTCTATACATTATTGATATTCCTCGAGGAAGTTCTAGAATGTTCAGGAATAGAAAAGGAAATTGGGAAGGAGTGGCCAGTGGTGTAGGAGAGTCTGTCAAGGGCAGCATTCAGGTTGACAGGTATCCACAATCTCTGTTCTAACAGAAAATGTTTCCTGTGCTACTGCTGCTGCTGCTGCTAAGTCGCTTCAGTCGTGTCCGACTCTGTGCGACCCCATAGACGGCAGCCCACCAGGTTCTGCCATCCCTGGGATTCTCCAGGCAAGAACAGTGGAGTGGGTTGCCATTTCCTTCTACAATGCATGCATGCATGCTAAGTTGCTTCAGTCGTGTCCGACTTTGTGAGAACCCATGGACAGCTGCCCACCAGGCTCCTCTGTCCTGTGCTAAAGAAACCCCAAATCTTTAGATCAAGGGGCTCACTCACCAAGAACTGTTATTTAATAAACTATTTAATAAATATTTATAAATAAAATGTTAGAACTTCACCTTACACTGAACACCAAGAGAAGTTTCAGATGGATTTAATAGTTAAATAGAAGAGAAAATTAGTTTTTGAAAGTCAAATTGAAAAATATGGGAGTAGCTATCTGTTACTGGTTTTGAAAAAAATTTTCCTAGTTATGAACAAGTCTGGAAGAAGATGCAAGTGTGGCAAACTAAGAGATTCAGCAAAATATAAATGTGAAACGTCTGTAGGTCAAAAAACACTGTAAATAAAATACAAGAGGAAATGAAAAACTCAAAGGAATTTGCATATGGTGATTATTTCACAATATATACAAGTATTGAGGCATTATTTTGTATATCTGAAATGAATATAATGTTATATGTCAATCAGATCTCTTAAAACTTTGCATAAATATGACAAAGGATTGGCATCATTCCTATAAAAATTCATACAATTTGATGACAGAAATGATACTTCAGAATAAAAAATATTCAACAAAAATAATAAACATATGAAATAAGAAATACATGCAGGAGCATCTAGGTACACAAAAATTGAAGGAAGTAATTAAACTTATGAGATGCTATTCTTCATTGGGGAAGTTTATAGAAATGTAGAATGACTGACAGTATGTAGAGATGTTAAAGGAAAAGATTGTTGAAATGTAAGGTATTATACTTGGACCATTTTGAAAAACAATTTGACATCATGTTTTTTAGTCAAAACAACTTAACCAAAACCCTTAAGATTATAACTTTCAGCAAGGTAATTTTTCATATTAGAAACTGTCATATGATTATAGTGGTCTGAAAAAAATGTTTTAAAAAAGATGCTCATAGTATCCTTAAATGTTAAAATATTATGAATAGCTTAAATATCCAGTAATAATACAGTGATTACTTTAAATATTACACAGCCATTATGGTACAACTGATGAGAAATATTGAGTCTGAAAAATCTTAAGCTGAATGAAATAGAATAGTAAATATACCACATAATACCAAATTCATGTGTGGATGTATTAAAAAAAATATGCCAAGTAGTGTGATTGTGGAATGCATACATTTTCTAGTTCATACGTATATTTTCAAAATTATTGTCAATGAGCACAGTTTCTTCCAGATTACACTATATTCATTCTTATGTATTGTAAGAATGTACTATTAATACTTATAATAGTGTATATTATCTAAAGATGGGGAGGACCTGGAGATAAAAGAGAAAAAAGAAAACCAAAGACTGATATTACCAAGAGCTATGGAGTTCATCTAGGGCAATTTAGAGGGCAAGAGGCCACTTTCGTTTTTTAAATTAATTTTTATTGGAGTATGGTTGCTTACAATGTTGTGTTAGTTTCTACTGCACAGTAAAGTATATCCCCTCATCTTTGGGTTTCCTTCGCATTTAGGTCCCCACAGGCACTGAGAGTCCCCTCTGCTACACAGTAGGTTCTCATTAGTTATCTATTTTATACATAGTATCAATAATATGCGCATGTCAACCCCAATCTCTCAATTCACCCCACTCCCCTTCTCCCTCTTGGTACCCGAATGGCAAAGGGATGCTCTCTAAAGTTGATGCTTTTCTCATTCTTCTCAATTGTCTTGAGAAAGCAAAAGGAGTAGATTCTTCCCAAACTTTGAGTGAGTTGGCCCAGAGAGACCCATGGGACGATTTCCATTTTGCTTAGCCAATTTGGATAACTGAGATCGTTTGGACAGACAGTTTCATAGTATAAACCAAAGTGGTCAGGAAGAACTACTCAATTTACCAAAACTTTGATGCACCGGCTGCACACAAGAATGTGGTCCCTTTTACATGATTGGCACCTTCTCTTGTCTGATGAGCACCAGCCAGTCTGCACCACAGTCACTTCATCATATTGCCTAAAAGGTGATGCCTTTGGCCAGAACCCCCAGCTATACTGATTTTAGAAAATTACCCGTAAGCCATTTTGTTAGATGCTTTGCTAGGGTGATTATTAGGATCAGCAAAATTAACTTGTGACACTAATAATACTTTTTTAAATATAGAATGCAAGTTGGAAAAACATGAGAGGAAACATTCCATTTTAAGGTTCCCCTGTGAATAGGAGCATGTAACAAAACACCTACTCTCTATATCTATTAGTATTTTATTTACTAAGCAGCCCTTATTTCTTCTTTGAGAGGGGTCTGAATTTCCTCCCTCCTATCATTTGGTGTTCTTTAGAATGGCACTTGGCATTTAATAGATAAAGACTCCAGACTCCTTGCTATCACAAGCTTGGACTTAGAGGAATATTAAAATTTATTTACTTAAGTTTGTGCTGGGTCTTCATTGCTTCACTTGGGCTTAGTACCATGAGCAGGGGCTCCTCTTCATAGAGCTGCGCCGGCTTCTCATTGCGGTGGTTTCTCTTGTTGCTGAGCACAGGCTCGAGGCCTGTGGGCTTTAATGGGTGTGGTGCACAGGCTTAGTTGCTCCAGAGCATGTGAAGTCTTCCCGGACCAGGGCTGGAACCCGTGTCCTCTGCATTGGCAGGTGGATTCTTACCTGCTGATCCACCAAGGAAGTCTGACTTAGAGGAATTTGAATTTTTATATTTCAATAGTTGATCCCACTGAATCTGGATCAAAAAGGATGCTACTCATTGTTTCTAGATCCATGTTCTATTTTGGATGCTTGATAGAAGAAGCATTTCCCCCAGATGTTTAGAGATACCAAGAGCTTTTGTTTCATTTGCTATCCCCACAGACTTCCCTAGATAACGTATATGATTAACTAGTGGGTATTGGGTGATGACTTTATATAGAAACTTTGACCTGGCATCTTGAAACTCAAACCCCCTCACCTCAGAAAACATTACAAAGGCCAGATTGTGGGAAAGAATGCAATCAAGTGACACAGCCCTCACCCCTGAAAAGATACTAGTACATGTAATTCCTATAACATTGTGTACAGTCAACCCAGTGAGATCCATATGCGTTAATTATACCTGGATGCCAGTTTTCTCCCTCCTTTCTTTGTCCAAGGATGCTGTATGTGAACATACGCATCCACAGAAAACCTTTTTTCCCCCAAAGGTGCTATCCTGATGTTAATTCTGACATATACTTGCATGAGGAACAGAGAAATTCAGGTTTGAGCCTGTCATGCTGAGATTTTGCTTTGTTGTTTCCTGGTCACAGGACACAGGATGTTTAGCATGCTCTGAGGCCCCTGAAATACCTTGCTACCACACAGGCCATCTTTTTTAATAACCACTTTTACACAGTACAGGGGAAATCTCAGCCACAGACAGCCCAGGATGCTATGAGCAGAGAAACTCCTGGGAGCTGTCGATCCATTCCTCGGCTTGTTCTCTCATGACACACATCTTCAGTTTAAATTCTTTGGTGAGGATTCTTGGCTCCCAGAGTGAGAAGGAGCATGGACACCCCACTTATGAAACAAATGGGGAATGTGGAAGTGGGGAGAGCTGTAGCCAAATCAGTTCACAGAACATGTGTGATAAAATCAGTGTCTGAGGTTTCCTTGGTCTTTGCCTGGAGAGAGAAAGAGATATTCCTGAAAAAACGAGTAGCATCCCAGGATTAGAAGCACATTACAACCCTGCTATTTTTAGGCATTGGGAGAATACACATTCTCTATTGATGAACAGGTACCTAAAAACCACACAGACATATTTGGCTGAGGAATTCTGAAAGCATATCCTGTGGCTCCCCAGAAAACTGATGTGGTTAGAAACATATATGTGTGTATGGCTGTAATGACATTTCCTTGTATCACATCTATCAGGTTACAAGCAGCTTATAATTTTCTTTTTCTAGTCACAGCCAAACATTATAATGGCACAAACCGTAAATCAACATCGACACAGAACATTGCTTAGCACGTATAAATGTATGTGCATTGCAGAGTGATCTGAGATTACAAAAATATATCAGAAGTCAAAAGGAGCTGGTGGAGAGATGCTATGTCTTTACTTTATTGAGATTGTTTGGAGGATCCTAATGTACTGTCACTGAAAGAATAATTTTTCCTTTACAATCTACTTAGCAAAGATTTATCGATCCTTCCCCCTTCATAGAGAATTACTGATCCATTTTAGAAAATCAGATTTTCACACCTTTCATGAGAATGTACCAGCGCAGTTCTCAGGGGACCTGCCGGGGAAGTTGACTTTGACACGCAGTCCCTTGAAACTTACACACCACAGCCTAGAGTCTCATCACTGATTTGTTGCACCAGGCACTAAAATACTTCCATACATTTATAGAGAAATGATTGTACTGCAAGGACTTATTTTTCCATGCTCGTGGATGTATTCAGAGTACTGTTATTTGTGTAAATAGCATTTTTCAGATGCGGTGCTTTTTATTTTTTCTCACTGTCTTCTCAGCTGTGATGTGATGAACAGTAAGGTAAGATAAAAATTGTTGAAATTCATGCTGCAAGGCCGTGGGATGCTGTAGAATTTCTCAGTGTGTGTGTGTAAATAACTTTCTTAGTGACATACACATCTGCTTGCCCCTCATTATGGGATCAGCCATGGTAGTGAGGCAGCCTGCATGGTATATTGAAGTATGCATCATAATGAAGATGATTTATTATAATTAAAACAGCATGGTGGGGAGCTTTGTACCAGACATACTGTTTCACAGAAGAGCTTAATAAAGAGCCTTATTGTTAGTTATGGATTTGGGTGAAGGATGTTGTTTCCTGGGAGTTATATGGGTATTAGTTAAAGTCTGAAGTTGCTCTTTCGAGTTGTTCTGGATTGGGAGGTAAGAAAGACTCAGTAAATGAAGAATTTTCAAACCAGTGGGAAGCTAGTATGGATGTGTTTGCGTGTAAGTAGGAGAGAGATGGGAGAGAAAGAGAGAGAAGAAAATGACATGGCACCTGAACTGTTCTCGGCAGGCGCGGCTCTAGAATACTTTATTATATATCTGTGGAGACAATGGCATGGATTATAAGTAGCTCCTGTCTCTTGATATAATAATGCACATAAAGTCGGGGTCAGACTGGGTTCGCTCTGGGCTTTGATGCTGCGGAAGGTCACTAGGGGAATCAATGGACCAAAATGAGCCCTGAGTTTCATGCAATCGATGCGATTTTTCTGTTTAAAGTGGACACTGCTGGGTGTGAGTCTCAAGCTTCAGATGTGGTTTGGCTCATCTTTTTTCAGATCATGAGTAGATGGCAATGCAAATAGGTGGTTTATTATCATAATCGAGATGAAATGCTGAATGCAGGACTGGAGAGGCAGTTTGCAAACATGGCTTTCAAGTTTGGTGCCCTTGTTCTTTGCACAGCCGAACTAGTAGCCACTTGATTGCTAGGAGATACTTTGTTCTCTGTTTATTTTGTGATTTTTTGATGAGTCAAGAATTAAGCGAATTGTATAAAAATGAAAAAAAAAGAATTGTTACTAAAATCACACTATTTCTAAATCTTTTCTGTATTCTATCTATCCACCTACCCACCCATCTTTTAGCCATCCATAATCTTTCCATCATCATGATCTATCACTACCATCCATAATGTTTGCTGATTGGATGGTATTTGGAAGAATTCTCTCATGTATTTTCATCGCTACCATTTCTAAAATGAATTTTCTGAAAGTTTGGCCCTGTCAGATGTGAATGGAAGAATTTGATTGTCTGAAAATCTAGATAGACTTCTGATTTTGCATTGATTCTTTAAGTTCTCTGATTCTCTGTGGGGGCAAGCAGCTTCCTGTTTCAAAGGACAAATTATAAACACAGTTTTCCCACCAAAATGAACATTCTGGAGCTGCTGAAGGATCTTTTATGGGCTTCTCTTCATCACGTCACACTGACACTGAGATACCCTGTATGTCATTTAGGGAAACATTACAGGGGGACGGTACTGTCGTTTCTATTTGGGGGAGAAGGCATATGAGAAAAGACTGGGATTTATAAAAATATTCTGAATAAGTTTATGAAGGACACCTCTTTTGCTCTATCCCATAGAAGGACTGCAGTGACTGAGACAAACGTAACTGGTAGATCCTGCATTTTACTTAGGGCAAAACTTTACATCTTCCTGGGAATCAGGACTCTAATCCACTGAGAGAAGTGCCAGTCTTCCAGTTACTGAAGGGCCAGGAAGCTAGAGGAATTAAGGAAAATTAACCTTCTGTCACACTGAAGCACCTTTGCCACTGAATGGCCTCTTGATGTTTTTTCTTCCACTCTAAAAGACAACATTGCTGCCTGGCGTTTAATTTAAACTTAATTTAATTGAAACTTCCAGGGTTTTAATTTAGTAAAAGAAGTTGAGAGAGGAAATAGTTGACACCTCTGTTGACCTGAGGCAGAAAACCAAGTTCACACTCTCACATAGGCCCTGGCTCCTTTTCACATTCAAATAAATATTTCCCCCCTTCCCACCCCCCACTCCCCACCGCAAAGAGCCTATAAGGACTGCTTCCCAAATGGCGCTAGTGGTAAAGAATCCACCTGCCAATACAAGAGATGCAGGCTCCATCCCTGGGTGCAGAAGATCCCCTGGAGTAGGAAATGGCCACCTACTCCAGTTCTTCCCTGGAGAATTCCATGGACAGAGGAGCTTGGCGGACGATAGTCCATGGGCAGCAGAGAGCCTGGCAGGTTACAGTCCATGGGGTCACAGAGAGTCGGACACAACAGAACAACTGAACACACACAGTTGACCATACTTGTAATAGTATGGGCAAGTACAAAGAGGCCTCAATTTATTTGCTGAAACTGGAAAAATGTGCCCAGGGAATAATAGGTGATGAGAAAAAGGGGAGGGGAGGTGTGCAGATAACAAGTGAAGAATTTTGCCTGTAGGATCTTGTCGCTGTGCTTCTGTGGCTGGGGCAGGGTGTTGTTATGCCTGCAGCTATGGGTCGTTATGTGTAGGGTCCAGTCGGAGTAGTTTGGTTTGCATTAGTATCCTTATTGCTCAAAAAAAAAAAAAAAAAAAGTCTTCTTTTAATGTTCTCTAGAATTTGAGGTCAAAAGAATGATTAGCGTTCTTAGCCAAACCATTTTGAGTTTGTGTGTTTAATTATCATAATCTCAGAACAACTCAGAAATAAACTACTGAAAATAACATTTTTGAGTAAGTTTCCAATGGAGTAGAACCTTAAATCTTAAGAATTTGTAATATGCACTTTGTAAAATACCTGAAAGATAGGAAAAGAATGATTTAATCATTATCAATTGTCATAAATGATGCTGTACTGTTCAAGTCTAGTCACTAAGTTGTTTTTTGAAGTGAGTCATCAACATTTAGTCTACATAATATTAAATTCAAAATTTAACTTGTGATTTTTTCCCCTTTGTTTTACTAGTGATTCTATAAGACAGATGCCCTTTAAAAGTGAGAGGGAGGGGGAACTCTGAGATTTGTAGTGATGATTTGTATTTTCCAGAATAAGTTTATTTGTGAAAATAATAAGCTGCTTAAACTTTCTCTGTCATAACTTCATTTTATTTTTTTGTCTGTGATGTGTAGCATGTGGGATCCTAGTTCCCCGGCCAGGGATTGACCCACATCCCTGGCATTGAAAGGTCAGAGTCCTAACCACTGGGATGCCAGGGAAGTCCCTTTCTCTGCCATAGATTTTTAAAATATCATAGCCTTTACATTCCAGGAAAACTTGAGAAATAGAAAAAAGGAAATATACTTTTCATATGAACTTAGAACATATGTCATTTTATATTTTTCCATATATTGTATAATATTTTATTTTTATATTTATTATATATATTGTTCCATTTAACTCATAGAGTCCTAGTATTTTAACTTATAGAGTCCATGGGAAAATTAAAGCGTACCCCTCACGGATTATGATTTTTAAATCTTTCTTGCATAGTCCTTCTTTGAAAAATGGATTTGAGTGACTCAGTCACTGCTTAAAGATCCTGTAGATCCTGAACCCTTTAGGGGAGGGTGAATTAAGACTGCCACTGAGATGCTTCTTCCTACAAAATCACTTCCCTTCAGATGAGGATAATGGAATAATAGAAAAATCCTTAATCTCAAAAGTATCCCTGAATGTGCCACCCTGAAAATTAACCTCATTCATCCCCTTCCCCCACCTTCATTTTTTCTCTTTTTTGAGATCTCAGAAAAATTGAGCACATAAATTAAAGTGTCCCTCTAGCCGCCCTAAGTTATGCAACCAGCATTAACTCAACAGAACCCTGGGTTACAGAGACCTTGACAACATCACAGAGGTCATATTTTCACCCAGATGAACTGCTCAGAAGGAATTTTTTTCAATGTCTTACAGCCAAACAGGCCTTTTTGTTTTGTTTTGTTTTATTTCAGAGACAAAGGCTGCCTTCTTTTTTGTCTTAATTTTTTTTGAAAAGACATTTATTGTGGCTATTTCTGGGAAAAATCTCACTTTCCTGTTAGGTTCGCTTTCTACTTGTGTATCTCCAGCAATAGATCAGGTGAGTAAAGAGGTACAGGCTCTTATCCTGCACTTACATGAATTCTTTTTTCTTTTTTTACTTGGTGGCACCTCTTTTCCTGTTTCCAGTATTACAGTCCAGCAGGCCATGTTTATTGATCTTTCTCAAAAATCTAGTTTTTGAGTCTAGTTCTGGGGAAAGGTTTTGACTGATGGTGCTCTCTGGAGAGATACTTTTCCCCATCACCCTGCTTAGAAGTTCTAGCTGAAGAGATTAGGATATCTTTCTAGTTTTTTGGAGGCCAAGAATAAATAAAATCTCTCTCCACTCATTATCTCCCCCAAATTAGGTTTGGCAAAGAGGAAAGTGTAGTAAACAGTTTCCCATAAATCTCCCATAATCCAAATATATAGTAGGTTTATGTCGATGATCTTGAAAGGCGGGCCCTTGTTGGAATTGTTTGCTCTGCTGGGTAATCCATTGAAGGGACCTAAAAGTGTGTGGCCCACAGACCTTTGACGATAGAAACTGTAGCCGACTGAGAAATCAAAAATGAAGGAAGGGAGTGGCTTAGCAGTGTTGGGGAGGAAGAAATTTTCCTTTACCCTTCAAGGTTCTTCAGGATGGTCTAAGAATTAAATTGACATAAGACAGATGAACAGGAGAAAATCAAACAGAGACAAGGGAGACACCCAGGAAAACTGATCTACTCTTCAAAAGGGCTGAAATATACCATCTGCAGCTAAAGACAAAAGAAGATATTAAGGGTAGTGGTTTGGAACCTCAAATGGGAGGAAGGCAATTGGTGTGGAGATGGAAAAGCAGATGTTTGGTGAGTAAATGTTTGCTGGACCATGCGCGGACCATGCGCAGACCTTGGGACGCAGAGAGGAATTTTAACAAATAGCTTTTGCTAGGTTCTTCCCTGTCTACAGACCCTGTTGTCTTAACGGTGATAGCTCCCTTCCTGGATCAAGTCCTGAATCTAAATTTTTGAGGTAGTTAGGAGAAGATCAAATATTCTTCCTGAGTCTTTGGGGCCTTGATTGTTTTCAGTTTGAAATAATTCATATGCCAAAGAGACATTTTGATGTGGCAAATTTCACTCATCTACATCAATTCTGGAACCCGTCTCTTTTGTAACAGGATTATTCCTTTCCACACTTGTAAGAACTGTATGCCAGTCTTATTCTGTTTCACTAACATGTATATACAGTTCACTTTTTTTTCTTTTTTTGCCATGTTCACCTCCTCTTTATACTGTCCTTTTCCTTAGTTTAGATCATCTGGTCCCTCTGAACACTGCAAAATTTGCATTCATTTTAGGGGAAAATTAAGCTGTTTCTAAGGAATTTGAATACTTCTGTGAAGCCTCTAGTTTTCACAGGAAATGGTGTTTTCAAGGAAAATGTATTTGAATCCCCAAAGGTTTAAGTTAGTTTCAAAGAAGATGAAAGTGAAAGTGAAAGTTACTTAGTTGTATCTGACTCTTTGTGACCCCATGGACTACATAGTCCATGAAATTTTCCAAGTCAGAGTACTGTAGTGGGAAGCCCCTTCTCCAGGAGATCTTCCCAACCCAGGGATCAAACCCAGGTCTCCCGCATTGCGGATGGATTCTTTACCAGCTGAGCCACAAGGGAACCCCAAAGAAGGCTATCTATCAGAGAAGATAGCCAATAACAAAGATCTCACACAAAAAAAACTGCATCTCTAAAACATAGTCTTCAGGCAATTTGAATCTTGGAAAAATCTCTTCCCATTTTTCAATGTGGCTTGAGTTTGTGATAACCTTGGAATTAAGAGCAGTGTTTATTCTTTCCTGTAGATCCCTTTGAAAAATCTCTTTAGTAATGCTGCTAAACTCTTAAGAACCTTGTCTTATTGCACATATTCACTTTGTCTTTTCGTGTTACCTTAACTTTCAGTTCTCTGTTTAAATCTTGATTGGCATAGAGTGGGCCCCATGAAAATAACACTTCTTGGGCTGACCTTAGTTAAACCTTCCTGATTTGTCTTGACCAAATGAGAGAATTTTTCTTATCACAGTCTCACCTTCTGTGGACAGAGAATATTATGTCACTATGGAGACATCAGAGGGGAAAATGTGGGTGTCTAATAAGGATGGAAGGCAGAAGTGCTTATAAAATGCTTCTGGGTCCTTGGGAGGAAGTAATATATAAATACATGGATTAAGGGCATAGATTCCAGACAGTTTGAATTCACATAACTTTTGTTGGACAATTGTATCACAATATTGACTCAAGTCCAGGTTAGGGCCTCTGGGGTGTCTCTTTCTCTACTGATTTGCAGTTTATTGGTTCTGCAATTCCATTACTCTCTATCTGATTTCCTCAACATTTCCCTTGCTGTTTTACTGTGGTCAAAAGTTCTGTTTGGGAACGGCAGATACAAGAGGTTACTCTTGTATGGAGCATTGGCACCACATTTAATTTTCTCGATTCTGAACATTCACTTTGTTCTCAGTAATTTATTGGAAGATGAATCAATAGTTAAAAAAGCCTGTTAGTTAATTTCCATTGAAATCTGACTTTTTCATTTGGTCATCTCTGTCCTTGGATGTCTACATCTTTAATTTTGTGAAGTATAGATGAGCCCTTTTATGGATGCATCAACTAATTGCTTCACTTAAAGTAAAAAAGAAGAGACTATTTTTTTTTCTTTACTCACTCATGGTAGACATTCTCCATAATTGGAAAAAGAAAAGAAAGGTACAATAGCCATCCCAAGTAATCCTAATTAACTCAATGGATATTTGAGCTCTACCAATTACTTAAATAACTTAGGGAGTGGGAGCATGCTGGTAAAGAACCATCAGCCTATGGGTCCGTAGTCCCAAGTAAAACAAATGGCTTGAAGCACAGATAATTTCCCAGACTCTCATCTTGAGAATTGAGACTCTCATCTTAAGCATCTGACATGCTTAAATATTTGCATTTCTAGTTTTTGAACAATGAGCAAAAGTTAGGTGAAGGGTGAATTTAGAAATGAGGCTGTGAAACCAGAAGTTTGATTGGAGATGTACTTGGTGAGGTACCAGATTAAGTACAGAGCTCAATTCGATGACTTCAAATCCATGGTGAATACACGTGTCTGTAATCCTGGGCTTCAGTCTGTTGTACTGAATTCCCTCACCTGCTTTTTATCAGCAGCTGTATTGACAGGATTTTCATTACTTCCTAAAAGTCTGCACTGGTTTGCTTTATTTTTCTTGTTAAAGTTTGATATGAATATATATGTATATATGTCGCTACCAAGTTAGTCACTACCAATTTCATCATCCTTCCCTTTTATTAATGGTCTTTGTTGCTCTCAAATAATTCTTTCCTTCTTGACATATCTGCGAAATTCTTCTTCCCTTTGAACTCCATTATCTGGAATTAACCCAGTCATCTTCCACTGTTTTCTGTTTGTGTGGCAAGCATAACCATTTTCTTCTTGTAAAGTAATGTATATGAAGTGATATATATATGTAACTGTATATATATAACATGTATGCTGCTATAATACCTCCTCTGGTGGCTCAGACAGTAAAGTGTCTGCCTGCGGTGCAGGAGATCTGGGTTTGAACCCTGGGTGGGGAAGATCCTCTGGAAGTGGGCATGGCAACCCACTCTAGTATTCTTGCCTGGAGAATTCCATGGACAGAGGAAGCTGGCAGGCTACAGTCTATGGGGTTGCAAAGAGTCAGACCAGCTGAGCAACTAACACTTTCACTTTCACAACATGTATACAAGTATATATATATGTGTGTACATGTGTTTATGAATGTATGTGTGTGTATGCACACACATATGTATGTGTACATACATATGTATGTATGTATATGTATGTAACAAATCAATAGCATTTTTATCTCTGCCACCATAAAAATGTATCTGTGTTTTTAGTACATTTTAAAATAAAATTTGGTGAGTTGGTATTAGCATGAATTGCATGTAATAAAATCTAGTCATTCTATCTTTAGTATCTATTTTGTAGTCTTACCTTTAATCATTAATGAATGCCGCTTTTAAATAATAAACATTATTTCTTAAAGAAATAATCAGAAATGGACTCAAAATTTATATACAGCTAGCAGTTGCTCACAAAACGTAAACTTGTTTGAAAAATCCCAAACCTAGGTTTTTCTAGGAAAAACTACAGGAAGAAAATACACCAAAATTTGTGGTTTTCCTGAAGTAGAAGAATTAGGAATAATTTATATTTTCTCCTTTATCCTCTTTTGTATTTTGCATTTTTTCTACAGTAATGATGTATTACTTTTGTAAGAAAATACTTAAGTCTAAATTTAAGGAAACTACTAAAGCAACACATGTTCAACGGGACAAATCCAAACAATAATACCAAAGTATGAGAAGGACAAGGTCCTACTTTTCCTTTTATCCCACTGGGGCTCTGCTCCAGTTTCTGTTTACCTTTTCTGATATTTTGTCTGTGCCTCTACCGTCACACACAAATACATGCTTGCATAATTACATACATATGTCTTTAAAAACTGAAAATCATCTCATATACTGGTCTGTGGAATTTTGTAAGCAGATTTTTGAACTTTTGGTAGTTTGAATGTAACTATGGCAAGTGTGTTTACCTCATGGAAATCATCAACCAAAAATCAAAGCTTCCTTTTAAAATGAGAGCTGGTTTCCCTGCACACCATGGACCCATACTATGTATTTCATTCTGTAATTTCCTTTTTGTTTAGCAGTGCAGACCATATTCCATATCAGGATTTATCTAATTCTTTTTATGGTTGTGTGATATTCTGTTGCAATGATGTCATGATCTCTCTACTGATAAACTTTTATGCTTTAAAAATTTTTTTGGTATTGCAAAAGAAATATCATGGTTATATCTCTTGATGTGCAAGTCACTCTGTAGGAGAGAGTCCAAGGAGTAGGGTTTTTTTTGGTCATATAACACAAATTTAAAGTTTGACTACTACTGGCAAATTGCTGTCCAAAATCATTATTCTAATTTGCACATCAACCAATTCTTTGTCTCTAGTCACTGCTTGAGATTATCAATCCTCTAATCTTTTAATTAAAAACATTTTTTTGGCTGCACCCCATGTCATGTGGGATCTTAATTCCCCAACCAGAGATCAAACCCATACCTCCTGCATTGGAATTGTGGAGTCTTAACCACTGGACCACCAGGGAAGTCCCTTATCAATCTTTTAAACTTTTAAAATTTTATAGACAAAATAATTTGTACTTTGTTTAATTATCTGTAAAGCTACCTATTTTTATAAGTTTATTGTCCATATATATTTCTTTTTAGTCTTTCATTATTGATTTATAAATGCTCTTTACATATTAAGAACTCTATCTTTTTGTTATATGTGTGGTAAATAGTTTCTTCCAACATATTACTTTTATTTGTCTTATTTAAGGCTTATTTTACCTTCTGGGAGTTACAATCTTGTTTTATGACATCTAGGTTTTATTTAAAATTATAAATTGTTCTCTAATCTAAGGCTATGAAATTATTAGGTGATATCCATCTACTTCTTCCACATGTTTTCATGGAAAAGTGTACTTCCATTTCTACCCAAAGACCCAAAGAATGTTGAAATGACCCGTTCTCTTCTTTACTTGTCCCCATGAGAGGAGTAATTTGATTGGTAAGAATTATGAGCATTTATCGGGTCAAATTTTCAAATGTGTGGCCTGAGTGTTAAAAGTCAAAGTTTCCTATGGCACAGCCTCTTGGCTTCTTGAAGATATATGTTAAAGTTTGGAGAGAGAGTGGGCAGAAGAGGATGTGGGATAAACGAGAGAACAGTTGGTTTTCCTGTATGTATGTTTGTAGATGTGCCTTTTTAATACTTGTCTAGATGTTGAAACTAAGACATTTTAGGAAGCAGAAGAAAATGGACTATTAAACTGTGAGTGGTCAAGTTGTGAGATACATAAAAAGTAAAATGAATGTAGATTTTAAAATGCTACTCCCCATTGTAGTATATATCCCTAAGTGTTTATAATTTTCTGGTCCATGGGAGAAAACTGTAATTTGCTGCCTCTTTGAAGTTAGGAAGAGTCATTTAACAAGTTCTGGCCAGTAGATTGTGGAGAGAAGTGATGTGTGTTCCTGTCCAGCCAGAACATTAAGTTGAAACTTTGAGATCCTTAGCTGCAGTGGTCATGGAAACACAGCGCGTTGAGAAGGCCATTCTGCCAGCAGGGACTCTGAGTGACTATGATGAGCAAAGCCCCCTTGACTACCTCTGTTTGACATATTACATGAGCAGGTAAAAAAATGCTATTTTAATGTTCCTGAGATTTTGAAGTGTTTTGTTACTACAGCCTAACCTAGCCTATACTGATTGTCACATTCATCAACAATATCGTAGGCCCTACCCTTTAACTGATTCCCTTCATCATCAGCCTCTTTAGTAAGGCTTGCTTTGCATCTCCTGTCTCCAAGTGGTAAACAAATCTTGTCAGCACCTACTGGAGACCCAGAGTCTGCAGAGTAGATGACTGCTCTTTCTTTGTTTCAGTTTTTTGCTTCCATATGGATGGCTAAGTTATGCTGTCAGTGTACCCTGACCTGTTTTTAACTGGGGCAGAGGAAATAGAAATCTTTTCATCTCAGACTCTCTCCTACTACATCTTCCTATCAGAAACCCTTTCAGGTATTGGGGACACCTACCATGACATGAATAAAATGGCATTTTAATCTACACTGGGCAAGTGGTTCTAGAGTGTGTTCGTGTTCTCTGTAGGTTGAAATTCAGAGCGGGTAATGGGGCATGTTCCTAATATTCCACAGAAAGCATCGTCCTTAATTTTATTCTTGTGATAATTTATATTTATACCGCAGAAACAAAGTTTTAGCAACTTATATGTTGCACATTCCCATGTTTACACATGACACATTTAATTCAGGAATGCAGTTCTCAACTTTACAGCCTTTAAGTGTAAAAACAGCAAGAAAATACAGTGGGAAAAAATTTCACTGTCTGGCCTAGGAATGGACATCAGGACTGCAAAGTAGGAAAGAGTATTTGTGAGACCAATTTGTGAGACATTATTCTGCTGCCTATAAGTATGTCCTAGATGCAAGAAGACCAACCAGGGGGACACTTCTGTAATACTCTCTTAGGGAAGAGGACTCCTTTCCAAACCTAGGCAAGTGCTGTTGCAGTAATGGGGCATCAAACAGGCAAAATTGTATGTGTTGTCAATGGCGACAATATAATTTTATTGATTTACAATGCTGAGTGCGAAGACATGATTTCTAGCTTATATAAGGCGTCACATTGGAGTGATTGCACACCAACTGGATTTTATGGCCAGAAAAGAGCATGGTTATGCCCACACAGATTCCTCAGGCTACCTTGCGTTTAGGGTTGTTCAGTAATCAAAGAGTTATTATTAGCAATTGTCCTGCTTGAATGCTCGTGGAAGGCACAGATGTTCTGTGGCTTGGGTTTGGTGTTAGTATATGTATTTGAACCATGTAAAAGAAAGTGTTTTCAAGTTGCTTCCTTGGTTTAGTCCAGAGCCGTTCTGTCCTTTTGGTCTCCTCTTGTCCAGATATTCATGAACTTCTAACCAGCATTCTTCACCATGAACTTTTTCATATCTCAGCTTCTGTACAAAAGTTTTGGGAAATACTGCTCCCTTTAAGCAGAGCATGGGAATCTGGAGTGGTATCTATCACTCAGTGGAGGATTCTCAGACTACTTGTATCAAATCACTGGATTGCTAGGCACCGTTTCAGAGGAAACCTGTCCGTGAGTAAATACGTACATCAACTATGACTCATATGAAATTTTTAAACAGTGTATGGGTTTTGTTTTCATTTTGTTTTACGCTTGTGTCATATCTTTATTCAGAGAAATCTAGAAATCCAAGTTAATATCAACTTTACAAATAATTTTCATATTGCTTTGAGACATATCACATTCAAAGATTTGTTGTGCATAATAATACATGCCCATATATTTATACTTATACAGGAATTAGCATATATTTTATGTAAAGAACTTGCTTGGAGTTCACCTGTGCTACTCTTGACAATGAAATGCTTCAGGATATTTTGAGAAAATTGTATCTAGTGAAGAAGCAGACTGTAGCATTTTTAGTTGAAATTAAAACATGTTAGTTTTTCTGAGCCTGAGTCAAGTTTATAAAGTGATTCTAAAAATATTGCCACCTCAGTTGTGAAATAATAAATGTTTCCTGAGACTGACCACTACTGTGATGTGATTAAATTAGAAAGCCATTTCTGTTCTTACAAGTTGTTGTGGTCAAACAAGGGATGTCATTTCTCACAGGCTAAAAATTGCTGACTGAGACTATGAATAAGTTGATAAATATGAGCATTTTTCTGCATTAAAAAATGTGCTCAAGTTAGCATTCAAAAGAAGAAAGAATATCTTCTCATATGATGTTTTATAAGAAAACTGTGATGGTTTTGCAATTGCGACTGGTTTAGCTGGGAAACATCAGCCAGTAATTATCATTAGCCTTCTCTGAAGGCAAAAAAGGTGAATTCCTATTTGTGTTCATTCCAAGAGTATGGGTTTGCCCCTTTCTGAACTCTCATCAAATACAAATCTATGAGATCTACTTTATAACACCTCTATAAAAGCAGGCTAGTACAGGGGATCTAAGGCTTCTGTTAGTGACTTCTCTGTGGACACATGCACCCCCATCCCTTGCAATGACATTTCTTGAAACTTTTGAAGGTTGACAATCTTAGAATTATGATGTGGGCACATCACTCTATCGGTTTCAGTTCCTCACAGGTAGCATCATGAAGTCACATCCAGATTTGAGAAATCGTCAGCACTTTGGTCAACTCCAGAGCCAGTGGGTGGAAGCCAGAGTGGGGCCTAGAATTCCCACTGTCGCCTTAAAATTAGCTGCCTAAATATACACCAGTGGCAACCCTAGCCTTTATTTTTCCCAGGAGGTAAAAGAAGGAGTTTCCAGGAAAGGTTATAGCTCTTGCTACTCTCTTTGACAAGATCACAATTTGCAGATTTTATGACATTTCCTGATATTTGTTTATTTGCCTTAAACCTCACTCTCTTCTGACTTCTCTTTCATTATTATCTGTGTTATCATATTGGGATTAGGCTCTTTGGAGTGATGACCAGGTTCAATTTGGAAAAATCTTTACTGAGGCATAACTTATCTACTGTACATTCACTCACTGTAAATGTGCACTTTGATAATTTCTGGAAATTTACAGAGTTGTGTAACCATCACCATATACCAGTCTGAGAACACTTCCATCATTCCAAAAGGTTTCCTCATAAACTTTTGCAGCTGATCTCCACTCCTACCCTTAACCTCAGACAACCCCTATCTGCTTTCTATCACTACAAATTTGCCTTTTCCAGATATTTTATCTTTAAAAATGTTAATTGCCATCATATTTTATTTATCCATTCATAGTTGTTTGATTGTTTCTAGTCTTTTGCTATTATGAGTAAGGTTTCTATGACCATTCACATACAGGTTTTTGTGTGGACATATGTTTTCACTTTTCTTAGGTAGATTCCTAGGGGTGGAATTTCTGGATCATTACTGATATAGCTATGTTTCATTTTTAAGGAAACTGCAAAATAGTTTCCCAAAATGGTTGTTCCACTGTATGTTGCCATCAGCAATGTGTGAAGGGTCCAGTTTTTCTAAATCCTTGCTGAAAATGGATCTTCTCTGTATTTTTCATTATAACCATTTAGTAGATGCATAGTGGTGTCTTGTGAACTTGCCTAGTGACTAAATAAGTTGGACACCTTTTCAAGAAAAGTCATTGCAGGGGGTGGGGTGCATGTGTCCACAGAGAAATCACTAACAGAGGGCCTTCAATCCCCTGTATCAGCCTGCTTTTATATAGGTGTTATGAAGTAGATCAGATAAGATTTGCATTTGTTGAGAATTTAGAATAAGGCAAAGCCGTGTCCCTGGGATAATCACAAGCAGGAATTCACCTTTTGTGTATTTAAATCTTTTACCCATTTTAATATCAAGTTGTTTGTCATGTTACTGAAATGAAGAGTTGATTATGTGTAGATACAAGTTCAGTTCAGTTGCTCAGTCATGTCCGGCTCTCTGTGACCCCATGAACCGCAGCATGCCAGGCCTCCCTGTCCATCACCAATTCCCGAAATTTACCCAAACTCATGTCCGTTGAGTTGGTGATGCCATTTAACCATTTCATCCTCTGTCATCCCCTTCTTCTCCTGCCTTCAATCTTTCCCAACATCAGGGTCTTTTCAAATGAGTCAGCTCTTTGCATCAGCTGGCCAAAATACTGGAGTTTCAGCTTCAACGTCAGTCCTTCCAATGAACACCCAGGACCGATTTCCCTTAGGATGAATTGATTGGATCTCCTTGCAGTCCAAGGGACTCTCAAGAGTCTTCTCCATCACCACAGTTCAAAAAGCATCAGTTCTTCTGTGTTCAGCCCTCTTTATAGTCCAACTCTCACATCCATACATGACCATTGGAAAAACTATAGCCTTGACTAGACGGACCTTTGTTGACAAAGTGATGTCTCTGCTTTTGAATATGCTGTCTAGGTTGGTCATAGCTTTTCTTCCAAGGAGTAAGCATCTTTTAATTTCATGACTGAAATCACCATCTGCAGTGATTTTGGAACCCAACAAAATAAAGTCAGCTACTGTTTCCACTGTTTCCCCATCTATTTGCCATGAAGTGATGGGACTGGATGCCATGATCTTAGTTTTCTGAATGCTGACCTTTAAGCCAACTTTTTCACTCTCCTCTTTCACTTTGATCAAGAGGCTCTTTAGTTCTTCCCTTTCTGCCGTAAGAGTGGTGTCATCTGCGTATGAAGAAATGAAACATATGAAGAAATTGATAACATGAAAATTTACAAAATTCCCAAGTAGAACTGGGGCTTCCCTGATGGCTCACAGGGTAAAGAACCTGCCTGCAATGCAGGAGGCACAGGAGATATGGGTTCGGTCCCTGGGTTGGGAAGATCCCCTGGAGAAGGAAATGGCAACACACTCCAGATTTCCTGCATGAAAAATCCCATGGACAGAGGAGCCTGTCAGGCTGCAGTCCATGGACTTGCAAAGAGTTGGACACGACTGAGCCACTAAACACCTGCACTCACACAAGTAGAACTTATATCCACCTATTTATTTTCCAAATCTGAAAGGAATTTTTGCTAACTTCAAGATGGAAGAAGTTTGAATAAAAAATTCAGTTGGTGGTCCAACAATGCTTTTAAACCAGAAACAGAAAGTAGAAATTTGTCCCTTTCTATCTGCACAAAGTGAAGTGGTTCTCAAACATTTGAACTCAAGACTTCATTACAATCTTAAAAATTGTTGAGAACTGCAAAAAGCTTCATTTATGTGCGTAATAGTTATTGACATTATCACATAAGAAATACAAGTTGAGGAAAACTTGAATTATTATATACTAAGGCTTTTTAAGATAACAATAATAAACTAAGAAATTTTTTGTTAGAAAACTATGTTTTCTAAAATAAAATTATTTATGACAGCGATATTGTTTTACATTTTGACAAATTTCTTTAATAAAAATTTCATAGAAGATAGCTGAAATAGATAGTCTAATATCTATTTCAGCATGCGTTCTGTTGTGATATGTTCCTTTGGTCAAAGTTTACAAAGACATTGATTGTCCAGCAGATATGTTACAAGAACGGGTATTTAAGTTATTTTAACACAATCACAAATAGTTATGATTATTCTTTGACATTACACCACAGTCTGACGAGTGGTAGTTTCATAAAGCTTTATTGCAATGTGGAACCAAAGAGCATATTAACCCTTTTTTTTGTACTCACTTACACAATCCTTTGATGGGCCTTGCACTTTGAATTAATCTTCTACCAGTGCATAATTTTGCCATATCGTGCTTTGGTCATTTGAAAAATACTGATTCATTGTGTCATGCAGCTCCTTCAAATATTGACACATTTCACTGCACAATATTAAAACAATACTATTTGTTAATATCACCACTAATTTCAGCAGAAAAGTCTTTAAGTTTTGGGAAGTTCTCAAGCTCTTGGTGGCAGATATAAGTTTTCCAAAATCCTAATTTTCTCTTTAGAGTTTGAGCTTTAGCAACAAATACTTCAGATATTTTCTTTGAAGTGACACTCATTTCATTCATTTCCCTTCAAAATGTCTGCCTGTCTCCCCCTGCAAATAAAAAAACAAAACATGTTTGTCTTCCACTGGTTTTTCAAGTATGCCACTTAAGCAACCAAACCAATGCTTTTTCTCGAAAGAAAAAAATCATGATATTTTGGTATGCAGACAAAGTGCTTTGTGTGTACTTCCCAGTTCGTCACACAGATTATTGTTTTTGAAATGTACTCAAGGACTCCCATTTAATATAATTGATAATTTGATCATTTTTGTCACTCCATCAAGGACATTTTAAAGTGAAATTGTCTTCTACTTTTTAAAAAATTTTAATCTGAGTTCATGGATACTACAAATGTCATTTGATGCCATTATTATGATTTATACCAAGACACTAATAATTTTACCCACCATTGCTTTTGCATCATGAGTATTAATGTCAATGCAGTGAAAAGGCAAGTAATGTTGAGATATTACCACAAAATACTTTACATTATAATATTATAGCATTACTATGAAAATAATTTTGACCCTACAGTCTCCCTTAAAGAGTCTCAGGGATTTGCCAATCATGCTTTGAGAACTATGGAGTAAGAATACTTGTAAGGCCCCCTTTTCTCATGGAGCATCATATACCGAAGCAGTTTGAACCCAGATCTAATTGTTGAATCTTCACCACTTGTCTTGACCTTTTATGTACAGTCTGACTTTATTTTTACCAAAAGCAATGACATAGAAAGTAGAGAGTAGAGGCAATTGCCCATTTCATCTCAGTATAGAAATTTTGTCCATGTTAGCATGAGGGGTGGGGGCAGAGATACAAGTGGAGCATGAGAATTGCTACTAGAGGTTGTACTTTCTCATGTACAACCTCCGTGTCAGAAAGTCAGGCAGAGGGGTAGAAGAAGGTTCAGCTTCAGTTTCCAACAAAATCATACTGGATAAAACTTTAATACGTAATCTTTAATGTCCTTTGGACGCAAGGAGATGCAACCAGTCCATCCTAAGGGAAATCAGTCCTGAATATTCATTGGAAGGACATATGTTGAAGCTGAAACTCCAACACTTTGGCCACCTGATGGGAAGAACTGACTCATTTGAAAAGACCCTGATGCTGGGAAAGATTGAAGATGGGAGGAGAAGGGAATGACAGAGGATGAGATGGTTGGATGGCATCACCGACTCAATGGACATGAGTTTGAGTAAACTCTGGGTGTTGGTGATGGACAAGGAGGCCTAGCGTGCTGCAGTCCATGGGGTTGCAAAGAGTCAGACATGACTGAGCAACTGAACTGAATCTATAATGTGGCAGTAGTCATTGGAAGGAAGCAATCATAGCTAGGACAAAAGAAAAACTATAAGACTCTGCAAATGAGACCAGGAGTTACATGTAAAGTCAACTCCTGGTCAATGTAGATCTAAGAAAGAGATTTGATGATTCATTTAAGGGGGCTTCTGAAAATGGGGCCAGTCACTTTTTAGCTCTGTAAATAGTAGCCTAAGTAGCTTTCTTTTGTTGGGTAGATTTAAAAAAAAAAAAAAAAGGACAATATTAGACCTATATAAAGATGCTACAGAACAAGGAAAATGAAAGCATCTCATGAACAATATAGCAGCACACTTCTAAATATGATTTATGGTAAGGATTGGAAGGTTTTTAGAAAATTCATTAGCACCATTAAAAGTCTATAAAATCCTGTGGATTCCTGTCTTAGGATCAGAAAATCGTAAGAGAAAAAGGAGCATGGCTTCCCTGGCAGTCTAGCGGTTAAGACTGCAGTTCCACTTCTGGGGACACAGGTTCCATCCCTGGTAACAGAACCATGGTGCCACATGGAACACAGTGTATCCAAAAAAAAAAGGAGAGAGAGAGAGAAAGGAGCAAAGAAGAAAGCTGAATAAGATGCAGAGTGGAGCTCTGGCAGTGAGAAAGCATTTCAATGACAAAATCAAAATTTAACATTGGAGAATCGAAACTGAGGCTTTCCATTGGCAGATTAAATCTGTGTGTAGAGAAAGAAAGTGAAGTTGCTCAGTCGTGTCTGACTCTTTGGGACCCCTTGGGCTATAGCCTACCAGGCTCCTCTATCCATGGAATTTTCCAGGCAAGAGTACTAGAGTGGGTTGCCATTTCCTTGTCTAGGGGATCTTCCCAACCCAGGGATTGAACCTGGGTCTCCCGCATTGCAGGCAGACGTTTTACCATCTGAGCCACCAGTGAAACCTGAAGGAACTTGCAAAACTCTTGTAGAACATTGACTCAGAGGAGCTTAAAATGATGAGGGATAGAGTGGATATAGAGGAAAGAGAATGGAGAGCAATCTAAGACTTCCTGAAGACTAGCTGAAAAAATTTAAAGCAAAGCAATGATCAAGGCCATAATTAAGAAAAACAATGGAAACTGAGTGGGAGGGGGAAAAAAAGTGAGAAATCAAGATTGAGAGGATTCTCTCAGTTTTAAGAAAATAAATGGAATAGACCCACCCCAGAGATATGTTAGACATTTTTAAAAATAATTTTTTAAATTATTTATTTGTTTTGACTGTGCTGGGTCTTCTTTGCTGCATGGGCTTTTTTCTCTACTTGTGGTGAGTGGGGTCTACTCTGTTGCAGAGTCCAAGGGTTTCTCATTGCAGTGGCTTCTCTTGTTGTACACCTTGGGGTCTAATGCACATGGGCCTTAGTAGCTGTGGCCCCTGGGCTCTTCCACAGGCTCAGTAGTTCTGGCTCACGGGTTTAGTTGCTCTGCAGCCTGTGAGATCTTCTTGGACCAGGGAAGGGAACTGTTTCCTGCCTTGACAGACAGATTCTTTACCACAGAGCCACCAGGGAAGCCCTAGACATTTTTTTTTATATATATAGCAAAGAGAAACAGAATAACTATAAGCATTAAGTAGGGGGGAAATGTTATTTACAGAGAAACAAAAATCAGTTTAGTCTAAAAACACTTCCATTCAGAAACAAGTTCTAGTAGACATTTGAATAACCTCTGTAAAGTTTTGAGCTCAAAGTAGCACTATGAGAAAAGTATTTAGTCAAGATAACTTTAATATGTGAAAGGAATAGAAGGACATTATCAGATAAACAAGTACTGAAACAGTATACTACTCATATAATCTTCTTTTAAAAATTGCTAAAAGACAAATGAGAGATAAATCAAAATTAAGAACCAAGGAAAAGGGACATCACAAGTAAATGGACTGCTGTTGAACTTTGAAGCCAATTAAATACAAAGTGGACTAAATAATTACAGTATATTTAGTTAACAGAATACAAATATAATACAATATTGATATAAAGGTTTTCAGAATATTAAGTATACCAAATAGTAAATTTGGTGTAAAATATAAAATTCCAAGTTAACAACTTGGTAATCAAAATAAGATTAAAAATACTGATTATGAAAATGAACATAAATATTTTAAAATTTTTCATTAAATACAATCTGCCAGTTTGCCTTAAAAAAAATCAAGATGTCTTAGTAAAAAGAGACATAACCTAAAATAAAATATTGTAAAAGAAGAAGCAATTGTTTATTGGTAAAATTCAAGCAAATAAAAACCCAAAGTAGGATTCAAGATAAAAAAGGCTAAATGAAAAATAGTTCATTTATAATGATGGAAAATGCAGTTGACAACTAATTGAGACATTACACATCAAATATCAAATTAAATATGCATAAAGCAGAAACTCTTAGAAAGTCAATGCAAAATTGATTACAGAACATAATTCTGAGAAATATCGATATGAGTCAATCAACTTTAGCTAGACCAAGGATTCACAAAATAAATAATGACACAAATTTTTATTTTAATTTCAAGTGTTTAATTTCAAGGTTCTCATACAAACAGAGAAAATACTTTGCTTTTATGTATCTATAGAACATTTTAAAAAGCTGATCAAAAAACTAGACCACACACATAAAATTTTCCCAAAAGAACTAAAAAATCAAGTTCTCTGCCATAGAAAATTAAAAATTAATGATAAAGATCTAATTTTTAAAACTTTACTGTATTTAAACTCCTCCAAAATAATTGTTGGGTCAAAAAACAAAACAAAAGCACAAGATGAGCTACTTGTGAATTAATGAAAATATAAAGGATAAATACAAGGATTCATAGGCTATATCAAACTCACAACCTTCAATTCTCTCATTTTTTAAAAGAATACATGAGTTAACTAAAGGTGAAAATTAAGAAACAAAAGCACATTGGGCAGAAAGATATACTAAATATCAAATCGTTTTTTTAAAAGTTGACAAATGTAAGAATTAATTTTTTGAAGAAATGAGTTAATAATAAAAAAGATTTGATAAATCTAAACATAAAATAGGAAAAATACATCAACATTAATGAAATGACATTATAAAATGGATATAAAGAAGATTCCTCAAAAAACTAAAACTAGAACCATATGATCCAGTAATTCCACTCCTGGATTTATATTAAAAAGTACCCTACAAATTTGAAAAAAAAGCATGCACCTCAATGTTCACAGCAGCATTATTTCCAATTGCCAAGATATGGAAGCAACCTAAAGTCCAGCAATAGATGAATGAATGGAGAAAGAATATGTGAGATATATGTGTATACACACACACAATGTTATACTACACAGCCATTAAAAAGAATGAAATTTTGCCATTTGTAACAACATGAATGGACTTGGAAGGTATTATTCTTAGTGAAATAAGACAGAGAGAGAAAAACAAATACTGTTTGTTTTCACTTATATGTAGAATTTAATGAGTAAAACTACTGGCTATAACAAAAAATAAACAGACTCACAGATATAGAAAACAAATTAGTGGTTACCTGTGTGAAGAGGGAAGGGGGAAGGGCAAGATGAGGGGAGGGACTAAGAGTTACAATAATTGAATAAGGATATAGTGTACAGCGCAGGGAATATAGCCAGTATTTTACAGTAGCTGTAAATGGAGTATGAGCTTTAGAAACTGTGAATCATTATGTTGTACACTGAAAATTTATATAATGTTTTAAATCAACTGTATCTCAACAACAAAATAGAAATTTGCTACAGAAAAAAAAATGATAAAAGGATATCATGTGC
Source organism: Muntiacus reevesi (assembly GCF_963930625.1). Classification (NCBI taxonomy): domain Eukaryota; kingdom Metazoa; phylum Chordata; class Mammalia; order Artiodactyla; family Cervidae; genus Muntiacus; species Muntiacus reevesi. Next base: position 77,578,297 of record NC_089254.1, on the reverse strand, counting down.
AATTCTATTCAAATATACTTCAAAATCTTAATAAATGTTAATTATCCAAATTGACTAAGCAATAAGTAGGGTTATACTATAGTACAAATGTCTGGCTTTCTTCGCTTAGTGAAGAAAGAAAGAAATCTCTAGGCCCATCCAAGTCACTGCAAATGGCATTATTTTGTTATTTTTATGGCTAATATTCCATTGTGTATATATACCACATTTTATTTATCCATTCATCAGTCAATGGACATTTAAGTTGCTTCCTTGCCTGGGCTATTACAAATAGTGCTGCAGTGAACACTGGGGTGTATGTGTCTTTTTGAAGAAATGGGATTGCTGGGGCATATGGTAACTCTATTTTTAGATTTTTAAGGAACCTCCATATAGTTATCCACAGTGGTTGTACCAATTTATATTCCCACCAACAATGTAGGAAGGTACCCTTTGCTCCAGGGCTTCCCAGGTGGCACAGTAGTAAAGAATCCACCTGCCAAGCAGGAGACCCTGGTTTGGACCCTGGGTCAGAAAAGTGCCCTGGAGTAGGAAATGGCAACCCACTCCAGTATTCTCGCCTGGAAAATTCTGTGGACAGAGGAACCTGGCGGGCAACAGTCCATGGGTTGCAAAGAGTCAGACATGACTAAATGACTAAGTACATCCTTTTCTCCACATTCTCTTCAGCATTTATTATTTGTAGACTTTTTGGTGATGGCCATTCTGACCCCTGTGAAGTGATGCCTCACTGTAGTTTTGAAATGGAGCAGGACACCTCGTGGTTCTTGCCCTCAACCTGCCTTTTGTCTGTAGAAAAACTTTAGCCAAAGAATAAGTTTAATCAGAGAAGTGAGAAAATGCAGAAACAAAGGAAAACATTCAAACAAGACAAAATAATAATAAAAATCATTCATTAAAGTCAAGGAATATTAGTTCCTCTTCAAAGGCTATAGACAATATTCTGAGCCATACCTTTGAACCAACTTGTACAGACTGAAATCCCCACCAGGTGGAAGAAGTTAACTCCCTGATGATCAGATTGTAGTCGAGACATGTGCATGCGTGCAAAGTCATTTCAGTTGTGTCCGAGTCTCTGTGACCCCATGGACTATAGCCCGCCAGGCTCCTCTGTTCATGGGATTCTCCAGGCAAGAATACTGGAGTGGGTTGTCATGCCCTTCTCCAGGGGATCTTCCGGACTCAGGGATTGAACCCGTACCTGTTGTTTTCTGCACTGGCAGGCAGGTTATTTATCTGGGAAGCCCAAATAAACACAATCTCTCATCCTGGAGATGCTCCAGGATCGAACCAGAGGTCTCATACATACAAAGCACGCACTCTACCCCTGAGCTGCATCAGGCCTCAAGCAGAGGCTGGAACTTAAGACTAACTGTGTTGAAAACAGGCAAGATGACGCTTATCGGAGCAATTCACACCTAATTTCAAGATCAGAGCTGACTTTGCTGTTTCTGTATGTAGTCCACTCCTTCCACCTACAGACACTTTTGCCCCTTGATTGTCAGTGTGGGGAGTCAGCCTCTGAACTAGAGTCAGCGCTCTCCTGCCCCACCCCCCAGTTGCTGGTCTTGGAAATAAAGCAAAGTTTCCTTTCTACAACCTTGCCTCTTTATTGGCTTTGAGCAGCAAGCAGCCAGACTCCCCACTTTCAGTAACAGTTCTTCGGCTCAGTGTGAGTGTTCTCACGCCATCTGGCTCCCTGCGGTTTTCTGAGTAGAGCCATGGCAAAGAATGGCCGCAGTAATGAGCCAAGCCGGTTGTGGTGAGCCAGCTGCTTGTGGCTAGGTGGCCCCAAGTGGGAGATCCTGGGAGACATTCCTAGCTGCAACCAAAACCATTTGTTTGGGGAACCCTCCCTGATTCTCCCCTGCTTCACACTGACTGCCCGCGTATGCTTTTCCTTGGTGCAAGGAAAACATGCACCTGGACAAGCTGATGAATTCCAAGACTGAGTCCACCCGTGTGCATCTGGGCAACCTTCTCTTTTGAGCATGAAGTGCTATTTGGGCTTTTTTGCCACTTGGTTCTGACGCGAGTCTGATGTTGAAGACTGCTTGTGTTGGGGAAGTGTTTGTTTGGGACTCCATATGGTCAGCCTCTAGAACAACTTGGGACAGTTTGGTGTTCTTCCATTTGTGTGATTGGTATCTTTGTTGTCTTTCATAAGATGGGAAATTCAGGTACAATTCATCAGAAGGTTTCTTTTAAAATTTTTATTTTATATTGAAGTATAGTTGATTAACAGTGCTGTATTAGTTTCAAGTGTGGAGCAGTGATTTCAATATACATCTATCTATTCTTTTTCAAGTTCTTTTCCCATTGAGGTTATTACAGAGTATAGAACAGAGTTTCCTCTGTACCTTAGGTCATTGTTGGATATCTACTTTAAATATAGCAGTTTTTATATGTCAATCCCAACCTCCCAGACTACCCCCACACACCCTGTAACCGTAAGTTTGTCCCCTCTGTAACCATATGTTTGTTCTTTAAGTCTGTGAGTCTGTTTCTTCACTTGTATCATTTTTTAAGATTCTGCATATAAACAATATCTTATGATGTTTGCCTTTGTCTGACTTACTTCACTTAGTATGATAATTTCTAGGTGCATCTATGTTGCTGCAAATGGCATTATTTCATTCTTTCCTATTGCCAAGTGATATTCTATTGTGTGTATGTATCACATCTTTTATCCATTCATCAGTTGACGGATATTTGGGTTGTTTCCATATCTTGGTTATTATAAATAGTGCAACTGTGAACATTGGGGTACATGTATCTTTTAAAATTTGGTTTTCATCTTCCCTGGATATATGCGCAGGAGTAGAATTGCTGGATAATATGGTTACTCTATTTTTAGTTCTTTAAAAGAGCTTATATTCTTTAGAAGCAACCATTTCTGATTAAAAAAAATCAGAAATGACTTTCGAGTTTCCTCCATGACAAAGCTGGTCTTTAAACCAACACCAAAAATCCTGCAAATACACCAGAAGCGTTGAGATCTCAAAGCACTTTTGTTATGAACTATTTTTCTTACAGTGTTTTAAAATATGAAGTAACCATAAATACAAAGGAGGAGACATCTGTTTTTATTTGTGAAAAATATGCATATATATATACATACATATATATATGTACAATCCTAATAAAATCAACTGAAAACTGAATAGCTTTTCTAAATAAGAACAATAACCGTATTAACTTGATCCTGGAAATGTATTTATGATGGGAACAAACCAAAAAACATTTGGAAATTTTAAACCAAACATTTGCAATAGACATAAAAAATAACCAAACGTCTCTGATAACAATATGAGAAAATTTAAATAAATGAAGAAAAGGACCAAGTTTCCTAATGTTGACAGGGAATATTTTAAAGACTTTTATCTGTTTAATTTTGAAATTAGACAAAATGATTCCAAAGATCTTCTGGTAAAACAGCAGAGAATATGTAAAAAAAATTTTTAAGAGAAATAGAATATAAAAAAGATTTTTGCTCAATCATATATGAAATGAGGTTTTGAGTAAAAAAAGCTTAATATACCATTGGGTTCATAATACATTCATTTGGTTCAACCAGTTGTGTTCTAAAAATTGTTTGGAAAACTGTAAGATTTTCAGTTAATGTCATATACTTACATAAATTCTAGATGGATTCTAGAATTACATTAAAAGTAAAATCAGAAAAAAAGTGGTGACTTTGTGCTTTCATGGATGATTTCTCATAAGAAAAGCAATTGAATGAGACATAAAGGAAAAGATTGATAAATATGACTGTGTAGAACTTTTAAGATATATTTATTAACTAACATTAATAACAATCAAAGGGATAACAAATTCTAAAGAAAAAATAATGAAACTCTTGTGGTTTGGAATCAGGAAGACTCTGCCCTGTTACATGTTATTTAACTATATTCATCTCAATTTCATAGTCAGTGAAATGGGATAATAATATGCTTGGTTGTTTAAAGGACTAGAAACAAAGTGTAGTCTATTTACAGCATAGGAGGTGTTCAACACAATGTGTCAGCCATTGTTTTTTATGATTATTACTATTTTTATATATCTATATGAAGTTTCATGTAAAAATAACTTAGACCTTAATAGAAAGACAGACAAAAGCTGTGAGTAATTTATGAAAGAAGAAACTTAATTACTTATTAAGCTTAAAAATTTTTGTCTTGCTAATGAGATGCAAATTAAAACATTAATAAAATGCCAATTTCTGTGTAATAAATAAGAACAAATTTAAATATAATATGAAAGAGAAGCTTTCTCAGACACTGGGAGCATAAGTTTTCCACCAACTGACCTAGAAGGCAATTTGGCAATGATCCATCCTCTTTTACTTGTAATTTCACTCCTGAGAATGTGTTTAAAACTGTCAAAATTTTATTTTTGTGTGAATAATTGAATATATCACAAATCAAAGAACTGCAGGGTTTTGTGATAACTCAGCTTTGTCAATGAAAATAATTTTTACCATGTACTATTAATATATGTAAATTTATTTAGTGCTTTTTTGGTATTATCCATTTTTACTGCTAAAAATCATCCACAAAATAGAACTGAAAAAACTGGAATAATAGAAGAAATCCTAATAATTTCTTCCTGAACCTCAATGCATTACATGTACCCCATTTCTTGTGTTCATGTACCCCATTTCAAAGATCACTGCCCAAAGTGTTCCATATTTAGGAAAGATTTCAATAAGCCATGGCACATCCATTAGTGTAAATATTATTTAGTTGCTTGAAATCACAATTTTGGATAGTAATTCATTTGCAGAACATAGTTACACTATAATATAATATCTGTGATGGTAGATATAGTGCTCAGCTGGCTTAACACGTGCTAGCTGATAGAGGTTGTTAGAGCTCTAACAAATATTTATTGAATGAAAAATGAATTATAAGAGCAGGATCCTAGCAGGAGAGAGAAATTATGAGGTTGGGATTAACATATACACACTTCTACATGTAAAATCAATAACCAACAAGGACCTACTCTGTAGCATAGGGAACTCTACTCAATATTCTGTAACAACCTATAAGGAAAATAATATGAAAATGAATATATATATATATGTATATATATATATATATAAAACACTGAATCACTGTGCTGACACTTGTAACTAATACAACATTGTATATCAACTATACTTCAATTTTTAAAAATGCTTGGCAGAAAAAAGAACTTTATTGCCAAATAATGATAGCCATCAAAAAGATCAGGATACTAACTTGTATATGCAGTATGGATTTATAAACATTACCAAAAGTAACAAAGATTGTATATAGACATACTATATATGTGTGTGTATATATATAGATGCATGGACACATATAGAAATACAACTTTCAAAGATCTCTACGATAAGATTCATATTTCCAAAGTTCAAGGTAGACATAGATGAAAAAAATAGAGTTTAAAATATAATATGACTCAAAACGAATGACTATATTGAAAGGATAGAAGATAAAAGTTGGAAATATAGAGAATATGAAATAAATGGTTCAATACCCCAAACTTTACAGCTCAGAGGACAGAATAAGAGGGAGTTATAAAGTGTTCTCTCACTTAAAAGTTATGAATCTGTGCATTGCTGTGGCATGTTTTCTTCTGAAATGTTGAGAAAATTTGGTAACCTTTTGTATTTCTCAGAACATACCATTAAGGTAGGGCGTCCCCTACTTTAGTGTTCATTAAGAATTTTCTGAGGAACTTATTCCAAATATATATTTCTGAGCCATGCCCTCTGAGATTCTGATTTGGCAGGTTTGAGGAAAGAACCAGGAATCTGTTCTGAACCCCTCCACCCCATCACCCCTCAAATGGTTCTAATCCATGGAACGTGAGAATCACAGTCCGCAGTTGTAGAGCAGGACCAAGCATTTGCCCTGAATCAGAAGGTTGGATTCAGAAGGTGAAGGAAACTTTGAATGAATTTAAAGTGACTTCTTTAAAACTGCATTGAAAGTGCAAAGTGAAAGTGGCTCAGTTGTGTCCAACTCTTTGTGACCCCACGGACTATGCAGTCCATGGAATTCTCCAGGCCAGAATACTGGAGTGGGTAGCCTTTCCCTTCTCCAGGGGATCTTCTCAACCCAGTGATTGAACCCACGTCTCCCACACTGTGGGCCGATTCTTTACATTTGAAACCAGCTAGTCAAATGTCAATAAGAATGAACCTCAGTAATGTTAGGGACCCCCTTCCTTCCATACCTGGCTGCATGCGCCCAAGTGGACTTGACTAATAATTTAATCAATCCTGAAAAACAAAAAGGAAGCAGTTAGGGCAGCTTCTGGAAAAGCAGGTAAGGCTGAGAGATCGTTCATTTAATTAATTTCTTAAAAGAAGTTAAGTTGATGCAAAGGCTGTTGGGGATAAGATAGCAAGAAAAAAAATGTGGCTAGAATTTGGGTTTTTATAAGATTCAAGTTACTGAAATGTTTTCTGGTTCCAGAGAAATAATACCTTTTAGGTGGTACAATAGACATTTTGTAAACTTCTATTTTAATAAAATTTTCTCATAAAAGAAGGAAACTTTTAGAGGTGATGGAATATGTTCTTGTGATGGTTTTGCACATGTTTGCATATGTCCAAACTCACCAAATTGTATACATTAAATATATACAGTTTTTGTGTATCAGTAACAGTTCAATAAAGCTGTTAAAAATGTTTTTATTTCAGTACCCAAACTATAAGGCATTTCTCTCTAGGCTTCACTCTGCCTTCCACAAAGCAATCTTTTGAAAGACAAGGGAGATCCTGTTGTATCTTGCTCAAAATGGTTTCCACTCATACTTGGAATTAAATCCCAGATACCCAATGGCCCAGAAGACCCCACTCGATTATGCCCATTGGCCATGCCCATTTCTCTGGCACCCAATTTTCTGGCCTCCCACATACCACCCACTCACTCCCTCTCTGCCACCTCAGCCTCTTGGTCTTTGAAGACTCCAAAAAGGCTCCCAGGCCAGATTCTTTTTCTCAGAGTCCCCTTATGATGTTCACATGGCCTTCCCCTTGCTCATGGTGGCCTTTGCTCAAGGGTCCCTTATTTGTGCCACCTCTCTGATCATCTTATAGGTTACACACCCACACTCTGCCCACACTCCCCTCTGTTTTCTCTCTCTCTCTTGTTTTTTTCTTTTTTTTTTAATTGGGGAATAGTGGCTTTGCAATGTTGTGTTAGTTTCTGCGGCACAACGAAGTGAATCAGGCATGTCTATACATATATCCCCTCCTTCTCGGACCTCCTTCCCACCCTTCCCTGCACCCACCTGTCTAGGTCATCGCAGCGCGCTGAGCTGAGCTTCCTGTGCCATACCACAGGTCCCTACTAGCCATCTGTGTTACACATCGTAGTGTGCATACTTCAATCCCATTCTCCCAATCCAGCCCACCCCCTCCCCTCCCCGCCCTGTGTCCACACCTCCATTCTCTACGTCTACATCTCTATTCCTGCCCTGCAAATAGCTTCATCTGTGCCATTTTTCTAGATTGTATATTTATGTGTTGATATATGATATGTGTTTTTCTCTTTCTTAGTTCACTCTCTATGATAGTTTCTACATCCATCCACACCTCTACAAATGACCCAATTTCCCCGCTTTTTATGGCTGAGTAATATTCCACCATGTACATAGATACAGATTCCACATCTTTATCCATTCATCTGTCAGTGGACATTCAAGTTGCTTCCATGTCCTGGCTACTCTAAATAGTGCTGCAATGACCATTTGGGTGCATGTGAATTATGATTTTTATTCATAGCACTTTTTGAATTATGGTTTCTATTCATAGCACTCATCACCACCCAGTATCATGATGGTTCCTTATTTATTAAATTTGCTATTGTCAGTCTCCCCAAGCTATTGCAATTGCAGGGTGGCCTGCACTTGACTTGTCTTGCTCAATGATGTGTTCCCAAAACCATGAAGAGTGATGGCATGGCACACAGTACTCACTCAATACATATTTGTTGAATAAATAAAGAGCATTAAAAAGCCACTCCCAATATAAAATTTAAATGAAGAGTAAAGTATCTCTAATAATCCTTCAGTTCAGTTCAGTCGCTTAGTCATGTCCAACTTTTTGCGACCCCATGGACTGCAGCATGCCAGGCCTCCCTGTCCATCACCAACTCCCAGAATTTACTCAAACTCATGTCCATTGAGTCAGTGATGCCATCCAACCATCTCACCCTCTGTCGTCTCCTTCTCCTCCAACCCTCAATCTTTGCTAGCATCAGGGTCTTTTCAATTGAGTCAGTTCTTTGCATCAGGTGGCCAAAGTATTGGAGTTTCAACTTCAGCATCAGTCCTTCCAATGAATATTCAGGACTGGTTTTCTTTAGGATGCACTGGCTGGATCTCCGTGCGGTCCAAGGGACTCTCAAAAGTCTTCTCCAACACCACAGTTCAAAAGCATCAATTCTTCGGCGCTCAGCTTTCTTTACAGTCCAACTCTGCAATGACAAATCAAACTATTTTCCACTGGATTTAAAAAACTCAATTTTTAAAAATCTATCACCATTACCTCTATTTTTATATCAAAAGCTCAGGAATGTGTTTCCTAGTTGATTTCAGTGCTAATTTGAATTTACTTTTCTGCTTGTTTTCAATAAAAAAAAAAGATTTCTCCCTGATTTTTTTCAACTGAGTACTCTACAGGTTTGATTAGAGTTTTGCTTGACATGCTAAGGAAATGACTGTCCACAGGTGGCCCCCTCAAGATACAGAAGCCAAGGGTGAGCCTTGCAGGCAGAGTGTGAAACCCGCAGAGCTGCCCAGCAGGACCCACCTGTTAGTGGGTACGACGAAAAGCAGAGACATGAGCCCTTGTAGTCTAAGTAGCGAGAAAAGAGAACTCAGCAATAGCCCAGTTCTCATTCATTTTATGTGGGAAACAGGAAAACTTTTCAGGCACAATGCATGTGCAGGGGGAGAAATTGTGCACAAGCTCAGTGGAGTAGAATGAAAGAGGATTGTATAATGAGTCTGAATTCCAGCTGTGGATGATGATTGAACCTTCTTGGGATCACTGGTACCTTAATGTCATTGGGATGGACCTACTTACATAGATTCAGGATAAGTCAGCCAGCCTTGAGTTGAAATTGTGCATTTTTAATCTATGAAACAGTCTTCTAAGCAAATTCATTGAGGGGTGGGAATGGGAATGAAGGCTTCTAAACCCACTGAAAGAGCCAGTTGTGTATAAAGACTTCAGCACATCATTCTTCTGTTTTTATGAGTGTGCCTTACTGATTTGTTAAAACAGATCTGTTTTCCTCTTGACAACATGTTACAGTTTTTTGTTACTGTAGGTGCTTGAGGATATGAGGGAAGCAATTCTTTAATTCATAACTCAGACCCGTCATCTGCTCTACTTGGTAGTACAGCCCTTGATTGCCAGTGACCCTGTGGATAGCTGTGTTGCTACCTTGTTTAGCATCTGAGTCAAAAGAGTTGGTCATCAGTTGCAGGTTAAGGTTAGAAAAGCCCAGTTGAAATGCCCTGAGTGAAGCAACATACTTATTTCATTAGCATCTGTAATGATGTTAAAACAATGCGTCAAAGAAACGGTGTTACGTGTGTGTGTGCATGCATGGTACAAATGCTTGGTTTGCACTGACATTTTACGGAAAAGAAAGATAAAGGATGCCAAGAAAATGTTGCATTTGAGAAAGAAAGTATATAAGGCTCATAGAGGATGCTGAAACCATTCTTTTACTGCTATCTATAGATGGTGAAATTTTTGATGGTAGCAAATGTTTTTTGAGCCGTTCATTCCCCATTGTCCCTAGCACAACACCTTGTACATGATGAACTGTCAATAAGTATTTGTTGAATTGCATCAGTTTTGCCTTAAGGAGACCCTGATTCAGAGCCATCCCCAATCATGCAAACCAAAGAGGACATAAATAAATATTAATACAAGCCAGCCTTGCTATAAAATTGCCCTCAATTTCAAAGGTTAGAGATTTAAAGAAATATTCAGTTAAGTCTCTTTTTATGGTTGAGTTGGAAACAAAATATTTTTAATAGAGGTTAATAAGATAGCTGAGGGGGTGGGGAGAATCCATAAAAAAACAAAACAAAACTCCCAGCTCATGTATTTGTGAGAGCCCAAATCCCTAGGAATGAGAAGATTTAGCTAATCTTTCCAATCACATTCTCCCTCCCTCCCCACCCCCCTCTCCTTGGAATTATGTTATCTCTGCTAGTCTTAAAAGCTCAGAAGCCTTTTGAATTGGAGCGGCATTCAAAGGACAGTCAAGGGTCACCCTTGGAATATTAAAGGAGAGTGGATTACAGGAGAGGGAGAGAAGGGGAGCAGCTGGGGTGAGGCCCAGCCTTGTACCGACCCAAGGCAGAAAAGGAGAGGCAAACTCCACAGGAGCTAGAGTAGCTGAGAAAAAGCTGTCTGAATTGCTAGCAAGGACAGGAAGTAGCAAGGTAGCAAAACCATGTTATTAGTCCAGCCCAGGTTATTGCATTCTGAGAGGAGAGGAAAGGAAAACACCTATTAGTGAAATCAATTAGACAATGGCCTTTTGAACAGAGAGAGAATGGCTTCTTCAAGAGAACGTGACTACATGAATCTTGAAAAATTAAAAACCAGATACTGTTACAATTCAGGGATACAGTTCTGCAGAACTTAACAACCCCTTGACCATTCTTAAAATAATAAGATCTGAGGATTTATCAAACAAATTTCTTCTCAAAAAGACATCAAAGTGACTTGGTTTTTAAAAATCAAATTTGTGGTCTTTCTCCCATTATTTATAGATGTCGATTCTTGTTTTTCAAATAAAATCAATGGATATTTAGTGAGGGCTTATGAAATGCCAGACACCATCCTAAAATTTGGAGTAGGAAGATGCAATGACAGACCCTTACCCCTCAGCAATGATTACTTACTGATTTTTTTGGTAGGTGAAGGGGCAGAGGAGATGAGGCGGTAGATCATGAATCCTTTTGAAAATGAGATAAAGGTTAAGGAATTTTTCCAAGACAAAATGCTCACATATTCATACTTTGTTAGGAGAGTCATAGACCTCGAGCAGTATGTATCTCTCTTATGACTCGTACGCACTTCGCCTGTTGTAAGTATTCTTTGTGAATTATTTATTTAATCTGCAAAGCAATCCCATGAGGCATATACTGTTATTACTCCCATTTCCTCTCAGGGAAACTGAGGCTCAGAGAGGGTAGAAAGGTCCTTGCCCTAGACTCTAACATGGGCTCTCTGTCTCCAGTGCCCAAGTTCTCATCCTAGCACTGGGGCGTGGGGATGTACAAGATCCTGGTGAGGCTGCCTACAGGAGGCCTATGTAGACCAAAGGGAAGGCATCTCTGTGCAAATTAGACCAGATAGGGACTTCCCTGATGGTCCAATGGCTAAGACTATGCGCTCCCAGTGAAGGGGACCCAAAATCCATCCCTGGTCAAAAGATCCCACATGCCACAACTAAGACCTGGTGTAGCCAAACAAATAATTAAATAGATAAATATTTTTAAAAAAATTAGACCAGGCAGTCTGGGACACTTTACTGATACCTGCCAGAAAATCATCTTAGTATGTTTACAAATCTTTACAAAAATGTGAACAGCGCTTTCTATGGGCATACATTGCCTAGCTGTACTCAGCCAAAGTTAGACCCGGTCGGAGAAGGAGGGTCTGGCATGTTAAGTAAGATTTGGGCCCAACTTAGAAGGTACTGCAAAAACTTCAGGTTTCAAACTGGATTTTTAGGAATGTTAGTCTGACAGCAGGGGGCAGAATGGATTTTTCTATTTATTTATGGAAATTTGAAACTATAAGGAACTCGATACTTTCTGAATAAAAAGTTTTTCTCCTCCACTGTCCGTCTCTGGCTACTCAGAATGGAAAGACAGAATTAGATGTGTCCACATATTGAATGGATTACTCATTTCATTCATTTCTTGGAATATTTGCTGCTGATAAAAATGATAGAGTCAGAACATTTGTAATAAAATATTTCTAATATGCTGTGTGTTTGATGATACTGCTCCTGAACGACCATGGGGTAACTGGGAAGGAGAGGGAATTGTGTAGGAGCAGCGTCAGAGGGAGCATCTTCTAGACTAAATGAGAGGCATGGACAGAGCTATGAGGCTGAGGCCCATGGTAGGCCAGCCAGGCCCTCATCTGGGACCACCTGAGTCCAGCGTTGATGCCTTTGCTTGGTCAAGTTTATCCCCTGGACCAGAGGTAGCTTTGCTTTCAGTCAGCCTCAGTCCTAAGGAGAAAAAAAGGACTTCCTTTTCTTCTTCAAGCATTACTGTTAAATTCCTCCATTCTTATCTTATGCTAAACAAAGTAATAGAATCACATAAAACCAAACTCACATTTCTGGAAGTAGAATATGGGTCAGTGTGTACATGTGTTCAATGCCAGGCAGGTAAGATAGTCAAGTGAGACCTTTGTCATTGTTCAGTCACTCATTCGTGTCTGACTCTTTGTGAACCCATGGATTGCAGCACACCAGGCTTCTCTGTCCTTCACCATCTCCCAGAGCTTGCTCAAACTCATGCCCATTGAGTTGGTGATGCCATCCAACCATCTTATCCTCTGTCGTCCCCTTCTCCTTCTGCCTTCAATCTTTTCCAGCATCAGGGTCTTTTCTAATGAGTCAGCTCTTCGCATCAGATGGCCAAAGTATTGGAGCTTCAGCTTAAGCATCAGTCCTTCTAATGGATATTCAGAATTGATTTCCTTTAGGATTGATTGATTGGATCTCCTTACAGTCCAAGGGACTCTCAAGAGTTTTTTCCAACACCACAGTTAAAAAGCATCAATTCTTCGGCACTCACCCTTCTTTATGGTCCAAATCTCACATCCATGTATGACTACTGGAAAAACCATAGCTTTGACTAGATGGACCTTTGCTGACAAAGCGAGGCCTTAGTTTCATATTTCAGACATGATTAGACATATGTTTAAAATGTTGAAAATATCAATCCAGAACAATTCTTGCTCTTAACTTTCCTTCCTCCCTCCCTTCTTTCTTTTGTTCCTTCCTCCATCAATCAATCAATCACAACACATTTTTGGAGAGGCTTTTTTTGCATCAGACATGGTACTAGGGATTCTGAGACAGGTCTGTCTGCAAAGGATTCAAACATCTCAGCTGTAGAGTCTATCTCTTGTCTTTAGGAAAAGTAAGTGATTAACCAACCGAAAAACTGTCATGATTTTATTGCATCTGTGATGCATTGCAAATATGTAACATGGGCAAACTTGTGAAACCCTTTCTTCAAGTACACTGGAGACTCCATACAGAATAGATGAAAGAAACCAAAATGGTGTTAAAAACTGGGAGCAGGCACTCTGATCCTCCCCTGCATCCTTTGAGGTCCTAGAGGTACCTCCCTAAAAACGTTAGGGTTTCTGAGATCAATGCTCAGTTTGAAAACTCTGAAACTAGAGACCAAGTCTTTCCATTCCATGAATCAACTATATCATCCACATTTGCAAAAAGTATAAAGTGCCTCTTAAAATTTTTAAGATGCTAGAAATTAAGTTTTGTGGCATAGAGATAACATGTTTTTTGTTTGTAACTCCTATACATTCAAATCTCTAAATGCAAGTCCTTTTTAAGCTGTGTTGTTTTGATTAAATTCTGATACCTAGTTGAAGCCATCAGATTATAAAGAATGTATGAATATAGGGTATGTGTATGCAATGTCGATACTGCTGTATAACCCCATTACTAAAAGACCAGATCGAGATGAGCCTGGATTGAACTCTTATTGATGCTTTTTCACAAAGGCAGCAGGAAATTGAATTGATGGTGCTATTAGGTTGTCAATATCAGTGTCTCCCTTTCTTCCTAGATAAGTATACATGAAGCATCACCCATACAGTCATTTTAACCTTTTGGGAGCAAAGGAACTATGGAGGTTCAAGGTGATGAACTAGATGAACTATGTCTATCTGCATACTAGATGCTTTGCAGAAGTCCAGAACTAGCAGACAACTGATTATGATGTTATTTCATCCTACATTGATGGGCTGTTTTGCTTGTTTGTGTTTAAATACACTTGTGTCTGATGCTCTGATTTTTAATTGGAGTTGTCTCTAGACAATTAGCATAGTTATGAGGATGTGGCACTCATGGTTGAATATGGAGAAAGATAGAAACTCTGATAGCAAGTGAGAGGGAAGGAGGAGATTGAATACTTAGCTGAAGTTCCACAAACTTCAACAAAAAGACGAGACTCTTAAACTCTGCCTGTATGTATGAAATAAAATATCATCCTCTGACACCACAGCAAATCAGATAATTTGCAATTTTATTTTATCCTTTCAAATGATTCTGGGCATTCATCCTAAGTAACTAACCCCTAGATAAAATATTGGGGATTGGTGGAGGCAACAAATTATAAGTTTCCTGGACCATTTTTTGAAAATGAGTTCTGGACTTTTTTCCACTCTGTAAATTACCTTACTTGCCCTCTAAGACACTGTGGGTCATCACCCAATGTAATGGGTTATGTTACAATGGCCTGAGATAGATTTCATGTGCATGATTAGTGGGCTCTTTTTGGTGGATGGTTGCAGTCAGTAATGATTTGATATAGGAGAGACCTTGCTTCATCCCCAAAGCATCGTTACCTGGTTACAATGAAAACAAGTTCTGAGACCAAAGCTGCCATACATAATATATTTACTAAATATATCCCAATATTATTATTAGCCCCCAAATTTTTAATCATCCCCAAATAGTTTGTTCAACCTGTCTGTAAGCTTGATAAAGTCGTAGCTCTTTGTCATTTTAGGTGAACAGTGTACTCCTGGTATGGAAAGTTCATTAAAGCAGATATGGCAAGATTCTAGAAGCAGGATGAGTTTCCCTCATGGCCAACATTAGGCAACTAGAACTCTCTGACCCAAAGACTGGACATGCGACAGTTTGAGTATCAAACCTTAGGCCACTAGCCCCAAGAGTATAGGTGACAGGACTTGCTGGACTCTTAATATTCTCTGGTTCCCTGCAAGGATGGGAAATGTCTCCAAAATAGTTTAGCCAAAACATATATCTCGAATATGACTAATTTAACCAAATGAGAGCTCCATTCTAACCTCCATTCATGCTGATCAACAATTTCACTCAAAATTACTATCAGTTCAGTTAGTTGCTCAGTCATGTCTGACTCTCTGAGACCCCATGGACTGCAGCAAGCCAGGCTTCCCTGTCCATCACCAACTCCCCAGAGCCTACTCAAACTCATGTCCATTGAGTCGGTGATGCCATCCAACCATGTCATCCCCTTATCCTCCTGCCTTCAGTCTTTCCCAGCATCAGTGTCTTTTCCAATGAGTCAGTTCTTTGCATTAGGTGGCCAAAATGTTGGAGCTTCAGCTTCAGCATCAGTCCTTCCAATAAATATTCAGGACTGATTTCCTTTAGGATGGACTGGTTGGATCTCCTTGCAGTCCAAGGGACTCTCAAGAGTCTTCTCCAACACCACAGTTCAAAAGCATCAATTCTTTGGTGCTCAGCTTTCTTTATAGTCCAACTCTCACATCCATACATGACTACTGGAGAAACCATAGCTTTGACTAGAACAGACATTTGTTGGTAAAGTAATGTCTCTACTTTTTGATATGCTGTCTAGGTTGGCGATAGCTTTTCTTCCAAGGAGCAAGTGTCTTTTAATTTCATGGCTGCAATCAGCATCTGCAGTGATTTTGGAGTCCCAAAATATAAAGTCTGTCACTGTTTCCACTGTCTCCCCATCTATTTGCTATGAAGTGATGGGACCAGATGCCATGATCTTAGTTTTCTAAATGCTGAATTTTAAGCCAGCTTTTTCACTATCCTCTTTCACCTTCATCAAGAGGCTTTTTAGTTCCTCTTTGCTTTTTGCTATAAGTATGTTATCATCTGCATATCTGAGGTTACTGATATTTTTCCCAGCAATTTTGATTCCAGCTTGTGCTTCATCCAGCCTGGCATTTCACATGATGTACTCTGATTATAAGTGAAATAAACATGGTGACAATATACAGCCTTGATGTACTCCTTTCCCAATTTGGAACCAGTCCATTGTTCCATGTCTGGTTCTAACTGTTGCTTCTTGACCTGCATACAGATTTCTCAGGAGGCAGGTAAGGTAGTCTGGTATTCCCATCTCTTGAAGAATTTTCCACAGTTTGTTGTGATCCACACAGTCAAAGGCTTTAGTGTAATCAATGAAGCAGAAGTAGATATATTTCTGGAATTCTTTTGCTTTTTCTGTGATCCAATGGATGTTGGCAATTTGATCTCTGGTTCCTCTGCCCTTTAGCAATCCACCTTGAACATCTGGAAGTTCTCAGTTCACATACTGTTGAAGCCTAGGTTGGAGAATTTTGAGCATTATTTTGCTAGTGTGTGAGAAGAGTGCAATTGTGTGGTAGTTTGAAAATTCTTTGGCATTGCCTTTCTTTGGGATTGGAATGAAAACTGACATTTTCCAGTCTTGTGGCCACTGCTGAGTTTTCCAAATTTGCTGGCACATTGAGTACAGCACTTTAACAGCACTGTCATTTAGGATTTGAAATGGCTCAGCTGGAATTCCATCACCTCCATTAGCTTTGTACTAATTAACAAAAGGTAGGTTGAAGGAGTGGTGGACAGTGAATTGAGATAGCTGTGGGATTGTGGTGGCCAAGCCTGGAGTGGGGACTTTCTGATTAAATACCAGCTCTGGATCATAAATATCAATTAAGGCAACTGACCAAACTCAGAGTTGACCTCAGGGGTCTGAAAACCTTTTCTGCTACAGGGGCAGAGAATAAGTCTGGCCTTTGAAGGCCATAAGGCAGAATCTAGGCTGCCCCTAAGGAAGGGGTATGACCTTGGAAGAAGCTCCATTTAGGCAAGGTGGCTCCTGGGAAGGACATCCTTGGCCAGAATCTCTGGCAGCTGGGAAATGAGTGTCTTGGTCCTGAAACAAGGATCTGTGTAGCATATCGCAGCATCCACTACAGTTAACCTTCCTGGTCCAATTGAAGATATGGAGAGAAATGTAACTCACAGTTCACTGGATGCCGTAACAAGGGAAGAGGTGTGGCAAAAAATGGTCTTTCTGTGTAACACTTTCTACCTTTCAAAACGTATTCCTATGCCACTATCTGTAGATGACCTTGCTCAGGTCTCATATTTTTTCCTTGAGATATATATATAAAGCCATGTTGGCCCAGAATCCAAGAAGGAAGAGACAGTGATTCATGCCAGTCATGTAGACGCTAAATCAGGGGACATCCATGAAGTGTCCTGAAGTTTCCTGAGTACTTGACTCCCAAAATCCAGCCTTCTTTTTATGTTTTGAATACCCTGCTTAATTTTCGTAAAACATTCATCTTCTTTATTATGGGGTAGGATTAACTAAAAGTGGAGAGACAGGAAAGAAATAACAGTTTGGGAGTATCAGGTTGAAGAAGGCAACCTAGCTTGGGATTGATGTGTGGCTGCGAAAATCTACTGTGGGGTGATTTAATGAGGGTGTATACATGTTTGAGCTTTATAATCAAATTTACTGTAATGCAAATTTTGTCTGTTGAGTATTTGCTAAAAATGTGGGATTTCCTGTTTTTCTCAAAAACAGTTTTTGTTTGCAGTCTAGGAAGTGACATTTAAAATAACATAATCAGTGGTGGGCAAATTTATGGTATTTTTATTGTCTTGTGGTCTTCATCAACTTTCAGAATTTTCAACTATATGTATGTTAGATATAGGTACATAGATATGGATATATAGATACATATATAAAGGAAAAACATAAAAATGAACTATGGTCTTATATTCATAAGTCAAATAGATTGTCTTCTTAAAATGTATTGCTAGAAGGAAGAAGTATTGAATGGTAAAATATTAAATTAGAAACTTTGTAACTTTTGGGGGAAAACATTCTTTAGGACATTAAATTTCATACTGAGAACTAACTTCATTAACCTTATTAATACTTGGTAATTGGTCAAAGAAAGAGAAAAACAAAATTCTTTTTATGACTAAGGTAACAAAATCCACACTTGAAGTTTCCTTCTCCCCAAACCCACTAAGGTCTGCTTTCTTTCTCTTCATGCATTTGTGATTTTGAGTTTTACTTCTTCACAGTAGGGGAAATTAAATACAAAATATGATGCTGTCTTTGCATCTTAAATTGGCTGTAGGTAATTTGTTTCTACTGTTTCCTAAAGTGAAACATGGCATTTTAAGGGGTGGGGGAAGAGAAATCCAATATAGTTCTTTTTCTTTATAATGGATGTAATTTTTCTATTGAGTTCTAGAAATAGATCTGTTGAGTATAACTTTGCCCTACTCAGGCACTTTGTGACCAAATGAATTGTTTCCTTGGATTTTTGAAGCCTGCCTGCCTATCTAATTTACATTTTCCTCAAAGCTGTTCTGATTACCTGCCTCATAGTTGGTTTGTGTGTACATAAAAATATGCTGGACTGAGTTCAAGCTCAGTTTAGAGGGGCGAGGGTATTTCCAACGCGTGGCTGCCACTGGACACGGATGCTTTGCTGAGTTAATAATCTCACTATCTTTAGTTTTCTCTGACTATAAAATGAGAATGATTATGGTTACAAAAACTCTGTTGGTTAAGTTACTGAAGCCTTAGCTGAATTATATCTTTGTTTATTTGGTATTGTTTTTAACAGCCTGGAAAAAGTCCAAGTTGAATCTTCCCTTCTCACAGTGCCCTATATCTGCTCTTCACATAAAGGTTTTATGACAGAAATACATGGGGACATCCTTATTTAAAAACTGAAGGGTATCAGAAATTAGCACATGAAGAGAGTATTTACTGTTAGTATATACTGTGTATATACTAACAGTGTTAGTATATAAGCTGTGTATAATTGTATGTGAATCAACTGTAAGGAATATTAATTGGGTGAAAGAGTATGAGAAGCACTAGAACAATTATGTACTTGCTGAAGCCTTCTAGCTTATTATTATAGAATGGTTAAAAATTAGAACTATAATTTACATTAGCTGTAATCGAAGCAGGCACATTCTAAAATGTTTCAAGAAGCACTAGGTATGTTAGATAATATAATGAAGATTATAAGGAAAAGGTCTTCCATGGTCAGATAATTTGGGGAAATGCTAGCTTAGTCAGAGTTGAATTGGTTTCTTTCCTGGTAGACTTTTCTGGTGTATTTTCCACGTGTGTATGATTGCAAAACTCCTTTATTGTAGAGTCTTTTTTAGGACAAGTGTTTTGTGGAATGCACTTTGGAAAATACTGTTTTATTTCGACACCTTCATTTTCCAGATGAGAAAACCGAGGGCGAAGTATTTAAGTGATTGCTGAGTTTATGTAGAGTGTGACACTGTCTGATGTCCCCGCATACCACACTCTGTCACCCCACGGATTGTACTCAGGCAGCATCAGAGAGAGAGGCGTTTTGTTTCTAGAGACTGAAGCAAATAAGACATATACACAGCATGCTGTGGGAATCAGTTATCCAGGATTTAAAGCCTTTCCTGGTCCATAATTGATGTTCTGGAAAACACCGTGGATTACCTAGCCCATGAGCCTCGGTTTTTTTCACCCAGTAGAGGGTGCTGTATAAAAAAATGCTGATTTTTGGAAATGAATTTCCTAGGGTTCTAAATACAGGTTTGCCTTATTAGCTGTGTGGCTTTGGGATAAGTCACCTAACTTCTCTGCGTCTCAGCCCTTCATCCCTGAAATGAAGTAAATACCTTGCATACTTTGAGTGACATTAAATATAGCTGAGTTGCCTATTTGGTAAAGGCAGTCAATATATGTGATCTATTTTTATTTCTTTAACAATACCCAAAGGAGATTTAAATAATTATTTGTGGTTCTGTTGTTGACTGCAATCCTTTCATTGTAGGACATGGTGAAAATGTTTGTTGACATTTTGTTAATGGAAACTGAATCTCTCATTTCTTCTTTTTTTACTGTCTGGCTCTTGGGTCTCTTATGACCCTTGTGAGTGCCCTATATTGGCATATGCATGTCCTGTTCTTGCTCATACTTGAGAGGTATTACCTCCATCTTGGACCAGTCCCTTTCTTTAATTAGGACCCATTAATGAACCGCAGAGAAATCCCAACTTCTACAACTCTAATTGTGACAGTTTCAAATTTTCAAGTAAGAAGTCTTCACTCACTGCTTTTTGGCTTGCAGCAGTTCTTTCTCTTCCTATCTGCTGCTTCAGAGATCCTTGTACATGTGGAAGTTGTACACATACCCAGGTTGGTCATGTTGGAAATCTTGTCCTTTCTTTGGCAGAAAGTATTTTATACACTGCGGTCTCTTTGAGTAGGGAAAAAACAACTTCCAAGTCAAGTGCTACTTGAAAGAGGTAACCAAACCCCCTACCCCCCATCACTTATAAGACTGTACTCTGTGGTTACCGCTTGTGACACATTTTCAAATGGACCCCCCAGTGGCTGCAGCTGTGATTAAAAGCTGTCTGCTCTCTACCTCGCTGGGGGTTTGCTGTTTAACCATGTCAAGCACATATATATGTGGGCTACAGCTGCATCATGGAAAAGGTAAAGGATTTTGTAACATGAAAAATCAAATGAGTAAATGAATGACAAACTCCTGAATTTTCGAAGCTCAAGTCACTGACACACTAGTTGGAAACCTAGCCATGGATGAGGTACATAAAAGTAATTTAAAGAAGAGGAGCTAATGGTCAGGAATATACACCATCTGCCAGGACATGTTTTGCACACATCAGCTAGACTGAAACATCTTAAAGATTTAAGTGCACTTGAACTTAGCAGCTGCATTTCAGCTCCTCTATGGCATTCAGGATTCAGTTTGACCATTCACAAATAAAGCAGGAATAGAATATTCTTTTCTGAAGTCTGCCCAGATACTCACTGATACATAAATAACCATGTTTGGCTTATCACGAGGGTAGTGAATGTCATTCTCAACCCAAGTTTTCTTTTAACACCATCTTCAAAAATGCTCAAATGAGCAGTGTGGCCACAGAGACTGAATGTCTCAAATGAGTCTCATCCCCTTCTTTGGATCGAGAGACTGAGGATTCAATGTTTCATAAAGTAAAATGAATGTCCTAGAATTTAAACCTGGGCACTCTCCTTCATGTGGAGCTACGAGGTAAGGCAATGTTCCCTTTCTTGCCTTACCCTTCCCTACTCACTGAATCAGAAGAATCCAAACACGTGTTCTTTCTTAGCTACACAGGAAAGAAATTGGGGGAAATTTGGAGAAAATTGTGTCTCCTTTCCCCTCTGCCTGTCCCATTCCCCGCCCCCTCCTTGCCCCCCACTTTCAAGTGCTCCAAACCTCTGCCTCCAAACACAGTAAATGAAATGCTAATCTATCACCAGCAAATTTAGGCTGACAATACTGTGCATCGACCGCATTGATGACATTGATTACATTTCAAATATTTACAATACAGTGAGACAAGCTTAATTTATTCCCTGAAGAGTTCAAGGTAGGTCTCACCATTTTCGAGGGGGAAGACAATGGAGGAATGTTTGTGGTTGCTATCTGCAATAATCTGATGCTGACAGAGAGTAGTATTTTATTTAGTAATTAACAGTGTAAAGGGGAGAGAAGCTGTCATGTTGGTTCTTAAGCTGGGGAATGTGATGAAAGATGATATCTGCGATCTCATCCTTTCCACTTGTTTAGGATTGTCAGGATGAGAAATGTCAGCATTATGAAAGCTCGGCTCTGCTCTTGATATGATAAAACCCTTCAAAAGCCAGTCTTTCTCGCTTCCCTTGTCCCCCTCCTTTCTCCCTCTCTCTGCACTTGCTTTTTTATTTATCCTGTTTTGTTAGATGGCAGAAATATAATTCTTTTCTTTCTTCCTATTATAAGCCACCATTTTTGTTTTATTATATGTTTCACAACCCCTAATGCCCCACTGAAAATTACCTTGTTAAATGACAGTGTTTCAAAGCCATGAATCCTTTCCACCATTCCCTCAGAGGTTTGAAACAGTCAACAGACTGTAAAGAATAAATAATAAAAAAGTATTGATTATTTTGATGACTGTGAGATTCAATTAAGTATTAATTTTGCCCTCCAGTGGACCTATCAAGGTATTCAAAAGGGAGGATTCAGCTCAGCTAAATGCGTGCTGAGTGCTTCAGCCTTAAATAGGGAGAAAATGTGTTTACCTACAGTATTTGAAGAAGAAGTGCATTGATGCACAGAGTCCAATATTTAAGTGCTGTGCAAATTAAGCCCTGGTGACAGTGACATTGTTTTCTGTGGTATGAGTATTGACTAAAGAAGTGCATTTGATGACAGCTTAAACTATTTGTATTGATTAACATTTTCATAGATTATCATGTGTCATATCAAATTCACTTTTCAGGCATGAATACATTAAAAAAAAATAACCACAGGCAAACCGCAACCAATGTAGTGATGGGACAGGGAGCGTGTGGCCCCACCTGCTCTGGCACTGGTCACCTGTTTCCTGCTCGGGAACCATTTAGGCATGAACTTGGCAATAAATAGCTCCCAGATAACGCAAAAGGGGCACTGCTGGCTTTTCTGCATCCGATATCGGTGCCACCACAGTATCATGCGTCTTAGTTAGCAAGTGGAATAAAAGGCTTCCCTTGGAAAATACTGCTGAAACTAAAATGCCCTCCTAATGAGCTGAAGATAAAGCAGATTTAAAATACTGGGGGGTAAAGTTTGCCTTTTCGGAGGTGATTTTTGTTTTCTTTTTCTTTAATGCTCTGGGCATAGGGTGCTCTAGGTATCCGAATTGTTGAACAGAGTTTGTAAGTATTTTTTTTTCCAATTCCTTTCAGAAACCGTAAACCAATTTTCATCTCTTTTGTTGTTTGCTTTCAAATGTTCATTTGATTTGGGGTCAGCTGCAGTCCCAAATCTGGGACCAGCCAAGTCAACTTCTAAAGGTACTGCTAGAATTTACATAAGAAATCTCTTTCATTCCATTGAAAGCCTTTGGAGGACTCTTTTCTCCCTGTCTCTTTTTTTCTGCTCTCGGGATAGGGTTTAATTGCTTCTCCCCCAGGGAGAGGGCTTCCTAAAATAGCCCATGGGTCCTCCCCAGGGTGCTCCTTCCTTTGAGTCTGTTGCCGAAGTAGAAACCCCGCACTTTTCCCCCCACCCTCTTCCTGCATTCAAGACTGCACAAGGTGTAAAAACATTCGCACAAAAGCACATCCCACAATTAAAGCTGTGTTGGTTAGGTTGCTTTCAAAGAAGTTTTTCCTTTCCTTTTTTTTTTCCCTCTCGGAAGCCTCCTGCATCTCTCTCATGGTAGTTGAGCTTTAATAGGGTGGGGAGGAATGGAGAACTCGGATCTGTAATAGCTCTTCACTTGACTGCAGCCAGCAATAACAGCGGGAGCAGTCAGAGATAAGAGAGAGGGGAGAGAGGGAGTGTGTGTGTGTGCAAGAGAGAGAGAAGAGGAGAGGGAGGCAAGGACTCGCACACACTCAAGCGGCCACTTTTTTTCCTCCCCTGCACTCTTTTCCCCCATCCTAGGATCCAATGATAGCTGGACAAGTCAGTAAGCCCTTGCTGTCAGTGCGGAGTGAAATGAATGCGGAGTTGAGAGGTGAGGACAAGGCTGCTACTTCAGACAGCGAGCTGAATGAGCCCCTGCTTGCGCCCGTGGAATCAAATGACAGCGAGGACACTCCCAGCAAGCTCTTCGGTAAGTCTGTCTAGGTATTTCATTTCACTCCTACCATGGTGTCCGGAAGAGCCATCCACACCCCCACCCCTCCTCTTTTTTCTTTTTTTTTCCCCTCCCCCTGTTGTTCATTCAATTTTCTTCTAAGTACCAAAGAGGATCTTGGCATCTTGGAGGGGGCTGAGCCACCCCAGCTGATGCCAGGCTGGCTGGGAGGGTGTCCTCCAAACTTTTTCCGACCAGCAACTTCCTCCTGCCCCTTTGGACTGGTCAGATATTGCTAGCGTCCCCAGGCTAGAAATCACTGGGGGGAAAAAAAGAAGATGAAAATCATCATCAGGAAATCAGTTCCATTGTGAGAATTGGTTAACGTTTATTGAATAAATATCGACTCGGTTTCGGGTTGCTTCGCCGCCTTTTGTTAAGGGGAAGGAGAGTAAAGAGTTATTATCTGTAGTCAAAAGACCAAAGAGGGGAACTGAAAAAATATCAATACTGGTCATTCTCTGCAGGTAAACAAAGGTGGCTCCTGGTATGGCTCAAAGACATAACATTTTGTAATCACAATTAGAATGAACGTCTCTTCTTTTACAAGCGTGATGAGGCAAGAAAATAGGTCCATGGCATCCCTCCCCTCAGCCATTCCCGTTTAACAGATGTTTACAGCCTCGTCCTAAATGTGGAGGCAGCCCAGATCCTTTTTAGAAATCTTTGTTTCGTAAACAAAACAAGAACAAGCAGAGTGCCACTCCAGCAAAGACATCTGTCATTCAAACAGATGACACTCTGTAAGCCAACTCAAGCAACTGTGATCTCTAATCAGAAAGGGGACCAGGCTGTGTTGAGGTGTGTGACTGAGTGATGGATGGTGATAGATGTCTCTGCTGGAGAAGCACTTTATAGGATAGAGTGACATTAGGTTTTCAGAACACTTGTTCCTGAAACACTTGCTTTCAATTATTTCCAAGTGTTTATATACTTATGACACTAAATATATATTATATATGCACATATATAACACATACTAACCTGAGATATGTATATATATATAGATCACGCAGAGAACAAGTTAAAAAACAGTCAAGTGCCTGAATTTTCAAGAAACACAGCATCATGGTATAGACTACTTTTTTAAGAAAGTTATTAATTCAATTAAAAAGATAAGCTGAAAATTGCAAAACTATAGAAAGAAAGCACCTGAGATAGTTTGGCAACTTCAGGCCAGCTTCAAAAGACGAGCTTTCATCTGATTTTAAATACTCACTCAATCCAACATTAGAGGAGTGTTGCAGAGAAACTTTCTGTATCAGATTTTCTGGTGGTAAAATGCTGTTTTATACTTAAGAGTATAATAGATGCCAGTTACAAGAAATTTGGTCCTATGACCCTTTCTTGGAAAAGCAGCAGTTTCATCTCTGACATAAATTTTCCATACCTAGGCATTAAGGTTTTAGCATTTTCACTCTCAAGAAATATTTTGTTGTAGTATAAGTTTTTATCTGTGTAGGAAGAGTTATGTCCTAAAATACTCATTTCATTTCAAGGGGTTAGTGAGAGAAGGCAGATAAAATTGTAAATTACAGGAAGGCCAAAGTCGGGCTCCAGGTTCTTTGATGTTGAATATACTAATACCAAGCAGTTTGACTTTTAAAATATAATCAATTATGAATTCAACATAACTGCAGATAATGAATTATGTGTTCTTCAACTTTGCATGTGTTTTTTAAAAGTAAATGCTCTTTGTAGACTTTGACTTGAAACCCCAAATTGTTTTTTTTTCCTAGTAAAGCAGTTACTTTGACTTCTCAACATTTGTTTAGATTTTCCAGTGTTGAAAATTGTCATAGATTTGTTATGTCACCTTTTACTGA
The DNA here is from genome assembly GCF_963930625.1 of Muntiacus reevesi. Lineage (NCBI taxonomy): Eukaryota > Metazoa > Chordata > Mammalia > Artiodactyla > Cervidae > Muntiacus > Muntiacus reevesi. The sequence continues at coordinate 77,552,743 of NC_089254.1, read as the reverse complement.
TTGGCGTGGTGTGTAGAGAAATAAGCTTTAAAAAAAAAATCCAAGATGGGTGGGCGATCAAAGAAATTTGAGTGAAAATTTCTTTGAAAATATATTCTTTAAGTGGAATCTTTATGGAGTAAACTGAAGAATCATAGTGAAGTTTGAAAATCTTAGTAGGTTTTAGATGATACTCGTCTTTACTTTTTGGAATGCTCACCTTCTGAGTCTGTGGCTGAGAACCCTGCAAAATCTACATCTTATATCTAATATATCTTGTTTATTCACTTAATTTTATTTGATCTCTAGAGTGCTTTTTAAACACAATGTGAATATTTTCCACTTTCTATTAGATAAAGTAGAAACCAGTAGATGAGCAGTTTTGAAAACTTAAAAAAACTGAATGTGAGACAGACAGACTAGAAAGCACCCCAGAGGGATGCCTTTTTTTCCAAACTGATTTTGCTGTGAAATTCTGATAGATGGAAAATTAAATTGAATATTTATCCTGTCCATTTCATTTAACAATAATCTTGCCATTTATTATCTCAATGTTCTTGCAGGTTTCTTTAGCTACTAGGTTTGTTCTGCTCTCACCTTTAAATATTATTGGGACTTAGCATTAGGAATTCCAGTTTATGTAACTGGCTAAAACTTTTTAGTATAACTCTTTCAGAATTTTTCACAACTTTGGCAACACTTAACTGATACTAATTTAATGGACGATTATTATTTGACCAGAGTATGTTCAAGTTTCTCATTTTTAATATATGATTATGATTATACTCTTCTCTTGGTAATGGAGAATTGCATTCTTCCTAAATAACTGAGAGCATCCAGGTTTATCTCTAAACAATGATTTTCTAACTTATTCTCTAAAACCATGCTTCATTTATAGCATGTTCCTTGTATTTTTGAAAACCAAGCTTCTGGAATGAAAGGAGAAGATTAAGACAATTTTTTTGTGTTATGATCTGTTTACTTTTGTGGAGAGACATTTACTGACAGGAGACAATAAGTTCCATTTTTTATTGTAACCGAAATTTCAGTATAAATAGAGTTCTTTGGAGCTCCATCCTCGTTTTGTGTCTTGTTAAATTCGCAGTCCAGAGGACAAGTCTGTTTCTCTCGCAGTATGACACCTTCAGCCCAAAAGTACAGGAGAAAGGCTAATACAGATGCCCTCTATGGATAAACAAAGGAAATTCCAGGAACCATTGGGCCTTTTATGCCTCTCCTTAAATTGCACCTCTGCACTTCACAGCACCCAAAGGGAAACATACGGTGCAGACTGTTTCAGTGCTCTGAGCGTCTCAGCACTCCAGAAGGAGCAACCAGCGGCCATATGCCAGCCTAAGGAGAAAGTTCAGAAAAGGACCCTTGTGTTTTATAAAGTAATTACATCAGAGGTAATGTTTTGCTTAACTTGAACAGCCATGGAAACTAAAGTACACTTAGGAGAGATAAATTCACATTTCATTGAGAAACATGTGGTTAGCTCGTTCTCTGTGATATCATTAAGTAGTGCATTATTTGTTCTTGTAAAGACTGTGGAATAGGTCTTCCCTCTTCAGTTTCTGGCTTTGTTATGCTAAGCTCTGAGCCGTAGAAACAGTATGGAGGAAGAGTAGACTTGCACATCAGGAAGTATTATCAGAGAATCTGGTTCTGTGTCTCCTTGTGTTTCAGCTTCATGATCAGATGAGTGATGCCACACAGGGCCAGTCATTTAATATGTGATGAGTGATGTCCATATTCGAAACCACTCTCAAAACTGGCCTTTGGCAAACAATCTCAAAGGGAAGAGGTTGCTGTGTTTCTCTAGTGACATTTATAACACTTGTGTCAATGTGGTGCTTCGTTTTTAGTTATGCCCATCAAGAATTCAATGTTCCACATTCAGTCAAGTTGGATGCTAAAATTCAAATGGTAGCATCAACAACTTGGTGAGGAAAATGGCCCCAGAAAGGATAAAAATAATATATATCCCTAGAAAAATATCTGTACTAAAGTTTTCCCATGCAGTCACAGCAGCAGAAGTGAGATCATATAAAACATGCCCTAAATATTTTCTCTCATATATATTTGAAATTTGAAAGATGATTTATTAACAGTCTTCCTCCTGGGAATATTTTTATTGTTTCAAGTTAAACCTTATGATTGCTTTTCTTGCAGTCCCAACTACCTTGGGTGGCTGGGTTAGTTGCTTACTTATACCCACTGCACGGGAAGTGGGCACATAGCTCTAAAGCCTTGAGCTGAGACATAAACAAACAAACAAAAACATTTAAAAACATTGTACCTGAAATAAAAATTGGTAGTTGGTTCTCTCTTATGATAGCGTGGGTTTTTAGGTTAAAAGCAATTGCATGCAATGATACTTATAAAGGTGGGTATTTTCAGTGTCATTTATTTATGAACTATTGCAAAAGGATTGAAAGTTGGGTCAGTGATTCTTAACCTAGAGAATACATTCTCTATGGGGTTTTTCTTTTCCTTTCCTTTCTGTTATCTTTCTCATAGAAACATGCATTAGGAGATTTTTTTTTTTTTAAGTTGCCATCCAGTTTGACTTGATTAGAATTTATGGTAGTGGAGTCGTTTCCAATGACAAAAGGATAAAGAACTAAATTGTCTGTCACGCCTTGAGACAGTGGTCTCTGCAGGTCAGCATGGAGGTCATTGGTGGGGTGTTATAAGAACTGCGCTTTGTGGTAAAGCTGCCTCTCGCCTGTGCATTAGTGAAGACCTTCATCATGGCATCACTCTGTTACTTTATTTAAACTTATTTCAATGTCTTGATATTTATAATATTCTGATAAAATAGGCTGGGGCCAAGGAATCAGTAATGGGGCTTAAGCCCAAGAGGGATTTAGCTGGGAGTTGATAAGGAAAATTCCCTAGAGAAATAGATGTATTGAAAATAGGTACCATGCTTTGGATCTTTAAAAGTTTCAATATTATGGCTATTGAAAATAAATACTAGTTTTTCACTGAGGAAAGTGTGCTTTACTAGAAAAACCTTAAAATAACATCTTTTAAAGTCAACTAATCTGAGTCAGAGATTAGAGTTAACCAGTGATTTAAAAGAAACCAGTAGAAACCTCAATTTGCATATGTAAGTGAGGTGCACAATAAGGTATTTGTCAAAAATCAATTCTGGTTTCATAGTCAAACAAGCCCATGTGGTGGTGTTCTCTGATAACTGAGTGGGGAGTGCGCCTTTAGGGGCATTTCTTAACATTTAAGAAAGTCTACTGCACCAAGGTATTTCTTTATAAAGTCCCTTGTGTGTGCTTAGACAAATTAAGTTTAATGTCCCTCCCCCCACCAAAAAGTATTAATATACTGCACTGATAAATAAATCCACTTTGAATAGAACTAATGTGTAAGCTTGGAAATAAAAATAAATTCCTATGAAATGTCTCTGATGTTCAAACTTCTCACCATGTTCTCACTATGTTACATGAACTATGTTCATTTCTATGGGGCACTGTGATGGACGAAAGTGCACCATATGTGACATAGATTGAGTGGGAACTTTCTCAGTGTTTTCTTTTTCCATCTCTTTGCCATGCCTATGGTACTGAGGTCAGACCTCTGTATAAAGACTGAAGTTCTATATTGCAGTATCTAAGGATGTTACTACTTCGTAATACATTAGTGAATCAAAATGCAGATACAAGTTTACACTTTTTCTTTCATTTTGATTGCTAGAATGCTTATAGTTTGTTGTCCTTGTGGTTAAATGGTCCTGTAAACAATTGGAAAGAAGATGAAGTATTAGAAATTACATTACTCTGTACCATCACCCCTTCGAATGATCCCTTTTTAGTATTTTTAATGTCTGGGAGGTTTTGATTTAAAGGTTACATGACATTATAGTATTTTTGTAGTTCATACAGCTTGGTTTATGTCATAATTAATAAATAGAGGGGCATTCTGGATTCAGGCGCCCAAGACTCAGCCCTTTGGTAGATTGTTTTCTTTTCTAATTGCCTGATTTAATGACAGAATATTATTCTTTCCAAGAACTGACCAAATAAATATTTCTCCCACTTCAAAACTGACATATAAGTGACTTTTGGCAGTGGACTTTACTGGTTATTAGACAGTAAACAGATAATTTGTGAGAGAGCAGGTATTTTCTTTGATTGGCGACCTTGCTGGTTTATGTTTGGGGATTAATAATACATCAGACATTCACACATTAAAAAGAAAGTAGATGTGAAGGAGGAAGGATGAAGGATGCGGCTCTGCTATTGGGCTGCTCCTGATTATCTGGGGCCTCCCTGGGAATGGGGGCTGTCGGAGGAGCCAGTGCATTTGCCCAAATTTGCACGGGGCTCCACTTCTCATGTTTCTTGATTTTCTTATGCTAAAGAAAAAGATAGCAAAGTGTTTATACCAAACTGGCACCCTGTCAGGGGCCAATCTGTGTAAAGTTTCCTGCTGTCAGGTTAATAAATTTTTTAAAAATATCCAAAGGCAGAGGTAGCTAGAGAAAGCTCATAGTGACAGTTGCCATTCTCCACTGGATGGGTGGATGGGTTTCTCCTTAATATCCAAAGTGGCTCTGAAATTTTCTTGTTTATTGCCTTCCTACGTTCTGTACTTCGCTGGTGTTTTTGTTCAGCTGTCCTCTTATGAAAGCCAATTCAGTCTTACTTTTTAAATGTTTTTCCCATTTAAATTTCCAGTGTCTTTTCTTTGAGAAGGAAATAAGTGAGCATAGTTTGTTTTGAAATGGTATTTTACAGTTAGTTGCACATATACCCTATGTGATGAGCCTGAATGAGGTCCTAAATCCATCAACACTGGGCTTTTCTTTGAAAATAGCTTCAAGTAGTGTTTATATTAAAATTCATTCATAAAGTATTACTTGGGCTTTGACATTCTGGGGGCTTCTGATGAGGTGTGTTTATTAAACCTGTTGACCTGATTCAGTGTTTGAAATGTAAACTCCCACCTTCTGCTTCTCAAAATCAAGAGAAAATGTATCTTAAAAAAGTGATACAAGTGAGCTTATTTACAAAACAAAAATAGACTCGCATAAATAAAAAACAAATTTATGGTTACAAAAGGGAATAGCAGGAGGTGGGGGGAGATAAATTAGGAATTTGGGATTAACATATACACACTATTGTATATAAAACAAATAAACAACAAAGACCTACCGTATAACACAGGGAACTCTGCTCAATATCTTGTAATAATCTATAATGAAAAATAATCTGAAAAAGAAAATATATATGAGTACATATAACTTTTGTAACTGAATCACTTTGCTGTACACTTGAAACAAAGATAGCATTTTAAATTAACTATACTTCAATAAAAAAATGATATAAGAAAAACATAGTCCACCTTAAAAAAAAAATCAGATTGCCTACAAATATGAAACAAGGGCACACTAGTTTGATTGCATCTCTTACTTTATACTGTGACACTATTGTGAGCTATCAAAAATGGACCAATCCTTTTTAACGTGAACACAGAGGTCAGGAAAAGTAGCACTGAATCACTTTTGGTTGAAGAAATTTGTCACTCTCAGAGAAATAGAAATTAACATTTTGAGTAAGTGCTCAAAGATCATTTTAAAAAATCACCTTAGTCAAGGCACATAACTCTTCTTTTTAATCATTAACTGATACTTAAAAAAAAAATCCTAGATGTTAGATGAATATATATATATATATATATATATATTTCGTTTGAGTTTTTAAAAGAGAGTCTAAGCTCAAACTTCTCTTATTCTTTTGTTTAAAGTGCTTTTAAGGTCTTAGAGTGGCAAGAACATACTGGTTTTTATTTTCATTAAAATGAAACAACAACATACCTGCAACAACATAGCTAAAATAGTATAAGTCACTTTTATTAGAGGACTGTAATGCTATCAAAACTATTTGAAAATAGGAGAAAAAATGATCATATTACAATTAGAAACTAAGTAACATCATTACATAATTAAATATACTACATAGACTTAAAGAGTTTTGTTGTACTGAAGACCATTTGAAAATGGGATTCTATAATGAAACCTGCATTCCTTAAGATAGTGAATAATTTAAAACCTGCTAGTTTAGCCTGAGAATGAGGTAAAATATTAAGATAATTTTAGAACATTTATCATGGACCAATGACACCTGACATGAAACAATGAAACAATGTAATGAATGTGTTCTGAGTGCTTTATCTTTTTCTGTGAAATAATAGTATTTTCCAGATTGATGTACTTTTCAAATATCTTGTGTTATTTTAATTTCATCCAGTTAATGAGGGGAAAAAAACTCAGGTGAGATAAAAGTTTGTGAAAGTCAAGAAACCCATATTTAAAGATCAGTGTTAATACAGTGTTTTAAATTAACAATGCACATTTTCCATTTTCTTATCACTTCTATATTTTATCTGTGTTTTCCTGCATTTTCTTTCTAAGGCACTATGAATGCCCAGTGGATGACTGTAACACTACCCATGGAAAGCATTTCTCTCTACTGTGTGTTCTTCTCTGTTCTTTCTCCTGTGTTTGTGTGATACTTCAAATTGTCTTGCTAAATTTGTAATATGCATGTATTTTCTCTATCATAATAAGAAAGGTATCCACACGTCACTTAAATGTTCTTCTCCAATACCTATGTATATTTTAAAAAATTGTTTCCAGATAAAATTGATAGCTCACCAATAAAGGACAACTAGTTATATTATAGCATTGCTTCAGGCACACTTGGGCTGTAATCCAAGTTCCAGTGTCTTCTTTGAAGCTGCTATTCACTGAGCAGAGGAGACAACAGGATTTCTCAGAAGTTGTGCAATTTAATTCAGTAAAGAGATTTGGGCGTTTCTATATATTTTGATTTATACGGAACAGATTTTAAAAACATGCAAAACTTGCCCATGCTAAAGAAGATTCTAAATATTGGGAACTTAAATATTTGTCTACTTGTGGGATATACATATGCTACAATGTAATATTTATCTTTTTCTTTTTTAAAGTAAAAGGCATTTGTGCAATAGGCAGTAAGCACAATTTTGGTTACACATTTTTGTAAGAATTACATGTGCCTAAACATACATTTACATATACACATAGCAAGATATGATGGGTGGTTGATGCATGAAAAGAAATCACATTTTAAACATTTGCTTTTAAAATAGTGTGGTGTAATTAATCTCCTTTTTCAGTTCTTGATGGCCATATATGTGGTGATTTGTCTTTTCATACCAATATGGCAAGATCTATTTTTATAAATTAATGGTTTGGGGTTACTTATTGCATGAGAGAATCATCATGGTTAAAGTAGAAAGGGGCTGAGGATTAATTTGATTTAAAAATGCAAACATCTGAAGCTGTTTAAAAAGCATGGAAAATTATTATTGCACAGTGAATTCTTGCAAAACCAACCAAGGGTAGAAGAGAATAAAAAATCAAATAGGAAAACACATTTCTTTTTTCCCATACTAAAAAGTGTACAGATGCAGAAGTGGTTTGTAGGATGAAATGCCCTTTTCCAAACCTGAATTTTTTTTCTTTAGCATATCTAATTTCATTTAGTAAAACATTGCAGAATAGAAATGTGTCCAAAAGGAAATATCAAATTTTCAAAATGAGAAGCATGAAAGGAATATCAAATAAAACTAACACTTTAATGGCTCTGTTTAATTATATTTATGTACTTCACTGTTATGTATGCAGGGGTAAATATTCAAGACAGGGATTACTTGATTTTTGTGGGAAAATTTTCATACAGTTTTGGAAAGCAACATGCACCATTGTTTTAGATGTAGATTAGCTCATCTTATTCTAACTTCTAAAATTAAGGCAGATTTTATTCTTAAGAGCTACCTGAGGAATTGCTCAAGTTTTCAGCTATACAAGTCTATTTCTTCACTTTAGTCTTGACTCTTTACTTCTCTGGTTGCGTTTCATGCTCATAATAATTCTGCAACAATTTAATAGGAATCTGCAGACAATCAGTAAAGTGTTGAAATTAAGGATTACTTTAAAAGGAATGAATGTCTACAGCTGCCTGCTTTAAAACAAACAAACAAAAAACTGGTCAGATTGGAGATTGCTGATGGCATTGACATGGTTGTATTAGTCTAGGATGGTAGCTACCTGTCTTCTTGTCTGTAGTGTATCAATATGTTTTTATAATGATACAATAACCTGAACCCTGTAACAGTTTATGGTCCTTTTGAGAATTCTTATGGATTCTTAGAGTGACGGAGGTCTGAGAAAAGATCTTGAAAGCTTTCACAAAATCTGGCAAGGTGACAGAAAGCTAGCATGACTGTGATTTAGCTGCTAAGGAATCCTATTGACTGGGAACATCATTAAACTTTTAAGTTAAAACAAAATCACAAGACAAATGGTAGATATGAAGGGCAAAGGGTACCCAGAAGGACAGCAAAAATTAAAAAGTGCTGAAGGGTCTGAGATAAAAGGCAAAATTCAGCAAGCTCAATGTTGATCTGAGTATTCTACTTAGAAAAAGGATTTTTGTGCATATACTGTCCTGAATAGTGCCATGTGCCCTGGAAATCGGTATGAGTACATTTCCTTCCTGGGATCTATCAGATTTCGTGATTGCTTTTTTATTTTCCCTGACTATTTTTAGTCAATGATAAATAAAAAACTTGAATTTTGAATCTGGCACTCATGAAATATAAAACCAGAAGCAGCAGGAAATAACCAGGACGAGTAACTTCACATCAGTTTATACCCACAAATATCAATCTTCTTAACATTGGTAATACTGCTAATTTCTCTGGGCTTTTTAAAATATACTTCCACATGAGCTCTCAAAACCCATAAAAGTGTGGCATGTAAAGTAAATTGTTTGTCACTTGCCGACGACCTGCCATATTTATTGTCAGGAGAAATGGACATTCTCTGGAAGAGCAGTTGTTAAAGGCCAAACAATTTTTAAAGATGGCAAAGATGCGTGAGGGTTTTCCTTTTTCTAACAATGAGCCACCCCTTCAGACATCAAAAGACAAGATAATAAGACACTTCAAGCACAATTCAAGATTATATTCAACATCTAAAGGCTCATCTCTTGTCAGTTTGCATTTACTCTCTCAGGGATGTGATGCTTCTATCATCTTTCTGTCAAGAGGAGTCTGGCAGAAGAGGCGAGGGCTCTCATTTCACACACTTAGGGTTTTTTATCAAATAGCCCACACTCATTCTGATTCAGCCAAAATGGGGGGATAATTTGAAAAAGGTCATGCACAAGCACAAAAATCTCATATTGATTTGTGTGATTAGAAGGCATTAAAATTGCACGTTTATGTTAGTTGCTGAGATATTTTGTCAGTTTATTTGGTAATACACTTTTGGCAGCCTAGAAAAAAAAAAGATGACTTAAAAATTTCAAATAGATGGCTGAAAGCTAAAATTGTCTCCTTTAATGTAACCATATTTGAACATTTAACAAGTGAACGTAAAAATGATTTAATGCTTTTAGTATAACAATATTTGAAATTAGCTTATATAATGAAATACTTCATGCAATGTAAAAGCAAAATAGCACAATTTTGCCTATCAGAGGAGAGAAATATATATGTGAAATTATTTTTAAATACTTTAACAATTGATTTCATATATTTAATATAAGATAAAAGATGACATTTTCAATATAAATGTAATTATGAGGTTAGTTTATAACGGTTATCAAGTTTTTAACATTTTGTACTCTTTGAAATTACAATGCTATTATATTTGTCATTTTATGCCATTCTTAGTATATGTACCCTTTTCCGGAGAGGGTACTAAAGAATAAATAAAGGAATTTTAAAGTTACTATTATTATTCTCTGTCAAAATTCATCACATTTCCTCCTTTGCTGTTTGACACTCACAAAGTCATACAAAGAAACATTCTATTTTTATTTTTGGTGGTGGGCCAGGGGCAAGTCTATAGGAGTTAGAAGAACCAGTTTTTCCTCTCAAAATAAAACAGTTGATGAAAACAAAACCATGATATCCTGGGATCATTTCTATATTAAATCTTTGAAATTACTTCTAAGAATTTTCATCAACTCTATGTGTCTTCATTTCTTACATTTTTCTTCTTTGCAGTAAGTGTTTTGAAACTGACCTTCTTAGCTTTGTACTACTTTCACATATGAAAACAAAGGAGGTGTGCATATATACAATGTAATTACGGCATGGTATAATAGAGTTAAAACCCATAATCTCTCTACTTATTATATGAGTCTTTTCTTTACAGTTTATGCCTTTAACAAATTCAACAGTCAATTCATCGATTCAACAAATATTTGTGAGTATCCTCTTTGTGGAAAGGAGCTGTGTTCTGAGGACTCAGTGGAGAATCATCAGAGAGAATCAATCACCTAGTCCAGTTCTGCCACTACCAGGATGCTGAGGATGCAAAAATGAACAAGACAGGGTGGCCCCACCGATAATAGCCCACAACCAACACTATACCCTGACATTCTGTGTTTACTTCTTCATGTCATGAGACTCTTCAGGAAATCTTAATCTTCAGTGTTATGCATTCCAGAAGTTATTTATTGGTCATAACCTAAGAATTTAGAAAAAATATGACCTCCAAAAAGTGAGAAAGAAGAGAGGATTATGAAGTAATTCAGGCCAAAGACATTCATAGTGTTTGCATTAGTTTGGTGCTTATGATTTAAAACAAATGTGATTCTTTGCGATTGTCTCTTAGTCATATCCAAAGGATAGATGAAGTTGGTTTATCTTTTCCTCACCTGCTTTTACAATCCTTCTAAAATTCTTGTTTGTTTATTGTACATTGTAATATAATGGACAAGGCTCTGGAGTGAGCTGGTTGGATTTGAGTCTGGCTCTGCTACCTGTCAGTACATTAAAATGTTTAAGCCTTAGCTTGTGTGTATTAGTCGCTCAGGGGTGTTGGACTCTTTGCAACCCCGTGGACTGTAGCCCACCAGGCTCTTCTTCCATGGAATTTTCCAGGTAAGAATACTGGAATGGGTCACTGTTCCCTTCTCCAGGGGATCTTCCTGACCCAGGGATCAAACCTGGTTCTCCTGCATTGCAGGCAGATTCTTTACTGTCTGAGTTACTAGGGAAGCCTTAGCTTCCCCGTCTCTAACTGAGTTACTGATGGTACTTACTTTATAGGAAAGTCCTGAGGTTGACATGAGATGACATGTGTAGGGACCTACTGAGTGCCTGTAATGCAGCCAAAAAATACAAACCTACCACACTTTATTAAGAGTTGAAAATGAACTTGCCATTGTCAGAAATAATTTGATTAATTCTTAGCAACAGATATCCAAAAACCGACAACCAAAATTGTGAGGACTTTGGAATGAGTCATGCTTCTGGGAAGCATCAGCCCCCAAAATTTTCTTGGCCAGAGAAAGATTCTGTGCATCTTTCCTTCTGATGACAATACCCTTCCTTCTTTAGGAGCATGAGTCACTGCTTTCTCCCAAAGTCTGTTCAGGAAAGGATTCAGACTTACAATAGATTATGAGCAGTTTCTAGAAGGGACAATACTTGATGATCTTCATCTTGAAGAGCATGTGGGCCAAGTGGTGAGCAAGGGTGGAGGGACAGTTCCATATCCTCCTCTTTTCTAAATTTGAAAAGTTAGAGTATGTGATTCTTTCAAATCATAGACATTTAAAAAATAATTTTGGCAGTGGGAAGTGATATGAAACCATATGTCTGTGGGCGACAGCAAATGCTTCTCTAACTTGTAGTTCAACTGGATCGCCTGGTGGTGGACTATGGGTGGCATTCCTCTGAGGTGGACAGTTTTCTCTCTGATGCAACTCACCACTCTCAGGCCAAGCAGTTCTTTCTTTCCACCTTGACCACATTGTAGCCAAATGAGGAACATAGCATTGGCCTCCAGTTAAATGCTCAGAGAGTTTTAGAAGATGCCTATATGACCTTATCAAGGTGAACTACGCAAAGTTGCAGAGAGAGTTAAACATCCCATTGAAGTCTCATGAAGCTAGGGGAAGATGATACTGCAGAAAGTTAACCAGGGTTCAAATCACTGCTCTTGGCCTATGCTCAGAGCTATGCCACTTTTGTCTCTTGTTTCCTCTTCTGTAACACAAGAGCTTGAATGACAATCAGATAGGGTGTTAAAGGGACTTCCCAGGTGGCACTCGAGGTGAAGAACTCTTCTGCCAATGCAGGAGACATAATAGATGTGGATTCTATCCCTGGGTCCGGAAGATCCTCTGGAGGAGGGCATGGCAGCCCACTCCAGTATTTTTGCCTGGAGAATCCCATGGACAGAGGAGACTGGTGGGCTATAGCCCAAGGGTTGCAAAGAGTTGGACACAACTGAAGTGACTTAGCACACACTCAGGGTGTTAAAGATTACATAAAGGAAAACAAGTTAGGTGCCTGCTCATGGGAGTGTTTAATAAATAGGAGTTACTTTCCTCTACTTCTTAGACCAAATGTATCTTTCTGATATTTAGAAGTGACCCTGTAGAGATTTTGGATCAGATATTAATGATCAGATGAGGCAGGGGTTTTGAATGATCAGATCTGCTGTTTGAATTTAACTTTCTCCACAAAAGCCAAACTTCAGCTGAAAATGAAGACTATAATCTCTGCTCTAGAAATAAAGTAGATTCAGTTAGGTTATGAGTCTTTTCCACCCCAGTGGGGAACTCTTTTTGCCTCCAAAGTCAAGCACTTCTCTCCTAATGTTAGTTGTGTGTTGATGAGGTATTGGATACTTGGCTGCAAATAGAAGTCCATGATGTCTTCATGGCTTTGGAGATTTTTATAGCCAATGTTTAATTAGGACTTTCTAATATTCAAGAATGAACTCTTCATACTTTTTTTTAAAAAAGGAATAAACCAAAAACTAAGATAACAATCTCAAAACTCTTTCAGTGCAATACCACTAAGAATTGAACCTGCTGTGAATATTTGAATAGGTTAAGTTTACATTTGAAACCATATTTGTGGGAAATGTATTACCTTTATTAAGGATATTTAGAGACTTTTGGCTGAGATTAAGAAAACCTACTTGCTTTTATAGATACCAGAGTGGTCAGGATCACCAAGGGAGAATAATTTCTGTTGTTGTTGTTACCATGGTAACCTCACTTATTTTTAATTATATATTTATTCATGCATTTTGCACATTTATCAGAAATTATTGACATTTCTTAAACAACATATTAATGTGTCAATTCATGTCAATAAATAAGCAGTGATATTGAAAAATATTAAATCATGCTTTCAGATTGAATTAATGTACATGGTTGTGTTCATATTAAGCAGAAGAGACAAACTCTTCTTGAAGCCAGTGGCAATGACCATCCCCTTCATATATAATGTGTCTATTTGACAGTTTTGACTTTCTTCTCTGAATGTATAGATTATTTTTCCTTTTACATGTCCCAGCTTTTGTTACTGTTTCCTCTGTGAATTTCTTACTGGGTAAACAAGCAGGTCTGTCTCCACTTTGCTGTGCCACTGGGTAATGGCAGCATGGAAAAGATGCTACTGGGAAAACTAATACAAGATTGGGTCTATTTCAGGGTTTATATTGTACAGAGGGAAGAAAACTCACCTCTTCAGGCCATGCCAGGAGTTGGGTACAGATTTATTTACTGAGCCTGTCAGCCAGCTCTAATGTGCTTCTCCCATGCCTTTCCCTTCTGGCTACCACGCAGAAGATACTTTCATCAAGTACTGCCCCCTATAGCTGAGTCTTCCAATTTTTCATTTTTTCATAAAAGTTAAGGTGCACTCTTAGTTTGTCCTAACTAAAAGTCAGTGTTTAGAAGAAGAATTGCTTTTTCCAGGTAAGATTTGTTTGTTTGCTTGCTTAACTGACTTTTCTGCTTTTGTGTTCCATAGTGGTTAAAAATCTTTCTCAAAATCCTCAAGACTCTAATAGTCTTAAACACCCCTAAGCATTCATAGTTTATCTTCCTATTTAAACATTGAAATAGACGTGCTAACTATCAGGCATTCTTGAAGGCAATTGGCCCCATGCTTTTATGTTACCCATTGAAAGGAGATCTTGATTCTTGGTCTTCTTATCCTTCAGAGATGCCTTTTTTTCCTATCAGATATCAGCCTTTTAGAGAAAAATCTATAGAACTCTATTTTGCAGCATGTATTAACTAATATCACTTCATTTCAGTTAGGTTAAAGGGGTGAGGTGCGAATAACCATTTACTATCTTGATGTGATCTCTAAGTTGCTCATTATGAACTCACTGAGAGGTTAATTTATTCAAAAACCTTTATTGTGTCCCAGTCTGCTGCCCACCCTTTTTCATGGTCAAAAATCTTTGGACCAACTTTCCCGCTTTCCCAGATTACAATGGAATCTTTCCTTCCCTTGCTTTCCAACTGTTCTCTCATTTTTTAACCTCATATGCAGCCATTTCTGGTGTTCGCCTCATAATACAATGACTTGTGCATTTGTCTGCCTCCCTTGTTGAGTAGCAAGCCTCCAGAGGACAGATAATAGATCCTGCATATTTTAAGTGTCAGATAAATGTTTTTTGAATCGAACTGCTTCTGAATTGGATGTTTCTGGACATCATCCACACTTGGTAAATACTTACTGAATATTAAGTTGAAATAGACTCTATCCACAGGAGTCCACTATTCAACTAAAGTAAGAATGTGTGTCTCTGTGTGTGTGTGTGTGTGTGTATTAACAGAAATGAATGACAAAGCTAAGGGAAAGAGACTTCTCTGGCAGTCCAATGGTAAAAACTCTGCCTTTCCATTGCAGGTGCCATGGGTTCAATCCCTAGTCTGGGAACTAAGATCCCATAAGCCCTGCCATGTGGCCAAAACAAACAAAAAACAAAGGTAAAGAAGTGTTTGTTCACATAGTCAACAAATATTTATTGAGCACCTTTGTGCTTAGTGTTGTCCTAGGTGCTGAGAATACAGTGACAAATTAGAATGAATTTTTTTTTTCATGGAGTTTGCAGATGATAGGGAACTCAAATATGAAGTGATGGTTGTCTAGAAATTTAGTAATTTACCATTGTAAGAAATGCTCTGTGAGAGAAGTGGGAATTCTATAGGAATGAATAATAAGGGATTGTGACTAAGGTTCATATGTGATGGTGGACACTGAGGGACAATGTGTAGTTGTTACTTTGACAAATTACTCCTCTCCAGTTGGATACAGTCCTGGTGGAACTATCAAACAAGATGTCCTATCTTCTCCTGGACAAACAGGTTGTATGTGACGGTCAGGTGCTCAAAGTAGATGGTCAGGTGCTCTCTCCTGGGAATATCACTCTTGAACTGAGTGACCCCAGGTCTGAAAAGCAGCTAGAGTACCTCTAGATGGTAGAGACTCCAGAGACTGTCACTCGTTTTTACCACCTTGATTCCTGGAAGAATCTTTGTTATCATCTTGTCTGAGGTCTAGATCATTAGCTTTTTCATTTCACTCTGTTATCTACCCCCAATCCCTTATGACAAGGGCTTTTCTCTTCCTTTCTCTTTTTGTTTAAGTGAGGACCTAGAGATGATCATACTAAGTGAAGTAAGACAGAGAAAGACAAATATATGATGTCACTTATATGTGGACTCAAAAAAATGACATAAGTGAACATATTTACAAAACAGAAGTATACTCAGGGACATAGAAAACACACTCATGGTTATCAAAGAGGAAAGGGGGGAGCGAAAAAGTTCATGTCACCTAAAACTAAAGAACTCTTACACTGCTATGCTTATGATCTCCAGAGCTGTATTAGATAAGCTGTTTTTCTAAGGTTGATTTCTCAAAGTTAGAACAGAGAAGGCATGCCAAGTTGAGCCAACAGCATGGGCAAAGGAACAGAGGTAGAGAATTGTGCTCAGTTGTAACTTGATAGGATGAGAGTAAAGAATTAGGTTTTAGTAGACACAAGGTGGCAGGGCCAGGTGAGTGTTCATTATAAACACTGAAATCTGCCTTTGGAATGAGCCAAGGTGGGGGATCTTGAGGGAAACTGCATAGGCCAAAATTGTGTAGCTGCTTCCCATCATCCCTCCTGTCTAGCCTGAGACCCAGCCAGAGTGTCCAGCACCAGTCCTGAGGGTCTTCTACTGAATTTGGATTTAAAGTACCACTTGATTCTTAAAGTGCAAATACTCTAGTTACAATGATTTGATTGCTTAGTCTCATTATCTTTTGCTGCATTACAACCCACATCAAAACCTGGCAGCTTAAACAATGACAAAATTTATTTTGCTCCCAAATCTTCAGTTTGGTGAGTGATTGGTAGAGGCCATTTCTCTTCCACATGGTTTCAACTGAGGCAGTTCAAAGACTAGGGATTGGAATCATATGAAGGCTTGTTTTTTCACATGCCTGGTGTTTGGTCCTGACTATTGTCTGGGACTTTATCTAGGGTCGTTGACTGGAATACCTATCTGTTCCTTCATGTGACCTGGGCTTCCTCATAATATGGTGGTTGAATTCCTCATAATATGGTGGTTGAATTCCTCAGAATATGGTGGTTGAATTCCAGGGGCAAGCAATGAGAGAGAGAGAGAGAGAGAGAAAGCAAAATAGATAGATAGATAATAGATAGGGGCACCAGGTGGAATATGACTTTCCTAAATTAGAGTTTTCTAGCCTGTCCTTGGAAATCAGCAGCATCACTTCTACCACTTTTTATAAAGCCATCACTATGGTAATATTACTTCTGCACATCTATCTCTTTTCTCTTTGATAAATTAATATAAGTAAATGCATTTTGGAGGCAATGTCCTCTTATTTAGTGAACAGACATTCTGAATGAATAATCAGATCTCGTTTGAGGCAAGGCTATATGGGGAATAACTTCTACATCATTTAATGAGCATATCTGAATATCTTCTAGATATTTCTGTGTTTATCCTACTGAAATTTACCTTACTTTTACTAATTTCATTTTTCTCACAGAGGTGAAGAGGTTTACTTTAGATTTTGGAAACTGAGTCTTTACTCTATAAACATGAATAAATAAAGGAAGTTTTATTTTAGAGTATCAGAGGCAGATGGAAGCTAGAATCTGGAAGACCACTATGTCCACACTATGACAGACCATTGGTTATAGAAAATGAAAATAGATTTCCCAAACCTAACATATTAATTCCAATACATTTCTCTTTGGTAATAACACATAGAAATTTCAGTTATAATAAATCATTTCTGAGCTTTTATGTCTACCATCAGACATTCTAAAGAAGGATGAACAGGAGAAAGAAAGTTGGTATGTTCAAAGGCATTTCATATAACTATTGTCATTTATAAGAAAATCATCTGATTATAATTTTTAAAAAAACATTTAAATATTAAATACATTCTACATTTGAGGAGTTTTACCTCAAAAATTTTCAGGTTATATGAAGAATACATCCTTTTCATATTTTTTTAATTAAAAAATTTTTTTATATATCTTGAATTTGTATAAAAAATTGATTCCACACTTTCTAAAAACCACTTCCTTTAAATCCAGTAAAACAAATTTAATGACAAAGTAGATTTCCAGGTGTGTCTACAAGCTAAATCTCTACTACTTCCAGACTTTCTTTAGCAATGACAATGATGACAATGATGATGATGATGATAGCTGTACAGACTAGCTTCTTCAAAGTATTTCTTCTTGCAGAAATTCTAGGTACATGTTTATCAGGATTTGGTTATCAAACTTCAAGTAATATAGAGTTTATAGGATTATGAGTATTGTTTTTCTCATAACAAAGCCTTATGGTGGCTTCCTATTGAACTCAGAATAAATTTCAAACTACCAGGACATGGCTCCCATGTTCCAGAATATACACCCTCTGTTGACCTGCAAGTAATCTATAGCAATGCTGAAATAAAATGCTTTTGTAGTTTGCTTTTTCCTTATTTAGCTTTTGTATTGGAGCTCTATATGGTAAATATTTTCCTGGACAAACAAACATTTTTATGAGAACAGTTTAAATGTCTATGAGGTATTTTGTCGTATGGGTGTGTCACCATCCATTACAGGACAGCTAGATATTTTTCAATTTTTAAAATTGAAACTTTTTCTAGATAAAAATTTGTTTAGATCCTTAATCATGTCCTTAGAATTGATTAGTGTAATTAATTAACTTATTAAGTAGAATTATTAGATTAATAGGTATACATATTTTAACACTCTCCAGAGAGAATATGCAAATTTTTACATCATAAACAGTACTTGAGACTGTCCATTTTCTGATTCCTTATGCAAACCTGATTTTTATCTTCAAGTCTTAGATAATTTGAAAGGTAAGATATGATATCTCTTATACTTTACATTTCTTTGATTACTAATCCAGCTTAAATCTTTTTATGGTTTTTGTTTATTGGTAATTCCTCTGAAGAATTGCTTCTTCTTGACTACTCCTGGGAAATCCATCTTTTTTCTTATTGCTTCTTGTGAGCCCTTTATATAGAAAAAAATCAGTATTAAATTTCCCTTATTTATAAACTTTCATAGAAATTGCTAGATAGAGCAAATAAGACATGTTAACAAAGGTGTGATGGGAAAATGTTTTCTTTTGAATCATCTACTTATCTAAAGACCAACAATTGTTTTATACATAGCAAAATATTATAGTAGCTGTTTTCATGAGGATCCTGGCAGGAAAGAGATGGCACAATCAGATTAGGTAAATTAGGGAAAGTATAATAATAGTACTATTTATAAATGTTTGGATAGAATGTAGGGAAATACAAAGGATAATAGAAATGGTCTCCCCCTCTCCAAGATTAGTAACACAATGCCGTGATCACTCTTGGACTCTTGGAGCTCATCACCCTTGGACCAATACTACCTCCCTTTCCTGAAAGAAAAAGTTAACCTCAAAAGGGTGAAGGAAGGGAGAGATACAAAAAGCTGGAAAAAGAGTGTTATTTGGAAAGGACCACCTCTCTTGAGGGATGCAGCCATCCCAAGACCCTACAGGAAGGGCGGCAAGGTACTGAATGTCCCAGTTTTACTCTCTTCCCTCCTTCCATTGACAATACCCAACTGGAAGCCAGAGGGAAAGAAAGGTTTTGACATAGTGTGTATAGTCAGCCCCTCAGGGCACTGAGCAAAATAGAAAGGAGTAGAGTATAATCTGTAGGAACAAATGGTTTTAGCACTGTGGGATAGAACTATGATTCTGAAGTTGGTCTCAAGAAGGCTCACTTCCCCAGTTTTGCCACATAACTGTTCTTTAACATTGGTGATCCTCATCTGTAACATGAGGCTAACCACAGTGCCCACCTCACATGGTAGTGAGAGTTGAAGATAAAGCATTTGGTAGAGTCTTGGCATATAGTGTGTATAGTATAGAGGCAGTTGAGGGTCTAAGGAAGCTGTTTCCTTATGTTGATGTTTTCTTTCTCTTTCCCTTTCTCCGTTTTCTTTAACAATCCCCACTTCTATCCTAGCCTGGTTGCTGGTTGAGTTTTGACTGGGCATCTGGAGTGTAAATTATCAGGGGCCAACCCTATTCCTTTCCTCAGCCCTCAACTAGATAGTTCATGGCAATGCACAATATGTTATCCTAACAGACTTGCATATCACCCTATTGATTCTTTGACCACTGATGCAGGGGAGGCTCTGGGGTATCTCATGCCATGTCTCCAGATATTTTATCATATTCTTCCAGCCTAGGCACTTTCCAACTGTGGCATATACTCTGAGAAAATATTTCCTGGAGATGCTTACACTTGTTCAGAGAGATAATGAAATAAAATAAATATATCCCCCAAAGGGAATTTTTCTCTTATTCTCACAATAGCCATATGAATGTACACACTGCTGTATTTAAAGTGGATAACAAACAAGGAACTATCTGATAGCACAGGAAACTCTGATCAATGTTATATGGCAATCTGGATGAGAGGGGAGTTTGGGGGAGAATCAGTTCATTTCAGTCACTCGGTCCTCTCTGACTCTGCAACCGCATGGACTTCAGCATGCCAGGCTTCCCTGTCCATCACCAACTCCTGGAACTTGCTCAAACTCAAGTCTGTCGAGTCGGTGATGCCATCCAACCATCTCATCCTCTGTTGTCCCCTTCTCCTCTTGCCTTCAGTCTTTCCCAGCATCAGGGTCTTTTCCAGTGAGTCAGTTTTTCACATCAGGTGGCCAAAGTATTGGAGCTTCAGCTTCAGCATCAATCCTTCCAATGAATATTCATTACTGATTGAATATTCATTGGGGGAGAATGGATGCATGTAAATGCACGGATGAGTTGCTTTGTTGTGTACCTGAAACTATCACAACATTGTTAGTCAGCTATATTCCATACAAAATAAGAAGTTAAAAAAATAACCACATGAGACGAGCCTTTAGCAGCTGTCCACAGACTTTTGTTTCAATGTTGTTTTCTAGATAAAAATAAAGCAAAATCATCAACCCAACAAAATCTATACGTGGAGAATTTTGTATATTGAATATGCATGAACACGTGGAGTTATATATACTCTTCAGTAATACTCTAAGCAGTAATTTGCAACAAAAGTGTGTTTTCTTTTAAAACATTAGTAGAAGAACTTCCCAATCAAAACTAGAAGAAAATTTCAAGAATACAGTTATACACAAAAATTATTTATTTTCCTGGGAGCTTTTAGTTTTTGTGTATTTGGTTTCCTAATTTTATTGTTTCTTATTACTTTCTGAGTGAAGTAACAATAATTTTACATACAGTTACTACCATTTTAATACTGTTTATTGGTGTTAAACCAAGGCTTTGATAGCTGGCCTGAGTTGGTATTAGAAGGGAATAAATTCTTTCTGATGAATAGTGACAAAATGTGACCATGGATATAAACAGACATTCTCTCCATCTGCTGAGAAGTAACTTTAATTCTTGTATATGAGCTTCCAGTATTTTTAGAGGATTGCTAAAAAGAATTGTTAAGTTTTGTAGAGTAATTTATATTTTATTTTAATGAATTATAATGAATATTAGACATATAGTTCTGGTACATCTATTATGCAGTAGGAAATGTAAATCACATGAGTGGCATTAGATTAAGTTATTTTGGCTTTAAAATGTGAGTAATGTTTCCAATTTGAGTCTAATGATTTCAAAACTCAGAGTGGAGTCAGTAGATCAAGGAAGATTTTGAAAAATTGAATATCTGTCTAGATCTGTCACTAGTGGTGTTTTGGAGCCAGCTTATGCTGGCCTGTGATCAACAACCATTATATTTTCACCATTGTGAGTCAGTTGTTAAATGTAGTCACTGCTAAGAACTAAATAATATAATCTTATAATTATATAAATTATATTAAAGAATAAAATTAACATATATTCAAAACCCATTACTTTCTAAATATTTTGCTATACTTTTAAATCTGTGCTCTTGGAGTTATTTAGATCCATCTGCATGATGGAAATACTATAGAACAGTATTGTGTATCTTTTCCCAACTCTGCATTCAGTGACATGATGTTGAAGCTGGCCCTGGAGAAAGTATTTATACCATGGAAGCATGAAATGCTAAAAATCAGGATTTTATTTATTGTCTTGTTGACTGTCTAGACTTGGGAAAGTGATTTTAAAGTTAATGTAGATTAAACTTTTAAGTATGTTATCTCTATGGGTGTATATTGTGACTAGTGCAAAGACATGAAGAAACACTCTTCCTGTATTCAAAAAATATTATATGAGTCTATGGGGAAATCACTATGCCATTGACAAACAAGTAAAGTTTGGCGTATCTTTTTATTATTTTTACTTTCATCTTACTTGTTAACTTACATGAAAATATCAACCAACATTTAGTCAGCATGTTTATCAATGGCATGAGTGACTTTTTGATGAATCAGAGAATAATCAAGTATCTATCTGTCATCTGATTTTGTAACACCGTTGTTGATAATAGAAACTCACAGTAGGTAATTCCCTGGTTGCCCAGTGGTTAAGACTCTGCCCTCTTACTGCTGAGGGCCTGAGATTAATCCCCAGCTGGGCAACTTAGATCCCACAAGCTGTGTGGCACAACAAATAAATAAAAGAAAAAAAAAACCTCACAGTAGATTTTGTAAGAAATAGTAAATCATAGTTATAACTTTACATAATTTTAAATAAAGAGTATTGCCTATTTTGTTATTATTTGTAAACCATGTTACCGTTCTTTATATCTGTTTATAGCAAATGTGTGTTTGTATAACAAATGTATATATGCATACTCTTTTACTCCTGAGAGCTGGCCATTAAGCTGTTATCAGCATACAGTTGATTGGATGCTATTTGGTCTAAAAACAAGTCTGAGAAACTCTGCATCTTGGTCTCAACCTAGCTTTAGGTTTGTGGGGGCCCACAAAGAGATTAAGAAGTTTTACAAAGAGTGATTTGACCTGAAAACCATCATGAAGACTTTAGAAAGGATTACCGTGGTAGTATTATGGCTCTAGTGCCAACTTATTTATTTTTTCTTAAGAGAAGAAGCTGTTTATGAATTATTCGTACTATTTAGATTTTTATGGATAGTAAAATTAAAGCGACATTGAGGCAAATTTAGATCAACATAGCTTTTCTGCCTAATCATTTAGTGTTTTTGGTTACTGTTTCTCTGAATAAGGAATTTAAGAAATATTACAATCATGGATGTTACCTATTATATTCCCTAGCTGAACTATAGTTATATATACATATACATGTACATTAGATAAGGGTACAGATTTAAATATAGTTATATAGATATATGTAGATAGACCAAAATGACATGATATGCTCTTAAAAGTGAGGAACATTTATGATATATTCTTGAAAGTGAAGTTTTAGATGCCACCTGTTTAGAAAGTGAAGTTTGGCAGCATGTTCTGATGAGAATGCCCTGGAAGAGAAAAGGATTCACAGTCATGCCACAAAGGACTGAATCATGAAGCAAAACAGTCAACCTGCAGTAATGAAAACTAAGAAGCCCATGGGTGCTAAGTCACTTCAGTTGTGTCTGACTCTTTGCAACCCTTGTGGACTGTGACCTGCCAGGCTCTGCCTGATCATGGAATGGGTTGCCATGCCCTTCTCCAGGAGATCTTTCCAAGCCAGGGATTGAAGCCCATCTCTTATGTCACCAAGGGAGAGATCTGTACATATGGAAGGTTTTTAAAAAATATTGGAGAAAGACTGGGTTTATTATGGGTGGTTTCAGAAGGTTTGACAAATCCCAATGGATTTGTAGGGAGATGAATTTGGCACAATGTAAGGAGAATTATCTAATAACTAGAACTATCCAAAATTAAAATGTACCTGCTAAGAGGTGATTTTCTTTCTTTCTTTTTTTTTTTTTTTGGTCATTAAAAGTCCTCAAGCAGAGCTGAGGGTTGTTATAGACAGAACTCAGATGATCTTTGTGGTCACGCTTCCAATTCTATAATTTTGTGCATTACTTGACTGCTCATTGTATATTAAACCCAAAGCAGGAGCCAGCCCTTGTACCTGTGCTGGCTTATTTGAAAACTGGCTGGCCAAGTCAGTTCAAAAAGTTAAAAATTGAAACTAATCTTTCCAATGTGAACAGGTGAAATACACACGTGATCATATACTACCTTTAAATAAGTGAATTCTGGCAAAATCACATTGAAACAAATCCCTCTACAAAGAAGTATTCATTATGAAAAAAATGTTTCTGTGTATTGGAGATAGCATATAGCATACAAGCCCTGTTATCTATTAATAGTAGATGACATATTGTATGCTTCTAGGATGTACTATGCTTGATCACGAGTTCCTTCTTTGCCTACTCATTTCTCAATACACTTATTTTACAGTTAAAAAAGTGGGCAGGGAAGAGAGGAAGCATTCAAAGATACTGTTTAAACTGAGTTGCCACTGGTAAGCTATTTCAATTGCATGGGCCATGAGAATTGAGTGTTGTTTTTTTTTTTGCTTTACTTTAAAAATACATTATACCCTCCAGGGGCCAATTATCCCCACAAATCAGTGTTTTGCTTGAAAAAGTTCATAGATCAAATGAACAGAAATGAATCTTGACTTGCACTCTGGAATATTAATTATATTTGGCATGTGGCTATATGATAACTAGGTATTGAAAGGATCTGTGTTGATTAGCAATGCTAATCAGAATTCTAAAGTTTCTCTTCCCCAGAGAAAAGATATTGCCATCTTAAGCTATTGTGGATTAGATGTTTGTATTTTAATGCCCTAATTAACTATTCTTGATTTTTGCAAGACAGTTGCAATGTTTAAATTTTAATTTCATTCATAGACAGGGAAAAAATTATTTCCAGGAATTAGAAAACTCACACAGATATCCAAGTTTTATTCTTGAGCCAGTTTGGAATATAAATTACAAAGAAAACAAGAAATAGAGAGAAACATAAGGAAAAAATTTGAAATATATCATTGTCTTGAATTTAAACTCAAGAGTGTCTCTTGCTACCCATTTTATGAAACTGTATCACCATTGTTTGCAAAGCAATGAAAGTAGAGTCCTTGGTTCAGTCAGTTCAGTTGCTCAGTCATGTCCGACTCTTTGAGACCCCATGGACTTTAGCACACCAGGCTTCCCTGTCTATCACCAACTCTCCGAGCCTACTCAAACTCATGCCCATCGCATTGGTGATGCCATCCAACCATCTCATCCTCTGTCATCCCCTTTTCCTCCTACACTCAATCTTTCCCAGCATCAGGGTCTTTTCCAATGAGTCATTTCTTCCCATCAGGTGGCCAGAGTATTGGAGTTTCAGCTTCAGCATCAGTCCTTCCAATGAACACTCAGGACTGATCTCCTTTAGGATGGACTGGTTGGATCTCCTTGCAGTCCAAGGGACTCTCAAAATCTTCGCCAACACCACAGTTCAAAAGCATTACTTCTTCGGCGCTCAGCTTTCTTTATAGTCCAACTCTCACATCCATCCATGACTACTGGAAAAACCATAGCTTTGACTAGACGGACATTTGTTGGTAATGTCTCTGCTTTTTGGTATGCTGTCTAGGTTGGTCAAAGCTTTCCTTCCAAGGAGTAAGCATCTTTTCATTTCATGGCTGCAGTCACCATCTGCAGTGATTTTGGAGACCCCAAAAATAAAGTGTCTCACTGGATTCATTGTTTCCCAATCTATTTGCCATGAAGTGATGGGACCAGATGCCATGATCTTAGTTTTCTGAATGTTGAGCTTGCTTTAAGGAAATTTTTTCACTCTCCTGTTTTACTTTCATCAAGAGGCGCTTTAGTTCTTCTTCACTTTCTGCCATAAGGTGGTATTATCTGCGTATCTGAGATTATTGATATTTCTCCCAGCAATCTTGATTCCAGTTTATGCTTCATCCAGCCTGGCAATTCGCATGATGTACTCTGCATATAAGTTAAATAAGCAGGGTGACAATATACAGCCCTGACATACTCCTTTCCTGATTTGGAACCAGTCCAAAACCAGTTCCATGTCCAGTTCTAACTGTTGCTTCTTGACCTGCATACAGATTTCTCAGGAGGCAGGTCAGGTGGTGTGGTATTCCCATTTCTTTAAGAGTTTTATACAGTTTGTTGTGATCCAAACAGTCAAAGACTTTGGTCTAGTCAATAAAGCAGAAGTAGATGTTTTTCTGGAATTATCTTGCTTCATCAATGATCCAACAGATGTTAGCAATTTGAACTTTGGTTCCTCTGCCTTTTCTAAATCCAGCTTGAACATCTGGAAATTCACAGTTCACATACTGTTGAAGAAGCTTGGCTTGGAGAATTTCTAGCATTACTTTACTAGCATGTGAGATGAGTGCAATTGTGTGGTAGTTTGAACATTCTTTGGCATTGCCTTTCTTTGGGATTGGAATGAAAACTGAGCTTTTCCAGTCCTGTGGCCACTGCTGAGTTTTCCAAATTTGCTGGCTTATTGAGTGCAGTACTTTCACAGCATCATCTTTTAGGATTTGAAATAGCTCAACTGGAATTCCATCACCTCCACTAGCTTTGTTCATAGTGATGCTTCCTAAGACCCACTTGACTTTGCATTCCAGGATGTCTGGCTCTAGGTGAGTTATCATACCATTGTGGTTATCTGGGTCATGAAGATCTTTTCTGTATAGTTCTTCTGTGTATTCTTGCCACCTCTTCTTAATGTCTTCTGCTTCTGTTAGGTCCATACCATTTCTGTCCTTTATTGTGCCCATATTTGCATGAAATGTTCCCTTGGTATCTCTAATTTTCTTAAAGAGATCTCTAGTCTTTCCCATTTTATTATTTTCCTCTATTTCTTTGGATTGATTGCTGAGAAAGTCTTTCTTATCTTTCCTTGCTATTCTTTGGAACTCTGCATTTAAATGGGTATTTTTTTTCCTTTTCTCCTCTGCCTTTTGCTTCTCTTCTTTTCACAGCTATTTGTAACGCCTTCTCAGACAACCATCTTGCCTTTTTGCATTTCTTTTTCTTGGGGATTGTTTTGATCATTGCCTTCTATACAATGTCATGAACCTCTGTCCATAGTTCTTCAGGCACTCTGTCTATCAGATCTAATCCCTTGAATCTATTTGTCACTTCCATTGTATAATCATAAGAGATTTGACTTAGTTCATACTTGAATGGTCTAATGGTTTTCCCTACTTTCTTCAATTTAAGTCTGAATTTGGCAATAACAAGTTCATGATCTGAGCCACACAGTCAGCTCCCGGTTTTGTTTTTGCTAACTGTCTAGAATTTCTCCATCTTTGGATGCAAAGAATATAATCAATCTGATTTTGATGTTGACCATCTGGTGATGTCCATGTGTAGAGTCTTCTCTTGTGTTGTTGGAAGAGGGTGTTTGCTATGGCCAGTGCGTTCTCTTGGCAAAACTTTGTTAGCTTTTGACCTTCATTGTGTACTCCAAGGTCAAATTTGCCTGTTGCTCCAGATATCTCTTGACTCCTTCTTTTCATTCCAGTCCCCTATAATGAAAAGGACATCTTTTTTGGGTGTTAGTTCTAGATGGTCTTGTATGTCTTCACAGAACTGCTCAACTTCAGCTTCTTTATCATTACTGGTCAGGGCATAGACTTGGATTACTGTGATACTAATTTTTTAAGCATCAGGAATAGGAAAGAAAAACATAAGTGAATTTGGTAGACTTTTAAAACAGCACCACCAAACAATCTTTTCCTGGGTAAGAGTTGCTGTCTCAGAGGTTCCTGGCTGCATCAGCCCAGGCTACTCCTTGAGGCAGCCCATTAAGGGAAAACATACCCCATCTTTTCTTCTCAATCAGTATAAAAAGATTATTCAAGAAGAGAAGAGTTGAGGGAGTAGAAGATTTTTTTAAGTTAAAGAAAGGAAATAAGAGCATAAGTGAGTCAAAGTAAGATCATGACTCCTGATGACCTGGCTATCTCCCCAGTCAACTCACAAATGAGGCAGAAATTGAGGGCAGATTGGCTGTGATATTATTGCATCTCTTATCCTAGATTTGTTTATTTTCATTGCAAATTGGTTATTCAGGGACTGAGCCTCAGAAACAGTTCATCTTTCCTTACTATAACCTAGGGAAGTGCCTCAGTTCAATAACATCTACCCTAGATCAAAATAATCTGTGAACCAAGCTTACAATGGAGATTCACCAAACTACATTTGCTTCCAACATGGTGCGTCACGTGGTTATAGGTTGACTGAAGGTGACCAAGTGAAGAGTGCATAAGTACCACTTACCAGGAAAAAAATTCCAGGATATCTCTCCTCACAGCATACTTATGATATATGGGGTGGTCAGAGTTGCACCTCTTAAGAAGTAGTTTAATAAAACCCTAATCTGAGGTCCACCAGGGTGCTAGACTATAAAGTTTACAAAAATGCATGAATGCTTTTGTATATAGCAAGTGTATATTGAATATGGACATGAAATTGCATACAAAAGTACTTAGATCTCTCTCACACACATGCACACAAACATTGCAGAGGAAGTGATTGGATAAAGCCAAATTTCTTTGTCATTTTTGTCATCATGAACAGCCAAGTGATGGTGATGGTGATCATAATTATCACCTTTCACCTGATAGTAAAAACCTTATCCATCTTAGAGTAATTTAAATAAGAGGTAAACTCATTCCTTTATTCTTAAGGGTTAGAATGAATATTTGACTGTAGGAATTTAGCATGTACCCTTCATGGGTCAATGGGTAGGTGAGTCTTAAACCTCTTTAGGTGGTGATTATTCTAATAGAAACTTCCTCTAGCCCCTTGCCTTTCAAAGGCCCAAAGCAATATACCATATTTCTTAGAAGAAATGAGGTCAAATGTGGGGAAAGTACAGATAAACAATATCATTCACATGGAAATCATCACTTCAAGTTTATAAAAAGGTGATTTTCCTGGAAAAATAAAGAAGATGGAACTGATTTTTGATTGTATTAAAGGCAAGAAATTTCATTTTAGAAAACTGTCTTTGGCAAGATGCAGAATTATAGTTTTTGTGCTATTAAAATTAAGTTATTAACTCTTACAGCAAAAGAAGATGATTGTCCTTTAATGTTTAATAATAATTTTTTTGTGTGTTGTGAGCACTGTGCTGCTAATTAGAGAAATTCCCAAGGTATCTTAGCCAAAGAGAAATTTAAAATTTTATAGAAGATGCATAATAAATTGCTTAAATACTTATATGAGTTCATATGTAGATAGCTAGGTAGGTAGATACAGGTTTGTGCTTGTGTTGTATGCCTGTACTCCTTTGATTTATGCAGGTGTAAATTATAGTGATTTAGGCAGCTAAAATACATAATAGCAGTTAAAATACATGTAATTAACAATTTATGTTCCCTGTTGTGAAGAGAGAAGAGATACCCCCCATTATTAGGTCAACATAGAAAACAAGCCTTTAGGATTATTGGCCTTACTCTTCATTCGCAAACGAGAACTATGAGACTGGATAGCATCCCATGATCCTGCAGCCATTGAGGGGAAGCCAGACCCAACCAAGGTCTCCTGACTCTCTGTCCAACATTCTTCAGCTCTCTTTTTTAATACTAATAACTAATCTCTCAGTTATTACTTGGTGAGGTGTCAGGAGGTGTTATGAGCACCCTGTCTTTTTTCTTGGTAAACTTCAGCTTCTTTTCATCTTTATTAAATCTCAGCCTTCCTCAAAACCTTCAGTGCTTCGATTTATGTTTCTTTTCATTCCTCCTCTGTGTTTGTTTTCCAATATTTGGAGCTCTAAACTGACAACTCCAGTTAGAAGTCCCTCCTCATACCTCTCTGGAGGCTGCTCTTCCACCTCCCACTGAGCTTTCACATCTGGAACAGCCAGACCAGGGCTTACCTAATCCACAGAGTCGTCTTTGATTGCCTGAAAATCTCTAGAAGTAAGAGCAGAAAACTTTTCTGTATTTACTAAGACAAAAGTCAAGTTGTAGTTCGAGGAAAGGTAGTTGTTGATCAAGTTGAAGCTCCTTGAACTCAGGTATCAGGTTTATTTGTTTCCCACATGCCATCATTTTTCAAAAATTGAAGTATAGTTGATTTACAATGTTGTTTTAGTTTCAGGGGTATAGTATACATGCATAGATATACATATACATATATATATATATATTTCCTTGTGCAATACAATAGGTTTTGTTGGTTATCTTTTTTACATGTAGTGGTGTGTTTATGTTAATCTCAAGCTCCCAATTTATCCCTCCCCCTTTCCCCTTTAGTATCCATAAGTTTGTTTTCTATGTCTGTGAGTCTGTTTCTGTTTTGTAAAAAATTTCTTTTGTACCATATTTTTAGATTCCACATACATGTGATATTACATATTTGTCTTTTCTGTTTGGCTTACTTCACTTAGTATGACAATCTCTATGTCCATACATATTGATGCAAATGGCATTATTTCATTCTTTTTTATGGCTGAGTAATATTCCATTGTGTACATGTACCACACCTTCAGATACTACTATTTTTAACAGGGGGAAGAATGAGAGGATGTGGCAAAAATAAAATGAAGAAAGATCTCCTTTTTAAAAAGGCATCTTCTGTTTGTATAATATAGATTTATTGCTCTGGCAGTGGCTATTCTTACCTAAATTATGGAAGCATTTATTGGTTATAGGCCACATTCAACTCTGAGCACTTGTTCGCATTTACAGATGAGAAAGTAAGAGATTGTTCTTAGTTAACTAACTCATTCATCTTCTTACAGTAAACTAGGATACATCTACTCAGCAGATCTGCACCTAGGTTTTATCTTTGGCCCTGAGACATTCAGAGCCATCTCTAGTTCAATTTGGCAAGGCAGTTATTATCATTACCACTATCATTATTATTTATTGAGCATTTTTGTGATGCCAGGCACTTTACTGGAATCTTCCCTGGTGGCTCAGACAGTAAAGCGTCTGTCTACAATGCAAGAGACCTGGGCTCGATCCCTGTGTTGGGAAGATTCCCTGGAGAAGGAAATGGCAACCCACTCCAGTACTCTTGCCTAGAAAATCCCATGAACAGAGGAGCTTGGTGCAGGCTACTGTCCATGGGGTCTCAAAGAGTCAGGCACGACTGAGCGACTTCACTTCACTAGGCACTTTACTAAGCACTTTACATATATAATCTCATTTAATCCCACAACACCTTGACATGGATATCATCTGTGTTTTGCAGATGAGAAAACGAAGAACTAGGTTAACTGTTTAATATTACACAACCCATAATGAGAAAAGAACCCACCGTGCAATTGAATTCCAGAATGCCATAACTGGTGCATCTCTTGCTGATACAATGGCCAAGAGGAATCAGAAACCCAGGTTAGAAAGGTTCAATGAGAACAAACTATCAGGGCTGCTAAGGAAGCAAAAAGGGCCATGCAAGCATCTCAAAGGACAGGAAGGGCTGCTACAAAGTCTCCCACAAAGACAGCACCTAAGTAAAAGACTGTGAAGACGGTGAAGGTTTCTGCTTCTTGAGTTGGTGGAAAACACTAAATTTGCAAATCAGATTTTTAAAATAAAGATCTGAATATAACTAAAAAAAAAAAAAAAAACAGCAACAACAACGAACAATGAGGAAAGTAGGATTTGAAGCCAGGTTTTTCCAATCCCCAAAGCCCTTCTCTTTTCCTCTAAATTACTGATCTAAGCTCCCTAATGTCCCTGCCATGGTGACTCAGACAGTAAAGAATCTGCCTGCAATGTTGGAGACGCAAGTTCGATCCCTCGGTAGGGAAGATATCCTGGAGAAGGGAATGGTTACCCACTCCAGTCTCCTCGCCTGGAGAATCCCATGGACAGAGGAGTCTGGCAGTCTGCAGTCCCTGGGGTCGCAAAGAGTCAGACATGACTGAGCAGCTAACACCATCAACCACTTTAACAGGATATTTGGTGCTCCCACTCTCTGCAGACCTATGCCCTTCTCTTTCTCCAGAACATCTTTCCCTCTTCCCTCCGGCGATAGGTGCCTTGGTAATGTCTCCCCAAATAAAAAATCTTCAGATTTTTCATTTACACTCAGGTTTTTATATAACACCTTCTAAGAGTATTTGCACATCAAGGAGAAAAAGTCTTAGACAAAAAAAAAAAATAGAATTTTAGGAAGAAATTTTAGGGGTTCAAGGGTGAATTAAGCATCTATTCTGAATTCAGAAAACTCATTCTGAAATGACTTTATGTTGTGGTTACCTTCTTATTTGTATGTGGGACTTGAGAAAACTCCCTTTTCAAAGTGAATTACTGCCAAGAGTCGCTTATCAATTTTGTGCTTTTTGAAAGATAGGCTTATTTCAAGAGAATTCAGCAGTGTGTACCCAGAAAATTACTTAATAGCAAATAAATTATTGCTTCACTTGTTGTATAATAAATTCCTATGGTAATAAATCTGTGTAGTTGCTGAAAGCCTGAGCTTGAGGATGTGGAGCAGCAGAGAAGTAAACAGAAATGACTCACAAGGAAGGGCAAAACTTGAGTTACCAAGAAAACCTCCCCAGAAAACCAAGTCCCAAATTGATAGCCCCAGGCAAGAGATAAACAAACAAAAGCAAAGGAAAGCATGGCAGATGACTTTTGGTTAAATATGGGAGATTGAGAACACATGCATTTTTCTCTACTTGCTACCAAAACACAATAATAACCACAAAGGAATTTTTAAAGGTATAAAACTCTAAGGTCAAAGAGGAGGAAAGAGGAGATGGTCCTGAATAGGGTCTGTCAACAAGCTCTTAGAAGAGGGGAAATGGATGAGTAATAAGTGACATAACTGAGAAGAGACAGTGTGGGCCCTCACTGCAGTCAATTCACATGCCGGAGCTCCCAGTCCTCTCTGCAACTGGAGATGCCTAATCCCCCTGCACAGTTTATGTTAGGGAAACAAGAGGATTGGTTGAAATCTTATAAAGGGCATTTGGAACTGCAAGACCTTTTTTTCATCCCCCCTTAGAAAGGAAGTGATTACTCCCCAACCTAGTGGAGACAGCAACGTCATTTTCTAGGGAAACTGAAACAAAGCGATTCAGACCAACTCAGACATCCAGGAACAACCAGACTAGTAAAGGGGAAACCCAAAGGTCCGAAAACAAAGGCGCTGAGTGAGAACTGCACCTACAGGAGCTGGACTCTCGATTGCCGTTCCTTGTTCGGCCTCTAGAACACCAGTGGTTATCTTACTCCCTCATATCACCACCACCACCACCACACTCCCCCTTAAACAGAAGATTAGAAGAACCTTCTCTGGAGAAATGGTGGTAGTCCAGTGGAAAAAACCTACAGGGAGGACATTGTTGGGTGTTCCCCAGCAAAATGCCTGGTTCTCTACCTAATAAATTGTAAGCTGATAAAATCTACCAATGTATAGTGGGCTCAATCACTGTTTTATTGCTGTACTTTTATATAACTACTGACAGCCCAGGATTACCTAATATTAGAGGAAAACCTTCAATATGAAAGGAAGATGACAAAGAAACAGCTTTGGGGGAGGAGTTCTGAAAAAATGGAACTAAATATAGACTAAGATAAAATTTGAAGAAAATAATAAGCCCCTCAGCAACCTAAGATGCTACAATTATGACACAAGAAAAGAGTGCTACAGGAAAGGGACATTCAGAGATCAAGAGAAAGCTCTTTGAAACATATATATATACATATATATATATATATATATATGAGTTGAAATAAAAATTCAGTTGAAGGTTTGGAAGAGATAATTAAAATCTATGGTTCATTTTCAGAAAAATAGATATTGAGCATAAGATAGAATACTTGAAAATCAGAGGATAGAACCAGGAAATTCACCATCTAATTAACAGGAATAGTAGAAGAAGAATACAGAAAATGGAAGGGAGAAAACTATCAAAGAAGTAGCACAAACCAATTGCCCATAAATGAAGGACATGAGCTTCCAGATCAAAAGATCAAAAAGTCTGCTGCATACCTTGGATATAATGGATAACAAAATATTATGGCATTATGACATTTTAGAGCATTCTGAATATTTTCAGAAACAACAAAAGGGGCACATATCAAGAATTGAGATGGCGTTCATTTTCTTGATGTAACTTGAGAGCTTAGAAGACAATAGAGCAATGGTTAGAATTCTACAAGGTAAGAGATAGTGTTCAGCTTTCAAAAAATGTATCTCCCATAAACTGCTTCTTGGGGAGTTCCTGAAGGATGTCCTCCACCTAAATAAGAGGATAAACCAAGAAAGGTGAACTGAGAGCCATAGGGTATGCAACCCAGGGAGGGAGAGAATTACCAGGAGGATGGTAGACAAGGCCTGGAGAACAGGCATTTCCATTCGAAACTGGAGAATGTTCGGGCGTTCAGGGCTGTCTCTAAAGTTTAAAAGGACACTGTCAGATGTCTGATGTGTTCAACAACATTGAGGGCATTTTATAGAGTTTGGGAGAAAAAACAATGATTTGTGGATAGAGAATTAATAAATAGACAAGGTAATTATTAATTACCAAAATTTAAAAAAAAAGTTAAATATAATAAATGCTCACTGTGTCAGTTGGGAACAAGTACATAACAATAATAATGTAAACATCAAAGACTGACTTATTCAAAGGCAATGATGTCATTATTTGGGGAGGGAGCTGAAAGAAGAATGGAGCAAGGGAGAGAGAAAATGGGATACAGAACTAAGTTCTCATCTTCCAAATGAGAAAGCTATAAATAACAGCTAACTTAGGAAAATCAAGAAATAGAATAGTGAGCATCTTATTTAGATATATGAGTATGGAGGGGAACTAAGGAGTAAGAGAGGGGGGCAGGGTAAGCAGTTTCGTCTATAAGTTTCTCCTATAGTTTTCTCCTATAAGCTTTGTACTACTTGACTTAAAATCTGCTGGTGTGTTGCTTCAGTAAAAATTAAAAGTGAGTTTACAAGCCTGAAAATCTGATCTATGGAAAAAGTAATTTTATTTCAGACCTTAAATAAATTAATAGTAACTTTAGTTCATTATCATATCATATCTCTATGATTGAGTGCTAAGTCGCTTCAGTTGTGTCCGACTCTTTGCTACCTTATGGACCGTAGCCTACCCGCTCCTCTGTCCATAGGATTCTCCAGGCAAGAATACTGGAGTGGGTTGCCATGTCCTCCTCCAGGGGATCTTTCTGATCCAGAGATCGAAACTGCGTCTCTTTTAAGTCCCCTGATTTGGCAGTCAGGCTCTTTACCACTAGCGCCAAATTGGAAACCCTATCATATCTCCAGGTTGGTAAAAATAAACACTATAAGTGGTTCAAATACAAGATAATGGTTTGATAAAACCAAGAGTTTGCAATTCATAAAAAAGGAAGGAGTCTGTGATGAATTGAAGGTCTTAGAGGAGGGGCACACAAGGCCCTCATATGATGCTGTTTGAAATGGTGTGCTAAAAAGTTAAGGTGCTGCATGGTGGGGAGGAATTTTACACTAATACTGCTTGACAAGAGCTTGACAAGCATTACACCCTTTACTGACCAGAAGCCATTAATTCCTTGTAAATGATAATACTTATTAAACAAATTCAGTACTATATGAAACGTCATACATCTGAGTCTATAATGCCCTGTATACTTAATTGCTTGTAACATCAGGATAAGACCCCAACCAATGAAACAGACCTCCATCTTTCCTGAAAATTCATATTTTTAATAAAAAACAACGCATTGTACATATTTCTGACTATTACGTTAATTTGTTGAGCAATAAAGTATGCTTCTTTTTTGTAGCTATCCCATGAGAGATATGTATGAAAAGAAACCCAAATTTTCAAATTTATTGGCTCAGCTCAGCAAGGTGACCTTTATATCAAAAAATTTTCTATCCCATTCTTTTATATTTCATTTTTAGAATGTTAATTTCTTTCAAGAGTCATGAAATCAATCGAAGTGAAATAATGATAGCATTTATTTTAAAAAATAGAATAAAATAGAATGTTGCAGAACATTATGGAATGGAGTATTTGTGATATAATTTGAAAAATAATACACAATTCCATATTGCTTCCTTAATAGAAACCCTACCCCTTTTACTATACTTTTCAAAAACCTCATCCTTATTATAATCTGCTACAGCAGTGCCAAGAATAGTGAGAATTATATCAACTAGAGAAATTTGGCAAACCAGCAGTTTTGGTGCTCAACTAAATTTTTAGCCAGTTTGGAAAAGTCTTCTAGGCTACTCAGCTCTTTTTCAATTGCTTAATGAAAAATTTTTTTTAACCATGATACATAGTGGGAAAAAACATTGCTATGCAAAGAATCTCAGTGAGGGCAATCACTGTTCTGTAAAATTTTATTTCAGTGATAGGTACAGGAGTCCCCAACCTTTTTAGCACCAGAAATTGTTTTGTGGAATGTAATTTTTCCACAGATGGGGGGTTGGTTTTAGGATACTCAAGCACATTACATTTATTGTGCACTTTATTTCTATTATTATTATTACACTGTGATATATGAGAATCTAGTTTGACAATCTAATGCCACCACTGATCTCACAGGAGATGTGATGTTCAAGGTGATGTGAGAGATGGGGCGTATCACCTCCTGTTGTGCAGCCAGGACCAGTGCCAGTCCATGGCCCAGGGTTGGTAACCCCTGGATGGATGGTTGGGATGGATGGATGGATAGATAGATAGATAGATCAATCGATAACTAGGGCAAGTTACTTATCCTTTGGGAACCTCAATTTCCTCATTTGTTGAATAAGAATATCTTCCTTGTATGATTCTTTACAAGATTAAATGTGATGATACCTGTTACACTTTTCCCAGTTCATAGCAGAGAGAAAATCCTCAGTAGAGGCTAGCTTTCATTGTCAAAGGTTTTCTCTCGCCTGGACATGTCTCTCACCAGAATTTTTTTGCTAAGTGGCCTAGTTAAGCCTGGCAATTTATAAATGACTTCCCCAACTTCCCAGGTGGTGCTAGTGGTAAAAATCTGCCTGCCAATGCAGGAAACTTGGGTTTGATCCCTAAGTTGGGAAGATCCCCTGGAGGAAGAAATGGCAACCTACTCCAGTCTTATTGCCTGGGAAATCCCACGGACACGGGAGCCTGGTGGCCTATAGTTCGTGGGGTCAAGAAGAGTTGGACATAACTGAGTGTGCATGCTTAGAGAACCCCAATCAGTTGGGACAGATGGGTCAGTATTTGTCTGTCAAAACTCCTGCTTCTCGTTCTTCTTCATTCATTACCTTCTAATATTTCTGCTGTTTTCTTATTTATGTGATTTGGCCAGTGTATCTTTGTTCAAAAATTTTTATGTCCACCAAAAAGGAAAATTTTAATGTTTGTTAGCTTAGCTTATTTGATGCCATATAGAAAAGTATTTAATAATCAGATTTAGGTAGCATTGGTGATATGCTGAGAGTAAGTGATCTGATTCCATTCCCATTTTCCTACCTAATTTGTAATGAAATCTTAAGCCCATCATTTGAAATGTGATTTTGGCAAATATCTGTTTTATGAAATGTGTATAGTATATATACTTTGCAGAATGATTTTGCACTTCCTGAAATTTGTGCTACAACCTACCTTTAGTCATGAATTTTCCTTGTGTGTTTAGAATATGGCTACTTTATACCATCAACAGAATTTGCATGCACTGGGATTTGGGCACAGTATGAGGAGCAACAGGACCTAATGGGAAAAGCACACACTCCTGGAATGAGCAGACCTCCACTCAAAAGCTCCACCTGGTACAGTGGGTCCTGGTGCAAGCTAACCTCTAAAGAGACTCCATTTCTCTGGCAGTTGAATGGGCAAGTTTATAGTCCACTGTGAGAAATAAAGTTTGCAAAGTATTTAGCACAGGGTCCCCTGCAGAATAAGTAGGAAAAGCAGCTATAACAAAAGAATTTGAGGTGTACATATACCTGGGAGAGGGGAAGGAGTCTGAGGAAGCAGGAATATTGCCTTTCCCTGATGCTCTTTTCTTTTTTCTTTATTTTAAACTGACCACTTCTGTCTCAACTTGCTTGCTGTTTGGGGTTCACCTGGAAGCCTAAACTGGGGAGGTCATGGATACAGATGCCTCTCAATGTTCCACCAGTTACAAGCAAGTAGTGGGCTTCATTTCTCTAAGTTTCCTCTGGCTCAGCCGATAAAGAATCTGCCTGCAATCTAGGAGACCTGGGTTTGATCCCTGGGTGGGGAAGATCCCTTGAAGAAGGAAATGGCAACCCACTCCAGTACTGTTGCCTGGAGAATTCCATGGACAGAGGAGACGGGCAGGCTACAGTCCATGGGTTCGCAAAGAGTTGGACACGACTGTGTACTAACTTTCATTTGGTTTTTCAAATAACTGAAAGAACCATTTTCAGTTATTGTGCCAATGAGAGCTGACATGCATAAATCAACTGTCATGGTGACAGACAAAAGCTTTAATAGTAGGTCCTCAGTAAGTGGCAAAATGTTGCAAATGGATAATCTGAACAATAGAAGCCACCGTTTGGTTTTGCAGTATGTCATATGCACTTTCTCTTTCTTTGTCAGCTTGCTTTCCTGTGACAGGGGTACATATTCCTCAGGCCCTGGGGACAACAACTGGATGATTGGTTCCTTCATCAGAGAAATAGGAAAGCCCCAAACACAGATGTAAGTTAATAACCAAGGAATCAAGTGTTCAGAGAGTTGGTAGGAAATAGAACACTTGTTTGATTAGATACTTGCAGGGGGAAAAAAAATTCTTCAACTTTCTTTTCTTTGGACCTAAATTAAAACATCTACTTCTAAAATGTAATTCCTTGTAGTTGAGCACAATTTCTCAAATACTACAAAATCAATTGCTTTTGAATTTGGGGGCATTTTTGAAAATTTGTGGATTTTCTTTATTATCCTTTTTGGCTTGACCAGGATTTGAAATACAATAGCATTTCTATTATCTCTTGCTCATTTTCAAAATGTCTTGGTCATTTTTAAAGCATCTATTTTGATTGTACTGCCTCATAGCAATGACTGCTCAGTTTCTTGGAGAGGGAGTTTTAACATTCCTTAAACTTTATTCTATTTTTTATTCTTTTTTGAAATTTATAGTGTATATACTGACATTGCAATGGCTTCAACATGTCAAGAAGAAAAAACCAAGTAACTTATTTTAGAATCTGTAGGTTAATTTTAAAAAATGTTTGTACACACATCTATGGTATAATTACATTGCATCTATGCACACTCACGTGACTATACATGACTAGGAAACCAAAAATGGTCTCCAACCCTACATAACCTTACCCTACCTTCATTTCCTTGTCTATAGAGTAGGCTTTTCCTAACTTATGCTTGTGCAGATCCGGTGCAGATTAATGAGTCAGTGTCTATGTACCATTATATCTGAATGCTTAGGGAAATAAGGGCAGTGAAAAAAATTACTCCTGGCTGGTTTGCCAGTAAATTTAGTTTGCTAGTAAATTTTCATCAACATGGAAATTTCATTTATCTTTGCACATTTTCAGAAATGAAAATGCACCATGAAAATGTAGTGTTTGATGGTCAACAATCATACTTTTTAATGAAACACCCATCCTTGGAATAAATAACTTCCCAGACAGTGGGAGGACTCTTACTGTGATTCTGGTGGCAATAGTAGCTTCTGAGACATAATGGAGAGTGTAATTCTCAAATGTTCTCCTGCACAATACTAAGGGCTCATTTCATAGAAGGAAATTAAAATGGTAACCACCACAAAAACCAAAAGCCCACTGGTTACAATTGAGTCTTATAGCAACACCATGGCAAACATTCAGTGGATATGAATCACATGACTCATAGAATAACTCACTAGTGGACAAGGTTCTTCTGATAAATATTCCTGTCTCTCTCTGTAAAACCAAGTATATCTTCAGCAGTAGAATTTACCTACATTTTGGTTGAGACAGTTGGTGAAGGTACAGATACATCCTTAAGTTTCTGGTCAGGCTTTTACTTTTTATCCCTTTATATTTTCTTTGTGTGTGTGTATGTTCATAGAAGAAAGCAGTGTTGAGGTTGCCTGTGAAAACACTGATAGATTTACCAAAATAATCCAAGTGTGTATGAAGCCCCTAATGTTAAATATCTATTAAAATGTCAGTGTCTTATATAATCTAATAGCATTATATATCATAATTTGCATAGTATTATAGATTGTGAGCCCTTCTGTGAAGATTCTTATCAGAATCCCCTTTATTTTTTCAATCTTTCTTTTTATTTGCACTTTAACTTCCATAGAAAAATACTATTATTCAGTTCACAGATGGAAAAAAGCCATGCCTTTAGACTTGAAATCAAGTTCCTACTCTAAAACTTAGGAAGCATGTCCATGTGAGGTAGGCATTTCTGTATCTGTGGCAGTGTTAGCAGAAAGATTCCTATACAGTTGGAATTCAACATTAGATGGTATTTTAAAAGCTGAAATTAGATTCTCTGCTTTGATTATTCCATTGTGGGTCCCCAGTTATATTTTAGTGTCCTTCACCCTTTCCTCCTTTATTATTTATAACCCGTACTCTTTGAGCAATGACCAGTACTAATCTGTAACCTTCTGTCCTTCTGCCTGATTCGCTGCCTCTTTTGAAATTCCAAGATTGAAGCATATATTCTGAGACTTTCTGTTAAAAAATATATTACATTTTTTTCATATTTCTGAGCCTGAAATGAGAGTCAGTCCTGGGTTTGCTTGTCTCATTCATTTTCAGCAGGCTGGCTTAAAAAAAGAGAGATAAAATAAAGAGGGGGAGTAGAGAAAGTATAGAGATGTCACCCTTTTATATTCATTATGTTATAATATCTCTCACATGAGCACACAGATATACTTTTGCATACACGTTTTTAATTCTTTTTTTTTTTGCTCTCTTGATTGCTAGATTAATGCATTGGGTCTCTCTTATTTCCCTTGTCTTGCTTTTCCCCCTCTCTATCCACAGTAGCTAGACCTAAATAATAATAAAAACAAAGAATAGCAATTCATTTGTATTTGGTGTGCATTAAAAAGAAGTGGGGCAGAAAGCAGCATTAGTGGTAAATTCCCTGAGGACCCAAGATTCCCACTGGTTCCAGTCTCCTGAATGGTGCCTGTCCCTCCCACGCAGCTAATGACTGAAATAGGATCCATTGCCACCGGGAGCTTTTAATTTCTTTACATTGTTCAGGTCGCTCTGATGCGATGCAAAGTGACAGCTTCCATTTCAGGCTGGCTCATTATCAGCTCTTACACCAGACAGCCAGGATATACATCTTTATCTGCACATTGGAATTAACCCTCATCGCTATGAAAACTGAATTTTGCTTGACTGAGGTATGCAGTATAAAGTCATGTGGGCCTGTGTGCAAACCATGTCATAGCCAAAGAAAAGGAATGTGGAGGCAAGGCATGGATTCTTCAGGACTCGCAAACTGAAAATCTTCAGTTTGGTTCAAATCCACCACTTAAAGGGCAAGAAAACTTCTGAGGAAGGCCCAGTTGTGAGATGGTGAAGGCAAATTTAAGATGTAGATCTGGAAAAGGATGCAAGTCTCCTTGGCTTTCTCTTGTCTACTCTTGACTGTTAACAGTCAGCCATGACCATGCAGTCATTAAGCCAGATATTGGGTCAGTCTGTGCCAGTTAAGTATGTATCCTGAGTTTCTTTTTCTTCTAGGAATGTCTTCATGAACTATGGCATGGTTCATGGATTTCTGCCAAGCTCAGTCTTTCTTTAAAAATTGAAGTTATCAAATCTGGCCTTAGCTTCTCCTAAGCACGCCACAGCCAACAATTCAGGGTCCAGATTCGCAGTATTTTAATAATCTATTCCCCTTCATTTGAAGACTGACCCTCTCTAATTCTGCATATGACAAAGCTGAAACCCTTTATGTGCATAATTTTTCGTAAATTTACACAGAGATATGTACACACAGATATTTATAATCTGTATCAAGGTATACTTACCTGCAAGATGTTTATTGGTGTTGAGTGTAGAGGGTGAGTTTGCTCAGTGGGTTAGAGAAATAGGTAAAAGACTGAAAAGTACTTGAAATATGTGTTAGATATACTTTCCAAGCACTGTTCAGTAGAAATTAAATGTGAGCCACATGCTCAGTCACTTCAGTCATGTCTGACTCTTTTGCAACCCTATGGACTGTAGCCCACCAGGCTCCTCTGTCCATGGGATTTTCCAGGCAAGAATACTGGAGTGGGTTGCCATGTCCTTCTCCAGGAGATCTTCCCTACCCAGGGATCAAACCCACATCTCCTGCATTGCAAATGGATTCTTTACCCACTAAGCCACCTGGGAAACCCCATATGTAATTTTAAATTTTCTAATAAGCACATTTAAGAAGTGAAAAGAAACAGGTGAAATAAATTTTTTAAAATTTGTTTAATCTAATATATATATAATGCTACCGTTTCAACATGCACATTAAAATTGTATATGGGATAAAGTTAAAATTATTGGGATATTTTATATTCTTCTTGTTTGTATTTATAGTCTTTCAAATCCTATATGTCATTTACACTTCACAGCACATTACAATCAGACTTGGCAGATTTTAAGTGCTCAAATATCCACATGTGGTTTGTGACTGCTGTAACAGACAGTAGAGCTTTAGACAGACATAGTGACTCTTGATAAGTTATTATTCCTTTACCAAAATGTGGCCAGTTGAAAAAGAATGAAGAGGAATTATCTTAGTCTGTTCTGGCTGCTGTAACAAAGTATCATAACAAACTAGTGGCTTAAAAAAATCCTACAGATTCCACATAGAAGTGATATCTTGCAGTATTTGTCTTTCTCTGACTTATTTCACTTAGCATAATGCCTTCCAAAGCCATCTGCGTTGCTGCAAATGACAAAATTTCATTCTTTTTTTATGACTGAGTAGAATCCCATCGTATGTATATACCACACCTTTATATATTCATTGGCTAAAGGACATTTAGATTGCTTTCATGTCTTGCTATTGTAAATAATGCTGCTATGAACACTGGGTGCATATATCTTTTTGAATTAGTGTTTTTGTTTTCTTCGGATATAGACCCAGGGATGGAATTCCTGGGTCACATGGTAGTTCTGTTTTTAAAGAAACCTCCATACTGCTTTCCACAGTGGCTGCACCAATGTACAATAAAACAGTGAATACAACAAAAAAAGTAGCAACCTGAAAGCCAGGAAGAGATTTTTCACCAGACCTGACCATGCTGATATCCCAATCTTGGACTTTCAGCCTACAGAACTATATATATATAAAATGTCCATTGTTCATAAAAAAAAAAAAAAATAGAAGCATACTCACAGATGTAGAAGATA
Organism: Muntiacus reevesi; assembly: GCF_963930625.1. NCBI lineage: Eukaryota > Metazoa > Chordata > Mammalia > Artiodactyla > Cervidae > Muntiacus > Muntiacus reevesi. The sequence goes on along the minus strand of NC_089254.1, from coordinate 77,510,152 downwards.
AGCTAGTGGTTACCAGTGAGGAGAGGAGAGGACTGGGGTGGGCAAATAGGAGGTACAAACGATTGGGTGTAAGACAGGCTCAAGGTTGTACAACATGTACAACAAGGGAAATATAACCAATATCTTGTAATAACTGTAAATGGAGTGTAAACTTTAAAAATCATGTAAAATTTAAACAAATTAAAAAAAAATAATCCACTCAGAAATATTATTTCTCACAGTGCTTAGAAGTCCCAGATCAAGGTTCTAGCCTGATTAGGATCTCATTCAAACCCTCTTCTGGGTTGCACAAACTCTCAAGTATGTCCTGGCCTGGTACAAGGGGTGAGAGATCTTTGTGGGGTCTTTTTTATGAGAACATTCATCTCATTAATGTGGACCCCACCCCATGATCTAAGTACCTCCCAAATGCCCTGCCTCTTAATACCATCATATTGGGCATTAGGATGTCAGTATATGACATTCGGAAGGAAACAAACATTAAGACCATAGCGGGGCTTTTGATAGTATCGTGGTTTAAGCAACTAGCATTCAATCAGTAGTTCATTCAACCAGTATCCAGGGCGTGTTATGTACTGCGCATGTAAAGAATGCAAGGGGCTATCTTGTAGGATTAGGGGTGGTGTATAAGAAGACAAAAAAGGTCTCTTCTATCATGAAGCTGACATTACAGTGAGGGGTATAGGAAGAGAGATAGACAAATAATTAAATAACCCATCAGATGGACAAAATAAAACAGGGGGGAGAACTGGAGAGTGATGGGGGTTCCATGCTGGATTGGATGGGGTGACAAAGGTGTCTGGTAAGGGGACATTTTTGCAGAGACCTCAAATGAAGGGAGACATTGAGTCCTGTGGCTCTCTAAGGAAAGACTGCTTCAGGGAGCAACTGCAAAGGCCCTGAGGCAGGAGAATAATTTTCATATTCTCCTGTAGGTCACTGTAAGAACTCTGGCTTTAATTGAAAGTTCTGGGCCAAGGTATAACAAGATCTATCTGGATTTTCCATGGAGAAGAAACGGTTTAGCATTCTGTTTAAACATCTGAGTAATATTTATGTATGTATTCATTTATATTTGTATTTTTTTGTGTTGATCTACTTTTAGGCATATCATCACTCGAACATTAAATTCAGCATGGAGCAAAATGACATTTCTAAATTCTAGTCAAACAATGCTATTGTTCATCAAGGAACTAATGATGAGATCTGCCTCCCCAATAGAGAGGAACTGAATCCTGGACATAAATTGCACGTTAGGACAGAGATCAGGCAGTTAGTCTGAATATAAGCCAAAAATGGTATGTGCGGATTACTGAATATAAATGGGTTGTAATATATGTGTATCTTATTTTGATGATTAGCAATGGGAAATATACTTGCATATGGACTGCATGTTTGGGCTTCTTGGTGTGTGCATGTAGAATTCTAGTCTACTGTCAGTCTTTACACAAAATTCTGATTATCTATAGTGATGAATGTGCACAGGATGGTATTGGTAGTATTTTCATCTTATTCAAAGTGTGTATCACTAGGAAATAAGAAAGGAAACCAAAGGTATCCAAGTTGCTTGAATCTATGATCGCCATGTGTTCTCAAGCAGCCTCGCAGCCAGATATAAGCCATTTCTTATCTCCTATTAGAATCACAAGTTATTCCTGCTCCCTGATTTAAGTTTTCTGCAGAGTGAAAAAAAGTACATTTACCTCTGAAAAGGAATTCAACTGAAATTCTGTGGAAGTATATTGGACTCTAAGAACAAATCTCTTGCCAGCATCCTTATTTAGTAAAAGGCTCTCTAAATGCAGTTAGGATGAAATCCAGGATCAAGGTAAGAGTGGATATTGCTTTTAGAATATCATGGTGAAAATAAACATATCTGAAAAGACATGAATGCCCCTCAGGAGTTCAGACTGAATAAAAAAGGCTGGCGAAGGATTCAAACGGGAGAGTCTTTATCTTGGTAATTGGTTATTTCTTAGTGTGGTCAGAAAAATTGTTTTTAAGTTGTGCTTGGTCATTATAACTGTGCTTTCTTGAGAGAATAGCTCTCTTGTTGAGAATCTCAAGATTCAGTAACACCAAAGAAGTCAGTTAGAATCCCAAGCTCCATGAGAGCAGAAATTGTGCTTATCCTGTTCAACATTGCATTCTTATTGTCTACAAGGGCACTTACTCTACAATAGATGCTCTAGAAATATCAGTGAGATGAAATTTGACCTGAACGGACTTAAATATAAAATATTCTTTAAGAAAACCTTTAGAACTACAACCGATTCTCCTCCCCCATACCCCCCATTCCTCAGTTTAACTGACAATGGACTTATGTGATTTGGTTTTTAAGCAGTGGATGTTCTTTGGCATTTAATCATAATGGCTGTTTTTCAGTTGGAATGTTATACTCAAACTACTAACAAAATGTGTTTCCTGTGTCCAGATGCCTGGTAGATAGTTGTTAAATAGAGAGTCAAACTTCTGGCCCCTTACTCATTATTTTTAACATAATTTGAGGAATTTTTTCCCATCAGATAACAATTCAAACTTTAGCATTATTATAATTATTATAAAAAATTTTTTCACAGCATAGCCTAAAAGAATATCATTTAAAAAAAAAAATAAAGAAAGGTGTGTGTGCATTTTAATGTCTTTTTCTTTCTGTAGGTTCTGCTTTATTAACTGGGGAAATTACATTTTGTTATAAGAAAAAACAAAATGAATGGTCATCAAATTCAAGTAACTTCCCACTCTTGGAAGGCAAAGCAACACTGTACCTCTAAAACAGGTGACTAGCATTTTTCCTTAAGAATTTTACTCTTTAAAAATAGGATGTCCAATTTAGACCCACAAAGACTATCCTATTTAACTTGGTTGACAACATATGAAATTGCATCAGAGCTGTAAAAAAATTCACTTGGGAGAAGCCATGTAGGTACAGCCAACATGCTGAGCTGAGTGTGCTAGGGCCTGGGATTTTCCGACTGAAAGTGTTTCCTTCTCTCCCTACACAAAAGTAAAATGAAACTATCAATACATATAACAAACGAGGGGATCCTTCCTAGATTGTCTTTTAGAAAACAGTTTGCCAAATATATATAGAAAAGGCACAGTGAAGTTTATTGCTCAGAAGAACAGAAAATACGTATTTTTCAAATAGGAAGAAAATGATTTGTTCGTAAAGAACAATCTGTTCTGGACCCATGTCCTCAAATGCGTCTGAAATTTTAAGATGCTAAGTCGGGTTTGGGTGGGATTGTTCGTCACCCTGCATGAACAAGTGGTATCTTAAAAGGTGCTGTTTAATTAAAAGTGCACACTTGGGATATCCTTTCCGGGCGTTTGGGAGGCATCCAGGCCGGCAACCCTCCCACCTGCTGCCCGGCGCGCCGCCAGCGCTGTCACCGCGGCTCGCAGATGCAGGTGAAGCTGGTACTGAACCACTTTCACAGTCCAGAAAGCATGACATTCCCTGTTACCAGTGGGAGGAAAGGCTAATTGAGAAGTGTGTATAAAGGCTGTAATGAGTAGCATTTACATGTATTGATTAGAAGTAGGGCCACCGTTTCTCATTTATCACCACCGGCAGCTGTGAAATTTTCCCCACGTCGATTGGCACGGCTCATATTCCCGCTCCTCTAGTTCTTTATTGCTTTTTCTTCCCCTTCCCCTCCTGAAGCAGAGGGCTGATCCACGGGCTGGAATGGCCTGGTAATTACTCCAGCTCCTCCACCAGCTGCCACAATTGCCAAACCGCTGGAGTGAAAAATTCCATCCCGCATTTCCGATTTTTTACATTACCATTGCATAATCATATTTGACGAATAATTAACCTGGGTTAATACTTCAGGGAGCCATTTGCAAGTAAATTGATAAGCTGAGTGCTGTAACGGGCGCACGAGGGCCGGGAACGGGGGTGGCATGCTGCCGCTGGGGCCTGGAAGCATCCAGGGGAGGGAATATGCCTTCTGACCACCTAAATCCACCTTGCATGCTGGCTTTTAACAAGAGCCCTTGACCGTGACTCCGTTGGATCAGAGAAACAAGGGCGCTAAATCTAAGGTCACCTTGATTGACTGGGAGTGCCTCTTTGCTGAAGGACTACCCTCATTGTCCATATCCTGGAGGTGGAATGGATATTTTAAGTGCTATCAGTCCATTTTGAGAAATAGACTAGCTCAGGAGATTGTGGATTGGTATTTAGGAAAATATTAGCTTGATTTTGCTTTGTCTTCTGGAGATGCCTTTTTAGGTGGCTGAGAAATGGTACGCTTCCCTCTCGTATAAGTGGGGTCATTTCAGAAGTAAAAGAAAGATGTACTACTAAATCTATGTATGAGTGCATGTTAGTATGTGACATGAAGAATGCTTAGAAGTCAATAATAACCATATTTCCAGATTGAACATAATTGGTCTGGCCATTTTGGAAAATTCTTTGTAGGACTGAAGTCATAGAAGAGCACCAAAGTCTAACCATCTGAATTTAGCGTTGTTCATAAACCTGTATTTTGTGGCCAAATGGGATATTGAATTTTTTTTTCAGTTGCCTAATTCTGCTACCTCTTGATTTCTTATCTCTTTGCTGTTCATTTTAGGCGATGGTCTCTTTCAAGGCTCATCAAGGGTGCAAGGGCTAACTTTATGATTTCAGAGATATTTGTATCATGCAGGCTGGGCTTTGAGATGTGAGCTGACTATCCTGAAAGTGGAATCGGTGGTGTGTACAAGCCAGACAGAGAGTCAGCACTCAGCATTTGTCACCGCATGAGGCTTTGCAGGAAAAGCAGTTCCTTTCAGACTCAACTGTAGCACTAAGTGAAATCAATGGCCAAACAATCTAACACAATTGGTCACATATTGATAGAATTAAACACTGCTGTTAACGTGACTTGTCATTGATCTGACAAAAATGGAGTTCAGGGTAAAAGTAGCCTGAAGCCTTTCAACTCTCTGTTTATGTGGAAGGGCCAAGAGAAAAGAGAATGATTTAGCGCCATCTGCTTAAATCGTGATTTTGTTTTCTCTAACCACCATACTTCACAATGGAATACACATTGAGCTTCTCAGTTTTTTTCCATTGGTGACATGGAAGGGGGAATTAGAGGTAGCTCATTTAAAGTTCAGATTTGATGTTTTGCTCAAGGAATATCTTGGTGGTGTGTGAGATTACCTCTTGGACAGACGTCCTAGAGATTCCTGTGGACAATGAAACAAATCAACCTACTTCCTAAAAGATCACATTCTACCCTATTCCATATCACTGCCCAGGAAAAGGAATCTTCTTTTCAAATACAAATTCTAAGAGGGTTTTCCATCCATTCCATGAAGTCAAATCATACTGCAAAAAATTGCACCCAGGAGAGCCAGGCCATATCATTCCTCTGAGCACTGGAGTCAGCTGTTTCTGGGCTCCAGCTGCCACAGGCAACGTAAGACTGATAAGAGACTATCCCGGTCAGAGCAAGTCAGCTGCCGCATGTAGCCCGTGTCTGTGGTTACATCAGTTGCTGTTTCCAGGGGTATTTTGAAAGAGGAAGCAGGGCTATGTCAATTCCTTGTCTCTGCCATGAATAAAGTCAAGAGATGGAATGTGTTTGAAGGATCTGTCTCCTTACTGTGTTTCATAATGATTGCAGGTGCATTGGTGAATATACTCAAGGATTTGAATATGAAATCTTTTTCTCCTTTATGTAGCCCACTTAAGTTTCTTCAAATACTCTCACAGTCTACAATTATGCATTTTTTTTTGTGGCAGTTTACTGTCTTCCCCAAAAGAAGGTAGACTCCATGAATATAACACTGTCTGTCTTGTTCTCTGTAATATCACCTTAATGCAAAACCATGGTCAGAGTAACAGCCTGTTGTTTGGCAGATTGTGTTGAACACTGCTTAACTCTGGATTGGGGGTTGTTACCATAGACTACAACGTGCAACCTGTATAAGCTCTACATGACAATCTCTTAGAAACGAATGAATTTTTTCTTATGTTAATGTGGGCCTATAAAATACCACTTTCTTTTTATTTAACTAGCTAATTTTTTATTGCGGTATAGTTAAATGACAACCTTGTGTTAATTACTGCCGTACAACAAAGTGACTCAGTTGCGCATATAAATACATTCTTTTTCATATTCTTTTCCATTATGGTTAATCACAAGCTATTGAATACAGTTCCCTGTACTATACAGTAGGACCTTGTTCTTTATCCATTTTACATATACCATTTGTATATGCTCATCCTGAACTCCCAGTCCAACCCTTTCCTATACCCCTCCCCTTGGCAACCACCAATCTACTCTCTATGTCCCTGATTCTGTTTCTGTTTCATAGATAGGTTCATTTGTATCATATTTTAGATTCCACATATGTGATCTCATATGGTATTTGTCTTTTCTTTCTGGCTTACTTCACTTAGTCTGATAATCTCTAGCTCTATCCATGTTGCTGCAAATGATATTGTTTTGTTCTTTTCTATGGCAAAGTAGTATTCTATTGCATATCTTCTTTTTTCATTCATCTGTTGATGGACATTTAAGTTGTTCCCATGCCTTGGCAATTGTGAGCAGTGTTGCTATGAACACTGGGTTGCATGTCCTTTTTGAATTATAGTCTTGTCTAGATTTATGCCCAGGACTGTTTGTGTGTGTGCTCAGTTGCTCAGTTATGTCCAACTCTTTGTGACCCCATGGTCTGTAGCCCACCAGGCCCCTCTGTCCATGGCATTTTCCAAGCAAGAATAGTGGAGTGGATTGCCATTTCCTACTCCAGGAGATCTTCCTGACCCAGGAATCAAACCTACGTCTCCTGAGTCTCTTGCATTGGCAGCCAGATTCTTTACCACTGCACCAATGGAAAACACACGCTTGACTGGATCATATGGTAACTATTTTTAGTTTTTTGAGGAACTTCCATACTGATTTCCACAGTGGCTGTACCAACTTACATTCCCATAAACAGTGTAGGAGGGTTCCTTTTTCTCCACAGGCTCCCCAGCATTTGTTATTTGTGGACTTTTTAATGATGGCCATTCTGACCAGCATGAAAATACCAATTTCTTTATTGCTAAATAATGCAACACTATCCAGCAGTGGTTCTTTAGCATGCATGTGAATTATTAAGGAATTTTTCTCAAGCACAAATTGGTGGCCTCACTCCCATGGCCCCTGATTTAGCAGATCTGAGGTGGGGCACAAAAAGTGGCATTTTACCCCATTCCCAGGCAGAGCTAATGCTGATCCAGAACCATTGCTAAGAGACCCACAGATTATGAGGGTACTAAAGGCAATGAGAGATGGTACCAATGACGATTCCTCTTTCACCTCCATTCTGCCTTTCACATTGGAATTTCAGTGCTATTATCCTGAAGAACCAATCACATCCAAGCTTTAACCCTCCTGCCAACTTCTGATGGCTCCTTGTAACTAGAGCACAAAGTCCAAGTGCTTTCGCACAATGCTGAAAGTCAGCTGCTGTCATTGAGAGTCATCAACTTTTCTCCTCTACTGCAACCCAAATCCTATGAGTGAGCTCTGGGCACAATAGAACTATATATCTCATCTCTGGCTGTGTATCAAAACCACCCATGGAGCTCTCCCAGTACAGAGATGCCTGAATCCCTGTTCCAGATTCTGATTCTTAGCTCCCAGTTGTGACCTGACTTTGAAAAAACTTCACAGATAATTCTGATGCACAGTTGCCCTAAACTATCAACTTATGAGGTGTGAGCAAAGTTGTCATCTAAGGCCAGTTTGTAATTTTATCACCTTTCGTATTAAAAAATGAATTAAAAAGGAAATAATTAAATTATATCAAGATCAATAAAAGAAAAACTATAGACTGACATAAAAATGAAGACAAGAGAATTCGGTAAATTAGAAAACTTGAAAACAAGTAGAAGGAACTTCCCTGGTGGTCCAGTAGTTAAGAATCCGCCTTCCAATGCAGGGGGCTTGGCTTCGACCCCTGGTGGGGAAAGTGAGATCTCACAAGCTGCGTGATGCAGCCAAAAAGAAAATAGATTTTTGAAGAAACTAAGATACTCAAGCCTCTGATAAATATTAATACTTTAATAAATATACCCCAAGAAATTTGGGAAATGGATGACAGGCAACTTTATGAGAAAGCAGTTATAAACATGGTTCAATAACTTTAAAAAATACCAAATGTATTCTATTAGCTCAACAAATATTTATCAAGTACTTTGTATCAGGCACTGTCATAGGCAGAGGGATAAAAATCCCAGCCCTTGCGAAGTTTGCTTTTTATGAACTCAAACGTCAAACTCCAATAGCCCAGACTTAGAGGGAAATAGACCAATTACATATATAAATAAAGATGAATAAATTTAAGTAAAAGACCAGCACACTAAAAGTTCAACAGCCCATTAAAAGAGTACTCACTTATACTCATTCCAGGATTTTAATGATAGTTTAATAATAGCAAGTGCATTAACATAAAGCATCAAATTCGTAAGTCCACTAGTTTTAAGAATGTTGATCTCAGTAGATGCTAGAAAGGTATTCAGTGAAATGAACTGTCTATTCCCAATAAAAATCACTTGGAACACTAGAAAAGGAGAATATTCCCCCAACCTGATAAAGGGTATCTGAAGCCAAGACATCATACTTCATGTTGAGACAGTGGAGGAATTTCCATGTTAACCGGAGACAAGAGATGAATTCTTACTGTCACCATGGTTATTTAGTGTTGTCTGAAAGTACAGGCAAGTACAATAAACCATGAAAATAAGAAGAATAGCTATAGAAAAGAGAGAGAAAATTATGGTTATATGATGGCAGCATGATTAGACACATCTAGGAAATCCAGGGCAACAACTAAATAATGTTTTGAATTAATAAGCAAGTTCATCAGCAGTAGATGGCTGCAAGATAAATATAGGAGCACCAGTGACAGTTCTATATAACAGCAATAAACATGTTAGAAGATGTAGTGGCAACAAGAACTATGAATTATCAAGGGATGTGTGACACCTATGTGAAGAAAACTACAACATTTTATTGAGCAATATAAAAGCAGATTTAAATAAATGGAAGTGCAGATGCATTCTTGGATGGAAATACCATAAAATAAAATTATCTTTCTTCCCCCCCCAATTAACTGTTTTCGTATAATGCCAATCAAAATCTATATGAGATTATTCAGCTGATTTGACAAAATCTAAGTATAAAAAATTAAAAATTATAAAATACAAACATTAAAAAAAAAGTAAGTGAAGGAGAAAGTAGAGTAGAACTTTCCCCACTAGATACTGAAATGCATTATAATGGTATAAATGCTGCAGTAGCAAGGTTCTGTCCTGATAATTAAAGGTCCACTCAAAGAAGAGCTTACCTCCGAGACAGATCCTGGGATATGTGAATGTTACAGCAGTGTGACTGGAGCATGTTCAAAGGTCCTGGGGTAGAAGGGGTTGCCATGTCGAAGAACTGAAGTCTAATGTGGCTGGGGTGCAAATAAGTTTAGTACACATTGAAACAAACTTTTTATGAAGGTAATTTTCACATTCTTATAAAATATGCAGTCTTAAATACAGGAATAAGGTCTTTGACTCAATGATTTTTCCTCATAGAATCCCAGAAGTGAATAATAAAGGTGCATACTAAGTATAAAATGATTCCTTGAAATATTGTTAATAATAATATTGAAACTCAAAATAAACGACTAGCAACAAGGAAAATGTTAAAAGAATTATGGCACTTCCATAAATTGGAATATTTTGAAACTATTAGCAAATGTGATTCAAATGTATATTTTCAATACATGATGTGAAAAAACAAGGTTCAGACTATACTCACTGTACAATCCCAACTTCATTCAGTATGAATACATGCAAAATATCCTAAAATATATCATATTATTAACAATGATTACTCTTGACGTGTTGAGTTTATTGATTTAATAGTTATAAAAATTTTAATTTTTCAAAATTTACAGCTGTCATAAAATAAATACTAATAAGCACAATATAAACATAAAATATCCTTATGTCATTTCATGCCCAGCTCAACTATTACATCCTCTGCGAATTCTTCAGATTTCCTAATTGCAATTAATCTTCCCTCTCCTGAATTCTTAAAACTCCACATTTCACTTTGCCATCCTATATATAACAGTCCCGGGTGAGTTAAATGTCTGTATCCCTTCCATTTTAGTTGATCGCCTCCATTTAATTCTAAGCTTCTCTGGGTTGCCCAACTTAACTAAAGATTTCCCATGGGAATAGTCTAAACCCCCAAACAGGGGTGTCCACAGCCTATGGTCATGTAATCATACAACTCACACAGAGACTCCAACAGGAGTGCAAAGTTTTAGCCGTCTTAGCAAATGGATATCTTTATGTGTATTATAGGAATTGGGAATCTAAAATATTGTGCTATTGATTTAGGTGGTTGGTACTTTTCTAGATACTTGTTGAATGTAAGGAAAGAGGGTAATGTAGTAATTACAAGCAAGACATTTTAACTTTGGAAATATTAACCCTCCTGAGCATCAGTTTCTTCATCTATAAATTTTGGAGAACAATATTATTTATGGTAGGTTGAGGTGAAATATAAGATGATGCATGTTTACAGGCAAAATGCCTGGTCCCGCAATGAGTCTTTTATGTATCAAATACATCATCAGGAGAATTCATTTGTTTTCAATAGTCTGACTGGAATGTCCTGCATCTTTCTCTTTGACTGTGAAAAGTCAGGGTTTGGGAATCTCCCTCTCCCTCATCTTGTGCTTCAATCCAATAAACTATAACTTATCCCCTGTCTGGACGGGGAGCTATCATTCATTGCAGGGATCAGCTTCACGGTCAGGAGCCTACGTTTAACACTGGTACCATCTTGAACAAGAGGCCCCATGTTTTCATTTTGCACCAGGCTCTGCAAATTTTGTAGGTAGCCCCATTCAGTAGGCTCTCCCATCTACACTGGGCCTCCCTGGTAGCTCAGATGGTAAAGAATCTGCCTGCAATTTAGGAGACCAGGTTTCAATCCCTGGGTCGGGAAGATCCCCTGGAGAAGGGCATGGCAACCCATTCCAATATTCTTGCCTGGAGAATTCTATGGACAGAGGAGCCTGGTGGGCTACAGTCTATGGGGTTGCAAAGAGTCGGACACTCATAAGCAACTAACACACACCCATCTTACTGATCCCCACAGTGGTCACTGAAAGGTTATGCTCACCAATGGACTATCACAGTTCCTAGAATATTGAAGCTTTAAGGATATATGATTTGTCTAACTTCCTTTATATAATAATATGAGAAGCAGCCTTTACCCAAGAGAGGCAGCATCTTGGGAGACTGGGCTTAGGCCATCACTTCCATGCTGATAGGGGCTTCCCTGATAGCTCAGTCAGTAAAGAATTTGCCTGCAATGCAGGAGATCCCAGTTCAATTCCTGGGTTGGGACGATCCCCTGGAGAAGGGGATCTTGTTCCACTTGTGCTATCTACTACCTGAATTATTTGTAAGATTGACCAGTACTCTTTGGCCGTGAAACTAACTGCTCTCTTTTTTGTCGTATCTGTATGCTTTACTGAAAGTATGTTGCTTCTGCTTTTGGTGGCGTGGACTGCTTTCTAACCCTGATTCCCTTCCAAAAGGTACAGCTACTCACATGTTCTTTATTTCACCAGGAAAGGGATTGAGAGCATGCACAAGCTGAACTGACCCTTACTGCCTAATCTTACCTTTCTCAGAAACATTTCTAATGTAATGAGCAACAGATCTTCATGAAGCTACCTGGTTGGGATTTCTGGTATCAGGAAGCGGTGGGATTGGGAGCTTGGTGGAATGGATTTGGTTGTTTGGGGGAATGGATTTAATTGATTGGGGGAATGGATTTTCCCTCCCTCTATGGGCAAAGTCCACCTTATTCTTAGGACTCAAAATCCTAACTCACACCTAGCCATATGGAACTTTCTTACAGTTTGAGATGTAGGGGAAAAAAAGGCAGAGAGGCCCGAGTGATTTTTTTATTCTTTAAGATACCAGTGGCCTCATTTAACTATGATCTTATCATTTTCTTTTTACTTCTTAAACATAATTCCAGAGATCCTTAATGCTGTTTAATTCTATTCTTAGTTTATTTCACAATCCTGAGTGCAGATACTGCAAGTAAAAATGAAATGTTATGGCCTTAAGTTCCCTGCCTCAATCTCACAGTAAACAATAAAAACAATAACAATGAATATTTGTATCCTTTAAAAATATGTTTAAAGATGGAGTTTGGGGAATGCCATGAAAGAAGACTGAAAAAATATTTAAAGTGTCACACCGAACCAAAAACTTTGCTGTCTTAATAAAATATCAAGTGTCTTCTAGACTATCACTGAATTCTTTACCCTTTTTTGTGAAAAGCTAATAGTGGGAATTAAAGCATCAAGGCCCGCCCTGTTGACTGGCAGCTTGATCTCTGCCTTTGCAGAGAGCAGTGGTCTGCTCGTTGGTCTCAGAACACGGTATGATGAGCCAGTAGGGGAGAATGTTCAAGTCATTTGTCATACTACAGTGTTTACTCCTTCTGTAGAGCAGAAGAGGTGGGTAATGAACTGCTGGGAATTTTTATAAGCTTGTAGATGTCCCTTTGCAGCTACAAGTCTTTTCCTGTTGTTATTATTGGGGTATAGTTGCTTCACAGGTTGTGTTGGGTTTTGCTGTACAATGAAACAGATCAGCTATATGTATACATATGTCCCCTCTTTCTTGGACCTCCCTCCGCGCCCACCCCCCATCCCACCCCTCTAGGCCATCACAGAGCGCTGATGTGAGTTCCCTGGGCTATGCAGCAGCGTCCCCACTAGCTGTCTGCTTTGCATACGGCAGTGCACATAAGTCAGTCCCAGTCTCCCCGTTCATCCCCCCGACCCTGTTTCCACACATCCGTTCTCTACATCTTTGTCTCTGTTCTTGCTCTGCAAATAGATTTGTCTGCACCATTTTTTTAGATTCCACATACATGCATTAATACATCTTTCATACAGAGTGAAGTAAGTCAGAAAGAGAAATACAAGTCTGTTTTTAAGGAAGAGAAAGAATTCACATGTAACTAATGAAAAAGAAAAGATAAAGACTGCTTAAAGAAACACATAAAAATATTACTTCTTGAAGTTCACGTGATGAAATTAGATACTCCATGAAACTTAACACACTCTTGGTTTTGTTTCCCTATCGATGTTTTTTGTATCAGAAATACCTTGAGTCATGTAGTCTTGGCCCGCAAAGAACGTTGAAGTTTTAGTTAAAGTCCTCAAAATCTATTTCTCCTTGTTTAGGAGACAAAAATATATAGCCCACCATACCTCCTTTCCTTTAAGTTAGCCTATTAACATTAATGAATGTTAACAGTTGTCCATGTCCTTATCTATATAGCGTATGCTTTTGTACACATTTTAAAGCATTTTTAAATACATTTAGATTTACAAAAACTTGTATATATTTATTTATTTAATAAACATTTATTTAAAATAATAGCTCATTAAACAGATTTTTATTGAATTATCATAGGTGTTCATCACTGTTCTGGATGCTGGTAGTATAATAGCTTTGAACAAAACAAGTAAAATCTCCTGCCCTCACTTATATTCCTGTGTATTTTTTTTTAATTTTCTGAGGAAAGTTTCAAGATCTGGAATAGCTTTGGTTTAGAGAAGTATGATGCTTCGAAACCATTTTAGAGAGCTCCCTTACTTTCAGCAGTCTCCAACTTGGACTTCATTGTGATGAAGTTTTGAATCACAAGAGAGCTGCCAAACGTGGATAAATGAAAGGAAATGGCCATCTCAGTGTATTTACACTGTTCTCTGTGTGAGGCATGGGAAGGCAGGGATCTGAGCTAACCTGCAAAGGATTTGGTCTGAGGAGGTAAAATGCTTATGTACAGCTTCCTGAGAGCTACTGAAGGAACATGCAGCAAACGTCGGCTGAAGTCAAATTTGATTCATCAGAGAAGAAAGGGGATAGCTGGGGTGGGGGAGATAAATTAGGAGTTTGGGATTAACATATACACACTACTGTATATAAAACAGGTAATCAACAGGGACCTATGATATAGTCCAGGGAGCAATACTCAATATCTTGTAATAACCTATAATGGAAAAAATCTGAAAAAGAATATATATACATATATATATAACTGAATCACTTTGCTGACCCACTTGAAACTAGCACAACATTGTAAATTAACTACACCTTAATAAATTTTTTAAATTAAAAAACTGTTACAAACTTTGAAGAAGATGAAAAAATTTTAGAGTAGCAAAAATAGAGTGTTATATATTCCTTCAAAAAAAGATAACAAAATTGACCCAAACCATATTGCTTTATGTAAGCAAGTTGCCTTTGCTGAGCAGAGGTGGGCATTTAGGGGATAAGAGTAGATGAAGGCGTAAGGATTGTTGAAATAGAGGAGGGAGAAGGAGGTTGGGGGAAGGGAGGACTGCTAGGCTGACGAGTTGAAACTTGAATCAGTTCATTCTGTGTGTAAGGTTTATTGACCTACAAGATTTACCACTTTTTAAAGATTCACTGACAGTTGGAAGAAGCTGGGATCCTGAGAAATCTTCAAAAAAGTTGAATTGCAGGCTTTGGGCAAACAGGCCAGAAGATGTGGACATGTTGTGCATTGCGTTGCGTTGCGTTAGTTACTCAGTCGTGTCTGACTCTTTGCGACCCCATGGACTGTAGCCCTCCAGGTTTCTCTGTCCATGGGATTCTCCAGGCAAGAACACTGGAGTGGATTGCCATTCCCTTCTCCAATTGACATATTTAAGAAGTCTAAATATGAGGGCTACCACCACAAGCCCAACAGCTCATAACATCAAAATAGTCCTTCCTTCTCATTTCTCTGGCTCCTTCTGTCTCTCCTTCCCATCTTCAAACATTTGTAAGAAAGAAAGAAAGAAAGTTAGTTGCACAGTCGTGTCCAACTCTTTGCAATCCCATGGACTGTAGCCGGCCCAGGTCCTCTGTCCATGGAATTCTCCAGGCAAGAGTACTGGAGTGGGTTCAAACATTAAGTTGCTGCAAAGTGCTAGGCTCTGAGAACAAGAAATTGAGCACAACTTGGCCTCTGCCTTTGAAGAATTTGCCTTAACAAAGAAACTACTATACTCTCCCTGTTTCTGAATGAAGTTGTAGGATAAATATATGAAAAACTCATTTTCAATGAGTGTACAGATCATACCGTTGTAGATGGGAAATAAAACTATTGGGCTGGAAAGTATGCTCTTTTAAAAAGTTTCTCATATTACATCATGGATTATTTCTGAGAAAACTATGGACAAATCTAATCATTGAAGATAAAGTATACTTTGAAATAAAGTATATTTCTTTTGATTTGTATTATAAATTTTTCAGAGTTCTACTGTAATTGTTGATGGCGTTGAAGGCAGCTATAGCTTCAGTTTCTTTTAGGTTTATTCTAATACCATTTCGTTCTCTATCCAGTCCCTTCTGTCACTGTAAGTAAATAACTAGCTTATTTGAAGCATTATTGTTTGTAACATGAAGTGGCCTTTGAGTGTGAGTAATTACCATGTAATTTCTGTATGGTCAGCCAGCATCTCTGTGAATTTCTATCAGGGTTTGGATGGTCTCTGTTTCTCCATCCCATGGAAATTACCAACTATCTTTCTAAATGCTTCCTTTTTATTTAGGAGATCTCAGGCAAAACTCTCATTTGGTATAATTATGATGGAAAATTCTCTTAGAATTATCTAAGTTTCTATTCCTCATCTGGGGTGTTACACACATTTCAGGGGACACAACTTTGAAGATTTGTAGTGTTACCCTGGCTCCTCCTCACAGAGGCTTCTCTGGCCATCGTGGCCTCCTTTCTCAGGGTTTTTTATTGTTTACTCACAGGCAAGATGTTGATGGGCTTCTGTCATGAAGGCTTAATGCACATTGCAATACGTTAGACAACTTACAGTGGACATTCCCAGACAGTCTGCCACCTGTACCTTCTTCTGAGTTCTCTCTTCACTTACATATGATATTTCAGGGTAAAAGAAATAGGAAGTGAGCCCATTGTTGCTACTCTATAATATCTTTTTAAAATTTTATAAAATATCAAACAAGCATTTTATTCCCTCTGCATATTGATGGATCAGTATGTTCTTTGAGAAATCTGCAATGAGACAAGATATTAGACTTACATAAAAATAGGCTCTGAAAATAATTATATTGTCATTTTAGACTGTACTTGGAATTGGTGGGTATATGATGTATATGAGAGAGAGAGAGAGAGTTTTGACTGGCATAGATCATTTATTCTAAGCAGTCAAGTAAAACTTGCCTTAACAGAGAAAAATGAGT
The DNA here is from genome assembly GCF_963930625.1 of Muntiacus reevesi. Lineage (NCBI taxonomy): Eukaryota > Metazoa > Chordata > Mammalia > Artiodactyla > Cervidae > Muntiacus > Muntiacus reevesi. Next base: position 77,493,831 of record NC_089254.1, on the reverse strand, counting down.
CTTTGGCACATTTGGGGGACTTATTTGCAAATGTGTAGAGGGGGACATCTCAGCCTTCCTGCTTCTATCTGGTGATGGTTTTAAGAGGTCCTGACTAAAATGGACCAACTTGGAAAATGTCTGTCAAGTGTTTCATTAGCCCTAGGAGATTCATACTCATTGCTGCAGGTTAAACAGTTGGGTCTGGGGCATTTTCATCTCACTGGTCAAATTTAGGAGAAACAGAGGAGGCAGAATTCCCATTGTAGGGCCATTATCCCTGCTCCCCACCCCTTCCTCAGGAGCTGCTGTGTATATTTCTAAGGGAGTGGGATTGTTAATGATTCTTATTTTATTTTTTATGTTTTCTGTAGAGAGAGAAAGAATAGCATAATTCATCCTGCATTTGTTTTTATTTATGTACTTTTCTGTGCCTGATAACAGAAAGGACGTGAGAAAGCTTACTGAACATAGACCACTGTAGGCAAAATGCAATTTAAACTATTGGGAAGAGGAAATTAACAAAGAGGAATTTATTCATTTTTTAGACAGACATGTATTAAGTGCTTACAATAGTGCTCAGAATACAACTGATAAACCAAACAGCTCTGCTTGCATGGAGCTTCTAGTCTAAAGCGCATACACACACATGATAAATGTTACAGGACTGGAGCGCAAGATATTATGTTCTTATTAAATCAATGGAGAGAGAGTGGATATTATCAGCATTCCTCAAGGGCTAAATAAATAAGGATGGGGATGGTCACTGGAGGTCAGAACAAGCAAAAGTTTTTTTAAGAGCAATCTTGGGCTATTGGTGGGTATTATCCAGAGAGTGATGTGTTAGACTTGTTTTTACAGTGAATGCAAGAGAGATAAAAGGATGTCAGGGTACAATGAACGCATCAAAACTAAAGTTTAAGGTTTCATAATTTGATATCTGGGGTCATGACTTAGAGGGAGCAAAAGAAGATTGTTTCTAGTGGAGGGCAGGGGGAGATGCAGCAGAGTCAGGGGGAGGAAGCTTCCGCCAGCGCTCCCCAAGGGTCGTGGAGAGCTAGAAGTTCAAAGCCTGAGCTTTCTCCATGGAAGTGGCTGTAATGGGTTGGTTGAAATTACTTTATCCCTAACTCTCACCCAGAGCACAAGGAACTGATACACAGAGAAGTACAGTGACTTGTCCAAGGTCTCACAGTATGTTAGTGGCAGAGTAAAGGTAGCTCGGCTGGTAAAGAATCTGCCTGCAAGGCAGAAGACCCCGGTTCGATTCCTGGGTTAGAAAGATCTCCTCGAGAATGGATAGGCTACCCACTTCAGTGTTCTTGGGCTTCCCGGGTGGCTCAGACAGTGAAGAATCCGCCAGCAATGTAGGAGATGTGGGTTCGAGCCCGGGTTGGGAAAGACCCCTGGAGAAGGGAACAGCTACCCCTTCCGGTATTCTTGCTGGAGAATTCCATGGACAGAGGAGCCTAGAAGGCTGCAGTCCGTGGGGTCACAAAGGGTCGGATACAACTGAGCGACTTTCACTTTCAAATTATCCCAGGCAAGGGGACTTTCGACCAGGCAGCCCCTAATTATTGGTTCACATCATTTAAAGTAGTTGTATAAAGAATTCAGTAGCTTAAATATTCTAAAACTAGATAACATTATGTGAAAAAATAAGCTGTAAAATACTAAATACAAATGAGCATTTAACTATGTAAATATATTTCCATATATATTTTAAGTGTATTTGCACATACACATAGAGAAACAAATGGAAGATGTATATTAAAGCATTATTTTATCTGAGTGGTTGGATTACTGGACAGGTTTTATTAACTCCTTTATACATATTTATTTATATTTTCTGAATCTTCTACAATAAGAATGCATTGATTTTTAAATTATTAAAAATAATTTAGGCTGTAAATATTATCCTCTCTGATAAAATTTTCAAGGAAACTAAACATAGCATAATCAAGTAAATCCTACTTAAACCACAGCCCACATGTATATATATTTAATTGTAGGAGACAGTATGCTAGCTGTTTGGACCTAAGTTTATAGAACACGAACATTCTGGAAAAATACAAATTTAACCTATGGGTGATCTGAAGTTGCTTGTAAACTAATAAAGACCAAACAAGGAAACAAGTTTTCATTTGTAAAGATTGATTTTTATGAAACATACTTGAAGTGAAGGGGAAAGAGCCGCCAGGTTGGGCTATCCGTGTCTCCACCCCATTCAGTTCTCTCCAGTCCCTCCTTCTGTTTCTTCTCTTCCCATTCAAAAATGCTCCAGGGTATTTGCCTTTCTATTTTCCTCTCCATTCTTCACAGAGTAACTTATATTGGTGAGAAGGGCTGGATTATTGAGGGAACTTGGGATGCTCTGGAAATTATAGTGGGAAATAAACTCTCATTCCAGAATACAGACAACTTGAGGCTATAGCTTGTGTAGAGTTACCTAACTGTACTTTATTTCAGGAAGACCCCCCCTTACCACAGGAGGTCCCAAGAAAAGGTAGAAATCCACCCCAGCTATCAGTTTATACAGTAAATCACACACACACACACACACACACACACACACACATATCAAATCTTCAAAAGCAATTTTTAAATACTTCACATTTTCCAAAGGAGATATTGCTCCTTTCCACCCCAGGTACCACCCCCAACCATATGCTTTTTGACTGGTTTCACCATACCGTGAACTTGGCAGGAGCTCTCCCAGGGACATAAAGAAACTTTTACAACTGGGATGGGTCCCTTAGCCATCAACAGAAAAGAAAGGAGTCTTCATCTTGACTAGGGAATGGTCTGTCTCTTTGCCACGGACACGGCCCTCTGGACATGTGGCTCCAAGTTCAGCTTGGATCCCTTAAGAATTGAGAGGATGAGACAAGGGGCATTTAGAGTCAGAAGCTGGTTCACCTCCTGAGTGTGTTCTCATATCTGGCTGCCTGTTGCTCCCTTCTCATGGGTTCAGAGTTTCATATTTTTCTTCTCAGTCTCTGGCATGACCACTTGCTTGCCACAGCTTCTGTTCCTTCAGTCAATCCTGGTCTTGGATACCCTCCCCAAGAATAGTGTTAACTATGATGATGATGATAATTATCTTCTTGAGAGCTTTCTGTGGACAAAGCATGAATTTTGTAAGGAAATACTATTGTCATCCCATTCACGTACAGAAGAATCACAGATGAAGAGGTTAAGTAACTTTCTTACACTGACATATCTAGTGATATACGGCTTCAGCTTCCAATCCTGCCTCTGACTCCAAAAATCCTCCTTTATCAGGGTTATTGGTAATCCTAAATGGTGGATTTGAGTAGTGATGGGGTTGGTGAGGATGCCGTGAGTGATAACATCCAGGAATTCCAGTAGTAAAGAGTCGAAGGAGTGGGAGGGATTCCTTGGGAAGGATGGAAGACTTGTTGTTGTTGTTTTTTTAAAAAAAAATCATTTATTTATTTGACTGTAGCAGATTTTAGTTGTGGTATGTGGGTTCTTTAATTGCAGTATGCAAACTCTTAGCTGTGGCATGTGGAATCTAGTCCCCTGACCAGGAATCAAATCTGGCCCTCTGTAATGGGAGAATGAAGTCTTGGCCACTGGACCACAAGGAAAGTCCCAGACGGCTTGTTTTTTTGACAGTAGAACTTTCAGTATATTTATTTATGGAGGAGAGAGCACTAGTAGAGAAAAAGTTGAGGATCCAGGACAGAGGGGGGATTGTTGATGAAGGGAGACCGTGAGAAAGCAGGAGAGAAGGAGTCTAGGAGGAATCAGACTCTCAGGGAGGCATTCTTGAGTAGATGTTTGTATGTCGTGATGTATTTGCTTTGATGCATCCATTACTGTTTCAATCTCTCTGGCAAGTCGTCACTTGTGCTTGTCATATATTAATGATGGTGCAATGCCCATTAATTAGCGCATTAAAATTTGCATCCATATCCAGCCATCTCCTTAACTACAGGAAATTTTATGGCCAAATCTCATCAGAATACCTTTGAAATAATACAGGAGATCGTTTATAGAAGAAGGAAGGGAAGATCATTCAGAAAAAAAGAGTTTTTCCTGATAATACAGCTTGCTCTCCGGGGGGACTATGTGAAATTGATTCTTCCTGCTCCTTTTATGTTCCCAGAAATCTTCTGTCCTATGGGAAGTGGCGGTCTACCCTCTGAGATCTCATGATTTCAAATACATGCTAAGGTGGCATTGTTTTCTTTGCTATTAAGCATGAACTTTTTTTTTGCCTCTTCTAGAAGGTTCCTTCACTGATAAGAGGTCAGCAAGCTGCAAGGTCTAGCCATGATTGATCCAGCCCCATGTGGCAATTTACAAAGCTGAATTAAAAATGGCCTGAACCACTGCACAGTAAAAGTGGTTTTATGTTTCCAGTGTGTATCCTAAAGTAGTTTTAGAGGTCAGCATTAATCAATAAATCATTCTGATCACATGGATCCTTTCTGGAGGCCCATTAATTGGTGGTGATGACTTAGTCATCTTGTCATCAGCTTCCTTAAACCGGAAGTTCTTGAGACCACAAGTTCAAATCTCTGTTGAGCTGATGGAGCTCTTGACTCTTCAGAGCTAGATAAATTGAGCTTCACCTAATTTGTTGTACAGAGATTTTTGTGAAGCATCAGCCACCACCCAATGGCAGTACAGTATCAATGGCCCCCCCCCTTTTTTTTTTTACTATTATTGAAATATACTTGCTTTATAGTGTTGTACTAGTTTCTGTTGTACAGCAAAGTGAATCCACTATGTGTATACACATATCCTCTCTTTTTTCTTGGATTTCCTTCCCATTTAGATCACCACAGTAGAGTTCCCTGTGCTATACAGTAGGTTTTCATTAGTTGTATATTTTACATAGCAGTGTATATATGTCTATGATCCCCCTTTAAAAAAAAAAAAAAAAGGAGACAATGCCTGATCCTATCCTTGTACATTCTGTTTTCATCTAACTGTCAAGTAAAGCATATTTGTGGCTTCACAAATGGCTGGATTCACTTGATTCTTGAAAACAGAATGTCATGACAATAAGGGCTTTTGTCGATAATCTCACAGCCTTCACAGTACACAGATGATGTGAGCGGTTAGGAGAAACACAATTTCAAATCTGGTGGTTCCCAAACGACAGCAGAGGGTTGGAGGCAGGAATTAAAAAAGGATGCGACCATTATAACCCCTTTGAAAGACAGGAAACTGGCTTCCTACCACATTCTTACATGTGTAATTCCAGGGCAGTGCTGCAAATGATGAGGAAAGATCCCACTGCCTGGGTGCTGCCTGTCATGTGGCTACAGAGATTCTTGGAAGTGGTTTTTCTCCTGTGCCTTGTAACTGGTGAGGTTATCAAGAAGAGAGTAACATTCAGGGTGCCTTACCTTCCCTCTGTAGCCAGGAGAGCCTGTGATGGGGGAAGAAGTGATTCACAGGCTCAGGGACATTGTTCACACTGTGTACCTATATATGTTTCTGCTTGCAATGTTAGAAAATACAGCAAGCTATGAGCTTTAATGCGGTACAGTTATATCTACAAGGGAAGCCCCAAAGCATCAGGAATTATTCCCATAATTGAGATGCTCAGCATCCTTTTAAAAAGTCCTAAACAATCAGTACCTAATTAACCCTCCTCAGTGAATCCTGGGAAATCAACTAAGGGTCAATGTTATCTTCCAGGCTTGTGGGTGGATAAGTGGCCCCCAGTTGATCATTAGGAACTAACCATGACCGTTGTTTATTTCACTGGCCTGGATAGGGCAGGACAACCACTCTCTTCCCAAAGGTCCTCCTGGCCTGTCTCCCTGGCCGCAGGGGAGAGATGTGAGGAAAGTGCCCCAGGCTGCAATTCTCTTCCTGTTCCAAGCCTTGTCTCCCTTGTCTCTGAAATAAGAGGCTTCCCATTTCTGCTGGCGCAGTCCCCTAAAAGGAAAGGGTAGGCAAGCAGTGAGGGGTGTGAGCCCGCTCATCAAACTCCAGTCTGTCTGAGGCTAGGCTGGCTGAAGTTCCCAAGGTCACTCTGATTTGCTGCCAGAGGGGAAATCAGTTCCTTGGTCCTCTGCCTCTGTATCCTGCTCTCCATCCATTAGACCATGCTGCCTCTCCCGCCAGTGAGACACACTCAGGACACTTTAATTTCAGAGTTTGATTCTATGTCTATTTTTCAGCTATTTGCTACAACATTCTGGGAGAGGAAGGTTTAAATTTCCTACCATCCAAATCATTTTCTAGTTTACTTATAAGTGATTCTGAAACAGTTGGCCCTGGAAAGCTGACAACTTGATAAAATGTATCTTTCAAATCAACCTAGTGCTGCCTTTATATATAGTTAAATCATCCAAATCCAGCGTGCCGAGTTAAGAAACGGAGATCTTCTGTTCTCAGGCTGCCTGTCACTTTGGGTAAGAAAACACACAGAGTTATGCTCACTTACGCTTACTCAAGTATGGTCTCTTGGGAAAGAAATAAGCACTGGCTTTTGGCAGGTTTATCTGCTTTTAGCCAATAAGAAATGGTTCCTGCAGTGATATGCATTGGACAAAGGTGGTTTGGGGAAACAGTGTCAAAAACCAGCAGCCAGTATAATGTTGATGGACAAAAGATTTTATATATATATATATGAGAGCTTCCCTGGTGGCTCAGACGGTAAAGCGTGTGCCTACAATGCGGGAGACCCGGGTTCAATCCCTGGGTCAGGAAGATCTCCTGGAGAAGGAAATGGCAACCCACTCCAGTATTCTTGCCTGGAAAATCCCATGGATGGAGATACCTGGTAGGCTACACAGTCCATGGGGTCCATGGAGACTTAGTGTCAAAAACCAGCAGCCAGTATAATGTTGATGGACAAGAGATTTTATATATGTTTGTATATTTATGTTTATATATATAAACATATATATATGTTTTGTATATGTATGTATATTTAAGGTTAGAGAGTTGAAGAGCTATCCTGAGCATTCAACACCAATGATGGTAGTTTCTATTCATTTAACAAATAGACAGATTTATTTGTACTTGAACTGATATGACATCTGCTCATGAGACCTAGCTGAGATGCATGTAATATACCTAGCAGTGTCCTGAGCACTAGTCAAGGCTCACAGACATAGTGGCTTCCATCCTTTGGGGAAAAGGGAGCAAAGAGCCTGAAAAAAACATCATTTCAAAATCTCTAAATTTACGAAATTCTGGATTCTGGGTCTCAACAAAAGGGTTTTAATGCATTTCTAGATCAGGGTAGATTAGTGAAATGAAATCAGTAAGTCTTCATATCACCACCGTGCTTCACAATTATTAAAAAAGTTAAATAAAGGTATAGTGATTAAGCAGAGTGTTTATTCTTCCATTTTTTAAATTTTAAAAATATTTAAATTTTTTTGGTTATGCCATGCAACATGTGGGATCTTATTAGGTCTCTGACCAGAAATCAAACCCATACTGTTTGCTTTGGAAGTATGGAGTCTTAACTACTGGACTATTAGGGAAGTTCCTTTCCGTTTATTGTGAATTGAAGTATAGTTGCTGGACAATATTGTGTAAGTTACAGAGGTACCATTCACAATTTTTAAAGGTTGTACTCCACTTATAGTTATTATAAAATATTGGCTATGTTCCCCGTGTTGTACAATATATTCTTATAGCTTGTTTTATACTTAATGGTGTGTACCTCTTAATCTCTTGCCCCTATATTGCCCTTCCCCTTTCCTCTCCCCACTGGTAATCACTAGTTTGTTCTTTACACCTGTGAGTCAAGAAAGAGGTCTTAAATTTCCATAGCCTTAATAAAAGTGTGGTGTCGTTTGTTCAGTTTTATTCCTTCATCTTTGTATGGCGCTTATGTTACTGAAGAGTGAAAATACAGCATTCATTTGGGGGCTTGAACATCCTGGCAAGAGACTGCAGTGCCACCATTGGCCTCTAAGGCAAAGAAGCTGCTACACTTTGACAAATGCATTTAGCCAGGTTGTCGGGAGGGCAGGAGACCAAACTGGTACCCTTGCTACTCTGCTGGGAAAGAGAAGTGAAAGCGAATTTAGTACCCTCTGACTCACACAACGTTCACGAGTAAGTGGTAAGTACACATGAACATGAACAGTATCCATTAGGAATCTTGGCTGTTCTGTGCTGAAAATTAGCTTTCAGAAATGAAAACTGATTATTTAGATTTGAGAAACAATGTTTGGGAACACAATGAACACAGCATATTGTTTGTAGCTTCTCTAACCAAAGATGTCAAAGGACAAACATTAACCCAGTAAAGTTGTTCGAAATCAAACGACAAAGCCTGTGTTTCCCATTCATCCCAAACTCCTCATTTCTCTATTTTCTGAATGCTAGCCATGCAAGGCTTGTAAGACAGAGGTTAGAAAGAGCGTGGGTTTTGCATCCTGGATTTGCTCCCTGATTCTACAGTCCTTTCTGGCCTTGCTATATAAGCTCTCTAGGCTCTGAAAATTTTTGTAGAGCTAAGTGAGATGCATATACCTTGTTGCTTAGTTACTTGGGCAACAATTGCGCACCTAACAACACATTACTGTTACGTGCTCTTCATATGTCTGATCATTACGTCTAAGTTCATTAACATGTAAGATCCACAAGGGCAAGACTTACATATGTCAAGGTCTTCTCTAAAGAACTTTGCATATTTCTAATTGTTATATATTTTATTGAAATTAATTGTATTAGAAATTGCAGAAGTAGACCCCAGACACAGAGAACAAATTTATGATTACCAAAGGGGAAAAAGAGGAAGGAATACATTTGGAGGCTGGAATTTTATACACTACTGTATATAAAAGAGATAACCAAGAACCTACTGTATGGCAGGGAACTCTACTCAATATTTTGTAGTAACCTATAAAGGAAAGGAATCTAAAAAGAATGTATATATAACTGTTATGTATTATACATAATATATAATTATATTAATATACAATCTATATTTGATTTATATATATATATAATTGAATCACTGTGTCACACACCTGAAACTAACACATTTTAAATCAACTATATTTCAATAAAAAATAAATTTAAAGTATAAATGTGGTTAAGAAAAGAAATTGCAACCATAGGCAGAGCCATTTCCAAGTGTTGATGAACCCTGAGTGAATTATGAATTTGTGTCCTTTTGTGTGGAGGTTCTATGGGTTGAGTTGAATTGAAGACACTGGGGAAGGGAATACTTCTACTGAAATGGATGCACTGGTGAGTGTCCTGCTTCAAGGCGTGATAATCATTCCATCTGTTTGCTGAGAATCTAGGGAGAAACAGAACAGTGAACAAGCTGGGTCCATTTCTATAGTGAGTTCAGGGCATAGAAACATGAAAATAGTTCAACACGCCCCATCCAGTTGATCCGATATGCTAATTCATGCTCCTAGGTTGTAGGACAGCTGGAATTTTATCCAGCAGGTGGACCCATTGGGCAAAATGACTCCAGTACATAGACCCACAAAACAACAACAAACCCTACCTGAAGGATCTTCTTTGAAAGTCAGAAAGTTTAACAGTGATTCTCCTAGTCAGCCAAGGCAGTGCAGAGGGTAACAAAGCAATCTCATACCCAAAGAAAGAGAGCAAGATCAGGTTGAAGATAAGCATTTGGAGTTTGAAGGGAAGTGAGCAACTTTGGAAAGGAATGATCATTCCAAACCAATATTTCTCTTCATGTGTTGATTTTTTTGAGGAGTTCAGTATTAAAGTTGCTTTTTTAGTTGTAACATAGAGCAACTTTTTGTGAGAGGAAGGGGGTGAAGAGGTGAGATGGAAAGAACATTAAGTATAGTCAGGATGCCTTGCTTCCAAAGGTCTGTGGAAAATGGCAAAAAAGTGGTTTTCACATCGGGAGAAAGAAGGAAGAGGTTAAGAGGGTGACTTTTGGAAGGTCTTTCTGAAAAACTGTAATTTCCATGTAGAAAACCTCAATTTGCAACTTGTAAGCTCTGAAGTTGCAAAAATCTTTGAAAAACTTTATGGCAAATTTCAATCAGATGTATCCTCTCATGCTTATCTAAACTGGTTTAATGTTTCCTGTTACGTTTTAAATTTGATGCAACCCCACGTTGTATCAAAGAGTGACCTAAATAAGGGACAAACATCCAATTTTATAATTCACATTCTAATTCTGTGGTCTTAATCTCTGTCCCCTGCGCTTTCAGAAAGGAATATGGGCTTGAGGGAAGAAAATTCATTTGGAAGGTGAACCTATTATTTAATTTATAGCATGAAAATTTAATGTATATATGTAAGATAATATGTGTAAATAACAATATGGCAAACACTATTTTATCACTCAGATTAAACAATAGAACACTATTTGTAGTTGAGGCCTCTGAGTACCCCTCCTTAAACAAAGTCCCCTCCCTACAACAAAAATATAACACTGATCGATCCAGCATTTGGCAAGTCACATTATTGTTAGTTTTAAATAGGTATTAGACACTTCTAACAAGACTACATATCAAGTATGCATTTTGGCTGATGGGGACACAATGACCTAAAGAAATGTTCATATCCTGTTCTAAACCATCAAGTAAAATCCCATTTATGAACTTCTTGCCTGGTACAGACAGTGGCATGCATAGGCAGCGTCTATGTGACCAAGATTGCTGGGTTATGATATGATAGCCAAACATACATTTTACAAAAGGACATCTTAACCTCAGACCCCCGTCAGACCATTTAGTTAGCTGAACGATCATGAATAAATTGGCTAGTTTTCATTGACTTTTGAGGCTTTTCCATTATTCAGTAGCTATTTTGCAGTTTCATGTGATTTTTCCCGTTTAGCCTTGTCTCTAGTCTTCATCACAGACACATAGTTTATGTCCAGGACTATGCTTTAGATGAATTGGGATTATATATATAAAGGATTTAGGAAATTGTAAAGCATGAGACAAATGTCATTATAATTGCTTTGTTCCTAAGAAAGGAGCCAGAAATTTCAGAGGTATTAATGTTAAGTGATAATGGGAAAAAATCTAAGAATGAGCTTTGCAAATTAGTTATTGCATATGAAGGACTTAGTCCTAGATTTCCTTTTATTGAAGTATAGTTGATTTACAATATTATGTTGATTTCAGGTTTATAGCAAAGTGATTCAGTTATGCACATATATATGTATATATAAATATATATTCCTTTTCAGATTATTTTCCCTTATAGGTTATTACAAAATATTGAGTATAGTTCCCTGTGCCATACAATTAGCCCTTGTTGTTTATTTTATATACAGTACTGTGTTATCAGTTAATCCCAAACTCCTAATATATCCCTCCCCCAGCCCTTTCCCATTTGGTAACCATAAGTTGTTTTATATTTTCTTTTGTTTCTACTTTTTAAAAAAGTGGTCTCTCTCAGCCTTGTCACCACCAGATATATCTTTAGAACTTCTTTGTATTTATTATAATCTGTGAATATTGTGTTTTACAGCTTGTAAATTAGATATAGAATTGAATACTGTGGCAGAGCACAGAGTGTTAAAAATGTTAAACTCCAGTGGGGAAACCAAGGAGCAGTTAAGGCCTGCTGCATATAATGTTAATATTACATTAAGTACGATGTTATTGCACAAGATGCTTATTGCTAATGTCTGTGGGGAGGATCCGTTTCAAAGATTTCAATTTCAATAAACAGATTACGCAGTTCTACCATATACAATTAGGGAGGTGGTAATGAAATGGTTATAAAGTCCCTTGTGGATCTGTCATCTTTTTTTTAATTTTGTAAATAACATCAGAAGCATTCTAGAGGGAAGTGCTTATGCATTTATTTATTATTGATTTTTTAAAAATACATTTAACATTACTAGTTGTTGCAAATCTCATCTCAGTGAGTTGAAGAAGATAAGCTGTTTCTACATTATTAAATGCTGAATGTATAGGGAATTTGAAGTGGTATCCTTTATATAAACATATTAAATATTAATGGACAGTGATTACCAGAAATTAATTTATAGCTACATTTACTTGGCAAATAAAATCTTTTCAAGGTTTTACCCTTTTGTTGCACTTAATGCATGTTTACGAAACATGCCTTCAGTGAATGGTTTTGATGACAAGTCATTTTGTCTTACAGCAGAATCATGTACAGCTCCTGAGAATAAGTTGGATTAAATGTACATTTTTTCAACAGGCAGCTAATTATTAAAAGGGTGACATCAATAAACTGCCGGAGTTTTGAAGTATCCCCAAACAGTTTGAAGTATCCCTAGAGGAATCCCTGTTATTCCTTCTGGGGAGTATAATAAAACAGTAACAATGAGTGCTAGATGATTATCAGGCAGTATATCTCTTTGGAAGAAGATGTTTAATACAGTAGATAAAAATTCAGCATGCCAGCTATCACCCCAGAAACCCTACCTCAGGGGGAAGGTGGGCGGGGGTTGAAGCAGGCTGTATGGATTCCATTTTTCCAACATGGGCAAGTTGCAAAATTGCTCTGAGTTTTGTTATCTTCATCCGTAAAATGGGAGTAATAAGAATATATTTCTCCTAGGGTGTAATGAAGATTCAAGGAATAATACACATTAAGTACCATATTGATTATCCTGTTCAATGATTGTTAGTTAACTTTAAAAAAGGAGCTTTTCATTCATCCACACATTCAGTAAGTAATTATTAAATAGATCATGTGGCAAGACTGAGGGTGCAATGATAAACAGCAGTCTTTGAGTTTCATGGATTTTGCCAAGTTTCTATACCTAACTGAGAAATATCTGGGAGCTTAAATACTCTCCTCCAGGGCTCTTATAGGATAATGTTCTTGTAGTCATCTTTGTATCTTTCATTGATGCTTTGTAATTATCCCATAATATAGCAACTGTTTTTTTCTTCTCTGTTTTTCCCCAGTTCATCCTTCAAAACTTATCCAAGAAGTGGTATTGAACAGAAAACTCCTCAAAATCTAAGCACTGTAGAGCACCTGAGTAGAATTAACCCACTCAGAATTTTTGTCCACAGATTTATACTTTTATAGTCTTGGTGGCCATCTTTAATTGCTCTAGAGTCTTTCTTGAGGGTTGGAATGTACATGCCTTTCCATTTTGTAAACACATAAACATAGTGAGATGAATCTAGATAAGTCTTTGCATACCTACTCAGTTCATGACCCAGCAAGAGATAAATATAGAACATATATTAAAATAGTTGTCATATTAGGCACTGTAGTTGGGAAGAGGTAAGAGATAGATAGATAAATAGACAGATAGACAGAAAGAGGATAGAGAGATAGAGGAGGGAGGAAGAAGAAAACAAGGCAAAATTGTACTATTTGTTAGGCACGGAATTGAAACTGGGAGCTTGGCAATGAGTAAAAAAAAAAGAGAGCGAGAAAGAGGGAAGAAAAAGAAAGGAAAAGGGCAGGGAGAGGAGGGAAGAGAATAGCCAAGAATTTACTTAAGCTAGTCCAAAAGGAGAGGCCACCAGAAAGGCGTGCCTTCTCAGAATTTTTATATGATGTGGGCAATTTAAATAAGCCACCCCCGCTCCTCCTGAGAATCTGAGGTAACACGAAAGAATAGCCCTTCTGATTCAGGGTCTCTGATGGGGTGTACAGAAGTGGACTCAGAGTGGGAGGCAGGAGTCAGAAGATCGGGTGACACAAGACAGGACAATGTCCCAAAAGTTGAGAAGGAGAGTTTCCGAAAGAGGGTGTGGCTGGAATAAAGTGTGTGTCATGGTTCCTAGCACATGGGAAGCACTGAATAAATGCCAGTTATTAAAATCACTCATAAGTTCTGTATGGAGCTTCCAGTTAGATGAAGACTAAGAAAAGGCAGGCAGATTTTATCATTTTAGTAAGCTGGTGTTGGAAGTCTTATCAGAACTTCAATGAGAGTGTCTAAGAGGAAAGTCACTCAATATAAGGGAAAAGTAAGCTCGTCCCTTACTTTTCTGTCTCACTGACACCTTACCATTTCCTTCTGCCTTAAATTCTCCATCTGGTCTCTTGGTTTGCTCCAAAACCTTCATCAACTCCCACGTTCCCATGAATCCATGACAAATTTCTCAGCTATCTAGAAGAGAACTCCAGGAGATAGTGAAGGACAGGGAAGCCTGGCATGCTGCAGTCCATGGGGTTGCAAAAAGTCAGACATGACTCAGCAACTGAAAAACAACAGCATTCCACAAGAGCCAAAAGGGCCAATCGGTGTTCTTCCTCATGGGATGTTTCTTTATGTACCTGATATCCATCTAAAACTGGGCCTTCTGTCTTTCTTTTCTCAAGCCCATCTTCACCTTCATTAGTCAAAATCCTGTCTCTATTTGAAGCTCCTTTTAGAAATCAGCACAGTTCTTGAAGACACAGCTGATGAATTCTTCCCAATTGGTTTCTTCCTCTTGCTGATCTCAGTGTTACTAGCACTGACAATATTCTAACTTGGGTGATTGTCATAAACTTGTAGAATTCTCCTCGCTAGATTTAAATCCCTTTAGTGTTCCTAAATACCCAGAGGATAACTGTTGTCAGAGAATTGTTGAGTAAGAACATAACCTTTTCTGATGTCCCCTCTGGTACCTAAAACAGTATCTCTCATGTGATATTGCCCATTAAACAGATGTTGAGTTGACTTCATGGCAATCACTAATATATTTCATTATTCCTTAAGTCTTCCCCCCTTGTGCAAAAATGTAGGAACACACTCTGATGAAAATTCTGAATTAGACTCTCAAAACTACTAGATCTTGAGAAGCAAATACTAAGGGATATTAGAGGAAAGATTCACCACATTTTAGTTATCTGTTCTAGTTTCTCCCCTATTTTGGTCACCATCTATTCCTAACTACAATCTCTTAGACTCATTTATCTTTTTTCTTTCCTATACTGGGATATATCCTCACAAATCTTTTGATGGGGAGATAGTTTAATACCTTAAAATTCATGTAGTACTTTATCTTTTCAAAAGAACATCACCTGCATCTCATTGAAGCTGATATGCTACTTGAGTCATCTCGATCTGCCTTTAATATATTTCTTTGTGCCAAGTTGGTCTCATTTCTGCAAAGGTCAGTAGAATTGTAGTACTAAAATTTAGTATTTCCTCAGTTTTCAATCTGTCAAAGACAGCTGTATGACAGATATGTTGGTATGAGTATTAACCCTGCCAGACAGATCCATATTGGTTTTATAGATGAGAAAATAGGAGCCCAGAGAGGTCAAGCGATTTGCTCAAGGCAGCTAGCTCCAGAATGGCCTGTGTAGACTGATGAGGTATCTTTCCAGTTCTGAGAGCAAAGCCATGTGGGTGTTGCTTGGCTCATGGCCTCGTTGGTTGGTGACAGGTGCCTTATCTCCCCACAATTTCATGATACAAAAGCAATACCATGGAAATCAGGGGCTATCAGGAGAAAAATGACTGAAGAATATGGGAAAAATAAATAGATCCTGAGTGACAAGAGACAGACTTTCTGCCCTCTACTTTTCTGTGATATTGAGGACCCAGGATTTTGGTGTCTTATGAATCGTCATCCTCTGTGGTCTACTGGTCATCTTCAATGTTCATTTAACCCTCATGGTGCAATCATGCTATCCCTGGATCACAAAATAAGGCACCTGACCCACCATTCATCATGATACAGGTTTTGGATGTTTTTTTCCTGTCTGTGGGGATGCCTTTCTGCTGACCCCTTGCATCAAGTTTCCATGGTGACCAGGATCCATTTTTGTAAAACACATGGGTAGGGATTCGGGGTACAGTCTGAGGCCGTAAAACATGGAGAAAGTAAGTGCATGTCACAATAGAGAAACCTGGTAAATAAAACTGTGTCACTTTATGGAAAGCTTGCAAGGGGAGATCAGAAGTGTGCAAATAAGATTTAGTAGAGAGCATTTAAAGTACTTAGGATTTTTTTTTTTTCAATTTTGATTTCTAGAATCTCTTTAAAAGACTGAAACATGTTCCCTAAGTATGCCTGGTTGTAAGAACCTGAGGTTTTATTCCTGGTACCCTTCATTTTGTCCAAGATCAGATAGTGTCCACTTAGCAAGTCAGGTAAATCCCCATGATGCAAGTCACTATCGTGCCTATGGTACCGTGTTTCCCAAAGCGTGTCTCGTGGGGTACCACTCCAGCAGGATGTGGTATAGTACGAAACCATAATTCTGGGTCAAGTTAAGTTTCATGTAAACAAAGATAAACAGTCTTAACATTCTCAGAGCCCTTACACCTTTCTGCTGGTAAGTTTCTAAGTGGGCAGGGAGAGTATTCAGTATTTCCCAGACTTTTTCATAAGTAAAATACTTTTCCCTAGGACATACATGAAGATGTCTTGAAAAACTAAGACACTGGGTAAATACTGCTATAAAGCCTGGATTTCCCAGACATCTGGAACATCATTTCATCATATCACTACAAGGAAGATTGGATCAGGAACAGAGTAGAGCCTAGTAATTGTGTATCTTTACTGATGCCCACTCACTCTGGAGGATCCATACACCACTGAGCCAACTCCTTGCTTAGCCCTTAGACAACTGGCTTATGACCTTTTGCCAGTATGAGTTTAACTTTTATTTTCTCATTAGAGATAATTGAAAATGCATGGTGTCAGAGAAAGTGTCACCAACTAGAATCTGAGTGAGATGAAGTGAGTACCAAGCCTGATGAAATTGTCCGGGCAGTTAATTAGATGATTTCTGAAAGGCTGCTGAGAATCGGGTCTAAAAGCTATCAGTACTGACTTAAAGGAGCTTCACTAATTCCCCTGTTTGAGTGGAGTAGGAAGCTGCCTGTTGAAGCCAGTTGCAGTCACAAAGAAATTTTTAGAGACACTTCTAGTTGGTGTTGGAAGCAAGAGCAAAGAGAACAAGCCATCATACAAGAGGCCCTGTCTGGGGTGAGAAGAGTTCTAGATGCAGATGCAGGATCTGGTCCCTGCTTTGACCCTTTACTTACCCTGCAACCATGAACAAGTCCCGTAAAACCTTTCTTGGCCTCACTTTTCTCTTTAACATATGGTGGTTAAACCATTGATGTTTTTCCTCACCATGTTTTCCTTCTCACCTCCAAGATTTTTCAAATGAATTCATTTCTATAAAATGAATAAAAAAGCATATGTGCTAAAACTGTAGTGAGACGCAGAGTTCCACTACCCTCCTGCCCTATCACTTCCCAAGGGCACACCTGGGAACCTCCAGGGAGGACTCTGTGGGCCAGGATAGGAGCATCCTTTCTCCCTAAGGCCTGTGTCATCCATCAGGCTTTGTGCCAGCTAAGTACCGATGAGGGCTGAGTGCAGTATCAAGTGGGAGGGACACTTTGGAGGCACTCACGGTTCGAAGTTGCTGCCAGTCTCCAGGTTTACATGGACGTGGGCCCCGAGCTCACAAATAATCTTATGTGGAAATGTAGTTCTATGTCGGGGAAGGGAGGAACAGTGCATATTAGTTTTATAACAGAGGCAAACAAAGATGAGAAGGAAAAGCTTGAGTCTACTGAAGTTAAAGGTGGGTTTCTAGCAAGGTTTTTGGGTCTGCCAGCTACAAATGATGCTGGTCCCACTGTGAGCCCGGCGAGGGAGGCTCTCCACCCTCAGTCAACTCAGTCTCCAACTCTGCCTTAGTTACGGCACGGGCCCCCTCTTCTTCCTCATTAATGTTAACCAACCACAGTGCCATCCTTTAATTCTATTTCTTTAAGTCATCCATGGCCTATTTATTTAAATTGTGCAAGGAGTTATATTTCCTAAGACTGCAGCTCCACTGGGATCAATTATGATGCCGTGCTCCCCCGGGGATTATGGCCCACTCTGATGGGCAGCACGCTCAGTGCTTTTCCAGCCCGACTATAACCTAATGCATGTAATGAAAAGGCAGCCACCCCCCCAGCCCCTCAGAAAGTGAGCCCCCAGAGACGACCAACCCCTTCTTCACAGGTTAACGCTCTGCAGCCAGGCCTTGGGTGTGTGCTGGTTGTGTCTGAGGGGATGGAAACTCATTGAGCTTAAGGGCCCCAGGAGATCTTAGAGATCATGTGCTCTATCTGAGTCCATCCCATGTCGTGTGAGAAAATGGAGAGAGGTGACTTGCCAAAGGAGAGGTGAGGACAATGATAATGCAGACATGTACAGGCCTCCGCAACATGCCAGGCACAGTCTAGGTGCTGTATCTGTGATGGCGTTTGATTTCTGTGCATGGTGCTGTGCTGTGTTCTGTCGCCTCATGTCCGACTCTTTGCGACCCCATGGACTATAGCCCTCCAGGCTCCTCTGACCATGGGATTCTCCAGGCAAGAACACTGGAGTGGATTTCCATTCCCTTCTCCAGGGTTCTGTGCACTACCAGGGTGGAACTAGCACCTGTATTTTGCAAGTGAGAAAGTTGAGAGCCGCAGAGCTAAATTGTCCAAGTTTGTAAGTCTGCACGGTCAGCTGTGACTGGCTGGATTGGCCTGCACCCCTCTGGCTCAGAGCATGTTCCTCCCCTACCGCCCTACCCACCACCCTGAGCCCATGCTATTGCCAGTGGCTGTCACACTTAGCCTTTCTGCTTTTTCTGTTCTTGCCACCTTTTAGTATACTAGGGGTTTTGGTGGCTCACCAATTTGAAAAACATCATTCTCATGGAAAAATAAAAGAGGGGGCTTCCCTGGTGGCTCAGTGGTGAAGAATCTGCCTGCCGATGCAGGAGACATGGGCTCAATCCCTGATCCGGCAGGACCCCGCATGCCACGGAGCAACTAAGCCTGTATGCCACGGCCATTGAGCCTGTGCACTAGAGCCTGCGAGCCACCAATACTGGGCCCATGTGCTGCAATACTGAAACTTGCAGCAAAGAAAGCCACCATGAGAAGCCCGCAAACCACGACTGGAGAGTAGCCCCACTCTCCTCTACTAGAGAAAAGCCCATGCAACACTGAAGACCCAGCACAGACAAAACAAATAAAATTGTTTTTTAAAAAATAAGTAAAAGAGAACGAAAAACCCCAAATGCAAAGAAAACAGCCTCCTACAGTAATCACTCTGTGTGCATGCTCAGTCGTTTCAGGCACGTCCAGCTCTTTGCAAGCCCAGGAACTGTAGCTCACCGGGCTCCTCTGTCCATGGGGATTCCCCAGGCAAGAATACTGGAGTGGGCTGCCATGCCTCCTCCAGAGGATCTTCCTGACCCCAGGACCAAACCCGCGTCTCCTGCACTGCAGGCGGATTCTTTACTGCTAAGCCACTGTGAAAGCCCTGCAGTGATCACTCTATTCCCCAGCAAATTGTGTTGCTGTCTCACTTGAGCTGCCCTGTGCTCAAACGGTGCTCTCTCTTCTGAGTGTATTATTCTTGAACATGCTATTAGACAGGAATCCTGGTTTTACCTTTTATTTGCTGCCCCTTACTCACAGATATCCCATTTTACTTTAAATGTCTAAACTTCTCTGCTCAAAATTCTGTCTAATAGACGTCACAGTAAATCTCTCTTCAGTTGCAGGACAAGTAAATGATACGCATTTATCAAAGTTTGGCAGCCGACCCTGCATGGGTTTGCAGGGTACCCAGAGACCACAGCATACCTGTGAGAAGTGGTTATAGATTAAAGGGCAAGTTCCTGAGCCCTGGTTGAGCAGTCTTTGCAGTACATTTTTTTGTGCTGTATTTTGTGTTATATATTTTTGGAATCCACGTACCTTACTAGTTTTACTTCTCCCCTGTTATCAGAAAGATTAATTCTTTTCTTCTTGAACCTCCAGCACTAAAAACATGCTCCTGCATTATCTATTAATTTTGAAAATCGTTTTATTTATTAGTAACAGTATTTGTGAGCTAGCCATCAGTAATATAATTATGAAATTGCCTTTGGCTATTTCAGAGGTCTATTTCTTTCCAATAAGTATTTATCAAGCACTTGGAATGTATCCAGGATTATTCTAAGCATTGTGGAAGGGAGCAAAGTAGAACGCATGGGGAAGCCCTCAAGGAGCTTATAGTCAGCAGGAAATAAAGTCTATTCCCTTGAAACTGTTTAATAGATTGAGTGCACAAATAATCATCATGGATATTAAATCTTCCCATAGTGGTTAAGAGAAAAAAATCTATGTATTTCAGAAGCTTGAATGGGCCCTCCAATTGTAGGAGAGATGGTGACAAATGGAAAGAGGCCATTTCAGGTCTAGAGATGAGAGGAATGGAGGCCCAGAGCCACAGATAGTCTGTACAGGTGACTCAGTAAAAAGAGGTTGGATAGGCTGTGGTTAACTTCACTCTGCAGCTTGAAGGGTCCTGGGAAGGGAGGATTGCCTTGAAATACGGATCCAGAGCCAGCCCGTAGGGGATTCAGTAACAACCCAGCATGTGTATACTTTATCCTGAGGGTGTGAGGAGCTCTGAAGGGCTGTGAGCCCAGGAAAAGCTTAATGACAATGATGCTTGATGGACATCAGTGAGAGGACAGTGGGTAGGAGACAGAGAAGCGAGGGAAGAGTAAAGTCAGCAGAAAGGGCAGATAGGAGCCTGTTACATTCCTTCAGGCACAAGGCAGTGAAAATCTAGGATAGCTGGTAACTGTGGGAATAGGATGTGAGATAAGTTGTTAAAAGAGATCACACAAAAGTGGATGATTATACTTCTGTGTACAAAACAGATAAACAACAAAGACCTACTGTATAGCACAGGGAACTATATTCAAAATCTTATAATAACCTACAGTGGAAAAGAATCTGAAAAGGAATACATATATATATATATGCACACATATAACTGAATCATTTTGTTGTACACCTGAAACACCTTAAATCAACTATGCTTCAATTTTTAAAAAAACTGAATGATTAATTAGATATATGAGATGAAAGGAACAATTTGCAACTGGCTTCAAGGTTTCAAACGTTGGTGTTGGTAGGGATTCTGGTTTGTATTTTTTCTGTGCATGTGCACCACGCCTCAGGGCTTGTGGGGCCTTACTTCCCCGACCAGGGTTTGAACCTGCATCCTCTGCAGTGGAAGTATGAAGTCTTAACCACTGGACAGCTAAGGAAGTCCTGGGATTCAGTTTTGAGAGAGAAACCTGACATATATTGAGAATGTGAGTTATAAACCCTATCACATATACTGTAATAAAAACTTTGCATACATAGGTTTATTCATTCCACAGATTACCTTGAAAGTCAGATACGAATGCAGAACTTTCACACGAAGATTCTCAGGTTCAATGAGGTTTTGTAGCTTGTTCAAGTTTACTCAGCTGGCAGAGCTGAGACCCCAGCAAAGATGCCTCTTGCTCCAAAGCCCACACTCACCAATCTTTGCCATACTTACCATATTGGGTTGAGATGAGATGACCCCCTGTTGCCAAATGCAGTGGTCTCTTCCTGATATTCACATTGACTCTTGGACTTAGTAGGCTCTCCTGACAATTTTTCAATTCCAACTCACCGAATCTATGTAAAATGTCGCAGGTCCTGGGTGACAACTCTTGGTTTGTGATGAACAGCTGTATCCTCCAGAGAACCTATTCCCTTCCATTTCTTCCCTCGCTTCAGGATGCCTTATGTCACCCCTCTGCTCTTCTGCTGTGTCTCTGTCTCCATCCCTGCACCTCACCACCCACCAGTATAAATACATACTTGTCTCTCTCTTATCCAGGAGTCTGTAATATCTCTTGATTTTTGTCAGTACCCAGCAAATTGTCAAACACAAGGTAGTTAATCAAAAGCTGTTGGATTAATAAAAGAATAGACGAGTCTTGCTGTCAAGACCTGAGACATTTTATCCTTTAGGTTCTATTTTCCAAACTGGTATTCTGCAGACAGTGTGGAAAACTTGGTGGTTCCCACAATTAAAAAAAACTTTAAAGATGCTCTATACTATAACCACTTAGAAATATTTGCAGTACATTTTACAGTATTTAAGGTATATTTAAGGTAGTTAGACCTTCTCACTAAGTTAAACTTGGCTTGACATAGAATTTCCCAAACTTATTTGGTCATGGAATCTTTATTTTCCCCCTAAATAATTGTTCCCGGGGAATTCAGATTCTGCAAGAAACTGGTTGGGAAACAGGCCTTTGGAGAAGGTGAATATGCTTGGAAAGAGGTACAGTGAGCTTCATTTTTGGCAAAACCCACCATCAGCTTATTATCTGTGAAGCTTGGGTCGTATCACCAGTGATTTCCAAGGGAACTGGGACCTTGTCCATACCTACCCCCATTCCTGGGCTCTCTGGAGCTTTTTCCTTACCACGCGGCCCTGCTTACTCTAACTGATCCTTGTTTGTAACTGTGAACTGGCAAACCCACTAGTGGAAGATACAGTTGGAACGTTGAACTCATCCTAGGAAGACAAAAGCCTTTTTTGCAAGTACGTTTACTTTTTAGAGGATAAAAGAGACATTTCTGTGACCACTGGTGTCCCAACCATGAGTGGGATTTCCCTACAGACTATTATTGGCTCAGTAAGTTTTATGTGTGTGCATGTGCCAAGTTGGTTCAGTCATGTCTGACTCTTTGCCATTCTATGGATGTAGCCTGCCAGGTTCCTCTGTCTAGGGGATTCTCCTGGCAAGAGTACTGGAGTGGGTTGCCCTGCCCTCCTCCAGGGGATCTTCCCTACCCGGGAATCAAACCTGTGTCTCTATATCTCCTGCATTGGCAGGTGGGTTCTTTATCACTAAGGCCACCTGGAAAACCCACAGTAAGTTTTATAGATAGAGAGAAAGAAATTTACCATGTTGGGAAATCATTGTGGTTTTGTTGTTGACATATGAATAAGACATGCTCTTAGTAACATATTCAGAGCATATAGTATCTTTATTCACTGCCTCATCCATTCCTCAGTAAATGTTTTGAATAGGTTAGTTTAAATTCTTCAAACCCTTCTACATATTCAAACAAGCTTGATACATATGACAATAAAGAAATAGATAATGTATAGTATATAAATACATTTGTTTTGTTACCTAATAGTCTCATCCTATGGATATCATTTAGAACTTCTTTAATCCCACAAAAGCCATAAACATCTTTCTGTGCAAGACTTGCTTTTTAACATCTGCATAGTATCCTAGTATCTCTTACACGTGCTTGTGTGCATGCTTGCTTGGTCGTGTCCAGCTCTCTGTGACCCCATGGACTGTAGCCCACCAGGCTTCTCTGTTCTTGGAATTTTTCAGGCAATACTGGAGTAGGTTGGCATTTCCAACTCCAGGAGATCTTCTGATGACCCATAATTTATTTAAATAGTCTCTTTCTGACCAATTTATCTTTGGGTCATTTGTGAAATATTTACTTATAAAGTTGACATCTCCATGAGTAGCTTGAACATCTTTGTATTAGTGTGACTATTACAATAGGAAGGACATCTAGAAATGGAATTACTGTGTCTCATGTATGAATATCGTCCACTTAGATAC
This sequence comes from Muntiacus reevesi, assembly GCF_963930625.1. Taxonomy (NCBI): domain Eukaryota; kingdom Metazoa; phylum Chordata; class Mammalia; order Artiodactyla; family Cervidae; genus Muntiacus; species Muntiacus reevesi. The sequence goes on along the minus strand of NC_089254.1, from coordinate 77,470,518 downwards.
TACAAATTTTCCCTTCAAAATTCTGTACCATGGTGCATACTTCTCCAATTATTAGTGATGCTAAGCACTTCTTTTCCTTTGTTGTTAGCTATTTGTATTCCTTTATGACTTGTTTATTCATATTTTTTACTTGTTTTATTATTATTTCTCTTTTGTTGTTGAGTCATAGGCAATGTTATAGTTTATGGATGTTAATGGTCTATTACATTTGTAGATATATTTAAAACCAATTCTTCATTATCTTCAAAATGTATTTGTGCCTCAGAGAAATTATATATTTGTAGGTAACCACATATGTTACCCTTTTTCTCTTGGCTTTTAGATTTTGTGTGATGACAGAAGACTTTTTTCTAACTCAGGCATACTCATATTTTCATACAGGACTTTTTCAATCTTAATGTGTTTTATAAAAAGTTATTTAATCCATTTGTAATTTATATTGTGGATGGCTTATGTTAGGAATTTTCAAGTTGAGAAGAATACCACAGAAAACATATTTACAATTGTAAAACTATTAATTACATTTTATAAAAAACTTGCTAAAATCTTAGTAACAATAAAATTAGATATTTTGGCCAAGCATCAATTACATCTGTGTTCAGTTGCTGAGTTGTGTCCGACTCTTTGTGACCCCATGGACTGTAGCCTGTCAGGCTCCTCTGTCCGTGGGATTTTCCAGGCAAGAATACTGGAGTAGGTAGCTGTTCCCTTCTCCGGGGGATCTACCTGACCCAGGAACAGAACCCATATCTCCTGCCTTGTCAGGTGAATTCTTTACCACTGTGCCACCTGGGAACCCCAAGCACCAATTATAAACTAAGTCTATTTTCTCCAGAGTTATAGCATGACAAAATGCTTCATATCTGGGTAATGCCTTAAAATTTTCTAAACATTTTTGTATCTGTGTTCTCTTTATTAGCATCATTACAGCCTTTTAAGGGAGATGGAGCATTCATTTGTTTTAAATGAATGACTTGTCTAAAGTCTCCAAGATAATCCATGGTTTTATTGATATTAGAAACCAGCTCCCTTTACTTCCCACTACTTTTTCTACTATTATAACAATTACAACCTGTGCACTAGGCATTACTCTGCATTAGGGGAAAAAAAAAAAAAAATCCCAAGGCAGAAAGTCTGGACTATAATAAAAGTAAAAGAAGTTAAGCAATGTAGATTTGTTAAAACCCTTGGTCACTAGCCCTTTCTTCCCATCTCTGGCCTGAATAAATGGTCGTGACCAAGTTACCAGCCTGGTAGAAATGAGACTGGTTTGGGCGTCGGGTGCAGGCTTAACTGGAGGGTGCAAATTGTGCCAGTGTAATTCCTAATACAAGACAGTGGAAAATTGCTAGCACAATTGAGAGTTGTTAACACAATAGAAAGGACTCTGAAGGAAAACCTGATGTGTCTCTCCTGCATCTTTTTTTGTCCCCACTGTCATTTTCCGAGGGGATAAAATGAGATGACATTGGGAAGAAAACTGCCACACCAGAGCCAGCCGTGATTGCTGCTTTGAATGCCGTGCAGCTGCGCCAGTGTGGCCAGATTGATCCATTTCAAAGCAATGGTCATTATATTGCATTTTACCCTGAAAATGCAGTGCTTTTCTGTTTTCTGAGTTGTCTGTTGGGATGGATGGTATGATGCTCTATCTCAGTACATTACTTTATGTTTAACACTCTTGTATCATGAAATTAACTGAGACGTAGCTTTCAGTAGTGTCCCCAAAGAAAGTCTGAACTATGAAAAGAATGCAAATTAGGGGAGAGAAAGTTTAAACAGTAGGACAGAGTTCTCTTTTGGTCCAGTGTTCTTTTAGATCCATTATTCTTTAGATCTGATTATATCCAGCATCTAATTTTCACACCATTAGTTTAATGGCCACTGATTTTTACTCCCAGAGAAAATTCTGAGATGAACTGAAATCCTCTTTAATTTCTCTCCTTTTTAAGCTTAATTTTAAAAGGACATGCTGCTTTGAGAATGCTTTGAGGGGAGAATTGTTAGGCTTATGAAGCAAAAGCATGAGCTGAGACATGGTCAAAAGTTGTCATCCCCCCCACACCAAATGAACAAACAACAACAAAAACTTGTCTGAACAGAATAGAGTTGACATATCATAGGTATCAATACATATCCACTCTGATGAATAAAGTGCCATCAAATCATACCACATTTAGAACTTTTTCTCATGTGTTTGCCGTGGGCCTATTCTAGACATACGGTCAGATTGTCACTAAATACACCCAGACCTTCTACCACATACACTTGATATCTGATCTGTAATAGCACAGAGAACAATGTCCAGCAGGGTACAACAATTATTTGTTGAATAACTGGATAAATTTATGAAATAAAAGTGAATGCTCAGAACAAAATATGTATTTGTCTTGCCATGAAATTATTTTTTATAACATGTTATATAACATGTTGTGAATGTAAAACTGAGTTAAAAGATAAAATATCCTGTTGGTTGTTACAAATTTTTTTTTTTTTTTTTTTTTTTGCTCAGGTTCTGCATTTTTCTGCCTCTTACTATACTTTTAAAACATTATTTATATATTTATTTTTGGCTGTGCTGAGTCTTCATTGATGTGCGAGCTTTTCTCTAGTTGCAGCAGCTGGGGACTATTCTCTAGTTGTGGTGCACAGGCTTCTTATTGCTGTGGCTTCTCTTTTTCTGGAGAATGGGCTCTGGGGCACAGGCTCAGTAGTAAAGACTCATGAGATTAGCTGCTGTGCAGCGAGTGGGATCTTCCCGGACCAGCGATCAAACCCTTGATTCCTGCATTGGCAGGGGGATTCTTTTTTTTTTTTTTTCTTTTTTCAGCAGGGGAATTCTTTACCACTGAGCCACCAAGGAAGCCCCTCTTACTATACTTTTAACTTTGCATGTTGGAGAGTTGGATTGGTAAAAATGCATATTCTTTTGTTTGGTCTATCTTCTGCAAAGGAAAAAAATGAAATTAAACCTAAAAGATACCCAAAATCTTTTGCAAAATATAGACTGGATATAGACTGTGATGGCATGCTACAGTCCATGGGGTCGCAAAGAGTTAGATACGACTTTGTGACTGAATAACAGCAACAACAATAGACTGTAATAAAAATTTTGTTAAAACAATTAGGCCTGTGTATCATGGATGAGTTGATATGGCCAGGAGAACTAAAATTTTCTAATATCCTCTCTTTGAACAGCATAGCCATGCAATTTCAAAATTATAATGTCTTTATATGTATTTAATCATAAACTAAGAACCACAGAGACAGAAGATATATTAAGATCTTCCTCATCTTCATTTACCTAGTCCAAGAACCTACATACTCCTATAAAAGGATTAGCTATTTTAAATGACTTTTCAGCAATTATGGAACAAAAATCAGAATTGAAATGGAGTTCACATGTATCTCAGATGTTTTTATAATATATTTTATCCTATAAATTCTACTATAAAATATTGCTGTGAATTCTATTAAATTATTAACTTCAAATTAAACAACTTTCCTTAGATATTTTCATAGTTATATTTAAAGACAGAACATCTGAGTTTTAACTATTAGGGCACGTTTTATTTTTATTTTATTTTTTCATTTAATTTTATTAGTTAGAGGCTAATCACTTTACAATATCGTAGTGGTTTTTGCCATACACTGACATGAATCGGCCATGGATTTACATGTGTTCCCCATCCCGATTCCCCCTTCCTCCTCCCTCCCCATCCCATCCCTCTGGGTCTTCCCAGTGCACCAGCCCTGAGCACTTGTCTCATGCATCCAGCCTGGGCTGGTGAGCTGTTTCACCCTTGATAGTATACTTGTTTCAATGCTGTTCTCTCAGATCATCCCACCCTCGCCTACTCCCACAGAGTCCAAAAGTCTGTTCTGTACATCTGTGTCTCTTTTTCTTTTTTGCATATAGGGTTATCGTTACCATCTTTTTAAATTCCATATATATGCGTTAGTATACTGTATTGGTCTTTATCTTTCTGGCTTACTTCACTCTGTATAATGGGCTCCAGTTTCATCCATCTCATTAGAACTGATTCAAATGAATTCTTTTCAATGGCTGAGTAATATTCCATTGTGTATATGTACCACAGCTTCCTTATCCATTTGTCTGCTGATGGGTATCTTGGTTGATAGCACATTTTAATTTGGGAAACAGCCTGCAAATTATAAAATTTCTATCAGTTAGATTTAGATTTTTCTTAGACATTTTAGCAAGCATCTATCTTTGAACACTATTTTTGTTCCCCCAAAAAATCGAATAAAAAAAGAAGAAAAAGAGACTATTAGATTTAAAAACTTCAACTATAAAACAAAAATAATCCTTCAATTGGTTAATGACAGTAATAGACTCCAGCAAGAAATCAAAATTTCAGAGTATTTAGCCCTAGGATATCTTATTATTGCTTCTTTTCATGTAAGTTAGAAAGGAAGAGATGGTACCCTGTCCTTGGCTCTGAGGCAGCAGACCCATATACCCAGTCTTCTCTTTGAAAATCACTTCAGCCTTTTAACATGTTCAAGTGTTAGAAACTTTCAAAGTCAGAAGAGACTTCCTTATATTTACCTACCTTCCTTCCTGCTCAACGGTTTCATGATTGTTAAAGAGCAGGACCATCAAACAGGTTTTATGTTTGCCTTTTTTTTTTCTTTTGCTTATTTGTTTTTTTGGGGAATGGAGAAGGGGAGCAGAAGGAATCTGGAAAAGAAACGGTGGTTGACTTCACAAAAGTTGCATTTTTATAAAAGAAATGTTTGCTTTTTTTTTAAAGAATAATCAGTAAATCAGAAAGATGTAAAGAGATTGTCTTTTTTTCAAAAAAATGTTCCCAAGCCTCACTTCCTCCAGGAGAGGAGGAATTGTTAACATTTTGGTGTTCACATATTTCAGATAATACTGGCAACTGACATTAGATCAAGATCAAAAACATTTTTCTATATTACTGTAACCTTTGTAGAAGCATCATTTTTAATATTTTACTTAACATTCAGTCTCAGATATACTCTATAATTTACATAGGCATCTCTACTGTTGAACATTCAAACCATTACCAGTTGTTCACAAAACTGTGTTAGATCTGAACTTCTACATCAGTTTAATTCCTTGCTCACATAGCCATAAGTAGCTTACTCCATAGAATGTACTGGATTACTCTATAGAACTTGATATACTGAACATGATTCTTAACTAGGTATTATTATTTTTAAGACATTTGAACCCATGAAGCATAGTTAAAATAATATCTGAGGATCAGTTGCTGTAGAATTCTCCTCCATGTTCTGGAAAATTGAAGATAAGAATTAGCAAAGACTTCATAATTCATGGAGATATGATATGAGCCTCAAATGCAAGGCACAGATATAATTTGAAATTTTCAGTAGCCACGTTAAAAATGTAAAAAGAAACAGAAGATTATTTTAAATAACATACTTAATCCAGTCTACTCCAAATATTTTCATTTCAAACTTCAGTCAATATAAAAAAATTGAAGAGGACATTTAATGTTTTTTATAGTAACTGTTAGACAGCTTGTGTGTACTTTATACTTATAGCACACTTCTGATCAGTCTAGCTACATTTCAAGAGTTCAGCAGTTACAGGGAACTAGTGACTACCATATTAAATGGGGCAACTATGGAGACAGGTTGTGGGCAGTAGATAAAAAGGTCAGTTCCATCTGGAGTTTGAGCCAGCTCTGTATCTTATTACCTAATCTCATGCAAGTCACTTAATTTCATTGCTTCAATTTGCATATCTGTAAAATGGTAATAAAAATAGTAGCTATTGGGTAGTGTTGATGTAGGGATTCATAAGGTAATTCATGAAGAAAGTACTCAATAAATGTTCCACATAGGAATCTTGGAAAGTATCTTAGTAATCCTATTCTAACTTAAACAATTAGCTTCACTATCCTATGGTCTTCCTCCCTTAATCTTGTCACCATTTTTCCTAAGAATGAATTATTTAGAAGATAATCTCTGCTCTCATGCTCTGGGAAAGGGGTTAGTACTTTACCCATAGCCTGGATGATCAAAGTTACGTGGAATCATGTGCCTCTTTGTAGGGGAGGGTCAGCACCACCAGAAAATTCAGTCTGAAAGGTCATATAACTCTCTATAGGCTTAAGCTCTGATAGCCTGATACCATCGAATATGAGATTCCTAGTTTTCCTCTCTACTAAGACTTTTAACATTTTCAGATTAAGAAGTGTCTCACAATCAATTACACTTTCAATATAGCATTTTTACTTAAGAAGTTATTACACTGATGCTATATTTTAAAATCAGTGGTTTCTCTGAATAGATGAATCTAATATGCATCTTATTCCCTTTGTTGGAAATTGATGGTTACAAACATAGATTTATGATTGTAAATTGTATTCTATGTAGCTCTGTCTGTATCAGTCTTTTTCAAGCTTTAAAACTTTATCTTTCTCTAAATATTAAAATGCTACTGTCCCTCATCCCCCACCCACCCCAGTCCCTATGAATCTCTCTTCAATGTATTGCCATTGAGTAAGAAGAACTTGTGGAGTTTTAGGTTCTATGGTTAGATTACAAAAAGTAAGCTTTATATTTTATTTTCAAAATATTTTATAAGTAGAGTAAGAATTATATTAAAATTATAGTAGTAAATATACTTTTAAACTCTCTCAGTGGAGAAGCAGAGCCTACTGGGAAAGAATGTATTGTTTTTAAATTAGCTTGATATGTTGCCAACTTGGTGTTCACAAACCTTGTGAACTTGGTAAACAAGTGTCTGTCCAGGAAAAAAGCTCCTCTGCATGACCCAGCAGAACCATAGTAATCAAGTTCATTGTGGTGACCTCACCAATGGGACTACTTGGCAGGGAGAGTCTGCCCACCTTTCTAGGGGCCTGACATCAACAGAGGCCCTTCTGGGCAGAGCACACACATTTGTATCCCCTGTCTATGGCTCATTTCCCTTCTTTTCATGGCTGTGGTAGAAAAAGGCCCTTTTCCAGATATTTTTATTTGATAAGAGCATTTCTTTCTGTACCCAAGTCACCTTGACCAGGTGTGTTTCTGGGGCATGGCCATCTCAGTTTTGTTTTATTAGGGGGAATCAAGGCTGTCTTTTCATAATTAAAGAGCTATAGGGTCTGCTCTAAAGGTCTTCTGGAAGCCTGAGTTGCCAAATAGCTGGAATTACAATGGCATTATGATAATATGACTATATTCCACATTATTGTAGCATTACTGACCAGTGAAGAAAATCTTAGTCACTGCTACTTTATCAAGACTGTCCTAGATGGTGTGGAGTGATCTCAAAAGACCAGCAAGGATGCTCTTGTTTCATCAGTGAAATAGAATGGGATAATGCATTGAGAACCTGCGTGGTGATGCCACACTTCCTGGGTTCAAACCTCAGTGCTGCCACTTCTGCAAGATTGGGCAGCGCTTTGGCTCATTGTAAAATGTAGATCAGAGTGAAACTTTCCCATACTGTAGCTGGTGTTGTCATGGGGATCAATGGAGTTAGTGTCACGTGTTTAGAAAAGAGTCAAAGAGCCTAGAAAATCCAGTGTGAGTCCTTGCTCTTGTTATTATTAACTGTGGGACTCAGAGGGACCACACACACACAACCAACAGTTAATTCTCAATTTTTGATCCTCATAGAAACCACCTGAGTGTCTTAAACCATAGATTAGGATCCAGAGGGACCAGAGTGATCTGAGATTCTGTGGTTGCTACTGACCTATAGACCATACTTTTAGCACTAGGGGTCTAGAGCATATGAAACACCATGTTTACAGAAATTATTACAGAGAGCGGAATTAACATAACCCCAATTAGAGTCACTCCTTGTCTCCTGGAAAGTTCCAGAGTTGGTGGGGCCTGGGGAGGATTCAGTTCTGGCCCTGCGCCTGCCATTGACCAGCGGCGTGTCCCGTCACTTAGGGCCTGCCACTTCAGTGCACTGCATTTCATTTTCCCCATCTTCCAAATGGGGATAATAATCCTTGCCTTAGCTACTTCACAGGATTGCTGTAAGGGTCAAATGAGAAAATGTATGTGAAAAGCTCTTTGAAAAATTAAAAGTGCTACCCAGTTGTAAAGGGATCAATAGCAGCAGAAGGAGGGGTGGGTTGGTGACGGAGAGCTCCCCAGAAGAGTAAATTCTGAGCTTGGGCTACATGGAGGTAACTGCTAATGGAGCAAACAGCACAAAGACAGAAGCAGCTAAGTCCACTGCATGCGGACCTGTTTGAGAGCCACAGCGAATCAGTCAGGGTTCCATCCCAGGGAACTGATGAGGTGTTAAATTCAAAAAACAGAGGAAAAGAGCATAAAAGGAAAGGTAAAAACCTTACTCCATATTATCTTTTTATTAAAACTTCATATTATATATTGGAGTACAGCTGATTAACAATGTTGTAATCATTTCAGGTGGACAGCAAAGGGATTCAGCCATACATATACATGTATCCTTTCTCCCCCAAATTCTCTTCCCATCCTGGCTGCGACATATCTTTTTTGCTTTCTATTCCAGAGGACTTCAAACTTTTTGACCTTAAATTCCAGTATAAGAGATGTTTCATATTGGGATTTAGAATATGCTTAAATATAATATGTAGCTGAAACTAAGATTTCTTGAAATAATATTTGCCCTGTTATTTCTTGAAATAATAATGTGTGCCAAGCATTCTGTGTGTGTGTGTGCTCGGTTGTGTCCGACTTTTTGTGACCCCATGGACTGTAGCCCTCCAGGCTCCTCTGTCCATGGAATTTTCCAGGCAAGAATACTGGAGTGGGTTTCCATTTCCTTCTCCAGGGGATTTTCCTGACCCAGGGATCAAACCTGTGTCTCTTGTGTTTCCTGCATTGATGGATCCTTTACCAGCTGAGACACCAGGGAAGCCACCAAGCATTCTATTGCAATCTTATTCTACTGTCTTCTATCACATTCTGTTTTTTCAAATGCCGATTGCAACTCACTAAACTTATTTCACATCCCACTAATAGACTACAACCCACAGTTTGAAAACCCCTGATTTAACCCAACATGCCTGTTTAAACACATAGTATACAGTTCTTCACTGGTTATATATTCTTCCACTCACTGAAATGCAGCCTCAGTGTCCATTATTCCAATGAAACCGCTCATACTAACATTTCTTCTTCCAGTATTTTAGTTAGCTGGTATATGTTAACATAGTAACAAATCTAGTGGACACTTTTCTCTTCTTCTCTTACTTGACTCCTTCCAAAGCATTCGGGATGACCAGTTGCACTGTCCTCCTGCGAAATCTCTCCTTCCTTGGCCACTGGATGGTTTTGAACTCTGAGTTCTTATCTAATTCATTGAGTATTTTATTCTTGGTTCATTCCTGGCCTCTCCTTTTCTGCCACAATTGTGAACTGCTGCTGATCCCCAGAATTCTGTCCTTAAGTCATTGCTCTTTAATACACTTTTCCTGGGAGTCCATCCACTCTATAGTTTTAAATAGTGCCTGTTTGTTGATGGTTCCCAAGCCTGTGTCTCCACCCTACATTCTCTTCCTTGAGCATCTGGCAGTGTCAACCTCTCCACTGGAGTCCCAGAGGCACTTAGGATGTATTATATCCAAACCTGAACTTTTTATTCCAGGAAAAATACAATGAGGAGAATCATGGGTTTTGTAACCTCGGTGAGGAGCAATTGACAGTGTCCTTTAGAGCAATAATTTTCATGTTTGCTTGGCCTTGATGATGCTGAGACTTCTTGTAGACCACCTTGTCCTATTGCTTCCGTTTGCCAAAGAATGAATTTAAAAGTTGGCATTACTATTCATGATCCACTATGATGAATATAATTTCTTTTCTTAAAACTTTTTTTATTGGCATATTGTTGACTTATAATGTTATGTTAGTGTCAGGTGTATAGATTATTGCAAAATACTGACTGTAGTTCCCCGTGTTATAGGTCCTTGTTGATTGTCTATTTTATGTACAGAAGTGTGCATGTGTTAATCCCAAACTCCTAATTCCTTATTACTATAATACAGAAGATGATATACAAATCTGAATTATTATTGCACACTCCAAACTGAAGTCTGGAGTTACCATATTCTCAACATCAAACCTCTAAGAATCCAGTATTCCACCTACCTGATAGAAAGTCCAGGATGACACTTGCATTCCTTGTCAGTTCTCATAAATGCCAGGCTCCTCCTTTGCCAAGAGCCTTGGTCCTTCTCTGATAGACAATAAAGAGGGACAGTTTAGTCCAAGAGAAAGGACAAACTGGTCCATGTGGATGGACCATTAAATCATAAACTTATTTGCACAGCAATAGAACCATCATGAAGATTAGAGTCACTCAATCTATTAATTTTTCTTTTTCTCAATTTCAGTTATCTTTCCCCCCTCAGGTGCAGAAACTCTGGGTCAATGCCAGTTTGTTTAACTGGATTTTTTAAATAAGCACCAAAAAATATCAAGCTGTTCTTTTAACCTCTTGTAGTGAACTCAGCCAAATCAATTAAGTTGTTTTCAAAAATACCTACCAATTCCAAATAAACCTCTTCCTTACTTTGGAGATATTATATGGCAAGGTTTATGCAGAGAAAATTTTTCCAGTTGAATTACCCACTTCTCAACGCAGAGGATTTGAAAGGGAAACGCTGACATGATCTCAGCCATGGTGGTGAAAGAGTGCAGCTCTAATCCAGCAGGGCTGTTTTTGACAGAGGTTAGGAACAAGGCAATACTGGCCTGGAGATGCTTCCCATGCCAATGGCTGTGACCTGGCTTGTTCGTGCCTTTGGTGGGGGCACTAAGGGCTTCCGTTGTGGTAAAGAATCCGTGTGCAATGCGGGAGACCTGGGTTCGATCCCTGGGTCGGGAAGATCCCCTGGAGAAGGGAAAAGCTACTCACTCCAGTCTTTTGGCCTGGAGAATTTCATGAACTGTATAGCTCATGGGGTCGCAAAGAGTTGGACACAACTGAGTGGCTTTCACTTTGGTGGGGCACTCAGATTAAAAGTGTCTGCATTCTGATTTATAGAACAAGTCATTTTTCTATCCTCTTGAGTTTGCTTAAATAAATACACATGAAATCTGAAACACCACCTGGGTGGAAGATTTCCTGGTTTTCTTTTTCCCTTTTGTTTGCCATCTCACCTCTCACCTACCATTTCAGTAACAGAAGCACAAGAGCTGTGTTTTCGTGTGAGTGGTAATATGCAACCAGAACAAACAGAGGACATAGGAAAGGTGGAGAAAAGTTAGATATATAAGCAAGAAAAAGTGAGTTATTGATTTTATTGACTGGTCTGTTAACTTCTGACATTGCAATAAAGTCTTATTTATTTGTATACAGAAGACTCAATTACATAGATACATATCATTTTAACAACTGGGTTATTTACAGGAGAATTGCAGCTTCATAAATAATATAGAGCTGGGATTTCTCGAGCTGATGTTTATCCATTGTTGCCTAGGGAAGTGGTGATGGCTATGCACATACCTCTGTGCAGTCATTAGAACAACATCGCGATAGGCTCGGGGAAAAGAAAGGAGTGGGGCAAGGAACAAGAGGGAAATAAGGACAAGAGTCTCAGCACAGCTAAAATATATAGTAAATAATCCTGAGGTCATCAGATCCAGATAGAGCTGCTTAAGTCTCCTCCCTCCTGCCAGCACAGGAAAGCGGTCAATGGAGACAGCTGGGTTCAAGGATCAAGGTCTTAAAACTCTCCTTTATATTTTGTTATACAAGCCATTAAGATTCTATTACAGATCTTGGTTTAGGGAAAAAAAAAATGAAGGATATGGTTCAAAGGAAGTTTTAAAGGAGAGGCTCAAGAAGTCCCAAACATCTTCTCTTGGTGGGGCAACTGATGGAAATGGAGATTGACATCCTGGGGCTGCCCCTTGTCCCCCAGGGGTCCTGGAAGTCTTGTACAGGGGATCTCCTGAAGCAAGTCTTTATTTAACTATTAGTTTAATGCATCGCTTCGTTGCTAGGCTGTAAGCCTCAGAGGCCCAGGAACCATATCTGGTCATTATTCAGTCAATGTTTGTTGGGAATGAGTGAACAGGAGAAGTAGGACAACCCAATACTATTTTATGAGTCCCTAGCATCTTGTAAAGTAGCTGTCACCTAGCAAGAACTTAATGTTATGATGAGTGAATGATCAAAGAGTAGGGTTAAGGGTCCCAGCTTTCAAATGAGGTAGCTAGAGCTCACATTTGGTTTTGGATTCAGAATCCAGACCCAAATTTTAGGACTCAGAATCCCACAAGAATAACTCCCCTACAGATCAAGAACCTGATTGCTCCCGATGCAAGTGCAGATTGATGGCAGCTCTAAGAAAATACAAACGTATCTTGGCTACTGTGACTAATGCTTCTGTGAACGTGGGAGCATAGAATTTACTTCATTTCCTTAGAGTATATACCCTAAAATGAGATTCCTCGGTTGCATGGTAGTTCTGTTTTTATTTTGGGGAATCTCCATACTGTTTTCCATGATAGCTGCACCTTTTTACATTCCCATCATCAGTACATGAGGTTTCCATGTTCTCTACATCTTTGCCAACACGTGTTGTCTTTTGTTTTTGTTTTTCTTTAGCTATTCTAACAGGTATGAGATGATAGTTCTTGGTGCACAATAGCCAACATATGGAAACGACCTAAATGTTCATCCAGGGATGGATGAAGAAAATGTAATGTAGACATACAATGGAATACTATTCAAAAAGAAAGAAATCCTCTCTATGCCACATGAACAGACCTGGAGTACATTATGCTAAGTGAAATAAGCCAGACAGAGAAGGACAAACACTCATGATTCCACTTACGTGAAGTATCTTAAATTTTCAAATGGATAGAAACAGAGAGTTGAATGGCGGTTGCCAGGAGATGGGATGGGAAAGGGTATTTGTGCCTCAGTGGGTTTAACATTTCAGTTATTCAAAAGGAATAAGTTCTATATAGGTCCTGCATTGTGCCTATAGTTAACAATACTGTATTGTGTACTTAGAATTTTGTTGAGAGCTCATGTTAAGTGTCCTTACCACAATAAAGTAAATTAAAATACAACCAAAATCCAGGCTGTGCCCTAAGCAGTCACTTGCTGTTTACTCACTCATCAGGGCAGTTACCACCTCCTTTGTGGCTGTGTCTATTCATTTTAACAGTCTGCTTATATATACATCTGTGCTTTGGATCCATTTAGGAGCCAAGTTCTTTTCTGGACTCACGTTTGTACACCGCCCAGCCCATGTATAGATTCCTAAGCATCAATTGCACCATTGTGGCCAAAGCCATCACTGCCAGACATGGCCCTGAAACTTGTACCTTCCACTTGGGAAGTGTAATTTCTTTTTTTACTTTTGTACCCTAGCTCACACTTGCCTGTGTGTCCTGCCGTCCTGAGTGCTCTCTCCCCTGGATCAGATCTGGGAGTAATCCCTGTCCTCCCAGAGCCCTTGCAAACCCCTAGGGGAGGCTGCTGTCGGATCCTGCTCCATCTTTCCTCTGTGCTCCTCTCCAGACTCACCTGTGAGCTCTGCCCTGCCCTTGATGCATTGATGATGTTTGAGGCTAATGTTGAGCATCTTCGTCAGACCGAACAGCTGTGGCCACAGTTCCCAGCCTGCTGTCTAGAGCGCTGCCGGCTCTGTGTACAACAGCCCTTCTGGACGATGCGCTCAGATATGTGGACTGCGGCATAGGGCTGTGTCTCCCTTGAAGTGTAATAGTAATGATAAGAACGACAACAAGGACAATGATAAGAAAGCTCAGCTTGACTGTTTACTATGTACCAGAGACTGATTATGTGGATTAGTGTACTTAATCCTCACTGTATGAGGGAGGTACTGTCCTTATTTTAATTACAGATGATGAAACTGAGCAGAGGAAGATCAAGTCTCCCGAGGTCCCGTCTCTGGTACCTGATGGAGACAGCGAGCAATCCGGCTTCAGAGCCTGTGCTCCCCCCACGAGGCGCTCCTGCTCGCTTTACGTCTCTCCCTGGAGCTGGCCTTTGCCAGTGACAGGTCTCCCGACAGAAGTGTCACCACGCTCACCCCGAGTCCTCACCACCCCTATCTGCAGATCCGAGAGGTAGAAGCCAAAGGTGGGGGCATCTCCGGTATTTATAGGGCTCACCAGCACCAGTGTGTAGGATGGATTGGAAACAGGACAGGTCAGAGGCCGGATGACTGTGCCTGTGGTCTGAGTGATGAAGAGGGCAGCTGAAACAGAGAAGGGGGAGTGGCATGCAGGCTGGAGTGCAAGATTTGGGGATACGCTGGTTGGCTATCTCTGGGGGTGGAGGGGTGAAGCAGAAAGACCAGGCAAAGAGAACTTAGAAATTTGCTTTTGGAGCTTGTGTGATGAGACGGGTGAGCCCGAATGGGAGTTGTACATTTGGGAGGAACTGGAGCTTTTGAGAGGGGAGATGCTGAGTCTTTTTTGTTTTGTTTTTTTAAACTTGAGGGAAATGTGCTGTTCAGAATCACTGGGCAATACTTCAGAGGAGTTTTTAGATATGGCAATTTAGATTCAGGCATCATCCTCATTCTCCAGGCTTCCTGCATTTTTTTCCTTTACCCAAATTCATTCTAGGATATCGGTTGCATGTGTCTGATTTTACAGGTTCCTCTAAAGGGTATTCTCTGTGATCATGTGCTTTCCTCACTCCTTCATTAAGATCACCTGTGAGTGGATAATCACTTGTAATAATGCTCCACTAATAACTGATAGTGAAGCCAACTTTGTTGAGAGTTTATTTTTGCCAAGCATAGCGCTGGGCTCTTTTCACTCTGTAATCTGTTTCGCTATCACAACTGTAATACAGGTGCCATGACTACCTCCATTTTACAACTGAGGAAACTCAAGATCAGAGAGGTTGAGTGACTTATCCAGAGCCACACAGACATCACAGGTGAAGCAAAGATGAAAACACAGTTCTTTCTAACTCCAGCCTGTGTTGTCAGAATACAATGGCTGGGCACTCAGAGGAGGCCTCAGTGTCCTCCTCCTGAACACTGTTTCACAGAATAACATCAGACAAGGTCACTCTGACCAGGATGAACTGGGCCAAAACCAAGATCACCTCATAGTCATGTCCAAAGACAGACAAAAACAAGAATACTGTCAAGACCACAAAATGACCAACTAGTCACCGATCCTGGCTAATAATCAGTGAATATTTTCTTTTTCCAATTATAGATTTAACTCCTCATTCTTTCCTATCTTCTACACAAGAGTTATTAAAATATTCAGTCATAAGATTGCTCTGACTTCCAGATAGCATCCAGTCCAGAGAAGAGCCCCACTTCCTCAAACCCTCTCTAAAAATCACTCAACCCAAACCCAAATGGATGTCATCTTTTTTTTTACTGTGATGCCCCATTGCAGTCTCCCTCCGATCAATGAGTCTATAAATCAAGTTCAACATGGTAATCTTTGGCTGAAGCATGTTGACATTTCTAAACACTCCTCATCATACACATTCTTAGATTCGCATGCATCTCATAGATTTGCTTACAATATGGCTTGAACCCCCAGACTTGACCAAGTGTGGTCAGTCCCATCTCCTCTTTCTCTGCCACCTTAAAAAAAAAAGAAGCTGTGGATGTATGTCTGTTACTTAAATTTTCTGAACTTGAATTCCCATATCACAGGGGAGAAGTTGGTATGAAGATTAAATGTGATGACATATGTAGAATATTCTAGTCTATTGCCAGACTGATGCTCTAGAAATGTTAGTTTTTTCCTCTGATCCTTTCTTGATTGAATCTTTTCTTCTAAGTAAGGCATTTTATCTAACTATCATATTCTAGTCATGAAGTCTGACTCACCAAATCTTGAGAATATTTAGAGATTAATGTAAAATTTCTAGTTTATGCTATTACCTATTCTCTGTGCTGAGACAGTTCCAGAAAAACATTTACTTCTGCTTTATTGACTATGCCAAAGCCTTTAACTGTGTGGATCACAACAAACTGTAGAAAATTCTTAAAGAGATGGGAATACCAGACCACCTGACCTGCCTCTTGAGAAACCTGTATGCAGGTCAGGAAGCAACAGTTAGAACTGGACATGGAACAACAGACTGGTTCCAAATAGGAAAAGGAGTAGTCAAGGCTGTATATTGTCACCCTGCTTATATAACTTACATGCAGAGTACATCATGAGAAACGCTTGGCTGGAGGAAGTACAAGCTGGAATGAAGACTGCTGGGAGAAATATCAATAACCTCAGATATGCAGATGACACCACCCTTATGGCAGAAAGTGAAGAAGTAAAGAGCCTTTTGATGAAAGTGAAAGAGGAGAGTAAAAAAGTTGGCTTGAGGCTCAACATTCAGAAAACTAAGATTATGGCTTCTGATCCCATCACTTCATGGCAAATAGATGGGGAGACAGTGGAGACAGTGACAGACTTTATATTTTGGGCCTCCAAAATCACTGCAGATGGTGACTGCAGCCATGAAATTAAAAGACACTTGCTCCTTGAAGGAAAAGTTGTGACCAACCTAGACAGCATATTAAAAAGCAGAGACATTACTTTACCAAGAAAGATCTGTCTAGTCAAAGCTTTGTTTTTTCCATTAGTCATGTATGGATGTGAGAGTT
The DNA here is from genome assembly GCF_963930625.1 of Muntiacus reevesi. Classification (NCBI taxonomy): domain Eukaryota; kingdom Metazoa; phylum Chordata; class Mammalia; order Artiodactyla; family Cervidae; genus Muntiacus; species Muntiacus reevesi. The sequence goes on along the minus strand of NC_089254.1, from coordinate 77,453,917 downwards.
GGACTATAAAGAAAGCTGAGCACTGAAGAATTGATGCTTTCGAATTGTGGTGTTGGAGAAGATTCTTGAGAGTCCCTTGAACTTCTAGGAGATCCAACCAGTCCATTCTAAAGGAAATCAGTCCTGAACATTCATTGTTAAGGACTGATGCTGAAGCTGAAACTCCAATACTTTGGCCACCTGATGCTAAGACTGACTCATTGGAAAAGACCCTGATGCTGGGAAAGATTGAAGGTGGGAGGAGAAGGGGATGACAGAGGATGAGATGGCTGGATGGCTTCACTGACTCAATGGACATGAGTTTGAATAAACTCTGGGAGTTGCTGATGGACAGGGAAGCCTGGCGTGCTGCAGTCCATGGGGTCACAAAGAGTTGGATAGACCTGAGCGACTGAGCTGAACTGAACTGATTCTTTGTGCCATAATTTACAGATATATTAAGGCCAATGAATACTAATACATTTTATTCATTCTGAGATACACAGCATTCTCCCTCATATTTTAATGCGACATCTTAAAGGGAAGATTTTAGGATAAAAATTGGGATGTGTCTTATAATCAGTATCATGTCTTGGTTTAATTGGCAGCTTTTTTTTTGTTCTTGGTGGAACATAAAATATTCATGAATTTCATAGCGGTAGCATCCTAGATTTGATGAAATGTGATATATATTTTTAGATGACTGGACAGCTCTTCTACTCTTTCACCTTTTCACCATTGTAGTTAATGGTTGGCTCTGTTTTCTACTTCAATTCAGAGACTACCTACCATTCTAAAGCCAAATGTAAGCTTGAGAAGTTGAGTTTTTAAAGTATTTGGACTTAAAACCTTGCTATTATCATTTGAGTCCAAGTCATGTTTCATAGGCATATTTTTATAACATAAGCTCTGACACAGATCCAAAAATAAGTTAATATAGCAAATGGAAATTGCTACGCGTTTGATTCTGTCATGTAATGGAGTTAAAATAATGCTAAAAAACAGTCTGAACAAGTTCTGTGAAGCTTTTGTTCTATTTGACTTTAAGTGAAACAAAATCTTCAGAACAAGAGGACAACAAAATAATGCTTTGCTAAAAGGATGAAAGAATATGACCTAAATCTATTAGTGATAGAACACTCTATGAATGCACTCAAGTTAATAGCATCTTTTAGCAATAGATACTTTTTCAATTACAGTAATGCTAAGAAATAAATAGGCTAAGTGAGAGAAAAATGGTCAGAGACACATGAATTGGACTAGTTGTTTGACTGTTCGGTTTTTTATAACCAATTCTCAAGGGGCAGAAATCTAACCAACAATCTATTGATGGGTCATTAATTTGAGTTTCCATATTCTAGATCTACTTCATCTTATTACAGAGGCAGTGTTTTGCTGCCCCAGCTCCAAAGGTTTGGCAGCACTTAGCAATCTGTACACCGTGAGTCCCTTTTCTTCCTGCCCAATCTTGTGTTGTCATGCTGTCATAGAAGCTCCATTACTGTAAGGGCTTGCTAACTAGGTGTGATGCTACAATTTCATGCAATGTAATTCCTCCGGGGGTATTTCCTTTCGGTCCTTTGCTGAGTTCTAAATGACCCCACTTTCACCAATCTTTAGTTGCACGCAAGAGTGATTGCAAATGCTACCCTTTTGGAGATCTGTGTGGAAATGCAGTTTTATTTCAGCTTTAAGGGGTTTAAAATTTTTATTCCCCCTTTTTAAAAGCAGTGCTCTGGCTACTTTTGCAAAGAATGTGCTGTTCTGAGAGTAAATAACTGAAATGGAGAGGCAGACTCTTATCTTCATGGAACCTCACAAATGGAAAAGCAAAGATATGGATATGGAAAGAGAAAGTGTCAGGAAAATTGCCATAAATCACAGAGCAAGGATATTGGGCTACATCTAGCACCAGTTTTGTTGTGTTTTAAAAAGGATAAATACGCTTCCCTTTAAGAATGTAGTAGCAACTCTTCCCGCTGTGAACCTCTTCACCAGGAGTCCTCCCACCGGGTTGCACAGGGTGAGATGTGCTCCGGGGTTATTACTGTGATTGAGAGCATGTCTCTGGAATGTTTGCCTTTCCTGCGTTCTCACTTGTCCCCGCCCAGCTTTCGCGAGAGAGGATGTAAGAGTCCACTGCCAATGTCTGCTAAAAGTTGGGCGTTTTAGGTAGAGTTACACTTCAAATGCCACCCAAGGGAATGAAGGAAGGAAGTTGGGGAGGAAGGAAGGGAGGGAAGTAGGAGGGAGGGAGGGAAGGAAGAAGGCAGGAAAGGAGTTATAAACTCAAAACCAGTGCTTCTCACAGTTTATTGTGAGTATGAATCACCTGGGGATTTTCTTTCAAGGCAGATTCTGATTCAGGGAGTCTGAGACCCTGGATGAACTTACACCTGCAGGTCTGCCTTCTTAACAAGGTCCCAGGTGATACTGATGCTGCTGGTCCAGAGATCACATCTTGAATACGGAGACCCTAAACTAAATGCAGCTGTCTTTTTGCTGATTATGAACATTATTTTAAAGGAAATTGGGATGCTTACTTCTTAGGAACTTGTCAGGATATATCTGGAAATAAACGGGACACAGGAAAAACCTGTGGAAGTCACTCTCCCTCATTGTGATCCATTTTCCTTTCTCTATCACCCACCTCCCAGACCTGGTACCTAGAAGTCTCTGGAGCCAGGGTCCACTAGGTCCAGAAGAAAATATCCCCCGAATACGGTTTCTATCATGATATTGGGATGTATTGTGTTCTGTCTCCCTGGGACATTTCATGTGATTTATAGGGTAGTGTAAATCTTGGAGTGAGATGGAATTGGGTTCAAATCCCGATTTCAAATTCGCTAACTGTGGCCACAGGTGAGTTGCTTAACCTGTCTAAACCTCAGTTTCCAGATCTGTGCAAGGCGAATGATAATCCTGTAACATGGGGCTTCTTTGGAGATTTAATGAGAAAATGTATACAAAATACTAAACAAAGTGTCTGGCCCATAGTAAGTATTCCATGGATTCTAGCTCTTGTAAAATCTTTGAGCAGTGGAGTAGTCTAGCTGACACAGATGTGGGCTTTCCGTCGATCAGACAGCCTGGGATATATTCACCTCTGTGTCACTAACCGGCTTCCCAGTGGCTCAGAGGTAAAGAACCCACCTAACAATGCAGGAGAAAAGAATTCAATCCCTGGGCCAGGAAGATCCCCTGGAGCAGGAAATGGCATCCCACTCCAGTATTCTTGCCTGGGAAATCCCATGGACAGAGGAGCCTGGTGGGCTACAGTCCATGGGGTTGCAAAGGAGTTGGACATGACTTAGCAGCTGAACAACAACAGCTGTCCCTAATTAGGTATGTACATGACAGTGAGTTACCCTCTATAAAGCTTAGTACCCTGTACAAATGGACATAATAATCATAAGCACCCTATAGGGTTATCATAAGGGTTAGTGGGTTTCCCAGGTGGCCCAGTGGGTAAAGAATCCACCTTCAATGCAGGAGATACAGAAGGTGTGGGTTTGATCCTTGGGTGGGCAAAATCCCCTGGAGAAGGTCATGGCAACCCACTCCAGTATTCTTGCCCAGAGAATCCAGAGGACAGAGGAGCCTGGCGAGGTACAGTCCATAGGGTCACAGAGTCTGAATGAATTCGACTGAAACGAATGAGCACGCACATGCACGGATAAGGGTTAATGCTGCTGCTTATTCGCCCAGTCACGTTGGACTCTTTGTGACCTCATGGACTGTAACCTGCCAGGTTCCTCTGTCCATGGGATTCTCCAGGGAAGAATACTGGAGAAGGTTGCCATTCCTTCCTCCAGGGGATCTTCCCGGCCCAGGGATCAAACCCGGGCCTCCCACATTGCAGGTAGATTCTTTACCATCTGAGCCACCAGGGAAACTCAAGGATTAATTATACATATATGTATGTGTGTAATACATTAATTAGATGTGTGTAATTAATGTATTACCTGGCACGTAGACTTTTATATGTCAAACAAATTATACCGATATCTCTATAAAATGATCAAGGCAAAAGAATTATTTATTCAAAAGAAGGAACATTTTAGGAGTTGGTCAGACATTTCTTATGCCTGGAGGAGTGAAAAGAGAGAGCCGCTATGACTCCTCAAATCCTACCATGTCGCCCAGAAGCTCCTGAATGCTTTCGGACAGACCAGTGTCCCTCTGTGACAAACCAGACCCAGGACAAAGGGAGAATGGGAAAAAACGTCCAATGCAATGAGTTTTTCATTAATCTGAATTGCTTCAATTTAAAGGATTTTCCTTTAATCGGAGAATACACCCTTTGGGATGGGAGAAAGGCTTTCAAAATGTGTGTGTTGTCAGATCATGAGAGTATGTAGCAATTTAAAAAATATTTGTACTTGGCAAAATGAAATGTTGAGATCTTTCTATTTGCACAGTCATTAGTTGGCTGCTTTAATTGGACTGCCCCGTGAAATCTCAGTCTGGGAAGGTCAACAATCTGTGATGATCTAATCACCTGCCCTTTGCAGTCACTGTGGATCTAGGGCCATGCGCTTACTGTAGTGAGCGTCTCTGAGATCTTGTACCGCATGTGTTATCAGAAGCGACTGCACCCAGAGGCCATCATTTCCAATTGAAAAAATGATTTCTTCCATTGTGGCTCATGGTTAAATCATATTCTGAATGTCAGTTCAGCAGCCTTCTTGCTGCTGAAAGGTTGTGCAGAGTTCAGACCTCTGGAAGGCATGTAGGTCTGGAGAAGAGGGAACCCATACATCATTGTGGTTTCCACCTGACTTTTGTCTGAGCTAGGAGTTTGAGCTCGTGTAACCATGACATAGCTCCCTCTGTTTCACCCTCCCCTTCTTCTCAGACTTGGGGTCCAAGTGTCTACAGGCACACCTTGTTTGATTATGCTTCACTTTAATACGCTTCAGTCATTGCGTTTCTTTACAAATTGCAGATCTGTGGCTACCCTGTGTTATCAGATGGTGGTCAGCATTTTTATAAGTATTTTATTTTATTTATTTTTTTTTTCCTGTTGGCAAATGTGAGAAAGGTGCTTAGTTTATTTATTTTTTTTCCATTTATTTTTATTCATTGGAGGCTAATTACTTTACAATATTGTAGTGGTTTTTGCCATACATTGACATGAATCAGCCATGGATTTACATGTGTTCCCCATCCCGATCCCCCCTCCCGGCTCCCTCTCCATTCCATCCCTCTGGGTCTTCCCAGTGCACCAGCCCTCTCATTATCAGAGAAATGCAAATCAAAACCTCAATGAGGTACCATTACACGCCAGTCAGAATGTTTGCTATCCAAAAGTCTACAAGCAATAAATGCTGAAGAGGGTGTGGAGAAAAGGGAACCCTCTTACACTGTTGGTGGGAATGCAAACTAGTACAGCCACTATGGAGAACAGTGTGGAGATTCCTTAAAAAACTGGAAATAGAACTGCCATATGACCCAGCAATCCCACTCCTGGGCATACACACCAAGGAAACCAGATCTGAAAGAGACACGTGCACCCCAATGTTCATCGCAGCACTGTTTATAATAGCCAGGACATGGAAGCAACCTAGATGCCCATCAGCAGATGAATGGATAAGGAAGCTGTGGTACATATACACCATGGAATATTACTCAGCCATTAAAAAGAATTCATTTGAATCAGTTCTAATGAGATGGATGAAACTGGAGTCCATTATACAGTGTGAAGTAAGCCAGAAAGATAAAGACCAATACAGTATACTAACGCATATATATGGAATTTAAAAGGATGGTAATGATAACCCTATATGCAAAACAGAAAAAAAGACACAGATGTACAGAACAGACTTTTAGACTCTGTGGGAGAAGGCGAGGGTGGGATGTTCAGAGAGACCGGCATTGAAACAAGTATACTATCAAGCGTGAAACAGATCACCAGCCCAGGTTGGATGCATGAGACGGGTGCTCAGGGCTGGTGCACTTTATAAGTATTTTAAAATTACAATGTATACATTTCTTAGACATAATGCTATTGCACACTTAATGGGCTACTGTATAGTGTCAGTGTAACTTTTATATGCACTGGGAAACCCCCCAAAAATGTGTGAATTGCTTTATTGCATTATTTGCTTTGTTATGGTGGTCTGGAACTGGATCCACAGTATTCCTAAGACCTGCCCATCTTGGGGGCTGCTCGCCTAAGAACCTTAATATACTGAAAACTGTTTGAAAACTCAATGAGACTTGTGATGGGGCAGGTCTGTAGGTCAGGGTAGTTGCAAAGAAAGCCTCGCAGATATTAGAAACAAACCCAAGAGTTGCTGTAAGAGGCTGGAGGGGGGGCTATTGCAAAAAGAACCGTAGCGACTTCTGACTCTACCACTTGTCCCCCACTATACTGTGATGATGGCAAGAAAAATGGACTAGTTTCCCTCCCTTCTGCCTCATCTCCACTCTAGCACATGCACACATGTGCACGCGCACACATGCACACACACACACACACACACACACAATCTTCACATAAGCTTACACCAAAATTTTAAAGCAGATTATCAGCTTGGACCAGTTCAAGCATATTTAAAGTTAGTTCTCAGTAATTCTTGCTTATTTTACCATGGGTAGGTAACCCAGGCGACCTTTAAATCTAGGCCAGTGATTCCACCTCAGATTGTCTTGATCTCATTTCCTTGTCTTCAAACTTGGCAACTGGTCAGGTGGGGGGAAAAATTCAGTTTTTTCTTAGTGAAAGTATAGCAGTGTTAGTAAGATAGGTCCTCAACTGAGAAAATACATCTTCTCTATGATTTCTCCTTTAAGGAATTCATGCCCTGTCTCCCTATTTTAGGGATAGGTACTGAGAATTGATAGAAAACTAAACAAAATTTTATCTTAATTTTCCACCAATTGATATATTTACATGGTCATTGATAATAACATACTGATTTGTGAATTCAGTCTTTTTGGGAGGAGAAAAAAGCCATGTCTAAATTCCTCTGGGGACACAAACACTGTTATCAGAATTTGCAATGATTTGGAAAATGGCCCTCAAAGCAATTGTAAGTTTACGTGCAATTTTCAATAAGGACCTTTGACAAGAAAGTCCCTTGGGCAGGGCCTGCCTTATGGGCCATCAGCCATTGCAGGCACACGCATCTCAGCACCCAGCAGGGTCCCACGTTTGGAACTTAATGTTCTGAGGTTACCATCTTGAAATTCTTAATAATTTATCTTTGAAATTGTGTTTTGTGAGTCAGGTCCAATGGGACAACAAGAACATGAGGTGGGAAGCCGGGAAGCTTGGAACTGTGGGGGTCCAGCCACTATGTCCCTACCTCCCCAGGACACGGCGGTTCTCAGCCACCTGCTCTCTGCCCTGGGTGCCCTGAGAACCCTGAAAGGTGGAGTGTAACTGTCGCCTTCACACCTCTGCCCTTTTTGGGGATCCGGGCTCAGGTGTGGGGAGAGTCATATAATCAACATGCAACTCACCACAATCCAGGTGTCCAGTGCATCCCAGTGTGGAGATTGCAATCCCTTGGGTTTACCCATCTGCCACGGATTAAGGCAGCAATCCTGAGGAAAGGGGAGACTGACTTCTCAGCCCCAGGCTAGGAGCTTGCCCTTGCATTTGGCATTGAACCCCGTAAATTATGTAGGCAGCCCTCCTAAGCACAGAAACCAACTCCCTAGATGGGCATTAAAACACAGGATCAGCACAGCCTTCGTGTCCGAGGGGCTGTGCCAGGATCTCCTCCGTGGGTTGAGAGCAAGGACATCATCCCTGAGTCCAGTGCAGTGTAGAGCATGACCCCTAGTAGCGACCTTGCCAGAGGAAGTGGCCATTTACTGGCAGAAATGTGTTGAAGTTAGTAACTCTTCCTAACTCAGGAAAGACATTTTTAAAATGAGACAAATCATTTTCAGGTGTCTTAAAATCTGTTTTTAAATTGTTTCAGCACACGTTGATACACTCCTTCTTCATTTTAGGAACCACATACCTAAACACCAGCATACCTATGTACATACGTACATAACACATACACATACATACATAGGAGCATGCATACATTCCAAGCCCAGAGCTGGCCTGCAGCAGATACAAAGGTGAGTGAGAAAGAGTCTTTGCCCTGAAAGAATTTATACTCTTGTAGAGACAGCAGTGCTCAAGGGATAATCCGTACCCCAAAGCTCTCCACATGCCAACAGTGTGTTGTGAAATTTTGCCTAAGTATATTTGATGACTGTCTCTTTTTTCATCTCTTTTCTGAGAGGAAGCATTTACAGAAATTGAGAACTTTATTGGCTTGGATATCACAGGAGTTCAGCTCTGCTTTTATGAGATGGATGTGAAAACAAATGGTAAAAAATTGTTGAACGAAGACTGAAGGGAAATTTAGGAAATTTTGAGAGGGAAAAAAATGTCTTTAAAGGTTTCCAGAGCACACATGGAGTAAGTCTACGTGGAGGACTAAAGCAATTATTGAATAATTTTGATAGATATTACAAAAGCATTTTCAGATAGTCAAGTTCAAATAAGGGATTTGTCGGGTTTCTTGTTCTCCTTTACCTGGATATCTTGAATCTCTGTTTGACTTGTCATGCTTCTGTACAGCCTTTACATAAATATAGCATTTAAAACCATGAAGGATCTAGACCCCTCACTCCAAGATAACTGGATTTCCCACCACCAAAGGCCAGATAAGTCACCTGCTAAAAGAATAAAGGGATCCATTCTTCCCATTAATGTCGTGGACATTTACTGTTCTCCTGGCCTCCCTCAGTGGGTGAAGTTACAAGTACTTGACAATGGAACTTGCAAAAATGCACAAACCCTGTGCGAATTAATAAATGTTAGATTTTTCAGATGGGGCTTATTACTTTAGAGTCTCCAGGTTCACTGGAGATCTGTGTAGTGTTCTGGACATAAATACATGTGTGACCAGTATCCTAAAGAAAACTTAACAGGCAATAAAAAAAACTGCAGAAAGTAGCAGTGGCTCTGGAAAGTGTTTATAGACACCTCTGCTCCTCTTGGCCTTTAGGAATTGAAGAAATTAAAAGAAAGGGAAGTTTAATTTTGAGGGGGCTTCTGCCCTGCGTAGCTGAGTTCACATGCCCAACATTAAATAATAATGCATTCAACCACCCATCTTATAACAAGCAACCTCTGCATCACCTCACTCCCTGGTGAAAACAGCAGACAATGGGCAGGAAAGGTATAAATGCCAGAAAAAGCTGAGGGATCCCTGTGACCTTCATGTGATTGTGTTTGTGCTAATGCATCACAGACAGAAACCCAAACTCTCCCTCTGAAGAACCCAATTCATTAAAAATGCATTGGTCATTAGCCAGGAAATCTCATGAACTGACTGTTCGAGGGATGGCTGAGGAGAAAGTGGAACTGGTGTATTCCGATGAGCCACTCAAACGTGCAACTCTATTTTCTCCTCCATCTGCTCCTCTATTCTGGAGTGCACATCTGTTTTAGAATTGCCAAGACATACTAAGTCTTGTTTGCCTCAGTTAATAAAAACCATTATACAAAACAATTCTTTTTTTTAATTTGTGAAAACAAAGCTAACTTGCTATAAGGAATGCAGTGATGGTCATTCAGAAACTCTGACCTTGACTTGGGGGTGCAATTTTTGAGACTCCTTCAATCCAGAAAGTACTAAAGAGGTATCACCACCCCCCTCCCCAGTTCTGTGGATGGCCAGGCCCTCCAGAGTAGAAAGAGTAGCCAGCAGCTTTGCAGATATTAGATACAAGACCAACACTGGAAAGGTAGTGTTGAATGAACCAATGCACTGACAAGTAGGCATCTTAATGATTAAGTTTTATTGTGGTATTTCAGTCAAACTCCTGATCAGTCTTTCAGTGTCTTCAACATTTATGACTTATCCTTTCCTTCGCAGACTTCTATCAGGGATCCCTGTATTTGGAGAAGTGACTCCTATTATGTAACTATTTTATTTTATTTCCTGATCATCTTATTATTTATTTTTAACTTAGACACTCAAAAATTAAGCCCATTAATATATTTTGACAATGGGAAAAAAAAACTGAATGAAGACTCCAAACTGTAAATATTATAGGAGACTAATTCATTTGCTTTTCAGTCAACAGCATTCATTAATTGCATCTGATAAAGCTACAAAAGAAATAAGAAATAGAATATAGCTATTTTAAATTTTTTGTTATGATCCCTTCTAAAATCAGTTTTTAGAATCCTTGAGGTACCTGTGAACATTATAAAATAGTTGCATCTGACATGGATTGTCCCCTTGCTAAGCTAGAAAGTCACCAGGGTTACAATGGAAGAATGCTTCAGCTGAAGGAACTTGAAGGGCCAAGGGGGTAATGCTGGCTGGTGACCCATCTGCTGCTGTAAAACTCACTCTACATGGCATCCTCAGCACAGAGAGATTCAGACTTGCCTGGACAGCATCTGAGCCATTGTGTGTTCCCGTGGTCTTCTGTCACCAGTGGGGTTTTATAAAAATGTACACATGAGCTGCCTCCTAGACAGTCTGTCAGTAGCCTTATGAAGGATGTATTCAGGAATCTCCACAAACAATTCTGATTCACAGGCCTGGGTAAGAACTTTTGATCTAAGCTATGGTCTTGGTGAGAATCTGGGAGCACATGGCCAGTATCTTTGTGCCACATTAACTGGTCATGTTACTGTGGACCAAAGGAAGAATTATCCATGAACATCTCACTTCATAGGCTCTTACAGGCCTGACCACTTGTTTCAGATCCAAACATTTATCAAGTGGTACAGAGCACACAGGTAGGGTGGGGTGTGAGTTAATGGGGACAGCACACACAGGCATGGGAGTAGGCATTGAGTTGGCTTGGGGCTAGAAGATATGATGGGCAAGCTAAATAACATTAAATATTGTATTAAATATAAATTAAATCTTATAATTAGTCAAGAGAAATAGCAATTTTGTGACAAACATGCACTTTTCTAAGATATTTACAAATATATGTGCTCATTTAATTCTCACCGTAGCAACCCAATGAAAGACGTAGAATTATTTCCCCAGGTTTTTGCAAGAGGAAGCTGGTGTATACACATGAAGAAACTCGAAAATCAGTCCAAGTTCACACAGCTAGTTAACTGGCCAGGCTAAATCTCAACCCAAGTAGAGTTTCAAGTTTAAGAGTCCTTGCTTTTAACCTGTCCATCAAACTGCTTTTAATATCTAAGCTAGAATATATAACTGATAAGGAACTATCGTATTGCACAGGGAACTCTACTCAATACCCTATAATGACCTATATGGGGAAAGAAGCTAAAGAAAGAGTTGATATATGTATATATATAACTGACCCACCTTGCCATACAGCAGAAAATAACAGAGCATTATAAATCAACTATACTCCAATAAAATTAAACAAGCAAAAAACAAACAAAAAAAATTGAAATTGTGGTTGAATTTGCCAAGAAGCTAATAATTTAGAGATATTTCCAAAACTGATGCTAAACAAGAGTAACTAGTAAAGTGGATGCCCATACCTATTTTTAAGGAATTATACCAGCCCCCAATTAAAAGCCAAACCTCTATTTCCATTGAGTGAATATTCATTCAACATGAATGATACCTATATTAAGAGCTGGACACAAAGTGTTAAACCAGCGAAAAGTCCAGACTATTAAATTCAGAACAGGCCACAGAGAGCTTTCTGTGCTTCTTTGATCTCCAGAGAGGTAGCATGTTTCCTGGGACTGTGATCAGGAGACCTGCCCGACCCATTTAAGTTTATGTTTTCATATCTGTGCCCATGTCTAACCTCAAATTCTCTACTAACTTACAGCTGAACCCTGCTTGAAATCTCTCTGAAACCCTTAGCCAATGTCATTTATTTATTCTGACTGCTGTATCCCGTCTCTGACTTCTGAGAAGGCCCCTGATTTGGGAGCTGCCTTACGGCCCAGACAGATTAGTTTATGGTCCTACAAGGTTAAGCGTGATACATACGTTTGGGGGAAATGAAGATGCGCATTAAGAAGAAACATTGCTTTTTGATCCAGGCAGAAGAGCATACATAATCTTCTCTAGAGCCTGTGAAAGACTTCATTTTACACATGAAATTATGTGGAATTGCCCTGGACCACACTAAACATTGTTTTTGAGAATAACCAGCCTCAAAACAAGCTGCTGTGTGCTGGTGAGAGCCTCCAGCAACAGAGAATAAAATGTAAGCAAATGTAATGTGTCAAGTTACAGGTAACAAAGACATCATCTTGTGACACTGTGCCTGAATGGGACAGATCTCAAACATTACATAATGTGGCATTAGAAACAGAATCAAAAAGTGGTCCCAGTACTGATGAAAGAAGTATGAGACAGAAGAGCCTGGCACAGCATAGAAAAAGTTTTAAATTAATATATATATATATATATTGGGGAGGGTAGTTTAAGAGAGTTTAATGTGAAAGCATAAAGATATCTTGAGGTCATTACTACAAGATAAAAAAGAGGCATGTTTTTGCAGATAACTTGAGCTGAAGATATAAAGAAAGAAACATACTTACATCATGATCATGCTATGATCAACATCAACATGATCAACATCAACAGTCATTCCTATTTTCATCCAAAAGTCCTGCAGGCAATCACTGCTCCTTTCTGAAAATGAGATAGTTCGAGCATTCCAACAGGAAAGTGAATCAATGGCTGAGGTTTGTTCCCTCCCTACTCAAGATATGTATGCTTAAATTGTGTAAAAAGATTTTTCTCTTTTTCTGTGCATTGTAAAACTTCCTTCTTACAGTCAGACATAAAAATCCATGTCCAGAAAATGTAAAGAACAAATCAATTTCTAAAAGCATCTTCATAAACTAAACCAAAGGAGATTTTTAAACACTTGAGAATTTACCTAGTTGATCAGCACTAGGAATCTGGTTAGCTCTATAAAAGCTCTATAAAATTTTCTACTGAAAATTTGAAGGCAAAATAGGACTTGAGTGTATTAGAACTGAAGTTGTGAGATTTACACTGCATAATGCACCTTCCAGTTTAAAGTGCCCTGCTACTCAAGCATAATAAATAAATTACATATAAAAAATTTAGAAGAAAGGTCTCCTGCACATTATGGGAAAATTGTAGGCATCTTATGATGGGTCATCTTACCCTTGTTATTAAATGACAGCAATCATTAAAATGCCAAACATATTTTGACAGAATTCACTTTATAAAATGTCAGCAAGACTGTGTTTTTATTAGTTTGTTCCAAATCAATTTAGAAATTTCAATAGAATGCTTGTAAGTATTCCCCAAGCAATGTCCATTCCTGACTTTCTGCACACAAAAAAAATATTACAAATTAATCAGATTTTCAGATTTCTGCATAATGGCTTTACACATTTATTGCTTAATCCTATTATAAAATGCTGTTATGATTGACACATGGCTGTGGAGATAGAAGTCAATTGAATAATATGTAGCAGTCAATTTTATTTGTAGCTTAATGCGCTGAAGTATTTTTTTCCCCATTTCCATTATTTATAAGTCTGTCCCTTTGGAGAATATATAGAAGAATTCGTTTTAAATGAGCCAATAATACCTTCTTTAAAATTTATAAGTGTGACAGAATCATATCTTTTCTTCTTGGTCATCCATGGCCTGCCAGTAAACAGGGCTTGAATTGTCTTCCACTTGCTATTCATAGGACAAACATCAGAAAAGAGGATCTTGTTAAGGATGGTTTGGAATTGGATTTCAACCACCAAGAAAACAAAAGCTTCCAACTAAGAATCCTAAAAAATGGTCTGCTAGCTTTATTTATTTGTTTGCTTGTTCATTTATTCATGTATTTATTGTTACAGCCACTATATCACATTCTATGGTTGGTCCTGAAGCAAAGCATATAAGCATACCCAGAGAAACTATAATGTTTAAGAAGATTTGAAAGATCTGCTATTTTGACTGAATTTTGTTTCCCATGCTTTAGCATCCAACAGAATTCTAGCAAAAGAAATATGTCATGTTCTAGGTTCACCACAGTGGGGCTCCTTGGGGGTAGGGTGATGGTCAGTTAGCACCGAGGAAATTTGCTTAAGGAGATACATGTACTTTTTAGGACCTAAGTGCCAACACAAGAACCTACTGTATGGCGTAGGGACCTGTACTCAGTATATTGTAATAACCTATAAGGAAAAAGGACATACATATACGTACATATACATGTACATATATGTATATATAAATGAATCACCTGAAATTAATACAACACCTGAAGTTAATACAACATTTTGAATCAACTATAATTCAGTTAAAAAAAGGAAAAGCTCTTGTCTTCTGGAAAATGCATCCATGAGAGTCAATGTCTGAAGTGTGTACGGAGAAAGAGCTTAAGGGTATGAAGCCACGTTAAGGGATAATACAGATGTGCTTGGTCATGTCTGAGATCACGCTTTCCCTGGCTTTGGGAAATTAGATTAGGTGCTGCCCCTCTATGCAGAAAGGATGCGGTTTCGCACACAGGGGCCGCGTTGCCTCACCCCCTGCAGCTGGTGTATAATGCAAGCCTATTAGCACAACGGATGATGGTGTCATTTTCTCTGCTGTCACGGCCTTCTCCCTCCTGGAATGACTTTGTCCATCCCGAATGTCCGTTAGCATAATGTATGCAGTTGACAAGTGATTTGAGCTCTGGAGCTATTGATAAAGCACTCTGGCATATCATCTGTGCCTTAATGTTATGTGACATCACAGGAAAATGGGGTCATGTGAAGTTCCCAGGCTGGATTTTATATTAAGGGCGCACTTCTCTTTTGAATTCCAGGGGCCAGAGGAAACCCAGCACTGTCAGACCCAGGCACTCCTGAGCACCAGGCCAGTCAGACCCACCCCCCTTTCCCAGTTGGGCCACAGGTCAGTATCTTTCAACTGCTGCATTTAGGCTGTATTTCTGATGGTTTAACCGTAAAAGTAACCAAACAAATAAAATAAGAATGAGTTAAAACCAATTAACTCCAACAGAGCAAAGATGGTAATAAATTTTTGCATGGGAAGCTGTATGACTACATTATTTATGAAATACCATCAAGAAAAAAGAATGTGTTAGCAGAACTCTTTTCTTTTTCAAGGGGATGTTGATTTTAATCATTTGGATTTTTTTTTTCTTAAAACCCACTACAATTGTGCTGTTGGTTACCATGCAGTTTTCTGGAAACTAAAACTTTAATGACTGGAGTGTGAAGAAAATTAAGTTATTTCAACCTTACTATAGCCGTTTTTTGAAATACAAGACATGATTTAATATAAAAAAGTTAATGCAATTTTAATGCAAGTTCAGCTTATTGGGTTTGACAATATTGTACATCACATATAGCTCCTGCATTAATAAAGAAATACATTCATTATTTTTTAAAGTCCAATATTTGTTTTTTGCCGCCTGGTGTGGTTATATGAAGATGTAGAACGCAATTATAAAAGGCTGGGCATTTTTTTAAAAATCTCTGTCCTTTAGTAGTGAGAAGCTCTCAGAGTTCACCCACTTTTTTTTTTTTTTTTTTTTTATGGAAAAAGAAGCTGATCCTTGAGCCCTTCTCCCTCTTTGGCTGTGATAGTTTTTCCTGAAAATGAGTCACTTTCAGCACTTTGGGGATCATCAGTCCAAGCAAAGCTTCCCCCACGTTTAAGCTTGAGTTGGTCTTGACTTTCTTTTTCCAGCTGCCATCACATCTCCCGGTGGTGTCAGATTCCAACATCCATCTCAGAGCATGGATGCCTCTGTGCGCCAGACAGAAAGCCTGGGGAGATGCCTGAACTCTGTTGGAGCCTAGAGGGAATATTACTAGGCATCTCAGAAAACTAACTTCTTTTGGTCATGCCCTTTCTAATTTCATGCTTATGACATTGTGTGTGTGTGTGTGTGTGTGTGTGAGCCTACCAAGTGTAACAACTCTAATGCCTTCAGGTTAGAAACAGCACAACAGACCCAGTGAGAAGCAAGAGACACTGGGACAAACTAAGAGTATATGCCCTACTGTAATCCCATGAATTCAATTTTTAAAAATGTTCCAGGCCACATCAACCAAATCTGTGGCCCGTACACAGTCTGATACTGCCTATTTGCCTACCCTCTCATCCTGGTATTACTATTGGCAGTGATATGACACCAGCAATCTGAAGATCAGCTTATCATTTTGTACTTATTCCTAAAAAATGCTTATTTTGTCTTTTAGTGTAACTTTTAAAGAGAGGCACAGTTACTTTGTGAGAATTTAGCAAAGTCTAGCAGATATATTAGGTGCTGGTTCTATGGAGTTCAGAGGTGTGGTTCTAAAACCAGGGTGCATGGGGTTCCAGTGCTTCTTCAGAGGGCTCTCTGGAAGGGGTCTTGAGGGGTGAATTTAGGGAATAACCAGAAAGTGGGCCTAGCTCTCAACACCATTCTTGAGATAAAGTCACCCCACTTCTCCAAATCTATTCTCTGTATGGAGAGGGGGGTGACGTATGGGCTCTGGAATAGCCTGGCTGGATCCGAAAGCCCCCACCCCACTTCTCTGAGTATGTAACTTTGAGCGTGTTACTAACTCTCATATGTCATTGGTATACATCAGAGTTAATGCATGTTAGAATCATGTCTGGCTATTATGCATTGGGCTTTGTACTATGCTTACCTTTTCCTTTATAGAATCATACTGCGTTAAAAACAAAAAAGTTGAAACTCTCCAATGAGAGTTTTTTATTGGTTCTTCTAGAAGAAAAATGAGCATGGAATTGGGTCCATTGCTCCTTCAGGGGTGCAATGAAAGCCCCATATATCACCCTTCTGGTTATCTGGAGTCCCTCCTGCTCTTCAGTCATCCTGAAGAGCCGCACTGGAGCTCACACCTGAGCTCAGACACATCTGGTGCTGAGAAGTCCACACCTGTGGACTGCGGCTGCCTTGCCATATCAAACAATGGCTGTTGGATGAGTACTGGATATAAATATCTGTTTTTAGTGTTGTTTTAACTGGACAAATAATATTAGTGTAATAACAAAAGAAATTTTTTAAAGCTTTTAAAATTTATCCTCAGCAAATGTCTTTGTTTTCCTATATTCCTTTTTGGATCTTGTCATTATACGTGTAATTTTACCATTTTAATAGTGATTTATTAATAATTTACTTAATTATTATCCAGTTAATTTTGTATGCTCTCATAAATATTTTCTATTTTTCTAGAGATGTCAGAATGACCCATTTTAAAGACTATGTAATATCTTACCATGTTTAGTACTGTAACAAACTTTTTCAACATTTATGTATTTTTTAATGTAGTGCATATTTTCATTTATCTTTTTTAAAATTGTATCTTCAGAAATATATCTCAGGAATAGTTTCTGAGTCAAAAGAGGATGAATATTTTTGTAGCTCTTGATATGGATTTTCAAACTGCTTTCCAGAAGGCTTATGCCAATTCACATGTCCTAAATCCATACAGTGGTGTCACTATAGACTTGCCAGCTTTGGGTAAATCTTTTGCATTTTTTGCTAATGTAACAAATGAAAATAGTATTTCATTGCTCTTTTTGAATCAATAAATTCCACTGATTCTAATGAGTTCTTTTTGAAACAACAGAATAAGTTAACAGAGTTTCAGCTATTTAAGAGTAGGGTTCATTGGAAGAAAATATGTAAGTGAAAATCCATTTAAAGAATAATATAGAAATGTAGAGTATTACTTTGAAAGATATTTGTGCTTTCTAAACCAAATAAAATTTTCCAAAAAATTAATGAAATACAATTTCGATTTTTTTTGTACAAGTCACTCATTTTCTCTGGAATAGGACTTGTTTCTTTGCTACTTGCTCAGGAACTTTCTGACTGAGCTTAAGTGGAAGAAAAGTGCTCTAAAAGCCCATATCTTGGTTCCATTGGAAAGTAAGCTGGGATTGTCTGTTCCCTTGCAGCCACTTCTGACAGCACAGCAGTTAGCCTCGGCAGTTGCTGGTGTGATGCCCGGAGGCACGCCAGCCCTCAACCAGCCTATCCTCATCCCCTTCAACATGGCCGGACAGCTAGGGGGGCAGCAAGGACTGGTCCTCACACTGCCTACTGCGAATCTCACCAACATCCAAGGGCTGGTAGCAGCAGCTGCAGCCGGAGGCATTATGACTCTGCCATTGCAAAATCTACAAGGTAACCCACTGTGTCTCTGTGTCCTCTAGGGTGCTATCCACTGACCGCTGTTCTCTATAGTGGACAAGTGCTCTGAATGTTGAATGTGGTTTAAAGTTGCTTTCACCATAAAGGCAATGGAAGGTTTATGTAGGAAGCAAAGTTTCGGGGTGTCTGTGAATCCTGAGTTTGCTCAAGTCATGGGCCATATCAGTCTTTATGTTTTAATATTGATTTGAGTCTTCTCAGGGCTTCTGGAAGCATTTATGAGCAATCATTAAATGACACATCAAAAACTTAGATGTCAAATGATTGTGTCATTATTTGAGGACTTGAAATATAATCTTATGAGTTCTTCAATTTAGCCACCTGCAAAGAAAGTTTAGACATTACTTATCTGTGTGTGAAGCATTTAGAACATCTCAAATAAAAGGTATCATTTGGAATAATTAACTTATTTTTCTTAATATATTTTAGTTATAATTATTAAATAAAAATTATGTTATTTGAGATCATATTTTATAATGGGAGAAACAGACATATAGAGAACTCTTATCTTATATAATCATGAGCATATAATAAGAATTGAACTCTAACTTTACTCAGGAAGAGTAGTTCTCTTGATAGCATGAAAGTTTTTATTTTTCATTAGAAGATTTGGTAACACTGTCTGATAGACTGATTTACAAAAGACTGTCAGAGGAAGAACTATTATTGTGAAAAATAGCTTGAATATGATGAGGATGCCTAAAAAGGAGAAAACAAATTTATTTTGAACTGGTCAAAGAAGGTTGCTTTCTCCATTGATATAAGTGTTGGCAATTTTTTTTTTTCAGAGTGAGACTTTGGTTGGGCAAGTTATCAGAATAGCGATGTAAAGTACTTTTTTAGTTGGTCAAAAGTCACGGTTTCTGTTTTCTCCATTGGTATACATGTTAGAAATTGAATTTTTTATGGAGTGAGAGTTTGGTTGAGCAAGTTATCAGAATAACAATTTAAAGTACTTTTTGTAGCTCAAAAGTCAGGGCTCCTAAAACCTATTAAATTAGTCAGAGTGTCAGTCCATAGATTAAGGAATAAACCAAGTAAGACCTGGTTAACTCTTGACCCAAACTTCTTTACACACTCTATGTTTTAGTGTCCCACCCATTGTGGCCACTTTTTGACTTTCACTTTAATGTTTAAAACAAAGTCTCTCTTATACCATTAAATTGTGCCAAGAAACCTGCCGTTCATAAATCATGCATGCTCAGGACACGCTAATGCACAAACTTTGCTTGTTTCAAATTTGAGAGTGCCTGGGAAGCCAGGATCTCAAGATTAAGCAAATAAGGCAGGAATAAACAAGGTGAAAGCTAAAGCAACAAAGTGTAGGGAGAGGCTTTTTAATGTAGGTGGATGATGAAAACTTAATGAAGAAACGGGCATTATCAAAATGCAATCTTCCATTTGGAACATTTGTGCTTATGGGAATATTGAATATTATAAATAAACATAAGCTCACAGAGTTCCTAGGTCATGAATTAATCTTGTTTGGTTAAAGTGGATGCCAAAGACAGAGTCTAAAAAGGCCAGTCTTTTTGTATCTTTATTATGATTTGGTGTTCTTAGAATTTTAGTGCCTGATTATTTTTAAGGGTTCAGTATGAGTGACTGGTCCAGTGTGGACTCCCATCGAGATTTACCCCCTCTCTCTTTTTAATTATTGAATTTAGTGTTAGCTTTATTTTGGAATTTGGTTCTTTGGAATTTGGCACCTTTGGTTTCAGAAAATGAATCCTAAGATTTATATCCTGTTTAAGTAGTTTCCATAACAGTGGTGCTTCTCACACAATTTCCAAATTGGCTCCTCTTCAGAAGAGTATTAAAATTGATGGTCAAGTTCTTCTCTAAGGGGACATTTGTCCCTTTGTCTCCATGTTTGAAATTTCAGTAATGCTGGAGGGGAGTCAGGAGGTCATTAATAAACACCTCCTGGTTGTATGTCAGTCAGCTATAGGAAGTTTCCTAGTTATTCTTAACATTCAAACTCTTCCTCCAAACACCTTTCTCTTGTATATCGTTATGAATGAATCCCACCTTCTAAGTCACTGTTAGGGTCTGGGAAAGTTCTCTCCCAGTTTCCTTGGACTTTTTGTTCCTGTCACATCTTCCTACATAAGTTCTTCACCACCCAGAATTCACTAGCCTGAGAAAAGACCAGCCATCCCTGTTTGCAGGGCACTGGGGATTTTTCTTGGGCATAGGACTTTCACTGTTGAAACCAGCAAGTCAGTTCAGTTGCTCAATCATGTAGACTCTTTGTGACCCCATGGACTGTAGCACGCCAGCCTTCCCTGTCCATCACCAATTCCTGAAGCTTGCTCAAACTCATGCCCATTGAGTCAGTGATGCCATCCAACCATCTCATCCTCTGTCGTCCACTTCTTCTCCTGCCTTCAATCTTTCCCAGTATCAGGGTCTTTTCCACTGAGTCAATTCTTCACATCAGGTGCCAAAGTATTAGAGCTTCAGCTTCAGCATCAGCTGTTCTAATGAATATTCAGGACTGATTTCCTTTAGGATTGACTGGTTTGATCTTCTTGCTGTCCCAGACAAACAGGAAAGAGATGGTCATCCTACAAAACATCCAAGGATAATAAGGACGGGAATCAGGGAAAGTCTCATCTCTGCAAGGTATCCAAAATCAGTGTCCACCACCTGAAGGACAATGCCAGTTGGTCACTTTATTGTCCAGCAGCCAACCTGAGGATGATCTCACCACCTTAAGGAAACCTACTGTGGCCCTTACAATCAATCCCTTGACTGTGTCTATGACTTGTGTAGCTCCCCAGTTTATGTCACGGAAGGTTATGGGACTCAGGATGGTGGGCGAATGGCTGGTAACCAGAAAGTCATCTGCAGTGGTCCTGGTTGACTCTGAGACTAAACCAGTTCTAGAAGTCCTCAAGTTTCATCCTTTTCCAAGGGTAATGGTCTTGTAAGTGGGAGACAGTATTTGAGAAGGAGTCCTTGCATGTGTTTTTATAGCCAACAGAATAGAATGCTCTGCCTCCTCCCTATGGCCTGCTTCAAGTTAAGGAAAATGGAATCTCGGTCCAAGGCTTTTTAAGAGTCTTTTAAAACAACCAGTAAGTCTGCCCAGCTATAATAGCTAGCCCACCTTCTCCCATAATTTTACAGGACAGATTTGATTCGTCACTCTGAGGGGGATGGGCTCAAGTGTTCAACCCCTGGTCTGAAGTAGGGCCTGTTTCCATAGGAGGCACTTAGTTCTGGATGATTCCTCTTTTTTTCCTTGTGAAGCATTAAGGCCTTATTTATGAAATGAGTCTGCCAGCTGGAATTCTCTCTGATTATTCTCCAGCTCTCCTGCCTAGTCCTTCAGCCTGTCTGTTCTTCTAGTTCAAAAGCTACAAGTTTGCTAGGAAAAAAAAAAAATACTGACATCCATTTCTTAATGGTTTGGAATCCCAGGGATAAATTTTCAAGTATCTTCCTCTTTACTAAAGGGATCAAGAGCTCGTTCATTTAAGTTCCCTATCAAGTGATGTGAAATAGCTCTCAGAGCCTCAGAGGCCTGATTCCTGCATGTATTTTAATGAGTACTAATGATACGTTACATGAGAGCAGCTTCTCTCTGCTCAGGCAGCAGGGGTCCTATCACAGTCTCTTTGTCTTTCTCTATGCGTGGTCTCCAGACCAGCGGCTTCAGCATCTTATCAAGGCTGTATCCCAGACAACTTGAACAGAATCTACATTCTTAAAAGGGGATCCCTATGTACAGTAAGGGCTTTCCTGGTGTCTCAGATGGTGAAGAATCTGCTTGCAATGCAGGAAACCTGGGTATGATCCCTGGGTTGGGAGGATCCCCTGGAGAAAGGAATGGCAAGCCACTCCAGTATTCTTGCCTGGAGAAACCCATGGACAGAGAGCCTGGTGAGCTGCAGTCCATGGGATTGCAAAGAGTCAGACACAACTGAGCAACTCTCTCTCTCTCTCTCTCACACACACACACACACACACACACAAGTTTAAGAAAGCCTGGTTCAAGGAGAATTTTCAAAACTAATTTGGCCCCTCCTCTGCTCTCTCCAGCAACTTCTTCAGGACTCTGAGTATTTTAAGATCACCAGGAGCTATGTAACTATGATAAGCACCTTCATTAATTCTCCTGCTCTCTCTCACCAGCCAGGCCTCTAAATGAGGATAATGACCAAAAGGAATAACTTATTTGAGAACATTTTTGTTTTCATAAGACAGTCATATCCCCAAGACCAAGAGGCATTCTCTTGCATAATTAAATCATATGGAAGCCTTTGCTCTGAGATTTTATCCAGCAAAAGTTCTGCATCCTGAAAAAGAGACCATATTGCCCTGCAGAAAACCCATCTGCTTGGCTTAGGGATCATTTTCTCTTTCTCTTCAGATCCTTCCAAGTGAGAAAGAGATACACTCCTGTCTCATCAATGATGGAATGAGACCTGTCTGCTCTCTTCCCCTGTTCCTCCTTGTGACACTTCCCTACCATGCTGGTTGACTTTTAGCTAACCCATAATTTTGCTTCATTCATATTCCATTCTGTCTTCTTGGAGTCCATGCAACTTCCCAGCTCATGTACCTCTCAGAAAGTCTTCATTGATATCTCTCCTTCCATCACCTCTATCTTTATCCCTGTCTCCACTTCTATCTAAAATTCAAGCTCCCTGAAACTCACATTCCTGTCAGTCTGACCCTTTGCATTCTAGGCTGCCTACCCGGTCACCCTGGAGCTTGACTACCCACGTGGAAGTGTCCTCTCCTGTCCAATCAGCTGTAATGTGGGGGTGGGGGGAAGCCAGGATGACATGGTATCAAACATGGGTAACTTATTTAAGAAACCACTGGGACCACCTATGGTCTGAATTGGGAGATGCCAAAGCTGGGATCCAGGTTCTGAACGTTTTAAGGAAAGTCGTTGAATGTCCTGGCTAGGATGCAAGCCCAGAAATTCTCCATACTCAGATAAGATTAGGAAATAACCTACTCCTCGACACCATGTGTCCTTACATGAAGTAGGTGTAGTTTTGCATTCTCTTCTCTCTTACCTTTATACACCTTTTCCCCTCCAGTTACCTCCCACCATTGTTATTCTGGATCCCTCCATTCCTGAGAACATTGTCTGTTGTGTGTTCATAGGACTTTGGTTTCAAGTGCCTGTCAGCAAACACAACCTGTGAAATAAGATTAATCGTGTTCATAAACCTCAAGGAAAGAAAATGCCTAAGGTTGCTCCATGACATACTTTATAAACTCCTTTAAGTCAGAGTTTATACTCTTTCCATCTTTCTTATTATTTGGAAACACAGATAGCTATACTAAAAATATAATTTGCAGTTGCCCTCATGTGGGAATGAGATTATTATTTAACAAAACATGCCAACTAATTATTATTGACATGTTGATTATTACTACGTGACAAAGTCCCTATTAGGGAACCCATGCAAATGTGTTGAATTTTTGGCTTTTTTAGATGTAGGCAGAAAATATAGATTAAAAACAACCTCCACACAAGGGATGAAAACAGCAGAGGGTTTAATGGGACAGCAGTTGTGTGTTAACTTCTAGGACAGAAGATTCAGGTTAGTGACTTGTTCCCATCACACAGGCCAAGATAACCCACTCATCACTATGGGCAATGTAAATGGAGAATATAAATGTGCTATGTAGAAGATTTATATCAAAGTGTGAACATTCCAGTTAAGTCAAGCATAACATTTAAATTAATGACTAAGAATACATTAGAGATTGCTGCTCACCCTGAACATGGAAAAGCAATTAGGTTCAAGGCAAGTTGGAAAATCAAGGCCAAGGATGGTTTTCCTGCCCTTAGCAGTGGCAGGAAATCTGGCCTGATTTTCTCCAACTCTACAGATTAAAGTCTATAGAGGCTAAAATATATGGGAAGAATTTGGGGGATTACGAATTTTATGTGCAAGTGGCTTACATTGCCTTTTTTGTTTGTGCTGTTATTATAGATTTCATTGAGGTATAATTTACATGCAACAAAAAGCATGGATCTTAAGTGCACAATCCAATGAGTGGATAATTGTTTATATATAATTGTTTATATAAACCCCACCCACCACAATCAATACAGAAAACAGTTCATTATCCCTAAATATTCCCTTATGTCTCTTTGCAGTCTTCTTCCTCCCAAAGGAGGAAGAGAACTCCCTGTCTGCTTTCTGTCATTATCCATTAGTTTTGTGTGTTCTAGAACTGCATGTAAATGGATTCACAGAGTGTATTCTTTGGTGTCTGACTTTTCTTGCTCAGCATAATCTCAGCAAGTCTCAGTTTTTGAGATTTATCCATGCTGTTGTATACGTTGATAGTTTCATTTCATTTTCCAGGAGTGTTCCATTGTGAGAATGCTCCACATTTTGTTTATCCATAGTTATTCCCGCATCCGAGGAGGCAGCATCAAGACGGTCTCCTCCCTTGAGCGGGTGGAGAAGAGGTTCCTCCAGTGGGAATTTCTCAAAAAGCACTTAGTCACTGTTCACTTTGGTCCTTGGCTACACTTGGAGAGAAAGTTGAGGAATATACCTTTCTTTGAGGGTTGAAGGTTGTTTGAAGTTTCCAACTATTAAAGATTTGTAGCTTCTTTGGGAATCAACTTCCCTCTGAAACTGAGAATGCTTCTGACCTATTTGCTTCCAGTCAGTTCCATGTGCCAGAGTTTTTTCTGAGACATACATCTTCAGTCTAATTTATTTTGCTTTCTCAGCCCCGCATGCTTCTCTTCCAATTCAGTCAGTCTCTGTGTGGGTCTCTGATCTCCTTGGTGTTCTTTAAACATACTCCTACCCAGGGGCCTTTGCACAGGCTGTTCTCCAGAAACTGAATCCTCAGAAAGGATCAAGCCTACCTCCTGCCTTGTCCCCACCCCAATACTCCTTTCCCCCTCATCTGTTTTCCTTTAGGTCCTTTGTCCATAACATATATTACCTTCTACATAACCTTAAAAACCTAAAAAATGGTTGACTCTTGTTTTTCCTTCCTTTTTAAGTACTTTGGGTCATGCCTACTCTAGCACGTGGAGCAGTGGAGGCAGCATTGTGATGCTTGGCCCTCAGGCTCTAGAGGACGTTATATGCATATAAAGTATTTACAATATGTATTGTCTGTGCTTGGCTCTGTCATGGAATGTAAGCCCTGTGATAAGCATCTTTGTTTGGTTAGTTGTGGTCCAAGAACTGGAACAGTGCTGGCTCACTATAGATAAACAATAATGAATGATAGATGGATAGATGAGTGAAAATACACGCACTCCAGTGTTCATAGCATCATTATTTGCAATAACCAAGACACGGAAGCAACCCAATCAACAGATGATTGAATGAAGAAGTTGTGATACACACACAAACACACACACACACATAATAGAATATTACTGAGCCATAAAAAATGAAATAATACCACTTGCAGCACTGTGGATAGTTCTAGAGGATATTGTACTTAGTGAAATAAGACAGAGAAAGATAAATATCATATGATATCACTTATATGCAAGATAGAAGCAAATTCACATGCAGAAACAAATTCACAGACATTAAAAGCAAACTTGTGGTTATCAAAGGGGAAAGGAAGCAAGGGTATGGGATTAACAGACACAAACTGCTATATGTAAAACAGATAAGCAACAAAGATATACTGTATAGCACAGGGGATTATAGCCACTGTCTTAGCCTATAATGGAGTATAATCTGCAAAAATATTGAAACACTATGCTGTGTACCTGAAACCAGCATAATACTGTAAATCAACTATACTTAAATTAAAAAAAAAAAATAGTAGGAGTTAACTGAGTGAAGAATAGTAAAGAGAACATTCAATGTAGAGAAGCAGAATGAGGAACATGGATTCTACAGAGTTCTGTGGTTGGTTCTGGTTGTTGTTGAAATGAAGATTAGGAGTCTAAGATGAGAAGAAACCTGACTGGAGGGGATGGAAGGGTTGACATTGGAGGGTCTTATGTGCCTTTCCTGTGCACAAAGAATGCATTATAGCATTGTCCTTAAAAACATTTGTCTCTGAGGTCTATGTGTTAGAGACAAACATACCTAAAACAATGCAATCATGCTATGATATTTGCATGCATGTAGGTTTGTGTGTACTTAGTTGTGTCTGTGTGATTCTAAGGGTTCGAAGTATCTTATAATGTAAGAAGCATGAATGATAAAAGCTGTTTATTAGAAAAAGAAACTTAGACAGAGATTTAGAACTACAGGATAGGTCAAAGGGGAGACACATCAGTTCAGTTCAGTCGCTCCGTTGTGTCCAACTCTTTGCAACCCCATGGACTACAGCACGCCAGGCTCCCCTGTCTATTACCAACTCCCGCAGCTTGCTCAAACTCATGTCCATTGTGTCAGTGATGCCATCCAACCATCTCATCCTCAAAGAGAATCATACCAGCTTAACAAGAAATGGGCTTATTTATTTTTGTTTTTCTTTTTTACCAAGTTTGTTCATTTACTCAACAAACACATATTGAACTTTTCATCGTGTTCTAGGCTGTGATCTTGACCTGCGATATACCAGTAAACAAACCAAAGAGAGTCCCTGAAGGCACGTCTATGCTTGTGTGGGAGTAAAGGGATGGAAGGATGAAGGGTCGCAGGAACAGGGATGTGATGTATTTATACAAGGTCACTAGTGTCGGTCTCTCCACTAGACAGAGCCCTAAAGGACATGGGGGACCAAGCTTTACAATATCTGGAAGAAGCATGTCCCAGAGTAAATCCTCGGTGCTTAGAAAAAGTTAATGATACAGATTCTCAGGGAAGAAACATGAAACAAACTGATGGACAAGACATTATTCTTTAACTCTCCCAAAATTGTGCTGGAGGAACAAAGAGGCACAAAATCTGAGTGAGGGACAAGGAAAGTCTACTTTTTTCTGTCTATTTCATCACACACGTGGGCGGCAGGCGGGCAGTAGTTCTGCTGCACATCTGTGTTCTGGGATACAGGCTGAAGGGACAGCCTCTCTCTAGGACAGGGCTTCCTTCTCAGAGTGGGAGGACAGACCTGCAGAACCATAATGGCTCATACCACTTTGACTCAGAAGCAGTGCACATCACTTCTACTCATCCTCTGAGCCAGAGAGGTCACCTGGTCAACCTGCCACCAATGGAATGAAGACGCTTCTAAGGTGTGGAAGGCAGAGCACATAATGGAAACCACATTACAAGGGGCTGTGGTGTTCAGAGGACATTGCCTTAAAGATACACAGCATGAGTATTTGGCTTAGGTGGACCTTAAGGGTCCTTCCAACACTGAGATTCTATATTAGGTGAATCATTAGGACATATGGACTATCTAGGTAGAGGTTAGAATGTAGAACATTAACAATGTGTTAAAGTAGTAACATTCAAATGAAAAATATAAAAATGGATAATAAATGTATGAACCAATTGGGGACTATTTAATATTGCAAATAAGCACATGTAAAAGTACAGCTCTATTGATGCAACCTTCAGGGAAAGGCAAAATTATAGGAGATTACAGAAAGACAGAAAAAGATTACAGAAATAACAGAAAGGAGATTAGTGGTGACCGGAGACAGGGGGGCAGAAGTTGATAGTAAAGGAGTACAGGGAATTTGGGGGACTATATGCATTTGTCAATCTTGGGACAGCTGCACACTAGAAGGGGTGAATTGTACTTAAGTTAAATAAACCTCAACATTTTTCAAAAAAGAAAAGAAGTAGGTGGATGCTGGATGCTTGTGAAATACCAATAAAATACCAATTTATTTTAAAACATTTAAAAATGTGGGTGAATACAAAAAAATGTATGTGTTAATGGAATGAAAACTAGATAAAGCTTCATGGGAACAAGAGACCCTCATTTTCCCATTAAAGAAAATATTAGTGGCTCCGTTTCATAGATGCAGAAGCTAATAACACTAAAATAATAGAAAGATTTCACATGTACACCGTTTGATCCCAATCATTTAAAAGCCCAAACATACACACACTCCTCACAGAGAGAGGGGAAGAAAAAAAGCTATATACAGCAAAGTGCTACTCTAGACAGCGAGATTATGGATGATTGCTTTCTTTCTTAAAGTTTCTGTGTTAAATATTATTGCAAAATCAGAATGCTTTGAATCCATGAAGGTACAAGGTCATACCCAAAAAAGCACTACCAGTATTGACAAGGTTAAGTCTCTGGGTCTGTGGTCTTGATTTTCTGACTATCTTTTTTAAAAAGCATCACTCAACTCTAAGTGAATTAATTCTCAAACTAAAAACAATACAACCACAAAGCAACTCTTTGTGAATGTATTATGTATGAGAAACATTATAATATTGCCTTTAAATATACTAGATTTTATTGGCCAAAGGAGAATAAACATGTGGGTGGGGCATGGGGAGGAGTATCCGTCCCAAGGACCAAACAATTAGGTGTCCATGTGCGTATTGGCTTTCCTGTTATTTTTGTGCTAGTCTAGTGATGCCCACACTCAGAAGAAAGTTGCATCCCCAGGAGCATGATGTGCATACAACAGAAACCTAATACCCCTCCCAGAAAGAGCAACTCAGTACCTGCCAGAGACACAGAAGAGCAGTCTCTAGCCTTTAGTATGCAGTGATTTGTCAGTCTCTGGTAAGTGGCTTGCTGTCTCAAAGTCCAATATTAAAAATACCTAGAGCATAAATTCATATGTGCTGTGTTATTATTCAGAGGAGCCCCACATGACACATGTTATACAATAATACCAAATCCGCCATAAAGAAGTTATGAAAACTTGTTGCAATGTCTTACTTTGGCAGTTTTTCAAACCTCCATATCTCTGAGGCTTCAGACTTTTTATTTAAAATACCTGAAGAGCTCGTTCTACAGTACATTATCCTTGAAGCAGGCTTCACTGAGGCAGTGGGGCATGGATTAAACTGGAAGCACATGAATGAGAAGTATGACTAGTATAGTGTGTATTTAAGAGATACTGTCAATGGAATAAAGCATTGTCAAAGGATAATGGTTTCCACCTGCCACATAAATGTCAAAGCAAAGCCAAAGCATTTATTTTCAAAGCAAAAAGCAGGAAAGTAATGTGATCTCCAGTTTGCACATAATAAGGCTGTAAATCCATCTGGGCTCTTGATGGCATCTATCCATGTGTCTACACTAAGGTGTGAAAACTGGGTTAGCTACCAAGCTGGTGAGCAGAGCACTTTTCCAAGATGGCAGCCACTAGAATAGAAAAGACTGCTTGAAATGCTTCACAATCTCCCTCCATTACCAAGGAAGACAGGGAATTGGGATTATTTATTCCAATTTCCTCTGGCACTAAAATAAAGATGATTTCTGTATCTGAGGAAAGTGTG
This sequence comes from Muntiacus reevesi, assembly GCF_963930625.1. Classification (NCBI taxonomy): domain Eukaryota; kingdom Metazoa; phylum Chordata; class Mammalia; order Artiodactyla; family Cervidae; genus Muntiacus; species Muntiacus reevesi. The sequence continues at coordinate 77,424,449 of NC_089254.1, read as the reverse complement.
TGAGGGCAAGGAATGGGAGGTATTGAAAACTAGGAAATGAGAGGTGGTCTTCAGTTTCCCTCTACCTGTTTAGATAATGGAGAGCTAATGCTCTCCAAAAAAGTCCTGCCTTCTCTAATATGTGTAATAACTTGCAGGACAGATTCCTAGTGAGAGGGTATAACTATTATTTATCAGCTCCCTGTAGGGAAAAGCCAAACCTCATTTTCTGCCACGACTGTGCACAAAGATTGATTGATCAATTTCACAAAGATTTACTAATTTACCAGGCACTGTGGCAAGCACTCCAGTGTAGTTAGGAAGGAGGCTATGGCAGTAATCTGGAAGAAAATGGTCCTGGTAGCAGTGATGAAAAGCAGAGGACTGATTTAGGCAACATTAACAAGATGGGTTTGGTTCGACTTGAAGATGGAATACTCTTTTTTAAATTGGAGGATAGTTGTTTTACAGTGTTGAGTTAGTTTCTTCTGTATAGCAAAGTGAATCAGCTATCCATGTACACATAACCCCTCTTTTTGAATTTCCTCCCCATTTAGGTCACCACAGAGAATTGAGTAGAGTTCCCTGTGCTATACAGTATTTTCTCATCAGTTATCTGTATTTGGGCTTCCCTGGTGACTCAGCAGTAAGGAATCAGCCTGCCAATGTAGGAGATGTGAATTTGATCCTTGGGTCAGGGAGATTCCCCTGGGGTAGAAAATGGCAGCCCACTCCAGTATTCTTGAAATCTCATGGACAGAGGAGCCTGGCGGGCTACAGTCCATGGGGTTGCAGAGTCAGACGTGACTTAGTGACTAAATAATAACAATATGAAGTGTATCTATGTCAATCCCAGTCTTCAAATTCATCCCACCTGCCCCCTTTCCCATTGGTATCAGTACATTTGTTCTCTACGTCTGCGTTTCTATTTCTGCTTTGCAAATAAGTTCAACAGTTCTATTTTTCTAGGTTTCACATATATGCATTAATATACAATATTTGTTTTTCTCTTTCTGTCTTCACTCTTTATGACATTCTCTAGGTCAATCCACATCTCTGCAAATGACACAATTTCATTTCTTTTAATGGATGAGTAATATTCCATTGTATACATGTACTACATCTTCTTTATCCATTCCTCTGTTGATGGATATTTAGATTGCTTCCATGTCCTGGCTATTGTAAATAGTGCTGCAGTGAACACTGGAGTGCATGTGTCCTTTGGAATTATGATTTTCTACAGATACATACCCAGGAGTGAGATTGCTGGATCATATGGTAGTTTTATTTTTAGCTTTTTAAGGAACCTCAGTACTGTCCTCCATAGTGGCTGTACCAATTTACATTTCCACCAATAGTATAAGAGGGTTCTGTTGGTGGTAGATTAAATGTGGAGGGATCAGAAGAAAGAGGGAGATGGTTGGTTGAGTTTGATGTGACTGGTTCGAGCTTCATGTGGAAAATTTAAATGGAGTTGGAATTTAAAGTAATTAAGTAGCCAGTTGGAAATACATGGATCTAAAACTCAGAATAGGGTTGGTGCTAGAGGTCATGATGAAGAAATCATCAACATGTGACTAAAGCCAGGAAAGGAAGAAATTTCTGGGGGGAAAGGGATTAGGGAAGGAACACAATTCAAGTCACTAGAAGAGGAAGAAGGAAGAGTGCCCAATGTGAATGATTGTCCTGCTTCAGGTTTGATTTGGGCTCCTATGTTCAGATTCCCTTTCAATGGACATAATCTACTCATTCATGTTGGCACTTTTGATTGTTGCCTACCCCTTCCTTATACAGCCAGAGTGCCACGAACAGGAGTAAGAAAAAAAATGTATCTGTCAGTTTGCTTTTTATCTTCTAAAGACATGCCAAGTTTCCATGTAGAAAGAAGCTATTTTAAGAGCTTGTACATAAAAGCTTCAACAGTGTTTGCTCTTTTGCTGAAAAGTTACTCAATTGATTTAAATCTATTATTTAAAAATGTAGCTATAACCTTAAAATCTCAAAGTGAAAGTGTTGGAGTCTCTTTCCCCTCCTTTCTTCCTGTTAAAGCACTTCGGGTCACGCCTACTGTAGCCACCACACTGGACGGCAGAAGGAGCAGGTTGTGCTTAGCCCTGGAGGACATCTGAGCTTGGGAACAACTGTAGTTTAAATAATATAGTGCTAATTGGGGGCAATGATTTATCCTGGAAAATGTTGTCTTATTGTAAGCAAAATTAACCTCCAAAAACATTTTGGTTCCACATTCATCTTTCTCTTTGGTTTAGTGTCATCTTCTCCCAAATAATATTAATCAACCATGCTCACCAAGTTTATAGCCCAAACTCAAAAAGAAAAGAAAAAAAAAAAAAAAGAACTGAAGACAGTTGCCATTTGTCACTAGATGAGGATTAGCATGAATATGCAGGTTCATTAACACACCCTTATGCATCTCTGTTCCCCTGTGTGCCATTATTTTAGATTTCCTTAACAAAACATCCATATATTCAAAATTTGACATAAGATAATTTGAGTTTACTGTGTTTGGAAAATAACTCACAGGGGAGAAAGTTGCATTAAATAAATAATAGAGATAAAATTTATACTTCCATACATTTCAAAGCTAATGTCGCTAACTTACAGTAGAATGGTAACATGAAGACACAGTGCTATAATTTGATTGATTTGTTTTGACAGCAACCAAATAATTGAGAGTGAAAGGTGTCAGCACAGATGAAATATTGTATAAGCCACGTTCAGAAGGCAACCCCGGCAGCTGCCACAAGTGGAGCTTTACTTCCTTTGATTCTGAACTGGTACTCACCTCCAGTTTATTATGAAACCATGAAAGGTGCATGACTTCTCCAACTAGAGAGACTTTTATAGAGGAGCTAGAAATAGAAGTTTGTCAAGTAGTTGAACAATGGTTGTAGACAAAAGGACGGCACGTGGCAGCAGTGTGCTGAGCTCAGTGACAGCAATCGGTCCCTTTCTTCTCCAAGTTTGCCATTGTCCTGCATCTTTACCTCATTTGAAAATGATTCTGAGTCACGGCAAATACCAGATCCCACTTTCCAGCCCCTGGACAGGAAATGAGCAAAAGACACAGGTATGCTTAGCACCATTTCTGGGTCCAGATAACAGATGCTTACCCAACTGAAAATTCAAATGCCTGACAAGCATCAGATTTGAGGTGCTGGGTGAATTTAGAAGCTAAATGGTCAGGGGAGGATTCATTAGGGAAAAAGCTCTGTTTGTAGGGGACCAGTGAGCACAGCAATTCACAAAGTGAAACGTGAGTCACTGCCTTGGTTTAATTCCACCTCTACCACTTGTTAGCTGTGGCCTGACTTCTGAGCTTTTCTTTTATTTGCTTACCTCTGATACTTTATTGTTGTTGTTGTTTGGTCAGTAAGTCATGTCTGACTCTGCGAGCTCATGGACCGCAGCCCGCCAGGCTCTTCTGTCCATGGGATTTCCCAGGCAAGAATACTGGAGTGGGTTGCCATCTTCTTCTCAGGGGATCTTCCCAACCCAAGGATGAAACCCACGTTTCCTGAATTGGCAGATGGATTCTTTACCAAAGGAGTAAATGTGATACTACTTGGAACATGCCTAGTGTAGTGCCTGACACTTCGTGCAAAATGAATGAGTGTTAGTTGTTCACTCATGTCCAACTCTTTGCGGCCCCATGTACTGAAGCCAATCAGGCTCTTTTTTCCTTGGGATTTCCCAGGGAAGAATACTGGCGTGGGCTCCCATTCTCTTCTCCAGGGGAACTTCCTGACCCAGGTCTCGAATCCAGGTCTTCTGAATTGCAGGCAGATTCTTTATCGTCTGAGCCACCATTTGGAAAACTCAAATGAATGAGAGCCACTTTTATTACTAGAGCCACAAAGTCCTATATAGTAGCCATGAGCCACATGTGAATATAGGGCCTTTCCAATGTGGCTAGTCCAAATTAATATATGCTGTAGGTGCAAAATCCACCCAGTTGCCAAATATCTCGTTAATATTTTTATCTTCATAACCTGTTGAAACTGATACATTGGGTTTATTATGTCAAATATACTATATTATTAAAATTAATTTTACCTTTTTTTTACTTTTTTATGTGGATATTAGAACATTTAAAACTGATATGTGTAGCTCGTATTTATGGCTCAAATTATATTTCTTTTGGATTGCACTGACTAACCTGGAAGGCTCTAAACTCTTACACAGGTGACATGTGTTAAAAGAAATGTTCATTCAAAATAGAAATAATAAGCATATACTTAAATTTTGGACCCCAGGCAGAAAATCACATGGGATCCTCTTTCATATCAAAAATTAGAAAGAACACATTTTGTAGATTCTTGGCTATAGTTTAGGAACTGCTTGGAATTTTATCAATATATAGAGGAAAATGATACTATTTTTATGAGCAACTTTTATTGATCAGAATCTAATATTTTCTTTCCTTTTAAAAATTATTACACTTTGTACTTTGAAATAAGAAATATATATCATATATACATGACCTAGGATTAATAACAGATAATATTTGCCACATTTTCTTAAGATTTTTTATTTTAAAAAATGAAACATTATAAACAGTGCTAAGATCTCTTCTCCTCTCTCCACAGTCATTCCATGGCATTTTCTCCCCCTCAGAAGTAACCACTACCCTTCTGGTGCATTTGTGTATAAATGTAGTATATTTATACACATTATATATATATATATATACATTATATATATGTATACACACACATTTTATATATATATATACATTATATATATATATACATTGTATATGTGTGTGTGTGTGTGTGTGTGTATAAACACATGTATACATATACCTGGAATACATAATATTATTCTGAAAGTATTAAAACTCTACATAATGTAGCACACTCTAGATATATTTTTATCTTGCCTTTTTCTTTCAGATTTTGCCTTTGTGATTTATCCATGTTTATATCCATAGATAGGGACATAGAATTTATTTTGATCATCTCATCTTATGGGTTTTTAAAAACCATATTTTCCTGCTTTCTTGCATTCTAACAGATTTGTCACATTTTCTATTTTTCTTATTGATATATAATTGACTTACAATGTTATATTAGTTTCAGGTAAACAACATAGTGATTTGATATTTTTATACATTATAAAATAATCACAGTATTCTGTCTAGCTACCATCTGTCATCATACAATGATGTAATATTATTGGCTGAATTCCATGTGCTATACATTACATCCCCATTGTTATAGGGTTTTTTCTTCCATCTACTGGATTAGAAGTTAAACATCTATTTTTATCCTTTTAGTTGTTACTCACATATTTTAAATGTGTTTACCTTAAAAAAACGAATCATTATTTTCATCTTTCTTCCTAAATGACAGTTGCAGACTTTTGATCACCTCCTCTCTTCTTCTATTTATTATTACACAGCAGGATTATTCTTCATATTATTTTGTTTATAAGCTCACTTAGCTTTCATTCCATTTGCAAGATTTCTTCTTTTTTTACTCTTCATTATGTCTTGTATTCTGTTCCATACTTCTAGGGCTTTCATATTCTTCTAGTGATTCTTTTGTCTTATTATTTAGCTGGACTTAGCATTATAAGTTTGGAGACAGAAATGGCAGACCACTCCAGTGTTCTTGCCTGGAGAATCCCAGGGATGGGGGAGCCTGGTGGGCTGCCGTCTATGGGGTCGCACAGAGTCGGACACGACTGACGCGACTTAGCAGCAGCAGCAGCAGCATTATAAGTTAATGCTTACTATTTTTAGTGAATGAAGAAATTATTGTCTGGGCTCTACTTTTCACTGATAATAAATATACTGTCAGTTTAATTGTCATTCTTTCATAGATAAAATGTCTTTTTAAATAATGCTTGATGTTAAGATTTTTCTCTTTGTCTTTGGGATTCACTAGTTTTACTCTGAAAGACCTTACTATGGCTTTATTTTCATTTATCCTCCTTGGGACTTGTGATTCCTCACTTTTCAGTCCTTATTTATTCTCCAAAGTTCTCTCAGTTCTCTCCTCTAGGGACTCATATTACATAAACACAGTCTTCCATGTCTCGTAACTTCCTTCACATATTTTCTGTCTCTTTATATTTTGCACTGCACTTGTATGATTTCCTTAGATCTGTCATCCAGTTCACTAATTCTCTCTGCAATATGTTTAATCTTATGCTTAACCCTAAATTTTTCATTTTAAAGACTACATTTTTCACCTCTAGAAGTTTTTTTTTGTTGTTGTTATGTCTTCTTTCTTTTCATTCTCCTTAATCACTTTAAATATGCTTATTTTATAATCTTCTTCAGACTGCCTTTTAGCTTGAGTGCCTGAGGAGCTATTAATTATTTCTCTCTTTTCCTCATAATAGAATGCATCCTTATATTTTAAGCAATTTTTAAAATTTTGAATTCACTTTAAACAGAAGGCCTTTTAGCTATGAAATCCTTTAAACTTTGAGTTGCATGAGTATTGCTAATAAGAGACTTTAACTTGCTTCTGCAAAATGCCCAACAGATTTCACAAATTATCTCCCTGCTAGGAAATATCTGCACCATGTACATGGTAAAATTTAGACTCTAAATTATGAAAGAATCAGACCTGGATTTCAATTTCCACAGACATTGCCCCCTACCATGTTAAAAAAATGGGGGGGGGGGCTGTCTGAGAAGGCCTTACAAATAGCTGCGAAAAGAAGAGAAGCAAAAAGCAAAGGAGAAAAGGAAAGATACACCCATTTGAATGCAGAGTCCCAAAGAACAGAAAGAGAGGTAAGAAAGCCTTCCTCAGGGATCAGTGCAAAGAAATAGAGGAAAACAATAGAATAGGAAAGACGGGAGATCTCTTCAAGAAAATTAGAGATACCAAGGGAACATTTCAGGCAAAGATGGACTCCATAAAGGACAGAAATGGTAGGGACCTAACAGAAGCAGAAGATATTAAGAAGAGGTGGCAAGATATCCAGAAGAACTGTACAAAAAGATCATCATGACACAGATATTCAGAATGGTATTATCACTCACCTAGAGCCAGACATCCTGGAATGTGAAGTCAAGTAGGCCTTAGAAAGCATCACTACAAACAAAGCTAGTGGAGGTGATTGAATTCCAGGTGAGCTATTTCAAATCCTGAAAGATGATGCTGTGAAAGTGCTGCACTCAATATGCCAGCAAATTTGGAAAACTCAGCAGTGGCCACAAGACTGGAAAAGGTCAGTTTGCATTCCATCCCAAAGAAAGGCAATCCCAAAGAATGCTCACACTATGCCACAATGGCACTCATCTCACACGCTATGCTCAAAACTCTCCAAGCCAGGCTTCAGCAATATGTGAACCGTGAACTTCCAGATGTTCAAGCTGGTTTTAGAGAAGGCAGAGGAACCAGAGATCAAATTGCCAACATCCGTTGGCTCATTGAAAAAGCAAGAGAGTTCCAAAAAAAACATCTATTTCTGCTTTATTGACTATGCCAAACCTTTTGACTGTGTGGATCACAACAAACTGTGGAAAGCTCTTAAAGATATGGGAATACCAGACCACCTGGCCTGCCTCCTGAGAAATCTGTATGCAGGTCAAGAAGCAACAGTTAGAACTGGACATGGAACAACAGACTGGTTCCAAATAGGAAAAGGAGTATGTCAAGGCTGTGTATTGTCACCCTGATTATTTAACTTATTTGCAGAGTACATTATGAGAAATGCTGGACTGGAAGAAGCACAAGCTGGAATCAAGATTGCTGGGAGAAATATCAGTAAACTCAGATATGCAGATGACATCACCCTTATGGCAGAAAGTGAAGAAGAACTAAACAGCCTCTTGATGAAAGTGAAAGAGGAGAGTGAAAAAGTTGGCTTAAAGCTCAACATTCAGAAAACTAAGATCATGGCATCTGGTTCCATCACTTCATGGCAAATAGACAAGGAAACAGTGGAAACAGTGTCAGACTTTATTTTTGGGGGCTCCAAAATCACTGCAGATGGTGACTGCAGCCATGAAATTCAAAGACACTTACTCCTTGGAAGGAAAGTTATGACCAACATACATAGCATATTAAAAAGCAGAGACATTACTTTGCCAACAAAGGTTCGTCCAGTCAAGGCTATGGTTTTTCCAGCGGTCATGCATGGATGTGAGAGTTGGACTGTGAAGAAAGCTGAGCACCAAAGAATTGATGTTTTTGAACTGTGGTGTTGGAGAAGACTCTTGAGAGTCCCTTGGACTGCAAGGAGATCCAACCAGTCCATCCTAAAGGAGATCAGTCCTGGGTGTTCATTGGAAGGACTGATGTTGAAGCTGAAACTTCCAATATTTTGACCACCTGATGCGAAAAGCTGACTCATTTGAAAAGACCCTGATGCTGGGAAAGATTGAGTGCAGGAGGAGAAGGAGAAGACAGAGGATGAGATGGTTGGATGGTATCACTGACTCGATGGACATGGGTTTGGGCAGACTCCGGGAGTTGGTGATGGACAGGGAGGCCTGGTGTGCAGCAGTTCATGGGGGCGCAGAGTCAGACATGACTGAGTGTCTGAACTGAATTGAACTGACAGAACCTTTAACAGAAATAAACATCTTTGCTAATTTCCTGGATAAGAAAATAGGGTTTGTCTCATCTCTTCTCAGTGCTGGAGTAGTCCTTTCAGGGTGCTGGATTTTTATGAGAGGCTCAGTCCAAATGACTCTCTTTGCAAGGGCCCAGGGTTTCAGGTACCCTCCCTGTGTTCATGGTCAATCATCAGCTCCAGGCTGGCCAGGCCTGTACCTGGTCTCACTGTTCTTGAATTCTGATGCCTGAGAATTTCTTTTTCTGCTTGTATATTTAAATGTACATTGTATATTTAGCCATAATTTCTACATATTGGAAGTAGGAGGTTTGTCTGTGTAGGGTCAGTCTAATATTTTGCCATGAAAAGTCTTTTCTTTTTTTTTTTCTTTTTCAATTTCTCTAGGTAGATCAAGTCTGGATAACTAATACTTAGCATATAGATAATTCCTAAAAGTTTCAAGCATTCAGTTGCATTTGGTAGTAACTTAAATCAGTTTTTTCTGGAATTTTCAAAAATTTACAAATATCCTTTTTGGAATAACTGAAAATCTTTAGTAAGAAAGTTAGTTAGTTAGTTCAGTTGCTGAGTTCAGTTCAGTTCAGTTCAGTGGCTCAGTCATGTCCGGCTCTTTGCGACCCCATGAATTGCAGCACGCCAGGCCTCCCTGTCCATCACCAACTCCCGGAGTTTACCCAAACTCATGCCCATCGAGTCAGTGATGCCATCCAGCCACCTCATCCTCTGTCTTCCCCTTCTCCTCCTGCCCCCAATCCCTCCCAGCATGAGGGTCTTTTCCAATGAGTCAACTCTTCGTGTGAGGTGGCCAAAGTATTGGAGTTTCAGCTTCAACATCAGTCCTTCCAATGAACACCCAGGACTGATCTCCTTTGGGATGGACTGGTTGGATCTCCTCGCAGTCCAAGGGACTCTCAAGAGTCTTCTCCAACACCACAGTTCAAAAGCATCAATTCTTCTGCACTCAGCTTTCTTCACAGCCCAACTCTCACATCCATATGTGACTACTGGAAAAATCACAGCCTTGACTAGATGAACCTTTGTTGGCAAAGTAATGTCTCTGTTTTTTAATATGCTATCTATGTTGGTCATAACTTTCCTTCCAAGGAGTAAGTGTCTTTGAATTTCATGGCTACAATCACCATCTGCAGTGATTTTGGAGCCCCCAAAAATAAAGTCTGACACTGCTTCCACAGTTTCCTTGTCTATTTGCCATGAAGTGATGGGACCAGATGCCATGATCTTAGTTTTCTGAATGTTGAGTTTTAAGACAACTTTTTCACTCTCCTCTTTCATTTTCATCAAGAGGCTGTTTAGTTCTTCTTCACTTTCTGCCATAAGGGTGATGTCATCTGCATATCTGAGGTTATTGATATTTCTCCCAGCAATCTTGATTCCAGCTTATGCTTCTTCCAGCCCAGTGTTTCTCATAATGTACTCTGCATATAAGTTAAATGAGCAGGTGACAATATACAGCCTTGACGTACTCCTTTTCCTATTTGGAACCAGTCTGTTGTTCCATGTCCAGTTCTAACTGTTGCTTCCTGACCTGCATACAGATTTCTCAAGAGGCAGGTCAGGTGGCCTGATATTCCCATTTCTTTCAGAATTTTCCACAGTCTATTGTGATCCACACAGTCAAAGGCTTTGGCATAGTCAATAAAGCAGAAATAGATGTTTTTCTGGAACTCTCTTGCTTTTTCGATGAACCAACGGATGTTGGAAATTTGATCTTTGGTTCCGCTGCCTTTTCTAAAACCAGCTTGAACATCTGGAAGTTCACGGTTCACATATTGCTGAAGCCTGGCTTGGAGAATTTTGAGCATTACTTTACTAGCGTGTGAGATGAGTGCAATTGTGCAGTAGTTTGAGCATTCTTTGGGATTGCCTTTCTTTGGGATGGAATGCAAACTGACCTTTTCCAGTCTTGTGGCCACTGCTGAGTTTTCCAAATTTGCTGGCATATTGAGTGCAGCACTTTCACAGCATCATCTTTCAGGATTTGAAATAGCTCACCTGGAATTCAATCACCTCCACTAGCTTTGTTTGTAGTGATGCTTTCTAAGGCCCACTTGACTTCACATTCCAGGATGTCTGGCTCTAGGTGAGTGATCACACCATCATGGTTATCTGGGTCGTGAAGATCTTTTTTGTCCAGTCCTTCTGTGTACTCTTGCCACCTCTTCTTAATATCTTCTGCTTCTGTTAGGTCCATACCATTTCTGTCCTTTATTGAACCCATCTTTGCCTGAAATGTTCCCTTTGTATCTCTAATTTTCTTGAAGAGATCTCTAGTCTCTCCCATTCTGTTGTTTTCCTCTATTTCTTTGCATTGATTGCTGAGGAAGACTTTCTTATCTCTCCTTGCTATTCTTTGGTACTCTGCATTCAAATTGGAATATCTTTCCTTTTCTCCTTTGCTTTTCGCTTCTCTTCTTTTCACAGCTATTTGTAAGGCCTCCTCAGACAACCATTTTGCCTTTTTGCATTTCTTTTCCATGGGGATGGTCTTTATCCCTGTCTCCTGTACAATGTCACCAATCTCCATCCATAGTTCATCAGGCACTCTGTCTATCAGATCTAGTGCCTTAAATCTATTTCTCACTTCCACTGTATAGTCATAAAGGATTTGATTTAGATCATACCTGAATGGTCTAGTGGTTTTCCCTACTTTCTTCAATTTAAGTATGAATTAAGTCTGTCATCTCTTTCTCCTCCCTCTTTCAATCATTCCCAGCACCAGGGTCTTTTCAAATGAGTCAGTTCTTCACATCAGGCAGCCAAAGTATTGCAGTTTCACCTTCAGCATCAGTCCTTCCAATGAATATTCAGGACTGATTTCCTTGGTTGGATCTCCTTGCAGTCCAAGGGACTCTCAAGAGTCTTCTCCAACACCACAGTTCAAAAGCATCAATTTGTCAATGCTCAGTTTTCCTCATGGTCCAACTCTCACATCCATACATGACTACTGGAAAAACCATAGCTTTGACTAGACTACTTTGTTGGCAAAGTAATGTCTCTGGTTTATAATATGCTGTCTAGGTTGGTCATAACTTTTCTTCTAAGGAGCAAGCATCTTTTAATTTCATCGCTGCAGTTACCATCTGCAGTGATTTTGGAGCCCCCCAAATAAAATCTGTTACTGTTTCCATTGTTTCCCCATAGATATGCCATGAAGACCAGATGCCATGATCTTAGTTTTCTGAATGTTGAGTTTTAAGCCAACTTTTTCACTTTTCTCTTTCACTTTTATCAATAGGCTCTTTAGTTCTTTGTTTTCTGCCATAAGGGTGGTGTCATATGCATATCTGAGGTTATTGATATTGCTCCCAGCCATCTTGATTCCAGCTTGTGCTTCATACAGTCCAGCATGTCTCATGATATACTCTGCATATAAGTTAAATAAGCAGGGTGACAGTATACAATCTTGACATCCTCTTTTCCTGATTTAGAGCCAATCTGTTATTCCATGTCCAGTTGTAACTGCTGCTTCTTGACTTGCATACAGATTTCTCAGGAGGCAGGTCGGGTGGTGTGGTATTCCCATATCTTTAAGAGTTTTCCACAGTTTGTTGTGACCCACACAGTCAAAGGCTTTGACATAGTCAATAAAGCAGAAGTAGATGTTTTTCTCAACTCTCTTGCTTTTTCAATGATCCAATGGATGTTGGCAATTTGATCTCTGGTTCCTCTGCTTTTTCTAAATCCAGCTTGAACATCTGGAAGTTCACCGTTCACGTACTATTGACACTTGGTTTGGAGAATTTTGAGCTTTATTTTGCTAGCGTGTGAGATGAGTGCAATTGTGTGATAGTCTGAGCATTCTTTGGGATTGCCTTTCTTTGGGATTGGAATGAAAACTCATCTTTTCCAGTCCTGTGGTCACTGCTGAGTTTTCCAAATTAGCTGGCATATTGAGTTTAGCACTTTCACAGCACAATAAGAAAGTAATAGACCCGTTACAGAGATATCCAGTATTGTTTTCTAACATTCCCCCTAGGATATTCTTTTAGGTAATAGTTGTATCCTTGGTTCTTATTAAACCAATCAGATTCTATGTAGATGCCCAAAGATACTCAGCTAACCTTTGGTTTTGAAAATAAATAACAAACAGGGATCAGAAATAGGTTAAGGAATTTGTGACTTCCAAACATACATGATATTTTTTAATTTTAAAATTTTAATTAAAATAAATTTCAATGTATTAATTTAATAAATTTTTAATTTACTAGGGATGTGGAATTTAATTCTGAGTTAATCCTCCATTTAAAAAATTCTTAATATTTTTATTTTGAAATACTTAAACCATTGCATAAAAGTACAGCGAATAACAAAAGAACACCTATGTACCTACCACACTGTTCTAGAAAATTCTAACATTTTTCCTTTCTTGCTGCATAGTACATGCATGCTCAGTTGTGTCTGACTCTTAGTGATCCCATGGACTATAGCCCACCAGCCTCCTCTGTCTGTGGAATTTTCAGGCAAGATACTGGAGTGGGTTGTCATTTCCTGACCCAGGGATCGTATCTGCATCTCCTGTGTCTCCTGCGTTGCAGGCAGATTCTTTACCTGCTGGGCCATTGGGGAAGTCCTCTTGCTGTATATTGTTTATTAGAAAAACATTACAAATACAGTTAAAGTACACTTTGTAACACTCCCAGATCTCATTTGCCTCCCTCTTTTTTTCTAGTCTTAAAATCTTCCGCACCTTTGAGTGCTGTCTAAACGCCTTCCTGGATCATAAGAATTTCTTCCATGCAAGAGTGTTGCTTTATTTCCTACTTTTTATGCCATGAGTGTTCCTACCATGCTCGTGGTTTGATCTGATTAGGACGATTTTCTAATCAACCGGAGGGTGGTGTTTACTTTTTGAGTAAATGCTATGCTCCTGTTCTTGTTTTACTCTAGTCTAAATTTTTATCATTCAAAACTTCGAGGTATATTTTTAAAAGTCATTTCATTCTCTCCTTTAGCTTTTCTATCCAATCCTGTATGCCTAACAGGTTTTTTTAGACATTTCTGTTGCATTTTCATATGTATTGTATGGTATTGTTTCAGTCAAGTGATGACTGGAGGTAGCAGAGCTACACTTTGCCAGAAAGTTTTTTTGTTTTTTGCATTTTCTTAATATACAGTCTGCTCTATACTCTGGCAGAGAACAGCATGCAGGGTAAAAGTAGGCAGGTTGCTTCAAAGGAAAGAGTCAGTGTACAAAAGCCCCTCAAAACCACAAAGTTATGGGTGCTCATAAAACTATATTACCCACTTTTTTCAGGAGATTAATGAATGGGTCATAAAATCGCATTAATTTCTGGCTGAATTCCAGGCAGAAAGTTGTGTTTCCCAGGTAGTGCTTTTCCAACTGGAAAAGCCTTGCTCTGAGAATATTTGCAGTTTAAAACATGAGTGCTATCACTTTTCTTCACTTTAAAAAATGCAGAGAGGAAAAGTAGCTATGGAAATGGCTAATCTATCCAGTCTTCAGCTCAGTTATGTCTTAGGCTACACCCCCTGCTTCACGGGGATGAAGATGCGGCACTTGGGGCAGGATGCTAAAGAGTACACAGGGTTCCCATGGCCATTCCCCGGTACACGTCTTAGACCTGCCTGATTCGAGCTAGCAACTTGGAAATATAATTTATCTGTCATAAGACTGATAGTCTTATGAAATGCAAACCAAAAAAAGAAAAAATCACTGCTACTGGAAAAGCAAATAACAATTGAGCAGGCCCGAGAATCTGTATGGTTACACATGCACTCCCATAGTGAGTGCAGAAAAATGACAGGCCCAGTCACCATCACAGCTTCTCAGAAATTCTGGGAGTCCCTCAGTACATGTGACTGAGACTATAAGCAGTTTTCCCTCTGAAACCTGGGAAAGGCTTCCATGCTTGTTTCTTGCTTCCTAAATGTTCCAGAATATTATGTGACCATGTGATGTATGGAATTAAAATCGTCTGTCAGCTGTGTTTTAAAACTGAGAACTCCAAGCACTTCTCACCTAAAATATTTCAATCATGTTCACATAAAAATACCATTTATGAATTTAAAAAAAAGCTAAACCACTTTGAATTTCACAGGCTCTTGGAATACATTAGGAATAGTATCCAATGTAAAAACCTTTTCAATTTAGAATACTGTTAAAATAATAAACTTTTAATTAAGGAGCTAAAATTCAATAAGAGACCTGTTTTATGATGATTTGAGGTTCCATAATCTCCCAGCTCTCTCCCATATTATTGTTTTAATCAGGATATTTTACATTCTCAAAACAAAAGCAAAAGATGACCTTTTTGGTCTGATATTTCTAAGAAGCTCTCAGTGTACTGAGGTTGAATTCTGTCTTCTCCATCAAGGAGAAACCTGCATTCCCAAAGTGCGTTCCCATCAGGGCAAAATTTCCACATCTAAAACTTTCACAGAACTGTTGGGTATAAAGAGTCTTGATCTAATACTTGATCCATCATTATATTTTTAAAAACTAGACAGTATACCCACATGCCTGTGTATGGAATAGCTTTATATGCCTGTCTCTGTTCTTTAGCAAATGTGCTCTGTTTTTTGCTGGTATAAAATGTTGCCATATTTGTTAATTTTATTGTGACACATTCTTGACCATGTGTGATTGCATGCCTTAAAACTACATCTGCATTTTAGGGGGAAATAGGATGCCTTGGGTCTCATGCCAGATTTTAATGTAAAATTAATTCCTTAAAAAAAGGTTTTTAAAAACACAACATTTTTCTAATGTACATTAAGGATGTGGGAGAAGTTCACTGAAGCATATGCCTTGAGCTTTCAGGAGCAATCTGGAGTCAGGCATTTTAAATGAAAATTGATTTGTGATTTACATGGTCAGTGGAAAGAAAATTAACTTATGGAAGGTTGTAATGAAATATTAGACAAGTAAAAAAGTAGATGGTGATCTAGTGGAACTAAAAGTCCCATCTGGAAGAATTCTGTGACATTTTTACATTTATCTGTGTTCTGCATGAGTTGTAATGTTAGTGGTAATTTTATGGGACTGAACTGAAATGAAAAGGGTGTTATCTCAGATTGCCTACAATATAGGATTGTGTTCAGTGGAGAGTCCTGTATCCTTTTCTCCATTTTCCTATAATATGACTCATTGCACTTTTTTCAGCTACTGTTGTTGAATGCATTCAGCCTTTTACTTGAGGTTATTAAAGAAGAACATCAAATGCTCACAAATACAATCTAACCTCACATTTAAAAGCAACACTGAGCTTCCCCTAGTTCTGCATTGTTTAGGTAATGTCCAAGAAAGAACCTTCAAAATGTACACGAAAGTGGCAAGTGCACTGAATGTAAAGCTTTTACCTTAACCTGTTCCCTTTTTTGTCTCAAAAATATGATTAACACCTCACCACAACTAGAATATATTAGCATAATGGAGATTTATATCTTCCTAGAAATGAGTCCTTCAAAATTTGTCCATTTTCTCCCTTTTTATTCCTATTTTATAAAAGTAATCACAGTTGTTTGTGTGGTCAGAGAAGTATGTTTGATTTAAGAAAGATGAAGACTCTTCTCTTTGATCAGGAACATTCATCATAGTTCAGTATTTATTAACTGATGTGAATTTTATAAAGCAGAAAGCATAATGGATTTAATTCCATGTTTTTCTTGTTCCCTTTTGCATTTACGCTCCTTGGCAGATGGTCATGATTTTTCGAAAGTATGCAGTGTCTGAATTACTGTACCTTAAACATTTGGTATCATTTAAATACTTTGACCCTGTGCTAAAGCGTAAGCCATGAAATTAAATGCCTTAGAATTTCAAAATCCATTTTCTGTGTCTTTTCTTTTCTCTCCTTTAATCTCTCCCTCTGTGATCCACAGCTGAATATAGGTAGAAATCCTAAAAAATTCTAAAGATTAAGATCTTTGGCTAACTTGATCCTTCTTGTACTATATTTAAACAAATCCACTAGGTGTGAGAGATATTTTACAATCATCAGTTTTGTATATCCTTTTATTTTAAATTATTTTCATCAACTATTAATATTTTTCATTTGTCACGTTTCTCAACTGTACTTTTCCTACGATTTTCTCTAATAAGGAAACACCTCATTATTTTTAGGTTAAAATTGCATCATATTTATTTCAGCCAGAATGATAACTTTCTATCCCCATAACTACAGCAGGGTCTCCAAGCAGGGCTGCCCATTAGAATCACCTGGGAGCTTTGTAGAAAACATCACCTCCTAGGCTCCATCTCAGAGTTCTGATTCAAAGGATCCAGGGTACCTCCTGACACTGGTACATTTTAAAAACTCCTTGGTTGAGCTAAATGTGCAGCTAGGAACATCCATAGGCTACTCCCTGTGGAGTGGCTCTGTGCTGGGTGTGGGCGAAGAGTTGGGGAGGACTGGAGGAGGTGGAACTGGATTCACTCCTGCTTTCTCAAGGGACACAACTCCACCTTCTGTGTGCCATTTTTAGCGTTTCAGAAACCATTATTTGGCCCATGATGTTTGGATTTGAGCATGGAACCCAAATGCATGCAAACCAGAATATAAGAGAGTTCTGCGTTGCTTATTTAATTTGCATCTTCAACTATATACTCAAAAGATGCTTTGGATCTGTTAGCTTATTGTTTGATGACTTAAATGGAAATTTCTGATTTCCCTAACCCCAAAATGAAATTGTAAAAGCCTTGAAACCGACTCCTGAGAGCTAGCTAGAAGGGTCTGTTCTTACAGGCAGATGGAAGCCCACTGCTTCCATTACTGAAGCTTGATTTTTCATTGTTTCATTCAAGTGGAAAGCAGAGAGCCCCCTACCACCATAGCCCCTAATGCCAGAAACCAAGACTGCCGCTGTGGGTGCTGCCGTAGCATTTAAACCACTATTTGACATCCATCCCTCCTGTCATTTCTGCTGCACATTCGGTTCATAGCATTTCTAGGGATAAGGTCATGGATCTGTCACCAGCAGTGTTTGTGGCACTCAGAAAATAAAACGGGGTGGTTAATGATAGCTAGGGCAGCCTGAGTAATCACAGGATGCCGCTGAGGTCAATATTCCATATTGGCTTTCCGTCCTGTCCATCCGAAACAATATACTACAGTAAATGTAATCAGTAAGTGGCTGCAAATGAATCTTTTAGGGACATCACCATTATAGAAATAAGAGATTCAAGAAGAGATGCTAAGTGGATCTTTGGGTTTGTAATTGCAGCCCTGGGAATCATTACCCTAATTAATAGCTGCTAAACCTGCACCCTTGCTCCCTGGGCATGTGGGTGATTGCAGAATTGCTGTCCTGGGAATATCTTCTGGACTCTGCCAAAAGTGTCAGTGGGGTAAACAGACCCAGGGGACCAGGCTCAGACTCTAGGAAGCATCCTGGCCCCTGTCTTTTTCTTACCACAAGAACATCCCTTGCGATCAGATAGCTCTCTCCACAGACCGCAAAGTGCTGAGTGGCGGTGGTGGAGTAGGACAAAGAGATCCATGTCAGCCTTAAGTTCCTGTTTAGCCAGGAGAGCCTTAAATGTACGCTACTTCCGCTGGATTGATAGCTCTGGTGGGAAGACAGTAGCCCTCTTGACATTTGCCTGGGACTCTAATAAAGAACCCAAGAGAGAGAATATAATGGTTTTTGTTTATGTCTCCTCCAGCTAGCTGTACTTCAAGTTCACTATCTCTTCAAGATGAACTCTTGTCTGAACGATCAGGCTTAGGCAAAACTGAACAAGGCCAAGTTTGTTTCCCAGCCCTCAAGTTTCCTTTGCCCTCTTCAGTGATGCTCACTCTCTGCCCTCCTCACTTGCCATCAACTGTCTAAGCCACTAACACCCTCTGCTTCCTCTTCTGGTCCAAATTTTATCTCAGAAAAGGCCCTCATGAACTTGCACGTTCTGAGGCATAATTCCCAATAATGTTTCCAGAAACATTTATAGGAAAACAAAGGCATAAGTCAGGTCTCAATTAACTGGATTTGGGAATTATTGGGAAGGGAGGGAAAAAACCTTCCACATTATAGCTTCATCCTGGAGCCTGATTGATTTCACTGAGGAGATATTAGTTGTGGAGAAGCTGATTCTTAATAGAGTCATTGATTTACTCGTTATAAAGTGGATATGTGCGTGATATATGAAGAGCTATGGAAGATCAAAGTTTTCTCAGCAATGATCCAAATATATTCACGCAAAAGGTGTATCCACATCCACATTCTTCAAGTGTACATGTTAGGGAAACAGGTGGGCATTTTCTAATAGCAATATATGTCTCTATATGCCTTGTGATCTTTGCCCTAAACAGCCCATGTGATGTCGGGCATCATGAGAGAAGGGGTGATGTTAAGTCAAACAATTTGAGGATCTTGATGCTGGTGTTCTGACTTAAACTGAGCTCACATTTACTGAGCATGTGCTGAGCACTCAAAACTCACCCACACTCTGTGAACCTGGCATGACCCTCCTCACCGCGCACAGTAGTTAAAAGAGACACAGGTGTGATGCAGAGCTTTGCCCAAGATAGTATCAATACCACTAGGAAGCAGCAGAGTCTGAGTTTGACCTTGAGCTTTCTGGATGGGACTCCTTTATTCCTTCCACTGTAATGCTGAAGTGATTTGGAGAGTCTATGTTATCTGCCATTAGTTTTGAAGATTGTAAATGGTTCCCATAAGCTCGAGTCCAAGGTAGCATGGTTGGATTATGTAATTCTAGTATTATAGTAGAATGTGCTCAATAAAATGATGGGTGAAATTAACTGGAGCCACCCCATGCCTCTTAATATATAATAGCATTTCTTCTTCTCATAGCAGTGGAAGAATTTGCAAATGAATATAGACAGGGAGAGAATCACCTGGGGTCCAACAGTAGTATCAGTACTGATTCAAATATTTTCTGTCATTTTAAAAATAAATAGCATTGACATATATACACTACCATGTGTAAGATAGATAGCAAGTGGGAAGCTGCTGGATATAGCATAGGGAGCTCAACTCAGTGCTCTGTGGTGACCTAGAGGGGTGGGATGGAGATGAGGGGGTGGGAGGAAGACTCCAGAGGGAGGAGATATATGTATATTTACAGCTGATTCACATTGCTGGACAGAAGAAACTAACAACATTGTAAAGCAATTATACTCCAATTTTTAAAATGTTTTTAAATAGAATTACCACATGAAAAAAATTTAAATATCAGATATTACAGTGGTTACTTATGTAAATCACTTTCCTTCTCGCTGAGCTAAAAAAGAACCACAAGGAAACTGAGGTTCAGGAAACACACATTTGAAAGATATGTTATAATGCTAATAAAATAGCCTTGTAGTATGTCATATAGGATAATTACAAAGCTTACTGAACAGAAAAAAAGAAAAATAATATAAATAAGCAACATAAAAATGTCAATCAGTACCACTTAATATACTTAATGTGACCTTTTTGTGTCCAATGAATACAATTACTAAAAATTTTAAAGTTTAAATTTTAAAACTTAAAAAAAAATTTAAAATCTAGTGTATAAACCTCACCCAAATTGGTGTATGTGCTAATGGGGTGAGAAGATGCCTGACCAAGGGACCTTTGGCAATATCTGGAAGCATTTTTAGCTGTGACAGCTGAGGGTGGTGTTGCTACTAGCATCTAGAGGGTAGAGACCAGGGATGCTGCTAAACATCCTGTAAGGCCCAGCACAGCCTCCACAAAAAAAAAAAAAAAAAAAAATTGTTGGGGCCCAAACATCAGTTGTGCTAAGACTGAGAAACACTGAAGGATTAGTATTAGGGGAAAAAATGGCAAAGGGTAAAGAAACCTGGTTGAATTTATAATCTCAAAGGGCAAGTGTGTTTTGGCTAGAGATTACAATAAGAAACTAGTCTCAGTATTGTGAGTTTGACTGAAAAAGTATTTCAGTGTCTTTCACAGTTTAACAGGATTAGCCTCCTAAAAAATTTCCATCTGAGATGGAGCTGAATTCCTGGAAAGTGAAGTGAATGAAAGTCGTTCAGTCATGTCCGATTCTTTGCGACCCCATGGACTATACAGACCATGGAATTCTCCAGGTCAGAATACTGGAGTAGGTAGCCTTTCCCTTCTCCAGGGGATTTTCCCAACCCAGGGATGGAACCCAGGTCTCCCACATTGCGTGTGGATTCTTTACCAGCAGAGCCACAAGGGAAGTCCAAGAATACTTTTACCAGCTGAGCCACAAGGGTTCCTGGAAAACAGCAATGATAATAAGGAGCACCTTTTGTCCACCTACTGTTTGTTAGGCATTTACTTTATGCTTTATAAGCATACAATCATCAAAACACTATGATGTATGTTTAATTACACCTTTATAGGGGTTCCGTGGTGGCTCAGTGGTAAGGAAACTGCTTGCAATGCAGGAGATGCAGGTTCAATCTCTGGGTCAGAAAGATCCCCTGGTGACAACCCACTCCAGTATTCTTGCCTGGAAAATTTCATGGACAGAGGAGCCTGGCAGGCTACAGTCCACAGAGTCACAAAAGAGTCAGATATGACTTAGCAACTAAACAACAACAACAATGGCCAATAATTAATTAATAATATTTGTAGGACTCTGTTACTGTAAAGCTTCTTGCACTGCTATTTGTTCTCATTCTCTGGGATTATAGGGAGGGTCTGTCCCAAGGATAATCTTCCCCCTATCCCTCACTACCTGGAGGAAGAAGCATGTCCAAGGGGCTGGGCAATGAGTGGGTTCTGGAAAGCCACGATGAGGACCCGGGTCCCAGCATCCTTCCCCAGGCTCTCCATCATGGCCGCACTGCTCATTCCAATGGTCAGGGTTAGGCAAACACCAGCCAGCCATCCCCAGAAGAAAGAGAGTGAGAGTCACCACACACAATATGGTGACATTACTAAACCTCCTGGTGACTCATTTTTTCCTGCATAGCTGTCTTTAAAAAGACATAAAACCCGAGAACTTTAATTATATCAATCCATCTGCTTAGTTGTCCTCCACTTGTGTTTTCCAGGCTCCCAGTTGTGAAATCAGAGCATGTGGATACGTCCTCTGAGATTTGTCATTAAATGGCATTCAGCACAGAGAAAGGCAGTGTTGAATCTTTAATGTTCATCTCCCCATAAATATGTGGGCTTCCTGTCTCACTTGTTTTAGTATAAATTTGATGGAGAATATATCCTTTAGTATATGCTGAGCATACTGCGCCATGAGGATCCCCCCTCCCCTTGTAGAAAGTAATTCAAGGGTATTGTCATACCTCTGTTAGATAAAACGCATGTTTCCCGTTTAGTGACAAATTGGCCTGTTCAAATATTGAACAGGATGACACTCTAAGGATTTCCTGTGATTGAAATTAGATTATTGAGGAGTCTGAATAAAAATACTTGGTGGACCTCTGATTAGTGCATGGGTGCTATCAACATGGCCCATTGACCTGTATTCTAATGAATGCCTCCCACCAAAGGAAACACAACATAAATGGTGCCCATGGTATTATGCAATATAGCCTGCATACTCTTGAGCCTTGTCTTTATGGATTTTGTGCAGAGGCTTATTTTGATCAGTTATTGGATTTACTGATATTTTCTGGTGAACACAAAATGCAACCACGTCACTGTGTGTTCATTTCTGGGAAGGAGGTTGACAGTAAGGGAATGAGATCACATTGTTATGCTTTTGGAAATACTTTTCTTCATATTTTTTGCTTGTCTATTGGCTGCCTTATGGGCAACCTCTCAGTAGATGCAAAAGCATCTTTTGTTCCAATGAAACCGCTCACTCCTTTTTCACATGAGCAAAACTACTAGTTAATCAAGACTTAAAAGAAATTCGTTCTCTGCTAATGTCAATTTTCTTGCCAACACATTGAATTTTCCATGCATCATTAGTGCCATTGTTCCCATCTATTTCTATTACACATAACATTTTTCTAGAAGTAAAACTATCCAGATAGGGCATCAGCCAACAAAATAACTATTATTTTTTGCCAGACTGCTAACTGAATAAAAGCTGTCTTGTGCATAACTCCCTGATCTTGGCTTTCTCACTGTGTTCAGAAGCCAATTCTTCCATGCTAATTCAACACAAAATCTGTCTTCCTACTTTTAATTCATGCATTCCTAATGCCTGTAGAACCCTATCTGATGCCCTTTTGAGGCTACACTCTGTACCACCAAGATGGCAATTCTGATTCCACCTTGGAAATTCTATGATTGCCACTTTTACCTTAATTAATTGTAATTAACACCATCTTTTTTTGTCCCTCACTTTATAAATACCTGTTGCTCTCCTGCCTGTTTCTCCTGGCAGCTTTTGACCCAGATTGGTAGCCACTCATTTTTATGAAAGAAGCAACCTAAGCAATAGAATATATGTATTTGGGCAGATCATCATAGAAAGGGCTCCCAAGTATCAAGTACTGTACTCAAAACTACCATCTAGTGCCCCATTAATGCACATAATCATCTTGTGAAGTTGTTAGCATCATCTCCACTGCACTTGTTTAAGGTCACACAGCTAGTGGTCATGATGCTCAGATAAAAAACTTAAGTCCCTCTCTGCTTTAACCACTGCACCTCACTGGCTCTTCTTCATGTTCCCTGGGCCTTCTCCCCCAGGAGTCCAAGTTCCGACCTGTCTCCTCTCTGAGGTCCTTAGTGTTGACAAAACCTCAGTCAGATTTCATTTTATCCCTTTATTCCCTCAGCATCGTCTCCACGGAGTGTTTTAACATGCAGGGATCCTTGCCTTAGAATAGCTGTCACCCGGGCCTATTGTAATTTATACCTATTGACACTTCGCTGCAGGTAATTCACCCTTGCAAACTTGCTTTCCACTGTCGCCAGAAGTAGCTAGCAAAATAAATCATATGCATGGTGCCTAGCCACAGAGGCCTTGTTGTTACCTGATGCAAACATACATGGGGAGATATGAGCCTGTACTTCCTGGACAATATAGATGTCCTGTTTCCAGAAAGAGCATCAATTGATGACACTGACAAAAATGATAAGGGAGGATTAGCCCCTACGATATGATCATTATTGAACTAAAATACTTGACGAGTGCATCTACATTTTCAGACACTTCCCTCTAGTAGATTTTTTTTCTAATCCTGGTGTTTAGTAACAAAATGCAATTGCAATTTTCTCTGGAAAAAAAAAAAAAAACTATGAATATAACATGTACTGAAAAACACAGGACACTGATCATTTCCTTTTGAGTACTCACAGATAAGAATCAGGAAATCACAAAATTTTCTTTAAATGGAAGAAAGTTTAGAAATTATTTGTCCCTCAGCTTCTACTTTGCAACTAAAGAAACTGAGGTATACAAATATTAAAGGACTTGCTCAAGGTTAAATATGATGAAGTCTCCTCAGGTATATAATGAAAGTGTCTCTCTCTCTCTCTCTCTCAAATTAATATCATGGCAGTTCTATACATTCCTGCACCCCTTATTTTTCTCTGCTTCAGTGATGCCTATGGTAAAAACCGTTTAGACATTCAGTAATCGTGGAAACTTATTCCTTCCTTTGGAAGGTGCTTGCATTTTTTTTTCTTCTCATCCTTGTGGTTCGAAACAGTTAAAGCATCAGCTCCAACCAATATGCAGTTGAATTTGAAATTTACTGTATGATGCTTCTGCTTTTCATTTTTTACCATTTCACACCTTGTCCGCATCTTGAGCAAGCTTGTAAGTTTCCAGCGCATCCATTTCTTGTGATGATATATTGTCCTGGTGGAAAATTTCATTTACTGGCTGTGCCCTTTGCTGAACCTGTTGCTAGTCAGGGAACATGATAAGCGTATAAGTAGCATGCTACTTCATTTATCATATATCGTTTTAGACACTCAAATATCTCATAAACAATTCTGCATTCTGCACAGAGGGGAACTACCTCACACACACACACACACACACACACACAATGATCTTCAAATAAATTGCCCATTTATGATATATAAATGTATCCTCTTAATAAAAATTAATCATAGTTTACACTAAATCTGAAAGTAACTTTTATTTTTTTTATAACCCTACTAACTACACACTATCAAACACTAATAGAAAGGATCTGGCTTTGGCAGTTTGGTGCATAAGAGAATTGGGAGATATAAAAACGCCATCTGTTTTCAATAATTGAATTACATGGTGAAATAAATCAGGGTGTTTCGAATTTCAGCAGTGTTTCAACAGTTCTCTGGTGCCACCCTTCTCCTTGGGGGAGCCCTTCAACATTTTCTTCTGTTACCTTAAGCGAAAACTGCCGTCCATCAGAACCAACACTTTGAGAAGTTTGAATGAGGCTGAAGAGAGAAGATGGGCATCCGTGAAATGAAAGCAAAAAAAACAAAGCTCCAAACATTTACCCTAGGCAGTCTTTTTTTCTTTTGAGGGTTATTTTCCAAGGCTGCTTCTGGAGGTCAAACCTACTTAATTTCAGTAACTTTTCATGTATTGATTTCTGCTCTTCCCCTGCCTGTCATTACAGTCCTTTACCAGCACCCATGTTTTATGTGTAGCATAAAAAAATCTACATCTTGTCAGGATGGGGCCCTTGAAATTTTGAAAGTGAGACTTGATTTACATTAAACGCTGCTTAGACTAATTAGGCCCTTTCTCAAAGGAATTGTGAACATGAAATACAGCTAACAATTATGCAGTTGCTGTCTCCCTAGTCTTTATAGTCTAAGTACTCTAGCTGAATAGAACCCATGTGGACAAGCAAGGGTTATAGGCATGTAAAGATATAAATATAAGTCAAGGCCTAGGTGTTCTTGTTTATATAGGACTGTTATCCTTCAGAAACAACAGTGGTGGGAAAGGACAAATCAGGAGTTTGGGATTAACATACGCCCACTAGTATGTATAAAATAGGTAATTAACCAGGACCTACTATAGAGTACAGGGATCTATACTCAGTATCTTGTAATAATGTATAAGGGAAAAAAATCTGAATAAAAAGTTGTATGTGTATATAACTGAATCATTTTGCTGTACACCTTAAACTAACTTAACAATGTACGTCAACTGCACTCCAATCAAATTAAAAGTGAGAGAGAGAAAGAAGAAACAAAAATGGTGGCCATGGCATATTCCAGCAGCAAGCTCACTTACCTGCATGTCAACATGGCCCAGGTGGGCCTGCCTTACTGGAGATGCTCCTACAAAAGGGGAGATGCCTTTCAAATTAAAACTCACTTATTGTTTTATAAAGACCTTCCCTTTTTGGAACCTAGGGTGAGGACACAGAATTTAAATGTCACATCCCTTCTGCCACCAAACGAACACCTTGACTAGATAATTGGTCACAAACCATTTGACTTTCTCCATTTCTCGTGTTGATAAGACTCTAGGCCTTGGTTCTTCCTGCTCCTTGGATCACAAAGTCTATGTGATGCCAGTGAAAGTGAGGATCTTCTCCACAGAAAAAGGCACATTCCCTGGGACATACAGAGGTCTGCTTATCAGTCATCGGATACAAGTGCTCTGAGGCTCACCCATAGATCCCTGAGTGTGGCAGAAAGAGAGCTGGGTTCAAATCACTAGCTGTTAACTGGAGCACGTGATTCAGCCTCTCAGAACTCAGTTTGGGCATCTGTAAAATAAGCACAAAAATAGTACAAACAAGCCTGTGTGGGTTATCATGGAGATGAGACAAGACAATCAGTGAATGAGGACAAACTCTGCCAGCCACATGTAGCTGCTGAGTCAGTGTTGGTTTTCTTTTCTTTCTTTGATGAAATTACAGGAACCAGTCATCCACCGGAAAGCAATGCAGGGCCAAATCTGACCAGGCACGCTGCTTTTCTAAATAAAGAGTTATTGGGACGTGATCCTACTCATTTGTTTACATTGTCTGTGATGGCTCTTGTACCACAATGGCAGAGTGAAGTAGCAGTCCTAGAGATTATGTGGCTCTCAAGACCAAGATACTTAACTATCAGGCTCTTTACCAAAAAAGTCTTCCAACCTCTGCTATAGAGCTATCAATAAAAGTCAAGGTCAGTTGCAGCTGGTTCCCTTCGTTTTGACTGAAGAAATCTGTTTATCCTTATTGTGACTTTGCCCTTTGGAGGTAGGATGTGGGGTACATGATGACAGTCGGTGGCAATAAGACCTGAGAGTGAAGACTCCAATGCCAAACTGGAATCAACTGTAATTTCCATCAAGAGGAAAATGGATGAACCAAGACAAAACTGAAAAAAGATACATGCGTGACACTGTTCGTAGCAGCACTAACCACAATAATCAAGACATAGAAACAACCTAAATGTCCATTAAGAGGTGAATGGATAAAGAAGATGTGATACATATATACAATGGAATACTACTCAGTCATAAAACATGGATGGAACTGGAGATTATCATAAGTGAAGTAGGTCAGAAAGAGAAAGACAAATACCATATTATAGCGTGTGTGATTTCATGCTGAGCCACGTCTGTCGTGCCCGATTCTGTGTAACCCTATGAACTGTAATCTGCCAGCCTCCTCTGGCGATGGGATTCTGCAGGCAAGAATACTGGAGTGGGTTGCCATGCCCTCCTCCAGGAGATCTTCCTGACCCAAGGATCAAACCCGTGTCTCTTATGTCTCCTGCAATGGCAGGCAGGTTCTTTTTTTTTTTTTTTTTTCCATTTATTTTTATTAGTTGGAGGCTAATTACTTTACAGTATTGTAGTGGTTTTTGCCATACATTGACATGAATAAGCCATGGATTTACATGTGTTCCCCATCCTGAACCCCCCTCCCACCTCCCTCCCCATCCCATCCCTTTGGGTCTTCCCAGTGCACCAGGCCTGAAGAATCTGTACCACCTGGGAAGCCCCCATATCATAGCATAATATGTGCAATCTAAAATATGACACAAATGAATTTATCTACAAAACAGAAACAGATTCACAGATATAGAGAACAGAATTATGGTTACCAAGGGGAAGGGAGGGTAGGGAAGAGATGGATTGAGAGTTTGGAGTTATCAGATGCAAACCATTATAGACAGAATGGATAAACAAGGTCCTACTGTATAGCACAATATCCTTTAATAAACCACAATGGAAAAGAATTTTTTAAAGTATGTATCTATATTTATAACTGAATCCCTTTGCTACATCAGTAGAAATTAACACAGCATTGTAAACCAACTACACTTCAACTTTTAGGAAAATAGATGAATACATCATAGTACATTTGTACAATGAAACAGGACACATCAGTGAGAAGAAACATGGATTCAACAAAGGAAGCTGGGCGTAGATGAGCACACATATATGGCTACATCTAACGAAGTTCTAGAATCTGCAAAACTGATTCATGGCGCTAAATCAGAGTAGTGGAAAAGAGGGTGGTCACTGGGATGGGGTACAAAGGAAGCCTTTTCAGCTGCTGGATATTCTGTGCCTTGATCACATCACTCAAGATTATAGTTACATATGTAAAATTTATTAAGGTGTATGTTTAAAAGCAGCACACTTTCCATACTTGGTATGTTATATCCGAAATGAAATGAAAGTAGAGAGAGGCAGAGGGAGAGAGAGAGAAGGAGACAGAGAAAGAGAATGCTCTGAACTGTTGTTTTCAATTCTGATTCTATCACCAACTACTTTTGGGATTTGGGGCCGCTGTCTTTGTGGTATATCAGTTTCCTCAATGACAAAATATTTGCATGGGTCTAAATTTTCTTATTTACAATTCCAAAATCCAGAATCTCTGAAAAGCAAAAGTGTGTCCTTAATTTATTTAGCGGCAAAACTGAGCTTAACCAGTACTGGGATATATCATGTTTTTATCAATACCACTATAGATTTTGCTATAGAAACAGTAATGTGTTTGATTATGGAAAGCTCTCTAGATCATACTGTGATGTATGGTGTATATTTTCCATATTAACTTTCTAAAATATAAAAAAATCTAACTTCTAAT
This sequence comes from Muntiacus reevesi, assembly GCF_963930625.1. Lineage (NCBI taxonomy): Eukaryota > Metazoa > Chordata > Mammalia > Artiodactyla > Cervidae > Muntiacus > Muntiacus reevesi. Next base: position 77,396,016 of record NC_089254.1, on the reverse strand, counting down.
ATATCTGCCCCCCAAATTTTCATGTTTTATAAAAGATTGTAGATTTATATCTGCCTCATGGAGTTGATTAAATAAAGTAACACCTAATGAGCCCTTAAATCAATGCCTGTCTCATGCAAACACTCAACAAATATTATTATTATTTACTGTGATCTCTGTTCACATTCTAAGAAAGCCTGTGACTGTTGTTTCCCTTGGGGCCAGTTGACACCAATTGTGAAAAAACAATCATGAGCCTGATTTCTGAGGACCAGAGTCTATAAACTTTCCCTCGAGCAAACTTTATGGCAAAGAGGTGAAAAACTCACGGAGGGGAAAAGCCCTGAATTATTACCAGGGAAACTTCACAAATGAGACTCTTAAAAGAGGTTGTTTTCCACCACATCTTCAAGTGGCTACTTCTTCCACTAAGACAGAAATTGCTAAGTGTCCTTCAAGAGGGTATGAGGATTTCTCTGAAGGACTAGGAGAGGGATTTTATCTAGTGCTGATTCTACCTGAGTTTAAAAACTACACCATTTATAGCATGCCAGCGGGGTTGTGCAGATTTGAAGCATTCCCCTGAAAGGACTCCACTGTCCCTGACCTCTCTGATTCTGCTGGGATTAAGGTGGCAGTGAGCTGGGAAATTCTCTTAAGTCAGAACAAGGGAAGGAAAAATTAACTGAAGAAGCAAATTGTGTAATGGATTCTTCAAAGGGATTTTCAGCACTTGGAACTCATCCAGGGAAAATGCTCCTACTTTTGTGGAAAGACCCTGAGTACCAAACTCCAGTCCTGGCTTCTGCCACTACTAGCTTGACTACCTTGGATGTGCCTCAGTTTCCTCATTTATACATTGAAGGGATATTGTAGATTTAAAGTTAATTTCTAACATTCCTCCCAATTCTATAAATTGATTGTCAATTTTGGAAGGCTAGAAACCATTTCTTGCCAATCATTTCAAAATCTTACACAGGACATGACCTCAGGCTCATGACATGACAATTCGTAAAAGAAGTGGCTTAAAAAATGCCTTTTGGGAATTCCCTGGCAGCCCAGTGGTTAGGACTGGAACTATGATCCCACAAGCCATGCAGCATGGCCAAAGATAAATAATAAATAAATGGCTTTGCTTTTTTTACTGTTGCACCCTAGTATCTGAAATACTGCCTGGCACAAAGTAGGTACCCAAAATATATTGCCGAAATAAGCAAGTGAATGATTGTTTTAGTGATAAGTCTGATATTAAGGCAACAATAGTTTCTTTGATAAATAAATACTAGTAAAGGTTATATTATTTTCATGATTCTTGTAAATCGTGGTAGGATATTTTCAGGCACACAGAAAACCAAAACTCAGAGTGACTTACAAGAAAAAAGTTTTATCTCATTTAATAAAAATTAAAGAGGTAAACAGGGTTTTTACTGGCATATTCGGGGCTCAAGAAAGTCATGAAAGACCCAGGATTCTTACATGTTAGGCTCTGCTGTCTTTGGCATGCTAGTTTTCTTGCAACTGCCTTGCCTCTGGTTGCAAAATAGCTGTTTCATTTCCAGGTGTCACCTTTTCCGGAATATCCCAGAAGACTTCATCTCATTTGTCATTGGCCAAAATCAGGTCAGATATCCACCCTTAATCTATCACTGGCAAGAGTGCCAGTATTTATGCTGTCTGAGATAATTTAGGGGACATGGTTGAACCCTGTACAAAATTAAGCTTCTCTGATACAGAAGGAACTATGGGAATAGATTAATGTGGTCAACCAATAGTGATCACCCCAGTATTAAATATTTGTTTAGTAAATATCTGGTCAACAATAAGAGTAAGTGAATGAATGGAGAAGTGAATGATGTGAAGATAAAAAGCCAAGTGTTTAAATTCCAAATGAGTAATCCAAAGCTTAAATGCTAGGAGACACGACTGTAAACTGGTGTGAGCAAGGAGGGGCCTCTGATATGAAGGCTCATGGCCTGAACTTGGATGGTTTGGTGTGGCTTAGGGCGAAGTCATTTCATTTGTGGGGACAGAAATACATCGAGCATGTATTAATAGCCAAGAGGACATTGAATGAAGAGAGGAAGGGTCAATAGGGGACAGTAATTAAGGATCAATTTAGAAGGATAGATGTTATCACTCAGCTAATTGGCTCTAGATTTTATTCAGTTGATAATGGGAAGGATTTCTTTCTCAGACAGGTTTATTGAGCTGTACTTTACATAAGTAAAATTCACTCTTTTTAGTGTGTAGTTCTGGGATTTTGACAGACACATGCAGCCAGTAATAACTACCTCCCCAATCAAGACAGAGAATAGTTAAAAAACTTTCCCTCCTGTCTCCTTGTAATTAACCTTTCCTTGACCTCTGGCCCCTGGAAACCACCACTCTGTTGTCTGTTCAGTAGTTACACCTTTTCCTGAAAGTCGAATGTGGAATTTTGAATCTGGTCTCTTTCATTTAGTATTCAGACATCAGAGATTCCTGCATGCTGTGTGTAGCAATAATTGTTTCCTTTTTCATTTGATTAGGGTTTAATTGTATGGATATACTACAGTTTTTTCATCAATTGAAAGATATTTGAATGGTTTCTAGTTTGGGAGAGTTATAAATAAAGTCACTATAAATATTTGCCTATGGGTATTTCTGTGAATATAAATCTACATTTCTCTTTGGTAATATATTTAGGGGTGGAGTTGGTGGATTGTATGGTAAGTGTACATTCAACATTATAAGAAACTGCCAAATTGTTTTTTAAAGTTGTTTTACAACTTTGCAATACCACCATCAAGTTATGAATATTCTGTTTACTCCACATCCTTGTGAGCGCCTGAATTGATTGGTTTTTTTTCTTTCTTTTCTTTCTGTTTTTTTAATTTATTCTACTGACAGGTGTGTAGTGATATCTTATTGTGGCTTTAATTTTCATTTCTCTAATAATGTCTGTAACAATAATGATATTGAACACCTTTTCATCCAGTTATTTTCCTTCCATATAACTTCTTCAGTTAAGTGTCTAATGAGAAAGGTTTTATTATTATTTATTTTTGGATCATGACATGATGAAAGCAACACTTTAGAAAGGTTAATCTGAATTTGGAAGGAGGCTATTGGTAGTATAGAAATGGGATGGGTTCTATTGACTAAGTCAAATCAGAGGTGATGAATGGGACAGTGTATCTGTAACTAGTGTATTAGTTAGTGGTATCTGTTAGTGGGCAGCCCTCACCAATAGACATTGAAAACACTTTGCACTGCCATTTACAATGCCCAGACACATGCAGGCATACTCAGACACCTTACAGCTGTGAGCCGGTTCATCTTCCTACCACCATGGAATTCTGGTTCTCTCCCTTGCTTTACATCTGAGGAAACTGAGATACAAAGAGCAAAACTGCTCACCTAAGATCATCATACAGCCACTAAGTGACTGCAAGGATATTTGAACCCAGGTTGGCTGCCTCTGTACCCACCACATGATACTGCCCTCTGAGAAGCACTTCCATTAATGTTTGTTGAATTAACTGAATAAATAAACTAAGGGCTTCCCAGGTGGTGCTAGTGATAAAGAACCTGCCTGCCAATGCAGGAGACTTAAGAGACAACGGTTTGATACCTGGGTCAAGGAGATCCTCTGGAGGAGGGCATGGCAATCCACTCCAGTATTCTGGAGAATCCAATGGACAGAGGAACCTGGCAGGCTACAGTCCATAGGGTTGCACAGAATCAGACAGGACTGAAGTGACTTAGCATGCATAATAAACTATAAATAGTCACCGGTCATACCTATTCAGAATAAAAACTGATTAACAAAGACAAGAGATGTAGCTTGTCTCAATGATATACAGCACATGTACTATATTGTTTGGACAATGATAATAACAATATTCTTCTTTATTTATCCAACTGGATCAAGAGTTTGTGTGCATTAAGTAGCTTCAGTTGTGTCTGACTCTTTGCGACCCCGTGGACTATAGCCCACCAGGCTCCTCTGTCCATGGGGTTTTCCAGGCAAGAGTATTGGAATGGGTTGCCATGCCCTCCTCCATGGGATCTTCCTGACCCAGGGATTGAATCCTTCTCTTATGTCTTCTGCATGGGCAGACAAGTTCTTTGCCACTAGTGCCTCCTGGATCAAGAGTGGTAGTCCCAAAACAGCAGACACTATAAGGTTCTTTATCCATTTTCTGTGATTCTGTCTCAAATCTGTCCTCCCGCTGTGGAAAGGAGAGACACCACACTTTATCCCCCACCCCCACCCTACCTCACTGAGCCAGTGCATGTTCAAGCCATATCTTCACTTGGTCAGATGCATGCCCTCTCCACATCATGCTCTAGTGGAAAACCAGCATCACTTTTGGGGAGTATTTATGCCCCTCAAGGGCATGGCAGAACCCACCTTTGAAACCACTTCTACAGAGCCTGAAGGATGGGGAAACAAGCAAAAAAGCACAACAGAAAGCCTTTTTAATCCTTTCTCATTTCATGGCTCAGCTCTAGGACAGTTATTTCATTGAGTGCCCCAAGAAGAGATAAGAGGTGCTAATTGTACCATCAATAATTTAGTCTAGGGACCGTGGCACATTGTGCTACTAGATCAAAATAGATACATTTTTAGAGATTTTGTATTGCAAGAGTGCAAAAAGCCCAGATTTGTCAGGATAGAACATTAAGCCCCAGATATGAAGTCCCCAGGATCCATCTAATTCCTCTCTCAGTCAATCAGGAAATTGAGAATTTGCTTTTTAAAAAAAAAAAAAAAAAACTGGGAACCTTCTTTGAAACATATATTTGACCCTAGGCTCTAGTAAAGATTCATCTATGGACAAAGATGGGATGGGAGGTTATAGTGAGGTGTCGGGCCTATTTTTGGTGTTAGAAAGTTTTCAGTCCATTGATAAAATGTCAGTCTTCAACATCTTAACATGAAATGCTTGTTGAGAAAGGAGATTAAAGGAAATTTTTAATAAAAAAGGCAACAGCATTTGATAAATTCCTACTAATTGACTTAGTCTTTCCACAGTAATGTCTACTAAGAGTTCAGAAGTAGGTTGTCTCGGTGAGGAAAGTTTGGGTTACTATATTTCCAGAAACAATAGGACTACAGATTGAAAAATTGCAATCCCCTAAAACATTAGATTTTTTAAAGAAACAATTTTGTTATGAGATATTATTGTAAGTCTCAACTATTATCATTAACTTTAGACTGTGCAGTGTCCTTCTGAGGTATAGTCATATTTTAGATTGCTCCTAAAAAGACAGAAAACAACATTTTTATCACCCAGTACATGTTCATACTGCAGAAAATCCCACACTTCCACCTTTTGGTTAACTGTGGGAAGTGGCAAGTACTAGGCCACTCACTGCTTATGTGGCCATGACAAATTTCCTTCTCTGAGACTAAATTTCCTCATCCATAAAGTGGGCATAAAAATATTTATTATTTTTTATCAAATTTTATTTTATTTTTACCTTCATTTTTTATTTTTAATTGGAGGATAATTGTTTTACAGTGTTGTGTTGGCTTCTACCATACAATACAAATCAGCCATAAAAAAAGTATATATATATATATATATATATATTTATGTATATATCCCCTCCTTCTGGAGCTTCCCTCCCACTCACCCCCCATCCCACCCCTCTAGGCTGTCACAGAGCGCTGGGCTCAGCTCCCTATGTTAACAGCAGCTTCCCACTAGCTGTCTTACACATGGTAGTGTATATATGTCAATGCTACTCTCTCAATTCATCCCACCCTTTCCTTCCCCCACTGTGGCCACAAGTCCATTCTCTTTGTCTGTGTCTCTATTCCTACCCTAAAAATAGGTTCATCAGTACCATTTTTCTAGATCCCATATACAGCATATACAAATATTTAATATCTAGGGTCATCATGAGGATTAACTACATTAATATCTGTGAAATACCTATAACAGAAGAGTCACTAAATCATTGATAGCTTCTTCTTTATAAAATTATATCATAATATCACAAGGAATTTCATATACTCTTTCATTCCTACACACGCACACACACTTTTCAAACAAGCCATATCTTGTTAATATAGGAGAGATCCTAGTCTGAAAAATCTACCATGTAAAGGTCCCAATCCAAGCCAAGTGTTTACAGTCATGATTCCCATTTATACTTAGCATTAACAGAATCACCATCTCCACCTCAGGGCCCTAAAGCTGTTCTGCCTCAGCATTGCTTTATAGCTGCCCCTAGCCCAGGAATGATTCTTCTGTTAAAAAAGATTTGATTTATAAAAATTTTGTCTTTTAATGAGCCAGAAGTCAGTAGCAGCCACAAGTGCTCCAAATAACCTTTAATATTGCCAAAGAAATATTAAGAATCTCTGAACTTCACAGAAGCCCATGGAGGGGAAAAATGTGTCCTGAAGATGTACAAATTCTATAACCTTGTAGGTATTTCATAGAAATAACATGGGGCTTTGATAATGAATCACCAAAGTTAAGAATTTTGTTGAGTGAATTACTATTGAGCAAAGATAAATCTGCTTTGGTTCTATAAATCATGGAAATAAATATCTTTAAAGGTTAAACTTGCTTGGAGAAAATATCTGGCCCTATTTTAAGATCTTGAGTTGAAGATAATGTCAAAATTAATTTATTAAAAGCTAGCAGACAGCTTCATAAAACTCGACTCACTTAAAATTTGACTCGCATTTTCTTGAGAACTGCCCAGCTCTCCTTTTGCCCTGAATTCTGTAAAGTGTAAATTATGTACGATTATTTGTGTTGTTGTTGTTTAGTCACTAAGTTGTGTCTGATTCTTTTGCAACTACATGGACTGTAGATCACCAGGCTCCACGTGGGGTTTCCCAGGAAACAATACTGGAGTAGGCTACCATTTGCTTTCCCAGGGCATCTTCCCAACCCAGGGATTGAACCCATGTCTCCTGCATTGGCAGGCAGATTCTTTATCACTGAACCACCAGGGAAGCCCATCCCATCCACTTCTATACCAAATCAATGGATCTGTCCATTCTATTTATCAATTAGACCCATTAGAAGAATATCAGTCAAGGCATTAGGTCAAAATATTGTCTCAATAGCAATACCCACTCCTTTGAAAGAAAATTGTTTCCTAAAATTTGCTTTCTGATGAATTTTTCACCTTCCCCTTAAACCTATTAGCAAAATACGGTTGTCCCTGATTTAGCCTTCCATGTTTGGCAGTCTTTTAATTCTACATGTTGGATTAGGATTGAACACACATGCTAGTCTCTTTCCATCTTAGTTTTTGCAGGAAATTATGTTACCATCCCCAGTAAAAACCTTTTTTGTCCCCAGTATAGCATAAGGGATTGCCTATAGTTCCACCTAGATTTTCAGTGAAGGATACTGATGGGAAAAGAGATTATCCTTTAAAAGCAACCAGATTAAAAAAAAAAAAAAAGAAAATAAATAAATAAAAGCAACCAGATATCCCAATAATTCCACTGCTGAGCATATACTCAGAGAAAACCATAATTCAAAAAGCCACATGCACCCCAATATTCTCCTTTTCAGCACTATTTACAATAGCCAGGACATGGAAGCAACCTAAATGTCCATCAACAGAGGACTGGATAAAAAAGATGTGATATATATATGCAATGGAATATTACTCTGCCATAGAAAGGAACAAAATTGAGTCATTTATAGAGATATGGATGAACCTAGAGACTGTCATTCAGAATGAAGTAAGGCAGAAAGACAAAAAAGATTGTATATTAATGCATATATGTGGAATAGAAAATGGTATAGATTATCTTATTTGCAAAAGAGAGATAGACACAGATACAGAGAACAAACATAAGGACACCAGAGGGGGAAAGGGAAGGGTGAGATGAACTGGGAGATTTAAATTGACATATGTACACTACTGATACTATGTATAAAATAATAACAGCTTACTGCATATAGCTCAGGGAACCTTACTCAATGCTCTGTGGTGACCTGGGTGGGAAGAAAAAGAGAGGATATATGTGTATGTGTATACTATCACTGATTCACTTTGCTATACAGTAAAAACTAACACACCATTGTAAAGCAACTATATTTCAGTACAGTTAATTAAAAACAAATAGAAAGCAGAAGGTCCAACAATTTGACCAAGTGTATCTTGGTTCTGATGGCCTTTATTGCTGCCTTAACCACTTCCAGCCCTTTTCCTACAAACATGTGAAGGGCACAAAGATGGCATTTGAAGATAAGCAATAGGATTATAAAGGAAGAACTTAAATATTATCTATAAGTCACCTTCTTCCCTTTTCCTTCACTGATAATTCCAGGAGCCTGCCTATCCCTAAGTCTTGGGAGAACTGCTAAGAGAAAGAAAGAAGAAGACTTTACAGTGATAAAAACTGAACCCAAGGTTTTTTTTACCACCTGCTACCACCCTTTATTGTCTAATTGGATTAATGTTGGTCAACATTTAGGAACACTGTCCATGAAATCATGTTTTAGTTTGATCAGCAAGTATAATATATACTAAGTCCTCCTTACATTCTAGACATTGAGGTAGACACGAAGACTATAATAGGAGATCCAAAAAGCTTGATTTCCCAAGGGACATTCTACTGGGAGGGCAGTCATTTAGCCATGTAAGACCATAGACAGCTTAGTACTCATCGATAGTGTGAAGAAGGAAAACACTGTGTCCAGATAGAGAAAATAAGGGAGATGTAATTATACTGAAACAGCTCAGGTTGACCCCCTCCTGAAAGTGTCATTTAAAGAACATTCATGGAAGGCAGTGTGATGAAGAGTACTGAGTCTCAGTTCCAGCTCTAGTTATTGCCCTGGAAAATTTACTTAGCCAGTCGGAACTGTGGTTATGTCAGGTAAAATTGGGATGACAAAATAACCTGTATCATGAAAATGATGGGATGGTCCTCTGAGAATGAGCGAATTCCTATAAACGGTTTGGGGTGTCCTTAGCCTCTCAGTCATGTCTGAGTCTTTGCGACCCCATGGACCCTAGCCCACCAAGCTCCTCTGTCTGTGGGGATTCTACAGGCAAGAATACCCTCCTCCAGGGGGTCTTCCCAACCCAGGGATCAAACCCAGGTCTCCCGCATTGTAGGCGCATTCCTGACCATCTGAGCCACCAGGGAAGCCCAAGAATACTGGAGTGCGTAGCCTAACCCTCCAAGAGATCTCCCCATCCCAGGAATCGAACTGGGGTCTCCTGCATTGCAGGCAGATTCTTTACCAACTGAGCTACCAGGGAAGTCCATAAATGGTTTAATAAGTAGCAGTTCTCATCACCATTGCCACCATCATCGTCAATGGTGTGGTTGCTGCCAGCAGCGGTGATAGTAGTAAACTGAAACCCACGAAATCAAGACAGTCTTGCACCAGCTTCTCCTTAACAGTTTGTTCTGTGGATATTTCTAGCCAAAAAGAGAGAGAAAAAAAGTCATCTTTCTACGCAGTTTTGAGATACATTCTAGCTCACCTCAAATCCAGGATGGCTTTTTTCAGCCAGTCATCACTCTAACTGGGGAACAAGCCAAAGAACCAACATTACTTCACTTGTCTCCTAGCAGCCCAAGCTCTGTGTTAGGTATTTTCTCTTAGAGTTGCTACGATTTATTCACAACCACTGTTGGTCTAGAATTGTTATTTCTGCTGTGCAGATGAGGAAATGAAGTCTCAAATAGACTCGAGAAGGTTGTTTAGTGTTATACAACTAATAAATAGCAGAGCAGGACTGAGATCAAAGCTATCCAAACTCAAGTCCAACGCTCTTTCTACTCTAAGATAGTCACTGAGATATCGATCTAATCATTGATGTACCAGGTACTTATCAACACCTATTTAATGACCAATCTCATTCCCATAAGAATCCAAGACGGAATTTCAGAAATCATCCACTTCTCCTAAGCTAGCTTGTGCTTCAGCCAAAACCAAGAGGTTACAGACCTGCAAGTTCATGGTCATTTTTGATACAGCAATCCAAAGCATCTAGTAGGAGTTAATTCTGTGAGATTTGGAAAGTCCTCTGCTGTTTTCTAAGCACTCTAGAATATTTTTATTTTCCACTGCTATTTCTGGAATAGAATTTGGGTCTTTCCTAGCAGTCTGGGATGAATCCTTTCCCAAGAGATCATAAGGTACATTATAAGGTACATATACCCGTTATTAAAGGTGAATTTCGTTGATTCTAATAGACCTCACAGTCCATGTTCTCTTTTCAGAGGCAAGAAACTCTGTCTTGTCTACCACTCTGGGAAAAGTGGGTGTATTGACTTATTAAGAGGTATTTTTGACACTTCAAGTGCCAGAAAGATGCTTAACAGGATACAGGATTAAAATAGTATTCCTGCCAATGAGCCCACTTTCAAACTAAGCGTCAACAAAGGGAAAAAGTATCTTCCCAATTAAAAACAAAACTTAGGGAAGAATCCTTACCAGGGAGCTAACAGAAAGGTATTTCAAAATGATGAAGCATGTTCAGGAAGGCATGCATGCATGCTAAGTCGCTTCAGTTGTGTCTGACTCTTTGAGATCCTATGGACTGTAGCCCTCCAGGCTCCTCTGTCCATGGGATTTTCCAGGCAAGGATCCTGGAGTGGTTTGCCATTTGCCCCTCCCCCTGGAGGGGATCTTCCCAAGCCAGGGATCAAACCTGCGTCTCTTATGCCTCCTGCCTTATTAGCAGGCAGGTTCCTTACTGCTAGCGCCACCTGGGAAGGCACAGAAGATGAAAGAACATCCTTAGAACTCCAGCATGAGGATGCTTCTAGGATTGCCAGATGTCTCTACCTCTCTGCTGCATCATGCTGGCCCCGTGATCATGGAAATCCTTTCTGCATTGAGTTTTAAGCTGCAAAGGTCCTTCTCAATGTATGCATGGATAAAATTCTTTGGGGGTCATTTTTGTGAAATACATCCAGAGTTCATGCCATATCTACATTTTAAATCCTTATCATCAGAATAACCATGGTGCTCCTGGCAGTGTTCAGTACTCTGTTGTTTTGTTTTTGGTATGCAGACATAAAGCCACCTTTACACCATTAATTTAGAGGCTTAACTCACTTGCCTTGGCGGCCACAGTGTGGTCTGTGTCACATGGTGAAAGGGACAGGCTAGCTTTGTCAGCTACCACACAGGAGCTCTTCTATCCCCACTGGGGGTTCTGCCCCCTGCCGGAGGCTTTTCAGAGTTGGAAACAATAGCATTTCCCACCCTCCCTCAGGACAGAACCACATAAGCACAGTTTTCCATGGCTCACCAACAAGGCGTGCTCTCCTGCCACGGTTTAACCTCCAGATTCTTGTTAGGATGACTCATTTTGGTCCATGACTTCGCTTTTCTACCTGGTCCCCTATGCCAGTGTCTGCATTCCACCCACCCACCCTTCTCACGTTGGACCCCCATGGAGTTGTAAAGTCTTTGCTGTAACAGGGTTGAAAGTAAGAGAAAAATCTTCTCCATGTTGTTGCTAACTGCTAATTGCTGTCACAACATGTCTTTGCTTTCCTTTCTGACTAAATTAATTTCAAGGATTGTTTTTTCTTCATCATTAAGTTCCAACTTGTAAGCCTTCCTGAGCTTCCACTTAATAGATGCCAGTAGCGTTTTAAACCAGGGTTCGGCCCCGGTCTCCCTCTCCACCTTCCGCATCACCCCCGGGGGTGTTTGGTCTGCCCCTGGAACCACACATGCTGAGCTCTGTCTTTTTCAGAACATCTGGCACCCACTCCATTTCTGAGCTTTCTAAAATCACGTCTGGGGAAACTGAGAAGCTCCTTTTGAAGGATTACATTACGGCTTTGATTTTTATTTATAAAACGTAAAGGACTAATATATATCAGTTAGGACATTTTGCTTCCAAAGTGCATTGTAGCAAAATAATTGGAAGGCAGTTGCGGTGTGAAATATATGACAGCTTCACAGGACATAAAAAGCAGCTTTTTCTTTGTAATAGTGTAATTGCCTTAAACCCCACAATCATAATTGTTATCAAAAAATAATCCCAAGGAAAGGCTAATATAAGGTGAGCAGACTATTATAAGAGCTCTAATACACTCGATTCCTTGAACAGCAAAAGCGGCTCTCAATCTCCCCGTGCTTTTAGTGTCAGTCAGAGAGCACTCAGTCATTCCTGTGCATCAAGCCCGCAGTATTGATTTTTCCACTGACTGAAACAGCCATATAAGCATAAATTTTGCATGAGCCTTTCACTTTGTAGACTCTCCTTTGGTCAGATGACACATGATGTGAACATGAAGCCTGTATAATAACAATGCATGGTCAACCTGCGGGCATTAAAGCGTGGGCTCTTGCAGTTCTGAAGGACAAAAGCTGGGCTAGGAAGTGTACCGCCTCGGCGCGCAGGGCCAGAGAAAACAAATATCATCCCCATCTTGGCAGCCCGAGTGCAATTGTATTTTCTACTTCCCTCCTGTATTTTCACATCTTCTTTTCTAAAAACCCCTGCCACACACACACACACACACACACACACACACACACACACACTCATTCACAAGCATGTGACCCATCTTGACTCACTCCAGGTAAGACTGGACTTTTATGAAGGGAGTCACTGGGATGCTGACTAACCTCGCTTCCTGCACCTCCCTCTGGTTTTCTCCATGTTGTTGGGTTGTATGCCATCCTTAATGGCATTTCTTTTGTGTCGGCCCTGGAGAGTAAACAGTGTGTAACGACATTTGATAACATCTGGGATCAGCCTGAAAAAAAAAAAAAAAAAACCTTATCTAAAGATGTGGTTCGTTGATACCCAGGAACAAGAAACACCAGCTCTACCTAATAGTCATGTTCTATTTACCCTGCCTTGGCCCTGTTGGAGATCTCTTTATTTGTTAATAGTTCTTTATCTTACATCTTTACAATTTAAAATGTTCAGTGTGGAGCACAATCATTCTGTTAGGAGATTTTTTTATTGTTTTTTTTTTTATGTAGCATTTTTTTTTCCATTGGGAGATTTTTTTTAGTGGAAACAAGGGAAAAATATAATCCTACCCTCGTGTGTCTTATCCTAAGTGGCATATTTGCTCACATAACTCAGATCCAGCTACCCTGCCCTGTCACACACCCTTGGGCTATTTGATGTAATTAATTTATATTCCAATATGAAGAATTCTCATCACTAAGTTGAATTAGCCTGGATGGAAAATTATCTACTAAAATTAAAAATTCCCATTAGCCAGACAGAGTCAACCTGAAGGAAGTACCATTTTCTTTTAAATAAAAATCATGGTGCAGACAACAACTTTCACTAATAATTGCAGATGCATTCAGTTTTTCTCTTTAGGTAACCATTAAGATAACAGTGACAGCATTCACCGTGAAGCTTGGTAACCTGGAGGAAGAGTGGTGCTGAACCTAGTAGAAACCACTCCAAACTCCAGTGTCTTAGGAGGGATATAAACCTCACACATTGGCATCATTAGCTTAGGGTGAGTGTAAACAGGATCTGATTTATTTTTAAAGAGAAGAGGTTTGCATTCACCTGGAATTTTTCCATGGCTCATAAGGAGATATGGACTCTACCACTTTTAATTCTTTTAATATTTCCCCTTTCCGGAGGCGGCTGACTGCTTTTTTTCTGTGATCGGCTTCATCAACGCTGCTCGTTGTTTGAAAAGAGTCTTGAAAATTATTCTTTTTATTTCCAGTTGATGGCATCACAGGAGATATTTCTACTTAAAACCAAAGTTATTATAGCGAGCAGTGTTCTCTGAAATGACTTCTGGCCAAGGCGAATGAGCAAAATGACACTTGTGAGTCTAAGCTTGTTCTCCAGGCTGGAGTGTGAGGGGAAGGCCTGCTTTGTTTGTTCTTACAGGAAACAGAAATTTCGTGGAGAAAATAGAGCAAACTCGCCTGGTAATGCTTTATTGAATGGCCTCTTCCCCTTCAAATTGGCTCAAATACTGACAGGTTAAAGTGAAGATGTATGTATACATATAAGTGATTCATTTCATTGTATAGTAGAAACCAACACAACATTGTAAAGCAATTATACATCAATAATAATTTTTTAAAAAGGGATGTTTTCATGTTAAATTAAAAGTCATAAAAATGAGAAGATGGCTCCTCATCTCAGCTGAGCTCCAACTGCTGAAGCTCCTCCCTTAATTTAGGAAATGCGTTCTCAGTTCTGGGATCCTGGGAGATGTTAGTTAGAGACACAGGGCCTGGGAGATGAACCAGGATGGTGCACCCAGAAACTAGAATCTGCTTACCTGATCATTAGCAGAGGATGAGAGCTCCTTCTCCTTGTTCTTTTCTTTATCTGTCTTTAAATGCCCCCATCGTTGTCCCCTCATATTTTGATTATACACAAGTGAAAAAAATAGATTCAGAGACATGGAAGAGCTGATAGAGAGTTTACAGTGGTCATTTCCATGCCCATTGCCTCAAACCCACCCCCTGTCTAAAAATGATTCCTGTCCATTCAGTGGTCTGTCTGAAATGTAGTGACCAGCTCTACATCCTTCCAGACCTGTGCTGTCCTTAAACTTCCTCTCATTCTCCCTAAGTCTCTGTGGAGAGACCATCTCATGATGGGGAAAAGGCCAGAAGACTTGATGGCCAGAGTCTTCCCGTGAGCTCTGGGGGAATTTTTCATCATGTGGCAAATACCCTATCTTTCTTCCCTTTGCCTGGTCCTCAGTCCGAATGTGAACCTGGTTCCACTGAGAGGACCCTGGGGAGCTTAGGATTATCCATAGATCAGTTGTGAAGTTTAGATCCATAGGTCTCATAGACTGTCCACAGTTATCAGAAATAGACAGAGTCATACAGAGATACACACATACTTCTGAGCATCCCTAGCACTTTCCTAGGTCCAGTGGATATTTAGGAATGAGCATTATGTGATGCTGACAAAACAGCCTCTTCTGATCCCAGATCTGGCCCGATGTAATGGTGATGTGTGTGTGTGTGTTAAGAAAAAGAGATAAAGAGGAAGAAGGGGTGAGGGAGGACAGGAGGAGGACACTCTTGTTTACTAAGTGCCAGACAGGGAGCTAGGTATTTATAATGGTTGCATGATTTAATCTTTATAGTCATATTTCTGAGTCAGTAGCATCCTTTTTATTTAAAAATTAGGTTTTATGAGAAACAGATTTGGAGGAAGGAAGGAATTGACTTGGCAAGATCTCTCAGCTGTTAAATGACCAGTGACATACTCAGGGTTTGCATTTTGGTTTCTTTAACTTCAAAACTCATGCTCTTTTCACTGTATCATAGAGAAGCCCCCTTTACACTAGCAGATGCCTTGTGATACAAACATTGGTATTAACTTAGCAGAGAACATGAGGAGGAAGAGGCTTGTCTGTGCAGGCTGAGCTGGGGGCACAGTTGGTTAAGCTGCCCCTGGTTGGAGTGTAAGTATTTCAGATTGTGGGGAAAAAAATCTACCGACTAACAGCTTGAAGTAGAGGCAATATTGCCAGTATGAAATAAAAGCATTAACCCAAAACATGTTTCAGTGTTCACACAGCATTCTCTGCCATGGAAGTGGTTCTTCCATTAGGTTATTCCTGTGTACAGAGGTGGGACACTTGTGTTTAGAGAAACGGACACATGTGCTCGGAGTCTTTGTGATGGCTGTTCCCTTCTCTTGGAATGCTTTTCCCTTCAGTGTCCACATGGCCCACTTACTGCCTCCAGGTCTCTGCTCTTGGCATCTTAGCCAGATTTTCTTGAACCACCCTACAGAAAATAGCGCCCTCCAACTCCTACACCACTGGCACATCTTAAGCCCACTTGCTCCTTTATTTTAGCTACAGTTCTTAATACCAAGTGACAAACCATGCATTCTTCTGGGTATTTGTCCATTTCCTACCTCCCTTTTGGAATATAAATCCCAGCAGGGTAATACATGTGTGTACTCTCTGCTGGTCTCCAAGCCCCTGAGGCACTCCCGTCATGGGCACATCAACAACCCTGCTCTGAAGGGAGCATAAGTGACTCTCTCCATCTCCCTGTCCAACAGAGGAGAGACCTCATCTAGAAACAGAGTTGCCCCTTTGATCCCACGGTGCTGCTCAGGACAAAGTCCCCAGTGTTTGAGCAAAACAGGAAGACTCCATGTAGGGACCCTTGTGCCCACTTGATCTGGAGACTTCCCTAAAAGCTGCAGGATTCTAAATGTGTCTGTCCCCTTCTTCACCTCAGATAGAGGGGACCTGTGCGCCGACAGAGGCAGGAAGCAGGGTAGGTGCAAAGTTTGCTGACCAAAGCGCCGGGGAGCACCTGGTTAACAGAGCTTGGATTCTATAAAGGTACACAGTGGCTTATGATAGACAAGCTTTATAGAATAACAGCAATAATAGCCTTTATTTAATTTTGGTATTTCTATAGTTTTGTACATTGCCTTTGGGCACAGTGCAACTTTAATAAATAAACACACACCTTCTAATGAGGGAATGAAATTACAGAATCTCTACCAACCACAGAACAACAACCCATCACTATTGCCCGCTGCCTAAATGAGAAGTGGGTAATTTAGGTGACAGTATTGAGAAGTTGGGGACCTCAGTGTCATGCAAAGTGGAGGAGGAGGTAGAGGAAGGCATGGGGAAGGGAGCACAGAGACGCCTGAAGCAACCACTGAAAACGGGGCATTGCCAAGAAACCTCTATTTCCTTTCTCTTGTAAGTTTACAATGAAGTTATTTAACTATTTGGTACCTATTATGATCTGCATGGAGATAACCAAACTGTTACTTTTTTCCCTTAGAATTTACTCATTATCAGAATTCTTCCTCTTTGTGGATGCATTCATTTCCATTGATTTTTCTAAAATTTATCTTGCCTAGAAGGTTACATTTCTGACCAGGGATTACATTGGTCTGCCATAGCGTTTGCTGTTACCCACACCTTAGATAGAAGGAAACTGAGGGCCTGAATGGTAAAGTAACTTTCCCAAACACATTTTGGTAAAAGCATCAATGACAGGATTTGTTTTTAAGTTTCTTCTGAATTTGGTTAATATTAGAATTTTTGTAAGTAACTGATAACACAACATAGTTCAAGCTTTGAAATAAAACTATTTAGCATAAAAGAAAAATAAAAGCCAGGGCATACTTTAGGGTCATCAGAAAGTTAGTGGAAGGAGGTGTCCATCAGCCTCTGCCTTCTTGGGTCATGGCAGGTGCCGTGGTGTCATAGCTTTCTCTCTGTGTTGTCCCCTTCCCGGAGTCTCCAGGGCAGGCACTGGCTACTTTGTCTCTGAATTTGTGACCCCTGCCCACATATTTGCAGAAAAGATGGAAGGCTAAATAATTTGAAAGCCAACGACAATGAAATTTGCTTCATACTTTTTGCTAAAATATTCCAACAGCCTAATACCCATCAAACGATGATCTTCTATGCACCCTTCCTGCAAAAAAGAGGGCAGCTCCTGCAGGACCAGTCGTCAAATGGGAGAAGCACGGTTTATAAAATGAGTTTCCCTGCTAGTTTGGCTGCTTCAGTGTGAGAAGCAGGGCACACCGAGTTGCTTCAAGGCAGAGGGAGCCTATTATGAATATAATGTTAAGTATTATTTTAGTACAACAAGTATTCATGAGGACCTCTTGAAAATCTGCCAAACAAATAGATCTCAGGGAACCAGCTTTAAGAAGTCATTGGGACCCCATGTCATGCTCCCAGGAACTTTTTTTCATAGCATCTTGGCTTCTCTCCATGGATCTGACTCTTCCCCTCCCTCTACAAACTGGAGGACTCTAATTATTCACAGGTCTCTATACTTTTGGCTTCTCACGGTCATCTTGACCATCTTCTTTTTATTTTTTAATCAAACATTTTAGGAGCTTCCCAGGTGACACTAGTGATAAAGGACCCGTCTGCCAATTCAGGAGACACAAGAGACAAGGGTTCGATCCCTGCATCAGGAAGATCACCTGGAGGAGGAAATACCAACCCCCTTAAGCGTATTCTTGCCTGGAGAATCCCATGGACAGAAGAGCCTGGCAGGCTACAGTCCATAGGGTCGCAAAGAGCCAGACATGACTAAAGCGACTGAGCACACACGCTAACATTTTATGGGGTTGGTTTTTTAATTTTTATTTTATATTGGAGTATATTGATTTACAATGTTTTATTAGTTCCAGGTGAACAGCAAAGTGATTCAGTTATACATATGCTTATATCTATTCTTTTGCAGATTCTTTTTGTAAATGCAGCTCCAGTGCTCATGACTACAGCTCTCTCAGTCCCTAATTTCACATTTCAAAGACAAGTATAATTGGCTCTGGTCATTTATTTGGGTCACAACACATGCATCTTCTAAGATAGATAGAATTAATTGTGGGCTAGAATACTGTGGTGGCTTCCTCCAGAAAGCGGGCCCACCTCAAGGTCTCAGAAGGGGCATTAAGTTTAGACAGAGAACGTTGCAAAATTTTGTAATTCTGCTCAACCCATTCAGGTCATTCAGCAGCCCAGGAATAGCTACATAGATTAATCTGCAGAAGATATAAATAATATGGAAACTTTGTAAAATATGTAGACAGTTTTGAAAGTCTGACTGTATCAGTTGATTAATAGTTGAGTATATAAATATAAAAGATAGTTTGAAATACTCCTAAAAATGAAACTTCAGTTTTCAAAAAATCATGAAAAGTTTTGAAAATCAACTTGGATTCTTTATTTTTTTAATTAATTTATGTATTTGTTTTACTTTACAACATTGTGTTGGTTTTGCCATACACTGACATGAATCTGCCACGGGTGTACATGTGTTCCCCATCTGAAGTACAAGTGGCATTCTCACTTAATGACAAATGCTCACTATTGTTAAAATTATTTTCACTGAGAATAAGATTTTGGGAATCAATAAGTCACAGCTGCTAGATTAGAAGAAAATCTTTAAGAGGTTTAAATAAAAAACTAAATTATAACAGTATACCTTCACAGAGTAGATAAGAATACACTTCACTAAATTATGAGTTGTGTCTAACAGAAAGAAAACATGTTATTCCCATGCTATAATTCAGGACAAAGAAGCTTGCCTTTTTTCCATCTTTGTGTGTCTGGAGTCAAGCTCAGAACCTGACACCTATTTGTGCCAATAATGTTTGGGGAATTAAAAATAAATGAAAATGGCCTTCATATTTTGGGAAATGGAGCAGAATGTAAACTACTTTGGGAAGTAAAAAGATTCTAGTTCCAAATACTTAAAAATTAAACCAGCTAAATGCCTGGCTTGGGTGAAGCAATCACCAGATAAATCATAGTTAGCCTGTAACCTAACTTCAGAAGTGACAGTCACGGTTTGGGGCAGGGAAAGACATTTCAGGCAGGCTGTCCATCCATAGCTGAGGGCACTCTGGGAGACTCTAGATGATTTCATTTGAGGAAGTTGATGTGTGTCCCCTTCTTCCCCCTTAAAAACAGCTTCCCTACTCAACCCTCCCAGTTTGGGGACCGTGAGTTCCTTCAGGGGAACAGCTGTATCTCTCTGCTTTTCCATCTTCTAGACAGTGCCTAGTACTTGTTTGCTGAATGAATAGATTTTACCATACATGGACAAAATTAAAAATCACCTAGGAGGATGGAAATAGGGTCCCAGTGTATTGACGTACTTGTGAGAGTTACAACTATAGGAATGGTTGCTAACCTTCCCAGGGTCATTCCACATAAAGGTCATCTGACGTGCTCTGCTTTTCTGTTCCCAGTCATTTTCTTTTTCATTGCTTTCATCACCCTGAGTGTGTGATTTGCATTTATATACTCCTATTTTGGAGAAGGCAATGGCAACCCACTCCAGTATTCTTGCCTGGAGAATCCCGTGGACGGAGGAGCTTGGTGGGCTGCTGTCCATGGGGTCGCACAGAGTCGGACACAACTGAAGTGATTTAGCATGCATGCATGCATTGGAGAAGGAAATGGCAGCCCACTCCAGTATTCTTGCTTGGAGAATCCCAGGGGTGAGGAGCCTGGTGGGCTGCCATCTATGGTGTCGCACAGAGTTGGACACGACTGAAGCAACTTAGCAGCACTCCTATTTCATAAAGCACATGAATTTGCACATAGTAGACCCTCAATAATTATTTAGTACAAGAAGGATGGAATCTGATGGAGCAAAAAAACAATGTGCTCAAAGGAAAACCTGGATATTGAAATCCCTGAAAGAATGCCGTGGGACAAAGAGCAAAGAGAGGGGTTACTTATTCTTCTTGTTTTTTCATTCTCAGGGCACCCTACCCACTCTTTTATTTATTTATTTTTTTGTTGGAATATATTTGCTTTACAATGTTGTAAAGCAACAATGACAAAATTGGGCCATTTGTAGAGATGTATATGGACCTAGATTCTGTTATAAAGAGTAAGTAAGTCAGAAAGAAAAAAGCAAATATTATATATTAATGCATATATGTGGAATCTAGAAAAATGATGCAGGTGAAACTATTTCCAGGGCAGGAATAATAGATACAGTGATAGAGGTTACTTATTCTTTCGGGGGAAGGAGATGAGTCAGGAAGACCAGAATAGGACGTACTCCATATTAAACTCTCCATGTGGTAGGCAGAATGTTGCCTGCCCAAAGATGTCTGTGTCCTAATCTCTGGAACCTGTGAATATGTTCTGTTATTTGGAAAAGAGCAAGTAAGGTTGCAGATGGAATTAAGGTATTAATCTGCTGACTATAACAGAGGGACATTATCCTGGATTATTGGATGGAGCCAATCAATAGGGTCCTTTAAGCAGAAGAGGTCGGTGAAAGAGTCGGAGTTAAAGAAGGAGATGTGATGACAGAAACAGGTCAAAGTGATAGGATGTAAGAAGGACAGACTGGCTTTGAGGATGGAAGAAAGGGCCACGAGCCAAGGAATGTGGGAATCCTAAAAAGTGGAAAAGACTAGAAAACAGACTCTCCCCAAGGAGAGAAGGCAGAATAAAGAATGCAGCTGTGCCAACACCTTGATTTTAATCCAGTAATTTAAGAGAAATTCATATTGTGTCGACTGCTAAGTTTGCAGTAAGTTGTTACAGCAGCAAACGGAAAACTAACACGTACCATGGGAGTCTATCAGGAAGTGGCACATGTGCACCTACACGTTTACCAGCTCTCTTAGGGGGAACTCCCCTCAGACCCTGTCGAGTGAAGCTTCTCCCATCTCTTTGTTTCCACAAGCAAAGCTAAGCTCATCAACCACATGTATGTACAAGTTGGAGAGCTTAGCCTAGATAACAAAGGAGAACAGTAGGGAAGAAACAGATGGAGATTCTCTACTTTCTCATATCATGATGATGCAAGATGATACAAGGATGGCTGACATACTTCCTAATACTTTAGGGAAAATATTCAATATACGTGCCTGGAGATAGAAGTAATTTTTAAGTCCTATAAGACTCAGATAATCTTAACATCGTAAAGCCTACTTAGAATTTCAAATCATTTAAAGTGCTTGGATATAATTTTCAACTTCTGAAAATCTTACTAAAACAGTAATATTTTACACTCCTATCTGTGTTCATTTTTTTTTCTTCTGCTGCCCCCCGGAAAATCATTATGTGTTATCCAGTAATGAAAATGATAATCAGCCTTCTTTAAAATATCTACACAAAAGCAAACTTATGGTTCCCAAGGGGGAAAGGAGGGATGGAGGAGGGATAAGTTGAGAGATTGGGATTGACATAAACACATGGCTATATATAAAATGGATAACTAATAAGGACCTACTATATAGCAGAGGAAACTCTACTCAATACTCTGTAATGGCCTATATGGGAAAAGAATGTTGAAAAAGAGTGAATATATGTATAACTGATTCACTTTGCTTTACAGCAGAAACTAACACAACATTGTAAATCACTCTACTCCAGTATAAAAGAATTTAAAAAATAAACCATCTATACAGTGTCTCCTCATGACTATACCCCTACAAACCAGCTGTGGGAGGTGTGAAATGAGCAACCTTGGGCTCTGTACATAGGAATCAAGCTTTGAGAAGAAGCTTACTAGGGAATAAAGATCAAAACTAAGGTGACAAGGGAAATGGGCCTAAAATAAAGACTAAAGCTGAAACTCCAAACCTCAAATACCTAAAATAAAAAGATAATATTTACACATCTGAATAAAAATCACACATAGCATGAAAAATTCCACTCCGAAAAGACACATCATTGAACCTTTGTGTGCCTGGAAGCAGAGCCAGCACAAAGGGGATTTATACATGCTCTGTACCCCCTTGGTTATTCTATTTTTATTCTTTTCTGTAGAGATGCTTTCACACACATAAAAGCTTTCAGACGCCTATAACTTTTATGCAAAGGCAACAAAATTCTAGAAGGAAAATACTGATACTTAATACTATTTACATCCACAATTTTGAAACTAAATTATTAGGTCTGTCAGTGCATCCCCTTGTTTCATACCAATGCCAGATTTGCTGGGGAGAAGAAATTTAATGTAAATTGAGACTAAACACAGGAAAGGACATCAAATATTTTTAGCTCTCATATCCTTGGATCAGGGAATTAACTCTCAGATAATATAGCATAGATGGTTTGGTTATGATTTTAATGTATAAGAGTTCCATAGTTTTATTTTTCATTGATTTGTCTCATAAAATAGAAAAAAAATACTTAGAGACAATAGCACTAGACTGTACTCTGAGAGATTTGAAGGAAGCAGATCTGCCTTTTACTTTTTGAAAACTCTTTCTGGGTGTCAGTGAGAAAAATAGGAAGGAATATGAACCATATCTTTATTCTGTAGCTTTGGGTTTCATCCAGCAGATTTACAGATCAGTTTTACCTGGCGCTTCATGTTCTGTCCTCATTAGTAGCTGGCATGAGCCCCAAGCTTTACATTTGAACAATCTTATGCCTAAACCTCATATATAATAAATTCATCAACTCATCTTTTTCCTGATCATTTCATTTTGCAGCAACTGGAATACGGTAACACAATTGTCACTTGCTAATTTCTTACTGGGCTCAAACCATGTTTAACAGCATTTCGACATCTGGAAGTGTAAAAATCAAGTCACATTTTTTTTTCTGGCTGCTTTGTGTATTTTTACTCTACATGGTTAAAAAAAAGTGGGGGAAGGGCCAGGATTTGTCCTGTCGAGTGATCCAGGTGGACAGAAAATCACAGCAGCGGCTATAAAACACCTTGTTCCTTCCACATGACAAAGAATGTAAAACAGAAATGGAAAGGAAGGACGCTGAAAAGAAAGCGAGTGAATTGTAGGGCATTCAGAACTGCTAAGAATGGGTAAACATATTCCCCTTCTCCTTGGTATAACATACTGTTCTGGGTGAATTGCACCTAATTTTTTTCTTATTATGCCATTTGAAGGACAAACTCATTCTTCACAGAAATTGCTTCAGGGCCTGAGGGCTCATGTAACTTGTTTAATCGTGATTGTTATTTGATAACATTACCTGGTAATCACTCTATCCAAAGTTGGGTGATGAGCTAGCAGCCATGTTAAGCAGAGACGTGTAAAGACACAACTTGATAAAAACCAGCAAGCCAACTGCTCTGCTTTCCTAACAATACAGTCCCTGAACTTCAGAGTGGCTGGATTTGTTTCCACTCTCACTGCTGTGCAGTCACAAGGGAAAATGAAAACAGTGGACAGCTTTTGAAGCCAATTCACAATTTATCAGAAGTAATCCTCGATGAGGGCTTTAGCTTGATTTGGGGTTGAAGGCTTCCCAGACCTTGAAAATAGACCATCCATCTGAAGTGTGCACAAGCCACTGCTTACCCTTGAGGAGAGAGAAAACAGAATGGCCTTTGAGGCCCCCAGGGAGGTGACAGGGTCGTCTGGATGGTGTGGTGAGGTCAAAGGCTAGAGGGCAGCCCGGACTGCAGACAGGGAGGGCGCAGTGGTGTGCAGCCAGCTCCAAGCCCTTAGGGCCAAACTCCTCCTTGAGGACTTCCCAAGTTCAGTGTAGCTCTTCTGATGCCAGTAGAGGCCACGGCCACAGAAGTATTCTGACTGTGTGGTCCCAAGTTTCCCAGGCCTCGAGAGCAGAAGTGGGGTCTATAGAAGCCCATTCAAGCCTAATTCAGCTCCTACCCGTGCCTCTGTTTCTCTGAATGACACCTTTCTCTTCAACCACTCCCTCCCACCCCTCCACCTCAATGCCAATTCCTTCTGGCCTTTTCCTGCCACGGGTGTACTTGTTTAGGCCCTCATAATTTCTGTCTCAAAGCCCCTCACCAGGCTGCTCCAGATTATAGCTCTGTGTATCTCCTTTAATCCTCCAACAGCTGCCCCTAATCCTCAGGGAAATTTGGGGAGTGTTCCTTTCATCCATTTACCCACCCTCAACTGGGCTTCCCCAACTTATGGGCATAACTGCAGCCTCAGGACCTGTGGGTGCCAGTGGGGCTGGGAGCCCAGGTGCAAGAGTACACACACACACACACACACACACACACACACAGAGTCTGTCTCCTGCCTCCTTCAGCCAACAATGAAAGCTGCCATTGAGTCAATCCCAGACAAAGCTGGAGCCACTAGTCCCACAACCAATTAAGACCCAACCAGGTTGTCTGTCCTATAGGCATTCTGTCGTGATGGGACACTTCCTACCTCGCCAACTCTTCTCCCATCAGACAGCTGTCTCCAAAATGTCAAATTCCTCCCTAACACCTTAGTCACCTTTTATTTTTTTGGCCATGCCAGCATGGCTTGTGGGATCTTAGTTCCCTCACCAAGGATCGAACCCAAGCCCTTGGCAATGAGAGCGAGGAGTCCTAACCACTGGACCACCAGGTGAGTCCTGTCACTTTATTATTAAAGTACATACTTCAAATGATTACCTTTTAACACTCGTCCAAGCCATGATATGTATTTCTCAATTTGCTTGGGATGAACTTCAAATTTCTGGCTGTCTTGAAGAATTAGCTTTTCTGTTTTTTAGTTGAAGAATTGTTGATTACAGTGTTATATTGGTTGGTTTCAACTGTACAACATAGTGATTCAGTATTTTTATAGATCATACTCCATTTTTGGTTACTGCAAAATGTTGACTATATTTCCCTGTGCTATACAATATATGCTTGTAGCTTATTTATTTTATATATAGTACTTTGTACCTCTTAATCCTCTACCCTTATCTTGTACTTACCCCCACTTCCCTCTCACGCTGGTAACCGCCAGTTTGTTCTCTATGTCTGTGATTCTGTTACTGTTCTCTTATATTCATTAATTTCTTTTTTTTTAGATTCCACATATAAGTGATAACATACAGGATTTGCCTTTCTCTGTCTGACATTTCACTAAACATAATACCCTCAAGATTGATCCATGTTGTACATGGCAGGATTTTTTTCTTTTTTATGACTGAATAGTACTTTAGTGTGTGTGTGTGTGTGTCTGTGACATTTTTATCCATTTATCTGCTGATGGACACTTAGGTTGCTTTCACGTCTTGGAAACTATAAACAGTACTGTTACAAACATAAAGACGCATGTACCTTTTCAGGTTAATGTTTTTGTTTTCTTCGGATACATACCCAGGAGTGGAATTGCTGAAGCATATGGTACTTTTATTTTTAGTTTCTTGTGGAAACTGCATGCTGTTTTCCATAGTGGTTGCACCAATTTACATTCCCACCAACAGTGTACTAGAGTTCCCTTTCCTCCACATCCTCACCAACCTTTGCTATTTGTAGACTTTTTGATGATAGCCTTTTTGAGAGGTGTGAAGTGATATCTCGTCATGGTTTTGATTTGTGTTTCACTGATGATGATGATGAATGATTTGTGTTTCACACATGGTTTTGATGTGTTTCATCTCAGGTACATGAGATTTATTCATGTACCTGATGGCCATCTGTATATCTTCTTTGGAAAAAGAAATGTATAGTCAGATCTTCTGCCCATTTTTTTAATCTGGTTGGGTTCTTTCTGATACTATGTTGTATGAAATGTATATCAGTTCAATTCAGTCGCTCAGTTGTGTCCGACTCTTTGCGACCCCATGAACCGCAGCACGCCAGGCCTCTCTGTCCATCACCAACTCCTAGAGTTTACCCAAACTCATGTCCATTGAGTCTGTGATGCCATCCAACCATCTCATCCTCTGTCATCCCCTTCTCCTCCTGCCCTCAATCTTTCCCAGCATCAGGGTCTTTTCAAATGAGTCAGCTCTTCGTATCAGGTGGCCAAAGTATTGGAGTTTCTGCTTCAACATCAGTCCTTCCAATGAACACCCAGGACTGATTTCCTTTAGGATGGATTGGTTGGATCTCTTCGAAGTCTAAGAGACTCTCAAGAGTGTTCTCCAGTACCATAGTTCAAAAGCACCAATTCTTTGGTGCTCAGCTATCTTTATAGTCCAACTCTTACATCCATACATGACGACTGGAAAAACCATAGCTTTAACTAGATGGACCTTTGTTGACAAAGTAATGTCTCTGCTTTTTAATATACTGTCTAGATTGGTCATAACTTTACTTTCAAAGAGTAAGCATCTTTTAATTTCATGGCTGCAATCACCATCTGCAGTGATTTTGGAGCCCCCCCAAAAAACTCAGCCACTGTTTCCACTTTTTCCCCATCTACCCGCCATGAAGTAATGGGACCAGATGCCATGATCTTAGTTTTCTGAATGTTGAGCTTTAAGCCAACTTTTTCACTCTCCTCTTTCACTTTCATCAAGAAGTATGTGTAGATTTTGGATGTTAACCCTTTACTAGCCATATCATTTAAGATTTAGCTTTTTTGGATCTGCCTTTTATAAGGTATTGTACTCATCAATTTGCTTAAAGTGTCTCACTGAATCTTCCCTACAGTCCCTGAGGTTGGCATTGTCATTAACCCTGTTTCACAGATGAGAAAACTGTGGCACAGCGTGTTTAACTTGTTCAAGACCACTCAGCAAGTAAGTGGCAGAGACAGGATTTAAAATTAGCCCAGACCACATTACACTATGCTGTCACTTCTCATCTAAGGAACTGCAAAATGTAACTAGTTATCCCTAAGGTCCTCTTCATTTCTATAGCTTGTGATTTGTCTCATACTATGCTGTTCAGGTAAATGAGTTTTTATTTTGTCATATTTATGCAGATTGGCTTAACCAGAAAATTCACTAGTATTTATGTCTTTAAGAAGTCAGAGTAGATGGAAAAGAAATGAGCCAGTAAATCTAAAACACATTCAGTATTTTCTCTTGTCTTGATGTTAGGCTTTGCGGCAATCAGTAGGGGAGAAAGAGAGCTTAAAGTGAGCTTTCTGAGTTAGCTGCTGCTGGAAGTAGTTTACAAGGATGGAGTAACACTGGAAAGAGGGTCTAGGACACAAGAAAATCACTCAACGATATCAGTTTGTGGACATCTCTAAAGGTTCAAAATCTTTCACCTTCAATAAGTTTATAGCTAAATATGAACTTGATACATTACATAACTGTTTAAGACAGTGGCCCAGAAGACTCCCACTCATGACTGGAAAATAGGGTTGTATTTAGGCCTCAGAGAGCCATCAAGAGGAAGAGACCCAACTGCCAACACTCAGGTTTGGGGAAAGGACAGCCTAACAGGACAAGAATGAGTGACTCATGAACTGTCCCAGTGACTTGCATGCATAGTCACAGTGGCCAGAGACTCCAACATGCTCAAGTCTCAACAGATGCTTTTTGGCCATGATTTCAGACCCATTTTCTTTCCCCCTCTGCCTCTATATTAGTAAAACTTCACTGGTGGAATTCACATTGGATCCTTGTTCATTTCATCCCATACATACCAAACCCAGCTGCTATACAATTGCATAGAGAAATTTTGTGCTTTTTAAAAAAATAAGTAACTAGATTTTAATACTTAAGAAAAGCATAATAATATACTGATCAACCCCATACTGGGAAAACTTTCAAGTTATCAGCCCAGAAATATGTAGAATTCTATCAGAACATAAGCATCCTTAATTTCAAGTCTTATAGTGTGCATTTTATTTATAGCATAGTTGTAGTTTTTTCCCAACCTACATGAATCATAGAGTCGGACTTTTTTAAAATATAAAATGCATTGGAACCTATAACATATACTTAACAAAATTACCTAGTGCATTTTCTGTGAATAGGATCCCACTCTCTCCCCCTTCTTTTCTGACAACAAGAGTGCTATTGCTCAGAAAATCACCCTTCCCTCTCACTTTTATTTGACTGAAAACAGCCAAGTTTCTATGGGCTTCCTAAGGTAGGGTGCGCAGCTCATCTGATATGAGATCACGTTAAAGATGATTGTGGCAATTTGTTTCCTCTTGTTGGGAAACCACATGCTGTCCCCACAAATTCAATCACATTTTTAGAGACTTCTTTTGTGTGGTTTTCATTATTATAAAGACATACCATGTACAACTTGAAAATTCAAAGAATTGCAGAAGGGTATTAAAAAGAAATTATAGTACTCCTCTAATTTGTCATGAGATCAGGAGAAAAAGTGTTTCCCTCTTTCTGTTTTCAGTATTATTAAAACTAAAAATTCATTTTTAAATCACTCGGTATCTTAGAATTCCAGTTAATGACTGGTAATGTTTTGGTGCTTCTTCCTACCTATGTTTTAGTTACTCATATAGATTGTGTCTGTATATTTAAACATTTAGAGCACACTCTCTATAGTAGTCAGGGTTTTTAATTTAGCATCCTGTTTTGAATGTATTCTTCAAGCTGTGCCTTCAACTTTGAATTTAAGTTAATCTGTGTAGATCGGGGATTAATATATCTGTTTCCTTAAGGCACACACAGTTATAGAATGTGGCTGTCTCTTGGATACAATATATGAAATAAGAAAAATAGAGTCAAAAGTGGAGATTCGGATATAATTAATATTGGCCTTTGATTCATGAAACCTACTAAATATGCTTCGAATTACACACATGTACTTGCACGCACGCACACACACACACACACACACACACACACACACACACACACACACGAATGCTGATGCGTTGGAACTTGCTATCCACTCCGCCTCTAAGTTTCTTCCTGTGCATATTCCCACGGCTCACTCCTCACTTTTCTCAGGTTAAACTTCACCCCTCAGAAAGAGGTGAAACTAAAAAATTATAGTCTGTTTGGCAAAATGAAATAAAATGGTAGTCCCCTGACCCCTACACACACATACACTGTCCCCTGCCGACTTCACATTCCTAATTGCCCTTATTACAGCCGGACAGGACATTGCCTCCCATTGGTTACTGTCTGTACCTCCCACCACTATCACCACCTCCCACACCCGCATGTAATCTCTACAAAGGCAGGAACTTTGTTTACTTCACCATGGTATCTCCAGTACCTAGAACAGTGCCTGGCACATAGTGGGTCTTCAACAAGTGCTCATGGGGTAGAGATGTGCACAGGACCATTTCTTGTCCTTCATGCCACCCCTGGGTCTGGCATCTGGGGCCAGCTTGCTGATTTTCTGCTCACTGGCAGAAAGGACTGACTTTGGGAGGTACTTTTGGACAGTCCCACGGTCTCTACAAAATAAGTTCGGGTCACTCAAAGTGCTATCCAGGACGTGGGCTCTGGAGCTGACTTCTGCATCTGACTCCAGTCTGCTCACTTGCTACCTTTGTGGATGTGAGCAGTTCCTCAGTTCCTCAGTGGTGAGCAGTCAGTGATTTAATATCTGTGAGACTCTTAGAATAAGGCCTGGCACATAGGAAATGCTCTACTAGAGTCAGTTGTTATTAAAGGAAATCAGAGAGCTGGGAAGTAGGAAGGCAGATGCCTTTTCCTAACGGACTTGAACACCTAGCTTATGTCGTAGCCTCCACTCACTTTAGCCTGTCTCTTCCAGAAAAAGGTCACTGAACAAGAGAGGGATGCTGCAGTGTGTATCCCCTAGAGGTAGGTAACAAGTAGAGAATTGAGGGCTGGACATGGGAAAATGGTCGTTTTTCAAAGAGAGTGAATTGCCTGGTTAGAAAATTCAGTCTCACTGTCATAATGAAAAATCTGAGAATACCATTCTGATCCCAAGACTGGGCTTGTGGAACACAAGATTATTCCCTGAGTGTGTTGTTTTGGATGCGGTGAGGGCCCCATCTTGTGCGTAAACTGTGCTAAACTCTGTGACTCGGCCAAGTGTGGTCACGTCTGGGGGATCGAAGGATAAGGTCGTCAGTTACCTTTACCCATCTGGCTCCCCTGTAAACCTGTATCCTTGGTACCTATCTTAGGGCCCTTTGGATGCTTGCATTTCAATAAATAAATATTCAATGGATGAATAGATCAATAAATAATACATTCAATAAATAATCTAGATGTTCAGAGTGCTTATATATATGTGTACTTGTGTGTATATAAACATGTACCGTGTGTGTACATAAACACATATACATGCGTATATCTGTATATATACACACACACATATTCTGTGTATGCCACAAAGAATTGTTCTAAAGATTAAAAGAAGGAATCTAAATCTGATTGAATAAGCTGCAAATGTCTTTACAGAAAAAAGCATTTGCTCTTATCAGCAGGTGTGGCCAGAGAAAGATTATTAGAGAAGTTTCTAGGCCTCAAGGTGAGCTTTCAAGGAAAGGTGAAGTTTGGCCAGGTTGAGAAAGGCTGGCCTGGTGAAATAAATGGAAAATGTCAGAATGGGGCCCTCAGGTAGTTCTTGATTTTCTGTTTTATAGAAAAAAATAAAGCACTCCCCCCTCACCCTGCCTGCTGAAAACCCTTCTCAGGTTCTGAGAATTTGGCATAGGAAGTCTAGGTCCTTCCAGAGCCAGCCCGGCCGGTAGGGTGCTTGAGAGGCTTTGGGGACGGCTTTGTGGGGTGTCACTGCTCTTCTACACTGACTTCCTTCAGGGAGAAAATCAGGACTCCACAAAAATCTCAGACCCAAGGCTTTTCTTTGTAGCATCTAACCCCATGTTATTAATACTTACGTTTAGCAGTTTAGTTTGTTTGAAAGGGAAGTCCATGCATTTACACATGTTTACATGTGCGTTCCAAGAGGAACATGCCGTTTTAATTAAGCTATCAATATTGCAATTGAAATACTCCCCAGTTTAGAACCTATTATTGGGTTTAAAATATTAATAATAGCTTTTTTCATCAGCAGTGTTTTTATTCAAGTTGGTCCTCCCAGAACTGGGTTTTATGTGCTAAGACTGGCAGGCGAGATTTCCATCTGACTTTGACTCCATTAAAGTAAGCTTCTATAAACAGACATCAATTACAACCAGTTTTAAGGGTTTTAAAATGTAATCCAACAGTGCTGCTTAACTAAATGAATCCCAGGAAGTGATCTCCAGCGAATTAATAGAGCCGTGTGTGGACGACTCGCTATGGGCCTGAGTTAATGACTGAAGAAGATCAAATTAATTACAAGTGTCTCCAAGGAGTTTCCAGGAAGAATGCTCCCTTATCAGTTAAAGTCTGTTTAAAGCTTCATGTTCAAAGCCTGTACATCTTCTAATTGTTAAAATATCAAGTAATAATGGGGATAGAAAGGCTGTTCTGCCCTCTCCTTCCAAGTGTGGGTTTTCAGATGCATCAAAGCATCTCTCCCCACTGGGAAAGAAGAATCCCCGTGAAGACACTCTGATTCCCCAGGCCTTTTCATGGACGGGTATCCAGCTGGGTTTGCATTTGACCCATCAGCTGAGTTCCCTTGGCAAAGAGCCACAGGAGACTTTAATGAAGTTTTTACAGTTAAAAAGTGTCCAAAAGATAACTTTAATTGGAGGTGGGGGATAGCCTTGTGAGCAGGGTCAGAGAAAAGTTTGCACTGACCAGGAAGAAGAGTTCAAGGTCATCAGACATAATTTTGCACAGACGGCAAGGATATACGGACCGTAGGTTTTCAGCCAAGAACTCCTGGGCGAACTGATTTCCCCAGGATATAACAGAGGGGCATCCTTCAGGCCCTGCTCATCCACACTGTTTCAGGCCTTCATGAATCACCCTCAACCCAGATCTGGGCTTTGACCTTTGCATTTCCCTGTGAATTGATTTTGAGATGAAGATTCCATATTCTGAACACAGCTGCCCTGTATTTCATTATTATCATGACCAAGGATTATATTGGTGGGTGCCAGGGCTGGACGGCTTGTTTGAATAGCATAACCAGAGAGTGAAATGGCAGCAGTATAGAAAAGGAAAAAAGAGGCAGGTTGAAAATAAGAGGTGAATAACAGTCCTTGAGGAGGATGTGGAATAAGAAAGAGAACACACACATGAAAATTATTTTGTGCTTGGAAGCAAACAAGACATCCTTCAGTAGGCTGATGGGTAAATAAAGTGTGGGACATTGTACAATGGAATATTATTCAGCATTATAAAGAAATGAGCTATAAAGCTATGAAAAGGCTCGGTGGGAACTTGAATGCATGTTACTAAGTGAAAGAAGAAGCCAATCTGAAAGACTACACACTGTGTGGTTCCAACCAATGACATTCTCAACAAGACAAAACTATAAAACCAGTAAAAAGATGGGTTGTCATCAGGGGTTAGGGGAAGGGAGGGGTGAATAGGCAGAGCACAGAGGATTTTTAAAGCAATGAAAATACTCTACAATACTATAATGGTGGATATATATTATTATAAATTTGTCCAAACCTGTAGAAAGTACAATGTCAAGAGTGGACCCTGACATAAACCATGGGGTTTGGGTGATGATAAAGCATCTATGTAGATTTATTGGTTGTTAACAAGTGTACCTCTCTGGTGGGGGTTGTGGATAATTGGAGTGGTTATACATACATGGAAGCAGGAGAATATGGGAAATTCCCATACCTTCTGCTGTGAACCTAAAACTATTCTGAAAAATAAAATCTATTTTAAAAATCATATTATAGAAATAAAAGGAGGTGGGCTTCTGGGTTCTCTGTTTTTCAGGTGGACAGTGTGATTTTCTATAGTTTTCACATCTTTGAGTCACCCCTTACTTTGATCTGTTCATGAATTAATTCATTTATATCATCAATACATGTTTACTGAGTGGCTTCTTCCAAACAAGCCACGAGCCAGGCCCTGGGAAGGCAGCAAGGACCCCACATTTGTTGCCTGTCACCACATATCCTGAAGACATAGTTTGTCTCAGCCTGATGCAGGGAGAATCCCAGTGACTTTCTGTAATTTGCATGATTTGGAAAAGAGAAACTTCTGTAATATCCCTAACTAGTACTGGCTTTGACTTTTCATAAAATTATTAAAGCTTCATTGAGCATATATGATGAGCCATAAAAAGCTAGTCAACTGACACTCTAGTTCTTGTCAGACTTTTTCAATACTTAATTTATTCACATGATGAGGTTTACCCTGCCCGAGCCATCTGTCCATCCATCAGGTCTTTAAATAAGGCAACTAATAATACACAGTTTGCTTGTGAATAGCATTTGAATAGGCAGGTTTACTGAGGTTGATCCTTCAGGTACATTCTACAGCAATGCTGGACTTCTCTTTAAAATATGTGAATTCCAGGGAAGCATCAGCTCTTGGTGACTTCCTCCATTTCAGCCTCTGAGCTAATATGCCACGTTTTTATGTGTTGTCTGCATAGGGAGATGTAGCAACAGACTGTGAAAGTCACAGAGTCACGTGGCAGACGGACTGTGGTATTGTGACTGCTGTAAAGTCCATCAAAGATAATGGAAAGTAGATAAAATAAAATCACAGGCTCGCGCTGCACCCACCCGAGCTGGAATTTCAGTGCCGAGACACTAATTGGTGCCAGTTTAGATCTGCCTGATGGTATCTTTATGAGTGTACTTGTGGGATGATCACAGAAGGGAAGTCCATAAAACGCTGAGGCGAAAGGTGCGTGATGACTTTTAGTGGATGTTTTTAAGCAAAGAGATAGAACTGTTGTTAAGTTGCTCGAGCAGAAGTGTCTACAGGGCACTCCAAACGACTGTGTTTAAAAAGAGCACCTCTGTCACTTCATATTCCGTAGAGTAATGGATGAGGGACAGTGAAGCTGATTTCTTACAACACAGGGGCCAGCCTTGCACAGTGAAGTGTCTCCTGGCCCAGCATGGCTCTCACCTGTCCTGCCAGACACTCACATTCATGAGAAACCTGTTTATTGTGATCTGAGCTGATAAACTTAAATTCATTTGACATCTGAATACAGACGTATTTTGGTACAGAGTAAATACACATTGAATTTTCCAGGAATGCATCTGCTTGGTGTTGACATCAAATGAGGACTGAGCTTTGTTTTGTTCAGCTTTGCCGCCAAACTCACCAAGAGTTTCAAATGTTGCTGGTGGTATTCATGATGCTTATCTCACGTTTCTGGATCATTCTCTTCACAATGTAATCTTCATGGGATTCTCCCTATTGGTATGAAAATCAGACTGCTTCCCTTTGTCTTTTAGTATATGGGCTTTTTTCTTATAAATCAGCTTCTTTTCCTTCTCCTTTATGGTATAGTTGAAAGTTTATATTGATTTTTTTTTTTAAGAAATGTAGTGTATAGATAGGGTATAGTGCTTCATTTCAGGCTACTAAAGGGATGCTTTAAAAATAATTTTTATGAATAAGTAGGTGTGGGTTTGATGCAATGGCCCAGTGCAAGGAAAGGAAGGCATAAAGCTCGTGGTGTGCAACTTTCACAGTGAGCCCTGCATGGTGCTGGCCACTGCAGGGCACCTGGGTTATGTCATTTCCATATGATATTGATTATCCCTGGAAGACTCCTCCCACTGTGGCAATGCAGGTGCTTCAGGGATCAGGAGGGAGGCCTTGACATTCCCTAGGTTCTCCCCAGGACACTCCAGAACCCATGACACAGCCCTCCTGTGGCCCAGCCTCGGCAAGACAAGTCAGTCATCCAGGGTCAAGCTGTCCCCTCTAATTCGTCATGCATCCTCTCCCCCTTGACATGGTTCCCTTTTCTTCATCAGCTCCTTTTAACTCCAGCCACAGTCTCTGCCTCTGCAAGATGTCTCATCTTCAAGAGAACAAGGCAGGCCTTTGTTACCAGGCATATCTCCTCGGGGAGGCCCCTGAGTCTGTTAGAGCAGTGAGGGCTAAAGCTCTGTGTTCAGTTCTTGGTGCAAACTCACTGCTTGGGATGCTCTCTTTTCTGTATTATTTACATGGGAAAATGAGGCAAGAAAGGGTGAGAGTCATATAGTCATGGGCCATATTGATGATGTTTTTGTTGCCATTGTAAAGTCCATCAAAGATACAGGAAAGCAGATAAAAGGACATCATACCACTCCATTCCAGGATCAGCTGGACTCTCAATGTCAAGACAAAGTCTAGGTGAGCTCTCAAAGTATTTTTAAAAACAGGAAGTAGGCTTATCACTATTGTTGAAACAGTAATCATTAAGAGAGGAACCAAGACAGAGTACTTGGAATAGTCCCTGGCAACCCCTGTTCATTAATCCCAGTTTTTCCCTTCAGGGGAGAGAAAGCAGCATCACAGTGAAGAAAATGAGTAGACCTGGCTTCAAATTCCAGTGGGGTGACCTTGAGGAAGTCATTTGCCCGAGTCTTCGTGTCCTTATATGTGACACATGATTAGTACCCACCTTTAAGGGACATTCGGAGAATGATAAGAGAGTGTAAACATCTACAATGCACCAAGTACTATCTTAAGCACCTTATGGGTACAACATCAGGCACACAATTAGAATAAAGACCTGGTCAAGGTCCAGTAGGGATTTATGATCGAGATGGGACTTGAACCCAGGCAATTTGACTTTGGAGGTTCTGCTTTTAACATCTATGCTCTGTTGCCTCTAGGAAAGGTGTCAACCCTATGGACTGTAACTCACCAGGCTCTTCTGTCCATGGAATTCTCCAGGCAAGAATACTGAGTGGGTAGCCATTCTCTTCTCCAGGGGAGCTTCCCAACCCAGAGATTGAACCCGGGTCTCCTGCATTGCAGGCGGATTCTTTACCATCCGAGCCACCAGGGAAGCCCATAGTGAGTGGTAGCTATATTACAGTATGCGCTTTTCTTTCCCTTTCCTTCTCCTGTGGGGTGGAGGGAAGCAGAGAGGCATAGACTTTGCAGGTAATGAATGAAGTGTCAGTGGGGCTTTTGCTTCCCCAGCCCACACTGCCTAGACCTGAATCTTGTCATGGCAACAAGCTAAGCTATGATGCAATATTCATCCTTGCAGGCCAGTGGGAGACTTGGTCACAGTGCCACTCAAACTTCATGTTCCTATCAATTATCTTACATCCTCTGAAATGTGGGAAAATAGAAATATTTCTAGATCAGAGAGTCAGCACACATGTTTTCTGTTCCCAATTAGTCACCCAGCTTCATTCAGGTCTGCTAGTTGCCTTCACTGAGACTTGCTTTCTTCACCTGTAAAATGAGTCTGTTTTATTTCAATGATCTCTGAGACCCCTTCTCCCTTGAGGGTTCAAGGATGCCCTTTCAGAGTCTTGCACCAAGACCAGTCCAACTCTGCTTTTTACACCCCTGAGCTAAGAACATTTTTAACATTTCTTAACATTTAACATTTCTTAATGGTTGAAAAGGGCTTCCCCGGTGGCTGAGATGGTAAAGAATCTGCCTGCAATTCAGGAGACCTGGGTTCGATCCCTGGGTAAAGAAAACTCCCCTGGAGAAGGAAATGGTTACCCGCTCCAATATTCGCCTGCAGAATTCCACAGACAAAGGAGCCTGGCAAGTTGCAAAGAGGTGACATAACTGAGCAACTAACACACACACACACACACACAATTATTGAAAAGAAATCAAAAAGTGAATCACCTTTTCATGGCACATGAATGACATGAAATTCAGATTTGCATCTTTAAATGGTTTTATCAGAAGCCAACCTTCCTCATTTGTTTGCATAATAGGTCTGACTGCTTTGGTACCTGATGACAGAGTGGAGGGTTCACAAGAGAGAGAGCCACAAAATCTAAAACCTTTACTAGCAGGCGCTTACCCAAAAAAGTTTGCCAACCTTGGATCTCAATGAGCAACAAGAGAAAATGTTTCCAGGTTTAGCTTTGTTCTGCTTTTCTTTCACAAAGGAAATCCAGATTGTGTGCTGTGTTCAGTCAGTGAAACAAATAACCCTGATGACCGGGGAACAGTCCCCAGAGTCAAGAAATTACAGAAAGCCCCGTGCTGGCAGCCTGCCCACAGAAGTGGCCGTGGTGGCTGTGTGAGCGGCAGGGATTTGCAGATTATCCCAGCAGTGGGAGCCTGTCGAAGTGCCCCTCTGGTGGTCGAGGAAGCCTGCTTGATGTGCCACAGCTTTCCATCAGTAACATGCCTAAACACTCATTTCCAAACATTATCTCTGCCTGGAGGGATAATTTGCTGTAATGTGGGAGTAGGAAATCCAGGAGTAGTTCAGCCAGTCATTCACTCTATTTTATTTAAAAAAAAAAAAAATCTAAGAATCCTGGAAATGGAAATGTTTTCAGGAAACCCAATTTGCTGTGGAAGAAAAAAATATGATGACTTTTTCTGATCAGGTAGGAGGCTGGCATGATTTAGTCCATAAGCATATGAAGAGGATGAGGAACTGGTAATTGTGAGTGTGTGTGTGTGTGTGTGTGTGTGTGGTGGTGGTGGTTGTGGTGGCAGTGGTGGTTATTAGACTAGACTCCAAAAAAACTAGACAATTTAGGTGGTAGAGATGGAGATCAATTTAAATATTATGATGACTATGCAGACAATTTGGGGAAGGTCCAGAGATAACCCAGGGTAACAGGGAAGAAACTATTCCACGCTTTTTTAAATTGAATTATAGTTGACTTACAATGTTGTGTTATTTTCAGGTATATACAGCAAAATGATTCAGTTTTACACATATATAAAAAAATCTATTCTTTTTCAGATGCTTTTCCCTTATAGGTTATTACAAGATATTTGATATGCCCTGAGCTACAGTAGGCCCTGGCTGGTTATCTATTTTATATTAAGTAGCTGCATTGATAAAGATGAGCCATAAATTCCAAGTAGAAATTTATTAAGAACTTGTCAATTCATAACCCTCTCAGTTACCACAGAGAGGGTCAGGGTCCAGGCTGGCGCCTACTTTACTTTCATCAGTCAGCTGCTAGAGTCTTCCCAGCCTGCCTCGTCCAGGGCCAGGGGACCTTCCCGTGTGTTCCCACAGCACAAGGAACACACTCTGTCCAGCACTTGTCAGATTGCATTGAATATTTCTGTTGATTTTTCTTGCTTCTCCACCAACCTAGAAACCCCTGGAAACCAGGGTTTTATTCTTCAGTGAATCCAAGGATTGCCATGGAGGCCAGAGTCATAGTAGAACCCAACAAATAAAATGTTTACTGAACACAGCAAAATACCAAGAGGGTGGGGAGAGAAGGAACTTCTTATTGAGTTTTGGACCTCTCTGAAGACAAAGAAACTAAGTATTACAGCGCAAAACATTTTTTCAAACTTAAATTTAAGAACTGAGTTTCTTAAACTCAGTTTGAGGTTCAATGCACCTCAGTGAAAAAAAAAAAGATAAGATAAAAGGAGTCAATTTGTTGTGTTTTACTTCTGAATTTATAATTGTTTGCTTTTAGAAAGATCTATTTTTAAGAAGAAAGGACAGGGCTTACCTAAAGTGATTTATGTAGTGGTAAAATATTTCTCCTTCCCAAAATTATTCCTTTCTAAAATAACTAGCAGAGAAATTAGTGAGCACTTTACTAAACAAGCAGTTAACACTAGTTAAAGGGCAAGCAGTGAGAAAATTAGAGCCACTAACTTCTTTCTGGAATTCCTTGATAAAAGATGAAACCTGACTTAAAGCAAATTATAAGCACTTTAGGGGTTGAAAGAATGGGAGATGATGGGGGAAAGTGACAGAATATGATACTTGGCAGGATATTAACCAAGAATCCTTAAATACTAACCCAGGAAAGTCACAGGTAAGAATAGGACAAGAAGAAGTCTCAAATCTTCCTTAAAGAAGAATTCAAAATAACTTATACATAACCCCCCACCTTCCTGGAGGTGGAGCTTAATTGTGCCCTTTTCCCCACCCTAACCTTCAGGATGAGCTGGATTTTATGACTTGCTTCCATAGAACAGAGTATGAGAAGGGAAAAGTAGCACTTTACAGTGAACAACTTGGGCAGGCCCTGTCTTAACCAAGTGATGAAGGCACGCATTCCCAGTAATGCGTTGTAGATATCATGAATCTCCTGATAGGATGTGGTGAGAAGGGCTCTTCACCCCTGCAGCATTCTCTCTGCAAACCCATAACTGTGAATCAAGATAAAAACAGTCGGCAGATCTAGATTGGGGGACAGTCTGCAGGATACCTAGTCGGAACCCCTTGGAACTTTAAGGTTATAAAAAATGTGGAAAAAATGAGGAACTGTCACAGACCAGAGGAAACTGGGGAGACATGACAACTAAATGTAATATGGTGCCCTGGATTGGCTCCTGCAAAAGAAAGATGCCATCAGTAGAAAAACTAGTGAAAGCCAAACAAAGCCTCAGTTCAGTTCAGTTCAGTTCAGTTACTCAGTCGTGTCCGAGTCTTTGAGACCACATGAATCGCAGCACGCCAGGCCTCCCTGTCCATCACCAGCTCCTGGAGTTTACTCAAACTCATGCCCATCGAGTCAGTGATGCCATCCAGCCAACTCATCCTCTGTCGTCCCCTTCTCCTCCTGCCCCGAGTCCCTTCCAGCATCAGGGTCTTTTCCAATGAGTCAACTCTTCGCATGAGGTGGCCAAAGTATTGGAGTTTCAGCCTCAGCATCAGTCCTTCCAATGAACACCCAGGACTGATTTCCTTTAGGATGGACTGGTTGGATCTCTTTGCAGTCCAAGGGACTCTCAAGAGTCTTCTCCAACACCACAGTTCAAAAGCATCAATTTTTTGGTGCTCAGCTTTTTTCACAGTCCAACTCTCATATTCATACATGACCACTGGAAAAACCATAGCCTTGACCAGATGGACCTTTGTTGGCAAAGTAATGTCTCTGCTTTTTAATATGCTATCTAGGTTGGTCATAACTTTCCTTCCAAGGAGTAAGCGTCTTTTAATTTCATGGCTGCACTCACCATCTGCAGTGATTTTGGAGCCCCCCAAAATTAAAGTCTGACACTGTTTCCACTGTTTCCCCATCTATTTCCCATGTGGTGATGGGACCAGATGCCCTGATCTTAGTTTTCTGAATGTTGAGCTTTAAGCCAACTTTTTCACTCTCCTCTTTCACTTTCCTCAAGAGGCTTTTTAGTTCCTCTTCACTCTCTGCCAAATAAAAGCCTAGAGTTTACTTAAAAAGGGGGGGGAAAGGAGCGTCAGAATAGATACAAACTATTACAACTTATCAACTACTTTCTCAATATATATTAACACTTCTGTTATTTCAGAAAAGTTAAAGAAAATTCCAATTTTTTAAGTGTTTAAGGATCTAATGTGAAACATGGTGACTATAGTTGCTGACACTATATTATATTTGAAATTTGCTAAGAAAGTAGAACTTAAATGATCCCACCAAGAAAAAGAAAAGTTGATGAATGTGTTAATTAACTGGATGGGAAGAATTCTCTTAACAATGTTTACAAAAAAAAAAAAAGTCTATGTTGCCAACAAGTGTAGTGATAAACAACAGAAAAAAAGTAAATGACTAAAATACAACATAGTTAAATAACTTTTTGGAAATTCATTTATAAGATGCAAAGGGTAAAAAGAAAAATAATGAATAATATGAATAATAGGCATATGGATATAACAGTTTTGCATGTTTAGTCCCAACAAATTTAATTTGTTTAACATAAGTAGCAGCTGTATAGAAGAATCGGGTGAACCCCTCACTTCACCTTCAAACTACCTACCAAGATATTTATTGTTGCCCACTGGCATTTAATTTTTATAAAATTATCTTTCAAAATATAG
The DNA here is from genome assembly GCF_963930625.1 of Muntiacus reevesi. Lineage (NCBI taxonomy): Eukaryota > Metazoa > Chordata > Mammalia > Artiodactyla > Cervidae > Muntiacus > Muntiacus reevesi. The sequence continues at coordinate 77,355,253 of NC_089254.1, read as the reverse complement.
CTAGCAGCCTTGAACTTCTGGAGGAACTGTATTTCAATTGGAAAAACAATAACTAAGATTTAACAAACAGTACAATTTCAAGTAAACAAAGGTAGATAGGAAAGTCTCTGTTTTTCACATCCCTTAACTAACAGATCAACACGATCAGAAAAACACATAGAATTGAGTCTCCAGGCACTGGTGCTCTGCTTTAGTTCTGGAAAATTATGGAGTGTCTAAGACCTCAGAATTTTTGTCATCATCTGTTGAGAAGGATAGACTCAGCAAAAAGGAAAATATTTATGATATTTATCCCCTGGTTGGATTTCCTTTCATAAGATTTTGAGGGTGAGAAGGAGGGAAGGGGACCAATATCCTCGGGGTGAAATCTCTGTAGGGAAGCTGTTGACATCAAGCTGCCTTCTGGTGTAGGACAGGGGAAGCATGGGTAAGGAACAGTTCCTCTAGATCATATGCAAGAGGGACCCTTGGCTACGGCAAAGAAGGATGTTTCAGAAAAGCACCTGAGGTAGGAACCTCTGGGCACTTCAGCATTAGAGTGGGGTCAGACAGTGCAAATCAGCTCCATGTATGTAAGTCCAGGAAGCACAACATTCATTGGAAGGACTGATGTTGAAGCTGAAGTTCCAAAACTTTGGCTGCCTGATGCAAAGAGCTGACTCATTGGAAAAGACTCTGATGCTGGGAAAGATTGAGGGCAAGAGGAGAAGAGGGCCACAGAGGATGAGATGGTTGACTGGCATCACCAAATCAATGAACATGAGTTTGAGCACACTCTGGGAGATGGTGATGGACAGGGAAGCCTGGAATGCTGCAGTCCATGGGGTCACAAAGAGCTGGACACAACTTAGTGACTGAATAGCAACAAAGATACCCAAGTCAATGACATTGAGCTAGCTTACATCCACCTTCTGTGTGGTATTAGAGGGTGAGGGAAGCTTGCTCATCCTGGTTTACTCATTCTCCATAGACGCCAGACAGGGTTTGCATGGCCCAGGTTCCAGTGTTTCTCAGCTCTGTCCTTCATGAACAGAAGATAGTGGAGAATGGCTGAGCCCACATTCTCTGATGAGATTGTTTGCAACTTTCCGTATATGGGGAGATGCAGTGAGCCAAGGCGGTTCAGTGGATTCGGATACTGGTTCCCACATCTTCATATGGGTGACTGGGTTGCAGGTGGCTCAATCTGAGCTCCCACCTTGCACGTGGTCCTCTCTGCTCCAAGTGGCAGAATCCCCATCACTGCTTTAGGGCCCTTCTTTCCCATCACTGATCAGGGAAAGCGTCACTGACACAGAAAAGCTTCTTCACAGAAGGACACCATGTCTGTACCCCTTCTTCACACCGGTATCCAGGGGCGGCTCTGTGGGCATGAACAATGTGGCAAGTGACTGTCACCAAGTCAAGCATGGGACTCAGTAGAGAAGCATTTTTGTGCATTGCCTCCTGGGAGTCACCTTTCTCAGTCAAGGCATCACCATCCAGGGTCCTTCAGGCTGGAAAGCTGGGTCTTGAACCTCCTTCTTCCTGATCACTAGTCACTTCCAACCCAAGAACTCCCATATCCTGGATTCCATCTCTAAATTCACTTCTTACTCCCTAATTCCATTCTCATATCATAAATCCAAACCCACATCGCTTCTAAATGGTATTAGGAACCACCCAACCTCCCAGCTCGTCCCTTCTGACCCTAGTCTCTCTAAACCACCTGGCATGACATACATAGCCATTCAGAGGGGCTCCAACCACCCCTTCTAGCCTCATCTTTGTGCCACGCGTCCTGTATTCTAGTCATCAAGCAATTCTTCATCCCCAGCATCCTCTTTCTTCATATCACCCAAAATACACTCCCAGGCAAAGTCTGCTCTGTTACAAACCTGACTCAGACGCCAGAAGCCAAACCTCCCAGACGCCCCAAGCAGCTCCACCCACCCACCAGAAGTTCCCTTGACACTCATATGACTTGGGTTCAAGTCCTTATGTTTCTGAGCTTCAGTTTCCACATCTGTAAAGCAGGAGAGAAAAGTATAACATCTATTCCATAGTTGTATGTCTCGAGATGAAATAATGTGCTGGTTTCCTAGGGCTGCCATAACAAAGTACCACAAACCAGATATCAGTCTCTATATACACATGATTGCTTTATGCTGCTGGTCTCCTCATTTCAAATGCATTTCAAATATCCTGCATTTATACTCTTATCCTCTCACAATGACTGGTTTTAATATCTTATTTGTGTGTGGATGATTTCCTACCTTCACTGCATGTTTGCCTTTACCAGTGAACTTTCCTATGTTGTAATTTTCTTGTTTCTAGTAGTGGCCTTTTCTTTCCCATCTAGAGAAGTTCCTTTAACATTTGTTGTAATGCTGGTTTGGTGATGCCAAAGTCTTTCACCTTTTGCTTTTCTGTAAAGTTTTTGATTTGTCAAATCTGAATAAGACCCTTGCTGGGTAGAGTATTCTTGGTTGTAGGTTTTTCCCTTTCATTACTTTAAATACATCATGCCACTCCTTTCTGGCCTGCAGAACAAATCGGATAGCTTGAAACAGCAGCAGTTCATTGCCTCGCAGTTCTAGAGTCTAGAAGTCCAAAAACAAGGTGCTGGCAGGGGGGATTTTTCTTGCCTTTTCCTTCTCTGCCTCTTCCTAACTTTCAGCACTCTTTGGCATCCCTTCCTTATAGATACATCACTGCAATTCTCCATCTTCACCTGTCCGTCTTCCCTCTGTGAGGGTCCCTGTCTATGTCCAATGTCCCCTTAGGGACTGCATCCATTAGGACCCCAGTCATGCTGAATTAGTGTCCCTTCATGACTTCATTTTGACTTTACTTCTGTAAAGACATTATTTCCAAGTTCACATTCTCAGGTACTGATGGTTAGATTTCAACGTGTCTTTTTAAGGGGAAAATTAATTCAGCCCATGAGAAATAATGCATACTAAGTTTGAGCATGTGCTAAGCCTGTGTTTTCCCACGGTGTGTTCAGAAGGCCCGCTCCCTCCATGCTCAGGGAAAAACCCCTGGATCCAGAACAGGCAACTAAATGTGCACCTTCAACAGAGAAAAGACAATTGGTGCTGCAGTCTTTCCTTCCCTCACTGCCAAGTGTGCATTCACAGTGGACCTTTAGGGACCCCAGAATCTGAAACTCAGCCACTGTAACTTCCCTGGTGGTCCAGTGTTTAAGAATCAGCCTTGCAATGCTGGGGCCAGGGGTTCAATCCCTGGTTGGGAAACTAAGATCCTACATGCCACGGAGCAATTAAGCCAGACACCCCCAACTAGTGAACCCTCGCACTACAACAAAGATCCCACGTGCTGCAACTAAGCCTGAGGCGGCCAAATAAATACATAAATATTTTAAAGAAAGAAAGAAACTATGCCACTAAGATATGATACCAGCCCAGAGATAAAGATTCACATGGACCATATCTCTGGAACTTTACTTTCAATTGCTCCTGAAAATTGCTGAAAAGGCAATTACTGCCATGTGTTGGTAATGGAAATAATTATGACTACTTACTGAAATTATATATTTGTTATATTTCTCACAGGTAATTTCAGGGGCCAGTGAAGTGGGCTAGGTGAGTTCTTTCACTGAAAGAACTAGATAATTGAACAACGTAATGGAGGAAGAAAATGACATAAGTGAACATAAGATAATACATCCAAGAGAAAATATAAGTTAACATGCTGATTGCTTTGTGATTTCGCTAGAATCTCACAAGTGAAGCACTGGGAAAGATCTAAGTGTTAAGACATTGTCTGCCTACTTAATGATCATCAAATACTATCTTAGGGCCCTGCAATGCAGTGATCCTCACAAGCTGGCAGACACCAGTGATGTTCCAGAGAGCCACGATCCTTCTAGAATCCAGAGCAGCCTGATACAAAATCTCTTAGGGCTGCACTAAAGAATGTTTTGCAAGATAAATGCATCTTCTACAGTTTTAGTGTTAACATTTACTAATGGAAAAAAAACATGGAAATAGAGAAGGCAAGGCGTATGAAAACAGATTCACTTATAAATCATGGATTATTTTTTTTTAGTTTCTTCTTTTAAGCGTGGTAACATGCACATAACATAAACTGCACCAGGTTAACAATTTTTAAGTATATAATCCATTGACACTAAGTGCATTCACACTGGAATGCAACCAGCACCGCCACCCATCTCCAGAACTTTCTCACCTTCCCAGTCTGAAACTCTGTCCCCATTAAACACCAGCTTCCCATCTCCCCCTGCCCCTCGCACCTAGTAACCACCATTCTACTTTCTGCCTCTATGAGTTTGTCCTGTATGAATTTGATTACTCTGGTTACCTCATATAAATACAGAGTTTGTCCTTTTATATCTGGCTTATTTCACTGAGCATAATGTCTCCAAGTTCTATCTATATTGTAATATGTCAGAATTCCCTTCCTTTTAAAAGGTTGAATAACATCCCATTAATGTTTTTATTACATTTTATCTATCCACTCATTCATCAGTGAACCCTTGGGTTGTTTATACCTTTTGGCTCATGTGCTAGTCATGACTTTTTTAAAATGAAGTGCAGTTGATTTATAATATTGGGTTTGTTTCTGGTATATGATAATGATTTGGTTATATATATTATAATATACTATATATTCATATATATTATATATATGAATGTCCTTTTACATTGTGGTTTATTGTAGGATATTGAATAGTCTCCTGTGCTATACAGTAGGACCTTGTTGTTTCTATATTTCATACATAGTGGTTTGTATCTGCTAATCCCAAACTCCTAGTTTATCCCTCCCTGATAAATTTGTTAACCATAAGTTTGTCTTACGTCTGTGAGTCTGTTTCTGTTTCATAAGTAAGTTCATTTGTATTATATTTTAGATTCCACACATTAGTGATATATGATATTTGTCTTTCTCTTTCTGACTTACTTCACTTAGGATGATAATCTCTAGGTCCATCCATGTTGCTGTAAGTGGCATTATTTCATTCTTTTTGTGGCTAGTAGTATTTCATGGTGTGTGTATGTATATATGTGTGTGTGTATATATATGCACATATACACCACATCTTTTTTCAGCCATTCACCTGTCCATGAGCATTTAGGCTGCTTCAGTGTCTTGGCTGTTGTAAACAGTGCTGCTATGCGCATAGAGGTGCATGCATGTTTTTTGAAATATAGCTTTATCTGGACATATGCCCAAAAGTGGGACTGCTGGGTCATATGGTATTCTATTTTAGTTTTTTAAGAAACTTTCATATTATTCTCCATAATGACTGCACCAACTTATATTCCCATCAGCAATGTGAGAGAATTCCCTTTTCTCCATACTCTTCCCAGCATTTGTTATTTGTAGACCTTTTAATGATGCCATTCTGACCCGTGTGAGGTGATATGTCATGTCAGTTTTGCCAGTCATAGTTTTTTAAGCTTACTTTAACTCACTCCCAGAACCCACTGATTTTATCCACTAATCATGGCAAAGGAACACAGTTTCTGAATAGCTCAGCTAAAAAGCAGTGAACTATTCCAATCTGACTTCTGAAAAGTTTAGTACCTAACCCTCTCAAAAGGTGAGGCATACATTATTATTGCAATTATTGCGAATGAGGATACAAAAGTTTAGACTTAAGTGAATTGCCCACATACATCTGCTAGTAACTGATGGAAACAGGACGCAAATCTGTCTATGTAACTTCTAGCCTGAGCCTTTTCCCTACACCACCATCCAAGCCCTCCCCATTTCATCAAGATTATAGAGCTTCCGGGACTTCCCTGGTTGTCCAGTGGTAAAGGCTCCATGTTCCCTGTTCAATCTCTGGTCAAGCAACTAGATCCCACATGCCACAACTAAGCTGCATGTTACAACTAAAGATTCCGTGTGCAGCAACAAAGATTGAAGATCCCACATGCTGAAACTAAGACCCAACGCAGCCAAATAATTAAATGTTTTTACAAAAAAGATCTTACAGTCTCATGAAGCCAGACAATTTCTTTGTAAAAGAGACTTGGTAACTGAGATCAATTTTCCCTTCGGGCACAGGATTAAAATAGATCCTTAGTGTGGATGTTGGAGATCTCTTTGATACCATGCCGGACTGGTATAGCTCTGTGTGTATAAATGCATACCTAGCCCAAAGCTTTCACAGTGGGAAGCAAACTTACAAGGCAGGGACACAATCAAGCCTTGTGAGCTCTGGGGTTTCCGTGGGTTTTGCAGCTGTGGGGGTAACTGTTCACAAGATAAAGGGATCTGGTGGAGCTTTAAAGGGCTGCCACGCTTTCCTGTATTTCCTCCTATGAACGTGCTGTAGGGAATTTCTCCTGACAGGTTATTATGACTACTTTAATGTACATATGACCAGCTGTCTGGAAAACAGTTCAAATTATAAACTGTTCATAAATATACTGACATAGTCGGCGACAGCACCTGGTGGCGTTGAACATTTAATTCGATCTTTGTTCTTTAAAATAGTGATACTGCCTTCAGAGTGGGAGTAAGATACTATATCCTTTGCAGAAACACACATCTCTTTTTTTGTGTGAGCTAGCTTTCAAATACTTTATTGTTTGTGAATTGCTCAACATTAAAATCCTAACTAGTCTGACTTTCTCCTTACCGCTCAAGGAATAAGAAATGGATTTTCCTCCCTAAGTTAAACGCAGTCAAGGTTGGTAAGAATATGACATTAAGTCATTTTAGGAGCTGTCTCCTCCTCTTCTGACCATATAAGATCCCTGGGTGTACGTAGCTCTCAACACCGACCCGGGTCCTCAATTAGGGGACTTCTCAGAAGGTGTTGCTTCTTTTTTTTTAGTTAGCGTTTAGTTGTTTTACAGTGCTGTGTTAATGGGCTTCCCAGGTGGCGCTAGTGGTAAAGAACCCATCTGCCAAAGCAGGAGACTAAGAGATAGGGGTTCGATCCCTGGGTCGGGAAGATCCCCTGGAGAAGGGCATGGTAACCCACTCCACTATCCTTGCCTGGAGAATACCATGGACAGAGGAGCCTAGCGGACTACGGCCCGCAGGGTTGCAAAGAGTCAGACACAACGGAAGCAACTTAGCACGGACGCACACTGTGTTAGTTTCTGCTGTATGGCAAAGTGAGTCAACTATATGTATACATATGTCCACATATATCCCCTCTTTGTCACCACGGAGCATTGAGTAGAGTGCCCTGTGCTATACAGTAGGTTCTCATTAGTTGTCTGTTTTACACATCGAAGTGTATATATGTCAATCCCATTGCCCTAATTCATCCCACTCACACTTTCCCTCCTTGGTGTCCATACATTTGTTCTCTACATTTGTGTCTCTCTTTTTGCTTTGATAATAGGTCATCTGCACCATTTTTCTAGATTCCACATATATGCCTGAATATACAATATTTGTTTTTCTTTTTCTGACTTACTTCACACTGTACAACAGTCTCAAAAGATACATGCACCCCAATGTTCATTGTAGTACTATTTAAAATAGTCAGGACATGGAATCAACCTAAATGTCCACCAACAGACGAATGGATGAAGATGTGGCAAATATATACAATGGAATATCACTCAGGCATCAGTTCAGTTCAGTCACTCAGTCGTGTCCGACTCTTCGCGACCCCATGAATCGCAGCACTCCAGGCCTCCCTGTCCATCACCAACTCCCAGAGTTTATTCAAACTCATGCCCATTGAGTCAGTGATGCCATCCAGCTATCTCATCCTCTGTCGTCCCCTTCTCCTCCTGACCCCAATCTGTCCCAGCATCAGGGTCTTTTCCAATGAGTCAACTCTTCACATGAGGTGGCCAAAGTATTGGAGTTCCAGCTTCAACATCAGTCCTTCCAATGAACACCCAGGACTGATCTCCTTCAGGATGGACTGGTTGGATCTCCTTGCAGTCCAAGGGACTCTCAAGAGTCTTCTCCAACACCACAGTTCAAAAGCATCAGTTTTTCGGTGCTTAGCTTTCTTCACAGTCCAACTCTCATATCCATACATGACCACTGGAAAAACTATAGCCTTGAATAGATGGACCTTTGTTGGCAATGTAATGTCTCTGCTTTTTAATATGCTATCTAGTTTGGTCATAACTTTCCTTCCAAGGAGTAAGCGTCTTTTAATTTCATGGCTGCAATCACCATCTGCAGTGATTTTGGAGCCCAAAAAAATAAAGTCTGACACTGTTTCCACTATTTCCCCATCTATTTCCCAAGAAGTGATGGGACCAGATGCCATGATTTTAATTTCCTGAATGTTGACCTTTAAGCCAACCTTTTCAGTCTCCTCTTTCACTTCATCAAGAGGCTTTTTAGTTCCTCTTCACTTTCTGCCATAAGGGCATAAAAAGGAAAAAAACTGTACCCTTTACAGAGACATGGATGGACCTAGAAGCTATTGCTTCTTGGCTAGGCTTGTGGGACTCCTTTCAAATGAAGGTTTCCTTCGCTTCCTCTCTATCAAGTATCTCCACATAGCATGGGTACCTCCACATAGCATTTGAGCCCACAGTGTTTGGTGGGGTCCCTCAGAGGAGAAAACCTCCCATCTTACAGACAAGGAAACCTCGCTGTTTTAGTGGTTTGCTTTGGTCATACAGAACATGTCAAAGTCTGGATTTTACTCCCAGATCCTGACTCAACAATTCTTCATATTTTGTCACAGCTATGTTTGTTGGATTTTTCCTCCTGCAGGGTTTGTAACACATCTGTGATACACCCCCTCACTTCAGATAGCCTATATCCCTCTGAAACCTCTGATGCTATATGACTGGTTATGTGTATGATGCATTGATGGACAATGAGACAGCATTTTTTCAAGACTGCCCCAGAAACTTAGGGCGTACAGCTACTATGTCCATTGTACTTGTGTATTAGTCACCCATAGTTCTTTGGGTGATAGTTTTATTACCTGCAAACTATCAAAAAGGCCTTTAAAATATGAGATTTGTTTCCACAGCCAGTAGCAAAGATTCAGGAATTCCAACTTAGGAATATAGGGAGAGTTACCAACTTGTTTTTAAAAATGCTATTTGGGCAGGACTTGAATTGCTATGCAGTGTTTCAAAAAATTTGGATGTCAAATGTATTGATCTTAACATTTTGTAAAACTAAAACACTCCCCTGTTAAAGAACTAAAACTATTCTTTTAATCATGTGAATTAGATTTATATCTATCTTAATCAGCCATAGAGGAAAGAAATCTGAAATTATATGCATTTATTTTGCTCTGATATTGGCTTCCCTGCAACTTTCATTCATTGGCCCTAACTCAGCTATTGACATCAGCATTTTCCAGAGAGTGTCCTGAGGATATGACTTGCATGATATGGGAAGAAGTATTATTTTTTAAAGGGAGAAAAGAGTGTTGTGGTCAAAAAAGAATGAAAATCCTAACTTCAAAGATATCAAAAGAGCCTGCTTGCTCGGGGACTTCTCAGAGCTTTGAATAGACTAATGGATGCTGTGAATCTCTCTGAGCAGTGGGCACAAGGCAAGTCTGTGATCCCAACATCACTTGCTTCCACAGAGCCTTTCTCAAGATTAATAGCCCAGCAAGCAGTGTTTGCAAATATTTATCCAAATAAACATAGAATAAATCTACCTTTCTGTCCACCTACAGCTCTCCAAATGTCTGAAGAAAATCATAAGAAAGACAAGTCATAAATCCGGGCTAAATATCTTAGCTCCCAAGTCCCAAGGTTTTATTCTGATCCCAAATTTCACTTTCCTCCAACTTCCTAACTGTGACTCTGATCTTGCCCTAAACTAGAGTTATACTACCCAAATATAATTTCTTTACTCAAGAAAACATCTTAATGTACTTTAGAGCAGCACTCATGTTTCTCTTTTCTGCTCATCATTTGTCCCTCAAATCCCTTCCACCTTGGTACCTCCCTCTGGCTGCTCTGATTGACAGGTTCCCTCATTCTAGCATCACCTTACGCAGTCTATGCTTCTCCAGGCTATCTAACCCAGCACTGGAAACTAGAAAACCAAGCCCAGAAAGGCTGGTGTATCCTTGATTTAGACACCACTCCAACTGTTAAACCACTCACCACATGATCATTTCTAGCTGTGTCAAATAGTTGGGTTATAATCAACTAAAACCCTTTGGTTGGTTCCTATGCACTACTATAAAGCTAAGCTTTTCTGGTCTTACATTTGTAGATCTTTTTTTTTTTTTAAACTAAAAAAGCAAGACTTCGTATTTTTTCTATTGAGGCCCACTTTAATGTCGATCAAGGTCTTCCAGCATTTTGATTTGACTGTGGAAAATACTACCTGTCATTTTTCAGTGGTAATGTCTACCAGTGATCTGGTTTCTGGCTGTGTGCAATTCTAGTATGACTGTTGATCATTCAACATCATTAAAATGGTCCTTCAAAGGAAAATGGAAATAGTCAATTTTTAACAGTTTTCTCCATAATCTGAATTTATGGTTGAAAAGAGTTGTTACTGCTTTTGATAGTTGATTAGCACAAATACCCTAGACTCACAAGCAAGAAGCTAGGTCATTTACAATTAGAGACACTGCATTTCCATTATTGTTTGTAGTTTGGGACAAGCTTCAGGGAGCTTATTATGTCACCTTTGGATATGTCATCCTCAGATTTTCCATCAGCAGTATGAGATTGTTCCTTATAAGGCATCTTAGCTCAATGACATGAACTTTGGCCTTCGTAATGACTACCACAAAGTCCCAACAATACTTACAAAGAATAGCATTCATAATTACAAATGTAAAGCCATTTCTTTTTATCAGAAATTATCAAGTAAAATGGCATCCAAAATTGGAAAAAAATATAACATAAGGAAATGTATATATTTTTTACATAACATGTTAAGTTTATTTTAGACCTCTTCTCATATGTATGAATTTTTGATCCATTTCACAGTTTGGGTTGTCAAACTTCCTCTTTCATGTTGGTCTGTTTCTTCATGGGAGAACTGCCTAAATTGTTCTTCAAGACTAATACCCCCAGGGTTGTCCATCCCCATCCAGTTCCTTTCAGAATCCAGATTTCGCTCCCAGGATTCCTGTGCTGCAGCCCACTCAGCTCCTGCCTGGAGCATCTGCCTGGAGCCCGGTTCACAGCTTTAGGCTTCCTGAATAAGTCTCTACACCAAGAGACTCCACCTATATGTTTTTCTCTGAGCTATTTGCTCTTGTATTTCAGGTTCTAAACACAAGTGCTATATTCCATTGAATCAACATCCTCAAGCTGAACCTGGCAAATGGCTTTGCAGGTGCCATTTTTTTTCAAGGATCAAACATACCATGCTACAAAATCAATAGATGCTATATTAGAAGTTAATCATAATTTCTGGCAAATTGAAATTAGCCTAGAATTTCACTAAAGGTTTTTATTTACTGTTATTATTTTTCCTCTCTAAGAAGGAGATTGTGTGCTGATCTTACACAGATCCATCCCTCTTCTCTCTTTCCAACCTCCTGAAATCCTTGAAGGGACTTTCTATAGAAACTGCAGATCTGTGAGCATGAAATAGAAACAAAATGAAATTCACCAGACCATATTCAGACTTTAGTCACACAATCCAGTTGCCAACCAATAGGAATGAGCTGGATTAATGAAATTACAAATCTTGTAGAGACCATTAGATGATTGGTCCAAATAATGTCACTACCATAAAGCAAATTCTAACCCAGGTTTTATCAATTCACTTTGGGCTGGGTCTTTGTAACAATATTTAGAGGCAAAGAGGATGGAAAACAAAACACCAAAGGGTTACAAAATGAGAAAGTCATCATCATTGCTCAACTTTAAACTGTTATCTAGTGATGGATATAAATTTGTGGTTCATGAATTACCTCTCTTTACTGATGACACACAGCATTTGGCAGATCAATGCTTTAAAAATTCACAAATGAATCCCCATCTAACTAGTCATCACTAGTTAGTTCCTAAAGTTCCTAAAGTCTTTCACTTTAGGAAATTAAGCATGAGCTAATTGAGTCTTTGGGAGGTGGAATCATTCAATAGTGTTAACCTACATTTGACCCACTGTGGATGGCGTATGAGATTCCCAGCAAAATTGGTGTATTATGTTAGCTTTCTCATTATGTTGTTGTGACCAGTTGTAATTATAAGGAGAAAAAAATCTTTCCCTTGTAGACAACACATCATTTTAGATGGCTTCCAGATATTACATTCTGTTTTGTTTTTCTCTTTAAGAGATGCAAAGGCCTTGCCATCCTCCAATTAAATTGGCTCACAAGCTTTCCACCTGCTAAGATTTAATTACATTTTCAAACAGTGATAAGCACATGTGTGTTTTCAAGTTATTCTCACTCCAGGGGCAATTTCCCCAGGTGGCTGTGGGAGAAAATGGCCTTTAAAACAGTGCTTTCTCTGGAGCGCTTGAGAAAGGACAGGAAGCAGGAGAACCTCAGAAGATGAGGACCACGCTTGAAGCACAGTTTCATTAATACTGGATGGCAGAAAAGGAGCCAAGTCCCAGATAATGAGGAAGGAGTTGCAATTTTTTTAAAGCTATCTGGTGACAGGGAAAACAAAAATGACATTCAGCTGACGAATGAGCGGAGTTTGACCTAGCCTTTTGACCCTTGACAATCAATCTTACCTGCTACTTCATAAAGAATTATAGCTCTGCCACTCACATTTGACTCTGGATTTTTACTATTCCCTTTACCTTTTTTTTTGAATACATGGTCCAAGAAGATAAATGTTTATGTTGTCTATAGCAGAGAGGAGGAAATATGGGATACTTAGAAGGGGGAAAAAAACTGAGAAAGAGAGAAGAGAGCGACAACCAGACCAACAGTCATAAAATGGTTTATACATGCAATTCAGAATTGTCAGGGATGTTTTTTATGTGACTGGCCAAAATAGCAACTGGAAATAAAGGATGACCCCTTCCACCCAGTCTAGATGTGAAACCCAGAAGACTGGGGGTGAGATCCAAGCCTGCCTCCCCTCTACTCCCCACCTCCCCCCACCCCCAAAGGCATCAAATGAATTTTGATGAATCCATTCCCTGTCCACGGGCTCTGATTACCGTGTGTGCTGGGCAGGGTTTCAGTGCCATTATTATAGGACAGACAGGGCGGTGGGTCCAGGCTCCAAGCTGTGTTCAGGATGTGTTAACAGCACCAGTGCGAGCACTAAACAGTGTGCGCTCTGTCCACCTTGCGTAAATCAGCAGGGGTGAGGAACATCTCACGGGGGAGAAAGAGGAGACGCCTTAGGAATAAGAGATAAGGTCTTCTTCGGCATCGGGAGTGCTTTGTTTCTCTACGTAATTTGATGTAGTTTGTCCCGAGACTCTCAAACCCAGGCTCGTCAGCAAAAGCCAACTTTATGGAGCTTGCCCGGTGCGTAAGTTGGCCGCAGGGACTTCTTGCCTTTATAGAGTCAAGATGCTTTTTCATAGCTGTGCTGGAGACTATCAGCACAAACAGTGTCCTAGAAGCAGAATGCAATTTCTGGCCATTTAATCCATCCTGGATCACTGGGAGCACAGAGCTTTCTTTTCTGCATCTGGCTTGAAATAAGCGAGCCAGCTTGGAGGGTGTGGGAAGATGGATGGAGACTTGCAGTAGTCGTCAAAAACAGAAACGAAACATTGGAGTGGGTGGTGTACAAATTGGCCCTTTTGGTAGCACATTTCCAAACCTGAGTCATAGGTTCCGACTGCCTCGCATCTTATTGAAGAGATAAAAGATCCTGGCAAATAAAAAGAAGTCCAATTATGACGTTAAAAGCCACCAATCTGTCGCTGACATCTTTCTCAGTAAATAGGCGTCACTCTTAGCCCTAAACCTCTTCCCAAACCTGGGCCTATGCCTACCTTTGTCTGGCCATGACCATACCAAGTACATCCCGCAGCTCCATCTCACTGGTCAACTGGTCTCCGAGTTGTGACCATCCCTCTCCTTGGCCTGGACTTCATTCCTTCCAGTATCACAAGGCTGACAAGCTGTTTATGAGAGGTTTCTAGGCTGTATGTTCATAAAGAATCTCCCCCCCAAAAAACAGGGTGAGCTTGTTAATGGAGGAAGTGAGGTCACTGCTCTGACAGTCCTAACAAGATGACAGAATTTATGAAGCGCTGTGGTAGAGAGATGGAGTTATCTGCAGTCTATTCATATAATAAGGCCACTGGGGGCCCATCGTTGCTCCCCTTGAATTTGCTGTCCTTTCTTCCTTCCTTTTCTGAGGGCTGGCTCTTCCTTGGCCTCCCTTTCTGATCCACATAAACTCATGATTACTTTGGATGACGTCATAGCCGGGATAAATGGTCTCCCTTCCTCATAGGGATGGATGGGCTGCTCCCTGCGCTGTGTGTGAACCAGGGTGACAAGGCAGAGTTGTATGGACCCAGTCCTTGGGTCAAATTTTGTGTAAAATCTAAATGTGGACTCCAACCGACAGCATCTTAAGCCTAAGTTAAAATTTTTATCTTAAAAAACTTGCTGCAACTTCTTTTTAAAGTGGGAGTATATAGTTGACTTACAATGTTGTATTAGTTTCAGGTGTATAGCAAAGTGAATCAGTTAGACATATATCCACTCTTTTATAGATTATTTTCCCATACAGGCCATTACAGAGTACTGAGTAGTTTCCTATGCTAAACAGTAGGTCCTTATTAGTTATCTATTTTGTATATAATAGTGTGTATGTCTCAATCCCAGTCTTCCAATCTGTCCCTTCTCCCCTTACCCCCTGATAACCGTAAGTTTGTTCTCTACATCTGTAACTCCATTTGTTTTGTAGATAAGTTCTGCAATTTCTTTTTAAAGTCTGGAATCCTTTTAAATCCAATGTATGGTAATATTCCTCTTGTCATAAACCTATAAGGTGGAGGTGAATTGTCTTGTCCCTGGTATAGAATCATCATTGCCCAAATTGTCAGGGAAGACTCGATGGAGATGTACAGCTTGGGATAAACAAGAATGGAGCGATATATTTGAAAGGTAAAAGGGAAGAAGGAGAAAAGATAAGCCAACAATTTTTTGTATTCAAATGAGGAGAGAGTTTGCTAATAGATCCATTTGTTGTAAAAAACTAGTAACAGGCTAAGTCAATTATTAACCAGGAATTTTTGTGGGAACTTTTGTGAGAACATAAGAAAGAAGAGTTAGTTGAAGCTTGTTAATTATAAGAACTCTAAAATTAATCACTTCCCCCTTTATTTTCCATAACTAAGCTTCAGTCTTAATTTTTACCTGTCCTACGAAGCTCCCTGGTGAGCGAGATCCCATGTCTCAGTCACTTAAATAAGTGACCATCCTCTCTCCTTCCCAAAACCAGTCTGTACTTAACAGTACACCTAGAGTGAAAAAAGTAGTGAAAGTGTTAATCACTCAGTCATGTCTGACTCTTTGTGACCCAATGGACTGTAGTCCGCCAGGCTCCTCTGTCCATAGAATTCTCCAGGCAAAAATACTAGAGTGGGTTGCCATTCCCTTCTCTAGGGGATCTTTCCAAGCCAGGGATCACACCCAGTTTTCCTGCAGTGCAGGCAGATTCTTTACCATCTGAGCCACCAGGGAAGCCTACCTAAAATAATCTTTTTAAGATGCAGCGCTGAGCACATTGCACCCTTATAGCTCTGGGAATAATATCCCATCCCGAAACACAGCCCCAAGGCCTCCTTCTCCAGTTTCACCTTCAGCTATGCCCATTCCCTCCTGCTCAGAGTCTTTGCAGGTGCTGTTCCCTCTACCTGGAAGTGCTTCCTCCTCATCTCATTGACCCAGACTCAACCTCAGGGCAGCTTGCCTTCCTGCCTGCTCCACTCCCAGAAGAAAATAAGGTGTCATTTAGCATTTGTATATGTGGTTACAGAGCTCGTATGTATTTTTGTCCTCTTGAAAGTCTGTGACATAACTCTGTGACAACAGACTCTGTGCTGGTTTGGTCCACTCTCATTTCCCCATACCTGGCTAGTGTCTGGCAATGAATAGGCAAATTAATGAATGAGTAAGTTTTACTGCTCCATAAAATTTCATTGAACCAATGTCACTGAAAAACACCAGAGTATTTTTATTTTCCGTATGGTTTATTACAGAATATTGACTATACCTCCCTGTGCTAAATAGTAGGACCTTATTGCTTATCTACTTTATATATAATGGTTTGCATCTGCTGATCCCAAACTCTCTATCCATCCATCTCTCAGCCCCCTTCCCTTTGGCAGCCACAAGTCTGTTCTCTATGTCTGTGAGTCTGATTTTGTTTCATAGGTTAGTTTCACTGTGTCATATTTTAGATTCTACATATGAGTGATATCATATAGTATTTGTCTTTATCTGTCTGACTTATTGCATCTAGTATGATCATCTCTAGATGCATCCATGTTGCTGCAAATGGCATTATTTCATTCTTTTTCATCACTGAGTAACATTCCATGTATATATGTACCACATCTTTATTTATTCATTGATCAATGGACATTTAGGTTGCTTGTGTTTTGGCTAGTGTAAATAGTGCAGCTATGAACATTGGAGTGCATGTGTCTTTTTGAATTATAGTTTTCCCCAGATATATGCCCAGGAGTGGGATGCTGGATTATAAGGCAACTCAATTTTTAGTTTTTTGAGAAGCCTCCAACCTGCTTTCCATAGTGGCTGCACCAATTTATATTACTACCAACAGTGGAGGAGGGTTCCCTTTTTTCTACACCCTCTCTAGCATTTACTATTTGTAGACTTTTTAGTGATAACCATTCTGACCAGTGTGAGGTGGTACCAAATGTATTAAGTGCATTGGTTTGCATTTCTCATAATTAGAGATGAGTTTAATTTTATGAAAAGATACAAGAGCTTTTTAACAGTGACATGCTCTAAAACTCTTAAGGTCTCACAATATGTAAAGCCTAGTGAGTTTTTAACTCTAAAATAATTTTAAGAGCCTAGATCTGTTTCTACCTGGGAGAGACATAAGCTACATTAAAGAGAAATTAAGGAGAATTAATGACTAAGGTAAAATCTCTAATGAAAATTCTCTTTAAATTATGTTCTTTAATATTTGTGCTTAATTATTTTAAAAATAAATTTCAAGTTAATCATATTGTTAGTATTAAAATTATTATTTGGCCATACCACATGGTATGTGGGCTCTTAGTTGGTTCCCTGACTAGGAATCAAACCCTGAAAGCACAGAGTCTTAACCACTCGATTGCCAGAGAAGTTCCTGTGCTTAATTATTTTAATAAGGGTTTTTACACACACACACACACACACACACACACACACACATATACTTTCACACTTTCCCTCATACACACACACATATACACACACATTCTTTCCTTGGAATGAATGAAACATGCCTGTAGGAAGCCTGGAAATTTGTACCATGACACCATATCCATCACCAGTTTCCTGTTCTTTTCACCTTCACTGTAAGACACATTGTATCTTACAAGTAAGTGACTGTAAGAAGTCTCTTGCAACTCACATTTAACAGGTGATGACATGGGCCACATTATTATACTAAAAGGAAAAGTTTATGAAGTGTATAGATCTGCCTCAGATCAATCTTTTATCCAACTATTCTTAGAACCAGAAAGTTGGAGGTCCAAAAGCCCATTGCTTTATATGATCACAGCCTGAATTTGTTTGTGAAACCATTTTGATAACACATTCCCCCACTCTAAATTCTACTCTTAAAGAAAAGTAGGTGTCCTAGCAGATACTGCTACAAAATAGCTGCAAGGCTGGAGCAGTCCTGTTTGAGATATGTCAGTGGCAGTGTGGGCTGGCATCCAGAACAGTCAAATTAAACTACCCCTTACTTACTTTCTGTGCCTGGCCTGTCAGATACTTGCAGTTTTATTTTTCATCACTTACTTCACATATTTCTTTTCATCTTTTTTGAATAAACAAACAATCTTATCTGTCGACCCTTTTGGCTCCTGCTGTGTATTTCATCTATCTCATAAAGATCTGTTTGGGTTCACTTAGAGAGGGAGCCCAAATAATTAATAAACCCATTCCCTGAATGGTGCCCATAGCACTGGTACTTCTGAAAGATGCTGAAAGTAAACAAAACAAAACCAGCCTGAAGTGTGTCAATTTCACAGCAGGTCATGAAGAGCACCCTCCCAGCAGAAAATTCCTAGTAAATAGGTAATGAGGAGCTGGAATTGTTTTCAGACTGGGTCCAGGCTTCATTCATCACTGAATGTTGAAATCTAGAAATTGTGAGAATTACAGACAGTGGATTTAAGGGGCATTTGCTTAAAACCTAAACCATGCTCAGAGGCTCCCCATCTCACTGACATTGTGCTGTTTCTGCATGTAGGTCCTCATTCAACGCCAAAGGGCCTTTGCAAATGCCAAGGTCCCCGGGGCAGGACTCGGGAGAATTCACAGCCGGGAAAGGTGGGGAGCAGGACTTGATTACCTTAGCATTCAGGCATCTGCCCTAGGCAACTTCCTTCAGGCCATGCTTTTTGCTTCCAGCTACTGCACTTTCATTCCCCAGACAGTAGGCAAGGGTTCCATCCTAGCACCTTCCCTGCCTCTCCTGGAAGTCCCAGAGCTGCCTCCCTGACCTCAGACTGGATAGCCAAAGCCCTCGGACCCCTCCAAAAGCCAGTCAAACAGGGAAGACCTGGAACATCCCCCCAAAACAGAGGCTCTTCAGTCGCTAACAAGACTCTCAAACCAAGTGTTGAAAAGAACATCCTTCACTAAAAGGTTGTTAGGAAAAAGATGAATAAATTTGACTTTGTAAAGTTTGACTTCTACTAGACTCAACTAAA
Organism: Muntiacus reevesi; assembly: GCF_963930625.1. NCBI lineage: Eukaryota > Metazoa > Chordata > Mammalia > Artiodactyla > Cervidae > Muntiacus > Muntiacus reevesi. The sequence continues at coordinate 77,336,512 of NC_089254.1, read as the reverse complement.
CATTGTAACCATGTAGCCTACATTTTTCCAACTTATTCACACAGACGTATGAGTGACGTTGTTGATCAACTCTGCCTAAATCCAAATAATAATAGTACTTTGTATACAGCTTCCTCCAAATCGACAAAGCTAAGTTTTGGGGGGTGGGGGGGAAGCAAAGAATTCTTTCATTTAATTTGCTCGTGGTTAATATGTGCTAGCTTTCGGTTGTCAACTCAGCTCCTTTTAAGTGGTTACAAATCACCTATTTAATACGTTAGCTGTGAGTTTTGCATGAGAATAACATCAATTATTCCCATCGATAGTTTCCAAAACCACCCTCTTTCCCCTTTTGAAAATTACCACATTTTCTCAATTTCACACTCCATTCTCCTATGCAAATTCAAAAGTTATGAGGCAAGTTTTGTCAAATAAGCTTTGAACTATTGAAACCTAAGAACTCACCAAAAGGGGTAGATCTGCCCCCCAGGAAGAAAATCAAAATAGATGGGCCCAACCAGAAATAGGGCTCTTAGGGGTGGTATTTATTTCCTCTTGTGGATTTTTTTTCCAAAGCCAAAATCTTGGATAAGACAGTCATTTGAAGATTAGTACAGGGGAAAGGAGAAACTCAATTGTTCCAAGTTTGAAATGAGTGTTTAATCCACATCTTATCTTGATCATGCCTCTTTCCTGCATGTTCAGTTGATCCCAGTGAAATTCTAAGTTCCTTGAGGGCAGAATTATGTCTGTTCTTTCCTTAGGAGCCTCCACCATGACCAGCTCAACCCAAGACTCACAGGATTTCAATATACATTCATTGTCTGAACTTGAAAGAAACAGTTAACAGCCAAGAAACTGGGGTAAAATCCAAACTATGTTTTTCATAACATGTGTGCCTGCATCTTTCCTTCCTTTGTAACTTGAGCATCCATCACAGAGATGGTTACAGGCAGAGCATAATAAGCTTGAAGAACTAAACTCAAAGTAGGGATTTAATGTTAGGTGAGTGATGCATGACTGTCAGTGATCAAGACCCGAGGGCTAATCTAGTGCAGTGGTTCTCAAACTTGGATGAGTAGGGCTTGTTAAAAACAGATTGCTGGGCTCCCCTAGGAGTTTTCTATCAGGTGATCTAGGGTGTGGCCTGAGAATTTGCTTCTCTTATAAGTTCCTAAGTGATGCTGGTGCTGCTAGATTGATGAGGGACCACACTGAGGCACCATTGCTCTTGCCCATGTGCTTGCAAAGGCAACAGTTGTTATAAGAGTTACTGCCATTTCTACTGACCTTGCTTTATGTTTTCATTCCTCTGCTAGGATATCTTATGTGGATTTGCACGAACACCTCACATTCTTGGCTTATAATGGTCTTTATCCTGTATCTTTTCACAATATTCTCATTCCTGTGACTGTTGAGAGATGCAAAAGGAATTGATCTTGTAGCCTGGATGGGGTGAGTGATACTCTGGAGGTATCAGAGACTGACTTCCCTTCCTTCAGGAAACATGGAAACAAAACGTGGCTACCAACTTTGTCCTATACAGCCAAGTCCCAGCAAGCTGTAGCCTTCAGAATGACCACAAGGTCTCCATGTTTACAGAAAAGGAGGGGAGGGAGACAGAACAAAATGCACAGAAGTCCTAAGAAAGAATCTCATCAATTCCTCTTAGAGAAAAGAGTAGTTAGGAAATATAATTCATCGAAGACTTACATCAAACTTTATTATTTCTTACTAAGAATGTTACACTCAAACTGCCCCTCTTTTCTCTTCAATCCACTTCAAACTCTCCCAAATACGATATCCAATTCTTTCATTAAACCAGTCCTTTCACTAAACCACTCCAGAATACTGGAGTGGGTTGCCACGCCCTCCTCCAGGGGATCTTCCTGACCCAGGGATCAAAGCTGTATCTCTTATGTCTCCTGCATTGGCAGGCAGCTTCTTTACCACTAGCACCACCAGGGAAGCCGATTTAGATTAGGGAGTGACCCCTAGTGGATCAGATAGTAAAGAATCTGTCTGCAATGCAGGAGACCTGGGTTCCACCCCTGGGTCGAGAAGATCCCGTGCAGAAGGGCATGGCAACCCATTCCAGTATTCGTGCCTGGAGAATCCCATTGACAGAGGAGTCTGGTGGTCTACAGTCCACGGGGTTGCAAAGAGTCGGACATGACTGAGCGCGCGCGCACACCAATGTGAGCCTTGGGCCGAAATCCCTCAATGATTACTGCTGCTGCTACTGCTGCCGCTAAGTCGCTTCAGTCGTGTCTGACTCTGTGCAACCCCACAGACGGCAGCCCACCAGGCTCCGCCGTCCCTGGGATTCTCCAGGCAAGAACACTGGAGTGGTTTGCCACTTCCTTCTCTAGTGCATCAAAGTGAAAAGTGAAAGTGAATTACTCAGTCTTGTCCAACTCATAGCGACCCCATGGACGGCAGCCTACCAGGCTCCTCCGTCCATGGGATTTTCCAGGCAAGAGTACTGGAGTGGGTTGCCATTGCCTTCTCCTCAATGATTACTATGACTACCAATACAGTTTAGTCACTCAGTCATGTCTGACTCTTTGCAACCCCACGGACTGCAGCACACCAGGCTTCCCTGTCCATCACCAATTCCCAGAGCTTACTCAAATTCATGTCCATAGAGTCAGTGATGCCATCCAACTATCTCATCCCCTGTCATCCCTTATTCCTCCTGCCTTCAATCTTTCCTTGCATTGGGGTCTTTTCCAAAGAGTCAGTTCTTCATATCAGGTGGCCAAATTCCTGGAATTTCAGCTTCAGCATCAGTCCTCCCAATGAATATTCAGGACTGATTTCCTTAAGGATTGACTGATTTGCTCTCCTTGCAGTCCAAGGGACTCTTAAAAGAGTCTTCTCCAACACCACAGTTCAAAAGCATCAATTCTGTGGCACTCAGCTTTCTTTATAGTCCAACTCTCACATCCAAACATGACTACTAAAAAAACCACAGCTTTAACTAGACAGATCTTTGTCAGCATTGTAATGTCTCTGCTTTTTAATATGATGTCTGGGTTGGTCATAGCTTTTCTTCCAAGGAGCAAGCATCTTTTAATTTCATGGCTGCAGTCAACATCTGCAGTGATTTTGGAGCCTCCGAAAATAAATTCTTTCACTGTTTCCATTGTTTCCCCATCTTTTGCCATGACGTGATGGGACCAGATGCCATGATCTTTGTTTTTTGAAGGTTGAGTTTTAAGCCAGCTTTTTCACTCTTCTCTTTCACTTTCATCAAGAGGCTCTTTTGTTCCTCTTCACTTTCTGCCATAAGAGTGGTATCATCTGCATATCTGAGGTTATTGATATTTCTCCCAGCAAGCTTGATGAAGCTTGTACTTCATCCAGCCTGGCATTTTACATGATGTACTCTGCATATAAGTTAAATAAGCAGGGTAACAATATACAGCCTTGACATATTCCTTTCTCAACTTGGAACCAGTTTGTTGTTCCATGTCCAGTTCTAACTGTTGCTTCTTGACCTGCATACAGATTTCTCAGGAGGCAGGTCAGGTGGTCTGGTATTCCCATCTCTTGAAGAATGTTCCACAGTTTGTTGTGATTTACACAGTCAAAGTCTTCAGCATAACCAGTAAAGCAAAAGTAGGTGTTTTTATGGAACTCTCTTGCTTTTTCACACTATGAATGCCAGAATGTGATAATAAATTCTAGAAAGTAGAATCATATAGACTATCATTTAATTGAAAGTCTCTCCCTGGTGGCTCAGCTGGTAAAGAATCCACCTGCAATGCAGGAGACCTGGGTTCAATCCCTGAGCTGGGAAGATCCCGTGGAGAATGGAATGGCTACCCACTTCAGCATTCTTGCATTCTGCCCTGGAGAATTCCATGGACTGTGTAGTTAGTGGGGTTGCAAAGAGTCAGACAAGCATGTTTGATTCCAAAAGTCACTATGAGTCTCAAAAGCCAAAATAATAATAATTATTATCATTCTTGAACATTTAGTGCTGAAATAAACTCTTTAAATACTTTATTTAGTCTTCACAGTAACTTTATTAAGATGTTATTCTTCACCTTTCCTCTTGAAAAATCTAATGCTTAAGGAAATCAAGTAACTTGACCAAAGGCATACAATTACTAATAATAACATCACTAATCTTGCACTTCTTACTCTATAATCAATGACAAATGCCTATCTGGCTGTTTTCTAAAATGGTTCAACTAAAAATGGTTCAACTTAAGCATCTTCCCCATCACTCTTAGAAGTAACAAAAATCAGAACAGCTATGATTTTTATTATGGGTTTATTAACACAGGACCAGTATAAACAGACTGGTCACAAGTGTTCACACTGTAATCAAGATGTTTATACAGATGTGCGGGAAGCATTTGTGGTTTTTATTAGGAGTTATAGTCCTTGAGTTAGAAATTTTGAGAAGGTTTTCAGGCATCATCTTTACATGTGGGGACTCTTGTAGAGGTTTTCCCCTGCTGTGCAATTCTGGTGAGAATATACAAGTGCAACCTGAAGGGGAAAGGCTGGCTTAATTTGGCAATATTTTACATCTCAGAAAATGTAAGATGGTAAACAGGGACTTTCTAATGTTCTTCAACGTGCAAAGAATGTCCTGAAGCATGCTACCTTGAATTGTCAAGTACATGATTCACACTGAATATTTGTAAAAGAAAAGAAATGAGCTAAATTTACTCCCAGAGAGTTTCTATAGATAGTTTTTATTGTTAGAATGAAATAGTAATTTCTTTAACCACCCCGGAGGATGGTTCAATTTCCCTTCCTTTAAGAATAAACCTCATTCGCAGGTTTGATCCCTGGGTAAGGAATATCCCCTGGAGGCGGGCATAGCAACCCACGCCAGTATTATTGCCTGGGAAATCCCATGGACAGAGAAGCCTCACGAATCCATGGGGTCATGGGGTTGAAAAAGAGTCAGACAAGACTTAGTGATTAAAAAAACTACAACAATAAAGGAATAAATATTCTTCCCAAAGTTTCTCATTGTTATCAAATTGAAAATCCAGCATCAGAGAGAATCTAACCCCATGTTTCAAAATCATGAAGTTTTTGTTTTTCTGCAGGTTATCTTTTTCCTTTTTTGTGGTTCATTTTTAAGTGTGACGGATATGACTTTTTAAAAATTTTTTATTTTTTTAATTAAAAAAAGAATAACCCTCATTATCTGTAGTTATTTATACTTAACTGTAGGGAGAAACATTAAATTTGAAAATTCAGTCCATCAAATCCTAGATACATGAACAATATTGAAAATTTCTGGCCTTCTAACAGGTGGAAAACAAGTTCACAAATCAAGAAAGCTCAGTCCATTAAACCAATGAGAACTGCCAACTTGTCAGTGGTCAATAAATTAGCATTGTTGAAAATATAGTCACACTTGTCTATAAAGCAGCTCTTATTTGAGACTAAGACTTTGACCTTCAAACAGAAGCAATGGCTTAAACCCACCAAGGGAATCATACCTATCATCCGCTGAGTATCTGCCAGACACTGCAGCACCCACAGTGCCGTGTGTTTTTGCTTGTACATCCTTGTGAGTGGGTATTATTAAACTAGCATTATAGATGAGGAAACTGAGGTTCAGAGAGGTTAAGTGACATCATCAGGGTCAGTTAGTAAGTATTAGAGACCTGAACCCAGGGCTTCAAAATCCATGTTCCCCTTAAATCACTACAGAGGTACCAGTTGAGACTCTTCTCTATGATTCCACTTTCTAAAATGTATTATAATAATACATTAATTGTGTTATACACAATACAATAATTGCTTTGGGGTTTTCAGTTCCAGCATTACCTTTGGGATTACTATCTAATCTGAATAGTTAACCAAATTCAGAAAAACAGGTCAGGAATTTAGATTTTGCTGCAGAACCAAAAGCCTATGGGTTTCCTTTCCAAACAGAAAGGCATGCTATTTGGTTATATTCTCGACATGTGTGAAAGATTGTTTTTTATGTTAATTCTTATATCGGGGACTTCTGTCAAAATAGGAGTTGATGGTTTTTATTTTCTGTGCCAGAGGGGCCTATTTATTGGGTGTTTCCTTCAGAGTTGGGATTTAGATTGTCCCTTCTTTGCTCCTATTTTTAATCAGCTTTGACATTAGAAACTTTCAGTTCTGATTTGGGTTCAGGATTTTGGAAGATCAGTTAGGGGAGGTTCAGAAGGAGTCCAGAGAAGGCAATGGGACCCCACTCCAGTAGTCTTCCTGGAAAATCCCATGGATGGAGGAGCCTGGTGGGCTGCTGTCTATGGGGTCACACAGAGTTGGACACGACTGAGGCAACTTAGCAGCAACAGCAGCAGAAGGAGTCAGTCATGAAGGAGATGTTTGCGGTCACTGGATTGTTCAGATGTTCAAGAGACCTACTAAATAATGGCTCAAATGGTGGCGATTTTCTACAAAGCTCTCAGAAGACTATTTCTGCGGTTACTGTTACATATTTAAAATAATTGATAGGTAGCCATGTCTTTAAAAAGCAAATATTTTTTAATTAGGTCAATATTTAACAAATTAGAATCTCTCTTCAAGAGCAGGTCTCAGGTTGTAGAGCCTAAAGCTCTCTTTAAGAAATTATAAAATTAAGAATATAAAGTTATATATTATAGTTAATATTTTTAGAATGGGAAAAGAAGTCACAATGTATTACAAATACAAAATTTGGGAAAAAACCATAAATATCACAAATTTTCAAATATCATACGCTCTAATATCTCCTACATTCTTTAGTTAATATTTTTTATTGCTTCTTCTCATGGCACTTTTGTAAGGTCAATTTCTATAATTATTGAATGATGTTGCAGTGTTTCCTCTATCATGGATAATCTTTTTTTTTAAGTGATACATTAGAAAAGTTTCTTAGAGCTTCATTTGTTACTGGTAAAATTTTAGGATTATTGTCAAATTTGAGAAAAGCCTATACTGAGTTAGTTTTATTATCAGAGATTTAGACGAGTTTTTCACAAACTAGCCTCTAGCTTTGCACATTGTGATTGTTGCCTCTGCCATCCAGATACCTCCAAGTGCTGGGTGCCATTGAACAACTTCCTATGTCCATGTATATCCATGTTACAAAGGTAGGTGGTAAGGATGTTGCTTCAAAGTTCTTCCTATGTCAAGATATCTAGCAATAATGTAACCACTCACAGAAGTAATTTAAGACCATATAAAATGCGAAGAGTTGACTCATTGGAAAAGACCCTGATGCTGGGAGGGATTGGGGGCAGGAGGAGAAGGGGACGAGAGAGGATGAGATGGCTGAATGGCATCACCGACTTGATGGGCGTGAGTTTGAGTAGACTCCGGGGGGTTGTGATGGACAGGGAGGCCTGGCATGCTGCGATTCATGGGGTCAGAAAGAGTCAGACACGACTGAGTGACTGAACTGAACTGAAGTGAAAGACATCCCACTAAACCAATACTAAATACAGTCCCAACTCAACTTCCCTACAAATGCCCACAACCACTCCAAGTACCACCTGACCGAGGGAAAGTGATGGGGGAGGGATGGGTATCAAAGTGGAAAAATTCAGCGGACAAGCTAGCTGCAGTTAAAGTATCTCAGTAAAGCATCTCATCTGGTGAATGCAGTATTAGCCTCCCCCCAGGGATTTTGAAGAGGCTGTACCATTGAGGCACCTGTGTATCTGTCAATCCCAAACTTCTAATTTTTCCCTTCTCCTACACTTCTTCTTTGGTAACCAAGGTTTGTCTTCCATGTCTATGAGTCTATTTCTGTTTTATAGATAAGTTCATTTGCATCATTTTTCTAGACTCAGTGTGTAAGTGATATCACATGGTATTTGTCTTTGTCTGTCTGACTTACTTCATTTAGTATGAGCATCTCTAGGTCCATGCATGTTGCTGCAAATTTTCAGCCCTAGGTATTGATAGCTGTTTTGGAAGCTGTCTCGCAGCTTCTCCCTTCAGGCTCTGTGGCTCAAACACTCACCTATACACATGCTACCTTCGTGAGCTCTCTCAAAGAGGGCCTTGCTGCTTGCAGGCAGCCGTGAAAAGGCCCCTTCCATGTCACCCACATCCTGTTTGTTTTTTCCCTATGTAGATAAAAATAAAGCTCTCTTGGGTATAGACACGGCTTCCCAGGTGGCTCAGTCAGTAAAGAATCTCCGTGTAGTGCAGGAGCCCTGGGTTCGATCTCTGGGTCAGGGAAGACCCTCTGGAGTAGGAAATGGTATAGATAAGAACAAAGAAGGGGAGAGGCACAAAATAGAGAGAGAACTGAAACAGACTCAACTACCATTTCTGGAAAATCAGGACTTGGAGGGGATTCCCAGGAGCTTCCTTTCAGGAGGGAGGTAGCCAGGACCCTCCTTGAGTGAGAATATGGTGTCCATGCTATGGAGGAAGGGTGGATGGAACGATCTTTGCTGTCTATCATCTCCATCCCCCATCCCATCCCTCTAGTCTCTGAATAACAGGGGAGGCAGGGTGGAGTGAGATGGAAAGTTCTTGGAAGAAATGAGAGAATGGAGATGCTGAAGGAAACCCCCAGTAGTGGCCATGGCCACTGGCTAGACACCAATCCCCATGGCTATCCATAAAGAACACAGGAAAGAAGGAGATTACCTCACTATAGAGCGTGTTTTTTCAAAAAAACTTTTTTCCTCAGGTTCACAAACTGAAGGACATTTAAAGAAAACCGAAGGGCTAGCATAATGTCAAGGTTAACATTTTAATTGCATAAAACACCGAGAAAGCCTACGCTTGTCATTTTTACAAGGTTACCTTTCCTGTACAATGGAGGCTTTTATCCAACAACTATATACGAGTTGGTGACATGACATGGAATGTGACTTACATAAACGGGAGAACTCACACTCTTTTTTTGCCCAGAGCTCCTCCAGAAGCCACCATCAAGTAGCTAAATGCTGGCCTTTAAAACCTTTCCTCATAGATAAGAAATGCACACATATGTGTCATTTTGTAGTTTTGAATGCTCAGGGCTTAATTCTCCTGTAGTATGTCTGCCCCCTCCCCATGCCCAGAGCCCCAAGGACTTCAAAGAGGGGTTTGCAGGTGGAATAGCAGATAAGCGCTGGAGAATTTAGCTCTTTGGGATGATGTGATCACATAACAAAAGACTGCCGTAACCCCTTGAGAAGGTAACATTAAGGTTACCATTGGAGCCTTAACTCTGAATTTCCTGAATCTAGGGCAAGGCAGAGTATATAGCCCCACAGCGTAATACTTCACAGTGTTTTACAATGAGCAGAAAAGAAAAAGAAAAAAATCTTGTAAAAAACGGGAAGCCTTTCAGATCAATGCATTGAATCTTTTTTTTTTTTTTTGAAACATAAGTTCCAAGATTGAAAAGTAGCTTGAGGTAAGTTTCAACACATTACACATGCTTAGGAAAATAACAGCTTTGTATATTAATACAAAGTATGCGAGAAATGTGTCCTTATTGGTCGATACGCAAGTGTCTATTTATATTTTCATCTCATGGGGCATCCCAGGTGGTGCTAGTGGTAAAGAACCCACCTGCCAATGCAGGAGATATAAGAGATGTGGGTTCAATCCCTGGGTTGAGAAGATCCCCCAGAGAAGGAAATGGCACCCCACTCCAGTATTCTTGCCTGGAGAATCCCACGGACAGTGGAGCCTGGAGGGCTACAGTCCATAGGGTTCCAAAGAGCTAGACACAACTGAAGTAACAGCATGCATGAGACTCAGGAACACAAAGGCAGTTGTCATCCATAAGCACAAACTTATTCATAAAAGACCTTCATTCCCACAATCAGTCTTGAAATAGAAATCCAAATCCTTAAGTGCAGATGGAAAATGTCATCAGTGCCTACATCTCAAAATGAATGTGCAATCCCATTAAAACAAGACTGATTCTTTTGAAAATTAAGAGAACACCACCACTCAGATTATACATGGTGATGCTGAAGGGTAATATCCAATAACTTATGTAGAGCACACTAGTTTTATTCTCCCAGCCAGGAGGAAGGCAGGTTCGTGATCACCCAGAGCTAGAAACATGGAACTGGCTGAAAGAAAGCCAAAAGAGTAAACACCAGAAAGAGGGCCCTGGCAGAAGTTCCCTGCCCCACCGCAGGCAGGGCCCTTGTGGACAGGGTCCTGTTTCATTACATCACCATGTAACGGACTCTATCTACTTTGTTCTTATCTGTTTCCCCCAAGTAGCATATACATTTCCCTAAGGACACAGATTATCTGTTTTGCCTATTTTTGTATCCCCAGAAAGTGCCTGGGACATAGAGGCATTCAGATATTCATTAAATGAACGAATAGATTCCTTGATGTACAAATCCATCCCTTCTCATCCATTCCCTTCAAATGTTGAATTCAGAGTGAACCCAGAAGGCGATGAGCAAGGTTTTTTGTCAGGACAATCTAATGAGTACTTGTGTGCATGCGTGCTAAGTCACTTCAGTCGTGTCCAACTCTTTTCAATCCCATGGACTGTAGCCCACCAGGCTCCTCTGTCTATGGGATTCTCCAGGCAAGAATACTGAAGTGGGTTTCCAAGCCCTCCTCCAGGGATCTTCTCGACCCAGGTATCAAACCCACGTCTCTTATGTATGCATTGGCAGGTGGGTTCTTTATCATTACTGCCACCTGGGAAACCTTTCTGTTAATTGACCCTAAATGTGTTAATGGACCATAAATATCAAAGAAATCTCTTATTGCTTCTTTGACATTACTACAGAAATAGAATTTGGACACTTACAGAGAGGTAGATCTTTTGTTTTCTAAGAAAATCACCTGACAGTCAGCATAATGATGGAACTGGCCTCCTGATGAGTGCTGAAGAGATTCCCTGGCAGTGGAGATTGAAAAACAGGTAGTGGGTATTTTCTGGCCAGAACCCTGTAGATGAAATTCCCACTACGTAAGGGAGCTTAGTCCAGCTCTTTTAAGAGATGTCCCAATTTCCTCTCCAGCATGAAGGCATTTTCCACGGCTCCGAGCTGCATGGTTGTGTTTTGAAGACATTTACACTCAGGGGTTTGGAGTTCTGCTCCTGACTGCAGGTCTCCTTGGCCATTTCCCCAGCTCCTCCTGGCTGTTCTTTGAATCACAACACTGCCAACAGGCAGGATCTCAGCAGAGTAGGTTGACTGACTTTCCTCAAAGAGATTTACTGTTCAGCAGTCATACCAACAGGAGAAATCTGTCTACTGTAATTGAGTAAGGAGGTCACATCGTATTTCTTTCGAAAATTGTAACTTCATTAATACGACCTCCAGGCAGTTTCTTCAAGCTAGACATAGGCCTTGGTTAAAGCAAGATTTTACCTTTCTCTGCAGTAAAGACAAAAGACATTACAAGAAGAAATGAAAGATTCTGGAGAGTTGAGTTAGTTCCAGGCATATCAGGAAGATGGCACATTCTTGTTGGGGCGTTAGAAGGAAGAGCACAAGACAAACGTTCTGTGAGTCTGCATTCTAATTTTGTTATCATCTTCCTAAGAGTCATATTTTACGTGGCTATTGCTATTTCTGAATATAGTTGATAAGACGTGGAATTCATATTAATGTAACTGAAAGCAGGGTCTGGCTGCTCACCACTCAAAATCCAATAAAGAGGCCAGATTGGTGGAAAGGAACGTTTGCTTTATTTTGGATGCTGGCAACTGAGGGTGAGGGCAGACTCCCCCTACACCTCCGACAATCAGGGGGCCAGAGCTTTTATAAATGGACGGAAGAAGGATGCGACATGCAGAAACAGCATAGTCAGCTCTGACAGTCGTTGAGATTGGTCATCCATGGTCTGACCAGCGTCATCTTGATTGCTTTCAGTTCAGTTCAGTTCAGTTCAGCCGCTCAGTCGTGTCTGACTCTTGGCAACCCCATGAATCGCAGCACTCCAGGCCTCCCTGTCCATCATCAACTCCCGGAGTTTACTCAAACTCATGCCCATCGAGTCAGTGATGCCATCCAGCCATCTCATCCTCTGTCATCCCATTCTCCTCCTGCCCCCAATCTGTCCCAGCATCAGGGTCTGTTCCAATGAGTCAACCCTTCGCATGAGGTGGCCAAAGTACTGGAGTTTCAGCTTCAGCATCAGTCCTTCCAATGAACACCCAGAACCAATTCCCCTTAGGATGAACTGGTTGGATCTCCTTGCAGTCCAAGGGACTCTCAAGAGTCTTCTCCAACACCACAGTCCAAAAGCATCAATTTTTTGGTGCTCAGCTTTCTTCACAGTCCAACTCTCATATCCATAAATGACCACTGGAAAAACCATAGCCTTGACCAGATGGACCTTTTTTGGCAAAGTAATGTCTCTGCTTTTTAATATGCTATCTAGGTTGGTCATAACTTTCCTTCCAAGGAGTAAACGTCTTTTGATTTCATGACTGCAATCACCATCTGCAGTGATTTAGGAGCCCAAAAAAATAAAGTCTGACACTGTTTCCACTGTCTCCCCATCTATTTGCCATGAAGTGATGGGACCAGATGCCATGATCTTAGTTTTCTGAATGTTGAGCTTTAAACCAACTTTTTCACTCTCCTCTTTCACTTTCATCAAGAGGCTTTTTAGTTCCTCTTCACTTTCTGCCATAAGGGTGGTGTCATCTGCATGTCTGAGGTTATTGGTATTTCTCCCAGCAATCTTGATTCCAGCTTGTGCTTCTTCCAACCCAGCGTTTCTCATGGTGCACTCTGCATATAAGTTAAATAAGCAGGGTGACAATATACAGCCTTGACGTACTCCTTTTCCTATTTGGAACCAGTCTGTTGTTCCATATCCAGTTCTAACTGTTGCTTCCTGACCTGCATACAGGTTTCTCAAGAGGCAGGTCAGGTGGTCTGGTATTCCCATTTCTTTTAGAACTTTAGGTATAGTTAGTCTGCAGTTCCAAGGTCTGTTTGTTCCCATTTGCTTGAGGCCAGTTCTCAGAATTGTGGCAGCTGATGTCAGGGCTAGTCTGGTTATCCTGTAGTTAACTTCTTCCACCTGGTGGGGGTTTCAGTATCTATAAGACAGTTCACAGGGTACAGGTCAGAATATTCTTACCCCTTGAAAAGAGGCTAAATCTCATTGACTGTGCTTAATGATCACATTAAGATCTGGTCTCCTTTGTTTTTCTTTGTTTCTGCATATTCTCACTTCCCTGATTAAACTTGGTTTTTGGCTAAAGTTTTTCCACAGACAAAAGGCAGGCAGAAGACATGGGAGACCAGGACTATAGGGTCCTGCTGTTTCATTAACATACATCCCAACAGTCAAAACTTAAAACTCATTCCTATATAAAAAATACTTATTTGAACTGGAAAGTTGGATGCTAAATTAATTGTGACCTTATTTTATAGGATATATGAACAAAATTGTAACAAAGGCATTGGAAAGATTTGAGGCTCTTTAAAAAAAAAAATTATTCACAATAGTTCTTTAGAAATACACTATGTGACGTCCCAACAGTCAGCCTCCTGAGCTTTAGAGCAGGCAACTTTTTAAAAGAATCTTTGACCATAGAACCATGACAGTGATCATCTTTGAAGAGATGGTCTGGATGAAGCTTTGGGTGATCAAAATTAAAACATAACAAAACCCCAAACCTCTGTGATCTTAAGTACAATACTTCCTTGTGTTTCCCACCACTTTTGTGACTAAGATTTATGGTGCTGTCAGCTTGAGCATCCTGTTTTACAGCCGCCGAAAGAAAGGTTCATGTTTCCCATTCATGGCTGAGTCTGGGAGAGCTGTGTGCAGGTTAGGACTATTGAGAGAGGCTGACTGTCCTATTCTGATAAGCTGTCTGAAAGAATCTTCTTTCCATTGGTAATGTTTCCATAACAACACACAATGTTAATTTTTCCAGAGGTGCATACAGACTCAGATCACTGTGAGAAGCACTTTCCTGGTGTGACTTATGGCTGGCCATTGGCAAAGGTCCTTAAGCCATTCGAGCCAGTTAACCATCAGAGTTTTTACAAGGGTTATAGGAGGTTGATTGTGGCACGTAGTAAGCACTCAGTGAATGATCAGTAAACTTTTTGTTTGTGTCAGTTGGTGTTTTCAGACTGATTACTCAGTATTTTTGGAGAAATAAATGCCCACTAGTTCATGGACGGTTTCCGTTCTCCTCCTCTGCTCTGGCCAGCAGCCTTCCTGAATCAATGGCTGCATCACAGTTCCCGGAGCAGTGCAGCCTTGCTTGCTTACGGAACACCTTCCTTCTATTCCTATTTATATCCTATTCCTCTTTCTCCTTCAAACTCCCCTACCCACTCCATGTACCTCTTCCTTCCATCCAGGTTGAAGCCTCAAGAGCAGGAAGAGTGAAGGGTTAGGGAGAAGAGAAGGAAAGAATGAATGCTTTGCATGGTTCTGCCTCGTGGATGGCACCCAGCTAGGAGCTTTACATGCACTACATCATTTCAGATTTCTAACACCTTTGTGGAGTCTCTCATTTTTCTTCTTTAAAAATTTTTATTAGAGTAGAGTTGATTTACAATGTTGTGTTAGTTTCAGATATACAGCAAAGTGAATCAGTTCTACATATACATATATCTTCTCTTTTTAAGATTCTTTTCCCATATAGGCCATTACAGAATATTGAACAGGGTTTCCTGTGCTAGACAGTGTGTCCTTATTAGTTATCTACTTTATATATAGTACTGTGTATTTGTCAGTCCATATCTCCCACTCTATCCCTCCCCTGGAGAAGGAAATGGCAACCTCCTGCAGTAATTCTGCCTGGAAAATCCCATGGACAGAGGAGCCTGGCGTTCCGCACTGGTTACCATAGGTTTTTTTCCTACATCTGTAACTCTATATGTTTTGTAAAGAAGTTCATTTGTACAATTTTTTTTTATATTCCACATAGATCTAATATTTGAGTAAACAATTTAACCCAAATTAGTTATTTCATCCTTTTGCTATACTTGTCCTGTGAGGAAATCCTTCCAGTTAAGTAAGAGAGAGGCAGTTCAGTTCAGTTGCTCAGTCATGTCCAACTCTTTGCAACCCGTGGACTGCAGCACGCCAGGCCTCCTTGTCCATCACCAACTCCCAGAGTTGACTCAAACTCATGTCCATTGAGTCAGTGATGCCATCCAACCATCTCATCCTCTGTCATCTCCTTCTCCTCCCACCTTCAATCTTTCTCAGCATCAGGGTCTTTTCCAATGAGTCAGCTCTTTGCATCAGGTGGCCAAAGTATTGGAGTTCAGCTTCAGCATATGTCCTTCCAATGAATATTCAGGACTGACCTCCTTTATGATGGGCTGGTTGGATCTCTTTGCTGTACAAGGAACTCTCAAGAGTCTTCTCCAACACCACAGTTCAAAAGCATCAATCTTTCGGTACTCAGCTTTCTTTATAGTCCAACTCTCACATCCATACATTACTACTAGAAAAACCATAGCTTTGAATTCCTTGAATTCAAGTTCTATTTAACCCTGTGTTCCAGTAATAATGGTGGCAACAATGCAAGTAACAGCAGTGAGAATAGTCATTGTAGTAGTGGAATGATGGTAGTAACAGTAGTAATGATAGTAGCAGAAATACTAGTCATCTGTCTCTTGATCTATGGACAGGAGTTCAATACTCAGCTTTGTGTCTTTTGAGTTTTCATGTTTTAGATGAAATAAGTTTTAGTATCAATAAGTTCCCCAAGTTTAAGAATTCGAATTTGTCTTGTTTCCAGGGACTTTTTGGACACTAATCAGAACCCAGTGTTTTGTTTTCCATTTTTAACTCTAACATTAACAGAGTGTCTGTTATCTTTTTCGGGGCTGCACTTGACACTTATCCCTGTGGATCCAGGGTCTTAAATAAGAAGATTTGACACAAAAAGGTTATGATCTCTGTGACTGAGAAATACCTCGGAACACAGCCTGCCCCGAGGCTCCTCTGAGCTCCTGGCCAGTACCTGCTGATTATGATGTAAGTCACACCATGAGGATATAGGGAGAATCAGGGGGTGAGAGTAGGAAGACGGTTGGGGGATAGCAAGCAGCCCCCACCTTTGCAAAGCTCTTCGTGTTCTTTTCCAGGAAGACTTAGGACATTGGATAAAGTTAGTCCATCTAGCACCAAGTGTCCTGAGTAAGGTACTATCTGAAAGACTCTTTCTTTCTTGTTTTTAATATTTATTTATTTGGCTGTGCCTAGTCTTAGTTGCAGCCTGTGGGATCTAGCTCCCTGACCAGGGATTGAACCCGGGCCCCCTGCATTGGGAGCACAGAGTTTTAGCCACTGGGCCACCAGGGAAGCCCCCAAACTGTCACTTTCTTAATCACCTTCCCGAGTTTGGAGCCACATATTTTCCAAGTACATATTTCTAAGACAGTCAGCAGCGGGTTCCTCCATCCTACTGCTCATCTTTGCTGAAGCTGAAGGAAGATGAAATATTGTTGCAATTGACTTTCAGAGTAGAAATTTATTTTATTAATGGTCCAATAATCAAATAGAAAAAACTTAACTAATGTAGCTTTGAGTCTTTTAAAACACCCATCCTGTCTTTAAATTGCTTCCCTTGAAAAGGGAGGGGCAAACTCAGAGGGTACACTTTTAAGCATGGCCAAGAGTATTAATGCTTCTTGGTGACTTCAGATCGTCTCAGTCCTAGTGGGATGTCTGAAACACTCCCAAAGGAAAGATTAGGAACTCGTCTTCTTTCTTGGGATAAGGAGGATGCTTTATTCTTGAGCAGGAATTTCTCTTTCTTGAATCCCTGATGGTTAATAATCCACTTGCAATGCAGGAATCCAAGTTCGATATCTGGGTCAGGAAGATCCCCTGGGTAAGGGAGAATCCCATGGATAGAGGAGTCTGGTGGGCTACAGCCCATGGAGTTGCAAAGAGTCAGACCCGACTGAGCGACGAAGCATGAATGCATGCCTCTACATTAAGCCATGCTTTAAGCCAGAAGGAAGTAGATGTCACCAGAATGCTTTACCTATCCTTGAATGCATTGGAGGGACAATCATTCCTGGAAGACACCCCCACCCCCAATTCAGTAGCATGTAAAAGCGACTACCCATCGGCCAGATCTAGAAACTGGCTGCCCATGTGGCCGCCACTTGGTGAGGGTTTGTAAAAAGCCAGAGCACACCCAGAGAAAGCTGCAGTCTCTCCTAATGTGAGTCTCTCCTTTAATATCCCAGACTTGCCTGGGAGTAGCCCTGCCTGGAACACAGCAGGCACTCAATATATGTGGCCTGTACAAATAAAGATGTATACACAGTTCAGTTTTTCTACCAATGATATTTTTCAGGTTTAATAATTTATGGTCAAAAGCAAAGAGATAATAAATTACCATGGCGATTTTTTCCACTCACTTGTACTATCTTAGATAAATAGTTCTTTAAAAACAAAGTTTTGGATCCCTAATTATTTCAGTCATTGAGTCACATATTTACAAGAAAATTAACTATTAGATTAGAACTGCCTCTAGAATTCTAAGCCAATGAAAGACTCCCTTTGATAAAACGGTTATTGGTTCAGGATAGATCCAAAATACATGGATAAGCAATCCTAACTTTTCCTCTGTGTGCACTTGAGCAAATCACTGAAGGTCTCTAGATCCCATTTTCTTGTTTCTTAAGGGTCAGGTTGGGTGTGATGAGTTCCAAGGACCCTGCCAGCTCTGATTCTTATACATTTGGCAAAATCTTGGCAGAAGAATAATCAGATTAGAAGTCATGCTTTCACTGTGGGTGGCCCCTTAAAGACTTCATCCTTCGATTTCTCTTTCTCAGCAAACCCAACTCTCATACCAGTAGGAACGCCTCTCTTTTTTGGCACTTAGAGTGGGTTTTCTCTTTCTCTTTTCTTAAACTAATCCTATTGTTGTCTAACGGTTGGTGTATCTCTCCAAAGAGGTAAGTGCATGCTCACTAATATGTCAGTAATTTGAAGGCTATCTGTGTATACCATCAGACTTTTAAATTTTTGAGAATAAGATGTATACTTGGCTGTTTGTGATGTCATAGGCCCCTAGCACTATGTCTAGAATCCAGTAGAGACCAGAGCTACTCAAATATGTACTAATCACCCTCTGCCTCAGAATCTTGTTGAAAAGTTGCCAGTTTCTCACCACCACCACCACCTCAAAACTCCTGCTGGAGATCTATGTTATCAAAATCTCTGAATGTGGAGCCTTGGAATCAGCATTTCAACAAGCATCCATGGGGATTCCTCTGCACCCTGAAGTTTGACAATCTCTGCAGTGTACCACCCATAAATATGTTTCCAATGATGAATAAATATTTCCATAGCAAGGGAAACTTATCCTTTCCCCAAACAAAGGTCTTAGACTCAGAGGGCAATACCAAGGAGCAAAGACACAGGAAAAAAAAAATCTTGCACTTAAACCAGTAGTTATTAAGTACTGGTGGTAAAGTAACCTATCTGCAGTCTTAGGAAAATGCAAATCCAGGCTCTGTTCCTCTAAGGTCAGTGGAACCATAGACTGAACAGGAGAGACTTTGTTCAAGTTTATTTTGACCACATTGTCACTTTAAATTCCCTGATTTGGGCTGCTCCCAACTGACAATTCAAGGAGGTCCCACCCCTCCTAGATGATGCACTTCAAAAACAAAAGAACACTTCACTTCCATAAAAACAAAGTACAGATGAAGGTAATAGCCAAAACTCCAGCTTGATTTGAAGTTCCCATCTTCTTCATCTCCCACATCTCAGCCAAATGGTGAGCAGAGAGCCTGTGTTTGGGGAATGGAGTCAAAAATGTTCTCTCTCTGTTTCCACCTGAAGCTTCAGCTTGTTCTCCTCTGTCATCAATTTCTGACCCTTCAGAACTGAGGAAGGTGGGGACAGTCCTCCAGGAACTCTGCCAGATGGCTTTATGCTCATAGGACTGGGAGATACTTATATCTTTTAAGACTTTTGGGGGGGGTGATTTTGTGGTTTTTTGGGAAACCTCCAGTCCTGGTCACTCAAATATAGATCCTTTGATGGGAGCAATGAACTACCTCTACAGTCTCTTTGCTGACATCTGCCCACTCCTCCTCAGAGAGTCCTTACGCTGGGTCTAAGATGTCCACACCAGGATTCTCTCATCCAGCCCCTAGGAAACTCTCACTTATACCAGAAGTACTAGTCACCAGGGCCTCCATCTCTCACTAGCTTCCACATTGGAGCAGCTAACCAGCCTGTGTCTCTCCTTTTGCCTTTTCCAAGCAAAAGCCTGACACAGTCCTGTGTGTCCCCTGATGCAAGGATATAATAAGCTGTCCTCCTTGGAAACTCCTCCTTCTTGATGTCAGGTGAAGGAGAAAGAGCTCCTACTCCCTGGAGGGAGTGGGACTCACAGAACACCAATAGCTCTTTCCAAAAATGTGATTTTAAATCCTATGGGGACTTCCCTGGTGGTCCAGAGGTTAAGACAACACTTCCAATGCAGGGGGTGCTGGTTCGATCCCTGGTCAGGGAACTAAGTTCCCACAGGCCTTGTGGTGAGCCAAAGAAATAAAAACAGCAACAAATAAAAAAATAAAATTGTATGCCTCTGTAACATAGGTGAAGAATTAAGAGGTGTCCACTTAATTCTCAGATCTCTTTAAAAATCTGCACCTTGCGTCAGCAATGTACTGCAGTGTCTGATATCTGCCACCATAGAATGACCTTAAGTCCCCATAACAGAGTGAGATGACACTAAAACATTTAAACATGACTTTAGTAGAAGCTCAGAGAGTAATTGAGCTCACTCAGAATGAATCTCCATGTGGCAGAGAGCCTTTTATTCTGCCCAACTGAGACATCCAAAGCACAACTGGGAATCATCAAGATCTAAAAACCATCCAAGGGCCAGAGTTCCCTCAACCACCTGTGGCCTACCTTCCAAATTCTAGATCTCTTTTCTGAGGACCTACCTCTCTCCATCAATGCATACCATCAAAGGCTATGTATTTCATAGCCTGATCCTCCAGCAGAAGTTCTTAGCCTTTGTAAGAATCTATGGATGAGCATCAGAGGGGCCAGAAACCCCCCCAAAAAAGTATGTTAAATTTACAAATATAAACATGTCTCTTGGGGAAATGATGTATTTTTTTTTATAAGATTCTCAAGGAGGTCAAGATCAAAATAAAAGCTCATCTCAACCCTCAAATCTCTACATGGTCATAACACGGCATTCCTGACAGGTGTAAAAGAGACACATGTGTACCATAACCAGGTATCTCTTTGAACCTACTAGGAGCTTCCCTGGTAGCTCAGTTAGTAAAGAATCCACCTGCAATGTAGGACACCCCAGTTCAACTACTGGGTTGGGAAGATCCACTGGAGAAGGGATAGGCTACCACTCCAGTATTCTTGGGTTTCCCTGGTGGCTCACCTGGTAAAGAATCTGCCTTCGCCGTGGGAGAACTGGGTTCTATCTCTGGGTTGGGAAGATCCCCTGGAGAAGGGAAAGGCTACCCACTCCAGTATTCTGGCCTGGAGAATTCCATGGACTGTATAGTCCATGGGTCGCAAAGAGTCGGACACGACTGAGTGACCCTCACTTTCACTTCACTTTCACTAGGTGCTAAGAGGAAGCAGAAGAGGTTACAC
This sequence comes from Muntiacus reevesi, assembly GCF_963930625.1. Lineage (NCBI taxonomy): Eukaryota > Metazoa > Chordata > Mammalia > Artiodactyla > Cervidae > Muntiacus > Muntiacus reevesi. Next base: position 77,316,001 of record NC_089254.1, on the reverse strand, counting down.
AGAAAGATGAGCAGAGTTTTGAAAGAAGTAAAGGATCATGACGGACAGGGATGGGGGGAAAGACCATTTCAAGATGTAGGATAACCATGAACAAAAGCATGGACGAAGGAAAGCCAAGTATGTGGGGGGAAATGACATGCAGGTTGTCTGATGGGAACAGAGGGTACATGTAGGTAAATGGCGGAGCCCAAGACACAAAGTGGGGATGAGGCTATGGTGTGAATGGCTCTGATATGAATGGTAAGGACTTATTTTGGAGACATAAGAGATTGGTAAAAATCTTTAAATAGAAGCATGAACATATCATTGTATTATGATTGGGCACCTACATGTCTATTTTCCCAGAGAGAACGTGAATGTACTTTGGGAAAGCTGAATCAGAGTCTAGTTCAGGTGTATACTTCTTGAATATCCCCTGGCATGTGGTAGGTGCTTAATAACCTCTTAGAGAAAGGAGAGAAGATGGGTAAAGAGGGATGGAGGGAGGAAAGTAGGGGAAGAAGAAAGGAGGAAAATGGGAGTGGGGAAGGGAGAAGGAAAGGCAGGTGGAGGAAGGGGAAGTTGGTCTTTACAAATAGATGAAGTGGAAGAGAAAACACAAGGCTATTGCACTGGTCCGGGCCAAGCACAATGAGAGCATTCACGAAGGGAGAGAGTAACAGATTTATGAGATGCTTAGTTGCCATAAAATTCGATTTCTCATCTTCCTCTAAACAGCTCTTCTATAACCTGCTTAAGGTTTGTATTTAATGATTTAATTCAGTATAAGCAGAAAGGACCTGTATGTGTTGTTTTACCAATACCGTTAATGACTCTGTGTTCATCTATCCTAAGCTTTTGCCCAGTTTCTGTGATGAACAGAGTATGCATTTACTGATGGCTAGGAGTAGAGTATAGCCGTGGAACAAGCAGCTAGAAACTGACCCAGGGGGCCCCTGGATCTACATTGTGATTTTGCCCATTCCCCTAACAAGGCAACACTTGTTTATATCTGACTGACTTTCACATCCTGCTAGCCCAGACATCCTAAGAACCTGACCTTCTACTCAAACCCTCTTAATCCATATGCTGTATGATGTTTCTCCCCAGATTGGGTAGATTTTGGGTCAGTCTGGGTTCTGATGACATTTTTCACTCTTCTAAGATTATGATTTAATCTGCCCATCTCAGACCCACCTGAAGCTCTTTTCTGTTTTTACAGATAACCTTTCAGAGCACTCTAAGCCTGTCATTTCCTCTTTGACCACATTTTATATACACGTATTTCACATTGAATTTCTATAGCACACCTTCAAATCCTGAATCCTGAAATGTTACTTTTCTTCCTTTACGAACTTTGTGAACTTGTTCATAAACAAAAGTATGAGCTAGTTCATAAGCAAAATTATGAATAGTTCATAAACAAAATTATGCTACAGAATTTTAGGACATAGCTTCAGATGTGTCAGGATGGCTATCTCTGTCTGTATAACTATAAAAAAAAGGAACATAGGAATCATAGGAATTTGCCTTAGTTTTTTATATAAATATATAAACTTCCTCAAAGTTAATTGAAGATCCTTATATGCTCAGAAATCACATAACTGGTATGTAGTCACCTAGAAATCCAAGCAGTGGATCTTTTTGAACTCAAGAATCCTACCTTTGCATATATCTTCCTTTGTGAGCCAACCCATAGCAAGCCTGTGACACAATTAGGGTTAAAAGAATAGGGTAAAATTAACAAGGGCAAATAAAATTACAGTTCCTTGCAATCATCATTTCTCAATTACTTTCATTGGAGTATATTTAATTTACAATGTTGTGTTAGTTTCAAGTGTACCACAAAGAATATCAGTTACACATACACATATATCCACTTTGTTTTAGATTCTTTTCCTATATAGGCCATTACAGAGTATTGAGTAGAGTTCCCTGTGCTACACAGTAGGTCCTTATTAGTTATCTGTTTTATAGATGGTCGTATGTATATGTCAATCCCAATCTCTCAATCTATCCCTCTCCTGTCTCACCCCCTGGTGATCATAAGGCTGTTTTCTACATCTGTAACTTTATTTCTGTTTTGTAGATAAGTTCATTTGTACCCTTTTTAAAAAAAAAACTCCACATATAAGTGATATCATATATTTGTCTTTCTCTGATTTACTTCACTCAGTATGACACTCTCTAGGTCCATCCATGCTGCTGTAAACGGCATTCTTTCTTTCTTTTTACAGCTGAGTAATATTCCATTGTGTATATGTACCACATTTTCTTTATCCATTCCTATACTGGTGGGCATGTAGGTTGCTTCCATATCCTGGCTGTTGTAAATAGTGCTGCAGTGAACATTGGATTGCATGTGTGTTTTCAAATTGCAGTTTTCTCCAAATATATTCCCAGGAATGGAATTGCTGATTCATATGATACTCTATTTTTAGTTTTTTCAAGAACTCCATACTGTTCTTCATGGTGGATGCACCAATTTACATTTCCACCAACAACATAGGATGGTTTCTTTTTCCCCACACCCTCTCCAGCATTTATCATTTGTAGATTTTTTTTGTAATGATGGTCATTCTAACCAGTGTGAGGTGATACCTCATTATAGTTTTGATTTGCTTTTCTCTCACAATTAGTGATGTTGAGTCATTTACTATATGCAGGTTGCTGAGAGAAGGCAGGAAGATTAAGGGTGGGAAAGGAACTGACTAAAACCTGGTTCACTTCTGTTGAAACTATTTGGTAAAAGAGGCAAGCGAGTGCACATTATTCATTGTAGTACAGAGGACCCCATGAATGTCCCTTCTGGGAGTACAGGGGACAACGATTCATCCTAGCCACTGTGAGCACCAGCCCTACTTGGCAGAGCATCTGCTACTCAGCTCTGGTTCCCATTCAGGAATGAGAGTCATGTGGCCAGACTTTCCAGATTATTTTTAAGAATAATGGACAATGCATATTTTATGTTGACTCTCCCAATTTTTTAATCTTGTCAACTAATTCAAACTTTTTCAAAGTTCTATTTTTGTACGTGTGGGGATGGGGCATCCTGGTCTTTATGTCCATGTACCACCAGCTTCTACCTCTACCTCTGAACTAGAAGTGAGGGTTTCAACAGGGGTTAGAATGAGTCTAGAAAGGTGGGCTGGAGCCAAAGTCATACTTCAATATGGGCTGAGCAGTATGATTTCATTCTCTGGTGAATAGGAGCTATCGTAATCCTTTTTAATTTTTTAATTAGTGGTATAATCCCATCTATATTTTAGAAAATTAACCCTGATGGCAGAGGGACACTTGACACATGATCTGATAACATTTATTGAGTTAATGAATGAGAGAAAGAAGGAACAGGGAAGGTAAGAGTTTAAGAGGTCAGTTAATAAGCTTTTTCGATGATCCAGACAAAAATGAAAATGGGAAGAAAGTAATATATACAGAAACTATCTGGAGGGCAGAGTGATGCTTTTGTGGAGATTGTTACTGCTGTTTATCAATTTTTTCTGACTCTCCCCCTCTCTAGGACGTGATGGCATGACACTTCCTGGTCCCCTTGCATTTAGCCACAAGTAGACTTGTGGCTACTGCTGGCCAATGAGTTGTGAGAGAAAGTGATGGGATGACTTCTGAGTCAGAGCATTTAATTCCCACCCTAAAAAACTCTCTGTCCTTTTCATATCATAGGCAGTACTCAAGATAGTGACAGACCTATCAGCTGGGTACCTAAGTGACTATACTAAGCTAAGAGCCCCTGGCAAAATTTATTGTGGCACTAATAATAAAGAAAAAAAATCTCTGTTGGGCTAGCCAGTGAGTTTAGGGGATTCTTGTTACCACAATATAACTAACCTGTGCTGACTGACACATTTGTGTTCACCTCTTTTGTCCACATTGCATTAATGAAGTAAAAAGAATATCACTTTCCTTCCCATAGCAAGATCAACCAGTCTGGTAAAAATCCATGAGACAATTGCAAAAACATTTATACTGATGTAGGTGATATGACCTCATTACATTTTAATCCTATTGATATTCCAGCATCTATTGCTTTTTGTGAAATTTCCCAGGATTCTTTTTTGAGACTCTTTTCTTCCAGTAGGATTATCATTAATGTAACTAATTATTTCACTAAAACTATTTGTTTTCTTCTTGTTTGTTACATATGAAAGCATAAAATAATATGAATTGAATGACTTATTTGCATATCAATACAAAATAACCAAATTCAGTTCAGTTCAGTTCATTTCAGTCACTCGGTAGTGTCCAACTCTTTGCGACCCCCATGAACCACAGAATGCCAGGCCTCCCTGTCCATCACCAACTCCCGGAGTCCACCCAAACCCATGTCCATTGAGTCTGTGATGCCATCCAACCATCTCATCCTCTGTCATCCCCTTCTGCCCTCAATCTTTCCCAGCATCAGGGTCTTTGCAAATGAGTCAGCTCTTCGCATCAGGTGGCCAAAGTATTGGAGTTTCAGCTTCAACATCAGTCCTTTCAATGAACACCCAAACCAAATTACCCATGCAGTATATTAGTGATCCTGCTAAAGAATTCTACTTGGAGAGATGGAGAGAGAAAATAAGAATGAGAAGAGTGGGCATCCCTGGTAGTCCAGTGGCTAAGACTCCAAGCTCCCAATGCAAGGGGCCCAGGTTTAATCCCTGGTCAGGGAACTAGATCCCACATGACACAACTAAAAAGATCCTGCGTGTCACAACCAAGACCCAGCACAGCCAAATAAGTAGATAAATAAAAATAAATATTAAAAAAAGAATGAGAAGCGTAATAATATGTGTGATTTAATATTAGGGACTTTTAAATAGTAAGCATGTTAGTACACAATTAAAATCAACTGTTACTGGTTTCATTTCTATGAATCTAGAATAGAATTGCAAATCTGACAAGGGTATATCTTTGATATCTGTCTCAAAATACAAAACTAGATGTAGTTTATTAAAAGTTTTATCATTTATTATGCAGGCCAGACAAAGCTAGGATACATATGGTCCCAGAATCATGTCTGAGTGTAGATTTCTTCATCTGTAAAGTGAGGGGAGACATAAGCTATTTCTTCTTTTCAAAAAATAAGCAAGAACCAATAAGGCAAGATCTATAAAGCCTTTTGGCAAACCAGAAGTTGTCGCAGAGGAACAAAATTGAATTGCCTGTTTATGGATTTTAAAGTTCAGCTGAGATAAGGAAGATTTGTGGTGATCAGAGGGAAATTAAAAAGAAGAGAACATAGTCAGATTCTTAAAAAGAAATCTCTTACTGTACAGCATAGGCTTCTAAACAAATCAGCCACTGCATCTTTGTCACTTAACTTTTTTTAATCTGAACTGACAGACCACTGAAGAATAACTGTAGGGAATAATCCCCACACTGGCAGAGGGGATGGATTAAATCAACCATGAAAATAAGCACTGGCCCATGTGTCTATAGCCCCAAAGAAATCTGAGTGAACACAGTTCTGTGTTTAAGCAAGGCGCAGTATCCATTGAACTGCCTGTAACATCTCCTGCAAATGCCCATTTGAAGGGAAGGGCAAACATCGATGCTTTGAAAGGCAGGGTACATCTTACTTGCTCTGCTAAGTTTTAAAAAATTATTTTATTGCCTAGAAATATAAAATGAGCACATGTGTTCCTTTCCCCCATATCCATGGCTTCATTTTTAGTGAGTATGGCTTCACTTCTACCCTAATAATTTTTAAATATACCCAGGAAAACCATGTTCAGTAAATGTTAGCTATAATTTTAAACCATTTGCCCTCCAGCTAAAAGGTCTAAGAAGAAGTTATCAAAGATGTAAATAATTGTTTTTCATATTTAAGGAGGAAAAATTATGGGATTGAATTTTACATGAGCACTTCTATTTCACCCAATTGCATTAAACAGATATGGTATTAAGAAGGAAAGGTGGCATAGTCAGTGATGCACTCTTAATCTCAAACCTCTTAAAAAAAAAAACAAAACTAGATTATCCATGTATTGAAGAATGAGCAGAGCAGAGAGACCTGACATCCAAGGAGATTCTAATGTTTCAGCCAGATCTCTAATGTTTCAACCAAGCCTCTGCCAAACTCCACAAGAAAAGGAAACCAGTTCTTATGGGAGGGTTGGGATTCTCTGATGAATAAATCTGGTCTCCCCTGGTGAATGAACTGATTTCACATCAAGAGTGAATGTTTCCATATACAGTGTGATTCCCTGCAGGTTAGGGAAAAATCAATCAAGCAAAATCAAGGAACAGAATCTATACACTGGAATTTAGTCAAAATGCACACTCAAACCCTACAAGTTCTAATGTGATATTGTATTACTACCTGAAGAAGACCTGAAATTCTGATGGCAAATTCTGATGGTTATTTAAATCTTTTTTTTTTTTTCCTGAAGGAAGATCTTATGTTCACGAGTTTAATATTGATGGAGCTTCATTTTCTTGGCCCATGTTCCATGCTCATTTAATGAAAGAACATCCACACCAGGTTCCTCAGAGCTAAAAATCCCTAACGCTGATGCTTTTCCACTGATGGAGAGTCCTGTTAGGCCCCAGGTTGTCCTAGTTAGTAACAGAAAGGTCATTCTAGATTGTGGCTTTCCCAGACAGCTTTTGTTTTGCCTGAAATGTATAGTTTCCTTTCTTTTTTATATCACACTCTCAAATTCTTCTAAAAGCACAAATACTGTATCACTTCTATGGAATTGTGCTTTTTTCTTTTCTAGATATATCTCTCTAGAGCCCTTTCTTTATGCTGCAGTCTTGACTGTGTATTATTAGAACTTCCAGACATCTATTATAGTGGGGCTCCCTTGTATTGTTTTTAGGGGAGGAGACACACTGCTTCCTGCATCCTAAATCTTCCTCTTTCTTGGTTCACCCCTTATTTTACTGAAGTATCTATTCAACTTCCTAAGAAAAAGTAAGTTAAGGGAAGATAAATCCTTGTAAGTTCCGATGTGGGCCTTCTTCCACTCTTACTGATAACAATTTAACCAGCAATAGAACTCTTGGCTAGAGATCATTTTCTTTCAGAACTTAGAAGGCATTGCCCCACTGATTTTAGATTTTTAGGTGGTGATAGTGGTAATGAACCTGCCTGTCAATGCAGGATTCACAAGAGATGCAGGTTTGATCCCTGGGTTGCGAAGATCCCCTGGAGAAGGATATGGCAACCCACTCCAGTATTCTTGCCTGGGAAATCCTGCGGACAGAGGAAACTGGCAGGCTACAGTCCATAATGTCACAAAGAGTTGGACACAACTGAAGCAACTTAGCATGCATGCAATGAGAAATATGATGCCTATTTGAGTTATGTCTCTTTTTAATATTTACTTATTTATTTATTTATTTTGGGCTGTATCAGGTGTTAGTTGCAGCATGCAGGCTCCTCATCGCACTGTGTAGGCTTAATTGCTCAAGTGGGATGGGGATCATGTGGGATTTTAGTTCCCCAGCCAGGGATCAAACCCACATCCCCTGCATTGGCAGGTGAATTCTTAGCCACTGAACCACCAGGGAAGTCCCTGAGTTATGTCTCTTTGTACGTGGCCTTTTATTTCTCTTTGAAATCATATTTAAGATTTTTAAAAATCTTTATCTTTAGTGTTCTGCAACTCTATGGGGGAAGTATCAGTATCATGGGGGGCATTTTTTCTTTCACCTTGGTTGGCACTCAGTAGGAACCTGGATGGACTTCCTAAGGGCTTGGAAGAGCCATTAAGGGCTCTGTGTAGTGGGCTGAGACTACGAACTTTCTGGTTTCTTCGAGGTGAGTGAGAAGAGAAGGGCGTACCTTGGGGTGTCACATCCACATTAGAAATCCTAAGTCCTCCCTAGTTTTTTCTATTTCATAATAGGAGATCCTTTCTCTTATTTTCCTGAGAGTTTAAGCCTCATTGGGGGCTGTCCTGCAGACAGAGGTGTTGAGAGGTCAGCTGGTTCAGAGAAAGGCCATGGCAAACCCCTCTGGAGATTTAGGGAACTCCTCAGCCTCCCTGCCTATTACATTGTTGGGCAGGTACAACCCCCTCGGGATGACGCATGCCACCACTTCACCCCTTCACTTTACAGTCGGAGCTTTCCCTCACTTTTTCTATCCTCCCTATTCAGTGGGGGCATCTAAAAGCTAATAATATGTCTCAGATTTAAGATACCTCAGCAAGAGTGCTCCCCAAAATATCAACAAAGGCAGTAATGAGTGGTGAATGGCTCTATCTAAAATAAGGTGCTAAAGAACATTTGAAAATTCCCAGTGTCTGTTTTCTTTCCAACTGATGTTTTCTGTATATAAATATATATATATATATATATATATATATATATATATATATATATATATTTGCTAATAGATCAAGTTCATTTTTCACAAAGCAATATTCTCAAAGTGATGGAGATGGATAAACAAGCTGCTCAGGTTGAAGGCCAAGGGAAGAGACTTCCCCTCCTAGATAGGCTGCCAGGAGCCCCAAGGCCAGTGGTTCCTGATCCCCTTGGGTGGGGGCTTTAGAATGCAGACTTTATCCTACCCCCTGGAATCCACTTGTCTAACAAGCTCCCCAGGTGGTTCTGGTTCATAATTTGAGATGGAGTAGGTAAAAACACCTGACATAAGGAAGAAGCTTGTGTGGTTCAGGCAATACATGGAAATTAGTGGGGAGATTTTCATTGGAAGAATTTCTCACTTTTTTCCCTTGATATCTTAAGAGATACTTAGATTGCTGCCTTAAATGCAAAAGAAGCAAGTGACAGGTTACAGATATGTAAGGCAGTATTTAAGAGCTGATGACACTGACCACATATGAAATAGTTACACATCATAATCTTTGAGCCAGAACTGATTTTGCTTGTTTGGGGCATAGTTGCCAAAAATAAAGGCATATTTTCCAGAACATCTCCACTTTCTGCACTTTTTCAAAATCCCAAGTTCCCAACACACTGTTTCCATCTACTTTGCAAAAACTTCTGTCTGCCAGTGCAGGCTGGGGATGCTCTTAATGAGGGTACCAGGAAGAGTTCCTGACCTGCCTCCTTGCTTCAGCTACCTTAGATGTTATTACTTGGGGGGTTGCTGGGAGGGAAGATGTCCAGTTTTACCAACTCAAATTCTTCTGGATGGGTTGTTCTAGATTTCACTTTTTTTCTTCTTCTAGGGATTTTTCTAGGCAAGAAAAATGGACAGTAAATACAGAATTAGGGAATCAAGGGCTCCATACATCAAGGAGCACAGATTTCCTTTCCAGTGGCCCATGAGCCCACTGATTTGTAAGACTGGGGCCAATCTGGGAATCACTGTCCCCAGTTAAGGAAGAAAGCCATTTGGAGAACTCTTAGCTGCCACCTGACAGTACTCTAGAGACAATACATCACGGAATTCCATGGACAACATAAGATGATGCCCTAGTCAGTTACTTTCCTTAAAATCCCACCACGCTTCGCACAATGTTGCTGCCGCCCAGGGTCTAAGTGTAGAGGAAGCATTCTTCCACCATCAAAGCAAACTTGTGCCATGAATCAAGTGTACTGTGGCCCTTCCCCACCTCCTGTCCACATATACCCCTCACTCCCTTTCCCTTGATTCCATGGCCCTGTTCTTATAATAACTCATGGCTCACACTCAAATTAGCATCTTTATTCTCACAATGCACATTTACATTTTAAAAATGTTTTGCCTGCAGCAGGACAGAGGTTCAACTATCCACACTTACCCAGGAGCTGAACAATGCATCCCCGAACCAATGCCTTCAAATGAGCCTCTGTAAACGGAGGGCCTGTGCCACCTCTTCTCAAGAGTGGTGCCATGGAGGGCCTCCCTCTTTGAGGGAGTAGTTATCTTTGTTCCAGCCCTCGGGGGAGATAGATTACCCCTGCTGCTGTTATGTTAAGAGGCTTTGGGAAGCAGCAGACTTAAGACTGACTCGTCCATAGCACCTGGCATCTGAACTCAGGCAGGTCATTTAAACTTTCTGAGCCAAGGTTCCACAGTTTTAACATGGCAGTGATATCATCTACGCATAAGGTTGTGCTGAAAAGTTAATTCATTCATATGAAATGAAAGTGCTTTTCAAGCTAGGAAGCTCTGTCTTATTTTGAACCCAAATAGCCATCACTGTTCTCCGCCAGCTCAGAGTCTAGCTTTGACAGCATTTCTAGAGGGGTGTCTTGGGTGTGCCCAGGACTGAATTCACGGTCCATGTTGAGAGCGGTCCATTTTTCCCACTGCCAGCCTGTGCCTCTCCATCTTCAGTGGGCATCCGGCAGCCTTGACCGGATCTCTCCCTCTGCTCTGCCAGGCACAGCCCTAGAGACTACACAGCCACATGAAGCAGAAAAGGATTGTTCTCCCCTGTGCAGTCCCAGAGCAATGTGGCTTGGTCGTGTGCTAAGTCGCTGCCGTCGTGTGCAACTCCTTGTGACCCCATGGACTGTAGCCCACCAGGCTCTGCTGTCCATGGGGCTTCTCCGGGGCAAGAATACTGGAGCGGATTGCCAAGTCCTCCTCCCACAGATCTTCCCAGCCCAGGGATTGAATCCGCATCTCTTGGGTCTCCTGCATTGACAGGCGGGGTCTTTACCATTAGCACCATCTGGGAACCCTTTGCTTGGTCTCCAGGGTATATATATGGAGAAACAGCTATTTATTATTACTGTTGTTATTGTTGTAGTAGTAGTAGAATAAACATAGCATAAAATTTGCCACTTTAACCATCTTAAAATGTACGATTCAGTAGCATTAAACACATTCACCACGTTGTCTAGCCCTCACTGCTATGTCATTCTAGAAATTTTTCATCACCCCCAGCCAGAACCCCATTCCCAGGAGAAATCACCCTCCAGTCCTCCCCCTCCTCAACCCCTGGCAACCACTAACCTGCTTTCTGCCTCTGTGGACTCACCTATTCTGCACATTCCATATAAATGCAACTATAGAGTATATGGTCCTTGGCATCTGGCTTCTTGCCCTCAGCAAGTTCCTCTGCCCTTTCTTTCCATAGGACTAGGCTTGCACCAGGGGACCGTACTCAGAATGGGCTTGAATAGTCCACCTTCAATCTCTCCCAACATCAGGGTCTTTTCAAATGAGTCAGCTCTTCACATCAGGAAGCCAAAGTATTGGAGTTTCAGCTTCAACATCAGTCCTTCCAATGAACACCCAGAACCAATTCCCCTTAGGATGGACTAACCAGTCCATCTCATTGCAATCCATTGCAATCCAAGGGACTCTCAAGAGTCTTCTCCAACACCACAGTTCAGTTCAGTTCAGTTGCTCAGTCATGTCCGACTCTTTGCAACCCCATGAATCGCAGCACACCAGGCCTCCCTGTCCATCACCAACTCCCGGAGTTTACTCAAACTCATGTCCATCAAGTTGGTGATGCCATCCAGCCATTTCATCCTCTGTTGTCCCCTTCTCCTCCCGCCTTCAATCTCTCCCAATATCAGGGTCTTTTCAAATGAATCAGCTCTTTGCATCAGGTGGCCCAAGTATTGGAGTTTCAGCTTTAACATCAGTCCTTCCAATGAACACCCAGAACCGATTCCCCTTAGGATGAACTGGTTGGATCTCCTTGCAGTCCAAGGGACCCCCAAGAGTCATCTCCAACACCACAGTTCAAAAGCATCAATTTTTCAGCGCTCAGCCCTCTTTACAGTCCAACTCTCACATCCATACATGACCAGTGGAAAAACCATAACCTTGACTAGACAGACCTTTGTTGACAAAGTAATGTCTCTGCTTTTTAATATGTTGTCTAGGTTGGTCATAACTTTCCTTCTAAGGAGTAAGTGTCTTTTAATTTCATGGCTGCAATCACCACCTGCAGTGATTTTGGAGCCCAATAAAATAAAGTCAGCCACTGTTTCCACTGTTTTCCCATGTATTTGCCATGAAGTGATGAGACCGGATGCCATGATCTTAGTTTTCTGAATGTTGAGCTTTAAGCCAACTTTTTCACTCTCCTCTTTCACTTTCATCAAGAGGCTCTTTAGTTCTTCTTCGATTTCTGCCATTAGGGTGGTGTCATCTGCATGTCTGAGGTTATCGATATTTCTCCCAGCAATCTTGATTCCAGCTTGTGCTTCTTCCAGCCCAGCATTTCTCATGATGTACTCTGCATATAAGTTAAATAAGCAGGGTGACAATATACAGCCTTGATGTACTCCTTTTCCTATTTGGAACCAGTCTGTTGTTCCATGTCCAGTTCTAACTGTTGCTTCCTGACCTGCATATAAGTTTCTCAAGAGGCAGGTCAGGTGGTCTGGTATTCCCATCTCTTGAAGAATTTTCCAGTTTGTTGTGATCCACACAGTCAAAGGCTTTGGCATAGTCAATAAAGCAGAAATAGATGTTTTTCTGGCACTCTCTTGCTTTTTCGAACAGCCATTACCATCATGCTTTTGCAGGATTCCTGGTCTCTTGCAGGAGAGAAATCCTTCCTGCTTCCTTCCTCCTTAGCACCGGTCCTCTCACCTCTGAAAACACATGGCTGTGAGGTGACTCAGGTCCCAGCCGGGCTGGGAGCTTGTAATCCTTCCCAGCAGATTCTCAAACCCAAGCCTCCAGTTTGCCAACAATGCCCCAAGATCCCTTAACTTGATAGTCTCAGAAAATGCTCACACTGATTCCCCAGCTAGAATGATTATAATAGTCTGAGTTGCACTTTTTGTTAACAAAGGTGAGCGTGTTGCTAAGAATCACACAACCTTTAGCGTTTGAATCCCATTCCACTTTCATTGAATCCCAAGGTGTTTGAGTACCCTGCAAAGTACAAGAGGCATTTGTATTTCTCCCGAATCACTCATGGCCATACTCATGGGCAGAATTTCCTTTCCATTTCCCTGCCTCAGAAGTAATTGTATGTAAAGCCCACCCAGGATAGTTCTGTTGCCTCTGTGGTGTAGCTTTTTTTATGTATGTGGTTTCCTGAGAACATCTTTATCAAAGATCCTAAAGAAGACATCTTTTTTTCTAATTTACAGTTGATACATAGAAACTGAACAAATGGAGAGATGCAAGCGTCTAGACTTCTTTGTCTTATTAAATTATTTATTTGGAAAGTTCTGGCCCACTGGTCTTGTCTTACTGCTTTCTTCTCTCTAGAAAAGTCAAAATTTGATAGAATTTTTTTTTTATCTGCACCACCAGGTTTTCAGGATCTTAGTTCCTCAACCAGGGATTGAACCCACACCCTTGGCAGTGAGAGGGCAGAGTTCTAACCACTGGACCACCAGGGAATTTCTTGATGGAATTTTGTTTTGTGTTTCGTTTTCAAAATTGTAAGTTTTTAAAATTTAAAATGCCCTAATATAAATTATTATGCATCTCTTTAAGTTCTTCCATGTCTATTATTACTGTAGTTAAATTTTACATTTAACTTTGGCCCATGGAGCATATAGTAACCAGACATAGAGGAAATAATCATTAAAGGACATAAATATCAGGGAAGAAAGTAAAATCTTTAAATTGCTATGCGTAGAACCAAAGTATAGAATCACCCAACAATCATCATTTTATCTGCATTCTCTTTATTTTCCTAACTTATGTCTGTACCTGTGTGCTTTACACAATGAGCCATTTAGAGGCTCCATATTTTAGTATTTCTTTGCTTTTTTTTTTCATATCATTGTGTATGTGCCTTTGGCATTTTTGAGACCAGAATTACATTCTTGTACAGCCCCCTCATGCTTTCCTTTGCATCCAGTACATACCTGAACATAGTTTACTGTCCATCATTCATGGCTTGCAGATGCCAAATTAGTTGATGTAACTCAAAGAGGTTTAGTTTAGGTTAATGCCTTTCCAGGGAGGATGCAGGTTACAGGAAAGAAATAGCCGAGCAACATGAACTCACCAAGATCAAGAAGCAAAAACACATTTGGGACCCACGTCTCATTAGTAGGTTAGGGTCTGCTGCACCTACCTGTCTGCCAATATCTATCTGCCAATATTTCCCAGTCTTTCCTGTTTTCAAACACTGATTTAGATAAATGATTTTCTAACCAAAATGAAACAGTATGGTATTTAAGTCAACCATGAAAATAAGCACCGACATATATGCCCCCTACCCTGAAAGAAATCAGGACAGGCTTGATTTGAATCTGGCAAGAGGCCAGATGCAATCAGGTTTCCGACGTCTCTAACTCCACAAAAGGAGAGATCTAGCCCCCTCCAGATTACAGAAGATCCCAGGGGTAATAACTGAGCTGGGCGCCCTGGTCTTCAATAAATCGTGGCTTTGTACAATAGGAGCAAGGAGAGGGGGAAATGGCAAAATCAGATCATTATTTTAAAGTTCTTATAAATGGGTATTTTTTTAAAATATGGACTTTAGTTTTTAGAGCAGTTTTATATTCAGGGCAAAATTGAGCAGAAAATTCAGAGTCCCCCTTGACTGGGTATTTTCCAGCCCTCTCTCTCACATGTTGTCTCTACCGGTAGAGTCCAGAGTACTCTGCATTACATCACAGGCAGGACACACACTGTTCTGAGTGTTTGAACAGACCGAGAGTAACTCACTGACCCAGGGGGACATTTGTCACCCCCACCGGTTCAACATGGAAGCTCTCCATGTACCTAAGAGAAAAAAAAAAAATGGTATTTGATGCCCCTGGGAAACAGGAAACTATCATTTCATCAGCATAGCTATGCCTTGCTTTAAACAAACCTGATTATATTTAAAATCTGACTTATACCAGAGGTGAATTGGGAATGATCCATGTTTCCACCACTTTCAAAGTCAGGCTTCCACCACTCTAAGGTCTAAAATCATCAAAGCTTCTGTTCCAGGCAGTTCATTCTCCACATTGTCCTTCAGAAACATCACCTAAGTCATGCTGTCATCTGGGTGTCCTCCTGCCTGGAATATCCTCCCTTCCAGGTGCAGAACTCACTCTCTTGAGCCCTCTCTGCCCTCATTCCGCATCCCCCCTGAACACTGCCTTAGCCTCTCTAGCCCACAAAGGAACCACTCTCCTCATTCTCCTGGCCCTTTTGGTCAATTTTCGCACTGTTGACCATTTAGAAAACCAATTGATTTATATGAAGCACTTACCATTAGCAGGATTATAACAGGCACCCCAAGCCTGATCATTTCTTATAAGTTCCTCTTACCTCCACAAATCCACTATAAACTGCTTAAAGACAGGACTATGTCCCCTTGTTAAATCCTACCTATTATCAGAACAGCATGGGTACCTAGTTAGTGTTTACATTTTACAAAACGATTCCTAACTTTACAAAAACAGTCACTGGTTGACTTCTTTACAGAGAAATTTCTTCAGATGTGCTCAACATAGGGTTCCATGTATGTATATTTTTCAAGACCATCATTTTCATATGAAGGTGGGTATAATGATGTCACTTTATAGAGCCACTATATATTTTTTAAGAAGCATTTTTTTTTTTAATTGGGACTAGTATAATGTCACAAACAGTAGTTACTACCTTTGGGAATCTTGATGAATTCTAAGTGGGGAGGAATGGAATAGCATAGAAGCCAAGGCCTATGGTTTCCTGACATTTATTTGTAGGCTTATGGGAAAGCTTTTAAACTGATATTCAGGCAAAGAAGAAAGTGAATTTGTGCAATAATTTTCTCTAGACCATTCTTCAGCCAAACTGATTCCCTGCTGGAGAAATTGTTCAGGGCTAGATGGGCATATGAAAACAAAGTTAGTGAGCTCAATGTTAAGACAGTTTATCCTACCAAATCTTACTTTTCACAGAATAAGAAAATCTGGAAAGATGATTTCTTTCTCTCAGTTCCTGTCCTGTTCATGAGGTCCCAATGTGACTAGTCACCACAGTTCACAGCTGACTATACCCCTTCTGGCCTGGGGGGCTCCGTGGGGCTCCCAAGGTAGCTCAATGGTAAAGAATCTGCCTGCCAATGCAGGAGACACAGTAGACGCGACTTCAGTCCCTGGGTCAGGAAGATCCCCTGGAGAAGGAAATGGCAACCCACTCTAGGATTCTTGCCTGGGAAATCCCATGGACAGAGGGGCCTGGCAGGCTACAGTCCATGGGGCTGCAAAAAGTCAGACATGACTTAGTGACTAAACACACATGCACGTCTTTCTAACGAGCAGGCAAAAAGTTCAGACTGAGACTTTTGATTCTGCAAAACTGAGATGCATGTACTATATTTAAAAAAAAAATTGTAGAAACAAAACTCACATATCTAAGCAAGTTGGCAGAGGTCTGATGCACGTGGAAATTACACCATGAGTGGCACTGATAATGAAAAGGAGATTGCACACACTTTAGCCTTCTGTGCTTAACTCCATTCGAGCATTTGCCAATAAGATTTAAACGAGGTGACCTTTAAAAATCTAAATCAGACCTTGAAAGTCTCAGTGTATTTCCCAAGCAGGATGGAAAGGAAGCAAGGGAGAAATTACTTAAAAATTGCCCCTGTTCCTAGTCCATCCCCTTGGTTTTGCACCTGCTCTGTCCCTTAGAATGTAATGCCTGGTGTGTTACCCTCTGGTCCTCCCTAAATTTTAAAATTTCCCCAAGAACTGACTCTCCTACTCCCAGTGCCCCACAACCCTCTAAGACATCAAGGAGTTGCAGGGCATGAGGGTTAACATTTTCTAAAGGAGAGCCTTCTCAGCTCGCAGGGGACCGGTTGTCAAATCCACGGCCAGCGGTGTGGTGGTGTATTTCCAACTCTACGTGTATGTTTCAGGTTCACGTGTTTGTTTCAACTCCACGTGTGCGTTTCAACTCCGCGTTCGCTCTCTCTCCTTGCAGCTACCTCATCCCTGAACTCCCAACTCCAGCAGCTCCAGCAGCTTCAGCAGCTTCAGCAGCAGCAGCCGCCACCGCCCCCGGCCCCGCCGGGCGCCCAGCACCCGCAGCCCGCCCCGCAGGCGCCCCCGCAGCCCCAGCAGCAGCCGCCCCAACCCGCCCCGCAGCCCCAGCAGCCGCCGCCCGCCTCCCAGCCACTGCCGGCTCCGCCCGCGCAGCCCCCGCAGCCTCCAGCCCACCCTCACCCCCAGAGCCAGAACCAACCGTCTCCGACTCAGCAGAGCGCCAGCCCCCCCCAGAAAGCCAGCCAGTCTCCGGGACACGGCCTCCCGTCGCCGCTCACGCCACCCAATCCTCTGCAGGTACGCCCCCCACCGCGCCCCCCGTCCCGGCCACGCACAGGGGACCCGGCCGCCGGGTGGCGCGCCCTCCCTGGAGGCAGAGGGCCCGCCAGCCTTAGCGTCCACTTGGGCAGCGTCTAATTCAAATTGATCTCTCAGACGGAGGGAAGAGGGAGCAGATAGCAGGCAACTGGGGATGCATGTAAACGAAACAAATAGAAACCCATTGATGTTGCCTCCGAAGGATAAATGTTATCTGTTTCCTCCGGTGAGAGGCCGGCACTGTAAGTGCACTTGTAGCCTGTAATAACTCCACTTTATGATACTTTTTGAAGGCAGCAAAGATAGCATCCAATTAAAATTATTACTAGCAGAGTTTTGTAGCCCCGTGGAGAACTACATCTCCTGTCCATGAGGCATGATGGTTATTTCTCTATATTATGAATACAGTAGTGTCTTACCTTAAGTACTTCGGTGCTCTTTTGTTTCTATTTTCCCAAAGATTCTCTGGGGTTAGGAGGGTAACGAAATTTAGCCCCAGTCTTATGTCCCAGATTCCAACCATTACTCCATGGACTAACAAGTGCTCTAAATTCACACCAAAACCCTCCACAAATATGCATCTTTATAAAATAATAAAGCTTCTCTATATTTACTTTATTGCTGTGAAGCTGAGGGCATCCAAAATAGAATTTCAGGCTAATCATGAAAGCTCATCTTTATCTACAATCATTGAGGAGCAATGAACAGGAGCATTCAGGAATATATAACTTTAATGGTTCAGAAATTCACTCTTAACTTAGATGCCTTTAAAATAAACTAGCTTCAAAAGATAACGACTCTGATGTCAACACATCAGATCCAGAAAGTAAAAGCTCAGTTTGGGACTTAAAAAAAATAAGGATTTTTTTTTTCCCCAATGAGATTTCGGATGGTTTAGTACATGTGTAGTGTAGTGACAAATTTCCACAGAGTGGAAGGCCTATACTCACTTCAGACACCAACTCACCTCCCTCCTTGAGGGTCCTTGACTCACAGTCAGTCTAGCCTAGCCCTTCCGGAGGACCACAGAAGTGATGTTATCCTTAGGTCCTAAATAGCTAACTGTGGAGAATCAAAATAGATTGGCCCACAGACAGAAAGGCGAGTAGATTAGACTTAGTATTTTAGAACTGATTTAATTTGTTGTCCTGTATCTTTGTTTCTATGAGCTTGGTTTCTCAGTGGTGGCTCAGAATTTTCTTGGAAATGGAAACATTTGGGCAAGATAAGTGTCTTCCTTGGCACTTGGGTCATGGCTACCTCGTGATTTGAACATTTTCCCCAGTTGAGTTTGAAGATGTATTTTTAAAATATTACAAGTATGAAACAACATATACCTTTGACGTAAATTAGATTGAAACGAATACAAGCTAAAAAAAGTCTTGATTGTACACTTGACATCTATGGGATGTCATAGATACCTAAGTAGACATAATCAGATTTACCAGATGCATGACTAGAGCATATTTTCAGCATTTGGAATTCAACAGTGGTTATTCCAAAGAATGGGTTTAATGTATTTTTAAAGAACGGTTAAATTAGATATACCTCAGCACCACGTGATTAAACGCTTCCTTGATCTAAACCATCTAAGTAGGTGAATTACTGAAGAAACCATGTGTCCTCCTCTGAGGGATGAGATTACTAAACCCTGCCCCCAGTTGTTCAACTTAATCCAGTATTCTACAGAGTTGAGTGAAAGCTTTGAGTTCTGTGGCATCAGTCTTCTCAGAACACTGTCAACGTTGTATAAACCTCTATCAGCCAGTTAAAAACAAGTGTAGACAACCCACTTGAATGACTGTTGACAGGGCTTTAGAAGAGGTCACCACTCAGTCTTGTGGAAACTAATTCTGTGAGGAGAATTTCCAGACGTTCTCCTAAAGGTTTCCCATAGAAATCTGGGAGGTATTTCATTTTGTGTTTTTGCAACAAATGAAGGCTCAAAATCACGTTTATTTCTTTATAACCCTGAGAGACTATTCTAGTTTTTCACTGTTGAAGTTTTAACTTATAAGCTTACTAAGTACATTGATAATACTCTATCTTCTTATGTGGATCTAATGAGTCACCACTGAAGGGGTGATTTGGTGAAATTTTAAAGATATTATTGACTAGATAGAGAACTAATTTTGAAAAGTCCACAACTGTAGGAATAAAAGGAATTTTTCCTTTCACTATAGGCATGTGTAAAGGAAATGAATTCTGTGGTTTTGAAATAGTATATTTTTTTCTACATTAGCTGAAGTGTTTTTGAGTTTGTTGAGCTTGTAATGTTTGAACTTTTGAAAAAGAAAAAAATTTAAGAGCATATGAAAAATATTTAACCCTCAAAGATAATGATCTTTACAAATTAAAATAAAATATTTTTGTTTGAATGTTATTAAGAGAATAATGATCAACTAAGTTCATATATGACAGCTTAAATTTTTTTTACAATTATCTATTTCCATGTGGGCTTTGTCTTTTTACATTGTTCAAAATCTGTCAGAGAGATATTGGTTTAAAATATGCAACCTAGGTTGTTAGAAAGGATAATAATCATTTCTAAAACTGTACAGATACTGTCATATCTTCAGAAAAAAATAATAAATGAAAGTAGCTTATGTAGGTATATTTGGTGAGGTTTTTCCTTGAGATGAAAAAAAATAGTAGTGCTGACAGGTAGTAACACTCTAGACTAAAGTTCTCCAAATAGTTCTGGTCAGGTTTTGTCTAATACTGAATTTTTTTTTCATTCTTTTACTCAATTCCATGAAATGAATTGCATATTCAAAACCAGGTTGTTGTTTTAAGACAGATAAGAGTCTAAAGTATTGTCACCTCAGAGAACTAATTTTGATGGCTTAGAGTTATAAGGGGCTGGTGGTCCAGCATAGATATCAGAAGCTGGCCCCTGGAAGCCTGTGTTTACACTCTTCATGGGATTTAAGGTCTGCTCACCCAGTTTCATTCTCAGGAGGGAGAAGTTCTGAACAGGATTATAAATGCAAAGATTTAGGGGCCAGGCAGTCAGTATAAATAAGTAAAGCAGACTTATATTCAATATAAGGGCTTCCCTTATGGCTCAGTTGGTAAAGAATCCCCCTGCAATGTGGGAGACCTGGGTTTGATCCCTGGGTTGGGAAGATCTCCTGGAGAAGGGAAAGGCTACCCACTCCAGTATTCTGGGCTGGAGAATTCCATGGGCTGTATAGTCCATGGGATCACAAAGATATCAGAGGATATCCACAAAGATGGATATCAGAAGCTGGCCCCTGGAAGCCTCTCTTTAAACTTTTCATGGGATTTAAGGTCTGCTCACCCACAACTTCTTTCTCAGGAGGGAGAGGTTCTGAACAGGATTATAAGTGCAATGATTTAGGGGCCAGGCAGTCAGCATAAACAAGTAAAGCAGACTTGAATATCAAATCCAAGTGAAATTTTGGAAATGGTGTGTGGAACAAACAAAATGCATCTGTGAGTTGAATTTAACCCTTAGGTTCCAGATAGATAACAATCCATGCTCTTTATTTTTGTCCTAACCCACCTGCCACAGGCTGCTCCAGAATCTAAACCTAGAACTGTAGTGTGTGTTGAGTGGGAACAGATCAGAAACATATATGGAAGCAATCTTTGGAGGGAAAAGATATGGTCTAATCATTCCTGGGTAGAAAGAACAATATACAGTTTTATTTTCCATGCATGATATTTATCTGAATAAAAACCCCATAAGCCTAAGAATGACAAAATACCTCCTTTCTATGACCTTTGAGATGACTTTTCTTGAGACTGTTCCTTGGGAGTTTTTAACTTTCACTAAAGAAAACACGAACATTGTGTAAAAGTCTAGTGTGTTCCTACATGAGTGATCTGGAGATGATCTGGGCATGGTTGGAGCCTAGTCATGGTGCCATGGGAAGAGGAAGCTTATTCTAATTCTGACCCTGCTTCCAACCGATTCACAACTTGGGACAAGTTCTTTGGGCTTTGTTTTCTTTGTTTGTTAATTGTATGGTGTATATCATTTGTCAGATCCTTTTTGGGGTCTTTGAATCTATAATCCAAATGTTGGTAGGCCTCTAGTATTTTACTGGGTACTGAAAACCCAATGTTCCTGAAGATTCTCTGAATTCTTCAAGGTCAGGTTAATTTCTTCCCACTCAGCTTGGTGGCAGAGTAGAAAGAGAGTGAGGACAAACCTAAGTGGGATAATGATAGCAGAAGCAGATTTTATCTTAGCCTGAGAGTCAAAATTAAAGTCAAGTTTTCATCCTCAGAGAGTCAGTGCCATAAACTCTAGGTCCCAGATTGCTTTTTCACACCTATACATTAGAGAAGCTTAAGAAACCAAATGGTGCTTTTAACCTTGGCCTTTTGCATACCATCTTGCATGGCAGGAAGCAGGACCATCTTTTTCTCTTGATGTATTGCACGTTTTAATGAAAAAAAATCAAAACAGAGAGAGAAATCAGTGGAAGCAGTTAGGGGAGAGAAGACTGTCTATGCTTGTACGAGGAATGAGGAGCACAGTCACCTCTCAGAGGTGAAGTTGCAAGAGAGATAGCATAAAATTGTCCTCTACCACATGCATTTCTTCATGGAAAGGTCTTGGTACCACTCAGGCATCAACAGTACCTGCATTCAAATTCCTGCTCTTCTATAGCGCAGGCCCAGCCTCTTGATCTTCTCATATAGGATGTTTTCCCCCAGCTAAGTTTCAGTACTACTTTCCAGAGAGATGGAGAGGATGATGTATTATCACTTTTTAAAACAAAGAGCCCAAGTCCTTGAGAAGGAGTTAGACCCACAAGATTTCCATCCTTTTAAAGCAAATAATCTCCAATCACGTCTCCTTTCTATAAAAAAGACCCAATGCTTGGGGCCAATCCCCTCTCTCCCCAGTAGCTAGTCTTAATTTAACACAGTATTAGTCAAAGCTTTGGAGAAAGCAATGGCACCCCACTCCAGTACTCTTGCCTGGAAAATCCCATGGACGGAGGAGCCTGGTAGGCTGCAGTCCATGGGGTCGCGAAGAGTCGGGCATGACTGAGTGACTTCACTTTCACTTTTCACTTTCATGCATTGGAGAAGGAAATGGCAACCCACTCCAGTGTTCTTGCCTGGAGAATCTCAGGGACAGGGAAGCCTGGTGGGCTGCCATCTATGGGGTCGCACAGAGTCAGACACGACTGAAGCGACTTAGCAGCAGCAGCAGCAGTCAAATCTTGGTGGGTCTAAGTTTTTTTTCATCTATAAGTGGAGGGGATAAACTTAAATACTTTCTGGAACGCTTTCCCTTCTATTTGGAATTTTAGGTTACAAACCTCTAAAACTCACCTTGGGTGACCTATGCAGGTGCAAGGGGAAAAATCTCTTTCCCTTTACTCATTCTGGATTCTCAAACTGGGGATCTATAAATTAGACTAGAAAAGACAGATTAAGAGGAGAAAAACATTTTTTTATGACATGTGCTTCCTGCATACACATAGGTGCACTTAGTGATTCGGAACTCAAAGGGGTAGTTAGAACTTGGGCTTAACTAGCATCTTAATAAAAGAACACAAGGAGTAACAAGACTGAGGAAAAGAACTATAAGCTTCTAAGAGTAGCAAATTGTGGGAAGATGATATATGGGGAAACTAATAGTAGATAAGCGAGATTTGTTATACACATTTTTCTGGTGCCGTCTCTGGACTGATACAGGTCTAGACTTGTCTCCAGTCATTAAATTCTGTCCTTCCTGGTAGAGGAGGGGCTGGGGGAACACCTTTACAAGTTTATGTCCTGCTTTTAGGCACAATAGGAGGATGGCAGAAAGCTTTTCTTGTATCTGTTGATACTTAATTGCCTTCAGCTCAAAATAATCCTCATGCCAAAATGGGCATGTTTTGAGGTGACATATTCTGCTACCTTTTGTAGGTGTAGTTATATAACTCCCTTGAGGCCATTGTAAGTTCTAGTAGAACTCTATTTACACAGGGCTAAATCAGGTGTAAAATTCCCTTCACCTGGACCAAGACTAAGGTAAATGAGGCATTCACCTCAGAAGCAGAATTCATCCCAGGTGCACCCAAAAATGCAGTCATCAAGACAGATTATATTTTAATACAATTTTATAAAAAATCAAAATGAATGTCAAAATCCATGATGACCTAAATATCACATTTTAAAATATAAGATCAGTAACAATAATAAGCCATTTTGAAGTCTGAGACAAAAGGAAAAAATCAGCAACACTGATTTTGTTGGTCATGAATTTTTTGCATTCATTTTGATTTTTTTAAAAAATATCACATTAGATGTTACTCATCTTGATTAGTGTATTTGGGACACACCCTTAAACTCTGTGCCTGAGATGAGTACCTCTCTTGTTTCACACTGGCAACCAGCTATGTAAATGATTTACTTAGTAAATACTCTCCAAGGTCAATAGCATTCTGTCTATTGGAAATTTCAGCTAGGTCTTGGATGCCTTTTTCTTGTTGAACTTGAAATTTCACCAAATTTTTGCACAATGGAAAAAGAAGTGTATGTTGGATAATGGATTGAGGTGGAGAGGTGGAGTGGAAACCCATCCTCCCTGTATAAAATAGCACAGGTCTAATAAACCAGTCATTTTTTATTGAATTGAAATGTTATGACAATCCAAAAGGTACAGACTTTCAGTTATAAAATAAAGAAGTCATGGGCATGTAATATACATCATAGTGACTAGAGCTAATAATATTTTATTTAGAAAAAAAGAACATGCATCTTATTACTAAGAGCTGCATGTAAAATTTCTTGCAGTTTACAATATATATATATATATATTTGACTTTAGTTCCATGAAGTAAAAAAGTATATAATTCAAAGTAAAGTCTTTGAATTATATAATATTTATTTCTTTGTTGCTTTAGTAGTAGAAATACAATTTAGCAATACAAATACAGTTAATGACTCCTGAAAAAAAGTGTTATGACAATCAAAAAACTTCTTTGACTGATATTTATCTCTGAACTAATTTACAGTTTTATGAGATTAAGTAGGTTTGGTAAAAATGACAGAAGTATCATTACGTAGACAACATTCTTCCAGAGCAATACAGGCCATGAGGATCTTTTAAAACCTGGAATTGTCCACAGGGAGTGAGTAAGGTTTCCTCCTGGGCTAAAAAGCCAAAAGAAATTTCACTATTATGGATGAGAAAAATCTATTCAAGCCCAGAGAGTTCCCAGGAAGATTAAGTATGATATACTAATGAAAATGCTTTGTAGGGTATGCATTTGTTAAGCAAATGTTGATAATACTACAGATATGAAAGAATATGAGTTTATTTCTGTTTATATGACCATATGGTAAATTGAGGGCTTCATTCATGATTCCCTCATTCAGCAAGAGGTCGGGTGAGAAATGAGAGTCCATTACCCAATTGTATTCAGCCCTGAATGCAATAAACAAAACATATTTAGCTACATTCTCTGCAAGGTACAATTTTTCCTTTTATGAAAGAAAGAAAAACCTTCTTTAAAAAAAACTCTCAGTTCAACATTACTGACATTTCAAAGAATTTATTACAAGCATTTGAGATCCAGGAGGAACAACAAAGTTTATATTGCTTTGAGAGTGGCAGAGGGAAAAATTAGTTTAGCAAGAATATACTTATATACTGTGGTGCTTGTCATTGTCTAGATGTACCGTTCCTAGGTACTGCTCTGTAGATTAGTCAAATCATGTAGAAAGGAGCTTAACAAAGCAGGTGTTATGTTCACAGCTCTGACTACGGCAGCTTATGTCAAGTAGCAATAGATGGAGAGAGGGCCAGACTCAAAGCCGGGAGCGTGGAAAGATTCCTGCAGTATTTGAACTTGGCAACTTCTGTCTTCTCAAGGAAACTGCTCTGATCACTACAGTGGGGCAGATTCCTGGCTTGTCCAGTGAGTCCAGCGGTAACCCTGGAGCCACACACCCCGCCAGGCCCCATCACTGTCTGCTGGAGATAACTGATAGGCTGACCCTAAAGTGTAGTTCAGAATGCTTCTAAAACAAGTTTGCCTCCACGCGCATAGTTCCAGGTTTGAGTGGAAGTGGGAGCAGCCCAAAATGTATTGGCTGGTATTTTGCTCTGTATTAGCAGGACATGATCAAGTGTTATTTCTCATAGTTTAGGCTCAATATGTTCAAGGTAAATATTGTGGCAAATTCCCACAGGTCTTTTGTGGGTTTTTTTTTTTACATTTACATGTATCTATTCTTTTTCAAGTCCTTTTCTTATTCAGGTTATTCTAGAATATTGAGCAGCATTCCCTGTATTATACAGTAGGTTCTTGTTGGGTTTAATTTTAATTTTAATAAAATGTAATTTTAAAAATAAACTATATTTTAAATACCTATTTTAAATATAGTAGTGTATGCGTGTCAATCCCAAACTCCCCAGACTGCCCCTCTTCCCCACCCTTCCTGCCTGGTAACCATTAGTTCCTTCTCTAAGTCCATGAGTCTGTTTCTATTTTGTGAATAAATTCATTTGTATAGTTTTTTAGATTCCACATATTAGGGATATATGGTATTTGTCTTTCTCTGTCTGACTTACTTCACTTAAGATGATAATCTCCAGATCCATCCATGTTGCTGCGAATGACATTGTTTCATTCTCTTTAATGGCTGAGTGATATTACATTGTGAGGAAGGCATGACCACCCACTTCAGTATTCTTTCCTGGAGAATCCCATGGACAGAGGAGCCTGGTGGGCTACAGTCCATGGGGTCACAAAGTGTCAGACGCAACTGAGTGACTAATATTGTGACAGCACAATATTTCATTGTATATATGTACCCCATCTTCTTTATCCATTCCTCTGTCAATGGACATTTAGTTTGCTTCCATGTATTGGCTATTGTCAACAGTGCTACAGTGAACATTGGGGTGCGTGTATCCTTTTGGATCATGTTTTTCTCGGGATATATACCCAGGGGTAGGGTTGCAGGTCATATGGTAGCTCTATGTTTAGTTTTCCAAGGAACTTCTGAACTGTTCTCCATAGTGACTGTACCAAATTTCCTACCAACAGTGTAGGAGAGTTCGCTTTTCTTCAGACCCTCTCTAGCATTTATTATTTGTAGATTTTTTGATGATGGCCATTCTGACTGGAGTGAGGTGATATTCACTTGTAGTTTTTTAAAGTCTACAAGCGTTTTAGTTAACTCCTGAAGTACACGTTTGCAAGTGAATATTCACCAGATCATAAAGAAAGCACTTTTACCGTTATCTGCATTTATTAAGCTCATATGGGATGCACTGTGCCCTTAAGGAATGTTTGAAGAACAGCTTGATGCCATAGGACAAGCAGTTGTGTTTAGAAGCGGACACACCTGGGCTCAGATGCTGATTCTACTGGGTGGTTATGTGAGGTCAGCCCATCTTATGAGCCTCAGTTTCCTCATTGGTTGGAGGGTTGATGTGAGGATTGAATGAGATTATTTTTATGAGAGTATCTAATTCAATTCCTGATAGCTGGCTCTCAAAAAATATCAGTATCTTGCCTGCCTCTTTGCCTTCCTTGACTATAGATATTATAATCCAGGGAGAACTATGAGACAAACAGACCCACTCGAAGTTGAACAAAAAGAAAATAATCATGGGAATTATAATGCATGTGTACACCATAAAATGATGCACAGCCCACTACGTGAAACCCCACATAAGTTATTATGCAGCTAATAATGACACATGAGTTTTGTAGCGTGAGAGAGGCTAGGAGGATTTCTGAAAAGGGGAACATAGCAGAGGGAGGGTAGAACACAGCACGGGCCAGGACTGGACCTGGGAGATGTGTGGACGGCAGGGAGAGAGAATCATAGCCTTGTGCTTGTGTCATCTTAAAGAATTCTCACTTCAACCGCCATAACCTTGGTTTCACCATCCATATTATTAAGAAGTAAAAAATTCTTTTTTCCTTCTATATTCCCAATGTTGTGGTTTTTAACGCATGAGTAAACAGGAAGCGTCTTGGTGATGCTGGTTCTGCCCTTAACTCGCTCTGTGACCTTGGGTAAGTCACCTAGTCTGTGGGACTCGATGTGTCACTTACTACATGCAAAGTTTGTATTAGATGACCTCTAAGTTCATTCTAGCTTTACATTCTGTTTATGAAATAGCACAAATAAGGGGCTTTGAAGTATATATGTACAACACCGTAACCCACAACACACATGCAGGACTCAGGAGATACTCTTGACAGTATTTGGCCATGTGTCTTGAAATTGACAGAGTACATTTTTAAAATTTATCTATTTATTTTTGGCCGTGCTGGGTCTTTGCTGCAGTGCAGGTTTTTCTCTGATTGTGGCAAGTGGGGGCTACTCTCCAACTGCTGTGTTCGGGCTTCTCGTTGCCGTGGCTTCTCTTGTTGTGGAGTACCAGCTCTAGGTTCACCGACTTCAGTCGTTGCGGCTCCAAGGTTCTAGAGCACAGGCTCAATAGTTGTGATACACAGGCTTAGCTGCTCCTCAGCATGTGGGATCTTCCCAGACCAGGGATCGAACCCAGGTCTCCTGCATTGGTAGGCAGATTCTTCGCCACTGAGCCACCAGGGAAGCCCTGAAGTACATTTTTATGTACATTATTTCATGCATTTAGCCTCACAGGTTCACAGTTCTGATTGGAATAATCATTATCATTATTCAAATACACCTTATATTCCCTAAAGACTTCAGCTTCTCATTTTCTCCTCACACCAACCCAGAAGTGACCAAAAAAATCATCTTTATTCAGATCCAAGAGCATTAGAAAGTTGAAGCAACTTCCTCAGCATCACTGTCAGACTTCAAGGCACTTCAATTTGTATTTTACTGTCTCTGCAATGTTCTTTGGAGTGTTGGCAAAAATTTTTTATTTCCTAATTTGGTTGCCAGCATTTTTCTAAGGCAGCATTTCTCAAAGTGTCTCCCATAAAAGGCTAGTCCAAAGGGAGTCTTCTGAAAATGGGTTCCATGGTGGGTAGGTAAACAGGTAGATAGATCGGTGTGTATGTCTCTGTGTGTATGCTTAGTTGCTCAGTCGTGTCCACCTCTTTGTAACCCCATGGACTGTAGCCCATCGTGCTCCTCTGTCCATGTAATTTTCCAGGCAAGAATACTGAATGGGTTGCTATTTCCTACTCCAGGGGATCTTCCCAACCCAAGGATCAGACTTGCATACCCTGCGTTGGCAGGAGGCTTCTTTACCACTGAGCCACCTGGGAAGCCATATAGATAGGGGGGAAGATAGACAGATAGATAGACAATAGGGAGATAGACAGATTTCTTGATGAATATTAGAATACTAAAAGTTAAAACACATCCTGTAGTAAAAATGTCTAGTTTAAATTATTTAACCAAGAAATTCCCAAATATATAATCACTGAACCTATTTTTTCATGTAACACTTATTAAATATCCCATAGAAAATCTTTCAGGAACCAGTACTTCAAGGCTCCCTTCTCTATTGTAGTATCCATACAACTAAAATAACCTTGCATCTCCTTACCTAGAACTTCATGCAAAAATCCACAGATCTAATCCAGTGGACAGTGGAGAAAAGGAATGTATAAAAAGATGGGAAAAGAAAAGAAAGAAAAACTCAAAACCAAAGCAAGAGCAGAGAAAGCCAAAAGCAAGGGTGGTCTTCACAGTTGACAACAAGCAAAATCACTGAGTGAAAAAAATCAAAGGTCTGACTGGGGTGCCCCCTCTTGGGACCGAGGTCTTAGAGATTCTTTCTCCTTCAGGTGGTCCTTCCTCCATCTCCTCTTCTTCACTGCCATCATTTCTCCTCTTCATGCACACTACAACTGGAGTCATGCCTCCCTACATCAGGGCCACATAGTGACCACTGGACCCCACAGCCCCTGGCAAGTCCATGGAATCATCAGGGCAGCGAGAAGGGACACCCTCCCCTCCCCTCCCCCCTACCCTCCTGTCTTGTGATTGAGGAATTTCCAGGGATCAAGAGAGTCCCTAGCCCTCAATCTCAGTCTCCATCCCTGTGTTTTAAGAGGGGTTGGATTCCAAACAACAGGTCGAGTCAGTCTAAAATCTGTAGCAGTTAAGTCCTCTAGAGTACCAGGCTGCCAAAACCCTGTGTTTCTGGGGGGATTCTAGCAGTTATAAGGCTCTTATTCTGGCTCTTTTTCTATTTCCTATTTAAAAGGAAAAAAAAAAAAAAAAAAAAGACCCTCCAAAGCACTGGTGTTTTCCTTCTCTTTTATTCCCCACTGTTGAGAAGGAAATTGGGCATTCTGGCTTCAAACGCGCCATGTCGAGAAGACCAGTTCCAGAGTCCCTTCTTTCATGCATAAGAGAAGCCCACATAGCAAAGCCTCAGATGCCCCTCAGAGTGGCCGTCCACAGGAAAGGGCAATTCTGTGCCTTCAGCCACTTGTCAGCGGGGAGGCCTGCGAGGCCACAGGTGAACACCACGGTGGATCTGTGTGCCGACGGCTCTCTTCTGGGAACTAGTGTCTGAAGGCCCAGTTGGGCTCCAATCAATGCAACCTTTCCAGCCTGATACATTTTGTCTGAACTGTCATTTGACAGGGATCCACCTGGCGCCACCACTTAGTTTTCTACACCAGAAGATATTTAACTGACATTGAAAAGAAGTAAAGTTAGGGATCACCTTCTTCTTCTCAGCTGGACTCCATACCCTCCCAGAGGCTAGCTGCTCTTTCCAGAGTTGAACTCTTTGTCCTTTGCGCTGGGAGGTTACCATTGTGGTGTTTAAAGAGAGCAGAGTGATGTGAAAGGCTTCAGAGAGGATAAGATTTCAGAGAAACCCTCTCACTTCCCCCAAGGAAAGCAGTCGCATCTGGCTGGCTTGTAAACATCTAATATTTTAAATCAGAGGGACAATAACCTTGTGCTCTTGTCTAAGGTTCTAAGAAGTAACATTCCTTAGGTAGTTATTACCTTCAGTATTCTGCACCCCATGATAGAAGGGATTGAGGATGAAACAACTGAGGATGAAAACCAAATGGTTCTTAGAAGCAACCTGGACACAGCAGGGAGTTACTAAAGGCATAAAGCAAAGATGGGGTATTTTCCAAACTCCCTGTAACAATCACAGTGGATTCATTTTAAGCATCTTCAAGGCACAAACTGCATACCAGGTTTTCATTGGCAGTTAGTATCCTTAAGTGACAAAGTGGAGGTCTTCATACCAGAAAGAAAGACCCCTGAATATTTTCTAGGCTCCAGGAGCCCATCATCTCACTGACTTGCTTAACTTTCTCCCTCTTTTTGACTCCCCAACGTCACACCATCTCCAAACAGCTGGAGGCATGCCCACACCACCCATTATATTTTGTTCAATCCTTTACTTTCTTTCCCCAAAAAAATTTCCAAAGTCAATGCCAGTGATTCTTCACATTGGACACACTTTGGGATTATCTGAGGAGTTTTTTAAGAATACGGATGCCTGGGTCCCACCCAGACATTCGGATGGAAACTGAGTGGGGTAAAACATGGGTAATGAGCATTTTTTAAGTTCCCCAGGAGACTCCAATGTGGGGCCAGAGTTCCAGACAACTACCTCTTGTCTTATAAATAGGCTCCCAATTGTTCATTTCTAAAAGAGCAAATTCCTACCTTTTTACCGGCTGTGTTGGTTGCATGAGTTGGCACTAACTTTACTTCTATGATACAATGAAACTAGGTCTACATTTCTCCAAAGAATGAGCCCGTGTTACTTCTACCCTGCTCCCTCCCCAGATTCACAACTATCACAGAATGAAAAGAACTGTATCTGTACTTTTTGATCCACTAAATAGTCTCCCTAATTCTGAAGCTGGGTTATTAGCTGATATTTGCAGAAGAATCTCAAACCTGGTGATTCACATCTGCTATTCAAAATATAACAGACAAAATGCATAATCCTTTTCTCCCCAGACAAGAACAACTGCTACCGATTGAAAACTTGTTAGATGTTCCAAATGCTAATAAAACGTTGACTCAGCTAATCTATACTAAGGCTTTCCAAGCTTTTGTTTACATATGAATCCCCCTGGGACCTTGGCAAATGTAGACTCTGACTCAGCTCTCAGGTAAAGAGTGCACACCAGAGTCTGCATTTCCAACTAGCTCTCAAGTGATGCTGATGCTCTGGTGTAGCAAACTCTACACTATAAACCTTCAATGCCCCACTAGCTTCATTTCACAGATGACGAAGTTAAGGGGAAAGACTTATGAAAGGCAAGATTCAAACCCAAGTCTTGGAGAAGGAAATAGCAACCCGCTCCAGTATCCTTGCCTGGAAAATCTCATGGACAGAAGAGCCTGGTGGGCTGCAGTCCATGGGGTCGCAAAGAGTCGGGCCCGACTGGGCGAAGTCTACCTGACCTAAAACCTTGTCCACTGGGCAAATCTGCCTCATCATGTCTTTTTTCACTGTGGCATGTCCATCTTTTAGAAGAGATCTTACTTAAATCACGTAATGATTTGTCTCCTTTCAGATGAAGATGGAGATAGAGGCTCTGTTGGCAGAAAGACACTTACTTTCTTTTCTTGGTCTTTCTTCCTGATCTCAGTCTTGATCTCATCATGGCTCAAGAACCAGTAACTCTGAGGTTGGGGTTGAGGTCTCAACCACACCTCTTTATTTAATAAATGCGCTAGTTTTGTTGAAACTGTTTCCACCAAATTGAAACTTAAGAGATGAAAGTGGTGTGTGGCCACTGACTACCTTAGAGCTGAGAGAGCCAACAGGATCTCTGTTAGAACGCAGAGTCTCATTCCACTCGTTAGGCCCAAGATCGCCTGGCTACAGAACCAGGTACAAAGATCACTCCTACCTACTTTCCTGCCACCATCTTTCACTCAACATGAAAGTGCCCTTGAGACTGTCTACTTTGGTAGGGGGTGAGGGAGTGTCCTCTTCCATCACATTTACATACACTTTTTTAAGAGCAAAAGCCAAGCTGCTTTCCTGGTGGTTCAGATGGTAAAGAATCTGCCTGCAATGCAGGAGACCTGAGTTCAATCCCTGGGTCAGGAAGATCCTCTGGAGAAGGAAATGGCAACCCACTCCAGTATGCTTACCTGGAGAATCCCATGGACAGAGGAGCTTGGCGAGCTACAGTTCATGGGGTCACAAAGAGTCAGATACGACTGAACGACTAACACACACATACCAAACAGGTAACAGAATCATTCAGACAGAGTCAGAATGGTGAAAAATCCCACTGGGAAACTTATAAAACTTCTCAACCCTCTTAATCAGGGATGTGGAAGCGGTGTACAAAATGACGTTCAAATGCAGCATCTTCACTCTAACCACATTTGTTTTCCAAGAGGCCATTCCTATCAGAATGGAGAATTTGCTTTATGATTACTGAAAGCTGTGCCGTCATGGTGAAGCAGTGTCTGCGCCATAAAACGCAAAATAAGTCTTCAAAAGCATCTGCTCTTTTGAAGTTCTTACCTGTTGTTCTGTACTTCCTGTAAGTAACCGTGTAGACACAGTAACCCAGGCACATCCTTGACACCAGTCCAGTGTCTGTCTGTACCAGATCAGACAGGCAGGTCCTGCTTATTAACATCATCTTCAAAGAACAGAGACTAGGGACTTTCCTGTTGGGCCAGTGGCTAAGACTCTGCACTCCCTGAGTTCAATCGCTGGTCAGGGCACTAGATCCTACATGCCACAACTAAGACCCAGTGCAGTCTAATAAATAATGAATATTTTAAAAAAGAAAGCAGATACCACCTACCAGGCTTGTACAAATATCAGCCCCTAACCTTAGGATGCATATATGAATGCACAGGTTGACCTAAAAGAGAACAAATTGAAGAAGTACACCCTTAAACCCTGCCAATGCAAATCTAATGCATAGAGGCTGGCTGTACTCTAGCATTAAAAAGTTAGACTCTATGTGTGTGTATAGACTTGAAATCTTCATAGTTATATGTCTGTGAGTTCCATATTTGTGTGTGAACATCTCTGTGTTTCTCTGATACATACATATGCACTTATATATTTAAAATCTTTTTCATAAATACCAATTCAGGGATTCTGTCAAGTGTCCACTTACATACTTACAAGGTTATCCATGGAGTCTGGGTAGATCAGTGGAGTGTGAGCACACGGGGAGAAATGACATTGTCTGGGGCTTTCTTTTCTTCCCTTTTCTGCCTAGGATGTTTTGAGAGAATGACTAAGCAGTGCTGGAAATTATGAATTTGCTTAAGTGTGAATGGGTGATGGCTGGGTGCCGCACAGCCCTCCCCAAAGGTGATTGACTGGGGCGGCAGGTCTTCACACTTGATGCCTGGATTTGACTCGGAAAGTCTGCCAAGTCTTTTACTCGGAAATTTATCTTAATTAGATCTGAAAGACCTGCCACAGCAGAATAGTCACACCGATTAAAATGAAAAACAGGAGAAATTACTGATCAAATTAATCATAATGTCGGGTTACAGCTGTAGGTCTGATGTAATTTGCCAGTCCAGTGAGTTACATCGGCCCCGGCCCAGGAAAGGGAGCTGGTTTTATGCTGATCCGTAACACCCGCCCGCTCCAGGCGGCCCAGCAGGAGGCTGATTCCATTCATTTTCCTGGCTTGCTCTGACCTCCGTGGAGCAACTAGAAACAAATCAGGCACCAAACAAATGCAGGGATGGGAGGAGGTAAGCGAGAAATATTCTCTTACCCCAGCGGTCATACTCTTTCAAGAATGGTGAGCTTCTAAAACTGGGCCCGCAGGCTTGGGCCTTTGTGCCTGTTGGGATTTAGGCTTTTGGTTTTTCCACTTAACCTCCTTTTAGTTTTACTTGTGGTGACCTGACATTGATTAGATGCAGAACGAGAATCAAAAGGTCAGAGGACAAAACCTCTGGCTCCAAGCCAGCAGAAGAAAAACCTTTAGAAAAATCTCCTTGCCAACCTGTCTCTACAACTCCGGTGTGGATTGAAATAATCTAAAGTGTCACAATAGAGGAGGAAGAAACCTAGCCAGTATGAGCTGATTGTTCCCCTGAGGGTATGGTCCTGGTATTCTAATTTTAAAATAAACACCACTTTACCCCACGCTGTGTGTTTGGGCTGGAGGTGGAATATACTTCTTTATTAAAGAAAACAAATCAGGGTCCTGATTCTTTTCAGTGTTTAGCCCTGACACTGAGCTGTGATTCATTCAGTGTTTACAAAACCTGTCTCTCCATTAGCAATACAGAGAAGGGGCCTTAAGGCGCACCCCAGTATAGACATTCCATGGTTAGATTTTAAGTGCCATGTAGGACCAAGTAGGAACAGGGGAAGGAGGCCTCCTCCCCAATCAGTAGTTATAAGACCTTTCTCTCTGACCCCGTGATGGGTTGTCCAAATCCCACTCATTCATCCCTGGACCAGATGCTTATACCCTTTTACTTCCAATCTGAAAAGGCCCCCATCCTTTCTCCATCCCATCGAGAATGAATCTGGTAAATGATGGAGACAGGCAGTCATAGAACACCAGGTGGTCTTGGCACTCAACAGGCTACTCTTTCTGGACCTTTTTATGGTGCCTGATGAGGAATCAGGTGGGACCACATGCCCATATTGGGGAAGGCTATAATAACCACATTTTGAGTGATTATCTTATTGGTTTAGTAGTTTGTAACCAGAATTTTGTAAAGAAAATAAAAGCTTCAGTTTAAATTATATACGTGTAGATATATAAAGTTACATACGGTCATATATATGTAGATATAGAGAGAAGAGAGAGAGATTTATATGCATGTATGTATTTATATGGGAAGATCCCCAGGAGAAGGAAATGGCAACCCATTCCACTGTTCTTGCCTGGAGAATTCCATGGACAGAGGAGCCTGGCAGGCTACAGTCTGTGGGGTTGCAATAGTCAGACACGACTGAGCGACTAAGTACACACATGTATGTATATATTTCTATATGTATGTATGCACTGGTTTGAGTTATAAGATGTATTTCTTACTATAAGGCAAGATCAGAAGAATTTGAGAAACACTTCTTTGAAAGACCTAGCTCTTAAGGGGGCAGAAGTGGGAATTCTTAGACATATAACAACTCAGGGCTTCCCTGGTGGTTCAGAGGGTAGAGCGTCTGCCTGCAATGTGGGAGACCCGGGTTCAATCCCTGGGTCGGGAAGATCCCCGGGAGAAGGAAATGGCAACCCACTCCAGTATCTTTGCCTGGAGAATCCCATGGACAGAGGAGCCTGGTGGGCTACAGTCCACGGGGTCGCAAAAAGTCAGACATAACTGAGCAACTTCACTTTCACTTTCACACTTTAGCAACTCAGGAAGCAGATTTAGAGACGGGAATGGCTACCCACTCCAGTATTCTTGCCTGGAGCATCCCATGGACAGAGGAGCCTGGTGGACTACAGTCCGTGGTATCACAAAGAGTCAGATATGACTGAGCGACGACTAACACTTTCACTTTCAACAAACTGAATGTGCTGATGAGCTCCTAAATGCTAAACATCATCCCCAATAGTTAAAAGATTAAAACATTAATGCGAACCCCTCACTTCCAGCCACCACACATTCGAACTGCAGGGAAATTACAGATTCAACATCATACCACTATCCAGGCAACTGAAAACTCACACGAAATGAAGAGTTTGACAAGTTAATTGAGAAACAAGATAATATCTTAAAAGTTAAGTTATCCCACCAGAAATGAGGAGATGATTCCAAAGAGAACGAGAAAGAAGGAGGGAGAAAATGGCTGGGAGAAAGCACAGGGCCCCACACTGATGAGCTGACTGTCTCAGGTTTGTTAGGATTCACCATGGGAAAAAGTCTTTCTAGGAGTTGCAGGCCAGAAGCCAGGTCCCTGGGGCCTGGTCAGAGGAATCGTGGGCGGGAACATCCAAGGGGTCTGGAACGTTCCTCGCTTCTCC
Source organism: Muntiacus reevesi (assembly GCF_963930625.1). Taxonomy (NCBI): domain Eukaryota; kingdom Metazoa; phylum Chordata; class Mammalia; order Artiodactyla; family Cervidae; genus Muntiacus; species Muntiacus reevesi. The sequence continues at coordinate 77,280,026 of NC_089254.1, read as the reverse complement.
CACCTGGCCTGGCTCTCCTCCTCCCTGTTCTGGTCTTTTGTAATTCTGTTTTCTCCCTGATTCTGTCCGCTTTGCAAAGGACAAGGGCAAGCAAAACTTCGTGAAAGAACCCTCTGCTCACATCCACCCTTATTTGCAAGGTTCTTTTTTGGCTTTCATAACCTGCCTACTCTTCACCCATCTCCCTCCTCCCTCCACTGCCCTAACTGCCCCCCCACCCCGGGCCCTGCAGCCGTCTTCCTGACTCTGTGGGGGCCAAGACTCTTCTCACCATGGATCCCTCCTGGCTCCGGTCACCTCCTACTCCTTCCACATAGCACCCACACTTGCCCAATACTCAATAATTGCTCTGTTCTCTGAATGCACATGATGAACACTTAGCCTATGCAATTTTAGTCGTTCTGTGTTTGTTTGTTTTCCTTTTTTTTAATGGGTGAAGTTGTTATCTTGCTTGAATTATAAGCTCCTTAAGAACAGACACTAAGTCTCACACCTCTGTACATCCCAGCACTGTCAATAATTGTGATGAGTGATTATTTCTCATTTAACAGCTATTCATTTCACAAATCTGGAAGTGCCAGTGACCTATTTTAAATTTATTTGGAAAATGACTCAATGAAGATAACTCCTAATGAAAAAGAAATATTGCCTATTTATTGTTATATTTAGGAAAGTGCCTGGCACATTGAGTAAGGGCCATAAATAAATAGAGTTTATTACGACCGTGATTCCTTTGAAATACTTTTCACCCTATTTTTCTTTGCACTGTCTTATCAATGGGCTTTGGGAAATGCAGTCTTCATTTAGACTGCTTGAAATCAGTTCCTTTCATTTGGGAGGAAATGTACAATCAAAGCAAGGAACACTATTTTCTAATTAATCTTTTGTTTCTTTTGCCCCACCATCTCAACAATGTCTGATGGGTCTTGTTATTTAGAATATAATAGAGGAGTGGGCTTTCTTAGTATTTTATAGGTCTGATTGATCTGTGAGTTAAATTATATTTTTCAAAACATAAGAGTGCCACAAAGCAGATAGAAAAACCCAAGGATAAGGAAAGTGATTCTCCTACCATGGGTGCACCTCACGCCCCCAACAGTGGGTACTGGAGACTCTCATATGACACATTCAGGCTGCCCCAAGCCCCACTAGTAAAGTGGACAAACACATCCAGAATCTCCCAGTAGAAAAAATGACAATCTGGTTTAAAAAATAAGAACACTGTTGAGCATTCAAGGCATGCTAGGTGCTTTGTATATGTATTCTGATGTTGCTTGGTGATCAGTTACAGGAATAAAGACACCAGGACTCAGAGAAGCTGGGAACTTGTCACAGATGGAGTTGGGATTTGAGTCTGTCTGGCTCCAGCCTGGACGACCACACATGCCATTTTAACCAGGACGGTCTCTGTGTCTGTCTGTCTGTCCAGTGTAGTTACCAGTAGCACCCATCCGGTTCTTAGAACAGTCCTGTTTGGGACATTTAAATTATCTGGGCACCTCATCCCATGTTCCGCCACTTCCAACTTTTATCCAGACTTCCTCCACCTGATTTCGCTCATCTATATACCATGAAAGTTAAAACATTTGGATGTCTTCTTAATTTACTGAGAAGATGGAATGAGTAGTTCTTATAAATATATTATCTTCTTACTACCTAACAACTTAGCTAAAAAGTTTTCAAAATGTGATCTTACCTGAGGAAAGGAAATCCGTGGATGAAGAGCCATAGGAGACACCTTCTTCCTCCAAATGATTTGGAAAAACCTAATGGGATTGTTCTTGGATCCTGGCTGAGATGCCCAGTGCCATGCTTACAGAACTATAATTTAGGACAGGGAGGTTCCCCAAGCTCCAGAAAGATGATATTCAAGAAGGATAGACACATATACTATAAGGAGAGGAAAACAAATCACACACATATGAATGTAGAAATAATGGTTTAAAAAAAAAAAAATCTCAAGGTGAACAAGGGCCAAAAATGCCATGTTATTAAAAGGTTTGCAGGTGATATGGAGGAGAAAGAGGACAGAGTTTCATAAACAAAGGTGAGGACTCCAGAGCACTGATTGCTCCAGTCTTTCTCCCTCTGGGTGGCCCTTAGCGGTGCATCAGAGCAGTCCTGATTCTCAGATTGGCCACACATCAAAACTCCATGGAGAGATTCCTTCAGCAAATAAATTGTAAGAAAAAGAGACAGAGAGGAAGACCTGGAGGATTGGACCTGTAGGTCAAAAGACATAGCAACTGATTTCATCACATGAACTTTGTTTAGATTAGTATCCAAGCAAGCTACAAAAAAGCAAAAAGAATGACATTTATGACACAGATGGAAATGTGACTACTGAGTTGGAAATCTGATGATGTTAAGGAATTACTTTTAATATTTTTAGGTATGATAATGATATGTAGTTGTATTTTTAAGAATGTCTTAAAGATACTGAAATACTTACAAGTGAAATAATAGGATATCTGGAACTTTTTTTTTCCCTTTTATTTTTATTAGTTGGAGGCTAATTACTTTACAATATTGTAGTGGTTTCTGCCATACATTGACATGAATCAGCCATGGATCTACATGTGCTCCCCATCCCGATCCCCCCTCCCACCTCCCTCCCCATCCCATCCCTCTGGGTCTTCCCAGTGCACCAGCCCTGAGCACTTGTCTCATGCATCCAACCTGGGCTGGTGATCTGTTTCACCCTTAATAGTATACTTGTTTCAATGCTATTCTCTCAGAACATCCCACCCTCGCCTTCTCCCTCAGAGTCCAAAAGTCTGTTCTGTACATCTGTGTCTCTTTTTCTGTTTTGCATATAGGGTTATTGTTGCCATCTTTTTAAATTCCTGGAACATTTTTTAAAAGGATATGGGAAGGAAAATAATATATGGCTGAGGGTTGTTGGGTGAGGTATAAATGAAAGAATATTGACCATGAGTTGATCATTATTAAAGCCGGGTGATGGGTTCATGGGAGTTATACTATTGTGTCTTCTTTTATATTGTTTAATTTTTTGCATGAGAAAAAAATTAAAGAAAAAAGCTTTGATTACTTGGTAATATAGACATTTAGTAGTATAGACTACCTTCACCTGAGCTAAGAACTACAAAATCAGAGTCTCTGGGGGTGGAGACAGTGATTCCAATGATCAGTGAAGTTTGAGATCACCTGCTCTATAGAATTTGAAGAATTTATTAGATCAAGATAGGTTAGTTAAGGCTCAGGGGCAGTACGCCAAAAATGACTGATGGGTTAAGACACAGTATCTTGATAAACAGATTTTTCAGCTGAAAGATTAAATAACTGAAGATGGTTGTGAATATCTAAGGAACTGTAAAGACTGGGAAAGGTACTAGAGAACCAAAAATAGAAAAAGTCTTTCCAATTCTCACAAAGAAAAAAAAAATGGGAGGACCTCCTCTTCAATTGGGGCAGATTGAATACAATGAATACATTTATCTCCATACTCTCCCACTAAAATGACACCAAAGGAAAACAGTTTGCAATTGTATAAATCTAAAGGGCAAAGAGACGTGGAGAAAAGACAACAGTGGACAAGTAATGTCAATAAACTTTTGGAAAAGCAGCAGCAGGAGTTAATTAAGCAGAAAAATCTAAATACCAAAAACCTGAAAGAGACATATAATGAGAAGGGAGAAAGCTCTGGAGCCCTCAACAGTCTTGGAGGTTGGAGACACCAGTGGCTGTGAAAGATGAGGGTGGAAGAGCATGTTGGGAAAAACAGGATTGGTTAATGACTGTATGCTGGACCTTGAGATCCTTAGCTCCTTCCCCAATTCAAGCAGACAGGTAATTATCTCTTGAGCAGCTTAATACATGAAAAACTGACTGAGAGCCAGTCTAGACATGGAGACACAGACATGGCTGTATGTAGCAGTGGAGCCCTTACTGATGAGCAAGTCTCTGAGGGAAAGTCTGCATCCTGAATGATGGACCTGGCCTATTGGGCCGCTCAGATCTATACACAGGTGTTCAAATGTGCAGGCATCCCACCACCTCCCTACTTCATCCCCTGCCCAGGTAACTCGTGGATTCTACTTGGGAGAAACTACATGGCTAATCCGAGAGCAAAGACTCAGTTATAAATATCTCCAAAAATACAGCTAGGTATCTACCTTATTCTTCTTTATGAAAGGACAGCACAAAATGACTCAATATTTCAGAAATGCCTTTGCCTGAACTCAGAAACCAAACCAAAACAGAGTAGGAGAAAAGAAGTTCATAGGAAATAGAGATAACACAGAAAGGAGGAAAACTTTGTAAAAACTTCAAAATTAGTATCCTAGAGAATATTCAGAGAGAAGACAATGTATCTGTAATACAAAACACATAATAGATGCTACATCCAAGTAACATCTAGAAAACAATCTGTAGGTAACAGTTAAAACAATTAAAGCAGAAGTTTAAATTTCAATAGACAGTTTCAAAAATCAAGAAAATTGCTCTGAATGTAGAACAGAAGGGCAGAGAAGTGGTGAAAAGAAAGAAAGAACAAATCAGTAAACACAGTGAGGGAACCTCAGGGGAAGAATAGGAAATCCATATTCTAACCAACTGAGCAAATAAAAATAGAGATGAAATATCAAAAAAATTCAAGAAAAATTTTCAGGTTTGAAGGATGTCACCTCAGGTAAAGTCCCATTGAAAGCATAACCTGTTTTAATCTCTCAGTCTTGTCTGACTCTTTGAGACCCCATGGACTGTAGCCCAACAGGCTCCTCTGTCTATGGAATTTTCCAGGCAAGAATACTTGAGTGGGTTGCCATGCCCTCCCACAGGGGATCTCCCCAACCCAGGGATCAAACCCAGGTTTCCTTCATTGCAGGTGGATTCTTTAGTTGAGCTACCAGGGAAGCCCTAATGCATAACCTAATACATGGGGAAAGAAACCTTTTCAAACACATCATTATAAAAATTTTCCAAAGAGAAAAAATTATATTTTAAATACAGAAAATAGGGAATCAGAATACCATTGCATTTAGGTAGGTGAGCTTGATGGTCCTGTCCAACTCTGAGATTCTGTGGTCAACACTGAGAAAAAGACAAAAAGGAAATGTGCTTCTGTGTAAAAACTGGGCATGAGAGGAATATGCTTTCATCACCAGCTGAGTTAAGCTTTGGAATAGATGGCAGAGGAAAGTTAAAATATCTTCTTGGCAGTGCTTTAAACACAGGCTAAAGTCTAACTGCATTAGGCTTGGTTTAATGCATCTGTGCATCTTATTTGCCTGTGTCCTTCATACCTAATATGGAACCTAGAGAATGGACCATATTTAATGTGGCTATTTGAGACAGCTAGTGGGAAGCTGCTGCATAGCGTAGGTAGCTCAACTCGGTCTTCTGTGCTGACCTAGAGAGGTGGGATGAGGGGCAGGGAGTAGGAGGGAGGGGTAAATGTATGCACATAACTGATTCACTTTGTTGTACAGAGGAAAGTAATACACTATAAAGCAGTTATATGCCAGTAGTAAAAATGCAATAATAATATGGCCATTGGAATGTTGTGAACTTCTCAGACTGGTTTGCTCCTGGAGATGACTCCCATGAGGAAATAGATCATCTTTTTCCTGGGTTTGGTGTGAAAGGAGAGAGAGGGAAGCTAATATGGCATAAGGGCCCAGCAATGTGTCGTTCAACGTGTAAAGGATTTTTCCCATCTATACTGTTTGGTTTTAGAAAGTCTCATTGATGTTTGACCTTCTCATTGGCCCCAAGTACTAGGCATGGCAAGTAGAGAGAAACAGCATCTAACCCAACAAGATTTTCCCATATTTTTTAAACATTTTGTGAAAAAAGAAATCCTGGATTATAAAAGTTTACAGTTTGTGGTTTTCCCTACTAAAACTTTAAAAAGCTTCTGTATTAAAATATTTTTATGTATAACATCTGCTCTCAGCCCTAATTTATGGAAATAGGAAAATAGGCATATTGAAGATTTCAATTGCTTAAATTAGCTCTTCCCTAGACCAGAGACAGAGAGAAGTAGGAAAAAAAAAAAAAAACTACAGGAATGAAATCTTGTTTTATTTTTCCATATACCCAGAAGTTTCTATAACAGCTGATCAGAGTGCTGTCAAATGCACTGATGAGAGGTTTCCCAAAGTTAATTTTTCTCATAACACAATAACTAAATTTGCTTTAACACTTGAAAAGGCCCATCCATACTAAAAAGAATCAGTTGCTTAATCCTAAAATTAAAGGTTATTGCATGCAAGAGAAAATAATTACATGCTCAAAGTATGGAAAAAAGAAAACTTTTTTTAATATGTAGGTATTTGTATAATTAAAGACTAATCAAGCATGGAAGGTTGCTGACTAAACCAGAAAATGAGATTGTTGGCAAGCAATGTTGTAATGTAAATGCCATTTTTGTTTAACTGCTAAGAAGCTGGAGAAATGATATCCTGAACAGATTAAAAGCAAACAACATTGATAATAAATATTTATCAGATTCCAAATGCAGCACAGAGGATTTTTATATTTTGCATGCAAGGTGTGTTTGCAGTGAAGTGTTCAGGTACTTTTCAAGGGGTTACTTAACCTCCTTACTTAAAATTGCATTTCCAGATAGTATCTTCCTACTGTTAAAGTACATGTGAAATATTAACCAAGGGAAAATGTCCCTTTTGAGATACCCACACAATGGAGTTACCTATTAATTAAGGTTTTCTTAATATTAATCCCATAGTATGAGGCAAAGATTTTCTAATGAATACAGACATACCTTGGAGATATTGTGGGTTTGGTTCTAGACCAGCACAGAAAGCAAGTATCTCAATGAAGCAAGTCACACAATTTTTTTGGTTTCCCAGTGCATGTAAAAATTATATTTACACTATACTATAGCCTATTGTATGTAATAGCATATGTCTAAAAAGTCAATGTACATACCTTAATTAAATATTACTAAAAAATGCTAATCATCATCTGAGCCTTCAGTGAGTCATAGTAGTAACATGAAAGATGACTGATCAGAGATCACCAAAAGAAATATAATAATAATAAAAATTTTCAAATACTGTGGAAATCACCAAAACGTGATACACAGATGCACAGTGAGTAGATGCTGCTGGGAAAAATTGGCACAGATAGATTTGCTTGACACTGGGTTGCCACAAACCTTCAGTTTGTTAAAAAAAAAAAAAAAAACCCACAATATCAGCAACACACAATGAAACGAAGTATACCTGTATACTGAATGTATTCTGATAGAGAAAGAAAGATGAGGTACAAGTGACATACAGTTATTAAAACAAATAAAAAAGAAGCATCAAATGTAAACAATTTCTGTAAACTTAAGGCATATGGTTTAAAGTAGAAAGAGAAAAGAGATTTCCTGGGCAGCCCAGTGGTTAAGATTCCACCCTTCCACTGCAAGGGGCACAGGTTCAACCCCTGATCCTGGAACTAAGATCCTTTGTGGCGAGGCAAAAAAATAGATAAGTAAATAAAATAAAAAGTAAAAGTGCCCCTCCATAAAATAGAAGAAACTGAAACCACATATAAACATTCTGAGACTTTCTGCAACCATAAAATATTACGTGGTGCTTCCGTTTGTCTTATATGAGACTTATTTGATTAAATAATATAGATAAAGCACCTTTCAGCACCTAGGATGTAAAAGTCACTAGTGAATCTCAGTTCTTTTTCTTTCTCACTCTTTGCTGATTGAGTTCAGTGGCCGCTCACAGGTCCGTTCTCATGACGACAATGTTGCCTTTGGAGACCCTGCTAAGGTATCCAAGTCTGCATTCCACTTAAGCACAAGAGCCTGACCAAATCTAACACATCAGTATTTCTGAAATGTAAGAGCAGTCTGAGGGGTAGAGAGAGTCTGGATTTTTCTCTTGACCAGAGAGAGCTTAGAAATTCAGTACGAACAAACATCCCACAAAGAGTCCAAAGATTTTAACCTGAGGAAGCCCTCACTGTAAAACTTAGTTTGTATGCTCTGATTTCCCTATGTTCAGCTCTGATTTGTCTTATGAAACAAAATTTGCTGCATAATTGTGAGTGTGAGCCCTGAAAAGCAGACTCCTTGACCTACTGATGAAAAATAGGAATGAATTAATCAACAGTAGTTTTCAAAACTCAAGTGTTGTGTGCTGCAAGTAGGTTATTTTCACATAGCATAAATATAGGTAAGTTTTCAAGAGAAGAGGCAAGATTGTCATTTTTTACCTTCAAAAACAATAGAAGATTCACTTTTCAGTTTCTAAATTAGAGTCTGTCAGTTTGACTGTTTCTTTTGGGTGTACTGTGTACGGTGTGTGATCCAGAAAGTTGAAAGCTTGCAGACCTACTACAGTGCCTTTGGGGATTTTTCAGAAGCAGATTACTGAGTGACAAGATGATAGCCTCACTGCTGAAAATTTTTATTTAACTTATTTTCTTCCTAATGTGGTAGTGAAAGTGAAAGTCAAGTCGCTCAGTCGTGTCCGACTCTTTGCGACCCCGTGAACTGTAGCCCACCAGGCTTCTCCATCCATGCGATTCTCCAGGCAAGAATACTGAAGTGGGTTGCCATTTCCTTCTCCAGGGGATCTTCCCGACCCAGGGATCAAACCCGGGTCTCCCGCATTGGAAGCAGACGCTTTAACCTCTGAGCCACCTAGTAACATGTACCTATTTTCTGAAGATGGTGGAAAACATCATCCAATGACAGTTCAAAAAACATTATGAAGTTTATTCTTTCCCTTTTTATGTAACTTATTCTGGGAACCAGGAAACAGTGCGAAAAGATGTGTTTCTCTACCACTTTCACCCCACTCACGTGGTTTGAAAAGGTCATGGGAAATTGTAAGTTCTGGGGTCTAAAGAAAGAACACCCACAATTGTTTGAGCTCTGGTTTTAGGGAAGACCTGAAGTTATTTGCACTAACCCCCTTGTGCTGTTGGTGGGGATGTAAATTGTTACAGCCACTATGGAAAACAGTATGGAAGTTCCTTTAAAAACTAAAAATAGTGCTACCATGTGACCCAGCAATCCCACTACTGGGCATTGTACCCAGAGAAAATCATAATTCAAAATGATGTATACACCCCAGTGTTCATCACAGCACTGTTTACAATAACCAGGACATGGAAGCAGCCTAAATGTCCATCAACAGAGGAATGGATAAAGAAGATATGGTACATGTATGTAATGCAATATTCAGTTCAGTTCAGTCTCTCAGTCATGTCCGACTCATTGCAACCCCATGAATCGTAGCACGCCAGGCCTCCCTGTCCATCACCAACTCCCGGAGTTTACTCATGCCCATTGAGTCGGTGATGCCATCCAGCCATCTCATCCTCTGTCGTCCCCTTCTCCTCCTGCCCCCAATCCCTCATTGCAATATTACTTGGCCATAAAAAGGAACAAAATTAGGTCATTTGTAGACACATGGATTGTCTGCAGAGTACATCATGAGAAACGCTGGGCTAGATGAAGCACAAGCTGGAATCAAGATTGCCGGGAAAATTATCAATAATCTCAGATATGCAGATAACAACACCCTTATGACAGAAAGTGAAGAGGAACTAAAAGGCCTCTTGAAAGTGAAAGAGGAGAGTGAAAAAATTGGCTTAAAGGTCAACATTCAGAAAACTAAGATCATGGCATCTAGTCCCATCACTTCATGGCAAATAGACAAGGAAATTGTGGAAAGACTGTCAGACTTTATTTTGGGGGGCTCCAAAATCACTGCAGGTGGTGATTGCAGCCATGAAATTAAAAGATGCTTACTCCTTGGAAGGAAAGTTATGACCAACCTAGATAGCATATTAAAAAGCAGAGACATTACTTTGCCAACAAAGGTCTGTCTAGTCAAGGCTATGGTTTTTCTAGTGGTCATGTATGGATGTGAGAGTTGGACTGTGAAAAAAGTTGAGTGCCGAAGAGTTGATGCTTTTGAACTGTGGTGTTGGAGAAGACTCTTGAGAGTCCCTTACTGCAAGAAGATCCAATCAGTCCATCCTAAAGCAGGTCAGTCCTGGGTGCTCATTGGAAGCACTGATGCTGAAGCTGAAACTCCAATACTTTGGCCACCTTATGTGAAGAGTTAACTCATTGGAAAAGACCCTGATGCTGGGAGGGATTGGGGGCAGAAAGAGAAGGGGACGACAGAGGATGAGATGGCTGGATGGCATCACTGACTCAATGGGCATGTGTTTGGGTAAACTCCAGGAGTTTGTGATGGACAGGGAGGCCTGGCGTGCTGTGATTCATGGGGTCACAAAGAGTCAGACACGACTGAGCGACTGAACTGAACTGAACTGAGAGACATGGATGGACCTAGAGACTGTCATACAAAGTGAAGTCAGAAAGAGAAAAACAAGTGTTGTATATTAATGCATTTATCTGGAATCTGGAAAAAAAATGCTATAGACAGTCTTATTTACAAAGTAGAAATAGAGACACAGACATAGAGAGCAAATATATGGATACCAAGGGTAGGGGAGTGGGAAGAATTGAGAGATTGGGATCGACATATATACATTGCGTACTATGTTGCTTCAGTCGTGTCCAACTCCTCACAACCCAATGGGCTGTAGCTGGCCAGGCTCCTCTGTCCATGGGATTCTCCAGGCAAGGATACTGGAGTAAGTTTTCATGCCCTCCTCCATGGGATCTTCCTCCAGGGATCAAAGCCACATCTCTTATGTCTCCTGCATTGGCAGGCAGGTTCTTTGCCACTAGCGCCACCTGGGAAGCCCATATGTACACTACTATACATAAAATGTGGGAGACCCGCGTTCTATCCTGGGTCAGGAAGATCCCCTGGAGAAGGAAATGGCAGCCCACTCCAGTATTCTTGCCTGGAAAATCCCATGGACAGAGGAGCCTGGTGGGCTACAGTCCATGGGGTCGCAGAGTCGGACACAACTGAGCGACTCCACCAGCACCACCATACATAAAATAAATAACTAATGAGAACATGCTGTATAGCACAAGGAGCTCTACTTAATGCTCTGTAGTGACTTAATGGGAAGGAAATCCAAAAAAAGAGGAGATATATGTATACTTATAGCTGACTAACTTTGCTATGTGATAGAAACTAACACAACTTTGTAAAACTTCTATATTCCAATAAATTTATTTTTAAAAAGGACCAAGTGGGTCAGACAATAAGGAAGAGCCCACAACAAGTGTCACCTGGAGACAGCGTGTCCTTCACATGCTGCCAGTGGACGGAGCACCTGTCCGCAGAAGACAGTGACAAGATTCCCTTTTGTTGCCAACCCGTAGTGGCGAGGTCTAAGATTGTAACTCAGTTCACTCAGCCCTAATATCTACAGCAGTTTTTGCGGTCCTTTGTCTGGCAATAATGGAGCTGCTATTAAAGTAAATCCAAACAAAATTATAATCTTATCTTTGTGCTCAGTCACTCAGTTTTGTCTGATTCTTTGTGACTCCATGAACTGTAGCCTGCCAGGCTGCTCTGTCCATGGGATTCACCAGGCAAGAATACTGGAATGGGTTACCATTTCCTTCTCTAGGAAGAAATCTTTTAAGTTGCTCAAAAAACACCTCCCACTAAAATATTGGGTTAGCTGGAGAGTTTCTTTAGATTTTTGCATAAAATAGTTTGGAAAAAAACAAACGAAATTTTTGGTCAACCTAATACATCTTGAAGTTTCCAGTCCAGACCAAAATTTAGAGGGCATACACTTGGACAGTGCCCTTTTATTTTCTATTGAAAGCCAATAACTTTCTGGGAAAAAAGGGAGTGGGGAGAAGAAGAAGTGAAAGCATTGATTCCAATGCATATATGGGTTGAAGAACAAATTTACCAGGGTCCCCTTTGGCAAACCCCTCCTTTCTGGGCATGACTGCTTAGAAGAGCAAAATCAATAAAACAAAAACAAAAGAAGAGCAAAATCAGAAGCATTTGTGGGATTTTTGGAAAAGAGCTTAGCATGCTCACTCTTAGAGACAAAAGACAAGTAGGTAAAACACAGACATAGATACTCTGGGTGAGTATATGCAAGAATGAAAAGGTGTACAAGTTCTCTCCTGATTGATTCTTTTTTTCTCAGTGAAGTAAGAAAAGCTATGACAAACCTAGACAGCATAATAAAAAGCAGAGATACTACTTTACTGACAGAGGTTCATCTAGTCAAAGCTATGGTTTTCCCAGTAGTCATGTATGGATGGATGTGAGAGTTGGACCATAAAGAAAGCTGAGCGCTGAAGAATTGATGCTTTTGAACTGTGGTTTTGGAGAAGACTCTTGAGAGTCCCTTGGACTGCAAGGAGATCTAATCAGTCCATCCTAAAGGAAATCAGTCCTGAATAGTCATTGGAAGGACTGATGCTGAAGCTGAAGCTCCAATATTTTAGCCACCCAATGTGAAGAATTGACTCATTGGAAAAGACCCTGATGCTAGGAAAGATTGAAAGCAGGAGGAGAAGGGGGCAACAGAGGATAAGAGGGTTGGATGGCATCACCAACTCAATGGACATGAGTTTGAGCAAGCTCTGGGAGTTGGTGATAGATAGGGAAGCCTGGCGTGCTACAGTCCATGGGGTCCCAAAGAGTCAGACACGACTGAGCAACTGAAATGAACTGACTAAACTGAAAGATCAAGAGCAGCAGCTGAGAATAAGAATGGGAAGGCAGGTGCTGGAGGGTTGAGTAGAAACAAGAAGATAGAAAACAGTCCTTTTAGGGAGTGGTAGAGTGATCTGATGGTGAAATGTCATAGGGTTGCTAGGTGGTACCGAGGGTCTGTCTGCTTGAGGTTCAGGGTTTTGTATTTAAGTGAGGCCAGTCAGTACAGCTTTGAGGTTTTCTCCAACCAGGTTTAGCTCTGTGGGCACCAGCACGGAGTAGGTAAAGAGTTGGATTATGAAATCTAAGCTCCATAAAGAAGAAGGACTCAAATTGGGGGGGTAAGGGGTAGTAGAACAGTGATAGGATTCATGGATTACAGATTCCAGGAAGATTAAAGAGTTATTAAAGTTTGCAGTACTAGACACATACAAGAGAGAAGCTAGAAATGAGACGCTTGTAATTGAGATGATGGAAAAGTTGCTATTGTTGACAATCATAGAGTATGACCTTCAGAAAAAGAACATGCTCATTAGAGGAGAGTAAGTCAAAGAACTATGAGGCCAGGCTGTCAGAAGATATAAAAATTATACACACACACAGATGCTGTTTTAATTCCATAAAGTGTTACAAAGGTCCAAGAACAAAAGTTTCAAGGAATGAAGTTGAGATAAATGAGGTAAAGATCTATAGATTATTACAATAAAGAGCAGCAAGTGGGACAGTCAAGGCATGAGCTTCAAAAGCTGGGGTTTTCCAGGAGATGGGAAGCAGAGTGGCCTGACACCACCCACCTCCAGGCCCAGAGGTGGCAGATAACAGCCACCACATATGAGGTCTTCAGAGAAGCAGTGTCCTCAGGGGAAAGCTGGATGTCTGTTAGTGCAAAAAACTTCACGGAACATTCCAAGAAGACGTTGAGGAGATAGGCAATTTGGCTGATGAAGGACCACAGTGGAAGAAAGGGTCTCAAAAACATAAAAGGTGAGAGATATGGGCTCTGCAGTGCCATAAGAGGAGACTGTCTAGATGATGAGGACTAGCTGGGATTCTTGGGTTTCCTAGGTAACTGAAACAAATATGGATACAGGATATGATGAATTACTCCTGGTGACTTCCAAGGCAGATGATGGTGGGAGCTTTGAAAACCCAGGGGCCCAGAAGTGGGGGTTTTTCCAGAAGTAAGAAGTTTGAGGGCTCATCTTCACCCCCAAAGATAGAAATGGAGACTAGGAGAGGGGCAACATTTTGAGAATCACAAGGAGGCTTTCAGGTTCTAGCCACTCATGCCAAACTTATTTGATAGAAATATGTTTTATAAGGCTGATGAATTAGAAAATCCTGATACAATGAAATTTGAACCTTTAATTTTAAATTTAAATACTCAGATATATAATGAAGCTGGTAAGCTATTTATCTAACAGACACCCATGCCATGCAAATAAATGTAATTTTAAAATCTGAGAAAGCATGCACTTTCAAAAACACAGGGTAGAAGAATATCAAGATAGCACAGGAAAATCTTTTTTTTAGCATTTATTTTTTTAATGTGCCTGTGCCAGGTCTTAGCTGCAGCATGAGTACTTTTAGTTGCAGCATGTGGCATCTGGTTCCCTTCCAGGAACCCAGGATCAAACCAAGGCCCCCTACATTGGGAGCATGGAGTTTTAGCCTCTGGGCCACCAGGGAAGTCCCTAGCACAGGGAAGTCTTGGCTATCCATTGTTAACCTTTGGACCCGCAAAGAAATAAGTACCTCTTGATAGCTGAATTTTCCCAGAAGAGTAAAGGGTTAAAGCTTTTAGAGTAGAACTATAAAACTTATAAAATGTAAATCATTTAAAAGCATTTTACTCCCATCTCCTGCCTTCTTAAACAGAATTTCATCATAATAAAATTCTTCTATTTGTATCACACTTTGTGGTTGACAGAGTACTTTTACAAACATTATCTCATATTATCCTCCAAGATCCTAGTAAAGTAAGTACTTCAAAGATTTGACAGATGGTTGAGTTGGACAGTCACAGGGGTGTGAATTGCCCAGTGCATGTGAAAGGGAACATAATTGCAACTTCCTGATGACTTTGGGTCATTATGTTGGTATCAATCATAAGGATGTTCCCAGAAGGCAGGACTTACATGCAATATAAGAAAACATTAAAAAAATTTTTTTTAATTAAAAAAAAAGAAAGAAAGAAAACATCATGAAGAATCCAACTGTATGGGCAGACAGCAAGTGCTCTCAGAGACCCAAAAAGGAGCCAGCTGAGGACTGGAATGTCCAGGAGGACTTCCTGGAGGTGGAAGTTGAACAGGGCTCTAAAGTTCTAATAGAATCTATGAGGGTAAGAAGATCCAGAGGAAGACATAGTAAGTGTGTGGCTTGGATATTGGAACATCAGTAGAAGTTATTCATTTAAATGATTCCTGTTTTGCTGCAAATGATTACCACTGCCCTTTGCCCACTCCCCACTGCTTCCCCTGCCATCTAAGTTATTCCCTGATATGGATGATTTTATGTGTCAGTTAGAGTGCACCATGATGCTCAGACGTATTCAAACATTTTCTGCATGTTTCTATGTGGATGTTTGGGGATGAGATTTACGTTTAAATCAGTGGACTTTGAGTAAAGCAGTTTGCCCTCCATGATGTAGGTGGGCTACATTCAATCAGTTGAAGATCCAAATGGAACAAAAAGCTGACCTTCCCTAAACAAGAGAAAATTCTACAGCAAACCGCCTTCAGACATGAACTTCCACATCAGCTGTTCAATCCCACCCTGGATCGCCAGCCTGCCAGCCCACCCTGCAAACTTTGGACTTGCCAGCCTCTGTATTCACACAAACCAATTCCTTATCCTATTGGTTCTGGTTTCTTTTTTATTTTTTTCTTTCAAAAGAGCCCTGAATAATGCTGTCCCTTTCTCATAAATTACATGAATTTACTAAAGGGCAAAGGGGTACAATTCTCCAGAGTATGGACCTGTTCAGGGGTAAAAGGATTTTTCCTACCCATAAAGTCTTTAGGATCCAGGATATTCCTGAGTTTATCAGGGCAAAAGAAGCCAGAATCTAGGAAGTGGTTCTTAAAATTCATTCTGGGAGAAACCCAGAACATTACAAGCCCTCACTGTTCTGCTCAGAGCCAGTTCGCCGGTTTTCACATCTCCTATGGATTTTCCTCTTGAGCCAGTTCTGACCTTGCCCAACACCAGCCAAGGGAGAATTGTGTTGGATACACAGTGGTTACTCTGTCACGTGATTCCACTGATAATTCTGCCAAACACTCAATCAAGATGGACAATCAATCAAACTAACTAGATAGTTCAGATTCAACCACAGGCTCATCGCCATAGTGCAGGAGTTGGGAAACATTTTTTGTAAAGGGCCAAATAGTGAATAATTAGGGCTTTGTGGGTTGAGACCAAATTTAGAATATTCTTTATGTACTTATGTAACAAGAGAGAACAAATTTCCATGAATTTCTTATTGATGAAGTTCTAAATATATTAATAGTAACTGAGTAGAAATTTTTGTTATACCAGTTACTAATGCGAAGAATGGAATTCTTTTCGGGTCTGGAGAGAAACAGAACTAGTAGTTTCAATGCACATGCGTATGCGGAGATTAGGTAGATAGATATGTAGACATACATATATGTATATGTATATATTACATATGTACAGCTAACCCTTGAACAACATAGGTTTGAATTTCACAGGCCCACATAGGCATGGATTTTTTTCAATAAACACATGAATGCATAAACACAGTACTACACAATCCATGGTTGTCTGAATGCACAGATATAGAACCAAGGATACAGAGGATTGATAAGTGGGTTTTCAACTGCCAACCCCAACATTGTGTTGTTCAAGGGTCAATGCAAAGAGAGAACAAGAGATTTATTATTTATTATAAGGAATTGACTCACGTGGTTATGGAGGCTGAGCAGTCTAAAATCTGCAGAGCTGATTTTTGATTTGAATTCAAAGATTTACAGGCAAGAGAATTCCCTGTTATGGAAATAGCCAGAATAATGTTTGACCAAATATCTGGGCACCCTGTGGCCTAGTCAAGTTGACATTATAAAATTAGCCATTAAGGGGGATAGCATTTCACTTCATTAGAATTCAAAATTAGTCATTGTCATCATCAAAGCAAGTGCAAATATTCATCTGTAAAAACCATGTTAGCTGGTGGGCTGTAAAAACAAACAAACAAAAAAAAAAACACACAAGCTGTGGACCAGATTTGGCCCATGAGAAGTAGTCTGCCAAACCTGGCTATAGGATAATATTTTAATGATAATAATGCTAGTAATCCCCTTAAATAAAGATAATAAGATTCAGTATATTATACAGTTGAGAGAGGAAACTGAAGCCTGCCTACCTGCCTGGTTTGGAATTTTGACTCTCTCACTTAGAAGTTGCACGATTGTAGGCCCATTGTTTAACCCTTTGTGCTTGAGTTTCCTTCTTTTAAAATGCAAATAAAAGTACAAACCTCATAAGTTTCCCATGGAAATTAAATTGGTATTTGCAAAGCTCTTTGAAAAATGTCTGATATATATATGGTGAGTGTTATATAATCAGTAGATGTGATGCTGGTATGATGCTGATGAGATTAAAGGAAAGGAGAGAGAAGCCCAAAGAAAATGGGAAATAAATCCTTCTGATGCCAGGAGACCGAGTGGTTTCTACAGGTTGAGAGCACTACTAGAAATATGATGTACTGACCTCTGAGACTGACCAATCTTACCAGCAACTCAAACATGCTCTTGTACTCCAAGCACCAAGAGTCGCGGTCATGTGTTGTAGCCCAACCATCAAGATTATTAGTGTTTATTGCACTCTGAATACCCATCAGCTTAGGAAGAGTATGGACTGGGGGAGAATGGGGCAATGGGGGAAAATTTTGGTTCTTACCTTCAGAAACTATTCTAGAACCCAGCAGACAGGAGACAGAGACATGACTACCCAGTCCAAGCTAACTGTGAGTTTACTGGAGAAGCAATAATTTTACAAAGAGGCTGGGAATTGGTGTTCTTATCGAATAAAGAATAAGCTCCCAGATTTACATTCATTGATTTTCTATCTAGTTTCTATCTATGTTCATCATGTTGAATTTCTTAGTATCCAAAAATCAAGTCATTGAGAAAGCAAAAGTGTCTGTACCCCTGTAATGCCCATATCGTTTGTAATGTGGCCAACTTCTTATAGATCTTAACTCTTCGTTGTCCTCACTCAAAAGAGCTTTTAGAAAAGAAGTAAGAGATTCTGGAAAAAAAAAAATCAAGCCTTATTGCTTTGATGAAGACTCACCGCCCGTGACCCTTTAAATATTGAACTTGGACTATAAAAATATCACTTCTTATTGATCACATGGTTATTAAAGTCAGTCAAATGCTGGATTTATATGTCAGGCACTTGTAATATTTCCTGTAAATATTAGGGCAAAGGGAAAAGATGATAATGCCACTTGTGAAGAGTCACATCAGATTTGTTCAACTTTACGAAACTGAAAAATAATAAAAGTGTCATCAGGAGTTTCATTACACATGCCAGGCACTTGTCAAAAACCGCTGCACGTCATTTTTGCGTGTTGATATGTCTGTGGATGAACCCAGAAAACACACACACACATGTGACAGGAAGCAGAGTGAAGAGTGATCTGTGTGCCTCTCCACCTACACGGGCTCTATAGCAACCATGTGAGTGACAGCTGCTAGGATCATTCAGGAATAGTCTGCTAGGATTAATCAACTGCTCGGATTATTCAAAGCCTTCTGTGCATACACTCATTCAGGTTCGCTATTTTCTGAACTCCAGTTCCCTGGGGGATGCTGACCAATGATCTAAGTCTGGGAGAGAGCCTAGGAACTCAATAAATCAATGAATCCTCATTAACGGTTTAAGGCAGTTTTTTTGGTTTGTTTGTTTTTTGTGTTTTTGGTGTCAGTGGCTGGAGGCTTTCAGCTGCACTGAGAGGCTTGCAGCACCTGAGCTCCCTGACATGGGATCACACCCGTGCCCTCTGCAGTGGAATCTCAGAATCTTAACCAGAGAAGTCCCAGGCTGAGTCTTCATCCCCTCAAATTCAGGTCCCCACCTAATGAACCTCGAGAGTGCTTTGAGGGAGAGGTCAGCATAGAGGTCTGTAGAGCTCCTGTTTCCCCCAACACAACTCTTATCTAAGCAAATGCTTTCAGATGAGTAAAAGAAACCGTTGGCCCATCCCGGGCTTCCTGACTGGGAGACTGGGATCGGAGGCCCAGGGCAGGCCTGTGAACAGAGCAACGGGTAGGCATTTCTAATGGCATTTTGATGTACATGCACAAAATTGATGTCGGAAGGCTCATTGTAAAGCCCCAAACAGTGGAATATTGAGGACATTTTCAGGTGGCACTCCGATTCTGGCTGGGTGAGCCCAGTATATTTTCTTATGTCACAGTTGATTAGGTTCACGGGCAAGTGGAAAGAGTAAAAAATTCTCTTATTACTGCAGCAATGCCGTCTCAGCCTCTTTTCCCTTTGAATGCAACATTAGTTTTTGTCCAGAAGTCTAACTGCTTTCTACAGTTTGGGGAATTGTAAAGCAGAAACAATTTTCCCAGCCAGGCTGACCTTCACAGTAATGAGAAATGACTGGAATTTCTCCCTATTTCTCTAACATTTGGGGAGGTTTGGGAAGGTGGGGGGAAGGAAGAATATGCTTGTTTTACCTGATATTATGTCGTGGGTGTCCATTTGGTACTTGGAGCCTAATTTTTTTCCATTCAGGGGATTACATGGACTGTTGCACCCTATGACCCAGGAGTCAGACCATGAGTATATTGAGAAACGACAGTAATGCACTTGAAATCTTTTGTTATCACAATAGAGATGGCATTTTGTTTCAGCCACTAAATGAATAAATATTTTTCTCCAGAGGATGGCTATTTTCATTTACTCTCCAGCCCTTACTCAGGTGATGAGCAGGAGGGTGAGGAAATTCAACCTTCATTTAGGCCATGCCCCTCAAGTCTGTGATGCCCTTGGAGCCCTGCCCCAACTCTTCCAGCCTCTGGGACCTCCCAAGGGGACTCCCCCACAAGCTCGCCAAATGGTGCTTCTTCTACTTGGCCTCTTGCTTAGTCCTCACCTTGAGCTTTACCAAGATGGTGGGATAAATGGGCTATTTGTCAGGATATACGCCCAGGATTTGGATTGCTGGATCAAATGGTAACTCTATTTATAGTTTTTTGAGGACCCTCCATACAGTTTTCTATAGTGGCTGCACCAACTGACATTCCCACCGACACCGTAGGAAAGTTCCTTTTGGCAGAGAGAGTAATTTATTGGGAGGGGGAATATTTCATAGCTACTTTTCCCTGACCTCAGGCTCTATGCCTACCTCCTTTTTGGGTCAGCAGTTAGGACATCATGACTATTCTAAATTTAAATCCTACTCTGCCACTCACTAGTTATGTGACCTTGGAGCAGGCTACTTAAACTCTCTGAGCCTCAGTTTCCTCATCTGTAAAATGGAGCTATAATATTACCTCCCTCTTAAGGCTTTTTCACTTGAAGGAGAAAAAAAATCACTTAGTATGTTTCCTGCTTTGTGCCCTCACTAAACTGTAGCTTGTGTTATTAACTCAATTCTCTCCTTTTTAAATATACTGTAAATCTATTAAGTTGCTATATAGTATCATAGAAGCCCTCCACTATTAATCCATTCAGTGGTGTGTTCTATAGAATGGGGTGCTGTTGGATGCTTGCCTTAGTTTGGCAAATGAAAAGATACATGGTTTGGGACTGAGACTTTCCTTTTCTCTAGTCTGCCTAATACCTGAGCCTTACACGAGATGTAGTGCGTGTGTGCATGCTGTTACTTCAGTCGTGTCTGACTCTTTGCGACCCCGTGGACTGTGGCCCACCAGGTCCTCTGTCCATGGCATTCTCCCTGCAAGAATACTGGAGTGGGTTGCCATGCCCTCCTCCAGGGCATCTTCCAGACCTGGGGATTGAACCCTCATCTCCTGCATTGCAGACAGATTCTTTACCACTGAGCCACTGAGGAAACCCTCATGAGATGTAGCAGTGAGGGCTAAAACTCAGTATTAAAACAAACAAGTGGTTTAAGGCATTAGAAGAGTTGGTGGTCAAGAGTCCACAGGAGGAGGCACTGAGATGTGGAGCACCTTGCCTAGTGAGTTGTGGATGATGAACACTGCTCAGTCTTAGGGTCTCCAGGGCGTTTCAGTGCCTATTCTGTCACCATCTCAGTGTTAACCTTTCTGCTGAAGGCCTTGATCTCAGGCCTTTTTACCTGGCTGACATTCTCAAGCTCTCTCATTTCACATATTTAAAAAGTAAGACCCAGAGTGTTTAAGAAGCATTCCTAAGGCCACATATGCCCAGTAAATTAATAGGTGA
Organism: Muntiacus reevesi; assembly: GCF_963930625.1. Taxonomy (NCBI): domain Eukaryota; kingdom Metazoa; phylum Chordata; class Mammalia; order Artiodactyla; family Cervidae; genus Muntiacus; species Muntiacus reevesi. The sequence continues at coordinate 77,259,051 of NC_089254.1, read as the reverse complement.
TCTCTAAGGACTTGTCCAAGTCTAAATTTATGATCTCCATAATTTTATTTGCTATTTAAAATAGCCCCAATTACAGGGCTAGGAGCCTCTAGTGCCTAGACTAGATGTACAGTTCTCAAAATGATGCTGTAAATATATGATTATCTATAATGGACCTAGCTTTTAATTTATTTTTAGTGTTTTTTAAATTTTATTTTAATAGTATTTTTTGTGTTAGTCACTCAGTCATGCCCAACTCTTTGTGATCCCATGGACTGCAGCCCACCAGGCTTCTCTGTCCATGGGATTTTCTAGGCAAGGATACTGAAGTGGATTGCCATTTCCTTCTCCAGGGGATCTTCCTGACCCAGGGATCAAACCCAGGTCTCCTGCACTGCAGGCAGACTCTTTACTGACTGAGCTACCAGGAAAACTCGATATTAAATACTAAAATAGTATTTTAGTCCATGGAATTTTCTAGCCAAGAATACTGGAGTGGGTTGCCATTTCCTCCTCCAGGGGATCTTCCTGATCCAGAGATTGAACCGCACCTCTTACATCTCCTGTATTGGCAGGCAGATTCTTTACCACTAGCACCATCTGGGAAACCATACTTTAATATTAGTGTAGTTTAATATTTACTATATTTATTATATAGATATATACTTATATTTGTAATTGCATAAATACCTGTATACTTACACCTTGTATGTAAATGTATGTGTACTTATATATTTAGTTATATATAAATATATAATTTTACTAGTAAGTTTAAATGTTTGCCAAACTTAAGAGATTAATTTGAGGTTTCTCTTTGTGGGTCCATGTCTCCAAAATTCAGAAAGGCAACTTTACAGGAGAGACTTTCAGAGCTTAGTTTAATAAGTCCAATTTATGGTTCAAATGACAGTAACCAGTTCTCTGTCTCCACCATGCAACATGAACCTTGAGGCTAGAGTATTTAAATATACTTACTTTGTCACATGTGTCCAAAGATGACTTCAGGACCTAAAGATACAGGTGTGATCTCAGAGTTCCCCAAGGAATTAGGGGTAGGCTTGGGAGGAGAGCTTGGTAGAAAGGTGAAGATTTGTTAAACACAAACAAGCAAAGACACAAAAACCTTATTAACTTAGAACATGAGTTAATGTTCTAACCTCCATTACAGCTGTGAAAAGTTATTGCCTCTGAGAAGAGTTGATTTAGGAGAGGGCCTTTCCTCTCCTCGGGTGCTTCCTTCTCCCTCTTGCTAATTTCTGCCAGCAATACATCCCTTAAGCAATCTGAGTCCCTCAAGATACTTTGTTTCACTCACTGGTTCAATGATATAAGTGAGTTTGTGGAGTCCATCCTCTGACCCAGGGTTGCTGGCACCTCATGAGTGGCTTACTCACTATACCTTGGAAGACTGTCACTTCTCATAATGATGAGAATGTGTTTCAAGACAATCTCTGTCCCAGAAACATCTTTGAGCAACAACAGGGAATTATGGGTACAAAGTCACGTTCTCTTTCTCAAGTTCATTCCCTTCTCTCTGTCCTTACTGCCACATCCTAGGTTTCATCTATAACCTCTACTCTCTATAAGAGCTCTGGATCTTTTTCCCAGGCTCCCTGACACTATGCTTCCCCCAGGCACCTCCGAACCCATCTACAGATCAAGACAACCTTCCTGAAACTTGGGCGATGATCAACTCTTGTTGATGGCCTGATGTGCCATGGTATGGCATGGAAGACCATGAACCCAGAGAGGCAGAAGACAGCACATTTAAAAATTATTTATTTTAATTGGAGGCTAATTATTTTACAATATTGTAGTGGTTTTTGCCAAACATTGACATGAATCAGCCAGGGGTGCACATGTGTTCCCCATCCTGAGCCCCCATCCCATCCCCCAGGGTCATCCCAGTGCACCAGCCCTGAGCACCCTGTCTCATGCATCGAACCTGGACCGGCAATCTGCTTCATATATGATAATATACACGTTTCAACACTACCCTGTCAAATCATCTCACCTTCACCTTCTCCCATAGAGTCCAAAAGACTGTTCTTTACATCTGTGTCTCTTTTGCTGTCTCGCATATAGGGTCATCGTTACCATCTTTCTAAATTCTATATATATGCGTTAGTATACTGTATTGGTGTTTTTCTTTCTGACTTATTTCACTCTCTATCAGTTCAGTCCAGTTGCTTAGTCGTGTCCAACTCTGTGACCCCATGAACTGCAGCATGCCAGGCCTCCCTGTCCAATACCGACTCCTGGAACCCACCCAAACTCTGTATAATAAGCTCCAGTTTCATCCACCTCATTAGAACTGATTCAAATGCATTCTTTTTAATAGCTAGGTAATATTCCCTTGTGTATATGTACCACAGCTTTCTTATCCATCCATCTGCCATTGGACATCTAGGTTGCTTCCATGTCCTGGCTATTATAAACAGTGCTGTGATGAACATTGGGGTGCACGTGTCTCTTTCAGATCTGGTTTCCTCGGTGTGTATGCCCAGCAGTGGGATTGCTGGGTCATATGGCAGTTCTATTTCCAGTTTTTTAAGGAATCTCCACACTGTTCTCCGTAGTGGCTGTACTAGTCTGCATTCCCACCAACAGTGTAGGAGGGTTCCTTTTTCTCCGCACCCTCTCCAGCATTTATTGCTTGTAGACTTTTGAATAACAGCCATTTTGACTGACGTGAGATGGTACCTCATTGTGGTTTTGATTTGCATTTCTCTGATAATGAGTGATGTTGAGCATCTTTTCATGTGTTTGTTAGCCATCTGTATGTGTTCTTTGAAAAAATGTCTGTTTAGTTCTTTGGCCCATTTTTTTGATTGGGTCATTTATTTTTCTGGAATTGAGCTGCAGGAGCTGCTTGTATATTTTTGAGATTAATTCTTTGTCAGTTGCTTTGTTTGCTATTATTTTCTCCCATTCTGAAGGCTGTCTTTTCACCTTGCTTATAGTTTCCTTCGTTGTGTAAAAGCTTTTAGTTTAATTAGGTCCCATTTGTTTATTTTTGCTTTTATTTCCGTTATTCTGGGATGTGGGTCATAGAGGATCCTGCTGCAATTTAAGCACATCTTGACTCTGCCTTTCACAATCTGTCCTGAAAATTTCTTGCCATCCCTGGACTTCGGTTTCCATTTCTTAAAAATTAGCCTGTCCATTGCTCGCGTGTAAGATCCCTTATTTCTCTGACTTTAAGACATCTCTCCAATGGAATGTGGGTTATCCTCGTTTCAACTTGGGTCCTTAAAAAAATGGCAGAAGGACTTCCCTGGTGGTCCAATGGCTAAGACCTTGTGCTCCCAATGCAGACAACACAGGTTCAATCCCTGGTTGGGGAACTAAGATCCTGCATGCCATACAATATGACAAAAAAAAAAAAGAAAAGAAAGAAAGAAATAGTGGCAGGAATGCTTCAGATTCTAGGAGAACCAGCATGAGATCCTTATTAGATCATTTCTGATAATCCAGTTCAGTCATTCTGTCATATCCGACTCTTTGCAATCCCTTGGACTGTGACACGCCAGGCTTCCCTGTCCATCACCAACTCCAAGAGTTTACTCAAACTCATGTCCATCGAGTCGGTGATGCCATCCAACCACCTCATCCTCTGTAGTCCCCTTCTCTGACCTTCAATCTTTCCCAGCATCAAGGTCTTTTCCAGTGAGTCAGTTCTTCACATCAGGTGGCCAAGGTATTGGAGTTTCAGCTTCAGCATCAGTCCTTCCAATGAATATTCAGGACTGATCTCTTTTAGGATGGACTGGTTTGCTCTCCTTGCAGTCCAAGGGACTCTCAAGAGTCTTCTCCAACACCACAGTTCAAAAGCATCAGGACTTAAATAAGCCATTCTTGGCAAGACATGTGATCACAGGAATGTCTGATGTTCACACTGTGACTGAATTATGTAGTTTTTTAAGGTTTTCTCTGGTGGGGAAGAATAATTTCTAGTACATAGAAAGTACTAGAGACAGAGCCAGGAGGATGATCATGCCATTATCCAAATGAGAAGAGTTGGGGACCTTAACTAGGCCACAGCAGTGATAAAGAGGAGGAGAAGTGGACAGTCTTCAGAGTCTAGATGATAAGATTCAGTCATTGATTGAACCTTAGAGGTGAGGAAGGCAAGCAGTCAGAGAAGAATAATGCAGGGACTGAGGAAGAGGGGCTCTAGAAAGTGAAACTGAGTTTTGTTTTGAACAAGCTGAGTTTTTGAATCTGTGCATCACTTCATGGAAATACACAATGTCCTGTTGGGGTTTCTCTGGAGGCAGGCCACAGTTGCAGCTAGAACCATATTTCATATGGAATCACAGTCACTAAAATCTCTTCTGGGGTGACCATGGCCTTTGATCCCCTACTCTTCCTCTAGAAATCACTCCCCTCTTTTCATACTCTTGGCTTTATAGTCAGTGTCCCATTTTGAAAGTGATGTCACCACTTTCTCCTTCTGCCCCTTAAACAACCATCCCTGATCACTCTGCACCTACTTCCTTTCAGTATCATTTCAGCTCCTTTCTTTAAATTCCATCCCTCCTAACCTAGTTGTCAAGGAACATGCATAAATTATCTTCTTTATTTTGCATCACCCATCACTAAATGCTCTTCAGGTAAAATTCTGCCCAGTCACTTTAATCCTGCAGTGGAGCCAGACAGCTTACAATCTCTGCTATTTCCCACAATGGTTACTATTACTCTCCTTTAGATCTTTGGGGGAAAAAAATGTTTAAAAACAACAACAACAAAAATGCAAGGCTGGTTTCTCCTCCTGATTCTACCATCCTGCCTCCCCTTTGTATCACCAATACCAACTTCTCTGGTTTGCAGAGCAAACTGTTAACTTGGGTCAGTGCATGAAAGGATATTCCTTCACAAAATGAAAGCCCTCGTCATTTCGAGGGAAAATGCCCTTCTAGACAGAGCTGTATGACTTTCTAAAAGAGGGCATTTATAGAACCTCAAATAGATGAATCGTTTTCTTTCAAGCAGGGAAATGTATTTCACTCTTCTTGCTTCAACTGGGATTGAGCCCATTCATTTCATTTTTTTATGCTCTCCTGTTTTATTTAGAAATGATCTATTCATCCCAACCCAATTGAAGAAATATAGATAACTCAGAAAAAAATTGCCATATTATTCACATGAGGAGCATAGATGCTCCTACTGAATATTTTCAGAGCTCCATTTAATTTGTGCTGTATAAACCTGGTCTACAAAACTCTCTTTTTTTTTATTTGTTATCCTCAAAGAAGGCAGCATCATCCCTGGAGTGAGTGAGACCCAAATTCTAATTGCTGCCGCTTTCATGCCCCTTGGACAAGTTATTTAACTTCAAGGATAATAGAATCTATTTTTCAGTGTGCTGTGCAATTGAGATGTTAAACATCTGGCATATACTATGTTATACGGGAAATATTCTCAGAGGTGTAAAGTCATCTTCAGCAGGAATCTTTTTGCATCTCTGGTATTGTGGATGTACACAACTCTGCTAATCTAATGAGGAGTACTCCCTGTTTCACACCTCTGTTCTTAGCTCAGCACTGCTTGTATTGCACATTGCAGGGGATTTTTAAATTACAGTGAAATAAGAACATTGTGAGTGTGAGAGTGCTAGATGCTGGCACTAAAAAACAAATTGCTTCATTATTACTAAATTGAATCCTCTTTTACATAATATTTTTGATGATCGGTTTTGCATTTATCTGCCTCTATGATAACTGTCTGTGCAGAGGCAAACAGTTAGACATTACTGAAGTCCTGACTCTTACTGTTTGATTTCCAGAAGTCTCCCTACTTGGACTCCCTTCACTGAGATATTTAGAAATGTCTTGAATAAGATGAATTTCACAACAGATCCCCAAATCCTGCTTCATGGTGCCAGGTCCATCAGAAATTCTACTCATTTTCAGACCATTACTCTCTCCAGGGGTTTCTGGTAGAAGTTCTGTGTAATATTCGGGGGGGCAGCCATATGTCTTCCAGTTACTCACCGTTCAGATGTGGGAGCCCACGGCACGTAAATAATGTAGGAAAAACATGATCAGCAAACTGTGCTTCTATCTCTTCCATCTTTATGAACATGGTGGACTCTCTGTTGGCCTTCCCTAGATAAGCAAGTGGCATTTCACCTTGAGTCACTTCTCACCAGCCCACCCAAAGCTACTCTCAAGAGAACCCCATAAGGTCTTTGCTATGGGCTACAAAAGGCTAATTTGTATATTCAGGTGTTTCTCTTCCTCAGGATATTTACATGATTGCAGGGGACCAGGACCCTGTTCCAATTTAAACAGAAATGTTACCTAATTATGAAATGGATTCTGATAATCAGTTGATTACATTCGTGATTTCCTTTTATTAACCCAGTTTATGTCTTTAGGAAGATTATACACACTCGCCTAGATCCTGTTTACCTTTTTAAGAAATCTTTGAACTCACAGCTTCGTAATTTCAGTTGAAGTATAAGAAAAACAGATTTGTTCAGGATAATAACTCTCCTATGGGAAACTCCTCTATCCAGCTACTTGACTCTTTAGAACCAGGAGATAACTAATAATGTGCAAGAGTGCTGAGTCACTTCAGTCATGTCTGACTCTTTGAGACCCTATGGTCTGTAGCCCACCAGGCTCCTCTGTCTATGGCATTCTCCAGGCAAGAAGACTGGAGTAGGTTGCCATGCTCTTCTCCAGGGGATCTTCCCAACCCAGGGATTGAACCCCCATCTCTTACATCTCCTTCATTGGCAGGTATGTTCTTTATAGCTAGTGCTGCCTGGGAAGCCCAAACTAATAATAAGTATATACAAACTGCAAAAACCTTTGTCAGAATACCCATGCATATTATTTAGAGGAGAGAGAAAAACACTGGAGTCCTCACCTAACCCAACCAGATTGGCTATTATTTAAATTTTTTAATTCAAAAAATGATTTAAAAGGACCATAAAAGCCACAGCAGATTGTAAGCAACAAGTCACAAGGGAAAGAGGAGCTTTTAGAAGCAGATTGGAAGACAGCTGAGAAAAGTGGCCCTGCTATCAGAATGGGAAGGTTCAGAAACATGCAAGTCACAAAGCACAGCCTTCTGGGCCCTCGTGGGGTGAAGCCAAGGGTCCGGTAGCCAAGAGGACACAGCAACTCAGAGCCCCAGGTCTGGATAACCAGGAGGAGCCAAAGTGAGAGAGGAGATGGAGTGATGCAGGCGAAAGGAACAGACCCCAGTCACACCCGAGATTTTCCTTTCCCTGTGAAATGAGAACCTCAGTCTAAACCACCGGCTAACAGAAATTTCCTATGCTACTATCTCCTGCAATATTTTAGGTTGCTATTATAGGAAAGTGTTAAAATTCCTTTGATCAGGAGCTCAGAGAGCCCTAACTAGACTATTCTAATGGTGTAAACACTTCAGCATTATGAGCTGTCTTTGACCTCTTTTCTCTTTACCAGTAGGGTATGGAACAGTAGAGTCCATAGAAGTCACACAGGGATGTTTATCTTTTGATCAAACCCCAGAAAGTTTACATGAAGCCACAGCCATTATCCAAGAACAGGGAAAGCTGTCCGTGTTTTAAAAAGTCAGGGGTTTCTGCACCTGTAAGAATCCAAGCAACTTCTTTGTTTTCTGTTGCATGAGATCACATGGAGACACAGCTTCAACTTTTGCTGTTTTCTCTCATCCATTTCCTCAAAGGAAGAATGTTTTAATTCTGTCATCCTCTCCAAAAATGCTGAATTTGAGTCTAACAAATAGGCTCCCCAGATGAGGGTCTTCATATATGTGATAAATAAATCATTCAAGCGTAAGGAACTCAAGAAATTTTAATCCAAAGGCTGATTCAGTAATCCAAAACACTGCCCAGGGAGAGGTCAGGGAGTGGGGGATGAATCCATACTAGGTCCAGTGGTTCTCATTTGTTCCCCTGAGTGTCTGGAGAAAGGGACTTTATTGGCTGTGGCTCATAAAATAATAGATACTCCATTCTTAAAAATACTTACAATTGTTTCGGATCAGATGCTCCAGGGCTTGGACCAGACACCATGGCTGGGCTGTTTCCTTTTAGCAATAGCAGTGACAGATCGCTATGTTAAAAACCTTGTAAAGTTTTTAAAGTTTTAGCAAAATACACTGCAACTCAAAGTGTGCTCACAATGGTGATTGTAACTGTAGTCGGTAGAAATAACAAAGGAGTTAAACACCGGAGGGTTGCTTGCTGTCTGTAGTTATTTTGTGATTCTTTTTAAATTGTTTTTTACTTTATATTGGAGCATAGTTGATTAACCATGCTGTGTTAGTTTCAGGGGTACAGCAAAGTGATTCAGTTACTCATATACATGTGTCTATTCTTTTTCAAATTCTTTTCCCTTTAGGTTATTACAGAATATTTAGCAGAGTTCCCTGTGCAATCTTTTTATTTATCAAAAAATCTGCCATGTGTGTTGAGTATAAACTAAAATAACCAATATTCAAATAATTGCAAATGGTTTTCAAACCTGGGCTTGTGAACAGCCTTGCTTGTTTCTGCCTTGGGACTTTTGCACATGCTTTCCCCACTCTGGCCAATTCTGTATCCAGTTATTTGCATGCTGGCTTTCTCTTGTCTCTAAATTCTCACCTCAAGTCTTGTCTTCTCAGAGAACTCTTCTTCTGACCACATTATCTGAAGTATCTTCTTCCTCTTCCCCCACCAGTTCCTATTTTAGTTTCTTCCTAGTTCTTCCTGCTACCTAAAATTATCTTGTCTACCACTTACCCATTTATTTCTATCTCCCTCCACCAAGCTGCAGGCCCCTTGCGCCCCAGGTCAATCTTGTTCCCTACTGTACCCATAGAACCTAGAATAGTAGTAGGTATGTGACAGGCACTCAGTAAATGTATGCTGAATGAGTGATCCCACTTATTTTCCCCTTTGTTCCAGCATCTCTATTTCTGCCATAAGGACCACATCTAGGAAGGCTCTTTTCCACATCTTTGCTATGTCCCTGTAAACATGGAATGGGAGCCAACTATATTGGGTTAAGGTGATTCAGAATATAGTTGGAAACAGAATACAGTTTGCATTCTGTAAATAAATCCTTCTAAGTAGCAGGGTCAATTCTGCTCAGATGGTAATACCTACGTGTTTTTGAAGGCCAGACTTTAGAAGATATTATTTGCATATATTTAATTCACAATCTGCCATCTCCCAAGATGGCCTGAGAGGCTTATGATTAAAAACGTATAATACTCATAAGCAGAGTCAATAAAACAAACACCTAATCCATGCAGAGTGAAAGGAAAGTAAGACACCAAATGCCTAGGCTAATATCATTTCACCCTGGAGAAGGACATGGCAAACCACTCCAGTATTTCTGCCTGGAAAATCCTATGGACACAGGAGCCTGGTGGGCCATGGTCCATAGGGCTGCAAAGAGTCAGACATGACTGAAGCGACTTAGCACACACAATATGACTTCTACAGTTTCTCATTGGGGTTTCCCTGGCATTTGGGACTCCACGCTTCCACTTCAGAGGGCACAGGTTTGATCCCTGGTGAAAGAACTAAGGTCCAAAATGCTGCACTGCAAAAAGAAATACAAATACTCATTTAAAAAACCCTGGACTTCCTTTGGGTAAATGTAGAAGAAGATTCTGTAAATCTCAAATCCTTGCGATAGAAAGCTCCATGTCACGAATGACCTCTCCTCTGTTTCCTGTATTCATTCAACAAATGCTCATCACTTGCCTCACAAGGCACTAAAGAGTAAGATGTGTCTCTGCTCTTGAGTCGCTCATGATCCTGGAGGAAGAGGAGAAAATCAGACACGGCTCCAATTAATTATACTCTGATAATAGTATATTAGAATCACATACAAAGGTGCTATGAGATTAACAGAGAGGGAGCAGTTCATTCTGCCCGGGAGTAAGCCTTAGAAGGCAGATCATGTTGGTTCTGCTTTGGGAGGAGCCTCGCCAGTGAGAAAAGTAGTCTAGTCAGAGGCTGGGAAGGGTGAGAGAACATTAGGTTCTAGAAGCAGCAAGTTATTCAGAGTGGTTGGAGTATGAAGAGTCCAGTGATCAGCATATAATAATGTCGTTTTGGGGAGCTCTTCAGGGGGCACAAGTAGTAAAGAACCTTCCTGCCAATGCAGGAGACAGAAGAGGCTCAGTTTCGATCCCTGGATTGGGAAGATCCTCTGGAGGAGGAAATGGTAACCAACTCCAGTATTCTTGCGTGGAGAATCCTATGGACAGAGAAGCCTGGCAGGCTACGATCCATAGGTTGCAAAGAGTTGGACATGACTGAAGTGACTTAGCACACACACAATGTGGTTTTTTAGCATTTGCTGTGTGCCTGGGCATTGAACTTCAAGCAGATGCCACACAGTGAATGCTCTTCTTACTTCCCTTGTACATTGAAAGAAACTGAGGCTTGTAGAGGCTAGGTATGCTGGGCCCTGGTTGTTGTTCAGTCACTCAGTCGTGTATGACTCTTTGCAACCCCATGGACTGCAGCACACCAGGCCTCCCTGTCCCTCACCATCTCCTGAAGTTTGCCCAAGTTCATATGATGCCCCCAGATCTCCCTTTTTGGAACTTTGGATAGTGCCAAACCAACATCTTTGCATACCCTGCCTTCATCATAAGTGGGAGGCAAAGCCACCCATCTGTAGTTACAAATAAATCTGTTGTTGTCATTAGTTAGTCACTAGTTGTGTCTAACTCTTTGCAACCCCATGGACTGTACCCACCAGGCTCCTCTGTCCATGAAATTTCCCAGGCAAGAAGACCCAAGAATAGCAGGTAGCCATTTCCTTCTCTATGGGATCTTGCTGACACAGAGATCAAAGCCTCATCTCTTGCTTGGCAGGCAGATTCTTTACCACTGAGCTACCTGGGAAGCCCTCAAATAAATTCAGCCAGCAATATTTCTAAGGTTGGGGGTGAGAGTAGGAAATGGCAACCCACTCCAGTATTCTTGACTGGAAAATTCCATGTACAGAGGAGCCTGGTGGGCTACAGTCCCTGGTGTCACAAAGAGTTGGACATGACTGAGCATGCATGCACATTTCTTTTTGTTTGTTTGTTTTTGTTTTTTGGTTTTTGGTGGGGTTTTTTTTTTTTTTTGCACATTTCTAAGGTTAACAAAAAAAATGCTATGGTTGCAGAAACTAAGGAAAATGAAAAATCAAATGTAACTTGGTAAATTTGCTTCTTAATACAAAAATTTTTTTTCTTAACTGCAATATCTTATGTCTATGAAAATATGTGTTTTTTGGCTTTGTTAACATTGAGGATTCAAAAACAAAATGAAAGCCTTAGTGGCCATTTTTTTCTCTCTGATTAGCAATTATCTACATACAGTAGAAAATAAAAGAGGATTATTCTTGGGACATCCCTGGCTATCCATTGGTTAGAACTGTGACTTCCAATTCCCAGGGTGAAGGTTGGATCTCTAGTCTGAGAACAGATCCCACACACCAAGTAGGGTGGCCAAAACAAAAAAGTATTATTCTTACCCTCTTAGGGTAAGACTTAGGCATGTCAGCCACAGGTTGAGTTCAAAACATATAGCCTTTAAAATAGACAGCACCTCTTTCAAAAAAATTCCCCATGTACCAGTACTGGAAGCATCTTCAAGTTTTCCGCTCTTGAGGCTTTCATTTTAACACATGTGTTTGCCTTCTGATTCCGTTCCAGTCTGAACTCTTTCTGGGATATATAAGGAACTGTGTCAGGTCTAACAATGAGGACACCCTCAGACACCTTTGTGCTCATCTGATGGTGATAGTTCATCCAACAGTCACTCAAAAATATTGTCATCCTGCTCACTGAGTGTGTGTTTGTGAACACTCAAAGTGTCTGCAGTCTCCAGGGGTCTTTTGCAGTCAATAAATTTTATCTTAGCCAATTTGCATGAACATTAACAAAAAACACCAGAAGGAATTTTATTCAGACCCACGTGGTTTGTAGAGCATCTAGGTTTTGAATATAAAGTCCTTCCTGTAAAAATAGTTGATGAGAGGGACTTCCCTGAAGTGGCTAAGACTTCGCCTTCCCATGCAGGGGCTGTGAGTTTGATTCCTGGTCAGGCAGCTAAGATGGCACATGCCTTGCAGCTGAAAAGCCAAAACGTAAAACAGAAGCAATATTGTAACAAATAATAAAGACTTTAAAACACTAAAAAACCACCTTAAAAAAAATAGTTGATGAGAATAGCCAAAGTGGATTACAGGCTTATTCCATTGGCCTATTTGTCGAATTTATGAATAACAAAGTAATACATCATCCAGATTTTCTCTGCATGCTTAACATACAATGCAAGTTCCAGGGAACAGTATCACATGTAAAGGGGGACCATGATCAAATATTAGTGAGAAATAGAGAGTGAAACAGGCTGAGCAGACTTTCTTTTGTAATCATCAAGAGGTAGGTGCTTCATGCAGTTTCCCCCATCTTATTCCAGAGCCAATCAAGGACCAGGATTCCACTAAACACACTTTAGAATTGCTTTCCTTTTCAGTGGTTCCACCCGAATATCATCGTTTGCTAGCATGTAGAGCCACAAGCCCAAAATTCATTGTTATAGACACATTCCAAACTTCGAGTATATTTTGATAAATTCTAAGAAATTCACATTTCACCTTGTTATTTGATGGCTTTTTCTTTAAAATCCATGTGACTGTCTTGGTCCATGTGTCCAAGTTCTTAAAACTGAAATTTTGGAAAAGTAAACCTGCTTGTTTAATTCTTTTTCATTTTCTACTTCTATATTTTATTTTAAGTGATGTTTTCCAGACAATGATTATGTAATCATCTCTAAAGTTATATAAATTTCCTTTTCTTTCTTTCTTTACATTACTGCAATAGAGAAGCAAAAAAGCAGAGAATTTTAAAATGTGCTGTTATTTTTTTAAGTGATATACCGAGCACATAGTAAACAATGTACATGAGTGTCTGAAAAATCAAATAAAGCATTAATAAAACTTTCTACTATCCAGACACTAGAATATATTCCACCCCTCAAAAAGCCCAAATGATTCTGGAGTTCCATACTGAAGTTATAGGGGTACAAACCCCAGCAGCTGTATCTCTGCCCAAGTTTCATAGTGATGACTAGCCCTCTTTTATTCTTTCTGCAGTGACTTTTTTCTTTCTTTCTTTCTTTCTTTCCAGTATTTGGACAAACTGGGATATGCCAGTTCTGAGTCTTTGCTTTCGTCCTTGAAAGCCTTTGCTTGCTTAATTTGCAGTTACTTATTCAATATTTTATTGATTTCAAATTCTGTTGCTGTTTCCTATGCTGGAAGAGTGTGCCAGGTCTGATCACACGAGAAAGCTGTGTAACCCCAGTCTCAGCCCAGGATGTCCAGTCTCAGCTCACTGGCTGACTTCTCAAAGTCAGAGAACAGCACGGTTATTTCAGAAACTTGCTCTAAGCCCCAAGAGCCTTATGTCCCCACTGGCTAAAGCAAATTTAGAAAACACTTTTCATGTAACTCTTACAGAAATAGGACTCAAAAAATTATAGCACTCTTGTAAGTTTTCTTCTCCCATTTGAGCATCATGGAATTTTACTGTTTGAGGGGGCTTTAGACATCATCTGGTTCTGGGTTCTCAGGCTTGAGTGTGTATCAGCATCGCCTGCAATTCCGCTGTTAAAACCCAGATTGCCACTCCCACCCCAGTTTCTGATTCAGCATGTCTGGGGTGAAGGCTGAAAATCTGCTTGTTCAGTTCCCTGGTCATGCTGATGTTGCTAGACCCTGGACCCTGTGGTAAAAGCCCTTTCTTCCATCCCGCTCCAGGGAACCTGAACTTACCTGGAGCTAGCCTGCAACACAAATCCTGCAGAGCTATCAGAGAGGGGAGGTAGGAAATTGTGCTTCCTCCAGGTCTTGGAGCAGCACCAGGGGTGACGGCTTGGTGGACTTCAGTGTTTATCGGGGGTATTCATCAGGGGCTAACTCCGTAGCACACATCCCTGAAACTACTGAGGCTTATCTGCCCATCAGGGGCCACATCTGGGGAATCACTGGGGTGGTGCTAGTGGTAAAGAACCTGCCTGCCAATGGAGGAGGCATGAGATGCGGGTTCGACCCCTAGGTCAGGAGGACACCCTGGAGGAGGGCACATGACAACCCACTCTAGTGTTTGTGCCTGGAAAATACCATGGACAGAGGAGCCAGGCAGGCTTCTGTCCATAGGGTCGCACAGTCAGACACGACTGAAGCGACTTAGCACACGCACGACCCAGTTCAACCTCCTCATTTTACAGACAGAGAAATAGAGTGGGTTAGATAGAGTGGGTTACAGATAGAGAAATACTGGAGTGGGTTGCCATTTCCTTCTCCAGGGGATCTTTCCAACCCAGGGGTTGAACCCGTGTCTATTATGTCTCCTGCATTGGCAGGTGGGTTCTTTACCGCTGGGGCCACCTGGGAGGCCCCAGGTGGAAATGGAGCTAGGGCAAGGCAAGTGGTCACGCCCGGTTGGTTGCTGACTGAGGAAGAGATTCCGCTGCCCTGAATTCCAGCAGTTTCACATTCCCTCCTCCATCACTAGTGTACCTAGTTTCTGCCTATAAAGACACAGCCAGGCTTTTCTCAGTCGTTATCTGTACTGCAAGAACATTTTAAGCATATTTTACTCTGTGCTGATTGGGTAGATTGGTTTCTTCGCTCGGTAATATCTTATTCCTTTCTCCTGAAATGTGGAAAATTCCAACACAGCCTTGCTTTTGCTCTTGGTGAGATTAAGCTTTATGTTTTTTAACCTATGTTCAGTTTTATTAATGGAAACTTCCCAAACGATCTCTACAACAACTTTTTATATTTTCGTGGCTTACGGCTCCTACTGGTAGTGGTTCTACTGTTAGCTTAATGTTTTTAGAACAACCTATAACCAATATATTTTGTGAACGCAGAAGGATTTTATTTACCTCTGAGCATTCTGGTCATGTTTTTTTTTTTTTTTTTTTCTTTCTCTTTCTTGTACTTATCTCTTTCTACAGAGTCGTATTTTCTCTAATAATCTGGACTGTTTGTTTTTCCTAATGGCACTGAGGCTGCAGCACATCTGGCGTGGTTGTGGAGTTGTACTGTGTACCCTTGTACTCTTGACAGTAAAGGAGCCAGCATAAAAGCTTAGGAACATCATCTAAAGATGGATGTGATATGACCAGAAATTCATTACCTTCTCCCTATAGTAAAAATGGTTAATCTGGTCCCACTGTAAATTTAAGATAATAGAAGTTTGAAAGGTTACACACCAACAATAAATAGGTTGATTTCTGCTGGTCCTTGGGAGAAATTAATGCATGACCCAAATGTAGTATTGTTTTGTGGGAAGAAGAATGTATCTTTTGACTAGGCTTCTTCTACAACAGCTGTTCAGTGAATAAATTTTATGAGGCAAGCAAGCCATTATGCATAATAATAAAATTCGGTAACAGCTCAGACAAGGCTCTCCACTACCCGTGGCTGAATAAAACAAAGATTATTATGTATAACATTTGTTACAAGCATATTTTAATAACCAATGTGGTTATTGAGATGGAAGAAGGATGAGGCATATGTTTTGTTCTTTATAAGTGATAGATTGAACTAGTTTGGACTTATAAGAAGTTGTTGGGTTTCAATGGCAAAATTAATATCTATAGAAAATATACATGTGCTTAATTACTCAGTTGTGTCCACTCTTTGCGACCCCATGGACTATACAATCCATGGAATTCTCCAGGCAAGAATACTGGAGTGGGTAGCCTTTCCCTTCTTCAGGGGATCTTCCCAACCCAGGAATCAAACCAGGATCTCCCACTTTGCAGGCAGATTCTTTATCAACTGAGCTATCAGGGAAGATCAGTTATAAGTAGTAGATTGCAGTAGTTTGGACTTATAAGAAGTTTTTGAGTTTCAATGGTAAAATTAATATCTATAGAAAATATACATATTCAGGAGTAAAATAGGCCCAGAGTAAATAAAAGGCTTCCATCTTCTTTGGGTAGATTCTCAGAGACCTGAAATTTTATTGTAAATGAATACAACCCTTATAATAAGTTTATAAAATTAAAATTTACAAACTCACAGCTCAATGTTGTGTACCCAGCCACGGATACAATGGTTGGATACAGAGTTTGAGAGCAAACTCCAGGTAATAGTGAAGGATAGGGAAGCCTGGCATGCTGCAGTCCATGGGGTCACAAACAGTTGGACACGACTTAGCAACTGAACAACAACAGAGATACAATTTATCACTTATAATCCATCTGTGATTTTTTTTATAACAGAAAACATCCTGTATTTTAAAAGATGATGACTTGCTTTTATGATTCAAAATTCAGTTGTTGGGGGGGGAGCGGGTTGGTCAGTCATCAGTTTAGATTCCCATTTGTATAAATATAAAATAAATGAAAGTATTCTGTGATTTAATGACTGTCAATTAGTGTTGTTTCCTGAGCTGCAAAGCTGTCAGGGCTATCTCCATTATACTGCAAAAGGAGAGGAATAATTAGGTGCTTTCGAAGCAACAGCTTGCAAGGGAATCTCTCAGGAGATGCTCTGTACCATATATGAACACATCCGTGCCATTCACACATCTTCCTAATTTATACTATTCTACCTTCTTTCTCTGCCTTTGGATTTTTTTCTTTCTCTGAATTTCCCTAGCCCTGTCTCCTGCCCTAATTCTGGCCATCCACGACACACCAGGCATTCTGATGCTCCCATAATTTTGTACTTATTCTCTCTTTGGCTCTAACTGCCCTTCTTCTCCTGTCTGCTTAGTTCATCTGCCTCCTGTCAATTATTTCCTGAAGCTTCCCTCACATCCATCTCTCCCCCTAGGGAGCTAGCAAGTTCCCCAGTGTTCCCCCAGGTCACTAACCCTAACCCTAACCCTAACCACACCCCATTATCTTCCACTCCCCTCCCCCACTTCATGTTCCCAAAATATCCCAACACCGATAGCAGTGACTCCACACCCACGAAATGTGTCTCGGTCTCCATGCTATTCCTAATGGTGGAGAAGCCTTCTCTCTCCCCTCACCAACTCCTCCCCAATCAACTTCTAATCATCCTTTTTGATTCTAAGATCTTAAGTGCTTTGCATGCCTGAGGTCTACTGAGGGTCCCTTATCTGGGCTCTGGGCACCCCTTTCTTATAGCACTGGCTACATGGGGTGAAAATCAGCAACTCATCCATTAGACTGGGAGCACCTCAAGGCTAGCGACTCTTGCCTTGTTCACCTCTGTATCCCTGGGGCCTGACTCATCGCCTGCTCCAGGGTTATGGGAAAATATCTGATGAACAGACCTTTCCTGAGGCTCCATAAGGCAGACCATGCCTTGTCTTTCTTTGAGTGCCTCATCTTTTTTTGTCTTTCTTCTGCCCTCAGTAGACCTATTTTATCTGCAGGGAGTCAACCAGTGTTAGGGAGTAATTTAAGTAGTTAAATGTGGGTGTGAAAAGAGTGTGCTCTGCTTTCCAATTGCTAGAAACTAGAATACCAACTGCTGTACCAGGAAAGCAATTGATTCTTTAAAAAAAAACGCCTTTTTTCTTTCATCTCAGGAGTGCTCCCAATCATTTGTTTAAACTGGATGATAGAATAAAAAATAAGACAGAGTAATTTTGAAATATCAACAAATTCACCTAACTAATGTGCCATGACAATAGGCAATTGGTAAGAAGAGCGCTATTGTATGTAAGTCAGAAAATAGCATGAAACTCAATAAAAAGATAGATTTTCAGGTTATTAAATGGAGGACTAGACAGAAGAGGAAATGAGATGTGTAAGCTTGTGGTAATACAGTATTGGTCTACATGTAACTTGGATAAAATCTGATTTAGAAGTGGTGGGTTTCGTTAATACTGACCTCTCTGCTTCCAAATCAAATGTATTGGGGTAAGTTAAAAAGTTTTTCCCCTCAGCTCTGGGCTTGAAAATTTTATCAGTAAATTTTAAAATAAAACTTAAATGCATCCCTTCAGAGAGCTTTCTACTCGTTTTCCACCGAATCACATTGTGCTGGCCAGACTTGTTTATTTCCTTCCCCTCCATTGAGTGTTCCCTGTTTCCTCAGCACAGACACATCAATCATTCTACAGAACCTGGACCCCAGCCCTCCGCAGACTCCACTACTTTCTCCAGTGCTCTTCTAGAGCACTCTCTAGGGTGTTCATGTGTGCGTAGACTCTGTTCTGTCTACCTGTATGTGCAGGGTTTGCAAAGCTATCTGAGTAGAACCTCACTTTTGATCCTATCTCCAGTGACCTCCAGGAACCATAAACCATCTAAATGCCCAAGTGGCCGACACCTCCTGAAATCCCACCATAGTGATGCTGCGCAAAGGGAGAGTATGTCCCCCTCCTTCACCAAAGTCACTCTGGGGGACACATGGATCCATCCTTATCTGGGGGCAAACAGCCCCTTCTGCTCCTGCCCCTGACGCCATCTGCAGCAGCTTTACTCTAGTCCACAAGATTGGGCTGGGGATGTAGACCCATAGCCTAACTGCATCTCCACCAGTATGGCCCAAGGATAAAAACAATAAAAGCCTTCATTCACTGCCTCCTTATCCTTTAGTTCCCAAATAACATCAAACCTGGAGCTTAAGCCCCCATGCAGCCCCATCGCCACCCAGACACTCTTCTATATTCCCACCAGTTGTCTTGATTATTTCAGAGAACTTGTACATGTTTTGGTATGACTCTCTAAAAGAAAGGGAGTGCTTTTTAGATAAAGTAGCAAGAAAGGTGTCACTAAGGAGGTAACCTGGGAGAAAAAAGATGTGAATGGCAAAGGGTTACAGACATAGAAACAACAAGTGCAAACACCCCAGAATGGCTAAGGATCTTCAAAAGGCCCAGCATGACTCCCATCGAGGGAGTAAGGGGACAGAGAAGACTCAACTCTAAAACAACAGTATCGCCAGAAGTTCCTGGAAAGAATAAGAATTATTATAGCAAAACTTGCATCATGCTTACCATATGCCAGGAATTCTAGTATTTTACATATTAATTAACATGTATTTTTCACACCATCCCTGTGAAAAATCACACTATCATTACTTCTATTATTATTCCCCTTTTCCTAAAACTGGAAAAAACAGAGATACAGAAGTGTTTAGATCCCTTTGGACTGCTATAACAAAATACCATAGCCTAGGTGGTTTAATAAACCAGAAATTTATTTCTCACAGTTCTGGAGGCTGGGAGGTCTAAGATCAAGGCATCAGCAGAGTTGAGTTGTATTGAGAGCATTCTCCTGATTCTCACTGTGTCTTTATGTGGTGGAAGGGGCTAAGGATCTCCATGGGGTCTCTTTCATAAGGGCACTAATCCCATTCATGAGGGCACCACCCCCTTGACTTAAGCCCCTTCCAGAGGCCCCACTTCCTAATACTGCCATCTTTAGGGGTTAAGATTTCAACATATGAATCGGAGAGAGGGGTTACACAAGCATTCAGACCTTAGCAGAAAGGTCAATTGAGTTCCTGGCAATCTCATAATTAGAACCCAGACAATCTAGTTCCAGAATGCAAGCTCTCAATCCTTACATTGGGCTTCCCTGGTGGTTCAGACTGTAAAGAATCTGCTTGCAATGCAGCAGACCTGGATTCGATCCTTGAGTTGGGAAGATCCCCTGGAGGAGGGAGTGGCTACCCACCCCAATATTCTTTCCCGGAGAATCCCATGGACAGAGGACCCTGGTGAGCTACAGTCCATGGAGTCGCAAAGAGTCAGACACAACTGAGCAACTAACACACACACACACAGACAAACACACACACACACACACACACACACACACACACAATCCTTACACTGTGCTGCTCCCCTTGCCCTTCTCATATAGAATGGCTCATTCATTACTGGTCACATTCTGTGCTACTCTGAGCAAGCCCAAGGTAGACAGATTCAGAACTGCCCTCCCAGGACTCAACCCACCACCTCCTCTCTCACAGACCCCGCCCCAGACTGCCACTCCCTCAGATCTGGATACTGCTCCCTGGACAGCTCATCTCTTCCTACTTCCCATCTCTTCCCACCAGATCTCTTTCTCTCTTTGACTATTGGCCCACAGAGGGTAGGGAACATGTCAATCTATCTTTCACATTGTCTCCCGCACACTGTGCCCAAAACATAGTGGGTACTGATTAAATGTTTGCAGGGTGAAGACTATTTATTACTTTTTTAGAGCGAAGACATTTTTATTCTACTGAACCCTTTGAGTTCATAATAGTACTTTTTTATTGGAGTATAATTGTTTTACAATGTTGTGTTAATTTCTGCTATACAACAAAGTACAGCAGAATCAACCATATTTGTACATATATCCCCTCCTCCTGAGCCTCCCTCCCCAGCCCCATCCCACCCCTCTAGGGTATCACAGAGCATCAAGCTGAGCTCCCTGTGCTATCCAGCAACTTCCCACTAGCCATCTATTTTACACATGGTGGTGTATATACAATCAATGCTACTCTCTCAGTTCATCCCACCCTCTCCTTCCTCCACACCCCCAACCCCGTGTGTCCAGAGTCCACTCTCTACATCGACATGCAGGGTGAAGACTTTAATGAATGAGAGAGAGTGACAGTTGCCCTGTAGCAATGTGTTTGTATTCCACCCAGATCCCCTGGAATTCTTTCCTATAAGTTGCCCCCACCTTCTGCATGCATGCTCAGTCGCTTCAGTTGTGTCTGACTCTTTGCAGTGCTATGGATGGTAGCCCACCAGGCTACTCTGGGATTCTCCAGGGAAGAATAATGGAGTGGGTTCCCATTTCCTACTCCTGGGGATCTTCCCAATCCTGGAACGGAACCTGTGTCTCTTGTACCTCCTGCATTGCCAGGCAGATTCTTTACCACTGAGCCACAGCGGAAGCCCACCCCTGTCTTGGGGGCTTTCACAAACCAGCACCAGCAGCCATTCTTCCAAAGTCTCCACTTTTCCCCAAGAGCAAAGAGCCAACAATACCCAGGTACTTGATTCCCAAGCCTCTCCTTCATCCCAGGGCTGTGAATTGGGACTGTCTGGTGTGAAGGGTGGACACCAAGCTTCCGAGCCTCAGGCTGGAAACTCACACCCCTACCAGATTGGGATCCTTCCCTTCCCGCTCCATCCTGTTTCTGGGAAATTCAACCTCAGACTTCAGGTCATTTTCAAAATTCGTCTATGAGATACTATGGCTGGGTGTTGATTGAAAATGACTAGAGCACTCATGGAAAATACTGTACTTAGTGTAACCACAAAGTGAAAATAAGATATAATTTGCTCTGAAACTAGACTGAAATCAACATGACTTTGCCTTGATGATTCAAAGGTATTTTAGTAAGTTGCAGTGCCTTAGAGTCATCAAGAAAAATCTCAGACTCTCCAGTCTGGGGGGTCTCAGACATGGTGATGAAAACTTCTGGTAGGCAGAGAACTGGATGGTCAGCTTCTGGGACTGTCTCTCCAGGGAGATGAGCAGAGAGCAAGCAGCAAAGCTTGGCTCAATATTAAAACTCACAAAACTGATTTCTAACTGCTATGAGGATTTCATAACATATTAATAAACATGAGACCAAAGGGAAAGGTCTAGTTGGACAAAACACACAAGCAAGCAGGTTGTTGAGATGAATATGGCTTCCCTTCCAGAATTTGTCTATTGGTATTTCCTTGACCTTTAAGAGAAGACCTTTAAGTGGAAGTACAGATTTGGTTAAGAGTCCCAATGAATTAAGAAACATGTTTCACAGCATAAGAAAAGTCAAGTACCTCATGTATAGCAATGAATTTGAAGAGCCACGTTTACCCTATTTGTAGGCAGCCACTGCTAGTCATTTCTGGCTTTAAATGGGGAATGAATGGTGATCAATGTGTTTATGAACATCCTCATTTAAAAACAAATGGCACCACAGTTTCAGAGTTTTAAATTGTAAACTTAGTAGCAAAAAGAGCTGCTCCAAAATCCATAGTCTATAAATTCACATAGCTCATGAGGAGAATGATAAAACTATAGATCATGGGCATTTATGCTCCAAAGAAAGATTGAGCCGCTGCACCCATTATTTCCTCTTGGTATAAAGACATAGATATAGAATATAACACTATAGCCAAATTGCTGCCTCATGCTGCCAGATTTTTGTAAATAAGATTTACATTATTAGGATAATGCAGTCAGCAAATTTTCATGAAAAATAGAGTGCTGGTAATGCTCAGATTCAAAAAACCTGAATTCTTTAGCAGGCTGCAGAATGTGAGTCTTTCAGAGAAAGAGAAGCTGGGGCAAGACATGGACACCCCACCACATCTATGGTGACATTTATGTGATGTCACACATATGATGTCATCTAAGAGTCCTCCTTGAAGAAACTGTATTAAAGCTTTTCTTTCCATCACCATTTAGGATCCATCACCATTTAGATAATAAGTGCATAGAGCACTAGAAATTTGGGAACATGGATTTATTCTCTTTATGAGATGAGTACTCAAT
This sequence comes from Muntiacus reevesi, assembly GCF_963930625.1. Taxonomy (NCBI): domain Eukaryota; kingdom Metazoa; phylum Chordata; class Mammalia; order Artiodactyla; family Cervidae; genus Muntiacus; species Muntiacus reevesi. The sequence continues at coordinate 77,236,616 of NC_089254.1, read as the reverse complement.
ATCCCCATCGATATGTGAAGGTAGAAATAAACCACTGCAAATCCTAAGGGAAATGTTTTTTATAAATCTACTTCCTGCATGCCTTCACTATCAAATCAGCAACTATGAAATAGACTCATTCACCATATTTTGACATGAAGAAGGAATTAGACTGCAAAACTGATGTCCTGGAATCCTAACAAATGTTGTAAACTGAGTGTGAGACAACAGATCAGACAAAAAAGGTCTTCTCTTATTGGCCTGCCACCTACCTAGCCTGTCCTCAGAATCAAAACACTGTTTTCTCTATAAATTTCTCTGTACATGATCAAATATAAGTCCAAGAGCAGCAGGTGACATCATGCTGTAACTATGTCTTCCTGATGTTCTCCAGTCTGAAATATTTTCAAACAGCATATTATCTTTTAAATCATGCAATTCACCTCATCTGACAGTCACATTACTTGCTAATAGCTTTCTTCAGGCTACTCTTTGCAAACAAGGAAAATAGGGATTTCTCTGGTGGTTCAGTGGTTAAGAATCTGCTACCCTTGCATAGGGCACCGGTTTGATCCCTGGTCTGGGAACTAAGCTCTTTTCTTTTTGTAACAAATTCAATAAATATTTTATTTTATTTTTCATAAATTTATTTATTTTAATTGGGGGCTAATTACTTTACAATATTGTATTGTTTTTGCCATACATTGACTTGAATCCTCCATGGGTGTACATGTGTTCCCCATCCTGAACCCCCCTCCCACCTCCCTCCCCATCCCATCCCTCTGGGTCATCCCAGTGCACCAGCCCCGAGCACCCTCATGCATCGAACCTGCACTGGCGATCTGTTTCACATATGATAATATATATGTTTCAGTGCCATTCTCCCAAATCATCCTGCCCTCGCCCTCTCCCAAAGAGTCCAAAAGACTGTTCTATACATCTGTGTCTCTTTTGCTGTCTCGCATATAGGGTTATCGTTACCATCTTTCTAAATTCCATATATATGCGTTAGTATACTATATTGGTATTTTCCTTTCTGGCTTACTTGGGAACTAAGCTCTTACATGCTGTGCATCAGGGTCAAAAAATAAATAAATAAAAATAAATTTTAAAATAAGCAAAATAAAGTTATAGAAAACAGTTAAAAATATAAAAGTGGAGAAGGCAGTCACTTGTGTTCCTATTCTTTCCAGAGTAAAAGGATATTTGTGGAGGTCTGTTCTATTCTGATCAATTAATTAGTTTAAAATCCTGATGCACAACATGAACTGTGAGGATAATAGCTAGCATTATTTTTAGAACTTGATATATGCCAACTATTGTTCTAAAACCTTTTTGCATCTGTTATCCACTTAATTTTCATCATTACTCTATGAGAAGTGGCGCCCTGTTTACACCCCCTTAACCTAAGAGAACATGAGGCCTGGTTGACTGAAAGTCACAAGCCAAGGCGGTCTGGTTTCAGAGTGGATGCCCTCAGCTGCATGAATGGATGTGCAGGCTCTGTGAGATCTGAAGTCCTTGTTTACAAAATTATTTCCTATTATTCTAGTATTTTATTCTCTAAAATTGAGGGAGCTGTCTTAAGAAATCTGTGTTCCTATTGGATTTTTAGACTATCTGAGAAGTATCGAGCTATAGCTTGACATATTCAAGGCCCAGAATCCATGTGGATATGACATGAGGATGCTGTCTCTCTGCAAATTCTCGCTTTGAGAGCTTCCACATTTATAATCAAGCATACACCAGAATGCAGCCTGTCTTTTGAATTGGGCTGTTGCAAACACAAGTATGTAACACAGTCAGACCTCATTGGGGCCATCCTTTGCTGGTTGGGTACATTGGCAGTGAGAGATCTGAAGACATATACTTGGCAGTGACTTCAAAATGCCCAGTTGGTCCCAGAATGTTAACGTGCTCATTATGTGCATTTATTGTGCCCGGGCTCCCCACTGTCTAAATCTCCCCCGAGTCCCCAATCAAGAAGAAGTATTGAGAGGAATACTGCTAATATGACATGACTGAGGACAATACAGAGTGACATGACCGGAGGTGATGAAGAGAACACTTATGGTTTCCTGACTAGCCCCTCCCCCATCCCTGCCACATATCTTAATGCATACTAACATCCCCGCCTTGGCAGTCCCAGACAGAAAAGCCAAAAGGTATTTATGAAGCTGCATCCATCAACAACATCAATGGTCCACCAGAAATGCTGTCAGCTCACAGATTGACTTGTAGCCACTGTCTGTATATACCACTCACTTCCCCACTTCACTTCTAACTCTGCTTCCAGGGGCCAGCAAGACATCTCCCCAGAGCCCCTACATCTTCCCAAAGACTTAGGGATGCAGGATAGGAAGTGAGAGAGCCATCAACTCACCATTTGCTTCATTAAGAGCAAAAAGCCGCAAAAAGAGGAACACATTGGATTTCAATCTAGGACCAGGATATAGAGAAAATAAACAAAAAACAAGCAAAATCTGCGGTTGCTGAAGAAATCTTCCAAAACAGAAGCATACCCGTTCCTGACCCCATAACACAAAATTTCAGGGCCTGATTTTAAGTAGGTGCTTTTTTTATGTTCAGAACAGTTCACCCTTTATATGATGCCTGAATTTATCGCAAATACAAGGATATAGCTGAATAACACACTAGTGTCCCGAACATTGAGAATTCCCAACTACACTACTGAATATATCCAGAGAGTGATTCCAAATTTTCTCATGTGAAATTTTAACTGACCTAGATGTTAGGAAAATGTCTTACAATTTTTAAAAATATGTTCTCATCATTAAATGGGAAGCACTATCTTTTTCAGAAAGCATTCTGTAGGTACTGATTTAAATGTTTCACTCAAAATTCATGGACAAAATTGCATATCCAGCATTAAAACTAAATTGCACATAATTTAATCTTTCTTTAAGATTAAGAAGCTTATTTTGAGACCTCCTTGAAATTCAGGAATTTCATTATGATTTCAACTTGTATTGCATGAAAATAAATGTGAACATAGCACTGGCAGATGACCTAAGAATTGTGTACCTCTGGGCAGTGTGCATCCTGGTCATTTAGGGAAAGTATTCCTCAAGGGGTCTTCTCACTTTGGAAGTGAAAAAAAGAACACACTATAAACTCTTTGACTTCAGGGAGTCAAACCAACAAGAAGAATTTCCATTCAACATATACCATTACTTGCCTCATATACACTATACAAATATATTCAGAAAACCAAGATCAAGACCAGTCTGAATCTTAAATCCCATGGTGGTAATCTGGGATAAGACAGGGTTTCTTTTTAGGCTGATGAATGAGAATATTTTTTCTCCTTAAAAAGAAAATCATTATTGTCTTTGAGGAGAGACATAAAGGCAAAAGACACATAATGTAATGAGCTGAAAATGGATTCTCATTTCTAACAAAACCTGCTGGGTCAATGGAATTACTGTAGAACTAGTGCTGTGAAATTTGGTTATAAAAGAATAAAGAAACCAATAAGATAAAGATATCACATTAATGGAAGGGGAAGAATTATTAAATTCCTCTCCCTTTTGACATTTCCTCTGACAATTAGTATTTCCATCCTCATCAGATGATGTAAATGCTAAGCAAATTTCCAAAGGAATTAAGTCTTAAGATATATTTTGAGGGAAAGAAGGCAGGGGGGAAGGGAAAGAAAGAGAAAAAGAGAAAGGAAAGAAGAAAGTCTTTTTTTAAAAAATTAACTTTAAAAGAGCTTCCAGTACTGGAATTAAGTATGGCATTAATTTTTTTCCACCAAGTCTTAGTCTTGGCAGGTTTCTGCTAAATGCAGGAATTTCATGGATGCAGGAACTGGTGATGGAAAATGCATTATTATACACAACAATTGTTGTACTTGAGAGGAACTATATGGGAAAAATAACACCCTAGAATAAATACAAATGAAATTCATGTATCAAAACCAATAGTGTGAAAAAAGTTTAAATGTTTCTTGCATTTATATCTAGTCATTAACCTAAATGCAGATTTTAGTTCAAGCTACACTTCTGCCTCATGGTCAGAAGGCCTGAAAACCTGTGACGTGGAAAATTGGCAGGATAAAGAATATTGAATTGGCCTCCATGGAAAAGCAAAATTTGGCAGCCATAACCTCCTCCTTGGGCAACTCCCCCCACCACCAGCCTCCTCAAATTTTCCTCCCTAGCTCACTCTTATCCCAGGAAAGAGGCCAAGGGAAGGCATATATGAGCTCAAACTGCAAACCAGTGTCACCCTGACCATTAACCAAGGGATCTTCCTCCTTGACCTTGAATCCCATGGTTCGAGTGAGGCCCCCCAAAAGTCCCAACTCTAGACTCACTCTCAGAGAGCACAGAGGCTAGAGGAGTCCATACCTCTGAACTTTGGTTTCCTTCTCCTTTGGAGAAACAAGTGGAGTGAGTCATCTTCTTTACCAGATGTGAAATTGCAATTCACAAATGAAAATGATAATTCCTTTGCAGAAATCCCTAAAGTCTATTCCCCTCCTCCACCCCTACTCCCATCCTATTTCAATACCACATTTGGTCTGGTTGCCTCAAGCAAAGTAGACGTTTTCTCAATGTTTTATTTAACCTAGCAAACAAAACCCAGGGACTTCTCCAAAATTATTTCTCCACCTGGGGAGATCCTAAAGACCGAACTCACCCCTGGGGCCCACCTCTCCCCCTTCTGGAGCTCACCTCTCTCCCTCGTGGGGCCCCTCCCAAACTCAGGCTCCATTAAGCAGTCCAGTTGATGGAGAATATTTCCCTTCCAGCCTCATTTCCACCCTCTCCCAAACTCTGCAGCTTCAGAGGGAACATTCCACAGGCCCCCTCGCTGGGTTCCCGGACCTTTGCATGAGCCATTTAGAGTGAGAACCTCCTTCCCAACGTGAATGTTTTTTCCATTGTGCTGTGCCTGTGTGTGGTGGTTTCACCCTGATCTTTTCTCTCTTTGCAGCTGGTTAATAATCCACTAGCAAGTCAGGCTGCAGCGGCTGCAGCAGCAGCAGCCATGGGCTCCATAGCAAGTTCACAGGCCTTTGGCAATACCCTCTCCAGTCTGCAGGGGGTCACGGGTCAACTAGTTACTAATGCACAAGGACAGGTGAGTGGGAGTGGGAACAAGAGTGAATTTGTATGGCAGCTCGAACTCGGAAAAGAAATGAATTTCTTTTGCATGACAGTGATATGTAACCGCAGTCATTTATGGCAAATAAATAATGTTGACCAGCAATGTCAAGAAGACGAGAAGGCTTGGGAGCTGTTTCTCTATTTTAGAAACAAGACTGTTTTTTTTTTTTCCTTCCCCTAGAATGTCTACTAAGTTTTTTGTGGGTTTTATTTCTGTACAATGACTCGTGTTATGACCTTAATTAAAGAAATTACTTTTCAGGACTGGGAGACTCTTGCTAAGAAAAAATCAGTTACATTTTACAAGTAAGATTTTCTGTTTTGTTTTTAATTTTTTTCATTTTTTGGATACTTGGGTATTGGAGGAAACTGGTAAGTTTCCTTCCCTAATTGCTCTAAGATTTCTAATTAGCCTTAAGAAAGCCATTTTCTGGGGGATCTTGCTGGTGGTTCAGTGGTTAAGACTCCATGCTTCCACTTCAGGGGGCAAGGGTTCAATTCCTGGATGGGAAACTAAGATATCATGTGGTGCACTGTGCAGCCAAAAAATAAAATAAAAATTTTAAAAATTAAAAAAGAAAAGAAAGTTAATTTCTGGATGTATGGGGAGGTGATGGGAAACAATTCAAGATGTCCTGTAAAGGAAACAAAGAAAAGGTGTGAATTAGAATAAAGCCAACTGTCAGTCAACACACGTGCCCAGCCTCTTGCTGATTCTCCCAAGAGCTTAGTGTCTCTTGCGTGCTTGTTGATTTACTTCAAGCTGCCAGGGTCAGTAAACCTTCCTCATGTCACCAGCAGGCACGTCTGTTCCCTCCCACTGCACATGGGCCTGCATTGCGGCCACCAAGACTCTGACAGAACTTTAGATGGAAGTCGTCCCTCTTCAAGGCCCCAATAAACCTGAAAGCTGCATGCAGAACAGAAGAGGGTGAAACCGATGGTGTCAGGGGTGCCCTCTCATTCAGAGGCCTGACACAGAGCCTGGCCTCGCTGCGTAGGGCATCTGGTTCTCAAACATTCCTGTGTCTGATGATGAAATGCAAGAGAGACACAGCTTTGCATCCTTGCTGATATTTTCTTCTCCCAGGGTTATTTTCCCAACAGCAAGGTTACTACTCTCTGCTTGGCCTGCTCTGGGGGAACAGGAATTGTGATGTCTTGAACTTTGCTTTATTTTACATAAAGAGTAAACAGAGATGCATTATAAGCTAAACTGTCTCCAACCACAACCCAGGGGGGAAAAAAAAAAGCTGACCTTGTTATATTTCCTGGGCGGGTGCAGGATTGTCCCGTCAGAACCCCGAGGCCTGAACGATGGAGCTTGTCAAAGAGCGGCCCCAGGTAATGAATCATCTTATCACAGGTGCACACCACACATATTAAAGGAGGGATGTATGAACACCATGCCCTCTGCAGTCACCTTTCAATGTCAGCTTTAACCCTTGTTCCAATCCCTTTTCATCAAAGGATCATTTTATGCAGCCAGCTCTAAATGGAGGCTCTCAAAAGCCTATTAAGATTTCTGGAGGGATGGGGTATTAAGGTGGAGGAAAAGTTGGTTTTAATATCTATAACTCATACTCAGATCAGGTCCATCCTGGAAGCTGTTTCCTACAGTTGAGCCCAAAATAGAACACCTTGATGCTTTTCTGCCAGGCAACTGACTCTCGAAATGTAAATTTTAAAAGTCCAAGATAGACACCATAACCACTAACTTGTATTTGCCTCTGATTTCTCTTGTCCCCATGCCCAAGGAAAATATACTACTATGCTCCACCTCTTGAGTATTTGTGCTGGAGAAAATGCTTTAGTGTTGAGAAGGGATTATTAGGAGCTTATTCTTCTGATGATGTAATGGCTGATCTTTTTTGCTAGTTGCAAACCTGCCTCCTTCTCAGGGCCTCGAGTTATGATGTTTGCTTTGCTTTTTGTACACTTTGCCAGCTCTCATCCCAGGGATGGCTCTCCCAACCCATAAGTACTCCTAAGGAAATGGAATTCAAAGTTGAAGCTTGATTGGCACTCTGCATATATTGAATAAAAGTTGATTTTAACTGTAATTTTTCTATCTTAGAAATTGTGTTAGGATGGGTGATTTGATGTGGTACACAAACCTTCTAAAGTTAAAAAAACAAAACAACTTACAGAGAAGTCAATTATGCCCACTTGTGAAGTCTTGCCTGAGAGTTTTAGACATGTCCCAATGTCGTCATGTCCTCCTCCCAGTGCAAGAAAAGACCAAGATGCTCTCATTTCCAAAGTAGTGGAACTGGCCACACTGATGCGGCACTGTGCCTTTTTTAATCTTTGTAATTTAAACACCATCATCTTCCCAGAAAAAGTTGCATGCCCTGCATCTCTTGGCATCAAGATACTTGGTTGAGCTTTATGAAGAAGTCAAATTATACTCCCCAAAAGGCAAATATTATCTGTTGTGTGTGTATACTCCTTTGGCTTCTGTTACTGTGGTCCAGAAGACAAGACTACTTTGGAATCAGGTGATTGCAATTGTCATGCTCAGACTGTCATGTTAACTAGGATTACAGCGTGCAGCCCATTTTCAGCTCCTTAAAAATCCCTATGGAGCTTTTGCAGAAAAGATAGAGAAAACTCTAAATATATTTAGAGATCCCTTCATTTGAGTTCTTGACATCAACTATTTTCTAAATGTGAAAGTTTATGTGGAAGTCATAACATTGAAATCTAAACTAAGTTAGAAAAGCATGTTTCACTCCACTGATAATTTGCTACAAGTAGGTCTATTGAGGCACGCAGGGACCTTGTGTTATTAGAAATGCTCTAATCCTTGATCCCACTTATGAGATTCTCTTGGTTCCCTGGAAGCCAATGTGGGATTACACAGTAGTTTAGAGTCCTGGCTGAATTCAGACCTACTTGCCTGAGAGTAGGTTTAGACTCCACCTCTTTTTTGTCTTTTGACGTGAGAGTAATGATTTGACCTTCCTCAACCGGAGCCTCATCCTGTGAATTCTAACGCAACCCCCGTGAGCAGCCTGGGTCACTGGCTCCAGCTCAGAGGGCAGGAGGTCCTAGGTCTCCCTCCTTGACTGGGCAGATGCCCACATAGGTAGACATTTCCCAGATCTTCCTTCAGTCTCTAGGCTTGGACTCAACAGGAAGACATCCTACCACCTGAGATTTGCGGTTTTGCTTCCCAGGCTTGGAATCTGACTATGTTTTCATTTACTGAATCTCAGTAAATTTAAAGGACATCTCAATATAGTTAAGGTTTTTTTAGTTTTTTTTTTTTTTTCTAAGTAGTAGTTTTGAAGCAAATATGGAGGGAAAACCTCAGACATTTCATACCCTTCCAACCCTGCCATTCATTAGCAGTTAATTCAGAAGTCAGACACTGGTCCAAAGAGTGAATAATTCTAACAAAATGCTTCATTCTTTTCTTTACATTTTTTAATTAATTAATTCATTTATTCATTTGGCTGCTCCAGCTCTTAGTTGTGGCACAGAGGATTTTTAGTTGCAGCATATGGGATCTAATACGTTTACCAGGGATCAAACCCAGGCCCCCTGCATTGGAACACCAGGGAAGTCCCTAAAAAAACTACTACATCCTCAATTCACAAAGCACATATCTTACCCAGGGATGTTAATGTATTTTAAATTATATCACATACAACTTCACTGTGAGGTGGGAAGGTACCAAGTGTCTTGATGATAATTAGTGATAATGAACTTGACAATGGCTGTCACAGTACTGAGAAGAACATTTTGGTTCCTTCTGTTTCCATGCAAGTGGGGAAGGTAGGCAATAGAAAGAATGCTAGCTCTAGGCTCATTTGAGTCCAAAGTCAGTCAATTACTAGCTCTGTGACCCTAGGCAAATTACCTGATCTCTCTCTGGCCTCAGTTTTATTTTAAAATAAAAATAATCAAAGCTAAGCCCCTAGATTATGAAGTTATATGAGACGTGTGTGGAAAAGAAACCTACTATAGCACCTCAGTATGCCATTAAAGACTCAATAAATGATTATCATAAAGTTCATCATCATTTAGTTTTTCTAACATTTTTTGGAATGTTTCTTTGGTCCAGATATGCAGCAGAGGCAGTGCAGTGCTCAGGCAAAGAGAACAGGCTCTGTAACCAGACTGCCAGTCACCAGCTGTGAGACCTTGGGCAATGGATTTACTCTCTCTGTGCCTCAATTTCCGCATCTGAAAAATGGGGATTATTATGGCACCAGCCTCTAGGACTAAAGGGCTTAGAACAGGGTCAGGCACATAATGATCATTCAATAATACCATCATTCAATAAATGCTACCTATTAGGATTAATCAAGGAGCTGTGTTTTTGGTTTATAACTGTGCACTGGTTCATAATTCTGCAGTGTCTGAGGAGTTTGAGAATGTGAAAATCTTAATAGTGGGACATTAATTTCCTTTAGAGAAATGCCATCCCTACCCTAGATAGTTCAATAGGGATGTGTGTATATGTGTGTGTATGTGTGTTCCTAACACTTATTCAGTGGGTCTGTTCAGGATTTGGCAAGTAGATTTACCATCGATTTGTTCAGCTATAGAATTGGTTTCCCTCAGGCCCCCGGCAATATCTCCTTATTGGCATTATTGCAGAAAAGTAAAAGCAAATGAAATTTTATTTTATCCTGGGGCTAAAGAAAGCATTTTACATTTTAACTGAAGCTTAGAATGTTTCCTGATGAAATTAGTTCTCGACCACTGTGAAATTTTCTTAAGTGGCAGCAAGGCAAGTCAAAAACCCTCCCTTCAGTCTTTAAAGAGCCAGTCAACTGAAAAAAAAATCAACTAAACAATATTACTCTTTTATATATATAAAGAAGGAAAATTTAAAGGACTTACCCATTCAGGTTAACAGAATACACAGCATCTTGTGAATAAACGATGGCTGAGCAGAGCTGCTTTGGCGAGAAGGAAGGGTGTGCTGTAATAGGGGGTGCTTCCTAAGTGACCCCAAGGCCATAATTAAGCAAAAACAATCTGTTGATCCTAACAGTAGCCTAGGCTGGAGAGGGGTGGATGAAGAGGCAGGACCACCCCTGGTAACAACTGGAAGGCCATTTCAACATCATAGCTTTCTAAAGTGGTGAGAAGTACATGTCTTAGAGTGAAGAAACGTGATGCTGACATTGGGATAGCCCTCTGAATTATAATAATAGTAAAGCTCCATAGAATCTCCAGAAGGCAAGAGGGTAGCTAAGAACATTGACTTTGAGGGACACGGGTCTGGTGGGAACACATTTCTAGCTCTGTGGCCTTGGATGAGGTCTAGAACCTTCCTGGGCCTCTGTTTCCTCATCTGCAAAGTAGAAGTGATGAGACTTCTCACATTCTCTTGTGGTGGGGTTAGACGTGATAACAGCAGGGAGACCGCTGAACACAGTGCCTGCTAGGTCTTAAGCATTTAATAAATTGTATTCATGGATCCATAAGTTAGTGCTGTAGCTATTGTTTTTAGGATGAAAAAGCAGCAATTGATGCTGAACTGTGAGTTGCTACAATCATTCAATACATGTGGGAATTTCCTGGCTGTCCAGTGGCTAGGACTCAGCACTTTCACTGCCAGGGCCAGGGTTCAATCCCCGGTCTGGGAATTAAGATCCCTCAATCCACACAGTCAAAAAAAAAGAAATAAAATAAAGTTAAATAAGGTCATTCAACACATAATTCAACTAGAAAGGAGAATCTTATAGAATCACTACAATATGAATGAATATAAAGTTATAATAAATGCAAATCTTAGCCAAAGGATTGAGATATACTGAACTTATACATGTCTATTGAGGCCCTCTGTGGGTTTGATTAGGTCTGTCTGTGTAGGACAAATAACAAAGCCACAGCTGCCCATGTTGTAAAACTAATTTTAAACTTTACACAAAGGAACAAATCGATGGTAAGTCTGCTTTAACAATGGGACTAGAGTCAGTGAGATGTGTTCGATGTATCCAGCTAAAACCAGTTGAGTGGGAATTTAGGAATTTCACTTCAACTTCTGTATTTCATTTTTTATAATGAAACACATTAACTCTAGAGAAAAATAAAAGTTTTCTACATAAAAATAGTACAAAAGACATTCTTGATAAGCCACCCAGATAGTAATCTTTTTCCATACAAGCTTAAGTTCTTTTGCTTATTTTTAAAAGAAATAAAACATTCCTGATACAGCTAAGGCCTTAAAACTCCTTCCATTCCTCTCATTGCCTTCCTCTGGTCATTACTATGATAAAAACAGTGATTCCTTTCATGCAAAATTTGCATTTTTACTACAAAATATTGATTTTTAAAGCTACAAAATCATTACAGAATACCATCTTAATACAACAAATAGGATATATTATTTAGAAACTTTGCACAAATAAGAATCAAACACGTTTTAAAAAAAAATCAGTCAGTATCTAAAAATTCCAAGTAGGCATCTGTATATACTCCTGCCCCCAAATATTATGAGCAGAGCAATAGACACATGTAATACATTCAACCAATGAGTTTGGCCATGTTTTCTAAATCAAAGCTCAAAACAATGTGAAAAAAATTTTATTTTTCTCGTATCTAATCACTGTGTTGTTCACCTGGAACTTAGAGTATTGTGAGTCAATACTCTATACATCAATTTGAAAAAGATTTTATTTTTTCATTTGCAAATATCATTATATGAAGTTTTTTTTAAGGTGTAAAAATTCAATCACATCCAGTGAAATACATATAAAATAGCATTGTTTAATAGAATAACAGCTCATTCTAGGGACTGGGAAATCTATGTTTATGGGGTAAGTAACATTATATGAATTTTACCCTGGCTTCATCCAAGTAATAAAGATAAAACAATAACCACAATAAACCACCTCAATCTTTCCACTAACATATCAAATTTCCCCTTTGAGCCCAGTTAAGAGCTCTATTTCCTCATTTCAGGAGAGGCCATTGCATTAAAGCAGTGCTTCCTTAAATGTGCCCCTCAACACTCCTCACAAAAGGGGGTTCTCTGAGGAGATGTGAGAGGTGCTGCAGTCTATGAATACACACGAGGCCTGGCAGGGGACCCACCCCACCCAGCAGATGAGCCAAAAATCCTTTTAATTTCTCTAACCCTGCTTTCCCCAAATTCCCTATCCACCCGCCATCTCCTTTGAATTTAGTTTGGAAAATGGTTCAGCAAGTAACTTACTTGCATCCCTATCCACGTTTTTGAATAATAGTGCTCAGTTGCCTCAGACTCTTTATGGCCCCATGTACTGTAGCCCGACAGGCTCCTCTATCCACGCAATTTTCCAGGCAAGAATACTGAAGTAAGTTGCCATTTCCTTCTCCAGGGGATCTTTCCAACCCAGGGAAAGAACCAGTGTGTCTTGCGTCTCCTGCATTGGCAGGCGGATTCTTTACCAGGAGCAACACCTAGGAAGCCCTTTGAATAATGACTTTGATCAAAAAGGAGCCACCTCCAGGAAGGTTCTGCTCGGTCACGGGGTTGGGAGTGGGAGGCTTTGCGGTGATTTCTGCGCTGCTGTTTTGAGTGCACACACCTGCATTGCACATTTTTGCAGAAAGAAGGGATCCCACGCCGCTGAGAAAAACTCCCAGAGGTTGCAATCCAAGCACCGTGGGCAGACAAATAGGTGGTGGCCGCCAGGCCTCCCGCTGCGGTGCGCTGGCTGGAGCTTTGGCATCTGCTGTGACTGGGCGGGAGTAGGATGAAGGTTCCTCACCATTCTGAGAAGGGAGGTGCCCCTCGTGGGAAATGGTGCTAATGAGCCCCAGCGGCCCGCAGTGATCCAGGAAGATGGATTTGATGAAGGCCTTGCCTCTGCAGTGACTCAGCTGCTGACACAGGCGACCTAATCAGGTCTCAGAGGCGGCCAGCGCCACCAGCAGATGCTCCGGTCCATCCCTCACGGTGACAGCGAACTGTTCAGCCCAACTCTTGCTGCCTGGCCAAGGGTCAGCTCCTCTCTCCTTCTCTAGCTCCTTCCTTACAGCCACCATTTCTGAAATGAAAGGGTTAATCCCATTAGTGTCATCATTTCCAAAGAGCTAGCCAAGTTAAAGAGCTGGAAAATGAAGCACCCTTGGAAATCTTTATACCTTCCTCCCGAAGCAGAACTCAGCAGAGCAGCATGTCCTGACAACTAAAGGGATGGACAGATGGACAGAAACAGGAGGAAGAATCCAGTTTGGGGGATTCCCTCTGAAGACTAAACCTGAGCAAACCAAGGTCTCTCTCATCTAAAGCAGTGATTTGGATTACAGTGCTAATACTATTTTCCCCCACTCGGGTTACTACATTTTTTAAAAGAAGTTCTTCTTTCATGAGTATTACATTTTCCTGGAAATAGGGAAATGTTTTCTTGTGTAGACTCCTAGAGTAAGACAGTTGGGCAATCTTTCTGGCTAAAGAATAAGAACGGAGCCAATTAACTAAGGGAGCAACCTAATTAACAGCTGTGATTCTAGAAAGGCAATAAGTTACCAGACTCCCAAGTTCCCTCAGAGCTAGTCTGACTTTTCCAATCTTTGTTTCAAGAACATAGTTTACATTCCAATTAGTGTAAACTTAATGGCAAAATAGTATCACTGAATAATGTTTGTGGGATTCGTTTCAGAGTGCAAAACTCTTCAGCCATCTTATGTCTTAGAGTGGTGGTAGGTTTTAGCTGAATGCTCCTTTAGGCTAAGTGATTTCTAGAAAAGCAAAATGGAAATCCAGCTCCCCACACGCTGCAGCTTCACTGTGGAGCAGGTGTCATATGTGGTCCCACGGGAGCACTTCACCACAGGTTTGATGATCCCAGCTGCGCAGACGAGCAAACTCTTGGGAGAGATCAGGCAGCTCCCCGGGATGATGCCTTTAGTAAGTGGCAGACCTGAGATGTGAGCCACAAATCCGTATCCATCCTCCGGCTTCTACCTCACCTGGGGCTCAAAGAACCAGGTTCCTTTTCTGGATGCTCCATAGATTTGACACAAATCCAGAAACTGCATTGCCCCATCTACAAAGGGGAACTGTAATTCTTTTCCTGTCAACCTCAGAAATTTCTCTTGATGATACGCAAGCCCTCACACACTGGACACTGTTAGGAGCTATGCTGCTCTTGCTGTTTGGTCGCTCAGTCGTGTTAGACTCTTTGCGACCCCATAGACTGCAGCACGCCAGGCTCCTCTGTCCAACAAGTTCTCCAGGCAAGAATCCCGGAATGAGTTGCTGTCTCCTTCTCCAGGGGATCTTCCCAACCCAGAAATCGAAGCTGTATCTCCTGCTTGGCAGGTGGATTCTTTACTACTGAGCCATCAGGGAAGCCCAAGTCTTTGAAAGTGAAAGTTGCTCAGTCGTGTCCAACTCTTTGTGACCCCATGAGCTTTACAGTCCTTGGAATTCTCCAGGCCAGAATACTGGAGTGCGTAGCCTTTCCCTTCTCCAGGGGATCTTCCCAACCCATATGCAAAATTAAGGACCATTTATTTAAAAGGTAATTCTATACTGTGAGTCTGAGAAACCACTGATCTTAAGTTACGCCCTCAGTTTAATAACAGCTTTTTTGTAATGGAAGAAAATATTACCACATTAAACAAATGTATCAGTTGTTAGGGGCAGCTTAATTCTACAAATATTAAAAAATGTAAAAATTATGGGGATTGAGCAATTGAGGAAATGTTATTTATTTGATAAACCAACCAAATCCAGCATCAGAAAGACTGTACACTGGGCTGCTGCTGGCTCTCCTTTTAGTAGTTTTTAGTGAAAAGTCAGAGATGAAAGTAGAAGCTATTATGTCTCAGTTTTTCCAAATAAAGGGTGAAAATTAAACTTGATTTGGGTCATGGGCAACGAAAGAGAGGAAGTGCTGAATTTTGACTTAGCATCCCTAGAGCAACATCAGCTTTCTCTGCAAGCAAGTTTTATGGTTAAGCAGAACATTCTCAGAGAGGGGAAAATATCAAATTCACATATGAGACTCAGTCAACTTCCCAGTTTACTCATTGTACCATTTACTACACCATATGCCCCGATAATGCACCCAGCTTTCTTGTTGGCCCATGAGTTGTTGACATGATGCATTCTTCTTAGAGATGTAAGCATCATATCATCAATCAGAGATAGCCAGCAATGGAAAAGTCACAACTCAGAACAGTGAGAGGAGCCAGGTTCAAGTTCAAATGTACAGAAGTAAGCCTTCATATGATCCAATGGAATACTATGCATTAACCATAGAACATTGCTCCAAACTGCTATTCATCTCATCACCTAACACATTCCACCTTATAAAAATAACAGTACACATTAGATGCCAAGAAGTTGTCATAAGGTACAGACTTCAGAATGTGTCAGTAAAGTCAAGATGTGATATGATTTATACTTACTAATAAATTGCATCAATCAAGCAGCACACAGACACACAAAAACACCACACACCCCTGACCTAACACTTGTCAATAGATATTCACAATAGTCCAGTCGCAGAGTGATAGAGATAAAACGTGCAAGTATCTGTGTATTTCTTTGGAAGGCAGTCCGTGGTAAAGAGCACAGGCTTTCAAATTAGACTCCATCCCCAAACAGCTCTGCAACCCCAGGCAGGGCCCCTCATCTCACTCAGTTAAGTTTCCTCTTCCTGGCAATGGAAGGCATTGCTGTCCTCTGATGGAAGCTGCTTGCAGCATCACATGTCGAAGTGCCTCCTACCATGCCTGCCACATAGTTGTCATTTCACACATATCATGCTCTCCCCACCTCTATATATTTTATCCACTGCTCCAAAGTAAGGTCTATTTAGTATATTGAAGTTTTATATGGAAATGCTTTTTTTTATGCTTTTAAGCATAATGCCATCCAGTATTACCGTATCTGATGAAAACGACGTTTGTCCATTTTACTTAACTTTCTTCAGTTTTTTAAACCACTGTACTAACATTTCAGGGTTGTTGTCAGGAATAAAAGCAATAAGGGATGTTAAAAGCTTGGCACAGCTCCAGGTACATACCGAGTACCAAGCGAGCCCTGCCTCTCTCCCTCGCTCTTCACCACCAGGGTTTTGAAACCCATGGTCACCCCAGCATGCAGAGAGGGCCAGTTGGATGATTTTTCAGTCCACTGCTCACACTATTAATAATGAAGTAAGCTGACTACCTTGTTTTCTCCACATTATCAGCAACAGAAGGCTAAGTGGTGTCTAGCTTGCCTCTGTAACATGACTATGTGGCTGAGGACAGGACAGCACCCACTTTTCCTCATAACGAAATGTTGTACTTTGTTTAATCAAAAAGCAGAGCCACAAGGGTTTTACCTGCGGGGTTCATTAAACTATTGTTCGTTTCTTATGATGCTCTAGAATAAAAACATTTCTGTCTACCTTCAGTAAATCTGCAGGTGATATTAGCAAGCTCTCCCATGCCACCAAAAGGAAGAGATGTAGTGATATGTACAGCTAGAGAAACAAAAATCTGTTTCAGAGAATTTGAGGATTTGATTGCAAGTTGAAACTGATTTTAATGTGAGGATCTTCTCAGTATAATTGGTTACAAAAGAAAATTTTGTAATATAAAAGGTGATACCCTTAAGCAGAAAGACACTTAAATCACTTATGTTTAAAAGGTGATGCACAGGGAATTCTCTGTCAGTCCAGTGGTGAGGAACCTGCACTTTCATTGCCAGGAGTGCCAGTTCAATCCCTGGCTGGGAAAATGATATCCCATAAACCATGCACACAGCCAAAAATAAAAAAGTCTCTTACTAAAAAAAAAAAAAAAAAAAGGTGGTATACAAATTGCTTAGCTGAACACAGAAGGGAGTGAGATGGCATGCTACTCAGAATTCTAAGAACTCATTCTGAATTTTTGAAGCCCAAAAGTATATACAGTTTAAAATATTAGCAAGAGTTTCTGTTCCCCCTCAGCTCACATGGGGATAGCATAGTAGAAATGGAGATAATGCCGACGGTTTTACACATTTAAACTTGTTCCTGCCATCCTAATCTAGAGGAATCAGAAAGAACTAAGAAAGTACCCTTCTCAGAAACCGAATCGTGGTACCACATACATTGCTAGAAATGCCCCCCAAATTTTTAGAGAGGTTAAATAGGTCATTTTTTAATTCTGAGTTGATTAATTTATTGTTCTGTGACTAAATATCTCCATTGTTATTCAATGTAAATATCACTATGCCAACTTCTACATGATTTAATAATCTAACACAATATATATGAATGAATTCATCTGGCATGATGAGAAACATTCCTAACAGACTGTACTTAGAACTTCGCAAGTAACAATTCCAAAATTTGTATTATTGGCATCAATTTTGATTTCTTTCGCTTAGAACAGGATAGCTGGGAAATCATTATATTAGTGAGATCTTTTGCCTCTTTATTTTAATTCTTTTTTTAATTTGACTACACCAGGTCTTAGTTGCTGAACAAGGGATCTTTGATCTTCATTGCAGCATGTGGCATCTAGTTCCCTGACCAGGGCTTGAACCCAGGCCCCCTGCATTGGGAACGTGGTGTCTTAGCCACTGAACCACCAAGGAAGTCCTGGTTTATTTTTAGTAATATGTTAACATTGTCCCATGACCAGATTTGAAGTATCAGATGTATATATAGTATACATATCATATATTGAAAGTGAAGTGAAAGTGTTAGTCACTCAATTGTGTCTGACTCTTTGAGTCCCCAGGGACTGTAGCCCACCAGGATCCTCTGTCCATGGAATTCTCCAGGCAAAAATACCAGAGTGTGTAGCCATTTCCTTCTCCAGGGGATCTTCCTAACCGAGGGATTAAATTCTTATCTCCTACACTGTAGGTGAATTCTTCACCTTCTGAGCCACAAGGGAATCCCATATCATATATTATACTTTGCGTATTTATTTTATATATATTATTGACACACATATTATATTGTATATATGTATTATATGTATATACTTTGAGGGACATTTAAAATAGGAACCAGAAAATTATGAGAAACAGCTAGAAGAGTGCAATGGCCCTCCGTCCTTACCGTTATCAAAACCTGCCCAATGGTTAGGGGTAAGAGAGTGAAAATTGGTCACCTATGAAAATGAGGATGAAATTTTAGGAGAAAAATGCATCAGCATAATTCTGATGAGTTATAGTCTTTATTGTGAGAAATGAGACATTCAGTGGTCTCACGCTAAAGAACATTGAAAAAACATTACTAAGAGGAAATTGAAAAAGTAAAATATGATAAAGTGATGGAGACAACTTTTTTCTGATTGAACAGATAGATAAATATTGCATGCAAGTATCAAAATACATTTAATTTTTCCACAACAATAGATATTCTCTTCACAAAAAGCATATGAATCATCCTGTACTCATGAGAGTGGATGGTAGTAAACAGATGCCTCTTTAATGACGCCTGGCATGGCTTCATTCCCCCACCCCATCCCTTTTTTTTCTTTTTGTAGAGGCTTCTTATACTAATTTAAATTCAACTTTACAACCTGAATGCTTGAATGCACTCACAGTGCTAGGTGATGATAAATGCATGCAACACTTTCTTTTTTTCTTTTTCTTTCTTCTGTTTGTTTGTTTGTTTGTTTGTTTGTTTGTTTGTTTGTTTGTTTTTAGAGCAGAGAAAGGTTTGTTGCAGGGCCAAGCAAGGAGTACAGGTGACTTGTGCTCAAAAAACCCAAACTCCATGCAGCGCACTCTTGAGCAAGTGCCTTCACTGACTCCCACTGCTCCAAAGAATTTGGGATAATGGAGATCACTGGTCCATGATTTAGGTTTTTCTCTATAATTGCTGTAGCTCTTTCTTCTCTCATTTGGAAAGAAATACATAATAAACTGTGTGTAGGTCCAGGGCTTTATTTAAGAATGTTTACTAAAGCTTCTCAGGGTTAAGGTTGAGTCAAACTAAAAAGCAATAGCTAACTTTAACCTGATTTAGTCACTTAAACTGGCATCAACGGGCAAAACCATAAATACTTCCTCACATTCTAGGTATTTTTTTGCTGGCGTCAAAACTTAGAATCTTAGGCAAAGCCGTGTAAATGCTTACAAAGTTCATCTTTCTGCAAAATGATGGCTTCACCACAGTTGTGATTCTCTCTTCAGGGAAAAAAAAAGTGTTTCAGCAATTCCACAGGGCTGACAACTGTAAAGAAAAAAAAAATGTAGTCATTGGGGAGAAAATTGTAGTCATGTAGTCATCCCATGTAGTCAAGGGATGATGAAAAAAAATGTTTCCAGTTCATCTTTAAGTATTTGTTTTTGTTTTCTGGTACATGGACTATCCAACTGGTCAAATACAATGAGCATTATAGTGACAATTAAAATCTCTAAAGAGAATTGGAAATTGAAGCATTAGATATTATTTACAAAGATTTTCATTTCTTCCATTGAAAATAACATGAGTGGGCTTCCCTGGTGGCTCAGTGGTAAAGAATCCACCTGCCAATGCCGAGGACAAGGGTTCAATCCCTGGTCCAGGAAGATCCAGCTTGCCTCGGAGCAGCTAAGCCCACGCACCACAACTATTGAGACTGTTCTCTAAAGCCTAGGAGCCACAACTGCAGAGCCCACATGCCACAGCTACTGAAGCCCATGTGCCTCCAGGCTGTGCTCCACAATAAAAGAAGCCGCCACCATGGGAAGCCTGCCCTGAAATGAAGTGAAGAGTAGCCCCTACTCATCAAAACTAGAGCAAGCCTGCACACAGCAGCAAAGACTCACTGCAACCAAAAATAAATAATATAAATAAATCTAAAAATAAAATTGAGAAGCTACAAGTTTGAAACCAAGGCCATGATGGGCTGAAGGCATTTGCTTTTGTGTGAAATGTCACACTTGTCCCTGTTATAAATAATTGCATATTGAAATATACTTTTGTTTTTATTCCAATTAGGAGTCAGTAGATGGCAAAATCATGACATAGTCGCAGATGAAGTGGGAATCTTTGAGAGCATGGTAGAACCATGTAATGAATTCACATGGATCCTTGTGATGGAATCAAGATGGCAGAGGTTATGACTGTGGTGTGGTCGCTGAGGAGAAACGTTGTCCGGTGAAAACTGAAGAGCATTCCCCACTGTGTGCCTGTCATTTCTACTCTGCCATGGGAAATGGGCAATTTCAATTATGTTCTTGGGGACCAGATGTCCCAAGGGATCTACTTCCCACCTACCCCCCTACACCCACTATGAAAACTCAACCCTTATTGATAACTGACTTCAAGATGGCAGACCCTTTAGCCATCTTCTTTTCCATGATCAAAGTTATTTAAAAGTAAAATCTAGGATCAGGAGGTATTTCTCAGACTCCCCAAATCTAGAACAGTGCCTGGCACATAATGGGCACTTAGTAAATAGAAGGCAGAAATCAAATTTTAATATATTACTCTTCTTCAAAAAAAATTTTTTTAAAAACTAACACCTTTCAGGAGAATATAAGAACCTATTTTAATGAGGTGTGAATTCAGCTATCCAGTGACACAATGAGTATGCAGTCAGTCCTTGAAAGGAGGAACTTGGGAGATCCCCTCCAGCCATTGACAATTACAGCAGTTTCCCTGGAAGAGAGAAGAGCCAGCAGGATCATTGTCAATGGCAGGAGTTCTAGTTTTGTGTAAACTCCTGAATCTTGACCATCCTAACTACTGGGAACCTAGGCTTTCTTTTCCATTGGCAGGTTGTTGGTGCCTTATTTGGCAAGATATACAGAATGCTCCCGTTAATCCCAAAGAAAGGATTTTCATGGATTCAGATAGCAGGATAATCCCCCAGTCTTCTACAGTGGGAATGAGAGCAATGTGGTGTGGCCCAAAGCTGGGCACTAGAAGTTTCCAAGCGAGTGGGTGGGTGAATGAGCATGTGAGTGATCAATTTGTATGTGAGTAAATGCACAAATAAACCAACATTCTTAATTTTACACCATTCAGAACAAAGCAGATATGTTTAGATAATTGCCTATCTTTTCCAAAGTAGCAGGTAGTTTTTTATTTTTCCCCTTCTAGAATTTTCTACATAGTTACATAAATCCTGCATTCTTGACATTGAAAATTCTGCCAGTATATTTGTATTATCCATTCACATAGGCATACTTTTAATGTGTAAAGTACTAATATTTGTATAAACAACCAAACTCATGTATTCTAAGCCTTTGGGTATATGCTAGCTATATACATTTCGAAGGAGAAGACATTCATAAAACAAAATGACAAGCTGTCTATCCGTTTCCAAAAGAATCTCTCCAAATTCCACTTCCTTTGCCCAGAGAAAATTGCATCAGTGGTGAAAATCTTGCTAAATGACCTTTGCTGAGAGAACCTACTTTGCATCAGTGAGAATTTCTTCCCAATCACAGATGAAGCCAGTCATTTTCTGATCCCAACATCATGACCAATCAAACCGTGAGCTAATATTTTGCAAAATTTACTCTCCGTTCTTCTGTCTTCCTCATCCCACCTTCTAGTTGAGTAAAAAGCAAGCAGAGTAGTGAAGGAAGAAAAAACACCTTAGAGAAATCAAGACTCTCTAAATAATCCAGAGCTTGACAATATGCTTTTCTGTAAGTATACAACTCAGATATAATTTTTGAAATTTGGGTTGATGATGGGTCCCTATGCTGTGTTCAAGAAAAGGGTTTGTTTCCTGGGCACTGATCTCAGCCCACCACTGACTCCAGAAATAAGCCATGAGGGCAGTTACAATGCCTCCTCATTTCATTCTCATCTCCATGTAATACCATCTTATATAAATTTAATTTAATCTTTTGATTATGCTCTGAATCAAAGCTTTTATTAACACTTGAGTAGGAACTGAAATAAAAGAGAAAATAGCAAATCTCACAAATGCAGTAAACTATTTAGGAACAGATATGATGCATCTTAAAATTTAAAAGTAAACAAACAAAGCAAATAAATTAAAAAAAAAAACCTCTAGAGTGTAGCATATGCCAGATTCAATTGTAGAATTATTGTAGTAGGAACTGTCAACTGCTCAGAACAGGGCTGCAGCTGCTAACTTCATCTTGCCAAAGGACTCAAGAAAGATTCAGGTCCACTAAGAATGATCATTGTATCAATTGAGTTGACTCTTACCTGGGAGACCTGTCAGCTCCCTGAGATGTGGATTTCCTTCCACAATGTTTACTGCTAATGGGCTGCATAACTAGGGTTCAGCTTGTGCTCCATAAGCAAATTGTTCCTGTAAAACACCTTTGGAATTGACATTATTCATCCTGTCTTACATCATTGAGAATAGAATCTTTTCACCGCCACTCCCCTCCTCATCATTTGTAAGTGGGAAACAAACGCATACACATTAGATTTCTTTTTTCTCAACAATTAGAAGACTGTGTTTACAGTGTATTTGGGAATATAGGGTGAGTCTTGGCTTTTATTAAAGATGAGAGAGGAAATAGAGACCCATCAAAGCACATCATTACTATACCTTAGAAATATTGCTGATTACTACTGAGAATAATCTTGCTAACATTATTGCCCAATGACCATGTCTAAATGGTCCTGAACCTTCTAACCTTCTCTTTTCCTAGATATTGTTACTGTTTTCTCCTTTGGTGGGCATTCATAGATATTGTTACTGTTTTCTCCTTTAGTGGGCATTCGTTTTTCTTGTTAGAGTTTTCAGGTTTTCAAAAGCTTCAGAAGAACTTCAGCAACTAAGACATTTGCATAGTATCCATTTTTTAAGTACTGAAACGTCAACAAGTTTATAAATAGTGTTATAAATAGCAGCAGCACCTACTTCTCAGAAATAAACCAAATTCATAGTTTATGGGGGAAAATGTATATTCTGCTCACAATTTTAAACTTTCTACCTCTGCTAGCTTGTTAAATTTTCTCCTCCCTTCCTCCATGTTCCCTCTTGTTTACCTTTCTCCTCTATTTTTCAAGCATCCTTAGTTAACAAACTCATGACCGTATGATCCACAAAATCTCCTTTTTTCATGTTATTGATGGGCTTTCCATCATTGTGGTCAATACAGTCCCCATTTTTACCTGTTTTTAAAATTAACAGGTAGCAGTGGCTTAGAAAATATTCAGTAATATTCATGAATAAGGTCATGTTTAATTTAGATGAGCTATTTATAGACCCAAAATGCTAAACTTAAATTTAAATATGAAAAGGGGGGCTTTGATCCCGTGGCACATACGATGGTGAGTTAGCCCAGAGTGGTGGGGGACTTGGAGAGATTTACAAGTTTAAGTTTCTTTATGCAGTAATTTACAATTATCAAACCCCTTCCCATATAACTGGAGAAAGAAGACAGAGCTGAAACTCAGAGGATCATCATCAAAGGCTCCCCTGGTCCCTTTCAACCCTCCAGGTGGCCATAGGCCTGACCCTCCCCCTGGATAAAAGCTACTCTGGGGGCAGGCCACTTTCCTGAGGTCTTCCCAGGCCCCGCTGGGATATTCCAAGGGGACGTTGCTATGGCAAAGTGGTTTCTCCCATCTCCTCACTCCCCTCTCAGCGCTTGGTTTCCTCTTCCACTCCTCAAGCCTCTCTCAGTGATGCTGTCCCAGTGCCCATAGCTCAGGGCTCCTCTGGGACAAGGATTTTATTTATTTATTTATTTCTAATTGTGGTAAAAGCCACATTATAAAAAACATACTATTTGTTCAGTGACATTAAGGACATTCACATCATTGTGCAATTCTCACCATGATCTATCTATCTCCTGAATTTTTCACCTTCCTAAACTGAAGTTCTGTCCCCAATAAACACCCCCCTCCCCACCTCACCCCTTAACCCCTGGCATCTAGCTTCTACCAGTGTAGTTTCTGACTCTATGAATTTGACTGTTCCAGGTACCTTGTATAAGTGGAGTCAAACAGTGCTTGTCTGCACCTAAAGTATATTGGAATGCATGTTTAAGGTTAATTAATATATGGGATGGGCTTCCCTGGTGGCTCAGAGGTTGAAGCGTCTGCCTGCAATGCAGGAGACCTGGGTTTGATCCCTGGGTCAGGAAGATCCCCTAGAGAAAGAAATGGCAACCCACTCCAGTGTTCTTGCCTGGAGAATCCCATGGACGGAGGAGCCTGGTGGGCTACAGTCCATGGGGTCGCAAAGAGTTGGACACGACTGAGCAACTTCACTTCACTTAATATATGGGACGAGGATTTTAAATAGACCCATGACAGTGAGTCCAAGGAAGCACACACATTCCGCTTATCAGTAGGAGCATTGCTGGTGTAAATGCACTGACGCTTAGGCATATGGGGGCCAGCCGGGGCTCTCTCTCTTTCTCTCTCTCCCTCCCCTTTTTCCTCTCTCAGCCTTTTCCTCTTCCCCACTCAACTCTTAAAGCCACACTGTCTCACCTCTAGATTCTCTGGGTGTACATTCCCTAGGTTGAGGGGACAATATTTATTCAACCACGTTCGTTCATGTTGAAGAGAAGAGAAAGTTTTCCTTCCCCATCCCTAGAGTGAGGAAGACATGCAGAATTTCAAGAATTCTCTTTATCTACCCTTATCATGAGCACCTGAGTTCTGGAGTGATCTAACTTGTTTTCACAAACCTCTTTTGCAAAAGCATAAACATCTACTCCCTCCTTTGGAACACAGCACCTATTGAACCTTGCTGCCTCCACAGAAACTCCCACCTTTGCATTGTGACAGGACAAGGAAGATTTAATTATTTTTTCATGGGAAACTACCATGTTCTGTTCTTCAGGGTAAAGTCTTTTCATAGTGAAACGATAACACACAGAAAAATTCAAAAAAGCTTCTGCAACTTAGTTCAAAGGCCCAGGGATTACAAAAACATGTAAGAAAAATGAAGTTATGAACAAACATTTATAGAACACCTCTTTGGTTGTTAGAGTACCTTGTTGGGTGCTCTGCATATGTTAACTTAATGAGTCTTCACAAAAACCTTATAAAGTGCACATGATTATTCCCATTTCCTAGAATGAGTAGACTGAGGTTCTAAGAGGTGAAATAGTCACCAATAATTTTCCACTAGTTAGTGGCAAAACCTAGACTTGTACCCAATCAGCGGGGAATTTTTTTCCTCTCCATCTCTCGGTATATTTATTTCATGAACACTATTAAGAAAAATTACCTATAATGGCTTTTAAGTGAATATGAAAATCACTCAGTCCTTTGGGACCCCATAGACTCTACAGTCCATGGAATTCTCCAGGCTAGAATACTGGAGTGGGCAGCTGTTCCCTTCTCCAGGGGATCTTCCCAACCCAGGGATCAAACCCAGGTCTCCCACATTGCAGGTGGATGCTTTACCAGCTGAGTCACAAGGGAAGTCCTAATGACTTTTAAGAAGCCATTAAAGGGGAGAGGATTTTCATATTGTTGTCATTCTGTTTTTACAGCATCAGTTTTTATGCAAATTATCCTTCTCATAATGTGAGTCAAAGTGCCATTTTAAAGATCATGACACTCCCAATTCTTTACTCGTCTGTGAGTGTGTTTCTAAAGTTGCAGCCAAGTAGTAGAGACTCAGCAGCAACGATCCTCATTCTAACTGACAGTGAGAAACACTGAGTAGGTAGATATTCCCAGAGGCGGAATAGTTATTGATACCCATAGTGTAAGCATTAAACTGTACGCTATAAAAAGCTCTTTCTCGCACTCATTAAGAAATTGTGTGTCATCTATTCCTTGCAGTTTGACCTAAGATAATTTGTCTCATGTCCTGGGCTTTAGTTATGCCCTCTTCAGACACACCTCCATTCCCTATGCCCATACTCTTTCCAGACATTGTTAATCAATCATGGCACTGCTTCTTCCTGAATACTGGAACCTTCAGAGCTCCAGGAAGCCATAGCCAATTGGTTGATTGATTGATGTTGCCTGCAACAAGATTAAATCTATTTATCCTTAGTTGCATGTCTTCCTCTAATTAAACTCATTGATCTGCTTATCTTCATGCCTTTACTATCTCTGGTTCAGATTCTCCAAAGGAAGCCCTCTAAAATATTCATACTTTTCATGTTTCCCTCCTTGGACACAGCTATGTACAAGAAGGCACTAGATTGCATGTCACAAAAATAACTTTTGTTTGGGAAATGGATATATTTGCCTATTCTTCCTGAATCAACATCCTAATTGGAACTACCAAAACAACTAAGTTTAACCTTAAACTTGAGAGGACCTGAGACTGAAGTCAACATATTTTGAAAAGAAGACTAAAATTCCTTGGAGGAAGCAAGAACAGTGGCTGTAGCTAGACCAGAAGGGAAAGAGAAGGAGACATGTGATCACTCGCTACCAGCTCCTCAGCTCTCAGAAGCTAGAGTTCTATGTTCAAGAATGGACAAAGTGATGCCAGGTGTTAACAAAAGCCTCTTGACCAACAAGTGCTGAGGTTACACAAATATTTGACAAAGAATTGTCTCTGCTGATGGATTGCAAGCCCTGGAAAAATCACCCATTTCCAGCATTGACGGGTTTCCTTTTCCTAAAGATATGTGCAACAGAATGACTTGTCACATTGACATCTGCAATCACATTCTCTGTGGCAGAGTTTAACAGCATGTCATAGACTATTACGACATGTGGCCCATCAGACGACTTGTCTGGATGCCCTAGGCTTCTGTGAGACCCCCTCAACTGCTGCTGATGACACCTACATGCTGGCGACACCTACATGCTGGCAGTGAATAAATTCAGCACCCATTCCCCTCCATCAGTCATAATGCATCACTGCTAAACACCTCAACTACACTGAGGTCCATAAGGGCATTGCAATGATAATGTGGTATCCCAAGGAATTACATGGCACTGGATTGCTGGGGTTTGCTACAGTCACAAGATAATCTTTATGGTGGTTTAAATCATAATGGCTACTGGATGATAATAGCACACTTATGTGCAAATCATCCCCATTCTTACGGAAATAGGGAGATGTGCTAATGAACGCTAATAATCACTTCAGTAATTTTTTTTTTTAGTTACTCTTACAACATGGACTTTATTCTCCCTTGTGACTTATGCTCTTAACCCTTTTAAGCAAAGAGACAAGTGAACATGAACAGCAACAACCAAATAAGTTCCCTGTCAGAGAAGCTGGAACTCTCAGGTCACAAATTATCATTGTAATAGCAGTATGGGCCACGTCACAGTTAAAGCATTCATCAGAGATTAATTGTTACTGTTGGAGTCAGGGAAAAGACAGAGGGGATCATTGCAAATGATGCCTGAGCTATTTGCTGTGGGATTGATGGGCCAATAACTTCACTCAAAAATTTCTAATGTTGCAACCTAGGCATAAAGTAGGCCATGCTTGTTGAACTGAAGTGAAAGGCAACGAATCAAGCATCCCCTATGCCAAGGATTCATTGAAGCCTTTTGCTTCACACTTGGAGGACTACAATAATATCCCAGTGACTCATCTCCTGGTCGATCACCTGTTGACACTCCAGTCCATTCTCGCCACGCAGTCACGTTCTCCTCTGAAATAGCTCTATTTCAGTACTCTCCCCTGGAATTTGACCCTTCCAGGCCAACCTGTCACTGCCCAAAGTCTGCACTCTCTTTTGCATGAAACTAGTTAACTCACCACTGCCACGTTTCTCACCACCCATTTGGAATGGATTCTCTGACTTACCAAATCCCACCCAGCCTCCAAGATGCTCTTCTGCCCCTGTTTCTTCTAGGAAGAAACATCCATCATCCTCATCTTTCTTCCTCTGAAACCACTCATTCATTTCAAATACTCCTCTGAGCACTGACCACATGAGTAGAGAGATTTTTATCAGAGAGTCCTTGCCACTTTGACACATACACTCCTCCATCGGGTTGTTAGAATCTTTGCATGCAACGTGCGTGTTCTATCACCCCATCCCCGGCCCCAGTTGTGTCTTCCTAGTGTCTTCCATGGCACATGACACTGTGTGTTACATAGAGAAGGGTCTGGAGGTACGAGGCTGTTCTGCCAGAGTCCTCAGCATCTCAGGAGAGCTGGAATACGAGAATACATCATGTGCGTCTGATGCCTGGACCCGGAGTCCCAGCACACTGGCCGTTTGCTCAATGATATGTGCTTCCATCAGGACATCTCCTTGTGGTAAATCCTTAGCCCTAGGAACCAGAAAATCAAACTCCAAAAGCTAGTCCCTGGACTACAAATGCTTTGAAAGTGGCCTCTTTCTATTTTTGTCCTCAAATCAATTTCAGTATTACCTTTTCTTTTTTAAAATTTATTTTTGGTTGTGCTGGGTCTTCGTTGCTTTGTGAGGGCTTTCTCTAGTTGCAGTGAGCGGGGGCTACTCTTCATTGCAGTGCATAGGCTTCTCATGGCAGAGGCTTTAGCCACGCGGGCTTCAGTCGATGTGGGATGTGGGCTCAGCAGTTGCAGTTTATGGGTTTATTTGCTCCCTTGCATGTGGAATCTTCCTCAACCAGGGATTGAACCCATGTTACCTGCACTGGCAGGTGGATTCCTATCCACTGAGCCACAGGGAAGCCCCCTTACTGCCTTTTCAAACCTCAGCTGTGATTTCCTGATTTAGTTGAAGGATATGTAGATGCAAATACTTCATTTGAATATTGAAAAGCTTTTCATTTAAAACACAAGTATTCCAGGTCAATGAACCTCCCACCTTGCTGCCTCGACTCCTCGCATGTCCTTGTGACCACCTTTTGGAAGTTAGAGCCTAAAGAGAAGTTACAGTGAGATCTCTGTAAGCAAAATTGGCACATCTGACAAGTTTTCAACAACACAGTATGTGACGGTCTCCACACTTGGATGCATGGGAGCAAATGAAAATGAGCGAGTTTTAAGGCACTGGGGAATATTAAAAAATTCCCCACAGAGTACTGCCAAGGGTTTGACAAGCTGAGATGGTGATCCCAACTGTGCTGAAAGGAGAACAAAAATGAAAAACGCTCAACTTCAGAGAAGCCATCCTGACTTTAGAACCACCCAACCCCACCCTTGCACCTCTCAGACAAAGCCTCCCATTAAAGGGTTCCCTCCGTCAGGCCATTGGGGGTCCCTCTGGGTCTGACACTGGCCCTGCATTACCCTCCGTAAGTGATGCTAAGGCCCAGGAAAGAAGAGAGGAGCGAAGGAAGGGTGAAGGGGCACCAAAGTGATGCCATGTTTTAGTAATGTCGCCGCGAGGTGTTGGCAAGCGAGACTGCGCTTGGGGAAGAGGCTGGTGAGACACTGTGTTTGCCTTTTCTTCTCTGCACTCAGAACGCAGGCAGAGCATCTCATTACCGCCAGGCGAGCACAGACTCGTGTCAATCTTCTTGGAAGCAGAATGCCTCATTCCACATCCAGTGTGTTCTGTAGCTGTCAGGGGCCTGCCTCCTCTGAAGCCTTCTCCCGGGCTAAACATGCTGACATCCTGCCTAAAATAGAACCCACAACCCTGCCACCTAAGTGAATCCAGTTTTCCTAGGCTTTCATCCGGGGCCAATCCCAGGCCCAGGGGAGTCAGACAGGATGGGTCAGCTTCTGGACTTTCCCAGCGCATTGAGGACAGGGGCATTGTACATTTCGTGGTGCAAGTGAGGAAAGTGGGAGTAGCCTGCATCAGAGTCAGACAAGGAACTTGCTCCCCCCATTGCCTGTGAAGTCAAAGACTTTGGACCCTGGGATGTTAATGCAAGACCATTCATCAATAAAGTACTTATGCGCCCTGACCTATTGATGCTGACTCCTGCTGACCTTGCTGGCCCTGATGGGACACGCTCACGGCCATGCTGCTGCAGGGACAGCGCGGTCTTGCTCAGTGAGACTGCGGAGCTGCAAACTCCCTGCAGGACCACTGACCACTCTCTCGGTAGCGACTTGACCTTGATCGTCCGCCATTGACAGCTGCCATGGATACCTGAGCTTCGCGCAGCTCCTCCATTAGCGCCACCCCACGGGAGCTCCTGTGGTGGAAGCACGGCCTGCCGAGTGAGGAGGGATGTCTCTCAGTCCTGATCTTTGGACTGAATCCTGTGGTCTGGCAGGTCTTCTGCCGTGCCAGCAGTGTCTGGAATCCAAGAGACAGCTGAACCCAGAATCCGTTATTGAGAAACTATGCCCCAAGCCCTGCCAGGGGGAATGTGGGCACAGAAAATGGAATCATTTATAAACTTAGTCTGCAAGCAGCTAAGCGTCTGGTGGGAAACTGCAAACAGAATACACGGCTTTTCCTAACAGCAGGTACCCCCTATGTCCTCCCTGTTGGTGGTAGCCAGGGGATATATGGAAAAGTGAGCATTTGGGGGTCCTGCAGGCCTGGGCCCCAGCTCTGCCACTTGCAAACTCCTCCCTGAACCCCCACTGTCTTATCTGCTAAAAAGGGGTGAAATTAGTGCCCACAGGACTGAGCTGTTGTGAGAATGTGGAATGAATGAAAACCAGACCCCTGAAAGCACTTCCTGAGATAGTATTGTTAATATGTCGGGGTGGCCCCCTCAGGCCATGATCCCACAGTTCACGTCTGGGAAGTGTCCCTGGAAGACAACCAGCAGCGCTGAGCTGCGCGACCATCCTGGGGTACCTGTACGGGGGAGCATCCAACTCGAGTTCCATGACTTTCCCTGGGAGAGTCCATGACACTGGAAAACAGAGTTGCAGTTTCTTTTCTCACCAGTTAGATTTGTCCCTGTCAACTTATGAAATGTGTCTGTGTTTCCAGATCTTATGAACACTTTCTCCCTTTCTCCCACCACGGTGACTGGATCCAGCCAGGCCCTCTTGTGATGCTCTGCATGAGCTCTTTACTGACACCAGAGGCTACCAGATACAGAGAAAAGCCTCCCCCACCTGCCACAGAAGCCTTGATCCTCTCACCTTTAGGGCCCAGTTTAAAACCCATGACTTCCCTGGCAGCCCAGTGGTTAGGAATTTGACTTCCAGTGCAGGGGCTACTATTTCGATCCCTTGTCAGGGAGCTACAATCCCATGTGCCTTGTGGTCAAAACCAAAACCTAAAACAGAAGCAATATTGTAACAAATTCAGTAAAGACTTTTAAAATGGTCCACATCAAAAAAAAAAAATCAAAAACAAAATGCCCTTTTAAAAATGTTCAATCCTCAGTCGTCATTTCACCTCTATTTTGAGTTTCAAATATCGGTTAATGATCCCAGTTCTCCCTCAGAAAGCATAGGCTCCTTGACGATGTTGTAGGGGAGGCGGCACATCTGGGAATGGACTTGTGTGTCCCCGACTCCAGAACCCGGGCTCCCCACCACCGTGATCACCAGGGTGCTGCTGGGGTGTCCAGTCATGCCAGGCTGTCAGAGAGCTGAGCCCCGACCTGAGAGAGGAGCAGGAGGGCGGGGAAGGGCAGGAGGGCTGGCGAGGGCGGGAGAGACCCGAGCAGAGGAGAGGGTATAAGGAAGCACCGTGTGTGTGAGGAGCCCTGTGGAGAGGGAGCCCAGCGCCCCAGCCAGACGAGGGCCCTCAGTGTGTGAGCTGCTGATGCTCTGTCTGCTTCTGGGACAGAACAGGGGAGTCTGCTGCCCTGGCAGAAGTCACATGCTTCTGTCCTCACCGATGCCTGAGTTTCCTTTCTTTTTTTTATATTGGAGTATGGTTGTAGTGTAGTATAGTATTAGATGCTGGTTAGTTTCCGGTGTGCTAGCAAAGTGTCTCAGATATACATGAACATGTATATATTCTTTTTCAGATTCTTTTCGCAGATAGGTTGTTAGAGAGTATGGAGTGGAGTTCCCTTTGCTATACGGTAGGTCCTTGTTGGTTATCTGTTTTGTGTATCGTAGGGTGTATCTGTTAATCCATGATTTTAGTTTAAAATAAGATGTTTTCCCCTTCTGCCCAGGCACTCAGTCCACGTGGGTTTCTCTCTCCTTCACAGGCTCATCCTTTGCCACTTTCTTTCTTCTCCAGATCGGTCCGAGGATTCTGAGTCGGCTCTCAGGGAGCCTCCAACCGAGACCAGAGCACCAGAGAGGTTCAGGCGCCTGTGCCAACTCTGAGCAGAGCCTGGAGCCTCACCTGTGGGCCTGTTTCTTGCAGATTATTGGAACCATTCCTCTGATGCCGAATCCAGGGCCCTCAAGCCAAACAGCGAGCGGCACTCAGGGCCTTCAAGTGCAGCCGATCACCCCCCAGCTCCTGACGAACGCCCAGGGCCAGATCATCGCCACAGTCATCGGGAACCAGATCCTGCCTGTGATCAACACGCAGGGCATCACGCTCTCCCCCATCAAGCCCGGCCAGCAGGTAAAGCCTTCTTGTCCAGACAGCCCTGGCTACCTGGATACCTCTCCTTCTTCTAATTGTGCTCAATCAATGAAAAGTAATTTTTAAATTAGAAAATATTTAATCTCACTAATCCTAACATATCGATATTTATTTTTTTTAAAAAGTAAGTAGCTTTATTTTTCATTCTTAGTGAATATGAGTGACAACTAAATAATTGCTAATCTATAAACAAGAATATATTTGGTTATAACAGGGACAATTGCCTAAAGTTCAATAGATGTGTGTTATTATTTATCACAGCTTGTGATACTTAACTTTCAGTCCATTTTAAAAGGGGTCAAGAAAAAACTAAGACCAGTTAACATCTTATCTGTAAATGGGGGAAAAAATATTACACATTAAGAGATCCCAAATTGATGCTGCTGAAAGTGCTTCCTAGAAATTAGGGAATGAAAAATAGGAGGTTCTAATTGGTAGAATTTCATTAAAACCATGAGAATCCAGTATGTTTTATCCATTCAAATATCAATCAAGCACTTTCTGTGTGTTATACTAGAAGCTGGGTACACAGCCCTGAAGAAGAAGAACATGGTTCCTGACCTCATGGAGTTTCTGGTTAATTGTTTTCTTCCATAAACCTTTCTTGATAACCCACTATACAGTGGGCTCCTGCTTAATGATAAGAAACAGGGGTGGAAGAGTGACAAGTTCTTGTCTTAAGGAGCTCATAGTCTTGTAGAGGACACAGATGTGTGAGCACAGCCCCACTATGCAATAAAACAGAATGACCTGGGACTTCCCTGCTGGTCCAGTGGTTACAAATGTTGACCCAAAATTCACCTGACTGACTCCAACCCATCCATCAAGACTCACTTCCAAACCACGTGAGCACTTCCCCTGCGGGAAGAGGAGGGGGACGGGGCAGCGGGGAGTGGGCGGGAAACTAAGATCCAGTGACATGGCCAAAAAAAATCTTTTAATAAATAAATAAGACAGCATGTCCTGTAACAGGACAGGTATGCACAAAGTTGAGTATCATCACAAAGATGGAAGTGACTGGCTTTGTCCAGAGAGTGTTGGGTCCTCACATGGTTTGGAAGTGAGTCTTAATGGATGGGTTGGAGTCAGCCGGGTGAATGATGGGTCAACAACATTCCAGGCAGCGGGGACAGCAGGCACAGTGGCAGGGACACACGAAGAAGCCTGGAGTGCTGAAACACAGGAAAAAGGTTCATGTGACTGAAATGCAGAGCGAGCCTGAGAACAGTCATGGAAGGGGCCTCATATTCGAACTGAAAAGGGTTACTTTGTCCCAGTGTGATCTTGAGGCATTCCTCATCTTTGTGCCTCAGTTTTCTCATCTGTAAAATGGGGAAATGTCAGTATCTCCCCCACATAGCAGTTGGGGGGCCTCTCTTACTCCCCCTGGTTCTCCCTCTAAATTGAAGCCACTGCCTGTGAGCCAGGGTTCCCACCGCCCTCTTCTTCCCCAGCTTTGGGACAGTCCCTGACAAATGTATCGTGAGGACTTCTACCTCCTTCCTCTGCCCCTGTCTCTCAGCTATTTTCTTTCTTTTGCTATTTACAGGATTCCACTATATTCTCTAACCTTCTAAATAGTTCCCCCAAGGGAAATGGACTGGTCCCTGCTGGCCCAGTGGTTAAGACTCTGAGCTCCCACTGCAGGAGGCACAGGTTCCATCCCAGTTCAGGGAACTAAGGTCTCACATGCCACACACTGTGGCCAAAAAAATGAATAAATAGTTCCCCCAAATGTTTCATTGGCTTTTTAATCCCTAGTTCTATCTGTTCAAACCTATGTTCAAAATTATCTCTGGGCTCAGAAATGAGAAAATTAATCTTTTCATACAATCTGCTAAAAAACTATTTCTGTCAGCAAACCCAAGTTGTAAATTGCCAAGAAGGTGATGAATTAATTAGAGATCATCAACATTTAATACAAGTAGCTCTCACTCTCACTTTGAATTTCTAAGTAGGGTGTGTGGGTGATAGACCACTGCCATTATACAGGATGACAGCTCTATATTTGAGGTAGTACAGTTTTGATCCAGAAGGATATATCTAAGAAATGGCAAGTAAGAGGGAGGTATGGTGCTGCTCCTCAAACCCTCGCCCACTGTTGACAGCATGAATCCATTTACACAGTCTCTCTTGTGAGCATAGATGCACCTCAGAACCTTGCTCACGCCCTACCTGTTGACCCTTGGAATGAAACCTCATTATCACAGTGGGAATGTCTGGTCCTCTGCTAGTCTAACCACTGCCATCAACCCTGTTGGTAGAACTGGAGATCTAGCAACTGGGAAGAAACAGTCAGTCTCCGGGGGATGTGCCGTGCCCATCCAACTCATGTCATTTACAACCAGCATCGCAGAGGGCAGGACTTGCCTTGCCAGTATATGTGCATGCATCTCTCATACAAGTGCATGCTGAGAGGACATGTGTGTGCAGCTGAAAAGAGTGACACTCAAACCTTCCTGAATCCTCAGCTCACGGCAGACACCCTTGGGCCTGTCCCGTTGTTCAAGGCACGTGCCAGTGGTCTACTCAAGTCCTAGAAAGGTCAAGGGAACTGATGATGGACGTGGTGAGAAACATCAGGAGAAGAGCGCCATACTGTTTCTTGGCATCAGCTCTGATTGAAACACCTTGGAAGGTGTAGTAAAGTTAACAAGTTGGGTGAATTAAGAGGAAATGCTCGAGTCTGAGTCCCAGATATAAAAGGGGGAATTCTGAGGATAGAGGGTCATAAAATGCTGAGAGTCCAAAAGTAAAAAGCTCAGACCTAGAGATATATATAAGAATAGTGATCTTCAATTTTTTCTTTAAATATTACCCTTTACATTGAAGAAATATAATATGGACAACTACTAAAAAATAAAGGATTTCTCTTGTACAATAGAGAAGTTTCTCAATTTATTTTTTTATGTGATTTATGACAAAGCTTGATCTCACCAGGGCATAGTTCCAACAGTAAAATATGTCATAAATTACAAGAGCAGAGAAGTCCCTAATTCGCACTCAAAAGGAAGTCCACTTTCTATGGAGTGAAGTACAGGCCTCTTGGGCTAGATGATCTGGGGTGATTCGTTTTAATCTAATAAAAATAATTTAAAAATCTTAATTTTTACACTTGTCTACCACTAGTTAAAAGAACCTGGATAAAATCGAAGAGTGAAGAGTCAACTACTTTTGAGGATGCTTTATACCAATGATGAAAGATTGAGAACCTGCAAAGTTATCATCTGAAATACAAACAGTATCTTAAAAAAAAAAACATATACCAGTATCTGATAGTCCTAGATATCACTTCCACAGTATCGAGTCAGGAATCCTTGGTGAGCAATGTAAAGAAATAAAAGTCAGAAAATGACTAGATAAGAAAGAGAGGGGGACTTCTCTAGTGGTCCAGTCATTGAGACTCTGTGCTCCCAGTGCAGGGAATGTGTTTGATCCCTGGTCAGGGAAGTAAGATCGCACGTGCTGCACACACACACACAGAAAAATATGAGAGAGAGAGAAGTATCTTTCTGTGCATGAAACAAAGAACCTCATACAAAAATATTTGGTAGAACTTGAAAGTAACCTTTCCTTTCCTCCATAATATTCTGCAGCTCCAAAGTCAGAGTGACCCACATGCCAGGGTTTGCCCTTATTTTTCTCTGATTGTGAATTCATGATTTCTTCATGAACAGCACAGAAATCATGTTGTGTATATTTATTCTTCCTCTGACTAAATCCCAACAAAAGTTTATGGGAGATTTTTAATGTCATTAAGAAAATAGAGACACAGGAAAGGGAAAATGTGATTTGTAAAATCAAAGCATTGAAATTTTTCAAAAATTAAATACCATGGCTGTAATACTTGGAGACTGCCATCCATGAAAGCACTCAATTGTTCTTCAAAATGTAATCTCGGTGCTAATAGGAAGCCAAAGGAAAATGGTTTATTTAAACTAGCTCTAAAAAGCCGTGCATGCTAAGTTGCTTCAGTTATGACCAATTCTTTGCAACCCTATGGTCTGTGACCCGCCAGGCTCTTCTGTCTGTGGGATTCTCCAGGCAAGAACACTGGAGTGGGTTGCCATGCCCTCCTCCAGGGGATCGTCTTGACTCAGGGATCAAACCCACATCTCTTACATCTCCTGCACTGGCAGGTGGGTTCTTTACTGCTAGCACCACGGGGAAGCCCCTAAAAAGGTATATGATTCTCTAAATCCATCTGTTTTTGTTTTTTTTTTTTTTCCAAGTAAAAAAATATAGTCACTAGTTTTTTCCCAGCCATTACCTAAATCAGTAGTTTCCAATTTTTTCTTGGAGCCATCCAGAATGAGACACAAATGAAGTATTTCCACCCATACAGGATCTAAAATAGTCATAAGGGTTTCCTAGAGAAAGGAAATGTGTGTCAGTGACCCTAATACGAAACAGACCGTTGACCTTCCAGCCACCCATCCGGGCACCTCACCTCTCTGGTCTCCCCTGGTCGCTGCCAGTTGAGCTCAGCTGACAGAGCACATGCTCCCTGCCCACCCTAGCTTTGAATGCCTCTCCTACCTCTTCTGTCTGGCAACTCCCTCCACCATCCACCTGCCCAGGATCCCTCCTTTGTGCAGCTCACCTTCATCATTCTCTCACCTCGGTTTTCCCCTCGCTGCATTCACTGTCATCAGTCTGTACTGTCTACACCTGAGAGGCAGGGACCAGACTGATTCAGCCTTGCTCAGGACCCAGCCTATGCTGCGTGCTCCATCCATCGTGTTTAACTGCTGCCAAATGGTAGTGTTTCCCTATCGGAGACACCAGATTCCAGAGTCATGCTCCCTGAGGAGCCCAGGCCAGGCCCTTCCATGGCTTTCCGATTCTGTGTCTTCTGCCATTTTCCAGTAGGTTCCAAACCAGCACCTGCCGGTAGCTTGGGGAGAACTTCCAAACAGCACTCTCTTCCCTAATTCTTTCTTTCTCTGTTAACCCCTTCCTCTGCACTAAGATGCAGAGTTCTATCATGTTCTAGATATGATACCCAGGGGAGTTTTTAGCTATCAAAATTTTTCAAAATTTTAGTACTCAAAATTTTTCAAGTTAGGTTGTCCTGAGCTCAACCCTGAATCTTCCAGCAAATTTAACACCTGCACAGTTGGCCATGTCCATTGTAGAATGAACTCCTCGATAACATTCAGGTATTCTTTATGTCCTCCTAATTATTAAAAGCTCTTACCAAATCTAGGCTCTGGCTTCTCTTGTCTAGACACAATAAATCTACTTTCTTTACCCTTTTTCTAAGACAAGATCCTTCCAAAACCTTCAGTGGTCCCTCAACCAGCAGCCTTAGCCTCACTTGGGAACCTGTTAGAAATGCAAATTCTTGACTCCCACCTAGACCTACTGCACCAGACACTGTGGGTGTAGGGTCCAGGGATCTGTTTTCTAACAGCCCTCCAGGTGATTCTGAAAGTGCTTAAATCTTGAGAACCACTGATTTCATTTCTTCTGTACCCACTTTGCCTTTACATGTTTGGAAAGTTTTGTCTCCCCCCACCCACATGAATTTCTCTATATTTAATCCCATTTGAATGTTATTGTTTTATAGAAATTAACTTTTTCCAATTCATCTATCACATTCTGGTTCTTCATTTTATCCCATTTTCCAATATGCTTGTCACCTCCACTTACTCTTATATCAATTGTGAATTTAATTAGATGATGCTTTATTCCAGAAACTAAAATGTTGTTAAGGATATACTGTGCTACACAAGGAAGACAGATGAGGAGCACTGGCACAGAAAATCCGGAAAGTCTTCAAAGTGTGCTTATATCTATTTTTGTTGAATACAGTAAATATCAGCAGTGCCGAACAACACAAACTAACCAGCAAAGCCAGCCTATGAGATGCAGTGAGAAGCGTAAAGCTTAACGGACTCTGAATCCTGTTTCTGCCTGTCTCTCTTCCCCTGTGTGGGATGAACATCCCCATATCCTTCTCTCCTTCCCTGGATGAAGCAAAGCCCCAGGCTAACATGAACTGCCCCTTCCTTTTCCTCCTTTTTGGTGGACTTTCCATGCCTGTATTAATTTTCTAGAAATGCCATAACCTTAAAATCTTGATTCTTTTCAACTAAGAACCTTTTAGAATTTTTATGGGTTATTCTGAACTGTTTGGTTGAATGCTAGAAGGTAGTAGGGCCCCAGTGTTCTGAAAAAAATGCTTATTTCCTTTGGACAAAATACATCTTTCCTAGATTCTTAGTTATCTTAGATTCATCTCTTTCTTTGACTGTGTAGACATAGAACAAACTCTCAATAGAGGTATTTTGTTTTCCTCTAGAATTCCTTCTCTTGTGTAGACTTCTAAGTGAGACTGAAGCCTAGTAATTTTTCTTTACTGAGTTGTGTATGACAAAAAGAAATTTAAATTGATTATTGTCTTATCCAGTTCCTTAATGGTACTTTGCCACGCCCAGGGCCAATAAAATATTGATGAAATGGTAAAACCAAAGAGTAGCTCATGATTCAATAACTCAAACTGTGCAAAGCTTTTGTCAAGTAACAATATTTAGAAGGACAACTCAATAGGTTAGAGGGGGTAGACTGACATGCAAATATCCATCACATTTTATTAGGCAAATTAAAAATAGATTTAATCTTCAGCGTGTGTTCCTACAGAATAAAATTTACTGGATTCGATTGTTGATTATGTGCTCAGCAGATTGGCTAATTACTTTAGGCAGATGCTTGTTGCATATTAATTTGAGTTCCATGTCAATTACAACTACCTTACTTCACAATCTTAGCACAGTGGAGTAACAATGAGGATGTTCCTTTGAGATGTAATTGCAGGAAATTGTGGAACAGGACAGCCTGGCATCCTGGAAAGAGCCCTGAACTATGGGGCGAGAGTCTGGATTCTAAGGCAGACTCATGGTCTTGGGAGAGTCACTTACTTCCCATAATCGTGCCAGCTATATCTGCTGCCTAGAGCTAGCCTGTGAATCTGGAGAGCAAAAGCACTACCATGGGGTCGGGGGGTGGGGTGGGGAGGGTGGGATGGGAAGGGAAATAGGTCTCTAAACACATTTCCAAAGGAGCACATGATTAACAATTGTTTGAAAGTAGAATGTTAATTGATGGTTAAAAACACTTTAGGGAATTAAAAAGACTGTCAATCACAGGTGTTGGTAATGCTACACAGCAACTGGAATTCTTATAATAGCTGATGAGCATATCAAAGGCTCCAACCACTTTGGAAATCAGTCTGGTAGTTTCTTTAAAAGGTAAATGTGCACTTAAGGTATGACTCAGTCATTTCCACAGTCCCATTCCTAGGTATTTACATATAAGAAATGAAAACACAGGGATACACAAAGATTTGTCCATAAGTGTTTATAACAGCTTTCTTCGTCATAGCCCCACACCGGAAATAACCCAAATGTCTATCAACAGATAAATGCATGGACAATCTCTGACATAGATATGCATACAGATATATAACAATACTGTACATATTTCTCAGCAATTGAAAAGATGATTTACTGATATATCCAACAAAACTGGGTAAATCTCAAAAACAGTATCTGAGCAAAAGAAGTCAAATGCAGAAAGACTACATACCATACAATTCCAGTTTTAGAATTATGTCAAATGGGTACATGTGGCAGAAAGCAGCAAAGTCCCTGTCTGAACCCAGGAGTTGGAAAATTGACTACAAAGGCAATTAGGGGAACTTTATAGAATGATAAGAAGGTTCTATATCTTGATAATGTAGTGGTTTCACAGATGTATACATTTGACAAAATTCATCACACTGTATGCATAAAATGTATATATTTTATTATGTGTAAATTATATCTCGATAAAGTTGAATTTAAAAAAATGAACACACACACGCACTGGGAAAGCATAGACAAATGTGAAGTTGAAATCTCCAGGCTGACTCTTAGATCCTGAGGAAGTGGTCAAAGATCAGTGCCTGTTTTGTAATTGGCTCTCTTTTCACCAAAGTTCAGGGCCTGGCCTGATTCCACTCCCAGCCTGACTTCCTTTTATTAAAAACCTTTTTTGAAAACCTTCCTACACCTCTGGGAGCTGTGATGAGGGACATGAAAGCACTCTGGAAAGTACTCTGTCTAATCTCTGTCTAATCAACAAAGGTGGCCACTGCTGAGGCTACTGGTGCCCTTGTGCCAGGCCTAGGGCCGTCATCGCGCCAGCTTCCTAGAGGGTCAACACACGGATGGAGAGAGACCCCTCCCAGGTGTCCAGGTGGACCCAGAACCTGGGACTGTCCTCCTTTTCTCTCTCCCTCCTCCCTTGAGTCGAGGTTCTCACCTCCCAGAACAATAGCACTTCGATAACCTGGAAAGAAGTCATGACTACAAGGATCACCTTCCTTATGGCACACAAGACTCGAAGTGAATTCTGACTGTGACACTGTGGCTAGGAGCTCAAGCCTGGGGATCAGACTTCCTAGGTCTGGAGACCAACTCCTCCACACCTGCTGAAGGAAGATGCCCAATCCTTTAAACTCTCTGTGCCTCAGCTTCCCTGGTGGTAAAAGAGGTGTCAGAATAATCCCCACTCCACAGGCTGATGTCAGAGTTTTCAATGAGAGGGCATGATAGTGCCAAAGAAATTGCTGACACAGTGTAAGAAAATGACAACTAAGAGGGACAAGTATCAATCGATGCATTTGTCCTGACTGCCCCTATTTCTCTCTTAATTTCAATAGGATCTTAAAATTTTTTTCCCAGCTCCACAGTAATACACCCAGACTCTGGTTTGAGAGAGCAGGAAGTTCCCATACACACTCAGCCTAAATTGGAACTTTCCTAAAAACACCAGTTACATAAGACAAAATGATTGGGCACAATCCACTCTTGAGATCTTGAGTCTTGCCGTCTAAGTTGATAGCAGGTGTTATATTTTATCTATACGTACTCGAGAAGCCTGTCAAGCACCCTGGAATTGCGTGAACAGGCAGAAAGAGTCCAATCACATGTGGCGGTCAAGAAATGTAGAAAACTAGATGCTTCAGCAAGTCAAGTAGGGAATTAATATATTTAGAAATACTAATAAAATGCCTGTCGAGGCAGCAGCCACATAATATTTACAAAAGAAAGAAAGAAAAGAAAACCCTGCCTGTTGTGCAGGGAGTGCATTATTTCAGAGAAGTATATATTCTTAGAAATAAAATGATTCAGCCCTGATAACACTTCTATTCCCTGGCATTTTCCTCCTAATTTTTCATGCCTTTGTGTATTTTTTTACATCCCTCTGCGTAGCTCCACCAACCCTCCCAGACGTCAGTGGGTCAAGCAGCCTCCCAAAGCAGTCTTCTGCACCTGGCTCACAGCCAAGCATCCATGTCTCAAAGCCCCGTCCGGCAGGCTTCCTCCTCTTCCTCCTCATCCTCCTCTTCTTCAGCTTTGAGCGTGGGCCAGTTAGTCAGCAGTAAGTATCCTTTCTGGCTCGGTTAAATCATGGTGACCTTCTTGTTGCCTAATTGCAATGTCTCTCTCTCTCTCTCTCTCATCCTTCCTGTCCCTTCTTCCCTCCTTCTCCCTCTGATCTTTCAAACAGAAGAGAAGTTTCCTGGCACTGGTAGGTCAATATTGGGATGAGGTCCATGCCCAGGGCCAGTGGTTCACTGCGGAAGCAGACACCTCCACACCCCATCAATGAATGCATGGAGGGGCTGTTTCCACCCCAAGATGCCTTCTGATGGCGCTGAGTCAGTCTGGCCACTCCAGAAGCAAGAAACTGATCAGCTTTCAGGGCGTGAGCCACATAGCTCAGAACTGAAATAACCAACAACAGGCACTCAGCCGGCAGGTCAAGCTGCTTTTCTGTGTGTTTGAAGTCCCTGCCATTCTATTTGTAGGTGTCAGAAGAAATAAAAGAGAGTGTGCCTATGGGCGGGTGGTGTGTGCACCACGAGCTGCCCCCAGTGGCGCAAGGGGGAAGCTGCATGGGCTGGAATCTGATGAGAAACCTCTGAACAACCATTCATAAAATAACGTGAGCCTGCAGATCTGCTTCCCTGAGCAGGCCATGTAGCCATATTTTAGAAATGGTAAGTGGCCCTAGGGGAAGACAGCGCATGTATCAGATGCAAATAGAAACATGTTGAGATGAATGTGACAATGATCTAATTTAATGTTAGTTGTTCACCTTTAGTACATTTTTTACCTGTATATAAAATCACAGAATAGTGCATGAATTATAATTCTCCAGGCACCAAAAACCCAACAGCTGCAGGTTTAAAGGGCTACAGCACTGCATAGGCATCTGTGGCACCAAACAAGGACATATGTGAGTATCGTGTTTGGTCAAGTGTCATGAGTGACCTGTTAAAACAGGAATAGTAGAGATTCTCCACATCATGGGCCAAGTCTAGAGATGCAAGGCAAAATGGAGGGTTGCCGTGTCTCCCTCACACACACAAGCAAGCCCCCCCAAAAAATATACATGTAGATATATCCATACGCATGCGTATATGTATGGATGGCACTCGGTTCTGTCTTGCCTTTTGTCTCTAGCTGCACAGAGAAGGATTAGCCTTTTTCAGAAATCAGTTACAGAGCTACTTAATGGACCAAATGAAATTTCATTTACACAGAGGTCAGTGGGACATGCTATGAGTATAATGAGTGAACCATAGTCCATGTCCTTGAGAGGAAATATTAAAAACTGGGGAAAAGAGACTCCTTTACCACAGGCATTTGAGGCAAGAAACTCCAAACCCATATGCAAAGCCTGAATGAGGTACCTTCTCTGGGAGATACGAGAAGGTCCAGGACTATACCTACCAGGGTTTGGACTTTACACAAACCCATCGCTGGGCTTACGACTGCTACAGATTTTGAGCATGTTGAGCATTTTGAGCATAAACCCAATATAGAATAAAAAATACATGGAACATCTTCTGATACTGATTATTCCCCAGCAAACTTCTGTTTAAGATTTCATCTGTGGACTTCCATGGCAGTCTAGTGGTTTAGATTCCATGCTTCCACTGCAAGGGGTACAGGTTTAACCCCTGGTCAGGGAACTAAGACCCCACTTGCTGTGTGGTGTGGCAACAACAACAACAACAACAAAAAGACTTCACTTGTAGAGTAGAGTTTTCAAAGCACTTTCAATATTTTACCTATTTGAATACTCACAAAAAGTAATATAAATTATCATTTTCAGATACTGATGCTGGCATCAAATAGATCCTGCAAAATACAAC
Source organism: Muntiacus reevesi (assembly GCF_963930625.1). Taxonomy (NCBI): domain Eukaryota; kingdom Metazoa; phylum Chordata; class Mammalia; order Artiodactyla; family Cervidae; genus Muntiacus; species Muntiacus reevesi. Next base: position 77,193,112 of record NC_089254.1, on the reverse strand, counting down.
CCGTCTTATGTCAGAGAGGCCAGATTCAGTCTTAATTAAGAGACCTTGACACTCTATGACAAATCTCTGGGTGACAAAGCCAAAATGATAACCCAGGCAGTCAGATTCAGTGGGTCATACACAGCCTACACACCACTGCTGCCTCAAAAAGACAGGACGCTTTCATATAAATTTTACCCAGTGCAATTTGAATGATAAAATACATCAAATCACCTAAATATTCTTCAAGTAATTGTTAAATGCCTGAACCCATATCTTATAATTAAAGCACAGAATTTTTCTCCGAGTCAATATGAAGAGAAACCTGGACAACTTTCATATTTTGAAATGTATAGTCAAGCATGCAATATGCATTTAAAATTACTTTTGTCTAAAATTAAACTTTGCCAACTTTGCAGATAGGCTAATGTGGGGAGACCCAACCTTATATTTCAGATGTAATTGTTATAGACGGGTTAAATTATAGGAGGGAAAACATGTTTTAGTCAAAGGATGTCAACTTAAAATTTTTTAATGTGGAAAAAAAAACCCAACTTACTTTTTGAGCACAGGAATAGAAACGAAGAAAGAAAAAATAAGCAAGATGTGGTCCCTGCTCTGGGGGGAGAAGGTCATGAACTGATAGCAAAGAAATACAGTTACAACAAAAGGAAATAAATGCTATGGTCAACATGAATAAGGTCTAAGGCAGTACAGTAGATAGTGATCTCAGTTTTGGAGGCTGAAACAGAACAGAAGGACATCTGAAGTAAATAATCCTTCAATTAAGTTGGATGGTTAATGGATCAACATATCCCTCCACTAAGCCAAGGCCATAGTTTGAACCAGGTCAAACTGGATTTGAAGCTACGGTCAAAACCTTGGTTAGTGAAGCTTCCTAAGTCATGGTCAAAGCAGCCTGATGCTGGGCAACCTGCCATTGCTTCAAATGAATGGGAATGGGTGGGGCATCCATAACCTGCCCTACTCCAGGTGAAAAAATACAGAGTTAATACCAAGCATGCATGCATGCCAGGCTTCCCAAGTTTCCCTAGTAGTAAAGAACCCGCCTGCCAATGCAGGAGACACAGGAGACTCGGGTTCGATCCCTGGGCTGGGAAGATGCCCCAGAGGAGAGCATGGCAACCCACTCCAGTATTCTTGCCTGGAGAATGCCATGGACAGAGGAGTGTGGCAAGCCATAATCCGTGGGTCGCAAGGAGTTAAACATGACTGAAGCAACTTAACACGCACCCTCCATCTATTATGTGCAGAATAAGGTTGAACAGAAATGCACGTGTGAAGTCGCTTCAGTTTTGTCCAACTCTCTAAACCTGCGGGCTGTAGCCTGCCACGCTCCTCTGTCTATGGCATTCTCCAGGCAAGAATACTGGAGTGGGTTGCCATGCCCTCCTCCAGAGGATCTTCCCAACCCAGGGATGCACACTCCTTAAAACACCTGCATTCTTGTTCACAGCACTGCGCAGCCTGCCCTGTGTCAAAACTTGCCCAGTCTCCGCCGCCACCGGGGGCAGCTACAGGTTCTATATGCAGGGCTTCCGGAAAGTCTAGAAGAGTCAACAAATGACAAAGTCCCAAACTAACTTAAGATTTACACAGTGCTTTTCAAAAACAAGTAGACATGGGACTTCTGTGTTCTTTTCTGGGGTTGGTTTGGCTTTTCAGGACAAAAAAAAAAAAAAAAAACCCAGGCTTTTCAGGGTTTGGTTTGGCCTGTAAACTCGATTCTCAGACAGCAAAAGGACTGAGAGCTAATATTAAAAAAAAAAAACAAAAACCAAAAAACTATAAAGTGAACCTAAAGATGCCTGGTGCTAAGAAATTTTTTAAAAACAACAACACAAAAAAAGACTGTCATTCATACCATTCACACTGAAGACTGAACTGTATCTGCTTTGAAAATGAGCTTTTCCTGCTACACAGAAGTAGCAATATGGTAGTACTCGATGCCATAAAACAACTCTGGTTCCTTTGTGGACTCTCCTCTTTGAAGTCTGCATGCTTAAGGATCCCAAACAACTAACAAACTAAAAAAAAAAAAAAAAGAAAGAAATAAAAAATATGCCTGGTGATAACTACAGCACAGTGGGGCCCCCGATTCACTTGATCAATTTCACACCATTTTCTACAGCTCAATAAAGTCACCACATTGTAAGCAGGCTGTTCTCCCAAATTACATTGCACATTCCCAAATGGTTTCTTATGTCTCAGAAATATTTGGTAAATATGCCCATTTTTTGCTGTGAGAGTAGCACTAAAAAGCAGATGGATATTTAGAAGACAGTGAATTCAGACTTGGCACCTTCCTTATATTAGATATGTGTTTCTTCTGTAACAATCCCACAAGCAGAGAGTGTAGAAGGGGCGTGTGGGTGGAATGAAACTGTTGGACCCTTTTAGCAACCCCTTATACTGATGTCCAGGAGAACAGTTGGAAGGAGCTAAATTTTGAAAATTAAACAAAATAACAGTCCTGGCCCACCCTGAGCGCTCAGTTCAGTATGGTATCAGTGACCAAGCAATCCGATTCTACAGAACAGGTTTGTTTTCACACACTTTGCATTTAGCTCCCATGAAAATCTTTTATTGTTCAGCCCATACATTCCAGATTTGGGAAATGTCATCATTATACTTAAGGGTTGCTGCCAACATTCAATGCCAGTGTAATATAAGCCTCCAGATGAGCCAATCCCTACATAGGCTGATCTTCTGGCTCCTTTAGCAAGGCTCAGATTCAGGGCAAAGCCTGGAAGTCTTTTCTTTCTGACTCTATTTAACACTGAGTAGGCCAAAAAGTTCATTCAGGTTTTTCCGTTAAGATGTTACAAAAAACCTGAACTTTCTGGCCAATCCAATGTATTAGGCCGACTTAATCTGGAGCAAACTTCTATAAGAGATGCATTCGCACCTCCTTCCCAATGCAGAGAAATACCAAGCTGGGTTTCCCTGGAGCTGGATTCAAGGTTCTGGGTTCACTTCTGGGGGGACCTGAGGGTTCCCTCTGAAGTCCCCGTCAAGGAGGCCTGAGATTCATCCTTGGAATTAACCCAACCTCTGCAGAGCCAAGAGAAGGAATGACACGATGGAGAAAGGAAAGCCAGACTGCCTGATCCCAGGGTGGACTGTCAACCTCTGGGCCAGATTGAGAGTTACAATGACCTTCTAGGGAAGCTTCCATTTACCATTCACCATTTATCTCTCATTTCCTCTCTTCAAACAGAAAAGCATATAACCATTAATGAAGGGGAACTGTCCAACAGTCCAACAGTGCAGAGAAAACCTCAAGCACTTAAGACAGAAACTTTGGAACAACAAAAAAAAAAATTGCATTAGTTTTTTTATTAATTCAAAACATGTTATGGACACCATCTAATGCATCCTCCCAATGTGGGAAGACAAGTCCCACATGTTGCAATCAGAGTAAAACTAATATTCATCCATGCAAAACACTGTCTTGCACAGGTCTTGGGATCCATGGAATGAAACCATCATAATACATTTGCCATCTGATTTTTATGGATGAGAACAATAATAAAAAGAAAGCCAAGCAGCTCATCTCCAGCAATCAACAAATTGCACAAACAATGAAATACTGATTTTCCCTCCCTGGGCCTTTGTCCAATAGACCATCACCCTGTTTCAATTTCACCATAATTCCTATCTTATCAGCTCTCGTAGTAGAACCAGGAAAAAGACAAGAGTGGGAAATGGGTGAGACAAGGAAGATTTGATGAATATTTGTTTGGGGTCTCACAGAAGTCTGTGGACTCAGGGGGCCAGGCACCCACCTCTCCGAGCTTTTTAGATAATACACACAACTGGTCAGCGCAAGCAAGAGGTCGTCGTTTTCTTTTCAACCCTGATTATTCTCAGCTATCTGGTCAAGAGCAACCTGCACAATCACACACATGGATTTCATGGCTGGTCTCAGGGAACTAGTAAGGAGATAAACAATAAAGGCAAGGAAGACATAAGCTGGAAGCATCTTGCACAAAATTGCATCTGAAATCATAAACCTGCCTGGTACTGTGCTGCCAACTCAGGTGGACCCTGGGACTAGAGTCAACCCCAGAAATCCTTCCAGATTAACTCTCTTGTTTCCTGTTGGTCTAGAGATAGGGCTAATGTAAGGCAACAAATTTACTTCCCTACCTAGCTTTGATCAGAGAAAAACTCTCCCCTCAACTCCAGACTCCACTGGCCACCCAGGCCACTGACTCCCAGATATTTGTCACTTGCAATGAATGGTGGAGCCGGGAGTGGAGGCAAGGATGGGGCACCTACTGAGTAGTCTTTCTGGCCCATCATCTTACAAGGTGGTAGAGATCTCTGTGAAGTGGAACCTGATGAATAATGATGGTTAAGCGTCAAGTGGAGCCATGAAGTGGATGCCACATTCAGACTCAGACTGACCACAAGTACAGAGAAACCTTCTGACCCTGGGGACAGTAGGTCCTCTGCATCAGAGTCGCCTGTGGTACCTGTTAAAAATGCATGTCCCAGGTCTGAACGGGTGATTTCTAGACCTCCTGAATTAAGAAAACCACTGTCCTGGGGACTTCCCTGGTGATCCAGTGGCTAAGACTGCACTCCCAATGCAGGAGGCCCTGGGTTTGATCCCTGGTCGGGGACCTAGATCCCACATGCCACAATGAAGACTCAGACCAGGCAAATAAATTTAAAAAGAAAGAAAAAAAACCACCGTCCTAAAGCCATGCTATTACAGGAAAGCATCCAGCTTCCATTTCTTCATCCTCAACTTTGAACCCCCACTGCTCATACTTGCAAAGCCACCAGTTCCTCTTCCTTCTGTCTTGGAAAGAGGCTAAGCCCCATCTCCCCGTGCCCCTGTGCTGTTCTGTACCAAGCGTCCATCTCCGTTCTACACCAGGGCTTCTCGACTGTCAGTTTACTATTGCCTCCTCCCTCCACAAGGAGCTCGTTTAGACTTTTCTGTCCTAGCTGGCCCCCTTCTTCAGTGAAATGCTACCACCACAGGTATGCCACACACTGGCTCTGTTCACATACCTCAGCCCTTTGCGGGAGTGCAACAATTGTGCTACTTAAGACTTTTCCACCTTCCCTACTGCCACCTCAGAACCAACTTCCACCCCCTTGGGAATGCATGCTCTAAAGGCAGGGTCACAAGACTGGCTCAGCAAGGCAGAAGGTCCGAGGAAGATTGGAGGTAAGGATGCAGAGGAGCTGAATGGGCAGCCTGAAGCAGAGCCAGCTGACTGATTGTACCCAAGTGTAAGTGTGGACCTCGTGGACCACATCTAACATTTCAAAGAAGAAAATGACAAATCTCAATTTTTCTTTCGAAATCTCCCAGTTTTTAATGTTGTCAAGTAATTTCCCCAAATTGTACGCACTCAAAAAGCTAAGTTTTCTTTGCAAGATGTTTATTTGCAACTCCTGCTCTAGGAATTTTTAAAGGAAGAAACACAGTAGAGGTTCTAAACTGCTATGTACATTGATGGGACTTGCCAGAATCCTTAGCAAATCCTCCCAGCTGCTCCAGGTGCCCTGCGGGTGGGAATTAAGATCCAGAGGGCAGCCCTCACCAGGTACAGCCTAAACAAGTCTTCATTAACCAAGTGATGCCAGGCTTCTGGGTCAGTTGGGAGAGAAAAAGTGGGATTATAATTAATCTCAACAGTCAATCAGTTTTATAGTCATCTTCTGCCCTGTCCACGGACATAGATTCTCTTTATTCTAAACTGAAATATTCACCACTAACAACACAAGTTCTCCCTGCTCCTACCAAGCTCCCTGCAGGCCCCCACAGTGCTCGGCTCCTCCCCATACCCATGCCTGTCTGCACCCTGCTCCCGTGGGCCAGAATATTCTCTGAAAGCTGCCCACTGGGTAAAACCCAGATGAATCCTCTTTCCTGTCACCTCTCCCTTCTCTTAAGATTTCGGTGTGGGTGCCACACTACTAGTTCTTCACTCTAGGCAACCTGATATTTTTCTCCATTTCTCATTCATACTGTTGAGCCCCAACCCCCTGTAGACAGCAAACTCCATAGAGACTGGACCTGCCTCTTCTCTTTCTCTTGCTCCTTCTCTCCACTTATTAGGATTCCCAGGAGTCACTTAAAAAATACTTAGAGGGAATTCCCTGGCAGTTCAATGGTTAGGACTCTATCTACACTTTCACTGCTGTGGGCCAGGGTTCAGTCCCTGGTCAGGGAACTAAGATCTTACAAGCTGCATACCCAAAATCAAAACAAACAAACAAAACATAAAGAAAAAAGTAGAAATATTTAGAGACTAAAGGCAGTGATTATACCACTTTTCACACATCTTTCTTCCATGAAATCATGCTTAGTGACATGTGAAAATTCTACAGGACTTTGTTTTTAATGAGAAGATAAAGTACAGTGTGACACCTTCATGACTGATTTTACTGACAGATTCCATTTGCCCTGTAATGTGAGAACCTATACAGGAAGCTCCAAGCCCCCCACAGATGTTAACATCTTTATTTCAAGGTTCTTGAAAAATTGACCCTGGGGGTACAAATGTTTGTTTCTTTTCATGATAATAGTAGTTTCTATAACCCTAAACCCAGAAGACTGCTAGAGCCCACTCCAGTTCCTTAGACAAGTCCTGGAATGGACTGAAACTGGTGGGTGATTGTGCAGAAAAAGGAAAAGAAAAACTTTTCACCTAAGTCCAGGGGAGAGGTGAAGAACAATAGAGTCAGCTTGCAGGGAGAATGGCTTCGCTCCAGGCAGGATGGAGCTGCACTTTGAAATCTTCCACCATCCCCAATTCATGCTGTCTCCAGCTTGGTGTATGCTTTCATTTATCCAGGGATCAGTAGCTGGGAGTGGGGGGGTCGGGGGGAGAGTTTCATTCTCCAGCTGTTGTGTCATTTCCCTTGATAAGTCCTAAATTGACTGTGTTATCTGGCACCAAAGGAGCCTTCCTGCGGTGGGCATTTTTTATTACGTGCCCTTTCAGGGGACAAAGACATCTGTGTCAGTAAATTGCTATGGGGCAGCGGGGGAGGGGTGAGGGACAGCGTTATTCCCACAGCTTCATAAGTATGCTCTTCTTAGGGGCTAATGTGAACACAAGAAATTAGGCATCTGTTAGCCTGGCTGCAGCGTTGATCAGGATAAGGGAAATACAAAATACTATTTTTTTTCAAGGGCAATTTTTAGCACTGAAGAGTCCAGTTAAGACATATCAAATAGAAATTTTTCGTCTTTCTATTTTTGCATGATATCTGAACTTGTTTATGGGCAAAATGGAGTTGCACTCCCCAATAACTGGTGTGTCCCCTCTCCCCCGCTCCCACCACCTCCACCCCCGGCACTGGTAGTATCTGCTAGGCTCTAAGGACCTCACTCTTGTAGAAGTGGCAGTGTGGGTTCACTGTGGTGTTCATCTGGGACAGAGCTATCTCAAAGGATGATTGGTGCAGGTGGAAATGAGTTGAGGATAGGGGCTTGAGCTCCACTCCAGGGAGACAAAGAACCTTCTGCCATGTGGCTTCCCCACCGCTCTGCTATTACAAACCGAGCCACTTTCTCATCCGCCGTCTTGAACACACAGTACTCGGATGTGCGTTATGTATTGATCCTGTTTTTAAAAACATCTCCACAGATCCTCAAACGGCTGCGGGTGAGGTGGATGGGGTTAATCTGGAGGAGATCCGAGAATTTGCCAAAGCTTTTAAAATCCGGCGCCTGTCCCTCGGCCTGACCCAGACTCAGGTGGGCCAGGCCCTCAGTGCCACAGAGGGCCCCGCGTACAGCCAGTCGGCCATCTGCAGGTAACCCGTGCCCGCATGCTCTCACCTCTCCCAGCCGGCCCGGGCCTCGTTTGTCCTCTCGGCTCAGCTTTTCTTCTTCGGGCGGGCAAAGCTGGAAGGGTAGAGTGTGGGAACGAAGTTTGGGGTAGTTACGTGTTGGGATTGGTGATGCTGATGGAAGTGAAGTTGCTAAAGCAGATTTAGGGGGCTGGCTTGATAATGCCCATCAACTCACAGAACTTCCAAGGTGGTTTCACTGGAAATACATCTCCTGTCGCCCCACCACCTCCCCCCGCCTCGCCGGGGCCAGAGGCTTCCTTCAGGACCCACCACCCTACACAGCTGAGATTCACTGTTTCCTGTCTGTGGACTGATGTTGTAAAGCTGCCAGTCCCATATGGTGTTAATACTCTCACCACTTCTGCTTCAGAATGGCTCTCTAGATTTGCTAAGAAAACACACCTTAAAAAAAAAATAAGAACCATCTTGTGGCCATGAAGGATTTTTCTAACTCGTCTCACCAGACACAACTTTAAAAGCATATTTTTAGGAAGAAGCAGCTGCTTTACATAGCTCAGAAAAGCATAGTGCGAATTTGGCCTAACCTAGCCCACTCCCTCCCCAAATTAAATACATAAATGACAGAAGCCAGCCTTGGTTGTGTTCGAGTTGATCTGGGTCAAGCCGCCAGAAGCGGACCCCGCGCATGCATGTGTGTGTTGCACTAATCCCATGTTTATGCATGAGGTAACAAAGGCACTTCAGTAAGAGCTTTTTCCTCTTGGGCAATGTCTTATGAGTCCTCCTCCATCAGGAAAAGCCAAGAAACCAACTCTAAACTCATTTAAGTGGATTTTGTTCTTGGTGATCCATGAAATGCTGTCTTTTTATCTGCTCTTTATACTTTTAATGTATTCCCCAAAGGACCGAAGTGTACTTTTCCTGCAGTTTAAGACTAAGGTTATAAATAACATCAGTATGGGGTAGTAGCTTGCAGCTCACATTTTGCTCAATGATTTTCCATAAAACCCATTGATTGTTGTTAAATACAAAAAGCACCATAGGATCCTCTCACTTCTATGGTCTCCCCTACTGTTTTTTCTTATAAGATACCTCCCTGTAGAAAATAACCTTTATTCAGTCTATACAAGGCTACTACTGCTGGGAAATTTGTTTCCAGGCTTGTATATGTTATTCCAAACAACATGTACCAAAGCATCAACACTAACAAGCAGCATCAAATGATATGAATACTGTTGCTCCCTGTTGGGAAACATTAATTTTGTTTCATCTCGACAGGCTGGTGATAAAGGCTGCCACAGGTTTTGAAGTTGTTGCCCATGTGCTATTGTTGCTAAAGTCCTCTTTGGCTTATTTTTAGTCCCAAAATGCAATTTTCTTTTCGTGGTTGAAGTGCTGTATAAGGTTTTCACTAACACACATAGTGTTTCTTGGGCACTCCCAATCAAATATGTTGATTTCTAAAATCTCTTTTGGAAGCCAAAACAACTATGGCTGAAACGAAAAGGTGACTTGGCGGGTATTCACTGTTTAAGAGAAAATGGCAGATGGGGACTTTGGGGCCCTTTTCTAACTCCTAGTGTTTCAACAGGGTCATTTTGGGAGCTAACTACCAAGGGGGAAAAAAAAATGGAAGTCTTGAAAGAGACCAAGATCTGACAATGGAACAACTCCAGTTAATTTTGAGTGTGGGGAGGACTCTGCATCTGCACACGCTCTAGTGTCAGCCTCCCCTTATTAGCTGCAGGAACTCCCTAAGGCTTTGACAAATGCCCCCACATCAGAGACACAGAGGAAAACACACCATCAGTAAACTGGACATCCTTATCACAACCTCTATCCCCCACACCACAGTGCTGTAAAGTCTGTTATCATACTATTAAGACTTTACCTTTGGGAGTTTTGCATCAAATGATGGTAAAGTGTGGTATGTGGCAAATGAACACAACAATGAGCACTTTAGCAGAGCCTGCCACAGTAAGCAGCTCATTAAATGATAACAAATAATTAGTTCATTTTATAGAGGAAGCAAAATATACTTCTTTCCTCTTTGACCAGCCGAAATTGGGGAGTTTCTTTAAATAAACAACTTCTTGATCTATATGTGGAAGGGAATGCTACAGGAACCACATTAAAATTTGATTCTATTGGTGCTGCTTATCACAACGTAAGATACCTAAAATGGGATGCCAAAAAATAAGATTAAGGCACATAAAGGAAGCCTATCCTTTTGCGTCCTTTTGCAAGCGTCCTCCTAAAACACGCTGTGACAAGAGCAGGTTCATTTTCACTCTGAAAACAGTCAATTGTAATAAGATGCATTCTGCCGTCAGAAGGTTGTTTTTCAACAGCATTGGACTCGAAAAGATAGAGGAGAATGCTCTGGATACAAAGTTGTCATCCTGGAGGGCTGTGCATTTAGTATTAGAATAAACAAACAAACAAATAAAAGGAATGAGTACTGTATTTCATTGAGAGTGTGTGTGAATTTGATACCAGGATGACCTCTTAAAACACTGTATATAATTTTGTCCAAGATGCTTCATATTTTTTTAAGTCAGTGTAGCAAAGAATTGCTGATGGCAATTGATATACAGAAGACCTCATTTACAGAAAATGATATCATTCAAGTACAGTTTGCAGATATAGCACATTAAACACAGCTTGATACCCTGGTGCAAAAGGACACCATTACACTGGCCGGTGTTGAAAGGCCTGAGGTGGCCCCAGCACTTCCAGGGAGTGGCGGGTGTTCATAGGAATTACAATGTGTCCAGCTGTGTGTGTCCAGCAGTAGAGTAACAAGGGGTTATGTTTTACCTGAAAAGGGAGCATGTTGTTAACTTACATATGGTGAAAATTGTTTGTTACCAGAGAGAGACAGATGGGAGGGGGCTTGGGGGAAGAGAAAGAGATTAAAACGAGACACAAAACAGAGATGAAAAGAGAATCATAAAAGAAGCCTGTCCCACTTGCCATCACTGATGATTAGAATGGATAGAACGGTTTTTATCACCAAGTCCATGGAGGGGATTGAAGGAAACCAAATGGAAAACATACAAAGAATCATTTTAAGCGAAAGAACATGACAGCTCTTGTCTTTGATGTCACTTCCTGGCATTAATTTTTGCCTTAAGGATTCTGAAGTTTGGGGGAAACGGTGCTGGGTGGATTCAAAGCAAAGCTCGGGTCTCAAGCGTTTTCAGGAAAAAGATCTACGAGGGGCTTTTGTTTCTGTCGTGGTGGCCTCTGTGTTGTGCTGTGTCCCCCGTGCTCGCCTGGGCCTCATGTGGGTGTGCGGGCTGCATGTGGGGGCATGAAGCATGCAGGCGGCGGGCGCTGGCTTGAGCGGGCTGGGCTACCTTGCAGCTGGCTGCTTATCTGGAGTGAATTCGCTCTGCCAGGCAGGCAGGCAGGCAGGCAGGCAGGCAGGCAGAAGGCCCACCCTGGCAGAGGACTCCGTGTAAGTCTGTTCTTTCTCAATTCTCCCCCCAGACACACCATCCTGAGAAGCCACTTTTTCCTACCACAGGAAGCCCAAGAGAACACTATAGCTAGCAGTCTCACAGCCAAACTGAACCCTGGCCTTTTGTATCCTGCCAGGTTTGAAAAGCTGGACATCACTCCTAAAAGTGCCCAGAAGATCAAGCCGGTGCTTGAGCGGTGGATGGCTGAGGCTGAGGCCCGCCATCGAGCAGGTATGCAGAACCTGACCGAGTTTATCGGGAGTGAACCGTCCAAAAAGCGCAAGAGGCGCACCTCCTTCACGCCCCAGGCCCTTGAGATCCTCAATGCCCACTTTGAGAAGAACACACACCCCTCTGGGCAGGAAATGACCGAAATTGCCGAGAAGCTGAACTATGACCGGGAAGTAGTTAGAGTTTGGTTCTGCAATAAGAGGCAAGCCCTGAAGAACACGATTAAACGCTTAAAACAGCACGAGCCAGCCACGGCGGTCCCTCTGGAGCCCTTAACAGACTCGCTGGAAGAAAATTCCTAAAGAGACACCCACTCAAAATCAGAAAAAAAAAAAATCCACGGAAACTAAACTCCACCCTTGGGACTTCATCCCATGACCACCCCGTCCCCACAAAAAGAAAAAAAAATTACATTGAAAATAAATTTTAAGATAGCCCCAGTCATCACCCTTGTAAGTAAAAGACTAAGAAAATTACCAAGTGGACAGGATGGTTTATACGCCTCCATGGGATTTTCCAAAAAAGAAAAAAAAGAATTTTTTTTGAAAATTTTTAAACAAGGAGTACACCACATTCCAGGTGTCGGGGGGGAGGATGGGTCCCTCCCCCACCTGTCTCCCCAAAGCCAGTTTTTTAATGGATTTAAAGCAAACCAAATAACCACAAACTCTTTTTTCTGTACACTATGAAAATGTGAACACATTTTAAGGAAACAGAAAAACAACTAAACCAAAAAAAAAACAAACCACCACCACCAACAAACAAACGAAAACTTTTCTCTGTGCAAAGCGAATACAAGCCTGCCACCTGGAGGAGGGACTCTGGACGGCATTCTTTCAGGTTCTCAGTGCTGATTCACTATGAAACCTATTAACCAAAGTCAGAAACACTGCATTGCAAACGCGACCATGAGTCTATTCTTCTCTGCCTGTCAAGTTGTGTTCTGAGATTTTACATTTGTACTTAACAGAAAAATAGCAAGCCTGATTTCTCCCATCTTTCCTTCCTATCGTCACCACCTGTGGGGTGGACGCCGGTGTTGAAGCCGTTCTGGAAGGCTCACTATTGGTTTTTATTTGGGGGGAGGGTTTTGTTTTGTTTTGTTTTTGTCTTTGTTTTGGGGGGGTGGGCATCCTGGATCGTGTGCCAAAGCATCCGTTTCTTTCTTCTCACTATGACCTGTGGGTTTGAGAAAAGCAAATTTCTCACTTTCCTCCATCTCTCTGTCTCTCCCGCATGTGGCTACCAGGGTCTGCCAGAAAGCCACAGAGTGGGCATGGTGTCTTTCCACCCAGACCCCCCTGAAATGCAGGAGAGACTCCAAAATATCTAGGGCTTTGCTCAATGAACTATCAACACTGGCATAAGCTGTAATTGTGCTCACTGTCCACACCAGAGCTTGGGATTTTTCTCAGTCTGTTGGCCACGTACATGGAGAGCTGACCAAAACTAATTTTGTAATATAAACATAAGCTGCACATTTGGTTCAATACTTACATCTATGTTATGCTTCTGTGCAAAGCAATTTCTCTCAGAAGTCTGATAGCCAAAGAAATGTCTCAAGATTTCAGTCAAAATGCACACATGCACACACCCATATACACAGGAAGAAAACAGGCCAAAAAGAGAGAGAGAAAGAGAATGACCGGACTGTTAAAGGCCATTGAGCATCCTGTAAAGTCCATCTTTTCTGCTACCACTTTCCTTCCAATAGCGATGGTAGACTTTTTCCTAGGAATTGGGGAAGAGCAATTATTTGGGGATATACAAAGGCAGCAGAGAGTTGGCAGATGAATTAAACAATGGGAATTGCGGCTGGGTTCTTGAGGGGACAGGAAGTTTTAACAAGAAAGTGCCTCCACTAACAGGAAAAATACAGAAGTGGGTTATCGAGTACTTCAGAGTAGCCTTCACACTTAGAAGTAGGGGATTATTCCACTTTTCAAAATAACCTACTCCAAAGATCTGTGGGAGAAAATAACCTAATAAGTCAGAGGGGAAAGGTAAGATGTGAGGATGGCAGTGCAGATGAACACTTGGGACCTGCAGTTGATGTTTTCCACAGCGAGAGGCAAAAAGTATTCCATTATAGAAGTGGGCAAAGAAGAGTGTCAGTTTCCCTACTGTTGAGGTGTAAATATTCCTGAATAATTAATTAATAATTAATACTATCTAGAAGTAAATTCTGAAAGTAAAAAACCTCAAGTTGCCCAACTGATTAGAAATGCCATCTTCTTCCCCTAGCATACTCCCCTCCCCTGTAACGAATTTGAGTTTCTTCTACCGTTTGACATCTGTGCTGGTGGAGTCAATTCAATGGTGTAGCTGTCCCCACCCTATGCCCCCTGCCTACATAATTCATAACAGGAATCAGGGGTCTACCTGATTCATTGAGAGAAAGCTCTCAATGCAACACAGGCTTGTAAGTCTGTTTCCCTTTCTCTGATCTGATGCTAATTGGACCACAGCCAACTTGATCTTCAGTGCCAATGACATCCTGGTACCCATTTGGCCACCTCAAAAACTGCGCAAATACTAACAATGCAGAAATCCAAAAATGTATCGATTAAACAGATTTTGTATTCTCCTAGGACCTGCTCCAAAATTCCATCAAGAAAAGCTCCCCAAGAAGAGAAGTTAACAAGATAACATATGATGGATCCTTAAATGTTTAAACATATGCCAGCAGCACTTACATAAGGCCTGCTCAGTTCGGAGATCTATAATTGGGAGGGTATAACTAGGACAGTGAAAATATAAAATAAAATAATCTTCCAGAGTGGAATAAAAAAGAAATATATTCATCCCACAGTCGTAAAACCATTCATGTGCAGTGATTTTTTTTATAGTTTTATAATTTTGTATTGTTTTATAAATTATTTATAAGGTGTTGTAATGCTTCTTATATTAATTTTTTACAGATAACTTTTTTGCTACAAGGCATAAAAAGGTGCCTGAACAGATTCTTAGGAATATAAATTATACTGTGTAACTCGTAAGTCTTTGGGACCACACCTACTGCTTAATTTTATTACTGCATCTCTTATTTCCACTTGTAAGCAACTTCATATGCCAGTAGCATTTAAGTGTCTTTTAGGTTTCCATGAACTGAAGGTTAAGGTTGCCACTAACAAAAGTAAAAGCCGTTTCAGGCATATGTGATTGTATTTCAAGCTTCAGTATTTTTCTTACGTATTTTAAAATGACTGTCATCTTCATTTTCTTCATTGTTTAATGAAAAAGAAAAAATGACTGATGTTATACTTGACACTTGTTTGTGGTTTTTTTTTTCAATCAAAAGAAAAAGAAAACATTGTGAACAGTTGAGAGTTTTAATTGCATTGCAAGGTTTTTGGTTTCTTTATGTTGTAGTCACACAATACGCACACACACATACACACATGCACGCACACACACACTCCACAGAAAGAGAGAACAGAAAAGCAAAAGGAGCTAGGGGAAAAAAAAAGCAAACAAGTAGAGCTGTATCAAAGAACTCAAGCTATAACCAAAAAGAATTGTAAAATGCCTTTGCTCATCTTCTCTACGCTGGACCAAAGCTCAATATTTGTAGGTATATGCACATTGTATAGATATGGCTAAACGTTGCTGACAATCTTGCAATACTAAACTGTTCCTATTTTAAGAAAAAAAAAAAGAAATACAAACTGTTCATCAATGTTTTACCTCAGCACTCTACTTGTACCCAGTTAATGATCAAGTTTAAAAAAAAAATGGAGAAAAAGGAAATTGATTTTCATTTCAAGGTTTGACTGGAATATCTGTTTGGATAACATTTTGTAATGAGCTTTTTGTCACGTGACTTGCCTGTCTTCAACTTGAAATTCTGTGAGGCACAATTTGTTTATTTGTTGTTAAGGAGGTGATTTCTTTTTTTTTTTTTGTCCTACGTGCTGTGATCCAGACTGGTTACCAGAGTCACTGATGAGACATGGCAAAGAAAGCTGCTTTCTCTGCACCTGGAGCAGGCAGCAGAAAGGAGGGCAGGAAAACAGACTGGGTTGTTTTGAAAAAAGCATCATGACGAGATATTGACATGATGGACTTGTGACCAAGAAGCCAAACTGGATATTTAAAAGCTCCTTACTTGCTCTGACATTGAAACCAAAGCTGATTTATCTGCACAGGTTGCTTAATGTTTTAAAAAATAAAACTGACAAAACTGTACTTAATCTAGAGCAATATCTGTATGGTCAGTTAAGCTGCACTTTGTGTATTTCTTAACAGCTTCAGATCTGTCACTTTTAATTTGTACCATAAAAAAATAAAGAATTGTTTGACATGAGCTTCTAGGCTAAATGTGTCTTAAACTCAAGATAGGTAATTTAAATTGCAATTCTGGAAATAAGTATGTGGTACAACCCCAAATGTTATGGAGGGGTTTTGTGACATACTAGTTCATATCCTGATTATTCGAAGCTTTCAAATGACATACTATTAATAATTCACAATATATGAGTTAGGACTCCTTTGATTGCAAATTATAGAAATCCAACTCAAACTTATTTAAACACAGCCTGGGAAGTCTGGTCAGGGACATCAAGCACAGCTGGACACAGTGGCTCTGAGAACATCATCAGCCAGTCCTCCTAGACTTCCTTCTCAGGTGAGAGCGCCCAGATGTTGAGTTACACATCTGTCTCTAAACCTGGCACTGTACTGGGGATGATGTACTTGAATCAGCCACTCAGGGTCCCAGACTCACTCCTGTCTGTGGTAGTGGGGATAGGGCCTAATGACGACATCCCTGAAGGACCACAAAGATAAAGGAGGAAGTCTTCCTAAGAATCAGAAGATAGAAGATGAGAAACCATAAAAGACAGACAAACCCCAGAGACATCACAGTCTGTGACTAACAGTCAGTTGTCTGCTAGGTGTTACAGTGAATTCTACTGGAAAGGAGTTTTGCTGCTCTTAAGCAATGCCTTAAAATTGTATGTTCTGGAAAAGTTGGCATTTAAAAGATGCTCTTGCTTGAAGTTTTATGTGGGTAGGAGGGATGAGTTAATGTTGCTATGTAATTTACTAATTCAAAGGGAAAATGGAAAATCTTGCTTAAAATACCAGGAATTTTTTTAAAATTAGAATCACTATCTTTATACTTTTAGTACTGCTTAGCAAACATTTCTTATGCTACATAGAGATCCACGTATCAACTTTACGTTATGGTTGATAAGAAGTGCTTTGGGGAAAGCAACAGAACTAAAACTCCCAAGTGCCCATAAACTACAAATGGACTAGGAAAGTGCCAGGAATCTCCCAGACTAACTTTAAAGACGATCAGGAAAAAAAAAAAAGCTGCATTCTTCTGCATTTCTCGTGGGTGGAGAAAGACAAAACAGTCATTTTCAAGCTTTGTTTCCATCTAAAATACTCTAAAAGTATTCTAGGCTAAGGTCCTGCCTATGATTATACCTATTACTACGAAATATGTTTGACTTAGGAAATTCTGAAATGTCTTCTTTAAAAATTACCCATCATTTAAATTCTATCATTCCATGTTCCAAAGATACATCTGCTAAGAACTTCATATGTGCCAGAAACTTTATGTGCTGAGGACTTATAACATATAAGAGAAATAAACAAAAGGAATCCTTGCCTTCAAGAAACTCACATTCATTCTGCAAAAACAGTAATATTTCTCCATAAATGAGAATCATCTCATGCTTTTTATACTGCAATATTTTACAAATAAAATAAATTTCAGAATTAAAATTATGAAAAGCAGTTCTGAAGCTGCCTTTGAAACAACCAATCAATGGGTAGAAATAGCCTCAACTTACAAGACAATCACTGGTACCTGTTTTAAGTGATTTTAAAAGCTGTTCCACTAAGAATCTTTCACTAAACCAACCACATACACATAATCTATTCAGTGTCAGTCCAGTGGGTGGAGAAATATTGTCAAAAATCCATGGTTTGAAAGAATTTAGAAGAAGTCTGTCATAACAGAGTTGAAACCAGCCCTCTACTAATACACACAGGTCCAGATGCCTCATCCATTCACTCTTCCACCCTTTGAAAGGCGTCCAAGCAAACAACTCTTCTGACCCATTTGGCTGATCTACTGAACCATGTAGAAAGCCATGTTTAGGAGAAGATAGCACCTAAGGAGGTTTTCAGGATATTGGATGAAACTCTATCTAAAATATATGTGTTTTCTTTAAGTTAGATTATGTACATAAGTTACCCTCTTCTTGATGGACTTGATCCTTCTGTTTACTTTGTCTTTGTTAATAGTTCTGTCAGCCATCCAGAACAGAAGTCTCCAAGTCATCCCGATCCCTGTCCACACACACACATACACACACACACACACACACACACACACACACACACACCAATTCTCTGGAAGTCTGGGAATTCTGTCTCATGAATTTCTTTTGACTTGTCTCCTGGCCTCCAGCAGCCCCCTGGCCCCCAGCTGCCACCACTTAGTTCAAACCCACCCACCTCTCACCTGGACCATGAAGATAGTTTCCTCCCAGTCTCTCTATCCATCAAGTATTTGCCACCGGAGAAATCATTCTAAAAGGTCAATATGACCATATCTCTCTTTTATTTAAAATCTTTCTCGTGTTTACCATTGCCTTCAGAATGAAAAACAAGCTCCAGCCTAACATAAAGTATCTTTTACAACCTGGCCCTTGTTTACTTCGAAAACCTCATCTCTCATCAATTCCCAGTTTATCCTGGCCTCACCAAACTTTCTAAAATTTCTCCAATGCTCAAAGCACTTTCAGTGCTGTTCCTTCTGCTCAGAAAATCATCCATTACACCATCGACTCATCCAATTTCTACACATTCTTTAAGACTCAATTCTGTTCGATTCCACAAATAGTTATCGGACTTGTGCTATGTGTCAGGCCCCGTGCTGCCTTCATCACAGCACTACTGAGTCTGCATGTTTATCAGTAATCACTCATGTTTTTCAGCATCACTGCCAGACACTGCTGAATGACCTATAGGCTTGGCTTATCGGTAGGTGTAGTATGGAAGTATACTCTTCTAGCAAGTTGTCATTTGTGTGCAGCAAATCTTCCTTGTCCAATAAGAGTAACAATAATCTGATATTTGTATAAGTTTTCAGAGGTATTTCTTGTACATTCTTTTATTTGCTCCTAACATAAGCCCTTGGAAGTGATGTTTTCTATTTCATAGAATAAAAATTCCATAAACTTAACCAATACTCCAAAGCACAAGAGTAGAGCTGGTGTTTGAATACACCAGTAATTAAAGTATTTGCCAAGATGAATACACACCAAACTCTGGTTAAATGGTGTCTGACATCCCCTACCCATCTTTGAATCCCCTGTGTATAGTACATGATATATGATACATTTCAGGAGAGTCTTACCGCTGTTGATGATAAACTCCAATTATCTAACTGCTAAGTCCACTGTGATTTAGGTGAACATAGTCTGAATGATGAGTAGTTGGCAGAAATAGTAAACATTATTTGAAGAAAAATTAGAAATGCCTATACATGTTGTGTGCTTCCATATTAGGGGCTCCAGATAAGCATGCAGAGAGTTCTAATCATTCCAAAGGCAAATGAGTTGAAGCCAGTAGAAAAGTGAAGGAGAAAGTCAATGAATCCTACAAGTTATTTGACTAACCCCATCAGCAAGTGATGGGCTTCCCAGGTGGCGCTAGTGGTATAAAGAACCCACCTGCTAATGCAGGAGACCTAAGAGACCTGGGTTCAATCCTTGGGTCAGGAAGATGCCCTGGAGAAGGGCGTGGCAACCCACTCCAGTATTCTTGCCCAGGAGAATCCCCATGGACAGTGGGCTACAGTCCATGGGGCCACAAAGAGTTGGACACAACTGAAGCAACTTAGCACATAAGCAAATATAGGAAAGTGAAGAACATGCAATGAGTGTAGAAACAGGAAGCTGGGCCAGGACCTAGACTGGTGGGTCTACTCTAGAATCTTCTTTAATACTCTAATGTCACTTCTAAGATTTTAATTGTGCTCCTAACCAGACTTGCTGAGATTGTCATTTAGGAGCAGGTCATACTCTTCCCATGGCTGTATTTGTACCACTCAAGTCTGTTATCTGCATGGCAGCCCTGGTATGTGTTACTGGGCTTTATTATTGAGGTCACTGCTGCATTATCTCTCTAAGTGGGGATGCTCCTAGGGTGCTGGGCTATGTGTACATATGCAATAGTGGGAAAGCCAATATAATCACACAGATCCAGAACTGGAGTTGCTTCCAAAAGTGGACTGCAGTCAAAAAGCAAGGGGCCCATCTGCAATGACATGTTTGGTGAACTGTAACACAGAGATCTTTCGCAGATGCTTTGAGATGCTGATGAAAGCAGAAAAGAGACTGACACTTCTTAGATTCCAGCTATATAAAGGTGTTATTGTCCTCATCTCCAAATCTTGTACCTGATCTGAGATTGGAGGCCTGTGATTCATAAGCAATAAGATCACTTTTCTGGTGTGATTCATAGATGGGCTCAAAGAGCAATTTAAAAGAGGAGTCCAGAAGGTGTTTAAGTTTTGTCAGTAGCATTGGAATAAGGAAGCTATAATGAGGGATAACTTTTTGGTTTTGTTGTTTATATTTTGTAAGCAAAATCTATTTTGTATGCTGGTGTATTTCTTTAGGAATCATGTTTTTTTTTCTTTTTTAAAAAAATATTTGCTCTCTTATTTATCCATTTATTTACATTTATTTATTTGGCTACATCAGGTCTTAGTTGCAGCTTCCAGGATCCTTTGTTGTGACACATGGGCTCTGGAGCATGAAGGCTCAGTTGCCACATGGTGTGTGGGATCTTAGTTCCCCGACCAGGGATTGAACCTGAGTTTCCTGCATTGGAAGGCAGATTCTTAACCACAGGACCACCAGAGACATCCCAGGGATCAGTTTTTCATCTCACAGTCCCAGGATAAATGTACCCACATATAAAAAACCACCCTATATGCACAAAGACAATATGACTGTCTTAGTCATGAGCTTTGCAAACAGCAGCAATAGGCAACTTGGACTAAGGAAGTGAGGAAAAGAAAGACTTCTTTAAAGGGGAGTTATCGTGTTCAAGTAGCCTAGCATCCACGCCAGCAAGACAAAGTTGCAAGAAACAACATCAGAATGAATAACGTAGGCATGTATTCAATAAACCAAAAGGATCAGCACAAAGAGGTAAACAAACTAGACTCAGAAGATAAAATTTTAAAAAGAGACAACCACAGGCACAGGAGGGCAAGGAGAGGGAAGAAATGGAGGAATCAAAATGAATCAACACAAAGTCTACAAAGAAAAGCAGAATGATAGATCTTAGGGCTGAAAAAATAAACCACTAGGGCCACATAAAGCCCCTGGGAAAGGCTGTGTTGTCCGCTGCACTAAAAACCCTTTCGTTTTTCATCTGCTTGGCTCTGAGCATCCAGAGAAGGGCCTCAGTCTTCAAACAGCCCACTCCCCATTGTTAAAGTTGGATCCTTATAGCTGAAAAGTTTCTCTCATCCTGATGAGGTCCATTACTCTCTGCTACACTTTTAACCACAGTCAATAACTTGTCCCTTTTCCTTCCGTATTGTTCCTTGGTATTTATAGATGCATCAGTGGTTTCTTTCCTTCAAAATGTGCATATTCAATTCCCTCGATCCTAGCTGTCTTCAAAATGCGTGATTTTGAAGGGTCATGTTTAAGATCCTTTGCATATACCCACTTTATCAATGTCTCTGCAACTCTGAGAAAGACCAGGCTGGACCAGGCATTCAGTCATCTAAGTGGGCACATCTCCCAGTCCTCCCTGCGTATTGATCAGTTGATTGATTTTTAAGATTTATAGAAATGGACACACTGCCAAGGTCTCAGGGGACCTCTGTGACAGCCACATTAAGAGGCGGATCTTTCTTGTCCCAAAGGCTTCTTGCCATTCAAGAGTTCTTTTTAATGCACGTTAAAAGGCAGACTTTATGCCATGCACTGGAGGTCATTCAAACAAGATTTGTTCAGGGATCAAAAGAAAAATGTTTACAGTGCCAATGACAATCCTATACAAAGTTGCCTCTCCCCAGCCTTGAGAAATTCAAAGAATCATAGTCTTAGAAGAGCCATTAAGATTACCCAATGTGTAAAATAGAAAACTGGTGAGAATTTGCTATATAACACAGGGAGCCCAGCCTGGTGCTCTGTGATGACCTAGAGGAATGGGATAGAGGGAGGAGAGGGAGGCTCATGAGGGAGGTGATATTACGTATAATTATGGCTGACTGGTGTCATTGTATGGCAATTTTCCTACAATTAAAATATAAATTAAAAAGAAAAGACAACCCAAATACTAACTCATGGTGTACAGCCTGTCTTTCACTGATCCAAGTAAAGTTAGAAAAAAGTCAATGTAAGTAACTTTTTCTAAATTCCAACTCAATTTAAAGAACTAATTAGGGGACTTCCTTGGTGGTCCAGTGGTTAAGAATCTGGCTTCCAATGCAAGGGACACGGGTTCCATCCCTGGTCTGGGAACTAAGATCCCATATGCCATGGAACAACTAAGCCCACATGCCACAGCAAAGATCCAGTGTAGCCAAAATCAAAAAACAAATATTTCCTTCTTAATCACCTTTGTATTTTCAGTGTTGGTACAAGTGACCGGTACCCAATAAAAAGCAAGATGAAGAAGTGAATGAATGAGTACATGAATGAATAAATCTCCTAACTATGATAACTTGATGTTGCCTAGAAAAAAGATTTGAGAAAGACAGGTTTAATGGTTGAAATACGATTGACCCTGGGACCTTATTAGATGCATGAATATGGGAGAAGGAGCTGCTGCCTGTCTTCAGTACAGAGACTCAGATTCTAGGGAAGTAAGAAAAACTCACTCAAATCCAGACCATGATTATATCAACACTTTACAATATTCCTTAATTGCATGACCCACTTGAGAAACCCTTACTACCGTGGTCCTCCATTGAGAGGGTTGAGGGCTGGGAGGGAGTGGCCTGCAAAGGGCAGTGGATGTAACTTTGAAAGGACATTTACAAAGCTAGTGAAGTGAAAAGCAGCAGCAGGGACAACAGCAGAAGCAACAGGCTTCATAAACTCAGAACCAAACCAGTCTGGGAGGAACAGATGCCTTCATCACAGCAGAGTCCAACTTAGGAAGGGAGAGGTTGTTCCACCTGCCATGACCTTGTCTGAATCCCTTCATGAGTGAACTATTGGATCAAAATGACCTCAGAGGTCCTTTTGAGAGGTGTCTGTAGGTAAGATAACCAGGGTTCTTCTTCAGCCTTGGCCAAAAAAAAAATTGTCTTGGTATGGAAATGCAATAAACTTAAAAGCAGTAGGCCCATTATTTTTTCTCTTAAGATTGACATTTATCAATAAATATCAGTTTATGCCTAGCCTAGACATGTGCTATTTAGTCATACGTGTCACATTTGCAGTAAAAAAGTTCACTGATCAAAAAAATAAAATAAAAAATAAAGCAGATCATTTAAATTAAATATTTTCTCTATTTGATTTCATTTTCCAGCTGTTTTAACTTAATAGAATTTTTTCCTTGATTTCAAACTATATAATGCCTTTTGGCTGAAAGATGATTATCTTTCCAGCCCAATGGACTTTTTCTGTCAATGGCAATTAAATCCACAGAGATGATTTGCTTTCTGTTTGAGATTCTTGTTTTCCCGCTGCACATCAGAAATTTGCTCAAGTCCACCAAATTTTGTTAGGGAAATTTTATTTGATAAGACAGGATCCAAAATTCTCAAGTTAAAAAGCAAATGGCTTCAGGGCATAACAACTGCAAGGTGTTTTATTATGTAATTATTATACGGCTTTGTACATATTGATAAGCTACAACCAACATCTACTGGTTTTTTGTTTTCTTAAAGTGTATTTTCTGGGATCACACCATTCCCATTCCAATATAAACCTCCACAAAAAAAAATTTTGGATATTCTTTACTGTTGAGTGGCTACATATTTTTAATGTTGGGTTTTTAAATCTCATTATCTCAAATGATTATTATCTACTACTCAGTGAGCACAGGTGAATCTTTTAGGCAACAGTGAACAAAATTATAGGCCCTTAGGCTATTTTTTAACCTACATTTTAAAGTTCTTTTCAGAGTGTGTGTGTGTGTGTGTGTGTGTGTGTGCGTGTGCGTGTGTGTGTGTGTGTGTATGAGTGTGCACGCTCACACTCCATCATATCTGACTCTTTGCAAATCCATGAACTATAGTCCTCCAGGCTCTTCTGTCTTATCCTGGCAAGAATACTGAAGTGGGTTGCCATTTCCTCCTCCAGGGGATCTTCCTGGCCCAAGTATCAAGCCCAGGAGTCTTGCATCTCCTACACTGACAGGAGGATTCTTTACCACTGAGCCACGTGGGAAGCCCATTTCAAACCATAAAAATAACCAGGTCAAGAAACAAATAAAAGGCTTTGATTCTTCCTTTTTTCCCATTTCTAAACCATGCAAATCAGTTGTATGTGTTAATGCACTTTTTAAAATGGTTTTTAAGTTCTTGAAACTCAAACTTAAACCTTTTGTTTTACTCACTGAAACACAAACACTCTAATTGATCCCATGCTTTCATACAAAACATCACTTTTTTCTACTTGATCTTATTCAACAATCTAAATGCAATGACCAGTGAGGTTATGATCAGTGAAGTCATGACCAATGATGAATACTTAATGTAAATGTTCAGGAAAAAAAATATATATATATATTAAAATTTTCTAAAGTCAGGTCTTGAAGTAGGGGGTGAAGTTATCCCCAAATTGTCTCCATCCTAACTTCCAGAAAGGTAAGATAAACCAGCATGCACTCCATCATACCCACAGAAGTTACCTGGCCAAGAAAATCTAAAATGTTTTTCTCCACTTTACTAGCTGAAGACTAGACCTCTGGATTTTTTTAATTTTATCTGAGTATAACACATGCTCCTGTGTGCCACCATAGCAGTGTGGACAAAGCTATTTAACTGCAACAAGAATAGCAGCTGCTACTTGTTAAACTCTTCCTTCCAGGAACTGAACTAAGTGCTTCACCACAAACTGTGTGTGTGTATGTGTACACACATGTGGAGTCCTGCCCCAAGGCCACAGGGGCAAGGCCTTGCATCAAGGCTACAGAAGCAGAGCCCAGAACCAAGGTCACCTCTGAAACTGACTGAGCCCTTCTGTAATCACTGCCAAAAGACCCCGATCATCACCAGCAGGCTTCCTGACCCCATATTAGTAAAAAACTCCTACCCCAGTACTCACCTATGGCACTCTAACCAATCGCCTAATGCCACCATTCCAGCAGGAATTTTGTTTACCTTGAGACTATAAAAACTGGCTATTAACCCATGAAAGCATTGGCCTTCCTTTGAGCCCACCCACTGTTCTAATAGTATCTGGTCAACTCTCCCTGGCCTGTCAGGAGGTGTCAACCACCTGCTCTCGGAGTGCCCACATTATCTCTGCTCTTTGTTCTTAATAAACTCACTCCTTCCTGCAATATCCTGTGTCTGGAAATTCTTTTCCAACCACATTCAGGCTGCCACAACAATGCACATGGGTGAACTCATACATACATGCACCTCTGTGTATTTAATTTTCATAGCAACCCCATGAAGGAGTCTTACTACCTCCATTATAAGCATGAGAAAAATAAAGCTTGCCAAGTTTAAGTAACTTATCTAAGAAAATGCCTGAAGTAGAAATTAATCCCATGCCTATCTGATTAATAGTCGATGCCCTGAATCTCTCCTCCAATGGCCCATATTGTATTTGTTGTACTTTCCTTATTTCTCAAGTGCTTCTCATTCAAGAATATGGTTCTCCAGCCCCAGAGTCATTGGCATAAGGTCCATTCTAGTGGAAACCCAGAGCAAAATTTCAGCTTTGGAGCTCTCAGGCACTTCTAGAATTTCCTAGCATGGAGGTCTACATGGCAGTCGAGATGACACATCGCATGTGTTCTCTGACAATCACTCATACCTGGAAGTCAGGGGAAACGAAATAAAATAATAACAACCAGTGTCTACATCTCTTCAATCTTTCTTGTAGGCTCAAAGGAATAGTTAGTTGCTCTAGTACTTTGTAGCCTCGTTCCAAAACACAACTCAAACCACAAAATATGATAAAACCTTAGCATCTTCTGAGAGTCAGAAAGTGGCTTCATGCAAATCTAAAGGTCTTTATTGCAGTAAAAATCACTGATATGTTTTTAAAAGGGAAAAAGTTGGAAATTTACAGTTTTGAAAAGTGCTATTTCCCTTCATGGCACTTGCATATAATAGAGCACTTTACAATCATGCACAAGGTCATTAAAGTGCTTTGCTAATGTACAGATCCACTTTGATTTAAAAAAAAAAAAGAAAAACTTCTAAGGAACAAAAAAGGTGACAACTGAGCAGAAGTTTTCTTTAATTTGTAGGAATGAAAAAGAGAGTTCTTCTCTAAAACAACATCTGTGTGACGCTGTTGAGATGCACTATCTGTTTCAAGCACAAAGGATTTTGTATGACTATTTGTTACAACCTGTAGTTTAACCTCCTCAAAATTCATTGTCTACTGTTTACTTGTTCAAAGGACTTTTGATCTATTTTTCAGTATAACATGTATTACTAAAGTGAAATTTTAAAAGGAAAAAGAAGGAATCCCTGGTGGTCTAGTGGTTAGGACTCCATACTTTCACTGCCGAGGTCCTGGGTTCAAACCCTGCTCAGGAAGCTTAAGATCCCACAAGCCTTGTGGCATAACCAAAAAAAAAAAGACAAGAGAATCAGGCATAGTTACAGCTTTCCTCTACTCTAGAGCAAAGCAGGGGTAAAAAGACCTGGACAATCTCCTACCTTGAAGACACTAAGATAGGAAGATGGAGTCTCTGAGAACCTCCAAAATAGTACTTCATGTATTTTGCTCATTTTTTAAAATTCATAATTTTTGAGAAGTTATTAAAAACCTGAATTAGTAAATTCATCTCTCATTTGCAGAACACATGGAAACAACTGTCTTACTTTGATAATGGAAGAAAGGAAAAAGCAAAGAAAGTAAATTGTTTAAAGTCATAAATATTAGTAGTGGCTTTGTCCTGAACAGTTTGAAACTTTGTATTTCAAACAGGGCAAATAAACACATCCTGAAATAGTTTAAGACAAAGTCAAAAAAAAAAAAAAAGACAAAGTCCATTTTCATTTTTTTACCACCAACCAAAAGAACCTTCTCTGTGGTCATAAATGCATCCTGCTTTAATGATGAAAACAGTAGACTGGTGATGATGTTATTAATAATTAAGAATCTACCATATGCCTATTCTATACTAAATGCATTACATAAATTATCTCATTTAATTCTCACTTTATGTATAAAGAAACTAATGCTCATGAGTATCACAGCACCAACCCGGAATCAACACAAAGTATTGGTTAGGCCATGGTTTTGGTTTCTTTAAAATAGGTAGTTGATCTAATGGAGTAATTTTATGGGTGCCACAGGTAGTAACAATTTGATGCAGAGCTGATGGAGAGAAAGAAAGCAAGCCAGATCTAATTGGCAGGATAGTCGCTCTGCAAAGTGCAGCATGGTCATGGCCAACTGTGTCACATTTCATAAGATCTCCAGGTCAGCAAGAAACAACTAATCCTGTGAAAACATTGGGAGGGAGGGTTCCTCACTCTCCCTTACTTCAATGCCCTCCGCCTCCTTTGATGAGGACAATTGGGATTGCTTTCACACAAACTCTCCATTAGTTCTTTCCATCAGTCATTCAATCCCTCGGTCACTCCAGTGGGACTATCTGCTCACCTCCTCTTCGGCAATCTATAACTATCACTTCCCCTGGACCCAGCTCTTAGCTTCCAGAAAGCCTTTTCTGATTTGCTGATGACTCCTCATTCTTTCTTTCATCATACTCTACAGAACTTGGAATGGTGCTTATCTAACCAGACTGTCAGTTCTAAAAGTTACCCAACCAGACTGTAAGGGCCAGAGTTCTACTTCTCCTGTCTCTCCAGGTGCCTGTTAAATTAATGCACTCATGATAATTTTATTCTTCTCTAGGTTAAAGATGTTGAATACAGAGGATATGACTTCCAAACCACACTAATCGATCAAGATACCTGTGACTCAGGGACTCTCCT
Source organism: Muntiacus reevesi (assembly GCF_963930625.1). NCBI lineage: Eukaryota > Metazoa > Chordata > Mammalia > Artiodactyla > Cervidae > Muntiacus > Muntiacus reevesi. The sequence continues at coordinate 77,165,491 of NC_089254.1, read as the reverse complement.
TAAGACTGCTTAATGCATTATTCAGCCAGTTTATTGATTCTATTTCCCATCTGTAATAAATGTACATTCTGTCCTCCCAAACAAAATCCCAGTAAATAGAAGATAATTCAACTTCACTTAAAACCTCTCACCGGTTTCTATGAGCTACTAAAGCACTCGCTTTTTATGAGCTCTGAGTTCCTGGGTCCACCAAAATTTTGGTCTATGAACCTTCTTGATTACATCTCTAAATTATGTCATCACTTCTCATTAAGTAATTCTACCCATCTGTATTATTTCAGCTAACCTGTGCTGTGACGTCAAACAAACCCAGATTTCTTGGTGGTTTTAATGCAGCATAAAAGTTTAGGTTTGGCTCACACAAGTCCTTGCTTTGGTGAGCAAGGTTCTCCTCCATCCAGTCAAGAACAGATGGAGGAGAATTCACTGCCTGCATCTAAAAGGGACTCATGTCTCTTTCACTTTTAGTCCATTGGTCAGAAATGGTTGCACGGTCCCAACCCACTTGTAAGGGAAGCTGGGAAATGTCAGAAAGCACATAGACTTTCAGTAAACATTTACTAACAGTCTGTGACACACCACTCTTAAAGGCCCAACTCAGATACCTTTTCCTCCACAAGGTTTTCTTCAATCTTCCCCCAAATAGAAGTAGTCTCATCTTTGCTCCAAATTCCCAACACCCCACTGATCCCTGTCTATATTTTCCATAGTTTTTGTATACTCTTCTATAGATGGAATATGCTTGTTTTACCCACACTTTTCAAACCCTAAGCTCCTTGAAGGAGGTGACTATGACATATTCAGCTCTTTAAGACCCCTTTTAAAATCTAGCATTGCTCAAGGATGCTTGCTAAATTCACAAGAATCAGATAGAGACCAGAGAAGGCAGAAATCCAGAAGCACCTTTGAGGAAACCAAAGAGGGGAAGAGCAGCAAAGTTTATTGAAATTCAAAAGCAAAAGTCTCCCTTTGGAAAATGCTTCCTCATTTGCTCCTGTTTAGCAGGCACAGCAAGATGGCATCATTTGAAGATATCAGCCATGACTGAACAATATATGAGAGACTGTTTAATATTGGCGGTTTAAAAAAAATGTTTTTTTGAACAGTCTCCTCCAAGTCAGAGCTGTCTCTCCCAGCTCTGCTTTAAAAGTTAGAAGGCAGTCTTCTGCCCACTCCAAATCACCAGAAGTGAAGTATCAAGTTGTAAATACCCCCCAGTGACTGACTGGGAGAGCTGGTACAGGTTTTTTCCCTTCTACTTTGCAGAAAGAAAAGACAGTGAAAGTTCCTTCAGCGAGCTGCCAAGGTGCTCCCAGGCCATTGTGCAGAATCATTGTCAGGTTAAATTAGGGAGTACAGACTCCAAGAGTGTAAAAAAATCAATACTTGATGGAAGATTGCTCCCCGGAAAATCTGTTTTGATTCCAGGATTAATTCGCGACCAAAGACTTCTGCAAAATGACATGCCATTAGTCAGAAAATGAACACATTCTATCCTTGAAATTGGATGGAAATATGTCAGCTGATTGACCCATTCATTCTCCTCACTCTCTGGGCAGAAAGAGCAGGTGTGGTAGCTATGTGAACTAGTGCCCCAAACCTGGTCCATTTTCAAAACAGGATAAAAAAAATACATTCTGTTAAAGTCCGATGTGAATTGGGAGTAGTCTCCAGGCCATTGTTGGAAAGCTATTGCAAATGTGTTTCGTCAAGGCAAGTGCATTTGTCTGGAAGGCCCGACTCTCCTGAGTTTTCTAAGCCTCAGAATAAACCCTACTAAAAATCTTAAAATAAAACAAGGATTTTGCCCCCAAAGCAATGACCTGCAATATTAATGACAGTGTAATGCCTTTGTCATATATAAAGTAACACTCCTCCCATTCCTGTCTCTTAGGTCTCTTCAACTAAAAACTTTTGCAAGAGGCAAGTTCCCGCTCTTCACATGTGCTAATGTCATCCGTCTTCAGGACTTTCCCCACTGGCGTGGTCAGATCCGCAACAGAGATGAAGTTCATTCCACGGACCCTCAGACACATAAATATCACTGGCTTTATTTCCTTTTATCAAGTGAAGTCTGATTCTGAGGTGCATCAGTCATCGTTAGGCCCTTGTGATGACAAGGGCCCAAGAGTTTTGACAGACCACATGTTCAAAGACACCACTCTGGGGGACTTCCGTGGCGGTCCAGTAGTTAAGACTTCAACTTCCAGTACAGGGGGTGTGGGTTTGATCCCTGGTAGAGCAACTAAGATCTCACATGCCTCGAGGCCAAAAAACCAGAGCATAAAAAAACAGAAGCAATATTATAATGAATTCAATAAAAACTTTAAAAATGGTCCACATAAAAAATCTTTAATGAAAAGAAGACACCTTTCTGTTCTTCTTGGTCACCACCAACAGCCTCAGAGTCCAAGCCCGCACTGTCCATTGAAAGTGGTTCTTTGTCAGTCAGGGACAGACAACTTTGCCAACCTTGTTGTCCTGCTGCCAAGAATCAGACTTCCCTCATTTCTCTGCTTTCTACTATTTTCCCTAAAAGATACATACCTCTCTCCTCCTCCTCCCTGCGTCCCCATGATAAGCTCACCATTGACAAAACCAACGCAAGGAAAGGGGATTGTTTTCAAACAACAAAGCTCTCTGTTCTGCGTGGTAAGACGCACACATTCCTGATTAGCTTGTGGGAATAGGAGAGGAGAACCAAAGGAAGACAAAACCCACCGAATATGTCAATAATTATCCATGCATCCACAGACACACTCTGAAGGATGCTCCTGCCCCATCTCTGTTGAAGCCTCCTGCCCCTGCCCCTGCCACTTCCCGCCAAGACATAGGTCTCATCTCCCAATGCAAAAGGACATTCTGATCTACTTGCTGACGTCTCTGGGCCCTCACAATGGCTGCTAACAGCGTCCAACATGCTCAATGTGTAGAACAGTAAGGGGGGTGGAGTCACGACATTGGATGTTTGTATTCATTTCGCTGGGAGAGGAATTGCCAAGGTGAAGCTCACCTCCTTCTCTGAGCGTCTTTCCCTGCAGATACCAAAGATAAAGACAGCAGTTGTGCAGCTAACAACCAGGCAGCAGAAACAGTCCCTGCAGGAGAGGACCATGGGGCTGAGCCTCATCACCCACAGTGACTTCATTAGAATCCTCTTACTCAGGAGTAAATGGAGATGGCAGGAGATTGTCTTGAAACCCCACTTAAAAAAGAAAAGCTTCAAAATTACTGTGTAGGCGCCAAGGCTCCAAATGCTCTGAGAGCTCCTTGTTATCCCAGCTTAACAGCTCACCCTCTGGACTATGACTCACGTTGACAATATCCGACGTTCAGAGAGAAAAAGGACCTTAGAAGAAAAAAAGAGACGAAAGCACCCAATGGATAGCCTGCAGTCCCACACAAAACATCTAATTCCCACAGTTCAATTTCCTAGAGTAGCCCCTAGCCCCTTAAGCATCCAAATTAGGGACCCCAGGGCACAATTATGATAATGTGAATCTTCACTCTTTAAAAAACAAAAGTGTGAATTATTGTAAAACTAAATAAGCTAGGTAACTAAACAAAGTTATATGACGTCTCCTCACCCTCATTTGCAAATGGGGAGAGAAAAGGCACATCAGACATCCACATGTTCCAGTAACACACATTAATCCTGTTTATTTCTTTTTGCACTGTTGCAGGTATGCTAGGACATCAGAAAATAAGATTTCTTAGAAAATGGAAAGAGAACTGTGAATATCCAATCCCCACTAGACATGAAAGAACAGTTTCAACTGAAATTAAAACCATATCTTCTGAAATCTTTCCCCAAGTAGATGAAGATTGAAGAAGTTGGTATCATAATTGATTACACCAAATATTTCCACCTTTGCTTAAGGATCTTAAACATTCAGACTCAGTTACCGAAAATCTGTCTTTTATTTCTACCTTAGAACATCACCTCCAAACACTAGAAGTATATCCAAACTTACCACAGTATAACATAGGGACTGGAACTCTGAATAAGGAATCTAGAAATGTGGACCCTTTGGCCAAGTTGTCCACTAGTTCCAGAATTCTAGGGCCTTCTACAATGTATAGGACTTTTCTAAGCCACAGATAACTGGAAAGATTTTTAAATCATGTTCTCAGAACTTCTGTTATCCCCTTTTGCAGACACATTGGAAAAGAGGTGTTTCCACACACAATGCATTGAAGATGTGGTACTTGAACAGGCATAAAGAGGTATATGAAAGATCAGATCTGTTAGTTCTCCAAATGTGATCAGTCTTCATTGGTATTAACAAATGATGACCCAAAACACTGATTATCTCTGATTCTGTCAACTCTAAGGCAACTTAATGCCAACATTCTTGATTGACTAATGTCTGTTGACAGAGTCTAAATAACAGTGCCTGTGTATATTCTTTTTTAGAAATTTTTATTGAAGGATAGTTGGTTTACAATATTGTGTTAGTTTCAGGTGTATAGCAAAGTGATTCAGTTATACCCATAAAAGTATCTATTCTTTTTCAAATTCTTTTCCCATTTAGGTTATTGCAGAATATTGAGCCAAGTTCCCTGTGCTATACAGTAGGTTCTTACTAGTTATCTATTTCATATACAGTAGTGTGTATGTGTCAACTCCAGTCTCCCAATTTATGCCTCCCACCTCTTGTCCCCTGGTAATCACCAAACTAAATCTCCCTGCAGAGTTTCGGTTTTGAAGTTCATTTAGACATGTCTGAAAGGAGTTCATGTGTGGGCTTTTCTACTCTGTCTAATAAAGGACAATGAACTTTACGTGTGACTTTCCATCAGAATTTGCAGATGTAGTTCACAAGAGTTAATGACTTTTTTTCTCTTCAATTTCACCTAGTAAGATAAAAGCAAGCTGCACTAGAGTTTTCCTATACTGAGGTGACTAGTCAATACTTTGCTGCTTGCTCTGTCAATGCCATCAAAATATTGTTTAATAATTTAGGAACAGCCATGTAATTTTCTTCTCTAGCAAGAGCAAATTAGGCACTTACTAAATAATTGACTAAATACTTAATTCTAGGGATGTCTTGAGGATGTGCTATTATCAAAAAGAATTTAAAATAAAATTGTCCTCCAACTCTTCAGCATGTGACTTTCATTTTCATGTTATTTTCATGTCTGGTCATGAAAACTACCAGACTTTGTCCCCTTCTAGACTGATTCCTTTACTCACCAGTGGTCTACTGGTGTCTGTACATGGTGTGCGTGTGCTGCCCCTGGTCAAGACGAGTCAGAAAGACGGGCTGGGGCTTGAATGGGTTGGACAAAGCCCCTCTTCTTTAAGTCTGTCCCAACCAGGAACACCAATGGGGCACCAAGAAGTTTCAGTTTTTAGAGTTTTAATCTCAAATAATGAGATGCTGTCATCAAGGCCACTTAGACGTGGAACCCTTTTCATCTGGCCATCTGCTAAAATAAATGCTGCCTCATCAGCAGGCTGCTGGGCTGAGATCCATCTACTCAGTCAGGCCCTCTCTTAAATATCCCACACGCAGGCCATCAAGGCATTTTACTTAACACTTAACTTCTGAAATGCCCAGGGTAGACCCACAATTCATGGGCCAGCATATTAACCCATGACTTTACAAGTTAAAAGGGTAGAAGGTAAAGGTATATTGTCTTCTGTCAATCAATGTCCTCTGCCAAAAGTATAATTTCAATGATAATACTTAAATTACTCAAATAAGATTGATTTCTGCCCCTCTCCCTCCCTCCCTCCCTCTTTCACACCCTCCCTCCCTCTCTTCCTCTCCCTTCCTTTCTCTCTCTCTCATCACAAGAATAGAGGTGAGCATCAACCATCTCTGATACCACCCTCTCCCTTTATCTCCCTGGTTCCACACACAGTTTCTCTAGGAGCTGACATTTGAAAAAAGGGTTCATCATGTGAAAGGGTTCAGTACTGCTCCAGCACCATGGACAGCATGACTGCAGGGTTGTTCTAGAATCCTCGAACCACAGCCCAGTTATAGAAACCCAGAAATTATTTTAGAGACTATCTTTATGGATGGAGATACAGACATCAGCATTTCAGCAGAGGACAGTGTTCTAACAATGCCTAACCCCTGGGTTGTGAAATCCAGGCTACTCTTTATATACGGAACCATGACAAAAATACACACATTATTACCAATCAAGATAATAAAAGAGCACTTTCAGCTTTTCTTGACTCTCTCAAGGAACATGAGCACTCTATAGCCCTTCTACACTCTATAGACCTCCTTCTCTCTACTCTGCCTGGTTTCCTTGGCACCCATCCCCACCCATGAAGACTTTGACCTTTGTTCCCTTTTGTTTTTCCCTTTTCTTCTACCACTAGTCCATTGTCTTCTACCCCATCATAAAAGCCTGTGAACTGGGTTGGTAGAAACAGCAGAGGGTAATAAATATGAAGTTTGTGTTCTGGTGAGGGAATACAGACAAAAAATAAATAAGCAGTAAACCAAGATTATCAGATAAAGTGTGTTTTCTGGTTGACACAGTACTTAACTGCAAAGAAAGTAGAAGGTGGTAAAGTTAAAAAATAAATAAAAGGCAGAACTGGTAGGGGAAGCGGGGCAGTGTCATAGATAAACATTTCTGAGGAAGTGACTTTAAAGCTGACATCTAAATGATAAGAGAGGGACTTCCCTGAGGGTCCAGTGGCTAAGATTCCACACTCCCAATACAGGGCACCCAGGTTCAATCCTTGGTCAGGGACTAGATCTCACATGCCATGACTAAAGATCTCACATTCTGCAACTGAGTTCACATGCCACAACTAAAGATCCTGTGTGCTGCAACGAAGACCAGGTGCAGCCAAAGAAAAAAGAAAGAAATGACAAGAGAAAGCTATTCTTGCAAACATCCGAGAGAAAAGCTTTCTAGGAATATGGAACAGCTAGAACAGCATGCCTAAATAAGCTTAAAAATAAAATAAGTCTAACATAATGATACTACTGTAGCAGAGGAAGAGAGAAATGGCTGGAACTAATCTGTAGAACTGCCTCCTCTCACCTCCTCAAGGCAATGTCCTGAAGCCTGAGTGCATCTCAAGTAGAGTCCCCAAAGCATCGGATGTAGTAGATCTTATTGCTCTTTATCAGGGTTCTCTGCACCCTAAAGGACTCTGCCCCCATTAAACTCAGGTGCAGTCCCCTGACTTATTTTAGCCAATGTTGTGTGATTTGCATCACTTCTAGGCAAAAGCCTTTATAGTCAAATGCACATCATTGTGTCCTTCCTCTTTCCCCTCTGCCAAGTCACCAATGGTATTCTAGAAGACAACTGCCCTATTAGGTTGGGTCCTAGAGTGAGGCAGTGATGCAGAACAAAGCCCTTAGCCAGCCTACTATGAAAGCAACATGAGCAAGAAGTAAACTTTTGTTGTTTTAACATCCACGTTTAGGGGTTATTTGTTATTGCAGCATAACTTTGCCCAGCCTAACTGATACAGAGTCCTTGAGCAATACCCTAACATGACTCCAATTCTAGATAAAAGTTGTTACCCAACTGGCCTCCCAGAACTAGGTCTATAATTCTATGCATTTCCAATAAAATTTCAACAGTTTTTTTTTTTTTTTAGAAATAAAAAAACTAATTCTGACATTCGTAGAGAAGTACAAAATATTAATATTATCTTGAATCACCAAACTAAGTATGAAAGAGATCAATAGTTTGGAAAACTAACACTACCTGATTTCAAGACATTGTAAAAGTGAAGTGTTAGTCACTCAGTCGCTCTCCAGGCTCCTCTGTCCAGAATTCTCCACGCAAGAATACTGGAGTGGGCAGCCATCCCTTCTCCAGGAAGATGGGATAAATCTATAGCAACAAAGACAATATGGCATTGATATTAAGATCAATAAATAGATCAGAATAAAGAGTAAAGAAATAGACCCTCACATACAAGAACAACTGAGTGTTTTACAAACATGCAAAGGTAACTGGTAGAGAAACAATAGCTTTTCAGCAAATGTCTTGAAACAACTGAATATCCCTATGCCAAAAGAAAAAGAAAAAATGAATCTGAACCCACATCTCACATTATATTTAAAAATTAATTCAAAATAGATCATAGACTTATATGCATGCTTTAAAACAAAGCTCTGGAAAGAAAATACATGTGACAAACCTCTATGACATTCAGTTAGGCAGAGTTTTTTTAATTACAAAGCCAAAAACACTATATATAAGAAATGAATAACTAAACTGGATTTCATCAAAATTTGAAACTTCTGCTCTTTGGAAGACACTGTTGAGAGAATGAAAAGACAAGCCACAAACTGAGAGAAAATATTTGCAAATAATAAAAAGGGCTTCCCTTGTGGCTCAGCTGGTAAAGAAGCCACCTGCAATGCAGGAGACCTGAGTTCGATCCCTGGATTGAGAAGATCCCCTGTAGAAGGGAATGGCTACCCACTACAGTATTCTGGCCTGGAGAATTCCATGGTCTGTATAGTCTGTGGGGTCGCAAAGAGTCAGTCACAACTACGTGACTTTCATTTTCACTTTCACTTTCAATATCTACAAAAGGACTTGTATCTAGAAAATATGCCAGTAGATAATATTTTTACACCTAGCAGTTACAGAGACTTTTTAGGGACAGACATTGTGCTAAATGCTGCCTGGTATTTAATCCTCACAACCCTGTGTGTTAGGAAATATTTGCCAACATTTTACAAAGGGGAAAATAAGTCTTGGAAAAGTTCATCTGGATTACTCATTTAGTTTCACAATAACTCAGGATAGGCAGTAACAGAAACCCGCAGAACTCACTGGTGTCACAGAGCAGAAGTGTGATTCCTGTTCACACAGTCAGCTGTGGCTCAGGGGACTCTCCATGGCCACTGTCCCCCACACAGAGACTCTGTCCCAGGCACAGTCTGGAACATAAAGCCTCAAAAGAGCAGAAAAGCAAGAAGCCTGCAAGTTTTCCCACCAGCAATTAAAAGCTTTGGCTGGGAAATTACATGTTATATCTACTTACAAGGCATTAGCCAGAATTAGTCACATAGACCCAACTAACTTCAAGGAGAAAAATATCCACATGGGTGCCCAGAAAGAAGAGAACTGAATCTGGGTGAGCGTTGGAATCCTGTTATAGACAGGTAACATTTAGGTTGTATTTTATGTAACAGGTTAGAGAAACTGCTTTCTCCCCCAGCTAAAGCACTCTTCCTTGATGTATACAATGGTCTTTATAGTCTCTTCCCAATGCTCTTGTTTACCATCTTAGAATAGTGTTTGATAACAAAGATCCAGGTTTCCAGAATTTTGAAATTTTCTGCTCTTCTTCATCGATGGAGCCTGAGGGGATCGCAAAAAATTTAAGCCACAGTCGAACACGACTTTGCAACTGAACAACAACAGCAACAAGATTGGAAGGGTGAAGAGAAAAGAGTGCCTCTCACTGTTAATGTATGTTTAGATATTTCGGCTCTGATGTTATGCAAATTATCCCTCATGCCAGCAGTTCCTAGAATTATCTAGAGACAATCAGAGGACAAACACGAGATTGTAAACATAAACCAGAGAGAGAGGCTGGGTCACTTGCTGAACATCTGTAGGTCTTCTTGCTATACCGATCAACTAGGAATGAAAGGCATTTTTATGGCCAGATAAGTGTAGTAAATTAGACAAAATAATTAGGTTTGCATTTTGCAGAATTTTGATAAGAATCATCAGGAATTTAATACACATTATGGATTTCATAATGGGACTATTATATAAAATGCCTATCAAACATACTTGGTCTCAGCAATGTGTTGACATCTTGAGAAATCCTAATACTTGGCAAAAACACAGTTCCGGAAATGGTGCCCTGGAGAGATTGAAATGAGATATTAGTTCTCCCACACAGTCTTCTCCCCATACTCTAATCAGCACCCTTAGCACCACTGCACACCAAGGGCTGAAACCACAAGCTGGTTTCATGAAGTTAAATGTGCCCCCTGTGGCAGTCATCATCCTGGATACTAACATCTCTCTCCTCTTAGTTCTGGCTTAGCCAGACTTCAACAGTATGTGAACCATTAACTTCCAGATGTTGAAGCTGGATTTAGAAAAGGCAGAGGAACCAGAGATCAAATTGCCAACATATGTTGGATCATTGAAAAAGCAAGAGAGTTCCAGAAAAACTTCTATTTCGGCTTTATTGACTATGCAAAAACCTTTGACTGTCTGAATCACAACAAACTGTGGGGAATTCTTCAAGAGATGGGAATACCAGACCACCTGACCTGCCTCTTGAGAAACCTGCATGCAGGTCAGGAAGCAACAGTTAGAACTGGACATGGAACAACAGACTGGTTCCAAATAGGAAAAGGAGTACATCAAGGCTGTATATTGTCACCCTGCTTATTTAACCTATATGCAGAGTACATCATGAGAAAACGCTGGGCTGGATGAAGCACAAGCTGGAATCAAGATTGCCAAGAGAAATATCAATAGCCTCAGATATGCAGATGACACTACCCTTATGGCAGAAATCAAAGAAGAACTAAAGAGCCTCTTGATGAAAGTGAAAGAGGAGAGTGAAAAAGTTGACTTAAAGCTCAACATTCAGAAAACTAAGATCATGGCATCCGGTCCCATCACTTCATGGCAAATAGATGGGGAAACAGTAGAAACAGAGACAGATTTCAGTTTTGGGGGGCTCCAAAATCACTGCAGATGGTAACTGCAGCCATGAAATTAAAAGACGCTTACTCCTTGGAAGGAAAGTTATGACCAACCTAGACAGCATTTTAAAAAGCAGAGACATTACTTTGCCAACAAAGGTCCATCTAGTCAAGGCTATGGTTTCTCCAGTAGTCATGTATGGGTGTGAGAGTTGGACTATAAAGAAAGCTGAGCGCTGAAGAATTGATGTTTTTAAACTGTGGTGTTGGAGAAGACTCTTGAGAGTCCCTTGGACAGCAAGGAGATCCAACCAGTCCATCCTAAAGGAAATCAGTCCTGAATACTCATTGGAAGGACTGATGCTGAAGTGAAACTCCAATTCTTCGGCCACCTGGTGTGAAGAACTGACTCATTGGAAAAGACCCTGATGCTGGGAAAGATTGAAGGCAGGAGGAGAAGGGGACAACAAAGGATGAGATGGTTGGATGGCATCACCAACTCAATGGACATGAGTTTGAGTAAGCTTCGGGAGTTGGTGATGGACAGGGAGGCCTGGTGTGCTGCAGTCCATGGGGTGGCAAAGAGTCGGACATGACTTGAGTGGCTGAACTGAACTGATGGATCAATGGACCATTTGTAAGACTAATTAACAAATAGATCCAAACATCTCGAACTTGAGATTCATGCTCCAAAGCCAGCTCACACTTTTTTTTTTCATTTATTTTTATTAGTTGGCAGCGCACACTTTAAGTAGCCTATTATCTTTCTTGTGTGTGTGGTTGGTCACTCAGTCGTGTCTGACTCTTTGCAACCCCATGGGCTGTAGCCCGCCAGGCTCCTCTGTCCATGGAATTCTCCAGGCAGGAATACTGGAGTGAGTAGCCATTCCCTCCTCCAGGGGATCTTCCTGACCCAGGGATCAAACCCACATCTCTTCTGTACCCTGAATTGCAAGCGGATTCTTTACCATCTGAGCCACCAGGGAAGCCCATTATCCTTCTCAGCCAGCTGATAATATATTTTCAGTGGCAACAGTTTGACAAACCTGGAGCAATGCTGACAAGGAGCCATTGTCCGTGAAGTTACTCCTACAAAGATTATATCTGCTAGATGAGTTGCATTTACAAGAACCCAAAACTTCTCAATAGAGTTTATTAATATAATCTCTATTACCCACTGCTGATGGCGCTAACACTACTTGCCTTCAAATCACCATTGCTAACCTGTTAGAACATGATAAATATCTTTAAATTTGAATATAGATTTTTCTAGACAAATTTCACTGTCCAAGAGCATGATTATTGGGACTTCCCTGGCAGTTCAGTGGTTAAGACATCATTCTTCCATGCAGGGGTTGAGGGTTCGATCCCTGGTTAGGGAACTAAGATCCCACATTCCATGCCGCACAGCCAAGAAAAAAAAAAAAAAAAGACCATGATTATTAGGATCCATAATTGCTTTAGAATGAAAATATAATTTAGCTTCCCATGTTTGAGATTACGTCAACCATAAATATCAGGCTAAGTCATTCACCCTATATGTTTATTGATGTTTCTGCCTGTATGCAGGCTAGCGGTGTGGACCAGAGTCCACACTTGAGAAGCTGACAATCCCTCTGAGTTTCCATTTCCTAATCTACAGAACAGAGAGCATCATAAGATATGAGTCACCTTACAGGGTCTACACATAAGAATTATACAATTTAGACCACTATTTTACCTAAAGAAGGGTGAAAGGATTCTGAATGCTAAGGGGAAAAAAAAATGTCATCTACTTTGGATTTGTTTTAAAAAAATACACAAGTTTGACAAGTTTATATGATTGCCCAGTCCCCAGGAGCTGTCCCAAACATATTTTTATTTATTTATAAAGTTTTACTAAGGGGAAGAAGACAGTGAAAGTTAAAATAGAAACACACTTAAGGTTTCTTTCTTCCCTATCTCCTATCTTACCCAGAAAAAAAAAAAAAAAAAATATATATATATATATATATATATATATATATATATATTCAATTACCAGCCTAACACAGAGAAGAAGACACTCGGCTCTGGCAAGGCAGCTGGGGCATAGAGAGCCTCATGTCATAATGAAGCAGAATCCAGCCCATGAGGCCATATCAGGGTTGAAGGCTTGGAGACTCTTACTTTCTGGCTGGTGTCTGAGCTCCAGGAAAAAAAAAAATTTGTATTATCTCCAAAAAGACAAATATATATATATATATATATATATATATATATATATATATATATATATATATACAACATTACCATTTCAAGGGGGTTGAACAAAAGATCCTATCTAAGTATCCTGCCTTTGGGTCTAAATAAAAGGATGCAATATACCTCCTGGGAGTATACATGACTCCACAGTGCTACTCAGGCCCTCTGCCCCATCACTTTGAGTGTCCCATCAATCCTACTGGACTGCTATTACCCTCCACCCCACCTGCCACACACTCACACCCACACATACTCTCACACACACTCATACTCCTATTTCCTATTCCACCAGACCTGGGCAGGCAGTCATTACACCAAGCAGCATTCAAAATAACTTCAAAATGAAGTTTCACGTTTTGTTTCTTTGGAATCCCTTAGCACGGCTGTAAAACTCATTATGATATAGAAATGCCTGGAGAGAGCAGAGACTTCAGATTTGGGTGATAGGTGCAGTATTAAATAAAACAACAACAATACAGATGGTTCAGCTAATGGAATCACAGCAGTAAGCCTATATTCTACCAGGGGGGACTGAGATTACTAAAAGAGAAATAAAATGCCTCAGGATTAAGCAAGGCTCTAGCTGTTTTCTACTAGGAAAACCTCAATGGAGCTGAATGTTCTTAACTTCAAAAATTAATCAAGAAAAAAAAAAGTGAAGATGAGGAGAGAGATGGGAAGGGGGTAAAATTTGGTTGGGAAAGAGTTGGAAAGCAATTGAAGATAGTAGACATGCAGACTTAGAGACACCGAATCCATTTTTCAACCCACTAAGGAGGCGCCCTTATTAACCACACATATTGTGCCATGCAGGTGAATTTACCAATATTTTTGATAATTAAAAAAAGGTGCTCTGTCTTTCATACTCCTCTCCATCTTGGTGAAAACTGGAAAGCATATGAGATGTTAAAAACCTCCACTCAATGTTTAATAAGAGTCATAACACGAAGTTTATTCATAATCTATATACATGGGGTTTGATTCTTGAAAACAGAAATAGGAATTAATAGTTAAGTCTCTCTTGCCACATAACTGTGAACTAAAGTGATGTATGCAGTGTGCATGCCAACCTCACAACTCACTTTACATGTTTTTTCACTTCATTTCCTAAGCCCTGATTCTAATTGCTTTTCTTTTTTAAAATTATTTATTTATCTATTTTATTTAGTTGGCTGTGCCAGGTGTTATCTACAGCATGCGGGAATCTTTAATTGAGGCTTGTGGGACCCAGTTCCCTGAGCAAGGATTTAACCCTGGACCCCCTGCACTGGAAGCTTGGAATCTTAGTCACTGGACCACACCTAATTGCTTTTCTAATATTGTGTCTCATATCTATGATTGTTGACCATATTTAGATTATTTTTAAAGGCTTAATCCATAATTCTCATATTTATTTGTGCCTTAAAATACACTGTGAAATCTCTTTTGGCTCACCTTTGTTATAGTCCAGAAGTGTACACATTGAGTGTCCATTCATGACATCATTAATCAAATCAACTGCTACGAGAAGCCGAATGATAACAGTGGTTTTCAGCAATGGCTCCTGGAGCTACTGGGTATCACCTGAGAACTCACTGTTGTTGTTTAGTCGCTAAGTCATGTCCAACTCTCTGCAACCCCACAAACTGTAGCACACCAGGCTTCGCTGTAAATGCAAATTCTCAGCTGCCTCCCACTCTCTCAGAACTGTTCAAAATTTTCTAGTTCTGCCTAACATGTTACCACAAATTCAGCAGCTCAAAACAACACACATGTATTTATCTCACAGTCTTCATTGATCAGGAATCAAGAACAATTTGGTAGGGTCCTCTGCTCAGGACATCACTAGGCTGAAAATCAACGTGTTTTTCAGGGCTGTGATCTCACCTGAAGCTTGAAGTCTTCTTCCAAGTTCACTCAGTTCAGTTCAGCCATTCAGTCGTGTCCGACTCTTTGTGACCCCATGAACCACAAGCACGCCAGGCCTCCCTGTCCATCACCAACTCCCAGAGTCTACCCAAGTCTACTTAGCCCATCGAGTCGATGATGCCATCCAGCCATCTCATCCTCTGTCATCCCCTTCTCCTCCTGCCCTCAATCTTTCCCAGCATCAGGGTCTTTTCCAATGAGTCAACTCTTTGCACAGGTGGCCAAAGTATTGGAGTTTCAGCTTCAACATCAATCCTTCCAGTGAACACCCAAGACTGATCTCCTTTAGGATGGACTGATTGGATCTCCTTGCAGTCCAAGGAACTCTCAAGAGTCTTCTACAACACCACAGTTCAAAAGCATCAATTCTTCAGTGCTCAGCTTCCTTTATAGTCCAACTCTCAAATCCATACATGACCACTGGAAAAACCATAGCCTTGACTAGATGGACCTTTGTTGGCAAAGTAATGTCTCTGCTTTTTAATATGCTGTCTAGATTGGTCATAACTTTCCAAGGAGTAAGCGTCTTTTAATTTCATGGCTGCAATCACCATCTGCAGTGATTTTGGAGCCCCCCAAAAACAAACTCAGCCAGTGTTTCCACTGTTTCCCCATCTATTTGCCATGAAGTGATGGGACCGGATGCCATGATCTTAGTTTTCTGAGTGCTGAGCTTTAAGCCAACTTTTTCACTCTCTTCTTTCACTTTCATCAAGAGGCTCTTTAGTTCTTCTTCACTTTCTGCTATAAAGGTGGTGTCATCTGCATATCTGAGGTTACTGATATTTCTCCTGGCAATCCTGATTCCAGCTTGTGCTTCTTCCAGCCCAGCGTGTCTCATGATGTACTCTGCATAGAAGTTAAATAAGCAGAGTGACAATATACAGCCTTGACATACTCCTTTTCCTATTTGGAACCAGTCTGTTGTTCCATGTCCAGTTCTAACTGTTGCTTCCTGACCTGCATGCAGGTTTCTCAAGAGGCAGGTCAGGTGGTCTGGTATTCCCATCTCTTTCAGAATTTTCCACAGTTTATTGTGATCCACACAGTCAAAGGCTTTGGCATAGTCAATAAAGCAGAAATATATGTTTTTCTGAAACTCTCTTGCTTTTTCACTAGCTGTTGGAAAAATTCAGTTCCTTAGAGTTGAAGGACTGCAGTTGCTTTCATGCTGGCTGTCAGCAGGGGGCCATTCCAGCTCGTAGAGACTGCCCACATAGTCTTCTCCACGCTGTGGCAGATTGCTTCTTTATGGCCAGCAGGATAGCTCTTGCTTTGAATCTCTCCAGTCTGCTAAGATGAAGACATAGAAAACATATTGTAATGTTTTAAAAGTGAAGTTGCTCAGTCGTGTCCGACTCTAGGCTTTTGCCTAGAAATACTGGAGTGGGTTGCCATTTCCTTTTCCAGGGGATCTTCCCGACCCAGGGATCGAACCGGGGTCTCCCACATTGCAGGCAGATGATTTACTGTCTGAGCCACCAGGGAATTTGGCCCAAAACCTCACTCAAGGTTTTTCTGTACCGTCTTACAGCAGAACCTGAATGGACTTTTTGACCAACATAATAACACAATGTAATGTGTTTACCATCACCTTGGCCATACAACATAAACTAGTCAAGGGAATGACATACCATCATATCCACAGTCCCTGCCCACACTCGAGGGCAGGAAATGCTGCAAGGGAGTAGGCATCTTGGGAACCATCTCAGGATTCTACCCGCCATACCTGTTGAATCAGAGTCAATAATCTGAAATCCCAGACTGTTTCCCCATACCTCCCCACTCTTCAGCATACATCGAGACATTCAAGGGGATGATATAATTTTAGGATTCTGTTGAATGGATGCTTGCTCAGTCTTTCAAAAGAAGCTTTCCCCCACAAAAGCATTGCCCTACCTTGAGCCTCACGGGGACATTCCACTCTACATGAGAAATCCGACTTTCCCTGGCAGCTGAAAGGCCAGATCAATCAAGGGGTTAATTACACAGCTCATTTTCCTGGCCCCCATGGGCATAAAGGTTATAGATAGCCATGTATTTATGCTACCAGTGTTAAAAATTCAACCGCAGCATTTATTTCAATGAACTCCTTTGACTACATGTTAAACAGATGCACTAAGGGAATACATAAAACATTATCTCTATTAGTTCAAATTTTCTGACTCTTTAAAAGCTTCCCGTGACTGAAGGAAAAATGCATCTGTAATGTACCCCCCTGCCATTATAAACACATTCATCAAACTGCAAGCAGCTTGACAATAAGTGGACATTAAGCACTCACACACACACGCACACATACACAGAGTAGCTTGAATGTGGAAATTTTTTAATAGTACATTATGTTTAAGACTTCACAGTTATTAATAGACCTGGATAGTACATACAACCAAAGTGCTGCTTTAGACTGGAACGATCCCTTTAATGTCTTCAGATGTTCCCTAAGAACTTCTAATCCTAACTGCACAGTGCTTGCCTGGTACTGTCCACAATGGACAGTGGGGCTTCTGCTCTGTTGGACTGTTAAGTGGACAAAAGGGAGGCTTATGTTCTTTAAGGTCTTTGTTTTGTCCCTGCCCAGTTTCCAGCATCAAATCTCCTTCTGGTAGAAGTTTGTAAGGATTTCCCTGGCAAACCAGTAGTAGTTAAGATTCTGTGTTTCCACTGCAGGGGGGCACAGATTTTGATCCCTGGTCGGGGAACTAAGATCCCTCATAAAATAAAATTAAAAAGAAAAAAGAAAGCCAAGTTATTTTTTAAAAGCGTTGTTGTAGCACAATACTAATTCACATGGTGGGTCCTACATCTTTGCCAAAATCTACCCATGGTGAAGTCTCCGAAAGCATTAAGTTTCTGTCCGAGTTTACTAATGCGAAGAAAGTTGCCTTTGAAAGAATAAAAGACATTCCCTTCGAGACTGTCTGCAGTGGCTTCACCCAGGCACCACACAAGTCGGAATCAAGTCACCTTTCCTGGTGACAGCGTGGTGCGCCTATGCCCCACACCTTGGGCATGCAGTCAGGAACACTAAGGGAAGTTAGCTGATTGGGACCACCTCCGGGTAACACGCCCTCAGCGCTTTTTCTGCCCTGCCCCCTAGTGGAATAGTGTTCCTTTGAAATCACCGAATATTAAGTTGCACCAACAGAAACCACTGTGCAAAAGCATGAAAAGACTAACTCTGCTAAAAAGAACAACCTGAGGGCCACTATGAGAGAAGTGGCTTTGCCTATTATCACAACAGTCAGGGAAGGATGCCCCTACAGGTTCAGCCCCTGCCGGTGCGGAAAATCACTCTTTGTCCTTGAAAATTCACCGGGACAGGAGACCCTCCAGCTCCTCTCTATAGGGTGTGGAGAGCCCCAGGCACTCTTGTTGGAGAAACAGGAGTCTACTATCAGGAGCAGGATAATTTGATAATACCAGCATCAGTGAGTTGGGGTAACACATCCCAGACAGTGAATAGAACGTCTCCCTGTCCTGGATTGAAGCTGGATAGAGGACAAGGAAATAGGAGCTGTCAGTAAGAAGGGAGTCACCCTTCATTCCTGGTACTGACTAGGGTAGGGGGTCACCACTCTTGAATTATATGCATTTTTCAGATGAGAAGTTGACACCTAAAGAGTTTGCACCACAGTTGGGACTTTCCTAGTGTCCAGTTCTTAGGACTCTGTGCTTTCACTGCACGGACCACAGGTTCAGTCCCTGGTTGGGGAACTAACATCCCACAAGCCAAAAAAAAAAAAAAAAACAGAGAGAGAGAGAGAGAGAATTTGATCTGTAGCACAGCAAGTTATTGATAATGCCAAGACACACTTTGGTCCACAAACACTGTGTTTATTTTTTCAATATGATCTTCCCATCTTAAACCCATCATGAAGGAAACTTATTGTAGTCATCATTTGCAACATATGTGTATACATATATCAAATCTTTATGTTGTATATCTTAAGCTTATACAATGTTATCTGTCAATTATATCTCAACAAACCTAGTAGGGGAACCCTATCTTATGCCTCAAACAACATGAACACATCTTTCTAGAGTACTTTAGGGGCTTTAAGTGAAAGACATTGGAAAAGTGGGGAGTAATGAATGTTTTCTTGTAGAATCATTGGCTATCTGTGGGAAGAGATTACCTTAGTCACAGTCTAACCTTAGACTCAACCCTTGAAGAAGTTCATAATATCTCTTCTTTGGTTTCACTGCTCTCATGGGCTGAATGAATGTCAATTAGCAGCTAAGTGTCTGAATACCAGTTCGAAAAGAGAAAGTTGAAATAAATGAAGCAAACACAGAAGCCCAGGAGAAAAGGCTGTCCCTTATTAGCCAAGGAATGACTGTCCAGGTTACACTGAGCAAAAAGATTAGAACCAAGCTAAGGACACCGGGACAGTTAACCCTCCCTCCTGTCCTCCCCTCCCTTGCCTCAGGGAGGACCTTGAAACAGGGAGGAGTTGGAGTGAGGAGAGAGGATTAACTCTTTTCAGTTTAAGCCTGCAACCCAATTCCTGATGCTACTGTATTTGGGGGTGACCCCACTCAGGAGGCTCCACTCTCAGCCTCCCTCTGACAGGAGGAAAATAATACAAATAGCAACGACAACACACTTTGTGTGGATGCCAGGGTCAGATCAGTATCCATTCAGAGTGCATGGATGGTGAAGTATCCATTCAGAGTGATTTACTTGGGTCAAAACTTGTCCCCCAAATGTGGAGATGATATTTCCTATTCCTCTAAAAGGAGGGCCCATAACCAGTCCACAAAAGTAGCATGTAAATCAAGCAATCTGCAAGATGTCTAACTCTGGGCATGCTTCTTTAGTGAACTTGACTTCAGAAAAAGCAAATGCTGACAGTGGCAGTTTCAGACATTCTAAAACTGTCCCTCTTTGCCCATCCCACCCCCAAAAGCAACTTCCTGTAGATCCTCTCTCTCAGTGTTCCAAGACCTCTGTCTAAGGAAGCGCCTTCCAAGTGATTGACTCCCTGCAGGAATATTTATCATTCTGTAACTTGGTGGCCTCTGTTTTCCAGGGTTGTTGTAGTATTACCGAAAGGTAGGGTCCAGCTGCTTGCTGCTTAAAAGCCAGTAAACAGCCCAAGTTGGTGGAAAGGAAAGTCTGCTTTATTTCAGATGCCAGCAACTGTGGGGGCGTATGCAGACATCTGTCCAAAGGTTGATTCTGCCCCCACTACAATAGTGGGTACCTACAACAGTGCAACCAAGACTGTACACTCCAAAAAGCAACTTCACGTGAGATTCTTTTTCCTTTAGAAAAACTGTACTTTTTGGCCACTTGAGGCCTCAGGAAAGCTACAGTGTAATCCATACCTTCAAGAGTGTCACCTCTCCAGAGAAGGGATCTAGACAATTCAACATTGGCTATCCTTAGCATCGACGAGTAACAGGGCATAGCAAGGACAATGTTTGCCCTTCTACCCTGTAATCCAGCCACTAAATATCGAGCATCATCCTTACGCTTGTCCCAGTCCACAGGTTAGAGCACCAAATGGTCCATTTCCAAGTTCAGTCCTTTAGCGCCACCTGGTGCTAACTATTCTAATCACTCATTTAGCCAATAAAATGAAAAATGCCTTCAAGTCCCAACTACATAAAAGTCTGTTAAGCTCACATAAGAAGGTAAAATTTGGACTGAATAGCAACATTAGTATGGCTGTTCGTTCAGTGAATCACAGGGCATTGTTGTTGTTGTTGTTTTTGTCATCGTTGTTGTTGCCAACGGAACTCCAAAGAGGGGGATTTAAGAGAATAAGATAAGGTAAGTTTTTCTATTTATCAATGAACTGCACTTGATGAGGCAGAAGTAATACTTAACTGAAAATCTAACGAGCATAGTGTTCATTGTTAATGAGATAATAACTCAAGTAACTAAAATGCTTAATAGAAAGCAAGCTTTCCATTATCCATAACAAAGAGTTTTGTTTCCTTTTTATTTTTATATTTTAGGATATCCCCATAAAATAGAGATGTTTGTGCCCATCTCTCCATGAGAAAAGGAAAATACAAGAAATAATAGAAGCTGTGATGATTTCAGAATTATCTCAGGGACCTTGACATTACCATTCTGAAAATAAAACTGAAAACAAAAGGCAAAAACTATTCAGTCCTCGAGGTGTTGTATATGTATACATCAAAAGTTGATGTATATATTTCATTGTTATACTTTTCCCCAAAATTGAGTGCCACAAACATCTCTATTAATTAAACCAGACTCTACTACACAGGAATGCACTTTATAAATGAATACGTATTTGCAAATTCTCACATATAACCTGTCCCAACAGCTCAAGGTCTGAAAGAAATTAGTGACAACTCTGAGCTATAGGATGATAAGAATCATGTCATTTGAAAAATAAGTTTGTCCCTGGTGTATTGTTCTAAACAGAGTGTGGAGACTAAGAGGGAATTTATTAAGCAAAAGCAATATAATCAAAATAACTAACTTTGGGTCATTTATTAATACTATCTGGCCAGCATTATTCTTAGTGTTTAACACATATCATCTCATTTCATCTTCACAGGCACTTCATGAGGCTGCTACAAACCTGATTCTTCTGATTCCTTGTCACTAATTAGGTCACACACAATTGGTGAATGGGGGTGATGTATATAACACATCATGCTGTTTCATACCTGATTTTTTCCAGCATGTTAGGGTTTTTTAGCGATCAGAGACAAGCTTTCTCACAATGAAAGAGAAGGCTTGGCAATAAATAAAGACTTCAAGGAAAAAGAAAACATATATTCAAATGGAGGCTGATTTAGAGTTTTCAAAAACCACTAGTTGGGTGGGATTGATTAGGAGATTGGGACGGACATACATATCTATGTATAAAATAGATAACTAATGAGAACTTACTGTAGAGCTCAAGGAACTCGACTTAGTGCTCTACGGGGACCTAAAAGGGAGGTCACCAAGGACAAGGGGATATATGTATACATGTAGCCAATTCACTTTGCTCTAGGGTAAAAACTAACACATTGTAAAGCAACTATGTTGCTGTTTTTCAGGCTCCCGGTCATGTCCAGCTCTCTGTGACCCCATAGACTGCAGCACACCAGCCCTCCCTGTCCCTTATCATCTCCTGAAGTTTGCCCAAGTTCATGATCATTGCTTAGGTGATGCCATCCAGCCATCTCATCCTCTGACACCCTCTTCTCTTTCTGCCCTCAGTCTTTCCCAGCATCCCTGGTGCTGGAAAGCAACTATACTCCAATATTAAAAAAAAAAAAAAAAACTAGTTTTCCATTGTGTTAATGCAATTGGTGAAGCTTCAGGTGCTAACGAAAAAGCCGTGAAATATATCTTCCTTATTAAAACTGTGCGTTAAGGACGGTTAGAAACAATGCCCTCCAGGATGCATAGCCTATGGTCGAAAGGACCCACAACTGGAAGGAGGAATGTCAAGGTTGCAAAGTATTGGTTAACTGTAATTCTAGGTGCCAATCCCTGTAGAGAACGACACTAGTATTTTATTAGGATTGCTATTATTTTTATTAGCGCTCTGATGACAGTTTCATAGGTTATATTTTGTCTGCCCCAACCCTACTTTTCCCAGGTGACTTTTAGTACATGATTTTTCAGGACACATTTTTTTCTTTCAGAAATGAGTAGATGATAAGTGAGATTAAGGCAGAAACATATACCATCATCGTTCCCATTTCACACCTGAAGAAACTAAGGCACCAAGAATTAAACAATCTTTCCAAGATCACACAGCAACTGTAGGAGGAAGCCATAATTTGGCTACAGGTTTTGCTTTAAAAAGAAAAAAGAAAAAACAAAAAACATTTAGCGGCACCACACTGCATGTGGGAATCTTAGTTCCTTGACCAGGGATCAGACCTGCCCCAATCCCCTCACACCTCCCAGTCCCCATTCCCAGCATTGGAAGTGTGGAATCTTAACCACTGGACCACCAGGGAAGACCCTGGCCCTATCTCAACTGTAACCTCAGAAATGCCCTGAACCAGAACAACCAGCTAAGCCATTCCTGCAGTCTCCTGACCCTCAGACCTGTGAGATGATAAATGTCTGTTGCCCTAAGCTGCTAAATTTGGGGATAACTTAGTATATAGCAATAGATGTATTCTCTAGTAAGTAAAGCAAGTGGCAAAATATTGTGTACTCTCTGATTCTTTTTTTGCTTAGAATATATCAAGGCATAAGTAGAAAACAAATCATAGATACTGCTATCTCTAGGTGGAGAAACTATTTGTATTTTTCTCCTTTTAACTTATTATTTTCCTACTTTTCACACTGAATCTCTTTGTTTCTATAATAAAAAGCAATTGTTACTTTTGATTTGCTTTATAAATGAAAAATAGGTCAATGTAGGGAAAGGCTTTGATAATAAATGAGACACAGAGCTTGTACCAGAGCGAGAACAGTGTCAAAAAATAAAATGCAAGCGATGTTTGAAAGAAGAAAGAGGCAGAACTTGCTGAATGACCTAACGCAGGAGATGAAAGACCGGGAGGAAAAACGGAGTCCACACAGATCTCATTGACTGTGCATTTAGTCACCCTGTTCTGTAGTTTCAAAGTCTGGCTGTGTGTCAGCTACTATCCCAGGAGCACTGCCCTCTCTCCACTACGGAGATGTTGATCCATCTACCTTTAGTGCCACTCCAAGACTCTTCAGCCACTGGGCATGAATCTCAGAGAAACTTCTCTCATTTTTCAAGGAAGATGAAAGACTACAATCTTAGGCATACTTACCTTAAATCATATTATCACAGCCCAGGGCTAGATGTCGGTTGTGGTTCAAATTCATTCCATTTGTTGCATAGCTGCTATTTATTAAACATTTTCTAGGTGCCAGCACTAAGCTCCACACTTATTTTTTTTTCTTTTTTCTCTCTTTTTTTATTGGAAATACAGTTGATTTACAATGTTGTGTTAGTTTCAGATGTACAGCAAAGTGATTATTAAGATATATAAATATATTCTTTTTTCAGATTTTTTTCCATTACAGATATTACAAGATAATGAATGTAGTTCCCTGTGTGATGCAGTAGGACCTATGTTTATCTCTTTTACATACAGAAGTGTGTATCCCTTAATCCCAAACTCCCAATTTAACCTCCCCCACTTTGCCCTTTGGTGACCATAAAATTGTTTTCTGTGTCTGTGAGTCTGTTACCATTTTGTAAATAAGTTCATTTGTATCATTTCTTTTTTTTTTTTTTTTTTTTTTTTATGTCTCTCTGGTCTCTTTTTAATTTGTAATATCCCCTCTCGCTTTATACACATATAGAATGTGAACTCACATAATTGGTCTTCTTTAAAACTACAAAAGGAAAGAATGACTGGTGTCCAAATATTTATTCTTTTGACTTCTCAATCTCATTCCTAAATTCAATAACATTTGTATCATTTCTTATATATGGTGTCTCAGTTTTTCCTCAGAACTTTTCCTGTAAGTAGTTTAAGTATTCTTTCAGTGATTTAGAGAGGAGGAAACTCCTTGTTGAGAGAGGTTACTGACTTTGCTAGTTAATGGCAAAGCTGGGTGTGAACTCACTTCCATCAAAAGAAACAGAGTAACCCTCTGGCAGCTGTGTACAGAGACCCAGCATGCCTCCTGGGAAAGACCTGAGTTGCTGGTTAGCATCATGGGGCTGTGGGTTTGGTGTTGGTTTTGCGGTGCTGGTGTTTATTTCTTCCCCATGGGCTCAGACGGGAAAGAATCCACCTGCAGTGGCAGAGACTTGGGTTCGATACCTGGGTTGGGAAGATTCCTGGAGAAGGGAACAGCAACCCACTCCATTATTGCAGCCTGGAGACTTCCATGGACAGAGGAGCTTTGCTACAGTCCATGGGGTCATAAGGAGTCAGACTGAGCAACTTTCACTTCACTTCATTTTTGCTAATGTGAAGGAAGCTGTCAATTGTTTGGTGATAGAAGAAAAGGAAACAACAGTGTTTTTAAACAGCAGGCTCTGAATTCTGTCAGTGGGAATATTCACAGAAGAATAGGAACTTCATTAAGCCATAAAAAATAAATAAGTAAATAATGGTTTCCGGAAGAAGGAGACCAAGAAACAGATGTTTCTCAGAGCTCACAGGGGTGTTGAGCAGGAATATGAGTAAAAGAAAAATAAAGGAGCATTCTCCCAAGCATCCCTTATTCTGGATGAAAAGCAAAGAAGAAAAATGAGAGGAAAGGAGAGAAAGGAGAAGGCTGCTAAAAGGAAAAAGAAACCAAAGAAGGGATATGCTGGGAAGGAATCCGAAAGGGGGCAGGGGAGAGAGAGAGGCTGGAGAACCGAGATCAAGGGACTGCGGTAAAGAGAGGAGGAAGGACCAAGGGAATGAGGGGTGAGGAGCATCCTGGAGTTCCTGCCGGGGCTCCCCAGGAGCCCCTTCACAAGGAAGAAAAAAGGCCTTTCTCAAAGAAGCCTTTACATTCTTTCTTTTATAGTCTCATTTCCCAAAAGGGATTTCTGAGAGGGGAAAAGCCTCCAGTCTTCAATGAACTCCAAAAGTTTAAGGACTCTCTTTAATTAGTTTCTTAACCTCCAGAGTGAATAACAAGCTTTGCGCTATAGACAGACCTCTTTCTCTGACGGTACACACACACACACACACACTCACATGCACACAC
Source organism: Muntiacus reevesi (assembly GCF_963930625.1). Classification (NCBI taxonomy): domain Eukaryota; kingdom Metazoa; phylum Chordata; class Mammalia; order Artiodactyla; family Cervidae; genus Muntiacus; species Muntiacus reevesi. Next base: position 77,140,102 of record NC_089254.1, on the reverse strand, counting down.
ACACGCAAACACTCACACACTTAGGTATAAACATCATGTATGCACAGCCACACCCACACACTCACACACATACAGCCACACCAGTGCCCATTTACACAAATGCACACACACTCACATACACACACATAGACTCACACCGCTCCATTAGGCACCCCCCACTCACCTCTCTTAGTATCTGAGGGCCTGCGCTTGCCCCTTAGTGGTCCTCCTGGGGTTTTCTCTTCCTTGGCAACTGAGCCCTGTGCCTTGAAATTCTAATACCATTCCCGTACAAAAAAAAAGTTTTCTTTTGTTTTGTTTTTTAATCCTATACACTCTAAGAAAGCAGTTTAAGATTTGACCAATTCTAATTAATTAACTCACTTTTTAAAACAAAACTTGAGGAAAGAAAGATGGGAGGAGAAACAGAAGAAGGGAGGAAGAGAGAGAAATACATAACCCTCACTAAGAACCTGCAAGGCGCCCATGCTATGCCAAGTGTCTAAATTCATTCAAGCTGCTAGAACAGAAATATCCCAAACTGGGTGGCTTCTAAATAACAAATATTTATTACTCCCAGTTCTGCAGGCTGGGAAGGGGCGAGGGATCTCTCTGGGGTCCCTTTCATAAGGGAACTAATCCCATTAGTAAGAGTTCCACCCTCCACCCTGGAGACCGAATCCTAATGTAGTCACCTCCGGGTTTGGGGATTCAACCTCTGAATTGTGGGGGAGCATGAACATCCGGTCCACTGCACTGAGTTCTACATTCGTCCTCTTATTTATTTCTAAAAACAATTTAAGGAAGTAGATTTATTATCCTCTTTTGAAGATAAGGAAATAGAGGCTCAGGAATGTTAGATCATTTGTCTGAAGGCACCCAGTTAGCCCCAAACCAGATGTGAACCCAATCTGCCTGGTTGTGAGTATGGAATTGAGAAATCTGTGTGGGAGGAGGGGGTTCAGGGGCGCTACACGTAGAGATTGCCTGAGCACAGAGCTCCTTGAAGGAAGGCAATGTCTTATTTTGCCTCACTGCAGACTCCTTTTGTTCCCTACTCTTGTTTCACTTCCTTCCTATGCTCCTATGCTATCCAGTCATATTTTAAGTATCCTTTGAAGTCTCTGTAAATCTGTTTTTTAAAAACACTCCTTAAAAATATATATAAACCAACTAATTTTTTTTAAATATGCACACAGTATAAATTCCAAATCCCCTAGGACCATGGTGGCTCAATGGCGATGACAATGATGGAGGATTGATTTAGGTTTGGGCTGTGAGAGGGGCCTGAGCCTGGTTGCATTCTCCAAATCAGATTTGACCTGCCACAGGTTTCCTGAATGAGTCTGGTCAGTTGTTACTGTACAAAAATGTGATAACAGAATTTCCCACGAGGTGTTTTAGAAAGGTTTTGAAGTGCCTGGGTGAAAAGAACCATAATACATCTCTCTCTCCCTCTTTTTTTTCCCTTGAATGTCAATACCTCACGCCTACTTTTCAGTTACCTTTTAAGAGTAGCTGAAATGTGTTGTGCTCCAAAACTGCTGACTCTGAATGAGGAACTGGTCACTGAAAGTAAATGAGGGCTTTTTTCAAAACAGTGAAAGGAGCCCAGTGATGCCCCAGATTTTCTTGTACAAGATAGCTCTTCCTCACTCCACAATAGCAGCAAGGCCTTAGGTCACAAACAGGCCCCAAGCAGTCAGACAGAACTGAGTTCAAATCCTGCCTTCACCACGAACTAGCCCTATGATTTCTGGCAAATTATTTTACTGCTCTGGCCTCTGGTTCCTTGTTTGTGAGATGCAAATAATAACAGAACCCATCTCAAACTTTGTTATGACAATTAAACCAGATACTGGATATAATGTGACCTGTGAATATGAGTTGCTACTCTCAACATTATTAGCAGCAGCCATGGCACCATCCTTCAGATGGGTGTTTATCCTTTTTTTCCCATGTGTCCTTTCTTAGGGCTGACACACAGAGGTTTTGGATGGTGATGGGACTCATTATGGACCTCGCAGAAAGTACTAGGAACTCCGTTTTATTGACAGAAAACCTTTCCGAGTCACTCTTCCCCTACCCACTGCCAGGGTTCTGACACGATCTTCCTTAAAGCCCTTACCAGCTGCCGGCCAATACCATTGCTGCCTCCCCCTGCTCCCCCGCTCCCATCTGTAGGATTCACCCAGGCCACCATCCACGTGGAAACTGAAGGCAAGGTTACAATCAGCTAGGAAGGCAAGAAATCTTGTTGTCCAAGTCAAGGAAGATAGAGGCATTAAACACTCAGGACTCTCCTCCACCTCTTTGTTTCTGCTCTTTATAGAATTTGGATCTTTTTATGGGATTTAGGAGACAGCAGAATTAGGAGGAAAACTGGGGGACTAGATTGACATTTACACAAGCACTTAAGTAGGATTGCTCCTAAGGTTTGTGGGGCCCGGGCAAAGACTTTTTTACAGGACTTCTGTCTGTATAAACGATTTGAGTCACCAAAACTTATATATTAGCACAGCTGGTGGCACAGTTCCTTGTGATCCCATGAAAGAAACACCAGTCAAGCAACAAGAGCTAGCCTCTCTCTAAGCAGCCCACCCCCAAAAGGTCCCTGGTTCCAGGATGACATCACAAACATGAGGCTCAGGTCTCCTGGGGCATCTGGTCAACCCCAAAGAACAGTAGAGGATGGGAAGATGCCCTGAAGGGAGGAAGGAGCACCATGGGTCCTGGTACAGGGTCAAGGAGTCCCATCTGGATGGCACTGCCAACTCTGACTCTCCAGTATCAAGGGAGAAATGAGAAAAGTTCAAGGTAGGAACTTCAAAGACCAGACACCCCCGAGGGGGCAGCGCTGGTCCAGGGATCCTGTTGCCCAGGTCTCAGGACAGGTCTGCACTTGATTCCAAACTCTGTATGGAAATTTCCCTCTCTGTGTCAGGCCCAGAAAGAACACTGTCTCCCTCCTCTCATAGAGAATGAACGTCATGACATTCTCTTAAATTCTAGGCCATACATTCTTCTCCTTTTTAAGTTATCCAGTGTCTCAGGGACCAAAGCTATGGGTTGCTGTTGTTTTTGTTTCGTTGCTAAATGATGTCTGACTCTTTGCAACCTCATGGACCGTAGTCCTCCAGGCTCCTCTGTCCATAGGACTCTCCCTCCTAATTCTATTACCGTGAACTATTTGCCCCATTAGTGACATGGCAGATAGAGATAAAAAACAGTTAGGGCTGAATCTAGGACAGAGGGGTCAGCCAGTTTAATTCTACCAGGAACTATTTGCGAGTTCAGTGTTTTAGCTTGGAAAGTTGTTTATAACATAACTGGACTCCAGTGCAGGTCTACCCCTAACATTTGCAGACCTAGGGTAACAATATGAATGGAGCCACCTGGCCCACAGCTCACTCCTTTCTCTGGTTCCTCCTCTGGTTCTGCCCAGATCATGAAAGACCTTTTCCATGTGCATATGTGTATCCCAGCTCACTCAGTCAATCTCTACATCCCACCACCCCTGCCAAACAGCCACTCCTTGGCCACTCTTTGGGTACTTAGGTAGCAGGTACCATTAACCCTTAAAAGGGCAGACCTGGAGAAGAAACTCATGCAACTCTTGGTTCTTAGGCAGGGAATTCAATGTCCCTGGTAGAAACAGGGTGGCATGGGCTCCATGTGGGCACCTCCCTTGACCTCCAGGACTTCTCATCCCAGGGGGAAGGTACAGCTCAAAGAGGGCCAGACCTGGCCCTTGTAGGCATGGGACAAGATCAGAGGCCCATCTCCCTAGGCCTAAGAATAATACACTTGTACCTATAATTTCCAAACCCACATGCCACCCTCTACTTCACTTTTCAGTTTCTACTTCCTCAATCTCCTTCAACCTACTCCCCTACAACTCCTTTTTTCTCCTCTATAAGAATTCCTAGTTCCTATTTTTGAGTCATCCTGATTCTGACCTTGAAGTTGTGTTACACACAAAAAAGGAGATATTATATCTTTTTTAGAAGTCTACAGAAACTGAATATTTATGATATGCCACATCAAGATGTCCTGGTAAAGAAATGTAATTCTTGTCACTTATGGCTACTGAAAAATGACTTTCTGGATATACTAGTGGCACTTTTTATCTTTCACAGGCTGACAGATAATGGGATTGCAAGTTTCAAGCAGTAATCTCCCTCATCTGATTGTGGTTTCTGGAAGAAGAAGAAAAAAAAAGGCAACACAGTTCTATAGAGAGCTGAACAGACAAGCAAACAAAATAACACTGCAGGCAAGAAGTCCCTGTTCTGTAAGAGATCTGAGGTAACTCACACTCTTTCCAGGGGAGTTGGCATTGTTCAGCCTTGTGATGAAAGGGTAAAACAGAGGCTATAAGACCTGCTCCAGAAGTCAAAACCAGGGTTGGCCAACTCCAGAATCAAAGTGCTTTCACATTTCATGATATCCTGATGTCACAATATGTGGTCTTAAAAAATAGATCGTATCTTTCTTTTCTTTGAAGCCATGTAACACTTTACTTGTAATTTTCTTATGGCAGTTTTGATGTAATAAAAAATAAATATTTGGTCTTTGTCCCCAGTTCCTGTGCTCCTAAAACCCTTGGGGTCCCCAGAGTGATAAGAATGTCTTTTGTAGGCTATTGCAATGAAGGAAGGGGTTCTAGCTAGCTTCTGGATGGGGGCTGGTCTCTAGAAAAACCAGGCCTGGATTAGAAGCTTGGAACTATCAGCCCCACCCTTCAACCTGCAGAGAGGGAATAGGGGCTGGAGACTGAGTCCAGTCACCAAAAGCCAATGATTTAACCATTTATGTGTGATGAAATCCCTGAACAACAAGGTTCAGAGCTCTTCTGGGTTGGTGGGTATATCAACATGCTGGGAGGGTGGTACACCCCAAGCCTACAGAACAGAAGCTTCCATGTTCAAGACCCTTCCAAACCTCATGCGTACTTCTTCACCTGGTATTCATTTGTATCCTTCATAATATCCTTTATAATAAACTGGTAAATATAAGTGTGTTCCTAAGTTCTGTGAGCCATCCTAACAAATTACCAAACCTAAGGAGGAGGTTGTGGGAACTCCCAGTTTAGAGCTAGTAGGTCAGGAGTATGGGAGGCCCAGGATTTGTGACTGGCATCTAAAGCAGGGCCCAGACTTGTGGGACAGAGTCCTTGAATTAGGGGGTCTGCACTCACTCCAAGTAGTATCGGAATTGAATTGAATTGAACACCAAGCTAGTGTCTTAAGAAACAGAGAATTGACAGTTGGTGTTAAAAACACCCTGGAGTGGTTATTTGGCAATGCCCTATATTATAGTCATTTGTGCTGGTTTTTCCCTCCTATTGGTTGTATTTTCTTTGAGGGTAAAACCTGGGTCATATTTATCATTGTAATTCTTAGGATACCTAACACAGGGCCTGGCCCACAATAAAAGATTAATGAATAGTGTTGAATAGGTTCAAATTTGTTCGACTGACAGCTCCTTGGGTCTTCTTATGCTGGTGAAAGTTTAGGAAGGTTGGGCTGGGCCAGAGTGGGTAATGGCTTGTAGTCACAAGGCATTTAAAGATCACAGCATTCGCCAAGGATGTGTCTCCAAGCTTTCTCACACACAGCAACATAGAAGGGGAAAGGCTACTGTAAAAAGTAAAGACTGGGCAACAAGCTGAGTCCAGTCACGAAGTAACTGGCTCTGAGCCACACTACCTGGCAGTTTGGTAACTCAGACTCATGCTTCGGCAATATTTTGTACTTTGCCGTATAGAATGGACTTCCAGATCACACTCAAGTGACTTAAACTTCGGTGTTACAATCATAAACAGCCAGAGTCTACTGTGTGGGGAAAATCGCTGCACATTCTAATCAACTGAGAAGGAAAGGAAGGGAGGGAAGGAGGTAGGGCCTGCATGACCAATCAGTACAACACGTAAGACAAATGTCACACAGGACAGTCTTAACTGGACAAGCCATGGACATGCGTGCCCGCCAAGGCTCAAATTCTAAAATGCTTCAATCCTTCAATTCAGCCTGAGGAAACTCATACTAGTTGTAGCAAAGGATTCAATAAAGCAAGACCTGACTGGAATCCTAACTCTTAACCACAAAAGACTATTTGTGGGTTTTGTAGCTATTTGAGTTCACTCCCTGCACCAGAGTCCATTTGACTCCCTATAGGATAATCTCCCGTATATCACACAAACTAGTCTCAAAAGCCTCAGGTGGTGGGATTTTCAGAGCTTCCCTGGGGAAGTTATTCTTAAAGTTGAACAGCCAGGGTGTTTTTCCTGACATTGAACATCCATCTTGCTTTTTCTTAACGTCATCCCCATTATCCTGTGGCATAAGCTCCTGCTCACTGTCTTCTCCCTTAGTGTTTACTGATGCATTTCCCAGGCGTACTTACTTCAGCATCTATGCACTAGAGCCTCAGAGATCAAGAAACGGCTGAGAAATGAAATGACAAATAAAGGCTCTTCCCATCTGGCTGGCATAAGCAGAAATGAGATGGGAACCTAAAATCTCAATAAAGAAGGGATCATCATCAATCCACACTCTGTTGTCACAGAGCCCCACAACAACAGTGGAATAACTCTTCAGGGAGTGATCCTCTGCCGGTGGGACCCTGTTCTCACTGTGATTCATTTTTCACAACCTCATGAGCTCAACTTTCCCCAAAATGATTTTATGAAACACCAAATCTATCTTACTATATGTGTCTTTAATCGCATCCATCCCACTTGTTATACCTTTTATCTTACTGTGCTGCATGTGGAAACACTTGCCTGGTGCACAAACTCTCACTGTACAAAGTTTTGAGAGTTGAGCAGTAAGGTGGCCTGGTATTCCCATCTCTTTAAGAATGTTGACTGTGTGGATCACAACAAACTGTGAAAAATTCTTAAAGAGATGGGAATATTAGACGACCTGACCTGACTCCTGAGAAATCTGTGTGCAGGTCAAAGCAACAGTTAGAATGGACATGGAACAACAGACTGGTTCCAAATTGTGAAAGGAGTACGTTAAGGCTGTATATTGTCGCCCTGCTTATTTAACTTATAATGCAGAGTACATCATATGAAACGCCGAGCTGTATGAAGCACAAACTGGAATCAAGATTGCCGGGAGAAATATCAATAACCTCAGATATGCAGGTGACACCACCTTTATGGCAGAAAGTGAACAAGAACTAAAGAGCCTCTTGATGAAAGTGAAAGAGGAGAGTGAAAAAGTTGGCTTAAAATTCGACATTCAGAAGACTAAGACCGTGGCATCTGGTCCCATTACTTCATGGCAAATAGATGGGGAAACAATGGAAACAGTGAAAGACTTTATTTTTGGGGCTCCAAATCACTGCAGATGGTGACTGCAGTCATGAAATTAAAAAGACACTTGCTCCTTGGAAGAAAAGTTATGACCAACCTAGACAGCATGTTAAAAAGCAGAGACATTACTTTGCCAGCAAAGGTCCATCTAGTCAAAGCTATGGTTTTTCCAGTAGCTGTGTATGGGTATATGTGAGAGTTGGACTATAAAGAAATCTGAGCACCGAAGAATTAATGCTTTTGAACTGTGGTGTTGGAGGAGACTCTTGAGAGCCCCTTGGAAGGCAAGGAGATCCAACCAGTCAATCCTAAAGGAAATCAGTCCTGAATATTCATTGGAAGGACTGATGTTGAAGCTGAAACTCCAGTACTTTGGCCACCTGATGCAAAGAACTGACTCATTTGAAAAGACCCTGATGCTGGGAAAGATTGAGGGCAGGAGGAAAAGAGGATGACAGAGGATGAGATGGTTGGATGGCATCATCGACTCGATGGACGTGAGTTTGAGTAGGCTCCGGGAGTTGGTGATGGACAGGGAAGCCTGGAGTGCTGAAGTCCACGGGGTCCCAAAAAGTTGGATACAACTGGGGGACTGAATTGATTCCTCTCTCTCTCTCTTTATCTGTATGCTTTAATGGCATCTCACATTCTATCTTATATTATGGTTTTCTGAAGTTCATAACTTATTTTCCTGGCTAGATAATAAGCTCTTTGCTGGCAAGGAGCTTACCCCTATTATGAAAGAGTAAGCCCACACTCAAGTCAGAGATATATTGCGATCCAGCTTTGAATTATCTTTGTATTCACAACCTGGTATGGTGTTTGGCACTTAGTAGTCACAGAATGAATACAAGAATGAAAATCAATCAATCTCAATATAGTGAAACCCATCAGACTAAAGAGAGCAATTAACACCTGAAGTGAACATGCAAAAATTGCTAAGTGGAGTAGAAGGTGTATTCCTTTCTACACATGGGGCTTGCATTAGTCAGGGTTCTCCAGAGAAACAGAATCAGAAGGATACATACATAGAGAGAGGTATGAGGAGATTTGTTCTAGGACCTGGTTTATGTGATTATGGAGGTTGAGAAGTCCCACAATCTGCTGCCTGGAAGCTAGAAAATTAGGAAAGTTGCAGGCATAATTCAGCCCCAGTCAGAAGGCCTGAGAACAAGGAGGCTGATGGTGTAAGTTCCAACCTACATCAGAAAGACCAAGAACCAGGAGCACCAATGTCCGGGGGCAAGAGAAGATGGAAGGCCCAGCTTAGGCAGAGAGAGCAAATTCCTCCACCAGTTTGTTCTATTCAAGCCCCCAACAGATTGGAGGATGCCCACCTGCACTGATGAGGGTAAACTTCTTTACTCAGTCCCTGATTGAAATGCTGGTCTTCTCCTGAGATACACTCACAGACACACCTAAAATAATGTTTCACCAGTTATCTGGACATCCCTTAAGCTTTATCAAGTTGACACAAAAAGTTAACCATCACAGGGTTTGTGGGGATATCAAACCTCTTTGGCAGTGCTTACCAGTCAATTTATTTTTTGCCCAGAATCCTAGTTTAGAAATTTTTGAATCAGAATCAACCCACAAAGAATAAAAGAAACAGCTCAAATTTTCCTCCTAATAAGATGATTATTGCTTAGTCTTTTGCTCCCAAACCTGCAAAGCCTTTGAGAGCAGTTATAGAGTGCTTTCTCAAACCTGTAGACCACAAACCAACTTCTGTGGCTAGGCAATCTCCACTATCCATTATCCAATGATTTGGGAAGATGTGAAAACTTTGCCAATATTTGGTGATTTATACTTTCCAAGAGGAGTTGAAAACAGAAAATGTAGACATTTTCAAACCATGAAACTTGGCAAATTCCACTCACACCGGTCACCCCCAAAGATTGAGCACAATCCTAGCCTCTCTCCACATGAAGAACTGCTGAACAACTCTGGGAAAATTATTTTCCCCTGAACTCAATGGCTGGTGAGAAACCCTAGAGAAGAGAAACAATAAAAGAAGCAAAAGGAAGACTAGAATACTGATCTACATTAAGCTGACTCAACTAAATAAACAGTGAGACTCAACTGCTACTCTTCACAACGCAGGGGGATGCTTCCGTTTTATTGCGATCATAAATTCTGACCAAAAAGTGACAGCATATTAGCATTTCAATCAAGGTAGCTTCATACAGACACACATACAGACACAGACACACATAGCTTCACACACACACACACACACAATGTGCAAATGCACACTCTCACATACACGTCTCTTGGCCAGCCCACTCAGCGCTGTGTGTTGAAAGCTTTATGAAAGGAAAGCCTGGAGGATGTCCACAGACCGCTGACAAGATTCAAAGGGATGGAATTTTACAAATCTTTATAAAAGAACCAGGAGCCTTGCCAATGGGAATTTGAAATATGTCCCTCCACTCCTCTGGCTGTACAGAAGAAAAAAATCATAAACCACTTGCAGAGGATATACATTCCCACAGAACACATCGCCCTCAAGCTAAATGCTCACTGTCTTTTCTTCTTCCTTAAGAAGTAGGAATCAGTGACATTACTGGGGCAATACAGATCCGCCTGACTCTTTCAATCACTTGGCAAATTATAAAACAGGGCTATGTCACTTCAGCTATTGAAATAAGGAGGCAAGTCAGCATTACCAAATAAGCACGCGCAGTGCAGGGGTATAAGAAATGGGGCAATATTTCAAGTGCTTGGGAAGTGACAAATTTTATGTTGAGCCACATCCACTGCAGGGCACCATATGATATTTCTTCAGGTGCCGACACTGCAGGAGGGTAAACTGTTCCGCGCACATTTGTAAAGTATTTCTATTCCACCAGCTTTCTTGCCTGTCGGAAAAATAATAGCGGTACTTTGCACTTATGCCAGATGAGTTTTATAATGGAAGCCATGGCCTGTTTCTAAGTAAATTCTTAAATCACCAGCTTTTTAGTGAAATGGAATTGTCTACACTGATCTTCCAGATAAAAGATGTTGTTTTTTAGAAAATGACTGTCGCAGAATAGGAGAATTAATTCAACCACATGCTTCTGAAGATTGTGGAAAGTGAAGTAAAAACCAGGATTTATTGAGTGAAATGCCAGACACTGAGTAGGCACTCGCTATGCAATTTCACTAAATCCTAATAATCAATCTACAAGGAAAGAACAACTACCTCCATATCAGAGAGGAAGCAGTCAAACGGGCTAAAACATTTGCCCAGGAACACAATGCTCAGAAGTAGCAGAAATGAGACTTGAAAATCTAGGTCTTATGAAAACCTACCCTCTTCAAATGCTGTATGCTAACTGCCAACTTGGATCAAACTAGCCTAGATAATCTTGCCCTGGCTTTTCTACCAATGCCTACAGGTATTCATACATATAGACTATATGCTCTCATATAACTGCTGTTCATAATCACAGGTATGGTCAGAAGAATTTTTTTAAAGAGTTGAGTGGGAAGCTAAGGGTCATCTAATTCATCCTTCTGTTTGTTCATTTATTCATTCAATGAATATTTATTGGGTCTTCCCTGGTAGCTCGGTTAAAAAAAAAAAAAATCTTCCTGCAATGCAGGAGACTGCGGTTCGATTTCTGGGTCAGGAAGATCTGCTGGAGAAGGGATAGGCTACTCACTCCAATATTCTTGGGCTTCCTGGTGGGTCAGACAGTAAAGAATCTTCCTGCAATGTGGGAGACTTGGGTTCAATCCTTGGGTTGAGAAGATCCCCTGGAAAAGGGAATGAATGTCCACTCCAGTATTCCAGCCTGGAGAATTCCATGGACTGTATAGTCCAAGGGATCACAAAGAGTAGGACACATATTTATTGAGTACCTATAGGTCATGCCTATGGGACTTCCCTGGTGGCTCAGACGGTAAAGCATCTGCCTACCATGTGGGAGACCTGGGTTCAATTCCTGGGTCGAGAAGATCTCCTGGAGAAGGAAATGGCAACCCACTCCAGTACTCTTGCCTGGAAAATCCCATGGACAGAAGAGCATGGTAGGCTACAGTCCATGGGGTCACAAAGAGTCAGACACGACTGAGCGACTTCACTCTTCACTATTGGTCATGCACTGTTCTAGACACTAAGAACATGGGATTAAACAAACATATAGCATCTCTAGTGTCAGAGATCTTCTATTTCAATAGTGAGGACAGGTAATAAATAATACCTTTACTATTGTGAAACCTGGAAGACACTGTGGTAACCAAGTGATGATGGTTAACATTTGCAGTATGTCAAGTGGATATCATTTATCCCTGATAAGATGCAATTAAAAGGTTACTTCTCAGGACTTCCCTAGTGGTTCAGTGGCTAAGGCTTCATGACCGTAATGCAAAGGGCACAGGTTCAATCCCTGGTTGGGGAACTAAGATCCCACATACCTCACAGCACACCCAAAAAGAAGAAAGAAAGAAACTGCCAGACCGTTTTACTAGTAGTATCATGTCCTAAAATAATATGACATGTAACCTTTTTAGCATGTAATATCATGAGGGGAGTACTTGAGAGTTCCAGTTCCTTCATATCCTCACCAGAAATTAGTATGGTCAGTGTGTTTAATACAGGGCATTCTAATAGGTGTGTGAGTGCACGCTCAATCATTCAATCATGTCTGGCTCCTTGCAACTTCAAGAACTGTAGCCCACCAGGCTCCTCTGTCCATGGGATTTTCCAGGCAAAATACTGGAGTGAAGTGCCATTTCCTACTTCCTAATAGGTGTGTAGTGTTGTTTTCTTGTGGTTTTGACTTGCATTTCCCTAAGGACTAATGATGTTGAATTTCTTTTCACCTGTATATCTTCTTTGATGAAGTGTCTGTTCTAACCTTCCGCACTGCATGTTTTTATAAGGGCCTCAAATGGCACCCCACTCCAGTACTCTTGCCTGGAACATTCCATGGACGGAGGAGCCTGGTAGGCTGCAGTCCATGGGGTCGCTAAGAGTCGGGCTCGACTTAGCGACTTCACTTTCACTTTTCACTTTCATGCATTGGAGAAGGAAATGGCAACCCACTCCAGTATTCTTGCCTGGAGAATCCCAGGGACAGAGGAGGCTAGTGGGCTGCCATCTATGGGGTCGCACAGAGTTGGACACGACTGAAGCGACTTAGCAGCAGCAGCAGCAGCAAAAGTTGAGGTACAGAGTAACACCAGGAGCAAAACTTTTTACCTCTTTTTTCTCCCTACAACCTCTCTTCCCACTCTTACAAAACCTGAACTATCTGTAAGAAGTTTTTCAGTATTTTTTAAATAATAGTTTACTTTTTAGAGCAGATTTAGATTCACACCAAAGTTGAATAGAAGGTAGATATTTACTATGTAACTCCTGCCCCTCCCCTGGCCTCCACGGACTTCAGTAGCACATTTCTTACAACTGATGAGCCTACATGGATACATCAGTATCAGAGTCCATAGTTTACTTTAGGGTTCACTCTTGGTGTGCATTCTGTGGTTTGGTGGTAGAGGTTTTAGTCCCTTAGTTGTGTCTGATTCCTGTGACCCCATGGACTGTAACCCACCAAGCTTCTCTGTTCATGAAATTTCCCAGGCAAGAATACTGGAGTGGGTTTTCTTTCTTCCAGGGGATCTTCCAGACCTAGGGATCTAACCTGCATCTTCTGCATTGCAGGTTGATTCTTTACCACTGAGCCACTCTATGGCTTGGACAAATTTATACTGGTGTGTATCCACCACGATACCTAAAATATCATACAGGGCAGTTTCACTGCCTCTGTGCTTCAATTATTCATCCTTACTGTCTCCATCATTTTGCCTCTCCTAGAATGTCATATAGCTAGAGTAATATAGTATTTTCAGACTGACTTCTTCACTTAATATGCATTTCAATTCCCTCCATGACCGTTCAAGGATTGATAATTCATTTCTTTTTATTGCTGAAAAATATTCCATTGTTTGGATGAACCAGAGTTTAACATTTCACCTACTGAAGGACATCTTGGTTGCTTCCAACTGAGGGTCCTCTTATTACTAGGTCCCTACTAGGTTTTCCTACCCTGGCACTGGTGTCCACGGAGGCTTCTGCTTGGGGGTTTGTGCTCTCTGTTCAGTTCAGTTCAGTTCAGTCACTCAGTCGTGTCAGACTCTTTGTGACCCCATGAATCACAGCATGCCAGGCCTCCCTGTCCATCAACTCCTGGAGTCTACCCAAACCCATGTCCATCGAGTCGGTGATGCCATCCAGCCATCTCATCCTCTGTCATCCCCTTCTCCTCCTGCCGTCAATCTTTCCCAGCATCAGGGTCTTTTCCGAATGAGTCAACTCTGCATCAGGTGGCCAAAGTATTGGAGTTTCAGCTTCAAGATTAGTCCTTCCAATGAACACCCAGGACTGATCTCCTTTAGGATGGAGTGGTTGGATCTTCTTGCAGTCCAAGGGACTCTCAAGAGTCTTCTCCAACACCACAGTTCAAAAGCATCAATTTTTCAGCATTCAGCTTTCTTTATAGTCCAATGCTCACATCCATACACGACTACAGGAAAAACCATAACCTTGACAAGACGGACCTTTGTTGGCAAAGTGATGTCTCTGCTTTTGTGCTCTAGTAAGTTGTTATTCTCTATATCCACTTTCTGTCTTTCCAATTTGGGAGACAGCAGTTTGCCCTGTAACCTCACATCTCTAATGAATTTGAGAATTGTTGATTTTTCCATTTGTTCAGTGTTTTAATTTTTATTAGGATAGAGTGGCAACTTCTGAATTCCTATGTGCTAGTCTAAAAATCAGTCTCTCAGTTACTTTTCAATTAAAGCCATATCTAGTAGGTATACCTACTGATTGCAGCATTTGTTTTTAGTGGTACATATTAATGATGTAATGGGCTTCCCAGATAGCACCATGGTAAAGAAACTGCCTGCCAATGCAGGAGGTGCAAGAGATGCAAGTTTGATCCCTGAGTTGAGAAGATCCCCTGGAGTAGGAAATGGCAACATACTCCAGTATTCTTGCCTGGAAAATTCCATGGACAGAGGAATGTGGTGAGCTACATTCCATAGCGTTGCAAAGAATCAGACACAACTGAGCACACACACACAGAACACAGAATATAACGGTACATCTTACAATTTCTGGTGTGATCTTCATTTTATAGATGAGAAAACTGAAGTATGGGAAAAGTTAAGCCCCAAGCCACATAGCTAGAAAGTGGAAGGGCTAATTTAATTTACTTTTCTATATTGAATGTTTTGGGGTCACACAGCATGCAGGATCTTAGTTCCCTGACCAGGGATCAAACCTGAACCCCCTGCACATAGTCTTAACCACTGGACATGACAAGGGAATCCCAGGAGGGCTAAATTTTTACTGAACCCAGGCAGTCTAACACTAGAGCTCATACTTTTAATGTTTTGCTTTTGACCAACTACATAACTCTGTGCATGTTCACGGCTCAGTCATGTCTGACTCTTTACGACTTCATGGATGGTGGTTGGCCAGGCTCCTCTGTCCATGGAATTCTCCAGGCAAGAATACTGGAGTGGGTTGCCATTTCCTTTTCCAGGGAATTGTCCCAACCTGGGATCAAACCCAGGGTCTTATATATTGCAGACAGATTCTTTACCATCTGAGCCACCAGGGAAGCCCAAGATAACTTTACAACTATAATAGCTATACAAATGAGTATAACTTTGCCATTCTACAAAATATTTTTTATTTCCCGATGTGTGTCACATAATTTTTAATCTTACACTTGCATATGTTTCAACTTAACACATTTTTAACAGTTTCCTCTTTCTCCATTTTCATTCTACTAGCCATTGATAGCCTATGATGTCAGATTCATGATCTCTGAAGAAGATTTAGCTTCAGGACCAGGGATCAGGCTTGATCACTCAAGAGTTTTTGTGTAGCAGAGTTTTATTAAAGTGAAAAGGGACAGAGAAAGCTTCTGACATAGACATCAGAAGGGGTACGGAGAGTGCCCCCCTAGCTAGCCTTATCAAGGCCTTATATCCTTTTTTCAGACCCACTCCCACAACATACATCTTAAATTAACAAGATTAGAATGAACAATAGAAAGATCTTACCAGAGCCACTCCCATAGTATACATTTGAAGATGACAGGATTAGTCTTCTTGTTAAGGAATAACATGTCCTCGAGCAAGATACATTGTTATATTGACTAAGACAAGGCAATGTAGAAAAGAACATCTGTCCTTCCCCTCCCCCCGCCTCCGCTTCCTCCCCCTCCTCCCCCTCCTCCTCCTCAACCCTGGACTTCTTATCAACCTACCTAGGAATTGACTGTCTCACCATCTTGAAGTAACACTGTCTGGTATAAACGGTACCACTGAGTTTGGCTTTACGTGAGTAAGTGAGTACTTGTGAGCACTCTTTACTCCTTGGAAGTACACATCTATCTATTAACACTTATTTGATTTGTCTGTCTCACTAGAATATAAGCTCCAGAAGGCTTGGAACTTGGCTTTCTGAAGAGTTGTATCATTGATGCCTAGAACAGTGACATTCAAAAAATATTTGTTAAAATCAATGTTCAAATGAAAAAAAATAACCTGTAAAATGGATGCTATATCATTATTAGAGACACCATGGTTTTCAAACACTGATGGTGCATTGCGGTCTTTCAATGAAGTCTGTGAAATAAAATAACAGACTGTCTTCAAAACTAGTCTTCAGTCTTCTAAAAGCATAAGCTATTAATTTTTAAAAATTTCATTCTTCTCTGCTGGCAGTTCTTAAAAGTTGAACTATAATTCTCGTGCCATAAAAATTCATCTTTTAAAGTATATGATTCAATAGTTTTTATTATATCCACAAAGTTGCATTGACTATCAACATTATCTAATTCCAGAATATTTTCATTATTCCACAAAATAAAACCTTATACCCATTAGTAGTCACTCTCCCCTTCATCCTCCTCCTGACCCTTTACAAACAATCGATTTTCTACTCCATGGATTTGCCTACTCTGGACTTTTCACGTGATGGCATCACAGTATGTAGTCTTTTGTGACTGGCTTCTTTTATTTAGCATAATGTTTTCAAGGTTTACCCATGTAATAGCATTCATTCTTTTTATGGCTGTACTTCATTCTTTTAATATTCTTTTTATACTATTCTTTATGAATAGGACTTCATTCTTTTTATGGGTGAAAGATATTCCATCATATAGATGTATATAATCTGTTTTGTTTATCAATTCATTGCCCATACTCAACTTCTCTGCTACAGTTCCTGTCAAAACAAGGAGGGCACAGTTGTTCTACTATCTGATATTGAGAATACAGGAAGAAGACCAGGTTTGGAACAGAAAGACAATGAGTTCAGTTTTAGACACATTAAGTATGAGGTACCTCTCTGCAGATGTCCAGTTTATAGTTAAATATGTAAGTCTAAAGTGGAGGCAAGGTCTGGTGTGAAGACACTGATGAGGAGAGAGAGAGTTGAATTAACTGAGTGCTATTTGAAACCATGGGAGTGTAACAAAACAGAAAGATCAGACAGAGCACATTTAGTACTTACATTTGTAGGGCTCTGTTAGATAATTTATTTATTCCTACTAGTTTAACAAAAAAATGGTCTTTAATTTTTTATTGTGGACTATTTTTAAAGTCTTTATTGAAGTTGTTATAACATTAACTCTATGTTTTGCTGTTTTGAGATCTTAGCTCTCCAACCAGGGTTCAAACCCACAGCCCTTGCATTGAAAGACAAAGTGTTAAACACTGGCCCACCAGGGAAGTCATTAGTTTAACAAAGTAGGAGTTCCTTTCTACCTTACAATTTGGTTCTCCAGAGACTTTCCCTCTGAGTGATAACTCAGAGATCCAGGCTGGCTCTGTCTTGTGACCTCACCATCCTAATTCATGACCACTGTGATTGCTGGGGAGTGCTAAGAGAGATCTGGAGCGCAGGCAGGAGCCGTAAGAGCCTAAGCTGGGAAATGAAGTGTATCATTGCTGTTTACTATCCCCTCGCCAAAATAAGTCATGTTTGGACCTAACTAAGTGCCAAAAGATTTGGAAACATAGTATTGTGGGTAACCAGAAATGGGAGAAAACAGGTAATGGTGAGTGCTAGCAATGTCCACACTTCCAACGGGCAGCAGTCTTCAACCTTCATTCCAATTCTCATTTCCCCTAACATCAAAGAGGATGGAAAGTGGGAAAGACCAAGAAGCATAAGATTCATTGTGCCTACTGTTTGAGTCAGTTGCTTGGTTGTGCCTGACACTTTGCAACCCCATGGATGGTAACCCGCCAGGTTCCTCTGTCCGTGGGATTTTCCAGGCAAGAACACTGGAGTGGGTTGCCATTTCCTGCTCCAGGCGATCTTCCCAAACCAGGGATCGAACCCAGGTCTCCCACGTGGCAGGCAGGCTCTTTCCTGTCTGAGCCCCCAGGGATCCTGGTGCAGGCTGAGATCAGTTAAATATTTATACCTTAGGATAAATTACTATTGAAACACAGTTACAAAGTTGAAAAGTCTTTTAAAATCCATGAAATGTGATTTTTTATTATAGCTTTCTGTGTCTTGCCTCACCTACCTTACCTTCCCCTGTTACATCCAAATGTTAATCAATTCTTACTTAATTTAATCTGAATTTACAGACGGTTTATTAGGAGACACCCTATAGACAGTAAGATACATGAGTCTGATGTGCAGAGAAGACTTGGACTGGAAGGAGATTTGAGAGTCATCAGCAAAAATACTGTAGTACTTGCCCCTCCTCCCTCACTCCCATTTCAAATGGAATAATGGGATTGGAAGCCAGAATGCAGTGGATTGAAAAGTGAGAGGTGCAACAGTGGAGACACTGACTTTTTCCAGAATTTCAGTTCTAAAGGAAAAGAGAAGCAGAGAGCAATAGCTAGAGGAGAGGTTGGGATTGAGGAAGGATTTTTTTTAAACATTCGGCAGACTTGAACATGCTTAAATGCTATTAGACATAGCCATCCATTGGCAGGCCATTAGAAAGATCAATCAGGCTTCCTGTCTGAAATGTCTACCTCATCCTTTCTAATAGTCAACAATATTCTATATTGGACTAACGATTTTCCTCTTAGCTTTGACAGCTATATTATAACTAGGGTCTTCAACAGATACAGCACTTAAAAATAAAAGAGGCAACACTGCCCAGGATCTTGTTACTATAAACAGTCTTTATTCTAAGGTCCTCTCTTTAAAAGCCATATTTTTAAAGCACTCCTGTCATTATCGCCACAAGCAACAATTTTATTATTCAAAGACACATTTTATGGCCTGGTATAAGCAATTAAAAGACAGCACTCAAAGACTTAGTCATTGAATACCATAGAGGTTCATAGACCATATGAAAGTTTTGAAGGTACAAGGAAAAATGGACAACCACCTCCCTTGGCATACAGAAATCTGGAGTTTTCCTGGCTGGTTTCCAGAGACTTAATGATTAAAGCCAGTATGTTAGAAATTTTGAAGTGGAATTGAGAAAAGGTCTGTGCCCTCTTAGAGTTTATTATAGCAACTACAAAATAGCAGTTGGCAAAAGGTGCGAATAAAGTGTGGAAGACGGAGATAAAGAATGAAACTTATGGGAGATGGGAAATATGACATAAAAAAGAATTGTTGAAAGCTCTGAAAGAAAAGACAAGGATGAACGATAAGCAGAACAGGAAAAGAACCAAGTGACTCCCAAAGGCTGACCTCATCATAGAGTATTTATGTAAGAGATATTGAGCTGCAAGATAAGTTTACTAAATACTTTCAGTAAGTTCATACTGTGACACCAAAATTTATGCAGGAGATGTCACTGTTATTTACAAGCTCATTTAAAAACCGGGGAGCACTCTTTTGGAAAAAAATAGAAGCACACACTTAAAAGGACCTGAAAGATCATCAGTTTCTTGACAAAAAGTACAGCTGTCAGCCTTCAGCTCTTAGAACTTACAGGATGCCCCTCAGATTTCCAACCAAGGCCATTCTCTTCCAGGGCACTCCCTAGCCAATTCTGAGCATGGCAGAAGTACCAAGGCCTGGCCGTGTTTGCCTACTGCAGGACTCCTCTGTGCCCTCTGCTCTAGCGCCCCATCATGTTGGCTAAGACTTTGCCAGATCTACATATAATCTGAAGTTCTTCTGCCCAATCCCACTTCCTCCCTCCTTCCTATCCCATCATAGGGATCAGGTAGGCACTCCTTTACATAGGCTTTTCCTGCCTAATCAGACTCCCTCCTTTTTTTATCTTTTGCAGGCATTATGCTTCCTCTCCCCACAAAACTTCATGAACTCCTAACTCTATCTTTACAACCATCTGATGGATACAACTAATGCAAAGAATATATTTACAATTCATGTATCTGACAAAAGACCTACACCAAGGATATACAAAGAAACTTTAAAATACAATAATAAGACAACCCATTTTTTTTTTTAAGCGGGCAAAGACTTCATTTTTACAATATGCAAATGACAAATAGGCACATGAAAAGATTTTCAACATCATAAATCATCTGGAAAATGAACATTAAAACCACAGTAAGATATCACTACAAACATACCAGAAGAGTCAATATTAAAAAGACTGAAGTGGTCTTTTTAATAATGGAATATTACTCAGGCATAAAAAAGAATGAAATAATGTGATCTGCAGCAACATGGATGGACCTAGAGATTATTATACCAAATGAAGTAAGTCAGACAAGGAAAGACAAGTATCGTATGTTATCGCTTATAAGTGAAATTTTTAAAAAAATGATACAAAAAAATTTATATACAAAACAGAATAGACCCACAGACATAGAAAACAAGCCTATGGTTACCAAAAGGGAAAGCAGGGCAAGTGACAAGTTGGGAGTTTGGGATTAAAACTTACACATATACACTCTACTGTATATAAAATGGGTTTCCTAGGTGGCTTAATGGTAAAGAACCCTCCTGCCAAGCAGAAGACGTGGCTTCAATCCCTGTCAGGGAGATCCCCTGGAGAAGCAAAGGGCAACTCACTCCAGTATCCTTGCCTGGGAAATCCTATGGACAGAGGAACCTAGTGGGCTACAGCCAATGGGGTCGCAAAGACTCAGACATGACTCAGAAACTAAACAACAACAGCAAATATATAATATAGGTGAATGACAAGTACCTACTGTATAGCACTAGGAACTCTATTCAGTATTTTATAATAAACTATAATGGAGAAGAATCTAAAAATGAATAGATGATATATATATGTATAACTGAATCATTTGCTGTACACCTAACAGTAATACAATATTGTAAACCAACAATTCTTCAATTAAAAATAATTTTAAAGTTTTTAAAGTTAATTTTTAAAAGATTTTTTTTTTTAAAGACTGACAATTCCATGTGAGGAACAGGATGTGGAGAAACTGACGCTAGTGTACAACACTGGTGGGAACATAAAGTGGTACAATCACTTTGGAAAACAGTTTGGCAGTTTCTTATAAAGTTAAACTTATACTTACCACATGACTCAACAATTCCACTTCTGGATACTTACCACACAGAAAACATGTATCCACAAAATGACCTCTACAAGACTGTCCATAGCAGTTTTATTCACAATAGCCAAAACAACAGTCAAACCTGAAAACAATCCAAATGTCCAACAAATGGACAAACCATGCTATATCCATACAATGAAGAGAGTACAAAGAACAACCTACTGGTACATGCAGGGCTCCCCAAGTGACGCCAGTGGTAAAGAACCTACCTGCCAATGCAGAAGACATAAGAGACCTGGGTTCGATCCCTGGGTAGGGAGGATTCCCTGGAGAAGGGAATGGCAACCACTTCAGTATCCTTGCCTGGAGAATTCCATGGACAGAGGAGCATGGCGGGCTACAGTCCATGGGGGTCACAAAGAGTCAGACATAACTGAAGTGACATAACTTGCACACTGGTACATACAACCACATAAAGGAATCTCAGAAACATTATATTGAGTCAAAAAATCCAAATACATAAAGTGACATGTGATTCCATTTTTGTGAAGTTTTAAAACTGGCAAAACTATTCTTGAGAAATATAAACTAGATTGGGGTTGCCTCTCTGAGGCCTTAGTGATTGACTGCAAAGAAGTATGAGGGAATTTTCTAGGATGATGGAAATTTCTATATCATAATTTTATTTATTTTTATTTTTGGTTGTGCTGGGTCTCTGTTGCTTAACAGGCTTTTTCTCTGGTGTCAGAGAGCAGGGGCTACTCTCTAGTTGCTGTACTTGCTGTGGCTTCTCATTGCAGTGGCTTCTCTTGTTTCTGATTACCAGCGCTAGGGCACATGGGCTTCAGTAGTTGTGGCTCCAGGGCTCTAGAGCACAAGCTCAATAGTTGTGGCACACAGACTTAGTTGCTCCACGAAGTGTGGGATCTTCTCAGATCAAGGACTGAACCTGCGTTGGCAGTCTGATTCTTTACCATTGAGCCACCAAGGAAGCTGGGAAATTTCTATATCTCGATTGGATGATGGTTACACAGATATATATGTATTTGTCAAAACTCATCAAAATGTATGCATAGTTCAGTTCAGTCGCTCAGTCATGTTTGACTCTTTGCGACCCCATGGATTACACCACGCCAAGACTCCCTGTCCATCACCAACTCCCGGAGTTCACTCAAACTCAAGTCCATTGAGTGGGTGATGCCATCCAACCATCTCATCATCTATCATCCCCTTCTCCTCCCGCCCTCAATCTTTCCTAGCATCAGGGTCCTCTCAAATGACTCAGTTCTTCACATCAGGTGGCCAAAGTATTAGAGTCTCAGCTTCAATATCAGTCCTTCCAACGAATATTCAGGACTGATTTCCTTTAGGATGGACTCCTTGCAGCCCAAGGGACTCTCAAGAGTCTTCTCCAACACCACACTTCAAAAGCATCAGCTCTTCGGTGCTCAGTTTTCTTTATAGTCCAACTCTCACATCCATATATGACTACTGGAATAACCATAGCCTTGACTAGATGGACCTTTGTTGGCAAAGTAATGTCTCTGCTTTTTAATATTCTATCTAGGTTGGTCATAACTTTCCTTCCAAGGAGTAAGCGTCTTTTAATTTCATGGCTGCAGTCACTATCTGCAGATTATGGAGCCCCCCAAAATAAAGTCTGCCACTGTTTCCATTGTTTCCCTATCTATTTGCCATGAAGTGATGGAACCAGACGCCATGATCTTAGTTTTCTGAATGTTTAGCTTTAAGTCAACTTTTTTCAGTCTTCAATTTCACCTTCATCAAGAAGCTCTTTAGTTCTTCTTCACTTTCTGCCTTAAGGGTGGTTTCATCTGCATATCTGAGGCTATCGATGTTTCTCCCAGCAATCTTGATTCCAGCTTGTGCTTTATCCAGCCCAGCATTTCTCATGATGTACTCTGCTTATGTTAAATAAGCAGGGTGACAATATACAGCCTTGGCGTACTCCTTTTCCTATTTCCAGTCCGTTGCTCCATGTCCAGTTCTAACTGTTGCTTCCTGACCTGCATACAGATTTTCTCAAGAGGCAGGTCAAGTGGTCTGGTATTCCCCTTTCTATCAGAATTTCCCACAGTTTGTGGTGACCCGCACAAAGGCTTTGGCATAGTCAATAAAGCAGAAATAGATGTTTTTCTGGAACTCTCTTGCTTTTTCGACAATCCAACGGATGTTGTCAATTTCATCTCTGGTTCCTCTGTCTTTTCTAATTCCAGCTTCAACATCTGGAAGTTCATGGTTCACGTATTGTTGAAGCCTGGCTTGGAGAATTTTGAGCATTACCTTATTAGCATGTGAGATGAGTGCAATTGTGCGGTAGTTTGAACATTCTTTGGCATTGCCTTTCTTTGGGATTGTCATGAAAACTGACCTTTTCCAGTCCTGTGGCCACTGCTGAGTTTTCCAAATTTGCTGGCATATTGAGTGCAGCACTTTCACAGCATCATCTTTTAGGATTTGAAATAGCTCCACTGGAATTCCATCATCTCCACTAGCTTTGTTCACAGTGATGCTTCCTAAGGCACATTTGAGTTCACATCTCAGGATGTCTGGCTCTAGGTGAGTAATTATACCATTGTGATTATTTGGCCGTGAAGATCTTTTTTGTACAGTTCTTCTGTGTATTCATGCCACCTCTTCTTAATATTTTCTGCTTCTGTTGGGTCCATACCATTTCTGTCCTTTATTGTGCCCATCTTTGCATGAAATGTTCCCTTGGTATCTCTAATTTTCTTGAAGAGATCTCTAGCCTTTCCCATTCTATTGTTTTCCTCTATTTCTTTGCACTGATCACTCAGGAAGGCTTTCTTATCTCTCCTTGATATTCTTTGGAACTCTGCATTCAAATGGGTATATGTTTCCTTTTCTCCTTTGCTTCTTTTCTTTTCACAGATATTTGTAAGGCCTCCTCAGACAGTCATTTTGGTTTTTTTTGCAATTCTTTTTCTTGGGGATGGTCTTGTTCCCTGTCTTCTGTTCAATGTCACGAACCTCCATCCATTGTTCTTCAGCTACTCTATCAGATCTAGTCCCTTAAATCTATTTCTCACTTCCACTGTATAATCGTAAGGGATTTAGGTCATACCTGAATGGTCTAGTGGTTTTCCCTACTTTATTCAATTTAAGTCTGAATTTGGCAATAAGGAGTTCATGATCTGAGCCACAGTCAGCTCCCAGTTTTGTTTTACTGACCATATAGAACTTCTCCATCTTTGGCTGCAAAAAACATAATCTGATTTCGGTGTTGACCATCTGGTGACATCCATGTGTAGAGTCTTCTCTTGTGTTGTTGGAAAAGGGTGTTTGCTATGACAAGTGTGTTCTCTTGGCATTAGCCTTTGCCCTGCTTCATTCTGTGCTCCAAGGCCAAATTTGCCTGTTACTCCAGGTGTTTCTTGACTTCCTACTTTTGCATTCCAGTCCCCTATAATGAAAAGGACATCTTTCTTGGGTGTTAGTTCTAAAAGGTCTTGGAGGTCTTCACAGAACTGTTCAACTTCAGCTTCTTCAGCATTACTAATCCGGGCATAGACTTGGATTACTGTGACATTGAATGCTTTGCCTTAGAAGTGAACAGATATCATTCTGTCATTTTTGAGATTGCATCCAAGTACTGCATTTTGGACTCTTTTGTTGACTATAATGGCTACTCCATTTCTTCTAAGGGATTCTTGCCCACAGTAGTAGATATAATGGTCATCTGAGTTAAATTCACCCATTCCAGTCCATTTTAGTTCACTGACTCCTAAAATGTTGATGTTCACTCTTGCCATCTCCTGTTCGACCACTTCCAATTTGTCTTGATTCCAGATTCCTATGCAATATTGCTCTTTACACAATTGGACCTTGCTTCCATACCAGTCAATCCACAACTGGGTGTTGTTTCTGCTTTGGCTCTGTCTCTTTATTCCTTCTGGAGTTATTTCTCCACTGATCTCCAGTAGCATATTGGGCACCTACCAACCTGGGGAGTTCATCTTACAGTGTCCTATCTTTTTGCCTTTTCATACTATTCATGAGGTTCTCAAGGCAAGAATACTGAAGTGGTTTGCCATTACCTTCTCCAGTGGACTACATTTTGTCAGAACTCTCCTTCATGACCCTATGCATAGTACTGTATGTAAATTATACTTTAATAAAATTGACTTTTTAAAATGTATTCCCAGTGTTTATAAATACTATACTAATAAATACCAAATACTGAATATATAAACACTATATCTAATAGTATTCATGGGCATTGCAAGTGGAATATTTATCTAATCTATGCTTTTAGATGGTTATTGCTAAAAAAATAAAGAGGCTATTATTGATCAATTTATTCTCCCTATATCCAGAGAACTTCTCTAATTCCTTTATTCATTTTGTTTTTAACTGAAGTCTTAGTCTTGGGCTTCCTTAATAGCTCAGTTGGTAAAGAATCTGCCTGCAATGCAGGAGATCCTGGTTTGATTCCTGGGTCAAGCAAGATCTGCTGGAGAAGGGATAGGCTCCCCACTCCAGTATTCTTGGGCTTCCCTTATAGCTCAGATGGAGAAGTCTCCAGGAGATCTAGGTTCCTGCAATGCGGGAGATCTTGGTTTGATCCTTGGGTTGGGAAGATCCCTTGGAGAAGAGAACAAGTGCCCACTCCAGTATTCTGGCCTGGAGAATCCCATGGACTATCTAGTCCATGGGGTCACAAAGAGTCAGACAATGACTGAGAAACTTTCACTCACTTCACTTAGGTATGCAATCACATAAACAGCAAGAAATAAAAATAACTTCATTTCTTGTTATCCAACATTTATATAGATTACTTTGTTTACATCTCTTTTGCATTCACTAATCTCCAAATGAATGCTGAATAATCATGGTGATCACCAGATGTTCTCTCTTTTCCCTATTTTAAGGGAAATAACATCTGAATGTTTAGGATAGTACTTGCTGTTGGACTTTCTTATAAAACCCTTATCAGTTTGTGTTTTCTATATTATTTTGTTAAGAATGATTCTTTCTTTTAAATTTTAAGTGTGTGTGGGTGCTCAGTAATGTCTGACTCTTTTCGGCCCCATGGACTGTAGCCCACCAGGCTCCTCTGTCCGTGGAATTTTCCAGGCAAGAATACTTGGGTGGGTTGCCATTTCCTACTCCAGGGGATCTTCCCAACCCAGGGACTGAACCAGTGTCTCTTGAGTTTCCTGCATTGGCAGAATTTTTTACCACTGACCCACCTGGGAAACCCAACTGACTTCTTTGCTTTTATTAGTACAATACATGGTTTCTCTTTTAAATTGATGATGCAGTGAAATATAGGTTTCGTAATATTGCAACGTCTGGAGAATCCCATGGATGGAGGAGCCTGGTAGGCTATAGTCCACAGGGTCGCAAAGAGTCAGACATGACTGAGTGACTTCACTTTTCACTAATATTGCAAAAATTTGCTTTCATGAAATAAAACCTCTTGAATTATTATTTTGATAAGATACTGGATTATTTTTTAAATACATATTCATAAGCTAACTTGAACTTTGGGAGTTCTTTCATATTAACTTTAGCAGATGAGAGTAAAGCTGGTTTCATGAAGTGATTTTGGGAGTTTCTTTTTCTGTGCCATACAAGAGTAAAAAATAATATTTATTTATCCATCATTCTTTAAAGATTAAAAAGGATTTAAAATATTTAACTGTGAAATTTTCATCTCTATGCTATTTTTATAGTAGTTAATCTCCAATTTTTCAATGGTAATTAGTTTCTTCACGTTTTGTACTTGCTTGATAAATTTTATTAGGAGGTCATTCACATCACCTGTTTTCAAATGTGTCACAAGTTTTAGTAATTTATAATATTTGATTTTTTCTATATCATTACCTTCCTTCTCATTTTTATCTTGTATAACTTTGCTCTTTTTTTTAATATCAGGGTCAGAAAAGGATTGTCTGTTTTATTGGTGTTTTCAAACAACCAGCTTTTCGAATTACTTATGCAAGTTTGGGTGTTTGTATTTTATTAATTCCAATTGCTTTCTTTACTGCTTCCCTTACTATCAGTTTGTTTCTAACTAAGATACATAGCAATTCTGTCTTTTTTTTCTTTCTTATTTAATAATAAAAACATTAAGCCTCCAGAATTGCCTAATAAGACAGCTTTCATTTGTTCTCAAGGTTTTCATGGTACAAATTATTCTGATTTTTATTGTTTATTATGTTGTTTTAATTTTTATTTACTTTTTGATTCAAATGTTATTTAGGAAGATGCTTATATGTCCAATATTATATTTAAATTATAATTATTGGAGTAACTTATTATCAATTATATTGGATTATGGTTAGTTTATTAAGGTTTTTTGTTACAAAGCATACAATGTTTTTATACATGTTCCATGGACCTACCAAGTATAGCACATATTTTTCATATATTAAATATACACAAAAATTTTCTCTGAACATTTAAAATAATAATGTGTACTACCCAACTGCCCTCTCACACACATACCCATAGCTCTCTTTACTTTGCTTGTTTTTAAATATTTTTTCATAGCGTGTAGCCTAATCTTGTAACAAACGGTATAATTTACTTATATAGTGTTTATTGCTTATCCTCTGGCAATTCCTCATGAATGTCAGAGCTGGGACTTCTGTGTTGTTCACTGATGTATTTCAAAAGTATATAACAGTGCCTGGCACAAGGCAAATTATTCAGGAAAATTTGTTAGCTAAGTAAATCATCATTACCACTTGGGCTTCCCTGGTGGCTCAAACTGTAAAGAATCTGCCTGCAATGCAGGAGACCGTGGCTCCATCCCTGGGTAGGGGAGATCCCTTGGAAGAGGAAATGGCTACCCACTCCATAATTCTTCCCTGGAGAATTCAAGGCACAGAGGAGCCTATAGGGCTACAGTCTGTGGGGTTGCAGAGTCACACAGGACTGAGCTATGAACACACACTACCCCATGAGCTCGCAAAGGGCCAAACAGGAATACTGATGGCATCCATTCATTCATTAACTTTTGTTTCAACACCTACTACAGTTCGGAACAGTACTGGTGCTGAGTTCTTATATATAAAAACAAGTCTCCATCCTCACCAGTAGTCTTTTCTGGCATTTCAGAAGGAACAGGAGTCAGAGAAGGGTGTTGTGAATCAATGACAAATACATTTCGTTTTATATACGCACTTTATATTTACTGATCTCAAAAGGGCTGCAATATCTTAACTTCTTTAACGTCCTTTGTTCCACGCTCCTAACAATTAAAACAGTCGGGCAGTCCAAACCTTTAAATGCACTGCCGCTGCTGCTGGTGTGTCCGACTCTGTGCGACCCTAGAGACGGAAGACCACCAACCTCCCCCGCCCCTGGGCTTCTCCAGGCAAGAACACTGGAGTGGGTTGCCATTTCCTTCTCCAATGCACTGAGGGGGATTCTAAAATGACAGAGTCCCTCAAAAGAACTACCTCGAAGGGTTTTGCCAATGCACGCGTCTTCAAAACCCAGACCCCAACAGCCACCATGGTAGAAAGGCAGTGTTTCACTGAACCTTGGCGCTGCCTTCCGCAGTCAAGGTCAGAGGGGTTCCACGTGGGAGGAACCCGCCTCGCCCACAAGTGCACGGTGACATTTACAGCTTAGTAAGGGTACTTCAAAATATCCGGGAGCAAAAACCTCGGGCGGGAGCCAGAACCTTCCTGGGATCCGCGACCACCCCGTGAACCCGTCACAACTTTCGGACACCGCTCACATCTTCGCGCATGCGCAGCGGTGCCGCGAGCCCCGCTGTCTGTCTTCGCCCCGCCCCTCGGACCGGAAGGAGTTGCCGGCCCTTCCGGCGTCCG
Organism: Muntiacus reevesi; assembly: GCF_963930625.1. Classification (NCBI taxonomy): domain Eukaryota; kingdom Metazoa; phylum Chordata; class Mammalia; order Artiodactyla; family Cervidae; genus Muntiacus; species Muntiacus reevesi. Next base: position 77,111,527 of record NC_089254.1, on the reverse strand, counting down.
GCGGCCCTGCGGTTGCCTCAGTGATGTCGTGGGTTCAAGCTGCTTCTTTGGTCCAAGGTGCTGAAGAGGAGGGGGACGTGTTTGACGAGGAAGCTGATGAGTCGCTCCTGGTGCAGCGGGAATGGCGGAGCCACATGCAGAGACGAGTCAAAGTAAAGCTGCGTGGAGGGGGCGGGGATCCATTACTGTACCGGCTTGTTAGGACTGGAGCTGGGCGTTGCGAGGAGGTGGGGTCCCAGGATGAAGGCCGGAGTAGTCGCGGGCTGGCCTGGCACTGCGCTCCCTCTCCCTTACCATTCAGTCTGGCCCACGTCCTGCTAGGGTTTCCCAGTGGGTTACTTGAAACCGTGCGACACCAAAGGATGTTTTCCTCGAGCGCCCGTGGAGTGTGTTGGATGGACACTGGGGACTGAACAAAATAACCTTTGTCAAAGACTTGGAAGAGATTTCGGTTTGATGGGCATCAGAGGGAAAGGGGTGGACGAGAAACCTTTACGCTGTTCTAATTATGTCTGTCAAAGGACATGTAGGCAGTTGACATGGATTGCTTGAATGAGTGGGCCTAAAGCTAGAAGTAGTGTTAATCACAACAAATGGAAAAAGTGAACTTAAGAATGTTGTCAAAGGGCAGTAAGAGAAAGCTAATAAGGAATGGGGTCACAGAGTCAGAGGAGGCTGAGCGACTGAACAAAGTAAGGAATGGTGGTGGCTACATAAGGGAGTATTAATGTTTCTTTTTTTTTAATTCGTTGGCTGTGAATTATCCATCTCGAATTTGTCTTACTATTCACTGAGTCTCAGCTTAACACTACACACCCAGTTTCCAGGTGGAGCTCTCACAGCTTAGTTCAGGGTGAGGAACAAATGGTGAGATCTGTGCCAGCTAGTGTCCTTGCCAACCATTTAATTGCCATTAAATCTGCCCTTGTTTAATGTCTCAGTAAAATAATATTTGCTTAGCACAACAACAATGTTGTTAACTTCAGAAATGCCTCACGTGAAGCTGAGGCTACCAGTAAGTATTGAGCACCTTTTGAGTGTTGTGGCAAGACAAAATCCTTGCACACAGAGGATTTTCAGTTTACTTAAATTAAGGTAAATTTTTAAATCAAGCAAAATTTCTAAAACCAGATTTCTCATCTTCCTTTTACTATACCAATTTCCTCTTTCCCTACTCCAGTTCCAAGACCTTGGTAACCTAGCTCTGCCTTACCCACCTACACCAAACCAGTTTCTAAAGGACCAGACACCTAATTCTCCATGTTTCCTTTCTGTGGAGCTATTGCTAATGTGGGTTTTTTTGTAATATGTAGAATCAGTATTTTAAAATGTGTCCAATAAATCTAGACTACAAAAATGGGATAAACCAACAATAAACTTTTATGAGAAGCATAGTCTACTTTGGTTGTGTGATTATGCCATATGTTATAAAACCATGATGCTAAATAATACAATAGAGGCTTGTTTCATCAGTTTCTAAATTGGTTCTGTGACTTTCTAGAAAAACCTACACTGGTTTACTTGGTGTTAGTTATAGCTGTAATTCTTCATTGCTTATTTTTAGGAAGGCTACAGAGATGGAATAGATGCTGGCAAAGCAGTTACTCTTCAGCAAGGCTTCAATCAAGGTTATAAGGAAGGTGCAGAAGTCATCATAAACTATGGACAACTTAGAGGAACATTGAGGTAATTTTTAAAACTTAAATGCTGAATTATTTTAACCTTTGTACTAGTGGAGGGTTTTGATGAAAGTAATATGTAAAAGTAAAGTGTAAGCTGAAGTGTTTCGCCTAGTGTTAAATCCACAAAGGGGTACTGCAGAGTATAGACTAAAATTGCCTTCAAAAAGTCAATAGTTATCATCTTTAATATGTGAGCCAGATGTTGTCTTTTATTTCAAAGAAATGATACGAAGGTGTCTTCTTTTTTGCTACCTGACCTACCACCAATCTGTATCTCAAAATAATTGAAAAGATCTTCAGGTTTTGGATAACACTTTTATTCTTGCACATGTGGCAGAACACAATAAAACAGATGTCTAGACTAGAAGTACCTGATGAAGAGTATAGCCAGTAACAGAAAAATTATTCCATTTACTTTATTCCTGAACTTTGAACACCTGTCAGGATTTCATAGGAATAATGTCATGTGTTAGAACCAAGTGGTCCAAAGGCACATGGAGCTACGAGCCTGGCAGGCTTGTCCTCTTTGATGTTGTGTATCTTTTAAACAGTCCTCCGTAGAGAAAAACATGAATGCTTCAAAGAATCACTGATTTTTACAAGGTATGAAATAAAAGTTATCAAAACAGGACAGAGACTTCCCTGGCAGTCCAGTAGTTAAGACTCTGTCTGCACTTCCAATGCAGGGATGCAAGTTTGATCCCTTGTCAGGAGATGAAGATCCGACATGCCATAAGGCAGCACAGCCAAGAAAAAAGAAAATTAGAAAAAAGTTATCAATACAAAAGTTCATTACATTTGAGGTTTTATAAAATTCAGCTGTCAGGAATCAGCATTTGTAGTATACTATAGTAAGAAAATGATCATGTGTTCATCTTCACATCAAGTTAAATTAATTTTTTATAAGGTTTTTTATAAGCTTCCTGAAAGCTTATTGCAGGGTGTCTGCTGGCAATGCAGTGGATTTGGACTTCATGCTTTCATTTTCATGGTCTGGGTTCAGTCCCTGGTCTGGGAACTAAGTTACCACAAGCTGTGTGACATGGCCAAAAAAACAAAAACAACTTGTTGCTAACATTATTACTTTTCACAACCACTGTTATTTCGTGACATGAATAATATAAATGTAGGAAAGTAAAAGTACTATCTATACTAAAAAGAAAAATAAAGAAAAATAATTATTAGGACTGGAAGAATTCTAACCTTCTTCAATAAACTTGTTAGCAAAGTATCTACTCTAACAAAGTTGGAAAAGTGAGTTGTGTCAAAAGTTTTTTTCCCCTTTACCTTCAGTTTTGATGTCAAGCGGCTATACGGTTATAACTGATTTTTAACCTTAGTTACACCTTGTTATCAGCTGGGAAGCTTTAAAAAAATAACACCCCCAGAGATTCTGATTTAATTGGTCTCGGGTGTGACCTAGACCTTGATAAAGTTTAAAAGTTTTCCAGGTAATTTTGATGTACATCCAGGATTGAGAATCACTAGTTTAGAAGCTGGTTGCTGCCTTTAAAAGAAAAACTAATTTTTCAGATTTTTTCTTTCTCTTGAGTTGTATCCATCTTCAACAGAAGCTATACAATCATAAGGGGAAAATAAAATCAGGAAAAATAGATGAGGACCTGTGGAGGAGGGGTTATGAATTATAAACAGTTTATATGATTAACTCCAGCTGTTTAATTTCTGTTGAAAGATAATGTTTTTATATTTATAATCTTATTTTACGATCATTACTTTCCTGATTTTGACTCACATTGCTATTATTAATAATTTTTGCGTGATGTTATCTAGAAGAGAAACATGTAAGCCTTAGCTTCAAAAATTCTAAAAGCCTTTGATTGTTTAAATTTTTTTTCCTCTTTAACTCTTATTTATATTTTCGTTCAGTGCTTTGCTCTCCTGGTGTCACCTTCATGATAATAGTTCGGCTTTGATCAGTAAAATAAATAACCTTCTGGATGCAGTTGGCCAGTGTGAAGAGTATGTGCTCAGACATCTGAAATCAATCACTTCACAGCCACATGTTGTAGATTTATTGGACTCCATTCAGGATATGGACCTTTGTCATGTAGCTCCAGCTGAGGAAAAGATCGATGAAGCTAAAGATGAAAGATTCTGTGAAAATAATGCTGAGTTTAACAAAAACTGTAGTAAGAATCTTAGTCGGGTAGATTGTTCATCTTTAGAATGTTGTAGAGCCCAGGAGCATGCACACCCTGAAAACCCAAGCCTCACTTGGATTTTAGAACAGACAGCCAGTTTGGTAAAACAGCTGGGAGTATCAGTAGACATATTACAACACCTCAAACAACTATAAAAATTACCTTCACTTTAATAATGGAAGCAAAAAAAAATAATGGAAGCAGTGTTCAGAACATTCATAGAACATTTTGTTTCTGAACAAGCTAACCAAAATTTGCACTGATTCCTGCACTTCACTTTGTAAGGGTATCCCTTCATGTAATGTTGAAACATCTTCAAAATTAATACTATTAAATGTAATATAATCCTTCTTTCTTTGTCACTGGTAATTTTTATGTGACTTAAGTTATGCTCAAAAATTTCAGTTGTCTTCATTTTCAAATTTCTGAGGACTCATTACTATCAGAAATGAACAAGAATCAGACTACAGTTGACCCTTGAACAACACAGGTTTTAAAGATACCCAACCACCATGCAGTGAAAAAAATCTGCATATTACTTATAGCTGTCCCTCCATATCTGCGGTTATGAGTCTCAGATTCAACCAGTCTCAGATCATATAGTACTGTAATATTTACTATTGAAAAAGGTCCAAGTGTAAGTAGACCCTCAGGGTTCAAACCCATGTGTTCAAGCATCAACTGTTCTTTTGTAAGGACTTAGCCCTACTTTCTGCTCCTGTCACATTGTCTTGTGATTAGGACCTCATCAACTAATCAGACCAAAGTTACAAAAAATAACCTAATGGCTAAAGTTGTAAATAGACACAGATATATATATATGTGGATGTATTATGTTGAAATTAAGCAGCTAATAAGTGTAAAGCTGAAGACATGTTTATACTGATAATTAAAAACCATTCTAAAGTTTGCTTTAGTTTTTTTATTTTAAGTATTACTGATTTTTTGTTGAAGTGTAATTTTTTTATAATGTTTCAGGTGAACAGCAAAGTGATTCAGTTACTTATTTTTTTTCCATTATAGGGTATTACAAAATATTGAATATAGTTTTGTGTGCTATACAGTAGACTCTTTTTATCTATTTTATATATGGTAGTGTGTACATGTTAATTCGAAATTCTCGATTTATCCCCACCTCCTTTCTCCTTTTAGTAACTATAAGTTTGTTTTCTATGTCTGTGAGTCTGTGTCTATTTGCATAATTTTTTTAGATTCCACATATAAGTGATATCATAGGATATTTGTTAAAGTTTGTTTCAGTTTTGTGATGATTAGAAGTAAAGACACAATTCCAAGAAAAATACAGAAAATACATTTCATGCTCAAGTACTTACCTAGCTTTCCAGGTTTTAACAAGTTAGTAGTATTGCTTGACAGTGTGCCAGATTATTCCTAAACTGCAGTTTTCCTTCATATTTATATAGTAATAAAACATTGAAGCCACTGACTTCTTTATTATCTTGTAGCAATATTCTTAGTCTAGCATAGACAAAATCGACTCAAATTTTTGCTCTAGGGCCTAAGCATATAAGATCAGGAAAAAGTTTTCCATCACTCTTTTGCCTGAAACACAAATTTATGTAACAAATTTGACTTCAGAGACACCCAAATGATTGCCCCTCATTGATAGCCTTAACTTATATCTATCATCTACTCTAAACGATAGTTCTATCTGATAAAAGAGGTATTTCGGGAGATCAAGAAAATGTACTACTGCAATCTTGAATTTCTTTAAAGTTCACGAAACATTATGAAATTGAGGCAACAAATTTGAAATTAGAAAACCATAAAGTGTTTAGAATTTACTAAAACATACTGAAGATAACAAGTGACATTTGATAGCTGGTTTTTTAAAAGTGTCTGATTACATCTCTCTAGATGTAAATATTATTATTTCAGAGATTTAATAATTTGCCTTGTTATACAGATACTATTACCATATGTATGAATGCAGCAAAAATCTCTCAAATCTACCTGGAATATTATAAGCAGTCTCTAAAGTCTTAGATATGAAATATACCCATCGTTAATAATATATCTCAAGAAAGTCACCCTGAATAAAAATTTCATGAGTGCAGTAAATCTAGAGATTTTATTTGGGCTCGCCCTGACAAAATTCCCTGACGATAACAACCTTTGGCGCCATTGAAAATAGGGTGTTCTGTGTAGATGTTCACAGAAAAGGGAGCCAAGAGAATTAGGTGAGTTAAATGAGGCTGTTAGATTGAAAACATCTCTTTAAGTTTACATTACCTTGTGAAAAACACAGAAGTTCCTGAACTGCAGAGAAAAAGTAATGGAATGCTCATTTTATACCTGTGTTTCCTGAGCCTCTGTACTAAAACCAGCAAGAAACCTTGCCTTGGGTCTTTTACCCTGTCTTGTATATTGTAGGCCTACCAATTCTTGCCTTGAAAAGACCCTAGATAAACATAAATGTAAAGCAAGATTGCCCCAGAGCAGATATAGCCAAGAGTTTCAAGACCCAGGATCCAGACATTAGGCTGGGTGATGTGGTTTCCTTAAAACAGAATTTTCACGTTAAATAAGTTATTTCTAGATACTGACATACCTGGAGTTTTTTATTTGTTGTTGGGTATTTTTAAGCCCACAATACTATTCTTCTCTGACAGAGCTGTTGAAGCCACCAAAATTTTTGTGATACACAGACAAGTGGACAGTGGGCAGCTGAATTCACCTACCTCATCCTTACCTCATTTGTATCCTTCAGTTCAGTTCAATTCAGTACGGCCGCTCAGTCATGTCTGACTCTTTGCAACCCCATGAATCGCAGCTCTCCAGGCCTCCAAGTCTATCACCAACTCCCGGATGCTTTTGTGGTACACCAAAATAAAAGCCTTGAACCAAGTCCAAGCTGTGATTTTCACCTATCTTCAAACTAATTATAGCTTTGTGTTCCAGTCTAAGATAAAGAGAAATAAATATAGAGAGATATTCTTTTTTCAAGTTCTTTTCCATTATTGTTTATTACAGGATATTGAACATAGCTGCCTGTGCTATATAGTAGGACCTTGTTGTTTATCCATTCTGTATATAATAGTTTGCATCTGCTAATCCCAAACTTCTTATCCATCCCTCCCTGACATCCCCTCCCTCTTGGCAACCACAGGTCTGTTCTCTTATGTCTGTGAGTCTGTTTCTGTTTTGTAGATAAGTTCATTTTGTCATATTTTAGATTCCACATATAAGTAATGTCATATGATGTTTGTCTTTCTCCTTCTGACTTCACTTAGTTTGATAACCTCTAGTTCCATCTGTGTTGCTGCAAGTGGCATTATTTCATTTTTTAAATGGCTGAGTAGTGTTCCATTGTATATTCGTACCATATCTTTATCCATTCATCTCTCCAGGGACATTTAGTTGTTTCCATGTTTTGTCTATTGTGAACAGTGCTGCTATGAACATAGGGGTGCATGTATCTTTTTAAATTATAGTTTTGTCTATGTATATGCCCAGGCGTAGGGCATTTACTGGATAGCTGGATCATATGGTAACTCCATTTTTAGTTTTTTTTAGGAGCCTCCATACTGTTCTGCATAGTGGCTGCACTAATTTGCATTCCCACCAACAGTGTAAGAAGACTCCCTTTTCTCCACACTCTCTCCTGCATTTGCCATCTGTAGACTTTTTAATGATGGTCCTTCTGACTGCTATGAGTTTTCACTTGTATTTTAGAGAGAGATTCTTAATTTCTGACCAGTAGATGAAGTGAATATCATGTCATGTTAATAAACTACCATTCAGATTTCTTGCTCTACAGAAATTCTCAAGTCTCTGTCATGAATATATCAATACTTCACTGCCATAATTACTTTTCTTTTTTTTGCCCTCATTTACTGCCTTTTCTCAACAAACCTTCTGGAAGAAGAGTCTGCTGTCACTGTCTCAAATTATTTTTTCCCCATTCACTCCTCAGCTTCAAACTACTTTTTGCCAAGGTCACTGGTGGTTGCTAAATCATACAGATGCTCTGACTGACTGGTTTCTAGTCTTCTTACTTGTCTGCTCCATCACTGGGCATCTACCTTTACATTCTCCCTGCCTGCCTTCTGCAGCAGCACTTTTCCTCTTTGTCCTACTCATTACTACTTGCTTCTACTGGGTAAATTATAAACTTGAATTTCATTTCCAGACCCAAGCAGCACTGTCAGTCTTTCTCATCCTGCATCCTGCTCCACTGTGCACACAGACACTCTGCACTTCTTTATATACTGCAGTGCTTTGTGGACAATTCCCAACTTCTAAATCTACTCACTCTGACTCTTCTGCCTAGAAGAGTAGACCATCATTCCTTCCCAACATTCCTTCCACATCATTCTTTCCCAACAAAGTCCTATTTATCTGTCAATCCTAACTCAAATTTTACCTATCTTAGGCAGAGGTTGTTGCCCTTCCCAGTGTTCCCTCTGCATCACTTGGAGTACCTCTGACTTCAGATTTATGGGGAAGTACCTTATTCATCACTATGTCCCCAGCACTTACCAATCTCACCCTGTATATAGATGCATATGTGCTGCTTGATGAGAGGAAAAAATAACTATATCTACTAGCCACAGTGAAAATGAAATGAGAAATTTAGAATTCCAAAATGCATCACGTTATATTTTATTTTTAGACGAGAAAACAAACCTTTATGTTTGCCTTTTAAATTTTTTTTCCTTTTCGTTTTGCATGTTAATAAGAATCCACATATACAAATTCTGTCTTTGTCTTCTACTAAGCTAAATAGTGGCACTAAGACAATGTATTTACCAGTTGCTAAAAATCACACTTATGAATACTACAGTATAATTTTTAGTGATAAAAATTTTATTTGAACAGTTTTAGTTACTAAGGACAGAAAGGTACTACAAAAGAAAAAACTGGAAGATATACAAATAGTTTCTAGCAGACTGCCTGGTATATGGTGTCTAATGACAATAAGAAGGAGTTGGAGGAAATACAAGAGTGGAAAGTTAAGAGCTAACATGGTATACAGGATATACAGGCAGTGTTCTGAAAATTTCACCTGTATTACTTGTTTAATCCTCATAAAGTCCCTAAGCATCAAGACTGTTCATTATCCTCATCCTACAGATAAAGAAACCAGAGCCCAAGAAGACTGACTTATCCAATCACAGATATTAAACAGGCCAGTTGAGATTGAAAGCAAAGCAATTGTACCTGCAGAATTGATGCTCTGGGTAAATGTGTACGAAATAATAACACAGCAGCAGTGACTGTGTTTGGTGAAGGGACTATGAACTGTATTTCCCCCTTGCTGTTAATTTCTGCATTTCTGCATTTTTCCAATCTTACTTAGTCAGCAAGTATTATTTCTATAACATGTATAGTAACCAGCATTTACAAGAAGAGAAAAATTTGTTTGCTATACATCTAAAACAAGAAATTAAATTCCATTTCCTATTGGGAGAATATCATCTAGAAAGTGTTAACAAAAGTGTGTTCTGCATATACAGAAACTAAAGTCTCCATGGACTCCTTAGACTTTCTACAGTCCTCATGGAGAGGATAATTTGTGTTACTCATTGCCGTAATGTTTCTTTCGCTTTCATAAATTTCCTACTTTAGAGTGTGAGTTCACCACTGGCAAGAGTATGTATTGCTACAGATCTGCCAAAAAGAGCCTAGAGTCCTTAACATACACCAAACTCTGTTTTCTTGCCCTATAGTCTGCTCTTTCATAAAGAAGGTTAAAGTATAATTAGAACTACTTACAACGAATTCAGATCTGCAGAAGTTGAATCCTGTTCCTTTCGTAGACAGTTCACAATTGAGAGACCAGCCCTGAACTTCTGGATCTGGTTTATTTCCAAGAGCTGTTGAATTAGTTCAAGGCCACTGGGTGGTGCTGGTGCATCCTGATACCTATTGTGCTCACAAAACAGGAAGCCAGTGATTATTCCTGAAGCTATCTATGCCAAACAAATTGAGTCTTTTTTAAGATTGGGAGGATAGGGAGAGGTTTCTGGAGTATGTTAAAAAAAATTCAAAAAGGTAAGCTGCACTCCCCCTGCTTTTTTTAAAAGAGGGAGACCGGGGTTCTGGATACTCCACTCCAGTATTCTTTCCTGGAGAATCCAATGGACAGAGAGGAGCCTGGTGGGCTACAGTCCATGGGGTTACAAAGAGTCAGACACGACTTAGCAACTCACACTTTCAGGCTGAGAATTTTTCTCAATCGAAATAACCAATCATAAGAAAACCTGGTGGCAGGAAAAAAGCACCATTTATTCTCCAAATCCCTGAGACATAAAAATAAATGCCTAGAACTCAAAGCATATAACCTTCAATCAGAAGTAATGTAAAATTACGATTTTACATGCAGGAAGCTTTCTACTTTGTCAGGACTGTGCCTAAACTGTCTCAAACATTAATCTCTCTCACATGCACAGATACAAACAACTCAGGATTTAGGGATAGGAAGATAGAGACAGCAACTTCCTTTTTTAGCATATCAAACAGGTCACAACCCTCCTTTTTTAAGTCAGCAAATACACAACTAGGTACATTTTCCTCACATCAAACACAACTCATTCCAGCTAATATTTAAGTCTATTTCCTTATGGATTGCAGAGTCACCATAATACCATACTGCTTTGTTATTTATAAAATAAGTATAAGGTTTTACAAAGAATTTTTAACATAAAGCTAAAGTGATTTGTCAAGTCCCTTGTAATAATAATATGAATAATTTGACAGTAATCATACTGACAGTCCTTGCCAATAAAGTAAAGCTGGACTGGAATGAGGATATAACATAAATAACCTGAGAATAAAATCTTTCTTATTCTTATTTGGAAACTATACTATAAAATACCTTCCTTCAAATATCAGACCCTACAATAGCCAGAGATTCTAATTTATGATGACAAACTACAGTGAAACATTAAATCATACTTGGAGAACCTTCAATGATGAAGTCTTTACTTGGTATAAACTAACCACAAATTTTTAATCTATCTGCTATACAAAAATCAGGGCCTTCCCAGATGGCACTGTGGTAAAGAATCCACCTGCCAATGCAGGAGACACAGAAGACATGGGTTCAATCCCTGTTTGGGGAAGATCCCCTGGAGGAGGAAATGGCAACCTGCTCCTGTATTCTTGCTGGGAAAAACTCATGGACAGAGGAGCCTGGCCGGCTTCAGCCCATGTGTTCGCAAAGAGTCGGACGTGACTGAGTGACTGAGCACACACATCCCAGAAATTATTGCCATAGAGTTGATTATGATCCAAAACTCATTTAATGCATTTAGACATTTAAATTCCAGGTGGAAGCCAGTTAAACTATTTCCTCTTGAAGTCACTTTGTTTTGCTATTCAAGATGCCAAATAACATTAGTCTGTATTTTAACCCTATAGGCCTGTATGAGGTTCATTGGATGTCTAGAATATGGCATAGTATTTATTGTGACCCCAGCTCAGAGACTTTTTCTTTCTGCCCGTGTGCTAGAATAAAGGACTGCCTTCATGAAGGTAGCAGCAGAGCTGGGTCAGGGATCTGAGCCAGGTTCACTCAGCTGCTCACAGGCCCCACCTCTTTAGTAAACATGAGGCTCCTGACCTCGCCACAGGATACTGCTGTCACTAAGGAAGTAACCAAGGGACAACTTGAGAAAGTCAGGCCACTGACCAAGTGAGTGACTCCTAACAGATCTGTCCAACTAGTGGGAAGAATGAGCAGAGAGACAGACATGGGTGCTGAAGATCAGTATAGCTTCTGGCTTGATATAGCAGAGTATGAATCAAATCAGAAACACCCATATCTAGGAATTTGATCTAAGAAAATAATTAAACACGTAGAAGAAAGCCTCAGCACAAAGATATTTATTGCCTATGCAGAGTAGATAATGATTATAAACAACTTAAATGACCAACAGTAAAAGAATTGCTAAGGGTATTTTGATATATCCACTGAGAAATGTGAATGCACTCATTACAGATGATCACTGTGAGATCTATAGAAACAGGGAAAATCAGTATGGTATTTTAAAAGTAAAAGTCACTGTAAAATGTTTCTTATGTATGTGTACAAATTATGCAAAATATGTTTTTGCAGACAAAAACTAGAATATGAGTCTCAGATATACTAAGGTACTAATGTGGTAGGATTAGAGGGGTTTTTTTAATTTTTCAGAACTTGTATGTCACTGTGCTGTTTTACAATAAGAAAAGAAAACTATTTGGAAAGGCATTGGGTTTTAAGAAAAAGAACAACATGTACTTTATCATGAAAATCAAAATCTGGAAAAAAAGGTAGATATGCTTAATTCAAAACAGTAGATCAGAAAAAGATCCCCAGACAACTATCTGATAAGGAGGGGGAAATAAGAAATCAGAAGATTTTTATTATGTTTATATTTTTTTGAACTATGTAAAAAAGAAAAACCATTCCTATTTGCCCTTAGTGCATTTTTTGAGAGCCACTGTAAGGTTTTACTTCAGGTGATGCTAACAATTACACCAACTGGAACTGAGGTGGTGCCCTGAGAATGTGGGTACATTCTTGGTAGCATGAGCAAACTAACTTTCTTAAAAATCTGTGGGGCTGCTACTGTCTTAACAAAATAAAATAAAACAGATAAAATGAAGTCTTTATTGAATCTGTTACTGTATTGCTTCTGTGTTAAAAGAGAAAGATCAGTCAGTTCATAAAATTGGGACTACTATTAGCCAACTGAGTTATTTTGCACTTGGGGGAAACTGATATCACACATATAAATCAATTCTACACAATATATAATATCCAATAATAAGACACTTCGAACCTCAGAAAGCTCAATGAGAAGTGACTGACTGCTAACTTAAATAGATTTGAAAGAGAATACATATTTACATAATTTCTTTGGTTCTCAGCATTGATTTGATTGTGGTAATAATTTTGGTTAAATTTGCCATTATTTCATATGTTAGTAAACTGTATGTATATAAGCTGTCTACTTCCCCAAAGAGGTTTGAGCCTCTTAGCTTCCAAGTCTGTAAAATGGAGGTGATGATACCAATCTCGCTGTTTCTGTGAAGATCATGTGCTATGAGATACACAAGAACAGTGCTTACTGGGTGTCAGGCACCCGGCAAGCACTCAGCAAGGGAGAGCACGCACCCTGTGGTGGCTCAGCGTGGCGGCCCTGAAGGCAGGTTGTCTGCTTCCAAGCACAGCACCGTCATTTGCAAGGCAGCTTGCCGTGCCTGTTCCTTCCTCTTTCAAATATCAGTGCCTATCATAGTTTTATTGTAAAGAATAAATGAATTTTATATGTAAAGCATTAAAGACAGTGTCTGGCACATATTCAGTGCTCATAACAGGTTGTTGTTTAGTCGCCAAGTTGTGTCCGACTCTCTATGACCCCGTGAACTGCATCATGCCAAGCTTCCCTGTCCTTCACTATCTCCCTGAATTTGTTCAAACTTATGTTCATTGAGTCAGTGATGCCATCCAACCATCTCATCCTCTGTCGCCCCCTTCTCCATAATCTTTCCCAGCATCAGGGTCTTTTCCAGCAAATTAGCTCTTTGCATCAGGTGGCCAAAATACTGCAGCTTCAGCTTCAGTGCAGCACATTAGCTGCTATTGTATTTGCTCCTGAGCATCATGCTTATAATTTGGATAAAATGCAGCAGGAGGTTTAACTGTCTTTGCACAACTTTAGCTATCATGGTACTCTGCCATGACTGGGACACAGCCAAGCTTCCCACTGACATAGCTAAAGGTAATTAGTGTGATTTCTCGCTATTTTATCTTAAAAGAAAGGGGGAGATGGAGAGAAAGAAGAAAACACTTCCAAACATTTGCAAATGTTAGTATAAAATTACTTTAAAGTGGTGATGATCAGTGAGGTTTTTGGTTGCCAGAGTGATGGTGGAAGGATGCTCCTTGGCAGTACCTGTGGGAAGGGGATGCTGTGCATCCTGCCCTGCCAGGTTGGTCCTGCAACAAAGAATTGTCCTACAGCCTTCGAATTTCACACACCCCGGGAGACATTCATGTAAATGAAGATGTAGTTTGTAATTAAGTCTAGAATACAACCATATTTTAATTATGAACACAAAGTATTTTTGCTTTGTTCTAACATCGCTTTTTGAAATTATAATTAGGTAACTTGTACAGAAATATTGTTAAATATTATTTAGGAAAAGTAAATCTTCCATATTGCTACCAGTTATGGACTGAATCATGTTCCCCCAAAATTCATGTCAAAACCTTAGCCCCAAGTACCTCAGAATGTGACTATATTTGAAGAGAAGGCCTTTGAAGAGATGATGAATTTATGTTGATATGTGCCAGAAACAAACACAATATTGTAAACCAATTATCCTCCAATTAAAAATAAATAAATTTAAATTTAAAGAAGAGATGATGAAGTTAAAGTGAATCTATGAGGATGGGCCCTAATCCAATCTGACCTGTACCCTTCCAAGAAGAAATTTTGACACAAAAAGACATCAGATATATGAGTGCACAGAGGAAAGACCATGTGAATACACAGCAAGAAGGCAGCACTCCATCGGAGGGATGAGGCCTCAGAAGGAACCACACCTGTTGCCATCAGATACCTAATCTCCAGAACTGTGAGAAAATAAATTTCTGCTGTTTAATGTCCAGTCTGTGGTGTCTTATTATGACAGCCCTAGCAAACTAATAAAATGCCCCTCCAGATTCTTCCAGAATCTTTCTATACTCATGTTAGCAAATGGCACAGTTTTATTTTCTAGAAATTCATTGTTTCATCGGATCTTTATTGAGTACCTACTGTATTCAGAGAGGTTTCATTGGTGTGCAAAACAAATCCCTACTGAAATGAGATCATACCAAATATACAAAAAGCAGCTTTATTTTTTCACTTAAAAATGTATGTGTCAGGAATGATAACTATAATTTATTAAGGGCTTTGTAAACTCCAGGCACTGAGGGTAAATACTTTGTTTACAGTGTGTTAAAGTGCCCCCGTCTCTCCAAGCCAAATGAGATGATAGGCTTGAAAGCCTTTGGAAACTCTGAAGCTTAAGCTACATATGAAGGACGTTCCCCTGACTGCAGCCTTCAGAGATTCACTGACTGATAAACATCAAACTTAATAAGCCAGGGATTCTAATTACTGTGTATGTCAGGAAACAGGCCCAGAGAAAACAGAACCTGTTGTGACCCTTAGAAGGGATCATCAAATTGACTCTCGACAGCAGAAGCCAAAAGAATAGCTTCTTGGAGGATCTCGGGAACCAAGAGAGAACCAAGCCCAGAAAGTTAAAGGAGGAGGCAGTGGTTCCCCCAGACACTTCTACCTACTTGGACTCTCAGCAGCACCACTGCCACTGTGAATAATCTATAATGACTCCAAGATTTTCTTGAACCTCTTCCAGTTCTAAGTCCCAGGCAAGAGTGTCCAATTACTTGTTCTGCCAGGTACCGGGAGAGAAAGGATATCTGGTATCTCACACTAGGAGGAAGAGTCCTGTCTCCCAACAAGCCTCACGCTGCAGGGACCCCCAAATCAAGAAAGGACACTCAGATGCTGGGTACCCAAAAGTGCTGATGTCCACTATGGAGGGGAGAATTCAGGACTTGAAGTCGGGTGTCCTAACTTTTAGTTCTGTCTTTTTTCTACAGCCCTTTTCTTTACCCTCCTTGCACGTGGTTTCTTTAAAATCATATCTTTATTTGAGTGGGAGTACCATTTAATACACACTGAATTTTGGGGGGCTGTGACTACTGCATTAATAGAATGTTGTACTGTGTTGTGTTTGGAACTGGTAACTACACTGCTCCTGGTATCAGGTCACCAGTGCAACTCACCTGCCAGCCTGCCCCTTGTCTGCCTCAGACTCCTCTGCTACGCCTTAATGGAGTTGTGCCCGAGCATTACGTGTAGAAGTACAGCTTCTTTTGCTGATATTATTCTTCCTTTCATTTCTCCTTTAGGTTATAATTAGGACCCTATCATAATTTTTTAAATAGATGACTAGGAAAAGACTGTTGTATCTAAAAACCACTACTTTAAGGATAATAACTTAGAATAAAATTCTAAAAGCACAAACTTCTGTCTGTATCTTCCTCACTTTTTTAAATCACTATTTACTTTCGGGGGTTTTTTTGGTTTGTTTTCTTGGCTAAGTGGTTCCAATTTATCTTGGTTTCTGCCTGGAGAACCCCATGGACAGAGGAGCTGCAGTTCATGGGGTAGCAGAGAGTTGGACATGACTCAGTGACTAACACTTCACTGCTGATTTCCAGGACTTTAAATGCTCCAAACCACTATACTTGTCTTTTAGAGGTGTTAAAATTTCTCCAATCTTTCTTTTATTCCAGCCTATATTTAATTACTATGTTACTATGGACTGCTTGGTTTTGAAAAGTTAGTGTTACTTAGTCCTTTGTACATGTAAGGAGCCTGTAAGCTTGACAAAGCTTGGAAGTAGGAAAAATTACAGCTACCCCACCTATTGCACAGCAGCGGCAGAAATTTCCACAGTGTTTCTTTTCTAATAATAATAGTCTCCTCTCAAAGGAGAAGGCTTCCCCACTTTTATTAAGTATGTGGCTATTTGGTTAGAATTTGTTCACTGATTATATCCACTTGCGGTATTATTAACAGATTAAACAAGGCTTCCTATTTATTCCCTTGCTGGCACACTCCTTTTTTAGAATTTACTTTAGGAATTTAAACATTATACAATTTTAGTTTTATTTTAAAATAAAAGGCTTTTTAAGGACTTGAAAGTCCCTTGGACAGCAAGGAGATCAAACCAGTCAATCTTAAGGGAGATCAACCCTGAATATTCACTGAAGGGACTGATGCTGAAGCTGAAGCTCCAGTATTTTGGACATCTGATGAGAACAGACGACTCACTGGAAAAGTCCCTGATGCTGGGAAAGATTGGGGGCTGAAGGAGAAGAGGGTATCAGAGGATGAGATGGCTGGCTGGCATCACCGATGGAATGAACATGAATTTGGGCAAACTCTGGGAAATGGTGAGACAGGAAGGCCTGGCGTACTGCAGTCCATGGGGTCGCAAAGAGTAGGACATGACGTGGTGACTGAACAACAACAAGGATTTCCCTGGTTGTCCAGTAGTTAAGACTCTGCCCTCCCAATACAGGGGACATGGGTTCAATCCCTGGTCAGGAAACAGATCCCACATGCCATGAGGTGTGGACAAAAATAAAAATAAAGGAATTTTATAATAAAAAATAAGTCACTTGTAATCTTAGAAGCAATGGAAGCTAACTTACCTTATAAACTGATGAATGTTAAAAAGTGATAGCTATAGATAAAAGTTCCCATGTAAGTCAAAAGCTTTGCTGAGAAAATAAGTGTATGACTATATTTGACAACATAAAATCTATATATTTTTCACCAAAAATTTTCTATGTAGTTTTCTGTATAGCCAATTTAGTGACCTCAAGAGCACATGTCGTTTAGAATCTGAAATCCAAAATTGAAACTGTCAGTTGTTGATTTAATGGTTTATAGAGAACTGTTGGTGTTCCAAATCTAAAATGTTCTTCAGCTGGGGTGTCAGTTTTGCGGTACCTGGGTTGCTTAATGAGAATACGCAGTGTCCTAACCTTTAAAAATACCTAAAGATAAATTATCTTCTTTTACATAATTGGGGACCCCAAATCCTATTGCTGCTGCTGCTAAGTCGCTTCAGTCGTGTCTGACTCTGTGCGACCCTATAGACGGCAGCCCACCAGACTCCCCCGTCCCTGGGATTCTCCAGGCAAGAACACTGGAGTGGGTTGCCATTTCCTTCTCCAATGCATGAAAATGAAAAGAGAAAGTGAAGTCGCTCAGTTGAGTCCTACTCTTAGCGACCCCATGGACCGCAGCCTACTAGGCTTCTCCGTCCATGGGATTTTCCAGACGAGCACCGGAGTGGGTTACCATTGCAAATCCTATTGGGTGTTAGTAAAAAAAAAAAAAAAATCCCTCACATTCTTCAGCATGTAAAGCTCAAACCCAGTTTTTAGCTGTATAAGAAATCCTATTTTCTTCTCCATAGTGTTTAACCACCTTGGTTCAAATCCCCCACCCATCCCATACCCCTTACTCCACCCCCATCTCCAGAATAATCCTCATGACCCCCAAACTCCTGAAGAACCCTGTTGTCATGAAAGGTCGGTTTCATACCTATCTAGTAAGGCAATTGTTAGACCTAAATACATAATAGGTAGTATTAACAGTATTACTGTGTACTGTCTTAAAATCTTGTCATTGGTTTATTTAGATTTTCTCTTGAACTCCATGAAGAGACAGAGATCTAGTGTCTAATAAGAGACAAACATGTGGAGTTAATTGTCTGCTTATTGTTTGGATGGTTTTGAGAAAAAGAATCAGTGCAGATATATTTGTTGATGTGTAGCCAGCACTATCCTGGGGAGGGCGGGGAAGCTTCCTTTAGCTGAACACTCAATCAGGCTCAGAAACAGCTGTACAATTCATGGATTTTTAACTTCCACTGCCTTTCAATTTTTGCCTAGGCTGTAAGAATACCCTCTTACTTCCCATTGCTCCCCTGTCCTCCATAGCATTGCCAGAAAGATCTTTCTAAAACACAAGTTTGATCTTATTGTTCTCTTGCATGTCTCCTCATGACTGAAACAACTGGTCCCAGCCTTCATTTGCAATGTCATCATCTGTCAGATGACCTCACACATCAGTGATAACAAAAAATGCTGTTTCCTAAAGCTCCATATGCTTGTAAATTTGTTGCTGTGGCTGGAATGAATGTTTTCCACTGTCTCCTCCTTTAAATTTAACTAAAGTACCATCACTAGGAAAACCATTACTCATTCTCCCAAGGCTGAGATAATAACTTTGTGTTTCCCTGGTACCCACCACAAAGGTACTCCTCAGTGTTGCCTCATTAGCATGTGAGCTCTTTGAAGGGTTGAATAGATATTACTAAAATCTGACTCCTCAGCATTTAGTAAAGTGCTGAACATATATTGAGTAAATGCTCAATCAGTTCAGTTCAGTCGCTCAGTCATGTCGGACTCTTTGCGACTGCATGAACTGCAGTACACCAGGCCTCCTTGTCCATCACCAACTCCTGGAGTTTACTCAAACTCATGTCCATTGAGTCCGTGATGCCCTCCAATCTCAACAGACATGTATTGAATGAACAGCATTCCACAGGATAATTCTTTTCGTTTTCCCACAGTCTTAAGGAGACTTCCTTAAATTCGTTGAAGTGCCTTTTTTTCTGGGAAGGTTGTCTTGAATGTCTAAGAGGATTTTGTCCTCTGTAAAGGTATTAACAAATAAAGTGACACAATCAGTCTGGCTTGTTTACGTCTCTTGAATTTAGTTTATATGACTCAATCTGCCAGAGCCTGATTCCTCTGAATGAAGAAACAGAATTCCTGAACACACAGTAGGGGTATAACAGGTATCCAAGGGAACCCATCAGACATGTGAGAATATTCAGTAACAGTTACATTTTTCTCTTAACTTTTATTTGGTTCTATTCCTGGAATCTTATCTTATTGGAACAGATAATAGATTGGGATTGCTTGTTGGCATGTGGTTTAAAAGTTTTTAAATAGACACCATTCTTTGACTATTCTGTTCAATTATTGCCTTAGTGGTTTTCTTAGTATTTGTAATGTGTGGTTGTTTCTTTTTATTTTTTTTTTGGTTTTTGGTAAATTATTTTCCAAGTTGAAAATAATTAAGCTATCACTGACCATCATCGAGGGTTTAATTGATTGTTTCTTTGACATTTGCAGACATAAGGCATTGTTGCTTGGTCATTACTCTTTCATAATTTTTTCTGAATGTGTTATTGACATTTCTTTCAAATGTAAGGGTGGTAATTTTTTCTTTCTTTTTTAGTGTATTTTAGTTGTGATTATAATACTTAGAATATGGTTGGTAGTATTTACTGTTTAATAAATATCTGTTCAATGAATGAATGAACATAAAATCAAATTCCTTTTTTTTTGGCTGTGCCATGGCATGTGATCTTAGTTCCCCATTGAACCTGTGCCTCCTACAGTGGAAGCTCAGAGTCTTAACCACTGGACTGCCAGGGAAGTCCCTCCAATCCCTCCTTTTTTAATTTTCCAATTCCTAATACCAGTTATAAATTGATTTTATCTTTTGTTGAAAGCAATAAAGTCATCTTTAATAAAAATAAAACTATTTAAAAATGTGCTCTCAACAGGCCCTTAATAAAATTTTGAAGTAAATTGGGTTTTTCAGTCTCAGTTATATGATCTGAATATTTTTAATGTGAAGATAAAATTTCTGTATTTAAAATTTTATCCCTCTTTAGTGCTAATAAAAAATTAATCTATTTTGATCACTAATTCTGAGTCTTTGTGTTTTTCATAATTAAAGGTAATTTACTTGAGTATCTGACATCTCTGTTATAAAATATTTTCCTGTTTGCCAGGAGGTCTATCAAGAGTAATTCCAGGAATGTGACAGCGTCTACAGCAATAACAAAACCACTGCAACCAGTCACCATTTAGGGAACTGTAGCCTTATTTCAGGAAGCCATGCTTGGAGGCAGTAGGCAGACAATAAGGTCACCTGTCACAAGACACCAAGATGATGACTCACTAAAAGTCCCCTTCCAAACCTTGGCACTTAGAGGAAGAAACACCTGACAAGCATCACTAATACAATATGTATCTATTATACTTTACAGAATATGATTGTAGCAGCAGGAAACTCAGAACACAGAGAAATATAATTTCAGTATGGCTCAGCTCCACTGACATGATAATCATGCATATATAAATGAATTATTATTGAATATAATAAAGTATTTAATATGTTGAATATTTACTAAGACACTGTACCAAACACTATAAATCAATCATAATACTGCTCAGATTCCCAACATAAATTTTAATGATTTTTAATTACTGTAAATACTTTAAAGAAATTATCCAAAAAAAAAAAAAAAAGAAATTATCCCATATACTAATCTCACAGTGTTGTCATGGAATCAAATGATAAAATAATGATATTAATTGAGCACATAAAATATATCAAATACTAGCTAAGGGTTTTAAGTGGACTGTGTTATTTTATTCTCATTAAGTGGTGATATCCTTATTTTACAGATAAATAAAGAAGTGAGATTGAATCTATATCTGCCAGACTCCAAAAGCTTGTCCCCTTACTTTGATCTTTAGCACCATTCCCAGACCTTTACGAAGGAGTGCCCACAGAGGCTAATAACACACCTTTTACTGGCCACCTTTCTCTTCCATCTCTACTTCTCTACCATGTTTCCTGGTATTCCCTAATGTATTAGTTTGCTAAGGTTGCCATAATAAAATATAATACAACCATCTGGATGGCTTAAACCATATGAGTTTATTTTTCATGGTTCTGGAGAATAAAAACCTGAGGTCAATGTGTCAGCAGGTTTAGTTCCTTCTAAGGCCTCTCTTCTTGACTTGTAGATGGCCTCCTTCTTTATGTGTCCTCATGTGGTCACTCCTGTGCACACACATTCCTGCTGTCTTTCCACATGCCTAAATGTCCTCATCTTACAAGTACATCCATCATTTTGGATTAGGGCCTACCCTGAAGACCTAATTTTTACTTAATCAGCACTATAAAGCCCTTACCTCCAAATAGGTTACATTCTGAGGTGCTGGGGATTAGGACTTCAACATATAAATCAGGCAGGGGCAAGGGATATGGCACATAATTCAGCATATAATATTACCCAATAAACTACTTCAATTGAAACTTTGTTCCAGGTTTGACTTCTTGGCAAACACAAACTACTACTTAAAATACGAAGGTTTCTGTTTGGTATGTAGTATTAAATATTTCTTTAGCATTTTTGGTAGTGCTAGCTTACTGGCCATTAATTCTCTTAGTTTTCATTCATATTAAAATGCCTTTATTTCACTTTCATTCTTAAAAGAGTATTTTTTGCTAGGTGTAAAATTCTAGATACTTCTACTAGGTATAAAATAGGTATAGAGTTCTAATGTTTTCTTTCTTTTGGAACTTTAAATATACCATTCAGTTACCTTCTGACTTCTGATTAAAAGTCAGCTGTCATTACATATCATTGTTGCCTTGTTCACAATGTACTGACTTTCTCTGGTTGCTTTAAATATGTTGTCTTTCATTTTTAATTTCAGTAGTTTCAGTATGATGTGCCCTCATTACCCTGGTTGGTGTTTGCCAAGTATCGGATATTTCACCAAATTTGTAAATATGGCCATTGATTCTTCAAATTTTTGATCATTTATTCTCTCTCTCTCGCCTTACAATAATCCAGTTATACAGAGTCTGCTTGATGTTGTTCAAAAACTCACTGGGGCTCTGCTCATTTTTTTCCCAAGCTTTCTACTGTTTTTTTCAGATTGGATAATTTCTATTGACCTGTATTGAAGGGTACTAATTCTTTCTTCTGCTGTCGCCATCTGCAGTTAAACCCATCCTGTCAGTTTTTTATATCAGGTATTTTAACACCTTATTCTAGAATTTTCATTTGGTTATTTTACTTTCTATTTCTGCTGAGATTTCCTATATATTCGCCCATTAAAATTAAATTTTCTTTTACATCCTTAAGTGCAGTCATAATAATTGCCTTAAAATCCTTGTTAGCTAACTACAACATGTGAGGCATCCTGGAATTGATCTCTTGATTGTCTTTTCCTTTGAGCACTGGTCATATTTTCTTGTTTCTTCGTGTGGTAATTTTGGATTGCATCCCAGACATGGTGAATAATACATTGCAGAGACTGTAAACTGTTATGTTCTTCTCAAGAATATTGATTTTTGTTTTAGTTGACAGCTTCGCAGAACTCAAACTCTAAACTTTACCTGTCCATGTTGGGCGGCAGCTGAAAACTCTGTCAGTTCTTTTAGCCTTTGTATAAGCTGCTTGGATTCTGCCCTGCACATACATAGAACAGAGTTGAGCCAGATTTCAGCCAGAGTTTGTAGTCCTAACTGGGACCTTTCTGTGGTTCTCTCCTTACTGGAATATTCTCCGTAACATTTCGGCTGTGGTTGCTCCAAGCATTAACTTTAAATACTCCAGATTACAAGTTTCTGAGCCTTAGCTCTCTGTATGACGCTGCCTGGAGTCTGCCCTGAGGTAAAGAGTTATAAAGAGGGAAGAATTCATCCAATGGCCTTCCTTTCTTCCAACTGTTGACTCCCGTCCAATTTCTGCCTGCTTTGATCACTTTTCAGTGCCTTCATATAGTTGCTTTCTTCTATTTTGTCCAGACTTTATTAAATGTTACCTATGGAATGGTTGATGTGATACAAGCTACTCACCATTAATGGAAGTAGAACCTCATTTTTTCTTTACTCAAGAAAAATCTGCTCCATATCTAGACATCTGTATTGTATTTATTTATACCAACCCTATGACTCCCCATCAAAACATGCTTTAAAATTTTTTTACCTTTTAGAGATAAACCTTTTTAGAAAAAGGACTGCCTCCCTTCTCCTCTTCTGGTGCTCCTGTCTCAATTCTCTGTTGAAAAGAAGCTGCCACACTACTTTTTCTCCAGACCTCCCTACCAGTAGGACTTTTATACTTGTCTTGACTGACCAGAGGTATATTTTCACAGACTGTCAAAATGTAATCAAGAGCTCTTTAAAATATCAAAATGGATTCATTTATTGGTGAGAAAAATGCACAATTTTACTTATAGTTAAAAAGTATAAAAACTTATTCAAGGTTGAAAGATTATGAAAGAAACCTGAAGAGAAGTAAGGACATTAAATAGAACCAAGCATATCTACTCCCTAATTCAAGGGAAATATTTCATTTCCAAGATCAATCCAAGCAGACAATGGCTTCTAAAAAATGAATACTTGATTTCACAATAGTAAAAATCAATTTTAGAGCTAATTCAGTGATAGGAGGACAGTATAAAATACATCATGCTGTGCTGTGCTTAGTCACTTAGTTGTGTCCGAGTCTTTGTAACCCCATGGACTGTATCCTGCCAGGCTCCTCTGTCCCTGAGGACTCTCCAGGCAAGAATACTAAAGTGGGTTGCCATGCCCTGCTCCAGGGGATCTTTCCAACCCAGGTCTCCTGCATTGCAGGTAGAATCTTTACCATCTGAGCCACCAGGGAAGCCCAAAATACATCATCCAATGCACTTTAACTGTAATTACATCTTAAATAAAAGAATATAAAAATACTACATAGCTGCAAATCCAAAACTTCATTTAATAAGTATTATTCCTAACATTTCTCTTAATGTATCAAAAAAGATGAAAAGAAGCAGTATAGAGATATTTTCAACTATACAAATTCAGGGCTTCCAAAATACACATGCAGAAAAGCCGAGGATGCCACTGTTATTTATACACCATTTTTTTCCAAATAGAAAATGTTTATATCTAATTCAATTTTACCTCATTAACCCTCAGCAAAGTAAATGCTCTAATTGGACAACAGCATTCATTTAACATTTAACCTACTCATTTAACATTTCACCTACATGTACTAGACATGTGCCAGATACTGTTCTAAGTACTCTACAGATATTAACTCATTTAATCCAAAAACCATGCAACAGAATATGGTAGAAAAAAAAATTTTCAACTGAATTGCTATTTTTTCCTTCACTTTTCCATCCCACCCCATCATACGTAGTCAGTGAAAGGACAGCAAAAGTCCAGTGAAAAGTGCTTAACTCAGATTCATAAAATTTGAGTCCATTTCTGGCTCTGTTTAGGGTTCTGGGTGACACTGGGTAAGTTAGTAAACCAGAACTTCCCAAACCTAACTGATTAGAATTTGAAGGAGGATGCTATGGCTATAAACAGAACTATTTCTATTTGTTATATATTTAAATTTATATAAATATACATATAAGGTTTTACCCAAGACTTACTTTGTTTAGAATGGGACTCAAGAATCAATCTGAATTTCCTTTAAAGCTATACATATCTTCAACTTATGATGGGGTTATAAATTATGGAGTTATAAAAAAAATGGGGTCAATAAATCCATCATAAATTGAAAATAACATAAGTCAAAAATCTAACCTATTGAACATCATAACTGAGCTTAGTCTACTTTAAATGTGCTCAGAACACTTACATTAGCCTACAGTTGGGAAAAATCAGCTAACATGAATACTTATTTTATAATAAATCTATTTTATAAATTTCATGTAATTTATTGACTACTGTAGTCAAGATGAAAAACCGAATTGTTGTCTGGGCACAGGATGGTTGGAGATAAAGCAGTTATTTACCCTTGTGTTCATGCGACTGACTGGAAGCTGCCTCATGAGAGAGAGTATTGTACCCATATGGCTAGCCCAGGAAAAGTTCAAACTTCGAAACTCCAAGTATGGTTTCCACTGAATATGTATTGTTTTCACACCATCATAAAATCAAGGACTGTCTGTACAGGTGGTTCTGAAGGTGAGCAGTCACACTTGGGAACCATTGATCTAGTGGTCTTAGACTTTAATCCCAAAAGAACAAGTGTAGAAATACGTGGTCCACAAAAGTGGAAATGAAGGGCAGGATTATAAAGTCTAAATGTCAGACCTCCATTCTTTATGCATTCTCACTAGTGGCCACAACATTAGGGCAGAAACATTAGAAATAGTATTATACAAGTGACTGTCATAGCACCTATGTAAACCTACCCCTTTAGGCCTAATGTCAGTACAAGTGATGCAGGAAACAGAGTCTCATAAACTAAAAAACAAAACAAAATTTTACCTAAATGTGCTGGAAATGGACACACACACCTAAAAGTTTCTAAGGTGATCATATATTTTTCCTTATTCAACTAATCATCAAAATATACTTTTTATTTTTATCCCTAAAATATTTCTATGTCTTACGCCTGACACCATGAAGATGAATAAAACAAAATGTCTGTCTTCAAGGTGGTAAAGACATCTCCATAAACATAAGAATAGCAGGTTAAGTTTTAAAAATTTAAGTTTGGCTGGATTTCTGAGATTCTAACAGGCAATCAATCATAAGCCAGAAATGCACATAACTGCCATATCAAGCTGGTAGCAATCTATGAAGTCCTAGAAAGAAGGCTAATTTGAGAGTCTCAGGATAAGAGATTGAGTTTGACTTGGCTACTTGACAATTTGTAGCAAGTCTTACAGCCCTTAGACAAATTTTCAAACCCTCTGAGCCTGTTTTTTTTTTTAACAATGCATGTCTTACAAAATTGTTATGAAAACAAAATCAAATACAAATATTAATATGCCATGGGTATTACAGACAATATTTACAACGCTACTAATAATAAAACATGTATTTTGAATTCTTTTTCCACCAACAGGGATAAACTGCTAGTAACCAACTACTTTCTCACCTTACTCCCAATACATCTAGGAGGGTTTTATTATTACTATATGTATATCTATTGTTCATTAATATATTTTTTATAAATTGATATATAAGCAGGTATCTAAAAATAAACATGCACATTATATAGCCATGAATATATTTAAATTTATGTTTATATACACATACACCTTTCAAAAGAGAAATACTGAAGGCAGCAATCTAAGAGGCAAAATTTCATCTCCTTTGGGGATAGATGCTGGACAAGAACTCAGAGGACTATGTATTATATATTTTTGATTAAACAATGATGAAAATGACAGATTTACAGGAATGCACTTACCTTCATACCTCATACATGTAACTACATGTAAATTACTATTCTATGGGGATGTGAGTAATGCTTTAATAGAAAATTCCAGTTAAATGACTGCAGTAAACTGATTGTTAATTCTAAAACATGATTCTGACAAAAGCATACATACCTTATACTTCTCCCAAAAGCATAATTAGCTACAAGCAAATGTAAGAATTATAGTTACTAAAACTTCTTATCTTTTTTCCTCATATATAAGGTAGGTTTATAAACAAGAAAAATTAAATTAACAAGTCAAGAAGAAATCCAAGTATATTTTAACACAGAATCCTGCATGTTCTTTGAGTTGTCCAGGCAGCAGATTTCGGAATGCTCATGCATTCTACTGGATTTTAGTGCTGATTATTAATAACATATACTTACCATTATGCCCTTTCATCCAAGTACCTCAAAGAGCTTTTAAAGCAATATATAATATGTCATTTCTTGTAATATCTCTGAGAGGCAGACTGGTAGAAAGTTATTATTAACTCTATTTTATAGTCAAAGAAACTAGGGCACTGAGAGGTTAAATGACTTTGCTGGGGTCATATGGTGAAAAGAACTTTGGACCTCAAGATCATTGTTCTCATTTCGAGTTCAGTATATTATCCATTACATGGTTGTTTACTACACCTAAATGTAATCCTATTCCAGGAAAATTGAGAATAATGTATTTGAATAATCTAAAAACTAAAGGTGAGAGTTTATTTTTTTGTGTATTTAAAAAATGCTGGTATGCAGGAATATATTATAACTAATAATTAGTCTTTGGTTTGTTGCTGTAGCTACTATTTATAGGGCTTTTGCTACATGTGACTTTCTGAAGCCTCTGCTCAAAAATGATCCATTCTGACTGTTTAAAGGTAGGTTAGCATAGCTGTAAACAACCAAGAAGCAGCTGAGACAGGCTCACTAATTAACTTGAAGTTATCTTTCATTGTGTTTGCATTGTTCACTCTTCTGAAAGTCATCATCCTTCTAGTTCTCCATTCAACAGGTATCCGTGCAGTCTACCATCCTCAATCCTCCATCTATGGCCAGTTTAACTAATGCCTTGTCAATTATTAAATTTTTAAAATTTAATTAAAGTAACAAAGATAGGGAAATGGATTTCCCTGACAGTTCAGTGGTTAAGACTCTGTACTACTAAAGCAGAGGACATAGGTTTGATCCCTAGTCAGGGAACTATGATCCCCGATGGTGTACCATGGGGCCAAGTAAATAAATACTCATCTGCTTTTAATAAAATCAAAAAAAGACTCTTAAAAAATATTATGCTATACTAGTTATAATTGTCATATTCAGCTTTTGCAAGCCTAAGTTTTATAGGCTTCCCAGATGGTTCAGTGCTAAAGAATCTGCCTGCAATGCAGGAGACACAGGAGATGTGGGTTAGATCCCGGGTCAGAAAGACCCACTCCAATAGTCTTGCCTGGAGACTCCCACTGACAGAGGAGCCTGGTGGGCTACAGTTCGTGGGATCGATCACAAAGAGTCACGGCTGAAGTGACTTAGCACAAGCCTAACTTTTATTGTCCTTGGAAGATCATTATGTATCACCACATGGGGATTTTTTTTAATGTAATACTTCACCATTTTTCCCAAGAAAAAGTAGGAAGAAAGGAGAAGTGGTTTTAAATCTGTGCTCAATGAAGCAAGACTGCACAGTTGGCTTGAATGTGGTAATACAAGCCTGTGGTGTTTGTTACTTCATACCACATCCTACCCAGAGCTCTAGATATATAGATAGGAACTGCCATTAGACAGCACCATCCACACTTAAAATCCACCAGGTCCAAAATGGCAGTTATTTTCTACACCCCACCCCATCCCAATCCTTCCCTATTTGTAAAATACACCTTTATCCTCCCCCCAAAAGCAGGACAAGACATAATTACAGCCATTTCCATTTCCATTCTTTTACCCAGCAAGCACCTGCCCCCCACGAATCAATTGTCATAACCAGTTCATTTGTCATTCTGTACTTTAGGAATTCATCTTTGGTTGTTCACTGCCACTCACATTATGATTCTTTTCTCTTGATTTCTATAATGGCCCCTGGTCTACAAGCTCTCTGCTTGCCCTGCTCCTCCCCTCAGCTAATCTATCCCCCACCAATTTAAATTGTATTATCAATCTGTCCAAGGCCATTCCTCTATTCATTGCCTCAGCACAGCATAAGACGGTTCATGTTTGGCTCCTGTCTGCTACTTCAGGTTCATCTTTTTCAGCAGCCCAGGCTTGAACTTTTAAGTCCTGTAATTACTACTCAGACTTTTCAATACTATTTGTTCCTTTGCTGCAGTCCTTTTTTGTCAGGATCTGGATTTGCCACCCCACCCCTTTTTGGTGCTGTAAAATCCCCCTTAAAAGCTTAAAGCAGTTTCAGTAAACTCATCCGTTCTTTTCTCTCTATACCTTGATATACTACACTTCCAACCATAGTTACTTGTTTTCATTAGAGTGGGCATCCTTTGAATGGACTGTGTCAAGAGCCGAGTTGATACTCAGTTGGAGGGTGGGGAGGCTGGAGGAGAAGGGAGTTAAGTATCAAGAGACAAGACTGTAGCTGCTAACGGGTATTAGTCTAACGCTCTTACTTCGAACCTGTGGATGGATTAAATAAAGCAAACGATTTAGTGGAACTACTTCCAATTTAGGTTCCCAAATTACACGATGGGGCTGCGGGTTGATCTCAATGCCACACCATACATCAGAGCCGCACTGTCGTAGGAGGCTCGGGAATCCTCAGCAAAGGATCCGACTATCCACCGATGCCAATTCTTTAGGGATCAGCAGGAGGATAAGAGGCCCAGGGCGGCCACCAGACCTTCCAGCCAGGGCAGGCGACTGACTCATCTCCCGGGATTCGGCCCGCGACGACCCACGTCGCCGGCTCCACTCGGGAAACCCCGGTCACAGAAAAGTTGCCTCCACCCTAGGACGCCTCGGGAGAAGGGGCTGCCCTCTAGAAGCAAGATGGCGGCCTTCGCTCTCCCCCCTCCTTCCAAAAACCCCCTCCTGGTCCCCAGAAGAGAGACAAGGACGTCGTGGCGCCGAGATCCGGGAAACTCTGCGAGGCCCGCGGCCACTCCCGGGCCCCCGGGAGGTGACTTCACCTCGCTGGCGCAGACAGCCGGGGGTGGAGCCGCCCTAAAGGCCGTGAAGCCCGCCTTCAACACTCACAGAGTGGACAGGGGAGAGCCCGCGCCCTCCGGCCATTGTTCTCCAGACCCGGCCCCCCACCCTCCTCTCCGCTCGCAGACAGGAAGTTGCTTCCCAGCCGGCCCCGCCCCACTCCCCAGCGCCCCGGAAGTGATCGGCGGCAGCTGCTGCAGAGCGGCCAGGAGGAGGGTGGATCTCCCGAGAGCCGAGCGCCCGGAGTCCTCCTCCACCTCCTCCTGCCGCCCAGGCTCCACCGCCGCCTGTCGGACTCCTCCTTTTGCCGCTCCCGGCGCGGAGCCTCCTAGGCTACAAGAGCGGGGCAATATCCGGGTGGAGCCAGCTCAGCCGCGGCTTCCGGAGCCCACGGGGCGGCTGACCGGCTTGCGGTGCAGGTGAGCGGTGCCCACCAGGGCCGACCCGGGAAGGATTGGGGCCGCCCGGGCGGCGGCGGGGGTGTGTCTGGGCGGCGGCGATCCGAGGCCCAGGCGCAGGGCCCGGACGCCGAGATTGCACCTCCCGCGTTCTGCCCGGGAACCAGCTGCGGGACGAGCCCGAGCTGGAATCCGGGGCGCCGTGTTCGCTGCTGTGCGGGCTAGTGCACTTCCCGAGAGAGGGCGGTTGCGGCGGGGTCCCCCGAGCCCGGCACCCCGTTGAGTTGGCCTCGTCGGAAGGTCACCCTGTATCTCTGGCCCGCCGCGCCGAGGTCCCCGCCTGGGCGGTGCCCGCGACCTGGGGGACCCGTCGCCGCAGTCCCCGCGCCTCACTCCGCCCCTCTCCCCTCCTTCTCTTTCTTCCTCTCCTTGTCTGTTTGCGGGCAGTTGCTTTTTAAACATCACTGGTGGGGTTTTGTGCCAGTTAAAGGAATGGGTTTTACAGGTTGAAGTCATTAGATGGTCCGCACTGAACTAAATAACTGGTCCTGTGCTCCTGTACAGGTTTAGCCAATAGTCCAGAATCAAACCTCTGAAACGAGGACGCGATAAGGGTGTTTTGAGCAAGGGGGTGTTTCCTCGGTGGTTCGTTCTAAAGGTTTTCCAAAAGTGAAAGATGTGATATGTGTGCTCCAGGCTGGGTATCTGTGTGTAAGTGGGCGGAGGTGACGGCGCAGAGAGGTGGCAGTGTTGTTTCAAGGTTTAGGGAGAATCAGGGAGTTGACTGGCCTTTTCTCGGGAACCTGAATGTCCAGACTTGTGAGAGCTCATCCAAGTGTCATTGACGTTGTTTGAGAACTCCGGGACCACGCCCTACCTGTGAAGCTAAAAAGCACCTAATTTACGAATTGTGTCGGGAGGGGGAGGCGGGGAGAGGATCGTTATAAAATATGTGTCATGAGTTAATTCTTGTCCTGGAAATAAATTCCGATTTTAATCATGCTCCACATATTGAATAACACATTTCATTAGTAAATTCATTTCCACCGAAGGAAAGGTATTCCTCTTAGCTTATGTTTATTAGTATATTTCAATGTGTCTTATTAGCTTACGTTTTTGTCTATATTAATGCAATATTATAAAATGACTCGTGATGCTTAAAACATTATTTTTAGTTTTTTAATTTCTTAAGGGTCAGAGTCATGTCTTTCTCATCCCTGTGCTTACATGGCATGTGCCCAGAATATAGAAGTTTTTCACACAGTTCTTCACCGAGTGAATGGATGTATAGGTGATCTCACAGTTGCCTTCTAGTAGTCATTTATTTTGTTGGGCTAAGGTTTTTTGTTTGTGTTTTTGTTTCAGTTTGGGGGCACATGCAAATTTTGCTTTGTCTTTCCGTTCTTTAGTATGGTCAAAGGACAAATCAAGAAGAATCGTTTGCCATCCTTCCAAAACTCTCCTCCTCTGAAAGATTAAAATTATATTTGGGGTGTTGTGATTGGTCATTATAATAACTTGTATTCAGTGGGAAATGTTTACCACTTGAGCTTTTTTGCCCAGGATTATCAGGATTTCCTGGTGATAGTAAATTGTGTTTGGAGTTTGTAACCATACCCTATCGTAATCAAACAGAAAATCAGGAGTTACCACTGTTGGGATAGTGTGGTACATCGCAAAATTGCTTATAATGGCTCATTTTTTCCCCATGGGTACATAAAGTCTGACATAACAAGTCCTCTTGCTACGACCTTGACATGACTTACCAATAGCCACTTTCACACGATTTTTCAGCGATCCAGATGCTGTTCTCCCGTGTGTCTGCTGAGTGTGCAGTCATCTGTATCAATTATTTTGAAGTAATTCTTCATACAACACTTTCTTTGCAGGGCTTTCAGGGAAAGGGAGCTAATTGTAGGAAAGAATATTGTCTACCATTTGATCAGGGAGATAATTTTTGCCTGTGTTTGGTTGGGTTATTTTCACTGTAGTGAGGTTGAGATAAAAAAGCGCTGATACCTTCTTTTCTCTCCAAATATCTGTGCTTCTGCAGAACAGAAATAAATGTATCAGTATCACTTCTTGTATCTGTGTACCAGTGTAATATGCACAAGTACATGGATTGCAAAGACAGTTACTTTTAAAATATTGGATTAAGAGGCTTTGAGTATTCATGGGGAAAAGATTGTGATTTTGAAGAAGTAGGGAGATGGTTCATGGTTTTCATTGTTTTATGAAATTTTTCATTTTAGACACTCAGGAGACCGAAGCCTGCAGTTTCTTATCTCAGTGACGTAACCACTATACAGAGGTCAGATTTCCCTTATTTTAACAACCCTCTTGGTAATAGCATTGATTGCCTGCCAAGCACTGTGATAAGAACTTTACTTGTATTATTTTTAATCTCCACACTACAGGAGGTAACTTTTCCATAGTTTACCAAGGCTAAGTGAAGTTAATTGCTGGAAGCTGGGCACGAGTGAGTAACGTTGTCAGGATTTTGAAGTAATGATTGCTTAGAGCATTGGCTATTGCAATTAATCCTAAAAGACTGAGAAAAAATTCAATTTTTGATTTAGCTGAGCTTTAAGATAGCAAAGATACTGATCTCCTCAGTATTCTTGGCCATCAAATGGGGCCTGGGGTAACCACTGACCCTGGCCAGGTGGCTTCAGACAGCAGCCAGTCTTCTGTTTATGACCTTTCATATGTTATCCCCTTCCGCGTGTGCCATGATGAAAAAATGGTTGGGCATTGTTCGTGTAAGCGTCCTGGGAGAGTAGACCATCAGGAACTCAACTTTGATGATTACTTTTTACCTTTCAAGTAGCTGAATAGTCCCTATTTAAGAAGACTGTTGGAGGCTTGTTTGTAGTGACCTTTCCTGAAATCTTGTTTTTTAGCTCTTTCTTGGACCGAAGGAGATACAGGAAATTATCCTCCAGCCCCCATTAGTAACAGTTATTCTTCTTTTTTTTCTTTAGCTCTAAAACATCTTTCTTACTACTTCATTGCACTCATAAGGATTTGGTTACAGTATAGAAAAAGCGAAATTAAAGCTCTTGAGTTCTTAAAGATGTTTGAATAAATTATAGAAAAGAATTTGCATCTTTGACTTATTACATCTGCAGGTGAAAACTTAATTTCTCAACATCAGAGGGTATTCTCTCTGACCCAAAAAGCAGGCTTCCGTAAAATACATTAGTATTCTTAAATATGCCACAGCTAGAGTCCTGTATCAGATTCAGTAGACAGACATACTGCTTGACACACATAATCTCTTTGAAGTCTGGGATCCAGTTTCATTGCAGAATTCACTTATTGAAACTAAATATCAGAGTTTGTCAATGTCATCTTGGAGAATAAAGCACAGCAGGGTTATGAAATGACTTCTACCCCCAAATACATTGTGACGGTGGGGCAAAGATCCCCAGTTTCTAAATAGATCATGATTGTAGTCTTTTAAACCTCAGGATCTCTGCTTTCTTGTGCAGTTGAGAAGCTAGCGTAGTAATCCATTGAAAATGAGGCTGCCCCGCTGCTGAGTGATTGCAGATGCTTTAGTTCTGCTGCCCTATCTAGATCTCTTCTGGATTCTTGTAGCAGTCTTTCAGCCTCTGATTGGGGTCTCCCTGCCCAATCTTTTCTCCACACTTTGGGGGTTAGAGCATTCTTGATACTCCCATGCTTAAAACCTTTTCACACCTCCTTCTTGATAATTAATAAAATCCAAATTCCCTTTATCCTTAATTTCATATATAAGTTTAACTTATATCTCTCCAAAAATTGTATCATGATTCGATTTTTTTTCTCTCAACCCCATCTCTCAAAACAACAACACACACACAAAAAAAACAACTTTCAAGACTGGGCTAGTTGCTCCTTGTGTGATCTGCCATAAAAATCTACCTTATACTACTATGGACAGTGCCTTCACTAGCCTATTATAAATTTTGTTGACCACAGTCTATAGTAACCTCATAACTACAGGTACCCATGCATTCTTAAAAGCCTACACAGGACTTTGTTAGAAGTTCCCAAACTTCTTCAGTTCTTAATGACATCCTTATTCCTGGTGGCTCAGATGGTAAAGAATCTACCTGCAATGCAGGAGACCAGGGTTGGGGAGATCGCCCGGAGAAGGGAATGGCAACCCACTCCAGTATCCTTACCTGGAGAATTCCGCGGATAGAGGAGCCTGGGGAGCTACAGTCCATTGGGTCGCAAAGATTTGGACAGGACTGAGTGACTAACATACTACACTACAATTAATATCCAGTATCTTTCAATTACAGATGATATTATAATGCTAATCTTTGTTTCTTTGTATTGTTGAAAGCATATCTTCAGGGCAAATGTATATGTAAGATTTGTTAGATTTGCCAAATTTTTCTTCTGTAGGATTGTAGTATTTTGAATTCCCACCTGTGGTATATGAGTACTGCAGCTTCTGCTAATCTGAAAGATGAGAAATGGTATCTCAGTGTAGTTTTAATTTGTATTTCTCGTATTAGAAGTGAACTGAACATTTTTTCATATGTTTAAGGGCCATTTTTTTGTATATTTAAAATTGTTCATGTTATTTTCTCACTTTCTAAATAAATTTTGGTCTTTTCTCCTCAGAGTTTAAAACTTCTTTATATTTAAGAATATTAGTCATTTAGCTTTGCCATATATTGCAGATCCTTTGCCCAGTTATATTTTGGCATTGCTAGTGGTATGTGTGTTTTTTTTTTTTCTTTTGACTTGCAAAAATTTGTTTCTGTGTAATAAAATATATTAAATTTATTGCATCTAGATTTTTAGTCATAGCCTTTTCGCTACCCACAGGTTAGAGAGGAATTTAGCCATGCTTTCTTCAGTACTAATACAATTTTATTTACAATACAGAGAGCATTCAGTTCTGTGATCCATTTGGAGTATATTTCTGTTTTGATATAAGGAATGGATCTAATTTTATCTTTTCCACATGACTTTCCAGTTGTTCTAATGCCACTTTTAAGAAAAAACTTTGTCCCCTTTATCATGTACTAGATTTTCATATGCAATTGGGTGTGTTTCATTCTTTTGTATGTCTGACTATTCATGTACCAGTAAGTACTACACTGTTTTAATCATAAAGGCTTTGTATATGATTCAATATCTGGTAGGGTGGTTCCCCATTATTGCTCATCCTTCAATATTCCTTACTAGTCTTCCATGTCTTATTTTTTTATTTGAACTCTAGCATCAGTTTGTCTAAGTCCATTGAAAAGCTCACTATTTTTATTGAGATCACATTAAACTTACTATATAACTTAGAACTGATCTCGTGATGATTTTGGATCTTAATCTTAAATAAGCGAAATCTTTTCATTTTCTTAAATCCACTTTTTTGTCTCTGCAGAATCACTTATACTTACTTTGTATAAGTTTTGAACATTTCTTGTTTATTCCTACGTATTTTGTGTTTTGTCTTTTGTTATTACTATTATAAACAGAATTTTCTTATCCATTGTATTTTATCATTGCTTCTCCTTGGCCCAGCTATAGGGTTCCTTGTTGTTCAGTAACTCAGTCGTGTCTGACTCTTTGCGATATATAGTTATATCACCTGTAAATAAAGGTTTTATCCTTTTCTTTTACAGTGTTTATATGTCTGTCTGTCGTATCTAATTGCATTGATTACTATCTCCTGAACAATGTTAAATAGTGGTGTTAGGAGTGTCTTTGACAGAGATGCTGATTGTTTTATTGTATTATCTCTTCTGCGCATGTACAGAGATAAAGATTACACTAGATATTAGTTTAACTATGGAAATTGCTTGCCACGACTGCAGTCCTTCACTATTTCTGT
Organism: Muntiacus reevesi; assembly: GCF_963930625.1. Lineage (NCBI taxonomy): Eukaryota > Metazoa > Chordata > Mammalia > Artiodactyla > Cervidae > Muntiacus > Muntiacus reevesi. The sequence goes on along the minus strand of NC_089254.1, from coordinate 77,075,649 downwards.
GATACTTAATGTCAATAGATATAAGAGGCAGGAAGCTTGTCTTACCTAGTGGACAACAGCAAAGTGTAATGATAATCAAGGTGAGGTACTGATCCTTAGCTTCCCAGTTCATACAACCATTCCTAAGTTCTGTCCCCGCCTTTCCCTGTAATTCTTCCCAACCTCATTGTAATCTTCACTCAGCAAGTCATGGGTTCCACAGGTTAAAAGCAGCCATAAGTCTGTGAAAATCTAAGAGTTTCCTTCTAGGCTTTCATGGTCTTTAAGTGGTTTCTGTGCCTAGCAGATTAGGCTCACCTTGTATTGATGTGATTATGGCTTAAGTCCTTAGTCAATAAGGCAAGTCAGCCTTGTAATTAGATGAGTTTATCCATGGGGTGGCCTATGGTACACAGATGTGGGTTAATTGTAGGCAAGTTTGTAGGGCTTGGGTCCATTTGGCCTCCAGAATTCACTTATAAATGATCTAGGCCTCTGGCTGGAGGTATATGTTGGTGTGGAATCAGATGCTGGCATCCTGGGCACATTCCATTCGCATGGCAGTTATGGACACACACACCAGTGCTCAATCTCCCATGTTCTGGAGAATGTTTTCATTTCACTGCCATCTGCTTCACCCAGAAAGTTCAGGTAGCATATTTTCTGTAGATTCTTGTAATTTCAAGATTATCTAGGTCCATTTTGTGAACTTGCAGTCCACATCTCATTTTCTGTCTCAGTCATTCTGTTTCCTTTCCCAGGAGTGCAGGGTGATGGGATATTTATTAATTTCTTGTCCCTTGTGCCGAGGAACTCCTCCCTAGAAGTCCCTTCAAATCCCAGTGTGTGACCTGTAAGTCCATCTTCGTTGTCCCAGAAGTGCTGGCAGGTCTCTAGGTTGAGGAGCTCTCACACCAAAGGTGAGTGTTCTTGGTCTGTGGCCAGTGGTCTCTCTCCAGTTTTTGCCGGGATCTGTGTTGCCTTTTTCTCTGTGGGTCTTGCTGCCTCCTTAGTCCACAGTTCAGCCTTGGGCAGGTGGTGGCTGGGGCTCTTCTGCCTTGAAGATCCTCAGGTCTCATCCTCTGCTACATGCTGCTACCCTGATATCTGGGCTTGCAGTTGGCTGATCTTTTCTGTTCCGTGTTTTTTGCCTTATTTCCCCTGCCCCCACCGTTTTAGTCTGAGGACATTTCGTCTTCATCTTTCTGCCTAAAACGCTTTCCTGTGACAGAAAATCCCCGTCCTCTGAGATTTTAACTTTCTGGGACACCAGTCTTAGTCTCTTAGTGCTTGGGCTATCGGTAACTTTACAACTACCCTGTCAGTCTCTAAGATCTCAGTATTTGAGGTGTCTACGTTACAACTAAAATAATTCTCTATGACTGTTACTTCATCTGTTCTTATTTGCTGAGCTTTCTTAATCCCTCAGAATAAAATAAAACTTGATCATTTGCTCTATCTTTTCTTTTTTTGCCCTATCTTTTCTTGTCCTTTGCTTTGGCCCAGATCATTAAAACCACCCTTGATTTTGTTTTGCTAAAGTTTGTGTATATATATTTGGTTTTGTTTTGTTAAAGTTTGTGTATATATATTTGGTTACAACTGTTTGAACTTTTTGCACATTCGTTAGTTATTGATTTTTTTTTATCCTGTCAACTGTCTTTTTATGTCCTTTGCTTATTGGGGTGAGGATGGGGAGGCTGTTTTTTTTTTAATGATGAATTTGTCAATTTATAATTCACATAAATTTACTTTTTAAGTGTTTAATTCATTACTGTGTCTGAATTTAAGCCATTAAAACTCTAAATTGTTAAAAAGTACACTGTTAACAGATTGTGGTATAGTAAGTAGAAAGACAAAATACCCAAATTAGAGTGGTGAAAGGGAATTATTCATATTGAACACTGACAGTGCTTTGAAGAATTGTTCGTACAGTGTTGACTACAAAATTGAGGAACTCCAGTTTTAGACAGGAGTAATCAGTTATGATGCTAGATTTAATTCTATGTTTCTGTTCTAGGAAGGTACAAAGTGTAAGTGACTAAATTCTTTTAAATTGACACCTAGCACTTTTGTGTATATGATTTCATTTGATCTTTGTATCAGCCAAAGAGGTGATAGTATACCTCATCTCTGTGCCTCTTTCTGAAAATGCACAGAGAACTACATTAGTGAGTTCTGTTACATTTGCATTTTAAAATGAGAGTGCTCCATGAAAAGATGCTCAGTGTCACCCGTTAGGGACATGTAAATCAAAACCACAGTGAGATATCACCTCACACCTGTTAGAATGACTTTTATCAAAAAGGCAGTAAACCACAAGTGTTGGCAAGGATGTGGGAAGAAGGGGATCCTTAGATATTGTTGGTTGTTATTTAGTCAGTAAATCAAGTCTGACTGTTTGCGACCTGTGGACTGCAGCACTCCAGACTTCCCTGTTCTTCACCATCTCCTGGAGTTTGCTCAGATTCATGTCCATCGAGTCAGTGATGCCATACAACCATCTCATCATCTGTCGTCCCCTTCTCCTCCTTCCTTCAGTCTTTACCAGTGTCAGGATCTTTTCCAATAAGTTGACCCTTTGCATGAGGTGGCCAAAGTATTGGAGCTTCAGCATCAGTCCTTCCAATGAGTATTCAAGGTTGATTTCCTTTAGGATCGACTGGTTTGATCTCCTTGCTGTCAAAGGGACCCTCAAAAGTCTTTTCCAGCACCACAGCTCAAAAGCATCAGTTCTTTGGCTCTCAGCCTTCTTTATGGTCCAACTCTGACATCCATACATGACTACTGGAAGAACCATATCTTTGACTATATGGACCTTTGTTAACAAAGGTTTGTTGGCAACAGATTTCTCTGTTTTTTAATACACTGTCTAGGTTTGTCAAAGTTTTTGGTCCAAGGAACAAGTGTCTTTTGGTGCAGCCACTATTGAAAATAGTATGGAGACTCCTCAAAATGTCTAGAATAGAGCTACCATATAGTCTAGGTGTTCCACTTCTGGGTATTTGTCCAAAGAATGTGAAAACATGAATTCAAAAACATGTATGCACTGCTAGGTTCATCACAGCCTTATTTATGATTGTCAAGATTTAGAAATAGCTTCTGTGCCCGTCAGCAGATGAATGGGTCAAGAAGATGTGGTGTACACAGACACACACATACCACAGGATACTACTCAGCCATGAAAAAGATGAAAGCTTGCCATTTGTGACAACATGTACCTTGAGGGTATTATGCTAAGTGAAATAGGTCAGAGAAAGATAAATACCTTTCGATTTTACTCATTTAGAATATAAAAAGAAAAAAAAGTGAAGAAATCAAGCTAAAGCGAATACAGAGAACAGAGTACTAGTTCTCAGAAGGGAAGGGGCAGGGGTGAGGGCAAAGCAGAGAAAGGGGGTCAGCTGTATGGTGACAGATGAAAAGTAAATTCTTGGTGAACACACTGTAGGATATGGGAGAAGTAGAAACATATGTTGTACAGATGAAATTTATATAATGTCGTAAGCCAGTATTACCTCAATAAAAACAATGTTTAAAGAGAGAATATAAAATGAGTACTCTTTTCCCCCAACTTTGTGCTTTGAAAGATTGTTTTTAATTGAAGTATAGTTGATTTACAATGTTGTATTAATTTCTGCTGTACATTAAATAATTCAGATATATATATACACACACACATTCTTTTTTTTATATTCTTTTCCATTATGGTTTATCCCAGGACAATGACTGTAGCTCCCTGTGCTATCCAATAGGTCTTTGCTGCCTTGAAAAGTTTGCAAAAAAGTTAATAAGAGTACTATGTTGAAAACCAGTAGTTACTAATCACTTTATATTCACCAATTATTGTTTTGCTACATTTGCTTTACCTTTTTAAGTGTAGATGCTTTTATTTTTCTGAGTTGTTTAAAAGAAGGTTGGAGACATGAAATTTCACCTATGTACTTGAGTTTGCATCTTCTGAAGATGAAGACATTCTCCTGTATTACCATACTACTACTGTAATATCTAAGAAAATTGGCAGAAATTTCATTACATCATCTGATATCTAGTCCAAGTTCAGATTTCGTTAATTGCCTCCTATCGTCTTTAACAGCTGTTTTTTTCCTCCTGATCCAGGGCCAGTCAAGGTTCATAATTTCTGCTTGCCTGTTTTGACTTCTCTAGCCTCTTTTCACTTTTTCTAAGTAACTTTTTGAGACGTAATTTACATACCATAAATTCACTCATTTTAGATTTACAGTGATTTTTAGTAACTTTACTGAGTTGTGTAAATCATTACCATAATTCAGTTTTAAAACATTTTCATCACTTCAGTGTAAAATCTCTTCTACTCCTTTGCAGTTAATTCCCATTCTATGAGTATACTACATTTTGCTTATCCTTTCACTGGTTGATGGACATTTGGATTGTTTCCCCTTTTTGGTTATATAAATAATCCTGCTATGAACATTCATGTAGAAGTCTTTAATGGACATATGTTTTCATTTCTCATTGGTAATGTAAAGTGAAATCTCTAGGTTGTGTGGTAGATTTGATATTTTGCATTCCCACTGGTGGCTCATATGGTAAAGCATCTGCCTGTAATGCGGGAGACCTGGGTTCAATCCCTGGGTCAGGAAGATCCCCTGGAGAAGGAAATGGCAACCCACTCCAGTACTCTTGCCTGGAAAATTCCATGGATGGAGGAGCCTGATGGGCTACAGTCCATGGGGTCGCAAAGAGTCGGACACGACTGAGCGACTTCACTTCACTTTTGCATTCCCACCAGCAATATTTGAGGATTCTTGTTTCTCTGCATCTTTACGAACAATTGTTAATCATGTTTAAAAAACTTTTATTGCCATTCTGTTGGGTATAAATAAGTATCTTGAGAATTTAATTTGCGTGTCTCTAATGAATGATAGTGTATCTTTGCATGTGCTTGTTGTTAGTCTTCCACCTGTTTTCTTAGTGAAGTGTCTACTGAAATCTTTTGCCCAGTTTTTAAAAATTGGGTTATTTTTCTTACTGTGTCTTAAGAGTTCTTTGAGTTCTGGATACAGGTCCTTAAGATCTGTGATTTTAAAAGATTTTCTCCTAGAGTGTAATGAAGTTAACCACAAGCCTTGCTTAATTTTTCTAATTTGCCATGGGGCTTTTTGGAGAGTTGGAATAAGAGCTAAATCTTCTGTTTGTAATTCTTGCACATGTCTAGTACTGAAGTACTAGATTAATTAAAGACTAACTAATCAAAGACAGCGTAGACCCCTTTATCTTCTTTCTGCCACTAAGCAGTGAGAAACTCTTCCTTTCTAAGCTGTAAGAAACGAATAGAGACCCTGTAAACCGTTAGCATTCTTTGAGTTGTAAGAGTCAGAAATCCAGTTCAGGCTACCTTAAGCACAGCAGGAATGTGCTGGCTTTCTCTCCTTCGCCAGCTCTGCTGCTGCTTTTTTTGTCCTGGCAGACTGTGTGGTAGCCACGTTCATCTCCAGATTCATCAAAGAGCCTGTCTGTCTCACTCCTTTAAGGAGTAGAGTACTCTGGCCAGCCTGTCTCTCGGCCTGCTTTGTCGGCCTGCCCCGTATACAGTCCCATTGTAATTGCAGTAGGAGAGGGTGGTTCCCCCAAGAGGAGGGCGTGCTGGGAGACAGACCATGCTTATGCCTCTTTAGGGGCAGCGGGTCATTTTCTGCTCACTTTTATGAAATTAAACCAAAAGTAATGAATAGGATATTAATATCTGAAGTTTAAGGGGGAAATCACATTTGTTAGCTGATTAAAGTAGCCTTTACTAGTAGCACTTTTTCTTACCTAACCAAGTACAGGTGATATTTGGCTTAAGCTAAAACATTCCAGGTATCTCTCCCACGGAAGTGAGGGGAGGACCTACATTAACAATGATAGCAACTTGATATTGTGGCTGATTTTTCTGTACTTCTCTTGCGTGTTTTTTTTATGTAGTTTTCTTTAGCTCTCTGAGTGGGGGTTATAGCCAACTCTCTTGGAGTTCCTGCATTCCTACAGATTGCTGAAACGCATTTTTATAATTAGTTTCCTTCCTCTCTTCTTTCATTTACTTGGATTCTCAAGCTCTGTCTGTGTCCATATGTTACATGATTCATCTTCAAGGCGGGTTTTTTTTTGTTTTTTTTTTCCTAAAGTAAGGCTTGTTCCCAGTTCCTTTTCATGACATTGAGTGTGTGGTGATGGTGACGATGCTATTGATGCAGTTGTGATTTTTCTTCTCAAAAAAGAAAATATTTTTCATCACTCGGAGCATTTATAATCTAAACTCTTGAGTAGTCATATAACTGATATGTAAGTACTATCATGAAGTCAAACAAATAATTTTGGATACTGTGGCTCTTGTGTTGCATCTATACTTTTCCAGTATTCTTTAGGATTTATTTTTAGTGTGAAAATAAATGCAGAAAGGAGCTTCTGATTTTGGACTGTGTATAAAATGTATCACCTTTTACAGAGTTAGAACAGGTCTTCAAAGGGCAGCTAGTACATTCTTCCACTGTTTACAAAAATCTCAAAAACTCCTCAGCCACTAGCTATTGCTTAAACACTTGTAGTGGTATTGTGGAAATTATGTGTTATTTCTGGATGTCTTAATTTTAAAATCCATCCTTGTTTTAAACTGTTGTCTATTATCTTGTGGCTTCTCTTTATTCCTGTTTTCTCTGGAGAAGCACTTAGCACACAAATATGTTTTTGAGCCCTTGTTAAACAGTGCATCTGTTGACAGAATCAAGAGTAGTCATTTTCACATGTACCTTTCTTCAAGTAATTGAAGATGGCAGCCATGCAACTCCCTTGCCAGCTTCTCAAGCGTCTGCCTGTTCAGACACATCCTTCATGTAGTTAGTTCCCTAACCATCTTGGTCATAAGCTTCTAAAAATAATACAGCAACATTCACTTATTTGGAGGTCAGACTTTACAACTTGAAATATGAAATGTACTTAGGGAGAAGGAAATGACTAGAATTTGGAGCTTTCCTTCCATGGCCAGACCCTGACCCAAACATTTCAGATTCATTATTTCCATTTAATCATCCAAACACAACCCTATGAGGTAGAAGATGTTCCCCATTGAGAATTAGAAAGTAAAGTTTCAAAACAAACCGGGGGGAGGGGGGATACCTTCGAACATTCAAAGTAGGAAGGTAAGATCCTAACACTAAAGGCTATTACGTGTCCAGTGCTCAACAGAATAGCAATAAGTCTTTCAGAACCTACTTACTCTTGTTTTATATCTAACTGCAATAAGCCTGGTAATTTGCTTCCAGACAGTTTTTTGGGATGGAGGGGTGTTCTGAAGACTCGTAGGCAGTTAGTGATCAGTGAGGGACAGCTGTGAAAGGAAGGGATGAGGCAGAAAGACTATAGCATGACAGTGGAATTTAGAGTTTCATTCTTCTAGAGCTATTGAATCTAGGGAAAACTGCCCTAATTCATAGTCGCCTCTGAGAACAGGGTGATAGTTGACCATTATGATTCTGGGTTATCAAGAAAAAAATTTTAAACTGTTCAGTTAAGGTGAAGAATTTGTGAGACATGAAATTCTGAACTCAATTTTTGTCAAATACAACTCAGATTAAAATATCATCCTATCCAAATGCTGCTTCTGATGGCTAAGTTGCTTATTTTGATTATTGGCTTGTTGAGAAATTCTCATGATTATTATTTTTTGGTGTGTGTATGTGTATGTGTGTGCGTGCTTATTCATATCCAGCTCTTTGCAACCCTGTGGACTGTAGCCCACCAGACTCCTCTCTGCATGGGATTTTTCAGGCAAGAATACTGGAGTGGGTTGCTATTTTTCTACTCCAGGGGATCTTGCCAACCCAGGGACTGAACCCATGTCTCTTGCATCTCCTGCATTGACACATGGGTTCTTTACTACTGCACCAGATGTGTGTATATTGAGGGTTAAGTATACCTGGTAAACAGGAGGTACCACTCTGATGATTTGGGGAGCTAAACTTTACCTTTTATAGCTTTGATTGAATTCCCAGGGTTTTCCCATCTTGGACGTGTTAAGGTTTATCACAACTTGACTGGTCCATGTCCTTTGCTGTCAATTACTAAGTATTTAGAGAATGCTGTTATTAGACTAAGTGAAACATAATTTAAATTTTCAAGTAAAAATATATGTGAATGCTTTTAAGATTATCTAGTTAACAGTTGGCTTGCTTTTTTCTTAAATTAGGAAGTAAAGGAAGAAGATTATATTACTCCAGAAATACTTTAGTTTCAGCCTTCATCTCATTTTCCTCCAAATCCCAGCTGTTGATTTGGTTGTTCTTTCAATGTAAGTAGTGAAATAATTACTGTTTGTTATTCTTATGAATTTAAACTGTATCTAATTTTATTGCATATTTAAAGCTTTGATACAAATATTGACAATTTGTTCTTCAATCAAAAAAGACTAGTTAAAATGTACAGTCCAGAATATTTATAGGGTCTCTTTTTGGTTGTTTAAAACTTAGGAGTAATTCTTTTCAGAGCATTACTGCCATAGAGAACTGTAAGATAGTAAGCTTATCTGTGTTCTTAGTGAAATTTTAGTAACTTCTTAAGAACAGTGTTGTCATGCAGTGTAGAATGCATGTCATCATCTGACAGATTTATGCAAAATGTAGGAAACTGTTTCTGCTTATGGATTGCCTTTTGCTGTTTCTTTATTGATAAATCAAGAAGTATGATATGACCAGATTTCCTTAACTGTTAAATCTTAAAAACATGAAGTGCTCTTTTGATTATAATTGTTAACACCATTTGGGTCAGAATTTGTTTTCAACTTAATGTCAGTATAAAGTATTATCAATTACAATAAAGCTCTTGGGCCAAGGATTAACAGCAGCAAATTTCCTTTTTGTAGGTTATTTTTGTTAAATTAGTCAATAAACCTCTGTTTGAAATCTGTGGGCGTGGGTAGAGATTTGGGGGTATTAAAAAAAAAAAAAAAGAAATCTGTGTCACAGTGTCACAATCGGGCAGATGGATTCAAAAAGAAACAATCCTTTTTAAGGCAGTCATATGAAAGTAATTTTGAGATGCAAGTTGTTACTAATGTGTGTTTTCTTCATTCCAAAACTGGGACATGATGGCAAAAATGGTCTCATAAATGAAGTGGAAAAGGGAAGAGAGACAGTAACTGAGAGGTTTTTTTTCTTTAGCAATTATAGTGTTGCTGTTGTTTTTTTTAATATTTGAAGCTGATAAACATCCATTTATTCTTGGTACAGTGTAAAGTTTTGAATAGAAGTACAGAACATTGTGGGGGAGACAGTAGGCACGGTGAATAGTGGACATAAGTCATGTTTAATGTTTATTGAGTGAATAAGCACTGTTGTGTGCCAGGCGCTGTGCTAGACGCATATGAGGGAAGGTACTTAGCCCCCACTTAGGCAACAGGGAGCACTCCCTAGAAGTGACCACAGGAGGAGGAATAGGAGTTTGATAAAGGAGCTGAATCTCGTCGAGTTGAATTTCAAGTGCTCAGAACTAGGGAATAAAATTCATGCCATGCCCTTTAGAGGGAGCGTGGTGTATGCCTGAGGGGTGAGGTAGGGAAGCAGAAAGGGCGCAGGGCAGAGGACTGGGAGAGTTGCAGGCAGATGTTAAAGCCCCTTATTTCAGGCCTCTGGGGAGCCACTGGAAAAATTGAGGAAGCATCACGATCAAGTTTGCCTTTTGAGTGTTCTCTGCAGCAGTGCTTCTGAAATAATCTCTGTTAAGGTCTATTTTTCAAATTTTCTGTACATAGCAGACTGATACTTTTGTAAAATACAGTAAAAAATACTAGAAAAGTGAAAATTTAAGAAGACAGAAGACAAGCCCATTTTAAAAATCAAGTTGGACAAACATAAAATTACTGTCAAGTTCCTCTTTGAGTTTCTAAATGTATACTCTAAAATTGGTTCTTTCCTATTCTTGAACTAGTTATGCTTTGAGTACCTCTCCTGCAGAGGAGTAATCTCTTTTTGATCATGTACCCCATCAGTACAGAATTCTGGAAACTCTCATGTGTATATTTACTTTCAAATCATGTACATGTGCTACTGTGCAATTATACGATATGTGCCATAAACTGTAAATACAAATTGAAAAATAACAAGAGATTGTATTAGCTATTTTAAATGCAACTGTTTTATTCTTAGTAATTGAAAATACACTAAAATATTGTTTAGTGAGAGCAGTGTAATTGAATGCTTCATTACAGCTCCTGAAAGACTTGGTTCATTCATAAAATAATCAGTGTATTAAATCATCATATTGTGTACTTTATATATAATTCTACTGTCAATTATATTTCAATAAAGCTGGGAAAATTAAGTAAGAAACAAATTGTCTCAGCTGTCTTCCAGATGATGCCAGACCATAATATATATAAGAACCCCTGCACACATGGGGTCTTCTTTATAGTGGAGGTTATTAACACTTCGTGACTTGAAGGCCTGGTTTTAGGGTTGAGTTTGTTTTGTATTTGTTGTAATGACTGTCATAGTTGAAATAAATACTTAATAAAGTATATAGATCAAAATGGGAGAACTGTGTTGTTGGTTGTGTTTCCTTAGTAATGGGCCTCAGATTTTAGTTTGATCCAGCAGTTAATGACAAATTTTTAATGAAGTTTATCTTGTTCATTTTCTTTTCTCCTGATGTCAGTCAATTGTTACAAACTCATCAGAATGTCTTCTGTTTGTGTGTGTGTGTGTGTGTGTGTGTGTGTATTTTTAATCAGTGTTTTCAAAATGCAGTGAAACTGTAGATTTAAACAGGTTAGGAATTTTCAAATTGGTATTCAGGTGAGATGTAAAGTGGGCATATTACATTTATAAGGGTACAAACTTGTCAACTCTTTGTTGAGTTGAGTTCTCTGTATCCATTCACTAATACCACAACTGTCTTTAAAGCTTTCTAATAAGTCTTCTTAGTCAATATAGTAAGGGTCAGCAAATATTTTCTTAAGGGGCCAAATGTTAAATGTTGTAGGCTTTACAGGCCAAATGGTCTGTTATAGTACACACCTCAGCCACTGTAAATAGAAGGCAGCCATAGATAATAAATACATAAATAATTTGGAATTACTATATCCCAGTAAAAGTTTATGTACAAAGAAGCATTTTGCTGTGAACCTAAATTGCTCTTAAAAAATGAAACCTATTAAAAAGATGAAGGCAGAAAAAAAAACAGCATCACTTTTTTGTTCTTCCTGCCAGAGATACATAACCTGAATCTAATCATCATACAATTCACTTAAGGGACATTCTATGAAATAATTGGTCAGTAATCTTTAAAATTCCCAACTTCATGAAAGTCAAAGAAAACATTAGAAATTCTTCTAAACTGAAGATGACCAAAGAGATCTGACTACTAAGTGCAGTGCACGATTCTAACCCAGTGCAGAATCTTGGATAATGTCTGAGGATTCTCTGGTAGAAATGTGTTCATGCTGATTTCCCAGTGATGGTGGCTGCATTATGGTTTGTAGATGCTTGTCCTCTTTTGTTGGAAATAAATGCAGAGGTGTTCAAGTGAGATAGAGTGAGCAACTTACTATCAAATAGCACAGGGAAGAAATCTTTTTGGGTTATACTTGCAACTTTTCTATGAATTTGAGATTATTTTAGCATCTTAAATGTATATATCATTAAAAGTAAAATAGATTTGTTGGCAGGACAGTCTAGTTTGACAACCTCCTACATACTTTGATGCTGTTTTGGGTATTCTTGATGTTACTGTTTCCATACAAATTTTAAAATCAGTTTATCCGTTTCCACCCAAAAAAAGAAAACCCTGCCAGGATTTTTGTTGAGATTGAGTTGAGCCTGTAGATGAATTTGGGGAGGGTCGATAGTTTTGCAGTAATGTGAGTTTCAGTCCATAAACATGACTTAAAGCAGTATTTAGATGGTCTTTACATTTTCTTAGCAGTGTTTTATAGTTTTCTGTGTAAAGTTTTTTGTGGTTGCCGTCCTCTAAAATACCACCGGAGATTTTTGCCTCTTGGTATTCATACATACCGTTTTGCAAGTGATTCTCTTTCACATTGAATAAGGGAGTAAGATTGACCGAATGACATTGTATGACTTCTAAGGCTAGATCATAAAAGACATTTCAGCTCAGCCTTGCTGTCTTGGATCAGTTACCTGAAGTTATGAGGACATTCAAGCAGCCCAGTGAAGAGGCCCAGATGGCGAGGAACTCAGGTCTCCCGCCCACAGGCACGTGAGTGAGCCATCTTGGAAGCAGCGTGTCCAGTCCTGTCTAAGCCTTCAGATGACTGCAGTCCGCCAGCATCCTGACTGCAGCCTCCTGAGAGCCCCTGAACTTCTAGCACCACCTAGCTTAGCGGCTCAAGCTCTAAGTGTTTGTTATTCTAAGTCATTGAGTTTTAGATTAATTTATTATGGAGCAATAGATAACTAGCAATGTACTTGTTTTTTAATTTTTAAATTCTGTGTAATTATTTTTTGATTCCACCTTTTTTGTAGTAAAATACAGCAACATAACATTTACCATCTTAACTAGTTTTAAGTACAGTTTCACGGTATTAATACAGTCACATTGTTCTATAACCATCACCACCATTCATCCCCATAACTCTCTTCATTGTAAAACTGAAATTCTGTATTCATTAGACAATAACTCTCCAGTCTTCCCTCTCTGTAGCCCATGGTAGCCACCATTCTACCTTTTGCCTATGATTTTGACTATGCTAAGTACCGTAGCTAAATGGCATCATACACTATTTGTCTTTTTGTGATTGACTCATTTCACTTAGCCCAGTGTCCCAGGACTCATCCATGTTGTAGCATACTGCAGAATTTCCTTGATTTTCATGTTGAGTATCATTCCATTGTATGTTTATACCACATTTTGCTTATCTCTTCATCCACTGAACTTGAGTTCCTTCCATACTTCAGCTATTACGACGAATGCTCTATGAATGAGTGTACAGATATCTCTTTGAGACCCTACTTTCTTTCTTCTCTTTTTTTATGGAGGTTTCGATTCTTTTGGGTATATATACTCAAGAAGTAGAATTGCTGTATCATATGGTAATTCTGTTTTTAACTTTTTGAGGAACCACCATATGGTTTTCCACAGTAGCTGTACCATTTTGTGTTCCCAGTAAGAGTGCAGCAGGGTTCCAGTCTTTCCACATCCTCACCAGCACTTGTTATTTTCTGTTTTGTGTTTGTTTTGTTTGGTTTGTAGTAACAGCCATCCTAATAGCCATGAAGTTAGTTATTCTTGAGCCCAAGAGAGTGATGATGTCATTCATTGAAATGAGGAACATAGGAGGAAGAACAGGCTATTTTAATCATTTTCAGTTTGAGTTCTCTGTGAATATCCATGTCGTTATAAGCAGTAGCAGTTGGAAGCATCAGATGGACTCTGTTCAGTTCTCCGTTAATTAATATTGAAGATGCATAATCCCTTGTACAGTCTTGTCTTGTTTTTTATTCATCTGTTTGATGCCTACCTTATAGAATCATTTTGACAAATATCATAAAATGTTAGAATATTGTAAGCATTCATCCACAAATTTTAGCATCTTTTCCTTTAAAAATAAGCAGGAATAACTATTAGTTTATATTCAGAAATATAACTGAGTATATTCCATTAGCTTATAAGCAGTTTGTTTTGGGTACTAAATCTGCATAACCTCTGCTCTTATGGGACTTACCCATGAATTTTGGAAATACCTTCATAATGACCTGCAACCCAGCTATAAAAGTGATTTTTGTAAATATACTAGAGGTAGAATCCAACTAATTGTGTGTCTAATCAGAATTCCATCAGTGTGTGCAACTATCTTAGACATATTGTGTCCTTGAAGTTAGTCTTATGGTGTATAGTACATTGGAAATAGTGTAGATTTGGGGTTTCATAGGTCTATATTTGATTCTTGCACAGCCATTTATTAGCTGTGTGACCTCGCACATCTTACATAACTTTAGGGACTTATTTACATGGCCTTCTACTGAAATTTGAAAAAAGGATGAAAATTTCTACCAGCTTGCCATTGTTATTGTTAAAGACCAGAAGACAGTTTTTTCCATATCTAACCTAACACCTTGGACATCTTAAGCCCTTAAGTAAGTGTTAAGTATATTCTCATTGTTGAACAACCATTACCATCATACATCCCCACTGCTCTTTTCATCTTGTAAAAGTGATACTTGTTTCACTTCTGTGTCACCAGGTTATATCAGCTGGTATGATACTTCTCCTACATAGCTTGTCACTTTTTCCAGGAAGTCAGAATTGTACTTCCCTATCAACACACCTTTATAGAAGCTGTGGTCTGCTCCCTGTGGGTTTGGAAGCATCTGTCATCACACAATCCTGAAGTTATATGTCAACTTTTAGAAGTTTGTAGATTTTAAAGGGGTCCAGGGCTCCTGGGTTAGTCGTCATTTTACAGATCTGAAAACCATGGTCGTCAGAAGTTAGGTAAGTGTCAGAAAAACTAGTCTTTAGAGGCTAGTGTGTGGCAAAATCTCAGTGTGTTGACTCATATTCCATCCTTTTTGCTACAAGTTATCAGGGGCTCTGGTTATGATTTACAAACACTATGAGAATGTAAATTGAGGACAAAGTTAATATACACAGTTTGTTTTGCTAATAAGTTTTCCATCAACTTTGTAAGTGATCTGGGTTTTGGTTTGGGGGATTTTTTTGTGGGGAGTCTCTTTTCACAGTTAACTCATTCAACAAATATTTCTTAAGGACTTAGTGTGTGTCAGGTACTACTGAGGTAATGGAGATGCAACAATAAACAAAAACTCCCTGCACTCATGGATCTTACATTCTATAGACCAGAATCCTGAAGGCTATGAGGAAGTGGGCCATATGTTTATCTTCTAGTAGAAGAAATGGCAAGAAAAGTTAGAACCATAGTAAGGATTTTATTCTGAGTATCATAGGAGGTCTTCTGAGGAGTGGATATATTCTCAGGATGGCGCCTCTAAATTTGCCAGCAGATCAGGTGTGGCCTATGAAAGAGGAGTCAAAAATGATTCCGGTAGTTTTGGTCTGAGAAACTCAAAGAATGAATTGCCATTTACCGATAAAGAGAAAACTAAGAGAGGCAGTTCGGGGTAGGTGAATTAGATAGGAGTAGAGTCTGGACAGTTTGGAGTTTGGGCAGTTGAGTTTGGACTACCTGTGAAGACAACCAGTTGAAGATGTTGAATTGGTAGTTGAATGTGAGCCAGGTGTTCAGGGGAGAAATGAAATCTGAGGATATAAATTTGTGTGTCTTTCCATGTAAAAAAGTATCCTGAGTGAGAGCATGAAAGGGAAGACTATAGCTAGCCAAAAGGGGTCCAAGATGAACCCTAAGATAAGACCAGAATTTAAAATGATGGTGATGGAAGAGTAATAGCCGAAGAGATTGGGGGGGGTGGGAATAATGTGATTAAGGTATCTTGGAAGTCAAAGAAAAAATGTATTTTAAGAAAGAGAGTGATTATCGCAGTCACTGCTGCTAGGCAACGTGTGTTGAAGACAGAGAATTTCTGGTTGGGTTTGGGCTTCCCTGGTGGCTGAGACACTGAAGAATCTGCCTGCAATGTGGGATACCTGGGCTCAATCCCTGGGTTGGGAAGAAACCCTGGAGAAGGGAATGGTATCCACTCCAGTATTCTTGACTGGAGAATTCGTGGACAGGAGAAACCTGGCGGGCTACAGTCCATGTTGTCACAGAGTCAAGACATGACTGAGTGACTAACACTTTCAACTTTTCACTTAGTGATTTGAAGATCATTGATAATCTTAACAAAAGCTTGAGTGAGAGCAGGCTTAGGGAGAGGAAAGAAGCAGAATTCGATACAGTGAGTTTAAGAAATGGAAGTAGGGTTGAGAATTTTTTTTTTAAGATAGGAAAATAACATGTTTGCATCCAGTACAGAGGGACAAATTAGGAGGGTGGGGGATTTCTGGAACAGTATCTGTTGAATCAACAGAGGAAATGGGATGTGCTGCATGAGCGGAAGCGTTAGTCTTATAGGATCTTGATCAGTTTCATTTATAGCAAGGGTTGGCAAGACACAATTCTGCAGCCAAATCCCATCTACTGCCTGCTTTTGAAATAAAGTTTTATTGGAAAAAGGCCAGACCCAATTATTTAGATATTGTCCATGGTTACTTTTCAACTACAGCAGCAGGCTTGAGTAGTTGCTCCAGAGAAGCCTAAAATATTTACCATCTGGCTCTTTACAGGAGTCTGGTGACCCTAGATTTATAGCAACTCAAAGAGAAGATGGGATGAAATAGGAGTGAGGGATGGAAGGAAGTAGAAGTCAAATCTAAGGAACTGAACCTTTTGCAAAGGCGTTCAGGTATCTTTTCTAATTTGGGTCAGACCAAGAGAAAAATCAGAACCACGAATTTGAGCAAAATGAGCTATAGCCTAGGTGCTTTTCCCTGAGATGAGTTCTTAGGGCTCTCTAGTCTCCAAAACTGTAAGCTAACTGTATATAGTCAGCTCTTCCTGCATTACAAATGACTGCAATCTTATCAGCTTAAAACAACAAACTCCTACCTCTCTCACAGTTTCCGTGGGGGAAGAATCGGAAGTAGCTTTAGCTGTTTAGTTCTGACTCAGTCTCTCAGGAGGCTGTAATCAAAGTGGCAGCCAGGACTTCGAGCACCTAGGCTTGTCTAAGTCCAGAGGGTCGGCTTCCTATCCTGCTCACGTGGTTGTTGGCAGGAGACCTCCATTCCTTGCCACTTGGGCTTCTCACATATGACTGCTCACAGCAAGCATGGTTTCCCATGAAGAGAATTACAAGAGTCCAGGATGGAGGCCTCAGTCTTCTATTACCAGTTCTAGGAAGTGACGTACCTTCATTTCTGCTGGATTACGTTGATCACACAGATCAAGGCTGGTATCGTATAGAAATGTATCATATCACATATGCATGTATCGTATCACACCACGACATGAGGGTGTGAATGCCAGGAAGCGGGCGTTGTCGGGACTCCTCCTGGAGGCTGACTGCCACAGACCCACTTGACTGTCTACAGAGTTCAGTGCATTGTGTACTTCCAGCTTTGCCGTGTGTGTCCACTGTCTTTACAGTTGCCCAGGGCAGCTGGTGACAGCTTGATTCTCTTAAAGCCCAATCACAGACACTGTTTTAAATATTTTTTCTTTTTTTTTAATAAGCGTTTTTTTTTTCCTGGTTGTAAAAGCAGTATTCATGGTATTTAAAAAACAAAACAAAACATTGGTGTAGAAATAAATGAAAAGCTCTGGAAATTAAACATTTTTCATGTTCTCCTGTTTAGATTATTCTTGCTTGCTTGTTCAGTCACTCAGTCGTGTCTGACTCTTTGCAACCCCATGGACTGGAATCTGCCAGGCTCCTCTGTCCATGAGATTTTCCAGACAAGAAAACTGGAGCAAGTTGCCATTTCCTCCTGCAGAGGATCTTCCCATCCCAGGGATCGAACCCTCATCTTGATTGCATTGCAGGCGGATTCTTAGCTACTGACCCACTGGGGAAGCTCTTAGATTACTCGTACCAGATATTTGTTTTGCTGTCTAATGTTTTTCCTGTCTGTACTAGTACATATCTGTTTTAAAAGTCTATACATCGATCCTATTTGTAAGCTACTTTCACATACTTTGTGAATATTTTTCAGTGTCACTTTTTAATAATTGTTTTATAATTCTATTTTACAGCTAGTCTTCATTTTTTGTTACACATAATGTTACAGTAAATATCCTCGTTATCAGTTCTCTGTGCCCGCCATATATTTTTTTAAAGCAGCTATTGCTGATAATCCACTAAAAATTCAGCAAAAGCAGTAACTAGGTATAAGCTTTATAGCATTTAGATTAATTTTTAACTAGAACCATGGTGGGTCTTCTGTGTTGAGGTTCCATGAACTTTATTGGATTCTCAAAGGGGAATGGGCTATTTCCATGTCAAGTTAATTTGTGAAAATAATTCAGTTACTGTAAACATAGCTTACATAGTAAAACTATTGGATTGGATATAGGAGCAGAACATGGGTCTAATCCATATATAACCTTGTAATACGTATATAAGGTAAGAAGCAAAAGAGTTTTGTAGAGATTTGCAATTTGCTATAGTGATTTTAGTAAATGACTGTCATCAGAAGACTGAATTTCTTTGTAATCAAATGTTATATAACATTGACATGGTTGTATTTATTAAGAAAATTGCGTGACAGATCAGCTCAGCTCAGCAGAATTATCTCTAACAGTTCCATTTTCTTTTTTTCAGGGTTTCTTTTTCAACATTAGTCTCATAAAAGCTAACTTAGCCTGTGAGACCAGTGTTCAGTTTGTCCATACTGCATAATGCATTGTAATTCCAGGTAATACAACAAGGCGTTATCAGATATGGGAGCAGTCTGCCTTTCTCTGTGGCTGGTTTCTCCATCACCTCAGTCAGTTCTTAACTAGTGCCAACCTTCTAAGGGGAATGAATGTCTCAGAATTTTACCAGTACTGATTACCTGTTCTCCAAGGTCGTTTTCAAGAGTTTAATTTCTTTTGCAACTGTATATGTATATACTAGTTATTTGCTAGATACTGTGATAAATTTGAGATTACAAAATTGGAGGTGGGGAGCTCTTTGCTGTCGAAAAACTCCCAATAATTAATGTGGTGGGAAGCACTGGAAGAAGTTTTGTCCAAAATGCTCTGGACTACTGAGGAGTGAGGAGTTACCCACCTAGGCCTGGAGAGAAGGCCAGGAATGCTTCACTAAGAGGTTCTGTTTAGATAGAACCTCTAAGGGATTCCCTGGTGGCTCAAATGGTAAAGAATCTTTATCTTTACTTACGCATTTATTTACATCACCCTATTAGGCAAAAAAATGTTTTAACTGAAAACGTTTTTATCATGTTTTATGGATCAAGAACTTCTTTCACCATTGATTTAATATGATATCAAATATGCATTAAGTTGGTCATCTTATAAATAGCTAAAATGCATATTTATAGAGTAAGAAGGAATTTAAATTTAATCAGCTCAGTCTCCTCTATTTTTCTTTCTTTCTCTGCTTGAATTCTTTGATGGTAGCTTACATACAGTTCATTTCATTTTTGAGTTCCTGCCGGTGAGCCAAAATCTGCCTGTCTCTTTACCCAGTAATTTTAGTTTTAAATTCTAAAAATTTTCTCCTGGTCTGTGGCTTACCTTCCCTTTTTTGTTGTTGTTGGACAGGGAATTTTTTTTTTTAATTAGCTTAATCCATTTGATATATTTCAGAAGGTGCAGTACTGTGCTTTGTTTATCAATGAAGTCAGAAATTTTAAAAAGATCGTCCAATGGCAAACAAATTTCCTTGAAAGTCAGATATACAGCGCATCCTAGAAAAGAGGCACGTCAAGTTTCACTAACTTTAATGAGATTCATCAAATACTGGACATATTCGGGGGTGGGGGAAAGAGGCAGCTTTCACAAAGGACAGAGTTACATAGTGTTTCCTGCACTCCTTCCTAGCAGCACCAGGTGGGGAACCTATTTTCTAAACTAGATCCAGGAATTGGGATACAGTATCAGTCTGCCTTCCTGTTAAAGATTGTTCAGTATTTTGTTTTGTTTTGTTTTTAATAAAATGACTGATAACAAAAATCCTCCTTTCTCAAAAAAAAAAAAAAGAAAAGGCGAAAAAACACCACTGTTCTCAAGAGCGGAATCAGCTTCAGGAATTCAAATTAGTCTATTACAGTCATTACAAACATGCCTTGCTTCTAAACACAAGAAAAAGAATTTAAAATAACAGAACAAAAGCTAGTAGTGATACAGAATGACCCAGTCAGAGAAGAAACCAAAACCTCATACTTGATGTAGTTCATTTTAGTACTAGTTCTGTGGGTTTTACTTTTGCTATTATATGTAAGAAATTTGCCTAACTCAAGACCACATGCCTATTTAACCCTATGCTTTCTTCTTGAAGTGTTGTAGTTTTAGGTTTTATATATGGGTATGGGTACATTTTGACTTAATTTTTGTGTGTGGTGGAAGATATGGATCTAAGTCCTTGTTTTGATATATGGATATCTAATTTGTTCTGTGGTTACCATTGTTAACACTTTTTTTTTAAAACCACACTGCCTTTTTCACCTCTGTCAGGGGGTGTCAAAAGCTAAATTCACATGTAAATCAGCAGGTGAGTGGGTAAATAAATGGTGGTGTACCCATACTAGTGGCATGCTGTGCAGAAATGAGTTACTGATAGAGCAAGAACAGGGATGCGCCTCAAGATTATGCTGAGCAAAAGAAGCCAGATACAGTACATATTACATAATTCTACAAATTCTAGAAAATGCTAGCTTATTTATAGCTCCAGAAAGCAGATTGATGTATTGGTGGGGGAGTGGAAAGGAGGGAATTATAATAAGGCAAGTTTTTGAATATGTGCAGTTTATTATGTTATACCTCAAAGCTGTTAAAAGTAAACTTCTTAAAATGACACAGGCCAACACAGTAGTTGGATAAACTTTTGACAGCCACAGTTCTTCTAACCCCATTCCTCAATTGTTTCTTCATACTGGAACTCCAGTTTATTACTGCTCTTTAAAAAAGAAAAATATGTGAGTCTGAGCATAACATCCAGAAAATGTTGTGATGATTATAAACTCACTTCAACTATGCTTTTTATTTCTTTATTCAAAACATTAATATGTCATGCCAGTCCCTGTAGGGTCTGTTAACTTTCCTTGGTACCATGTTCAACTACCTACAAATCCACTTTACTTGTTATCTCTTAATTCAAACTTCCCCAAATTGTCCATACATATTTCATTAGTAGAAATTGAAAAATGCATCAGGATTGAGGTATATGAGGTTTAGTGGAGAAGAGTAGAAAAGGGGCAGATAATATAGGTAGAAGAGTATTAAGAAACTTAAATTTTAACCCAGAAGCAGCATGGAGTCTGGAGAATTTTAAGTAAGCCGTGTCACACTAATTTTACTTTTTATTGTGATAGGTGGTGCTTATATAAAAGGTAGACAGTATTAATAATAAGAGTATTTGTGTCAATCCCTTTGGTATTTTAGTATGTATATAGCTTTTGGGGGTGACAGGCTCACCCTATTCTTATATCTTAAAATAATTGTTCCCTTGCTTTGTACGTTATAGTTGTAGCCCGTCAACTGAAATATAACTAGCAATTCAAAGTTCAGAACTATTTGAATTTTCTCGCTTCTGACTACTTCTTGGTTTTATGAGAATGACAACTATATTTAGGCCTAAGAATTTAGTCTGCTAGAACTGGAACAAATGCAGGTCTCATCTGTTCATGCTGGCTGGTTCCCAATATGAAATCTTATAAAATAACATGTAAGAGCTTTAAAATTTGTTTCCTTTCAAACCTTTAGAGTTAAGGTTCAGTAATTTGGTTAGTTATGGTTCTCTGTGAGGTCACTACTAATTCTTGACTACAGAAAGAACCCAAAAAGGAAGAAAGGTATTTTATGAGCAGCCGCCAATTTGGCAACCAGAATGCTTTGTTGTTACAGAGAGTCTATTGTAGTAAGTCTCTTTGTCTTCATTCAACACCTGTCACTGTGTAACCAAGACCGTGTTTTTGAACACCTGGCGTAGCATAAAACCACCATATCACTTTGAAGCCAGTCCCTCAAGTGAGTTAAATTGCTCCATTAGTTTTAATTCAACCCTCCAGTGTGGTGGATTGGTGAACGTGGAGACATGAAAGTGGGTACCAGTTACTAAGTGGAACAAACATGCTCAGGCCACACCTTGAACTGAACCCCAGATTTGGGGATAGAGTAAAAGAATGAGAGTAGATAAGGGATATTTGTTTCAAATGCCATTTGAGAGAACACAGTGATTTCACATCTGGTCTAACTACACTGGCACAGATACATAGAAGCTGCTGGATCCTGCCATCCTGGGTGAGTGTCATTTTTAACTCTATTGCAAGTTTCTGCTGAGTTTCTTGCAAGTGACTTAACTCTTCTCAAGCCCTTGTTTCCTCATATGCAAAAATGAAGGGATTAGATTATTTTAGGAATTCATCTGTGGTTCAGTTACATTTTATTTACCTGACTTTAAAAAATATCTTGCAGTAAAACTTTTAGGTAAAAATGAAAGCAACTTGTTAAAATCATATCACATGTAAAATTGGAAAAAGTAGATACCAAAGAATGTTGTATTGAATGAGATCTCCAGGAAAAATCTCACTTTCTCTGGAGCGTAGACCTTCCAAATGTTATCTCTTGGATCTTTTGTCCTCTGTATTAGTTGAAGCCTTTTCTTGCCTAGAGAATCCCATGGACAGAGATGCCTCACAGGTTATAGTCCATAGTGTTGCAAAGAGCTGGACATGACTGAAGCAACTGAGCATGCATGCATGGCTTAAATGATGACGAGATAGTACAAGTTTACTTCTGACCACTGGTTTGAATTCAAGTGTGCATGTTTATTGTTTTAATTTTAAATGTATGATTGGGTGTTTAGTGATACAGTTTGAGAAGAATGGAGGTTTACTTGCACATGGGGCTGCTGACCAGCCTGATGAACCATGACTATACCCAGTAAACCCCTTATAAGGAGAGAATGCACTCTCACTCTCTCCCCCCACTAACCCCCCATGACTCCTCCCCTTGATGTTTTCCCTTAGAGTTATAGGACTTGCATTCTAGTCCATATTCCTGCTGTTACTGACTTGGAACAATGAGAAAGGTGGTCCCTTCGTTGACCACATAGCCCATTGCTAAATGTAGGACTTGTTTTAAATTCATATTCTCTGCTGTCTTCTCCTGCCACTGATACTGATCAGGGTTCTTCAGTTCAGTTCAGTTGCTCACTCGTGTCTGACTCTCTGCAACCTCATGGACTGCAGCACACCAGGCCTCCCTGTCTATTGCTAACTCCCAGAGATTACTCAAACTCATGTCTATTGAGTCGGTGATGTCATCCAGCTATCTCATACTCTGTCATCCCCTTCTCCTCCTGCCTTCAGTCTTTCCCAGCATCAGGGTCTTTTCCAGTGAGTCAGCTCTTCACGTCAGGTGGCCAAAGTATTGAAGTTTCAGCTTCAACATCAGTCCTTCCAATGAATATTCAGGACTGATTTCCTTTAGGATGGACTGGTTGGATCTCCTTGCAGTCCAAGGGACTCTCAAGAGTCTTCTCCAACACCACAGTTCAAAAGCATCAGTTCTTCAGCATTCAACTTTCTTTATAGTTGAACTCTCACATCCATACATGACTATTGGAAAAACCGTAGCTTTGACTAGATGGACTTTTGTTGGCAAAGTAATGTCTCTGCTTTTTAATATGCTGTCTCAGTTGGTCATAACTTTTCTTCCAAGAAGCAAGCGTCTTTTAATTTCATGGCTGCAGTCAGCATCTGCAGTGACTTTGGATCTCCAAAAAATAAACTCCGTGACTGTGTGCGCTGTTTCCCCATCTATTTACCATGAAGTGATGGACCAGATGCTATGATCTTAGTTTTCTGAATGTTGAGTTTTAAGCCAACTTTTTCACTCTCCTGTTTTACTTTCATCAAGAGGCTCTTTAGTTCTTCACTTTCTGCCATAAGGGTGATGTCATTGATATTTTTTCTGGCAATCTTGATTCCAGTTTGTGCTTCATCCAGCCCAGCGTTTCTCATTCTCTTGGCCTTCCTTAATCAGTAGAAATTGAGAAGAGGCCAAACAAGAAATTTAGCCAAGGCTGTAGCAGGAGGAAATGAAACCAAGTAACAGGTTTCCTTGCTTTTTTAGCAAGGTGGGCTAGTCTGGTTTCTTTTATAGGTGAGGGTTGGGGTGTGTTCAGGGTTCAGACCAGAGGAGCGACTTAAGTGCTCTGCCCACCCCCTTGGTGGGGTCAAGAGCAGGGGGCTTGCCTGGTTCCCTGTTTTTCCTCCTGACACCTTGTTTTATGTTCCCATGTCTTCAGAAGTGTCGGGAGTGTGTCTTTGTATCCTGTTGTCCATAATTTGCCCCAACTGCGCATGCATGCAATTATTGATAGTCCCTTACAATTTCTTTGTATTTTATTGCTTGAGGAGACATTTGTCCAGGTGCAGGTACTGCAGCAAAGGGTCCCAGGTCCTAGGAAGTGTGGAACCCTAACCACTGGACCACCAGGGAACTCCCACCCCAGTGTTCTTTTCTTTTTTTTTTTTCACTGTTTGGTTTTTTAAAAATTTTTTTCCATTTATTTTTATTAGTTGGAGGCTAATTACTTTACAATATTATAGTGGTTTTTGCCATACATTGACATGAATCAGCCTTGGATTTACATGTATTCCCCATCCCGATCCCCCCTCCCACCTCCCTCTCTACCCGATCCCTCTGGGTCTTCCCAGTGCACCAGGCCCGAGCACTTGTCTCATGCATCCAGCCTGGGCTGGTGATCTGTTTCACCCTAGATAATATACATGTTTCGATGCTGTTCCCTTGAAACATCCCACCCTCGCCTTCTCCCACAGAGTCCAAAAGTCTGTTCTGTACATCTGTGTCTCTTTTCTGTTTTGCATACAGGGTTATCATTACCATCTTTCTAAATTCCATATATATGTGTTAGTATACTGTATTGGTCTTTATCTTTCTGGCTTACTTCACTCTATAATGGGCTCCAGTTTCATCCATCTCATTAGAACTGATTCAAATGAATTCTTTTTAATGACTGAGTAATATTCCATGTTGTGTATGTACCACAGCTTCCTTTTCCATTCGTCTGCTGATGGGCATCTAGGTTGCTTCCATGTCCTGGCTATTATAAACAGTGCTACGATGAACATTGGGGTGCACGTGTGTCTTTCAGATCTGGTTTCCTTGGTGTATATGCCCAGAAGTGGGATTGCTGAGTCATATGGCAGTTCTATTTCCAGTTTTTAAAGAAATCTCCACACTGTTGTCCATAGTGACTGTACTAGTTTGCATTCCCACCAACAGTGTAAAAGGGTTCCCTTTTCTCCACACCCTCTTCAGCATTTATTGCTTGTAGACTTTTGGATAGCAGCCATCCTGACTGGCATGTAATGGTACCTCATTGAGGTTTTGATTTGCATTTCTCTGATAATGAGTGATGTTGAGCATCTTTTCATGTGTTTGTTAGCCATCTGTATGTCTTCTTTGGAGAAATGTCTGTTTAGTTCTTTGACCCATTTTTTGATTGGGTCATTTATTTTTCTGAAATTGAGCTTCAGGAGTTGCTTGTATATTTTTGAGATTAATCCTTTCTTTGTCTGTTGCTTCATTTGCTATTATTTTCTCCCAATCTGAGGGCTGTCTTTTCACCTTGCTTATAGTTTCCTTTGTTGTGCAGAAGCTTTTAAGTTTCATTAGGTCCCATTTGTTTATTTTTGCTTTTAATTCCAATATTCTGGGAGGTGGGTCATAGAGGATCTTGCTGTGATTTATGTCAGAGAGTGTTTTGCCTATGTTCTCCTCTAGGAGTTTTATAGTTTCTGGTCTTACATTTAGATCTTTAATCCATTTTGAGTTTATTTTTGTGTATGGTGTTAGAAAGTGTTCTAGTTTCATTCTTTTACAAGTGGTTGACCAGTTTTCCCAGCACCACTTGTTGCAGAGGTTGTCTTTTTTCCATTGTATATCCTTGCCTCCTTGGTCAAAGATAAGGTGTCCATAGGTTCGTGGATTTATCTCTGGGCTTTCTGTTCTGTTCCATTGATCAATATTTCTGTTTTTTTGCCAGTACCATACTGTCTTGATGACTGTGGCTTTGTAGTATAGTCTGAAGTCAGGCAGGTTGATTCCTCCGGTTCCATTCTTCTTTCTCAAGATTACTTCAGCTATTCAAGGTTTTTTATATTTCCATACAAATCGTGAAATTATTTGTTCTAGTTCTGTGAAAAATACCGTTGGTAGCTTGATAGGGATTGCATTGAATCTATAGATTGCTTTGGGTAGTATAACCATTTTGACAATATTGATTTTTCCAATCCATGAACATGGTATGTTTCTCCATCTGTTTGTGTCCTCTTTGATTTCTTTCATAGTCTTTTATAGTTTTCTATGTATAGGTCTTTTGTTTCTTTAGGAAGATATACTCCTAAGTATTTTATTCTTTTTGTTGCAATGGTGAATGGTATTGTTTCCTGTGGGTCCTTTAATGGACTGGAACCTGGTGGTCCAGAGTCGCCGATAAGAAAGAGGGAGAAAGAGGCTGATAGCGCTTGTTGGTCCTTTAATGAACCAGAACCTCGTGGTTCCGAGAGTAAGAGAGAGAAAGAGGCTGATATCCCCTGGTTTACGTGGAAAGCCAATAGAGTCCTGTTCTTTAGGCTCGCGCTGCTGCACGTAGGCACCAGGCGCCCTCTCGAGTGGGTGAAAGCACAGTGCGCCTTCTCGAGAGAGTCTTAGAAGTCCGGGCAAGAAAGTGAGCTCAGCGGGCCTCTGCGCTCCAAGGAATTAGCCAGAAATAGAGAGATAGAGAAAGAAAGAAAGAAAGACACGGGGACCAAAGCTCTGATGGAGCAAAGGTGTTTTAATCAACATGGTGTGGGCATTTATACTGTCTTACAAGGTGGTTATTCTCAGCAAAGACAAAGATTAAAATTCCAGACTTACAAAACATAAGATGATCCCTATCAAAGAGAGAGAGTTGCAAACAATCACCTTTTACCATTTTGTCTCATAAAAAGGAAGAGGGTACTTATCACTGTATGAGAAGTGCCTGGATTCCTCAGCCCCAGGAAAGGCGTGCCTCTCCTCTTAATTCCTGAATATTCAGGAATCAATAAGGGCCAGAGGGTTCCTGACAGATCCAAAACAGTACACAGGAAGCCTCTTGTTAAATGCTTTCTGACAGTTTCCTTAATTTCTCTTTCTGTTTTCTCATTGTTAGTGTATAGGAATGAAAGGGATTTCTGTGTGTTAATTTTATATCCTGCAACTTTACTATATTCGTTGATTAACTCTAGTAATTTTCTGGTAGAATCTTTAGGGTTTTCTGTGTAGAGGATCATGTCATCTGCAAACAGTGAGAGTTTTACTTCTTCTTTTCCTATCTGGATTCCTTTTACTTCTTTTTCTGCTCTGATTGCTGTGGCCAAAACTTCCAAAACTATGTTGAATAGTAGTGGTGAGAGTGGGCACCCTTGTCTTGTTCCTGATTTTAGGGGAAATGCTTTCAATTTTTCACCATTGAGGGTAATGCTTGCTGTGGGTTTGTCATATATAGCTTTTATTATGTTGAGGTATGTTCCTTCTATTCCTGCTTTCTGGAGAGTTTTAATCATAAATGGATGTTGAATTTTGTCAGTTTTTTTCTGCATCTATTGAGATAATCATATGTTTTTTATCTTTCAATTTGTTTATGTGGTGTATTACATTGATTGATTTACAGATATTAAAGAATCCTTGCATTCGTGGGATAAAGCCCACTTGGTCATGATGTATGATTTTTTTAATATGTTGTTGGATTCTGTTTGCTAGAATTTTGTTAAGGATTTTTACATCTATGTTCATCAGTGATATTGGCCTGTAGTTTTCTTTTTTTGTGGCATCTTTGTCTGGTTTTGGAATTAGGGTGATGATGGCCTCATAGAATGAGTTTGGAAGTTTACCTTCCTCTGGAAGGTAAGTTTACCTCTTTCTGGAAGAGTTTGAGTAAGATAGGTGTTAGCTCTTCTCTAAATTTTTGGTAGAATTCAGCTGTGAAGCCATCTGGTCCTGGGCTTTTGTTTGCTGGAATATTTCTGATTACAGTTTCAATTTCCTTACTTGTGATGGGTCTGTTAAGATATTCTATTTCTTTCTGGTTCAGTTTTGAAAAGTTATACTTTTCTAAGAATTTGTCCATTTCTCCCAAGTTGTCCATTTTATTGGCATAGAGCTGCTGGTAGTAGTCTCTTATGATCCTTTGTATTTCAGTGTTGTCTGTTGTGATCTCTCCATTTTCATTTCTAATTTTGTTAATTTGGTTCTTCTCCCTTTGTTTCTTAATGAGTCTTGGTAACGGTTTGTCAATTTTGTTTATTTTTTCAAAAAACCAGCTTTTAGCTTTGTTGGTTTTTGCTATGGTCTCTTTAGTTTCTTTTGCATTTATTTCTGCCTTAATTTTTAAGATTTCTTTCTTTCTACTAACCCTGGAGTTCTTTATTTCTTCCTTCTCTAGTTGCTTTAGGTGTAGAGTTAGGTTATTTATTTGAATTTTTTCTTGTTTCTTGAGGTAAGCCTGTAATGCTATGAACCTTTCCCTTAGCACTGCTTTTACAATGTCCCATAGGTTTGGGGTTGTTGTGTTTTCATTTTCATTCGTTTCTATGCATATTTTGATTTCTTTTTTTACTTCTTCTATGATTTGTTGGTTATTCAGAAGCATGTTATTTAGCCTCCATATGTTTGAATTTTTAATAATTTTTTTCCTGTAGTTGAGATCTAATCTTACTGCACTGTGGTCAGAAAAGATGACTGGAATGATTTCAGTTTTTTTGAATTTACCAAGACGAGATTTATGGCCCAGGATGTGATCTCTTCTGGAGAAGGTTCCGTGTGCACTTGAGAAAAAGGTGAAGTTGATTGTTTTGGGGTGAAATGTCCTATAGATATCAATTAGGTCTAGCTGGTCCATTGTGTCATTTAAAGTTTGTGTTTCCTTGTTAATTTTCTGTTTAGTTGATCTATCCATAGTTGTGAATGGGGTATTAAAGTCTCCCACTATTATTGTGTTACTATTAATTTCCTCTTTCATACTCGTTAGCGTTTGCCTTATGTATTGCGGTGCTCCTATGTTGGGTGCATATATATTTACAATTGTTATATCTCCTTCTTGGATTGATCCTTTGATCATTATGTAGTGTCCTTCTTTGTCTGTTTTCACATCCTTTATTTGAAAGTCTATTTTATCTGATATGCGTATTGCGATTCCTGCTTTCTTTTGGTCCCCGTTTGCGTGAAATATTTTTTCCCAAACTTTCACTTTTAGTCTGTATGTGTATGTGTCCCTTATTTTGAGGTGGGTCTCTTGTAGACAGCATATATCGGGGTCTTGTTTTTGTATCCATTCAGCCAGTCTTTGTCTTGTGGTTGGGGCATTCAGCTCATTTACATTTGAGTTAATTATTGATAGGTATAGTCCCATTGCCATTTACTTTGTTGTTTTGGGTTCACGTTTTTACAACCTTTCTGTGTTTTCTGTCTAGAGAAGATCCTTTAGCATTTGTTGAAGAGCTGGTTTGGTGGTGCTGAATTCTCTCACCTTTTGCTTGTCTGTAAAGCTTTTGAATTCTCCTTCATATCTGAATGAGATCCTTGCTGGTACAGTAATCTAGGTTGTAGGTAATTCTCTTTCATTACTTTCAGTATGTTCTGCCATTCCCTTCTGGCCTGAAGGGTTTCTATTGATAGATCAGCTGTTATCCTTATGGGAATCCCTTTGTGTGTTATTTGTTGTTTCTCCCTTGCTGCTTTTAATATTTGTTCTTTGTGTTTGATCTTTGTTAATTTGATTAATATGTGTCTTGGGCTGTTTCGCCTTGGGTTTATCCTGTTTGGGACTCTGGGTTTCTTGGACCTGTGTAACTATTTCCTTCCCCATTTTAGGGAAGTTTTCAGCTATTATCTTCTCGAGTATTTTCTCATGGCCTTTCTTTTTGTCTTCTTCTTCTGGGACTCCTATGATTCAAATGTTGGGGCATTTCACATTGTCCCAGAGGTCCCTGAGATTGTCCTCATTTCTTTTGATTCTTTTTTTTTCCTCTCTGCTTCATTTATTTCCACCATTTTGTCTTCTACCTCATTTATCCTATCTTCTGTCTCCATTATTCTACTGTTGGTTCCCTCCAGAGTGTTTTGATCTCATTTATTGCATTATTCATTTTTAATTGACTTTTTTATTTCTTCTAGGTCCTTATGAAACATTTCTTGCATCTTCTCAATCTTTGTCTCCAGGCTATTTATCTGTAACTCCATTTTGTTTTCAAGATTTTGGATCATTTTTATTATCATTATTCTAAATTCTTTTTCAGGTAGATTCCATATCTCCTCCTCTTTTGTTTGACTTGGTGGGCAGTTTTCATGTTCCTTTACCTGTTGGGTATTTCTCTGCCTTTTCATTTTGTTTAGATTGCTGTGTCTGGAGTGGGCTTTCTGTATTCTGGAGGTCTGTGGTTCCTTTTTATTGTGGATGTTTCACCCAGTGGGTGGGGTTGGACAATTGACTTGTCAAGGTTTCCTGGTTAGGGAAGCTTGCTTTGGTGTTCTGGTGCGTGGAACTGGATTTCTTCTCTCTGGAGTGCAATGGAGTGTCCAGTAATGAGTTTTGAGATGGGTCTATGTGTTAGGTGTGACTTTGAGCAGCCTGTATGTTGACTCTCTGGGCTATGTTCCTGCATTGCTGGAGAATTTGCGTGGTATTTCTTGCTCTGGAACTTATTGGCTCTTGGGTGGTGGTTGGTTTCAGTGTAGGTATGCAGGCTTTTGGATGGTCTCTTATTAGTTAATGTTCCGTATAGTCAGGAGTTTTCTGGTGTTCTCAGGTTTTGGGCTTAAGTCTCCTGCCTCTGGATTTCAATTTTATTCTTCCAGTAGTCTCAAGACTTCTAAACAACTAAACAGCACTGATAATAAAACTTCTAGGTTAATGGTGAAAAGATTCTCCACCGTGAGGGACACCCAGAGAGGTTCACAGAGTTACATGAAGAAGAGGAGAGGGAGGAGGGAGATAGAGATGAGCAGGAGGAGATAAAGGGGGACTCAAGAGGAGAGAGACAGATCTACGCAGTTCTCTGTTCCCAAAGTGTTCTCCGTAGCCCAGACACCCACAAAGATTCACAGAATTGGATTGGGAAGAGAAGGGAAGGGAGGAAATAGAGGTGTTCTGAGGTAGAAAATGGAGAGTCAAAAGTGGGAGAGAGTAATTAACACACTCCTGAATAAAAATGGGAGCTGAATATTGGATTCTTAAATGTCCAAAATTGATATCACATACTGAAAAACAAAGATTAAAAATCTAGAATAGAGGTTAGACTCTTAAAAATACAATATTAAAAACAAAAACAAAAAATTTTTAAAATATATATGAAGTTCAGTATAAAAATAGGGCTTCTTTTTTTTTTTGCAAGGTTATAGTGAAATGAAAATTAAGGAGTAATAGAGGACTTTAAAAGAAAATAAGAGAAAAAAATAAAACAAGAAAAAAAAATTTTTTTCCTAATTAGAAAAAACAGTAAAAATATGAATGAAAATGAAAAAATGAAAATGAAAGTTAAGAAGTAATGGGGGAGTAATAGGGAATTTTAAAAGAAAATAAAAGAGAAAAAATAAAAGGAAAAAAAATTTTTTCAATTAAAAAAAAAGTAAACATTTATCTAGGAATTTCTCTGGAGCTGTTGTGGTCAGTGTGGGTTCAGTTCAGTTTCAGATAGCTCCTCGTTTCAGCTTACACTTCTCGATATCTATAGCCCCTTCCAGTGTAGTCTGTGTTATCTACAGGGATTTTAATCTGTTGCACCGGTCCCTTCTGAAGCAGTTCCCTTTGTTTATTTGGCTTCTGTTTGCCGGTCTCTTCAGTGTCTAATTTCCGCCCTGACACGGGCGGGCGGAGGTGGTCTCTTATTTAGGTTCACTTGTTCAGTCGCGCTGCGGGTCGGGAGGGGCGCTGCAGACAGATACCAGTGGCGTGTGTGGGGAGCACTCGCGGTGTTCTGGCCACACTGGATTTGCCCCCGCTCACGGGTGTGTGCTCTCCCTGTCTACACCGCTCAGGCTCCCGGCTGCTCTATATGAAGCGGGCCCTGCCTTGTGTGCGGTTCCAGTTTTCAGGTGTTCCACAAAAGTGCGGACTGGGTTGGGCCTGCGTTTTGTGCCTTCCCCGCCCGAGCAGCTCAGGCAGCCAGGAGCTTGACGGGCGCACTCTCCCCGGGTGTGGTGCGCCTTCTCCCCTCCGCAGTCCCAGCCTCAGTTTCCGCGCGCGCCAGTCGGGTGTGTGCGCCTTGTGTCTGTTCTCTAGAGGGAGCTGGCCTCTAGCCGCGACCCTCCCGGCGGATGTCGACCATCCAGAATCTCAGGAAGTCTTTGGTTAGAAACTGGAGGCCTGTTTGCAGTTTGGTAGAGGGCGCCGTCTCTGGGGCCGCGTTTGCCCCTTTCCCCTACCCCCTGCCTCCTGCCTCTGGCGGGGATGGACCGGCCCGCCGCTGGCTAGCTCTTCTCTGGACTTGCTCAGTCCCTTTGTTCTGCGAACGGCCGGCAGTGTGCTTAGGTCGGTTAATTTTCTCTCTCTCTTGCTGTCCCACAGTTTAAGTTGCTATCTCACGTCAGCTCCCTCCGATTGCCCTCAGGGCATTCGGGCGCAGTCCTTACCCTAAGCGATGCTGCCCGCTCCTCTCTGTTCCGCCCCCACTTGCTGGTGGTGGATGCGGGGGTCTGGGGTACTCTTCTGCTGGGAGTTGCTTTTAGGCATGTAATCTGTGGGTTTTATTTATTTTTCCTCCCAGTTAGGTTCCCCTCCGAGATTCAAAAACTTCCTCCAGACCCACCAGTGAGAGGGTTTCCTGGTGTTTGGAAACTTCCTCTATTACAACTCCCTTCCTGGGACGGGTCTCCATCCCTAGTTCTTTTGTCTCTCTTTTTATCTTTTATATTTTGTCCTACCTCCTTTCGAAGACGATGGGCTGCTTTTCTGGGCGCCTGATGTCTTCTGCTAGCGGTCAGAAGTTGTTTTGTGAAGTTTGCTCAGCGTTCAAATGTTCTTTCGGTGAATTTGTAGGGGAGAAAGTGGTCTCCCCGTCCTATTCCTCCGCCATCTTGGCTTCTCCCCCACCCCAGGGCTCTTTATCCCAGTCATGACAGTAATTTGCCCTGAGGCCTCATCTCTAACTCAGTTCGTCTTCTGTCTCAGCGCCTCTCTGTTCCCCTCACCTCGTCATGCGAAGTTTGGGTTTATTTTTGCTCATCTGTTGCCTGGTGTTACCAGACTTTCAGCAACAAGTATAAAGAACTTAGTACCTGGTACAAAGTCATATAGTGCTGGCTGTTTTTAATCCTTGGCCACTTTCTATCAGGTGAATCATATGAAATTGCTATTTTTGTATGTCAGAAAGGAAACCTCATGTTGGCAGTGTCATGCAGTTCAACTTTATTGATAGACATACAGAGCAATGATTCTTAGCCATCACTAGGATGCAACTGGAATTATCTAGACAGCTTTTTACAAAATATGTATACACTGTCCCTGTCTTAGACCAGTGAATCAGAAGCTTGATGGTCCTGGGTAAACACATTTTTATGAAGCTCCCCAGATGATTCTAAGTCATATTCCATCTTAAAACCACCTATGAGAGAATCTTTCCTTCAGGTGATTTTTCTTTTAATGTAGAAGTTTCTTTTTAATACAGACCTATATGTTTTTGATAGAGTCAGTTGTTTGATCATTAACTGAAACTTTAATTTTAATGACTCTACAAATTATGGTCATTTGTTACTTTGAGATATGATCAAACCTCTGATTAAGATTTATCAATACTCAATCTTGGGAAGAAAAATCTAGGTGCTACAAGACATTTTCATGATTTTCAGGGAATTCCAAAATCTTTTTTTCCTCTTAGTTTGTAGCACCACATTATCTTTCATATAACTTAGAATTTTGTACTTTTCAAATGCACTTTTGTGTTTTCATGGAAAAGAGAAGGAACAGCAGTAAGCAGGCTACAGTTGAGTAGTAACTCAGCCTGATTCACGTGGCTCACAGTGTAGCATACCTACATGACTCATAGTTTTAATGTAGCCAAGAAACAACGGAAGAGCTTCATCTGAAAGTGTTTGTCTTTGTTCGCGGACAGTAATTTGTGTATTGTACTCTTATTATTAACCAGTGTTTTGAAATCTCTGGGTAAGTGGGCTCTAGGTAAGTCCAAAATTATGAACAGAATTTTCTACTTTGTTCATTGGTGGCTGAGGACAAGAGTATTAAAACCCAGAAAAGAGAATTGCGAGTTATTTTTCTACCTCCCACTCTCATGTTCTCTGCACGTGAAATGAGCTTGCTCTAGTGGCAAATACACTTTATATATATATATTTTTTAAAAAGGACAGAGAAGTATAGTGTATAAAAATGAATTCTGTATAAAAATGGCTCTTAAAGCTGTGTATGAAGCATTTCATAAGAAATACGTGTGTGCACCAACAGTGGGCAGCCTCTGGTGTTGAACTCATACATGTTTTATCAACAAGGCCAGCTGAATTTTTTCTCATGCCTTTTTCTGGTCTTTTTGTTGTTGTTGTTAATTATATGGCTTTTCTCATTGGGCCTAATCATGTGACTGTTATTTTATAGCCTTCTTAGTATCAAGCTATTGTTGTATTCCTAGGATAAAACACATTTGACTCAACTGAATTATTCTTTTATTAAGAGGTAAAATTCAGATGTTTGTGTTTTATAAAATTTCTTTGTTCATAAATGCAATTGTGATATGGCTTTTTGGGTACAGTCACTGCTCTTTTGTTACCACTATTATTACGCAAATAAAATGATTTGGCTTTCTTTTCTGTGCTATCCATGAAAATTATCTTTTTATGTTTAAAAGAAATTGCATCTTAACCTGTCTGTGCCCCAAACCTTGTACACAGATCATTTTCTTCCATAGTGGTAGTAAACTTTAGATGGTAAACACTTAGGATCTGGATTTTTGTAAAAATCGTGGCTCCATATCAGCAATGAAATTTGGGGTTTGTTAGTCTGAAAGTCTGTGTGTGGTTAGTTTGAAACTCTGTGAATTTTCTCACAGAAATAATGATTATAAAGCCTTCTGAGAGTTCCATGAGATAATCAGGTAATTGAAAAAGTGTCTCACCAAGTGAAACTGTTCATTCTCCTCCAGTGTTTATTGTACCATTTCCAGGTATTATGAGTTTTTTAATCTTTTTTTATTTTGTATTTTTTCTTCTTTTCTGTTCTTAGAATTTTCCTCCCAGTTTCTTGAACCATGTGACTGGTTGAGTGCTTTTTGTAAGGTAGACCTGGAAGAAGATAAAAATTGAGAAATATTAACCCTGGATGACAGGGGCACACAAGTGACCTTTCCCCTCTTCTCTTTTCTTTCCACATTATATATCATGACCACATGTTATTTTTATGATCGTGAAAACTTGATGAGGGAGCTTAAGTCTATGCATCCATTCTTGTGTACTTCGGGCATGCATGGCAAGCTGATCAACACTAAGGGTAAGATGAGGAGTATTCAGCAGCATTCAGGATAGGTAGCCCTTGGAAGTGAACCTGCGGTAAACAAGTTTAATACTCACGTTGTCATTAAATGAGTTCAGATAATATATTCATTGTCAGAGGAGGTTTTTATTTGAAAAAGTGATATTTCCTGTATATTTGTTAGGCCATACTTAACAGTAAGCAACTTACAGTACATACCAAGATATTAACCTGTCTGGAGAGGTGGGCGGTACCTTGCATAGCAGGTCAGAATTTCAAAGGTTAGCAGTTTATATTTTCTTTCTTTCTGTTTTTTCAGCAGCTCCTTGTTATTCCTTTGAAAGAATTGGCTGATTGCCCACAATTCCACAAAAATAGAAACTCAGCAGGTGGTCTCTGAAAGAGCAATTGTTGTTTTTCAGTAGCTAAGTCATGTCCAACTCCTTGCAACCCCTGAACTGCAGCAGGCCAGACTTCCCTGTCCTTCACTATCACCTGGAGTTTGTTCAAACTCCTGTCCATTGATGCCATCCAACCATCTCATCCTCTGTCACCCCCTTTTTCTCCTACCCTCAATCTTTCTAAGCATCAGGGTCGTTTCCAGTGAGTCAGTTCTTGGCATTAGGTGGCCAAAGTATTGGAGCTTCAGCTTCAGCATCAGTTCTTCTAGTGAACATTTTAGTGACTGGTTTGATCTCCTTGCTGTCCGGGACTCTCAGGAATCTTCCAGCACCACAGCTCGAAAGCATCTGTTCTTTGGCACTCAACCACTTTATGGTCCAACTCTCACAGCCATACATGACTAGTGGAAAAACCATAGTTTTGACTATGTGGACCCTTGTTGGCAAAGTGATGTCTCTGCTTTTTTATATGCTGCCTAGGTTTGTCATAGCTTTTCTTCTGAGGAGCAAGAATCTTTTAACTTCCTGGCTGCAGTTACCATCCACAGTAATTTCGGAGCTCAAGGAAATGAAGTTTGTCCCTTTCCACTTTTCCCCCTTCTGTTTGCCATGAAGTGATGGGACCAGATGCCATCATCTTAGTTTTTCTCTCTGCCATTAGAGTGGTATCATCTGCATATCTGAGGTTGTTGTTTCTCCTGGAAATCTTGATTCCAGCTTGTGAGTCATCCAGCCTGGCATTTCACATGATGTACTCTGCATATAAGTTAAATAATCAGGGTGACAGTGTAGTGGAGCTTTGATGTACTCCTTTCCCAATTTTGAACCAGTCTGTTGTTCCATATCTGGTTTAACTGTTATTTCTTGTCCTGCATACAGGTTTCTCAGGAGACAGGTAAGATGGTATGGGATTCCCATCTCTTTAAAGAATTTTCCACAGTTTTTGTGATCTACACAGTCAAGAATCTGCCTGCATTGCAGGAGACCTGGGTTTGATTCCTGGGTCAGGAAGATTCCCCTGGAGAAGGAAATGGCAACCCACTCTAGTAGTCTTGCCTGTAGAATCCCATGCACAGAGGAGCCTGGCAGGCTACAGTCCATGCGGTCAAAGAGTCAGACACAACTTAGTGACTAAACCACCACCACCGACCTGCAGCCTGTATCTTTGGGGCTTCCCTGGTGGCTCAGTAAAGAATCCACCTACAGTGCGGGAGACCTGGGTTCGATCCCTGGGTTGGGAAGATCCCCTGGAGGAGGGCATGGCAACCCACTCCATTATTCTTACCAGGAGAATCCCCATGGACAGAGGAGCCTAGTGGGCTGCAGTCCGTGGTGTCGCAAAGAGTTGGACATGACTGAGTGTCTTAAGTACTACACATAGTCAAAGGCTGTATAGCATAGTCAATGAAGCAGAAGTAGATATTTTTCTGGAATTCCCTTTTTCTGTGATCCAACAGATGTTGATGATTTATCTCTGTTTCCTCTGCCTTTCCTAAACCCAGCTAGTACATCTAGAAATTCTTGGCTCACGTACTTTTGAAGCCTAGCTTGAAGTATCTTGAGCATTACCTTACTAGTATGTGAAATGAGCATAATTGTAGGGTAGTATGAACATTCTTATAATTCTTATAATTAGATGTCTTTAATACAGCTTTTCATAGTTTTAAAATTTGGAATATTTGAGGAGTCCAAGTCAAGTCAGCTCTGAGTTTTAACTCATTTACAGGGAAGGCCAGCAGACTAAACTAATGTGTCCTACTCCTCTGTAGCCCCAACTCACTGTGAAATGACAGAGGGGAGAAATTTACAGGCAGAAATTTGTAAATCCATAACGGAGAGTGGGAACAGATGGAGTGACCATCAGCAAAGCAGACACTTTGCAGGTTCCAGAAGACAGAAGACAGATGGTGCTGGTGGATGAACCAGAGTGGAGAAAGCCCCAGAAAAGCAGAGCCATGAGGGAAGCTGCCAGTGCAGTCTCTCTTTCCCCACAGACTCCTGAAGGGACTTCCAGCTTGAGTCTGTAGCAGCAGAGAGTGGAAGAGATGCTAGGACATGGTAGTAAGTAAAAGAGGATATATTAAGAGCTAATTGGATATGCTGCCCACTCACCCAACCCATGCAAAGATTGCACAACATTGGTTACCACGCTGATTTTGGAAATCTACTTTCAAAAAACCTTGTTTTTAAACTCTCAGCCTGAGGAGGACTAGGAGTTCTGATGCACGAGCTAGTGCCCCAGATAATGCCCTCCTTATTTTGATATTTGGAAAAAGATCCTACCTGTCAACCTCTTCCTTACCCATGAACCCTGAAGTAAGGCATTTCCACTAAAATGCCAGTGAACATAGAGTCTGTTACCTCTGCTGATCTGTCATGGTAGCAGATCTACCCAGCAACAGAAGAAACCTGCTACAGTGAACTGGGAAACAAGAGGAAAGAAAGCCTAGCCAGGGGTGATGTGAAAGAATAAAAAGTGTAATATGAGATACTATTGCCTGATGAGTAAAGGATATGATTCACAAAATTCATAAGAACATGGAAAAAATGATCACCCTCATCATGTAATCAAAGGTGTAATTAGAAACAGTGAGATCATTCCCCCATTATATAATTAGCAGATTTTTAAAAAGAATGTTCATTCCTAATAGGAATGTTGTGAATGATTGTATAACTCTTTTGAAAAGCATTGGACAGTATATCTGATAAACCTTAAACAATCCATTAACTCATTACAGTTCCTTAAAATATGCCTCGTGGAAAGTATTTTAAATGTAGAAATAAATAGACGGTTATCCATTTAGAAGAACTCTAAACAACCACAATGTCTTATATAAGAGTTTTTAAGTAGACTTTCTCCATCTATATGATGATGGGATTAAATTAAATTCAAAAATAAAAATGGCAGCTATAAGGTTAACCAAAAGAACATAGAAAAAGCAAGTGACTTAAGTGGAAAGAGATGCAGAGGGCAAACTTGTGTGTTGCAACTTAGTAACATCCTCCCCCCACATCTGTCACTTATTGTAAGATCTTGACGTCAGGGATTCTGACTGGCTCATCTGTGTACCCACCCACCAGCCCCTCCCAATGCCTAGCACAGTATCTGGTCCTTAATAAATATATGTTGACTCAGAAAATGGGCATAAGAATAAGAAACAGAAAGGAAATCCCAAAGCAAACCAAGAGATCAGGGAAGCCACTGTACAAAGAGAAAGCTAATAACTTAACGAAACGTGCACCCCAAAGTGGTCACTGACAGATGTCTTCAGTAAACCAGAGGCCATATTTAGATTCTTCTAAAGTATTTCATTTGCTAACAGCTGTTTACTGTTAAAACTTTTTGTCAGAATTTCTTCTACTATGTAGTTTGATATGGGGCTCAGACGGTAGAGTCTGCCTGCAGTGTAGGAGACCTTGGTTCAATCCCTGGGTTGGGAAGATCCCCTGGAGAAGGGAATGGCTACCCACTCCAGCCTTCTTGTATGAAGAATTCAATGGCCAGAAGAGCCTGGCAGACTCTGTCCATGGGGTTGCAAAGAGTCAGACATGACTGAGCAACTTACACTGTAATGTCATTCAGTTAATCAAATGCCCTATTTATTTGTAAGTTGGATCCTTAAGACATGGGTAATTCAATTATTTTTTTCTGGTTCCACTTTTTTAATCAGAAGAGTTTTCATAGCCAATATCAGGTTTATAAATATATCTGAGAAATTCAAAACAGCAGTAGTTACACACCTAATTTATAGTTCAGATGCAGTAGAATCTTAAGCAGGTATAAATTGCATAAATCATACTTTTTTATTCTATTAAATTTAGGCTTTGACTATTCATCTGATTTTGTAGTTCTTAAATTCAGTAAATAACATGTATTGAATTTTCAAATAGGTAAAATACCTAGTTCAGAAATCAAGATTATTGTTATGTATCTTGCCATAGTTAGCATAGGAATGCAGAAGCAAAACATATATTCTTTATAATTAATAATTATTAAATGTTTCTACATAATCTTATTTTTAAAACATTTAGGGGTTCAAAGACAAATGTTAAAATAGCTGCAAATAATAGTTTGTCAGTCTTTCTCTTCCACCTTTCAGGTTCCACCCTGTTACTTATTTCTCAGCATTGCTGAAATCAAGTCAAAGCATGGTAGTGAAGCCTCTGGGACTGGAGTAAGAAAACTGCTTATACTTAGGCTATACTTAGATTCTTCTTTTAAAATATTTTGATCTGTTAAAAGGTCAGTATCGATTTCATCATGTTCTAGCACCAGCTCTTCTCACACACCCCCACTCCCCTAAAAAGGCCACTTGTTTCTCTTCCTTTCCTTACCCCAATCAACTCTAGCCTTAAAAGGGAAGTTGGGTACTTTGGATTGAATTGTCCCTTCACCCCTCGCATTTGATCTGTCCCCAGATTTGATTGATGTTTTTTATCTTAACGTCTCACATCCATCCCCGTCTTCTCCCTGGTCCAGACTCGAGTCACCCTTGCCCTGTAGCCTTGCCGCCGTCCTGCCTGCCGAGTGTGCTCTCGGACTGAAGAGCTCCTGGCGGGTCTCTCTGAGTGCACGCGTGCTCAGT
Organism: Muntiacus reevesi; assembly: GCF_963930625.1. Classification (NCBI taxonomy): domain Eukaryota; kingdom Metazoa; phylum Chordata; class Mammalia; order Artiodactyla; family Cervidae; genus Muntiacus; species Muntiacus reevesi. The sequence goes on along the minus strand of NC_089254.1, from coordinate 77,035,545 downwards.
CGCTTCAGCCGTGTCTGACTCTCTGACCATGTGGACTGTCGCCCGCCAGGCTCCTCTGTCTGTGGGATTCTCCAGGCAAGAAGACGGAGTGGGTTGCCATTTCCTTCTCCAGGGGATCTTCCGATCCAGGGATCAAACCCTGGATTGCAGGCAGATTCTTTATCACTGAGGAAAAAACCTAAATTACTGGCATATAAATTTCTGTATTTAGTCAGTTTTACTTACAGCTTCATCTCTCACCACCATCCCCAAAGTTCACCTCATCTGCTGATGCTTTGTCTTTCAAGTGTCAGCTTAGTCGTGACTTTCTCCTGAGCTCTAGACACTTTTTGTTAGTCTTAACTGTGGTGAGGGCTTTGCCTTTGTGCTGCTAGTAATAACTTAATACTGACGGGGGGCTGAATATACCTGGCATATAAAGGTAGGGCCTTCTAAAAAGATGCCTGAATGTTTACATTACCCATACTTAAATGATGTGTATTTAGACATCCTACAGGTGATATTTATCTTAACCTTAGTTTTATAAACAAACTGAGATCCAAGGAAATAAAGTAATTTCAAGCCTTCCCATGAATTTGAGTCTGTGGTTTGATGTCTGACAACATGTCTGGCAAGTCAGATAAATAAATTTTATTATGGAGACCAAGGCAGATTGTTAAGTCATCTTAACCCTTAACAGAATGTAATTTTTTTTTAGTTCAGTCTTTGTTATAATTTTGTTTTCTTATTCAGTGCAGTTTGGATTGTTGGAAAATATTAAGTTATTACATTTCGGAAGTAAAACATTGCCTCAGGGACTTTCTGACTTTGTTGCTTCTTTTGAGCTGATCAAATACCTTAAAATAAAGAAGGACCTTCTAAGAGTTCAGGGTAACAGTTACTACTTATATTATGTTTCACTTGGATGTGCTTCCATTTTCTGTTTTTAATAATAACTTAGTAATAAGATTTTGTTTATAAATATTCAAAATATAGTAACTTCTTTGCCATTTAAAAATTGTCAAAGATTGGGACCCCCAAAACATGAAACACAGAAAATTGATAAATTGGACTTCATCAAAATTAAAAGCTTCTTACTCTCCAGAAAACATATTAAGAAAATGTAAAGATAAGCCACAGGCTGGGAGAAATACTTTCAAGATAATGTTTCTGGTAAAAGATTTGATTCCAGAATATCGAAAGAACTCTTATGAGTCACTTTTAAAAAAAACCCAATTTTTTAAAATGGGCAGAAGATTTTAACTCCAAGGACATAAAATGGCAAGTAAACCACATTGAAAGATGCTTAACATGATTAGTCATTAGGAAAATGCAAATTAAAACCACAATGTAATTACTACTACACATCCAATAGACCACTTAACATGAAAAGCCTGTGGCTGTGACTGTACCAGGATGGGGAGCAACTGGAAATCTCATACATTTACATATCATACAGTTTAGCAATCCCACTCCAAAGTATTCCGAGAGAAATGAAAGCTTATAGGTATACAAAGACCGGTACACCTCTGTTTATAGCTTCTTTATTCATAAAATTTTAAAAATAGAAACTCCCTGAATAAATGTGAATTGATAAATTATGCTACTTGCAGACAATGGAATACTGTCCAACACTTAAAAAAAAAAAAGTGACACATCCTACCAATACATGTAACAGTATGAATATATCTCAAAAGCCTTAGCTGGGTGAAAGAAACAGGCACAAAAGACTATGTACAATATGATCCATTTATATATAACATTCTGGAAAATAGGAACTAAGATCAGTGGCTGCCATGGGATGGAGTGATCATAGGAAACTGACTGCAAAGAGGTAAAAGAAAACCTTCTGGGGTGATAGAAATGGCATGTGTCTTAGATTGTGGTGGTGTTCCATGACTATATATGTTTATCAAAACTCATAAAAGGGGCAGTATTATTGTATGTAATCAGCTTGCCTTAAAAGAAAATGTTAAAGTCAGCTTTTAACATCAGAAATTATCTTCACAAATTTAAGGGCGAAGAAAGCTAGGAGATAGTTCAGATGACTCCTAAGTCAGATCCTTTGTCTCTTGACTCAATGGTCAAAAATTTTTTCATTGTGAAGTAATTTTTATATATTAGAAATTAATAGTCTTTCTTATTAGAGTTTTGTCCCTTTACCAATATACAATCTTCTTGTTCCAAGACCAGGATCTACTTTCATTTATCTTCATAAAGTCACCCTTTCTGTTACCTAAGTATTATTATGGTCTTCATGAATATCTTACAGTTCATTTTATTCTTAGTTATGTGTTCTCAAGAGTCTTGTTGTAAATTGAGCCTTCCATTATATATTCTAACTGCTTATTTGAAAAGAAATTTATTTTTCACATAATGTATTGATTATATAACCATTTACCTTTGGAATTTCTCATTTGTAGTAATTTTTCAGTTGATTCTTTTGGCCTCACTATGAAAGCATCATTGGTATAAGCAGTGGACGTTGAGTTTTACCAGGTATCATTCCAGATCGTATAATCTATGACTTTTCTATTGATACAAAGAATTAGATTGATTTTCTGAAATGTAAAGACATCTTTGTGTATCTGGTTGAATCCCACCTGGTTACTTTTATTCTTTTAATGTGCTGAATTCTAACATTTTTAATTTAGAATTTTTGCATCATATTTGCATTATAGATCACCAGTCTGCTTTTCCTTTAGTCTCTTTGTTAGGAACTTTACATCAATGTTTAACTAACTCTCAAAAAAGAATTTGGAGGCTTTCTGTATGTGTGAAATATTAAATTGTATTAATAAGACATGTTCTCTAAATGGTTGGAAAAATACACCAGTGATACTATCTGTATCTGATCCTGTAATAAACCTGAATAGACTCAAATCCCTTTCAAATTAGAGTTGTGTATCTTGCTTTCTTGGTCAAGTATATTCTAGCTCAATTGTTTATTTTCTACTAAATTTCTTTATTGAGCAGCTACTCTTAACGCAGATAGGGATTGTCATTTGTAAGTTGTCTGTATGAACCATTTTTCACTTGGAGGATGAGTCACTAATTTGGCCTCTACCTACTTACGCTTAGTAATGGTTTGTAATTATTTGCCCGGAACTGAACTTCCATGATTATAGCCTTTCATGGGCTATTCAAATTGGAGGGGAAAGAGATGTTTCATTTCATCTGTTTTTTTTTTTTTTTTTCATTTCATCTCTTTTTAACAAAGAATCTCTCAGTAATAACTTCTACCATCTAATGGTTTTATTAAACTAAAGTCTAATGATAAGTGTCTCTATTTTGAAAGTCTAAAAAAGGTGGTAATTAACTCTGGAAATAAAAAGATCATTGGGTTTATTGTTTTTAGTGGACAAGGAGTATCGTTTAAGACCTCAGTTGGTAGAGTATTCCTTATTGGAGAACTAGGTTGATCACTTCTTAGAAATTTTCATAAAGTGAGACCTTAGCGTTTCTGTTGGAGATCTGTGGTCTGAAGTGCTGTGACCGACTTCCTACTGGTGTGGCAGGGTGAATCATGACCCAACCACAAGATATCCATGGTCTCCATAACCTTTGACTATTAACTCCTGTGGCAAAGGGTACAGGTGTGATGAAGTTAAGGATTTGGGGATGATTTTCTGGATTAACCTTCGGGGCCTTAAATGTAATCACAAGTCTCCTCATCACGAGTCTGCCTGTTAGAGGGAGGCAGAGGAAGGTTTGACTGCAGTGAAGGAGAAGGCTGCATGACCACAGAAGCAGGAGCCAAGGAAAGCCAGTCCCTAGAAGTAGAAACAATAGAGAACAGATTCCCCTCTGGAGGCTCCAGAAGGAACCTGCCCTACTGACACATTGAATTTAATTTAGCCTCTGAAAATTCATTTTGGACCTCTGACAACAGGAGCTCTTAAGACAATGTATTTTGTGTTGTTTTCAGTTCAGTTGCTCAGTCGTGTCCGACTCTTTGTGACCCCATGGACTGCAGCACGCCAGGCTTCCCTGCCCATCACCAACTCCTGAAGCTTACTCAAACTCATGTCCATTGAGTCGGTGATGCCATCCAGCTATCTCATACTCTGTAATCCCCTTCTCCTCCTGCCTTCAATCTTTCCCAACATCAGGGCCTTCCAGTGAGTCAGTTCTTCACAGCAGGTGGCCAAAGTATTGGAGTTTCAGCTTCAACATCAGTCCTACCAATGAACACCCAGGACTGATCTCCTTTAGGATGGACTGGTTGGATCTCCTTGCAGTCCAAGGGACTCTCAAGAGTCTTCTCCAACACCACAGTTCAAAAGCATCAATTCTTCAGCGCTCAGCTTTCTTTATAGTCCAACTCTCACATCCATACATGACTACTGGAAAAACCATAGCCCTGACTAGACAGACCTTTGTTGGCAAAATAATGTCTTTGCTTTTTAATATGCTGTCTCAGTTGGTCATAATCATAATTTTTCTTCCAAGGAGCAAGCATCTTAATTTCACGGCCGCAGTCAACTATCTGCAGTGATTTTGGAGTCCAAAAGAACCCCCTATAAATGTGTGGTATTTGTTACAGTGACAGGAAACTTAATTCAGTATATGTGTATGTGCTCAATTGCTCAGTCCTGTCCAACTCTTTCGATCCCATGGACTGTAGCCCACCAAGCTCCTCTGTCCATGGAATTTCCCAGGCAAGAATACTAGAGTTGGTAGCCATCTCCTACTCCAGGGGATCTTGTTGACCCAGGGATCAAACCCACGTCTCTTGTGTCTTCTTCAGTGGCAGGTGGATTCTTCACCACCATGCTACCTGGAAGCCCCTTAAGACAATATGGGTACCTGTTAACTAAACGTAGGAGAGCAGGAACCTAGGCCTGTGGAATTCAGCTTCACATCCGCAGTCCCTAGAACTGTGCCTTATGTATTTTAATAAGGCAAGCACTGAGTGTATTTGTTAATGGAGGATGGGAAGGAGAGAGGGAGGAAAAAAATCATATAATTTATCATTTAAATTAACATTGTGAGCATGGTGTAGGTATCTAGCTTCTGGGTGAAACAGAGAAATGCAGTAAGGTTGAAAACTTGAAGGCCACACAGAACCGTAGATTCTACAGCATTGTTCTAGGACATCACTTTTTAAAAATAGAACTGCCGTCCGTTCAGTTGTTCAGTAGTGTCTGACTCTTTGTTACCCCATGGACTGCAGCATTCCAGGCTTCCCTGTCCATCACCAACTCCCAGAACTTGCTCAGACTCATGTCAAGCTGGTGATGCCATCTGACCAACTTGAACTGCCATATGATCCAGCAATCAACTTCTGGGTATTTCTCCAAACGAAATGAAAACACTTACTCAAAAGATATATGCACCCCCTCATTCATTGCAACATTACTGATAGTAGCCAAAACATGGAAACAACCTTAGCATCTATCAGCATATTAATGATTGAAGAAAGTGTGGCATATATGTACAATGTAATGTATTACTCAGCTGTTAAAAAAAAAAAAATGAAATCTTGCCATTTGTGACATGAATGGACCTTGAGGGCATTATGCTAATGAACTAAGTCAGAGAAAGATAAATACTATAGGATTTCACTTATATGTGGGATCTAAAAAAAACAAAACCAAGCTTATAGATACAGAGAACAGATTGGTGGTTGCCAGGATTGGGGTGAGGGAGCAAACAGTGAAGGGGATTAAAAGGTACACACTTGCAGTAAAAAAAAAAAGTCACGGGATGAAATGTTACCCCAAAGGTGACAGGGAGGAGGCAGTTGTGCAATTAAAAAAAAAAATTTTAACAGTAAGAGGTAGAAAATAATTGAGAAACCAAACCAAACCATTTGCAGTTCAGGGATCCCTAGCTCTTCACTTGCAGAGGGAACGCACAAGTGCACACACATACATGGAGAAGCCGTATTTCTCCATGGGAAGTCTAACTTCTCAAGGAAGTTAAAATTCAGGTTCAGTTCTCTAATTCCTAGTTTGTTTAATGTGCCAGGAAAGCAGTTAATAATGTTTTTACCAAGTGGATGTGGGAAATATGCAGATTTACGTTATTAGTATATTGTATGGCTAATTTTAATCTTAAAAACAAGCTGTATGTTCACATTATACAAAAATCAAAATGGTGGTTAGCCAAACGCCATTATCCCAAGTCTGTTCACCAGTGACTTAGTTTCCATCCTCACAGGCAACCCTGTGTTACCATTTTTTATATTCTTTCGGGTAGATAAATAAGTGAACTTCTTTTTTTTTTTTTCCCAGTGGGTTTTGTCATACATTGATATGAATCAGCCAACAAGTGAACTTCTAAATCCCCTTTTCCTCATCTTTTTATGCAGTCATTGCTTACAAGGTGTATTGTTCTGTATCTTATTTTTTTCACTTTACCAGTATGTTTTGGCTCCCTCCATATCAGTGGGTAAAGAGCATCTGTTTTTCTGTGACTCAGTGGTAAACAGCTTGCCTGCCAGTGCAGGAGACTCAGGTTCAGTCCCTGGGTCAGAAAGTTCCCCTGGAGGAGGAAATGGCAACCCACTCCAGTATTCTTGCCTGGGAAATCCCATGGACAGAGGAGTTGGCAAGCTGCAGTCCATGGGGTCGCAGAAGAGTTGGCCACGACTTAGCAACTAAACAACAGCAACACAGACTTTTTCTGTGGTCACTAATTAGTTTGTGTTTCCAGTTTATGCTTCCACTGCAGAGAAGGAATGTGCCTGTTTGTCTGCCAGGAAGGAACAAGCTTTTTCTGTAGATGAGGGGAAAGAAAAGGTTATTTAGACTTGCTGTCCACATACCTTCTCTGTTGCATGTTCTTCTTAGTTTTCTTTTGTTTACAACCCTTTAAAAACATAAAGCCATTCTTAGCCACAGACCATACAAAAAGTCGACCAAGGAGGCGATAGTTTACTGGTCCTTGCAAACATATTGATAGCAATCTGATGGGTAAAGCAATTGAATCACCATCTAATCTTATTTGTATTTCTTTCATAAGCAAGGTTGAACCTACTAGAGCCATTTGTATCTTATTGTTGATTTTATTTGTAGTAACTTTTTATATCGAGAAATTACCTCTTATCTTTGAAATGGATCACAAAATATTTGCCTCAGTTTATCTTTTCATTATGCTTATAGAAGTTTTTGCCACAAAGAAATTGTTCTAAGTAGTAAAATTTATCAAAGTTATGCTCAGTCATGTCCAACTCTTTGTGGCCCCATGAACTGTAGCCTACCAGGCTCCTCCATCTGTGGGATTCTCCAGGCAAGAATACTGGAGTGGGTTGCCATTTCCTTCTGCAGGAGATCTTCCCAACCCAGGGATCGAACCCCAGTCACCCAGGGATCAACCCCGGGTCTCCTGCATTGCAGGCAGGCGCTTTACCACTGAGTCACCAGGGAAGCTCAAAGTTATGTTATGACGTGGGTTTTAGATAGTACTTTATGCCTTTCCCATTCTAAGATTATAAAACAAATTTTGTGAGTTTTTTTTTTTTTTTCTGGTGCTTTTGTGATTTCACTGTGTCATTTAAACCTCAGATACACTTAACAGTTTTGGGTTTTTTTCCCCAGAGAGCTCACCAGTTGTCCCATTACCATGTGAATTATCCTCTGTGCTTCCCTCCCCCACTGTCCACCTGAAATGCCACCTTTATTACACGCTAAACTATAGTCTGTACTTGGATCTATTTCTGTATATCCTGATCAATGTTCCGTTGATCTTATCTAGACAGGCTTACTTTTGAATTCCAACTGCCTCACTAAATTGCTCTGTGAATCATATTTCATTGAGGAAATACAGATGCAGTTAAATAAACAGCCAGACCTGCCTGCAGCCTGTACCTCTTGCTTCACCACACCTGTTACAGAGGAGGCAGTGACCCTGCTCTTGTGTGCCCGGGGTCCCTACTCCTCTGGTCTACAACTAATAGAGGCACTTTGCTGTCTCTTCTTCTTCATTAGTTTCTGCCTCTTTTAGATGATTGTCATATAAACATCCCTTAAGAATGTTTAAGAAGCAACCCACACTAAAATCTGTGTTCATCTATGGCCCCGTTTCTCCATTAGTCTTCAGAGTTCATCTCTGCACCTCTGTCTTCTCCTCAGCCCACCCCATTCAGGCTGTGGTTTCTGTCTCAGTGATGAAATGACTCTTCCCAAGGTCACTGGCAGCCTCCATCTGCCAAACTTAGCCATGGCCTGTGGGAGAGATTCCTGTGCTTTCAGCCCTTGCACCTCTTCATTCATTCTCCACACACCAGCCGCGGTAATCTTTTTAAAAATGGATGAAATTACGTCACAGTCTTGCTTACACCCTCTCCAGAGGCTTCCCATTACAGTTACAATCAAACTCAAACACCTTTCCATGGTCTTCAGGGCTTTTTATGATTTAGTCTCTGCTCCCTCTCTGTCTCACCTCCTGTTTACTCTCCCTGATACTCATGGACGCCGTCCACTCTGGCCTTCATCTGGCCCCTAGAATGGGGCAAACTCTCTGCTGTCTTGGGCCTCTGCACTTGTCTTTCCCTGTGTCTAGAGTGCTTTTCCCTCAGAGCTGGCTGGTTTCTTTATAAATAAAGATCTCAGCTCAAATGCTGCCTCATCACAGGACTGACCCTTGGCCATCCTGGTTAAAGTAGTCTGTCCCCACTGTCTTTATCCCAGTGCCTCTGTGTTCTCCATTGCACTTAGCACCAGTGGAAGAGTCTTATTTCTATGTGTGTTGTCTTAGGTTCCAACATCTAGACCAGGGATTGGGACCTGAGTTGTGGAAAGCCAGGTTTTTTAATTGGGGCTGAGGAGTGTCTCCTTGGTGGGATCTTCTCCTGGATAGCCTCTTAAAAGTAGGGGATTTGCACCTCATAGTTACTGAGGAATGTTTACACTTTGGGAAACTGTCTTTGGGAATCTCTGCCTTTTTTCAGTCACAGACTGAATTGTTAATTTTTCTGAAAGGGAAAGTGTTTTAACCCAGTTGGTGTAACTACTAACTAATTTTTTGCTTTAAAAGCATACATACTCAACTCTTAGAATATTAATTGATACGGTAACACCCTCAGCTCTTGTGGTATAACTGTTTTAAAAATAAAATGGTAGCTACGTAGCCATGAAGTGATTACAGCTGCCAGCAAGTAGAGATCATAAGAGTGAGAAGTAAGTCATTTCCTGCCTTCATTAGGAATGCCAGCAACAGCGTGCTCCATAAGCTTTCTTAGATGAGGTGTCTTTTAGACTTCTGCTTATCTGAAGTACACTGTTAATTTTCACTGTTTCTGAGCAGTGGTAATCATTTACAATCCAATGATTTTGTCCTTGGTGTCCAGGAAAAGAGGGACTCAATTCTTGTTTATTGAGTTAAATTGAACTACTAGCCTTCAAATGTGGATTCCATATCATACGCTTCACAGTTCAGGTTGCTTCTACTAAAAAATATTTATGACATAAGAATAATAGGATCAAAAATTGCGTATATAGTGTGATCTCAGTTATGCTCACAAGTTGCAGCTTGTGAAAGGTATGCTGTGACTCTCTCAAATATGTCTGAACTTACTCCTATTGTTATATGGATAGCAAGATTTGGGATTTTTTTTTTTCCTTAAGACTTTTCTATATTGGGCAGATAGGCAAATGGGCGTGATTTCTGGGGCGGACTTAGCAACATCCAGCTCTTGGGTGCCTTCCATAACCAGTGTGTGGAGCACAAACCCAAAGGTGACTCTCCTCACCTGAACTTGGAATGGAATGTCTAGTAGCAGTAACTGCTTTGTTTTTTATTTATTTATTTTTTTTTTGCAGTAACTGCTTTATACCAGTACCATCCAAAGCACTCCCCAGGTTAAGTCAGACTCCAACATTTATTTGTTCCTTTGACATACATGTACTGATGTTGCCAAGTCAGGTAAACCAGCAGACATAGCACCCATATTCAAGTTGCTACCAGTATTTTAGGAAGAAGCCCTATATTAGGAAGAACACACTTGAGCAGTTCCAGCTCGTGTTAATGGTTATGAAGGAAAGGTATCATGTACCATGTGAGCACAGAGCAGGGGAGAGCCTAGTTTAGGTGGAGAGTTTCAGGTAAGCTGAAACCTCAAAACTGAGAGGAGTTAGCCAAGAATATGCCAAATGGGGGAAACGGCATAATAAAGGCCAGGAGGCAGAGAAGAGCACGTGAAGAATCAAGAGAGACCAGTGTGGGTCTGATGCAGCCAAACTGGGAGAGATGAATGAGCATGAGATGAAGAAGTGGGCAGCATGAGGGGTGTTCCTGTGAGTTGCAGCTTGTGAAAGGTATGCTGTGACCGAAATAAGTCAGAGATGCTGAGAAGGTACCTCTAACCTCTAAAGAAGGAACCGCCCCCTCCAACCTCTAAAAACAAAAGGCCTCCACACAGACTCCATGTTTGCTCTGACCTTACTGCTTCTTTTTCTAAGGACTGGTGCCATGGCCAAAGGTGACTGGGTACCATTAGCGTGCACCACCACTCCAGCTAGCTCCCAGGGGAAACTGGTCTTCCCGCACTGAGCACATAAATGTAGTAAACCAATGCGTGTTCTAAGGAAAGTGAGGGCATGCTAGATTCACGTATTTAAGTTAGGTTACCCATCCCATCACAGTATATACGGATGTTCCAGTAACGTGATCCTCGGGAGCTGGGGTGCACAGTGTTAGATTCTACTTATACTTCAACTTCCAAGTTGTCAGCATAAGGTTTCTTTTCTCTCTCTCTTTTTTTTTTTGTCAGTTGTTTCTTACTGAAGTTAGAAGAAACGTCTCTTTAATTATTGCCAACAGAGATTGATGTGGAAACAAAGTGATTGTTCAGCCTGCTTTGTAATCTGTGTGACCATACTCTCTTACAGCCAATACTCCATTACTGTCAGAGTGCGGTTGCCCTGGGAAGTTTTCGCTTTCGGTCAGCAAGCTCATTACTGAAAACTATTATAAGATAAATGCCCTTGAGTCATATACTTGTCTTATTGCCATGGTGTTTTCTGATAAGTGGTTCTTCCCACAAATGAGCATACTTCATTTGCCATCTGTTTAAAATCATAGCAGAATGGGAACTAGTAACTTGAAGCCTAAGGAACTAGTAACTTGAAGCCTATCTCTTTCATACACTGGAATTCTGACAAAGAATGTACTGAGCATTACTTGTTCTTTCATTCTTTTTAGATTCTTCTTAATCCTTTGGTGAAAACTCTGTGACAGGAGATGGCTGCGAATAAGCCCAAGGGTCAGAATTCTTTGGCCTTACACAAAGTCATCATGGTGGGCAGCGGTGGTGTGGGCAAGTCTGCGCTGACTCTGCAGTTCATGTATGATGAGGTAAGCGCTGATGGCATCATGGATGTCAAAGTTGGGGCTTGCACAGAGTATTTCTCTAGCTTAGTTTTGGTTGTGTTTTGGATGGATTCCTTGAGTCTTTGAAAGCTACTGATCATTTTTTTCCTGGTTTTAAATTCAGAGTCAACATTTGTATACAGCTTGATTTACAAAGTTGAGAGTTCAAGGTCCTTAAAAACGTTATGCTTTTAAAAAACAGAACAAAAGTGAGAGCAGTACCTATCTCTGAGCAATATGTGACTTTTTTTATTTTTAGTGTCTTAATAGTGAGACCCACCTTGAATTAATAGAACTGGTAGATATGGTACCTGATTGAGACTTGAGGTTAACATATATAAGGTATCCTTTAATAACTCAATGAGAAAAGTCAGTTATTTATTGTATATTTGGCCTGGTACTACACTCACCACTAAGCAGGTGAAGGCTGTGTCCCTGAAATAAAATAACTTAACAGGTTACAGATTTGTGTGCATGTATTTGTATTAGACTTTATGGCCCCAAAGTTAAGGTCTCAGCCTATATACAGCAATGTAGTTTTTCCATAGAGCATTGTTATTAAGACTAAATGATTTGAGTTGCTAATCAAATTTAAGCATTTTTCCTCAATTCTTCTTCCTCCCAAATAGAAGTAAGGATTTATGGTTACTCTTTCTTACCTGGTTCTCACAACAGTCTTGTGTGGTAGGTAGTGGTATGCTCGTTTTACAGATGAGAAAACAGAAGTTATCCAACCTGCCCACGTAGAGTGACCTCTGATGAGTAACTCAGTGTTAAACCTGATCTTCTGAGAAAACTATCCTGCAGATTTTTATCACCCAATGTCTCTTTTCATTGCCTGCTCATCAGCATTTCTTCCATACACAGAGATCTTAAAAAAAATTTTTATTAAGTGTAGTTGGTTTACAATATTGTATTAATTTCTTCTCACACAGAACTCTTAAATCCTGAAGTTGTCCTGCTTATGATAAACAATTTGGAGGGGGAAAATTGAAATGGTATTTTAAATGGAATTGCTAATTTATCTATTCAGTTCTGTTCTTCATACTAGTCACCTGAATAGCTGCTTTTCTTTAAATTAATCCTTAAATCAGTCCCCTTCTTGACAGTAAGGCAGTCAAAAGTAAGAATGTTCGTATGTCTGATGTTTGATGAATGATTAAGCTTTCATTTAATATTCATAATATTATCAGAGACAATAACTGAATATATCCATTAAATATTCATAAATGTTTATAAATACTTGATATTTGTGAAATAATAGCCTGTGATTATGGTAGAATGTTCTGTATCTTTTACAGTTACAAATACACTATGTTTGGTTTCTCAGTAAATACTTGTTGAGTGTCTCTATGTACCAGACACTCTTCGAGGCTTTGAGGAGACATTGATGAATAGACTGGCCAAGGTCCCTGCCCCCAGGGGTTAAATTCTAGTATGGGGATTTAGACATTGAGCAAATAAATAAGAAAATATCAGATAAATATTTATAGGAACTAATTAAAAGCCCACAAAAGTATGTGTGTATATCTATATATACACATACCAACAATGATACTCTGATCAAACCTATCAAAGTGAGATTTAGAGAGTAAAAGTTAGAAGTACAATTGTAAAGTTGTTTAATTATGCTATTTTTAAAAGTGGGAAGACAGGGGAGAAATCTCAGAGTTCAGGATTTGACATTCTACAGAGTGGTATAAGTCACTTTTTTGCCTCGGTTCATTTTGGAGAAAGAAAAGATTTAACCATGCTTTCAATCCTTACCTAAATATTGACTTTGAAGTCATTTTCTACAATTCTGACATGAAAATTTATATTTGGAGTCACAAAAAAAAGGATTTAGGAACATTTGATAAAATACCTATGTAATAGTTTTTGCAGATAGAGTGTTTTAAGGAAGAAAAGAGTCACAGTTTTCAAGCTGTCAATCACCTAGAGCTATTCAACCTCCACTTTTTGTAAAAGAAAAGACCTCTGAATTGTCTACGATGGAAATTTAAACGAATGTAGCTTTTACCACTAGGGAAAATTTAATGAAGGCTACATGTGGCCTCTCAGTACTATTTTGGCACCTTCGTGTGAATCTGTATTTCAAAATAAGGAACTTTGAAAAGTAAGGGTGATTTAGAAATGGAAGTGCTTTCCCTCGTTCCCAGTTTGTGGAGGACTACGAGCCGACCAAGGCCGACAGCTATCGGAAGAAGGTGGTGCTGGACGGGGAGGAAGTGCAGATTGACATCCTGGACACAGCCGGGCAGGAGGACTACGCGGCCATCAGGGACAACTACTTCCGCAGCGGCGAGGGCTTCCTCTGTGTCTTCTCCATTACAGAAATGGAGTCCTTTGCAGCCACAGCCGACTTCAGGTACGGCAGGGAGTCGTGTCGTGACACTGCGAACAGCTCCCTCCTCAGCAGCGAGTGGGCGGCTGGAGGCTCCTGACCTGGCTGTCCTTCGCCCCCGCTGTGCTGGGTCCCTCTCTGACCTCAGCGTGGCTTCCTCCGCGCGCTTGCGCTCACGCGTGCAGGGCGCCGCCCCTCCCCTCCCGGCCCCTCACCTCCCGGCCCCTCACCTCCCAGCCCCTCACCTCCCGCCGGCTCTGCCAGCGCCAGCTGCAGCGCAGCCGGAGTGTGACAGCCCGCACACACACAGTCTCCTTGTGTGTTCCTGGAGTGTTTCCCTTTGGAGTAGAGTACCGCTGCTGCCGTGAAAGCAGATGCCCGGATACATCACGGATCTCTGACCCAGATTTTGAGTCTGTCTGTGTTAGTCACGCGTGTCTCAGCGCCTGTGTCGTGCTCAGGAGGCACGTCGCCATCCTCCTCAAACACACACTGAACTTTTAGTGGAAATGATACCACCATAGATTGACACATAGATTGTTATACAATCTTTTTAATATCTTATTTACTGTTTGTTTAAACGAAATCCATCCACTTGATTTGGGACAGGGGATTGGGGAAGTGATAAAGTGGAGAGGTGTTCTCTCTATACATAAGAAAAATACAGCATAAATAAGTTCTTGAGTAGCGTCATAAATACAGCGTGCATAAAAACAAATATTATGTATTTTTATTTACGTACACATGATCTGCTTTGGTGTTGGGGGGGCAGGTGCAAAAGAAGCATATAATATATCCTCTGTTTTCAGCATTCACAGAGCCGAGTTGAATAAGGCATGAAACCCAGTGTCAGTTAGTGATAAAGAAGATATGGACAGTGACTGTTACAGGGGATCCAGGAGGGAAGTGGAGTTGGAGGCCTTCAAGAGATAGATAACCTTGAAGGATAACAAAGATTTCCAAAGATGAGGATAGACGTTATCCCTAGTGTTTGGGCAGGAAACTGAACCAGGGCTTACACAAAGCATTCCTCTTCATGTATACATGAAAGTCCCAAGAACTCAAAAGATTCTAAGAGAAGCTTCTTTGCAGAAAAGCATGTCACTGAGAAACTTAGGAAATGTAACTTTATTTGTAAAATTAAGTTTGCTGGTTTCTGTAAGGAAGAAGTTTTTGTCCATGATAAAGTGCAAAGAGTGGCAGATTCTGGTAACTTGTAACCCTGGGAGACATATTGAAAGTTACCAGTCAGTGCTTATTCGTTCTTTCAAAAAATATTTGAGTGCTTATTCTGTAGCAGATTCTGTTCTAAGTAATGGAATACATTTTGTCACCATAGTCACCAAAGCCAGAGTGGTATCTCAAGGGAATGAGGTATTTTTACGCCAAGAGAAAAAGTCTTGGGCTGTTGCTATTACAGAAAATAAATGAATCATTCATTACCCTCTTGTCCTACCTCCAATGTGTTGCCCTTCCCATAAATAAAAAATGTTCCTGGTAACTGACCAGGAGTAGGAAAGCCATTTTTGAGGTGGTCTGAATGGTAATAGAAGAGTAGGCGCTGCATATGATCTGACCTGCAAAATATAGTGCAATGTCAGCTCCTCTTTTAAATTTTTTTTATTGTAGTTGATTTTTAAAAATCTTGTATTGAAGTATAGTTGATTTACAATGACATGTTAATTTCAGCTATACAGCAGAGTGATTCAGTTTTACATACCTAATTATTTTTTTATATTTTCCATTATGGTTTATCATAGGGTATTGCATGTAGTTCTCTGTGCTATACAGTGGGACCTGGTTGTATATCCATTTTATATGTAATAGTTTACATCTGCTAATCCCAAATTCCCCCAACCCATTCCTCCTTGGCAACCCCAAGCCTCTCTTCTGTGTCTAAGTCTTTTTCCATAGATAGGTTCATTTATGTCATATTTTAGATTCCATACATAAGTGATATCATATGATATTTCTCTTTCTGACTTGCTTCACGTGGTATGATCATCTCTAGTTGCATCCACGTTGCTGCAAATGGCATTATTTCATTCTTTCTTATGGCTGAGTAGTATTCCATTTTATAGGCACCATATCTTCTTTATGCATTCACTCATCTGTTGATGGACATTTAGGCCATTTCTGTGTCTTTGCTATTGCAAGTAGTGCTGCTAAGAACACAGGGGCACATGTATCTTTTTGAATTAGAGTTTTGTCTGGATATACATCTAGGAGTGGGGTTGCTGGATCATGTGGTAATTCTTAGTTTTCTGAGGACCTTCCATACTGTTTTCCACAGTGACTGCACAAATTTACACTCCCGCTAACAGTGTAGGAGGACTCCTGTTTCTCCATGCCCTCTCCAGCATTTGCTATTTGTAGACTTTTTAATAATGGCCATTCTGACTGGTGTGAGGTGGTACATCAATATAGTTTTGATTTGCATTTCTCTAATAATTGTCAGCTCCTAAATGTAGCCTTCGTAGGCAGAATCCACTGTTTCCTCATTGGTGATTGTGATATACTTTGCATAGCCCCAGTAGCACACTCACCACACTCTGACACTGAGATTGATTTCTGTATGCTGTGTGTTTTTCCTGACAAGGTAAAAACACTTGGAACAGAACCCATTTCTTACCCATTTCAGTATCCCTGATACCCACATTTGACACAGTTGCCCACATATAACTTAGAGTGCTTATAAGTGTTCAGTAGAAATGTTAGAAAACCCTGTTGCCTTTTGTGGTTCTCACTTTCCTCAAAATAAAAATGAGGCTTGACCAGTTTGTAAAGGTGCTTTTCTATTCTAAAATTTTATAATTGTCTCTCAAACTCCAAAGGGAGCATCACTTTAAGCAAAAATGCGGTAATGATTACAGTCATCACAGAGGTCACTGATCACCCTAACAAATTTAATGATAATGGAAAAGTTTAAAATATTGTGAGAATTACCAAAATGTGACACAGAGACACAGAGTGAGCAAATGCTGTTGGAAAAGTGGCCCCGATGGACTAGCTTGACACAGGGGTATGCAAACCTTCAGTCTGTTAAAAAAGAGAAAGCAGTATCTGCAAAGCACAGTAAAGCTAATTGCAGTATAACAAGGTATCCTTGTATCAGTAGTACTTCATAAATTGTGATAAATTGTGTTGACAACAGGGGAAACTGGGTGTGGGGACATACAGGAACTCTGTCCTATTTTCACACCGTCTCTGTAAATCTGAAATCATTCTAATGTAAAGAGTTTGTTTTGAAAAAGCCTTTAGAGGGACTTTCCTGACAGTCCAATAGTTAAGACTCTGCACTTCCACTGCAGGGGGTGCGGGTTCAATCCCTGGTTGGGGAACCAAGATCCCACAGGCCACGCAGCCTGGCCAAAACGTAAAAAAGGTTTTAAAAGCAAGGCATTTAGAATGAAGTTGCATTTGATACTTTTACTTCATGCCTCTACTGCCATATTTGTACTCTTCTTTGGTGTATTTTTCCTTCGTCAATGAAGTGAATGTGAAGCTCAAATGATTGAGGGTAGATAAAGGAAGGCGTGCTGCTGGTTTCCTCCCGTGTAATAAATGAGCTCATTGTTCAGAAGCATAAGTAAATGCCTGCATGTGTTATTTGTTATTTTAACACAGAGAGATATTTCTTGCTCATTTCCTCTTACCCAGGGAGCAGATTTTAAGAGTAAAAGAAGATGAGAACGTTCCATTTCTGCTCGTTGGAAACAAATCAGATTTGGAAGATAAAAGGCAGGTTTCCGTAGAAGAGGCGAAAACCAGAGCCGACCAGTGGAATGTTAACTATGTGGAAACATCTGCCAAGACACGGGCCAATGTTGACAAGGTAAAAGAGGACCCTCCACACCACAACATCATGTTGAAATAGGTTGATTTGCTTAACTCAGCTCCATCTGTGTCTAGAGAGTCTGTTGAGACTTTCAGAGAGAGATTTAATACACGTTGATGTTTATCAGCCCTGAATGCTCAAGTACACTGTGTTAGGACTTTCTTGACTTCACCTTGTCCTTAGGTTCCCAAGGGGCATAAAAACGTGAGACAACCACAGCAAGATGTACTTTTTTTTAAAGCACTGGCCAGATTCCTGACCTGAATCCCCACTCTTTTTTTTTTTCCTTTTATTTTCCTGATTGGCTGGAGAATCTCTGAGCTGACACCTGCCCATCCCCACTTAAGTTCTCCCAAGTGAAGGTGGCTCCCAAGATGAAGGAGCCCCGAGGGAGAGGGTTTTGAAATCTCTGTCACCACAGCTGCACTCCCCACTCTCCACCTCTGATCTCCACCCCCTCGCCCCCCTCTCCACCCAGGGGAAAGAGAACTCCTCTGCCCTCTTCCCTCATCGTCGCACTTTGTGCAGATTGGCCCTTCCTGGAGACCAGGTGAGGAACACCTTGGAGCCTTCCCGGGTGCCATTCATCTACCCCCCGACACCACTGTCCACGTTCAGGAAGCCTGGTGGTGGGGCTGGAGCAGCTCTGGGTGGGAGCCCTTCCAGGGAGGCCTTTTCAGTCCCCGAGTATCCCGGCCCTACAAGTGCCTCAGAAAAACTAACATGCAGAAGGATTGCCTACAAAGCCTGATAAACTTAGGTTCCTGGGTCTTCTCCAGAGACTTGGATTTGTTTGCTCTGGGGTGGGTCCTAAGAATTTGCAGATCTAGTTAGCTCCTGGGTGTGCAGGTGGGGTGGTGGACCGCACTTGAAGTAATGCTGCCCTAGGTGTCCGCAGGTGTTGGTGAACTGCTCTGCTGTGTCTGTAGATCCATAACCCTGGTCCAGAAATCCTGATGTTAACAGCTTAGAGGTTCTTTCTGCCTGTTTACTATAGGTTTAAAGACATTGTCATTTTAAGCTCACTTTTTTTTCCAGTCACACAGTCAGATTCCTCTAAGTCCAGGATATTGTTACAACATGCTAGAAGAGTTCTACTCAGTAAACCAGTTTCTGCTAGTTACAGCAAATATTTTTTAATATACTAATGAAATATAGTTTAAGATTCAGTGTGTATATGGTTTTGAAAGGCACCACAGAACAGTATCTTAGGATATATATACTTTGTTTCCTCCTGTTTAAAATCTCGAGCAGATGGTAGAACACACACTAAAACCTATTTCAACTAAGGGGAGTGGGGAGGAGAGGTGAACAGTAGCTGTCCAGCTCTGAGGCTTGCAGCAGTCCTGTGGTGTCACCTGCTGGCATCAGAGGCTCCGGGAAACTACAGTCATGTACGTTGTCACAGTTATCACAGGAGGCTGAGAAAAAGACCAGCAACCCAATGGGAAAACAGTCAAAAAATATAGACACCCTTGTTGTAGAAAGAAGTACAAATTGCTTTTAAAGTTTAAAAGCGGCTTAGTCTAACTTATAATAGGAAGCACAATTTAAAAACAGGACTTTTTTTTACCTGTTACATTGGGGAATAAAGCAACTAGACTGATGATAATACTGTTGACAGGAGTATGGGGAGGAGGGGAAGGGAATGCTCATATGTTCGTGGAAGGGCAATTTGGTAATTATCTATCAAAATTATGGCCCCACTAATTCAAGTTCTAAAATTTATATAGTCATACATCCATGCATAAGTATGTTCAGCAGTAATCACTGAAGCATTATCTGTAGAAACAAAAGATTGGAAATATCCAAGTACCCAATGACAGACTATTTTAAAGGCTGGTGCATCCATAAATGGAGAAGGCAATGGCACCCCACTCCAGTACTCTTGCCTGGAAAATTCCATGGACGGAGGAGCCTGGTAGGCTGTGGTCCATGGGGTTGCTAAGAGTTGGACATGACTGAGCAACTTCACTTTCGCTTTTCACTTTCATGCACTGGAGAAGGAAATGGCAACCCACTCCAGTGTTCTTGCCTGGAGAATCCCAGAGACGCGGGAGCCTGGTGGGCTGCCGTCTATGCCGTCTGCACAGAGTCAGACACGACTGAAGCGACTTAGCAGCAGCAGCAGCAACATCCATATAATGGAATATTGTACAGCCATTAAAAAGAAATGAAGATATCTTCCCTGGTGGTACAGTTGATAAGAATCTGCCTCCCAGTGTAGGGTACCCAGGTTCATGCCTAGACCATGAAGATCTCACTATGCCGCGGAGGAAGTAAGCCTGTGCGCTACAACTACTGAAGCCCACACACCTGGAGCCTGTGCTCTGCAACAAGAGAAGCCACTGCAATGAGAAAAGCCTGTGCACCACAACTAAGAGTAGCCCCCACTCACCACAACTAGAGAAAACTTCGAGCAGCAGTGAAGGCCCAGCAGGCCAAAAATAAGTATTTTTTAAAAATGAAGGTAGAGCTAAATGTGCTGATCTTCAGCATTAGGAAATGAAATACAGAACAGTAGCAATAACTGCAGTTTGCTGCCATCTGTGTTTGAAACACATCATGCACACAGGCACACATGTATGTGTGTCTCAGGGGGATATGCAAGAATCTAGTACCTGTGGCTGCCACCAGGTAGATGCATTTTTCACAAGCACCTCAGTGGCTGCAGAAAAGTAACGTGCAGCAACTCTTCAGCCACAGTGTGAGTGCACATCGTTCAGGCCCAACTCATCGTGCACTCAGACACTTCCCTGGAGAATCCCATGGACAGAGGAGCCTGGTGGGCTACAGTCCAGAGTTGCACAGAATCAGACACAACTGAAGCAACTTAGCACGCATGCATGCACAGACATTTGTTAGTGATATTGAACTTTTGAATTATTACACTAATAGCTTTTAAATTATTATGCTAATATCTCCCATTATTTGCCAATTTCTAGACAGATAAAAATTGATAAATCCTAAAATACTGTGCAACAAGCAATTATTTTCTAGTGCCTGGTATCAGAATACTAAAGGAAACAGTCATTTTCCACAGCTGTTTTTAAAAATGGGGCTGAAGAAAGGTTAATAAATGAAAATTTTATTAGATTACTTTAAAATAGTAATTGATAAAATATATTTGCTAATTATTAATTACTCAAATGTAATCCACTGGGTTACATCTTCGGAGCTATCACTTGGTGTGCTTTTTTTTTTTTTTTTTTTAATTTTTCAGTGGGTTTTGTCATACATTGATATGAATCAGCCATAGAGTTACACGTATTCCCCATCCCAGTCCCCCATCCCACCTCCCTCTCCACCCGATTCCTCTGGGTCTTCCCAGCCCACCAGGCGCGAGCACTTGACTCATGCCTCCCACCTGGGCTGGTGGTCTGTTTCACCACAGATAATATACATGCTGTTCTTTTGAAACATCCCACCCTCACCTTCTCCCACAGAGTTCAAAATTCTGTTCTGTACTTCTGCATCTCTTCTTCTGCCCTGCATATAGGGCCATCGTTACCATCTTTCTAAATTCCGTATATATGTGTTAGTATACTGTAATGTTCTTTATCTTTCTGGCTTACTTCACTCTGTATAATGGCCTCCAGTTTCATCCATTGGTGTGCTTTTTTATCTTGAAAATTCAGATGGAAGATTAGGTTATATTATGTAAGCAGATTTTACCCAAAGTTGTAGTTCAGAAAATCTTCCTGTTTTCCCATTTTTTTAATGTACTTGGAAGAAGCAGACTTTAGTTATATACTTTCCTATCTTTGTATTCCCCAAATAAGAGCTCTTTAATATTCATATATTACTCCCAATGTTTACTGCTGTAATTCAGAGATATACCAGGCACATATTATCTACTTGCTTTATTCTCTTTTCTTCTTTGTAGGTATTTTTTGATTTAATGAGGGAAATTCGGGCCAGAAAGATGGAAGACAGCAAAGAAAAGAATGGAAAAAAGAAGAGGAAAAGTTTAGCCAAGAGAATCAGAGAAAGATGCTGCATTTTATAATCAGAGCCCAAACTCCTTTCTTATCTTGACCATACTAATAAATATAATTTATAAGCTTTGCCATTGAAGGCTCAATTGACTGAAATTACTTTAACATTTTGGAAATTGTTATGTATCTCTAAAAGCATGAATTGGAACTGCACTGAAAGTCAAATTCACTTAAAAAGAAATTAATGTGGCTTCACCAAGAAGCAAAGTTCAACTTATTTCATAATTGCCTACATTTATCACGGTCCTGAATGTAGCGTGGGCGCTTGTGTTTTGCCGGCAGTCTTTCTTGAACTGTTCGAGAGGTGAGAATGGGGGTGGACAATGGGAGGAAAGGCCACTTCCTCTGGTTTATTATAAAGCTTAAATTTTATAACCATTTTAAAATGTCTTGGTCTTCTACTGCCTTGAAAAAAAAAATGACAATTGTGAACATGATAGTTAAACTGTACCACTTTTTTTTAACCATTGTTATGCAAAATATAGAAGAAAAAGTGACTGGCATGATTGTTGCATATAGTTCAATTGAGAGTAATTCATCTGTGAACCTGCATTAATTACCTGGTGATTAACTTAGAAAAGTGGTGTAAACTTGTACATGGAAATTTTTTAATATGCCTTAATTTAGAAACTGAAAGATACCTGGTTACATCATTCTGGGTTGTATCCTCATGGTGCCGTGGGCCCACTGCCCACGTGTCCTGGTGAGAGAATACGTGTCGGGATGGAGGACAACTTTTGTATAGAAGATGCTCAAGAAATAACTGCTGGAGTCTGTCCAAATGTAAAATGTGTGCCATACTCTGGTTCTTGAAAATGAAGTTCCAGAGCCCCTTGATTGCTTTTAATTAACTGTAAGGTAGTTTAAAAATGAAGGACCAGCATATACTTGTAAGATAACTTTAGACTATGAGGATTCAGTTTGTCTCAGTGAACCCTTATTCTTGAAGATGCTGATCCCTGGAAATCCTTTTATGCAAGTGGTGAGCATGTGTTAAGATTTTGATCTCTTTGGAGCAGGGCATAGGAAAAGTGTCCACGGTGCTAATGCGTTTTGCACTAGACCACTTCGGGAAAGTAGTGCTTGCCATCTGTTAACTTCTAAATTTGTATTCCTGAGGTTGCAGTTTGGCTGTGCGGGAGTTACTAGGAGTGTTTGTAGTCTGTGTTCATAATGAAGAACACTGTAGTTACATTTTCCTAAAGTTAACATCGAACAGCCAAACCTGAGGATAGTGCAGAAAACATGTTTGCCACCAAACAGTAGGCTGTGTCCCCGTTGTACGGCATGCCCACTGAAGGGACATAATTTCAATGGGAAATATACCACTATCAGATTTTTCTTTTCTTTGGAATGGGACTAAGGCAGTTGTTTCAATAAAGTTTTACTTTCTTTATGCTCAGTCTTAATTTCAGCAAGTCAAAGATGTGTTCAGGCATTCCAGGTAACAGATGTGTACGTAGAGCTAACACAAATAGGCTACTTAGGAACTGAACTCTTTAGATACTACATCCAGCTTGTCATGTTAAATATGTGTCCTTAAAGGGTTTGAGATGTACATCTTTCATTTCATATTTTCCATAGGCTATGCCGTGTGCAGAATTAAAGCTCCCCATGTACGCGCAGCCCCGCGGGCCCAGCAATCTCCACGTGTACTTGTTGCTGTCTCATTTAACCAGGGGTCCTAACCACTAACGTTGTGACTGTGCTTTGAGACCTTTCCTCTCCTGGGTACTGAGGTGCTATGAAGCCAAATGACAAAGACGCATCACATGTCTTAGGCTGATGCCACTACCCGACTGGTTTATTTGCAATTTGAGCCATTTAAAGACCAATAAACTTTCTTTTTTTAAATGTTTGTGGTGTTACTTGATGTTTACAGTAGAACATGTAAAATTCAACCTGGGCATCCTTACCAAAGACTTGAAAACACCTCAGCCTTCTGAGCTATCAGTTTAGGGACTTCTGTGTGAGAAGAATCCTGTGCCAGATGTCCTCGGTCTCAGTACCATCATTACTCAGGTTTAAGCAAGGCTCAGAAATGGCAGAGCCCCACATGCACAGTTGCATGGAAGGCACTCTTCTGCTGTCACCAGAGTCCTCCATTGTAGTTTACTTTTCAAATACTACTCGACTCCTGAGTGGGTAGGTGGCAGCTTTGTATTCATTTTGTAAATCAGTCTGATCCCCAGAGAAAATTCCATTTCCAAATTGTGGCAGGAGGAATCCCCCCTCCCTCTGCCATCTCAACATACTTCAGGCTTTCACTCACATTTGATGTCTGTCTGGAAAACAGTGGCCTACTAGCCGTCACACAGCCCCTGGGCTAGAAATGATCTGGCCCAACATTGAACACAACCCTGCAAAATCCAATTCACTTCAATTTCTTAATTCATAAGCAGTGAGCACATTTATAATTGGCATAATTTTAATCTCGCTGTATGGACCCATTCTTAACACCAATCAGGGGCATGATGTTGAACATTATATACTAAAAGGTTAGATTAAGTTGTCTCAAAGTGAATCAGAATGTCATTTTCAAAATTTTGTAACGAAACGTAAAATTTAAAACTATCAAAGCATTTACCAGAACTTAACAGTTTTCAAACTAATCCTTTTTTTTTTTTTTAATCCATCATTAAAAGTCCCCTTTAGCAAATTCCTTTGAAAGTGAAGAGTGGACAGACCAATGGAGTCCTTCATTCATGCCCTTAGTTTGGATTGGTTTTTATGAACCACCTACTGTGGGCACTGCTGTGAATATAATAGGTGAAAGGACAGGCATGATGAGTTCAGGACAAATACAGATTCACACAGAGGAAAGGACCTATGTGTTACAAGGAAAGCAACTTTTAAAAAGATTAGAGATTAGGTCTCCTTACCCTGGGCCAGACACCCTATTTCTTACAACTGTAAACTCATATAATTATAGTAAACACAGTGCATTCTATATGCAAGATACTGTATATTTTTTAATTTAATATTAACTCTTTGAGGTACTTGCTATCCTAGCCCTTATCTTCCAGATGGAAAAACTAAGTTGAATAACTTGCCCAGAGCCAAAAAATGGCAAAATTATTAACAGATTGGAAACAAAAGTAGTCTGGTCCCAAGTCCATGCTCTGAATCCCTGCACAGTGAAGGAGTAGAGGATAGAGTTAATGATTCAGGGGCCTGCACTATGGGGGGAAACATCCAGGATTTTCCCCAGGCTGATTTCCTTCAGAGAGCTTGCAGAGGCTGCTGTGAAGCAAGAGGCCTCTTGGGCATACAGCCTGGTTGCTAAGAGAAAAATCAAGTGTGGAGGCAAAACCTTGTGCAGAGCTCAGCTGTGGAGTCAGCCTTACAGTGCTTTTTCCATAACATCAGTCAAGAGGCAGCATTCTTTGGCAGGCAAGGAGCCTGTATCCTACATTTCTTTAACTGCAAAAAATTTCCTAGTCGTTTGCTCCAGCAGCACTGCCTGCAGCTGTTGTGGACAGCTGCCTGGAGACGCATGAAGGTAGATGGGGAGGGACCTTCAGCCATCTGTATTCTCAGTCCTTACAGGAGCACCATTTCTGGGGAGAGTGAGGGGCCCAGAGAGCATTTAACATCTGTTTAAGAAAGGCCATGACGGTCCAGTGGTTAGGACTCGGCGCTTTCACTGCCAGGGCCAAGTTCAATCCTCAGGGAAATATGATCCTCCAAGCCATGCAGTACAGCCAAGGGGAAAAAAAAAAAAAGGCCATGAGAACTGTGATAACTTACACAGCTAATCAGATAGAAGAACAAGATCACTTTTATCAAAAGCCCTAAGGAAAGAAAACAGCCAACGTGTTCAGGTGCTTGCAAGCTCCTAGCAGCTAGAAAGTGCTCCTAAGGACAAAGTCAAACAACCAAAAAGTAAAAGTCAAGCCTTGTTGAATTAGAAGGGAAAGAAGCAGGTATGAGAGCTAACTTCTGGGCCTTGGCCCAAGGAATTGCATGCTGTCGCCCTGAGCATTGCACCATTACATGCCAACTCTGTTGTTTATGACCAACCTAGACAGCATATTAAAAAGCAGAGGCATTACTTTGCCAAAAAATGTCCATCTAGTCAAAGCTATTGACAGTTTGATCTCAGATGTTCAAGCTGGTTCTAAAACCAGCTTGAACATCTGGAAATTCACAGTTCACGTATTACTGAAGCCTAGCTTAGAGAATTTTGAGCATCACTTTGCTAGCGTGTGAGATGAGTGCAGTTGTGCGGTAGTTCGAGCATTTTTGGCATTGCCTTTCTTTGGGATTGGAATGAAAACTGACCTTTTCCAGTCCTGTGGCCACTGCTGAGTTTTCCAAATTTGCTGGCATATTGAGTGTAACACTTTCACAGCATCATCTTTCAGGATTTGAAACAGCTCAACTGGAATTCCATCACCTCCACTAGCTTTGTTCACAGTGATGCTTTCTAAGGCCCACTTCACTTCACATTCCAGGATGTCTGGCTCTAGGTGAGTGATCACACCATCGTGATTATCTAGGTTATGAAGATCTTTTTGTATAGTTCTTCTATGTATTCTTGCCACCTCTTCTTAGTATCTTCTGCTTCTGTTAGGTCCATATCATTTCTGTCCTTTATTGTGCCCATCTTTACATGAAATGTTCCCTTGGTATCTCTAATTTTCTTGAAGATATCTCTAGTCTTTCCCATTCTGTTGTTTTCCTCTAATTCTTTGCATTGATCGCTGAGGAAGGCTTCTTTATCTCTCCTTGCTATTCTTTGGAACTCTGCATTCAGACGGGAATATCTTTCCTTTGCTTTTCGCTTCTCTTCTTTTCACAGCTATTTGTAAGCCCTCCTCAGACAGCCATTTTGCTTTTTTACATTTCTTTTCCATGGGGATGGTCTTAATCTCTGTCTCCTGTACAGTGTCACGAACCTCCATCCATAGTTCATCAGGCACTCTATCAGATGTAGTCCCTTAAATATATTTCTCACTTCCACTGTATAATCATAAGGGATTTGATTTCAGTCATACCTGAATGGTCTAGTGGTTTCTCCCTACTTTCTTCAATTTAAGTCTGAATTTGGCAATAAGGAGTTCATCATCTGATCTACAGTCCGCTCCCGGTCTTTTGCTGACTGTATAGAGCTTCTCCATCTTTGGCTGCAAAGAATATAATCAATCTGATTTCGGTGTTGACCATCTGGTGATGTCCATGTATAGAGTCTTTTGTGTTGTTGGAAGAGGGTGTTTGCTATGACCATTGCATTCTCTTGGCAAAAGTTTATTAGCCTTTGCCCTGCTTCATTCCGTACTCCAAGGCCAAATTTGCCTGTTACTCCAGGTATTTCTTGACTTCCTACTTTTGCATTCCAGTCCCCTATAATGAAAAGGAATCTTTTTTGGGTGTTAGTTCTAAAAGGTCTTGTAGGTCTTCATAGAACCTTTCAACTTCAGCTTCTTCAGCATTACTGGTAGAGTTCCAGAAAAACATCTATTTCTGCTTTATTGACTATGCCAAAGCCTTTGGTTATGTGGATCACAATAAACTGTAGAAAATTCAGTAAAAGGTGGAATATCAGAGCACCTGATCTGCCTCTTGAGAATCCTATATGCAGGTCAGGAAGCAGCAGTTAGAACTGGACATGGAACAACAGACTGGTTCCAAATAGGAAAAGGAGTGCGTCAAGGCAGTATATTGTCATCCTGCCTATTCAACTTATATGCAGAGTACATCATGAGAAACGCTGGGCTGGAAGAAACACAAGTTGGAATCAAGATTGCCGGGAGAAATATCAATAACCTCAGATATGCAGACGACACCACCGTTATGGCAGAAAGTGAAGAGGCAGGAACTAAAAAGCCTATTGATGAAAGTGAAGGAGGAGAGTGAAAAAGTTGGCTTAAAGCTCAACATTCAGAAAACTAAGATCATGGCATCCAGTCCCATCACTTCATGGCAAATAGATGGGGAAACAGTGGAAACAGTGTCAGACTTTATTTTTGGGGCTCGAAAATCACTGCAGATGGTGACTGCAGCCATGAAATTAAAGACGCTTATTCCTTGGAAGGAAAGTTATGACCAACCTAGATAGCATATTTAAAAGCAGAGACATTACTTTGCCAACAAGGTTCGCCTAGTCAAGGCTATGTTTTTTCCAGTAGTCATGTATGGATGTGAGAGTTGGATGGTGAAGAAAGCTGAGCACCGAAGAATTGATCTGTGAATTGTGTTGGAGAAGACTCTCAAGAGTCGCTTGGACTGCAAGGAGATCCAACCAGTCCATGCTAAAGGAGATCAGTCCTGGGTGTTCATTGGAAGGACTCATGCTGAAGCTGAAACTCCAATACTTTAGCCACCTCATGCGAAGAGTTGACTCATTTGAAAAGACCCTAATGCTGGAAGGATTGGGGGCAGGAGGAAAAGGGGACGACAGGGTGAGATGGCTGGATGGCATCACCAACTCAATAGACATGGGTCTAGGTAGACTCCGGGAGTTGGTGATGGACAGGGAGGCCTGGCATGCTACGATTCATGGGGTCGCAAAGAGTTGGACACAACTGAGCAACTGAACTGAACTTAGTCAAAGCTATAGTTTTTCCATTAGTTGTATATGGATATGAGACTTGGACTATAAAGAAAGCTGAGTGCCAAAAAATTGATGCTTTTGAACTGTGATGTTGGAGAAGACTCCTAAGAGTCCCTTGGACAGCAAGGAGATCCAACCTGTCCATTCTAAAGGAAATCAGTCCTGAATATTCATTGGAAGGACTGATGCTGAAGCTGAAACTCCCATACTTTGGCCACCTGATGCAAAGAACTGACTCACTGGGAAAGACCCTGATGCTGGCAAAGATTGAAGGCTGGAGGAGAATGGGATAACAGAGGATGAGATGGTAGCATGGTATCACCAACTCAATGGACATGAGTTTGAGTAAGCTCTGGGAGTTTGTGATGGCCAGGGAAGCCTGGCATGCTTCAGCGCATGGGGTCACAGAGTCAGCCACAACTGAGCAACTGAACTGAACTAATGCCAATTCTGTTGTTTACAGACTGATCTTTGTAATGGGTGCCAATTTGGTGAAAAGGTATTTGAATGATTTTCCTGGATACCTGGAAGTTGGCTTAGAAGGAACTTGGAATTCAATTTGAACTTAGTCTTCAGGTCTCCTTAGCCTCCTCTAGTCAATGACAATTCGTAATAGAACTAAGATCCCACATGCCCTGTGGCCAAAAGATTAAAAAAAAAGAGGAACTGAGATCATGTGACATGGAAAGCACCCATTAAGTGTGACTCTCACCAGGAACACATCTAAATCCCACACAGGACTTCCCTAGTGGTCCAGTGGCTCAAGACTTCACATTTCCAATGCAAGTGGTGTGGGTTTAATCCCTGGTTGGGGAACTAAGAACCTGAAAGTCGTATGGCATGGCCAAAAAAAAAAAAAAAATCCCACTCCAGTTCAAGGCCCACCTCTTTGCACTTGGTAGATAGTTGGGATATAAAATAGTGGGTGGACCTTGTAGTCAAAAGATAAGTGATTGTTGTCCAAGATGTGGGGAAACACAAATCCAGGTTGGGGAGGGGGCAGTATGGCAGAGTCTTCAAATATGAAAACCATGTATCTTAACATTCATAAAATTCCCTCTCTCTGTATCTCTCTAAAGAAATAACTGCACATGTGCCCAGAGTCATGCCCAAGGTGGTTCACTGTAGCACGGCTTACTAGAAGAACACTGAGAACTACCTAAATGTCTAGAAACTGAGGAATGGCTTAAGAAACATAGACAATCCATACTATACAATGGTTTGAAGGGACAGACTAGAGATATTTATCAGTATAGAGAAGTCTTTAAAATATTCTTGGGTCAAACATGCATCTTTGGGACTCCCCTGGCAGTCCAGTGGTTAAGACGCTGTGCTTGCAATGCAGGGGACATGAGTTCAATCCCTAGTCGAGAAACTAAGATCCTACATGTCACACAATGCTGCCAAAAGCTTTTTTTTTTTTTTAATTTAAAAATACATCTTTGACCATGGTACAAACATTATAACTTTTTTGTAAAACCCATATGCAAAACCCATATGCAAACAACACCATATATATCTATGAGTTTGTTTATGTTGAGAAAGCTAATTTTTTTAATCTAGAGGAATATACTGAAATACATAATAATGGTTGCTCATGAGAGAATGCTGAAAAGGGAAAGGATTTGAGGGTTTAAACTTTATCCTTTTTTTTAAAAAAAAGCATTTTAAGTCAACCTGAGGGATTGTCAGGTTGACAACTTTTTAAAAACAAAAAAAATTATTTTTGGCTGTGCCGGGTCTTTGTTGCTACACAGACTTTTCTCTAATTGCAGTGAGCAGGGGCTACTCTCTAGTTGTGGTGCACAGGCTTCTCTTGTTGTGGAGCACAGGCTGTAGAGCGCACAGGCTTCAGTAGTTGCAATTCCCGGACTCTAGGGCACAGGCTCAATAGCTGTGGTGCATGGGCTTAGATGCTCCTCAGCATATGGGCTCTTCTCAGATCAGGGATCACACCTGTATTTCCTGCATTGGAAGGTAGATTCTTTACCACTGAGCCACCAGGGAAGTCCTATCCTGTCATTTTTAAATGAAGGATGCATTCATGTATTACCCACATAATTGAAATTAATTTTCTTAATTATATGATAACATGTAGCCAAAGTCCTCAAACCTAGAATATATAAATACATAGAGAATGCTCAAAACTCAACATTAAAGAAAAAGCAATTATAAAATGGACGAAAGAAACACAAGTGGCAAATAAACACATGAAAAGATGTTATTCATCTTTAGCCATTAGGGAAATGCAAATTTAAGACACTGTCAAAAGAGATGACAAGTCACAGGCTGAGAGAAAATATTTGCAAAACACACAACTGTTAAAGGACTGTTGTACAAAATATGCAATGAATTCTTCAATCTTAACATTAAGAAAATAATCCAATTTTTTTAAATGGGCCAAAGACCCTAAGAGACCCCTCATCAAAGAAGATATTCAGATAACAAACAAGCACGTGAAAAAACATTCCACATCATAGGTCATCAAGGAGATGCAAACTAAAGCAAAAAGGTGATATTACCACACACCTATTAGAATGAAAACACCAAGTGCTGGTGAGGATGTGGAGCAGTAAGTATTCTCATTTATTGCTGGTGGGAATGCAAAATGGTATAGGCCCTTTGGAAGACAGTTTGGTGGTTTCTTCAAAAACTATAAATAAATTTTGGGGACTTCCCTTGTGGTCCAGTGGTTAAGAATCCTTCTTGCAATGCAGGGGACATGGGTTCCATCCCTGGTGGGAGAACTAAGATCTCACATGGTTTGAAGCAAGTAAGCCCATGGACTACAACTAAGACCTGATGCAGGTCTTCAGTTCAGTTCAGTCACTCAGTCGTGTCCAACTCTTGCAACCCCATGAACCACAGCACGCCAGGCCTCCCTGTCCATCACCAACTCCCAGGGTCCACCCAAACCCATGTCCATCGAGTCAGTGATGCCATCCAATCATCTCATCCTCTGTCGTTCCCTTCTCCTCCTGCCCTCAATCTTTCCCAGCATCGGGGTCTTTTCAAATGAGTCAGTTCTTCACATCAGGTGGCCAAAGTATTGGAGTTTCAGCTTCAGCATGAGTCCTTCCAATGAACACCCAGGACTGATCTCTTTTAGGATGGACTGGTTGGACCTCCTTGCAGTGCAAGGGACTCTCAAGAGTCTTCTCCAACACCACAGTTCAAAAGCATCAATTCTTTGGCCCTCAGCTTTCTTTATAGTCCAACTCTCACATCCATACATGACCACTGGAAAAACCATAGCTTTGACTAGACGGACCTTTGTTGGTAAAGTAATTAATGTCTCTGCTTTTTAATATGCTGTCTAGGTTGGTCATAACTTTCCTTCCAAGGAATAAGTGTCTTTTAATTTCATGGCTGCAGTCACCATCTGCAGTGATTTTGGAGCCCCAAAAATAAAGCCAGCCACTGTTTCCACTGTTTCCCCATCTATTTGGCATGAAATGATGGGATCAGATGCCATGATCTTAGTTTTCTAAATGTTGAACTTTAAGCCAACTTTTTCACTCTCCTCTTTCACTTTCATCAAGAGGCTCTTTAGTTCTTCACTTCCTGCCATAAGAGTAGTGTCATCTGTGTATCTGAGATTACTGATATTTCTCCCGGCAATCTTGATTCCAGCTTGTGCTTCCTCCAGCCCAGCGTTTTTCATGATGTCCTCTGCATATAAGTTAAATAAGTAGGGTGACAATATACAGCCTTGATGTACTCCTTTTCCTATTTGGAACCAGTCTGTTGTTCCATGTCCAGTTCTAACTGTTGCTTCCTGACCTGCATACAGATTTCTCAGGAGGCAGGTCAGGTGGTCTGGTATTCCCATCTCTTTCAGAATTTTCTACAATTTATTGTGATCCACACAGTCAAAGGCTTTGGTGTAGTCAATAAAACAGAAATAGACGTTTTTCTGGAACTCTTGCTTTTTCAATGATCCAGCGTATGTTGGCAATTTGATCTCTGATTCCTCTGCCTTTTCTAAAACCAGCTTGAACATCTGAAAGTTCACGATTCACATATTGCTGAAGCCTGACCTTAGTAACTGTTAAAAAATATATGTATAACTGTTAAAAAAAAAAACAAAACTGTGGTTTTGGCATAAGAATAGACAAATAGATCAATGGAATAGAATTTAGAGTCCCAAAACAAATCTTTACATTTATAGTCAATCTGTATTGGACCAAGGTGCCAAGACAATTCAGTGGAAAAGAGTAGTTTTTCAACAAAATCGTGCTGGGACTGGATATCCACAAACAAAAGAATGAAATTATATTCTTTCTTCATACGATATACAAAATTAACTCGAAATGGATCCCTGACCTAAAATATGAGAATGAAATTACAAAACTCTTAGAAGAAAAGAGAAGTAAATCTTTATAACCTTAGACTCAGCAAAGCCTACTAAGCTATAACACACACAGAACAAAAATATTAATTGAACTTCATCAAAATCTAAAACTTTTGTGCTTCACAGAATACCATCAAGAAAGCATAAAGACAACCCCCAAAATAAAATATTTGCAAATCTTGTATCTGATAAGGAATTTGCCTCTAGACTATTAAGAAACCTACAACTCAACAGTTAAAGTACAACCCAATTTAAAATGCACAAAAGTTCCAAATAAACATTTTCCCCCCCAAGGAAATATGGAAATAGCCAATAAGCACATGAAAAGATGCTCAGAGGCAGAATCAAGATGGTGCAATAGCCACATTAACATATTGAAAGATAAAAACCATATGGTTATCTCGATAGATGCAGAAAAAGCCTTTGACAAAATTCAACATCCATTTATGATTAAAACTCTCCAGAAAGCAGGAATAGGAGGAACATACCTCAACATAATAAAAGCTATATATGACAAACCCACAGCAAGCATTACCCTCAATGGTGAAAAATTGAAAGCATTTCCCCTAAAATCAGGAACAAGACAAGGGTGCCCACTCTCACCACTACTATTCAACATAGTTTTGGAAGTTTAGGCCACAGCAATCAGAGCAGAAAAAGAAGTAAAAGGAATCCAGATAGGAAAAGAAGAAGTGAAACTCTCACTGTTTGCAGATGACATGATCCTCTACACAGAAAACCCTAAAGACTCTACCAGAAAAGTACTAGAGCTAATCAACAAATATAGTAAAGTTGCAAGATATAAAATTAACACACAGAAATCCCTTTCATTCCTATACACTAACAATGAGAAAACAGAAAGAGAAATTAAGGAAACAATACCATTCACCACTGCAACAAAAAGAATAAAATACTTAGGAGTATATCTCCCTAAAGAAACAAAAGACCTATACGTAGAAAACTATAAAACACTGATGAAAGAAATCAAAGAGGACACAAACAGATGGAGAAACATACCATGTTCATGGATTGGAAGAATCAATATTGTCAAAATGGCTATACTACCCAAAGCAATCTATAGATTCAATACAATCCCTATCAAGCTACCAACGGTATTTTTCACAGAACTAGAACAAATAATTTCACAATTTGTATGGAAATACAAAAAACCTCGAATAGCTGAAGTAATCTTGAGAAAGAAGAATGGAACTAGAGGAATCAACCTGCCTGACTTCAGACTCTACTACAAAGCCACAGTCATCAAGATAGTATGGTACTGGCACAAAGACAGAAATATAGATCAGTGGAACAGAATAGAAAGCCCAGAGATGAATCCACGAACCTATGGACACCTTATCTTCGACAAAGGAGGCAAGGATATACAATGGAAAAAAGACAACCTCTTCAACAAGTGGTGCTGGGAAAACTGGTCAACCACTTGTAAAAGAATGAAACTAAAACATTTTCTAACACCATACACAGAAATAAACTCAAAATGGATTAAAGATCTAAATGTAAGACCAGAAACTATAAAACTCCTAGAGGAGAACACAGGCAAAACACTCTCCGACATATCACAGCAGGATCCTCTATGACCCACCTCCCAGAATATTGGAATTAAAAGCAAAAATAAACAAATGGGACCTAATGAAACTTAAAAGCTTTTGCACAACAAAGGAAACTATAAGTAAAGTGAAAACACAGCCCTCAGATTGGGAGAAAATAATAGCAAATGAAGCAACAGACAAAGGATTAATCTCAAAAATATACAAGCAACTCCTGAAGCTCAACTCCAGAAAAATAAATGACCCAATTTAAAAATGGGCCAAAGAACTAAACAGACATTTCTCCAAAGAAGACATACAGATGGCTAACAAACACATGAAAAGATGCTCAACATCACTCATTATCAGAGAAATGCAAATCAAAACCTCAATGAGGTACCATTACACGCCAGTCAAGATGGCTGCTATCCAAAAATCTACAAGCAATAAATGCTGGAGAGAGTGTGGAGAAAAGGGAACCCTCTTACACTGTTGGTGGGAATGCAAACTAGTACAGCCACTATGGACAACAGTGTGGAGATTTCTTAAAAAACTGGAAGTAGAACTGCCATATGACCCAGCAATTCCACTCTTGGGCATACACACCGAGGAAACCAGATCTGAAAGAGACACGTGCACCCCAATGTTCATCGCAGCACTGTTTATAATAGCCAGGATAGGGAAGCAACCTAGATGCTCATCAGCAGATGAATGGATAAGGAAGCTGTGGTACGTATACACCATGGAATATTACTCAGCTGTTAAAAAGAATTCATTTGAATCAGTTCTAATGAGATGGATGAAACTGGAGTCCATTATACAGAATGAAGTAAGCCAGAAAGATAAAGACCATTACAGTATACTAACACATATATACGGAATTTAGAAAGATGGTAATGATAACCCTGTATGCAAAACAGAAACAGAGACACAGATGTACAGAACAAACTTTTGGACTCTGTGGAAGAAGGCAAGGGTGGGATGTTTCAAGAGAACAGCATCGAAACATGTATGTTATCTAGGGTGAAACAGATAATCAGCCCAGGTTGGATGCATGAGACAAGTGCTCGGGCCTGGTGCACTGGGAAGACCCAGAGGGATCGAGTAGAGAGGGAGGTGGGAGGGGGGATCGGGATGGGGAATACATGTAAATCCAAGGCTGATTCATGTCAATGTATGACAAAAACCACTACAGTATTGTAAAGTAATTAGCCTCCAACTAATAAAAATAAATGAAAAAAAAAAAGATGGTGCAATAGGATGTGAAAGTCACTTTCTCCCTCAAACGCATCAAAATACATCTAATACGTACTCAACACTGGCCTAACTCAGACACCCAAAACTCCAAGAAAGATCTCCACATAACCACATAACTGGGTAGGATGAAAGGCGGAGGGGGAAGGAATCAGGACAGAACCTATGCCCCTGGGAGGGGCCTGTGAAAGATGAAAGGTTCCCGCAGTCTGGGAAGGCCCTTCACCAGTGGGGTGATCAGTCAGGACAGAAAAGGAGTTTCGGAGGCTCAGTGAGACAGGCAGTTTGCAGCACACGGAGCAGCACGACCTGCACAGGTGGTCTGTGCCACCTCCTCATGCTCTCCAGACTGAGACTCACATCGACTGTGCATGTGGGCACTGGATGCTGGATGCTGAAACTCTGGCTTCAGCGGACAGACATGGGGAAGAAGACTAGGATGGGCTGCATGTAGACAGCCTGAAGGGGCTGGAGCCTTGCTCTTGGCTCACAGTGGGTTTGACACTGCCACTGAAATCTCATTGTTGGGACTTTCCTGGTGGTCCAGAGGTTAAGACTTCACCTTTCAGTTTAGTGGGTACAGGTTTGTTTGATCCCTGGTCAGGGAAGTAAGATCCCATGTGCCTTGCAGTCAAAAAACTAAAACACATAACAGAAGTAATATTGTACAAATTCACTAAAGACTTTTAAAATAGTCCACACAGGAAGATCTCACATGCTGCAGAACAGCTGAGCCCATGTGCCGCAACTATTGAGCCTGTACTCTAGTGCCTGGGATCCATAGCTATTGAAGCCTGCGCTCTCTAGAGCCCATGCTCCACAACAAGAGAAAGCACCACAATGAGAAGAACCCCTTGACCACAACTAGAGAGTAGCCCCAGCTCTCTGCAACCATAGAAAGCCCATGTGCATCAGCAAAGATCCAGCACAGCCAAAAATAAATTTTTAAAAATCAAGAGAATTCCCTTGAAATAACAAAAGGTACCCCAATGTTCATTGCAGTACTATTTACAATAGTCAAGACATGGAAACAACATAAATGTCCCTTGATAGATGAATGGATAAAGAAGAGGTAATGTATATGTGTGTGTGCGTTTGTGTGTGTGTATGTAGGCATGAATATATAAATGGAATACTACTCAACCATAAAAAAGAATGAAATAATATCATTTGCAGCAACATGTTTGGATCTAGAAATTATCATACTAAGTGAAGTCAGAAAGAGAAAGACAAATACCATATGATATCACTTATATGTGGAATCTAAAATATGACACAAATGAATTTATCTATGAAATAGAAACAGACGCACAGACCTAGAGAACAGACTTGTGATTGCCAAGGGCAGGGGAAAGGGTAGGATTGGGCATTCAGGATTATATAGTATGAATGAATAACAAAGTGCTATTGTATAGCACAGGGTACTATATTCAATATCCTGTAATAAACCATAATAAAGGTGAATATGAAAAAGAATATATATATAACTGGATCACTTTGCTCTACACCAAAAAATAACACAATGTAAATCAACTATACTGGATATATAATATATACACCAAATAGGAAAAGGAGTACGTCAAGGCTGTATATTGTCACCCTGCTTATTTAACTTATATGCAGAGTACATCATGAGAAACTCTGGGCTAGAGGAAGCACAAGCTGGAATCAAGATTGCCGGGAGAAACATCAATAACCTCAGATATGCAGATGACACCACCCTTATGGTAGAAAGTGAAGAAGAACTAAAGAGCCTCTTGATGAAAGAGAAAGCGGAGAGTGAAAAAGTTGGCTTAAAGTTCAACATTCAGAAAACTAAGATCATGGCATCTGATCCCATCATTTCATGCCAAATAGATGGGGAAACAGTGGAAACAGTGGCTGACTTTATTTTTCTGAGCTCCAAAATCCCTGCAGATGGTGATTGCAACCATGAAATTAAAAGACACTTATTCCTTGGAAGGAAAGTTATGACCAACCTAGATAGCATATTAAAAAGCAGAGGCATTACTTTGCCAACAAGGTCCGTCTAGTCAAGGCTATGGTTTTTCCAGTGGTCATGTATGGGTGTGAGAGCTGAACTGTGAAGAAAGCTGAGCACTGAAAAATTGATGCTTTTGAACTGTGGTGTTGGAGAAGACTCTTGAGAGTCCCTTGGACTGCAAGGAGGTCCAACCAGTCCATCCTAAAGGAGATCAGTCCTGGTTGTTCATTGGAAGGATTGATGTTGAAGCTGAAACTCCCATACTTTGGCCACCTGGTGCAAAGAGCTGACTCATTTGAAAAGACCCTAATGCTGGGAAAGATTGAGGGCAGGAGGAGAAGGGAACGACAGAGGATGAGATGATTGGATGGCATCACTGACTCGATGGACATGGGTTTGGGTGGACTCCAGGAGTTGGTGATGGACAGGGAGGCCTGGCGTGCTACAGTTCATGGGGTCGCAAAGAGTCAGACACGACTGAGTCACTGAACTGAACTGATAACTATGCAGGCTTAGCAAAGTTATATGGAAACTAGAAGTCTGATCGGAGAAGGCAATGGCACCCCACACCAGTACTCTTGCCTGGAAAATCCCATGGACGGAGGAGCCTGGTAGACTGCAGTCCATGGGGTTGCGAAGAGTCGGACACGACTGAGAGACTTCACTTTCACTTTTCACTTTTATGCGTTGGAGAAGGAAATGGCAACCCACTCCAGTGTTCTTGCCTGGAGAATCCCAGGGATGGGGTCGCACAGAGTCGGACACGACTGAAGTGACTTAGCAGTAGCAGGAGTCTGATACACTACTGATGGAAATAAAGTCTTGATAAAAGCAAAACAAAGTGGGGCGGGCGGGCGCGCGGTGCTGGTGCAGCAACGTTGTGAACCTCTTGCTGCGTGGCAGTGAGTGTGCGCTTTTCCCAGCCCAACCGCGACGTTCCGCAGGCATGAGCTATAACCGCGCCATCACCATCTTCTATCCCGCCAAGTGGGGTACTTGCAGGAGGCCATGAAGAGGGGCTGGACCGCGGTCAGTGTTGGAGGAAAAGACACTGATGTTCTTGGTGTGGAGAAGATGTCAGTGGCCAAACTGTAGGATGAAAGGACAGTGCGGAAGGTCTGTGCTCTGGATGATAATGTCTGCATGGCATTCGCCGGCCTCACTGCTGACGCAAGGATAGTCTTCAACAGGGCCCGGATGGAATGCCAGAGCCACCGGCTGACTGGTCCCCACGGAGTACATCACCCGCTATATCGCCAGTCTGAAGCAGCGCTATACACACAGCAAGGGGCGCCGGCGGTTTGGCATCTCTGCCCTCGTTGTGGGTTTTGACTTTGATGGCACCCCCGGACTCTATCAGACTGACCTCTCGGGCACATACCATGCCTGGAAGGCTAATGCTATAGGCCGGATTGCCAAGTCAGTGCATGAATTCCTAGAGAAGAATTATACTGAGGAAGCCATTGAAAAGATCTGACTATTAAGCTGGCTATCAGGGTCCTTCTGAAAGTGGTTCAGTCGGGTGGCAAAAACATAGACCTTGCTGTTGTGAGGCGAGATCAACCCCTCAAGATTTTAAACCCTGAAGAAATTGAGAAATACATTGCTGAGATTGAAAAAAGAAGAAGAAAATGAAAAGAAGAAACATAAGAAAGCATCATGATGAAATGAAATTTTGCATGTAACAATTTTTAAATTCAAATCATGGCTGATTTCCAAAATGATACATAGGCATTTCCATTCCATATATCTGTACTGTCCAAGTGTCCTACAATAAATTTGCCTATTTTTTTAAGTGAAATAAAAAGATGTTCAATGTTTTTACTCATTATGGAAATTCAAATCAAAACCACAATGAGATCCTACTTCACCTTCACTAGAAAAGAATGGCTGTAATCAAAAGACAGTAAGTATTGGTGATGTTGTGGAGATATCAGAATCTTCATACACTGCTGGTGAGAATGTAAATAGTATAACTGCTTTGGGAAACAGTTTGGCTATTCTTGAGAAGATTAAACATAGAGTAATCATATGATTTAATAATTTCACTCAGGTAAACCTAGGAGTGGTGGAAACATATGCCCATGCAAAAACTTGTACATAAATGTTCACAGCAGTATTATTTATCACAGTCAAAAAGTGGAAACAACTCAGTGTCCATCCACTGATGGCTAGATAAACAAAGGGGTTTATCCATACAGGGAATATTACTGGCAATAAAAAGGAATGAGGTACATGCTACACTGTTACTGAGCAAAAGGCTTGCTGCCCCATCTGCATAGAAACCAATACCATGGCACTGGCTTTTGAGGAAAGAACAAGCTTTATTGCAACATGAACCTGCAAGCATACAGGAGGCCTAGCTCAAATCTGTTTCCCAAATCTGGGATTCAGTCAAACTTTTATGAGTTGGGGGAGAATGGATTAGTATGCAGAAATGCTGGTGGGACAGGCTTCAAATGGAGGGCTTTGGAACTTGGCACTTATGAGAAGATATGGGAGGAGGCTTCAGTAGTGGATCTTCTGGGCAATGGAACTCTCATTTCTGAAAGGGTTCCAGCATTCAAATTCCAGTCATGTCTCCATAGTTTAGTTCTGGGGTTGGGGGAACATCACACTCTCTTTATAATTCCCCATGCCTAGGACCTCACTCAGCACAAGTGGATTAAAGGGAACTTCAGTTCCGAGTGTTATTTAAGGTAAAAATTCTCTGTTCTGTGCTAACTTTGCAAGATTTATGGTGTTGCTCTGTTGTCTTTGAAAAACAGCTCAGTATCTTATTCTTGACAGAGTAGGACTTGTTTCAGCTCTTCCTACCGTTGCAACAACGTGGATGAACCTTGAAAACATTGTGCTAAATAAAAGAAGTCAGTCACAAAAACCCACAGATTATATGATTCTATTTATATGATATGTCCAAAATAAGTGAATCTATAGAGGTAGAAAGTAGATTAGCACATGCCTAGGACTGGGGGTTTGGGAAAAATAAGGAGTGACTGATTAGAATATAAAGTTTCTTTGGGGGGTAATGAAAAGGTTCTAAATTGACTGTGGTGATGGTTGTGCAACTGTTAATATATGAAAAAAACTATCGAACTGAACACTTTAAATGGATGAAATGCATGGTATGGGAATTATATGTCAATAAAGCTGTTATCTTTCAAATAAAGATTGCATACTGTATGATTCCATTTATATAACATTCTCCATCTAGAGATGGAAAACAGATTAGTGGTTTCCAGGAAGGGGAGGGGGAGGGGTGGGCGTAAATATAAAAAAGCAGCAGGAGGGATTTCTTTTTCAGCAATGGAGCAGTTCTGTATCTTGATTGTGGTGGTGATAACAGAAATTTCCAGAGGTGATCAAGCTGCATGGATATACATACATAAAATGAATACAGTGTTTCTTTCTCTTTTTTTTTCAAGTGGTAAAAACTGAATAAGGCCTGTAGTCTAGAACAGTAATGTACCAATTTCCTGGCTTTGATACTGTACTACACCCATAAAAGATGTGACTACCTGGGGGAAATAGGTGAGATGGTATAGGAAGCTTGTTGGATTAGTTTTACAGTTTTCTACAAGCCTGTAACTATTTCAGAATAAAAACTTAAGATAGAATTACAGTTGTCCAAAATTGGAATATTTTCTCCCATGGAATGATTTCTCTGTTGCCAGAGTTTTTAAAAAGCCTTGGTATCATTACAATTCTACAAATAATAAATGCTAGAATAGCATAGGGAACTCTACACAATACTCTGTAATGGCCTAAATGGGAAACGAATCTTAAAGTGGATATATGTATATGTGGGCTTCCCAGACGGCACTAGTGGTAAAGAACCTGACTGTCAATGCAGGAGACATAAGAGACACGGATTTGATCCCTGGGTCAGGAAGATCCCTTGGAGGAGGGCCCAGCTAACACATTCCAGTGCTCTTGCCTGAAGAATCTCATGGACAGAGGAGCATGGTGGGCTACAGTTCATGGGGTTGTAACTTAGCATGCATGTACACATGTATATGTACACTTGAAACTAACAGCATGGTAAATCAACCATACTCCAATAAAAATATCTTAAATAATAATAATAAATACTGGAGAGGCTGTGGATATCAGGGAAACTTCCTACAGTGTTGATGAGAATGTAAACTGGTACAGTCACTGTGGAAAACAGTATGGAGGTTCCTTAAGAAACTAAAAATAGAGTTGCCATATGATCCATCAATCCCACTCCTAGGCATGTATCCAGATAAAACTCTAAATTCAAAAAGATACATGCACCCCAACGTTCATAGTAGCACTATTCACGGTAGCAAAGACATGGAGACTATCATACTATGTGAAGTCAGACAAAAACAAATACCATATGATATCACTTATATGTGGAATCTAAAATATTATACAAATGAACTTACTTACCAGGGTTTCCAGGTGGCTCAGTGGGTTAAGAATCTGCTTGCAATGCAGGAGATGTGGGTTCGATCCCTGGGTTGGGAAGATCCCCTGGAGGAGGGCATGGCAACCCACTCCAGTATTCTTGCCTGGAGAATCCCATGGACAGAGGAGCCTGGCAGCCAGCCTGCAGTCCATGGCATCACAAGAAGTTGGACACGACTGAAGCGACTGAGCATACATACATGCACAAACTTATTTATCAAACAAAAACAGACTCACAGACATAGAAAACAAACTTACAAAAGTGTTTCCCCTCTTTGGAGGGTGGGGGAGGGATAAATTAGGATTCACAGATACAGACTTACCCTACATATAAAATAGATAACCTGTAGATCACAGGAAACTATATTCAACATCCTATGATAAACCATAGTGGAAACAAATCTATCCTTTGCTGAACATTAGCAACTAACACAGCATTGTAAATCAACTATGCTTCAGTAAAAAATAAGATAAAAATAGATAAATTTTTTAAAGGTTGGATGAATCTGTATCTGGGATACTAAAAATTGTAGAGGGCTGGCAAGTGAAAAGACTTTTTTCTACAGCAAATTCCAGATCCAGCTGTTACACAAGCCAGCCCTGTCCCTACTTACAACTTTAGGCCTGAGAATGAGGTCTGGAACGTGGAGGCTCTCAGAAATGCCTGGATGGGCCAGGCTACCCTCTGGTTCCAGGTGACTCAAAGCTCCTTATCTCCCAAGGCTGACTTGACAAACTCAGTTCTCTCTGGGCAAACCCAGCTCCAGTGTAAACAATGAAGCTGAGGCTCTGTCTGGAAAATCTTTTACTAGGATAAAAAGCAACTTCCTACTCCAGGAGCCATTGGAAGATAGAGACTGAATCTCACTCCCCCTAGAATTCCCAGGGCCTAGGGCCTCACCCAACACAAGAGAATAGCTAGCAGAGGAGCATGTCTTACGTATCACTCCCAGTCCCTGTGGGTCTCAACTCTGGCAGCATATCAGAGCTTTTAGAAATGTGGCAGATCCAGTTCTATACTAAAAGCAGTTAAATCAGATTGGAGTGTTCTTTTTCACTTCTGCTTTTCTATTTTATAGCATCCTCAATGTCATTCTTACATCAGGCTGGATGATGAGTTTCTGAGGGATATTTCCTACGCAGGTTCTCAGGGGAGGGTGACAGCTGTCATTCCTAAGGAGGATTCAGTTAAATATGATGTCAACCAGACATCCAGCTTGGAGACTCATCTAAGCTTCCACAAACTTATTGTATCTGTTTTATCTTAAGTGTTAGTTGCTCAATTATGTTCAACTCTTTGTGACCCCATGAAGCCTGTCAGGTTCCTCTGCCCATGGAATTCTCCAGGCAAGAATACTTGAGTGGTTGCCATTTCCTTCTCCAGGGGATCTTCCCCACCCAGGGATTGAACCTGGGTCTCCTGCATTGCACGTGGATTCTTTACCATCTGAGCCACATAGTGAACATAAGCCAAAAGCACTGACAGCTGTTCAGTGTAAAGAAAACCTAATTCCCACCCAGCTCCCCAAAGGCCACCATTTGGTTTTTGTATTTTGGGGTTTTTTTTTGGCCATGCTGCATCTCATATGGGATCTTCATTCCAACCAGGGATCGAACCCATGCCCCTGGCAGTAAAAGCATGGAGTCTTAACCACTGGACTGCCAGGAAAGTTCTGAGGCCACCATTTGTATCAGCTTATTTTCCCTCCCAAACACTCTCTGCAACAACACACACACATATACGCATGTAGAGATGCATTTTAGAAGACACAGACCCTTGTGGGCTTTAATGTGCGTGTAAAAGCTTCTGGGAAGAAACATATGGATATGCTGCACCCTATCTACTGAACACATGCATGCATCTACTGCATAGTGCATTTTAAAATTTCTGAGTGTTCACAGCAATATTTTTTTTGATCCGTCTCCTAGAGTAATGAGAATGAAAACCAAAATAAACAAATTGGGCTTAAACAAACAAAAGCTTTTGCAGAGCAAAGGAAACCATAAACAAAACGAAATGAAAAGATCTCCCACAGAATGGGAAAAAGTATCTGCAGATGATATGACCAAGAAGGGATTAATGGCCCAAAGGCACATGAAAAGATGCTCAGTATCACTAATTATTAGAGGAATACAAATCAAAACTATAATGAAGTATCACCTCACACCAGTCAGAATGGCCATCAATAAGTGGTACTGGACGGCTACATGTAAAAGAATAAAATTTGAACACTGCCTAACACCATACAAAAAATAAACTCAAAATAGATTAAAGAGCTAAATATAAGATTGGACATTATAAATGGACATTATAAAACTCTTAGAGGAAAACACAGGCAGAACACTCTTCCGCATAAATCACAGCAAGATCTTTTTTGATCCACCTCCTAGAGTGATGAAAATAAAGACAAAAACTAACAAATGAGATCTAATTAAACTTAAAAGCTTTTGCACAGTGAAGGAAACCAGTAACAAAATGAAAAGACAACCCTCAGAATGGGAGAAAATATTTGCAAATGAAGCAACCACAAGAGATTAATCTCCAAAATATACAAACAACTCATGCAGCTCAATAAAAATAAAAAAAAAACCACCCAATTTAAAAAAATGGGCAGAAGATATAGACATTTTTCCAAAGAAGACATACATATGGCCAAAAACCACATGAAAAGATGCTCAACATTACTAATCATTAATGAAATCAAAACTGCAATGAGGTATCACCTCACACTGGTCAGAATGGCCATCATCAAAAAAAATCTACAAACAGATGCTGAAAAGGCTGAGGAGAAAAGGAAACCCTTCTACCCTGTTGGTGGGAATGTAAATTGGTGCAGCCACTATGAAAAACAGTATGAGGTTGCCTAAGAAACTAAAAATAGAGTTGACATATGTATCCAGCAAACCTACTCCTAGACATATATCCAGAAAAGATGAAAACTCTAATTTGAAAAGATACCTGCACCCCAGTGTTCCTAGCAGCACTATTTATTCAGTATAATCAGCAAGACATGAAAGCAACCTACATGTCCAACAATGAACGGATAAAGAAGATGTGGTATATATACACACAGTGGAACACTGCTCAGCTACGAAAAAGAAACAGTACCATTTGCAGCAACAAGAGTGGCCCTAGAGATTATTATACTAAGTGAAGTAAGTCAAACAGAGAAAGGC
Organism: Muntiacus reevesi; assembly: GCF_963930625.1. Classification (NCBI taxonomy): domain Eukaryota; kingdom Metazoa; phylum Chordata; class Mammalia; order Artiodactyla; family Cervidae; genus Muntiacus; species Muntiacus reevesi. The sequence goes on along the minus strand of NC_089254.1, from coordinate 76,990,767 downwards.
AAATACCACATGATAGCGCTAATACATGGAATCTTTAAAAAAAATGATACAAATGAGCTTTACATTTGTTATTATTGTTATTTACAGGACAGAAACAGACTCACAGACACAGAAAACAAACTTTTGGTTACCAAAGAGGAAAGAGGAGGGGGAAATAAATTAAGAGATTAACACAGACTATTATATATAAAATAAACAACAAGGACCTACTGTATAGCACAGGGAACTATACTCATTATCTTGTAATGACCTATGAGAAAATCTTAAAAAGAATACTGGAGTGGGTTGCCATTTCCTACTCCACTTAAAAAGAATATATATGTATATTTAGGTGGATCATTTTACTGTACAGTTGAAACTAATACATTGAAAATTAACTGTACTCAATTAAAAAAATAGTTCTGTTTCTCACACTTTTTGAACTTAGGGGGGAAGTTCTTTAAGACTTCTAGTGCTGGCATTTTCCAGCACACCATCTAGGTGAATCCTCACATAGATGTATCATAGCTGATAAATTAGTGAACATGTCCTCATTCCTGGACATCCCCAGTCCCTTGTGATCCTTTCCCTCTTCGGGTCCCAGCTACAACATTCTGGGCTCATAGTCCCAGAGAATGGGGGTGGGGCCAAGTTGTACAGTGACAGAAAAGTACAAAAGACACAAAAGTGACACAAAATATCTGATCTAGATTTCTGACTTTTAAGCGACATCTTTGAGAGGACAGAATGAGATAAAGGTTTTGAATCTCAAAAGTCAAAGCCCCAAGGGAGTCAGGAGCAAACAGTTTATGACAGAAATCACAGATTTGGATGAATGAAAGAGAATGATGTTTTCCCTGCCCTGGGAAACATTAAGACCCTCTGCTTGAGGAAGGGAGAAAGAAAGTCAGAAGAGAAGAGAAAGCTCAGGTGCTATTTCCCTGAGAAAGAGGGTACAGGACAGAATCCAAGTTAGTTTGAAGACTTAAAAGCAAAAGGACCCATGCTCACTTCCCCCATGGAAACTCTAAGGAGAAACCAAACCTCATGGAGAAGCCACAGGTCCAGGACAGAAAGAAGTGTGTTGGTCAGAACTGGGTTATGCCCCAAGAGATAGAAATACTCAGTGTATTGATACATTGATTTATCTTTTCTTTTTTTTCCCTCTGTGCCACACACAGGTTGTGGGATCAGAGTTCCCCAACCAGGGATCGAACCTTGGCCCCCAGCAGGGAAGTACGAGGTACTAACCACCGGACCACCAGGGAAGTTCCTGATGTCTCTTTAAAGTCCGAGTTGACTGTCCAGGACTGATCACATGCTGCACACTGTGAAGAACCCAATCCACTCTGCACTGTTGCTTCATCTTGTGTGGCTCAACATCAGTGTCTGAGTTCTGGGCAGCAGGATGGAGGAAAGGACAGAGAAAGAGCAAAGGGAATCAACAGGATATTTCCTAAGAAAGGTCTATGAGAAGCTCCTGTATATTTCCACCACATACATGTAACTAGAAGTTAGCCACTTGGTGTTATGGGTTGAGTTGTGTTTCTCAAAATGTTAGGTTGAAGTCCTAACACCTGTACCTGTGAATGTGACCTCATTTGGAAACATGATCTTTTCTTTAAGGTATTTTTTATGTGGACCATTTCTAAAGTCTTTATTGAATTTGCTACAATATTGCTTTTGTTATATGTTTTGGTTTTTTGGCTGCAAAACATAAGGATCTTACATCCTCAACCAGGGTTCGAACCCACACCCCCTGCACTAGAAGGCAAAGTCTTAACCACTAGACTCCCATGGAAGATCCTGGAATTAAAATCTTTTGCAGATGTAATCAGTTAAGATGAGGTCATTAAGGGTGGGTCCCAATCCAACAGGAAAGATGCCCTTGTAAGAAGGGAAGAGACACACGGGGAGAGGCTGGTATGCCATGTGGCGAGGGGTATGGGGCAGGGGACAGAGATTGAAGTGGTGCCTCCACAAGCCAGAGGACTCAAGGATTGTCAACAAACATCAGAAGCCAGGAAAGGAAAGAAGGCATTCCTCCCAAATTTCTTCAGAGAGAACGGTCTTGTGATACCTTGATTTTGAACTTCTATCCTCCAGAACTGTAAGACAATACATTTCTGTTGTCTGAAGCGACTCAGTTTGTAGAACAAAGTGGACAATCAGTTCAGTTCAGTCGCTCAGTCGTGTCCAACTCTTTGCAACCCCATGGATTGCAGCACGCCAGGCTTCCGTGTCCATCACCAACTCCCAGAACTTGCTCAAACTCATATCCATTGAATCGGTGATGCCATCCAACCATCTCATCCTCTGTTGTCCCTTCTCCTCCTGAAAAGTGGACAATAGGGAGCATTAAAGTTTTCAAGTGGGATAATAACAGGAGGAAATTTGTATTCTAAGGAGGCTGCCTACCTGGTGAGCAATTAAACGCTTAACAGCCAGTGTAAGAGCTAGCAGAGGCCAGACCATAAAGGACCTTGAATAGCAGGCTCAGTAGTCCTCTGAGGGGGGACGTTACCTGTAATGAGATGCCCTCATGTACTGTCTGAGAGGCCCTTGAGCCAAGGTCATGCCTAGAGGGAAGGCCATTGTGAAACGTTTCTATCCTCTTTCAGCCCCTGGGTTGTTTATTTCTTCACTGCAGACTGAAACCCATCCAAAGCCTGCCTGTGAGAAACTCAAAACTTTACACATCTAGTTATTGTAAATCAAGCCCAAACAAGCGGATTTCCAGCCCTTTAGATCCTGCTGACTTGCATACTCTGTAAGACGCGGCTCCTTTCACATCTGCCACTGGGAGATAAGATAGAGCCTGGTAGTTAGAAGACCCCAAGTGCCCTTTGCTGTTCCCTGACCTGGACCTTCCTCACTATGCTCTGAGCAGTACCACCTAGACAGCTGAGCTCCATCTCTCAGCCCTGAATCCCTGGGACTTCCCTGGCTCTCCTCCCCTTCTGGAGGATGGCCCGCTCACCAAAGCCTCTCACGGTCTCAAACTGAGGGATTTCCCCTCATGTGCACCCTTGCTCCAGCACAACTGCTTCTCTCTGGTCATGTTTTTTCCCTAGTCAACCCCCAAACCCCTTGAACTTCATCCTCATGTCCCAGGACCACACCCCACTGGCTGCTTCTGGGGACCAAAGCTTGGGAGGGCTGAAGGGCTTCCTCGAACCCAGCCCTGGTCTTCCTGGGTGAATCCTTTGATCCTAGACCAGAGGAGAGAGGACTGAGGTGGGGGGGGTGGGATGGATACCAGCCAGGAGCCTGGAGAGGCATCGCCGAGGCCTCAGCTCTTAGCACAGAGTGTTTTCAGGATGCAATCAGGATGCATCAAGAAAGAATACCTTCTTTGTGAAATAAGCCAGACAGAGAAAGACAAATACCACATGGAATTGCTGAAGCACTTATATGTGGAATCTTTTATTTTAAAAAAAATCATAGAAACAGTAGAAAGGTGGTTGCTAGGGGCTGTGGTGTGGGGGAAATAGGGAGGGATTGGTAAAAGGGAACAAACTTCCAGCTATAAGGTGAATAAAGTCTGATTACCAGGTCCAAGCTCCAACTGCTCACCACATGACAGGCTAATAAATCGAGACAGGACTTGCTGGGGCAAGGAAAAGTGACTTTATTTGGAAAGCAGGGAGACTAAGGAGATGGACTCAGGTCCCAAGTCAGAATTCAGGCTTCTTTTATACTAAAGGTGCGTGTGTGTGTTAGTTGCTCAGTCGTGTCTGACTCTGTGACCCCATGGACTGTAACCCATAAAGCTCCTCTGTCCATGAGATTTTTTCCAGGCGAGAATACTGGAGTAGGTTGCCATTTCCTCTGCCAGTGGATCTTCCCAGCATAGAGATTGAACCCTGGTCTCCTGCACTGCAGGCAGATTTTTATCATCCAAGCCACCAGGGAGGCCCGATTAGGCTTTTTGGGTATGTTCAATTACATGGGTAGCATTGTCAAATAACCATACCCACTGCAAGAAAGAAGAAATTAACAGTCCCTTCTGGAGGCTGACCTGAGCCAAGAAATGTTTGACTTTACTCCCTCCCATTTGGGAGGCAGAACCATCTGAGCCACCAGGGAAGAAGTTTGGTCTTGGGGTTTTACATATACCAATGACACAGAAGACCATAATGACATTAGTAACACAATAAAGGTAGCAGTACATGGTGACAAGGTCCTGAGATAACTCTGCCTGAAGGCTTTGTGGAGATCCTAACAGGTACTGTGACCACATAGTGTTACAATAAAATATCATCTTCTTCTCATCCATGGGGACATAGCTGTAATCAGGTCACTTATCCAGAATGTACCTCAGAGGACTTTCTGTAAGAGATAGTTGAAGCATTCCCTGTTTTTAAAGACAGAAATTCAAGACAAAAAAAAAAAATAATACAAATTTCACACACAAATGCTATAAGAGCATCCAAAGAAACAAATGAACCAGTATACAAATCAGGTACAAGTCCAAAAACTATTTTGTTTCTCCAGCAGTGTACTCCAAACTAAGTGATTTATCCAGAGACAAGGCCCCAAACAGAGAGGAAATAAAGGTTCCTGGCTGTAGACACCAGAGCAACTTACCCTACTGTACGGAGCCTGTCAGTTTCCAAATGTTCCTCGCTCCAACTGCCAAGTGCTGGGGTAGCCAGTGCTAATTTGAAGAATTTTGAGAGGAAGATCTTCAGAACAAGTGGTCCTCGCATCTGTGAGGGCCTTACCTGAAAATCTCCCAACTGGACCAGCTAGCCAGGAACATCAAGGCTTGACTGAAACACCAAAATTTGTTACTGAGTCCAAGCTCATACTGCTTGCCCCACAACAGACCAAGAAATTGAGAAACAAGTTGCTGGGGCAAGGAATAGGAATCTTTTTCAGAAAGCCAGCTGACTAAGAAGATGGTGGACTCATATCCCTAGAATTTGGGCTTCTTTTATACTAAAAGGGGAGGGAGTAAAGTCAAACATTTCCTAGTTCAGGTCAGCCTCCAGAGAGGATGTGTTCATTTCTTCCTGGCTGCAGCCATTCACAGGAGGGCCTGTGAGCTAAATGAAGGTATTTTAGCTTAATGCTCATTACCTGGAGGGCAGGGTTCCCAGAGATGGGCCATCATGTATAATTTAAACTTAAAGGCAACATTCCTTCAGTGATTAACCTGTAGCTGGCTACAAAGGTTCTTCCCTATCACAGTCTGAGGTTTTAACTTAAAACTTAGATGCTATAGTTGAAAACACTATATTGCATAATTGAAATTTTCTAAGGAATAGAACTGAAATGTTCTCACCAGTAAAGACAAATGGGTAAAGTGATGGATCTTTTAATTAACTCAAAGGGGGGAAATCCTTTCCCAATGAAAATATGTAATTTCATGTGTAGCAAATCACCACGATGTACACTTTAAAAAGCTTACAATTTTATATGTCAGTTATGCTAAATTTGAGGTACAGGGCTACATCAGGACATGATCTAGTCACTGAGTTCAGCACAAACGTTCACCTTCAAAGCAGCAGCTGAAGTATAAAGTCTGGAATTGCGGTTCTAATGCCTCTGGTAATCCAAACTCCTTGAGGACTGGAACCTTGACTTATTCATTACTGTATCCCCAGTCCTTGGAACAGAGCCCGGCGCAAAGATGGCCCTTAATACACACTGAACAAAGAACAGGAGGAGGACTGACCTCCTTTCAGGAACCCTCCCCGGATTAGGCTAAACCAAGTTCCAGAGTCATTTGAGGAATAGTACCTTGGCCTTTTGGGTCCAAAAGAATCCACTCCCCCATTTCCACCCGCACAGACACACACGCAAATAGTAAGTAGATGCATGCCATGTAGGAATGTCCAGCCTGGCCTCTGTGGCTGCATACCCACATTTTTCACTGTGTGCTGGCCATGTCTAGCAGGACAAAGTGGACACGGCAGGCACTTCAACTCCCTACAACTTGGCTCTAACTAGCCCTCCCTTACCCTCAGGTACACCTTTGTTTGTTGTTTCCCAGGATGGTACTTCCCTCCTCTGACATCCCCATTCATGAAAAGGTACACCCTCCCATCGCTACCTGAACCCCACTCAGCTTTTCCAGGCAGAATCAAAAGTCAGCGGTGGATTCCGCCCTCCGGTACCCTATGGCCACTAATAGAGTAAACGCGCAGCATTGAGAACTGAATTCAGGAGCAGCATCTGAGGGGAGGGGAGAAGTGAATTTGGGGACCGTATGAGAGGAGGTGCCTGTGGAACATCTAGGAGGAGAGGAAGCTGCGTATCTCAGACTTACTCCTTGCCAGGTACCATTTTTTCAAACTCCTGACTAGTGGCTCCAGCGTCTGACTCTGCTCGCGGCCAACTCTTTCACACCTGCCTAGATACCCTCGACGTCACAGGATTTCCGCTATCTCATTGGTCGATAATTCCTCTCGCCCGTGCGAGGGAAGAAGGGAGAGCCTTGGTCCCTTGAGATCTCGAAGGCTGTTTCCCTGGTGACTGTAAGCTGGCTGCACACCAAGCGCCCACGTGGGCCTCCCCTAGCCGGCTCTAGGAGATGGGATCTCCTTGGGCAGAGACTGCTACATCTGTCGTGCCTGAAAACCGGAAACCGGATCCACCCTGCTCCCTAGTGCATCTGCAGCACCAGCGCGGAAAGAAGGCACTGAGCCTCCATCAGCACTAGAGTCTGTGGCCACTAGCTTTGTTTATAGCATCATGGCCTTGGATTAGTCTCTCCTCAAATCAGAGAGAAGATATTATCGGAGATGATCCACAAGCAGTCTCGGCTTCAGAATCAGAGGAATGAGAGGTTCATCCAGGAGCCTGGATTCCTGACCTGGCCTTGTATCCTACCTCAGTTTCCTCATCTGTAAAATATGAATGTTGAGACTTGGAACATGGGAGAAGGGGTGGAAGATCATTAGAGCCCCTTCCAGCCTGTCTTCTAAGCCTGAGATCTCTTTCAATGGCCAGGTGTCTTTAAGGGTTTCCCATGAAGGGACCTGCCCCAGGTCACATGCTTAGGAAGTAACTGAATCAGAACCTGGGTCATTTCCAGTGCTTCTGACATAATGAGCAAGACACTGAGTGACCTTTCAGTCTACAAATGAGGAAACTGAGGCTCTGAAAGGTCACTCAGACTCAGACTGAGGACTGTGAATCCCTCTTCCATGGCATGTCCCTATAATTAGGAAGAAACGTGTAGAGTAAGTGCCAGGTACACGGCACTTAATTTAAAAAAAAAGATCACTATAATGTATTTAATATTTAATAAAGAAAATATATTATTATTAAGTGTATCCAGTGTTGTGTCCCTAAGCTTATTCTGTTAACTCTTTTTTCCCTTTGTCTAGTCTGGCTTCTCCAGTTCTTCTCCCCCATCCCTCCCCCATTTCTGTAATTCCCAGAGACTCTGCTTATTCCTCTCCCATCTGGGTCACTTCACAGTCCCCTCCTTGAGATCTGTACTCCAGCCTGCTGTAGGGCTGAATAAAACCCTGTATCTTATTTTATTTTATTTTATTTTATTTTATTTTTTTTATCATTTGGCCACACAGCAAGGCATATGGGATCTTAGTTCCCTTCCAGAGATGGAAACTGCACCTCCTGCACTGGCAGTATGGAATCTTAAACACTGGACAACTAGGGAAGTCCCTAAACCCTATCTCTCTTCTTGTCTTCACTATACTCAAGGCAAGGTCACACAACTTTACTATATTAGGGATTTTGTAGTATTTACTATATGGGCTTCCCCGCTGGCTCAGTGCTAAAGAATCTGCCTGCAATGTAGGAGACCTGGGTTCCATCCCTGGGTTGGGAAGATCCCCCAGGGAAGGAAATGGCAACTCCCGTATTCTTACTTGGGAAATCCCATGGACGGAGGAACGCAATGGGCTACAGTCCATACGGTCGTAAAAGAGACATGATTTAGCGACTAAACAACAAATACTTACTATAGGAATACAGTTGGGGACATGAAAAAAAAGGAATAGGGGCAATTATAAAGCTCAGGAAAATGTTACCAAGATGAAACATGACTCCTCTGCCAGGCGTCCCACTGGGTCCTGGCCTAGACTCATTTCTCAGCTCAAATGCCATCTCTGCAGATCGTTCCTGAAGCTCTGTAGCCAGCTCAGATCTCTCCTGACCTGTGGCCTCAACTGTGTACTGTGCAATGTCTTCATTCTTTCACTCAAGAACATGGGTCTCTCTCCACTTCTCTGGGTAGGTCTTGGGAGGAATAAGCCAGTGAAAGTCCAATCCCCACTTTTGATCTAGCAGCCTGGAGAGGGATGATCTAGGCAGGAACCAACCTACCTCTGCCAACAGGAATGAGGATGCTATGTAAGAGAACCAAGTCCCCTGAAATACACATTTTGCTGATTCTGATGCTTTGAGAACCACTGGACTCTGTTTCCCACCTCAGTTGTTTTTATTCAGTTGCTAAGTCGTGTCCAACTCTTAGCCACCCCATGGACTGAAGCACACCAGGCTCCCCTGTCCTTCACTCTCTCCCAGAGTTTGCTCAGATTCATGTCCATTGAGTTGGTGGTGCTAGCTAACCATCTCATCCTCTGCTGCCTCCTTCCCATTTTGCTTTCAATCTCTCCCAGCATCAGAGTCTTTTTCAATGTGTCAGCTCTTCATATCAGGTGGCCAAAATATTGGAGCTTCAGCATCAGCTGAAAGTAGACTCCAGAGCAATGAAGCCTTGGTCCAAGAGGGGTCCATGTGGAGCAGAGAAATCTTTCCTTGTGCTATGTTCACCTTCCTTACTCTTCTAGCTTATTTATGACTTCTGGAACCCAAAGCTCACAAAACCTTTCATGAAAGGGCCACAGTTTACATCATCACATCTCTCATGGATCTCTTTCTCCTCAAAATGTACCTCGAAGTTTTTGCATAAGCTCTTCCCTCTGCCTAGACCCTACCCTGCTCCTTGTTCCAGCTCTGCCATTTACATTTTCAGCAGGTTATTTGCTATTCCCCATCCTTCTGATCTCAGCTTAGACATCAATTCCTCTAGGAAGGTTTCCTGAACTAACTGCTTGTCTGTCTTCCCCAGTATCAAACATAATACCTGGCATAGAATAGAAGCTCTATAAATACTTGTTAAATTTAAAAAATGGTGGGGGGGACTTCCCTGGTGATCAAGTAGCTAAGACTCCTCACTCCCAATGCAGGGGTTCTGGGTTCAGTCCTGGTCAGGAAACTAGATCCCGCATGGTTCAGCTAAGAGTTAACATGCCACAAAGAAGATCAAAGATCCTGAGAGCTGCAACTAAGACCTGGTGCAACCAAGTAAATAATTTTCTTTTTGTAAGTGAGGAATTCCCTAGTAGTTCAGTGGTTAGTACTCAGTGCTTTCACTGCTATGAACCTGGATTTGATCCCTGGTTGGGGAACTAAAATCCTGCAAAAAAATTTTTTTAAAAATTAAAACAATTAAATGGCCAATCTGTGACTGTTCTTTCTGGTAATGACTATCCGGTAGTCAGTGTTATCTTTTATTTTGTCCCTCCTAGTTTGAAGGGATAATGTCTATTACCATATGTTTATTACAGAATGTTTATCTTCATATTCTCTGTAACAAGAAAATGGAATCCAGCCCATTTCAAAGTTTTGTGCTTTTTATAAACAAATTAGAAAAAAGGGGGGCCAGATCACAGCCCTGTGTTGGGTTTACCAACAGTTCAGTTTGAAGACTCTTTCCACAGAGATCTGGCCTCCCCTATTCCAGTGACAACCAACAGTCACTCTCAACTGTAGCTCACCTGGGAGTCTTAATAGACACTCATCTCCAGAAATTCTATGCAACTTGTCTAGGGCGTGGCCTGGGCAACAGATTCTTGAAAGTTCCTTAGGCAAGTCCAAAGTGCAGTTAAAGTTGAGAATCCCTGTCAGATTGAAGCAGAGCATCATCAGTGTTCCCTCCTGGCAGACTTGTGAGAACAGCCCTGGTGGGACAATGGAGTGGGTCTCCACTTGGGGGGCACATTACTGGTATTGGCAATCTGACTGGCAGTGAGCAGTGCCAGCAATCTAAGCAAGAGCAGTTCTAGACAACTGAAGGTAACCTAGGATCACCAACCTCAATTGGTGGCAGAAAACCAGCTCTGATCTCATCACCAAGAGACCCAGAAAGGGAGACCGATCTTTAGTCAGACCACAAAGGCAGCTGAAAGAACTGAATACGGACAAAGCAGAATAAGGCAGCTTGTGCTGCCCAGTTTCTTCATCTGTAAAATGTTGATAAAAATACCACCCATGACTTCTCTGATGGAACAGTGGATAAGAACCTGCCTACTAATGCAGGGGACACGGATTCAATCTCTGGTCTGGGAAGATTCTGCAAGCCAAGGAGCAACTAGGCCCATGTGCCACAGCCACTGAGCCTGAGCTCTAGAGCCTGCAAGTCACAACTACTGAGCCTGTGCATCACAACTACTAAAGCCTGCACACTCTAGGGCCTGCAAGTCACAACTACTGAAGCCTGTGCTCCTAGAGCCTGTGTTCCACAACAAAAGAATCCACGACAATGAGAAGCTCATACACCACAAAGAAAGAGTAGCCCCTACTTACTACAACTTGAGAAAGCCCTTGTGTATCAGTGAAGACCCAATGAAACAAACAAACAAAAATGCTACCCCTCTTATAACCCTTTCAGACTTCAGACAATACTACAAAGCAACAGTAATCAAAACAGCTTGGTATTAGAACAAGAACAGACATACGGCCCAACGGAATAAGATAGAGAGCCAAGAAATAAAATCCACACATCTATGTCGGTTAGTCTTTGACAAAGGAAGCAAGAATATATTAATACAATGGAGAAAAGACAATCTCTTCAGCAAGTGGTGCTGGGAAACGTAGACAGTAACAAGCAAATCAGTGAAGTTACAACACAGCCTCATACATACACAAAAACAATCTCAAATGGCTTAAAGACTTAAATGTAAGACCTGACACCATAAAACTCCTAGAAGAGAATATAGGCAAAACATTCTCTGACATAAATTGTACCAATGTCTACTTTTGTTAGCCTACCAAGGCAATAGAAATAAAAGCAAAAACAAATGGGACCTAACTAAACTTATAAGCTTTTGCATAGCAAAGGAAACCATAAACAAAGTGAAAAGACAACCTATGAACAGGGAGAAAATATTTACAAATGACACAGCCAACAAGAGCTTAATTTCTAAAACATGCAAACAGCTCACACAACTCAATAACAGAAAAACAAGCAACCCAATCAAAAAGTGGGCAGAAGATATGAATAAATATTGTTCTTCTCCAAAGAAGAACAATAGGCACATGAAAAGATGTTCAACATTACTAGTTATTAGAGAAATGTAAATCAAAACTACAATGACCTCACAATGATCAGAATGGCCATCATCAAAAAGTCTACAAATAATAAATATTGGAGAAGGTGTGGAGAAAAGATAACCCTCCTCCACTGTTGGGTGGGGGAATGTAAATTGGTGCAGCCACCATGGAAAACAGCATGGAGGTTCCTCAAAAAACTAAAAATTGAATTGCCATATGTTCCAGCAATCCCACTCCTAGGCATACGTACAACTCTAACCCTAACTAATTCAAAAAGATAAATGTACCGCAATGTTCAGGACAGCACTATTTACGATAACCAAGACATGGAAATAACCTGAATGTCCACCAACAGATGAAAGGAGGAAGAAGTGGTATAAACATATACAGTGGATTACTCCTCAGCCATAAAATAGAATGAAATAATGCCCTTTGCAGCAACGTGGATGGACCCAAAGATTATGATATCAATACTAAGCAAAGTAAGTCAGAGACAAATATATGATATCGCTTATACATGGAATCTAAAATATGACACAAATGAACTTACAAAACAGAAATAGAATCACAGATATAGAGAACAGATCTGTGGTTGCCAAGGAGGGGTGGGAGAGGGATGGATTGAGAATTTGGGATTAGCAGATGCAAACGATTATATATAGACAAAGTGTAAACAAGTCCTACTGTATAGCACAGAAAACTATATTCAATATCCTGCACTAAATCATAATGGAAAATAAATACTACCTGCCTTGTCAGTGGTTACATAGGATAAACAATTTAATGTATATAAAATGTTGCTAAGTGGTAAGTAAGTCTTCACTGCTACTGTGGTTTGGAACAGTGAGGAAACAGGACAGTGTTTCAGTGGATAAAATAAGATTTTTTTACACATATTTGTTCCCTAACCAATCTTCTCATATGAAGAGGTTCACAGTTTAAATTGTTTTTAGTTCCTATCATAATAAAAAAAAAAATCGTAATGTTTGTACTGTCTTAGTGTAAATGAACTTCAGCTTCATAAATCATGTAATTTCCATGTCCTAACATGCTTCATGTTCTGGCAAGCTTCTGATCACTGCATTTTCCTCTTTGGAACATCAGCAAGGCACTGGGGTTTATATAAGGTCTTGCTGTGCTGGGGAGTGCAACTCAACTTGCTGGATCCATGGAGTGGGTTTGGAAGGAACCCAGGTTTCTCTCTACCAATCAAATGTTGTGCTTATATCTGTAGCCTGGCCTTCTTGTTTAGCTTATTAGAAAAAAAACACTAAGGAGGCTGGAACTTTGGCGCCAGGTCAGTGGGGAATGGCAGGTCCTGTCTGTGTGAGGTCACTAGATGACCTGTCCTGTAGAGAGATACAATGGTAAAGGCACCCACCTGCTGTTCTCCAGGGATGCTGACGTACACAAATCAGGTCTGTGGTTTCACCAGAGCTCCTCCTCCACCCCTTGCAGTGTTGACTCTTCAGGTATCAAATGTGGAACACGAGTGTGGCCACTCCACTTACTGACAGAATTAAACTAGAATACTCTGCCCTCAAAGGGCAATCCCATTTCTTTCATGAAGAAAAATGGCCCAAGAACCATCAACAATTCTGATTAAAAGCTACTGACACAAGGGAAAAACAAACTTTATCAGAGCAAGAGAGACTGTAGACTATTTTCTAATCCCCTGGAAAAGTAGGCATCTTTTGAAATGATTTGTTTTGTACCTGAAATCCAAATTCTGAAATTAAGTTCCTGGAAGCTAGCAAAAGCAGGGCAGTGACATTTATTGGTGTCTTTTTGTGTGTGTTGCTCAAGGATAAATGCTTTACATATGTGAATCATTTAAAATCCTCTTAATTTTCAATCCTTAAAAAGTACCTCATTTTTTATTTGTCTGTAAAAGGAAGCTCTTATATTGAGGTAACACCTCCAAAGTAGCATGGCTAACACAAAGTTGGGGCCGGAACATCATTCCAGATCTGTCCATAGGCTCTGAGTTATCAGGGGAGGCAAGTCATCATGCACCCAGGACAAAGAGGCTGTCTAAGATTGAATAAAATGCACGCATGCTACGTTGCTTCAGTAATGTCTGACTCTTTGCAAGCCTATGGACTGTAGCCTGCTAGGCTCCTCAGTCCATGGGATTCTCCAGACAAGAATACTGGAGTGGGTTGCCATGCCCTCCTTGAATAAAATGACTGAATTTCTTCTTCAATATAAGGGTTTTATAGAAAAGTCAGAAAATACATAGGAGCAACTGGAAAAATAATCATTTGTCATGCCCATCCAAGTTACCACAGAAAACATTTTGAGGTTGTATTAGTATTTGAAAATATTAATATGTTTCCCTGTTTTTGTCATGTGAGTCTTCATAGTGAGGTTATTTTTCTAGGTCAATAAATATAGATTTATATCATCTACAGTTGGCTGGGTGATATCTCAGTGTACACATGTCTCCTAAATTATTCATCTGTTTTCCCCATCATTAGACATCTATATGGTTTCTCATTTTTATTTACTACAAATGGTGTTCAATGTATATCTTTGTACATCTTTAGGTGCTTTTATTATAGCTTTCTTAGGGGAAAAAATTTCTGGAAATTGCAAAGTCAAAGGGAATGCACATAACTTTCTTGGAAGACAAACCTTTGATTTTATTTTTGAAAGATTTTTAAATTTTTTATTTTATGTTGTTTTGGCCATGAGGGTGTCCTGGATGACCATTTGAGGATGTTCACTTAGTCCAGTATCCATAATGAATCCAATATCCTTCACTTACTGATGGATTAGACTATGCTGGTTTGAGCAGAAGCAGCAAGAGCAAGAACCCTGGCTGAATTGTCTCAAATGGCTCCAGTAGAGCTGCTGGTGACCCATTTTGCTTTCTTGAATGCAAGGAGGCAAAAGGAAAGGCTCCAAAAACAAACTGTAAATTTTCCAATTTTTTGGCTCTACTATGTGGCATGGGGGATCTTAGTTCCCCAACTAGGAATCAAACCCTTATACCCTGAATTGGATGTGCAGAGTCTCAACCCCTGGACTTCCAGGGAATTCCCCAAAAACAAACTTTTAGCTTCAAGTATGGTGCTAATGTAAAGAACCCATCTGCCATTGCAGGAGACATAAAAGGCATGGGTTCAATCCCTGGGTGGGGAAGACCCCTGGAGAAGGGCATGGTAACCCACTCCAGTATTCTTGCCTGGAGAATCCCAAGGACAGAGGAGCCTGGTGGGCTACAGTCCATAGGGTCGCAAAGAGTCGAACATGACTAATGCGAGTTACCATGCACAGCACATGTCATGTACACAGAAAGTTCACACATTATAGGTGGACAGCTTGAGCGAGTATCACAAAGGGAGCACACCTGTGTAAATATCACCCAGCACAAGAAACAGAAAACTATGAACCCCTAACCCCTTTCATGCTTCCTCTCCACCTTTCCTGCTCTCACCTTTCCAGATGTAACCACTCTTCTAACATTTAACATCACAGATCGATTTTGACTCAACATTATGTAAACATTTTCATTCAGTGTACACACTTTTGTGTCTGATTTCTCTCACTCAGTATGATCTTTGTGAGCTTATATTGTCAAGTATAGCAGTAACTTATTTTCACTGATGTATTTCTTCATTCTAGTAGTGAATTTTTGCAAATGAATACTCATGTGCAGCCATCATACCAGAAGCAAACTTTGTGCTTTCTACCAGTCCTTGCTTTCCGGAAAGGTGACCTCTCTCCCATTTTCCCAATTCTTGGTGTATCTTCACATGTTATTTTCATAGAGATGTACTTTAGTATCATGCACTAAAAATCTTAGGAAAATGAATGTTAGCATTTTGACTTGGATAGTGTAGGACACACAGGTTAATTTAATATCTTAATTTTAAGAATTCTCCTGTGTTTATTAAAATCCATATTTCTTAGCAAAGTTTTATAGTTTCCTTCATATCATTTTTACACACCTATTTTTAAAAATAAAATCTATTCCTCAGTAGTTTATACCTTTGGTCACTTTTGTGAATGAGATCTTCTTCCAGGGAGGTCTTTCAGTGACATTGTACAAAAGAAGTAAATGAGTACCGTTCAGAAATTCAGTATCTCACAGAAATTCTACCCATCTCAGGACTTCCCTGGCAGTCCAATGGTCAAAATATTGTGCTTCCAGTGCCAGGGGTCACAAGTTTAACCCCAGGTCCAGGAACTAAGATCCCACTTGTCTAACGGCCAAAAAAGAAAAAGAAATGAGAGGAATTCTACTTGTCTCCTTTGTTTGTAAATGACTACTTAAAACAACCATTTAGTTGCTTAGCAACATGTCCCCTTGGCTTTTTATTCCTGGTGGTACAAAGACAACATAGAATTCTGAAGAACTCCAAAATTGCATGGTGGTGTTGGAAGCTTTCCCATCTCAGGAGTCGCTGCAGAAGTTTTCCACTCACATTGATGGGGAAGAACACCTAAAGCCTGGGTCTTTCGCAGGTACTTTTTATGTATCAGGTATTACTAAGTGTGGAGAAGACAAATAGATGATCCAATAGAACACCTATAGAACTTTCAGTTTCCTATGGAAAGGGAGTCAGCCAGGTAACAGCAAGAAATTTCCAGCAGGGGACCCACAAAGGGAAAGGCCCTGAGGTGGGAGGCATATTCAAAGAAGGGAAAAGAAAGCGGCTGGCTGTAGTGAGAGAAGGGTGTGTCCAGGCTAGTTCTGATTCGCATAGGCAGGATTATCTGCTAACACAATGCTCTTCCCACTCTAGCTGATCGAAGAGACCCAAATGAATGCAACAAACTGGGGACTGGCAGGCAGGCAACCCTGGCTGAAAGGTGGTGTGGATCCAGGGATACTGAGTCTTTAGCTCCAGGGCTGCCTCCTTCTAGCTGTGGGAATGAGGTATGCTTGCCTGCTAAGTCGCTTCAGTCCTGTCTGACTCTGGGCTATAGCCCACCAGGCTCTGTCCATGGGATTCTCCAAGCAAGAATACTGGAGTGGATCCTCCTCCAGGCGATCTTTCCAACCCAGGGATCAAACCCCCGTCTCTTACTTCTCCTGCATTGGCAGTTCAGCCCAGTGGCTGAACTCTCCCTGGGCTCCATATTGAACAGGACATCTGGCATTGTAGCTTCCTATTTGATTCAGTGAAAAATACCGCTGGTGATAAATTACAAATAGAATGGATAGACAATAAGGTCCTACTGTATAGACCAGGGAACTATATTCAATGTTCTGGGATAAACCATAATGGAAAAGAATATACATATTTATGCATATTTATGTATAAACATATATAGATTGTAGCCCACCAGGCTCCTCTGTCTATGGAATTCTCCAGGCAAGAGAAGGAGAATTGCCATTCCCTTCTCCAGGGGATCTTTCCGACCCAGGTATGGAACCCAGGTGTCCCACATTGCAGGCAAATTCTTTACCATCTGAGCCACCAGGGAAGCCCAGATTAGGGATCAAACCCATCCATGTCTCCTGCATTGGCCAGTGGGTTCTTACCACTGAGCCACCAGAGAAGCCCTATCTTATTCTTAAATTACATTTAAAATAAGCAGCCAGTTGGAACAATACAGCTTTTGGTTCCTCTCCCTGTTAAGCATTTAACCATCTGTTAAGTGTGTACATGAGAAGCAGCTTCTTCAAGGGACCTTTTAGAAATATGGGCAAGTCTTTTGTCATGGGAGTGACATCACTCTCCAATTTGATGCAGTAATGGGGCTTCCCTGATAGCTCAATTGGTAAACAATCTGCCTGCAATGCAGGAGACCCGGTTCAACTCCTGGGTCAGGAAGACCCACTGGAGAAGGGATAGGCTACCCATTCCAGTATTCATGGGCTTCCCTTGTGACTCAGTTGGTAAGAGTCTGCCTGCAATGCGGGAGACCTGGGTTTGATCCCTGGGTTGGGAAGATCCCCTGGAGAAGGGAAAGGCTACCCACTCCAGTATTCTGGCCTAGAGAATTCCATGGACTCTATAGTCCATGGGGTCACAGAGTCAGACATGACTGAGTGACTTTGACTTTCACTTTTTTTCAATGAAACAGGAGGGAAGGATGTGGAGCACAACCTTTAAAAGAATGACATAGCCAGAGGACACAACTTAAACTGATTAGAATCAAATAGGGCCAAGATGGTGGGCGAGTTGACTTCCACTAGACCTTGAGCCTCAGTATAAAGTTATTGTAACAGAGCAGCACGCTAAATGACACACCCCCCAGCATCATGACAGGTCTGAAGCCAACCATAAAGGGTCAAAAGGTGGGCAATGGCCCAGTCCCTGGAAGTTCCCACTCCTTCCTTAAAAGAGCTGGAGTATTCCCCTTCATTAGCCTACGACATTACCCACCCCTGCAAAAACTGACAACCCCGTACCCTGGAGCCACTCTCACCTGAGATGACCACACTGTCTGCGGAATATGCTTCTCTCTAAATAAATCCACTTCTTACCTGTCACCTGTCTCTCACTGAATTCTTTCTGCCATGAGACATCAAGAACCTGAGCTTCATGAAGTCTTGAGGCCAGGTGTGTGATCTCAGTTAAAAGACTGTGGGTTCAAGTCCCAATCTGAGTTGCACAGTTTCAGTAAGCAAGTAAACGGCTCTGTCTTGGAGGAGGCAGCCCAGTGAGGGAGAGGGTATTTTTGTACACATAGAATTCCTCTGATTCACACTCTGTGGTGTCCTGTGTTTCTGTGACAGACACCCAGGCACTCCAAGCACTCCCCTCCCAGGAAGTTATTGTGTGATGCTAAAGAGATAAAGCATGGGAAAATGCTTTCTAACTGCAGAGCCAGCCAGGCTGGGGGTTATAATCAGGTTGAGGGTCTTCCTGGGGTCCCTGAGCATCTGGGGAAATAGGTAACCCACCAAGAACGTGGAGGAAATGTCAAAACTGAGATGACTGAGGCAGCTGGAAGTCAAAGAAGACCCGTAAAACTTAATTTTTTTTTCATAAGCTGGTCTGTCCACAGTCAAAATTTTGTACTACAGCAGAAACTATTTCATAATGGTATAGCATTTTCATAGTGGTATAGCAACTATACTGCAATAAAAATTATATTTAAAAATACGTTGAAAAAAGAAAACTATGATATAGTTTCCAGTAGTGGAAATGTATTAGACATAATTTGAGCAAACTCCAGGAGATAGTGAAGGACAGGGGCGACTGGTGTGTGCTGCAGTCCAAGGGATTGCAAAGACTGGGACATAACTTAGCAACTAGCACGTTCACTTTCATATCAAAGGAATACTGTCAGTGAGTCCAGACTCTTGCATCTTCCCATACATAGAAAAGTGTGAAATTCCTTAATTTGGCATATCTGGTTTTCTTTAATTTATAGTCATCTTTTGATGTTCAGACTACCTGTCCTTTGTGGCAAAACCGCTATACATCCTAGCTCTCCACTCACCTCCTTGGAGCAGTTCTCTCAAGGTTACTTGAGATGCTGCCTTCCAGGTTTGAAGTTCTAAAAATTCCTGCTGAATGAAGCAGGACTCTCAACTTTTAGGTTGTGAAAATATTTTTGAGTTGATAAACCTAACTAGGGCCTGTTACCTCAATGGTTAGCAAGACTTGGAAGCCTGAGGTCTGGAGATCAGGGATCCAGGGATACTGAGCTGGTTCCCAAACGGTAAAAAGAATGGAGAGCAGCGGAGGGTCTAAACCGTTTGGCCTAACGTAAGACGGACGCAGAAGGAATGATAGCGCTCTGGCTCACCTCCCTGCCCAGGGCATCCTTGTTTGAGTATCAGCTCTGTTACCCTGAATACTAGCACTCTAGATACATAAAGCACAGTATACCAATCAAACGAAATCAGACATTAATCTCATCTAAGGAACATCTATTTCTGCTTTATTGACTATGCCAAAGCCTTTGACTGTGTGGATCACAATAAACTGTGGGAACTTCTGAAAGAGATGGGAATACCAGACCACCTGACCTGCCTCTTGAGAAATCTGTATGCAGGTCAGGAACCAACAGTTAGAACTGGACATGGAACAACAGACTGGTTCCAAATAGGAAAAGGAGTACGTCAAGGCTGAATATTGTCACCCTGCTTATTTAACTTATATTAACTTACATGCAAAATGCTGGGCTGGAGGAAGCACAAGCTGGAATCAAGTCTGCTGGGAGAAATATTATTAACCTCAGATATGCAGATGACACCACCCTTATGGCAGAAAGTGAAGAAGAACTAAAAAGCCTCTTGATGAAAGTGAAAGAGGAGAGTGAAAAAGTTGGCTTAAAGCTCAACATTCAGAAAACTAAGATCATGGCATCCGGTCCCATCACTTCATGGCAAATAGATGGGAAAACAGTGGAAACAGTGACTGACTTTATTTTGGGGGGCTACAAAAGCACTGCAGATGGTGATTGCAGCCGTGAAATTAAAAGACACTTACTCCTTAGAAGGAAAGTTATGACCAACCTAGATAGCATATTAAAAAGCAGAGACATTAATTACTTTGCCAACAAAGGTCTGTCTAGTCAAGGCTATGGTTTTTCCAGTGGTCATATATGGATGTGAGAGTTGGACTATAAAGAAAGCTGAGTGCCAAAGAATTGATGCTTTTGAACTGTGGTGTTAGAGAAGACTCTTGAGAGACCCTTGGATTGCAAGGAGATCCAACCAGTCCATCCTAAAGGAGATTAGTCCTGGTTGTTCATTGGAAGGACTGATGTTGAAGCTGAAACTCCAATACTTGGCCAACTGATGCGAAGAGCTGACTCATTTGAAAAGACCCTGATGCTGGGAAAGCTTGAGGGCAGGAGGAGAATGGGACGACAGAGGATGAGATGGTTGGATGGCATCACCAACTCAATGGACATGGGTTTGGGTGGACTCCTGGAGTTGGTGATGGACAGGAAGGCCTGGCGTGCTGCGATTCATGGGGTCTCGAAGAGTTGGACATGACTGAGCAACTGAACTGAACTGAACTCAACTGTATAGCACAGGTAATTGTGCTCCATACTCTGTGGTGACCTATATGGGAAGGAAATCTAAAAAAGAGGGCATATGTATAGGTTTATGTATACATAAAGAAGGCTGAGCCCATAATAATTGATGCTTTTGAACTGTGGTGCTGGAGAAGACTCTTCAGAGCCCCTTAGACTGCAAGGAGATCAAACCAGTGGATCCTAAAGGAAATCAGTCCTCAATATTCATTGGAAGGACTGATGCTGAAGCTGAAACTCCAATACTTTGATCACCTGATGCGAAGAACTGGCTCATTGGAAAAGACCCTGATGCTGGGAAAGATTGAAGGCAGGAGGAGAAGGGGACGACAGAGGATAAGACGGTTGAATGGCATCACCGACCCAGTGGATGTGAGTTTGAGCAAGCTCTGGGAGGTGGTGAAGGACAGGGAAGCCTGGCGTGCTGCATTCCATGGGGTCACAAAGAGTTGGACACGACTAAGCAACTGAATAACAATAATATATACGTATAGACAATTCATTTTGCTGTTCAGCAGAAACCAATGCAACATTGTAAAGAAACTATACTCCAATATAAAAAAAAGGTCTGTGTGAACAGTAGGACCCAGGCAGGCAGATGAGGACACAGATGCTGTAGCCCGTGGCGGGTGGGCCTGGTCCTCCTTCCAGACCTTCTTCTTAGGGACAGCTTGTACTAGGCCCCACACTGGGGCTAGGTCTGAAGGTCTGGGCATCCAGATGGCCTGAGGGAGAGAAGGGTGGGGCTGCAAATCAGGCAAGCTCTTTAAAAACTGATTTGCTATCAGATACACTTCCTGGGGAGAAGGGTGGAAAATATGGACTGGAGTGTGGCCTTTCCAAGAAGCAGAAAAGATAGGCAGGCTCCAAGGCACTAGTTCATGCTTGACTAGAGAGTAAGGTTGAGCAGCAAGCAGCCTGGCCCCAGCCCACCCTTCCCACCCCCTCCACCCTCTACAATGTCTCCCCTACTGGTTGTGCTCAGCAGTGCGGTGGGATCTGCACACTGAGGGTGCTGGTAAGTTTTAGGGTCTGGATAAGGTAACCAAGTGGGGCTCTCAAGCCTCAGCATCACCCGAGGAGCTCTGTTAAAACATAGATTACTGAGGCCCCCCTCCAGGGTCTATGGGTCTGGGGAAGAGACCCCAAAACTCTACTGTATACAAGTTTCCAGGTGGTCCAGTTCTCAGGGTTGGGTTTTTGTTTTTTTTTTTTTTTTTGGTTTGTTTTTAAATGAGGTCTAGCTGCACAATATTATAAAAATTTCAGGTGTACAATATAGTGGTTCACAATATTTTTTTGCTCTCACAATGCGGCTCAAAGAGTCAGACACGACTGAGCCCAGCACATGTGATGTGTGGGATGGAACCTGTGCCCCCTGCAGTGGAAAACAAAAGCCTTAACCAATGAAGCATCAGTTTAGTTCAGTTCAGTTCAGTCGTTCAGCTGTGTCCGACTCTTTGTGACCCCGTGGACTGCCGCACGCCAGGCCTCCCTGTCCATCAGCAACTTCCAGAGTTTACCCAAACTCTTGTCCATTGAGTCGATGATGCCATCCAAGCATCTCAGCCTGTCACTCTCTTCTCCTCCTTGCCCTCAATCTTTCCCAGCATCAGTGTCTGTAATACATCATTTTTATACCTAAAATACATCTTGGGTGATTCTTGGGTACCCCAAAGAGTTTGAGAACCACCAACTTATGCTGAGGAGTGAGTGGAAGATAAAAAAAAAAGGTCATTCTTCATTGTTCTGGTTTGCTGTTGGACCGCTAAGCTCTCGATTCAGTCTCCTTACTGCCAGCAGTGCTGGAGGTACCTCAATTCTCTGGAAGGTCATGACTTACCAGCCTCACTTTTCCAGAAGGCAGCTTCTGGGTTGCCAGACTCCTAGCCACATGCACGCCAGGCGCCACCTCCTGGCCACATAGTTTTGTCACTTTTTTTCTCCAGAGGTGTTAATCTGATCCTCTCACATCTGTGTTCAGAATCTTTTTACTGTCAGAAGGAAATGAGATTCTCTTGCATTTAAGAAGTTTGAGTGTCTCTTTAAATGTCTCAGTTACTTGTGCTTTTTGCCTTTCCAGTGTTTTGGAATGAACTCTCCAGTAAAATAGGTTTAGGCATTTCTTTGGTAAAAGTGAAATGCAGGTGTGGATCTCTTCTTTCTTGTGTGGAGTCCTTTCTTTAGAAGCACTGCATCTGCCAGGCAAAGCGCAGCAGAACACTGCAGTCCTGAAGGGTGTTTGTGGTGGGTACCCGTGTGCAGTTCCTTTCCATGGCGTCAGGTCAGCAGTGTGCGGTTTTCTGTGTGCATTTAGCATTTCCTACAGAAGAAATCACACATAAGCAAATGTGAAATTCCCATTATGCTCAGATTGTTCCCTAATATATCAACTATGCTGCACAAATTCGTGCCTCTTACAGCAGATCTGACTGCAATGCATAATTAAGAATGTGCTGATGTGAAAATACCTTTGAAATAAATTGTAGAGTGAAACAACCAAGGCGCCACAAAAAAAAAAAAAGTGCTGCATCTCAGTAAGCTAGTGGAGAAAGTGTCTATGGATTCAGAAAACCTAATTAACAGTTTGAGATTTCCTCTGAGTCATGTTGATTGTCTGATCACTTTTATCACAGCATCCTGGAGCTGGAGGGTGTCCTAGTGATTTCTTCCCATCTGTGTGCACAGTGAACACACCAAGATTGTTAAAAGATAAGCTAATGCACACGACACCTTTGAAAAGTTTTTTTCTGCAAACATCAGTTTGAATTGGGCAGTACCAAACCAAAAGCGGGCTTCCCAGGTGGCACAGTGATAAAGAATCTGCCTGCCAATGGAGAAGATGCAATAGATTCCAGTTTGAGCCCTATGTCAGGAAAAGGAAGTGGCAACCCACTCCAGTATTCTTGCCCGGGAAATCCCATGGACTGGTGGGCTACAGTCCATGGGGTCGCAAAGAGTTGGACATGACTGAAGGACTAAACAACAACAAAACCCAAAGCAGTTAGGACCAAAACCATCAGGAACTGGGGAAAGGCTTTTAGAGGAGGATGCAGATATAAAGCAATGATTTCATTGGCTGTAGCCTGAGCAGTTGCCTTTTGGGGGGAAATCTACTTGGCTGTTTGTCCTTAAATTTTGTTTTCTGGGAACTGAGTGCATGAACTCTGGCCCAGGGTTCAGTTTGTTTATACAGGCTATCACGGCATTAGTGCTGCCTCAGTCCACAGCTTTCTTTAGGCTCCACTCTCACTGCTGTACATTCTGTGGGTTTGGACACATGTGTAATGACACATATCCATCACTATAGTATCATCTGGAGTGTTTTCACTGACCTCCAAACCCGCTGTGCTCCACAGAGTCATCTCTCCCTGCTCACTAAGTCCTGGCAACCACTGATCTTTTACCATCTCCATAAGAATGTCCTGTACCTGGAATCATACAGTATGTAGACTTATCAGGTTGGTTTCTTTCACTTAGAAATATGCATTTAAGTTTCCTCCATTTCTTTGCACAGCTTCATAGATCATTGCTTAAGAGTGCTGAATTATATTCCATTGTCTGGTGTACCATAGTTTATTTATCCACTCACCAGAACTTTTTCATCTCCCCAAAAGGAAATTTTGTACTCATTAAACACTTACTCCCCAAGTCCTGGTCTCCCCAACCCATGGCAACTGCTCATCTACTTTTTGTCTCTATGGATTTGTCTATTCTGGCTATTTCATACAAATGGAATCTCACTAATTCTTTGTACTTTCCTTATTATTCAGTCTTAATTTCATTTGTTCTTCATTTCCAGCCTCTCCTCTTCCCTAGGTCCCCCAGGCTTCCTTGCTACAAACATGACACTGTGTTATCTTTTGTTAGAAAATTTATGCTGTAAACCCATATAAATGTGGCAACTTAAAGAAAAAAGAAACATTTCAAATTATATTTCTGGGCCAGGCTATGACTCACCCCCCAACCTGAATCAGCCTCAGAGTTACTCAGAAAGTGTCAAGAAAATGCAGACTAACTGCTCACCCAGAAAGTCTCGTCCAGGGTGTCTTTGGACACACTTGGACGCATGTCTTTTTGTTCATGCACACTTGTGAGTACTCTGGGGCAGGGCTGGAAGTAGAGTAAGACCAAGCCCTGGGGCATAGCACTTAGGGGAGCACTTGCCCTGTCCCCCTCGTCTCACCCCAGTCCAGGCCCTGCACTGTGCTGTGTGCTTAGTCGCTCTGTCGTGTCTGACTCTTTGCAATCCCACGGACTGTAGCCTGCCAGGCTCCTTTATCCATGGGGATTCTCCAGGCAAGAATACTGGAGTGGGTTACCATACCCTCCTCCAGGGGATCTTCCTGACCCAGGGATCAAATCCAGGTCTCCTGCATTGCGGGCGGATTCTTTACCATCTGAGCCACCAGGGAAGCTCAGGCCCTGTGCTAGAGACTCCTAGAAATGTGTGGAGGGAAAATGGGTCTGTCCAGGGAGTTGGAGCCAGTGTCCAGGGTCAGAAAAACACAGGTTATATCTATAAGGCCTCTTGACTTTAACAACATGGCAATTCAATAAGTTTTCACTGTTATCTTTAAAATCTCGTATCTTAGGCCTTCGATGGTGGCTCAGTGGTTAAGACTCCATGCTTTCACTGTTGGCGGTGTGGGTTTGATCCCTGTTTAGAGAACTATGATTCCACATGCTGCATTGGGCAGCCAATAAAAGAAAGAAAAAAAAAAAAACTCGTATCTGTAAAGGTCACATGCACAAGGCCATGTTTCCACCTAAATTTTAGACCTGGAGGTGTCTAAGAACTATTCAGAATTAGTGACCCTCACTTTTCTCAAATGGATGCTTTCTAAGATGCTGTATTAATTTCCTAGTCCTGTTGTAACCAAGTACCATAAGTGAGGTGGCTTGGAGTAACTGTTCCCTCCCAGTTCTGGAGCCCAGAAGTCTGAAATCAAGGGGTTCATAGGGCCATGCTTCCTCTGAAACCTGTAGGGGAGAACCTCTCCTCGCTTCTTCTAGCTTCCGGGCTACTGACCATCCTTTGGATTCCTCAGCTTGAAACTTCATGACCCCAATCTCTGCCCCCACAGCCTCATAACCTTTCTCTCTCTGTATCTGTGTCTCTGTCTCCAAATGTCCCTCTCCTTATCAGAAGCCCTACCCCAATCTGGCAGGACTTCATCTTAACTTGATTACATTTGCGAAGTCCCTATTTCCAAACAAGGTTATGTTCATAGGTTACAGATGGACAGCCAGGAAGTCTTCCATACACTTTTTTAAAAAGCCACTATCACTTAAGAGTTCTTAATAAAGCAGCATAAAGTCATTAATGCTATCAAGTCTTGATCCTTGCCTACACATCTTCTTAATATCCTGTGTATGAAATAAACACGTATAAAGCACTTTTGTGACATACTGAAGTATAGTGATTGTCCACAAAAAGCAGTTGAGCTACTGTTTGAATTGCAAACTGAGTTGCACTTCCATGGAACACCGTTTTCACTTGAAAAGTACACCTGCCAAACTAGGTTTATTCACATTTGAGTATTTAGCAGATATTTCCACAAAAATGAATAAAATGAAGACAACTGACAGCATTTGTTGCCAATGATAAAATCTGATCCTTCAAATAACAATCAGAATTCTGGGAAACTTGTGCCTACCACCATGCGCTTGACAGTTTCCCAATATGTAAAGACTTTTCTGATAAGATCTATAGCCATATTAACAAAAGTGATTTTTTTTATGTTATATAACGAAATGTGTCAATTTTTGTGACATTTGAAGAACTTAGTAAATCAGTATTTTCCACATCTTCAATCCATGATGTTAAGAAACCACGCAGGGGTAAAAAGATCTATTTGAAGTACAAAATGGGTTTTATTGTAGCAGAATATGAAAAGTTCATTGATACAGTCTTGGATTACACATTACAACTTGGGAAACTACCACTTGTCTAGTGTCAGGGTAGTATGAAACAACAGCCACAATTATATAAAAATCATCTAAAAACAAAATATCATTCCCCTTTCAAACTGCATAACAGTGAGGATGAATCTTCTTCAAATGTTTTAACCAGAGCAACAAATAGCAACAGACTAATAAAGAACTGTGACATTGGAGAAGACTCTTGAGAGACTCTTAGACTGCAAGGAGATCCAACCAGTCCATCCTAAAGGAAATCAGTCCTGAATATTCATTGGAAGGACTGATGCTGAAACTGAAACTCCAATACTTTGGCCACCTGATGTGAAGAACTGACTCATTTGAAAAGACCCTAATGCTAGGAAAGATTGAAGGCGGGAGGAGAAGGGGATGACAGAGGATGAGATGGTTGGATGGCATCACCGACTTGATGGACATGAGCTTGAGTAAGCCCTGGGAGTTGGTGATGGACAAGGAGCTGTAGTTCATGGGGTCGCAAAGAGTCGGAGCCTCTGAACTGAACTGAACTGAACTGAAGCTGTAACAAATAGTTCATCATGGTGTTCTACAAAGCCTGCAGCCTGAGGCTGGTTTAGGAGGTGAAAGTTCTGTTGAATACCAGTTTGAGTTCAGTGTTGTGTATTTTGCAAAATGAAATGTGTGCATTGGTCTCTATCAATAATATTTCAAACTACAATAATGGAGGTAAGAAGTATCTTGGTGAACCCTCACACTGTGGCTTTTGTAGGCACAGAGGTATGTGTGACCTTGGTTTATATATTTAGGTGCCAGTGAGGCTGAGGCTACAGATTCCTAGAGTTTTTACCTATAAGCACGCAAACTTGGATCAGGAATTGTTGCTGCCATCGGCTGGACCAGATGGCTGACCATTGGAAATGAATGACTCACGTGTTTGTAAACACGTGCAGCTGGGGCCAGGACTAAGACGACTACCTGACGTATAGCTAATTATGCTGATCTTTGTGTCCGTCCTTAGTTAGGGATGACTCTGTGATGGGAAAAAAAGCAGAAACTCTCCAGCAAGCTCCATCTTGTGTACCGATTGCATTGCTGTCTGTAAACCATTCAAACTTCCGTTGCTATTCACTGTATGGATCCCAAGTAGCCACAGGGGTCTGGAGAGGGGTGATGTCATCCAGCATGGTAGCATCTAGCAAAAGCTATGAGACATATGACCCACGGCTAACCTGAAAGGGGATCTCAAAGCCATTCTCCAGGCCCTAAACATCAGTTATCAAAACTTTCCACAAAAGTTGATGACAAGTGTGAAGGAGGCTTGGGAGGACTCAGCAAATGCAACACAAACAGCACAGCTCAGGGTGTAAGCGCCCCAGCAGACAGAAACAGCTCAAGGAAGCGCACAGCTGAGCCAGCCTCTGGTGCTCAGAATGCGTGCTCGCCAGCAGGCAACAGAGCCGCTGGCATATGCGTTTGTAAAAATGAAGCAAAAGTTTCACAATAGTTTCCATCTATCATGTGATAGCTCTGATTTTCTCCTCTATTCTTTTCTTTCTCCTCCTGTAACAAGTGCCAGTCATGCCCACAAATAGTTCACTCACCAGGTAACAAGCCAAAGCAAGAGAAGAGAGACCCTAGGGGGTTGTCACCAGCTTGTTACCCAATGCTTGGGTTCACCTTGCCTCCTTAGGGTGATCACATTTATTCATACAAAAAATAAATAAACTAATTACTTATTATTTATTTATGCTGCACTGTGCACTATGTGGGATCTTAGTTTCCTGACAAGGGATCAAACCCTCACTCCTTGCATTGGAAGCTCAAAGTCTTAACCACTGGACTATCAGGGAACCCCTGCATTTTCCCTCTTTAAATATAAGAAGAGGCAGGCAGGCCACCACTGAATTTCCTCTGGTTATTATTAGTCTAGTTGTTGGCTAAGAATGGAGAGAGGCATTTAAATGTGACTCTTTTTTTTTTTTTTTTTTAAGGTATTTCTGGTCTCTGTTAGGCAGAAAGTTAGAAGTTAATTATAGAAAATAAAAAGGAGTTCATTCCTACATCAAGGAATGGTAGGATGTTTTTTGAAGTTTAGTGACTAGGAGAATAAGATGTGTGTACTTCAAAGTACACTAAGCATTTAGGTTCAGAAAACACTTTGCCAAATACTCTTTGGATCTAAAACAAGAATTCATCTTGTCCTTGTGTGACATGTCTGGGAGGGTTAATGTTTCTGACCTTAAAGAAACTGCCCAGGAGACAGGGCTGAGAGCAGGACAAGACTGTCTGAAGACCTGTTGTGACAGCAACCAACCATTTAGAAGCTTTACAATCAGAAGAAAAATGAGCTTGAGAAGAAATATGGAACAGCAACAAATCACCATGCTAAACAGTGAGCCCTCCAGTTTCTATGAAAGGTGAAAACTCTCTGTCATTTGAAAAGGAAGAAAAAAAATAAACATTCTAATGATGAAAATTCTTAAGATTTTCTTTTTGTGAGAAACAGGGATGAAAATAGCATCTAAGTTATTTCAAAAAGGTCACAGTCTTAGAAGAGTTGTGGCTTGCAACAACAGCAAAGAAAAAAAAAACCTGGCTTAAGTTTATTTACTTGCGTAAGACTTAGTAAAGTGATTTCAAGCACATACGTTTATTTTCTTAGGACGTACTTTTCAAAAGTAGAAAGAATATGTGTTGGGCTGCACCCTGCGGACAGGGGTGCAAGGACTGCTCTTGCCCAGTTTTAAGACAGAAGAAAGAGGGAAATTGCCTGGTGGTCCAGTGGTTGGGACCCTGAGCTTCCAGTGATGGGGTTTAGGTTCAACTCCTGGTCGGGGAACTAAAGATCCCACATGCCACACAGCATGGCCAAAATAGTTTTTAAAGAGAGAGAAAGAGCCTCAACTCAGTGACAAAGATGTCAGTGGTTTAATGGAGGAGAGAGCTTGCCTATCTGAAGCAGGGTCCTGGATCTGTGGCGAGTCTTCACCATGTGCAGCTAACAGCGGACAGGACCCAGCAGCAGGCCTTGCTCCTGGGGTAGAGGGGACTGTCTGTGGGCTCACTGGTTACCTGGGAAACCACCAACCTTTTGATAAAAAAATTACTAGTGAGAGCCTGGGGCAAGTGTGTAGGAAGGTCAGTCAGGTGAATATGGTGTATGTGAAGCAAGCAGTCAGGCAGGGCATGTACCTTTCCTGGTGCTGCCCAGAGCTGTTGTGAGAATCCATTAAATTGACAAAATAAAACAAAACAGAGGCGGCAGGCAGGTCAAAATCTCTCTGTGCTATGAATCGCAAAGAGTTGGACACAACTTTGTGACTGAACAACAGGAATAAAAGAAGAGAGATGAAAATATTTACTGCATGAGGGATTTCTCTGATGGTCCAGTAGTTAGGAATCGGCACTCCCAATGCAGAAGGCATGGGTTGGATCCCTGGTCGGAGATCTAAGACCCTGTATGCTCCATGGCGTGGCCTAAATAAATAAATAAAATAAAATTTTTAATATGTAAAAATGAAAAATTAGGTTGGAGTCTACCTAGCTCTGGGCTTTCCTAGCAGTTCAGCTGTAAAGAATCTGCCTGCCAATGCTGGAGACACGGGAGATGTGGGTTCGATCCCTGGGTCGGGAAGATCCCCTAGAGAAGGAAATGGCAACCCA
Source organism: Muntiacus reevesi (assembly GCF_963930625.1). NCBI lineage: Eukaryota > Metazoa > Chordata > Mammalia > Artiodactyla > Cervidae > Muntiacus > Muntiacus reevesi. The sequence continues at coordinate 76,960,953 of NC_089254.1, read as the reverse complement.
CTCTAGTATTCTTGCTGGGAAATCCCATGGACAAAGGAGCCTGGCAGGCTGCAGTTCATGGGGCTGCAAAGAGCCAGACACGACTTAGGGACTAAAAAACAACTACCTAAGCTTGAGTTTTGATATATTCATTCTTCTTTTGCCAGGTTAAGTAAACATTTGTTGTTTTGGTCCAGTTTAAGGGGAGAATGTATTGGATATTTGTTGTAGTTGCTGTTGCTTTGACACAGTTCTATTCTGTGGTGCTGGTAACCTGAATTTTGCTTTGGGGAACCGCCCCTTTCCCACACTTTGAGCCCACATGCTTCAGGTGAACCTGAATCCACCACGGCTCCTGGAAAGAAGTATGTGACCCACGCTAAGCTGATCAGCACACCTATGTCCCCTGACAACAGTAATTTATTCAAAGAAGAACACATGAATCAAATAAGACCAATCAGGGCATAAAAGAATCAATACCAAGAAATTGAGCCTATTGGTGGGTTACTCGGACCTATTTTTTCTCTTTGGGTATGAGTAAGAATAGAGTTACTGCTATAATACATTCCTGGCAGAGAATGAAAAATGTTACAACCTTACGGAGAATTCAGCAATGTCTAAAGAGACTAACAATAGAAGCAATTCATAACCCGTGATTTTTTTCCCCTATAAAAGGTGTTATTGGGAACTTTAGTGAAATCTATAGCCTTTTTAGTGAAATATATAGTGAAATCAAGAAAACTTGAGTTTTCATATCAAATTTAATATCTTGGTTTTTTTTTTTTTTTTTTTTTTTTTAAGAAAGAAAGGGAGAATTTTATTTTTGAGGATTATAATGTAGGAGACAGTCTTTCAGAAAGCTTTGAGCACTGTTCTGCCCATTAGAGGTCAAAGCACAGTTATGTAAGTTTTTGAGACAAAGGATTATACATCAGATGACATATTGCCAGTTTATACAGTCCAGATCAGCATGTAGGAAGTGATTGTGGGTCATCATGACCCCTTACCAAGTTAAGAGGGAAGGTTATCTCCTAAGGAGGTCTGGTTAACACAGATGCACACCTATACACTATACGGGTTTTTATGTTCAAGTTTTTCTTGCCTTGCCATAAAATATGAATTTTATTTCACCAATATGGTATAGTTGATCATGAGGAATATTCCTAGCTGACATCTGGTGTTTCCTTCCTGTGAAAGAGCCAAACTAGCGTAGCTTCTTTTCTCTGGGCCTCTCTTCCTCTTTTCACCTTCTCTGGCTCTGGGAAGGTGGGTGATCTCATGGTAAGTCTGCGAGAATAACGGGGCCTGCTCCGTGCAGCTATGCCCTTTTCCTCTTGGAGCAAGCCTGCCCACGGGAGCAACCTCTCTGCTGTGATTCCCCCTTCCTACCTCCCTACCCGCCCCTGACAGCCCCTCACCTGAGTAGGCATCTGCCTAATGCTATGGTTCCCTGACAGACTCATTTGGCCCTCAAACTAAATTACATCCTCCAGCAGAGCTCCTAGCATTACTAAAGGTTGTATTTGGCTTATGTTTTTATTCGACCTATTTCTCAGATTGTTCAGAAGGTTATTTATCGGGACTCTCCTTGGGAGGATCTGATGGAAATGTTTATACACTCAGTCTTTAACTAGGCATTCATCGAAATCTACTATGTACTGAAACTGAGCTAGAGATTATGAAATAAGTGAGACAATGCCTGCTCCTAAGACGTGCCCCATGTACTGTGGGAAAGATAGGCATGTTCACAATGATGGGCAGTATGTGAAGTGTCTGGGAGAGATATTTATAAGATACCAAGTGAGCACCTAGGAGAGTGCTTAACCCAGCCAGGGGAATCTGGAGAGGCTGCCAGATTCCCAGAGGAGGTGATGTCTAAACTGAGTTTAAAAGATGAACATCTATGTGTGTAAAATGTGTGATAGAGCATCACAGGTTAATATCATTACCTACTTAAATGCCCTGTTTTCCCTGATGGACTGTGAGCTCCATCAGGGTAGAAGCATATCTACCCATTCACCACTTTGAGCAAGATCCTGACTCATAGTAGGTGGCACTAGTGGTAAAGAATCCACCTGCCAATGTGGGAGACTGAAGAGACACGGGTTCAACCCCAGGGCAGGGAAGATCCCCTGGAAGAGGAAATGGAAACCCACTCCAGGATATTTGGCTGGAGAATCCCTGTGGACAGAGGCACCTGGCGGGCTACAGTCCATAGGTAGCAAAGAGTTGGACACAACTGAAGGGACTAAAAATATGGAACGCTTCACGAATTTGCGTGTCATCCTTGCGCAGGGGCCATGCTAATCTTCTCTGTATCGTTCCAATTTTAGTATATGTGCTGCCGAAGCGAGCACTAATATCTTGTTTTTAATCATTGTTTTTTGATAACTATATTGTGGTTGGTATTCTTGTTTTTAGATAATACACATTGATGTGTTTAAAGATAAAAAGTTATTACATCTACGATTCATTGCCTGTGGTTGAAAAAAAAATGACATTATACACATGCAGATGGTAAATGTATAAAGTAGGGGACAGGAAAAGAATGAAAAAGCAAATGGAATAAGCAGTTAACTGGGGAACCTGTTTAAGGGGTGTGGTACAGCAAGAAATATATTTAGTCCTTTCATAGTTTCTGACTCTGAGCTCTTTTAGGAGGGTTTGGTGTAATATGTGTGTGTATGTGCATGCATGTTCACTTGTGTGTGACTCCTTGTAACCCCATGGACTGTAGCCCACCAGTCTCCTCTGTCCATGGGATTTCCCAGGCAAGAACACTGGAATGGGTTGTCATTTCCTCCTTCAGTGGTTCCTGACCCAAGGATGGAACCCATGATCCTTGCCTGTCCTGCATTGTCAGGTGGATCCTTAACCACTGCACCACTTTTAACCCTTGGCATTTCCTGAGTGATAGAAATGTCTTGCCATTCATAAGGAGCCCCTCTTGTGCACACCTGAGTACATTCTAATGAGTTGACTGAGGTCAAGCCCCAAAATAACCCCTGGATGTAGCTGGTCACCAAAAAGGCAAAGGGATGAGAAGGCTGGAAATTTCAGCCACACCTACCGACCTCTGGGAAGGTGAGGAGGCTGGCAATTAAGCTCTACAAAAACTCAACAAGATTTGATCAGCTTCCTACTTGGTGAAAGCTTCCACACACGAGGAGGTGGTGCACCCCAGTTCCATGGGAACAGAAAATGTTCTCCTCAGGACCCTTCCAGACCTTGCCCTATGTACCTCTTCATCTGGCTGTTCATGTGGAAATAAATAGTTCTGAGCTCTGCGAGGCATTCTAGCAAGGTAACTGAACTTGAAAAGAGGGTTATGAGAATCTCCATTTCATAGCCAGTTGTTCATAAGCACCTGGAATTTCTGGTGGCATCTGAAAAGGCAGATGTAATCTCATAGGACTGAGCCCTTTAGTTGTGGGATCTGACACTATCTTCAAGTAGTTAGTGTCAGAATCGAGTTAAATTGTAGGACACCCAGCTTGTGTTGCAGAATTGCTTAATGTCTGGGAAAAAACCATCACACACTTGGTGTGAGAAGTGAAGTGGAGTGCATGAGTAGGGGAGTGAAGGACATACAAAGGAAGTGAGTTTTCCTTTACAGAGAGGACACAGAAGTCAGTCTTGCTATTCTCGAAACTTCTGTAAATCTGTAATTATGTCAAAATAAAGTTTACTTGAGAAAATGCAGGAGAGGGAGGAGGAAATGGCAAGAGAGGAGGAAAAAGAAGAAAATTACTGTTGGCAGCTGCCTTAAAACCACGCTGGGAAAGGCTGTCTCAGAACGGAATATACCCAGAAGCAGCAGTGTGAGGTGGGTCCAGGAGACTTTACTGAGCCCTATGTTAAGATTTAAACTAGCTGATCTGCTCTGCCTCTGTACATTTCAGCTTGCATGAGTCAAATGATTCCTCTTCACAAGACTTCTTGTGAAATGTATAATTCACCAGGTTCCAGAAATTACTATGTTTCTTTTCCTTTTTTTTCATTCTTTTCCCCCCAGTTGTTCATTTTCATTCCTAAATGAACACTAAGATGACACACCAGAGTTCTAATAAGCTACATGCTTTGCTGAAAAAAAGAAAAAGAAAGTGGAGGACATGGACAAAAGTTACTAGAGAAATACAACTATAAAGAATTACATGGATGGGAACTTCCCTGGCAGTCCATTGGTTAAGACTGCACTCTTCCAATGCAGGGGATGCATGTTTGATCCCTGGTCAGGGAACTAGGGGCCTACATGCTGTGTGGTGCAGTAAAAAAAAAAAAACAATTACAGGGACAATTCAACGACAACACCAAAACCAAACTGATTTAAAAGTGAATAAAGGACTTGAATAGATATTTATCCAAAGAAGACATACAAGTGGCCAACAGGTATATGAAAATATGCTGAACATTGCTAATAAATAGTGAAATGCACAAAAAACTTCAATATCACCTCACATCTATTAGAATGGCTATTATTAAAAAAGAAACAGAAGATAATAAGTGTTAGTGAACGTGTGAAGAAACTGGAATTCTTCTGCACAGTTGGTGAAAATGTAAAATGATGCAGCCACTGTGGAAAATAGTATGGCAATTCCTCGAAAAATTAAGCTTAAGCATAAAATTACCATACAGTCCAATATATACCCAAAATAATTAAACCCAGGATCTCAAAGAGATATTTATATTCATAGAAGCATTGTTTGCAATAGTAAAAAGGTGGAAGTGACCCATATATCCATTGATGGATGAATGGATAAAGAAAATGTGGTATATACATACAATGAATTCACTCTTAAAAGGGAAGGAAATTCTGACACATGCTACAACATTGATGAACTTTGAGAACATTATGCTAAGTGAAATAAGTCAATCACAAAAGGACAAATACTTTGTGGTTCCATTTACATAAGATTTCTAGTGTAGTGAAATTCACAGAAAGTGGAATACAGAAAGTGAAGTGGTGGTTTCCAGAGACCAGTGGGGAGAGAAGAATGAGGAGTTATTGTTTAATAGATACAGGTTTCAGTTTTGCACGATAAAGAGTTCTAAGCACGGATGGCATTAATGGTAGCAGGACAGAATCAGCAAACTTGACGCTGAACCATACATCTAAAAATGGTTAAGGTGATATACTTCATGTTATATACGTTTTACTATTAAAAAATAAAAAGTTACAAGGACAAAGAATTTGCCACAGGATAGACTGAACAACTTACATAGTTTAGCCAGAAAACAGCTAGAGCAAAGAGAAAAAAATTACTTAGGAAGCAAAAATGTATAAATCCTGAGGAAAGATAAAATTTATTGTAAAACTCTAACCTAAATCTATGTAGAAAATATGCATATTAAATATAATACCCTGTTACATGGCTTTCTCTGTACACAAAGATACAAAATGACTATGTCAGCCTTGTAAGGATTTACAAATCTCACAAAATCTAGGACTTTAGTTCTCCATTAGATCTGAATTATTTAGGGTTAGGTTTGGTTATATGTGACAGAAAATAAATAAGTAAATAATAGTGACTTAAAAGAGAAAAAAAGAAAATATAGTGGAGGGACTTCTCTGGCGGTCCAGTGGTGAAGACACTGAGCTTCTACTACCAGGGAACCTGGGTTCAATCCCTGGTTCAGGAACTAAGATCCTACATACCATATGGTGTGGCCAAAGAATAAAATGAAAAGAAAATATAGCAGAAAATCAATACACTACCATATATAAAATAAATAACCAATAAGGACCTACTATACAGCACAGGGAATGACATCCAATAATTTGTAGTAACCTAAAAGGGAAAAGAGTCAGAAAAAAATAGATACATGTATATGTATAAATGAATCACTTTTTGGTACAACTGAAACTAACACATCATTATAAGTCAACTACACTGCAATAAAAGCGGAAAAAAAAAAGTATTATTAAATAGGGATTACTAGACATGGGCCCTATCTTTATTCTAGAAATTCTAAGAAAGATTACCTGCCCCTGACATACTCTTCAAAGCTTCTCATGATGTCCTAAATTTGTCTTTAAGGACTGTAACTTTAGCTTGAAGTTTTTCCCTCTGTCCTAACCGTGAGGTAAGTTCCAGAAATATAGTACAAAAGCTCAGTCAACATTTTCCTCCAGTTCTTCAAAACGACACATCCAAATACATTATCTTATTTGCCTGAAACTTCACTCCTTTAGATCTTAGCATTTCTGCCAGTCCCTCACTATTCCCTCTAAAGTGTGTGTTAGCCGCTCAATCGTGTCTTTGTTGTGACCCCATGGACTGTATATAGCCCCCTAGAATTCTCTGTCCATGGAATTCTCCAGGCAAGAATACTGGGGTGCATTGCCATTTCCTTCTCCAGGGGATCTTCCGTATCCAGTAATCAAACCTGGGTCTCCTGCATTGCAGACAGATTCTTTACCGTTTGTGTCACCAGGGAAGCCCACACCCCACAGTGATTTTCCCTCCTCCATCTCCCTTGCCCTTATATCTACTTGGCGATCTGGTCCTGGCATTTTCCTTCCCAGTCGCATTCCTCTCTTCTGCCCAACCCCATTGTTGCTACCCTTCGGCTATTTATTCCTCGATTGCTGTGACAGAAGCCAGCTCTCCCCCTCAACCTCTCCCCTGTCCCACAGTAGAAAGACGGGAAATGCTACCGCACCAGGAAAGCAGGTGAGAAAGAAGAAGGGAGAGAGGGAAGGAAGCAATATTGGAAAATTTCAATAACTTGAAAATAAAACCAAAGGCTGCATCATGAGAAAAATATAAAAGAAACCTTCCTTAACAAATTCTATTACTCAAACACAATCTTTGTACATATATTTTGCACATTTCCCCCCCAAATTTCCAAAAGATAGTCCATGGATACTTTCTAGAAGTCTAGCCAGACCCTAGTCTATGAATTACTATAATTGAAGAAAGTCTCTAAGAATCAATCCTAATGTAATAACATAGTATATTGAGTCTGAGATTTTTCTCAGTCAAAAAATTTTCTCCAAGAACTACCAGCCTTTAGGAGACATGGTACCTTATGAGGTTATTATATAAAGATTATTGTTTAATAATAATTTTACAAGTTCTGATCTAAATGTGTTTTCTGTATCACTGGACTTAGTAAAACTTGAGGGAAATGGAATTTCAGCTCAGTATAAGAAAGACATCAATAGCAAGATTGTTGGGCGTTCCATGGTGGCCTAGAGGTTAGGATTCTGGGCTTTCACTGCTATGACCCAGGTTCAGTCCCTGGTTGGTGAACTGAGGTCCCACAGGCCACAGTGTGGACAAATAAATAAAATAAAATACGAAAAAGCCAAAACAGCTACAACAACAACAGTGTTGACAACAGGATGGAAACTTTCAGAGGAAAGTAAGCTGGAGAGTATGAGTATTTGTCCGGAAATTGCCAGACTGCCTTAAACATCCAGGTCTTAGTTGTGACATGCAGGATCTTTCAGTTGTGGCATGTGGGATCTAGTTCCTTGGCCAGGGCTTGAACCCTGACCCCCTGCATTGGGAGCACAGAGCCTCAGTCACTGGACCTCAAGGGAAGTCCCTATATAGCTATAGTCTTAATAGTGAATATATTTACCGTATTTGCAAGCCAAGTATATAATTGGCGAAACCAGTTTGAGAAACATTGTGTTAGAAGTTGTCTAAAACCCTGAGATCTAACAACTAGCTGGAGTTTCTGATTTAGGCTCAATTAACTCCTAAAGAAAATTCTTAGGAAAAAAAAAAAAATTGAAGACCAGGTTTGGGATGAGTCAGGGAAGGTGATCTATCAATGCAAGGACAGAAACTGTGGCTTTTAAAAGCCTTTTCACCAGGACCTGGAGTAAGGCCTAGCATAGTAGGCAGTCAATAGATACTCATTAAGAAGGAAGGAAGGAAAAAAGGAAGGGAGGGAGGGAGGGAGAAAGGGGAAGACAGACATTTTGTTTATCATAATTAGATCCTTTGCCTGCATTTGTGGATTAGCAAGCCATATAAAAAACCTATAAAAAGCCATTTTTTAAATAATCAAGGAAATTTGCATAAGATTTGGGTATTGCATATTATTAATTTACTGAAATTCTTATTAATATTAGTGTATTTCTGTGTGTGTGTGGTACTTACTCGCTCTGTGAGACCCAATGGATGGTAGGCCACCAGATCCCTCTGTCCATGGAATTTTCCAAGCAAGAATACAGGAGTGGGTTGCCATTTCCTCCTCCAGGGGATCTCCTTGACCCAGAGATCGCACTCGGGTCTCTTGCATCTCCTGCATTGCCAGGTGGATTCTTTATCACTGTGTCACTCATGCTAGGGTATACATTGTGCTACTCTTTCCATTTAGTATGACTTTTGCTGGTTGCAATCATGGCTGAGTGATTTTAAAGGCCTTTCCAGTGAGAGATGTATACTGAAGAATTTATAGGTGAAATTTTAGGATGTCTCAAGGAACAGAGGAAATGAAATTGACAGTTGCTAACTGTTAAGTTTGAGTGGTTTGTACAGGAGTTTGTTATAGTAGCTGAGTGCTCAGTCGTGGACTGCAACCTTCCAGGCTCCTTCTGTCTGTGGGGTTCTCCAGGCAAGAACACTGTAGTGGGTTGCCATGCCCTCCTCCAGGGGATCTTCCTAACCAAGGAATCAAACCCAAAGTCTCCTGAGTCTCCTGCATTGGCAGGCAGATTCTTTACCACTGGGCCCCCTGGGAAACCCCATGCTATAGTGTACATTGTATTATTCTTTCCATTTCTCTGTATGTAACAAAAGGTAACCCACCCTTTTCCTGAGAGAAACAAGTCTTCCTACTGGGAGGCTTGTGTATGTAATGAATTAAGTTTGCTCCTTTGTATCCAGTATGAGACCACTTATGTAGCACCCTGGGAGAGCTGGGTGCTACAAAATACTCAAAATACTCAAGAGTATTTCTTTGTGGTTCCTTCTCCTCAGCTGAGAGTTCTGAAAGCTGTAAGCCAGAGCAAGACACCCCATTAAGGACCAGGAAGGCACAGTCAGGATTTCCCGATTCTTTCTTTGCCTCAGTTCACACAGATGTGAAAATGGAGATAATAAAAGTACCCACCTCATAAGGAGTTGGGATGAACTGCCTGCCCTTCTTGTTGCCCTGGAAAATGGATTTTGTACTGTCTGAGCATGGTGGTTTCTGCCCAAGGCCACAACAGGTGATGAGGGAAGAGGAAGCGTTGGAAGCCGTGATTACGGGCACACTCTTCTGGAGTTTGCCCACGCATCCCTGTTTCTCTCCTCCCTAGCCCCCCAGGATGAAGCCTCACCTCATCTTCCCTTCTCTTCCGTCCCTAAAACAGTGTCATTGTAGATTTCCCAGCAGTGACTCAGGAGCTGAAGGGCAGGTCTTTTAGGGGGAAGTGCTGGGCCTGGCAGCCCACAGGCACCTGATTTTCTATCCTGATCCTATGACTCTTTGGCCATGTGATTTTGGGTAATTACCTAACCTCTCTTAGCATCAAGCTACTGTGAAAAAAAGATAGTATCACCCCACACGCAGATGGGAAGACTGAAGAATTGTAGATAAGGGGCCTGGTGGACCACATGGTATACAGCAGATCCTCAATAAGAATGATGAAGGCAGCAAGAGCCTCTCATTGCTGCCTCCCCCACATTCCCTACCAAGCCCACTCAGACCTCACTGGACCATTTGCGCCTCGGATTTTTCATGCTGACATTTGGTTTCTGGCGGGGCTTCCCACGTGGCGCTAGTGGTAAAAAACCTGTCTGCCAAAAGAGGATACATAAGAGATGCTGGTTGGATCCCTGGGTCAGGAAGATGCCCTGCAGGAGGGCAAGGCAACCCACTCCAGTATTCTTGCCTGGAGAATCCCCTGGAGACAGAGGGGTCGCAGAGTCGGATATGATGGAAGTGACAGCATGCACGCAAGGTGAGATCAGGGCAGAGAAGACCCAGGAAGGGTTGATAGGCTGCTCAAAAGACTTTCTCCATAAGGGCCAATGGTGGGGTTTTCAATGAGGCAGATGAGAAGGAGAATGCTTACAAGGGAGACAAGGGGAATTTCTGGAGCAAATGGTAGGAGAAAGGAAGAGAGAGGAACATGTGGAAAATCACTCTGAGGAACACATTGGAAAACCAGCCTTACCTGTGAATATGAATATCTCTTATAAATAAAGAATAAAGTAAGATAGTGCTTACTATGTGCCAAAGATTATTCTAGGTGCTTTACATTTGATAACTCATGTAAACCTCCCAGCAACCTGTGAGTTATGTATAATATTATCATCTCCATTTTACATGTGAGTGAACTGAGGTGAAAGGTATTTAAGTAACTTGCTTAAGGTACCCCAGTTGGTAAGTGATGGGGCAAATATTGTTACTGTACCCCATCTGCCCTCCAGATTCCATCCCAGATGTCTCTAGTGGCCCATTGCCAACCTGGAACTATGCAGGGAAGGGAATTTGGAGAAGTACAGTTCCCAGGTACCTCAGAGGTAAAGAATCTGTCTGCCAATGCAGGATATACAGATTCAATCCCTGGGTTGGGAAGATCCCCTAGAGGAGGAAATGGCAACCTGCTCCAGTATTCCTGCTGGGAAATCCCATGGACAGAGGAGCCTGGAGTCCCAAAGAATCAGACATGACTGAACATGCATGCAGCAGCAGCAGTTCCAGTGTAACTAAATTGCTGCAAGGGGGTACAGCCTACTTTTTGCTGGGGAAGCCCCACCATTCTTTCTCTGGCTGTCAAACGGAAGGGGAAAAAAAAATCTGCTCAGGCAATCTCCTGTCTTTAATATTTACATTGTATAAAATGAAAAATTTCCCTGCTGCCAGCCTCTGGTCTGGGCCCCTTATTAGGTCTTTTGCTTCTCTTTGGAACCACCTATACCCTCTGCGCAGAAATGGGTTATTATCCTAAACAAAAGTAAGTTAAATCCCTGACAGTCACCAGTGGTTTGATGAGATTGGGAAATGAAGCTAATTTTTTTAGGGTCTTAATTGCACAATTATTATGTTCCAAACATATATGTCAATATGTTTTTTAAGTCTCAGTGTCTTTTGAATTATATAAAATAGCATACATGACAGTGTAATATCATCTACCATACTGCTCTCCAGGGCAGGTGTAAGCACAGAGTTGCTTTTATTGAAACACTCTGACAATTGGAGGCGGCAATGCCCAGGTGAGTGGTTGTCCCAATCTGGGCTGTGGCAGAATTCCCTGCTGTGTGCTTAGTCACTCAGTTGTGTCTGGCTCTCTGCGACCCCGTGGGCTGTAGCCCACCAGGCTCCTCTGTCCATGGGATTCTCCAGGCAAGAGTACTGGAGTGGGTTGCCATTTCCTTCTCTAGAGGATCTTCCTGACCCAGGGACTGAACCAGAGTCTCCTGCATTGCAGGCAGATTCTTTTACGTCAGGACTGATTAAAAACCCTGCTGGCTCCCATCCTTGGAATTTCTGATTCAAAAGTTCTGAGGTAGGGAGGACCTGGAAACTTGAAGTTCTATTGGGTTTCCAGGTAATGATGGTGCTGCTGGTCTAGGGGGTCACACTTTGAGAACCACTGGCCTTGTGGTTAGGATCACATCCTTCTAGGTGAGACATCATGAGCTGGACTCCCAACTCATCATCAATTTGCTATTTGACCTTGAGGAAATTCTCAATATCCTCAAGCCTCAGTTTCTTTATATGTAAATGAGGATAATAATGACACAATCACTGGGAGTTATACTGAGGATTATATAAATTAATCCCCATAATGTATAGATACTTTATACATCTATAAAGTAATTTATCTACATAAAATATGGATACAGCACACAGTAAATATGCAGATGCTTGCTATTATTTTAGTTCAGAATGTTTTGTGAATCAATGATTACATAGCAAATGCATATTATGAAATATTCCAGATCTGCAGATCTTTTAGACTGTATCTAGAAGAAATGGAAGTTTTTTAATGTAATTTCTAAGTAATCGGTTGTGAACCTGTCATTTCTCTTCCTATTTGTCCCTTCGTTTTTCTCTAATGATCAGGACGTTTGGAAAAACCAAGCAAATGCATTTAGGAGAAAAGATAGAAATACAGCAAGGGCCAGGTCGGTCACAAAATTTAATTTCATTAGCATTACTGCAAAGTTTGAGTTTAATTTCCTAGTTGAACAGAAGGTGGCAGCACCACACAGGATTTGGCAGAAGAGGAGTTTCTCAGAGCCGCCTCCCCCAAAGCCCCTGCCTGGGGCTGTCTTCTTGCACTTTGAACTCCATTTCCTGGATCTCAGGTCCTTACTTATCCTTGTCTAGGTTTTAGACCATCAGTGGATCGAGCCTCCTTCCGGCTGGGGACTCCAGGATCAATTCACAGGTTAGAAAAACAGAGTTTCACCTTGGCCGCAAGACTAAACTGATCTGTAACTCGAAACAGGTCCCTGTGTGCCTCTGAGCCTCAGTCTCCCCTGTGTAAAGCAAATTCAGTTCAGTCACTCAGTCGTGTCCAGCTCTGCGATCCCATGGACGGCAGCATGCCAGGCCTCCCTGTCCATCACCAACTCCGGGAGTTTACTCAAACTCATGTCCATCGAGTCATCTCATCCTCTGTCCTCCCCTTCCACCTTCAATCTTTCCCAGTGAGTCTTTTCCAGTGAGTCAGCTCTTTGCATCAGGTGGCCAGAGTACTGGATTTTCAGCTTCAGCATCAGTCCTTCAATGAATATTCAGGACTGATTTCCTTTAGGATGGACTGGTTGGATCTCCTTGCAGTCCAAGGGACTCTCAAGAGTCTCCTCCAACACCACAGCTCAAAAGCATCAATTCTTCAGTGCTCAGCTTTCTTTATAGTCCGACTCTCACATCCATACATGACTACTAGAAAAACCATAGCTTTGACTAAACTAACCTTTGTTGGCAAAGTAATGTCTCTGCTTTTTAATATGCTGTCTAGGTTGGCCATAGCTTTTCTTCCAAGGAGCAAGCATCTTTTAATTTCATGGCTGCAGTCACAATCTGCAGTGATTTTGGAGCCCCAAAAAATAAAGTCTGACACTGTTTACACCGTTTCCCCATCTATTTGCCATGAAGTGATGGGACTGGATACCATGATCTTAGTTTTCTGAATGTTGAACTTTAAGCCAACTTTTTCACTCTCCTCTTTCACTTTCATCAAGAGGCTCTTTAGTTCTTCACTTTCTGCTATAAGGGTGGTGTCATCTGCATATCTGAGGTTATTGATATTTCTCCTGGCAATCTTGATTCCAGCTTGTGCTTCATCCACCTGGGCATTTTGCATGATGTACTCTGCATATAAGTTAAATAAGCAGGGTGACAATTTATAGCCTTGACCAAGAGAGTAGAATAAGGATTCTCCAAGGTCATCAGCCCTGACAGCCGGGGTTCCAGGTTTAGAATCAGGGCTTGTAGGAAGTGTCCACAGCAGGCGAGTGGGTTCATGGTCCCCGGTGAATTCCGGCTGCAGGAATCCAGACCTGCCACAGTGTGTCAGAGGCCAGTAGGGCAACCCCCACTCCCACCCCCACAGCACCCTATTTAAGACATCAGTTCAGTTCAGTTGCTCAGTCATGTCTGACTCTTTGCAACCCCATGGACTACAGCACACCAGGCCTCCCTGCCCAACACCAACTCCAGGAGTTTACTCAAACTCATGTCAATTGAGTCAGTGATACAATCCAACCATCCTTTGTCGTCCCCTTCTCCTCCCGCCTTCAATCCCTCCCAGCATCAGGGTCTTTTCCAATGAGTTGGCTCTTTGCATCAGGTGGCCAAAGTATTGGAGTTTCAGCTTCAGCATCAGTCTTTCCAATGAATATTCAGGACTGATCTCCTTTAGGATGAACTGGTTGGATCTCCTTGCAGTCCAAGGGGCTCTCAAGAGTCTTCTCCAAAACCACAGTTCAAAGGCATCAATTCTTCAGTGCTCAGCTTTCTTTATAGCCCAACTCTCACATCCATACATGACTACTGGAAAAACCATAGCCTTGACTAGATGGACGTTTGTTGGCAAAGTAATGTCTCTGCTTTTTAATATTGAAATGTAAAACTTTGTGTATTAAACCAGGATGTATCAGGATGTGTCAATTTTTAACACCAAACGGATAACGGCAATGAAATTGCATTGCCTCAGAAGGGTTTTCCAGGGACCACCTGTCCACTGTCTTCTGCCTTTAGGGTTACTTCGGTGGAGCTTGTCGTTTTGGGGAAATGTTTTTGCTTAACTGACGCCCTAAGGGTTTTATTGAACTGAAACTTCTTTTGGCGAAGGATGCTCCGGCGCCCTCTGGTGACTAATCCCAAGTAATGCACCATTCACCTCACAACGCCTTGCTTTCTATCCCTGTCACCAAATAATCCAGTTTTTGCCTTTTGAGTCCTTTGTTAGCCTGCTTCTGGATTATTATTTTTACTGCTAACTCTATGAAGCGCCACAAGTAGCGGTTATGAGATTCAGTTTTGAAAATACGGACTCCAGGCAAGCTTAGAGCAGAAGCACGAATAAACGAACTTGGTAGGGCGGCCAGCTCTTCGATGTGGGCTCATTTCACAGGAAGAGCAGATGCGATCGGAGAGATGGTTGTCAGTCCCAGAGCGGAGAGGAAGTGTTGGTGAACTTCATGTTTTCTATGCTTGCGATCCGGATAGCTGGCTCCTGGAATCTCCGCGCCCTTTCTCTAACTCCCATTTCCAAGGCTCACCTTGTACAACTTGGTGGCCACTCTTAGGACCCTGCCATCTATCCTAGCGCTCCTAGTGAGGGGCCAGAGCCTGATCCTTCCGCCTGGAAATGTTGCTAGAAATGCCAATATTTCTCCAGGAACCAACTGCATTGGAATCTTCTAGGATGCTGCTTAACATCCAGACTCCTTCAGTGAACCCTGGACTTGCTGCAATAGAATCTCTGAAGGTAGAGATGAGAATTATGCATTTTAGCCAGATTCCTAAGTGATTGTGGGGCAAGCCAAGGTTTAGAATAGCTTCATATGCTTGTGACTTCAGACATGATGATGATAACTGCTGTCTACATAACAAGTGTCTGTGTTTCTGATGCCACGTCCCCACTCCACCACCATTACTGTGAGTGATGCGAGCACCAGCCAGGGTGCATAAGCATGAACCATCTGGCTTCCATCCCTGGAAACACATTATAGAATAAGTTTTTCAGCCCTTTCCTGGGCCCTCTTTTTTCATCCATCAGGCTAGTGTTTCTGAGCAAGACTCTTCGCTGAGAAGCCTTAAATTATACCCCTAACACTGAAGTTAAAATGTCAAGGATTAGAAAATCAAATTTCTATGTGGTACATATATACACTGGAATACTGCTGCTGCTGCTGCTGCTGCTGCTAAGTCACTTCAGTCGTGTCCGACTCTGTGCGACCCCATAGATGGCTGCCCTCCAGTCTTCCCTGTCCCTGGGATTCTCCAGGCAAGAACACTGGAGTGGGTTGCCATTTCCTTCTCCAATGTGTAAAAGTGAAAAGTGAAAGTGAAGTCGCTCAGTCTTGTCCGACTCTTAGCAACCCCATGGACCACAGCCTACCAGGCTCCTCCAACCATGGGATCTTCCAGGCAAGAGTAATGGAGTGGGGCCCCATTGCCTTCTCCAAAACTGGAATACTACTCAACCATAAAAACAAAATAATGCCATTTGCAGCAACATGGGTGCAACTAGAGATGAAGTGAAGTCAGAAAGAGAAAGACAAATACCATATGGCGTCACTTATATGTGGAATCTAAAATATGGCACAAATGGACTTATCTACGAAACAGAAAAAGACTCACAAACACAGAGAACAGACTTGTGGTTGCCAAGGGGAAGGGGGGGTGGGAGAGAGAGAGGTTGAGAGTTTGGGATTAGCAGATGCAAATGATTATATATAGAACGGATAAACTACAAGGTCCCTACTGTATAGCACAGGGAACTATATTCAATATCCTGTAATAAATCATAATAGAAAAGAGTATGAAAAAGACTGTGTGTATATATATATATAAACTGAACCACTGTACAGCACAGTAATTAGTATGACCTTGTAAATGACATTAGCATGACATTGTAAATCAATTTCAATAAAATAAATTTTTAAATAAATTAAGGTTACCTACCAAAACAATTGTATGGTGGGTAGCTTTGCCTGGCTGAAGCACCTTTTATTTCTGTGTCTGTCTGTCTGTGGAGGGCATGGCATGCCATTGTGCCTTTGACGTTAACAGGAATAAGTTGAAATGAGCACCTGCTGTTTCTGCTAGACAGAAACTGTGAGGACAGGGGCATTAAATCCACCCTAGGATTCAAGGACTCAGTGTTAGTAAGGACAGTGAAGTCCAACTTGTTGCCCAGGGCAGGAATCCCGTACCCTTATACTCCCTGAGGGGACATTGTCTTAGATGCTGACTTCTGAAGCTGTCTTCCCTTGGATCTGTTTTCAGGCATATTTTTCATCTGAGTACCCAAGTGCTTCCTCACCCAGCAAGGCCCAGAAAAGAGATGAAGCACAAAAAAGCCTAGAAGGTCACTAACACTGGTCACTAGTGTTACTAGTGTGGACACTAATCTCAGACTCTGTGCAGTACCGTCCAATGTAGTAATACAAGCCACATCTGGCCACTGAGCACTTGAAATGTGGCTGATGAAGAATGTGCTATAAGTGTAAAACACACATCAGCCTCTGGACACATAGCAAGAATATAAAATAGCCCACAGATAGATAGGTAGCATGTTGAAATGATAATATTCTGGATATATTGGGTTAAATAAAAGGTATTACTAAAATTAATTTTACTTGTTTATTTGTCATTTTCAAATTTGGCTACAAGGCAATTTAAAATTATAAAATATGGTTTAGGTGCTACTGGTCTGGACCTTTGGTGTTTACCTGATGGTTTCCACTATTCCTAACCAGGCTTCCCTGGTGGCTCAGTCAGTAAAGAATCCCCCTTAAATGCAGGAGATGCGGGTTCGATCCCTGGGTTGGGAAGATCCCCTGGAGAAGGAAATGGCAACCCACTCCAGTATTCTTGCCTAATAAATCCCGTGGACAGAAGAGCTGGCGGACTACAGTCCATGCAAGCACAAGAGTTGAACACGACTTAGTGATTAAACCACTGTTTTTAACCTTTTGGGGCTTAACCACGTCCCTAACATGATCTTTCCGGTTCCTCCTAGTTCTTTCCCTCCTGGTCAGTCCTATCCTGTTGCCCACGGAGCTGTGTGACACATTACAGCTCATTCTAGAAAGTCTTCCTGGGGTGCCCCAGTTTGCCCGCCCCATTGCTACATGATTCTAGTGGTTAGAAGATTCTTTTTTATACATAAACCAAAATAGGCTTCCCTGGGACAGCTTTCTATGAGAAGAAATGAGTCATGGTTAATGATCGTAGAGTAATGCATGTAAGCCATTTATTTAATCAACTCCCTATGGCTAGTTATTTAGTCTATTTTCAGGTTTCTAAATTTTGTATTACGATAATCATCCTTATGTTTAAATCTTTGTACCCATGTTAAATCATTTCCTTTGGATCAGTTCTTACTAATATAATCTTTTAAGCTTTTGATGCCATTCTGTATTACATGAACAACAGTAGGTATTATAATTTAAAAAAATTTTATAATTCTTATAAATGGTAATTTTGTTAAAAAAATTGCATTAAAATGTTACATGGCTTAAAGGAAGTTTAAAGTGGTAATTACTAAATGGTAAGGACTAGAGCAGTGGGATGGGGGACAGAGGGAGGTCGAGAGGGAGGGGATATATGTTAACATACAGCTGATACACTTTGTTGTACAACAGAAAATAACACAACACTGTAAAAGCAATTATATTCCAAGAAATAAATAGAAGAAAAAAAGAACTTAATTTCTTCACAACCTCAGCTGTGCAGGGTGCTAAGTCGCTTCAGTGGTGTCCGACTCTTTGCGACCCTATGGACTGCAGCCCTCCACTCGCCTCTGTCCATAGGATTCTCCAGGCAAGAATACTGGAGTGGGTTGCCATGCCCTCCTCCAGGGGACCTTCCTGACCCAGGGAACGAACTTGTGTCTCATTTTGTCTCATGTGTTAGCAGGAGGGTTCTTTACCACTAGCGCCACCCGGGAAGCTTCTTTCTGTTGATAGCGGAAACTAAACAGAATTCAAATGCCAGTTCTGACACATGTGCTTTCTTCTAGAGGTGATTTATGCATTTTCTATACAAAAGTACCATAAAATGCACCCTTATCTATGCCTTTCATTTTCACATTTATACTTAAAAAAAAAAAAAGAAAGAAAATTCTAGGCCGGCTTAAAAAAACATCCCCCTTAACAAATGTCACTTATTACCTTAGTTTTGTAATAAACCCAGGAATCCACTTTAAGCAGCTATTTATTTTCCTCCTTCTTTTCTTTTTCTTTTTACTTTTCTTTCCTTTCTTTCTACTTGCCTATTCTTCAGATGGAAGACTAAGCAGTCAGATCCTGAGTATTCTGGGACCCACAAGGGACAAGTTTGCCTACACTTGTGTCTTATGAGCAGGAAAAGGTGGGTACTAAGCCCCTGGGCCAGGCGGCAGAATCTCTCCTCTAAGACTGCTGGTGGAGCAAGAAGTGAGAAATTACTGACTTATTATTATTATAAGAGGTCTCAACCTCTCCTCCTCAGGTTCATTTCTTTATTTTATCTCTCTATTCCAACAAAGGTCCATCTAGTAAAGGCTATGGTTTTTCCAGTGGTCATGTATGGTTGTGAGAGTTGGACTATAAGGAAAGCTGAGCACCGCAGAATTGAAGATTTTGAGCTGTGGTGTTGGAGGAGACTCTTGAGAGTCCCTTGGCCTGCAAGGAGATCCAACCAGTCCGTCCTAAAGATCACTGGGTGTTCATTGGAAGGACTGATGTTGAGGCTAAAACTCCAATACTTTGGCCACCTGATGTGAAGAACTGACTCATTTGAAAAGACCCTGATGCTGGGAAAGATTGAAGGTGGGAGGAGAAGGGGACGACAAAGGATGAGATGGTTGAATGGCATCACCGACTCAATGGACATGAGTTTGGGTAGGCTCTGGGAGTTGGTGATGGACAGGGAGGCCTTGTGTGCTGCAGTGTGGGGTGGCAAAGAGTCAGACACGACTGAGCAACTGAACTGAACTGAACTGATTTCAATTTAACAATGTTTTGCATATAATTGACTTTCTATAAATACGTATTGAGTTAATGAACTAATAAATGTATATATCAGTGGGTGACTGTTAACCCTGGAAATATCTGGTTAGGCTTGTTACGGCAATACTGAAGATTTTCATCTGTGAGTCACATACAGATGGCGAGTCACATAATGATCCATATGTCACTCACCATACATGATCAGTGACAGGGTAGCACATATACTATTGGGATATCACAGAATTATATACTGTTAGACCTGGAAAGGGCCCTTGAGCTTTTCATGTACCAAGGCTCCCAACTGGTGAAGACCATCAGAATTTAGCTGACAGATGTATTTATTTAGCTTGCATAGTCTCACTACTGACTTCTACTTATTTTTTACTTTTATTTTATTAATTTTTAAATTTTATTTATTTTAGGTTGAGCCACATGACTTATGGGATCTCAGTTTCCTGACCAGGGATTGAACCCAGACCTTGGAAGTGAAAGCACTGGGCCCAAACCACTGGGTCACCAGGCAACTCCCTACCTTTAAAGTGGTTACCAACATAGACATATTGGGAGATTATATATAGTGTTTGGAACTTTTTTAAACTGGAAATTCTGGCATCTCGAGGTCCATAGCTACACACAACAGCCTGGGCTGAATAGCTACTCCCCTCTCTTATTCAACCAATAGTGGATTTTCATTCACTTGTCAAATGATCGCTATATATTTCAGGCAACTTGCTCATTTTCCTGTTTAGTCTATGACTTGGTGAAGTTTTCTTGCTATGAATCCAGATTTGCTGATTGATTCTTGGAAGCACATTCACGTATAGTTTGGGTCTACCCCTATCTTAAAATGCCTTTTTTTTTTGGCCACCCCTTGCAGCATGTGGGATCTCAGCTCCCTGACCGGGAATGGAACCCACGATTGCCGCATTGGAAGCCCAGAGTCTTAGCCACTGAACCACCAGAAAGTTTCTGCCCTCTTTTAGATGGGATGTGTTTTACCCATCGGTGGAGCCCCAACCACACACAGTTCACTTGACAGATGCACAAGGCTTTTCTGGCCCTTTGGAGATTGTATTTGTGATGCCAGATCGAGTCTGATGCCAAAGTAGTTAAGGAAACTGAAGCCCACTGAATTTACCTCCCTAAATATTTCACTTGATCTTCCCCACACCATCTTCCATCTATTGCCAGAGTAAGCTCTGGAAAATATAAATTTGCCTAAGTTACACCCCTGCTTAAAATTCTCCAGTGGCTCTATTAGACCTAAAGATCCTGATCTTTTTATCATGGTTTATGAGACCTTTCAGTGCCAAGCCTGCTTTACCAACCTTAACTCAGACAACTCTGCCTCACCAGCCACACCAGGTAACTTCATGTTTCTCTACTCTGCCCTTTCCTCTTTGCCTGCAGGTCTCCCTTCCTGCTGTTCCCGTTTCCTGGAAGGCTCTTCCCCATCTATTTGTCTGACACTTTCTTACGTGCTTAGGTCAGACACCTGTGATTCTCCCTTGTGAATCCTTCCATCCTCACTTCATCATCTCTGCCATGGGACACAGTTCATAGTCCACTTTACAGTCCCTGGAACAGTTTAGTATGACTTCTCCACTGGACTGTATTTTCCTTGCGGATGGGACCCACAAATCACTCTCTTTTTTTGTAGGCCGCAGCGTGTGGGATCTTAATTCCCCAATGAAGGATCAAACCCATGCCCCCTGCGTTGGAAGTGTGGAGTCTTAACCACTGGACTGCCAGGAAAGTCCCACAAATTGTTCATTTTTATCCTCATTATTTATTCCAGTGCTCAATAAATGTTGAATGAATGAATGACAGCCTTGCTCCATGTGACTTATTTAGTAAGACAGCCACGAGAAACTATGGTCTGCCCCTGATTCCCCGTGAGGTTATGACCAAGGATCCTTTGCAAACTGGAGACAGCATAGGGACAAGCTTCACTCCTTCCATATTACCAGACTGTCTCAGGAACCTTAGTCTTCAGTATTTGTTGACTTTATTCCTGCTCTTTCTTCTACACAAATTGTATAACTTATTTTGACTTCAGTTTCTCACTTTAAAAATTGACTCCCAAGTCCCTGGCAGTCCAGTGGTTAGGACTCCATGCTCTCACTGCCAAGGCCTGTTCCATTTCTGGTCTGGGAGCTAAGATACCACAGGCTGCTCAGCACAGTCCGGGGGAAAAAATGATTCCCAAATCTCTATTTGCCTCCAGATAATTAATACAAATCAATCATTGAAATTCTATGAAATTGAAATTTTGTTGAAATTGAATTTCATTGAGATTCTCCTTGCTAGTGGATTCATAAATGGGTTTCTGACCAAAACCTGGCTAGTGAGATGTGAGGACAATGATGCTGGATGAGAACAGATGTGTCCTGGACACTGTCATTTCAGAATTTGATGTTTAGACATATTGCCGATATCTTGCCACCAACCCGAAAATGAAGCCGGTATTAAGGATGACAGAAAGATACAAGAAAACCTGAAATGAAGGTATCATTGAAGAGCTAAATCAGTCAACCCTGATTCTTGTTACAGTATGACGGTTAATTGTTAATTGCCACATTAGGTGATAAATTTCCTTTCTGTTAAGCCAGTTTAGATCTTGTTTCTATACTTTAATTTGGAACCAAAACATGTTACCTGATACAGTTCTCCAGTTCCCACTGTCGTTCTCAAAATAACTACCTGTAATCCTCAACTTTTTAATCTCTTTGTTAGTCTATGAATAGCTTCATTAGATAGGCTTTGGATGATCTAAAATTGAGCACATAAAGGTGGAAGTGACAGGACCAAGAGTTCTTTTTAAGTATTTGGTTTTTTTGGATCAGTTCTACACACTGTTGTTGTTCATTTGCTAAGTCACGTCTGACTTTTTGCGACCCCATGGACTGCGGCATGCCAGGCTTCCCTGTCCTTCACTACCTCCCAGAGTTTGTTCAAACTCATGTCCACTGAGTCGGTGATGTTCTACACATGTGCATTACTGACAATGCACATCTTAGAGGGGGCCACAAGTGAGCCTCATTCCATCATTCCCTACTGTGGGCCACACTTCTACCCAGGCTTCAGCCACAGTTTTTTCTTCCTAACGCCACCCAGATTTTGTTTATAATAAGACCTATCCTCCCGATAGTCATAATACCTCCAGTTCTAAGAGTAGGCCCGATTCCTCCTCAGATAATCACATTGCCCTGTGTTAATGGTCAGTTATGAGTGAGCCGAAGACTGATTTCCAGCCGGGGAGACATGACGAGAAGGCCATTAGGAGGCTTCTGGAAAAACTTATCTCATTCGTAAGAAAGATGTCATCCTTATTCCTCTTCTTTCCCTTTCGGGATGTGGATACTACAGTTACTGCTGCTGCTTCGTTATGAGCTTGAGGACAAAGCCAACACCAAGGATTTCAGAAGAGAAAGCTGAAAAGACTGCTGGTCCTTGATGGCACATTGAGCTCTTAAACTGACCAATGCTGAAGCACTCCCTGTCTTAGCTGAAACTTTTAGTGGTGCAAGTTAATGCATTTTCTTATGTTTAAGCCAATTTTATTTAGACTTTCTGACACGTGTGTTAAGTCATTTCAGTTGTGTCTGACTCTTTGCAGTTCTATATACTGTAGCATAGCCTGCCAAGTTCCTCTGTTCATGGGATTTTCCAGGCAAGAATACTGGAGTGGGTTGCCATGGCCTCCTGCAGGGGATCTTCCTGACCCAGGGATTGAGTCTGTGTCTCCTGAAGCTCCTGCACCTGCATTGCAGAAGGATTCTTTACCCCTGAGCCACTGGGGCAGCCCAGACTTTCTGATATTTTCTCCTAAATCATCCATATGATACATCTACAAATAGGGAAGGTGTCTTGCAGTTAGCCATTTATTACTTTCCTGATAGCCCTAAGTTATTTTTATATATCTTGGTTGCTGGTTGAAAATCAACTTTTCATTAAGCATCTGACATGTGGGTGATATGATTTGAAAAGGACATTCCAGGAATCAGGTACTGTTCAGTTCTCCTTTCCAATAAAAATCAAATGGTACATACTTGTCTTAGTCAGGATAGGATAGGATGTGACTCAGCAACAAGCCCTGTCTAATGACTTAGCATGCATTGGAGCCAAAGGTCTCCTCTAGCTGGCTGCCTCCACTTTTACAATTTGGGGATCCCTGAGTCACCAGGTCCAGTTAGTCTTCTGATGAGACCAAGTAGAATCGGTGGAGGGGCCACACAGCGAGGGCGAGGCTCTGGGACTACTCAATCGGGAGAGAGGAGTCTCACCTTCTCAGAACTTCAGCAGGCTTCCTACTGCCCCCTCCCCCCCGACTCAGGGGCCAGACATAAGAGTCAGAACATCTTGGACATTCCAGCCCCCACTGGCAGGTGACGGCAGCTTTATGGGAGACTACTCATGAGGACGACTTTCCAGGTGGCTCAGTGATAAATTATCCACTTGCCAATGCAAAAGACACAGGAGATGGTGGGTTCATTCCCTGAGTTGGGAAGACCCTCTGCAGGAGGAAATGGCAACCCACTTCAGTATTCTTGGACAGAGGAGTCTGGTGAGTTACAGTCCATGGGGTCCCAAAGAGTTGGACACGACTGAGTGACTGAGCATACACATACAGATAAACTCGTGAGGCCAGCAGAAGAACCATTCAGCAGAGCTTTATTCAACTTGCAGAACCAAGGAAAATATTAGAACGGTGGCTATTCTAATTAGGCTTGTGACATGTAATGAAAATGGCCACCAGGCAGCAACTCCACAGACAGGGAGCCTGGGGATAAACATTTCAACCTCACCCTTCTCTCCCTCTTATTTCACCTGCTCTCCCAAAACTGAATCCGATCAGAAGCAGAGGGTAAAGGAAACTTTGATGTTGGCCATAAAGGTGAGCCTCTCAGGGCACAGATCAGGGAAGACACGAACAGAGATTGGAACTGGAGAGACGAACAGAAGCTATTCAGTAGGGTTCACCCCTGTCCCCTTTACCATTAACTTGATCTTTGTGCAGGTAAAATTCTGTCTCCCATCACAGGAGATACTCAAAGTTCTTCAGCTTCTATATTACCACAGGGAAATGTCTATTCAGTCATAGTTCCACCTGAAACCTAAAATATTAGCCACCACTAGCATATTTCGGGCTTCCCTTGTGGTTCAACTGGTAAAGAATCCACCTGTAATGTGGGAGATCTGGGTTTGAGCCCTGGGTTGGGAAGATCCCCTGGAGAAGGGAAAGACTACCCACTCCAGGATTCTGGCCTGGAGAATTCCATGGACTGTACAGTCCAGGGGGTTGCAAAGAGTCAGACACGACTGAGTGACTTTCACTTTTACTAGTGTATTTCACATCAGGTGGCTGGGACAGGGAAAGGACACAGAAAAATAATTAATGAATATATAAAAACACCTGTATGACCATCCCTGCTTCTGTGACTGGTCAGGAGGTCTAAGAAGGCGGTAATCATAGCTGTGTTCTTCAGACTGGCTTCCCATTTTTCTTAACCTCTTGAGATTCTTTACCCAGTAGGTTGGCTCAAACCTTCCCTCCTATGGCATTTGAGTTCATGGTGGTCTTGCTTTATTGTCCCACAACAGTTTCCCACTGACTAAGATACTTGGCCAGTTGAGTACTCTGAGGCTCCCAGTGAATGCTCTGGATGCAAACACAGTTCTCTGCCTTCCTTTTGTGGCCGCAGCTCAATGTCCCCCCGGTAATCAGGATCAATGACCCAGCCAGTGCCGTAGCCTCATTCTTTAAATTCCTGCCTTGGGCACTAGAATCACTAAGAGAAGCTGAGGTCACAGAGGCAGAAAGCAAAAATTCTTCAAGCCCATGGTGTAATAGGGAGAGGGATCACTCTCATTTCCAACCCTTGGAGCCCATGCAATCTGGCTAGGAAAAAGAAGGCATCATAAATGATCACTGGTTAAACATATACTTTGATTTATAAATCACTAGCCCAACCTCACAGGGTGGTGTCTCCCAGCTGGTGTTGGGACTAAGCATTCAGCAAGCCATTCCACTCTTTTAGCTAACCAACTACTCCTGTGAAATGGAGCACATGGTAATATCAGTGAAGTTCACAGATGCTGAGAGAAGTGCTCCAGTTCTTTTACTCTAAAATGCATCCTCTAGTCTTAGGCAATGTTGTGTGGGATACAATGGTGGTGAATAAGGTATTCTGGAAATACAAAACTGGCGGAGTTGGCAGAAGCACTGAGATCTGTCACTGATTTTCCAAAAATTATCTTTCCAAACTCCTGACCATCTGAGTCGCTGTCCATGTGTCACTATAGTCTTTTTTTTTTTCATGTGTCACTATAGTCTTATACCTCAGGCTACCTCTTTTGTTTTTTTATTGAAGTATAGTTGATTTCCAATACCATTTTCATTTTAGGTGTAAATTCACAGTGACTCAGTCACATATATATATATGTACATAACTTCACATGTTATATATGTGTGTATGTTATATATATATATAACTTCACGTTATATATGTGTGTATAATATATATAACTTCACATGTTATATATGTATGTTATATATATCTTCACATATTATACATGTGTGTATGTCATATATATGTATAACTTCACATATTATATGTGTGTATGTTATAACTTCATATGTTGTATATGTGTGTATGTTGTATATATAACTTCACATGCTATATGTGTATGTTATATATATATTCCATTTCAGATTCTTTTCTCTTATAGTTTGTTAAAAAGTATTGAGTATAGTTCCCCGTGCTATTCCCCTACAATAGGTCCTTGTTGATTGTCTACTTTATACATAGTGGTCAGGCACCTCTTCTTCCACATGACGTGGACAACCAGATGTAGCATTCAGAATTCTGCCCATGGGGACTTCTCTGGCTTTCCAGGCCACGCTTTACGAGAGCACTGGTGTAGCAGCCCCCTACTTCCAGCTGGTGATATCATTAATAGGCAGATTTGTCAATAAATCTAGCCCTTGTGTTTTTTCTTTTCTATTAACTGGTCATATGGAACTCTTCACAAGGCACTGGTGTGGATTGAGAAAGAAGTGACAAAGCAGTAGCTTGTGCTACTTGTAGCCACACGCTTATGTAGTTTTCTTGTGTCTTTTCTTGTGTCTTCCCAAGCTCCTTATAAGACTGTGTATACCATTTCTGTTTGATGAGAAATCTCTAGTGTAAAATGGCCACATTTAAAAATTTTTTTATAGAACACATACTGCTGAGTTCATGATGGGCAGCTTGGGTCAGACATCTGTCAGGGTCTGATTATCCAGACTTTTTTTTTTTTTCCCAACAGAGAATAGTTGAAGGCCTTTTAGGACCTGAGTCCTTCCAACAAGGGATGTAGCTAGACTTCTTAGAGAGGGAGCTGGGGGTATAAATACCCAAATCTCCCTCGTCTTCTTCTCTCTCATCTCCTTGGTTTGTCACGGACTGAAGCCAAATGGATTCCAGAGAACAGGGGGTTCATTGGTGATGGTAGACCATATATGTCATCTTCCCAGGGCACAAAGCAGGATGGAGGGTGGATCTAGAGAGGCAAATCGAAGATATCCTGCACATGGGGTGAATATAGTAAAGGAAGATGCAAAGAAGTTAAGAATGAGGTGAATCAGACTTAGAGAATGAAGTTATGGTTACTGGAGGGAAGGAAAGGAGGACAGGATATTTAGGGAGTTTGGGACTGACATGTGCACACTGCTATATTTAAAGTGGGTAACCAACAAGCTCCTACTGTACACCACAGAGAACTCTCCTCAGTGTTGTGTGGCAGTCTGGATGGGAGAGGGCTTTGGGGGAGAACGGATACACATATATGAACAGCTAAGTCTCACTGCTGTGTAGCTGAAATGGTCACAACATTGGCTGCACTCCAGTGTAAAACATAAGTTTACAAGAAAGAGGTGGGACTTCCCTGGCAGTCCCATGGTTAGAACTCCATGCTTCCACTGCAGGGGACACAGGTTCGATCCCTGGTCAGGGAACTAAGATCCCACATGCAGCAACTAAGACCTGGGAGAGCCAAATAAATAAACTCTTAAAAAAAAAAAAAAAAACAGGAATGAAGAGAAAGATCCTAACACTTAAGCTGGGGAGGGGGAGTGATGAGGACTCAGGAAGGGGATGACAGCAAGGAGAAAGATGTAGGACCTTACAACTACAAGTCAGATGGGGGTTACAGAGTATTCAAGTGGGGATACAAGGGCAAGTTGAAAAGACAGAAGGTGTCTTTCATTAAAGGGGACTGCTTAAAATAAAAACTCTCTGTGAAATATTGGTTATGATACGGTTTAGAAAAACAAGACCAGGAGCTGACTGTGGCTTATATCATGAACTCCTCCTTACAAGATTCAGACTTAAATTGAAGTAGGGAAAACCACTAGACCATTCAGTATGACCTAAATCAAATCCCTTACAATTATACAGTGGAAGTGACAAATAGATTCAAGAGATTAGATCTGATAGATAACTCTATCTATGATCTTCACCCTGAAGAACTATGTATTGAGGTTCCTGACATTGTGCAAGAGGCAGTGATCAAAACCATCCCCAAGTAGAAGAAATGCAAAACACAAAATGGTTGTCTGAGGAGGCCTTACAAATAGCTGAGAAAAGAAGAGAAGCTAAAGGCAAAGGAGAAAAGGAAAGACATACCCATCTGAATGCAGAGTTCCAAAGAATAGCAAGGAGAGATAAGAAAGCCGTCCTCAGTGATCAGTGCAAAGAAATAGAGGAAAACAATAGATTGGGAAAGACTAGAGATGGCTTCAAGAAAATTAGAGATACCACGGGTATATTTCATGCAAAGATGGGCTCAATAAAGGACAGAAATGATATGGACCTAACAGAAGCAGAAGATATTAAGAAGAGGTGGCAAGAATACACAGAAGAACTGTACAAAAAAGATCTTCATGACCCAGATAACCACGATGGTGTGATCACTCACCTAGAGCCAGATATCCTAGAATACGAAGTCAAGCGAGTCTTAGGCATCACTACAAACAAAGCTAGTGGAGGTGATGAAATTCCAGCTAAGTTATTGAAAATCCTAAAAGATGAGACTGTGAAAGTGCTGCACTCAATATGCCAGCAAATTTGGAAAACTCAGAAATGGCCACAGGACTGGAAAATATCAGTTTTCATTCCAGTCCCAAAGAAAGGCAAAGACAAAGAATGTTCACACAATTGCACTCATCTCACCTGCTAGCAAAGTAATGCTCGAAATTCTCCAAGTGAGGCTTCAACAGTCCATGAACCAAAAATTTCCAGAAGTAAAAGCTGGATTTAGAAAAGGCAGAGGAACCAGAGATCAAATTGCCAACATCCATTGGATCATCGAAAAAGCAAGAGAGTTCCAGAAAAACAGCTACTTCTGCTTTATTGACTATGCCAAAGCGTTTGACTGTGTGGATCACAACAAACTATGGAAAATTCTTAAAGAGATGGGAATACCAGACCACCTGACCTGCCTTCTGAGACATCTGTATGCAGGTCAAGAAGCAACAGGTGGACATGGGATAATGGACCAGTTCAAAATTGGGGAAGGAGTATATCAAGGCTATTTATTGTCACCCTGCTTATTTAACTTATATTAACTTACATGCAAAATGCCAGGCTAGAGGAAGCACAAGCTGGAATCAAGGTTGCCAGGAGAAATATCAATAACCTCAGATATGCAGATGACATCACCCTTATGGCAGAAAGTGAAGAGGAACTAAAGAGCCTCTTGATGAAAGTGAAAGGGGAGAGTGAAAAAGCTGGCTTAAATCTCAACATTCAGAAAACTAAGATCATGGCATCTGGTCCCATCACTTCATGGCAAATAGATGGGGAAACAATGGAAACAGTGACAGACTTTATTTTCTTGGGCTCCAAAATCACTGCAGATTGTGACTACAGTCATGAAATTAAAAGACACTTGCTCCTTGGAAGAAAAACTATGACAAACCTAGACAGCATATTAAAAAACAGAAACATTACTTTGCCAACCAAGGTCCATCTAGTTAAAGCTATGGTTTTCCAGTAGTCATGCATGGATATGAGGGTTGTACTATAAAGAAAGCTGAACACCAAAGAATTGATGCTTTTGAACTGTGGTGTTGAAGAAGACTCTTGAGAGTCCCTTGGACTGCAAGGAAATCCAACCAGTCCATCCTAAAGGAAATAAGTCCTGAATATTCATTGGAGGGACTGATGCTAAAGCTGAAGTTCCAATATTTTGGCCACTTGATGTGAAGAACTGACTCACTGGAAAAGACCCTGACACTGGGAAAGACTGAAGGCAGGAGAAGAAGGGGACGACAGAGGATGAGATGGTTGAATGGCATCACCGACTCGATGGACATGAGTTTGAGCAGGCTCCAGGAGTTGGTGATGGACAGGGAAGCCTGGCGTGCTGCAGTCCATGGGGTCACAAAGAGTCAGACATGACTGAGCGACTGAACTGAACTGAATTGAAGCACTCTCCAGTGGAATTTCCTGTGATGATGGAAATGTTCTAGATCTGTGCTGTCCAGTTCTATAGCGACTCATCACATATGGCTACTGAGCTCTTAAAATATGGCTTCTGTGACTGAGACAATGAACTTTAAATCATATTTCATTGTAATTAATTAATTTTAATTTTGATAGCCAGACGGGTCTAATGGCTACTGTACAGTTAGATAGGACAGGTCTGGAGTATGACCATATCAGCTGCTTTATTGGGAGGGCAGCAAAGAATGATGGAAAAAGGAAAGGAGCAGAAACAAACACAGTGTGGTGAGTTTCTGAGCTGGTCACAGCTTCATGGGAAAACATACCAGTTACATGGGACATCCCTGGATGTGCCACATGCCAGCGCTGTGGGAACAGCCCATCAAGGGGAGGAAGCAAGATGCCCTGGTCTGCCGGCTTCTTCCCATCATCTCCAAGCGTCCCCCACAGTGTCATAATTACTCCACCCTTCTGGGCGGTGCTGGGAAAGCAGGGCTTCGTCTCTTCTGGAAACTGGGGGAGGAGTCAGTCAGTGGATCGCTTTGGACCTGAGTGCTGAAGCTGCTGCTGCATGAATGGGCATGAGGGAGGTCAGGCCAATGCCAGGCCCTCAGTGGGGGAAGACTGAGTCACATGGGGCATTAGGAGATGAGATTAGCTCCACTGAGCAAGAGGCCAAATCAGGAGGTATGGTCAGGAAGAGCCAAGCAAGTCTGAAGTAGTGTATGAGCTCAGTCTGGTGTATTATATATGTGACCTCTGGGAGGTCAGCTAAGCACTTCAAGTCTTAGCTCCTTTTACTGTACAGTGGGTAATAGGACCTACCTTGCATGCTGGCTCATATTATTCATACACATTACTCAGTATTATTACAAGAACTTTGTAACAATAGGTGAGGCATCTAGCATTCTTGCCATTTCACAGATGGGGAAACTGAGGCTAAGAGAGAGTAAATGAAAATGC
This sequence comes from Muntiacus reevesi, assembly GCF_963930625.1. Classification (NCBI taxonomy): domain Eukaryota; kingdom Metazoa; phylum Chordata; class Mammalia; order Artiodactyla; family Cervidae; genus Muntiacus; species Muntiacus reevesi. The sequence goes on along the minus strand of NC_089254.1, from coordinate 76,930,394 downwards.
AAATGGTAGAGCCTCAGTTCCTCTGATTCAGCATCTTACTGTTTCCACTCTATCACACATCCCTCGAGATTTCATCTGAAGACTGAATTTTAAAATGCTAAGAGAGGGGGAGGGGAGGAAAAAAAAATGCTAAGAGAGAGGACTCCAGCATGAAAGTGAGTTAAAATTAGACACGGGGGCAGATATTATAAAGGGTAAAGTGTTTGTTTAACAACATTGACTTTATAAAGTAAAAGGTACTGGGAAAGCAGTTGACAAGTACAGTTTTAGAAGCACTCCAAAAAAATGTTTGTTTTGAAGGAAGTTATTCCTCTTGAATTGCGATCTGTTGAAGCAGAAAATATAAGACCCATTCTTCCAAACAACTTTCAGGGGATGCCTCTCATGGGCTAGTCCAACGCAGCAGGAGAGCTACTATCACTGAGACCACACAAGCTCTGACTTGTCAAAACCCACCTTTGTGTTCCCTCTGCCAAAGAACAGGCTCAGGTATCATGATCTCTAATCCCGTGGATGCAGCTGCCTATCAGACTTTTAGAGTCCAAGCCAGGCAGCTCCCACTGACAGCAAACCTCTTTCAGATCTGAGTTCCGAGGAAAAGAACGCAAGATGGGGAGATTAACTCAGCAAAGACCCTCCAGGCAGTATGAGTAGAATTTAATCATGAAAATGAGAAGTGAACTGTTAATTTTCTGTACTTCATGTAAACACAGAGTGAAATCAAGACTCTCTTAAAAATAGGGTTATTATTTAGCAAGACTTCAAACTCTCTGAGTAAGGCGATATGGGAGTCACGTGAAGGGACATAGGCAGAGCTCTTAGAGAAGTCTAACAGGGGCTTCTCTGGTGGTCCAGTGGTTAAGACTCTGGGCTTCCAATGCAGGGGTGCAGGTTTGGTTCTTGGTCAGGGAACTAAGATCCCACATGGGTTGGCACAGCCAAAAATTAATTAATTAAATTTAAAAAAGAAGAAGCCTGGTATTTCTCAGGAGCATATACCAGAGATGAACCATTTCATAACTGAAGACTTTTCCTGTGAATGATATGGACACCGTAAGGGCTATGGTAACAGAAAGTGGCACTTATTCACTGATGTTATTACCCCAAGAAGTGAGTGCTGGAAGGAATGAGAAGGTCATCCAAGTGTTAGACTGAGGCCGGTGTCTTGGAAACCCAGGGCCTCCTCACCAAGAGAGAGGCAAACAGGTGTTCTGCATCTCCACACTTATTCCCCTCATCTTAAACCAGAAGACGGTGGCAGTGCCAAAAGATCCAGTGATGATCAACATGGGCTCTCCTCCTGGGGAGCTGAATGGTGGGCGACTACTGATGTAAGCAGCTCCATGAGCTTTCTCCAAGGCCACCTTTAGTGATAAGGAAAAAGAGTCTCAAATATATTACACTCTGGAATGGTGGAATTTCAGATAAAGTTTCCGTCAAAAGATGAAGAACTGTGCTGTTGGACTTCGCTTGTGTCTCAGTGGTAAAGAATCTGCCTGCTAACGCAGGGGACACGGGTTCGATCCCTGGTCTGGAAAGATCCCACACACTGCAGAGCAACTAAGCTTGTTTGCCACAACTACTGAGTTCACGTGCCATATCTACTGGAGCCTGTGTGCCTAGAGTCTGTTCTGCAGCAAAAGCCACAGCAGTGAGAAGTGTCCAAGACCAGAAGGAACAGTAGGCCCCGCTCACCGCAACTGGAGAAAGCCCGCACAGCAACGAAGATCTAGCACAACCACAAAAAATTTAAATGATAAATTGTGCCATCAGAGAAGAAACACATCTTTGCATCTAGGATGGTGCCTTCCCTGGATACGGTAGGACTCAACAGTCTCTGTCATCAATGCTTGGGGAAAAAAAAAGTTCCTGGGCTTTCTGGAGTAATTATTTGTTTACCTTTCAGTTTCAGCGACCAGGGGATGAAAAGTCGTAAGTTTTGACTTCAAATTATCCTGTGAGGTATTAACCAGCTGTCCTTTCATGAACAGCTGTGAAAAAAAATGTTTCAAAACTATTATGTGTTCTGTAGACAAATTCTCATTTTACCCCTTCTCCTTTAAGGAGATATACCACTTAAGATTTCTGCTCCTTGCTAGTTACATGATGTTGAGAAAATTATCTAATTTCTTTGATATTCTATTTCTACATTTGCTTAATGTGGGTGATTGTAATGCCTGCCTCACCGGGGTGTTCTGAAAATAGTTAATTGAGTTATTATCTGTAAGTACTGTCAGCAGGATGCTCAGTGGACTGTAGGTATGAATGGGATTTTTGGATTTAAAAACCATGCAGAAATGACAGCTTAAGTTTTACTTAACTGATATTTAAAATTTCTCTTTTGAATCTGATGTGAATATCAGAAGAAAAAGAGAAAGCAGCAAATAGTCCTTATTTTGGAAAATATTTCAGAAGAAAGTCAATGTCATATGGCCTAAACATTTCTTTCAGATGCCGGCCAATTCTACCTTTCCTGAAATATGGGCTGTTTGAATTTTCTTTAGATTTTGAAGAATTTTGTTTAATAGAAGACCTTTAAGCATCTAGAGTTTTCAGAGAAAATAGTATCAAGAAAAAATATTCTGCAGCATTTCTGGTTTCATCTGGATTGGAATTTATAGATTCTTATCAACTGCTTTATGATTTTTCATAAAATGGGACAAACTACTTAAGTTTCATGAATTCTGTCATTCAAAATTAAAATTTTGTGCAACATAATCTCATGCAATAACTTTCTGCTAATAACTCTAGAGATGAACAGAAATCAAGCTTTTTAAAAAATTATCAGCAATAAGTACTTAGTGATATTTATAATAACCTACTATTTTATGCAATATGCTAAGGAAAGGGAATATAATTAAAACTTTCAGGAAACTAACATTCAAGTCACTCAAGACAAAGTTTGAGTAGTTGGTTATGAGTGAATTAGTCTATGGGAGGACAATCCTCTTTTTTTAGTAGAAGTTTTGTCGTCCCCACCCCCCCCCCCCTGCTTAATTTTATTTGATTTGGTGTTTCCCTGAGACACCACTTGTCGGGGGTGGGGACAGGGCAATTGAATGTAAAGAGATTTGAGAGTAAGTTTAGGCAGAACAGTCAGGAGCTTGATTGTTCATCTGGCTCGGAATTTGTCAGTTTTATAAATGAATTGAGAACAAAAGTCATTATTTGCAAACAAAAGGAGAAGCTTTCTCATTAAAACCAACTTTCTGGTCATAAGATTACAAGTTCACTAGGGGAATTAGGGGCTTCCCTGATGGCTCAGTGGGTGAAGAATCCACCTACAATACAGGAGATGCAGGAGACTCTGGTTTGATCCCTAGGTGGGGAAGATCCCCTGGAGAAAGGCATGGCAACTCACTCTACTATTCTTGCCTGGAAAATCTCATGGAAAGAGGAGCCAGGGGGCTATACAGTCCATACTGTGGCAAAGCGTCAGACATAACTGAGCATGCACCCATGCATTTTACCTGTGTGTTAAAGGTCTAGCAAACCTTCAAAGAAAAAAAAAATCATCTAGGGGAATTAGGGTCAGAAGACAATGAGTGAAGACACCAAGTTAGGATGAATTATTCAATGACATGCAATGGAAATACCCAAGATAATATACATCCCAGTCTTGGAGGGATGAAGAAGGTCCTCATTGGAGGAGAGGAGACTTAAGTTGAATTTTCGTGAGTACATGGGATGTACACAAGAGTAAGCCATGGGAAAGAGGATTGAAAAAGGAAGGAACCACACCCAGGAACTCTGGTTCAAAGACCAGCAAGGACCACATTAGGACAGATTGGGATGTGAGGCTAGAAAAGTGTCCAGAGATTAGAAGAAGGAAAACCTTCAATCTGTCATGAAGGCAATGAGATCCATTAAAGGATTTAGGTTAGGGGAAGGCCTTAAGCAGATATGCCTTTGAGTAAGATCCCTGGGGACTAGTGTGGAGAAGAGATTGAGGGAGATAGTCTAGCTATTGGCCAATCTAAGTGTACTAGAGGGAAGAAAGTGACATACAATAAACCTGTTTTTCAAGTTTAATCCAATTTTAATGTCCTTATGTTGCTCTTAGAAGCAACCTAAACATCTAGAGAACTACCTAAATAAATAAATTCAATTTGTGCCCTTCATATAAGTACTGATACATGCTGCTAATGTGTCAGCAGAGTTTTATAAAAACAAGAATTTCAAGATAAACTGGGTGTAGTTTTAGAGATGATTTTCCCCTTGTGCAAGCTCTATGGTTGGGTTTCTTTGGTTTATCATTTAAAGTCATTAGTCATGTCAGATGTTATGCCTAATTGTATAATTTAGTATGTACATTCCCACTTAGAGGGGCACAGGTACCTCCGTGAAATATGAACCACTTTCATGGGTTTGTATAGGTGATTTTAAAATGAAGTCACCAGAATACATTCTTTTTAGTTTCTTGATACTGTAAAATATGACGCCATGAAACTAAATGGCTTCATTTCTATGGTTTAAGGCAGATTCAGGATTAAGGATGATCATGATCTTCATAAATTCTAGGAAACATGAAAAGTGTGGAAACTCATACTTTCTGCCTCTTCTTTGAAAGGTATTAAGACCTATTTTTCTCCAGGGACAGGCAATACCTTGTGCTACTCCTTCAAACTTTTCTCAGCTCTTGCCCTCTTCCAATTATTTTTGGCAGAAAAATGTAGTTCCTCACCCTCGAGAGCAACTTCCTGGCAAAACTAAGAGTAATGCCCATCTACCTACCTTTCAGAACTAAAGAATATAAAAGAAGCTATAACACAAGGCAACATTCACCTGCCCCAGCCCTGTACCATTTTCCAGACACAATTACTTTGAACCATTTTCTCATTATTTTATTAATCCATTTTAGATGTTTTCTTTTTCCTTCCTGCTCTGACAGGAGAGTATTGAGCACATTTATACTTCATCTCAGTTCACTTACCTCCCTTCTCCTTTCTGTTAGTCATATTCTTACACTGTATTTAGTTTCTCTATTGCAGAGCTTGCAAGTGGATGGCCTGGAGGCTAGATCTGACCATAGATGTATTTGGTTTGAATAGCAGTGAGTTCAAAACCAAACAAAAATAACCAATATGAAAAAGGTTGTAAGATGTGACATTTAAAAATTCCAAATATTTAGCCTCCTGAAAAAGTCAGAGGGGGCACATTTTAATTTCCTAGGGCTGCCTTAAGAAATCACCATGAACCAGGAAGCACAAAACCTAAATGGACACTCACTGTCCTAGAGGCTGGAAGTCTGGAAGCAGGGTGTTAGCAGGGCCATGCTCCCCCTGAAAGCTCTAAGGAAGAATCCATTCTTGCCTCTTCTGAGTATCCGGCGGTTCCCAGCAATTCCTGACATTCCTTGGTTGGTAGCTGTATCACTCACATTTCTCTCTGTAGCTTCATGTGGCCTTCTGCCCTCCATGTGTCTTCTCTCTTGGGCCAAACCTCCCCTTCTTGTAAGAACATCAGCCATTTGATTTAGGGCTTACCATAATCCAGGACAACTTTATGAATTACATTTGCAAAGACACTTTTTCCAAACAAGATCTCTCTCTGAGATTCTAGGTGGACATGAAGTTCAGGGGGACGCTAACCCAATGCATGGCAAATATGGCCCCTTTCCCATAAATTAACCAAATCTAATTGATTGGCTTTATTCTTCAGATGCGGCAAGCACTGACTAGCCAGCCAAAATTCTCTGCACATCTTCCAGGCAAACACAAGCACCAAAACCCTAACCCTGTTTCTCATTTAAGTTGCTTGCTTTGCTTCTTGCTTAGTTTGCTAATCATGCTATTGGTTATCTTTATAACTTTTAAATAATATACCAAAACTCCTATTTCATGTTTTATAAACTTCTGTCAATATCTCACTGCTATCTTCCTGTTCTGTGATACCAGGATATTAGTTTTTTCCACATTTTCTTCTGTCTCTTCTGTTCCCTTTCTACCTCACATATTTTTGGCAGCAGCATCTTAATTATTGCTATGGGTTGAATCGTGTCCCCCCACCCCACTAAAATTCTTATGCTGACGTCCTAATCCCTAGTACCTCAGAATGTGGCCTTATATGGAAATAGGGTGATTGCAGATATAATTAGTTAAGATGAGATCATACCAAAGTAGGGTGGGTCCCTAATCCAACATGACTGATGTTCTCAAAAGGGGGGAAATTTGGAAACAGATGTATATACAAGGAGAATGCCGCATCAAGATAAAGGCAGAGATTGGGGTGATGCAGCAAAACCAGGGAATGCCACAGATTGCTGGTAACCCTCCAAAAGCTAACGGAGAGACATGGAAAAGATTCTCCCTCACAACCCTCAGAATGAACCAACCCTGCTGGCATTCTAGACCTTGGATTTCTAGCCTTCAGAACTGTGTGACCAAAAAATTCCTGCTGAGGACTACCCTGGGAGTTCAGGGGTTAAGACTCAGTGCTCCGAATGCAGGCGGCATAGGTTCAATCCCTGGTCGGGGAACTAAGATCCCGCATGCTGCACAGTATGACCAAAAAATAAAGAAGTAAAATAATAAAATTTCTGTTGTTTTAAGTCATCAGTTTGTGGTAATTTGTTATAGCAACCCTAACAAAGTGACTTCACGGTGGCTTAGATGGTAAAGAATCTGCCTCCCATGCAGGAGACCAGCGTTCCAGAAGATCCCCTGGAGAAGGAAATGGCAACCCACTCCAGTTTTCTTGCCTGAAAAATCCCATGGACAGAGGAACTTGGCAGTCTACAGCCCATGGGGCTGCAAAAGAGTTGGACATGACTAGGCGACCAACACTTTCACCTTATACATGTATATTCAATGTTATAGCATTCATATTACATTCTAAAATTTGAAGTATACCTTATGTTCTATTGCCCTCAGATGTCTGCTGATTCATTCACATTTATTTATTTTATAGTTTTGGCCACATGGCACGTAAGATCTTAGTTGCCCAATCAGGGATTGAACCTACGTACCCTGCACTGGAAGTGTGGAGTCTTAACCACTGGACCATTAGGGACATCTTTATTCATATTTAAAATGAGGTAATAGACTTCTTCTTCCACTTGTGATGGGGTTACTGGTATGGAGCTTGCCATCTGCTATAAATAACTAGAAAACTGGACAAAACATTTGAAATAAATATCCAAAGTCATTTATTTTCAGCCTTTCTTTTAGAAAGGAAACCAATAAGGTATACCTTTTGATTGTGGCAGCATTCCTTTGGGGGCAACTTCTGGACAATCATATCAGGAGAAGAAATCCATACATCACTGGGAGATCTCACTGTGTTGATGAGCCAGGAATCCAGAAATAAGGACTTGGAAGACTGAGGTGGCTGCAATTTGTGGGGTGAAACACCAAGGAGAAGGGGGATATGTAAAGAAGGAGATCTGAAACTCTGCCTAGGGATTTCCTTGATTATTTGGCAGAATAATAATCTAAATGTATGTAAAATGAAACTATACGAGGCTGGGTAAAGAACAAAAACTAGGATCTATGAGCTAAACAAATCTTAGAGCTCACACAGGGCTAAGAGACAATTGATCTCCTACTAACTAGAGTGAAGAAAACATAAAAAAAAACAAAAACCTGTGACATTCAATAGAGAACCAAAAGCGTATGCCTTATTAGTTGGGTTTAAATAAGCATTACAATAAAAGTTATTTAAAATCTACCATAACAAAGCTTACAAGTAGGTCTTGATATGATCAAGCTGATCCCCAAGTAACTAAATTACCTGACAAGCAACTTTAATACTCATTAAATGAGACAAAAATGTCCAAATATTCAAGGGACTTCCCTAGTGGTCTTGCGGCTAAGATTCTGCGCTCCCAATGCAATGAGCCCTGACTTGATACCTGGTCAGGGAACTAGATACCCCATGCTGCAACTAAGATCCAGTACAGCCAAATAAATAAATGTTTTATAAAAAATTAAAATATTCAGAACCATAACATTCAAAATACTCAACTTCTAGTCAAAATTACTAGACAAGAGAAGGTGAAAATATAACCTCACTAGCCGGGAGAAAAACTCAGTATGACAAAAAAGAGTGGGGGTTAAACTCATCAGGAAGATATAATTTCTCAACGTGTAGGCAATTAAAAACAGCATTTCAAAATATATGAAGCAAAAGTTGGTAGATTTAAAAAAGAAATGAAAAATCCACAATTGCAGTAGATTTCACTCAGCTCTGTAACTGATAGATTAAGTAGCAGATATGTAAGCATATAGAACTATAAGAAAATTTAACTGACCTGTTGTCACCTATAGAACACTTTTTTCTTATTAAAGAACACTACCCCCAACAACAGAAGAATACATATTTTTTAAGCTGACTAGAGTAATCAGTAAAATAGGCCATATATTGAACCACAAGATAAAATTGAATAAATTTATGTATATGGAAATCATAGTGAGCATGTTATTTGACCATAATGGAATTAAATTAGAAGCCAGTAATCAAAAGATACATATTTTTTAGTCACTAAGTCATGTCTGACTTTTTGCGACTCCATGGACTGTAGGCCTGCTAGGCTCCTCTGTCCACGGGATTTCCCAGGCAAGAATACTAGAGTGGGTTGCTGTCTCCTTCTCCAGGGTATCTTCCCAACCCAGGGATCGAAGCCAGGTCTCCTGCTTCTCAAGTGGATTCTTTACCACTGTACCACCTGGGAAGCCCAAAAGGTATATGATCAGAGCCTAATTACCTGCATTAATCTGTATTTTTTTTAAAAAAGATATTGAATAACTGAATCAATTTGTCATACACCTGAAACTAATACAACATTGTATATCAACTATTCTTCAATTTAAAAAATTCTGTGAAGAAAAAAATAAGATCTAAAATCAATAATCTATGCTTTGTCTTTAAGAAGCTAGTAAACAAAGAGTAAATTAAACCCAAAGTAAGCTAGAGGAAAGAACTAGTAAAGATAAAAGCAGAAGTCAATGAAGTAGAAAGTGGAGAAACAAAAATGAAAACTAAAAGTTAACTCTGTAAATGATGAAGAAAAATGACAAGCTACTAGCTAAACAGATAAAAAATGAAAAGAGACAGGATAAATTTAAAATAACAGGGTTGAAAGAGGAGAGATCACAGCACACATTGAAAGATGTAAAGTAAAATTTTGAAGAACTTTATGCCAATAAATTCCACAAGTCAGATGAAATGAACAAATTCTTTGAAGGACACAAAATTGTCATTAAGGCATAACTATTTCTAAATACTAGCAATGAACTGAAAGAAAATGGAATATTAAAAAAAAAAACACCTCTGCACACCTTTCATGAAAATTAAATAAAAATGGGTCATGGACCTAGCTTTAAAATCCAAAGCTACAAAATTTCTAGTGGCAACAAATGAGAAAATATAGATGACCTTAAGTTTGGTGATAAATGTTTATATACAACAAAAGCATGTCCCTAAAAGAAAAACTTGATAAATTGTCCTTTATAAAAATTGAATATGTCTGTTCTGTGAAAGAGAATCAAAAGGCCAGACTCAGACCAAAAAAAAATTTTTACAGAATATTGTTTTTGTAAATATTTAAGCGACTAAACAAGACCAAAAGACCAGACTCAGACAGGCAAAAAAATATTTACAAAATTCATAATTGAAAAGGATTTGTATCACCAATACACCAAGAATCTTACAGCTCAACAATAAGAAAACAATCAAATTTTTAAAAATGGGCAACGGATATAAAAAGAACACATCAAAGAAGATACACACATATCAAATAAGCATATGAAAAATGCTCCATAGCATTTGTCACTAGGGAACTTCAAATTAAAACTACAATGAGGGCTTCCTTAGTGGCTCAGTAATAAAGAATCTGTCAGTGCAGGAGACACGGGTTTGATCCCTGATCTGGGAAGATCCCACATGCCACAGAACAGCTAGGCCCATGTGCCGCAGCTATTGAGCCATAACGCCTGAGCCCCAGTGCTGTTGAGCCCCTCGAAGCCGTGCTATACAACAAGGTATCCCACTGCAGTGTGAAGCCTGAGCACCGCAACTAGAGAGGAAGCCCCTGCTTGTCACTACAAGAGAAAAGCCCACACAGCAATGAAGACCCAGCACAGCCAATGATAAATAGATAAATAAATAAAACAACGAGATAACGCTGCATATCTATTGTCGGGTGTGTTGCTGGAGAGGATGTAGAGAATAGGAACTCTCATTTATTACTAATGGGAATGGAAAATGGTACACTGTGGCAGTTTCTTACAAAGTTAAAAATGGTCTAGACATAATCTTACCATATGATTCAGCAGTTGCACTCCCAAGTATTTACCCAACTGAACTGAAATTTTATGTCTACACAGAAACCTGCACACAAATGACGGTATCATCAGCTTTGTTCATAATCACCCCAAACTGGGAACAAACAAGATATCCTTCAATAGGTGAAAGGACAACCAAACTGTGGTACATCTGTGCAGTGGAATATTTTTCAGTGATAAAAAGAAAAGAGCTATTGAGCCATGAGAAGACGCAGATCGATTTTAAATACACATTGCTAAGTGAAAGATGCCTGTCTGAAAAGACTAAGTACTGTATAATTTCAATTATAACCTGGAAAAGTAAAACTGTAGCAATTGCCAGAGGTTTAAGGGGAGCAAGAAATGGTTGAATAGGGTGAAGCACAGGGGATCTTTTCAGGACAGCAGCGCTATTGTGTATGATACTTCAGAGGCGGCTACATGAACCTTGCGTGTGTGTGTGTTAGTTGCTCGGTCGTGTCCGACTCTTTGAGACCCCATGGACTGTAGCCTGCCAGGCTCCTCCGTCCATGGAGTTCTCCAGGCAACAATACTGGAGTGGGTTGCCATTTCCTTCTCCAGGGGATCTTCCTGAGCCAGGGATTGAACCCAGATCTCCCACATTGCAGGCAGATTCATGACAGCTTGAGCCACCAGGGAAATGAACCCAGAATCTTATTCATAGTACTCCCAAACTGCAAACAACTGGAATGTCCAACCACAGGTGACACGTGGTATATCCATACAATGGAGTACTGCTCAGCAAGAAAAGGAAATGAATTACTGATACAAGCTACAACTCGATGAATCTCAGAAACATTATGCTAAGCAAGAGAAGCAAAAACCACATACCCTATGTATGATTCAATTCATCAGAAATTCTACAACATGAAAATTAATTTACAGCTAGTTGCCTGGGACTGTTGAAGGTAGAGGCTGATTTCAAAGAGGTAGGAGGACTTCTGTTTTTGCGAAAAACTTGTTTTAGTTTTATTTTGTATGGTGCTTAATAGGCGTTATACATTTGTCACTATATATGTAATATATATATACAATATACTATTTTTTATAATATACTATTATATAATATACTCATATTATATGTAGTATAATATATAATATATTAATGCATATAATATACTATATGTGTAATATATATATATTACACACGACCACCCACCCAGGTGTGACCTCTTAGCTGCCAGGAAGTGCGCAGGAGCGGTTGGTTCCCTATAGACCTTGAAATCATTACAGAATGATTCCTTCCTTCTGTAAACTTCCTATATCTAAGTCACAACCTCTCCAAAGTCCTGTAAATCCAAAGTTGTTAATTTATCCTCAAGATTTTTACTTCTTGATGTGCATCCATTGATTGAATCCTCATTGAAAGTCAGTGTACCCATTGTCTATTACTGCATAAAAAATACCACAAAATTTAGGGGCATAAAACAACAATAAAAGGAGATGAAAATCATGGGGGATCATCTTGGAGGCTGGCTAATGTATAGACAGTGAATAGTTACTTGCGTATTTATGTCCATCTACTTCATTTTATTCCTTAGTGAGCATTTCACCTACCACTTGTGAAGAAAATACCAGTCTTTATTAATTTGGAAATGTGGTTAAGAAGTTTATAGTATTTCAAAATTATAATTGTACATGCGTCAGTCTTGAAAAAATTAACCTACTTAAAAAAAAAAGCAGTTGTAGGAAACTTGAGCTGAAAGTTCTCATATATACCCCATGCCCAGTTTCTTCTATTAACATCTTATATTAGTGCAGTATATTTGTTACAATTAATGAGCCAATATTGATACATTTTTATTAACTAAAAACCAACTAATGTTTATATTAGGGTTTACTCTTCATGTTGTACATTCTATGGATTCTGACAAATGTCTAATGACAGGTATCCACCTTTACAATATCATATAAAACAAATTTCACTTCCTTAAAAATATCTTTTTGCTTCACCTATGAATCCCTCCCTTGCTCTGAACCCCTAGTCTTTTTACTATTTCTGGTTTTGCCTTTTCCAGAATGTCATATAGTTGAAATAAGTATTGTGAGCCTTTTCAAATTGACTTCTTTCACTTAGCAATATGTACCTAAGTTCCCTGTATGGTTTGTGTGTGTGTGTGTGTGTGTGTGTGTGTGTGTGTGACTTGGTAATTCAATTCTTTTTTATTGCTGGGTAATATTCCATTGTCTGTATGTACCACAATTAATCCACTTACTCATTGAAGAGCATCTTGGTTGCTTCCAAATTTTGAGAATTATGAATAAAGCTGCATAAACAATGATGTGCAGGGTTTTGTGTGGATGCATGTTTCTTTTTCACTTCTGGTTTTTCAAGTTTTACAATGGACATTTTTTTTCTTAGATGGTTTATTTCTTCCATATCTGAGAAAAACCCTTCATCTTGTCTATACGACTCCGAATTCCTGTTGCATTATTGACAAACATTAATTACCACACGGTTTCCTCAAGACTCCTACAGACATTTAAAAATTTATTGAGTGATTTTCAAAGCCTTTTAGATTTCTAGGTTGATTGCTATTTTCACAGAAAGGTAGAATTCTGTGCTGTAATTGAGATGGGAGCCCCATATAACTTTTGCCTGGTGCAACTAAAAGTACTTTAAGTGCTTTCCAGTTGATGTTTCAAATGTTCATTTTGTAATTTCTCTTTCTATCCTTAACTGAACACTTCATTAAGTAAAACTTCTCGCACAACCATATCTGAATTACTGAATATTCCACTTGACTACAGGATAAAGATTATGTTTCTCTAAAAACATCACACTCAATTCATGTGTTTTTATTACTTACTAAGCTACTCTAGAGGCCCTAAATACACACATGGCACCAAAACAAACAGTTCTGTGTGGAAACACATATTTTGCTTTAGTTCTAGACAGCTGTAGCAGACAGCTGTACTTTCTTAGCTTCACTGTATCCAACCCGTCTTCCTGTGTGAGGGAATTCCCCACTGTCCTGGTGAGAGGCATGCCCTCATTCCCTCTCTGGATGTGTGACAGGCCCTGACCTGATATTCCTCATCTTCAACAGCCTGGGCATGGCACATGATCATTAGCCAATGATCTCTTCTCCCGAAATGTAAATCTTGATCAAGTGACACAAAGATGAAGGGGCAATTCCCAGCAGTGGGGAAATTATCTCCAAGAGAATTTGAGGTGGAATCCTAAAGAGGCAGCAACAGGGTCGTATAAAAAAAGGTGACTGTGTCCCTCTCAGTCTACTGGGCTATTCGTTGCTAACATTTTCCAGCTTCTTGGCTGCTGGAGTTACCCAGCTCTTTACCTATTTTTCAAGACTGGTATTACAACTTCTTGTCAATTCATGAGACCTTTTTACCCTTCCAATAAATTCCTTTAAGACTGTTAGAGTAGTTGTTACTTTCAACAGAAGTATTTTAATTGATGAATCAGCAAAATCAATCCATTCATTAAGGATTTCCCTAGCAGTCCAAGGGTTAAGACTTCATCTTCCAATAGCAAGGGGTGTGGGTGTGATCCCTGATCAAGAAGCTAATATCCTACATGCCTCAGGGGCCAAAAAAACCAAAAAAAACAACATAAAAGAGAAGCAATGTTGTAACAAATTCAATAAAGATTTTAAAATGGTCCACATCAAAAGATCTTTTTAAAAAAAATCTATTCATTAATTCTTCCACTATTCATTAAGAAACTTGCAGGTACCAAATATCGTGGGAGGGTAGATATGACGATGAATAGACATTGCTTCTATCATGCTACAATCTACAGTCTATTGAAGGATACAGGCCAGGAAAGAGAAGACTGTAGTACATGCTTGATGAAGAAGGACATTGGGAACATAAAAAAGGAAAATTTAATCTAACCTTAGTGATGGTAGTGGTGGGGGGTGTCAGAGAAAAGTTCAAATGATATTTGAATATGTAAATTTATGTTTGAAAATGTAAAAATTAGACCTAGTTGGGAGATGGGAAGTGGGGTAAGTGTTCTACATAGTGGGACCAAGCCCGTGTGAAGACCCAGCATTGAGAGATGAACAGGACTTTCAAAGAACTGAAAAGAAGTTCCAGATGACTAAAGGGCTGAGTTTGAGCAGACATAGAAAGATAAGTGTGGAACTATAAGTGGGACTCGAATCATTCAGGGTAATGTGAACCTCTGATGGCGTTAGCACTTTTTCCTAGATGCAGTTGGGATGCAGCTGCAAGCAACTGAAGAGTTTTAAGCAGAAGTCTCAGTATACAGCAGTCTGGTGCTGTTTTCCAAAACTTGTCTATTGATTGTAGTCACTCTGTTTTGTTTTTTTCAAAGTATATTTTCCATTTTATTGTCTTTTCAGAGAACAGTATTTCTTCAGCCTTTAAGGACTTGCCTCTTTACAAGGTGGAGGACGTGGGGCAGCACCCGCAGGTCTAAACGGAGGTGGAGGTGTGCAGTCCTTTCTGGCTTCCGCAGAAGGATTCCTAACTATCTTACTGTGAGTGGCACAGCTCACGCAGTAATGTAGTTTCACACACAGCTTGGAAAGCACATAGGCATTGAAAACACTGGCTTCAGAAGTGTCCCTGACGGGCCTCTAAGATGCTCTGAAAGACTGGCTTCTTACTGGCCTATCTCAGGCACGCATCGGGCACAGTTAGTGCAGTGAACAAGCTGCATGTAGCCGCGGCCCTTTCGGGCACAACAATTGTTCCTTCTTTTCTTGGAAACAGGGAGGAAAGAGCGCCCATCCTGGTGTTTTTAAAGTGATATCTCATTGTGTTTATGTGAATTTCCTTTTTTTTTTGTTTTGTTTTTTGTTTAGTCGCTAAATTGTGTCCGACTCTTTGCAACCCCACGAAATGCAGCCCAGTCTTCTCTGTCCATGGGATTTCCCAGGCAAGAATACTGGTTTGGGTTGCCATTTCCTTCTCCAGGGGACCTTCCTGACCCAGGGATAGAACCCTCATCGCCTGCCTGGGTCTTAGTTGATGTAATTAGAAATTTAAAGTATTGTTCTGTAGTCATACTTCCAAATATTCCTGAATATCTATCTCCTAAGGGTATATAAGTATTCTTTTGAAATTAAACATTAACAAAATATTGATTCCAGTAAATTACATATCCTTTAAATCTTGACATAATTCAATGTATTCATCTGACTCTATAACTAAGGCATAACTGATACACAATAACTAACGTGTAGTTTTGTGTCAGGCTGTGAATCCTGAGTTTTTTGACCAACCAATGCTCCAAATAGGAAAAATTGCTTCAGAACAAGCACGGAAAATAATTTCATTACTGGTATCATTTCTGATTCAGAGGTAATAGATGAGCTTGGGAGTGACACATTGCTTCAGAGTTTCACTAGTGACATTGATCTTAAGTTTTATTGCAAATTTCATGTTGTATTTTCTTTTCTTTCTTTTTAAAAAAATTTTTTGGCTTTGCCACACAGCATGCAGGATCTTAGTTCCCAACTAGGGATTAAATCTATGCCCCCTGCAGTAGAAGCAGGAGGTCTTAACCACTGGACCACAAGGGAAGTCCTGTGTTATATTTTCTTTTATTCTGGTATATATTGCTTTGTGTATGTCTATGTCCCATGCTTTATTTAAGAACAAAGTGATGAGTGATGTGGGGATTATAATCAGGAGTATCACTGAACTTCACCTTCCCTCCATCCAGTTTCCCAAAACTCCCTGTCCCCACTCCCTCTGTGTTGCCAGTTCCTTTCAGAGTGAATGAGGACTTAATCCCCAAAACCCTGGTAGAGACCCCAAAGTCTCCCCCTAACTCTTCCCTTTCCTTTGATTCCACTCCTGGGAAGGCACCTCAGTTTGAAAGTACGGGAAAGCCCAGAGTGGTGATAGACATGAAGGAAAGGCTTTACCCTCACAGAAAGAGACTGAGGGGTACAGCATAGTCAAGTGAGGGTCCCCATAATCTGGGGTGCCCAAAATCTGGCCCTGGGGCCAGAGAAAAGGATGCTGGTCTCTTTAAGAAAGGAGACACAGTAGCCTCAGAATCCTCTCATTGGGAATAAGCACTGCATGATCATTTGCCTTTCTGGTGAACCACAGTTAGTTGCTGAAGCACACTTGGCCCATGTGCTTCTCAAGCCTGAGCTGCTGGGTGATGTGGGTTTTAGACACTTATGGTGAGATGGATTCTGAGGCTATGTTTAGGATGAGCAGGAAAGAATGCTGTCATTAATGATACCCACCACTGAAGTGGAATGGGAGCATGGGGCTCACATTGCAATATTTATGAGTGTGTGCATGCTCAGTCATGTCCGACTCTGTGTGACCCCATGGACTGTAGCCAACCAAGCTCCTCTGTCCATGGAATTCTCCAGGTAAGAATACTGAAGTGGCTTGCCATTCCTTTCTCAACAGGATCATTGTGACCCAGGGATCAAACTGGGGTCTACTGCACTGCAGCCAGATTCCTTATGATCTGAGCCATCAGGGATGCCCTTGTAATATTTAGGAATTTAGTTTATCTGTAATGAAATTGGAAAAAATAGTGGCATAATCATATTACCAGTTTTATGTCTTCATTGGTCCAGGGTTGATCTGGCAGATCCAAAAATAAGAAGTCAAGAGATACCTGGAGAACAGGCAACTTTGGCCTTGCAGTACAAAACAAAGCGGGTGAAAGGCTAATAGAGTTTTGCCAAGAGAACACACTGGTCATAGCAAACACCCTCTTCCAACAACACAGGAGAAGACTCTACACATGGACATCACCGGATGGTCAACACCAAAATCAGATTGATTATATTCTTTGCAACCAAAGATGGAGAAACAATACACAGTCAGCAAAAACAAGACTGGGAACTGGTGGTGACTCAGATCATGAACTACTTATTGCCAAATTCAGACTTAAATTGAAGAAAGTAGGGAAAACCAGTAGACCATTCAGTATGACCTAAATCAAATCTCTTATGATTACACAGTGAAAGTGATGAACAGATTCAAGGGATTAGATATGATAGAGTGTCTGAAGAACTATGGATGGAGGTTTGTGACATTGTATTGTAGGCAGTGATCAAGACCATCCCCAAGAGAAAGAAATGCAAAAGGGCAAAATGGTGTCTGAAGAGGCCTTACAAATAGCTGAAAAAATAAGAGAAGCTAAAGGCAAAGGAGAAAAAGAAAGATATACCCATTTGAATGCAGAGTTCCAAAGAATAGCAAGGAGAGATAAGAAAGCCTTCTTCAGTCACCAATGCAAAGAAATAAGGAAAGCAATAGAATGGGAAAGACCAGAGATATCTTCAAGAAAATTAGAGATACCAAGGAACATTTCATGCAAAGATGGGCACAAAAAAGGACAGAAATGGTATGGACCTAACAAAAGCAGAAGATATTAAGAAGAGGTAGCAAGAATACACAGAATGATACAAAAAAGATCTTCATGATCCAGATAACCACGATGGTGTGATCACTCACCTAGAGTCAGACATCCTGGATGTGAACTCAAGTGGGCTTTAGAAAGCATCACGATGAACAAAATTAGTGGAGGTGATGAAATTCCAGTTGAGCTATTTCAAATCCTAAGAGATGATGCTGTGAAAGTGCTGCACTCAATACACCAGCAAATTTGGAAAACTCAGCAGTGGCCACAGGACTGGAAAAGGTCAGTTTTCATTCCAACCCTAAAGAAAGGCAAAGACAAAGGATCTTCAAATTACTGCACAACTGTACTCATCTCACATGCTAGCAAAATAATGCTCAAAATTCTCTAAGCCAGGCTTCAATAGTATGTGAACTGTGAACTTCCAGATGTTCAAGCTGGACTTAGAAAAGGCAGAGGGACCAGAGATCAAATTGCCAACATCTGGTGGATCATTGAAAAAGCAAGAGAGTTCCAGAAAAACATCTACTTCTGCTTTATTGACTACGCCAAAGCCTTTCACTGTGCAGATCACAACAAACTATGGAAAATTCTTAAAGAGATGGGAATACCAGACCACCTGACTTGCCTTCTGAGAAATCTGTATGCAGGTCAAGAAGCAACTGGTAAAACTGGACATGGAACAACAGACTGATTCCAAATCGGGAAAGGAGTACGTCAAGGCTGTATATTGTCACCCTGCTTGTTTAACTTATATGCAGAGTACATCATGTGAAGTGCTGGGTTGGATGAAGCACAAACTGGAATCAAGATTGCCAGGACAAATATCAATAACCTCAGATATGCAGATGATACCACCCTTATTGCAGAAAGCAAAGAGGAATGAGAGCCTCTTGATGGAAGTGAAAGAGGAGAGTGAAAAAGTTGGCTTAAAACTCAACATTCAGAAAACTAAGATCATGGAATCCGGTCCCATCACTTCATGGCAAATAGATGGGGAAACAATGGAAATAGTGACAGACTTTAGTTTCTTGGGCTCCAAAATCACTGCAGAATGTGACTGCAGCCATGAAATTAAAAGATGCTTGCTCCTTGGAAGAAAAGCTATGGGAAACCTAGACAGCATATTAAAAAGCAGAGACATTACTTTGCTGACAGTGGTCCGTCTAGTCAAAGCTATGGTTTTTCCAGTAGTCATGTATGGATGTGAGAATTGGACCATAAAGAAAACTGAGCACTGAAGAATTGATGCTTTTGAACTGTGGTGTTGGAGAAGACTCTTGAGAGTCCCTTGGACTGCAAGGACATCAAACCAGTCAATCATAAGGAAATAAATTCTGAATATTCATTGGAAGGACCGATGCTGAAGCTGAAGTTGCAATATTGTGGTCACCTGATGTGAAGAACTAACTCATTGGAACAGACCCTGATGCTGAGAAAATTTGAGGGTCGGAGGAGAAGGGGACAACAGAGGATGAAATGGTTGGATGGCATCTCCGACTCAATGGACATGAGTTTGAGTAAGCTCTGGTAGTTGGTGATGGACAGGGAGGCCTGGCGTGCTGTAGTCCATGGGGTCGCAAAGAGTTGGACACAACTAAGCAACTGAACTGAACTGAACTGACAATGTCCTCAGAGAGTCAGGTCTTGCTCTCTTTCCTTAACCCAGCCATCCTTAACATGTGCTTGTTCCTTTGTAGTTGCAAGATGGTTGCCCAAGCTCCAGTATTGCATTTGAGATCCAGTTGTAAAGAAAAATAAAAGGCAAGGTCAGCTACATTGGCCTTCCATTTTAAGAAAGCATTCTCAGAAATCTCATCCAACAACTTCCACTTAGATTTTATTGGCCAAGACTGTATAGTATGGTCACATCCTCCATCTGCAAGAAGTGCTGGGAGATGTTGTTTTAAGCCAGGCACACTTATACAGCCATTAAAACTAGTGTTCCTTCCTTATGATCAGGGAGAACCCTGATCAGGAAGGCCTCTTAGTTTCACCCACAAGTCCTGTTTTACAAATAGGCATCCTTCAGCTTTATAGAACCAGCAAGAACTGCTCCCCTTCCACCCCCAACACATGCACACACACACACACACACACACACACACACACACACACAGAGAGACAAAAGCAGCATTGCTTTTCTGCAAAGTGTTGATAGCAACTGTGGGCCTCTGAACTGTGTAAAACATGAGGGTGGGAAGAACACATCTATCACCTAGTGTTCTACTACTGAAACCGAACTTAAAATTTTATCATAAGATTTTGTGTGTTATTTTCTTATTCTCTGGAATATATTACTATAGTCAGGATCAACATAAATCTAAGAGCACTGATATCATTATGGAACAGTTCATTATTCTTTAGGATCCCAGATCCACATTAACTAGCAGTATACTTTAGGCAAGACACTCAATCTCTCCATGCCTTGGTTTCCTAATTTGTAAACTGCTGATAGTACTTTTTACAGGAAAGGTGATCAGATAATTTGTGTCCAAACTTGAAAAATTTATATTCTGGAGTGAGTGAAGCTGCTCAGTCATGTTCAACTCTTTGAGATATCATGGACTGTAGCCTAGCAGACTCCTCCATCCATGGAATTTTCCAGACAAGAGTACTAGAGTGGGTTGTCATTTCCTTCTCCAGAGGGTCTTCCTGACCCAGGGATTGAACCCTGTTCTCCCACATTGCAGGCAGACGCTTTACCATCTGAGCCACCAGGGAAGCCCCATATTGGAAGGGGGATATTATTAATAATCATGCTTGTACAAGTGGCACAAGCAAGGACTACTCCAGGCAAGCTGAGGACTATGGTTATTCTATTTTTAAACGCAGGTGTGAGTGTGCATGCTTAGTTGCATGGGACTCTTTGAAACCCCATGGACAGTAGCCTGCCACGATTTTCTGTCCATGAAATTTTCCAGGCAAGAATACTGGAGCAGATTACCATTTCCTACTGCATGGGATCTTTCCTGCCAGGGACTGAACCCATGTCTCTTGCATTGGCAGGTGGATTCTTTACCCTGTGCCACTTGGGAAGCCCCTTAGAGGCAGTTGAGAGAATTAAATGAGAAAATAAATATAAAGCACATAGGACAAAGCCTGACACACAGAAAGTGTTCGGTAGATACTAGTCAATATTTGATTTTATTATTGAATTGAAAAGTTTTATTGTTTTGGCTTTGCTTTTCTCTCTTTTAACAATACTAAGCTTGATATTCTTCTTTATGATAAAGGATAGTGGGCTGAAATAAGGAGAGTTTAAGTTTTTCAAGACTAAGAAAAACCTAACTGAAAGTTAAACATCCAACCTCTCTAAAGGAGGAGCAATGTTGAAAGATACTGCAGAAATTCTTAGTTACAAGGAAGATGCTGGAATTACAGTGCATGACCTGTGAAGTGTTCATACCATCAGAAGCATGAATGGAAGAAGTGGAATTTTAACGGTTTTGTGTAACATCTCTCAAAGGTTTTGGTCTGAAGATCCCTTTACACTTTAAAAAAAAATTTGAGCACCATAAAAAAGCTTTAGTTTATATGAGTTATATCTATTGATATTAGAAATAAAAATAGAGACAATTTAAAAATATTCATTTAGGTAATTCCCTGGCAGTACAGTGCTTGGGACTCCACACTTTCACTGTCAAGGGCCTGGACTGGATCCTTGGTCAAAGAACTAGGATCCCTCAAGCCACTCTTTGTGGCCGAAAAAATTATTTTATTCACTTAAGATAACTTCATCAAGTATTAACACAACTAACATATTTAAATGAAAGAAACTATCTTTATAAAATAAAAACTGTTAGAGGGTCCATGTTTTACCTTTCTACAGATTTTTTGGACTGGTTTAGTAGGGTTGAATTTGTTGCAATACGTTATGATAGAAAAGTATGAATATGATACACTGTTGGAAAAGTGAGGGAGTATTTTAATAGCTTTTCTAGATAATTATGGTTATTCTTTGATACTACACCAAAACTCCACAGTAGTTTCTTTACCATCTGAGCCACCAGGGAAGCCCCTCCACAGTAGTTTCTTAAAGGTTTATTATAAATTGAGATCTGAAATCATATCAATTAACTTTTTGTACTGTTACATTAAAGCACATCAGTCTGTTCTGCACTTTGAATGAATCTTTAACTCATGATTTTGTAACATCATCCATTATTCAGTTGGAAAATATTGTTTCACTGAGTTAGGCAGATATTTCAAATGTTCACACATTTCAGAAACCTAATACTTTAGAACATTCTAGAAAACATATGACACAATCATCACATGTCACGTTGCCTCTGGAAAACTCCACGGTAGATCTGTGAAAAAATGAGAAGAATAAGGACAAATCATGTCTTATTATGAAAATAGTTTTGACTGCATGATTCATTGAAAAAGTTGTAGTCTCAGGCTATACTTTAAGAACAGTTGATATGGTATGATATGAGCTATTAAACAAAGAAAACAAACAAAAGAAAACTTACCACCTCCTTTTCTCTCTTCTAAAAACCAGTAGACAATATGACATAACACACAAACAGTAAAAGGCTAAAATATAGTCTCAGGTGGCAATTGAAAGTCTCTTTACAATGAAGGTAAGTAGACAAGCTTATAGAAACATATGATTTGTAATTTAAAGGTCTTTTCTCATTTTTGGGGAGTTTGAACCCTGTTAATTATTAGTATTTCAAAGCATGAGAGTAGCTCTCTTTGGGGAGCTCAAGGTGCCTCACTTCTTGGTCTTCTCCCCATTTCCCCCCACCCCAATCCCTGCCCAAGATGGAATCTTTGTAGAAACATACAGGGTGGCAGAACAATACTAAAAATATTTTAGTACATGTTTTCTGTTTGCAACTTAGATTGTATGCTACTCGTTTTCTATGGAAAGAGTTTTCTTTGCAAGTACAGAATAGAAGATGGTATTCTTACATGAAATTTGTTGCATGTGAGGAACTGCTAGATAAACCTGTTTTGCTCTCCTTGTTCTATTATTCCAGGCCCTTCAAAGTAGGATGATAGCGCAGCCTGATCCTAGTTTTTGGAAAAAGCTGCTTGCCAGCTAGTTTAGGCTGCAAGAAATTCATTCAGCAATACTGCCACGGAGAAACGTTTTTTAGGCGCCTTGCTTCTTACTATTCAGTTTCCCAATGCACTTATCACATCCTTCTAGCTGCATGGTAGGTCCTACTGTGTGGTCTCCTGGGAAATGAACTGATTTCAAGATCACCTACCCTTCAGCCAACACCTTTTGTACTTTCTTTTAGGAAAGTCTGATTTTATCTTAGATGAATCCAGACTTAGATACAGTGTTAGAGGATGTCAAATCAATTAAAATTATTTACACTAAAGCATGAATTAAAGACGGATATCAAGTGCTTAAGAACCAAGAACAAACTGATGGACTGAACAAATAAACTTGAAAAGGGGTGACTACATGTGGCCACAACACAGTACTCAGCTTTTCTTTGCAACTATAATAAAAGCCAGTAAGATATAGCACAGGGAACTCTACTCAATACTTTGTAAACACCTATGTGGAAAAAGAATTCTTAAAAAGAATGGATATATGTATACCGGATTCACTTTGCTATACACCATTAACTATCACAACAGTTTGAATCAACTGTATACGTCAATTAAAAAAACCCAAAAAACAGTAAGTCATTTAAGTTTTAATCTCATTGTCTTAAGTGCCCAGGACATAACTGAAAGACAAGGCTGGTAATGCAAAAAGTGAGACCTGAGATCACTAAATGGTTATGTTCTGCAGACCCACAGATTTAGATAGTTAAGGTGAAAGAGGGTGAAGTGACAAGATGACAATTCTCATTTGAGCAAGGTGTTTTGACTTCAAGGCCGTTGGTAATAATTCTGAGACCCTCGTGACGTTTCATTATTCCTCTTATTTGTTATTTTAACTTCAGCACTGGAATGAAAACTCCAGACTCTGATTTACAACTGTTTTTATGTTAACACGGGGCCTGGAACTTGGGAGTACATGACATAGTTTAAGCTAATGCCACCTCCACCCTCTTTTGCAGGGCGCCCTCTCTTCCCTTCTCGCAGCTGTTCCAACTCCCGGGCTTGGCTGAGGGTAGACGACGGGGTGGCTACCCGGCCCAAAAAGCCATTAAGGGCGTATTCCTGAGTCTTCAGATTCTCGCTCTCGCCATGACCTTTCAACAGGCAGGCGGTACGGCGCCTGCGGTGATCCGGAGCCGGCAGCGCGCGTTGGATGCAAGCAACAGGCACGACCAACGTGCCATTACTGCGATTCTCCAGCGACAGCAGTGGGCGGCACATGAATCTTCTTTCTTTAACCCTTCTTCACACAGAGGCCCACCCTCACCGGACGTGAAGCTGTCTCTACTTACGTCACTTCCGGCCCGGAGCCAGCCGCTTGGCGGAAGCGAGCACGTCCGTGCGCGGTAACTTTGTTCCCGCCTCCTTTGCCCCTGACACCAGTCACCTTCGGCTTTCTCGGAGCGCGACATGCGTGCGCGCCCCCGGCCTTGCGTCAGGGCCGAGGGGAAAGGCCGAAAGAGCGAGGCTAGAAGGAGGGGTTGCGGAGGTTAGGGCCCAACCAGCAAGTCCCGTCGTCCTCCCTCCTCCTGACGAAGAGCGGAGAGGGAAGGGGAGGAGCGAGCCGGGCCGGCCGCGCACTCCAGGAGCCTCCTCGTGGAGGGGGGGAGCGAAGGGAAAGGGCAGCACCGCCACCGCTGCTCGCGGCGGCGGAGGAAGAAGAAAGTCAGGGCCCCTACCCACCGCCTCAGACTCAGAAACGCCCCCCCCGCCCCCATCTCCCCGGAAACAGCCCCCCGCCCAGCCCCGCACACTCGCTGCCCCAACCGTGAGCCGCAGCCGGGTCGCCCCCGCCTCGCCCCGCCCCGCCGACCGTCCCTGCGGGCCGCAGAGTGCGCGAGGCCTTAGGCCGGGAGTTGTTGTCAGGCCCAGGCCACTTCCTAGGCGCCCGTCGTGTGTCGCCGCCACTACAGGAGGACGACGTCGACGCTGAGGAGGAGGAGGAGGCGGCGGAGGCGTGTTGTTGTCTCGCCCACTCCCCTCCCCTGAACTCGCACCCAACGTCAGGGCGCGATGAAGTGAAGCGGCGACGAAGGTGGTACTTCCGCGTTGCGCTACCGGAGCCGAGAGCGCAGCCGAGGCCGCTCCCCCCACCCCTGGGGGGCACTTGGAGGACTCCGGACTCCCCCGCAGGTCAGCGCCCGGCGCATCTGGTGTTTTTGCGGCTGAAGCCAGGACGACGAGAGCGATCGGGAGCTCCTCCGCCCGGAGTCCGGCTGCCCTCGGGCCCGGAGGCCGCTACGTACCCCACTGTGACCTGGAACCCAGGGACCCAAGTCCCGATCCGGATTATCGTGGCGCATCTCCCGGACGGCCCTGGTGCTCGGTGTCCCTCCGCCGTTGCTGCCGCCGTTCCCGTTTCCGGCGGGGGAGATGGCCAGGATCTGACCCGGGAGGAGGCCGCACCCGCGCCGCGCTCTGCGGCGGGCTCTAGGCGATGCCGAGCAGCTCGGACACGGCGCTGGGGGGAGGCGGGGGCTTGAGCTGGGCGGAGAAGAAGTTGGAGGAACGCCGCAAACGGAGGCGATTCCTGTCCCCTCAGCAGCCGCCGCTGCTGTTGCCGCTCCTGCAGCCGCAGCTCCTGCAACCGCCGCCGCCCCCGCCGCCTCTGCTCTTCCTGGCTGCTCCCGGCACGGCCGCCGCCGCAGCCGCCGCCGCCGCGGCCTCCTCCTCTTGCTTCAGCCCGGGCCCCCCTCTGGAGGTCAAGCGGCTGGCGAGAGGCAAGAGGCGCGCAGGAGGGCGGCAGAAGCGGCGCCGCGGACCCCGCGCCGGGCAGGAGGCGGAGAAGCGTCGGGTCTTCTCGCTGCCCCAGCCGCAGCAGGACGGCGGTGGCGGTGCTAGTAGCGGCGGGGGTGTGACCCCGCTGGTGGAGTACGAGGATGTAAGCTCCCAGTCCGAGCAGGGGCTGCTGCTGGGGGGGGCCAGCGCGGCAACGGCGGCGACGGCTGCCGGGGGAACGGGGGGCAGCGGCGGGAGTCCGGCCTCCTCCTCCGGCACCCAGCGTCGCGGGGAGGGGTCGGAGCGCAGGCCCCGCCGGGACCGCCGCAGCAGCAGCGGCCGCAGCAAAGATCGCCACCGCGAGCACCGACGGCGGGACGGGCAGCGCGGCGGCGGCGAGGCCTCCAAGTCCCGCAGCCGCCACGGCCACGGCGGCGAGGAGCGGGCCGAGGCCGCCAAGAGCGGCAGCAGCAGCAGCAGCGGCGGCCGGCGGAAAAGCGCCTCGGCAACGTCCAGCAGCAGCAGCAGCCGTAAGGACCGAGACCCGAAGGCCCATCGGAGCCGGACTAAATCGTCCAAAGAACCGCCTTCGGCCTATAAGGAGCCGCCCAAGGCCTATCGGGAGGACAAGACCGAGCCCAAGGCCTACAGGCGGCGGCAGCGGTCCCTGAGCCCGCTGGGAGGCCGGGACGACAGCCCGGTGTCCCACCGGGCCTCGCAGAGCCTGCGGAGCCGCAAGTCTCCCAGTCCGGCGGGAGGTGGCAGCAGCCCCTACTCGCGGCGGCTGGCCCGCTCCCCGAGCCCCTACAGCCGCCGCCGCTCCCCCAGCTACAGCCGCCACAGTTCCTACGAGCGCGGCGGCGACGTGTCCCCCAGCCCCTACAGCAGCAGCAGCTGGCGCCGCTCCCGGAGCCCCTACAGCCCGGTGATCAGGTGAGTTCGGCGTCCCGAGCGTCCGTCACGGGCTGGGCCGGCCAGAGCCCGGAGGCTGGGCTGGAGGTGATGAGACTTCGCAAAATTCGGGTCCGCGGGCGGGGCGAGAAACCCCACCTCGATCGGGGCTTCCGGTGGGGAGGGGCGCTTTCGCGCGCCCGGGACCCCTGTCGGGGCGTTTGGAGGGGACAAAGCGACAGGTCCAGCAGACTCTCCTCGCCCTGGAAAGGAAGGGTTCTGGGGAAGAGTTCAAAGTTTTAAACTTGTTGCATTGATATATTAACAGGTTTCTCTAAACTGCTCTTAGCTTTTCCCAGCCCAGTTGCTTTGGTTACCCAACCGAGAGGTGGTTGGATTTGTCACAATTTGAAAGCTTTCAGAAGAGGTTTCATTGCTGGAGACGTAGAACTGGGTTGCGGCTTAGGGAGTAAATATTGGAGAGTGGGCACCAGGTGCTGATGTCAAAGTTAGGTGTGGGTTGCGTATGTTGCATATGAGGAGTACAGCGGTGGGAGAAGCAGCCTTTCTGTAAAGTTCGTTGTTTCAGTATGTGAAACAGCTGAAGTGAAGTCTCATGGTTATAAATTTTGAAGATGCTTCTTTTATATTCTTGTGTGAAATATTTTTTTCACCTGACCTTCCAGTCTTGGTTTTAGAAAGAAAAAAATGACGAGATTGTAGTTTCATTGTTTGTTTGTGTGACACTCAGTTGCTGATAACGTCATTTAAATACAGTCTAGTTGCTGTGATCCAGCATAGTGACCGAGTAAATGACTTAGTACTGAACGTTTCTTACACTATTACACTATCTGCTATTTAAATTATTTACATTAAAGTTAACTAGACCTTTGAGTATCAGGATTTTTGATCAAGTATCATTGAAAAGTATAATTTGATCTAGTGAAATTGGAGTAATTCTTTTATGCATCTGTTATGCCTTACCTGTTATGTAATACTATTTTCCAAAAAAAGTGTGTGCCTTGATATAAATTTATATCTTTTGAGTAAAATAAATTGAAAGTAACTTTTGAGGATATTTCATGTTCTTAAATTCCCTTAGATGTGTAGGAATTCTAGACTTTAGGGTATTAGAAAATGTTTGTCGGTTTTTTTTTTTCTATTGGTCTTTTCAATAATGCCAAGCAGCTGCTGAGCGTGGTTATGTTGAATACAATATGTGTACCTGTAAAATTAGATCTTCTTGAAGCGTCAGCCTAGTGTTTGTAAAGATGTGATTCCAGCAGAGATTTGTGTTTGCCTTTAAACCAAAACAGCTGTATAAATCTCCTCATTCTTGCAGGGTTGCAGTACTCTTAATGGTGCTAGTTGATGTGTTAAGCAGAGAATATCAAGATTGAACACTCAATTTCACCATATCTAGCTTCTATATCTTGTATGAGTTTATATTTTACTTTAAATGAAATAGGTTTGCCAAAATGTTTGTATTTTTTGCAGGTAAATTTGTTTTTTACTGATTAGGTCTAAGTTTCAGTGCTTTAGATAGATAGTAAGTGTATGATGCAAGTTTAAGAATGAATTTTGTGTTTGTCAGTCTTTTCAGTTGCTAGGTACTTCAGTGAGGTCCTTTATTATCTAATAGTGCTGTGTATTTTCTGTTTATTACAGAGCTGCGTTATGTGTGGTTAGGGGTATTATTTTACATTTAGCAAGTATTTATTGAGCATGTATTATATGCCAGATAACTGTTTTAGGGACTTAAATATAGCAGTGAAGAAAGACAAAGTCCTTCCCTTTATAAGCCTGGCATTCTAGAGGGTCATTCATACAGAATTTTTTCATGGTGTCTGTACTGATCACCCATGTTTATAAATGGTTGGATTTCGAAGAAGCTTTAGAATAGATTGGCCAACATTCCTGACAGCTAGCCTTTTGACTGTGTGCATGTATACATCTAATAGAGGTGGGAAGATGTTATATTACTTTGCGACAGCCTATTCTGTTAGATTTGGAACTTCTACTGCTGGTTTGTCCAGTTTCTTAGCAAGTCCCTGGGAGATTTCATTTCCTAAACTTTTAACAGGGAAATACTTGTTTTTTTGGATTATTTCAAGGATTAAATGAAAAATTTGTGTTTTGTTTGTATTTAAAATTGGTAAATTTTGCTGTATTTGTTACATCTCAATAAAACTGATATCTTTAAAGGGAAAAAATTTGTGTTTTGTGAAATATAGAAATATTATAGACTATTACAGAAACATAGCATTGTAGAATATTTATTGAATAGCTTGAATTGCTGGAGTTTTTCATATTGAAACCAGAAATCTGCCTCCACATAACTTCTGCTCAGTGCTTTGAGTTTAGCTTTTTGGAATAGTTCAGAGCAAACATGTATGCTGTCTCTTCAAAATGTAGACAGTTGTGTCTTCTGAGTCTTTTTGTCTGGCTCAAAAACCTAATTTTTCATACAGTTTTTAGATTTCACATTGTATTATGCCTAGTTTGTCAAATGTTCTACTTGAAAATAGAACTCAATGTATAGTTAAAATAGTTGATTGAAAAACTTGATTTTTAAATATAACAAATGTGTTGTTACTGTTTTGGAACAACTAATTGATCTCTCTTGTTCATGTTAATGCAGAAAGTTTTAAGTAATTATGGTAGATGGCCCACATTGTTTAATGAATAGACTGTTGGATTGTGAGCTCCATGAAGGCAATTAGCCTGTCTTGCCTACCATTGTGTTCCTAGTGCTCAGCATAATATCTGGCACCAGTAGACTTACTAATTGTTAAATGGGGACAGAAAGGGATGATGGAGTTTACTGAGCATATGAAATACTGTGGACCTGGATACTAAAGAGTTTAATAGCAACTGTGTGTTTTGCTATAGGAAATAGCAGAGTGATATTTTGTAGCACTCAGGGAGCTTATATAATAATGAATTGTCAGTGTAGATATTTTAAGGAAATGCATGCATGTTTAAAATGGTATTGAAACCATGAAAGTTTTTCTATGTATTCCTAGAATAAATGCTCTATTCCATTGACTTCTACTTCATGACTTCTACTTCCATTGACAACCTGCTCTTTGCCTCCATCTGAATCTTTAGCCCCCTGCTGCTCATGCTTTTCATAAAGTCCTTTTTTTACTTTTTTCTCTTTTAAAACCAGGTTACCATATTTTCTTTGCTAGTTGACAGTTGGGGTGGTAGAAGTCACATAATTCTGCTGATTGGCCTTACAATAAATGTGCAAGTGAACTGAAGAGGGGCTGTGTGGAATGAGAGAGAGTGGTACTGACATTTAGATTTTACTGAGTGCCAAGCATTGACCGATACTTAACATACATTCACCTGCAAAGTCATATTGTGGTTGGAACATTCTTTTTGATAGACTGGGAAATGGAACCTCTAAAAAGTTAAGTGATTTGTTCCAAGGTCAGCTTGAATTCAAATGCTGAGCTGATCCTCAAGTATAAACTCTTGATAGATATTGTGCTGTAGGGGTTCAGGGGAGCTGACCACCTCACTTGGTGATCTGCTTTGCTAAAATTTATCCCGTTTGGTTACTTGTGTGTTAATTTCTGTTTTCTGACCATCTCTGCAGCATTTTGAAGATTTAAAAAATTTTTCAAAAAACCCCAAATTCTTCTAAAGGTCCTTTCAGGTCATTTTGTCTTTTAATTTGTAGGTTTTATGAATAGGAGGCTAAAAACATTTCTTGGAGGCACTGGTAATATTTAGTTATTGCAATGGCATGTCTTGATCTGAAGTCACTCAAGTCAGACCAGTTGCTATCAGTACAATAAATTGCTATATGTAACTGATTCCTTTTCAGAACCTGTGGAAGTTCTTTTCCACCAAGAAGCAGCAGAATCCTCAATTATGGAATAATGAGACCCTGAGGATCTAAAGACAGGCATAAATTTAAATGAATTTATTAGTATTCACTTGCATATGTTGTAGGCTACCTCTGTTGTAGATTATTTAGTGTTTTGTCCTAAAAACCAATGCTCAGGAATAAATGAAGACATTCCAGGATTTTTAAAACACTATTACTCATAAAATACTAATTTGATATGTACTTACTAGAAATGTCATGAATATCCATAGATGAATTGAGTTCTTAAAATGCTTTTCAAAAGTGTTAAAAAGATAGGTTAGTTGAATAAATGCAGAAACACTCAGAAGGGGTGGAAATTCAGGTGAACTGTCTAAAATCTCTAAACCAGTAATCACCCCTTTCATTCCCAAGATGGCCTTATGTTTTGCTACTTCTCTGACCAAACCTTACCTGACATTTACATCTACTCATTCTGTATCACATTTTTGTTTTAACACTGATACTCAGGCCCTCATTTGTGATCAGACTTCCTGTTATTCTTTTCTTTCCTGTTCATCCATTCTTTTCTTCCCAGTTAATTCTTTATCCCGGAGAGTTTTCTGAAAATTTTGGTTAGGTTGTGTCACTTCCATTAATTAACTCCACATTTTCCTAGTGCATTGTCAGGTATGGCCTTTTATTATCTGGCCCTATTCTATCAGAGTTCTACTTTTAGAGGCACTTCTATTTCTCTACATTTTTACTTTTGCTGTTCCTTTAGCTTGAAATCTCTTTCTCTTCTTTGCCTCCACCTTTGCAGCTCAAAATCCAGCTCAAATTCCACCATCCTGAGACCTTTCTCCATTCATCCAGAAAAAGTTAATTCCTTTTTTTATATCCATATAGCACTTTGCTATAGCTTTAATGTAGAGCTTTTAAAAATTTAATTGTTTGTCTGACTACATTTCCCTACTAGATTGCAAGCTCTTAGAAGACAAATTCCAAAGTGTATTTATTAGTGGTTGAATTAATTTAAATATTTTTCTCCACAGATTAATGCAAGCCAACTTTTGCACAGATGCCAGTTGTATCTCTAAACTTACCTACTGTTTTGGTTCACATATACCCCAGGATGGGGGAAGTAATTGTTTTGATTTTTAAGTGAAGAATTTAAGAACCTCACTCTTTTAGCTTCTACTTAATTGGAATGAGTCAAGGATACTGGGAGTCACTTTTAATGTGAATAGAATGAATTCAGGGACTTCCCTGGCAGTTCAGTGATTAGGACTCTGTGTTTGGGGCCAGTGTTCAGATCCCTGGTTGGGGAACTAAGATTTCACACGAGAGCATGTGTGGGAGCCCTCCCCTACTTCCCCACAAAAGAATAAGTTCAGACTTAGTGTTTATATTTGCACTCTGTTGTGTGATCAAGATAATGATCTGTTTTTCTTGGTGAAAATTTTCTGAATAAACTTTATGTCAAACTTTCATTTCCTAACTCTGAAAAATTAATAGCTATTTCTGAAAAACCAGTTGAAAGTTAATGTTGTGTAATATTAATGTCTAAGGTCATTTAAATTTTTTATTCTGTATGCTTTCTATGAATGTCACTTAAGTTTTTGCTGTTATTTTTGTCTTTGGTTGATTTTGTTTCATATGTAGATACTTGTAAACTTTAAAGTGGATGTTGGAAGCAAAAGTGTTTGCTAGAAAAATCAGTTCTTGTTTAGTTGCTCAGTCATGTCCGTCTCTTTGCTACCTCCCATGTACTGCTGCATGCCATGCTTACCTGTCCTGTACTGGAGCTTGCTCAAACTCATGTCCATTGAGTCTGTGATGCCATCCAACCATCTCATCCTCTTTTGTCCCCTTCACTGCCTGCTTTCAATCTTTCCTAGCAACATGGTCTTTTCCAGTGCGTCAGCTCATCACATCAGGTGGTCAAAGTATTGGAGCTTCAGCCTCAGTCCTTCCAATGAATATTCAGGACTGATTTCCTTTAGGATTGACTGGTTTGATCTTGCAGTCGAAAGGACTCTCAAGAGTCTTCTCCAGCAACACAGTTCAAAGGCATCAATTCTTCGGCATTCAGCCTTTTTTATTGTCCATCTCTCACATCTGTGCATGACTACTGGAAAAACCATAGGTTTGACATGACGGACCTTTGTTGGCAAAGTAATGTCTCTGCTTTTTAATATGCTGTCTAGATTTGTCACTGTTTTTCTTTCAAGGAGCAAGTGTCTTAATTTCATGGCTGCAGTCACCGTCCACAGTGATTTTGGAGCCAAAAAATAAAGTCTGTCACTGTTTCCATTGTTTCCCCATCTATTTGCCACAAAGTGATGGGACCAGATGCCATGATCTTCATTTTTTGAGTGTTGAGTTTTAAGCCAGCTTTATCACTCTCCTCTTTCACCTTCATCAAGAAGCTCTTTAATTGCTCTACTGGAAGAGGTCAGTTTTCATTCCAGTCTGAAAGAAGGCAGGTCCAGAGAATGTTCAAACTGCTGTACAGTTGTACTCATGTCACATGCTAGCAAAGTATTGTTGAAAATCCTTCAAGGTAGGCTTCAACAGTATATGAACTGAGAACTTCCAGAAATCAAATTGCCAACATCTGTTGAATCATAGAAAAAGCTAGAAAAATCAGAGGAATTATTCACAGTGATTTTTGTTTCTTGAATTTCTACACATGCAAATTATGTTAGAATCTAGTGTTCTTAATGTGTTTAAAAAATAAATGTAGGTTAGAGCATAAAAATCTAGGCTAAAAGTTGGAATTTACATAAATGGAAATGAAAAAGGTAGTGAGAGGAACTGGAAACTGAAAGTAGTTAATGGGCCGCATGCCTCCCCTTTTCTGTTTCTGCATTTTCAGTTGCATAGGGATACTTTCACTGAGGTATTTTATTGACACTTCAAACTTAATTTGTCCACCTTTTAATTGATTATTTCACTTCTCTTGAAGTCATTTCTTTTTCTGACATTGCTCTTCATTATTTTTTATATGTCCTCGAAGAATAATAGAGGCTTACGTAGACATTTTGGTAGTACAGAGAAATATAAGAGATTAAAAGTCCCTTTGAATCCACCTACCTGAGATGATCACCCTGTGTCATTTTGATGAACATTCTACTAGACTTCTGTGCATATATTTGCAAGGACATAAGATTTTAGATAACATGCTCTATTTTATACCCTGTACTCCATAGTGTGCTTTTTTATATTGACTCCTAGTATTGTGTTATGTGAATAGATTGTAACTTATTTGGCCAAGTTTGTTTTGCTAGATTCTTAGTTTTTTGTTCTTTTTCCTATGATCATGTATGCATCACAAAATTTTTGTGTGCATTTGTTCATAATCTCTCCTAGATTGGATTTCCTAGGGATAAAATTGCTGGGGTCAATTTATAGGCTTATAAGCTTGATACACTATCATATTGCCATTTAGAAGACTTTTATCAATTTATATTTCCCTATGATGTGAGAGTGCCTGTTTCTTTGGTCTCACTATCACTTGGAATTGTCAGATGTCCCACTGTTTTTTTTTTTATTTGTGTTTCTAGTAAAGATGCCTTTATTTTCATTCATATATTGAATGTTCTAATTTCTTGATTCATTATTTTATTTGTTGTTTTTATAATTTATAAGAGCTCTTTGTATTAGATACTAAGTGTTTTTTGTGGTACTAATATTTTTGTGAGTCTTTTAACCTTCTTTATATAGCTTTTAGTTTTAATAAGTTTTTGATTTGTGTGTGCATACATGTTTTAAGTGGCATTAGTTTCTCTCAGACATCCAGTGGGAAAAGCTTAGTAGTACTTAACTCTTCTCCTTCACGAGTTCTGATGAATTGCTGGTTCTGATTGGTTCTTCTGTAATGTTCTTTGTGTGGTGTGTCTACCTCTGTGACCTTGTGGGCTGTCGCCTGCCAGTTTCCTCTGTCCATGGGATTCTCTAGGCAGCAATACTGGAGTGGGTTGCTATGTCCTTCTCCAGGGGATCTTACCGACCTGGGGATTGAACCTGTATCTGCCTGCGTCTCCTGCATTGCAGGCGGATTCTTTACCCACTGAGCCACCTGGGAAGCCACCTGGAAAGTAATGGTCTTTAGTGGGCTCTTACTTAGTTTGGAACTCTCTAGCTCATGTCTCTCGGAGAAGGCAATGGCACCCCACTCCAGTACTCTTCTCTGGAAAATTCCATGGACGGAGGAGCCTGGTAGGCTGCAGTCCATGGGGTTGCGAAGAGTCAGACAAGACTGAGCGACTTCACTTTCGCTTTTCACTTTTATGCATTGGAGAAGGAAATGACATACCACTCCAGTATTCTTGCCTGGAGAATCCCAGGGATGGGGTCACACAGAGTTGGAAACGACTGAAGTGACTTAGCAGCAGCAGCAGCAGCTGATGTCTCTTATTGTTGATTCTGCTTGCTTTTGGGCTTTACATTTTTGAGTCCCTCCTGTTTTATGCATTCAAATTAATCTTAAAATACCACATTGAATCTGTCATCTATAAAACTTGTTTATAGAGTCAAATTCTTGAGTTGGGTATTTAAGATTCTCCATTGTAGACAGATCTAAAATAACCTTATTTCTCACTGTACATGCTGATGACAATACAAACTGGACTCCTTACTATTCTAAAAATATGGAGTTGTAAGCTCCTGTACCTTGATTTATGTTGTACCTTTCATTGGCCAGTCCTGCGTGTCCATTCTTTGAACCATAGTTTGGGTG
This sequence comes from Muntiacus reevesi, assembly GCF_963930625.1. Taxonomy (NCBI): domain Eukaryota; kingdom Metazoa; phylum Chordata; class Mammalia; order Artiodactyla; family Cervidae; genus Muntiacus; species Muntiacus reevesi. The sequence continues at coordinate 76,895,526 of NC_089254.1, read as the reverse complement.
TCATCTTATCTATGAAGCCTTCATTAATCTCATCCCAAAGTGCTTTGTCTTAATGCTTTTTTCTCTGAGATCACTTTTATGTATACTTACTACATCCAGGCTTACATTAAATAGAATTCTCCTGCCTAACCCCAGGTATATTGGACATGTTTTATTTATTCATTTTTTAAAATTCAGTTTTATTGAAGTATAACTTTACATATAGTGTAATTCACCAGTTTTAAGTGTATAGTTAAATGGGTTTTGGCAAATATATACACACACACACACACACACACACATCTGTGTAACAGTCATCACAATCATAACTGGAGCATTTTTGTTGCCTCCGAAAGTTCCCTATGCCTCTTTGTGGTCCATTCTCTGCTTCTGCCTGTGGTCCTTGACAACCATGAATTTACTTTCTGTCACATTAGTTATACTTTTCTTGATGTCATATAAATGGAATTATATGGTATGTAATTTTTGATGTCTACCTTTTACTTAGCACGCCTTTGAGATTTAATGATGTTATTGTATGTTCTAGTGGTTTGTTCCTTTTTATTGCTGAGTAATATTCCACTTATGAATATACCACAGTTTGCTTATCCTGCTACCCAGTTGATAAACAATTGAATTGTTTCCAGTTTGGGGCTGTTGTGAACAAAGCTGCTGTGAACATTTGAATATACTTTTTTTTTTTTTGATGAGCAAATTAAGGGTGGGATTGCTGTGTTGTATGATTAAGTGAATGTTTGACTTTATAAGAAAATGCCAGCCTGTTTTCCAAAATGACTGTACCATTTTGCATTCTAGTTGGCCATGTTTGAACATTCCAGTTACTTTGCATTCTTACTGAGACTTCAGCTGTTGTTTTTGATTTTAGCTGTTCTAGTTGATACATAGTGGTATATCATTGCAGTTTTATTTACAGTTTCCTAATGTGGGCCTTAGAAATCATCACCACGAAAAAAGCTAGTGGAGGTGATGGAATTTCAGTTGAGCTATTTCAAATCCAGAAAGATGATGCTGTGAAAGTGCTGCAGTCGATATGCCAGCAAATTTGGAAAACTCAGCAGTGGCCACAGGACTGGAAAAGGTCAGTTTTCATTCCAATCCTTAAGAAAGGCAGTGCCAAAGAATGCTCAAACTACCGCACAATTGCACTCATCTCACATGCTAGTGAAGTAATGCTCAAAATTCTCCAAGCAAGGCTTCAGCAATACGTGATTCGTGAACTTCCACATGTTCAAGCTGGTTTTAGAAAGGGCAGAGGAACCAGAGATCAAATTGCCAACATCTGCTGGATCATCGAAAAAGCAAGAGAATTCCAGAAAAACATCTATTTTTGCTTTATTGACTGTGCCAAAGCCTTTGACTGTGTGGATCACAATAAGCTGTGGGAACTTCTAAAAGAGATGGGAATACCAGATCACCTGACCCACCTCTTGAGAAACCTATATGCAGGTCAGGAAGTAACAGTTAGAACTGGACGTGGACCAACAGACTGGTTCCAAATAGGAAAAGGAGTATGTCAAGGCTGTATATTGTCACCCTGCTTATTTAACTTATATGCAGAGTACATCATGAGAAACGCTGGGCTGGAAGAAGCACAAGCTGGAATCAAGATGGCCAGGAGAAATATCAATAACCTCAGATATGCAGATGACACCACCCTTATGGCAGAAAGTGAAGAGGAACTAAAAAGTCTCTTGATGAAAGTGAAAGAGGAGAGTGAAAAAGTTGGCTTAAAGCTCAACATTCAGAAGAAAACTAAGATCATGGCATCCGGTCCCATCATTTCATGGCAAATAGATGGGGAAACAGTGGAAGCAGTGTCAGACTTTATTTTTTTGGGCTCCAAAATCACTGCAAGTGGTGATTGCAGCCATGAAATGAAAAGACGCTTACTCCTTGGAAGGACAATTATGACCAACCTAGATAGCATATTAAAAAGCAGAGACTTTACTTTGCCAACAATGGTTCGTCTAGTCAAGGCTATGATTTTTCCAGTGGTCATGTATGGATGTGAGAGCTGGACTGTGAAGAAAGCTGAGCACTGAAAAATTGATGCTTTTGAACTGTGGTGTTGGAAAAGACCCTTGAGAGTCCCTTGGACTGCAAGGAGATCCAACCAGTCCATCCTAAAGGAGATCAATCCTGGGTGTTCACTGGAAGGACTGATGCTGAAGCTGAAACTCCAGTACTTTGGCCACCTCATGCGAAGAGTTGACTCACTGGAAAAGACCCTGATGCTGGGAGGGATTGGGGGCAGGAGGAGAAGGGGACGACAGAGGATGAGATGGCTGGATGGCATCACCGACTCGATGGACCTGAGTTTGAGTAAACTCTGGGAGTTGGTGATGGACAGGGAGGCCTAGAGTGCTGCAATTCGTGGGGTCGCAAAGAGTAGGACACGACTGAGCAACTGAATTGAAAGAATAGTATTGTTGAGCTTCTTCCTAGTTGCTCTTCGTGTCTTCCATGAAGTATCTTAAAATGTTTTGTCCATATTCTTTGTGAATTGAATTGCTTGTCTTATTGAGTTGTATGAGTTCGGTACATATCCTGGGTACAAACTCTTTATCAGGTAACATATTTTGTAAAGATGAACCAGTCTGTGGCTTATCTTTTCTTAACAGTAATTTCAAAGAGCAGAAATTTTTAATTTTCATGGAATCCCACTTGGCAGTCATTTTATTTTATGATTTCTGTTCTTTGTCCTCCCATTCTGCCCTCAAACTGCCCAATTCATGTTCAGAGGTTTTCTCCTTGAGTTTTTTTTTTTTTTAATTGAAATATAGTTGATTTACGGTCTTGTGTTAGTTTCTGGTGTATAGATATATATGTATATGTATATATATCCTTCTTCATTATTGATTATTATGAGATATTGAATATATATATCCTTGGCTTTGTAATATATATTTTTAATTTGTCACAGTCTACCTTCATGTATCATACAACATTACAGGAGCATATCTCCATTTTCTTCTTGTCTTTTGCACTGTTCTTGTCATGTTTTATTTCTACATGTGTATAACCTAACATGTTATACGTAGACATGAAATGTAAAATGAGAAAAAAAAGTTACTTACCTACTTTATATATCTTTTCTTTTTAAAAAATGTCTCATTTTATTTTTGGCTGTGCTATATCTTCATTGCTGTGTAGGTTTTTCTCTAGTTGAGATGAGCAGGGGCTTCTCTCTAGTTGTGGTGTGTGGGCTTCTCTTTGCAGTGACCTCTCTTATGGTGGTTCTCAGGCTCTAGAGCATAGGCTCAGTAGTTGTAGCACATGGGCTTATTAGTTGCTCTGTGACATGTGTGATCCTCCCAGATTAGAGATTGGACCCGTGTTCGTTGCATTCTCATGCCTTGGCAGGCAGATTCTTTACCACTGAGCCACCAGAGAAGGCCTTATATATACTTTTTCAAACATTTCTCTTTCCTTTGTATAGACCCAAATTTTAATATGATATTTTTTCTGCAGCCAGAGGGATGGTTTTGAACATTTCTTTTAATGTAGGTCTGCTGTTTTATCTGTTTGAAAAAGTCTCCATTGTGAAAGATATTTTTGCTAGGTATAGAATGCTGTATATACTTTTTTTTCCCCCAGGTACTTATTTCATTTCTAGCTTGCGTAATTTGATGAGAATTTTCGTAATTGTTTTTACTTCAGCCACTGGATTTTAAGTTCCATGAAGTTCTTTTTTAATCTTAGTGTCTCTTAAGCATTTGTCATCTATGTGTATCTATAGGTGATAGATACTTGACGAATAATTTTAGATTGATTTGAATTACAAAATATCCTGCTTTTCAAAATTGAATAACACTTCATAGGGATTGCATTGAATCTAGAGATTAATTTGAGAGTATTCCTGTCTTTATCCATTGCTTGTATTGTTGGTGTTCAGTTGCTCAGTTGTGTCTGACTTTGCGAACCCATGGGCTGCAGCGTGCCAGACCTTCCTGTCCTTCACCTTCTCATGGAGTTTGCTGAAACTCATTACCAAACTTGAGTTGATGATGCCATCCAACCATCTCATCCTGATTGAGACCTGATGCTGGGAAAGACTGAGGGCAGGAGGAGAAGAGGGTGACAGAGGATGAAATTGCTTGTATATAAAACTATTAATACATTTTGCTATTAACAGGGTCTCATATTGGCCTTGAAATAAATTCATGATGACCAGAGCTAGACTAATCAAAACTATGTGCCTCTGTGCAAGTGAGGTATCAAGCCCTTTCTGTGTTCTCCTGTCTTTCTTTTTTCTCTCTTCAGAAATACATTTGAAGACATGATTCAGTGAAACATGAAGACAGGGTTATGCTCAGTGGATTAGAACTTGTTTGCCTGAGCAAATCAGCAAAAGTCAGCCGTGTGTTTTCTTTCTTTCTTTTTTTTTTTTTTTTTAACTTTTAGTGTTGTGTTAGGACCATAAGGAAAGAAGATATACCTTTAAAATAAACATGAAGCAATTCGGTGTTATTTATTTTTTCTAGTTTTAAAGTATTGTATTACTCTGGTTTTAAATGGTGCAGTCAGTGGTTTTTAGTATATTCACAAAATGAATAATTCCTGCATAATAAAAAAAACTGAAACAACTTAAGTACTCTGAATAGGGGAGCAGTTAAATAATTTATGGCACAGATATATGATTTGTAAATATTTTTCTCCCTTTGTATCACTTTGCTGATGTCTATTTGTATCACTTTGCTGATGTCTGTTAAACACAAAAAGTTTTAAATTTTGATGAAATCTAGTTAATTTTTCCTTTTGTTGCTTGTACTTTGGTGTCATATCTAAGAAGGCATTTCCTAATTGAAAGTCACAAAAATTTTCTCCTGTATTTTCTTCAAAGGGTTTTTATACTTTCAGTTCTTTTTTTTTTTTTTTATACTCTCAGTTCTTACATGCTGGTCTTTGATCTAGTTAGAGTTACTTTCCTGAAATCTCAGTTCCATTCTGTTGATTTACATGTCCATCCTTGTGCTAGTATGACACTCTGGATTATCCTTACTTTGCAGTAATTTTTGAAATCAGAAAGTATGATTGTGTTTTTATGGGAGTGGTGAGGGTGGTGGAGAGATCCTTTACATTTCCACATGAATTTTAGGATCAGCTTGTCAATTTGTACAAAAAAGAAAGTTAAGGATTTTCATAGGAATTGCACTGAACCTGAAGATTAGTTTGGGAATATTACCAATATTCTTAATAATGTTAAGTCAACTAATACCTGAACATGGAATGTCTTTCCATTTATATTTTCCTTAATATTGTCAATGGTGTTTTAAGTTTTTAGGTACAATCTTGGCACCTTTTTTGCCAAATTTATTCCTAGATTTTTCTTTTAAGGCTATTGTAATGGGAATTGATTTTGTAAGTTAATTTTTTTTGTAAATTTAAAAAACTTAGTGAAGTATAGTTGATCTGCAATGCCATGTTAATTTTTGCTGTACAGCAGAGTGACTTGGGTTTATATGTAATATGCTTTTTCATATTTTCATTATGATTTATCATAGAGTATTGAGTGTAGTTCCCTTTGCTATACATTAGGGTCTTATTTCTTAAGTAGATTTTGATTGTCCATTGCTGCCGAGTAAAACTAATGTAGATTTCTGTTGCGGGGGCGGGGGGGGTGGCTACTGTTCATGGATTGAGGGATCTTGGTTCCTCAACCAGGGATTGAATTTTGGGCCTTGGCAGTGAAAGTGCTGAATCCTAACCACTGGACTTCCAGGGAATTCCTTACAGTAGATTTTTCTGTATTGACCATGTATCGTACATCTTGCCGACTTGTTTGTTTGTTCTAATAATTTTTTAGTGGTTTCCTTAGGGTATTTTATATACAAGATGTGTTATCTTATCTGCAAATAGAGAATGCTTTACTTCTTTTTTACCTCTACTCTAGTCCTTTTTCTTGTCTAGTTGTAGTGGCTAGAAGTTCAGGTCCAGTGTTTATTAGAAGTGGTGAAATTGGACTTCCTTACTTTGTTCCTGATCATTTAGGGAAAGCATGCAGTCTTTCTCCACAAAATGATTTTAGCACTGAATTTTTCATAAAATGCCTTGTTTTATTTTTTGATTGAAGTTGTTTCTCTCAGAGTCTTTTTTGGTGTCAAAAAAATTCCAAAGGCTTTGGTTGTCCCATATACCCAAGCCTGTATAATTATCACTGTTGTCCTGTGGGCTAGGAGAAGAGGAAACTGTCCTACTTTGTGTGTAATGGTTGGTCACATCGGTTGCTTCATATGCAGTGCCCAAAAAACATTTGAAAAATGCTTGTTATGGAAGATATATGCATTGATAATAGTATTTCCTTTAGTTAGTGTTACTTGAAACTGGAAGTGGAAGTTGCTCAGTCATGTCCAACTTGTTGCGACCCCGTGGACTGTACAGTCCATGGAATTCTCTAGGCAAGATACTAGCCATTCCCTTCTCCAGGGAGTCTTCCCAACCCAGGGATTGGACTCAGGTCTTCACCATAGCAGGCGGATTCTTTACCAGCTGAGCCACCACGGAAGCCCTAGTGTTACTTAAGCACACATAATTTTATAAATTTCAGTGTGTAAAATTAAGCAGTTGGTGTACTGGAATAAATGGTACAACTTCTTTCGTTTTTATCGAGGAAAGTGACAATGTAAAAAAACAATTTAAAATACCATATATTTTGGTTTGTAGTAATTTCTAGTAGTGTTCATCTTTAAACTTTTCTGTTGGTGTTTATCCTTAAATTTTTCTGTAATTTTCAGTTTTCTACAGTGAAGTGGTGTGACCTTTTTTTAACCTATGCTTTTTTTTGCATTTGCATATGTAATACTTGAAAACAATACGGAGGCATAGCAAGATGTGAAAGCTGCCTTTTATGTCCTTTTCATTTCCATTTCCTTCCAAATATATAACAATGTAAATAGATTGGTGTACATCCTTTTTTTGCATACATGCTTACATATAAACATGTGTTCATAAACATTAAAGATGTTTTTATGCCATAAATGTTCTTTACTGTTTTTTTAACAGTAGTATGTGAAAATGTTTCTAAAACTACATAGAATTCCATAATGAAATTTATCAAGTTTTATTTAACCATCAACTGTTGGGCACTAAGCTATTTTTTTTTCATTATTTTTGATTTACAAATAGTCCTTTTAAGTATATGCTAGGGATAACTTTTGACAGCATATGATTTTGTAGCATATGTTCTTGTAGCATATGTTCTTAAAAGTGGAATTACAGTTCGAAAGCATTTGATAGATACTACCAAATTGCCTTTTTAAAAAAGACTTAGTTAGCAATTTTATATTTTCTCTGATAATTTATGTGAGTGACTATTTCTTTTTATTCTCATGACTACTTGATATTTTCAGAATTTTTCTTTTTGCCATCCTGTTGGATGTAAATTTATTATCAGCATTTTATTTTGCTTTTTTCTGGTTACCAAAGAGGCGAGAGCATTAAAATTTCTTAAATGACCATTTGTATTTCTTCTGTGACCGAATTATTTTTCTAATTAAGAAGACCCTCTAGTTATTAAAAAGAAGGAGCAAACACAGTTTTACATTAGAAAAAGTAGTTTTGTTCACTAAATCCCCATGGGGTAATTAATGTAAAATGTTTGGTTAATAAAGAATAAATTCTTTTCAGTGTTTACCTGAATAAGCTAATTAACTAAATGTGATTCTGTCTCCTAAATCTTCTTAAAGTAGAATTTTATCAGTGGACCTATGCCCATTAATTGACTAGCTGGATATGTGTTACCCAAAGCATTCTTTAGTATTAATATTTGCAGTCAGTCAGTCACAGAAGTAGATAACTTGTTCTTAACTTTTATTCATCTATTCAGTAAGTATCTTTTGATCTCTTACTATATGCCATACATAGATTTAGGCATTGGGGCTATAGTGGTAAATGAGACATTGGTTGAGGAGAGGGGTGTATATGTACTAATTTATCTTTCTGATGAGGGGAAGCCTTACTATAAAGTTGACAGTTAAATGGAGACCTAGGCAATGGCACCCCACTCCTGTACTCTTGCCTGGAACATCCCTTGAACGGAGGAGCCTGGTAGGCTGCAGACCATGGGGTCACGAAGAGTCAGACACGACTGAGTGACTTCACTTTTCACATTCATGCATTGGAGAAGGAAATGGCAACCCACTCCAGTGTTCTTGCCTAGAGAATCCCAGGGACGGAGGAGCCTGGTAGGCTGCCGTCTATGGAGTTGCGAGTCGGACAAGACTGAAGTGACTTAGCAGCAGCAGCAGATGACAAAAGTCAGCTGTGTGATGATCTAAGCACCCCAGGAAGATAAAAAATAATATTTTAAGGTATGAAGTCAAGAAGCATGGCCTTTTTTTTTCTTTCTTCACGTTAAAAAAATTGCAGTTTATTTACCATGTGTTAATTTCAGGTGTGCAGTAAAATGACTCATACATCTATATCCCATATAACTCTTCTTTTTCAGATTCTTTTTCATTGTAGCTTATATAAGATATTGAAGACAGTTCCCTGTGATACGCCTTACTGTTGTAGGTCCTTCCTGTCCATCTGTTGTAAATACAGTTGTGTGCATCTGTTAATCCTGATCTCCGGTTTATCCCCTCCCCTCCTTTTTCCCTTTGGTAGCCATAAGTTTGTTTTTAGTGTTTCTGAGTCTGTTTTGTAAATAAAAGTTAATTTGTATTATTTCTTTTTAGATTCCTCATGTAAGTGATATCATATGGCTATTTGTCTTTCTCTTTCTGACTTACTAGTATGATCATCTCTAGGTCCATCCATGTTGCTGCAGATGGCATTATTTCATTCTTTTTTATGGCTGAGTAATCTGTTGTAGATACCTTATCATCTTTATCATTTCATCTCTTGATGGACATTAGGTTGCACAGTGTGACCTATTGAAGACTTGGGAAAGAGGCTTGTGTGGCTGGACCCATAAAGACATGTAAGAAATAAATGAAGGAGAAGGATGTAGTATGATGTGGTAGCAATAAATGATGCCTGCCTTTGAACTGGAAGACTTGCTCTTGAGTATTGACTCTACCTTTTTATAGATCCTGGCCTCTAAATTTATTAACCCTCTTCATCTTAGTTCTTCCATCTGCTTTCTCTATGCCTTGGTTGATATAAAGAGCAAGTCAAATGAAAAATGCCTATAAAGGTATTTTGTAAACTAGTTCAGTGTGGTGTGCTTGTTTATTTAATAAAAGGCCACTATCTGTGTGTTTTGCTAAGGGCTCTGGAGCGACACGGAAATAAATTACATTTCGTGTTTGCTCCTTAAAAGAGGATATAGCCTAGTAGTAATATAGTAATATCTGAAATACAATGTTGAGAATGATGGAGATCTTAAGGATGCAGATAAGGTGCTATAGGGACTCAAATAAGGGAGAGCTTTCTTTTTTCTTGGAGTTGGTGGTATGGCTTTATGAAGAACAAAGGACTCTTGAACTAGCCCTTGAAAGATGGGTATGGTTTCAATAGAAGATGGAGGGGAAGAGGATAATCTCAGTAGGTCAACCTGTGGGAGTAAAGGCATGGAGCATTAGGCAAATTCAGAAGGAAAGGTTAGGACCAGACAGATTATGCAACATTTTAATATTAGGTTAAGGAAAGTGAATTCTATTCAATAGGAATACTACCAGCGAATATTTGTTGAGCATCTGCCTTTGTCAGGTCTATGTTGGTTAGCGCTATGAAAATTCAGTGATCTCAGTTTAATTGGAGAATACAGATTAATTATTATAATTTCAATGAAATATGAATAAAGTGTTGCAGGATCATAGTCCAAGGAACATCTCCAGCTGGCTGGCATAATAAGGGAAGGCTTCATAGAGGTAGATATTAGTGCTTGGACATGAAGTATCCCTTTTCATAGCAGATAAAATTGATAAAGAGAGGCATATGAAGAAACATTCTAGACCTGGCACTTTATGTGTTTGGGATGGCTGGATGAGGTTTTGTGTGCACTACAAGGCTGTTAAGAGTTATGTCAGAGAGAAACTGAAAGATTCAGATGGCGGTGTGAACAGTAAATTAGAAAACGTAGAGATTTGAGGTGGGGAATCTGTAAGACTATTATTATGCTGGACCAAGTAAAAGATGATGTAGGACCTCTTCATGTGAAATAGTAGCTAAGGAAATAGAGAACCTGGAAAACTGGAGACCTGCTTAAGATGTAGAATTGGCAGGACTTGAAAATCAGTTGGTTATGGGAGAAGGGAGGAAAGGATCAGGTGGAATATGGAATGACTTCCAGATTTCTGCTACTTCAGTGGATACCACTGCATGAGGATAGAGTATATTTAAGGGGAAAGTGGATGGATTTGGAGAGGTAGGCAAATAGTTTCAGCTGTATTGTGTCAGAGGTGCATATAGGATAATTGGGAGGGGCAAAGGATGACTTGGGCAGTGATCAACGTTTAGATGATGATTTAAGCCTTACATAGTGAATAAGGAAAATCGCTCAGTCTTGTCCGACTCTTTGCAACCCCATGGACTATATATAGTCTCCATGGAATTCTCCAGGCCAGAATAACGGAATGGGTAGCTATTACCTTCTCCCAGGGATCTTCCCAACCCGGGGTTCAAACCCAGGTCTTCCATGTTGCAGGTGGATTCTTTACCAGCTGAGCCACAAGGGAAGCCATATATAAGTATAAATTAAATAATCATGGAAGAATAGGTAAGTGAAGAGGAACCTTAAGGAGCACTGAGAAACAGCCACAGAAGTAAAAAAAAAAATCAGGAAAAAAAAAGTATTAAAAGTGGTTAGAAGTTTTTTTTAAGGGTGTAGTCAGTGTTGTCATCATAGATGTTGATATTTCTCTTTCTTTTTCCCTTTATTTTTCCTCCAGAAGTAGGTCATTGGTCACCTCAGTAGTTTCAATGAGGATATATAAGTCAGATTATAGTGACTTGAGTATATGGGAGCAGATTAGAATTTGACTGTAATTGGAAGGAGAGATAAACAATATCAAGATACTATTGTGTGCTTATTTTTTCTTGTCTGTTTTTAAAGATCAGAGAGTCATGAGTTTTTTATTTCCTGAGAGGAAGTAGTGATTAGACAGCAAAGGGTTGAAGTCTCAAGTAATGGAGTAGCCATTGAGGAGCCTAGCATAGTACATCTCAAACTGTAATGGGAATTCTGTTGAAATGCGGATTCTGAATCGGAAGGTCTGGGTTGGAGTCTGAGATACAGCATTTCTGATTAGCTCCCCGGATCAGGATGCTGCTGCTTTTGTTTATGGGCCATACTCTTTGAAGCAATATTTAGAGAATATGGGATTGGTAGTATTATAGTAAATTAGCCTTAATAGAAAGAGGAACACCTGCTCTGAGATCAGGTGGAATATAAGGTGGATGGGATACAAATTAGGTTTGTAGGTAGGAAGCATGCTCGGTAACCTTAATTTGTTTTTTCTGTGCAATAGAAGGAAAGTGGCTTTAAAAAAAAGACTCTGAGAATGGTGTTGTGAGCTTAAAAAAGGTGTGAAGGTTTGTAATAGTTACTAAAAAGAGAAGGGGAGTGAGTGAGTATGAGACATGTAATAATCACTGAAAAGTGAGAATTACTAATAGTTTGGTTATGGTATTTGTAGAAATAGTTGGGACAAGGAGAGACTAGATTTGAGGAAGTCAGTCCTTTTTAAGATGATAGGGTAATCTAGAGGAGAGGTAATGAGGTCTGAGATAGAACAGTGACCTTGAGGGTAGAAAAGGAAGATGTGAATAATGGCCCCCTCCAAGATGACCTGGTGTCTCAGACGGTAAAGAATCTGCCTGCAGTGCAGGAGACCCAGGTTCCATCCCTGGGTTGGGACGATCCCCTGGAGAAGGGGATGGCAACCCACTCCAGTATTGCCTGGGGAATTCCATGGACAGAGGAGACTGGTGAGCTACAGTCCATGGGGACACAAAGAGTCGGACACGACTGAGCAAGTAACACACACACACACACACACACACACACACAGAGGCACAAAGACGTCCATGTGAATTTGTGGTACATTACTTTATGTGACAAAAGGGATTTTGTAGATGAAAATAGGAATTTTGAGATAGATTATTCTGGTAATAGGTCCTGGGTAAACACAAGGATCTTTGTAAAAGGAAGCAGGAAAGTCAGAGTCAGAAAAGACCATGTGATGATAGAAACAGAGAGAGGAAATGTGATGATGAAAGCAGAGGTCACATGATGTGGGACCATGAGCCAAGGAATGGAGAGCCTTTAGAAGCTGGAAAAGACAAGGAAACATATATTCTGAAGAGACTATAGAAGGAACAAAGCCCCGGTGACATATTGATTTTAGCCCAGTGAGACTTTCTGGACTTCCAGAAACTGTAAGATAAATCATTTGTGTTGTTTAAGCCACTAAATTTGTGGATAAATTTGTAACAGCAGCAATAGGCAACATGCAGGGAATTGTGGATGTGTGGGAATGTTGAGTTAGAATCATAAAATATGGCATGTGAAATGGGCAACAGAAAACTGGGAAGGTTTTTAAGCTGGGTAAATGGGTGGAGGAGTGTGGTGAAATTAAAAATAGAGAATGACAGAGCAGATTTTATAGAAAGGTGTTCATTTTGCATGTAAGTATGGGTTAGATATGGATTAGTTTTGAAACAAGGAGATCAATTTAAGTGGCTGCTATTTTATAGTATTATTTAATGGTACTATAAAGTTAATAGAGCTGTTACAATAAAATGCATGGCAAATTTTATAGGAATATTTAGAGTTTAGAATTTTGACTGAGTGAGCAAAGGGGTGAGTGAGAGAGACTGGTTTTTTAAAAAATAATGCCACATTATGTTTATATAGTGCTTTTCTTCATTTTGGGAAGTGTTTTCCCCCAGGCCCCCGCCCCCTGGTTTATTGAGGTATAATTGACAAATAAACATAAAATTATAATATATTCAGGGTATCAACAGTGATGGTTTTGATCTATGTACACATTGTGAGAGGCTTTCCACAATTGAGTTAACACATTTCATGACTTTGCATATTTGCATTTTTTTTCTTTTTGATTTTTTGTTGTTGTTTAGTCGCTAAGTCATGTCCGACTCTTTGTGATAAGTGATATCATGCAGTTATTTGTGTTTCTCTGGCTTACTTCATGTAGCATAACACCCTCCAGATTCATCAGTGTTGTTACAAATGGCAGAATTTCTGTCTTTTTTTTAAAGGCTACATAATATTAAACACATGCCCCCATTTTCTTTATCTGTTCATCTGTTCATGAACACTTAGGTTGTCTTCATATCTTGGCTACTATGAATAGTACTGCAGTGAACATGGGAGTTTAGGAGTATTTTGTTTTATTGTGCTTTGTAGGCTCTTTTTGTTTTTTGTATACAAGCTGAACTGAAAGTTTGTAGCACCTCTGTATTGAGTAAGTCTATTGGTGCTGTTTTCCCAGCAGCATTCTTTTTTAAAATATTGGTGGATAATTGCTTTGCAATGTTGTGTTGGTGTCTGCGGTATAACAGCATGAATCAGCCATAAGTATACATATGTCTCTTCCCTCTTGAACCTTCCCCTCGGCCCCCATCCTACCCGTCTCGGTCATCACAGAGCACTGGGCTGGGCTCCCTGTGTTACACAGCAGCTTCCCGCTAGCTATCTGTTTTACACTTGGTAGTGTATATATGTCAGTGCCTTAGTGCTTTTCTCTCAGTTCATCTCACCCTCTCCTTCCCCTGCTACGTCTACAAGTCTGTTCTCTATGTCTGTGTCTCTATTTACCCTGCGAATAGGTTCATCAGTACCATTTTTCTAGATTCCATATATATATGTTAATACACAATGTTTGTTTTCTCTTTCTGCCTTAACTTCACTCTGTATAACAGGCTTTAGGTTCATCCACCTCAGTTCAGCTGACTCACAGTTGTTCCTTTTCCTGGCCACTAAATTTGTGGATAAATTTGTTACAGCAGCAATAGGCAACATGCAGGAATTGTGGATGTGTGGGAATGTTGAGTTGTTCCTTTTCCTGGCCCAGTAATACTCCACTGTATTTATGTACCACAGCTTCTTTGTCCATTCATCCGTCAGTGGACATTTAGTGCTTCCGTATCCTGGCTTTTTTAAGTAGTGCTGCAGTAAACATTGGGGGTACATGTGTCCTTTTGAATTGTGGTTTTTTCAGGGTACATGACCAGTAGTGGGATTTCTGGGTCACATAGTAGTTTCATTCTTAGTTTTTTAAGGAATCTACATGCTCTTCTCCATAGTGGCTGTATCATTTTACTTTTCCCAGCAGTGGAGGGGAGTTCCCTTTTCTCCACATCCTCTCCAGCGTATATTGTTTGTAGATTTTTTGATGATGCCCATTCTGACGCATGTGAGGTGACTCCTCATTGTAGTTTTGATTTACATTTCTCTAATAATTAACAATGTTGAGGATTTTTTCATGTGTTTATTGGCCCACCTGTATGTTGTCTTTGGAGAAATGTCTGTTGAGGTCTTCTCTTTTTTTCATTGGGTGTGTTGTTTTTCTGATATTGAGTTGCAAGAGTGAGTGAGTGAGTGAAGTTGCTCAGTTATGTCTGACTCTTTGCAACCCCAGGGACCGTAGCCCACCAGGCTCCTCAGTCCATGGAATTTTCCAGGCAAGGGTACTGGAGTGGGTTGCCATTTCCTTCTCCAGGGGCTCCTGCACTACAGGCAGACGCTTTATCGTCTGAGCCACCAGGGAAGCCAGTCACGTGCATAATTTGGAGATTAATCCTTTGTTAATTGTTTCATTTGAAGTTTTTTTCTCCCATTTTGAGAGTTGTCTTTTCATCTTGCTTATAGTTTCCTTTGCTGTGCAAAAAGCTCTTAAGTTTGCTGGTAAGTCACTTCAGTCGTGTCTGACTCTGTGCAACCCTAGACTGCAGCCCATTAGACTCCTCCGTCGCTGGGATTCTCCAGGCAAGAACACTGGAGTGGGTTGCCATTTCCTTCTCCAGCTCTTAAGTTTATTTAGGCCTTATTTGTTTGTTTTTGCTTCTGTTTCCATTACTATAGAAGGTGGGTCAGAGGATCTTGCTGTGATTTATGTCAGAGTGTTCTGCCTGTGTTTTCCTCTACACATTTTATAGTTTCTGGCCTTACATTTAGGTCTTTAACCCATTGTGTATGGTGTTAGGAAGTGTTCTAATTTCATGTTTTTACATGTAGCTGTCCAGTTTTCCCAGCACCACTTACTGAAGAGCTGTTTTTTCCTCCACTGTATATTCTTGCCTCTTTTGTCAAGGATAAGGTGCCCATAGATGGCGTTGGTTCATCTCTGGGCTTGCTTTCTTGTTATATTGATCTGTATTTCTGTTTTTGTGCCAGTACCATACTGTCTTGATGACTGTAGCTTTGTAGTATAGTGTGAAGTGAGGACGGTTGGTTCTTCCAGCTCTGTTTTTCTTTGTCAAAATTGCTTTGGCTATTCAGGGTCTTTGTGTTTCCATACAGATTATAAAAGTTTTTTGTTCTAGTTCTGTGGAAATGCCATTGGTAATTTTATAGGGATTGTGTTGAATCTGTAGATTGCTTTGGGTAGTATAGTCATTTTCACAATGTTGATTCTTCCAATTCAAGAACATGGTATATCCCTCCATTTGTTTTTGTCATCTTTGATTTCTTTTATCATCAGTGTCTTACAGTTTTTTGCATACAGGTCTTTTGTCTCCTTACATAGGGTTATTCCTAGGTATTTTATCCTTTTTGTTTGCAGTAGTGAATGGGATTGTTTCCTTAATTTCTCTTTTTGCTTTTTTGTTGTTAGCATATAGGAATGCAAGGGGTTTCTGTGTATTAGATTTGTGTCCTGTACCTTTACTAAATTCATTGATTCAGTTCAGTTCAGTCGCTTAGTCGTGTCCGACTTTTTGCGACCCCATGAGTCGCAGCACGCCAGGCCTCCCTGTCCATCACCAACTCCCGGAGTTTACTCAAACTCATGCCCATCGAGTCGGTGAGTCCGTCCAACCATCTCATCCTCTGTCGTCCCCTTCTCCTCCTGCCCCCAATCCCTCCCAGCATCAGGGTCTTTTCCAGTGAGTCAGCTCTTCGCATGAGGTGGCCAAAGTACTGGAGTTTCAGCTTCAGCATCAGTCCTTCCAATGAACACCCAGGACTAATCTCCTTTAGGATGGACTGGTTGGATCTCCTTGCAGTCCAAGGGACTCTCAAGAGTGTTCTCCAACACTACAGTTCAAAAGCCTCAATTTTTCGGCGCTCAGCTTTCTTCCCAGTCCAAGTCTCACATCCATACATGACCACTGGAAAAACCATAGCCTTGAGCTCTTAGTAATTTTCTGGTGGTATCTTTAGGGCTTTCTATGTATAGTATCATGTTATCTGCAGACAGTGAGAGTTTTACTTCTTCTTTTCCAGTCTGGATGCCTTTTATTTCTTTTTCTTCTCTAATTGCTTGGGTAGGACTTCCAAAACTGTTGAATAATGTTGGAGAGAGTGGCCACCCTTGTGTGGTTCCTCATCTAGAGGGAATGCTTTCAGTTTTTCACCATTGAGAAGAATGTTTACTTGGGTTTGTTGTATATGGCCTTCAGTATGTTGAGGTACCAACAAGAGTAATTTTTAAAATTGAGGTATGTATTTCTTTTAGAAATAATGCTATTGCACACTTAATAGACAACAGTATAATGTAATGTAGCTTTTATATGTGCTGGGAAACCAAAGCATTTGTCAAACCAAAGCATTTGACTTTGCTTTATTGTAGATTGACTTTTTGTGGTGCTTTGGGTATATCTGTACAGATACCTCTTTTGATGTAGTGATTTCATTTCCTTTGAATATATACAGAAGTGGATTGCTGGTAGTTGTATTTTTGACTTCTAGATGTGCTTCCATATGATTTCCATGGTGGTTGTATCAGTTTGCATTCCTGCCATCAGTGTACTGAGGTTCCCTTTTCTCCGCATTCTCACCTGCATTCAGTGTTTTTCATCTTTCTGATTATAGACATTCAAGCAGATTTGTATGCCTTCTTACTGTGGTTTTGAATTGTGTTTCCCTGATGATTAGTGATACTCAGCACCTTTTTGGGTACCTGTTAGTCATTTGGATGTGTTGCAAAATCTCTTCAAGTCCTTTGCCCACATTTTTTTAAACAAATGCTTTTTAAAATTAATCATTTGGCTGCGTGGAGGGAGTGGCTTGTGGGATCTTAGTTCCCTGACCAGGGATCAAGTCTGTACTCCCTACTTTGGAAGCATGGAGACTTAAACACTGGACTGCCAGGAGACTTAACCACTGGACTGCCAGGAAGTCCGTTTTGCCCACTTTTTAATTGGATTGATTTTTTTGCTCTCTGAGTTGTATGAGTTCCTTATGTATTTTGTATATAAACCCCTTATCAAGAACATTTTTTCCCATGCTGTATAGGTTAACTTTTTGTTTTGTTGGTGGTTTCCTTTGCTTTGCATAAGTTTTGTTATGCATAACAAAATGTTTGTTATACCTAAGTTGTGCTATGCATAATTTTGATGTAGTCCCACGTGTTTGTTTTTGCTTTTGATAAACCATTGCCAAGACCAATATCAAGCAGTTTACCCCCTGTTTTTTCTTCTAGGAATTTTATGGTTTCAGATCTTATTATCTTCAAGTTTCTATCCATTTTGAGTTGATTTTTGTATGTGGTATAAAATAAAGGTCCAGTTTTATTTTTTTGCATATGGTCATCTAGTTTTCCCACACCATTTATTGAAGAGATCATTCTTTCTTTGTTGTATACTCTTGACTCCTTTGTAGAAAACTAATTTGCCATATATATGCAAAGGCTTATTTTTGGACTCTATTTTGTGCTGTTAGTCTGACTCTGTTTTTATGTCAACACAATTACCAGTACAGTAGTCAATCATGTTGATTACTGTAACTCTGTAATATAGTTTGAAATCAGAAAGTTGATGCCTCCAGCCCTGTTCTTTTTCAGGAATGTTTGTGCTATTCAGGGTCTTTTGTGGTTCCATATTAATTTTAGTATTTTTTTCCCAATTTTTGTGGAAAATGCCATTGGAATTTTAATGAGGATTGCATTGAATTTGTAGACTGCTTTGAGGAGTATGGATGATTTAATAATTCTTCCAGTTCATGAGCACAGCTGTTTACATTTATTTCTTTTTCAATTTCTTTCATCTCCTTGGTTAAATTTATTCCTGATTGATTTATTCTTTTTGGTGCTGTTATAAAAGGGATTGTTTTCTTACTTTGTCTTTCTAATAGTTCTTTGTTAGTGTATAGAAGGAGAAGGCAATGGCAACCCACTCCAGTACTCTTGCCTGGAAAATCCCATGGGTGGAGGAGCCTGGTGGGCTGCAGACCATGGGGTGGCTAGGAGTCGGACACGACTGAGCGACTTTACTTTCACTTTTCACTTTCATGCATTGGAGAAGGAAATGGCAACCCACTCCAGTATTCTTGCCTGGAGAATCCCAGGGACGGGGGAGCCTGGTGGGCTGCCGTCTATGGGGTCGCACAGAGTCGGACACGACTGAAGTGACTAGCGGCAGCAGCAGTGTATAGAAGGACAACTGATTTTTTTTAATACTGACTTTGTATCCTGCAACTTTGTTGTTGTTCAGTCACTAAGTTGTGTCCAACTCTTTGCAACCCCATGGACTGCACTGGGGCTCCATTAGGGCTCCTGTCCCTCACTATTTCCTGGAGCTGGCCCAAGTTCATCTCCATTGAATTGGTGATGGTATGTCGATGTTTATTCTTATCATTTCCTGCTTGACCACGTCCAATTTATCTTGATTCATGGACCTAACCTTCAAGGTTCCTATGCAGTATTGTTCTTTAAAGCATCAGATTTTACTTTCACCACCAGACACATTCACAGCTGAGGATCATTTCTACTTTCGTCCAACCACTTCATTCTTTCTGGAGCAATTAGTAATTGTCCTCCACTCTTCCCCAGTAGCATATTGGACACCTTCCAACATGGGGGGAGGGCATGGTTCATCTTTTGGTGTCATATCTTTTTGCCTTTTTGTACTGTTCATGGAGTTCTCACGGCAAGAATACTGAAGTGGTTTGCCATTCCCTTGTACAGTGGATCATGTTTTGTCAGATTTCTCACTGTGACCCATCTACCCTGCATTGCATGGCTCATAGCTTCATTGAGTTATGCAAGCCCCTTCGCCACAACAAGGCAGTGATCCATGATGGGATCCTGCAACTTTCCTGAACTTAATATTCTGACAGGTTTTTGGTGGGGTCTTTAAAGATTTTTCTGTCTATAAGATCACGTCATCTGCAAACATGGCAGTTTTACTTTTTCCTTTCTTATTTTGATGCCTTTTATTTCTTTTTCTTGCCCAATTGCTCAGACTAGGACTTCCAATTACTATGTTGGTTGAAAGTGGTAAGGATGGGTATCTTTATTTTGTTCCTAATCTTAGAGGAAAAGTTTTCCAGCTTTTCACTGTTGAGTAATAATGTAATCTGTGGGTTTGTCATATATGGCCTATATTGTGTTGAGGTACGTCCCTCTGTGTCCAGTCTCTTTAGTTTCTATTTTATTTTTAAAAGTTTTTATTGGAGTATAGTTGATTTACACTGCTGTTACTCTCTGCTGTACAACAAAATCAGTTAGTTATACATATATGTATATCTACTCTTTTTAGATTCTTTCCCCATATAGGTCATTGTAGAATATTAAGTTTTCTGTGCTATATAGTCCTCATTTGTTATATATTTTATATGTAGTAGCATGTATGTGTGAATCCCAGGCTCCCAACTTAATCTGTCCCTCCTCCCTTTCACCCAGCAATCATAATGTTTAATTTTTATAATAAAGGGATGTTGAATTTTATCAGACACATGACTTTTATCCTTTATTTTATTAATGTGATGTATCACATTTATTAATTCACGTATATGTTGAACCATTCTTGCATGGGAAGCATTTCAGAAATACATTTTTAGGGGCTTAGCAACAAGTTTTCGAATGGACATAGCTACTAGCATGTAAAATAAGCTACTGGCATGTAAAATCAGGCCAAAATAATATTGTGAATGGGTTCTTCCCTGGTAGCTCAGCTGGTAAAGAATCTGCCTGCAATTCAGGAGATGCCGGTTCAATTCCTGGGTCAGGAAGATCCGCTGGAGAAGGTGTGGGCTACCCACTCCAGTATTCTTCGACTTCCCTAGTGGCTTAGCCAGCTGGTAAAAGAATCCCCCTGCAATGCGGGAGACCTGGGTTCGATCCCTGGGTTGGGAAGATCCCCTGGAGAAGGGAACAGCTACCCACTCCAGTATTTGGACTTGGAGAATTCCGTGAACTATTCCATGGGGTTGCAAAGAATTGGACATGACTGAATGGCTTTCACTTTCAATATTGTGAATAGTTAACTACTCTAATAGACATCAAATGTATAGACCATTTCCACCATCCCAGAAAGTTCTTTTGGATACTGCTGTTTTGTATTATTTTATGTAATGAGAGATTGAATATCATTACAGTACAAGTTTTAAGAATCACTCTTTGCCTATTACATACAATTTCAGAAGGCCTAGAGTCTTGGAAAGATTGGGTGAACAGTGAAGTGAACAACACACCATGCTCTTTAAGAAACACTAATCTAATTAACAGTGAGCACTAACCAGTGTTTTTTTTTTTTAATCCTAGTTCTGCTTTGTGTTGTGTGAATTTGGGAAACCTAAAGAGATTCTGTAAGCTCTTACAAAACATTAAAAGCAAACAAGAAACCGCTAATGTGTGTTCACTGTAAATTTTACAGTGCAAAAAATTAGAAAAACCATTTTTTAAAAAGAAAAATCGTATTTGTAAAACATGGACTTGCTATCATCTATTTAAGTTCTTTTTGTAACATGATATAATTCATTATATCGTCTTACTTCCCTAATTTGATCCACTTTATATTGAGCCACTTCTCTGTTAGCCTCATAACTTTGTTTGACTGAAGTATTAGATCATCAGTAAAAAAAAAAAAAGACCTAAACTTGAATTTTGTGTTTTTATTTAATTTTAGATTCCCCAAATGTGTTTGTTATAAACAGTAAGGATTTCCCTTGGTGGTTCAAGAATAAAGAATCTGCCTGCAGTGCAGGAGACGCAGGTTCCATCCCTGGGTTGGGAAAATCCCCTGGAGGAGGGCATGGCAACCCACTCCAGTATTCTTGTCTGGAGAATGGCATGGACAGAGGTGCCCGGTGGGCTACAGTCCATGGGATCGCAAAAGGTCAGACACAACCGAAGAGACTTAACATGCATGCACATAAACAGTAAATACATAATTGAAATTTATCACCAAATATGAAACATCTTAGAGGTTACAAGTTTACTAGGATAGAAAATTTGAAAAGTTAAGAAAACTTTGAAGCGAAATAGAATTGGATAAGAAGAGAGAGTGTGTCTAGAATAATTTCATTTGGTACAGGGATCAAATACCAAAAAAAGTCTTTTCTGAAATATGATTTTTATAAATCAAACAGTTTTTTGTCTTTCTGATAATTTCATTATACAGATTCTTGGCAGAAGAGAATAATCAATACGCTAGAGGAGTTACTTGTGTTGGGATTTTATCTTTATTTTCTTAAGTAAAGTTTACTGATTATAAATTTCTTACATATAATTTCTATCTGTATGGAACTGACAACAAGTATAGGAGAGTTAATTTAGGAAAAGTTTTGTGCTGTTACCTCTGATGAGATGACAGTTTCTTTGCTGTCGCCTGCTGTGTGCCTTTCTTCTGCTGCTTAGAATCTGATCGGGGCATAGAAACACGGCATAGCAGACTGACTTTGAGGTCCAAGATTCTGAAGGCAGAGGAGATTAAAAGTGTGACTGCATGTTTCCTAATATGACGCTTTTGACTCCTATATTAAAGTTATCCGAGATAGTTTATAACCAGCTTATTACTTTATATTTAACCAAACATTTCCCTCATTTCCATAAATAGTTATAAACTCATTGATGATTTTAATGATTGATGTATATGAGTATTTAACCATAACCAAGTGTTATAAAGTGTTTTCTAAACCAATATCGCCTTTTACCTGAAATAATGTTACATAAATACTTTATAAATAGAGTTTGCAACACTCGCTCAGCACTGAACAGTAATTGGCCCTCTGTACAAATGGAAATGTTTCTGAAAGAATGAGGGAGAGGTTGAATTTGTATTTGAGTTTATCCTAAATCTAACCATTATTTGTCTTCATACTAGAATTGTAAAATGTATTGCATAATATATATTATATATTATGTAATACATGAATGCCAGATATAAACAAAAATATCCAGTTCTTCCTTTTCTCTTCCCATTTTGATTATAGGTTCTTAGGAGTTTCTTTGCTTTATTTACCGAATCCCAATATTTTGATTTCAGTAAGAACTGTCTCCATCAGTTCAGTTCAGTTGCTCAGTCATGTCTGACTCTTTGCGACTACATGAACAGCAGCACGCCAGGCCTCCCTGTCCATCACCAACTCCTGGAGTTCACCCAAATCCATGTCCATTGAGTCGGTGATGCCGTCCAACCATCTCATCCTCTGGCATCCCCTTCTCCTCCTGCCCTCAATCTTTCCCAGCATCAGGGTCTTTTCAGATGAGTCAGTTCTTCACATCAGGAGGCCAAAGTATTGGAGTTTCAGCTTCAGCATCAGTCCTTCTAATGAATATTCAGGACTGATTTTCTTTAGGATGGACTGGTTGGATCTCCTTGCAGTCCAAGGGACTCCTAAGAGTCTTCTCCAACACCACAGTTCAAAGCATCAATTTATCTGCACTCATCTTTCTTTTAGTCCACCTCTCACATCCATACATGACCACTGGAAAAGCGATAGCCTTGACTAGACAGATCTTTGCTGACAAAGTAATGTCTCTGCTTTTTAATATGCTGTCTAGATTGGCCATAACTGTCCTTCCAAGGAGTAAGCGTCTTTTAATCTCATGGCTGCAGTCACCATCTGCAGTGATTTTGGAGCCCCCAAAAATAAAGTCAGCCACTGTTTCTACTGTTCCCTATCTAGTTGCCATGAAGTGATGGGACCAGATGCCATGATCTTAGTTTTCTGAATGTTGAGCTTTAATAGTAGTGTGTTAATGTGTTGAATGTGACTTTACCTACTTCAAAATCAAAAGATCTGGTTTTAAGACCTGGCATGCAGTTAGGTTCTAGAAGATGACAGAATCCAATTCAGATGATTCAGGAGGAGTTACAGGGATAGGGATGGAGTAAGAAAACTGACAAAGGATGTGTTTTCACTGGTTACAGAGGGAAGTTTGAAAGGACAAGGAAAGCGTAGTGTCATTAGAGCCTAGTGAGAGCTGTGGAGAAGTGGGTACCTGACGGGAGCCATGGGTGATAAAGGGACACACCGTCTGTCACAAAATATGACCAGGACGAAGGAGGGAATTGGAAGGAAATAGTCCAGCTTTTCTCTGTCAGGGATGGACAGGACTGGAACCGAGGAGATGCTGTTCAGGTCTGCTTCCTTTTGGGCGCAGAGTAGGGCAGAAGAATATTGGAGGGATGGGGTAATGGCAGTAAGGTAATGACCAGGACACCTACTAATAAGAGTGGGACTGACTTAAGGTAATATTTTAGATTCAATTTCTTATCTCTAAACTGCAGATACTTTACTGGGGTTATTGTGGTCATTAAGTGAGCCATATCAAAGTACTCCAACAGTGCCTTGGTCGTGCATTTTTTAGAAGTTTTGATAAGGTGTGGATTTAAAAAGCTCAGCTTTATTTCTCTTGGTGCTGTGCTGCATTTGTTTCATAAGAATTTTGATTGCCACCATACTTTTGAATGTATGTTAGTATATATGTTTCTCAGTGATTTTGGGGGCTTCCCTGTTAGCTCAGTTGTAAAGAATCCACCTGCAATGCAGGAGACCCCTGGTTCTATTCCTGGGTTGGGAAGATCTGCTGGAGAAGGGATAGGCTACCCACTCCAGTATTCTTGGGCTTCCCTGTGGTTCAGTTGGTAAAGAATCTGCCTGCAATGTGGAAGACCTGAGTTTGATCCCTGGGTTGGGAAGAACCCCTGGAGAAGGGAAAGGCTACCTACTCCAGTAATCTGGCTTGGAGAATTCCATGGACTGTATAGTCCATGGTATAGCAAAGAGGTTGGACACGACTGAGCGACTTTCTCTTTATTTCAGTGATTTTTGAGAAGTGAACAGTCATTGTTCAGTAGTTCCCATAATTTAGACTTTTTAAATTTACTGCCAAATGAGAGGTTTCACTCTTTTCATTCTTGGTGTAGACAGAGCACTGCTTGCTTCTGAACTTATGGATGAAGTGCTTTTAAGATGCAGAAATTATCTCCCTGGTAAAAGATTGGTCAGACTTCACTCTCCCACGTCTAACCATTGATGTATCCTTAGTGACTTCTTCTATTTTCTTGAGACAGCAGTGATTTTATTTTCATATTTTTTTCCTCCTAATTCTTACTGTATTTCTTTTCACAGAGATGTGCTTTCATCTAGCTTTACCTTTGAGCGTTCGTAGGCCAGACCAGAATCAAGCATTCACTCTGTTTTCAGGAAATGTATAGCTACTAGATGATATTTTACTTAAAAGCACTTTTTGTTTTTTTAAAAATTCTCTCACAAAAACTATATTGTGATTTTGAAATTAAATACTTTCTATTTAATTTACAGGCTCAAGTTAGCAGTTTTGTACATTGCAAATTGAGCTTTTCTGAATTACTGACTAAATCTTAATTATTTTCCACCAGACGGTCTGCCAAATCACGAAGCAGAAGCCCATATTCATCTAGGCATTCAAGATCTCGTAGCAGGCATAGATTGTCTAGATCCAGAAGTCGTCATTCTAGCATTTCTCCTAGCACACTAACTCTGAAGAGTAGCCTGGCAGCTGAATTGAACAAGAATAAAAAGGCACGAGCTGCAGAGGCAGCACGAGCTGCAGAGGCAGCTAAGGCCGCAGAAGCAGCTAAGGCTGCTGAGGCCGCTGCCAAAGCTGCCAAAGCTACCAACCCTGCTACACCTACCAAGGGGAACACGGAAACTGGTGCCGGTGCATCACAAACCAACCATGTGAAGGATGCGAAGAAACTGAAAATTGAGCATGCACCTTCTCCCTCAAGCGGTGGGACTTTAAAAAATGACAAGGCAAAAACAAAGCCACCTCTTCAGGTAGCAAAAGTGGATAATAATTTGATTGTAGATAAAGCCACCAAGAAAGCAGTTGTAGTTGGAAAGGAGAGTAAATCTGCTGCTACAAAGGAGGAACCAGTATCTCTTAAAGAGAAAACGAAACCACTTACACCAAGCATAGGAGCCAAGGAGAAGGAGCAACATGTGGCTTTAGTGACCTCTACCTTACCACCTTTACCTTTGCCTCCCATGCTGCCTGAAGATAAAGATGCCGATAGGTAAGTGCAAAAAATTTTGTTGTGACTTGTTAAAGAAAAGGAAATCTCAGTTTGAAATGAGAGATTATTTGACCCCCTCCCCCAAAAAACTTTATGAAAGACTGTTTAGTAAGTGAATTAATTTTTTTTATGGTATACAACTTAAAATGAAGCACACTGCTTGTAGGATGAAAAAATTATAGCTTATGCTAAGAATTCCAGGTAAAAATTGCCATTGTCATGGGATATAATGTATGTTTCAGTTTGAGTTTGGAATTTAGAAATATCAGTATTTTCTTTGGCTGAGTATTCTTTGATGTTATCAGAGACAGGACATTTTATAATAGAATCTGTCCTGGGTGATAATATCATATTATCTTGCTTTTTTCTAAGTGTTTTCACTGACCTTATAAATTTATCACTTTAGGTCTCTTTATGAATACATCATGTTTTAGTTTTTTATTGACTTAATTTTTTGCAACTAGAGATTAATTACATGTTACAGAAATTTCATAATGTGTTAGTGCTTTCCTTTATTTATAAATTTCTGCTGTTGGGGTTATAGCTAGTACTTTATTTTGAAACATTTTAAAGAGGATGAAGGTAAGAATGACTAAGTATAAACGCAGTTCTAAGAATGTTTCTCAAATTGTTCTTGGATGGAAACTTTATGCTGTGTGTGATTTGCCTATTGACTTGACCTTTTTCATTTTTATTTTTCTGAAGAAATTATAACTTCCTCTCCTCTTTTTGTTAAAAAAACAACTATATGGGCAATTTTTCTAGCTGGCATCTTTAGGGAATTTGAAAACAAGTTGATAAAAATGCCATGTGGCCAGGTCTTCCAAGCCCTCACTTTGGCTAGCTTTATGAAAATTTTGTAATTTAAACAAAAATAAATTATAATTTCATGCCCTCTGAAGCATCTTTTCTCTTTTCAGTACAATCAGAAATGTTGCTGAAGGGACCCCATCCAATTTAATCAGGTGTTATCTAGTTATACTATTCTAATTGTGATTGATATTTGCAGGTTTGACTGTTTTTGTTAGGAACACTGAAGGGACATAACAGTAAAACATAAAAACATTTATAGTTTTGATGAGTCCTGGAATAGGTTGTTCAGCACAAAGAAGCATGAGTGCAGAACTGAGTCACTTTATCAGTAAGAGAATAAGCCTGTTACCTCTTCCTGAGAATCTAGTGATTCTGGACCAGTGAGACTAGTTATTCTCTACTTTACCCTTCATATGTGCTGTAGGGGTAAATTTTACTGGTAAGACTTCAGGATATGTGCCCAGATGGTGACTGCTTATTAAGAAGGGTATTCTTTGTGCACCTGTTTTTAATAAGATGGTGGCAGATCCCATACTTGGTCATTGAAATTTTTTTTGATTCACCTTCTTTGCTGTTGTCTTTTTTTATTGTGTCTCTGCTCGTTTTTGCTGTGAATGTTTTTGTATGTTTCAGGGGTATAGAAATTTTTTAAGACTATTGAGTACTACTGTTGACATACATGGCTAAAGATTGATTTAACACTAGTTAGCAGCCACTCTTCTTTTTGATGTTCCCAATTTGATTGTCTGAAATTTGGCCAGTGGGGGCTCCTTTAAGCCAACTCCTTTGTCCGTTTGATATGACGACCCCTTTTATTTTGGAGTGCATTCTTGCTTCCCATCCAAACAGTCTTTTAGACTCACTTTGAATTTTGCTTCTCTCCCAGCCCTGGAATCTGTTTCTCTCTGAAAATCATAAGATAGACTGTTAGCTATACTTCTGTATCTAATCATCTTTTTAAAAATTTGAGGATCATACCATTTATACTATTCTTCCTCTCTTCTTTTAAAATTTAATGTATTGGAGATCTTTCCATGTTGGTAGAGATAGATTCAGTATTCCTACACATGGAAGTGGATGCATCACTATCTTATTAATTTTTCTGCTGTTGATTAATGGATATTTAGATTTATAATTGTTTGCTGTTAAATGCTTCTTATACATTAATATTTTATGTACATGTGGAACAATTTATGTTGGATAGTTATGTGGTCAAACATCCACATTTAAAAATTTGATAGAAACTGCCAAATTGTGTCTTAATAGGATTGTGTGTCAATTTATGTATCCAAATTTATAAAATTGCTTCAGTGTCACTAAATATTGCTAATTTTGAAATATTGAAAATCTTTAAAATATGTGATTAATTTTGTATTTTTCTGATTATTGAGATATAGCATCTTTCTGAACATTTGTTGGCTATTTATTTTTTCCAGTGAATTGCTTGTTCAGGTCTTCTGCTGACTTTTCCTTAAGATTATTAGTATTTTTTTAATTGATTTATAGGTACCCCTTATGTTAGAATCTTCATCTGTGCCTGTCAGAGTGTGTTGCTTGTCTTTGAGACTTAACTTGTTTTGGCTGTGTGAATGTTTTCCATTTTGAATGTATTTGGATCTGTCATTTTTCCATTAAAACTTATAGGTTTAAAAAGTTTTTAAAGGTTGATTCACATCTCACAGAAATTTGTTTTTGTTTATTATATGTAGAAGAAAGACATGATCTGATTATCCACTGTCGTCCACCACCTTGTGGACTAATAGATCAGTTGCTGCTACCATCATCTATTGAATACTCTCTCTCACTGACTTCTGGTGGCATATATAAAAATTAGATGCAGGCAGGTAATGTAAAAGTGAAGGGATGGAGTAATAAATAACTGCTTAGTGAACAACCCAGCCCTTCAGCCTCAACTTCAGTGCTGCTGTGAATGAATTTGGGCCCAGTGTTGGCATTTTTTCCTTTATTATTAGATAAATTTTAAATCATTTGGTTTCTCTTGCTTGATTTTTTGTTTGGGACTTGATTAAATGCAGTGATAAATTTGGAGACTGACAGCTGTACAAAATTAGAACTTCCCATATGAAAACATCGTTTTCTTTCTTTCATTCCTGTCTTGTTTCATGTTTATCAATCATGTTCATGTTTTAAGTTTCTTCTCTTGA
Organism: Muntiacus reevesi; assembly: GCF_963930625.1. Taxonomy (NCBI): domain Eukaryota; kingdom Metazoa; phylum Chordata; class Mammalia; order Artiodactyla; family Cervidae; genus Muntiacus; species Muntiacus reevesi. The sequence goes on along the minus strand of NC_089254.1, from coordinate 76,867,192 downwards.
TCTTATGCATTTCTTGTTAAGGCATTTTATTGTTTTTTGTTAGTGTAGTATATGGAAACAAAAAATCATTAGATATCCTATTTGGTTATTGCAAGTATTCAGTGTGAATATATTTTAAATTATATAGTGTTATTCTTGTGAAGTAATATTTCATTTCTCAAGTCTCGGAGCCTTGCTGAATTTAATAGTTCATATAATGATGTATTTGAATATAGGCAGTCTTTTACATGCTAAATTGTAAGTAAAATAAGACTTCTACTCCCCCCCATGTTGAATTGTTTTTGTACAAGCAAAGTGTTGACTAAAATCTAATTACGAATTAGAGACTACAGTTCTCTAAATAAATTATTTTAAATAAATTTATTTTCAGACAGTTCAGGTGGTACCTTTTCTAGAAAAAAGCTTTTGCTGTCTTTCAGTCTTGAGTTGGCTACCCTTTAGTACCATATTACTCTGGAAATGAATGTGTTTAGTACTGTATCCTGCTGCTTACTGATGTCTTTCAAAGGACTGAAAGTTTCTTTCTGAGAAGAACTGAATCTTAATGTTTTTGTGTATTTTTTCTGTTCTTAAACTATAGTGTTTTATGTAGCATCTACCACATGGACATGGACAGTGAATATTTGTTAAATGGTGGGACATTAAAATTGAAAAGTAGGTTGCACGACACCATTACTATAGAAATAAAACTGCAATCCAATTTCCTTTTGAGCTTGTTTTCCCTATTAGAGGTTATCTTCTAGTAAGTAACCTGGGGTTGTGAAGAAAAGTCATAATTTTATTGATAGTTTTTATCAGATGGTATTAAAAGATCCATATATTTATTGTATAATAATATTAATGTTCAGTGTAAGTAGAAGTGAAAATTAAGTGAAATGACTTACATTGTTAATGTCAGTAGTAATTTCTGACCACAGCAGTGTAGTTTCACTAAATTTTTTAAATTCTGGGACTTATAACTGTTAGGAAGGTATATGAAGTAAGGCTTCTCTACTGGCTCAGTGGTAAAGAATCCACCTGCCAGTGCAGGAGACAGGGTTCAATCACCGACAGGGAAAAGCCCGCATGCTCCAGAGCAGCCAAGCCTGTGTAGCCAGCACGATGGAGCCTGTGCTCCAGAGCCTGGGAGCTGCAGCTGCTGAGCCGAGCACCTTAGAGTCTGTGCTCTGCACTAAGAGAAGCCACTGCAGTGAGAAGCCTGTGGACCACCACAGCAGAGTGGCCCCCACCTGCCGCAAGTAGAGAAAACCACATGGAGCAGCAAAGACCCAGCACAACCAAAAATAAGTAAATAAAATTATATATAAAAAAGGAAAGGATGTGAAGTCCACATTTTATTATCGTTTTAAGATTCTCTTTCAACATGTTATATTTGTAATGTCTGCAAGTTTTAAAATAATTACCAGGTTAAGATATACTTAAAAAAATCAGAGCCCTTAATATATTCATAAAAAGTATAAAACTGAGCTTAATTTTCAACTGTAATTCTGATAAACTAGAGTCTTAAAAAAACTTTAAAAAAAAGAATCATTGTCCAATTCAAGAAAAATTTATTCGGAAAAGGGTTGAATCTAAATCAGTTCTTTGTGTGCGTACTCAGTCCTGTCTGATTCTTTGCCACGCTATGGACTGTAGCCCTCCAGGTTCCTTTGTGTACGGAGTTTTCCAGGTAAGAATACTGGAGTGGGTTGCCATTTATTATTCCAGGGGATCTTCCTGACCCATCGATCAAACCTAGGTCTCTTGCATCTTCAGCATTGGCAGGTGGATTCTTTTCCACTGACAGACCTGGGAAGCCCTAAATTAGTTCCCTGTGGTTATTTAAATAGGCAAGATAAATAATAGCATGTGATTTATTTCTTACAACAAAATAGCTTTTTGTCTCTCTACCAGAATCAAACCAAATGCTTTAAAACTAATGAATTTTCCTGTAAAGCATGATTGCTTTAAGTTTTAATTTGTTGTTTGTAGTAATTCTGTATCATTAAAAAAGAAACATTTTTTAAGAACAGTTTTAGTATTTACAAAAAAATTATAGTGATATTACAGAAGGTTACCATATCCGTTGCACTTGGTTTCATTATTAACGTCTAACAGTATTAGTATGGTACATTTGTTGCAATTAATGAACGTATATTATTCATACACTATTAGTAACAATTCCATATTTCTCTTAGTTTTCCATTGTTTTTTAATCTAATTCTGTATCATTTTTACTCACAAATTTTGTATTTTACAGTTGAATATAGCTGGAAAGTAAACTAGTCTTTTGCCATTGCATATTTCATAAATGTATTTTTATTTCTCAGTGAAATAAACTTTGTGTTTATTCGTAATTCCTTTTTAGCTTGCGAGGAAATATTTCAGTAAAAGCGGTTAAAAAAGAAGTAGAAAAGAAACTGCGATGTCTACTTGCTGATTTACCACTGCCCCCTGAGTTACCGGGAGGAGATGACCTCTCAAAGAGTCCAGAGGAAAAGAAAACAGCAACACAGTTACATAATAAAAGGAGGCCTAAGTATGTGCTTGCTTTCTACCTGCTCTTAAATTGACCAGAGATGATTCTGTATCATCAGAGAAAAAAATCATAAAATACAAAATTAAGATTTTAAAAAAGTGTATTTATCTTTTCAGTTTAAGTATATGAATAAATTTTTTTGGAGCTTTGGAAATTTTTTTCACAAATGCCTGAGTACTTACTCAAAGTGACTAATAAAACCACAATTTTTTTCTCAGTTTGTAATGTATTGATTTCTTGGGATATTATATGTGTTGAAGAAAACTTCTATAATTAACTTTTTAAATGACAGAAATATTGAAATTGGGCACGGTGGAAGTCAGCATTCAGTGAGCCCAGACAGAATTAGAAATGGGCGAGCTGCTATGTTTTCCTTTCCTTTTAGCTCCATTTGCTCCCATAACTAATGCATTCTTCATTTTGCAAGAGGTGGAGTGGAAGAAGGTTTGAAATCTGTATCCTAAATTAGCTTCAAGTAAGTGCCTAGAGATAACTCTTTCCCTTGAAACCTGTTTGTCAGTTAAGAAGAGAATGAGGATTCCTTTTTTTTTTTTTTTTTTTTTAAAAAACTTAACCAAAGAAAAGTGTGAGGAAGCCTTTGAGTTAGATCTGATTTTAGAATTGCTGTTTCAGGTAGTGTCTAGTATAAGAATATGAAGTGATTTTCTAGTGTAGAGTAGAAAGCTAGAAAACTTTTAAAGTAGTCTCTCCTGAGTATTGTAGCTTAATTACTTAAATTCTATTACCTGCCAGAATATTAAAATACTACAGAGTTACATATCTTCTTGACGAGTGTCAAATATTTGTTGTATATATAATGCACACTTTTTAAAAAGTGTGGATTCCTAATGGATGACTATATTAATATTTCTATATTCTCTTGACTGAAAGTCTTTCTGGTGCTTCTGTTTTTAAGATAGTTTTATTGAGCCATAAGTCTAAATTTGTTAATATGCTTTATAGTTAGGTCTTTGGTAATTTTCATATTTTTAAACTTTTGACTTTTGAAAGCACATACGTATAGATTTGTTGTCAGTGAATGAAAAAGAAAACACTATGGTGGCTGGTTAGAGGGCTTTGACTCTTTGGACTGGTGTTGCTTTGGTCCACTCACTGAAAAATTACACTGTATTTCTGAAAGTCCTTCATAATCACTTTACTTCTCTTTCTTATTCTGTTAGTCTACAGAAGGAAAGTCAGTATGCAGAAATAATAACTTTACTTTCATGATAATTTATAGTACCAACTCACAGTGTTACTTGTTTTAGATGATCACAAATATACAAGGGTGAGGGGAAAGAAAAGATTTAAGATTGGGTGGAGGGTGGATGCTGAGTATTAAATGGTCTATTTAGTTTGCTTGATTGTATATAAAAACTTCAGAACTATATTTGATAGAATATGTGGGCCTCGCTATGGTGAAATCAAAGAGAAAGATATTGACTGGGGAAAACGCTGCGTGGATAAATTTGATATCATCGGAATTATTGGAGAAGGTACCTATGGACAAGTTTACAAGGCCAGGGATAAAGACACTGGTAAGAATGCCAAGTATTTTGAATCTTTGGGTCTATGAAATGTATTTAATTCATGTTTCTCTTCTAATGTATAACTGGAGGAAGTTTCCGGAAAAAGTTAAACTTGAATTTATCATGCTCTTGTTTCATCTTGTTTTTGGTTTCATTTTATATATAGATTAACGTTAAGATATGAGTTCAGGTAACAAGGTATATACATATATATGTTAAAAAAATTTTTTTTTTAGTATTTATGTTATGTAATATGGGGGGATTTAGATTTTTTCAGTCAGTAAAATTTTATGTTGTTGGTAATCAGGTGGAAAGTACCTTGACCTTAATTAGTAAATTTTGTTGTTAAGACTTAAGTGACACCTATATTTTGCCGCTCTCCCCCAAGTTTTTTTCTGTAGAAATTATCCTTTATTTGGAGGCCAGATTTAGCAGTGTAGTCTTTCAGATTATAATGAGTCACCTGAGAGAAAGTTTTAAAAAACCTTGGAGTAGAGGAAAAGGTATGTTAGAGGTCATATATTTTACTAATAAATAGTCCTTAGAGCCAGTATTTAATTATTTATAGTTCCTTGTTGATACAAACCAATACATAAAATAGCATAGATGTTTGAGGCCACTTAGTATAGGGGAGACTACCTTATGCATAGAAACTTTGAAGTCACTTATAGCTTGCAGCAATAAAGTAATATTTATAAAGATGATTCTGCATTATCAAAAGAGATTGAATTATAAAGCAAGGAATCATACTGAATTTTAGAGTTCTGTTAAAAAGAATCAACTAAGTTTTAATGATTAAAAGTAAAAATGTCCTTCCTTTGGAAAATTTGTAAGTACTGAATTCTTCTTTTTTCCTACAAAGAAGTGGAATGAGCAAACTTATAGTAAATTTTCTCTTAAAATAGGATTTCTGTGTGTGTGTTTCAGTACACACACCTGTCTTCTTTGGTAGCTCAGATAGTAAAGAATCCACTTGCTAGCGGGAGACCTGGGATTCAGTCCCTACTGGGAAGATCCCCTGGCAGAAGAAATGGCTGCCTACTCCGGTATTCTTGCCTGGAGAATCCCATGGACAGAGGAGCCTGGCGGACTACAGTCTGTGGGGTTGCAGAGAGTCGGACACGACTGAGTGACTAATACTTCAATACTTAGATTATCTGTTACAAAACTCGGTTGTATGTAAACTGAAATCATTTAGTGTTGAGGGAAGAGCACATAGTTTGGAGACAGCTAAACCAGATTTTGAAACCCAGTTTCACTACTAGATAACTGTGCATCTTTGGACAAGTTAATATATATGAACATATCTTCATATCTGTTTAATGTCCAGAGAATTTGCATCTGTTTAGAAAGATTTTTATACGTGTATCAGCAAATTAGGTGTATATTTAGTGTTCCCTCTTCATTTAAAAAAAAAATGCAGTGTAATGTATCAACCCTCATTATCTTGCTTTTTTCATTTAACGCATCTTATCATAAAATAACAATACATTTGGACCTACTGTATCCTTTTTAACAGTTACATAGTATTCCATAGTTTGATAAATACCCCATAATTTATTTAACCAAAGACTTTTTGAACCATAAATTTATAATTTGTTATATTGGAAACCAAAATATATTTTGTGGGTTGTAATTTCAAGAGGTAGGGACTGAAATTATGAATTAAAAATTTGGGGGATTCCCTGGTGGTCCAGTGGTTAAGACTCCAAGATTCCTCTTCAGGGGCATGGGTTCGATCCCTGGTTGGAGAACTAAGATTCCCATGAACTGCCTGGTACAGTCAAAAAGAAAAAGTAAAAGTTTAAAATATTATTTGGTTTTGTTAGTTGGTAACCTGATTTTATTTACTTTTCTAATAGGAGAAATGGTAGCCTTAAAAAAAGTACGCCTGGATAATGAAAAGGAAGGGTTTCCTATTACAGCAATTCGAGAAATTAAAATTCTCCGGCAGCTTACCCACCAGAGTATTATCAATATGAAGGAAATAGTGACTGATAAAGAAGATGCTTTGGACTTTAAGAAGGATAAAGGTATGTGTGCATATTTATATAATCAGCTCTGTATATTCATGATGTTGCTAATTTATATATTTTGGTATTAATTATTTAAGTATTTATTAGGTAGAGTAAAGCCATTGCCTTAACATCAAACTTATTAAATTTTTTTCTAAAAATTTATTTTATTGAATTATAGTTTATTTACAGTGGTGTAATAATTTGTGCTGATAGCAAAGTGATTCAGTTTTATATTTATATACATTCTTTTCCATATTCTGATATGAATTTCATGTGATGATAAACAGAATATTGACTATAGTTCCTTGTGATATACAGTAGGACCTTGTTGCTTATCCATTATATTTATAATAGTTTGCATCTGATAATCCCAAATTCCCAATCTTTCTGTCCCCCATCTCCCCTCTTCCTTGGCAACCACAAGTCTATTTTCTGTGTCTGTGAGTCTGTTTTGTTTTGTAGGTAAGTTTACTGTGTCACATGTTAGATTCCACATGTAAATGATACCATATGATATTTGTCTTTGTATGACTTCACTTCATATGATCATCTCTGGGTCCATCCGTGTTGCTATAAATGGTATTATTTCATTCTCTTCTGTGTCTGTGTAGTATGTGTATATACCACATCTTCTTTTCTAGTCATCTGTCAGTGGATGTTTGTGTTGTTTCCATGTCTTGGCTGCTGTAAACACTGGGGTGCACGTATCTTTCTGAATTATAGTTTTGTCTGGATATATACCCAGGAATCAGATTGCTGGATCATAGGGTAACTGTTTTACTTTTATGAGAAACCTCCATACTATTTTCCATAGTGGCTGTACCAACTTAAATTACCACCAGTAGTACAAGAGGGTTCCCTTTTCTCCACACCCTCTCTAGCAAGTGATTTGTAGACTTTTTAGTGGTGGTCATTTTGAACTGGTACGAGGTAGGTACCTCACGGTAGTTTTGATTTGCTCTTCTCTAGTAATTAGTGATGTTGAGCATCTTTTCAAGTGACTGTTGGCCACCTATATGTCGTCTTTGGAGAAATGTCTATTTAGGTCTTCTGCCATTTTTCAGTTTGGTTGTCAAACTCTATTTTACAAATAGCTGTGTTGAATTATTTTACATGTATTACCTTACTGGTTTTCGAGTCACCTAAGTAAACGTCAAAGCATACTTACCAGTATTACACTTAAAGCATTCACTAGTAATATTTGTAATATTAGTAATATAATTTTTAGTCTTTATTTTTGTGATTGAGAAGCAGTTTATAGTAGTAGTGTTAGAATATATTTACCTTACATTTTTAACGTTATAATGCCTCAACTTACAAGTAAACTTTATGGCAGGCATATATATATTTCTAAAAGTGTGGAGGCAAAAATTTTAACCTGAAATTGCTTTTTGATAAACTATAGTAGTATTTGGTTGACTTTTAGCAAAAAGAGCTGAAAAGACATTAGCATGATTTTTGAAGTAGTTAAAAAGTAGTTATTATAAGGGTATATGATGGGTAAAAGAAATGCTGTACCTCCAATAGGTTTTAGATCTTCAGAGTAAGATTTTGGAACCAAGGTTGGAGCCCTGATAATTGGTTTTCAAAGAGCAGAATTCATTTTCAAACTAAATCTGATGTAAAATAGGTTAAAGTAGGTTTGATTGAGCATGATCAAAGGTTTGATTGAGATTGATAATTGAGCTCAATCATGATTGAGCATGATTCTTCGCTTTCTCCCATCCACAGCTATACACATCCACCATCTTATTCTTCTAGGGACCAAAGTATAAAAATGATTGATGTTATATATAGTAACCATTTCTTATGAAGGAACCTATGTTTGAAAGTATTCTGTATTTCTTATGGAGATCATGAGAATCATCTTTTTAATTGACATCACTTTCATTTGTTTTTTTCCCCATAATCAAGCTAATTTCTTAGCCTGACTTTCAACCCAGTTTGCCTTTTTCATGTTAGTTTTCATTATTTCTTACAGTGTAGTAGAAAGGAGACCTGTTTGACTTCGGTTGGAATGTCTGAGATTAGAGACTTAGCTTTTTAATAAGGTCTTTAGCCCTTCTGAGCCTGTTATTTCTTCACCCTTTAAAGGGAAATATTTATCTTACTGTGTAGTGAGAATTAAGATTTTATGAATGAGGGTGTTGACAGATTTTGTTTTTTTATTAATCTTGTACTATAGCCAAGTTAATGTAGTACTTTTCCTGTAACATATCCTGGACTTCCTATTTTTTCTGATCTGTGGATCACATCCTTGTTTATTTTCCCAAACCCAGCCCAAATCAGTTTTTCTGATTGCTCACCAAAGTCAAGTCACATTGCTTGTTTGGTCAGATAGGCCAGTGCTCTTCTTTGCCCTGCAGCCTTTCTTTACACTGGAATATACCTCTCCAACCCCAGTACAAATACATTTGCTCACATGTGCGTGTGCATGTGTGCGCACCCACATACACACACACACACATACACACACACACACAGTTTGAAGGCTAGTTTCTCATTCTCTAGGTCTCTACCTGAGTGTTGTTTAGTGAGGCCGTACCTGACCTTATGATAGAAAGCAAAGGGTAGCTGAAGAGCCTCTTGAAAATGAAAGGGGAATGTGAACAAGCTGGCTTAAAACTCAACATTCAAAAATATGAAGATCCTGACATCCAGTCCCATCACTTCATGGCAGATACTTGGGGAAACAATGGAAACAGTGACAGACTGTTTTCTTGGGCTCCAAAATCACTGCAGATGGTGACTGCAGCCATGAAATTAAAAGATGCTGGTTCCTCGGAAGAAAAGCTGTGACCAGCCTAGACGGCGTATTTAAAAGCAGAGATGTTACTTTGCAGACAAAGTTTTATCTAGTCAAAGCTATGGTTTTTCCAGTAGTCATGTATGGATGTTGAGAGTTGGACAGTAAAGAAAGCTGAGTGCTGAAAAATTGATGCTTTTAAATTGTGATGTTAAAGACTCTTGAGAGTCCTTTGGACTGCAGGGAGATGCAACCAGTCCATCCTAAAGAAAATCAGGCCTGATACTCTTTGGAAGGACTGATGTTGAAACTGAAGCTCCAGTGCTTTGGCCACCTGATGCAAAGAGCTGACTCATTAGAAGAGACCCTGATGCTGGGAAAGATTGAAGGTGGGAGGAGAAGGGGACGACAGAGGATAAGATGGTTGGATGGCATCACCGACTGAGTGGACATGAGTTTGAGCAGGCTCTAGGAGTTGGTGATGAACAGGGAAGCCTGGTGTGCTACAATCCATTGGGTTGCAAAATGTCGGGCATAGCTGAGCGACTGAACTACGTGGCTGGTCTTCCCATCTTCCACCACAGTGTACTTAAGAAAACAACATTAAGTGGTTTCACTATGGGTATATTTTTGTGCAGGATCACAAAGAGGCTCAAGGAGCTTTTTCTGAATTAACTGAGGGAATGCAGGAGAGACTTAACTAATTCTGAATTTTTTTCCTAATTCTTTTTTCATCTTTAAGCAGTTCCATTTCTTTTTAATTATCTTTGAGGGAATCTTTGAACTTTTTGTCTTTTATAGTCTTTTTATTTTTAATGTGAGGTATAAGAAAACATTTCCTGTACCTCTGGACCTTTAGTTTCTGTGGTGGGATGCAATTACTTGTTTTTATTTTAGTACTCTTGTGTGCATACTTCCCTGTTCATAAAGTCAACTAAGCTATGAATTATTTTGCAGCAGAAGCTTTGCTTTGTTATTTCCTTCTTTCAACTGAGGATTATGAATTTACAGAATATTTTCTGAATGAATTTAATAATATTCAATTAAAATTTTTAATGCAGTTTATAGTTCTCTGAGTAGAGGAAACTTTTGTTTTACAGTTTCATGAAGTATAAAATAAAAACCTCCGTTATTCATCTCCATGTCTGTGCTTGGTTGCTCAGTCGTGTCTGACTCTCTGAGACCCCATGGACTGTAGCCCGCCAGGCTCCTCTGTCCATGGAGATTCTCCAGGCGAGAATACTGGATTGGGTTGCCATGCCTTCCGGGGATCTTCCCAACCCAGGGATCGAACCTAGGTCTCCCACATTGTAGGCAGATTCTTTACCATCTGAGCCACCAAAGGGAAACCCAAGATTTGCTCTCCATATCAAAATGTGAATATTTATTATTCAGGTTAAAAACAGAGACTGAAATAATGGTATCAAAATAGTATCAAAATAGTATTTTCATGTTTAAAATTAACATAATATCCTGGATAACCAAACCAGTATTAAAATTACTTTGTGTAAATTGTTAGCTATATTACTTTTAATACTAGTATTTGTTTAATGAGAGAATTGAGTACTTTTTTATTTTGGAATTTTCCTAAAGATCGAGAAAACAGTTTAGTAATGCTTATGGCAAACTGTCACCTGGAGTATGAAGTCAAGTGGGCCTTAGGAAGCATTACAATGAACAAAGCTAGTGGAGGTGGTGGAATTCCAGCTGAGCTATTTCAAATCCTAAAAGATGATACTGTCAAAGTGCTGCACTCAATACGCCAGCAAATTTGGAAGATTCAGCAATGGCCACAGGACTGGAAAGATGAGTTGTCATTCAAGTACCAAAGAAGGGTAATGCCAAAGAACATTCAAACTGCCGACTGTGCAGTTGCACTCATTTCATGTATTAGTAAGGTAATGCTCAAAATCCTTCAAGCTAGGCTTTAATCGTTCGTGAACGGAGAACTTACATATTTACAAGCTAGATTTAGAAAAAGCAGAGGAATCAGAGATCAAATTGCCAATATCCTTTGGATCATAGGGAAAGCAAGAGAGTTCCAGAAAAACATCTCTTTCTACGTCATTGACTACACTAAAACCTTTGACTGTGTGGATCATAATCTCTATGGACAGAGGAGCCTGGTGGTCTACAGTCCATAGGATCACAAGGAGTCGGATATGACTGAAGTGACTGAGCACGCACACATGCTGATAGTTCATCAGGTTTGTGGTGAAAGAATTATTGACTATTGATTGATTTGGTCATTTTTTATTCCGCAAACTGTACCAGCTCAAGACTTGGGCTGACCAGTACAGGATCCATTAGGCAATGTGGTTATTTGAATTTAAACTGATTAAAGTTAAATAAAATTAAAAGTTGAGTTCCTTGGTTGCATTAGCGACATTTCAAGTGCTCTATAGTTGTACGTGACTACTGGCTGCAATTTGGATAGTGACTCTATAGATTGAAAGAAAGTGAAAGTTGCTCAGTTGTGTCCGACTCTTTGTGACCCCATGAACTTACAGGCCAGAATTCTCCAGGCCAGAATATTGGAGTGGTTAGCCTTTCCCTTCTCCAGGGGATCTTCCCAACCCAGGGATTGAACCCAGGTCTTCCACATTGCAGGTGGATTATTTGTCAGCTGAGCCACAAGGGAAGCCCAAGAATACTGGAGTGGATAGCCTATCCCTTCTCCAGCGGATCTTCCTGACTATAGAATATTTCCATCAAATCAGCAAGTTCTAATGAACAGTGCTTGAGATATACACGGGAAAGAAAAACATCTAGTCTGTGAATCAACTGAGCTTCTGGGAGCAAGACAGATCAATGATTGCTAGAACTAGATCAAACTAATACATGAATGTCAAGCTTATTTCTGCCCAGAAGTTTTCCTCTGTTAATTTGTAATTGCTGAAATTTCAGTTGTAGGTGGTGACTTTTCAAGAGAAGTGAAAAAATTTAAATACAGGCTGTGGAATCTTATCTAATAAGTAGGAGAAACTTTGTTAAGGAGTCTGCACCTCCCAACTCTATACTATGTCTTCTTTTTTCCAAACTTAAAAGAGTAATGAACTTGGTTGTTGTATTAAAAATACAATTTTCCTGTAATGGTGTGGTCTCCAGCAGGTTATTGACACAGGATTGAAAGTCATTTGTAAGTTTAACTTTTTTATATACTGTTGTATATGTGCTCAGTAGTATTTTGACTCTTTGTGACCCTATAGACTTTAGCGCACCAGGCCACTTTGTCCATGGGATTTTCCAGGCAAGCATACGGGAGTGGGTTGCTATTTCCTGCTCCAGACAATCTATGCAACCCAGAGATTGAATCCGTATCTCTTGTGTCTCCTACATTGGAGGACTGCCTGTATTATGGTATTAATTTTGTCATATAAAAGATAAAGCTTGTCTCAGACGTTCAATTTATTTGTATCTGATATTTTATGTGAAATTTCCAATTAAGGTGTCTAGACCAGGGATGCATAGTTTTAAGATCTTATATCCTCTTTTTGTGTAGCACTACTACTATTTAGAATCAGTAGCTTTTTTTTTTAATCATGAGAAATGCTGAGCTGGGTAACTCAAGCTGGAATCAAGATTGTCAGGAGAAATAACAATCTCAGATATGCAGATGATGCGACTCTAATGACAGAAAGTGAAGAGGAACTAAAGAGCCTCTTGATGAAGGTGAAAGAGGAGAATGAACAAGCTGACTTAAAGCTCAGCATTCAAAAAACTAAGATCATGGCATCTAGCCCCATCTCTTCATGGCAAATAGATGGGGAAAAAATGCAAACTGTGACAGACTATTTTTTGGGGCTCCAAAAATCACTATGGGTGGTGACTGCAGCCACAAAATTAAAAGATTCTTGCTACTTAGAAGAAAAGCAATGACAAACCTAAATAGCATATTAAAAAGTGGAGAGAACAGTTTGCTGACCAAAGGTCTGTATAGTCAAAGCTGTGGTTTTTCCAGTAGTTGTGTATGGGTGAGTTGGACCATAAAGAAGGCTAGGTGCTGAAGAATTGATGCTTTTGAACTGTGGTGCTGGAGAAGACTTTCGAGAGTCCTTTGGACTGCAAGGAGATCAAACTAGTCAGTCGTAAAGGAAATCAACTTTGAATACTCATTGGAAGGCCTGATAGCACAGCGCCAATATTTTGGCCACCTCATGCAAAGGGTTGACTCATTGGAGAAGACCCTGATGCTGGGAAGGATTGAAGGCACAAGGAAAAAGGGACAACAGAGGATGAGATGGTTGGGTGGCATCACCGACTTAATGGACATGAGTTTGAGCAAACTCCAGGAGTAGTGAAGGACAGGGAAGCGTGGAGTGCTGCATGCAATCCATGGTGTTGCAAAGTTGGACACAACTTAGGGACTGAACAACAATAGCAACTTTTTTAAGTGAGGCAGAGGAGGAGAAAGAAAAATATTAGATTTTCTTTACTTGATTAAGAAAGTGATGTTTACTGGTTTAAATTTGGGAGATAACACATAAAGTATAAAATGACCCAGATATTATCACTGTTGAAATTTTCTGTAGTTTTCCTAATGTCTCTCTTTCTGTACATATGATTATTTATTCCCAAACTGAAGTTCTGCTTCTGTCATTAATAACTTGCTTTTTTATTGGCATAGTGTCACTTGGATAGACCATATTTCATTCCTCCATTGTTGCACATTTTATTTCTTTCAGGCATTTCAACTCCTGTTTCCTATACTGAAGTGTTATATTGGAAAATTCTAGTAGTTATTGTAGCTTTTCATATACCTTTAACCAAACATAGGAATTTATATGCTAGAAAAAGTCCTAACAAGTTCTGAATTATAGGTTTGATGAGAAATGAAGTAGTGAGTGATAAAAGATTCTGTATAATCATGTATAATTATAGCAGTTAGTGAGTCCATATATCTTTTTGTATAAAACTTATTTACATCTGATTATTCCCTTAACTTGATTATAGAAATGGGGTTTCTAGGTTAAAGGATTTGAACTTTTGAAATTTCTTGACACATTACCACGTTGTTTTCCAGACAGTTTGTGTCCATTTACACTCTGAAAAGTAGGGCAGCAATAGAAACAGAAAAGGAAAAAAAGGGAACTGCCTCCACTTGTTAAAGGGCATCTGTGAAAAATAAGGATGTCTGCTCTTGCCACTTCTATTCAACATTACCAGGGCAATTAGGTTAAAAAATGAAATAAAAAGTAACCAGTTGGAAAGGAGTAAGTAAAACCAACTCTAATCAGTTTGTGTGTGTGTGTTTGAATGTATACACAGTACAGAGAATTCTGTGTAATCCACTAAAAATCTGTTAGAACTAAGTGTGGTCAGCAGGTGGCAGAAGATCAATATACAGAACTCTGTTTTTCTTTACACTAGTAGTGAACAGTCTAAAGTGAAATTAAGAAAGCTTTAATTTACATTAGCATTAAAAAGAATAAAATATCTAGGAGTAAATTGACCAAAAAATTGTAAGCCTTTGTACCCTGAAAACTGCAAAATATCATTGAAAAAATATTAAGACCTAAATAAATGGCAAAGAGGTTGGATCAGATTCATAGTACTCCCCAATTTGATGTATGGATTCTGTTCAGTCTCTCTCAGAATCCCAGCTGACTTCCTTATAGAAACTGACATGTTGACCGTAAGATTCATATGAAAATTCAAAAGGTGAACTAGTAAAACAAAACAAAAAAAAATTAGAAAAAATTGGAGGGCTCATACAAAGAGATCTCAAATATTACTACAAAACTAGAATGATCAGGACTGTGTGGTACTGACTTTAAGATAAACATAGAGATCAGTGAAATACAATTGAGAGTCTAGAAACAGACCCTCATAGTTATGGTCAGTTGATTTTTTTTATGAGGATACCAGGACAAGTCTGTGGAAAAGAATAAGTTTTTTTAGCAATTAGTTCTGGGTCAAGTGGGTATCTGTCCACATGTAAAAGAATGAAATTGGACCCCTTTCTCACATTATACACAGTAATTAACTGAAAATGGATCAAGAACCTAAATATAAGAGCTAAAACCATATAAAATTCTTAGAAGAAAATCTAGGAGTAAACTTTGTGGCCTTGGATTGGCCAGAGCCACCTAAGTTATGACAGTGAAAGGAGAAACCAAAGGAAAAAAATAATTTATTGGACTTGATGAAAATTTAAAACTTTTTTGGTAGACACCATTGGAAAAGTGAAAAGACAACTCACAATGGGAGAAATTTATAAACTATATATCTGATAAGAGGCTTGTATCTAGACTATATAAAGAACTCTTAGAACTAAATGCAAAGGATTTCGGTGGACATTTCTCTGAAGAAGATATGCAAATAGCCTATAAGCATATGAAGAGATGTTCAATATCATAGTTATTAGGTTGAAATACTGATCAAAACTACAATGAGATACCACCTTATTCACACTATCAGTTGACCATAGTTAAAAGGATAAGTAATAACAAGTGTAGGGGGAGATGTGGAGAAATTGGAAGACTCGTACATTATTGGTGGAAAGTAAAATGGTACAATGTACTACTTTGAGAAGCAGCCTGGAATTTCCTCAGATTATTATATGTGACCCAGAACAGCTTCTACTCCTAAGGATATATCCAGTAGAAATAAAAACATATGTTTACACAAAAACTTGTATGCTGATGTTCATAGCAGGATAATTCACAGTAGCTCCAAAGTGTAAAGAACCCAAATGTGAATCAGTTGATGAATAGATAAACAAAGTCTGTTTTATTTATACAGTTGAGTATTACTTTGCCATTAAAAGGATTGAAGTACTTACACCAACATATTGGGTAACTTAGATGAAATACGCTCATTCAGAAAAGCACAGAACCAACCAAGAATCATGAGGAAGTAGAAAATCTAAATAGACATAAAACTATTAAAGAGATGAATCTGTACTAAAAAAAAAAAAAAATCTCCAGACTTCTGGTTCAGTCACAGCTAAGGGTTGAACAGCCATCAACAGGAGGACACTGGAACCCACCAAGAAAAGATATCCCATGCCCAAAGACAAAGAAGAAGCTACAATAAAATGGTAGGAGGGACACAATAACGATAAAATCAAATCCCATACCTGCTGGATGAGCAAGCCACAAACTGGAGAACAGTAATACCAAAGAACTTCTCTCATTGTTGTGAAGGTTCAGAGCTCCATGTCAAGCTTCCCAGCCTGGGGGTCCAGCAAAGAGACTGGGAATCCCCAAGGAATCTGAGCTTGAAGACCAGTGGGATTTGATTACAGATAGGTCTTCCACAGGATGGGGGAAACAAACTCTACTCTTGGAAGGCACAGACAAAATCTTGTGTACACCAAGACCCAGGGGAAAGGAGCAGTGACCCTTCAGGAGACTGAACCAGACCTCCCTGCTAGTGTTGGAGGGTCTCCTGTAGAGGTGTGATTCAGCAGAGGCTTGCTGTGGGGCTGGGGCACTGGAAGCAGCAGCCCTGGAAGGCGCCCTGTGAAGTAATTCCTCTTGGAGTTTGCCATTAACCCTACCTTAGAGCCCAGGGCTGTCACCTCAGGCCAGACAACTGAGAGGGAGGGAAACCCCACCCATATGCAGATAATTGGATTAAAGCTTTATTGATCTAAGCTCTGCCCACCAGAGCAAGATCCAGTTTTTCCCATCCAGTCCCTCCTGTCAGGAAGCTTACACAAGCCTGTTAGCCTCATTTCATGTTAAACAGAAGCAAGAAGAGCCACATTCCCATAACTGCTAGTACGAAAACCACATTACAGAAAGTTAACCAGGATGAAAAAGCAGAGAGTTATGTCCCAGGTGAAGGAACAAGGTAAAAACTCCAGAAAAACAACTAAATGAAGTGAAGATAGGTAGCATTCTAGAAAAAGAGTTCAGAATAATGATAGTGAAGATGATCAAGAATGGAGAACATGCAAGAAATGTTTACCAAAGACCTAGAAGAACTAAAGAACAAACAGAGGTGAATGTTACACTGGAAGGAATCAATAGCTGAATGACTGAGGCAGAAGAACAGATAAGTAACCTGGAAGAATGATGGAAATCACTACCACAGAACAGAATTTAGAAAAAATGAAAAAAAAAATGAAGATAGCTTAAGAGACCTCTGGGACAACATTCACATTATTGGGGTACCAGAAGGAGAAGAAGAGAGAGAGAGGACCCAAGAAAATATTTTAAGGGATAATAGCTGAAAACTACCCTATCATGGGAAAGGAAATAGACAATCAGGTCCAGAAAGTGCCGAGAGTCCCAGGCAGGATAAATCCAAGGAGAAGCACACCGAGACACATAGTAATCAAACTGACAAAAATTAAAGACAAAAATAAAATATTAAAAGCAACAAGGGAAAAACAAAAAGTAACATACAAGGGACCTTCCATACTGTTAACTGATTTCTCACTGGAAACTCTACAAACCAGAAGGGAATGGCATGATATATTTAAAGTAATGAAAGGGAAGAATCTACAAGAAGAATACTCTACCTAGCAAGGCTCTAGTTCAGATTTGATGGAGAAATCAAAAGCTTTTCAGACTAGCAAAAGTTAGGAGAATTCAACACTACCAAACCAGCTATATACAACAAATGCTAAAGAAACTCCTCTAGCCAGGAAACACAAGAGAAGGAGAAGACCTACAGAAAATAACCCCACAACAATTAAGAAAATGGTAATAGGATGATAGATAGTGATCATTATCTTAAATGTAAATGGATTCAATGTACCAATCAAAAGACACAGATTGGCTGTGTGGATGAAAACGTGCATGTATGCACTTCCACTTACCACATCACTCTGCTTAACCCCTTAAATTGTATGTAATTATTTTCTCTTGTTAGGTTAGTCATGTTTCCATTATGGCTTGCAATTATAATTATCTTTTGGTTTTTGCCTGGCCATTGATTGTGAAAATTGATAAAATCTTTTCTTATTTTGATTATGTAACTATTTGCTTAGTACCATTGTGTTATGATTGGTCAATAGAAAATCATTGAATTCTTTATCACTAAAACTAGCATTTAATAGAAAAACCTGTAATTACTTTTTAAAATCCAGATGCATATCAGGATTATCTTGGATAATTTTGAAAAATACAAATGCCCAAGTATTGCTTTTTTCTCCAAGATTCCAGATGTGTTTTTAATGAGCAGTCATGTTTAAAAAGAATTGGACTGTATGACTTTACTTTTATCTAGTTTGTTTCATTTTTTCTATTTCATATTCAGTGTTCCTGTTTCATTTAGTTTTTGTTTTCCAGGTTCTCTGTCTCTTTTTTTTTTATGTTCTTTCTCAACCTTTTATCAAGAAAGTAGAAAAGATTTTGCATAAATATATATGTATATAAATAGTAGTATAATATATCTGTTTCAGAAAACTGAGAAATTTTTGCCTAACCAAAATGTTTTTGACGTTTTGATACCACTTGTTTGAGTTAATATGAATAGTTTGCTAGATTTCTGTTCACTCAAAACTTTGATATAATTCCATGGATTTAGTCATTTAGTATTACTGCTAAAAACCTAGGAAGTTTATTATGTTAGTTATCTTTAAATAAAAAGTTTGAATGAGGCTTGAAACTTCCAATCCAATTCTGAGAATATAAAGAGATACTATGTTGCTGGAAAAAAAAACAGGAAATTAACATGTGATACAGTGTTATTAACTAAGTACAGATTTTGTTCATATTTCACAACACATAAAAAAAATTTTCAACAAAAAATGCCCAGGTCCAGATGGTCTTGCTGATGATTTCTGTGAAAAATTTAATGAAGAATTAACACCAGCACTCTCCAGACTTCCAAAAAATTTAACAAGAGAAATACTTCAAACTCATTCTTTAAGCCTAGCATTACTCTGTTACCAAACCACGGCAAAGACTACAAGAAAACTATAGACTAATACTTCTGATGAATATTCAACAAACTAAATTCAGCAATGTTTTGGATGGATTATACACTATGATCAAGTGAGATTTATTCTTGGATTGCAAAGATGATTCAATGTATTAAAATCAGTGTAATATATTACATTATTACAATGAAGGGGAAAAAATCACATGATAATCTCAGTTGAGACCTAAACATTTGTATTAGTCTCTTAGTCTGTATTTCTCAAAAAGAGAAAAAGCATTTGGCCGTTTAATGCACTTTTATAATAAAAACAGCCAACAAACTGGAAATAGAAGGCAACTGTCAACATATTAAAGAGCATATCTGAAAATTCCGCAGCTCACATGCTTGGTGATGAAAGACTGAAAGCTTTTCTCAAATCACATAGGAGACAAGACGATAGTTTCCCCATGCTGTCTGAAAACGGAGTGGTCTTGTGAAGCCTTCTGTAAGCCAAATGGTGTAAAGGGAAGAAACAGTTACTTTAGGACACATCTTGCTAATAAAATAAAAAAATAAATTGAGATAAAGCACAGTTATGGCAGCCTGATGCTAAGACTGTGAGTATAGTTGCCAAGGAAGGAGTTTGGTAGTGCCACTCTCATTGCTCAGAGTGTATTCTGCCTCTGTAATGGATCAGTGCAAAATCAATACTGAATGCTATTTTTGCTTTTTACCTTTTTTGGTAACAGCAAAATTCCTCTTTCAGTTAGCGAAAACAGATGCTAATGTAGGTCTTCTATAAAAAGCAAAATGGTGTAAAATGAACTTTCTAAAAATGGGATATACCTGTACCTGCTTTTGATGCAGGTGATAGAAGTCCCAGTCAGAGCAAGAAAAAGAAATAGATGCCCAAATAGGAAAAGAAGAAATAAAATTATGTCTGTTGATAGACAGCATGGTTTTATGTGTAGAAAACTCTAAATGTTTCACACACACACACACACACATACACAAAGTTAGGATTAGTGAATGAATGCAGCAAAGTAGCAGGGAACAAAATCAACATCCAAAGATCAATTGCATTTCTATACTCTTAACAGTGAAAAATATGAATTTAAAAATATAGAGAACAATTTTATTTACAATAGCATCATAAAGAATTAAGAGGAATAAATTAGTAAAGGAGATGAAAATGTTTTACACTCAAAATTACAAGACAGGAAGTTAAGGGCACCAATAAATTACAGATATTTGTGTTTATGGATTAGAAAACTTAATAGTTTTAAGGTAGTAATACTACCCAAGGTAGTCCGCAAATCCAGGGCAACTCTAACGAAAATTCCAACATTGATTTTTGCAGAAAAAGGTTTATTTGTTTTATTTAAAAAGTATAATGTATAATATCAAACCTATGCATAAATTTAAAAATAGTATAATGAAATAACACTCCATGTACCCATGACCCACCTTTACCAATGATCAACTCATGGCCAATCTTGTTTGTATATGATCCATATCACAGTGATCTAAATTGCAATCTCAGGAATCTAGAAAAAGAACAAATTAAACTCCAAGTAAATAAAAACAAGAAAATCAAAGAGTGGAAATCAGTGAAATAGAAAACAAATATAGTAATAGATTCAAAAGCAATAAAACCAATATGTGATTCTTCAAAGTGGGAATATCACTTCCGACCCTATAGGTGTTAAAATGATACAAGAATTATGACAGCTTTATATTCATAATTTCAACAATTTAAAGGAAATGAACACATTCCTCAAAGGGAAGAAAAAGGCAGAGCAATGGTAAATCTGAGTAACCTTTGTGAAAGGGTTGTTGGACCCAGTTCGTGTGTGTATGTGTATGTAGGGTTCCCCATTTTAATAGTCAATTCTTAAAGCACCCTGCTGGTGTCTCAGTTCTGACACTGTCTACTGGAAGGTAAAAGCAGATTCCAAAGGTGTAGGACTCAGTCCCGCAAAACTGCACTCTACTTCAGATGCTGGTCACAATCCCAGGTTGTTACCAGCACTTCTGACCAACCAGCTATAAATCAGAAGTTTCCCCAGCCCCCTCCTTGGGCTCATTTAACTTGCTATAATGGCTCAAAGAATTCAGGAAAATTCATTTATTCACTGGATTACAGATTTATTACAACTTGGCATTAAAAGTGATATGAATCAACAATCAGATGAACAGATACATAGGGTCCAAAAGGGGGAGTTTCTGTCTTTGTGAAGCTTAGGGTCTGGCATGGTACAAAGGGAAGCATACTGCTTCCCTAAAGGGGAAAACTGTTGAAAACCCTAGGCCCCTGTTTTTTGGTTGGCTGTTGTTTTGTTTTTATGCAGGCTTCGTTATATAGCCAAAATTGATTATTAACTTATTGGCCATTGATGATTGATACTACCTCTGGCCCTTTCCTCCATAGTGGTTGCATCAGTTTACATTCCCAACAACAGTGGAGAAGGGTTCGCTTTCCTCCACACCCTCTCCAGCATTTGTTATTTGTAAACTTTTTAATGATGGCCATCTTGACTGTTCATCTTTTTAGTGATTTATATGAAAAGTATCCTGCGATCTGGTTTTCTTGCTCATGGTGTGTTTCTTATGTTATTGCTTAGTGTTTGTTGAGTTGAATTGAGAAAAATATTTATGAAACAAATACTGTATTGTTTTTTGTTCCAGAATAACTAAATGAACCTTTCATGATTGTGAATTTTGCATGATCAGTAAAAGTTATAGGAAGGTGCTTTTAGTTATTACATCAATAAAACACAAATAGTGCTTTTAAAGGAAAAAAAAATCAAAATCTTAACTAGTAATAACTTCCTTCTTTGAGTTACAGGAAATAAAGAGTTAGCCTCATGTGTTGAAATTTAGAGGTAATGTACATAGATCAGAATGTGTAGGTACCCATTAGGAGGTGATGTATGGCAAGAGGAATGTCAGTTGTTTGAAAGGAATCTGTAGGAAAGTAGATAAGGGGTAGGTGGACGTGGAAGGGGTGTGGGGATTCCGTTTCCCTGCCATTATTTCCTGAATAACTGAATAAGAAATAGGTTATTTTGAGGCAGATGTTATAAGGTAATAGTAATGGGAACTATGTGTAATGGTTGAGAGCATAGTTGGAATCTGTGCTTCTTGCACTATTATGTCCTCTCTGTTTTCCTCACCTGGAAAATGATATAATATCTAACTCATGGGTTTGTTGTATCAAATGAGACAAACTGTGTGAAGTGCTAAATCTAGACATTTGCATATAGTAAGCACACAGTAGTTTGCTGTTATCATAGCTTGGTTGATTGTGAGGGCAGAAATAGATCAATAATACAATAATTGTTTTTAACTAAGCACAGAGGGTAGATGTTTGGGAGAAATGAATATTTTAGTTTTAGTCTTTAGTGAAACTTGACCATGTGGAGATCAGATATCAGGAATGGTGCTGACCCAGAAGTTGAAGTAAAGAAACTTTCCTGAAAGCTAAAAAATAGTCTCTAATTATTAAAGTGGTTAAGAAGAGTAAAAAACTTGTTACATCTGACCAGCTGTGATTGACTGGTTAATTCACCAGAAGTTAAAAAGTGAATTTTTTGTGTGCAGTCACTTCAGCCGTATCTGACTTTTTGCGACCCCATGGATGGTAGCTCACCAGGCTCCTCTGCCCATGAGATTTTCCAGGCAAGATTACTGAAGTGGGTTTCCATTTCCTTTTGCAGGGAATCTTACTGACCCAGGGATTGAACCCATGTCTCTTAAGTCTCCTGCATTGTCAGATGGTTTCTTTACCACTAGCACCACCTGGGAAGCAAGCCCCAGAGTTCTTTGGTTGTATCGAACCCAGGCAGCCAAAAGGAAGTCAAAAGCGTAAAAACTCAGTAGCAGGCAGTAGGACAGATGCCAGTTGCAGAAGCCATAGAATCCTATGGCTGTCAGTAAGCTGAAAGAATTCTACAGTTAAATTCTGTGGTGGGGAAAGGGAGTGAACTAAAAGACAGCTGTTAGATTGCTCTGTGGTTTTTGAGCCCTCAATGAGAAAGCAAATAACCCATTTTGCTTCATGATGAAAAGGGGATGGGGCACTCAGGCTGAGGGATTGTTTTACTCTTGCCATTTAGTAGGTGTGTGATAATGGGCAAATTATTTAGTGTCCTTGAGCCGCTGTGTTACAAGGAGATAATACTTTTTGAGTAATTGTGAAGCTTAAATGAGATAATATGTGAAGTATTTTCACCTCTGTAGTAGTTTACCATTTTTTATGCTTACTGTAGTGTCAGCCTACATACTAGTATGTCACTCTTAAAGTGAATGTTATAGAAGAGACTTACTATAATAGTTGATAATCATGCAATTACTACATAAGACTTTCAGATTTCTTCTTTTCATTTGTGTGGAGAATTTTGTTGAAAGTCATTTGTTAGAATTTGGAAGGTACTATGTAATGTGTCATATTTTTAGAGGTGTATCTCATGTTTAAAAGAAATATCTGTGGCATCAGTGTGCTTTTTAACATATAGGCATAGTTTTCCTTTATAGCTCAGAAAAGGTTTACTAGAAGACGACATAAACCAGGACCAAAACCGCAATAATTTCTAGTCAATATTAGCAAAAATATTTAGCTTCCAATGCAGGAGACATGGACTTGATCCCTGGGTTGGGAAGATCCCCTGGAATAGGAAATGGCAACTCTCTCCAGTATTCTTGCCCTGTAAAATCCCATGGACACAGAGTCTTGGCAGACAACACTCCATGAGGTCGACGAGTCGGATATGACTGAGCCACTGAGCATACACATACATAAAGGAAACGTAATTTAAGAACAACATATTTTTTTTTAACCCATCAAAAACTGGTAAATTTAATTATAAAAATTAAGTTTTTATAATTCTTCATAAAATTATAAAAAAATAACATACCTGGTGAATTAAAGCCCTGGAAATGTAGAAGTAAAGAACATAAATGAGTAGAATAGAGACATGGACATAGATGCTCTGACATTTGGCCAACAATAAAGGCTTTCCTGGTGGCTCAGACGGTAAAGAATCCATCAGCAATGTGTGGGAAACCTGGGTTTGATCCCCTGGTTGGGAAGATGCCCTGGAGGAGGGCATGACAACCCACTACAGTGTTCTCGCTTGGAGAATCCCGTGGATAGAGGGGTCTGGTGTGCTACAGTCCGTGGAGTTACAGAGTTGGACGTGATTGAGTGGCTAGCACAGCACAGCAAAGAGATGCCCAGTGGCTCCCTCATTTTAGTTTCTTTGCAGGCATTCTTGTGTGTGTGAAAAAGCGTACACCGTATTTAATCATTAAGTGGACATAGTCAATATTCTGTGAAATAGACATTTTTCCTATATCTTACAGCCATTTTTGTTCTGTAGTTTTGTAATTTGGATGTATTTTATTAGACTTTCCTCTGTAAATAGGCATTGAAGCTATTGGTTTTTAGCTTCTATTAGTAATGCTTTATCAAATACCATTAAATGTAAATCTATATATATTTCTTGAGTCTTTCTATAGATACAGTCTTAAAAGTGGATTTGTTAGGTTAAATGATACAGCTTTTTAATGTTACTAATTACAGCCAAATTAACATATAAGAAAGCTTATACCAGTTTACATATTCGTTATAATTTTGTGTGATTGCCTTGTTTAATGAGTCACAGTTCATTATTGATTTTACATTTTTTGTCCAACTCAGAAGAGAAAATAATACTTTTTTGTTACTCGTGAGGTTAAATATGTTTTTAATGTTTTTTACCATTTCTTCTGTGAATTGCTTATTGCTTTGACATTTTCTTACCATCTGGGGAGATTTATTAAAACATAGATGTTAATGCTTCATGTGTTTCACATATCCTAGTTAATTTTTCCCATTCTGTTGCTTGCCTTTAACTTTTTCTATGTTCTTTGTTAATTTATATTTTATATATGGTCATTCTGTCAGTTTGGGGCTTTTTGTGGGAGAGTGATTTGTCTTATGCCTAGCCTTCTAGAAAATTATGAGAATGTTTTTCTGAAGTTTTTTTCAACTTCTGTTTTAGTTTCAAATTTTTAGATATTTAGATCAGTTTTATTTTATTCTCTTCTGCCACCTTTAATCAAATTCCCTTATGTTCTGGGCTCTCCTGTTTTATTGACCCTTTTGCATGTTCTGCTACCATACCACATTGCTTCAATTATTGCAACCTTATATTACCTTTTAATTTCTGTAAATAAAGGTTTCTTCTCCTTTCCCCCTTACAAGAAGGTCTTATGCATTTTTATGCATTTGGGTGGAGATGAGATGTGAAAACTTACCAGTATGGAGATTTGACTGGAATTACATTGAGCTTCATTTGGGGAAGGGCAGAGATTTTTTAAGAACTTATTGATAGGATCATAGATGAATATGTTTATATAATACTTGAGAGTGAAAATTGGTATAACTTTCAGAGCATAGTTAAGGGCGTGCTAGAGTGTGTGACACATACTAAATGATGTGTAAATATTTGATGTTGATATTTTAATAATTATTTCTTAAAAGATAATGTGTCCTATAAATCAGCTGTTCTATTTTTAGAACCATATAAGGGGACTTGCCTGGTGGTACAGTGGATAGGAATCTGCCTGCCCCTGCAGGGGCCCCAGGTTCAGTCCCTCGTCTGCGAGGATTCCACATGCCTCGGATCAACTAGGCCCCTGTGCCACAACTACTAAGCCAGACTTCTAGCACCTATGAGCCACAGCTACTTTAGTCCATGTGCTGCACCTACTGAAGTCCGTGTGCCTAGAGCCTGTGCTCTGCAACAAGAGAAGCCACCGCAATGAGAAGCCCATGCACCGCAACGAAGAGTAGACCCCACTCAGTGCAACTAGAGAAAGCCCGTGCACAGCGAGGAAGACCCAGCGTCACCAATAAATTAACTTTTTTCAAAAGAAGGATATAAGGAAGTAATCATGACTTTGTATAGATTAAGCTGTGAAACTGTTCTTTGTGGCATTGCTTATAGTAGCAAAATGTTAGAAACAGTTATCTAACAAGGAAGGATTCTTTTTTTTTTTTATTTATTTTTATTAGTTGGAGGCTGATTACTTTACAATATTGTAGTGGGTTTTGTCATACATTGACATGAATCAGCCATGGTTTTACATGTATTCCCCATCCCGACCCCCCTCCCACCTCCCTCTCTACCTGCTCCCTCTGGCTCTTCCTGGTGCACCAGGCCCGAGCACTTGTCTCATGCATCCAACCTGGGCTAGCAATCTGTTTCACACTTGATAATAGACATGTTTCAATGCTATTCTCTAGAAACATCCCACCCTCGCCTTCTCCCACAGAGTCCAAAAGTCTGTTCTGTACATCTATGTCTCTTTTTCTGTTTTGCATATAGGGTTATCATTACCATCTTTCTAAATCCCATATATATGTGTTAGTATACTGTATTGGTCTTTGTCTTTCTGGCTTACTTCACTCTGCATAATGGGCTCCAGTTTCATCCATCTCATTAGAACTGATTCAAACGAATTCTTTTTAATGGCTGAGTAATATTCCATGGTGTATATGTACCACAGCTTCCTTATCCATTCATCTGCTGATGGGCATCTAGGTTGCTTCCATGTCCTGGCTATTATAAACAGTACTGTGATGAACATTGGGGTGCACGTGTCTCTTTCAGATCTGGTTTCCTCAGTGTGTATGCCCAGAAGTGGGATTGCTGGGTCATATGGCAGTTCTATTTCCAGTTTTTTCAGAAATCTCCACACTGTTCTCCATAGTGGCTGTACTAGTCTGCATTCCCACCAACAGTGTAAGAGGGTTCCCTTTTCTCCACACCCTCTCCAGCATTTATTGCTTGTAGACTTTTGGATGGTAGCCATTCTGACTGGCGTGTAATGGTACCTCATTGTGGTTTTGATTTGCATTTCTCTGATAATGAGTGATGTTGAGCATTTTTTCATGTGTTTGTTAGCCATCTGTATGTCTTCTTTGGAGAAATGTCTGTTTAGTTCTTTGGCCCATTTTTTGATTGGGTCATTTATTTTTCTGGAATTGAGCTGCAGGAGTTGACAAGGAAGGATTCTTAAACAGAACTAGGGCATATTATTACTGTGGAATACCATATAGCTCTTAAAATTATGTAAAACTTAAATGATAATGAGAAAAATTGTTTACCCTCTATATTATGAACTGGAGAAAGTTCACAAAGGAAGGTATTAAGTTGAATCTAATTTTTGTTTTAAAAATGTATTCTGGGAATACTGGGAAACCTGTGGGGGTGATAGATATATTCATTATCTTAATTGTAGCCGTAGTCTCACAAGTGTATAATACCTATGTGAAAACTACTTAAATTTTACCTTCTGAATATATGCAGTTTATTATTGTTAACTAATAATATCAAATCTATTAAAACAACTTTGTTCTTTAAATGTAATAAACGTAAGGAAAACTGTTGAGCTTATTGCTTCAAGAAATAAAATCTTTAGTACATATATATATAGAGAGAGAGAGCGAGAGAAAGATTGATTTTAAGGAACTGGGTGTAGAGGCCTGTCATTTTGTAAGGCCTTCTGGCAAGCTGGATATTCTGGCAGGAGTTGTTGCAGTCTTGAGTTCAGAGGCAGTCTGGAACAGAATTCTTTCTTCTTTAAGGGACCTCAGTCCGTTCTCTTAAGACTTCATATGAAGTCTCTCCTCAAAGTCTACTGATATAAAAGTTAATTAAATCTAAAATACCTGTACACAACAACATCTAGACTAGTTTATGAGCAAACATCTGGGTACTAAAGTGTAGCTGAGTTTACACTTAGAATTAGCCATCTCACTTGTGTTAGAGTGATTTCAGCCGAGTAACAGAAAATCCAGTTGGAATGGTTTAAACTGTGTGGAAATCTTTTAACTTTCGTAAGAAGAGGTCCAGAGGTTGAACAGGGTTTAAGGTAAATTGATTTAGTGGCTTCAGGATGTCATCAAATACCCTAGTTAACGCTATCCATACTGTTTCATTCTCACTGTAGTGTGACTTGGAGAGGCAGTTGTTCATATCTAGAGAGGCATCCTGGTTTCCCATGGCTCTTTGAAGATGTCCTTGTGCCTGCACATCTGTAAACCAGTCACCAGGAGGAGGTTTGCCAAGAACCTACTTAACATAAAATGTGCCCAAATTTAGAATATCATAAAAAGGAAACAAACTAAGAAAAGTACCACTTTCAGAACTTAGGAGCTTACTTGGAGAGTAGATAGCTAAGTTATACAGAGGTCAGTTCATTGGCTTTATGTGAAATCCAAAGATACACACTAGAGTGTAACATAAGAAGATTGAGAAATAACCTGTTTTGGTAAGCAGTGTAAAGGTTATGCACTGGTTTTGTCCTTTTTTTTTTATGTTTTGGTTGTGCTGAGTCTTTGCTGCATGCAGGCTTTTTCTAGTTGGAGTGAGAGGGCTCTGTTGTGGTGTGCGGGCTTCTCATTGCAGTGCCTTCTCTTATTGCATAGCACAGGTTCTAGGCACGTGGGCTTCAGTGGTTGTGCTGTACAGGCTTAGTTGCTCTGTGCCTTATGAAATTATCTCAGACCAGGGATTGAACCCATGTCCCCTGTATTGGTAGGCGAATTCTTATCCACCTGGCAGGAACTTACCACTAGGAAATTCCAGTATCCTCTTTTTTTAATGCTGTGATTTTAATGTTTTATTTTACTGAATGTAATAATTGTTTACTGACTCATCTTCCATCACTGGGCTTGTTCATAAGGTTTAAGTTCATTTCACTCTGGGGTTTTCAGTTACCAAATTTCTGCTTTGGGGATTTTAGGTCATTTTAGTGTATAATGGGATTTTCTAACAACTGTTACATACTCATAAGATTTGTCTATTTTTATAGATACTTGGGGTAACAGGAATTGAATGAATTTTGTACTTCACAAAGCTTTTTTGTTATTTGTCTCTGGCTTTACATGAGTTTCTTGAAAGTGAATTGGGTTTGTACCTTATTTTCTAGATTTATTATAGCTTGATAAGCTCTCAGCTTTCATGAATATAGCTTGATATTGGCCTTTCTTTGGAGTAGGTAGTTATTGTATTGGACATATTTTGGCATCTCCTACCAATTTACCCTGCTTCCTACTTATTTTACTTCCTAATAGCCTTGAGCTTTTCTGTTTGTTTTTGAGGTTCCAGCTTTTATCTCTGCTTTGTCCATGAACCTGTGGAGCTGACTTCACTTCTGGCTCCCTAGATAACGTGTCACTCAGGTTTGGCTAGTTAGAGCCCTACAGTCTTTCTGTCCAGGGATTTGAGACTTTTCCTAAGGCTCCATGTTGCCAAGAATCAGCCTGCAATGCAGGAGACCCTGGTTTGATTCCTGGATTGGGAAGATCCACTGGAGAAGGGATAAGCTACTCACTCCAGTATTCTTGGGCTTCCCTTGTGGCTCAGCTGGTAAAGAATCTACCTGCAATGTGGAAGACCTGGGTTTGATCCCTGGGTTGGGAAGATCTCCTGGAGAAGGGAAAGGCTACCCTCTCCGGTCTCCTGGCCTAGAGAATCCATGGGGTTGCAAAGAGTTGGACATGACTGAGCAACTTTCACTGCAACAACTGCACGTGTATTGAGTGAGGTCTCTTACCTGTAAGGTGTGCACCTGAGAGCAAGAAGGGGCTATTGCCATAGCAATCACCTTGAGACCGTATGGGGTCTGAGGATAGAGCCAGCGCAGAGAAGTGCAGAGAGGGAACCTTGCCATAGGATTTTGAAAGCTGTTTTGCTCCATACCCAAAACAAAATAGAATGTTTAGGAGATTGATAAACTACCTTTTTTGATCAAATCATTGTGCTTTGAATTGTAGAAGTAGTCTTAAGTTTAACTGAAAGTTGGATGAGAGGTTTGGATTACGGAGATCCCTCTTAAATATCTTGTGGTCCTAGAATGCCCCAGTAGCACAGGGAGGTTCTGGGGTTGATGGAAGGGCTTCCACTGGTTTTCCAGTTGTGATTCCCAGGCCTCAAATGCTTGAGTTGTCTTCTGTCAAGTGTCGTTCTGGAACTTTTGGAGAAGTAGACATTTAAGGATTCAACCTAATTACAGTGAAAAATGATGACTCTACTTTTTACTCAATGAAGGTTATCAGAACTGCAAGGAACACTTTAATTTATTCCCCCTAGGGTGCTTTCATTGCATTTTATTGCTTTAACTATGATTGTAGAATGTCAGCAACTTTTACTAAATTTAGAAATTTTGTGTTTTAAGGACTGTTAACTGTAAATTCTTTAATATTTTCCTTTTGAAAATGAAGTTCTTCTGTAAGAAGTAGAAAGATAAAATGATTTTTTTTATAATCATTGAAATAATATATATAAAGAAAAACCTAATTTCCCTTCTCTTGCTACTTTGCCCAGCTCAGGGTTAATAGCCTGTTATATATCCTTCAAGACCTCTGTCTATGCACAGAAATGGAAATAGAAATAATAAGAAAAACTATATTTCAATAATAATAATAAACTATATTTAAGTTTATGAACAGAGCGAGAGAGCCAGGCAGTCAGTGAGTCAAGCAGAGACACAGAATCCAACAAAAGCACAGTTTGATAGAGCCACAGAAAGGGACACAGAGAAAGAGATAAAGACAAAGGCGCAGAAAGCCCCACAGAGACTCTTAACAAGCGCGCGTGCGCACACACACACACTATAGTTTCACTGTCTTACACACACACACACACACACACACACACACACACACTATAGTTTCACTGTCTTACACACACACACACACACACACACACACACACACACACACACACTATAGTTTCACTGTCTTAAAAATCCTGGTGTCCACCTTTCATTGCCTATCTCCATCACTATCCCTAACAAACACTTGTTTTATTTTGTTTTATTTTTTTTTACTGTCTGCATAGTTTTACCTCTTCCAGAATATCATCAAAGTTGGAAATACACAGTATGTAGCCTTTGCAGGTTGGGCTTCTTTCACTTAGTAATATAGATTTAAGTTTGCTGCATGAATTTTCATAGCTTTGTACCTCATTTGTTTTTAGTGCTGATCCGTGTTCTAGTGTCGATCCGTGTTCTAGTGTCTGAATGTATTTACCCATTCACCTACTAAGAGATATCTTGGTTGCTTCCAAGTTTTTACAATTAGGAATAAAGCAGCTATAAACATTCATGTGAAAGTTTCTTTGTAAATAAAAGTTTTAAACCTCTTTAGGTAGATATCAAGGGGTGCAGTTACCAGATTGTATGTAAGAGTATGTTTGCTTTTGTAAGAAATTTCCAAATTGTCTTCAAAAGTGGCTGTATTTGCATTTCCACAAGCAGTGAGTGAGTTTGTTGCTCCATGTCCTCACCAGCATTTGGCCTTGTTAGCGTTATGGATTTTTGTCGTTCTAAGTATGTTTGACATTGTTGTTTCAATTTGCCTTTCTCTGTTGAAATATGATGATATTCAT
This sequence comes from Muntiacus reevesi, assembly GCF_963930625.1. Taxonomy (NCBI): domain Eukaryota; kingdom Metazoa; phylum Chordata; class Mammalia; order Artiodactyla; family Cervidae; genus Muntiacus; species Muntiacus reevesi. The sequence continues at coordinate 76,836,119 of NC_089254.1, read as the reverse complement.
ATACTTATTTGCCATCTGTGTTTTTTCTTTGGTGAGGTATCTGTTCAGATCTTTCACTCATTTTTAAATTAGGCTTTTTGTTTTTTTGTTGTTGTTCAGTCCCTAAGTTGTGTCTGACTCTTTGTGTTGCCGTGAACTTCACCACCCCAGGCTTCCCTGTCTTTCACTGTCTCCTGGAGTTTGCTAAAATTCATATACATTGAATTGGTGATGGTATCTAACCATCTCATCCTCTGTCATCCTCTTCTCTTGCCCTCAATCTTTCCCAGCATCAGGGTCTTTTCCACTGAGTCAGCTCATCACATCAGGTGGCCAAATTATTGGAGCTTCAGCATCAGTCCTTCCAATGAATATTCAGGATTGATCTCCTTTAGGATCGACTGGTTTGATCTCCTTGCAGTCCAAGGGACTCTCAAAGGTTTTCTCTAGCAGCACCACAGTTCTAAAGCATCAGTTCCTTGGCGCTCAGCCTTCTTTATGATCCAACTCTCACATCCATACATGACTACTGGAAAAACCATAGCTTTCGCTATCTGACCTTTGTCAGCAAGTTGATATCTTTTTTTAATATACTGTTTAGGTTTGTCGTATCTTTTCTTGCAAGGAGCAAGCGTCTTTTAATTTCCTGGCTGTAGTCCCCATCTGCAGTGATTTTGGAGCCCAAGAAAATAAAGTCTGTCACTGTTTCCACTTTTCTCCAACTATTTGCCATGAAGTGATGGGACCGGATACCATGATCTTTTGTTTTTTGGATGTTGAATTTTAAGCCAGTTTTTTCATTCTCTTTGACCCTCATCAAGAGGCTCTTTAGTTCCTCTTTACTTTCTGCCATTAGATTCTAACTCTTGCTTCTTGTCTTGTATACAGCTTTCTCAGGAGACAGGTAAGATGGTCTGGTATTCCCCTCTCTTTAAAAACTTTCCATAGTTTGTTGTGATCCACACAGTCAAAGTCTTTTCCATAGTTAGTGAGGCATAAGTAGATGTTTTTCTGGAGTTCCCTTGCTTTCTCTGTGATCCAGCTGATTTTGGCAATTTGATTTTTGGTTCCTCTGGCTCTTCTAAATCCAACTTGTACATTTAGAAGCTCTTAATTCAGGTACTTCTGAAGCCTAACTTGATGAAGCCTAACTTGAAGGATTTTGAGCATCACCTTGCTAGCATGTGAAATGAATACACCTGTATAGTAGTTTGTACATTCTTTGGCATTGCCTTTCTTTGGGAGTGAAATGAAAATTGACCTTTTCCAATCCTGTGGCTACGCTGAGTTTTCCAAATTTCCTGACATATTGAGTGCAGCACTTTAACAGCCTCATCTTTTAGGCTTTTAAATACTTCATCTGGAATTCCATCACCTCCACTAGCTTTGTTTTGCTTCCTAAGGCCCATTTGACTTCACACTTCAAGATGTCTGGCTCAAGGTGAGTAACCACACCTTCATGGTTATCCGGGTCATTAAGACCTTTTTTGTATAGTTCTTCTATGTATTCTTGCCACCTCTTTTTAGTATCTTCCACTTCTGTTAGGTCCTTGCCGTTTCTGTTCTTCGTTGTGGTCATCTTTACATGAAATTTTCTCTTGGTATCTCTGATTCTCTTGAAGAGATCTCTTTCCTATTTTATTGTTTTCCTTTATTTGCATTGTTCACTTAAGAGCTTCTTGTCTGGCATTGCTACTGTTGTTTTCTTATTACTGAGTTTTTATGTTTCTCTGTATGTGTCGTTTGTGCTGTGCTGTGCTTAGTCACTTGGTTGTGTCAGACTCTTTGCGACCCCATGTCCATGAGGATTCTCTAGGCAGGGCTTGCCATACCCTTCTCTAGGGGATTTTCCCTCCCTAGGGGTCGAACCCAGGTCTCCCACATTGCAGGCAGATTCTTTACCGTTTGAGCCACCAGGAAAGCACATCTATTGTATACCAGACCTTATCAGATACATTTTAAAAAGATTTTCCCCAGTCTGACTTGTCTTTTTATTCTCTTGTGTCTTTTGTAGAGCTGAAGTTTTTAATCAAATCCTGCTTCCTTCACAAGAACCCCATTTCTTTTCCCCTGGTTGCAATTTTGGTGTCATTGTCAGGGGTTTTCTGTTTTGTTATCTTCTAGGAGTTTTTTGGGAGAAGGAAATGGCAACCCACTCCAGTATTCTTGCCTGGAGAATCCCAGGGACAGAGGAGCCTAGTGGGCTGCCGTCTATGGGGTTGCAGAGTCGGACATGACTGAAGTGACTTAGCAGCAGCAGGAATTTTTTAGTTTTGCATTTTGCCCTTAGGTCTGTGATCCATCTTGAGTTATTTTTTGTGAAGTGTTTAAGGTCTATATCTAGATTCTTTTTTTCTTTTTTGTTCTTGGCATGTCTATGTTCACTTGTTAAGCAGCCTTTGTTGAAGACTCCATTTTTCCACCAAAACGCCTTTGCTCTGTTGTTGAAGATCAGTTGTCTGGTTTTGGAATTAGAGTAAGGCTGGCCTTTTGGAATGAGTTAGGAAGTAGTATTTCGTAGGTCTTCTTGTATTTTCTGGAAGAGATTGTAGAGAACTGATATAATGTCTTCCTTAAGTGTATGGTGGAATTCGCCAGTCAAGCTGTTTGGTCTATGCTTTCTGTTTTGAAAGACTATTAATTATTGATTCATTTGCTGTAATAGATTTGAACCTATTAAGATAATCTGTTTCTCACTGTGTGAGTTTTGGTAGGTTGTGTCTTTCTAGTTGTTGGTTCATTTCATCTATATAAAACCTATATATAACCTATATAAAACCTATCTATATAAAACATCTATATATGACCACAAATATAAAATTTGTGGTCATAGAGTTGTTCATATATTCCTTTGCTATGCTTTTAATGTTTGAGGGAACAATAGTGATGTGTCCCTTCTTTCATTTCTGATATTAGTAATTTGTACTTTTTCTCTTTTTTTCCTTAGTTAACCTGGTTAGAGCCTTACCAATTATATTGTTTTTTTCAGAGGATCAGTTTTCAGTTTCACTGATTTTTCTTTTTGTATTGATTTTCCATTTTCAGTATCATTGATTTCTGTTCCAGTTTTTATTATTTGTCTTCTGCTTACTTAGCTCTTTTTCTAGTTCCTTGGGTGGATGCAGAGGTAATTGATTTTAGATGTTCTTTTCTAATATATATATTCAGTGCTATAATTTTCCCCTAAGCAACAGCTTTGCTGTATCCCAAGTGTTTTGGTAAAGTGTGTTTTATTTACTTCAAAATATTTAAAAATAAATTTTTAGATTTCTCCTTTAACCCACTTGTTATTTAGAAAAAAATTTTTTTTAATGGATTTTGCAGTTTTCTAGCTATCTTTCTGTTACTGATTTCTAGTTTAATTCCATTGTGATCTGATGGCATACTTTGTATGATTTCTATTCTTTTAAATTTGCTTAAGTATACTTTACGTGTGTAACTGGGCCTGTCTTGGTGAATGTTTCATGGGGAATTGAGAAGATGTATTTATTCTGCTGTTGTTGAAGTATTTTACAGACATAAATTAGATCCAGCTGACTGATAGAGGTGTTCAAATATGTTCTCACTAATTTCTTTGTATTGAATTTGCCAGTTAATCTTAGAGGGGTCTTGAAGTGTCCAACTGCAATGGAGAGTTTTGACACTGTTGCTGGGATTATGCACATTAGGTTGTTATGTTTTGGAGAATTGATTCCTTTTTGTAATGAGCGTTCCTTATGTAATGCTCCACTTTATTCCTGTTAACTTCTTTTGCTCTTAACTCAGCTTCATCTGAAGTTTAATATAGTTTCTCCTGCTTTCTTTTGCTTAGTATTACTCTGTGGGTCTTTACATTTAAAGTAGATTTTTTTGTAGACAACATAAAATTGGGTTGGGCCTTTTTAAAAATTCAGTACAACATTCTGCTCTGAATAATTGGTATATTTTAGACCATTGGCATTTAAAGTACTTGTTGATGTAGCTGAATTATTATCGACTGTAATTTGTTTTGTTTTCTGTTAGTTACCCTTGCTTGCTTTTTTTCTATTCTTTTGCTGCCTTCTCTTGTCTTTGTCTTTTTATATGACTGTTTCTTCTCTTTTCTGAGCATATAAATCCTTTAAAATTTTTTTTTAGTTGAGCTTGTGTTTGCAATATACATTTACAATTGGTCCAAGTTCTCTTTAAAATAAAATTATACGACTTTAGGTTGTATGCATTTGTTCATGCTTCACTTGTGTCCGACAGTCTGTGACCCTGTGGACCATAGTCCACCAGGTTCTTCTGTCCATGAGATTTTCCAGGCATGAATACTGGATTGGGTTGCCATGCCCTCCTCCAAAGGATCTTTAGGTACCTCATAACAGAGGATTCCTGTTTCCTCCCTCCTATCCCTTATAACGTTATTGTTACTGATTTTACTTATCCACAAGCTGTAATCCCTCAACTCATTTTTGCTATTATTTCTTTAAACAGACTCTTAACTGTTTGGTCAGTGAATAATAAGGAAAATATTTTATTCTACCTTTATTTAAGTTGGTCAGTTTTTTTCTGTTCAACACTTTATAAATAGTTCATTTCACTCTCTTCTTGCTTGTATAGCTTCTGAGGAGAAATAGTAAGTTTTTTTTTTTTTTTTTCCCCCTGGCTCCTATCAAGATTTTCTTTCTGTCTTTGATTCTCTGCAGGTTGCCTGTGATAGACCTGAGTGTAGATGTTTTGTTATTTATTCTCCTTTATATTTCAGTTTCCTAGATTTGTGCTTGGATATTTATCATTTGGGGAAATTTCAATCATTATTAGTTTTAGGTTTTTTCCTGTCCTTCCCCCATCCCCCTCCTCCTTCCTTCCTTCCTCATTCCCTTACTTGTTTCTGGTATTACTATTTATATCTATGTTGTTATTGTTCCATGTATTTTTGGACTTTCTTTTTCATTTTCTTTTTTTCCTTGGCATTTCAGCCTTTGGAAGTTCCTTTTGACATATCTTTAAGCTCATTCTTTGCTTGCTTAAATCTGGTGTGTTGATGAACCCAACAAAGGCATTCTTTGTTTCTCTTAACAGTATTTTTTATTTCCATCATTTCCTTTTGGTTGTTTCTTAGAAATTTCCATTTTTCTGCTTACAGTACCCATCTGTTCTTGCATGTTGTTTATTTTTTCCATAAGGGCCCTTAGAATATTAATCACTGTTACTTTCAAATTCTTGGTGTGATAATTCTATTATGCTTGGTTTTCCATATTCAAACAGTGTTTTAGCATACCTTGTAATTTTCTGTTGAAAGGCATATATAATGTATTTAGTAAAAGGAAATGAGATAAATTGACTTTCAGTGTAAGGTTTTATATTTATCTGGCTAGCAGTTAGGTTGTGTTTGGTGTTTGCTGAAGCTGTATCAGAGGCTAAAATTTCCTTCCCTGTTGTCTTTTGGTTTCCCTGGAGACTTCTTCTTAAATAAGGTGTGAGATGCATAGTTATTTTGCAGTACCCTGTTACTATTTATGATGGTAAGTTATAGGGGGAGGGGAAGTGTTCTGTAGCCCTATGATTTGGCCTCAGTTTTTTAGAGTCTCTATCCTCAAGACCTATGTACCTGTTTCCCTGTTTTTGTTCCCTCCTAAGTGAGACAGGAATGCCAAAAGGCCCTGGATTTAGTGTTTCTTTACCCTAAGTCAGATAGTAGAGCGTTCTGGAATTGGGTATTTCCTTTTTGCTGGGTTGATGAGGCTCTTATTGAACCCCAGTTGGTTAGGTTCTGGTAGAATAGTTTCTGTTGAGGACAGACCTTGTTAAACAGAACGCTTTAGGGATATTTCATCATGACTGTTTTTCCCCTCACTTTCCTGGAAAAACAACTTGATTTTCAGTGTGATAACCTGGCGGGGTTCCTGGTGATAAAATTCACAGAAGTGGTGGGGGGCTTCTTTAAGACTGGAACTCCTGGAGTTTTAACTGAAATTTGTTGCTGAGTCTTCAGTAATTTGTCAATCATAATTTAGGCTTTCCTATGCTGGTAATGGTGGTTGTGGCATTTTCTGCTTCTGAGCTTTGCTGAATTGACGATTCTCTGTATCTGCCCATCTCTCTCGCCAGTTTTGGGGGCAGTGGTTTGCTCTGTGACCCCAATTCTCTGATAATCTATGAACTGTTGAATTTTAGTTTGTTTTGTTATTTTAGTTTGTTTTGCTGTTTGCTATGAGGATGGGTGTGGGAACTTCCAAACTCTTTACTGTTGGATCAGACACCATAAGCCCCCTATGGTAATGACTTTTATTTATTCTATATTTTACTTTTCTTACTAAAGAATATAACATATCCCAAGATGATAAAGCTTTCTTTTTCTAGCTGCATAATATGGCATGGTATGCATAAACTGGGCTGATTGAATCATTCTTCTTGATGGGCACTCAGTTTTCCCCATCTTTTCCCATTATTAACAGTACTGCTAGAAATGTGTTTATACATGTATCCTTGCATGCTGGCTGTGTCATATCCTTAGGTTACTTCCAAAAGTGTGATATCCAGGTCAAATGATACTTTCTTTTGTTAGGCTACTTCGTCAAAAAATTGTAGCAGTGTATGAATTTCCTTTCATTTGGACATCACTGGATATTGTCAGCCTGATAGGTAAAAACGGTTTCCCATCGTTTTTTTGATTAGTACTTTCCCAATTAGAGTGAGGTCTGAAGCATCATTGTCTACCATTTCAGCTTCCTGAGTGCATCTTTATTTGTGATATTGCCATTTCTATCATTTGGGTTATTTGCTTATTCCTTATAAATTTGTATTCTAGGCCCAGTTTAATATATTTAAAACTTATTATTTGTGTTCCTTATAGAAAAGTCAGAAAATGGCAGCATAAGAAGAAAGTAAAAATCACCCATCTGCTCACAGAGATAAACTGCTCTTAGAATTTTGATATTGGACATTTTTCTAAGCATATGTATGTATATAAATTCCTACCAAAATGAAATTTTACTTGGCATGCTATATAAAAATATTATTACATGCGATTTTATGTTTAACTACAAAATAAAAAATATCAAGCAAGAGAAAAAAGCTTTTGAAATGTAGATCATGACCTACTAAATTGATTTCATGACACACAGTTTGAAAACATTGCCTAAAACTATGTAAATATGCAACCTTGATAAAAGAAAAATAAAAATATGGGAACAATAAATATATCCCTTAATTCAAGATAACTGGAATGTCTTCTATGTTTTTCATTTATTTAGTTTTTTTCAGACATTTAGAAAATTCAGTATTACTGAAATGCTCAAACATAATTAAAAGTAGACAAAGTAGTATGATGAATCCCACTGTCCCCATCCCTTACATTTAGCAGTTATCACATTTTGCTAATCTTGTTTTACCAAACAATCCATATTTAAATTTACCTAGTTGGCTCAAAAAATATTTTTCATAATTGGCTTTCTTTGAATCTGGATGCAAGCAAGAGATCTGCGCACTGTGTGGTTAATATTGTCTTAAGTCTCTTGTGATTTATAGTATCTACTCTCGCCTTTTAAAATTTTTGCTCTACTTATTGCTCCCCTGGTGACTCAGATGGTAAAGAATCTGCCCACAATGCAGGAGATTGGAGTTTGATCCCTGGGTTGGGAAGATCCCCTGGAGGAGGAAATGACAACCCACACCAGTATTCTTGCCTGGAGAATTCCACGGACAGAGGAACCTGTGGGAACCATGGGGTCACAAAGAGTGGGACATGACTGAGCACCGAATGTTGATTGAAGGATAGACCATGCTTTGGGTTTGACAGATGCTTTCTTTGGTGGTGGTAAAGGACAGAAATGGTATGAACCTAACAGAAGCAGAAATATTAGGAAGAGGTGACAAGACTACACAGAAGAATTATACGAAAAAGATCTACATGACCCAGATATCAACAATGGTGTGCTCACTCAATTAGAGCTAGACATTCTGGAATGCAAAGTCAAGTGGGCCTTAGGAAGCATCACTATGAACAAAGCTGGTGGAGGTGATGGAATTCCAGCTGAGTCATTGAAGATCCTAGAAGAAGTAATGCTCAAAGTTCTCTAAGCCAGGCTTCAACAATAATGAACTGAGAACTTTCAGATATTCAAGCTGGATTTAGAAAAGGCAGAAAACCAGCGATCAAATTACCAACATCCATTGTGTCATAGAAAAAGCAAGAGAGTTCCAGAATAAAAATCTACTTTATTGACTACACCAAAGTATTTGACTGTGTGGATCACAACAAACTATGGAAAATTCTTAAACAGAAGGGAATATCAGACCACCTTAACTACCTCCTGAGAAATCTGTATACAGGTCAAGAAGCACCAGTTAGAACCAGACATGCAACAAAAGACTGGTTGCAAATTGGGAAAGGAATAGGTCACTGCTGTATATTGTCACATGTTTATTTAACTTATATGTAGAGTTAACCATGTGAAATGCCTGACTGGATGAAGCAAAAAGGTAGAAGCAAGATTGCCAGGAGAAACATCAATAACCTCAGATATGCAGATGACACCACCCTTATGGCCGAAAGCAAAGAGGAACTAAAGAGCCTCTTGATGACAGTAAAAGAGGAGAGTGAAAAAGCTGGCTTAAAGCTTCATATTCAGAAAACTAAGATTATGGCATCCGGTTGCATCACTTCATGACAAATAGATGGAGAAACAATGGAAACAGTGAGAGACTTTATTTTCTTGGGCTGCAAAATCACTGCAGATGGGGACTGTAGCCATGAAATTAAAAGATGCTTGCTCCTTGGAAGAAAAGTTATGACCAACCTAGATAGCATATTAAAAAGCAGAGACATTACTTTGCCAACAAAAGTCTGTCTAGTCAAGGCTATGGTTTTTCCAGTAGTCATGTATGGATGTGAGTTGGACCATAAAGAAAGCTGAGCGCAGAAGAATTGATGCTTTTGAACTGTGGTGCTGGAGAAGACTGTTGAGAGTCCTTTGGACTGCAAGGAGATCTAACCAGTTAATCATAAGGAAATAAATTCTGAATATTCATTGGAAGGACTGATGCTGAAGCTCCAATACTTTGGTCACCTGATGCGAAGAACTGACTCATTGGAGAAGACCCTGAGGCTGGGAAAGATTGAAGGCAGAAGGAGAAGGGGACGACAGAGGTTGAGATGGTTGGATGGCATCACCGACTCAATGGACATGAGTTTGAGCAAGCTCCAAGAGTTGATGAAAGACAGGGAAGCCTGGAGTGCTGCAGTTCATGGGATTGCAAGGGGTCAGACATGAGTGAGCGACTGAGCTTGTTCTTCTAATAGTATTTCCTATAAATGGAAGTTGGCTATAGATGATTATTGAGATGTAAGTTCACATTTTTGGCAAGTGTACTTCAAAAGTGATGCTGGAAACTTATTTTTTTGCAGTTTCTGTGGGCAGGAATTTGGGAACCTTAGCTAGGCAGTTTTAACTTGAATTCTTTCATAAAATTGCAGTGAAATGTTGACTGGGGCATCATCAGTAGAAGGTGTAACCAGAGTTGGACAATCTATTCCAGGTTGGCTCTCTCACATGGCTGGCAAATTGTAATTCACTGTTGAGGGAAGGTCTCAGTTGTTAGTGTGAACCTTTCAAAAGTGTTAGTTGATTATTTGACAGCCTGGAGGCTGGCTTCTTGGGTCAAATGATCCAAGAAAGTTTTTAATAATTTTTTTTATATTCAATGTGTATGTCTTTTCAGAGAACAAAAGTTCATGTCATCTACATGTGGGGATAGTTTTAGCGCTCATGTTTCATTTCTTATTCTTTTAATTCAGTATGGGCTTCCCTGGTGGCTGAGACAGTGCAGAATCTGCCTGCATTGCAGGAGACCTGGGTTCAATCCCTGGGTTGGGAAGATCCCTGGAGGAGGACATGGCAACCTACTCTAGTGTTCTTGCCTGCAAGCATCCCCATGGACAGAGGAGCCTGGCAGGCTACAGTCCAGGGGCTCACAAAGAGTCAGACAAGTAGAAATAGAATGCAAGACATTATGTTTTACATAACACAATCTGTTACTTTTATTTTTTATTTTATTTTATTTTTTAAAACTGTTAGTTTTAATAATATTTTTATTTAACCCAGTATGTCAATAAATTATTTCATTTGGAAACAGTTTAACAAATTATCAAGATATTAATTTTTTTACTTGTTGTAGTGACTTTTTGAAATCAATGTATGTTTTATACTTCAGGAACATTTAGACCATCCACATTTCAAGTGAGCGGTAGCCACATGTAGCTAGTAATCACTGTATTGGGCTGTTCAACTCTGGATACTCGTTATATAATTAACTGTGTTATGTAATACCATCAAAGATAGTGAGATAGAGGTATCAACTGCATAATCTTTGATAACCTACTTTAACTCATTATCATCAGTATATTTCCATATCAGCAATATACTTCTGCACTATTTTTCAGAGTGCACGGTATGGTATAGATGTACCATGATACCTGTTTGTGTTTTTTTTTCTTTTTTTTTTTGCTTAATGTTTTTAGGTGTTGTTATATTGCTTTTAGTGAACATGCTTATAGAAAAATCTTTTGTCTTTATTTCCTTGTGCTGAATATCTATAAAAGCCCTTGCTATGTTAAAGGGCACAGGATTTTCAAAGCTGTGGGTGCCTTTGCCAAATTATGTTTTGTAAGTATGTGGGTTTACTACTGGCAGCATACAACAGTGTATGTTTATGTCATACCTATGTTAGTACTGTGTAATTTTCCTTTGGAAATATTTTCCTCTTAGTTAAAAGTGGTGTATGATTTGTATATTTTGATTAATGGTGAGATTAAATACATAAGCATCTGCATATTGACAGTTTATTAATTTTTCATTTTCTATTGTTGTCCTGGTCTTTTCTTGGTTCAGTTCAGTTGCTCAGTCGTGTCCCCATGGACTCTTTGCGACCCCATGGACTGAAGCATGCCAGGCCTCCCTGTCCATCACCAACTCCCGGAGTTTACTCAAAGTCATGTCCATCGAGTCGGTGATGCCATCTAACCATCTCATCCTCTGTTGTCCCTTCTCCTCCCGCCTTCAGTCTTTCCCAGCATCAGAGTCTTTTCAAATGAGTCAGCTCTTCGATTCAGGTGACCAAAGTATTGTAGTTTCAGCTTCAGCATCAGTTCTTCCAGTGAATATTCAGGACTGATTTCCTTTAGGATGGACTAGTTGGATCTCCTTGGAGTTCAAGGGACTCTCAAGAGTCTTCTCCAACACCACAGTTCAAAAGCATCAATTCTTCTGTGCTCAGCTTTCTTTTTTTCCTTTTTTATTTTTCTTCCATTTTCAGCTTTCTTTATAGTTCGACTCTCACATCCATACATGACTACTGGAAAAACCATAGGTTTGACTAGATGGACCTTTGTTGGCAAAGTAATGTCTCTGCTTTCTAATATGCTGTCTCGGTTGCTCATAACTTTTATTCCAAGGAGCAAGCATCTTTTAATTTCATGGCTGCAGTCCCCATCTGCAGTGATTTTGGAGCCCCCCAAAATAAAGCCTGTCACTGTTTCCACTGTTTCCCCATCTATTTGTCATGAAGTGATGGGACCAGATGCCATGATCTTAGTTTTCTGAATGTTGTGTTTTAAGTCAACTATTTCACTCTCCTCTTTTACTTTGATCAAGAAGCTGTTTAGTTTTTGTTTGCTTTCTGCCGTAAGGGTGGGGTCATCTGCATATCTGACGTTATTGATGTTTCTCCTAGCTTGTGCTAGGGGATTCCAGCTTGTGATTCCAGCTTGTGCTTCATCCAGCCCAGCGTTTCCCATGATGTACTTTGCATTTAAGTTAAATAAGCAGGGTGACAATATACAGGCTTCACATACCCCTTTCCCTATTTGGATCTGGCCCATTCATTGTTCCTTGTCCAGTTCTAACTGGTGCTTCCTGACCTGCATACAGGTTTCTCAAGAGGCAGGTCGCGTGGTCTGGTCTTCCCATTTCCTTCAGAATTTTCCAGTTTATTGTGATCCATACAGTCAAAGGCTTTGGCATAATCAATGAAGTAGAAATGGGTGTGTTTCTGGAACTCTTTCTTTTTTGATGATCCAGCAGATGTTGGCAATTTGATCTCTGGTTTCTCTGCCTTTTCTAAAACCAGTTTGAACATCTCTAAGTTCATGGTTCACGCGCTGTTAAAGCCTGGCTTGGAGAATTTTGGGCATTACTTTACTAGCATGTGAGATAAGTGCAATTGTGCGGTAGTTTGAGCATTCTTTGGCATTGCCCTTCTTTGGGATTGGAATGAAAACTGACCTTTTCCAGTCCTGTGGCCACTGCTGAGTTTTCCAAATTTTCTGGCATAATGAGTGCAGCACTTTCACAGCATCATCTTTTAGGATTTGAAATAGCTTCACTGGAGTTCCATCTCCTCCACTAGCTTTGTTTGTGTTGATGCTTCCGAAGGCCCACTTGACTTCACATTCCAGGATGTCTGGCTCTAGGTGGGTGATCACACCATCATGATTATCTGGGTCATGAAGATCTTTTTTGTATAGTTCTTCTGTGTATTCTTGCCACCTCTTCTTAATATCTTCTGCTTCTGATTCTGTCCTTTATTGTGCCCTTCTTTGCAAGAAATGTTCCCTTGGAATCTCTAATTTTCTTGAAGAGATCTCTAGTGTTTCCCATTATCTCTCCTTGCTATTCTTTGGAACTCTGCATTGAAATGGGAATATCTTTCCTTTTCTCCTTTACTTTTCGCTTCTCTTCTTTTCACAGCTATTTGTAAGGCTTCAGACAGCCAGTTTGCTTTTTTGCATTTCTTTTATTTGGGGATGGTCTTGATTCCTGTCTCCTGTACAATGTCACGAACCTCCGTCCATAGTTCATCAGGCACTCTGTCTATCAGATCTGGTCCCTTCAATCTATTTCTCACTTCCACTGTACAGTCATAAGGGATTTGATTTGGGTCATACCTGAATGGTCTAGTGGTTTTCCCCACTTTCTTCAATTTTATTCTGAGTTTGGCAATAAGGAGTTCATGATCTGAGCCACAGTCAGCTCCTGGTCTTGTTTTTGCTGACTGTGTAGAGCTTCTGCATCTTTGACTGCAAAGGATAAGATCAGTCTGATTTCGATGTCGACCATCTGGTGATGTCCATGTGACATTTTTAGTATTTCTTCTTCTATTGTGGAGTCATTTAAATTGTACTTTCTAATTTTTCCGATTTTAAGTTCTAATTGTTGCTGGCATGTAAGAAGTCTTTTTGTGTGTGAAAGTCGTTCAGTCCTGTCTGACTCTTTGCAACTCCATAGACTGTATAGTCCATGGAATTCTCCAGGCCAGAATACTGGAGTGGGTAGCCTTTCCCTTCTCCAGGGGATCTTCTCAACCCGTGGAACGATCTCAGGTCTCCCGCATTGCAGCCAGATTCTTTAGCAGCTGAGCCACAAGGGAAGCCCCTGGACTAACCTGTTTTGTATACAGTTTTTCTAATGTGTCTTTTTCTTTTTTAAAAATTCTTTTGGATCTGCAGAGGTTGTCATCTCTTCTACCAGTAATCTTGTTTGTGTCACTTTCAATGTTTGTTTCTAATTTTACTTGTTAAGTTCTAGAACAGTTAGCAATAATGAATATTCTTGTCTTGTGTACAACACCTGGCATTTTACTGTTAAATGTGAGAGTAATTGTTTGTTTCAGGGAAACACCGTTGTAAAGAAAATATCCTATTGCAAGGTTACTATGAAATCTTTGCTTTAGTTGTTTTTTTATTTTTGTTTTTTTGCCCTTGCCGTATGACTTACAGGACCCCCAGAGCACAGCTTAAACCTCGGCCCTGCTGTGAAATTGCCCATTTCTGACCACTGGGCTGACAGGGAGTTCCCATTGCTCTGTTTTTCTTCAGGAACTGATTATGATTATATTTTGATGTCTATTTGGTGTATTGATGGCTTTTTTACTTTGAAAGATAGATGTATGGAATTTTATTAGCTTTTTCAGTCTTGAATTGGTAAATTAAACTGCTTGAGTGAGATGTGTATAGATAATAGCTTTGGATTCAGTTTGTGCAAGTTTTATTTAAGAATTTTGAATTTATCATTTGTATCATGTGTATGTGCTATGTGCTGTTGTATGTTTTAGTAGTAGGATTAATAAGTTGGTTTTACAAAATTAAGCTGTAATTTGTATGCTTTCACATACTCTGGAGCTGTATAAAAGAATTAAATTTTACATTTATTAAAGACTTACTAGAAGCCCATATAAAGCCCAACTGGACTCAGACTATTTTTTTATTAAAAGTAACCTTTGTAACATCTTTAAATTTTCTTTAATGAACTATACTGATTGTTTTCGGCTTTTGCCAAGAAACAGTTTGTTCAGTAAGTAAAACAGCTAAGAACTGATTTTATATTAATCATACCTAGAAACTATGCAGTGTGGAAATTAGCTGTGTTGATTTTATATCATAGCAATTTTCTTTAGGGGAAGAAAATTGGTTAGATATCTCCTTGGGATGTTATTGATACTAGATTCAGAGAGGAGAGAGTAAACATTATTAAATGACAAAAATACCAGTTCTTTTAAAGGATTAGTTTTCTCCCCAGCTCTTTATTTTTTAAAAATTTTGAACCTGTGGTAAAGTTATAAGAATAAAATCTTTAATGTATTAATTATTGTTGTCCTTAGGTGCATTTTATCTGGTGTTTGAATATATGGACCATGATCTGATGGGACTGTTGGAATCAGGCTTAGTTCATTTTAATGAAAATCACATAAAGTCATTTATGAGACAGCTCATGGAAGGTCTGGATTATTGTCATAAGAAGAACTTTTTGCATCGAGATATCAAATGTTCAAATATTCTTCTAAACAACAGGTATGATAAAAGTTTGACATATATGTTTAAAATGAATCATATATTGTCTACCTTGATGAGATTTAAAAATTAGTTTTTTATTGCTTAAAATACTTTTAACATAATCAGTATTGCAGTTTGGACTACGTCTGAAGTTGTGTTAAATATACTTCAGTTAATTAAATTCCAGTAATAGTTTGTAATGTATGTAAGGTAAACTTTGTTGACTTGTTGACATTCCATCTCCTCAATCTAAGCAATTTAATAGAATTTCGTGGGTCAAACCTCTAAAGAACTTTAGAGTTTGTTTAACCTTACAGGGATTTAGGAGTCATAAAGGCTTGAGTTTGAATCCACGGAGTAGTTTGAAGCTATATACTAGTATCCATAAACTATACACTAGTTTCAGTGAACTTGGGGGAACTATTTAACCCCTCCCTTTGTTGTTGCTGAGTAACAGCTGTCATACCTCAGTGGAGGAGAGAGCGGGACAGGAAGACTGCTGAGCACTCTAAGCACCTCCGGCTCCCAACACTTAGTTGACCTTCTTGTGTGATAGTCTTCCGAATAATATGAATGTTTCTTCTAATAATAATATGATTTTAGTTTTAGATTAAAAATGGATTTTAGAATCTTTCTTAATTTGGATTTTTTTTAAAAAGTCATCACACTTTTTAGGTGAACTATTTTTCAGGTGTTATATACATGTAATGTATGTACCTACATATATATATTCAAAGTTTATGTTAAATATTTTACTGGTAGCATAACCTGAACTCTGATAATTCTGTTGTAATTGCTACTGTTTGTTAAAGTGAGGCATGCCTGATCCTGATTTTAGTTAATAGGAAGTATTCTATAGAGCACCTAGTCACTCTTAAGAACTGGAAAATTAAACATAAATTTAAATGATATGGTTTGGTTTTGTGCATTTTTGGCTGGAATTGAACAGGTAATCTGTATTATTACTGAAGTAATACAAGTTACTTCACTTTGTTAATTTTCATTGAAGTATACTTTTCTAAATAGGAGCTGGATAATACTGAGAAACTTGTTATATTAGTACTTTTATGTATAATAATATATATAATAATAGTACTGGTGTAATAGTAGCTGAAATTATCCAAAGAAAAGTACTGATTTTTTTGCCTTATATTGTTTTGAGCTTATCTATTTGACTTTTCCTATAGAGCCTTGGGTCTGCAATGTAATCAGAGTTACTAGTTAGTTCTAGAAATAGAAGAGAATGTGTGCCATCAATTCAGAGTAAATTAATACTTTTTGTTCATTTTATCTTACTTCCATCAGAGGACAGATAAAACTTGCAGATTTTGGACTTGCTCGATTATATAGCTCAGAAGAAAGGTAAGAATATTTTCAAATGAATATTGTAGACATTAGTGACCAGATTTAGAAGCTATATTAAGAATACCTTATTGATAGTTTATTTTTTTAACAAAACGGAAATTTTCTTTTCATGGTTAAATACATGAAATAATGAAGTTTTATATCATGTTGGATTTACTTTTATTTATAAGAATTTGTACATTAAATCAATGTAAAAATAAAAGATATTTTTAATATCTAGAGGTAAATATAATTTTCTTTTAAAAGTTTCTTAAGTGAGCTTAGGAATTTTTAAAAAAGAATTCATACTTAAATTTCTAATGCACATCTAGATGTTAAGATGTTTGTGATTTTGTGTTTAATGAAAAATCTTAGTAAATGCTCTTTATGTTACATGTTTAAGCTTATTTTTTTGTTTTAATTATTATTGTGAACTTCCTTAAACATTTTTAACAATAGTTATATCTGTAGCTCTGTCTGTTTTTTTAAAATTCCTTAGAACCTTTTACTTAAACAACCTACTTCTTTGTGTGGAGTCTCTCTGGCTAAGGTTGGGATTTGTATCCCATTTAGCTCCAAGAGATGGTGGTACTGAAATATGACTTGTCTTACTGGGATTATTCTCAGAAGAATAATACGGAATTTCAAAATAAAATATTTTTCTGAAATAGTGCAGGTTATGGTGATAAACAATGAATTTAACTGGGTTTAATATCTCCAGTTTAGCCCATTCTTTTCTTCTCAGTGTTGTTTCTTTATATTATTATATGTTGATATGTTATTATTATATATAATCATTATATATAATATATAAATTATATGCAACAATTATATAATTATATATTATAATTATTATTTATATTGATATATGTTACATATGTAAATTCTTTATGACAGTTCTGTAATTTACTTGGTGTAATCATAATTGGATATAGTAAAGTGTCAGTTAATTTGGAATTCTTAACAATAGGTATTTATGTTCACTGACTGCCAGTTTCTGGTTACTTGAAAAAATTTTTTTTAAAAATACTTTTTTTAGAATTAAAAATTGGTTTATATTTTAATCTTGTAGTGCCGGTAACATAATTATGAAAATTATTTTTAGAATTTAGAGGTTTTTAAATGGTTTGTTTGGGATACGTTAGAGTTCTTTTTAACCTCAGACCACGGTATGGACAGGTTGTAATGGACAGTGTTCCAGTCCCCTATATGTACTTTAGCCCTAGCTCTGCCTTTATTTGTTTTACCTAATTAATATTTAAAGGAAAGGTTGTATGCTTTTGCTTGTTTGCTTAAGTTGTTTTAGAGCTTAACAGCTTCATTTCCATTTGAGAAAAGAGACCCAGAAAGGATTAAGTGACTTGAAATATTCAAAAGTATTTGTTAATATCATCTAGAGTGTGAAGCTTGAAGTTTCCAACTTCCAGTTGTTTATTCTTTCCATCATATATAATAATGCCTCTTGATAGAATTTGAAGGAAAAAAATATATAGGTTCATAAGTGTATTTAATCCAAAACTTCACTTGCATAGCTGGTTGACTGAGATTTCATTGTAGTTTGGTTATCCTTTCTTAATACAAGTATATGTCTCTCATACTTTGACTATAAATCCTGTTCCTCTTGTTTTCATGTTAGGTTTCAGTGGAGATGGAGAACAGCTAAATTACCATTTTCCATCTGATGATTCTTTTTATGCAGATATTTGTCCTTATTGGAATAAGTATGTTCCAGAAAGCCTATAGAGCCAAATTTTATGTCTGAATCCACTCTCTCATTGAATTTTTTTTTTTAATGGAATGTTGGGTTTCAGTGGAGTGTCAGGAGTTTGTCGTGTTAACTGAGGCTTGGTCCTCGTTGTCTTGCTGAATTGAAAATTTAAAATCCCATAGCTTTGCATCTTCAGGCAATGTATACTGAAAATTTCTGCTTATTCAAATTTGCAAGTTAAAAAGTTGGTATATCATTTTGTTTTACAAGCAGATATCCTATACTTCAGGGTTATGTAGTTTTAAAAAAATAGTTTTTTCAGATTCAAAGAATTCCAATTTCTTTAAAATCAGTAAAGAAGTAGGCTTAACTTAATGGAATGACTTAAAACATATTATTCTAGTAAATTTTAATAATACTGAAATTCACTGCCTTTAGAAGATTCACTGTATTTTCCCAAATTCTCTAGATATTTTTTGAAATATACAACAAATGATTTTCATCCATATTCTTTGTTATTAGAACCAGAAAGAAACCATAATACCCCGATCTAAATGTTAAGATAATTTTGAAAAACTTTCTGAGTGTAATTAACTATTACAGATAGAATGAAATATTCAAGAAATTATCCTAGGGTTTTTTGTTTTAAAATAGAGCAAATTTCAGCTTATCACTGTAATTTGATTTGGTATGTCTTTGTTTGAGTGAGAAAAACCAGACAGAGCTACAGCTAGTGTGTAGGAATTGAACCTGAAGTAGAGGGTGACCAATGTGAATCTCCTCTGTCCTGTGTGCTGCAGTAGAAAAAAGGTGAACCACTGGGCTAAAACTTGGGAGAAAATAATTCCTTTAAAGTTGAAGAATCATTTTCTCATTTTGAATATCAGTATTAATTCTTTGCCTTATTTGACCTTGGGAGAAAAAAAGAACTTGAGAATGCGAGGTTTTGCCCCATTTTTTCGTATCCATTCAGTTTTTTAGTAACTTATTTAGGTCTAACTTTTCCCAAAACTTTCAGCCACAATGATAAACCCTCTTTCTGAGTGTTTATTTTACTAGGTCTTGGCCCCAGTGCTTTTCCAAGTAATGGGGTATCTTTTTCTCTTTATGTGATTGACTCATATGAAGAAAAAGATACAGTTTGTATATAAGTTGAAATTAATTTCACTTTTAGAGAAGAATCTATAACTTAGAACATTTACTTTTTTAATGCTAAGAACTCAAAATCTTTAGGCCTAAATCAGGAAACTTTGTCTCTAGGCCTGGCATTGCCATTTTACCAGTTATGGAATATTGAACAAGTCAGTTGATCTCTCTGTATTTTGTTATTCTCAACTTTTAAGATAAAGGATTTCAAATATCTGAGATATTTATAGTTTATTGAAAAACATGTATTATTTCTTGGTTCTGAAAGTTAACATGAATAAAAGATTTTTAAACATTTGAAGACAATATCGCCATCTAGAGGCTTTTCATAAGATTGCCATTAAAGCCTAAACTAAATTTTCCCAAACTTATGTAGGGTATGGGAGAAGGCAATGGCACCCCACTCCAGCACTCTTGCCTGGAAAATCCCATGGACAGAGGAGCCTGGTAGGCTGCAGCCACGGGATCGCTAAGAGTCGGATATGACTGAACGACTTCACTTAACACTTTTCACTTTCATGCACTGGAGAAGGAAATGACAACCCACTCCAGTCTTCTTGCCTGGAGAATCCCAAGGATGGGGGAGCCTGGTGGGCTGCCGTCTTTGGGGTCGCACAGAGTCGGACACGACTGACGTGACTTAGCAGCAGCAGCATGTAGGGTATGAATGGGAGAGTCACCTGTTGCTGCTTGTCCATGTTCTAGATGAAATTATATTCAGAATTAAAATTGCCTCCTTAGGGCTGGTCTTTTTGTGTTCTTGTCTTTTCACTAGAGCTAGAATTGTAGTTATTTAAAGACAGATATCATTATTTTAAACTTTTGTGTTTTATATGCCTTAAAACATAAAAAACTTTCATAATAACTGCTTGATTAATTCTGATCATTGAATATGTTGTATTAATTATATTAAGATTAGTTGTTGGACTTTCAAATGTTATATTTTACTTTTGCCAAATAAAATATACTCATTTAGTCTTCCAGCAAGTTGTGTGATACTTGCATTTCTGAATCTCCCTTAAAACACCTTATCTATCTAATAATATTTTGATAGCATCAAATATTTAAAATTACCTGTGATTTCACATGAAAATTATTTATAAGTCTGATGACTTTACAGTTTATTATCTTATTAACCACATTAAAGTAGAAGCTTTGAAAAATAAGTGGTGGTGGTGTTACTTCCCTAGTGGACTAAAAAAATAGTGTCTGCTTTTTTTTTTTTTTTCAAAAACTGTTAATGAGACTTACTTGCAGAAGATATTCAGTAGAACTTGAAAATCAGAATATTCAACATTGAGACCATTATTTCTGGATTTTTACAAAGTTAGTTTCTAGCCATCTGAGAGTAACAGCTTGTTAGAGTTACTGTTTTTTGTTTTCTAATTTAATGTCTGAGGGATTTTATGTGTGTCTGTCTGCTAGATTATGGAATTTATTGCTTGGAATTTAATTATTGGAATAAATTGAAATAAAAAAAATTTTTAGGAGTGTTTTAAACTATTAATTTATTCTATAACACTAAGAACCTCACTGTATGTTTTTCAATCATGTTCTTTTTCAGTAGAGGTGAATTTGTTTTTGTGTGTGTGTGAAAAGACTGGGTAGACATGTCAATACCACAGGTTTTTTAGTCCATGAATTAAAAAAAAAAAATCATCAGATGTATGGTGTCACTTCAGTTTGTGTTTTCTGCTTGTGATCTAAACAAAACCATCTTTAGGATGTTGACTGTGAGTAGCCAAACCAGTAGACCAAGTTCTAAATGTTTAGTTTTGAGGATTCTGGATTTTCATTTATTTGTCTAACTTTGGATGATCTATTTTCATTTTTACATCACTACTTTAGCTTTCTTGGAATTTAAATGTCCTAGTTTGAAAACAGTTTCAGTGTCTTACACTTTTGTTTTTACATTTGTAAGCACAATATCCTAATCATACCATGAAATATTCTCTTGATAACACTATAAATGATTATTAAATTGGGTAATTCAAGATTGGTCTTATTCTCTGCTAATTCCACCTACCTTTGAGTTTTCTTTTATATTAGAGTCCTGTTTGCATACTTTCTTTATTTTTGCTTTTTCCTCATTAAGCACTAAGGTAAAACTGAGGCATGACACAATTTTGTGAAAGTCTGCGTAAATTATCATGAGTTTTTCTTTGACTTTAATAATACAATTGTTTTCATTGTCTCTGGTCAGTATTAACTTTAAAAATATATTAAAAAGCTTACTTAAAATGTTTATTGAAACATTTAAAATTAATTAAAACACCCGTCTTTTTTAAAGTTCTTTTGCGTTTCTCTTCTCTCCCAGGCTCTATCTCCTGGCTCTAGAAATGAGCATTTGCTCAGCCTTCTCAGGCAAATGATAGTCGAATGTAGTCAGAGCAAGAACCAAGTAATTTTATAGATCTCGTGTGGATATTCTCCTGGAGACAGCAATGTGTATTGAAGGTGTAAACATCGGCATTTTATTTTATATTATCACTTTGGCTGCACTTTAGAAGGTAGATTGACCTTGTAAGCCTGCAAGCAAGGGGAGTCAGTTATAAAGCTGTTGAATAAGCCTCGGTAGGATAATCATAGCTAAACTGGGCAGTGGGCATAGCTGTTGTAATGATGCAGATGAATTTCATCATAAGATACAGAATTATTAGAATTTGATGGTTGACATGTTGGTAGACATATTCCTGCCTTCACCCCTGTGGTAAGATTTCTGCTTAAGGAACTGAATAAAAGACTTATTAATTAGGATAAACTAAATTTATAACAAAGAGAACCTCAAAATTCAGTGGCTTAAAGAATAAGAAGTTTGTATTTCTCCCTCAGTAATCTGAAATAGTTGTTACTTTACCTTGATGCAAAAATTGAGAGTATTTTACCATATTATTAGATTAAGTGTTTACTCTGCTTCACACAGTCATTTAAGGATTCAGATTGGAAGATTTGCTGTCTTTCTTCCCATGCCTTCCAAGTCGGTCATCATGTCTGTCAGCTTGAAGCTAGAAAAGAGAAAGGAGTGGTGTTGTGAGCCAAGCTAGAAATGGTACTTGTGTTCACTTTCCTTTGGCAAGAACTTGGGCATGTGGCCATACTTAACTGCAGTGAGGATGGGAGATGAAGTGTAGGTGGGCAGCTCCCATCAAAGAAAGGAAGAACAGATTTTAGGAAACAGCTTTGCAGTCTCTGCCATAAGTGATGCTGTTTGCTGAGACAGGAAATGGGAAGCAGGTTTGCAAGATAATAAATTTCCTTTTATGTTAAGACATAGGTATTTATAGGACTTCTAAATTTGCATGTGTAATAATGTATAAGTGATCCTAAGATGACAGCAATTGGAAAAAAAAATTACTTGTATTTTTCTGTAGCAATCTTATGATACAGAAATTTATTTTTCTAAGAAAATATCAAAAGGAGGAAAGTGGGATAAAATTAGAAGGGAATGCGAAAAGAGCATGAAGAAAAGATTGTGTTTATTGTTATATATTGATAGTTATGGCATAAATCAGTTGATTAAGAATATTAATAAGTACTTACTATATGCCAAACACTGACCCAGGTAATACCTGTTGGCTGCGTATTAAGTGATATAGAAGATTGACCAAGTCCTTGGTCTCAAACCTATTGGATAGAAGAAAGAATTTAAAGTACTAAATACTAAAAGGCAAATAAAATAGTTTCTGAAGGGTCAGTGTGAGCGTGGGGTGGGGCTGCTAGGGTAATTTTAGCTAAAACAGTAGGATAGACCTCTTTGTGAAATAAAAATGAGCTAAGACCTGAGTGATGAGAAGAGAATAACTTAATGAAGATCTAGGCAGATAACATTCCAAATAGAAGGAACTCAGCAACTGCAAGGCCTGGGAACAGACTTGCAAAGTTAAGGGGCCAAGATGTTTTCCCAGTGTAATAGGTACTCCAGGTTACAGTCTTATCACCGGAGGTAAATTTTAAATTTTATTTAATTACTGTGGGAAATCACTGAACAGTTTAAGCAGCTGACTGATATGACCTGGTTTTATGCTTAAAAACCATAAAAATGGGGGAAGAAGGCTAGAAATGGAGGCAGGGAAACTAGTTAAGAGACTGTTGTAGGAGTACCAGAGAAAAGATAATAGTGGCTCATACTCAAAGTGAGCAGTGACTCAGATTTCCTTGAAATTGTGGGAAATGGTTGGATTTAGGATCTATTCGGTTGTAAAGTTGACAGAGTTGTTGATAGATTAGATATGAGATTTGAAGGAAAAGGGAATCAAAGATGACTCCTGGGTTTTTGACTTTAGAAGCTGGGTTGGTATTAGAAATAGATCCCAGATTTCTTTTGTAATTTTGGTAGGTGTTTATGTAGTAGATTCTGAAGGATACATGACATTTGGTCATACAGTGAATTTACTTAGCTGAACTCTTTCCATGTTTTCCTCATATAAGTTATGCTCTAAAAGAATTAAGTGTAGACTTTATGTATTGTTGGAAGAGTGAAGTATTTTAGAGCTTATTTAGTTATTTCCCTTTATGTGATTCTTTTTTCATTTCTTAAGAGAATCTTTAACAAAGTTATCAACTATGGTTTGTGAATTTTACTTTGGATTATCCAGAATCTCTGAATACATCAAGGGCCTAAAATCTTGCTCTGATCATCTGCCTTGCCTTTTACCTGTTTAGGCCAGACAGGTGATTGAGCTGCCTGCCAGGCTGGGCATGCACTGTTAAGGCAGTGCTTGCTTTGTTAGAAGTACAGTGCTGCTTGTGGGGCAGTAGGGTAAGGAAGACCATAACCACATCACAAGGTCCCGAAGGTCCCCAGTCTTAAGGGCAGTGTTGGAATCTACTACTGATAATCTTTGATCTCTGTTCTGTTGATACTTAATTGAATGTAAAGAGAAATGCTGGGATGCTACTTTGTTTTATAAAATGTATACATCAGTTTGAATATTTACTTCATGAAAGAAGGAATTTTCACAATATAGTTTATACTAGTGTTTTAAATAGGGCTTCTTTGGTGGCTCAGAGGTTAAAGCCTCTGCCTGCAATACGAGAGACCCAGGTTCGATCCCTGGGTCGGGAAGATCCCCTGGAGAAGGAAATGGCAACACTCTCCAGTATTCTTGCCTGGAGAACCCATGGACGGAGAAGCCTGGTGGGCTATAATCCATGGAGTGGCAGAGTCAGAAAATTGAACTTTCTATGTCAGATTTTACAGTTAAATGTTTCCAGTATTTACATAGTTTTAATTTTTCTTCTGACAGAAACTAAGCATTTAGATATATTTGGAAAAGCTGCTAATTGGTATACATTAAATTCTTTTGCTGTATACCTGGAAGTTTATTCCACTAGTCTCTATTAATTATTTTTGAAAAGGTATTAAATATTTTCACTTCTGAATTTGATGAGTTAATAAAAAAGTGAACTACTCTTAATTTTAACTGCTAAAGATGACTGTATTCTGAATGTTGCCTAGAAATTGTTATATGGTATTGTTACTTTCCTAGTGGCTCAGACGGTAAAGCGTCTGTCTACAATGTGGGAGACCTGGGTTCGATCCCTGGGTTGGGAAGATTCCCTGGAGAAGGAAATGGCAACCCGCTCCAGTACTCTTGCCTAGAAAATCCCATGGATGGAGGAGCCTGGTGCAGGCGACTGTCCATGGGGTCGCCAAGAGTCGGACACGACTGAGTGACTTCACTTTCTTTCACTTTCTTTCTTATTGTTAAAAAACAAAATTCAACTGAGTAAATTTGAAGATCTAGTTAGCTTATTAAGCACTTCATGAATCAAGCAGCATCCCATCTAGCAAGTAGAAAGGAACTCCAAAGATCTGTACAAAGTGGAAGACTTTTAAAGACAGAGGGGGCAGGGACAAGGAAGTTACACTAGCAGAAGGCAGATTGGTTGTAGCAAGATTGTTTTCCTTTAAGGGGTGGCGGGGGTGTCTATGTGACAGATTACCTCACTAGTGCTGCCCAGGAAATTCCAGACTGATTGATTAAGATGAAGTTTCTGGGATGGCTTGAATCTGCAATTAGGTTAGATATTAAGTCTTGGTTGGCTGGTGTGGGGCTTACACAAATAACAGATCCATTTTGGATCTGTTGTTTCTTTTTAAACTATGTAAAATAATCTTTCATTTAAATATGAACTTTACTAACCTTAATTTGTATAATCTTTCCACATATTTCACCCGTTTATTTTTTTAATACATTTAAAAACATTTCTAAATATAAAAGATTAAAAGTTAACTATTTACTTGACCATTTAAATTAATTTAAACATTTTTCTTGAGACTACTTGTACCTAGATAACAAGACCACAGGTTTCATTTGCTCACAGACCCTTGAAATGTTTTAGAAAATTACTTGTCATGTTTTTCTAATACTTTGCCTGCCCTCTGCCACCAGCTAATTCTTGCATGTCACCTAAAGTTGGGGCCATATACATTAAAAGTTCTTCCGTATGTCCAGCACTGTTCTCGGCTTAGTTTGTGGGGTTCATAATAAAGAATGGCCTCTGAGGCCTTTTGACTTTCTTGGAACATAGAGAAAACAAAGTAGTTCAATACAATGGTAAGTATGGTGTAAATTTAAGAATATGAAAATAAATCTCTTTTTAAAAATAAATCTTTGTTAAAAAGAGATTAGACCTTATGGAGACGGATCTTTCACTATATTTTAAAAGAGGTATAGGTTTGAGTGAGAGTAAAATCAGATGGAACTTCAAACTTAAAAGGACGTAGGTCATCAAGAGGTGAACATATTTTTAAATGGTTAAATCCAGCTTAATTAGAATAGCTAGAGTTTAAGAGACTTCCTCATTGTGCAAAGTGATGCTAGTAAAAACAAGCAAAAATCACTAAGGAAAGTAATTTAGTAATGTTAGAAAAATCTAATGCTCATTAGCTATTGAAAACAGACTATCTTCTCTGTTTTAACAAGGTCAAGTATTCTTTTTTCCTGGCTTCGGCACACTGTTACTATAGTCTTAACTGTGGTAATGCTGTGATGTCTAGATCAATGCCTTATAGTATAAATGTTTAATTTATTTGGAGAAATCTGGCTGTGTGGAAGCAGGCTGCTTGGAACTCAGACCTACAGTCAGTCGGCAAGAGGGAATTGCTTGTAAACCGTATGCTCCTTTTTTTCCTTACCCAGACTGGTCCAAGTTTAAGCTGACCTTAGGTAGCTTGGCTTGGAATACAGCCGTTCTGGGGAATTTCCTGATACAGCTTTTGTGTCCTTGTGATTTGGAGGATATCTGGAAAGAAGGAGACATTTAGAATTGATCTAAAGACTATGTGATATATGTGTATGTGTGTGAAGGCACATATATATATCTTCATTGTTAGAAGATGATAAAGAGTCTTACCTATTGCCAGTGGTTCTTTACAGAATAAACCTGAATTGGAGGTTTCATATCAATGTATGACAAAACCCACTGAAAAATAAAAAAAAAAGAAAAAGAGAGAGGACACAGCCTATCAACAGAAAATTGGATTAAATATTTACTGAGTATGGCCCCAGGCATCAGAACAAGACCCAGTTTCCCCTGAAGTCAGTCTCTCCCATCAGGAAGCTTCCATAAGCCTCTTATCCTTATCTATCAGAGGGCAGACAATGAAAATCAGAATCATAGAAAACTAACCAAACTGATCTTATGGACCACAGCCTTGTCTAATTCAGTGAATGGGTCATAGCGGAGACTTCTAACAAAACATGGTCCACTGGAGAAGGGAATGGCACACCACTTCAGTATTCTTGCCTTGAGAACCCCATGAACAGTATGAAAAGGCAAAAAGGTTATGACACTGAAAGATGAAGAGCCCTGGGTCAGTAGGTGCCCAGTAAGTTATTGGAGAAGAGTGGAGAAATGACTCCAGAAAGAATGAAGAAGTAGAGCCAAAGCAAAAACAACATTGTGGGTATGACTGGTGATGGAAGTAAAGTCTGATGCTGTAAAGAAGAGTATTGCATAGGAACCTGGAATTTTAGGTCCATGAAAATTGGGAAGTGGTCAAATGGAGATGGCAAGAGTGAACATCTACATTTTAGCAATCAGTGAATTAAAATGGACCAGAGTGGGCAAATTTAATTCAGATAACCATTATATCTACTCCTGTGGGCAAGAATCCCTTAGAATAATGGAGTAGCGCTCATAGTCAACAAGAGTCCGAAATGCAGTACTTGGTTGCAGTCTCAAAAATGACAGAATGATCTCTGTTTATTTCCAAGGCAAGCTATTCAGTGTCACAGTAATCCAAGTGTATGCCCCAGCCACTAATGCCGAAGAAGCTGAACAGTTTATGAAGACCTACAAGACCTTCTAGAACTAACACCCAAAAAAGATGTTCTTTTCATTTTAGGGGACTGGAATGCAAAAGTAGGAAGTCAAGAGATACCTGGAGTAACAGGCAAGTTTAGCCTTGAAGTACAAAATGAAACAAGGCAAAGGCTAACAGAATTTTGCCAAGAGAACACACTGGTCATAGGAAAACACTCTTTACCAACAATACAAGAGACGACTGTACACATGGAGGTCATCAGATGTCAATACCGAAATCAGATTGATTATATTCTTTGCAGCCGAAGATGGAGAAACTTTGTACCATCAGCAAAAACAAGATGAGGAGCTAACTGTGGCTGAGATCATGAGCTCCTTATTGCAAAATTAATACATAAATTGAAGAAAGTAGGGAAAACCACTAGACCATTCAGGCATGACCTAAGTCAAATCCCTTACCTTTATACAATGGAAGTGACAGATAGATTCAAGGGATCAGATTTGATAGACAGAGTGCTTGAACAACTAAGGATGGAGGTTTGTGACACTGTGTAGGAGGCAGTGATCAAGACCATCCCGAAGAAAAAGAAATGCAAAAAGGCAAAACGGTTGTCTGAGGAGGCCTTACAAATAGCTGTGAAAAGAAGAAAAGCTAAAGGCAAAGGAGAAAAGGAAAGACAACCCATCTGAATGCAGAGTTCCAAAGAATAGCATGGAAAGATAAGAAAGCCTTCCTCAGTGATCAGTGCAAAGAAATAGAGGAAGATAATAGAATGGGAAAGACTAGAGATCTCTTCAAGAAAATTAGAGATCCCAAGGGAACATTTCTTGCAAAGAAGGGCATAGTAAAGGACAGAAATTGTATGGACCTAACAGAAGCAGAAGAGATTTAAGAAGAGGTGGCAGGAATACACAGAAATGATAACCACGATGGTGTGATCACTCACCTAGAACTGGATATCCTGGAGTGTGAAGTCAAGTGGGCCTTAGGAAGCATCACTACGAACAAAAATAGTGGAAGTGATGGAATTCCAGTTCAGCTATTTCAAATACTAAAAAAGATGATGCTATGAAAGTGCTGCACTCAATATGCCAGCAAATTTGGAAAACTCAGCAGTGGCT
The DNA here is from genome assembly GCF_963930625.1 of Muntiacus reevesi. Taxonomy (NCBI): domain Eukaryota; kingdom Metazoa; phylum Chordata; class Mammalia; order Artiodactyla; family Cervidae; genus Muntiacus; species Muntiacus reevesi. The sequence goes on along the minus strand of NC_089254.1, from coordinate 76,807,758 downwards.
GCAGGACTGGAAAAGGTCAGTTTTCATTCCAATCCCAAAGAAGGGCAGTGCCAAAGAATGTTCAGACTACTGCACAATGACACTCATTTCACACACTAGCAAAGTAATGCTCAAAATTCTCCAAACCAGGCTTCAACAGTACGTGAACTGTGAACTTCCAGATGTTCAAGCTGGGTTTAGAAAAGGCAGAGGAACCAGAGATCAAATTGCCAATATTCATTGGATCATCGAAAAAGCAAGAGAGTTCCAGAAAAACATCTACTTCTGCTTTATTTGACTATGCCAAAGCCTTTCACTGTGTAGATTACAACAAACTATGGAAAATTCTTAAAGAGTTGGGACTACCAGAACACCTTACCTACCTTGTGAGAATTGTGTATGCAGGTCAGGAAGCATCGGTTAGAACCAGACATGGAACAATGGACTGGTTGCGAATTGGGAAGGAAGTATATCAAGGCTGTATATTGTCCGCTGTTTATTTATCTTATATGCAGAGTACATCATGTGAAATGCTGGGCTAGATGAGGCAACAATCTGGAATCATATATGTAGATGACACCACCCTTATGGCAGAAAGCAAAGAGGAATTAAAGAGCCTCTTGATGAAAGAGAGGGAGAAAGTTGGCTTAAAACTCCACATTCAAAAAACTAAGATCATGGCATCTGGTCCCATCGCTTCATGGCAAATAGATGGAGAAACAATGGATGCAGTGACTTTGTTTTCTTGGGTCCAAAATCACTGCAGATGGGGACTGCAGCCATGAAATTTTAAAAGATGCTTGTTCCTTGGTAGAAAATCTATGAGAAACTTAGATAGCATGTTATAAAGCAGAGACCTTGCTTTGCCAACAATGGTCCATCCAGTCAAAGCTATGGCTTTACTAGTAGTCATGTATGGATGTATGAGTTGGATCATAAACAAAGCTGAGTTCTGAAGAACTCATGCTTTTGAATTGTGGTGTTGGAGCAGACTCTTGAGAGTCACTTGAACGGCAAGGAGATCCAACCAGTTCATCCTAAAGGAAATCAGTCCTGAATATTCATTGGAAGGACTGATGCTGAAGCTGAAACTCCAGTACTTTGGCCACTTGATGGTGAAGTACTGACTTATTGGAAAAGACCCTGATGCTGGGAAAGATTAAAGGCAGGAGGAGAAGGGGACGACAGAGGATGAGATGGTTGGATGGCATCACTGACTCAGTGGACATGAGTTTGAGCAAGCTCCAGGAGTTGGTGATGGACAGGGAAGCTTGGCGTGCTGTAGTCCTTGGGGTCACAAAGAGTCGGACACGACTGACCGACTGAACTGAACTGAACTACAGTTTACCTTTCTGTACTTTCTGTTCACATACCAAAATGGGTTAAAATAAATAAAATATTGTCAATGGAAGATATGCCCAGTTGAAAACTTTGTTAGGTGGTTACAGTTTGAACTGTATCTTGCCACACATTAGTAATTTGCCAGATTTGGTGAAGATCAATATGCCAATAGTTATGTTGATATATAGATCTTTCTTTGTCCATATTACAGTTAAAACAAGATCGCTTTTTTTTTATACATTGATGGAATTTTTCAGTTGATTATATTGCCTTCAGATCTATTTTATGATCCTGTGTTAGATATCATAGCATGTATGAAGGCGGATGAAAGTGGTTTTAGTTAGGATTGTAGGATGGTTTTGATTGGCCAAATAATATTTCTTAAGAGAATTTTGGGGGCTTCCCTGGTGGCTCAGTGGTAAAGAATCCACCTGTTAATGTAGGAGTTGCAGGCTCGATCCCTGGGAAGTGGTTGAGAAGATTCCCTGGAGAAGGAAATGGCAATTCCCGTATTCTTGCCTGGAGAATTCCATAGACAGAGGTGCCTAGCCTCTGTCTACAGTCCATGGGGTTGCAAGAGCTGGACACAACTTAATGAGTAAACAGCAGCACCAACAAAGAGAATTTCTCTTATTCTGACACATATTAACTCTAAAGAGTGCTTTCTCTGTTTTTTAGTCGGCCATATACAAACAAAGTCATCACTTTGTGGTACCGTCCACCTGAACTGCTGCTGGGAGAAGAAAGGTATACACCAGCTATCGATGTGTGGAGCTGTGGGTAAGATAGGTTTCCTGAATAGTTCAGTTGAAACTTTTGATAAATTAAGTGAAATCTTACCTTTTGGTAATCATGGTTGTTTTTTCCTGTTAGATGTATCCTTGGTGAACTCTTCACTAAAAAACCTATATTTCAAGCAAATCAGGAGCTTGCACAACTAGAATTAATAAGGTAAGCTTGTGATTGTAATATCTGTAGGAAATTAAAAAAATTTCAGGCTTGTGTTTCTAGGCGAACATCACATTTCTGTTTAAAGATAAATGAGTGCTGAAAGGAGGAGAAACTATGTTATAGGCACTCTGATGATTGTTCTAGTAAAATTAAGGATCTTAAAGTCTATACATATCTTGTGATTAAATTAACATGTTCGAGGCCCTAAAAATAAGACTGGGAAGGAGGAGTAAATATGAAGGAGGAGAGAATGAATGGTAGATTCTGTTTTTCAGAGTGTGGAGTATGGAAGAATTAATATTTGGGGATATTAGAAAGAAATACTCTTTTATATACATATATGCATACATGTTTATATTTTTCTGTATATGTATGCACACACTGAAATACATCCATGTACTCACTAGCATATGTCTTCATTGTTTGAAGCCTATTGTAGGACCTTGGTCATAGGGTAATCATCTTTCTCTTCATCTAATATTTTAAATAAATTTTAAAAAAGCTTTGGTTTTCTTATTTATAGTAATATTAATTCCCAACTTGTAAGATTTGCATGAGTGTTTGAAAATATGGCTGAAAATTTTTAGGAAAGATTGGTAAAAGACACAAAAATACCCATATACTGTCAACTTCCCCTTTAGCAGAGTTATTGCACTAATTGGTGCTCTCTGTTCCATCTGTAAATACTACTAGCTTGATAACATAACACACTGAATATTTGCAGTTAGTAGATTATCACTCTCTACTCTACTTAAGACTAGTATTTATTCCAGCAGTTGAAGAATACGATGACCAAGAAGGAGTTGTTTCCAATTTTATGTACAAATATTCTATTATTGTACATATGTTCAATTATGGACAGATGTGCTTTGCAAAGACTTAACATTGTTATTAAATTATTTAGGTGTGTGCAGGGTACTATAAGAAAGAAAAGGCATACAAATTTAGAATAATTTAATAATCAGATTACTTGGAATCCTTGATGATATGTTACGGCTGTGGTTTGTGCAAGAAAGCTAATGTAGAACCCCATTCAGTGAATCCTCTCTTGAAAGAGAAGGCCATGGCTCTGTGTCAGAACATTGGGAAATATACATTTATATGTTTTTAGTTAAAATAAAATGTTTAAAGCATGTATCTGTGTACCTTTCTTTTTCTTTTGGTAATGATTTCTTCTAACCCATTTTTTTCTATTAGCCAAATATTGTTCCTAATTGGATTGGATACTGGGGCTTCTATCAATGATGTTGATATTTATTTAGTTTATACATGATGCAAATATTGTTCTAAGAATTCACCTGAGTTACTTCAGTTGTGTCTTGTCTTTATAGTTAATAAAACTGAACTTTATAGAGGTGAAGAATTTGTTCCAAGTCGTACAACTAAACTAGCAAGTGGCAAAATTGAGATTTGAATCAAAGTAGTTTTATCTTAGAAACTATTCATTCTCTGTACTATGTGGGAAACAAAACTTCCTGGAGCTTTAGTTACTATGATACAAACACCAAAAATTAATGAAGAAAGCCTGAGAAATTTCTACAGGACATTAATATAAAAATTCTAAAAGAACTGATTAGCCTGTGGTATTTAATGTTTTATTAAAAATTACAAAGTCAAGTAGGATCATCCTAAAAATACAAGAATGTTTTAGCTTTAGGTATTCCTTTATTATAATTCATCATTTTAACAGACAAAAAACAGTATGTTTATCTTGATAGCTGTTGAATAGGTATTTGCTGAAATTATAAACTCCTAATTAAGTAAGTGTAGAGGCATATTTCCTTACTATGTATGATAAAAATATGTATCACAAACTGACTAAATCATGTTTATTGGTAAAATACTAGAAGCAAAGGTAAGAATGAGAAAAAGTTAACTTGTAGTATCTTTATTTTAAGAGTGTTTTAGAGATACTGATAAGTTAATTAGTAGTATTAGAAAAGTGAACCCAATAGAGGTATATATACTAATACATATATTCTGAAGGAAATAGCTTAAAAAAATAGCTTTTAAAGATTATTTACGAATATTAACCAGTTTCACCTACAGTGGTAAAGAAGATTTGCGTTAAGTGTTGGAGAGCCATACCTTATTTTTGACTAGGAAGCCTTTTTTTTTTTTTTTTTAAACAATGGCAGTTCATCCTCTAGTAGTCGTTACAGTCCTAATGAGAATTTCAGAGGACATTTTTTGAACACTGATTTTAATGTTTATCTGGAGGGATGAACCTGAAAGTAACCAGGAAAATTTTTTTTAAAAGAAGGACAATTTGGCATATCATATGTTAAAACCAAATTTTAGTAATTAAAACTATTTTGTGCTGGCACAAGATACCATAGATGAATCAGTGGAATTATATGGGAAATCCAGAAGTAAAGAAAGTTCATATGGACCTTAAAATATAATACAGAGGACACTTCAAATCAAGGAGTTAATTGAACAGTATTTATTGAGCGCTGATTATGTACCAGTTACTAGGTACTGAGAATACAGCAGAGGTTGGGGATTGTATCCTCTAGTGCCTGGTAACTGGCACACATACTTGTCTGCTTTCTTACTGGGGGAGACAGAAAAGAAACAAAGAATAAAATGTATCAGGTGGTGATACGTGTAAGGGGGTAGAAAGGATAGAAGGTAGTACATATGGTACCAGAGAAAATTTCATGAGGTATCATTTGAGTAGAAATTTGAGTGAACAGAAAAGTCACGGTCCTCAGGCATGAGTGTGTTTGGATTATCTTGTGAACGGAAATAGAAAGTTCATTCCGTTAGTGGCATAGTTTACACTTATTAAAAAGGAGATAGTAGATCTGGAGATCCTGACATGGAAAAGCAACATTGTCACATGAGAAGATCAATTTTACAGAAACTGTGATTGGTTTGATGCTATATACAGGAGACAAATTAAACATATCAGAAGAGCCTGGATCTGTTAATCTGAACATGGACTTGTGAAGGGGGTAGAGAGGGGACTATTTTATTTTCTACTTTATATATTTCAAATGTCTTTGGGTTTTGGTAAGATATCAAATAAAGAATGCTGCAAATTTCATTTTATACCATTAATTATTTTTAAAACATGAAGAAAAGGGGGCATTTCTGGTAAAAGAGACATGTCTCCTTGATTTGAAGAAGGCAGCAGAATATATTGAAAGGGGTGGGCTTTGGAATCATGCAATCCTTGGCTCTAATGCCATCTCATCTACTTCCTGCTCTTGTGACTTAGGGTAAGTTCCATAATGCTGTAAGTTTCTTTCTTCACAAGTAAAACAGGACAAATAATATGCTTAGGATTGTAAAAATTAAATAAATGTAAGTTTGCTAATATATACTCTTCCCCTTATCTTACTTGCAGTAATGTTGGAATGTTTCCCCAGTCTGAAGCCTCAGGAATGATGAGTTCTAGGGTCTGCATTGAACAAATACATATAAATGTATTAAGGAAGATAATACTAATCAGAATCTGTCTTAAAAAGCTTTACACTGTAGTGGTCACTTTACACTGTAGTGAAGTATTTGTACTTCACCTGATTCCAGAAAATGCTTTAGGCATATTACAGAAATTCTATGATAAGTGGCTTAAATTGAAAAGTAATGGCAAGGAGAGTGAAAAACATAGGTGGGGACAAAAAAGGGATAAATGAGGGCAAAAATGTTTCTACATGAGAATCACACTTTTAAGTGTTCTGGCAGCCAGTGAAAGAACCTTATTCACACAATGTATACTGCTTAGGGAATAAAAAACTAATCATGGAAGAAAGTAGATTTGGAATGAGAAGAATCTATCCTCTCTCCTGCCCTACACATACACAAAGCCTCAGGTCACACAGGTAAAGTTTTTAAAACTTTAAAGGCATAGGCTTTGGTTGTTCCAGAATATTGTAAATGAAGGGACGTTTGTGTATTTTAAAAAGTGAAGCATGTATACTTTTATAAAATCAGTAGTATAAAAATTGGTAGCATAAAAAATTCTGTAAACTTCTTAATCTTTTTGGTCTCAGAACTTCTTTACACTGTTAGACATTGTGAAAAATCCTAGAGGCTTGTTTATGTTGATGATATGTATTGAAATTTAAACTGAGAATTAAAAATATTTATTAATTCATTTTAAAACAATATGTTAGCATAACATTTTAATTGTAAAAAGTTTATATTTTTCCAAACTAAAATAAATGGTGTGAAATGAATAAGATTGTTTTTACATTTTTATAAATTTTGCATGTCTGGCTTAATAAACATGGATAAACATCTGTGATACGATGTTTTCAGTAGTCTTTTCAGATCATTGTGCGTATTCTTCATTGAAACTGCAGTGAGTGGCAGTTTTTTTTTCTAAAAAAACAGGTTATTTGTAATATTCAGTCTGTAACCACTGATTTTGTACTCTAATATATTGAAACCCATTGGTGTATCTTATACTCTGAATGGGTCTTTTATCCCTGATGCTTTTGTAACATCATGTGTGGGTCACTTAATCTATATTGGATCACTGAATTGAGCAGATCTTCTAAATGTAACATTTCATTTTATAGTTCTTGTTATGACACTAATCTCATGAGAAAAGCCTTCAGGTATTTATTTTGAAGCTTTTAGGTTTACAGTGCAGACATAAGTCTTTTAGTATTCTAGACTTTCTCCTGACAGCTTGAATTTTATAATTGACAACACTTCAGTTGTCTTCCTTGAAGTAGCAAGCTGAATTCATTCCTATATAAGAAAATGTCTGGCAGATACCCAAGTCAGTGACCATAGTTTGATAGTTTTTTTTGTAGGTAAAAATGGTGGCTCATGAGAAAAGCAGCAGCTTGCAACTCAATTATTGTACAAGTACTTCTGAAGATAACTGTCACTTTTTTTGTGCAGCAAAAGTGCTTTATGTATCTTCTCTTTCATTACTAAGAATATTAAAAAGATACACACTCAAGTGTTAGGATTTAATAACAATAATTTTTACTGCTTCAACGAAAAGTGCATTCTTGAGTGAAAACCCTCCCTACCCCATCAAGTGGTGTTGAAGAGTATGTACTGCTAATAGTCTGGCATATCTGCCTCAAGTCATGCTAAGGTGCCAGTGTTTTCTACTGTTGGCTTAAAACTGTCAGTGCAAAGCCAACACATTGAAAAATGTAAATGATGTTTTAAAAGTATCTTTGATCTACCAGACCCCTGAAGGGTCTAGGAGACCCCATTTTTGCAAACTGCTGATGTAGACCAATTAAAAAGTAGAATACAGCATTATGCTAAAAACTTGTACTTTGATTAGGCCCAAGAAATATTCCTCTTTTGAATGTATGGATAACTAAGTATTAGAAAATCTCTTAATATAATTCATGATATTAGTAACCCAAGTAAAAAAATGCAGATGATGGCTACAATAAAGTTTCTAAAAATCAAACTGATAGAACTAAAGAAGCATTCTTTTGAAATTTGAAAGTCACAACAATTAAACCCAAAGTAAAAAGAAATAAATCAATGCTTTCTTAGCAGGAGGTATGTGTGAATTTGTATCTGTTACTATCTTTACCATATGTTGTGTTTCTCAAACCAGAAGTTCTCATTCTTCCCACTGGTAAACAATGAAAGTAAAATCAGAAACCAAAAAACCCATTAAAATCAGAAACAAAAAAATTACCAAATATTGTGTAGCATCGTTAGCATTTTAACATTGTTTGGAAATTACCACATAATGTAGCGTACCATAATGATAAAGAATACATGTTTGAAAAAATAACGGATGTATTCTGATTATAGATTATGATAATAGACCTGGAAAGCCTCAAAGAACTATTTAAAAAAACTGTTAGGAACCATAGGATCTCAGATGGCATTCTAAAAATTTTTTTGCCACATTTTGACTATTTCCATTAACAAAACTCTTCTAATTATTGCTTAGGAAATACAATAGGGATAGGAACACATTAAAAAAATAACACTAAACCCCATAAAAAGAAACACAAATCTAATTGAAGAACTTTATACAAGTAAACTTTGGAGCTATTGCAGGTTTGGTTATAGACTACCATGATAAAGTGAGTATCAAAATAAAGTGACTCACAAAATTATTTGGTTTCCCAATGCATATGAAGTTATATTTGCACTATACTGTAGTCTGTTAGATATGCAATAGTATTACGTGTATATGTCCTAATTTAAAAATACTATATTGCTAAAAGTACCTACCATCGTTTGAGCCTTGAGCAAGTTGTAAACTTCTTGTGAAGGAGGATTTGAGATAACTGTGAGAATTACCAGAATGTGACGCAGAGACATGAAGTGAGTAAATGCTGTTGAAAAGATGGTGTCAGTAGACTTGCTGACGCAAGCTTACCACAAACTTGAAATCTGTTTAAATTAAAAAATGAGAAGTGTAGTAAAATGAGAGATGCTTGTATAAAACCAAAGGAAATATAAAAATTGAAACATTAAGCTTTGTAAAGATCACAGTTCTTTAATCCAGAGCAGCTGTGTTGAATCCCAACAAGGATTCTCTTACTTTTGGAATGTGACAATACTGATTCTACAATTCATCTGTAAGGAAATCCTGAAAAGGATAATTAGAGAAATGAGTACATAGTGGGGTTTGTCTTGTCTTAAGAAAAATGTCAAGCGAATTTCATATGATATTGACATCAGAATAGATAAATCAGATCAAAATAGATTCCCATAAAAGATCTCAGATATTTAGGGATTTAGCATATGATGCATTTCAGAATGTCTTCAGAAATGATTTAGGGATAGCTAATTGATTATCAGGCCTGATTTTGCTAAAATGCAGTTATCAATTGCTGTCATGTCTGCTTCCCTAATTTCTAAAAGTTTTCCCTATCTTAGAAACGTGTGTTCCATCCTCTATGCTGCTCCCAGTTAGATAACTTTCCCAGTCAACTATCTTCCCAGAATACATAAAAGTCTTTAGCTATGAGATAATGAAGCTGATTTCTATTATAAGGCTGTTAATGAGCCAGATGCTGGATCATTTACTTTCACAGCTCTGAAATAAAATGAATCTCCATTTTACAAAAGAGCAACAGATTCTAAGCAGCACAGTTTCACCAATATCACACAGATAGCGTTTAGGTCTAAAGTTTGTTTGCAGAGTCTGTCTTCATTGTAGCTAGGCAATCTGCCTCATAAGACTGTTGTGTGACCGACCCCTGTCTGTGTTTCTAAATAAACCTCTGTAGCCCCAAATTCCACCTATACCACTTTCCTTGATTTGCCTCCCGAATGTTTATACTTTGCTATTCTCATGACTTTGCCTGTGCACTAATCTTTGCCAGTAACATATTTCTCTTATTCCCTTTCCCTCCTGTTTATTGTTTACTTATCCTTTGAGTTGTAGGCAAAATTCTGTATCTCTTCTCTAACTCAAGTACATTTTCTTATATTCCTGTAGTTTAAAGTATCCTTAATTTTCTTTATTCCAGTGTATTTTATACTTCTATTATCGTGCACATCAATATGTGAGGGATTGATTATTTATATTTATGTAGTATATGAAAGTGCAAGAGTGATTCTGTTACCATAATTTAGTAAGATAAAGTCATGTAAACAACTAATATGTAAAGCAGGATGAAATAGTGTCAAAAGAAATCAGGAGCATGTAGAAAGTGACTATTCTGGACAGTGAGGATACAGAAAACATTGTAAGTAGATTATTTTTGATGTGCATCTTCAGGAATGAAAAGGATTCAGCTAGGTAGAATCTAGGAAAAAGGAGTATGAACAAAGACATGGAGGAGTGGTTGGCCTGTGGAGAGATGAATTGGAAGATGAGAATGAGGAAGACAATTTGGGACCCAATCATAGAGAGCTATGCTCCTGAGTTTGGCCTTTTCTCCTTTTGAGGAAGTTGTGAGCATGAGATTGAAAGGAAGAAGAGATAGGCATATTGAAGAGTAAGATCTTAAAAGCTTGGATTTACAAAAATCCTAAACTGTATTGAAACAAAATACAGTTTCAGTGACACAGCTTTAAAAATGCTCCCATCATCTGATATAAATGTTTCTAATGTATTAGTGATCTTAAGGTCTGCTGAAGAATGGCAACTTTAGTTGTCACTTGCTTCTGTACCTTAGTACATGTATTTATGTATGTGTAGAATATTTTTACTTTTGAGTCAGTGATGCATGGACCTTTTCTTTTTATATATGAAGGGCAGCTGGTAATTTTACATAAGATACACATTTATTCTTGAAATTCAATATACTTGAGTTAAGCATATTTAACCAGTTTTTCATCTACATACTACCAAAGCATTTTAAAATGTTTATCAGCTAGAGTTATCTGTTACAGCATTTCTTTAGTTTATGAAGGACTTACTATAAGAATAGTGAGGGATTTCAAGATACAGAGATCAAAGCAGTTAAAAGTTCTAAATACCTTGAAATTAGAGGCACTACTGAAATTGAAGAACTGTGTTTCAGGAATGTGACTTTTAGAGTTCTCTAGTTGATCAAATTCAGCAGCAGTCTATATGGTTTAGTTAGTGTCTTCAGTGTAGGAAATCTTTTCTGCTCTTATTGCAGACTTCATTATATTAATGAGAAGTGGTAATGATAGGTACCTGCAAAACCAGAGAATACATATACTAAACTCTAGTTCCTCAATTGGTATAAAAATTTAAAATTTTGGTTCCAAATATGCTCAACCTTTTGAATATTACCTGTGTCTTTAGGATTTTATTTTGCAAATATGAAGATTTTCTTGCTAGAAATTGGGATGTTTATAGAGTGCTAGAAGCATTCACTGAAAAGAAATTCTTAAAACAGTTTATTCGGGATGACTAAAATATTTAATGAAACTTTTATACATTATATCAGAACTTTAGCTTTTGTATATTTAAAAAGGAGTTGTTTTGTATAGCAGTTGTATGTATTATTTTTTCCATGTAGTTTATATTGATGTACTTCTTTTGTGTGTTGTTTAGCCGTATATGTGGGAGTCCATGCCCTGCTGTGTGGCCTGATGTAATCAAACTACCGTATTTCAACACCATGAAACCAAAGAAGCAATATCGTCGAAAGTTAAGAGAAGAATTTGTTTTGTAAGAAAGGGATGCTTAAACATCCATATTGCATTGATTTTTTACAAAGTTACTTCTTTAGAATTCTAAATGTCAGTCTAACCTCTGTTGACCTAAGGTAGACCTATCACAATTCTACTATATCATTTAATTTTGAATGTCCCTTTGCTACATGCAAGTAAGCATTTCACCATCATTATGAAATCAGTTATTTGGGGTTGTGTGTTTGATATAGTGTTTACCTGAGAGAAGTTTAACAATATCATTTAAAATTTTAATGAAACAGTTTTCAAGATACTTGAATTCAGTTTTTTATTTTGTTGTAGGAAACTGTTCTGTTCAGTTTTTAGTTAATGTTAAAACAGCAAATTGCCCACAGAGTAGTAAATACACTATTGTTTGCCAGTTTTCAAATTATTTAGAATAATTTACAAAATTATGTAAAAAAAATAAGCATTTCTTCAAAGGAAGATTTGTAACTTATTGGAATAAACTGTTGCAAACGTGTTACAAAATGCTACTGTTTAAGCTCCTACAGAAACATTAAACTTGAGTCAAAGAACTCGCATGACCTTTGTAATCCTCTCATGCCAGTATCCCTGCAGCCGCACTAGACTTATTTGATTACATGCTCGCCTTGGATCCTAGTAAGCGCTGCACTGCAGAGCAGGCTCTTCAGTGTGAGTTCCTGCGGGATGTGGAACCCTCAAAAATGCCTCCGCCAGAGTAAGTAACTTTTTATCGTATGCAAAATCTGGACAATTTTAATAATATCTGTATGTTACTATCAAGCTATTCTGTGGTTAGTTAAGTCAAAAGAAAAATAAATAGAATAGCAGTGGTACATATAATTTGCACATCAAATGTTCAGCTAAACACCAGACCAGTAAAAGCAGCTTTCCTGTAGCTAATTTTACTAATATAGTTCAACTCTTAGAAACAAGTCACTGCTGCTGCTATTGTGGTACTGCTTCTATCAATATTACTTGCTGTAGCTAAAGTCTTGAGTGCTGTGCTAAGCATTTCTCAGTGTACAGTACATTAATCTCTATAATCTTAGGAAGTGGGTATTGTTATCACCATTTTACAGGGATGCAAACAGGTTCAGAGAGGTTAAGAAACTTGCCCAAGAATACAAATCTAGTCAAGGGTGAAGCCAGCTATCAAACTCGAGTTAGTTCTATAACAAAAAGAGGTTCTGAAATACTCCTTAGCAGACTATACAATAGATAGTCCTTATCACTGCATGAAAGAATATTAGTATCAAAAACCTGTACAGAATCAGTTTACTGTCTGTTGTGGGGGTTGGGAGGCAGGAAATGCGTAGAGTTTGGGAGTCAGAATGGCTGAGTTCTTGACTCTTTCACTCCTTTGTGGTTCCTGTAATTTCTCTAGGATTGATTTGGGGAAGGGGATAAAGCAGTCCATCTCATTCTCCTTGATAGAACCTGGAAAGTTTGTAGAGATTTTGTTAGTAATTTTGAAAATGATGAGTGTCATGAAAGCAAACCTGTTCCTATAACAAAAGTGTGTCTATGTAATAACAGTTAGCATATTGTGAATGAACAAACATGGGCTTTGGTGTTCAAATCCTGACTCTTCTGCTTAATTAATGAAACTGGTCTTACTACAGTTCTGTGAGATCCATCATACTTGGCTTTACTTTTTATTGAACTGTATATGAATAGCCTTTGTGAGATGTTTTGAAAGACAGAAAGGATCTATCATCTGACATGCTGAGGAACCTGAATCACTCACTGTTGAATTGTTTCATGGATTTTTTTTTTTTTTTTTGCTTATAGTATATGTCAGCAGTCTTGAAATTTTGGCTTTAGTACAACCCTTTTAACTTTTGATTTTGAAAATTTTCAACTCTATACAGAAAATATAATAATACAATAAGCATTCATATATCCTTCATCTAGATTCAACACTTAACTGATATTTGGACATATTTAGCACTCTGTATCTTTTTCCCCAAACTATTTGATTATTATGGAAATAACATTTCACTTTCACCATGTTATGTATAAGAACTAGGAGTTTATTCTGTATAACTACAATATCATTATGAAACACAGGAAATTTAACATTTAAATATCTAATAGTTTATATTCAAATTTATCTAGTTGGCCCAATAATTGCCTTTATACTCTGTTTTTTGTTTGTTTTGTTTTGGTTTGGTTTTTTGAGTGAAGAATTTATTCCAAGCTCACACATTTCATTTAGTTGTCATGTCTCTTCAGTCTCCAGGGAAGACTTTTATGACATTGACATTTTTGATAAGCTAGCTATTTTGTAAAGCATTCTACAGTCTGGCTTTAATTACTTCCTCATGATCAGAACTAGTGTAACCAGTAATTGGAGTGTATTTTGTTTTTTTTTTAGCAAGAATACTACTTAGGGTGATGATATGTATTTCTTGCTATATCACATCAAGAGGAATGTAATGTAATTTTTCTCCCATTATTGGTAGTACTGAATTGTTATCTTGGTTTAAGTGGTCCACACACACAAAAATGCTGGTAAAACTGGATTGAGCACATTTTAAACTGCCATCTAAACTTTTAAAATCAAAGGTTTAAATAGTTGCAAAAGATACAACTTTGAGTGTGTAATTGTAGACACTTTTAAATACAGCAGTTATCTTGTAAATGTATCTAGTGGAATCAAAATACCTTAGGATTTGATATTAGTCAGTATTCACTTAGAAATGTATGAACAGACTTTTCAACAATTGAACATCATTGGGTTTTTGTGTGTGTATGTATGAACTTACATTGCTTTTGCAGGTTTTTAATGTAGCATATACTTATGCTTGAAAATATTTTATTGATTACCCTGTTATACTTCTTTAAAATAAGTATATATATATATGAGTGGGAATTTAATTTAAAAATTTCCTCTGACTTCAAAGCTTTTTCTTCTTAATTAATCAGTAGTGCATATTTTAGTTAAAAAAAATAATAGATTTTATCAGAGATACAACCTTAATGAAATAGAATTGAGATTTTTTTCAAGTGATTTGCATATCTGTTAATTAATGTTACAGTATTCTAGAATGAGATGTAGTTCCACATTAATGGTAATTTTAAAAATTTTCTAAGTACCATTTTAAAATAAGCATTTGAGACTGGATGGAGTTTTGTCATAGTTAAATCACTGAGTTTTTTGAACTTCTTAGATATTATGTCCTGAAGATCACAGTGCTCTGTCATCAAAAATTATTTTAATGACCTTTCAGATGTCAACTTAAGGTTCTTTCTCTAATTTTCTTGACAGCAAAGAATTAGAAACCACATGACTTGCAAAAGATTGCTTAACCAGTCATTAATCATTTACTTTTTTCAAATTTTGAGAGAATAAACCAAAGAACTTTACCAATATTTATTATATGACTTCTTATACTTGTTACTTTTTCTTTTATTTGCACTTAGGAAGTCAACATGTAATTTCAGTGCTACTTAACCAATTAATGCATTTGTTAAATTGCATTTCTTATTACATATTAAAAATATATGCTTTTGTCAGAATCTTGAAACTGTAGATGCATCCCATTTGATTTATGGAAAATATTTGCCACATAACCTTGTAGGAAACTCTGTTCATACTGTCAAACACATAACCTAAATTGATTTAATTTTTATCAGAACACATTGGACTATATTTTTCCATTAAAAATAAACATGTTAGTACACATTTTGGTGAAAATTCTGTTCAACCAGTAATAAATTATGGGATTTATCTTTGTTAGTTACATCACTAAAGCAGTCGGGTTGAAATTTTGATGATATTGATGTGATATTTAAATAAAAGGCGATACACATAGTATAACATATCTCTTTATTATTTTCTTATGTAATGGTAGTTAAAATTGTAAAATGTGAAGGTGAGAACTATAAAGAAAGGCATTGGTATTCCTTTGGGAAATGGCATATGTATTAAACTCTTATTAACAGTTTTTTAGGAATAATCAAATGAGTATGATATTAAAAATAAATTTCATTAATTTTACTAGATATCCTGTCAAACTTTTTAATGTATTTAATGAAATAGTGCACTTTGCTAAAAAGTGGATTAGGCTAGCAGCTAGTCTATAATGTTATTTTTCCTTAAAAGCCAGTAAAAGGCTTTAAACAATTCATAAGATAAATATGATCAGCTGTAAATGGAATAAATATGTTGTGATATGATTAAATACAAAATACTTTCAAACTACCTTTCTGAATGATGAAGTATGAATGTAATGCTTGCTGTGTGAAAGGCACTGGCCAGGTGCTTAGTATGTTAACATGCATTTACTTCTGCTCCACAAGGTAGATTGTCTTGTTAACTCCGTTTTTAAAGATAAGGAAAGTGAGGCACAGAGGTCAAGTTACTTGCCTATGAGACACAGTAAGTGCCTGAGCCTGTATTTGAATGTTTAGAAAAGAGCACATTAAAAATTTGGTTGTCCTGGAAACATTCCCAGTACATCTAATAGCATCACTAACCTATTACTGTTTGTTGGGTAATGTTTATCTTTCCTAGTGATGAGATCATCCATAACAAGTCTCTTACCTTTAAATTGTGGAAGGGAATAAAATCCCTTTTTAGTGGGTTTCTTTGCTTTATTCTCATGGGACTCTCCCACAAGAGCAGTGGATTCTCTGAACATCAGCATGGAAAAAATAAAGTCACCCCAGCCTCCTTAGGACAGTACTGCAGTATGTCTGAATAGCCCCGACAGTGGCTGAGGTTACATACCTTATAACACACGTGTGTAGACACACACACAGACACACACACACACACAGATACAGAAAGGAAAGTCTTTGGCAGGTTTATGATGCCTTAAAGCTTCCCAGTATCAATATTTCAAATTGTCCCTTTGTTTGTTACTCCAGGAGGTTTTTACACGCTGAGGCAATGCATCATAGTAAGATGACTGAGAGGTATGCCTTTGTTTTGTTTTTGGACCTCAGGTGCATAGACTTGGTTTAATCATAATTCTTGTGTCACTCATCATTGGTCCATGCATGGCTCTCTCTTATTCTTTTAGTCACTTAGTTATTTTCAATGATGTTAATAAGCAGCCATGAACTTACTGAATAAAAGCTCGAACCTTGACAATAACTTACGTTACTCATATCGTATCCTCTCCGCCCATGACCTATCCCCCTTGCCTTCCTCCACTGGAGGTAACCATCATCCCTGTTTTCTTTTGTATATACTTTTTGTTGCCATCTAAATGTACTCATAAAATGTTATATTTTACGATTTTAGTTGCTTTTAATTTTATGAAAGTGTCATGCTGTTTGTAATCTTTTGGGAATGACTTTTAAAAAAAATTTAATATTGCTAAGATTCGACAATATTGTTGCATATGCCTTTATTTTATAACATGAGATAAAACTGTGAAAGAGGATGTGTGAAAGAACTTTCTGAACATGCAGGCCCTTCTCAAAGATCAGTTTTAGGAGAGCGGACACATGGATATGGAACTTTTAGAACAATTTCAGGTATACTCCATCAGAAAATCTTCTTGTATCCCTAGAGGTAAACTTACCCAGGTTGAAGACTAGGTTGGGGCTGCTTGAGGGGATTTATAGATATTCTGGGCAAGTTTATTAACCTTTCCAAGCCTCAATTTTCTTATCTTTAAAATAGATATCATAGTAACTTCCCATTGGATTTTTTATTAGGGTAAGAAGAAAATATTTATAAATCAAATATTTATGTCTTTCTTAAGCAAGAGTTATTCTTCAGTGTTGTGAATTCTGTGAAATTACACAAAAAATTGTTTCAGAATTGTGGATAACTTTGATAGTTGCTAGTTATTCAAAACTTTCAATGATAAGTATCAGTGATAAGCCTGGATTACAATCTGTTTTTGAAACTCCTCTTTAGCATCAGTTTAATTCTAGAGCATTTGATTATAGAAGCAAATAAGAGGATATCAAAAAGTAAAAAGCTTGTACTAGAAAGTTTTTCACAAACGCTATGTCCTAGCCTCTGCTACTTATTAATTCTGTGTCTATTTTCTGCAAGTGGCATATTTTTCACCTTTTTTTCACATCCTATTCAGTGTATAATGTACAGTGTGAGAATTGGCTTTAAGAGATCGCACCAAAGATAATAGTAACCTGCTTTTATGAACATTTACTCTTCATTCATAGTTTTAATGAGTTATTATTCACTGATTATACAGAAGCCACAGAACAACAGCTTGTCTGTATAGGTGAGACCTGTACAGACACGGGGATGATTTGTGTTGGAGGAGTTTATGAGACCTGCGTGTGAAATCTTCAGGAAAACTCGCAGGGGAACCGGGGTGGCAGCCTTGGTGCTGTATATTAGCAAACGCTAAGTGTTAGCATTTTGTTGTTGTTGTTAAGAGATGCTGTAGACAAACAATTTAATACTTTTCTCCCCCAGCCTTCCATTATGGCAAGATTGTCATGAATTATGGAGTAAAAAGCGGAGACGACAGAAGCAGATGGGCATGACGGATGACGTCTCCACGGTTAAAGCCCCCAGAAAGGACTTGTCTCTGGGCATGGACGACAGCAGAGCCAGCACGCCTCAGAGCGTGCTGCCGGCTTCACAGCTGAAGTCTCAGGGCAGCTCGAGTGCAGCACCTGGTCAGTAACGCTTCGTGGGCTGGTTTGTGGTTGCCATTAACTATAGTGCTGTAGTGTTAAAGCTCTTGTGGATAAAAGATGAGCACTGAATTTGACATTTCCTTATTATTTGGTTGTGCTAGTACAGATGTTTCACTGCTATAGCAACATAATATTAAGCACTCTCAAGGTAAGATTAATTTATAAACTGTATCAAATTATATATGATTAGTGATTGGTCAGATTTCTGTACTTTTTCCCTTGGTGCAAGAGTCAGTAGATCTTTTACTAACACTGTTTTTTGAGGCTCTGCATTCAGTGTCTGTGGATGCTCCTGAGGAGGACAAAAGATATAAGAAAACAGCCAGAAATCATACTAAAAACTCTTTCATACCTTTTATAATGTCCTCAGATCACTTTTAAAATATTTCCCACTCTATTACAGAATCTCAAAGACTGAAATCTGACATTATGTCCAAAATGGTTTGAATAAAGAAGGGTATTTTGAGGAAACTTAAATTTTTCCTCTGATTCAGTCTGTTACAAGAGTAAGCTTTTTTGAGAAACCAATATCTTCAGTGTTATTAGAAGTGTTTTCAATTAAAAAAAAAAATAGAATCCACTCCCTCATTTTGCCTGAAGAATCCAGAAAACTTTCACTTTAATTTTTTTATGAAGACAGATATGATAAGAAATAAATACATGTGTGTGTGGTATTTTATTAAACATGAAAAATAGCCCTAAACTTATTAAGAGATGAGTAAATATTGACCGATGAGTTGGTTGATTAAAACAGATCTGTGGATCAGATTGAACTTTTGGTGGTTAAGTATAATTTAGAGTAGACTAGCTGAGAGAGCTTGAGGAAGATTACCTTTAATACTTTCTCTTATAATCTATAAGCTTAGACTTGACTGACCTTGGTCAGACTACATAAAGTGTTAATGTTACTTTAAAAATGAAAATTAATTACTTGTATTCTTTAGAGTTTCTTGAAATAGTGAATTCCCCTTGTAAATGAAAATACTTGATATTCGTAGCTTAGGAGAAAACACTTTTGTTGTACAAAGTGAGGGCTATCTATATCAAGTTCAATATAACTTTTCATGTTTAAAACAGTAAAACTTGGAGAAAGACAAAAGAGAAGCAACAGAAGTTTTCTTGGTTTGTGTTTGTGTCACTTGTTTTATATACCATCTACTAGTGAAAAAAGCTTTGAGATGATTATAAGTAATTTGGATGGTGTCACTTGTCCCAGGTAACAGTTGTCATATTCCTTAAGAAAAATACCAGGTCTTTATTTCTACTTCTCTTCATGGAACTGATGTCCTTATTCCACTGGCAAGCCTAGTGGAATAGAAGATAGTTATTGCACTCTATTTTAGCTGATTAAAAATGAAATCTGGGCTCATTTTATATTATTTCTTAGCTCTACATGTTTATAACTCTGTTAATGGTAGAGTTTCATTTTTTTCTTCTTCTCTTTCTTCTCTATTCAAACTGTCACTGTTATTCTAGTTTTTTGAAATAGGAATGAATCTTCTTAGCTCCATTTTTTTTACATCATCAGTAAGTGTCATGAACTAAAAATGTCCCTTCTGTAGATGAGACACCATAATTAAAGTGTACTCTGAGCTCACATTGAGACTGCATCTGCTAATAGAGAAATGAAAAGGAAAATGAGGAAAACTGGCTCTTACGGGGTAGCAAATAAGCACAATTCCTTACAAATACCTGCAGATCATAAGCACTCTCAAGAATTTGTTTTCAATTAATCTAAAAAAATACTAAGAAATAATGAATATCTAAAATATGTAAATAGAATACATTAAAAATAGAATTAATCATCACTTTTCCACCTTAGAATTCTATTAGTCTGTCATCTGTGGTTATAGAAATTGCTTATCAGTATCTGTATTATCACTTAATGTGTGTAGTATTACATACAGTGCCTTGTGTTACGTATGACTCAGGTAAGTTTGCTGCATAAGAACCTATATAAACCATCACAAGTCTAAATAGAAAATTAGAAAAAGAAAGACAACCTGTTTTATAGGTGATGAGTTAATGCCATGTTATATGTAAATGGCCTTCCCTCATGTGTTAGTGGGTAAAGAATCTGCCTGCAATGCAGGAGACGCAGGAGATAACGGGTTTGATCCCTAGGTAGGGAAGATCCCCTGGAGTCAGAAGTGGCAGCTCACTCCAGTGTTCTTGCCTGAAAAATCCTATGGACAGAGGAAACCAGTGGGCAACAGTCCAAAGGGTTGCAAAAACTTGGACACGACCGAGTGACTAAGCACACACACATATATGTACATGACACTCATGCTTCTGTAGAAGTTCCTAATTTTAAAGTTAAGTGAGGGCTTAACTTTAAATAAAAGCAATTTGAATAAAAGACATATCAGTCAGTCTATAAAATCCAGTTTGAATTTACTGCAAAGATTAGGTTCTTAAAAAAGAAACATTATTTTAGACGAGCAGTATAGAAAATGGTTAAAAGTTCAGACTCTGGAATCAGAATATCTGGGTTCAAATCTCATTTCTGCCACTTAAGGAGTTTGTGACCTTAAGCAAGTTATTTAGTCTCTCTGGATGTCAGTTTCTTCTTCAGTTTTTTGTTTTTTTTTTTTTTAAAAGTGGGGCCAGTAATTAAGCATGCCTTATACGGTTGTTGTGAGGAATAAAGGATATGCTCAGAGAGTAACCTGAAATTGTAGCTGTCATCATCACCAGTGCCCATTCACAGGTGCGATTCCTGGTCATGTCTATAGTATGGGCTTCTAATGCTGGTCTTGATTTTCCGTTTGAAGTATTTACCCGTAAAGATAATTTATTCAAAATGGGCTGCAGTTCTTTTTCTTTTTTGTTTTAACTTACGTGCATTTAACATCTTAAATGTACATGAAATTGAACTAGAATAAGATTCCCTTTTCACAATATTTCTTAAACACTGTCCCACACATGTACATTTTAATATGGTAATACAGAGGCATTTTGTGGGGAGGGGGAGCTATGAATTATGGCAATTCTAACCAATACAAATTTTGTCTTTAGTAAAAACAGGCCCTGGACAGCAGTTAAACCACAGTGAACTGGCAATTCTGCTAAACCTACTACAGTCTAAAACAAGTGTTAATATGGCTGATTTTGTCCAAGTGTTGAATATTAAGGTAAACTCTGAGACTCAGCAGCAGCTAAATAAAATAAACCTTCCTGCTGGAATTTTGGCAACAGGTGAAAAACAGACAGATCCATCAACACCACAACAGGAGTCTTCGAAACCATTGGGAGGAATTCAGCCTTCTTCTCAGAACATGCAGCCTAAAGTGGAGCCTGATGCGGCCCAGGCGGCTGTGCAGAGCGCATTTGCGGTTCTGTTGACTCAGTTAATAAAGGCTCAGCATTCAAAGCAGAAAGACGTGCTGCTGGAAGAGAGGGAAAATGGGTCGGGACATGAAGCACCATTACAGCTCCGGCCTCCAGAACCTAGCACGCCGGCGTCGGGTGAGTGTGCAGACAGCAGACCGTGGACCCGGCTGCTCTCAGTCGCTTTTCTTGCCGTTGATGATTATCTGTAGTGTGTATTGTTTAGCTTTGCTAGCTGATGTCCTGAAAATACTCAGGTTACTGGTTATAGGTTGGTTTCTTAGTCTGTATACTGCTAGGAATTGATTCTTTGTCTGTGGGTAGTAGAACTCACTCTTGTAATCTGTGCTAAAAAAGTAATCTTTCACTCCAGTTATAACTAGATGATTGACCAAAGCAGAAGCTTTACATATATAGTAGCTTTTGTTCAAGCCATAGATAGGTACATTTGAGATGACTTCTAAAAGTCAAATACAAACAATTTTTCTGTCACCATAAACTCAAATGGTAGCAGGCAATGTTAGTACTTATATATACCTTTTAATTTTTCATTTGACTTTTGGGTGGTTTTTGTTTGAGTTTTTGGTTGGTTGGTTGTTTTTTTGCCAGGGATGGAACTTCTTATGTCATTTAGGAAACATTGAGTGTTTTGAAAAGTTTGTTTTCCATGGTAACTTTCAACTCTCTTTTTCGCTTTGTTTCACTTAGGGCAAGATGACCTGATCCAGCACCAAGATATGAGGCTATTGGAGCTCACACCAGAACCGGACCGGCCTCGTATTCTGCCTCCCGATCAGCGACCTCCTGAACCTCCGGAACCACCGCCAGTCACTGAAGAAGATCTAGATTACCGGACAGAAAACCAGCACGTACCCACCGCTAGTTCTTCGTTAACTGACCCTCATGCCGGAGTAAAAGCAGCCCTGTTACAGCTCCTTGCTCAGCATCAGCCCCAGGATGACCCCAAAAGAGAAAGTGGTATTGATTACCAAGCAGGAGATACTTATGTACCTTCTTCAGACTACAAGGACAGTTTTGGATCCTCTTCTTTCTCTTCTGCTCCTTACGTTAGCAATGACGGTCTTGGAAGCGCCTCTGCTCCACCACTGGAACGACGTAGCTTCATGGGAAACTCAGATATTCAGTCCTTGGATAACTACAGTACTACTTCATCTCATTCTAGTGGTCCACCTCAGCCTTCTGCCTTTTCCGAGTCATTTCCCAGTTCGGTAGCTGGATACGGAGACATTTACCTCAATACAGGTCCCATGTTGTTTAGTGGAGACAAGGACCATAGATTTGAATATAGCCATGGCCCCATTGCAGTGCTGGCAAACAGCAGTGACCCTTCCACAGGGCCAGAGAGTACTCATCCTTTGCCAGCAAAGATGCACAACTATAACTATGGTGGTGGCTTACAGGAAAACCCAGGTGGCCATGGCCTCATGCACGGACAGACCTGGACTTCTCCTGCGCAAGGACCTGGGTATTCACAAGGATACAGGGGACACATTAGCACATCAGCTGGCAGAGGTCGAGGCAGAGGGTTACCATACTGAGTATCTGTTTTTCCTCAGGCACATCATTTTTATCTGGAAAGACTTTTCTAGCTGCAATTTAAAGCAGCAATCCAAGAGACTTGAATAATATTAATTCAACAACAGCTTTATTTTTATGTGGAAAAGGGTCTTGCATACAATAGTTAAAAAAAAAGACAAAAAAAACCACCTTTGCTTAAATTCATGCTGTTCTAAAACCTAGATCTATTGATTGTACATCTTCACAAATTCTAGTTAACGATTTTATTTTGTATTCTTGCAGTTTTAAGTGGATGCTAATATTAGGGACATAAAAAGTCTTTTATGACCCTCTTGCAGATCTTCTGAACTATGCACATTTGTGCTTTTTTGTAAGTTTGGACCAACTTTTATGTAACAACCACCCAGTCCCTCCCCCCTCCAGTTTTACAACAATCAGAAAGGGCACTGATTTATTTGGTATTTTTCTTTTTACAAAGCTACCTTTAGTCAAAGGTCACTGTCAGTCTTTGCACCTGCTTTCAGTGTTATTGTGAAAGGTGTACTTTGTGCTCATTTCAGAAAATAAAACACAACCTTTCTCTTGATGCAACAGTTTTATATAAAAAAAAATGGTCAACGTTATTTTTGTTTTATTTTGCAGATTATCATAGCCTAGCAAAATGCATTCAAATGAAATAGTGGGTTTTATATGAAAAAATATGGGTGGGGTGGGGAGGGTAAGTAAGTGCCTTAACAGGTAAGCTTAAGGTCTGAAAAAGTAGTTAACCTTTACACCCATCTGTCTTCTAAAGGGAATCAATGTATTGTACTGAAGAGGCAGAGAGAGAGCTCTCAAGTGTCCAGGGGCTGCCTGTTCAGTTCCTCTAGGTCCATTCCCTCTACCTGTCACACTTTCTCCCTTTCTTTGGGCTGTGTTACCTTCCAACACCACCACCTCTTGACAGGGGAGTGAGAGCAGAGAATAAAAGTCCAGCTCCCATCAGCACCTTCTGTTAGTTCTAAAAAGTTCTGTCATTTCAGTGGTGGAAAGTAACAGCTAAATGAGCATTTTAGAGTATTGTTTTCTTTCAGGCTGCCACATTGTCCCTATTTCCTTTTGTCATGGGTAATTGGCGGGCAGTAGCAAAGAAACAAGGCTTAATAACAATTTGCATAATTCAGTTAAAGTTCATGGGGGGAGGGGTGGCAAACAGCACTGTTTAAATTATATAATTGCCATTTAACACAAAGTTAACTCCGTTCACTTTACTGGTTAACTAGAAACATTGCCTAGATTGAATTTACTGAGGTAAAAAGAAAAAGTAGTGCAAAAACCCCTCTTATTCTCTCTCTCACTTTCTGTAAGGTTTACTACAACGTCTGCCACACCTAGAGTAACTATTTTAGTTCACTTTAGAATGATGGACTAACCCTTATTTAAACTGTAATGGTGTCAAGTCTCCTTGTGCACACTCAAACACATATACCATTATAGTACCGTTATAGTAATCCTAGAAAGGAACCAAAGGTGAATAACCAGTGTTTTCATTAGCACTAAATGCCAATTAACCATTTTGTTTAAATCGTTCTCCTGGTAACTTATTTTTTGATTGAAATCTTAAATTGGAACAACTGTTATTGAATGAATATTGCTCCAGTTCCAAAGTCAGTCTTTTAATCTTGTGCCCTCTATCTGACTTGTGAACGTTCATTTCAAAACAGTATATGGAAAGCATTATAGTTTGGTGACAATAGGATTATCTTAAAGTGAATAATTTACCATTTTACTGCTATAAAATGAGTTGATGTCAGTTGACCATTTTATCTTTTGATGGAATTTTTTTGTTGTTGAGAAGTGAATGAAAGAAAATTATTATGCTTTTATTTGAATATTGAATACTAACAACTTATACTAAAACTACATTGCAGGAAGTGAAGAAATATTTTGAAATTTAGCAAAATAGCTACAGTATTCAAGTATCTGGAATTTTAATATGGTGAGTCTTAGAGCTTTAGACTTTCCTATAAGTGACAGTATCTAAGTTATTCTTAATAGTCACACTTGATAATTCTGCTGATCATAGCAGCTAACCTAAAATTGAAGATATTTATGTGACATGAATAGCCTGTGTTTTAAAAATTAAATATTTTATATAAAATTGAATTGTGTTTGGATAGTTTTTCCTAACATTTCAGTTATATATTTATATTGGGAGAGTGGCTGGGAGGACAAGGAAATTGTTGCTTGAGGTCGAAAATTTGAACTACAGCTCCTGATACTACCCTAAGACAGCATTGATTGTAAGATACACTAGTTAGGAAAAATGTTGCCAATTAAACACAACTCAAGGCTAAAACAGTTCCCAAGTTCGGAGATGTTGTTATATGGAAGAAGGCTTCTTAAAATTGATGAAATATGGTAAAAATCTTAATGCTTTCTTCCGTATCATCTAATACTTCAGTAAATTTGGATTAATGAAAAGAGCAGGGCTATGAAATCAATAATTCTGTATGCTATAACTGCAGTAATCAGTATTCTTGAGTGAAATTGAAGGAGCATAAAATATTTTTGGGAAGAAACAGGTAAGTCAGACTGCAAATGAGATGAAAATACAAAAAATTGACCTATTAAAAGAAGAAAATATTTATTATTTCCCAAGTGAAATTTCCTTATGTATTTCTTGATAGAGCAGCTTTTTTTGCATGTAACTCAGTATGTTTCCCAAGTCTTCAATCCATTATTTTTTGGAGAGTCCCAGTCATCCATGAAATTTTAAAAGACTCATGTTAAGGGTTTATTGATTAATAGTTTGTGGAATGTGAATTAGGATAGGGCTTTAGCTATGACTCAGAGCTTAACTCTGTAAATATTCAGTGCCTACCTGTCAAGTGCCAGGTACTATTCTAGTACTTGGGGTACATCAATCAACATGAAAGGCTTTAAGTAATACTTCCCAGTGGACTGATAGTGAGCAGGAATATTTAAAAATCGAAGTAGTATTTGCAACTCTTCAGCTGTATCTAAATTACACATAAGTAGAAAAAGTAAGAAAAATGTGTCTATGTAAAATTTTGAAGTCAAATTCAAATAGAGACAAAGTTCTGGAAAAATAGAACAATTGGAAATTCAGTGATGAAAGCAAAAATTAAATTGGGTCTGACTAGTTTGCAGCTCAACTGGTAAGAAGTATCAAGATTTCTTAAGAAAAACAGAAGATAAATGGCCTAAATGCTTCCAAACTAATCTTTCTGGTATTTCTGAGTTAAGGTTTTTTTGTATTTGGTATGAACTTCATCCAATTTTAGATGATTTTTCTCCCTAGGCTCCCTTACCTGGCCCCTGCCTTTCTTTTTAGGTAAAGCTGAAATATGAGATTTGAATAAAGATTCAGTGATTCCCTAGGTTAATGATTTTGATATTTTAAAGTCTGAATAGGATGTCCCCAAAGCTAAAATCTGGTCCATCTCTTTACAGCTAAGAAAAATGAGATTTAGATGGATTACCAGGGTTGTTCTTAGCTATATCTAAATTCTGTAGTAAATGCTTCTAAATGAGAAAATTAACTGTTAAAATACTTTTGTTAAAATAATTACATTTAAAATACCGAACAACTAGTTTTAACATGACTTTTAGAAGTCAACTTAAAAAAAGACCTCAGAAAAAATAGGCAAATAAAATTTTCGAAAACTTAGGAGCCTATAGAGACAGTTTTTTTTCACATATGGATAGTCTTTAGAAGGGAAGTTCCTCCTTTTCTTTTTTAAGACAATAGTTACCTAACTAGATAGTAAGACTAATTAGATAGTAAGACTGAATCTTTAAACTTATTTTCTGTTTGTAGGAGGAAGATCGGTATCAGCAGGCCTGCAAACATTGCTTTTAAATTCTTTCATGTTTGTAATTCTTAAACTGTTCTTAGTGTAATTAAAAATAAGAGCTATTAAGAGAAAAGCTGTCGGGGATCCAGTTGAAGGTGGGGAAAACAAAATTTTGATCATATTGGAAAGAACTTGCTCTTTGAATTATGTAGAAGAACATTTTGTGGGTCTTATTCCTTTCACCATATCAAATGTCCCATTAAAAAAGAATTTTCTAATTGAAAATGCCACATTGAAAATGAGGCTCTGTAGTGAATCACTTTATATTTTTTTCACAGTTAATTTGTTGTCAAGGTGTGGTTTTTTTTGCAAGAATTTTTAGTAAAGTCTCGTAACTCCTAAATCAAATGTGTTTATTATAAGCCATTTGTTTAACAAAAGAAAAAAGACTGTATTTGATAGTCTGTAAATAAACTGCCCTAAAAATCCAGGCTATTTTTATCCTTGTTTTCTTCTTGCCTCATACACAGAGTAGACTCAGAAATAAGCTCATCTGGTGTGAGGAATATACCACTTGTTACAACCGTTGTGTCATGTTTTACAGACCGTACTTTAAACCTGGAACCCTTATTTTTTTTCCTTCTTATATATTTACATATTCAAAAATGTAGGAACACATACAGACATGACCACTATTAATATTTTACCTTTGATGGATATCTTTTAAAACAATGGGATTATACTTCCCATAGCTTTGTAACTAGTTTTCATTGAATATTTTGTGAAAATTCATCTTTGTCAGTAATTCAAGTCTGCTCTCTTTTTAGTGATTATAAATTACTACTTTATAGAATAACCATAACTTAACAATTCCTCATTGCTAGACACAAAATATTTCTAACTTTTCTGTTACAAATAACAGTGTGAGGGAAATGAACCTAAGTAGAAGCATACAAATGTACATAATTTCCTTGGAGTTGCTGGTGTGAATTGTACACATCTAAACTGTTGCTATGTCCACATTGCCCTCAGGAAAGGTTTGCAAGTTTTACATTCCTATTACTTTCCTTTTTCATTTAGCTATGCTGGGTATTTAAAATTTTTGAATCATTGCCAGTTTGACAGGTGAGAAGTCATTTTCATTTGTATTTCTTTGATTACTAGTGAAATTCAAATTCATGCTAGCCAGGTGTCTTTTATTAACTATTCATATGTTTAGTTATTAGGCATTTCTCCCGGTAGCTTGGAAGAACTTTTTATATAAAGAGGGTTGCCCTTTGTAAACTGTAACCTTAAAAATACTGTGTGATGTATTTTGATAAAGAAAAATTTATTATATGTAGTCAAGTTTATTCATCTTTTCCTTTTGGTTTCTTCTTAGGTAAGTTTACCCTAGTCCAAGGTTATTTTACTTTTTACACAATTTTATTTTACTCTCTGGCTTTCTGCTTTTACACTTAATTCTAAACTGTTTTTGTTAAATTGTTAAATCTTGTGAGGTAAAGGGTCTGACTTTATACTTTATCTGAATGGCTGTACTAATTTGTTAAACAGTTTCATCCTATCCCTAGTTTTAAAATATCATCTGTCTTATTTGGGTCTGTTTTCTGAGCTTTCAGCTATGTTCCACCCCTGATCTTTCTTTTCTGATAGAAGTACCTTTGTATTTTTTCTTCATAAACTGTGTAGCACATATAGCAGGAAACAGTATTTGTTTTGAGACAGAAGATCATTTAATTGTTCCTTTTCCCAAAGCTTTCTTGTCTATTTCTGCCGATTTTTTCTTGTTCCTTTCAGAATCACTTGGCTCTCTTTCATCAGGCATCCTTTTAGGATTTTAACTGGAAACATATCAGTTGTTTAAACTAGGGTTGTTTGTTTGTTTGCTCTTCGCATGTTCCTCAAATTGCTGAACGTTTACTATGGTTCTGACATGTTGGTTTTTTGAGTTTCTGAAATTTGTTATTGCTTCTAGAAATGGGCTCTTCCACTGTTAGGAACAATGTATTTTAAGCTAGTGTGCTTGTATGTGCTATGCTCAGTCATATCTGACTCTTTGCAGCCCCATGGACTGTTAGCCTGCAAGGCTCCTCCATCCATGAAATTTTCCAGGCAGGGATACTGAAGGAAGTTGCCATTTCCTGCTCCAGGAGACCTTCCCAACCCAGGAATCAAACCTGCATCTCTTGCATTGGCAGGCAGATTCTTTACCACTAGCACTAACTGGGAAGCCACCTGCTTTTATAGGAAAGCAGTCATTAAAAAAAAAAAAGAAACCACATTAATTTTTTCTAGTTGATTGAGTATGTTAATGGGCATTCTTATTTCTGATTTTACTCATGTATAATTTTTAGTATTTTACTCATGTATAATTTAAACTATAGATTAGAAATAAAATATGTTAATATTTATGAAACCCATTTATCAGGATCAGATGTTCATTTTTTTAATGCTTTTTCATTGTAAAATATTTTCTCCTTTGATCTGTTGATGACAGGCCACTTGGTAGAATCTTATACTGAGCCATTCACTGGAAATACTGCTGTTTTCTGTTGACTAACCCTGTATTTATTATGAGAGGTAGGTCTGGTTTTAATTAATAGGTTCTGATAGTGTTACAGAATAAACTAGAAACTCATGTTTTATTTGATTTAGAAAGGTTTGTGTATACTGAAAATGATTTTTTTTTAAGTTGATGCTCTTTTATTTATATCCAGAAACACCTGACTTTTTTCTTGAAGGTAATTGTTTCACTGTATCTCTATTCCCTCATGTGTCCTTCATCTTTTCAGGGTTCTATTTCTTGGGTAGACATTGGTAATTTTCTTTTTTCTGGAATTCATTATACAGTCCATCTTCTATTTAAAATTCTTTTAGCATATAGTTGCACTTAATAATCTCAGTGTTTTAAAAACATTGTTTATTATTCCATTTCCTTTGTTTTTTCTCTTTCCTTGTTAGACTAGTTAGGATTTGCCCCATTCCATTTCTGTCCTCTCAGCACCAGGGAATAAAAATCTCATCATTTACCTTTTCATTTATTTTAGCATTGTGACTTTGATTGCTTTCTAATTCCCTTATTTATTACTACCTCTTCAGTTGAATAATTGACCATTTGTTTGTCTTCATTCCAATTCTAAAAAAAGGAAAAAATTTTAATTGTACAAATTCCCTGATTATTTCTTTACTTCCATCCCATAGGTTAAGAATGTTGTGCTTTCATTGTTTTCTTAATATTTGATAGCTGCAAATGTGATTACTTTTTTGATCCAAGGATTATTCTGAAGAATGCATTTCAATTTCCAGGTCATTGGAGATATATATATATATATATATATATATATATATAGTTAACAGCATTTTCTAATATTACATATAGTCAGTATATGTAGTCTGCATTGGGGAGGTTATTAAGGATATCTTTTTAGCCTGCTAAGTGAGCAAATATTGTAAATATTTCTTTAGAAAGTATGTCATTTGGTACAGTTTGTTGCATAAGAATTAATATCATTAAACACGTGAGATTCTCAACATCTTATTTCTCAAAGAGAAATGTAAAATAAATTCTTATACTGCTATAATGTATTTTCCTTATATGTCTAATGCTTTTTGCTTTATATGTTCAGTGCTATATTCAGCACTGTATATTCAACACATACATGTTCATAACTACTTAAACTTTATTCCATTTATTCAAGCTTCTAAAACATTTTGAATGCTACAAGGTCCAGTTAATTGGTCTGCTTGTACTTTTTTTTTTTTAATGCTACCTTGCTGTCATTGTTTTTAATCTTTTGCTAAAACTGTTTTTTTGTTAGAAATTTGTATTTTGAACCTTCTGTTGATTTGTAGAGTATACAGACTTTTCTTCTCAGCTTTAAGTATTTAAAAGACATAAACATATTCCTTGAATGAAGAATTTCAGGAGTTATATAAGAGTTGTTATAGACTGTCTCTTATCAAAAGGTTGCTCAAAAGATGAATTACCATGACTGCCTTAGACCAGGATTGAAGCAATGTTGGAGAGTCACCTGTATTTAATTGTTTTTTAAAAAGGCTGACAAAAATAAGAATCAGTGTTCTTGGATGTTAAAAACATGATCGTAAACAAAATGTATGGGCTGTAAAATAGAGTATCCACAATTGAAGATCAAATTAGTGAGCCCAGAATATCAACTGAGTGAGTTGAAAACGACCTTCTTTAAAATTCACTACTAAAGTTTAAAAGGAAAATTGAGAAATGGAGACTAAATCTAGATATCCCACTATTCATCTGGTAGCAGTTCCAAAAGTAGAGAATAGGGAAAATGGAGAGAAATAGAAAAAAATGTTCCAGAGTTGAAAAAGACATGAATCTTCTATTAAAAGTCCACGAAATGCAAAGCACAGTATATGATGAGTCATACTTGAAAACATGAAAGTAATATCTCAGAATTTTAAATTTTATTAGAACTTCACATTTATTTATATTGAGAAAATAACAGATTGTTTGTAAAAGAAGCAGAATCAGACTGGGCCCTCAACACCAACACTGGATGCTAAAAGGCAAACAGCTTTGAGCGTGGAATTCCATCCTCAGTGTAGTGGTGTTCCCTCAGCCTTCTTGCTTGATTGAAATCCAGCTCTTCCCTGGGGGAACTGATTGCCCTGTAGCCTTCGCAAGTGATGGCTGTTCTTTCTCCCTTGGATGACCGGGCTTCGAGTTTAATTAAGTGTCCTTTTTGATGCTCATTTTCACTTTCAGAATGTTCTTGTTGCTCCTTAGAACTATGGAGCTTTGATGTTTGTGTCAGCAGACTGCTCCACTTTTGCCTCCCAGCTGCAGTTACACTGACCTCTGAGTTGTTCTTCCCCTTTCACCCTCCCCACCATACCTGACCCTTTATACCTCACCATTCTTTGAAGATTTTCTGTTTCATTGTCACTCCTATTTCTACCTTGATTTCGATATCCATGTGGATGATCCTTCAAGTCTTAGCTTCTTTCTCTGCCATTGCTGTTGATCTTATCTTCCCCCTCATCTCAGCCACTCCTGTCCTAGTCATCCTCTCGACTTTGTGGCTACCAGTAAAGGTACCCCTACAAGTCTCAATTCAAGCACTCTCTATACTCCTCTTCGAACCCCTCCCACAAGTTTGCAGCCCACTTCCTCCACTACTGACTCCAACTGCCTTTCTTATGAAAATCACTCACTCACTAATACACATCTTCAACTGCCTTGTCACCCTCTTGCTTTCCTGTATTCACATGAAAAAGCCAAAACTGTTCAAACTCAGTCTCCACAATGTTTAAATCCACTCTATGTCTGCACCTGTGCAGCTGGACATTGCTAGAAAAAAACTCAACCATGACCACTAGTTTCACTTTACTTCATGATACTAACCTCACGTGGGCCCTTAAGGCTACCCAACAATTACACTGCAATTAAATGGTTCATCAGTTCTAAAAACATAACATTTTCATAATATCTGTGAAATGAGGATGTCTTATATATGCCACTAGGGTATGTCAGACTTTAATTGGTAGGTTTTCCCTTTTTTAGTGTTACTGAAAATAATGGGGTATCTTAAAATCAAGGGTATCTTTGACAAAGTACAGCATAATTCTCTACTTCTTTTCATTCTCTTGTTTCTCCACATGATCAGGTAATACTTTTCCTCTGCTCTACTCAGATTTTCGGTATTTCATTCATTTATTTGCTGGAGCTGCCAAGACAGCATTCTTGCTTTGTTCTCATGTAGTCTTTCCTCTGCGTGCCAAAGTTTGAGAAGAAATCTGTCACTGCTTTAAATTCAAGATTTGTAATACAACCATATCCTTCTACAGGAATCTCATCCCTTATTCTGTAGGCTCATGTCATGGTGTTAATTAATTTAAAAAAATCACAATCATTCATTCCCAATAAACTGTTGAATTTCAAAATGGCCCTAATACGTAGAATGTTAACCAACAATGAGAATTCCTTTATATCTACATATTATGGGAATATTTATGACAGTTACTCAATTGATTATAATCCCAATTTAAAAAATAACTCCCCCCCACCCCCACCCCCGGCCCACCCAACACACACACAGATCCCTGGTCTAACAAGTATATAAAAAGCATTTACTGAAAATGTGTACATTTTCCTGTTCATCACTCAGAACAAAGGTTCAAATGAACTGGTGATCCAGGGTTGGAATTCAGCTTATAGGTGGTTTTGTTTGACTCAGTGCTTAAACATTTAAAAAATTAGTTTAAAACTGGGAGGGTTTGTGTTAAAAAGTCCAGATTTCTGCCAGTTGCAAGTTGTTTAAAAAATGGGAAAATCTGGCAACACTGCACTTCTGTACTGGGCATTAAGTTAGTACATCCTTAAAAAGTGACTGATTTCTGAGCTGCTCTCACATGTAATAAGAGCTAGGAAAGAGATGGCAAGAGCAGTTTCCTCCTCTTGCCCCTTCTCTCTGGTAGCTGAATCTTGAGGGATTAGGGATTATGACTTTCAAAGGATTAATAACAACTTTAAAGATTAAAGGGAAAGGTAATATGCAATATTTACTTCAGTGTTGCTTTTGCATTATCAAATTACAGATATGCATAAGAGTCACCTGGTAAAACCAAAAGCATGTTGATACTTTATGATGAAAGTTAACCCTAATTATAAAGTAAAAAAGAAAATGAAATTTGAGGGCTGGAGTCATAAAACCCAACCAAATGCATTTATCCTAGACAATATGCTCACCTAAAAAAAAGAAAAAACAGAACTCTTGACAGTTTCCTTGAAGTCTTCTATTATTCTAGCCTCATAAGCTAGAGGCTTTGATGTTAGTTACTTTCTTATTTATTTAGATTACTTTATTTCTTAAGTGTCTCAAAGTTAGTGACCTAGCAGCATTTGGTTAGTGTATGTGGCCCAGGCATTCACTGATGTTGTACACTGATGTAATGAAGTGGGTGAAAATCGCTGAGTTGTGTCCAACCCTTTGTGACCCCAAGGACTACACAGTCCATGGGATTCTCCAGGCCAGAATACTGGAATGGGTAGCCTGTCCCTTCTCCAGGGGATCTTCCCAACCCAGGATTCAAACTGGGGTCTCCTGCATTGTAGGTGGATTCTTTATCAACTGAGCTATCAAACTCAAAGTGAAAGTCGCTCAGTCGTGTCTGACTCTTTGCGACCCCATGGACCATACGGTTAATGAAATTCTCCAGGCCAGAATACTGGAGTGGGTAGCCTTTCCCTTCTCCAGGGGATCTTCCCAACCCAGGGATCGAACCCAAGTCTCCCACATAGCAGGTAGATTCTTTACCAGCTGAGCCAGAGGGAAGCCCTAACAACCTCACCCTCATAGGACATCCCTGTGTTTTTTCTTCCCATTTCTCATTCCAAAAACAGAGGGATTTCCAGATAACAGCTAAATTTTACATTTTAAAAGCTCTATGGATTATATGGGACCTAAGTTTGATCCCTGATAAAGGAACTAGATCCTACATGCCACAACTAAGATTTGGGCTTCCCTGGTGGCTCAGAGGGTAAAGCGTATGGATTATATATTTAACCAATCAGGATCAAAGGCATAAAACAAAATTCATTAATCATTATTAAGTGGGAAGGGTTTAATACAAACATTTAAGTTTTTATAAAACCATCGGAGGACTTCCCTACTGGTTCAGAAGACTGCTCCCATTGCAGGGGGTGCAGGCTTAATCCCTGGGAAGTTCTGCATGCTCTGCAATATGGCCAAAACAAAACAAAACCCAAGAAAAAAAAAAAAAACCAACAAAACACTGGACAACCTGAAGGAGCAAGATCTAAGTTGGGCCTCCTGGAATGCTCTCTGAAAATATAGAAAAAAAAAAAAGAAAAGAAAATATAGAAAGTAGTCCACTAGGAAGGATACTGCATCTAAAGCCAGGTTAGAACTCGTAAGACACCACCACCAGCAACAGCGTCTAGACAACAGGAAGACAAGGGAAGCTGCACCTAGGAACCAGGGAGATTAGAACAAGGAGCTGCAGACCCTTAGGAACCTGGCAAATGAAAACTGGAATCTCAGAAAAACTGCAGCCTTCCTAACCACTGGTGACAACCAGAAGCCAACTGAAGATGGCCTCTGATTCACTTTTGTTTCCTAAATCTTAAGCAAGTACCTCTAACTGGCAACCCTTAATTTATATTCAGAACTCTGTGGGTGCAAGGGAGTCGGGGCATTGAAAAAATTTTTTTCTAACCTTTCCAAATGGAAGGTGATATGAAAAGTTGAGGACCAATTTATTTACTATTTTAAAATGACTTGTATTGAAGAATTTTTATAGATGTATACTTAAAAGTAAACAGGCTTATAGTGACAGTTCAATTTGTGGCACTGGCATACATTGATACAAATATTTAATGCAGATTATACATAAGGAACTAGAGAGAAGGAATTACATTTCCCTTTACACAGAGACAAAAGAATCGGCCTGTGAGGCAGGAGGCCAGAGTTCGATTCCTGGGTTGGGAAGTTCCTATGGAGACGGGATGACAATCCACTCCAGTATTCTTGCCTGGAGAATTCCATGGACAGAGAAGCCTGGCAGGCTACAGTTCGTGGGGTCACAAAGAGTCGGACATGACTGAGCGACTAACACAGAGAACACAGCGACAAACTGGGAGATTAATCATCTCAGTTTCTTATGCCTGGAACCGTGCATTTCCATCCAGCTCTCTGCTATCAGGGCCATCTCTAACCCTGCCTATTTCAGTAGTTTACTAAATGGTTGTTGGGAATCATTTCAGTCTGTTAGTCTTCTAGTCTGTTTTCCACACAGAAGCCGGAGTAAAACAGATCTTTAAAAATCAACAGATTTTATTTTTTTTTTTAGTTTGTGTTTACAGAAAAATGAGCAGGAAATACAAAGAGTTCCCCCACACCCTCTTATCCCCCTCCCACTTGCAGTTTCCTCTATTATTGACATCTTGCATTAGTGGTACATTTATTACAATTGATGAACCATTATTGACACTTTATTAACTAAAATCAGAGTAGATTCTTTGTGTTGTCCATTCTATGGGTCTGGGCAAATGTATAACAACATGTATCCACCATTACAGTAACAGGATAGTTTCAAAGGTCTAAAAATCCCATGCTCTATGTGTTCATTCCTCCTTCCACTTAATCCACCTCTCCCAACTCCTGGCAATCTGATCTTTTTACTGTCTCCCTAGTTTCGCCTTTTCCAACATGTGACAACATATTGGCATTATATAGTATGTAGCCTTTTCAGATTGGCTTCTTTCACTTAAGTGTTACACTTTCAAGGGCCTTCCATGACTTTTTGTGACTTGATAACTCAGGTTTCATTTTATTGCCAAATAACAATCCATTGTGTGGATGTACCAGTTTGTTTATCCATTTACCTATTGAAGGACTTTTCTGAATAAAGCTGTTGTAAACATTGGTGTGCTAGTTTTTGTGTGGACATAAGTTTTGACTCATTGAATTGCTGGACTGTTTGCTAAGGGTATGTTTAGTTTTCTAAGAAATTGCCAACTGTCTTCCAAATTGGCCCTACCATCTTGCATTCCCACTAGCAATCAAAGTTCATGCTGCTCCACATCCAGCCAGCATTTGGTGTCGGCAGTGTTTTGGATTTTTGCCATTGGATTTAATCATTGTAACAATGGTATTTCATTGTTTTGCAAATATTTTCTCCCCATTTGTGACTCATCCTTTCATTCAACATCTTTTGGATAGCAGAAATTTTGTTTTAATGAAGTCCAACTTGTTTTTCTTTTATGGATCATGTGTTTAGCTATGTATCTAAAAAAGTCATGGCTAAACTGAAGATCACCTAAATTTTCTATTTATCTTCTCTATAGGTTTGCATTTTACATTTAGGTTATTATTCATTTTGAGTTTAGTCTGTGAAAGGTGTAAGTAAGGTCTATGTCCAGATTCACTTTTTTAAAAAATGTGGATTCCCAGTTGTTCCATTCCAACACCATTTGTTGAAGACTATCCTTTCCCCATTGAATTGCCTTGATCCTTTGTCAAAGATCAGTTGACTATATTGTGGGGTCTATTTCTGGTCTCTGTTTTCTGTTCCATTGACTAGCTGCTTATTCTTTCACCATCACCACATCGCTTGGTTACTGAAGCTTTCTAGTAAGTCGAGGGCTGGCTGTGTCAGTCATGCCACTATGTTCTTCTCAATGCTACATCAGCTATTTTGGGTCTTCTGCCTTTACAATAAACCTTTAGAATAAATTTGTCAATATCCATAAAATAACTTTCTGCAGTTTTAATTGAAATTGTGTTGAATCTACAAAGCAAGTAGGGAGGAACTGATATGTTGACAATATTGAGTCTTCTGTCCATGTACATGGAATATTTCCACTTATTTTTTTAAAAATTGCTTTCACCAGTTTATTAGTTGTCCTTGTATAGATGTTGTGGATGTTTTAAGATTTATACCTAAGGTTTTTTTTTTTTTATTGTTTGTTTTTGTTTGATATTGGGTTTTAAGTTTCAAATTTAAATTGTTCATTACTGGCATATATTAGAAAGCAATTGACTTTGTGTATTAACTTTGTATACCGAAACTGCTGTAACTGCTTAATCCTGCTTCCAGGATTTTTGTTTTGTTTTTGGTGATTTTCTATGTAGATACTCATGTCATCTGAAAATATTTCTTCCTTCTCAATCTATAATCTTTGTCCCTCCCCCGCTTTATATATGTGAAAGATGTCTTAAGATGTCAAAAGCAGTGTTAAAGGGGACATCCTTGCCTTGTTCCTGATCTTGGTGGAAAAGCATTTAGTTTCTCACCATTCAGTATGATATTAGCTGTAGGTTTTTGTAGATGTTCTCTATCAAGTTAAGGAAGGTCTGTTCCTAGTTTGCTGAGAGTTTTTATCATGAATGGGTGCTAGATTTTGTCAAATTCTTTTCCTACATGTATTGATAATATATTTTTTTTTTTCTTTTTTAGTCTGTTGATATGATGGACTACCTTAATTGATTTTTGAATGTTGACCTAGCCTTGCACACCTGAAGTCCCACTTGTTCATGGTATATAATTCTTTTTTTGGATTGTTGGATTTAAGTATAAAAAGGAGGTCATGGCCAGCAGGTTATTATACAAAGTTCATGAGCAAATCCAATCTACTATCACAATGCTAAGTAAATAAACATAAATTTTATGCACAAATTAGAGTTTTCTTTTCTATACTCTGTTGATAGTTAACAATACTTGGAGGACAATATTAAATACAAATCTAAGAATGTTACAGGAATAGTCTTTGTCCTTCTGAGTAAACACTTAAAGTATATTTAACCTAGATGTTTTGGTAACTGCTATATATTCTCTGACCTTAAAAAAAAAAAACAACTCTATAAACATATTTGCATTTCTCAAGTCCTTCTGACAGTCTTACAAAGAGCTTTCTCATTGCATTCTATTCTGACTTAAGTTTCAGTTGCATTAATTGGGGTTTATAATTTTCATAATCACAAAAAACTGACCTATTACTACTTATTATCTGTCCTTTCCCCCACTGATTTGTAGTGCTATCTCAACCAAGTATCAAGTTTTTATATGTGTGTGGATTGTTTCCGAGTTCTCCATTTTTGTTTCTTTAGTCTCTTTACTCTCAGAGTACACCAATCAGTCATTTGTTTTACAAGTTTCTTTATCTGGTAGAGCAAGCCTGCTTACATTTTTCTTCTTCAACATTTTTATGACTAACCTTGACACTTTCCTCTTCCATTTAAACACTGGAATTATTTTGCAGGGTCCACCAAAATTATTTTGATTCGACTGGAGATGAATTTATAGATTAATTTGGGGAGAATGACATGTGTACAACACTGTATCTTTCCACGCCTGAATATCTGCCCCTGCATTTAGTCATGCTTTTAAAGGTTTTCTGTGGTCTCCTCAAACCCTCTTCCTACCTAGATTCACGGCAGCTTGCTGTATGGAGTGTGGGGCATATTATGGGATTTTCTGACTGATTTGTAGGAATGCTGTAATTGTATATTGTTCTTGGATTCAGAAAAATAGTTCCAAAAAATTTGCCTCGCTTGGAGTTGTGGCAACCCACTCCAGTATTCTTGCCTGAAGAATCCCATGGACAGGACAGTCCATGGGTCCCAAGAGTTGGACAAGACTTAATGACTAAACCATGCAGTTGTACAGACAGTAACATTATCTGCAAATAAGATCAGTTTCATCTCTTTTGTTCTTTCATACTTGATAAAAAAAATTTTGGGGGGGAGCTGTGCTGGATCTTCATTGCTGCGCTCAGGCTTTCTCTAGTTGTGCTGAGTGGGCTTCTCATTTCGATGACTTCTCCTGTTGCAGAGCAGGGCTTCAGTAGTTGCAGCTCATGGACTCTAAAGTGTGGTCTCAGTAGTTGTGGGTGTACTGGCCCAGTTGCCCCAAAGCATGTGGAAACTTCCTGGACCAAGGATTGAACCTGTGTCCCCTGCATTAGCAGGCAAATTCTTAACCACTGGACTACCAGGGGAAGCCTAAACAATGCATTTTCTTCGTCCACTGAGTTACTAGTATAGATCTTTTCCTTTAAGCAATTAATAAGGTGTATTCTAGAAATAAATTTTTAGATGTTGAGCCATCACCGCAATCCTGAGATACACCCTATTAGTTGTTTTTTGGTTTGTTTGTGAGCAACTGTTGAATTGTCTTGTTTAGGATTTTTAGCAACAATGTCCATAAGTGAAATGATCTATAATTTCCATTTATATTGTCCTTGGCCTGGTTTGAGATCAGTTAATACCATACGTGTGTTGGATCCTTTTTTTTTAACTAGAGTTTTTATAGTACAGGAGTTAAGTATTTCTTGAAGGCTCAGTAAGTCTGATATCATTTGTGGGGAGAATACTCATGATTATCAGCTCAGTATCTCTGATGGTTATTGGTTTATTGTGAGTTTCTATATTAATCATGTATTTTTGTAAAATATACATTTCACCTATGCTTTCAAATACTTTGGTGTAAAGTTAGTCATCTTTGTTTGGGTGACTTATAAAGCCTTTATTGGTTCTAGAATGATTTCTTCAGTTAATCATCAGTATACCAGAAAAATTAGTCATCATTTGTTATCTGGGTCTTTTCTTTTAAAAACATTCTTTTCATTTTTAAAAACATTTTTAAGTTATTTAGCAAAAATGTAGAGAATAAGGAGTTAGTAACAAGTTTATTAGACATCTTAATAAGAATGTAAACATAGGAAACCCAAAATTTTATTCAGTATTTTTGTGGTTTTGAAAGTATTTAATATACAAGATGGGTAGCATCACATGAACATAAATATGTGTTCATCAACTGTCATGAACCTAGACTATAATCATTTCATGAACCTTGACTCGAGTTTAAATGCATCTCTAACGTATTTCACAGGAGTGTTTATTAACACTTCTTGTTCTTTTCACATTTGCACCTTCATAATGCAGTACATTTAAGAACTTTGATGTCATATTTTTGTAAAGAAAAGGATCGTCTTTTTTTTTTTGCCTCATAATTGCAAAACACTTTCACTTTCAGATTTATAAACAGCAATTAGAATGGTAACTCCAACTGATTTTTCACTTTTACATCATTTATTGCCTTTCAATAAATTCTGAATATACATCTGCCTTCAGTATTTGTCTACCTACAATTTTGAGTAATAAACATAAAAGATGTCACAAAGTACAGTGGTGATGACATCTTTCCTTCTGGATAACTGAGTAAATGAGAGTATTTTATTTCTTTTGTCCTTAGAAATATTGTTCATTCATTGATTCTTGAGTTTGAGAAAAGTTTTCTAGGATACTGGCATATGAAAATTTATAGTCTGAGTTTGTTTTTAAGAGTCCAGAGTGCTGATTCATTTAATAATCATGAAAAACCTATTTTCTTTTCCTTGCCATTATGGATGAAAATGAAAAATGCTAAGTTCCTGCTGCTGTGGCTAAGTCGCTTCAGTTGTGTCTGACTCTTTGTGACCCCATGGACTGACCGTGGGATTTTCCAGGCAAGATTACTGGAGTGGGTTGCCATTTCCTTCTCCAGAGGATCTCCCCAACCCAGGGATGAAACCTGCATCTCTAGTGTCTCCTGCTCTGGCAGGCAGGTTCGTTACCACTAGCACTACCTGGGAAGCCCTTAATTTTCTTTTCCTTACCATTATGGATGAAAAATGAAAAACGCCCAGTTTCTAATTGTGCCCAAGTAAAAGCTTAATAAATGTTTACAGAGATTGTGTCTCTAGACCTCTTTTACCCTCTTAAAAGGTGATGCAGGATTTAGTAAGGCAATGCGAAGAAATCAGAAGGATGGTGCAACTGATGATTCATTTCATTATTCTTCTAGGTGATTCCATCACTATTGTTTTCCTACTGTAGTCCTTTTTCAAGCATAATTCCTAATGTTACAGCAAAGCTTAATATTTATATCATCAATACTATTTTTTTTGGTGCACAATGCCGCTCGAAGGTTCTCAGTTCCCCAACCAGGAATTGAGCCCAGGCCATGGCAGTGAAAGCCTAGAATTCTAACCAACAGGCCACCAGGGAAATTCCTTTTCATCAATTTCTATTGACTTCAGTTAATCGAATGAATAGGTTTGTTTTTGTTGACATTCTCCATAATTTTGTCTTCTGTTTTACTAGTTTTTTGAGGGAGGATATTTTTGTTTTTAAATTTACTGAACACTTTTGGTCAGGAAATATGATCTATCAAATCCTTGAAATGTTCAGACTGTGATTTAGAACATTTATAAAAAATTTGTTAAATACTTGAAAAAAATATGTATATATTACATATAATTTCTATTTTATATACCAGTTCTTTTTCTCTCTGCAAATTCTGTATCTGTTTGTTATATCCATGTCTGGTGCATGCTTAGTCACTTCAGTTGTGTCTGACTCTCTGCAACCCTATGGACCATGTAAAGGTGTGCTAAAATGCCCCCTGTGATTTG
This sequence comes from Muntiacus reevesi, assembly GCF_963930625.1. Lineage (NCBI taxonomy): Eukaryota > Metazoa > Chordata > Mammalia > Artiodactyla > Cervidae > Muntiacus > Muntiacus reevesi. The sequence continues at coordinate 76,766,193 of NC_089254.1, read as the reverse complement.
AATCTTTTTATAGCTTTTTATTTTAGATGTATCTGTTCTTAACTAACAAATAGACTCCATTATCTCTAATCTTACCTGAAAATATGCCTTTTAAAAGATTTTACTTTTTTAAGATTCAGTGTTATTATTGGAATATCTGGATTTACTCTTGTCATTTACTTCTTTTCCTCCTTTCCTGACATCTCTTGGATTTATGGTTTACCATATTCCTCTTTCTCCCTCTGATGGTTTGAGAGCTTTAAATTTTTTAGTCATATACTTCTAAAGTAATTTTGAAAAGTGATGTACCCTTTTATACTTTAACATAAAAACAACCTTTTTAACTTTCAAAAACTGTAAAGAAAGTCATTTCAGTAACAGTGATGTTTTAAGCTAATTGTCATAGTAATTTTCTATCTAAAAACACTCCTTAACATAGTAGGAAATTTTACACTACCTTATTCCCAATTCATGTTTCTATGTTATTTCCCCAAGTAACTTTTATCTCATTGTAATGAAAGTGTAGCGTTTAGAAGTCCTTTACTGATAGATATCCTGTCATACATCTGTTTCTCAAAAATGTGTGAAAAATATATTTATTGAAATTAAAAAAATCTATTTCAAATGGCTATAAACCTTCAAGTTTGAAGACTGTTATCTGGATTATAATTACTATTCAAATAATAAATAAAGATGCCATAAATATTACTAATTGCTAGAATGAGACAATTATATTACTATTTTAAAACTATAGATAAAAACTATAAAACTATAGATAAACTATAGGAAAAATGCTGAGAAAACTCATTTATGCCTATAAGTGAAAAGGGACAGAATTTTGTTATAGTGATGTCCCTTTTTAAGTTATATGTCAGAAATAATAAATTGATCATCAAATTATTTTTAATGATCTTTAATTGATAATTTGATTAATCTTTTTCCAATTTTGTTGAAAACAAAGAATTGAAGAACCACCCTCACTGAAGTCTTTTGCTGGTCAGGCCATTTTCTTTCTCAATTCCTTGGAAACTTAACTAAAAGTTAAGACATCAAGATGTCTTTACCAAGATGTCACTTATTCACTAAGCATCATCTTGCTTATGGAGCTTAAAATTAAGACAATCCTGGGTATAAATATCCCCATAAAACTGGAAATTGCACATATTTATTGAGGATAACTCTACATAGGTTAGAAGCATTATTTTACTTTGAGAAGTATGCCTTTTACAGAATTAGAACAGAATATAAATATCTGAGAAAAATTAATCATAATTAAGTAAAGCTGGATTTCTAATGTTACATGCACTTTCCTAGACTGTTTTGTAAAACATTTATACCTATACCTATACATGAATAGATGTTCTGCTTTTTAAAAGTATTGTTTAAGGTGTTTTATCAAACTAAGATGAACATTTTAACATCTCTGAAATTGAGATACAACCTATATACATATATATAGCATATTATAGTTTAGTTGGTAGTATTTTTACTACATAAGCGATTATATATAATCATGTAATAACAGTTTCTTAGATGTATATTAGAATAAAAATTAAGAGCAAATCAGCAAAGATATTGGGGCAGTACTAAGTTTAGGGTTTATACAACACATACTTATGACTACAATGTTTTATTTATAGTAAAATCCACAGTATGTTTCGGTTAATTTAAATGTAAACACAAAGTAGAAATGAAAAAAAGAAAGAAATGTCTCAAAGACAGTAAGTAGGTGACTTGGGCCGGGTAAGAAATATGGATTTACAAAATCTAATAATGAACTGGCAAATGATAATAATGTTTTTCATAAGAATCTGAAAAATGCTCTAGAAAATATAAAAACCACAAACTTACCTCTGAAACAAGATGTTTTAACTTGAAGATCTAAGGTTAATATGTCAGAAATAAACATGGAAATTTTAACTTCTCTTTGAAATCATGCAAATTATATTATTAAGACAGGCTTGAGACATATTCATCAGGCTCTTTATCATTATTGGAAGTGGGGAAAAGACAGTTTGCCTGACAGCAGATTCACCAAAACCCATCAAGCTTTTATACCAATACTGAATAGATGAGATAGATAGATAAGGCAAGCAACTTTATCACTTGTTTCCTAAAAATAAGTTGCCTTTCTCTTCATGTTATGTTCATGCTCTCTTTGCTTTACTTTCACATGATTCACACACAGGAAAAATCATTTTTTGAATAGTCAGTAGACCAAAAAGGAAAGGTGAGGTCATTAAACAAAAACTGTCATTGCTCTATCTTGTATCCCCACATTGGCCAATATAACTTATTTCTAAGACCACACTTCACCCACAATGAAAATAAACTAACTTTCACTATACTTCCTTGGGCAGTCAGAACAGTCTGCTCAAGTTGAAAGTCCAGGGACATACCTTTACATCTTGATGAGGTACAGGAAAGGTTCTGGGAGTCTGAGGGACCTGGAATATTGTTGGCATCATTTTTGAAAAACAAAGCCTGCCATAGGTATCTTTGTCAAGTGGGAGAAGGTAATTATGAAAAGGCAGAAGGGAAAATAAGAGAACTGGCACCATCCACTGATGACAGAAATGTGCTTTAAGCACATCATTTTAACAAAGAGTACACTTGGGATTTGAGGATCTGGATCTGAATCCCTTAAAGCTATCCTTGTCTTTAAGACCCAGCTATAGATTATACTTCTGTTCTTCAATTATAGGAATATTTAAGAAGCATGCTTAACTATAAATTTCCCTAAAAAGGTTATTTAACATTTCTATGGAGGTAAAAATGTGCATTCTGGAACAATTAAAAGTTATTTTTCATTTAAAAGAATGATCAATTTCTTCACTCAGCTAAACAAAATAGGCTAGTAACATAAACAAATCAATATCAATGTTTAAAGACCTTTGATAACTATGTACACTAATAACCAGAGCAAAAAAGCAATGTACATTTACTGAGGACAAAAATGTTTCTTTTAAAATCAGAAAGGTCAGATTACCTGGAAGCAGATGTTGGTAACTTGGCAAAAAAGAAATTCTGCATTTAGTTGTTGAAGATTACACTTATAAACTAGTAAAAATGTACATAAGCCATTAGAAAATTATAATTTGAATGTTACAAATATGCTAATGTATATTAGCATAAAACATCTTTTTTAGTTTTGTCAATAATCCAGTGATCTCTAAGCAATGGCTTAATAATTATTTCTAAATGCCATTTCTCAGAGATTTTCCTACCTACAAAGTTCAATAAAAGTATTCTACTTGCTCTAATTTTCATCACATATCATGACCTCAAATCATCTAGAAAGACATTAAGTAGGACATTCCCTTTAGAATATTGGGGGGAAAATTACTATCTTCTTTGTATACAGCAGATAAAAGCAGAGCAATATAGTAGTTATAATCAGAATGTCAGCATCCATCCGCCAAATATTTATTAAGCACCTACTGTTTTCCAGGCATCATTCTCGAAGAGCTGAGGATATAGGGGTGAGTGAGAAGTAACAGCTGCCATTTAGAGTGCTTACTATGTGCCAGGCTCTGGCCTAACAGTTTTCACACATGTAAACCCATTTAATCCTCAAACACAACACCTCTATGACATGGGTACTGTTAATCTTTTCATTTTACACATAAGAAAATTGAGGCACAGAGAAGTTAAATAACTCACCTAACTAGTCTGCCTCTGAAGTTCTCTATTCCACATCTTTCAGTATAGTAATAGTATTAGAATATAGTAACAGTAGTAGTCCTGAGTCTCATGAAGCTTTTATTAATCTAAGTCCTTCCTTATTTCCTGTTCTGCCTTTGTGAAAGACCTAACATACAAATAGAACTGGTCACGGCTCAAATAACTGGTGTGACCATCTCACTTTTAGAAGTTTCTTTCTGGGAATGTTTAAACAAAATTTTAATGAGCTATACTTTCATCATATATTGACCCCAAAATACCTAAAAGGCCTCAATGTTCTAAAACTTGGTTTTGTTTAAATAGTTGGGGAAAATGAAAATCCCTTTATATTTTTCTCATAACCATAGGCATAGGTACACAGCACTCCGTCCTTTGGAAAACCTTTAGTTCAGGTAGGCCTAGTGGATCTAAGATTATGGGACTCTGCCTCATTCTAGGGATGGGTCCATGTTCAAATTTATTATGCCACACTGTCTTGGTCATAGTTATTGGATCAAGACTACAAAAAAAGACCAAGCATGACTGATCTGTCTTCACTGGGACTGACAAGAGTTGAGAAATAGTCTCTTCACAATGGAAGTGATCTGAGACTGCTGATAGCCATCTTCCTAGACTCAAGAGAAAATGATTCCACAATACTGGGAGATATGGAGTAGAAAAATTCAGACATAGAATTCTTTAATTTAGCTATGCAAGAAATAGGTCCATCCTTGCCTTTTTCAGTTAAATGAATATAAAGGCTACAAGTAGTTTTAAATTTAAGCTTAAGTGGGTTTCTCTAACTTTCTACCACATTTCAAAGCATTTTTACAAAAGCATTACATAAAATATGGACACAGAACAATGGTTATAATATGAATAGAAATCTTTTTTATTCTCTTCATTTCCTTCCCCTATGAACAAATATATAGACCTGTCTACAGCACAAAGTATGGTCTATCTATTTTCAAAAGCATTATCCAAAATATATACTGATGAATTCTATCTATGTGATTACAAAGCATTACTGTAATAATTCTTTTTTAGCATATGACAAAAGCACAATATAGCTAGAAAGACAAACTGCTTTATTTTAAAACATTGGAAAAAAACATTAAAAGGCAAATGTCCATTATATAACCAAGAATGTTAAGCATTTGGAAAATGTCAATCTTCTAAATTGTGGTAGGCACTTCCAGAGAGCTAAATATTGCAAATTATCCTACCATATGTCTTCTCTAATACCAAAAATACTTGATATGATGAAACACACAACTAAAATTACCCAATCAAAGTCACCATGTTAGGTTTCAATTTAATTACAAGTAAAAGTTTTGTCCAAGATGTTCCTGACACATGAAGCGTCCAGTTGAATTTCAGAAATGTTAACAAAAGTATCTTCCTTTTTTGCCTGTGAATGTTTGAGTATTGCTGTATTGTTGGCTTATATCCACTACAGATACTGGTTCTAGGCCAGCCCAAGGGTCTTCAAGCATTGAAGGCTTGAAATAACTCTCCAACTCATTAGACATTCTCTTTTCTCTACCACGCCCTGATCCAAATGGTGTAGATGTCCTTGGAGAACCCTTTAGGAAAAAAATCATTAGTTAAAGACATTTAGCAGAGAGAAGAGTGGAACTTTTTCTTTAGCGGCTAGTGGGGGTCACACTGCTAGTTAAAAGTTATGTCTTGAACCCAATTATGTTCAATTTCAAAGTCCATGCTTCTTTTAATCTAGTGTTTTAAATAAGTATTTAAACCAATCTGATATACTTATTAATAATTTTATGCCCACTGTCAGTTCAAATCCTTTTGGATTTCTAATGTGATAACTTTGCCAAATGAAAAAATGATGATGAAATAAGAATTGTAGTTTTCCCTCAGTTATTTCCCTATTTTTTCTGGAGGCAAATTAAAACTATTTTTACCCTACAGCTTCAATATTTCTAAACCTTCCCGTCTCATTAGCTCCACACTCAAAGAGGTGTTTTGGTTTAGCATAAAGTTGGAAAACTACTAAGCACATTGAAGTTGTAAACCACAGAATTCTACAAACACTACAAAGACTTGGAGCAGAAGCCAGCGTAATCGGAAAACCAACGTCAAAAAAAAAAAAAAAGTGGAAGAAGAAAAGAAAAGGGTGCCAACAGTAGGAAGATGGCACTAGCCTATAAACTCTAGAGAGATTAGCTCTACGCTAGGGATTCATTCGCTATTTTTCCCCCTCGGAGAGCGGGTACTCAGCATAGTCTACTGCAACCAACGGGCCAGGCCCCTGACAAAGGAGAGGGAATTAGGGAAATCTGTGTACAAGCGGCACTGTACTGGTGAAAAAGCAGGAGGGCTCCAGAAACAAGTCGGGCTCTGCCACTTTGTAGAGCATTCCAAAGAAAGCTACACTTCTCTGAGCCTCAGTTTATCCATCGGCAACACATGGCTAACGACAGTATCCCACCTCATAGAGGAGTCAAAATAATCCACGTAAAGGGTGTACCATGCCTGCCATACAGTAAGAGCTCGGCAAACGCTGGCTATTATTACCTGGGGGTGGGTCTGCTGCTGCCCTGGGGAGTAGCCGAATTGCTGCTGGGACCCCGCGGGGGACTTGGAGTAGTTGCCAGGGTAGCCGCCTGGGGACGGAGACCCGAACCGGCCCCCAGGGAAGCTGCCGCCGTGTCGCGGAGAGAGGCTGCTCCCGTAGGGCCTAGATCGGGGCCCGTACGGCGGCGTGTGGTGTGGACTCCCGTACCCCTCCCGCGGGGATGGCGGCCGCGGTCCGCCTCCGCTCGGGGTACCCCGGAAGCTGCTCCCGCTACCCCAACCTCCTACACCCGGGCCGGGGTAAGGAGGAGTCGGGGGTCGAAAATTCTGTCGCTGCATCTCAGTGGACGACAAGGATCTCACTGGCGCGTTCTCCTCCCGGAACTGTCGCGAGCAACCCTTCACTTATACTTGGTGGTCCTTCACGAAAACACTCCTCCGTCCTCCAGCATTATATAGCACATTGGTTCCGGCCTCACAAAGGTTCCGCTAGGGCGGCGGGATAAGTAGGTTATCGAATTGGGTACAGATTGAGTTAAGTGAAGGAAGAAGGGGGGAAAATGGATAAAGGAAAGGCCAAACACCGGGGAAGCCCCAGCAATGGCCTTTGAAGTCTCGCGGGCTTTGGTTGGGACTGACCCACCGACTAGGCGCCTGCCCAGAGCTGGGTGGGTGGTTCGGAGCGCTTGGCTGAGCCGACCCGGCCCCTCCCACCTGGTGCCAGTGGAGGGCTTAGTTGTCCGCGGGCGCCCCCAGTGGCTACGCGAGCGCGGAGTTCTCCACTCGGGGAGCCAGGATTTGTGAGCGGCGCGCAATGCTGGCATCGCTGGCGAGGGTCTCGGCTCTGCGGAGAACCGGCCTTTTCTCCCGCCGGGGCGGCGGGACGGGGCTGTGGACCGGCCGCCCGCAGTCAGGTACCCTCCGAAACTCGGTGCAGGCGGCGAAAGAGACCCCAGTCCCAGCCTTCCCACTCAGGCGGCAATCTGAGCAGAACGCTGCGCTTTCCTTAGTATCCTCTGACCCCGCCGTCCGCCCTCTGACCTTTCGCGTCTCCCCAGCGCCTTGGCTCCGCGGTCGCCGGGTGGTCACCCTGCCCGACGTCCGGGTCCCGGTCCGGCCCCCGCGCGGTCTTACGGGGCGGACTCGCCTTTCTCTCTTATTCATCCCTCCTCGTCTCCTATGTTTAAATAACTTGAAAAATGTACCCCCTACCCCCGCAACCAGCTGCATTTCAGAAAGGATTTCAGACTGCGTCTTTAAATAACTCGGGGGTGAGGCTGTGTTCGCAGATGCCGGACTTTATTCCCTTCCTTGTTCTTGTTAAATGCAGTCGGGTAAGGGAGGTGGTTAGGAAGCAGAGATCCTGATTTTCAAAAAGAACTTTTGTCCAGAGCTCTTAAAGTAATGGCTATTTCACAGACCTTTGGTCATATAGAAAAATGTGATCATTCAAGAAATGACCCCTAAGGTATTAAACACACCTTTGAACCGAGGACCTGGCTCAGAATTTTATTTAGAAGGTGAAATTTGGATTTATTGCAGTTTTCTGAAACTGTCTTGACTCCCTTCGAATTTGGGGATGAAAGTCTACGGTGAGCCTTGAAATCAGCTTGTAGGAAAAAGAATCTTAGAGAATTTTAGGACTCATCTAATCATGGGTAGCGTGGACCTGTGCCTTTCAGCCTATGAACATTCTTGCAGCTTCCACTTCTCACCGTCCGTTTGACATGTTCTGTGGCATGTGGCAAGCTGAAGGATGTGTTGTTTTCTCAGCTTCTATCCTTGATGAATGGAGAAACACAGTTTTTTGCCATTTGAGAGAATTTGGTTCTTAAGATTTCTTGTTTAGACACAAGTTGTAGAATCAATCAAGGCAGGGTAATCGCATCGAGGCTTTGTGATGCAATTAAGGCCTGAGGATCCCAGATTACCCTCTTTAAACATACTTCTGTACCGTCCAGAAATTCACCTTCCTGGACTTTGTCTTTGGCGCTTAGTTTAATGCCTGGTAATTGGGCTCTCAGGTATTTATTGAATGAATGAGTGGGTCACATCATAACCCACATGAGTGGGTTAGTGAGTCTCACTTGTAATACCACCTTTAATGTCATCAACCAGTCTACCTCTTGTGGGAGGGAGCAGAGAAATGAGGGTGACAGGACCAAATTGCCTTTGTTAATATTTAAATAATTGGCAAATGATTTGTTGAATTGAGTGAAGTACTATAAGTTGTCTTTTTACTTGGCTTGCACTTCTGGAATGTTCTTCCCTGTAGTGATATCTTGCTATCTTCCACACATATGAACTTGTATTAGAAACAAGAAGTAAAGTGTGAAATTTTTGACCAGTAGATTATGTATGACATTGTGCTCTTCATTATGTTTTCAGGTATTAATATATAGGAGGAGTGAGGGAGAGCACATTCTTAATAATTGTATGAAAACTGCAGATTCCATTTGGATCACTTCTGAGTATAGGCAATTTGCCTTTTTACAGATGAGAAATGGTCCAAGAGAAATTAAGTGACTGAAACGGGAATCTAACTTCTTGTTCACGGAGTCAAAGAAGAATCCACGAACATGTAGACACTCATGGTAGCAAGCAAATAGTATTTATCAGAAAGGAGGAAAGTACAAAGCTCTCAGCATAGACACTGGGGGTGGGGGATAGTAAAGAGTCCCTAAAAAGGTGGGGATTACTGCAGTCTTACATGTTTACCAGTATTAATCTGTACATTTTTGGTTGACTCCTGTCCTTAAAGTACATCATTTTTGACCAGTCAATTTAAAGGTCAAAGTGTTTAACTTAACATCTTTATGGCTTCATAATATGTACTTCATAGCATATATATTTTTTTTAGATATTTAGAGATTAGTAGATTTTAATTGTGAACATTGTAAATGTGGCTGGAGTTTTCACAGGTCCTGGGGACTGCAGTCTGACTGCCTGAGCTGATGGCTCTGAGGTCCCAAGATGCATATTTCAATTTATTTATATGCTGGTGAGTTCAGGGGAAGAGGAGTGTAGGAAGTTTTATGTTGCATAACCTGGAAATAGAAAAGTGAAGTGGGATGGTGTCTGTGAGACTATGGTGACTGCCCCATGAATGAAGTTGGAGTCCTGTGAGGAGAAAAGGGCACTTTAACATTTGTGTGAGTAACACGAGTGTTGTTCTGACAAAAAGAGAATTGTAGTACTGTTTAGGGAGGACCACCTTTAGAAAACAGGATCCCAAATAGGATAGTGCATTTACTGAAGACACTATTAATGGCTAGGTGATGTCTTCAAGCGACTTTGTACTCAGAGAACAGGCAAAGCATTAAGGAACTTTCTCAATACCTATGAAGTATATGGGGATCCCCAAAATAATTGGTTAACTTTCTGATGATGCATGTTTTACAAGTTTTACATTAATGCACGTAAGAGTACCACAAATTTAAGTGTAAGTGAAAATGGAAACTTGTCCGTTTCTGTAAGACAGAGAATCTTTATTGGGGTTGCCAAAGATTTTTTTAGTGTTTCTTTTTTTCAGTAGATTAAAAACAATTTTTTTTTGGTAGAGCCTTTTTGAGAGCATATGACTTCATGTTTGAAGGAGGAATTGGGATTCCCAAAGCTGCTCACTCTGTCCCCTACTTTATCTGCCTCCTTTAAAAGACACTTCTGAGGCACCTCTGAGGAATTTCTAGGGCTCTCCAGAAAGGATTTGAAAGCCAATATGTTTGGTAGGCATCAGGTATTAACTAGTGCTGAAAACGTAAATACTTTGGGTAGTTTTTACTACTTATTACCAAGGAGTGAATATTTTCATGTTTCTACATGGTCAGGGCTTTCTACGCCAAGAAAACTAGAACTTGGGTTAAAGGGCAAGCCTTGGAAGTTAAAAGATGACTAAAATGATTGTTAGAGAGCTTCCAGGAAATTTATGTTTATATTTCAAAGGGGTATAAAACTCAGAGCCTTGGATACATTCCCAAGATTGAGGTTGTTAACCCAATGAAGTTTATCTTTCCTCCTAGAGACATTTATTTACATTCCAGAGAGTCAGAACCCAGGGAGCATCCCCCTTTCTTCCTGAGCAGAATTTGCTTACTTTTGGGCTATTAGCTGTCTCTGCTTTTTTGGGGGAAGGTGCAGTGCCGAGCAGCTATTCCATACAAACTGATTGGTTTATAATTTGGGGGGCCTTTCCTAGGGTTCAGTCCTTGTATGTGTAGGTGAAGTCCACCAGTCTCATTATGACTCCTGTAACTTATTAGTTGGGGAGAAAATGGTGCATTTCTTGATGTAAGAAATAATAACTCTGATCTCTGCTTCAGAAACCACATTTTTGAATGAGTATGGGTATTAAAGTCCATGTATTTTTAATGAAAGCACTTTTTAGGACAGGAGAGTGTATTTAATAGCTTCTATGTTAGAAATGTTTGTTCCAATTTTAGTAAATGTGCTCCTGAAGCTAGTCCTGGAAATGTTTGTTCAGGTATCTTGGGATCTGCAGAGGATTGATTCCAGGATTCCCGCCCCCTTGGATACCAAAATCCAAGGATGCTCAAGTTCCTTACTATATAAAATGGTTTGGTATTTGCATATAACCATATGTCCTGTGTGTACCTTATAATACCTAATACAATGTAAATAATATGTAAATAGTTGTAAATACAGTGTATCTGCTATATAAATAGTTGTGGGAGGTGTGGAATATAAATAGTTGTGGGAGGTGTGGCATATTCAAGTTTTGTTCTTTGGAATTTTTTTCTCCCCAATATTTTCATTCCACCATTGGTTGAATCTGTAGTTGAAGAACCCATGGATGGGGTGACGGGGGTGGAGCTACTGTGATATACTTAGAGCATAAGCTACAATAGTATTCCCTGACGCCTTTCAGATTATCTGTTTTCCTCTTCTCTTGTTAGCTGTTTAGCTGTTCCATGTTAAAGACTGTCAATAGTAGAAAAGTAAATACATCTCTAGGATATGATTAGCTCATTCATTGATAGGGTGAGGTCTGCATTGAACACAGTAGATCACTTAACTATCACTTATGTAATGTTCTCATTGATTAAGCAGGTGTTGGAAGCAACTTGTTCTTGTCTCTGAGAGCCAAACTACTGTTAATGATCTTCTTTTCAATTCTAAGCATGTTTCCATTGTCCATAGTAGTCAAGCACAGGTGAAATGTTTTATACATATGTATTTCTTTTGATTAATATTCTTCACCCATGTGTAATATGTGTTAATGCATTAAGTCACTTATAAAAATTTTTATTGAATATAATAAAATTGTTGACAGAATACTTTGACATGAAGAAAAATGTTAAAGAATGTAATTATTCTTTTCCAGATACAATTTTTTGTTTTAAAATGAGTGAATAAAATTTTAATGTCACTAGAATTTGTATCTTTGTGTTTTATACTCATAAAAGGTTAATATTCTTACTACACGAAGAATCCATACAGATCAATAAGGAAAAGATAAATGTGCCTGTAGACATATGGGCCAACAAGAAGATTACATTATTTACAAGAGAAGATATAAAAAAGAGCAAGTATGAAAAGCAGTGTTAATTTCTGGTCATTAAGTAAATGAAAATTAAAATGGTAGTAACATGCATATTTTTAACTGTTGAATTTACAACAAACAAATAAACAAAATGCTCCCAAAACTAAGCCGTCGTGGGTTATGGGAGATAGTGGAGAACATTGTTTTCCACGGCTGATGCATATAAATATTAGTACTGTTTTTCTGGTGGACAGTTTGATAGTATGTATGAAAAGTTTGAATGAATTTGCAACATGAACATGGCTAGGCCAGCTTAAGACCTGGAAACAGGTCTGTCCTTGGAAACATGCTCCTTACTGTGCCTTCTTAATCCCCCCAAACTCTAAAAGGCTTAAAGAATAATTTTTATCTTTACTACTTAAAGAGACATCCCTGGGAGGGTTCCACAGCACTTCACAGAGAGTATCCTAAGTTCTTCTAGACATCTCCTGCTCTTCAGAATGACCCATTGGAAGCGGTTGAAAACAAATCATATCATAAAACATTTTTTTCTGACTTATGTGTCTGCCTACTCACTTCTCCCAGGCTGTCCCTTCCCTTTCCCTTCTATTCCTCCTGTTTTATTCGCAGTTGGTCTGTAAAATAGGGTTCCGTTCCCTTTTTGTGTTCAAAATAGGCTCATTGCATTCACCATCTAACACTGACCCCCCATTCCTACCCTCCCACACTTCTCACACACACATTTTCTTCTTTTCTGTGATAATTATAATACCCCTCAAGTGCCTATGATGGTGTTTTGCTGTTGTCCCCTGAAATGGATGACTTTCCCTGATTTGCACAAAGGTCTTCCCTTTGGTCAGTCTTCTTCCGGAAGAAAGCCACATCACCTACATGGTGAAGTTTCAGGGATCTCTTGGGTTTGTGGACATTCATATTCTGTAGTTTACAACTATCATTTGCTCCACGAGTTCCTGGTTCAGTCACTTGTTATCCCTGAGTTATTCTCTTCAGGCCCATTAAAGAGGCCTCGACACTGAAGCTTTTTTCTCTGACTTCCTGACTTTTTGTTGTGAATCCTACAACTATAAATTGATTATTTATAAAGTCTCTAAGTTGGTGCTGTTTTTCACGCTTCTATGTTCAAGTCTCTACCTAGTAGTCTTTCTCCTAAATGACTTTTGAAAAAACAGCACATTGCATATATTAAGTTCATATTTAAAATTTTTTTATCACAAATAAATTCTCTAGTAAGAACTAAGGTGAGGGTAAGATCTGTAATGTGTGAGGAATATGCTTTACCCAGTGTGAGAAGCCTTGTCATGAAAGAAGGCTTATTTGTAGATCTTATTTGATCAGTTTTGGGGAAAAATATGTATGGAAGCTTAAGATCTGGAAATTGATTTCTTTAAAATGATTCATTGATTTCTTACAAAAGTATTAATGTATCTCAGTTTGATGACTGCTGCTAGCAGTGAAGCAACCTACCCCTGAAATGGACTTCCAACTTGTTGGCGTGGATGCTCTACATTCGCTTAGAGGATACTACCATTTTTTCCCACCTGTGCCTGGTTTCTTCATTGGTCAGGAAAGGCTAGATGGGGCTGTGGTACCAATTAGCCCACAGTCAACTGCAGTAGGCCTATAGAAGCCTGGAGGCCCTAATGGGATGTTTTTAAGGATTAGGGCTGGAATTAACTTACATTGCGTCTCTTTATGTGTTATTAGCTAGACTCCAGGCATTTGGCCCCAATCTAATTGCAAGAGAAGCTGGGAAGTGAGAAGAGCAGAGCGATTAGGGATTAGCACCCATTGGTACTTTGGTTGTGTAATGCTTTACCTATCATTTGGTAGCCCTTTATTTCTAGTCTTTTTGCATTTTTGTTCAAGTTTTCATTAAAATAGTAGCATCCAGCAGTTTTAAAACCTCTTTGATTGCAAATCCCACAGTAATAGCCAAGTCCTTGCAATGGAAGGGCAGTTCTGAAGAAACAGTGTCAATGAAGCATGAATTATAAACTATTATATGTTATTATCCATCTTGCTATTTTTTTCTGTGTGCTCAGTCACCTAGTTGTGTCTGACTCCTTGTGACCCCATGGACTGTAGCCTGCCAGGCTCCTCTATCCATAGGATTTTCCAAGCAAAAATACTGGACTGGGTTGCCATTTCCTCCTCCAGGGGGTCTTCCCAAGCGAGGAATTCAACCCATGTCTCCTGTGGGTCCTGCATTGCAGGTGGAGTCTTTATCACTGAACTGAGTTGTCTCTAAATGCCTCATAACTTGAGTGTCACTTCCATACTATCTTTTTACAACTCAAAAATTTTAGTTTCCCTAGAATGTTTTCCAGTGGATTCTGATTTTCCAAGTACTCTAAACCCCTAAAATTTCCTGCCAGATTATACTATTAGGAACAGAGAATTCCTTCAAGACTCAGCCTGTGCTAGAAAGAAAATATCCTGCTAACTTTTCTAAATAAAGCTTGGAAGAGATATCCATCTACTGACTCACTCCTAAGTTCTGGTAATTAAGTTCTCTGTAAAAATATCAAATCAAGAAAGCCTTCCGATGTATATCACGTGTTGTATTTGATAGTGATATTCTATCAGTTTGTTTTAGGACTTCACTTTTTTGTTTAATGTCTCAGTAGTTGGCTAGTACAGTGGGAGAGGGATGTCATGGTTGCTGCCACACAAATGAGCCACTTGTGTGGGCATCTGTCAATTATATCTGCGCTGGTGTTCAAATTTATTTGTGTCATGGAAACCTAGGGCCAAATACCAGAGGAGTCCTGGAAGCAACTCTGGCAAGCATAAATTTGGTGGCAGCTTCATTATAATTACATTTCTTTGCATGGTTACTCAGCTGTATCAACATAATAGCTTTCCATCCTAGAGGCCAAATAAGATAGAGTGATATACAAGCTGCTCACTATAGCTCAACAAATTACATTATAATGGATGCTCTTTTCAACTGTTTTTCACCCTGTAATCAGTCTATTCTGGTCTTTCATAAGGAGGCAAAATATGACTGTAGATATCTTTTTGAAGTATAGAGTATTGAGAATAATACTTTCTGTTCCTTAAAATAATCATGAGTCGTGATTGCTTTCAAATCTGGATTATCTACTTTAATAGGTATTGGGGCTGTATATTACATTGGCGATGATAACAGCAATTGTTGGTATTTAGTGAGCGTTTACCATCTGCTAGGAAGTGTACTTTGCGTGTGCCTGTGTGCTAAGTCGGTTCAGTCGTATCTGACTCTTTACAGCCCCATGGACTGTAGCCTTCCAGGCCCTTCTGTCCATGAGATTCTCCAGGCAAGAATATCAGAAGGTTGCCATGCCCTCCTCCAGGAGATCTTCCCGACCCAGGTATCAAACCCAAGTCTCTTATGTCTCCTGCATTAGCAGGCGGGTTCTTTACCACTAACACCACTGGGAAGCCCACATGTAACTTTTCCCTTAATCTTTGCAAACTCTATGATGTAGGTGTTTCAACTGAGGAAACTGAAACAGAGGAATGTTTACCTTGGTCAAGGTCACTAGGATAGTAAATAGTGAAGCAGAGAATTAAATTCATTCTCTAAGGTTTATGCTCTTAACTGTTTAAAACTCATTAATTGAGTGTGACTTAAATATGCTTTAGAAGTCCTTTTTGGTTATATTCACAGATCATAAAAGTAAAATGCTATTGGCTGATGGTAAATGAGTTCATTTAAAAGTTTTTGCATCATTACATAGAATATTGCTAATTTATTATGGTTGTGAGTTGACATTGGTAGTGAAATATAGACTTCTCTTTATAGATTTATGATGAGATTTATGAATTGAAGAGATCTCTAAATATATTTCCTGCATCATTTGACATAAAACAGGGGCCCCCAAAGGGATGAGTACAGAAGACTCATATTTCTGGAGTCTTATGGACAATATTTGCTTGTCAGTTCATTCCTAATGATATCAAAATATTTTCTCATATTGAAGATCTTTTTCTATGTTTTACTTTCTATAAAATATCTTGTTTCTCTCTCAATTTGTTCTTTATGTTTTCGCTTTTTCTTTTTTTCCCCATGATTTAAGAATTAAGGAAAATTACAGAAATAAATAACTTAGCTAGTGAAAGTGTTCCATAAATTCTTACCCCAAGATTTAACCAAGAGTAGAACTTTATGAATGCTCCAGTTACCAACATTATTATTAATTATTATTATGTATGTTTACAAACATAGGCTCATATTATACATTCTGTTCTACAGCTTGAATTTTTAAAGTTATTTATTTATTTGGTTGTGGCACTGGGAGTCTCTAGTTGTGGCATAGTTGCTTCACAGCATGTGGGATCTTAGTTCCCTGATCAGGAATTGAACCTGGTTCCCCTGCATTGCAAGGTGAATTCTTAACCAGTGGACCACCAGGGAAGTCCCTGATTTATTTTTTAACTTAGGAATATATCTTGGTCGACTTTATATGTCAGGGTATGTAGATCTGTCTCATTTTTTTCTTAACATCGGCATGGTACTTTGTTATATGGATGTGCCAGTGCTTATTTAATATTTCACATGTTGGTGGATTTTTTGCGTTGTTTTGAATATTTTGCTTCAGTATTAAAAAAAACAGTGAGACCATTCACAACAGAAGATATATGAATGGCCTATTGTTACATGAAAAGATTTTGAATAGCATTAATCATCAAAGGAATGCAAATTAAAGCCTCAGAGAAACATCATATACCCTTTAAAATGGTTACCATTAAAAAGATTAACAAGGGACTTCAGTGATAGTCCAGTGGTTAAGAATCAGGTCCCAATGCAAGGGACCCAGGTTTGATTCCTGGTCAGGGAACTAGATCCTGCATGCTGCAAGGAAGATTGAAGAGCCCACGTGTTGCAACTGAGACCCAGTGCAGTCAAGTAAATAAATGTAAAAAAGATTAACAATACTTAGTGTTTCGAGGATGTGGAGCTTCTAGAACTCACACGTACTATTGTACAGTCACTTTGGAAATCTGTTTGGCAGTTTCTTAGAAAGTTAAGCATAACCTTACCATATCACCCAGCCATTCCACTAGGTATTTACTCAAGAGAAATGAAAACATGTCCAACAAAGACTTGTACATGCATGTTCATAGCAGCTTGATCCACTGGAACCTAAAACTGGGGCCTGCTCAGTAGGTTAGAAAGGATAAAGAAAAATGCATATGCATAGAACAGGATATTACCTATACAAATTCAACAACATGGATGAGTGTCAGTATCATTGTGCTGAATGGAAGAAGCCAGACAAAAAAGGGTACATGCTGTATTATTTTAGTTAGATAAGATTTTAGAAAATGCAGATTAAACTGTAGTGACAGAAAGCAGATCAGTGGTTGCCTGAGGTTGGGAATGGAGGGAAAGGTAGTTTGCAAAGGGCAGGTGGAAACTTGCAGGTGATGGAAAGTTCTATTTGTGAGTTTGGAAAATGTGTAATGACATGTATCCATCATTATGGTATCATACAGAGTATTTCCAGTGTCCTAAAAGTCCTCTGTGCTCAGTCTCTGCAACCCTCTCTCCTCCAACTTTTCATTTTTCATTAGACAAACTATTTTACATGTAGCTTTGGACTTTATTAAATGGGGAATAATCTGGTGTTAGAGGCGTTAAAATTTTTACTGATTGATAAATTGGATTAGTCACGGGTTCTGTGTTATACACAGTTCCCTTTAGTAATCTGAAGGAAAATTTATTTATTTATTTGGTAGTAATAGAGAGTACTTTCAGGATATGAAGAATTCTGCATTCAGTTCAGTTCAGTCGCTCAGTCGTGTCTGACTCTTTGTGACCCCATGAGCTGCAGCACGCCAGGCCTCCCTGTCCAACACCAACTCCCAGAGTTTACCCAAACTCATGTCCATTGAGTCGGTGATGCCATCCAACCATTTCATCCTCTGTCATCCCCTTCTCCTCCTGCCCTCAATCTTTCCCAGCATCAGGGTCTTTTCAAATGAGTCAGCTCTTCGCATCAGGTGGCCAAATTATGCATTATTCCTTCCTAAAATTAGTAATCAATTATCTTCAAGTATTTTCTCTGTTTTGCCAGATACTGACAATGTGAAGCCATTGGAGGGTGTAAAGATTCTGGATCTAACAAGGTGTGTATTGGTTTATCTATGTTTTGGTGATTGAGTTTTCCCCTTCTCTAAAAAAGCATTTGTTTTTTGGATTATAAGAGGGTGCTTGTAAGCTTATCATTGAAATTTTGGAAAGACAAATCAAGGAAATTGCCTATAATTTCATTATTCTAAGGACAATTCATATAATATTTATACATTTCTTTCTAATCTGTGTATGTATACTTTTAAAAAATGAAACCGTATTGAAATTATAGGTTTATTCACATTTTAAGCATGTGTTATATTTTGGCTATTTTTCCCATGTCATTCAAAATTCAACAAAGATATATGATAATATTTTATTATATAGTTGTCACATAATTACTTAATCATCCCCCAGTGTTTTTCTCCTATAAACTAGACTCCCTTGTACATAAATCTTGGCCTTAGAAAATCTTTCAATTTCTTTTTTAGGGTAGAAGTATGGAACTAGAATTACTGCATCAAAGGGAATATACTTTTCAAAGCTCTTGATACATATGGCCAAATCACTTTTATAATAGTTTTAATTCTTACTAACATTATATGAGCTTGTCTGTGTTGATGGACCATTAAGAAACAAATAAATATAAAAATCTTAAAGATGGTAATGAATTTGTTTATCACTGTTAACATTGTAGAGTACTGGCGGGACCTTTTGCTACTATGAATTTAGGAGATCTTGGAGCAGAAGTTATAAAAGTGGAAAGACCAGGTAAAACTACTGTTCTCTTTAAAACATAGAAACAAGCTAATAAATATTTTTAATGGTTCTTTAAATATCCATGTACCTGTATGTGGGACGAGGAAAGAATTGAAATGAAATGATTGCTTTTCTTCTCCATTCTTTATTTTCCTCTGAACCTATACTAAAGTT
The DNA here is from genome assembly GCF_963930625.1 of Muntiacus reevesi. Classification (NCBI taxonomy): domain Eukaryota; kingdom Metazoa; phylum Chordata; class Mammalia; order Artiodactyla; family Cervidae; genus Muntiacus; species Muntiacus reevesi. The sequence goes on along the minus strand of NC_089254.1, from coordinate 76,747,498 downwards.
AGATCTCTTTCTACTCTTTAAATGCCAAGGGTTGAGGCCTAAGCCAGCTTCTGGAAGCCTCTGGTAGAAACACTGGGGCTTCCCTGCCGGCTCAGATGGTTAAGATTCCGCTTGTAATGTGGGAGACCTGGGTTCGATCCCTGGGTTGGAAAGACCCCCAGGAGGAGGGCATGGCGACCCACTCCAGTGTTCTTGCCTGGAGAATCCCCATGGACAGAGGAGCCTGGTGGGCTACAGTCCATGGGGTCCCAAAGAGGTGGACACGAATGAGCGACTGAGCACGCTGGTAGGAACTGACATGAGTGTGATACCAGCGATGTTAATGACATTTGGTGCCGGCACAGTTCCAAGCACTTTGCCTATATTTATTTATTCAATCTTTACAACAACCTGTCACCTGTTATTATTCCTAGATTATAAATAAGAACACAGGGACCTAGAGAGATCAAGGGATTTGTCCACAGTCACACAGCTAGTAAGGAATATTGGGACATTCATCTCTGATCCTGGTCCTGAGCCCCACACAGAATTGCTGCCCAGACTGAGGTCAGAGTGGGCCCGGCCACTTTCCCTCACTGTGGGATGAAGGGGGGCCAGGCCCAGGGGAAGGAAGAGGGGAGAAATAGCTTGTAGAAGAAGGAGGAAGGAAAGGAGTCAAAGTCCTTCCAAAAGGAACCCAAATACCCCAGCCTAAGTCATTCTTTTCTATTTCTAATAAAATAAACATTTTCCCATTTCATACTTTTAAATATTTTGAGGGAAAAACACTGGAGCTAAGATGAATTCTTTGCTTTTATGTTTTTCATCTGACAACTTTCCTTTCTTCTCTTCCCTTTGTCCACCAAATAAACCTAGACAGGGTGCATAATTCTCACTCTTATTTGGTGCCTTCTCAGCTCTTGGATGTTTAATTCATGTTACTGTTGATGAAGCTACTTAGAGAAGTGTCATATTATGTTTCTTTTCTCTCTAATAAGCACTTAAACCAGGAGTCCACGTTCTCTGCATCGTCTCATTAACAGCTTGTTTATGAAGGTTTCAAACCTTGTTTGGAAGGTTTCAGAAATCAGCGTTCTTATTTATCCTTCAAGATCTGATGCTGGGACCTCCCTGGTGGTCTGATAGTTAGGATTCTGTGCTTCTACTGCAGGAGTCACTGGTTTGATCCCTGGTCCAGGAACTAAGATTCCACATCCTATATGCCATGTACCATGGCAAAAAAAAAAAAAATTCTGATGCCTATGGATCTGGAACAGAATTCCCAAATCAATGAAAATGGTCCAGCCTTCTTGAATAGTGTGTGTGTTTCTATCAAACCCATAAGAGACTCGATTGCAATTACATCAACATATGAATTCACCATAAGTGGTTAAACACTATAAAGTTGAATACCTGATCTGGAAGATTCAACTTTCTGCTAGATCTTCTTAGGAGGTCCAAGCAGTTAGCAGAAGATTCTCTGACCAGCATGAGGGATATTATATATTTTATATTACATTTTTCTGACCCTGTCTTTGTCAGGCTCCAGATGATAGAAGAGCCTGGTGAATCCTGCTTTCCAGAGGTAGTGCTTCATTTATCCAGTCCATGATATTTACTGCTTTTGGTCATTGCTGGATACACGCTAAATAATGTTCACTTTCTAACTGAACGTGTTTTTTTCTTTCTTTGTTTAACAATTACCACAAAACTTCTAATTACCACCTTTCTATCCAGTTTCAATGTCACACACTTTCTAATTTCAACCATGGGGTCTTCCGTTTATAGGCAGAATAGTCAATCTAATTCCTCTTGCTAGTTCCCTTGGTCTCTAGGTTAAATATTTGCACAGTTGGCCCTGTGTGTCTGGTTGGTTGAGTCTGTGGACTTGTGAACTTTAATGATCTGTGGTTGGTAGAATTGGGGGTGCTGTACCTGTGGGTATAGAGGGCCAGTTGTAGGACTTGAGCATCCGCCTATTTTGGAGTCCTGGTTGGTGCTGGAACCCTTGAAGATAATGAAGGAATGACTGTATTTTTATTAATTTTAGAAGTCACTCTTCCCTATTTGCTTAGACCTGTTTCTCCATTGTTATTTTTTCCCTTTCCACCCTGGGGGACCCTTTCCTTATGTAGAACTTTATTAAGTCCCATAGCTATACACTAGGCATCAAACTTTTTTCCTAGCAGGGTTTTTTGCTCTTTTCCTAACTAATTTCTCTCTTTCCTTTAACCCTTCTGCTCAGGACATTTTAATGTTCATATATTTTGTTTTTTTCTGAGATAATTATTCAACAGATATGAGGAAAAGTGATTTGGCAGTATTTTCAAATTTTAGTGGAGAGCTAGTCTTTTTTAGTGTCCACTTCTCCAGTTCTTAAATTAAATTTGGTTGGTGGCTCAGATAGTAAAGAATCTGCCTGCGGTGCAGGAGATCCGGGTTCGATCCCTGGGTGGGGAAGACCCCCTGGATGAGGGAATGGCTACACATGCCAGTGTTCTTGCTGGAGAATTCCATGGACAGAGGAGCCAGGCAGGCTACAGTCCGTGGGGTCACAAAGAGTCGGACACCACTGAGCAACTAGCACTTTCATACTTCCACTTTCTGAGTTCTTGAATTAAATTTGGTTGTAGTTTTCTGACTTGGGACTTAGATTATTCTTACTTGAGTAATCAAAGAACATATCAAGCTTAAGTATATTTTTTTCTCCTTTTTGTCGAGTTTGTTGGTGAGTGTAAACTGTATGCTGACAGGCCCAGGGAGGTAACCTAGATGAATGAAGTGGTCTGGGCATCAAGTGATGCTGCTGTTACTTCAGAGTTGTCCCCAGGAGGCGGGGATATGAGGACAGGGATGCTGGTCTTTATTTACTGCTGTGTCTGCTCTGCAGAGAGTGGTGCTTATAACCTAGTAGGCACCCAGTAAATCTTTGCTGCATGAATGAATATTTTGAAATATCATTTAAAAAAAGAAGTCTGAATTTTTTTCTACTGCTTCTGGATTTTGAAATCATGGCAGATGGTTAAAAACTTTAAATAGTGTGTGGGTCAAATAAAACATGTTTCTCAAATTGCTAGTTTTACAAGCTTGTGACCTTTTAACCTTTGATGTGCCATCAGCACTCCCTTTCTGCTTCTCTTAAACCCTGGTTTATTTATTTATTTTTTTTTTCAGTTTTTTTTTTTTTTTTAATTTATTTTTTTATTTTTCAGTGGGTTTTGTCATACATTGATATGAATCAGCCATAGAGCTACACGAATTCCCCATCCCGGTCTCCCATCCCACCTCCCTCTCCACCCGATTCCTCTGGATCCCCCCAGCCCAACAGGCCCGAGCACTTGACTCATGCCTCCCACCTGGGCTGGTGGTCTGTTTCACCACAGATAATATACATACTGTTCTTTCGAAACATCCCACCCTCCCCTTCTCCCACAGATAAACCCTGGTTTATATACTAGGGATTATATACTAGGGATGGGCTTCCCTGGTGTCTCGATGGCAAAGGAACTACCTGTAATGCAGGAGATGTGGGTTTGATCCCTGGGTTGGGAAGATCCCCTGGAGAAGGAAATGGTAACCCACTTCAGTATTCTTGCCTGGGAAATCCCACGGATAGAGGAGCCTGGTGGGCTGCAGTCCATGGGGTTGCAAAAGAGTTGGATAAGACTTCGCAACTAAACAACAACAACAACAACATACACAAGGCACAGGTCCGGTAGGGAAGCCATGTGGGCGTGCATGCTTGATTGCTTCAGTTGTGTTTGACTCTGTGCAACCCCATGGACTATAGACCGCCAGACTCCCCTGTCCATGGGACTGTCCAGACAAAAATGCTGGAGTGGGTAGCTGTGCCCTCCTACAGGGGATCTTCCTGACGTAGGGATCAAACCTGCATCTCTTCCATTGCAGGCAGATTTTTTTTTTACCGATGAACCACTGGGGAAGCCCTAGGAAAACCATGTGGGCCTCCAATTTAGATTTCTGACATTATCTCCACCCGAGAGATGAATGTGATCAGGGATGAATGTGATCATTTAAAATAAGCTAATTTTAACCTTATCTTGATGTTGCTTCCTTAAAAAAATTTTTTTTTTTTTAATGTATTGAGACTTTCAGAAAAATAGAAGTGGCTGGACTGTCTCCTGACTCTGGGAGGTCCTGGCTGGTCTTGGAGATTCATATTCACACATATGTTTTCCATGAAGACTCTAACTGGTCTATTACTGGGAGGTTGTTTTTGTGGACTCTTGCACTTTTCTTTTTCCCTGATGTTTTGAACATGTGTTCAGTTTGATACTTGGCATTTATTGCTTTGTGTTGCTTCCAGTTCATCCCCATTAGAACTAATGCTTCTTTTGTCCCCTTGTTCTCTTCCCTTCTCTTGTGAGGTTTTTTCTTTTTGCTTTTCTTTTTAAATCAAGGAGTCCATTGTTTAGCTTCTGTTTTGTTTTCTAAACTGTTTTTCTTTATCAGTTTCAGTGGGTAAAGTTTAATGGCCTAATAAATTAACTATGTCATTTAAATGAGATTAGAATTTAAACTTTAACTCATACTTGCAAATTATCTCTTATTGGAGGGACTAGTAATACTTAGGTAGTGTTTAGTTTATAATATCTATATTTAATTGAACTTACAAAATTTTTAATTTGTTATACTAATTTGTGCCTATTAATTGTTAATTCACCATCTGTGTTCCATCTACATTGTTTGCTTTTTGTGCAAAGAAAAATTTTTTCTGTAACTCTGTAGTGTTGTCTTTGAATCAAACACAAGTGCTTTTCAGGTCATTTGAAGTAGATGTCTCAAAGAAAATACCTTATTTTTGATGGTTTTAAATATTTTACTTTGAAGCAAGACCTTGATGACTAAAATTTTATTCTAAGCTAGTATTTTAAATTATTTACATTTGCTACACAGTTGCTTATTTTGCTTTTTCTGGTTTATACTGCAGGATTAAAAAAATAGATTTATTTATTTATCATTATTCTATACCTAGCCTCAAATACCAGTTTATAAAGACTTACTTGTCATTTTTCTTATTTAAATTATATATAACAAAAATCCTTTCCAGACCTAACACTTTGTTTGCACATTTAGTGCCAAAAACACTGAAAGAGCTGACTTGTTTGTTGAATTAGGAGAGTAATTTTTTTCCCTTCAAACTGGCATTTGGATATTCTGTTCTGGATTTTTACTTTCAGGTTGGATTTTAGTGAAAGAAGATATGGGGGGATTTAGTGATTTACATGAACAGACAAAGAATTTGGGTAGTTCTAACAAGTTCCCATGGCTCCTTTAGGTTGCTAATTCCACTGAACTAAGCTGATCTTCCTAGTCATCTGTGAACTTATAAATGAGTAAATTTGTTGGCTTGAACTATCTCCTGATGTTCCAAGGTTAAATAGCTCATACTGTTATTTTCAGGAGCTGGTGATGATACACGAACTTGGGGTCCACCTTTTGTGGGGACAGAAAGTACTTATTTTCTCAGTGTTAACCGAAATAAAAAAGTAAGAATATTACCCTCTTTTTGCTTTCTTTCTCTAATCCTCTTGTAGTAACAAAACTTTTGATATCATTGTGGCTTGTTTATTTCTCCCCTTTTTTTGTAGATATAAGTAATATTTTCAAGAAGTGACATTTTATTCTATTCATTTGCCAGTTACAAAATAGAAACAGTAGACCTTTTTATTTTCCTTTTCTTCTAACTTAAAACATATTGTGAGAATTTATAATGATTTTGAATGGAAATAATTTTATTAAGGAGAGAAATCACTTGATTCTTTTATGTTTGTTATTCTTTTGGAGATTGCTTATTGTCTACATTTGGGATCATTATTTGAAATTATTTTATTGTAATCCTTGCTATCATTTTGACATATCCAAATTGCAAATAAAATCAGTAAAAATGATTTAAATGTTTCTTTCTAAGGAAAATGCATTTACTTTAAGAGGAGAATCGATGATATGAATGGCTCTCTTAGTGAACTGTCAGTAATTTTTGTTTATCATAAAGAAAACTCTTTATGATATAATTTTAATATGCTTATTTTTAATTTTTAGAGTATAGCTGTTAATATCAAGGATCCAAAAGGGGTGAAAATCGTCAAAGAGGTACAGTATGCTCTGTAGAAGGCATCTTATCCCCTGGGTTGTGATTAGGGATTTGAATATCAGAGTAAAAGTGTTTAAAACATGATTTTGTTGGCAGTCTGAAATTTTGCTATAGATGTCTTTGAAGAGTTTGTTGTTGTTCAGTCACTCAATCATGTTGGACTCTTTGCGAACTTGTGGACAGCAGCATGCCAGGCTTACCTGTCCTTCATCTCCCGGAACTTGCTCAAACTCATATACATTGAGTCGGTGATGCCATCCAACCATCTCATCTTCTGTCGTCCTCTTCTCCTCCTGCCTTCTATTTTTCCCAGCATCAGGGTCATTTCTAACTAGTTGGCTCTTCACATCAAGTGGCCAAAGTATTGAAGTTTCAGCTTCAGCATCAGTCCTTCCAATGATTTCCTTTAGGATTGATTGGTTTGATCTCCTTGCAGTCCAAGAGCTTAACTGCTTTTAGAGTAAGTATAACTTGCTTTATAATTTCTGGTATATTGTGTATGACATTTTTCCATGGTGTCAGAGTGTTTAGTTATGGTACTATTGTCTATTGACTGAGTGCCTGCTTTGCATTAGATCTTAGGCCTGGGCACTTTGCTAATATTCTTAAATATTCAGAATTTGCTTTGTAAATGACATATTACACCCTAATTTTCACCCTCATATTTGCCTCATTTTGAGGCAAAATGGGTCTCAAGGGGATTGAATGATTGTCTAAAGATCACAGAGCTGATAAAGGGAAGAGCTGAAATTTGAAACCTGGGTCTACATCACTGTAGAGCCCAATGTTTTTCTAACATTTATTCAGATGGTTAATGCATCCAGACCTGATCTTGGCATCTTTCCTTGAGGGGACAGGGCAGCACAGTGGTTAGGGGCATACCTTAGTGTTCTCTTCTGGGATTTAAATCCTGCCTTCTTTAATTGCTAGTCATGTGACTTCAACAGGTTACTTAACTTCTTTATGTATCAGTTCCCTTATTTGTAAAATGAGGGCAATAATAATAACTACTTTTTTAAAGCTTTTATTTTATATTTATATGGCTGAGTGGGATGTGGGATCTTAGTTCCCTGACCAGTGATCAAACCTGTGACCCATGCAGTGGAAGTGCAGAGTCTTAATCACTGGTTCGCCAGAGAAGTCCAATAATACCCACTTCTTAGGGTTGTTAGAATTGAATGAATATGTGTAAAATGTATAGAAGGGTGCCTGCCATAGTTAGCACTCATTAAGCGTTAGCTTTTCATTCCAATCCCGAAGAAAGGCAATGCCAAAGAATGCTCAAACTACCACACAATTGCACTCATCTCACATGCTAGCAAAGTAACACTCAAAATTCTCCAAGCCAGGCTTCAACAGTATGTGAACTGTGAACTTCCAAATGTTCAAGCTAGATTCAGAAAGGCAGAGGAACCAGAGATAAACTGCCAACATCCACTGGATCATTGAAAAAGCAAGAGAGTTCCAAAAAAACATCTACTTCTGCTTTATTGACTATGCCAAAGCTTTTGACTGTGTGGATCACAACAAACTGTGGAAAATTCTTAAAGAGATGGGATTATCAGATCACCTTACCTGCCTCCCAAGAAATCTGTATGCAGGTCAGGAAGCAACAGTTAGAACTGAACATGCAACAGCAAACTGGTTTCAAATCGGGAAAGGAGTGTGTCGAGGCTGTATATTGTCACCCTACTTATTTAACATATATGCAGAGTACAGCATGAGAAATGCTGGGCTGGATGATGCACAAACTGGAATCAAGATTGCTGGGAGAAATATCAATAACCTCAGATATGTAGATGACACCACCCTTATGGCAGAAAGCACAGAACTAAAGAGTCTTCTGATGAAAGTGAAAGAGGAGGGTGAAAAAGTTGACTTAAAACTCAACATTCAGAAAACTAAGATCATGGCATCTTGTCCTATCACTTCATGACAAATAGATGGGGAAACAATGGAAATGGTCACAGTCTTTATTTTTTTGGGTTCCAAAATCACTGCAGATGGTGATTGCAGCCATGAAATTAAAAGACGCTTACTCCTTGGAAGAAAAGTTATGACCAATCTAGGCAGTATATTGAAAAGCAAAGACATTACTTTGCCAACAAAGGTCCATCTAGTCAAAGCTATGGTGTTTTGAGTAGTCATGTATGGATGTGAGAGTTGGACTGTAAAGAAAGCTGAGAGCAGAAGAATTGATGCTTTTGAACTGTGGTGTTGGAGAAGACTCTTGAGAGTCCCTTGGACTGCAAGGAGATCCAACCAGTCTATCCTAAAGGAAATCAGCCCTGAATATTCATTGGAATGACTGATGCTGAACCTGAAACTCCAATACTTTGGCCTCCTTATGTGAAGAGCTGACTCACTGGGAAAGAGTGAAGGTGGGAGGAGAAGGGGACGACAGAGGATGAAATGGTTGGATGGCATCACCGACTCAATGGACATGAGTTTGAGTAAACTCTGGGAGTTGGTGATGGATAGGGGTGCCTGGTGGGCTGCAGTCCATGGGGTCTCAAAGAGTCAGACATGACTAAGCAACTGAACTGAACTAAACTGAAGCGTTAGCTATTATTATTATTCCCAATGCATGTGAAATTGAATTCATCATATGAAATAAAACTTGTTTGCCATCTTTGTTAAAGCTTGAAATCTAATGTAATGGTTGTTAATCTACCTAATCAGAGAAACAAATCTCCTATTTATTTTCTACCAAAGTATCAACTTTAGCTTAATTGTTCTGATGTTGCTTTCCTCATTTTCCTAATTGAAGGATAATGTCTTCTAATTATTAAGATCAGAATCATTGACCATCCACTTTGATTCTGTTGGATCAATCCAATAAATTTAGAATTTTACTAGATATATGTTGAACCCAAAGCTTGATAATTTTCCTAATCTTACTGCCCTGTTTCCTTCATATTTTCTGAAGTATACCTTAGGTTTGTTTACTTGTTTTTTTTTTCTTTTTCACTTGAAATCATGTATGATTTTTCTAAATTGTTCTATATTATTGTTGCCCTGCCTTGTTATTCTATGACAGCTACCTTCACCTTGGATCCAACTCCCATGTTTTCATTCTCAGGCCCTTCTTTTTGTCTTTTTGGTAGTTGTCATTGTGATGACGATGTTGTGATGATGGTGATGAATCACCAAGGATATTGTTCTTAATTCTTCTCTTTCTGGTTTGTGTTTCTCAGTTTCACCTTCAGTGTTCATAGTTCCTGCTCCTTTGCTTCTATTTCAGAATATTTTAATATTTTATTTCTGACAAAATGTGGTTCATTGGAGAAGAGAATGGCGAACTACTTCAGTATTCTTGCCTTGAGAACCCCATGAACAGTATGAAAGACGAAAAGGTCTCACACTGAATGATGAACTCCCCAGGTTGGTAGGTGCCCAATATGCTACTGGAGAAGAGTGGAGAAATAACTCCAGAAAGAATGAAGAGATGGAGCCAAAGCAAAAACTGCTCAGTTGTGGATGTGACTGGTGATGGAAGTAAAGTCCGATGCTGTAAAGGACCATATTTCATAGGAACCTGGGATGTTAGGTTCATGAATCAAGGTAAATTGAGAAGTGGTCAAAAGGAAATGGCAAGAGTGAACATCAACGTTTAGGAATCAGTGAACTAAAATGGACTGGAATGTGCGAATTTAACTCAGATAACCATTATATCTACTACTGTGGGCAGGAATCCCTTAGAAGAAATGGAGTAGCCCTCATAGTCAACAAAAGAGTCCAAAATACAGTACTTGGGTGCAATCTCAAAAATGACAGAATGATCTCTGTTTTTTTCCAAGGCAAACCACTCAACATCACAGTAATCCAAGTCTATCCCCTAATATTTAATGTTGAAGAAGCTGAAGTTGAATGATTTATGAAGACCGACAAGACCTTCTAAAACTAACACCCAAAGAAGATGTCCTTTTCATTATAGGGGACTGGAATGCAAAAGTAGGAAGTCAAGAGATACCTGGAGTAGCAGGCAGATTTGGTCTTAGAGTACAAGATGAAGCAGGGCAACTGCTAACAGAGTTTTGCCAAAAGAACACACTGGTCGTAGCAAACACCCTCTTCCAGCAACACAAGAGAAGCCTCTACACACGGACGTCACCAGATGGTCAGTACCGAAATCAGATTGATGATATTCTTTGCAGCCAAAGATGGAGAAGCTCTATACAGTCAGCAAAAACAAGACCAGGAACTGACTGTGGCTCAGATCATGAGCTCCCTATTGCCAAGATCAGACTTAACTTGAAGAAAGTAGGGAAAACCACTAGACCATTCAGGTATGACCTAAATCAAATCCCTTACAATTAGTGAAAGTGGCAAATAGATTCAAGGGATTAGATCTGATAGACAAAGTGCCTAAAGAACTAAGGACGGAGGTTTGTGACGTTGTACAGGAGGCAGTGATCAAGACCATCCCCAAGAAAAAGAGATGCAAAAAGGCAAAACAGTTGTTTGAGGAGGCCTTACAAATTGCTGTGAAAAGAAGAGAAGTGAAAGGCAAAGGAGAAAAGGAAAGACATACCCATTTGAATGCAGAGTTCCAAAGAATAGCAAGGAGAGATAAGAAAGCCTTCCTCAGTGATGAAAGCAAAGAAATAGAGGAAAACAATCGAATGGAAAGACTAGAGATCTCTTAGAGATACCAAGGGAAGATTTCATGCAAAGATGGGCACAATAAAAGATAGAAATGGTATGGACCTAACAGACACTGAAGATGTTAAGAAGATGTGGCAGGGTTACCCAGAATACATAAAAGACCTTCATGACCCAAATAACCATGATGGTATGATCACTCATCTAGAGCCATATATCTTGGAATGTAAAATGAAGTGGGCCTTAGGAAGCATCACTATGAACAAAGCTAATGGAGGCAGTGGAATTCCAGTTGAGGTATTTCAAATCTGAAAAGATGATGCTGTGAAAGTGCTGCACTCAATATGCCAGCAAATTTGGAAAATTCAACAATGGCCACAGGACTAGAACAGGTCAGTTTTCATTCCAATCCCAAAGAAAGGCAATGCCAAAGAATGCTCGAAATATCACACAATTGTACTCATCTCACATGCTGGCAAAGTAATGCTCAAAATTCTCCAAGCCAGGCTTGAACAATACTTGAACTGTGATATTCCAGGTATTCAAGCTGGATTTAGAAAAGGCAGAGAAACCAGAGATCAGATTGCCAACATCCACTGGATCATCAAAAAGCAAGAGAGTTCCAGAAAAACATCTACTTCTGTTTTATTGACCATGCCAAAGCCTTTGACAGTGTGGATCACAACAAACTGTGGAAAATTTTTAAAGAGATGGAAGTATCAGATCACTTTACCTGCCTCCCGAGAAATCTGTATGCAGGCCAAGAAGCAACAGTTAGAACTGGACATGCAACAACAAACTGGTTGCAAATTGGGAAAGGAGTCCGTTAAGGCTGTATATCGTCACCCTGCTTATTTAACTTATATTCAGAGTACATCATGCAAAATTGCAGGCAGGATGATGCATAAGCTGGAATCAAGATTGCCGGGAGAAATATCAATAACCTCAGATACACAGATGACACCACCCTAATGGCAGAGAGTGAAGAAGAACTAAAGAGCTTCTTGATGAAAGTGAAAGAGGAGAGTGAAAAAGTTGACTTAAAATTCAACATTTAGAAAACTAAGATCATGGCATCTGGTCTCATCATGTCTTGGCAAATAAATGGGGAAACAGTGGAAACAGTCACAGGCTTTATAATTTTGGACTCCAAAATCACTGCAGATGGTGACTGCAGCCATGAAATTAAAAGACACTTGCTCCTTGGAAGAAAAGCTATGACGAACCTAGACAGCATATTAAAAAGCAGAGACATTATTTTGCCAACAAAGGTCTGTCTAGTCAAAGCTATGGTGTTTCTAGTAGTTATGTATGGATGTGAGAGTTGGACTATAAAGAAAGCGCCGAAGAATTGATGCTTTTGAACTGAGGTGTTGGAGAAGTCTCTTGAGAGTCCCTTGGACTGCAGGGAGATCAAGCCTGTCAATTCTAAAGGAAATCTGTACTGAAGTAAGCCAGAAAGATAAAGAACATTACAGCATACTAACACATATATATGGGATTTACAAAGATGGTAACAATAACCCTATATGCAAAACAGAAAAAGAGACACAGAAGTACAGAACAGACTTTTGAACTCTGTGGGAGAAGGTGAGGGTGGGATGTTTCGAAAGAACAGCATGTATATTATCTATGGTGAAACAGATCACCAGCCCAGGTGGGATGCATGAGACAAGTGCTCGGGCCTGGTGCACTGGGAGGACCCTGAGGAGTTGGGTGGAGAGGGAGGTGGGAGGGGGATCGGGATGGGGAATACGTGTAACTCTATGGCTGATTGGTGTCAATGTATGACAAACCCACTGAAATGTTGTGAAGTAATTGGCCCCCAACTAATAAAATAAAATTAAAAAAAAAATTAAAAAAAGAAATCTGTACTGAATATTCATTGGAACGACTGATGCTGAAGCTGAAACCCCAAAACTGTGGGCACCTGATGCGAAGAGCAGACTCATTGGGAAAGATCCTGATGCTGAGAAAGATTGAAGGCAGGAGGGGAAGGGGATGAGAGAAGATGAGATGGTTGGATGGCATCACCAACTCAATGGGCATGAGTTTGAGCAAGCTCCAGGAGTTGGTGAAGGACATGGTAGCCTCGTGTGCTGCATTCCATGGGGTTGTAAAGAGTTGGACACGACTGAGTGACTGAAGTGACTTACTGACAGAATATTCTGATATTTTATGCTGAATAGTGAAGGTTTCAGATTTGATTTAACAAATGCTTTACCAGTTCATTAAAGTTTTTCATCTAAAGTGTTAGATGTGCTTTTTCCATCTAAAGTGTTAGATGGAATTCATAGTTCTTGCTCATAAGACATCAGTGTACATTAGAGTATTTTAGGCCTACCTGTATGATTCTGACCAAAATAAATGAATTTGCTGAGGTGTCTTTCTTCCTCTCTTTGGGTACTGCCTATGTCTTCCACCATACTGTGATAGGTTTAAACTGTAACTTTATGGGCGGGGTTTCTCTTCAGATCTGATTGATAATAATGAAGTACATTTCAAGTAATTAAACTTAAATAGATTTTCTGGGGTCTAAATCTATTGCGTTCAGCTAGTTATACTGTTCATAAGTTGTATATCCGTGTTGTGAGTATGAATCATGGCCAGTAGAGCAGTGTCATTGGTCTTATTTTCCCCCAAAATCTTATCAGGAAAAATTCAAATATACAGAAAAATTGCAGGAATAGCATAATGAATTCTTAAAATTTTTTTCAGTCAGTGAATGACAGCTTTTAGTTTTTTTCTCTCCTCTTTAATCCATGTTCCTTTTAAAAAATTATTTATTTTTAATTGGAGGATAATTGAGGAAGAGATGGTTGGAAAGCATCACCAACTCAATGGACGTGAACTTGTGCAAACTCTGGGAGATAGTCAGGGACAGGGAGGCCTGGCGTGGTATAGTCCATGGGGCTGCAAAGAGTCAGATGTGTCTTATGGACTGAACAAACACAGCAAACGATTGCTTTATAACGTGTTGGTTTCTGCCACACAGCAACATGAACCAGCTGTAAGCATACGTATGTCCCCTCCCTCTCGATCCTCCCTCCCACCTCCACCCCACCACTCTAAGTTGTCACAGAGCACCGAGTTGAGTTCCGTGTGTTATAAAGCAGCTTCCCACTAGCTCTCATATGTGAAACATTACCATGTGCTTTACATACGGATATATATGTGTTTCAGCGCTGCTCTTACAAGTCATCCCATCCTCTCCTTCTTGTGGACTCTGTGTCCACAAGTCTATTCTCCATCTGTCTCTATTCCTGCCCTGCAAATAGGTTCATCAGTGCCATTTTTCTAGATTCCATATATATTCATTATGGAATTTTTATTCAGCATTTGTTTTTCTCTTTCTGACGTATTTCAGACTTTAGGTTCATCTACCTCATTAGAACTGACTCAGATTCATTCCTTTTTATGGCTGAGTAACATGCCATTGTATGTATGTACCAAACTTGTTTATTCATTCATCTGTTGATGGACATCTAGGTTGCTTCCAAGTCTTATCTATGTAAATAATGCTGCAGTGAACATTGGGGTACATGTGTCTTTCTCAATTATGATTTTCTCAGGGTATATGCCCAGTAGTGGGATTGCTAGGCCATGTGATAGTTTTATTCCTAGTTTTTTAAAGGAATCTCCGTACTGTATCAGGTTACATTTTCACCAACAGTGCGAGAGGGTTCCCTTTTCTCCACATCCTTTCCAGCATTTATTGTTTGTAGCTTTTTTTGGTGGTGGCCATTCTGACTGGTGTGAGGTGATACCTCATTTCAAAGTAAGTAGAAGACATCATGAAACTTTGCCTTTAAATCCTTCGGAAGATATCTCCTGGGGGTAGAGCTCAGGGATAGAGCATTTGGTTGCAGAATACATCTCATATGAGTAAGAACATCCTTGGACATACATTTAGAATTTATTTTATAATTTTTTTAACAGATAAATGTAGTTAAATTATTATCATTATTCCCCTCTATTCCTTGTCTTGCTCCTCCAATGTGTTCCTAAATTATATCTAATGAAAACAACTCAGAATTAAGTATCTGGTATTTCAATTGATTTTAATTTTTTTGTTTTACTGTTAGTGGAAATATTTTTTTTTTCCCCAGAAGAAAAGGATGATGCCTTCTCCAACATGCAAAATTGTGCTTTTTTTTTATTGTGGGCAAAATTCTAAAATAGGTTATTAGTTGATTTGTGATTATGGCCAGTAGAGCAGTGTCATTGGTCTTATTTTCGCCCAAAATCTTATCAGGAAAAATTCAAATATACAGAAAAATTGCAGGAATAGCATAATGAATTCTTAAAATTTTTTTCAGAATTTTTTTCAATTTGTGAACACCTCAGTGAGGAAGAGGTGATCACCAGTAAAACTAGGACTAAGTTGTTTTTCCCTCTCACTTTATTTCATAGTAAATTCTTATATCAGGTAAATGTGATAAATGTTTGGTCTCCACTGAAGCAATTGACTTGTATAAACCTTGTAGATTGTGTAGAGATCCATAAAACTCAGGGTGATTTCTGATGTGTCTGATTTCAGCACTGCACTGCTTAGAATTTTAACAAATGCCTTAGCTAATACTTTAGGGAACATACCTGTTCTTGAAATGAGGTCTCTAAAAACAGAGAGAGAAGGAGAATATGTCATATGGCGGACTCACCAAGAATCAGTATCTAGAAAATAGCTAGTATACATTTATTTAAAAGAAATGTTTATAAAATGGAGAAAAGAGTAACTTATGTGCTGTGTACTTTTTCAGGGACATTTTATCATTAAATATCATAATGCACACATATTGAATTCTTGGGTAATAATAAAAGCTACTGGGGGACTTCCCTGGAGGCCCAGTGGCTAAGATTCTGCACTCCCAGTGCAGGGGGGCCTGACTTAGGGAACGAGATCCCACATGCCGCAACTAAGAGTTTGGATGCCACAACTAAAAAAAGCCCACAGGTTGCAACAAAGATAGAAGTTCCCATGTGCCGCAACTAAGATCTGGCACAACCAAATAAATAAATATTTTTTAAAAAGTTACTGGGCATCTTTATCAGTAGAACTCTTTAGCTCCTAAGCTCAACTTTTCTGTATTTTTTTAATAACTTTATAGAGTCAGACTATGTGGTACTCTGAGCACAGCTCTTTTTAGCTTAACATTTTTTTTTCTATTGTTAGTAATGTCTGTTCATGGGCAAAAAGATTACTATAATAGCATATAATATAAAAATCTATGTCCTTGTATGCTTTCTTCTGATAAACATAATAATATGTATATTGGTTTTTAAAAATGTTTTTTGTTTACTTTATCCATTCTGAATACTTTCCTATTAGCATAGCTTATTCATTACATTTATTTTCTTGTCTTACTGAAAGTTGATCAAATCAAATTGAAAGTTGATGAATCATCTGAATGCACCAAATTCAGATGAATTTGTGATTCATCTGACTATTTTATGTGATTTGAAGTATAATTTATGATCCTATAGAAATCTAAAAATACAAATACCCTACAAAAATTTAAATCTAAAAGTGCAAATACCCTAAAAAATAATTTTTATTGTGGTATAACATATATAATGTAAAAATGTTGTTTAACCATTTGTACCACACAATTCAGTAGCACTAATTACACTCATAATGTAGTGCAACTGTCACTGCTCTGTATTTCCCATATGTTTCATTACCCCAAGCAAATTCTGTATCCACTAAACAATAATTCTTCACTTCTCTCTCCCTCAGCTTCTGATGACCTCTAATTTACTTTCTGTCTTTATGTACTTGCCTACTTTAGATATTTCATGTAAGTGAAGTCATTCAATATGTGTACTTTTGTGTCTGGTTAATTTTACTTAGCATTATGTTTTCAAGTTTCATCCATGTTGTAGCATGTATTAGAAGTTTGTTCCTCTGTTTAACTGAAAAATATTCTACTTTATGGATGGGTGCATTTGTCTAGATGAATACTTAGGTTGTTTCCTCCTTTTGGCTATTGTGAATAATGCTGCTATGAACATTTGGATATAAGTACCTGTTCAAGCCCCTGCTTTCAATTATTTGTAGTATTTACCTAGGAATGGCATCTTTAGGTCATATGGTAATTCAATGCTTAACTTTTTGAGGAACACACAGAGTTTTTAAAATTAAAAATAATTTATCAAATGTCATTTGCATAGGTACTGAACTATACTGTTAATATGTACCATTCAAGTTATGCAGCCAGGAGATGACTGGTATAGAAGCCTAGGTGTATTTGATGTCATTTGTTTTCTTTAGTGCCCACAGGAGTGCTTTGTAAGCAGTAGACAGAAATTCAGAAAAGTATGTGGAACAAATTGAAGTGTAACTGTAGCCTTGTGTTTTATTTATACTAATACCCACTCTCCCTCCTTATTTCCCAAGCAATACTTGGTAGAATTGTTAGAATCATTAACAGTAAATAAACACATCTCAACTTGGGCTCTCCCTGGAGCATATTGCCCATGGGAGAAGCATCTCAAAAGTTAATTGGCACCTGGAATTTGGAGAGGATGTCTATATGGCTTGAGATTTGGAGTGCATACCTGAAATCTATTCTTCTCTGTCCTGTATCTTAATGTATTTATCATTCCTTTTCTGACAGGTGGTCACCTGCGTCTCCAGTATCTCTGTTTCAGGAGCTCTGAAGGATGACAGCTTATTTCCCTGTGATGCCTCTTAAGATCCCCTCTCCCTAAGTTTTGTTAAGTCAAAGAGTTCCATGTATCCACTCCAGATTTGTTGACAGCATAACAAACAGGCACATAGTTTATTTATATTTCCATCTAAAGTTTATGTAAATTCAATTATTTTCCATGCAGAGCAGAGGTTGGCAGACTATGGACCAAGTCCGATTTGTTTTTTCATAGCCCATGGACTAAGCATGAATTTTACATTGTTAAAGATCATTAAAGAAAAATAAATATGTGACAGGGAATGTATGTGGCCTGGAAAGGCTAAAAGTATTTGTTGTTTGACATTTTGTGGAAAAAAGTTTGTCTATTCCTGGCCCAGACTTATTCTATTTCATTAGTTTGTGTGTGTGAGAATATATCTATGTTAACAAGGCAATTAAAAAGTTGTTGAATAGTTATTAGTCGCTTGGATATGGTTAAGAATTATGTCATGAATTTTTCTTTACGACCTCATAATTTTTGTGATATTTTCAGAAAATACGTAGTCGCAATTGAGATTTTGAAAAGAAGTTTAAAATTGAGGTTTCAATGGTTTGTTCTCTATTTCATATAGTAGTATCTGGGAATCAAAATTGGGGTCTTATTTCTGACAGTTACTGATTTACTGAGTTATAGCTTAGCATTTTTTTTCAGTCGTTCATTAAATGCATTTAAAACTCTTTGGAAAGGAAGCATCTGGAAAGTGTGAAAGCAATTGACAAGAATTTACAAGTATTAAGTGCCAATATGTACATGTTGTAATGAGGAGTATTACATGATAAGCATAGGGTTGTAATGATGTGTTTAGTTTTAAAGGGGTTAAAAGATATCTTTCATGTATTTTATGTCCTTATAGTCTAATTTTTTAAATTTCTGAGAATATACTTGGATAGACCACACATCCTAGATATTTCTTACATTTAATGTAAGCAGAATCCACTTAACACTATGGTATTAACTGAACATTTTAATAGCCATTGTTTAATTGACAGTCCTGGTGTTCATCTGTCCTGGGTGTTCACTGAAAAGATTGATGCTGAAGCTGGAACTCCAGTACTTTGGCCACCTCATGCGAAGAGTTGACTCATTGGAAAAGACCCTAATTCTGGGAAGGATTGGGGGCAGGAGGAGAAGGGGACGACAGAGGATGAGATGGCTGGATGGCATCACCGACTCGATGGATATGGGTTTGGGTAGACTCCGGGAGTTGGTGATGGACAGGGAGGCCTGGCGTGCTGTGATTCATGGGGTCGCAAAGAGTCGGACACAACTGAACGACTGAACTGAACTGAACTGAATTGGCAGTCATACCTCAAGTAGTTGATTAGAACCTTCACATCTATCTAATTACACCTTGTAATTCTACTTGTCCTGTGATTTTTCTGAGCTTTTAGAAAGTGAGGATAATTGTGTTTACTGAAATCAGAATTCATGTGGGGATTCGTTGAAAGTTAGAGAGTCCCTTAAGTCTGACTTGTCTTCATCTCTTCCTTCAGCTTGCGGCCGTTTGTGATGTATTTGTAGAGAACTATGTCCCTGGCAAACTGTCTTCGATGGGGTTGGGCTATGAAGATATAGACAAGATTGCACCTCACATGGTCTACTGTTCCATCACAGGTATTTCAACCCCACGCCCTTGTCGGTGAGTAGGTTTTCCAGGTTCTGTGTCTCTGTACGTAAGAAACCTCTCACTAGCACTGGTTTTCTCAAAGTGGTTCTGCTCGCCTTCCCTGCCAAGCCAGTTTAGGTTGTTGAAAATTAAACATTAAAGAACATTAATGTAAACGAACATTTTTCATATATTTATTGGCTGTTTGTATTTCTTCTGTGGATTTGTCTGCCTGTGAAAGTGGAAGTGTTAGTTGCTCAGTTGTGTCCGACTCTTTGCAACCCCATGGACAACCCACTAGGCTTCTATGCCCATGGGGTTTTCTAAGCAAGAATACTGGAGTGGGTTGCTATTCCCTTCTCCAGGGAATCTTTCAGACCCATGGATTGAACCCTGGTCTTCTGCATTGCAGGCAGATTCTTTACTGGAAATTTTTCTATAGAAATTTGGCAAATACCAACAGAGTACTGTTATTAACTCATATGTAGAATTACAGGTGAAATATTCATTGGCTCTAAGATAACATAGGAACTCAACATATCACTTCAATATATTCAAAGGTAGTAAGCCAAGTAAAGGAAAAGAGTGCTATAAAGTATTCTAGGTTGTTCAGCCCTTGGTGGTGAACTGTGTGTGTGTGTTTGTCTTTAGGCTAAAAGGAAAAAAGTTGTATTAGGTATCTTTACATAGTTTATAAGCACTTAACTATTAATTAGGGATACAGTATTAAAAATTATTCTTAAAATAGAACGTTACAGTAATAGCATTTATGAGAATAATTGATAATATTTTCAGCTTTCATTAATTCATCCACCAAATATAATATTTACTGCAAGTCTATGATCTGCCAGGCAGTATTCTAAGGTTCTGAGATACAGCAGTGAATAACACATATTCATGCTCTGCAGCAGATTTACATTCTGGGTTAGGGAGATAGTAAATAATTAAACAGACTCTCTCTTGTGTTTTGCTTTTTTGTAGTTGAGTCTAGAGACAAATAGGACAAGGGAAATGACGGGAGGATAGTGTGTTTTGTATTGGGAGGTGAGACAAGGCTTCATTGATATTGGGAACATTTAAGCAGAGACTTGAATGAAATAAAGGAGTGAATCATATAGATGTTGGCAGTGAGGATTTCAGGCCAAGGGACCAACAGGTGCAAAGGACCTTAGGTGAGTCTGCATTGGGCATATTTGAGGGCCTGCAAGGATGGCTGAAATAGAGTAAATGAAGGGAAATGTAATAGGAAGAAAATCAGAGAGATGATGGCTAGTAAAGACTTGTGGACTGCTCTTAAAGAATTAGGCTTTTACTTCAAATAAGTTTGTCAGATAATAGAGAGTTTTAAGCAGAGGAATTGGTACAGTCTGATGTATTTTTAAAAGGATCACTCTAGCTACTATGTTGAGAATAGACTGTTGAGTGCAGGGTAGAAGTGGAAGAACAGTTATGAAACTATTGAAATAGTCCAGACTAAAGATGATGGGAATTTGAATTAGGAATTAGGGTGATAGCAATCTAGTTGAAAAATAATAGAATTCTGAAGATTTTTGAGAAAAGTAGATAAGGTTCTCAGATGTATGGGATGTATCAGAGAAAGACTGGAGTTAAGGAAGACTCTAAGGTTTTGGCCTGAGCAATCAGAAAATTGCTGTTTACAGCGTTGAGTGAGACTGTGGAAAGATGTTTTGGTGGGGAAAATGTCAAGAGTTTGGATTTGGAATGTCAATAGTCTAGCTTGAGATTGCTATAGATATCTAAGAGGAGATGTAGAGTAATTGCTTGGATCTAATTGTCAGGAGATGTAAAATTTTATAGTTATGAACAAATACATGGTATTTGAAACCTGTGTTTGATTGTTTATAGAGTGAATGTAGACAGAAAAAGGAGAGTGTGAGTGTCTGAGCCTGATGCATTCCAAGTAGTAGATGTTTAGGAGATAATGATGAAACAGTGAAGGAGGTTGTAAAGGAATTTTCAATGAGGTAGGAGGAGAACCTCCAGAGGTGAAGGGAGGAAAGCTTTTATGTTCATAGATGGTTTAGGCAGAAAAGCATAGAAACATAAAGAATATATGAACCTGACTTACTTGCATCTTCTAAATTCACCATGCTCGCCCTCACGGCAAAGCCTTTATACACGATGTTCACGTTGCTTGAAACCCTGATCCTCTGCCACACCCAGTGACTCTTTGCCCTTTAGATCTCACCTTGGATGTCACTGCTTCTGTGCAGACATTTTTTCTTGATCCCTGCAGGTTGGATTGACTGTTGTTGATCATATTTTGTATTTCCCACTTTACTTGTCTGTCTCATCCAGTATCCTGCAGGCTTTTGTTCTTTTATTAAAAAAATTATTTATTTATTTGACTACACCAGGTCTCAGTTGTGGCTTGCAGGATCTTCGATCTCTGTTGCGGCATGCAGGATCACAGCTGCGATATGTGGGGTCTAGTTCCATGACCAGAGATCCAGCCTGGGCCCCCTGCACTGGGAGTGCAGAGTCTTAGCCATTGGACCATCAGGGATGTCCCTGTAGGCTCTTGTTCTATTCCCAGTTCCACACACAGCGCAGAGCACGTGGTAGGGAGTTTCTTAAATCAATGAATGAGTAATCGGAACTTGACTGAAGAGTTTTTAATAGTTGCAATTTTATTAGAGTACCACTTTTCAGAGATAAGGGTAAGTGGTAAATGTTATGTTTACATTTTCCAAAGATGCTTTCAGAGGATAGCCTGGGCTTAGGGCATTGTTGGCCTAGTCTGTTATTTCTTATATAGTTTGTCCATAGCACTATATAATGATCATTAATTTAAAGTACCTAAAGAGTATAACCCTGGAGGAGGAAATGGTAACCCGCTCCAGTATTCTTGCCTGGAAGATCTCATGGACAGAGGAGCCTGGTGGGCTACAGACCAAAGTGTCGCAAAGAGTCAGACAAGACTGTGTGACTGAGCACACACATACAGAGTCTATACCATGAAGTAAATATTCAGTTGTTGTTAGGTCACTATGCCTTAGATTTTTCTTCCTAAGACAGAAAAGTGAAAGTGAAAGTCACTCCGTCATGGCCGACTCTTTGTGACACCGTGGACTATACAGTCCATGGAATTCTCCAGGCCAGAATACTGGAGGGGTAGCCTTTCCCTCCTCCAGGGGATCTTCCCACCCCAGGGATTGCACCCTGGTCTCCTGCATTGCAGGAAGATGCTTTACCAGCTGAGCCACAAGAGAAACCCAAGAATACTGAAGTAGGTAGCCTATCCCTTCTCCAGCGGATCTTCCCAACCCAGGAATCAAACTGGGGTCTCCTGCATTGCAGGTAGATTTTTTACCCACTGAGCTATCAAAGAAAATTAGTATATTGAAAACATATTTCAAAAAGGAGCCAAGCAAACACTTCACTTCTTATATTTCAGTAAATTTATCTTAATACCTATCTGAAAATCTTGTTTCACTGTAAAAGCTGCAAAAATGTTATCTTAAAAATATTTATTACTTGTAAAATTATAATAACTGAAATACCCCTATTTCTCTTCATTCAGGTTAATTGAGATATTTTAATACTTTGACTAGGACATATTACTTCAGTATGAAGTGTGCTTTTCATGGTAAATTATCTTATGTGGTGGTATTTTTATATAAAAGAAACATAATTGCAACATTTGGCTGACTGTTATTTTAGATAGAATGAAGCCCAGTGCCATTAACTTCTCTTCTGACTCAGCACTAAGGATAGGTTCTGTTCATAGCAGATCTTTGCCACTACATCTGACTCTTTTTCAGATGTACTGTTATAGAGATGTGTAGTCACACTTTTGTTTTTTGTATATCAATACTTATATGAGTGACAGAGAGGGTGAGATTTTTCCTTAGACTCTCGCGATACAATGGAAAGGTTGAGGTCTAAAATATTAAATAGGTGAACTATTATCCTAATTACCCTACTGCTGTAAAAATTCTGCATAATTAACAGATGCAAAATCTCACATGACAGTAAGTGTTTATTTCTCCTTCTTGTGAATGTGGATTGGCTGGAATTCAGTTCATCTAGACTTGTTAGGTTGGGTTCCAAGTTGCAGGTCTGCTCCGCACATGTCTTAGGCTACCAAGTGCAAGTTCTCCTCTCGGGGAAAGTAGGAGCACAAGAGAACAAAATCTCACAAGCACATTTAAGGCCTCTCTCTGTTCATGTCACTCCTGCTAATATTCCTTTGATCAAGGCAAGTCATCTGGCCAAACCTAACACCAACAGGTGGCTCAGTGTACTATTCCAGTGACAGGAACTACAAAGTCACATTGAAAAGGGCCTGAAATCTGGGAAGGGTGAAGATTGAGAATAATAAAATATTTCATCACATCACCCAGCTTAATCAAATGCTAATCCCTTTGGGAAGCCTCACACCTCCCCAAAGTTTCACAGCTGTATCTAACTATGGTTAGAATCAAAAGTTCTTCTGGGCTTGGTTTTGTGACTGGGGAATTTCTGAATTTTCTTCCAGTTCTCAGATCCTGTATTAACATTTTAGTGTGGCAAAGGGCCTTGGAGATAGATGATATAATCCAGTGCATGCTAAGTCACTTCAGTCATGTCTGACTCTTTGTGACCCCATGGGCTGTAGCCCACCTGGTTCTTCTGTCCATGGGATTTTCCAGGCAAGCGTACTGGAGTGGGTTGCCATTTCCTCCTTCAGGGGTCTTCCCAACCCAGGGATTGAACCATGTCTCCTGCGGCTCCTGCATTGCAGACGGGTTCTTTACTGCTGAGCCACCAGGGAAGCATGATACAGTCTAGTAGTTCTCAGCTAAGGGGAGAATGGGAGTATCATGCTTTTTGCGAACAGGGATGGGGCGTGAAGCGGTGGTGTGGAGAGGCAGGTGTGGTCTGAGAAAGCAGCTCTCCTGATTCTATAATCCTCTCCCCATCTCCTGACAGTCATTAGAAAAGCGTTCACATGGCTCATGCTCTTTTATTTCCTGATAAGGAAACAGATCCAGAACACCTAAGGGACCTAAGGTCACACAGCTATTTAAAGGAAAATGGGTTTAAAACTCAGGCTGCTTGACTTCGCATTAAGTGCTTCTGTGCTTTTTCTGTTCAGACGTACATCATTGTTAAGTGATGACATGGACTTTGTGACTACAAGACACTGAGCAGCTCTACTTGAGAATATATATTTTTGTTATTCTCTTTCATGTGTTGTTGATCATATTTGCAGTGGTGGAAGTCATGAACAAATCTGCTCATCAGGGAGTCAAAATTTCAACAGATTCTCTTGGAAGCAACCTTCCTTTGTGAGTCATGAGTTTGTGTGTATATAAAGCAAGGGCCATTTCTCTCTTTTTTTTTTAGAAGATTGATATTCTTGGTAATAAATGTTTGTTTTTTATTTTTTAATAAGGCTGATTAGGTCAGTGGGATCCTAGACTCGCCTGATGTTTCCCAGCAGTATTGATGTCTTGTCAGTGCTTTCCAAGCACAAATAGTCTGTTCTCTCTCACATGTTGGCCTTCTTACTGATGAGAGTAATCTTAGAATGGTCGGGAGATTTGCTGTAATGCATTCTGACAGTTGTGTGGTTGAGACTGCCTCAGTCTGTGAAATCTGGTCTGCAGGACAAAAATGCTGGGCTGATCACAGGGGAGGGAGGACCTGATTATTTTTATTAGCACGATCCTCTTAACATTTCAGAAGAAGCTGCATGTGAACGTTAGGGGGCAGTGTTTAAAAAGCTATAATTCACTAGAAATCCCTTTTTGAGAACACTGTAGTGTTGCCTGTGTACCACTGGGTAGAGAATCACTGAAAGGACATATCTGTATATTTTCAGAAGTATTTTTTTTCAAGGTGACCATTCTCCATCTCTCTATACATTTAGAAGTATAATGATATTTTCCTTAGCAATTTAATCTTGAGTTTACCTTCTTTTCTTTGTGTCTTCTGAGCATGTTATTAGTTACAGAAATTTAGCAATAAGAATGCTCTCTACCACATTTTAAAGTATTTATTTTTCCCTCATGTTAACTTCACTGCTCTTTCTTTCTAAAAGGATGAACATTACTTCATGTTATTGACTAGGCTAATTTTGTAGAAGGAACATTGTGTATACCCTTTAAATAAAATTTTCATTTTTCTTTTAAGAAAAGTAGTTTGCAAGGTACCTTTTTGATTTTTGAAAACAACTTGCAACACATGATAAACAGAATAATGTTATTCATATAGAGTTAAAATCATATAAAATATATCTTTCTTGGTATTTTGCTCATATGTGATTAGAAGTATAAAGATATGCATGGTAATGAAAAATTGTTTCAGAGAATCATTACCCCTGAGGGAGGGAGAGATAGGGCACCAGGAAGGGATGCACACAGGACTTGACAAGCTATATTTGTCAAATAAACCAACTGGCAGTGCATGAGTGCTTGTTATCTTATTTTATACCCTTGTATGTTTGAAATAGCAACAGCCAATGATTCAGAAATGCCCAAATAATTTACTCCCTCCCCCCTCCCTCCCTTCCTTTCTCATTCATTTCCTTTGTCTCCTCCCCACCCCCACCACTGCATACATATTTCTCGAGTTTCTGTAGATTCCTGGCTGTGTTGGGTGTCCAGGGCAAACAATGCAAGCACGGTTCATGCCTTTAAGGAGCTTACAGCCTAGTGTCAGAGACACTTCATAAGCAAGTGAAAAAGGCAGTATATGTACCAACCAATTATGGTATTATGAATGACTCAAACGGGGTACTGTGGTGTAAGTTAATAGAGCAGGGGGTGCATAAGTAAACGGACGGTCAAGGAAAGCCTCTTTGTGGAGGTAACATTTAATAGACTTAAAGTATGAGAAGGAGCCAGCCATGCAGAGAGCCAGGGGATGAGCAATGCAGGCAGAGAGAACTCCATATGCAGAGATAGAAAAGATCTAGCTATCTTTAAAGGCCTGAGAGAAAGCCAATGTGCCTACAATACCAGTAATGGGGAACAGCATGCTTGAGAAGGTACTGCGTAGAGGTGTGCAAGTACCATGCAGACTGGAAGGGGTTTGCACAGTAGAGGGATATGATTCAAATTCCATCAGAAATCATCTTCAAAAAAGGTAGGAATCACATACTGATGGGCTCATGGAAGAACTTTATTATAAAATTGGTCTTGAAATAATGTTCATGTTTGAGAGAGTAGCGATCAAGATAAAATTTTCTTTAGATTACTAAAGTCTCCCATGGTGTTTCAGAATCAATAACAGAGAATGATGAGCCCAAATGGTTATGGCAAATCATCTAGCAGCTGTATCCAACATTCATATCATGGCAACGATAATACAAAACAAAACACTGCTGCTCTTGGATTCTCATGGAGTGAATTAGTCTGTGTGTCTATGTATATTCTCCTCTTTGCTGCATAGTCACCACATAGCCATGTCTTTTAAAAAAGAATAATCAGAAGTCTGCCTGCACTCTAAACCCATAAAAGTTTTGAAGGGGAGAAAAACAAGAAGGAAAGGGAGGGAAGCAGGGAGTGAGGACAAAAACAGGGAAGGAGAAAAGATGGGAAGGAAGGAGGAAAGGAAGGGGGTAGGGAGGAAGGAATGGAGGGAGGAAAGAAGAGACAGAATCAGAACTATGTTTGATGGAGTAACAATGGGCAAGCTTTTTTAACCTCTAAAAATAATAGTCCAGTTTAGTTCATTAAGCATCTTTCTGGATTGAATAAACAATATAGAGATGACATTAAAAGGCATTCTCACAGTCAAAGTAATTGGAAACTACTGGTCTAAATTATGAGTGTCTCTTCTGTTCCCCTTCTAACAGGACATATTTTTCCCCCCAGAATTTTAGAGTGTCGTGATCATCTGTCCAACTTTATAGTTAGTGATCCCTAGCAAAAGTGTGATTTAACATATTTAACATTATCATACCAAACTCATTGTTTAAACAAACAATGACACCATCTCTGCAGGGGAAGAGAAACTTAGCACATAAATACAAGATTTCAAAACACAGCCTATAAAGTTAGGGACCGAGATTATATTTTGTCTGTAGACGTGGACAGACTCCAGAAAGTGACTTTATGCCTTCACTGTATCCTCTAAGGGTGTAACCTTTTTATCTTTAAATACTTCTTTCTAGCCTTACACATATAACAGATGTGTCATACAAGTTGGACTCAGTGGCATGTAAGCAGGAACTTTATTCTTTCCCACCCTACCTCTGCAAACCTGCGCTTCTAACTCATTTTCCTTGCTCATGGCTGAAATCCAGGAAAGTCCTACACATTTTTTTTCTGGTTATTTTATTTCAAGTATTAAAAGGTCCAGTCCAATCTAAAATCAAAACTTCAGACTTATGACTTTTCCCTTCCCCCAAGTTGGGCCTGTCTTCCTGGAAACCTGAAGTGTGTGTGCACGCGTGTTTGTTGGAAGAGCATAGTCAGTTTCTTCATTCATCCATGATTCTTCTTTCCCTGTTTCTAGCTGCTGTTTGTGTCAAGCCTCCTTAGGGAGAGTGGGTTAATGGGTATGAAAGAGCTGGTGCTTGGTGGGGGTGGTTGAACCCTGCGTTGGGGCCTCCTGTGTGCCTGAAGCTCAGGTGGTGGCTCTTTGTTCTGTGGGGAGCTTTGCAGGCTTCTCTTCAGTCCCTGGCTTCTTGTGGTCTTCTGTATATAGAGTCTACCCGTTCAGGTCACTTTGTCCTATAGGCAGCCCTCATGGGTAGAATTCGTTTTTTAATTTTTAAATTGAAGTATAATTGATTTATGATGTTGTTAGTTTTAGGTTTACAGCAGAGTGATTTGATTAAATATATATGATTGGTATACATATTCAGATTCTTTTCCATTATAGGTTAGTACAAGATTTTGAGTATATTTCCTGGTGTTGTGTGGTAGGACTTGGTTGTTCATCCATTCTGTATATGCGTTTGCGTCTACGAATCCCAAATTCCCAACCCTTTTCTCCCTTACTCTCTCTGTCCCTAAGCAGCCACCAGTCTGTTCTCATGTGAGTCCGTCTGTATTTTAGATAGGTGCCTTTGTGTCCTGTTTTAGATTCCGCATATAAGTGGTATCATGTGGTATTTGTCTCTCTCTTTCTGGCTTACTTCACTGAGTGTGATAATCTCTAGGCCCACCTACACAGCTGCAGATGGCCTTACTTCATTCTTTTTCACGGCTGAGTAGTATTCCGGTGTATGTGTGTATCACCTCGTCTTTATCCACTCTTTTGTCAGTGGACGTAAGGTGGTTTCCATGTCTTGGCTGAGTAGTATTCCAGTGTGTGTGTGTATCACCTCGTCTTTACCCAGTCATCTGTCAGTGGACGTAAGGTGGTTTCCATGTCTTGACTATTGTAAATGGTGCTGCTGAGAACAGAGGGGTGCATGTATCTTTTTGAATTATAAATTATAGCTTTTTCTGGATATAGGCCCAAGAGTGGAATCCCGGGATCACATGGCAATTCTATTTTTAGTTTTTTGAGGAACCTCCATACTGTTCTCCTGATTGACTGCATGAATTTACATTTCCATCAATAGCATAGAAAGGTTCCCTTTTCTCCACGCCCTTTCTAGCATTTGTTATTTGCAGATTTTTTAATGATGGCCATTCTGACTGGTGAGGTGATACCTCATTGTAGTTTTGATTTGCATTTTTAAAATGATTAGTGATGTTGCACATCTTTTCATGTGCCTGTTGGTCATCTGTATGACTGACAACTCTTTCTAAGGAAATTCTTGCTCAAGGTCTTATTTACCTTTTTACCTTTCCTTCACATACCCTGAAGTGGATGATAAGCTAAGAATGGCAAAATTGGTTTCATAGTCTTTTAGCTTGACCTGTGTTGGTGTTCTGGAACTTAGGGCATTCTTTTTGGATTTGAAGCCTTAACTAAACTGAAGCAAGAGAGTTCTGTTTGAACATTCTTTAACTCAAAGTTTGTTGAAAAAATATGTTTTTCAAGCAGTAAAAATAACAGTAAGTAGAAAAAAACCTGAGATATCTGTCTTCAAAATTTTTAGGTATGAAAAGATAATATTCAGTAAGCTAAGAGTGTTTGGACTAATTTTATATATATTTTAAATTATTTAGACTCAAATGAAAATGTCAATCATTTCCATATTCATAATGTCTAAATAAATATCTTTCCCAATAGCAAATCCCAACTTAAAGCTGATACTGAATTGTTACTGGGTATAGGGAACATTATGATAATTTTCCTTGAGAATTCTTTGTGAAACCTTGAGATTAAGAAAATCTACTGAACTGGAACATAGATAAAATGATTCCCCATTATGATAAGAGACAAAATCACTTTTCTTAAAAGATTTCTGCTGGGTGTAATTAGGGATGAGCAGTGAGCACCATCTCATGACAGTTTTATATATAAATATGTGTTTGAGCTTCTCCAGTTCTCAGACACTTCCATTTTCCTTGAATGGTTGATTGATAAAGGAGAAACACATGATTTAAAAAGAAACTTGGACTGTTTTCTCAATAGTTTAAAATTCCAAAAGCAAAGAGATAGCCTGAACCTAGAGATATGGTATAAATCTAGGATCAGTTAGTTTTACCTTTGCTCTGTGATTTCTAATGCATGGATCTATTGGTTCCCAATTTAAAGAACCACTTGATGCCAGAGACCGACAGAAGGGAAGATGATGACACTGTTAGTATCAAAGCAGTAGTTATTTAAAAAAAAAAGCTTCATAGATCGAATGCTTCATAGATCGTGCCAGATAAACATGCCAAGACTTAGCCACAGTCTAGAAATCCTGTCATCAGAACTAAATTGTTTCCCCTTATGGTAATAGGTCTGGGATATAAACCCACAAATTAAATGAGCAATGCTAGATAGGAAGAAATGTTATACTTAAAAGGATGAAAAAAATGAATGTTAGATAAAATTTAGATAGCATTTATTTCATGAATGCTAATGATTTTTTTCATTCTTTGCATGGCCTTCCAAGCCAGCATTAGTGCAGTACTACAACTTTCAGACCTTATTTGAACCAGATTAACTTCACAAAGGTCAAAGTATGTTGAGTAAGTAACAGTCATGCACCCTCAAAGAAAAGGGGTGTTGATATTAATAGAATATCAGATTGTGGAATTAGTGAATCTGTTTTACAAAGAATATAAAATTCATAAAAGTTTATCAAGTGAAAAATACTGAAGTTTAAAAAAAATTGGTAAATATTTGGTTATAACCAAAAAACAAAACATAAAAACAGAAGCAATATTATAAGCGATATTATAACAAAGTCAAAGTAAGTCAAAAAGAGAAAAATAAATATCATAAATTAACACATATATATGGAATCTAGAACAATGGTACTGATGAACCTATTTGTAGGTCAGGAATAGAGATGCAGATATACAAAACAGACTATGGACATAGCAGGGGAAGATGAGGGTGGGACGAATTGAGAGAGTAGAAATTGAAACATACATATTACCATATGTAAAATGGATAGATAATTGGAAGTTGCTGTCTAGCACAAAGGGCTCAACGCAGAACTCTGTGACAACCTAGAATGGGGGATGGAATGGGGAATGGAGGTCAGGGGGGCAGGTTCAAGAGGAAGGGTATATATATATATATTTATGGCTGATTCTTGATGTTGTCAAATTGCTAGCATCCAGAGATCAAATTGCCAACATCTGTTAGATCACAGAAAAAGCAAAAGAATTCCAGAAAAACATATACTTCTGCTTTATTGACTACGCCAAAGCCTTTGACTGTGTGAATCACAGCAAACTGTGGAAAATTCTTAAAGAGATGGAAATACCAACCCACCTTACCTGCCTCCTGAGAAATCTGTATGCAGGTCAAGAAGCTACAATTAGAACCAGACATGGAACAATGGACTGATTCAAAATTGAGAAAGGAGTACGTCAAAGCTGTATATTGTCCCCTGTTTATTTAACTTATATGCAGAGTACATCAAGTGAAATGCCAGGCTAGATGAAGCACAAGCTGGAATCAAATTGCCAGGAGAAATATCAATAACCTCAGATATGCAGATGACACCACCCTAATGGCAGAAAGAGAAGAATTAAAGAGCCTCTTGATGAAAGTGAAAGAGGAGAGTGAAAAACAAAGAACATGGCATCCGGTCCCATCATTTCATGGCAAACAGATGGGGAAACAACGGAAACAGTAACAGACTTTATTTTCTTGGGCTCTAAAATCACTGCAGATGGAGACTGTAGCCATGAAATTAAAAGACGCTTACTCCTTGGAAGAAAAGCTATGACAAACCCAGACAGCATATTAAAAAGCAGAGACATTACTTTGCCAAAAAGGTCTGTCTAGTCAAAGCTCTGGTTTTTCCAGTGGTCATGTATGGATGTGAGAGTTGGACTATAAAGAAAGCTGAGCACCGAAGAATTGGTGCTTTTGAACTGTGGTGTTGGAAAAGACTCTTGAGAGTCCCTGGAACTGCAAGGAGATCCAACCAGTCAATACTAAAGGAAAGCAGTTCTGAATATTCATTGGAAGGACTGATTCTGAAACTGAAGCTCCAATACTTTGGCCACCTGATGCAAAGATTAGACTCATTAGAAAAGATCCTAATTTGGGGAAAGACTGAAGGCAGGAGGAGAAGGGGATGACAGAGGATGAGATAGTTGGATCGCATCACCGACTCAATGGACATGAGTTTAAGCAAGCTCCAGGAGATGATGAAGGAGAGAAGCCTGGCATGCTGCAGTCCATGGGGTTGCAAAGAGTAGGACATGACTGAGCGACTGAACAAAATAACATGAGATGCTATTGCAGAAATAGTAACTGTTGCGGCCCTAAATTAAATGCGCTTAAAGTGATTTGACTCAGAAGTTATTAAAGACTCAGATTTTGTCATCTCCACATGCAACTTAGATTAAGCAGCATGCTCCTCCATCATCACTCAGGGACTATCACTTGGCCTGATGGTCTGATAGCCTGAAAGTACTTGGTAACGGACTTATCACAAAGTCATAAACCAACACTAAGTTTCCTCCTGATATAGTCAAGTTCCAAAGCCAGCAATATGTTTTTAATTAACACTAACTTCACACCAGATGTAAATAAATATCTGGAACACTCTGGAGATATCATTAGAGCCAGATGAAATAGCAGAGAATATATCAAAAGTGGTTCTTCTAACTTCTGTGTTAACATGCGAGCAGACAGCCATGCCAGTATGCTTTCTCTCAATATTCCATCAAAATACCTATGAAGAGATAAAATAAATATCAAAACTGGAGGAAAAAATGGGAAGGGGGTACCTTTAAAGGAAAGATAACATCACATACCTTGTTTAGTGGAGAATTTCCACTAAAAGCCTCATTGATGCATAGGACTTAGAAGCACATATCTGAATAACAAATCATATGTGTTCCTCTTCTAAACCAGAATCATACAGTCCAACTTCAATGCAGAAGAAAAAAAGGGTTTGGTTTTTCCCATATATTCCCGTTTTTCAGTCGCTAAGTCGTGTCCCACTCATTGCAACCTCATGGACGGAAGCACGCCAAGCTTTCCTGTCCTTCATGATCTCCCAGAGTTTGTTCAAATTCATGTCTATTGAGTTGGTGATGCCATCTAGCCATTCTCTGTGGCCCCAGTATCCTCCCGCCCTCAATCTTTCCCAGAATCAGAGTCTTTTCCAATGAGCCGGCTATTCACATCACATGGCCAAAGTATTGGAGCTTCAGGTTCAGCATCAGTCCTTCCAATGAATATTCAGAGTTGATTTCCTTTAGGATTGACTGGTTTAATCTCTTTGCTGTCCAAAAGACTCTCAAGAGTCTTCTCCAGGACCACAATTCGAAAGCATCAACTTTTCAGAGCTCAGCCTTCCTTATGTTCCAACTATCACATCTGTACACGACTACCAGAAAAACCATAGCTTTGCCTATATGGACCTCTGTTGGCAAAGTGACATCTCTGCTTTTTAATATGATATCTAGGTTTGTCATAGCTTTTCTTCCAAGGGGTAAGTGTCTTTTCATTTCATGGCTACAGTCACAATCCACAGTGATTTTGGAGCCCAAGAAAATAAAATCTGCCACTATTTCCATTGTTTCCCCATCTATTTGCCATGAAGTGATGGGACCAGATGCTATGATCTTCGTTTTTTGAATGTTGAGTTTAAGTCTGTTTTTTCAACTCTTCTTTTTCATTCCCGTCAAGAGGCTCTTTAGTTCCTCTTCGCTTTCTGCCATTAGGGTGACATCATCTGCTTTTCTGAGGTTATTGATATTTCTCCTGGCAATCTTGATTCCAGCTTGGGATTCATTCAGCCCAGCATTTACCATGTACTCTGAATATGTAAGTAAGCAGGGTGACAACATACAGTCATGATGTACTCTTTTTCCCAGTTTTGAACCAGTCTGTTGTTCCATGTCCAGTTCTAACTGTTGCTTCTTGACCTGCATACAGGTTTCTCAGGAGACAGGTAAGATGGTCTGGTACTCCCATCTCTTGAAGAATTTTCCAGTTTGTTGTGATCCACACAGTCAAAAGCTTTAACACAGTCAATGAAGCAGCAGCAGATGTTTTTCTGGAATTCCCTTGCTTTCTCTATGATCCAACAGATGTATTCTAGTCTCCTCTTCTTAATCTCTTCTGCTTATGTCCATACTGTTTCTGTCCTTTATTGTGCCCATCTTTGCATGAAATGTTCCCTTGGTGTCTCCATTTTCTTGAAAGATCTCTAGTCTTTTCCATTCTATTTTTTCCCTCTATTTCTTCACGTTATTTTTATGCATTATTTCATTTAAGTTTTTTAATCATGATAAAGTACACATAACATAAAATTTACCAATTTAACTATTTTTAAGTGTATGGTACAGTAGCATTCACATTGTTGTGTAACTATCACTACTATTCATCTCTAAAACTTTTTCATCTTCCTAAACTGATGCTCTGCATCTATTGAACAGTAACTCCCCATATTCCCTTCCCCCAAGCCCCTAACAATCATCATCTACTTTCTTTCTCTATGAATTTGACTACTCTAGAAACCTCATGTAAGTGGAGTCACACAGTATTTGTCCTCTTGTGACTGGCTTATTTCACTTAGCATAACGTCTTCAAGGTTCCTCTATGTTGTAGCATTTGTCAAAATTTCTTTCCTTTTTAAGGCTAAGTAATATCGCAATGAACATATACCACATTTTACTTATCCATTCATCCACTGAGGGACATAGGCTGTTTGCACTTTTGACCATTTTTGAATAATGCAACTAAGAACATGATGCAAATATCTGTTCAAGTACCTGCTTTCTATTGTTTTGGATACATAACCAAAAAAGGAATCACTAGATTACACAGTAAGTCTATGTTTAATTTTTTGAGGAGCATCCAACGTGGCTTACACCATTTCACATTACCACTAACAGTGCACAAGGGTTCCAATTTCTCCACATCCTTACCAACAGTGTTAGTAGTGATAGCAGTCATCCCCGTGGGTGTGAGGTGGTATCTCATTGTGGTTTTGATTTGTATTTCCCTAATAATTAGCAGTGCTGAGTATCTTTTCGTGTGCTCATTGCAATGTTTATATTCTCTCTGTAGAAATGTCTGTTCACACCCTTGACCCATTT
The DNA here is from genome assembly GCF_963930625.1 of Muntiacus reevesi. Lineage (NCBI taxonomy): Eukaryota > Metazoa > Chordata > Mammalia > Artiodactyla > Cervidae > Muntiacus > Muntiacus reevesi. The sequence goes on along the minus strand of NC_089254.1, from coordinate 76,712,922 downwards.
TTTAATCAGACTGTCAGACAGTCTTTCTTATAAGGCATATGAAATCTTAGCTCCCTGACCAGAGATCAAACCTGCACCCCCCAACATCGGAAGGCAAAGTCCTAACCACTGGACCACTGGGGAAGTCCTTCCATAGTCATTTTTAAATTAATAATTTTTATCAGACATTTATAGTTTCCAGAGAAATAGTTCTGTAAAATTTATAATCTCAAGTCAGAGGATTTGTTCCCAAGAACTTGGTAGATAAGTGGATTGATACGTGATTCATGCCTGAGATATTTAGAGAGCCAGTGGATGTCTGGAGCACTGTGGTTTGGAAAGTCACTGCTGTCCTGTGGATCAGGGTGAGAAGGAGGAAAACAGTGTGTGGTTGTTTGAGATCCTGTCCAAGAGGCAGAAGGAAGCTGGTGGTGCTGACGACACCTGGGCCAGAGGAATGACTCACAAATGATCACCTGGAAAAAAGATAGATTCAAATGTAAAGCGATCCCCGCTGATGGGATAGGGGAGGTCTTTGGAGAACCCAGTAAAGTCCCCCATGTGACAAGAAGACTTTCAACCTCTGCCATGCCCAGAGAAGGACAAAAATAGCTCACCATGATGGGACCAATTGAGACCCTTCTTGCTGATCTGACATCTTCTTCTCCTCATGCCCTTCTAGTTCTGGCCAACTATGGAGGCATTAGAAACGGTGCTGAGCAAATGGAGGAGCTACAGAGATTTGGATTCTGTCCCTATTGGACATTGATGATTTTTTCCCAAGTGCTACTGATTTTCTTGAAAGTACTGTTGCCACATAGTAGAATTTACCAAATCAATATTAGTAGAATACTGTGTTATACTTATTTAATTTTAATTACAAAAATTATTAAAAACGAAATGACTCTCCAGGTTCCGACTTTGGACTTGAGCACAGTGGTGAGTGTTCTTTTCACTCCTTGAGTTGAGTGTTAAGGCGCTTGTTGGTGAGCAACTTTAATTAGCTTTCCTGACCTCTTTAGAACCTTAGTCTTGTGTCTAAGGGGGGCTGTCAGTGTGGCCAGGAACATGGTGAAGGATCATAGTGTAATCTAGTGTTCAAAGATTACCAAGCCTTTTCTTCAAATATCTTACCTAGTGGCCCAACAAAGATAAAGGTGGAACTGCTGAGATTCAGACAGGGCAAAGAGAGGAGGAAGGAGCATTGCCCCCTATAGACTAGTTGAAATACTGGCTCTGCCATTTGCAACTTAGATGACTTTGGATAAGTTACTGAACCTCCCAGGTGCAGCTGCCTTATCTGCAAATCCTAGTGTTTTTTGTAAGGATTAAATGAGATCGTATATGTGACTCGATGGGCATTTATGAAATACTGAGGCAGTGTCGGCTGTTCCTCCTTGGTTGTTGCTGCCTCCTCCTGCTCCTCTTGCTTTCTTTTCGCAAGCATGGGGTGAGTTGAATGGTTTTCAGGTTCCTGTTAAAACTTATTACTATAGTCCGTTACTCTATGGTTGTGGATATACAGATAGGTTCACTTCATCCTTCTTTCTGCCTCTGTGTATCTATCTGTGTTTCTATGTATTCGTCTACCTACCTTCCTATCATCTCTCTATAATCTGTATCATCTGTCTAATCTACTTACATTTTTTATGAACCATGTAAAAATAAGACAGGCATGTGATGTGTCTTTACCCCCACATTTTTCAGTTTGTATTTTACAAAAACATGTAATTCTATTATGTAACCAGAGTCTAATTAACCAAAATCAGGAAATTAACATTGCAGCAATATTACTATATAATACACAGACCTTATTGATAATTTGTCAGTTGTTTCAATAATGTCCTTTATAGCAAAAGAAAACCCAAACTCCTTTGCATTGTATCTGATTGTCATGTCACATAAAAAGAATATGTTGTTGGTGAGGGGTAGGGGGACGCTATACTTTGAAGCTGTGTAAATATTCTCATTTGCCCAGGCTATCATCCACTATTTTTATCACACGTTGATGATTCTTGCCTGAGCTTACTATTGTTAGGATGTTGTTAAAGTGATTTTCTAATTCCATCATTTCTTTATATTTATGAATTTCTTCACATTTATTCTTTACATTTATGACTTTCTACTGTGAGGGTAGCTCTCCATTTCCTTTATTGATTAGTATCAATGTGGACTCTTATATTCATATTTTATTCAATCAGTTACAGTCCTTTATTATCATGATTTATTTTTGATGTTCACATTATCCATATTTGCTGGTGGGAACAGTTTCAAAATATCCCCTGTATATTTTTTGATATGTCCTCATCACACTTTGAGCACTTTCTTAATTTTTAGCACAAGATAATCAACATTTATTTACATTCTCCCCCTGCCATCAACCCCCCCCATCTCACCCCTTCTCCACCACTGCACCTGCACCACCCCTGACCACAGGCCTGATTTTAACTATTTTTCCAAGGAGCCCTGGTTCCATTGAGTGGAGAATGATATTTAAGAACCAGGATCTGAGCACTGGATTGTGGTCATAATTGCAGACTTTTAAAACCCATTAGTTTATTCTGCAAGTGATTATTTTAACCAGCGTCGTTACATGTTATACTGCTTTCCCTGACTTCATGTTATTTATTTCTCGGCTTTTGGCCTTGGTGTTAACTATGTGCATTTGCTCACTCAGGAAGCATTGCTTACTGACAAGTCTGCATTTTTGGGAAGACTTTAATTGTTCCCAACTTTGGGGAGTTCAAAGATAACTGGGTTTTGTTTGATATCTTTTTTTACTTGGATTCCTTTTATTTTTTTTTGTTTCATTGATCTCTATTAAATAAAGATGTAGACTGTACTTAACTGAGTATTTTTCTCTTGGCAGTGAAACAAGGCTAAAGGTGATTCTTGTTAATTTGTTACTCACTTGAGTTATCCGTTTATCTGGGTTTGATTTGAGTTGATGTTTAGTCTCTGTAAAGAGGTCAGTACTGGACATTTTTGTGTTCTTTGCCTAAAATGTCCCTTCTCAGGCTGACGTAGTGCTGCTATTTGGAGTGTGGGAATCTAGCTATAGGGAATTGGTTTTATGTGAGAGCCTGGCTGGGCTTTTATTTTCTTTTCTCCTCATGTTTTATATACTCATGTTTTATGTTTCAGTCATTTAAAATTTGATTTTTCTCCTGAAAATGAAAAATATATAAAAATGGTAATTCTCTTTATTCTTTAGTAATTTTATGGGGCATCTGTCAGAACGTGAGCTGCCTTCCTCTTGTACAAAATATTGAGTCTTGGGATATAGATGTAACTCCTGGTAGTTTCTTTCAAATAGATTCCATGAAAATATATTTGAATTCTTAATCTGAGGGCAGATTCTGCAATTTATTTTCATTATATCAGTGATTCTTAATAGTTTTTTCCCCTCCCTATTTGAATAAGTCTTCTGAGATTTAGGATAATCTGTGTGTGTGTGTGTGTGTGTGTGTGTGTGTGTATAACTTACATGATTGTGGGTGTAAAGTCACTCTTAACAGGATGTATTGGCATGATCATCAAAGCTTTTGCAATTGTAGACTTTATTTGGATGATGAAAGTTTGAAGACTTTTTACTTCTTTTCCATTAAAAACACACTCTATAATATAGGCAAGATAGTATCTTGACACCCGGTTACCCCTAACTCTGTCTGTGTTTTGTCCTATAAAAAACATTTGTTTTGATAGTTTATGTGAAGAATATCATAGGCATGCATGAAATAGTATAAAATACAAAAATATGTTTCAGTCGAGTGAGGGTTTCTTGTTTCTACTGTCCGCTTAGTGTTATGTTAACTAGTTGGGGAAAATGAAATCTATGCATAAGAAACAATCATCAAAATATATTTATATATATTAATATCATCAAATTGACTATCATGAAAGTGGTGATTCTATAGTAAAGACAGCCATCACAAGCATCAGTGAAAACGTTTTTGCTTAGTGTGCTTTTTTTCCTGCATTATAGTAATGCTGCTTAATTTACAAATTTATTTGCCTTTTCTGACTAGGAACATATACTTATTAGTATTTCAGATGTTTTAGTTGCTATACAATTAATCAACCAATTTTTCTACCTCTCAGTGGTAGATATTAAGGGATCTAAATTTCATAGGTTATTTGAAATTGAGGTAACCGTATTAATCGAATTTTTGTCTTTGAAAATGTATGAGCTGTTAATACTCACGGAAATATTTTGTAAAAGTGGTTGCATAGTAATGAGTGTCAAGACTTCAATACCTATAGAATCATAGCAAGTACCTCTGTGACCTTGGGTAGGTACTTAATCTCTCAAAACCTCATTTTTCTAGATAGTAATTCCAATAGGATAATACAATTTACTGTATATAATTCTTTGAAGACTTAAGTCAGATGACACATACAAAGCACCCACACAACTCCTGGAACATAGCAAGTATTCTGTACATATTAACTATTATTATTATTGTCACCACCCTAAATTACACTGTTGCTTTATGAAGTCCTTGGTTAAGTATTAGTTTTGATTGGTTGGCATGTTTGCAGGGAAGTCTCTTGCTCTGTTGAGATTTACAGGAATCTCAGTGAAATCCTGCTGAGGTTAGTTTTGTAATCTTGCATGTAGAAAGGTACATATCTTACAGTCAAAAATGCTGTATCATGACCTGAGGGAAAAAGAAAAAAAAAAAAAATCCACCAAAATGGTGTAATCGTGAGAATCTGAATTGTTATGCATGTGACAGAATGATAAACCCTATTAAGTGGATGGTATAATTATGGAAAATCTGTCAAATTCATAGGAAGATTTATTATTTTATTTTATTTTTTTTCCTTTTCCATTTATTTTTATTCATTGGAGGCTAATTACTTTACAATATTGTAGTGGTTTTTGCCATTCATTGACATGAATCAGCCATGGATTTACATGTGTTCCCCATCCCGACCCTCCCTCCCACCTCCCTCTCTATTCCATCCCTCTAGGTCTTCCCAGTGCACCAGCCCTGATCACTTGTCTCATGCACCCAACCTGGGCTGGTGATCTGTTTCACCGTTGATAGTATACTTGTTTCAATGCTGTTCTCTCTGAACATCCCACCCTCGCCTTCTCCCACAGAGTCTAAAAGTCTGTTCTGTACATCTGTGTCTCTTTTTAGAATATTACTCAGCCAATAAAAAGAATTCATTTGAATCAGTTCTAATGAGATGGGTGAAACTGGAGCCCATTATACAGAGTGAAGTAAGCCAGAAAGATAAAGACCAATACAGTATACTAACGCATATATATGGAATTCAAAAAGATGGTAACGGTAATCCTATATGCAAAACAGGAAGATTTTTAAAAAATGCCAATAGAAAAGTTGAGTGAAATCCATAAGAATGTAAAACTTTTGCCCATTTACTAAATGTTTCATTTAATTCTCACAGTGGAGGAAAAATGATGATAAGGAAGATGTACAAAAAGCAAAGCACACAAATTAGTCAACAAAAACAAAAACATTGAGACTGGCTCTGCAGTTTTTTCTTAATTAATCCTATGAAGTTGAATTTAGAAAGTGGCTAAGTAGAGTCTTCAGGAGTCCTGTTTAGATGAAAGAAAACCAGATGGGGCAGGTGTGGAGGTGGTGCAGCTGCTTGGGTCATAGCTAGATCATGGAAACAAACTAGATGTCCATCGACAGATGAATGGATAAAGAAGTTGTGGACATGTACACAATAGAATATTACTCAGCCGTGAAAAGGAATGCATTTGAATCAGATCTAATGAGGTGGATGAACCTAAGGCTATTATACAGAGTGAAGTAAGTCAGAAAGAAAAGATAAATATCATATCAGTTCAGTTCAGTCGCTCAGTCATGTCTGACTCTCTGTGACCCCATGGACTGCAGCACGCCAGGCCTCACTATCCATTCCCAACTCCCAGAGTTTATGTGAACTCGTGTCCATTGAGTCGGTGATGCCATCAAACTATCTCATCCTCTGTCGTCGCCTTTTCCTCCTGCCTTCAATCTTTCCCAGCATCACAGTCTTTTCTAATGAGTCAGCTCTTTGCATCAGGTGACCAAAGTATTGGAGTTTCAGCTTCAACATCAATCCTTCCAATGAACACTCAGGACTGATCTCCTTTAGGATGGACTAGTTGGATCTCCGTGCAGTCCAAGGGACTCTCAAGAGTCTTCTCCAACAAACAGTTCAAAAGCATCAATTCTTTGGTGCTCAGCTTTCTTTGTAGTCCGACTCTTACATCCATACATGACTACTGGAAAAACCATAGCCTTGACTAGACAGACCTTTGTTGGCAAAGTAATGTCTCTGCTTTTTAATATGCTGTCTAGGTTGGTCATAACTTTTCTTCCAAGGAGCCAATGTCTTTTAATTTCTTGGCTAATCACCATCTGCAGTTATTTTGGAGCTCCCCAAAATAAAACCTGTGACTGTTTCCATTGCTTCCCCATCTATTTGCAATGAAGTGATGGGACTGGATGCCATAATCTTAGTTTTCTGAATGCTGAATTTTAAGTCAAATTTTTCACTCTCCTCTTTCACTTTCATCAAGAAATGCTTCAGTTCTTCTTCACTTTCTACCATAAGGGTGGTGTCATCTGCATATCTGAGGTTATTGATATTTCTCCTGGCAATCTTGATTCCAGTTTGTGCTTCGTCCAGCCCAGCGTTTCTCATGATGTACTGTGCATATAAGTTAAATAAGCTGGGTGACAATATACAGCCTTGTCGTAGTCCTTTCCTGATTAGGAACAAGTCTGTTTTTCCATATCCAGTTCTAACTGTTGCTTCCTGGCATACAGATTTCTCAAGAGGCAGGTCAGGTGGTCTGATATTCCCATCGCTTTAAGAATTTTCCAGAGTTTGTTGTGGTCCACACAGTGAAAGTCTTTGGCATAGTCAATAAAGCAGAAGTAGATGTTTTTCTGGAACTCTCTTGCTTTTTCGATGATCCAGTGGATGTTGGCAGTTTGATCTCTGGTTCCTCTGCCTTTTCTAAATCCGGCTTGAACATCTGGAAGTTCATGGTTCGAGTACTGTTGAAGCCTGGCTTGCAGAAGTTTGAGCATTACTTCACTAGTGTGTGAGATGAGTGCAATTGTGTGATAGTTAGAACATTCTTTGGCATTGCCTTTCTTTGGGATTGGAATGAAAACTGACCTTTTCCAGTCCTGTGGCCACTGCTGAGTTTTCCAAATTTTCTGGCATAATGAGTGCAGCACTTTCACAGCATCATCTTTTAAGACTTGATAGCTCAACTGGAATTCCATCACCTCCACTTGCTTTGTTTATAGTGATGCTTCCTGAGGCTCATTTGACTTCACATTCCAGGATGTCTGGCTCTAGGTGAGTGATCACACCATCGTGATTATCTGGGTTATGAAGGTCTTTTTTGTATAGTTCTTCTGTGTATTCTTGCCACCTCTTCTTAGTATCTTCTGCTTCTGTTAGGTCCATACCACTTCTGTCCTTTTTTGTGCTCATCTTTACATGAAATGTTCCCTTGGTATCTCTAATTTTCCTGAAGAGATCTTTACTCTTTCCCATTCTATTATTTTCCTCTATTACTTTGCATTGATTTGCTGAGGCAGGCTTTCTTATCTCTCCTTGCTATTCTTTGGAACTCTGCATTCAAATGGATATATCTTTCCTTTTCACCGTTGCCTTTTGCTTCTCTTTTCACAGCTATTTGTAAGGTCTCCTCAGACAACCATTTTGCCTTTTTGCATTTCTTTTCCTTGGGGATGATCTTGATCCCTGCCTCCTGTACAATATCATGAACCTCTGTGCATAGTTCTTCAGACACTATCAGATCTTATCCCTTGAATCTATTTCTCACTTCCACTGTATAATGGTAAGGGATTTGATTTAGGTCATACCTGAATGGTCTATCTAGTGGTTTTCCCCACACTCTTCAGGTTAAGTCTGAATTTGGCAATAGGGAGTTCATGATCTGAGCCACAGTCAGCACCTGTTCTAGTTTTTGCTGCCTATCTAGAGCTTCTCCATCTTTGGCTGCAAAGAATATAATCAATCTAGTTTTGGTATTGACCATCTGGTGATGTCCATGTGTAGAGTCTTCTCTTGTGTTGTTGGAAGAGGGTGTTTGCTATGACCAGTGTGTTCTCTTTGTAAAGCTCTATTAACCTTTGCCCTGCTTCATTCTGTGCTCTAAAGCCAAAGTTGCCTGTTACTCTGGGTATTTCTTGAATTCCTACTCTTACATTCCTGTTTCCTATAATGAAAAAGATATCTTTTTTTTGGTATTAGTTCTAGAAGTTCTTGTAGGTCTTCATAGAATCGTTCAACTTCAGTTTCTTCTGCATTTCCTGCCGGGGCATAGACTTGGATTGCTGTGATACTGAATGGTTTGCCTTGGAAACGAACAGAGATCATTGTGTCATTTTTGAGATTGCATCCAAGTACTGCATTTTGGACTCTTGTTCACTATGATGGCTACTCCATTTCTTCTAAGGAATTCCTTCCCACAGTAGTAGATATAATGGTCATCTGAGTTAAATTCACCCATTCCAATCTATTTTAGTTCGCTGATTCCTAAAATGTTGATGTTCATTCTTGCCATCTCGTTTGACCACTTCCTATTTGCCTTGATTCATGGATCTAACATTCCAGGTTCCTATGCAGTATTGTTCTTTACAGCATCAGATTTGACTTCCATCACCCATCACATCCACAACTGGGTGTTGTTTTCGCTTTGGCTTCGTCTCTTCATTCTTTCTGGCGTTATTTCTCCACTGATCTCCAGTAGCATATTAGGCACCTACCAACCAGGGGAGTTCATCTTTCAGTGTCCTATCTTTTCACCTTTTCATACTGTTCTTGGGGTTCTCAAGGCAATAATACTGAAGTGGTTTGCCATTCCCTTTCCAGATAGTAAATATCGCATACTAACACATATATATGGAATCTGGAAAAATGGTACTGAAGAATTTATTTGCAGAGCAGCAGTGGAGAAGCAGACTTAGAGAATAGACTTATGGACATGGGGAGAGGGGAGGAGAGGGTGAGATGTATGGAGAGAGTAACATGGAAACTTACATTATCATATGTAAAATGGATAGGCCATGGGAATTTGCTGTATTTCTCAGGAAACTCAAACAGGGGCTCTATCAACCTAGAGGGGTGGGATGGGGAAGAAGATGGGAGGGAGGTTCATAAGGGAGGGGACATATGTATACCTATGGCTGATTCATGTTGAGGTTTGACAGAAAGCAATAAAATTCTGTAAAGCATTTATCCTTCAATTTAAAAGTTAATAAATTAAAAAAAAAAACCTGATAGGGAAACTGAAAACCTGAGAGTTACTTCTTGTGTGCTGTTGGTTGGCTTTATGACTTTAGATAAGTCACTTAACCTTTCAGAGCCTCGGTTTTCTTATTGATAAAGCAAGAGTTTTTGCCCGTTTCATTCAACTCTAATATACCTTGGTGTACTTTTATGAAATGAAATTTGCATGTAATTCTTAAACTTATTTCTTTTTGACATTTTATTTTGGAAAATCTTAAAGTTATGTAAAAGTAGAGAGACTATTGTAATAGCTCTTGAAGTGCACATTACCCAGGTTAATAGTGATCAAGGCACAGTCAATCTTATTTTGTCTACAATCCTACCTATTCTCCCTCCCCCGATCACTTAAAAGCAAATCTCAGACATTATTTTATTTCTAAATATTTCAAAATATGCCTAAAATAAAAGGACTGTTTTTAAAGCATAAACACTCAATGTCATCACAGGTAAAAAACCAACCCTGTAATTACTTAATGGGCTTCTCTGGTGGCTCAGACAGTAAAGAATCTGCCTACAGTGTGCAAAACCTGGGTTCATTTCCCAGTTCTCTCTGTTCTACTGTTTGTTAATTTGAATTGGGATACAAATAAAGTCTAACCATTGCGGTTCATTGATATGTCCCCTGCTGCTGCTGCTGCCAAGTCGCTTCAGTCGTGTCTGACTCTGTGTGACCCCATAGACTGCAGCCCACCAGGCTCCCCCAATGTCCCCTACATCTCCTTTAATTTATAGTTCTTTTGCAGTCCCCTGTTTCTTACAGTTTATTTGTTTTAAAAAACCCAGTTTATTTGTTCTGTTGGTAGGTTAAATTTTGCTGATTGCAATCCTATGTTGTTTAATTTTTCTTGTTATTATTTCCAAATTGACACATCTATAGGTTTGCTCAAATTTTGGTTTGATTTTTTTTTTTTTTTATTGCAATATGTCATAGCAGGTGGTGTGTAGTTCCACTTGGAGGCACGCATGGGTTGGCCCTTGCTTTTTTGTGGTATCAGCCGCCACTGATGATGATTGCCTTGGTCTATTAATCCATTGCGTGCCTATGTGTGTGTCTGACTCTTTGTGACTCCATGGACTGTAGCCTACCAGGCTTGTCTGTCCATGGAATTTCCCAGGCAAGAATACTGGAGTAGGTTGCCATTTCCTACACCAGGGGATCTTCCCAACCCAAGGATGGAACCTGCGTCTCTTGAATCTCCTGTAGGCAGATTCATTACCGTTTTGCCACATGGAAAGCCCCTTGGGACTTACAAAATGATGATATCCTAATCCTGCTGTTCCTTCTTTGTATATTGATTGGAGTACTTCCATAAAAATAATGTTCCCCTCATCAACTATTTGATTATCCTGAGATAGAGATCACTAAGTAAAGGCAGGATGGCTGTAAATTCTATTTACCAGTTATCATAATAATGAATTTATTCCTTAGTATCTTCCAAGAGTGACTGATGATTAAAAAAATATCATTATGAACTCACAGAATTTAACATATTTGATGTGTTTCAGTCCACTGCAGCTCTTATCCTTATTGATTCTCAAAATGATCTCATCTTTGGTCAGTGGGAGCCTTTTTAAGCTGGCTGTGCGTACTTTTGACATGACTAATAGTCTGATAGCTTCTTTGATTTCTAGTATAATAAAATATGAGCTTCCCTGGTGGCACAGTGGTAAAGACCCTGACTGCCAGTGCAGAAGATACAGGTTCGATCCCTGGATTGGGAAGATCCCCTGGAGGAGGAAATGGCAGGCTACTCCAATATTCTTGCCTGGGAAATCCCATGGATAGAGGAGCCAGATGGGCTACAGTCCACATGGTCTCAAAAGAGTCAGACACGACTTCGTGACTAAACAACATAAGATATTCCACGTGAACTTTGTACTTTTCCTGCTCTGTCTTGGAATCAACCATTTCCCTGAGAATCTTAATTTCTTTTAGTGGAAAATGACATTTAGAGACCACAGTCTAGATACTAGGGATGCTCTTTACTACTGGGTTAGTCTTTGCTTCTAGGCCTTTTCAGTGTTTCAGTGCACAGATAAGAAAATATTTTTTAAAAATAAAATGCATCGAGTGTATAATCTTTTAATTCAGAAATAATTTGCACACCAGAAAATGAGCAGAGAAAGAGAGTCTAGAGATTTGTACACATTTTGAAGGATTCCCTTATTTGTTGTAGAAGATTTTATTGCTTCTGTTATTTCAAGTAAGCAACCTGTTTTTGGAGTTTCTATAGCTGCTGGAATGATACTGACTTTAAACATACTCCTATTTTGGTTAAGGAGAAAAGGGAAACAAAAAGTTAAGGCACGATTAAGAAGAAAAATGAGTATTCAGGGCAAATATTAAAAGAATTAAAAGAAATCTTTTCCCTCTAATTTCCTTCCCTTGCATTTTTACTTACGTCTGAAAGTGCATTTTGCTTTATAGTCAGTGTTCATAAAAGCCACAAGATGGCGACATTGCTCCATAAAATGAATGTAAGTGAATAAGGGCTCTGGGGAGTAAAGAGCAGAGGAAAAGATGTTTCTCTCTGATTTTTCATAACTGCCTTAATTTTCCTTACTTCCTTTACTTGAATATAAAATATAAGTAACATGCTTAAATTTTTCCTCTTTATTTTGGATTTGATCATGATCATTTTTGGAATTGTAAAGCTAAAAATAAAATTTAAAAAGAACTATCCTGATCCCATGCTTACCATTTTTTCAGCTTTGTTAAATTATTAATTAATAACTCAGTCTTCACATTGCCCACAGAGTAATATTTGCAAAATACCATTTTGATAATATCAGTTTCCTGTGGTAATATTTTTTATTTATTGTCTTAAGTATTTGTTGATGTTACTAGTTGTCAGTATTTAAGTAGTTAAGGCAAGTATAAGGTAAAAGTAGAATAAGTTTTGACTCATTAGAACAAAAATATATTTTGTTGTTGTCAAATTTCTTTTCTAAAATGGCCATGTGCTAGTTTCCAAGTACATAAACTTTCAAGTTTAATGGGTTCTTAAACAACATAATTGCAATGTCTAGAATATTTATTCTCATCATTTCAACATGCCTCAAGGCAGTTCTTGTTATTCTGAATATCTTGTGGAAAGGGAAAACTACTATATTATTAGTATATTAATCAATGCATATTTATTAACTAAATACATTTAGCTATCAATGTAAAATGTACTTTGCTTCTGATATTTTAGCAAACTGAATCCTCATGATTATATCTATCGGGCTTCCCAGGGGGCGCTAGTGGTAAAGAACCTGCCTGCCAATGCAAGAGAGATGTAAGAAGTGTGGGTTCGATCCCTAGGTTGGGAAGATCCCCTGGAGGAGAGCATGGCAGCCCACTCTCGTATTCTTGCCTGGAGTAATCTCTTGCCTGGAGAATCCCATGGGCAGAGGTGCCTGGTGGGCTGCAGTCCATGGGGTCACAGAGAGTCAGATGTGACTGAAGCGACTTAGCATGTCCACTTGCACAATTTATCTATGAGATAAATGTGAATACTGTGGAAACTGAAACTCAGGGAGATTACATGAATTGTTGAGGGTTCAGTACTTCGCAGAGCCTTGATTTGAATCCAGACTTTTTTCAGTCTTGGAACATCCTCTTATTCACTATGCCATGCTTCTTCTCTGAGAGTAACTATTTATATTTCTCTTTAATAGAAATGTCTGGAAGTTGTAATTTAAAGTAATTAGGATATTTGTGCCTCCTCCTTGTTGTAAGCTGAACAAGAGAATTTGTATCACAAGGCAAGTATTATGGTGCCTTTTACTTAGCAGACTTTCTCTGAGCATGTTTTCCTGCAGGCCTTATTTAGAAGACTTCATTTAGAGTTGTGCTGATGATGAGAGCCTTCTTTTTGTCCCGTTTGAGGCACTGGGGTTCCTGGCTCCTGATATTCCCTACCTAGAGTGGACTGAAACCAATTCCTTCTCTTGACTTCCTGTTGAGATAACAGGGGGTTCACCAGCACATCGTGTTCCTGCCTTAGGTGAAGCTTCTCTCTGCTCCTGGAGGCCTGCTCTATGCCGAGGATACTGGGGGTTGAAAAACCACTGTGTCCAGGTCTGGTCCAGGATGCCCTTTACAGCTGTCAACCAGCTGCCCTGAAATATCAATTCTTTAAACATTTGGTAGAATTCACTATTGAAACCTCTAGTCTTGGACATTTGTTTGTTGGAAGTTTTGGATTACTGATTTCATCTCCTTGCCAGTAATTGGTCTATTCAGATTTTCTGTTTCTTCATGATTCAGTCCTGAAATTTCTAGAGATCTATCCTTTCCCCTAGGTTGTTCAATTTGTTCGTATATACCTTTCCATAGTAGTCTCTTATGGCTCTTTGTATTTCTGTGGTGTCAGCTGTAACATCTCCTCTCTCCTTTCTGATTTAATCTATTTGAATTCTTACTCTCTTTTTTTTTGTGAGTCTAAAAGTTTGTCAGTTTCGTTTATCTTTCCAAAGAACCAGCTCTTAGTTTCACTGATCTTTTCTGTTGTCTTTTTTAGTCCCTCTTAGATTTATTTCTTCACTGTTCATTGATATCTTCTTCCCTCTTCTAACTTTGAGCTTCATTTGGTCCTGTTTCTCTGGTTACTTAATGTTTGAAGTTAGGTTGTTTATTTGAGATCATTCTTATTTCTTTTTGAGATCATTTTTGTTTCTTTATGTAGGAATTTACCAGGTGAACTTTACCCTTAGAACTATATTTGCTGCATCCCATAATTTTGGTAGATTGTATTCCCATTTTTATTTGTCTCAAAGAATTTTTTGATTTATGTTTTGATTTATTCTTTGACACATTGCTTGTGTAGTAATAGGTTTAATCTATATCTATTTGTGAATTTTCTATTTTTCTTCTTGTAATTGATTTCTAGTTTCCTGTCACCGTGGTCAGAAAATATGTTTTATATGACTTCAGTCTTAAAGTTTAAGCCATGTTTTGTGGCCCACATATGATTTATTCTGAGAAAGTTCCCTGTGTTGCTTGAGAAGAATGTGTATTTTACTGCTGATGGATGAATATTATGTAAATGTCTGTTAAACCCATTAGGATTAATATGTAGTTTAAATTCAATATTTTCTGTTTAGATGATCAAGCTGTTGTTGAAAGTGGGGTTTTAAAGTATCCTACTGTTAACTGTGGGGCTTCCCAGGTGGCGCTAGTGATAAAGAACCTGCCCGCCAATGCAGGAGACCTAAGAGACACCAGTTTGCTCCCTGGGTCAGGAAGATCCCCTGGAAGAGGGCACAGCAACCCATTCCAGTGTTCTTGGCTGGAGAATCCCATGGACAGAGGAGCCTGGAGGGCTACAGTCGATGGGGTCGCAGAGTCAGACACGACTGAAGCGACTTAGCATGCCTGCACGCCCTGTTACTGTTGTTCAGTCGCTCACTCGTGTCCGACTCTGCGATCCCGTGGATTGCAGCACATCAGGCTTCCCTGTCTTCTCTCAGAGTTTGCTCAAACTCACGTCCATTGAGTTGGTGATGCTATCCACCATCTCGTCCTCTGTCGTCCTCTTCTCCTCCTGCCTTCAGTCTTTCTTGGCATCCGGGTCTTTTCCAATGAGTCGCTCTTCACATCAGATGGCCAAAGTACTGGAACTTCAGTTTCAGCATGAGTCCTTCCAGTGAATATTTGGGACTGATTTCCTTTCAGATTTACTGGTTTGATCTCCTTGCTGTCCAAGGGACTCTCAAGAGTCTTCTCCAGCACCACAGTTTGAAGGCATCAGTTCTTTGGTACTCAGCCTATTTTGTTGTCCAGCTCTCACCTCCATACATGACTACTGGAGAAACCACAGCTTTGACTAGATGGATGGGCAAAGTGATGTCTCTGCTTTTTAACATGCTGTCTAGGTTTGTCATTGCTTTTCTTCCAAGCAGCAAGTGTCTTTTAATTTCATGGCTGGAGTCACTGTCCACAGTGATTTTGGAGCCCAAGAAAATAAGGTTTGTCACTGTTTCCATTTTTTCCTCATCTATTTGCCATGAAGTGATGGGAACAGATGTCATGATATTCATTTCTTGAATATTGAGTTTAAGCCAGGTTTTCACTCTCCTTTTTCACCCTCATCAAGAGACTCTTTTTTGTTCCTCCTTGCTTTCTGTCATAAGGGTAGTGTCATCTGCATATCTGATGTTATAGATATTTCTCCCCATAATCTTGATTCCAGCTTGTAGTTTATCAGCCTAGCATTTTGCATGATGTACTCTGCATATAAGTTAAATAAAAAGGGTGACAGTGTACAGCCTTGATGTACTCCTTTCCCAATTTGGAACGGGTACATTGTTCCCATGTCTGGTCACTGATTGTTGCTTCTTGACCTGCATACAGATTTCTCATGAGGCAGGTAAGTTGGTCTGGTATTCCCATCTCTTGAAGAATTTCCCAGTTTGTTGTGATCTACACAGTCAAAAGCTTTAGTGTAGTCAATGGAGCAGTAGATGTTTTTTGGAATTCTCTAGCTTGTTCTGTGATCCAACGGATGTTGACAATTTGATTTCTGGTTCCTCTGCCTTTTCTAAATCTAGCTTGTATATCTGGAATTTCTTGGTTCATGTACTGTTGAAGCCTAGCTTGAAGGATTTTGAGCATCACCTTGCTAGCATGTGAAATGAGTGCAATTGTGCAGTAGTTTGAACATTCTTTGGCATTGCCTTTCTTTGGGATTGGAATGAAAACTGACCTTTTCCAGTCCTGTGGCCACTGCTGAGTTTTCCAAATTTGCTGGCATATTGAGTGCAGCACTTTCACAGCATGATCTTTTAAGATTTTCAATAGCTGAACTGGAATTCCAAGTTCTCCACTAGCTTTGTTCGTAGTGATACTTCCTAAGACCGACTTGACTTCACACTCCAGGATGTCTGGCTCTAGGTGAGTGATCATACCATCATGGTTATCTGGGTCTTTAAGATCTTTTTTGTATAGTTCTGTGTATTCTTGCCACCTCTTCTTAATATCTTCTGCTTCTGTTAGGTCCATACCATTTCTGTCCTTTATTGTGCCTATCTTTGCATGAAAAGTTACCTTGATATCTCTAATTTTCTTGAACAGATCTCTGATCTTTCCCATTCTACTGTTTTCCTCTATTACTTTGCATGTTCACTTAAGAAAGCTTCCTTATCTCTCCTTGCTATTCTCTGGAACTCTGCATTCAGATGGGTAGATCTTTCCTTTTCTTCTTTGCTTTTCGCTTCTCTTCTTTTCTCAGCTATTTGTAAGGCCTTCTCAGACAACCATTTTATCTTTTTGCATTTCTTTGCTGTCTATTTCTCCCTTCAGGTCTGTTAATATTTGCTTTATATGTCTAGGTGCTTGTATGTTGGGTGCATAAATAATTGCATATATTATATCCTCTTGTTGGACTGACCCTCTATCACTATAAAATAACCTTCTTTTTCTCTTGTCTTTGTCCTAAAGCCTGCCTTAGCTGATGAGTATAGATATGTTTACTTTCTTCTAGTTTTTATTTGCATAGAGTGCCTTTTTCCATGCCTTCACTTTCAGTCTGTGTCCTTAAAGCTGTATTGTAAACAGCATATTTGAGTCTTGTTCATTTTATCCATTCAACCACTCTTGTGTTTTTTGACTGGAAAATTTAGCCCATGTACATTTAAAGTAATTTTTGATAGTTATGGCTTCCATTGGGAAGCCCTGGGGTCTCAGAGGTAAAGAATCTGCCTTCAGTGCAGGAAATGCAGGTTTGATCTCTGGGTTGTAAAGATTCCCTGGAGAAGGAAATGGCAATCCACTCCAGTGTTCTTGCCTGGGAAGTACCAGAGACAGAGGAGCCAGGCAGGGTACAGTCCATGGGGTTGCAAAAGAGTCAGACACAATTTAGTGACTAAACAACAACAATGGCCTTACTATTGCCATTTTGTTAATTGTTTTCCAGTTGTTTTATAATTTCTTTGTTCCTTTCTTTCACTCTTGTTTCCTTCCTTTGTGATTTGATGATTTTCTGTAGGGATATGCTTAGATTACTCTTTTGTGTATCTGCTTCTCTTTTGTGTATCTACAATGGAATTTTGCATGAGGCTTACAGAAAACATCTGAAAGCTATAATAATCTATTTTAAGCTGATAGAAACTTGACTTGAAATGTATAAAAAGGTTTTACATTTTCACTCTTCTCCAGCATTTAATGTTTTGATGTCATGATTTACATCTTTTTATTATTATGTATCATTAACAAATTCTTGTAGCTATAGGTGGGCTTAATACTTTTAATTTTAATCTTTATACCAGGTTTAAGTGATTTACTCACCATTATTATAATATTAGAGCATTCTGAATTTAATCATATATTTACTTTTATCAGTGAGTTTTATACTTTCATGTTTTAATGTTGCTAATTAGCATCCTTTTGTTTCAACTTGAAGAAATCCCTTTAACATACCTTGTAAGAAGAGTCTAGTGGTGATAAATTCCTTCAGCTTTTATTTGTCTGGAAATTCTTTATCTCTCTCTCATTTCTGAAGGACTTTTTTTGAGTAGAGTATTCTTGTTTGGCAATCTTCTTTTTTTTTTTTTTCCTTTCAGTACTTTGAATATCTCATCCCACTGCCTTCTGACCTGCAAGGTAGAATCCACTGATAGTCATATGAGGGTTCCCTTGTAAGTAACAAGTTGCTTTTCTGTTGTTGTTTTTATGGTTCTTTGTCTTCAACTTTTGACAATTTAATTATACTTGGTACTCCTTGAACTGCCTAGATTTGGATGTTTGGTTTTTCCCCCCAAGGTTAGGGAAGTTTTCAGTCGTTGCCATTGTTCAGTTGCTAAGTCATGTCCAACTCTTTGTGACCCCTTGAACTGCAGCATGCCAGGCTTCCATGTCCTTCACTATCTCCCAGAGTTTGCTCACACTCATGTCCATTGAGTCAATGATACCATCTAATTATCTCATCCTCTGTCTCTGCCTCCTCATCTTACCCTCAATTCTTTCCAATTATTTCTTTGAATAAAGCTCTCCCCTCCTACACTTTTCTTTGAATAAAGCCCTCCTCTTCTCCTAGGGGACGACAGAGGATGAGATGGTTGGATAGCATCACCGACTTGATGGACAGGAGTTTGAGCAAGCTCTGGGAGTTGGTGATGGACAGGGAGGCCTGGAGTGCTGCAGTTTGTGGGGTCAGACACGACTGCGTGACTGAACTGACTGAACTGACTCCCCTTCTAGGATTCTTATAACGTGTATATTAACCCATTTTCAGTGCCTTATAAGTCTCTTAAGCTATCTTCACTTTTTTTAGTCTTTTTTTTTTTTTTCTTTTTCCTTCATTGCTTTGTTGTATTCCACTACTCTGTCTCCTAATTCACTGGTATTTTCAGTTGAGCTGGTCTGCTGTTGGACCTTTCTATTGAATTTTTCAGTTTAGTTATTTTATCCTTTATTCTCTACTCTCTTCTGGTACTTTTTAATATTGTCAATCTCTGTTGAAAAATCTTTCTTTGCTCATGCATTGCTTTCCTGACCTCTGTAAGCATCCTTCTGAGCATTGTTTTGAACTCTTTGCCAGATAAATGACTTTTGTATGTTTCATTAAGATTGGTTTCTGGAGACTTTACTTGTTTTCTTATTTGGAACATATTCCCATATTTCTTCATTTTCCTTGAATGCTTGTATTGGTTTTCATGCATTAGTTAAAACAGCGCCTCTTTCAGTCTTGGCAGATTAGTCTTGCGTAGGAGATGAATCCTGTGTATTAACCCAGCCTGAATTCATGGTTGCCTTGCAAACCTTTGTGATTGTTCAAGCCACTGTCTTTTTATTTCATGCCTTTTAGTAGTTAAGGATATGAGAAGACCCGTCAGCGTTTCAAAGGGAATGACTGTTGTGAGGCCTAGATACAGGCTGATTAGAAGCCAGACCCTCAGGCAACAACTGGGAATGTATGCTATCAAGCAGTTTCTGGGGAGAAACTGGGAGACTGGTGTATCTGTCTTCTCCCTTTGTACTGAATCTGGGTAGATAGCTGTGGTTGGGGGGAAGGGTATTCCTGAGCCCATTAGAAAGCTGCTTATTTCTTTGCTATAGTCCAGTTTGATTTATTAACTGCAGGCGCTGTTGGTAGTCGGACCCAGGTGAGCTGGGGGCCCATCTCCCAGGCAGTATCTGCAAAAGTTGGGGCATAAGACATGTGCCCCATCTCTCTAGAAACTCCTTCTAGAGAGATGATGGTGACCTGATTTTATTGTGGGAGTGAGCTGCATGGAGAAGGTGGGTGAGTGCCCACTGATTCCTTCAGCTTCCAGTTAGATGTCAATTAGGTAGGGTCAGTTAGACTTTAATTAGTGTCAGGATCCTTAGGCAGCAGCTTGTAAAGTATGCAGTTAAAGCCTTTCTATGATTTGTTGGTTATTCAGAAGCGTGTTATTTATCCTCCATATGTTTGAATTTTTAATAGTTTTCTTCCTGCAATTGAGAACAGTGTGGAGAGTCCTTAAAAAACTGGAAATAGAACTGCCACATTACCCAGCAACCCCACTTCTCGGCATACACACCGAGGAAACCAGATCTGAAAGAGACACGTGTACCCCAGTGTTCATTGCAGCACTGTTTATAATAGCCAGGACATGGAAGCAACCTAGATGCCCATCAGCAGATGAATGGATAAGGAAGCTGTGGTACATATACACTTTGAACTATTACTCAGCCATTAGAAAGAATTCATTTGAATCAGTTCTAATGAGATGGATGAAACTGGAACCCATTATACAGTGTGAGCAGGCCAGAAAGATAAACACCAATACAGTATACTAAGGCATATATATGGAATTTAGAAAGATGGTAACGATAACCCTATATCCAAAACAGAAAAAGAGACACAGATGTACAGGACAGACTTTTAGACTCTGTGGGAGAAGGCGAGAGTGGGATGTTCTGAGAGAACAGCATTGAAACAAGTATACTATCAAGGGTGAAACAGATCACCAGCCCAGGTTGGATGCATGAGACAAGTGCTCAGGGCTGGTGCACTGGGAAGACCCAGAGGGATGGGATGGGGAGGGAGGTGGGAGGGGGATCGGGATGGGGAGGGAGGCGGGAGGGGGGATCGGGATGGGGAACACGTGTAAATCCACGGCTGATTCATGTCAATGTATGGTAAAAACCACTACAAAAAAAATTAAATAAATAAACAATAAAATAAAATCCCTTGGAATTAAAAAATAATAAATAAATAAAAACCAAGGGAAAAAAATAATAAAGCCTTTCTAGGGGAGGACTGGGAGATGGCCGATTTTGCTGCGTCTCCGGTCTCGAGACCTGTGGGCACAGCTGTGGTTAATGTCCACGAGCTGTAGTTAGCGTCTGTCTGCCGTCGTCCCGTGGGGCCCCCGAACCTGGCTGCCCGAGATGGGGGCTTGGGGGCCTTCCTCAGGAGGAGCCTCAGCGCCGGGGCACTGGCGTGCTGCCTGTGTGTGTTCCTTAGGGGGCACCGGGAGTCTGGCGTTTCCGCCTACTTGTACGGGGCTGTGCCTGGGGCGAGGTTCGTGGTGAGGGCGTCTCAGCCTTTGATGGGCATTTTCTGTGTTACCCCCTGTGGAGGAGTCATTCTAGTAGATTCCCCTAGTTTCTCAATTCCCAAATTCCTCTCAGAGAGCAGTGTTCTGTGTGTAGCTGTACTTTCACTGTGTGCACGGGAGGAGGAAAATGGCCTCCTGTGTCTTCATTTTGGTCCAAAACCAAACAGAGGAAAAAGCCTCTTTAGTTTCTGTAGTAATTAATTTGTTTCTTTCTTAAAAGATAACTTTTTAAAATAACCAGTACTCATTCATTTATTCATTTGGTAACCATTACTAAATTCTATTCTAGATGTTGGCAGTACTGTGGTGAATTAAATAGAAAAAAAAATCTCTTGAGCATACCTTTGAGTAGGGAGGATACAGAAAATAAATAACTAAACGTTATTATGTATCTTGTGGTGATAAAAGGTATAAGGTCAAATACAGTCATGAAAGGGGGATTAAGAGTGAGAAGTGAGAGTGATCTCTCATAAAAGTTCTGCAGAGAAGACCTCTCTAGTAAGGACACATTTCCGTTTAGAGTTGGAGGATGTGAGTTATGTAGATATATAGAATAAAATAGAGGGAGGGTGTTCCAGGTTGCTGGAGGAGCAAGCAAAATATATGGAATTTGGAGACAGATTCATGTAGCTCCTCATATTACCCAACAGTGAGCCCAGAACTGAGGAGAGCAGGATAAAATATGTTTTCTGTTCTTCTAATTTTTGCTGATGGCAGAGAAAAGGTGATAGCTTTCCCTTGTTTGTAATCCTAAGAAGCACTGCCAGGAGATATATTAATTCTCTTATTGTTCAAATTTTGGGTATGGCAACCCACCTTCAGGGGATCTTCCAAAGCCAGGGATTGAACCCAGGTATCCCACATTACAAGCAGTGGCTCAGACAGTAAAGAATCTGCCTGCACTGTGAGAGACCTGGATTCGATCCCTATGTCGGGAAGATTCCCTGGAGAAGGGAGTGGATACTACTCCAGTAGTCTGGCCTGGAGAATTCCATGGACAGAGGAGCCTGGTGGGCTATAGTCTATAGGATTGCAAAGAGTTGGACACTACTAAGCAACTAATACTTACTTACTTAAACTTAAAATTTTCATTTATATTTTCTTTGAATACTTGAGAAAACTTGTAAATAAAACCTAAGGAGATACCCTTTTGTTTTATTTTGCATATTGTTTGGTATAGAAAAAGAGTAGCAAATACCTATTGGTTAATGACTGAATCAGACTAAACCATAAAGGATTAAGGAGGGGTGGAAATTGGGGCAAACTGGAGAATTTATGCTCTGTGCAAAGGGAAGAATGTGGCTTATTTGTTATTGCCATGTGAGGATCTGAGCCTAGGTTTGAGCATATTTTCTGTTTTTTTTCAGGTAAAGTCAGAAATTTGTATTTTATGTGCTATTTCCTGATCTTTAAACGTTGGAAACTAAGTAAAAACTTTTCAAAACACTCTTCAGGCCAGACAAAACATTCATACAAGGAGAATCTGGCCCACAAGTTACAAGTTTGCAACGGTCTGTGGTGTAACACCGTAATTAAATTTTTACTGCCTCCTTCAAAGGATAGTGTAGGTTTAATACAACAAAATGCTGCAGAATTTCTGGATACAAATACTTTTAACACCCTATAATACCATTGGACTTCCAGGTGGCACTAGTGGTAAATGCCTTGCTTCCCAATGCAGGAGATATAAGAGATGCGTGTTTGATCCCTGGGTTGGCAAGATCCCCTGGAGGAGGGCGTGGAAACCCACTCCAGTATTCTTGCTTGGAGAATCCCATGGACAGAGGACCCTGGAGGGCTACAGTCCATAGGATCGCACAGAGTCGGACACGACTGAAGTGACTTAGCACAGAACACATTATAGTATTGCTCTCCCTGGGTGGTGCTGAATATATTTATTCTTGTTGTCTTAGGGTATGGTCAGACAGGTCCACTGTCTCAGCGAGCTGGTTATGATGCTATTGCCTCTGCTGTTTCTGGTCTAATGCATATCACAGGACCCGAGGTAAGTATCTTTCTTTAGAATAGTCATAATTTTCCCCCTACTTATTCCAAAGGATTTTACATCTTTACTGACCCCATAGGCTTAAATAAATAAGTTAATTTTAGAAAGAAACCATGGAAAGTGAATGCCTTTAAAAATGGAAGTGTTGAATGTACTTGGTGCTAAATGTCAATATGGCCTCTTGGAAAATAACAGTCTTATTAGCAAGAAGCAATAGATAAGTGGTGAACACATTTTCCATATGCATTGTATTACTCAAGCTTAGTAAAGGCACTTTTGTGTGACCTTGGAATATGCTGTGTGAAGTAGAATGGCTGACTAGATTAGTCTGCGGATGTCCAAGGGGACAGAGGAGCCTGGTGTGCTGCACTCCCTGGGGTCACAAGGAGTTGGACATGACTGAGTGACTGGAAAACAGCAACTCTCATTTGACCTATATACATAGCGGAGGGTTTCTTTTCCCTCTGGAATATTGTAAATGGTTGTTTATTTTCAAATTTGTTACTTAACGCTTTGGGTGTAGTTGTGTCTGTTATATGCATTGATTCTGATGTGAAAGAATTATTTGATTTTATAACACTCTTCTCCATGATGATGGGTTGGGAAGTTCCCCTAAAGTATATAGATGACCAAAATGTGGATAGTTTGATCAAAGAAAATGGACTCCAGGGAGAAACTAAACATGCCATTAAATAAAGTAAAAAAAAAAGTGTGAACACACTGAAAAAAAATACCAAAGACATAGGTAGTACATGTTCCCTGGTGGCTTAGATGGTAAAGAATCCACCTGCAGGAGACCTGGGTTCGACCCCTGGGTTGGAAAGATGCCCTGGAGAAGGGAATGGCTACCCACTCCAGTATTCTGGCCTGGAGAATTCCATGGACAGAGAACCCCTGGCAGTCCATGGGGTCACAAAGAGTCGAACATGATTGAGTAACTTTCACACAATACATTTTCTAAGTAATAATTCACCTATACATTATGATACATTTAAACATCAAGAATTACATCAATCAATGAAAAAGATATATTGACCATCTGTGTGTAGTGTTGTTTTAGATACCAGAAATAATTTATTGTTACTCTGTAAGTAACAGTTTGGTTGACTAGATTAGATATATACTCCTGGAAAAGTTGAAAAATGATAGAAAATTACATAAAATTAAGCTTGGAGGATCCCCTGGAGAAGGAATGTCTACCCACTCCAGTATTGTTGCCTAGAGAATTCCATGGACTGAGGAGTCTGGCAGGCTTTGGTCCATGGGGTCGCAAGCAGTCAGGCATGACTGTGTCACTAACACTTTCACTTTCAAGTGGAACATCATGTAGCATAGTGACTTGTCTTTGTCACTGTATCTGAGTCTACAATGTAAATCTCCTTCCCTCTGTCCTCAATTCGCCTGCTTCTCCTCAGAGAATCAACGTTATGACTTTTCTTTGGCATGCTTTCAGAGGTGTTCTATTCAAAAACAAACACAATAGTCTTCTCCCATCTTTTAAAAAACACAGTTGGTAGTATACTTTCTCAAATTTTCTCTCAGGTTTTGGAGATATAATTAACATACAGCAGCGTTTAACTTTAAGGTGTATGGCATAATGATTTGACTTAAATACATGATGAAATGATGACGACGATAGATTTAGTGAGCTATTGTCTCATACAGATACAGCATTAAAGAAATAGAAAAAATTTTTCTGTGGTATGAGTACTCTTAGGATTTACTGTCTTAACAACATTCATATATATGGTACAACAGTGTTAATTATCTCTATCATGTTGTATGCTACATCCCTAGTACATGTGTACCTTATAACTGAAAGTTTCTACCATTAGACTGCCTTCATCCAGCTCCCACTCGTCACAGCCACTGCCTCTGGTGTCTACAATCCGATCTCTTTTTCTATGACTTTGTTTTTGAAGTATGATTGACTTACAATGCTATGTTAGTTTCTGGGGTGCACCGTAATGATTCAGTATTTGTATACATTTCAAAATGATCCCCTTGTTAAATCTAGTTGTTATCTGTTACAAAACAGCAGTATTATATAATTATTAACTTTGTTCCCCACATGGTACATTTCATACCTATGACTCATTTATTTTGTAACTTGGAGTTTGTACCTCTTAATCTCCCTCATCTATTTCTCTCTTCTACACAGCCTCCTTCTCTCTGGCAATCACTTGTTTGTTCCCTATATCTATAACTCTGTTTCTATTTAACTGTGTTTGTTCATTTGTTTTGTTTTTTAGTTTCCACAATTGAGTGAAGTCATACAGTATTTGTCTTTTTCTCTCTGACTTATTTCATTTAGCATAATACTCTCTAGGTGTAAAAGCACTGTTCAATCATTTAAAATTTTACCATTTTAAAAATTGAAGTATAGTTAATTTCCAATGTTGTGTTAATTTCAGCTGTATAGTAAAGTGACAAATGAAAGAAAGTGTTAGTCACTCAGTTGTGTCCAACTCTTTTTGACCCCATGGACTGTAGCCCGCCAGGGTTCTCTGCCACGAAATTCTTCAGGCAAGACTACAGGTTGCCAGTTCCTTCTCCAGGGGATGTTCCCACCCCAGGGATCAGACCTGGGTCTCCTGCCTTGCAGGCGAATTCTTTACTGTCTAAGCTGTGTATATATGTGTATATATATATATATTATTGTATACATATATATTATTTTTTCGGTTCTTTTCCATTGTAGGTTATGACAAGATATTGAATATAGTTCCCTGTACTATAATGATAGTAACTTGTTTACCTATTTTTTATATATATATATATATATATATATATATATATATTAGTGTGTGTATGTTTATTACAGTCTCCTAATTTGTCTTCCCCCAGTTATCTTCTTTCATAACCATAAGTTTGTTTTCTATGTCTTTGAGTCTATTTCTATTTTGTAAATAAGTTCATTTGTATCATTTTTCTTTTTTAAGATTCCATATATAGGTGATATCATATGATATTTGTCTTCCTCTGTCTTACTTAATACGATAATCTCTGGGTTCATCCATATTGCTGCAAATGGCATTTCATTCTTTTTGTAACTAAGTAGTTGCCCATCTTTAATGGTTTTTAAAGCTCATAAAAAGTGAAGTATACTTTATATATAACAAAATGAAAAATCTTAAAGGTATGGTTCAGTGATGTTTTACAAATATATACACCAGGATAAATACCACCCAGTTCAAGATACAGCATATTTCCATCACTCTAGAGAGTTCCCTCATATCTCTTCCCAAACAATACCACCTCCTCCTAGAGGTAACCACTATTTTGACTTCTACTGCTGTAGACTAGTTTTACCTATTTTGGACTTGTACAGGTAGAATTCTGTAGTATATGCTTTTTAGTGTCTGGCTTATTTTGTCCAACACAAATTTTTTGAGGTTCACTAGATTGTTGTGTGTATCAGTGATGGTATAGTATTCTGTTGTATGATTATACCACAATGTATCCATTGTTCTGAAAATGAATATTTGAGCTGTTTCCAGTTTTTGTCTATTTTGAATACACACTCATTTCCCTTGGGTATATATGCCTCATAGTGGAACAGATGGGTTACAGGTTAGGTGTATATTTAACTTTAGTAATACTGCCAATTTTCCAAAATGTACCAGTTTTCCAAAATGGAAAAGAAACTCAATTCCAGTGACTGATATTAATACTGCTGATATTTATTATTGAAGCTTATTTGAATGTTCAGCTATTATTCCATAGAACTTATATTGCAGTGTAATTCTACTTTGCTTTTCTCACATTTGGCCCCTAAATGGAAGGAAACCCAGAGAAAGAAATTTCTCTGTGAAATTTATATAAGAATGCAAAAATCCTCAAGTTTCTTTAAAACTTTTTTTTTCTAAAGCAGTGTCCTAGTAAGAGATTTCATACACATGTCTTCCTGCCCCCATACTAACAATACCAGTTTTTCAAGAAATAACCTATATTTCTTGTGAGAGGAGAAGCCTCCCCTATTTAGTTTAAGTTTTTTTTTTTCTTTCAGAGAAAGCATACATTTTAGAAGTATTATATCTTATTCTGAATTATCTAATGTTTGTTAAAAATTTCTTTATTCTGTAAGGGGTCATGTAATCTCATATCATTTAAGATGTCAGTTTTATTCTCTATCTCTGTCTCTTTTTTTGTAATTCAAATGACCTAGAAAAATTTATCTTCTCTTTTTTCTAGAAAGTTCTTCAGAAATCTAACACATTTATGTTTAGTGATTGATGAACTTTCATATGATAAAAATCAGCTGTTACTTTAAAGTCTGAAAGAGAATAGCAATAGAGATGTCCTTTAGTTTGAATTCATCTACAAATTGAAAAGAACAATAGAGGGAGGATTAGGTAAGAAGCAATTTATTTTTGCTTGACTCCATGAAACAGTTAAAAAATAGGAGACTGAATTATCTGTTTACAATCTGTAGGTTTGTGCATTTTTTCTTTTTTGCAATCTCATTTTCCTCTGATGTTTTCTTTTGATCATGACAGTCTGGAAAGGTTTTCTCATCTAGAAAATTTCTTGTTGGGATTACAGGGACTAAGGAATGAGGAGGCAGGTGTCTTCCCTTTATCAGGGTAAGGAACCTCAGCACTTATGTCTGGTTGGGAATGAGGATTCTTAATGGTCAATAGTCCTTGTTATAGAGGCTTTTATTATTCCTATCTTTTTAAACTGTCCAGTAAACGAAATCAAAATATGAGTAAATTATTTTTGTTTAACATTTAATTTAATCAATTTGTTTCTTTCTGTCCATTCTCTCGATATTGTCAGTATCATGTTGAACTGGGTCCCTTCTTGTTTCACATGGCAGAGCAAGAAGTTTATTATAGCTCATCTATATATAGCACTGGTATGCTTGGAACTATAATACTGAGTTGGTTTATAAGCACCAAAGATGCCTTAGAAATGTCAACAAATTGGAAACATTCCAGAGAAATGTGAAAAAAAAATCTTTATTTTTAAAAAACTAGAAAGAGAAAAGTAAATATAAACAGTTTATTTAAATGTTGTAGGACAAAAAGGACATTTATGTATACATGAATACCAACATAGAAAGGGAGTATAGATTGGGGTCTTTGTTTTGAAATATTGTCCATGGATAATATTTGCTTCTTTCAAATTTTCTCAGCTAGAAGATGCTTGCTGTTAGCATCTTTCTTGATGGTCCTATGTAATTTTCATTCTGTTGCTAATTGTATATCTGTCTGTCTGTCTGACTTTAGAATGTAAGTGCCTTAATTCAGGGAGAGTGTCTTTGGGATACTTACTTTTGTATCCCTGGGGTATAACACAGATCCACTATGCAGTTGCTGCTTATTGATTTATCCTTTTGGTTTGGTTTCGTTTGGTTGGTGCTTAGAGATATTTCTTTGTATCTCTAGGGTATAACGCAGATCACTACAGAGTTGGTGCTTATTGATTATTTGTTATATATGAATTTGGAATCTTTAAAGATTCAACTTCAGTTTGATAGTAAGAGGATGATACATGTAGCAACAACCATGGCATTCTGGATCCCTTTTGTGGTCCTTTAAGGGATATTGTCACTCTGCTTATTTATGTTATATGCAGAGTACATCATAAGAAACACCAGGCTGGAAGAAGCACAAGCTGGAATGAAGATTGCTGGGAGAAATATCAATAACCTCAGATATGCAGATGACACCACCCTTATGGCAGAAAGCAAAGAACTAAAGAGCCTCTTGATGAAAGTGAAAGAGGAGCATGCAAAAGTTGGCTTAAAGCTCAACATTCAGAAAACTAAGATCATGGCATCCGGTCCCCTCACTTCATGGCAAATAGATGGGGAAACAGTGGAAACAGTGGCTGACTTTGTTTTTTGGGGGCTCCAAAATCACTGCAGGTGGTGATTGCAGCCATGAAATTAAAAGATGCTTACTTCTTGGAAGGAAAGTTATGACCAACCTAGACAGCATATTAAAAAGCAGTGACATTAACTTTGTCAACAAAGGTCCATCTAGTCAAGGCTATGGTTTTTCCAGTGGTCATGTATGGATGTGAGAGTTGGACTATAAAGAAAACTGAGCACAGAATAATTGATGCTTTTGGACTGTGGTGTTGGAGAAGACTCTTGAGAGTTCCTTGGACTGCAAGGAGATCCAACCAGTCCATCCTAAAGGAGGTCAGTCCTGGGTGTTCATTGGAAGGACTGATGTTGAAGCTGAAATTCCAATACTTTGGCCACCTGATGCAAAGAGCTGACTCATTTGCAAAGACCCTGATGCTGGGAAAGATTGAAGGCAGGAGGAGAAGGGGACGACAGAGGATGAGATGGTTAGATGGCATCACCGACTCAATGAACATGAGTTTGGGTAAACTCTGGGAATTGGTGATGGGCAGGGAGGCCTGGTGTGCTGCGGTTCATGGGGTCGCAAAGAGTCGGACACGGGTGAGCGACTGAACTGAACTGAAGGGACATACTTAAATGAAAAAGGAGTCTTTTCTATCAAGTAGAACACTTCATACAAGCCTCATACTAAAAAAAATATGAATAGAGAACTTTTGGGTTGTGACTGGAAAAATGTGGTGAAAATACTTGGAATACCTCAGCTTGACATGATTAAAAAGCATTTAAACAAGTTTCTTCCTAATGTTTTTGCTTTCTGAATCTTATGAAAGAAAAAAAATCTTTTTCTAAAATCTCAGTAAGTGGTTACTTTTGAGAGCATTGTGTTCATTTTGAGTCATCATGCTTTGAAAAAGTGTTACAATCAGAGAAAATCCTAAAAAGAATGGCCCAAATTATCCCAGGAGTATAAAATAATTCTTCAGGGAGAATGTCTGTAGAACTGGATTTGTTTGCTATAGATAAGGCAA
Organism: Muntiacus reevesi; assembly: GCF_963930625.1. Taxonomy (NCBI): domain Eukaryota; kingdom Metazoa; phylum Chordata; class Mammalia; order Artiodactyla; family Cervidae; genus Muntiacus; species Muntiacus reevesi. Next base: position 76,683,251 of record NC_089254.1, on the reverse strand, counting down.
AGAAATGATTTGAGTACTGTTTTCATCTATTGATATTTTGGAGGATGTGGAATAATATTATTTACAGAACAAGGAATAAGAGAAAATGAGCTCGTATTAGAGAAGACATTTTAGTTAGCTGAAGAAGAGCTTTATGACCATTAGGGTATTGAACATTGTCATGTGTAAGGAAACTGGTTATGCAATTTCTGTTAGCATGGTGGAATGGAAAGATGTTCTCCTGGCTTGAAATCCTAGTTCCATTTAACATTTCTGAGCCTTGTTTTTTTCATTTGTAAAAATGAGAGTACTAACACACATCCTGGAAAATGTACTCAGATTAAGTGGGATAATGTGTAAGCAAACACCTGGGAAATAATGATAACTCCTTTTCCCTGTCTAGTGCATGCCTGGCATGTATTAGATACTCAGTAACTGCTCTGTTTTCTCTGGAGATCTTTAGGGTGAGAGGGATAAGCATCTTCCTGGATGATTTAGTAATTTACCTGCCTAAAGGCAGGAAGTTGGATCAAATGCTCCGTTAAGAATTTTTCAGCTTTTGGGGTCTTTATGTACTGTTTATTTTGGAAACTAATACAGTAGAATTTTTTCCTTCTTTTTCTAAAGTTCTTTTGTAGGAAAGATTAGGTAGTCAAGGATATAGTGTTTGATTAATACTGTAATTTTTACATAGTAAAAAGAAAGATGCAGAGTGTCTTTAATGACGATTTGTATTATAGAGAGTTTTGACGGGAAGTTATTGGGAGCTTAAATTCTGAGTTAGTATCTTTCCTGGGAGATTGGACTGCATGACAAATCACAGTGTATACTCTGCACTCAAGCAATTTTATCTAAGTAAAATTAGGGTAAAGTGACTATGAGCTGACTGTGACTCAGATCTTGAACTCCTTATTGCCAAATTCAGACTTAAAGAAAGTAGGGAAAACCACTAGACCATTCAGGTATGACCTAAATCAAATCTCTTATGATTATACAGTGGAAGTGAGAAATAGATCCAAGGGATTAGATCTGATAGACTGAGTGCCTGAAGAACTATGGACGGAGGTTCGTGATATTGTACAGGAGGCAGGGATCAAGACCATCTCCAAGAAAAAGAAATGCAAAAGGAAAAATGGTTGAGTAGGCCTTACAAATAGTTGTGAAACGAAGAGAAGTGAAAGGCAAAGGAGAAAAGGAAAGACATACCCATCTGAATGCAGATTTCCAAAGAATAGCAAAGAGAGATGAGAAAACCTTTCTCAGTGATCAATGCAAAGAAATAGAGGAAAGCAATAGAATAGGAAAGACTAGAGATCTCTTCAAGAAAATTAGAGATACCAAGGGAACATTTCATGCAAAGATGGACACAATAAAGGACAGAAATGGTATGGACGTAACAGAAGCAGAAGATATTAAGAGGTGGCAAGAATACACAGAAGAACTGTACAAAAAAGATCTTCATGACCCAGATAATCACGATGATCTGATGACTCACTTAGAGCCAGGCATCATGGAATGCGAAATCAAGTGGGCCTTAGGAAGCTTCACTATGAACAAAGCTAGTGGAGGTGATGGAATTCCAGTTGAGCTATTTGGAATCCTAAAAGATTTGAAAATCTTCTTGTGAAAGTGCTGCATTCAATATGCCAGCGAATTTGGAAAGTTCAGCAGTGGCCATAGGACTGGAAAAGGTCAGTTTTCATTCCAATCCCAAAGAAAGGCAATGCCAAAGAATGCTCAAACTACTGCACATTTGCACTCATCTCACATGGTAGTAAAGTAATGCCCCAAATTCTCCAAGCCAGGCTTCAATAGTATGTGAACCGTGAACTTCCAGATGTCCGAGCTGGATTTAGAAAAGGCAGAGGAACAAGAGATCAAATTGCCAACATCTATTGGATCATCGAAAAAGTAAGAGAGTTCCAGAAAAACATCTACTTCTGCTTTATTGACTATGCCAAATCCTTTGACTGTGTGGATCACAACAAACTGTGGAAAAGTCTGAAAGAGATGGGAATACCAGACCACCTGACCTGCCTCCTGAGAAATTTGTATGCAGGTCAGGAAGCAACAGTTAGAACTGGATATGGAACAACAGACTGGTTCCAAATAGGAAAAGGTGTACGTCAAGGCTGTATATTATCACCCTGGTTATTTAATTTATATGCAGAGTACATCATGAGAAACGCTGGGCTGGATGAAGCACCAGCTGGAATCAAGATTGCCACGAGAAATATCAATAACCTCAGATATGCAGATGATACCGCCCTTATGGCAGAAAGTGAAGAAGAACTAAAGAGCCTCTTGATGAAAGTGAAAGAGGAGAGTGAAAAAGTTGGCTTAAAACTCAACATTCAAAAAACTAAGAGTGTGGCATCTGGTCCCATCACTTCATGACAAATAGATGGGGAAACAATAGAAACAGTGAGAGACTTTATTTTGGGGGGCTCCAAAATCACTGCAGATGGTGATTTCAGTCATGCAATTAAAAGATGCTTGCTCCTTGGAATAAAAATTATGACCAACCTAGAAAGCATGTTTTTTTTTTTAATGAATCATATGGTTTATTTTTTAATTATTCATTAAATGGTTTATAAAGTCAGATCAGGATATTGGTCTATTCTTTCACACAATCCAACAAATAAGGAGTGATGGGAATATATCAGATGTTAAAGCATTCTTTTTTCAACTTATTCATGACAGTATACAATGAAAGTGGAAGGCAGATCCTTGCATGTTAGAGAAGTTGTGTTAATGTTCCCATTAACATTCTGGTTTAAGTGGAATAGCAGGGTAAGTTGTTCTAGGTACTCCATGGCCTCCACCAATTTCCCTACCATTCTGTATGCCATTTCCACCAATCAACTCTTAGATGTCTCAAGCCAAATGGCTCCCATTCAACTGTGTACAGAAGACAAGAAGCCAAGCCCAGTCACCCTTGGGATAATTTATAGTCTGGAAAAGGACAGATGAACCATGATCAAAAAACCGAGTGAGGATTTTTAAGGAAGCTTTGACAGAAATATTGAGAAAAACATCTAATTCAACTCCAGAGAAAAGTCATACCAAGGGAAAATAAAGTCTTAACTGATGTTCTGAAACTGGCCATAAGAGAGGGTGGGAGAATGATCCTCTAGGCATGAACTCTTAAGAGCTCTGAACACAACCAGAGCTTCAGCTGATCCAGAGCTGGGCTGAACCAGATGACCTGAGTGAGGGCCACCCGGCAAGCACACTGCAGTCTGTCTGGCTCCATCAACAGTGAGAGGCCTTCAGCTCCATCACAGAGTGCTCTCCAGTGTGTTATAGTTGTCCTTAAAGCTCTTCAATTCGAGGAAGTGCTTGGCACGTTTACTCTTCTGACTGGAGGGGAGGTATGTCACCTGGATGGTTGTTGGGGAGACTTCAGGAGACTGGGTTAGGTCTTTGGCTGCTGACTGGTGCTGTCGCTGAGAGCTCCCACTTCGTGCTTTGACCACTGTGGCCAATTCACTCAGGGCCTCCTGATAGCGCAGGTACTCACTCAGGCCAAAGACCCCTGTCCCATAGCGGGCTGTCTCATAGCCATCAAGCAGGGTATCACTGAGGGCCTTGCGCACACCCTTGAAAGGAGTACTAGTGTTTCGAAGATCTAGCAGGTAGGAGTGGAAATTCTTGCCCATTAAGGAATGGGGATGCCGGCCTTCAGCATGAAATGGGATCTCAGAGGCACGGATAACATCCAGAGCTTTCATCCTGTATAGGTAGTTGTAGCAATTTTGATTTCCCTGGGTTTCCAGCTGTAGCAGTCTTGCATCATCATCTGTGAGAAGCTGAGGTTCATACTTGATATCCTGAACCTTGGACAGTCGGATATCAATCTCCTCTTTTAAGTCCTTGGGGGCATTGTGTCCCACAGGGACATGAGGTCCCCTTTGGGATTTCATTGCAAAGTGTGTGATTTGCCTCTTCACAAAAATAAATAGCAGTACAAACACCAGGCTCCCGTAGGCCATCACCAGCACGACATTCACGCCAGATAGCCAGTTACTGCTGGACGCCCTGGCCTCCCCACCCTGCACGGAACTGCTCCGGTTTAACCTGCTGCCCTGCCTCGTCAGCACGGGTTCCGCTGAGGCAACGGTGCCTGGGTTTCCTGAAACTCCCCGGCCATTTCCCTGGCCGGTTCCTGTGGAGAAAACGAGAAGCTAGAAAGCATGTTAAATAGTAGAGACATTACTTTGGCAACAAATGTCCACCTAGTCAAACCTATGGTGTTTCCAGTAGTCGTTTATGGATGTGAGAGTTGGACTCTAAAGAAAGCTGAGTGCTGAAGAAGTGATGCTTTTGAACTGTGGTGTTGGAGAAGACTCTTGAGAGTCCCTTGGACTGCAAGGAGATCCAAACAGTCCATCCTAAAGGAGATCAGTCCTGAATATTCATTGGAAGAACTGATGCTGAAGCTGAAACTCTAGTACTTTGGCCACCTGATGTGAAGAATTGACCGATTTGAGAAGACTCTGATGCTGGGAAAGATTGAGGGAGGGAGGAGAAGGGGATGACAGAGGATGAGATGGTTGGATGGCATCACTGACTCAATGGACATGAGTTTGAGTAATCTCTTGGAGTTGGTGATGGACAGGGAGGCCTGGCGTGCTGCAGTCCATGGGGTCGCAAAGAGTTGGAAATGACTGAGCAACTGAACTGAACTGAACTGCCTATAAAGGAGGAACATAAAGAGATCCCTAAATGGCAACGTGCAGCTTTGAGGAAATAAAGGGAAATAAGTTTAGCTCAGTCAGTCTTTGTTCTGAAGCACCTTCTTCTCACTCGTGTTAGCCCTTGGACTGGCAGTCTAGAAACATAACCCTGTTTAGTTGTAACTGAAGAATAGTTTCCACATTGACTTTTTTGAAAAAAAAAAAAAAGTTTAATTTCTGTCTTTAACTGCATAGTTAAAGAGAAGACATCTGAACATAAATCATGAAGAGTTCTGAGCTATTACAAGGATTAATACTTAAGTCTATGTAAAAACAATACCTTTAGGTAGAGTCAAATGTACTTTTAGTCCTCTTTAGACATTCCTTTTATATATTGAGGATTTGAAAGTGAAAAGTGTTAGTCTCTTAGTAGTGTCCAATTCTTTGCAAACCCATGGACTGTAGCCCTCCAGACTACTCTGTCCATGAAATTTTCCAGGCAAGAATACTAATGTGGGTAGCCTTTCCCTTCTCCAGAGGATCTTCCTGATTCAGGGATTGAATCCACACGTCTCCTGTGTTGCAGGCAGATTCTTTACCAGGGAAATGCATATATTGAGAATAAGCAAGTGCAAAAATAATAAATACTACAGTCTATGGCCTATAGTCATAGTCACTGGAAAAGAACTTTGAACTTGTAATAAAGTTTATATTTATGCTAGTAAATCATAATTCTTGTCCTGAAGGGTAAGAGATGTTGAGAAACTTTTCTTGACAGTTCTATGGGATGCAATTCTATGAGACTTACAGAGCCTGATTGAATTAAGGATTTTCAGATTTGGGTCTACTGATACTTATTTTTCTGTATACTTGAAGTCTTTAGAATAGCTTAGAGAACTCTAATACATGTATTCCCATGTCTTAGACCTAATGAAACAGAAACCTGGGGTGGTGTTACTTGTATATTTGTATTCTTAAAAAGCCTTCTGAGTGGTTCTGATGATCTACTTGGTTTTGGAATCACTCATTTAAGTAATGAGAGATACTATTTGTTTCTTTCCTCCATCTGTTGAATTCTGGCCTCCATAGGCACCTCACCAATGAAATTGCACTTGGGAAGGTTACCAGTGACCTCTTTTTAAAAAATTAATTGATTTATTTTAATTGGAGGCTAATTACTTTATAATATTGTTGTGGCTTTTGCCATACATTGACATGAGTCAGCCATAGGTGTACATGTGTCCCCCATCCTGAACCCCCCTCCTACCTCCCTCCCCATCCCATCCCTCTGGGTTGTCCCAGTGCACCAGCTTTGAGAGCCCTGCTTCATGCATTGAACTTGCATTGGTCTTCTGTTTCACATATAGTAATATACATGTTTCAATGCTATTCTCTCAAATCATCCCACCCTCACCTTCTCCCACAGATTCCAAAAGTCTGTTCTTTATATCTGTGTCTCTTTTGCTGTCTCACATGTAGGGTCGTTGTCCCCATCTTTCGAAATTCCATATATATGTGTTAATATACTGTATTGGTGTTTTCCTTTCTGACTTATTTCACTCGGTATAATAGGCTCCAGTTTCATCCACCTCATTAGAACTGATTCAAATGCGTTCTTTTTAATAGGCGAATAATATTCTATTGTGTATATGTACCACAGCTTCCTAATCCATTCTTCTGCCGATAGACATCTAGGTTGCTTCCATGTCCTAGCTATTGTGAACAGTGCTGTGTTGTTTGGGGTACATGGGGTACACATGTTTCTTTCATGTCTGGTTTCCTTGGTGTGTATGCCCAGCAGTGGGATTGCTAGGTCGTATGGCAGTTCTATTTTCAGTTTTTTAAGGAATCTCCACACTGTTCTCCATAGTGGCTGTCCTAGTATGCATTCCCACCAACAGTGGAAGAGGGTTCCCCTTCTCCAGTGACCTCTTAATTCAAAACTACAGTGGATACTTTTCTTTTTTTTGTGTATGTGTATATCTATCTATCTATATATATATAGAGAGAGTCTTCCCACGTGGCAGTGCAGGAGACGTAAGAATGTTGGTTCAATCCCTGGGTCGGGAAGATCCCCTGGAGGAAGGCATAGCAACCCCCTCCAGTATTCTTGCCTGGCGAATCCCATGGACAGAGGAGCCTGGCAGGCTATAGCACATAGGGTCATAAAAGAGTTGGACACAACTGAAGTGACACAACATGTGTATATATATATATATATGAATTTACAGTAAGTTTTTCTTGGTTATCTATTTTTAAAGAATATTTTAAATATTCATTTATCTGGTTGCACTGGGTCTTAGTTGCAGCATGTGAACTCTTAGTTGCAGCCTGTGGGATCTAGTTTCTTGCCCAGGGATCAAACCTGGGCTCCCTGCTTTGGAAATGTGGAGTCTTAGTCACTTGACCACCAGGGAAGTCCCTGTCTATTATATTTAATTTATTTTTTAAAGATTTTTTTTTATGTGGACCATTTTAAAAGTCTCTTTTGAATTTGCTGCAACATTGCCTGTGTTCTATGTTTTGTTTTTTTGGCTATGAGGCTTGTGGGATCCCAGCTTCCCGACCAGGGATTGAACCTGCATCCCCCTGAGTTCAGTTCAGTTCAGTAGCTCAGTCGTGTCCAACTCCTTGCGACGCCATGGACTACAGCATGCCAGGCCTCCCTGTCTATCACCAACTCCCGGAGTTTACTCAAACTCATGTCCATTAAGTCGGTGATGGTATCCAACCATCTCATCCTCTGTCGTCCCCTTCTCCTGCCTTCAATCTTTCCCAGCATCAGGGTCTTTTCAAATGAGTCAGCTCTTTGCATCAGATGGCCCAAGTATTGGAGTTTCAGCTTCAACATCAGTCCTTCCAATGAACACTCCGGACTGATCTCCTTTAGGATGGACTGGTTGGATCTCCTTGCAGTCCAAGGGACTCAAGAGTCTTCTCCAACACCACCGTTCAAAAACATCAATTCTTCTGTGCTCAGCTTTCTTTATAGTCTAACTCTCACATCCATACATGACTGCTGGAAAAACCAAAGCTTTGACTAGATGGACCTTTGTTGGCAAAGTAATGTCTTTTAATATGCTGTCTAGGTTGGTCATAGCTTTCTTCCGAGGAGTAAGCATCTATTAATTTCATGGCTGCAGTCACCACCTGCAGTGATTTTGGAGCCCAAGAAAATAAAGTCTGTCACTGTGTCCACTGTCTCCCCATCTATTTCCCATGAAGTGAAGGGACTGGATACCATGATCTTAGTTTTCTGAATGTTGAGCTTTAAGCCAGCTTTTTCACTCTCCTCTTTCACTTTCATCAAGAGGCTCTTTAGTTCTTCTTCACTTTCTGCCATAAGGGTGCTGTCATCTGCATATCTGAGGTTATTGATATTTCTCCCGGCAATCTTGATTCCAGCTTGTGCTTCATCCAGTCAGGTGTTCCTCATGATGTACTCTGCATATAAGTTAAGTAAGCAGGGTGACAATGCACCCCTTGAGTTGGAATACAAAGTCCCAACCACTGGACCACAAGGAAAGCCCCAGTTATCCATTTTAAATATAGTATAGTAGTGTGTACATGTCAATCCCAAGCTCCCCATCTATTCTCCCTCCCCTCTCTGCCAGTAACCATAAATTCATTCTCTAAATCTGTGAGTCTTTTAGATTCCACACATAAGCAATATCACATATTTGTCTTTCTCTGTCTGACTTACTTCACTTTTCTTATTTCACTTCAGTGGCAGTAGACAGTTGTTGGCTACCTACCCCTCCTTAATGCTCTTTTTCCTCCTTGTCGCCCATGATATCAGTCTTTCCTGGTTTTCCTCCCACATATCTGTTCTCTCCTCAGTTTTCTGCATGGCCCCCTCTTCCTCAGTCTGCTTTTGAAATGGTTGCACCCAGAATTCTGTACTTTGGCCTCATCTATTCTTTTCACTCTTTTATACTCTCTAATACTGCAGTCAGCAGCCACATGGGACTGTTAAGCATTTGAAATGTGGTGAGTTTGAATTGAGATGTGCTATTAAGTATAAAAAAGTACATTTCAAAGATGTATCAACAAAACCATGTAAAATTTCTCATTAGTAATTAAAAAAATGGATTGCATTTGGAAATGATAGTATTTCAGATATATTAAGTTAAATGAAATACATTATTAAAGTTAATTATACTGATTTCCTTTTATTTCTTTCGTGTGGCTAATAAAATTTTGAAAATTACATACATTTTTATTTGCTCACATTATGTTTCTACTAGGGTTTGATATGTTCTTCTTAGATAATGTCTCATACCTACCATGGTTTCACCTACCATATATAATGTTTGGGTCCCAAATTTGTATCTTCCACTCAGTTCTTTTTCCCTTAGGTTTTAGGTTTGCATATTCAACTCTTGATTGAATATATTACTTAAACTGAATAAGCAAATGATTCATCAAACTTCTCTTTACCTTTATCTTATCTTAATTGAAGTACTAACCCAAACCTGGAAGCTTAAACTTCTGTCCAAACATGTACTAAGTCTGATTGGTTCTGTGTTTTAACTCTTGTGACTATTTGTTCTTCATTTTATTCCTACTGCTGTTGACTTAGTTCGTCCTTGATCTTTTTCATGAAGAATTGCAGTAATCTCCAGCTTGGTTCCCTGCCTCAGATCTCAAACTTTATGATTATTACTCCTGTTTAATCTATACAGTGATGCCAGTGATTATTTTAATTTGTATCAGTATAACTGACCTTGGCATTTTTTTAGGGAAACAAATAAATAAACCTAACCTTGTTACTTATGTGATATCAGGCCTCCATAATTTGTCTTTGGTTGCTGTCCAGCTTCATTTCTTATCATGCCCTCACAATCAGTCTTTGCTTCAGTCATCCAAACTACTTGCAAACTCTTCTCCAAAATTATAAATAAATTTTTAATATGTTTTAAAAGAGTCCTAGACTTCTCTGAGAATTTGATGAAGGTTATTGAACCTTTTCTAGAAAATTAGCGTACAGAATTTTTGCATATAGTTTCAGAGGGATCTTGGAACACCTAAAACTGGGACAAGAACTATTAACCCAAATATGGAAACTCAAACTTCTGTTTATGTCCTTTTGTTTCCCAGGCATTCTTTCTACGTTGTATGCCAATTTTCTTCTTGATTGTTTGGAAGCCTTGATCTCTATTCTGCTGACAATTATTGTGTAACAAATCACCTTGAAACTTAATGACTTAAAACAAGAGCAATCATTTTGTTAACTTTCATAGCTTCCATGGGTCAGGAGTTTGGAAAGGGCTCAGCTGGGTGGTTCTTGGGGTTTTGCAAGCAGTGGCCATGGGGCAGCTTGGGGCTTCCAGTCATCTCTCCATGCAAACTCAGGGCTTTTCCATGTGGTGTCTGTGCGTGGGTTATTTTGGGTTTCCTAACAGTAGGTGACCTCAGAGCAGTTAGACTGTTCATATGGGGCTCGAGGCTCTACTAACACAAGTGTTCTGGTAAAAAAGGCAAAGTCACTGATATACATGTTCTATGACACAGTTGTGAAAGTCATACTGTAAACCTTATGCAAAATTTCATTTGTTACAAGTATGTCACAAGACCACCCAGATTCAAGAAGAAGGGAATTAGACTCCTTCTGTTGCTGGAGTGGGGAGTTTCAAGATACTAAAAGGACATGTGGAATGGGAGATATTACAGCCATCTCTGGAAAATGCAATCTGTCACAGTCTCTCAGCATGCTACCAAGAGCTGGTAGGGTTTAGGAACAGTCCTTCCACTTTGTGGAGAAATCAGTGGACTTTTGTAGCTTTACTTACTCTTTTCTTGGCTTTGCCTGTGGCAAAAATTGATTATGGATTAAACTTTATGATCTCAGTATAAACATATTATTAGTGTCTGAAACTAATTATCAAAGATAGAACCAGAGTGAATGAAACAAAGCAGCTATCTCTTGATACATTAGATAGCAATTCAGAGCAAATAAAAAAGGATACTTTCACTATTTAGTCCCACCTTTTTTTTTAAAGATTTTTTTTATGTGAATCATTTTGAAAATCTTTGAAAATCATCTTGATTTTGAAAATCATCAAATTTTGAAAATCATCTTGAAAATCTACAATAATGTTTCTGTCTTATGTTTTGGTTTTTTGTCCACAAGTCGTGTGGGATCTTGACTTCCAGATCAGGGACCAAACTTGCACCCCCTGCACTGGAAGCTGAAGTTTTAAACACTGGACCACCAGGGGAGCACCCTATTCCTACCTTTTAAAACGTGTATCTTAATGACTTGATAATCCATGTAGATTAAATGAATACACTGCCATAGACAGCAGAATCTTAAATGTTCTCCTGCATGCTGATGGTTTGTTATCATGTTCAAAGACTGGTCTTAATAGTCCACTGGTTCTATCTAATATTTGTCATAACTCAATAAGGCTAGAATAATTTTTTGAACCAAATTATCTGTTGGATTTATTTGGCTTATTCTGGCAATGCCATGCATGTGGTCACCACAACTGCATAAAGTGTTTGTAACCAGTTTATCTTGGAGGTTTCAGGAAGAATTGTATTGGATAACCTATAGTCCTCATGTGGACACATTTTTCATTCACAAGTAATTGCATTCAAAGTCCATAGTGTAGTTCTTTGAGACATCATTTATTGATGAGAAATGAACATTAAATGAAATAGGTAAACTTATAGGATAGAGAAAGTCCTCACGAGTTCCTGTTTTGTTGCTTCTAGGTATGACTTACCTAAATCATTCCAGATATAGACAACTCTTGACTGAGTTCTGGAGTTAAGGAACTTAACTTAGTGGATGTGAAAGATGTTTCATCTCAGAAATTAGAGTCACTGATGTTTCATTTAGATTTGTTTCTCTGATCCATTAGCACAGAAGCTATAGTGCAGAAACTATAACTAGGAAACTTTTTCTTGAAGAACAACATGAAGCAAAATAACTTTTCAAATTGTTTCTTAGGCCATTTCTTAAAATATCCCAAATCTCCAACCATCCATTCCATTTTCTCCCAGTCTAACCCTGTTTAAACTCAAGAGGATAGCCAGGCCAGATGATATTTTGGGCATCTCACTGTGGGAGCCAACTCAGAATGATTTAGATGGTATTTAATCACTAGACAAGAAAATAGTATGTTTGGTGTGTTAAGGTATCTTTGAAGATTTGTAGTTTTGTCTGCTTTTTAATTTAGCAGGCTCTCAGTGAATGGATTCTTCCAGTTATTTTCTGAAGTTTTGGTTTACATTTTTCAGAGTGGTTAAAGTATGTTTCTCTGTAGATGCATTCGATTACTTGCCATTCACTTACATTTTGTAGAACAAACTCGCCTACGTCAGAACTGATTATTTCTTAGTAACAATGTAGTAAAAATGACAAATCAACTCACACACTTTAAAATTTTGCTTTTGGACTTTCCTGGTGGTCTAGTGGTTGAGACTCTGCATTTCCAATGCAAGGGGTGCAGATTTGATCCCTGGTTAGGGAACTAAGATCCCCCATGCTGTGCGGAATGGACAAGAAATATAAACAAATAAAAAAATTTTGCTTTCTAGGGATTGTCTGAAGAGAAGTGATGGTGATCATTGGAATTAGGATAATATATGGAGGCAAGATGGTAGTGAAAAGAACAGAAGCTTTGGGGTCAGAATTCCTGAGTTCTAGTTCTAGTTGTACCTTTTGCTCTCTCTGACTTTGACAAGTTAATTTATCCACTAAAATGGGGATACTATTAGTACTTGTGAAAGTAAAGGTCACTCAATCACTTCCAACTCTTTGTGACCCCATGGACTATACTGTCCATGGAATTCTCCAGGTCAGAATACTGGAGTGGGTAGCCTTTCCCTTCTCCAGGGGATCTTCCCAGTCCAGGGATTGAACCCAGATCTCCTGCATTGCAGGCAGATTCTTTACCAACTGAGCTATCAGGGAAGCCCTGGTAGCACTGATCGGTACTTACAGAATTATTACTGAGAGTTAAATGTAACCACATACGTTCAGGCACTTTGAAGAGTGTGAAGTTGTACGTACATGACATTATGCACATCCAGGAGACCTGAAGGTAGTTTTTTACTGGTTTACTAAATACAAAATAGTTAAAAATCCAAACCTGGTCATGAAAGCTTAAGAAAGGCAGTTGAATCCACTAATGTGCTAGAGGCAGTGGATTCAAGGGTCAGTTGATTTGGAGTCTCCTCCCAACCTAGCTTCTAAATGCTTATTACATCTTATACTATTTACTTAACCTAGCTGTTCCTTACTTTCTCATCTGTAACAAGGATTGCTTCCTCCTAAGGGTTGTGCAAAAAGTTAGTTAGATACTGATTTTAAAGTGTAGTATAGGATGTTGTGTTCTGTAAGTCTGATATCTCTTAAGTTGTTACCTTTAAAGTTTGGAAGGACAGAAAGCTTTATTATTAGAAAGAAATTCTTAGTGTCAGGTAAGCAAGCATCCATCCGTATGTAATCCAGAGAATGGCACAAGTCACTTTGTTACATTTTCCCATAAGTTGCCTGATGTGCAAGTGAATTAGGAGAATGGACTCTTTTCTCCCTCATCTCAAATCTTTCTTTCTTCCCTCCTCCTGGCATCCCACTTTATTATGTTTTTGGCTTCTGACTTGTGCTTTGTTGGTGTTGAGAAGGAAGTGTGTGAGTGAGAGATAGGCTAGAACTTTGAGCCTTTTAGGATGTGATTAATAAAAATGGTCCAGGCTCTAGGTGAAACATCTAAAAACTTTCTCTTCTTGCTGTAGTGCATCACAATGCTAACTGTCTTTTCTCTGTCTCGCCAGGGATCTTTTTGCCAATAAGTAGCAGAGGCTGATTTTTTAACACCTGTATGCTTTGCTGCTTCTCTGCCTCCACTGATAAGAGGAATTAACTATAGAATCTTTTCAAATTCTAAAAAGAGGTGATTTTGGTTGGAGGACTCAGTAGAGTCATTAAGTCACACAGGTGATAGATTTTTTGTGTGCTCATTTGTAGGTGAAAAAATGAAGGTGCCTACAGGTAAATCTACAGCTTTGAGTTTCATGTTTCAGCTGTTAAACAGAATTTTCTTCGTGTAGAGGAAGTGTTACTCTGTGAAAATTTTTGATTGTCGTTATAAGCATTTTTTTTTAGCATCAATGAATGGTTCAAGTGGATTACTTATTTGGAACAGGAGGTTCAGACACTGTAGTTCCAGACTCTGTACTCATGAAGTGTGAAGCCAGGGACCGTGGTGACCGTGTTCTTCCTATTCATTAAAACCCTTCTGTGATCTGAATATACCATTTTATGTTCTCTGTACTGCTCTATTTCTTCTTAAAGATTCTTTTCCTAACTAGGGCTACAAGACATACTTACAGTTGCTTTCGTAATCAAAATATTACCATCATATTAAGAAATTTAATTTCCTGTTGATTTTTCCCCAAATTGATTTAATTTTAATCCCTCCTTTACCAATCAGTAATCAAAGTCTATGAATTCAAATTTCTAAGGATCTTTTGAATACATACATTCCCTCTTTCCTCTATCTTGATTGAGGTTCCCATATTGTCTCTCTCCCCTGAGCCATTTCAAATCTTCCTGGAGGGTCTTCTATCACCACCCCAAGTATCTTTAAAAAGTCACATTTATACAGTCTTTTATATTCCTAAAGTGCTTTTTTATACAACTTTTCTTCTTTAATCATCATGCCAACTTCATCAAGTATAGTTTATTACCAACATTTTACAATTGAGAAAAAATTAACAAAGGCTAAGAACTTTCCAAAGCTTATGCATTTAGTAAATGGTCAAATTCATATTTCAGAAAATAGATCATTGAAAAAAAACTCATGTGCCCTAGAGTAACAGCAAAATTTTCTGTAGATTACATTTGTATAATGAATGACTCATTGTGAAATAAAAAATATGACATAGAGACATGGATGTATTTAAGAATAACTTTTTATTTTGGAAATGAAACCAATTTCTTTTAAGAAGTTTTAATGTTTTTGTTGTTTTATGAAGTAGTTAGGTTGAGTAATATGACTAAGGAGAAAAATGCTTGGTGATCTTTCAAATTTATTGAGTATCTGCCAGCACTGATTTAGAGTTTCTTATGTACTTTTTAACCAGACAAAGTAACTTAGAAAACCATCATTTTTCCTTTTCCCCTCTCTCCTTTCCTTCTTTTAAAAAAATCTATTTCATTTGGCAAACTCTGAAAGTAGGGAGAATAGATATGGGGAAATGAACAAAATGTTCAACACTCTTAAATTGTGTCTGGGAAATAATCTTTTATATTCTTTATTTTTTAAATAAAGAGATTGTGATGTAAAGGAAACAAATGAACACCTTTACAGGTGAATACTTCTTTTTTACCGCCTTCTCTAGATTGAATAATTTTCTAAAAACAGCAGTAAAAATCACAAACATTTCTTCCATTTTGAAATTGTCAAATTTTATTTTTTAAGGAAATAATTCAGATTTTACGTTTCAAGTTTAAAATTTAAAGACAATTTTATACTTAGAGAAAAGTTGCAAGCATAGCATAGAAAATTCCTATAACCCTTCATCTAGTTTCCTCTAATGTTAATGCTTTGCAAAATCATAGTATTGGGTTGGCCAAAAAAGTTTGTTCAGGTTTTCTGTACCATTTTATGAAAAAATCTGAACAAACATTTTGGCCAACCGAATACAATGATCCAAACTAAAAATTAACAGTGGTATGATACTATTAGGGTTTCCCTGGTGGCTCAGCAGTAAAGTATTAGCTCAACTGCTAATATAGGAGTTGTTCAGTCGCTAAGTTGTATCCAACTCTTTGCAACCCCATGAACTGTGGCACACTAGGCTTCCCTTTCCTTCAGTGTCTCCCTGAGCTTGCTCAAATTCATGTTCATTGAGTCACTGATGCCATCCAACCAACTCATCCTCTGTTGCCCCTCTTCTTCTCTGGCCCTGAATCTTTCCCAGCATCAGAGTCTTTTCCAATGAGTTGGCTGTTTGCATCAGGTGGCCAAAATACTGAAGCTTCAGCTTCAGCATCAGTCCTTCTAATGAATATTCAGGGTTGCTTTCATTAAGCATCTACTGGTTTGATCTCCTTGCTGTCCAAGGGACTCTCAAGAGTCTTCTCCAGCACCACAGTTTGAAGCATCAATTCTTTGGAGCTCAGCTTTCTTTATGGTCCAGCTCTCATATCCATACATGACTACTAGATCTTTGACTGATGGAAAAACTAGAGCTTTGACTAAAAGAACCTTTATTGGCAAAGTGAGATCTCTGGATTTTAATACACTGTTGTAGGTTTGTCATCGCTTTTCTTCCAAGGAGCAAGCCTCTTAATTTTCTGTCTGGAGTCACCATCTGCAGTAATTTTGGAGCCCAAGAAAATGAAATCTGTCATTGTTTCTATAGTTTCCCCATCTATTTGCCATGAAGTGATATGACTGGATGCCATGATCTTTGTTTTTTGAATGTTGATTTTTAAGCCAGCATTTTCACTCTCCTCTATCACCCTCATCAAGAGACTCTTTAGTTCCTCTTCACTTTCTGCCATTAAAGTCGTGTCATCTGCATATCTGAGGTTGTTGGTATTTCTCCTGGCAATCTTGATTCTAGCTTGTGAGTCTTCCAGCCCAGCATTTCACGTGATGTACTCTGCATATAGGGGCTTCCCAGGTGGTACTAGTGGTAAAGAACCCGCCTGCCAATATCGGACACATAGAGACGCAAGTTCAATCCCTGGGTCAGAAGGAGCCCCTGGAAGAGGTCATGGCAACCCACTCCAGTATTCTTGCCTGGAGAATCCCATGGACAGAGGAGACTGGTGGGCTACAGTCCATAGGGTTGCATAAAGTTGAACATGACTGAAGTGATTGAGCACACATGCATGCACTCTGCTTGTAAATTAAATAAGCAGGGTGACAATATACAGCCTTGACAGACTCCTCACAGTTCAATCCCTGGGTTGGGAAAATCTCTTTGAGAAGGAAATGGCAACCCACTCCAATGTTCTTGCTGGGAAATCCCATGAATAGAGGAGCCTGGCAGAGTACAATCTGTGGGGTGGGAAAAGAGTTGGCCACAACTTAGCGGTCAAATAACAACAATAACCATGATATTATTAGCTAAACTGCACATTTCATTCGGATTTACCTAGTTTTTCCACTAATGTTCAGGTTTTACTTGTAATGAGTTTTTAATACATGTGGTAAGAGATAGTATAAGAAAATAACATTGAAACAGTGAGAATGGAGAAATACACAAATGAATATGTAAAGTGAGTAACTGGGAGGACTCTTAATATTTTTTTTTTTTTTGACTCTTAATATTTTTATATTGTACTTTGTCCTCTAACTATAACTATATGTCTTAACTCTTAAGTAGAATCTTCTTCTTATACCTTTGTTGATGATAGGCATACTCATTTTAGTTATTTAGGAAAATCATCACAAATTGTTCTTAAAAAAGGCTACATTAACTTAATATACTTAAAGCAGTTTCTATGTGACCATGAAAAACATCATTCTACCGTTGATTGTTAGAATTAAAATTTAGTAAAATAAAAATATTGACTTTCCAAAAGTCTACATATCAGTTTAAACCCACTTCTTCCAACAAGTTATAATGAGATTCTAGGACATATTGCTTAACAAGGTCAGTAATGACCCATTTTTTTATGTTGTATTTCTACTTTTTATATTAAAAAGTACACAAGTTAAATAGACTTCTGTCTATTTATAGATACAAGACAACATATATAGACAAAATATTTTGATGCATATACAACCCATGTAGTAACAGTGGCTGTGCGTGAATTACCCATTTATCCTCAAATACATTTATTAAGGATTGTGAGTGATGAATTCTTATACCCATTGTCATAAAAAGTTGTTTAATCACTAAATCGTGTCTGACTCTTTGTGACCCCATGGACTGCAGCAATACAGGCTTCCTGTCCTTCATATCTCCCAGAGTTTGCTCAGATTCATAGTTCATTGAGTCAGTGAAGCCATACAAGTATCTCATTCTCTGTTGCCCCCTTCTCCTCCTGTCCTCAATCTTTCCCAGCATCAGGGTGTTTTCCAGTGAGTCAGCTCTTTGCATCAGGTGGCCAACGTACCACCCCATTTTTCTTAGATTTGAGAAGAAGAGATGCATTGGCTTGCACGGTCACAGCATTAGGGTTTCAATGGGGCTCTAGATGTAGAGCTCCATTTCAAGCATATACTCAGCTCCTTCTCTATTTCTGCCTGATTGCACCTGGGAATACTTAGTCATTTGACAGCCGCAGTGTGGTTCTCTGTGGGGTTTCCTGCCTGCTAACTGGTGATTTATTTTTACTTCCTTATTCCTCTGGCATGCTGACAATTCTTAGATGACAGGAATGTGATTATGAAGGATTTCCAGTGTATGAGCATAGTCATCTCTGAATTACACTAGAATATGAACGGGTATGTCTTCTTTAATTATTGTTACCAAACAGCCTTGGATGAAATATAACTTCTAGAGTTCCACTAAATACATATTCTTTTGTTGTTGTTGTTCAGTTGCCCATTCGTGTCTGACTCCTTGTGACCCCATGGACTGTAGCACACCAGGGCTCCCTGTCCCTCACCATCCCCCGAAATTTGCCCAAGTTCATGTCCATTGCATCGGTGATGCCATCCAGCCATTTCATCTTCTGATGCCCTCTTTTTCTTCAATGCAAGAGACATGTTCTTCAGCAGGCCTTTAAAAAGATTTTTAAAGTTAATTTGATTTTTATTTATGTTTATTTTTCTGCTTTAATTACCAGCATCATGATGGTATTAATATTTAAACAATGAAACAGCTTTATAGAGACATAATTCATGTACCATACAATGTATCCATTTAAAGTGTACAATCCAGTGTTTTCTAGTATATTCACAGAGTTGTGCAATCAATTTTAGGACATTTTTATCATCCCCAGAAGAAACTCTAGGCCCATTAACAGTACTCCCTATTCCTTCTTGCTCATAGCCTCAGGTTCTACTTTTTCTCTCTATGGATTTGCCTATTATGGCTGTTTCATAAAAATGATATATAATGTGTGACATTTTGTGACTGGTTTCTTTCTCTTAGCTTAATGTTTTCAAAATTCTTCCATGTAGTATGTATTAGTTCTTCATTTCTTTTTATTGCCTAAAATATCCTATCATATAGCTATACCACACTGTATTTATCCATTTTTCAGTTGATGGACATTTGCATTACTTCCACTCTTTGGTTACTATGAACAATGCTGCTGTGAAAATTTGTGCACATGTTTCTTGGGAGAACATATGTCTTCGTGTGTGTGTGTGTTAGTTGCTTAGTTGTGTCTGACTCTTTGAGACCCCATGGACTGTAGCCCGCAAAGCTTCTCTGCCCATGGGATTTTCCAGGTAAGAATACTGGAGTGGGTTGCCATTTCCTTTTCCAGGGGATCTTCCCAACCAAGGATTTGAACCCAGGTCTCCTGCATTGCAGGCAGATTCTTTACTCTCTGAGCCACTGGGGGAAGCCCCATATATCTTCATTCTGTGGGTTAAATACCTAAAAGTGAAATTGCTGGGTCATGTGTTAACTTGCCAGTCTTTTTTTTTCACAGTGACTGCACCATTTTGGGCTTCCCAGGTGGTGCTAGTGGTAAAGAACTCACCTGCCAATGTGGGAGATGTAAGAGATGCGGGTTTGATCCCTGGGCTGGGAAGATCCACTTGAGGAGGGCATGGGAATCCACTCCAATATTTTTGCCTGGAGAATCCCTATGGACAGAGGAGACTCGTGGGCTACAGTCTGTGGGGTGGCAAAGAGTTGGACATGACTGAAGCAACTGAGCACGCATGCAGCATGCACACCATTTTACAATCCCACCTGCTAACACTTTTATTATTTCTCTTTTCATGATGCCCATTCTAGTGGGTGTGATACGGTATCTCATTGTGTTTGTTTGTTTGTTTAATGTTTATTTGGCTGCTTTGGGTCTTAGTTGCAGCATGCAGGATCTTTTTAGTTGTGGCATGCAAACTCTTAGTTGTGGCATGTGAGATTTAGTTCCCTGACTTTAATTTCTTTCAACCATATTTTGTAGCTTTCAGAATATGTTTTTTTTTGTTGTTGTTAAATGTATTCATATTTTATTTTTCTTGATGCTATTATAAATGAAATTGCTTCTTAATTTCATTTTTGGTTTATTTATTCTTTACTGTGTAGAAAAAAGATTAATTTCTCTATGGTGCCTTATATCTTGCAAACTTGCTAAACTCACTTATTTGTTCTAAGAATTTTCTTAGTGGCTTCCTTTGGATTTTCTGTATAAATAAGTATGTCACCTGCAAATAAAGTTAGTTTTATTTCTTTCTTTCTAGTCTTTGTTTTTCTTTTTCTTCCCTAACTGCACTGGTTAAAACCTACAGCATAATGTTTAATTGAAGTGATGAGAGCAGACATCCTTGTCTTGTTCCTAATGAGGACAAATATTCAGTCTTTCACCTTTAACTATGACTTTAACTTTTTTTCACATTTACCCTTTAAGGGCTTGAAGAATCTTCTTCTGTTCCTAGTGTTTTGGTGTTGCGTATTTTATCATGAAGGGTTTTGAGTTTTATCTTATGCTTATGTTGACCGTTGTAGTTCAGTCGCTGAGTTGTGTCCGCCTCTTTGTGACCCCATTGACTGCAAACATGGCAGGCTTCCCTGTCCTTCACCATATCCCTGAGTTTGCTCAGATTCATGTCCACTGAGTCAGTGATACTATCTAACCATCTCATCCACTTGCTGCCTCCTTCTCCTTTTGCCTTCAGTATTTCCCAGCATCAAGATCTTTTCCTATGAGTCAGCTCTTCACATCAGGTGGCCAAAGTACTGGGGCTGCAGCTTCACCATCAGTCCTTCCATTGAATATTCAGGATTGATTTCCTTTTTTCCTATTTATTCTTTAGTCAGTTTCAGTAGTTTATATCTTTTTAGGAGTTTCTCCATTTCATCTAGGTTATCAAAATTGTCAGTGTATAATTTTTCATTTTATTTCCATATAATACTTTTTATTTCTGCGAGTTGTTAGTGATGTCCTTCTTTCATTCCTGATGTTAGTAATTTGAATAGTCTCCTTTTTTCTTGGACGATTCAGCTAAAAGTTCATCAGTTTTACTGATCTTTTCAAAGAGCCAACTGTTTGTTTTGTTGATTTTCTCTATTGGGATTCTATTCTGCATTTCATTATTTTTGTTCTAATGTGTATTATTTCCTTCCTTTTGCTTGCTTTAGTTTAGTTTGCTCTTTTTCTGGTGTGTTAAAGTAGAAAACTAGGTAACTGATTTGAGATCTTTCTTCTTTTTTTATATTGGTATTTACAATTCTAAATTTCCTTCAAATATTACTTAAGCTGCAACCATAAATACTGGTATGTTGTGCCTTTATTTTCATTCATCTTGAAGTATTTTCTAATTTCTTATATGATTTCGTCTGTTACTGGTGTTTTGGTAGTACGTTGTTTACTGTCCACATAGTTTTGAGTTTCTCAAATATGCCTGTTATTGACTCTAAATTCATTTCATTGTGATCTGAGAGCATATTTTGTATGAACTCACTCACTTAAAATTTATTTTAGCTTGTCTTATGGTCTAGGATATGGTCTGTCCTAGAGAATGTTCCATGTGCACTTGAGAATGTGCATTTTATATCTATTAGATATACTTGGTTTATAGTATTGTTTAAATTTTTTATTTCTCTTTCTAATCCTCTGTCTAGTTGCATTGTTCACTATTCATATTTCAGTTTTGACATCCCTACTAGTGTTCCTGAAGGGTTTATTTCTCTCTTCCAATCTGTAACTTTTGCTTTTTGTATTTTGGTGGTTCAGTTTTTGGGTGCATGTATGCTTTTGTTATACTTCCTCATGCATTGATCCTTTTTTAACTATAAAATCTCTCTGTTTTTCTCTGGTAGCTTTCTTTTTTTTTTTTAAAGCCCATTTAGTCTGCTATTCATATAGTCACTCCAGCATTCTTATGTGTGTTTGCATGATATGTCCATTCCCATGCTTTTATTCTCAGCCTATTCATATCTTTGAATCTAAAAAGTGTCAGCAAGTTTCTTTACTTAAAAACAAAACTCTCTTATTTTATTTTTTTGATTTCTGGTTGCTGAGATGATTCAGCACGTTATTTCCAAGTGGCAAAATTCAGGACAATCTGAGGACTCAAAAGTGGCAGCTGCATTCACCAACAGGTTCATGTGAGACACACATACATACAACCCCATTTTTCAGTGTATATACTGCAAGGGGCCAAGATCCCCAATCAGCACAGTAACTTATTTTGCACGTTACAGTGCACAGAACAACAGAGGGAAAAGACACTTTCTTGGAGAAGTTCGCCTGGGCTCTGAAGGCGGCTGGAGCCCAGTGCCCCGGCCATCATTAGCTGGACGTGCCGCCTCTTTGGTTGCACTGGCCTCGGAGGCAGCTGCTTCCTGTAAGGGATCTGCTGGCTTCTCCTCCTCCTCCTCCTCCCCTTCCTGGGGGTAGAGGTCTGGGTACTTCTGCATGCACTCCTGCATGGCCCGGAACTGGTCCACACAGTCTGACCCCTTGACATCCTCCTTGCTGTAGTGGAAGCAGGAAAAGGCCGCTTTGAACTGTTCCCCGCACCAGCCACTGGCCATCCCCCCAAGGCATGGGCAGTTCCAGTTGATGTCTCCATTTGGCAGGATCAGTCCATGCTCCTCGTACGGATCATTGGGGTCGTTGGCCACCAGCTCTGCGTTGCTTGCAGTCTCGTAGTCTTTGGTCACAAATATGATTGAATTCTTCCCTTCCTGCTGGCAGCAAGCCATGATGCAGTCCGACACTCCGACCTCGGGCGATCGCGGCGGCAGCCTCACGCCTGACCTCTCCGTAGCGGGGCAACAAAACTCTTAAAAAAAAATTGGATTATAATTGCTTTACAATGTTGTGTTAGTTTCCGCTGTACAACAGTGTGAATCAGCTGTGTGTATACACATATCCCGTCCCTCTTGAACCTCTCTCCCCTCCATCCACCACCCTAGGTCTTCACAGGGATCTAGCCTCTTTAAATTAGTATTTCATTAAATTTATTTGGCACAAGTTGTCATTTTTCAACAGTGGCAATTTTGTTTCTAATATGTGGGTGACAATGTTTATTTAATGGTCAAACATCTCACCATTATGCTGGATAATGCAGTGATGTTTTTAGAATATGAGGTATAATCTCTGCTTCTCAGGAAATTTAAAATATAATATAAAGGATTTATTATCTTATTTGTCCCTATTTGTCTGAGAAGTATGGCAGAGAAAATGTGATTGTATTAATATTATAGTGAGAAAGCAGGTGATGTCTATAAACTTAAGTTTGAACTCACCTCTCACTTTTAATAAAGTCTTAAATCCAAATGATGGTATTAATTTTAAATTTATGGATTCATAACATTACAAGTTTTGCCAGTAATAATAGAAGATTCCCAGAAATTTCCAATTTTTGTAGCACTATCTTCCTTGAAATTGTGTTGGGAAGCAGGGGAAAAAAACTTGTTTATTCATTAAGTTGTGTCTGACTCTTTTGCAACCCCATAGACTGTAGCCCATCAGGCTCCTCTTTCCATGGGATTTCCCAGCAAGAATACTGGAGTGGGTTGCCATTTAGTCTCACTTACTTGCTTTTGACCTATTCAGCTGTCTTATAAGATGATTAACACAGTTTGTGTATAGACTTCAGAAAAGGAAAAATTAGCTTCTGAAAATGACTGAACAACAGCTGGAATTAATGAATAAGGAGGTGAATGAATGAATGTGTCAACCAGGTGAACTGTGAAATGTAGGTTTTATAGGCATTATGTACAATGAAAGACAGCATAATTCAAGGTACTAAAAAACAGAAACTGATTCAACAATGATTAATAATAATATTGATGAAAACTTTGATAGCTACTTCTTGTTTGCTTTGTTGTTGTTCAGTCACTCAGACATGTCCAAATCTTTGCGACCCCATGGACTGCAGCATGCTAGGCTTCCCTGTGCTTCACCATCTCCCAGCGTTTGCTCAAATTCCTGTCCATTGAGTCAGTGATGCCATCCAACTATCTCATCCTCTGTCGTCCCCTTTTCCTCCTGCCTTCAATCTTTCCCAGCATCAGGGTCCTTTCTAATGGGTCAGGTCTTTGCATCAGGTGGTCAAAGTGTTGGAGCTTCAGCTTCAGCATCAGTCCTTCCAGTGAACACCCAGGACTTATCTCCTTTAGGATGGACTGGTTTGATCTCCTTGCTGTCCAAGGGACTCTCAAGAGTCTTCTCCAATACCACAGCTCAAGAGTATCAATTTTTTGGCGTTCAGCCTTCCTTATGGTCCAGCACTTACATTCATGGACTGAATAGTCCATGGGGTCGCAAAGGGTCCGATACGACTGAGCCACTTTCACTTTCACTTTTATCACACCCATACATGACTACTGGAAAAACCATAGCTTTGACTAGATGGACCTTTGTTGGCAAAGTAGTGTCTGCTTTTTAATATGCTGTCTACGGCTTCCCTGTTGGCTCAGCTGGTAAAGAATCCACCTGCAATTCAGGAGACCTGGGTTTGATCCCTGTGTTGGGAAGATCCCCTGGAGAGGGGAATAGCTACCCACTCCAGTATTCTGGCCTGGAGAATTCCCTGGACTGTATAGTCCATGGGGTAGCAAAGAGTCTGACACAACTGAGTGACTTTCACTTTCATGATTATCATAGCTTTTCTTCCAAGGAGCAAGTGTCTTTTGCCTGGTACTATTCTGATATCTTTACATATGGATCAAGGATTGGATTGTCAACTAAGACTGACATAAATTGAAGATGTTAATTAGTATTAAAACTTTACTTAAATATTTTGTCATTGTGAGGGCTTCTCTTAATGTCTAGAAGCTCCTTCTGCTTCTTCTGTGCCTTTTGATTGCTTGAATCCTTGAACTTATAAGTAATATATTTACAGTATATTTATCAT
The DNA here is from genome assembly GCF_963930625.1 of Muntiacus reevesi. NCBI lineage: Eukaryota > Metazoa > Chordata > Mammalia > Artiodactyla > Cervidae > Muntiacus > Muntiacus reevesi. Next base: position 76,658,626 of record NC_089254.1, on the reverse strand, counting down.
ATATCTCAACGCACCTTCTACCAACCAAACTAAACAAAACCAAATGTAATAAAATATTTTTTAAAACATGTCTGAAGTTCCCTCTTAATATATTGTACAATGGGAAGCTTTTATTTCATTTGGTTTTGTTTAGTTTGGTTAGTAGTGGGTGGGTTGAGACATATGATAAATATACAGTAAATATAAATACATTCTTGCCACCAACAGATATCCACAATAGCAGTTTGTTGTATTTCTTTTGTGTGTATGTGCACATGATATACAATTCTTTCTTTTATTTGACCTTAGAATATTTGTGAACTTATATGATGGTTTTAATTTTCAATTTGTGTTTTCCTTAACCCAACCCTCAAATCAGGATGGAGATCCAGTTCGTCCAGGAGTGGCCATGACTGATCTTGCCACTGGCCTTTATGCCTATGGAGCCATTATGACTGGATTGATACACAGATATAAAACCGGAAAAGGACTGTTCATTGATTGTAACCTACTGTCATCCCAGGTACCAATCCAAATAACATTTCAGATAATGGAGTAAAAACATGTATCTGTGTTACATGTTTTCATATCAAATCCTGTGGTCGTGTGCAAAAACAAAAAACAAAACAGGAGAAACTGCTCCTCCCCCCCAAAAAAACCAACAACAGCAAAAGCTGTTCTGTTTTTGTGTCCTTGATGTTGTAATATTAAAATAAGTGGACCACAAAAAGTTTGTTGTAACGTAGATATTGCTGTTGAACTAGAATTCTAAAGACTATTTTTATTAGGTCTGTTACTATTTTTGAGACAGAAATGCAGCTGTCATCTTTTTTGTGCCATAGACCATTTGGGTAGTCTGGTGAAGTCTATAGACCTTTCCTCAGAATTATGTTTTTGAATGCATAGAATGAGATATTTAGAATTACAAAGGAAGCCAATTATATTGAAATACAGTTATTTCATTGTGAAAGCCAAATTGTGTTACAATAGTACATATGATTTTTCATTAATACATTAAAATAGAACATCTATTAGAGGATTCAATAACCATTGCAATTTAAAGTAGTGACTGAAGTAACTATAATATGATAAGAAAATGTGCTTAATATTTACTGGTAATCAAGTCATACTTAGGCACTGCTCATACTCCTGTGGTTTGTTGCCTATGTTCATAGTGGAATAAAATGCTAAATTTACCAACAAAGGTTGATACAGTCAAAGCTGTGGTCTTTCCAGTTGTCATGTATGGATGTGAAAGTTGGACCCTAAAGAAGGCTGAGTGTTGAAGAATTGATGCTTTTGAACTGTGGTGTTAGAGAAGACTCTTGAGAGTCCCTTTCTCTGCAAGGAGATCAAACCAGTCCATCCTAAAGGAAATCAGTCTTGAATATTCATTGGAAGGACTGATGCTGAAGCTGAAGCTCCAGCACTTTGACCACCTGATGTGAAGACCTGACCCATTAGAAAGACCCTGATGCTGGGAAAGCATGAAGGCAGGAGGAGAAGGGGACGATAGAGGATGAGTTGGTTGGATGGCATCACTGACTCAATGGACATGAGTTTGAGCAAGCTCCAGGAGATGGTGAAGGACGGGAAAGCCTGGCGTGCTGCAGTCCATGGGGTCACAAAGAGTCGGACACGACTGAGCGACTGAACAACAACAACATACTCCTGTGGTTTGATGCTTACGTTCATAATGGAATAAAACGCTAAATTTAAGTTAGAGGTTAATGAAAAAATAAAGGTGCAGTTTTTTCCATTCAAGTTAATTACTTCCCAAACTTCTTTCCATAAGCTCCAGATTAAGAGCACTTGGTTTGTATTGCTGTTAGTTATGTTATGCTAAGTGCTAAGCACTAAGCAGGTGGAATAAAAGGATTATTTAACTCACTCTCAAATTGACATTTTGCCTACTTTTCACTGGATGAGACCTAGATGTTGTACCATAAGTGGAGGTTGCTTCTGAATAATTTTTAAGGGAGAGGAAAAAAAGAAAATGTCTAATTGTGCAAGGAGACATTTTAGTGAGGGAAAAAATGCTTCACAGAAACCTCAGTTGGGAATTTCAGATTTAAATGGCATACATGGGAAAATAGTAAACTTGGAACTCTCGTTTGGAGACTTTTTGTTTTCTTTTAGACAAAATTAAGTATATAGAGGCAAGAAACATTAATATGGTTGAAGATAAATACTACAAATGGGTTGTCATTACTAGCTTTGAGTCACAGTCAGAGTTTTAATGGTTATATAAAAGGATGAAAGAACTGTCTCCAAATGAGTGATCTACCTCCTTAACAGAGAGGCAGAGGTTAGGTATGGAATGAAGTTGAAAGTCTTTTCTTCCCTCCCTTAATTTTATAGTTGCAAGGAACCTGACATAGGTTAAGTCCCTGCATAAAAGCTGCACACCAGTAAATATGGGATCCATGAAGGTTTCATGGGCTTGTGACCTGTGTAGTCACAGAAGGCACTGGGCTTAATTTAAATGCTCTGCTGTGACTGCCTTGGAATTCTTAATAATTTTTAAAATTGGAATATAATTGCTTCATAATGTTGTGTTAAGTTCTGCTATACAACAAAGTGAATCAGCTATATGTGTGTGTGTGCATGTGTGTGTATATGTATTCTCTCCCTCTTGGGCCTCCCCCCACCAGCCTGCAACTTAGGTCATCACCGAACACTGAACTGGGCTCCCTGTGTGGTGGAGCAGCTTCCCACTAGCTATCTGTCATAGTTTTTGAATGAGAGGCCCTACATTTTTCATTTTGCCTCAGTACTCACAAATTATGCCACCGGTTCTGTATTTGAGGTTCTACTTAGGTCTCCTGATCTCTACCTGGACTGCTTTTCTTATAGTATGTCAATTCTTCACTTGGGAAAAAATTTTCTTGTAGAGTAGTATAGAGTTAAATTCTCTTCTGACACCTAACACAGTGATTCACAGTCTGGAGGTGTGTGCTTCCCTGGGGGTGGGAGTGAAGGTGAAGTCACTGGTGGGGCTGTTTCAAAGTGAGAGTACAGTAAGTATAGACTAACGCGCACTTAGAGTGTGTGTCTAAATTTGTTGTTTGCGTTGCTCCTTGAGGCTGTAAGTTCCAAGTATGCAGGAATAATGTTCGTTTTTATTTATGTTTGTGGCCTCTTCAAAGCCCAAGTATTTGTCAAATAGCAGGTCTACCAATCTTTGGAGATATGTCAGAGAACCAGTTACCAGTGGGCATGCCTCATATACCTTCGATTTGCTAGGGAAAATTAGAAAAAAGTAGTGAACGATTGACTTAGGATAAGTACTTGATAAACAGCTAATGATGAAATGATTTGCTTTTGGCAAACACAGTAGCAGTGATTTAGCCTAATGTGTTACGGGTAACCCAGTCAAAGGTTGCTAAAATCACTAGTGTATTTAAGAGTCATTAGCTATCTTTTTATAACTGACATAGAACATATATTAGTTTCAGTGTAAACATAATGATCTGGTATTTGTATATATTGTGAAAAGGTCATCATAATAAGTCTAGTTAGCTTCCATCACTATATAAAGTTACAAATATATTTTTCTTGTGATAACCTTTTAGATATACTCTTTCAGCGACTTTCAAATGTGCACTATAGAGTCACCATGCTGTACTTTTATATCTCCTTAACTTTTAGTTTTTATTATTGGGAGTTTATGCCTTTTGACCCCTTTCACCCATTTTGCACACCCCCTGCCCCTCACTTCATCCATCAGTCTATATATATGAACTTGGTATTATTTTAAATTTTTAAAAAAATTTAGACTCCACATATAAGTGAGATTCATTGATGGACACTTATTTTGTTTTCATATCTTGGCCAATGTCATTAACTACCCTTTAACAATAAAATTCTTTTATGCCTTATTTTACAGCTTTGCACTTGCACACCTACTATTTTATTGAACCCTCATAATCATCATTTGAGGGAGATAGGTAGATGAGGAATTTCTGTTTTCATTTCACTTATAAGAAAACTAAGACTAAGAGAGGTTGACCTGCTTGAGCTCCTGAGTCACAGCAAGACCTCTGGTTTCTGACATCCTGACTGGTTCTCTTTTCCCTGCTTAATGAAGGAAAAGCTTTGGCATTGAGAGACAGGCAAGCTTCAGCTTTCCTTTGGTGAAGCTAAAGAGGAGAAGGCAAATTGAGTAAGAGGCAGGGGAAGCAGAAGAACACTCAGTAATAAAGAAACAAATAGTGAGACTGCCCCTACTTTCCCAAAGCCTGCCAAGAGCTACAGTAAGACAGTGCAACCAAGTAGGCCCTTCTGGATCAATATCTAATCATGTTTAGATCCCGTGAGTGAAAACTGTCATGGAATTTAACGTTATGGATAAGTGCTTTTGTTGAAATATGAGAATTTTGAGAAAAATAGCATTTAGAGTCATGGGATGATGGGATTGTTTGTTTCAGCTCTAGTTCGCTGAGCAGTCACTGTGTCCCAGCCTCTGTGCCCCAAAGGTTGGAGCGGGAGGCAACGCTGTTTACCAGAAGAGGCAGCCAAGTTGGATGGAAAAGTTGGAGGAGTAGATAGTTCGCTGTGGTGCCCCGACCGGGTTACAGAATGTGGTTGGACCTTATATGTCATGCTTCAGAATTTGGATTTTAACTATTTAAGACTTCTGTTTCTCCATCTGTAAATTCTGCTAGGTCTTTTCAACCTATGACCATGTTTCCTTGAATCCTTGCTGCTGTTGCCACTTCAGAATAGCCTCTGAGCTGTGAGCAGTATCAGAGAGTTTCTGAAGGTGGTGATGTGCAGGTAATAATTTATGCTGAAGCCTTCCGGAAGTTTAGTGCAGTGGGTGATAACGGCCTGTTCATTCTCTGAACCCACTACAGGCTAAGCTCTGTTTTTGTTTTTTTTTTTGATGCTGTGCCTCTACCCTAACTCTTTGGCTCTGGACTCTCTCTTTTCATCTGACAAGGACTTCTTCTCCTGACTTAGGCATCTCTTTTCTCTGTTTTTTTCTTGTCTTTCTTCACTTTCCTGCTTTCATTCTGTGCTCTCAGCCTTTCTCCTTTTCCCTCCCTTTTTCTCCATCCTTCATTGTGTGGCACTAAAGTTGTTAGCAGTTGTCAGGACTTCCCTGGTGATTCAGTGGTTAAGACCTTGCCTTAGAATGTAGGGGGTGCAGGTTGGACTCTGGTCGGGGAGCTAAGATTCCTCATGTCTCACGACCAAAAAAGCAAAACATTAAACAGAAGCACCATTGTAACAAGTTCAATGAAGGCTTTAAAAATGGTCCATGTCTTTAAAAAAAAAATTGTTAGCAGTTCTGGTTCCAGATCGTACATCCTTCCACTGTACCACTCAGGAAAGTTTCAGAATCTTTCATTAGTTCCCACGGAACAAAAAAAAGTGCCCTTGCCTAGAAACCCTAGAACACAAGACAGTTGACAGTTATGTGACTGAGTTAAGTGACTATTCCTGAACCAATTAATGAGACCTGAAAGATAAAGAATACTGATTGGCTTAAGCCATTTCTGGTACAAGGGATGGGGTTAACTCCACCCAAGCCATACTGCTGTGACTGGGGAGAGGTGATTTCCTTAAAGAATAGTGGGGTTATTTTTTGGTCAGAGGAAGAGGAAAAGGATGATGGGCAGCTCATCAAAAACTATTCATCATGCTAACATACTGCATTGTTTTGAGGTTCTAATGCAACAAAGGATATGAAAAATTCTTTGCCCATTAGAAAGTATTCTGCTGATGAGTAATATTAATTTTATTAGGCTATTAAAAAAGTATTTCCAGTGTTAAAAATATGCTGAGATTAAAAAGATAGCTATTGACATTATTTTATCATAATTATTATATCTTTTCATAATAGAGAAATCTTGACTAACTTTGCTTAGTCTTACAATTTAAGATAACATTTATTTATTTTAGATCCCCAAACAAAACCACAAAATGATTAAAATCTGCTTTATGTAAATGGGAAGTGCTAGTTCTAGATACTTTTCAAAGTAACATAATAGGAAAGCACATTTTAAAAGAAGGACTCATTTTCTCTTTTTATATAAATGTTCACTGTCATTAAGCAGATGACATTTGAACTTAATTTTAGCTGCCTGAAAAATGACTGCCATTTCATGCAGTGGTAAAAAACAGTTTTCTACTCATTTTGATTGCATTGCATAGGATGACAAATCAATGATTATAACATTCAATATCAGTTGCTAAAAATGAAATTTTGTACCCCTCTCTTAAAAGTGATCTAATGTACAATAGACAAATTACACTTGGTTTGAATAGTAGCTAATAATTAACTCAGAGATGATTGCCTCAACCACAACAAAACCATTTCACTGTAGAGACATGACAGTTGCCGGGATGTGGTTTGTAGTGGGCACCAATTTTTTTATAGTTTCAAGGCTATAAACTTTTAACCCGTGTCATAAAATTCTTTGATTTTTTTTTTTTAGTTTTAATGTGATTTAAAGTTGTCAACTGAAGATTGTCTAATGCCAGCATCTAGACAGTATTCTTTAGATGATATTGGTAAATAACAAGGAAGTGGGTTTGAATGTGGTTCCAATTATTCTGTTGCTCTTATTCTTCTGTTGTGGCTTAGAGAAATATCTTTTGGAAGTTTTAATATCCTTCCTGTACTTAATTACAACCAGGCTCCCCTAATTACTACTACAATGAGTTTGTTTTTTTAGCACCAAATTTCTGTAATTATTTTCACATATAGAATGTTTTGGCATTTTTGATTCACTTTTTCATCTTTGTTTGCATATTGTACCTTCTGTTGTTTATTCGCTACGTCGTGTCCGACTCTTTGTGACCCCATGGACCACAGCACTCCAGGCTTCCTTGTCCTTCACTGTCTCCCAGAGTTTGCTCAGACTCAGGTCCATTGAATCAGTGATGCCATCCAACCATCTCATCCTCTGTTGTCCCCTTCTCCTCTTGCCTTCAGTCTTTCCCAGCATCAGGGTCTTTTCCAGTGAGTTGGCTCCTCGATCAGGTGGCCACAGTATTGGAGCTTCAGTTCCAGCATCAGCCCTTCCAATGAATATTCAGGGTTGATTTCCTTTAGGATTGACTAGTTTAATCTCCTTGCTGTCAGAGGGACTATCAAGACACTTCTCCAGCACCATAATTTGAATGTATCAGTTCTTCAGTGCTCAGCTTTCTTCAAGGTTCAACTCTCACATCTGTACATGATGACTGGAAAAACCGTAGCTTTGACTATATGGACCTTTGTTGAAAAAGTGATATCTCTGCTTTTGAATACGCTGTCTAGGCTTATCGTAGCTTTTCTTTCAAGGAGCAAGAATCTGTTAATCTTGTGGCTGCAGTCACCGTCTGCAGTGATTTTGAAGCCCAAGAAAATAAAATCTGCCACTATTCCCACTTTTTCCTGATCTATTTGCCATGAGGAGATGGGACAAGATGCCATGATCTTAGTTATTTGAATGTTGAGTTTTAAGCCAGCTGTTTCACTCTCCTCTTTTACCCTCATTAAGAGGCTCTTTTGTTCCTCTTCATTTCTGCCATTGGAGTGCTATTATCTGCATATATGAGGTTGTTGATATTTTTCCTGGCAGTCTTGATTTCAGCTTGTGATTTATCCAGCCCGGCATTTCACATGATGTACTCTGCATATTAGTTAAATAAGCAGGGTGACGATATACAGCCTGACGTACTCCTTTCCCAGTGTGGAGCCAGTCAAGTGTTCGGTGATTCTCACCGTTGCTTGTTGTCCAGCATACAAGTTTCCCAGGAGGCATTTAAGGTGGTATGGTATTCCCATCTCTGTAAGATTTCCATGGTTTGTTGTGAACCACACAGTCAAAGGCTTTAGCTTATCAGTGAAGTAAAAGTAGATGTTTTTTGGAATTTCCTTTTTCTGTGATTGGCAGTTTGATCTCTAGTTCCCCTGCCTTTTCTAAATCTAACTTGTACATCTGGAAATTCTTGGTTCATGTTCTGTTGAAGCCTGACTTGGAGAATTTTGAGCATTACTTTGCTAGCATGTGAAATGAGTGCAATTATGTGGTAGTTTGAACATTCTTTGGCATTGCCTTTCTTTGGTATTGGAATAAAAACTGGCCTTTTCCAGTCCTGTGGTCACTGCTGAGTTTTCCAAATTTGCTGGCATATGGAGTGCAGCACTTTCACAGCATCATCTTTTAAGATGTTCATATTTAAGATAGATAAAATTTTAACTCTCCTTATTGTAGCACATTTTTATGGATAAACTTTTGAATTCAAATGAGCATAATAATCTGAAATTCATCTTTTTGTACCTCTAGATACACTTGTATTTCTACTTTTCCTATTTAATCTATATCTTTAAATTTTTTTATTGAGGTATATTTTACATATCATAAAATTCATCCTATATTAATGGTGAACATTTAATAGTTTTTAGTAGATTTAGTGAGTTATGCAACTATCACCATAAATCACATTTGGAATAGTCTATAGTCACCTCTGGTCTGGGTGTTACCCATCCAGCTAGAATGGACAAGTTCTGATGGAGGAGAATGTAGGGTTGTGCTGACTCAGAAGAATTCAAGGACTATTATGACTTCTGTGGGCCCAAGAAAATTTTGCCTTTATGCATCCTTTCTTCCATAAATATATTTGAATTGTATATTTATAATTGCATTCGTGTAAAGATGAATGTAATTAGTTATCATGTCCATTTTTTCTTCTGATTTTAAAAGAATTAAAATTAAAGCATTTATGTGTACCCCTAAAACATTGTTGGTCTTAGGCACTATCAGTTTAGTTCAGTTCAGTTGCTCAGCCATGTCCGACTCTTTGTGACCCCATGGACTGCAGCACGCCAGGTCTCCCTGTCCATCCCCAACTCCTGGAATTTATTCAAACTCATGTCCATTGAGTCAGTGATGCCATCCAACCATCTCATCCTCTGTCATCCCCTTCTCCTCCTGCCTTCAATCTTTCCCAACATCAGGGTCTTTTCAAGTGAATCAGCTCTTTGCATCAGGTGACCACAGTATTGGAGTTTGAGCTTCAGCATCAGTCCTTCCAATGAATATTCAGGACTGATTTCCTTTAGGATGGACTGGTTGTATCTTCTTGCATTCCAAGGGACTTTCAAGAGTCTTCTCCAACACCCCAGTTCAAAAGCATCAATTCTTTAGCGCTCAGCTTTCTTTATAGTCCAACTCTCACATTCATACATGACAGCTGGAAAAACCATAGCTTTGACTAGATGGATCTTTGTTGACAAAGTAATGTCTCTGCTTTTTAATATGCTGTCTAGGTTGGTCATAGCTTTTCTTCCAAGGAACAAATGTCTTTTAATTTCTTGGCTGCTGTCACCATCTGCAGTGATTTTGGAGCCCCCCAAATAAAGTCTTTCTCTGTTTCCATTGTTTCCCCATCTATTTGTCAGGAAGTGATGGGACCAGATGCCACGATCTTAGTTTTCTGAATGTTGATTTTTAAGCCAGCTTTTCCACTCTCCTCTTTCACTTTTAGTTCTTCTTCGCTTTCTGCCGTATGGGTGGTATCATCTATGTATCTGAGATTATTGATATTTCTCCTGGTGATCTTGACTCCATCTTGTACTTCATCCAGTCCAGCATTTCTCATAATGTACTCTGCATATAAGTTAAACAACCAGGGTGATAATATACAGCCTTGACATCCTGCTTTCCTGATTTGGAATCATCTGTTGTTGCATGTCCAGTTCTAACTGTTGCTTCTTGACCTGCATACAAATTTCTCAGGAGGCAGGTAAGGTGATCTGATATTCCTATCTCTTTAAGAATTTTCCAGTTTGTTATGATCCACACAGTCAAAGGCTTTGGCATAGTCAGTAAAGCAGAAGTAGATATTTCTCTTGCTTTTTCTATGATCCAACAGATGTTGGCAATTTGTACCTAATTAATAAGTCAGCTCTGGAAGAATTTCCTTGAGAACAGCCTAAAATGTGCCAAATCTGTGAAGAAAGACTATCCTGCATCCAGGAAGGAAGTGGAAGCTGAAAGTTGAGATGATGCTGAAGGGTGAATAGAGGGTGGAAAGATGGAGAAACAGTAGTCTGTGACTAAAGAAGTTGAGAGTCAGGAGAGAGAGAGACAGAGAGAGAGAGAGAAAAAAAAAGTATATTATCACAAAGTTCAAGTATTTGGGAACTATAAGTTTGCATTTGAATCTCCCCAAGAAGCCTAATGCATTCCAGCCTTGAAGGCTTTTGCCAGCCTGCCAGTCCTTGGATGTTCATGTGTGCGCACTCAGTCACTTCAGTCGTGTCTGACTCTTTGCGACCCCATGGACCACAGCCTGCCAGGCTCCTCCGTCCTCGGGATTCTCCAGGCAAGAATACTGGAGTGGGTTGCCATGCCCTCCTCCACGGGATCTTCCCAACCCAGAGATCGAAACTGCATCTCTTGTGTCTCCTTGATTCTTGTGGCCAATTTTTAATCCCCATCTAATTTTTGTTCTGCAACTTCCTAAGGGCTCACATTTCTTTCCCAGTTTAAATTTAGGGGATAAATGAATATGAACATTTAACTAATATTAGGATGAGTAAGTAAGAAGGTAAAGACACACTGACAATGAGAAATCAGATGATTTCCAAAGGAAACTATGAAGAATTTTGTATAATTATTTTGTGTTATTATTTTATACTATTGGTTCAATTAAATGCAAGTTGACTGCATTAAAGAACATCGTTCACTATTTTTTTTAAAAGAAGGTTTGACAAGATGCAAGTGTATGATGGAGGATGTTCTGGTTTTGTGCAGATGAAATCTTTACTTATATTCATGGGCATGTCATATTTTTATATGACGTGGGCCATAGTGAGGGAAACCAGGGCTTTTAACTTGTGGTGACTAGTAATTGGGAGAATGTCTCAAAGGAGAAAAGAATAAGACAGGAAGACGGATTTCATTGTGATATAATTTAATTCTCTCATTAGATACTTTAAAACAATTTGGTGCTTTCAAAATGTTCTGAAAATTAGCAAGAGAGTTAAGATAAAAATATAAAGAAATAGGAGAAAGAGTCATTGGTCTTGACAAATATTCCCTGAATTTAAATTTTGTCTTTGCAGGATCTTGTAGAATAGTGAACCTAATCGATTGTTCCTAAAGGTAGTCTTCCCAATCTTAGAATCGATTCTATTGTGTTACTAGAGTCAGAAAAATTTGTTTTTTCTTGTGAAGTTAATCAGTTCCACCTTCATCTTTGTGCTTTCTAGGGTCAGAAAATTTTATGTACTGGTAGAATAAAATATAGTATCACATCCTTATGTATTGTCTCATTGATGGTGGTTCTTTACCTAGTCTAAGTTATGGTCCAACTGATTCCTGGTGGAACGTAACTATTTTGTCCCAAGTCTTATGTCATCATTGCAGCTAATAGATAAAACATTTAATTTCTAGGAAAATCACTTTAGTTCTTCACAGAACATATATATGAGGTATAAGGACGAATACTTTTTTCAATTTTTTTGTAGCTTAGAGTTGTTATATACCAGCAATTACCAGCAGTTGATTAGCTAAAATGCTTAGAATTTTTGATTTTCTGGTTATTTTTATTTTCTAGATAATTGAGAGCAAAAAGGAAACTGTTTTGATTTCAACCATTTTTATAGAAAAATCTTCTAAAATGCTTAGTTTACTTTTCTGTTATGTTAAATGCTGTATACTAAATATATTTTCACTTTAATGGTTATAATTTTGATCTTTATTTTTTAAACCTATTGATACTCATTTTAGGTACTAAGAAATTATGTTGAATCTGAACTAACAAAATTCATCCATCCATTATTCATCTTTCCATTTATCCACACTTTTTTTCTCATGCCAGATTATACAAGTGATAAATAAACCAGCCATTTTCCTGCCCCCATGGAATTTACATTGTAGTTGGATATATAGACAATAAACAAATGACAAGTCATAAATTTGCATAAGGAAATAAACAGTTTGATAAAGATAACAGTGACAGTTCTGTTAGTCAGGGCAAGGTCATTGCAGATGGAGGGAACAATAGAAAAACCTGAAACAAGACAAAACTTGGCATGTCCTAGGAACTGACAAATGGTCCAATGAAAGACATCCCTTAGAAGTTGACATTAACACTAAATCTGGCCAAATAGTCATCTAAATAAATGGGAGGTGACATTTAATCTAAATAATAATCCAATATTCTGTGGTTAGTAGGCCTATTAGAAGTTAGAAGTCAGTAACAGACTGTTCTTTTTTGTGGGGAGAGAATTTATTGGCAGGGTGCTAGATCAAGCCTGTAGAGCAAATGTTGCATTCTGGTGCTGTTTTTGTAGAATGACAGTGAAATCACCACAGCATTGCAAACAGTGTTAAACTTTTTCTCCTATTTGGGCTTACTGGAGACTGGTATTGAGAAGGTCAAGACAGGTTCTGGAAAAGGAGTGCTGTGATTCTTAAAATAATAATATAAGGTGCAACATTGCGAGAAGTGCTATACACTTGCTGACCTTAGAGTAGACGGTGTATTGTATAGGCTGTTTACATTTCCCAAAGTTGAACTAATAACATAATAAAAGTTATATTTACTTTATGCTAAACGTTGTTCTAAGCACATTGTATATATTAACTAATTTATTTCCCCAATAATTCTGTTATTCTTATTTTACTGAGGAGGTAGCAGAAACAGAATAGCATTGTAACTTGCCCTGTGTCACATAGACAAGTAAATAGCAGAGTTGGGACCTGCACTCAATCTGCACAGAGACTGTTATATTTTACTCTCCTTGAGAGTATAAGGCCCGCCCAGTATTCATTCATTCATTCATTTATTTACTTAAATGTTTATTGAGTTCTTAGCGCCAAGCATGTTGTTATTCCTGGCAATGTTACGATGAGTAAGTTGACTGGGGAATATATTTTAGCTTTTAAGAGAGGTATACAAATATAAGAAATCTTGACCTATCTTTTGGGAGAGTAATTTTGGTAAGTAATATGGTTAGCACTGAGCTGTAGAACTTAACATAATGATTGTACATTGATCTTATATCTTGCAATGTTGCTGTGTTAGTCACTAAGTCATATCTGACTCTCTGTAACCCCATGAACTGTAGCTCGCCAGGCTCCTTAGTCCATGAAATTCCCTAGGCAAGAATACTGGAGTGGGTTGCCATTTCCTCCTCAAGGAGATCTTCCCAACTCAGGGATCAAACCCGTATCTCCTGCATTGTAGGTGGATTCTTTACCGTCTGAGCTACCAGGGAAGCCTTGCTGGGCTTGTATTTTTAGTTCTAACAGTTATTTTAGTGGATAATAAGATTTTATGTATACAGAGTCATGTCATCTATTAATATAGGTAGTTTTACTTCTTCTGCTATAGATGCTTTTTATTTCCTTTGCTTGCTTATTGCCCTAGGTAGAAAGAACAATGTTGAATAGAATGTACAATACAAAGTACAATGAAAAATACAATAGAATAGAGAGTGCAATGTTGAATAGAAAGTACAATGTTGAATAGAAGTGTCAAGAATAGACATTCTTCTTTTTTTTTTTCATGATTTCAGGGGCAAAAATCCAGTTTTTCACCAGTATGTGTGCTATTAGCTGTGGCTTTTTTCACTGATGCTCTTTATCAGATTGAGGAAATTTCTTTTATTTTTTGTTTGCTGAATATTTTTATCATGAAAGAATGTTGGATTTTGGCAAATGCTATTTCTGTGACTGTTGAGATCATTAACTAGTTTGTATCACTTATCCTGTTAATATGTTATTTGATTATTGATTGATTAACAACTGACATTGATTTTTGTGTATTGAATCAATTTTGCAGTCCTGGGGGAAAATCTCAGTTGATCGTGTTGTGTGAATCTTGGTATAATGGCTATATTTAGTTTGCTAGTATGTTGCTAAGGATTTTAAGGTCTATATTCAAAAAGGAGAATTGCCCTGTAGTTTTCTTCTTACTTTTTTTTTTTTTTTTTAACCAGTTTTAGTATCAGGGTGATATTTCACAGAATGAGTTGTTTTCTCCTCTTCTAGTTTTTGGAAGAATTGGTGAGGAATTGGTACTTTTTATTTAATTGTTTGTTAGAACTCATCAGTGAAGCTAAAAAAGCCTGAGCTGCTGCCTCTTTGGAATGAATTTTATGACTGTTAATCTGGTTGTTGTATGTCTATTCAGTTTTTCTATTTATTATTTAGTCAGTTTCAGTAATTTGATTCTTTGTAAAATTTTTTTTTCTATTTCATTTAGCTTATTTAATTTATTGGCAAGTAATTATTAATAGTAGTCTTATATAATGCTTTTTTTCCTGTAAATTCAGTACAAATATTCCCTCTTTTATTCATGATTTTAATAACTTGAGTCTTCTTTCTCTTTTCTTGGTCAGTCTAGTTTTGGTCAGTCTAGTTTAAGGTTTGTTAATTTTGTTGATCTTTTTTAGTAAACCAACTTTGGATTTCATTGATTTTCTCTGCTGGTTTCCTATATTCTGTATTTTATTAATTTTACTTTTATCTTTAATAGTTTCTTCCTTTTACTACTTTTGGGTTTAGTTTGCTTTTCCTTTTGAAGTGTCTCAAGGCAGAATGTTAGGTTATTGATTTGAAGTCTTTTTCTTTTTTAATATAGGTGTTTTCAGTTATACATTTCCCTTTAAGAACTGTATTAGCCTCATATCATACGTTATGGTGTGTTGTGTTTTGTTTTTAGCCATCTCAAGTTACTTTCTAATCTCCTTTGAGCTTTCTTCTTTGATTTGTTAGTTTTTAAGAATGTTTTGTTTAACTTCCACCTGTTTGTAAATTTCCCAAATACCTTTCTGTTACTGATTTCTTGCTTCATTCCACTGTAGTTGGAGAACATTCATTATGGAGTTTTAAGCCTTTTAAATTTGCTGGGGCTTGTTTTTTGATGTATCTTGGAAGATGTTCGGTGACTCAGTGGTAAAAAATCCCTCTGCCAATGCAGGAGACAAGAGACATGGGTTCAATCCCTGCGTCAGGAAGATCTCCTGGAGAAGGAAATGGCAACCCACTCCAGTAATTCTTGCCTGGGAAATCCTAGGGACAGAGGAAACTGGCAGACTCTAGTCCATAGGGTTGGAAAGTCGGACACGACTGAGCCTACATGCACACACACATGTTTCAGATGTGCTTGAGAAGAATGTATATTCTGCTGTTGTTATGGAGTGTTGTATAGATGTTTGTTAGGTCTAACTGGTATATATGGAAAAGTTTTGTGTAACACTTGAAGGGCTATTAAATTTTTTTTTTTATGAAACAGTTGTATTTTTTTTGTATTCTCACCAGCAATTTATGAGGTTTACAATTTTTCCACATTCCTGTCAACACTTGCCATTCTCCATAGTTTTTACTTTAGCTTTGAAATGGGTGTGAAGTGGTTTTGATTTGCATTTTTGCATTTCAAGTCTTCTATTTCTGTGTTGATTTTCTGCCTAATTGTTATATTAATATCTATTTTTGAAAGTGGTATTTTTAAGTCTCTATTACTGTCCCATTGTCTTTTGCTTCCTTCAATTTTGCCAGTTTTTGCTTCATGTTTTGGAGCCTCTCTTGTTAATAAATGTATGTTTATAATTGTTATGTCTTATTGCTAAATTGACCATTTTATCATTATAAAATGCAGTTTGTTTTGCCTCTAGTAACAATTTCTGTCTTAAAGTCTATCTGTCCAATGTTCTTATGTACTCAGTCTGTTTTTGGTTATCCTTTTCATGATGTATTATTTGCTAGGGCTGCCGTAACAAAATTCCATAGACTGGTGTCTTAAGCAACCAAATATTTGTTTTCTCACAGCTCTGGAGGATTGAACTCTATGGTCAAGATGTTGTCAGGGTTAATTTCTTCTGAGAGCCATGATCGAAGGATCTATTCCAGGCCTCTCTCCTTAGCTTGTCAATGGCTATCATTCCCTGTGTTTTCACATCATTTTCCTTCTGCACATGTATGTCTGTGTCCAAATTTTCTCTTCTTATAAAGACATCAGTCATATTGGATTAGAGTACATCCAAGTGACCTCATTTTAACTTAGTTAAAATGCCTTATGTCCAAATATGGCCACTTTCTGAGGTGCTAGGGTTAGGACTTCAGCCCAGAGAAGTTGACACATGAAATTAACAGTCTCAAGTGCTACCTCCCTACATATGTAATTTAAGTTTTTCTAATGGCCACATTATGTGTGTGTGTGCGCACACACATGCTCAGTCGCTGTGATGTCTAACTCT
Organism: Muntiacus reevesi; assembly: GCF_963930625.1. Taxonomy (NCBI): domain Eukaryota; kingdom Metazoa; phylum Chordata; class Mammalia; order Artiodactyla; family Cervidae; genus Muntiacus; species Muntiacus reevesi. The sequence goes on along the minus strand of NC_089254.1, from coordinate 76,642,437 downwards.
TTGTGACTCTTTGTAGCCTGTCAGGTTCCTCTGTCCATGGGATTTCCCAGGCAATAATACTGGAGTGGGTTGCCATTTCTTACTCCAGGGATCTTCCTGACCCAGAAATCGAACCCAAATCTTCTGCGTCTCCTGCAGTGGCAAGTGACTTCTTTACCACTGTGCCACCTGGGAAGCCAGTGACCACATTAGAGAAAGGAAAAACAAATTGTAATTAATTTTAATTACCTATTTCATTTAATAGATCAAAAATTTTTTATTTCAAAATGGAAAATTGTTATAAAACTAATGAGAAGATAGTTTACATTTTTTCTGTACTGTCTTTCACATTTGAAATGTACTTTATACTTATGGCTCATCTTAATTTGAAATATCCTCATCAAAGGCTGAATAGCCACATATAGTTAGTTAATGGCTATTGCAATGGCCAGAACAGTCTCAGAACACAGAAGAATGGGAACATGCATAGAGAGTCCAGTATTTCCTTTATTCCTTTCCCACTTGTTTGAAAGTAAAAAGTGGTATTTAACCATAACCTTTGTCCACTTTATACTCTTTTCTTATTATTACCTGTGGTAGACCAAACAATGGCCAAGAAAGATGTCCATGTCCTTATCCCTGGAACCTGTGATTATGTTACCTTACATGATTAAAAGAACATCATAGATATGATTAAGTTAAGACTTTTGAGGCACTTCCCTGGTGTTCCTGTGGTTAAGACTTTGCCTTCCAATGTAGGGGGTGTAGGTTTGATCCCTGGTTTGGGAACTAAGATCCCAAATGCATTGAGGCCAAAAAACCAAAACCTAAAGCAGAAGCAATATTGTAACAAATTCAATCAAGACTTTAAGAATGGTCCACATCAAAAAAAAAAAAAAAATCTTAAAAAAAAAAGACTTTTGAGATGGGGAGATTATCTTGAATTATCTCTCTGGGCCCAATGTAATTACAAGGTTTTTTAAAATAAGACGGAGGTAGGAAGATCAGAGTTAGTAGTTTAAGATCTGACAATAGCAGTAAGTGGGGGAATGTTGCGTGGGGTCATTTATAACAGTAGCAGTAGGAAACCAGTTCACCGCTTTAGCAGGTAGATGTGGCTACAGAAAGTTTTGGTTTTGCATATAAATTTTAGTTAATATTAAAAAAATCTTGAGTTCTGTATGAGTGAAGGGCCATATTAATTCTGATTCAAGTTTTATATCAGCAATTAATTCAGCAATTTTAGTTTTTTGGTAGATTTTCATAGGGGCAGAGGATTAAAACATTGCTGAGAGACAACTGCCAGAAATTTTGGGGTTGCTCTAGAATCCGTATATTTATCTCTAAAATTACAAGAATACTCTTCTTCTTGGTGGGACAGTTTCTTTTCAGTTCAGTCCATTCCTCCTGAAGCTGAACCACACTTACAGGGTGGGTGATAAAACAGATACATTCTGAGATTTTATCTAAAGGAAGCTTCAGAAACAAAGCATGATTTGAAATCATGTAAACCATTGAATCTTTTCTGAAATGATGACTTCCTTTCCACTAAATTGCTCTGTAATTCTTTTATAGTTTTGATTCTGTTGACCTCAAGCCAGGCTGCAATAGTAAAATGAGTGCATTCTCCTTTGGCCTTTTGTTCACTCTATAAATGTAGTTTGAGTCTGAAGTTTGTAATTCTTTGAGTAAATACATGCTTTTAAAATTCTGTAACTGTAGTTTCAAGTACACTGTACTAAGATATGTTACTATCTTGTAAGCCACTGAGGGAAAACAAAGTGCATCTTTCAGTCTTTTAACTACAAAAGGCCTTGACTTGAGAAAGTAGCTTACTGAATCATTTTACTTCTCTGATATTGATACCTTATTGAAAATCTCCTTCTTATCTTCTAAATATCCTTAAATTGTTGCAGATTGATTTGTAATAGTATGAAATAGTTGCACAATATTGGTAATTGCCGCCATCATATTATGTAATAAAACTGATTTGTAATAGAGCATAAGTTTTCTGTCAATGAAGCCTGGACTTAATAAGTATCCTTGTTTGACTCAAATTAATTACTGAAAAACTTCCTCCTCTTTTTTTATCTATTGTCATATTGATAATGAGGATTTTTCTGTGTTTAACTCATACTTAGCATTATTTTTTATGGCAACTTATGAAGTCTTTTTTGTTGTCACAATAACTAACTGGGTATTAAACATTTTTGCTGTTTTTGTTCTTATTCTCTTTAAAAATTTCAGCTTAAGTAGTGTTTGACACTCATAAAGACTGAATTTGAAAATCCCACAGACAGAGAAGCCTGGCAAGCTACAGTCCATGGAGTCACAAGAGTCAGACACAACTCAGTGACTAAATCACCACCACCACCAAGCTGCATGTTGAGGCTTTAGTTTATAACACTGATGCTTCGACTTGGCTGTATGCTGGAATCATCTGGAAAGTTTCAAAAAACTACTGCCTTTGTCCACCCTAAGAGATTCTGGTTTAATTAGTATGAGGCATGGCCTGGGCACTGGGATTTTTAAAAGCACTCCAGATGATGCTAGTGTACTGAAGAGTCTGAGAATCGCTGTTCCATAAAATGATTTCCAAACTTACGGTGTAGGAAAGTCATCAGGCAGCTTTTTTTTAAACGTATTTTTTAGAGCAGTTTTAGGTTTACAACAGCATTGAGAGGAACGTACAGAGATTTGTCATATATCCCCTGCCCCACACATGAGGAGCCTACACTCCCTGGAGTGTATCAACATCATTTACCAGAATGGTACTTTTTTTAAACCATGAGTTAACCTACATTGACACATCATAATCCCCCATAGTTTACCTTAGGGTAAAGCCCGTAGTTTACTTTAGGGTTCACTCTTTGTGTTGTGCCTTCTATGGGTTGGCATAAAAATGTAATGACATATATCCATCATTATAGAATCATGCAGAATATTTTCAATGCCCTAAAATTCTCTGTGCATATCAGTTAATTTCTTGTCTCCCCCACCCCAGCAATCAGTGATCTTTTTATTGTCTCCAAAGTTTTGCCTTTTCCAGAATGTCACATAATTAGAATCATACACTATGTAGCTTTTAAAAATTGGCTTCTTTCACTTATTGACATGCATTTAAATTTCCTCCATGTCTTTTCATGAGTTGATAACTCATTGCTTTTTAGTGCTGTATAATATTCCATTGCCTGTATGTACCAAGTTTTTGCAACTATGAAAAAAAAGCTGCTATAAATATCCATGTGTAGGTTTTTGAATGGCCTAGTTTTCAACTCCTTTTGGGTAAATACCAATAGTGCGATTGCCAGATGATATGGGAAGATTATATTTAGGATTGTAAGAAAGCACTGAGCTGTCTCCCAAATGGCTGTACCGTTTTGTATTCCAGCCCGCAACGAATGAGAGTTCCTATTGTTCCACGTGATCACCAGCACTTGGAATTGTCTGTGTTCTGTTTTTTGGCAATTCTAATAGGTGTGTAAGTGTCTGGGGAGCTTTGGCAAAAAAACAGATTTCTGGGTCTTACATTCAGTTGTTCAGATCCAGCGGGTCTGGGGCCTGCCAGTTTGAAGCAGTATCCCAGGTGATTCTGATGTAGTAGAACCTGTGGGTCACAATTTGAAAAGAAGGTGTGTTTTAGCGTAAACCTGTATCCCTGTCACATGCCATCCTGATACTCTTCAAGTTAAATGGCATTAAAGTTCCCCCCAAATTTTTTTTCAAGTCATGTTTGAAGCAACCTTCTTGGATGGTTCCTGTGGGTTTAGTTATGGATGTCATTGTACTTGAGGTTTTAGCTCTACAAACTCTCAAGGGGCCTTTAGCTTGTCAGGAAACTAACAGAGCAAAGAATGGTTTAGAAAGAAACTTACAGCCTTAAATGACTATATGGCCTATTGAACACAGCTTTAGCAATGATGATATGGACTAACTGTAAATCAGCAGCTGATTTGTCAGTGGACTTGCAGTCCCTAAGACTGTGTGAACTCACCATCCTGAATCTTTGAAGGGAAACAGCTGCAAAAGAGGGATGTTTCAGAGGGCCACAGACATGAACCTCAAGACTCCATTCATTTCTCGCATACTGGTGATCACAGTTAACATATTTGTCTTTTTAATCATGCTCACTCCCATAGACATGTTGTTAATCATGGCATTTTAAAAATGAAAGAATTTAAAAGTTGGTTTAGCTGCTAATTGGAAAATATATTTTACAAAACAGATTTGTAAGTAGTTCTGTGAAGGCATTTATTAATTTAAGCAAAAGCTGTGTTTTCTTAGTGTGTGTAAAAATATCAATCACAAAATGATTGAAATATATATAGAAAGTAGAGACAAATGTCTTATTGTTCATTGTTTCTTCCTGATGATTATAGTGGAGCGGATCACTGGACTTTTCTATACTTTTAACAAAAGAAATGCATGTGTGGGGGAAAAGATGCCAAAGATACACATATTTGTAACTTTGAACTAAAACTTTTTTTGTCATTCCACTCCTTAGCAATAACTACGATTCAGTGTTTGGTGAATATTTCAGAAAAAAATAGAAGAACTCACTTGATGCGTCAGTGTAGGTTCATCAGTTGTAACAAATGTATTGCTCTGGTAGGGGAAGATTTTTGTTGGGGAGGCTGTGTATAATGTGGGGTAGGACATATATGGGAAGTCTCTTTACCCTCTGCTCAGTATTCTGTGAACCTAAGACTGCTCCAAAAAATAAAGTCTAGTAAAAACAAAAAGCACCCCCCCCCATACAAACAGTAGCAATGACAACAAACAACTCACTGATGAGACTTTCTTATATCTAATTATTTTGTCTTAATGGTATAATCAACATAATATGGTTTTGGATGAAAACTAAATTTGAGAAATCAGTTTTCGTAGTGTAAGCATTGTGCTTTCTTGGCTTGCCTCCTCTCACCCCCACTTTCCTTCTCCACCATGTGCCTCATTGCTGCATCTGCTTCTTTTTGGAGGTTCCATACTGCAGGTGCTGCTGGTAAGGGATCTGCCTGCTATTTCCTTTGCTATTTGGAGCAGATGTTTTCAGACCTCCTCACTGGCTACCTACTGAACAGAATTGAGGGTCCAGAAATAAATCCTTATATTTATAGTCAACACAAGTAGTGAGGCAATTCATTAAGGGAAGAATTGTTCAACAAATGGTGTTGGGAAAGTGATGTCCACGTGCAAAAAGGGTGAACTGAGGTGCTTACCTCCGATCATACACAAAAATTCAGCATAAGTGGATCAAACAAATTTTAAAAAGAAAACATAGAACTCCTTTGAGACTGTGGGTTAGGCCAAGATTTTGTAAATAATACCAGAAGAATGGTACATAAAATTTTTAAGTTGATAAACTGGACTTCATTAGATTTCAAAACTTTCGTGCTTCAAAGGACAGAATTAAATGAAAAGAGATAGGCTAGAAGATTGCATCACATATATAATAAGGGACTTGTATCCAGATTTTAAAACTCTTACCATTCAGTTAGAACATGGGCAGAAGACGTAAATGGACATTTCACTAAAGAAGATACACAAATAGCTAATAAGTACGTGAAAAGATCAACATCATTAGTCATTAGGGATAAAAACAATTGAGATATCACTTCACACTCATCAGAAAAAGTACAATGAAGACTTCCTAATTTATTCACAAATAACAAATATTAGTGAGAATGTGGAGAAATTGGAGCCCTCATACACTGATACCAATTAATGTATAAAGGTGCAGACACTTTGGAATACTTGACAACTTTGTAAAAGTAAATTAACTATGCCCCAGCAATTCCATCCGTTCATCTCTTCCCAAGAGAAAATGCATGTTCACACCAAAACATGCACGCAAATGTTCATTAATTATAGCCCCAAACTGGAAACATTCTAAATGTCCATTAACTGCTTAGTGGATAGACAAAAATGTTATAGAGTGGTAAACCACCACTGATAAAAAAAAAGTGAACTGAAACATACAACATGGATGAACTTCAAAACATGTTAATGAAAGAAGCCAGACATAATACACTACACATGTTTCATTTCTAGGAGATGCCTGCAAAAGGCAAATTTATGAAGACAGAAGTAGATTAATGGTTGCCTGGCCAGTACAGAGTGAAGTAAGCCAGAAAGATAAAGAACATTACAGCATACTAACACATATATACGGAATTTAGATAGATGGTGGCGATAACCCTATATGCAAAACAGAAAAAGAGACACAGAAGTACAGAACAGACTTTTGAACTCTGGGGGAGAACGTGAGGGTGGGATGTTTTGAAAGAACAGCATGTATACTATCTATGGTGAAACGGACCACCAGCCCAGGTGGGATACATGAGTCAGGTGCTCGGGCCTGGTGCACTGGGAGGACCCTGAGGAGTCGGGTGGAGAGGGAGGTGGGAGGGGGGATCGGGATGGGGAATACGTGTAACTCTATGGCTGATTCATGTCAATGTATGACAAAACCCACTGAAATGTTGTAAAGTGATTGGCCTCCAACTAATAAAATAATATTTAAAAAAAAAAAAAAAAGAGCAAATATCAAAAGGCTCAAAATATCAACAGAATGAAAGTCAGTACTTCAAAAGATAAATAAAATGAAGGAAAGCATTCAGGGAACACGTAAAAAAAGCATGAATTTGCAAAAAGAAGTGATTAAAACGTTTAGACGGTAGTATGAATAATACTTGCCAATAACTTGGTTGGGTGGCATCACTGACTCAGTGGACATGAACTTGAGGAAACTTGGAGATAGTGATGAACAGAGAAGCCTGGCGTGTTGCAATTCATGGGGTTGCAAAGAGTCGGACACACCTGAGCGACTGAACAACGCTGGCTACTTCTGAACTCCATACTCCACTAACTGAAAGGTTATATTAGGAAACACTGAAGTACCCTATATGGCGCCAATGTTACGTCCTCACTGGATGAATTAAATGGTATTCACAAAATATTTTGAATGATTGCTTGGGGAAAATGAAATACTCTACTAAATTTTCAGCAAGCAAGCTTTCTTACCCTCATGTTAATAGTTTAGGATTATCTTTTCTAAGTCGTATGTTTCACTAAGAAATAATGGAGAGGAAATTTAAATGTAAGGGTAATTTGGGAAAAGTTATAGTAAAAGTAAAAGATTATTACTAATCTAAGTTTCCTTTTTTATGTGAAAATTCTGTATTTGTTATAGAAAAGATTATGAAAACTTGCAGAAGAGGATATACACGTGGTTCACCTCTCCTATCACTGGATGGCACTATGGGCTCATGAGATGCACTAAAAGCAGGACGTCTTGGGTGGTTAAAATATTGTGCTCGGTATTTCCAAAGAAGGCTTTTTATATTCATCCTAATGTTTGTAATTGCACTTGTTATCTGTTGCCAAGTACACATTAAAATTTATATTGTGTTTACTAGGTAGGACATTTTAATCTGCATGCAACATATATTTTTTTCTCTATAAGATAGAACCTCAGTTTTTTTTTAAACTTAATTTTAGCCTTATTGTTGAATTAAGTTCTTTCCATTTGGTAACCTTCCTTTTCAGGCCTCTGGAGTGGTGGTTAGGAACATAGGCTTGAGCCAGACTCCTGGGTTTAAGTCCTCAATATGCCACTAAGTAGCTGAGGTCTTTGAGCAAGTCTTGAAACAGGGTCTCGCCTTAGTTCCCTTCTTCATTAAATGGGGACAACAGCAATGTTTGCCTCCTGAATTGCTACAGAGATTAAAATGTGTTTATATATATATATTGTTGACAGCAGTCCTCACTACATAGCCAGCACTAATAAGTGTTAGCTTTTATTCTTATTATTACCATTGTCTCCATGCTTGCTGAGTCACTTCAGTCATGTCCAACTCTGTGTGACCCTATGGACTTACAGTCCCTCCAGGCTTCTCTGTCCATGGGATTCTTCAGGCAAGAATACTGGAGTGGGTTGCCCTGCCCTCCTCCAGGGGATCTTCCTGACCCAGGGATTGAACCTGAGTCTCTTACATCTCCCGCATTGGCAGGTGGGTTCTTTACCACAAGGGCCACCTGGGAAGTCCAGTCTCTTCAGCACACTCTTACTTGATTATCAATACTACATCCCTTAACCCTTTATATGCTGACAGAAGTATATTGGTTGCCTCAAGACTGATATTTTTTTTTTTTAAGACTGATATTTTTTTGCCCAGAATCTTTACTTTTGATGACCTCTTGCAGTTATTTAGAATGTAAACATTAAGAAATAAAAGTCTTACTTAGCTACTGCTTTTCTTGATGTTTTTAATTTAATTTTTATTTTTTATTAGAATATAGTTGATTTACGATGTTGTATTAGTTTCAGGTATATAGCAAAGTGATTCAGTTATACCTATAGACATATTCCTTCTTTTTCAGATTCTAAGTTGAAGGAATGTGCATGTTAAAGTGCCTCGACCAAAATTAAGATAAAAGTACTGATGACATTGTGAATGCATGTTCAGTCGCTTCAGTTGTGTTCAACTCTTTGTGATTCCATGGACTGTGTAGCCTGTCGGGCTCCTCTGTCCGTGGGATTCTTCTAGCAAGAATACTGGAGTGGGTTGCCATGCCTTCCTCTAGGGAATCTTCCTGACCCACGGATCGAAACTGCATCTCCTGTGTCTCCTGAATTGTTGGTGGATTCTTAACCCACTGAGCCACCTAGGCAGCCCCACCGATGACATTATATTGTGTATTCAGTCACTCAGTTGTGCCCAACTCTTTGCAACCCTATGTATTGTGGCCTGCCAGTCTCCTTTGTTCATGAGATTTTCCAGGCAAGAATGCTGGAGTGGGTTGCTATTTCCTCCTTTAGGGGATCTTCCCAACCCAAGGATCGAACTTGCATCTCCTGCATCTCCTGCATTGCAGGTGGATTCTTTTACTATTGAGCCTAAACATGGGAGTAAGGCTCTAGGATGCTGGCTGGTGCTTTAGACTAGGAGAAGAACTGACATAGCTTGTTATATATAAGTCTGGAAAATTTACTTCTTTGCTAGTCAACTGTATTACAAACCTGAGAATTTCAGTTCTCCCAAAAGAACTCAGTATTTTTGTGAGGTAAATGAGGTAGAGACTTTTAGCTTTAAATCGGTAAAAATTAATACACTTAAACAAAGCTCGACATAAATCAATGCAGCTGGTACTTTGCTAAATGAAGGTAAAACTCTTGTTCTTTTTGCTGTTGCTTTCCTTTGTTTTTTGGTACTACTACACACTCTTCTTTATTTGGATCTTTGGATCAACTCTTCTTGACTTTATTTGGATCATTGTGTCTCATGTATATCAGAGTGTATAGAGGCAAAATTTTATCAAGAGGATCAATAGTAACAGTATTTGGATTCTACCCACAAAATGTATATGAAGAACAATCTAAAAGGACATGGGACAGTTGCTTTCCTTGTTCTCTTTTAAAAGCTTCATTCCTTTCTCTGATGTTACCTCAAAACATGCTTCATGTCCTTTTAGTTTTTCTTCTTCCTTTCTCCCTCCCTCCCTTCTTTCTATTTTTTCTATTTATTTAATTTCCTTGTTTTCTTGCTGCTATAAAAATGATCTTAATGTAATTTCGGGGCTAGCATAGAAGGCCAAACACTTGTTCATTTTGAGCATCTTGAAAAAAAGGCAAGATCAGTAAGCAAGCTAAAGTAGGTCTGGGTCTGAGACTGCAAACAAATAGGTGGTAGGTAGGAGAGGAAAGAGAATTTTAGAGGCGGTGTGTTGAGATAGAGACTCCTGACAAGTGCTCACATTGCCCCTTTCTCCTGGTGGTGATTACTGTTAGGAGACTGTCCAGAAGTACAAAAGCAGTTGATGGGAACTGTTTCAGGAACTTCCATTGGTCTGCGTTCTTTCCCTAATTTTGTCTTTTATTTTTTTTTCTTGGGACCTTGGAAAGTGGTTTTGAGAAAATGCTTTTCTTCGAGCGGATAGGACTGTCATACTTATGCCCCAAGGGAAGGGAGTGATAAATGAAAGCGTTATTGTCTTTGGAAGCACAGACCTACATATTAGGGCAGGCTAAGCAACAGTCATCTGTGTATGAACCCACGTAATGTGACATGAAAGGGAATTTTCGTGACCGCTATTATATCTGGTTTCATGTTCAGACATTCTTATTGATAGAGTCATTTAATCAGTGGTTTGTCTTGTGTAAGAATTTTTCTGCCCAGATTTTCAAGATTTCCATCAAATATCCATATAAGGTCTTCAGACAAATCAAAAAGCCTTCATACTTTTGAGAATGATGATTTTTACCTCTAGAAATAAATACTCAGTTTTTCGTATTTTGTTTCTTGAGAATATGCAATTAAGTAATATTCTTATCTTTTAAAAATATTCATTTTGCTAACTGCTCAATTTATGACATGAAATCTGTTACAGTGTTCTTTTTTACTTAAATAACACAATAGTTAGAAAAGGGAATAAAAGGAACCTAAAGATGGTATTTCAGTTTGTTCAACAGTGTTCAACTTATGCCTGCTCTTTGTTTTTAATTATCAAGCGAGCACAGTGGCTTGGCTTTTTTTCTTTGTTATCCTAAGAGGTTTTTTTTTTTTTGAGAAGAGTATGACCGTAAACCAAGAGTTGCAAAATCAAATGCTGAAATATGCCAGCCAGATAATTAAAATAAGTGAACTAAGCCACACAAAAGACAATAGGGAATAGTGGTAGATATGGACTAAAGAGCCCACATCCTATCTGAGGGCATAATCACTACTCAGTCCAGCCAGTTGCTATCATGTGAGATTGTGGTCCCAAGTATAGAGTGTGCTTGTAATGTATAACTGGATTTCTCAGCTCTGTGATGACCTAGAGGGATGGAATTTTCGGGGAGGGTGGGCACATGGGTGGTGGGCAGCAGGGCCTTAAGAGGGAAGATATATGTAAACCTGATTCACATTGCTGTACAGCAGAAACACAACACTGTAAAGCAACTATACTCCAACTAGAAAAATTTTAAAAAGCTGTGATCTATAGAATTTGCCAATTCTCACAGTGTAAATATTCCTACATAGCTCATTTGAAGTCTCTAATGTGATTATTACTGAACATGTTTGAAAGATAGCTCTCATGAGCCAGGATAAGCCTTCTCTATCACATGGCTAGCCCAGAGTAGCCAAATTTGCATTTTTTTGAAGCAACAAATCTGAAATTTTATATACAACTTTCAATTTTTGAAATATTGGGTTGGCCGAAAAGTTCCCAAATGAACTTTTCGGCCAACCCAATACTATGTAAGCCAAGCAAAACACATTAATGCAATGAATCATGCTCATTGAACTGCCAACCTACAACCTCTGGAGGTAAACTGATAATACTTGTCTTAGAAATTTTATTAGAAATTTTGCTACTCTATAGAGTCAAACCACAGATGCTTTTTTGGTATTCTAAACCAACAGAGTTTTCATGTGTGTTTAAAATTTGTATAAAGGTGAAAAATTTGCAGTTTAGAAATTATCCTTTGATTAGTAAAAACAATAAGTATACTTGGAATTTCTAAAGCTGACTGACCTGGTTTGCCATCTGTGGGAGCTGCTTTTCCTAGATAGATTATTTATGTCAGTAAAAGATGAAAAACATTAATTAATTGAAATTACTAAATTGTGTCATAAAACCCCAGTTTGCTGTTTAGCCTATATTTTCATGGATATAATATGTTTCTTTAAATGATAATTTTCATTATTCCTACCTTTGAGTATTTTCAAAGCACTTTCACAATATTGTTCTGAAGTCACAAGCAGGGCTATGAGGAGGTTAGTGATGTCTCACAAACTTGACTGAGAGCTTTGCAGTAGGGGCTAAGCTGAGACTGAGACTCAGGCCTGTTGACTCAAGATCCAAATTTCTTTCTACCAGACTGCTGAGGATGTCAAAGAGATCCAAAGAGTATGCCCTCTTCACAACTGTCTAGCCCTCCAATTGTGGTTAAGGAGTAGGTGGAGGATGTGGCTAGTAGAATGATCACTGTCTGATGAATATGAGAATTGACACAACAAAGCAGAGTGACTCCTTAAGGGCTCTATCAGATTACAGTCTTCTAGCATATAAAAACATATTTGTGGGTATGTTAGAATGCAGATCATATGCAAATGTGCTGAATTAGGGACATATGAGAATATGAATACATGATACAGTGTATCATCAAAGGCTGCTTATGTCGATATACCTTTGAGGTCTTTTAGAGGTGATGTTGAAAAGTCCAAACTCGTCCACAATTTGCAGCTTAGATCTTAAAAGCCATCCAGCCGATGCCATGTGGCTCATTGTTGATAAGTTTTGACTGTGATTTAAACTAGTGAGGTCCTGAAATCAGTTGACTTGATTTTACTCTCTGGTGAGATGTATTAGAACAGTGGAGAAATTGGCCAAGTGTTTGTGTAAATATAGTGAAATATTCTCATTGTTTCTGTTCCTGTGAAGTGACTCCCAAATTAGTAAAGATGACTGCTATATTTGCCAAAACATTTGTGTGTGTTGGTGGGAGGAGGGGGCGAGAAAGTGTGAAAAGAATGTGCTTGTCATGCAAACTCCACTTTGAGCTAAGTCCCCTAGGCCTGCTTCCAATCACAGTGCCGCCCCTAAACTCCTCGCATCACTGGGAAGCGTGTACACCTTGTGTGGGTCTTCTCACTAGACCCTGTTCCATGAAGGCAGAGAATCCATCTCTTTTCACTACTATATTCCCAGCACCTTGCACATTGCCTAAACAAAGTAATCACTCAATAAATATTTGCTGGATGAAAAAATAAAATGTAAATACAAACTTTCAAATAAAACAGAATTAGTATATAAAGCCTAGAATGTGTTTTCTTTATTTGGCTATTCTTAGAGTTGTTTTTTTTCATCACTGAGTTGGTTTTTGTTAATGAACATGGCAGTCTTTGGCACTGTGTACCTGTATTCATTGCCTGAATTTTTTGCTTGAAGTGCAGTGACATAATACATATTTTACCTGCTGAATCATCTGATCACTGACATGATTTCTTGTCCTAATCCACACCTGGCTTTGCGCCTTTCCCCAGAACTCCCATGAGGTCACTTTCAGAGGAGTCACCAGTAAAGAACTTAATTATGTACTGCATTCTAGAGAGTCCCCCCCTCCCCCCGTTATTCTGGGAACCATTCCACAGGAGCTCAGGAAAGCAATGTAATATGACATGGCCAGACAGAAATCATCATCACATTCACCTTTACAGGCTTGGATTTTAGTCACTTAGAATGATCAGATGTAGGCAGAGTGTGTAAGTTAGTTAATTTTGTTCTCATGCCGGGGCTTGGTTTATAAGCTGTTATATTCAGGGTTGTTTTATGTAGTTCTGTGACTTAAAGTTTCTAGGAAAATGCCTCCCTTGATTATAAAATCTTTCTCCCATGAACTTTGGAAAATGCCTGAAATTCCACCAAGGGAGATTCATTCTTTAGTGCCAAGGTTTTTGGTCCTTCATTCATTTTCTATAAAAGTCAATATACCCCAGAAAAGGTAGCATCATAAACAGTCTTCATTTGACACCATTTTTGGTGATTTGGCTATGCATTCCAGCTATTGTTCACCTCTTTACTTTTTTTCACTGCCAAACAATGTATTATTTGTATTTGAGATTTCTGCTTCCTACCTAATTTTCTTAACCCTTTGCATTTCATTGTCCTCTCCACTTCCTCTATTGATACTGCCTTTAATGGCTCATTTCCTTTTTTTTTTTTTAACTTTTAAAATTAAGTTCTAAGGAATATATAAAAATATGAGAAAATTCTTGTTAAGTGTAAAAATCGGGATATAAAAGTAAGTATAGTCCCAAGGGTATGTAGTCCTTTCCATTTGCTGGATATGAGAAAATCTCTTATTTAGAAGAAAATGCAAAAGATTTGTCTTTTTTAAAATTTTTTCTATTTTTCAGTGGATTTTGTCATACACTGCTATGAATCAGCCATAGAGTTACACGTATTCCCCATCCCGATCCCCCCTCCCACCTCCCTCTCCACCCGATTCCTCTGGGTCTTCCCAGCCCACCAGGCTCGAGCACTTGACTCATGCCTCCCACCTGGGCTGGTGGTCTGTTTCACCACAGATAATATACATGCTGTTCTTTTGAAACTTCCCACCCTCACCTTCTCCCACAGAGTTCAAAAGTCTGTTCTGTTCTTCTGTGTCTCTTTTTCTGTTTTGCATATAGGGTTATCGTTACCATCTTTCTAAATCCCATATATATGTGTTAGTATGCTGTAATGTTCTTTATCTTTCTGGCTTACTTCACTCTGTATAATGGGCTCCAGTTTCATCCATCTCATTAGAACTGACTCAAATGAATTCTTTTTAACGGCTGAGTAATATTCCATGGTGTATATGTTCCACAGCTTCCTTATCCATTCATCTGCTGATGGGCATCTAGGTTGTTTCCATGTCCTGGCTATTATAAACAGTGCTGTGATGATATAGATATCAATTAGGTCTAGATTTGTCTTTTAATATTGAGATGAGGAAGACTTTTTAAAAAATTAAGGTGTAGTTTATTTACAATATTAGTTTCAGGTGTATAGCATAGTGATTCAAAATTTTTATAGATTATATTCCATTTATAGTTATCATAAAATATTGTGGCACAATATATCCTATAGCTTGTTTATTTTAAACTTAGTAGTTTGTTCTTCCTTATCTCCACACTTATCTTGCCTGTCACCCTTTCCCTCTCCTCGCTGGTAACCACTAATTTGTTCTCTATATATCTGTATGTTTCTTTTTTGTTATATGCACTAGTTTGTTTTTTCTTAGATTCCACATATAAGTAATAATATATAGTACTTTCCTTTCTCTGTCTGATTTATTTCACTAAACGTCCCATCACTTCATGGGAAATAGATGGGAAAAGAGTAGAAACAGTGTCAGACTTTATTTTTGGGGGCTCCAAAGTCACTGCAGATGGTGATTGCAGCCATGAAATTAAAAGACACTTACTCCTTGGAAGGAAAGTTATGACCAACCTAGATAGCATTTTAAAAAGCAGAGACATTACTTTGCCAACAAAAGTCCGTCTAGTCAATACTATGGTTTTTCCAGTGGTCATGTATGGGTGTGAGAGTTGGACTGTGAAGAAAGCTGAGCGCCGAAAAATTGATGCTTTTGAACTGTGGTGTTGGAGAAGACTCTTGAGAGTCCCTTGGACTGCAAGGAGATCCAACCAGTCCATCCTAAAGGAGATCAGTCCTGATTGTTCATTGGAAGGGCTGACGCTGAAGCTGGAACTCCAATACTTTGGCTACCTCGTGCGAAGAGTTGACTCATTGGAAAAGACCCTGATGCTGGGAGGGATTGGGGGAAGGAGGAGAAGGGGACGGCAGAGGATGAGATGGCTGAATGGCATCACTCACTCGATGGACATGAGTTTGAGTAAACTCTGGGAGTTTGTGATGGACAGGGAGGCCTGGTGTGCTGTGATTCATGGGTTCACAGGGTCAGACTTGACTGAGTGACTGAACTGAATTGAATACTCTCCGGGTTCCAGGGACAAAAGATCATCAGGACGTAAAAGCAGAGGTTATCAGAACTAGAGGATAAGAGTGACAAAACAGAAAATTGGAGAAGGGGAGTATGTGTGTTCAGTCATGTCTGACTCTTTGAGACCACATGAATTGTAACCTGCCAGGCCCCTCTGTCCATGGCAGTTTTCTGGCAAGAATACTGGGGTAGGTTGCCATTTCTTCCTTCAGGGGATCTTCCCAACCCAGGAATTGAACCTGTTTCTCTTGCATCTCCTGCATTGGCAGGCAGATTCTTTACCACTCTGCCACCTGGGAGGCCCGACTGGAGAAGGTACCCTGAAATAACATGACTAAAGTGTATGGAGCTCTTCCCAAAATAAGCCACCACATTCTGTAGAGGAAACCTCTTGGGCTCCAGGGAACAATGAAGGATATCTACAGGGTCAGTAGGAGTCAACCTTTCTTCAACATTTTAACTTCTGAACTGAACTGCCTAGTGTCGCTCTTAGAACTTATTGGCTCCACTACACCCCCGCCCCCCATTACAAACTCACCCTATACCCATTCCTAGGTCAATTCTGACTTAAGGAAGAAGTTATTTTGTGTCTCTACCCATCCATGAATCTTTTGCATAATCATATACTCATTTTTAGCTCAGTAAGGTCTTGACCCCTGAAGCCTCCATTGTTGTTACTAAGCCACCTTTGTTGCTTTCCTCACCCTGAATATGAGGCCTCAGGCCTTGACATTGCTGTCTAACTCAGCCTCTGTGTTTATCCACCTGATGAACGGTAAATAGGGTTGCAAGGAGTCAGACACGACTGAAGCTACTGAGCAGTCATGCATGCACGCATGCGCACATGCATGCACACAAAAGGATGTGTGCTCTGTGTGACTTTAGTACGCAGAAGCAGGATTTAGAGGAAGCAGCAAACATCAGCCTGTCCTCCTCATCCTATGAAGATGCCTTCTATTGTTCTGCTTCTTTGGGGAGGTTGCATCCAGCTTTCCTCTTTTTCACTTAAAGATTTCTTCTTCTTCATTAAGATTCTCCTCCCAAATTAGAGGAAAACTTCTTTTATTTACCAATTTAACTATTAATGACTGAATGTCTGTAGTATGTCTCAGATGATGTTCCTGCTCTGAGAGAGATCACTGAACAAGTTGGACAAGTCCTTTCCTTCCACAACCTTCCGTCCTACTAATGGGCAGAGAGAGAGAGGTGAAATGACCGCCTCTGAGTGAGTTAGGGAAGACTTCACTGAGAGATGGGATTTTAAACCATAACCCCTTAACTTGTATTTTCTTTCTTGTCCTCTTACATCTTGCTTAAGACTTCACACTTCCAATTATTTTTTTCTTGCATATTTGAATGAAATTCATTCCTGCTCACCTGCTTGAGCTACTATGGAGTCTCCTTCACCTTTATGCAAGCTTCGAAAATATTCTTTCACCTTCCACATTCTTTTCATTCTTTCCTTGGCCTTTTTTAATCCGGCTTTTCCCCCACTGCTTTATTGATACTGCATTTTAATGAGCATGTATGATTTCCTGGTCATCAAATTTAATACCTTGTTTCATTTTTTATTTCCATTAATTAATTAATTAATTAAAAAATCTCAGTGCTTTTCTATCTAGACTGTGACTTTGCACACAATATTTCTTTCATATGGAATGTCCTTTCCCTTGTGTTTGCATAGCTAAATGGTTGAAGGGTCAGCTCAAACATCACCTTTTATCCCTACTTGATTTTTTAAAAATAAAGTCTCTTGTAGAACAGATTATTTCTCTTGTGAATTATAGATTTTAACCTTCTTGAGAGATGAAATTGTTTAATTGACTTTGGGGTCTTCCACTGCACCTGAAAGTGCTTTGCATGTAATAAGTGCTTGTTAGATATTTGCTACAAGCCTGAAGGAAGCAAAAATCAAAAGTAATTTCATTCATTCTTAGAACTTCTTTTAAAAACTAGTGTTGCAGAATAATGTATTATTTTATTCTAAAGACAGACATATTTTAAAGAACTAAGTCATTTAAAATGTGGACTCATGTTTGAAGAAGATGTTTGAAACTGAAGACGTGCCATCACAGGGATAAATAGGTAAATCATGTCACTAAATGTTACTTTTCTACATTTTCACTTACTCATCACATTTTTTTAGAGGTTCATAACCACTTTTTGAGTCAAATGATTGACTGGGTCAGTGGTTCATGGTAAGAAGTATGTTTGATGTATTATCCTAAACAAGCTTTTGAAATTCTGCCTCTCTTTGCTGTCTGGTCTTACCTTCTGGCACTCAATATCCAGTTTCCTCATATGTCTGATTTTCATTCAGATGGATTGGCAAAATTATTCTGAGTATAATGCAAATATGTTTTTCTTTTGAGTTCAGAATATAAAGTAAACATCCATATGATTTGACTATCATTAGTGATAATTCAGAGGAATGTGAAATGTGTGTGTTCCTTTCATTAAGTTAAATAGTTGCCATGAAGAGAAGGATATGATAATATGTTTTTCTTTGCTAAGTAAATAAAAGTAGAGATTTAAAATTTATATATCAGCTCCACTGGTTTTTGGTGTTTACAGGTAAAATGTTTATAGGTTGAAGTTTATTTCTAATTACATTGCAATAGAAGCCAAGACATAATTTCAGCAGGGCAGTAAACTTTGAATGAGTATCCTTCAAGTATCCTATAATAATTAAGTTTAGACTTAGCTGTAGGTGTTTACTTAATTGAAAAGGATGTTTAATCATTGTTTTTTTCTTTTTTTTAGGCAGGTAAGACAGTAAGATAAAAGTTTTTAGGATCGAGGCCTCTCAGAAATCTTAAGGAGCCTGATTCTGTATGTAATTTAGTATAGAATGCCAGAATCCAGAGCAGTTGAATTCAGGTCCTGGCTTATGTGTTTATTAAGTACACAACCTAGGGAAGATTATTAACCTACTCCATGCTTCAGTTTTCTCATTTGTAAAATGGGTTCATCAGAACATCTCACACATAAGAGTTCCCTGGTGGCCTAATGGTTAGGATTCAAGGCTTTCACTGCCATGACTTGGGTTCAGTCCTTGGCTGGGGAACTGATCCTGCAAGCCACTTGGTGTGGCCAAAAATAAATAAAAAACCAAACAAAAGATCTCACTTATATCGTTGCTGTGAGGATAAAATGAGGTATTTCATATAAAATGCTTAGAACAGTGCACAATTAGTGCTCAATAAGTATCAGCTTTTATCATGAATAAATACTAGAAATGTAAAATGATAAGTGTAGTACGAATAAGTAGAATTCTTCTTCTTCTTTCAACATGAGATAGTCAAAATACTTTCTCTACTTCCAAATGTTTTTCTCCTTGGTCCTTAGTGGTCCTGAAGAAATTAGTCTTCTTAAAGTATGAGAGACAAAGCAAAATAGGTTAAATTGCATAGGAAGTTTGTCATGCAAGGGAATGGCATTAGGATGAAAAAGAGGGATGTCAGGATCTCTTTCTGATGAGGGCTTTTTTTTGAAGAAGTTTTCTTCCTGAATGTTAGCTTCTTAATTTCTCTTTTAACATATTTCTCCCAGGTACTCTTTTATAGTTAGTTAACGAGTGAGGCTGAGCAGAGGAACATGAAGAGAATTAATCAGTTCCGTTAAGGATGTGCAACCTTAGCAAATTCAGGGCACAGCAGAGTGATTGTGGGGCTTCTAGTCTACTCAGTGATTTGGGGGGCTTTGCAGGGAATATTAGGAGAAGGCAATGGCAACCCACTCCAGTGTTCTTGCCTGGAGAATCCCAGGGATGGCGGAGCCTGGTGGGCTGCCGTCTATGAGGTCGCACAGAGTTGGACTCGACTGCAGCGGCTTAGCAGCAGCAGCAGCAGGGAATATTACATGTGAAACCAAGGATATATATGCAGGACAGAAACCTAACACTAAGGCCTGCAAGAGTGGGAGGGGCTGGGAGCAGAGGGGTTAAACAGAGAGGAGGCAGTGGTCTAGGGATGGCTTAGAGACTAGGGAATTTGAGTGCGAGTTGTAGTTTTGCTCTTCACCAACTGTCAGATCTAGACAACATACTTAAGTTCCCTAGGCTTAGTTTTCTGATCTGTAAAAATGGACGTTGTAAATAAACTCAAAATGGATTAAAGATCTAAATGTAAGACCAGAAACTATAAAACTCCTAGAGGAGAACATAGGCAAAACACTCTCCAACATAAATCACAGCAGGATCCTCTATGACCCACCTCCCAGAATATTGGAAATAAAAGCGAAAATAAACAAATGGGACCTAATTAAACTTAAAAGCTTTTGCACAGTGAAGGAAACTATAAGCAAGGTGAAAAGGCAGCCCTCAGAATGGGAGAAAATAATAGCAAACGAAGGAACAGACAAAGGATTAACCTCAAAAATATACAAGCAATTCCTGAAGCTCAATTCCAGAAAAATAAATGACCCAATCAAAAAATGGGCCAAAGACCTAAACAGACATTTCTCCAAAGAAGACATACAGATGACTAACAAACACATGAAAAGATGCTCAACATCACTCATTATCAGAGAAATGCAAATCAAAACCACAATGAGGTACCATTACACGCCAGTCAGGATGGCTGCTATCCAAAAGTCTACAAGCAATAAATACTGGACAGGGTGTAGAGAAAAGGGAACCCTCTTACACTGTTGGTGGGAATGCAAAATAGTATAGCCAGTATGGAGAACAGTGTGGAGATTCCTTAAAAAACTGGAAATAGAACTGCCATATGACCCAGCAATCCCACTCCTGGGCATACACAGGCATACACACCAAAGAAACTAGATCTGAAAGAGACATGTGCACCCCAATGTTCATCGCAGCACCGTTTATAATAGCCAGGACATGGAAGCAACCTAGATGCCCATCAGCAGACAAATGGATAAGGAAGCTATGGTAAATATACACCATGGAATATTACTCAGTCATTAAAAAGAATTCATTTGAATCAGTTCTAATGAGATGGATGAAACTGGAGCCCATTATACAGAGTGAAGTAAGCCAGAAAGATAAAGACCAATACAGTATATGAATGCATATATATGGAATTTAAAAAGATGATAACGATAACCCTATATGCAAAACAGAAAAAGAGACTCAGATGTACAGAACAGACTTTTGGATTCTGTGGGAGAAGATGAGGGTGGGATGTTCTGAGAGAACAGCATTGAAACAAGTATACTATCAATGGTGAAACAGATCACCAGCCCAGGTTGGATGCATGAGACAAGTGCTCAGGGCTGGTGCACTGGGAAGACCCAGAGGGATGGGATGGGAAGGGAGGTGGGAGAGGGGATCGGGATGGGGAACACATGTAAATCCATGGCTGATTCATGTCAATGTATGGCAAAAATCACTACAATATTATAAAGTAATTAGCCTCCAACTAATAAAAATAAATTAAAAAAAAAAGGATGTAATACCTACTTCATGTGAGATAATTTGGTTTCACTGATTGCCTCTGTATGCTCCATATAAGAACCAGATTATCTAATTCTATAAATCAATAGCTTCCCATACCCTTAGAATACTACTGCAGATCCTTACCAGGCCTGTAAGGACCCTTATGATCTGATCCTGGCATACCTCCCTGACCTCACCTTCCACCTTTGCCTCTTTTACTTACCATGTTCCAGCTCCAGAGACGTTAGCAATAGGGAAGCTGGGTGTGTTGTGTATCAAAATTCTTCTGCTATCTTGGTGTTTTTTCTATAAATCTAAAACTGTTCTAAAATAGTTTAAAAAGTTTGTGAACATTTTTTTACATGGTGCTGTATTCTTCTGTTTCATCATTTTAAGTGCCTACTTGGTGTTCCATCACATATGGATATCATAGTTTATTAAGCCTATCTCTGATTTGGCAGTGTTTCGATTGTAGCTAGTAGTTTGTACCCACATCTTTGACCATACCTGTGACTAGAGGAAGGTTTCTTTTGATTTGGAGGCTTGTCTTCTTTTATTTTATTTATGATTTCTTCTCTAATTTTTTCTCTATATTTTATACTCTTGGGGAATGACTTTATTTTTATTAATTTTTATTGAAATATTTGTTGTTTTAGTCACTCAGTCATGTCTAACTCTATATGACCCCATGGACTGTAGCCTGTCAGGCTCCTCTATCCATGGGATTCCACAGGCAAGAATACTGTAGTGGGTTGCCATTACAATGTTGTATTTTTTTCTACTGTATAGCAAAGTGAATCAGTTAAACGTTTACATATATGGGGGGGTATGACTTTAAATACTATCTATGTGCCGGTGATTCTAGCCCAAGTGATTGTCTCACAGGAATCTCCAATTAAACATATTTAAAGGCAGACTTTTATTTTCTTTGCTTTCAACTTATTCATCTCTCCAACTTCCTTATTTCTGTGAATGCCTTCAGAGCTTACCTAGATATTCAGCCAGAAATCTGGGAGTTATAGCTGGCTCCTACCTTACCATTCTATCTACTATCCCCTCCCCATATAATTTTTCACATGTTCTGTCCCTTCAGATCCTAAAACATGTCTTAAATTCACTGTTTTTCATTTCTGTTGCCACCAACCCTGTCTGAGCTATCAACAACTCATGCTAGACCCCTGCATTAACTGGTCCCCTTTCTTTCCTTTTTTCACATCATTCTTTGGATTTGATTACAAATGCAGTGGGAAGCCTGATGAGTTTTAAGAAGAAGGATGGCATGATATTTGTGATTTTAAAATGATCGTCTTAAAGATCTGGAAATAACAACTCCTTACCCTGATCTGGGAGGACTGGCATTGTCTGGCTTCTCTAAACCTCTTCAATTTCATTTCTTTTCTCTTTCTTTTCATGCTTTGGTTATAGTGGTCACCTTCAGTTTTTGTTTTCTTCCTGTATGCCAGTCTGTTTCCTACCTTAGGGCTTTCACATGTTATTTTCTTTGTTTTTAAAACTCTCCTCCATCTTCTCTCCCCACGGCAGTTCCTATGACTGTTTGTTTGGTTGTCTTCTTCATTATTCTCAAGTCCAAAGAGGGCAGGACAATGTCTTTTTCATTTCCTATGTATAACCAGTACCTAGCATAATGACTCACACAAAGCAACACTCAGTATGTGTTGAATAAATAAACAGTAATTATTGTTTTCATTCATGCTTTAAAAATATTAGTGTGCAAGTTCTATTTTAGGTGCTATGAGTACATACAAAAGGTTTATGATACATAATTCTTACCCTGAAATAGTTTCCAGTTTAAAGGAAGTGATTGAATAATGTTTTAGCATGGAGAAGGGCGCTATCATTGGAGAAAAGTTCTACCACTCACCTACGTGACCTCAGATAAATCATTTACCTTCTCTGTTCCTTTATCTATCCATAATATGCAGAGGTTTGATTAGAGTTTCTTAAGGCTTTGGATCTCAGATATGTGTACAGTTAATGATATGTGTACAGTTAATGATAGGTTGGTTGAATCTTTTCTTCCTGGCTCCATTTTGGTTCTGTAAGTCTGACTGGAGTTGTGAAATTCCCCAGGTGGTTGTGATGTACCACCAGGTTTAGGGACTACTGATTTAGGTCTATCTAGCTTTATCAAAATCTCATAGTTTAATTGTAATATGTGGCAGACCATGAAAGCACAGCAGGAGTCAGGCAAATTAAGGTGCTGTATTTGTTCAGAGGCTTTCTTTTTTTGGCTCGGGTGACGTGGGAACTTAGGGCTTTCCAGGTGGCGCTATTGGTGAAGAACTCACCTGCCAATGCAGGAGATGTCCTGAATTCCTGAGTCAGGAAGATCTCGTGGAAGAGGGCATGGCAACCCACTCCAGTATTCTTGCCCAGAGAATCCCACGGACTGGGGAGCCTGGCGGGTTATAGTCCATAGGGTCAAAAAGAATCAGACACGGCTGAAGTGTCTTAGCATGCACGCAGCACATGGGAACTTAATGAAATGGCATTGTTGAAATGGACTTTGAAGAGTGAATGCAGATTTCAGTAGATGCAGAAGTGATTCATGATTGGTGTGTAGTCTAGCTTAGTCAGAGGTCAGAATATATGCAAGGAAGCAGTGTAACAGGGAAGAGTCAATTTTGACTCCATGTTGGATCTGTTTCTTTGACTTTAACCATTGCTTTTCATTGCTTTTGTTACTATCATCCCACATAATTGCGTGCCTCAGGGGACCCTGCATCTCTGCCTGAATGTTAAGCTAAAATGGCTTTGTTCAGCTCACAGGGAGGCAATATGATTCTTTGTTGTTGTTGTTGCTAAGTCATGTCCCACTCTTCTGCGACCCCATGGATGGTAGATCACCAGGCTCCTTCTCTCCATGGAATTTTCCAGGCAGGAATACTGAAGTGGGTTGCCATTTCCTTCTCCCTGCCTCCCTGTGAATGGCTGAAGAAAAGAAGAAATGAACACATTCCCTCCTATTTTGCAAGATAAATGACCTTTTAACTTTATTTCCTCACCCTCTTCTATAAAAGAAACGGGCATCCAGACTCCAATAAGGTGCTTATTTTGAGAAATTAGTCTGCCATCTTCTCAACTCGCTGGCTTTCTGAATAGAATTCAAATTCCTTGTCTCAACACGTCATCTGTAGACTTGTTGGCCTGCCATGCAATTAACAGAGTGAGCTTGGTACCAGCAGAAGGGAAAAAATTATCCATTTTGATGCAGTGGGAGTATGCTTCTAATCTTGTTTTTCCTCTTTTATTTGTGATACTTGGTTGTCCTTTTGGAGATGAAAGATTATATTGTTGCATTTTATCTTCTTTGGTAGAAGTAGAACAAAGTGATGGACATCACAGGGCTGCTTTGGGAAATGGACATATTCTTCCTCAAACCTTCTGGGGTTGTGCCCTTTGAGATTCACATTGACCACCCCGTTAGTTTTCTGGTTAAATGCAAAGAATATCAGGACCCATTATTTTATCTAAAATAATAATTTTGCTGTCAGAATAATTATTATTAAGCCAAAGTTGGCTGTTTTGTTTAGATGAAACCATATAAAGGCAACATTCTGAGTAAATTATATGGCATCCACATGATGAAATAATGAGCCTAAGTTTAGGGGATGAAAATAATGATCTAACACAATATTTAGAATGGGTATACAGTATGTAGTTATTAACCTAAAAGTCACATCCTGTATTCTTTTGATCTGTGGAAAATTTGTCATTAATTGCCAGGAAGCCTCTGATTTTTTCATACATAATCACGTCATAGCTGTTGACTCTTTCCCCTTTCTCCTGCTTTAAAATACGTCTTTGTAAATAGTAGATTACTTACAGATCTGGAATGCCCCTTTTAAACATTGGGTTGCTAAGTTTAGCCCTGTTGCTCTCTTTTTAAAAATAGAATCCCACCCCCCCCACCCAGACTTTACCTCTGAGTTGTCACTGACGAATCATACTTTGTTTTTTGATGGCAGCTTGTATAAAATCT
Source organism: Muntiacus reevesi (assembly GCF_963930625.1). Lineage (NCBI taxonomy): Eukaryota > Metazoa > Chordata > Mammalia > Artiodactyla > Cervidae > Muntiacus > Muntiacus reevesi. The sequence goes on along the minus strand of NC_089254.1, from coordinate 76,617,552 downwards.
TATTTAATCTTCCTCCCTGGTGGGAACCTGCTGGTTTTGAAATGCTTCTTGTTTTCATGAACTACCATTGTGTGGAGAAAATGGATATGATCTTCCACTTGGAAACAGTCTGTGAGATGAAGTCTGACCCTTCATTCAAGCTCACTCTACTTGATGCGATTCTGATTAAACAGTTGTCAAAGACAGCTTATGTCTTCTGTTAAAGACAGAAACACAGAAGTCAAAATTGAGAAGAAAGAATGAGGTAGAAAGGCAAGAAATGAGGAAGCTAGGCTGACCTCTAGCCTGGCATCCAACCCATGGTTATCCCTGGTAACTGTCTCAGAACAATCTCAGAGCTTCACTTTAACCTGTGGCCAATGGTACTGATGCACCTATTTTCTGGTCAGGAATAGAGAGGCAGACGTAGAGAATGGACTTACGGACAGAGCAGGGGAAGGAGAGGGTGGAATGAATTGGGAAAGTAGCACTGACAATTATACACTGTCATGTGTAAAATAGCTAGCTAGTGTGAGCTGCTGTGTAGCACGGGAGCTTAGCTTGGTGCTCTGTGATGACCTAAATGAATGGGATGGGGCTGGATGGAAGGAAGGCTCCAGAAGGAGGGGATTTGTGTATACTTATAGCTGATTCACGTTGTTGTACAGCAGAAACTAACACTACATTGTAAAGCAATTATCCTCCAATTAAAAAAAACAACAACAGCAATAACAAACAAACAAACAAAAACCTGTGACCATCCAGTCAGCCCACAGGTTGATGCAGTCCTTTCTGTTGCTGGCCTATTGATGATCCCTTGACTTTGAAATTAGAAAAGTGAAACTAGCAAGCCCCATGTGACTTTTTGCTTGCAGGGAATCATCTTTATTAATGTGAATTCTTGACCTGCAGTAGCACCAGAGCTCCTTAGAGAGTGACTTTCACTAGACCTTTTGAAAGGAACAACAACTCCACTCCCCAACATAGCTATTATCAAAGAGGCACCTTTCTTACAGTAAAACTTCAAACTTGAGAAAATGTCCCTAATTTCAGGAAGAGCCTTCATGGGAAAATGACTTCTGTTGTATCCCTGGTATCTTTTCTTCTGCTACATTGTTAAGAAAATATAATATAGTCAGAGGTATAGTCCTTGGAAACAAATTTAGACCATTTACTAATTTGCAAATTGTGTTCTATGTTCACATTTCCTAGGGTGGCATTGTAAGGTCGCCTGTACTTCAGCCAGTCCTTGTGGGGGGGCGGGGAGTGGGATATTAGTTGCTTATGTATTATTTATGCATTATTTGGTTTGATACAGGAATTATGCCCTTTTTTTAAATAAAAAAAGTTTAAAACTAGTTAGTTTAGGTTAAATGCCCAAGATTTTATAGAGAAAGTATCTAAAGGTCAATGAGGTTAAATTATATACCTACAGTTGACAGAAATTAGGAACCATGAATCTGGACTTCCCATCCAGTACATTTTTTACTACAAAATGTTGATTTGATTTTCCATTTTGAAAGACACAGAAGTGATCTGTGAAATGGTGATTAGCACCAGGCAGCCCCGGGCAGCCCTGGAATGCTCCATGGTTCAAATGCCCAAGACCAGATGGAGGTCCAGAAGTGGATGACTCAAAGTTTATTAGTTTTGCCACCTGGGCAGTGCAGCCAAACCAGCTGCCACAAGGCAGTTCCAATTTCAGCAGAGCAGTAAATGAACATAAAAGTGAGTGTAAATCCCAAGAAAAAAGTAAAGTAAAGGAGAATGACTGCTGCTGTTGCAGGAGATTCATCCAGGCTGAGTCCCATTTATAACTCTTGTAGGAGACACAGCTCCCAAGCCAGGTAGAGGGCAAGGACAGGTTGCAGAACCAAGCCCTGAAAAAAAACCATCCTTTGAGTTGCTCCACAAGTCAGTCTCAATTTGGGATGTTTCTTTTGCTGGCTTGGTAGATTTCTGATCACATCTGATGATGATAGAATAAGAAAAGCCAGCGCATGCAATATCATGATAGTGCTATGAGGCCAGAAGCTTTTTTTTCCTGCAAACTATTATTTGGTCACCTCCTTTTCATAGTTCTGGGCCCTTGGAGGCATGGATAAAATCATTGGAACATAAGCGCTTTGTAGCAGATCACCAGGAATCAAGTCATTATCCTCATATGGAATTCAATAATTACAGGTTTTCAATTTCTGTATATGAAATACTGCAAGAGTCAGAGGTTGGCCCTACAGTTTTAGATGACCCTTTAATAGATCTGCAGTTCTTGAAAGCTGAAACAAGTATAATAATGAGGATATGGGCCTAGAGCCATGTTGAAAGAAGTCCAGTAGTTTTTATTTGAGAATGATTAATTAATTAATTTAAAAAACTAAATAATCTTGATCCTCTGTGCCAGGAAGAATGCTTTGGGCAAAAGGAACAGAAAACTTGACTGAACTGACTTAACAAAATAGAGGTTATATATTATTTTTTCATGTTATGAGAAGTTTAGAGGAACGTGGCACCTGATCAGTTTATTTGCTCAATGACGATGCAGGCTCTTCGTGTGTCATCTTGATGGAAAGTAAAAGGGGAAAGTAATATACTAGTTGCTGATGTATTTTGCAATGACTTTGATGCTAAAGGCTGGACCAGTGTTCCATCCACTGGGTCAACTTCTGCCTTCAGATGATCTTTTCAGGAGCGGGTGTTTCTGTGTTTATACTTCTCAATTGACCATTACTCAGGACTCAGTCTCACGCAGTAATGTGATACTGCTCTGTTTTTCTTTGTGTGATGAAAGTGTGGTTGCCTGCATATTTTCTAACCAAGCAGAACAGTTTTTTCTTTTTCAAGCTGTTTTTGTTTTATTTTTTTTTCATTTATTTTTTATTAGTTGGAGGCTAATTACTTTACAATATGCAGAACAGTTTTATCTTTCTTTTTTTTCTTTACAATGACATGAAGTAAAATCAAATGAGAATGTTTCTATTATGACCTTTTATGAGTAGATATAAACAAGCTTCTTTTTTTTCTTTTTTTTTTTTTTTCTTTCTGGTAGGTGGCGTGTTTGACCCAGGTAGCTGCTAATTATCTTATTGGCCAAAAGGAAGCGAAAAGGTGGGGCACAGCTCATGGCAGTATTGTTCCTTACCAGGTAAGAAGACAACAATATAGGATCAAGCTGCTAGAATCTGCAGTTTTGTATAACATGAGTTTGAGAAATGATTCCCTCTTAAAAAAAAAAAAAAAACTTTCAGTGTATTCTGTCATATATCTTTGACTCTAACAAGGTTCTGTTGTTCACTTCAAATTCTGTGTTTTGCACTTTTCTTCATCAGAAGATTAGTAACAGGACACTTAAATGGATCAAAAGAACTTGCTGAAAGTGAGTGACTTTTGGATTCATATGATGGTTTGCTTTTGTTTTTCACCAAAAAGAGGCACTGATTATAGCCATTTTATAAAGCCTGGTCTGTTCGTCATGTCAATTAAAAACCAAATGTTACCTACCCCAGCTGACAATAATATTCTCACAGGCATGGAGAAAAACGAAAATTTGTGGGTGACAGATCTTCGGTTTTTGAGCAAAGCAGATGGTTCGGGAACTGCTGTTCTTTATTAAGTGTCTAAACTTGTCCTCAGAAATTCTTGACTTTGGCTAGTGTGAATGGATATGTGAAGAAACTATGATCTTTCAAAAATAAAAACAAAAACTTGTCTTCAGCCTCTTCAACAGAGGACAATGTTGGAACCAGGGTAATTCATTTCAAATGATGGACATTCAGGCTGCAGTTTTTGATATGTATGGAAAAAGTATCTTTGAGTTGCATGGTTTTCCAGTAAAATTCCAAATCACAGCATATAAGGAGGTATATTCAAGTTTAAGGTGTATAGTCTATTTTTTGCTTATTTTAGAAGTTAGAATGTCTTTAAAAAATGCTTTATTTAAACTCAGTATCCCTCTTGGGTGTTTATCCTGAGAGCTCTGGTTCTTTGGTATGCTTCTCGGTTATTTCACTTTGAGGTGAAAAAAAATTTAGAATCCTCGGCTTTTATTATTATAGGTAAGAAATATGGAAGACTCTGTGTATGTTTGTGCATTTTTATTCTTGGAAGACAGAACATGTACTTTTCCTTCTTGAATTGTCCAGGTCACATAAAATGGGATACTTATTTTGATCAGTGCTTATTTGATCAGTTGATTGCAGCTTTATAATCTAAAAGAAATAAGAGAAGATTGACTAGAGTCTTTCCTCAGAAGCCCAGAATTAATTTGTTTCCTCTTGGTGGAGAATGAGTTCAGCACTGTGATTAAGGAATAAATGCAAATTTAGCTTGAATGAAACTAGGCTACCAAGATGGATCCTTGATATGCTTGTAGAAACTGGTCTGTTTTCAATTTTTAAAATAGATTTGGGAAATATTTTTATGGGTGAATTACAGGATAATTATAATTCAGTTTTCTATAATAATTACAGCTTTGCGTCTCATTTGTGTTGTCTGAGTTTTGAGCTGAAAGTCTATAATGGAAGATTCTGATGGTCTCAGGAATAGTTTAGGCATCTACTTCATTCCCCTCACTTTTGATTGAACCCTACCTGAGGGATCATGGACCTCAAATGCACGAAATAGAAATTTTTGAAAAGTAATGCTCTTTGATTTGTGTATTATTTTGTATACGTGTAATTCTTAATGCCTTAGGTTGGTCACCCACTTGAGCTCTTTCCTCCCTGTTTCTTGTCTGCCACCTTGTTGAGAATGGCACTTCCTTGGTAACTCAGTTGGTAAAGAATCTGCCTGCAATGTGGGAGACCTGGGTTCGATCCCTGGGTTGGGAAGATCTGCTGGAGAAGGCAAAGGCTACCCACTCCAGTAGTCTGGCCTGGAGAATTCCATGGACTGTATAATCCATGGGGTCACGAAGAGTAGGACACAGCTGAGTGACTTTCACTTTTTGTTGAATATGAGTAGATTAAACAAGGCTTCCCAGGTGGCTCAGTGGTAAAGAATCCTCCTGCTAATGCAGGAGACACAGGTTCAGTCCCTGGCTGGGGAAGATCCTCTGGAGAAGGAGATGGCAACCTTCTCCAATATTGTTACCTGGAAAATTCCATGGACAGAGGAGCCTAGTGGGCTACAGTCCATGTGGTCACACAGAATCACACAACTTAGCAACTAAATAACAACAGCGCAGTTATCAGTCAGGCCATTCCTCATTTGATGTATGACTACCATGATTGTTGTTGTTGTTCAATCACTAAGCTGTGTTGGACTCTTTGTGACCCGATGGACTGCAGCATGCCAGACTTCCTTGTCCTTCACCATCTCCCAGAGCTTGCTTAGACTCATGTCCATTGAATCACTATGCCATCCAACCATCTTATCCTCTGTCTCCCCTTCTTCTCCTGCCTTCAGTCTTTCCCAACATCAGGGTTTTTTCTAATGAATCGGCTCTACACATCAGGTGGCTAAAGTTTTGGAGCTTCAGCTTCAGCATCAGTCCTTCCAATGAACATTCAGGACTGATTTCCTTTAGGACTGACTGGTTTGATCTCCTTTCAGACCAACGGACTGCCATGATAATCCCTTAATTTAATAGCACATATTTATCCCAAACTGTCTCCCAGAGCTCTTCAATATCCTGGGATCCTCTGTTTGCATATTCTCCTCTGTTTTCTGGGCTCATGATCCATATTGATCTCCAATATCTATAATTATCCTCTCCAGTATTATAGAAGATCCATTCACAAATATGCTAAAAGCATAGGAGATTATACTGAATATTTTGAAGAAAAATGGAGTTCTTTTATAGGTGAAAGTTATACAATCTCCATTAGGACCCTCACCTCTAATAGAAGTATACTGAGCCATCTCTGTATTTCTGAGAAGACTCTGTCTCCCCCAGTCCATATCACCTGCTGCAGGACTTGAGGGAGCTCACCGAATTACATGTGTTCTTTCAGCTACACTGTTGCCTCCAGGATCAGTATAAACTGCCCAAGAGACCAATCTGGAGAATGAGACCACAGCCACAATAGCCTTCCCTTACAGGACTGGCAGAATGAATTCTGTTGTTCCTTACGTATTACCAGGACTCAGCCTTCCAGGCCATCTGTTATCACCTGGACAATGACTCCCAAATGGCTCTGTTCAGCTCTTCCTTTGACCCAGTCATTTCTTCTGTCATCGGTCTTGGTGGTCTACGATCCACTTAGCAAACCAAAGCAACAGCCCGGCTTCTCATAGCCTCCTGTTGCTCTAAATGATCTTTACCTGTTGATTGGCGTGGATCCCAGCCACTTATTTCTCTTAAAGGTGAACACGAATCATTTGGAAGTCCTGTTAAGATGGTGATTCTGTTTCCAGGCAATGTTGACGTTGCCCATCACAATGATAAGATTGTAGATCTAGACTTGCTTATTTTTGATGACTACACCATCTCATTTACTTTCCACTGGCAAATCCCAGTGCTAATTGGATGTAATAATCCATCTATTCTGTGCCTGTGTCAAAGTGGTGAATATGGCTGGAAAAAACATAACTACCATGTTATGTTCTCACACTCAATTCATGCTATCTCTCTGTCTTACTTAGCAATCTAGCTATATTCACCTACATATTTATCGTCTCTCTCGGAGGTGACTATTTCACATTTCTCTCTTGACATTTTCCTCTTCTCTCCTCATCCTTAGCCAAAGACTTTGTCTCATATGACACTAAAAATTGATGCGACTGTAAGAGAACTGCTTCCTTTTTGTTTTCAAAACATCATTGCCTCCTATCACAGTGGATGAACCCCCTTTTCACGTTTTACCTCCCTAAAGGCATTGCTCGTGCACTTGAAATCTTCCATTACCTGTGTTATCCATCAGTAGAGAAATATATGATTACATTCTTTACCTTAAAAAAAAACCCGGCCTTGGACACCACCTTCCCCTAAACCCTCACCCCCGAACTCCAGGGCATGTCTTACTCCATTTGCTGTCACATTTCTTCATTCTCTTACTTATATCACACAGCTCTTCAGAAGTGTTGGTGTCTGCGGAAGGAAGCACTGCACCTCGTGTTCTGTGGTGGTTTGTGCCTCACAGGTAAAGAGACCTTACGGCACCCTGAAACCTCAGGAGTCTGGGTGCTGTGGACTAGCGAGGGGAAGCCGACTTCCTGGATAGTTCATTCATAAGGATAGTCTTATGCTTTATCCTGAACTTTTCAAATGTAGGGCCTTCAAAGAGAATTTTTCCTTTAAATGGCCTGTTAATTCACATGGTGATTTCTTTTAAATATAGCCACTCCCCCACCAAAACTTCCAATTCATGAGAGTGAAGAAAACATTCAGATAATTAAATACAATCATGTCTCCCTTCCTTTAGTATGGGTTCATTCAACCAAGGAGTAGAGCAAGAAGCAGTGCTCTGTTGTTTCTGGTAGGGACATTATACTGTATATTTAATTTGGCATAAGCAGAAACTTAGACAGGCAGTAAATTCCAAGTTTGAAGAGATGCAGCACTTTACTATCATTCCTTAGAAAAATGTCAAAATGTTGTTAAATCATAGCAGATGAGGTAACCTTGGGAATCTTTTTTTTTTTTTAACCCATGTTTAAGAGTTTTTAAAAAGCCAAAATGTGAATGACACACATCTGTTTCTTCTTGTATGATTTTTTTTGTACCATAGTTGCACTAAAACATTCATTCACTGAAGTTTGAAAGTACAGTTTAAGCAAGCAGATGATTGTAGTTGTGTATCTTATTTAACTGATAGATTGATAATGACAGTAATAATAATCATGCTGGCTTTCACTGAACACATACCATGTAACTGGGATATATATATGTGTGTATTTTTTTCTTTCTCATTTTACAAGGATGAAATGGACATTTAGAGAGATAAAGCTGTAGCTGGGAAAGTCAAAGGGCCTGGGTTGGAACTATGATTTTCAGTTTTCAGAACTTGTTTCCTTTCTCACTGTATCCAAACTGTGGTTCTTTTGATGCTCCTCGCAGTGTGGCTACCTAACGTAGGTTCTTCTGCAGATAGAATTCTTCTGAGCTGTTTCCATCGTCTCTTTGACAAGGTGCATGTGAGCATGCTCAGTCGTGTCTGACTCTTTGCGACCCCATGGACTATAGCCTACCAGGCTCCTCTGTCCATGGAATTCTCCAGGCAAGAATACTGGAGTGGGTTGCTATTTCCTTCTCTAGGGGATCTTCTCGACTGACCCAGGGGTTGAACCTACATCTCAGGTTCAGCCTCAGTTGCAGGTGGATTCTTTACCACTTCAGCCATCTGTGAAGCCCCTCTTTGACAAACACCCTGTTTATTATGAGTTTAGAGGGTTTCAAACCTAATAGTGACCTGGCTGTAGAAGGATATTTGAATTCTGAGCCATGTGCCTCTGAGCTATGTGCTAGATGTAGGCTGGGCATCTCTGAACTATGTGCCAGTTGTAGGCCCCCATCTATGCTTTCATTCATACTTTCAAATGACTCCTGACAAACAAACCACAGTATATTGAGCCCCCTTTGGAATAGGTACTGCTTTATTAATAGCTCAGGAAGTCTTCCAAATAAGGAAGGACCAGGCCCTTGATTTCAAAGAACTCAGAGGCAATATAGCAAGTGTAGCTGAGAGGATTTGAGCTTTGGAGTCAAATAGACATGGGCTCCTAACTTGACTTTGGCACTTAATGGCTGTGAAATCTTGGACAAGTCTTTTATATCCCTGGTGTTAGCTGCTCCCATGCAAAAAAGGTGATGGTGATAGTTGTTTCAATTTTCATTGATGTATTTAAATGAGATATACTGCATGCTCAGAGTTTTGTGTAGTACTTGACTCTAATAAGTATTTGATGAAAGGTGGCCTGTTACTATTTCTGTTGGTGAAATGATAATTATACCTTTGTAAAACAGTTTCTAGGAAACTATGAAATAGTTCCCTATGAATATGATCCATGACAGCTTAGGGGCAGAGTAAATAAACATACATAGCTTATTTTCTTTCTTAATGGAATTTCCACTTTAATTTCTTCTTCTTCTTCTTTTGAAAATAAAAAGGAGGACGATGTTCTGTGGTAGATTTCTGTTAAAAGAAAGCTATCCTCAGATCTTTTTTAGAAATTGTGGTATCGAGCCATTGCCCAAATGTACCATTATTGAAAGAATGGCAGTTTGAAGAGAATCATATACAGCACCACCATTCAAATGTCGAAAGGAATAGGGATTCTAGTTTACTGAAGTGTTTAGTTAATTAAGATTGAGTATAAATTCATACTTAATGATGGAGAAGGCAATGGCACTCCACTCCAGTACTCTTGCCTAGAAAATCCCATGGACTGAGGAGCCTGGTAGGCTGCAACCCATGGGGTCGCTAAGAGTCGGACACGACTGAGCGACTTCACTTTCACTTTTCACTTTCATGCATTGGAGAAGGAAATGGCAACCCGCTCCAGTATTCTTGCCTGGAGAATCCCAGGGACGGCGGAGCCTGGTGGGCTGCTGTCTATGGGGTCGCACAGAGTTGGACACGACTGAAGTGACTTAGCAGCAGCAGCAGCAGCTTACTTAATGAAATGAAACATGACAAAAATGATTTCAAAAGTAATCTCTGAGGAGCCCACAAGGGAGCCTATTTCTATAAAAGATACATACCTACCTCTTTGAGAACCAAAAATTGTGGAGACTTCTTCTTCTGTTTTAAAAAGCGAGAGGACAGAATATTCTGAACATTTGTTCTTGTAACTTTAAGATTACAGTGAATTTTGATAATCTCTACCCAGTAAAAAATGCCAAAGGTGCAAGTGATAGCAAATAGGTTATGTTTCAGAGTTTCTGCAAACTTTTGGAACTTAGCACTGACAAGTTACAATATTCAAAAGTGTTCTTTTTTTTTTTTTTAATTTAAGGCATGAATTGTCTGAATCTCCCCTATCCCTTTTGTTCTAAAGGTTTTCTCCAGCTAGCTTTTGATTATTTACTTTAAAGTTTATTTTTGTCTTAATCCTAATTAACCTGGGATTCTTCTTAAAACAAAACAAAATCATGTATTTGAAGATCTTGGTTACTTTGAAACCACTTGGCTAGGATTCTGCCACAGTCTTAAGAACATAAGTAACTGGGCAGTCCAACAGGCAGATAAAATTAGGGCAGACAATTCAGCTGCTGACAAGATGGCTGCCACCCTTTCAGCTTATCCTTAGAAAATCTTCAGCTTTCTCTGACTTAAAGTAAAATCCCTAAATTAAAAACATTAATAAATTAGGAAATATGATGTTTAAGGAGAGCATGTTGCACAAATAATAAACATATATGACTGTTCAAAAACTATTGTCATTTAAAAAAATCAGTATTGCCTTTAACTGATAAGTATGGTCTCTTTAATACATTTCACTAAGAGGTAAAATAGAAAGTTGGACCATAAAGAAGGCTGAACGCTGAAGAGTTAATGCTTTTGAATCGTGGTGCTGGAGAAGACTCTTGAGAGTCCTTTGGACTGCAAGAAGATCAAACCAGTCAATCCTAAAGGAAATCAACCCTGAATATTCTTTGGAAGGACTGATGCTCAAGCTGAAGCTCTGATACTTTGGCTACCTGATGTGAAGAGCTGACTCATTGGAAAAGACCCTGATGTTGGGAAAGATTGAAGACAAAAGAAGAAGGGGCAGCAGAGGATGAGATGGTTAGATAGCATTACTGACTCAATGGACATGAATTTGAGCAAACCACAGGAGACAGTGGAGGACAGAGGAACCTGGCATGCTGCAGTCCATGGGGTCACAAAGAGTCGGACGCAACTTAATGACTGAACAACAACAATAAGAGTAGAAAGAGGCACAAGGGAAGGCGTTGTTTCACAAGAAATAAATCTGAAATTCATTTAGGATCTTACCAGTTTCTCTTGCATTCTCAATATTCTTCTCAATATATGTGCAGAATTGATGGGACTGTATGTTGTCTTATGCTTATCAAATTTGGCTAAAATGATTCTAAATAATCAAATGCCATTTTGAATATTCAGCTAAGTAATAATATTATTGTCTAAATAATATTGTATTATAATAATCAGCATAATCACCATCAGTAACATTTATTAAATGATTGCTGTGTCTGTTACTAAGTATCAATACTTTATATATAGTAATTCTATCCTCACAGCAGCACTGTGGATTAGATATAGCTACCATCCTCACTGTCAGATGAGGAAACTGAGGCATGAGAGGTTAGGTAACTTGCCCAAGGCCACATGTAAGTGTGTAGCTGGGATTCAAACCAAGGTAGATGGTTTAGTCGCTAAGTTCTGTCCGACTTTTGTGACCCTTTGGACTGTAGCCTGCCAGGCCCCTCTGTCCATGGGATTCTCCAGGCATGCACACTGGAGTGGGTTGCCATTTCCTTCTCTAGCTGATATACAGGCAGATGATGTGATGCTACTTAGTTCAACTGACATGTGTAGTTTCATTTTCTATCTTCATCCCACTTTGGAGGAAGAATTATGTGACATTTTCTTCTACATAATTTCGCCTTTAGGACTGCCAAGAGCAATTGAAGAGGTATCAATAATTCTGTTGTTTACTCCTTACTGGGATCCTTAATTATGCCTTAATAGCAAATTTCATTTGGGAAATCAGGTTGTACATCTTTTGAAGAAATCCTCTGATTGCCTATGCTAAAACTGTAGTAGACTTAAAATCAAGTTATAGCGGAACAGCCATCTCTGCTCCGTCTGTGTCATGGGAACAGTTCTGTCCTTGAGCAGCAGAGGAGCTTGAGATGGCCTTAGCTATTGTGAGGCTTATAGTGTCTAGTTTTCAAGTGGCATTTCTGTGAGTTTTGGAGGCTTTGACAGGAATTGGGGTGGGAAGAAGTGAACATGGGGAGGAGAGAAGGGGCATGGGGTAGGGCAGAAGCCAGGTAGGCAGATCTCCAAGTGCTCCAACCCCATTTCAATCAGAGCAGCTCCACTTTTTGTTTATTTGAAAAACAGGGTCCATCACTTAACAATGATTATTTGTTATAGAACAATCGACCTGTACTGAAGGTGCCACAGGACCAAAAAGTGGGTTTTTTACACATCTGTGTGTGTTTCCTCCTTGTTGGTGGCTCCTAGAATCAGTAGAGGATCTAATCCAGCTGAGATGGAGGTCTTGGCAGGAGTTTGTGTGGGGCCTTGCAGAGCCCCTCTGGAGGAGCACACACATTACCTCCCCCCTGAGAGGCTAGCCTGGTGTCTCTGTGCAGAGGTCAAGGCTCTATGCTTTCAAGTTGTGGTGCTGGAGAAGACTCTTGAGATTCCCTTGGACAGTAAGGAGATCAAACCAGTCAGTCCTAAAGGAAATCAACCCAGAATATTCATTGGAAGGAGTGATGCTGAAGCTCCAATAATTTGGCCACCTGATGCGAACAGCTGACTCATTGGAAACGGGCCTGGTGCTGGGAAAGATTGAGGGCAAGAGGAGAAGGGGGCAGCAGAGGATGAGATGGTTAGATAGCATCACCGACTCAATGGACATGAGTTTGAACAAACTCCAGGAGATAATGAAGGACAGGGAAGCCTGGTGGGCTGCAGTCCATGGGGTCACAAGGAGTCGGACACGACTTAGTGACCGAAAAGCAAGGCTCTTTGACTCAGGTAAATCATGTGAGACTGGATTCTAGAAACATTTGGACCTGGAGATGTCCAGGGCAAATGCTGCTGAAATCCTGCGTAGGTGTGCTTAGCACTGATACAATACCCTGATGGCTCCCTGCTCAGGTGCAGTTTACCTGGGGGGAAAGAACTGAGTTCTGATATGGTACAAATTACTCTTATAAGTCAGTATTGGGCCCCAAAGCATACAATGAAAGAAAAGCTATATGATGTTAAGTTCTGAAGTGAGCCTATGCTGGAGACCCGAGCACTTCATGTCCACATATATAAATGTGGCTGTGAAGTATGCTCTTTCCTCTCCTAGTTCTGTTTCTGGCATTTAGGGGAAGGGGTTCTGCTGCAGGGACTCTGCTCAGACAGAGGAGTTGCTATGTGTGCAAGCTGAGTGGGGCTAGGTTTTTAAAAAGTCATGTTAATAATTCATTAGACCTGAATTTATTTTATTATTACTTAAAAATTTTTTTTTATCGGGGTATAGTTGATTTATGTGGTGTTAGTTTTAGGTATACAGTAAAGTGAATCAGTTATACATACACACGTATGGACTCTTTTTTTAGATTCTTTTCCCATATAAGCCATTCCAGAGCACTGAGTGAAGTCCCCTGTGCAATACAGCAGGTCCTTATTAGTTTTCTGTTTTATACACGCTCATGCTCAGTCACTTCAGTTGTGTCTGACTCTTTGTGACCTTGTGCACTGCAGCATGCCAGGTTCCTCTACCCATGAGATTCTCCAGGCAAGAATACTGGAGTGGGTTGCCATGCCCTCCTCCAGGCGATCTTCCCGACCCAGGGATTGAAGCTGCATTTCCTATGTCTCCTGCACCATAGGTGGATTCTTTATCCATTGATTCACCTGGGAAGTCCACTTTATACATATTAGCATGTATATATCAATCCTAGTCTTCATTCTCCTAATTTTAACTGGGAAATTATTCTCAGGTGTGTCTTGCCTCTTCTCTTTCCTGAGTGTGAAAGCAGTTGTGAAATGCCAGGTCTTTGTCACTTCATGGAGCAGTGGCATTGGAATTACCTGGAAGCTTGTTAGAAATGTTAGATTCTTGTTTATTCTACTGAACTAGAATCTGAGCTTTAACAAGATCTCCAGGTGATGTATTTTCATGTTAGATTTTAAGAAGTCAGCTCTCAAGTGTATGAGATATCCTTTTGGTCATTGCACTATGAGTCCACTAGATGTCATTCTCGTAACCTGGTAATGAGAAGGGTGCCTCCCCCACCCCCCCAAAGCGGGAACTTGGAAGAATCTGTGAATATGAACATGTTATTAGGTGATTTCCTCCCCATCCATAGAGCTACTGATACACATGTTGATTATGTAAGGTAAAACTACTCTCGCTGGTTCACAGTCCTGGAGAGAGATTCCTAGGAATGATTTTCATTTTGTGGAATTAGCACTCGTGCCTTCCATTTTTCCCTCCTTTAAGCCTCCTGTTGCTTGGGTGAGTGCTGTCATTATATAACCTTAGCATTAACTATGCTGCCAGTTACTGTGACTGACTGGTTCACTTAGAGAACGGCATCTTGGCCTGCCCAACACAGCGACACGGACTAAATGGACAGGTTTGATCTCTGTAGGAATGATTGAGAGCAGAAAGAAAGCAAGGCTGTATTCTGCTATTATCATCCACTTCTGTGGGATTGTTGGAGGAAGGGCAGACCTTTCTCAATTCTTGGGGGTATCTCAGAGGTGTTTTTACAAAGAAATCTACTTCTGCTTGGAAAGAAGTGTCCCAAGTGTAATCTTGGAGGGTGTTAGTTAGTTTCAGTCATGAAGATGAATATAAAGGACATTTACAGGTATAGTAAGATCCAGAGGGAGATGCTCTACTTTCAGAGACGTATGAGGCCCCTGGGACAGGTCCTGTTAACAGCTGGTTAGGTCTGAATATTAGGAATGAGGGGTGAAAAGGCTAAGGACTATGCTTTAGAGGATCCAATTTTTTGCCGGATGCCCAGTTTTAGAAAAGTTAGTTCTTGAAATAAATCAACTCTAGAAAAATTCTTCTCCCTTTGTGTCTGATGTGTGTGTGTGTGTGTGTGTGTGTGTGTGTGTGTGTATGGTGTATCTGTTTCAGTTAACAAGGGTAGCAGACTAGTAGAGTAGCAGGTGTGTGTGTATGTGTGTGTGTGTGTGTGTTTTGTGTTTTTGTGTGTACTTCCTCTTCTTGGTGTGTGGGAGGGGATTTTTATAATTATAATATCACTAAATGAATAAAAATACACCATGTTTAATTTGATTTCAGCCTAGCAAACATTGATGTGAAAACAGCTTGGTTTTAGCTTAAATGTAACTTCCTTTTGTTCAAAATAATTAAGGTGGCCATAGTATTTACTTTGACTCTTTAGAGTCCTTTTGCAATGTTTTATTATTATGTGATTCCTGATGACCTGGTGCAGAATTAACTTTTAAGAATATTACCAAGAATCAGTTTCATTTTAAAAAATGGTACCTAAATTATGGAAAACGAGCCTAAGAGGCTCATTCTCCATCCCTAGCCAGGGTCTAAATTTCTACTTCTGCAGTTGATAGGATTTTACACCACCATCCCCATCACTGTTAAATTTCCTTTTTAACTGTTGCTGCTAAAGTTGCAGATGCTACCAGAGATAGCAGCATGTTTTTGATGTATTATTTAAAAGCATGGGCCTTGGATTCAGGCAGACCTTGGGCAAATTGCTTCATTTCACCAAGCCTCAGTTTCTTCATTTGTAATCTTAGCTGCCTCATGGGTGGTGGTGATGATTTAAGCAGACAGTACAGATAAAGTGTGTAGCCTAGAGTCAGACGCATGCTGTGTGTTCAGCAGGACATACACCATAGGTGTATATTATCCCAGTTATTATTCCTACTCCTCTAGCTCTCGTTCTCATCTTTCAGTTGTTAGAACACAGTCCACCAACTGTGGCATGAGCCCTTGTTCCTACACTCTTTCTCCACCAGATGACAGCTCCAAGTCAAGGAGCTCATCTCCCTCCACCTGGCAAGTGTGTGTTTGTGTGTGTGTGCAGGTGGGTGGCCGGTTCAGTGCCCAGTGGTAGGGAGGCTATTGATCCTAGCATTGCAACAAGGAGAGAAGTTCTCTTTACAACCCACACTGAAATCCTCAGGGAGAATTCCCCTCAGTGTCTTACAATGGTGGTCAAGTTCAGCAGGATGGAGACTAGTTAGCATGGTTAACATGTTTGGTAAAGCCGTATCACAGGCTGGCCCAGGGTCCTATTCACCTGTTTCTCAAGAGAAACAGATTTGGAGATGCAAAACTGAAATATCAAATGAATTTTTGCAATATAAATTCTGGATCGCCTGCTCTTTACAATCTTTACTACTTTGGAATGACCTTTTTGATTTGGAGAGGACCTCTAGGCTTTGAATAGCTGTAACTTCTATCTCAGGGGTACCTGGAACATCACCTAGTTAGCAGCAGCATCAGCAAGCTACTGTGAAGAAGTTCGAAGAGATCTTTTATCCTGAAAGCGCCCTTGTAGAAATCTTTGCAGTTCCAATATGAGTTACCTTGTGGTTTGACGTGACAGTATTCTGTTGATGAAGAACAATGGAGATTTTGGTGTAATAGCAATTGTACTAGTGTGCTGCCTTAAATAGAAGAGGATATAACATATTAAACAATTAATTAAGCTATTTTTTTTGCTAGACTTTGCAGACTTGGAGTCTGCATTGGAATTATTTTTTGTTTTTACACAGTTTATGTATATATATATATACACACATATATATATGTATGTATGTATATATTTGATAATTGTTTGAAAGGCTCTCCAAAAAAACCTTAAAAGGGGTATGGATTGTTCTTTTTTCCTTACCGTGTAATTCTTGTTTCCAATGCAAGGAGTCAAATCAGTAAGGTCAGTCCCAGTTCAAAGAAGCTGGTGGAGGGGAGGGTGGTTAGGGAACAAAACTTATAATGGTGTTACTGTGTAGATTGCCAAATAATCTGAGGTTTGTTCAGCAAATATAATGGTGCATTGAGGTGTTGTGTTAGTGTGGGGGTCCAGAAAATGAGCTCTGTGTGTAGTGAATCTGTTAAGCGGCAGTTTACGGTTTAACCGAAAAATTGGGAGAAACTTGCTAAGTGCCGAGGAAGCATGAGAGCCAATCTGACACAGACTGGGAGGGTGACAGTGGTGGTGAGTGGAAGGAGGAGGGGAGTGAGAAGAGGATTCTGTGGAGGACTGGGAGGGTGACAGTGGTGATGAGTGGAAGGAGGAGGGGAGTGAGAAGGGGATTCTGTGGAGTACTGGGGTGAAAGTGTGGATGGCAAAATTCTCCGTCTGTATACACAGAAAATTAACAGTCTTTATAAAAAAGCAAAGCCCCAAGTATTTAAATGCATGTAAACTCTAGGGCTTCACAGGTGGCGCTACTGGTAAAGAACCCACCTGCCCCTGGGTTGGGAAGATGCCCTGGAGGAGGGCATGGCAACCCACTTCAGTAATTTGCCTGTAGAATCCCATGGACAGAGGAACCTGGCAGGTTACAGTCCATAGGGTTGTGAAGAGTCGGACATGACTGAGGCAACTTAGCATGCGTGCATGCAAGGATCCCAATTCCATTTTCTTTTCATAGGCTCAATAGAAAGATAAAATGTAGATGCTAGTGAAAACTGGTACCACAACATTAGGAAGCTTCCCTGGTGGCTCAGAGAGTAAAGAATCTGCCTGCAACGTGGAAGACCTGGATTCGATCCCTGGGTTGGGAAGATCCCCTGGGGGAGGGCATGGCAACCCACTCCAGTATTCTTGCCTGGAGAATCCCATGGACAGAGGAGCCTGGCGGGCTATAGTCCATAGCGTCGCAAAGAGTCGGACATGACTGAGCAACTGCCCACACACATAGGAATCTTAAGGATGGATGAGCTGTTGAGATTATAACATTTTACATACAAAAATGATGAAAACGGAATGAATATAATAACAACAGTAAATGAAAAGATTCTGGACAAATAAATTCTCTGTGGATGAGAAATTCATGCTCACTAATAAGATTAAATTTAGGGACACTATGGGCCAGTGACTCTGAAGTATTTTTTTTCTTTCTTTCTTTTGGCTCATAATTACTTTGAGAGGCTGACGAAAGCTTGGAATCCTTTCTGAGAAAAGTTCACGTACCCAATACATGCATGATTTTGCCTATAATTTTGGGAGCTTCCCAGACCTCTTGAGATTCGTCCCTGTATTCCCACTGAAGACCAGCTGAATAGGGTTAGGCTATTGAAATTGTATTGATGACACCAGAAAACTAGACCAAATAGTAATTAGGAGGGAAATCACACCCTGGGACTGGAAGATCTCACACAAATGTCTGCCTCATAGGGTTTGAGGTTTTTAGAATTAAGGATAGAATGGAATTATCCTGAATTTGGGCCTAGGATTAGACAGGGATTGGTTCAGGAAGTTATCTGTGACTATTGTAATAATGCTCACAACTCAATTACACTCAATCTTCTAAAGGGGAGTGAAAGAAACAAAATTCCATCACATTGTTACTCAGTTTCAGAAAATGGAACTCTGATCAGATCAACCTGTGCATGAAGTTAAAATTAAAAGTAATATTTTAAAAAGTTTGTAACTTTTAGGAAGCCTGGAAATGCTTTAAACACTCATGGAAAGGCAGGAAAATATGTCACATAACAGAGACAAAAAACTTTTGCATCCGTCTCATAAAGTAAAAGAAGCAAATATAAGGGGAAAAAGTAGGCAAAAGATTATTCAAGTGAGAACAGGGAAAGCCTCAAAGTGTGACAGGTCAGGTGTAAATAAGAAGTCAGTCAGACTGTAAAGGAACTCAAGAAACAGCACAAAAGGACTGCAATCCAGAAATAAAAGCTTTTTTATACATGAAAGGCAGAATGTCACTTGGAAACTCAACGGGACTGCTTGATGATCAGGGTGCAAAAGACGTGCTCACAAGGAAGAAAGGAGATCTAGAGGCTCAATGAACTCTTTGCTTTGCTCTTTGTTGAAACATAGAAATTTCCTCTGTCATCATGTCTTTTGAAGCAAAGAGGTGAGAGATGTAGTATTAGATCAAATAGTGGTCGGGGAACATGATGTTCTACTTGATTGACATGCTGGATATAAGTAAATTGCTGAAACATTCTGTCATCCATTAGAAGAGTCTAAAGAAACTCAAGGGAATAAATTGACCAAAATGCAAAACAACTCACTGCACTTACTCTTTAGTGTGAGTGAATTCCATTCTGGCTTCCATTCTGATGAGGGCACCCTACAATCTATCAGTGAGTCTCAGTTCATATGGGTGGACTTCAAAAGTTGTAGGATGGTTGATTACTTAGTATAGTGAATGGAGGAAAATAGCCTGTTTTCTTCTAGGACAGGGTGGATTGTCTGAAGAGGTAAATAAGCACCAGGAAAAAAACCAAAACAAAGCAAATGTAATTTGTTTAGACTTTTAAGGAATCAGTGACAAAGTTTCACAAGAAAGCTATTCTGAATTGTGTTACCATGGTATTAGGAGGAACATTTTTATCACATGTAGGTATTAATAAAGGAAACAAAAAGTAGGGTGTATGAGCCTGCTGTTGATGGAGATTTGTAAACAGTGAGGCCCTTCCAGAAATTTCTGCCGGACCTTTTTATTCAACATAGATAACCTAGAAGAGTAAGTACACTATGAATTTTCCCAAGGTGAAGGACTAAGCTTTTTTGGCTAGTGAAATTATGAATCAGCAGGAATAAGCTTTTGAAAGATCTTTTAAGTGGACAAGAAAGTAGCAGGAAGGCTTGGTACTGCAAGAAGTGCTACCCATTTAGGGAAAAAGAAATCAGACTAAGCGTGTAAAATTGTGGGCTCTGAATTATTTAGAAACCTACTTTCATTTAGGGACCAGGAAAGGAATTTAGAGGCATTGTAGTTGCATCCTTCTGAATAGACCATTGAATTTCAAAAGGTTCAGAAACCAAAGGCCCATGTGAAGCAAAACTGTTGTGCCTGTGCATTCTTTCAGGTTGTTGTTGTTGGTTTTTTGTTTTCTTTCTTTCTTTTTTTTTTTTTTTTGTATTTCGAAGAGAGTTAGGAGAAAGATCTGGTTTTAAATCCTGACTTAGTCTTCAAAGGATAGTTATGAGGACCAAATTAAATATATGTGAAATCGCCTAGTATGGTGGTTCATGGCAATCTTTGAAAGTAGTATCAAAGGGGACATGATGAAATTAGGCTCTCCTGACTGGAACAAATCATTCAAGCTCTTACCAGGTGTAGGAAGATGCTGATCTAATTTCTTTCTAACTCAGCAACGAGTAGCTTACTTCTTACAAGGGAGACAATTTCATTTTTGCTCAGCTCTGATTGGCACTAAGACTTTATTCTTAGCTGAAAGCTACCTTTCTTGTGATTTATAGGCAACAGAGTAACAGAGAAGAAAGGGGACTTGAGAGATCATGCAGACAAAACCTTTTATTTTATGAAGGAATATAAGGTGAAATCATTTCTCAGGAAAGCAAATGGGGGTGAATTGCTGATTTGTGAACTCTGAGCTTTCTGTTAACAGGGTACTCAGTCTTAAAGTTCTGTATATGAATGTACACACCTCTGTTTAGTTCATAGTTACTAGATGTTTAACTTAAGGGTAGGCTCTTTGCAGAGTGTGGGGGGTACTTGTCATTCCAGTTTTGTGAGTCCTTAAAAAAGTTCCTGAGAGACTTGTCACCCATATCGACACTTTCCAATCCCAGCGTATTGGAAGTCAATAGAAGGTCCCAAGAATTTAATAGTCAGTTTTCCTAAACCTTGAAAGAATCTAGTCTTAAATATCTTCTTTTTGTTTTATTTTTCTCACATTTATATTTTATTGACATGTAATTGACATGTAAGGACTTCCTGGGTGGCTCAGATGATAAAGAATCTGCCCACAATGCAGGAGACCCGGGTTCTACCCCTGGGTTGGAAAGATCCCCTGGAGAAGAGATTGACAACCCATTCCAGTATTCTTGCCCGGAGAATCTCCATGGACAGAGGAGCCTGTCAGGCTACAGTGCATGCGGTCACAAAGAATCGGACATGAGTGAATGACTACCACTTTCACTTTTAATTGACATATAACACTGTATTAGTTTTCAGTGTAAAATGTAATTTTGATATATGTTTATATTGTGAAAAGATCACCACGTTAAATTTAGTTAGTATTGATCACCTCATGTAGTTACAACTTTTTTTCCTGTGATGAGAACTTTGAAGATCTACTCTCTTAGCAAATTTCAAATATTGAGATATGTGTGACGTATAGGAAACTTTCTATGTGAAGTAAGTACTGTTGATAAACATCTTTGCTTTCTTGATCATTTATAAATAAGTAAGTAATAGTTATTTAATTATGTATGTATTTGATAAATCTCAAGGCTAAGTTGAGAAGTAAGATCCATGGTTATACTCCAATGTATTTATCTACATCCATCTGCCACTCTCAGGTTTATCTCAAAATTTGATCCTAATTCATCTTTTCATTCCCTAAGATGATTATGGTTATAGCTGTTAGAAATGAATATTGTCTCATTAACTTAGAGCTACTGTAATTACTTGCATGATGCACATTACTATTAATTAATGTTATTTTATTCATCTATATACTAATTACCAGCATACTGTATCACAGAATGTGCCAGCCACACTCACAGAGTAAATTAGACAGACTTGGGACTTAAATCCAGAACTTTACAAAGTCAGGGAATCAGAAACCAACCCTTTTGTAACTATGCCAGCTTTTCAGACATGGACTCTGTCTGAAAAAAAGGAAAAAGGAACATAGACACCCATGTAGTTGACATTTCACAAACTCTATCAAAAGAGTGGAATTTGTTGGGCTGATCCTCCAACTTGAAATTTTGTTTTTCCTCCCCACCACCTCTGG
This sequence comes from Muntiacus reevesi, assembly GCF_963930625.1. Lineage (NCBI taxonomy): Eukaryota > Metazoa > Chordata > Mammalia > Artiodactyla > Cervidae > Muntiacus > Muntiacus reevesi. The sequence continues at coordinate 76,596,033 of NC_089254.1, read as the reverse complement.
CCCCTTCTTTCCCCAAGCATTTCTGTTAGTAGAAAGTCTTATCTCCTTTTCCTTCCCACCTTCCATGCAAATCCCAGGGCCAGGTGACCAAGTGGTGAATACCCAGCGTGGTTATATTAGCCCCATGGCAGCTATGGTAGCTCCTCGGGTGAGGTACACTCTGGTTCAATGATGGCATTTTATTTTCTTTCTTCCTAAAACTTGGGAAATTATAAATTTAAATTGCCAGCTTGGGATGTGTTTCCATGCACATGAATTCATAAAACTTTGCCTCATTGATATTTGTTTGCATTACTTATTAGTGTGTTTATTTTACATGGATATTTAGAAGGCCCTTACTATGCAGACCTATCTTGAGCTCCCCTTGTTTAGCATTCATTACCAGTTTTTAATACGTATCCCCCCCTCAGGGTGATTTGTTTCATTTTCTGTATTGTAGCTGTCAGGGCAAATCACGTACCATGGTCCAAATCCCTTCGGTGCCTGATTTTTTGGTGGCTTGTGAGGTGAGACTAGGTTTTACATTTTGAGAAGTGGTAAGAGAAATCAAATGAAGAATAATATTTTGCAATGCATGAAAATTATATGAAGCTTAAATTTTAGTGTTCATAAGTGAGCTTTTATTGACTCTTAGTCATGTTCGTTTGGTTATGTATTATTTGCATCTGCTGTTGACAACAGAAGAGCCTGGGCAGAGACTATGGCCTACCAAGCTGAAAATATTTACAACGAGCCCTTTACAGAAAAAGTTGGCTGACCCTTGTTATAAAGTGTCTGCAAAGACCCAGTCAGCACTCCATGTTCCCCATGGATCTTTTCCTTTCTTAGAGTTCCAGCTTGGATTCCACTTCCTTCATGACCCAATTAAGCATTTGATTGATTGCATAGTTCTCTCATATCAATAGTTTTATGTATATTGTTTTTTCTTTTTTCTCCTTCTTTTTTGTAAATGTGATCTTTTTGAAGACAGGAAGCATATACTGTGCTTAGCAACATAGCACTAAGCCAAGAATTAGGTATGAGGTACTTGGCTCCAATGAAGTGTTTGCTGACTTTAATTAGAATTCTTTAAGTTGGGTCTTCTAGATTTCATTTAAGGAGTCACAGTGGAGAAGGCAAGATTTTGATATACAAATAATTATATGATCACTGTTTTAATTGTGGTTAGTATAGCGAACTGTGGAAGCCCAGAAGAGCAAGTAACCAGAGGAGTCAGAAAAGGCTCCCCGTAAGAGGTGAAACTTGATGTAAATCTTGTGTACAAGGCATGGATGGAAGAGTGCAGCCAAGTGACCTTCATTCTCTTCCATTTGCCAGGAGAGGGATGGAAACCATCCTAAGTCTGGTGTTATCAATTTCATGAATACTTTTATCCTTGCATTATATTATATCTTGTATATATCTTTTGTGATTGTATGCTAAGTTGCTCAGTCATGTCTGACTCTATGCGACCCTTTTGACTGTATCCCGCCAGGCTCCTCTGTCCATGAGATTCTCCAGGCAAGAATACTGGAGTGGTTGCCATGCCCTCCTCCAGGGGATCTTTCCAACCCAGGGATTGAACCCCCACCTCTTAAGTCTTCTGAATTGTCAAGCACATTCTTTACCACTAGCACCACCTGGGAAACACCATGTATCTTTTAAAAATATTTATTCATTTGGCTGCACCAGGTCTTAGTTGCAGCCCTTGGGGTCTATCTTTGTTGCGGCATGCAGGATTTTTTTAATTTTTTTTTTCCAGTTGTGGCCCGCGTGATCTTTAGTCACATTATGTAGGATCTAGTTCCCTGACCAGAGATGGATCCCCACACCCTGTATTGGGAGCACAGAGTCTCAGCCACTGGATCACCAGGGAAGTCCCCTGCACATGATCCATTCTGTTAGTGGTTGGGAATAGGGTAGAGCTGGTACAACACTTTGGTCTCAGAGGTCTCATCTTAATGTCTAGTCAATTGTTGCCCAAAGATACCAAAAAGCTGAAAACCTGAATAATAGTTCTTTTCCCAGCTAACTCCTCCTGGAATCACCTTTCTAGTTTGGTGGGTATTTTTTGCAGAGCAATGAAGTTTCCTAAAATGAAGTCTTTCTCTGGCTGTTTGACTCTCAGTAGGGTAGGCCCATACCTTTTCCCTTCTTCTGTAGAAACAGCAATATGAATTAAGCTAAAATGAGAAAGTGAGAAAGGGATTAGAAATCAGAAGTGAGAAAAAGATTAAACTTCTTCTTCAGAGCTATAGAGTTATCTGGAATGTTTTGCAAATGGTTGCTACATTATCAACAGCAAAAAAGATAATTACAAAATGTATACATCACAACATGCTTTTGTAGACACTTTGCATTGTGCTCTGCTTAGTTCAGTCGCTCAGTCATGTCCAACTCTTTGTGACGCCATGGACTGCAGCATGCCAGGCTTCCCTGTCCATCACCAACTCTTGGAGCTTGCTCAACTCATGTCCATCAAGTTGGTGATGCCATCAAAATATCTCATCCTCTGTTGTCCCCTACTCCTCTTGCCTTCAATCTTTTCAAGCATCAGGGTCTTTTCCAATGAGTCAGTTCTTTGCATCAGGTGGCCAAAGTATTGGAGCTTCAGCTTCCAATGAATATTCAGGACTGATTTCCTTTGGGATTGACTGGTTTGATCTCCGAAAGGCAAACCACTTCAGCATTCTTGCCTTGAGAACCTCATAAAGAGTATGAAAAGGTATTGTGCTCATATTCCTTTAAACGTTGTTCCCAAAGGTGCTCAACCTCTAGCCTAGCTGGGCTTCTGGGCCGAGGCAGTTTGGTAAAGATACAGGAGTGGGGTTGGGAGAGGTGAAAGCAGCCTTCCAATTACAGATCTGTCCTCACTTTAAGATCCGCTTCGGGCAGACTGGTGTCAGGTGGAGTCAGAGTCAGAGGGAGGAGCAGCAGCAGGGCGGGACTAGGGTGCTCTGCATCTCATTCAGGTCAAGCAGAGTCTGGTCCAGTGTCCTTCGATGCATCTCACTGTCTTCCAAAGCATCAGTTGTTTTTCACAGCTTGACTGTTGATCTCTCAGCAAACTCAGCATGGATATCTGCCTCCTTAGATTATCACTAAGAATCTTTATCTCTTTCTCATATTTGTCTTCTTTTTGAGAGTACTTCTCAGCAGCACTCAGACATTTCAGGTTCTGGTCCATCAGCCTGATTTGCCCATCCATCTCTTGACAACGGGACTCTGCCAGTTCAACTTGCTCCTCTGCATTCTGAGTCTCCTTGTCATCACCAACCTATGAGCCACCTGTCTCTTCAAACTTCTGATATACCTCTTCTGCAATGTGCTTATCTTCTTTGAGTTGGATTTCCCAGAGTTCCATTTTTTCTTCAACTTTTAAGGTTTGGTTTTCAGTATCCCGCATACCTCTCTTGTTCTCATCAGCAACTTTCTGGGCTTCATCTAGCTTTTGCAGAGCAGTGGCCAGGCGCTCTAAAGCATGGTCCAGTTCCTCTTCTTCCAGCTGGAATCTGTGGTTCAAGGAGGGCACCTCAGCCCATTATATTTGTAATTTTGTTTTCCCATGTTTTGAATTTAAAACTCATCTATAGTTTATTTTCGTATGTAGTATGAAGTAAGTTTTAACAATTTTCCCCTTCTGCATGCATGCATGGTATGTTGCTTCAGTCGTGTCCGACTCTTTGCGACCCTGTGGACTGTAGTCCACCAGGCTCCTCGGTTCATTGGATTCTTCAGGCAAGAATACTGGAGTGGGTTGTCATGCCCTCCTCCAGGGGATCCCGACCCAGGGTTCGAACCTGAGTCTCTTATGTCTCCTGCATCGGCAGGTGGGTTCTTTACCATGAGCGCCAGCTGATTTTCCCTCTGGTGCTGCTGCTAAGTCGCGTCAGTCGTGTTTGACTCTGTGCAACCCCATAGACGGCAGCCCACCAGGCTCCCCCGTCCCTGGGATTCCCCAGGCAAGAACACTGGAGTGGGTTGCCATTTCCTTCTCCAATGGATGAAAGTGAAAAGGGAAAGCGAAGTCGCTCAGTCGGGTCCGACTCTTCGTGACCCCGTAGACTGCAGCCTACCAGGCTCCTCCGTCCATGGGATTTTCCAGGCAAGAGTACTGGAGTGGGGTGCCATTTCCTTCTCCTTCTCTCTTAGTATTAACAGATTATTCTAGAATATTGAATTAAAGTTTATTTTTTGTCAATTGTTTAAAGTGTTAATATTATCATGTATTAAATTTACAGGTGTTAGACATTTTCTGACCCCTGTCTTCTCTTTGCTCATGTGTGCCCAGTTGCTTAGTCATGTCCAACTCTTTGTGACCCCATGGACTGTAGCCTGCCAGGCTGCTCTGTCCATGGGATTATCCTGACAAGAACACTGGAGTGAGTTGCCATTTCCTCCCCCAAGCGATCTCCTGACCCAGGGATTGAACCCGTGTCTCCTGTGAATCCTGAATTGGCAGGTAGATTCTTTACCACTGAACTACTTGGGAAGCCCTCCCTTTACGCGTATCTCCTCTCAAATTTGTGTCACTCTCTGTAATGTGCTCTGATAGTCTGTGGTGAACATTTACTCCTTGTTTTTCCTTTTTATTATTGACTTAGTTATTTTTGTTGGTGATTTCTTTCCAAACAGGTAGAATCATTTTTTTTCAAGTGAAAAAAAATCCCTTTGAGGTTTTATTAGGAGTTGCATCAAATATATAAATTGTTTGGCAAGAATTTTCCCTTTCACCTACTGATTAATGCATTAGGATAATAAAGTTCTTAATACTGAGTTAATAAAATATTTCTGGAAACTGTTGTCTTCAATCACTTTTTTTTTTCTTTTTTAATGTTGCTTATCTAATTTGGTAGTGTTGTACTTAAAATTTTTACATCTGTTTTTCTAACAGTCATTAGTTTTTCTTTATTGTTTTCTCAGTTGTAGTATGAAGGCAATGCTAGATTTTGGGATCAAATTCGGCACTTTTCCATTCTTATTAGTCTTTGAATTTCTTTTTCATTTTTAAAATGATTGGGATATAATTTACATGTAATATTGTGTAAGTTCAAGGTGTACAACATGTTGATTTGATGAGTTTATATATTGCAATGTGACCGCCATCTTAGTGTTAGCTAACACTTACTCTATCACAGCACATAATTATCATTCTTTTTTGGTAGTGAGTATATTAAGAGCTCGTCTGTTAGCAGCATTAAAGTTGCACTTCTTTATGTAATAGAAGAAATATATTTTCTTTGAATGTATGATAAAAAATTTTTCTAAAAACTATCTGGTTCCAGTGCCCCTTCTTAGGGGTAAATTTTAGTTTGTAATATTTATTAATTTAGCTCTTTGGTTTAAGTAATGATCATTGCTTTAAATACATAATATTTTCTATTGTTTAATTAATCACCTCTGTTTGTCATCAGGCTTCTCTAATTTTGTGTGTTTGATGATTGATCCTCTTTTTTACTTCAATTTAAGTCAGGATAAATTAAATTGAGCTATTTAAAATCCTAAAGGATGATGCTGTTGAAATGCTACCCTCAATATGTCAGCAAATTTGGAAAACTCAACAGTAGCCACAGGACTAGAAAAGAACAGTTTCCATTCCAGTTTCAAAGAAAGACAATGCCAAAGAATATTCAGACTACCATAAATTTGAGCTAATTTCACATCCTAGCAAGGTCGTGCTTGAAATCCTTCAAGCTAGACTTCAGCAGTACATGAACCAAGAACTTCCAGGTGTACAAGCTGGATTTAGAAAAGGCAAAGGAACCAGAGACCAAACTGTCAACATCCGTTAGATCATAGAAGAACCAAGGAAATTCCAAATAGATATCTACTTCTGCTTTATTGACTAGGCTAAAGCCTTTGACTTTGTGGATCACAACAAACTGGATAGTTCTTAAAGAGATGGGAAAACCAGACCACGTTACTGACTCCTGAGGAACCTATGTGCAGGTCAAGGAAGCAACAGTAAAACTGGACATGGAACAATGGACTGTTGTTTATTTCCTCCTTTCAGAATGGGGAAAGGAGTACATCAAGGTTGTATATAGTCACTCTGCTTATTTAACTTAAATGAAGAGTACATCATGAGAAGTGCCGGGCTGGGTGAATCCCAAGCTAGAATCAAGATTGCCGGCAGAAATATCAACAATGTCAGATATGCAGATATACCACTCATGGCAGAAAGCAAAGAGGAACTAAAGAACCTCTTGATGAGAGTGAAAGAGGAGAGTGAAAAAGATGTCTTAAAACTCAACTTTCAAAAAACGAAGATCATGGCATCTGGTCCCATCACTTCTTGGCAAATAGATGGGGAAAAAGTGCAAACAGTGACAGATTTTCTTTCCTTGGGCTCCAAAATCACTGTGGATGGTGATTGCTGCCATGAAATTAAAAGATGCTTGCTCCTTGGACGAAAAGCTATGACAAGCCTAGAAAGTATATTAAAAAGCAGAGACATTACTTTGCCAACAAAGGTTTGTCTAGTCAAAGCTATGATTTTTCCAATAATCATATATGGATGTGAGAGTTGAACCATAAAGAAGGTTGAGCATTGAAGAATTGATGCTTTTGAATTGTGGTGCTGGAGGACTCTTGAGGGTCTCTTGGACAACAAGGGTATCAAACCAGTCAGTTTAAACTCCAATACTTTGGCCATCTGATGGGAGAGCTGGCTCATTGGAAAAGACCCAGATGCTGGGAAAGATTGAAGGCAGAAGGAGGCAACCTAGGATGAGATGATTGGATGCTATCCCTGACTCAATGAACATGAGTTTTAAAAAACCCTGGGATATAGTGAAGGACAGGGAACCCTGGTGTGCTATAGTCCATGGGGTTACAAAGAGTCAGGGTTACAGCTTAGTGACTGAACAACAACAATAACTCAGATTCTTCTTTTTTTTTTTTTAAGACTCTTGTCTTTATCAAAACGGTGACTTCTTCTTTAAAATTTTTATTTTTCAGTAATTTTTTAAATTCTGATTAAAGTCATATAATATAAAACATACTATTTGACCATATTTAACCATACAGTTCAGTGGCACTGAAAATGGTGTTATCTTTTTCTTGAAATTTGCAGCAGGATATTTTTAGGCTTATCTTCATTTAGTAATCTTTCTGGTTTTTTAAATTGACAAATACCTTTTTTTAATCAGGAAGGTGAACTTTCATTATCTTTTTATCTATTTTAAGAAATATCAGATTATGTTTATTTTGTGTCTGTATCTGTCTTCCATATTTATTACGTCTCCTTTATTTTTGCTCCTTTTCTGCTTTCTGTTTGATGGTGTCTGCACACAAATTATGGGTCTTCTTCTTCAAGCCCTGCTTTCATACATTGCTTATTTTCAGTTGCAGAATGAATACTGTGTCCCTTGCTCCCCACCTATTGTGTCGTTATCTCATTCCTCTAAAGAAAAATCTATTGTATTTTGTCAATGTTGCTGTTAAGTTATGAATTATAAGTGGACCTCTGGTGATTTCATTTATTTTGGTTCACTTAGAATATACTTGGCTGAAAATCTTTGGCATTTCTGTTCTAGTGTCTTTGATTTCAAGCGTCCAAGGTGGTGGTAGTGGTAAGCAACCTACCTGCGGATGCAAGTAGACATGAGAGATACTGTTTCAATCCCCGGGTTGAGATAAGGGTAAGATCTTACCTCTAGGGTAAGATCCCCTGGAGGAGGTCATGGCGGCGCACTCCAATATTCTTGCCTGGAGAATCCCATGGACAGAGAAGTCTGGCAAGCTACAGTTCCTAGGGTTGTACAGAGCTGGAGACAACTGAAGCGACTGAGCACGCACGCGTGCATGTATTGTTTCCAGTACTGTCCTCATTCTGCTTTTGAAGATAATTTGTAATACCTAAACATTAATGGCTAAATACATGAGTGAAAGTGAAAGTCTCTCAGTTGTGTCCAACTCTTTGTGATCCCATGGAATATACAGTCTATGGAATTTTCCAGGCCAGAATACTGGAGTGGGTAGCCTTTTCCTTCTCCAGGGTATCTTCCCAACCCAGGGATCGAACCCAGGTCTCCCACATAAATAAATTCATAAACATGGTGATCTAGGAAGAGTAACAGATAATACTTTGCACGTTAACTTCTTACAAGTTACACATTGTTTTAAAGAGTCCTCTCCTGTCTGATAGGTGAATCATACTCCTTATTGTTCTATTTTTATTGGTGATTTTGAATGTTTTTTTCCTAGTTTATTGAATGTGTAGTGAATTTTATATTATTATATATTTATGTTCTTTGTCTTTTGTGGTATGTCTTCTTACGAGTTTTTTGCAGATTGATGCTATTATGCCTGTCTGACAGTTGTTGTATCTACTCTTTTCTAGGCTATTTTAAAGTTTTATTTATGTTTTTAATGTACAAAACATTATATTTAGGTATTAAATTTTATAATTTCTTTTGTGACCTCTTCTATTGTTTTTATGCTTAAAATATTTTATATCTTGAAATATAATAATAATTTATCTCATTTGGTTAGTTTTATGATTTCACAAAAAAAATCTATGTATGTTTATTTACCTCCTTTTAAGAAGTAATCACAAGAAGTAAACAAATTGGGTTCCTATTTCCTTGAATGGATTATTAGATTTATTTTGGGATTTAGCATAATTGTATGAATAATAGTGTGATTGTATTTTTTTTCAGTATTCTTTCAGGATTCTCCAAACCTTTATGATTATTATTGTATTAATTTACATAACACCCTTGTGAATTATGTAATAACTGTGATCAGAGTTCCACATGGTGTTTTTAGAACATCTCTAGAATAAATAAGGTTTAATTTTGTTAACAAAACATTTGTAAGCAGTCTTTATGACTAGTTGACATCACATTTAGAGTTTGGGATAAAAATGTAGTTCTATTTAAAGGCAGCTTTGCCAACTCATCTTTTATTTTCTGTCTTCATTTTTAACCTATGGAACATTTGCTACACTTTCACCTCTTCAAACATGGATTATGATTGAAGAGATGGAGATTTGAATTTTTAGATTAGTGATTCTCAGTCTTAGCTTCACACTGGAATCACCCCAGAAGCCTTTTAAGAAACATTAATACTCAAATTTCATGGCCAGAAAGTACTTTTTCATTGTTCTGTGATGGGACCGAGCATTAAGAGTGTTTAAAAAGCTTCCCAGGTGATTCTAATGTGCAGCCAGAGAAGAAAACTACTATTTCAGTGCTCCCCAATGTTTTTGGCAGCAGGGACTGGTTTCTTGGAAGACAATTTTTCCATAGAGCAGGGTTGTGGGAGTGGTTTTGGGGTGATTCAAGCACATTACGTTAAAAAAAAATATTTAAGTTTTTATTTTATTTCTATTTTATATTGCTCATATAGCTAATTAACAATGATGTGATAGTTTCAGGTGGACAGCAAAGTGACTCAGCCATACATATACCTGTATCCATTCTCCCCCAAACTCCCCTCCCATCCAGGCTGCCATGTAACATTCAGGAGAGTTCCCGTGCTGTACCAGTAGGACCCAGTTGGTTATCCATTTTAGATATAGCAGTGGGTGCATGTTGATCCCAAACTCCCTAACTGTCCCTTTCCCCATTCCTCCCCCTACCTTGCACAGCTATAAAGTTCATTCTCCAAGTGTGTGAGTTTGTTTCTGTTTTGTAAATAAGTTTATTTTGTATTGGTTTTTCTTTAATTGATAGATTCCACATATAAGGGATGTCATAAGATATTTCTTCTTTTCTGACTTATTTCACTCAGTATGACAGTCTCTAGGTCCATCCGTGTTGCTGCAAATAGCATTATTTCATTCTTTATAAGGACTGAGTAATATTCCATTGTATATGTATCACTACTTCTTTATCCATTCATTGAGATTGCTTCCATATCCTGGCCATTGTAAATAGTGCTGCAATGAACATTGGAGTGCATGAGCCTTTTGAATCATGGTTTTCTCAGGGTATATGCCCAGAAAACTGGTACAGATGAATCTATTTGCAGGGCAGAAATAGAGATGGAGATGTAAAGAACAAATGTGTGAAAATGGTGGGAGGGAGGGAAAGGGGGTTGGTTGAATTGGGAGATTGGTATTGACATGTATATACTTATATATTTTTACATGTGTGTAAAATAGATAGCTAGTGGGAAGCTGCTGTGTAGCAGAGGGAACTCAACTTGGTGCTCTGTACTGATGTAGATGGGTGGGATGGAGGTGTGGGAGGGAGATTCTAGAGGAAGGGGATATATGTATACATATGATTGATTCACTTCATTATACTATAGAAACTAACACAATATTTTAAGGCAGTACTTCTGCCCACAAAAGTCAGCTGGCGAGGGAACTGGGACAGTCCATTGGGTCAGTGTCCAGAGCACGGAGCAGGGCAGAGCAGGCTGGAAAAGGATGGAGGTTGAAGGATAAAGTAAAATAACCAGGAGATTAAAAAAGAAGTGGTAATCCCAGGGAGAAGGACCATTATGTACTATTGCACAGAAATGTGACAGATGCTTGGCGATTCTGGGGGCATAACAGGGAGCACATAAGGTAGGAATGTGAAAGGAGAATGTGAAAGATGAGGCTGGATAAATATTAATAATAGCTAAGACTTTTGGTGATGGGTGCTTGGTTAAATACTTTACATAATTTATTCCATTCAATCATCATGTAGTTATGAAGCTGGCCATATCAGGTAGCCGATATGACTCTTGTCCACAAATATGTATGTAATTTTTTTAATGTTAACCCAGATTTGACTGTGAACCTTTACTGCATCTTGTTAAATTGTATTTCAGTCACTATTTTGGTGCCTGCCCTCTCCATGGAGTTGCATATAAATCCAGGAGATTAGCATGGTGCCACGTAAATGGGGAGGACCCTAATTTCTAGGCCTCTAGATGCTGCTTACCTTCTCTTTGTTTCTTGGAATCCCTGGATTTTCAGCCATGAGTGGGATCCTGGAGTCTTTGTGGGGGCTGCCAGCCCTGTTGAACTCTCTTAATGGGGGCTTTCTTTATCCTTCCTAGAGTCATAATCTATGTCAGAATGGAAGCTTTTGGTGAGAATCGTAGGAGGTATATTGTCTCTTGTTCCCCTTTTAGACAAGGTTATACTTAGAGTTTTTAATTTTTATTGGAATATAGTGCTCTTCAATGTTGTGTTAGTTTCTATTGTACAGCAAAGTGTTATCAGGTATATATATATATATATACACACACACACACATCCCCGCTCTTTTTGGATTTCTTTCCTCCTAAACAGGTCACCACAGAGCACTGAGTAGAATTCCCTGTGCTATACAATCTGTTATCATTAGTTGTCTGTTTTATACATAGCAGTGTAAATATGTCAATTGCAATCTTCCAATTCATCCCACTTCCCTTTTCTCCTTTGGTGTCTGTATGTTGGTTCTCTGTGTCTTTCTCTATTTTTGCTTTGCAAATAGGTTCATCTGTATCATTTTTATAGATTTTTCCATATATATGCATTGATATGTGATACTTGTTTTTCTCTTTCTGACTTACTTCACTCTATATGATAGTCTCTGGGTCCATCTACATCTCTGCAAATGGCACAGTGTCTTTCATTTTTATGGCTAAGTAATATTCCATTGTATATATATGCCACATCTTCCTTATTCATTCCTCTGTTGGTGGACATTTAGATTGCTTGCATGTCCTGGCTATTATAATCTGTGACAATTTTTTAATTTACATTTTTGTAACCTATTTTACTTTTGGAAAACATAAACCATTTCTACTTCTTAGAGATTGTGAGATGCCCCATTTTACCACCAACTCTTTTGAGCAAGGGTTGTTTTCCTTCTTTTGATAAGGGGAAAATTTAGGCTTTGGAGATCAGAAGGCGAAGTTGAAGATATTACATAAGTACTTATATGATAAGAGAAAAAACACATTTCCACAAATTTTTGATTGATTAAATTAAAATAATAATAATTGTGAACAATTTTTTGGTAATATAGATTTGCTAATGAGAAGAATGGAAGTATTTTTGGGGAGGATAAAATTTCGCTTAATTGGGATGCAAAGTTATTGTTTCCCATCATCAGAATTGACTGCAAATATTTATCTCTTAATGCGATCTGTAATAAGAATTTATATAGCTCATCTTTGAAAATGTCTTTTCATCCAATAGTTCAGTTCAGTTCAGTCGCTCAGTCACATCTGACTCTTTGCAACCCCATGGACTGCAGCACACCGGGCTTCCCTGTCCATCGCCAGCTCCCGGAGCTTGCTCAGATTCATGTTCATTGAGTCGGTGGTCATTCAACCATCTCATCCTCTGTTGTCCCCTTCTCCTGCCTTCAATCTTTCCTGGTATGATACTGCCAAATAGTAGTATCAGTCCACAAGTATCTGATTTTAATTGAGCATATTCATAGCCTAGAAGGCATTTATAGAATTTATTAGATTTTTCTCCTGATTATTTTCCTTTTACATGTCATTATATTTCAGATTAATCACTTATAATAGAAAGTTAGGCGGAAGCTCCCTAATTGCACCCAGTTAAAAGGATTTTGAAATTTTGAAATTTCCTTTTCACTTGCATTGAAGTCTGGAAAACATTGCTGTAGCTTGAGCTCACAAAATATATAGCCTGTCAATCTGTGTGGGAATGGAATCCTACTTTTTATTTTAACCTTTGTGAGCATGGGAAGTATGTAAAACAGCCTGACATCATTTGTGATTCAGATGTTAGTCGCTGAAAGACTTTATCGTTATAAAATTTTGGCATGTATGTGCTGTTTTGTCTTGGAATTTTAGGTAGAATTAATTGAAAAACATTCTTAAATTCATAAGAAAAGCTGAGTTTTTTTTTTTTTTTCCAGAAAAGACTTGTTTCTGACCCTGAGTTTATTTTTTTATTTTTATTTTTTTCAGTATAGGGCAGCCTTTTTTTTTTTTTCATTTATTTTTACTAGTTGGAGGCTAATTACTTTACAATATTATAGTGGTTTTTGCCATTCATTGACATGAATCAGCCATGGATTTACATGTGTTCCCCATCCCGATCCCCCCTCCCACCTCCCTCCCCATCCCATCCCTCTGGGTCTTCCCAGTGCACCAGCCCAGAGCACTTGTCTCATGCATCCAACCTGGGCTGGTGAGCTGTTTCACCCTTGATAGTATACTTGTTTCAATGCTATTCTCTCAGAACATCCCACCCTCGCTTTCTCCCACAGAGTCCAAAAGTCTGTTCTGTATCTGTGTCTCTTTTTCTCTTTTGCTTATAGGGTTATTGTTACCATCTTTTTAAATTCCATATATATGCATTAGTATACTGTATTGGTCTTTATCTTTCTGGCTTACTTCACTCTGTATAATGGACTCCAGTTTCATCCATCTCTTTAGAACTGATTCAAATGAATTCTTTTTAATGGCTGAGTAATATTCCATGGTGTTGATGTACCACAGCTTCCTTATCCATTCATCTGCTGATGGGCATCTAGGTTGCTTCCATGTCCTGGCTATTGTAAACAGTGCTGCGATGAACATTGGGGTGCACGTGTCTCTTTCAGATCTAGCTTCCTCGGTGTGTATGCCCAGGAGTGGGATTTCTGTGACCCTGATTTAAAAAAAAAAAATCACAGTAAAACTTTACACTGTTAATCCATAAAACCTTTGTGTGGTGGAATGAGTCAGGATATTCAGCCTATACTTTCTGAGAAAGCTTCATGGGATTAACAATGGTTAAGCCACTAGAGCAAAAGAAGATCACTATTAACACTACTAGTTTAACATCCACAATATAAAATTCAAATATTTTCCTCAGTGTTCCTCCTGATGAATAATAAAATGAATAATCATACATTTTTACAAGCTCTTTATTTTTGTTCAACCGTCTCTTTTTGCTCCACATATAATTTTTAACCACCCTAAGTTGTTACACATGTTAGCAGATTCCACTTAAGTTGTATTGGATTATTACTTTTTCCCACTCATGTGAATATTCTTGTTTGTAGTGGTTTCAGGCAGCCTCTACAGGCTAATTCTTCAGTCACTTCAAAATTGACATTGACTCTTGGTATGCAGAACAACTGAGTACTGTCCATGACATCTGTCAACTCATTAAAACCAAGGAAAACCACTCAAAATAATTAGCCTCATTTTTGAATTGACCATACTGATACTGCTCCCAGTGTCTTTACTGTTCTTACCAAGACTAATACATAGTCCTACACAAGTTTATTTTCTCTGGACACATTGCTTCAGCTGCTGCAATCAAACACAACTTAATTAAGTTAGCATTGGTAAATGACTTCCCTTGCTTGGCTTACAAATGAACCACTTACAAACTCACTTTGGTTGCAGGCTCATTTTCATTTTTTTTTTTTTCTTACATCTGTGAAGAAATTCTTCTGTGATGAGATAGTCTGTTTTCATTTTGTAATATTTTATGACCATTGAATTTTCTGTGAGTTGGGAATACTGTGATGAGTGCTTAATCTGGAATTAAATATATTCTTTTAGCCCAGATACAATGTCATTGACTGATATACAAAGTACTTTGTCATTTAATTCAGTAACAACATGGTCCATCTTCCAGTGTGTACTGCAAGTTCGGCACACTTCTCTTATTTTAGCATGAAGGGTATCCACTGGTAATAAAAAAAGATTGTGGTAAGGTAATTCACATGACATTTGAAATGCCATTAAGTTATGACTGAGCCACTGTGATTCATAGTACACCAAGCAGGTGTGTAAAGCAATGAGAGTGTGGCTTCTATCACACCAATAAACTTTATTTATTTTTTATTTTTAATATTTTTATTGAAGTATAGTTGATTTACAATGTTGCATTAGTTTCTGGGGTACAGCAAAGTGATTCAGATATATGTATATATCTGAATATCAGCAATATCAATATAGTCTTTATATATATATATATATATAAGTTATATATATATATAAGTTATTTTCCATAATGGCTTATTACAAGTTATTGAATATATATCCCTCTGCTATACAGTAGGACCATATTGTATATTTTTAGATATAGTAGTTTCCATCTGCTAATCCCAAACTCCTAATTTATCCTTCTTCACACCCTTTCCTCTTTGGTAACCATAAGTTTGTTTCCTATGATTGGAAGTCTATTTCTGTTTTGTAAATAAGTAGATTTGTATCATATTTTAGATTCCACATATAAGTGATACCACATGGTATTTGTCTTTGACTGACTTCACTTAGCATGACAATTTCTAGGTCCATCCATTTGCTGCAAATGGCATTGTTCCACTCTTTTTCATGGGTGAATAGTATTCCATCATATATTTTATATATATACACATACCACATCTTCTTTATCCATTCATCTGTTGATGGACATTTAGACAACCACTAAATTTTTGTAATGAAAAAGCAGACATAGATGTAATCAGATGAGCTTGGCTGTGTTCTAATAAAACTTCATTTATATACACTGAAATTTGAATTTCATATGATTTTCATCTATTAGAAATATTATTTTTCTTTTGATGTTAAAAACCATTTAAATATGTAAAGATAATGCTTCTTTGTGGTCATATGAAAATGGGCAGCAGGTTGGATTTGGCTTTCAGGCTAATGTATATGATCTATGGTAATTAGTATGATTCTCAGTTGCTCAGTCGTGACCGACTCTTTGCAACTCCATGGACTGTAGCCTGCCAGGCTCCTCTGTCCATGGAATTCTCCAGGCAAGAATACAGGCGTGAGTTGCCATTCCCTTCTCCAGGGAATCTTTCTGACCAAGGGATCTAACCTGCATCTCCTGTGTCTCCTGTATTGGGTGGCAGATTCTTTACCACTGGGCCTCCTGGGAAGTCCCTGGTAATAAGTGTTGCGTTGGCCAAAAAGCTCCATAACAGCTTATGGAAAAACCCAAATGAACTTTTTGGCCAACCCAGTAGTATCTCAGAGACAGTGAAAAATACAGACATTTAGGTCCTGCCTTAAGAATGGGCAAATAAAGTTCAGAAACCCTGATTATAGAGTTTACCATCAAATCCCCAGCACATAAATGCTCAGTAAGTATTTTTTTTTTTAGTAAGTACGTGATAGACAATTTCTGGCCTATAATAAGCCTATGAAGGTCTATCAGATGAGTGAAATTAATCAATGATTATTGTATATCTTATGTGGATCCTAAAGATAGTGAGATTAAAATGAATTGTTTAATCTTAGAGACGTTAAAATAGAGAGAGGCCAGCCCCGAGGAGCATGAAGTGTTTAGTAGCTGGGGATCATTTTAGTTAGGTTACTAATTTATGTAATAATAACTGAAGAGATTATTATTTTGGTTAATTCAGGCATGAGGGAGGAATTAAATTCTTTAAAAAAGTTATGTAGAAAAAAATGAAAAAGTTTTTGACAAGGCAAGATTTTTAAGCCAAGAAGCTAGTAGCTATTGCATTTTTCAGGAGAGTGAACTCAGTGCATTTTAGTTATTTTAATATGCTAGACTATTTAACTAAAGTTCCCCCTCCCCAATTAATATGTACTTCCAAGAATCTGGTTTGTATCTGCGTGTGTGTGTGCTAAGTTGCTTCAGTTGTGTCTGACTCTTTGTGATCCTGTGGACTGTAGCCCGCCAGGCTCCTCTGTCAATGGGATTTTCCAGGCAAGAATCCTGGAGAGGGTTGCCATTTCCTCCTCCAGGGAATCTTCCTGACCCAGGGATTCAACACTCGTCTCCTGTGTCTTTTTTTTTTTTTTTTTTTCAGTGGGTTTTGTCATACATTGACATGAATCAGCCATATAGTTACACGTATTCCCCACCCCGATCCCCCCTCCCACCTCCCTCTCCACCCGACTCCTCAGGGTCCTCCCAGTGCACCAGGCCCGAGCACTTGACTCATGCATCCCACCTGGGCTGGTGGTCTGTTTCACCATAGATAATATACATGCTATTCTTTCAAAACATCCCACCCTCACGTTCTCCCCCAGAGTTCAAAAGTCTGTTCTGTACTTCTGTGTCTCTTTTTCTGTTTTGCATATAGGGTTATCGCCACCATCTATCTAAATTCCATATATATGTGTTAGTATACTGTAATGTTCTTTATCTTTCTGGCTTACTTCACTCTGTATAATGGGCTCCAGTTTCATCATCTCATTAGAACTGATTCAAATGAATTCTTTTTAACAGCTGAGTAATATTCCATGGTGTATACGTACCACAGCTTCCTTATCCATTTGTCTGCTGATGGGCATCGAGGTTGCTTCCATGTCCTGGCTATTATAAACAGTGCTGCGATGAACATTGGGGTGCATGTGTCTCTTTCAGATCTGGATTCCTCAGTGTGTATGCCCAGAAGTGGTATTGCTGGGTCATATGGCAGTTCTATTTCCAGTTTTTTAAGAAATCTCCACACTGTTCTCCATAGCGGCTGTACTAGTTTGCATTCCCACCAACAGTGTAAGAGGGTTCCCTTTTCTCCACACCCTCTCCAGCATTTATTGCTTGTAGACTTTTGGATAGCAGCCATCCTGACTGGTGTGTAATGGTACCTCATTGTGGTTTTGATTTGCATTTCTCTGATAATGAGTGATGTTGAGCATCTTTTCATGTGTTTGTTAGCCATTTGTATGTCTTCTTTAGAGAAATGTCTGTTTAGGTCTTTGGCCCATTTTTTGATTGGGTCGTTTATTTTTCTGGAATTGAGCTTCAGGAGTTGCTTGTATATTTTTGAGATTAATCCTTTGTCTGTTTCCTCATTTGTTATTATTTTCTCCCAATCTGAGGGCTGTCTTTTCACCTTACTTATAGTTTCCTTTGTTGTGCAAAAGCTTTTAATTTTCATTAGGTCCCATTTGTTTATTTTCGCTTTTATTTCCAATATTCTGGGAGGTGGGTCATAGAAGATCTTGCTGTGATTTATGTTGGAGAGTGTTTTGCCTATGTTCTCCTCTAGGAGTTTTATAGTTTCTGGTCTTACATTTAGATCTTTAATCCATTTTGAGTTTATTTTTGTGTATGGTGTTAGGAAGTGTTCTAGTTTCATTCTTTTACAAGTGGTTGACCAGTTTTCCCAGCACCACTTGTTAAAGAGATTGTCTTTTTTCCATTGTATATCCTTGCCTCCTTTGTCAAAGATAAGCTGTCCATAGGTTCGTGGATTTATCTCTGGGCTTTCTATTCTGTTCCATTGATCTATATTTCTGTCTTTGTGCCAGTACCATACTGTCTTGATGACTGTGGCTTTGTAGTAGTAGTAGTCCTTTGTCTTTTACATTGCAGACTGATTCTTTACCAGTGGCCCACCTGAGAAGACCCCTGGTTTGTCTCTAGGGACAGTGGGACATATGATTGTTAAGCAGAGGTACATTTTATACTACATTTTTGAACTCATTTAGTTTGCACTCAGATAAAGAACTCGGTAAGATTTTAAGCATCCTCTTTGGCATGGGCTATGTTCCATGAATATGCACCATTTTATCGACTTGAAGGCATTTCTCACTCCAGCAGCCTTAACCTTGTATTCTTTCACTTACTAGGGCAAGACTGAATGTGACATGGCAATATTAAGTATAAGTTTTGTGTTTGGTTTATTTTTCTGCTATAAAGGTGGAAATCTGTCTTTTTCACATCCTAACTGTACTATTGTAGTCTATGTGCTTACCCTTCCCTAGCCTTGGTTTCTTCCTCTGAGAAGTTGTAATATGATCTGTTTGAGAGCTTGATTGTGGAGATTAAATGAGACAATATGTGTCAACTGCTGAGCACAGTGCTTGGAGGATGGTAATAGTGGCTACTATTTGTATTAAATGACAAATTTCATACTTTAATATTTCTTAATTTAAGATGACTAGGTGACTGTTGACACTTCATAATCCAAGTTCATTATGGACAGAGTGAACAGTAACTACTTACAAATGTTGGCTGAAATGAACTCCAGCCCTTTCATATCCACAGGATAGCCCATGGGTCTGCTGTGCATGTGTGTGCAAGATTTCTTTTTAATAACTATTTTTCTTGTATCCTAACTTTGCTTAAAGAGGGTTAAAGCAAGTTTCGTTAATGAGATTTGCAAGGACTACAAGGGCTATTTTTCATTCATCATTCATTGTTTATTTCAACAAATACTGAACACTTACATGTGACAAGCATGGGCAATCATGAAGAATTGTCTCTGCTCCTGAGGCACTCAGTTGTAGCAAGGAATAGTCAAGTTAGCGATTGATGCAGTAAGTAGAGTAAGTGTGTGGTGTTATGGCCATGAATGGAAGGGACACCTGGTTGGGAGACTAGAGAATATTTTTCCAAAGAAAGTAATTTCTGCTAAAGTGAGCTGAAGGAATGATGAGGGGATTGGACCAGCCTCAGGGGAAGCAGTGAAAGCATCTGGAGAGGCTTGTAAGGGCCTTGTAAACCAAATGCAAACACTATCCTCAGGGCAGTAAGGAGCCTCTGAAAGATTTTAAGTACACACAAAATATTTGTGTTTAGAAATGTAGTTTCGGTGGTGCAGACCAAGTAAGGATTTGTGGGCAAGGAGACCAGTTAAGAGGCTGTCGTGGTACTCCAAGCAAGAGAACATGGTGGCCATGGGGACGAAGAGAAAGTAAACAGATTCATGATCTCTTTAAGGGTTAGAATTGATGTTAGTTGGCCAATCATGACGATGAGGATGTGAAAGATGGAAAATTAAATCACAACTCCCCAGTTTCTTAATTTAGCCACTGGGTGGGTGTTAGGGCCATTTAGTGAGCGCAAGAGCAGATTTTGTCTGGGTACATGGGGAAATGATGAATTCTTTAGCAGGCATATTGATTTTTTTTTATTTTAGTGCTTGTGAGACCTTAAATTGTGCACCCCCCCCTCCCCCCCGCCAATACCCAGTGTCTGCAGTTTAGAAAAGACTTGCTTATATATATATGTTCCATTTCCCAGGAGGCAGTCTTATCAGTTTTTTGGGATATGAACAAAGCATAGGTTCTTCACTCCTCAAAAAAGAGAAAGAAAATTAGAAAAATCTAGGAAGAAATGATTTAAACTTTAACATATTTTAAAATTTTGTGTCAATTAAATAAAAGTTTATCTTGTGGTTTAGTGGTTGCTTTATCTCTAGCTCCCAAAGGTGGTAGGAACTAGAGATACAGATTTGTGAGTTGTTGGAATAAGGATGATAATTAAAATGACTGAGTGGATGAGATTATTGAAGGGGTGGTGGGGTGAAGAGCATAATTTTATTTCCCAACTGCACATTGGAATTTGGAGAACATTAAAAAAAATCCTGATGCTTAAGAACTACTACCAGAAATTCTGACTGAATTTCTGTAGGTTGACACTGGGTTAGAGTGAGAAGAGATCTCAGTAAAGAATGTGGAAGACCACAACATTTAAGGATCAGGCCAGAGAGGAAAGTTAAGACAGCTGGGCTGTCATGGAGTTCAAGCAAACTGCTCTCCAGGTGCGCTGGGTCTACCTGTATCATGTATGCTTGTTTCAGATAACAGAAGTTCAGGAACCAACCAACAAACCAGTCATCGTAGATCTCCAAAGTCTCCATCACTACCAACTAAAGTGCTCCTCCTGGGATGTATATGGATGAAAATGACTGCTATGGTTAAAGATTCTGGTACTAAATTTGCATGCCAGAGAAGGTAGCCTGGGAAAGATATTCATATATGTATCTGCTGTCTCTCTCTCCATCCATAAATATATTCATCTTTATTATAGTATAGTAGCTGTAGTAGAGTGTATAGTATATATAGCCTATTAGTATTAACAACGATCATATTAAGCATAGGAGGAATGCTGAAAGTAGAAACTTAAGCCTGGAAGCAACAATGTAGTTTAAAAAAATTCATATAAAATTCATATGCCATAAAATCCATCCTTTTAAAATGTATAATTCAGTGGTTTTTAGTGTATTTACAGGTCATATAATTATCGGTACTAGCTAATTCCAGAAAAAATTGTAATTTTGACTTGTGTGGTAGGATGAGAATTTGCTTTTAGTCATTCTATTTGTAAAATATAATTTAGTCTAATAGTATATGAAAACTATTCCAGTTGTTAAAAATAAGAAGCAAAAATGTAAAAAAAAACCTAGACTATTAAAAAAAAAACTCTGGCACTGAGATATTTACTAATAGTAAATAAACCCACTAAATAACATAAAAAAACTCACCACTCTTATTTAAAAAATGTTATTTTGTTCTCTAGTGGTCCATTGGCTAAGACCTTGCTCCTAGTGCAGGGGGCTTGTTCCCTGTTTGGGGAATAGAGATCCCACACATGGCAACTAAGACCTGGTGAAGCCAAATAAATAAGTTAATTAAATATTTAAAGAATTACATTAAAAAATGTTATTTAACTTCCATACAGTGAGAACCAGCGTCATTTGCCATTAATAGTAGGTAAGAATCAAAATAAATATAATGGAAATTAATAATGTAAATTTAAGTAAGGCAAAGATATTTCTCCTTAATACCTCTCAAATCTCCGCTCTTATATTCACTTACCTCCAACACTGCTGTTGCCCTCTGGTCCATTACCTGTCAGAATATTGCAGGTTCTCATCTCCCTTCTTCTTTTCCTGCATCCCAAGCATCAAAGACCTGATCTTGAACTTGGCTTTCCTGTCTTGGCTTTCCTATCTTTGCTTCCTTGCCCATCCTCATCTCCCATTATTCTCTTCCTTCTTATTGCACTTCAGATAAATTTCTTTCAGCCTCTAAGCCTTTGTTCCTGGCTTTTCCTCACCTCCCTGGCACACACTCTGCTGCCTCTGTTCATCTAGTAAACTCCTATTTGCCCTTCAAACTTTATCTTTAATGTCACCTCCTCAGGAAGTCTTCCCTGACCTCAATTCCCTGCTTCATGCTCTTCCCTACTGAGTCAAATCTTCCATTATACAACTTCAGTTTATATTTATGTGTTTATTTTTGAGATTGTTTGTTTAATGTTCACAATCTGTGTCAATAGATTATAAATTAACAAGAACAAGATCTGGACCTGTTTTGTTTATTCTTGTATCCTCCACATATAGTACAGAGTCTGGTATACAGTGGGTTCTTGGTACATATTTTCTTGAAAAAGAAATAAATGAATGGATAAGCAAATGGACCCATTGTCCTTGATTGGTTGTATTCTGAGTTTCATATTCCTTCCTTGTCCTATCTGATTGGAATGTTTGTCTTATACTGGGACCAATATGATTATCTGCAGTTCCCTCAAGTTCAGACCTTCTCCTCACTGGCCACGTACCAAGAGCTGAAGCTAGTATCGATTGCCACTACTCAAAACTAGGCAACCATAAAATTGAAGTTTATTTTTCCAATTTGGCTGATTTTCAAAATCATCTGGAGACTTTTTTAAAATGAAAATTCCTGGGTTTTAGGCTTACTGAACTAGAACTTTTGGTTAGTGTCTGTATTCTTAATGAGTTCTCCAGGTAGTTCATATTCCGTATTAACACTGCACTGCTGAGCAGTATTTTGGAATCAATTCCTTGGAAAACTCAGCAAAATGCTTTTTGTAACTGTTTTCGCTCTTTGTTTTGGAGATGGGGTGGAGGATGAGGAGAGTGTGTAACAGAGCATGGCTGAGTGCAGACCTTGGGGGGTCTGCTGTTGCTGTGCCCCATTAAAGCCCCCTTCGCACCCCTGTTACTAGGCAGTGGTTACTAGAGGACTGTTAACTGGTCCTCCTTGGCCATTCGTTGGCACTTCAGTGAGCCCCTCCCCCAAGCAACCAACCGTCAATGAACAGCCGTTAATGGTCCTGCTTAGCCATTGGTCAGAGCTGCAGTGGGCCCCGCCCACAAGCAGCCAACTGTCAGTGAGCAACCGTTAGTCGGAGATTCAACGATGGTTGGTGGAGTTGGCTGTCAGGCGAAGAGTAAGGTAAGAGTTGGATCCTGGGCTTCTACCTGGGGTCCTCCAGCTCATCTGGCCTTGGACCAGCGGGTGAGCTGAGGGAGGGACCCAGGGAACAGGCTGGGGGCTGTGTCCTGCGGAGCTCCAGAGCCCTCACCAAGGCTGTCCACTGACTGGGCCCAGGCCTTGAGGCAACGGTAGACCTCTACCCTATCCCTACCTCTGCTACCTAATGGAAGAGACAACCTGGCTGAGTCATAGCCTGAAGGACTTGGCCCAAGCTGTTTGGGCGGCCTGAGGAGCCTGAGGGCTAGATGGGTCCTGGGCAACTGGCTCCCTCAGTGATGACAGCTGGGCAGGGTCTGGGAACCTGGCTCTGAAGAAGCTGCCAACTGAGATCTGCCTCCTCTTAGCCAGAACCTGGATCTCAGAGGGTGGAAGTGAGCTTGGGGACCTTGCCCTTTCTTGTCAGAACAGAGAGTAGCATTTGTTTGGTGGAGATTTATACAAGCATCATTACCTGACCGTGACCTGACCTCAAGTATGAAGAAGTATGCAACAACTCACCATGTCCCTCCCTCACCTTTTCTAGAAAAGGGCTTTGCCTAAAGCTTTCAAGGAGTTTGAGGTTTTTAAGGTGTGAGTCACCTGTCTCCTTGTATGAACCTCAATAAACCTTTCTCTGCTCCAAACTCTGACACTTTGGTATTGTTTGGCCTCACTCTGTGTCCGGCACATGAACTTGCATTTCGGTAATAGACTATTATATTTCTTTGGCTTTTGTGGAAAGAAAATAGCTTCTCAGTTGAGTTCTTCCTGAAGAAACTAACTCCCATTTACGCCTGTAACAATCTCTCTATCATTCCTTCCCTATTTTACACTGTTAGTCTATTCTAGTCCTGACTTCACATGTCCATACTGCAACAGTTTGGCCTGAATTGTCTTACTATTTTATATACATTTGCATCTGTCCACTCATGGAATGCTACACTCAGCCACAGAGAGAAGGAAGTTGAGATGAGGTAGGGCTGTTCCAAGAAATGATTCTGCAGCAGTTCTGGTCTCTCAGAAGGGGGACGGACAGACATCAGCCTCCATCATATTATTTAAGAGAGATAGAAAAGTTAAATCCAATTTGAGTTTAATATCTCTCCAATTATAGTGGGCAGGAAGTGGCAGCAGATGGAGGAGGAGGAGTATTGGATGGAGGTCAGCAGGGACTCAAGTGGCCCTAAGGATCATGACCTCAAGGATCAGTTGCAATAGACCCTTGTTATTGTTGTTTAGTTACTCTGTTCAGTTGTGTCTGACTCTTTGTGACCTTATGGGCTGCAACATGCCAGGCTTCCCTATCCATCACTATCTCCCGGAGTTTGCTCAAACTCCTGGCCATTGAGTCGATGCCATCCAACCATCTCATCCTCTGTCGCCTCCTTCTTCTCCAGTCCTTAGTCTTTCCTAGCATCAGGGCCTTTTCTAATTAGTCAGCTCTTTGCAATAGACCCCTAGGCTCCTATGAATTGTGAGAGTATTTATGTTGGGAACTGGTAGAGTTTGTTGAAAGGACGAGAGAAACTGGAGATATTTAGTAGTATTTCAGCTTGATGGCTGGTTTAAGATGGTTCATGGCCAGGCTATATGTCCCAGTGGGGCACTGGACTGTGATATTTTGGACAGGTGACAGAAATTCAGTTCAGGGACACATGGTTCCTGCAACATGTGACATTGTTTGTGCAAACACAGGATACTGCAGCTAAACTGGGAGCAGGGAAGGTAACACAGTCTGGGTACCTTGGATCCTGAATTTAGGCAGTCTGCAAATACCGAACTCTGCCCATTAGTGGGAATGGAGCTTCTGATCTTTTGATCAACTGATCTTCTGATCAACTTCTGGGGTTGATTCTCACAGGCACACCAGAGCTGAATAGTAGAAAGCTGTCCCATCACACTTGCCTCCTTTCCCCTCAGCTTAATTAGAAAAGGGCACCTAGAAGAGGTAGCTAGGAAGGGAAGTCAGGGAAGGATCAGTTTTAAAGATCCAGTTTCCTTTTGGTACTCTCTCTGAATTTTTTTCCTTTGTTTACTGAGTTGCCCCAGCCAGAAACATTGTGGTCAGTCTTGAATTCTTTTCCTCTACTTCCCCTATCCTTACCAGGTATTGATTGTACCACTGAAATTCTGTGGAATCCCTCTCTTCTCTCCTGCCCTTAGCTGTTCTCTGCCTCCTCTGGCTCCTCAAAGTTTTCCTTCTATACCAAAAATATGAGTGTCACCATCCAGCTCAGAAGGCTTCAGCATTTCCTTCTGACAAATAAGATAAATATTTATGGACTATTTCTTAGTGTTTCTATATGCAGCCAACCCTCATTATTCATGGACTCTGTACTGTGAATTGGCCTACTTGCTAAAATGTGTTCGTAATTCCTCAGTCAACACTCTCTTGCTTTCACGGTCACTTGTGCACAGAGCAGAAGTGTCACCTATCAGGCATGTTCCCAACTGAGGTCAAACCCAGTGACACTCTGCCTTCCTGTGTTAGCTCTCATCCTGTAACCTAGTGTTTGTCCAGTGGTCTATTTATTATTGTGGTTTTCACATTTGTGTTCTTTCTTGTGACTTTGCTGTTTAAAAACAAGGACCCCAAGTATAGTGCTGAAGTGCTCTGTGGTGTTCCTGTGTTCCCAAGTACAAGAAGCTTGTGACTTACAGAGAAAATACATGTGTTAGATAAGCTTCATTCATGCATGACTGATAGCACTGTTGACCGCGAGTTCAATACTAACGATTTGGTAATGCATTTTAAATAATGTGTCTTTAAACAGAAATACACATATAATAAGGCTATGTATCAATGTAGTGATAAAAATATTGTGACCAGAAGCTCTTAGGAACCTAGCCCTGTATTTCACCCAGGAGAACAGTTATTTTGTAATTTAGTGCTTGCTGCAACTTTATAGAATATAACTACTGCAAATAAGAATTGACTGTTTAGTGATGAAATTCTTTTGTACATGCTATCATCCCTGTTTAACAAATATGGTAAACCAAAACATAAGGAGGTTAAGTGATTTTCCCAAGGTCCAGTTAGTGATGTACCTGGAACTAGAACTCAGCTCAATTTGGTGCCAGAGTTCATGCCCCTGACCAACAGGTTATGAGGTCTAAAAGCCTCAGCATGGAAGATGAATTCTTCTACTACCTGTCCCTGCCTCCTTTCTAGGCTCCTTTTTCCCCTGACCCGTTCTCTGTAGCAGAGGAGCCATATAGGACAAATTTAATGTCCTGAAAATACCATCTTCCCTCCGGCCTCTCGGCTTTTGGCAATGCTATTTTCTTTGCATATCTTACTTTCTTCTTATTTTATGTAAATTCATTCTTACTTCTTTTTGCATTTCAGTGCTAACTTTAAAAAGCACGTCACATTGAAACACATAAAGCAAGTTGCAAAACTGTGTACAGAGTGATGCCCCTGGAATCTGTAGTGCTGATAATCGTGATAAATCCCTGAGGGTGGAATGAGTCTTCAGGGGAGATTTGTGGGACCTGAGAGGCGCTTCTCTCTGTACACATATTCCCCAAATTTTACTCAACCTGGAGGATGGGAAGTGCTTTCCCCCCATGAGAGATAATTGCTGGGTCTCTGTATATGAAAGTGATTCCTTTATGTATAGCAGAGGCTGCAGGAAGAGCTACACCAAGGGATCATCACCTGTAGAGGTTCTTTTCACTATGCTTAGGGTGGGAGTGAAGAGAATACTGAGAAAGAAAAAGAAATGAAGGAAGAAAGAAAAGGAGGAGGAGGAGGAGTGAGGAGAAAGAAGAGAAGGAGAAGAAGAAGGTTGGGAGAGGAGTCGAAAAAAATGGAAACAGTGTGATAGAGAGCCAGAGAAGTACACAGTGTAGATGCACCTAGACGTTAACTGTGGTTATCTCAGTGTTAAGATTTAGGATAATTTTCATTTCTCTTCTTTTAGCTTTTTGAGATTTTCTAAATATTTCAACAATTTAAGTATATTAGTTGTTAATAAGAAAAATACTTTTATACAGTACCTCAGCTATAATTTGCACTCATGTAAAAAATGTGAGCTCTGCATGCTTTGAACTAACAATAACAAGCTTAGTGTTAATTTACTGCACATAGTGTGTTAAACAGCTCATCTTAATGAACTTTCAGTCACATTGTGCAAGATGTATTATTGTTACTTTACAGGATAAGAAACTCATGTTCAAGGAAGTTCCATGACTTGCTCAGGGACTAATGGAACAAATGGCCGGAAACTAGACAGTCCCAGCTCAAAAGACCATGAACTTTTATTTTATGCTAATTGTTTTCATTGTTATGAACATTTAGAAAAAAATTACCAGAAAAGAAGATTCCATTTGACCAGTTCTCAGCTGTGACTTATTCAATTTGCATTCTCTCTGTGTCTTCGTGACTCTGTCACTCTTTTTATTACTTGAACAAGGTTTATTGCTGCAAATCATAACTGCTCGGTAAATGTTGATTGGTTACTTTTATTGACTACAGAAGTTAAATACACAGGAAGAGACAGGAACTCTCTCTCTTTTTTATTAATGCGTTGCATTCAGTGCTTTGTTTGATTTGTTATTTTGATTTCTCCTACAGCTGGTGAGCACATAGATAGTGGTGATGCCAGGTGAGGGAAGAGTTGGATAAGTTACTACTACACAAAAGAAAATCAGTAATGGATTTTAAGGAATGCAGCTGTGAAGTCAGATGAAGGCAAAGCATGATTTCCCGTACACTTAACTTCCAAAGAGTTATTTAAAATATAGAGAAGACAAATTTGTTACATTTTGTTTTCTCTACTCCAGCTAAATTAATGGCTTTGGGAACTTGCCAAAACATTACACATTGTTTAAAAGTATTACAAAGAAATCTCAGCTATGCACCAGAGATTCATTAAATTTAATATTTTTAGAAGATGTTTTCAGTCGTTAAAGGCCGTTGGTATTGTTTCCTTAGCATTTTACTAGTCACTGCTTAGAGAGCGCATTCAGTATTGTGCTGATATTTGAAAAGATTATTTTAAAAAGTCCATTTTATTTCCTGAGGTATAAGAAGAAGAAAATCTTCTGATCTTCTCCTCCCTAATTTAAAAATCATGTTCACAGGAAATTCTTCATAACTCTTTTAAGTAAACAGGAAACAATTATTTGCTTGAGGATGTGTATATATGTATGTTAAAATAAGTATAGTTAAGAAGTACAATGTGCTTTTTAAAAAAAAAATCAAGATTATGCAACACATCCTTCAAATAAGACCCCAGGCTGTGTGTATGTTTTTGACGTGGTCTTACTGACTTGAGGTTTTTATGTACGGTTTTATTTTGGGGTTTTATTTTTCTGATGCTCTTCCTGTTTTCTTACAAGTTCCGTAATGAACTAAGAGTTAAAGAGCTGACAGAGTCACATGGAGACAGTCTTTGTAACATCATCTGTCAGGTGTCTGTCTCTTATTAGTCATCTGAAATTTTGAAGACGGTCGAGGCCATTACAAAACATCCTGCACATTTTAGACACTACATCTTTAATTCATTAATGTTCAGAAAGCACTTTGCAATTGATGAGTAAAACTGGCTGTTGAAACATACTGAATAATGTACTCTTTTTGTATTTTTCTATTATTTCCACACTAAGTGCATTAATCTGATTTTTAAAATTCTGCCATGACTGGTCTCAAGCACTTTTTTCTTGTGAGCTCTTTTTAAAAAACCTTTTTATTGGAGTGTAGTTGCTTTACAATGTTGTGTTAGTGTCTGCTGTACAGTAATATGAATAAGCTCTACATGTACATATGTCTTTGTACATTATTTACCATGTGTATAGGGATATCCTCCATAGTTTTGCTTCTTCTGTTTTCCTGGGACATATATATTTCTCAGCTGGAAAACACCCTTTTAATGTTATTTTAATTCTTAATAGAATTAATTTTTTAATTCAGTGGAAAAATCTGTAAAATTATTTGGACAAATAAACCATACATCTGTATAAGCCTTTAAAGAAAAACATAAAGGATCACAGAGAATGCTGTCTAAGAGAAGGGACTATTCTATGAACAACTCTTATTTACAAGAAAAGTTAATATTTGGCTAAAACACAAGAACAAATGTGACTATGAGGAACAGATATGTACTTGATCAAATAACCTTAACAGTTCCAATGCAGGTAATCTACATATACTGTGCTCTAAGAATTTATAATCTCAAATCCACATCGATTTTTCATAAAAGAAGTCATAGCATAGTACACACAGAGGATTATTAGTTTGCAAAAGCAAAATCTAGGAATCAAGGTTTATACTGCGTGTAAACAACATATCATGTGGCTTAACTGTGTATCATAGTAATAATTATTGCTATTAATAAATAATTTCAGAGAATTCATAAGTAAAAATTAGTACCAGTCAAGTCCAAAGGAGTAAAACTGTGATACTATAAGTTCCTAGATGGTGTGATTTAAAGTTAGAAAGCTTTTTTTCTTCTTTTACTTTGTGTGGAGAAATTGAAGATTCTAGAAATACAGATATTTAATTCTATAGTTTTCCACTTTGCTATAATAGAATAAGATTTATATTAAATTTAGATCAGTGAAAAATAATCTAAAGCTTTATAGATTTTATCCCTGAAGAGAATTATGAGATTTAAAAATTACTTTTAAGTTAATAATACCCTCATACTTTGAGGATACTCATTTTGATATATGAGAATTTTCAATGGGAGAGTATGTATTCCTAAAGAAGGCATATAATTCAAGAAAGTCCTTTAATTCAATTTTGGAAGATACTGAGGACTTCCTTTTGTCTATATGTGTGTATTTCTGATTGTCCTTGATTTTGGAAGTTGAGTGCCAGTTTATTTTTGTAAATAAGAGCAGAGATAAGCAGGTGATTTGTCTTTGACTCATTCTGTTTGTAGCACATTACTTTTGGAAAGTATTATCAGAGGTTTTGACAAGATAACTCGGTTTTTCATAGAAATGACTCAGTGACAGGAGTAATAGAAATCTGTGAGGATGTGTCATACATTCTGTAGATAAAAAGTGTTTGCAAGTTCAATTAATTATCATAAGGAGTTCATACAAGTAGGTGCAAGATACTTACATAAATCATTTTATATCTGCAGTTTATTGGCATATAAAACTAGGACCTCTTCTGTACTGGTCAAATACAAAGATTTTCTGGCTAAT
This sequence comes from Muntiacus reevesi, assembly GCF_963930625.1. Taxonomy (NCBI): domain Eukaryota; kingdom Metazoa; phylum Chordata; class Mammalia; order Artiodactyla; family Cervidae; genus Muntiacus; species Muntiacus reevesi. The sequence continues at coordinate 76,566,045 of NC_089254.1, read as the reverse complement.
ATATGTATATATATTTTTTGCTGTGAAGTAAGACTTGAAATTCTTAGTGAAGCAACCAAGTTACATGGCACCATACTTAGGGATATGTAAACTCATAGGGCAAAATATTAATAAAGTGTGTTAGGCACTTTGCTGGGCAAGTGCTCATATAAAGGACTGAGAAAAGAGAAATATTAATTTAGCTCATGAGCAAGAGCCACTTTCTGGAATGAGGATTAGGAAAATCAACACTTATAGTCTGAATTAATATTTGTATGATTCTTTTTACTTGTATTTTCTGAGTCAACATTCAAAATGACCTTGTGAAGTAGGTGTTGTCTTCATTTTATAGATGACGCTAAGGTCCAGAGATATTAATTTCCTTAAATCATAGATGAACAAATGGATTTATCCCAAAGCTTCTGGTTCCATGTTCTTATCTTTCCATCAAGTGGAGACAGAGGCACAGATCATCACAATTTTAATGGGAGAAATAGACTTGAAAGCCTTAAAGGAAAGGCAAAATCTAGATGTGCAGAACCAGGGATGTCTCAAACCGAATGAGTGTTCCACGGACTGAATTCAGCCTGCGGATGAGTATGGCATAAGTATGGTATTTTTTAAAAAGTCTGAATTTGAACAATTTGGTTGAAGAAGCATTTTCTAAACATATGGCTTTTGTTAAATAGGTATTTTCTAGTGTTCCGTTTTAATTCCTTAAAAAAAGTTATATTCTTTTGGGTTATTTTCTAGGTGGTTACACTGGGGACTGCAATTAGTGTTTTAACTTATAAAAATCTAGTTTATATTACTCTGTTTAATGCACTGTAGTGACCTGAATGGGAAGGAAATTCGAAAGGGAAGGGACATATGTATTACCCTACATGTAACATTCATTTTGCTGTACAGTAGAAGCTAACACAATATTGTAAAGCAACTATACTCCAATAAAAAATTAATTTAAAAATCTACTTCATGTTAGTACTAACTTAATTTCAATATTGAGGCTTTCCAGGTGATGCAGAGGTAAAGAATTCGCCTGGCAATGCAGGAGACACAGGATGTGTGGGTTCAGTCCCTGGGTGGAGAAGGGTCCCTGGAGAAGGAAATGGCAACCCACTGCAGCATTCTTGCCTGGAAAATTTCATGGACAGAGGATCCTGATGGGCAACAGTCCATGGGGTTGCAAAGAGTCAAACATGACTGAGTCACTGAGCACACAATTTCAATATTATACAAAACTTTGTTTCTACAACTTCATTTTCTCCCTCTTTCTTTTTTGACTCTTTCCTTTTTGCATTTGTTTTATTAGGTTTGGAGGGGTAGAGTTTTTATGACCTCACTTCTTTCTTTTTACTGTCTTCTCCTAAAATGACATAGAATTATTTACTTTAAAATAAATAGTAAATGTCCATGAAATGAAAATTTTGGCTTTGGAGAAATCAGTGTATAGCGTTTCTTTTCTGGCTTGCAATTAGGAAGGCCAGTTGCTTACTGTGATCACACTTAGTTTGTGCTACTGAAACACTGCTATCTGCACGAAAGATGTACTAATATCTATTCTCAATAGGTAGAGTATGGTAGAATGCATTGAGAAGAATGAGAGATAGAATCCATTTTCTTTTACCTCTTTCGGTTCACTGACTCCTTTGGTTCTAAAAGAGTCAATTGACTTTTATGATAGTGTTATGCTATAGGTCTCTGCACCTGAATGTAGTTGGCTAGAATAGGAGTGGTAATAGTAGTAATAAGAAACTTTTGATAATATGTAATTGTATTTTTAGCTCACACAGGATAAGACAGTTGTATTATTTAGACTTTTTCCCCCAGGTCTTATAATACTTTGACCTTTTGTTCACATTGGTAAAATATTAAAATATGATTATGAAACCTTTACAGCTTTGTTTTTCAAAGCTCCAATTATTTAAAAAATGGTCCGTAAAACTTTACCATTTTTGCTTTTGTAAAAACAAAACCTACATTTGTTGACTGGTTGTTCAGAAAAAATACCAAATTTAGTAATTTCCAAATCAGTGTGGATGAGATTGTTTCTATGTCTCAGGAGACACTCTAGACCCATCCTAACTAGTATGGATGTAGTAAAATTTAATACCTTGATAAGGAATATATTGAAAAGTCCATGTCATATCACCCACCCCCGTCTCTCCCACTGTACTAAAAATTCTAATCATTAAAAATCAGAAGCAACTGAACATAGAACAATCCCGTCAAACCAAATAACTACATCTGGAAAAATGTCAGGCTTAGTTAAGTAACCAAATGATGAGTAGTCTTTTTTCATGTCAATCATTTGTGCTCTATATGTATTTTATATTTGTTTCATTGGACACTTATTTTAGAAGGAGTTTATGAACTTATAACACATCATGCCAAGTGTTGCTGATTACACAGAACTGGTGTAATTACAGTTCCTACCATCAAGGTGGGAGGGATGTCTATATATAACTCTAAAAATTTCTTGAGTGTGATAATTCTTATTTAATAGTGTATCTATTATTATGTAATACTGCTGTTTTTACTTTTCAAAAAATTCCTAAGATATTTGAAAAAGTAAGCACTGGTCTTTAGTGGTTTTTTTTCCCTTGTATCTCTATGTATCCTGTTTCAGGATGAGGTGGCTTTTTGGATAGAATGAATATGTTTTTTTCAGAATCCTGCATGATCTAGTGGCTTTCAGAATTATGTTGTCAGAAGTTGAATTTTATTGCCTGTAGGTTTACCCTTCACATGTTTATATATGTGATTAAAAAAGTGAAAAGATATTTTAAGGTGGAAATGAGCTTAGCTTATACTGTGTCATCCCGTGAGAGAACATCACTTTCAAGGATTTGGCACTCTCCTTTATTGGATCAGAAGAGGTCATGGGTCACTAGTTTCAGTCAGTTTCTCCTTTTTATGGAAAGGAATACTCCCCAAGTGTACAGAAAGGAGCACATGAAAGAAGATAGAAAGCTTTGGCTTTGCATCTAAGATCATACCTTTAACTCATAATTATAGTGCTAACTATAATGGTTTATGTGGACTTAGACAGTTATAAAATGTTTTAACTTATTAAATCAAACATATTTGTATAAATTTAAGATATTCATAGGATAAAGAAAAAGAAACCAGTAAGTTTGAAAAGTTTACGTCAAGTGAAGCATTTCAGATTTTATTTCCTCCTGCTTGGATTAGTTCTATCATGAAGATAAGTTTTAGACTTTTTTTTTTTTTTTATCATTCACATTGAATATTTGCAATAATAAAAGATGATGTCATTGATATTTAATTCTTAAACCTTTTACATTTCTGTTTGTTGATTAAAAAATCAAATATTAAATTATGTCTGTTGACAAAGAAACATTCTTGTTTTTCCTGCTCATACTAAGGTGTTTACATTCTATATCATAGAAAAAATCTCTAAATAGATCTTTTTACCTAACTAATGATCCAAGAAAACACATGTGATGAGTTGTTTAGTAGATAAATTTCTTTAGAATGGAGAAAAAAAGTACAGATAAAAATAAGAAAGAGCTGAAATAAAAGAGATTTCATATTTAGAAATAAGTCTGTCAGAGGGATTTCCCTGGTGGTTCAGTGGTTAAAACTGAACTCCCAATGCAGGAGATGTGAATTCAATCCCTGGTCAGGAAACTAAGAATTCCACGTGCTGCTTGGCATGACCAAAAAAAAAGGTCTATCAGAGATCATATTCTTTGAACATATAAACTGACTGAAATGACACCTAGGTTCTTTGAGAACTGTTTTACCTCTTTGAAGTTGTGATCACCCAGCTTTGTCCATCATCTTTAGAAAATATTTAAGTGCTGAAACATATGTGATTACATAACAACAAAGAGAACTGCTGAAAAAAATCATTTTGCTTTGTAAAACCATATATTCAAAGATTACACTCATTCATTCATTTTATTGAATATACATGGGATAAGAAACAAATAAGTACAGTAAATCCTGCAAAGTGGAGTTTTATGATGTTGTAAGAGCATTATGTGGAGGAATTTGATGTAGCCCTGTTCATCAGGGAAATTTCTCTGTGAAAGTGATGATGAGTTGAGCTCTGAAGAAAGACTGAAAGTTACTAGACATCGGTAAGGGGAATTGTGTTTCCTCTTTCTGGAATTACCCACATATTTTATACTATGTCATGTTTTTACATTTTTGTAATGACCTGAGAGATCAGCTGTAGTTCATCTTTTTTTCACATGAGGAAACTTGAACCCATGGAGTAACTTGCCTGAATTTCATAGCTAGCTTATGAGAAAAACTGAATTAGGATTTATGATGTATGGATGAGTAATGCAATTTTCATTAAGCCAGATTCAAGAATAAGAATTATCAAATAAAAAATTCTTTTCACTTTTTTATCCATTCATTTATTCACTTAACTCATAAAACAGACACTATGTAGAAGGCCCTGTGCTATCTGATATAGAAGATAAAGAAATAAATGATGTGTGGGCTTTGCCTTTAGGGAGCTTACCGTCTAGTTGGGAATATAAAACAATAACTGAATTTACAGAGTCAAGTTGTGTCTGTCAAAAAACTATAGATCGAATGAGGGAGTTGAGATGAGGAAAGGGTTATGTCCCATTTCCAATGAATTTGTGAAGCCTTCCTGGTAGACAAGATAATTGAACTGAACTCACGTGTGAAAATGAAGGATATCTGGTGCAAAATGTACTGTGTGAGCAAAGGCAAGAAAGTTGTCAGGGCATCAGCAGGTTGTTCTCTTTAGATGACACCAAAAGGGGTGGAGAGAGGGATAGTGGGAAATACGTTTGGAATATGAGTTGCAGCTTGATTGTGGATAAATACTATGGATACAGAAAAGCCATTATAAAAAGGAGCATAAACTCATAGTGACCATAGGTCAATGCTAAGTGCATTGGGTAGAAGATAAAGGTTGAATGTGTAGGTGCTTTATGGTACGTTGGTGACACAAATATGTGCTTCCTAGAGATGGGAGTAAGTGTGATGTTCAGAACATGGAGAAAGTCAAGTGTGAGGGTTTCATGCCTTGGTTGGGGGGATAACCATTGGGGAAGAATTTGCAAAGGCTTTGCAGGGCAGTGGGGCTTTACCTACTATTGCTCTCTGCTCTTGCTTGATTTCCTTTGACCATAGGTTCTCTACAAGTAATCATGATCCAGCAGTTGGCAATGAATTGTTACTTAGCCAGGTGCCACCTGTTTGCCATTCTTCCCTTAGCTCATAAGGCTGCCATGGCCCCTTCAATCATTCCTTCAACCAAGTTTTATTGAGAGCCTACTATGTGCCAGACATTGTGCTTAGGTGTTGAGACTAGTGGTAAATGAAGATAGACCCCTTTTCTGTCCTCAAGAGTCTTATAGTCTGGCAGGAAAGGCATGTTAAAAAAGTAATACCTTCAAATAAGGTAAGATTAGTGTTAACATTAATGATAGGGGAAGAGTATGAGTAGCTTGGAAGATAAAGCCAGGATTCTTTTCCATGATCATAACATTTCAAGTGAATTGGAAATAGTCCTATCAGTTCATACTTTGTCACTGCCTACCAGGAATGGCTACCAGGAATGCTCCATATTAATTCTGAATTGCATACCATCTCTTCACTGTGTGTAAGGGGATATGGAGAAAAAGAGGACTTCTGGCTGGAAGCCTGGGCTTTGAGTCCAGCAGCAGTCCTTGTTGGAAGTCAGTCAGTACTTATTTGCTGGGTGCTCTTCTATAAGCTTCTTGGTGCCACTGCTCTTAATTTTTTCAATTGTACAATGAGGAAAATTACATCTACCTCTTTGGGTTGTGGCAAGATTTAAGTAAGAAGAGTATTTAAAGCATAGTGCCTTGTACATACTTTCAATGAGTGATATCTTTTAAAATGGCGTAGTGCTTGTAAGAGACTAGGCTTTAACAGGTGTCTTATTCTTTATGTAGGACTTTAACCCCATCTCCACCAATCACTGCCTGAGGCAAGTGATCTGAATTTGTGCTGCTTCTCCCAAAAGGGATCATGTTGCCCCTTCTTTCTTTTTAACAAACAGGTGTCAAGATTAATTACATCCTGTAAAGGTTTTCTTTGCTTTCAGAGTAGGTGCTACATAAGTGATGTTTTATTCCTTTCCTCCAACTAATTTTTCTACAAAAATTGAAAATGCTTCACATCTCTATTTTTTAAAAGATGCATGTGGTTGATTACTTCACTTTTAAGGTGATGTGTGGACATTTCTCCTGAAGTAATATTATGTGTCACTTTATATAGCATTGCCAAAGTCCTTTCTTTCAAATCTTCTTCTGACATGTAACAATTGTGAGGTGGGATGGATGTGTATACAGATGCTTAACCATATTTTCTTGATTATAAATAAAATAGTTTAAAAATAAAAATTTAAAAATATAATTACTGCTGCCATTTTCATAAAAAAGTCAGAATGAAGAAATATGGGTGTTCTCTTAGGGACAGAAGGATGGCTTGGATTTTTCTTCATTGCACTAGGACACAGATGCAGTCTGGAGAGTCACCTTCAGAGCCATTACAGTACAAGATGCAGTGCCTCTTCAGGAGTACACATTCCTGAAGGAGGCAGGATGAGCGAGATCCTATTATGCTTTCAGAAAGCCCCTTACACTGTATTCTTAAAAATGAAACATACATAGGGCATATCCATCTACTGAATAAGCCCCAGTGTGTAAGAAAGGCCATGTTACTTCTTTTTTTTGTTTGTTTTTCAATCAACTTAAATCCAACTCTGAGCTTTCATTCCACCTCTTGAAGGGGAGTTCAGCCTCAGTATTAAGGGGAGTCCCTCTCCTATTCACAAAGTTGTAGGGGTGAGATCATGGGGGTGTTACACAGAACAGTGTTTGAGGGCAATCCTTGCTCTTTTATTTTATGTTTTAAATTAATTAATTTATTTTTTGTCTGCACCTGTGGAATGTGGGATCTTAGTTTCCTGACCAGGAATTGAACCTGCACACCCTACATTGGGAGTATAGAGTCTTAACCACTGAACTGCTAGGGCAGTTCCTTTAAAAGAAAAAATAGCCTCTCCTTAGTATTGTGTTCTGTTCTTTAGTTGTTGGTCTTTTAGTCCAATTAATTTTCTCTTTGGTGCCCATCATTTACTGGTTTTTGTTGGCAGAGTGTAGGGCATCTGGTTAGGACAGTTTTTGTGGTGCAGGACTGTCCTTTACATTGCAGTGTTTTTATCATCCATGATTCTCACTAATTATGACACCAAAGGAAGCTTCTCCTGCCTTTCCAAAGCCCCTTTAGTTAGCCCCATAATGGATCTACTTTTATCTTCCCAGCCAGTTTCCCTTGAAATCTGATGGTGTCGGGCTGATCATGTCACTTAGTATATGGGGGCCTAGGTTGGCTCAGGTGCCTTGAACAGCCCTTTGCTTGTAGGACCACTTGGCCGTTGTTTTCTGTGGAGACAAAACCTCCTGAAGTCTGCAAGGGGGAAGCTGTGGGTCCATTTTCTGGAGGTTCCACAGACCTCAATGCTCCCTAAGCTGAGGGCAGTCTTTTCCTTCCTCTGGCGGCTCTGCACACCTGTCTGCACCTTCATCCTCATCTCACATCGAACTCAGCGCCTTCTCTTATGCTTCCTCCAGGGAGCGTAAGACTTCTGGAAAACTCTGCCCAGGAAGAGAGGTTCTCTTCTGGTCACTTTTGGTTTAGCCTTGCAGCCTTCCCTGTGGCAAGGCAGTGAAGAAGCTCTGGCCATCTTCTTAGAAGGTAGGGGTGGAGTGAAAGGAGAAACAGAAAATACAAACCACTCAGTGTTGTTTCCCTCTTGGGTTAGCAGCAAAATAAAAAAGCTAATTAACATCTCACCCTTACTTGTCTCCTGAGAAACCTGTATGCAGGTCAAGAAGCAACAGTTAGAACCAGACATGGAACAATGGATTGGTTCCAAATTGTGAAAGGAGTACGTCAAGGCTGTATATTGTCACTCTCCTTATTTAACTGATATGCAGAGTAAATCATGTAAAATGCCAGGCTAGATGAAGCACAGCTGGAATCAAGATTGCCGGGAGAAATATCAATAACCTCAGATATGCAGATGACACCACCCTTATGGCAGAAGGCATAGAGGAACTAAAGAGCCTCTTGATGAAAGTGAAAGAGGAGAGTGAAAAAGTTGGCTAAAACTCAACATTCACAAAACTAAGATCATGGCATTCGATCTCATTACTTCATGACAAATAGATGGGGAAACAATGAAAACAGTGATAGATTTAATTTTCTTGGGCTCCAAAATCACTGCAGATGGTGACTGCAGCCATGAAATTAAAAGACGCTTGCTCCTTGGAAGAAAAGCTATGACCAACCTACACAGCATATTAAAAAGCAGACATATTACTTTGCTGACAAATGTCCATCTAGTCAAAGCAATGGTTTTTCCAGTAGTCATATATGGATGTGAAAGCTGGACCATAAGGAAGGCTGAGTGCCAAAGAATTGATGCTTTCGAACCGTGATTTGAAAGCCCCTTGGACATCAAGGAGATCCAACCAGTCAATCCTAAAGGATATCAGTCCTGAATATTCATTGGAAGGACTGATGCTGAAGCTGAACCTCCAATACTTTGGCCACCTGATGCAGAGAGCTGACTCAGTAGAAAAGACCCGATGCTGGGAAAGAGAGAAGGCAGGAGGAGAAGGGAAGGACAGAGGACAGATGGCTGGATGGCATCACCGACTCAACGGGCACAAGTTTGAGCAGGCTCCGGGAGATCATGAAGGCCAGGGATTCCTGGCATGCTGCAGTCCTCGGGGTTGCAGAGTCGGATACAACTGAGTGACTGAACAACAACAACACATCAACAAAATATCTTACCGTGACCCTAAACAGATTTTTCATCACATTTCCTTCAAAACAAATGTTCCCACCCTACTTCTGAGGTTCTGATTTCTTTTTCCACAGGAAATCACAGCTCTTTAATTTGGGCAAATAGGTTAGATGGCTAGTGGTAACATTGAGGCAAAGGCAGGGAATAATCTGACAGGGTCAAGGCTTGTACTGCTTTTTTTTCTATCAAAGTTCCTCAACTAAACAACAGAACACAAAAAACTCTTTGAGTTACTACTTTTCTCAATTCTCCTGTGGACAGTACTTTCCAGTTTGATAGAAATGTGAAAATCACTCAGTCGTCTCCAATTCTTTGTGACCCCATGGACTCTACAGTCCATGGAATTCTCCAGGCCAGAATACTGGACTGGGTAGCCTTTCCCTTCTCCAGGGGATCTTCCCAACCCAGGGATTGAACCCAGGTCTCCCGTATGCAGGCAGATTCTTTACCAGCTGAGCCACAAGGGAAGCTCAGTTTGGTAGAAGGGAAGTTAATTCATTCCATGCAGTGGATGTCATAGGGCATTAGGTTTTATTTTCCTTACTGAACCCCCTGGAGTGGTTTGTGCTAATCCCTGTTTATTTGGTCCTGTTGTCTTGTGAAATCATCAGAACTATGATTTACAGATGGCCTCTTCTCCAGGAGCATGATAATAGGACTATATCACATGAGGCTATTAAAGGATTAGAGGAATTAATGTATGCACAGTGCCTAGAACGCTGCTTGCAAAAGTGCTTTGTAAGGGGATCATGATAATGTGTCCAGGCACTATCAATATATTTTTGCGCGTTCTCATTTATGCTTACCTCATGCGAAGAGGTGACTCATTGGAAAAGACCCTAATGCTGGGAAGGATTGGGGGCAGGAGGAGAAGGGGACAACAGAGGATGAGATGGTTGGATGGCACCACTGACTTGATGGACATGGGTTTGGGTAGATTCCGGGAGTCGGTGATGGACAGGGAGGCCTGGCGTGCTGTGATTCATGGGGTCGCAAAGAGTCGGACACAACTGAGCGACTGAACTGAACTGAATTGAACTAAACCTTTCTGTGATAGATATTATCATCCCCATTTCGCAGAAGAGAAATATGAGACTTAGAGAGTGTTGTTGTTGTTGTTGTTTAATTGCCTAAGGAAACACATCATGTCAGTGGATGAACTGGAATTGGTAGCAGGTACAGAAAGAAGAGGGCTTCCCAGGTGGTGCTAGTGGTAAAGAACCTGCCCGTCAGTGCAGGAGATGTAAGAGATGCAGGTTCAATTCCTGAGTCAGGACAATCCTCTCGGGGAGGACACTCCCCGAGAGGGGAACCCACTCCATTATTCTTGCCTAGAGAATCCCACGGACAAAGGAACTGGGCAGGCTACAGTCCGTGGGGTCACAAAGAATCAGACAGACTGAAGTGATTTCACACATGCACACATAGAGATTCCTCTTCCCAAATGTAGGGCAGAGAGGGGTTTGGGCTCATCTTATTGTAAAAGTCTCAGTCAGTATTGTACTGAGTTTTGTGCCCTCCATGCCTGCACACTGCTTTTGATTGAAAGTAGAAAAATGAAGTAGAAATCTAATCAAAATTACAAAAGGACTGGAATAAAAATGAATCTGGTTGCTTGTCGAATACAGAGACCACACCTGGAATACATTTGTTGGGTTCGCCTTACACAAACTCGTGTAAAATATATGGCAATTATAGGAATTATTTAATGAAGCAGGCAGGTGGGCACTTTGGTAATAGATTGCATTTTATTTTCCTTAGGGTAATGAACAGGCTTATGATATAATGAAAAAAATTTGGTTTTCCAATTGAACTTTGTTTTAATACAAATCACTGGAAAAACCAAATTCAGAGCATTTTAGCATTTTTAAATTAACAGATATTTTTCTAGAACTTCACATTTTATATTTTCACATTATCATACTCTGAAAAAAATTAAAAGCAGGATCTCCTATTTCGTGTGTGGATAACTCATAGTAATTTAGTAAGAGGAATCATTTTTTTCCTAGGAAAAATGCATCCATAGTTCCTAATATTTGTGTTTTTACCAAGTAAGAACTTTACAATGTTTAGAATTCATTTATTATGAGAAATACGACTCCCCTATCTTTTCACTGGCAAGTCATTGCCAGACTTTTCTTCTTGTTATTGTTTTAATATGTGTCAAGATCATTTCCTTTTATAAGGAAGAGATATTTGTAAGAAATAAGAAGACTAACTTAAATTAACAAAATATCAAAATATTTTGCAAAGATTCTTTTGCAAAAGTAAGACTTTGGTAGAATTACTGAATACATACATCATAGTTTCATATTCTGACTTTAAAATCAACAAAGAACATTGATAATAACAACTAAAATTCTAATTTATTGGGTTCTTCCTTTGTGCCTGTTTATATCCTAAGCATTTTCTCTCACTAATTCTTAATGACAAAGCAGTAAGGTGAATATTTTACACATGAAGGAAATGAGGTATTAAAGAAGATATATGATTTTCTCAGGTACGAATGTTGGCAAATGGTGGAGCAGTGGTTTGAATCCAGATCACTGTCACTACCCTGTTCTTGTAGCTGCTGCATTATGATGTGAATAATATAGAAATGCATAGGCTATTGTGGCCACTTAGTCAAACCTGGAATACTTGAGTATTTAAGTGTATAAATCAGCTAAAAGTGTTTGTGAAGGGGGTAAGGAGTGTAGGAGAGGAGAAGAAATGAATTCAGGTAGTTCATTTCCGTTCAGTGGCTCAGTCATGTCTGACTCTTCGTGACCCCATGAACCGCAGCACGCCAGGCCTGTCTGTCCATCACCAACTCCCAGAATTCACCCAAACTCATGTCCATTGAGTTGGTGATGTCATCCAACTACCTCATGCTCTGTCGACCCCTTCTCCTCCTGCCCTCAATCTTTCCCAGCATCAGGGTCTTTTCAAATGAGTCAGCTCTTTGCATAAGGTGGCCTAAGTATTGGAGTTTCAGCTTCAACATCAGTTCTTCCAATGAACACCCAGGACTGATCTCCTTTAGGATGGACTGGTTTGATCTCCTTGCAGTCCAAGGGACTCTCAAGAGTCTTCTCCAACACCACAGTTCAAAAGCATCAATTCTTCGGCACTCAGCTTTCTTTATAATCCAACTCTCACATCCATACATGACTACTGGAAAAACCATAGCCTTGACTAGATGGACCTTTGTTGACAAAGTAATGTCTCTGCTTTTTAATATGCTGTCTAGGTTGGTCATAACTTTCCTTCCAAGGAGTAAGCGTGTTTTAATTTCATGGCTGCAGTCCCCACCTGCAGTGATTTTGGAGCCCAAGAAAATAAAGTCTGCCACTGTTTCCACTGTTTCCCCAACTAGTTGCAATGAAGTGATGGGACTGGATGCATGATGTTAGTTTTCTGAATGTTGAGCTTTAAGCCAACTTTTTTCCCCTCCTCTTTCACTTTCATCAAGAGGCTCTTTAGTTCTTCTTCACTTTCTGCCATAAGGGTGGTGTCATCTGCATATCTGAGGTTATTGATATTTCTCCTGGAAATGTTGATTCCAGCTTGTGCTTCTTCCAGCCCAGCGTTTCTCATGATGTACTCTGCATATAAATTAAATAAGCAGGGTGACAATATACAGCTTTGACGTACTCCTTTTCCTATTTGGAACCAGTCTGTTGTTCCATGTCCAGTTCTAACTGTTGCTTCTTGACCTGCATACAGGTTTCTCAAGAGGCAGATAGGGTGGTCTGCTATTCCCATCTCTTTCAGAATTTTCCACGGTTTGTTGTGATCCACACAGTCAAAGACTTTGGCATAGTCAGTAAAGCAGAAATAGATGTTTTTCTGGAACTCTCTTGCTTTTTCGATGATCCAGCGGATGTTGGCAATTTGATCTCTGGTTCCTCTGCCTTTTCTAAAACCAGCTTTAACATCTAGAACTTTACGGTTCATGTATTGCTGAAGCCTGGCTTGGAGAATTCTGAGCATTACTTTACTAGTGTGTGAGATGAGTGCAATTGTGTGGTAGTTTGAGCATTCTTTGAGATTGGAATGAAAACTGACCTTTTCTGGTATTGTGGCCACTGCTGAGTTTTCCAAATTTGCTGACACATTGAGTGCAGCACTTTCATGGCATCATCTTTTAGGATTTGTAGTAGCTCAACTGGAATTCCATCACCTCCACTAGCTTTGTTCGTAGTGATGCTTTCTAAGGCCCACTTGACTTCACATTTCAGGATGTCTGGCTCTAAGTGAGAGCCACCGTGATTTTCTGGGCGTGAAGATTTTTTTGTATAGTTCTTCTGTGTATTCTTGCCACCTCTTCTTAATATCTTCTGCTCCTGTTAGGTCCATACCATTTCTCTCCTTTATTGAGCCCATCTTTGCATGAAATGTTCCCTTGGTATCTCTAATTTTCTTGAAGAGATCTCTAGTTTCCTCTATTCCTTTGCCTTCATCACTGAGGAAAGCTTTCTATCTCTCCTTGCTATTCTTTGGAACTCTGCATTCAGATGTTTATATCTGTTTCTCCTTTGCTTTCACTTCTCTTCTTTTCACAGATATTTGTAAGGCCTCCTCAGACAGCCATTTTGCCTTTTTGCATTTCTTTTTCTTGGGGATGGTCTTGATCTGTACAATGTCACGAACCTCTGTCCATAGTTCATCAGGCACTCTGTCTATCAGATCTAGTCCCTTAAATCTATTTCTCACTTCCACTGTGTTTTCATAAGGGATTTGATTTAGGCCATACCTGAATGGTCTAGTGGTTTTCCCTACTTTCTTCAATTTAAGTCTGAGTTTGGCAATAAGGAGTTCATGATCTGAGCCACAGTCAGCTCCTGGTCTTGTTTTTGCTGACTGTATAGAGCTTCTCTGTCTTTGGCTGCAAAGAATATAATTAATGTGGTTTTGGTATTGACCATCTGGTAATGTCCATGTGTAGAGTCTTCTCTTGTGTTGTTGGAAGAGGGTGTTTGCTATGACCAGTGTGTTCTCTTGGCAAAACTCTATCAGCCTTTGCCCTGCTTCTTTCTATACTCCAAGACCAAATTTGCCTGTTACTTCAGGTGTTTCTTGACTTCCTACTTTTGCATTCCAGTCCCCTATAATGAAAAAGACATCTTTTTTGGGTGTTAGTTCTAAAAGGTCTTGTAGATCTTCACAAACTGTTCAACTTCAGCTTCTTCAGCTTTACTGGTCGGGGCATAGACTTGAATTACCATGATATTGAATGGTTTGCCTTGGAAATGAACAGAGATCATTTTGTCGTTTTTGAGATTTCATCCAAGTACTGCATTTCGAACTCTTTTGTTGACTGTAATGGCTACTCCATTTCTTCTAAGGGATTGCTGCCCATAGTAGTAGATATAATGGTCATCTGAGTTAAATTCACCCATTCCAGTCCATTTTAGTTTGCTGATTCCTAGAATGTTGATATTCCCTCTTGCCATCTCCTGTTTGACCACTTCCAATTTGCCTTGATTCATGGACCTAACATTCCAGGTTCCTATGCAATATTGTTCTTTACAGCATTGGACCTTACTTCTGTAACCAGTCACATCCACAACTGGTGTTGTTTTTGCTTTGGCTCCACCCCTTCATTCTTTCTGGAGTTATTTCTCCACTGATCTCCAGTAGCATATTGGGCACCTACTGACCTGGCGAGTTCATCTTTCAGTGTCCTATCTTTTTGCCTTTTCATACTGTTCATAGGGTTCTTGGAGAAGGCAATGGCAACCCACTCCAGTACCCTTGCCTGGAGAATTCCAGGGACAGAGGAGCCTGGTGGGTTGCCATGTATGGGGTCGCACAGAGTCGGACACGACTGACGCGACTTAGCAGCAGCAGCAACAGCAGCAACAGCAGCAATATTGGGTTCTCAAGGCAAGAATACTGAAGTGGTTTGCTATTCCCTTCTGCTGTGGACCGCATTCTGTCAGACTGCTCCACCATAACCTGTCCATTTTGGGTGGCGCCACAGGGCATGGCTTAGTTTCATTGAGTTCGATAAGGCTGTGGTCCATGTGGTCAGACTGGCTAGTTGTCTGTGATTGTGATTTCAGTCTCTCTGCCTGCTGATGCTTTCTCTAAGTGCCTACCATTTTACTTGGGTTTCTCTTACCTTGAATGTGGGGTATCTCTTCACGGCTGCTCCAGCAAAGCTCAACCGATGCTCCTTACCTTGGACGTGGGATATCTCCTCATAGCCGCTGCTCCTGACCTTGGATGTGAGGTAACGTCCTCTCGGCCGCTGCCCCTGACCTTGGACATGGGGTAGCTCCTCTAGGCTGCTCTTGCACTGCGCAGCTGCTGCTCCTTCATGGCATACAGGGTTCTGCAAATAGGGGATTCTATTGCTGCTACTTGCAGTGTACTAAGAGTACTAAGTGTGATGCGCATGATGCCATCGTGGTAAGGTCCAAGTCTTGGAGAATCTATGTTGAAGAGCTTAAGCATGGTTTTATGTGGTAGAGACACTATAGGTCTCAGCCATATAACTGACATAGTTCTCTATTTGTGCTGAATATAAATCCCTTTTGAATGAGTAAGGAGATGGTTTTTGGAGACAAGACTGGTGATAGGGGGGCCAGTTTTAGTCTTCCATGTGAAAGATGAAGACTTTAGATTAGGTCCATGATGGTAGGGGACCCATCTAAGTGTAGTTAAGAAATAAATTTGCAGGATCTAATGATGCTTAGCTCTGGGTGATGAGGAGATGGAGGGGTAAGCAGTAAGTATCAGATTTTCAGCCAGCATAACTGGGTAGATTGCAGATTCAGCAACTAAGAGATATAGAAAGCGGGGCAGGCAGAGAATAAAATGAGTTTAGTCTGGGGGCACGTTGGGTTTGGTACAGTCAGTGGTGATGATGTTCTGTGCTGTGCTTAGCTGCTCAGTCATGTCCAACTCTTTGTGACCCCATGGACTGTAGCCTGCCAGGCTCCTCTGTCCATGGGGATTGTCCAGCAAGAATACTGGAGTGGGTTGCCATGCCCTCCTCCAGGGGATCTTCCCAACCCAGGGTTTGAACCCAGGTCTCTCGCATTGCAGGTGGATTCTTTACCAGTTGAGTCACAAGGGAAGTCCAAGAATGCTAGAGTGGGTACTATATCCTTTCTCCAGGGGATTATCCTGACCCAGGAATTGAACTGGAGTCTTCTGCATTGCAGGTGAATTGTTTACCTGCTGAGCTACCAGGGAAGCCCCAAGTGGTGATTGTCAGTAGAAACTGATGATATGAATCTGACATTCTTTCTGCAGGGAATTGAGGTGGAGTCAGGCTTAGGAATCATAAGCCTTTCTTGGTAGGTGCAACTTTTAGAGTGACTGAAATCATGGTGCAAGTGAGCATAGTGGGCTATGTATGGGCCACTGGGGTCGCTGGGTTGGGTCAAGAAAGGGGCTACTCAGGTGATAGAACCAAAGTGATCAGAGATAGAGTGAACCAACAGTATGTAGTATCAGAGACACAGAGCATTTCGGGAAAATGATAACCGAGTTGTGGTGCTGTTGTTGTTCATTCGCTCAGATGTGTCCAACTTTTTGTGACCCCCATGAGATAAGGGTCAAAAAATGTCCACTAAATTAAGCCACATGGATAACTTGATTTTTGCAAGAAGAGATCTAGTAGAATGCTTTTGACAGAAACCAGGATCCATTGGGTTTGAAAGTAAATGTTAGGCTGGGAATTGAGATGGCAGGTAAGGAATTCTCTGTCAAGTATTTTGATTGATAAAGGGAGAAGATTGAGTAGTAGTTAAAGGTGAGTATTTGCGTGTTTGTGTGTGTGTTGAGGGGGTGGCCTGTCAATGAACATGGGTTTGGGTAGACTCTGGCAGTTGGTGATGGGCAGGGAGGCCTGGTGTGCCTGTCCGTGGTTCATGGGGTCACATAGAGTCGGACATGACTGAGTGACTGAACTGACCGAACTGAGGGGGTGGCAATAGAATTATCAGGCTTCTAGGATGTGGGAAAAGAGGTCACTGAGAGGGGAGGTTGAAGATATAGGAGACGTTATGGCCACTGTGCAGGTCCCGGAGAGGCCTTAGGCCCTAAAGAGACATGGACGCACATGAACTTACAGAGTCATTCCTTTACAGAAAGAAAGGAATCATGATGAGTATACTTGTAATAGATCACTTGTATTAGACAGTGTAGGTCACATGTATTAAACAGTCCAGTGATAACGCTGCTGGTTTCAGCCTTGCAGAAGAGGAAGGAGGCAAATAAATGTGATGAGCGATGAAGAGAGTAGTCAAGGTTCTTACTAGCTTTGAAGTGCTGAAGTTAAGAGTAATTAAAAATCCCTGAAGAGTCCATCAACCGAGGAATGGATAAAGAAGATGTGGTCCATATACACAGTGGAAATTACTCAGCCATAAAAAGGAATGAAATTGTGTCATTTGTAGAGATGTGGATGGATAGTCATACAGAGTGCAGTCAGAAAAAGAATAACAAATATCATATATTATTACATACATGTGGAATCTGAAAATATGATATAGATGATCTTATTTGCAAAACAGAAATAGGGACACAGACGTAGACAAGAAATCAATGGACTCCCAGGGGCAGGGGTTCTTGGGGATGGGTGGGATGAATTGGTAGATTGGGATTGACATATACACTATTGACACTATGTATAAAATAGATAACTAATGAAAACCTACTGTATAATTCAGGGAACTCTACTCAATGGACTATGGTGACCTAAATGGGAGGGAAATCAAAAAAAGAGGGGATATGTGTCTGTATAGATGACTCACTTTGCTGTACAGTAGAAACTAATGGCATCATAAGGCAACTATGCTCGAATAAAAATTAATTTTAAAAATCCCGAAAGAATTTGTGCTAGGGATTGGATCTTAGTTCATAGGAATTGGGCAGGAAGAAGCTGGGACTAGTTGAGGATTTGGGCTTTAAACTTTGACTTTAGTGACTTTGTCTGTAGGTGCTGAGAGGTAGGCAGGTAGGCAGTGGATATTTCCTTTAGACTGGTGGTTTTCAAACATGACTGCTTATAGGAGACACTTGGAGAGCTTTTAAAAAATGATGCCAAGGTCACCCTGTGAGCTGTTAAATTGCTGATTTCATGTGGTAGAAGGTCATAAATATATTTTTTTTTAATTTTAATTTTTAATTTTTATTTTTTCAGTGGGTCATAAATATTTTTTAAAGCTCTTGGGTGGTTAGACTGAACAGCCAGAGTTAAGAACCACTGCTCTAGACCAATGGTCAGAAAATGTTTTCATAAAGGGTGACATAGGAAATATTTTAGGCTTTGTGGGCTATCTTGTCTTTATTAGAATGACTCATCTCTGCCATAAGTCAAAAGCAGGAGCCTAGATAATGCATAATTAGAGCATGGGTACGTACCAATAAAACTTTATTTGTGGACACTGAAATGTGAATTCCACATCTTTTTCACATGTCATGAAAGAGTATTTTTCTTTTTTCCCTAACAATTAAAAAAATGTGAAGACCATTAGCTCTTGGGTCATATAGGTGTAGGTTGCAGTTTGCAGATGCCCATGTTAGACATTTGCTGCTCAGAGTGTAGATCCTGAACCAACCAATTCCTCAAAGGGAGTTAGAAATGCAGAATTCTGAGCCTTGAGTGAGTTCTGCTGAGGCAGAATCTGCATTTTAATAAGATTCTAAAGTAAATGATTTGCAGCTTCAAGTTTGAGAATCATTAATCTGCTCTAGGCTGTACTGTCTCATTCCCATTCAGCTCAGGAAACAGGGCAGCCTCTTCATCCCTCTAGTTGTTTCAGTGACCTTTTAATGGAGGTTAGAAAGCATTTAAGGAGAACTCTGTGGTAAGAAGCTGTCATCCAGGTGTTCTGAATTGTTTAACAATTCAGATAGAATGGTTTTAGGTCTTATAGACACAAGTGGAAAGTTGACATTCTGTTATTAAAAGGAAGGGTTTAATTTATATTCTAGTGCATATACAGAGAATCTGTCTTCATACAGAACAGCAAAATTGTGGTTCTTAGAGGCAGGACCAAACTTTTCTAAGAAACATCTTGAATTTATTCAACAGCCTCTAATGAGGACTTTTTTGAGACATTAGAGAATTACAACCAAGACTGTGTAAGAGGTCACCTTAGCTTAGCTTTGTGGGAGAAAAGTCATGGAAACCGTGAAAGAATATTAAACATCTAAAAACTAGCTCATACATTCACAATGAGCTCATTACCAGAAGTGACCCCTACTATTTTTGCATTGCACAGATTAGAAAAGTGAATTACTTAGCAAATACTTACTTCTAAAACTCAGGTAAGTTGGAAAGAATATTAAAGTGGGACTCAACGCACCATATTACAACTTGGATGTGAGGAAACCAATTAACTTTTTTTAAACCTTGTTTTTTTTAATAAAAATGAGGATCACGTTTTTTAGACCAATTTTCTTCCCAGAATTATTCTAAAGATTAAATATATGGTAGTGTGCTCTGAGAAGTACCAATTGTTATTGTGATGTACATTAAACCAGGCTATTGTGTGTTCATAAAGAGCTAGACTTAGACGTGTGTTTATGGGTTGACAAAACAACTCTTAGGACTGTTTACAAGAATGCTCAAGCTGAACCAAAGTATTTATTCTGTAAGAAAGAAAGAATTTCCCTTTAGCTTCAGTTACTACACTTAAAACAGATTTACTTCCCATTTGACTCTGGTAAGAATAAGATTAATAATGGAACTGTAGCAACTCTGAAACGTTAATTCCCTCAGGATGTGGAGAAAAACCACATGCATATAAATGTGTTTAACATTGATTTCCCATGTTATTTACTTTGGCTAATTTCCTTTTAAACTCATGTATATGTGTAGATTTAGGCACCTGTTGAGGAGAACATTAAACACTGACTTATTTTATTCATCTTTTTTTTTATTACCTCATTTCACCGCTTTTGTAAAATATAAGCTATATCACTTTGTCCTTTAAACAGTATTTGGATAAAGACAAAAAAGATCATAGTCTCTTAAATTTTAATGCTATCCTTATATGACCATAAGGGAATGATCCCCTTCTTACTTCCTACATTCTCTTTCAACAAGTTTGACCTTGCAGAAATTTTAAATTATGAACTGTAACCTGGTATTAAAAGATACTGTGCAGCTGATAGACCTTACCACCAGAGGTATTAATGTCATGCCACTTTTAGGAGTTGAAAGCTCTGATGATAGATTCCTGAAAGGGTTAAAAATACATGCAGAGTAGACTTTTCCAGCCATATCTCTCGGTACACTTCTGTGATGTATACATTATGTTTCAGCCAAAACCAGACTGTTTCTCAAAGGAGCATGCATTTTTCTGTGGTTGGAACTTTGCTTATAATGTTCTCTATATTTAGAAAGCCCCATAGCCACCTTTTGCTGACAAAATCCCATCCATCCTTCAGAGCTCAGCTCACAAGCCCTCTCATTCACATATCCTTCCTGATCCTGCCAACTGAATATGATATTTATCTCCGTTGAGCCCTCAAAGCACTTTGTATGTACCTCTCTTATGGCACTTAGCTCATTCTGCCTTATGTTTTAGTTATTTGTGACCTTGACTTCTTTCCTTTGCAAGGCAACTGGAGAGCAGGGACTATGTCTTCTTTATTCTTGAAACTCTTGAAAGTTAAAGCTCCTATTTCCTCAAGATTTCTTGCAAAGACTAAAGGTAGGTTAAAAAAGGGACAGCTTAGACCAAGTAGTTTCTTTTATTTTTGCAGAATATTGATCAAAGGGGAATATATCCTATTTAATAAGGAAATTGTGAGTTAACAGTAGAAATATAATATGTTAAGTAGGTGAATGAAGAGGTGTGTAGAGGTTATAGAGAAGTCGACAAGATAAAAGGAGGAGGAGACAGAAGAATGTTGAATTTTTGTGGTCACAAGGATGAAGTCTCTTGAAAGCCCACTTGGACTGTTAACTGATGCTGTTGACATCCCATTCTTCCATCTACTCCTGAGTTCTGTGTCATCACTGACAGCTTCCCACATCAAACATCTGTGTGTCTGAATTTTTGCCTCAGGCATTACTTCCATGACATAGACGTTTGGTCAACTTACACAATGCAACTTAAGATGTTTGCTTAACTTACAAGAAATAGCAGGGAGTTCAGGAGCCTGTGGGCAGCCCTCAACAGTGAGGGATGACAGTCAGTGGTTAAATATTCCACCTTCTTGGTTCCTCATTAAGGTAATTCTGAGGTATACTGTACGTGATTTGTCAGAAGGTCCTTGGTGGGACTGAGTCTCAGTTGGCCACAGTAGTAATCTGTTCAGTGACACATTATTTATTTGCTTTTCTCCCTCCCCAATCTTACTTTTATTTCTCCCTAATTTGTGCTTTCTCGGGTCATGTATCAAATAGGGTCTTCCTTTGGGCTAGTCCATCCTAAGACAGTCTGATCGAGTAGAGTTAAGGTCTTAGCAAAGAATAAATTACCTCAATTATGAAGTTCAGTCTTCACATTTGTAGTTTTATAATAAGAGTCATTGTTCAGTCGCTAAGTCTTGTCTGACTCTTTGCAACCCCATAGACTATGGCACACTCCTCTGTCCTTGCCTATCTCTTGGAGTTTGCTCAAATTCAGGTCCATTGAGTTGGTGATGTTATCTAACCGTCTCATCCTCTGCTGCTTCTCTTTTTGCCTTCAATCATAGATAAAACAAGCATGGTGTAATCACAGTGGGAAAAATGTAGTTTAGTTAGTATCATTTTGGAGGAGGATTTTTGGAGGGGTCCAGGAAGAATTTGTGCGATGAACAAGGAATGGACTTATAAAGAGATAATCTTGAGTTGTAGACAAAAGTAATTATCTTGAGCTTGTATGCTTGAAATGTAATATGTACTGTTCTGCATGCTTCTCATATTTCTTGATGAATTTGGCCATAATCAGTATAAATAAAACGTATGTCTTATATATCTACATTGCATAAGTTGCCATGTCCGATTGTCATTCTGCTTCTATTGCAATATGGAAAGTGAATCTAGAAGCAGTGTAACTGATGAATCTACATTGTCACTCTTTTACATTGGTGAAGAATTTTACAGAGGACTGATTTTGATTTAAATTTTTTTTTTTACCAATTTATCACACAAGTGTCAGAATAATATTTATATATACTATTTTCTTAGATTTACAGTCAACTTTCAGGAAAGAAAAAAAAAATAGCAGCAAGAGAATTAAAAAGTCCACCCCCTGAAGGGATTTAAGGTATGAAAGAAGATACGAGAAAAATTAGGGCTCTTAGGTGATAACTCACGTTGGCTTAAGCCAAAAAGAGAATTTATTTCACATAACAGAATAGCCCAGTGATAGAACTGCTCTCAGACCAGCTTGATTCATGGCTTCAACATCCCTAGGATCCTTTTCAGGCCCTGCACTTAATGGGGTAGTTCTATTCTTATACTGTATCATGGGCTCCAGAAGTTTGAGGGTCTCTTCACCTCAGTAAAAGACAGCACAGCAGAAAGAGAGGTACACGCAAAATCAGTTGGACCTCATTCACCTGGTTTGGGTCACATGTCCATTTCCAAACATGAGTACGCACATTAACTTATTTTACTTTCTGCTTTCCAGTCTGTATGTGATTAGTTTCTTTTTCTTGACTTGCTGCACTGACAAGGTCCTCTAGGACAATGCTGAATAGAAATGGTAAGGACAGGAAAATCCCAGCATTTTCCTGATGACTGAGAAAAACTCTTTAATGTCTCACCATAAAGTATGGTGTTAGCTGTAAGTATTTCATGGATTTCATCTATCAGATTGAGGAAGTCCCCTTCTATTCCTGATAATTTTTTAAAAAATCATGATTTGGTGTTGAATTTTCGTAAATGATTTTTTGTGCGTCAGTGAAGATATTATGTGGATTTTGTTCTTTATTCTATTTGTATGGTGAATTATATTAGTGAACTTCACTTTCATTCCTGGCATAAACACTATAAGGTCATGATGTATTGGATATGTTTTATAAGTTTCTGAATTTAATGTGTGTGATTAATTTTGATGTCCATGTTCTTGAGTGATATTGGTTGTTTCCATATTTCATGTAATATCTTTATCTGGTTTTGGTATCAGGGTAAAGTTGGTCTTATAAAATTAGTTGGGAAATAGTCCCTCTTCCTCTATTTTTTTGAAGAGTTTGTGTAGGAGATGAACTTATTTTAATTCATGATCTTGCTTTAATTCTCAAGGAATAGAATCACTTTTACCCAAGTGCATGAATTGACAGTGGGAGATTGGTTCCCCTGAAAAAATTGAGGTATTGTTGCTGCAAGAACGAAGCTTGGAAGAATGGAAGCTAGAACAAGATTTCTCATCACTAAGAGTAGATAAGATTCCCTGAGTTGGTGGGAGAAATGGAGACGGATGGAATGAGGAGATAGAGCTCTAAATGAGGGGTCAAAAACAGGAGCAGAGTTTATATCTGTAGGCTGTCCAGCACCCATCCTCATGGAAATCTGTTGGGAGCCAATTTGAGTCTCTATCTGAACAGAATTTATTAACATGTTGGCTGTGACAAGAACTTTGCATGAATTGTTCTTCGAATTGGCATTTGGTGAGGACTTAACCTCCTGCCGGCTTGCTGACTTTCAGCTGGTGTCATGTGATGCATTTCTTATTGTTGTTTTTTTAATAGATTTTTGGCCACACTGCATGGCATGAGGGATTGTAGTTCTCCGACCAGAGATGGAATCCATGCTCTTTGTATTGGAAGTTCAGAGTCTTAACCAATGGACCACCAGGGAAGTCCCCATATGATACATTTCTGTGCCTCCGTATTTTGTTTACTTCCTACTCTACTTGCCTAAGTGGCAATTCACTTTTCAGTGTCCTTTGTTCTCATACCACATATCAACCCAGTCCCCAGAGATGAAAGGTATGAACCTGTACCCCAGGGCAGTGGTTGGGTGAAGAGATAGTTGGACGGGTTTGAACAGAGCCAAATGGAACTCTCCAATTCAGATATGCATCAAAAAAGCAGGCTAGGGAATTCCCTGGCAGTCCTAGTAACTCAGGTAAAGAATCCGCCTGCAATGCAGGAGACGTGGGTCTGATCCCTGGGTCAGGAAGATCCCCTGGAGGAGGGAATAGCAACCCATTCCAGTATTTTTGCCTGGAGAATTCCATGGACAGAGGAGTCTGGCAGGCTACAATCCATGGGGTCGCAAAGATCAGACACAACCAGGTGACTAACACACATACACACCAGTAGTTAGGACTTGGCACTTTCCCCTCCAGGGCCTGGGTTCAATTCCTCATTGGGGAACTAGATCCCATAAGCTGTGTGACATGGTTAAAAAAAAAGAAAAGAAAACAACAGCCTAATTCATCCCTTTGAAGTTGCTAAAGTATTTTTGTTCTACATCCTTCATCTTAATGTTAATCTTTAACCATGATTTACTCTTGTCAATCTTGAATTATTTTTCTTAAATTTTGAGATTAAGGGAAGATAACTGGCTGATTTTTTTCCCTTCTGGACTAGCCAATATCCTCAGAAAGATTTTTTTAAAAATTACAATGTCTGATCATAAAAAGGAGATTTTTTGGTTTCCTCATTACCAGCTGGTGAAAAAACCTACTTGGATTTTTATTGCTCGTAATCTAAGAAATCATTGTATATCAGTATAGGATACAGTAGTATCTTGCTCAGTTTACTTCAGCATTT
Source organism: Muntiacus reevesi (assembly GCF_963930625.1). Classification (NCBI taxonomy): domain Eukaryota; kingdom Metazoa; phylum Chordata; class Mammalia; order Artiodactyla; family Cervidae; genus Muntiacus; species Muntiacus reevesi. The sequence continues at coordinate 76,541,546 of NC_089254.1, read as the reverse complement.
TTAGAGTCTGCTATGCACTATGTAGCAAGAAGGCTAGACCGTGAGATGCTCTAGATGAGGACTCTCCCTTCTGGGTGCTCTACAACTCTGTAAAACGGAAGTGGTGGTCAGTGAGGACCAGACAGGGAAACATGGAAGTGTAATGGAATGTGAGAAGCTGTTAACTTAAGCAGGACATGGTTAGGGCCGGAGCAAAGAATGAATGGTCAATTAAACATGTGAGAGTTCTGGAAAGGTAGGTTAAGGATTCTTTATTCTCTGGGGTTTTTTCTCCAATCTTGCAGTTTGGGAGTTGGCCATTCAGTTAATCTAAGGAGTGATTAAGCCCTTGGGAAAGTGGACTGATGGTGACTCAATTCTGATTTTAGCTAGAAACTAGTTTAATATCCTAAAATAGCAAATCCTTCTTCCTAGAAGGGAAGTTTACTTAAGACAAGAAATAACAAGAGCTATAAATCAAGACCAGAAAGCAGCTTGGTGAATATATAGTATTTGAATAGAGTAGTATTCCTAGGGACAAACCTACCCCAACTGTTAGGGTACTCTAATTTAGTGAGGGTGCCTCGCTCCTTAACCATGAACCTGTTCTTTCTACTGCTTCTTCAGAAATGTTCCAAGTTGCTCCCTTTAACATTTTAGCTGCAACAGCTTTTCTTTTTTTAATAGAATATTCCAAATTGCTTCATAAAAATACATTTAGTAAGCACTCATAACAATAATAGCTAATTTTAATTGAGCATTTACTATGTGCTAGGTACTATTTTAAATGTTTCATGTGGATTATCCTTTTTGCTCCTTACACTCATGGTATGAGATAAATATTATTATCCCACCCTTTTTTTCTTCAAATAAAGAAACTGAAGCATGTGGAAGTTAACGTCTTACCCAAGGTCACATGGTTAGGAAGGCTGGGTCTAGAGCCTGTGCTATGAAGCTTTCTGTGATTCTGCCTCAGTCTTTCATTTGAGCTGGTTGAGCCATTAGAGATGATTTGGTATAATCTGTTTTTTGTTTTTAAGATAAGTTAAGAGAGAGCTCAGTTCAGGACTGACCTAGTAAATCAAGCGGCTAGCTCTTATTGTGCTTTCTGACTCACTATGGCCTGGAAACCAACTGCTTCAATTAAGACCAACAACTTTTGTTATGAGAAGCAGAATTTTCTTTCTTCTTTTTTTCTTTATTGGAATATAGTTGCTTTACTGTGTTGTGTTAGTCTCTGCAGTACAATGAAGTGAATCAGCCTTATGTATACATATAACCTCTCCCTCTTAGACTACTCCTCCCATCCTACCCATCTAGGTCGTCACAGAGCACTGAGCTGATCTCCCTGTGATCTTCAGCAGGTTTCCACTATTTTACACATGGCAGTGTATATATGTCAATCCTAATCTCCCAATTCATCCCACTCCCCTCTCCCTCCACCTGTGTCTACACATCTGTTCTCTGTATCTGCGTCTCTGTTCCTGCCCGAAAAATAGGTCCATCTGTACCGTTTTTCTAGATTCCACATATACAAGTTAACATATATTTGTTTTGCTCTTTCTGACTTATTTTTTTCTTTTTATAAACTTCCCTGGAGTAAAACTGATGATAAGGTAGAAAAATAAAGGCCAGTGAGAATATACTAATACAAAGACAGTAAAATTTTTCTTTGTTTTCTAGATATTAACATCTATTTTCTTTATGTTTTCTCCTAAAAATCCTCTTTTGCAAATGTATCTAGCTTTTCTATATTTGGCCTAAATTCATTGTGTTGGGAATCCATATACACATTTCATGAAGAGCTACTTTAAATGGTTCTGATGTAAAATGTCTATTTGTCTCTGTCTTCTAAGCTTTTTGGGTTTTTGCTTATTAATTTTGATTGAAGTAGAGTTGATTTACAACAATGTGTTAGTTTCTGTTGGACAGCAAAGTGAGTCAATTATACATACACATATATCTGCTGTTTTTAAAATTCTTTTCCCATATAGGTCACTACAGAATATTGAGTAGAGTTTCCTATGCTGTACACTAGGTTCTTATTCGTTATCCATTTTATATATAGTAGTGTGTATATGTCAATCCTAATCTCCCAATTTATCCCTTCCACCCTGTTCCCCCCTGGTATGTCTCTGTTGTCTAAGCTTTTAAAAAGTTTTCTTTCATTGCTTCATCCTGATTGGGTGGGGTCCAACCTCCTTAGGGTGAGAGGGAGTTCAGTCTCCAAACAGCCTAAGCTTCATCCTCTCCAGGCTGAATACTGCCAACTTGCCGATTTATGTGTGGTTTTAGTGAAGCCTTCCATGGATTTAGATGGGAACACCGAGACTTTTCACTGGAAAATTCACTTTGCATTTCACTTCAATTCCTAGAGGTTAGAGGTATGACTGTATGTATAGAGATATTATCTGGTCTCTATATCTGTTTGCTTTTTACATTTTAAACTGTAACCTAATTCCTCATATCCTATGTTCATTCTTACATGTATTTTTCCACTTTCCTTTTTTTTTCCTTTGGGAAGTAGGTGACTGTAAACTATATGTTAAACATAACAGTTGTCTTTTTACTGTTATTTTCCATATTTTATTAGGTTTTACACAAAAATGCAAGTGCATTTGCTGCTGACCTGGCATCAAAAGAAGGAAGTAAATAAGCCAAATAACATAAAAATCCTTCTGTGAATTAATAAAGTCCTACACAAGTCTCATTCACTAATAAGTAAGACAAGACTTGTCATACTGAATGAAACTGGATAGTGTTTTATCCACCAAGTATTTGAATATGGTACAGTTTATTTATCTCATTGTATTAAAAACAGTGATAACACTTTCAAGAACATTGGCTTTTGCCAGACGTACTGCAAACCTAAAGGCACAGAGTAACAACATTTGCAAAGAAGGAACATTAACTATATTTCAAACTGTTAGTATGTTGGGCAAAAAGGGAAAAGTTACACAGTCATAAAAATGGAGGAGCCATTCTAAAATTCAGGATCAATGTGTAAACAAACCAAGCAGATCATTATGTCCTGAACACAGCTCAGAGTGGCTAAAATGTTTAATCTCTATTTGAGTCTTGCTCTCGCCTCTGGTTTTGATGTGCTTAGATGATTCATAAGTTATTTCTACTCAGTTTCTTCATAGGGGAATGGAACTCATTTGACGCAGTTTGACGTGAAGCATGTTTTCATGTTTTCTTTGTCTATATGGCAAACAGGTTGAGTTTGCAGTGTGAGCATGCCCTTTTAATCTGTTTAAAGATTAATTTTGGAAGCAGCATCTGCTCCTGGAGATTATTTTTGACTAACTTTCTGACTGATGAAAGATAATCAATTTAGATGGAAATCATGCATACTGGTCTTGCTACCTATTTCTCTTTTGTGAGTTGTCTTTTTTAGGTTTTAGCAACACATGAAAAGGAGATAAGGCAGAGATCAGGAGAGGAGCTACACTGGCTTCATTCACGCACAATGCCAAGTGCATGAGTCCAGGTCACTTCGGAGCTGAGACTGACAAAGGATCACTGCTCTATGCAGTGGGTGAGCCCCTGCCTCAGTCCCAGGAAACTCTACCTCTGACTCAATGACCTCGGTCAAGTTGCTGAACTTCACCAGAATTGAGTTTTCTCATCCAAGAAATGAAGAATAGAGTCAATGAAGTTATTTACAGAACTGTTATTCTGTGATTCTAAGTAAAAGAGGGAAAGTCACGTTGGTCAGACTTTGGGAGCCAGGCAAGGTTCTCGGCACCTTGTACAGAAATGGATATCTAGGTAGTGACCTTTGTTGTTGTTTGTCCTCCTTGGTCTGAAAAAGACATTCCTTTGGGAGAGGCCTCTGGTTGCATTTGCAGCTCTGTCTTTGCATGTAAAGGAGATTCTAATGTGCTGGTGTCTTGATAATATAGCTTCTTGGGGAGAAAAATACTTTCTGCACAAACAGAGGCTCTTCAGCTTATCCCATGCTCTGCCAGATCTGTCCTGCTGACAGATGAATGTTCCTGAGCAGTGTGGGGACTAAGTGGAACCTATTCCTAATTCTGCTATCTTTATAGATTGGCTGGGCTTGAGTCTAAAACACCACAGCAAAGCTCTCTGATATGCTGAACAGGGCTATGTAGTTTAATATCTAAGCTTCTTTATCTCCTAAAACCCCAAACTAAACCTCATCCCCTTCCTATAATCTGTGTAGGAAGTCAAAGAGATTAGAGTTCTCCCCGGGAGATCAGCACCCCTTACTCCCCATCCCCAGCGACAGAAGAGCTGAAATAGAAGGGTCTCCTTCTGGGCTGTTTAGATGAGGCTATGGCATCTGTCTGTGATACCTAGTCACAGGGTGGTAAGGAGTAAGAGAGTCCCAATTGTGAAGATGCAGTAACCGCATCTCTAGGTACACACAGCACTTTCAGTGTCTTACACTGGTTTTAAAGTGATATAAGAAAAAAAAAAGTGATATAAGGATGATAGGAGATGTGTTATATGAATTGGGACCACAGTTTCTCCATTTCTATAAAGAGGGTAATGTCTTTTCCTTTTTCATTGCCATTAAGATAATATGTTTCCTGCTTTAAAATTACAATTTGGATATGCAATGTTTTAAGTATTGCAGAACACTTTTACGTCTCCTCTTATAATACTGATGTGTCTTGTTCTAGAAAATATTTTATAAAATTAACATTTTAACAATCAGAAGCTATCTTTTATAATTTATGAAATCCTGTTATGCTCTCCTAGAAAATTTTAATTGGGATGGCATTAGTAAAGTAAAGTGGTTTATTTAGGTTCACTAGAGCACTAATCTTATTAGGGTATGTTCAATTTTGAGTTAATTTATACGAATATCATTTATTCAGAATATTGTAACTTGGTCATAAAAATGTAACTCAGGGATAAATATGCCAAAAATATGTCCTAGTCTTTTGAGAACTTTTTTAAACAGTAAATAATATAGCAAAATGTACTGATTTTTAGGTACTCATTCATATTCAATGACAGAGAATTCTGGATTTTTACAGTGATCATTTGGTTTGAGAGTAGAAACAAAGGATCCCTCTCTTTTTCATTTGCTATTTTTGCTGAGCTTTAAATTATACATATGGACAGAAAACTTGGAAATGTAGTGATAGTCTAGGTTCTTGGTTTAAAAAAAGTGTTGAAATAAAGTCTACCTCACAAAAATAAAAACTTACATTTTTTTGAAAAAAGAACAAAAGGAGCTTTAAAACCTTCTTTTAAAAGATGACAACAAAGAAGACAGAAAATATGAATGAAAATGAGGATTCAAATGCAAAAGCTTATAGAAAAGTACTTACAATTTACCTTATTGTCATAAAATAACATTTTGTTGTCAACATCTCTTTGTTGATTCAAGTCAAATTTTTTCCTGACTTACTTGGCTCTGAATAAAAATATAATAAATGTAGCTATTTCAAGAGCTGGATGAAGTGGCTTTTAAAGTTTAAAAAGTATTCCAGTTATTTTGTTTTATGAAAACAATAAAAGTCAGAAACTATTTGTCAGTGTAATATCTGCAATTAAGGTAAACAATTCTTTTAATCGTATGTCTTTTAGGTTGATGAAGGTGTAAAATTTTGTGTGTCCTGAAACCGTGGCAAAAATTAAAAAAACAAAATAAATGTCATTATTTATTTTCTGATATGTATTTTAAAAATGGTTCAATTTAAGTCATAAAAGGATAGAAACAACTTCAGAACTTAAGAAGATCATGCCCAAAAAAAGGAATTAAAAAGTTCTATCGATCTCAGACTCTAAGTATTGAAGAATGAAAAACATTGACAATATTTTGATCTTTCCTCATTCAATTTTGGCAGTCCTTAGCAAAAGAATTTAGTAGGTCTGAGCTTTCAGAAGACTTTTAAAGGAATATAGGTAAATAGGAATAGTTTTTTTTCACTCCTCCTCCTCTCCCATCCCCAGTTTATTTTTCAGTGTGCACAGAAGAATTGGCAACAGAGACTAGAAGAACATTTTCATTTATAGTTCTTCCAAACTAGACTGTATTACCTTGAAAGAGGGCACTTTCTCTGAAATAAGAGCCATCTGATTGATTCCCTAATGAAACTGGGATAGTTTTCTATTGCCATTAACTTACTCACCTACCCCTGAGTTCAGATTTTTCTTTAGTCCTGTTTTACCTATTTTCCTTGGAAGGATACTAATGGTTTGTTGATTTCGATGCCAGGAAGCTTTTAAGTCATTCACGCCAAATGTACTTTTCTGTTATATTTTGGTAGTCATTATGTAAAAAAATTTAGGAGGTAAATCAAAGGTGATGTCTTTCTTTTTTAAAACAATATTTCTAGAGCAGTCCTGTGATTTGAAAGTAGCTTTCCCATTACAATTTCTTTTAAATACAGTTCAGTTCAGTCAATCAGTCATGTACGAATATTTGTAATCCCATGGACTGCAGCATACCAGGCTTCCATGTCCATCACCAACTCCCGAAGCCTGCTCAAATTCAGGTCCATTGAGTCGGTGATGCCATCCAACCATTGTCCCCTTCTGTTGTCCCCTTCTCCTCCTGCCTTCAATCTTTCCCAGCATCGGGATTTTTTCTAATGAGTCAGTTCTTCGCATCAGGTAGCCAAAGTACTAAAACGTCAGCATCCGTCCTTCCAATGAATATTCAGGACTGATTTCCTTTAGGATTGTCTGGTTTCATCTCTTTGCAGTCCAAGGGACCCTCAGGAGTCTTCTCCAATACCACAGTTAAAAGCATCAATTCTCTCGTGCTTAACCTTCCTTATGGTCCAATTCTCACATCCATACATGACTATGGGAAAAAACATAGCTTTGACCATACAGATCTTTGTTGGCAAAGTAATGTTTCTGCTTCTTAATATGTCCTCTAGGTTGGTCATAGCTTTTCTTCCAAGGAACAAGCATCTTTTAATTTCATGGCTGCACCATCTGCAGTGATTTTGGAGCCCAAGAAAATAAAGTCTGTCACTGTTTCCATTGTTTCTCCATCTATTTGCCATGAAGTGATTGGGACCAGGTGCCATGATCTTTGTTTTCTGAACATTGAGTTTTAAGCCAACTTTTTCCCTCTTCTCTTTCACTTTCATCAAGAGGCTCTTCAGTTCCTCTTCACTTTCTACCATAAGAGTGGTATCATCTGCATATCTGAGGTTATTGATATTTCTCCTGGCAGTCTTGATTCCAGCTTATGCTTCATCCAGCCTGGCATTTCACATGATGTACTCTGTATATCAGTTAAATAAGCATGGTAATAATATACAGCCTTGACGTACTTCTTTCCCAATTTGGAACCAGTCCATTGTTCCATGTCCGGTTCTAACTGTTGCTTCTTGACCTTCATATAGGTTTCTCAGGAGGAAGGTTAGGTGGTCTCTTATTCCTTTCTCTTTAAGAATATTCCACTGTTTGTTGTGATCCGTACAGTCAAAGACTTTGGAGTAGTCAATGAGGCAAAAGTAGCTGTTTTTCTGGAATTCTCTTGCTTGTTCTATGATCCAACAGATATTGGCAACTTGAACTCTGGTTCCTCTGTCTTTCCTAAGTCCAGCTTGAACATCTGGAAGTTCATGGTTCACGTACTGTTGAAGCCTAATTTGGAGAATTTTGAGCATTACACTTTGCTAGTGTGTGATTTGAGTGCAATTGTGTGGTAGTTTGAACATTTTTTGGCATTACTTTTCTTTGGACTGGAATGAAAACTGACCTTTTCCAGTCCTGTGGTCACTGCTGAGTTTTCCAAATTTGCTGGCATATTGAGTGCAGCACTTTCACAGCATCATAGGATTTTTGTTTTGTTTTGTTTTCCCATGTTGTTGAAATTGTTTGTTTTTATTTTTCATTTATTTTTATTAGTTGGAGGCTAATTACTTTAAAATATTGTAGTGGTTTTTGTCATACATTGACATGAATCAGCCATGGATTTACATGTGTTCCGCATCCCAATCCCCCCTCCCACCTCCCTCTCTACCCGATCCCTCTGTGTCTTCCCAGTGCACCAGGCCCGAGCACTTGTCTCATGCATCCAACCTGGGCTGGTGATCTGTTTCACCCTAGATAATATACATGTTTCGATGCTGTTCTCTTGAAACATCCCACCCTCGGCTTCTCCCACAGAGTCCAAAAGTCTGTTCTGTACATATGTGTCTCTTTTTCTGTTTTGCATATAGGGTTATCATTACCATCTTTCTAAATTCCATATATATGTGTTAGTATACTGTAATGGTCTTTATCTTTCTGGCTTACTTCACTCTGTATAATGGGCTCCAGTCCATCATAGGATTTTTAAATAGCTCAACTGGAATTCCATCACCTCCACTAGCTTTGTTGGTAGTGATGCTTCCTAAGGCCTGCTTGACTTCACATTCCAGGATGTCTGGTTCTAGGTGAGTGATCACACCATTGTGGTTATCTGGGTCATGAAGATCTTTTTTGTGTAGTTCTTCTGTGTATTCTTACCTCCTCTTCTTATCTTCTGCTTCTGTTAGGTAGGTCCATACCATTTGTGTCCTTTATTGTGTCTATCTTTGCATGAAATGTTCCCTTGGTATCTCTAATTTTCTTGAAGAGATCTCTAGTCTTTCCAATTCTATTGTTTTCCTCTATTTCTTTGTATTGATCACTGAGGAAGGCTTTCTTATCTCTCCTTGCTCTTCTTTCATTTTGTCCTTTGCCTTTAGCAACTCTTCTTTTCTCAGCTATTTGTAAGGCTGTCTCAGACAAACTTTTTGCCTTTTTCAATTTCTTTTAAATACAGTTATTTTAAATAGTTTTAATACTCTCTTCTTTTAAGTGACATATGCTCCTGTTTATCAATGTATAATGCATGTACTTGCAAATTCTGTATATCATAGATGTTGGAGCTATTACTGACAGTATTTTCTCTAGTGATTTTTCTAGAGATGGTCATCTAAATTAGTAGTCATTTAGAAAACTATTCACTTTTATTTGAATATTTTTGCTCTAGAAACCATACTAGAAACAGGCTTATATAAACTTAGAAGGTTGAATTTCTTTGATTAGTCCTGTCCCTCTTAGGATGCCTTCCTTTCCTACTTGTGAAAGGTAACTTTGAATAACATCTTTCTGACTGATTTCCCCACTGTATACTTTTACCAAGTTCTCTTCTTGCAAGGCAGAACCCAAGTGTCTAATATGATTTTTCCACCCCTTTTTCTTTACCCCCATAGTTTACCTGGGTTATAGTTAGTTACAAAAGCAATTTTTTCTCAGTTTCTTTTTGCTGTGGAAGGAATCTCAAGTTTATAGAATTGAAATGACATATCTTTTTTTCCCTAATTACAACTTTAATTGAACCCACATCATTAAAATAACATTTTTGAGCTTTTTCTAATTATAACAATAAAACTTTCTCAGTGTTGGGCATTTGGAGATCAGGAAAACACCACAAGCCTAAGGAAAGACAAAACAAACTGAAAGAAAATAAAATAAAAATTATTTGCAATTTTACTACATAAGTATCCTATTTTGGGGTAGGTCCTTCAAATAATTATACCATTAAATTATAACTACTTATTAATAATCCCTCAATGATATGAACTTATTTTATAAACATATACACACAGGTCCAGATGGCTCTGGATTTCATATTCTGTTCTGTGGTCTCTTGTCCCCTCAGCTACATCTGTTACCATTATTTTAGCTCTATAACAAATTTGCCGCTCAGGTGCTTCAGTTGTGTCCGACTCTTGTGACACCGTGAACTGTAGCCTGCCAGGCTCCTCAGTCCATAGGATTCTCCAGACAAGAATACTGGAGTGGGTTGCCATGGCCTCCTCTGGGGCACCTACCAGACACAGGGACTGAATCCCTGTCTCCTCTGACTCCTGTATTGAAGGTGGTTTCCTTACTGCTAGCCACCTGGGAAGCCTGTATAACAAGTTTTGACTTTGATTTTTATAAGCTCTCTAACATTCCTCTCTTTCAATATTTTCTTGTCTATTATCTGTGTATATGTAAGATAAATTTTTGATTGAAAAATATCAACTTAAATATGTATGGCTGAGTTCACTGGTTCACCTGAAACTATCACAATGTTGCTAATCGACTGTATCCCAATACAACATAAAAAGTTAAAAAAAAATGGCTACAAAAAAAATCTCAAGTTAAAAATATCCTTTCAGATTTTGATTGGAATTGCTTTAAATATAAAAATTAATTGGTTAGCATTTACCTGTTAACCATAATTGAGTCTTCTTATCCAGGTAAATGACACCAGTCAACTCTTATATCCCTGAACTAAGTTTTATAGAGTTCTTCATAGATATCATATACTTTATTTCTCATCTATTCCTAGATGTTTTACATGTTTCAGGAGCTGTGGTATATAGGATCATTTCCCATTATGTTTTCCCAGAGGTAACTCCTTATGTTATATATGGCTCATAATTGGCCATGTCACCAAAATGCTTCATTATTTCTAATTAGTTCTAATTCATTTCTTGGGCTATATTATGGTATTCTCCAATGTTTTATTTTTCTTTTTTAAATTATTCTTTTTAATTCAATTTAATAATTTTTTCCTGAATTTTAAAATATTTTTTGTTACCCTTACATGACTTTATTTGTCTGGTACATCTTTGTCCAAACATGAAGACAACAGATAAATTTGATAGATCTTCAGGTGCTAAGAAAATATATCACCCCTGTCTGAGAAGCAGTCTAATCAAACTTACATGTTTAGACACCATATATGGGCTGGGCTTGATCATGATGGTGGCACTTAATACCTTAGGCAAGTTGGTTAACTGATTTACGCCTCAGTTTTGTAATCTATAAAATGGGGATGTTTTGAGGATTTAAATGATTAACAATATAAAATGCCTTTGATAGTGCCTAGAGCATACTAAGGGCTTCCCTGATAGCTCAGTTGTTAAAGAATCCACCTGCAATGCAGGACACTTGGGTTCGATTCCTAGGTTGGGAAGATTCACTGGAGAAGGGATAGACTACCCATTTCAGTATTCTTGGGCTTCCCTTGTGGCTCAGCTGGTCAAGAATCTGCCTGCAATTCCAGAGACCTGGGTTCGATCCCTGGGTTGGGAAGATCCCCTGAAGAAGGGAAAGGCTTCCCACTGCAGTATTCTGACCTAGAGAATTCCATGGACTGTATATAGTCCATGGAGTCGCAAAGATTCGGACATGACTGAGCTTTCACTTCAGAGCGTACTAAGCACTAAACAAGTATTTTCTGTTATTGTTGTTATTCTTATTTCAAAATTTTGGGAATAATTTTAATTTCAGTTAGTTCAGTTCAGTCGCTCAGTCATGTCTGACTCTTTGTGACCCTGTGGACTGCAGCATGCCAGGCCTCCCTGTCTATCACCAACTCCCAGAGTTTATTCAAACTCATGTCCATTTTGTCGGTGATCCATCCAACCATTTCATCCTCTGTCATCCCCTTCTCCTCCTGCCTTCAATCTTTCCCAGCATCAGGGTCTTTTCAAATGAGTCAGTTCTTTGCAATATTATCTAAATTTTAATTTAGATATGTCTTTTAAAATGTATTTTCCCCCCTTCGAGCACTTATTTGCATATTTTTCATACACTTTGTACTAACATACATGATTTGAATTTATGAAAATCTTTTCTTCTGTTCCTTTTCCTTTTTGCATTTTGAAACCTTGTCTTTTTGTAATATGATATAAATGATTTCTTGTGCAAAAGTGGAAGACAGAGGGCATCAGAAGGGTATCATGTCTGATCATCCCTTTTATAGTGTTCTCAGCCCACAAAATCTTGTCCATTAGTCCAGAATCCTCTTGACTATCAAATCAGAAACCACCCCTCTCTCACTGACATTTTTTCCTCCTAAGTTTGATTGGTAATAGAGTGCTTAATTCTTATTTGTTATCTGTTTTATCTTGTTAAGAAGACAAAGTTTAAGTAGGAACTAAAATCATTTAGCAGCCTAATGTACTGATCAAGGCAAAATTCTTGTTACTGATCAGAGTATTAGTTTGTAAAATTAGCTGATGCTTGTTCTCCTTTCATCATTCTTCTAAGGTAAGATTAAAAAATAAAAATGACTCTTCTTTTATGAGGTACCATTACACGCCAGTCAGAATGCCTGCTATCCAAAAGTCTACAAGCAATAAATGCTGGAGAGGGTGTGGAGAAAAGGGAACCCTCTAATACTGTTGGTGGGAATGCAAACTAGTACAGCCACTATGGAGAACAGTGTGGAGATTCCTTAAAAAACTGGAAATAGAACTGCCATATGACCCAGCAATCCCACTCCTGGGCATACACGCCAAGGAAACCAGATCTGAAGGAGACAGATGCACCCCAATGTTCATCACAGCACTGTTTATAATAGCCAGGACATGGAAGCAACCTAGATGCCCATCAGCAGATAAATGGATAAGGAAGCTGTGGTACATGTATACAATGGACTATTACTCAGCCATTAAAAGGAATACATTTGAATCAGTTCTAATGAGATGGATGAAACTGGAGCCCATTATACAGAGTGAATTAAGCCAGAAAGATAAACATCAATACAGTATACTAACACATATATATGGAATTTAGAAAGATGGTAACGATAACCCTATATGCAAGACAGAAAAAGAGACACAGATGTACAGAACAGACTTTTGGACTCTGTGGGAGAAGGCGAGGGTGGGATGATCTGAGAGAACAGTATCGAAACATGTATATTATCTATGGTGAAACAGATCACCAGCCCAGGTTGGATGTATGAGACAAGTGCTCGAGGCTGGTGCACTGGGACGACCCAGAGGGATGGCATAGGGAAGGAGGTGGGAGGGGGGTTCAGGATGGGGAACACATGTAAATCCATGGCTGATTCGTGTCAATGTATGGCAAAAACCACTACAATATTTTAAAATAATTAGCCTCCAACTAATAAATGGAAAAAAAAACACCTTTTCTTTGAAGGGAAGCTTTTCATATAGTAGTAGATACTTTCATATCATTTGTTTAGAATTTCTTGTGTAATAAAATTTATTATCTGTATATTGTATCTTCCATACTTGTATCATTTTGACCATTTTAATATTTTTATCCCTTTTTTCTTTAGTCTTGGCTAGGTTTATAAGTTTGTCTTTTGCATGACTTAACCAGATTTTCTGCAATTTAGGGTCTGACAGTTATAAATTTTAGTGCAATTTTAAATTCTATTGTCATTCTTTATTTCCTTCCTTACATTCTGTTAGTGAGCCCCTCAATTATCTTTTTTTTTAGTGCAATTTTTTTTATCATAGTTCATCTTTACCCATTTTGTTCACAGATTGCAAAGTGTTTCATTTAATTTCCTTGAGAACATAGATTAATGTTTTCTAAAATTTACTTATGTTTCTTGCCATAGTAACATTAAAATATTCTCTTTACCTCTTACATGCTGTATTTATTTCCCTGTGTAGGATATAATATCTTTATGGGTATCATTTCATCTTTATTATCGTACATTTTTTTATGCTTATACATTCTTAAATGAAAAAGATTTATTTTGATCTTGTATTTGGCAATAAATAGCTTTTTGGGTTTTTTTTATATTCTTTTAAGATGTTAGAATCCTTTTCTAAAAGCTGTAGTTGAATGGTAGGTAGGGTAAATTTATATCAGTGACCCAGCAATTTGGAAGAAGTTGGAGGAATGGAACACCTAAAGCCAGGAAATTTCCTCTGCTTGGTTTATTCTCTGTTCATGGGGAAACTGCTATGCTGTGGACCAGCTTACTGTAACTAGTTTCTTTACTTCCTGGCTTCCCCTCAAAAATACTACTGGCTCTGTCAGACCTCCTTCCTGTAGCTCCTGCCTGCTGTTTCAGGCAAAACCCCTACTTCAATGGGAGAGTCAAATTCCTAACTCGTTTCATCTACCAAAATAAACTCCAGATGGATTAAAGATTTACATGTAAAAAATTATAAAACTTTATTATTACTTGAAAAAATATGGTAAAATATTTATGTACACTTTGGGTAGCAGTGTACATTTTAAGTCCAATAGGAGGGCAAATTAAATTACTGATAGATTTAACTATTTAACAATGTATAACATCTATATGTGAGGAAACTTGCTCCATATACACTATTTATGGCAAATAAAAATATTTATAACATGATTTGATTGTCAAAACATGAATCCTTATGTATGAAGATTTTTTTGCAATTTTTTTCAGAAGAATAATTTGGAAATTAATAAGAAAAATGTGAAAATTCTAATAGAAAACTGTGCAACATTAAAACAGTTTTGGGCTTCCCTTGTGGCTCAGCTGGTAAAGAATCTGCTTGCAATGCTGGAAACCTGGGTTCTATCCATGGGTTGGGAAAATCCCCTGGAGAAGTGAAAGGACACCCACTCCAGTATTCTGGCCTAGAGAATTCCATGGACTGTTTAGCCCATGGAATCACAAAGAGTCGGACACGACTGAGTGACTTTCACTTTCACTTCAAAGTTCAGTTCAGTTCAGTCACTCAGTCTTGTCTGACTCTTTGCGACTCCATGGACTGCTGCACGACAGGCCTCCCTGTCCATCACCAACTCCCGGAGTTTACTCAAACTCATGTCCATTGAGTTGGTGATGCCATCCAACCATCTCATCCTCTTTTGTCCCCTTCTCCTCCTGCCCTCAATCTTTCCCAGCATCAGGGTCTTTTCAAATGAGTCAGCTCTTCACATCAGGTAGTCAAAGTATTGGAGTTTCAGCTTCAACATCAGTCCTTCCAATGAACACCCAGGACTGATCTCCTTTAGGATGGACTGGTTGGATCTCTGTGCAGTCCAGGGGACTCTCAAAAGTCTTCTCCAACACCACAGTTCAAAAACATCAATTCTTCGCCTCTCAGCTTTCTTTATAGTCCAACTCTCACATCCATACATGACTACTGGAAAGACCATAGCCTTGAGTAGACGGACCTTTGTTGGCAGAGTAATGTCTCTGCTTTTTAATATCCTGTCTATGTTGGTCATAACTTTTTTTCCAAGGACTAAGTGTCTTTTTATTTCATGGCTGCAGTCACAATCTGCAGTGATTTTGGAGCCCCCAAAAATAAAGTCTGACACTGTTTCCACTGTTTCTCCATCTATTTCCCGTGAAGTGATGGTACCAGATGCAATGATCTTTGTTTTTTGAATGTTGAGCTTTAAGCCAACATTTTCACTGTTCTCTTTCACTTTCATCAAGAGGCTCTTTAGTTACTCTTCACTTCCTGCCATAAGGGTGGTATCATCTGCATATCTGAGGTTATTGATACTTCTCCCAGCAATCTTGAGTCCAGCTTGTGCTTCATCCAGCTCAGCATTTCTCTTGATGTACTCTGCATATAAGTTAAATAAGCAGGGTGACAATATACAGCCTTGACGTACTCCTTTTCCTATTTGGAACCAGTCTGTTGTTCCATGTCCAATTCTAACTATTGCTTCCTGACCTGCATACAGATTTCTCAAGAGGCAGATCAGGTGGTCTGGTATGTCCATCTCTTTCAGAATTTTCCACAGTTTATTGTGATCCACACAGTCAAAGGCTTTGGCATAGTCAGTAAAACAGAAATAGATGTTTTTCTGGAACTCTCTTGCTTTTTTGATGATCCAGTGGATGTTGCCAATTTGTTCTCTGGTTCCTCTGCCTTTTCTAAAACCAGCTTGAACATCTGGAAGCTCATGGTTCACGCATTGTTGAAGCCTGGCTTGGAGAATTCTGAGCATTACTTTACTAGCGTGTGAGATGAGTGCAATTGTGTGTTAGTTTGAGCATTCTTTGGCATTGCCTTTCTTAGGAATTGGAATGAAAACTGACCATTTCCAGTCCTGTGGCCACTGCTGAGTTTTCCACATTTCCTGACATATTAAGTGCAGCACTTTTACGGTATCATCTTTTAGGGTTTAAAATAGCTCAACTGGAATTCCATCACCTCCACTAGCTTTGTTTGTAGTGATGCTTCCTAAATCCCATCTGACTTAACATTCCAGGATGTCTGGTTCTAGGTGAGTGATCACACCATTGTGATTATCTGGGTTGTGAAGATCTTTTTTGTATAGTTCTTTTGTATTTTCTTGCCACCTATTCTCAATATCTTCAAAAGACAGTTCATAAAGAAGAAAGTACAAATAGCTAAGAACATGAAAGAGACATTCAATGTCATTAATAATCAAATAAATGTAATTCACAGCAATAAATTATAATTTTCTTTATTATATTGATAAATGTAAATAAAATATATTTATATTGATTTGGTACATTATGGAAATTTCTCTTTCCAATACATTCTTTTTAATCGTTGCATAATACTTCATGGTTTGGATTTAACCTGATTTATCTCCCTGTTTATGGGTAGTATATTGTTTCATTTTTTTGCTACTCTAATAAATGCTGCCACAAATATTCTTTTATATGTGAATAAACTGTGGCTATTATATTATAGGATGTGAAGATGAAATGTGAAAGTGACAGTCGCTGAGTCATGTACGACCCTGTGCGACCCCGTGGACTATACAGTCCATGGAATTCTCCAGGCCAGAAAACTGGAATGGGTAGCCTTTCCCTTCTCTGGGGAATCTTCCCAACCCAGGGACTGAACCCAGGTCTCTGGCATTGCGTGCAGATTCTTTACCAGCTGAGCCATAAGGGAAACCCAAGAATACTGGAGTGGGTAGCCTATCCCTTCTCCAGGGGATCTTCCTGACCCAGGAATTGAACTGGGGTCTCCTGCATTGCAGGCAGATTCTTTACCAACTGAGCTACAAGGGAAGCTTCAGTTTTGCCATAGCTAACAGTGTTGTGACTATTCCAGGTGAAGAGCCACTGGATTGAGTCATATGTATACACGTATCCATTCTCCCCCAAACTCGCCTCCAACTAGGCTGCCACATAACATTGAGCAGAGTTTCTTTGCTATACAATAGGTCCTTCTTGGTTATCCATTAAAAATTTTTTTTAACTGGAAATAATTGCTTTACAACTGTGTTGCTTTCTGCCATATATCAACATAAATCAGCTATAAGTATACATATGTCCCCTCCCTCTTGAACATCCGAGCCACCCCATCCTATGGCTGATTCCCATCCCACCCCTCTAGGTTGTCACAGAGCACTGCGTTTGAGCTTCCTATGTCGTACAGCAAATTCCCACTGTGTCCATTTTGAATTTAGCAGTGTGTACATGTCCATTCCAAATTCCTTAACTATCCCTTCCCCCCATTCTTTCCCCTAGCAACCATAAGTTTGTTCTCTAAGTCTTTGAGTCTCTTTCTGTTTTGTAAGTAAGCTCATTTGTATCATTTCTTTTTAGATTTCACACTTAATGGATGTCATACAATATTTCTCCTTCTCTGTCTGACTTACTTCACTCAGTATGACAATCTCTGGGTCCATCCATATTGCTGCAAATGGCATTATTTCATTCTTTTTATTTTATTTTATTTTCATTTATTTTTATTAGTTGGAGTCTAATTACTTTACAGTATTATAGTGGTTTTTGCCATACATTGACACGAATCAGCCATGGATTTACATGTGTTCCCCATCCTGAACCCCCCTCCCACCTCCCTCCCCATCCCATCCCTCTGGGTCGTCCCAGTGCACCAGCCTCGAGCACTTGTCTCATACATCCAACCTGGGCTGGTGATCTGTTTCACCATAGATAATATACATGTTTCGATACTGTTCTCTCAGATCATCCCACCCTCGCCTTCTCCCACAGAGTCCAAAAGTCTGTTCTGTACATCTGTGTCTCTTTTTCTGTCTTGCATATAGGGTTATCGTTACCATCTTTCTAAATTCCATATATATGTGTTAGTATACTGTATTGGTCTTTATCTTTCTGGCTTACTTCACTCTGTATAATGGGCCCCAGTTTCATCCATCTCATTAGAACTGATTCAAATGTATTCCTTTTAATGGCTGAGTAATTGTCCATTGTGTATATGTACTACAGCTTCCTTATCCATTTGTCTGCTGATGGGCATCTAGGTTGCTTCCATGTCCTGGCTATTATAAACAGTGCTGTGATAAACATTGGGGTACACGTCAGAATGCTGCTATCCAAAAGTCTCCAAGCAATAAATGCTGGAGAGGGTGTGGAGAAAAGGGAACCCTCTTACACTGTTGGTGGGAATGCAAACTAGTACAGCCACTATGGAGAACAGTGTGGAGACTCCTTAAAAAACTGGAACTAGAACTGCCATATGACCCAGCAATCCCACTCCTGGGCATACACACTGAGGAAACCAGAACTGAAAGAGACACGTGTACCCCAATGTTCATCGCAGCACTATTTCATTCTTTTTAAAGGCTGAGTAATATTCCAAGAAATGCTATTTTAAAAGCCCTCTCACACTTACTGAGTTTGACTCTTTTTTTATGTTTCTTGGATATTTTCTTTTACTATGCATATACTTTTTTATTAGCCCCTATGTTTTCTTTATCAATATATAAAACTTCTTAAGTGAATAATATTTTTCCAATCCATTTTTCATCTTTAACTATGTTTTTATTTTTTATACAATCAAGTGTGTCTGATATTCTTTTAGACTTTTTGAGTTTTCTACCTTTCATTAAAAAGGCCCTGATTACAAGGTCTCCCTAACATTTTTTTTCCTAAATTTTATCCTATTTTTATTTCTACAATTCTACCTTTCGTCCATATGAAATATGTTTCTCTATATGATGGGAACTAATGTCCAACTTAATTTGGTTAGAAATAGATAGTTTTGACAGCATTTTGAATAGGTTTTTTTTTTTACTAAATAAAATTCTGTGTAATCAGCTTCTTATATATGTTGGAAACCAGTACTGACTCTCTTTCATTACGCTAAATTATTTGTGTATCTTTTGTTTAATTAAGATGATGTTTTAGTAAGTTTGAATAGATGGTTAGGTAAGTCCTGAGCATATAACTGTTTTCGTATTTTTTCTCTTCTTATACATTTATTTTCCATATGAATATCAAAACATTCAATCTAATTTAAAATTATTGTAATTCAGATTGTTTTCAAAGTGTATACTTTTATAGTATTTGGATTTTATAGATTTTATTATAGTATAGTAAAATCTTTCTAAGGATATCATTTGCCTATCTATTTGTTCAAATATTATTTTGTATTTAAGAGTAAAATTTATAAATACATAGTTTTTTTCCTTTTGTGAATAGCATTTTTTTCTGTTTTAATATCTGAACGGTGCTTGTTAGATATAAAATGTTAGTTCTGTATATAGCATATCTAGTCATCTTATCAAATTAACCTATGAGTTGTAGTAGCTTTATTTTCAGGGTCTTTTGAATTTTCTGGGTATAAAATATATGATTAAATATCATTTTGTATTATCTATTATTTATGATATTTACTTTTTAATCTCATTTTGTCATTTCAATAATTTTATTTTTAAAATTTTTGTTGTTGTTTGGAGTATTATTGCTTTACAGTGCTGTGTTAGAAGAATTTCATGTATATAGAATCATATAGTATGTAGCTTCCAGAATTGCCTTTTTCATTATATATAATTTCTTTGTGATTGATTCAAGGTATTGTATATATCTAAACTTTATTCCTTTTTATTTATGAGTAGTATTCCATGGTGTGAGTACACCACAATTCTTTTTAAACCATTCACCCATTGAAGGACATTTGTGTTGCTTCTAGTTTTTGGCTATTATCAGTAAAGCTGATAAGAAGCATTCATACAGATTTCTTTGTGAACTTGAGTGTTGTTTCTCAGGGATAAATATTCAGAAGTTCAGTTGCTAGGTTGTTTTGTAATGCTATGCCTGGTTTTGTAAGAAATGGCCAAACTGTTTTCCAGAGTGACTGTATCATTTTACATTCCTACAAACAATGGCATGAGTGACCTAGAATCCCTGCCTTCTTCCCAGCATTTGGTGTTAGCACCAATTTTAAAATTTTAGCTTTTCTGATAGATATTTAGAGATATCTCATTGTTCTAAGTATCACTTCTGTAGTCACTAATGATGTTGGACATGTTTTCATATGCTTGTTTGCCATATGTAGATCTCCTTTAATGTCCTTTGCTCATTTTCTTGTTGGATTGTGTGAATTAACTTTTTTTTTCTTTTTTACTGTTGACTTTTGAGAGTTCTTTGTATATGCTGGATACTAAGCCTTTGCCAGATATGTAGTTTGCAAATGTTTTCTCATACTTTGTAGTTTGCCTTTTTATTCTTCTTTTTTTTTTTTCTTTTTTGGCGCCGGGGGCTCGGGAAGGCAGCTCTGTGCTTGACCTTCCTCACCGGTGGCCAACGGCGCTCCCGCCTCGGCCCGCTGCGCCCGGGGCTGCGCCCGCCCGCGGCTCCCCCAGGCAGCTGCCGGGCTTCCTGCGGCCACAGCCCGCCCCCGCGCTACTCCGACCTTTTTATTCTTTAAGCAGGTCTTTCTTAAAGCAAAAAGCTTTTAATTTTGAGGTACGATTTATCAATATTTTATAGATTCTAATTTTGGTGTCAAGCCTAAGAACTCTTTGCCAAGTCCTAGATCTGAAAGGTTTATGTTCTGCTATTTTTTATAAGTTTTATTTTTATATTTTAGCCCATGATCCATTTTGAGTTAATTTTTATATAAAGTGTGAGTTTCTTTCTTTCTTTCTTTTTTTTTTTTTTTGACCTATGGATATCTAACTATACTTTTGTTAAACAAGCTACTATTATTCCACTATTGAATTGCTCTTGTACTTTTTCCCAAAAGTCATTTGAATGTTACCAGCTATTCAATATTGTTTTAGCCCCATTCTTATTTTGGGATGCATGTACTATTGCCTTGCCATGTCCCTGACTCACTTTCATAGCATGTTTTTACTACTAGCTTCTTAAATGGTCCATTCTCTTCTTTTCCCAGTATCATGTGTTTGGGAAACTAATGAGATTGGAACAGTTGAAAGTTTTGGTCAGGCATAGGCCACTAGCTGGCTTCTGGATGATCTGTTCTGGTCAAGTGTCACTGTCTACCTCCCACCAACTATGGTTAAGAGGAGGACCGTGTCCTAGAGGACTAGGACACTTAAGGGACGGGGGTTATAAGCAAGCAGGTTGTAGTAAGTGAGCTGTGATCTGGTTAGGAAGTGACAGCATTACTTAAATATCTGTCAATATCCAAGAGGTTCTTTAAATGAAAAGCATCATCTTTTTTCATTTTCTCATTTGTGAAACAGAGGAAGTGACATTTTTACATTTGCTCTCTGAGTGTTGGATAACTTAACCCTGAGATAGTGAAAAGAAATTACAATGCCTTATTATGCATTGGAACCCATAAAGTGTAATACTTTTCTAACCAGAATTTTAATATTCACCAGGGTCTTGAAATAATGCTTTATTCTTTGTCTTGCTCCCTGCCTACAGTAGAGTGCTAGAAACATATTTGGAAGTTATTATGACAAGAGATGTAATTTTAAGAAGAACATCAGTGTAAAGTATGTTAACTAAGTTTTTTGGTGTAATGAGATGCAGCAGAATCATAAAGGAATGTGTTCATTTTTGCAGCAGTGAGTTTCTGTTACATGGAACAGAAGGCAAAGTTCATGTTTACTATTGCAAATGGATATCATAAACGGATAGTTCTTCATGAATTTTGTTGACTGAATTTCTTTGGCTGATGACAAAGGTACTAAAAACTAATGCAAAGAGAGATCTGATAGCAGGAATTTAATTTTTTTTTGCTTACTTAATTATCCAGTTTTGTATATTGTTAGCCAACTCTAAGCCTATAGACAGAATCCCCAATATACTCATGAATCCCCTGATTTATTACAGAAAGGGAAAATATAATTTTGGCTTGAATTCGAAAGGAAGTGAGGAGAGTTATAATTTTTAGTCAGTAAAGATCTACTTTTCCCCTGATTTTTTTTCTGGCCTCAAAGATATACTAAGTTCAGTTTGTATTTTGGGTAGTTAATAAATGAAGAGGGTAGGGAAAGGGTATTCTGTTGACAGGTAATAGTGTTCTGTGAAGTTATGTGGGTAGGTAACTAGATGGGGTGAATTGCTGTTCGTAACTGTGATGAAGGTTTCTTGAGACTGATGATGGAAAATGAAGGAATAAAAGTCAACAGATTATGTCAACTGCTTTTTCCAAAGATTACGTCCTATATACATTGCTATTTATAAAATAGATAAATAATGAAAACCTACTGTAGAGTGCAGGGAAAGAAAAGAAGGTGCTCTCTGTAGGACATCCATTACGTTAACCTTAAAAATACAATCTAATATATACTTTAGGTGCACAATAATACTGTTTGATCCCATTTATGCAAGATAACTAGAATAGACAAATTCATAGATTTAGAAAGTGCACTGGTGGATGCCAGAGGTCAGGGGGTGGTGGGGGAGGGAGGAATGGGACTTAGTGTTTAATGGGGACAGAGTTTCAGTTTAGGAAGGTGAAAAATTTGGGAGATAGATGATGGTGAGTTGTACAGCAATGTGAATGTGCTTAATGCACAGCTAAATATGGGTAAAATAGTATGTTTTATATTATGTGACTTTTACCACAATAAAAACATTAAAAAAAAAAAAAGGCAATTAAGACAGACAGATACCCACAGTAACTGCTTTTGAAACTTAGGTCAGTGTTTCACTTTCCCGGTTGAGAACAGATAGGTCAGTTGAAATGCATTCTAGGAGGGGGATAAATTAGGATTTTGGGATTAGTATACACACACACACACACACACACACACACACACACACACACACACACACACACACAACCATATATAAAATAGATAACCAAGAAGGACCTACTATATAGCACAGGGAGCTCTACTCAGTATTCTGTAATAACGTATATAGGAAAATAATCTGAAAAATAATGAATTCCTGTTATCTATATAACTGAATCACTATGTTGTATACCCAAAACACACAACATTGGAAATCAACTATACTCCAGTTAATTTAAAGGAAAAAAAAGATCATGTCTGTATGTTTCATCTGAAGTCTCTAAGTACAGTGGGGGAAATTCTTCTGCTGGCTGTTTGTGCTGCTGTGATTTGCATCACCACTTCCGTGGACACAACCCTACTTTGTTATCTTATTTTCACTTGCCAGGACCATTATACAAGCCACACCCTTTCCTCTTCCCGGTCCCCCCACTCCAGTATATACTCTCTTCAACCTCGAAGAAGAGGTTTGATCAGGTCTCTCTCCTGCTCATAAATTTATACAAGCTCTGTAAGGTTTATTGATTAAAACCCAGCTTCCTTAACCTGGAACCTGTTAAAGGATCAAAGCCATTTTTTTTTTTCCTGACTGTAATTTCAGTATTTCCTTTATTTAACCTGTGTTCTTATCAACCCATTTATTTTACCTGATCCATTTATTCAGTTCCCACTCTGCTCTCTCATGGATCCTTTTTTTTTAACCTTCCTACATCTTTGCATCTGCAAAGACTGTCTTATCCAGCCAGCCAGATGCTTATCAACTCATTTGAGACCTCTGATACCCTTCAAAGATCTTGAGGAGCTATTCTTTGTAGGTCTGGGGATTTTCCCAGTGTTTACCTTCTTATTTCCACTTTCATCTAATTATCTGAGTCTCCATTTTATTGTCAAATTCCTGGAGATCTGTTGTCTGCCTTTTCCTTTTTTTCTCTCCAATACCTCACTTCTAATGTCACCAATATTTGTATTGCATGCCCTAAGGCAAGTGACAGTTTATCTCTGGTCTTGACCAGATCAGGTGCCTGGACACTTTACCAGAATTCAGACTCACCATTCCTCTGCCTCCAGTCTGGAAGGATGATTGACCCTAATGCCTTGTGCCTGCTGATCTGCTTTGTCATCTGTCCTTCAACAAATATTTACTGATTACCTACTCTCTGATGGGCACTGGAGACTTAGTGCTGGGCCGAACAGTAGATATG
Organism: Muntiacus reevesi; assembly: GCF_963930625.1. Taxonomy (NCBI): domain Eukaryota; kingdom Metazoa; phylum Chordata; class Mammalia; order Artiodactyla; family Cervidae; genus Muntiacus; species Muntiacus reevesi. The sequence goes on along the minus strand of NC_089254.1, from coordinate 76,517,718 downwards.
ACTCTGCTTTCCAAGGAGAATTCTCCAAGGCATGTCACCATCCCTAAGACTGTGTACTAGCTCTGAATTGTGACTAATTCACAGAATATGGCAGATCTTTCTGAATAGCTGTTAGAGAAGGGCTTTTTCTTCTAGCCTTGGGCCTTTGGTCTTGTCCCAGGTCTTTTCCTTAGATATTAAAATATTGACCAGGTTTTGGTGATCTAGTGTCTAATATTTGAATTCTAATATCTACCACTTGTGCTGGGCTTCCCTGGTGGCTCAGAGGTTAAAGCGTCTGCCTGTAATGCGGGAGACCTGGGTTCAATCCCTGGGTTGGGAAGATCCCCTGGAGAAGAAAATGGCAACCCACTGCAGTATTCTTGCCTGGAGAATCCCATGGATGGAGGAGCCTGGTGGGCTACAGTCCACGGGGTCCCAAAGAGTCGGACATGACTGAGCGACTTAACTAACTAACTAACCACTTGTGTTATTTGTTCCTTTATCAAGACCAAGTCTAGGTGACCCGAGGAACTCCGAACTCTTTGTATGTTTTCTTTTGATCCCTAGACATCAGTGAATACAATTAAAATGTATTCAAAAGCATCTAACTTAGTCTTAAATTTATAATATACACAAAATATGGTAGGGGCAAGTAGGAGTGGTAGAAATTTATCACGTGGCTTATGTGGTAGTGTTTTGTTAGTATTAAGAATGGTATGTAATTAAAATTTTAAGAAATAAATTATTTATTTGCTGGTATTTTTTTAGTAGTTAGTATGTGGCAAGCACCATGCTAAAAGTTACCATATGCATTACCTCATTTAATAATTTAAACCTTTGGAAAAACTGTGAACACACCTTTCATTGATCATGTATAACACTTCCTTGGGCTTTTCACAGTTTGACCTATGGTTTCTTATTCAGACTTACTTTCCACTCTCTTTGAATCCTTGTGACAGGCATATTCCTGGCTATTTTGTGTACTGTATTAGTATATTTTTTTCCCTTTCTCTAGAATTCATTCTTTTCAAAATCCTACACTTGTGATTGTTATCTCTTCAAGATACTACAGTCAGTCTATACTGAATATGATTTTTGGCCCTGTTCTTAAATAAAGTAGATGTTCAGCAAATATTAGTTAAACATCAGATGCTTTGGGTGGATTTGCTAACATCTCATTTATGCTAAGACATTCTGTAACAGCCAAATAATCAATGAGATTTAAGATGGTTCATTGCTCTTCATCCTGCCATCTTAAAGAACTAACCAGAGTGAAACAAACATCCTCTCTAAATCATATGATCATTAAGAATCACTAGTACTTATTCTGAGAACTTTCCATGATTTAAGAAGATTTTAAATTGTGTTTGAATAAAGCAGGTTCCAAGAAGTCTAGTATATAGCTGTTTGCACCACTAGGTACTCAATTTTTTGAATGAATGGATCCTATAAGATAGACACTATTATTATGATTTTAAAAATGGGATGCCTGAGACATCAAGAAGTTGGATACCTTGCCTGGGTGGCACAGAATAGCAAGCAACAGAGCTGACACCTGAACTGGTATGTCTTTGAGGCCTGGCGATGTTTCCGACTCTGTCAATAGTTAATCCAGATAAAACTGTAAATGGGGTATCATTTCATATTTAATTTCATTATTACTCTTTTGCATGTTATACATCTAGGAATACCTAGACTCCCAAATATTGTGATTAGTGAGTGTAGAAAAATATTAATGTCACATTTGACATGCTGGTGCACGTATCTGGTAAAAAAGTACATGTTAAATGCCTAAAATCACAGGTTGTTTTGTAGAAAAAATAGGACTAAATTTATTTAGAAACAAACTTTCAAAATCTGTTTATACATCTAATTGCTAAAAGCTCTGCTTGAACTTTACAGTACCTTCTCCTCAGAATAATTGGGGAAAAAAAAAAAAAAACTTCCAAATGGTCAGCAGTTGCTTTTTTTTTTTTCACTTTTTAAAATGTTACTAAGAACACACATGCCAGATTTCATTTAACTGCATTTTTATGGTTCAGTCATTAACCTACTGAAAAAAAATAGCTTAAATGGAAACACTGACATAAACCTTATTACACTGGCTCCAATGTGTTGCTATCATAAAGTATCCATCTTCTATATATGTATGTTTTCATAGGATACTATTGAAAAGGTAATGGAAAATTAATGCTGCAATGGAGAATTTGATTCTTTGTATATATATTTAAACACTCTAGCACAGTGCATGTTTACAACATCAAGCAGTTTATTTGGAATTAAGGTTTATCATAAATTTTATGATATTTAATACATATTTTACAACTGGCCATATATTATTTCTGTTCCCTATTTTGAAGTTTATCTCATTTTTTTGACAAAATATTTCTTATGTGTCTCTCCTTGGACTGGTACCATACTATTTTTAATAGGTCTAAAATAAGAAAAATAAGTCTTAGGTGATCAATACACTATCCCTTACAGATCATTTTTCTGATTAAATTTGAAAATGTACTCTGCCATGGTGGGATAGTGTGTCAAATGGTAGAAATAACTGAGCGTGAAATAATTTTAAAATATCATCATTGAAAGGCAGCCTTCTTACTGCTTATGGAAATGTAAATTGATGCTGAAGCTGAAGCGCCAATACTTTGGCCACCTGATGCGAAGAGCTGACTCACTGGAAAAGATCCTGATGCTGGGAAAGATTGAAGGCAGGAGGAGAAGGTGACAACAGAGGATGAGATGGTTGGGTGACATCACCAACTCAATGGACATGAGTTTGAGCAAACTCTGGCATATGATGAAGGACAGGGAAGCCTGGCGTGCTACAGTTCATGGGGTCACAAAGAGTTGGACGAGACTGTGCGACTGAACAAATAGCAGCAGACACTGTGGAGAATAGTATGGAGGTTTCTTAAAAAGCTAAAATAGAGTTACCATATGATCCAGCAACCCCACTCCTGGGTATGTGGCTCTAATTTGAAAAGATAAATGCACCCCAATGTTCATAGCACCACTGTTTATAATAGCCAAGACATGAAAATAAACTAAATGTCCATCAGTAGATGAATGAATAAAGATGTTATGTATATATACAATCGAATATTACTCAACCATAAAAAAGAATGAAATAATGTTATTTGAAGCAAGACAGATGGACCTAGAGGTTATTATTACTTACTAAGTGAAGTAAGTCAGATAGAGAAAAATATCATGATATCACTTATATGTATATATCACTTACATATATATACGTATATGTTCTTTTTCATGTTCTTTTCCATTAAGGTTAGTATTATAAGATATTGAATAAAGTTCCCTGTGTTATATAGTAAGTCCTTGTGTTCATATTTTATATATAGTAGTGTGAAATGTTAATCCCAAATCCAAATTTAACCCTCTCGCCCTTTCCCCTTTGGTAACCATAAATTTGTTCTTTATGTCTATTTCTGTTTTGTAAAAAGAGTTCATTTGTATCATTATTTTAGAGAACAGTGAAAAGGCCAGCGTAAAACTCAACATTCAGAAACGAAGATCATGGCATCTGGTTCCATCATTTCATGGCAAATAGATGGAGAAACAATGGAAACAGTGACGGACTTTATTTTCTTGGGCTCCAGAATCACTATGGATGGTGACTGCAGCCATGAAATTAAAAGATGCTTGCTCCTTGGAAGAAAAGCTATGACAAACCTAGACAGCATATTAAAAAACAGAGACAGTACTTTGCCAACAAAAGTCTGTATAGTCAAATCTATGGTTTTTCCAGTAGTCATGTACAGATGTGAGAGTTGGACCATAAAGAATGCTGAGTGCTGAAGAATTGATGCTTTTGAACTGTGGTGTTGGAGAACTCTCAAGAGCCCCTTGAACTGCAAGGAGATCAAACCAGTCAAACCTAAAGGAAATCAACCCTGGATATTCATTGGAAGGACTGATGCTGAAGCTGAAGCTCTAGTACTTTGGCCACCTGATGCAAAGAACCGACTCATTGAAAAGACCCTGATCCTGGGAAAGATGGAAGGCAGGAGGAGAAGGGGACAACAGAGGACAAGATGGTTGGATGGCATCACCGACTTAATGGACATGAGTTTGAGCAAACTCTGGAAGATGGAGAAGGACAAGGAAGCCTGCGATGCTGCAGTCCACAGGGTCGCAAAGAGTCGGACACGGCTGAGTGATTGAACAACAAAACAACATATATATGTGTGTGTGTGTCCCTGTGGCTCAGCTGGTAAAGAATCTACCTGCAACGTGGGAGACCTGAGTTTGATTTCTGGGTTGGGAAGATCCCCTGGAGAAGGGAAAGGCTACCCACTCCAGTATTCTGGCCTGGAGAATTCCATGGAATCTATAGTCCATGGGGTTGCAAAGAGTTAGACATGACTGAGTGGCTTTCACATTCATATATATATGAATCACTTTATTGTATACCTGAAACATTGTATATCAACTATACTGCAATAAAAAGTCAAACACACATTTAAAATAGGTATCATCATCCTCCTTCTCCTTGTCCTTATGGCATGGTCAGAGAAACTTGCCTATGTAGTTTTCAAAGAGAAGGGAATCAAGGTGTAGGGAATTGAATCAGTAGAGATGGCAACAGAAGTGTGGGAACATATGCAAGTCTGTGAGGTAATTTCTTTTTATATATACTTGATAAAGGTGTAGATGTGTGGAACAGTAGTAAATATGGAAGAATTTTGTGACTTGAGACTATAATAACTGTATTATCAATCTAATCATCTTACTTATCAATTTGTGAATTTTGGGAAGAAACGAGTACTTTCCCTCTAGATCTAGAGCTTCTACCACATTGCAGGCAGTTTTCAAGAAGGGGTTGAGAGCATTGATGTTTTGAAGCTGTGTACCTGTTGACAGATTACCTATCTGTGCTTCAGTTTTCATACTGGCAAAATGGAGATAATATAATAATAGTGTCTAGCTAAAAAGGTTGCTGGGAGGCTTACAAGAGTCATTACATAATAAGAATTCAAAAAATTTTACTATTACTATTATTATTTAAATAGCCAGAAGATTTAAGTCACTTTGAGAAGAGTGGCAAAGCAGAGCCAAATAGTCTTGGGTTCTTGTCTTGGTTTCTTATTTGTGTTCAGCAAAGCTGTTGTACTCTCTGAGACATGATTTTTCTTACAAGTAAAGTGGGAATAGTCATACATATTTTGCAGGCTTGTTGAAAGAATATTATGAATGTAAATTACCAAGCAAAGAGTCAGACCCAATACTGAGTGCTTGATGAATGAGGCCATTATAATTATTTACCAAAAAAAAAAAAAAAAGGAAAAAAGAGAAAAACCACAGTTATAGTCAGATTGAGTGCCTAAGGACACTGTGTCTTTACAAAGTAGCATTACTTTACTCAGGAACATAAAGAACAAAGGTTAGTGTTCTCCAGAATTCATGTAGTTGACATTACATCTCAGCCAAAAGAAATATATTGCAGAGAAAGTGGTTGTAAATGCTATGTTCTATTTATACATGATGAGGGTGTTGTGAACTCTGGAGCCACATTTTAAATATCTTCTGTGTGAGGGCTTTCTTGTTTCTTACCTTATAAAATGTTCTTGTTTTAAATGTCTCAAAGTGCATGTAAACATATATAAGCTAGCCCCAAACACTCATAATAAAATAAGCAAAATCTTCTAGACCAGACCATTTTCTTTCTTTTTCACTGTTTTATTGTAATCCTCCTATCAGGATTTCACGTTTGATCTTAAAATCACAGAATTTAATAGCTGGAAGGGATCAGTCTAACACCCTAAATTTGTCAGGGGTCTGTGACCTGACAAGTTGAAGTGATTGCCTTAGGCCATAGAGTAAGTTAGTAGTGAATCCTGGTCTCTTGTCTGGAAGACAACATTCAGGGGTGAGAAATCACACTGGATCAGGACAGAATTGAATCTTTTATTATTTAGGAGTGGTGGTATTGGGGCCCTACAAAGTGTAGTCTGCATATGTGTGTGACATTCAGCAGAGAAAGAGAGATGGCTGAAAGAAAAGATTGGATAAGGCTGGTCCTGAGGACTCTTATCTGGTGGCAGAGGCTGACCCATGCATTCTAAGGCATCTTATGATCTCAGTTATGGTCAGGTATTATTATCTAAGGGCTTCCCATGTGGTACTAGTGGTAAAGAAACAACGTGCCAATGCAGGAAACACAAGATTCATGGGTTTGATCCCGGGGTTGGGAAGATCCCCTGGAGGAGGGCATGGCAACCCACTTCAGCATTCTTGCCTGGAAAATTCCATGGTCAGAGAAGCCTGGAGGGCTATAGTCCATGAGGTCACAAAGACTCGGTCACTACTCAAGTGACTTAGCACACACATAGCATGCAATATTATCTAAGGATGTCAGGTTGAAACAGAAAGGCAAGCATCAGGTAAATATCTCAGCGGTGGGCTGTGAAAAGAAGAGAAGCAAAAAGAAAGGAGAAAAGGAAAGATATACCCATTTGAATGCAGAGTTCCAAAGAATAGCACAGAGAGATAAGAAAGTCTTCCTCAGGGATCAATGCAAAGAAACAGAGGAAAACAACAGAATGGGAAAGATTAGAGATTTCTTCAAGAAAATGAGAGATACCAAGGGAACATTTCATGCAAAGATGGGCTCAATAAAGTACAGAAATGGTATGGAAGCATACCATTTAGTATGCTTCTGCATACTAACAGAAGCAGAAGATATTAAGAAGAGGTGGCAAGAAGACACAGAAGAACTCCAACTAATAAAAATAAATGAAAAAAAAAAAAAAAGAAGAACTATACAAAAAAGATCTTCACGACCCAGATAATTATGATGGTGTTATCAGTCACACTCACCTAGGGCAAGACATCCTGGAATGTGAAGTCAAGTGGGTCTTAGAAAGCATCACTACAAGCAAAGCTAGTGGAGGTGATGGAATTCCAGTTGAGCTATTTCAAATCCTAAAAGATGATGCCGTGAAAGTGTTGTATTCAATAAGTCAACAAATTTGGAAAATTCAGCAGTGGGCCACAGGACTGGAAAAGGTCAGTTTTCATTCCAATCCCTAAGAAAGGCAATGCCAAGGAATGCTCAAACTACAGCACAATTGCACTCATCTCACATGCTAGTAAAGTGATGCTCAAAATTTTCCAAGCCAGGCTTTAGCAATACGTGAACTGTGAATTTTCAGATGTTCAAACTGGTTTTAGAAAAGGCAGAGGAACCAGAGATCAAATTGCCAACATCTGCTGGATCATCAAAAAAGCAAGAGAGTTCCAGAAAAACATCGATTTCTGCTTTATTGATTATGCCAAAGCCTTTGACTGTGTGGATCACAATAAACTGTGGAAAATTCTGAAAGAGATGGACACACCAGACCACCTGACCTGTCTCTTGAGAAACCTGTATGCAGGTCAGGAAGCAATAGTTAGAACTGGACATGGAACAACAGACTGGTTCCAAATAGGAAAAGGAGTACGTCAAGGCTGTATATTGTCACCCTGCTTATTTAACTTATATGCAGAATACATCATGAGAAATGCTGGGCTGGAGGAAGCACAAGCTGGAATGAAGATTGCTGGGAGAAATATCAATAGCCTCAGATATGCAGATGACACCACCCTTATGGCAGAAAGTGGAGAAGAACTAAAGAGCCTCTTGATGAAAGTGAAAGAGGAGAGTGAAAAAGTTGGCTTAAAGCTCAACATTCAGAAAACTAAGATCATGGCATCTGGTCCCATCACTTCATGGCAACTAGATGGGGAAATGGTGGAAACAGTGGCTGACTTTATTTTCTTGGGCTCCAAAATCACTGCAGATGTGACTGTAGCCATGAAATTAAAAGACGCTTACACCTTGGAAGGAAAGTTATGACCAACCTAGACAGCATATTAAAAAGCAGAGACATTACTTTGCCAACAAAAGTCTGTCTAGTGAAAGCTATGGGTTTTCCACTGGTCATGTATGGATGTGAGAGTTGGACTATAAAGAAAGCTGAGTGTCAAAGAATTGATGCTTTTGAACTGTGGTGTTGGAGAAGACTCTTGAGAGTCCCTTGGACTGCAAGGAGATCCAACCTGTCCATCCTAAAGGAGGTCAGTCCTGGGTGTTCATTGGAAGGACTGATGTTGAAGCTGAAACTCCAGTACTTTGGCCACCTATGCAAAGAACTGACTTATTTGAAAAGACCATGATGCTGGGAAAGATTGAGGGCAGGAGGAGAAGGGGACGACAGAGGATGAGATGGTTGGATGGCATCACCGACTCAATGAAATGAATGTAGCATAGAGTCTGTCATGAGTATTAATCAGTTAGGAAAGAGCAGTCATCACTATAATCCCAAGTGATCAGGCTCTTTTATCGTGGTATCTGTTATAGGCAGAAAATTCTATCCTTTGTGAAAGTGCCTAGAAGACGTACTAGGTTAGTAGGTTCTCAGAGTCCTATCAAAGTCACTGTCAATTTAGGATAACATTCTAGTCTGAACAGATAAAAGGGGTACTTAGTAGAGAAATTGAGGCAGAAACAGATTCCTTTAGCAGGACAACAAGGTGGGTATTTAGTATTTTTAAGGAATGCAGCATAGGGAATATTGTGCTTTCCTGTGTTTGCAAGTGAGCTGGGTACATCTCAGACTCAAGAGATTCAGAGTGTAAGACAAATTTCACTGACTGTGCTGACTAGATTCAAAGATCGTTGGTGGCCTTCCCTCCTGGTTAGTATCTATTGTTATTAGCTATTTTAAAACTTACTCATGGTTAGTAAACATCTTCTTTTAGATATGTCATTTTCTAAAGACTTTTTGTTATTGTTGTTTTTGTCTTTGCTGCTCCAAAATGCGTTTTTAATTGATATGATGAGTGCCTACAGCTTTATTCACAGTTTAGTTTTAAAATTCTGCTCCACCTGTCAATAAGACCATTTAAAAATCCATTTGAACTCCAGAAAGACAGAAGACATTTCATTTCTATTAGCCCTCTCTTTTCTCCCTTTATCCCCAAGATCATAAGATTTTATGTTGGACTTTGAGAGTATATTATTCATATTTGTCTCCCCATGCCTAATATATTACTCAGAAGTTATGATAGGTGAATGTTAAACATGTACTGAATGAATGAATGTTGGTGGCTTGAATAAATATTCTGGGACAAACAATAACTTATTGACCTTTGGATGTTTTGTGGCATGTGCTGAATGCTCTTTTAGTTGTCTTCGTAAGAGCACCTATTTGAGCAAATAAAATGACATCTATGAAATTCTTTATAAATTATAATATGCTCTGCTAAAAGAAGGCCTTGTCACTAATTTTATTATTATCTTGGGAACCTGGAAAGAGCACACCCTCTGAGTAAGGACCCAAGTCTAGGAGTAAGGACAGTACTGAAATAGACCAACCTTAACAAACCCAATTCTTGATGAAATCAAGGTGAGCTTTCAAGTAATTCAGCATGCCTGTCAAAACTCAACAGAAACTGCAGATTTTATAGGAAATGAACATAATCCAGAGCTTTTGAAATGTAAGCTTTATAATGTTTAGTAGATACATTTGTAGATATGTGAAAAAGCTGGAAGAAATGACTGATAAGAAAGATAAAAAATTATCAACTGAATTAGACACAGAGATGATCCGAAAACTGGAATTAATAGACAGGGACTTCTGTTTGCTGTCCTGTGGATCTTGTGGAATAGTGTTGGGTTAACCAAAAAGTTCATTTAGGTTTTTCTGTAACATCTTGTTGAAAAACTGGAACAAACTTTTTGGCTAACCCAAATAGCACACCACCCAGCTCTCTCTCTCTCTTTCCCCCCCCCCCTCAACGTCCCTCAGAGTATACTGTGACCTGTAAGTTCTCTGAGACAAGTGAGATGGAAACCTTGTCCCTCAGGTAGCCTTTTGAAAATCCTGCACATTGGATGTACATTTTGGTCTTCTTTTTTGCTCTCTGGTAGGAAGCCAGTAGTTGGGGAGATTTTTCCCAATAATGATGCAATGGAGGGAGGGGTATAGAAAATGAGTGCCACAAATTTTCTTATTGGCTTTGATGTGGCTGGTTTCACACTCACCTGGGGACCTGGGATTCAGGAGCCTCTTAACCATTTTCTGGATTTCTTACAAAGGGAATTGGTCTATACATTGTTGTTGGGGGAAGAGAGTCTGGAGCTTCCTATTCGAGCTTCCTATTCTGCCATCTTGTTGATGTCATCCTACATCCCACCTGGTGAGATCTTAGTGATTCATCTCTATTACTGCTTTATTAATTATTAATAATAGTGTTTTTAATTAATAAATAATAGTATTTTAGACTCAGTCATATATATTAATGGTGTTAATAGTGTTTTATAATAGTGTTTTAGATCACTTATATATATTTTTTTGTCTCACTATTCCCTTTTGTATCTCATTATTTCTAGGTTTTAATTTTCTTCTTTATAAAGCATATTTTTAAAGAAATTGCTTTGGTGAGGATCTGGCAGTGATAAACTCTGACTTTATTAGCCTGAAAATGACATAATTTCAAGATTATTCTTTAAGAATATTTGATTTTAGTTATGAAATCCTATGTTGACATAGTTTCTATTTCTAAGCACTATCTGACTTCTCAGCACTATCCCCTGACTTCTATTATTGCTCTAGAGGTTTCTGCTACCAGTATAAATGACATTGTTAAAAATGACAGATAACCTCTTGGATGATTTTAATATCCTTACTTTTTTTTTACATCCTTCAGTTTTATTGTGGTTTATTTAAATGTACATTTCTTCTTATTTATCCCACTTGGGATCCATTGAGCTTACAGAATTAATTCTGGATATTTCTCAGACATTTTTTTTTTCATATATAGCTTTTCCCACATTTTCTCTGTTCTATCTATAACTCCATGATGTTTATCTATAACTAGATGTTTTAATTTTAACCTCCTTGTCTCTTTCTATCACTTTTATATTTTTGATCTCTTCTCTATATGCTGAATTCTAACTAGTTTTTAAAAACCTCTAATCCAGGCAAGAATTCTCCTTTCAGATTTCAGATAAGCTCTGTAACCTGCCCATGCATACTAAGTTACCTTAGTGGTGTATGACTGTTTGCAACCATATGGACTATAGCCTTTGTCCCTGAGATTCTCTGGCAAGATAACTGGAGTAGGTTGCCATCCCCTCCTCTAGGAGATCTTTCTGACCTAGGGATTGAACCCACATCTCTTACTTTTCCAGCATTGGCAAGTAGATTCTTTACCACTAGCACCACCTGGGGAGCCTGTAATCTGTTCATTGAGTTTTGAATTTTAATAACATTTTTATTTTTAAAAACCCTTTCCTGTTCTTTAAAAGGTGTACCCTTTGTTGAGAGTAAGTTATATACATTTTTTCACGTTTGAGCCTATCCCTCATTCAAAACTTATTTTAGCCATGGTTATTTTATATTTTTTATCTAGAAACACCATTAGTTGAATATCTTGTGATTCTGATTCTGGTCTTTATTGTTTCTGCCAACTCCTGCTCATGAAAACTTATATTCTTGTGTATTGTGTATGTTGAATTGTAGATTCAAAGATAATTGGGCTGTCTCAGTGTAAATCCCTTTCAGTTTAGCTTGAGGGAGTCCTTCTAAGTTGGGTTTGTATTTACTTCTTGCATAGCATCCTAAGGGGCCATTTTTTGGCTTTTGCTCTTCAGACCTTACCCATAGATTTGAACCTCTTTAGGGAAAAACTGGGAGAAGGAAATGGCAACCCACTCCAGTATTCTTGCCCGGGGAATCCCATGGACAGAGGGGCCCAGCAGGCAGTGGTCCATGGGGTCGCTAAGAGTTGGACATGGCTGAGCGACTTCACTTTCATGCATTGGAGAGGGAAATGGCAACCCACTCCAGTGTTCTTGCCAGGAGAATCCCAGGGACGGAGGAGCCTGGTGGGCTGCCGTCTATGGGTTCGCACAGAGTCGGACACGACTAAGGCGACTTAGCAGCAGCAGCAGGGAAAAACCATGATTCACATTATTCAGAAAAGTCTTTTTCCCTCCCACCTTTTCTCATAAAATAGATCTTTCTTATTTACACTTTTACTGATAGAGTAGCCTTTTATGTTTTCCAACTTTATGATGGTGTTACCAACTTTGAAAAATTTAGGACGAGTTTGGAAGTGGGTCAGTGTTACAGAGAGGATTCCTGTAGAAGTCATGGTTGAATATCTGGGAGTGAGGGAGGTCACAGAGTTGAAGGAGAAGAAGGAGAGGGTAACTGAGGAGAAAGGCACAGGAATCCCACAGAATAAGAGGAATTGGGATTGGAAGGAAATAAGACTGTATAGTTTCTCTCCAGGGTAAAACAGGAGAGTGTGGTTGGGGGCGAGGCAAGGAGATAAAAAAAAAAGTGAGGACTTTGAGGGGACTTCCCTAGGGTCCAGTGGTTAAGACTCTCCTTCCACTGCAGGGGATGCTGGTTCCATTCCTGGTTGGGGAACATTTTGCGGAACTAGGATCCTGCATGCTGAACAGTATGGCAAAAATGTACAAATTTTTTAAAAAGTGAAGACTTTAGAAAAAAATGTTGTGATTAAGATGGCATTTGAGAGTAGTTTTGATGAAGTGCTGAATGGGAGTCATCCAGGCATAAAAGGGAGAAATGAATGGTAGGGAGTGGAAACAGAGAGGGGCAACTATCTGAGAGCAAAATAGTTTGTCATATACAGTTAAGAAATTAAAAACTGATTATTAATTTAACAGTGTGTGGAGAGAAGTTCCTGAAAAACTTAAATTATTTGCAAATGACATATTGCAAATGTCATTCTTTGCTCAGAACACCTGATAAATAAGATTTCATTATCATTTTTTAAAAAGCCACCCTATCTGAATGATTCAGTTCAGTTCAGTCACTCAGTTGTGTCCCACTCTTTGTGACCCCATGGACTGCAGCACGCCAGGCTTCCCTGTCCATCACAACTCCTGGAATTTACTTAAAGTCATGTCCATCGAGTTGGTGATGCCGTCCAACTATCTCATCCTCTGTTGTCCCCTTCTCCTCCTACCTTCAATCTTTCTCAGCATCAGCGTCTTTTCCAGTGAGTCAATTCTTCGCATCAGGTGGCCAAAGTATTGGAGTTTCAACTTCAGCATCAGTCCTTCCCATGAATATTCAGGACTGATTTCCTTTAGGATTGACTGGTTTGATTAGCTATCATATTTTAAAAAATGGAACTTTGTTAGATGGAAAATATAGATTAAGGTAAAATAAATCAGCATTCTCTTGGTGTTTAGCCAAAGCCTTCATTTAGAGCCTTGTATAAAATTGGAAACATAGTTTATTTTTGAGGGGATAATATTAAATCAGGTTTTAAATAAAGCAGTGTTAGTGATACTAACACTGAAGAAAATGAAAGATCATACTCTATAGGTTCTTCTGGATGTCAGCAGGGTCCTTGCTCCTATATAGGTCAATCAGTTTGTCCTGCCTTCTTCAAACTTTTCTGTGGAACAGTCTTCTGGGAGGAATTAATTGGTGTTCTTACCAAAAAATATTTCGTCATCAAAGTAATTTGGGAAACTCTTCTTTTTTTTTTTTTTAAATTCCAGGTCCCTTTTGGAGTTTCGTAAATTTTCTAGTACTTTAAGGATTTTGAAAAGTAGGATACAAAAGCTGTTGAACTTGCATTTCCCAAACTTATTTGAGTGAAGAGAAGTTTTGTGTTTGTGGTGCGGAGAGAGAAAAAGAGAGGGAAGATTGTTATCAACATACTATGGAACAGGGTTTTGTGAAACTAATTTGGGAAATGCTAGGTTAGAATCTTCAGTTTTAAGAAAAAATGTTTTTCAACTAAGTATAAGGTTCTCCTAATATGTCAGGCCTTGTGCAAAGCAAATAAGTCTATAAGATATAGACCTAGCCTCCTTCTTTTTTTTTTTTTTTAAAGTCTTTATTGAATTTGTTAGAATATTGTTCTATCTTATATTTTGGGTTTTTGGCCTCAGGGCATGTGGAATCTTAGGTCCCTGACCAGGGATCAAACCTGAACCCTCTGCATTGGAAGGCGAACTCCCAACCACTGAACCTCCAGGGAAATCCCTTGACTGAGCCTTCTTGCTCATTTCTTCCCTCATACTCCACTATGCAAGAAAACTCTAGTCATATACTGACCCTGAACTTGCATCATATAGCACAGTTTAAGAGATCTAGGATTAAATCTTTTGGGTTCTATAGAGCAGAAATGCAGTCAAACTAATTGATAAACAGGGATGGGTGTTTTGATGATGGTCATTTTAACTGGTGTGAGGTGATGTAACTCATTGTAGTTTTGATTTGCATTTCTCTAATAATGAGTGATGTTGAGCATCTTTTCATGTGTTTATTAGCCGCCTGTATGTCTTTTTTTTTTTTGAAAAATGCCTGTTTAGGTCTTCTCCCCATTTATTGATTGGGTTGTTTGTTTTTCTGGTATTGAGTTGCATGAGCTGTTTTTATGTTTTGGAAATTAATCTTTTTTCAGTTGTTTCATTTGCTATTATCTTCTCCCATTTTGAGGGTTGTTTTTTCACCTTGATTATAGTTTCCTTGACTATGCAAAAGCTGTTAAGTTTAATTAGCTTGCACTTGTTTATTACTGTTTTTATTTCCAATACTCTAGGAGGTGGGTCATAAAGGATCTTGCTGTGATTTATGTTATAGAGTGTTCTGCCTATGTTTTCCTCTAAGAGTTTTATATAGTTTCTGGTCTTACATATGACCCAACAATTCCACTATTGGGCATATACCCTGAGAGAACCTTAATTGAAAAACACACATGTACTCCATTGTTCATTGCAGCACTATTTACAATAGCTAGGACATGAAAGCAACCCATATGTCCATGGAGAGATGAATGGATAAAGAAGCTGTGGTACATATATAAAAGGAATATCACTCAGCCATAAAAAGGAATGCATTTGAATCAGTTCTAATGATGTGGATGTCCCTAGAGCCTATTATACAGATTGAAGTAAGTCATAAAGAGAAAAACAAATGTTACATATATATGTATATATGTACATATATATATGAAATCTAGAAAGATGATACTGAAGAACCTATTTGCAGGGCAGCAATGGAGATGCAGACACAGAGAACAGACTTGTGGACATGGGGGTGGGGTGAAGGGAGGGTGGGATGAGTGGAGAGAGTAGCATGGAGACATATACACTGTCATACATAAAATTGACAGCCAGTGGGAATTTGCCGTATGACTCAGGGAGCTCAAACCAGGGCTCTGTGACCGGCTAGAGGGGTGGGATGTGGTGGGAGACTCAAGAGGGAGGGGACATATGTGTACCCATTCATGTTGATGTATGGCAGCAACCAACACAATATTGTAAAACAATTATCCTTCAATTCAAAATAAAGGAAAAAATAAAAGGATGGGGGTGGATAAGGGGAGGCTATTTTAAAGCTACAGAAATTTTGCAGAAACACAAGTGTAGTCTCATTTCATGAGAATCAAGATGCCATCAGGCACATGACAGTTGCTTGGTCCCTGTCTGCTTCTTTTGTATCAGTTCAGTCGCTCAGTTAGATCCAACTCTTTGCGACCCTGTGGACTGCAGCACGCCAGGCTTCCCTGTCCATCACCAACTCCCGGAGTTAACTCAAACTCATGTCCATGGAGTTGGTGATGCCATCCAGCCATCTCATCCTCTGTCATCCCCTCCTCTTCCTACCTTCAATCTTTTTCAGCATCAGGGTCTTTTCCAGTGAGTCAGTTCTTCGCATCAGGTAGTCAAAGTATTGGAGTTTCAGCTTCAGCATCAGTCCTTCCAATGAATATTCAGGACTGATTTCCTTTAGGATGGACTGGTTGGATCTCCTTGTAGTCCAAGGGATGCTCAAGAGTCTTCTCCAACACCATAGTTCAAAAGCATCAATTCTTCGGTGCTCACCCTTCTTTATAGTCCAACTCTCACATCCATACATTGCCACTGGAAAAACCATAACTTTGACTAGACAGACCTTTGTTGGCAAAATAATGAATAGTCTAGTCTTTTGTCTAAATTTTAGTGTTTCTGAGGCTTTCTTACTTAACTTAAGCCTAATATGGTCATTCCAGCTGCACTTCCACATGGCTTTTGAATTTTTAAGCTGATGTAATTGATTCCTGCTTGGTGAATCTATTGGCTGGCTTGTGAGTGATATCTGCATAATTCTAGTCAACTAGGCAGGGATGAGGAACGGTCAGTCACACCATGTATGGAGCTGCTTCTTCAGGAGGGTTTGGGGTGGGGTGGAAATTAAACATATTTAATGTCACTGGGATGAAGAATTTTAGTGTTTGAAAACACAGGCAGTAATAAATTATTTCCAGCGTATTCAATTATGCCTAAAAATTCTTAACTAGCTTCCACCTTTATTTGCAGAGCATGAATCCAAGAGGAGCTAAAATAAATTAATTATTCAAACAGAGAAATAAACTCTAAAATAAAACAGAATCTTCTGTTACCCTTGACCTTTTAGCTAATATAACCTGTTGGCAGAGGTCATAGAAATATCAAGTATCTTTTCTTAAGTGGTTATGGATTTGAGAAAAGAATTATTGCTTTCTTCATCTGTTGACCTACTGGAAGGGCTACTGAGATTTTTTTCAGGTTGTTTTGGAGGAATGCTCCTAATGGCGCTTGTGTTAGATTACTTTGGAAGGGACAACTTCCTCATTGGTTTAAATTTTGATGCAAAAGAACCTTGCATAATGCTCCCATGATCTCAGTTGTGGTATATGTGCCCATGTGAGAGAATCCAACTCTTTTTGGGTCACCAACGATTGAAACAGGAATGTGCAGAATAATATTCAGAGTGCATTTTTTTCTTCTTCTGAGTATGTCATGCAATGGAAATAGTTGAAGTATTGAGACCTCAATTCTCTTGCAATTCAGCATGACTCTGTCTGCTGAACAAGGCTAAGGCTCATTTTCTCTGCTTCTTATATCCACATGCAGACAGTGTCTACTGACCTTTCCATCTGTCAATGGAAAGATGAAAAGATTCAGGCTTCATTTCAAGATTCATGAGGACTTGAGACAAGAAGTAATTAATCCATGCTCAGTTCTGACTTTTGCCTTCTGATTTTTAGTTTCCCAGGGAGAGAATTCATTGATCATTTATTCTTCAAGGATTCCAGCCTCTGATATAGTTATTTCTTACTGTATAGTAGCAATTCATCATTCTGATCTCTTCCTTAATCTCACAGGCATGATAGATGGCCTGAGTTAGGCTCCCAGGTTCTGATCACCTAAGAGAAGGAAGGAGTCCTTTAAAGAATGAGTTCAGACCCTGGAAGGTAACCATCTCACCAGGGTCTTACCAGCTCCTTGCAGCCTACTGCCTTTTCCATCACTTTCCTTAGAGATGTCTGTACATACATAAGATGGAGCCTTCCCTAAAGCTTTTTCTGACCCTGCAGTTGACTTGTTTTAGATCCTTGCTTATCCCATGAGGACTACATATCACTTGCTCCTGTGAGTCAGCCAGGCCTTACCATAAGTGCTCACTCTTCACTGAATAAATTGAGTAGTCATTAATTCTTCCCATAATCTTTGAGCCAAGCCCAAAGATGTTTTGAGAATCTGTATTCTTTAGAATCTAGAACCCATTTTATATTTGGATGGAAAATAACTTTTACTTCCAGTTAATGTTCAACTATTAGGTAGTAGCTATCTGGGATATTTGCTGAAAAGAACACTAAGGCTGATCCCTTATGCTTAAAGACAGACTGCCAGAGTTACATAGCAACATCTGCCATAGGTACCAGATTAGGGTGATGATGATAACTTGATGGTTGGAGAAAGTAGAAGTGTGAGTGAATCCTGAATGGTCCTGCCCTGTGGAGAGATGCTGGGAATTTTCTCTGCATCATCCTACAGGACAACAACTTCCTTGCCTCCAAATACCACAGTGGGTTAAGAAGCCCTTGGCTTTGAGCATTAGGGAGATAAAGGAAGACATCTTTCAGACAAATAAATGGCCCCTGACAATGGAAGGACTGTCTTGTGAATGGGCTAAATTTTGACCATCGTAAAATGAGTAATAATTAGTAGGACTAAATCTTTCATTGTTCCAACTACAGGATATATAGAGAATTCTTATTGGAATTATATTCTCCATTTCCCCTTAAACTTATCTTCAGCCATAAATTTAGGCAGTAATCTGTGAAGAAGGAAGTTTGTTTTGGGAACCAATTCTTAGTGTGTTTGCCATTCTCAGTGAGTTCTCATCTTTGGGTCACTGGCACTTTCTCATCTTTCCTACCTCATGCTTCCCAGTTTTGCCAGCAAGCCTTCTGTATAGCTTCTAGTATTTGTTGAATTGCTTACTTTGCTCTGATCCAACATAATACATCAGCCTTTTTTTTTAGAAACTTTGTTTTTTATCAGAGTATAGTTGATTACCAATGTTGTTATAGTTTCAGGTGGACAGTAAAGTGATTCAATTATACATATACATGTATCTATTCTTTTTCAAATTCTTTTCCCATTTAAGTTGTTACATAACATTGAGCCAAGTTCCCTGTGTAATACAGTAGGTCTTTGTTGGTTATCCATTTAAAATATTGCACTGGGTACATGTCAATCACAAACTCTCTGAACTATCCATTCCCCCTAACTCTTTTCTTCCAGTAACATGTTTGTTCTAAGCCCCTGAGTCTGTTTCTGTTTTGTTATTAAGTTCATTTGTATCATTTCTTTTTAGATTCCACATATAAGCGATATCGTACAGTATTTCTTACGTCACCGAGTGTGACAATCAGTGCATCAGCCTTGATTTGACAAAATTTTTAAGCTCCTGTTATGCCAGATGTTGTCCTAGGTGTGTGGGGTAACTGCAGCAGGTTCTAAGTTCTTATCTGCCAGCCAGACTCCTATGCTCACTTAGAGGTCACTCTCATTGCTTCATGTGTCTTTGTTCAAAGACTTGGGCTTCTGCTTTTGCCTATATTCTCTGGGGATTTTATCTAGTTAACTACCAGGGTGCTATCCCTCCATGCTGTGACTTGCTTTCACAACTTGTCATGTGGGAATTTGGAGGCAAGTCTCTGAGCCTCATTCCCATAAATGCAGCCTCTGCCTATAAATCTCAGGAACTGACTACCTACTGAAGGACTTTCAAGAATTCAGTTCAGTTCATTCACTAGTAGTGCCTGGCCCTTTGCAACCCCATGGACTGCAGCACACCAGCTTCCCTGTCCATCATCAACTCCTGGAGCTTCATCAAACTCATGTCCATCAAGTTGCGATGCCATCCAACCATCTCATCCTCTGTTGTTTCATCCTCTGTTTCAAGAATTTGTCCAAATTTCTTACTCCATTTCCTACCTATACCCCCATACTTCATCTGGCTGAATGTTTCCCTCAGCCATGCTTATACAAACTTTCTATATTCTAGGCTGAAATTCCACTGTTAACTAGATCTGTACCCTCTCTTCAGGTCTAGTGGGCAGGTCTAATATTGGTCTTTCCAGTAATGCCAACCTTCTGTGTGCCCTGTTTTGTCATTGATAAATCTTGAGATGATGGAGTTAAAGTATGTTTGGAAAATCTTATTGATAATCTACTCTGTTATCTACTTTACAATGATATTCTTATTGAGGCTTAGTTAATATTCTGCTCTAGCTTTATTTTTTTGCTTGAAGGTGAAATGTCATAATGACAGCCTGAATAAAGTTCTAGTCTACAATAAGTGTCTATGATAAGACTTTTAACTTGTCTTAGATAAGTGTGGGCTCATTGTTAGAGATGGTATTTTCTCTAGGTACCATCTCTAGGATGGTACATAACTAGTACAAAACATTATTTGTTGTAACATGTTTGGGGTGAAACAAAGAGTACTTGAAAAAGGCTCATCATAGTCAAGGAATTTTTTACCTTGAAGTGTTCCTGAAAAATCAATATGGATTCTTGTCCAGAATTTTTTACCACTTTCCATTAAATAAGAGGTGCTTTTGGCAGCTCAGTCCAAACAAATCTAGCTTGAGATTCTTTATAACACAGGCAATTCAGAATCATCAGTTTTTCACACACAGCTTCCAGGAAAAATAACACCATGTGCCATTGTACATTATGTCCAGGATACATGATGGCTGCCTTCTTGAAGAATAGCAAGCTTTCCTTATAAAGGACTTCTAAGAAAAATAATATCTACTGATAATTTGTAAAGATAAAAAACACAACAGTTTCCATTTCCTTTCTTGCCCCTGACTCCACATCTAGTATCAGAAACTGAGTGATTGAAAATCCTAAATTTATTTTATTTAAAATAGGACTTAATTGATTTGAAGGACCTCAAGGAACATTAAGACTTCCTATGGAATTGGAAAATCCTGACCTGGATTGGGGTTGCAGGAAATCAGTATGTAGTATTGCTTTCAAAGTGCTTCTAGAATTCAAGACAATGTAGAAATGAGTGTGTTCAAAATGGCTTATTCCCCATGAAAAAAATGCATAAACAAATAGGTAATAGGTGAAATTAGGGACTTCTGGACTCCTTTATCACTTGTTGCAGAATTCCATCCCATAGGACATTGTTCTTGAGCTGTAAGCATTTGAGGCCTCCTTGCCGTCTGGCTGAGCCAGCTCCACTGAGTAAGGTGAGCTGAACTGTTGGTGGTAGGAAATAGTGCTCTATATTTGTCACAGTGTACTAGCACAGACCCAAAGTCAGTAACTGCTTGACATTCCAGAAAACATTCTCATGGCAGTGAGTTCAACTCCATGGAATGTCTTTTTCCAGTGGACGATGAAGTCATTTTGCAATGGTTACCTTTTTGGGAAGAAAATCTTGTAAAAAATTAAGTAACTCCAGGAGGGTTTGAAGTTTGTGTTCTTGTTTTTGAAGTAGACACACCACTAACTGTATGTACCTTTTTTAGATCAGAGAAAATACTGACACATCAGTACGGTAGTTTGAGGCTTCAATTCTTTACAAGAGAAACATCCCAGCCATGAATGTTTGCAGCACAGTCTGCTGCTCTTATTTAGTTCACCCTGTGATGGAAAATCTGCTAGAGGTGTGTGTACATAGTATGTGGTCATTTATCTTGCCTGGTATAGAGAGTGAGGCAACCAAGGGGATGGAAGAGAGTTTGCAGAGTAGGTAAGAGTCCAGAAATCAAGCTCCAAAGGCTTAGAATGTACAGGGGGTTCTTTTTATGTGCCAACCAGCATTATTAGTAGATATTTAATAATAATGATATTTACTGAGTCCTTACCTTTTATCAGAAATTATTCTATGCACCTCACACTGTGACTCTAACCTCACACTGAAACTTCTTTTCTCCAGTAATCACTAACTAAATAAAGCATTTTATATTTTGACCATCCATAGTCTCCTGTCTTGCACCTTGCATTCAACTACTCACCACATTATGGCCAGTCTTCAACTTAATCAGGATTTCTTATCCACTGACACCTCTCATATTCCCTATTCATAACTTCCTCCCGTCTTCACCATTTTTAGGTATTTGTTACAGCAGTATCCCTCTTCTCAGTGCCAATTTCTTAGTCCATTTGGGATATTATAACAGAATAGACTAGGTGACTGAAACATCAGGCATTTCTTTATTACAATTCTCAAGGCTAGGAAATCCAAGATCAAGACGCTGGCATATTAGATGTCTTGTGAGGGCCTACTTCCTGTTTCAGAAATGGCTGTGTTCTTATTCCTAATACCATCACACTGGGGGGTTAGGATTTCAACAACTGAATTTGAGGAGGATACTGGAGTGGGTTGCCATTTCCTTCTCCAGAAAACATTCATTTTACAGCAAAATGTATTCCTCTAAAAGTTCTTAGTTAGAATATATTTATTAAATACTGTAGCAATAGTAACATGGGACAAAAATTATTTAAAGAACTAATAATCTTCTTGCTGTTGTTGTTCAGTCACTAAGTCATGTCCGACTTATTTGCATCCCCATGGATTGCAGCATGCCAGGCTTCCCTGTCCTTTATTATCCCCCAGAGTTTGCTCAAACTCATGTCCATTGAGTTGGTGATGCCATCCAACCGTCTCATCCTCTGTTGTCCCCTTCTTCTCCTAACTTCAATCTTCCCAGCATCAGGATTTTTTCCAATGAGTCAACTCTCTGCATCAGGTAGCCAAAGTGTTGGAGCCTTAGCTTCAGCATCAGTCCTTCTGATGAATATTCAGGACTGATTTCCTTTAGGACTAGGTTTGATCTCCTTGCTGTCCAAAGAACTCTCAAGAGTCTTCACCAGCACCACAGTTTGAAAGCAACAATTTTTCAGTGTTCAGCCTTCTTTATGGTCTAACTCTTACATCTGTATGGTCAAAGCTATGCTTTTGACTATATGGACCTTTGTAGACAAACTGATGTCTCTGCTTTTTATTAAGCTGTCTATTTTTGTCATAACTTTTCTTCTAAGGAGCAAGCATTTTTTTAATTTCATGACTGCAGTCACCATATGCAGTGGTTTTGGAGTCCAAGAAAGTAAAATTTTTCACTGTTCCCACTTTACCCGATCTATTTGCCATGAAGTGATGGACCAGATGCCATGATCTTAGGATTTTGAATGTTGAATTATAAGCCAGCTTTTTTACTCTCTTCTTTCATCCTCATCAAAAGGCTCTTTGGTTCCTTTTCTCTTTTCGTCTTTAGAGTGGTATCATCTGCATATCTGAGGTTGTTGATGTTTCTCCTGGCAGTCTTGATTCCAGCTTGTGATTTAGCCAGCCTGGGATTTCACATTATGTTCGAAGTTAAATAAGCAGGTTTGCAATGTACAGCCTTGATGTACTCATTTCTCAATCTTCATCCTAATAAATCTACTTGCTGAGCCTTAGTCTAATTATATCCTGGTGGCTAAGCTGCTAGGGCTTCCCAGGTGGTGTTAGTGCTAAAGAACCCACCTGCCGATGAGGGTGACATGAAATATGGGTTTGATCCCTGGGTTGGGAAGATCCCCTGGAGGAGGGTACAGCAACCTATTCCGGAATACTCCAGTATTCTTGTCTGGAGAATCCCATGGGTAGAGGAGCCTGGAAGGCTACAGTCCATGGTGCTGCAAAGAGTTGGACATGACTGAAGAGATATAGCAGGCAAGCATGCATGCACAGCTGAGCTGTTACTTGGTATTTACTTTCCAGTGATTATTAACTAGTTATCACTACTTAAAATTTAAAATATATGTATTGGTAAAAATATATTTCATGTTATGGTTCAGAATTAAGGAAGAAACAGCCATTTCTTTATTAATTGAAAGAAAATGAACCCTCTCCGATATATAAACTTGAACATGTCACTGATCCAAAATTTTGAAAACCTTACTTCCCGTTATACTTGTTAACACACATTGTTACTTCATATTACTTATCTACTTCCCAACTCACTTTCCCGTAAACAACCTGTATAACCTCATAATTATGAATGGTTTGTTGAGTCATCTCTGCTCAAAATCCTCGTCCCCCACTCATAGCTCTGTTGTAGACTTCCTTTCTGTAGTTTCAGAAACACTAATGCATTAGGTATGGCACTAATTTTGCTTTTGCTTGGTGGATAAGGGAATATAAACATTTAAAATAGTTCATGTAATATCTTGGTGGCATTGATTTACAAATCAAGCAAAAATGTAAACAGGAAAAAAACTCGATTATAGTGTTCTGAGATCCCTTTTAGCCACAACCCTATTATATGGAAGCAATTATTTGAGTGACTTATTAACATTTTATAACCTTTTATTAATTGCCTCATATTCTTCAGATACCATGAAGTAGGAAGAATAAAAGAAAAAAAAATACAGTCTGCCAACTCCAATCTACTTATACTGTGCAACAGAACTTTCTGTAATGATAGAAATGTTCTCTATCTGGACTGTCTCCCATAGTAGCCACTAGCCACATGTGGCTATTGAATGCTTGACGTGTAGCTAGAATACTGGTAGAAGTGAAATATTAATTCTTCTTAAAAACAGCTTTATTGATACATAATATACATACACTATAATTCACCACTGAAACTGTACAATTTAGTGGTTTTTAGTACATTCATAGAGTTGTAGAGCCTTTACCATAATGAATTGCAGAATATTTTCATTGCCCCAATAAGAAAGCTGGTACTTCTATAGTCACTTTCCATATTTCCCAAACTTCTTCAGCCCCAGACAGCCACTAATCTTTCTAGTCTCCATGGATTTGCTGATTTTGGTCATTTCCTATAAGTGGAATCACAATTTGTATTCTTTTGTGACTGGCTGATTTAATTTTAGTTTATCTAAATTTAATACTTACATGTGGCTAGTGGCCACTGTAAGAAACAAGTAATACAGATACTTACGTAATGATGATGCTTAAGTAATTCTGAGGTTTAGAAGGTGATCTTGTAAAGGGGGCATGTGAAAAACATCAGAGAGATTAGAGATGAATGCAGACAGAGCCTAGAGGTGAGAGTTTCCTGAAGGAGGGGATGGTACCAACTAATACAGAGGTATAAGAAACAGTTGTTTCAGTGATAGGATAGGAATCCTGATGACAAAGGCCATTTCAATGTGGTGGTTGGTGAAGAAGTAGCATTTTTATATTATTTAGAGATGGAGGAAAGGAACAATTTCAAGAAAGCTTGAGAGGTATGTCAGGACTGGTACAAATTTTATTTTGTTTCTAATATTTTTAGTATTAGCATGAGCTTCTATGTAGGCATAAGAAAAAGATCCAGTGGAAATGAAGACATAAAAGATAATTGAGCAGGGCTCTGAAGGATGTGAGTGAGTACAGGTAGTACTAAGGTCATTAGCCTAGGAATAAGCCCTGACAGGAAAGACAGATGTTATCTTTCTCAGAGGTGGGTGTAAGTGAATAAAAAGTAGGCGAAGGTGCAGAACAATTTTTACATCGAGAGGAAACTAAAGAAACTCATTTACTCAAAGAAAATGGGAATAAGGCCTGAGGGTAAAGTTTGGTTCCCCTGACCATCACTGTGATCCAGTGTGTAGAACTGTGTTCTGATAAGTACTTCAGAGGGGCTTGGACTATGAGAAATATCAAGTATTTACATATATCTGGCTTCCCAAATGAACATGTCTCTTAAAAGGAAGAGACTTTCTCAGGTACATAAAGCCACATGGGGTCTAGTGATCTAGATGTGTCATTTTTCACTTACTAGAAAGTGAAAATTACCCAAATGTTTGTATCTGAGATTTTTGAAGACAAACTACAGCTCCATTACTCATCTTCCTTCCACCCACTCTCCTTTCTTTTCTTCTCCTTTCCCTCATTTCCTTCCTTTTTCCCTTCTATTCTTCTTAGACTTTGTAGAAAACAGGGTGCTATGTCATTCTCTTTGCCCTACATGAAAAATTGGAAATAAAACACAAAACTGGGAATATCTAACATTAATCCAAACTATAATGAATATAGAATTTAATATTATTAATTATAATAAACCTCCAGTATTTTCTTTACTATTCTAAGTTACTCATTTTTCCTCCCTCCTCCAATGTTATAACACTTGGTTGATGAGACAGGAAGTGCTTTGAGAACCTCAAATAACAGCTATACATATATAATAGAAAAATATACTAATTAGTTGATATTGATTTAATTAATATTATTACTTTAGAACAAGGTTTATATATAAATTTGAGTAATTAAAGCTATATAAAATTATATATTTATGTATGTATTTATTTATTTTAGGCTTTTAAAACCAAGGATGGATATCTTGTAGTTGGAGCAGGAAATAACCAACAGTTTGCAGCTGTGTGCAAGGTAATCTGTAATATTTGGACTATTTGGAATGGGTAGATAATATATACAACAATTCATTTTGCACAAAGCCAGGAAAATTCAATTTTGCCTGGAGGAGTGTTGCTAAATCTATGCTAAACTCAAGACTCCCTGTGTTAGCACCTTTTTCTGCTTACAATGTTATGGACAGAGTCCAACTTAACACTCTTTTTTTTTTTTCGTAAAATTGAAGTATATGACTGTTTTTAAGTGACGAATCATAGTAGTTTAAATTATGTTAAAACCTAACCTGTCTACCAGTCCAAACAAAAAGGGAAAAAAAGTCATTGAGAAGGACTTTTTAACACCAGGATTTTTTTTTTTTCTGAGAAGAAGAAAGGAACAGAAGAACTAGGAAACAACCGGAAAACAATTAACAAAATGGCAATAAGTACATATCAATAATTACTTTAAATGTAAATGGACTAAGTTTACCATCAAAAGACATGGACTAAGACTAAAAACACAAGGCCTGGAAGAGTCTCACTTCAGGTATAAGGACACACACAGACTGAAAGTGGACGGATGTAAAAAAAATATTTAATACAAATAGAAGCCAGAACAAAGCTGTGGTAGCAATACTTACATCCAACAAAAGAGACTTTAAAATGAAAACTGGGATAAGAGACAAAGAAGGGCATTGCGTACTGATAAAAGGATCAACCCAACAAGAGAATGCAATATTTATATACTTATGCACCCAACGTGAAAAAGGTGAAAGTCTCTCAGTTGTGTCCAACTCTTTGCAACCCCATGGACTATACAGTCCATGGAATTCTCCAGGCCAACATGGGAACACCTAAATATATAAAGCAAATATTTACAGACCTAAAGGGAGAACCAGACAGCAATACAGTAGTAGTAGGGGACTTTACTACTCTGCTTACCTCAATGGACAGATCATCCAGACAGATAATCAATAAGGAAACACTGGTCTTAAATTAGACCAGATGACTAAACAGATTTATAGAGAACAGTCTATCCAAAAGCAATAGAATACACATTCTTTCTCAATTGCCCATGGAACATACTCCAGAATAAATCATATGTTAGGTTACAAAACAATTCTTAATACATTTAAAAATATTGAGATCATATTAGGTATCTCTTCTGACCACAATATTATGAAACTAGAAACCAATTACAATAAGACACCTGGAAAACCACAGATATGTGGAGATTAAACAACATGCTACTATAAAAATGACTGGTATCAATGAAGAAATAAACAAAGAAAAAAAATACCTTGAGGGCTTCCTTGGTGGCTCAGTGGTTAAGAACCTGCCGTCCAATGCAGGAGACACAGTTCAATCCCTGATCCAGGAAGATCCCACATGCTGTGGAGCAGCAAGCCTGTGTGTCATAACTGTTGAGCCTGTGCTTTAGAGCCCACGAGCCACAACTACTGAGCTCACGTGCAGCAGCTACTGAGGCCTGCCTGCCCTAGAGCCCATGCCCTGCAGCAAGAGAAGCCCCTGCGATGAGAAGCCTGCACTCTGCAACTGGAGAGTAGCCCCCACTCACCACAACTAGATAAAAGCTCATGCAGCAACAAAGACCCAACACAGCCAAAAATAAATACATGCTAAGACACTTCAGTTATGTCCAACTCTTGGTGATCCTATGGACTGTAGCCTGCCAGGCTCCTCTGTTCATGGGATTCTCCAAGAATACTGGAGTGGGTTGCCATTTCCTCCTGCAGGGGATCTTCCCGACCCAGGGATTGAATGCATGTCTCTTGCATCTCCTGCATTGGCAGGCAGGTTCTTTACCACTAATGCCACCTGGGAAGCCCCAAATAAATACCCCAAATTATAAAAAATACCTTGAGACAAATGAAAATGGAAATACAACATGCCAAAACTTATATAGAGTGCAGCTAAAGCAATTCTAAGAGGAAAGTTCATAGTGATAAATGACTACATCAAGAAAAAAGAAAAAACTTGAAGAAACAACCTATATTTACAACTGAAGGAATTAGAAAAAGAATAAGCAAAGCTCAAAATTTGTAAAAGGAAGGGAAGAACAAAAGCAGAGTAGAAATAGAGTAAGAAGACAATAGAAAAGATCAGTGAAACCAAGCAAAGGCAACAAAAGCAAAAATAAACAAGTGGAACTCTATCAACATAAAGAGAGTCTGAACAGCAAGGGAAATCATTAATGAAATGAAAATGCAACCTACTGAATGGGAGAAAATATTTGTAAATCATATATCTGTTAAGAGGCTAATATCCAAAATAGGTAAGAATTTATATAACTCAATAGGACAAATATCACACAATCCAATTAAAAAATGGGCAGAAGTTCTGAATAGACCATTTTCCAAAGAAGACATAGAGATGGCTAATAGGTACATGTAAAGATGCTCAGTGGGAGAGAGACAATAAATAAAACTCCAAAATGATCCATGGTTACATGTCATGCAGAGAATTAAAATAGACTGCTGTGTTAAAATAGTGACTGGATTGTCAGGGGAAAGTCTCTTTTGAAGAAATAACCTTAAGATGAGATCTGAGTGATATTCATAATGCAATAGTGATAAGATTTTTCAATATAAACATTAACATAAAATGTTTTCAATACTAATATAAACATAGTACTCAAAATTCACGAAAAAGCCTGGAAGTATTCCATAGTGCTAATACAGACTATATGGCTTAGTGGTAAAGGGTCCACCTGCCAGTGCAGGAGACAGGGTTTGATCCCTGGGTTGGAAAGATCCTCTGGAGTAGGAAATGGCAACCACTCCAGTATTCTTGCCTGGAAAATTCCATGGACAGAGCAGCCTGGTGGGCTACAGTCCATGGGGCCGCAAAGAGTTGAACACAACTGAGCATGCTTGCATGTACTCCAGGATAAAAGTGGGTTTTTCTTTTTTCTTCCTACTTCTATGAAGTGGTAAAATACAAAAATATGTTTAGCTGTTGTCCCCAATTCCTTACACAGAATTCCTAAAAAATTCCCGAGTTTTCAAAGTGTCCCTTGTTTTTCATTGTAAGCCCCTTTCAATCACATCTGAGGTAACCTCACATTCTGCTGAGGTAACTTAGGATGGGGCCCCTAGATAGCCTCAGGATGGGTTGGTCACCAGATAGACCAACTGATCAGAGGGTTGGAACTTTCAGCCCCACATACCAACCTCCAGTAAGAGGGGAGAGGACTGGAGACTGAGCTCTGTGTAAACCCTTGAACTGTAAGATTCAGAGAGCTTCTGGTGAAGACATCAAGGTGGTGGGAGGGTGGTGGAGCATGGAAGCTCTGCACTCTCCTACCTCTGTGCATCTCTTCCATTTGGCCTTTGTAATAAACCAGTAGTGGTAAGTTAAAAAAAAAAAAAAAAGATTCTCAGTGTCAACTCATCAGGGAAATGCCAATTAAAACCACGGGATCTTACCTCACACTTGTCCAGAATGGCTATTATTAAAAAAAAAAACAAGAAAAAACAAATGTTGGTGAGGATGTGGAGAAAAGGGAATCCTTATGCACTGTGGATGGGATTGTAAATTGGTGTCGCCCCTATGGAAAATATTTAAAAATAGAGCTACCACATGATCCAGCAATTTCACTTATAGGTATATATCTGAAGAAAATGACAACACTAACTTGAAAAGATACATGCACTCCTGTGTTCATTGCAGCATTATTTATGATAGCTAGGATATGGAAGGAAAAAGGACATTTTAATACCAGGATTTTTTTCTCTCTTTTTCTGTTTTAATCCCCAAAAGATCTAACTAGCCCTGAATATAATTGATCTACTATCAATGTATTTACCACTAGAAAATTTTTTCTTCAAAGTAGCCTTTGTTTAATAAGTACCTTTCTACAAAATTGATGTTTTAACTTTTTAGCAATTTTCATGTTAAAAATGTTGCTCCTACACAGATGTACATAAAGGTCTTGGAATCAGTAAAGTTGAAAATATTCTCAATTTTTGGCATTGCTTAGATAATGTTTTTATTTGATGTTTTTACTATTTATCCAATCTCTGGTTTTTTGTTTTTATTTAAGGCTTTAGTTTTCAGTTCATTTTTTAGAGTTCTAATCCCAGGCAATAATCTAGTTTAAAAAAAATATATATATATATACATATATATATATAAATTTTAATTTTTCTTACATGTAGGGAAAGGCCTTACCTGTTGATTTTTTTTTCTGGTTGGGAAATTTTTTTTTTTTTTTGTACTAACCATACTACTGGTGAGCTTTTAGCTTTATTAAGGATGGCTATGAATTCCTTAGAGGAGTTTTATTTATTGCAGTTAACTTATTATGTACAAAAATTATTTATTACTGTGCCTCTTTCATATGAGAGGTTAACGAGCACAGCTAAAAACCACAGCAAAGTGGTGGGAAGTATCACAGAGAAGGTGACAAATGGAGATAGTTCCTATTGCAGGAAGGGTTGGAGGTGGGAAAGAGGAGAGCTTTTATAATGGTGACTCTGAGTAAGTGTAGAGAAAATTGATTCAAACATTTGATCTGGGATCAAAGAACCTTTGTTATGAACGGTCAATGTTAAAAATATAAAACATACGGAAGCTGTTGCCTGTGAAGTCATTTGCGTACTCTGGCTGCAGAGATGTAAAAGCCAGTTCATCACTATAAACGAGGACAGATTTTTTTTCCTGGGCCATATGTTTTGGAGTTTTCTCTTTCCAGAATCAGGATGGGGAGGGGGTAGAAATTACTGGTTGACATAGTTTTCACTGTTGAAAATAACTGCACTGAATTCTTTTTATTTTTGATTCATTACTGCTGATCAGTTTGAAACTTTTGAACTTCCTCATAAATATCCATAAGAACTTTTTTTTTGGAAGAAGATTTTTATTTCAAAGCAGAATATTTACCATAAGTTTTAGTACTAAAATATGGCTTATTGTTATGGTGTGTTATGACACATTTTTTAAAAAAGAGAATAGCAGAGAGGGCCTTGGAGAATGGCATACTTGACCTTGTTTTTACCATATGTGAGTAGGAATGATAATCCCTGTTATGAGTCATTAAGGCAGCATCTATAAAACTCTTTGAGATCCTCAGAAGAAAAGTTTTATATGTATGGCATTTTAATGTTATCTACATCATTTATTAGGGATTTTGAGCAAACATTGCAATCTGATTGACTTTTTCACCTTCATAATTATATCCTTACATGTAAACTTGTCCTAAAAACCTTTTCTGTTAAGGGGAAAAAAAAAAATCACCTTTCTTTATTTGATTCAAGATTCTCCCCCATCCCATTTATACTGAATGAGTTTTTCTAACTTTTTTTTTTAAATTCAACTATTTTTATTACTGAGGGTGTTATAATTCAGTCTGGCCTTATAGAATATGAGGATCCAATGTGATGACAATTTTGATCCCTATCAAAATTATTCTTTTGCCAAGTAAGGTTCATCATGAAAGATAGGGCAGCTCTACCTCCCGGGGAGAAGTGTGGCAGTATTGTTTGCAATGAACGAGTAGAATTTACTTATGCTGGATCTCTTTTGAAAAGAGAATTTGATATACTGGTTGGTTAATACTTCTTGGGGAGGGTCCTATTAGAATGCTGTTATTGTCAGGGATTAGAGGGGAGTAAGAGCCTTGGGTTCAGGGTCTTGGGGTTCAGAAAATTTCCTGTATATAAAGTGAACCTTGGCTCATAACAAATCCTATTTTAT
Organism: Muntiacus reevesi; assembly: GCF_963930625.1. Classification (NCBI taxonomy): domain Eukaryota; kingdom Metazoa; phylum Chordata; class Mammalia; order Artiodactyla; family Cervidae; genus Muntiacus; species Muntiacus reevesi. The sequence continues at coordinate 76,486,337 of NC_089254.1, read as the reverse complement.
GTCCCTTAACGTGATACAGAATAGCAGGGAATGTGAGCATATGTAAGCTATTTTAAGCTGATTGATGCCAACACTAATGGGTATTCCTATTTGAAATACACTGACATCCTTTTAAAAGTCACATAGACTGAAGGTTTCTTTTACTAGAGGCAATAATCATTGGTTCTCAACTTTTGCATGCATAGGAAATCTCCTTGAACCCCTTCCCCAAAGATTTTGACAAAGTATGTGAGGTGGGGTGCAGGAAACTTGAATTTTAATAAGCACTATTGTTGATTTTTTAGCAGGTGGTCTGAGGATATTATAATTCTAGGGCATTCTAAGAGTCTTGAAGTCAGTCAGGTGATCTCTGGCAAGGTCATTTTTGCTAAGCATCTGTGTCCTCGTGATGAAATGAAGATTATGACATATAACTGTACTAATATATAACTTTTGGGGTTCTAGAAGAGATTCAGTAAGTCAGACAGTACAGTCCCTTGCTCAAAGTATGAACTTAATAAATGACCTTTCCAGTATGACCTAATTAGTATGCAGATTCTGGTTGTAGGTAAAATGGAGTTAGCACGTTTCTCTCTGTCTTATTCACTTGACACAGTGAGAAAACCTGTACAGAATGCATGGAATATCTATAGGAGGACTTTGAAAAGTAATCAGTAGCAAGAAACTTAGTAAAGAACACCAGAAGTTTGAAATAGCTCTAAACTGGCAGTAGGTTTACCAGTTTTCCCCTCTGATTATTCCTTTACATGAACACAGCCTGAAATCTGGATGTGGGAATGGGGGGACAGAGCTGACTTCCTGGAGATGCCCTTCTTCCTGGTGCGACAAACATGAAAGTGAGCTCTAATGTCAGGGAGACAGTTTTTCCCTCTTCCTCATTTCCTCACACCCCAGCCTCCAAGTAGTCCTGTAGTGGCAGCAGCAGATGAGCAGGAGCCAGAACTCTGAGGAAGGGGACCTTTGCTATTTATTGCTGGGCTGTGATTCCAAAAGAGAGGGGTGAATCCTTGATGCATTTTTCTTCTGTCCTCCCACTGATTGACCTCTGCCCTGGAACTATGCTGAGGAGTGGGGCAACTAGAGGGAAGCCCTGGGGAACTGGAAAGAGGTTGCCAAGGTGGAAGAGCTTTAGAAAGTGATCTGTGAAGTTGCTTGTGAACTCCTGTGCTCACTGCTGAGTTGCATGTGCATTGATCTGATCCTAGTCAGTACACCAGAGATGCTGAGACCTGTGTTAACAAATAGACAGCTTCTCAGGGGGCAGTATGAGCCTTTAGCGGGTCACAGGTGGGACTGATTCAAGAGCCCGCAAAGGCTTTGAAAACTGAACTAACACTAGAACCAAGGCAAGTAGAAGGTAAGCTGGGACTTGTGGTCTGGATCTAACCAGGAGAATTTCTTGCTAAAAACAATAAAACAAATGTTTTCTTTAGGATTTAAACAAGACCCAGAGGCTTGTAATATAATATTCAACATATCCAGGATACAACTCCCGATTACTCAGATTATGAAGATCCAGAACCTGCATGAGAAAAGACAATGGCAGTTCCAAGATAACACAGATGTGGGAATGCATTCATGAAAATTTTAAAACACCGTTTATAAAAATACTCCAATAAGCACTGCAGACACTATTGAAATAAACATTTAGAAAAGTAGAAATGTCTGGCACAGAAATGGAAGATATGAAGAAGAACCAAGTGGATATTTTAGAACTGAAAAATACAACCACCAAATACAGGAACAAACACCTCATTAAATGAGCGCAGTAGCACAATGGAGGTAACAGAGGAGACAGTCAAGGGACTTAAAGATGGATAAATATTGGGTTGACCGAAAAGTTCATTTGGGTTTTTCCATACCATTTAATGGAAACCTGAACAAACTTTCTGGTCAACTCAATAGAAATTATTCAGTCTGAACAACAGAGAGGAAAAAAGTTTCTCCCCCAAAAGGAAAGAAAGCACACGTATCCAGGACCTGTGGGACAATAACAAAAATGTCTAACATTTATGTCACTGTAGTCCCAGGAGGAGAGAAGAAAAAAACATACTGAAAAAACAGTTGAAAAAATAATGGATGGAAACTTCCCAAATTTAGTGAATGATAGAAACCTACAGATTTAATAATTTCAGCACGTCCCAAATAAGATAAATCCACATAAATCCATGCCTAAGCACATAAAAATATTACTGCTGAAAACTAAAGAAACATTTGAAAGCACCTAGAGAAACTGACCTATTACCTTTGGGGAAACGTGACTCGAGTAATTGCAGATTTCTTGTCAGAAACTCTTGTCAGACTTCTTGTCTTGACAAGATTTCTTGTCAGAACCTAGAGAGAAGTTGCACAGAATGTTTAAAGAGCTGAAAGGAAAGAGCTGTCAATGCAGAATTCTATATCTAATGGGAATATCTTTGAGAAACCAAAGTTAAGTGGATAACTTCCCCTACCTTCCCCCACTTTTCCCATCCTTCTTTTCAAAAATATTTTTTAATTGGATTTAAAAAAATATTTATTTATTTTTGCTCATACATGTGGCATGTGGAATGTTAGTTCCCCAAACAGGGATTGAACCCACAGCCCCTTCCTTGGAAGCACAGAACTTTAACCACTGGACCACCAGGAAAGCCCCCATCCTTCTTTTTTGAACAAACGGGTTTTATTATTTCTTTGGGGAGAAACAGTACCTACTTGGAGTAGTTCACATTTATTTAATGCTACTGTGTCAAGTACTTTCACTTGCATTGTTTCATTTTGTCCCAGGCAGCACTCTGTTTCAAGCTCCTAAAGCACAGTTATGACTGCAGCACTTGAAGCAGTCTCTCTAGAAAGTTCTGAATGCTAGCACAGTGGGACAGAAGGGTCTTTACTTTACCCACTATTTAACATCAGCTATCAAAGAGAAAGGAAGTCTAATACGTCAAATTTTAAGAAGGATACATGAATGCATCCCGGTTACCATTGAGGGCAAACACTGAATAGTTTTTTTGTGACACTTACAGTATATTCTGAGTGAGAACACATTTATAAATTTAACATGAGGGCTAGTGAAGACACTTGCTTTTTCTTGAAATGACTTATTCAGTCTTAGCAAAAGAGGGTGGGTCTCAATTCCTAGATAAGCCTTGAGGCCAATTCTGGGATCACGTGTGGTGACAGGGAGATTTTTAGAAAGGGCACTGTATGTAGCGTCACTTTTTAAAATCCAGGAGAGTAATGCCGTCTTTATTATTCCTCAAGGAAATGAATAAGTGGAACATGTGAAAGAGAAATTGTACTGTTGAGATGTTCTCTTACCTTCAGGGAATCTTCTTCACTTCTCTCTCCTTTGTAAGATGATTAATGACTTGATTTTATTTAAACTGTGGGAAACAAATGAAACCATTAAGTGTTTATATTTAAACCAAATACATTAATAGAGGTAGTGAAACTTTCTGTAGGCCACATGGCCTGCCCCAGCCCATAAATGCTCCTTTGGACTTTCCAACACAACTGCCAAACACTGCCTCCACACATTCTTTTTAAAACTTATTTTCCATTCCAAATCCACTTGGTACTTTCATTATGGTCTTGTTAAAATTGCAAGATGTCCACTGGGACTTACAAGATAGATTTTCCCTTTATTGAGGAGGAGCAAAAGAGGAAGTATATAAAAGCGTTTCTATTTGTTATTCCTTCAGGGAGTCATATTAAAGAAAAATAGTGACAATTCTATAGGAAGAATATCTTTTAATTTGACATTGTTTTAATGGCGAGCATTTGAGGTCAGTGTGCTTGCCTCCCCTTGATTTTAGCACCTTGTACAACATCCTGGATAGGACTACTGGGACAGATAATATTATTTTATTTACATGTGGAACAAATAAGGGAATGTACCTAAAAGATATATGTTGATTATAGGCTTGATGTAAGTGCAGACATGCACTTATGATATTTGTTCTTGGAATTAGGTCTGTTTTACCCAATTTTGTACCCATAGCCCAGTTTCCTCTAGACAAGACTTACTGTGAGAATCTAATAACTCCTTTCCTATCTTCTCATAAATAGGTCCAAGATATTATGGAGGTCTGAGAACTTTTCCTGTGTTCCTGTATGTAGATACTTGTTTAAATGTAGTTAAAAACTTCTTAAAGATGACAAACTCAGTCACCAGTATGACCCGTCCTAGTTGCATGATCCTCCCCTATAAATATATCCATGTTAAGAGGTATAAAACCTAGCAAGGAATGGTCTTGGGGATGGAGTGGTAGGCCCTGAACTCTAGTACCCAGAGGCAGGTACACAAAAATTTTGTGGGTTACACTTTAAAACTATTTTTCCCTTTTAGATCTTGAATTTGCCTGAACTGATCAATGATTCCAAGTACAGAACTAACCACCTTCGGGTACAGAATAGAAAAGAACTTATTAAAATATTATCAACACGGTAAGCTTGGCTCCACTCTGTACATTTAAGAATTAATATGTTATTAGCATTTATCTGGTATTTTTTGGTGTTCTCTTCAGCTTATTTAGCTTAACTTAAAAGTATCTTTCATTTCACAGAATTGGTTAGTGGAAATATGTTTTAAAGCTATGTTTTACTTTGTCTGAAAGCATTTTACATATCTTAAAAAGTACTGTATCATAACAATGATATAAATAAGAGTCACAATAACTTGAATAAAGTTGCTTCTCTATGGTATGTGTTTGGCTTTAGTTGATCATAAATAGGAACAATAATAATTCAACATCATTTTTTACATTTACTGTATGAAATGCTCTCATATATAAGCTCATTTAAACCTTATAATAATCCTGTGAGAGAAGTTCTCTCATTCTTACTGTACAGATAAGGAAACTGAGACAAGGGAGGTTTAGTCAAGAGTTTGTTGGCTTTTCTGAGCCTCTTCTGTGTAGTTTGTCATGATGACGTTTTAGATCGAGTTATGGCTCATAAAGGATTAATGCTAATCAGAGTATTTGATTTCTAAATTATTTCATTCATGTCAGGTTATGCTTTTGTTAAAACCTATACCAGTGTTTCAAGTTTGCCCCAGAGAAAGTTAATAATTCATACTTTTTCCTATCAGTTTCACTTTTGTGTACATCTAAACTTCTCAATCTAAAGAAATAGAATGTGGTTTTTGTGGGACTAAATACCCATAATGTGCTGTTCTTCAGTATGGAATGTTTGCTCTCATCAGAACAGTAAACTAAGAACTTTTGTTCAAATAACCATGTCTTGTCTTTTGAAAAAGGCCCTTGTGTTTCCATGTAGCATAGATATATCAAACCTCTTAGGCTCACATATATATAGAACAGACTGATGATTACCACTGAGGATGTGAGGGAGGGGCAGTATAGGAGTTGGAGACTGGGAGGTATAGCCTATTGAGTGCAAGATAGGCTACACGGATGTATTGAACAACATGGGGAATATAGCCAATACTTTGTAATAACTAAATGGAATGTAAGTTATTTAAAATAGATAATCAACCAGGACCTACTTTAAAAAAAGAAAGACAAACAAGGGGACTTGCCTGGCAATCTAGTGATTAAGACCTCACCTTCCAATGCAGGGAGTGCAGGTTCGATTCCTGGTCAGGGAGCTAAGATCCCACATGCCTTGTGGTCAAAAAACTAAAACATAAAATAGAAGCAACACTGTAACAAATTCAATAAAGACTTTAAAAATAGTCCACATAAAAAAATATTAAAACACACAAACAAACAAAACTTCTTAGAAAAAAACTTCTTAGAAAAAAACTTCTAATGTTACGTTTATTTCTGTTCCCTTATCTGGGGATTTCTACACGAGTCAGCATTCATTACCTACTTGGTCTTTCCTGGATTTTAAGCACTTCTCTACACCGCCTGTATCTCTTCCTTCAATCAATGAGGCCTCTGTGTATGGGACTGATATGCACAGAAGAGGGGAATGAGAATTGGACTCCCCTTATTTGGTCATTAGTTTTATTTAAAACTCAGATTCTACTGCAAAGCCAGAGAGCCCTCAGTCATTAACCTTTCACCCAATGAGAATCAGCCGTTTAGCTCTGCTTTTTGCCTCTGCCTCTCATGCAGTTTTTAATTCGTTAATATGACTTTTTCCTTTCACACAACGGTTACCAAGTTTCAATAATAGACACTTGTGAGAACCTTATCAAAAGCTCTTTCATAGTCTAAATAAATCATATCCATGCTGTGAGAAGAGTGGACCCAAGAAAAATACAAAACCTAGGCAGATGCAAGTATTCTCTTGTTTCTGAATTGTCAGCCCTTTTATAACTTTAAGAACTACAAATTTATTGGTTTCCTATGTCCTAAAACTTAATTTCTTTGCTAAATTCTGTTATAGAATTCTTCTCTGTACAGATTTTTAACATCATCTGTAACAGTTTAATTTCTAATTTCTCTCTTTGGGGTAAATTAAATAACCTGACACCTTCTTCTTTCTACTCTTGTATACCCAGAAATGGGAGTTTCAGCATTTTAGATCCCGTAGGTTCTTGTGTCTTTATTCAGACTTTAGGAATCAAACTTGTAAAGAAGAGGATAAAGGGTAGTCTTAAGAGAGAAAACTTGATCGAGGCGGTCCCATCATCATACAACCTGCAGTTAAAACACAGAATACTACTACAAGGCCCTTGGTTGCCTGGGGGCCAGAGTCCCTGCTCTCTTTAATTGTATGGATGTATTTTGGTGGTGCTTTGTGGGATGCAGTTCTTCAGTCTCTTCTCAAGTCTCGTCTTCTCCATGGTGGATCAAATAGTAATGACCAGGGAAGATTAGCATATTGGTTTAGTCCCTTTGATAACCTTTTCATTTGTTTTTCTGAACAAATATCCATGGGTTCATTAGTACCATTAATTACTGGGATTTCATAAGTATGTGTTGGTCGCTCAGTCATGTCCAACACTTTGCAACCCCATGGACTATAGCCTGCCAGGCTCCTCTGTCCATGGGATTCTCCAGGCGAGAATACTGGAGTGGATTGCCATTTTTTGCTCCATGGGCTCTTCCTGACACAGGGCTTGAATCTACTGTGTTGCAGTCAGATTCTTTACCAGCTGAGCCACCAGGGAAACCCTGACTTTCAGACGTCTCTGTGAAAAATATCTCATTTTCATGATTTTATGTTTTTCTAATATTCAAAATATTAGTGGCTTTATATTAATTAGAGGATTAAATCTGGCTGTTTTAGTTTGACATTATGGCCTTCCACAATCTGACATGACCTTTCCTTTCCACCTTTTCTCACTATAAAGAATAGTATAGAGAAGTGAGTTCAGAGAGAGAGAGTGGGGGCGGGGGATGGCAGGAACATCATGCTGTAAAAGTTCCAATAGACTTTATGATAAAGGAGTTCCTTAAACTTGAGGAACAAAGGAAAGTATTTGACCATAAAATGAGATAGCTTATCAACAACTTCTATTTTCTGTCTAAACTGATGATAGATCTTTTTTTTCTGTCCAATTTTATTGAGATATAATTGATATATAATGTTGTATTGTTTAAGGCATACTGATACTAGTTTGATATGTGTATATATTCTGAAATGATGACCATAATAAGTTTTAGTTAACATCTATCATGTCAGAGTTACAAATCTTTTTTTCCCCTTGTGATGAGAACTTTTAAGATCTGCTCTTAGCAACCATCAAATACAATACAGTATTATTACCTATAGTCACCATTGTTGTTGTTGTTTAGTACATCTGACTCTCTGTGGGCCCATGAACTGTAGCCCATCAGGCTTCTCTGTCCATGGGATTTCCGTGGCAAGTATACTGGAGTGGGTTGCCATTTCCTTCCCCAGGGAATCTTCCTGATCCAGGGATAGAACCCACGTCTCCTGCATTACAGGTAGATTCTTTACTGCTGAGCCACCAGGGAAACCCAAAGTCACCATGCTGTGTATTATATCCTCAGGAGTTATTTATCTTGTAACTGGAAGTTTGTACCTTTTGACCATCTTCACCTATTTTCCTGATCCTGAAGAGATGTCTTGAAGGGAATACTCTAGCTGGTAGCGTTCAAAATTTTTGAGCAACTTAGAGTCAGCAAGCATTCTCATCACATGAAGAGACTTGAGGGACTCAGGAGTTTCAGCGGAACATGCTTCTCCATTGTTCATTCTCTTACTCATCTATTTAGCCCTTTTATTGACTATCTACTATGTGCCAGTGACTGTTTTGAGCCCTAGGAAAATGGCATTAAAAAACCAACATAAAAATTCCTATATTCCTGGGTTTTCATTAAAATAAACCTTACAGACTTTCTATAAGACTTGTAGTGCCTCTTCCATAAAAACACTTGTTTTGATACGCCTCAGAAGTTGGTTGTTCATATTTTTCATAAGCTTTTTGTAAATTTTGCTTCATAAAAGTATTGCAGCTACAGGCTGTTAATTATTAATTGTTAATTATTTAATTTTTTATATAATTGTTAATTTTGTACAGAAGAACTGTACAAAAAAGATCTTCACGGCCCAGATAATCATGATGGTGTGATCACTCACCTACAGCCAGACATCCTGGAATGTGAAGGCAAGTGGGCCTTAGGAAGCATCACTATGAACAAAGCTAGTGGAGGTGATGGAATTCCACTTGAGCTATTCCAAATCCTGAAAGATGATGCTGTGAAAGTGCTGCACTCAATATGCCAACAAATTTGGAAAACTCAGCAGTGGCCAGAGGATTGGAAAAGCTCAGTTTTCATTCCAATCCCAAAGAAAGGCAATGCCAAAGAATGCTCAAACTAACACACAATTGCACTCATCTCACATGCTAGTAAAGTAATGCTCAAAACCCCCCAAGCCAGGCTTCAGCGATACGTGAACCGTGAACTTCCAGATGTTCAAACTGGTTTCAGAAAAGGCAGAGGAACCAGAGGTGAAATTGTCAACATCTGCTGGATCATCAAAAAAGCAAGAGAGTTCCAGAAAAACATCTATTTCTGTTTTATTGACTATGCCAAAGCCTTTGGCTGTGTGGATCACAATAAACTGTGGAAAATTCTGAAAGAGATGGACACACCAGACCACCTGACCTGCCTCTTGAGAAACCTGTATACAGGTAAGGGAGCAACAGTTAGAACTGGACATGGAACAACAGACTGGTTCCAAATAGGAAAAGGAGTACGTCAAGGCTGTATATTGTCACCCTGCTTATTTAACTTATATGCAGAGTACATCATGAGAAATGCTGGGCTGGAGGAAGCACAAGCTGGAATGAAGACTGCTGGGAGAAATATCAATAACCTCAGATATGCAGATGACACCACCCTTATGGCAGAAAGTGAAGAAGAACTAAAGAGCCTCTTGAAAGTGAAAGAGGAGAGTGAAAAAGCTGGCGTAAAGCTCAACATTCAGAAAACTAAGATTATGGCATCTGGTTCCATCACTTCATGTCAAATAGATGGGGAAATAGTGGAAGAAATGGCTGACTTTATTTTTCTGGGCTCCAAAATCACTGCAGATGTGACTGTAGCCATGAAATTAAAAGACGTTTACACCTTGGAAGGAAAGTTATGACCAACCTAGACAGCATACTAGAAAGCATAGACATTACTTTGCCAACAAAGGTCCATCTGGTCAAGGGTATGGTTTTTCCAGTGGTCATGTATGGATGTGAGAGTTGGACTATAAAGAAAGTTGAGCACCAAGGAATTGATGCTTTTGAACTGTGGTGTTGGAGATGACTCTTGAGAGTCTCTTGGACTGCAAGGAGATCCAACCAGTCCATCCTAAAGGAGTATTCAGTCCTGGGTGTTCATTGGAGGGACTGATGTTGAAGCTGAAACTCCCATACTTTGGCCACTTGATGCAAAGAGCTGACTCATTTGAAAAGACCCTGATGCTGGGAAAGATTGAGGGCTGGAGGAGAAGGGGACAGAGGATGAGATGGTTAGATGGCATCACCGAATCGATGGACATGGGTGTGGGTAGACTCTGGGTGTTGGTGATGGAGAGGGAGGCCTGGCGTGCTGCAGTTCATGGGGTTGCTAAGAGTCAGACACGACTGAACAACTGAACTGAACTGAATTATTCATTGTCCTTTTTTTGGAGCATGTTTTAGTGCACATGCTACAAGTTTTGTATGTGTGGTTTTCCTATCATTTCTATAGAAGAGCATATTTTTTTGGGGTAACATTAACTACATTGCCATGTGAATATGCCATGCTTTTTCTAGTCTACTATTAAATATTATGTCATAAAACTTTCCCTTGATGTTCATAGTCACTTTTTTCTGCCTGTATTTTGTTTTAGAAAATCTTCAAAATATATAAAAATGTAGAGGATTTGTTAGAGTGAATTTGCACTTTAGGCAACTTAAAAAAACTCTACTATGATGGACTCACAGTGTTTATTAAAAAAAGAAAAAAAACAAGAAACTTCTTACCCCTTTTATCTAACTTGATATCCAAATGTGGAAACAAAAGCATTCATGGATTTTTACAAACCCTGCTCTCCTAAATACACATGAAGTTTCCCTCTTGGGTTTCAAAATCTTCCATCCAAAGCATTTTTACCGAGTTTCAATTAATTTCCTGAGTAATTTCCCAAAGTAACTTTCCTGCCTATGGCAAGAGTTCATTTAAATGTTTTAGAATCTGGTAATTCTCTTTGAGTTCTCTGAAATTTATAAATTCTTTAGTAAGTGCCTACCAGAAATGTCAGTCACTTACCTCACTTTTCTGTTATTCTTGCTAAATTCAGTTTGATGCTACTCTCTGAGCATGGTCCGGCCCATTCAGGAAGGCAGCTGCATGTTTTTGTCATCAGCTGGGTTTTCCACAGCCAGCACACACACAATCCCCCTCAAGTGCTCTCAGGTGTTACTATTCCCCAACTGTCGCCATGAGTACTTCTTCTTTTTTTTTTTTTTTAATTTAAAGGTGGAAGGCTTTCCCCTTGAGCTTGCCATTTTATCCAGGGTGTTGCAGAAAGTCTATTTACCCAGCTGCTAAGACCAAAAACGAGATGAAGCTAAAGCATGGTAAAAGTCAGTCCCCAGCTAAAATAGAGAAGAGAAGAGATAATGGAGACTCATCCAGGGCCTGTTACAACAAGCCCCTTCTTTGCAAAGCTAAGGAGCAACAAACTCCTCTCCTGTGCCACCCACATGCAGGACCAGCATTTTTGCAATAGTTCAGACCTTGTAGGAGAGACTGACAATCACGATGTGTATTGATGCTAAGAAGACAAGATTAAGATGATGTATTAGTAGCCGGGGAGAAACAGTAGGAAGGCATGAAATGAAGATGAAGGAAAGGAGAAATGAAGGGGAAAATAGAAATACAATTCCCTTTATTCCTCCCCCTTCCTCTCTTCATTTCTAGTGGCCACTGACTATATGCCCTTGTCCTGTAGATACAGAGATGATAGAAGTGGTGGGCTGTTGGTCTAAGTAGGAAAACAAACAAAGCAATGAACTAAGTACTGTGTGTGAAGTGCCACTGTGCACATACACCCAGGGTGCTAGGAGCTCAGAGAAGGGGCAGTTCCCTCAATTAGGGCAAGTCAGGGAAGGCTTCCTGTAGGCGGTGTCACCTGAAATTAGTCTTAAAGGACAAATAGAAATAGGCAGGTAAAGAAAAAAGATAGTTCAAAAGAGGAAATATCAAGCTGAGTGTAATTTTTTACAGAGAAAAAAAATAATCATAGGAGAAGAAAAGAAAGTAGCTTGGAAAAAAACTGATAACAACTTTTAAATTGCTTTTTGAAAAATGCCACACATATTAAGGAAGTGTATATCAGTACAGTCCTGGTGAAGGCACTCCTAAAATGTTGGTTGTACTAGGTTGTCATAAATAAAATGGCAGTGTCAGATAAATTACCTTTTATTTTTAAAGTGCTGTGGCAATTCCTTCAGTAAAATCATTATTTTGGGTTTAGAATGATCTGAGTTTTAAGTCAAGTAACTGAATATCTACTTATTTTTAGAGTTTTCAATATTAATATACTGTGAAATTAAACTCCTTCATTCAGAGCCTTCTAAACAGAAGTACTAAACAAATATTTGTTGAACTGAATCCGGAACTTATCAAAGAGCTTCATCTCTTTAAATTTGATGTCAGGTCAATTTTAATAGACTTGTTCAGAATATTGGAGAGTTGAACCTGGAACATTTTGGGGGTTGTTGATGGAAGGCTTGTGACTTCAAAGATGCCTAAATATGTTAATTTTTAAAACCTGATATCTTGGCTCCATTAGGCAAATTTGGTCATTTCACTGCCCTGACTAGATCTTTCATGGAGATCCCACAGCTTTAAGGCTAGTTTAAACTATTTATCTTAACATATGTAATTGCATCTCCCACTTTTGCCTTAGAACCATCTTATAATTTAGCCTGGTCTTTTAATCTGCTGTGTCTTTGCATATACTCATTTCTTTTCACTAAAATGATGAAGTTTCTTTGTCCTTTAAAATAAGCACAAATTTTGGGAGCTTTTCCTGTCATTTGACTGTTTTAAGTGGCTCCTTCTTTGTTGCTATGTGAAAGCATCTATTACACTCAACTGTCATTCATCCTCCTCCTTGACAAGACAGTAAATTTCTTAAGGCAGAGACTAGCTTTTGATTTTCAAAGATTTTTTTTTAGAGCAGCTTTAGGTTGTAGCAAAACCGAGAGGGAGGCACAAGGAGTTCCCATATACACTCTGCTCTCCTGTTTCCTGCCTCCCCCCGGCCTCTCCACTATCGACATTCCTCACCAGATGGTACATTTGTTATAATTGATTCACCTACACTGACACGTCATAAGAGACTATGTCGTTTTGAAATGTTTTATTTCTAGTGCACATTTAGGTTCCTGACACTAGGTGTTCTTTGAGTTAGTGAACACATGAATTAATAAGGGGCAGGCAAAGTCATCCAAATTTGGCACACCGGCTAAAGGAAAAAGACCCACTGTCAGGTAAAGTAAAAAGAGGAGAGCAGTGGTAGCTAGAAATGACAACTTTTTCTAAACGCATCTAGGAGGCCTGTGTTATGATCACAGAATGTCAAAAGACCTGAAAACCAGAGTCTCCCACTAACTCTGTGGAGCGGAGCAAATCCTCTGATTGCTCTGAGCCTCAGGTTCTCTTGCATACAGCGTGTCTAACAACACCTACATCATTCAGTTCAATTCAGTTCAGTTCAGTCGTTCAGTCGTGTCCCACTCTCTGAGGCCCCATGAATCGCAGCACGCCAGGCCTCCCTGTCCATCACCAACTCCCGGAGTCCACCCAAACCCATGTCCATCGAGTCAGTGATGGCATCCAACCATCTCATCCTCTGTCGTCCCCTTCTCCTCCTGCCTTCAATCTTTCCCAGCATCAGGGTCTTTACAAATGAGTCAGCTCTTCGCATCAGGTGGCCAAAGTATTGGAGTTTCAGCTTCAGCATCAGTCCTTCCAATGAACACCCAGGACTGATCTCCTTTAGGGTGGACTGGTTGGATCTCCTTGCAGTCCAAGGGACTCTCAAGAGTCTTCTCCAACACCACAGTTCAAAAGCATCAATTCTTTGGTGCTTAGCTTTCTTTATAGTCCAACTCTCACATCCATACATGACCACTGGAAAAACCATGGTGAGAATTAAAAACCAGAACAGGCATGAAAGCTGCCAGCATGGCCCTTGGCATATGACAGCGTTCAGTGTATTGTAGGAGAATCTCAATTCTCAAGAATCATAAAATCCTAATTTTTTTGCCATCAGAGTTCTCCTATATCTTTTTTTTTTTTATTCATAGATGCCATGTTTTGAGAGATTTTTCTCTTCCAAACTGTAATTATTATATGAATTACCTTTCACAATTTTTATTTAATAAAGTTTCTTTTAACTGCCAATCAGATTCTGATTAGGATGATATAACTAGTGTTACTGTACTGATTTGATTTAATTTTAACAGAAATAAAGCATAACATTCTACTTGGCCTGTACAACCCCGTTGCAGCTAAATAAATTATTTCTGTTCAATTTAAAAAAATTAAAAATAGCTCACAAGATTCAGGAATACATTTAATTTTGTACAATGATCTTAATAATGCTTTGTTTTTTCTTTTTTTTCAAACCCAAAGTGGGCCTTAGTAGCTCATATACTATTCCCTTTCAAGAAATACTGTTTTTCAGTGTAGGCAATGAATTTGGAAGTTGTGAACATTCCACTTAAATTATTCCATGCATTTGTGGTTGTACCTTCATAAATAACGAAACACTTATATAGTGTGTTTCTGAGTTGCTATGCTGTGTTAACAGCCTCTATGAAGAGCTTCAGTCAGGGGCTTTGAACTCTGAAATAAAATGTATCCGTGAGTTTTCCTTTGTCATTTTTACAGTTAAGTTTTTCAAAGTTTTAATGGGTATCTCTGGCCTTCCTGAAAGCTGTTGACTTTACCTTCTGTTAAATAACATCTATTGTGCTCGTGCCTAGCTGCTCAGTCGTGTCTGACTCTTTGCTACCCCATGGACTGTAGCCCCCCAGGCTCCTCTATCCATGGGAATCCTGCAGGCAAGAATATTGGAGTGAGTTGCCATGCCCTTCTCCAGGGGATCTTCCCAACCCAGGGATCGGACCCAGGTCTCCACATTGCAGGCAGATTCTTTACTGTCTGAGCCACCAGGGAAGCTCAAGTATCCTTAATTTTTATTTCTAGTAAAAAAATAAAACCATCACATATTTTTCTCTCTTGCCTCTCCCCCTCCCCCTGTCTTAAATCCCCATTTCAGTCCTCCCTCCTGCCTGCCTTCCATGGCCCCATCTTCCTGTCCTTATCCTGTCTTTCACAGTTTGGACTCTTTTACTATTAAATAATGGGTAGATATCATGTATCACCTTTCTAGGTGGGTTTTACCTTTTTGCAGGAAGGCTTCATTGAACAGGATAGGGTTTTATCAGTGGCTGCCTACATGATATAATTTAGAAGAGCTGGAAGGAACCTCTATTCCATGGAATATAACTGTTCCTTACACATAGTTTGCTGGTTTCAGAAATTCTACAACTGTAGATTTGAGGGACTTAAAATTTGGTTCACTCTGACACTTCAAACAGCACAGGAGGAGTTAAAGCATGAAGTCTTATTCCTTAGAGTAAATAAAATTTCCCAGGCCTTTTCTTCAGACCAGATTTTAATATGGGAAAAGTGGAGAATTCACCAAAGCCCTGGCTGCCTAAGGTGGGTGAAAAGCAGGATGAAGGCTGAGAGCAGTCGGGGACCTCAGAGATTAAGTTTCCTCACCGACACTTCTGCCAGGGCTGGGAGGCTCTGGAAGTCTCTTTTAACCCTGATTAATTCCTCCCCTTTCTAAAGCTGGCAATCATTGACTCTCCCATGTCTACATGTTTTTAATGTAACATAGAGAAACTTATTGTTTTCTCCCATGGAAACTTTTATGTTGGTCTAATATTCTCTTTCCCATGTGATCCCACTTTAAAATCTCTTCTGCCAGCCTTTCCCCCTTCCCTGACTTCTATTAGTATCTTATGAGGCTGAATTTTATATGATTTATATATATCCTCAACCTACATATTTAGTTTATTGTAACCTCCCCCCAACCTTGCATAAAGCTTCAAATTGTATCATTGAAGGTTTATCTGGCATGCACTGCAGAGAACTGATTTGGATAAATGAATCTGACGTTTGCTGCGGGTCACATTTGTTTTCTTATGCATTCCATGGCAGCTCTGCCATTATCAGCTAATAGATGGTCCCTTGTAAAATGTCTATATTTTATGTGGTACATTTCTGAATGTTGGTTATTTGGAGATAGATGTAAGTGGCTATGTGTTGTTACTATAAAATCAGCCTGGAGGGAGAAAGAATGAAAGAAACCCAGTCCTGGAATGCATCCTTTTGGCTTACAGAATGCAAAAGGACCCACTGCAACTCCAAACAAGCTCCTCGTGACCAGGGCTCTTTCCACCCTGTTAAGAGAATTCTTTGTGACTGAGAATCAAATGATGTCTTTAAGTGAGTCAGGGTGGAATGGAATGTCATCCCACTCCTACTTTCCTCCTCCTTTTTTCCAGAAGGGCTATAAACCATTCCACACTGCCTTTTAGTAGAAAGAATTAGGTGGTAGGGGTGGGATATTTATTTGTATGTGCAGGGGTGGGGAGGGGGTGTGTGGATGATGGTGGAGGGAGGGCGTCCAGTAAACTCTGTTTCCCTGGATAAAACATTTAATACCCTCATCTCTCCACTGGAACTTAATGTATATTTTTAGATTTATAGAATGTTAGAGTCCTAAACACTTGGAGAGCTGGATAGAACTTGGGATATCATAGACCTTAACCCCTTCCTATGTGTAAGAACTTGGAATTTAACAGCATCATGACCAGAGACCCCTTGAAATCTGGTGGGAGATTCCACAAAGCTTGAAAGACTTTCCTTTTAGAAGGATGTAGGCACAGCTCTGCAGACTTTGTTGGCTGACCTTCTTCTGCTCTTGACTTTTGAATTGGATAGAGAATCTGGAGTTTGACTCGGTCTCCTGACACTCAGACTCCCAGACTCATTCCTGCCCTGCCCAATTTCCTGCCTGCCTTTGGCTCAGACTGAGTTCTATTCTGCAATAACTTTGCCCCCCACTTGGGTCCTATGCTTATCTTTTCTTAGCTTCAGCTTTGCAGCATAGGCCTTCCTTGGTCCTTTGATCTTACACCAACTGATGTTTCTAGGAAGAGCTGACTCCACCTCTCTCCCAATACTGACAGCTGACATGCCTGCTGAGCTCTGATTTCCACCAGCTGTCCAGCATCCTGGAACATTCCCTAGTGACCAGCTGCTCCTGGCCATCTTCACCTGGACAATCCACGGTAGTTTGGCAAGCTGCTCACTGCTTCCAAAGCCAGACTAGACCTACCTTAGTTCTAGTTTAATATGTTTTGCCCAATATCACACAGCTTACTGGTGAGGCTCAAATTGGAATCTCCTGATTATCAATGCCTTTTCCATAGTATTCACAGGGCAACCGTTTTTCTTTTTTATAACTAGGAATTTTGTGTTTAGAATAATCTTGGCTAGGAAAAGAAACTCAGGAAACATTCTGCACCCCCCCCCCACCAGGCGCGCACACACACACACACAAACTTTTAATCTTTAAGTTTATATAAATTTGCGTTTTTCTTAATGATTTTTCTTCCCTCTATTGTGAATTGTTTTTCTTTTCTCATTTGCTAACTTTGGAAAAAGAAAAATCCAGACATTGGAATGTCTGAGTTTATTTAAGTCTCAGTACTCTGTTCAATTTAATGAAGGGAAACAAAAAAGGAAAATCAGAATGCTGGCCTGGATCTTTGTGGCTCTGGGATTGGCCCTTTTTGGTGGTCACTGATAATATACTGTATTTGGAAAATAAGAGTAATTGGTGGTTCCAAGCTATTTTTAAACACATTAAAATACAGAAATATGTTCTAAAATATAGACTGTTAAAAATGGAAATTGTGAGAAACATAATCATTTTGTAATAATTTAAAATACATTTTCTAAAATAGAAAAATAAAAAGAAGATTTATTTAGTATATTTCACGAGGTAGAAGTAGTAGACATAGGTCACAGTGCACAGCCTGCTAACAGAGAGCACATATTCGTTTTTAGTGTCTATCTATGCAGCATTTATAAACACTGATTACAGACCAGGTTACGAAGAAGATATTATTAATAGTCAACTTCAAGAAAGATAGTTCAAAAACTAACCATAATGAAATATTCTAAAAATTAATAACAAATTTCAATAGGCAAAACACAGCATGTAAGCAAAAAATATTTAACATGGGATGAAAATTTTAAAATCATATTTAACTATTTATGGTAGAGCAAACCATCCTAAAATTTTGTTGTTTTAAAATGTATCTGAAAACTTTTTCTATGGAATTAGATAGAAAATACTTTAGGCTCTGTGGACTTTGTAGATTATATCATAGTTACTTTACTAATGCAGTGAGATGGCAACCATAGAGAATACTTTAATGAATGAATGTGACTCTATTCCAAAAAAACTTATTTATGGACACTGAAAATTGAATTTCATACATTTTTCATGTATAGTGAGATATTATTCTTTTGATTTCTTTCAATCATTTTATTTTTTTATTTTTATTAGTTGGATGCTAATTACTTTACAATATTGTAGTGGTTTTTGCCATACATTGACATGAATCAGCCATGGATTTACATGTGTTCCCCATCCATTTTAAATGTATCCATTTTTTACTGAGAACAAAGATTTTACTCTCAACAATTTTCCTCCATATCATATAGCAGCATTAGCTATAGTCAACATGTTATATATTACATCCCTAGTACTTATTTACTTTATAGCTGGAAGTTATAACTTTTGAACACCTTCTTCCAGTTTCCCTTCCTTTTGCTCTTTGCTTCTGTTTACCACAAGTCTGGTCTCTTCTTCTGAGTTTTTTTTTTTTAAGTACTATATCTAAGTGAAATTATATAGTATTTGTCTTTCTCTGTCCGACTTCTTTCACTTAGCATAAGATTTTCTCACTTTTTATGTCTGAATAATATTCCATTGTCTATATTTACCACAATTTCTTTATCCATTTATCTATTTGTAGACAGTTTGTTTCCATGCATTGGCTATAGCAGATAATGCTGCTGTGCACGTTGGGATGTAAATATCTTCTCAAGTTAGTGTTTTCATTTCATTTGGATTCCCAGACAGGGAATTGCTGGATTATGTGATAGTTCTATTTTTAACTTTTTGAGGATCCTCCATAGCATTTTCCATAGTGCTTACCAATTTACAAGCCCACCAACAGTCCAAAAGAGCTCCCTTTTCTTCACAGCTATGACAACATTTGTCATTTCTTTCTTTTTGATGATTCCATTCTAACAAGCATAAGTTGATGTCTTATGGTGGCTTTAATTTGCATTTTCTTGGTGACTAGTGATGTTAAGTATCTTTTCATGTGCCTTTTGGCCATCCGTATGAATTCTTTAGAGACATATCTATTCAGATCCTTTGCCTATTTTTTAAAATTGGGTTGTATGGATTTTGCTATATAATGAATTATTTATATATTTTGAATATTAACCCATTTTCATGTATATAGTTTGCAAATTTTTTTTCCTATTCCACAGGTTGTCTTTTCACTTTGTTGATTGTTTCTTTCACTGTTCAGAAGCACTTTGATATAGTCCCACTTATTTATTTCAATATTGTTTCTTGTAGTTTAGGTGTCATATCCAAAAAACCATTGCCAGCACCAATGTCAAGGAGCTTTGTTTCTCTGTGTTTTCATCTTGAAGTTTCATGGTTTCAGACCTTACATTTAAGTCTTTAATTCATTTAAACTAATATTTGTGAGTGGTGTAAGATACAGGCACACTTTCATTCCTTTACATGTGAATATTCAGTTATTCCAGTTTCATTTATTTAAAACTGTCTCTTTTTCATTGAGTATTCTTGGCTTGCTTTTGAAATATTAGTTGACCATATACACTCGGGTGTATTTCTGAGCTCTCCATTCTATTCCACTGGTCTATTTGTCTGTTTTTAATGCCAGTACCATACTGTTTTGATGACTACAGCTTTATAGCATTGCTTGAAGTCAAGAAGTGTGATACCTCTTGTTTTGATCTTTCTTGGGATTTCTTTGGCTATTCAGGGTCTTTTGTGGTTTCATATAAATTTCAGAAGTGTTTTTCTACTTCTGTAACAAAATGTCGTTGGGGTGTTGATAGAATTAGAGTTGAATTTATAGATGGCTTTTGACAGTATTGACATTTTAACTATTAATTCTTCTAATCCATGAACATGAAATACTTTTTTGTTTATGTTTTTATTATTTTCTCTCATCAGTACCTTGTAATTTTCATAGTGGAGATCTTTCTCCTCTTCATGCAAATTTATTCCTAAGTATTTTATTGTTTTTGATTCTATTGTAAGTGAGATTAATTTACTTATTTCTATTCTCCTTCATTTATTTCTGTTGTAATCTTTATTGTTTTCTTTCTTCTTCTAACTTTGGGCTCAGTTTGTCCTTCTTCTCCTAGTTCCATAAGGTATTCATTTTAGCTCAAGGGTTGTACAAGAAAAGGTGAACTAAATGTGCTCCGTTGGCTATAGTTTTCAAGCCCTTATTTTGAAACTTCAATGATTTGTTATCATTACTATTGCAATTCTGAGGGTTGACTGGGTTGTTCTGCTGGACTTGGAGGAGCCTGTTTATGTGGTTGTTTTTAGTTAGATGGTTATCTGGGCTAGAAAGCCCAGGGTGGCCTCACTCATTTGACTGATTGGGGTTGGCTGCTGGCTGCAAAGAGTGACTTGGATCTCTTCCTCATCTTTTTCACCTGTCAAGCTAGAGAGGCTTTCTTTCCTACATGGTGATCTTTAAACACTAGTTAAAAGGGCAAAAGCAGAAGCAACAAGGCCTCTTGAGGTGTTTGCTCTAGAACTTGTATAGTGTGTCTTCCATCACGTTTAATTATTCAAAATGAGTCATGAGGCCAGTTCACATTCAAGCTGAAGACAAATAATTTATTAATGTGTATTATGAATCTTTTTGGAGAAATGTAACAAGCAGTGATTTCCAAACTTATGTGGCCAGAAAAAGTTTCTTTCACCTTCTTACTCCACTAATCCCAATTCCTATTAACACATCAAGTGATCCTAGTGTACCTTGGAATACAGCTTGAAATCAGATAATCTAATCTAATCTAATTTAGAGAAATAGGTACTAAAATGGTATCAGATATAATTTTATATTGAAAGAATACATACTACATTACACTACCCTACAATTAAGTAGAGCTTATCTTGGGTATTAAAGTTAGAAAATCTCGGACTTGAACTTATGTAGGAGTTCTAAATTTTACTGTTGTATTACACAAGAATGGAAATTATGTATTTCTTGGACTGGATGGTTTATTTTAATACTGGAACAAAAGAATTATGTGTTCATTAACTAAGACAGATTGGAAAGGCTATGGGACCTTTCCCAGATTTTATCCAGGGTTTGGTAAATACTAAATTTAGAGAATGAGTTGGAAATTAGGAGAGAAAACAAAATTGGTCTCTGAATATGTACTACCAACTATAGGTTGTTTACTAAAATGATTTATGAAGAAAGTATTAAAAATAATACTGCATATTATATTAAAGGAATAATTTTCAAAAATTAATTTATTTACTTTAATTGGAGCTAATTGCTTTACAATGTCATGGTGGTTTTTGCCATAAACTGACATGAATCAGCCATGGGTACATGTGTCCCCCATCCCCAACCCCCCTCCCACCTTCCTCCCTATCCCATCCCTCTGGGCGGTTCCAGTGCATTGACTTTGAGTACCCTGTTTCAGGTATCAATCTTGGACTGGTCATCTATTTCACATATGGTAATATACATGTTTCGATACTGTTCTCTCAGATCATCCCACCCTCGCCTTCTCCCACAGAGTCCAAAAGTCTCTTCTGTACATCTGTGTCTCTTTTTCTGTCTTGCATATAGGGTTGTTGCTACCATCTTTCTAAATTCCATATATATGCATTAATATACTGTATTGATGTTTTTCTTTCTGACTTACTTTACTCTGTATAATAGGCTCCAGTTTCATCCTTCTTATTATAACTGATTTAAATGCATTCTTCTTAATAGCTGAGTAGTATTCCATTGTGTATATATGCCACAGCTTTCTTATCCATTTGTCTGCTGATCGACATCTAGGTTGCTTCCAGTCCTGGAAACAGTGCTGTGATGAACATTGGGATACACGTGTCTCTTTCACTGCTGGTTTCTTTGGTGTGTATGCCCAGCAGTGGGATTGCTGAGTTGTATGGCAGTTCTCTTTCCAGTTTTTTTAAGGAATCTCCACACTGTTCTCCATAGTGGCTGTACTAGTTTGCATTCCCACCAACAGTATAAGAGGGTTCCCTTTTCTTCACACCCTCTCCGGCATTTATTGCTTGTAGACTTCTGGATAGCAGCCATCCTGACTGGCGTGTAATGGTACCTCATTGTGGTTTTGATTTGCATTTCTCTGATAATGAGTGATGTTGAGCATCTTTTCATGTGTTTGTTAGTCATCTGTATGTCTTCTTTGGAGAAATGTCTGTTTAGTTCTTTGGCCCATTTTTTGATTGGGTCATTTATTTTTCTGGTATCGAACTGCATGAGCTGTTTTTATATTTTTGAGATTGATTCTTTGTCTATTGCTTCATTTGATATTATTTTCTCCCATTCTGAAGGCTGTCTTTTCACCTTGCTTATAGTTTCCTTCATTGTGCAAGAGCTTTTAAGTTTAATTAGGTCCCATTTGCTTATTTTTGCTTTTATTTCCATTACTCTGGGAGGTGTGTCATAGAGGATCTTGCTGTGGTTTATGTCAGAGAGTGTTTTGCCTATGTTTTTCTCTAGGAGTTTTATAGTTTCTAGTCTTACATTTAGATCTTTAATCCATTTTGAGTTTATCATTGTGTATGGTGTTAAAAAGTGTTCTAGTTTCATTCTTTTACAAGTGGTTGACCAGTTTTCCCAGCACCACTTGTTAAAGAGATTATCTTTTCTCTGTTGTATATTTTTGACTCCTTTGTCAAAGATAAGGTGTGCATAGGTGCATGGATTTATCTCTTGGCTTTCTAGTTTGTTCCATTGATCTATATTTCTGTTATATTAAAGGAATAATATTTTTAAGGAAAACTTACAACTAGCAGAGTTAACCATGTGATGAGAAAAAAGTCAATGTATATAAAGTAGTACTTTCCTATTTAATCCAAAGATGTAATGAAGGAGAGATTCCTTACATGGTTAATAGCAGCAACATCAAATACAAAACACCTGGAAAAAATAGTAATAAGATATATGAGATTACCTGAAAAAAACTATAAAAACTTCTTGCCTAGGAAGACTAAATATTGTAAATTTGTCAGTTTTCCCCATTACTAATACTTGAACAAAATTCCAAATACCATTTCAAGAGGGTTATTTTTGGAATTGAATACAGTCTAAAGTTTATGTTGAGAATAAGTTTACTAGATAGATTATTACAACGTTACTGGAGAGGAAAATCACTAATATATATTAGAACAGCTCTAAGTGTTAAAATGGTATAAATAAATTAAAAAAAAAAAACCAAAGTAGGGAAAATGTTTCCAATAATAACTGCAGATAATGGTATATAGGAATATATAGATCAGTATAGGAATATATACTATTCCTATAGTATATATAGGAATATAGACAGATCAGTAAAAAACCTACAATAGTTTAACTTGAATAAATAATTCGTAAAAACTGAAATCCTCATGTGAAATTAATATATAAAAAGTATTTGGCCCTACTAGTAATTAAATATATACAAATAAGGACTTCTCTGTTGGTCCACTGGTTAAGACTTCACCTTCCAATTCAGGGAGTACCGGTTCAGTCCCTGGGCAGGAAGCTAAGATCCCACATGCCTTGTGGTCAAAACACTAAAACATAAAACAGAAGCAATATTGTGAAAAATTGACCTAGTTGGTAGACATACAAGTGATTTATTATAAGCTTTAAGTCATTAAGGACCAAGAACAGCACAGATCTGTAGTTCAGTTCAGTTCAGTCGCTCAGTCGTGTCCAACTCTTTGTGACCCCATGAATCGCAGCACGCCAGGCCTCCCTGTCCATCACCAACTCCTGGAGTTTACCCAAACTCATGTCCATTCAGTCAGTGATGCTATCCAACCATCTCATCCTCTGTCGTCCTCATCTCCTCCTGCCCTCAGTCCCTCCCATCATCAGGGTCTTTTCCAATGAGTCAACTCTTCGCTTGAGGTGGTCAAAGTATTGGAGTTTTAGCTTCAGCATCAGTCCTTCCAATGAACACTCAGGACTGATCTTTAGGATGGACTGGTTGGATAAGAGTCTTCTCCAACACCACAGTTCAAAAGCATCAATTCTTCGGCGCTCAGCTTTCTTCACAGTCCAACTCTCATATCCATACATGACCACTGGAAAAACCATAGCCTTGACTAGATGGACCTTTGTTGAACAAGTAATGTCTCTGCTTTTTAATATTCTATCTAGCTTGGTCATAACTTTCCTTCAAAGGAGTAAGCGTCTTTTAATTTCATGGCTGCAGTCACCATCTGCAGTGATTTTGGAGCCCCCCAAAATAAAGTCTGACACTGTTTTCACATCTATTTCCCATGAAGTGATGGGACCAGAAGGCATGATCTTAGTTTTCTGAATGTTGAGCTTTAAGCCAGCTTTTTCACTCTCCTCTTTCACTTCCATCAAGAGGCTTTTTAGTTCCTCTTCACTTTCTGCCATAAGGGTGGTGTCATCTGCATATCTGAGGTTATTGATATTTCTCCCGATAGACCTGTAGAGGTCAAATTAAATGTAAGAAGTTTATGCTATTTAATGAAATGCTTCCTGTCAATTAGTTTCTGTTCTTAATTTCATTTTGTGTGATATCAAAATTAAAGGTATTTCTGATACTTTTTCAGCTTGTATGTTATTGTGGATAAATTAATAGATTTTTATAATGTCTTATGCATTTTACTTTGAAAAACTGAAAAGTTGTAGGTTTCTCCTTTATACATTCTTTGAAAAAGTTGTATATTTTCCTTGCTTTTACTTATGGAGATGGAAAGTATAAACTTGGTAAGAAGAAAAGGAACCATGTATTTTGTTTGTGTGCTACAAAACTTTTCATTTTTCAGTGGGAAAGAGAATGTTTTGATAAAGCACAGTCTACCAATGACTTCTGCCATAAGTAGCAGAATCTACTAACAATTTATGCATGCCTTTTGAAGTTGTTTACTGTAATGTTCAATGAAACTTACATACTTATTTTAATTGTAACCATATAAAGCATCTTAAAGCAACATGTACATACAAGAGCTGTGCATTTGAGAAATGTCAATAATATGATAATTGGTGGGGGGAGAGAGCAAATTAGCCAAGATGGTGTGTTTAGGTTCTCTTGCCCCACATTTGGTAAATCATGACTATGTAACAGCTGAGATCATTTATAGCACTGCACATGCGTATTATGAGGTTTATGTGACAGCTGAGATCACTTATAGCACTGGGCATGTGCTACACAAGGTACTTTCTTGGTCATGGGTTGTGTGCAGTATGCCTGTGTGAGCTCCATCCATAAAGCGGCAGGAATTACTGCTGCCTCAGGACAGTGACCATTGGGTCAGCCACGAGAGGAGAAGATAAAACGTGAGTATTGCTATGGCTGCTGCTTCAGCCTGGAGACAATACTGTTATGGCTGCTGTGTCAGCCAGGAGGGAGGCTGTGTGTAGTTATGTTGTGCTATGTTATGTCTACTGCTACAGCTGCTGTGCCAGCCTGAAGAGAATAAATGTGTCTGCATTTCCTATGGCTCCTCACATCTTCTTCTGGCCTGTTAGCTCACACCTTGCCTACCCTGGGTTCAGCGAACAGTGTGGACAGTGTGAATAGCAATACAACTGGCCCTGTGAACAGGATGAAGAGCAGTACAGTTGGTTACCTCATTTTCTCATGCAATAATGTGACATTCGATTATCAAAATAACTATTTTGCAGTGCGATAAGACTGCTAAAAAGATTGCATACTTAAGGATACCTCCTTAAGTAGCCTTTGTTTTCCCCATTTTCAAAGTGCTTCTAAGTCTAAATTGTTCATGCTCTTAGATAGCAGCATCCTAGCATTACTGACTTATCAGTGGCCCTTTTTACCACCTCCTGAAAACACTCTTCATATTAGAAGACTATGAATATGATATCCACATTTAGAAACAAAGGCCTCACAAATAGCTGTGAAAAGAAGAGAAGCAAAGGAGAAAAGGAAAGATATACGCATTTGAATGCAGAGTTCCAAAGAATAGCAAGGAGAGATAAGAAAGCCTTTCTCAGCGATCAATGCAAAACAAATAGAGGAAAACAATAGAATGGGAAAACTAGAGATCTCTTCAAGAAAATTAGAGACACCAAGGAAGCGTTTCATTCAAAGATGGGCTCAATAAAGGACAGAAATGGTATGGACCTAATGGAAGCAGAAGATATTAAGAAGAGGTGGCAAGAAAATACAGAAGAACTGTACAAAAATATCTCCACGACCAAGATAATCAAAATGGTGTGATCACTCACACTCACCTAGCGCTAGACATCCTGGAGTGCAAAGTCAAGTGGGCCTTAGGAAGCATCACGATGAACATGGAGGTGATGAAATTCCAGTTGAGCTATTTCAAATCCTAAAAGATGATGCTGTGAAAGTGCTTCACTCAATATGTCAGCAAATGTGGAAAACTCAGCAGTGGCCACAGGACTGGAAAAGGTCAGTTTTCATTCCAGTCCCAAAGAAAGGCAATGCCAAAGAATACTTAAACTATCACACAATTGCACTCATCTCACATGCTAGTAAAGTAATGCTCAAAATTCTCCAAGCCAGGCTTCAGCAATACATGAACTTCCAGATGTTCAAGCTGGTTTTAGAAAAGGCAGAGGAACCAGAGATCAAATTGCCAACATCTGCTGGATCATCGAAAAAGCAAGAGAGCTCCAGAAAAACATCTATTTCTGCTTTATTGATTATGCCAAAGCCTTTGACTGTGTGGATCACAATAAACTGTGGAAAATTCTGGAAGAGATTGGAATACCAGATCACCTGACCTGCCTCTTGAGAAACCTGTATGCAGGTCAGAAAGCAACAGTTAGAACTGGACATGGAACAACAGACTGGTTCCAAATAGGAAAAAGAGTACGTCAAGGCTGTATATTGTCACCATGCTTATTTAACTTATATGCAGAGTACATCATGAGAAACGCTGGGCTGGA
Organism: Muntiacus reevesi; assembly: GCF_963930625.1. Taxonomy (NCBI): domain Eukaryota; kingdom Metazoa; phylum Chordata; class Mammalia; order Artiodactyla; family Cervidae; genus Muntiacus; species Muntiacus reevesi. Next base: position 76,459,588 of record NC_089254.1, on the reverse strand, counting down.
TGAAGTACCAGCTGGAATCAAGATTGCCGGGAGAAATATCAATAACCTCAGATATGCAGATGACACCACTCTTATGGAAGAAAGTGGAGAAGAACTAAAGAGCCTCTTGATGAAAGTGAAAGAGGAGAGTGAAAAAGTTCGCTTAAAGCTCAACATTCAGAAAACTAAGATCATGGCATCTGGTTCCATCACTTCATGGCAAATAGATGGGGAAACAGTGTCAGAGTTTATATTTTTGAGCTCCAAAATCACTGCAAATGGTGATTGCAGCCATGAAATTAAAACATGCTTACTACTTGGAAGGAAAGTTATGACCAATCTAGATAGCATATTAAAAAGCAGAGACATTACTTGTTCAACAAAGGTCCATCTAGTCAAGGCTATGGTTTTTCCAGTGGTCATATATGGATATGAGAGTTGTACTATAAAGAAAGCTGAGCACCAAAGAATTGATGCTTTTGAACTGTGGTATTAGAGAAGACTCTTGAAAGTCCCTTGGACTGCAAGGAGATCCAACCAGTCCATCCTAAAGAAGATCAGTCCTGGGTGTTCATTCGAAGGACTGGTGTTGAAGCTGAAACTCCAATACTTTGGCCGCCTCATGCGAAGAGTTAACTCATTGGAAAAGACCCTGATGCTGGGAGGGATTGGGGGCAGGAGGAGAATGGGACGACAGAGAATGGGATGGTTGAATGGCATCACCGACTCAATGGACATGCGTTTGGGTAAACTCCGGGAGTTGGTGATGGACAGGGAGGCCTGGTATGCTGTGATTTATGGGGTTGCAAAGAGTTGGACATGACTGAGTGACTGAACTGAACTGAATTGATAGCATGATTTAAGCAAGAACTGGGAAATGGTTTTCTAGTTTGCCAGCCTAGTTTGATTTACATTTCTAGTTGTCAATAACTTCCTGTGAGTATATCAAAAAAGAAAATAAGGAATTTCCCTTTCAGAAGCATTCTTGAGAATGAGCCAGATTTATAATTTTGCACTAGGGAGTCTATGGGTGAGTGATGGGGTAGAATAGGATCTAAATGTTACTTGAGCTATAATGGTTAAATTCAAAACTCCTGTCTCCTTCATATTCCTCTTCCAATATTTTGTTATTTTCCCTTTCTTTTCTGTCTCAGCTACATTTAAGTTTGGTTTGTGGCCTAGAGGAAAGTCATGCCAGCACCTTTTATTTTCCTCCAAGTCATGGTCCAGTATAGCTCATAACATAGAACAAGGAATATATAATTAATGCCAGAGATATCTATGGTATGTTTTAAAATAGAAACCATTTAAATTTGTAAAGCAATTAAATGAAGTAAATAATTGCTTAAAGTTAGCGGATTCACTAACCACTTATTCAACCTATGTAGTATCTTAGATTCAGATTCAGTTCAGTTCAGTGGCTCAGTCTTGTCCGACTCTTTGTGACCCCATGGACTATAGCACGCCAGGCATCCCTGTCCATCACCAACTCCTGACGCTTGCTCAAACTCATGTCCATTGAGTTGGTGATGCCGTCCAACCATCTCATCCTCTGTCATCCCCTTCTCCTCCTGCCTTCAATCTTTCCGAGGATCAGGATCTTTTCCAATGAGTCAGTTCTTCTCATCAGGTGGCCAAGTATTGCAGATTCATCTTCAGCATCAGTCCTTTCAATGAATATTCAGAACTGATTTCCTTTAGGATAGACTGGTTGGATCTCCTTGCAGTTCAAGGGACTCTCAAGAGTCTTCAGTACCACAGTTCAAAAGCATCAGTTCTTTGGCCCTCAGCTTTCTTTATAGTCCAACTATCACATCCATACACTACTACGGGAAAAACCATGGCTTTGACTAGATCGGCCTTTGTTGGCAAAGTAATGTCTCTACTTTTTAATATGCTGTCTAGGTTGGTCATAGCTTTTCTTCCAAGAAGCAAGCGTGTTTTAATTTCATGGCTCAATCACCATCTGCGATGATTTTGGAGTCCCCCAAAATTAAATCTGACACTGTTTCCTTTGTTTCCCCATCTATTTGTCATGAAGTTATGGGACCGGATGCCATGATCTTAGTTTTCTGAATGTTGAGTTTTAAGCCAACTTTTTCATTCTCCTCTTTCACTTTCATCAAGAGACTCTTTTGTTCTTCACTTTCTGCCGCAAGGGTGGTGTCATCTGCATATCTGAGGTTATTTATATTTCTCCCAGCAATCTTCATTCCAGCTTGTGCTTCATCTAGCTGGCATTTCACATGGTATACTCTGCATAGAAGTTAAATAAGCAGAGTGACAATATACAGTCTTGATGTACTTCTTTTCCTATTTGGAACCAGTCTGTTGTTCCATGTCCAGTTCTCACTGTTGCTTCCTGACCTGCATACAGATTTTTCAGGAGGCAGGTCAGGTGGTCTGGTATCCCCATCTCTTGAAAAATTTTCCACAGTTTGCTGTGATCTACACAGTCAAAGGGTTTGGCGTAGTCAATAAAGCAGAAATAGCTGTTTTTCTGAATCTTTCTTTTTCGATGATCCAGTGGATCCTGGCAATTTGATTTCTGGTTTGTCTGTCTTTTCTAAATCCAACTTTGACATCTGGAAGTTCACGATTCATGTACTGTTGAAACCTGGCTTGGAGAATATTGAGCATTATTTTACTAGAGTGTGAGATGAGTGCAATTGTGCAGTAGTTTGAGCATTCTTTGGCATTGCCTTTCTTTGGGATTGGAATGAAAACTGACCTTTTCCAGTCCTGTGGCCACTGCTGAATTTTCCAAATTTGCTGGCATATTGAGTGGAGCACTTTGACGGCATCATCTTTTAGGATTTATACAAATCCTAAGCGGGCATTTCCTAAGGCCCGCTTGATTTCACATTCCAGGATGTTTGGCTTTAGGTGAGTGTCACACCATCATGCTTAGCTGGATCATGAAGATCTTTTTTGTATAGTTCTGTATATTCTTGCCACCTCTTCTTTATATCTTCTTCTTCTGGTAGGTCCTTCCCCTTTCTGTCCTTTTTTGTGCCCATTTTTGCATGAAATGTTCCCTTGATATCACTAATTTTCTTGAAGAAATCTCTAGTCTTTCCCATTCTATTGTTTTATCTATTTCTTTGCATTGATCACTGAGGAAAGCTTTCTTATCTCTCCTTGGTATTCTTTGGAACTCTGCATTCAGATGGGTATATATTCCCTTTTCTTGTTGCCTTTCACTTCTCTTCTTTTCACAGCTATTTGTAAGGCCTCCTCAGACAACCATTTTGCCTTTTCGCACTTCTTTTTCTTGGGGATGGTCTTGATTACTGCCTCCTGTAGAATATCAGGAACCTCTGTGCATAGTTTTTCAGGCACTCTGTCTGTCAGATATAATCTCTTGAATCTATTTGTCACTTCCACTGTATAATTGTAAGGGATTTGATTTAGGTCATACCTGAATTATCTAGTGGTTTTCCCTACTTTCTTCAATTTAAGTCTGAATTTGGCAATAAGCAGTTCATGATCTGAGCCATAATCAGCTCCCAGTCTTGTTTTTGCTGACTGTATAGAGCTTCTTCATCTTTGGCTGCAAAGAATGTCATCAGTCTAATTTTGGTATTCACCATCTGGTGATGTCCATGTGTAGAGTCTTCTCTTGTGTTTTTCAAAGAGGGTATTTGCTATGACCAGTACATTCTTTTGGCAACACTCTGTTAGCCTTTGCCCTGCTTCATTTTGTACTACAAGGCGAAAGTTGCCTGTTACTCCAGGTATCTTTCGACTTCCTACTTTTGCCTTCCAGTCCCCTATATTGAAAAGGACATGTTTTTGGGGGATTAGTTCTAGAAGATCTTGTAGGACTTCACAGAACTGTTCAAATTCAGCCTCTTTTGCATTATTTGTTGTGGCATAAACTTGGATTACTGTGATATTTAATGGTTTGCCTTGGAAATGAGCAGAGAACATTAAGTTTTTTTTGAGGTTGCACCCACATACTACATTTTCGATTCTTGTTGACTGTGAGGGCTACTCCATTTCTTCTAAGGGATTCTTGCCCACAGTAGTACATATAATGGTCATCTGAGTTACATTCACCCATTCCAGTCCATTTTAGCTCGCTGATTCCTAAACTATTGTTCTTTTCTCTTTCCCCCAAATCAGACCCTAATCCAGGGACTTGGGTACAAGTAATTTATTAGGGAAATGATCTCAAGAAATACAATCACTAAGGAGGAAAGTGAGGCAGAGGACAGCGCAGCCCAGCAAATTCACATGGTGGTGGTGTTCAGTTTCTCAGTTATGTCCAACTGTGTGACCTCATGATCTGTAGCCAGGCTTCCCTGTGCTTTACCATCTCCAGAGTTTGCTCAAACTTATGTCTTTTCCAGCATCAGGATCTTTTCCAATGGGTTGGCTCTTTGCATCAGGTGGCCAAAGCTTCAGCATCAGTCCTTCTGGTGAATATTCAGGGTTGATTTCTTTTAGGATTGACTGGTTTGATCTCCTTGCTGTCCAGCACCACAGTTTGAAGACGTCAGTTCTTTGGCACTCAGCCTTTTTCATTGTCTAGCTTCCACATCCATCAGTGACTAGTGGAAAAAGCATAGCTTTGACTATATGAACCTCTGTTGGCAAAGTAATGTCTCTGCTTTATAGTACGCTGTCTAGATTTGTCATAGCTTTTCGTCCAAGGAGCAAATATCTGTTAATTTCATGGCGCAGTCACCATCCACAGCGATTTTGGAGCCCAAGAAAATAAAGGCTGTCACTGTTTCCATTGTTTCCCCATCTATTTGTTGTGAAGTGATGAGACTAGATGCCATGATCTTCATTTTTTGAATGTTGAATTTTAAGCCAGCTTTTTCACTCTCCTCTTATACCTTCATCAAGAGACTCTTAATTCCTCTTTGCTTTCTTCCATGGTGTTAGAAAAGCTCACATGTGAAGAAGAGGTACAAGCATTTGGGGAAGGCAACTGTCAGCAGGCTGGGACTGTCCTTAGCTGCTTTAGAACTCATGTTGGTTAAGGGCATGTTGGCTGGGTGTCTACAGCCTCTGCAAGTGTAGGTGTCAGAGGGTTAAGAAAGACTGAATAGAATCATGGTTAAGATAAGTTGAAACACCAGTTAGACTGCTCATCTTTCAATACCTGCCCCATCCTATTAGTTGTGGGATATTAGGCAAATGTGTGGCTTTCATGTTTCATTATTTTTCTTTTTTAAATTGGGGTTAATAATAATCCTTACCTCTGTAGTTGTTGAGAGACTTAAATGAGCAAATGTAGGTAGGGCCCACAGCAGTTGCCTGGCGTATGGCAAACACTTGTTAAATATTCAGTTCAATTCAGTTGCTCAGTCATGTCCAACTCTTTGTGACCCCATGGACTGCAGCACGCCAAGCTTCCCTGTCTATCCCCATCTCTCAGAGCCTACTCAAACTCATGTGCATCACATCAGTGATGCCATCCAACCTTCTCCTCCTCTGTCATCCCCTTCCCCTCCTGCCTTCCATCTTTCCCAGCATCAGGATCTTTTCTAACGTATCTGTTCTTTGCATCAGGAGGCCAAAGTTTTGGAGTTTCAGCTTTAGTATCAGTCCTTTCAATGAACATTCAGGACTGATTTTCTTCAGGATTAACTGGTTGGATCTCCTTGCAGTCCAAGGGACTCTCAAGAGTCTACTCCAACACCACAGTTCAAAAGCATCAGTTCTTTATTGCTTAGCTTTCTTTACAGTCCAACTCTCACATCCATATATGACTACTAGAAAAACCATAGCTTTGACTGGATGGACTTTTGTTGGCAAAGTAATGTGTCTGCTTTTTAATATGCTCTCTAGGTTGGTCATGACTTTTCTTCCAAGGAGCAAGCGTCTTTTAATTTCATGGCTGCTATCACCTACTGCAGTGATTTTGGAGCCCAGAAAAATAAAGTCTCTCACTGATTCCATTGTTTCCCCGTCTATTTGCCACGAGGTAATCGGACTGGATGCCATGATTTTAGTTTTCTGAATGTTGAGTTTTACATCATCATTTTCACTCACCTCTTTCAGTTTCATCAAGAGGATCTTTAGTTCTTCACTTTCTGCCATAAGGGTGGTGTTTTCTGCATATCTGAGGCTATTGATATTTCTCCTGGCAATCTTGATTCCAGCTTGTGCTGCATTTTAGGAATCTTGCCAGGTAGCAGTTAGTGAGATGGCAGTTAATCTGTTTTGAGTAACAGAGTTCTGTTGATGAGGTCTAAGTGTTCACTCTTATTTGGCAGCAACGTGTCCTATTGACACGTTATAAGTAACCACCTATATTAAGTAACAACAGAAAGACCTTTAAAAAAATCTTGGTTGCTACTAAACCTTTTTTCTTTTTGTGCATTTATTATTTTAGGACATAGAAATTTTTAAGAATTTTGTTTAAAATAAAATTGGTTCCATTTAAACCAACTTGATTACTGTCATTAGGAGTTTCCACAAATCTGATAATGATAGTATCCAGTTATTCACAAATCTGATCAATGACATCCTCTGGGCCCTCATTTAAATTCAACAAGAGGAACTACCTTTACTCCCCAAGATTGAAACTGAGCTTTTTTGTCATATCTTTACTGGCTTCCAATTCACACAATTATTTCATTATGTAAACTACTATGTTCTCCGTCTTATCCAGAAAATTATTTTGAATGACCTTGTTAGAAGCTTTTTTGAAATCCAGGAATACCTTGCCCATTTTATTTCCCTCATAATGCTGTTTAGAACCTGATCAAAAAAGAAAATGAGGTTGGCTTGGGATGATTTTCCTCTAAGAAAACTATATTGGCTATCTAACACTCATGACTTCCTCCTGTAAGTATTAAAAAAATGTACTTTAAAGTCCTTCATTCAACCAATATATATGGAGCTCCCATTCTTCCAAGCAACATTTTGAGTCCAAGGGTTACTTTTCCAAGATTCAACATCAAATGAACCAAACCCAATTTCCTCATATTCAAAAATAGGCAATAATCATGCATCCTTGCAAAGTTATTACTATGATTTAGTGAGTTAAGTTATGGAAGCACCTAGTACATGCCAAAGTGAAGAAGGTACTCAATGTATCAGTTTCCTTTCCCAGGTTCCAAAAGAGTCACTTAACTCTCTGTTTGAAATGGGTTGAAAATAACTCATTTATCCGTTGATCTATATCAATCCATCCATCCGTTCATCCAGGTAGGTGTACATTCAGTCAGCTCTTATTACTCACTGCCTTATTTATTAAGGTGATAGAGCGTTGGAGGAAGATGGGAAGAGCTTGGATTTTGGAGTTCATAGTATTTATGTTCTAATCGTGGCTCTAACTCTTACTAATGATATGATTTTGGCAAGTCACTAAAACTCTCTGTGCTTCAGGCTCCTCACCTATCAGATGGGAACAATGATAGTATTTATGGTGTAGGATTGCTGTATTAAATGTGTAATCTGTGTTAAGTGCTTAAAACAGTGTCTGGCACATAGTATATGACATATAAATGTCAACTATCAAATGTCAGACTCTGTCCTGGTAAAAAGCTACAACAGAGAGTAAGCCAGACTCACTTTCTGTCCTATAGTACTTAAAGTTAGTGGAGATGCCCATATGCTCTATGAAGCCATGAAAAGGCTTTAATCAAATCTGCTTGTTTCTTTTTGTTGTTGTTATTGTTGGTAAGGGTTTGAAAATCTTGAAAAAGAATACGATGAACATTTAGTTCTATTTATATCTTGCCAAATTGTCTCAGCAGTTTTGTTAATGTATATACACAATTAGATATAATTATATGCACATATAATTGTGAGTTCTGTTTTTGCATTTGCTTAAGTATTTTTGTGTATATTGTATAAAGTGTTTAGTGTGTATTGGCTATATATTTACTTTAATTTGCTCATGTGCTAATCTGTTATATAAATATTCTGCAGTATATGAAGGTATTTTGCAATTTTCTAGACATTTAAGATATGTAAAATGTTTTGCTGCTTTTGAAGTCTTTGATTTGGTTATTACTGTACAAATGGAGTCATTCAAACTGAATGAACAGATTTATAGTTTTTATTATTTCTTAATCGTTGTTTTCAAGAAAATTTAAATTAATTTATAATACCACAGTAGTATGTAACCATTAATTTTTGCTGTTTCTTAGAGTAGCTAGTGATACCTAAAATATTTTAACTTGTATTTCTTAAATTTTAAGGGGATTGAGCATGCTTTTCTGTTTACTTATTTTCATCTTTCCCCTTTGAATGAAATATTTCTCCTGTTGATGTGTGGACTATGGATTGCTTAAGTTCTTTGCATATACCATACTGAGGGATAGGTAAAGGATGTAGGTGTATATAGCTTATATAAGAAGACTTTCTGGAAAAATATGACTGTTCTTTTAAAACACTGAAGGACTGTTATCGGGAAGAACATTACATGAGGCTCCCCAGGATTTGACAAGGATCAATAGGAGGAAGTTTCCAGGAGCAAATTCTAGGATGTATCTGAACATTTGCTTTAAAATTTATAGTACTGGTTCTCACCTGGAAAGATTCTTAGAATCAGAGAAAGTAGATTCGTGTGACTGGAACTAGGGAGAATGAGAAATAATAGAAAGACTGGAACACTGGAATTCTTATTAAGAGATTTCCAAATGTGAGGTGAGTTGTTTCTGAAAATACTGTCTTCCCTTCTAACCATCTTCTCTACTGTATACCTGCCAAATCAGGTTAAATGACCACTTTCCTGGGTTTTAAGAGTTGGAGGAAATTGCCAGTAAAACTCATCCCACCTCTGAGATCCTTCAAAATGAAAAATAGCATTTTATAGCCTATAACTTTTTCTTTATGTCATTGTCATGTTAGTGTATTATGTACAGTAAAAATAATGTTCCTTTTCCTAAGGCTATTTATGGAAGAAATCAGATGAGAAAATGGGTAGATTTGTGAAGCAATAGATTTTCATACTTCATTTGAAAATTTCCTTTGTTTAATAAGTTTAAATTAAATTCAGTGTAGACGTATTAAAAACAGGGTTTTGAAATAGGAAAATGAGCAGGACATGGATAAGAGAGGGGCTTCCCTGGTGGCTCAGACTGTAAAGAAATCACCTGCAATGCAGGAGACACAGGTTTGATCCCTTGGTCAAGAAGACGCCTTGAAGAAAGGAATGGCAACCCACTCCAGTATTCTTGCCTGGAGAATTCCATGGACAGAGGAGCCTGGTGGGCTACAGAGCGGACTTGACTGAGTGACTCACACTAACTATGGATAAGAGAGATAAGGACAGAGAAGATAGAAGTCAAAGTGACAGAGGAGAATAGAGTCAGGAAATTTGGGAAAGCAAACTACCACATATTTCTTTCACACACACACACACACACACACACACACACACATACACACACACACACTCAGGAAATTTGGGAAAGCAAACTACCACATATTTCTTTCACACACACACACATACACACACACACACACACACACACACACACTCCTAGGAGAGATTTCTATGATGTTAGAAAGGCTATTTGAACTAAGTTGCCTTCTAAAAGTTCAGGAAAACTTATTTTACCTTAAAAAAAAGTTGAGAAAAGTACTGAAATCAAATCCTATGCAAAGTTATTATAAGATTAAAAAATAGAATAAGAAGAAAAATGTTTCTATGGGTAGTGAAAACATGCCATAGAGATATGCCTATACAGCAGATAAAAATTTTAAAAAAACATTAAAATTGGCTATTTAGGGTCTCTTGAGATTGCATATGAATTTTATGGTGGGTTTTCTATTTCTGCAAAAAAACATCGCTGGGATTTTAGTAGGGATTGCATTGAATCTGTAGGTTGCTTTGAGTAAATTGACATTTTAAAAATATTAAATCTTCCAATCCATGAACATGGGATGTTTCCATTTATTTGTGTCTAATTTCTTTCAGCAATGTTTCATAATTTTTATTCAGTCTTGACAAGGAAGGAAATATGCTACAATGTGAATGAATCTTGAAGACATTATAAGGCAAATACTGTATGATTCCACTTATAAGAGGTACTTAGAGCAGTCAAAATGATAGAGACCAAAAGTATAGTAATGGTTGCCAGGAGATTAGGAGAGAGGGAAGAATGGGGATTTATAATTTAATAGGTATAGAGTTTCAGTTTTACAAGATGAAAAGAATTTTGGGGACAGATGGCTGTGATGGCCCCACAAAAATGTGAATGTATTTAATGTAACTGAACTGTACACTTAAAATGGTTAAGATGGTAAATTTTATGTTATGTGTAGTTTATAAAAGTAAAAAGGGAAAAAAATTGTGATTCCTTAAAATTTTAAACATATGTTCATATAAAATGCTAAATGATATGCATAAATCAAAATTATTTCTGTGTAATATGGTTATAGTTGATATTGTTTCTTCTTTTGTGTCTATTGACATTTAAATATTTTCTACAACAATTATATATTGCTTTATTAGTAGCTTTTTACAAAGAGATCTTGATTTAAGAGGCTTATTTTTTGATATCAGCAACCCGGGTGTGAGCAACTGGACACTGGCAACGTGGGCAGCTTTCCCATATCATTTTTGCAATGGTGTTGCTGAGGCTGTAGGGACAGTCACAGCAATGCTGGTCAGTCCAAACCGTTATAATATATGACTTACTCTTTACTTAAAATGTGTGCAAAGCAGAACATGTTTTGGAACTGTGATCATTAGTATGGATAGGAATTATTAATGTGGTAATAATTAATCTGCCTTGTAAGACATAGTGGCTGAGCAGCTTAGTAAGTGACCTGATGTATTTAAGAGCAAGCTCTGTGAAAAGTCTTTCATGACCCTGCACTAGAAGGCAGTAATAGGAGTCCCTGGATGGATGCTTTCACCATCTTTTGTGTGGCTTGTGGATTGACATGCAGACAAAGAAGAGAGTTAGTGAATGCTAGCAGGACAAAAAAAAGGATCTTAAACCATAATTTATCAGTAATATGTAGAGATAAATTCCTAAGAGGAAATAAGGTCTAAGGAAATTACAGGAAATATTAAATCTGTGATTCTGTTTACGGTAGAAACGCAACCAACAAATTCCAGCTGTTTCTCTGTGGGTTATAGAAGTGTCACAGGCCTGTTTGTAGTTACTGCATTGCAGACTGCAGCCTGGTTCTTATGGAATCCCACTGGTTTGGTTTTGGTTTACTCAGATTTGTCCAAAGAGGTATTTCCTATAGGCAATACATTTATGGAATGTAGCCCTGTACCAAATTTTTGTTCCTATAATATCTATTCTAGTTTCCTCCTCTTCCTGCTAACAGTTTGCCTCCCCAGGAATGTTAGTATATATTTTTTTATTTAACGATTATGTAGCACTTGTACCATTACAGAGTTCTAAATACCTTCAAAGTATTAATTCTTCTAGTTCCTCATGACAAATTTATGAGCTAAATAATACTTCTTAAACCAATGTAGAAAGCAAAAACCTTGAAGGACAAGATTATGATTTGTCCACGTTAAAGTTAATAGTTTCTTTATGAAAAAATAAATACTGAGATGCCAAAAGACAAGCTACAGTTTAGAAGAAGAAATTTGTAATGTGTGTAACTAGTAAAAGATTTGTATATAGACTCTGCAGATATTCATATAAGTCAATAAGGAAAGAAAAACGGTTTGTCTGAAAAAGGACAAAGGAAATGAAGAGGAAAGAACCAAAAGAGAAAAAAGTCTATGAAAAGATGCTTTGTTTCTCCAGTTGGGAAAAAAATACAACTTAAAGTATCCATGAGATTCCATTCTACCTCTATCTGGCAAAAGTTGCTTCTGACAGTAACAAAAATTGGTGAGAATATGGTAGAAGCAGAAATTGATATCAACCATATTGAAGAGCAATTTGGCAAAATCTAAGGCAGCTGACAATGTGCCTACTTTAAGACTCAGCAATTCTTGTGCCTACTTTATGACTCAGTGGTTCTATCTCTGTATATATATTGTAGGTAATCTATCCCATATGAACAGAGAAATGTGTAAGGTTCTATTGAAGCATTGTGTACAATAGTAAGGAATTGGATACAATGGATCATTAATATGAGAAAACATAAATTGTGGAATATTCATACAGGCATGTGCCCAGTGGATAAAATGAATGAGCCAAGTCTATATGCACACGTATGTATAGATCTTGAAATTAAAATGTTCAATCAAGTTGCGGTATACAGGTGAAAAATGCACAACATGATACTTTATAATGCTGTGGTGAATTGTTCAAGCAGACACATACGTGTGTAATATGAGTGCAGTAACATGAGCAGAGAGATGCACAAGATCTAGGATAGTGGTTACTTCTGATGTAAATAAAAAGGGGAATAAAGTCAAGGAGAGATACAAAAGAGGCTTTGTAAGATTTTGTTTCATGAAAATATGAAGCAAATGTGCCAAGATGTTATGAAAAATGTGAGTGGGTGAGGGCACATAAATATTTATGTTATTTTATTTTCTATACTTTTCTACTCCTGTACTTTTGGGCATATTTGAAATATTTCACAATAGTAAAATACAAAAACTAAATTTAATAATTTAAAAACTAACTATAGTGGATAATACTCCTAAATTTCCTTTTAAGAATCTTTGGTGGTGTTGAGGGGGATTCCTTGGTCCAGTGGTTAGGACTCTGTGTTTCCACTGCAGGGAGCCTGGGTTCGATTCCTGGTTGGGAACTACGATCCTGTATGCCACACGGTGTGGCACCCCCTCCCCCCAGAAAAAGGACATTGAGGAAAATAGTACTTGGAGAAGAATACTTCAGAAACAATCATAATTTAAAAACATCTTTGGGAAGCTTTGCTATGATACTGAGATAAACTCATTCAAAAGCTTTTATGTTATGTGGATGCTTGGTGCATGCGTGCTAAGTCTCTTCAGTCGTGTCTGACTTCCTGTGAGTCCTCCAGGCTCCTCTGCACATGGCACCAGGTAAGAATACTGGAGTGGGTTGCCATGCCCTCCTCCAGGGACTTCCCGACCTAGGGATCCAAACCCTTGTCTCTTATGTCTGTTGCATTGGCAGGTGGGTTCTTTACCATTAGCGCCACCGGGGAAGCTCTTTGTAAAGTTTTGTATTCAGTTTTCACCAGCTTACAAAATAATGCATTTTGTAATTCTCCAATGTTTTTGTTGTCTCTGCAAGATATTTATTTAGCTTTCTAGGTTTTTCCCCAAACTATTTTGAATTTAAAAGCACAGTTTTCTGGGTCTAGTTGTATGTGTATCAAGAAGATAGTGTGCTAAGAGAGCTTTCCGCTATTCTGGAGATCCACCTTCATGGTCTAATAGGGAAATCCACCAATGTTTGTGTGTGTGTGTGTGTGTAAGGGGATGGAACTAACATGTGAAAATTTAAAAAGATTAATGGATTTTGGGTTTCAGATGTATAAACATCTAAATTTATTTTCAGAAGTCTGTAGTTGGTAAGTCCATGTTTCTACCATAGAGATAGTATAGCAACAAGACAGGTATACATTTCTACTTATGCATATATATACAAAACTTTTTAGTAAGTTGATTCATACTTCCAATTATATGAAGAAATCATTGTGTGATTTAAAGAATGCTTTTGTAACATAAAGCCATATTCTAATATGTTCATATCTTACATTTGAATCTTGTGGTTCTCTGGATAGCATAGAAAGTCCCTAAATTGAAACATTACAAGCTAACGTGACTGAGGTGAAACCTAGGGTAGTTGTCAGTTAACCTTAGGTAAATGGTGAATTGTGACCTGCCCTTACTGGTTAGCCTTGCTTTGATTGTTTCTTATAAAAGCTTCCATATCCTCCAAGAGTCACATAGCCAGAGCAATAGGATGTTTGCCCGAGTTGTTTTTTAGGAACTTGGAGTCAGCTGTGTCCACTTCCAGCTTGAGATCACTGAGATGGGTTAAGACCTCCGATCCTCTGTCTGGACATGTGCAGATATCAACTCTGTGACCTTTTGATGTCAGAGGACCAGAATCTTCACCCTCATAGCAGGCTAGTGCTGCTATTTTCTGAGTACGTCTCCGGCAAAGAAGCCTGTGGCTTGATTCCATCTGCTCAGAACAACAACTGCCTCCCCTTTTTCGTATCTGCAATTACCTTTCCCCGTGCCTCAGTCTTTACCCCTTAAATATCCCCAGCCCCTCACCTTCAGGGAAATAGATCTGAGACTTTTCCCCTGTCTCCTGACTTGGCTGCTTTGGGAAGAAGCCCTTCCTCTGCTGCAAACCTCATTGTCTCAGTGTTTGACTTGCTGTGCACAAGGCAAATAAACTCTTATTATTCCCAAAGAGTCATATATTCATTCATTCAGCAAATGTTGAGTGCCGACTATATTTTAAGTGATGGGCTGTAACAGTCAAGAAGTAGTCTGTTATTCTAGTATGCAAGGAGGTAATGATCATGGGGAAGAAAGCAGTTAGATGGATTTGAGACATCTAAAATTTGTAATTTATGGAAAGGAGGAAATTGGAGGCAGTAAGTTTTATTGTTTTATTAGTTATTGAACTGACTGTATTGCCTCTTCCTTGAGGTACATGAGCTTTTCATTGTGGCATGTGGGGTCTTCTCTCTAGTTGCAATGTACAGGCTTCTCATTGCAGTGCTTAGGTTTCTCTAGTTGTGGTACACGGACTCTAGTTGTGGTGCATAGGCTCAGTAGTCCTGAGGCATGTAGGATCTTAGTTCCCCTACCAAGGATTGAACCTGTGTCTCCTGCACTGGAAGGCAGATTCTTAACCACTGGACCACCAGGGAAGTCCCTAGAGGCAGTAAGTTTTTAATCAATTATTGCCATAGACCATGTGTGATGAATCAAAGGCCTGGATAGTGATAGTAATAGTGGGACTAGAGGAATAAAGCTTAACTTTTGAAAAGTTGATTCTTCAGTACAATTATATATAAATTATAAGAAATAATAAGACAAAGTTCCAGATTTAGCCAAGGATTTGAGTTCAGGCAAAGTGGAATATTAGGTTTATGGGGAAAATGGAGGTTGAATCATCCATGGGCAAGTTGTGTTTACAGGGGTAATACTGCAGCTGAGTGGAAATATTCTGTGGTAACCAGAAAAGGAGAACTGAAGCAAGATTAGGACTAGAAATATGAATTTGGGTATCATCTGCATAGCAATAACAAGATTCCTTAAGTGCATAAAAGAAAATGAAGACTATAGGGACTAGAAGGAAAAAGTTAAAGAATTAATAAAAGAAACAGAAATGGCAAAAGAGATATTAAAAATCCAAGAAGGTATTGTATCATAGGAGTTAAATACAGGATAGATCCATAGCGTCAAATATTGCCCAGAAGCAAGTAGGATGAGGACTGTAGAAAGAATATTGGGTCTATCAAGTGGTCACTGTAGACCCTTGAGACTGTGTAACAAAAGGTGTTGATGACCAAGTCAGATTTCAGAGGCTCAAGCAGTAATGATAGATTGGAAACAGATAAATAACATAGTAACAAAAAGGTGTAAGGACTTCTGGAAAACTTATTTTTTTCAATTGAAAGCTTGCTTCTAGTTGACAATAATAGGGAAGATATTGATGAGGAGGCAGATTTAAGAAGCATCAGGGGTAGACAGCATGGTGCCTCCTGTCAAATTTCCTTTTCTCTAAACTCATCAGTCTTCTGTTCACAGTATCAATGTTGATTTTGTCAGTCCCCTAATGAAAGACCTCTCTGGGTTCCTCATTGCCAGTGGAAATGCAATATCCTTAGCAGAGCTCATGAGGTGCCTCATCCTTTGGTTCTAACCTCCCTTTTCCATTTCATCTTTTGCTACTCAAGACACAGGAGATTTCAGATTCTTTCCAGACTGGGTTTTGTACACCTTGATCTTTCTGCCTGGAAGATCCTTTTTCCCATCTTTCACATGGAAGACTCTGACTCATCCTTCAACACCTGGCTCAAGTGTCACCTCATTTTTGAACCCTTTGTGACTCCCCAGGCCCTGTGCAGGTCTCCCTCTTTGGTGCTTCAGCTGGAAGTTATTCATTCATATTTTTGTCTCAGCATCCTGCACTGTAATTCATAAATTTCCGTAACTGTGTTCTCCATTAGACAATGTGGTCTCTGAATACAATGACTTTCTTTTTTATAGTTGTAATACCCGTGACTGGCATACAACAAACTCTTGTTAAAAGCATAGGAATGAATGAGTATTCATGTAAAGAGATTTGCCTTGAGGTATATTGGATGAAAGTGAAGAAGCATCTTAGTGCTAAGTGAAATAAGCCAGACATAAGAATACAGATACTGTGTGATCTCACTTATGTGTGGAATCTAAAAAAAGTTGAACCCATAGAACCGGAGTGTAGAATGTTGGTTGCCAGGGGATATGGTGTGGGGGAAATGAGGAGATAGTGGTCAAAGGGAATAAACTGTCAGCTAAAAGATGAAAAATTATGAGGTCTAACGTACAATATGGTAGTTATAGGTAATAATACTATATCAAATACTCAAAACAAATAAGTGTTCTAACCACATATACAGAAATGATAACTGTGAGGTGATATAGATCCATTGATTGACTTGATTTTGATAATCATTTCATAATGCATACGTATTTTAAAATCATCACATTGTTCTCCTTAAAAAATTCTATTATACAAACTAAATATATGTGATTTTTATTTGTTAGTTATATCTCAAAAACATTGGGAGGGGGGAAGCTATATGAATTTGAGCAGGTTAATTTTTCTGAATCTGAGTTTCCTTTTGATCAAAGGAGAATAATACTTACCTTATAATGTGCTTGTGAAGATAAAATCTATAAGATATAGATCAAACAATTAATGATCAGCATTTATTAATAGTTTCCTTAATGATTAATAATTAAAAATTAATGAAATAATTACCATTTATTATAACAATTATTAATAATTATTTATTGATTATTTCCAAATCTTACCTTCATGGCATGGATTTCTTACTGGTTACTCTGTGGTCTTGAATTTGGCTGCAACTTTAGTCTCTAAAGAGAATTTGGGTTGTTTTAAAAGTTAAATTTTGATGTTAAGAAATTTAAACTCAAGTCTTCCTAAATGGTGTAATCTGATTAACAGTAACCATTTGGCATCAAGTGAATTCAACAGAAATGTAGAATTAAATATATGGGTTGGTTTATTAAGTTCACAATTAAGTCTGAAATGTTTTATGAGTTCCTGGAGGAGGCCCCTAGCTTCGGGGCCAGATCCAAGGACACCCTTCTTGTCTTAGCTCAGGATTGTGTTGCCCTGAGTGACTTAAATCAGCTCTTTCCATTTTTTTTTAGCAAAATTTTTGTGGTTCATAAGAACATGTGCTTACAGGTTTTGTTTTTTCTTTTTGCATAGATAAAGGAAAGGATTCTACATCAGATTTAGATCAAGAGATAGATTTTCAGAAGAAAATGATGGGTATGTCCTCTGGGAGTAGTGGAATGCAGTGATGTTTGGTCTCTGACTGATTGAGTTTAAGGCATTTGTGAACACGTCCACGCCCACACCCACACAAATACACAAACAGTGGTCACACTTAAGCTCCAGACACTGCATTTCTCTCCAGTCTCACATCCAGAGTGCATCCGATGTTTTCCATAAAGTGAAATAAATCCCTCTCTTTTGTTCAGTGGTGAAAAGCTTATATAAATACTAAAACTTCAAATATTCCCCTGAGCTTTTGTTGGCAAGTCTGCAGCTACGGGTTTGTTTAGATATTGACATGCATTTTCTGTGCATATCTTTCAGGCCACTTGGGTGAGCTCAGTGGTGATAAATTCATCTGTCTTGAAAATGTACCCTACTAATCATTATAACACTGTTTATTAATACTTAAATAATTGATACCCTGATTGGAAAGGTTCCAGGTTCAAAGTACCACTTCTATTCTTTCAACATATATCATTTTGGTGATATCTATCTATCTATATATCTTAGGAAATCTTGGCCAGGATATGACTTTAATAGTCATTGAGCAGAAAACACGGGTGTGAAGAATCCTCTAATTCAAGACATTTAATCTTGGGTTGTGGTGATCCCATGACAGAATATCTTTCAGTACTTAGAAGTGAGAAATTTTATTGTATATTAAATTGGGATAGTTAACATTATTGGGCCATAATTAATGTGTGTAGTGAAAAGTCTTTATCATAATGGAGAAGAAAAGGAAGGCAATATTTTTAGAGGTAGTAATCAATGCCTGGTCTTTCCAGGTGGCTCAGTGCTAAGACTCTGCCTGCAAGTGCAGGAGATGGAGGTTTGATACCTAGGTCAGAAGATCCCCTGGAGAAGAAAATGGCAGCCTACTCCAGTATTCTTGCCTGGGCAAACCCATGGACAGAGGAGCCTGGTGGGCTACAGTCCATGAGGTCACAAAAAGTCCAACAAAGGTCAGATTTAGTGACCAAAACAACAACAACAACAACAACAATCGATGCCTGGTGTATGGTAGGCACTTCTTAGATGATTGTAAAACAAGTGGATGTATAAATAGGATTAACTACTTTCCTAGTGAAATGTAATCCTACCTTCATTAAAAAATTCTATTAGATCCTTATATAAAAATTTATGATTGAGCACAACTGTTCATATGTAGTCTTTCAGAGACTTCATTAATTCAATCTTTTTGTTTTTATCTGTTAGATGGCAGTGAAAGAAGTATGGTTAAAATATTGATATTATATTTATCCTTTTTTTAAATAGTGGAAGAAATCCATCTTTGACAAATTCCCATAGAATCTACTGATCTGAGATTAACTCTAGCTATGTCTAAAAGAGCTGAATAGAAGCCCATGAATATTAAATATTTCTACATTTCCAGTAGTTCTTCCATATTGATGAAACATTAATACTTTAATACTTCAATACATGCTGCTAATAATTCACTATAGCTAACACTTTTTTTTTTAGCTAACACTTTTAAAAAATCTCTTTTAACCTATATTATTACTTAACTAAAAAAAATTTGCTATTTTAACAGCTAACAGTTCTAAAATTCTTCATATATTATGAATTATGAGTGTTGAGTTGTCTTTGAGGATCCAAGATTTTTTTCCCTGTGTTCACTGTCTTAACAGAAAGCCAAAAGAATATATTTCATTAATGAAGTGGGTCCCCTTCCCTTAAGACCTAATAGAGGAAAAAGGACATCAAATAAGCTTTTGGGTCTGAGAAGTCCAATTCTAAGTTATAGTGGAAACAAAACAGAGGTAAAGGACTTGGATGAATTTAGATACTAGTCTTTGTATGTCTCCATTTGCTCTGATTAGTAAGCCACAGTGCAAGTAACTAAATAGTTAAGGTTTTTTTTTAGACCAGTGGTTGTGCCTATTAATTCTGATGTGCCTTAAATATAATGGAGATAAAACATATAGCTTTCTTTTAAAATAAATTCACTAGTTTATTTTTTGTTTCAAGGAATAATTTAGCATATCTGTGTCTATCTTAACCTCATATACTATTCCTGAGATCTAAAAAACCACTTTGTAAAAGACATTATGCTCAAAACTGCAGTAATATTATATTGTCACTATTAAATTTGTCAAGTGCTCAATACCACATTTGAAGCTCGGTTAATACAAAAGCTCATTTTATACCTAATCTTTCTTCTCTGAGGGACTCTCTGTCAAAAAGTTCATAGGGGAAGAAATAGGAGGAATTTCAACTCTATGGTGGGTTTTTAAACAAGGGGACCTGAGTGACTATTCTTATTGATTACAGGGCAACTCAAGTTGTTTCACATTGGCAACATTCTGTCAAAACTAGGCACAAGGAAAGTTAAAGAAACATATTTTTGTCATTATCAGTTGCTTTCAAAGAGGGCTATATGAGAAAAAATATTGTGTTCTTTAAGTATAAATGTGCATCTGTTTTTTTGTCTGTTCCTAGGTTTAAGGAAGAAATGACCAGCAAGTGGTTACAGCTCTTTGAAGGAAGTGGAGTCCCGTATGGCCCAATTAACAACATGAAGAATGTGTTTGCAGAGCCCCAGGTTTGTTTTTGAAATTTTTAGTATGTTTTTGTTAAAAACACAAGAATTTATCTCTTTTTTTCTATCCAGACTGATTCATATAAATGTACATTAGCCATTGATCTTGAAAAGTCATATCACATGATTTTTTACTGTGTTCATTGGAAGGACTGATGCTGAGGCTGAAACTCCAATACTTTGGTCACTTCATGCGAGGAGTTGACTCATTGGAAAAGACCTTGATGCTGGGAGGGATTGAGGGTAGGAGGAGAAGGGGACGACAGAGGATGAGATGGCTGGATGGCATCACCAACTCGATGGCCATGAGTTTGAGTAAAGTCCGGGTGTTGGTGATAGACAGGGAGACCTGGCGTGCTGCGATTCATGGGGTCACAAAGAGTCGGATACGACTGAGTGACTGAACTAGGTTAAATTATGCATCTGAAATAAAAAAAATAATCAGAATTTGGAACTGGCTGTCTACAATTATACCTTTATATCAATTAGATCTAACATATTTCTCCAGCAGTCACTACATGACATTTTCAAGGTCAAGGCATTTGTTTTTTCCTGAAAAATGGAATAAAAACAATTGAGAGTTGGGATCAGGCACTCAGAGATCATTCTCTGCAGGAAGAGGTAGGAGTAAGAAATGTGTACTTTTCACAGTTACAGTCCCCCCTTAGCATATGGCTATTTTATTTATTTTTTTTAAAATTTTTTTTATATGGCTATTTTAAAATGGACAGAGAAGTCGTCATTAATTTTGCTGATTAGAGACATCTATATGCTTTGAATAATGTGCAATATTCATGAAGAATAAATTAATTGAATAGAGATTCATACTGTACATTGTTTACAGACTCCTTGAGTTTCAGAAATTGGGATCATCTGAAAAAATATTTCTTCTATAACACAGCTCAAATGATTATTTTGAGACAAGGTCAGAATAATAAGTTTTGATGTTATTTAATCAGCCTCACTACAAGCAATTTACCATTGCTCAAACTCACATATTAATTCCATAATGTAGAGGAGCTCCTTTCTTCTGTGAAACTTTCACTGTGATTATTCATGTATTTTGTCGGCTTCCAACATTTCAAAATGATAGTCTTTCTCTTCATTTTTTTCATTTTTATAATGGTAGATTTTTCTTGAAATAAATTGCTGAAAATGGAATACACTTTTTAAGGGAGAAAACTGACCTAACTAGCTTTGGTACCTTTATCTTGCACAAATATCTGTTTAAAGGAAAATTGAAATGTATTCAAATCAATGATTTCAGTATTTACTGGAGGGAAAAAAACAAAGGTGATTAATGCAGGAATTCTGCTCTGTGCTATTTTTTTGGCCAGATGATGATTATGGAAAGGCTTTGTTCCTAGTGAAAAAATGATCAATAAGAATTGGAGGAAAGGGGGTCCTCTTGATACAGACTGAGTCTTTGTGAAGGGGTCCCCACTACACTACATCGGTGGTGAATGCTGGTGATTCCTTGTGATGAAGTAACAAACAGTGTGTATACCCTGAATGTAAGAGACCAGAGGGCCAGTTATCTCACTTCATAAGTTTGAATGAGGCCAAGCTTTGACTTTAAGCTGTTTTTGGGGAATGGGTGGGTTTTACCATTATTCCCCTGCTTACAAGTAGAACTGAGGTGTGTAGGACTTCCTGTTTAACTCAATTTGGGGGCACATTTCTCTAGAGATAATCCCTGAGAGTTCTTCCACCAGCATTTCTGTTGGTTCCACCTGTGTTTCATTAGGAATAAAGGCACCAAAGCAGTCATGTTATTTTAAAAATTATTAGATATATTCAAGGGTTACTTATTTTTTAGGCTTTGATAAACAAGGATCTAAGATCCCACACTTAAAATTGTTCACTTTGTGGGCTGGCTCAAATTGAATATTGGGTAAATAGAATTTTCATTCTCAATTTTCCCTTGTAGATCAGTTTGATTACTTTCATTTTTGTATTGGAACTCCTTTGGACCTACAGGAAGTTTCTAGTATTGGTCTGTGACTTATTTTTAGTACTGAAACAAAATTTCAATAGAGAATATAATATATCCTCAGCCAGGATACCAATTTTTTCTGCTCCCTCAAAAGTCTCTGAAAAATACCTTCTTATCCACCAAAACCAAATTCTAATTGTTACAGCTCTAGCATGAAAAGTTCTTCATCATTCAGTTATGGTTATTGATGGTCGTACTCTAGTTGCAAGAATAGGGTTGGTTTCTCTTATACATGATTTCATTCTTCTTTGGAATTTAAATACCTTAATCTATGTATAAAAGTATCTGGATTTTTAGAAAGACTAGAGAACAGTGTAGTATTAATGCATTTTAAATATGAGCAAAGATTACTATGACAATTGTATGTAGGACTGTTTGGCACAAGAAATAAGGGTATCATCTTTTCCCATGCCTGGAAGTGTTCGGCTATTTTAGAAGGATTCTCTGTCATTAGGTATTTTGATAGGACTGTAGAAGATGAAAAAAACAGGGAGTTAAAAATTTTTGTGTATCCAGTTTTTTAAGAAATCTCCACACTGTTCTCCATAGTGGCTGTACTAGTTTGCATTCCCACCAACAGTGTAAGAGGGTTCCCTTTTCTCTGCACCCTCTCCACCATTTATTGTTTGTAGACTTTTGGATAGCAGCCATTCTGACCGGTGTGAGATGGTACCTCATTTTGGTTTTGATTTGCATTTCTCTGATAATGAGTGACTGATGGTGGAAATGCAAACTAGTACAGCCAGTATGGAGAACAGTGTGGAGATTCCTTAAAAAACTGGAAATGTAACTGCCATATGACCCAGCAATCCCACTGCTGGGCATACACACCAAGGAAACCGGAACTGAAAGAGACATGTGTATCCCAATGTTCATTGCAGCACTGTTTACAATAGCCAAGACATGGAAGCAACTTAGATGTCCATCAGCAGACAAATGGATAAGAAAGCTGTGGGACATATACACAATGGAATGTTACTCAGCTATTGAAAAGAATGCATTTGAATCAGTTCTAATGAGGTGGATGAAACTGGAGCCTATTATACAGAGTGAAGTAAGTCAGAAAAACACCAATACAGTATATTAATGCATATATATGGAATTTAGAAAGATGGTAACAATGACCCAATATGGGAGACAGTAAAATAGACACAGATATAAAGAATAGACTTTTGGACTCTGTGGGAGAAGGCGAGGGTGGGATGATTTGAGAGAATAGCATTGAAACATGTATATTCAGTTCAGTTCAGTTTAGTCGCTCAGTATATATATTACCATATGTGAAATAGATCGCCAGTCTGGGTTCATTGCATGAGACAGGGTACTCAGGGCTGGTGCACTGGGATGATCCTGAGGGATGAGATGGGGAGGGAGGTGGGAGGGGGGTTTAGGATGGGGAACACATGAACACCCATGGCTGATTCATGTCAATGTATGGCAAAAACCACTACAATATTGTAAAGTCATTAGCCTCCAATTAAAATAAATAAATTAACTTAGAAAATTTTGTATGAAATAAATTATTAAAAAAACATACCTTAAGATAATATCTAAAAGGGAACTACTCTGAAAGTTCATTTAGCACACCTTTTATTGTATTCAACATTTATTACGTACCAGATGCTAGGGATTTAGCATTAATTTAGTAATTCTTTTACTTTCTGAAAAATAAATTATAAGTTGACTTAAGTAGCAAGTACCCAGTAAAGTTTCATTGATGCATGAATCAGGGGATGAGTGAGTTGGTTAACTCTGTAAAGTATAGGTTTCCAAATAATCAAGTGGCTACTATCCCCCCTGTGTGGGACTGACTAACTCTTATATGTGGAGCTGGCTGAGAAGCCTTTGGAAACTCCAGGGACTAAGCATAATACAATAGCTAAGACCATGGAATCAGAAGCACTGGGAAGTTTTATAAGATTTCTAGGCTTCAGTTTCTTCAACATTAAAGTAAGGAAATAGAACCTTTTCTCTATACTGTAAAGTTAAATGGCATAATGTTTATCAAAGGCACTTAGTAGGCATTGTTAAATGGTAAATTTTCAGTAAAAAGTAATAGCTCTGGTTATGGTGCCCTTCACAGTTATACTTTACTAAAAGATATCTTTTACTTATCATCATGTCGTGGATAAAGGCAAATCCAGTGTAGCTGTGAGGATGGGGATCATCAGCTTGACATCAAGCTCTAACTAATATCCTTTTAAGGAAATGCATCCGCAAACTTCGTGCCAAAAAGTGCTCAACCCGTCATTTTTCTGATTACTGAAAATCTTTTTGTTTTCCATTTTCTATAAAAGTATGATTTCCGTTCAAGGTGTCCTCCCTTGTTTTTCCCTGATGAGCTGTGGAGTTTCTTGGCCCCCGGTACATGGAACTGGCCACTTCTGTTCGGATGTGGGACTGCGCCACTGGCGCCCGGGGCCCAGCTCTCCATGTGCGCCTGGCCAGCACAGCTGCTAGTTCAAGTGAAAATTGATTTGGGTGAAGTACAAGGCCTGGAACATGGCGCAGGAAGTGAAACTTTGATGAAGTGAAAAGGGGTATGTCTAACCAAAAAAAAAAAAAAAATTAGAAGAATCAAAGAGCAGGAGAGAATTTTCTGTGAACCTACTTATCAGGTGGACCATTTATATTTCATCTCTGGTTTGAACATGGTAGACAAGTTTACTTGATGGTTGAAACTATTCCTAACCAAAATAATGTCTTCATAGTCTTATGATCTGAGAAAACTTGCCTTTTGACTCAATTGAAACTACAAATGATTTTTTTCTTGGATAGATGCAAGGTTGTCTACCTTTTATCCTCTGATTATATGCTGCAGGCCTTTGCACAGTTAAAATGATCCTGCAGGCATCCACTGTTAAGTCAATCAAGAATACTACAGGGGGTTTTGGTCTGCATTTACTGATAGCTCTGAGAAGTTTTGATCCAAAACCCTTTTAGTGGGAGTTTTATTGTTTTTTTCTCCCTCAGCGATACATTATCTGTGGAAAACTCTGTGCATTATAGAAGTATAATATAGATTATCTGCATATAGATTTTAATAGTCATATTTCCAAGTGCTTTCTTAAAATATCTTCTTTTAATCAGGCCAAGATTGTGCAGTACATTAAAAGAATTCTTAAAAAGCTTAAAAATCTTACTAGATGACCTCAGTATGGTCCTATTTAACATACCCTTGGGAACATGTGCATGAAATACATTGTGGTTTGAGGTTTTCCAACCCAAATAAACTTAAAAGAAAATGTAGCTTTTAATAGAAACTATTCAAATTCCTGCAAAAATAGGTATGGATCTCACCACTGAGAGGGTTTAAAAGCATTATTATCTACTATGAGAATCAAAAGAGAATGTGTTATCTTGCTTTTTCTATTTTGCTCAAGACCATATATTTGGCGGTTCTAGTGTATGACCATTTTTGAATTAACTGCTCAATTAAAAAATATATATATATGAATAATTGAACCTCTGGTGAATATTTTTATTTCTCCTTGATGCCATGACCTGTGGGTGGGAAAGAAAGGGCAAAGGGTGTCGCAAAACTGGTGTTATTTAACAGAGTCTTCATATTTGTACCACACAAGTTGAAGACATCAGGTGTAAGACATCACCCTAAAGCATCACTTCTGAGAACTATTGGGAGGGAAATATCAGAACTGAAATATCACAGCTGGCCCTGATTTTAACTGGTGCCAAACACCTGCAGGCCCTAAAAGGATACCAAAACAAAACCCCACCCTGTGGCAGCAAGCCAGCCCTTAACAACCCTTCCTTAACTTTGCATCACCATCAAAATTAATTTAACATTTTCTACAGAAACCTTATTCTTCCTGTCCCAGAAGGCCATTACAACTCCTTTAGCCAATCTTTCATATGGGATAAATATGTCATAGAAACAAACAGAGTGAAGTCTTGAAATATTTGATCACTTAAAAATTATCTGTTGTTTTCATATCATTATTTGTGGAAGCCTGTGAAGTTGGAGGGTTTATTAATCTCTAGGTTAGCTCATAGTCTCTAAGTGATTTTGTTTTAGCACATTTTGGCAAATTATCTGAGCATCTGGGGGGAAAAGCCTTCAGTATTCATATAGTGTCAGAAGCTCCCCAAAATATAAAGCTATTTTTGAAGCCCATATACACACAGGCATGCATGTGCACACATGAACACACATACACACATGCACCATTGATGTATTTCAAAGATTGCTTTTTGAATGACATTCATTAATATTTATTGAGATTCAGTTGCATAGCCCTGAGAGGGTTATACAAATCAAGCAAAATTATATCCTTGTTTCTAATACTGCTGGGAAATATGTACATACCGTGTTCCCTGTAACTGGAAAACAGTTGATGAAGATCTGAGGTAAAACAGTTTGTCTGGATATAATTCTTAGTAGACAAGAGATTAAAAAGTAGAATTGATGTTTATCCTTGAGTGTGTATGACACATTTCAGATGATGAACAAATTCAGATGTATTATGTGTGTGAATATTCAGCCCTGAATATTCATTGGAAGGACTGATACTGAAGCTGAAACTCCAACACTTTGGCCACCTGATGTAAAGAACTGACTCATTTGAAAAGACCCTGGTTCTGGGAAAGATTGAAGGGCAGAGAAGAAGGGGAAGACAGAGGATGAGATGGTTAGATGACAACAGACTCAATGGACATGAGTTTGAGTAAACTCTGAGAGTTGGTGATGGACAGGGAGGACTGGCATGCTGCAGTTCATGGGGTCACAAAGAGTTGGACACGACTGAGTGACTGAACTGATCTGAACCACTCTAATGGCAGAAAGTGAAGAGGAACTAAAGAGCCTCTTGATGAGAGTGAAAGAGGACAGTGAAAGAGTGGGCTTAAAACTAAATGTTAAAAATACCAATTTCATGACTGTGTGTGTGCCTCGTCAATCAGTCGTGTCTGACTCTTAGCAACCCCATGACTGTAGCCCTCCAGGCTCCTCTGTCATGGGGATTCTCCAGGCAAGAATACTGGAGTGGGTTGCCATGCCCTCCTCTAGGAGATATTCACAACCCAGGGATCGAACCTAGGTCTTCTGAATTGCAGGTGAATTCTTTACCGTTTGAGCCAGGGAAGCCCCAAATCATGGCGTCTGGCCCCATTACTGCATGGCAAATAGAAGGGGGAAGGGTGGAAGTAGTGACAGATTTCCTTTTCTTGGGCTCTAAAATCACTGTGGATGGTGACTACAGCCATGAAATCAGAAGACATTTGCTTCTTGGCAGGAAGGCTATGACAAACCTAGACAGTGTCTTGAAAAGCAGAGACATTACTCTGCCAACAAAGGTCTGTATAGTAGTCTATGGTCTTCCCAATGGTCACGTATTGTTGTGAACAGTGGACTATATAAAGAAGTGGAGTGCTGAAGAATTGATACCTTTAGACTGTGGTGCTGGAGAAGATCCCTGAGAGTCCCATGGATAGCAAGGAGATCAAACCAGTCAATTTTAAGGGAAAATCATCCTTGAGTACTTGTTGGAAGGACTGATGCTGAACCTGAAACTCCAATATTTTGGTTATCTGATGTGAACAGCTGACTCACTGGAACAGTCCCTCATGCTGAGAAAAATTGAGGGCAGAAGGAGAAGAAGGGTGTGAGAGGATGAGACGGCTGGATGGCAGCACCGATGTAATGGACATTAACTTGGGCTAGCTTCGGGAGATGGTGAGGGACAGAGAAGCATAGCATGCTGCAGTCCACAGGGTCCAAAGAGTAAGACGCGATTGGGTGACTGAACAACAACAATAATCTATATTTATAGAATTTTTAATATTAATATTAATTTTATTTATGCTATTTTGTTTTCTTATGGATTTGAGTTATAGATTTGAGTTAGATTTGCTGTCCTTTCCTTATTCCAACAGAGATTTTTTTTGCCCTTATTCACCTCCTTTGTACTATTTTGTCAAATATATTATATTTCTGTATGCTATAGGTCAACAATACATTTATTTACTTATTGTTTATTGAAATATCATTTTAAATATGTCAAGAGATGAAAGGAGGAGAAATATGCAGTTATATTGCTTTTTATAAATGGCTAAGTGATTATCTTACTGGTATTATCTATGTGTGTCTGCGTGTGAGTTCATAGTGCTATATGGTATCATTTAGTATCAGCCTAAAGAATTTTCTTTGGTATTCACTATAGTGTATTATGTACTAACAAATTCTCTTAGCTTTTGCTTATCTGGGTTTATCTTTAGTTTGCCTTCATTTGTGGAAGGTAGTTTTGCTGGATACAATATTCTTGTTTGACAATCTTTACTTTCAGCGCTTTGAGTATGTTGTTTCACTGCCTTCTGATTCCCATGGTGTCTGATGAGATGCTATGTGTTCATTTTCTTGGGTTCCTTTTATGTGATGTCATTTTTCTTTTGCTCTTTTGAGAATTTTCTCTTTGTCTTTGAACTTTATGAGTATGCTGTGTCTGGGTGTGTATTGATCTCTTTACATTTATCCCAGTTAGAGTTCATTGAGCTTCTTGGATGTATAGATTAATATTTTCCATAAAATTTGTAAAGTTTTAAGCCATTATTTTTTTATATTCTTCATCTTTTTCTTCTTCTGGTACTCCAGTTATGTGTATGTTGGTCATTAAATAGTGTTTCACATTTGTCTGAGACTTTGTTCAGTTTTCTTAATTTGTTTTTCTTTCTGAAATTCAGATTGAATAATTCCTATTAGTTTATCTCTAAGTTTGTTGATTCTTTCTTCTGACAATTCAAATATATAATTGAGTCCCTTGAGTGAATTTTTCGTTTCAGTTATTCCACTTTTCAACTCAAGAATTTCCATTTGGTTCCTTTTAATAATTTGAATATTTCTCTTTATTGATATTGTCTCTTTGATGAGATATTGTCCTCACATCTTCCTATAATTAAGCATGATTTCCTTTTGTGCTTCAAACATATTTATATTGCTGCTTTGAAGTTTTTTTCTGCTAAGTCCACCGTCTGGGCCTCTTCAAAGGCAGTTTCTACTGCCAGCTCTTTCTTTCTGTGTATTGGACGCACTTTACTGTTTATTTGCATGTTTTGTAATTTAGATCCCCCTACCCCAGTTGTTGCTTTGTTTGTTGTTTACTAGGTCAAACAACATCGTGTGAAATGCTGGACTGGATGAAGCATAAGCTGGAATGAAGATTGCTGGGAGAAATATCAATAACTTCAGATATGCAGATGACACCACCCTTATGGCAGAAAGTGAAGAACTAAAGAACCTCTTGATAAAAGTGAAAGAGGAGAGTAAGAAAACTGGCTTAAAACTCAGAATTCAAAAAACAAAGATCATAGCATCCAGTCTCATCACTTAATGGCAAATAGATGGGGAAACAATGGAAACAGTGACAAGACTTTATATTCTTGGGCTCCAAAATCACTGCAGATGGTGACTGCAGCCATGAAATTACAAGACACTTGCTTCTTGGAAGAAAAGCTATGAAGAACCTAGACAGCATATTAAAAAGCAGCGAGATTGCTTTGCCATCAAGGGTCCATCTAGTCAAAGCTTTGGTGTTTCCAGTAGTCATGTATGATGTGAGAGTTGGACCATAAGGAAAGCTGAGAGCCAAAGAATTGATGCTTTTGAACTGTGGTGTTGGAGAAGACTCTTGAGAGTCCCTTGGACTGCAAGGAGATCCAACCAGTCTATCCTAAAGGAACTTAATCCTGAGTGTTCATTGAAAGGACTGACATTGAAGCTGAAGCTCCAATACTTTGGCCACCTGATGTGAACTAACACATTAGAAAAGATCCTGATTCTGGGAAAGATTGAAGGCAGGGGGAGAAGGGGATGACAGAGGATGAGATGGTTGGCTGGCATTACCAACTCAATGGACATGAGTTTGAGCAAGCTCTGGGATGTAGTGAAGGACAGGGAAGCCTGGTGTGCTGCAGTCTATGGGGTCACAAAGAGTTGGACATGACTGAGTGACTGAACTGAGGTCAAACAACATGATTTGACTGCATTTATATTGTGAAGTCTTTTTTGCACAGCTTCTAGCGTTCCAGCTCAAATTGGTTCTACTTGTTTTTGTCTTTTACGTAGTGGTCACTCCTGGGTAGACATAATCCAGTTAGTGGTCAAAGATTGTTCTCAGCCAGTTAGGTTTTTATCCTTTACACTTGTATGTGTATATGGCTTAGAGCCTGTTATAACAGTTCAGAGAGTTTACCTTATTTTGCCCTTCTTTTAGTCAGGGACTAGTCACTTGGGGACTCTCTCTGGGACTGGTTTTGCTTTCTCAGAAGCAATTGCTCAGGCTTCTAGGGATAAATGTGATTTTAGTTTTAAACATAGCTTCCTAGACATTGCCTCTGGGTCAGAGTAGCTTAATACCCAGTCAGTGTTTGGTCAGAAGTTGTTTGAACCCTCATGCCAGTGAGACTTCTGCCATGTTAATGGATCAGACTGCACTGTGGTGAATGGTTGGGTTTGTTTAATTTGTTTGGGTGTCTCACAGAACTCAAGAAATTTGTTTACATGCTACATTACTGTTGTATTATAAAGGATATTAAAGGATATAAATCAACAATGAGATGAAAGATACATAGAGAAAGGTCCTAAATGAAGGATCTTCTGTCCTTGTGGAGTTTGAGGACTGGCGTGGTGGCACATGGAAGCATTCTGGTTCCCCAACCTGGAAGCTATCTGAACCCCTTTCCTTTGGGGTTTTATAGTGATTTCATTACAAGGCATGATTGATAAAATAACTGGCTGTTGGTGATTGGGTCAGCCTCCAGCCCTTCTCCCCTCCTCAGAAATCAGGAAATGGAGCAAAAGTTCCAGCCTTCTATTTAATGTGTGTTTCCCCTGGCAGTTAGATTTCATCTTTAGGTGTTTCCTAAAAGTCACCTTATTAACATACACTCAGATGTGGTGAAAAGGGGCTTGTTATGAATAACAAGATACCTATTTCACCTTCATGACTCTTTCAGGAACTGAGGATGAGAGACCAAATACAGCAAAAGATTCTCCTGTTGCTTTTATTGCTCAGGAAATTCCAATGGTTTGGGGAACTGTGAGAGAGAAATACATGAGAAATATTGTGACTGAATGTGTGTTTCAGATGACCAAATGCATATTAATATGGCTTATTAGTCAGAGTATCACGCTTGGTGGTTTCAAGGTGATGGGACTCAGGCTACAAGTTCTGCTTAGCTTTCTGTGGGTTGTGGTTCTAATGTCACTTCCGTTTCCCAGACTTTTGCAGAGGTATCCAAATCTGTGCTGTGTATGCACCACCTAATAGATCTGGGTGGTGTTGTATCTGTTAGTTCAGTTCTCAAAATGTGGTTTGTTGAATTCGACCCTTGCATATGTATGCCCAAGAATTCATAAACAACCTAATGCAGTCATATTCCCAAGTTTCTCTCTTGTTATCTCCTTGGTAACTTCCAGTAGGGAACCTCTTTCTGGTCTTGTGGCCAGAATGCTGTGACTGTAGTTACTGTGTTCTCCTGTGCACTTCCATAACTGCCCTTGTCTTTGGGACCAGGTAGCAGCAGGACAGAGAGAGAAAAAGAGCAGTGGATTTGACTCCACTTTTTTTCTGAAATGCAGTTCCATCAAACTTAAAGGAATGTTCCCCTTTCTTCAAATTTTGGCTTTTGCTGGCTCCCATCATTGCCTCTTCTAGCCAAAGCTGATGCTCCCACTGTCACCTCAGCTTTGGCTGAGAGCTGGGGCAGGGGGATGGATAAAAGAAAGCAGAAACCAGATTTCTACACTCTCTGAGTTATGCATTCCCTTTTCCTATTATTCCTTGAACTAAAATAATAGGCTTCTCCTGGAGTTTTCTTTGCACCTGTGTTCATTTGAGCTGCTATAACAAAAACACCATTGATGGGGTTACAAATAAACAATAGAAATTTATTTGTCCCATTTCTGTGAGCGGGGAGTCCAAGATCAAGGCACCAGCATAGTCAGTATTTGATTGTGTTTAGTCGCTCAGTTGTGTCTGACTCTTTGTGACCCCATGGACTATAACCCTCCATGCTCCTCTGTCCATGGGGATTCTCCAGGCAAGAATATTGGAGTGGGTTGAAATGCCCTTCTCCAGGGAGTCTTCCCAATCCAGGGATTGAACCCAGGTCTTCCACATTGCGGGAGGATTCTTTACCATCTGAGACACCAGGGAAGCTCAAACAGTATCCGATTAGAACCCAGTTTTTGTTTCATAGATAGTTGTTTTTTTCAGTTGATCTTCTCATGGTGGAAGGGGTGACACGGGAGCTCCCTGAAGTCTCTTTTATCATTTATTATTATTTTTAATAAGAATCGATGATCTTTCACTATAGGTGACAATATGCACAAGCACCATGAAGAAAGAAAGAATTACCAGCACCCCAGCAGCCTCCCTGAGGTTTCTTTGATATGGATGTTAATCCCATTCCTGAGGGCTCCATTCTCTTGACTTAATCTCCTCCTTAGGACTCCCTCTCCAAATACTGTCCCACTGAGGGACTAGAGTTCAAAGTATGAATTTGGTAGGGAGTGCACAAACATTTATCTATTGCAGCATCTCAGTGCTCATTTTGTTTCCTGGGGATGCAACACTAAAAAAACTGAGAAATTTACCACTTGTATGATGGAGTTTGAATTCTATTCTTCCCCTATCCATCTGCTGCTGTTGACTTTTGAGTCCTCTGAAAGCTCCTCCACTCATTCTGTCCAGGTTTGATAGCTACATTCAAGAGGAGGCAGTGTAGAGTATACTTACTGCTTCATAGCATCTGGAGCTTGAATGTTTCAATTTAAAAGCAAGTATTTCTTAATATTTTAAAAAACAGTTTCCAGATAATTTTTCTCCAAAAGAATCTTAACATAATTGTTAGTTTGTAGTACTCAAAAAGTTCATATACTTTGCAACTACTTTTTCATGCAAATTAGAATTTTCAGGAAGTGTCTAATCAAACCAAAATAAAGAAATGAATGAAGAGATTAATAAATAAATGGAACTACAATATACTCCAACTTCTGTACTGATTGTCAGGCAAGTAAATGTTGTAGTTTAAAACATTTATATGAATGTATTTAGATGAATACAATGTTGGAGATTTGTTTGCTTTTTTTTTTTAA
Source organism: Muntiacus reevesi (assembly GCF_963930625.1). Lineage (NCBI taxonomy): Eukaryota > Metazoa > Chordata > Mammalia > Artiodactyla > Cervidae > Muntiacus > Muntiacus reevesi. The sequence goes on along the minus strand of NC_089254.1, from coordinate 76,426,562 downwards.
TTAAAGAAAGGGTTTCCTGTTAAAAGGAAAGAAATAAAGTCTTTTGACCTATGGGAATGAGTGGTTAGGTTGTCCTTAAACGACTTTCCTTAAATGTCAGTTTTCTATGTTGGTCATTTGACAATTACCTAGCACTGATCTAGCATTCTCTGGCAAATGCTGTGTTTTAGAATATGAAGGAAAACAGAATACTCAGAAAGAGGAGAAAGGTATCAGAGCCTGTGATGGTCAGGGGGACTGAGCAAAAATAAATAAATAAAAAGAGTCTATTTTCTTGTTTCTGAGCAGTACTAAATCATTCATCTAATTTTTTTGGCAAATACAATATAAGCCTGGAACATCTTGTGTAGTGCCAGGAAGTGAAGAAGTGCCCACAAAATGATGGGAACATGGCAAAAGCACAAAGCCGGCAACTTCAAAGAGTTCGCAATAGCCACATTAGGGCAATTTGAGTAACAAGATAAATATAATTATAGTAATGGATTATAATCCATAGAATAAAGTAAGTATCCATGACTCCGTACTAATATAAATAAATAGTTGAATCAATCAGTGAATGTAGAGGAATGGAAAGAGCTCTTTAGATTGTAGAATTTCAACTAATAAACATAAAGGAATGAAGGAAATTGAAAATTATCTTCAGGTAAACATACTAAAATTATGACAAAAAAGAGGATATCTGTATAATACCCTCTCTGTTACAAAGGCAAAACTTTTGATTTCACAGTGGGGAACTCTTACTGACATCAGCTTAACCAAGTGATTCAAGTTAGTATCACCAGTAATGAGATCTGACAGTATCATGGATCTTTTGTTATGATGCATAATCACTTTCTTGTCCCAAATGTATTACTTGAATCTAATCATGGGAAAATATCTGACCAACTCAAATTGAGAAATTCTGTAAATTGCCTGACCAGTGTTTTTCAAAAATGTCAAGATTATGCAAGACAAAAACTAAGATTGGAGATTATGACAGTTATTTGCAATGTGGGATCCTAGATAGTATCCTGTTTTGGAGAAAAGTACATTAGCATGACACTTGTCAAATTTCCAAGTCTCTAGTTAAGTTAGTGACATTGTATCAATTTTAATTTTTGGTTTTGATAATCTTACTCTGGGTAGATAAGATGTAAATAGCAAAAGCTGGGTGATGAATATTTGAAAACTGTGCTTTGCAACTGTTTTGTCCTTCAAAATAAAAAGTAAGAAACCCAGAAATTTTATTTCAAATACCTCACATTACATAAATACAAAGGCAAGGAGCCTTGCATTAAGATAATTAAAGCATGAAGTGGCAAAGGGAAGTCCTCTATGTGTGTGTGCAAGCTCAGCTGCTGAACCTGCATAATAAAATTTTATTGCTTCTCAAGTTTCCATCATTTGAAAACGCTTATCAAAATATCAGAGGACTCTTATGTGCCATTTCATTTGTTTTCTCACATTTCAAATTGATTATGTCTTTCTTTGCTGTTCCAGGGACATGAGACCCTGAGTAGTATGAAGCCTGAACTATTATTGATATTTCTGCATCTTAGTTGAGATTTTATTTCTGATGCCTGAGGACCACTGAGACAGCCACACACTCAATCAAATTTTCAGATCTTTTCCACACAACTGTAGTTGATCCCTTGTCAAGAATTTAAATGAAAGCTAATTTAAATTCATTTTTCTTTAGAAAACAGATTTTTGCTAATTTATAAAATGTAATTAAAATGTTACCAGAATGCAGTTACTCTTGGAAATACTTCTCCACAGATTCTCAGTTTTGCAAAATAGATATGTCTCATTTAACTTTTATGAAAAATGGTTAAATTTTCAAAATTCATTTCAGAAGCTATCCAATTTCTTAGTAGTACGCTAAGTGTCAATAGTTGTTGTAAGCCCTTTTATGTCATCAGACAGTGGTTCTCAAACAGATTGTATATTAGAGTCACCCAGAGAACTCTTCCAAAATCTAGATCCTGGAGCTCTAGAAACATAATATCTGATAATACAGGTCAGTATGGAATTAAGTTTATCTGAATATTTAGAAAATTCACCAAGAATTCTACTATAGAATCACAAAATGGCTTGAAGAGGGGATAATTTTGTAATTATGACCAGTCTTTCTAATTGGGACAAACCTGACTTTTATTTGGGCTCTGCCACTTACTCACTGGATGACTCTGAGCATTACTTAATTTTCAAATGCCTTAGCCTCCTCTTCTGTAAAATAGAGGTTTTAATGATTTTTACCTCATTAATTAAAAAAAAATTCAATGAGATAAGATAGAGCCTATAAAGTATTTAAAATGAGGGCACTTTTTTATTGATTAGTTTCTTAAGATGATCAGGTGTTTTCTGGAAAATGCCATAGTGGAAGGGAAGGAACATCAGGCAAAAGTAGGAACCAAGCCAAGAAAGTGATGCTTTCAAACTGTGGTGCTGGAGAAGACTCTTGAGAGTTCCTTGGACTGCAAGGAGATCAAACCAGTCAATCCTAAAGGAAATCAACCTTGAATATTCATTGGAAGGATTGATGCTAAAGCTGAAACTCCAACACTTTGGGCACCTGATGCAAAGTGCCGACTCACTGAAAAAGACCCTGATGCTGGGAAAGATTGAAGGCAGGAGGAAAAGGGGACAGCAGAGGACGAGATGGTTAGATGGCATCACTGACTCAATGGACATGAGTCTGAGCAAACTCCGAAAGTTGGTGAAGGACAGGGAAGCCTGGTGTGCTGCAGTCCATGGGGTCGCAAAGAGTTTAACATGATTAACTGAGCAAATAACAACAACAACAAGCAAACAAATGGGAGACATGAAAATGCCTGGGTAGATGTGAGGAGGTCAGGTGGTGTGTTATGGCTGGACTATAGAGTGTGGATGAGATACGCTAGGAAGTGAAGATGGAGAACCCAAGAGTCATTTCATGGAATATGATATGCTATGCTGATAAAATTGTTTGTCAGAACATGTGGTCTGATGCCAGCTACTGGAAGTGTAGCAGATGTACTCATACCAGCAGCAATTTATTCTGATGATCTCGGATAGCTATGAAGCCTAGGAGAATGCAGGATGAAAGTATGCCTGTGTACATCTGTATATGACATATGTAGTGTCTATTAGTCCCATGGTAAAGATTCAGTGTAGGAAATACAAGTCCTAAGGTCCAAGTTGTATTTGACCCATCCTACCAAAAAACATGTATTGTCAGAGTTATTGGGAACTTAATCATCATAGCTATTCATTCTTTGTTTTATACTTTGTCAGCCAGAAATCTGAGAGTGAACCTCTCATAAACTCAAATTCTGGTATTAATCAAGCTATATATGGCACGTGATGACCTGCTGTGGTTTTTACAGTAGTCACATATGGATGTGAGAGTTGGACTATAAAGAAAACTGAGCGCCAAAGAATTGATACCTTGAACTGTGGTTTGGAGAAGACTCTTGAGAGTACCTTGAACTGCAAAGAGGTCAAACCAGTCAATCCTAAAGGAAATCAGTCTTGAATAGTCATTGGAAAGACTGATGCTGAAGCTGAAACTCCAATACTTTGGCCACCTGATGTGAAGAACTGACTCACTGGAAAAGACCCTGATGCTGGGAAAGATTCAAGGCAGGAGGAGAGGGGATGACAGGGGATGAGATGGTTGGCTGGCATCACTGACTCGATGGACACAAATCTGAGCAACCTCTGGAAGTTGGTGATGGACAGGGAAGCCTGGCATGCTGCAGTCCATGGGGTTGCAAATAAGCAGACATGACTGAGTGACGGAACTGAACTGATGGCACATGAATGAGCACTGTGAAGAACTACAGGAAATCAGCTACTTTAATGTATAGATATGTGTCGGCATGTTGGGGAATAGTGTTTATTGAACTGCAGCTGAACTCACATGTGCCATTGTAAACCCTACTCCTAGCCATCTTGGATTGTGAAATCAGTTTTAAAGCGCTTCCTCCAGGATAAAATTCAACTCCTAATCCCGTGGAGGTCCATATTACTTATCCTTAAATTGTAACTAAAGTAGGGAAAGCCAGGATCTGATTCTGTGGGGACACCCATATGAGTGGGCAGACACAAGCTAAGCATGATGCTGTTCTGAATTCTGGGGTCCTCTGACACAACACACACAATGACATCATGTCATTGAAAAAGTTGCTCTTATCCCCCAAAGGTTTATGAGTACAACTAGTGTTTATTTAAACTAGAAATAGTGGTGATTGCATAGCATAGAGACTCAAAGAAGTATCTTTGAAGTACAATTAGATAAGAAATATATTTTTTCAGAGTACAACTAATGTTTATTTAAACCAGAAATAGTGGTGTTTGCATAGCATAGAGACTCAAAGAAGTATCTAGAAGTACAATTAGATAAGACATATATTTTTTCAGAGTATGAGAAACTTGGACTTTGGACAAGAAGATGACTTAGGTAAGATGTTGATATGTCATTGTCACTTCTTCAGTTGTAGCAGTGCGACTCTGGTGGCAAATGTTGATAATGGGGAAGAGAATGCATGTGTGAGGGTATATGGGAACTCTTTTCCTCTCAATTTTGCTATAAACCTAAAACTACTCTAGGAAATGAAAAAAAGATTCTCTAAACTGAATTGATACTACCTTTAGACTAGACTTTTCAGTATTGGAATGGAGCTCAGTTTGTTGTCTGAGACCTAAAGATTCAGAATTCATTCATAATCAGATATTTCATGAGTACCCACTGTGTACAAAGCAGTATGCTAAACACTGAAGAGAATGAATAGCAGTATTTGGTTGAATTCAAACAAATACTGAACTAATAAACACGAAAGTGAAGTCACTCAGTCATGTCTGACTCTTTGCGACCCCATGGACTGTAGCCTACCAGGCTCCTCCGTCCATGGGATTTTCCAGGCAAGAGTACTGGAGTGGCGTGCCATTATTTGTTTGCAGTGAAAAGCATATTTGTTTCAAAGTTGATAATATGTTATATCTATTTGTTAGGGTATAATTTTTGGGTATTAAGACCCTCATAGGGAGCTATGTTAATAATTAGGATATTGTTGGTTAAGATGAAATTTGAAGATCATTGGAGTTAGATTTTTTTCTCACTTTTTATTTTTAAATAGTTAGATTCACAGGGAGCTGCAAAGATGGTACAGAGAAGTTCTATGGACCTCTAACTTAGTTTCTCCCAATGATTGCATTCTACATAATTATAGTACAGTGACAAAGTCAGGAGTCTGACTTTAGTAGTGTATGTGTATAGTTCTATGCCATTTTAATACACAAATGTGTAGAGTTATGTAATCACAAACACATTCAAGACACTGAACTGTTCCGTAACCACAAAGATCTCTGTTATGCTACCCTTTTAGAGTCACATCTACCACTGCCTCATTCCTAATTTGTCTTCTGTCACTATGATTTTTTCTTTTCAATAGTGTTATATAAATGGAATCATACTACAGTATGTGACTTTGAAAAAATGACAGCTTTATTGAAATATTGTTCACATACCATAAAATTACTCTTTTAATGTATATACTCCTTCATTTTTTAGCCGATTCACAGAATTGTGCAACCATCACCACTAATTTCAGAACTTTTTTGTAATCCTTAGTAGAAGCAACATTAGCATTCAGTCCCTGTTTTTCCTTCCCCTAGCCCTTAGAAACCACTAATTTATTTTATTTTCTGTTTCTATGAATTGTTCTGTTCTGTATGTTTCATGTAAATGGAATCATTTGATGTGTCCTTTTATGAGTGGTTTTTTTACTCAGCGTGGGGTTTTCAAGGTTCCTCCATGTTGTACTCTGTGTCAGTGTTTCATTGCTTTATATGGCTGAATAGTATTCCGTTGAATAGATATACTACATTTTACTTATCCATTCATCAATTGAAGGACATTTGGATTATATCCACATTTGGCTATTATGAATGGTGCTTTTATTGTAAATTCATATATAAGCTTTGTGAAGATATACATTTTTTTTTTTTGGATGAGCAAAAGTGAAAATTTTTTATTGAAGTATAGTTGAGGTACACACTATTATATAAGTTATGGGTGTATAATATAGTGATTCACAGTCTAAAAGTTATACATCATTTATAGTTATTATAAAATATTGACTAATTTCCCTGTCTTGTACAATATATCCTTGTAGGTTTTTTTATGCATGATAGACATTTTTATATCTATTGGGTAATGGAACTTCTGGATCATATGGTAATTCTATGTTTGACTTTTTGAGGAATGGCTAAACTTTTTTCCAAAGTGACTGCCCTTTTTTATAATCCCACAAGCAATGTATGAACATTCCAATTTCTCCACATCCTTGCCAACACTTATATCTTTCCTTATTTATTTCTACCTTCTTTTCTTCCCCCTCTCTCTGCTTCCCAGGTGCCCTTCTTTTTTCCCTTCCCCCTTCCTCTCTTCCTTTCTTTCTTTGTTCTATTTATAGCCATATTACTGGGTATGAAGTAGTATCTCAATGTAGTTTTGATTTGCATCTCATTAAGGATTATGATACTCAAAATATTCTAAAATGATTATTGGCCATTTGTATGTCTACTCTGCATAAATATCTATCCAAATATTTTGCCATTTTAGGAATTGGTTTATCTGTCTATTATTATTGAGTTCTAAGAGTTCTTTAGATCTTTGTATGCAAGTTCTTAATCAAATATATGAATTAAAAATATTTCCCTCCATTCTGTCAATTGTCTTTTTACTTTCTTAATGGTGTTCTTTGAAGCACAAATATTTTTAATTTGGGTGAAGTTTCATTTATCTATTTTTGGTGTCATATCCAAGAAACTATTGCCTAATTCAAGGACCTAAAAATGTATGATTGTATTTTCTTCTAACAGTCTTATAGTTGTACCTTTTATATTTAATTCTCTGATCTATTTTGAGTTGAGTTTTGCATATAGGGTGAGGTAGGAGTCTAACTCTTTTCCTATGCATATGGATAACCAGTGGTACAGCACAAATTGCTGAAAGATTATTCTTTCCCTCATTGAATTTTCTGGCATCTTTGTTGAGAATTATTTCACAGTAAATATGAGGGTTTGTTTCTGTTCCATTGGTCTGTATATCTGTCCTTTTGCCATTACCACACTGTATTGAACTGTAGTTTTGTCATTGTTTTGAAATGAAGAAGTGTGAGTACTCCAACTATCTTTTTCTTTTTCAAAATTGTTTTGTTTTTCCAGGTCTCTTGCATTTTCATATGAATTTTAGGGATAACTTGCCAATTTCTGCTAAGTCAGTTGGGACTGTGAAAGTAATTGTGTTGAATTTGCAGATCAGTTTGGCAGTATTGCCATTGACTAATATTAAATCTTCTGATTCATGAAAATATGTCTTTCCATTTAGTCTTCTTTATTTCAAAAATACTTTTTAGTTTTTATTGTACAAGTTTTGTATTTTTTGTTAAATTTTACCTGAGTATTTTATTCTTGTTGATGATGTGGAATGGAATTGGTAAATGGAAATTAGTTTGTTAATTTTACTTTATATTATTAATTACTATCACATGGAAGTAAAATGCACTTTTGTATTTTTGTATCCTTCAGTCTTACTGAACTCATTTATTAGTTTTAATAGCATTTCTATTAGGAAGAAAGGGGGGGTCTTTGGGATTTTTATATACATAAGATCATGTCATCTTCCTATCTAATTTGAGTGGCTTTCTTCTCAATTTTTGCCAGAATTCCGTAGATAGAATATCCAGTACAATGTTGGATAGAAGTAGCAAGAGCAGACATCCTTGTCTGCTGATCTGATCTGAGGGACAAAGCATCCAGTCTTTCACCATTAGTATGACATTTGCTGTGGTCTCATAGATGCCTTTTTATCAGGATGAGGCAGTTACTTTGAATTTGTTGTTGAATAACCTAGATAGCATATTAAAAAGCAGAGACATTACTTTGCCAACAAAGGTTCGTCTAGTCAAGGCAATGGTTTTTCCAGTAGTCATGTATGGATGTGAGAGTTGGACTGTGAAGAAAACTGAGCACCGAAAAATTGATGCTTTTGAACTGTGGTGTTGGAGAAGACTCTTGAGAGTCCCTTGGCTGCAAGGAGATCCAACCAGTCCATCCTAAAGGAGATCAGTCCTGGGTGTTCATTGGAAGGACTGATACTGAAGCTGAAACTCCAATACTTTGGCCACCTCATGCGAAGAGTTGACTCATTGAAAAAGACCTGGATGCTGGGAGGGATCGGGGGCAGGAGGAGAAGGGGACGACAGAGGATGAGATGATTGGATGGCATCAATGACTTGATGGACATGAGTTTGAGTAAACTCTGGGAGTTGGTGACGGATAGGGAGGCCTGGTGTGCTGTGATTCATGGGGTTGCAAAAATCAGACACGACTGAGCGACTGAACTGACTGACTGACTTGTATCATAAAGAGGTATTGGTTTTCTGTGTCTGTTCAGTTGATCACTTTTTATTGATATATTGTATCACATAAATTGATTTTTCAGCTTTCAAGTCAAACTTGTACTTAGTCATGGTGTATAATCCTTTTTATGTGTTGCTGTGTGTTTGGTTTGCTAGTATTTTGTTGAGAATTTGCTTTGTCTATATTCTTAAGAGATATTTGTGTGTAGTTTTCCTGTTATGCGTTGCCTGGTGTTGGTTTCAGGGTAATACTGGCCTCATGTAATGAGCTAAAAATTTGTGAGTTGCCTTCACTTTATGTATAGGTATAATTGTCTTTTTTAATTAGTTAAGAGAAGAAATAAGTATATATTTGTTATGTCTTTTATATTTTCCCATTTGTCTTTACTGGTGCTCTTTGTTTATTTGTTTTTCATATGGGCTTAAAGAACTTTTAATATATATTATAAAGCAAGTGTATTAGCAAGACATTCTCTCAGGTTTTGTTTATCTGGGAATATCTTCAATTCATCTGCACTTTTTAAAGATAATTTTTCTGTATACAAAATTCTTGTGTCACGATTTTTTTCTTTTAAAAGTTTTTAAAACGTTCAATATAGCATCCACTGGCCATCTAGCATATGGTTGTTTCTGGTGATAAGTCAGCTGCCAGTCTTATTGGTGTTTCCTTTGTGTTTCAGTTTGTTTTCTCCCAGTTTCAAGAGTTTTTGTTTATTTTGGGCTTTAAATATTTTGATTAGGATGTGTCTGGGGTCGATCTCTTTAAATTTTTCTGTATAGAACTCTTTGAGCTTCCTGGGTGTGTAGATTAATGCTTTTGTCAAATTTGGGAGATTTTAGCCATTATTTAAATATTTTTGTGCTTGTTATTTTCTCTTCTTTCTTCTGATACTCTCATTATCCCTAAGATGGTGAACTTAATGGTATCACACTTTTTGCTTTTTTAAAATTATTTTTAAATTTTGTTTCTCAGATTGCATAATTTCTAACAATCTATCTTCAAGTTTGCTGATTCTTTCTTCTCCCAGTTCAAATTTACTCTTTTTAGTCCCTCTAGTGAATATTTTATTTTAATTATTTTACTTTTCATCTCCAGAATTTTATTTAGTCCTTTTAAAATAACTTTTCTTTTTATTGATATTCTCTATTTTCCAAGACATTTTCATCATTTTTCCTGTAATTCATTAAGGATGGTTTCCTTTAGTTTTCTCAACATTCTTATAAGGCTGTTTTGAAGTCTTTATCTATTAAGTCTGACAATTGGGTACACTCACAAGCAGTTTCTGTTACCTAGTCATTTTCTTGTGTATAAATCCCATTTTCATGTTTCTTTGTATGTCTCATCATTTTTGTTAAAAACTAGACATTTTCATTTTCAATGCTTCTTGTTATTTTATGTTTAATGACTTTTATGGACTGATTTATTGAGATCTTCCTCCTCCCCACCCCTAGAAGGTATAGCCTCAGCCGTGTGTAGAGTCACCCTGAGATTACAGTGGTTTTAGCAGAGCTCTCTGTCTCTGCTTGTGTGTGTGTGTGTGTTCGTCACTCAGTTGTGTCCAACTCTTTGTGACCCCATGGACTATCATTCGTCAGATTCCTTTGTCCATGGAATTCTCCAGGCAAGAATACTGGAGTGGGTTGTCATTCCCTTCTCCAGGTGATCTTCCCAACCCAGGGATGAAACCTGGTTCTCTTGCATTGTAGGCAGATTGTTTACCATTTGAGCCACTCAGGAAGTCCTTGTCTTTTCTTTATCTCTTCTAAATTGCTTCTGTTGATATCACATCCCTATTCCCCTGTTAAACTCCATTAATGTCCAGCTTGTTCCTGTTTTATTTTTAGCAGTGCCCTTGAGCTTAAATAGCTCCATAGTCTGATTGAACTAAATTGATCCCCTTTTGCTGGGATAGTTTTTGAGTTCAGTCTTTGCGTATTGTTGTGATCCTGGGGGTGGGTTTACTTAGCTTTCTTTTTTCCTGATCCTCATTGGTAAGTAAGCTGTGAGTTTCCTTTTTTTCCCCCTTTTCTTTCTAGCCTTCTGTTAGCCTACCAGCAAATCTCTATTGATTTGATAGTCATGAACTTCTCTATGCTCTTTCCAAATATAGTCAGTTCCTTTGGGAGAGCCCTTGAACTTTCTTTTATTATTGTCTTCTCTCTTTGGATGAAATCTCTGAGGCACTGCCCTGAAGTTGGAGGCAGAGACAGTAGCCACTTCTCTCAGACTGATACTCCTGCTTTGTGAACAGGATCTTGGCGGGGAGTGGTGTCAACTAAAAAAAAGATGTACAGCTTGAGAGTTGTGAGTTAAATTTTATTTGGGGCAAAATGAGGACTGCAGCCCAGGAGGCAGCATCTCAGATAGCTCTGAGAGACTGCTCCAAAGCAGCAGTGGGGGAAAGTGAATATATAAGGTTTTAGTGAAGGGGAAGTTCAATACCATGAAGCACTCATTTTACAAAAGGGTTTTTGTCAGTCATGAGGATCTGATGTCTCCATGAAGGGATTTAGTTCTTCTCTAGATATGAGGAGATGCAACATTGAGATCATAAAATTTGTTCCTAAAAACATCCAACTATCTAAAAACCTGTCCCACCAGATTCCCTGTCCAGATTCCCTGGACATCATGAGGATCTGATGTCTCCATGAAGGGATTTAGTTCTTCTCTAGATATGAGATGCAACATTGAGATCATAAAATTTGTTCCTAAAAACATCCAACTATCTAAAAACCTGTCCCACCAGATTCCCTGGAGTGCCTCACTCCACCCTGAACTCCCTCAGGGGTTGCTGAAGGTCAACAGCTATAGCAGCATGGTGTTCAATCTCTGTAGAGGTTCAAACTCTGTAGAGTTCCCAGTGTGGAAACTCTGTCCTATGATCAAGCTATGGAAACAGTAACTAGGATCTCAATATCCTTGGCCTGTGATACTTGGGATAGAGTCTGTGTTCTATGGATCTTTGCTGAGTGAAAGAAGACAGCCCTGGACCTCTATAAAGTTCTTGCCTGAAGTAGGGACTCTGTAATACTGAATGAGGGGAAGGAGTAGGGGGTGAGAAATGCTGTTGGCATGCATTTTCTCTTTTTTTAAAACTGGCTATGGCCTGTGGGATGTCAGTTCTGTGGCCAGGGATCGAGCTGTGCCCCCCTGTATTGGGAGCATGGAATCTTAACCACTGAAACACCAACGAAGTCTCAGCATGCATTTTCTGAAGAGACACCTTAGCCCTTGGTTGGGAGCTGGTTGTGTGGGTAAGGAACCCCTTGGTCTTGGATGCAGCCATGAAGAGTAGAACTTCTGATCTCAGGAGCCACTAAGAGATTGGAGTTGCTGGAGTTGTGGTTCAAGTGCCAAAGAATTTTTCTGTTCTTACTGAGATTTAGCAGATTTTGTAGAATAAATATTTCTTCCTTTGCTGTATGCTATAAGGTAATTTGTATAAACTTGAAATGGTTGTTTTTAATAATGATTTTCACCAGTGATGGCTATTTCACTGAGGAGTGGATCTGTGGAGCTCGTCATATCATCATTCTGGAAGTCACCAAACACCATTCTCCCCATCACACCTGGTAAAGTTTGTGTGTTGCTACGTGAAGGTAGCCAGGCACAAAAGGCTGCATATTATATAATTCTATTTACATAACATACCAGGAAAGGCAAAAGTATAGATATGGGAAACAGATTAGTGGCAAAGAGGAGGGGTAGAAATTGATTACAACGGAGCAGCACAAGGGAACTGGGAGGGGTTATTGAACTGTTCTTCGTGACACTGTGGTGGTAGCACTTTATGCATTCAAAATCCATGCAACTCTATACTGGAAAGAGTATGTGTGTCACTAAAAAATCAGCCAGCATGTAAAGAAAACCCAAGGTGCAATCTAGAGTATGACAAATGAATGACATAACTACACTGAAAGAGACAAGGAGGAAAGGAGCTGACCTAAGCAACTTTGGAAACAGTCTTGCTACTGTAAGGATAGAGACAAAAATTACAACATGCAAACAAATGTACTCTATGTAGCTGGTAGATTTGTTTTTCAAATGGGCATGGGTTAGCAATTCTGCAACTACTTTACATGTATATTAGGGTTGAAAAAATATGTGAATGTATTGTAGATAATGGAAGCCAGTTTTTTTTTTTCTTCTATGTTGTAAAAGAATTTATCACTAATCATAGAAGGAATAATAGAATGAACCATGTGGTGCTGGGTTGAAATACCATTATTAACCCTTGTGTTCTCAATATAAACAGAGACACAGATGTACATATATATGTATGTATGTGTGTGTGTATGTATGTGTATACATATGTACATATATATATGCCTGACTTGGTTAATATGCATACACATGATGTCCGAGAAGCAGTGAGTCTCTAGTAGTCATGAACATGTTTTGTCTCCAGGTCTTTCTTTTTAAATATCATTCTCCTATTAAAAAGTATCAGAGCTTATTGCAGTAGTAGTTGATTCCAAGGTGGAGCAGAAAAATTCAAGATAAACTTGGACATCTGGTGATGCCAGAAAATAAGGAAATACTAAAAAATAAAAGAAAAAAAAGTATGGGGACATTGAAAAGATGTAGGAACTAACCTGAAAGAATTCCCAGTGACCAAAGTTAGAACAAATTAAAAAACAAATGATTCAAACCACAGTTAAAAAAAAAAAACAACTTCAGAATTATTTGAATTACAACTCAAAGAATAAAATAAATATCTGTTTTTTCATATTGGCATAATAGGTGATAAAATAAATAAATGGAAGTTGAAGGACAAGTCTTCTTTACAGATGTATTTTTGTTAATAAATGTAGAAGGAATGAAGGAAATAGAAAGAACCATTAGAACATCACCATTAGAACATCACCATAAGATTGCTGTAGTAAAAATCCACTAGTGAATGTTTAAGTTAGCAGATAAATGTTATGGAAAAACGTAATATTTGCAATACATCACCATTCTCCCCCCCAAAAAAATGTTTGTTAATGTGTGTGTGTTCATTTTTAGCCTCCCCATGGCTCAGATGGTAAAGCATCTGCCTTCAATGTGGGAGAGCTGGGTTCATTTGCTTCAGTCATGTCCTATTGTTTGTGACCCCATGGACTGTGGCCCATCAGGCTCCTCTGTCCATTTGATTCTCCAGGCAAGAAATACTGGAATGGATTGCCAGTTCCTTCTCCAGGGGATCTTGCTAATCCAGGGATTGAACCTATGTCTCCTGTGGCTCCTGCATTGGCAGTGGATTCATTACCACTTGTGCCACCTTGGAAACAACTACAATAGAAAGAGTAATAACTTTAAAGCAGAGAAAACTCAAAGACATAGTTTAACTCTGTAGTCTGAGCAACATCAGATCGCTAATAATAATAAGTATAAGTAGTAGTAATTAATAGTAAGTCAGTAATTTGGAACTGGATTCTAATATAGGAAAGGATATTGGTGGAAAAGCTAGTGAAATCCAAATAAAGTCTATAGTTCATTTCATTTTATTGTTTAGTCACTAAGCTGTGTCCAACTCTTCTGTGATCCCATGGACTGTAGCCTATCAGACTCCTCTGTCCATGGAATTTCCCAGGCTAGAATATTGGAGTGGGTTGTCGTTTCCTTCTTCAGGGGATCTTAATATTTTTTTTTTTTTTTAATTTTATTTTATTAGTTGGAGGCCAATTACTTCACAACATTTCAGTGGGTTTTGTCATACATTGACACGAATCAGCCATTGAGTTACACGTATTCCCCATCCCGATCCCCCCTCCCACCTCCCTCTCCACCCGACTCCTCTGGGTCCTCCCAGTGCACCAGGCCCGAGCACTCGTCTCATGCATCCCACCTGGGCTAGTGATCTGATTCACCATAGATAATATACATGCTGTTCTTTTGAAACAAGGGGATCTTAATATTATTTTCTTAGGTTTAATACTTGTACCATGGGTGTGTAAAGTGTTAGTATTAAAAGAGCTACATAACGTGTACATAGGAACTCTATAACTATTTTTTCAACTTTTCTGTTTGAAGTTATTTCTGTTTGAAGTTATTTCAGAGATAAATAAACAAAAATAAAATGAGTAAAATAAATATTTAAAATTAAATAATTTAAGCCAACAAATAAAATAAATAGAATAAACAAAGACAAAAATAAAATGACACTGTGTAGGAGATGTCATAAGATGCTATTTGTACAGCAGATACAAAAAAGTTCTTTGAGTTGAAAGTAAGAAAATATTGCAAAAATCCTAACAGCATATATCTGAATTAAGTCTCTGAAATAAATTGTTAGCAAAGTAGAATTTATAATAAAAAGTGTTGTAATGGGATAATAATCATAAATGATAGGACAGGCTATTGGTAAGTTTCATTAGCTTTAATAACAAACAGATTATTTTTGCTTAATAATACAAATGAATTTTCCTTCAGTAGGGCATACTTCCATTGCCAAGACAGAGGCAGTGTAAATTTGCTGAAACTCTAGTGCAGAACTATGATGACTTGCAAAGATATCCAACAAAGTTCAACTTTGTTGAAAAACTCATTCAACTGCTCATTCAATCCAGGTACTAAATAAATGACACCGATAGTATGTGAATATGATGCTTTAGAATTAGACTAACTTTTTGAAAAGCCTTTTGATTTTAAAGCTTGGAAATAAACAATAGACATAAAGAATAATTAAAAGGAGATGATGTGGAAGTTTTTATTGTGGTAGAAGAAAGAGAAAAGTCCTAATAAGGATTGTCACTCAATTCCTATTTAGAGGATACTAATAGCAAGTTTCCTAGATGTATGGAATAAAGACCCATAATATTCTTACAACACTAAAATGCCTATAATTGTCAGTATATAGTGGTGAACATAATTAGAAGGACCAGAAATGAGACAGGTTGAAGAAATTCTGGTGTCGATTAAAGTTAAACTTTTTAGGAGCTTTCATGGTTTGAAAGAAATTTGGGTGAGAAAATCTGGGTTTCCGTCCTGCAATCTTGAGTAACTTTACCCCTGTAAACCTCAGTTTTGTGATATGTGTGTGAAATGGCGATTATATTGATTTCCCAAGGTTATCATGAGATCAAGTGAAATAATGGTTAGGCAAGGAATTTGATAAAATATAGACCATTATATTTTTAAGAAAAGGTTACAAAATTTAAGCAACTAGCACTCCTTCAAGTCATTTGACCAGTAGGAAGGAGAACAGAACATATTCTTGGTCTGGACAAACCAGATTCGAGATGAGGGATTTGCCACCCTGTCTGTGCTCTCGCTTCCGTGGTACTTCTTGTGTGTGAACAAAAGCAGGTAAAACAAATTGAATCAGGAGTCTTGTTTTGCCCTTAGAAGTTGACAGTTCTCTCCTGTGCCACTGCAGAGTCCCCGAAGGAGGTGTTACTACTACAATTCAGATGGCATGAGAAAGGATGGAAAAGTATAAAACAACACCAAGGAGGAAAGGTTGGGGGTGGGATGAATTAGGAGATTGGGATTGATGTATATACACTATGGATACTATGTACAAAATGGATAACTAACGAGTATCTACTGTGTAGAACAGGGACCTCAACTCAGCCTCTGTGGGGAGCTAAATGGGAAAGAAATCCACAACACAGGGGATATATGCATACATATGGCTGACCCACTTTGCTCTACAGCAGAAACTAACACAACATTATAAAACAATTATACTACAATAAAAATTAATTACCATTTTTAAAAAAGAATAATAGGGACACATTCACTTATAGTTATTCTTCCGGTTGGCAGGAATAATTGCCACTATTTTGGTTTTACAGCAAGATTTCAACCCAGAGGTAGTAAACAATTTTGTTGCAAGAGTAGCTGAAGGATTTTAAATATCTGAAATCATCATGCCCTGAAGAATCCTAGTGAAAATTACTACTAGATTATGAAAAATAAAAGTAAAACTGGAAGTGGTCAAGATAGAAGCAGTGCTGTCTTTTTCACTTGTCTACAATTAAATGGGAGGGGATCCATGTGAATTTATTGTTACAGAGTCTTTAAGTTCAAAAGTATTGCATTACTAACTGAGCAATTAAACAATTTAATTTCAAGGACTTCCTTTCCTTGTTTTCACCCTCCTTTCCGCTCCTTCGCCCTCCCTCCCTTCCTCCTTTCTCTTTCCTTACTAATCAAGCACATGGCTTTTGGAATTGGAGCCATTTCAGCTGTCTCTGTCACTAGTTACATCATCTGGAACAAGTCACTCTTCTCTAAACCTTGGTTTCCTCCTTTGTAAAATGGTGACTATAATATTGGCAATTGGAGGGTTATTGTGATGATTAAATGAGATAATGTAAATATTGCTGAGTCCAGTATTTGGTACATACTATGGCCACCTGATGCGAAGAGCTGACTCATTTGAAAAGACCCTGATGCTGGGAAGGATTGAGGGCAGGAGGAGAAGGGGGCAACAGAGGATGAGATGGTTGGATGGCATCACCGACTCAATGGACATGGGTTTGGGTGGACTCTGTGAGTTGGTGGTGGACAGGGAGGCCTGGTGAGCTGCGGTTCATGGGGTCGAAAAGAGTCAGACATGACTGAGCGACTAAACTGAACTGAAGGCCCAATAAATGTAAGTTCTTATTAAAGTTACTAGTATTGTCATTGCTTCCCTTGTGGCTTAGCTGGTAAAGAATTCTGCTATGCGGGAGACCTGATTCAATCCCTGGGTTGGGAAGATCCCTGGAGAAGGGAAAGGCTACCCACTCCAGTATTCTGGCCTAGAGAACTCCATGGACTGTATAGTCCATAGGGTCGCAAAGAGTTGGACACGACTGAGTGACTTTCATTTTCACTATTGTCATTACTAGTTCTCCCTAGTGCTCAGTGGTATCCAACTCTTTGTGACCCCATGGACTGTAGCCCGCCAGGCTCCTTTGTCCATAGAATTTCCCAGGCAAAAATATTGGAGCAGGTTGCCATTTGCTGCTCCAGGGGATCTTCCCGATCCAGGGATCAAACTTGCGTCTCTTGTGTCTCCTGAATTGGCAGACACATTATTTACCACTAGTGTCACCTGGGAATTTGCTGAGTGCCTCCGGTGTACTATTGACTGTTGCTGAGTGAGTTCACATATCTTTTAATAATCTATGCAGTTCTGTAAGTAGATATCACTATAAATTACTATAATACCTAATGATCTACATTATCAGAATATTTTCTTTTTTCTCTCCAACTGTAAGCTCTGCTAGTTTGGTGGTCTTGTTTGCTAAGGAAAGTACCCCTACCAGGTGATACATAATAATTCACTGACTGGAAGATGAGACTGCCACCTGACTATATGGGGATTCTCTGAATGCCGCTGAAACAACAGGCTTCACTGAACCAAGGCTGTTACTGCTGACTGGTAACTGACCCTGATTACCAAGGGAAGTAGGGTTAATACTGCACAACAGGCTCCCCTGGTGGCTCAGTGGAAAGAATCCACCTGCCAACGCAGGAGACCTAGGAGACACTGGTTTGATCCTTGACTCCTGAAGATCCCCAGAAGAAAGAAATGTAAATGCCCTCTATTATTCTTGCCTGGGAAATCTCATGGACAGAGGAGCCTGGAGGGCTGCAGTCCATAGGGTCACAAAAGAGTCAGACATGACTTACCGACTAGATAATAACAACTATGTAATGAGGGCAGGGAAAACCATGTCTGAAACTCGGGGCATTCTTTTGGGAGCCTCTTAGTAGTCCCAGGTCCAATAGACAGACAGAAGAAAGTTAGATCCATCAGTGACAGGCTTGTGACCAGTTACATAAAGACTGTAGCAGCTATATATTTTTTCCTCTTGTTTTTCATGTTTGTATGAATATACATATATATTTGTATATGTTAACTTTCTTATATCTCCTCTTTTTTAATTTACAGCTTTTGAGAGATTATTTTCCATTTACTGCTGCTACTGCTAAGTCACTTCAGTCATGTTCAACTCTGTGCGACCCCATAGATGGCAGCCCACCAGGCTCCCCCGTCCCTGGGATTCTCCAGGCAAGAATACTGGTGTGGGTTGCCTTTCCTTCTCCAATGCATGAAAGTGAAAAGTGAAAGTGAAGTTGCTCAGTCATGTCCGACTCTTAGCGACCCCATGGACTGCAGCCTACTAGGATCCTCTGTCCATGGAATTTTCCAGGCAAGAGTACTGGAGTGGGGTGCCATTGCCTTCTCCATTCGTTTACTGCTAGGTAACAGAAAATTCAATGGGACTGACTAAATTTGGGAAATAATGTAGCACAGGGATGCATACCATGACTTTTGAGATTTTTGTCAGTGCTGTTTGGTGAAATGATGTCTTTATTTGCACTAAGAATGGCTGCATCTTGTTAAGTGGAAACACTGAGTTGTGTTGTTGTTGTTTATGGAAGGGTACACATAGATGGGAGTTGCCAAACCGGTAGACAAGTTACTAAGTGGTTTCTCAGCTGCATTTCCTCCCTTCTATATTATACTTGGTGAGGCTGGGGTTGGGATGCTAAACCATATTTCTACTTTGCCACCTGACTTCTTGTTTCAATCTGAGAGGAGACATGAGAGGGAGTCAGCAAGGTAGGAAGTGGAGGGAAAGTCTTTCTCTTTCGTGTTTTTCTCTGCTTTCTTCCCATGGACTCCAGTTCATTTCTGGCTCCCATGATCATCACCCCAATAGCACTCCCTTCACTGTGATAGTGGCAGTTCTTATGTGGCAGCAGCAGAATCAAGCTTGCGGTTTTCCCAACATTTGAAGAATTAACTTCAAAATGTCTTGTCTCAGGTAAATCAGCTGTATTTCACCAGCACTTCTCAGAAATCTGAATTTTAACTTAAGGACCCCTTCCTCTCAGGTTCTAAGTTTGATTATTCTAACTGTCTCTAACTATTGCTTTCCCTGCTCCTAGAAGTGGTAACTGCTTCCTGTAGTTGCTACCTTTGAAACACCTTTGAGTTCCCTTTTTATCTCTTCAGTTACCCAGCTAACAACTTCATTGTTAATTCTTTTAATTAGATTGTCCCTGAAAAGAGAAATGGTATGATTTCTGTCCCCCAGTTACACCCTGAGTGATACTAAAAGTTTTCTAAAAACAGTTTAACTTGGAAAAAAATTTTGTATAGTAAATATTAAATGTACCATGAAGCAAAACACCTCATAAATATTTGAAATTTTCCATCAAGGGAATATCTAGACTGAGCTGTCCTATTCTCTCTTAGTTTTGGTTGATACTTAGGTCAACTTATAGGCATTGTGGGTTTTCCTGGTGGCTAAGCCAGTAAAGAATCTGCCTGCAATGCAGGAGACCAGGGTTCAATCCCTGGGTCAGGAAGATCCCTTGGAAAAGGGAATGGTTACCCATGCCAGTATTCTTGCCTGTAGATTTCCATGGATAGAGGAGCCTGGCGGACGACAGTCCATGGGGTCACTTAGAGTCAGACAAGACTTAGACACTAACATTTTCACTTTTACTATAGGCATTGTAGGAATAACCTCCAAATTACAAGCTAAAGTTCTTCTTACTTGCGTATTTACAAGTCATTTTCTGTCTCTGCTACCTAGGGGTTCACACTACTATTACAAGGCTCTAAAAACTCATGGGCAATGCCAGCAATTCTCTTCCTTCATAGTAAATTCCCATGTTGTTTATTTATTAAATCCCAGTAAGAAATTTCAACTGACACAAACATTTCAGTTAATTTCTAAAAAATTCAGGTTTCAAAATCTTTTACATAAGCTATTTTATGCATAAATACTCAATGATGTGTCATAATTAATGTCTACCAAACTGTTAAGTGAAGCTGACAATGAAATATTGAAAGTAAATGTCCCTTTTATCCTTCTTTTAATAATAAATCATTTATAATAACATTATCTATAGAATTCAGAAAAACATGAAGAATGTTCTAATAGCAATGACTGAGGTATTGAGAGCAAAGTTGCAATTTTTATTTCTTTCAGTCAATAATATCAAACCTCCAAAATCAATTTTAACATGCAGACATCTAGAACATCTACAGATTTCTAACGTGAGACTATCAGCAGATATAATGAAATTTCACATAATTTAAAGGAAGCAGAAAGTCTTACACCTTGACATTTAATATCTATCTTAAGAATTATAATTTATGTCTCTTTCTTCCACTGGAAGAACGGTGACTTCAAAGACAAAAAGATACCTTAGATTTTTTTTTAGCGTATTACAGTGTCTGACTGTATTAGTTTTCTATTATTGCTAAAACAAAATTTCACATAATGGCTTAAAACAATACAAATATATTTTCTTATAATCCTGGAGGTGTGAAGTCTGAAATAGGTCTTACTGAGCTAAAATCAGTTGGCGGCTCTAGAGGAGAATTCATTTCCTTCCCTTTTCCAGTTTCTATAACTGCCCATACTTCTCATGACTTCCTTATATCTTTAAAACCAGAAATGGCCAGTTGGGTTTCCTCATACTATATCACTTGGATTCTTGCCTCCCTTTTTCTCTTATAAGGACCCTTGTGATCATACTCAGATTATCCAGGTTAATCTCCTTGACCTCATCACACTTGGAAAGTCCTTTGCTGTGTGAAATAACACATTCACAGGTTCTGGGGATTAGGATGTGGACATCTTTGAGGGGTTATTATTCTGTCTGCTGTGCTGGCCTATAGTATAGAACAAATACTATTGACTCAGTGGACACAGTACGTTGTACTTTGGACTTAAAAGTAGGGACAAAAATTTTCCATGTAAATATTGATTATGCAGTGGCTAAGGGTATTGTGCAGTGGTAGGCAATGCTGTGGTCAGCAATTCTTATTTTTAGAGAATGGCTTTTAATTGTTGTATGAAAGTGAAAGTGAAGTCGCTCAGTTGTGTCTGATAATCATTAATTAATTATTATATATTATGATAATGTTTTTATTAATTATTTAATTATCTATTATTTTCAAAGGTTGCACATTGGTATATGGGAATGGAGATTTATTTAGATGGTATTTGTCTGACTTGAAACATTTGACTGATAACACATAGTAAGACAATGAATATGTTCATATTTATCTTGCTTTACTTGGGTATTTCTTGAATAAATTCTTTGAAGCATTATTTCTGGCTGAGTTGATAAGCTTGATTTAAATTTTAGTAGAACTACCAAAACGTCTCTCAAAAGGCTGTGCTTATTTACACACCAATCAAAACTGAATTGTGAGTACTTGTTTTCCCTTACCATTACCGGTACTAGATATTATCAGCCTTTGCAGCTTTCACTAATCTGCTTGGCAAAAAGAGGTGGCATTTGCATTTTATAAACACTGGCACTAACACTTTCATTTTCTAGAGTAAAAATAAGAAGGAGAATTAATGTGTATTTGTTTTAACTGCTAAAATCTTTGCCTACTTTTCGATTGGATTTTAATTTTTAATGTTTGTATACTATGGATTTGGGGGCTTCCCTGGTAGCTCAGCTGGTAAAGAATCCACCTGCAACAAGGAGACCGCGGTTGGATTCCTGGGTCAGGAAGGTCCCCTGGAGAAGGGATAGGCTACCCACTCCAGTATTCTTGGGCTTCTCTGGTGGTCAGCTGGTAAAGAATCTGCCTACAGTGCGGGAGACCTGGGTTCGATCCCTGGGTTGGGAAGATCCCCTGGAGAAGGAAACAGCTACCCACTCCAATTTTCTGGCCTGGAGGATTCCATGGACTGTAGAGTCTGTGGGGTCACAAAGAGTCAGACGTGACTGAACGACTTTCATGTCACTTCACTTCATTATGGATTTTAACCCCTTTTCTATTGGTAAACAGTAAGATTTTCCACTAGTGTTGCTTGCCTTATAACTTTATTTATACTTTTTTTTGTTGATTGGCAAACAGAACATTTTGGTTTTTAATGTAGTCATATAAGTCACTTTTTTCTTGTCTTTGTTTAAGAAGACTTTTTGTCTCAAAGTTATTAAAATAGTCATATTTGTTTTTTCTTTGACATTTTTATAGCTTCATCTCTAGCTCTTTATTACATGAAGAATTTTTGTCTACATTGTGAGATCAAAGTATAGCTTAGTTTTTTTCTTCTGTTTTTCATTCAGGTGAAAAAACAAATATCCCTGTGCCATTTACAGTTGTAGTCTTCCTTTTCCTGCTGGTTTGGAATATTACCATTATTATGACAAATTTCACATAGACATGGATATTTTTCTGGATTTTTAATTCTGTTTACTGTTCAGTCTATATATATCTGGATTAGTTTCTTGCTGGCTTTTAATTACCATATTTGCATAGTATTTAGGTCAAATTTTCTTTTTAAAATATGTTCTTGCTCATCTCAATCTATTTTATGTAGAATTTAGAATGACATGAGAGACTTTCTTTAATGTATAGATTAATTTGGGGACAAATTTACACTTTACAGCATTAAATCTTCCCATTCAGCAGCATGGTGCAGTATGGTATTTCTCTCGGATTTAAGCCTTATTATATGCCCTTAGTAAGACTGACAGTTTCTCTACATATATGTTTTGTTTATTTACTTTATCATTACTTTTAGTTATCATATGAGTATTTGAATTCTGAATGGAATCTTTATGGGTTTCATCTTCTAATTTGTGCTAGCATATAAGATAGCTGCTGATTTTATGTATTGATTGTCTCCATCTAGATTATGAAACTCATTTATTTTAATAATTTTCTAAATATTTCACTTGACATTAGATTGTTGGTGAGGAATGCTAATATTGTTTCTTATACTACATGCTGATTCCTTAGATCTTGTTCTTATATTTAATGTATTTGCTAATACCTAATTTTTATCCTTTTTACTACACTCTGGAAGAATTCTTATGATATTCCAGATCACTAATTGAATCTTTATCCCTATCCATATCTATCTTACTATTTACTCATCTATCAATTTGTTTTATTTCAGTCACAATGCTTTTAATTTCCCAAAATTCTCATTATTTCTTTTCCTCCTTTTCTTCCTCTTCTTTCTGTTCCTGCTTCTGAACAGGTTTTTTTTTTTTTTAAGAATGCAATGTTTTCTTTAGTGTTATTGCTTTTAATTATAGTACTTTTAAAAGTTCTTCCTATTTCAGAAATTCTTATTTTTTAGAGATTAGTTCTGCTTGAAACATTTTTGATCACTCTGTTGGTTTTCTTTAAATGTTTGAGATTCTTGTTAGTTTTTTAGTAGTTGTATTTGAAGGACTCAGTTGAATGTTTTTGGCAGTTGGAGGGTTATTTCCCAAGGACAAAAGGAATTCCTATTCCTTCAGCAGTGAATTTGGTCAAATCTTAGTATCTGTGGCTCTAGTAGTTTTATGGAGAGAGAAAGGCAAGTGCTTCTAGGAGCCTCAGGAGCTGAAGCTTTGTTCCTTTATAAAGGTGTTTATCCTTGGCATCTGGAATAGCACTTGTTTAATATTTAATCCAAATGCTATTTTATAGATTAACCAAAGACCTTTGTTAAACTTTTTATTTTTTATATTAAACTTTTAGACATATGTATTTTCTCCTAGTATTTCTAAATATCATATAGCAGAATAATCAAATTGGAAGCATTGATCTAAATTAAATCCTGCCTAGTAAACAGACTATTCTCTGCTTTAATACCTGTTTTCACTTTGGCATTTTCCATCTTTTATCTTTTGTCCGAAGCTGGGGCTGGAGAAGAGTTGCTGGAATTCTCATGAAGTATTTTAGAGACAGGGACCATACAACTGTGATTTGAGTTTAGGATTCACATAAGGAAACAGTTGGAGATAAAGCTGGAGTCAGGCTGTGAAGATGTTTATATTTATGTTTAAGGAGTTTAGACTTTATCCTGTCAGCACTGGAGTATTTCTGATGGGTTCTGAGCAAGGAAGCATCATGATAAAAGCAGCTTTATTTGACAGTGGTCTCCATAATAAATATAAGGGAGAAGGGATTATGAGAACATTGTGGTAATCTAGGATGAGATGATAAGGGTCTGAGGTAAATTTGGGGAAGCTGGAATGGAAAGACAGTGACATATAGAAGAGTCTGAACAGAAAAAGAGACACAGAAGTACAGAACAGACTTTTGAACTCTGTGGGAGAAGGTGAGGGTGGGATGTTTCAAAAGAACAGCATGTATATTATCTATGGTGAAACAGATCACTAGCCCAGGTGAGATGCATGAGACGAGTGCTCAGGCCTGGTGCACTGGGAGGACCCAGAGGAGTCGGGTGGAGAGGGAGGTGGGAGGGGGGATCGGGATGGGGAATACATGTAACTCTATGGCTGATTCGTGTCAATGTATGACAAAACCCACTGAAATGTTGTGAGGTAATTGGCCTCCAACTAATAAAATAAAATTAAAAAAAAAAAAAGAAAAAAAAAAAAGAAGAGTCTGAACAAAATGATGTTAGGTTTTAGTGATTTCTTGGATGAGACAGTGAAGAAAGGAGTGCTCAAGGCGACATACAAAGTTCAAGCCTGGGTTGCTGGAAGAGGTAATATAGAACTAAATAAGGAAATAAAAAAAGAGGCAGCTGTTTACTTCCTGACTTTAGCTGTCATTTGAACACTTAGACACAATTGCGCTTTTTATCTTGAGCTTCTTTAGATTTCCTGTCCACTGAAGCTGACAATATCCATTGATTAGATAAGGCTGAGAGGATGAGAGCAGGGATGTAAAAGATGGTGTTTGAACTTTGTGCTGGTCAGACCTGAGGACAATCTGGTTGTAATATCTTCCATCTTACTTGTGACCAAACTATTCAGTGCATCTGGCTAGCTGGACTCAGTCCAGTTCCCATTCTGGACCATAATGAAGGATATCAGACTGGAATCATTTCAAGAAGTTGATTCATGAAAAAACTAGACCTCAACCCGTTCATCTATCAAGAGAAATTGCAAAATTTTATGAAGATTGTTACCAGTAAAAGTTGCTTTAAAGGTACATAAAAATTTTTTTTCAGGCCTCCTAGTGTTTATACTTCTATTGCTGTTGGTGAATGTACATTCAAGAAATTCATTCTTCTCATAATAGCCCTGTCTTTTCTCAGTAACTTAGTTTTACTGTGCCTGTCTATCTAATGAGTTACATGGGCATAGTAGTTACAGGGTTGCATAAAGATTAAATAAGTAAATACAAGTAATGTGTCATGAAGAGTACTTTGCTCATAGTAAGCTCCCAGTAATTTTTTTTTTACTCTTCGGAGTCACAGGCCAAAGAAGGGCATCTCTCCTTTTTACTGATCAGGTTGTGATGTTTAAGGCAGTGGTCTCACACTTCAGTGTACTTTAAGATAATCTCTACAGTTCATTAAAACACAGATTACTGGACCTCCTCTCCTTCCCAGAGTTTTTGATTTGGTTCGTCTAAGGTGGGGCCTGAGAACTCTGACATGTTCCCAGATGATGTTGATGCTGCTGGTTAGGGACTGAATTTTGAGAACTAGTGGTTTTGTGGGCTGGAAGGGGGCAATGAGATGTGAATTTGTAATGGAGTCAGTTTCTTTGCAGTTAGGAATTCCATACTCTTCTGGCTGTACATCCTGAACTCCAGTCTGCTATGCTTTTTGTTTTCTGAGCAGCAGAACCAGTCAGCAGGTGACAAATTTCATTACTCCACTTTCTTTGAATTTTCCCAGGGATTACTAAGTATACAACTGTTAGTGCTGGCACTTTTCTGTTATTTTAAGGATTTGTTGGTTTTTCCAAGGTGGTTTTTCCCTTGATGCCAGAAGATGTGAATAAGAACATGCTGAGGATGTTCGGTCTGTCTTGGTATGTGATGTACTGTAGAATTTATCTTTTTCATTAAATATTAATTTTAATCTGTGCTTTTTTTCTCATCCCTTTTAATTCTCATTTAATTAGTCAGAGTTACAAATGGCATCACTTATAAACATACTTGTAAGCCCAGCAATGTGGCTTTCAGCATTTCTGTAATGAAAGTTTAAACTACTTGGAACTCTAGCTTACATTCTTTTAAGTCTTTATGATCTAAATATTCTTTTCCATGATGCCAAAAAGGTTCTGTGTGATCATCTAAAGTTTGAAATTCTTTTCAAATCAAAGGCACTGCCAAATGCAGAAGCAACTGTGTGTGAAGAAAATGTGTGGAAACACCAGTCATTACAGGTTGGTTTATAAAAAGAGTTGCAGATTGATAGGTCTTTGAAAAATGTTTGGTGACACAAAACTCTTTCAATCAGTTCCAAATCTGGCAACTCTCTTGTTTCGTTAGATTTTCTTTCCTTCACTTTTCTCCTCTCTCTAACAGAGACAGACACATCCCTTTTCCTGCGTCCCATTTTAGATGACTGATGGAAAAGTAAACACCAAATATGAGCATGTGGGGATGGTTTATTTCTTTTTACATTGACTAGAAGGCAGTGTTGAAAGGGAGACACTGCTGTCATTTCACAATGTAGGAAATTTAGAAAAGGTGTTAGAGCTGTTTTAAATAATTTCTTTTTTTGGATTATGCCATTCATGAGGGTATGTAGTCTTTCCTTTATAGCAGGAATTTGTTTAAAGTATATCTGAGATCTCTTGGTGACAAATAAACAATGTGTTCAAAAGAAAGCCCTGTAATTTTTTCATTAGATGATTCATGCTTAAAAATGTCAAATGATCAGGAATGAAAGACCCAATGATTGGGTCATTTGAAACATATGGTTCTGGGGTTATTTTGCATGGCAACTCTAAATATGGAATCTCAGTCCCCTCTTTTACCCTTGCAAAAAGAGCAGAGTCTGTTGTGCCTAGTTCTTTCAGTTTTACATCTTAAATTCAATACCCTCTTGACCTGTGAAGCAGCACAGAATAGTGGTTACATGTAAAGACTAGAGGTGAGTATTTATTCATTGAGCAAAGTTGAGAAAACTACAAAGCCTTTTATGCATCAATTTCTTAATTTGTAAAACAAGATAATGAGTATACTTACCTTGAAAGAGATGAAATAATGCACACAAGGCCCTTAGAACAGTTTCTGGCATATAATAGGCACAATTGGTCTCAGCTTTTGTTACTGACCTCGAGTGGACTTCTTTAGTTTGATCAACTGTTTCCCCCAAAGAGAGAAGATTATGACAACTTCAGTGTAAATTGCCACTTAGAATATCATCTGGGAATGGTTCAGACTTAAAGTGGCTTAAATGCTATAAAATCAGGCCCATGTTTATGAAAACTAAATATGTGATATTTTGGTCATGGGTTATATTTCTACATATGAGAAAATGCATTCCATTACAGTAATTTCCCCATATTTTAACAACAGGAAATTCTTTTAGGTCAGTAGATTTTGGATTCTTTTGCTTAGTGAGAAAGGACCTGTGAGTTTTGTTTTTGTACTCTTTGCTCTGATGAATGAAAACTTTGTACAAAAAAGGATGATTTTTAAATTATATTGAAACTTAAGAATGGCTCAAGTTAAATATAACTTCACATAAGGTAATTCCTCTGAACTGGATATTTAGACTTGAGATGCACATTGAAGATATTTTGGAGATATTAAAATAATGTATCTTGATTACCTATAATACCAAATTTCTGTTTGTTCTGTGAATCTTCTGACTCATGAAATCAATAATATCCTTTACTTTTGGGGGAAGAGATTGACCTGGCTGAAAGCAAGAGTCATCATTTGCCTTTGGACTTTCAAATAGAATTGGTCATGTCTATAGTAAGATGACAGTCTTAAAGTAAGTACTTTTTGTTTGAAAATGCATTCTTTTTTGAGAAAGAAAAAAAAAGGGATGTATGTTATGATTTTCTTATAAATAAAAATCTGGAGTGGATATCATGGAACAGAGCACAGGTCAGAACAGAACACAGCTCAGAACATACGGGAAGTTCCCAAACATGGTTGGGGGTGGGGTGAAGCAAATCTACCAGAACTGGAGAGAGTCGTTGAAAGGGAATAAGGTCAAGAAAGCTGACAGAATATCTTCCCTTCTGCATCCTACACCCTTCAGGTGAGATCTTGAAAGTGGGAGGGAGAAGCAGAATATTAATAGATTTGTCTGAATTGAAGAACATTGAAAGTTGATGCTCCCAGTCACTTCGGAAAACCCTGGAGGTTGCAGGATCTCTGTCATAACAAAATGTGCAACATGATGTTGGAACAGTAGAGGATCAATGGCTGATAGGAAGAGCTGAAGGTGTGTGAGGTGGGGTCTTGCATACTGCTTAGCGCAGCAGAGAAAACTGAAGGCTACTTCGTCCCTGTTCCCGCTCCACTATCCCACTGCCAGGAGGATCAGTGGGCCAAAAAGCAGAATGCAGAATGTGGAGATCCCACCCACCAGGCACAATGGGAAACTCCGTGGTCATCAAGAGTGGGTGCCAAACTGACCCCATAGTAGTGGGCCAGAGAAATCAGTGTCAATAGCAGAGGATTCTCCCTGGGCTGGGCAGAAGGCAGGGCAGCTCAACAGAAGATGTTGCTCCTCTTCACACAGACAATGCCATCTTGGGAAGAAGAAAGAGGAAAAAGAAAGTTTTTCTTTTGTCAAGTTATATAAAAAAAACCAAAAACCTTTTCTTTGTTTTGCCATCAGTAAAAATGAGGCTTATAAAGAAAATATAATCAGTGATAGAAAGTAAAGTGAGTTGAATGTAAATTTCATCCCTACTACAGAAAATATTAATTAATAATCATTCTGTGTTCTAAAGCACATGAAAAGTTGTGTTTTCCAACTAGAAATGGGGCAGGATATACACAGTTTGTTCAGCTTCAGTGTGAACCACATGCCCCTAGAGTTCTAGTGTCTGGAGATTTTTAACCTAATTGCTCACCTGACTTCAATTTCTCCCCTTTAAATCCTATCCTGCATATTTCTGCCCACATAATCATCTGCCTGTAGTCTGCCTCTTTTGTCAACTGTTTCCTTAATTCAAGAACCTCAATGATATATTTGTTTATGCCTCGAAATACTATGATTCACTCTAAAGGTTTATTTGTTTCTTGCTTTCTTACTATATTTCATTCCTTTTGAACAGTTCTAATTATAGCATAGCAAGTTGGGAGTAGGTCTGTAACTTTTAGCTGCAGAAGATGACTATTTGGAATTAGTTTTGTTCCTGTGCCTTTATTGGTATTCGAAGTATAGTATGTATTTTTTGGCATGAAGATACAATTGTTTTAATAAAGAATCAAGCTGACCAAAGCAGGAAGTATATATAACCCTTCAAACACTACTGCTAAGCAATCGAATTCAGTGACCACACTGAAAGTTGAGAAAAGCTAGCTTACAATTTAACTTTGTGGTATATTGAACTCTTATTTTCAATTTGCCTGTTTCATAGGATTTGTAAGCTGAAAGTCCTTGATGCTAACCATATAAACAAGATAAAATATTCTTAACAGGGTGTGCTAACCATATGCAGGGTTCATTTGATGATTTTTTCATTTTCTTTATAAAATATATCTTAAAACCACTAGTGATTTTTGTTCAGAAGTTTAAATCACAAAAATGAAGTGATATCTTGGTGAACCATAGGATCCATCATCTCTAAGGGTTTAAATATCAAATTCAGCTGACATAAACTGAATTCCTACTATATCACAAATAGCTTAAGTTCAATGCTTTTGTATTATGTCATGCATTCATTTAATCAACAGTTTTTTTTTTTTCCACCATTGATTACATGTGCTAGGTACACATTGATGAGATGGAAGGCATAGTTTAGCAACTCAAGCAGGGTATAGTATAGTCAGTGAATTGGACCAATAAACAGGTAACTGTTAGGATAAAGATTTGTATAGGTTGCTCTTGGAGACTAGAGAAGGAGCTGATTTAATTTGGAGGTAGTCAGGGAAGGATTTCTTGAGTGTTAGTCTGTGTTATCCAAATAGACAAAGAAGGCATTCAAAACAAAGGGGAAGGGTGAATGTGACACCATTACAGAACCTCACAGACTTTGATATGACCAGAACATAAGACTCATGTTGAGAAAGTGGTAAGATACAAGTATTGAAAAGTGGGGTGGCAGCCAGATTGTAAGCTATCTGATTTTAACCTCACAAGAATTCTGTTGGGCAGGTGGTGTCATGCCTGTTTTATAGATGAGGAAACAGACTTGGGGAGCTTAAATATCTTGCTTATGGCCACACAGTAAGCAGCAGAGTTGGATCTCCTGACTGCAAATCCAGTGTTTTTCTCACTACTGCTGTAGAGGAGTTATTGGACTTGTTTCTTAATGGCCACTTTTGCTTTAATAGTGCAATTAGTCATAAAATATGATCAGTCAGAAAATGTGAGCAAGTATTGAATTGAGGCTTTCCTGGTAGTTCAGCTTGTAAAGAATCCACCTGCAACACAGGAGACCTAGTTTGATTCTTGGGTCAGGAAGATCCCCTGGAGAAGGGATAGGCTACCCACTCCAGTATTCTTGGGCTTCCCTGGTGGCTCAGACCAGACAGTAAAGAATCTGCCTGCAATGTGGGAGACCTGGGTCAGGAAAATACCCTGGAGGATGACATGGCAATCCACTCCAGTATTCTTGCCTGGAGAATCCATGGACAGAGGAGCCTGTGGGCTAAGGTTGTGCCAGGGGTCACAAAGAGTTGGACACGACTGAACGATTAAGCACACACAAGTATTGAATTAGAATTGCATTGTGGTTGTGAACAATGTTATTTAGGTAACTACTAAAAAATGTTTTAATAATAGTAATAATTCTTGCTCTTATAATAGGTGGGAAGTCCCTATCCACCTCTACATCTATATGCTTATAGTTTGGATTAAACATGAGATATTTATTTATTTGAACATTAGGTATTTTAAAAATATGTTTCTACCTCATGTATGGAACAGTATTAAGTTTAGTCTTTCTGAATGCCCACTTGTCCAGAAGCCTGGGAGGAAAGACCAAATAACTGAGGGAACAGGCGTAAGGAGTGGGTCAGACTGGAAGGGTGGCCTCGTGTGGATTTTTATATGAGATTGGTCAAAATCATTGCTTAATTTGTTCAGTAATAAGGATCCAACAGTACTGGATGATTTAATGTCTTAGAGTAACTTTACAACAGCAGAAGCATAAAAGAATTTATTTTAGAACTCTTAAAACAAAATTTAGCCATGTCTTATGTTCCTTTGGGAATCACAGATGGAAAAAATGCCTTTTTTAAGGGAAAATTGGTTAACTGAGGGCTTGCTCTCCTTAGGAGAGGTCCATGTTAGTCAGGTGTATGGGTGTATGTAATGTACCTGGAATGGAAGAAGGGAACCTGTAGGATTCCTTATATTCTTTTCTATTTTTAAAAAATTTGTTGGCTGTGCCATGTGACTTGTCGAATCTTGGTCCCCTAACCGGGGATGGAACCCGGACCATTGACTGTGAAAATATGGACCCCTAACCATTGGACAACCAGGGAATTCCCTCCTTATATTCTTAAAGAGATCCAATAAAGCATGAAATATTTTAAGTGTGGCACCACAAACTGAATGTGAGAGTGTGTGTGTATATTTATGTGTTTGTGGGTGGCTGCAGATTACTTTTAATCTGTAGTGTTGAATTCTCCAAAGTTCATCTTAAGTAAGCATGCAAGAGGTTTTAAAAGATATTTCATATTAACATTTGACAATTTTTTTTAATGTTAAGGTAGCATACTGATTCCATCAAGTCATCCAAACAATAGTATCAGCATTAAGTTTCAAAATAGTAAAGCTTTCAGAACTACAATGTTTAACATGTGAATTTTAAACACAGTATTTTAATTATGATGGAATTAAATCAATACTACATCATTATTCTCTCTGCTCATGTAAATGAGAAAACTGTGGTCTTTAAGTGCAGTTTGGTTGGTTAAGGTTAACAATTTCTGCCTTTTAAAATTCGTGATAGGCTACTAAGCCTCCTGATAAACCCTTCCTTCCACTCCAAAGATGTTTTGGAGTAATTCAAAATAGAATGTTAGTTACTAAATAAATGTAGGTGCTGAAGTGATATAGTTTAATAGTTATGAAATGCAAGGAGCATCATTATGAAGTTTGTATTAAATGAAGAGGCAGAGTGTATAAAGGTGATTCAACCATAAAAAAATTGATTAATAGTATGTTGAACAATAAAATTCAAATCTGGAAATCATGTTGGCATAATAAAAAATTTTTCTACATCCTCAATTGTTCTTTTAAGTATTTATTCTTTTTAAAGAGTGTCTATGAAGCGTCTTTCATTTTGCACAAATTATTGGCCTCAAAATGTATGTTTAATAGTATTGCATCTAATCTAAGTAATAAGTTTTTTAGAACAGTAATTAAATATTAGTATTCTTCTTTGAAAACTTATCTATGAAAGCTACAGAAAAATATATAAATAAAAAATCCTGAATTTTATCCTCTCAGATAGTTTTATTGATTTTTATGCATTCAGAAAATATTCTTTGATATATTTTATACTCTTTAAAAAATCTGTTTTGAAATTTAGCTGAAGAATCACTTCTACTGTGGAGGATAAGAAAATTCTATGATTCTATGTTCAATCTCTTTAGAAAGAGTTCTTATAACTTTGTTGTTATTGTTGTTCAGTCACAAGTCATGTCTGACTCTTTGTGACCCCATGGACTGAAGCACACCAGGCTCCTTTGTCCTCCACTGTCTCCCAGAGTTTGCTCAAACTCATGTCTGTTGAATTGATGATGCTTTCTAACCATCTAATTCTCTGCTGCCCCATTCTCCTTTTGCCTTCCAGCTTTCCCAGCATCAGGGGCTTTTCTAATGAGTCGGCTCTTCACATCAGGTGGCCAGAGTATTGGACCTCTAGCTTCAGCATCAGTCCTTCCAGTGAACATTCAGGGTTGATTTCCTCTAGGACTGACTGGTTTGATCACCTTGCACTCCAAAGGACTCCCCAGAGTGTTCTCCAGTACCACAGTGTGAAAGCATCATTTCTTCGGTGCTCAGCCTTCTTTATCATCCAGCTCTCACATCAGTACATGACTGCTGGAAAACCGTGTGCTGTGCTTCGTCTCTCAGTCACGTCCAGCTCTTTGTGACTCTATGGACTGCAGCCCGCCAGGTTCCCCTGTCCTTGGGATTTTCCAGGAGAAACCATAGCTTTGACTATATGGACCTTTGTCAACAGTGATGTCTTTGCTTTTAAATATGCTCTCTAGATTTGTCATAACTTTCCTTCCAAGGGATTCCCTCATAGCTCAGTTGGTAAAGAATCCGCCTGCAATGCAGGATACCCTGGTTCAGTTCCTGGGTCAGGAAGATTCGCTGGAGAAGGGATATGCTACCTATTCCAGTATTCTTGGGCTTCATTTGTGGCTCAGCTGGTAAAGAATCTCCCCGCAATGCGGGAGACCTGGGTTCGATCCCTGGATTGGGAAGATCCCCTGGAGAAGGGAAAGGCTACCCACTTCAGTGTTCTGGCCTGGAGAATTTCATGAACTATACAGTTCATGGGGTTGCAAAGAGTCAGACACGACTGAGTGACTTTCACTCACACTTTCCTTCCAAGGAGCAAGCATCTTTGGATTTCATAGCTGAAGTCACTATCCATAGTGACTTTGGAGCTCAAGAAAATAAAATCTGAAACCACAATGAGGTACCATTACACGCCAGTCAGGATGGCTGCCATCCAAAAGTCTACAAGCAATAAATGCTGGAGAGGGTGTGGAGAAAAGGGAACTCTCTTACACTGTTGGTGGGAATGCAAACTAGTACAGCTACTATGGAGAACAGTGTGGAGATTCCTTAAAAAACTGGAAATAGAACTGCCATATGATGCAGCAATCCCACTCTGGGCATGCACACCGAGAAAACCAGATCTGAAAGAGACACATGCACCCCAATGTTCATCACAGCACTGTTTATAATAGCCAGGACATGGAAGCAACCTAGATACCCATCAGCAGACAAATGGATAAGGAAGCTATGGTACATATATGCTATGGAATATTACTCAGTCATTAAAAAGAATTCATTTGAATCAGTTCTAATGAGATGGATGAAACTGGAGCCCATTATACAGAGTGAAGTAAGCCAGAAAGATAAAGGCCAATACAGTATACTAAGGCATATATATGGAATTTAAAATGATGGTAACGATAACCCTATATGCAGGACAGAAAAAGAGACACAGATGTACAGAACAGACTTTTAGACTCTGTGGGAGAAGGCGAGGGTGGGATGTTCTGAGAGAATAGCACTGAAACAAGTATATTATCAAGGGTGAAACAGATCACCAGTCCAGGTTGGATGCATGAGACAAGTTAGGGCTGGTGCACTGGGAAGACCCAGAGGGATGGGATGGAGAGGGAGGAGGGAGGGGGGATCGGGATGGGGAACACATTAAATCGGTGGCTGATTCATGTCAATGTATGGCAAAAACCACTACAATATAGTAAAGTAATTAGCCTCCAACTAATTAAATGAAAAAAAAAAAAAAAAAGAATATCACTCTTTCCACTTTTTGGAAAGTGGCTTCTATTTGCCATGAAGTGATGGGACTAGATGCCATGATCTTAGTTTTTTTTTTTGAGTGTTGAATTTCCCACCAGCTTTTTCACTCTCCTTTTTCACCCCTTTAGTTCCTCTTCAGTTTCTGCCACTAGAGTAGTGGTATAATCTGCATATCTGAGGTTGTTGATATTTCTTCCGGCAATCTTGATTCCAGCTTGTATTCATTCAGCCCAGCATTCCACATGAAGTACTCTGCATAGAAATTAAATAAGCAGAGTGACAATATACAGCCTTGTCATACTCCTTTCCCAGTTTTGAAACAGTTAGTTAGTTGTTCTATGTCTGGTTTCAACTGTTGCTTCTTGACCCCCATTTAGGTTTCTCAGGAGACAGGTAAAGCAGTCTGGCACTCCCATCTCTTTAAGAATTTTCCATTGTTTGCTGTGATCCACAGTCAAAGGCTTTAACATAGTCAATGAAGCAGAAGTAGATGTTTTTCTGGAATTCTCTTGCTTTCTCCATGATGCAATGAATGTTGGCAATTTGATCTCTGGTTCTTCTGCCTCTTCAAAACCCAGCTTGTACATCTGGAAATTCTTGGTTCATGTAGTGCTGAAGCCTAGCTTGAAGGATTTTGATTATAACCTTTCTGGCATGTGCAATGAGCTCAATTGTATGGTAGTTTGAACATTCATTGGCATTACCCTTCTTGTATCTTAGCATATGATAAAGAAATTTTAAACCAAATGTAAATTCAGATTTGTAAAACTATTGTCAGATCCTGTAATTTACCAGCCATCTATATATTTCATTGAAAAATCGTTTTCTACAGCATATAGTGTTTCAATAACCTTTTGAAGCATTTCAGTTACACCTAATAATGCACTGTAGTACAAGTCTAACATGTTTTTAAAATTATGTAGCTTCTTGTGCATTATTAATCTCTAATTTTTGATATTTTGAAAATAGCTAATCTTTTTCTGCAGATTCATACAAATAATTGATAGTTTTGGGGGCAGTTAACTGTCATGTATGGGTGTGAGAGTTGGACTATAAAGAAAGCTGAGCACCAAAGAATTGATGCTTTGGAACTGTGGTGTTGGAGAAGACTCTTGAGAGTCCCTTGGACTGCAAGGAGATCCAACCAGTCCATCCTAAAGGAGATCAGTCCTGGGTGTTCATTGGAAGGACTGATGTTGTAGCTGAAACTCCAAGACTTTGGCCACCTTATGCGAAGAGTTGACTCATTGGAAAAGACCCTGATGCTGGGAGGGATTGAGGGCCAGAGGAGAAGGGGACGACAGAGGATGAGATGGTTGGATGGCATCATCGACACAATGGATATGGGCTTGGGTGGACTCTGGGAGTTGGTGATGTACAGTTCATGGGGTTGCAAAGAGTCAGACACGACTGAGCTACTGAACTGAACTGAACTGAAGCTGTTATTTAACTACCATTTCCTCTGAATACTTTATCACTTTTAAATCCAAAAGCATGTATGACAGGTGATATACTTAAATTGGTAGCAAAATGGCTATGTGTATTAATGGCATGATATTAAGCTTGGTTTAAATTTTAGAAAAGTAATTTTGAATCAGTGCAATTAAAAACAAAATCCTATGTAAGACAATTTCATTCTTCTCAGTTGCTCTTTAAAATGGCTGCTGATGTTATCTACACATATCTTACCCAAGCAGATTCTGTTTTTGTAGTAGACTACCTTGGCTTCCCTTGTGGCTCAGCTGGTAAAAAATCCGCCTGCAATGTGGGAGACCTGAGTTCGATCCCTGGGTTGGGAAGATCCCCTGGAGAAGGGAATGGCAGCCCACTCCAGTATTCTGGCCTGGAGAATTCCATGGACTATATAGTCCATGGGGTCAAAAGAGTTGGACACAACTAAGCAACTGTCACTTCACCTGTTGTCACAACTGATATTGAATAAACTGAAGGACATTAACCTCATTAACAGTATTCAGTAAGAATCTGTTATCCCAATGATTCCATATTGAAACTGGAAATATTTGTAAGAATCAAACTACTAATTCTTAATTTAAAATGATTTTCTTTATGTTTCATTCTAGTAATTTCTGAAACCTTTAGTCACAGTTGAAAAGTTATTTATGCCATCTTAATGATAAACACATTTTCAAAATATAAGACTTTTCAAACCATAAGTTTTGCCTACTGTCTGTTTTTCTTAGCATATTTTTATTATCTATTGGTGACAGTTGATCACAAAAGAATTCACCCCAAAACTAAAATTGTTTTAAATATACTTACCTGTGTATTATGTTTTCTGAGGGATGCTCTTCTGTAGAATGAATTTTTGGTGGCATGACACATTTGTATACAGTTAAGTGTGATATTCCAATTATCATTTATCTGAATATTAAGATGCTTTAAAATATATTTTGTCTTAAAATTTTTACAATTTAGAGGTAAATTCTTACACACAATATCATTTATTTTTATGAATTTCACACTGTATGCAGAATACAGACTTAAAGCAGCATTGTACTCTATCAGTGTTGATGCCAGATCTACATGAACAAAATGCTCAGTTCTTTCACTCTATTGCCATTAGCACTATGGCTTGACTTCCCCATTTTTGTGAAGCATTATTGCACAGACTTTTATTTTAACATTATTGCCAAGTAACTAAAGTTCATCAGAATCCCAAATCATTGGCTGAAGACTGAATTCTGGAAGGAGATAAGTTTGCAAAGTTTTACAAGTGCTGATGAATGTTTTGTGTGGATTCCTGTGGAATGGGAGAGGCAGATTCCTAGTGGGATGGGGTTAAGAACTCATAGAAATGAGGAAACCAGTTGGCTTGATCTTTCCAGAAGCTTGGTTGTGAATGAAAAGTCAATGGGATAATTAAAGGGGGATATTGAACTAACGATGGGGAGACTTGCACATTTCAGAGAAGGTACTGACTGTGAGGAAGATGAGGTTTCATAGTCTAGAAAAAGGAGTCTAACAAATTGAGTAAGAGCTTGAACATGACAGAAATGGGAGAAACCTGTAAGAAAAGGTACCTCATGCTCTGAGACTGCCAGGAAGAAGTGGGAGAGGAGCATGGTAGATTAAAGGTGAAGGGACAGAAAGTAGAGGGAATTTCTGCTTTGTTCGTTTTCTCAATTAAGTAGTAGGCAAAATTATTTGTGAATGATCAGCTTAGAAGCAAGGCAATCATGAGGGATGTGAGGATGGGAAGTTTTGGAATGACTACTCTTAGAATTGGATGTGAGCTCACCAACTAAGGCCAGGCAAGTAGTTAGCTGTGTGATAATGAGATCCATTACTTTAATAAGCATTTCCTGAAGGCATGCTACATGTTAAGTATTTGGTTAGGCTCTGGGGATACAGATATGAAAGACCTGGTCCTGGTCCCCTGGGCCAGGAAGATCTCCTGGAGAAGGAAATGGCAGCCCACATCAGTATTCTTGCCTGGAAAATCCCATGAACAGGGGAGCCTGGTGGGCTGCAGTCCATGGGGTCACAGAGTTGGCATGACTTAGTCACTGAGCACACAAATTACTACTTACCGTGTGGCTGCTGCTCTGGGAGCTGAGAGTAGAGACATTTTTCTCAGCCTGGGGAGAAGAGAGAAGTTGATAATTTTTCTTAAAGGAGAGTTTCTTAGACCCTTTTATGTAGCTAGTTAGCTTTACTATCATCAACACAATGGCCATGAGTTTGAGCAAACTCTGGGAGATAGTGAAGGACAGGAAAGCCTGGCATGCTGCTGTTCTTGGAGTCACAAAGAGTCGGACCTGACTTAGCAACTGAACAAGCTTTACTTTATGCATTTAAGATGATACAGTTTTCAAGTAAATTAAAGTCAGAAGATTCTAAAATGGTAAGTTATTCATTAAATGATATCTGACAGAAAAATATAAAATAAACCACAAAATCTTTAAAAGAAAAAAAGCATTCATACTTTTTCAGTTGTTAGTGACCAAAACCCAATTTAAAGTAAAGACAAACAAACAAAAAAAATGAAGCTATAGATTCATACCATTGCTAATATGTGGGAGTAACTCCTGGTTTCAAGAATGGCTGCCTTAAGGGGTTCAAATAATATCATCAGGGTCTTTGTTTTACTACATTTTTGAGAAAGGAGCCTCCTTTTAAATTTTTAAATTTTCAACCTCACCCTGTGGCATGTGGGATCTTAGTTCCCCCACCAGGGATTGAACCCACACCCCCTGCAGTGGAAGGTGAACTCTTAACCGTTGGACCACCGGGGAAGTCTGAGGAAGGAACCTCTTTACTCCAGCAGTTTGTTATCACACTCCCTATATGCCTGTATTCTCTTTGAGAATAAAAATTTTCTTTTGCCAAGGTAGTGTGACAGACTCCTGAGCCCCAGGTGCAGGAAAGCCACATTCCCTATCAAATCTGGCCACTGAATATGATGAGAAATAATTGCCTTATCATTATAAAACAGAACATCCTATTCTTTATATTTTTATTAAAATTTGGGATAAAACTATAAAGTCTATAATGCTTATCAACTGAGGACTTTTAAGGCTTTAACTAATAGATTAATTATGAAAGCTTTACCTTTATTAAACCAAGTAGTCACCAATTATTTCATTATAATTTTGAATACACACCATGAGCAACTCTAGTGTTTAGACTGAGTAAACAATAGAAAACAAATGTACATTATATCTTAGATGTGGATGTAGCCTAAATTTATGTGTTTGAGAAGTAATTTTTGTGGTTATACAACTCTGAACAGATAAAGCATTATAAATCCTTCATTATGGTTTCTCCTTAACATTCAAATGTACTGGTCTCTTAACAGAGATTTTGAAGATTTTGAATTTAGTACAATCCATAGGACCATTAAACACTTTTTATAATAACGTTTAATATAAATAGGAAACTATTAGGTAGGGCAAATTTAGTATTCTTAAAGAGACTTTTTAAAAAGTCAAAACACAGTAGCATAAAGGTAATCTTAGACTAACTCCATTATGAGCAAGGAAATTCCTATTCGGGGAAGTTTAGAAAATAATTTACATATTTTATGGGACTAATCATTATGAGTCATTTAATGTGGCCTATTGCATATATTTGAATTTCTTTTTTTCTGTTGTTAGACTAATGACTGAGAATACCTATAAAACATATTGTTTCCTTTACTTTATTTAACTTTACAACCTTAGTGGCATTCATCTGTAGGCAGTCAATTTAATTTTATTATTGATGTTGCCCTTATATTAAGTCAAGTAAGAAAATACCTCCATGGTGAAGCACATCATGTCGTATTTTGGTAGTTCAAATTTATTACTATGATTAATGGCAGTGATAACTATTATTATTTTTGCATCATTAAGCATTGACATTTTTGACATAGGAAACCATCACCACAGTCAAAGTAATGAACATATTCATCCATTTAGTATTAATTTTTAATGCTTGGATTTTGAAACTATGTTTGAAAACAGTTTGAAGGATGAGAGTATTAGGGTTATTACTGATTACCAGATAAATGATCTGGTATGAAAGATATAAAACAATATAAAAAGTTTAAAGTTTGTGCATAGCCTGCTATAGAAAATGAAGGCTTATGACTCGATTTTCATCATCAAAATATTCTCTTTCCACCGTCTTAAAATAGCCAGATAAAGTTACAGTTATGGTCACCAAGTTTTTTTGTTTGCTTGTTTCTTTTTCTTTTTCCCCTTTTAACAGCAGGGCATTCTGCCCTTTAAGTTTCTAGTCAGAGTTTGATGCTCTGTAAAACAGAAGAACAACCATTGTTATATAAGCACCACATGTAGGCAAGGTATGTTTGGCTTTAGTTCAGAATTTTAAAGATTAGAATACAAAAGCTAATAAGCTGGGTAATGTTTTCAAGAAATACTTCTCAACAAAAACCAAAGCAAAGATTAAATCTGGGTGCTGATGACACAAAGGAATGATAAGAAGTAAGCATTCAGATTTCACCAGGGACATTTTCTTGGGCAAAGACTAAATACGTAAGAGCCCTGTCTCTGTATAGTGGGTATGCAGATGAAGAAAGATTGATTGAGATGCTTTGGTGCTGTCCAAGGACAGGAGCAAGACACACAGATAAAAGATGGCTCTCCTTTAGAAGGCTCTAAAGTGAAGTTCAGACTAACTACTCCCTAGGCATTGATATTATTCTGTTTATTTATTTTCAACTTCCTCGCTCAAGAAGATAAAACAGCAAGTTGGACAATCTGGGCAAAGAAGAATATGTGTTAGAATAGTAAAATACGTCTGAGAAGAGGTAAGAACACAAAATATAAAATGCTGTGTAGTCTAGCACATTCAGAAGTGACCTCCAGTTTCATTCCAGGATTTCTAGCAGGCAGCAAAAAGAAGGAAACTAAATTGCTTATATAAGTATTAGGATTTTCATAAGATTAAAATAAGCAATTGTTCTGGAGAAGCAAAATTCTTCTACTAAAGAGACATGTTTCTCTTGTTAATGCTTATAGAGTTAGGGAAATGGTGTTTTCTTTCATTTGTCTCAAATGTTGTATAGAATCTTCTGATTTCCAAAATACTAAATGAAAGTTGGGCATATAAAGTGAAGTAAAAATTTTTACCAACATTACTTAATCCCTAGAAAAATGCTTCTGACACTTTGAATCATGGAGTAGATTATTGTTTTGAGCACCAACTAAATGCCAGTAATAACTAAGGTGCTGTCAGACTTTGGAAACCAGTAATATTGAACATATTTTATGCATGCTATTTTGCAGGTTCCAAAGTACTCTCCCATTTATTATCATGTCACATTTTTACAGTGTGTCTGAGGATTACATAGTATTATCCCTATTGACAGCAGTCTGCATATTGGTTTGAGGCCAAGGTACTTGCTTAAGCTCACACTGCATTGAAGTGGTATAGCTGGAACTCAAAATAAAACCAAATCTTTCTTTCTTAAAATAATGTATTTTCCCCACTACAGCAAATAAAATTCAATTTTTCAAGGAAAACCTCTCACTTAATCATATATCATTTCTTTCTAAGACTTAATTCACATGTTAGTAGCATACTTCCATCTATTGTTTCACCTTGATAATGTGGACTAGGTTGGGGAAAGGACAGGCATAATAAAATCGCTACCATTTATCAAGTACTATACCATTGTTTCATTTGGTTATTAGTGATACAATAGTCCTATAAGCCAGTCTCATTGTTCATATTTTGCAAATGTAAAAACTGATGGCAGAAGAAATAAAAAGTAACAGAGCTGGTATGTGACAGAGTCAGAATTCTAACCATGTCAGTTTGACTCCAAAGACCTTGATCTTGATCATCATACTGTGTGACTTGGCAACTTTCATGATATTAATCAAGCAAGTGTTCATGATGTTCTCACACATAATTAAGTGAGACCACTGTTGCTCTGCCTTTATCAGGAAAGTTACAGAAAGTATAGCTATCTGCATAGGCTACTAGGTAAATACCCACCTACCCTCTAGGGAAAATCAATGTTGGCAAGAAGTAGAATTTCCTTTACCAGTTTTTGTATCTGTATATAAGAGCAGGGCTTTAGGGTTTCCCAAGAAGAAGCTGCCAGCATAATGCCCATTAGGTCCTTAAAGTGAGTAGTGAAGAAATTCACTTGCGCATCTGATCAAGGGGGACTATTTGTAGATGTCACAGTGAAATCTGTACTTTAGAATCAGCACATTAGCAATTTCTAACCGTCAGCGTGGAGTCTGAGGTAGTGAATGGGTGCTGTCATTTTTAGTTCAGCTGGCCGAGGGAAATCGTAGTTTTAGAAATCAGAGGGTGAACCTTATCTCACTTATTTTAGATTTCAAAGCACCCATTTTTCTCTGTCAGTGTTCACACATACTCTCATGCTTTTAGTTTATTTTGGTGTATATATTAATATTTTATGTCTTTCTTCAGGTACTATATAGTATGCTTTGTAGTGAGTGAAAAAATGAGAAAAATAAATATGCCTCTACCTTAAAGTAATTTGTAATCCTGCAGAGGGTGAAGAGAAAAAAGAAGCATTTCAGATTCTGCTCTTTGGCATATATCCCAAGAAAAATTCCCAAACAGGTCCATGAGGGGGAATGGATGAAGATATTCATTTCTGGTGGCCAGGAGTTCAATGTTAAAAGGGTAGGTAAGGGACTTCCATGGTGGTCCCATGGTTAAGAATCCACCTTCCAATGCAGGGGATGTGAATTTAATTCCTTGTCAGGGAACTAAGATCCCTGTGTGCCTCAAGGAAGAGCCTGTGGGCCATGATGAAAGATCCAACATGTCACCACTGAGACCTGATGCAGCCAAGAAAACCAAACCAAAACTTTAGGTAGAATGTAAGCAATGCACAGAAGGATCACAAAAGAGCATGGAGAAATAAAAGAAGTAGACTGACATCTATCACAGTGTTCATTTAAGTAAATTAATGTGTGTGCATAAAAATAATACATATTTTCCAAGAATAATTATGAATAAAAGGATACAAATGTATATTAGCAAGTTTTCCTATGAGAGAAGGAGTCTAGGAATGAGGATTGGGAATAAAAGCGAAAATAAATAGAACACAAGGACTATCCACGAACCAATGATGTTAATCTGTGAGAGTAAACAAGTAGAATGTTCCACTCTCTACAGTAGGAAAGACAAAAAC
This sequence comes from Muntiacus reevesi, assembly GCF_963930625.1. Taxonomy (NCBI): domain Eukaryota; kingdom Metazoa; phylum Chordata; class Mammalia; order Artiodactyla; family Cervidae; genus Muntiacus; species Muntiacus reevesi. The sequence goes on along the minus strand of NC_089254.1, from coordinate 76,383,197 downwards.
CATGAGGATTCAAGGAAGTAAAAGTTCACAACTTGAAGAGTTCAGGAAATCTTTCATGAGGAAGTGGCATTTGATCTGTGTCTCAAAGGTTGGGTAAATTTGGACAGAGAACACAAAGGATGAGATGCTGGTATTGGTAGTGCATACAGAGATATATGAAGAGGGCCTTCCAAAGAAAAGGATCAGGATCTGCAAGTGCTTGGTAATACAGCGGCGGGGGTAATGGTTCAGTGAGGAGAGAGGTGTCACTTTAGTTGGAATATATGGTATAGATGCTGCAATACAATAATAGCTAACATTTAGTACTAAGTGTCAGACAGTTGACTGAGTTATTTATGTACCTTTCCTATTAATCCTCACTATGGTTCTATCACACCTATAATCTACTCATAACTATCATTATCATCATCCTCTTTACAAACAGGAAACCGTGACTTAAAGAGTTAAGTAAATTTCTAGCCACACATCCACTAAGTGCTGGTCATGATGAAAAACCAGGTATATTTGACTCCAAAGTCTGTGCTCTTAACCTCCATGCTAGATTCCTTTTCAAGGCCATGCTCTGTATTTTTCTGTCAGTGTATATGCAGAGGGGTTGGGTAGTGAAGTGGTTAAAGTAGTCAAAATTCGGCCCTGTGTTATGTATGGCTTTAATTATACCTTACTACTGATTAGTTTGATAGCAAAAGGATATTCGAGAAGGAAGCTGCCCATATTATAAAGCCCTGCCTTTATTATAAAGGCCTCTCTGCTCATGTGTCTCTCATTGAAATGATGGAGGGGCCCTGCCAACATCAAACTAAATAAGGAGAAAACATTTATAAGCACCCTTTTAACCCTGTTAGAGCTATACATTCTGAAATCCCTTCAAATAACAAATGGGTAAGAACAAAAGGGGGCAAAACTGGCCTTTCAACTACAAAGACTGAGGTTTAAGCTACAGAGAACCCCATTTATCATGCTGCCTTGATACTGTTAAACTCCAAACTTCAATGTGGTTTAAGATAGGAGAAATGGCCACATCTATAAGATAGGGTTCTGTGCCTTAGCTTATTGAACTGGAATGTAGCACATCTCATTCTGGTCAATATGGGGATAGAATTTGGTTCCTTGGAAATGAATAGCCAGGCCCATGACTATGCCTGTTCCCACATTTTGGAAAGTAATATTTGCAACATGAGAAACCATTAAGTATAGAAGCCCACCAATGGAAAACAAAAGTTGAAATGTTTAGAAAGGGCTTTCAGTGATGGGCCATATGACCTGAAGTTTCAAAAAAATGTCTGTTTTTTATTTATGCCTTCCACTTTCTCGCATCTCTACCCATTTCTCAAATTCTTCAGTGGCTATTTACACATCACGACATCTGGGATTGGGCTTCCAGCACCTGCTGTAAGAAGCAGAGATTTTTCCTGCTAACACTTGCCTTTAAATGGAAAAATTTAAATGAATATTTCTTATTTAGTTCAAAAAGAGTATGGTTTAAAATCTGGTTCTAAACAAATTTGCAGCTTAAGAAACTGTAACAGCAACATAATTTTAACAGAAGAAATACCCAAACATGAAGATCTTGATAAAGGAATAAAACAAATGAAGGACTCAACACACAGACTAAAAACAGACTCTTCATAGTTTAGACCTGGAAGACTCTACAGTACATCTGTTTAACATCTTGCAGTTTGAAGAACTCTGCCTTGAAAAACCTTCTGTACCAATGACACACAGAATAAAAGGTTATGTTATGACTTTCAGATGGAAACCTACAAAAGTTTATCTGCTGGACTAAACCATTAACTCTTACTATTTCTGATTCTGTTAGAAAGATTTCTCATGTGTGAATTATAATTAATGTTTTAAGTTTACATCAGAAAAGCATAAAGAATTTTTAGTTGGAAAGAGAGAACATGCTGTGGAATGAATAGAATGTTTGAATTGTGATGTCTAAATGGAACTAAAATCCCCCCAATCGGGATTTTATAGAGTGAATTGTAATAATAAGCATACATGCCTATATATTGAGTTGGGACCAAAAGCACTCTATCTGAAATGTGAGGATGTTACAAAACCTCCATCACTGGCAGCATTCATTGAAAGTTTTGTCGAGACAACAGGATTCTATTTGCTTCCAAGTATGGGTGCAGACTGCAGCCATGAAATTAAAAAATGCTTACTCCTTGGAAGGAAAGTTATGACCAACCTGAATAGCATATTAAAAAGCAGAGACATTACTTTGCCAACAAAGGTCCGTCTGGTTACGGCTATAGTTTTTCCAGTGGTCATGTATGGATGTGAGAGTTGGACAGTGAAGAAAGCTGAGCACCGAAAAATTGATGCTTTTGAACTATGGTGTTGGAGAAGACTCTTGAGAATCCCTTGGACTGCAAGGAGGTCCAACCAGTCCATCCTAAAGGAGATCAGTCCTGGGTGTTCATTGGAAGGACTGATGCTGAAGCAGAAACTCCAGTACTTTGGACACCTCATGCAAAGAGTTGATTCGTTGGAAAAGACCCTGATGCTTGGGAGGGCTTGGGGGCAGGAAGAGAAGGGGACGACAGAGGATGAGATGGCTGGATGGCATCACCGACTCGATGGACATGAGTTTGAGTAAACTCCAGGAGTTTGTGATGGACAGGGAGGCCTGGCATGCTGCGATTCATGGGGTCGCAAAGAGTCAGACACAACTGAGCTACTGAACTGAACTCCGCTGAACTGATGGGTGCAGAAAAATGCCCTTACACTGATGTGGCAAAAATCATACTGGGTAAGGAAGTAGTGACATTTGGAATAAAGTAGTAAAAAAAAAATGTAAATCCCTTTTGTAATTGGTTTGCTACCAGAATTACATTGTGTTTGCTTGCAACAAACTTGGCTCTCAGTGGTAAAAATAAAGAGAGCAGTTCTTACTTACACTGGGCTCTCCAGTGTTTAGCTGTCATGTGGACGTGCGTTTCCTTGATCTGCAGGAAGGAGCTAGTTGCTTTTTGTCTAATCACAGAGGAGGCTCACTACCAGCCTCTTGCCTCTGTGTCCTCAGCATCCAGCAGACATCTCCGAAATGCTATTGTGCAGCAAGTGTGTGTGTGTGTGTGTGTGTGTGTGTGTGTGCGTGTGTGTGAGTGAGCAAAGGAGAGATATCATTTTCTTCAGAGACATACACACCCTTGAACCCAGATGAAGCAAGAATCTGCTATGCAAGGGGCTTGCTGCAAGGGATTTTTCCATGTGCATTTTATTATGCTGAGGCTGACTGTGGTGACAAGTTATGCATTAAATAGCTATCTGTCTTTTGTGAAATTTCACATTCTCTTCTCTTTGTAGGGAACGTGATGTAATACTCTATTCCTTTTATAAACAATATCTTTTCATTAGAGGGTGTCGTTTCCCCTCACATACCATGAAAGCAGCATGCATCGCTTAGATGCATCATGGACTTGGTCACAGAATGATTACCTGTGCTCTTGGGGACAATGAGGTGCATATACTGACACTGTTAGTAGCCAGAAGTTTTCACTGGGGAAATAAGTTTAGTATACTGTTATTAATTTGGTTTAGAAAATTGCTGCAGAGTGCTCAGACAAATAAGATGTAGCAGAACACATGGTCTTCGTTATTCAATAACTGTCCCTCTGCAAAGGAAACATGGTCTATTTCCCATTTGAGAAGGAGCTTACAACAAACTAGTAAATATGGAGAGAGGGCTACATATGTACTATAATTTTATGGAATTGTTGCTCCTCATGCACTTATAAAGCCCTGCCCCACTTCACAGACTCACACGGCAGGTCCACAGCGATGTAGTCCCAGCTGGAATTAGCATAATCATTACCACATTATAAACAAGCCGGTGGAAAAATAGCCTGAGAGATTTAGATGGCTTGTTTTATAAATGAAGGCAGGTGGGGATGGATAACTAGATAGTTTTGGAAGAAATCCTTCTTTTTTTCCCTCTTTAGAAATAATAGGTTAGCGCTCATAAACCTCAATTAATAGCATGGAATGAGGAGGCAGAGTTGAAAGGAGTCATGACATATTCAGTATTCCTGGAGAAAAGTCAGGGAAAGGTTCACCACAGAGCCCGTCCAATGGAAGAAATCCTCATTCGATGATGGAAATGTTGAGCCTTTCTTTTTTCTTTTCTATTGGATCACAAGTGGAAAACCTTTCTTCTGGTTTAATATAGTTCCTGTTGGTCAGGGTCTCTGGCTCTTTCCTCCTTTCTCTATTGTACTTTTTCCTGGAGTTGACTAGATGAGAAATCCGGACTTAATAGCTAATTCCACATTTACTGCCAAGACCAGAAATAAAATATGATGTAAAATATGGCCTTACCTGAAAGCTTCAGGACATTAAATGCTGTTAGATCCAGGTTGAGTTGAAAAAAAAAAGAACCCAAGGCAAAGGAAGGAAAAGGATTTTATGAAAGTAAGAGATGGTACATGTGTCCAGGTTCTAAGAGATCAGACAACAGGATGAAAAGAGATTTAGTGTGCTGTCCTTTTTTTCTTCTTTCTTTTTTTTCTGTTGATTTTTCCAGGCAGACAGAGAATAACTAAGTAATATGCTAGTCACTGAAGAATCATGGGTGTGTGCATTTAAACTTCTGACTCAGGAAATACCCAGAAAACTATATTATTCTCAGGAAGATGGTGTTGGTGAATGTGGGTGAGGCAGTGCACTCTCTGTGTGTTTATTACATCTTCTGTGGCCTTGTGATTTGTTTGTAAGATGGTTGAATTTGATCAGATGGGCTTAACCATGAGGATCTATAAAAGAGATTCACATTTATATGTAATAATAACCATCATATGTGATATATATATTCATATATAATGTGGATCACATGAATTTGAACATCTGAGGGAGTTAATCTTTAGATATAGTATTCAGATGCTTCTCAGCTTTGATGTGAGATTTCTGTTTGGAATAAAGGTAAGGTTTTTTTTCTTCCTAGACTAACTTAGACTCAGATCTGGAAGACCATTAAGTCTAGTAGACCTGTGGGAAGGGAATGCATATATATCAAACTGGTATTGCTGTCTGATCTGCTGAAAGTTCACTGAACCCTTGCACAATAACTTTAAATTTCATCAAGTCCTGAAGTGACTTAGTGTTTCATTATAAATAAATTATCAGATATGGAATGTTTTATTCTTATAAATTGGCTTTTTCCATGATTAAGAAAGAGGATTGGATTAAAACAGGCCTATTTCAAAGTAATGTGCCTGTTTTTCCATTATATGTTTGCAAAGTTAATAAAGTAATTGATATTGCAGAGACTTTGCCAAAAGGCAGGGCATTTCTGGGCCTTCCAATTAAACCATGTTGTCCCAAAGAGCTTGCTTAATGTATTATTTATTGAGCACCAATGGATATTCAGATAGTATAAGAACAAAGTTAAGCCAGTGTATTCATGGTTTGAATAAAAGCATCTAAATATTGTTTCCTATCATAACAGAATCTTAGATTTATAGAACAGAAAAGGACCCTGGAGGATTTCTGGTCTAAACAAATCATTTTATACATGAAGAGTCAGAGGCTTAGAAAGGGGAAGTGATTGACTTACTCTAGGGCCCAGCTAGAATTAGAACTCGGTTCTATTGATTCTCTGAGCACCAGAAGCTTTCCTTTTCTGTTGGCTTCATCCTTAGCCATCTTTCATCCTCTCATCATTTTTGCCCACTTTCTGCAGCATCTTTTCAGCTGAATTCTTAGCCTTTGGACTTCTCCAACTCTAGTCCATCTTGCACACAACTATAACATTAACTTCTTTAAAGATATTTTAGGATTAAGGATTCCTTCTCTGCAGTATTCAGGATTCTCCAGAAAAACAGAAATGGTAGGAGATAGACAGATAAATAGATATAAATAAATGCATTAATAAAATAAGAAATTGGTTCACATGATTATGGAGGCTAAGACATCCCAAGAGCTGCAGTTAGCCAGCTGGAGATCAAAGAAAGCCAATCATGTAGTTCCAGCCTGGGTCTGAAGGACTGAGAATCCGGAGAGACAATGGTGTAAGTATAGTCTGAGGGCAAGAGAAGACCATTGTCTCAGCTCAGACTGTCAGGCAGAAGAATTTCCCACCTACTTATCCTTTTTGTTTTATTCAGGTCTCAGCTCATTGGATGAGGCTCACCCACATTTTGGAGAGCAATCTGTTTTATTCACTCTTTGGATTCAAATGTTAGTATCATCCGAAAAACCTCCTCATAGACGTGCTCAGATTAACGTTTGAACAAATATATGGGCACCACGTGGGCCAGTCACATCAATACATAAGGTAACCTAAAATACCTTCCTTAGGAAGTTAAAAAGTTATATCTTCTGTTTTTTTGATGAATAAAGAGCACTTTATTCATTTCAAAACTCTTTCATGGGCTTCATCTTACTAGATCTTCTCTTGGACACAGAAAGAGGAGGGAATGCTGACTTTGAATGCCAGATTGCTCCGAGGTACTAGGAAACCCCAACAGTGTTTGTTTTTCTTATTATAAAAGAAATACATGTTTACCATAAAAATGCAGATAATAAAGATAAATGAAAGGAGGAAATAAATATTTTCCTTAGCTCAGGGATCAGAGGAAACCTCTTTTATAGTGTTTTAGGCTTTTGATGTATATAATTAGTTTTACAAAATATTATACATAATGCTCATTCTGATATCTTGTCATTTTCTATTCACATATACATATACCTATGAAAGGATTATTTAAAATCATTTCATAATACAGTTGACTCTTGGATAACAGGTTTGAACTACACAAGTAACATGTGTAAATTTTTTATAAAAAATATGTACTGTGGTACTACACAATCCATAGTTGGTTGAACCTGTGGATGTGGAATCCCAAGTATGGAGGGCCAATTGAAATGTTATTATATGTGGAGTTCACACTATGCGTGGATAGCAGCCCAACCCTGAGTTGCTTAAGGGTTTGTTCTATATGTTTTATGGATGTCTGATAATTTGTTAGCTAATTCAGTCCTGGATATCAAGATTATTTCCATTTTATGCTGAGACAAAACTTTGAACATGCAGCTTTGCACGCATGGGTAGTAATTCTTTTGGGAAAAAACTCTTACAGGTGAATTTTTATTTTCTCTATCACATTAACTCTAAACTATTTTGCCTTATTTTCATCTTCTAATCCTAGTTATGATTTCTGCATCTTTCTAAAACAAATGTAATTTAGTGATCTCAGTTTTGTGTTGTATTGTATTCTTTTCTTTTTCACATATATGAATTTTAATTCTCCGAGTTAGCTGTCAGCTACTTGAGGGGAAGGATCACGTTTTATGTTTTTGAGTATATATGTATAAACAAATATATAGTAGTTGATTTGAGTTATTAGTAAATTTATTGTGGGTTGTTTGACTACTTTCAGTTTAATAGTCTAAAACCTAAAGGAATTATCTTGTATAGTTTCTATTAGCTTTGAAAATTTGATGATCTCAAAACAATTTAAATAGTAGGTACTCAATCTTTCTATCAGTTGACACATGTTCTTGAACACTTCCTTTGTGTAAATTATTGCAATGTTTATCTTGGAAAGTGTCATGAAACATAAGAGACACTATTTCTGTCATGTAAACATATAGCTACAATCCAGATCATATATAATAGATATAAAATTTGGGAGGCACTCTTTTGTTTGGCCTGGTATGACATTCTCTGAGGAAATTGTTCCTTTTAATTAATGCCATGAATTCTGCCCTTTGTAAATATGATATTCCCTGTCTCTCTATTGTTTGGGCTTTTACTGGATACTGGCCTGTTCTAGACTTTCTGTAGACTTGATTAATGAATTGTGGAAAGAAAATATTGCATTTTAAAAACTAGAACTCTTTTTTGCAACAACTAAGGATGCAGCCTAATAAGACTTGGAATGATTGCTAAATTTAAATTGAGTATGAAAGTAGAGCAAGCATTAAAGAAATGCAAGCATCTGGCTGAAAGTAATTTAGGAGAAAACTGTAAAGGTTATCATCAGTGTATTTCTGCCTAAAGAATTTATAGTCCAGTTGGAAATTTAGACACACACAACTTTCTAGTAAGTCAATTTCCTATGATGATGTAGTTAGACATTAACATAATGTGATTCAAAGATATCAGTTCAGTTCAGTCACTCAGTCATGTCTGACTCTTTGCAATCCCATGGACTGCAGCATGCCAGGCTTCCCTATCCGTCACCAACTCCTGGAGCTTGCTCAAACTCATGTCCATTGAGTCGGTGATGCCATCCTACCATCTCATCCTCTGTCAAAGAATTCAAAGATATAGGCAAGAACAATTATTGTGACTAAGAAAACTGAGTAAAAGACATTTAAGCAGGCCCTTGAAAGGTAGGATTTTGGTGGTGTGTGTAGGATTTCAGTTCAGTTCAGTTGCTCAGTTGTGTCCAACTCTTTGTGACCCCATGAACTGCAGCATGCCCGGCCTCCCTGTCCAACACCAACTCCTGGAGTCCACCCAAACCTATGTCCATTGAGTTGGTGATGCCATCCAACCATCTCATCCTCTGTCGTCCCCTTCTCCTCCTACCCTCAATCTTTCCCAGCATCAAGGTATTTTCAAATGAGTCAGCTCTTTGTATTAAGTGGCTCAAGTATTGGAGTTTCAGCTTCAACATCAGTCCTTCCAATGAACACCCAGGACTAATCTCCTTTAGGATGGACTGGTTGGATCTCCTTGCAGTCCAAGGGATTCTCAAGAGTCTTCTCCAACACCACAGTTCAAAAGCATCAATTCTTTGGCGCTCAGCTTTCCTTATAGTCCAACTCTCACATCCATACATGACCACTGCAAAAACCATAGCCTTGACTAGATGGATCTTTGTTGACAAACTAATGTCTCTGCTTTTTAATACGCTGTCTAGGTTGGTCATAACCTTCCTTCCAAGGAATAAGTGTCTTTTAATTTCATGGCTGCAATCACCATCTGCAGTGATTTTGGAGCCCAGAAAAATAAAGTCAGCCACTGTTTCCACTGTTTCCCCATCTATCTTCCATGAAGTGATGGGACCAGATGTCATAATCTTAGTTTTCTGAATGTTGAGCTTTAAGCCAACTTTTTCACTCTCCTCTTTCATTTTCATCAAGAGGCTCTTTAGTTCTTCTTCATTTTCTGCCATAAGGGCGGTGTCATCTGAACATCTGAGGTTATTGATATTTCTCCCGGCAATCTTGATTCCAGCTTGTGCTTCATCTAACCCAGCGTTTCTCATGATGTACTCTGCAGCATTATAACTGTGGGGATAGGATGAAGGGGCATATGAATATCTGAAAATCCCTATTCCTGGAATGTTGAAGAGTAAAAAGAAAAGGATGAGGGAGGAAGAAAGTGGTAGAAGATAAAACTGGAAAAGTAGCTTGCAGTCTGATTCTGAGAAATGTTCTGTGCCATCCTGAATAGCTCAGAATTCATTCTATTGGGTATATTGTCAGAGAATGAGGAGAGGGTTTTAAGTAGAGGATGGCACAATTGGTTTTATCTCTTAGGATAATTACTCTGACTTTGTCACAGAAGCTAGATTGCAAGAACTAGACACTTGAGGTGAGAGAACAATTGAGAGTCTTTACAAGCAATTGTTTAGGATGGCCACCCATAATCATAAGCTTAAAAAACCTACAGAATGGGAAAAATATTTGCCAACCACATATTTAGTAAGGGGAAAATCCCATGGACAGAGGAGCCTGATGGTCTATAGTCCATAGAGTCACAAAGAGTCAGTCACAACTGAAGTGACTTAGTGCACAATATCCATAATAAAGAACTCATGCAACTCAATAGAAAAAAATAATCTAATTAAATAGGACCTGAATAGACATTTTTTCAGAGAATATATATGAATGACCAACAGGTACATGAAAATATGCTCAACATCACTGCTCATTAGGGAAATGCAACTTAAAACCACAGTGAGATATGACTTCACACCTGTCAGGATGGTCATCCTCAAAAACACAAGAGATATCAAATGCTGGTGTGAATGTGGAGAAAGAGGAACCCTTGTCCACTGTTGGTAGATTTGTAAATTGGTACAGCCACTATGAAAAACAGTGTGGAGTTTCCTTAAAAAATTAAAAATAGAACCACCATATGATGTGGCAGTTCCACTTATGGGAGTATATACACATAGGAAGCAAAAATACAAACTTAAATGGATATACGTACCCCCCATGTTCATAGAGGCATTATTTACAATAGTCAAGACATGGAGATGACTTAAGTGTCCGTTGATGGTTAAATGGATAAAGAAGTTCAGATTATTTATCTCTCTATCTATTCAATTGAATGCTACTCAGTCATAGAAATAAGGAACTCCTACCATTTGTGACATGGATGGATCTTGAAGGCATTATGATAAGTGAAGTAAGTCAGACAGAGATAAATACTATATGATCTCATATATATGTGGAACCTAGAAAAAAACAATGACACCAAACTCACTTAAAAAGAGATCAGATTTGCAGTTACCAGAAGCAGAGCATGGAGGGAGGGACCATTGGTTAAAGGTACAAACTTACAGTTATAAGATAAATAAGTACTAGAGATGTAATGTACAACTGATGACTATAGTTAGCATTGCTTAATGATATATAAAAAAGTTGTGAAGAGAGTATATCCTAAGAGTTGTTGTCACGAGGAAGAATTTTTTCTTCTTACTGTACCTATATGAGATATTGGATGTTTACTAAATCTATTGTGGCAATCATTTCACAATAGACGTAAATCAAACCATGTTGTATACCTTAATCATGCAGTAATATATGTCTATTATTTCTCAGTAAAACTGGAAAAAAAATTTTATTAATAACAGTGGCTCTATTGTCTGATGAAAAGACACTTTAATTGAATTTAAACTAATCTCCTAGGTTGTGTCTGTGACTTTGGGTCATCCAGTGCTTTTATGGGATGTCAGCATCTTATATCCTCTCTTCTGATGTTGGTTGCATCTCTTCATATAAGATGGGAGGGTTTGTACTGTAGGTATAGCTGTGCTGTGCTTAGTCACTCAGTTATGTCTGACTCATGCAACTCTGTAGCCTGCCAGTCTTCTCTGTCCGTGGGGATTCTTCAGGCAAGAATGCTGGAGTCGGTTGCCATACCCTCCGCCAGGGGATCTAGTTGTTGCTAGTGATACTAAGTTTTCCTGATATGTAAGAGCCTGGATTTCATCTTCTTTTCAATCACTAGTCTTTTATGAGGTTGCATTTGCTTTGGGGAACAAACTGCTCCATTCCACCACTCCTCTTGGGTAGGAAGACCAGGAGCAGAGGCAGATCCAGTCAAGAACTGTTTCTTCCTGCCTGAATGGAGGATGGCTATTGTTGCCCTCACAGTGAGGCATTTGTTATAACAATATCTTGGGACTTACAACCAATAAAGATTCATCTGAGAACCAACCATGTAACCTTTCCCTCTGGAGAAAACATTAAATTTGCTAAAATGACTATTTGAACATTACCAAAAAACAAACAAACAAACAAACATATATACTAACATACCTTTCTTTGGTCCCCAATTTCATTTCACTCAGCAAGTTCTCTCTGTTAAAGAACTACTACCACTAGAGTTACAGTTCTTTTCCCTTTCCCTGTTACCCTCATGGCCTCTTCTGCTATCCTGTCAGATGTCTAGACATTTTGCCAGGTTCTCATACATTTCACCTTTTTTCCTCAGGACCTATTTACTACATGACTAGAGTTCTCCTGATTTGCCTAGAATGTCTCACTGAAGCATTTCCCTGCCTCTTGCTTTCTCCTTTACTCATTTGGCCTGTTTCCTTTTATTGCCTCTTCGCGCGCTTTTTTCCTTCCATGGCAGCCTGCTCCCTTCTTCAGGCTGCAGCGTCCCTTGTCTTTGCCGTGACTGGTTGCCTGAAGGCCCCCACTCTGCTGTCTCAGGCCTTCTGCCTTCAAGTGGGCATGCTCTCTGGTTGATAAGCACTCCTGGGACCCCTCCTGATTATCTGCTTGGGCCACTTTTGTTTTTATAGGTTACAACTTTCTTGCTTTCCCATTCCCCACAGTTTCTGCTGAGTTTCCTATTTATTTTTTCTCTAAATATCCCTTCTTTTGGGAGGGAAAGAATTGACTTCCAGGCTGAATGCTACCAGGAATCCTATCACCTCTATAAACATATGTAACCGATACTCACATATAACTTTAAAACATATTTAAGCTCTCTCTCACAAGCTTTGTAAATAGGAAAAAATGGTTTAGTTAAATCACAAGGAAGGATACAATCTAAAACAGAGAGAAAGAGAAATAAATGTATGTTGTGCTAGGTCATAATAAATACTGACAATTCAGACTGATGTATATTCATTCATTCACTGAACATTCATGAATGGGATACTGCATGTGCTAGCTTCTGTGGATTTGAGGCAGTAGAAGACATACTTTCTATCCACAAGAAATAACAGTCTAGGGATTTCCCTGGCAAAATAGTGGTGAAAATTCCATGTTTCCACTGCAGCAGGTGTGGGTTTGATCCCTGGTCCAGGAGCTAAGATCCCATATGCCATGTGGTATGGCCAAATATATATATACACACATAAAATAATAAAAGAGGTAGTGGTCTACTTGGAGACACATAGATATGAGTGATTACAGTAGAACAGGATGAGTGCCATAATATAAGTCCGTACAGATAATCTTGAGAACACACGTAAGAGAGAGAATAGCTATGAGCCCAGGAAGATGCTGCACTGTGGTGGTGCTCGGTTAGCTGGCCTGAGAATGCCAGAAAGACTGCTATTTCGTAGGTCAGTGTCACCTCATGGTCTGCCGGCTCTGAGAGGCCACTTTCAGCTCAGATAAATACTTTATCAGAATCATTAAACTTGAGCTTCAGGATCTTGGAGAGCTTTATCAAACTTTTAGAGTGCAGACTATCTAAAGGACAAAGGCGTCTTTGAGGTGTTTGAGAATTGTTCTGGAGAGGTCATATATTGGCTTTTCCCCATGTCTCAGCGACACTTTCCCTTCACAGCATGAGAGCAAAGCAGTAACATCTGTTTCTGTGTGAATATCCTGTGAGTCCATTCAAGGGGACAGGCAGTGGTTTAGTGTAGCATGTAACTTGTAAGGAATTTCATATGGAGAGAATTCTACTGTGTGGTTCTGAAATGAGGGAAGAGAGGAAGTTGCTTTTATTACTGTGGCATATGAGGCCCCTCTGTCCTGAATTCCTCTTTTTCTAATTTGTAACCATTTCCTGACTGACGTTCAGGTTGTATGCTTTCTCATAAGTTCCCTGATGCTTACATCGGTTCACAGCCAGGGCTGTGCTAGGCGAGCCTGGAGCCTGGTCCCCACACCTGGGCTTATACTGGATTGATCACATGGCAGGGCCTGGTGCTGGCCTGCCAGGGCAGATGGAACAGTTCAACCCTGTGTTCATCTGGCACGATTACCAGGCATTGAAGGGTTTGTCTGGCTTGTTCCACTCATTTTCTTTGTCAGCATAACTGAGATCAAAGTCCAAGCAGGATTCATAAATGATAACCTAGAACTTTGCCCAAACACAGGCTACTTTCTGGGCAATGTCTTCCGTTATGCTTTCCCCAAAGGCCGGGAAGGAAAAGGGCAAATTTCGCTTAAGTACAGCCTTTACTATGCTGAACCATTCCCATCCCCCACCACCGCATTGTCATATTAATCAATTAGTTCAGGGATTTGAGATTTCCTGACCTAATCACAGGACTTGGGAAAGACTGATTTCTGTTTATATGAAGCTGTGGCTGTGATTACAAACTTGGTACCTGCCTGAGCTCTTGTCTGTCATTCTGTACACATTCAGGGTTTGAGATGGTTCTGGCTTTTCTGGGAGTAAGGATGAATGATCTCTGTTTGTGTTGGCAAGCAGAGATAATTTACTTCCGGAATGCATTTTGTTCAAAACAATATTGACAAACAATGTTCAGAATGGCAACATAGTTTATGGAAGTAATTGGGTGGGTAATACATTTGGACTTGGGTGGGTAATACATTTGGGTAATCCATTGCTTTAAAGAATAGGTTGTGGTGTTCTGAGTTTACTTTTGTCATATTATACCCTCTTCAAAAATGAGTATTAGTGCCTTAAAGAAAGAAAGGGAGATATGAATTTGTTGGTATGGCCTTGAGTTAGGGAATAACTAGGAATTCACCAAGAGCAACGATTCTCTTAGAAAATAGCATTCAGATAACACAAAAGATTTTTATTTAGTTAGAAAAATTTATATGAATCTTCTCTAGATTGGTGTTTTCTTTTAGAGGAAAAGACCAGGAAAGTCAAAGTCTAATGTACAGTCCTTGGTGAAAGTCATTTTATATGTTTAATGTTTTCTTTATTAAGATAATTGTTTTATGATAATAAATGATAATCCCTCAATGGATTTTCAGAAATCACAGCTTGTCCATGTGACTTCTCATTGTTTTCTGAAAATAGGTATCTATATGTTTACCTATGTATATGTAGATATATAGCTGTTTATATTTACACAGACTAATATATCATTCATGGTAGTAGAATGCTAAAGTGTAGATTCCTCCCCCACCATCATTACCTTTATTCAGTTGCTGTGTTATCTGTGTGTGTGCACACCCATCTTCAGGGCTCTCAGCTATGCTGTGTTTCAAATGTTCTACTTTCTTTCTCAGAAAATGTTGATATGTTTTAGAAATACTGAATATGCCTCCAATCAGAGTAACTCCCATCCCAGGAAGTGGAGCAGAAGGCACTTGGAGTAGATAACTCTGATTAGGCCTTCCCGGTGGACTCTTGTTGAACTTGACACTTGACTTCTTTGGGTCTCCTCTTCCTTACCGGTAAAATGGTGATAATAATGACTATCTTAAAGGGTTTTTAAGAAAGATTAAATTAAAAGAAATCATGCATAAAGAGACATTGTTTAATGTTTTGAACTCTGGCTCTGGAGTCAAGCAGATGTGGTTTTGAATCCTGACTCTTCTATGTAAGAGCTGTGTGTGTGTGTGTGTGTGTGTGTGTGTGTGTGTGTGTGTGTGTGTGTGTGTGTTCGGTCACTCAGTTGTGTCTGACCCTTTGTAACCCCATGAACTGTAGTCTGCCAGGTTCCTCTGTCCATGAGATTTCACAGGCAAGAATACTAGAGTGATTTGCCATTTCCTCCTCCAGGGGATCTTCCTGACCCAGGGATCAAAACTGCGTCTCCTGCGTCTTCTTTTATTGGCAGGAGGATTCTTTACCCCTGAGCCACCTGGAAAGCCCAAAAGCTGTGTAACTTGGGCAATGCATTCAATTTTCTGTGCTTCAGTAATAAATTAGGTAAGGCATGTAAAGAGCATAGAGCCTGGTACATAGAAGTACTCAACAAATACTCACTGTTATTATTAAATGCTAAAACTATGTAGTTGTTAACTTTTTTATGATGAACCAGCAAGAAGATCATGTCTAAGTCTGCTGTTATGCTGTGCTTAGTCCTGTCTGGCTCTTTGTGACCCCATGGACTGTAGACTGCCAGACTTTTCTGTCCATGGAGATTCTCCAGGCAAGAATACCAGAGTGGGTTGCCATGTTCTCCTCTGGGAGATCTTTCCAACCCAGGGATTGAACGCAGGTCTTCTATATCACAGGTAGGTTCTTTACTATCTGAGCTACCAGGGAAATCCAAGAATTTTGGAATGGGTAGCCTATCCTTCTGCAGGGGATCTTCCTGATCTAGGAATCAAACCAGGGTCGAGAATCAGGGTCTGCCACATTGCAAGCAGGTTGTTTACCAGCTGAGCTACAAAGGAAGTCCATGGCTAACTCTGAGGGTGAATGATTCTCTAAACTTACTCTAACAACAGATCTGAAGAGTCTGGTGGCATGTCAAGTAGCAGTTTTCTTGATTTATAACATGCTAACTTTTTGAGGGAATGAGTGTATTTGTAGGTTTAAGCTAGAAGTGTGATTACATGTATTTGTCTTAAAGACACCTGGAATCTTTTAGCTTGTCCATGTTTCAGAACTCTTCTATAATAAATATGAGAGCTAATCAGCATTTTTAGGGTTACAACTTCTCTATTACTGTGTTTTGTTGTGTGGATGATTTTAATGACCATTGTTTTAAGAGTGAAAATGAATTATCTATTTCAGCTAAAAAAAATCAGACTTTTGTAAAAGAGATGTATCACATTTATTGATAACTGCAATCTCAGAAAACTGTGTCCTTTCATTTGCCAAATGTTTGTCAGTTTCTGACATACTTTCCCACCTTCCTATAGTTCTGCTTCTGAGCCTCCTAAGGGATTTTCCTTCTTCTAGAATTTCTTTAATTCATTTTGCCTACCTTCCAGATACACTCACCTAAAAGCTTAGTGTTTGTTCATTTCACTCTCAGGACTAATGGTTCCTCATCTTGACCCACCCAAACCATATTTCCATGACTTCTTTCTGTATGTCCTATCCCACTAGACTGTGCTCTTCTTTCACAAAGCATATTTTTATATATTACATAATTATGGTCACTTCAAATGAATCACTTCCTCATGTCTGTAGGAATGACCTGGTCTCCTAAATGATATCTGATAGATGACTTTAAACTTTGGTGGTGCTACCTATACTCCTCCTCCTTTGGCATAAGCCATTAGCTTATCATTTTCTGAAGTAGAATGGATATTCATGAGCCTCTGAAGCTGGCCTAGTCCTAATATCCTACATACCTCATGGCAAAACAAAGCATAAAACAGAAGCAATATTGTAACAAATTCAATAAAAAATTTTTAAAAAATGGTCCACATAAAAAGATCGTTAAATGAAAAGACTGATGGACCCCATCCCTGTCTGATAAAATATTTCTGGGGTAGGACCAGAGATTTTGCATTTCTGACATTGTTTTGAGAATGCATTATATTTGAAAGTACATTATATCTGAGCACTATCTGATTGTAAAAGTGCTCTGTACTTTCATATCTCTGTGTGACGTCACATGTAGTGTGATTGATCTTGTAGGATTTTCCCAAATCTTGTAATTCTTGTAAT
Source organism: Muntiacus reevesi (assembly GCF_963930625.1). Lineage (NCBI taxonomy): Eukaryota > Metazoa > Chordata > Mammalia > Artiodactyla > Cervidae > Muntiacus > Muntiacus reevesi. Next base: position 76,366,201 of record NC_089254.1, on the reverse strand, counting down.
TCTCTTCCCAGATTTCCAGGTCAAATGCAACCTCTTCAATGATCTTTTATGATTGCCTTAGTCAGGGCATGCCCACAGAACAGTTGTTTTACAGTCTGTTCTCTCCAATTTCATAGCAATTTATTTGCCCTCTTACAGTACTTAGCACTGCCAATTCTGTATAAAGGGTGCATGTCTTGGCTTTGCTACCAACATATAAACTCTTTGAAGGCCAAGGTTTTGTTGGTACCCTACCCAGATTCCCTTGGAATTCACTTTACTACCTCTGTGTATCCATCCTCCGGTACACTTTGCTCCTACCAACATGAACTTGTAACTTTCTTCAGAAGACCAAACTTGAACTACTAGGGCTATTTCACTCAGCCATATAGAGAGCTGGAATTGTCTGAAGTTTACATCCTCAGCAGAGTGACCTGCAGCTAAGTGACTGAGCCAGCAATATGAAAGCCCAGCTCCCCTGCCTTGGACGCTTCACAGCACTCACAAGATTGGGCTGAGGCAGGGGCCTCATTGGAAATCAAATCCGTGTTTGACTTCTTCCCCTTCCCTGTCCTGCTTTTCTTACTCTCTTAGTGGATTTCTCCTGAGAGCACCATCTTGATAAATCACTTGGAAGGTGTTGTGTAAGCGCTTGTTGAATGAATGAGTGCTAGAAAAGATATAGATTGTCATAGTTAGAAACATGAACCCTGGAGCCAGGCAGCCAGGTTTAAGTCAGAGTTCTACCACTTACTGGCTCTGAGAGCTTGGGCAAGTTATTTGACCTCTTTGTACTTCAGTTTCTTTATGCATAAAGTGGAATGGTACTTCATTAGGTTGTTATGAGGATTAACTAAATGAATGTTTGTAAAGCACTTAGAGTGTTTCCTGGCTTAGAGTAAATGTTAAGTGTTTGTAAAAGACAAATTAAATAAACAGTGCTTTGAAAGAAAGTGAAGAAAACTTAAATAAGTGGAAAGATATACTGTGTTCATTGACAGGAAGACAATATTGTTAAGATGACAATACTACCCAAAGTGATCTACAGATTCAACGTAATCCCTATCAAAATCCTACTGGCAATTTTTTTTCCCCAGAAATAGAAAGCCCATCCTAAAATGACTTTGAATAGCCAAAATAATCTTAAAAGGAACAAATTTGGAGAATTCACACTTCCCAATATCAAAATTCACTACCAAACTATAGTTATCAAAACAGTGTGGTACTGGCATAAGGACAGACACAGACCAATGCAATAGAATAGAGAGCCAAGAAATAAACTCATACATATGTGATCAGGTGACAAGTATGCCAAGACTATTCAACAGAGAAAGGACAGTCTTTTCAACAGAAATTCTGGATATCCACGTGCAAAAGCATTAAGTTGGGCTCTTACCTAATGCCTTATAAAATTAACTCAAAATGGATCACAAAATTAATGTGTGACCACAGAATATAAAACTCTTAGAAGAAAACATAGGGGAAACCTTCATGACTTTGAATTTGATGCCGATTTCTTGGTTATGATACCAAAGGCATAGGCAACAGAAGAGAAAATAGATAAAATGTATTTCACTGAATTGAAAAGCTTATACATCAAAAAGTACTATCAAGTGACAGACAACCTGAAGAATTGGAGAATATATTTGAAAATCATATGGCTGATAAAGGGTTAATATCCCGAATACATAAAGAACTCCTACAATTCAACCACAAAGAAACAACTCAATTTAAAAAAAAAATGGATGAAGGACTTGAATACACATTTCTCTGAAGAAGATAATACAAATGATCAAAAAACAGATGAAAAGATGCGCCACATTATTAGGCATTAGAGAAAAGTAAATCAAACCTGTATATTGTCACCCTGCTTATTTAACTTATATGCAGAGTACATCATGAAAAACGCTGGGCTGGATGAAGCACAAGCTGGAATCAAAAGATTGCTGGGAGAAATATCAATAACCTCAGATATGCAGATGACACCACGCTTATGGCAGAAAGTGAAGAAGAACTAAAGAGCCTTTTGATGAAAGTGAAAAACGAGAGTGAAAAAGTTGGCTGAAAGCTCAACATTCAGAAAGCTAAGATCATGGCTTCCAGTCCCATCACTTCATGGCAAATAGATGGGGAAACAGTGGCTGACTTTACTTTGGGGGGCTCCCAAATCACTGCAGATGGTGATTGTAGCCATGAAATTAAAAGACACTTACTCCTTGGAAGGAGTTATGACCAACCTAGATAGCATATTAAAAAGCAGAGACATTACTTTGCCAACAAGGGTCCGTCTTGTCAAGCCTATGGTTTTTCCAGTGGTCATGTATGGATGTGAGAGTTGGACTATAAAGAAAGCTGAGCACTGAAGAATTGATGCTTTTAAACTGTGGTGTTGGAGAAGACTCTTGAGAATCCCTTGGACTGCAAGGAGATCCAACCAGTTCATCCTAAAGCAGATCAGTCCTGGGTGTTCATTGGAAGGACTGATGTTGAAGCTGAAACTCCAATACGTGGGCCACATGATGCGAAGAGCTGATTCATTTGAAAAGACCCTGATGCTGGGAAAGATCGAGGGAGGAAGGAGAAGGGGATAATAGAGGATGAGATGGTTGGATGGCATCACCTACTCAATGGACATAAGTTTGAGTAAACTCCAAGAGTTGGTGATGGACAGGGAGGCCTGGTGTGCTGCGGTTCATGGGGTTGCAAAGTGTCGGACATGACTGAGCAACTGAACTGAATGCCACTTCATATCCATCAGGATGGCTATTGTTAACAAACAAATAAACAAATAAAATAGAAAAGAACAACTGTTGGTGAACATGTGGAGAAATTGGAACTCTCATACTAAGTGGTGGAAAGTAAAATGGTACACCTACTGAAGAAAACATAGCCATTTTTTCAAAAGACCAAACATAGAATTATGATCTGCTCCAATAATCCCTCTCCTAATTATATATCCCAAGGAATTGAAAACACTCAGACAGATATTTGCACACTGCTGAGGACAGCAGCATTATTCACATAATTCACAAAATTTCCACAAAGTGGAAACAACCCAAGGGTCCATCAGCAGATGAACAAAATGTTGTATCTGATAGAATATTGTTCAGCCATTAAAGGGAATGAAATTGTAATACATGCTATAGCATGAATGAACTTTGGAAACATTATGCTCAATGAAATGTCAGACACCAGAGGGCAAATGTTGTATGATTCCACTTATGAGGGACCTAGGATAGGCAAATTCAGAGACAGAAAGTAGAGTAGAGGTTAGGAGGGGAAGGAGAGATGGGGAATAGTGTTTAATGGATGCAAAGTTTCTGTTTAGAGTGTTAAAAAAAAACTTTTAGAAATATTTAGTGGTGATGTTTATACAATACTGTGCATCTATTTAATGCAATTGTATACTTAGAAGTGGCTAAAATGGTAAATTTTATGTTATATCTATTTTACCAGAGTGAAAAAAAATGCATTAACTCTTGCCTTCCATTTTGCTGTTCCTGTTCTGTCTCTGGGACTTTTGATATCTGTCTCACTAATGTTTCTTTCCTTTCTCATGAAAGAAGTCCATGTAAGTTGTCTATGAGCCTTTAAACAAAGTTTCTGAAGAGCTGTAAAGTTTTAAGCATTCAATTAAAAGCAGAGAAACAAAAGATCACTGTGGATAAACATGAATAAATAAGGGAATAATTAGATTATTGGAAAATTCTTTAGGTTTAGTCAGAATTTGCAATAACCCCATGAGTGCAGTGAGTCCGGTTTAATTATTGATGCCATAAAGCAGTCCGCGCCTAGAGTTTTCTTCAGCTTTACCGTTTATGATTTTATAAAAGCTGTCCATATGGGTCCACTTGGTTTGGGCTCATAGGCAAATTGGTCTCCAGCCAGATACTCTATCTTCTTATGTATCACACCTCTCCATAGAGCTGAAATGTTCCCCTGAAGAGAAACTTTTAAAAACCCCACAAACTCTAATTTAGATTTGGCAATCACTAGGCTGTGGTGTTTGAATGTTTTAGACTTAGCAATAAATAGTGTTTTAAAACTTCCAATGTCTGTGTCTTAGTTGCTGTGCTTTTTTCTGTATCTACAGTCAAAAGCCCTAGATGCAAGAATAATTAAATCACACAAGAATAAATTAAATCATTCATTGGTTAAGATGGTCCTTCTCACTTCATAGCCTGGAGGAGCGCATGGCAGCCCACTTCAGTATTCTTTCCTGGAGAATCTCCATAGATAGAGGAGCCTGGCGGACTTCAGTCCATGGGGTTGCAAAGAGTCAGACATGACTGAGCGACTAAGCACAGTGAAGTGAAATGAACGAAGGAAGGAGAGGAGGAGGTGCATTTGTGCGTGAGATAGTATTCCTCAAGGAAATCAGTTTATATTTGACAAATCTCCATAACACTTATTCTGACATATTTTTGCCTTTGCCTCTCATACTTTTACATCTTTACCTTAAGACTTTAATCTTCATTTGAGCAGTGCAGTGTTGAGGGATCTGTGGGACAGAGGACTGACTCACTCAAATATATGACATTTTACATCAAATTTCTTTAAAAATAATATAATGGTGGTGAAAGACCAAATTCCATATAGCAGCTTTTCAAACTTCAGCCAGTCTCACATTTATTTCACACAAAACTCCTTTAATTCCTTTCTGGAACAAGATATGGTATGAAAGAGACAGAACAATAATCTGTCAAATTGTTTAATACAAAACATTTTAGGCCTTGGGCATGTCATATTATATTTGCTACTTAGATTCACATCACCTTTTCCACTGTTGTTGGTCTAGGGTTCTTAGGTGAAAGGGCAGTTTGTTATAAATGACACTGTTAAAAACATGTTGATGTTACTGGTAGATCTGTTCTTGTAGAGTATGAATATAATATATTTGCTCATCCCTTGTATATGGAGTTAACAGTGACAAGACAAGTGGTAGGTATAGCTAGACTGACCATGTGAACACTTAGTCAATACCCACTGGTTAAAATCTGAGCATTTGGAAAGGGTACACACACACCCACACATACACACACACACACATGATATGTATACTTATGCATACACTTCCCCCACTTTTTGGGTGGAGGACCTTACAAACAATGACATGGCCCCTGGACAGAGAGACAGGAAAAAGCATGGCCACATGGCAAAGGCAGCATCTCAGTATAAGTTGTAAAACTGGTTTCTTAGGTTTTCTTGATCTTTTCACAGGAAGGCAGAGATTCATTCTCACAAAGAGTTAACAATATCAGAACATCCTCCCTTCTGGCAGGCACAGAACTCCTGGAAAGTCTCTTAGGAGTGATATATCTTAAGTTAAGTGGAAATCCTATACCCCAAGGATCTTAGATTCTTGATTAGAGATTATACTGAGAGAGACAAATTAGTTATTTCCACCCAGCTCTCCAAAGCTCACTGGTTGGCTTTGTATTGACAATTCAAAGTAAACCTTATATTTATTTACCTTCATTGAAGAGCTTGCACAGTGGAAGTTTGTTGATGTGCAGTGAAATCCCTAGTGGGAAATTACTAGAACTCACAAGATGAGGAATATTTGTTTTCAAATGGAGTTTTAAATTGACCTTGATAGTTTTCAATGTTTCTTAATTAGTGTTTGCAAATCTGCTGATTTTACGAAAAATCTGTTTCTTGCTGTATTAGAGTATAGCATCACAACAAAATTAGCATTCCATATGTTGTTTTGTTAAACATACTTGGTGACTTTCTTTAAAATCTCTTGGGAAATGTTTTGAAATTTGTTGAAACAAACATGCAACACTTGAAATTAAATGGTGATTATCACCACATTGTCCTTTCTTTAAAGCATTGCCGGTATTTGGACTCAGTGAGGAATGCTATCATTGAACACATTTTCTGCAGAAATTACTCACAAATGGGTAAGACATAGATACAAGCCTTTTTGCCTAAGTAAGTGTAGCTTGCTATAGAATTCTAGTAATGCTGTGACACCATGATGAAGCACATTTATTTTGCCAAAGGCTGGAGTGGCATAAACCATCTATAAAAGCCTTTATAAGGGTATTCTTTTCTCTAAATGCAAAGAGAAAGTTCAGTTCCCTTTTCTTAAAATCTCCTTCAGAACATCTAAGTAGAAACAGAAGAATATATTTCATCTGATATTAGAGAATTGAATTGCCTCTCATTGGTAGTACTAATCATTAACAGTTACTCACTTATTAAATGTAAGATGTGGAAAGAGTTGTTGTGTGTCTGTCTTCACTTTAGGCTTACCATTTAGTCAACTTAGATTTAGTAGTGAACTTACAATTTAGTAGTGAACATCTACTATATGCCAGTAATTGTGCAAGGAGCTAAAGTTACTGACAGGAATAAGATACGATGGCATGAAAGGTTCTGCTCTGTGAACATCATAGCTGAGCTGCGGAGATAACGGTTACCACACTAGAGTTGGGGGGAGGGGTTCAGGGAAGAGTTCAAAGAGGAGTAGGTGCTTAAAATTAAAAGGTGAATGTCAGCTTATCAGGTTGGAAAAGCAGGAAAGACCATTCCAGGTTGAGTGACTGACCCATATAAGGCACTGAGGTTTAAAGGTTGCAGGATGTCAGTGTGATGGTAATTCATTCTGTGTGGCTAGGCAGGGTGTTTAGGATGGACCCTGAGAAAAATGCATTTGGTAAAGTAGGTGGGTGTTTTCTACCCTGCTGAGGGCCTTGGACTTCATCTTGTACGATACAGAAAGCTAAAAAAATTTCAAGAAGGGTCAGAAATTAAGCAATGTTGTATGAGCAGAATGTGAGGACTCTGAAGACACCAGTATTAGTTATTTTTAATTTTAATTTTTATTATTTTTTAATTTATTTGTTGGCGACATGGCATATGGGATCTTAGTTCCTTGACCAGGGATCAAACCTGTGTCCCCTGCATTGGAAGTGCAGAGTCTTAACCACTGGACTGCCAGGGAAGTCCCAAGGAGCTATTTTAATAGTCTTGAAAAGGATCCTGAAATCTGTGTCTCTTGCATCTCCTGCCTTGACAGGCAGATTCTTTACCAACTATGCCACCTGAGAAGCAAGATCATAACAGTGGGGATTAATAGGCTGTCCTGCTTAGGTCTGAGAGAGATTTAGGAAGAAGAACCAATTTAACTGTAAAGAATGAAGGCTGAGAGAGTCCCAATGAATCCCAAAGTTTGTGGTGTGCTAATTGAGTGGGTTGTGGCATCATTTGTTGTAGGGAACATAGCAGAGATTTGAGAGAAAGAAAATGAGGTCTGGCTTGGACACGATGAATTTAAGGTTAGAGTGGAATGTGTTGCAAGTATGTGTTTTTTCCTTGGTTCTGATAGATAACCCACACATTTCCTCCCCTTCTCTTGATAGATTAAGGCTTTTATTGGGTTGGCCAAAACGTTCTTTTGAGTTTTCCAATGTTACAGAAAAGCCCCAAAGAAATGTTTGGCCAACCCAATACTTTCTATGAGAGAAGGGTCCAGGGAAGTGGGTGGGATTTAATGCTTGTCTCCACTTGCATTATCCACATGGCACTGAAGGAGCTCTTGTCCTTATCTGTGGCTTCCATCCTGTGCTCACATAAGGATTTGTTAAAATTGTAGCTGTTTTCTTCCTAGCTGCTGTCACTCACCTCTTCCTCCTCTGCTTTGCCAAAGGAAAAATAGTTTCTTTGACCCATTTCTCCTCAGAAGGGTTTTTCAGTTCTTTGGAAATTGGTTCTAGTTGCCTTGATACTTCAGCTCTAAGATATGCTCAAGAAAAATCATTGTAAACTTTTTTGGCTTTTTCTTCTTATGAGGGTAAGGGCCTCTTGTGCTTTTTTATATTCTAAGTGGAATCATGAAATCAATTTTGACAATTAAAAAACTGACAATTACTTTAGAACATGATCTGAAAAACAGAGTTGTGGACTGCTGCTGGCAGGTAATTAGAGCAATTAAAAAGTAGTCTTTCTATGATGCTAAAGAGATAAACTTGGTAGTATCAGTGCTCAAAAATTCACAGTAGAAATCTGGCTACACTTGATAGACTCTTCTCAATTATTCCTCAGATCAGAACTATTTCCATTAAGCTGTAGGTACCTACTGTCTCTCGTACCTATAATACCTTGAAGACACCTTGCAACTGAGGGTAAATAAAGCCAAATGCAAAACAAAACAAAATTGTGGTGTGTTCCTAAACCATTAATAATTTGAGGTGGACTCATTGATTTGGAAACTCGTATTATGACAATTCAAAACCTATTTGAGCCAAGAGAAAGGTAGACAAAGAGGTAGTTTGACACATACCTAGTATTTTTCTCTGCAAATTAGATTGGAGGGGGGATATGGCTCAGCAAATTTTTTCTGAAAAGAGTCAGCCAGATTATAAATATTTTAGGCTTTGCAGGCAGTACAGTCTCTATTTTAGTTATTCTGTTGCAAATTAACTTTGCTGTAGTAGAACATACCATCTATAGACAGTAAAAATGAATGGATATGGCAGGTTCCAATAAAACTTTCTTTACAGAAGCAGGCAGTAGCTGGATTTGATGTAAGGACTGCAGTTTGTTGGCCTGAGCTATAGAATTGATACAGATAATAGGGTGTACTACATTTCCACTCTGGCAATGGCAGTCAATCTACATCACAGATTTTTACAAGGAAACTCATTGAACCCAAGACTAATCTATGTAATGAATCAGAATATTTGCCTATGAGACATAGATCCTATTCTTTGCTATAAATGACACTTAAAAGCAATAACAAATGTCCACTGCATGGTCACTCCTTTATGAAACAAGGCAGGGAATCAATTATTACATAAGTAGGGTGAGTGGTTAAGTAGTGTAAGTGTATATACAGTATGTATATATAAATATGCCACTTTTAAAATATGTATGGTAGGAGAAGGGATTGTACTTAAAATTGTTTTATATGAGAATTCATTTCAATTTATTTCATTTACTCATCTTAAGTTATGAATCAAAATCTTGGTATCTTTTCCTGTTAGAGCTATGCCCTTTTCCTTAGACTACCATTTGACATCTTAAGAATGAAGATAATTGCATGATATGAAAAAGGCTTAATATTACTAAGCCTCCTATAGGAGGGACGGGGGCTAACTTTCTGTACCCAAGGATGGATTGACTCAGATATCCCTAAAGGTTAATTTTCCTTTCTGCTAGTGAACCAGACACTCCAAGAGACATATTTATTAATTCAGACCAGAATTTTTGTGTACTGACAAGGAAGATAATTTTCCAACCTCCTTAAGGCCCAAAGTTATTGTGGTCTAGATAAAAGGTACTTGCTGACTATGTTCTCTTAGAAGTCAAACCATGCCTAATTTCCTGTTCCCTAGGAAGAATGGTGACCCAGAATGGATGACCAAGCCCTTCAACTAGGAAAAAACTGGATTCTGCAGAAGTAGGATGAACACTGAAAATATGTTGTAGATGTAAGCAGGGAATATTTTCAGGGCTGCTTTGGGAGCAGTTGAAGAACAGTCATAATTCACTGATATCATCTTCCCATATCCCCTTTAAGCAGTATTCTCCCAAATCTTTATTTTAGTCATCCACTCTTAAAATTCTAATACACAGTTCTTGTCCCTCAGATCTTTTTTTATCCAAACACTTTCAATACCTAGTCTCTGCTGATAGTCACATTGGGCAGAATCTGTTAGTGAATTAGTTCACAAAACACATTGATGACTCAAAGTGACTAAATTGTGATGTTGCTTATGTGTATGCTGCAATGTAAAAAGGGAATGCGGTTTTAGTTAAAGAATAAAGGTCTAATGGTAGAAAAGTTTTTATTGGGGCATAGACTATCACCATCATATCTTATATTGGTTCAGTTTTTCTTTCATTCAATAGGTCTTTATTGAACATCTGTTATATTCGAGGCACTCTTTGAGTACCGTACTGGTTCTGCTTTAGGTGGAAGCTGAGGTGACCTGCCATAGTCTTTGCATAAGAAGATCATCACACCCCTGCTCTGCTCAGATCCTCCCCCACTGCAATCAGCAGAGTTTCCAAGGTTGAACATCAACTCCCCCAAGTTACTTCTCTCAGCTCATTTCATACCTCTATCCAGCATCTTCCCTCTGCCGTAGCCCCATTGACCCGCTTGATGTTCTTCAAGCCAACTAAGCAAGCTCATGTTTAGGAATCTTGTATTTGCTGTTCTGTTTGGAATACTCTTTCTGTTTGGAGATATCCATGGAGCTTATTCCCTTAGTTTATTCAGGACTCTGCTCAAATGTCACCTCAACAAAAAGGCTTTATTTGATATGGTGTTACTCCTTAATTCTTTGTTCCCTTTTCTTGTTTCATTTTTTTCATAGCACTCATCATCACCTGGCATTTTATATATATTTATACTGAGTGTGGCTTTTCTCTTTGCTAGCATAGAAATGTAAACTTCATAAAGTCAAGTATTTTATTTTGTTCCCTGTATTATTAGCACTTAAAAGAGCCTGGGCATAATATATATTCAATCAATTTGTTGATTGTTCAAGACTCTGCTTCCCTTGGAGCATTTATAATCCAGTCTTCTTAATCTTCAGTTTGTATCTTTTGTCCAAATAAACAAGGAATAGCATTACTATACCAGAAGTTATCTGTTCAGGGAATTTAATCATGAAGAAGTGTCTGTTACTTACCGAAGACACAACTAATATTAGATCTGTGAAGTTCCTTTCCTGGAGCCCTGTTTTTAGGATATTTGGCCATTGTGACTTTGGTTCAGCTCTGTTGTTATTTTTACATGGTGCTAATGTGTTCCTGACATATTTCAGAGACCAGGCTTGTCATTTACTTTGAGGGGTCCCATGAATTTCTCTCTTACACTTTTGAAATGAAATTTCAGAATTAAATCAAATTTATTGTTTCAATCAAAATGGATTTGATTTACAGATGTCTGATCCCTTAAAAACAGATCTAAAAAAAGAAAGCTTCCATCAACTTCAGTTCTTGTTTTCTTGTCTCCTCCAAACAAGAACTAAGGACTTTCTACAAGACATTTTCCATAAGACTTTTTGTGTTAAAAACATTGGTGCATGTTAAACTTAGTACATTATACTTGCCTATGTTTCAAGGTTTCTTTCATCAGGGAAGTAGTATAATCCACACGTAAGTTGTGTATGCCTTTCAGAATGTGATTATTGCTCATAAAAATGGTTTTAATTGAAAATTTTATGTCATGGATAGCCTATAGCAATCTATGATGCACATACCTATATTTATGTGTCTATAATTTATTTTTTAAGATTCCCTATACAATACTATTTTGAAATTACTAAAGGGGTTTTCTTTCTTTTTTGCTATTCATCTGGGTAACTTAAAAAAATATTGCTGTTAAATTCAACTGTTGGCACTGTTGCAGGCAACTAAAAGCTTAAGAAAATTATTCCCCATCTGTCCCCCCCAAAAGCCACATCTTAAAAGGTCACAAAAGGAAACACACAATTCAAATAATCTCCATGCTGTATCTGAGATTAACTTGGACACAGATGTTTTAACTTACAGTTTGATCTGGCGTAATATATACATTTAACAAAATCCTGTTTTGTATTGCTTCTATAAACACTGAAGTCTGATAAAAGTGTATTGATTTTTCTGCTATTTTAAGAGCTTTTGAACCAGTGCTTAAAGCAAGTTGTCTCCAAGGCCTAAATTAACTCTTTCAGCTTTTGACGATGGTTTCCGTGTAGGGGTATGTGTGTATACATGCAAGTATGTGTTTGTTTATGCTTGAAATGGATTAGAATGGCAAACCGTTTTGTGGTCTGCAATATTTTACTTGCTGGGGATAATCATTAGACTTTGTTCTTGATTTCTTTCTTAGAAGATGAAATGATTCAACACTGTTCATTACTGCTCATTTCCTAACCACACTGTAATCATTACAGGCCTAGATATTATCTGAACAGTTACTGAAAATATTAATGCAACATGAATAGGGTTTTCCTCTCTCACTCTGAGCATTTAAATATGGACATCATACTTCCTCCTCTTAGTCCTTAGGCCTTTTGTCCGACTTAATATGAGAACCTTGAAGGAAGCAACTCAGGGAACATGAATCCAGTTTGTCTGTCTTGCTTTCAAAGTTATTCTTGCATTGTCTTCCTTCTTGGCCAACAGTCTAATACAGTATAGCCCCCCTACATATGAGTGAGTTCCATTCCGAGAGCAAGTTCATAAGTCCAGTTTATTCATAAGTCCAACAAAGTTAGCCTAGGTACCCAACTTTTACAGAAAACTCCAGATGCATGAGGTGACTTACATGATTGGACATGTAAGCATACAATGCATGCTTACATCTTTGACAGTTCTCAACTTGAAGGTTCCTATGTAGCAGATTTACTGTACATCACAAGGTAGCTTTTCACCCTTGAGCAGTAGCATGGAAGCCACCACAACTGCAAGTAGGCTTCTCCAAATTATGTGCGCCTTCAAATCAGAATTGTGATAACTCCTGGGGAGAAAGATATCCCCAAATTGAAAATATAAAAAGAAATATAAAATTCAGCAGCAACACAACCTTTTGAAAGTACAGAGACTTTTGCTAAGAGGAATCTCTTAGGATAGTTTCAAAAGATAGGTTTTGAACTAGATAAGACACTTTCTCATATGAGGGCCTATTGGACTTTGTCATTTACCAAAGGTCTTCACACAAATGATTTCATTTGAGCCTGGATATATATAACCTTCTGAAGTAGATGTTTTAGAGATTCCCACATCGCAAATGATGATGACGCAGTCTCTGAGAGAGGCTACATGGTGAGGCAAGACCTTAAAATCTACATTTATTCTTTTTTACTAGGCCGAAAGCTCACATCTCTTTGAATATAATGGACAAACAAGCATTTAATTTAGTGGAAAGTTAATGAAGTGGCTATTTTGTGAAGTTGGACCACATTTCTTTATTTTTAAATTAATCATCTGGGTGCACAATAAGCATACAGGTAATAAGACTACTTATCTATCAGTAAATATATTTATTTATCTTATCAGTCTTGTATGCACATACACACATGCCCAAACACCTCCAGACCAGGGACAAAAGCAAAAGCAAAACTCCAAACTAGAAATCTATAAAATTTCTTAGAAAGTATTCTCTCTGCCTTAAAAATCTCATGGGACTTCCTGGTGGTCCAGTGGCTAAGACTCTGTGCTCCTAATGCAGGGGGCTCAGGTTACATGCCTGGTCAGGGAACTAGATCCTAAATTCCACAACTAAAGTTCCTGCATATAGCAACTAAAGATTTGACACGGCCAAGTAAATAAATAAATATTAAAAAGAAAAGTATTACAAAAGTGCTTTATATACGTATATGGAGATCTTCTTTCATTAACATTTTGTAAAACGAAAGTGCCTTCCTTTAGCAGAAAACCCTTAAATTCCTCAGTGAGGGAATTCTATCAGCAACAGTAGGAGGGAAGATAGTAGTGTAATTCTGAAGGATGTGGGTTTAAATCCTGGCTCTGTCGTTTACTAGCTGTGTGATCTTGAGTAAGTTAATTTTTCTCTATGATCCTTAGTTCTTATCTGCACAACATAAATAATAGCATCTATCTTGAAGGTTGTTTAAAAGATTGTTGGGAATATATGTATTGGCCAAGATGACTTTTAATAAATTAAGTGTTTACTGTATGGAAGGAATAGGACTTTGGATCCTGAAAATCATTGTGGAGCATTTATACTACCAGGGACATGTCACTCCATTACCTGAAATGCCAAGTAAGGGAGATGAGATGTAGAGGGCAGGAAGTTTACATTGACAGGAGCTGCAGAATCCTAAAGTGAAAGTGAAAGTGAAGTTGCTCAGTCGTGTCTGACTCTTTGCAACCCCGTGAACTTACCTTCTAGGCTCCTCTGTCCATGGGATTTTCCAGGCAAGAGTACTAGAGTGGGTTGCCATTTCCTTCTCCAGAGGATCTTCCGGACTCAGGGATTGAACCCAGGTCTCCTGCATTGTAGGCAGACGCTTTACCATCTGAACCACCAGGAAGTCAACAGAATCCTAAGGGGATATCTATCCCTCATTTTCCTCCAGTGGTTGAAGAACCTTTGGCAAAGTCACCATTCACCTGATCAGTAATGTGTGGAAAAGTCAGCCTTTGGCTCAATATCTCTTCCCATGTGTCTTTGACTTATATTTGTTCATTTTACCCACTAAATTTGCTTTTATTATCTCCGGCTCCTTAGAGCCAGCACATCTCTGCAGGAATGAGCTGGATCTGATTTGGATTCTCACATCTCTGACAGAACTGTCAGCTTCATTTCCATCACAAAATCTTGGTTGCCTGTAAGGGTGTCAGAACTCAATGTTTCCCATTCTGGGTTGAATTGGCACAGCTGGGGCAGGGAAGAATCTTCCTTACACTTTTGAACTGAGCAACTTGGACTGACAGGTCACTGAGAAGATACAAATGTGGGTTTGAATCTTTTGTAAGACCTCAATTATCTGAACATGAAAGGGTCATAGAAAAGTAAACCTTGAATTAACTCATTGATAGTTCAGAGTTATAATATTAAAAGCAATCAGACCATCTGATCCTTTTGACCTGTGATCTGTTCCGAACAGAAAGTGGCATTAAAAAGTTTTTAATCTTAGTAAACCTTTAATCACAACCTAAATGATAAGGTTGACATTGTTTTTCATTGAATTATTTGGAAAAGCTAATAGGCAGAAATGTATGTAGTTATTCTCCAACGGAAATGTGAAGTGTGGTATCCAGAGTTGATGACATGTAGTTTGCCCCCAGCAGCTTGCCCCCATAAAAATGAAAGCTTCATCACTACACTGTTACCAAACCTGGCTTGAAGAGTAAGGAAAGTGTAGGTCTTAAGAGAAATGGCTACACTGAAATATGGTAAGTCCTCTACATACAGACCTCCAAGTTACAACTGCAAACTTTCAAAGATGTGAATGTACATGCCATCAACATCATATTTTACTGAAATTGCAGCTTGCTCTCCATCTCCAGTTGCTGATGATCCTTCAGCTCTATCATTTCCCACCTCGTCTTCCTCCTCCAGTCAGTAACCCTTCTTGCCTGTTCGCTCGATTTCAGCCCCTGTATGCCACTGTTGTACTGTACTACTGTACTTTTCAAGGTTCTGTAAGATTAATTTTAAAAATATTTTGTTTGTGTGTTCTTTATGTATTATTTGTGTGTAAAGTATTATAAACCTGTTACAGTACAGTACTATATAGCTGATTGTGTTATTTGGATACCTAGGCTAACTTTGAGACTTAAAAACAAATTGGACTTGAACCCACTCTCAGAGCAGAGCTCATTTGTATGTAGGGGGCTTACTATAGTAGCTCAATGGTGATTATATTACATTTCATAAAATAAGAATTTTCTTAGTTACCTGAAGTTGCTACTGCTTTTATCTGTAAGACTGATTCATTGTAAACATTCTTGGTGGACATACTGTATTTATTTAACTGTTTTTTAAATGGAATATACAAAAGATAGTTTTTTCTGAAAAGCATGGGGTTAACAAGATTGATACTTATTTTTTCATCTGTTTATTCAACAAATATTTTCTGTGACAGTTATTGTATAAACTCAGGCTTTAAGAAGAAAGATGTAACCATGTGAATCATGGGGCAAAAAGATTTCTAAGCAGAGAGAACAGCATGAGTGAGGCCCTTGGGTGGGAAAGACCTTGGCAAGTTTGCAAAATGATTGGAACTTAGTGACGGATGGGGCGAATGAAACCAGAGACTGAAAGTGATAAAGTAATAAACTTGAGGGGCTCTTAATGTGCATGTAGCTATTTTCCTTACTTTGATGTCACGAGGCTGCTGTACATTTTTTGACGTGTGTGATGTCTTTATTTTGTGATGTTCTGACGTCATTTCCTTGTCTTTCTTCTTTATTGCTGTTCCTTCTTTGACTTTGCAGCAGATATTGCTCTCATTCTGGTAACTTGATCTTCTTTTCTTTCTAATGTGCTTTCTGTTGGTTGAAGGATCAGATAACCAGACTAATTAGAGTTATGCTGAATTTAAGGGTTAAAAAAAAACAACTATGAATTTGGAGCATATACTGTCTCCTCTGGGCAAACTCTATACATTTTTGTACATGGACCTGTTTCCTTCTGGACCTCAGTTTCCTCCTGTATAAAAGCTGGCTAGTGACCAGAACATCATATCAGTGCCCTTTTAGTCAGTAATTTGATTTATAATGGTTTTCTAAAAGATCTTTAAAAATTAATTGCATTTGTTGTGCTTTCCATAATTAAGCTTGCCACGTCTTAACTATCTTGAAGTGTTAACTACGTCTTTAAATAATAGTACTCTCAATGCATGAATACTGACTAAAAGAAACTAAACAAAGTGCTGAGGATCTTTGTCTAAAAGAGGATCAATATTTAATTATAAATCATCTATTACATTTTTCTTCTGCTGAGTATAAAATACATTGTATGAAAATGTGAATTCAAGTGAAAATTACAGTTTTGAGCTCCATGCCTAATGATTTCTGCATTTTCTAAATGCATGTACTTATTTTCCTGTTCCAAAAATCTGTACTCTGAACTTGCTGCACACAGGAGTGTCCAGTTGTACATGGACACACAGCTATTAACTGTTTGAGGGGAGAGGCTGTTTCTTCTATTCTGATATCAACTGCTGCATGTGCCACAGTACTTTGAGTAAATCAGATGGTCAGAAAGATGTTTATTGAATGAGTGTGTAAGTTAATAAAATCCATTGGCTTGAATCCGGATTTGAGTCTTTGCTAACCGCCCCAGAAGTCATCATCTAGCTGCTTTTCTGTCTTCAGAAAAGCTTTTGTCAGGCCTGTTTCTTAAAAATAAAGTGTGAATTTGTGGTACTCTAGAATGCTCTGGGATTATGTAGGAATGTGTAAGATGGTCTTCAACTGTCTTAGGAGAAAAGGGTTAGTAAGCAACACTTAGGTAGAAATAAAATAGATAGACAGTGGTCAACCTCAGCAAGGTATTTGCAAAACAGCCATCAGGTAACTTTCTTCCTTGTTTGGGGATCAGAAGTTGTCCACTTACCTCCAAACCTCCCTCCTGGCTAATTGCAGGGGAGATACGAGTGGAAGGCCAGGTGCTGGACAAGTGCTGACAGCTGTCCTGAATGTGGCATCTTATTTCCTGCAGGCCCAGGTCTGCTTAGCATTACACAGTACTTAGCTTTGGTTAGGATGTGGTCAGTGTTTGTTACAAGGTGTATGAGAAATTGGCTTTCCAGGAGGAAAGCTTCCGAAAATTTACACTGTGTGTGTAAATTTTAGTTTAGAAAATTGCCTCTAAAAATTCAGGTGTATGTCAGGGTTACAGAAAATTTACTGGTTGGACAGCAGCAAAAATATTTCTTTTGTCAACCCAAGGGAAAAATCCATAAGGTTTATAGTCTATATTTGAAAATAAGTAGATTCATTCCTAGAAATATTTGGAGATCTCTGGCTCTCAGATGGTTCGGGGTCCATTCATCCATCAGTGGATGATTCTGAAGAGTTTTGTAAGGGTCAGTGAAGGAAAGATGAGGATTTGGGGTGAAGGGCTTGTAAGGATCACAGATACATTTGTGTTACTGCAATCCTTGAAGATCATGAGGAAGTAGCATAAATTATATATTGAATTAATCTGTGCTTAAACTTAATGGGGATTATCTTTAAAGAGTACCAGTGGAAAAAAGGCATCTGGGAAAAAACCTTAACACTTCTGGAAGAAATTTATTGTTTTATTCTCATTATATTACTGTAGTGTTTAAACTATTAACTCTTTCTTAAGAATATTGATGATGTGTGAGGTCCCTAATGGCTTTAGATTTCAGTGATGCTGTGATTAATGAAGAACAAAGGGTGTGTCTGAGAAAGACCTGGCATGTCCCCTTATTTCTAAATCAAAGGTGTCATTAGCAGCATCCGTTGTGGCACCAAACTTCTGCGAAACAAGAGGAGACAGAATTTAAACCATGTGGATAAGTGATTCATCTTGATGCATTGTTTGGAGAGTTGGCTAAGAAAGCCCTGGATTGAGGGAGGAGATTCGACTCACAAAAATGCATGTCAATGTGTGAGCACAAATGTTCACTTTCTTTGTTTTAACTTGAGCTGTGACCTCTCAAAACTGCTTGCTCAGCCTTTCTTACTACCAGAGCAACTTAAAAATGAATCATATCTTTTACCAAAATTGCATAAAAGCAGGTCCTCTGGGCCCAGGGCTTTGACAGGATTCATTCTGAAATGACCCTCTGTCATGCAACCTACACAGCAAATTTGTTACTTTTGTTATAGAAAAATCACACAAGTTTTTCCAGAGTCCAGCTGTGGATCTTTAGATTGTCTTCATGTTCCTTGGAACAGAACAACTGTTTGAATCAAAGCCAAAGATGTCCTTGAATCATTTGGTATCAGGGCACTAATGAGCTCTGCAGACATTTCAAATTCCTTTCCTTCCCTCTCTCCCACCCCTTCCACCTTAACCAGGTGTGATTTAATCCAGTCTATTTCCCTCCTAAGTAATAAGCTGTAACACACACACATAAAATTTATGTTTATATAATTTTTCTGTACTGTAAAGTGAGTTTTCAAAATAGTGTTTTTTTTTAATAAGAGCTAAATATTTTACTGATCTGTTTTATTAATAGGTATGTAAAAATGGAGCTTTAATTTTCATTGTATGCTAAGGTTTATAGAGATGACAGATAACTTTCATGATCTGTTAAGCCAACCCTTGGTTTTCAGAGATGAGAGCCCTGAGGCTCAGAATTTGAAGAGATTTACTCCAGATCATACAGGTAATAGCTGGTAGGGCTTGACTAGAACCAGGCCATTGAATTCCTGGTGCTTTTTTCCCTGGAGAGTGTGATCTGAGAACTTTATAATTCTTATTTTTCCTACTTTTCTCCACTTAAAATTGCATGTTATAAATGGGCGTGTGTTATCCACCTATGAGACTTCCTTCTTTTTCATGGTGAATTTATGAAATTATATAATTCTGAAATCATATTATGTGAGCATATGATTTCTATGTGGTATGCTCACTGCTCCCGGCCACCACCCCTGCCCCTCCCCCCACTCCTTTTACCACGTCTGTCTGATGAACTCACACTGAAAACCAAGGCTCAAGTCCTCTGTGCATCTCTGTGCCAAGGAGAGCCTTCTCTAGCCTCAACCCCAGCAGCTGGTCCTCTATGTGCACCCTACAACTCTTTGTGCATGTGTGGCTGTGAGCACTCTTTACATTGTGTTATATTTAGTTATTCATTCATTTATCTTTCTTTATCCTTAGTTCTGTAATATAGAAAATAAAATTCTTTATAGGATGAACTTCTGAATAATTTAAAACCCCTTTAACTTTTATTCCTAATTATGTTTCTGAACAAGTATGTCATCTTGAAAGAGGTCCTATTCGTTCAATCTCCCCACAGATGATGGGTGAATCAGTTTTTACTTTCGATTAACTGACACTTATTGAGCACCTAGTATTACAAATAACTCCCAGAGTTTCTCGTGTAGACATCATGCCACTGAATCCTCACAACAGTCTTGGGGAATTAGGTTGTCCTACTCTACGGATAGATATAGAAACTGAAACACAGAGTCCATATCTTGCCCGAGGCTTATTAAGTGGCTGAATCTGAAATTGAAACCCAATCACTGGAATCAATATTCAAGATCCCCCAACCCCCATTGTATTTATCCTTATCTCATTAAGCATTTTTTTTTTCAGTAGGTCTTATACTTCAACAAGACAGGGGAGTTGTGGGTGGGGAGGGAGAGTTGGGAGAAATTTCAGAAGTTCGAGAGTGATTCTTTGGATTGTGTGCCTCACATGTTTTGTTCAAATTCACAGACAGCCACCGATGTGAAAAATATTTAAACTGTTATACTTTTGAACGAAGGGGACTAAATCACCCTCAGTTTTTGTTATTGTTACCTCTTATTTCTGTTTATAACTTGCCTGAGTTAACTTCTTACCATCAATATTTTTAAAATGGGAATGAGTTGCATCTATATAGAATGATAAAGCAGAAGAGAAATTAAAAATCTCTTAATTGTTTTCAAACCAACAAAATTCTATAAAGCAATTATCTTTCAATTAAAAAAATAAATTGATTTAAAAAAAGATTTAGCACCCAGGAAGCTACTCCTTTTTAAGTAAAGTTTTTCAAATTAAAAAAAAAAAATCTGTTAGGTTTCTTCAGATTGAATCACCTGTACCCAAATAGTTACGTCATGTGTAATGTTTGTCCTGGGTTGTGAAAATTAGTATTGCTGAACAATCAGTCTTTTATAATTCGCAGTTGCTCATATTGGGCATTTTGTCAGTTAGTACAGAACAGTAAGAGATGGGCCCTTTTATTTGCATAAAGATAAAAAATAAGGATCGTGAAGTTCATTTAGCTTTTTGAGCAATTCAGCTCTAATGGCAGAGCAGGAATGTGTTTTTAAAAAAGTGAAATTAACAAGAAGTGTTCATCTGTTGGTAGAGCAGCAGTTTGAAGACTGAATGTTAGCAGCTTTGCAGCTTTGGTTATTAACTCTATTTTGTCTTCTGTCTTGCAGCTGTCAAATAAGAGTGGCAGGTTTTGAAAAGGCAAGAGAGAAAGAAGTTAGAAAAGGGGGTGTGCCCTCACCAGAAGAAAATGCTTCTCAGATATGGTTTAAAAGCTTTTGAGATAGCTACTTCCAATCCATTGAGAGCAGAAAACATGCGGATCAGGAAAATCAGAAGGCTCTTAGAGGCCTGAGTATTATTGCAAACCTAGAATGTGAATGTTAGAATCAGGTTATCAGCTCAGTTTGTTGCTCAGTCTGGTTCGACTCTTTGCAACCCCATGGACTGCAGCATGCCAGGCTTCCCTGCCCATCACCAACTCCTGGAGTCTGCTCAAACTCATATCCACTGAATCGGTGATACCATCCAACCATCTCATCCTCTGTCATCCTCTTCTCTTCCTGCCTTTAATCTTTCCCAGCATCAGGTTCTTTCCCAATGAGTCAGTTCTTCATATCAGGTGTCCAAAGTTTTGGAGCTTCAGCTTCAGCATCAGTCCTTCCAATGAATATTCAGGACTCATTTCCTTTAGGATTGACTGGTTTGATCTCCTTGCAGTCCAAGGGACTCTCAAGAATCTTCTCCAACACCACAGTTCAAAAGCATCAATTCTTCGATGCTCAACTTTCTTTATAGTCCAACTCTCACATCCATACATGACCACTGGAAAAACCATAGTTTTGACTAGATGGACTTTTGTTAGCAAAGTAATGTCTCTGCTTTTTAATATGCTGTCTAGGTTGGTCATAGCTTTTCTTCCAAGGAGAAAGCTTCTTTTAATTTCTTGGCTGCAGTCACCATCTGCAGTGATTTTACAGCCCCCAAAAATAAAGTCTCTGTTTCCATTGTTTCCCCATCTATTTGCCATGAAGTGATAGGGCTGGACGGCATGATCTTAGTTTCTTGAATGCTGAATTTTAAGCCAACTTTTTCACTCTCCTCTTTCACTTTCATCAAGAAGCTCTTCAGTTCCTCTTTGCTTTCTGCCATAAGGGTGGTGTCATCTGCATATCTAAGGTTATTGATATTTCTCCCAGCAATCTTGATTCCAGCTTGTGCTTCATAGGAGGAAACTGTTCAAAATAGCTACTGGGGAGTGTTGTCCAGGTATTCAGCTAGACCAGGAGGAGGGAGATGTCAGTGTTTTCCTCATTTTAAATGCAAAGGCTTAGTTGAGTTTAGTTAGAACCATTGTTTCCAGACATATTTCTCATTCTTTTACTCTTATCAAATGAAATATCAATACAGAAAGCTGATTTTAAGAGTTGATTTGGTTGATGTAGGGGAGAGAGCTAGACCCTGGCCTCTTAAGCTTCATCTTTCCTCTTGTAGCAGATTCTGAAACATCAGATTTCTTCCAGACCCAGTTTGGAAACCATACAATCACATTTGGAAATATAGTTGGTGAGCTCCCTGATCATCTCATTGCCCTGGGGCCAAGGAGAGTGAAACTCAGTCTAGTGATTCTCAAAGTGTGACGTAGTAGCATCAAACTTATTGGACAGGCAAATTCAATATCAAAATGTCTTGGGTGAGGCCTAGCAGTCTACATTCTATTAATAACTACAGTTGTCAAGACCATCAAATTTTGAGAATCATTACTAGGACATTGGTTCAGATGTTTATATTCTCAGACCAGTTGTATTGCTGGGCCCCCAGAGAAGCAGACACCAAAATAAGATTGAATTTACAAGATTTCTAGCAGAGGAAACACCTGTGAGAGAATAAAGCTGGGAGGGCTTTCCAAACTCATGCACATCTACTCTGAATGAAGGAGAGAGGAAAGAAGATTGAGTGGAAACATCTCAGAATGTTAGTTCTAATATCTGGGATATTTTCATTGCTTGTTTTTTCTCTTAAAAATGTTATATTTTCCTGAGTGGGGGAAAAATTTGTGGGAGAAGGAGGTGTATGTTGAGTAACTTTGGATTGTTTCTGGTCATTGTCAACCAATCTGTTGAGACTCTCTATCTTGGTATACTCCTATGAAGAGTTTAGTTCAGTTCAGTTCAGTTGCTCAGTCATGTCCGACTCTTTGTGACTCCATGGACTGCAGCTTGCCAGGCCTTCCTGTCCATCATCAACTCCCAGAGATTGCTCAAACTCATATCCATTGAGTCGGTGATGACATCCAACCATCTCATCTTTTGTCATCCCCTTCTGCTCCTGCCTTCAATCTTTCTCAGCATCAGGGTTTTTTCAAATGAATCAGTTCTTTGCATCAGGTGGCCAAAGTGTTGGAGTTTCAGCTTCAGCATCAGTCCTGCCAATGAACACCCAGGACTGATCTCCTTTAGGATGGACTGGTTGGATCTCCTTGCAATCCAAGGGACTCTCAAGAGTCTTCTCCAACACCACAGT
Organism: Muntiacus reevesi; assembly: GCF_963930625.1. Classification (NCBI taxonomy): domain Eukaryota; kingdom Metazoa; phylum Chordata; class Mammalia; order Artiodactyla; family Cervidae; genus Muntiacus; species Muntiacus reevesi. The sequence continues at coordinate 76,343,319 of NC_089254.1, read as the reverse complement.
TCCAAAGCATCAATTCTTTGGTGCTCAGCTTTCTTTATAGTCTGACTCTCACATCCATACATGACCATGGGAAAAACCATAGCCTTGACTAGACAGACCTTTGTTGGCAATTAATGTCTCTGCTTTTTAATATGCTGTCTAGGTTCGTCATAACTTTCCCTCCAAGGAGTAAGTGTCTTTTAATTTCATGGCTGCAATCACCATCTGCAGTGTTTTTGAAGCCACCCCCCAAAAAAAGTCAACCACTGTTTCCACTGTTTCTCCATCTATTTGCCATGAAATGAAGGGACCAGATGCCACGATTTTTGTTTTCTGAATGTTGAGTTTAAGGCCAACTTTTTCACTCTCCTCTTTCACTTTCATCAAGAGGCCCTTTAGTTCTTCTTCACTTTCTGCCATAAGGGTGGTGTCATCTGCATATCTGAGGTTATTAATATTTCTGCCAACAATCTTGATTCCAGCTTGTGCTTCATCCAGCCCAGCGTTTCTCATGATGTACTCTGCATATAAGTTCAATAAGCATAGTGACAATTTACAACCCTGACATACTCCTTTCCCTATTTGGAACCAGTCTGTTGTTCCATATCCAGTTCTAACTGTTGCTTCTTGACCTGCATACAGGTTTCTCAAGAGGCAGGTCAGGTGGTCTGGTATGCCCATCTCTTTCAGAATTTTCCACAGTTTATTGTGATCCATACAAAGGCTTTGGCATAGTCAATAAAGCAGAAATGGCTGTTTTTCTGGAACTCTCTTGCTTTTTCAATGATCCAATGGATGTTGGCAATTTGAACTCTGGTTCCTCTGCCTTTTCTAAATCCAGCTTGAACATCTGGAAGTTCATGTTTCATGTATTGTTGAAGCCTGACTTGGAGAATTTTGAGCATTACTTCACTAGCGTGTGAAATAAGTGCAATTATGAGGTAGTTTGAACATTCTTTGGCATCGCCTTTCTTAGGGATTGGAATAAAAACTGCCCTTTTCCAGTCCTGTGGCCACTGCTAGTTTTCCAAATTTGCTGGCATATTGAGTGTAGCACTTTCACAGCATCATCTTTTAGGATTTGAAATAGCTCAACTGGATTTCTATCACCTAACTAGCTTTGTAATGATGCTTCTTAAGGCCCACTTGACTTCACATTCCAGGATGTCTGGCTCTAGGTGAATGGTCACACCATCATGATTATCTTGGTCGTGAAGACCTTTTTTTGTACAATTCTTCTGTGTATTCTTGCCACTTCTTCTTAATATCTTCTGCTTCTGTTAGGTTCATACCATTTCTGTCCTTTATTGAGCCCAACTTTGCTTGAAATATTCCTTTGGTATCTAATTTTCTTGAAGAGATCGCTAGTCTTTCCCATTCTACTGTTTCCTCTAAAGAGTACTGGTTTTCAAAAACAGGCACTGAATTTTGCTGTATTCAAAGTGCAAACTTTGTCTCCTTTGCACCTGAAATCTTGGCTCAGTTCTTATTAGCCTCAGCTGTTAGGGTTATATGCATGGTTCAGGGTCTTCATAGACGAGGCCAGGTTTATGGGCTCCCTCTTTCTGATTCTCTCCTTACTCGGGTCTCCCTTCTCTTTACAGCAGCTGTAGTTTCCTTGTGTTTTGTCCTCCGTCTCCTCAGGCCAGTAAGACTGAGACTAGATGTTTCTTATGGGAGTTTAGTCTTCCTCTCATGGATTTGACCATTTTTTATTTGTTTCTGATTTTGTTTTTGTTTGTTTCTGATTTTTTGCTTTAAATATTAAGTTGTGTTTTGGTTTCATATATCCAGGTTCATGAATGCTATTCATATATTTTTAAAACTTAATTATGCATTTGTCATTATTTATCTCCCTAAATTTAAGTGCTTTGTCCTCAAATTTCAACATATTTTTATTTTGATATTGGTACATCTACCTTCTTTTTATTTGAATTTGCCTATCTTTTTATTCATTTATTTGCATTAAATTTTTATTACTTTGTTTTAACTAAAAAATCCAATCTTTCAGTCTTTTTTTAAATGGGGAGAATCATGGCCATTCACATTTATTTTACTACTGATATATTTAGTAGTTTCTTTCTAGTTGCATGAGTGCATGCTACTTTGCTTCAGTTGTGTCTGACTGTTTGTGACCTCATGGACTGAAGCCCGCCTCTGTCCTTGGGAGTCTCTAGCCAAGAATACTGGAGTGATTACCATGCCTTCCTCCAGGGGATCTTCCTGACCTGGGGGTTGAACCCACATCTCCTGTGTCTCCTCCATTGCAGGCAGATTCTTTACCTCTGAGCCATTGGGGAAGCCCTTTTCCAATATTACTTTATTTTTAATATTTATTTATTTTCCCTTTTTGAAAAAATTATATTAATTTTTTGATGTGGTAATTTATTTCCTTTATTCTCCTTGTAAACCACTTGTCTTACTATAGTAATCAACCATCCTGGTTTACCAGGCATAAATTCATCTTAAGCACTAAAATCTCACATTCCTGGAAATCTCTCTATCCTGAGAAAACCAGGATGACTAGTCACCCTCACTCAGACACACTTGGTTGTATACTGGATTCTCATGAGAAGTTTTCCAAGACATTGATACTTGTCCCTCCCTGCTCTAGAGCCTTTATTTAATGGGTTTAGGGTGTGGTAATGGCATCTGGCTATGGTTTTTCCAGTTGTCATGTATGGATGTGAGAGTTGGACTGTGAAGAAAGCTGAGCACTGAAAAATTGATGCTTTTGAGCTATGGTGTTGGAGAAGACTCTTGAGAATCCCTTGGACTGCAAGGAGATCCAACCAGTCCATCCTGAAGGAGATAAGTCCTGGGTGTTCATTGGAAGGACTGATGCTGAAGCTGAAACTCCAATACTTTGGCCACCTCATGCGAAGAGTTGACTCATTGGAAAAGACCCTAATGCTTGGAGGGATTGGGGGCAGGAGGAGAAGGGGACAGCAGAGCATGAGATGGTTGGATGGCATCACTGACTCGATGGGCATGAGTTTGAGCAAACTCCGGGAGTTGGTGATGGACAGGGAGGCCTGGCGTGCTATGGTTCATGGGGTCGCCAAGACTCGGACACGACTGAGCGACTGAACTGAACCGAACTGACTGAATGGCGTCTGGATGTTTAAAATCTCTTTAGGTGGTTATTATCAGGAGTTTATTAGTCATTGTTCTGACCACAAGCCAAACTCCTATGGGAAAGCTTTTGTACTAGCTATTTCTTTGCTGGAATGTACTTCCCTCTTCAGTGGTTCTCATTCGTGGCTAACCATTCAGAGTTGTGTGTTAGTTGCTCAGTTGTGTCCAACTTTGTGACTCCAAGGACTGTAGTCCACCAGAGTCCTCTGTCCATAGGATTTCCCAGGCAAGAATACCTGAGTGGTTTGCCTTTTCCTCCTCCAGGGAATCTTCCTGACCCACAGATTGAACATGGGTCTCTCATATTGCAAGCAGATTCTTTTTTTTTTTTTTTGCAAGCAGATTCTTTACCATCTGAGCCACCAGGAAAGCATTGAGTTGGCTGGGAACATTTAAGCAATCCCAATGCCCAGTCTCCACCACCTACCCACTGAAATCTGTCTCTGATTCCTTAACTATTCAAATGATTTTCATGGGTGGAAAAGTTGAGAAGTACTGTGATATTTTCTCATGGGTGTTATTTAGGAGAAAAGATCCATCCTATCCATTCAAACTAAATTAGCTCCTCTAACACTTTCTAATAGCGCATATTACTTTCTGATGGTTTATTCTTGATTTAATTCTCTATTTGTTTTGTGCTTTCTACCACCAAACAGAATATAAGCTTCATGAAAACAAAGTTTTTCCTTGTTTATCACTTAGCCCGAGATCTCAGAATGGATTCTAGAACTTGTAAGCACTTCATTAATATTAATTTATACCTTTCATGTGCCAAGCACTGTTAGGACCCAGGGATTGTATAATAATGAATAACTATAGAACAGCAAGAGATACCCCTCCCTCCGCCAAATGTCTTCATGTCTTCTCTGTCTTCGTGAAGCTCACAATCTAGTGAACTACCTTTTTTTTCTAACATTTTATTCTATTCTGTTAAGACCTCGGAAAAGTAGTTAAAAAGGAAATATTTTATCACATAAAGATGCCGCTGGCATCTCTTCATTGTAGTTATCTGGCATCTCTTCTTTTCATTGTAGTTATCAGCGACACATTTACATGGTTAAATAGACTCAGTGAGTTACAGAAACTGAAATGACATTTCAGCCCTGCCTTATAACCGTCTGAGCTGTGGTTTCAGAGCTCTGCGATTTCTTCAGTCTTCCCTTGCTGCATAGTGCTACCAAGGAACCCTGAGACAGTCAGCTTCCTCCCCCACACAGCAGGTCCTCAGTGGGATCCTCCTGGTGGTCCAAGACCAGAGCCGAATCTTCCTGCTGTGGTTGGGCTACAGGAAGTACTCTGCAGTCCCTCAGTTCAGCCAGACAGACACATGAAAGAGCCCAAGAACACACACAGAGTAGACACATAAACAAGTGTACACTCATCCATTTTTATGGAAACAGACATAAATGGTGTGGGGGTGCCTTAGCACATGGAGTGTCTAGATTCTAGAGGGTTTAGTCAAGAGACAGTGGCTAAATCTTGACAGCAGAAATTACAATGAAGGAAAAGCTCAGCTGGGAGAACCAGACTAGGGTATTGTGGGCCAAATGATGATCCATGTGCAAAGTCTAATAGGCTTTAGCTAACACAAGGCCAAGGCAAGTTGTCACTTTTTGCTGATCTTGGTTTGGCCTGTATTGGAGCAAGATGGCTTGGGCATTAGGTGGAGTCAGTGTTTCTTCATGCTGTCTTTCCTCCTGAGAGAATTCATCTATCTGGGATAAGATAAGAGGGTAACTTTTATATAAAACTTAAATAGAACAGTGACTTGTCCTGTCATAGTGATTGTTTCCATAATCTCAACTTTGATTAGCTTATGTGGATTTATTTCTATAATCATTAAGCTATTAGAAAATCTTCATCTAGAGCTTTGGTTTTGTAATATAGACTTATAGAGAGAAATTTGTTAGTTGATTGAAACCTGAGTGTGAACAAGATATATTTTTCAATATTTAATGTATATAGTCTGTTGGTTTGTCTGTATAAATGAGATGACAAACTCTTGGTTTGCCAAAGTTAGTGCCATTCTACTTGAAAAATACAGCCCTCTAGGGACTTCCCCGGGGTCCAGTGGTTAAGACTTTGCACTTCCACTGCAGGGGCCATGGATTAAATCCCTGGTCAGGGAGCTAAGATCCCACATATTACATGGTGCAGCCAAAAAAAAAAACCCCCAAAAAACCAAAAAACAAAAAAAAGCATTCAAAATGTTAATGCTCTAGTGAAAATACTAAAACACTTGTAGCTTCTCCAGGTATAACATCTACCTCATCATATTGTCTTTTAAATTGTTGTGTAAATACCCAAGTCACTGTTAAAGGCTAGGCTGGAATCCCAAAACATCCTATGTGGTATATCCACACCTGCCTTGTACTTAGTTTAGAGCTTAAGTAAGAAATCAACTCACTGTGACTCCACAAAACAAAAAAGCAAAGGCATTCAAATGTGATGGATCAGGAGGAAGGCACATTTCTTAATTAATTTATAATTGTAGATTTGTGTGAAAATGTACTTGCAGTAGCACAGAATAGTGCAATTAGTTTGGCTCTTTTTTCTTTAACCAGCTTCATTAAAAAAAAATAAAAAAACACCTGTTGTTTATTTTGCTGTTTATTTAATCATGAATTTAATATATGCTTATTATGTGCCAGGTACTATGATGGGCACTGAGTATATAATGGTTAAACTTTTTTTTAAGTTTACAATTAAGTGGAGGAGACAGGGCATTAAAAACTTCATAATTACAGGTATGGCCTTACTTGATTGACAAGGGTGGTAGGAGAGACTGATGTGGGGATATAATTTAAATGGGGGATGAGGCAGCTAAGTGACATTTTAGCCTAGAGGGAGTTAGCCATCTGCAGGATACTTTACATTTCAGAGTCCAGAAAATCTACAAACCGCTTATACTTCATGCTTTACCTTCAAATCTAGGAGAAGAAAATGGACAGTAGCTTCTTTTAGTTTTATTGGATTCTTGGAGAAAGATTTAGAAATTAACTTTTCTGGGACTTCCCTGGTGATCCAGTGGTCAAGACTCCATGCTTCCAATGCAGGCAGTGGGGGTTCCATCCCTGGTTGGGGAATTAGGATCCCACATTCCTTGCAGAGCGGCCAAAAAAAAATTATTTTTTCTCCTAAAATATGGTGATTGTGAGGGAATCCTAAATAAAGGGGAATACTTTGTTTTTGTTTCAAAATTGTGATTTTATCCCACACTTGTAATACCCTGCTTCCCAAATGATGTGTGTGTGTATAATCTGTTTCCTGATGAATATCAGGTAAAGACTGATGTGCACAGGAAATAAGAAATAAGAACTCCCAGAGGCTAGAATATTTGAATAATTTCTGCAAGATGTAATTAAAATAGGACCTGATTTAGAGAGGGTCTGCTCAATCTGCCATTTTTAGCAGGGGAAGGAAATATCCACTTGGAAAGTAAGCAGAGAGAATCTTGAAGTGCCCTAGATCACCTCCGTGTTTGTAAAGACCAGTCCATGAAACTAAAGACAAGAAATCATAAGGCACAGAAGTGAATGTTCCTCCTCCTGCATATCTAATCTGGGAAAATTTCAGGAAACATAATCTTTCTTTATGTTTTGGTACTGAAAGTATTGAACAAGAACACACATGTACTCTCTCATGGAACTGATTGTAAATTCCAATCCTGGACAAACATACACTGTTCTTTATAAGCATAAAAGGGAAAAGTCGCTCTTCACTGACTTTATTGAGATTGCTTCCAGAAACAATAATCAAACATAAAAACATCCCTGTCTTCCTTACATGGAAAATAGACCATCACAGACTATAAACCTTCACCTATATTCCTGTCTGAAAATGGAATCATCCTTGTCAAGACAGCCACAACTGGCAGGATCATGAAGTATATACACTTCACTGATAGAATCTAAAAGTTATTTCTTGATTGAGTACATATTAACAAAGTGTGTAATGGCTTTAGTCTCTCTCAACACATTGTATTTGAATTCCATTATTATAGTTCACAACCAGAACTAAAATTGAGTTACTATCTGCCACTAAAAATATAATCAAGTCACAGGGTCTTAAGAGTGTTTTTCATTAATAAAAGCGCTGCAAACATAATTCATAGTTTGAGTATTTAATAGTCCTCTTTTGGGGGGATACCAGTTTTTCATCTGTCCTAAAGATCCTCCCGAGAAATCTATATGCAGGTCAAGAAGCAACAGTTAGAACTGGACATGGAACAACAGACTGGTTCCAAATTGGGAAAGGAGTACGTCAAGGCTATATGTTGTTGCCCTGCTTATTTAACTTATATGCAGAGTACATCATGTGAAATTCTAGGCTGGATGAAGCACAAGCTGGAATCAAGATTGCCAGGGGAAATATCAATAACCTCAGATATGCAGATGACACCACCCTTATGGCAGAAAGTGAAGAAGAACTAAAGAGCCTCTTGATGAAAGTTAAAGAGGAGAGTGAAAAAATTGGTTTAAAATTCAATATTCAAAAAACAAAGATCATGGCATCTGGTCTCATCACTTCATGGCAAATAGATGGGGAAATAATGGAAACAGCGACAGACTTTATTTTGGGGGGGCTCCAAAATCACTGCAGATGGTGATTGCAGCCATGAAATTAAAAGACACTTTCTCCTTGAAGAAAAGTTATGACCAACCTAGACAACATATTAAAAAGCAGAGACATTACTCTGCCAGCAAAAGTCTGTCTAGTCAAAGCTATGATTTTTCCAGTAGTCACGTATGGGTGTGAGAGTTGGACTATAAAGAAAGGTGAGCACTGAAAAATTGATGCTTTTAAACTGTGGTGTTGGAGTTGATTTTTGAGAGTCCCTTGGATTGCAAGGAGATCCAACCAGTCCATTCTAAAGGAAATCAGTCCTGAATATTCATTGGAAGGACTGATGCTGAAGCTGAAACTCCAACACTTTGGCCACCTGATGCAAAGAACTGATTCATTTGAAAAGACCCTCATGCTGGGAAAGGTTGAAGGTGGGAGGAGAAGGGGACGACAGAGGATGAGATGGTTGGACAGCATCACCGACTCGATGGACATGAGTTTGAGTAAGCTCCGGTAGTTGGTGATGGATAGGGAAGCCTGGCATGCTGCAGTCCATGGGGTTGCAAAGAATCAGACATGACTAAGCGACTGAATTGAACTGAAAGATCCACTCTGGCCCAAATGTTGGGATAGAATTCATTTGTCCTGCTACAGCAGAGCCTTTTATGGAAGGCCTGTTCTTCTCCTGCCAGTTGTTGCTTCAAACACAAAATTAGGTGGCTGGGTAAGATGCTCTGGAGTTAGGTTACTCCAGCTTTCTCTAACCCTTTTACCTGAGTTTCCTCATCTCTGTATTGGGAGACTGACAGCAAATAGCTTTTGCATTGGGCACACTGTTACTCCTATGCCTGTCACATAGTACAAGTGCAGTAAATATTAGCTCTCTATCCAAAAAAGTTAGGAGAACAGTGATTTAATGTTGCCAATATGTGGCATTTTCTGTAATAGTAATTATTCTGACTTTATTAATCTTTCTTAGATATTGTCATTTTTCCCCCCACAAAGTACCTTAGGTTGCTGCTGCTGCTGCTGCTAAGTCGCTTCAGTCGTGTCCGACTCTGTGGGACCCCATAAAGGGCAGACCACCAGGCTCCGCCATCCCTGGGATTCTCCAGGCAAGAGCGCTGGAGTGGGTTCCCATTTCCTTCTCCAACCTTAGGTTAGCTCTATCTTATTTTTACTGAAGAGTAGTTGATTTACAATGTGTTAAATTCTGTACAGCAAAGTGACTCAATTATACACATACATAGGTACTTTTTCATATTCTTCTCCATTATGTTTTATTCTAGGATATTGACTCTAGTTCTCTGTGCTATATGTAGGGCCTTGCTGTTTATTCAGTCTGTATGTAATGTGTGTGTGTGTTTAGTCATTAAGCCCTGTCTGACTCTTTGTGACCCAGGGACTGTAGCCTGCCAGGCTCCTCTGTCCATGGGATTCCTTGGCAAGAATACTAGAGTGGATTGCCATGTCCTCCTCCAGAAGATCTTCCTGATCCAGGGATCGAACCTGAGTCTCCTGCATTGCAGGCAGATTCTTTACAGTCTGAGCCACTAGGGAAACCCTCTCTGTGTAATAGTTTGCATCTGGTAACCTCAAATTCCCAATCCTTCCTTTGCCTGTGCCTTCCCACTTGGCAGCCACAAGTCTGTTCTCTATGTCTGTTAATCTGTTTCAGTTTTGTAGATAGATTCATTTGTATATTTTAGGTTCCACATACAAGTGATATCATGGAGAAGCAAATGGCAACCCACTCTAGTATTTTTGCCTGGGAAATCCTATGGACAGAGGAGCCTTGTGGGCTATGGTCCATGGGATTGCAAGAGTTGGACACAACTAATTTAGTGACTAAACTACCACCACCATAAGTGATGTTACATGGTATTTATCTTTCTCTTTCTGACTTATTTCACTGAGTATGATCATCTCTAGTTGCGTCCATATTGGTGCAAATGGCATTATTTCATTCTTTATGGTTGAGTCATATTCCATTGTGTATATATGTGCACCACATGTTCATCATCCATTCATTGTCAATGAACATTCAGGTTGTTTCCCTGTCTCGACTACTGTGAATTGTGTTGCTATGAGCATAGTGGTGCATGTATCTTTTTGAATTGTGGTTTTGTCCAGATATATGCTCAGGAGTGGGATTGCTGAATGACATGGTAATTCTATTTTTAGTTTTCTGAGGAATCTCCATACTGTTTTCCATAGTACCTGCGCCAACTTACAGCTCTATTTCATATATAGATATGACTTGAAAAACTAAACCAATGCAAAAAACAAAACACTGACTTATTAGGAAAATACAATTTTTTGAATACAAAAATTGGCAGGCTGATAATTTACTTTATAACATATTATCCTTAAATAATGGTTAACTGGTTCCTGAAACTTTTGAAAACAGATTCATTAAATGAGAAGGTAGGTATGTCAGTGAAGAGAGATATACTTTGAAATATTCAAAGCTAAGTCAAGAGAAAAAAGGTGAATAGCCTGGAGATTTCTGTCTTAAGACAATATAAAAGTTTGAACTTTTATAGTTAATTTAAAGTAAAAGTATATGTAAAATAGGTAGTGGGAATTTGCTGTATTATCAGGGAGCTCAAACTGGTGCTCTGTGACAACCTAGAGGAGTGGGGTGGGGTGGGAAGTGGGAGGGAGGTCCTAGAGGGAGGGGACATATGTGTACCTATGGCTGATTCATGTTGATGTATGGAGAAACCAATCCAATATTGTAAAGCAATTATCCTTCAATTAAAAATAAATAAATTAAAAAAATAAAAGAATTTTTTTTTCTTGACAACAGAAGGAGATAGATTTTTCTTGGGCTCTAAAACTATTCTGTCCTACATGAATAGATCATTCTTTAATTCTTCTAATAAATACTTTTTAGTATTATATATTTATCTTAAAGTCATCATTTAAAAACCAAACTTCGTTGCCATTGATAATTCAAAATATATCATCCCTGGGATTGTCTAATGACCTTTAGTGATACTGAATCAATGATTTTACTTAAACTTTCAGACAATTAAGCTTAAAATCAGTTCTTAAATATACAAAATCAAAAAGAATGTTTCTAAATTAAACCAATGGCTCTTTTTGTATCTGCAGCATGCTTTAATTTCTACCACATATGTGTAAATTGGCAAAGTACCTAAAAGGCTATAATAATCCTGATGGCTTGGAACCAATGTTTTACCATCATTGAACAAGTCCATCTACTCTGAATCTTTGGATTAAGACAAAAACTCCATCCTGCCATGCACCTGGTCAGTTGTGCAATCCTGACCAATGAACAGCTGCTAACAATAAGGGTATTGTGCTTATGTAACACAGTTCAGGACCTGATGGTTAGTCTCTTGATACATGGTGAAACTCTAGGGAATATTCTCTTGCCAGGATGCCTGCTTCATGGAAAATGCTATGTCTATGTTGACCTGCACCCTTAAATCTTCTCTCTATATGACTTGGTGAACTTGGGTTCTGGAAGATCACATTAGCCTTCCCACTTGGCTTTGAGGGAGTTAAGGATATTTCAGCCAAGAAATGGCCATACAGTGTTGCAGCAAATGTAATTTTAGGAAGTGTTTTCTGTAGACTTGTTTCACCACGTTAACAAAAATCTGTATTATGTTTCTTCCCATCGATGTGGGTGTGTCCTTGTGTGTGTATTCAAGAGAGGCTTCCGTTTGTTGAGTGATCTTCATGCAAACATCTTGGAGTGCTTTACAAAAGAATTTTAAAAATTAAACCAAACAGGATATGAAACTGTGCTGCCAAACAAGTAAGTCTTTAGGCATGATTTAAATTTAGTTAATGACATAAAGAGCTAAATCTGTGAAAGGAAGCAAGTTCCTTGGATCAGAGAAAAAAGCAGCAGAAAACAGATACTCATATTTTGTAAGTCTTCATTTGAGTAGCTCCAAAAATGTTCTTTTAGAAGTGTAGTTGGAAAACCCCAGGCTAAGTGAGTTCCAAGGAACAGTATTTTAGGGAAAAAGACCAGATAATGGCTCCCGTGTACGTAGCAATCTACAGATTACAAAGTGTTTTCCCAGCTTTGATGACAGTCTTACTTGTCACAAAACGCCACCAAAGCTAAGGAATATGTTATTCCATTTTACAGATGAGTAAGCTGATAACAGGAAAAATTAAGGAATTATACTAAGGTCACTCAGCCAAGAAGTGATTGAGATAGGATCTGAATATGGATTTTGATCTAAATCTGGTGTTCTACTTACAGTACCATGAGTCGAGTCTGTGGCATGTCCTTTATGCTGGATACATTTCTCATGCCACTATAGATCTCTGTCTCTGATATAACAGCAGTGACTGGCTTCCTGAGATAACATGGTATTATTCTCTCTCTTAGGAAGGACTGCTGATATTCCTAAGTGAGAAATTTGAGAACCAGGGTCTTCTAATGCCAAATACATAGCAAATGATAATATTATGGCTTAATCCTCTCAAAACATTTAAGCTGACTTTTATGGTTTGCCTTTCAAATTACCCTCTAAGCAGTTGCCAGAACCCTCCCTGAATCAATGTGATTGGATTCAGGCATCGGTCTCAATGTTGCAGGTAGCTTCTCTTAGCTGTGGATTGTAGTAGGGAAATTGGGGAATTCTTAATGTGCTTCCTGTCCTCTGCTGACTTGGACCAAGTGTGGTTATTCTAGAACCTCTTAAGATTCCACGAGCATTGTGGTTTCAGACAGTGAGTCATGGCCTTGTGCCTGAGGAGTGGGTGATACAGTATGTGGATTGATTCTCAAGATACACAGTGTTCAGGGTCATTCAGAACTGACTGTGCTACAGCTGCCTAGTTTTGCTGTTGTTATCTTATTGCCTTTTCCTTTAAAAACACATTTGACTTCTCATGCAAGTTTTAGACATTTAAAAGTTTACATTTTCTCTGGTACTCCTTTAACTTTAGACAAAGCCAGGAAGGACTCTGCTTTGTGACTCTGTCAATTGTTTGGCAAAATACATGTGGTAGAACTCAACAGCAAGCAATGGAAACCTTGTCTCTGTAACCAACTCCTTGAGCAGGTCACTCAAGCCAAATATAAGCCCAACTAAGGCAAAGGAAAAATGGAGGAACACTATTAGGGCATTCAGGGCTTTGCAGCAAGCCAATTAACCTAAGCATGTTACTTTTTACCTTACATCTCAGGACACTTTTTGCAGATTTTTACCTTTATGCTTAATTGTAAAACATTAACATAAAGACTTCAGCTATTTTGCCTTCAGCCAATAAGCACAGCCTATCCAAAGATTTATATGACTTCCATATGTCATTTAAGCATTTGAGACAGGATGACAATCCATCCCATGTGGAACCATCAGGGATAAAAGATAGTTGGAACTGTGTTTCCAAATTGGCTGCATTTCCCAGTCTGGCCTCTTATATGGCACCTGCTCTCTTATCCTTCATTCTTTCTGGTGATCAGTTATCTCTGGCTGCATTGTTCTAATCTTTGGGCACAGCCTTCCTCCTTGAGCCTGAGTTTGTCTCAGTTTCACTTTTATTACCTATTTTCTATTCATTTCTTTCAACTTGACTTGACTTTAGCTCCTTACCCCCTGCCTCTGGATTTGCTTTTTACCTACCTTTGCCAACCTGCCCTTAGTTTGATCTGCTCTGAGCCTCTATTTTTTGAATCCTTATCACATGACTGTCCATCATGTGTTACCCTCAGTAACTTGACTAACTGAATATATTCCTGCTCCTTATCATTTGGTTCTTCTGCATCTCAATGTGTTAGTTGTGTTTCTCTGTATCTAGTACTGTGCTTCATGCTCTGGAAAGAATATGAAATAATAGAAGATAGGGTTCTGGTCACTCTTCTATCTTCCTGGACTATTCCTTTTCATATATGTCCTGAACTTTCAATGATCCACATCTCTACCAGCCAGCCAGACTTTGGTAATCATTTCTTCTTTTAAATTCCTTTAGTGTTTGTTGTCCAGGTGTCTCAGGATCACCTGAAAGATGACTCATTGTTGCCTAATGTTAGTATTATAGTAAGCCCTTGGAAGACAGGTCTTCAGATCCTCAGTCCTTGGCAGGGTGTCTTGCATAGGATAGATGCTCAATGATTGCTAACTAGTTTTCTGTGGAATATGTGCACAGAAAAACTGAGAATAAAACTGTATCATATAACCTAGTTCTAAATGGAACCATATAGTTTTAAGTGTTGAGTAGTGTTGTCCAATAGAAATTTATGTCAGGATCGAAATATTCCTTATCTTCATTGTCCAGTATAGCAGCCATTTATATTTTTCTGTTAAGCACTTGAAATATAACTACTGTGACTAAGGAGTGGGTTTAAATGTAAAAAGCTGGAGAAATATCATGCGACATCCCTTATATGTGGAATTTAAAAAGAAATGATACAAATGAACTTACAAAACAGAAAGAGACTCACAGACTTAGAGAATGAACATATATGGTTGCTGTGAGGAAGGATGGGGGGAAGAGATAGGGAGTTTGAGAAGGACATGTACACACTGCTATGTTTAAATGGATCACCAACAAGGACCTACTGTATAGCACATGGAACTCTGCTCAATGTTATGTGGTAGTCTGGAAAGGAGGGGAGTTTGGGGGAGGATGGATACATGTATGTGTATGGCTGAATTCCTTCTCTGTTCCCCTGAGATTATCTCAGCATTGTTAATTGACTATACCCCAATATAAAATAAAAAGCTTTTACAAATTATTTAACTGTAATTAATTTAAGATTTTAAAAAAGCTGTAGTGTGTGGAGTGGCTACCAGACTGAATAATGCATGCTACAGTAATGTGGAGAATGGAATGGTAAATGTGAACTGTGAATTGGGGAAGTTCTCATTGAAGGAAGATGCACTTGGATCATAAAGATGGGAAGCAGAGAGAAGGGGAGGTATATTTTAAGTGAAGTGATATAGCAGGAGCTCTGAGGTGATTAAAGATGTTATGTTTGGAAACAGTTTGAAGACCTGAAGTAAAGCAGAGTTTGAAAATCAGAGATCATAATAGCAATAATAGCTGCCACTTATTATACTACAGTGAAAGTGAAAGTCACTCAGTCATGTCTGACTCTTTGTGACCCCATAGACTATACAGTCCATGGAATTGTCCAGGCCAGAATACTGGAGTAGATAGCCTATCCTTTCTCTAGGGGATCTTCCCTAACCCAAGGATTGAACCTAAGTTTTCTGAATTGCAGGCGGATTCTTACCAACTGAGCTATCAGGGAAGCCCAACAAGTCACCTGTTAATTTAATCTTCACAATACTATGACTCAGAAAATATAATTTGCCCAAGGGTACAGATTAATATATGGTATACCTGAGATTTGTACTAAAGTCTGTCTAGCTTAAAAACTTAAGCTCTTAACATACTATACCGTCTCATTCTCTGACATGTTAAGAAAAACTTAAAAGTAGAAAATTGCCCAAATGTCCCCTCATCTGCGAAGTGTGTTAACAATGGAATACATGCAATCAATGGAATACTGCTAAGCAATATAACAAGTAACAGAACTAGAAATAAATGTAACAGTACAGATGAATCTCACATGCATAATACTAAGCAAAAGAAATCAGATGTAAAGGTTCCATGATTCTATTTATATGACATTCTAAAAAGGTAAAATTTATAGGGACAGAAGGCAGATCAGTGGCTGTCATGAGCTGGTAGTGAAGGCAGGGAATGACTACAGCTTAAACAAGAGAATTTGGGGGGCAGGTGATGAAAATATTCTGTACTTTGATTGCAGTGTTGATTACATGATTCTGCATTTGTCAAAACTCACAAAACTGTGACCTATAGAGGGTAAATTTTCCTATATGTAAATAGCACTTCAGTAAAGTTGACTGAAAAAGAAAGGCTTACAAGTAGTTCCAAGTTTATTTTCACAAAGGCAGGTGGGAATATGGTTGGTTATTCTCACTCAGGCTATTTTGAAAAAATAAATAATTCTAAATTTTTTGTGTCGAAACATGTCTTCATATTTATGATATGTATATATACACATACAACCACATATAACAGAAAAATTATGTAGAAATTGAAGACTCTTAAATGTGTGTGTGTGTTTGTGTTTGTCTAAAGCAGTTAAATTTGTATTTGACATGAGTTGACATAGTACATGTTTATTCAACTTGGTGTTTATTTGCCATCAGCATGGGAAAGAGGGTGGAGGTGAAAGAGGAAGATATATTTTAATTAGACCTGAATGGTAAGATGTCATATAATTTATCCCATTTTCCTTTTAAGTGAAAAATAACTACCATATGAAGTCATTGGCCCTTTTGAAAACTTACTTGAAAATTTCCCAATGCATAATGTAATTCTTGTTTGTACAATAAAGCCATTTGTATGAGACATTAATAGTACAATGGATATCTTTTTGCATATACTAATATTCTTTAATATTTCCAAGAAAACTGTCACACAATTAATCATCTAAAAGGCTTACGTGACTTTGTCTTCACTCGTTTTGTTGTGTGTTCATAAAATCATAGATATGTCTAATTTTTAGGCAGAGTGGACGTCAAAATATTTTACATGCTGCTCTGTTGTCTATGAGCAGATAAGGGGTTATCTCTGTTTTACAACTGAAGAGGCAACATACAGAGTAGTTTTATAACTTTCCCATGGTCACATTTCTAATGCTCAAAGAGTGATTAATCTTAATAAAGAACTATAAACAAGATTAATGAATGATTATGATTTAAGCATTTTTCTTGGTGTTCTGCCTTTAGCATTTCTCCAGGTTCAAGCTTTATTAGCATCATGTATAATCATACATAAATAATCCTAGTTAATCTTAAAATAGTCTTATTAGGGAAAACATAAATTACAGGATGTATTTTTTTTTTAATAGACTGCATTTACTTTTTTAGATAAATACTTTTTAAATTTAATTTCTTTTTCTTAACATATGATAAATAGTTAAAAAGATTTTTTTTTACTTTATATTGGAGTATAGTCGATTAGCTATGCTGCATTAGTTTCAGGTGTATAGCAAAGTGATTCTGTTTACATATACATATATCTATTCTTTTTCAAATTCTTTTCCCATTTAGGTTATTACAGAATATTGAGCCAAGTTCCCTGTATTACACAGTAGGCCCTTGTTGGTTATTTATTTTAAATATAGTTGTGTGTATATGCCGGTTCCAAGCTCCCAATTTGTCCTTTCCTCCACCTTTCTCCTTTGGTGACCACAAGTTTGCTTCTCAAGAATAGACTGTGTTTACCAGTGTGGAATCTGAAGTGATGAATATGAATATGTTTAGTGCTGGCCTTAAAGCACTGAACAAATGTTACTATAGTCTACTTGATTTTATCTTTCTGTCATTTATTTGCCATTTTTTCCTAGAATCCTGAGTAGTACAATGCATACATTTGCAGAGAAAATTGATGTCTGACATTTTTGCTAGTTAGAAAATAATTCTGTTGCACTACAAATAAATATATAATTTAATATCAACATCTACATATAACAGTTTTAGAGAGTGATCTAATTAAAATGATAGAAATGAAATTGCTTTTGAACTGATTCCAAATCAGTATTTGGTGTCATTGTGACTTGTCACTCTGTTCAGTAATCTCGTAGCATTATTTAAGTGTGTGTGCTTGTGTGTGTGTATCCTCAAGACTGTTTCTCGGCAACATTTTTTATTTATCCCCTTTAGTTTTCTGTTTGTCTAGCTCAGACTTTTCAAGTCACCAAATGGTTGCCTCAGGAGAACATGCTGGCTAGATGTCTTCTGCCAGTGATAATGACTACTCCATGCTTTAGTTTTCAAAGAAGTTCATTGTACTGCTTTTCTCCCAGTGTAGTCACAAGTCCTTAGCTTAATCACCCCAGATCATCAGAGCTTACACTGTCACTTGTACGAGACATATGAAACATTTGGAGATAACAAAGGGAGAACACAGCATTGCAAAATAACTCTCAATAGTAGCACAAATTCATATACAGCACAGACTCTTTTCAGACCAGCTGCCGACCTCTCTCAGTCGCCCCCACACAGCACAGGTAGCTTGCTCCTTGCCACCAAAACCACTCAGGCCTCCAGGCTGGGAATCTGGGCCAAACCTTGGCCCCAGATTTACTTGTCCTACCATGAAACTTTGCCAGGCTTATTCATACTGAGAACAACTGTCCCCGTCTGGGAAACCCCTTCTGTCTTCACAGGATTATGGTCAGGTCCTGTGTGGCACCAACAAGAAAATCTTAAGTAGACCATCATTGGTGCATTCCCTAAATCCAATGTTTACACGTGGCCAGTATAAAACAGAATGAAGTACAGCTGTGTTGGTTAAAGTAGGGTCAGGAACCCAAAGTCTCACGGGCTTGGGCTTCCCCAAGTTCACCTCAAACACTCCCCAGGCTACTTCTGCTAGGTTTAGAATGAAGATCACATCTTTTTAAAAAAATTTTAGTTGGAGTATAGTTGCTTTACAATGTTGTGTTAGTTTCCACTGAACAGCAAGGTATACAGATATCCACCCCCCTTTTTTTGAACTTACTTCCCATTAGGTCACCACAGAGCATGGAGTAGAGTTCCCTATGCTAGGTTCCATTAGTTATTTATTTTATACATGGTATCATCAATAGTGTGTATATGTGAGTCCCAATCTCTCAGTTCATCCCACCCAAGATCACATTTTTAAAGTATCTTTTCTCCTAGGAGTAGTTTATTGACAGCCTCCTTTTTCCGTCTCATGGAATCATTTTTGCTTTAGAGAAACCATTGGCACTGTCACTGATAATGAAAAAGGAAGGAATTTTTAAATCAGATATAAGGAAAAAAACTGTTCTCATATACTTACTAGTCTAAAAAGAAACCCATGATTTTAAGACTTAGAGTGAGCTAGACAGGTGCTTTCACACATATATTTTCTGCCTCAACTCTCTGATGAAACTGTTAGTCTCCATATTATAGTTGATGCAAATGGGTGCCTAAAAAAGGTGAAGTTATTTGGCTTAGGTCATGATGTTTTGAGGTAATGAACTGTGTGATGCTAAAAGCTGCATTCTTTCCATTCCCCTTTTGTGTGTGGAAGCTTCAGGAAATATATTGTACTTCTTTAATTTCTAATAATTAATTTCTTTAATTATTGTGCTGTGCATGCTAAGTCACTTCAGTTGTGTCTCTTTGTGACCCTGTGGACCGTAGTCCACTAGGTTCCTTTGTCCATGGGTTCTACAAGCCATAGGGTCACAAAAAATATAGTATTATGATCTGTTAATGCCTTGAGCAGAGAAATAAGTGGAGTAGAGCCTGTGAGTCTTGAAAAGCACTTTTTAGAAAGAGGGGAGTAGTTAATGAGCAAGTTGAGATTGGTAAGATTGACAACGTTTAAGAGGCAGAAGACATATACAGACTGTATTGGCCTGTGCTGTGCTATGCTTAGTCATTTCAGCCATGTCCAATTCTTTGCGACCCTATGGACTGTAGCCCACCAGGCTCCTCTGTCCATGGGATTCTCCAGGCAAGAATACTGGAGTGGGTTGCCATGCCCTCCTGCAGGGTATCTTCCTGACAGGGAGAGATCCTGAGTCTCTTGCATTTCCCACATTGGCAGGCAGGTTCTTTACCACTAGCACCGCCTGGGAAGCCCTCCATATGCACACTACTATGTGTAAAACAGATAACTAATAAGGACCTACTTTATAGCACAGACAACTCTTCTCAGTACTCTGTAATGACCAATATGGGGAAAGAATCTTAAAAAGAGTGTATATATATATATATATGCCTGATTCACTTTGCTGCACACCTGAAACTAACACAACATTGTACACCAACTACAGTCCAATAGAGATTAAAAAGAGGCAGAGGGCAAGTCCTCACAGAACTTCTTGGACAGGGGCATGGAAATAGAGACACTTTGGAAACTTTCAGCAACTCCATGCTGTGTATCTCAGTGAGCTACTAGATACTCACTCTACTTTTTCTTTTTTGCCATAAAAAGAAAAATACAATAAATTTTCAACTTAATGTTGAAAATGTTGAACTGGCTACAGCTGTATCACCACTCTCTTCTTCCAAATCACTCATCTACCACAACTTATTAAGCATGAAATGTGGAAGCCAGGATATAGAGACAGTTGTTACTAACAAAAGTGAGTGAGTGAAGTCGCTCAGTCGTGTCTGATTCTTTGCGACCCCATGGACAGTAGCCTGTCAGGCTCCTCCATCCATGGAATTTTCCAGGCAAGAATACTAACAAAGTTTGACACATTTTAATATTTATACTTACTTATACCTCTGAATGTTTATACTTGTGAGCTGGGTAGGATCTGACTTTGTTTCAATGGTTGATAACCTATCATCTTAAATTTAGTAGCTTAAAGCCTCTTCATGAGAGTGAAAGAGGAGAGTGAAAAAGTTGGCTTAAAGCTCAGCATTCAGAAAACTAAGATCATGGCATCTGGTCCCATCACTTCGTGGCAAATAGATGGGGAAACAGTGGAAACAGTGTCAGACTTTATTTTTTGGGGCTCCAAAATCACTGCAGATGGTGATTGCAGCCATGAAATTAAAAGTCACTTACTTCTTGGAAGGAAAGTTATGGCCAACCTAGATAGCATGTTAAAAAGCAGAGACATTACTTTGCCAACAATGTCCGTCTAGTCAAGGCTATGGTTTTTCCAGTGGTCGTGTATGGATGTGAGAGTTGGACTGTGAAGAAAGCTGAGCGCCAAAGAATTGATGCTTTTGAACTGTGGTATTGGAGAAGACTCGTGAGGGTCCTTTGGACTGCAAGGAGATCCAACCAGTCCATCCTAAAGCAGATCAGTCCTGGGTGTTCATTGGAAGGATTGATGCTGAAGCTGAAACTCCAATACTTCGGCTACCTGATGGGAAGAGCTAACTCATTTGAAAAAACCCTGATGCTGGGAGGGATTGGGGGCAGGAGGAGAAGGGGACGACAGAGGATGAGATGTCTGGATGGCATCACCAACTCGATGGACATAAGTTTGAGTAAACTCTAGGAGTTGGTGATGGACAGGGAGGCCTGGCGTGCTGCGATTCATTGGGTCGCCAAGAGTCGGACATGACTGAGCGACTGAACCGAACTGAACTGACCTGAAACAGTTTATATTCAACAAAAGCAGTTACTGGTACCTTTCCCCTGCCTAAAGTTGATGGGAAAATGTCCTAAATAGGACACATAATTGTAAGAAAAAACAGCTTAAAATAACACTAAATCCTGGACATGTTTAAGGGCTAATAGTCACATTCGCATGTAGTGTGAAATCTTCCTTTTATTCACAACATGACTGACATGTTTATAAGATGGAGTTCTTTTTCAGACCAGAGAATCCCACAGATGTCTCATCTGGGAGGACTTACAAACTATGTGACTTACTTGTTATTGTTAATAAAACAAACTGTTCAATTTAGAAATCATTTCTTATTCTTTTCATGGCTTTTTGCACATTTCCTTTGTAGCTTTAAAGGGATCCTTTGTATTTTTAATAGTTTACTCACTTTCCAATAAAAATAGCTAAAAAATAAAGCTACAGTAGGCATTGTGAGTCTGCCATATCCTTGGAAGCCACGTTGAAATCTTACTGACGTTAAAAGGGCCACAGAGGCACAGACAAAGTTCGCCAACTGCTTTTATGAATATATAAAGAGCATTTTGGTCATGTTGCATGTTGTAGCTGCCAATGTAAGTTTTCGTAGTTGTTTAGGAAATTGGATTATTTAAATATGTACAAAGTATTCTAAGTCAAATACTTAGGAAGTCAAAGGAGAATGTTTTAAGGTCCTATGGGCTAGGTAAGAAAACATAAAGCTTCACTTCTGTGAATGGACTCTATGCTGACAGCTTTGATTTTACCTGTTTTTTAATACTTGAACGTATATTTCATTGCCTGATTGAGGTCAAGTATTCAAGGATGGGTGAGATCTTCTCTCAGTCTATTATATTTAGGTATTAAAGTGTTCATTTAGTTCTCCTCTTCCTTGCCTCCCTAATTTAGGGGCTTGTATATCAGTGCATTGAACAGATTAGTGAAAGTCTTAGTAATTTTCACATGATGTTTATCCATATCTATATTACCATGTTCCATTATAGAATAAATTTTTATCACTAGTGATAAATAGGTTATAAAATTCATGAGGTCAAGGATCATGCAGTTTTTCCTTTTAATCTCTATATTACCACTGTGGCCAAGTGCCTATATCCAATGGATGTTAAATGAATATTTGATAATTGGATGAATTAATGCCACCCATTTCTGGATAGAAAAACTGAAGCATATGACCTTTGAGACTGTTTTAAGTTAAACAGCAGGTAGGTAGAAGGTGAGGAAACATCTCATATCTTTTTATGATTCTAATCAACCTTTATTTTTCATCAGACTTGTTTCAGTAAAAAACTGTTTTTCATCAGATCTGTTTCAGTAAGGTATAATTCAATTATTATAACAAGTATGATCTACTTTATAGTTTGGGGTGCAAATAAGGTCATGTGGTAGTCAGCAGTGCTGTTTACCAAATATTCTCAGCTTCCTGCCTCCTGGTAACATGATAAAATTATACTTCCTGGCTTTCTTATAGTGGTAATGGGACCATGTGACTTGATCTGGGCAAAATGTGAACAGAAGGTATGTCATTCTTAGGACAAAGTGTTTAATATCCAGTCGGAGACCCTACAGAGTAATTCTCTTTGGCACAGTGGACTGGTAAATGCTTGAGATGATGCTTCTCTGTCAACTTGAGTCTCTGAGTGATTAAACAGAGCAGAGTTCACTATGGACCCAAGTTGTCGTTTGGCTTGGGAAAGAAATGAATCTTGGTTGTTTTAAGCCATTTATATTTGGGTTTGTTTCTGTTCCCTGATGCTGGGAAAGATTGAAGGCAGGAGGAGAAGGGGAAAACAGGATAAAATGTTTGGATGGCATCACCAACTCGATGGACTTAGTTTGAGTAAGCTCTGAGAGTTGGTGATGGACAGGGAAGCCTGGCATGCTGCAGTCCATGGGGTTGCAGAGTCAGACATGACTGAGTGACTGAACTGACTGTAGCATAATCTAGCTTATCCTAACTGATGAAAATACTTTCCTTATTTTTCCAATTAATCTTTGGGATAAGGATAATCATCTCTCTTCTCCATCAACTAGTCCTCCATAATTCTGTGCTTTATTTTATCCATAAAGCTCAGAAAAAACGACTGAAGTCTTACCAGTCCATGACTGCCTTTTCTCTATCTCTGCCATGGTTTCTCACAGACAGGTAGTTTTTCGTCCACTAGAGTGAAACTACCCTTGCTGGTCCAGATGTCTGCATAGGTCTAAATAGTGCTACATGTCAAGATATCGGCTATTTAAATTCACACTCATATCCTCAGCTGTTGCTCAAAGTGTAGCAGTGTGACAGGGTAGCTAAACTGCAGAACTCACAGTTGACCTTGAACAACATGAGTGTTAGGGGTGTGAATATCCCATGAGGTCCAAAATCTACCTGTAACTTTTGACCCTGCCCCCCAAAATTTAACTACTAATGGCCTTTTGTTGAATGGAAGCCTTACTGATAACAAACTAGCTGATTAACATATATTTTATATATCTATTATATACTGTATTTTAAAATAAAGTAAGTTAGAGAAAATAAAATGGTATTCAGAAAATCACAGGAAGAGCAAATACATTTATACTACTTAACTGTATTGACACTGTAGGTTTATGTCATCTAAGATGAGTTTTTTGAGTTTGGAGGAGAGAAATGTTTATTATTGCAGGACCATGAAAGAAGAAAAGGTGGCTCATGCCCTGCAAAGCCTCATGCTCATTGAAGGGTTTCTGGAACGCATTTTTAAAGGGCAGGTGAGGGAAGATGATTTGCAGGATATGTGATGGGCTTGTGTGCAATTCTCTGGCTGATGGTGAGGCAGGCAGCAGGATGGTGTCACAGCTTAACAGGCATCAGGATGGTGTCCCTGCAGTTAGCATTATCAGTCCTTAGGCTCCAGGAGGCCTGGGGCTGTGTGCTCTTGGTCATCAAGTAGTTCTTCGATTTGTTTCAGGGTTTGCACATATGCAAAATGATAGGAAATTTTACATTAAAATACTGTTATCTAGGTACTTCAGAGAGGAGCTAAAGCAGATATGAGGGATGGCCTGTCCCGGAAAGGCCTCACAGGGTCCTGCTTGGTTACAATTCCTCTCCTTTTTTGGTACTCCTTCATCCTGAGGAGAACAAGTTTTGAACAAGGAAAGGAATAAAGGTTGAAACAGAGAAGTTAATCATTATTTTGGTGGTGGTCTCCACAGGATCCTGCTTGGTTATAATTACTCTGGCAGACACTGCTTCGAGAATGGCTCCTGAGTCTGACAAGATACTCCCCTTTTACTTCCAGGTGCATTTCTCTCCTCAATGGCCAAAGCAGACGTCACCATTAGTGATTCTGATGCTGTTCAATGTGTATTTTAAGCTTGAGACACATTTCAGTTTGGACTAGCTGTATTTCAGGTACTTCACAGCTAGTAATTCCTTATACACAATGCGGCTGTAGGCTTTCGGTTCTTCACTTACTGAATGATACGATTTGTAAAGATTATTTTAGCCCTCAGTTTTAAAATTCTAATTCTGGTTAAAGCTCACCAATGATGATATACAAAATTCTTCCTCATCTCATAAATATGCACAAACAAAAGAAATCATTATTAAATATCATCCAACAAGTAAAATGGCAGATTAACTAAAGGGAAATTTTACTTACACTTATTAAATGATATCATATTATGTTTATATTATGACAAAGTTAATAAAAATTTTAAAAAGTTAGAAACAAAATGCTCAATAGAAGTGTATATTGGAAAAATGATAAATCTCATGAACAAATCTCTGATCAGTGTTTTGGGACTGTCCTTATAGACATGAAAGTGTTAGGGAAATAGTGAACCCAGAGTGGCCAGAGCAGGTGGGAATCTGATGAGACATCTCTTTGGAAAGGAGCTTATTGGGATGTGCAGAAAGTAAGAAATACATATGGTATTATTTGGAAAAGAGGGTGGTAAAAAAAAAAGGTGATGTAAGATGGTAACTTTGTCCAGTAGATGATAACCACCATGCCAAACCCAGCATTATTGTATATAGGGTACTAGTTTCCAAAACTTTCACATGTGATCCATGACTTCTATTGGGTTGGCCAAAAAATTTGTTTGAGTTTTTCCACTCCATGAGATAGTTGCAGAAAAACCTAAATGAACTTTTTGGCCAACCCAATAGAACTGAAAGTATTTCCTTTAAACTGAGTTGGAGGGAGGGAGAATATTGGACTTTCAAAATACTAGCAAAGGAGTAGTGATTTCTAAAGAGATCATCATCTCTATTATATCTAAGATTTTATCCTTTCCCAACCACAATTCTAAACATGATGGTAGCTGTAGAGATGGAATCATAAGAGACACCTAACTGGCTCACCTTCCTCCTCACTTCCTTCTGGACAAAATGCTGTCTCTGTTTCCTGCTCCCCATTTCAGATGCCACAGGAAGCTGCCCTGGTTTGTGGTCAGATGCAAGAAAAGGAGGTTGAAACCAGCACTTTCAGGGAAGCCTCAGAAGCTGGTGCTTAAGATTTGCCTGCCACCCCTTGTTATCCTTGTTACAGGATGCCACAGCGTCGGGGGAATTTTCTGAGAAGTTTGTGGGTAGCTTGTGCATTCTCATTAATTAGGAAATTAGATTGTTGACTATAAATTGGAGATTTAGGAATGTCTTTATTTAAAGTTGAGGAAATGAAGCGTGGGAGGTTAGATGATAGCTATGCTGTTTACACCAAATTGCAGTGGTTTACTTGCTTTTGCTTTGGGGGTCATATTAACTTCAGCACCAAAGCCAGTCCCCTCAGAAGGCTCAGTTCCCTGCCAGATGGGTTTGTTTTACAAGATTTCCTGTATAAGCATGATTCTAAGTAATACAAGTAATCTTATTGATTGCAAGTCTTCTTTCTCTTCCCCCAAACTCTCCATCTGATTTTTTTCAAGATTGTCTTGTCCCTTCTAGAAACAAACTTAAAACCCAATTGTTTTTCATTTCTAAAGTCAAATTTCCCTAGGCTTACCAGCTTGTGGATAATGCATAATAGATTATAATGTCTCTGTTCACTAGTATAATTTCAGATTTCTAGAGTCCCATTCTTAAGCAGTCCTTTTTTCCCCCTTTCTTTTCTTTTAAATTGAAGTATAGTTGATTCATAATGTTTTAGTTTCTGATATACAGCAAAGTGATTGTGTTATATATATATATATATTCTTTTTTGTATTCTTTCCCATTATGGTTTATTACAGGATATTAAATATAGTCCCCTGTGCTATCTGTTAGGACTTTGTTGTTTATCTGTTTTATATACAGTAGTTTGTATCTGCTAACGTCAAACTCCTAATTTTTTCTTCCCTCACTTTCCCCCTTCATTTTCACTTTTTACTTTCATGCATTGAAGAAGAAATGGAAACCCACTCCAGTGTTCCCGCCTTGAGAATCCCAGGGACCGGGGAGCCTGGTGTGCGTCTATGGGGTCGCACAGAGTCGGACACGACTGAAGCGACTTAGCAGCAGCAGCAGCACTTTCCCCTTTGGTCACCATAATTTTGTTTTCTATGTCTGTGAGTCTGTTTCTGTTTTGTAAATAAGTTGACTTTTCTTTTCTTTGTCAAGAGACATACACATTCAGAATTTCTAAAGAATCAAGGTATAGATGTTTTTTCCCCCTAAGTTTTGTGGATTAGGTTCAAATTAAATAAGTGTTCATATGTTTAAAGGTATGCCCATGGAGTGAGGATGGAGCTCAAAATTCTCTGATTAAAGACAGTTTAAAAGGTTGAATTAAGTGCTGTCTTAACCTGGAAAAAAAAGATCCATCTTTACTTTGATATGCATAGTATTTAAGTACATATTTTAGGACTTAGGTTCAATACTCTGTTCCAGTATTTCTTGGTTGAAACAGCATGTATCACTGTCATTTTAGTATAGCAACATACATGAAATTCTGTGAATCTGAAGCCAATTCTAGTATAGAAGAGGAGAAAGGGGCTGTGTTTTTTAGGTGACATATTTACATGAAATTCAGAACTGCTCATGATAGTAGAGAAACAAACAAATCCAAGCCCATATTAAGGATCCTGACCTTGGATGATATGAAAAGAAGCAAATAGCTTTCAGGGTAATAATTGCAGAAACTGGAAATGTGTAGTGTGTTACCTCTGGAGGTACACTCTAAAATTTCCTTGTTATTCAAGTTTATCTTCTATGTTGTGCTGCCTGAAGCTCCTAACTCATTTGGTGAGGAATCGCAGGGAGAAACTGTGGACCGGTGGACACCGGGCTGCCCTTGTGGACTGGAACCACGGAGGACATATGTCTTTGCCACAAATCTATGTGGTGTTAGTGCAGTGGATTTCTGAGTGACAAAATTATACTGCTTCGAAGCATTTTTCTGTAGGGTTTGAGTCTGTTTTGGAAATAGTGATGTTAACCACACAAAACCTTGGCTTCACATTGTGGTTCATTAACACAAAATTTCATGATGTGGAGGATCACAGTAAACTCACTCTTTTCCCTTCCAGTATTGAATGGCGGCCCCTCTGCCGAAGAAAGCCCAAACCTGTAAAATATCCTGCAAGATAAGATATAAACATTCAAATGGCCAAATTCAAAGTGTATTTAAAAATCCAGAATTGTCCTTTGCCCAAAAGTTTTCATTTAAAACATCTAGCATATTAAATTAGAAATACATCCTTCAGCCTTTCATAAACAAACTATTTCAATTTTGCATTGGAACTAAAAATGTTAATTTATTTCGTAGACCTTTTCACACAGTAATACTGAGGATTTTAAGCCTGGGTTCACCTTTAGATAATCGCAGCTCAACTTCATTGAGTGAAGTAGTGTTCCTTTCTCCCCCAGTCTTGTCTGTTACAATACAGAATTTAATTATAGGTCTACCCTTAAGCTATGGGTATATATTTACTCAGAAAGTGTGAAAGTATTACTCACTCAGTTGTGTCCACATCTCAGTTGTGACCCATGGACTATAGCCTGCCAGATTCCTCTGTCCATGGAATTTCCCAGGCAAGAATACTGGAGTGGGTTGCCATTTTCTTCTTTAGGGGATCTTCCCACCCCAGGGATAGAACCCACGTCACTTAGGTGGTCTCCTGCATTGGCAGGCAGATTCTTTACCACTACACCATCCAAATACATAATTTAAAAAGCACTTTTGTTAGTATTTTTATTTGCCCAAGATAACCCATTAGAAAAGAAGTATTTTCCTTTTTACATGATTTGAGGTAGTCTATGAGTTTCTAGAAGACAGAAATTGCATTTTATTCATCTCAGAATTCCTAGCAAAATCTTGTGTGGTGGTTTCAATAAGTAGCTCATCCAAAAATATTTGTGAGATTAAATTAAGTTCCTGTATAACAAATGATACTTCTATATTGAAAAGTAGGATTGCAAGTCAGTTCACTTGAGATTTTATTCTGAGTTTACATGGTTCTAGGACTTGCAGTCTGTATAAATGACGGCCCTTAAGCCTGTGCAAGGCATGGGAACGTGGGTCTAGGGCAAGATAAGTAGGCTAGAAATGGAAGAAGCATCCCAGTCTCGTTTAGTATGTCCTGTTTTTCAAAATTCAACTCATGGTCTTGCTATGCCTTATGCTAATTAATAAGCATGACATCTGATCTAACATTTCACATTTGATATGTATAAGCTTGTCCATTGTCCGCTGTTTCTAGAGTGATCATCCCAACATGCAAACCTAATCATGTCACTTCCTGTTTGAAATTCTTCAATGACTTCTTAAGATATCAAGATAAAACCATACTGCTTAGCATGATTTACAGTGAGTTACACCAGGCTTTTATATTGAAAAGTAGAATTGCAAGCCGGTTCACTTGAGGTTTTATTCTGAGTTTAGATGTTTCTAAGACTTGCAGTCTGTATAAATGGTGGTCCTTCACCACTCCCCAGATTTCTACTCTCTTCTCCAGGGAACTAGAAGCACCCACAGACTTCTATCAGTCAGTCCCCATTCTGCTTTCTAGAGCCTTTCACAGGAGAGAACAGGGCCTCCTCAATGCAGGGACAAGACTCCACAAAGATGTCTCCTGTCTGCCTGAGATGTATTTTGAAGGGATAAGGCAATACTCTGTGTGCCCTTTCTGGGTGTGAACAAGTTGCTTTTTCTATCTGCCTCTTCGCAACAGGTTTTGGGGTTAATAGACAAACGAGCTCCCCATAAGGACTGGGATGTTTCTCTGTTCTCCTCAAACAAGCACAGAGGGGATGGTTGTGGGTTCCTTGAGAGTGACTTGAATATGGTTTATTATTAATTTTCAGTTTGTCTTCCCAGATCACTGGCCTTTACTCTGAAGTTGGACCCTAGAAGCATCTGTCTTTAGAATGTGAGAGGATGGCATTTTCCCCCCTCTTTTTCTACTAATTACCCCTCATAAAATGTAAATATATATTCAAGGGAAGGAGTTTACCCCCATTCATCTTTTTAATAACTTGATGTAACCCTCTGAAGCCTAAAATATCTATGCTAAATCATTAAGGGCAGAAAATCATTTTTCTTTCAGTTGAGGGAGGGGCATTTTGAATCCCCTATCCACTTTCAAAGGAAAGGAATCAGATTGTGAGATAGAACCAGTTTGGGATGCTTTCTGTAAGCCATGATGCTCAGTAGGAGTGAGTTAAAGTTTCCTTTTCCGAGAAATTATCACACCCCTCAGTGAACCGCCTCCCCTTTGCCCTCTTCCCATTTGCTGCAAAACTGGTGTGCTTGAGATCTGGAAGTTCACTAACACCTCATTGTGAGTGGGAAGAATAGAACAGAGTGCCGGGGAGCAGGCGAGGACAGGAGGTCAGTGCGTTGACCCGGATTTGGAGGCTGTGGTTCCTTGAACAACTTCACCCCCGCCCCGCGGTCTTCGTTGACCCGCCTTACTCGGTGTTGGGGGCTCTGCGCCCTCTGCTGGGAAGAGCAACACCTGCAGCCACCACATTAACGCATTTCAAGCTTTTGAAATGCGTTTTCAGGGGTAAGAATTTCAAGCGCAGATTTTCTTCTCAGGAGCGAGGCTGTGCTGATGCAAGATGATGGTCCTGAATACAGAGAGTTAGGTTGTTGAGCATAATTTCAAGTCTGATCTGAGAAAACAAACAAGAACTCATTTTACGTTCCACCCGGGTCAATTCCATACCCACCTGTTTCCTCTCTCTGCCTTAGAAGATTTTTGACGTATTTGAACACTTTCCTTGTGTGTAGCCTAGTTTTTTTTTTTTTAATATTAATATCCCAATTTAAGGGCTTTTGAATTTCATGTGCTTATTTACTTTTTTTGTGATTCAACAAACATTATATATACCAGGCACCGTGCAGGGTTGTGCAGGGCGCTAGGCGATGGAGGATGAAAGAGATGTCTGGAAAATTGAGAAGCTCAGTCCAGAGGGAGACCTTATATAAAAGCGCATTAATGGGACTTCCCTGGCGGTTCAGCGGATAAGACTGCACCCCCACTGTAGGTGGCACAGGGTTCAATCCCTGATCAGGGTAAAACGCTGCATGCCATGCATCTCAGTCAAAAATCGAGGAAAAAGAGCATGAATTTTAATAAGAAAAGGGACAAGTTGTTTGGAAAGCACTGAGGTTGGGATAACAATGCTACAAAGGTGCAGAAGTTAAGATATACTTCATAGGATAGAGAGGTAAATACTGAGAGATGTTTGTGTGTTTGCCTGTCAGGCATAGTGGTCAATAGCAGATAGGTGGTAGAGTGAAGGAGTGGTCCTCTGTGTGACTCAGGAAAGCAGAGCCTGTGGAGAGGCTGAAGTCCATTTAGTGGAGAGTGGAGCAAGCCTAGAGTGGTGGTTTAGAACAGCTTATGAAGGGCCTTAACCAACATGCTAAGCAGATTGGATTTTATTCAGCTGGAGATGGGAAGTCATGGGAGCACTGTAACCGGGAGAATATAGTGACTGCTTTCCATTTGGCTGCATTGGGCCTTAGTTGCATCATACAGGATCTTTCACTGGGGAGTGTGGGCTTAGTTGCCTCAAAGCATGTGGGATCTTAGTTTCCCTGTCAGAGACTGAACCTGTGTCCCCTGCATTGGCAGGAGAATTCTTAGCCACTGAACCAGGGAAGTCCTTACCCTTCAGTTTACAAATATCTCCAGACAGTAGAAAATGGATAAAGGGTAAGGGAATGTCAAAATACCAACAGGAGGCTATTTAACAAACTGTTGCAGTAGAAAAGAAAAAGGAATGAGGGTGGGGATCCAGGGGAAGGGATTGATTGGAAAACTGATGGTGGAAACCCATTGGGTACAGAGAATGAAAAAGATGGATGAAAGGAGGAAGGCTTGACTAGTAGATTCAACAATGATACCAGGGTGAGCAGAAAATGACTCATAGCCATGAATTTCACTTTGAATTTGAGATGACTGTATGTAAGGATACTCACTGTATGTGGGTATGGAAAGATGAGTCTTGAGCTCAAAGAGAGGCAGTGGCTAATGGGGAGGATTTGGGACTCACCAGCTTGAGTCTAAGGAACCAGTGAGAATGCCATGAAGAGTCTTTGTAGAGATGGGGATAGAGGCAAACTTGGAACATTTCATGTTCTATTCTACTTAGCTGAGTAAGGTGACTATTTTAATACCTCTTTTTAAAATATCAAATTTTGTAAAGGATGTGGGTTTTGGCTCTTAATGAGAAACCTATTCAGAAGTAACTTTTTATTTCATTTTATTTTTAAATGCACTTCTATATGATAGAGTATCGAGTCTTCTTTGTGGAGTTCATTAGCTTTAGCATCTTGGATTTTATGTCAATGTATGTTTTCAAAAAATCATATTAAATCAGAAATGACTTAGATATAAACTCTGCATGAACTTGGTCTACACAGGTTAAGCCTAGATTAAGCTATAAATGTGATAAAGTGTCAAAGATTGGGTTCATATTGTGCATTTCCATTAAAAAAAAGATTGGGTTCATTTTAGGTGGCCTTTGGGATGGGAAAATGGAAAAAGATCTAATTTCTTCTGATCTTGAGGGAATCAATAAAATAAAATTAATTTATTTTATTAAAATCAATGGATTTATTTTTTATTTAATAAAATATTTATTTATTTTTATTTATTTGTCTGCACCAGGTCTTAGTTGTGTCATGTGGGGTCTAATTCCCAGACCAGGGATTGAACCCAGGCCCCCTGCATTACGAATGTGGAATCTTAGCCACTGGATCACCAGGGAAGTCCCTTCATTTTAAAATATATTTTCATAAGCATAACTAGTTCTAAAAAAATGACTAGAATTCGAATCTCTTAATGAGGAGGGAGGAATTTAGAGATTATGCTGTAAAATCTTATGTTTTATAGATGAGGAAACTGCCCAGTAAATTTAAGAAGCACCACAGGCTGTATCTTATGCCTCTTTAGGGAATTCATAACTCACATTGTCACATTAAAGGGTCAGAGGAGTTCTGCAGGAAAGAAAGTACTGATTTTGTTGAACTTAGATTTCCCAGTCTTATATGATGACTAACCCAGTATTTCTGAGTTTGAATAATGGTGTTTTAAAAGTTTGCTTTGTAATTAAGTGGAGTAGTATAAAATTTCAAACTATTAGCCATAAAACTAAGTTTAGTTAGCGAACGTTATTGATTCCTTTATATTTATGGGCATTGTGTTAGGTACCTAAGAACATAAGGATTACTCACAAGATATCAATAATAATCATAGTAGTAATAGTAGCTAAAACCTGCTGACTGCTCACTCGCTGCTAAGAAATTTGCTAAGTATTTTACATATGCCATCTCTTTTAATCCTCCCAACCCTGCCAAGGAAGTGAGTAGTGTTTGAGTACTGCATATGTAAGAAAAGAGAAAATTAAGGCTCAGAGGGGTGAAGTTATTTTCTTAAGGTCATAGACCTTGTGATTTACAGAACTGGGATTCAAATGTATCATGGAATGTTATGGAAAAAGTAATGAATTTGAGTCAGTTCTACTGAGGTGGGCCAACCAAGAGCCTCTTATAGAGAGTGAAGTAAGTCAGAAAGAGAAAAACAAATATATATTAGCACATATATATGGAAACTAGAAAAATGGTACTGATGAACCTGTTTTCAGGGTAAGAATAGAGAGACATAGAGAACAAACTTGGGGACACAGTAGGGGAAGGAGAAGGTGGGAGGAATTGAGAGAGTAGCTTTGAAACATATACATTATCATATGTTAATAAATGGCTAGTGAGAAGTTGTTGTATAATGCAGGGAGCTCAGCCCAGTGCTCTGTGACAACGTAGAGGGTTAGGATGTGATGGGGGATGGGAAGGAGGTTCAAGAGGGAGGGGACATCTGTATACTTATGTCTGACTATGCTGTTGTATGGCAGAAACGAACACAACATTGTAAGGCAATTATTTTCGAATTAAAAATGAATTAAAAATAAATGTTATGGAAACATACCTGAATGAAATTTTTGGCCAACCCAATAATTTCTGTCTGATCCCATCATTCACATTCTTAACACAACAGCACTGTCCTTAGAGAATATACAGCCTAAATAATGTCCACAAACATTCTCAAGATGGTCTTCAGGTATCTTGACTTCAGAATCTCAAACTGTCATGTCTAATGTTAATCCTTGATATTACTTTGACAAGTCTTCCATATTTAGCAGACAGCATAACCCCTTTCTCTCTAAATCTGAAGCTCTTGGTCTCAAGCTGTTCTTTGTTGGGATATAGTGTCTCGTTTCTTCTATATTACATAATGTAACATATATGCAGTAGATGAGGATATAGCTAATTTACAACTTTCCTGTATGGTTCCTGAATATTCTTAAAAAAATTTTTTTAAGTGGGGAAATCAGGCACTGTATTTTAAATCTTCTTTATACACTCTAGGCAATACTTAAACATTTAACTCTTAGCAATTTGTGTTTTTAATGGAATAGGGTTTTCCTTTTGGGTCATTTTCATAGAGTAACTTGGGTTGTCCAAACATACTCTGAAATACGTTGGGGATTATGGTTTCAACACATGTAAGCCTAAGGCCAAAGTATGAGTAACACATGATATTTTGTTACATTTCATGAACAAACCACTGTTTTGTGGTATAATGCAAAACATAGCTAAGTAGTTTAGATCACTATCAGGCATTACAGGGTTAGGTTTTCAATTTATGTGATTACTGAAAGCTCATTAGAAGTATATTCTCTAGCTCTAGGGAATGCAGCTTAGAAAACTGTGGTTTCCCTTGTGAAAATGATATATTTTTAGTTCATTTATTATGTTTTTAGTTTATCTCAATTATATCCCTTTGTACTTTTAGGACAATAGTTGAATTTACAAATAAAACAAACTTACAAAATCTATTTACCAATGAGCCAAAAAGGTTAAAAAAAAAAGAAAGAAAAGGAAGAAAACACATTATTTTTATTAACTTAAGCTCAGTCTTTGGAATATCACAGATTTTCTATCAGTGAAAACACTATAACAAATTTTTCTCTTTAGGTCGTATCAACTGTGATGTGGTAGAAAACTCTAAATTCAAGTTCTGGCTCTAGTATACACTAGAAAAGCCTTTTGATTCTTTGATTTTTGGTTTCCTCACTTAGAAAATTGGCCTACCATCGTGCTCTGCTATATGAGAGCTCTTCTGAGAATGCTAGGAACAAGATGAGCTTCACGATTACACATACATGGGGT
The DNA here is from genome assembly GCF_963930625.1 of Muntiacus reevesi. Classification (NCBI taxonomy): domain Eukaryota; kingdom Metazoa; phylum Chordata; class Mammalia; order Artiodactyla; family Cervidae; genus Muntiacus; species Muntiacus reevesi. Next base: position 76,308,888 of record NC_089254.1, on the reverse strand, counting down.
CATTTTCTCTTTCTGACTCCGTGATCTTGATTGAGTTACCTAATCTCTGAGCACTGGTTTCCTTATTTGTTAAAAAATGGTAATGATAGCGTCTACATGATTGACTCATAGGCATATCTCCCTTCATTGCACTAGACTCTGTTGTGCTTCAGGGTATTGTGTTCTTCACAAACTGAAGATTTATGGCAGCTTCTGCATGCTAAATCACTTAGCTAAGTCACTTCAGTCGTGTCCAATTCTTTGCGACTCTATGGACTGTAGTCTGCCAGGCTCCTCTGCCCATGGGATTCTCCAGGCAAGAATACTGAAGTGGGTTGCCATGTCCTCCTCCAGGGGATCTTCCTGACCCATGGATTAAAACTGCATCTCTTATGTCTCCTGCATTGCAGGCAAGTTTGCAGCAATTGTATAGTGAACAATTCTATTGGCACCAGTTTTCCAACAGCATTTGTTCTCTTGGTGTTGCTGTGTCCCATTTTGATGATTCTCACAATATTTCAAACCTTTACAGTATTACTATATTTGTTCTGCTGGTCCTTGATCAGCGATCTTTGTTGTTGCTGTTATAACATTCCTGCATGCCAGAAACAGCACCCATATAGGATGGTGAACTTAATTGATAAATGTGTGTGTTTTGGCTGCTTCACCAAATTGGCCAGTACTCTGTCACTCTCCCTCTTCTCTGGCCCTTCTGTTCCCCAGGACACAAAAATGTTTAAATTAAGTCAATTAATAACCCTACAGTGACCACCAAGTGTTCAGATGTTCAAAAGAAGAGTTGCATGTCTCTCATTTTAAATCAACAGCTAGAAATGATTAAGCTTAGTGAGGAAGGCACATCGAAAGCTTAGGTAGGCTGAAAGTTGTGACCCCACGGACTGTAACCTGTCAGGCTCCTCTGTCCATGGGTGTTCTTCAGACAAGAATACTGGAGTGGGTTGCCGTGCTCTCCTCGGGATTTTCCCAACCCAGGGATGGAACCCAGGTCTCCACCCATTGCAGGCAGATTCTTTACTGTCTGAGTCACTAGGGAAACTCAGGAATACTGGAGTGAGTAGCTATCCCTTCTCCAGCGGATCTTCCTGACCCAGGAATCAAACCAGGATCTCCTGCATTGCAGGCGGATTCTTTACCATCTGAGCTACAAGGGAAGCCCAACTAAGCACAGATAGTTGATCAAAACACCCACAACATTCCTTTAACCCAAAGTCTAATCCAGAGCAAGGTCCAACTCCCCTCAACTCTATGAAAGCTGAGAGAGGTAAGGAAGTTGCAGTAGAAAAATTTGAAGCAGCAGAGATTGGTTCATTAGGTTTAAGGAAAGCAGCTGTGTCCATAACATAAAAATGCAAGGTGAAGCAGCAAGTGCAGATATAGAAACTACAGCAAGTTATCCAGAAGATCTACCTGAGATAATCAATGACAGTGGCCACACTAAACAAGTGATTTTCAATGTAGAGAAAATGTTTTCTTATGGAAGAAGATGCCATCTAGGACTCTCTTGGCTAGATTGGAGAAGTCAATGACTGGCTTCAAATCTTCAAAGGACAGGCTGACTCTATTAGGGGCTAATGCAGCTAGTGACTTTAATCTGAAGCCAATGCTCATTTACCATCTGAAATTCCTAAGGTCCTTAAGAATTATGCTAAATCTACGTTCTGCTCTATAAATGGAACAGCAACCCCTGGATGACAGCTCATTTGTTTATGACATGTTTTACTGAATATTTTAAGCCCTCTGTTGAGACCTATGGCTCATTAAAAGAAGATTCATGTCAAAATATTACTGCTTACTGATAACGCATCTGGTCACTCAAGAGCTGTGATGGAGGTGGACAATGAGATTATTTTTGTTTTCATGCCTACTTTGGCACACAATAACCAACCTATGAACCATAGAGTAATTTCAACTTTCAAGTCTTAATAATAATTTATTATTTAAGGAATACATTTCATTAGGCTGTAGCTTCCATAGAGAGTTATTCCTCTGATGGATCCAGGCAAAGTCAATTAAAAACCTGCTGAAGAGGATTCACCGTTCTACCTGCCATTAAGAACATTTGTGATTCATGGAAAAGGTCATAATATTAACATTAACAGGAGTTTGGAAGAAGTTGATTCCAACTCTCACAGACAACTTTGAGGAGTTCAGGACTTTACTGGAGGATGTAACTGCAAATGTGGTGGAAATAGCAAGAGAACTAGAATTAGAAGTGAAGCCTGAAGATACATATGAATTTCTTTGATCTCATGATAAAATTTCAGTGGATGAGGAGTTGCTTCTTATGGATGAGCAAAGAAAGCAGTTTCTTGAGATGGAATCTACGCCAGATGAGCATGTTGTGAAGATGGTTTAAATTATAATTTTGTGTGTGCACTCAGTCATGTATGACTCTTTGCAGCCCCACAGACTGTAGCCTGCCAGGCTCCCCTGTTCATGGAATTTTCCAGGCAAGAATAGTGGAGCAGGTCACCATTTCCTACTCTAGGGGATCTTTCTGTCACAGGGATTGAACCTGCATCTTTTGTGTCTCCTGCCTTGGCAGGCAGGTTCTTTACCACTAGTGCCATGTGGGAAGCTGAAATGACAATTAGAGATTTAGAATATTATATCAACTTAGTTGATAAGGCAGAGGCAGGGTTTTAGAGGATAGGTTCCAATTTTGAAAGTAGTTACCTGTGAGTAAACTAGTATCAAACAGCATTGCAGGTACAGAGAAATCTTTCATGAAATGAAGAGTCAACTGATGGGGCCAACTTCATTGTTATTTTAAGAAGTTGCCACAGGCACCCCAACCACTTCTTTCAACAACCACCTCTTCGATCTGCCATCAACATTGAAGCAAGACCCTCCACCAGCAAACAGATAATGCCTCATTAAAGGCTCAGATGATGGTTAGCATTTTTTAGCAATAAAGTATTTTAAAGTTAAGCTATGCACATTTTAAAAGACATAATGCTATTGCATATTGAATAGACTACATGCATGTTCGTGCATGCTCAGTTGTGTCCTACTCTTTGTGACCGTAAGGACTGTTGCCTGCCAGGCTCCTCTATCCATGGGATTTCGCAGGTAAGAATTCTGGAGTGGGTTGCCATTTCCTTCTCCAGGGATCAAACCCCCATCTCCTGCTTGGCAGGGGTATTCTTTACCACTGAGCCACCAGGAAAACAAATAGACTACAGTATAGTGCAAGCATAAAAAGATTTGTAAATCACTTTATTGCAATATTCACTTTATTGTAGTGGTCTGGAATTGAACCCATAATATCTCCAAGGTATGCCTGTATCGTGGGGGTTAAATTAGATAACATATGTAAGTATTATAGACCAGAATGGGATGCAAGGTAGTTTTGCACTCCATTAAAGTTAAATTCTTTTCCTTCTTCCTTACAAAATATGTGTAATAATAATTCTCTTCTTTTATATACTTAATTTTATAGAAATATGAATACTTCTAAAATTACACTTAAAACTCTTAATAAATAACGTGAAAACAACAGCTGTGGCTTTTATAATAATATACCTGATACCTGAAGAACTGGGCCTAATTTGATTCAGCACATTTACTGAATTTTTGCTATGCAAATACATTGGACTAACTAATGAGAACTGATCTCTTTCTGAAATCTTGATAGGTCTGCATTACAGAGTAGGGAGTTTTTGGTTTTGTTTGTTTTTTGTTTCATTTTTTGCAAAGTAAGAGTTCATCATTGGCAACATAGAAGCCATTACTTGGTAATAATCTATGTCCTCAGTTTAAAATAAAAACACTGACCTATTTTAAAAACTGAAATATTGTCTGTAGAGACCATCGTTCTGTGTAATCTAGAGGTCTTTCTATATGAGGGCAGGAGGATGATACTCTGAAAAAGATGTGTGTGAAGGAAACAATGTAGCATCCATCTGTGAGTCTTAAGTTGATCGATGCACATTTGCTGAAATAGTCTGACTTGTGATTTTGGAATAATCATTTAAATTGGGCTGTTTATCTGCAGTGCCTTTAACTTAATTCTCTGAGACGTTTTCTCTCCTTGCATTGACCATCAGGAAGCTTAAAATTGAATCTATCATCTGGTTATAGTCACCTTGTGATATTTTAGCTGGTCTCTCATTTTTCTTGGCCCTGATTTTTAAATGTGTCTTTTATTAGTGATCTCATAAAGTTTATTGAGTAAAGGGGAGTATTCATATAATAAATAAATAATTCTAGTTAAACTTTTTGTTAGAAGAGACCAAGTTCCCAAATGAGCCAGACATTTCACTGTTAATGGGTAAGAAAAACCTGGGTCAATTTACATCTCATCTGCTCTCTCTTGGAAAATGCAATTTTTTAGGCAATCCCCAAACTGAGTGTTTGTAAATAGGGTATTCTTAGAAGAGACCAGCAGATTCCCACAATTTCTGAACTGCCCTTGGAATCAGAGTGCTAGTTTGAACAACAATCCTGATTTTTAACAGTTTATTATGTGTGGCTCCACCTTGCGCCAAGGGGATTTATTCGTGCTTATGGCTTCAAATTCCATCATGAGCCTCTGTGTTGCTCCATGTCAGTTTAAGATTAATTATGGTAATTCTCAAAGCAACTGAGTACCTGTCAGAGTTTCCGTCTGGATTGACACTCCTCCCCTAATCCAGAACTGGGAAGGGTGTGGAAAGAAGTAGATTTGGGGGAAGGCCATGCCTTTTTGACATTTCCCCTAAGCAGGATTGGTTCCCCACGAGGCTTTGATGTCCCACTGTTAACAGTGCACAGAGACACTTTCATGTATACTCGCTGTATGTTTTCTCTCTCTCATACTTTTATGTTTAATCAAGATATATCAGATTTAGTAATGAAACACCAGAATGACCATATGCTTTGAGGTATAATTCCTTTTCCAACATTGAAAATGAAAAAGCTATTAGACTGTGAATCTGTAAATAGTTATTCTCTCATTCAAGTTACCATAATTTATCAGTAGATTCAATTGTCTTTAGTATGCCACTAATAACCTTTTGCTGTCTCATGGTAGTTAGTAATGACTTATTAAGGATAATACCTTAGGAAGTTTTCCATTTTAGATCACTGATGGTGAGATGTGATTGAAAGAGGGCTGAAACATATTTGATGTCTTTTTCAAACTTCAGGAAATAGAGTTATTGGATCTTCATTCGGAGTGTTGGTCTTATTTTAAATCAGATGTTATCCCTATGTCATGTGTGCTCCATTGAGTCTCTTGGGGCAATAATCCTGTGAGGAAAACAGTCACAAGATATACGGAATTATATAGTAGTACTACTACTATTATTACTACTAGGTAACTGTATTTTCAGTATCTGCCAAATTTTAAATAAATATATTATATATGTTATCTTATTTGAACTTCATAATCCTAGAAAGCAAATATTATTATTATCCTCATTTTGCAACCGTTTAAGGGCGGGCATTTTTATTATTTTCACTTTACAGGTGAATAAACAGACACAGACAGGGTAAGCCACTTGTCCAAGGTCACAGCCATTGAGCAGCAAAGCTGATCTTCCGACCTGGGCAGCTTGTATGCAGAGGTGTTCTTTAACCACTATCATAGAGCCACCTTCTTAGTCATTTTTTAATGTTATTATTTTATAAATTTATAGTGTACTGGAGCATTGTTGGAAGATAGATTACCCCCTGATTTGGTGCAGCCTCCCAATGAGACTGTTATGATGATGGTTATGATTATAAAAATGTGTTATGACGTTTCAGTGTATGTGGTGATAAATCTGATGGCTAACATTTATTGATTATGGCATGTCAGTCATCATTCAGAGTTCTTTACATGTGTTAAGCCACTCCTCCAGTGGCCTGACAACTGGACCCTCCCCTAGTCTCAAACCATATAAGGAACTGGCTTCCCCACCCCATGGAGCAAACAAGAGAATCTGTTATTTGTTTCACTCCCCTGTGCTATACCACAAACTCCAGTAAAGCCTTATCTGAAAAAAAAAAAGGAACTCCCCCCCAAAAAACCCCCCACATTTTTTACATGCATTAAAACATTTAGTTCTACTATTACTTAAGTATCATTAAGGACAATAACTACATGGCAAATAAATGGGGAAAAAGTGAAAACAGTGACAGATGTTATTTTCTTGGGCTCCAAAATCACTGTGGATGGTGCCTGCAGCCATACAATTAAAAGACACTTACTCTTTGGAAGAAAAGCTGTGACAAACTTAGTGTATTAAAAACCAGAGATATCGCTTTGGCCACCACGGTCCATTTAGTCAAAGCTGTGATTTTTCCATATATGGATGTGTATCTTTCACATACACGGATGTGAGAGTTGGACCATAAAGAAGACTGAGTGCTAAAGAACTGATGCTTTTGAGCTGTAGTGCTGGAGATGACTCTGGAGAGTCCCTTGGGCTGCATGGAGATCAAACGTTGTTGTTCAGTCAGTCAGTTGTGTCCGACTCTTCACCACCCCTTGGACTGAGGCATGCCAGGCTTCTCTGTCCTTCCCCATCTCCCAGAGCTTGCTCAAACTCTTGTCCATTGAGTTGGTGATGCCATCCAAACATCTCGTCCTCTGTCACCCACATCTCCTTCTGCCTTCAATCTTTTCCAGCATCAGGGTCTTTTGTAATCTGTCAGGTCTCCGCATTAAGTGGTCAAAGTATTGGACTTCAGCTTCAGCATCAGTCCTTCCAGTGAATATTCAGGATTGATTTCCTTTAGGATTGAAGCTGAAGCTCCAACACTTTGGCCACTGAGATGAAGAGCCGACTCACTGGAAAAGAACCTGATGTTGGGAAAAATTGAGGCAGGAGGAGAAGGGGGTGACAGAGGATGAGATGGTTGGATGGCATCACTGACTCAATGAACGTAAGTTTGAGCAAACTCAGGGAGATGGTGAAGGATAGAGAAGCCTGACATGCTGCAGTCCATGGGGTCACAAAGAGTCAGACACAACTTAGCGACTCAACAACAACAAGAAGGATAATAACATTTACTTTGTTGTTATTCAGTCACTCAGTTCCTAATTCATAGAATTAAATATATCCATATATGGTGTTGGAGAAGATTCTTGAGAGTCCCTTGGACTGCAAGGAGATCCAACCAGTCCATCCTAAAGCAGATCAGTCCTGGGTGTTCATTGGAAGGACTGATGTTGAAGTTGAAACTCCAATACTTGGGTCACCTGATGTGAAGAGCTGACTCATTTGAAGAGACCCTGATTCTGGGAAAGATGGAGGGCAGGAGGAGAAGGGGATGACAGAGGATGAGATGGCTGGATGGCATCACCGACTCAATGGACATGGGTTTGGGTGGACTCTGGCAGTTGGTGATGGACAGGGAGGCCTGGTGTGCTGCGGTTCATGGGGTTGCAAAGAGTCGGACACGACTGACTGACTGAACTGAACTGATATATACAAAGTACATGGAATGCATAGTGTTCTGTAAATGCTAGCTGTTATCCTTATGTTACAGGTGAGGAGACTGAGACTTTACTGAGGTTAAATGCTTGCTCACAGGCAAATAGCTGTTTAGAGGCAGAGCAGGGCTTTGAATTGAGACAGCCATATTCCAGAGCACATATTCACATACCACACCAGCAAGAAAAATCAGAACCTTTATGAATTATTTCTTTGCTTTTACTTGCTCCATTTCCCAACAATTGAGGTTTTTGGTTTACTTATGAGAAGAAGTTTAGTATCAGGGTTTAGAGGAAATAATTTGGAGTTAGCCTGCCTAGATTGGCACACCATCTCTGTCCCTTGATAGCTGTGCAATCTTGGGAAATTTACCTAAATTCTCTCTGCTTTGGGTTTCTCTTCATACAATGGAGATGATTATATATTATATATTTGGTTGTTATGAAGATTAAAGGGGAAAAACCGATATAAAGCTATTTGTATAGTTCTGGGCATATGGTAGCATTTGAATAAGATTGACATTATTATGAATATTAGAAATAAAATTACATTTATAATTCACAAGTATACTTTGAAATTTAGAGTCACAGATTAAATCCCGGGGGCCAAATTCAGTGAATACTTCTAGAAGCTATACCAGACTCTCTCTGAAAGTGTGTGAGTATGATTGTCTTACACTGAAAGTCAGAGTGTGGGCTATTATCACAGGGGTTTAAGGGGAACACTAGCTGGAGTAGAGACTAGGGGCATCAGCTGAAAATGCCAGAATGTTTGCTGCGTTTATTTGGGGCCCTTATAAATATTGTTTAGGCAGTTTATTCCCATCAAGAGTTCACTTAACTTCATCATGACCATTTTCTAGACCCGGGGTAAATGGAGAAGAGAGAGAGACAAAGAGCACACAGAGTGACAAAGAGCACACCTAGAGATTGTCATAGTGAGTGAGATGGTCATAGTCAGTAAAGTCAGTCAGACCGAGAAAGACGAACACATGATATCATTTATATGTGAAATCTAAAAAAAAATGTTACAAAGGGACTTATTTACAAAAAAAAGAAATAGACTCGCAGACATAGAAAACAAACTTAGAATTAAAAGAGGATAAGGAGGGAGGAGTAAATTGGGAGATTGGGATTAACATATACACACTACTATATATAAAATAGATAACTAATAGGGACCTACTGTATAACACAGGTAACTCTAGTTTGTAATGAACCGTATAGAAAAAGAATCTCACAAACAGAAGATATGTATGAAACTGATTCACTTTGTTGTTGTACAGCAGAGACTAACACAACATCGTAAATAGTTATACTCCTATAAAAGTTAATTAAAGAAAGGCCTACACACAATGACATTTTGGCATTATGTCTTTCTCATTTCTGGCTCTTTTTTTTTTTTTTTTAATTCATTTTTATTGGAGTATAGTTGCTTTATAATGCTATGTTAGTTTTTAGTGTACAGCAAAGGGAATTAGCTATATGTATACATATATCCCTTCTTTTTTTAAAATTTGTTTAATTTTTATTGAAGGATAATTGCTTTATAGAATTTTTCTGTTTTCTGCCAAACCTCAACATGAATCAGCCATAAATTCCCTCCCTTTTGAACCTCCCTCCCATCTCCCTCCCCACCTCACCCTGCTAGGTTGATAGAGAGCCCCTGTTTGAGTTTCCTGAGCCACATAGCAAATTCCCATTGGCTATCTATTTTACTTGTGGTAATTTAAGTTTCCATGTTACTCTTTCCATGCATCTCACCCTCTCCTCTCCTCTCCCCATGTCCATATGTCTATTCTCTATGGCTGTTTCTCCATTGTTTGCCCTGTAAATAAATTCTTCAGTACCATTTTTCTAGATTCCACATATATGCATTAGAATATGGTATTTATCTTTCTCTTTCTGACTCACTTCACTCTGTACAATAGGTTCTAGGTTTATCCACCTCATTAGAACTGACTCATATGTGTTCCTTTTTATGGCTGAGTAATATTCCATTGTGCATGTGTATCACAGCTTTTTTATCCATTCATCCGTTGATGGACATCTAGGTTGCTTCCATGTTCTAGCTATTGTAAATAGTGATGCAATGAATAATGGGATACATGGGTCTATTTCAATTTTGGTTTCCTTGGGATATATGCCTAGGAGTGGGATTGCTGGGTCATATGGTGGTTTTATTCCTAACTTTTTAAGGAATCTCCATACCGTCTTCCATAGTGGCTATATCGATTTACATTCCCACCAACAATGCAAGAGCATTCCCTTTTCTCCACCATTTGTTGTTTGTAGACTTTTTCATGAGGGTCTCTCTGACCGGTGTGAGGTGATATCTCATTGTAGTTTGATTTGCATTTCTCTAATAATGAGTGATGTTGGGCATCTTTTCATGTGTTTGTCATCTGTATGTCTTCTTTGGAGAAATGTCTGTTTAAGTCTTTTCCTCACTTTTTGATTGGGTTGTTTGTTTTTCTGGCATTGAGTTGTATAAGCTGCTTGTATGTTTTGGAAATCAATCCTTTGTCAGTTGTTTCATTTGCTATCATTTTCTTCCATTCTGAGGGTTGACTTTTCATCTTGCTTATAGTTTCCTTTGCTGTGCAAAAGCTTTTAAGTTTAATCAGGTCCCACTTGTTTACTTTTGTTTTTATTTCCATTACTCTAGGAGGTGGGTCATAGAGAATCTTGCTTTGATTGCTGTCATCGAGTGTTCTGCTTATGTTTTCCTCTAAAAGTTTTATAGAGGTCTGGTCTTACACTTAGGTCTTTAATCCATTTTGAGTTTAACTTTGTGTATGGTGTTAGGGGGTGTTCTAATTTCATTCTTTTACATGTATCTGTCCAATTTTCCCAGCACCATTTATTGAAGAGGCTATCTTTGCTCCATTGTATATTCTTGTCTCCTTTGTCAAAAATAGTGTACCCATAGGTGCATGGGTTTATTTATGGGCTTTCTATATTTTTTCATTGGTCTATATTTCTGTTTTTGTGCCAGTACCATGCTGTTTTGATGACTGTAGCTTTGTAGTATAATCTGAAGTCAAGAAGATTGATTCCTCCAGCTCCATTCTTCTTTCTCAAGACTGCTTCAGTTATTTGGGGTCTTTTGTGTTTCCATATGAACTGTGAAGTGTTTTGTTCTAGTTCTGTGAAAAATGCCATTTGTAATTTCATAGGGATTGCATTAAATCTGTAGATTGCATTTGGTAGTATAGTCATTTTCACAAAATGGAGTCTTCCTACCCAGGACCATGGAATATCTCTCCATCTGTTTATGTCATCGTTGATTTCTTTCATTAGTGTCTTATACTTTTCTGTGTACAGTTCTTTGTCTTCTTAGGCAGATTTAGTCCTAGATATTTAATTCTTTTTGTTTCAATGGTGAATGGGATTGATCTTAATTTCTCTTTCTGATTTTTCATTGCTCAGTTCAGTTCAGTTCAGATGCTCAGTCGTGTCCAACTCTTTGCAACCCCATGAACCGCAGCACACCAGGCCTCCCTGTCCATCACCAGATCCCGGAGTCCACCCAAACCCATGTCCATCTAGTCAGTGATGCCATCCACCCATCTCATCCTCTGTCATTCCCTTCTCCTCCTGCCCTCAGTCTTTCCCAGCATCAGGGTCTTTTCAAATGAATCAGCTCTTCACATCAGGTGACCCAAGTATTGGAGTTTCAGCTTCAACATCAGTCCTTCCAATGAACACCCAGGACTGATCTGCTTTAGGATGAACTGGTTGGATCTCCTTGCAGTCCAAGGGACTCTCAAGAGTCTTCTCCAACACCACAGTTCAAAAGCATCAATTCTTCAGTGTTCAGCTTTCTTTATAGTCCAACTCTCACATCCATACATGACCACTGGAAAGACCATAGCCTTGACTAGATGGACCTTTGTTGGCAAAGTAATGTCTCTGCTTTTTAATATGCTATCTAGGTTGGTCATAACTTTCCTGCCAAGGAGTAAGTGTCTTTTAATTTCATGGCTACAGTTACCATCTGCAGTGATTTTGGAGCCCAGAAAAATAAAGTCAGCCACTGTTTCCACTGTTTCCCCATCTATCTTCCATGAAGTGATGGGACCAGATGTCATAATCTTAGTTTTCTGAATGTTGAGCTTTAAGCCAACTTTTTCACTCTCCTCTTTCATTTTCATCAAGAGGCTCTTTAGTTCTTCTTCATTTTCTGCCATAAGGGCGGTGTCATCTGAACATCTGAGGTTATTGATATTTCTCCCGGCAATCTTGATTCCAGCCTGTGTTTCTTCCAGCCCAGCATTTCTCATGATGTACTCTGCATATATGTTAAATAAGCAGGATGACAACCTACAGCTTTGACATACTCCTTTTCCTATTTGGAACCAGTCTGTTGTTCCATGTCCAGTTCTAACTGTTGCTTCCTGACCTGCGTACAGGTTTCTCAAGAGGCAGGTCAGGTGGTCTGGTATGCCCATCTCTTTCAGAATTTTCCACAGTTTGTTGTGATCCACACAGTCAAAGGCTTTGGCATAGTCAATAAAGCAGAAATAGATGTTTTTCTGGAACTCTCTTGCTCTTTTGATGATCCAGTGGATGTTGGCAATTTGATCTCTGGTTCCTCTGCCTTTTCTAAATCCAGCTTGAACATCTGGAAGTTCACGGTTCACGTACTGCTGAAGCCTGGCTTGGAGAATTTTGAGCATTACTTTACTAGCGTGTGAGATCAGTGCAATTGTGCGGTGGTTTGAGCATTCTTTGACATTGCCTTTCTTTGGGGTTGGAATGAAAACTGACCTTTTCTGGTCCTGTGGCCACTGCTGAGTTTTCCATATTTGCTGGCATATTGAGTGCAGCACTTTCAAAGCACCATCTTTCAGGATTTGAAATAGTTCAACTGGAATTCCATCACCTCCAGTAGTTTTGTTCATAGTGATGCTCCTCGGGCCCACTTGACTTCACATTCCAGGATGTCTGCCTCTAAGTGAGTGATCACACCATCGTGATTATCTGGGTCATGAATATCTTTTTTGTACAGTTCTTCTGTATATTCTTGCCACCTCTTCTTGATATCTTCTGCTTCTCTTAGGTCCATACCATTTCTGTCCTTGTGTACTCCTTTTCCTATTTGGAACCAGTTTGTTGTTCCATGTCCAGTTCTGACTGTTGCACCTGACCTGCATACAGGTTTCTCAAGAGGCAGGTCAGGTGGTCTGGTATGCCCATTTCCAAATAGGAAAAGGTGTACACAAGAAATGCAAGTGACTTCTTCTTCTTCTTCTTTTTTTTTTTTTGCAAGTGATTTCTGTGTATTGATTTTGTATCCTGAAACTTTCCTTAATTCACTGATTAGCTCTAGTAATTTTCTGATACTGCCTTTAAGGTTTATCTATGTACAGTATCTTGTCATCTGCAAACAGTGAGAGTCTTACTTCTTTTCCAATCTGGATTCCTTTTATTTCTTTTACTTTTTTGATTGCTATAGCTAGGACTTCCATAACTCCGTTGAATAATAGTGGTGAATGTGGACATTCTTGTCTTGTTCCTGATCTTAGGGGGAATGCTTTCAGTTTTTCACCATTGAGAATGATGTTTGCCATGGGCTTATCATATATGGCCTTTACTATGTTAAGGTAGGTTTCTTCTATGCCCATTTTTCGAAGAGTTTTAGTCATAAATGGGTGCTGAATTCTGTCAAAGGTTTTTTCTGCATCTATTGAGATTATGATATGATTTTTATCTTTCAATTTGTTAATGTGGTGTGTCACATTGATTGATTTGCATATATTGAAAAGTCCTGCATTCCTGGAATAAGCCCAACTTGATCATGATGTATGAGCTTTTTGATGTGTTGCTGAATTCTATTAGCTAAAATTTTGTTGAGGATTTTTGCATCTATGTTCATCAGTGATATTGGCCTGTAGTTTTCTTTTTTGTGTTGTCTTTGTCTCGTTTTGGTATCAGGATGATGGTGGCCTCATAGAATGTGTTTGGAAGTGTTCTTTCCTCTGCAAATTTTTGAAAGAGTTTTAGAAAACTAGGCATTGTCTCTTCTCTAAATGTTTGATAGAATTCTCCTGTGAAGCCTTCTGGTCTTGGGTTTTTGTTTTTTGGGAGATTTTTTTAATCACAGCTTCAATTTCAGTGCTTGTAATTGGGTTGTTCATAATTTCTATTTCTTCCTGGTTCAGTCTTGGAAGACTGAACTTTTCTAAGAATCTATCCATTTCTTCCAGGTTATCTATTTTATTGCCATATAGTTGTTCATAACAGTGTCTTGTAATCCTTTGTATTTCTGCATTGTCTGTTGTAAACTCTCCTTTTTCATTTCTAATTTTGTTGATTTGATTCTTCTCTCTTTTTTTCTTGATGAGTCTGGCTAAAGGTTTGTCAATTCTGTTTATTTTCTCAAAGAGCCAGCTTTTAGTTTTATTAATCTTTACTATTGTTTCTTTTATTTCTTTTTCATTTATTTTTGCTCATATCTTTATGATTTCTTTCCTTCTACTAATTTTTTTTTTTTGTTGTTGTTGTTCTTCTTTTTCCAATTGCTATAGGTGTAACATTAGGTTGTCTATTCGATGTTTTTCTTTTTTCTTGAGGTAGAATTGTATTGCTATCAACTTCTGTCTTAGAACTGCTTTTGCTGCATCCCATAGGTTTTGAGTTATCATGTTTTCATTGTCATTTGTTTCTAGAAATTTTTTTTATTTCCCTTTTAATTTCTTTAATAACCTGTTGATTATTAAACATGTTGTTTAATCTCCATGTGTTTGTGTTTCTTTACACTTTTTTTCTTGTAATTGATATCTAGTCTCATAGCATTGTGGTCAGAGAAGATGCTTGGCACAATTTCAATTTTCTTAAATTTACTGAGGTTTAATTTGTGACCCAAGATGTGGTCCATTCTGGAGAATGTTCCGTGTACACTTGGGAAGAAGGTGTATTCTTCTGCATTTGGATGGAATGGCCTAATGCTATCAATGAGATCCATCTCATCTAATGTATTATTTCCTTATTAATTTTGTGTTTTGATGCTCTGTTCATTGGTGTAAGTGGGGTGTTAAAGTCTCCTACTATTATTGTGTTACTGTCAATTTTGCCTTTTATGTCTCGTAGTGTTTGTCTTATGTATTGAGGTGCTCCTATGTTGGGTGCATAGATATTTACAATTGTTAAGTTTTCCTCTTGGGTTGATCCCTTGATCATTATGCAGTGTCCTTCCTTATCTCTTGTAATCTTCTTTATTTTAAGGTCTGTTTTGTCTGATATGAGGATTGCTACTCCAGCTTTCTTTTGCTTCCCATTTGCATGGGATATATTTTTTGATCCTCTCACTTTCAGTCTATATGTTTTTTGAGGTCTGAAGTGGGTTTCTTGTAGACAGCATATATGTGGGTCTTGTTTTTGTATCCATTCAGCCAGTCTGTGTCTTTTGGTTGGAGCATTTAATCCATTTATATTTAAAGTAATTATTGATATATATGTTCCTATTGCCATTTTCTTAATTGTTTGGGGTTGATTTTGTAGATATTTTTTGTTCTGTTGTATTTCTTGACTATATAAGTCCCTTTAACATTTGTTGTAAAGCTGCTTTGATGGTACTGAATTCTCTTAACTTTTGCTTGTCTGAAAAGCTTTTTGTTTCTCCATCAATTTTGAATGAGATTCTTTCTGGGTAGATTTTTCCCTTTCAGTACTTTAAATATATCCTGCCATTCCCTTTTGGCATGCAGAGTTTCTGCTGAAAGATCAGCTGTTAAGCGTATGGGTCTCCCTTGTATGTTACTTATTGCTTCTCCCTTGCTGCTTTTAATATTCTTTCTTTGTGTTTAATCTTTCTTAGTTTGATTAGCATGTGTCTTGGCATGTTTCTTCTTGGGTTTATCCTGTATGGGAGTCATTGTGCCTCTTGGACTTCAATGCCTGTTTCCTTTTCCATGTTGGGGAAATTTTCAACTATAATCTCTTCAAAAATTTTCTCATTCCCTTTCTTTTCCTCTTCTTCTTCTGGGACCCCTATAATTCTAATGTTGGTGCATTTGATATGGTCCCAGATGTCTCTGAGACTGTCCTCAACTCTTTTCATTCTTTTTATTTTATACTGCTTTTCAGAAGTTGTTTCCACCATTTTATCTTCCAGCTCACTGATTTTGTTCTGCTTCAGATATTCTGCTATTGGTTCTTTCTAGAGTATTTTTAATTTCAGTAATTGTGTTCTTTGTCTCTTAAAGAATACTTTAATTCTTCTAGATCTTTGTTTATTGATTTTTACATTTTGTCCGTTTTGTTTTCAAGGTTCTTGATCATCTTTACTATCATTATTTTGAATTACTTTTCAGGTAGTTTGCCTATTTCCTCTTCATTTATTTATACTTCTGTGTTTCTAACTTGTTCCTTCATTTGTGCAGTATTTCTCTACCTTTTCTTTTTTTTTAAGTTATTGTGTTTGAGGTCTCCTTTTCCAGGTTTCAAGGAAAGTTGAATTCTTTCCTTGAAGAAGATTGAATTCTTTCTTCCTTTTGGTTTCTTCCCTCCTAAGATTGGTCCAGTGGTTTGTGTGAGCTTCCTATAGGGTGAGATTTGTGCTGAGTATTTGTTTGTTTGTTTGTTTTTCCTCTGATGGGGAAGGATGAGTGAGGTGGTAATCCTGTCTGCGATGATTTGGTTTGTATTTTTGTTTTGTTTGTTATTTAGATGAGGCATCCTGCACAGGGTGCTACTGGTGGTTCAGTGGGTCTGGTATTCAAGTGGTTTCCTTTGTGTGTGTTCTCACTATTTGATACTCCTTAGGGTTAGCTCTCTGGTAGTCTAGGGTGTTGGAGTCAGTGCTCCTACGCCAAAGCCTCAGGGCTCAATCTCTTGTCAGGAACAAAGATTCCACAAGTGGTTTGTTATGGCATTAAGTGAGATTAAAACAAATATCCAACAATGAGAAACCAAAGATGAACCCCAGACAAATGGCAGTTACAAAATCAGGCAAATAATAATTAAAATAATGGAATATACACATATATATATATACACACCAATGAACAAAGTGAAAACAGTTCAACAAAAATAAAGTACAATAGATTGACCCAGTGAACAAAGGAAATCAAAAATTGTATTTACCAGTTAAGAACAAAACTAACTTAAGCACAAACTGGAAAACAAAACTAAAGCAAGGTGCCAAGTGGGGAACAAAGCCATGAAAACAAAACTAACAAATATGTTGAGAGGAAAGGAAAGAAAGAAAAGAAAGAATAGATATGCAAAGTTAAATAGAGGTAGATGAAGAAGATTTATATACATTAAAGATTAACTGCATGGGGAGAAGAACAATAGGAAAGGCAAACAAAGGAATAAATGGAGAAAAAATAATAGGTTTAAAAAATTAAAAATATAAAAAAGAGGAAAAAAGTGGAAGAAGAAAGAAAAAATAAAAAAGGAAAACTCCACAGAACTGCAAAAGCCCAACATAGAGGCAGAGGTTTATAATAACAATAGAAAATGTGACTGAATATACACATATATGGGTACACCCATAATCAAAATCAAAACAGTCCAACAAAAATAAAGTACAATAAATTGACCAGGCAAAGAAAGGAAACCAAAAATTATATCTACCAGAAGAAAACTAATTAAAGCACAAACTGGAAAACAAAACTAAAGCAAGGTGCCAATTGGGGAATAAAGCAATGAAAATAAAACTAACAAATATGTTGAGAGGAAAGGAGAGAAAGGAAAGAGAGAAAGAATAGAAATGCAAAGTTAAACAGAGGTAGATAAGGAAGATTTGTATACATTAGAGATTAACTACAAGGGGAAAAGAACCGTAGGACAGGCAAACAAAGGAATAAATGCAGAAAAAAGAATAATAGGTTTAAAAAATTAAAAATAAAGAAAAAGAGAAAAGGGAAAAAAGAGAGAAACTCCACAGGACTGCAAAAGCCCAATGTAGAGGCAGAAGTTTATGACAACAATAAAAAATGTGAATGAGAGAAGAAAAAAAGCTCAAAGCTTAATTGGATTTCTTAGTGCCAATAAAATCGACAACTACAACTGAGGGGGAAAAGAGAAAAAAAGAAAAAAGTTCAAAAGAATCTATAGAACAAGTAAAAAAATAAGAATAATAATAAATGTTTTTCTTGAGTCACTGCTGTCAGAGTCCTTTCTCTTGCTGGGAGTCACAGTCCACAATCCACCTCACCTCCCTAGGATGCCCTTCAGCACCGTGGTGACCTCTGGCTCTGCTGTGGGGGCAGCTCAGATTCTAATCTGGTTCTGCTGCTGTGTGTTCTTGCCTCCAATGTCCACAGCTATCAGATCTAGTGTGTTTTCTTTTGTGGGAGCTTTCATTGATCTTTTATATATTCCATAAACACAGATCTGCGTAGTTGATTGTCTGGATTTAATCTGCAGCTTGTACAGCTGGTGGGAAAGTTTTGGGTCTTCTTCCTTAGCCACATTGCCCCTGGGTTTCAATTGTGGTTTTATTTCCACCATTACATGTGGTTTGTCCACTGGGGTTTAGCTCCTGAGGCTGCCTTGGAGGGTTTGGGTTTGCCTCTATGAGGGCCCGGTGTGGAGGTGGTGCAGCTGCTTGCTTGGGTTGCAGGGGTTCTAGCAACACCAGTTATTCAGAGGGGTTGGCGGCTAGGGTAGCAGGAAATACAGTGCTCTAGAAGGATATGGCAACCAGTATTGGCCAATATGCTTCAGTATTCTTGCCTGGAGAACTCCGTCTCTGACAAAGAAGCCTGGCAGGCCACAGTCTACAGAGTCGGAAAAAGTTGGACACCACCGAAGCAATCCTACATGCATAGATGCAAGACTTTTTTTGCCTGTGGCATCTCTGCCTCAGTGAGAGTTAAGTGTGAAGGTGGCACAGCCGCTTGGCTTGCAGGAACCCTGGTGGCGCCAAGTGTGCAGGGACACGGACTGTCTCGGCTGCAGGAGTTATGGCCCTATCAGGGTCTTTTTTCAAGCCTGTTATAACTGGCGATCAGAAGGCCTCTGGTCAGTCTTTCTCCATAGCTCCACCAGTTCAGTCACTTAGAGGGCTCCCTTGCCTGGGGTCCTTCTCTGTTGCTCCATGCGTCAGACACATAAAAGGACTCCCCTGGGTGGGGTCCTGCTCTGCAGTTCAGTGTCTTAGTTGTTTGATGGGCCAGCCTCTCCTGTTCAGCTGCCGATGCTGGCGTGTTGGGAGAGAAAGGCTATGGTGATGGCCCCACGCCCTACACGTGACTCAGCAGTATCACCTTGCTTCCGTGGCTGCCTGGCTTTCCTCCACTGGCATTTTCCACCAAGGTCTCCTCCCTCACATTCCCTCAGTCCATCTTTCTGCAGTCAACAGCAGCCCTTGCCTTAGGATTGCTGCACAATCCCTAAGCTCCAGCTCCCAGCCTTGTGCCTTCCAGGAGACCAGCGATCCTGTCTGGGATATGTATGGCTGTGGCAAGGACTGTTTGATTTTCATTCCATTTAGGTTGCCACAGATCAGCAGTTTCACTGTCAGCCTTAGATGTTTCTCTGACTCAGACAATTGCCCCACTGTGGTGATCAGACCCCTGCTTTAGTTCTCCCACCTGGTGAGGGCAGGTCCAGTTCTACGAACACTCCTGTTTTTGACCCTAGTTCCTTCATCCTACGGAGTTTTGCATGGTTCTATGTATTCTTTTTCACTGGTCAGGTACTCCTGTCCACTCTCAGCTGGTGTTCTGCATGCACTTCTGTGTCTGAAGGTTTATTCCTGATGTATCCGTGGAGAGACATGTACCCCACATCCACTTACTCCTCCATCTTGTTCTCCTCCATTTCTTCTTTTTTGATTTTTTTGTTCTTGGAAGATAAGCCAAGTGATGTAGGCTTCTTGCAACAGCTGACATGCACAGTTGTTGTTCTCTCCCAGTATTATCATGTACCCAGTATTTCTAAATAGCACAATAGTGAATGCTATGGATTATAGTCTTGATTTAATTAATTTTAACTTATTTCTCTTGGGTTTTGAATATCTTATCTATGCTTATTTAAATGCTTAGGATTTTTACAGTCAATGCTCTCTGAAAGCCTATAGTTTCCTTCAGGGAATAACCCTGGGAAGGAAGGAAAGAGATAAACAAAAACCATAAGTAAACACAAGACAATGTTTGTTTCAAAACCCACTCCATTATCCAGATGACTTTAAGGGACATTGCTTTATTTTTCTTGCTTTCCCTTCATTTTGTTGAGTTCAACATTCAAGAAGACAAGTTTCCACGTGACTACAGCCTACTTCCTCAGTCTGTTTTGTATGATGGCAGTTTGAGGGTATTAATATTTGCTCTGCTAAAAACCTTTACTGTTTTATATTAGTTTGGGAACACCGACATATGCAACATAACCACACTCCTCGTTTGCCATTAATAACCCAATGAACATGTCAGTCTCCAAGAGGAGATGATCATAAGCTGTGTTTATTGGACTGGCATCCTTCTTTCTTGCAACATCTTAAGTCATTGTTTGAAGGCATGCTTTGGAACACAATTTATACAGTAGTCATTTTTATAGAGGAAAATAAGAAAAGGTGCCACAACTTCATGGTAATTGTGCTGTTATTTTTCAAAGATTAACTAAATATCATCCCACATCTTATTAAAAATAAAATCTTAAATTCAAAACTTTTTAGTCTGTTTTTCCTCTGTATTGAACTTAAGAAAAAGAGGAAAATGACAAAAAGAGAAAAAAATAGAATTAACTTAAAAAGACATGCTCTAATTCTATACTGAATTCTGCATCTATCACAAATCTAATCTAACAGTTTACATCCCTATCTTCAGTCAGGTTGTTGAAGGTGCTATATAAGCTTCTCAATCCTCAAAGTTGTTCTCTTTCTCCCTTCCCCACCCACGCCTCCTCCTCTTCCTTCTCTTTCTTCTCCTTCTTTTTATACATGCAAGGCAGAATAATATAGATTAATAAATTACTGATAATTTTTTTCTAATAGAGATTAAGACAAAATATTTCTGGGCATCTTTATCTACTCAGAGAATCATTTTCCTAGAATCTTTCAATCCTAGCATAGTAAGCAGGATGATATATTGTGGTGTTTGAATTTGTATCCTTTAATTCTAAGGTGAGAATAAATTTACCTTTGCTCTCAAGATATGAGTACTCTAGAAAAATACTGGACAGGAAATCAGAAGGTCTCAGTGACATTGTTAAGTTCAGACCTAGATGGGCACCCTGCCTGAAACAGAGCAGGTACCCAACACATATTTGTGGAATGAACTTCATCTGCTTGTGCTTTGCCTTCTCATCTGCTCAAAGAAGATGTTGGACAGAATATGTGACCTCTTATGTTTCTTAGAGTATGAAAATGGGGTTCTATGGTGTTCTATAGTTCCTTCTTAAAAAAAATTAAGTTGATATATTTTCACTTATTTCGTTCAAGAAATTTTCTTTCTTTCTTTTTTTTGTTTGTTTTGTTTGTATGGCATGTGGAATCTTAGTTCCTCAACCGGGGATCAAATCCGTGTCCCTTGCGGTGGAAGCTTGGAGTCTTAACCACTAGACTGCCAGAGAAGTTCCAGTTTTCTGTAGTTCTTGATTGTTTAGATAACAGGTAAAGATCATTTGGGAGAAAATATAACTTTTAGATGGCTGTGTATAATAATAAGGCCTAGTACAAATTTTATTTTAAAAGCCAAGCTTTCCTCTCCACTTATGCTTTGTTCTTTTGATTGTATGTGACATGCTTGCTTTTACATTTAAAGAGTAAGGCCCTTCTCTGCACAGAAAGTGAAGCAAATAATTGTTACTGGAGATATATAAGACTTTTCTCTCTTGAAAGTCACCCAGACCATTTAAACTGTTTAATATCATTAGAGTTTAGTTGATGCCCTTAATTAACTCTTGGAAACTGGAGCAATTTCTTGTCCTGTTAAGGTATTTGTATACTTTTGATTTCAGAATTACTATCTAATATGTCAAAAATATATGATTTCAGAATGCAGTTGATGTTTATTAAATGTCTACATTTATATAGTTTCATATGCTGTCTTCTTTATTCTTTAAAAAAACCTAAAAATTAGATGTGATAAAGTAGTTTTGAGAAAATCAAGACTAAAATTCAAGTGACATGGGCAAGATCTAAAAGCTGATAAATAATGGAACAGGAATGCAAACATAGTCATCCTCAGAAAAGAAGAAAAAATATTTCAGGAATAAAATAATGCATTTCAAACATGTGGTAGACTATGTCACTGTGCAATTAATGGAAAGAACTATGGCCATGCAGGTAGTAGTGAGCTGAGGGCTCTTATGCTCCTTGAGCACAGGTTTTCAGTAGAAGTGCGGTGTGGCCCCCCTTTCCACCTTTCACCTTGAGAGGAGCTGAAAGCTTCAGGTGACATTCCATTCTGAATGGTATGGGCTTGGAAACAACACATTTTTATTTGATTAATGTTGGTTATCATGGCAAAATTTTTCCATTTGTATATAAATGAACCCAGATAGTCAAGTATGAAAAGCCTATCTTTAGGTGGACTAATGGTCAGGAAGAGTTATGACTTTTTAAAAACTATGCTATGAGGCAAATGATTATTATGTCTTTTTTTTTAAAACTCAGACTTTAGTTTTCAACTTTTTAAAAACTTCTTGCTTAATATTTGAAAAAAAAAATCCAAAGGTATTACCTCTGCTTCTTACTATTTTGAAGGAATCATTCCTAAAGACTGGATTTCTGTCTTTAAAAGATGGATGAACACCATTTTAAGGTCTAGAACACCTTTGTCATGTAGGTAGTAATGAAAACTCTTAGATGATCAAGGTTAGATGAAAGCATTGAGAGGTCATCTAGTCCTGGGCTTTGAATAAGATCTCTTCCAAGGTTTCTATCAAGCTTGAAGCTTTATACTTTTGTACTATCTGAAGTTTGCCCCTGAAAATGTATGCTTTTGACATATTTTTTAAAGAAGTTTTGATTCTCTTGGCAAAAGAGCTCAGATGTCCAGTAAAATTCAGATATAAATTTAACTGCTTAGATTTCTTTTTTTTAAAAAAGAATTTATTAACTGACTAGCTCTTCAAGGAAAAAAAGAAACAACTACTTAAAAAAATTAACTGTATATCCTTCCTAAGGATATCATGTATAAAAATCTTAGTGGTATTATATTAAAGAGTTAAGTTTTAAAATCTCAGAAGACTTCAGTCAAAATATCTCAGAAATTTCATAACCTTTAGATCTTCGCCTATAAATTGATTCTAAATGTTGAAAATCAATTACTACATACATATTTTTCAGTGGAGAACTATGATTGTATGTGTGTTTTTGTTGGTTTCACTGACATCCCCTCTGTGCCATCAAAAATGCCAAATAAGTGATTATTTCTTACATTATACCATTTGTTTAAAATCATGTCTGTCTTCAGGTTTTTCATATTTACTCCATCAGACTATTTCAGATCATATTTTTCTTCCCGATTTTAGTTGCCTTTTATATACTTGAGAGAAAAAAAATTTCTACATTTTATAATGCTGCTCCTTAATTTAAATGTGTATTTCTTGTAATCTGTTTAATTCTTTTTTTCTAGAAGGCATTGTTCTTGGAGATTTCCACTGATTTCCTGTTTTAATTTTGACCAGTTATTTGCTAGGGCTGTTGCAAAGTTAACATCTCAAGAATTATTTTCAAAGAACACTTGAATTGGTTTCGACATTATATACCATTTTCGCTTTCATTCTTTCTTTGTGGTCTTTTCATTCCTATTTTGTTGAAGTAGTACTTGACATCACTTTGTAGTTGTCTAACTTCTCAAATTTAAATAATCTTTCCCACTAGACTTGCTCTATTCACAGTCTTTCTTCCTCATCTTTGTTAAGTGACAACTCTTGTGTTCCCGGTTGCTCAGGTCAGAAATCTTAAAATCATACTTGACTCTTTCTCTCACACTCCACTCTACCCAACAGAAAATGCTTTAATTGTCAAAATATATCAGAATGTAACCAGACCTCCATTGTAACTATGTGTATCACTCAAGTGGTAGTCATACTTCTGTCTTAGAAGTGTACAAGACCAAATGACTTTGTCATCATTAACACACTGGAACACTCAAGAGGTGACAGCTAGGCTTGTAGCATGTTTTGATACATTCTGATTTGTATTTGAAATTGTTTTCCATTGCATATCCTTGGTGGTATATGGTAGTTATTTTCAAATAATTTAGGGACTGTCAAATAGATGGAAATAGTAAGATGTAATGTTGGAGTTCACATGATCTATCATTTACACAGCAACTTACAGTTGATAAAGTAGTTTTCATAACTGTCTCATTCGATTGTCATCATCTTTCTAGGTAGCTGTTTATGTCACTGTTTTGCAGGTGAAGAAACCAAGGCTCAGCATCTAAATGATTTGACCTAACCTTGATGATAGTGATGACATCAGAATTTGAATCTGGTTTTTCTGTTTCTGAATCTTATACTATTTTCATTGCTTTTCTTCTGTCCTCTATGGGACATAATTAAGACTAGCATTCTGAACTTATAGATTCTCTCTAAACAGAGATGGACACTCTCATAATTTGTGCTTGGTGTTAGAATGTGTTCCAGAGATGACAGGTTTTCTATCAGGGCTGCTGTTGGGATAGATGCAAGTCTCCTCCCACTTCCCCCAAGTCCCTGCCCTCTCTCACCCTGGCCAGGGATACTGTGGAAATTCCACATTGATGAGGTTACTCTTTGGGATGCCTTCCACCTGTCCTTTCAGAGATGAAATTGTGTCATTTATAAAGGCCCATGGGCATGTTTGCTTCTGTAAGAACCCATACGTCAAAGATACTGCTGGGTTTTCTTGCAATCTCATTTCAATAGAGTTACTTCTTATTAAATTATTGAAACTACTAAATTTTTATTAAATTATTGAAATGACTAAATTATTAGTCATAACTTCTTCTGTCTTGTCTATTAATTCTTTAATATTTGTATTGATTTCTTTCATCCTATAGTAGGCCAATATATTTAAAAGGAAAGAACTTTCCTGACAGCTAACAAATTCTGTTTTTCACATTTCCAACTGATACAAGTTAATTTTCCTTATTTTTTCTTCATTCAGAGTACTTAGACATTTTATATAAAAATCTCAAAGGAAATAATTTCTGACAAGTTTATGATTTATTGTTTCTGTGTTTGCCAATCTTTATACATTCATAAGTGGTTCCATCAGGTTTATGATTTTTGTTTTGAAATTTTTAACATATAAGAGAACATATTTTCATAATATGGGTTTTAGAATCTAATATAGAAGGAAAATTTTAGTTTTATAATCAAAGTAATTCTTACCTTTTATCTCATAGATTTTGTCAGCCAAGAAAAGCCTTTAAAAAATTCCCTTCTCCCAAATTCATTTGTGATGTATCACTGGAGTAATGATTAGGTTTAAAGAACAGTGCATCCCCTGCATACGAACCTTCAAGTTTCAAGTTTTTCAAAGATGCAAACATTCATTCCATTAACATCAGGTGTGAGTGAAATTGCAGCTTGCCCTCCATCTCCTATTGCTGAAGATCCTTCAGCTCTACCATCTTCCACCTCCTATTTTGCCTCCAGTCAGTAACTCTTGTCTGTACACTTCATGCCAGCCCCTGTATACCAACTGTCATACTGTACTACTGTATTTTTCAAGATACTGTACTATAAGATTAAAAAATTGCTTTTTTTTGGTTTTTTATGTATTTGTGTTTATGGGTTTGTTTTTCATGTATTATTTGTGTGAAAAGTATTTTAAATCTGTTACAATACAGTACTATGTAGTCGATTGTGTTGGTTGGATACCTAGGCCAACTTTGTTGAACTTACAAACAAACTGGACTTACAAACATGCTCTTGGAATGGAACTCATTCATATGTAGGGAACTTACAGTAAATATTGGAGATTTGCCTTTTCATCTATCTCTCTTTTTACTTGAGTAAAGTCACTTCATGATGACTCAGACTCATTTTTCAAAATGTAGGTATGCTTTCTCCTTTCTCTTAATTAGTATTAATAGTTGTGAGTTAGAGATTGGGCTTCCCCAATGACTCAAGCAGGTAAAGAATCTGTGTGCAATGATGGAAATATAGGGTACTCAGGTTCGATTCCTGGGTGAGGAAGATCCCCTGGAGAAGGAAATGGCAACCCACTCCAGTGTTCTTGCCTGGAGAATCCATGGACAGAGGAGCCTGGTAGGCTTCAGCCTATGGGGTTGCAAAGAGTTGGACACAACTGAGTGACTAACACTTTCATTTTCAGACAGAGACTGTAGACACTGACTTGATTTATAACTTTTGCCCTAGAAGATGAATCTTAGGGTATTTTTGAAAGTAACCAGTAAAAGACATGTGAGTGATTTTAGCACAATATGTTATGCAGATGAAAGAAAAAACAAAAACAAAAACCCCTGGGTGTTACAGTTGAGGACTGGGTAGTATGACTTTTCTCTATTGGATTATAACATTTGATTTAGAAAAAAATACAAGGAATGCTGATATTTCCCATTAGGAGACTTATACTTTATGTGATGTTTGTTTGCTGTACTGCTTCCCTTGTGTCTCAGATGGTAAAGAATCCACCTGTAGTGCGGAACCCAGGGAGACCTGGGTTCGATTCCTGGGTTGGGAAGATTCCCCTGGAGAAGGGAAAGGCTACCCACTCCAGTATTCTGGCCTGGAGAATGTCATGGACTGTATAGTCCATAGGGTTGCAAAAAGTCAGACATGACTGAACGACTTTCACTTCACTTCACTTCTTTGCTCTACTACTTCCAATGCAGCTTTCAAAGCTGTCCACAGAGTTTTCACTTTTGATTCTGACTTTGTGCAGTAACAACAGGATAATTTGGTGGCTTTCTTCTATATTTTACCTTTTCAATGAATGAAATCTTCTACACATTGTTTAATACTGCCAGGATAGAGACATGGCCAGTGTCCATTTCCAAAATCATGTATGATCACAGGCGTGATGCAATGGATGACTACAGCACTTTTTGAACAAGGCTGGTCTAGTGTGATGAGGTGAAGTTGTAGCTGACAAGATGGGACCCACGTGTATCTTTTCCCAACTCTGGGCTAGGTGACATCACCTTGGCAGCTTGAAATACCTTGGCAGGAATATTTACACCATGGGAATCAGCAAATTTTTCAAACCAGATTCTTCCCTTGACCCCAAAGAGCTGGTTGGTTAACATTTATCAACACAACACTGGTTTGAGCACACTTAATTTGTATGACTTTGGTCAACATACTTAACCTATCTGGGTCTCATTTTCTGTTTCTGTAAAATGTGGGAAGCTACTACCTACTTGACAATCTTTTTGAAAAAAAATTACATGAGATAGCTTAGATTACAATATTTAGCATAGTATTGGATTGGCCAAAAAGTTTGTTTGGGTATTTGGGTAACATCTTATAGAAAAACTGGAATGAATATTTTGGCCAACCCAATAAATGGCTATAATAATGATAATGATAAAATAATCACTTCAAACTCAAATAGATTGTTTATGTTAATTTATAGAACTCCTTTACTCACTGTTAGCTAAGTAGTAAGAGGAACAAGGTTATAAAACGCTGGCAGAAGCTTCCATTTTAAGTGGGCATAATCATAGTGAGCTCTTTCTCTTATTAGACTTTAAACTTCTTTGGTTTAAGTCAGCATCTATTTTCAGTATATACCATATGGCAAACCACCATAGTGAGTATAGTGAGGAGTATGTTTTGTATTTTGCAATCCATTTCCTTTTGCTGTTTCTGAAACAGGGACAATTCTATAACTTTGCCCAGTGGTAAAGAAAACACCTGCCAATGTGGGAGATGTGGGTTTGGTCCCTGGGTTGGGAATATCCCCTGAAGAAGGAAACGGCAGCCCATTCCAGTATTCTTGTCTGGGAGATCCCATGGACAGAGGAACCTGGTGGGCTACAGTCCATGTGGTTGCAAAAGAGTTATACATGACTTAGTGACTAAACAACAATAGTAAAGTATGCACTGACAATTTATCTTGTGTTTTTATTTTTTCTATCTTCTAAGATTTTTTATTTATTTATTTAAGATATTATATATTATATAATTATAATATTTATTTTTATGGCAGGTTGAGAAATAAATGGGAAGGAAGAAATTGAAGATACACAAGGAAGTCAGCAATTAGAGCCCGGTGAATACAATAGGAAGATCATTGTAAACTAGGGAGCTTTTCCATGTTTGTGATTTTTACTTTTCCTGACTTCCTCCTTGTAACATTCAGTGATTAAAATGAACTGGTGTGAAGGCACAGAGTTAACTGTTATTCACTCTTTTGCTCCTATCTTGAGAGGACAGGGTGTCAAGGGACGACTGGGTGGAAGTAGCTACCTAAGGAGAAGGAACTAGGTTAAGTCTCTGAGGGTTTTGCTTATACAGCAAAGGAGATCACCCCAGGAGGCTGGTCTTGACCTGTGAGTCAGCCTTGAGGCTGACACATGGAGCATTTGGAGAAATCTGGTGATAAAAGTAAGAGGGTGCTTCACTAGCTTGAGGAGAAGGTAACAGGCAAGGGAAAATCAGAGATGCAGGATGTGAAATCAAATGACGGAACTTTCTGTCTTAATGTAGACCATCTGGTCATCTTATCTTTAAAGCAGTGATTTCTCAGACATTTTTCATGTTATATCATGATGACCATATGTCTCAGATTTCCTAGGATGGGCCGGATTTCAAATATTTTTGCCATTGTTAGACCGTAGGACCCAAATTAGGATTGGAAAATATGATTGCTATTCTTACAACTCTTTCAACTCTTGTTACCTTTATCTCATTCAGTTTCCAAGTCATTAGCAGCATCCTTAAGCAGCAATGCAAAGTGTGGTTCTCAGGTCTGACTGTGTATCAGAATCACCTGGAACATTTGTAAGAATACTGGTTCCTGGGCACCTGCTCCACCCCTGTAAGCCCCTCTCCCCTCACCACAAAACCAGATTCAGGAGGCTCTGGAAGATATTCAGATATCTGTATTTTTCACAGATGACCCATGTGATTACGAGGCAGCTGGCTGGCAGACAGGTTTTTGGAAACCAGTGGGCCAATCAATGCCATGCACATCTTCCTCAGCATTGCAAAGCCTCTTACAACAGGGTTTCTCATATGGGGGCTCTTTGACTTATGGAATCTTTGAACTCCTGTAATTTTTTCTTAAACTTTTTATCTTTATAGGGCTATAGCCGATTAACAATGGTGTGATAATTTCAGGTGAACTGCAAAGGGACTCAGCCATACATACACACGTATCCATTCTCCCTCAAACTCCCCTCCCATCCAGGCCGCCACATCAGTTCAGTTCAGTTGCTCAGTCGTGTCCAACTCTTTGTGACCCCATGGCCTGCTGCCACATAACATTGCACAGAGATCCCTTTGCTATACAGTAGGTTCTTGTTGGCTGGTTATTAATATTAAACTTATGAGTATGGATCCAAAAATGGTTCCCTGGGAGAGGACCATAGCTTTCATCAAATTCTCAGTGGAGTTAGTGGCTGAGAAAGGAGGCAAACCCAAGACTTGGCATCTAGAGGCCAAGGATACAAGGAAATCACCCAGATGGTGAAAGGTACTTTTCCAATGGTTTCAGACTTTACTATTCTCATATTTTATTTCAATTTGTTTGTTTTCATCTTCTAAAATCAGAACTAATTATTGATCTAATAGTCTCTTTTCTGGGTTTAAGGAAAACACACACACACATACACACACACACACACACACACGCACACTCCTACAGACATACCAATGACTTATTCTAAAGCAATGATTCTTCTCTCAGATGAGTATTTTCAATTTTGTCAACCAGCAGTGTGTGTGTGTTTGAAGGCTGGTGGTTTGCTGACGTGGGATGATCTTATCATCTTCTTTCAGTCAGTCAGTCAGTTCAGTCGCTCAGTCATGTCTGACTCTTTGTGACCCCGTGGACTGTAGCACGCCCAGGCCTTCCTGTCCATCACCAACTCCCGGAGTTTACTCAAATTCATGTCCATTGAGTTGGTGATGCCATTCAACCATCTCATCCTCTGTTGTCCACTTCTCCTCCTGCTTCCCTGTTTTCTCAGCCATACCCCCGCCACCCCCACCCCCACCCCCTTGCCCTCTAGCTTCCCCCGTGTATCCACCAAAGGAGGTTATGGATCTGTGATCCAGTGAAATCCTGTCTGTTTTAAACTTTGGGGTTAATATTCTCCAGCTGTGTTGCCTCAGCTCTAGGGAGACTTTTTTCCTTGACAAGCATTTGTGGTTGAGAGAGCCAAGCAATAGATTGGAAACTTGAGGCTGTGAGTTCTAACTCTGAGTCTGCCCTGACACAGTGTGTGACCTTGGGCAATTCATTTGATCTCTGTCCAAACTCTCTGATGCTTGATAACAGGATTTTCTAGAAATCTCCCTGCCAATAAAGACATATGGAACCACTCCTTGGTTCCACAAGGGAAGGCTACACTTCATTATCCTTCAGGCTTTAAACTCTCTTTCTCCACTTGCCCACCTCCCCATGCCAGGGACTGCACAAGTCTTTTTCCAAGTCTTGGTACTACTTTCTTGCTTTTCTTTCCAAAAACACAGCAGTTCTATTCTATCTTAGCCCTCCCCAGGATTCAAAACTTTGTCCCCAAACACATACTCCATAGAATCAAATTGCCCAGGCAGTATGAATTGTTCAGACCTGGATTCTGCCCTGGACTTCACATGGCTACTGTAAACAGAAGAGAGTTAAATTTCTCTCTCATTTTCTGCATTCTACAAAGTACAATTTATTGTTTTATGAGCCTGCACAAATCATTTTTATACTCCCTCTACTTTTTAACATTTCCTTTTATAGAAAATGATTAAGTTAATAAATTTTATTAAAAGCAATAGAATTCCAAGATTTTTTTTTTTTTTTTGTAGAAAATATGCACTATTTCAGCTTTTGGAATTTGTTAGATTATTTACTCAGATAATATGTATCTTCTAAGTTTTGGGAATGCACACACACACACACACACACACATCCCAGTATGTAATCAAAAATTTGGTGGGGTGGCATAGAAGAAAATTATGTTTGGTAAGGAACTTTTAAATTCCTGATAATTGCCATTTCCTCATTTTAGAATGAGGCTGGAGCAGTAGAGCCATAAATATTTTTTCTTACTGATATTTTGTTCTGCCTTCAGTCTCAAGATACCATGTCCCACTGAACACTGGATTTTTTTATTTTAGTCAGTTTGTTTCTGCTAATGGTAATTAAAAGTCCTTTGACATGCTCAGAAGAGTCAGCCTGTGGTTTGTAGTAAACCAATCCAGTGGACTTGAGTTGACCAGTTTGTGGAGTAACTTAGATTGTGTGTTGTAAGTCAGACACCCTCTGGCTTACAGAGGTGTTGGTGGTAGCTCTTCTGGGATGGAGAACCTTCCTTCCCCTTGGAGCCTCCCTCACTCTCCCCTTGGTTTGAGCCTGCCCCAGAATGCTCCACTCCTGTCATGTCTCCCAAGTAGCTTCCTTTGCTGTGGAGCATCCTCCCCTCTCTCCACCAAGATCTCTTTGGGGTAATTGCCAACCTGGAAATTGCTTAATAAACTATCTGCTTATTATTCCTGTGCAAAGGAATACTATTACAGTAACAGTAATGGGTTAAGCACTTTTTAGAATACTTTGTGTATAATTTTGCATTTAATTATCATCCTGGGAGGTCTTTTAAATACCCAGTCTTGAGATGAAGAACAAGAGTAGTAAGGTACTTTATGTAGACCCACACAGGGAGTCAAGGCAATGAGTTGAGACCTATGTGCTTACCTAATGTGCTTCTTCTTTTAAAAATAGCCAGATGTACCTTTATATTATATGTGGTTTTAAAACCATGGTGGTTAGACCCCAACCACAAGAAGAACTGCTATATGTGTGAGAACGAAGTGGAGAGAGGAGGAAGCAAGTGGAGATGGCTCTGTCTCTCCACACTTTCTTCTTTGTCTCTTTCACACACACACACACACACACACCATCAAGCTAAACAGATCATCTTTTCCTTGTTTTCACACTGGACTTCCAAATATTTCATCTGAAGGAAAAGTGTCTCCATAAAATACAAACAAGCTGTGAAAATCACTGCTCTCTAGAATCCCACTTATCATCGTGCTATCTTATCTCTTCCTCCTCTTGATCTGGAAATGCTAATGTGACTCAGATGTTAGCTGAGGTCACCCTTGTCTCTGAGGTCACCCTGTCCTTTGAGATTTAACTAAAATGGTCTCAGTCCCCCGTTTCATATCTCCTGGAAGGTTCCAATGCCATCCCCCAGATTTCTGTCCAACCTCGACCTGATTCTCATGGGTGGTTTTTCCTGGTAAACTCTTGACCTCCCTCATCTTTCCGCCAGCTGTCTTGTTCTCTGTTCTCCATGCTGACCCTGAGGGGAAACTCAATCCTTTTTTCTTAACTAGCATCCCCAAGTCATCCCTGTTCACTCCTGCATGGCACCATTCCATAATGAAGAACTGTAGAGGCAGGAGAGTGTTGATATCCCAGTAAAATGCTTAAGAAGAATAGGAGGCACCCTTGTTCTTAAACATTATTAAACCTCTTTGCCACCAGGAAGTTCCTCTTGACTGCATTCCTCTGCCACCGCAGGCCTCTCTCACTGTCAGCGCCTTCTCCTCTCCCATCTCCCCGCCTCCCTTCCTTCTCATCACCCCTCCATTCAGAATCCCTCAGCTATTCATCTAAGGCTGTGTTTACTGCCTGCTTCTTATCTATGTCTCCCAGGATCTCACCTTTTCTACCCAAATAACTTATTAGGATATTCTTCTAAACAGAGACAGTTTTCTCTCCAGAAGGAGCTCTACTACAAGCTCTTGCAATGAATTCCCTCCAGTTAGTGGAGTAGGTTAGGTTATGTGTTATAAGTCAGACACACATGAACACAGTATAGCTCTAGTGGAGGGGCAGAACCAGGCTGAATAGCAGGTTCAAACCAGAAGCTAACTTTTACTCATGTTGAAGAAGTGTCAGGGGCCTATATAAAGCATAGGTAAACAATTTGTCTTTTTTTATGAACATTTACTATTAAGAGTGATGAAACACCATTTACTGAGTGCTTCACTTTTTTTTTTTAATTGAATTTACTTCCAAAACAGAAAAAGAGTCACAGTTATAAAAAAACAAACTTACAGTTACCAAGGGGGAAAGGAGTGAGGGATAAACTGGGAGCTTGGGAAGGGACTGACATATACATGCTCAGTCACTTTGGGTGTGTCCAACACTTTCTCACCCTATGGATGGCAGCTCACCAGGCTCCTCTGTCCATGGGATTCTCCAGGTAAGAATACTGGAGTGGGTTGCCATGCCTTCCTCCAGGGGATCTTCTGACCCAAGGATTGAGCCTGCGTCTTCTGTGTCATACACGCTACTATATACAAAATAGATAATTGATAAGGACCTACTGTATGCATGTGTGTGCGCTCAGTCGCTTCAGGCGTGTCCGACTCTGCGATCCTATGGACTGAGAACAAGAGCCCGCCAGGCTCCTCTGTCCATGGGATTCTCCAGGCAAGAATACTGGAGTAGGTTGCCATGTCCTCCTCCAGGGGATCTTCCTGACTCAGGAATCGAGCCCACATCTTCTGTGGCTCCTGCATTGCAGGCAGATTCTTTACCACTGACTCATGGGGAAGCCCCAAGGACCTACTGTATAGCACAGGGAATTCTACTCTTTATTCTTTGATGGCCTATATGGGAAAAGAATCTAAAAGGTAGTGGATATTATGTGTATGTATAACTGATCCACTCTGCTGTACAGAAGAAGCTAATGTGACACTGTAAATCAACTATACTCCAATAAAAATAATTATAAAAGAAAGTTCACATTCTGTAATGTACATATTAATATCTTTTTTTAAGTAATAAAATAAGTAAAGCAACTTGTCCAAAGGGCACAGAATTAAAAGCATGGGGGGCTACTTGGGCCTGGCTCTGATACTTTCAGTCTCTTCTCTGCACCCCTGTGTCACTCAACCACCTAGTGGTCAAAATAATATTTCTCTTCCTAAATGTTCTGGTCCACTTTCTGGCATCCTGCTCCATTGGGGCAGTTCCTTAGGCTCTGTGTCATTTTCCTGCCTCCCAAGACACTCTTAAAATTTGAGGGATGCAACTATTTTCAGCTCCCTTCTGGGAATATGTTATTTCCCCCCAATATTCAGTAAAGAACAGGTACTGATGAACCTATTTGCAGGGCAGAAATGGAGACATTGGAGGCAATGGAGGCAGCAATGGAGACATTTAAGACAGCAGTGGAGCTGGCTTAAAACTCAACCTTCAAAAAACTAAGATCATGGCATCCAGTCCCATCACTTCATGGTAAATAGATGGGGAAACAATGGAAACAGTGACAGACTTTATTTTCTTGGGCTTCAAAATCTCTGCAGATGGTGATTGCAGCCATGAAATGAAAAGATGCTTACTCCTTGGAAGAAAAGCTACAACCAACCTAGACAACATATTAAAAAGCAAAGATATTACTTTGCTGACAAAGGTTCATCTAGTCAAAGCTATGGTTTTTCCCATAGTCATGTATGGATTGGACCATACAAAATTGGACCATAAAGAAAGCTGAGCAGTGAAGAATTGATGCTTTTGAACTGTGGTGTTAGAGAAGACTCTTGAGAGTCTCTTGGACTGCAAGGAGATCAAACCAGTCAATCCTCAAGGAAATCAGTCCTGAGTATTCATTGGAAGGACTGATGCTGAAGATGAAGCTCCAATACTTTGACCACCTGATGCGAAGAACTGACACATTAGAAAAGACTCTGATGCTGGGAAATATTGAAGGCAGGAGGAGAACGGGATGACAGAGGATGAGATGAGATGAGATGATTGGATGGCATCACTAACTTGATGGACCTGAGTTTGAGCAAGTTCCAGAAGTTGGTGATGGACAAGGAAGCCTGGCATGCTATAGTCCATGGAGTCACAGAGAATTGGACACTACTGAGTGACTAAACTGAACTGAATGGAGACACAGATGTTGAAAACAGGCTTGTGGACACAGTGGGGGAAGGAAAGGGTGAGATTAATTGAGAGGGTAGCATGGAAACATATATACTACCATGTGTAAAATAGATAGCCAGTGGGAATTTGCTATATGACTCAGGGAGCTCAAACTGGTGCTCTGTGACAACCTAGAGGGGTGGGATGGGGTGAGATGGGGTGGGAGGTTGAGAGAGAGGTTTAAGAGGGAGGAGATATATGTATATCTACGGCTGATTCATGTTGATGTATGGCAGAAACCAACACAATATTATAAAGCAATTATCCTCCAATTAAAAATAAGTAAATTACAAAAAAAAAGAACAGATCTAATTTGCATGTATTCTTTTTTTCTTGTGTTTTTAAAATTAATTTTTGCTGGAGTATAGTTGCTTAACAGTGCTGTGTTAGTTTCTACCGTAGAGCAAAGTGAATCAGCGGTATATATATGTTCCCTCTTTCTCGGATTGTCTTCCCATTTAGGTCATCACAGAAAACCAAGTAGTTTCCTCATACAGTAGGAAACCTAATATAGTAGGTTCTCATTAATTATTTATTTTATACATAGCAGTGTATATATGTCAATCCCAATCTCCCAGTTCATCCCACCCTCCTTTGCCCCCTGGTGTCCACATGTTTATTCTCTGTGTCTGTGTCTTCAATTCTGCTTTGCAAATAAGATCATCTATACCATCTTCCCAGGTCCCACATATATACATTGATATACAATATTTATTTTTCTCTTTTGGACTTATTCCACTCTGTATGACAGTCTCTGGGTGCATAATTAAAAAAGATACATGCATCCCAATATTCATTGCAGCACTATTTACAGTAGTCAGAACATGGAAGCAACCTAAATATCCATCAACAGAGGAATGGATAAAGAAGGTTGGTATATATATTCAGTGGAATATTACTTAGCCATAAAAAGGAATGAAATTGAGTCATTTAAAGATATGTGAGTGGACTTGGATATCTGTATTTCTAAATGAAGTATGCTAAATAAACACTCTTTTATTTTTTTCTTTAAACAATAATCAGCAAGTTTGTGGGGAAAGGGTCCAGAGAGGCATGGCCCTAATCCTGATTTGACATCTTATGTGCCCCCTGGCAAGTTGTTGGTCTTCCCTTAGATTCTGTTCTGTGTGATATGTATAATTCCCTACCATAGTGCACAGCATTCAGAAAAAGCTCAAAACATATCACTTTCTTTCCCTTTATATTACTAGTTGAAATTATCCCATCAGCCTATTTTCTTAGTATTTGTTCAAAATAGCAAATGGTTTCAACACTGGAAGTGGGAGGAAGGTAATATGATGAGTATATTTTACTTTTCCAGTTTTCCTTAGCTTTTGACATACGTTTCTCTTATAAGAAGAAAAGATCATACGTTTTTTATTATTCAGTTTGTTAATGTAGTGTATCACATTGATTGATATATGTATATTGAAGAATCTTTGCATCACTGAAATAAGTCCCATTTGATCATGGTATATTTTGATGTGTTGTTGGATTTTGTTTGCTAGTATTTTGTTAAGGATTTTTGTGACTGTGTTCATCAGTGATACTGGCTTGTAATTTTCTTTTTTCTGTGATATTTTTGTGAGGTTTTGGTATCAGGGTGATAGCAGCCTTGCATAATGAACTTGAGAATGTTCCTTCCTCTGCAATTTTTTTGGAATAGTTTAGGAAGGATAGGTGTTAGCTCTTCTCTAAGTATTTGATAGAATTTGCCTGTGAAACCATCTAATCCTGGACTTCTGGTCCTTGGACATTCTTAAATTGCAGCTTCAGCTTCAGTACTTGTGATTGATCAGTTCATATTTTCTATTTCTTCCTGGTTCAGTCTTAGAACTTTGTAACGTTCTAAGAATTTGTCCACTTCTTCTAGCTTGTCCAGTTTTTTTGGTGTATTGTTGCTTGAACCTACTGGATAGCACAGGGAATTCTACTCAACACTCTGTAATGACCTACAAGGGAAAATAATCTCAAAAAGAGTGGATTCAGGTCTATGTATAACTGAGTCACTTTATTATACACCTGAAACTAGCACAACATTGTAAATCAACTGTGCTCCAACACATTAAAAAAAAAAAAAAATCATACTTAGGAAGGCCCATTTTGAGTTGGAAAAAAATTGGGGAGTACTTTAATGAAATAAAGGTTTATTTATACATTTAAAATAGAACATGGAAACAGAGGTCTTTCTAAATGCCAAAAGGAAGAGGCCTGTTATCCAGCTCCTCCTTTTAATGAAGATTGAAAAGCATATAGACAAGAAGGTGGAGGTAACTTCAAGCCCCAGGTGGTGAAGTCCTCTGTGGGGTTTGGTGGCAGGTCAGCTCTTGAAATGTTTGAAGGATTGAGTACAGTTCTCACATCCACAAAGGGAAAACATGTAGCTTGTATTCATTTGACTATAGCAACTTGCTGACTTTTAGATTTTTGATTTTTATGTTATCAGTGTTGACTATATTGAGTGATTATATACCCACATTTACTGTGGTTTGTTGTTTAAATGGGCTAATTCAAAGCCAGTGCTCAGCCCAGTGTGGCTAGGTGGTTAGCACCAATTCAGCAACTTGGAAAATATCTTTCCTCAATAACCATAAATGCAAAACCTTCCCATGGTGCTTATCTAGAACCACTGATCAGGCAGAGAGGGCTGAATCATCAGAGGATGCTGTTAAATTTCTCCTTAAGTCAGTGGTTCCTATCAGGTGAGACATCCACAGCCCTCAGGCTGTCCAGCACACACTAGGGTTCCTGTCACCTTGAGTGGGGAGATGTCACCTGACAGCAAGTCCTGCTCCTTCTAACATCAGTAACTCTAAGCCAAAAGGAAATATGTGTCCAAGATAAAGTGATCTTTCTCTTTCCAGGTTCTAAATTATTTCTGAAAGTGAATATTGCAAAAACTTTGACTCTTGTTAGCATGCTTGTGATATGGTATTGTTTCTTAAGCCTCACTCCCCATCACTGTTGCCAGGTTCCTAGGTGTAACCTCGCATAGGTTCTGATTGAGTTAATTTGGGGTAGAATCCAAAAAGCTTGGCTTTTCCAAAGTGGTTTCTTAAATATTTCCATTACAGGTGGTGCCTATCTTTCAAATAGCTACATTACTTGCAACCAACACATACAACTGAGCTTCCTTGATGTCTCAGACAGTAAAGCATATGTTTGCAATGTGGCAGACCCATGTTCAGTTCTTGAGTTGGGAAGATCCCCTGGAGGAGGAAATGGCAACCCACTCCAATATTCTTGCCAGGAAAATCCTATGGACAGAGGACCCTGGCGGGCTACAGTCCATGGGGTTGCAAGGAGTCAGACATGACTGAGAAACTAACACACAGTACATACAACTACCTTTTTCTATCTCTGGAATATCTCTGTTTTTCCACCTTCTCCTCCATTCCTCCACCCTAACCCCATGTGTGTTTTTTTTTTTTAATGCAAATATCCTTGATTTCTATTGGTTCTTAAGTGAAGAGAGTTCAGCAATGGGAATCAGCACAGGTAACTCTAATGCAGGGATCTCAGCAAGTCTGATTTGCATGAACAGTGCCTGAGCCCTGGTCCAAAGCTGCATTTGCGTTGCTCATCTCTCTTGTTCAAGGAGGGTTCCACTGAGGACAGAAACATCAATTATAGCTAGTTTAAGTAGATGAAGAACTTTTTAGAAAATTGGGCTATAGTTTCTTTATAATGTGTCACTTTCTGCTGTACAATGAAGTGAATCAGCTACATGTATATATATATAGCCGCTCCCTGTTGGGCCTCTCTCCCACCTCCTCCCCCTGCCCATCCCACTCACCGAGGTCACCACAGAGCACTGAGCTGAACTCCCTGCAGTATCTGGCGGGTTCCCACTAGCTGTCTGTTTTACGCATGGCACTGTGCATATGTCAACTCCCTTCTCCCAATTCACCACCCTCCCGTGTCTTACCTATCCATTCTCTACATCTGCCTCTCTATTCCTGCCCTGCAATAGGTTCATCTGTACCATTTCTCTAGATTCTACATCTGTAGATACAGATTTTATTTAGGGGTTTAGGTGCTTCAAAACTTGGAAGAGCTTAACTAGGAGACTGACCTAGACACAAGCTTCCAGAGCCCATCTGCTGTACTCAAAGAAGCCACCATCCCCTCTGTAGGAAGCCAATAAAAAGGAAGCCGTTGCTCCCAGAAGGCTGTTTCTGCTGCTGCCCTCAGGAAAGCAACAGCGCGCACTGAGCCAGGAAGAACCAAGTTCAGGGGCCACATAGAAAGGGGGGTGCTCTGCATTCTGCTTCTCTCCCCTTGTAACTCAGTATTCAAAACAAAAATTTTCTGTTAAGTTCATCTTATTGGTGGAAACAAAGAACTAAGTCTTGCCTGGAACCCTAATTACAAGAGTGTCTTGGATTACCCCCCACTCTCCAGTCTCTTGCTAAATAGGAGGGAACTAGAATAGATCTTGGACCAGTATATTCTCAGTATCCACTTATTCCCCTGAAGCTTCACTTCACTATATTAAATTTTCCTAAGTATCATCATTTATAAAGTTAATTTGGGTCCTAGAATTCTATGAATATTTTTATTATAGTCAGTGTTTCTGTGAGGGGGAAAACATTTCTAGGATCAAAGAACATTCTTATCAATATATTTTTAGATTGAAGCTCTTTATAATGTGGAGACTGCCTTTTTGGAGGCACATATGTATATGCATATGTATAGGTGTTTATGTTATATGTGTTCTGTGAATGCGAATGATCTTGAATAGTACATATTCTATAATTAGTATGGAGGTCCATAATGATCCACTGGAGGCCCAGCCAGATTCTGAAGTTCCATAATAATTAGTGTGTGCATGCTCAGTCGCTTCAGGAGTGTCTGACTTTTTGCAACCCTGTGGCCTATAACCCACCAGGCTCCTCTGTCCATGGGATTCTCCAGGCAAGAATACTAGAGTAGGGTGCCATGCCCTCCTCCAGGGGATCTTCCCAACCAAGGGATCACATCTGCATCTCCTGCATTGCTGGTGGTTTCTTTGCCCACTGAGCCACCTGGGAAGCCCATAGTAATTAGAGTAGATAACATTTATTGAGCCTTTACTTTGCACCAGGAGTCGTACTATGTGTATGTGTTCTTATACTGAATTCTTATAATTCTGTGAGTTAGGTGTCATTATTATCAGCCCATTTCACCAAAAAGGAAGCTGAAACTAAGAGAGATTAAGTGACTTGCCCAAGATCTGTAGCTGGTCAGTGGCACAGCTGGGACTTGAATCTAGGACTCCAATCATCCAACAAAATTAATACTAGTATAACTTTACTGTAGGTATTTTATTTTAATCTAATACCAGATGGTGTAATTTGTTCTTTCTCTGGCTCTTTCTGTCTCTTTGCTGGTGCATGTGTGTGTGTTCAGTTTTGAATATGTTGAGTTTGATGTCCCATAAACCCTTCTTTTATCTTCTCATCTTTGTTTAGGAGGAAACTTAGGATAAAAAAGTTTATTCATCTACAGCTCTGAAAGAAACACTAACCCACATTTGTCCAAATGGTGAGCAGGAAAGGAGAATGTCTAGGTTCACAGCTCATCAAAAACTAGAACACTCTTGTGATACTTCACCATCTGGTGGTCAGAAACTCAAGTGAGCCATCTGGGCGCTAACTAAGCAAAGACTCTGTTATCGAGGTACCCTCTAACTTAGCTAAGAATTCTGTTATAACTTGGCCATTAGCCAGTTCCAAGGACTGGTGGCTAGCTGTCATGTAAAATTGGAATTCTCAGTTCAGGCTCTAACCCATGCAGATCTTGCATATATAAGAATCGTGTGCATTCCTATATGCCACCATCAGAGGTTCTGGTCCTTTACTCCACTGAAAACCATTGTCACTGAAGCCACTTGGTTGTTACGTCCAATTGCATTTTACACTCTTGACTGCTTGTCCTTTCTAAATTCTACCCTTCCATCATTTCTAGAAATGTGCTCTCTCTTCTACTTTTCCTTCTTTTTGAGGCACCTCCTTAAAAGTTCCTCTTTGTTTTGTCAGTCCCTAAAATTTAGATATTTATCAAGGTCCTTTGTTTGGCCTTTAGGGTTCAGTGGGAGCTCTTGGCAAATCTTAGTAACTTCTGACTCCTAACTTCATCCCCAAGGAAGAGGGATGATTAAGTGGGATCAAGAGCAGTGACGTTTATTAGAACCAGGTGCAGGAGATTCTCTCACTCTCTATCTATCTCCTGATTATTACCCTGAGTCAATCCCTCTCTTCCTCCCATGAAACTGGGAACAATATGGGTTTGGAGCCATTACTGCTGGGGAGATACCTTAGTCCTGTGAATACCTTGGTGTCTGGATTAAGCAGTCTCTATTCTAGGCCATTGCAAAACCCCTTGCTTTGTCTTCTTGTTGGCCTCAGTCTGCCTTTCCTTTGACACAGTTTTCCTTGATACCAGAGTGGTCAAATGACCTGTGTTTCAGTATAGGGCAAATGGCCTGAGCAGCCTACTAGCTTACTATATGTGTTGTAGGTCCTTTGCATCTGCCTCTGATTTTAGAGCATGGATGGTCCAGTCTTGCTCACCCCAGGGCTTTCTACACTGGTGAAGGCACAGTGGTAGAGGGTTACAGTGAGAAAGAATACATGTTAGCCCAGTTCTTGATCCTTTAGCTTGTCTTTCCTTGAGGAATTCATCATAGGAGTTTGAAGGTAAAGAGTAGAGCTTGGGAATAAGGTGGCACATCAAAGTTTAGGATTCCTGCTTCTGATTATCTTATAATAGATTTCCATCATAGTCATAATGTATACTATTGACTTCTTATTCTATATATCCTTCTTTTGCTTGTAAACAACACTCAGCAGCCCCATACATGACAACATTTCCCGTCTTCTCGTCTTCAGTTCCATAGTCCCTACTATATGCCAGATATCTATAGTCATGTGTCATTGGGAAATTCTTCCTTGGATGCTCCACAAGACCACAAACACGTCCCAAACTTAACTCATCATCTTTCCCTCTCTCACCCCCTGAATCCACCCTTCTTTCTCTAGCTCAATAGTAACAAGTATTTAGATCGGAAACAAAGAGGTCACCCTTGACTTGGCTCTTAGTCCCCACATTCAACCTGTCATTAAGTTATACAGAGAGGAGACTTCCCTGGTGGTCCAGTGGTTAAGGTTCTGTACTTCTACTGCAAGAGGCACAGGTTCAATTCCTAGCCAGGGAACTAGGATCCACATGTTGTACATCCAAAAAAAAAAAAAAAAAAAAAAGAGAGAGAGAGAGAGAACTATTATGACCTTTGTTGTTGTTGTTATTCTTTGGCCACACTGTGTGGCTTACATGATCTTAGTTACCTGACCAGGAACCAGGGATTGAACCCAGAACCACAGCAGCAAAAGCACTGAGTCCTAACTACTGGATTGCCAGGGAAATCCCCAGAGGGAACTTAAAACAGTTTCCTTGAATCCATCCTCCCTTCCTCACTGTCACTGCTTCATTCAGGCTTTACTCATTTCTCACATGTTTTATAACAACAGCCTCCTAAGAGGTCTCTCTGCTTCTAACCACCCCTGATAATCTCCAGCTGTACATGGAATAGAGTTCAGTTTTTCAGAACAAAACTGAAAACCCTCATCTTGCTCCTTCTACCACCTGTGCTATGTTCTCATGGAAAAGCTTCTGGTCCCAGAGCACGTCTTCTCTCTCTGTGCCCCAGGGGTTGCCACCCTCTGCTCCTCTGCCCCAGGGGTCCTCACCCTGAAGATACTGCTCCAGAGCCCCTCCCTCCTTTCCTCCTGACCTCTCTGCTGGAGCCTGTTCTTTCCATGTCATTTCTCAGCACCTTTGGCTTTTCTCTACCATAGTACTCGCACCCATTTGCTCCTCTGTTTTCTCATCTTCTACTAAATGATAATCTCAGTAAGATCAGGAATTAGGTCTTCTTTATCTCCGTGTGAGTCCAGTCCAGTACAACCTCATGCTTACTGAGCATAGTTTATGGAGTTTAAATCAGTGAACGATGTATCTATGCAGAAACAAAGAACCTGTGGGCCACACTTCAGGACATGAGAGATTGAAATAATTCACCCAATCATTTGTAATCAGTGTCCCTCCTATAGAGGGCAAGTGATAAACCAAGGCAGAGAGAAAATTCTCTGTTCTTGCCTTCCTGAAGGTTCTTAGGGTGCTCAGGGTAAGACCTTTGAGAATAGCCTTGGAGGTGCACTCAATTTGTCCAGAGGTATAGGGACTCTGAAACTACAGCTATGAATATGATTTTGGGGACCTCCAGAAATCATATGTTGCTGTACCAGGGGATGGGAGTGTGGCAGGAGGAGGGGGTCAGTTTTGAAGGACCTTGAGAAGGTTGTTATTGACCTTGACTTTGACTGTGTTGTCCACAGTCACACAGTCGGTAGTAAACTGAGTGGGGAATCAACTTTATTTGAAAATAAATTGGAAATTGTTTAGCATTGGTGATCAGAGTTAAAGCCTGCCTCATCTATCAGATTATGTACATATCATGAGATATCAATCTTGTGAATTTGGATTATATATTTTATGCAAATATAAATTGACATTACATGCAAAATATCGAGAAGAAAATATTATGACCCTTTAAAAGATGCCAATCCATAAGTGGAGCTCCATTTTGTGAACTGCAGAGTTAGAATGAGAAGCTACAGAGTTTGAGAAAAACCATATCTAAATTTTTGAGGCCCATTTCAGTGAGGGAAATAAAATCCCAGCACTTCAGAAGAGACAGATGTCAGGGATAGCCTTCCTATACCCCCCCCGCCCCTGACTTCTGGCTTCCGGTTCTCCATTTAAACCTACACTTAGGCACAGATCGGCCCTTACCTCCCCCTCAGTTAGTCAGTTCAGTCCTACTTCCTTCTACTACTTCTACCCCTTCTCTGCCTGCACCCCTTCACTTCACCTGTTCTTCCCCTTTGCTCCTCCAGTGACCTTAGCCCAAACCTGGAGTTCTCTGATGCCAGCTATGTGTCAGGTCATGCTGAAGAAGGAAACCCTTTGTCTTGCTCCATGCTGGATCTCAGGAAATGGGGGAGGAGAACTTCTTCCTCTTTGTCTCTTGTTTCTTCAATTCACACGATAGAATACCTATTCTCTGTTCACAGTGGCTCACTCAGTATCTGAGAACCAAGATGCTATTTCTTAGGAAGGAAGGCATAACCACAAAACAAGGATAAGTAGAAACTAGAAATAGCAGGTCTCTTATTGTAACATCATTTGTGGTGAAACGATCTTGCATGTGCACAATTGTAATGTTGGGGCTTAGGTGATGTCTTTCTCTTGTTCTCATTTTCTATCTTAAATGGAGAAAAGGGCTCTTGTGACATGAACACAGGGAATGTAAGAAAATCAAAGTCAAAAACAAATTTTATTTATTTATTTA
Source organism: Muntiacus reevesi (assembly GCF_963930625.1). Lineage (NCBI taxonomy): Eukaryota > Metazoa > Chordata > Mammalia > Artiodactyla > Cervidae > Muntiacus > Muntiacus reevesi. Next base: position 76,265,076 of record NC_089254.1, on the reverse strand, counting down.
TTTTTTAAAATTTAAGTCTTTATTGAGTTTGTTATAATATTGCTTATGTTGTTTATGTCCTGGTTTCTTGGCCATGGGGCATATGGGATCTTTGCTCCCCAATCAGGGATCGAACCTGCACCCTCTGCATTGGCAGGCAAAGTGTTAACCACTGGACCAGCAGGGAAGTCCTACAAATTTTATTTTTGACTGCTTTCTCTATGCTAAAACTTCTCTGAAACTTCATGACAGAAAGATAATGAGATATATGCTCTGTCCCCAAAGAACCCTCAGTTTAGTCGAGAAGGTAAATGTGTAAAAAATATTTAAAAACTTACATAATACAGTACACATAAGATTCTGAGCTAACAGAATGGGGGTTGATTGATTGTTTGGAGTGTCTGTGTGGATATCTGGGTGCGTGTGGGTGTGTGTGTCAGAGAGAGAGGGAAAATCTCATTTGTTTCATATGAAATATCTATGAGACAGTCTTTAATCTCTCTCTTTTATAGATTAGAAAACTGAGGTTCAGAGTGGCTGTGTAATTTGACCTAGGTTATCTAGTAAATGGTTAACTTGACCTTCATACCCAAATCTGTCTGACTGCAGAGTCCAGAGTTGTTTTATTTCACTCCACTGCCTCTGATCTTCATAATCCCATGGTCCAGGATGGTGGGAAAGAACCACAGTATGAAAACAGGAAACAGTATTTGCTATCATGAGCACTGATGGGAACATAGGTATATCATGTAGCTTTTCTCTGGTTGATTCTCTATTTCTCTCAGTACTATTTCTATGTAACAAGAAACCATATAACCTTCAACAGGCACTCCTGATTTATATTTAATAACACCTTTTCTTCCTAACTTTGTCTGTTTATGCACGTTATGGATTTTGAACATAATTTGCATTCTGGAAGAAAGTTCAGATTACCATGGGACATTTGTCCTTGTCACCAGCTGTTGTGATTTAATTTTACAGACTGAACATTCAAGAGGTTGTTTTTACTCATCAAAGAACCAGATCAGCAGTTGGTCTACATGTTGGCAAAAGAGCCCTTTTTGTGATAGGATCCATGGCATGAATTGGATCTGGGTAACTGTGTGAAGGATGAAGTAATTCTTTTTTTTTTTCTTTTTGTGATCAGGAAGGTAATACCATGGATTTCTTGGATGAGATGCTTCCTATAGCTCTTCATCATTTCTAAGACCTAAGTCCTGTCTCATCTCAAAATCCTGGATAGAGTGTGACCAGTGAGTTGAGATCCCCTTGCTCATGGACAGGGCTCTCTCTTTTTTTCTAGGAAAATAGAGGTCTGCCTTATTGCAGCATGGATTTGAACTTTTTTTTCTTGAATTTTTCCCAGTTTATATAATGAAATGATTGCCACAAGTTTAGTTAACATCCATCACCTCACATAAATACAATTTTTTCTTTGTGATAAGAACAGTTAAGACCTTGTGCTATGCTTAGTTGCTCAGTCATATCAGATTCTTTGTGACCCCATAGACTGTAGCCCACCAGGCTCCTCTGTCCATGGGGATTCTCCAGGCAAGAATACTGGAGTGGGTTGCCACGCCCTCCTCCAGGGGATCTTCCCAACCCAGCTATTGAAACCAGGTCTCCCGCATTGCAGGCGGATTCTTTACCATCTGAGCCACCAGGGAAGACACAAATCTTAGCAACATTCAAATATATACTCTTCTCAATGGACATTTGTACCTTTGGCCACCTTCATCCTATTTCCCCATCCACCACCTTCCACTTATGACAACCACAACTCTGATTTCTTTTGTTTTTTAAATTCCACATATAAGTGGGATCACACAGTGTTTGTGTTTCTCTGATTTATTTCACTTAGCATAATGTTCTCAAGGTCCATCTATATTGTCACAATGGTAGAACTTCTTGCTTTTTGTGACTGGATAGTATTCACAGTTTCTTTATTCATTGTTTCATTGGTGGACTCAGGTTGTTTCCATGTCTTGACTGTTGTAAATAATACTGCAATGAATGTGGAGGTGCAACTATTTTGGGGATAGTGATTTTGTTACTTTTGGATATACACCTCAAGTGGAATTACCAGATGATATGGTAGTTATAGTTTTAATTTTCTGAGGAAACTCCTCTTGCATGCAGGTTCTGTAAAATCATATTAATTCATTCAAAAAACATTTAGTGTTAACTTTATGTCACATACAAATTTTTGAAAAAACAGCTTGTGTTTCTTTGCCTCTTCATAAAAGAGGTTTAGAATCTCTCACTTAAAAATATTAAACAACAACGACTATTTTATGAGTTCTCTTGGAATTTAAGGGCAATAGCATTTCTAAATTTCACTAAAATAACTTAGTAACCTGCACATTTTGTAAGTCTAGATACAGACTGCATTGTCATGGGGATTTTCTTCAGTCAAGGAAATTTTTTAAAGTATCTCTAGGAGAGTATCTTCAAAAACCATGAAAGAGAGACGGAAAGAGAATCAGAGAGAGACAGATTTATACAGGTTTCTTCACATGTTATAAAACAACTATATTAAAAATATTATAAAATTAACTAGAGGAAGAATTATGAGTGTCTTACACATTCTTTGAATTACCTGGAAAATGTACTGAGTAACTTTGTCTCTGAGTGCCTGTAAAGACATATTTTAATAAAATCGAAATCTGCATTCTTTTGAAAAGTATCTGTTTTACTTTTTCTTTTAAATCTTTTTATTTATTTATTTTTAAATCTATTTAATCTTAATATTAAGGATTAAAAGGTAATCTCTCCTTTTTAAAAATAATAAGCTTTCTATATATGATACATCCGATTTGCAGAATCTGACCTCTTTGCAGTAAGGCAGGCCTACACTGAAATAGACAGACTCAACTCAATGTTTTTGAACACATTAACGTTTGTCCTCAATGAACTGACATGCATACAAGTGTTTATATGGAGTCTGTTGTCAGTGTATATGTTGAGGTCATATGCACCTTCAGCCAGGAAAATGATACCCTTTTAAAATTAATTTTTATTGGGGTATAGTTGCTTTTCAATGTTGCATTAGTTTCTATTGTACAGCAAAGTGAATCAGTTATACATATACATATATCCCCACATTTTTGGATTTCCTTCCCATTTTTATTACCACAGAGCATTGAGTAGAGTTCCCTGTGCTATATAGTAGGTTCTCATTAGTTATCTATTTTATGTATGTGTGTGTATACTTAGTTACTCAGTTGTGTCTGACTGTTTGCAACCCCATGGACTATAGCCCACCAGACTCCTTTGTTCATGGGATTCTGCAGGCAAGAATACTGGAGAGGGTAGCCATTCCCTTCTCCAGGGAATCTTCCCGACCCAGGGATCAAACCTATGTCTCCAGCACTGCAGGGAATTCTTTACCATCTGAACCTCCAGGGAATCCCATTTATTTTGTACATAATATTGGTAGTGTATATATGTCAATCCCAATATCCCAATTCATCCCACTTCCCCTTTCCTCCTTGGTATCCATACATTTGTTCTCTATGTCTGTGTCTCTGTTTCTGCTTTGTAAATAAGATCGTCTATACCAATTTCTTCAGATTCCACATATATGTGTTAATGTGCAATATTTGTTTTTCTCTTTCTGACTTGAGTCTGTATAACAGTCTCTAGGTCCATTCAGGCCTCTACAAATGACCCAGTTTTCTTCCTTTTTAATGACTGAGTAGCATTCCATTGTATATATGTACCACATCTTCTTTATCCATTCCTCTGCCATTGGACTTTAAGGTTGCTTCTATGTCCTGGCTATTGTACATAGTGCTGCTGGAACAGTTGGGTGCTTGTATCTTTTTGAATTATGGGCTTCTCAAGGCCGTTTTAAACTCATTCTATTAATTGGAAATGAGTCACTAAGACGGACTCATATTTAAGAGAAGAGAAATTAGACTCACCTTTTGATGAGTAGGAGTATGGAATAATTACAGATGTTAAAACCCTATAGTCCTTATATGAAGTAAATAGAGTAGGCAAATTCATAGAGGCATAAAATAAAGTAGAGATTACTAGGAGTTGGGATGGGGGAGAAAGAGGAGTTTTTGTTTAATGGCTACAGAGTTTCTTTGGGAGATGCTGAAACAGTTCTGGAATTGATAATAGTGATGGTTACACAAAACTGTGACTGTACTTAATGCCACTGAATCACACACTTAAAATGGTTAAAAGCGTTAATCTTGCTTTATATATATTTTACCACCACAATAATATAGTCTGCACTCATTCTAATTAATCAGTGCCTGACTTTTGGTCCTAATGTATTCTAAATATCCATATTTAATGGCCACATGTGTGCCTCCAAAGTATTCATGAAGGATATGTACATCTAATTCCTCCTTGTCCTGGCAGGGATTTCACAAAGGCAGATATTGATAATGAAAGGAGTGCTGACTTGTTAGCACTGGCTTATAAGATCCAGCAAAGTTTGAAATAAGCTATTTCCAATTTTATTTGGTGAGCAACTCAACAGGGGAGCTACTTATTACATGTAAGGATACCTGATGAAGCACACATTTTCCATTTATGTTTGATGAATGAAATTCTGTTTCACTCCAGAGAAAAGTCACTAAAAGGGAAGTTATAATGGATATTTTTAACTTCTAAACCCAGTTTCCTCTTTCTATTCATCAAGAGCAGGAAAAGCCAAACCGCCTCCATGACTCACACAGTTGCACCGGGACTCAGTGAGAACTGTGTTAAGACTGACCACCTAGTGAGCGGCAGGCCCAGAACCTTTATAGTCTTGTCACATCCGGCACCTTCAGTGAAACATTTGAATTTAGTATCTGCTATCAAAAAGTGTGGCTGAGCCATAGGAATCAGCATCTCTGAAAGGTAATAGAAAAATAAGTGTTTAATAGTGAATGGGGGATACTCAGCCCTGGGATAATTTTATATGGTTCCAGACTCTGGGCCATTCCCAGAAATAGAAATTCTGGTATATTTGTTGTTCATTCTTTAATGTCAGACCTTAGTAAACTACTGTAGCCCATGGCTCACTAACCTTAGAAAAGTGGTTGTCCCCATTTCAGTGTGATGGTCCTTTATTAGGAATGCCAGAGCTTGGCTTCTTCCTGTTTTGTCACTATTTGAGACTCCAACAAATGTTCTAATCCATTTACCTCTGTGATTTCTTAGTTTTACAACAGTGGCAACATCTCCCTGCTAACTGATTCTTATGCTAACAGCATGAAAGATACTTCCTACCTAGGGCTTGGTATCATGGTGTTTCTCCTTCTGACTTTTGGGGAATGTTTGGAAGTATTTGATAACATTATTATTACTTGTGGTGATGCTGCTTGAATTTTTCAGAAAATGGTGTGGAGTAAATACTTGTACATATGCATTACATATTATCAGACCTGCTCATACTTTCAGATAATGTGCCACAGCAAAAGCTCAGGTGGGTTCTTTCCCACAGTAGTAGACAATACAGTCATCTGAATTAAATTCACCCATCCCCAGCCATTTTAGTTCACTGATTGCTAAGACAGCGATGTTCATTCTCGCCATCTCCTGCTTGACTACATTCAATTTACCTTGATTAATGGACTTCCCTCGTGGCTCAGACAGTAAAAGTGTCTGCTTATAATGCAGGGGACCCAGGTTTGATCCCTGGGTCAGGAAGATCCCCTGGAGAAGGAAATGGCAACCCGCTCCAGTACTCTTGCCTGGAAAATCCCATGGTCGGAGGAGTCTGGTAGGCTTCGGTCCATAGGGTCACAAAGAGTTGGACACGACTGAGCGACTTTGTTTTCACTATGGACCTGACGTTCCAGATTCCTATGCAATGTTTTTCTTTACAGCATTGGACTTTACTTTCACCACCAGACATATCCACAACTGAGCATTGTTTTCATTTTGGTCCAGCTGCTTCATTCTTTCTGGAGATATTAGTAATTGCCTTCTGCTCTTCCAAGAAGTTCTATACAGCAAAAACAGGACCTGGAGCTAACTGTGGCCTAGCCCATCAGTTCCTTATTGCAAAAATCAGACTTAAATTGAAGATAGTAGGGAAAACCACTAGGCCATTTATATATGACCTAAATCAAATCCCTTATGATTATACATTGGAGGTGACAAATAGAGTCAAGGGATTAGATCTGGTAGACAGAGTGCCTGAAGAACTATGGGCAAAGGTTCATAACATTGCATAGGAGACAATGACCAAAACCATTCCAAAGAAAAAGAAATGCAAGAAGGCAAAGTGGTTGTCTGAGGAGGCTTTGCAAATAGCTGAGGAAAGAAGAGAAGCTAAAAGCAAGAGGGAAAGGGAAAGATATACCCAACTGAATGCAGAGTTCAAGAGAATAGCAAGGAGAGATAAGAAGGCCTTTTTCAATGAACAGTGCGAATAAGAGGAGGAAAACAATAAAATGGGAAAGAGTAAAGATCTCTTCCAGAAAACTGAGATATCAAGGGAATATTTCATGCAAGGATTGGCATGATAAGGGACAGAAATGGTAAGGATCTAACAGAGGCAGACGACATTAAGAAGAGGTGGCAAGAATACACAGAAAAACTATACATAAAAGGTCTTAATGACCCAGACAACCACAATGGTGTGGTCATTCACCTACAGCCAGACATTCTGAAGTGTGAATTCAAGTGGGCCTTAGGAAGCATCACTACAAACAAAGCTAGTGGAGGTGATGGAATTCTGGCTGAACTATTTCAAATCCTAAAAGATGGTGCTGTTTAAGTGCTGCACCCAATATGTCAACAAATTTGGAAAACTCAGCAGTGGCCACAGAACTGGGAAAAGTCAGTTTTCATTTCAATTCCAAAGAAGGGCAGTGCCACAGAATGTTCAAACTCCCAGACAGCTGTGCTCATTTCACATGCTAGTAAAGTGATGCTCAAAATCCTTCAAGCTTGACTTCAGCAGTATGTGAACTGAGAACTTCCAGATGTACAAGCTGGGTTTAGAAAAGGCAGAGGAACCAGAGATCAAATTGCCATCTTTCTCTGAATCATATGGAAATCAAGGGAATTCCAGAAAAACATCTACTTCGGTTTTATTGACTACATGGAAACCTTTGACTCTGTGGGTTACAACAAACTGTGGATTGTTCGTAAAGAGATGGTAATACCAGACCATCTTACCTGTCTCCTGAGAAACTTGTATGGGAGTCAAGAAGCAACAGTTGAAACTGTGCATGAAACAACTAATTGGTTGAAAATAGGAAAAGAAGTACGACCCTGTGTATTGTCACCCTATTTGTTTAATTTATATGCAGTGTGCATCATGTGAAATGCCATGCTGGATGAATCACAAACTGGAATCAAGACTTCTGGGAGAAATATCAACAACCTCAGATGATACCACTCTAATGGCAGAAAGCAAAGAGATAATAAAGAGCCTTTTGATGAAGATGAAAGAGGAAAGTGAAAAAGTTGACTTAAAAATTAACATTCAAAAAACATTAAAAAAACTATGATCATGGCATCCAGTCCCATCACTTCATGGCAAATGGAAGGGGAAAAAGTAGAAGCAGTAATAGATTTTATTTTATTTTCTTAAGCTCCAAAATCACCATGGATGATGACTGGAGCCACAAAGTTAAAAGACGCTCTTCCTTGGAAGGAAAGCTATGACAAACCTAGACAGCATTAAAAAAGCAGAGACATCACTTTGCCAACCAAAGCTATGGTTTTCCCAGTAGTCATGTAAGAATTTGAGAGTTGGACCGTAAAGAAGGTTGAGCACTGAAGAATTGATGCTTTTGAACTGTGTTGCTGGAGAAGACTCTTGCAAGGCTCTTGGACACCAAGGAGACCAATCCTAGAGGAAATCAACCCTGAATATTCACTGGAAGGACTGATGCTGAAGCTCCAATACTTTGGCCATGTGATGGAAAGAGCTGACTCATTGGAAAAGACCCCAATGCTGGGAAAGATTGATGGCAAAAGGAGAAGAGGGTGACAGAAGTTGAGATGGTTAGATAGCATCACCAACTCAATGAACATAAATTTGAGCAAACTCTGGGAGATAATGAAGGACGGAAAGGTTGGCGTGCTCAGTCCATGGTGTTGCAAAGAGTTGGACAGAACTTAGTGACTGAACAACAACAAGTTAAATGAAATTGTAGAGTGATTTATTTAAAAATTAAAGTAGATTCAAGGTTTTCCCTTGAGCAATATGACTCACACTTGGATTCTGAAATACCTCTTGATGGAAGAAAGTAAGAGAAACTATGACCGAATCACTCTTATTTGATCACCCGTCATGTGTATATCGAAAAATTCTGGTTAATTTGTCACTTTGTATTAATTTTGGCACTTTGCTGGTGCCTGCTTTTGAAAAACCTCAAGACCAAAATAATCAATTGAGTACATACATGTCCCAATGTGATGAAAGCTTCATTTAACTGCTTCCAGAAAAGCAGTTCTTTTCTGCTTCGAGTGAGAAAAGGACCTAGTGTCAGAGAACTGTGTTAATTTAACCTTTCTGCCTTGAGGAGTTGTTAAATCCTACTGTGTAAAGGTCTTCTAGAGATCAGTAAGGGAGAAGGGGAGATGGGACACACATCAGGAAGAGAGTGGAGTAGGGATGCAGTGCCTGGGATGTGAAAGAACATTGGAGAACAGTGATGGAGATAAACATGTCAAAGTTGGGTGAAGGAAAAGGGAGTAATGATTTGCTTTCGAGATAAAGATAGGACATGTGCACCACAACTAGAGAATAGCCCTCAATTGCCACTACTAGAGAATAAGTCAAAAATAAATTAAAAATTATTTTAAAAAATAAATATCAAGATATAAAGATTGAATTGAGTGAACAGTGGGCTGACTTAAAGTTTTGGGGATGAATGTGATTACTCAGAAACTATTTTTCTGCATCTTCTGATGCCATCTTCAGAATTTGTACCATTTGTTTGAGTCTAGCTTGCATTCCCTAGCATACTCAGTTGCTCAGTAATAGCCCCAATTTCACTTGATAGTACTTGTCAACTTAAAAAATACTTGCAACCTTAAAGTTGAGAGTTATCTCTTATTCAGCAGAAATCAAACACAGGACACAATGTCTCAAGTAACCCTGAGAAAGCTTCTCTGAGGAGGTGAGGAGAGAGAAATTTTGCAGCAAATGGCAGGTAGTTTGAACATCAAAATATTGTTAATTAAAGGAAACCATATATCCCAAGTTAAGGAATTTAGTTCTTTTCTATGTGTGGGAAGATGCAGGAGTCTGAGCTCACTGGAATCATTCCTTTGATATGAACCTCCACTATCTGGGGCCAGAATTCTGTGTTTCCAAATTCTGAATTTCCTTAGGGCTCACCATAGCAGGTGACTGCAGTCTGATGGCTGCTAGGTGGCAGGTATTCTTTCCTGAGTGACTTCGGGGCTCACCAGCTAACCATTAGTGGTGCCTGCAATTGCTGATGACTGTAACTTTCTTTGTTTACTGATATGGCAGGAAATATTCCATTTCTCACACTCATTTTATATGTGTCTTCCTGACTAGATTGTACACTGTGAGGGCAGTACCACATTTACTCTCCTAACTACACCCTCTCCAGTGCAATACCTGGCAAAATGCCAGTGCTAGCTGGTGACAGAAGAAGTTGCCTGATATAGATGCTGTAAGAATTAAAGGCAATGTTTATAAAGGACTTTATTCCATTTCTGGCTCTTAGTAGGTACTTTTATTATTTGTAATAATAATATGAAAATCTTCTTTCTCTGAATCTTGCTTGATTGGTTATAAGGGACCACTGCAGTGAAAAAGCTATAACGATTCAACACTGTGTTTAAACAAGCATGTGAGAATGTATAAACTCTCCTTAAGATGCTTGCTAAAAAGACTTCAATTCAGGAGAATTTAAAGCAATGCTTGGACCTTCTTAACGAACCCTTCCTTCCAACTTCCGGTGGATGTCTTTTTCCATTAAACCTAGTAAGTCAGAAAATCAAACAGTGAGACCAAAAGAGCTAAAGCTAACCATGGGAAGTGAAATAAATATTTACACATGGCTTCCATAAGCATGATATATGTTTATACCTTTAGTATGTTTTGATTTGTGTATCCTACCACCTCAAGATGTAAGCTTCTAGCAGCTGGGATCCTTATCCCGGACGTATTTTGTATGTTCTTTATTGTATTTAATGACTCTCAGAGTTCACCAATAAATATACCAGACTTAGTGGAGATGCATGCATGGTTAATTCAGCTTGCATTCTTATCTACAGTTTTGTGTTTTTGCTTGGCTGCCGTATCAGTAGACCCGAAGACTCAGCTACAGTTGTCCTGAGAGGCTAGGTATAAAAGTGCAGGTGTTCAGCATTAGCAAATAGTCCTTATTATATGGATCGACTTTTGGCAGCTAGTAACGATGTTTCCTGAGATTGAAAAATGATTTTCTACCTTAAACAGTGGTTTCACATTACTGGAATGCTGAATTAAAAAAAAAAAAAAAACCCACACAAAATTCCTCTCATCAGTAGTACTGAGACTGTTTTTGTTAGTTGTATACATTTCATGATTTGTATATTTTATAGTAGAATGTAAGCCTTTATTTTTAACTGTTGTGGTTAGGTTTAGGTCCTTTGCCAAATGAAGCAGACTATGAAGAAGTAGGAAGAGTAATGCATCCTGGAGTTCTGTTCCTGGTAAGGGGACCAGGGCCTGGCCGGAAGCCAAGGAAAGACCTGGGGCTGGAGATGTTTTCAAGGTTTTAAACATATTTGGGCATTTTTGTGTTTTACTGTTGCTTTGCATCATCATGTATTAGCCGATCGCCTTTCATCCCTGTTTAAAAGGAGTTCAAATGCTTTTTGTGATATAATTCTTAACCCTTCCTATACCTTAATCTGAAGGTCATGACTGTGCAGAATTTAAGATCTTGTTTAAAATGATTTATAGGAAGTTAAGATATCCTCTGTTTGTAGTTCCTCTGTTTGCTATATATCTACCTATTGATTAGACCAGAGTATGAGCTATATAGCTGGGTATCTGTTAGCCTCTAGATTAAAAAATGCAATCCTACTAAAAAATTTTAAATACAAGGCAAAGACTTTTTCCTTTTGGAATGTTGTAGAAAAAATTACAGAAATCATTGGCAGAGGGTTAGTGAAGCTCACATCTAATATATGAGCCCTTCACTGCTTGCTGGGGTGTTTGTTGAGGCAATAGAGAAACCAGGTTAGCTAAAGAAGTAAATGACAAGATGGTACTATTGCATGGGGTGGCGCTTGGGGACTATCACTGAATTGATCGTAAGGAGGGTTGATTCTGTTAAATAATTTTCCTTACTTTGGCAACACATCACTGACTTTTTGGAATCTTTACAAGGCAGGTAAGCCTTGATATCGAGGAAAACCAAACAAACCAATGTCAATTATCCGAACTAAGCTCCACATTAGCAGACTTGATGTGTCCCATGGCAGGAGAATTCAGAAAAGTTTCATGTGTAAAGGTTTCCGCTTTATCATCTTACCTTCTCCCTCCTTCAGGTCTTTGCAGCAGAGTGCATTTCAGGTTTTTGTTAGACATATGAAAGGCTCAGTTTCAAAGGCTTGGGTTTTCACATCCATGTCAATATCACAAATTGAAATGTGACCTGGGTACCTGGCTGCATACTTTCTTTAAACCTGAGCCAATAATACTGCAAAATGTGAGGGGAGGCCCTCTTTCATCTCACACTTTAAAGTGAAAGGTTTGTTGATGTAACCCAATTTCCAGTCTGCAGAGGTCACCCTGTAATGTAGTGCAACAATGATAAGCCCATCAATTCTGTTTGATGTTTGAAATTTCCTTCCCCTGGATTTCACTCCCACTTTGTTTTGTGAAGTAAGTTTAGTAATAGTGATATTCTGGCTTGCTAACATGTGATGATATGATTTCCCTTGATGCTCACCGAGTGGCCTTTTAAACTGTGCAGGTATTTTGCAGGGATTATATCTTGGATATAATTAAGAGGGGATAGTAGAAATAAACATGTTTTTGCATGCTTTAGATAATGTTCTTGGGAAGGGTAAGTGATCAAATGCAGAGATACCAACTCTGGCTTTCCTGTGACCTCTGACAATAGTGAAAGTTGTTCTGTATTGTAATCATTTAGTGGTCAGTATGAAATCACTTGGTGGTCTCTGTATGATATAGCTGTATGAGTATGAACTGAGGGTTGGGGGAAGGCGAATGAACAGGAACCATTGTTGGGGAGCAGGACGGCATGGGATAATGCCTCTGACACACACAGTTGTCCTTGGTGAAACACACGCAACTTAACATCAAAAGCCACACTTTTGTTTCTGGTCCTGGCCCTAAGTTAAGAAGTATTAATGGAATCAGGGATGAGCGTGGACCAGAGTCCACTCCCTGAAATACTGGAAGGTCCAAGTTGGTTGGGGATCAGGCCAGTGAAATAGAGTTTGAAATATATAAAAGAGCTAATGTTTAGCCCTTTATGATTTATAAAAACATATGATTCAGTGTTTTCATTTCACTTTATTTTATGATTCAACCTAATTCTGTCTTTGTTAGCCACACAGTTTTTATCCTTCTGGATTAGAAAGACCCCCACACCACCCCTTTCTCATGGAAGTCCAGGGTTATAGTGAGGACCAGCAGCTCCATATTGTGACAAACATCTGTTTTCTTTATTGAATGCTCCCTTCTGGACAGGAGAGACAGACAGAAAGACACATTCAAACTATAGTGCTGGAGGTCACTTCGGAAGCTCCATTTATGCTTTTTCCTCCCATTGAATCATCCTGATGATAATTATTTACCCTTTGGTAAGGATCTCTGTCAGCAGCAATGGCAGCATTCATTGTTAACCCTCTGCTAAGTACAGCTTCTGCTAAGACCAGTGGACATTACTAGATGGGGTGCCTGGTAGTAGAACAAGAAGTGAGATCAGTACTCAGAAAAATGCCTTTCAAATGAGTCGAAAGTCTCTGTGTTGTTTTCAAGCCCTTATCATGATAAAAGGTGCCATGGTGGATTCTAGTAGCTCCATCTCACCCACTGACTCAACTGCACAATTTTGGGCAGTCACATAACTTCTCTAGTTAGCATTTGCCACACAGTAGACCATTTCAGAGGTTTAGAAACTATAGTATGAAGTCCTAGGGTTCCTCTGAGTTACCTTAGAGTGGCTGCTGAGGAAGGATGGAATGTCCTCATGGGTTCAGCCTGCGCTTTCCACACCTCTTACTTTTCGGCCAAAGTAGCTCTATCTTTTGTGTTTTATGTTTGAAGAAAGCGTTCAGCAACTGAAGTAAAAAAAAAAAAAAAAAAAAATGAAGACTCCTGGACCAAATGACCTTTAGGCCTACTGCTAGTTCATTGAGGAATTAGAATTTTTCCTCTAAATATCACAATGTACAATCTGACAGTAAATGCTGTATAATGCATGGAGAATAATTTTCTTCCTTTTCCAAGCATATCTACTGAGAGCCATAAAATAGAAACATCTGTCCTGCTGGAAAAACTGGGAGAGGAGGGAACTTTCAGCCTTCCTTCCAGCCCCCTCCCAGAGGAAAGGGGGGCTTATTTGACTGCCTAATTGGGGGCGGGGGGAGTCACTGACTTTGTGTGGCTCAGGCCACCTGGGTTTTCTTGCTGTCAGCCCAGTCTGCTATTAGCTGGGTTTGTTCTTTGCCACTTGGGGCAACTGAAAAGGGCAGGCTGTTCCTCTTCCTTGGGGTGAAACCTGCAGTTTGGGATGGGTGTGGGGAAGTCGGGTGCCTGGTTGTGACCTTAGTTACCAGCCACAGTTTCCGATCCAGCTTTACTGGTAATGAGGTTGATGGACTGATCCTGATATGCCCCTGTATCCATTTCTCTGAAACTGCTGGAGTGACAGAGAGGGAGGAGTTTTCTTGGAGAAACTCTAACAAACACAGCCCTTATGCATGTATGTATGTGCTCAGTTGTGTCTGACACTTTGGGACCGCATGGACTGTAGCCCTTCAGGCTCCTCCATCCATGGAATTTCCCAGGCAAGAATACTGGAGTGGGTTATCATTTCCTTCTGCAGGGGATCGTCCTGACCCAGGGATTGAACCCGTGACTCCTGCATCTCCTGCACTGTCAGGTAGATTTTTTACCACTGCGCCGCCTGGGAAGCCCAGCTCAATCTTTATTCCTTGGCTACTGATTCTAGATTTCCTCAGTAGAGAAAGCATCTTCCCCCTGCCCCAATCTCTTGACCTGTATAGCAGTGGCCTCCATGACTAGATCAAGAACCTGCTCTACTATATGCCTCTTCCCTCCTCACCGCCTCTCTTATTCTGGGCTGTCCTGCAGTTGGTGCACAATGATTACACAATGGTTTTATGAGCCAATCTCATTGCTGATTGCACTCTTCTGTGCTGGTACCTGGCTTTTCCTCACATTGCCTCATGGTTCAGTTTAATTCCCAGCCTGGTGAACTGCCGTAGGTGGATCATGGTCTCCACCAGAAAGCAGGGAGTTTAGTCCTGGTTGACAAGAGCAATTGGCTGAACCACAGTGTTCCATGCTCAGACATGCCTGACACATTCATCTCAGGATCCCTTTCTCTGTTTCATCATGGGCAGCTGTGCCTGCCAGTTGCAAGCTGTCAGGGAACTGTGTGTCAGGGAACTGGTGTGAAATTCGCAGCTCCAGGATAAAGCCCCTGCCGTTCCTTTGTCTCGCTTCATTTCTAGTATTTGCACTTGTCTGTTCCCTTCCCATTCAGGACCCTCACCCAGTGTCCACTCATCTCTCCCCCAACACACTTCACCTGGCCTCTTCCTTTTAACACTGAGTTTTTTTAATTCATTGTCACTTCTTCCAAGAGGCCTTCCATCTTCCTCAATCTAACTGGGTCACCTTTTTCTGTTTTTCTCCTTCTTTGCACCCTATTATTCCTTCCTGCTGTTAAGTCACAAAACATGACTCTGTATTTGTTTAGCGCTTTCATTCACTAAGCCGCAGGTGGGCAGGTGCTACTGTGTTCAGTATCTGGTACAGGTCCTTGGAGTCGATGAATATTTGTTACATGACTGAGCTATTTAACCCAGTGCGGGTCAGGGTGAGGAAGAAGGTGATGCTGACTCAGAAACTGAGTATCTCTGAAAGGTGATATGTGCAGTAGGCAAACGCTGGACTGACCTGCTCTTGGGGTGGGGTAGGGGAGTGCTCTGCACACACTGCTCAGGGGTCAGAGGGCCTGATGGGGCTGAGTGCACCTGAAGACCACTGGCCTTCAGTACCTGCCATGTGACAGGGCAAGACAGGAACAGATGGAACTGGTAACATCAGGGCTTTCAAGCACCTTCTGTGGCCTATTTCACTGGGGGCTGGGCAAGAAGCTGGAAGTCTTAACTTTAAATCATAAAATCAAGGCACTTGAAGAATATTAAATAATACTGGGAAATGTATCCGACTTAATCTGTGTGTTTGGCGGGGGAGAGGCAGGAGGAGCTATCCAGTCACTTAGGACCTCTGTGCCTTGGGTATCAGTGAAGTCACCCTACTGCATTTTAGGGAAATACACTCAATGAGAATCCACGTGTAGAACTGTAAGACTGTATAATATGACTACCACCACTTTTATTCCTACTAATACTATCAGATACACCTTACAAAATTGTTGACCAAATTGTAGATAGAAAGAAACTGACCTGTCATTTTTGTCAAATACACTAGCAAAACCTTTGCTAAAATGATATTCTAATGTCCTAAATAATGTCATATTATATTTCCAACTTACAGATTAGAACTCTGAAACACAGAGAGATTAGTTTATTTGACCAAGTTCATACTGCCCCAAAGTACCATTTTCTACTTTAAATCTAGGTTATTTGGTGTGTGATCTTAACATTACATGTAAATATACAAGCATCTCACACCCCATACAATCCTGGGAGTTAATTAAATTCCTTCAAAAAATACACAATATTATCCACAACTATCTGAAGAGGGGTATGAAAAATACACTTTACTTTTCCTGTTAAAAAGAAAAACATTATGAAAGTCTGAAAAAATTACTCTTAAATATAAGAAAATATTAGCAAATTATGAAGATAAAATTTCCCTGCCATCCTACCAACCAATGTTAATCACTGTTAATATTTTTGTATATTTCCTCTAAGATCTTTTTATGTGTATATATGTGCATAGATGATTTGAAGGTATATCTTTTTACTTAACTCACTATTTGTATTTTAGTATCCTTTATATCACTAACATTTTCTCACATATTATTCTTCCATAATCTGATGTTTCTAAATTTTGTATTGGAGTATAGTTGATGTTTTATTTTATATTGGAGTATGGTGGCTTGGTGGTAAAAAATCCATCTGCCAGTGCAGGAGATGCGGGTTGAATCCCTGGGTTGGGATGATCCTCTGGAGAAGGGAATGCCAACCCACTCTAGAATTCTTGCTTAGGAAATCCCATACACAGAGGAACCTGGTGGGCTACAGTCTATAGGGTCACAAAGAGTCAGACACGACTTGCAACACAACTTACAACTGAACAACATGGTTGATTCAGTCAACAATCAACATGTTGTGTTGGTTTCAGATATACAACAAAGTGATTCAGTTATGCATATAACGTGTATCTATTCTTTTAAAATTCTTTTCCAGTTTTGGTTTTTGCATAAAATTAAGCAGAATTCCCTGTGCTATACAGTAGGTCCTTGCTGGTTATCCATTTTAAATATAGCAGTGTGTATATGTGTATCTCAAACTCCCTAACTATCCCTCCCCCTCCCCCACACCCCCTTGTATCCATAAGTTCATTCTCTAAGTTTCTGAGTCTGTTGCTGTTTTGCAAATAAAATGACCCACAGAATGGGAGAAAATATTTGCATGTTTAGTAGGTTTTATACATTTCATTATGTGAATATATTCTCATTTGACTGTCCCCTTATTGTCACATGTTTTAATTGTTTCTAATTGATTTTAGATGTGCCTTTTGTAAATAGTATATAGCTGCTTGGGGTTGCACTGTGTCCTCTAAAAGGTATCTTGAAGTCCTATCTCCCAGTACCTGTGAATGTGACCTCCTTTGGAAATAAGGTCTTTAGAGACAGACGAGTTAAGGTTGGGCTTCCCAGATGGCTCAGTGGTAAAGAATCTACCTGCCAGTGCAGAAGACACGGGAGATGCAGGTTCAATCCCTAGGTTGGGAATATATCCTGGAGGGGAAAATGGCAAACCACTCAAGTATTCTTGCCTAGAAAATCTCATAGACAGAGGAGCCTGGTGGGCTGGCAGTCATGGGGTTGCAAACAAATATTCATTGGAAAGACCTATGCTAAAGTTGAAACTTCAATACTTTGGCCACCTGATGCAAAGAGCCAGCTCACTGGAAAAGACCCTGATGTTGGGAAAGATTGAAGGCAAGAGGAGAAGGGGGCTACAAAGGATTAAATGGTTAGATAGCATCACCGACTCAATGGACATAAATCTGAGCAAACTCTGGGAGATAGTGCAGGACAAGGAAGCCTGGAGTGCTGCAGTCCCTGGGATCGCAGAGTCAGACACAACTTAACAATGGAATAGCAACAAATGCTTGAGATTAGGAGTTGAGCAAATTTACTTTTTCTCTCTTTTCCATTGTTAGCCCTTAAAATATTGATAATATCTCACATTTACTGGGTAAGTACCATACTATGGTGCTTGTGTTTACATGTAATAGCATCTCTATTCTTTACAGATGATGAGACTGAAGATTTGAGAGAGTATGGCATTTCCCAAGGTTACTAGGTGTCCTTCCTGGAGCCATCACTCAAATAAGAGTTTTCTATTCCTGGAGCCATGTCCTCTATCACAGTACTATCAGACCTTCCAAATACATTGTGGGGTTTTAGACTTAATTAGGTTTAGACCTAGATTAGACTTAGATTATGAAGTTCTACATTAATTATATCTTCTATTTTAATATCTTATTGTAACATTTTATTTTAGTATCAAAGATAGGTTGATTGATGTATTCACTGATTGATTAGCTGATTTCTAAGTCTGTATAGCCCATGGTCAGAGACCTGATGGGCTTGTATTAAGTGTTTGCTCAGATCAGAGGTGACTTCTGTCTCAAGAGCAAGACTAATTTTCAGCTACTTAAAACTAAGGAATTTCAGGGAACCAAGTGATCAGTCACACATTTACTTTCTATCTCCTTATTCTTTACTCAGTGCTAACACTATATATTGGTTATCTACTGCTGCATAGCAAATTATCCCAACACTTTATGACCTAAAACTAAAAGCATTCTTATTTCAGTTCTTGTGTCAGGAATCTGAGCATGGTTTGATTGGTGGCCCTAGCTCAAGGACCTCTGCAAGTCTATAGGCAATGTGTTGGTCAGGGCTGCAGTCTAACTGAAGACTGCTGGAGGGCAAGATTTGTGGTTAGGTTTGATTTACTCATAAACTGTTGGACTGAGAGTCTCAGTTTCTTATGGACCCTTGGCTGGTGACCTCTCTCAGTTCCTTGCCAGTGGTGCTCTCAAGTGGGAAGGTGACAAAATGACAGCAGGAGTCCTTGGGGAAGGAGAAAACATGAGTGCCCAAGACAGAAGTCGAGTCTTTTTGTAATCTAATCTAATCTTGGCGGTATTGTTCTGTTACCTCTGCCAGTACTTTTCTTCTATTTCACCATTTTTTTTTTAGGAATACCTTTCAGCCTCAACTTGGCTTTATAATTTTAATAATCCATAGCTTTCCCTTTCCTCTTTCTGCTTGCTTTTTTTTTTTATTGTTGTTGTTCTAAGAAAACTTTAATGTCCACTGCCACATAATTTATTTGAGTTTTTGTGTCATTGCTTCTGCCCTACTACTTTCAATGGAAATTTAATTTCAATAATGTGATTTTAGTGTTATTGTAATTTTTTTTCATTTTTATTGTTACCCTTTTAAGTTTGTCCTTTTATCTTTTCACTTCAGCCAGTTGTTTTCATAAAATCATTTCTGCCCATTCATGGTTGTCTTCTTATCTTTCATTGAGGAAATCAAACATCTTCTTGAAATTTCTTCTAAGTGCTGAAATAGATGTTACAAAGCATTTTATCCTTCTTTACCTCCTGGATACTATTTTTTTTCTGCAAACTATTTTCTCCATATTGGTTTTCCTCTTACTTATTTTCCAACAAGGGTCCTGACTCAGTATTTTTTCAATCAACAAGACAACTAGAATTTCCTTTATATACTGTGAGACTGAATTGCTTTCTTAGTTGTGCACATAAAGGGCAAGTTTATGTATTTGTCTACCATTTCATAACAGGCTTAAAAATTACAATGTACCCTCTATTCTATGGAACAATTGTCTTGTTCCCTGCCTTCTTCCAGGCAGTCTTGATTCCAGCTTGTGCTTTGTCCAGCCCAGGATTTCGCATGATGTACTCTGCATATAAGTTAAATAAGCAGGGTGATAATATACAGCCTTGATGTACTCCTTTCCCAATTTCAAACCAGTCTATTGTTCCGTGTCCAGTTCTAACTGTTGCTTCTTGACCTGCATACAGATTTCTCAGAGGGCAGGTAAGGTGGTCTGATATTCCCATCTCTTGAAGAATTTTCCACAGTTTGCTGTGATCCACACAGTCAAGGCTTTGGGAGAAATATCAATAACCTCAGATATGCAGATGACACCACCCTTATGGCAGAAAGTGAAGAAAAACTAAAGAGCCTCTTGATGAAAGTGAAAGAGGAGAGTGAAAAAGTTGGCTTAAAACTCAACATTCAGAAAACTTAAGATCATGGTATCTGGTCCCATCACTTCATGGCAAATAGATGGGGAAACAATGGAAACAGTGAGAGATTTTGTTTGGGGGGGCTCCAAAATCACTGCAGATGGTGACTGCAGCCATGAAGCTAAAAGACACTTCTTGGAAGAAAAGCTATGACCAACCTAGACAGCATATTAAAAAGCAGAGACATTACTTTGCCAACAAAGGTCCGTGTAGTCAAAGCTATGGTTTTTTCCAGTAGTCACGTGTAGATGTGAGAGTTGGAGTATAAAAAATCTTGGTGCTGAAGAATTGATGCTTTGGAACTGTGGTGTTGGATAAGACTTTTGAGAGTCCCTTGCGGCTGTGGGGTGCAGGAGGGCCAAGAGGAGCTACTCCACGTTCAAGGTCAGGAGGGGCAGCGGTGAGGAGATACCCCTCCTCCAAGGTAAGGAGCAGCGGCTGCGCTAAGCTGGAGTAGCCCTGGAGAGACACCCCACATCCAAGGTAAGAGAAACCCAAGTAAGATGGTAGGTGTTGCAAGAGGACATCAGAGGGCAGGCACAGTAAAACCATAATCACAGAAAACTAGCCAACTTGATCACAGGACCTCAGTCTTGTCTAACTCAGTGAAACTAAGCCATGCCATGTAGGGCCACCCAAGATGGTCGGGTCTTGGTGGAGAGGTCTGACAGAATGTGGTCCACTGGAGAAGGCAATGGCAAACCACTTCAGTATTCTTGCCTTGAGAACCCCATGAACAGTCTGAGAAAACAAAATGATAGGATACTGAAAGAGGAACTCCCCAGGTCAGTAGATGCCCAATATGCTGCTGGAGATCAGTGGAGAAATAACTCCAGAAAGAATGAAGGGATGGAGCCAAAGCAAAAACAATACCCAGTTGTGGATGGGACTGGTGATAGAAGCAAGGTCCGATGCTGTAAAGAGCACTACTACATAGGAACCTGGAATGTTAGGTCCATGAATCAAGGCAAATTGGAAGTGGTCAAAAGGGGGATGGCAAGAGTGAATGTCGACATTCTGGGAATCAGCAAACTAAAATGGACTGGAATGGGTGAATTTGACTCAGATGACCATTATATCTACTACTGTGGGCAAGAATCCCTTAGAAGAAATGGAGTAGCCATCATAGTCAACAAGAGTCCGAAATGCAGTACTTGGATTCAATCTCAAAAGCGACAGAATGATCTCTGTTCATTTCCAAGGCAAACCATTCAATATCACGGTAATCCAAACCCATGCCCCAACCAGTAATGCTGAAGAAGCGGAAGTTAAACGGTTCTGTGAAGACCTACAAGACCTTTTAGAACTAACACCCAAAAAAGATATCCTTTTCATTGTAGGGGACTGGAATGCAAAAGTAGGAAGTCAAGAAACACCTGGAATGACAGGTAAATTTGGCCTTGGAGTACGGAATGAAGCAGGGCAAAGGCTAATAGAGTTTTGCCAAGAGAATGCACTGGTCATAGCAAACACCCTCTTCCAACAACACAAGAGAAGACTCTACGCATGGATAGCACCAGATGACCAACACTGAAATCAGATATTCTTTGCAGCCAAAGATGGAGAAGCTCTATACAGTCAGCAAAAACAAGACCTAGAGCTGACTGTGACTCAGATCATGAACTCCCTATTGCCAAATTCAGACTTAAACTGAAGAGAGTAGGGATAACCACTAGACCATTCAGGTATGACCTAAATCAAATCCTTTATGAATATACAATGGAAGTGAGAAATAGATTTAAGGGACTAGATCTGATAGACAGAGAGCCTGATGAACTATGGACGGAGGTTTGTGACATTGTACAGGAGACAGGGATCAAGACCATCCCCATGGAAAAGAAATGCAAAAAGGCAAAATGGTTGTCTGAGGAGGCCTTACAAATAGCTGTGAAAAGAAGAGAAGCAAAAAGCAAAGGAGAAAAGGAAAGATATTCCCATTTGAATGCAGAGTTCCAAAGAATAGCCAGGAGAGATAAAAAAGCCTTCCTCAGCGATCAGTGCAAAGAAATAGAGGAAAACAACAGAATGGGAAAGACTAGAGATCTCTTCAAGAAAATTAGAGATACCAAGGGAACATTTCATGCACAAATGGTCTCAATAAAGGACAGAAATGGTATGGACCTAACAGAAGCAGAAGATATTAAGAAGAGGTGGCAAAAATACACAGAAGAACTGTACAAAAAAGATCTTCATGACCCAGATAATCACAATGGTGTGATCACTCACCTAGAGTCAGACATCCTGGAATGTGAAGTCAAATGGGTCTTAGAAAGCATCACTACTAACAAAGCTAGTGGGGGTGATGGAATTCCAGTTGAGCTATTTCAAATCCTGAAAGATGATGCTGTGAAAGTGCTGAACTCCATATGCCAGCAAGTTTGGAAAACTCATCAGTGGCCACAGGACTGGAAAAGGTCAGTTTTCATTCCAATCCCTAAGAAAGGCAATCCCAAAGAATGCTCAAACTACTGCACAATTGCACTTATCTCACATGCTAGTAAAGCTCAAAATTCTCCAAGCCGGGCTTCAGCAATACGTGTACCGAGAACTTCCAGATGTTCAAGCTGGTTTTAGAAAAGGCAGAGGAACCAGAGATCAAATTGCCAATATCTGCTGGACCATTGAAAAAGCAAGAGAGTTCCAGAAAAACATCTATTTCTGCTTTATTGACTACGCCAAAGCCTTCGACTGTGTGGATCATAATTAACTGTGGAAAATTCTGAAAGAGATGGACATACCAGACCACCTGACCTGCCTCTTGAGAAACCTGTATGCAGGTCAGGAAGCAACAGTTAGAACTGGACATGGGACAACAGACTGGTTCCAAATAGGAAAAGGAGTATGTCAAGGCTGTATATTGTCACCCTGCTTATTTAACTTATATGCAGAGTACATCATGAGAAATGCTGGGCTGGAAGAAGCGCAAGCTAGAATCAAGATTGCCGGGAGAAATTTCAATAACCTCAGATATGCAGATGACACCACCCTTATGGCAGAAAGTGAAGAGGAACTGAAAAGCCTCTTGATGAAAGTGAAAGAGGAGAGTGAAAAAATTGGCTTAAAATTTAATATTCAGAAAACTAAAATCATGGCCTCTGGTCCCATCACCTCATGGGAAATAGATGGGGAGACAGTGGAAACAGTGTCAGACTTTATTTTCTTTGGCTCCAAAATCACTGCGGATGGTGACTGCAGCCATGAAATTAAAAGATGCTTACTCCTTGGAAGGAAAGTTATGACCAACCTAGATAGCATATTAAAAAGCAGACATGTTACTTTGCCAACAAAGGTCCATCTGGTCAAGGCTATGGTTTTTCCAGTGGTCATATATGGATGTGAAAGTTGGACTGTGAAGAAAGCTGAGCGCCAAAAAATTGAGCTTTTGAACTGTGGTGTTGGAGAAGACTCTTGAGAGTCCCTTGGACTGCAAGGAGATCCAACCAGTCCATCCTGAAGGAGATAAGTCCTGGGTGTTCATTGGAAAGACTGACGCTGAAGCTGAAACTCCAATACTTTGGCTATCTCCTGCGAAGAGTTGACTCATTGGAAAATGATGCTGGAAGGGATTGGGGGCAGGAGGAGAAGGGGATGACAGAGGATGAGATGGCTGGATGGCATCACCGATTCGATAGACTTGAGTTTGAGCAGGCTCTGGGAGTTGATGATAGACACGGAAGCCTGGCTTGCTGCAGTCCACGAGGTCACAAATATTCAGACACGACTGAGCAACTGAACTGAACTGAACTGCCTTCTTCCTCTGGTTTTAGGAATTGATTAAATACAGGAAATCCTGTAGCATTTGTGATTCCGGAGTTGTATCTATACCCATGTTCTGAAATTCACTGTTCTACCTCTAGACCTTCTTCTGCTATGTTTACTACCATGGCTTTCTGATTTTCAGTCTCTGGCTATGATAAAATTTGGGATGTTAGGGATAGATATTAGGGATATAGATGTATGTCACTCTAGCTCGACTATCATTTAATTATTGCCAATTTTCTTAGTTTTAGATTGTCTCTTAATATTGATTTTGGTTGTATTTTTACTTTTTATGTGTTTCCATGGAAAGAAGTTAGGGAGATTGCACTAGTGGCTGTTACCAAACATTGTTTTGAAGGAAAAGTATGTATTGATATAATACTACTAGCCTCTTCAATCTGTTTGCTACTGTGCTGCCTTAAGCTCTTTACAAAAGGCATAGATAATGTCATCTACTTCTTAAAGTTCCTCAGTGTTCTTTCTATCCAAACTCCTTAATATGGAACATTTGATCTGCTTCAGAATCTCCTTTCTGCCCAAGTCTCTAGACTCACTCCTCACACTACTCCAACCCTGTATGCCTTGATTGGTGGTATTCCCTTGCTTATTATTTCCCTTCATTCAAGTTTGTCTTAAAATGCCTGTTTAAGACTCAGCTCCAGCTGCCTAAAGAGGAGACTTGATAATTTCATCTTTGTGCATGAGTTGTTTTTAGCACCTCTATCTCCTTGTTATACTTTTACTTGACCATGGCTGGGCAGAGGAGGTTTCCAGGTACCTCTGTAATCCCAGAAATTGGTACAGTGCCCAGGACATATTAAAAGCTTTAAAAAGTAATTGCTGATTCAAAAAAATCTTGGATATGTAAGTAAATTTCCTCTTGCTTTCCCTGGTGACACAGATCCACCTCCAGTGTGGGAGACCTGGTTTTGATTCCTATGTTGGGAAGATCCCCTGGAGAAGGGAATGGTTACCAGCTTCAGTATTCTGACCTGAAGAATTACATGGACTGTAAAGTTTGTGGGGTTGCAAAGAGCCAGATGCAACTGAGTGATTTTCACTTTCACTTTCCTAGTAAAATGAAAGGAGTGATACATGTGGGGGCTAGTTCTTCTTTAGTTCCTCTTATCTCTTAAGGATTTATAATCCAGTTCTTGAAGTTTTGTTATGTTATTGTCGTTGTTTAAGTGGATGGATGATATTTATTTACTTATTTTTAATGTGTATTTATTTATTTATTTGATCACACCATATAGCACCTGGGATCTTAGTTCCCTGAGCAGGGATCAAGCCCATGCCCCCTGTATTGGAAGCACAGAGTTTTAACCACTGGACCACCAGGGAAGTCCCTTATTTTCGACTAAAACGGAAACCTCTTATGCTGTAGAAACAACTCATAATCTGCATTGTGACTTTATTGCCCACTACCTCCTCTCCATGACAGTTGGCTACATCAGTCTTCCTATTGGGATCAGTGGCTTAAGATGGTAACTAACTCTTGAATGTACATTCCTTGAGTGTCTGTAAGAGGCTGGATTCAACCACTTATCTCCTTCCCCTCTCCTTCAGTCCATATTCCACTCCCTTCCTGGATTGTTTATGGTTTCAACAACCAGAGTAAGCTGGGACTCATCTGATCAGTTGCATGGATTCCTAACATTTGCCCAGACAGGCTGTAAAGCTCTGAGCAAACTCTCCACCTCTCTGGGTGTCTCACTTTTACCCTCTGAAAATGAAGTTGACCTGGTTCAGTTGGTTGTTTCATATGAAATCTGACTATTAAGTGGCAGGAAAGTAATGCTATTTTTTCCTTCCAGAATGCTATAATTAGTTTCTGTGGAAATGATTTTGTTGTCACCAACAGTATTACGGACTCCTGTGTGACACAGTAGCAAGTACACATCAGCTGTTAAGAAACAAAGATCTTGCTTTCCTACTGGAGACATATGGTTAAAACCACAACAACAACAATTACAAAAAGTACCAAAAGGATATTTTGCACCCACAGAAAAAAAAAATTCAAGGAAATTACTTTTAAGTCATATATCCCTGACTTTTCCTTGAAGTAGCAACATCTCATAAACACCAAAGAGCCCTGATTTAATTTTTTAAAATTTGATGTTAAGCTACCAGTCACTTCAGCCACAGGGAAATGGATAGAGTTCATTAAGGAGTGAGAAGTAGTCTTTTGCTGTTGTCACTTATAAGGATGAAAAGTATATGAAGAGCTCAGGCAAAGAAAAAAATTTCATTTCTAATTGTAGTGCAGCCCACAAGCTTGCACGTCCTATAACGAGAAACCTCCTTGTTAGCTGCCAAAATCTGCCATCCAATCTGTCTGGTAGTTGATTTCGTTATTACATTTTGATGTGCCCTTGACAAGCTTTCGCACACAAAAACTCAACACCTCCTCCAGAGCTCCTTCAGTACCAGAAAGATCATGGAGGAATGACAAAGGCTTGGGCTTGGCTCTTTATTATTCACATAGCTGGAATGTTTATAAACAGAACAGAGTGTAACGAGAGCAAATGCTCAACCACATCAAGCGGCTCCCTTCTCTCGCATGTCATTTAAGTATCGACTCCATCTCATCCTGCACTCTGTGCATCACACACACAAAGACCTTATCTAAGTGCCTGAGAACCGTCCTTAGGAGTTTAAAAATGTGGACAAACAACTCTCTTTTCTTTTGATAATTCAGATGCATTCTTTCACCCCTTTGGGTCTGTAGCATTTGGAGTTTTTGAAATCATCTTGACATGAGGCCCTGTTATTGGTCCCAGCAATAGCACCGGGCCACTGTCTCCCCAGCTCATCCTCATGCCTCCTACAGCCAGACTGCATTCAGGAAAAATAGAAGGGATTCAAATTACTATTAGTTTCGTGAAATGTATTTATTATCAACCTCAGTAAAACTTAAGAGAAAGGCAAGAAAAATGGCCCGTGCCACAATGCCTTCGCCAATCTGGTTTTATCCTCACCCCTTCTCTTTTCCATTCAGTGGTGTTAATGTGATATAAGTGTTCTGGCTGAGCTTCAGTGGAAAGGTCATAACCTACTCCTCAGGAGTTAAACATTCCATTTCAGCGTCACTCTTAGATACACTTCTTCATTGCAAAGCAGAATTCTGTCCTACACACTGAGCAAAGTATTCCTTTGCAACCTTGTCTATTGCTAACCCTAAATGTTAGAAAGAGATGAATTACAAAGGCAGTTCCAAGATGTACTTTAACCCCAGGACCCTGTGATTGTCTTGATTTCAGTGACTCAAAGTGATTATGGTGAATCAAAATGATTATGATATGCCAGTCTTGACAGATTTTGGCAGGGTTGTGGGGAGGCAGTGGAGAAAGTGTAACGGTATAATTTGCTACAGTCATAAAAACACATGTCAGGAGATACATTTCATGAAATGCCTTTAACTACAGTGATCAACTTTTCTGAGATATCCAAAGGAAAATATTTTCCAATCCATGCGTACGTTTCATTTCTTGTGTTCTCTTGTGCTATGCTACTGACAGTTTAAGTTGTAGGGTACATGGAGCCTCCTGTCTCATTGTGTTTGCCAAAACTGTATTGCTTTTAGAAAAATAAGTTAATGAAGGATAGGGGAAAGAGAGAAGGGGAGAGCCAAAAAAGGTACATTTGTGGAATAACTTTTATAGCTACATAGTCTCAGGATCATTAGGTGTTTTACATATGCTATATGATTTAATATAATAACCAGAACACAGATCTCTTCAAGATAGGAATTATTCCCATTTCCCAGATAAGGAAAAGATAAAGAAAGATTAAGTAACATTCCCAAAGTCACACAGCTAGTAAATTAAAATCTAGGTCAGTCTGATGCCAAAACCATGCTTCTTCTCACAGCAGCATTTCTTTTCTAAAAGAGACACGATGTTGATATTTGAGCACCTAAATTTGACCCTAATACACAAAAACTCCCAGACAAAATGTGCACCTCAAAGTGACATTTGAAAATTTGCCTTAGTCAATCAACAGCTGGTAGCAGCCTCATGGATACAGTACTAATGATTCTAGTTGAAATGAGAAACAAATATATTCACTAGCTCGAGGGGATCTGTTTGCATGTGAGATGAGTTGGGATTCCTAGGTTATTATTCTTTCTTGTTTTAAAAATATAATTGAACTCACTGTCCTAAGAAAATTCTTCCTTCTGTTCCACATATAACCTATTCCAGATGTGAGACCACTTTCCTCCGATAATTGGTGTTTTACTTTGACTGGTTTGACCTTTCTTAAAACCCTCTCCTCTCTCAAACTATTTAGATGCTCATTTCCAGGCTGAAATAAAATTTGGACCCTAAAGTGAGGAATGTCTACAAACTGAAAATGCCATTTCAATTCACACACTGCCCTCAAAACATTAGAACCTGAAGGGAGAGAAGGACTGATGATCTCCCAAAGACCAAAGATCCAGTCCCACTCTGGTGTGTTCCCATGGCTTAGCCCCCCTTCCAGGCCAGACCCTCGGCTGGGGCTTTCTTGGCTTGGAGTCATTTTGCTGCAGTTAACATTTAGTTCACACATCATTAGGTGAAGCCCCGGTTACAAAGATACACTGCTCTTGTCATTGCAGAAGTATGCTGAATGCACCTGCAGTTTGAAGTTTTTGTTGAGGGAATAGACTCAAATGAATGAAAAGATTGAAACCACTTACTTTTTTGTGACTCCACCTGCTGTGTTATATTTTTGTTGGAGGGGATAGCCAGAGGTGTGTTTATGGCTTTAGGGAAAGGATACATTAGGGGTTACATGGTTTTAAGGCTATTTTTTTTTCTTTAAAACTATAAATCAAATTTCCATGAAAATAGTTATATACATATAACTATTATAGACTCTGTGTGTGTGTGTGTGATACTTTTTTCCCCTTTGGTGAGTCAGAAAGGGATCATTTCTTTTGTTGTTGTCAGCGCAGGAATAATTTGGTCATGGCAGTACTATCTGTGCTCTATTTGACAATAACAGCAAGGTCAGAATCAAAACTAGCTTACCATTTATATGGGGTTCCCAGGTGGCACAGTGGTAAGTAAAGAAAAGAATCTGCCTTCCCAGGCAGGAGACATAAGAGATGCAGGTTCAATCCCTGGGTTGGAAAGATCCCCTGGAGCGAGCATGGCAACCCGCTCCAGTATTCTTGCCTGAAGAATTCAATGAACAGAGGAGCCTACTGAGTTACAGTCCATGGGGTCCCAAAGAGTCAGACATGACTGAACACACACACACACACACACACACACACCCCATTTATATAAAATTCTAGTTATCAGATTCTGCTCTAAGTGTCTTTCAGGAGAGCATATTCTATATCAAGTGTTCAGTGATACATTTTGATTAGTGATTAGTAATCTCATTTAATAATCTCATGAAGTAAAATTTTTTAATCCCTATTTTACAGAGAGAGGACCTAAGATTAAATAAGATATGTGACTTGTGAAGCTCCTGTGGCTCTTAAGTGATAGAGCTGAGATCCTTGGTCTATTGACACCAAATCTAATGACCTACTACACAAACACTATTAAAAACTTCAAAGCCCAAATAGCAATCAAACACATTGTCCCTATGTTAGTATGTATCAAGTTTTCAGTTAACATGTTCATTTCTACTATTCCTTCTATATGGCATTTCTGTTATTAACCCCTGCAGAGTTACAAGTCAGAATGATTATATGATGGGATCACCTCTATACTGAAGAATTTCAACTCATTGAGATGGAAATAGAAAATTGATTTTTACCAACTGTTATATTGGACTACTCTCCTGGTTTTCCTTCTCTTAACATTCTGTTGGAATGACTCCAAACATTTCCAGTTTTTTAAAATGTTGGTCTAACCCCCCATACTCAATTTAAAGCCTTGTCTTTCTCCCACCAAAGCCTAGACTTCTACTTTAGAGTGGAGAGGGTTGTGATTTACTTGGCTCGGACTTACCTTCTTCCCATCCTCTCCTAGAATTAGATCCTTATCTATTGGGATCAGGAAGGAGGAAGAGCAGAGACAGATTTCTTTTCTTTATTTTCAGCTTTAATGAGGTATAATTGACAAAAAATTTTAATATGTTTAAAGTGTACAATGTGATGATTTGCTATATGCATGCATTGTGGAAGGATTCCCATCCCTGAATTAATTTACATATCTGTCACCTCCCATATTTATCATTTTTCTCACTTGGCTTTGGGTGAGGTGGATACCTCTCTCTCCATCTCCCTAGATACCCCGTGCTACTCGTGAAGCCAACACTCACCTCTCACCTCTTCTTAGTCCTCTCCTTCCATGAGCTCGGGAAGGGACGTAAGGTCACTG
The DNA here is from genome assembly GCF_963930625.1 of Muntiacus reevesi. NCBI lineage: Eukaryota > Metazoa > Chordata > Mammalia > Artiodactyla > Cervidae > Muntiacus > Muntiacus reevesi. The sequence goes on along the minus strand of NC_089254.1, from coordinate 76,235,307 downwards.
TTGGTGCACAGTAGGTACACAGTAGTTGGGACTCCACATCTTAGCAAGATTTTGAAGAGGTCTATGTGTTCAGTTATGAGGCCCATGATAGATATACAGTGGTTAAAGTACCATTGTGTGTTAGTAGCTCAGTCACGTGGAACTCTTTGTGACCCCACGGACTGTAGCCCACAAGGCTCCTTTGTCCATGGGATTTTCCAGGCAAGGATACTGGCATTGGTTGCCATTTCCTTCTCCAGGAGATCTTCCTGACCCAGGGGTCGAACCCTGGTCTCCTGTATTGCAGTTGCATGCTTTACCATTTGAGCTACTAGGGAAGCCCAAAAGTACCATTAGCTGCTGTAATAAATAAACCCTGCAATAATGTTTATATAGTTTTCACATAAAGTCTTCTGATTGGAAGAGTTGCTGTGTATAGTCCTGCAGAGCCTCTCTCAAGAGGCTCTGCCACATTTAACATGAGCCTGCAGGGTCACCCTCACGTTTCTATTCATCCAGTGGAAGGGATGAGACTGGAGGCATGGGAATGAAGGATTTTGGAGTCAGGCCTGAAGTGACATGCATCCTTCCTGTTACATTTCATTGGCCAGAATTTAGTCATACCTGATTTATGCTTTCATGAATTCCACAGGCTGGGTGTGAGGGGAGGTGAATGGGAAACATAGTCCTAGGTTGGGAAGCTGTTTCTCATTTTGCAATAAGAAAGGAGAGTATGAACCTTGGCTAGACAGCTAATCATTGTTGTCACAGGACAGCATTCACAAATTGAACATGACACAGGTGTGAAGTGGGACACACATGAGTAGACACAGCCAAGTGCTCTCGGAGTGAGCTCCTCCCTGCAGATATTGGATGATATTTCCTGGACTTTAGTTTCTAGCAACCACAGGACCTCCTCAGCTTGCCTGTCACTGAATGCACACACCCAGGCCTGAGCTCGTCAGCCCTCAAGTCCTTAGTCTCCTTGAGAACTCCCCACTTCCCACTGCACCTGCTGCTCTGTAACCATCTCCATCATGTCCCACTTGCCATACCCTGCTCCCTCACTCTCCAGACTCCTCATCATGATCTCTCATCCTTAACTTCCCTATAGCCTCCACCTTTTCTTGGAAAATTTCCTTCACTTTCTTGCTGTAACTGTAATCCAACGTGGCTGTCCCCTGAGCACAATGAGCTCTCCAATGATAACTCTGATTTCTGCCTCCTCCACATAGATCAGGGCTAGAAGTCCAGCTAGGTATCTCTCTTCTCTCTTTTCTGTTTCTAACTTTTCTTTCCTTGTTCTGTCTTTGACATGCCTGTCATCAGACTTTGATACCCTCATTGTTTCCTGTTGTCATTTATTAATCTCCTGGCCTCTCTTATCTATTGAAGAGGTCAGAATTTGGGTCACCGTCTCAGTCATGACCACTTTTCCTTTTACTTCTAGCAATTTCTACATCCAAGCAGATAATTCAAACAACACCCAAGGTTCTGTGTTCTTTGACCTCTTTGGCTTCCATGGTCTCTACCACTGTCTGCTGGCAACAGTGATATCCTAGAAGTTGTGCCATTTCAGAAAACTTGATTTCCTGAAACAACCCAGAATGGCCATCATCTCCTGTGTTTCTAACTCACTCACTCAATTCTACCTTTATAAGAACTCTTCCATTAAGCAGACACAGTCCTGCTATGTCTCTTTCCAGCTGTTCATCATGTTACCGTGTTCCTTGTACCGTCACTTCTCTGCCTGCTGTCTGGGATTCCTTTGCCCAGCAGTATGACATTTCTTGTGACCTTATGTTCTTACTCCTCTCTAATTTTTTTGTAGTCAACTGGTAAAATCCCAAATGTCTACCTATGTCCCATCTGTATCTGTGAAACTGAACATTGCTAGAAAAAAAACATACATCACTGACTGGACTCACTTCAAATTTATGACCAAAAATATCAAATGAGCTATAGTCTTGGTTTCCATATATAGATAGGAGGAAGATCCTAGTACTTTAAGTGACAAAATTAAAATTTCATCATCATGTCCAAAAACTGGCAAATTGTTAGCATACCAGTGTATGTCCAGTACTATAGCAAAGAATCGTGGCCCTTTTTCATAAAGACATGGAACTGGTCAATGTTATTGCTTTTGTTTGTTTAATTTTTAATTTAGGATAATTCTTTTTTAAATAGCATCTTTTTACTTATTTATGTGATATATAAATAGTTTAAAAATTTCTGAAAAAAAGTGATATAAAAGTATTATTTTTAAAGCCATCAAGAGAAAATTATTTCTCACCTTTTGGTGTAATGAATTTATAAGTGTTTGGTTACTTAAAGGTCCTCCCTCCAACTAGTCTATCCTAGGGAAAATCCTCTGTGAGTAGGGTGATTTCTTGTACATGTGTTCTGAAATTAATCCATACCACAGTAATCCATTTTTAGCGTTCTGTACACCAGCTGGTTGTGCCTCAGGTAGGTGCAAGGTCATTCATCTTGGAACCGGAGGGCTTCAATTTTGCCCTCTTAAGCAGTCTTAAGGAGAAGAAGCATACCAGAAAGATCCTTGCTATTCAAAGTGTAATCCATGGACCAGCAGGATGGATATCACTTGGAGGTTTTTTAGAAATGCAAATTATCAATCCCTACTCATTTTGGATTACCATTGTATCTCACCAAATTTCATGCATAAAGTCCTAACCTCCAGAACTTTGCACTGTGACCTTATTTGGAATAGGGTCTTTACAGAAGTAATCAAGTCCAAATGAGGTAATTAAGGTAGATCCTAATTTAATTGGTGTCCTAATAAGGGGCGAGATTTGGATCCAGAGAGACATGCATAGAGGGATGATGCCAACTACAAGCCCCAAGTAGAGCAGTCTGGAACAGATCTTGCCCTCAGAGACCTTAGAAGGAACCATCCTTGCCAACACTTTGATTTTTGACTTCTAGATGCCAGAATTTAAATACATTTTTTTAAAGCCACTCAGCTCACTGTGCTTTGTTATAGTAGCCCTAACAAACTCATACTCACTGTAGAGCCATGAATCAGAATCTGCATTTTAACAAAATCATCAAGTGATTTTTTATGCATTTAAACTTTGGAAAGATGGAGTTAGAATGCTTTTAAGAGTAAGTAAGGGAAAACCTAACTCAGTCGACAATAAAGACGATTGATTGCAGTGGTTCTCAGCCTTGAAGGAGTGTTAGAGTCAACTGGGGAGTTTTTAAAAAATACAAACGCCAGGGGCTTAGCTCAGAACACTTAAATGGGATGGGTCCCAGGTATCAGTAAGCTTCCCAGAGGAATCTGATGGAAAGCCAAGGATGAGAACTACTGATTTATTGACTCAAGTAACTGAAAATCCTGCATAGTGTGGGCCCTGGGTGTGGTGAATCAGAGCTTGAACTTTGAGTCTATGTTCTCCATATGTTTGTTTTGTCCTCTGATGACTTTCTTCAAGATCACAGAGCCGCTGCTGGCAGCAATTGTGACTGCACGCTTCCTTACTTACCTTAGGAGAAGAGGGAGGGTGCTTTGCTTTAGTGACTGGGCCAACATATAACATTGCTAATAAGCTGTAACTAAGGCCTGAGGGCCACTATGCGCTGAAGAGTTTAAGCCTGGCTTATGTGCCCATCCTCAAATCGTTAACGCTGATGATGGCGCAGGGCAACTGGAAACGGCTCAGGCTAAAGGAGGCTAATCTCTGAAGCTAAAGGTGAGTCTCTTCCCCTCCGGACTGCTGGGCTTTTAGAGTGGGAGCAGACTGTGTGACGTTCGTGGACCTAATTCAATCCACTTTAATGTTCCCTGTGGCACTAAATACAGTAAATAGAAAAGAAGAAAGGAAGGAATGAACGAAGGAAGAGAGGGCAGAAGGGAGAAAGAGAGGGAGGGAGGGAGGAAGGGGCTCTACTGAAACAGAGTAAATAAAGCCAGTTAACACAGAAGGCTTAAATAAGATCCAGAATTTCATAATACTCAAGTTGTGCAGGTTTCAATTGCTCTTCATACCAAGAACTAGGGATATATCAAATCAGTAGATGCCAAAACTGAGATGACAGAGATGCTGGAATTATCTGACAAATATTTTAAAGCAGCCATAATTAAAATGCTTGAACTAGCTATTAGGAAATGCTTGAAACAAATGAAAACAATAGAAAGTCTAAGCGAAGAAATGGAAACTCTGAGCACAGATACAGAAGATATATATAAAAAAAATCCAATGGACCTTTTGGAACTAAAAATAATTTTAAAAAATTAAAAAGAAACTCAATAGTTGCATTCAACAACAGAGTGGAGGAGTGAGAGAAAAAAATCAATAAATGTTAAGGTAGAATGATAGAAATCACCTCATATGGACAACAAAGAAAGTAGACAGGGAAAAAAAGCAACAGAGCCTCAGGGACCTGTGGGATTTAACACTCCTGTTATTGGGATCCTGGAAGGACAGAATAAAAAGGGAGGGGCTGAAAAAGTACTGGAAGAAATAATAACTAAAAACTCCCAAATTTGAAAAGAGACATAAATATAGGGATTTAAGAAGTTGAGCAGATCTAAAAAAAAAAAAAAAAAAACACAAACCCCAAAGAATTCCATGCCAAAACACATCATAATTCTGGAAACTTTTGGAAAACTAGAGACATAAAAAAATCTTTAAAGCAACCATTAAAAATGACACCTTACCTACAGAGAAAAAACCAATTCAAATGTCAGAATATTTCTCGTCAGTTATCATAGAAGTCAAGAAAGAATTGGCATAATAATTTTCAGTTGCTGAAATAAAAGAACTGTCTTCCCAGAACTGCCTATAAATCCTTCTGGAATGAAGGAAAAGAAAGACAGACAGATGAAAAAAATCTAAGAGAATTTGTCACTGACAGACCTACCCTCAAATAATGGCTAAAGGAAATTCTCTAAATAAAAATGAAAGTTGGAGTAGGGGAGGGATCTTGGAACATAAGGAAGGAAGAAAGAACATGGTAAGTAAAAATATGGGTAAATATACTAAACATCTCTTGAATTTTCTAAATTATGTTTGAATGTTAAAGTAAAAATTCAGACTGTCTGATGTAGTTCTAAATTCATATAGAGGAGCTATTTAAAGCAATGACAAACAAGAATGGATAAAGAGATGCAAAGGGTAGTTAGGGTTTAAACTGGCAAAATGACAGTACCTATGGACAGTTAAAAATACAGATAAATAATGTCTAGTGCAACCACTGAAAAGCCTGTATAAAGAGATGCAGTTCAGAAACACTACAACTAAGCTATACAAAGAGATGCAATAAAAAGCACTATATCTAAACTAAAATAGAATTTTAAAAAATATGTACAAGTAACACACAAACGCAGGGAAAAAGAGAAAAACAGGAAACCTAAATAAAATGGTAGACTCAAGTCCTAAAATTAAAAAAAAAAAAACCTACATTATAGGTAAATGGTTGATAATGAAGTGTTAATTGCTTAGTTGTGTCCTACTCTTTTCGATCCCAGGGACTGTATCTGCCAAGCTCCTGTGTCCATGGAATTCTCCAGGCAAAAATACTGGAGTGGGTTTCTATTTCCTCCTCCAGGGGATCTTCCTGACCCAGAGATTGAACCTGGGTCTCCTGCATTGCAGTCAAATTCTTTACCAAGTGAGTCACCAGGGCAGCCCAGGAAAATGGTTAAAATAAACCAATTAAAAAATAAAGATTAGCAGAGTGGATTAAAAATATAACTATAAGAAACTCACTTCAAATATGATAAAAGTGGTAGATTGAAATTTAAAAGATGGAAAAAATTATTTTGAAAACATTAACCAAAAGATGGCAAGAGTGACTATATTAACATACAAATAAAGTCAACTTCAGAGCAAAACAAATTATGAGGGCAGACAGGGTATTATATAATGAGAAAAGGGTATATGCATTAAGAAGAGAAAGAAAATTTTAAGTGGGTAATTTAAAATTACCCTACAGTAGGAGATTCCAACACTCCTTTCTTAGTAACCTGTAAAACAACTGGACAGAAAATCTGCAAGGAAATAGAAAACCTCAATAGCACCATCACCAGTAGGATGTAACTACCTCCAACAACAGCAGAATACGTATTTTTTCCAAGTGCTCACAGAACATATACCAAAATAAACTATTCCCTGGACCACGAGAAAAACCTTAACAAATTTAAAAGAATTGAAATCACAGAGTGTACCCTCTGACCACAATGGAGTTAAACTAAAAATCAATAGCAGGAAAAAAATAAACTCTCCCAAATCTTGAAGGCTAAACAACACACTTGTAAATAAGTAAATAATCCATGGATAAATGAGGAAATCTCAAGAAAGGTAAAAATCAAAAAACTGAATACAATGAAAATTAAAATGCAATAAATCAAGATTTGCAGGATGAAGCTAAAGCATCACCGAGAGGAAAATTTTTAGCCCTAAAAGCAAACACAGAAAGCATGAAAGTCTTTCAACAATAAGCTAAGCTCCCAACTCAAGCAGCTAGGAAAAAGCAAAATAAAACAGATGCAAAAGGAAGGAATTAATAAAGATAAGAACAGAAATCAATGAAATTAAAAATAGAAAAGTCAATAGAGAAAAATCATTGAAACAAATGTGGCTCTTTATTTTTTAAAAGGACTACATTTTTATTATTTGTTTGTTTATTTGGCTGTCCTGTGTCTTCAATACTGTGTGGACTTTTCTCTAATTGCAGTGGGTGGGGGCTCTTCTCTAGTTGTGGTGTGCAGTCTTCTTATTGCTGTGGCTTCTCTTGTTGTGGAGCACAGCCTCTAGCGTATACAGGCTTCAGAAGTTGTGGTGCGTGGGCTCAGCCATTGCAGTTACCAGGCTCTAGAGTACGGGCTTGATTGCTCCACAGCATACAGGATCCTCCTGGTCCAAGGATGGAATCCGTGTCTCCTGCACTGGCAGGCAGATTCTTTACCAGTGAGCCCCCAGGGAAGCCCAAGAACTGGTTCTTTAAGAGATTAATAAAATTGGCATACCTCTACAAAACAAAGATGAAAGAAGTCATAAATGAGAAATAAAAATTGGCAGCCATAAGAGCTCATGAAACATATTTCACTTTTATAATAAAATAACAAATATTAGAAAAATAATAGTAACCATTTATCAATCCTGTATTAAGTTTTAAAGCACATTATATGTGTTATTTTATTCAATCTTCACAGCTCTTTAAGTTTTAACAGTCCTTTTGCCAAATGAGAAAACTGAGGATGCTGACAAAATAAGCCCAGCATCGTGTGGCTGCAGACTTTGCTCACGTCATTGTGCTCTAATGCCTTCTAATGTTTCCGTACAGCTAAATCTATAGTATGAATATTTCTCACTGTTGTCTCCTTCTCTGATGCGACTGGACTCCACCCCCTCACTGGTCTCTCTGGCTCTCCTCCAATCTGACTGCAGCCACAGATGTCTTTCTCAAGTCTATACTTGTTCATATTTACACATTGTCATTTCAAGAAATTAAGTCAAAATTCCTTGACAGGACACGCCTGAATTCCTGAATTCACTCACCTTTTCCTTGCACCCTGGCCTGGACTCTCAGCATTGCTCCCTATTTTGACACCTCTTTTTTTAAATCTCCTTTTACTGTGCATTCAATGTCCTATCCATATTGGATTTCTCCCACTTACCTATGCTTTGTCAGGCCCAGACTTTTGCAACCAATGCCCGCCTCTTCCTGGAGCACTTTTTCTGACTCTTCTGGTCTGAACTCTCGCTGACTTTTCATCTTAGACATCACTTCTGAAACACTTTGTGTGTCTATAAATTTCAGTCCTCATTGGTTTGTGTCTCTCTTGGCTTTAACGTATTATATAAATCATGTTCACCACTGCCCTCCCAGTTGTTCAGTAAAAGTTCAAGTCATTCATTCTTAAAAAAAAAAAAAGAAAAGGCTTGTGTAATCCTACGTTTCTATGTATAAAATAGATAACTCATGAGAACCTACTGTGCGGCATATGAAACTCTGCTCAGTGGCCTATGGTGACCTAAATGGGAAGGAAATTGAAAAAAGAGGGGACATATTTATACATGGAGCTAATTCACTTTGCTATACAGTAGACACTAACGCAACATTGTAAATCAACTATGTGCTGTGCTAAGTTGCTTCAGTCATGCCCGACTCTTTGAGACGCTGTGGACTGTAGCCCACCAGACGGCGCTATCCATGAGGTTCTCCAGGCAAGAATACTGGGATGGGTTGCCATGTCCTCCTCCAGGGGGTCTTCCCAAATCAAGGGGTCGAAACCGTGTCTCTTGCATCTTGTGCCTTATCAGGCAGATTCTTTACCACTGTGTCACCTGGGAAGCCCACACTGTGCGCTACCCACATGTATAGACAACATTATTATAGACAATTATAGACGACATTCTGCTAGCGTCACAGATGTATCAAAGAACCCAGGTGCCTGACCTAACTAAACTTGCATGTTTAACTACTCATTCTCCATGTAAAATACACCAAATTTTCAATACACAAGAATGTATGTGTATGTAGTCAATGTGTATTTTATACATATGTTATGAGACATTGTAATGATACAAGAGAATATTCTATATATAAATATATAATTAATAATTATTGAACAGAACGTATTCCCTTTCAACTTTATAGTTATGCCAGCCTAATTCATGTCCTCTATCACCTTCCTTAACTCTCTGAGTAAGACCAGATTCAATCAAAATTTATTTTCTTAATGTTTAGCACCCCATCCCCATTCTCTACTCTGTGGGTGAGAGACCATCTAATAAGTCATTGATATGATTTTCTCTCTGTCTTATCTTTTCTATCACCAATACGGATTCTAATACTGTTTGGTATTTTGAAGACCATCCCTGTATCAACTGCCTTCCCCTCAAAAAATTAACCTGAATCTCCCTTAATCTGTTTTTAAACTAGTCATTTTTAAAAAAAATTTCCTTGTTTATTTTTAAATTTGATTTTTAATTTCCCACTGGAGAAAGCTATTCTCTTTCAGAAGTTAAAACATGCCCACAGAGACCACAATCTTGGATCTCCATCCAGCTTCTATTGTGGTTGATGGACATTTCTGTGGCTGTCCAGTGGTTCACTGTTATCTTTGATTTTCATAACTGTTTGTCTTTTCTTATATCCTCATGAGGATTTGAGTTAGGAAGGTCACATCATGAAGTATGAATATGACACCATTTTGAACCAAAAGGCCCTGTCCGTCCTTCAAAGCACTTGTCCTGCCTTAGTTCACACTGTGCTGTGTGTGGCTTAGTCACTCAGCTGAGTCCGGCTCTTTGTGAGTCCATGGATTAGAGCCTGTCAGGCTCCTCTGTTCCTGGGGATTCTCCAGGTAAGAATACTGGAGTGGGTTGCCACGCCCTCCTCCAGGGGAATCTTCCCAACCCAGGGATCAAACCCAGGTCTCCCGCATTGCAGGCAGATTCTTTACCATCTGAGCGACAAGAGAAGTCCAGGAATACTGCGGTGGGTAGCCTATCGCTTCTCTAGGGGAACTTCCGGACCCAGGAATTGAACTGGGGTCTCCTGCTTTGCAGGCAGATTCTTTACCAGCTGAGCTCCTCAGGAAGTCCTAAGTGGCACTAAGCAGCTGTAATTCTTGGAAGAAAAGTGACAGATTAAGCAACAGAGAACTTGCTGGACAAGGTAAATGAAATTTCCACAGATCTCTTGTGGTCAGAGTTTCCATTTCACGCAGTCACTCCTAATAGAAAATATACTCCTAGGAAGAAATAGCATTTAGTACTTTAGTAACAAATTGGTTCTTTCAAAAAGAGAAAGAACAGTCTCACATTTTAGCCTTTTACATTTCTTCCCTTGATAATATAGTTTAATTTTAAACTACACTTCCTTTTCAAACTGATTTTGGTAGAACTTTTGAATGTTTAAAATCTGTGACTGATTTTCATTGTTGTTACTGTTGTGGTTGTTTGTTGTTTTAAGTGACCTTGGCAGGAAATAAGTTTGGGAAGCAGAAGAGATACCTAGAAAGATATCTATAAGTATCGTCTAAGGTAGCAAAAACTTCTACAAAATTGAAAGAGGAATTATTTATCTCCAGTAGGATTAATAAAATCACAATACATACAATTTTTGGCATTGAAACATAAAATTTGCTCCAAATCACAGGTAATTTTGTTTCAAAGACTGGCTATTGTTACTAATATTGCAATGAATCTGTGTTTTCAAATATCTTATTGGAATAACTGTTTTCACTTATTTTGAATATAGACCCAGAAGTGGGATTGCTGGATAATATTCTATTTTTAATATTTTAAGGCACTGCCATACTTTTTTCCATAACTGTTACACCATTTTACATTCCCACCAACAGTGCATGAAGGATCTAATTTCTTCAGATTCTTACTAAAACTAACTATTTAATTTTTTTTTTTAAATAATAGCCATTCTACTGGATATGAGGTGATACCTGATTGTGGGTTTGATTTGCATTTCCCAACTTATTAGTGATGTTGAGCATCTTTCATATGAGTGTTGACATCTGTGTGTCTTCTTTGGAGAAATGTCTTTTCAAGTTTCTTGCCTATTATTTGGTTATTGGATTATTAAAATTTTGGTTTTCGAGTTGTGGGAGCTAAACCTTTCCATGTTATTTGCATATCATTTTAGATGAAATATTGTACATGTCTTTTGCCCATATTCTAATAATATTTCTTTTACTGTGGTATTGAGGTTTTTCTTTTTCTTTTTTTTTATTGTTTGCTTGTTAGTAGGAATACTAGTCCTTTGTCAGTTATGGGAATTTCAAACATTTTCTCCTGTCCTATAGCCTGTTTTTTACCCTTTTTAACATGTGTACTTTGCAAAGTTCTTAATTTTGATGCTTTGTAAAAGTCTTCTAGTTTTATATTTTACATTTAAATCTATGAAACATTCTGAGTTAAATTGCAGTATAAGGTGGATAGGTATATTTTGTTTGCTTTGTGTATTTGCCTACGGGTGTCCAATTTCTCCAGAACCATTTGCTGAAAAGGCCCATCTTCCTTCTGTGAAGTGATTTTGTACCTTCATCAAAAATTAATTGGGCATATTTGTGGGAGTCTATTTCTTGATTCCTTCTTCTGTTCCATTGATGTATGTTGTCCCTCTTCCAATTTCACACAGACTTGGTTACTGTAAGCCATGTAAGTCTTGAAATTGAGTAGACTAATTCCCCTCACTGTATTATTCTTTTTCAAAACTGCTTTAGCTACTGTATCTTTCAACTTAAAATTTAGGAGAAGTTTGTCTCTATCTTGCTGGGATTTTGATAAGAATTGCATTAAGCCTATTCAGTCATCCCTTGATATCTGTGAGGGATTGGTTTTAGGACCCCTTGCAGGCCTCAAAATCCAAGGATGCTTGAATCCCTTTTATAAAATGGCACAGTACAACTGGCCCTCCATATCCATAGATATGGAACCCACAGATAAAAACGGTCGACTTTATATCAACATTGAGATAAGTGACATCTTTTCTATGTTGAGTCTTCCAATCCGTGGACATGGTGTGTCTCTCCTTCTAGTTAAATCTTCTTTGAATTCCTTCATCAGCGATTTGTAGTTTTAGCATGCAAGTCCTACACATGCTTTGTTAGATTTACACTAAAGTATTGCATTTTTATCTTTGAGAAGTTATAAATGGTACCATATTTTAAATTTTGGTATCAAAATGTTCATTGTCAGTATATAAACATACAATTGATTTTGGTGTAGTTAACTGCCCTTATTTGGGTGACTGAAGGTAGAGGACACTTTGGCATAGACAGTAGAAGATAACCAGTAATATAACAACAATAGCATTGAAAAATTTATGATAAAAATCCCAGATGCCAAGATAGAGTCCTGAGTCCTAGCTCAAACCCATCATGAATTAAAATTTAATTTTTCCCTCCTTTTTCCAAATCTGATTTGCTACCCTGTGATTGATTCTTTCTTACTCATGACAGTATTCTCCCATGTTGGGGATTTCATAGTGGTCTAGACAATGCCTTAACTTAAAGCCACTTGCTATACCTCAGTATTTTGTGCCATTATAGAAAGATATATTATTTCATTTTTAAGCCAGTATTGCTAATATGTGCCCCTCCATCCTAAATTAAAGGGTTAGTAAAATGAAAATGTAATGTCACATTTTGGACCTTTCGGTTTTTTAAGGAGTAAGTCCACATGAGCTCATGTCTTAATCTTCATGGAAAGTTTATTTTTACAGAGAAATGCAATCATTTTCTTAGGACAAAATAGAGAGGAAGGATTTACTGTCAAAATAACCTAAATAAATAGAGCTAATTTTTTTTAGGTTTGATAATAGATGGATTTGGTTCTTTAAAAAATTAGGGTCAGCTGTTTAACACCTGCAAAAGATTCAGGATGTATTATGTTCAAAAAGTGTTAACTTTTTAAAAGGGAGAAAGATCAGCAAACAGAAAAAAAAAATTCTTAGTTCAGTAAATGTTAGCATCTGAGGCTCTCTCTTTGGCTCATTCATGAGTGTTACTTAAAGGTCTGTCTGAGGCTCATTAGGCCATTTAAAAGCACAGGCCTATCCATATGTAGACCAAATGTTTAAGAAGGGATTGCACGTTCACAGAAAAAGTAAAAGAAAAGAAAAAGCATAACAGTATTGCTTTGAAAGTTCCAGGCTACATCCTGTTGTCAAAGGTAATCATATTCCCTATCTCCAACAAAGGATGTTTCATGAGATTTTATAGGGAAAAAATTCCATATTTCACATAGGTAAACTCCTGATCTGGAGGGTGTTTTGATATCAGATATGCTTTCTTTGGTTATGGTGGCCATAGTTCCCAGATCCAAGTCTGGGATGCATGGCAGGGTAGCCAAGGTCATTTTACTTGGGAATGACAGTCTTGTACTCAGGTCGTATTCCAGTAAGAGAGGCTCTAGAGATAGTCATGACTAATAGGATGAAGTACTACATCCAGTTTACTACTATGATCCATTCAAAATGAGGTAACATTCATATTTACATTAGGAAAGTTCTTGCATCTTTTTAAAGTAAAACTTTGTGTGTGCATCTTTCCACTAACTGGAAAGACAACTGAAGACTTCTTCTGAGACATGAACCTCAAAACACCCTCATCCCTCTCTATAGTACACCCTACGTACTGGGGACCATGAGGAAGTTACATAGAAAACTGAGGGAAAAAAATCCCTTTACTCTCCCTGGAAGGAGGAAGCTAAGTTAAGCATTTTTGTTTGTTTTTTATCTAGCTTGAAATATTTTTATTCCTTGTTAATTTTGTGAAATATAGACCTAAATTATATTGATATTACTTCATTCTAGCTTTTTGATGTTTCTAAAAGGAAAGCATTTGGAAATTAAAAGTCAATATTAGCATGAAAATCAAAAGGATCAGTTCCATTTCTATTATTGCTATTATTTCAATAGATCTTAAGAGTTTGTAACATGTCAGGAGTGGAAACAGGATTCTTTTCCATTTTGTAGTTTGTCAGTTTACTTTCCTTGCGTTATATCAATAGTTTATTGTTTAAAAATATACTCTAGATGACTTTTCTGTTTGATAAAAATCCTGGACTTTTTCAGTTATTAGCAATTTTAATGAAAGCTACTCCCCAGTTATTCTGTGTAAATTCCAAAAGGTTTTGATGTTCTGGTTAGGAAAATGAAAGTGTAAGTGGCTCAGTCGTGTCTGACTCTTTGCGACCCCATGGACTGTATAGTCCATGGAATTCTCCAGGCAACAATACTGGAGTGGGTAGCCTTTCCCTTCTCCAAGGGATCTTCCCAACCCAGGAATCGAACCCAGGTCTCCCACATTGCAGGCAGATTCTTTACCAGCTGAGTCACAAGGTAAGCCCAAGAATACTGGAGTGGGCAGCCTATCCCTTCTCTAGTGGATATTTCTGACCCAGCAATTGAACCAGGGTCTCCTGCATTCCAGGCAGATTCTTTACCATCTGAGCTATGAGGGAATGAAAAGATGCTCAATATCACTAATCATCAGGGAACTGTATATCAAAACCATGATGAAATATCACCCCTCACCCCTTAGAATGGCTATCATCAAGAATACAAGAGATAACTAGTGTTGGCAAGGATGTGAAGAAAAGGAAACCCTTGTACACTGTTGTTGGAGTGTAAATAGGTGAAGCTACTATGGAAGACAGTACTGAAGCTCCTCAAAAAATTAAAAATAGCACTATTGTATGATCCAACAATTTTACTTCTGGGCATATATCTAAAGAAAATGAAACAAGATATTAAAAAGATATATGCATTCCTATGTTTTTTTTCAATGCTTTAATTATTTAATTAACAGATAGTCGATTTACAATATTGTATTAGTTTCAGGTGTATAGCACAGTGATTCAGAATTTTTATAAATTATATTCCACTTAACATTATTATAAAACAATGGCTATATTTCCCCATGGTATGCAATATAGCCCTGTTTCTTATCTATTTTAAACATAGTAATTTGTATCTCCTCATCCCACACCCCTATCTGCCCCTCTGTACATCCCTCTTTTGCTAGTTTGTTCTCTATATCTGTGAGTCTGTTTCTGGTTTTTTTAATATATATATTCATTTGTTTCATTTTCTAAGTTCCACAAAAATGGATAACAGAGTACTTTTCTCTCTCTGACTTAGTTCACTAACAATACTCTCCATATCCATCCACATTGGTGCCAATGGCAGAATTTCGTATTTTTATGACTGAGTAATATTCCATTGTATATGTACCACATCTTCTTATACAGATACCTGTTGATGGACACTTAGGTTGCTTCTGTATTTTGGCTATTATAAATAGTGCTGCAGTGATAAATGGAAACAGTGGAAACAGTGGCAGACTTTATTTTTGGGGGGCTCCAAAATCACTGCAGATAGTGACTTCAGCCATGAAATTAAAAGATGCTTGCTCCTTGGAAGGAAAGTTATGACCAACCTAGACAGCATATTAAAAAGCAGAGACATTACTTTGCCCACAAAGGTCCGTCTAGTCAAGGCTATGGTTTTTCCAGTGGCCATGTATGGATGTGAGAGTTGGGCTATAAAGAAAGCTGAGCACCAAAGAATTGATGCTTTTGAATTGTAGTGTTGAAGACTCTTGAGAGTGCCTTGGACTGCAAGGAGATCCAACAAGTTCATCCTAAAGGAAATCAGTCCTGAATATTCATTGGAAGGACTGATGTTGAAGTTGAAACTCCAATACTTTAGCCACCTGATGTGAAGAGCTGACTCATTTGAAAAGACCCTGACGCTGGGAAAGACTGAAGGTGGGAGGAGAATGGGACGACAGAGGCTGAGATGGTTGGATGACATCACCGACTCAATGGACATGAATTTGAGTAAACTCTGGGAGTTGGTGATGGACAGGGAGGCCTGGCTTGCTGCAGTCCATGGGATCGCAAAGAATCAGACACGACTGAACGACTGAAGTGAACTGATATATGCATTTCAGCTTGAATGAGTTCATGAATATCTAAGTAGCATAATGAATGATAAAGGATACGTATATCTTTCTGAGTTAATGTTTTTATCTTCTTCAGCGCTATACTCAGAAGTAGAATTGCTAGATCATAAGATCATTCTCTTTAGTTTTCTGAGGAAACTCTAAACTGTTTTCTATAGTGGCTACACCAATTTACCTTCCCAACTACAGTGTACTAGAGTCCCCTTTTCTCCACATCCTCTCCAACATTTGTTATTTGCTGACATTTGGATAACAGCCATTCTGACAAGTATGAGATATATCTCATTGTGGTTTTGATTTGCATTTCTTTGATGATTAGCAATGTTGAGTATCTTTTCATGTGCCTGTTGCCCACTTGTATATCTTCTTTGGAAAAATGTCTATTCATGTCTTCTGCTCATTTTTAAATCAAGTTCTTTTTTCTTTGATAATGAGTTATAAGAGCTGTTTATATATTTTGGATATTAACCCCTTATCAATCGTATCATTTGCAAGGATTTTTTCCTGTTTAGTAGGTTGTCTTGTTAGTGATACATCTTAATGTGAATACTTTATTATTCATTATGCAAGTTGAATATTCATGAACTAATTCAATTTAGAAGCTTACTTATATTATTTCTTTGATAATTTCATCACCACAGTTCTTCTTTTCTAGATAGATTGTTTTCGCTTCCCCTCCTGCTTTCCATCTTTGTCTTTTAGCTTTACAATTCATTTTATAACTCATCAATTGAATCCATTGATCCCACACTTTCTTCTTCATTGAATGAGAGAGCACGTGTTTTTGAGGGGTTTGTCTTCTTTTGTTTTTTAATGGATGCAATGAATAAATTGAGTAAATGTGTTGTAGTTGATTTATATTTTTTCTTCTGCTCCCTTATTTCCTGTTTCCATTGTTTCCCTGTTTTCTTTTTTGCTTGATTTTGTCTTTACTTTCATTTTGAGACAGTATGTTGTAGAGATTTAGAAGCATGGGCCTTGGATCTGAATTGAAAATTTGTGAAACTGACCTTACAACCTTGTAGCTTGTGACGGGACAAGTTACTTTAGTCTTTTTTTTTTAACCAAAATTCTAACTGGATCTGCTTGTCTCTATGGTCAGAGATCTAAAGTGAAATGCTCTAAGGCCTACTGACCATTTTACTTCTGAGTTCTGATTTGTCCCAATAAATAAAAAAACAGATATTGTTCCCAATCACTAGAATAGTTGCTATGGTGCTTTTATTTGTCTTGAAATTATGTTTGCCTCCAAGATACCATTAATAATAAAAAAATTTAAATAGATCCCAACTCCCCCAGAAGTTGTATTAAATAATAGATAATTATCAAACTATTAAATTATACAATATTTAAGAATACATAGTAAGATACAAAATTGCTAGCACATTTTGACCACAGTTATAGTAAAATCAATATGCAAAAAAACTTTGTAAGGAAATACACTCAAATGTTAACACTCTTTGTGTTTGGGAAAGAGATTATGAGTAATTTTTCCCCTTTTTAAAAAAATTTATGTATTTTCCAAATCTCCTATAAAGGAATTTTATTATTTTCAAGTTAAAAACAATTTATATATAAATAATTAACATATATAATATACATTATATTGTATAATAATCTATAAGATAGAAATAAAATAGCATATTTGTGGATGGGTTTAAGTATTTTAATTCTCTATTAATATTTTAAAGGAGCTTTGGAGGGAGTAAACATTCTGAAGTTTCACTATGAAATTCTGAAATGGAATAGATTTATTTCAAGGCTAACTTGTAGGGCTATTAGGCCTGAGTGCATAGTTTGCCAAATGAATAAAGAAAAGGAAGAAACTTACATAATTCCATAAGGCAAAGACCCAATTTGGTATTTCTCTGAAAACTTATCATGAGCAAGACTTGTTCAGAAAGCCACAAATCAATCAACATTTGTTCCGATTTCTACTGCTCTGCATTTTTCCATCTGTTTACTCATTTTAAGCCTATTAAGTAATTAAAAAGAAGTCTTTGTTGGAGCAGACATCTCATTTGTTCTAGAGAAGATTGAACTATCCAATTAATGGTGAGTGATGAGTCTCCAAGTTCTGGGGAAAATGAAAATAATGGGAAGGCAGTATTTTATTTTTTAAATTTGAATTTCTTTTTCAAATCATAGATTTCCAAGCAAAGAGAGAACAGCATAGTTTGTTTATTTTTTTTCATAGTTTGTTTAGAATGTAACTCTCAAAGGATAAAGAATATTATTATGAGTGATTGCCTAATGAGATACTTTAACAAACTTAAGTGGAATAGCTGTCTTCTCAGATTTCAGATGGAACCTTTCTGCTATTGACCTGCTGACTTTCATAAAGACAAACATTTCCCTTGATCCATAGCTCCTTCCTTCTCACCATGTGAAGGGCATCATATAGCAAAGGCAGGGATCTTTCTTTGAATCTTGGTATGAATGAGGCGAGATCTTGGCAGACGGCTCATTTCTTACAAACAGTCTGTGCAACTCAGATTCTTGTCGCAAACTTCACTGGGCATTTCTCATTTAATTGAGTAGTTGGGAAGTTGGATGGATAGACTGGAAGGTGAAGAAGTAGGTGGGAAATTGGATGGGGGAGAATGGTAAAGAATGAATGATGAGGATTAGCTGTGCATATTATTTTACTCTGGGTATTCTCTTCCTTAATTCCCATGATCTACCCCATGGATTTTCCACCTTTAAGCAATAAGTAGCCACTGTAAATTACCACTTAATAGGATCAATTCCTCATGTCAGAAACCTCAAGTGTTCCAACAGAAAGGGAAATTAATATTTGGCTTTTTATTTTCTAAGGATTGGTGCATATGGCCACCATACTCCAAAGAGTTTCAAATTCATGTTTAGGTAAATGAATTTGTTCTCTTATGCATTTGGAATAGCAACAAAAGCTTTATATTTGAACTTTAATTGTTAAGTCAAAAAAAATGCAAAAAACATGTGGAGCTTGGGACTTAGGCCAACATGGTAAAACATAATGGTTACAACTTGGTTGTCTGCGACTATTGCCTTAAAGCTCTTTTTAAAACTTGTATTTACAGTATAATTATGTGTATGAACAAGAACATTTTTGTGACATGAGTTGACTTCTGTTCAAAAAAGGGTTTAGAATAAGGAAATGTTTTAGACTTTCTACTCAGTCACCTTTATCTATCCTCTATAAATGAAATATTATCTTTCTTAAGTGTGACTTATCCTCATGGTCATTAGGTTTTATATATTGATTGTTGAAAACCTACATTTTCATAGGTCTTGCATAAGTCACATTAATGAACTAGTAAGAGAAATTTTGAACTATGGTGTTGGAGAAGACTCTTGAGAGTCCCTTGGACTGCAAGGAGATCCAACCAGTCCATCCTAAAGGAGATCAGTCCTGGGTGTTCATTGGAAGGACTGATGCTAAAGCTGAAACTCCAATATTTTGGCCACCTCATACGAAGAGTTGACTTGTTGGAAAAGACCCTGAGGCTGGGAGGGATTGGGGGCAGGAGGAGAAGGGGACGACAGAGGATGAGATGGCTGGATGGCATCACTGACTCAATGGACATGAGTTTGAGTAAACTCTGGGAGTTTGTGATAGACAGGGAGGCCTGGCGTGCTGCAATTCATGGGGTCACAAAGAGTCGGACACAACTGAGCGACTGAACTGAACTGAACTGAACTGAAGAGAAATTCATTCATATAAGCATTTAAGCTGGAATCTTTAGGAGGACCTAAAAACTGTGACCTAAAGTCACTGACAAGGTCTGTTTCTCCTTCAGTGGCAGAGTCCATAAAGACCAAATATACTTGGGTCTTTTGAATTTGGCTCTCTGACTTTTCTTCTTGAGGGCAGAATATGATAATCTGGGGAAAACAGAGGTTCAGGCTGTCTACTGTTGGAGAACTCAGGATGTCAAAGAACACAGATGAAGTTCGTAGAAACAGGGGAAATAAAACAAAGCTTAATGAAGTCCTAGAGTGATCTGGACTCCTTGAACATGTAAGAAGTCATTTCTGTGTTTAAGGTTAATCAGTATTTTCTCATGCTAAGATACATTGTGTGTGAGACTGTGGTAGATTCCAGAAAAGTGATTAATTTATGTGAAAGGCTTTTTTTTCTTTTTGGTCTCTAGGGTTGACACAGGACCAGAGGTTTCCTCCTCACAGCCAGATCATAATCAAAAGTCATGCTGTTTTCTGATTGTGAAATATCATAGCCACAGGGGTCTGGAAAGAGTCAAGGTCAGCATGATCCATAATTCTCCCCAGAAGGCAGGTCCAGATTTCTGGTGAATGTGGAGTCAGAAAAACCATGTTGGATGCATTAAACATTCAATGGAGTGCCAAACCAAGATATCCTGCTATGTCTACTCCATAATGATGATGACTTTGATTTTGTCAGTGGGGCCAGAAATCATTAAAGTCCATTGGCTTAAGAATACTACATTCATCTTCATACTAGGGCCATCCTAAGATACCAGGCTTGTGGTATGGTATCCATGTCAAATGGATCTTTCCATCTTTTAGACTCTGCTTAGAGGGACTCTTCTATAATAATGCTATTATTATATGTATAATAATGCTATTATTATATGTATTATATATATTATATTATATACTCTTCTATAATAATGCTATAATATGCTATTATAATTCCCCTTTCTCCAAACTTTCAACAACCAAATTACCCTTTTCTATGAAGAAAATGGTGTAGGGCAGGGAATGGGAGTAGGAATATGAAAAGAAGAAAATGTGTGCAAAAGTCAAGAGAGAATGAATGACACATTCATTTGTTGACACAAAAATTTGTTAAGTGTGCACCATGCAGCAAAAATGCTTATATCCCTTTTTAAAAAAAATTCTCATAACAATACTCTGTTTCATAGATGAAGAAACAGAGGTTCAATGTATTTGTCTTGCCATTACATAGCCAGGAGATGGGAGAACCTGCATCTCTCTGGTGTCAAATATTATAGTTTCCACTATACCACCACTCTACCTCAATCTACCTTAGTCACACTTTAATGGTCTTTTTCAGTAAACCCTCTTGAGTGTCTATTATATCTCAAGACTATATGAGGTGCTAAACAATGGAAGGTTATGAAATGGTGTATTAAATGCTACAGAATTAAGAGAAATTGAAGAATACAAAGAAGGTAACAATTTTCCTTGCAGTTGACACAAATGGTCATGTGGTCTAAGAAAACTACGGTGAAGGCACAACATTTGTCTTCTTCTTAGAGCAGGGATAGGAGCTTGCCAGGTTAAGAAAGCAAATAGGTGGAGGATGCAGTAGTAAAAAGATGGTATTTCAGGTCTAGGAAGTAAGAACTACAAAAGTAAAAAATTTGAAAACTTGAAACTCCTGATTTATGAACTTCCATGATGCAGTCTCTGAAAATGAACAAAGTCTCTTTTAATGTGTACTAAGAATGGAAGCCTTCACTGAGGGGAAACTGGATTAGTGATACGGAGCTGAACAGTTTGTTAATGATGTGAATGTGCCACCACAATGGACATTTTCCTTAACCCAAGAAAAACTCACAGAGCTGTATTGGGGTGGTGTCAGGGCAGAGTGGAGGTGGGGAAGGGAGAGTGGTATAGGAGAGAGGGTTCCAGAAGTAGGGCAGGTACAAATAGAACTCACTCAGCAACACAAACCTTCATTTGAAAATACTGCTAGAAGGGGGCTTTTCTGGTGGTCCCATGGTTAAGAATTTTTTTAAAAAAATTCTGCTAGAGCCTGGTACGTCTTGTAGCCTTCACCCAGAAGTCAGCCAAAATTGACTCAGTTGGCAGAATTCTACCAACAACAGACTTAATTGTGGTGAGGGATGTTTGTTGGGGAAGGGGAGGAGAATGGTGTTCAGATATTCATGCTATATGTTAAGTGTTAAGAAATGACCTGGTTAAACTGAGGGAAAAGGAGTTTTGAGATGGTTCATCTTTATAAAAACACCTTTTCACTCTTATTATTAGGGCTTTGGAGAGAGAAAAGGAGTTGTAGATACTCCTGGAGGACTATGGAGAGCTCCTTCCTGAACTAAGAACGATCCTAATCTCTACTCTCAGTTCAGTTCAGTGAAGTCACTTAGTCATGTATGACTCTTTGTGACCCCATGGACTGCAGCACTCCAGGCTTCCCTGTCCATCAACAACGCCTGGAGCCTACTCAAACTCATGTCCATCGAGTCGGTGATGCCATCCAACCATCTCATCCTCTCACCCTCTTTTCCTCCTGCCCTCAATGTTTCCCAGCATCAAGGTGTTTTCCAGTGAGTCAGTTCTTTGCATCAGGTGCCCAGAGTATTAGAGTTTCAGCTTCAGCATCAATCCTTCCAGTGTGTATTCAGGACAGATTTCCTTTAGGATGGACAGGTTGGATCTCCTTACAGGCCAAGGGATGCTCAAGAGTCTTCTCCAACACCACAGTTCAAAAGTATCAATTCTTCAGCTTTCAACTTCCCTTATAGTCCAACTCTCACACCCATACATAGCTACTGGAAAAAGCATCCATTCAGTTTAGTCACTTCAGTCGCTCAGTCGTGTCCGACTTTATGACTGCATGAATCGCAGCATGCCAGGCCTCCCTGTCCATCACAAACTCTCAGAGTTTACTCAAACTCATGCCCATTGAGTCGGTAATGCCATCCAGCCATCTCATCCTCTGTCGTCCCCTTCTCCTCCTGCCCCCAATCCCTCCCAGCCTCAGGGTCTTTTCCAACGAGTCAACTCTTCGCATGAGGTGGTCAAAGTGCTGGAGTTTCAGCTTCAGCCTCAGTCCTTCCAATGAACACCCAGGACTGATCTCCTTTAGGATGGACTGGTTGGATCTCCTTGCAGTCCAAGGGACTCTCAAGAGTCTTCTCCAACACCACAGTTCAAGAGCATCAATTTTTCGGCGCTCAGCTTTCTTTACAGTTCAACTCTCACATCCATACATGACCACTGGAAAAACCATAGCCTTGACCAGACGGACCTTTGCTGGCAAAGTAATGTCTCTGCTTTTTAATATGCTATCTAGGTTTGTCATAGCTTTCCTTCCAAGGAGTAAGCATCTTTTAATTTCATGGCTGCAAGTACCATCTGCAGTGATTTTGGAGCCCCCAAAAATAAAGTCAGCCACTGTTTCCACTGTCTCCCCATCTATTTCCCATGAGATGATGTGACCAGATGCCAAGATCTTAGTTTTCTGAAGGTTGAGTTTTAAGCCAACTTTTTCACTCTCCTCTTTCACTTTCATCAAGAGGCTCTTTAGTTCTTCACTTTCTGCTATCAGGATGGTGTCATCTGCATATCTGAGGTTATTGATATTTCTCCTGACAATTCTGATTCCAGCTTGTGCTTCATCCAGCCTGGCATTTCGCATGATGTACTCTGCATGAAATTTAAATAAGCAAGGTGACAATATACAGCGTTGATGTACTCTTTTCCCGATTCACAGCCTTGACGTGCTCTTTTCCCAATCTCTACCCTAGCAACTGTTATTTCCTTTAGTAGGGAAGACCAACTCTTTTCTTCACATTTGTTTTCCCAAATACATTATAGAGCGAGTGCGTATGAGCTTGAGCTTTGGGAGAAGGTTTTCAAGAACTGACTCTACCACTTATGAGCTGTCTAATCTTGAGCAGCTTAATTTACTTATCAAATTCTCACCGTCCTTATCTGTGAAATGAGAGTGATGGATAGTACTTAGTCATGAGGTCTGTGTGAAGATGAAATAAGATAATAGGACTAGAATTGATGTAGCTCTTGAAATATATCAGGTGTTGCTCTTTCAAAATGTTTTACATGCATTCTGCCATTTAATTTTTTAAAATCATGTCCATATCAGGGAGCTATCATTATGAACACCATTTGAGAGGTGAAATAAGTTTCCCAAATTTGCACAAGTATCAGAGCTTGGATTTGAACATAGACTTTTGGACTTTAGTGGTCATACTCATTGGTTACCAGGGAGGGCAGAGCATTTAGGGACATTTGCTAGAAGATATAATCTTGGAATAAAGTTTAGCTAGCTAGAGACTTCCTGGTGGGCTAGTGGTTGAGAGTTGGCCTTCCAAAGCAAGTGTTGTGGGTTCCATCCCTGGTCAGGGAGCCAAGAACCCATATGCCTCATGGTGAAAAAAAAAAACACAAAACACCAAAACATAAAGGGAGCAATATTGTAACAAATTCACTAAAGACTTTCAAAATGATCCACACAAAAGCAAAACAAAGCAAAAAAAGATTAACCTCTTAGAGAGGCCTAAGTTTTTTTTTGAATTCAAATCCAATGTTCAGTATATTCCTCAATATTCGACTTTTGAAGCCTTCATCTTACTTTAACTTTACAGCCACCTTAACTGATTTTCAGTTCTTCACAAATCTCATTTACATGAAGACAGTTAAAATATTTGCTCTTTTCATGAGCTGGCAAATTCAGGAGTGGTGTTTCTTTCAGTTACTGTTTTAAAATGATTTCATTCCAACCAGTGGAAAATAGAAGTCAGCATATCAAACCCTCACAAAAACATCATCCCGCCATGTTCTTACTGTGCTTTTGGAAAACATTCCCACAGCTCCAACAAATTAGAGGTGTAAATATCCATTGTATAATCAACACAGATCTGGATTTTTCTTGGGGTGCATTTTCATATAAGTTCAATTCCATTCTGCTTGTATTAGCCATTGCCCTCAAAAGGGATCCCCAGATGTTGTAAGCATTAAGGTCTAGAATTTAACAGGCTGCCTTTTTTTTTTTTTTCTTCATTTTGAAAGTTTCTGTCAGAGGCCTCAAGTGTGAATGAGGAAGACTGCCTTTCGTCCAAAACCTACCAACTTGTTTCCATGCTATAAAGAGCTGACATGGGGAAAGTTCAGTGAGGGTGTCAGGGCTGCTCTGACATATCTATCATGGTTTGCAAAGTGTGCGATCAGGCTCTTGGCAAAACCCTGAGGAGGGGAACTTCTCCAGCGCTGGCTCTAGCCTGCCATCGCTCTTTTGAGCTTGGCACTTAATGAATTCGTCTTTGGCTTGCTTGCGTCCCAGAGTCAGACTGGAATAAGCTTCATTCTCAATGTAGGGCTTTTCAGTTTTGTCTCTAGTATTTCCTTTGCAATAGAAATTTTATTAACATTCATAAATAAAGTTTTCCACATACTGTCATCTATCTCTTTTTCACCTAACTTATCCCAGATTTTCTGGGAATTGTCTGAAAATGATTCACATTGTGAGTGAACAATTTCCACATTGTTCTTGCTGGTCTCTAACTAGAACCTTGCCCTTGGTTAAGTCAGTGAGAAAGATGTGAGTTTGTTCTCTTTGGTCTTGTTAAACAAACAAACCAAAGAATACATAAAACAATTCTTGGCATCAGTGGCAAGATTTCTTCTTTTTAGAAGATATCACTGTGTGGGAAATGGTGCTGCACTTTCCAAGATAAAATTAACACCTTATCTCAAGAAATAGCGGGAAGAATCTGGACCATATGCCTAGAGAAATTTGGGGGGGTTAGTCCAACACTAGGAAGTCACCTGGTCATGCTGATGATCTTTGTGTTTTATGATCTGAGTCTTGGTTTCAGGAAAGATTATGATCAACATTGACCTTAAGATGAGTACTTACAAGGTACTGAAGGGGCTTGATGTTGCCATTAGTCCTCAAATGACCCCCATAGAATTGCCCCCAGAGATGGTTAGATAGCATCACTGACTCAGTGGACATGGATTTTAGCAATCTCTGGGAGACAGTGAAGGACAGGGAAGCCTAGCATGCCTAGCATGCTGCAGTCCATGGGGTCACAAAGAGCCGGATATGACTTAGAGACTGAACAGCAACAAAAAGCCCTGCGTTAAGAAATTGATGAAACCAAGGCCTGGAGAGGGTGAGTAGGTTTCCCAAGGTCACCTAGCTAGTAAGTGGCAGGTTTAGGACTACAAATCTTTTCTGAGTACAAAATATTTATCTACTACTCTATTCTACTGCTATTCCATCAAACAATATTCTTTTTTTCCCCTGTCTAATATCTAATATCATATCTAATATCATAGATATTCCCCTGTCTAATGCACTTCTACTTAGTACACTGTGTGTGCCCACCTGTATGTACCACATTCAACAAATATCTGTTAATATTTCAAAGCACTTGTTTAAAAAAAAAACTCAATTTTTTTTAGTGGAGTGTAATTTCTTTATAGTGTTGTGTTAGTTTCTGCTGTATAACAGCAGGGATCAGCTGTATATATACATATATCCCTCCTTCTTAGGCCTCCCTCCCACACCACCCCCCATCGTGCCCTCCAGGTCATCACAGAGCACCGAGCTTCCTGTGGTATACAGCAGATTCTCACTAGTTATCTATTTTACACATGGTCGTGTGTATATCAACGCTACCCTCTCAATTTGTCCCTATCTCCCCTTCCCTCACCGTGTCCACATGTCCATTTTCTATGTCTGTGTCTCTATTTCTGCCCTGCAAATAGGTTCATCTATATCATTTTTCTAGATTCCACATATATGTGTTAATATATAATATGAGCTTTTTTCTTTCTGGCTTACTTCACTCTGTATAATAAGACTCTAGGTTCATGCACAGCACTGCAGTATTTCAAAGTACTCATAAATGCATTCTGCATTAATCGTCACATACCATCAGACGGGAATCACAGAAACAGAAACTTACACTAGTGTCATCATAGTCTCTGAGCCAGTAGGTACCTTTGAATGAAGGTCTAAAGTCAGAGGTATGGGTCTGAGTTCAAACTAGGGGGCCCCATTGCAGGCAACCCCTCATTTCCTAGGAAGACTCAAGTTATCCCTGCTCAGACTATATCTTATGTTTGGGGTAAGTGGACCATCCCAGTCTCCAAAGGATAAATTAATGTGGAAAAGCTTCTTACCCATGTGCTATTGTGAAGTAGAAATGACATGCAGAGCCAATTATAGCTCTTATTTTTCTCCCCATCCTGTAGTCTTTATCAGAACCTCCAAACTCCATGTTTTAACCTCTTCTCTGAAGCAGTTGAGCCTCTAAGAGGGTGTGAGAATGCTAATCAATCTAATGTCATGTTTCATTTGCTCCTGAAAACATTAACTCTTCATTTTCTTCATATTTTGTAAATATGTGAATATTTATTACTATGGGGGAAACACTACTGTCTACAATGACTGCAGCTGAAAAAATGATAATAAACATGAGAGATTAACAGGGCTCATGAGAGGAAGCAGATCAGGGATGGTGAACCAGGGTCTGTGGAATGTAAAACAACTGTCATCCCAAGAACAGCTAAAATGTTAGACATGCTAAAGGACATTGTGTTGGCAGAAAATAATGAAAGGGAGTTTCAGATTATAGTGTGTAATTAACATTTGCATAAATATTCATACCAGGGTACTTTGTGGATAGTAGCAGATATTCAAAATATATACACTCAGACACACACATGCACAGTTAAGAGGCTCAGAAAAATGTATATTTATGAACTCATCATTTAAGATCTGCTTCAAAACTCATTTCTGGAGCTAAATCTTCCTTTATTTCCCCTACAAAGAGCACTTGCATTTCATTTCAAACTCTATAGCTTCTCTATTTATGAATCTATATTCCTCTAGAACCTTGGCTTACCTGGCTGTTGCTTCCATATTTCCTAGCAGGTAGGTAGTAAATGATCAGCTCTTATTGTTTAGTCACTAAGTCATGTCCAACTCTTTGCGACCCCATGGACTGCAGCATGTCAGGCTTCCTTGTCTTTCACTATCTCCCAGAGCTTGCTCAAACTCATGTCCATTGATTTGGTGATGCCATCCAACCATCTCATCCTCTCGCCCCCTTTTCCTCCTGCCCTCAATGTTTCCCAGCATCGGGGTCTTTTCCAGTGAGTCGGCCCTTCACATCACGTGGCCAAAGTATTCTTCAGCTTCAGCATCAGTCCTTCCAATGAATACTCAGGGTTGATTTTCTTTAGGATTGACTGGTTTGATCTCTTTGATGTCCAAGGGACGCCCAAGAGTCTTCTCTAGCACCACAGTTTGAAAGCATCAATTCTTCAGTGCTCAGCTTTCTTAATGGTCCAACTCTCACATCTTTACATGACTACTGGAAAAACTATAGCTTTGACTAGATGGACCTGTGTCAGCATATGATCAATAATGATGGTCAAATGAATAAAGATTGGTCAAGGCGAGAATTAAGTGGTTCAGTTTCATTTAACAGATTCTGTGCACCAGACATGGTGTCAGTCACCAAGGAACAGGAATATCTCAGAGAACTTTCAGCCATTTCTTATCAGTGCTCCCAGGTGGTGGCTGGGACTGCATCTTGTTGCTGTCACTTCATTTGATGAGTTGGCCAATGAGTTTTTTCCTTGGTTCTTACAACATGGATGACACTTTCAGGATTTCTGAGGACACAAGGTAGAGAAGTTTGAAAGAAGTACTAGTCTGTGTCATAAATTCTGTGCTTGGCGCAAGTCCAGAATTTCTGGAAAACAGAGAGGAAGAGATCCCAGCTCAGCCTGGAAGACTCAGTAAAGACTTCCAGGTTGTGTGAACTCAGTCTTGAAGGAGTAGGAGTTCCTGGGGTGGGTGTTGGAGGTAAGGTGAGCCTGAACACGTTCTGAGATGGAAAGAGAGATGTGAGGAGAAGCCTGCCAGCAGTCAGCATGGCTCTGTGGCTGGGGTTCCTGTGCTTAGCAGCCTTTGTGGAGGGAAAGGCAGTCCTATCAGGTGAGAGCTGCAGGTTCAGAAGGCCAGAACCAAAACTGTTAGAGGGGCCAGGGAGGAGGCAAGAGGAGGTGAACAGATCAGATCTCTTTAAAGTGGAGAACAGATCAAAGAGTGGAAGAGATCAACTCAAAGTGTAAACTGAAAAGGCTGAGGTTAGAGGTTGGGCTTGCCTTGATCCAAGTCTTGGGAATCCTCTGAGATGGAATACAGGCGCCTTGGCATCTCTCTAGAGACATTGCCCATCTCTAACTGTCCCAAGTTCAGGACTAGGGAGGAGCTGAGGATGCTGCCTCCTTCAGAGCTAGGCCTGCTCACATGGTCTGCATCAAAGAGGAAGAAGCAATTACACCCTGTGATTTGTGTGGAACATTCACAGATGCTTTAAGTTATGCATTTCAGGGTATCAACTCTTAAATAACCCTTCGTCACTTGGACTTTTGCTTTGATTTCAAAGTCAGCTTTATCTAAGTGGTGGCTAAGATCAGCCTTAGCATTCAGTTAGGGTTGAAGCATTACATTTTACTCTCCAAATAATTGGTGAGTTAAAAATGCTTCTAACACTTTATGACTCATACTTTTCAACTGATAGATGAAAAAAACCAAGGTGGGTGACTGTAGATGCCCGATTTAGGGAGAGGCTAAAGTGCCACTGTATTCTCAATGTGATTTTTGGCCTGATACTCTCAAGTCATCCCAGGCTTTCAGCCTACGCCTGAGGTTAAGAGAGCCACATCCATTTAGATTCAAGTTCATTATCTACACGATGTACAGCATCTTAAGTTCTCAGTCATACAGTACTTTTATGTGTTGGAAAGATCTGAGAGTAGGTTTTTTTTGTTTGTTTTGTTTTGTTTTGTTTGAGAGTAGGTTTTGATAGACATGGGTCGAGGTTGAAAGCAAGAGGTTACTGGATAGAGAATACACAAAATTTACTTCTTTTGAAGTTTTATCAGATTGGTTAAATTTGGTTCAATTTGTCAAATATTTATGGAGCACATTACTACATACAAAATGTGGTACCATAGCCTCTGACCATCAAAGATGGGTCTCACAGGCCCCTTGTCCAACCTTTAACAACACAAGGTAAGTACACAGATAACTGAGATGACAGTGCACGGTGCAGTGAGACCAGCTTCTGTGGGGGGAGGGTGTTGAGTGAGTAGGTTTGGGTGTGCTAGTGAGAGAAATAGTGACTTGGGGAGACGGGGAGCTCAGGTCACACAGGAAGGACACCAAACAAGAAGGCTGTGTGTGAAAGTAGCTCTGCCTATCTAGAAAAAGGACCTTAGGTAAGTTATCCAGACCCTAGAGGTGGCTTGCTCATCTCTCAGATAGGGATGACAAAGACTTCCCTTCTCACTCAGAGGTTTGTTATGAAATCCAAATATGTCACTTAATCTTATAGAACTAAAAATATCAATATATCCAGTGCTTACATGCTCTTCTTGATGCAAAGAACTGACTCATTTGAAAAGACCCTGATGCTGGGGAAGATTGAAGGTGGGAGGAGAAGGGGACGAAAGAGGATGAGATGGTTGGATGGCATCACCGACTCAATGGATATGAGTTTGAGTAAACATTAGGAGTTGGTGATAGACAGGGAGGCCTGGCATGCTGCAGTCCATGGGGTCACAAAGAGTCGGACATGACTGAGCGACTGGATCAAACTTAACTGAACTGAACTACATTCTCTTCATTGTTTAGCAGAATCAGAATTGGAACCCAGGCTATTTGATTTATCCCAGGAACCACTAAATTCTGAGAGCCTTTCTGAGTTTTTTTCTTCCCTTTTTTCTGGGATTTGCTTTATTAGAAAAATCTTTGTGATTGCTGTAGGCAGATGCATGTGTCTCTTGATTCACAGGGAAGGGTGGAATAAGGACGAGGAAAAAGATGACACTGTGGGTGGATGATTCTAAATTCTGTGAGTCAAATACAATTCCTGGGATTCTGAAGGTGCTTGGAACCTCTTGAAAGATTGCCTTTCACACTGCATTTTAACTTACACAGTGTACGTGTATTAGCTAAGTGGGCCTGCACTCACATATCCAGTCCCGTCCAAGAGCTGGAGGCTCTTAAAGCGTTCAAGAGAACTCGACTTTTTCTTAACCAATGGGTTTTTTCCAGCCTTACTTGAATGGAATCTTGTAGGAGTTAAGTGATCTTAAAATGGGAAACTAAGCATTGAATCTAATCAGGGTATTCATCACAGGAAACCTTCCCAACAGACTAGTGTTTGAGCAAGTTGCAATGTTGAAGGAAATAAGCGGATCACTCTGTCTGAGTATTCTGGACAGCTTTCCAGTTGTTCTGTTTCAAATCAATTATTCATATTTTTGTTGTGACTGAAAATGGACAGATCTCAGAGGAAATGCTCCAGGGCTTCCCCTGGTCCTGGAAATCAAATGAGAGAAATGTATTCATTGTCTATATTTATGGTTTTATGTCTAAGTTATACCCCCTGTTTGAATCAATTCCTTTCCTCAATTCTTCCCTTTTTTGGTCATGTGACATGTGGGATCTTAGTTCCCTGACAGGGATTGGACTCATACCCACTGCACTGAAAGTGAAGAATCTTAACCACTGGACTGGCACGGAAGTCACCTTTCCCTCAATTCAGATAGCAAGGGAGACTTGCTGAGCAGGCAGAACATTTCGTTAGAATCTCTAGGAGGTGCATGATGCAAAAAGAAGTCATTGATTTTTATGGAGCTTCTTAAATGAATCTGTAGTGGGAGTCCAAGACCAGATACCACTCTAGTCACTTATGAAGGAAAAGAAGCATCCCAGATACCAAACCAAACCTCACATTCCTTCTAAAGAGCTTCCGGTAGCAGACCCAGTCTGAAAATTATAAGTAAGGGTTGGGATTTTAGAGAAACCTCTTCCTCCTCTTTGGTGTGATTGGTAGCAGTCCTGCTAAAAGCATGGTTGTTTTTATCATTCTTTTCTTTTATAGTTTCTTCAGGAAAGCCCCAGGCTTCTGAGGCCAGATTCTGCTTCCCTTGGAGATTTTTTTTTTTTTTTTTTTTTTTTAATATGAGGACAGGAAACATTCATTTGGCTTCTTCACTTTTGTGACACAGTTGCCCCCTCCCCGCCCACGCACCCTCATTTGATACCTCCTGAAAAGTCCTGCCAACATTAAGCAACCACCTTTTAATGTGGCTTTGGCTGAATTTGTCCTAGGAAGTAAGTGTGGCAGAGCACCCCTATCTCAACGACTCCAGCCACTTCTAAAAGCTGAGCTCACCCACTGCTCACTCCAGGGTTCAGAGGTGTAGGCGACAGTGCGCGGTGCTGGGCAGCCTGAGGGCGCAAGCTGCTTCAGCCAGGCAGGCAGGCTACTCCTAAGACTAACACTGCACATTTCAGAGAGGATCTGCTACCTGCTGTTTTTGATAATCATCTGGAAAAATTACAGAATTTATTTAGGGAAATAGAGAAATACATAGCAGTCAAGGGAACTGTTCAAAGTCCTCAAGCCATTACAGCACTGGTAGAAGGTGAATTTCCAGATTTCTTTTCTAACACATTTAATGTCATAAACTGCATTTACTGGCTGTTTAGTTTCAGCTGTTGTGAGGCTTTAGAGCAATTCTAAACGTGTAACATGCTCTGCCACCTCGATTTGTTAAATCTCCACTGAGAAGCTCTGTGGGGTAAGGAAGCTTACTTACTCTGAAAGAAGTAAGTGGGGGCTTCCCCCTACCTTGCAGTAGAGAAAAGTGACTTGTAAAGGAGTTTATGTATAGCCTGAAGCCAAACAGTGAGTTAGTGGGAGACGTGTTCTAGAAAGTCAGCCTCAGGTTCAGAGCCCTTTATATACCTCTGAGCTGTGGTTCTGACCATTAACTGACACAAGCTTGCCAAGGTAAAGCAGTAGACATGCAGAAGAAAAGCAAAAATTATCATGAGATTCACTTGGGTTACATTGTCACAGTATGCCATTCTCTCTGTCATCAGCCCTTTCTGTAAACACAGCCAAGGACTAGTCTCCCCAGATAACCCTCAGTTCAGTTCAGTTCAGTCGCTCAGTCGTGTCTGAAGCTTTGTGACCCCATGGACTGCAGCACGCCAGGCCTTCCTGTCCATCACCAACTTCCAGAGTTTACTCAAAGTCATGTCCATTGAGTCGGTGATGCCATCCAACCATCTCCTCCTCTGTCATCCCCTTCTCCTCCCACCTTCAATCTTTCCCAGCATCAGCATCTTTTCAAATGGGTCAGTTCTTCGCATCAGGTGGCCAAAGTATTACCACCTCCAAAAGTCTGAGGACTGCAGGACTCAGGGCAATGTGAAGGCAGCCAGGTCTTCCTGATTGCCTAGGTGGCGATAAAGAGATACTTGTCAGTGACCACATAGGTCTCTTTTCCATCTTACTCTTTGTACTGGATGGGCAGGCAGACTGTTAGAACAAGTTAGGAGAAATTTAAAATCAAATTTCTAACCTTTCATTCTGTTGAGATATTTTTTTCTAATGTGAAAGAAACTTGGCACTATTTCAGAAAAGGAAAATAATCCAGTGGAAAATACATTTTCCTGCAATCTTTTCTGTAAAAACATCAAAGTCAAGAAAACTAAGTGAAATCATTATTCATTACCTCTAAGAGCCTCAAATTACCTTTTCAGCTTCTTGGTCACTGGGCATTCATCTACCTTTTCCTCCCCTGTGTGAGCAGCAGTGTTGTCTGGAGCATGTGGTATTGGTGCAGTAGATTTATGTGTATTGTAAAGGCACTGAGTCCACCTCACTTTAACCTTCTACTTTAAGGGTCAACCTACTGTAAAGCTACTTTCAGTTTCATAGTAATTTATCAAGTTGAGTCTGCTCCATGCTTTCAGGATTGAGAGAACTGTGGGGTAAGGTGTTCTTATTAATACCCTGTGAATGCCAGTGAGGGATTTCCAGCTGGATGAAAGATTCCTGAAGTGCACTTTTCTGGGCTGCTTTCTCATCCTGTGGAGCACTCACCTATAAACCAGAGCCAAACATGGAATCCTTTTACAGTCAAAAACCATGCTACTCTTAAATCAGCCCACATGCTGTGCAAGAAGATTTTGACTAAAGATTGGTTCTGTTCTGTGCACATAACCATGCTACCATTCCTGTCCCCACTTTTTTTATCCCAAGTGTCAACAACAACAACAACAAAATATACACAATCTACAAGTTGAGAGTATGTTTTATTTGGTGGCAATGTTAGGACTCGAGCCGGGAGACAGTAGCTCAGGTGACCCCGAGAGAGCTGACTCCAAGGGGGTAGGGGAGGAACCAGGCTATATACAAGTTTGCAGCAAGGAGCAGATAATCTGAATATTAAAAGATTATTGCTAATTAAGAGAAAACTAAATCTATCACACATGAAGAGATTTAGCAGTCTTCTATGTATGGGAAGATGCAAGTGTCTGGCCTTGCTGAAACCATTTCTTTCATATGCATCTAGCTATCTGGGGCCAATCCTGCTTTCTTTTATTGTTCACACTGTTGTTGCTCAGTTGAGTCTGACTCTTTGCAACCCCATGGACTGCAACACGCCAGGCTTCCCTGTCCTTCACCACTTCCCAGGGTTTGTTCAAACTATGTCCATTGAATCAGACATGTTGACATACCAATTCCTTGTTTACTGTAAGAGATGGCTGATTTGGCAGATGGCCACCTCTCACATCCCCACCCCCCCAACCCCCAGCTCCTCAGCACTGGGGAAGAAGTAGCTGATGGTTTCCAAATAGCTGGCTTTGTTTCACCTGGGCTTAGAAATTTACATTTGGAAAAGGCTTATTTACTGGTAGAATGTAGAGCAGAAAGTATTTCTGCCTGTAACTGATATCCACTTCAAGTTTTATAACAAGAGAAATATATATACTCTGTGTGTGTGTGAGAGAGAGAGAGAGAGAGGGAGGGAGGGAGGGAGCAGGAGAGAGAAAGAGACAGGATATGTGTATGTTAACCTGTGTTGGCCTGTCTTCTCTATGATTGGTGGTGGTTTCCTGGATCCAATTGAAATGGTTTTTCAAATAATTTTGCCTTGGAGAGCTCAGCACCGGTGAAGTTCTCCATTGGTTCATAGCATTCCCTCAGGTGTTTTTTGAGCCCTCTTCTTCTCCCTTTCTCTGTACAGATACTCAAATTTCTTTGGCGACTAGAAGGAATGGCAGTACCATTTTATAGATTTCCTGAAAATTGATAGATTCATTTTATGTTCTAGAAAAAGAGAGCCAGTAAATTTATCCACTTGCTCAAAGTCACGCTAATGAGTGATTTTATGAAACTTTTGTTCTTGACTCTGTTAGGTAGTTAGAATAGGGAAAGGAGTCCAAAATGGCGGTGGTTAAAAGACCTGGAAGGGAAAACCTGAGAAAATAGAACAAAGGAAGTTACGAAGACTGGAGTGAGAACCTCAGGTAAAACAAACAACACTCCTGCCTAAGCCCAATTTACATAAGACAGGCCCAGGGACAGAGAAACATATAAAAAGAGGAGCCAAAGCTCTCTCTCGCTCTCTCTCTCTCCCTCGCGATGGGGCTATCTTCTGTTCGCTTCTTTGGATCGACGCGCCCTCACGCCTCAAAGATGGATTTTCCTGCTATTATCTAAATAAATAGAACTGTAACACTGAGCTGTAACACTGATTTATTTAAGAGCTATAACATGGTCTGTCCTCCGAGAGCTGTGACCCGCCCAGGGGGCTTCAATGTCTGTCACTCCAAATTTTTGTTGTGATGAGACAAAGAACCGAGGAGCATACACTTGTGTGACAACTCCAAGAGCTGGCAATAAAGCACATACTCTTTCTCTTTCTTGGTATCAGGCTAACTGATATTCAGACTTCTATAGTCATAATTGCAGGTGGTCGTTCATATACTCAAGAACTTCTCAAACAGAAACATCAATCATCTTT
Source organism: Muntiacus reevesi (assembly GCF_963930625.1). Taxonomy (NCBI): domain Eukaryota; kingdom Metazoa; phylum Chordata; class Mammalia; order Artiodactyla; family Cervidae; genus Muntiacus; species Muntiacus reevesi. The sequence continues at coordinate 76,200,254 of NC_089254.1, read as the reverse complement.
TTCAAGCATTGTTCCAGATTTGGCGGCCAATGATCTGAAGTTATAGGTGATGGTAATAATGGTTTTGAGGAGGTATCAGATAATGTCAACACGTGGTCCCTGTATTCTCTGAACCTCCAGTCTATCTGGAGAGACAGAACTCTAAAACATCTTAAGAGCATAGAAAACAACGTGTGTTCCCACACAGAGTGTGACCCAAGTAAAGGAGCAGCTGACTTGTCCAGACAATACTTGTATAGCATGTACTTCTTTCTGGAGCACTGACAAGAATCAAGAAGAAAAAAGCAAAACCTATCATAAGTCAACAGGTTGTCTAAAAGCCCATGCTTGAAAAACATGGGCCCTGTAGATCCTTATTTATCATCTTTGTTTAGATACAGTGTTTACAAAGTGGACTAGAGGGTTTTCCACCAACCCTGGAAACTTTCAGGCTTTTGATACAGAAGAACTGGTTTATGTTTGTTTACTTGCTTTGTTTTTGGCCATGCTGCATGGCTTAGTTCTCCCACCAGGGATTGAACCCCGGCCCTTGGCAGTTAAAGTGCAGAATCCTAACCACTGGACCATAATGGAATTCCCAAGAAGAACTGTTTTTTTTTTTTTTGGCGGATTCTAGTACGATTTTAATAACGTTGACAAGGAGCCAAATTCCAAATGCCCCAGAATTTGGAGTACAGAACCTCAGAGACAAAATAAAAACTCATAAGAGAGTCTTTTAAAACGGTCACAATCTTTAGGATAAAGAAACATTTTCTCGACGAAGGTACTGAGCGCATTTACTAAGAATTAAATGAGATTAAAGACAAGGTGCACTGTGACCTGTTCCCCAAACCGCGGTGATTAGGAAGGCGAGAGTCATGCCGATGATGAAGGCAGGACGCCAGGCACACGTGTGAGCTCTCGTCACCAACAGACCTGGACGAAACGGAAACCTGCTCCCGTTTCACTGATGGGCGAGGAGGGCAGCCTTGGAAATGAACCGTGGTGGTACATGGGGAGCAGTGCGTGCCCGCCCTTCCACCCGCACAACCCCCCACCCGCAGGGCGTGGACCAGGGCGAGGCAGGGAGACAGGCGGCCTCCTCCAGGAGCAACTCGGTACTCAGAGGCGCTAAGGTAAGAGCTCCGCATCCCCCACAAACCAAGAGTGAGGAGCTGGAACAACAGGGCTCCCCAGCCCCCAGAGGGACAGAGTGCTACCACCCCGGGGGTGGCAGGACCACAGAAGTGGAGAAAGAACCCCCTGCCTCAGCGACACTCATCACCCGTCAGGATGAAGGTGCACCCCCCCCCCCAGGACTTCTGGGTGGTGGGGGTCCCCTCAACTCTCCAGAGCACATGCCTAAATGCTACGGTTCTATGGGGCTCTCTCTTCCCCCCAAGGGCATCACATGGTTTGCTTCGTTTGGGCCAGATGTTCAGGTCAGGGTGTCTGCTCATCTCGGAAGGAACACAACCGCAGTTATTTGTTTGTTGCCAGCACACGTGGTGTTGAAGAGTGGCGGTGAAACAGTGGACACACGGCTGACCCCCTTCTGCAGAGCCACCGGTGAACCAGGAGACAGGATGGGGGAGGCGCCTTTACTTTAAACCCTAAATCAAGAGTTTCAACAGATGCAGATTCCATGAGACAGGAGGGTGAGTCTGGAAGACTTGAGGTTTTATACTCTTTAGATGTCGACTTTGGCCGTCCCAGCTATTAAAAAGTTACATGTAACTTCAAGATGAGACGCATTAGCAGCTTCTTAGAAGAGGATAACCCCAATCTTCGGGAGATTTAATGAGATGGCGCTCACTGCAGCTTCTGACTCGGCCTGCTGTTAATTGAATCAAAGTCAATGACAATCTGGCTGCACTTTGGTGTGAATTTCCTGAAGGAGACCCGGGCCATTTCAAACATGAGCCTTGCAGCTGTGGTCTCATTGCTGTCGTGGTATTTATCAGACATGAAAATGACTTCTTTTATACCTGCCTGGATGATGAGCTTAGCATATTCATTACACGGGAACAAGGCGACATACATGCTACAGCCTTTCACGTCTGCTGAGTTTTTGTTCATAATGGCATTCAGCTCCGCGTGGCACACGTAAGGGTACTTGGTATCCAGGATGTTCTCCGCTGTCCTCCTCCAAGGCAAGAGGTCATCGCTGCACCCATTTGGCATCCCGTTGTACCCGATGCCCACGATTTTGTTTTCTGCATTCACGATGCAGGCACCGACCTGGGAATTTGGATCTTTGCTCCTCTGTGCTGATAAGAAGGCCACCGCCATGAAATACTCAGGCCATTCAAGATAGTCATCACGTTTTCTGCAGGGAACTTCGCTCATGCTGGGTTACCCGGTTCGGTTTACCGCTCGCCGCCGGTACAGAAGCACAGGAAGACCCCAGGTCCGGGGAGATGCCGCTGGTCAACCGGCAGGGTCACAACCCGCCACCTCCCGCCCCGGTCCCGGGCCGGAGCCCGCCGCTCCGCCGCACATGTGGCCGCTGGAAGTGACTTCCAGAGCCCCCGCCCCCGGGGCCGCAGCGCGCGCCCTCGGCTCCCGCGGCGAGGAGAAGGAGTCTCGGAGGTCGCGGGGGCCGCGGCTAAAGGCACCGACCGCCACCGACCTGGCGCGCGTTCCCCCGGCAGCCGGTGTAACCGGGAGGGGGCGTCCCCGGGGCTCCGCGCGCCCTCGAAGAACTGGTTTTGAGGTTAAGTGTTCCTACTTGCTGGCTGTGTGATCCTTGGGCAAGTCAGTCACTTCTCTGAGTATCATTTTTTCTCTAAATGGTGATAGTAGTATCTATTGACAAGGACACTGTGAGGGTTAACAGAGATAATGTTTGGGAATATGCAGTTGATAACACTGGTTATTGATACAAAGGGCCTCTTACAATTATCCTGTTATACTTAATTACAGTGGACTAGAAGCACAGTACTGGAAGAGAAGTAGATGTATAACCACACAGGAAGACACACCGAAGAGAAAACGGTTCCAGCTCTCAGGCAACCGCAGGGGACAGGTCACTTAACAGATCATCAGCTTAATGATAAATGTCCAGATCTGACTCAGCATGAAGATACCATTGTATCGGGACAGTACTTCCAGGCTTATTCAGAATAAGTTTACCCAGCCAGATCCTAAATAGCAGAGAGCTTGAAAGAAGGATTTATCTAAAAGAAGGATTTGACTTTTTTTTTTTCTTTTGATTTGAATTGTAGCTATTATAACAACAATTAAATCAGCTAGTACTTCATGTGTTACTGTGTTCCGGATACTATCCTGAGGACTTTATATTGTCTTAACTCATTTAACCCTCAGCAACATCTCATGGAGGATGATACTAGGATTATATCTATTTCACAAATGGTGAAGTTAAAGCTCAGTGAAGGTAACTTTCCTAGAGTCACATAGCTATCAAGTGATAGAGTAATGATTTTAACCAAAGCAGTCTGGCTTCAAAACCCACACTTTTAGCCACTGTATAAATGATATTAATTTGATACTTTTAAACCCTCATTTGTCAGTTCTGGAGAAAATATCTGAATATTTGCCTTTCAAGTTTGAGTTTTTGGACATTCAGAAATTTCCAATTTTTACATGGTTAAATTTATGAATTGAAAATGAATTCATCCTTGCCCACATGAAGCTTAGCTACTCAGGTTTACCTTATTCTATATCTTTTATGTGTACTTTTAATTTTTATTTTGAGATGATTAGAGTTTTACAGGAAGTTTCAAAAATAGTATGCAGCAGTCCTGTGCACCCTTTATTCACCTTCCCCTAATGGTCACATTTTACATAATTATAGCTCACTATCAGAATCAGGAAGTGGAATGGCATGTGTGCATAATTTGATGCCATTTATCACATATGTAGATTCATGTTGCAATCTCTGCAATCAAGATACAGAACTATTCCATCATCACAAAGCTTTTTACACTTTCGTTTTTAATCAAAATGTTTTGCTTCATCTGAAATGTATTTTGGTGTTATTGAGAAGTAGGGAATGTATTTTCTTTCTTTTTTTTTTTTTTTGTATTTTCTAATTTCTAATTTTCTCATAATGATTTATTTTAACCAAATCATCATTTGACACTAATTAGAAATTTTGCCATCCTAGCACTGCACAATGACAAACGCCAGATCTTTCAGAGGTTAGGGCGGTCATTCTTCCAATATACTGCCTTACCTCCTAAAATTTGGGTCATGGCAGAAGTGGGATTTGATTTTTTGCCATCGGAAATAACGGAGCTTACATCAGGGGCTTGGACCACCTAACTGTACTCCTGTGAAATTAGTGGCTTCTGTTTCCTTGACTTTGTCTATAAGTCTCTTTGGGGCAGCCTGGAGGGCTGGGACCACCTGCTGCACTCACTGGTACCTCCTCTTCAGGGCAGCATATCTCAGAAACTCAGAAGGGAGTGGTCATGAGTTTAGAGTCACAAAACTCAAAGTCTCATCACTTTTTAAATTTCCTTAATTTTCCTTCAGCCTCAGCTTTCTCATCTATAAAATGAGAAAAATAGTATCTACTTCAGGGTTATAATTTTTATGAAGATTAATTGAGGCAATATATTTTATTTATTTACATGTAATTCATTTTATTCTCTTTTATTGAAATAAATGACATAAAACATCGTATTAGTTTTAGGTATACATCATAATGATTCAATAATTGTATATATTGTGAGGTGATCACCATTGTAAGTCTCATTAACATCTGCCCTGGTGGCTCAGATGCTAAAGAATCTGCCTGCAATGTGGGAGACTCAGTTTCAATCTCTGGGTCAGGAAGATCCCCTAGAGAAGGTAATGGCAACCCATTCCAGTATTCTTGCCTGGAGAACCCCTTGGACAGAGGAGCCTGGCAGGCTACAGTCCATGGGAATGCAAAATGTTGGACATGACTGAGCAACTAACATTCACTATTATAAAAGCTTTTAAGATTTACTCTCTTAGCAACTGCCAAATATGCAATAGAGTTAGCTATAATCACCATATTGTATGTTAAATTCCCATGACTTATTTATTTTATAACTTTTGACTCCCTTCACCCATTCTTCCCAGCCCATCACCACCTCTAGCAACCACCAGTCTGTTCTCTGTACCTATGAGCTTGTTTTTGTTTGGTTTTTAAGATTCCACGTATAAGAGAGGTCTTATGGTATTTGTCTCGTCTGAGTTCTTGCACTTAGCAAAGTATCCTCAAAGTCCACCCATTTTGTCACAAATGGCAGAATATCCTTTTTATGGCTAAATAATATTCCATTGGTGCTTCCCTAGGGCTCAGATGGTAAAGAATCTGATTGCAGTGCAGGAGACCCAGGTTCAATCATTGGGTTGGGAAGATTCCCTGGAAGAGGAAATGGTAACCCACTCCAGTATTCTTGCCTGGAGAATTCCATGGACACAGGAGCCTAGCAGGCTACCATCCATGGGGTTGCAAAGCACCAGACATGACTGAGTGGTTAACACAGTATTCCATGTATTCCATTGTACATATATACCACAATTTCTTTATCCATTTATCCATCAATGAACACTCAGGTTGTTTCCATGTCTTAGCTATTGTAAATAATGCTACAGCAAACTTGGGGATGCACATATCTTTTCAAGTTAGTTTTCATTTTCTTTGGATAAATGCCCAGAAATGAAATTGGTGGATCATATGGTAGTTCTATTTTTAAAATTTTAAGGAACTTTCATACTGTTTTCCATAGTGGCTGCACCAATTTGCATTCTCCCCAACAGTGTACAAGGGTTCCCTTTTTGGGTTCCCTTTTCTCTACATCCTTGCCAACACTTGTTATTTCTTATCTTTTTGATAATAGCTATTTTAAGAGGTATGAAGTGATATCTTCCTGTGGTTCTGATTTGCATTTCCTTGGTGATTAGTGATGTTGAGCATCTTTTCAGGTACCTATTGGCTATCTGTATGTCTTCTTTGAAAAATTATCTATTCAGATCTTGTGCTTATCTTTTAATTAAATTCTGTTTTGCTGTTGAGTTGTAATTTTGGATGTTAACCTCTTATCAGATATATGATTTGCAAATATTTTCTCCCATTGTATAGATTGCCTTTTCATTTTGTTGATGATTCCCTTTATGTGCAGAAGCTATTTAGTTTTATGTAGTCCTATTTGTTTATTTTTTCTTTCACTGCCTTTAAATATATAGCCTAGGAGGGCCTCAACATAGTCTAGTGTTTTTGTGATCATTATCATTTCTAATAATATAACATTTCCTTTATTTATGACATATATTTTTATTTATATATATCAGTATTGTCTTCGATCATGATGGTGTTTCTTATTTCCTCTTAAAAGGTCAGTGTAATAGAATCTTAGAACTGAGGGAAATATGGTCATTGTAAGATTTAAGTTTGAAGTTGATGATCAATGTCTTAGTTCATTTAGACTGCTGTAACAAAAATATAAACTGGGTATCTTATAAATAACAGAAATTATTTCTCGTAGTTCTGGAAGCTAGGAAGTCCAAGATCAAGGTACCAAGAGATTCAGTGTGTGGTGAGGGTCCACTTCTTGGTTCATAGATTACCATGGTTCCACCATGTTCTCAAAGAACAAAAGGGGAGAGGGAACTCTCTAGGCCCTTTTTATAAGGGCAGTAATCCCATTCCTGAAGGCTGTGCCCCCATGAGCTAATCATCTTCCAAAGGCCCCACTTTTAAACACCATTCCCTTGGGAATTAGGTTTTGACATATGAATCTGGAAGAACACAAGCATTCAGTCTATGGCAATTAAAAGCAGAAGCATTTTCTTTCCTCCCTGGATGATGTTCTCATGGCATTAGCTTCTTCTATTAGTAGTAGTATCCACTCAGTGGCTTTCCAGCTGGTAAAGAATCCGCCTGCTAATGCAGGAGATGCAAGAGATGCAAGAGATGTGGGTTCCATCCCTGGGTCAGGAAGATCCCCTAGAGTAGAAAAAGGCAACCCACTGCAGTATTCTTGCCTGGAAAATTCCATTGACAGAGGAGCTTTGTGGGCTACAGACCATGGGGTCACAAAAAGTCAGACATGACTAAGCAATAGGGACTCCTCTGGCTTACAAAAAAATTAGCCTTGCTCTAAAACTGGCTACCTCCAGTGGGCAACTGTCTCTTGAGACCTTGCTAAGCTTAATTTGAAGGAAACCACAATATTGTCAAGGGTATACAAGATAGCTTTGTATGAAACCTTTGTATGAAAGCTTTGTGTTCAGAAAGCTAGGCTGTGTAACCCTCCTGCCCTCTCTTCTCCCTTTTGTGTTTACAGCCCCACTGGGGTCAGATGAGCAGTCCTATTCCTTAAAGAAGTCTTTACAAAGATTGTGGATTTTCACACAACTCTGACAACTAGAAAACCACTCACCCTCATTGTCCATGTTCACCTTGGAACACACCAGCATTTGTCCCAGAAGTAGCTCTAGGTATTCTATAATTGCCCAAGGTAGAGCTTCTTTAAGCCTCTAATACTAACTCAGATTACATGAATCTATATCTCACACTAAAGGAAAAATCTGCCTTAAATGAGAAGTATACAGTGAAGTACGTCAGAAAGAGAAAGATATCATATATTAACACATTTATATAGAATCTAGAAAAAAGGTACAGGTGAACCTATTTCCAGGGCAGAAATAAAGAAAGAGACCTAGAGAATGGGCATATGGACACTGCAAGGGAAGGGGAGGTGGGATGAACTGAGAGAGCAGCACTGACATTTATACAATGCCATGTGGGAAATAGGGAGCTAGTGGGAACCTGCTACATAGCGCAGGGAGCTCAGCTCGGTGCTCTGTGATGACCGAGAGGGCTGGAGTGGGAGTGGGATGGGAGGGAGGCGCAAGAGGGAGGATATACATGTATACCTACAGCTGACTCACACTGTTGGATAGCAGAAACCGGCACAGTATTGTAAAGCAATTAAACTCCAATTTTTTAAAGTGGCTGTAATAAAAAGATACACAGTTTAAAAAAATAAATGAAGGATATAGATCTGAAACCCCAGCATAAGCTATGAAACTACTGCAATAGATCCTCTTTATAAAAAAAAAAAAGAGAGAATGGGGGCAATTTTGGAAAAGAAGAGAATTTCTTTCCTTTCTTCCCTGCTTCATCCTCATTTTGTTTTGGGAGGTGTTTTGTTTATGTGCATAGGAGTGTTTTGCTTCTGAGTTGTGACTATAAAATCCAGGAATGATGCTGTGATGTTCATTTCCTAAAGAGGCACTCCTACAGGAAATTGGGCTTCAAGAAAGGAAAAGTGTATGTTTTCCTGAAGGAAGTGCTTGTAGAAAGCTAAATCTGGGAAAGAAATCATGGAGAAGGTATAAATAAACTTCTGGCGCTTTGCATTTGAATGGTGAGATAGTACCTTTGGTCCCAAGGAAAGCAATTTCTTTTTGGACGCGATCCTTAAGGCATGTGAGAGATTCAGGTTTAATTTTAAAACCAGCACCTTTATTCTTCTCATTTTCCCTAAACCACCTGACCACAGGCACATACTCTGCAACCACCAACACCAGGATACTTACAAATGGGAAAATTGAATTCCACTTAGAAAAGAAGTATTAGAAATCTCCACGGATGTAAGCCTTAAATATTGTTTCTAAGTAAGCTCTGGTGGGTTTTTGTTCCTTTCGAAAGAATTGACTTCCTATGTTAAAACTTGCTGGGTTATAAATTGTAAATGAAATCTTTTTTCCATGCCCTTAAAAACTTACTGACAGCAGAATTTTAGCAAAGAGTAGATTTTATTAGAAACAAAAACTGAAGTAGAAAATTTTAATATTTAGCATACATGATATCAAATGTCTTTTTTCATGAAATTGCTTAATAATATTTGTATACTTTGAATAAAATGAGATGGAAATAAATTATTCCTTACACTGTGGGTTTAGAGAATAGGACTTGGTCTTGGTAAATCTTCCCAGATCGTCACAATATCCACACAACAACAAGAAACAGGTAGCTGTTTCATGAAATATAACAGAGGTGACCTCAACATGGGGTGGGGTGGAGGTGGGGTTGGATGGTTTTCCAGCCATCTCTCCTCATTCTGTCAGTCACTACTAGGTCCCTGGAAAAGGTCATGGGGGTAAACCCTCAGCTTTATTACTGAAAGGAGTCAAAGGATCGGTGCACTGGCTGGTCAAGCAGCTCTGTATGGTGGACACCAACAGCTTCTACTACAGATGGTTCCTCCATAATGGCAAATTGCTACAGGTGACAATATTAGTTTTCAGTGTCAGCATACATCAGAATCACTTGAAAGACTACTTAACATACATATTGCTGGACCTCATTCCCAGAATTTCTTACAGATCTGAGGTGGGGCTCAAAGCTTTACTTTTAGAAGTTCCCAGGTTTTGCTGATACAAGTCAGGGATGAGGGAACAGCTTTGAGAATGTATCATATTGATTTCCTTGAAATCATCTCAGATGAAAGAAACACAAATCTTACTTCAAAAAGCACTGGAAGTCATAGGATCATTACTGAAATTTTCTGGAAGAAGGGGCAAGGGTATAGGTGTATACGTCCACTATACCATGTTCAGCAAACTTTCTACAAAAGAATTTTAGATATTTGTTCCTGTCTTCAAAAGTTTTCAGTTCAGTTCAGTCGTTCAGTTGTGTCCGACTCTTTGCCACCCCATGAATCGCAGCACGCCAGGCCTCCCTGTCCATCACAAACTCCGGGAGTTTACTCAAACTCATGTCCATTGAGTCAGTGATGCCATCCAGCCATCTCATCCTCTGTCATCCCCTTCTCCTCCTGCCCCCAATCCCTCCCAGCCTCAGGGTCTTTTCCAATGAGTCAACTCTTCGCATGAGGTGGCCAAAGTACTGGAGTTTCAGCTTCGGCATCAATCCTTCCCATGAACACCCAGGACTGATCTCCTTTGGGATGGACTGGTTGGATCTCCTTGCAGTCCAAGGGACTCTCAAGAGTCTTCTCCAACACCACAGTTCAAAAGCATCAATTCTTCGGCACTCAACTTTCTTCAGAGTCCAACTTTCACGTCCATACATGACCACTGGAAAAACCATAGCCTTCACTAGATGGAACTTTGTTGGCAAAGTAATGTCTCTACTTTTTAATATCTTATCTAGCTTGGTCATAACTTTCCTTCCAAGGAGTAAGCATCTTTTAATTTCATGGCTGCAATCACCATCTGCAGTGATTTTGGAGCCCCCCAAAATAAAGTCTGACACTGTTTCCACTGTTTCCCCATCCATTTCCCATGAAGTGATGGAACCAGATGCCATGATCTTACTTTTCTGAATGTTGAGCTTTAAGCCAACTTTTTCACTTTCCTCTTTCACTTTTATCAAGAGGTTTTTTAGTTCCTCTTCACTTTGTGTCAAGAGGGTGGTGTCATCTGCATATCTGAGGTTATTGATATTTCTCCCGGCAATCCTGATTCCAGCTTGTGCTTCAAAAGTTTTACTTCTCACTAAAACTCCTAACTTTCCCTGGGTTATAAAACACTCTCTAAGTGTTAGCTGTATGGTGGGCTACCTATTTCTCATTCCAGAAACTGTGGTGGAATGCCAAATGGAAATATGTTGCTACATAGATAATCTTAAATTTGCTTTTGTTTAGTTACATAGAAATAAAATTATTAGAAAATTTTTCTTCTACAGATCTTAAGAACAAATTATTTGTGATCTATTTCACAGTTTATAGAAAGAGTAAGATACAGTCCCAGACTCTATTTTATATTAATAGATGAGTAAAAGACACTGAAGTGGATAAGGCTTTAATGTTTTATTCCAGAGTCGTTATCTTTGGAGGTTTTCTTCTATCCCATTCTTCCTCCATCTTCCTTTCTATAGATCTCCATAAGAAGGATAGTTTTAGGGTTGTGCCTCTGTGTGTGTGTGAGGGAGAGAGACAGAGATACAGAGAGAGAGATGGAGAGAGAGATTAGGAGAGATTTCTAAAATCATGCTTGAAGACAAAGAGATGAGAGAAGCTTTCTGGTCATATTTAGACCTGCTGCTGCTGCTGCTGCTAAGTCGCTTCAGTCGTGTCCGACTCTGTGCGACCCCATAGACAGCAGCCCACCAGGCTCCCCATCCCTGGGGTTCTCCAGGCAAGAACACTGGCGTGGGTTGCCATTTCCTTCTCCAATGCGTGAAAATGAAGACACTCAGTCGTGTCCGACTCTTAGAGACCCCATGGACTGCAGCCTACCAGGCTCCTCTGCCCATGGGATTTTCCAGGCAAGAGTAGTGGAGTAGGTCGCCATTGCCTTCTCCATATTTAGACCTAGTCCAGGGGGGAAAAAAGATGCTAAAGCCAGATCCTTTTATTTGAGTAAATAAACTAGACAATCATCATCAGTTTATTGAAAATTCAGCCCTAGTCCTTATCAGAGGTTTTATCATCATTCTCTTTTTCCCTGGGATCTTAATTTAAGAACAGTTACTTTAAGAATTTTTACTGGCAAAGATGCCACCTAAAATAAATTTAAGCTTTACCTGTAGCTTTTCTATGTTTGGAGGGTGGAATGCAGCCCTCATGGTTTTAGATGAGTTCCTGCTAGTGAAAGGGAGTCCAGAAAGAAACAGGAAGTAGCTTGTGGTTGCATGGGTTGGTTGATGTCCACTCAAGTTAGCATCACCATTTAACAAGTTCGGTGACACTTCTAACTCGGAGTACAGCAGTATCAGGCACCAAGGAGGGCCAGTCAGGGATCATTGGTCAGGGAAGGGGAAGGGTGCAGGAAGCTCACACTAAAGCCCTCTGTGGTGTACAAGGGTGGGAGAGTGAACCTCCTCTTCTAGGGGTAATTCAAACTCAGGGTGTGTGTGTTTACAGTACAATCTCAAAATAAAAAATCACTCTTTGTCTATTCAGCCCCCTCCCCAAGCTCTGCCTCTGCTCATGTGTTTCAGTGAATCAGAATTTCAACGTTCACCCTCCAAAGGTGCCTCATTCACAAGATGGAGCGTCCGACCTGAGGAGGCAGATCCCCAGTGGAGCAGTTGGCATTTGCAGGCTTCACATTTCCCTAGAGTTAAACTTAAGAGCAGACATCACATCTTTTTCTTTAAATCCTTGTGTTTTCCTGCCATTGGATCTTGGGAAGATCCCATCACCTTTTCCCAGTGATATGACAACTAAAGTCTCTCATATCACTTTCAGTCACAAGATTCATCTAAAATGTAATTCCTATGTCAGTTACAGTGGAATCATAAAATCTATGAACTTATTTTAAAATGACAGCTCCTATGTTTCCCAAGCCCTGGCCCACTATGATTCAGAAGTCTGCTGGTGGGACTTCTCTGGTGGTCCAGCCAAGGATGTCACACTACCAGTGCAGGGATTCAGGGAACGCTGTTTTGATCCCTGGTGGGGGAACTAAGATCCCACATTCTGTGTGGCCAAAAAAAAAAAAAAAAAAAATCCAGAAGTCTGCTGTTGTGGAGGACAGAAGAGGGATACATGGCTGGCTTCAGTTGCAATTTGTCACCTGTCTTTTATCCCTTAACCCTTATTCCTGCCAGGGGAGGAACCCAAGGAGAGAGTAAGACAGACACAACCTCACTTGACTGGTGTTGGGTGATCTGGTGTAGACCTTCTGTACTTGGAGACAGCTCAAAGCTACACTGTTTTCATAATGATTTTTTCATTCATTTATTTAAAAACTAACTAAATCTCCCATGTGCTTATTGCCACTTTGCACACATTATCTCCTTTACCTCTCATAACCGCACTATGAGAAGAGAGATTATAAGGCTTGATTGCACAGCTAGTAAAAGGCAGGAAAGCCCATGCGCTATCCCTTCTAACCCATTATACTCAAAGCTACCCTCTCCTGATGTGCTTTTATGAATTTCCTCTGAGAGTCTCCCGCCCGCAAATCAGACCTCAGGTCCCTAGCTCAGGCAGTGCCTCACCTGCACCTGGCCTAATGTTAGTATTTCCTTAGTCCCAGCCTCTGAACCCAGGAGGTATGATAAACCTTTCCTCTTTTCTTAGTTGTCTTATTTAAACTTCTTGTATTAAGCTTGAGGGAAAGAAGATTTTTACATGATCAGACAGTGTTACTATAATAAATGCGATCATTTGCCATTTCATAGGTGGATATTGAGTTAAGAGTTGCAAAGCCAGTTTTTGCTACCTCCCTGCAAATTCTGCAAAGGTGGTCTAGAACCACAGCAACCTGTTATTTTGTGTTTAATCTTTGTTTGGCCTAAACCAGGACAGAGGTGGAAGACATTTTGTTTTAATATCCTGTAGCATGTGTGACTCCTGCTCTGGTGCTAGGTATCCAGAGGTGGTCAGTTTGAGTCTTTTCTTGGGAAGTATCAACTGAGTACAGAACTGTTTGAATTATTCTTAAACACTTATTCTTTCGAATTCCAGAGGCTCACCTTCTCCAACCCCTGCCTCTCTCTCAGCCCTCTCATGTTAAGTTTTGTGTTTTCCTTCATAGTCTCTTTCCTTTTTTGGGAGGGAGGCATTTTGACCACATAAGGGGGTGTAATTTGGCATCCACCTCCCTTTTTCCAGTAGAAAACTATCCAAAGTTATTAAACTAAAAACTATTTTAAACTTTATTTCACTTCCCATAGTGATGCTATTTAGCTAACATTAATTATTGAAAACAAAACAAAAAAGAAATACAACTACTCACTCTCCTCCTACTCCAAGAGTCAAATGATTTCCTGAGATTTGTCATAGAGCGAGTTAAGTGTCTCTAAAAACTGAGCACCATAGTTCTGCTGTAGTTTCTGTTTAATCTCCCAGCTTTGCCCAAAGCCATGAAGTCGACCTCAGAGCCGAGCCTCTCTCCAGCACCGACTCCCCAAATGAAAACCATGTGCCTGTGTGGTTTCCTTTGTTTTTCTTTTTAAAGTTCTCCTCCATTATTTAATGAAACTATTTAATAATGCATAGGTCTTAAATAATAGGGTTCACATTGGCTGTTATCAATTAAGTAATATTAACACAACACTTGTTCTCAGAAGCAAATTTAAGTCTGGACCTGTTTAAAGCTGATGGTAGCACCCTGGAGGAAGCTAGGAACTCTTTGAATTTTTACAAGTCAGACTACACAGGATAATCTATAAAAGTAATATATATGTGAACTACTTAATACTTGCACAGCTCCCATCCATCCTTTCCTCCTTTCATGAAGGCAATTTATCAATCGAAACTCCCACCCTGGATAGTGTTACTTCTGACTCTGGTTTAATGGGAGGAAAGATCAAATTCACACAGGAGTTATATCATATTCCAGAAATCGGGTCACAAATCAAAGTCTCTACACCTACTGAGCTGGGAAGATGGCTCCTCCTTCCACCTGTCAGGAGCTGAGGTTGTCTCAAAAAAGAATTGCAGGGGTATGACTTGGATTATGAAAGTCACACTTTTAATACTATTGAATCAGTATTTTTTTTAAAACTCTCTTTTGTTTTTCAAACAGACTAACCTAGTACAGATAGGTCACTCTTGAGCATTTATTCATTTCAGTTGTACAGCAGAGAATGAGTAGTTTATGGCCACAGCGGCAAATACAACAGAGGTGATGATATGAGGGGTGAGATGGGGAAATTTTGCAACTATGACCTAATTTGCTAAGTTGCAGAGAACCTTTGACCTACTTTTGCTGCCTTCTTAAAGCCCCTTCTTGTATTTTCTGACATCCCCACTTCTGCCTTTTGGGACCCCAATGTCTACTCCACCTGTGAACTCTCCTTATTTCTCACAAAACAAAGACACAAAAAAGCTCAATTCATGCGACTTCCTTGACAGCCCAGTGGTGAAGACTCTATGCTTTTAATGTAGGGAGTTCAGGTTCTAATCCTGGTTGGGGAGTTAAGATCCAAAGCATCGCATGATGTGGCAATAAATAAATAAATAAACTCTCACTGTAGTTCTGATAAAGGCTTCCCTGGTGGCTCAGATTGTAAAGCGTCTGCCTACCTTGTGGGAGACCTGGGTTCAATCCCTGAGTTGGGAAGATCTCCTGGAGAAGGAAATGGCGACCCATTCCAGTATTCGTGCCTGGAAAATCCTATGGATGGAGGAGCCTGGTAGGCTACAGTCCATGGGGTCACAAAGAGTCGGACATGACTAAGTGACCTCTGGTTCCTGGTTGGTAGTCCTATAAAGTATGTCATTTTTTGTTTTGAAAGCTCAATTTACATTTTTTGAGGGTGTTCTCTCTAGGAAAGCAGGTGAGATAAAGTAATTTACAGCTGGATGTGATTGACTCTGTCCTGAGCTCTAGATACCCAACTGTAAGCTGGACACAGATACTAGGATATACCCACTTACAGCATCTCAAACTCAACATGTCTAGAACCGAGTTTATCTTTGCTCCTCCTCCTGTGTTTTCTATTTCAGTGGATAGGTACAAGCATGTTCTCAAACATACAAGCTACTAAATGGATAATCTGCCCAGACTTCTCCCTGTCCCTTCCTCTTATTATTCAATCAGTTGTCAGGTCCTCACTTTACCTCTTCACTGTGTCTTCTTTATGATTCTTTCTCAGTTTCCCCAGACAACCCTAACTCTAACCCTCACTGTCATTTCAGTGCCCATGCCCACAGGTCTGCTTGCAGTTCCCCCAACCAAACAGCCCGTTGACACATATTAAGCTGTTCCCATCTCTCATACCCCCACCTCCACATCATCAGATTTCTCTGATTCTTCTGATACTTCTTCATGTGGTTTTTCCATCCTCCCCGCTTCCTCCTGGACCACTGTTTACTCCTTTGTTCCCCCATCATTCTCCCATCGTACATTAGTAAAGTAAGGATTGGATTTTATAGCGCTCTGCTGGCTGGTTCTCTGAGGGCAGAAACATTTTCCGACCCATCTACCTGGTGTGAGGCACTTCCTAGTGTGACGTTAGTGTGAGGCGTAGACTAGCTGCTCGTCAAGGGCAGCTGCTCAATGAGGGCCCTGCTTGGATACAGGTGTTATAAAAGATGGACTTGTGAATGCACCTGCTGATGGGGTGAGGGGTGTGTTCTGACTTCAGCATGTTGCCCTGGTGGGCGCTCAATACATTGATGTGGAGTTTTGTTGAGGACTGAAAGTAGAGACTTTCCAGCCTGGCACAGTGAGCCCCTCTCCCCGATCCCAGTGGGCCAGAAGAACGGACACCAGCAAGGAGGAGCACTAGTCCTCAGCTTGCTGGGTCCTGTTGTATATTATGTACCGTAACATTACATAATATTAATGACTGAAGCAGTGGGAAGTCAGGCAGGCAAGATGGAAGATTGGTTTTTCACCCCTCAAACCAGAATCCCTCCAGGAGCTCTAACCTGTGACTTTTAAACCTTAACCTAGAGCAACTTCTACAAATTATTTCTATAAATTTCGTTAATCGACCAATGACAATCTATTAAGTGGTTCTTGTATTTGAAACACTGAAATAATAGGAATTATTAACAGTCAGAATAAGCTCAGTGATACATGAGCAAAAATGACTTAGTTAATAAATATTAGCCAAATTGGCTAATTCATTTGTGAAAAAGTAATTTGCAAGTTTATTTAAGATTTAAATGCAAAATATAATAATAGGAGGAAACACAGGTGACTACTACATACATTAGAGAAATCATGAGCATGGCAGCTAAAGAAGACACTATTAGATTATATAAAAACTGTGTATTAATCAGAGTCTCACATATAAAGGCAAATACTAAATTTTGTGGCATTTAAGACTGATAATATGATGCAATACTATAAGTATCAATGGAAAGGAAAAGTAAAAAACAAAAACAACAAGTATGGTATGCAATCAACTGTAAATGTGACTTATTTTTAAGGATGTAAAAATGTGCCTCTTCGAGTCAACAAAGTATGGTAGAAAGCTAGATGAAAACATGACAGAAAAATGTCATCTACTCACCTCTAGTGGGAAGATAACTTAGTACAATCTTTCTGGCAGCAATATTGTAGTTATGTACCAAAGATTTTAAAACATGCATCCTTTTGACCCACAGATTTTACTTCTTGGAATTTATGCTGAGGAAATAATCAAGAATGTGTAGAAAGATTAAGCTACATATTTGTTCGTTGCCATAATATTTATAAAACCAAAACATCGGAATGATTTAAGTGTTCAGAAATCAGTGATTAGTTAAACAAGCTATAGTGTATCTACACCAGGGCACTGTTTTAGTCATTAAAAATGATGCTGAAGATGAAGATTAATCAGCATAGAAAGATCTTCACTGTTTTGATTCCATTTCTCCAAGAAAAAAAGTGTATATATACACACAGAGAAAAAAACTTAAAACTAGAGTGATATTTTATGGGGTTACTGAGTTTGGTGCCATAATGAGAATTCTATTTTTCTCTTTTCTATTTATATATTTTAATTAAAAAATATATAATCTGTACAATATTGAAAAGCTATTTTGTATTTAAAATGAGAGGCATGTCTTTAACAGATTTTTAAAATTATTTGAAATATTAGGGAAGAACACAAATGAAAATTATCAAAATAAAAATATAAACTATGTCCTTGACTGTGTTGATTTGTATAAAATTGTAGTGTGTGCAAAGTAGTGAATATTCTAGCATAAAAACTAATTTCTCCCTGTTTTATTGCTACTTTGATTAATAGCAAGTCACGTTCCTGTTTCTGTCTTATGAATGTATTAAGACTCTAACCCCTGCAACCAAATCCAACAAAATCTTGTGAAAAATTTGAGAAACAAAAATTCTTGGGAAGTAACCAGGCACTTAAAAATTAACAAGTATTCAGTGTAACCTGACCTCAAGTGTCACATTTTAACATCTGTTTTTCATGTTACTATACTTATTTGTGATCTGGTATTATTAAGTAATGAGGAAAATATCTAACTGTTACCATAGGTAACAGAGCAGTAACTTGAGGCCAATGGGTCGGCATGCTTTTGTCTATATAATGTAATTCAAATAAAGTCATAACATTATGGCTATAGCCTTCATCTGTCAAGCATTTATACACTTTTTTTTCTCTGATAAATGAACTGCTAGGCTTTCTGGTTGGTTAATAATAGTATAGCTTTTGGTCTTCCATTTAAAATTGCTATCAGTCATTTGGAGATTTAGGTATATACATAAACATTTTTAAGTGATTCTGCAGTGGCTTTTTTTTTTGGTGAAAGAACTTGGAATATTTTAAATAATACTTATTGAAATGGATTCCACATACTTGTATTTGAGCCAGTGTCCACACTATTGCCACAAACTCTGGGAACAAGTTCTTATAATATTAGAGACTACAAAAATATTTATTTATAGCCTTCTTCTCAAAGACTATATAAAATTTTAAGAAACAGATTTCAAAGGACCACTTCGAAAAGGTGATTGAATATGATTCCTTCAGCTTTTAAGGTTGATTTGGAGAATTTCCAGGCAGCACTCCTAAAATACAAATTTCATTATGCTACTGTATGTTTAAATTAAAGCTTTCAATATCTTTCATCACCCTTAGGATAAAGTCCAATTTCCCTAACATAACTTACAAAGTCATTCATGATCTGGCACTTGCCAGTCTTCTAAGATCACCTTCCCTCACCAACCCATCCCATTCTACCTTCTACCACACAGAGTTTCCATTAAGGCACTGGCTATACTCTGCTCTCTGGCATGTGGGCCTTTGCTTATGCTATTTTTCCTGAAGTTGTCTGGTCATTCTTTCCCTTCTCTGTTCTCCAGTCATCTATATCCCAGTCTGTTTCCCAGGCTATTCCATGCTCTTTGCTTTATCCATCATCACGATCATGATTGTGAAAGTTGCTCAGTCTTGTCTGACTCTTTGTGACCCCATGGACTAAACAGTCCATGGAATTCTCTAGGCCAGAATGCTAGAGTGGGTAGCCTTTCCCAACTGCAGGGGATCTTCCCAACCCAGGTCTCCCTCATTGAAGGTGGATTCTTTACCAGCTGAGCCACAAGGGAAACCCAAGAATACTAGAGTATGTAGCCTATCCCTTCTCCAGTGGATCGTCCCTACCCAGGAATTGAACTGGGGTCTCCTGCATTGCAGACAGATTGTTTACCAACTGAGCTACCAGGGATGATCGTCATCATAATGGTCATCATGAACTCTCCTGCTGCGCTAGCTGTCTGGTGTTGACATCCAGTCAGTTTCTCCATTTCTAATCTCCCTTGGGGGATTTTGGTTCCCCTTGTTCTTCCCTCTTTGGGCCCTTTGGTAACATACCAGCTGGAGTCAGCCCTGGAGAGCCATACATCAAGGGGTCTTGAGATGTTTGGACCTCTACCAGCCACTGACTTGAGAACAGCAGAGTGAAAAACCAGGTCAGGCAGAGTCACCAAACCCTACAACAGAAAACTCGCAAGCAGAATGAGGTTGAAATTTGGGTGAACACAGAGGGAGGACTGGGATGAATAAGAAAACCTGATGAGCAGGATAAGGCAAGAGATAGTCAACTGCTGAAATAGGAAGGCAGGGAGTTTTAGTGCAAGGACATGCAAGCTCAGGTGAAACGTCTGAGGCAGCCTTCAGTTCCCATACAAGGCACATGTAGTGCTGGTATGCTGGTCATAAATCCAGATTCCAGTCTCTTTCCTGCTGTATGTGACCTTAGGCGAGTCACTTAATTACATAAGGTTTTGGTCATATGATCTGGTTAAGTCACAAATTCTTGGGGACTGAGTATTCTCTCCTAACTGAGCAACTTGAATTGGATTGTAATTGCCCGAGTTTGGCACAAAAAAATCCAGAGGGTCAAGGGGATATGGCAGGGGTTCACAAAGATATAGGATAAAAATATCACAACTGCTCCAAGTATTGATTTCATATAGTGGGGCAATGTTAAATATTACTTTTTTAATCCATAGAGAAATGGATATACCACAGAGTCAAGTGCAAAACTTGAATACAGTTTTAGGGTACAGTGTGAGATTACAAATAAATGTTATCCATGGTCAGGCCTCTGTAAACTTTTCATCCAAATCTTTGGGGGGGGCCCTGTTTATTCCTGTCTAGTATTTGGGGCCTTTCAGTGGACACATGTGAAAAGTAGAGACTATAGTATTTATTACTCAGGCTCCTTCCAGCTGAACAAGATTTTTTTTAAGATAATGATAATGGTTGAATATGAACTTTGTTAATAGCAGTATTTACTTTTTTTGAAACAAGTAAAACAGCCTTAATGTAACCAAATACACTTACCTATGTTACATTTTTGCTTGCTAACTGCATATGTCTTATATTAAAGCTCATCTTTTACCTATCACTTTTGAAATAGAACAAATACATGGTGTTTGACAACACAACAGAAGCTCTATGACATGTTACATAAAAGATTTTAAAACAGACCTATATCTTCTCTATGTCTTCTTAGGTTCTACCTGGATTTATAACAATAGAATCCCCCTCCCCTAGTCTTTATTAATTCAAGCTACCAAAAGCACAGATAAGGTTCATTTTTCCAAATACTCCAACAATGAGTCTGGTGACAGTAACTGGGGCTTTTGATGTACCCACTTGAGTGACTGTTTCTGCAAGAGTCCTAAATAGACAGGTTCTGGAGCCAGTCTGCAGCAGCTTTCTTCACTCTAAGGATGTGTTGATAGGTTAAAGCAGGACCTAAACAGTCACTACCTGTCAGTTACTGTGTAAATGAGAACCTCTTGATTAAAAAAAAAAATTGAGGGGTAAATCTCAGTGTTTGGGGCTAACAAACCAGATTAGCACAGAGCTGTGCTTTCATTTATCCTATGCCTTACTCAAGTGGCACTCATTCAAGCTGCATTTTTTTCTTCCATCTCTTGAGAGGTATTATGGACTTTCTTTACTGAGTGTTACATGGAAGCTATTTGAATAGTTTGCTGTCTGCACCAGGGATGGCAGATAAAGGATGCTATCAGTGCATCTCACTGTGAGACATAATGGTGAAATGCTGCAATGCAGGGAATTTTATTTGGGACTGCAATTTAATAAATGATAGACTATCTCTAGGTCAGATCTAGTCCAGATCAGTCACTACCATCTGTCACCAAGCTACAGCCAACTGGCAGCTGGTTGGTGGCCATTATGAAATCCATTAGTAATTTCAGTTCATTCCTTAATTAATGGACATACTTACACACAGAACATTCCATAATTGACCATTTTCTTCAGCTTCATTCCATTCCTATAACCTGGACATTCTTTGCCTTGGAGGAGTGTCTTCTGGTTTTCAGTCACTACAGTGGGGATCAAGTTTCTTCTATCACTGTTTCTGCATACATGTACAATCTGTGAAGGGGTGGAAGGTTTGGAAAATTTTACTTTGTGTAGCTTGAAGTAGAAAATATGATTCCCAATGAGACATCTTCTGGAGTTGGAAGCATGTCAAAACTGCCCTTTCGTGAGAGATTTTAGGACGGCATATATAATTCAGTTCCAGCATGAAAGCAGGCCTTGTAGAAGCCTATGACCAAGAAAACATACATTTAAATACGAAGAAAGCTGGCCTGTGTTTGGGGCCATTTTCCCAGTCAGTTTTTATTTTATCTGAATGATTCCATCCATCACAGATCAACAGAGTAGAGGACTTCCTCTTTTGGGTTGCCAACAAGCACATTTTGCTACCAGTAAATTCACCACGATGAGTAACACCAATTGGGGGGAAAAATTAAACAAAGAAGCCCGACAGCCGTGAAAACAAAACAAGCATGCAGCTTTTCAACTTAAAGAAATTCTAGCTCACTCTCATACTATAATGTAGGAGAGTCTCTTGGCAGAATCATATTTTTGCTCTATTTTTGTATAATAAATACACATATAATCAAGTGAAAATAGACCTTGGTGCAGTGTTCAGCCATTCCCGTGCTGTGATGACACAGCTCATGTAAATGCTCCTTGGGAATTTTGGCTCATTCAATGAGAAAGCAGTCAGCTTTAGACCAAATATAGTCAATTCCAACAGTCAAACCAGTTGCATGAAAATAAATTTTTCACTTCTCTACTGGTTGTTTTGGAATCACATTGACAGAGACAGAAGTTGGGCTGATCATTCTAAAACCACATGTTTCTCCTCTCCAGGTATAGTGGCCCTGAAGGATCCTGATGAATCTGCATTTTCTTAAGATGCTTGTGGTCCTCTAAACAGGACCTTCTGGAGGTAGGATCAGAGAGGGTGCTCTCTTGAATCTGATCAGTTGGAATAGGGATGCTGAGGAGGTCCTGGGCTGGAGTGGCGGCAGAGGACCAGAGAGTTTTCTGTTTACCACAACCCTGTACGCACAGCTTTCACCCTTTGTTTAGTTGATGAATCTGGAACGCAGGCTATGTGCAACTGTCCTGCCAAGGCAAGAGTTTCTACTTACAAGGGATTAACTACACGAGGAAAGTAAATTACATTTAGATGGGCCTAACCCTTTATTTTGTACATAAACCCTGATGATGGCTTCATTTCAGCAAGTGGCATTAGAGGAAAGATACCTGGGCTCACTATATCACACTTAGTATCTAACCATCAAGAACTGCTTCTTCCTGAATTGACAGTCAATGAATGATGAGCAAGACTTCATGATTTATCTATTCATTTCTTCATCCAATGAATGAGACAAATGGAAGTTAAGGAAAAATTGAATCTAAGCCTTCATGAGGTTTTCAGTCCACTAGAATTCATGGGCTGGGCATGAGGACAACGTACCAGAGTACAAGTGGGAATCAAATGTGTAAGATTTCTGGCAGATGAGCGCAGACACAGACAGCTAGTGTCTGTTCCTGAGGGACTCTTGTTACCTTTACTTAAACCAGTGGTGATTAGGTTAGCCTTGTTAAAACCAGGTGTGATTAGGTTGGCACTCAACATACAAAGCAAAACAAAACAACCCCAAATCCTCTTAGCATTTTAAAACCCTCCTCAAGCCACCTAAAACAAATCCCCAAAAGGTACTACTTTACATGTATCACTTGGGAAACTCAGTCCAAACAGACCAAACAGATAATTTAATCCTCTTTCCTAGAAAGTCTACATTTTGAAATTTCTTGGCTCATTAAAGAAACTACAAAAATCATAAGAATATGCATTTTAATAGTTTTGTACACTTTATAAAACTGGTGCCCTCTGATCTACCATGCCAATGAAGACAGAGAAAAGTAGGTGTTCCTAAAAGATGCTTGGCGAAAAAGCTCACATGTGGAAGTCTACATTTGTTGGATTTTGTTCCTTTGGACCAATAATATAGTAACTGATTTTCTTTTTATGGAAGATAATTTTGATTTTTACCAAAATTCAAGTCTGCTGAGTTCCTGGTATTTGAGTATAGCCTGACATTAGAGAGATTATAGGGAATAAGTACCACTAAATTACTTTATAATGTAAATTTTGCCAAAGGGTAGTTTTTGAAGGGGGGATAGCCAAATATTATCTTTTACAAGTTGTGTTCTTAAGGGTTTGAACATCCTAGAAGGATATGGGATATAAATAAACAAATCAGTAGGTTTAGAAACACATTACTAGGAAATATGAGTTGGTAAAGCCACATCAGGGGCACATACAAAAGAGATGGCTGATACATCATGCATGTGTTAGAGAGATTTTCTTTTGGTTTGAACATGGAAGGAATCAATACATTTCTATAAGGTTTTTAGAGGACTATTGAAACTAATAGCTAACTACATTATAAAATGCTCCTGAAGTACTGTGAGAAAATTGGGGGTCACACCACACTTCATAAACCTATCAGGTATGTTTCCATGAATCTGAATGTTGAGTGTTCAGGTAGCTCTTGGGTACAACAAGATCTCCAAATCTAGTGGGAGATAGACGGGCTGGAATCATGCGGTCTCTCCTTTCCCCAGCTGGCATGGGAGCTGCTGCTTCTTTTGTTTTTGCTTCTAGCAATATTTGCAGAAGCATACAAAAAACACAGGTATCTCAACTGATCATTGGGTACATGATCATTTGCTGTCTGGAATGTCTTGTTTCCTTGAAGTCACGGTTCTCTGAAAGAGGATGAGGTTGGCTTTGATTTGACAGAGACAGTTTCTGATACTAATTCCTGGTTATAGACTCCTACTTCCGATTTTGGCTTTCACTTGTGTGTGTGTGTGTTATTTGGTTGTTTGTGTTTATTTTTGGCTTCCCTTGGTCTTTGTTGCTGCACAGAGGCTTTCTCTAGTAGCAGCGCATGGGATTTTCATTGCACTGGTTTCTCTTGTGTGGCATGGGCTCTAGAGTGAAGGCTCAGAAGTTGAGATACATGGGCTTAGTTGCCCCATGGCATGTGGCATCCTAGTTCCTGGACCCGGGATCAAACTTGTGTCCACTCCAGGTGGTTTCTTAACAAGTGAACCTAGGGAAGTCTCTGATTTTTATTTTCAATTAAATCACAAAACCACAGGAAATCTCTACCTAGCTTAGTTTTTTAGAAATAACTTTTTGTTGGGGGGGGGGGGGAAGAAAAAAAGAAACTCGACTTTCCAGGAAACAGAGTTGCTAACCTTAAATATTATACCCTGTTACTTAAGGCACAGATTGAGGATACTGAGCCCTTAACTACTACACATTGCAATTGTCTATTTGCTCTTTGCTTTTTTAAGATAGGAAACCTTCACTTGCTTCATTCTCAGTACTATCACTTTATAGACCCTTGGCAGCTGTTGGTAAATCAACAAATGCATCCATATTTATATGTTTCCTGTCTATTTCCTTAAAGGAGTCAAGGCAGTTTATAACAAAACACATGGGATACAGAGCAAAATTAAGATAAGAAAAAGACCAGACACCATGTGAAGAAAATGAAAATATATTTATTCCAAGGGCAAGGGCCTGGGATGAGATCTCTTGAGTACTAGACTCAACTCTCAGTTGAGGCAAAAAATGAACACATGATTTCCTATGTTACTTTCTTAATCTGAGAAAACAAAACATACAAAGAGGATTTGTTCATGTAGGAGTGCTAGCAAGTAGGAGGGCCTGACACTCCCATTGTTGACTGTTGCCACATCTGACCCTATTTGTACCTATCTGGTGTACTTGTCCCCTGGAGAACCTACTCCAGTATTCTTGCCTAGAGAATCCCATGGACAGAGGAACCTGGTGGGCTACAGTCCCTAGGGTTGCAAACAGTGAGACAAAACTGAAGCAACTTAGCATACTCATGTGGTATACTTGGTCCTCCGATTATCCTATGAAGAAGAAGAACTGATACTATGTGTAAAGTAGATAGCTAAGGAAAACCTACTGCATAGCTCAGGGAACTCCCCTCAGTCTCTGCAGTGACCTAAATAGGAAGGAAATCCAAAAAAGAGGGTGTATATGTATACGTATAGCTGATTCACTTTACTATACAGTGGAAACTAACAGAACATTGTAAAGCAAATACACCCTATTAAAAAATTATTTAAAAAACAAAGTATAAAAAAATAACATCTGGAGTTGGCTGAATGCAAGGGCCTGGACTCTGAAATCCAAGTACAGCAAACGGTTTATTAATCTCTCCTCTGAAGTCAGTACAGTTCAATTTGAATATGTATTATATGTGTAATATTTGTTTATTGTGCATTTGACATGTTATACCAAGTGTATATATATATATATATATATATATATATATGTATGTGTGTGTGTATATATATATATACATAAATTTATACATATCAAACATGTGTATGTTTCTCTCATATACATGAAAGCCAAACTTCTATTGGAATCAACTCTATATCCTTTATTTACAAAAAACACAAATTGGAAACAGATAAAACATGAATAAACTAATTTTATTTAAGGTTTGAGGAAACCGAAGGAAAATCCTTTTAAGCATCTATTTTGCCATCATAAATGGGGCCTTTGACTGCGTTTGCCAGTAGCCCATTTTTATAGCTCTGTTAAAACTCTAGAAGGACACAAAGTGGTTGAGAGAAGTGCTTGCCCAGAGCAGTGCCATCTCAGATGGGAGCTATTCTGGGCTCCTTCCAGGTCCAGTTTCCCACTGGTCACTGCAGCTTGGTCTTGTTTCCCCTCCCAGGATGTGCGCATCCGCTGGTCTTCTCATGCAGTTGTACCAGTCTTGCTACTCAAGGTGTATTCTGGCAGCATCAGCATCATCTGGGAGCTTGTTAAGAAGGCAGTCTTGAAAATGAGAATTTTCTAACCCAGCTCTCCAGGGGGGTTTATGCATGCTAGGTTTTGAAGCATTGACCAAGAGCACATGTCAGCTTAAATAAATGAAGGAGTGAGTGAATAAGTGAATGAATGGGTACTCTAAAGAATAAAGAGTTGTGAAGTAATTAGCCTCCAACTAATAAAAATAAATTAAAAAAAAGAATAAAGAGTATTCTTTTACAAATATGTATTATCTAAAAATTATCTAAAACTCTCTTCTTAGAATCCTAATATCTAATTGTTACAATGCATTTTCTGTCCTGGTAGAGAGGGACCAGCTTAGAATTCTTACCCATTATTAATTGTTTAATTATAAACAATTGAGTTTTGAGTTCCTGAGTGCTCGCTTTTTTATTTTCTTTTAAAAAAATTGATCTTATTTTTAAATTTTATTTTCATTTTTAATTGAAATATATTTGACATATAACATTTATTTAAGGTGTGCAACATGTGGATTTGATGCATTTATATATTATGCTCTGATTTCCATTGTAGTGTTACCTAACATCTTTAAAAATCACATAATTACCATTTCATTTTTTGTGATGAGAATAATTGAGTGAATCTCTTAGACGTTTTGTTGTAAAAGTATTCTCTTCTAGATAAAACCCTACCTATTAAGTACATGACCGCCATGGTACACCAAGAGTCGTGGAACGTGCTGGACAGTAGAGACCTGTCCTTTCCCACAGCCTTTGCAAACCTTGTATTTGTTTCTTTCTCTCTTGTAACTCTTGGAATTTATCAGAACTTTGTCTCCTTGCGCTTGGCTCATATGATTCCTCCTAGAGATAACCTCTTGAATCCTGTAGTTAATCGTTTATACCTACCTACAATCCTGTTTCGCAGTAGACTTAATCCAGGTCTCCAGTTCTCAGAATTGCCGTGCTCATGATGGAAGTTCCAGACTCCCTCCATGGAGAAATTGGATTTTCTCCCATCTCTACTGCCTCAAACCCTTTGACAGCCTTGATTTGTGAGGATAAGTTTTTTTAGACAAGGAACTTGCCAGAGGGAGTAAGGGGAGTTTAGGATTTTATAGCAAGGCAACTCCCGGTAACAAATAATGGTAACTCTATAGTAATAGATACAGGGGCCCTGGTGACGTAGTGGTAAAGAATCTGCCTGCCGGTGCAAGAGACTCCGGTTCGCTCCCCGGGTCGGGAAGAACCCCTGGAGAAGGGAATGGCAACCCACTCCAGTATTCTTGCCTGGAGAATTCCATGGACAGAGGACCCTGACGGGCTACAGTCAGTCCATGGGGTCTCAAAGAGTCGGACACGACTTAGTGACTGAGTATGCATACACGTACGTGTAATAGATACAGGTATAATGGATACCTTTATGATCAGGAAGGCAATAGGTAGAAGATAATGTTGAACTGTTGGCAGCTTTGGCTGCTTTGGCTCTGGCACTCTGGTCTCAATTGATATCCTAGCTCCTCCATTTAAAATGACTGGGTGGCCTTCACCTATTACATAGACTCTGTACCTCAGTTTCTTTGTTTGTAAAATGGGGCTAATCAACAGTGAAAGGAAATAATCCATGCAAAATATATGGTACACAGTAAGCAGTCATTAAACACTGGCAATTGTTAACTAGTATGTGCTAAGCTTCACGCCTCAGTTACTAAACTTTTTCTTAGACGTCTTAAAGATCTACATCTTATATTCCAGCATAATATGTTCATGGAGTGAAATTACCTTGAGAATAGGATAAAAGAGAAGCTGAGGCTCCATGACACTTTCCTTATGGTTAAGATTCCACTCTTCCAATGTGGGGGTGCAAATTCGATACCTGATCAGGGAACTAGATCCCACATGCTGCATGGTATGCCCCCCCCCAAAAAAAAGTTAAAATTAAAAAAATAAATAAAAAGAAGCTTAGGCTCTGTGTTCTGGAAGACTTTGTCCTTGGGTTGGTTCCCCACCTCCATGAGAGTGCACACTATAATGGAATACACAGGTGCTGCTTGGAACAGGCATTTCCATGCAAGAAATAAGTTTGATCATCAGGGGAGGGGTTTGTGCTTACAGCCAAAAGCCTGTGCACTAGGAAAACAAAGAATGATATATAAACAAGGTGCAACACTTGCATGGCAGGTGAAAGATGAATGAGGCACTTAAGCAAGGCTCTTGAGACAGAGCACTGTGTGTGATTGAGAGGCTGCACTGACTGTGTATATTGTGTTTGGACAAACAGGTGAGGACCCTGTGGGCTGTCAAATACTGAATAATATATTAGTAGGATGGTATCATATTATTGTTAGTGACTCCTTTGCTCACTGTTAGCTAAGGCAGTAACTTTCTCTCCATATAAGGACTTCATGACCTTTGAGATTTTCTATTTTGCCTTTTTCAAGTATACTCTTCCATGCTATCTACAAAGATGTGTCATGATTTCTTTAGTAGGAAATTTATTATTATTGTCCCCTGGAAGTTATTCTTTAGCTTATCCAAGAGATATGAATTCATTTGTGAATCCAAAAGCTGGTTCCCAGAATGCAAAGTCTCAGTGGATATAAAGCTGCAACATTTTGGAAACTACTTTGCAGACAGCCTTCTTCATCTTCAGGAACAGAATCCGGCCCACTGGACCATTCTCTTTCACAAGCGTTTTTCATTTAGTTGAGTCCCCATGGCCTTTAGAGGTCTTTTTCATCCTACACTTATACTTTGACAAATGTAGACTGTTCCATTGAAAACATTCAGTTATACCCTTCATGTCTGATAGCTGTACTGGGGTTCAGCAAGAAAAACCATATTCTTCCATATCAGGGTGTGTGTGTGTGTGTGTGTATGTGTTAGTAACTCAGTTGTGTCTGACTCTTGTGACCCCATGGACTATAGCCTGCCAGGCTTCACTGTCTATGGGATTCTCCAGGCAAGAATACTGGAGTGGGTTGCTATATCCTTCTCCAGGAGATCTTCCCAACCCAGGGATTGAACCTAGGTCTCTTGCATTGCAGGCAGATTCATTTCCATCTGAGCCACCAGGGAAGCACTAATGTCACTATAAATTTAATATAATCTTTTTCTCTGGCTCTGCATGAGTCATAAGGGTGAAATATTTAATTACAATAGTCAGAGAATTTTGCATACCCTAGGAATGTTGTAGTTCTAGAAACTTATGTACAAAATCAGTCAGGTGTAATTCCTTTCATTGTTTATTTTCCTTTAATATTTGGGGCTCTCTTATTCATAGAAATTTGTATCCTGCATTTTTAACTTTCCTGTTTCATTAAATAATTTTGTGAACATAATTTTAATAGCGCCTCATATATTTGTATTATTATTTATTATTCTACATTTGAAGATTTAGGTTATTACCAATTTGATAATACTACAAATGTGTTGAGGTAAACATTTTTTTGTGTGGATAAGGCTTTTCCTTTTTTAAAAAAAAATTGTTTCTTGGGCTTTCCTGGTGACTTGGTGGTAAAGACTCTGCCTACCAATGTAGGAGACATGGGTTTTAATCCTGGTCCAGGAAAATCCCACATGCTGTGGAGCAACTAAGCTTGTGCACCACAACTATTGAGCCTCTGCTCTAGAGCTTGGGAGCTGCAGCTAGTGAAGTCTGCATGCCGTTGAACCTGTGCTCCACAAAAACAGAAGCCAATGCAACGAGAACCTGAGTGCCACAGCTGGAGTAACCCCTACTTGCCACAACTAGAGAAAAGTCCATGCAACAGTGAAGATCCAGCACAGCCAAAAATAAATAAATAAAGTTAAACTGTTTCTTTAGAACAGAAGCACAGAATTAGGATTATTTGGTCAAATGGTACATTTTTGTCTTCATAATTATATATATAAATATTGACTAAGTCCTTCTCAAAAAGATATATACATTTAGATCTTTACCTTCAAGGTAAAAATTGTGTGTCTTCTTTCACCCTTGAAAGGTACCTCCTTGTTTAAGATTGTAGTGAAGTGAAAATTGCTCAGTCGTGTCTGACTCTTTGCCACCCCATGGACTATGGAGTCCATGGATTCTCCAGGCCAGAATACTGCAGTGGGTGGCCTTTCCCTTCTCCAGGGGACCTTCCCAACCCAGGGATCAAATTCAGGTCTCCTGCATTGCAGTCAGATTCTTTAAGAGCTGAGCCACAAAGGAAGCCCAAGAATACTGGAATGGGTAGCCTACCTCTTCTCCAGCAGATCTTCCTGACCCAGGAATTGAACTGGGGTCTCCTGCATTGCAAGCAGATTCTTTCTTTACCAACTGAGCTATCAGGGAAGCTGATTAAGAATATACATATTTACAAAGGTTGAAAGTAAAATATGGTTTTTCATTGTTGCTCTGGGCACATAGTGTCTTACTGCTTGACTATGTTTAACTGCCATGGCTTTTCTCAATTAAATATATTTGTTTAGGGCTAAATGGGGCTTAAAGAAAAGAGGAGTTTCCTAAGGTTCTCACCTATGGGAAAAAAAGGGGGCTTTACAAATTCTGTGAATATATGTATATATTACCTTATGTAAGTAAAATCTGACACCTCAGAATATAGCTGCCTCACTAAATGCTGTTCTATAGATGCAATTCATGAGTTTGTTACACAAGAGAGACATCTTCATTAAGAAAGCTTTACTTTGTAGTTAGCCGAGCATCTCCCTCACTGCAATCTACTGAACTCTCAACACAAGGGTCTGTAAAAAAAAGAAAAAGAAAAAGGCTTTACATAACAAAATGATAACAATAGTAATAATTACAGCCAAATATATTTAATGCTTATGTGTACCAAAAGCTGTCTAAGACTTCATGAAAGTGAAAGTGTTAGTCCGTTAGTTGTGTCCAACTCTGCAACCCCATTAACTGTAGCCCGCCAGACTCCTCTGTCTGTAGAATTCTCCAGGCACAAATACTGGAGTGGTTAGCCATCCCTTCTCCAGGGGATCTTCCTGACCCAGGGATCAAACCTATGTCTCTCACATTGCAGACAGATTCTTTATCATCTGAACCACCAGGCATAAATATCTTATATAATCATCTCAAATCATGACTTCATCCATTAAGGAAAAACTTGAGAAAGTCAATATTTAGGAGTTACCAGCAAATAACTGAATCCTACAAATGAACCAGAATAGTGAGGATAACATGCATCTTTGTTTATATGGTGAACATCACCCACAAAGTACCAGCCTGTACCTGTGCGAAGTCACTTCAGTTGTGTTTGACTCTTTGCGATCCTATGGACCATAGCCCACTGGACTCCTCTGCCCATTGGATTCTCCAGGGAAGATTACTGGAGTAATTTCCTTCTCCAAGAAAAACCCATTTCCTTCTCCAGGAGATCTTCTCCACCCAGGAATCAAACCTGTATCTCTTAAGTCTCCTACATTGGCAGGCAGGTTCTTTACCACTAGTACCATCTGGGAAGCCAATTGGAGCAAACAAATCGCTAAAGTGGAAGAAAGAAAAAATTGATGTGGAAAAAGTATTTGGTTTTCACTTTCTACCAGATTATTGAAAATGACAAAGCTTGGTGCTCTGTGATGACCGAGAGAGGTGGAATTGGGAGGAGGTAGGAGGGACACTCAGGAGGGAAGGGGTATATACATATACATAGCTGATTTGCATTATTGTGCAGCAGAAACTGCAACATTGTAAAGCAATTATACTGCAGTGGTATTCAGCTAAGTCAAGCAAACCAGAGGCAAGAACCATATTTCTTGCTGCTCTGTTGAGATACGACAGTGCTGTGAATATTTAGGCTGAAAAACATGCCTGTAAGTCATTTTGATAACATGTGATTGAAATTATGAGTCACTGGATGCAGAAAGTCAGCTGGGAAAACAAATGTATCTGAAAGAGGCCTAGGCCTAACTCTCAAACGAGCCCATGTCTCTTCTGTTTTAGTTTCTGTGTATGACCATCCCTATTGCTGTACGCCATGCTCTAGCTAATTCAGGCCAAAATTATATGTAGGTATATATGACTCAGCCCTTTATGACCGATAAAATCTTAGTGTATCCAAAGGATCTGTTAACTACAAAGTTATCAGTGACCCTGCTCACACTGATCTGTATCATCTCCCCAACCCTTAAAGTAGTTCTCCTTATTGCTTGCCCTAGAGCAGCACACATCTGCCTGCAAGCAAGATATTTCCTCACCAATACAAGTTCCTGTGGAAGCCAAACCAAAATGTAAAATGAAAGCACAAAATTTAATGAATTTTAAAACGGCCACCTTAGTGCTTCTTTTTGTAGAAATATCCCAGCTATTGTAATGGTCGTTTTCTGAACCTGAGTGGATTGTGTAATTGATGAACCATGTGAAAGGAGGATGTGATATGCAGTGTCCCTGATCTCTCTGGGGCAAGGACTGTCACTTGCTTGCCGCTTGGGTGGCTCTGGTTCTCTGGAATGGCTGCCATAAAGTAAACATATGCTCTTGCTTTCTCATTCAGGCAGAGGACTGAATAATTACATTTATCAACGGGTGTTCTGCTTTGCGGCTGTTTAGATATCGTGTGTGCCCACATCATTTCCTCTGTGGTTTCCGGATGCTGAAAATCTTTCCCGGTTAAACTTCTATCATACTGTGTCAAGAGCGATAACCAGTCTTAAACATATTTGGCATGCATGACTTTATTAAAGAAGACATGGTTAGGGAAGCAGATGCTGGTGCTTTGTTATACCCCGCTGGCCTTCATATTCTTGTGGATGTATGAAGGGAAAGCTTTACAACTCCAAATAAGGAGATGTCTTACTGTTGTTTGATCCTAAGTTGATTTTACAACACATTGCCATCAAGGAGGGAGAAACGAAGCCCTCAATAAAATATTACTTGCATCTTACCATACTCAAGCTTCTCTTGGCAGCACTCAAGCCAACAGAAGAAATGACAAATTTCTGAATCATGTGGACTATTTGGTGTCCCCAGTATTCTTTCCCCTTGTGTCTGTGTTGATCCCAGGTCAGGAACACTAGAATAAAGAGACAGCATATGGTGATGGAGTGTAGGTTCTGTCATCTGCGAGAAGGATCTGCCACTTTCCCCCTCTATTTGTGATCTTAGTCGAGTTATTTTAGCTCCCCAAGTCTGTGTCTTCATCTATGAGATATTTATGAGATAATAACAACTATGTCAGTCGACTTTTGTATGGATAAAATGAGACAGGGCATGCAAACTGCCCCATGTGTGGTGGGCAGTGCTCACCTCACACTCATCTCTGTCTTTTCTTTACATTCATGCTGGTTAGACTGTCTGATTTTGACACATCACTTAGGAAACTCTGTCCTCTCACAGAGTCCACATAATTGTTTATGGTCATGCTCTATTTTCATCCAACTGACTTTTTTCTTTCTCACTGCTTTTGTTCAGTTGTTCCCTGAAAGAGTAGACTGGTTGGCAGTGATTCACATTGAAGTGATGATTTCTTGAACAACAAATGGACATGAGTAAGAAAAGTGTTTACTTCCATGACACTGAATAGGATCAAGAATTATTTCGTTAAATAAAGTAGATCGGGTTATACATCTTCGATTGGACACCTGGGCTTTGCCTTAGAATCTCTAGAGCATCAGGGGAGCAGACAACTAAATCCAATAAGAAAGATGAGACAGTCACAACCTCCTGACCTGTTCTTAGACTAATCAAAACTCAGTTTCCCCAGGGGACAGTTGGATAATTCCTAAAAATGAGGGAATGATTTGGTTCTTTCTAAGTGAAGACAGCAAACACAATCATCCTACCGACCACTTCTTGGAATGGTTCCTTCCACATGACTTTGCAAGCTGCTGTCCTGAAGGAAAAGGAATACTCTCTCAGCTTTCACCAAAGATTGTAGCAACTGGTTCTGGAATAATTTCAGTAAAGTTCTCAATACCAAGGATGATTGAGTTAAAGATATTGTCCGGACTTCTAATATTCTGACTTTAAAATTCATAAATCACCTTTTATTTCACTGGATTCTACTATAGTTTCTCCTTATTGTTGTCGTTGTTCAGTCACTAGCTTGTGTCCATCTCTTTGCAACGCCATAGATTGTAGCACATCAGGTTTCCCTGTCCATCACTATCTCCTGCAGTTTGCTCAAATTCATGTCCATTGAATCGGTGATGCCATCCAACCATCTCATCTTTTGTCACCCCATCTCCTATTTCCTTCAATCTTTTCTGGCATCAGAGTCTTTTCCAATGAGTTGGCTCTTTGTATCAGGTGTCCAAAGTATTAGAGCTTAAGCTTAAGCATCATTCCTTCCAATGAATATTCAGGGTTGAGTTCTTTTAGGATTGACTGGTTTGATCATTTTGCAGTCCACTTTAAAGAGTCTTCTCTAGCACCACAATTCAAAAGCATCAATTCTTCCTTGCTCAGCCTTCTTTATGGCCCAACTGTCACATCCATACATGACTACTGGAAAAATCATAGTTTTGACTACATGGGCCTTTGTTGGCAAAGCAATGTCTCTGCTTCTTAATATGCTGTCTAGGTTTGTCATAACTTTTTTTTTTCCCCAAGGAGCAAGCATCTTTTAATTTCATGGCTGTGGTCACTGTCTGCAGTCATTTTTGAAGCCCAAGAAAATGAAATCTTCTCTTTATTAATAGTTGCTAATTTTCCCAGGAATACCCTGGGATAATTAATTTTGGGAAAGTTTGGAGTACCAAATTAAGCCTGAAAAGTATAGCTTAGAAGAGGACATGATAACATTGGAAGGACCTTTGTTCTGTCACTATGGGGAACTATGTGGGCAGAGAAAGCCTACTGGTACAGAAGTTGCTAGAAAACATGGATGCACGAAACTGTACACTGGATAACACCTAGGGGCTTAGAACTTTAACTCCTTGGGCCACAAGAAGTAGGGATGGGACAGAAATCCTGAATCACACACTAGGTGGAAGGTTCAACTTCAGAATTAAACCTGAGCATCTGAAGGTTAGCATTTTCCATGGGTGAACTAAGTAAAAAGCAAAACAAACAAAACGTAAATTTAAGACCTGTACTGAAGACTGAAACAGTAGGGATTCTGGCCTTGACTTTGGCTTCTGCAGGAGAGAGAGAACAAAATTCTCTCATGAGATATCTTAGCCACATACCTACTGTCATGCAGATAAGGCAGAAATTAATTCCATTATAGGACTTCTAAATCTACAAGAATGCCAAAGACTGTTCAAACTACCGCACAATTGCACTCATCACATGCTAGAAATGTAATGCTCAAAATTCTCCAAGCCAGGCTTCAACAGTACATGAACCGAGAACTTCCAGATATTCAAGCTGGATTTAGGAAAGTCAAAGGAACCAGAGATCAAATTGCCAGCATCCGCTGGATCAAAGAAAAAACAAGAGAGCTCAAGAAACATCTACGTCTGCTCTGTTGACTACGCCTAAGCCTTTGACTGTGTGGATCACAACAGACTGTGGAAAATTCTCTAAGACATTGGAGTACCAGACCACCTGACCTGCCTCCTGAGAAATCTGTATGCTTGTCAAGAAGCAACAGTTAGAACTGGACATGGAACAAGAGACTAGTTCCAAATCCAGAAAGGAGTATGTCAAGGCTGCATATTGTCACCCTGCTTATTTAACATGTATTCAGAGTACATCATGTGAAATGCCGGGTTGGATGAAGCACAAGCTGGAATCAAGATTCCTGGGAGAAATATCAGTAACCTCAGATACCCAGATGACACCACCCTTATGGCAGAAAGCAAAGAGGAACTGAAGAGCCTCTTGATAAAAGTGAAAGACGAGAGTGAAAAAGATGGCTTAAAACTCAGCTTTCAAAAAATGAAGATCATAGTGTCTGATCTTATCACTTCATGGCAAATAGATGGGGAAAGAATGGAAACAGTGAGAGATTTTATTTTCTTGGGCTGCAAAATCACTGTAGATGGTGATTGCAGCCATGAAATTAAAAGATGCTTGCTCCTTGGAAGAAAAACTATGACTAACCTATACAGCATATTAAAAAGCAGAGAAAATACATTGCCAACAAAGGTCCATTTAGTCAAAGCTGTGGTTTTTCCATTAGTCATGTATGGATGTGAGAGTTGGACTGTAAAGAAAGCTGAGGAACAAAGAATTCATGCTTTTGAACTGTGGTGTTGGAGAAGACTCTTGAGAGTTCCTTGGACTGCAAGGAGATCAAACCAGTCCATCCTAAAGGAAATCAGTCCTGAATATTCACTGGAAGGACTGATGCTGAAGCTGAAGCTCCAATAATTTGACCACACTGATGCGAAGAACTGACTCATTCAAAAAGACTCTGATGCTGGGAAAGATTGAAGGCGGGAGGAGAAGGGGATGACAGAGAATGATATGGTTAGATGGTATCACTACCTCAATGGACATGAGTTTGAGCATGCTCCAAGAGTTGGTGATGGACAGGGAAGCCTGGCATGCTGCAGTCCATGGAGTAGCAAAGAGTCAGACACGACTGAGTTACTGAACTGAACTGAAATCTACAAGCATGAAATTTAATTTAACATAGTCCTGTTTTGCTGGTGCATCACTTGGATGAAGCAAATGCAAATCATCTCTGGATAAAGCACAACTGTACAACAGACAAATTTAACAGTATATTAGACATAGAATAAGAGAGAATTCATGATCTGGTACACTACATATGAATGAGGTAATTAGAACTCCAGCTCAGAGAGACAAAGATAGCAAGTGTAAGAGATGCAGAGAGGTGTAAAATGATCACATCTGATATCTAGCTAATGTATATTTACTTGGTCTTCAGGGGAAGACAGAGAGTATATAGCTAGAGGCAGTATTTGATTATGGTTGAGGATTTTCCAGGACTTTTGAAGACCTAATTCCTCACATTCATGAAGTATTAAAGACAAAACTGGTTACATAAAAATGAGATTAAATAAAAAAGCAATTGAGACCTAGAATGATGATAGAAAAGCAAAAACATAGAGAAGATTTTTCAATCAGCCAGAGAGAGGGAATAAAACCAAATTACAGACTTGTGCTCAGCTTATTTGACTTAATATTTTTCAGTATATAGTGATGTGAAAGTGATAGGTATTCAACAGAAAACGTATTTTGAATTTTTCCTGGACCAGTAATATGCAGTACACTCTCTCATGATGCTAGGGCAGCATCAGCAAACTCAACTCCCAGTCAGCCATGTGGTCATGAGGATAAGCAACAGATACATTTGTAACCTCTCTGTACATAGACAATCACTCTGTATTTAACTTTCAGAGTTCAATAATTTACATGACATATTCAGCACTGTATTATAAAATAGGCATCACATTAGATGATTTTGCCCAACTGTAGGCTGACATAAATGTTCTGAGCAGGTTTGAGGTACGTTAGATTCAACTATGATGATTGGCAGGTTAGGTGTATTAAATGCATTTTCAACTTATGATGACTTTTATCAGGACATAACCGTGTCATAAGTGGAAGACAGTCTGTACATATAAAGGAATGGCAATTAGACCAATTGATGACTTCGTAAAACAACAGTGAAAACCACATGGCTGTGAAATAATATCATCAACGTGCCAACAGAAAATAACTGTCAACTTAGAAAAGTGTAACCAGTACCATACAGCTATCTTTCAGAATGAGGGCAAAATAACATAACTTATACGAAGATAAAAACCAAGGGAATTTACTATGAATAGACAACTATGGAAATTCTAACAGATATTCTACATGAAGAGGGAATGCAGCCATGAAAGGAAGTCCTATGATTTAAAAAAAATAAAAACAAAAATCTGATAGACATGAAGGAGACTAAAGACATTGACTTTGAAAACAATATTCAGTTCAGTTCAGTTCAGTCACTCAGTCGTGTCCGACTCTTTGTGACCCCATGAATCGCAGCACGCCAGGCCTCCCTGTCCATCACCAACTCCCGGCATTTATTCAAACTCATGTCCATCGAGTCGGTGGTGCCATCCAGCTTCTCATCCTCTGTCGTCCCCTTCTCCTCCTGCCCCCAATCCCTCCCAGCATCAGGGTATTTTCCAATGAGTCAACTCTTCGCATGAGGTGGTCAAAGTTCTGGAGTTTAAGCTTCAGCATCAGTCCTTCCAAATGATCACCCACACTGATCTCCTTTAGGATGGACTGGTTGGATCTCCTTGCAGTCCAAGGGACTCTCAAGAGTCTTCTTCAACACCACAGTTCAAAAGCATCAATTTTTTGGCACTCAGCTTTCTGAGCTCTGAGCTCAGCTCAGTCCAACTCTCACACCCGTACATGACCACTGGAAAAACCATAGCCTTCACTAGACGGACCTTTGTTGGCAAAGTAATGTCTCTGCTTTTTAATATGCTACCTAGGTTGGTCATAACTTTCCTTCCAAGGAGTAAGCGTCTTTTAATTTCATGGCTGCAGTCACCATCCGCAGTGATTTTGGAGCCCCCAAAAATAAAGTCTGACACTGTTTCCACTGTCTCCCCATCTATTTCCCATGAGGTGATAGGACCACATGCCATGATCTTAGTTTTCTGAATGTTAAGCTTTAAGCCAACTTTTTCACTCTCCTCTTTCACTTTCATCAAGAGGCTCTTTAGTTCCTCTTCACTCTCTGCATATCTGAGGTTATTGATATTTCTCCCAGCAGTCTTGATTCCAACTTGTGCTTCTTCCAGTCCAGTTTCTCATGATGTACTCTGCATATAAGTTAGATAAGCAGGGTGACAATATACAGCCTTGACATACTCCTTTTCCTACTTGAAGCCAGTCTGTTGTTCCATGTACAGTTCTAACTGTTGCTTCCTGACCTGCATACAGGTTTCTCAAGAGGCAAGTCAGGGGGTCTGTCATTCCCATCTCTTGAAGAATTTTCCACAGTTTATTGTGATCCACACAGTCGAAGGCTTTCATGTAGTCAATATTAATAATATCTAATTTTTTAATGAAAAAAGAGATAGAACAAAATATTGAGTGAAAATAGCATATGGTTATTATTCCCAATCTGTATACTGAGACAGCCATGGCATCCTAGGAAATGCACCGGGGCCCCAGAAGATGTTGACATTTTCTAAGGGATACAGCAGTATCTATTGGAAACAGCATAGAATGCTAGCTCAGAGCAGTTCATGGTTTCAACTTTGAACTGTACTGTTCCTTTTGATTACATTATTATTTTTTTTGAAACTTGGTTTTGAATAAATGTTTATGTGAAAAAAAATACCAAGATAAAATCAATATGAAACAAGAAATGAAAGTTAAAATATTCAGTTTTATTCTGAGATCTGAGAAGTTGTGCCATGCCTAACAAGTGCACAATATGCTATAAGAAAGTAATTGAGTCACTGGAGAAGGAAATAAAATCATTTTTCCTTTCCATTTTTGTCTATTACTATTGTCAAATTGCTACTACGTTTTTTGGATATTTAGTAATATTTCCTTGTGCTTTTAATTTGCATCTCCCTAATGGGAGAATGAAAAAGTTGGCTTAAAGCTCAACATTCAGAAAAGTAAGATCATGGCATCTGGTCCCATCACTTCATGGGAAATAGATGGGGAAACAGTGGAAACAGCAGCTAACTTTATTTTTGGGGGCTCCAAAATCACTGCAGATGGTGACTGCAGCCATGAAATTAAAAGATGCTTACTCCTTGGAAGGAAAGTTGTGACCAATCTAGATAGCATATTAAAAAGCAGAGACATTACTTTGCCAAGAAAGGTTCGTCTGGTCAAGGCTATGGTTTTTCCAGTGGTCATGTATGGATGTGAAAGTTGGACTCTGAAGAAAGCTGAGTGCCGAAGAATTGATGCTTTTGAACTGTGGTGTTGGAGAAGACTCTTGAGAGTCCCTTGGACTTCAAGGAGATCCAACCAGTCCATCCTAAAGGAGATCAGTCCTGGGTGTTCATTGGAAGGACTAATGCTGAAGCTGAAACTCCAATACTTTGGCCACCTCATGGGAAGAGTTGACTCATTGGAAAAGACCCTGATGCTGGGAGGGATTGGGAGCAGGAGGAGAAGGGTATGACAGAGAATGAGATGGCTGAATGGCATCACCGACTCAATGGACATGAGTTTGAGTAAATGCCGGGAGTTGGTGATGGACAGGGAGGCCTGGCCTGCTGCAATTCATGGGGTCGCAAAGAGTCAGACATGACTGAGCGACTGAACTGAACTGAACTGAATGGCTAATGATATTGAACAACTTTTCATGTGCTTATTTGCCATCAGTATATCTTTTTCAATGAAATGTCTGTGCATGTCTTTTGCCTATCTTCTAATTAGATTTTTCTTTTGCTGTTAAGTTGCAAGAGTTCTTTTTGTATATACCAGATAATAGTTTCTTTGTCAGATATTTTGCTTGCAAATATCTCTCCTAGTCTTAGCTTGTTCATCCCCTTAATGTGATCCTTTTTAGAGCAATGCCAAATATTTATTTCTAAGATTTTATAGTTTTAAATTATATATTGAAGTCCATGATCCATTTTGAGTTAAGTTTTGTTTGAGTTATGAGATGAGATTTAGGTTGTGGTTCTTTTTTTTTTCTTTTTCCCGAATTGCTCCAATATAATTTGTTGAAGAGTCTAGCCCTCTTCCACTGCATTTACACCTTTGCCAGATATTGTTGGGGAACATCTGTGTGGACATATGTCTTGAGCTTTCTATTTTGTCAACTTATGTGTTTATCCCTCTGCCAATTCCATACTCTCTTAGCAGTGATGTAGTATAGAGCAATTATATGATATAACTTTATGTTATATAGACTTATTCCCTTTCGCTTAATTCTTAAGTCATTCTGGGACTTTTGTCTTTCCAAATAAATTTTAGAATAAGCTTTTTATAGATTCAAACAACCTTGCTAGGATTTTAGTAAGAGTTACATTGAACCTCCTCAAAGGTAAATTTGAGTAGAATTGACATCTTTATAATGTTGATCCTCCCTATCCAAGAACATAATATGCTTCCCCATTCATATAAGTCCCCTTTTATTTCTTTCATTAGCAAGTGAGTGAAAAAATAAAACAATAATATTTTCAATTTATGTTCCAATGAAGGACTTAAAGCCAGATTATATAAATAACTCTATGAGTCAATGAGAAAAAATAATTAAGCCAATAGAAAAACATGCAAATCACTTGAACAAGCATTTCACTGAAGAAATATAAATACCTACAAGCAGAGGAAGTATACTCAACCTTATTGTTAATAGGATGCATCACTAGGAACACAGCTAGTGGATGTGATGGAATTCCAGTTGAGTTATTTCAAATCCTGAGAGATGATGCTGTGAAAGTGCTGCACTCAATATGCCAGCAAATTTGGAAAATTCAGCAGTGGCCACAGGACTGAAAAAGATCAGTTTTCATTCCAATTCCAAAGAATGTTCAAACTGCCACACAATTGCACTCATCTCACCCACTAGTAAAGTAATGCTCAAAATTCTCTAAGCCATACTTCAACAATATGTGAACCATGAACTTCCAGATGTTCAAGCTGGTTTTAGAAAAGGCAGAGGAAACAGAGATCAAATTGCCAACATCCTCTGGATCAAAGAAAAAGCAAGAGTTCCAGAAAAACATCTATTTCTGCTTTATTGACTACATCAAAGTCTTTGACTGTGTGGATCACCACAAACTGGAAAATTCTGAAAGAGATGTGAATACCAGACCACCTGACCTGCAAGAAGCAAGTCCAGAAACAAGTATACAGGTCCAGTTAGAACTGGTTCTAAATCAGGAAAGGAGTATGTCAAGGATGCATATTGTCACCCTGCTTGTTTAACTTATATTCAGAGTACATCAGACGAAATGCCGGTTTGAGTGAAGCACAAGCTGGAATCAAAATTGCTGGGAGAAATATCAGTAACTTCAGATACCCAGATGACACCACCCTTATGGCAGAAAGCAAAGAGGAGCTGAAGAGCCTCTTGATGAAAGTGAAAGAGGAGAGTGAAAAAGATGGCTTAAAATTCAACTTTCAAAAAACAAAAATCATGGTGTCTGGTCCCATCACTTCATGGCAAATAGATGGGGAAAGAATGGAAACAGTGAGAGATTTTATTTTCTTGGGCTGCAAAATCACTGCAGATGGTGACTG
This sequence comes from Muntiacus reevesi, assembly GCF_963930625.1. Lineage (NCBI taxonomy): Eukaryota > Metazoa > Chordata > Mammalia > Artiodactyla > Cervidae > Muntiacus > Muntiacus reevesi. The sequence continues at coordinate 76,158,180 of NC_089254.1, read as the reverse complement.
CAGCCATGAAACTAAAAGATGCTTGCTCCTTGGAAGGAAAGCTATGGTCAATTTTAGCAGCATATTAAAAAGCAGAGACATTACTTTACCAACAGAGATCCATCTAGTCCAGTAATCTTGTATGGATGTGAGAGTTGGACTATAAAGAAAACTGAGCACCGAAGAATTGATGCTTTTGAACTGTGGTGCTGGAGAAGACTCTTGAGAGTTCCTTGGACTGCAAGGAGATCAAACCAGTCAATCCTAAAGGAAATTAGTCCTGAATATTCATTGGAATGTCTGATGCTGAAGCTGAAGCTCCAAAATTTCGGCCACCTGATGTGAAGAACTAACTCAATTTGAGAAGATCCTAATGCTGGGAAAGATTGAAGGTAGAAGGAGAAGGGGACGACCGAGGATGAGATGGTTGGATGGTATCACCGACTCAATGGACATGAGTTTGAGTAGGCTCTGGGAATTGGTGATTTACAGGGAGGCTTGGCGTGCTGCAGTCCACAGGGTTACAAAGAGTCGGACAGGACTAAGAGACTAAATTGAACTGAACTGATTGGTAATGCAATCAGTCAAGGAAATAAAGTCTAAAGCCTCAGTTAGATAACATCACACAAGAATTAGATTGGCAAAACCTAAAAACTCTGAGGACATCAAGTTTTGCTAAGGATATAAAGCAACTGAAAATAATATTCACTGCTGGTAAGAATGGTTGATAAATCATTTAGAAAAATAAGCTGAAATGTATTTTGCACAAAGAGATGGGTTAAGAGCAGCATGACTTATCATGGTGAAATAACTGGAAACAACAAAAGAGTAGAATGAATTAATAAATTATGATAAGTTTATGTAATGGCATACTTTACATGAATGATGACGATTGGGCCATGGCCAGAAGCTTCAAAATTAGATGGATCTAACTAACAATGCTGAGAGAAAAAGCAAGTCAGAGAAGGATGCAGACTCATGACTTCACTGATATAAATAGGTGAAAGCAAGGACTAAATTATCAAGAGATATGTGAATATGAAGTACAGATTTTAAAAAAAGGAAATGATAAAAATTTCAGGGAAATGATTATTTTGGGATGGAGAATGGAGGGATTGAGGCAAATTTAGGACTGAAAACATTTTGTTAATGTTTTGTTTCTTAAGCTGGGTGCATGGGTGGTCATTTGATTAGAATTCAAACTATGATATATATTATAATACCTCTTTGGATGATTAATATTAGTATTTTTAATTAGAGAAAAGAAGGGAAAGTCTGTGTCATGTGCATTGTTAGCACCAGAAAAAAGTTAGGTTACAGTAATTGTTTCAAAAGAAACAAGAAAACCAAAAATGTCAGCATTTAAATCTGATTTCCATTGTGCAAGTTTTTATGAATTTATATGTTATCTTTGCTCTTTTTTGTGGTCATGGTTTTCAGGAACATTTGAATTAACTTTTGACTTGTTAATTTTAAGTTATGCCTTCAGTTATGTAACTTTTCAAATATTTTTTATTGAGCCAAAGTAAAGACTACACTGATAAAATATATAGTACAATAAATCAGATTATTCCAGTGCTTTTTTTCTTAAACTGCTTATGTGAATATTACATGTTTTGGAAATGGTTTTCTAAGTTTTCTCAAGAATGTTATGATTATTTTCTTCAAGTGTGGCTAGATTCGCTTTACATGTAAATGTCATGCCCATTGTTTTGCTGAATTCCTAGATTTATCCTTTTTGGGTTTTTTCCATGGTTAATGGCTATGATCCTTGCAGAGCTTCTCAGCTACTCAGCACTCTGAAATGTGCAGTATCTAGGAAAGAGTCAAGATCACCTGGAAAACTTGAGGAAACTGAGGGAATTACAACAGAACAATGGAACCTGACAATTACGTTCTTAAAAATGAGTATATTTTGGAAACCCAGTAAAATAGTTCTGGGTCAAGAGAACTTTAGGGATTTATTAAAAGCTTCAAACAAGAGTACTCCTTCCATCTCCCCTATCTGTACAAAAATGAAACCAAAAGGAGCCACTTACTACTTAAATAAGCAAATATTAATAACTAATACATTTAACTAAATAAAGCCTATATATACTATTGAACATCTACCAGATAGTGCCAGATAAAGTTCAAAGTACTAAAAATGTAGCAGAAAAATAAACAGATTGTGTAATAATAAGAGACCAGTGCAACCCACTCCAGTATTCTTGCCTGGAAAATTCCATGGACAGAGGAGCCTGGTGGCTAGGGTCCTTGGAGATGCAGAGTCGGACAGGACTGAGCACATACACATATGCTTCTTGAGGGCAGGACTTTCCTTTTTTGCTGTGACCCGGTTTCCCTTCAGTTCAGTTCAGTTCAGTCGCTCAGTTGTGTCCGACTCTGCAACCCCATGAATCACAGCATGCCAGGCCTCCCTGTCCATCACCAACTCCCGGAGATTACTCAAACTCATGCCCATCGAGTCGGTGATGCCATCCAGCCATCTCATCCTCTGTTGTCCCCTCCTCCTCCTGCCCCCAATCGCTCCCAGCATCAGGGTCTTTTGCAATAAGTCAACTCTTCGCATGAGGTGGCCAAAGTATTGGAGTTTCAGCTTCAGCATCAGTCCGCCCAATGAGCACCCAGGACTGATCTCCTTTAGGATGGACTGGTTGGATCTCCTTGAAGTCCAAGGGACTCTCAAGAGTCTTCTCCAACACCACAGTTCAAAAGCATCAATTTTTCGGCACTCAGCTTTCTTCACAGTCCAACTCTCACATCCATACATGACCACTGGAAAAACCATAGCCTTGACCAGACGGACCTTTGTTGGCAAAGTAATGTCTCTGCTTTTTAATATGCTATCTAGATTGGTCACAACTTTCCTTCCAAGGAGTAAGCATCTTTTAATTTCATGGCTGCAAGCACCATCTGCAGTGATTTTGGAGCCCAAAAAGATAAAGTCTGACACTGTTTCCACTGTCTCCCCATCTATTTCCCATGAGGTGATGGGACCAGATGCCATAATCTTAGTTTTCTGAATGTTGAGCTTTAAGCCAACTTTTTCACTCTCCTCTTTCACTTTCATCAAGAGGTTATTCAGTCCTCTTCACACTCTGACATAAGGGTGGTGTCATCTGCATATCTGAGGTTATTGATATTTCTCCCGGCAATCTTAATTCCAGCTTGTGCTTCTCCCAGGCCAGCGTTTCTCATGATGTACTCTGCATATAAGTTAAATAAGTAGAATGGCAGTATACAGCCTTGATGGACTCCTTTTCCTATTTGGAACCAGTCTGTTGTTCCATGTCCAGTTCTAACTGTTGCTTACTGACCTACATACAGGTTTCTCAAGAGGCAGATCAGGTGGTCTGGTATGTCCATCTCTTTCAGTATTTCCACAGTTTATTGTGATCCACACAGTCAAAGGCTTTGACATAGTCAATAAAGTGGAAATAGATGTTTTTCTGGAACTCTCTTGCTTTTTTGATGATCCAGTGCATATTGGCAATTTGATCTCTGGTTCCTCTGCCTTTTCTAAAACCAGCTTGAACATCTGGAAGTTCTCTGTTCACGTATTGCTGAAGCGTGGCTTGGAGAATTTTGAGCATTACTTTACTAGCGTGTGAGATGAATGCAATTGTGTGGTAGTTTGAGCATTCATTGGGATTGCCTTTCTTAGGGATTGGAATGAAAACTGACCTTTTCCAGTCCTGTGGCCACTGCTGAGTTTTCCAAATTTGCTGGCATATGGAGTGCAGCACTTTCACAGCATCATCTTTCAGGATTTGAAATAGCTCAACTAGAATTCCATCACATCCACTAGCTTTGTTCCTAGTGATGCTTTCTAAGGCCCACTTGACTTCACATTCCAGGATGTCTGGCTCTAGGTGAGTGATCACACCATTGTGATTATCTGGCTCATGAAGATCGTTTTTGTATGGTTCTTCTGTGTATTCTTGCCATCTCTTCTTAATATCTTCTGCTTCTGTTAGGTCCATACTATTTCTGTCCTTTATCAAACCCATTTTTGCCTGAAATATTCCCTTGGTATCTCTAATTTTCTTGAAGAGATCTCTAGTCTTTGCCATTCTGTTATTTTCCTCTATTTCTTTGCATTGATCACTGAGGAAGGCTTTCTTATCTCTCCTGGCTATTCTTTGGAACTCTGCATTCAAATGGTAATATCTTTCCTTTTCTCCTTTGCTTTTCACTTCTCTTCTTTTCACAACTATTTCACAGCACATTAGTATGCATTTAATACTTATTATTAATCATTACCATTAATACATTTAACATTTGTTTGTTGTGTGAACAAATGTTCCTCAGAGCCACATAGCTGGTCCTTGATGGAACTAGAGTTTGAACCTAGTCTATCAACAATGAAAAACAGCCATTTATTCTGATCTTGGGCTTCCCTTGTGGCTTAGCTGGTAAAGAATCTGCCTGCAATGTGAGAGACCTGGGTTCAATCCATGGGTTGGGAAAATACCCTGGAGAAGGGAAAGGCTACCAGTATTCTGGCCTGTAGAAATCCATGGACTGTATAGTCCATGAGGTCACAAAAAGTTGGACATGTATAAGCGATTTTCACTTCACTTCACTTCATTCTGAGCTTACTCTGTCCAAGGCAGCATGCTCACTGCTTTACATTTTTTATCTCACTTAATCCTCACAAACTCCTGAGAAGCAGATATCATTGTCCTGTTTTGACTCCTGAGGGTTCTGAACTTCAGAGTACTTACATGCTTTGCCCAAGATCACCCTCTAGATCAGTTCAGTTCAGTTGCTTAGTCATGTCTGACTCTTTGTGACCCCCATGGACTTTAACACGCCAGGCTTCCCTGTCCATCACCAACTCCCGAAGCCTACTCAGACTCATGTCCATCGAGGTGGTGATGCCATCTAACCATCTCATCCTCTGTCATCCCCTTCTCCTCCCGCCTTCAATCTTTCTCAGCATCAGGGTCTTTTCCAATGAGTCGGTTCTTTGCATCATGTGGCCCAAGTATTGGAGTTTCAGCTTTAGCATCAGTCCTTCTGATGAATATTCAGAACTGATTTACTTTAGGATTGACAAGTTGGATCTCCTTGCAGTCCAAGGGACTCTCAAGAGTTTTCTCCAACACCACAGTTCAAAAGCATCAATTCTTAGGCGCTCAGTTTTCTTTGTAGTCCAACTCTCACATCCATACATGACCACTGGAGAAACCATAGCTTTGACTAGACAGGGTTTTGTTGATAAAGTACTGTCTTTGCTTTTTAATATGCTGTATAGGTTGGTCATAGCTTTTCTTTCAAGGAGCAAGCGTCTTTTAATTTTATGGGTGGAGTTACTCTGCAGTAATTTTGGAACCCCCCCCTCCAAAAAAAAAAAAAAAAATCTCCTACTGTTTCCTTTGTTTCCCCATCTATTTTCCAAGAAGGGATGGAACTGGGTGCCATGATCTTAGTTTTCTGAATGTTGAGTTTTAAGCCAACTTTTTCACTCTCTTCTTTCACTTTCATCAAGAGGCTCTTTAGTTCTTCTTTGCTTTCTGCCATAAGGGTGGTGTCATCTGAACATCTGAGTTTATTGATATTTCTCCCAGCAATCTTGATTCCAACCTGTGCTTCATTTAGCCTGGCATTTCACATGATGTACTCTGCATGTAAGTTAAATAAGCAGGCTGACAATATGCAGCCTTGATGTACTCCTTTCCCTATTTGAAACCAGTCTGTTGTTCCATGTCCATTTCTAACTGTTGCTTCTTGACCTGCATACAGAGTTCTCAGGAGGCAGGTCAGGTGGTCTGATATTCACATCTGTTTCAGAATTTTCCACAGTTTTTTGTGATCCACACAGTCAAAGGCTTTAGCATAGTCAATAAAGCAGAAGTAGATTTTTTTCTGGAACTCTCTGGCTTTTTTCATGAACTGGTAGATGTTGGCGATTTGACCTCTGGTTCCTCTGCCTTTTCTAAATCCAGCTTGAACATCTGGAAGTTCATGGTTCATGTATTGTTGAAGCCTGACTTGGAGAATTTTGAGCATTACTTTACTAGCGTGTGAGATGAGTGCAATTGGGTGGTAGTTTGAACATTCTTTGCCATTGTCTCTCTTTGGGATTGGGATGAAAACTGCCCTTTTCCAGTCCTGTGGCCACTGCTGAATTTTCCAAATTTGCTGGCATATTGAATGCAGCACTTTCACAGCATCATCTTTTAGGATTTGAAATAGTCAACCAGAATTCCATTACCTCCACTAACTTTGTTTGTAATGATACTTTTTAAGGCACACTTGACTTCACATTCCAGGATGTCTGGCTCTAGGTAAGTGATCACACCATCGTGGTTATCTGGGTCATGAAGATCTTTTTTGTATGATTCTTCTGTGTGTTCTTGACACCTCTTCTTAATATCTTCTACTTCTGTTAAAGTGAAAGTGAAGTGAAGTCACTCAGTCGTGTCCAGCTCTTTGTGACCCCGTGCACTGTAGCCCACCAGGCTCCTCCATCCATGGGATTATCCAGGCAAGAATACTGGAGTGTTGCCATTTCCTTCTCCAGGGGATCTTCCTGACCCAGGGATCGATCCTGGGTCTCCCACATTGCAGTCAGACAGATGCTTTAACCTTTGAGCCACCAGGGAAGCCCCTTAGGGCCATACCATTTCTGTCCTTTATTGTGCCCATCTTTGCATGAAATAGGCCCTTGGTATCTCTAATTTTCTTGATGAGATCTCTAGTTTTTCCCATTCTATTGTTTTCCTCTGTTTGCACTGATGGCTGAGGAAGGCTTTCTTATCTCTCCTTGCTATTCTTTGGAACTCTGCATTCAAACGGGAATATTTTACCTTTTCTCCTTTTCCTTTAGCTTCTCTTCTTTTCTCAGATATTTTTAAGGCCTCCTCAGACAACCATTGTGTCTTTTGCGTTTCTTTTTCTTGCAGATGTTCTTGATCACTGCCTTCTGTACAATGTCTCAAACCTCTATCCATAGTTCTTCAGGCACTCTGTCTGTCAGATCTAATCCCTTGTATCTATTTGTCACTTCCACTGTATAATTGTAAGGGATTTGATTTAGGTCATACCTGAACAATCTAGTGGTTTTCCCTACTTTCTTCAACTTAAGTCTGAATTTAGCAATAAGGAGTTCATGATCTGAGCCACAGTTAGCTCCTGGTCTTGTTCTTGCTGACTGTATAGAACTTCTCCATCTTTGACTGCAAAGAATATAATCCATCTGATTTCAGTATTGACCATCTGGTGATGTCCATATGTAGAGTCTTCTCTTGTGTTTTTGGAAAAGGGTGTATGCTATGACCCGTGCGTTCTCTTGGCAAAACTCTGCTAGCCTTTGTCCAGCTTTGTTTTGTACTCCAAGGCCAAATTTGCCTGTTACTCCAGATAGCTCTTGACTTCCTACTTTTGCATTCCTGTCCCCTATAATGAAAAGGACATCTTTTTTGGGTGTTAGTTCTAGAAGGTCTTGTAGGTGTTCATAGGGTGTTCAACTTCAGCTTCTTCAGCATTACTGGTCAGGGCATAGACTTCAACTACTGTGATATTGAATGGTTTGCCTTGGAAATGAGCAGAGATAATTCTGTCATTTTTGAGATTGCCTCCAAGTACTGCATTTCAGACTCTTTTGTTGACTATTATGGCTACTCTATTTCTTCTAAGGGATTCTTGCCTGCAGTAGTAGATATAATGGTCATCTGAGTTAAATTCACCCATTCCAGTCCGTTTTAGTTCACTGACTCCCAAAATGTCGCTGTTCACTCTTGCCGTCTCCTATTTGATCACTTCCAATTTGCCTTGATTCATGGATCTAACATTCCAGGTTCCTATGCAATATTGCTCTTTAGAGCATTGGACTTTACTTCCATCACCCATCACATCCACAACTGGGTGTTGCTTTTGCTTTGGTGCCATCTCTTTACTCTTTATGGAGTTATTTCTCCACTCTCCTCCAGTAGCATATTGGGCACCTACCAACCTGCAGAGGGAGTTCATCTTTCAGTGTCCTATCTTTTTGCCTTTTCACACTGTTCATGGGTTTCTCAAGGCAAGAATACTGAAGTGGTTTGCCATTTACTTCTCCAGTAGATGACATTTTGTCAGAACTCTCCGCCATGACCCGTCTGTCTTGGGGGGCCCTACATAGTATGGCTCATAGTTTCGTTGAGCTAGACATGGCTGTGGTCCATGTGATCAGTTTGGTTAGTGATCCCCCTCAAAATCTCAGCCCAGACCAGAATGCTTCCTCTTTCCACAACCTTTGTTTCTGTGGAAGCCAGAATATCCTTGGCTTCCTAGAAAGGAGCAGTTCACTGTATTCATTAATTGGGCTGCATGGTGTCAGGCAATCCGTTTGGCTGATTCCCCCCCCCCCCCCCAATAAATGGACTAATTTATTTTACAGAATTGACCACATCAAGTAGTTATTCTAATGTTAAATCAAATGATGCTTTTCTACTTTTTTTTTTTTCTTTTAGTAAGTCTCCAAGTGGTTAAGAGTTTAGGGTCAGACATACCTAAATTATAATCCAAGGTCAGCTACTTATTAATTTACAAAATCTTGGGAGCATTTTATTTAACCACTTTAGGCTTTCATCATATTATTAGTAGAAATGCAGGCAATAGCAATTCTTATCTAGTTAATTAATCCTCTCACTAGGAGGATTAAATGGAAGTAACTCTTTAGTTCCTGACACAATGTCTGACCCTTGAGTTTTGTTGAGCAAAAGCTGCTGTTATTATATGTATCGTTGCAATTAACCTTATGCTTTATTTCAATATCATCTTTGTTCTGTGACTTTTACTGACCTCCTTGACCTACATCTTTTCCTTTCCTTCCAAGGTATACACAGTTACTTACTTTTTCTCATTGGATATTACTCCTTCATTATGGAATGGAAACTGTGTTGTAAAAAATTGGCTCAGGTCTCTTTTTGCCTACATTCTAAATATAGGCACTTTGAATGCCAGTTCATTAATCCTTTTACTCTCAGCTCTTTCATGAATGGATAGATTGTTTCTCTCTTGTGCATCTTTGTTAATGTCATTGATGGTATTACATTGATTTTTGATAAGGTCTTTTACACATATCCTTTGTGTCCATCCTTTGATGTTTCTGAACTGTGGTGCTGGAGAAAACTCTTGAGAGTCTCTTGGACTGCAAGGAGATCCAACCAGTCCATCCTAAAGGAGATCAGTCCTGAATATTCATTGGAAGGACTGATGCTGAAGCTGAAACTCCGATACTTTAGCCAACTGATGTGAAGAACTGACTCATTTGAAAAGACCCGTTGCTGGGAAAGATTGAAGGTGGGAGGAGAAGGAGATGACAGAGGGTGAGATAGTTGGATGGCATCACTGACTCAATGGACATAAGTTTGAGTAAACTCCGGGAGTTGGTGAGGGACAGGGAGGTTTGCCATGCTGCAGTCCATGGGGTTGCAAAGAGTCGGACACGACTGAGTGACTGAGCTGAACTTCGTGTTCATCACTTAATGCCAATCCTCTCTCTCTCTCTCTCTCTTATTTATTTATTTATTTTTTGTATATGGCTTGCTAATTCTACTCTTGACTCAGATCACTTGCTTTTCCTAGAGATTTTCACTGCTTTTATGTGTGTGTGTGTCAGGGTCACTCGTTCGTGTCCGACTCTTGTGATTCCATGGACTATAGCCTTCTAGGCTCCTCTTTTCCTGGCATTCTCCAGGCAAGAATACTGGAGTGAGTTGCCATTCCCTTCTCCACACTGCTTATATAGTGGGTATTGATTTTTGTGTTTTTGTTTTTTTTCCCCTACATATTCTTTCCTTGCTAGTACTATATTACAGACTTTTTTCTGCCATTCCTACCATAGGGCTTTATAAAAAGACTTTCTCACTTAAACTTTTATTTCCCACATGGCTTTAAGGTATACATTTACTCTTTCCCCCCATCATTAATACATCACCATTTGACTCTATCATTAGGCTGTCAATCTGTAAAACTCTTGAGGAAGAATGAGAGACCTTATTTTAAATAGGCCTGATACTTTGCTAGAGAGATTGGTGCACTGTCTACAATTCTATTCTTATCAAGAAGAGGCTTTTGAAATTTCAAGAAGAAACTCAATTTTGAAGAGCTACCAAACCATGAAGGATTGAAGGAAGATAAAATAAGTTAAAGGAAGGACAAAGTACAACATCAGAATTCTCGGGAAGGTCCTTCCCCTTAGTTTAAAATAACTCATTATGCAACAGAGAATATCCTGAGTGACCAGACTGAGGTTCCAGGCATGAAATTTCCTTCAAGGAAAATGGCAGTTGAAGTTCCCTAAGGCTGAGGCCCCCATTACGTTGTTAGTGGTCAGAAAAGAAAACACTTTACATTTGAGTTTCTTGGTTAAGGTAATAGAGATCAGAGTGTTGCACTTGGATGAGAGAAGGAAAAGGAAATATTTAGTAAGGATTACAAGAGAAATGTTATACAAATGGTAGCAAGTGGCAGTTCCTGCATTTCTGGTGAAGTTAGACTGGAACCAAGGTCTAAAGTGCAGCAGGAAAGAGTTCTGTTAAAATCTAGACAGACTGCCTGGATCCTGAGGTTCTCGAATATGTTATTGAACAGAGCAGGACTCGCCTCACAAACAAGGCTGGAGAGTTTCCTAACATTCCGAGTCATCAGGCAGGGTTTCCAGGGACAGCACTGCCACAGTCTCAGTTGTTCTGAGATTATCTGACCTGATTCACAAAGAAACCCTATGGAATTTGCTGGACCTCTGATTTCACATTTTATGGGGAGGTGGCCACCAAGCAGAGGAATAAGTCAATTCTTTCTGAAGATGGGGGCTTGGCGTAGCCCATTTACTTCATAATTGTACAAACACTCCAGCAAATTAGAAATGGTATTACCTTGCTTTGCAAACACAAGAAGAATGTGTATTTCTGCTTTAAATCTTACAATTTTCAATGCAAAGGAATTGATCCAATTTGATAAGAAATTTTCATCTTGGGAATGTCTCATATAGGCATCAGTGGGGGAAGAACTAAAGGGAGTACAGTCCTTACGCTGCTTTCATGCAAAACTTCAGTCAGCTGCTAGCTTCTGCTTTGTAAAACTTTGACATCTGTCCCTTGACCTTTACCAGCTACCCTTTCACGTTTGACACTTCACGTTTGCTACATGATTAAAATTCAGCGTTAATTAATTTTAACACTATCAGTTAAGTTATATTTAGCTAAGAACACTCACTTTTGTCTTTTGTGAGTAGCACTGCAGTATTATTACAAAGAGGTAGTCAGGAGGGCAACAGAGATACGAGAAGAGAAGAATGATTCAGTGTGCAGATAATTGTTTCAAGTGAAATTTAGCGTGGTATTTTTGTTCCTGTCCTCAGTAGAACTGAGATTTAACACCTCGAGTTGGCATTTAGCCCCCACCCCCACAAAGGAGGAGGCTGTGCTGGGCGGGTGCTGAGAATGAAATTATAGCGCAGTTCTAACACTGGCAAGAATTTTCACTGGCCAGCTCTCGGCTGCAAAGCTGGTGATTCCAAAAGAAAGGCAAGGCATTCCTAGAAAGGATCTCCTTCTGGCATTGGCTTCACCCTTAATGAGGAGGTTTGACATGGTCATTTAAAAAACATCATTCCCAAAGTGGCAACCATTCCCAAAGAAAACACTGGAAGCCAGAATATTTAGCCACAGAAGGGTTATAGTTCTCACCTTAAAAAGTCACCCAGGAGGTTGTCTTCTTGATGCCTTATTCCATAATGTGACCAATAAGCTCACTGAAAATGGATAAAACTAAGGAAATTTGTCCTCTCTCCCTGAGTTTTCCAAGTGAGAAAACTCTTTTTTTTTTTTTTTTTTTTTTTTTGAGCTTTGTTGGGTCTTTGTTGCATTGCAGGGTTTTCTCTAGTTCCAGGGCGTGGGGGCTTCTCTCCAGGTGCAGTGTGCAGTTTCTCTAGTTGTAGTGTGTAACGCAAGGGCTTATTGCAGTGTGTGGGCTTCTCTAGTTGTGGCACTCAGGCTTGGTTGCCTCTCAGTATGTGGGATCTTAGTTCCCCAACCAGGGATTGAACCTGAATCCCCTGCATTGGAAGGTGGATTCTTAACCACTGGTCAACTCGGTAGGTCCCAAAAAACATGTTTATTAGTTTATTTATTTCATGCTTTTTTGCTCTGTGGAAAGATTATAATAAAGATAGGGATATGCAAATCTTGCTTTAACCCAAAGTTCAAAATGCTATAGAACTATTACAACTACTACTCTTTAGGATATTAGTGTGAAATTGTGGTCCATAAGTTCACTGGGCCACTGCAATACTTCTGCCCTTTTTGCTGTTTTTGTTCAGTTGCCTAGTCGTGTCTGACTCTTTGTGATCCCATGGACTGCAGCACGCCAGGCTTCCCTGTCCTTCACCATCTCCTGGAGCTTGCTCAAACTCATGTCCATTGAGTCGGTGATTCCATCCAACCATCTTGTCCTCTGTCGTCCCTTTCTCCTCCTTGACCTCAATCTTTCCCAGCAACAGGGTCTTTTCTAATGAGTTGGCTTTTCACATCAGGTGGCCAGAATATCAGAGCTGCAGCTTCAGCATCAGCATTCTTTATAAATGAACAGTCATGATTGTTTTCTTTTAGGATTAACTAGTTTGATCTCCTTGCAGTCCAAGGGACTCTCGAGAGTCTACTCCAGCACCACAGTTCAAAGCATCTGCCCTTTAGATCCATGTACAGAATAGCACAAGAGAAGCTCTGCTTTTGGTAGACGGTGCAGGTACTCTGTATGTAGTTTACCCATATGCGTCTCAATAAGATGCAGTAATAGTAATAATAAACTGAATTTGGGGGTTCTTTGATGCAGTATACACAGGTTGCCTCCAACTGGTAAAGACCTAACTTACAAAAACAACTTCATAGCATTTTCATTTGTGTGTGACACAATATGTTTCCTCCAGTAATTCAAATTTTGTGTTCTAGAATCTAGTTCCATGCCCTCATCACATCCTCTACCTACAGCTGGAGGGCACTTGATCTCTGGCAGCTTTTATTTCCTGCCCACCCAGGGGGAAAAAAACGACAGCCTCTCTGTGCCAAGGATTTAAGTAGCTCTGTTTTAGGAGCCAAGTGTGGTTGTTTTTGTTCAGTCACTCAGTCGTGTCTGACTCTTTGCAACTCCAGGGACTGCAGCACGCCAGGCTCCTCTGTACTTTACTATCTCTCTGAGTTCATTCAAAATCAGGTCCATGGAGTCAGTGATGCTATGTAGCCATCTCATCCTCTGTTGTTCCCTTCTCCTCCTGACTTCAATCTTTCCTAGCATCAGTACCTTTTCAAGTGAGTTGGCTCTTCATGTCAGGTGGCCAAAGTATTAGAGATTCAGCTTTAGCATTTAGTCCTTCCAATGAATATTCAGAGTTCATTTCCTTTAGGATTGACTGGTTTGATCTCCATGCTCTCCAAGGGACTCTCAAAAGTCTTTTTCAGCACCACAATTTGAAAGCATCAATTCTTCAGCACTCAGTCTTCTAAATGGTCCAACTCTCACATCTATATATGTACTGGAAAAATGATAGCTTTGACTGCATGGTCCTTTGTCATCAAAGTGATATCTCTGAATTTTAATACACTGTGTAGGTTTGTCATAGCTTTCCTGCCAAGGAGCAAGTGTCAGTTATATTCATGCCTGCAGTCACCATCTGCAGTGATTTTGGAGCCCAAGAAAATAAAACTTGTCACTGCTTCCACTTTTCCCCCTTCTATTTGCCATGAAATGGTGTGAGTGGATGCTGTGATGTCAGGTTTTTCTAATTTTAAGTTTAAAGCCGGTTTTTTTCACTCTTCTCTTTCACTCTGATTGAGATTCTCTTTAGTTCCTCTTCATTTTCTGCCATTAGAGTAGTATCATCTGCATATCTGAGGTTGTTGATATTTCTCCTGGCAATCTTGATTCCAGTTTGTGATTCATCCAGCCCAGTGTTTCGCATGCTGTATTCTGCCTGTAAGTTAAGTAAGCAGGGTGGCAATATACAGACTTTTCTTCCTCCTCTCCCAATTTTGAAGCAGTCTGTCGTTGTTCCATGTAAGGTTCTAACTGTTGCTTCTTGACCTTCATACAGGTTTCTCAGGAGACAGGTGAGGTAGTCTGGCATTCTGTCTCTTTAAGAATTTTCCACATTTGTTGTGATCCACAGAGTCAAAGGCTTTAGTGTAGTCAATGAAGCGGAATTAGATGTTTCTCTGGAATTCTCTTGCTTTCTCCATGATCCAATGAATGTTGGCAATTTGATTTCTGGTTCCTCTGCCTTTCTAAACTCAATTTGCACATCTAGAAGTTTTTGATTCAAGTACTGCGAAACCAAGCTTGAAGGATTTTGAGCATAATCTTGCTAGCATGTGAAATAAATGTAATTACCTGGTAGTTTGAACATTCTTTGGCATTGCCCTTCTTTGAGATTGGAAAACTGACCTTTTCCAGTCCTGTAGCCACTGATGTTTTCCAAAATTTGCTGACATATTGAATGCAGTGCTTTTATAGCATCATCTTTTAGGATTTGAAATAGCTCAGCTGGAATTCTGTCACCTTCACTAGCTTTGTTTGTAGCGAAGCTTCCTAAGGCCCACTTGACTTTACCCTCCAGAATGCAGTTAGTTAACCACACCATCCTTGTTATCTGGGTCATTGAGACCTTTTGGTATATTTCTTTTGTGTTTTCTTGCCACCTCTTCTTTATCTCTTCTGCTTCTGCTGGGTCCTTTCCATTCCTATTCTTTATCATGCCCATCCTTGCATGAAATGTTCCCTTGATAGTTCTACTTTTCTTGAAAAGATCTCTAGTCTTTCCCATTCTGTTTTTTCCATATTGTTCATTCAAGAAGGCTTTATCTCTCATTGCTATTCCCTGGAACTCTACTTTCAGTTGAGTATATCTTTCCGTTTCTCCTTTGCCTTTCACTTTTCTTTGTCCTTCAGCTATTTGTGAAGCCTCCTCAGAAAACCATTTTGTCTTCTTGCATTCCTTTTTCTTTGGTATGGTTTTGGTCACTGCCTCTTGTACAATGTTACAAACTTCTGTCCATAGTTTTTCAAACACTCTGTCTAGCAGATCTAATCCCTTGAATCTATTTGTCTCTTTCACTGTATAGTCATAATAGGTTTAATCTAGCTCATACCTGAATGGCTTAATGGTTTTCCCTATTTCCTTAAACTTAAACCTGAATTTTGCAGTAAGGAGCTGATGACCTGAGTCATGGTCAGCTCCAGCTCTTGTTTTTGCTAACTGTATAGAGCTTTTCCATCTTTGGTTGTAAAGAACATAATCAATCTGATTTTGGTTTTGACCATCTGGTGATATCCATGTGTAGAGTCATTTCTTGGATTGTTGGGAAAGGGTGTTTGCTATGACCAGTGTGTTCCCTTGACAAAACTGTTAGCTTTTTCCCTGCTTCATTTTGTACTCCAAAGTCAAACTTCCATATGATTCAGGATGTCTCTTGACTTCCTTCTTTTGCATTCCAATCCCCTATGATGAAAAAGATATCTTTTTTTTTTTTTTTTTTAATTTTGGTGTTAATTCTAGAAGGTGTTTTAGGTCTTCATAGAACCAGTCAACTTCAGCTTCTTTGGCATCAGTGGTTGGGGCATAAACTTGGATTACTGTGATGCTGAATGGTTTGCCTTGGAAACAAACTGAGATCATTCTGTTGTTTTTGAGACTGTACCTGAGTACTGCATTTCAGACTCTTTTGTTGACTATGAGGGCTACTCCATTTCTTCTAAGTAATTCTGGACCACAGTAGTAGATATAACTGTCATCTGAATTAAAGTAGCCCATTCCTGTCCATTTTAGTTCACTGATTCCTAAGTTGTCGATGTTCAATTTTGCCATCTCCTGCTTGACTGTGTCCAATTTACCTTGATTTGTGGACCTAACATTCCAGGTTCCTATGCAATACTGTTCTTTACAGAACTGAACCTTACTTTCACCACAGACCCTTCCACAACTGAGTGCTCTTTCCACTTTGGTCCAGCTGTTTCATTCTTTTTGGAACTATAAGTAATTGCCTTTTGCTGTTCCCCAGTAGCATATTAGACATCTTCCAACCCAGGGGACTCATCTTCTGGTGTCATATCTTTCTGTCTTTTCATACTGTTCATAGGGTTTCATGGCAATAATACTTGCAATTTCCTTCTCCAGTGGACCAGGTTTTGTCAGAACTCTTCACAATGATCTGACCTGTCTGTCTTGGATGACCCTGCAGGGCATGGCTCATAGCTTCATTGAATTATGCAAGTCCCTTCACCACAATAAGGCTGTGATCCATGAAGGGGAGTAGCCAAATGATTCAGCATCAAGCCACCTTTCTGCTGATTGGATAGAATACCCCTGTCCTAGTAACTGCCTTGACTCTTAAGCCTGAGGTCAAGTCTACCTTGTTTTCTGGATCTGTGCTGTGCTAAGTCGCTTCAAACGTGTCTGACTCTTTGCAACCCTATGAACTGTAGTCCACCAGGCTCTGTCCTTGGGATTCTCTAGTTAAGAATATTGGAGTCGATTGCCATGCCCTCCTCCAGGGGATCTTCCCTACCCAGGGGTTGACCCTGCTTCTCTTATGTCTCCTGCATTGACAGATGGGTGCTTTACTACTAGTGCCATCTGGGAAGACCCACTTTTTTGATGAGACACCAAATACCTGTCTTGATCCAGTGCATAGATTGAATCAGTCCTCCACAATGGGATTTCTGACTTTTTTCTCAGTTGTCCTAGTTTTCTGAGTTTGTCCTAGTTATAAAACCTGGTCTTATGAGTAAGGTCTTGTGACCACTGAGAACATCTTTTCTTTCAATCTCCTGCTCAGGCCTCTGACTAGGATCTACTCTAACCTGGGCTCCCTATCAGGTGGCTCTGCTCATGGCTTGTCACAGTGTCTTTGATTTGTCCACTTTCTGTAGTCCCTGGGCCTCCTAGATATTCTGATTCACCTTTCAAACTGGACTGACTCCCCACACCTTCCACTGAAGAAATTGCTATGAGCACATATGTACTACAGTGGGCTACTCTGTTCCAGGTCCTGTTTCCTCTCATATTCTGTCCTTCTGCAGTTGACCTTGGTTTAATCCTGCTTGAGATCATGGAGGAAGAGACTGAGCTTTAATATTTAGAGGATCAAAAATAGATGAAAAGAGGGGAATCACACCCTGTATTTAAGAGCAAATAGCATTTTTAAGACTAAGAAGACTATAAAAATGAATTTGGCTTGTCCTTGAGTCTTCTAATTCTTTTTGGCTTCACTTGGTTTAATATAAAATGAAAATATTTTAACCTGAAATAATTTCAAATTAATATCTCAAAAATCTCTATGTTTTGTAATCATTTTTTTCAATGGATTGAATAGGTAGCTTTTCACATCCCTGGAGATTGAAGATAAATTTACTTTGTAAGTAATTTTTCTCTCCTTTTTTACATTTTAGGTGTTACACAATGACCTCATTATGGAGATGCAGCATCCAACTGTGGGGAAGATATCAGTCCCAGGTTTGAAAATCTTTATTTTTCTTAACTCCTTTCTTCATAAATTTATTCCATGTGCTGATATTTGCACGTAACTGATGAGCCTCCAAACAGCTTGTAAAGACATTATCCAAATTTTTTATTTTGGATAAAAGGGGAATCCTAGAATCATACCCACAAGCATGTTTGCTAAGGCTATAGACTTGTGTTTTCACTGTGATTGTCTGGGTGACAAAAATTACTTGTATTATGTAACTCCATTGTGTGGAATCATGGACTCACATAAGTGCTGTATGTTACTGCCAACAGATAGATGGTGATAGATGTGGAAAATATTATGAAATTGCACTTGGCTCATATGATGATGAGAAAGCAAGCCAGGCACAATAGAGGTGGTGTCCAAGCAAGGCTGTTGACTTCTCAGGCCAGGGCATTTTTTTTTCCCTTCCCATACTATGGTTTAGGGTATGGATCTTAGCTTTGTTGAGATCAAAAAACCAAATGCTTTCAGTAAGTCCAAAATATATTGAATTTGTAGAAGTTGACTTATACCCAACAGACTCACTGAAGACATTTTGGCCTTAAAGTAAATGGACAAGTTTTTCAGGTCCAGGGAGAGTTCTCTTTCCAGTAGCCGGAAGCCTCAAGCCTAACTCTCAGAGTATCCAAATTGTTGTGACAGCTTGCAATCAACCCATCAGCCCCCATAGACCATACTTCTCTAGTAATCATGAAATTACTATTGCTCAGATCTGCTGTATCTGTTCTGGCCACTGCTGGAAAGCCCCTCTATGTACTTGTCCACCGAGTTCCTTTCTTTCCAAACTACACGCAAATCATTCCCTTATTTTTTCTTTAATTCTAACAGAATAATAAAATTAGTTAGAATATAACTTTGGTTATTGTTTTCTTGAAACTATACCCTGTTTGCCTTGCTTGAAATTTGAGTATTTCTCAAATCCCTCAGTCACCTCAGTCAAATGGCATAAGTGTTTACTTCTATAGGTATCAGATCTCATTTCTTGAATAACTGCTGTTATTAAGTTGTTTGGGGGTATAATCTAATTATAAGATTTGGGAGCAGCTGGATAAAAATGTCCCAGAACAGATTAGACATGGCCATTAGCCAAATGAAAAGAATGAGAAGAGGGAAGTATAATGAATAAAGTACATTGGAGGAAATTCTGATATTTAGGAGTATACAGAACATTATATTGAATTAAGGGAGGTAAGTAAGAGAGAGTAGGTATAAGTATATCAGAGATTGAGATCACATATTAACAGGGAAATGCTATAGGGTATGGGACTTCCCTGGTGACTCAGTGGTAAAGAATACGCCTGCAATGCAGGGGATGTGGGTTAGATTGCTGGGTCAGGAAGATTCTCTGGAGAAGGAAATGGCAACCCACTATGGTATTCTTGCCTGGGAAATCCCATGGACAGAGGAGCCTGGCGGGCTACTGTCCGTGAAGTCGCAAGAGTCAGACACAACTTAGCAACTAAACCACCAACACAGCTATGGGCTATAGACAAGTAGTGAAAAAAAACAGGATGTTGGTAAAAGCTAAGAAAATCATTTATTCATTTATATTATTGAGCATATATTATATACTGATAAAATTCTAAGACGTACAGCAATCTCTTTTAAATCTCCTTTTGGAAAATTTTATTTTTGTTTCTTTAATTTTGATAGGACCTAGGCATCTTTTTGCTATGTCTATCTTATTTACTAACCTTATATTCTCTCTGTAGAATTATCAATAAAAGAAGTCTCAGATTTGAGGTAAAATGCATGTGTTTAGATTATTTTTGGAACTAGTATCTGAGTGTCTTTTGAGGGCAGCACATCCGGACTCCCCATGAAGGGAAGAGGCAATTCCACTCATAGACATCAGATAAAAAGTTACTGCTCAGTGTGCCTCAGTAGCAGGCCACTCAAATAGGACAAGAGATATTAAATGCAAAGAGAATTTATCAGTAAATAATTAAATTTTTTCTGTGGATTGTCATTTTCATTGATTTTACTTATCAATGACAGTTCTGCATTTCTTTGTAAGGGATGTCTTCATTGGAGACCTCATGAATGCCATAGAAATAGCTCAGATTTTCCCATAATGCCCCAATGAGTTGAATTTATCAAACAGGCAAGCTGAGTTGAGGTAAAAATGATTTTATGCTACACTGTTTTCTAGTTAGCCAGTGGAGACACATTTTTTAATTCATTAAATGTAGCTCTACAGTTTCACATATATAACTCCATCTTTACATTTACAGTGACAATCATAATTAAAACTATTTATTTATACATCCTTTGTTATTAGTGAACCTCTTGTGAACAGTACTGAATTTTCTATACGTTGCACTTATTTGCCTGAAGGATTGTCTGTCTTAGTCATTACTAGAAACTTGTTTCTTGGAGAATAATATTTATGGCACCTTTTAAAGAGAGGCATAAATCCACAGCATTCCCTCAGATTCTCATATTAGAGGTCCTCTATAGGAGATGCTAGTTGATTAAAACCTTAAAACTACTAGTCTACCAATGTTGAATACACTTTTAACAGGGATGGGAAATTATTTACCTCTTCAAAATTTCTTTTTCCTACTTAAATAATTATTGTCAGCACTGAATACATTGTTCCAATATTTATAAGCATTATCCATATTGAAATAAACCAAGCAGTATAGTCCAAACTGTCTCCTTTATTAGTTTATATCTATTGTAGCATGCTATCTTTTCATGTCATTTCCCACTACCTTCAATCTCTAGTAAACAGTTATGAAATTTAATTTGTGTATATGCCTGTCAGAGTTAAAGCTTGCTAACTGGTTAATGCTCATGAATTATCTGTAAATGTGAGTTGTAGTTTTGCTCGTACTGGTGTTCTTTTTCCATACATTGTTTGTTAAGCTACTATCTCATTTGACCTTTATAGCCTATTTTACAGTTAAAGGTAGAGAAAAAAACTGATTCTTAATTGGAGTAGAGTTGAGAAAAGGCATCATGTCTCTCTTTGCCCAACTTGAGTCTTCCGTGTTCTGTAAGTCCCCAGTGAGTGGAGCAGTCGTTAGTTTTAGCTCACCATTAGTTTAGTGACAGACATGTCATCACATTGGGCACAAGTTACTAATTTGCTCACAGTTAACTAAGGTAACCTGGTTGAGTGATAAAACCTTAAACACACCCACATTCACACACATAACTCAAGTCACCAAGCCTACCATGTTGCACACACTCTATGATATTCTGGTAGTAAAGTTGTAGCCAGGACAGGCCCAGTCACTCATGGAACTTACAGTTTGCCAGAGATTCTTTTTTTTGAATAATAAGTTCAGAAAAATGAGATGGGCATTTCCATGGAGAACCAGAGGCAACAGCAGAATGATCTGAAAGCTTAGATGAGGAAGACCTCGCCTAGAGTGCAGGTCAGGAAAGCTGTCCCTGAGAATGGAGTGTAGACAGACATATGACTGATGACCAGTTGCCAGCTGGGCCAAACTGCTGTGGGCTGAGGGAGGGTGTGGAGATGCTGAGCAAGGTGCTGGAGGAACTGAGAAAGGGCTGGAATAGAGGGGACCCGGGGGAGGTAGCCAGAGGCCAGGACAATAAGACCTCAAGAGGCGCTAATGATCACGTTAGAGACAAATCAAAATGTAAAGGAGATCTAGGCTGAGGTCTCAGATCTCAACTATCTGAGCTGTGAGTGGAGGTGGGGGGTGGGTGGGAATGAAACCTGGAGGAAGAGCTTGGGAAGAATCTCAAACCTATTTTTGGAAGATGCTCTCATTGACTGCTTTTAGGTATGATTTCTAAAATGGTTCTAACTTCATGGAAATTTTTCTTTTTCTTTTTTTAAATTTTTGACCATACTGCCTGATATCTGGGATCTTAATTCCCTGGCCAAAGATTGAACCTGTGCCCCATGCAGTGAAGCAAGGAGTCTCAACCACTAGACCACCAAAATTTTTTGTAAAACTTCTAATGTCCTGAATTTTAAGCTTTGAAATTGAAAAAAACTTTATTAATTAGTGAAATGAAAAAAAGGACATTAAATTTCAGACCACATTTCCTCAGTAAAAGGCCATCATATAAACATCATCTTGTTTGTGACTTTAGTGGGAGGATCTTACACTAGTTATCACATATGGAAGGAGTGCCACTTTCCACTGAGCACATTCTCCATTTTCATCTTCTTGTGATTACCACTGGCTACTGGCCTTTTAGCCAAAAAGGAACACATTGTCCTCCCATGTACTGTGTAGGTGCCAAAACAGTCTTGGTGCTGAGTTCCAAACTTCAAAGGATGTCACTGAAATACAATTTGACACATAACTCTAAAGTTTCTCACCATAACTTGTTCCCGATACCTCCTGGTGAATGTGCGTGGTCGTTATTTGATTCTAGTAGCACTTCTGGGAAGTATTTGAGTGGTGAGTGTGTCAGGGTTGTGAGAAGGCAGCAGTGTTCTATCCTACAAAATGATTTTAAATTGAATTACCTTTGTCTGCTGGTCCCCTGATCTGTTTTCAGAAAGCAGCTTCAAGTTCTTTTAAATAAAATTTTCTTAAAGTTTTTTCTTCTCATTATATTTTAATATTCATATTTGGAACCTGTACCAATTTTTAGCTAGGGAGCGTTGGGTTCAAGAAGAACAGTCATTGCTATGAATTAATATTGTTGTTGTTTAGTCACTAAGTCGTGTCCGACTCTCTGTGACCCCATGGACTGCAGCACCCCAGGCTTCCCTGTCCTTCACCATCTCTTGGAGTTATGAATTAATGTAGCTCAAACCAAATTATTGGAATATTGACATTTGGATTTTATGGCTACTTTTTTAGAATTTGAATGTACTTCTTTATTTGATGATCTAACATACTGTATTTCTGAATGTTTTCCAAGACTTTTTTTTAATAAGTGATGATCTGAAACATCTTTCTTTTGTAAGTTCCTGAAGGGCAATGACACTGTCATTTTAACTCTAACCAACATTCTTTATACCAAGGTAGTACTTAACAGATATTTTCTGGATGATGATTAGGATAAACAACTATTAGATGAAAAACAACTAAAATGACTTTTTGACAATTTAAAGCAATATGCGTTTTTTATGAACTGATTGGCTACCTATGCAAGCTATCTGAAAGAGATTTATTTTATGTCTTTAGTTTCTTTCCAGTTTGAAGTACATATATTAATTGCAGTGACCACCTAGTATCTTGCACAGTTACAAATCTTCCTCTTCTGTGCTATACAAGGCTTCAGCTTGCTTTTTAAAAAGTTACTTTTAGCTTTCTTTCTTCCCTTTACTTAGAAAATTAGATGATGTTTCAGAAATCACAAGTCCTCAAAGTTTAGTTAAATTACTATAATGAATAACAGCCGTAGGGAAAACTTGTCACAAATCTTACTAGGAAAAAAGACAAATTAAAGAGGAACAAAAGTTTCAGCTTTTATTCCTCCATAAAGTTTAAATATTTTGGTTCTTATCTAAGTAAAACCAATCTGAGAGTGAAAGGTGAGGTAAGTTATTTCTTCCAGGTAGGAAGATCTTTTAGATGACAACAGGAAGAGTGTGTAAAGTTTTCACATTGTGTATAGTGTATAATCTATCTTCTAGAAAGAACATACTCCTTCAGGGACCAGGGCTAAGCTGTAAGAAAAGAGGACAGAGATGGGAAGAAGGTTCTACAGAGTGTTAACAGAATGAGAGAAAGCTGGCAGGGAAGTGGGTTTTCAAATAGACTAGCCATGGTACTTCCCAAAGCCCTCAATTAGTTTTAACTTGATTAAACTCTTAACCCATGGCAATGCCCTGAGAGCTAAATAAATCAGCGTATTCTCAGATGATTTGACGTTGAGTGCCTGCAGCCTTCTCTGGAAGTCCCGTTACAGTGAGACAGGGTCGTAGACATTATTACCATTCAGTGAGAAATGAATAGCTAGAGTGACTCCTTCCTACGAGAGCAGGGAGGAAACAGGAGGAGTGAATAGCATCCCCAGGAATGTCTTTCCATCAGGAACTGGAGAAGCCCTATGAGCCAAGTTACTGTCGCTGATATAACTTAGGGATCTCCATCAACGATGCTTATCTGTGCTGTGAGGAAGAAATATTTCGTGAGAGCTGGACTTTCATGCTCAGGGAATTTACGTTCTTGTTATTCGGAACCGGGAAAGGGGCCAAGATCTCAGTTGTTACTCTTCAACCATCCTCATCAACCCTGACACTAAGTGAATCTGTCTAAAGGACCAGAAATTCATGTTACAAATCAGTCCTAAGTTATCAATGAAGTTCTGGGGTGCATAGTTATTTTCACTATTAGAAATTCATATTTCCAAATATGGCTAAAGAATTTTCCTGGATACCTACTTAATTGGACTTCTACATTGTTTGGGGTGTTTTCTCAAGTTTCACTGTATGGAATGATCCTTGAGGTTAGAGGTGTATTTGACATCATCTGAGTCGACCACTGAATGTTGAAACAAATCTAGAAATCAAAGCAAAATAAAATAAATACATAAATTAAAAACCACAGGGAAAGTGGAAGTTTCACTGATAGTACAGCAAGTTTTGTTATTTTTGTCTTGAAAGTTGGATCAGACATTTTTGGGGATCAATTCTTGAGTCTTGCTGTAATTGCTACTTCCAACTTTCATTGGGTACCCAGAGAAGTCTTTTTCTGGATCAAATTTAAATACTGAATTTATGATAAATTTTTCAAGAATAAATTAATTAAATGTAATTAGGCATGGAGTCTCAAAGAATCAGACAGGACTAAGCGAAAGAACTGAACTTAATTGAGGTGTGTAAATTGGGCTTCCCTGGTGACTGAGATGGTAAAGAATCCACCTGCAATGCAGGAGACCTGGCTTCCATCCATGGATCGGAAAGATACCCTGAAGAAGGGGATGCCTACCCACCCCCGTATTCTTGCATGGGAAATCCCGTGGACAGAGGAGCCTTGTGGGCTACAGTCCATGGAGTCGCTAAGAGTCAGGCACGACTGAATGACAGGACATGCACGTGATGCATGTACATTGGTTGGAGGAGTAAAATCAGACACTAAGTAATAACTAAATGCACAAGACTTGAAATTATCTTTCAGTTTGGACTTCCATGTTGTGGAATTAAATTGGATAATTAAGAAGTGACATTAACTTTGCCTCCAAGTGGGCTTCAGGCTAGAGGAGTTGCTTGACCTCATTGCCGGGTTTATTCCCGACTGGAGAAGGTGACTTTAGTCCTCTCTGAAAGAGGAAAGCCTTGGTGCTCCTTCAGCATTGCCAGGTAGGAACTCTGTGGTTCATGCAAAGATGGCAGTTGGGCTGAATGCCATGGGAAAATTGTTCTCCTTAAATCCGTTTCCTTAAGATGTCAAGATTAATTCTGTTAAGAAGACTTAAACATAAAAAAAAAATCAGTAGAGTAAACCACCTTTTGATTTAAAAGGATTATAGTTGAATTCTGACTAGGCATACACTGTACTGTAAATACTAATAAGAAGTATTGGTGGAGGCAAAAAGATGGTAGTGAAAGGGTTAAACAAGGGCTTTGAGGGGGCTTGTCTAGAGGTCCTGGTGGTTAAGACTTTTTGCCTTCCAGCGCAGGGGATGCAAATTCAATTCCTGGTGCCCCAAGAAACAAAACATAGAAGCACTGTTGTAACAAATTCAATTAACACTTTAAAAATGGCCCACATCAAAATAAAAAGCAAAACACCTTAGATAAACCCTTCAGATAGTTAAACCTAACCAATGGGTCATTTGCCATATCCCACTCAGCGATCACCTTCCAACTTTATGGGTTTATTTGGCATTGGACTGGATCTGTGAGATTCGTTGCTGGTCTCCTTTTCAGCAGGAGTGAATGCTGTCTTCTGTGTGAACTGTGTACTGACTTTTATGGAACCCTATCTCCCAGCAGTCGTATCTTTCTCTGGCATGGCATGAGCCATCACTGTGTCCCTGGGCTCATCCTTTGACTGAGATTAGGGCAGTGCCTAGAGGAGGAGGCATGAGGGACCTTGCAGTGCTTCCCAGCTTGTCCTTCATCAGAACATCATGTAAGTCATGGTGGCGATGTAACGCTCGGAGTGGATGACCTGTTAGACCTCCTCAGAACCCTGTGTCTGTTGAAACTGTTCCTATGAACACTATATTCCACCTTATTGCTAGAAATCATGCTTTTCAAACAATGAAGCCAAAAATAAACAAACAAACAAAAACAAAAACACCACCTAGTTTTGATTAACTTAAAAATTAAGAAAAAGTACAAGACATCAGGGGAGATTTCAGAAGATTATATGGTGAAATAAAAGCACCAAGTTGCTTTAGCCACAGAAAGAGAAATACAACCCTACATAGATTTAAAAAAATATCCTCAATGGTTTACGTCCCATAAATTTGTGATGAACTGCTTTCTCTTTGTTGCTGGGCCTTCAAGTTAATATGTGACCTTAAGTAACTGACTTTACCTTTTAGTGCCTTTTCTTGCTTTCATGGGATTGATCTTTGCATTCTTTTAGTTTAAAAGAAAAATATAATTTACATTGCTGCATATAAATGCCTTTAGTGACTAGATTTTAATAACATCATTGCATGTGGAACATTCAAATTTGAAACAGAGGAATGTATGCTTTGTCTATATGTACTATATATATGAGTTGTTTATGCATATGATTTATTTAAGCTCTAGAAAAATTCTGTAATCCATAAATTATTATGTCCATTTTATGGGATGAAAAAATTGAGATTTACTAAGTGTTACAGCACCAATTGGAATCCAGGTCTGAACATCTCTGAAATCTGTCCTCTTTTTTTTCCCATTTCCTCCTGTCTCTTAAAGTTGAGCCAAAAAACAAAGTTGAGCCAGTTATTGAATTTTTTTATCTTACAACTTTAGTCTCTAGTCTAAAGATTGATTAATATATTTTAAAAGTTTCATTTAAAGATGAGCTTGGAAATATATTTAAGAATGTTTAAATTTCAATAATTTAAACTTAGATTGAGTTTCCCTCCTTTAGGGATTAAGTTTGTTTTTTAGTCTATTATTATGTTTCTATGAAAAAAGGTCCACCAGAAAATATATTGTTAGGCCATTTCAGTATTCTCAAGAGCATATAAGTGTAAATGCACCAAAACATGTGGATTACATTTCCCTCAAGTTGTACCGTTTTCACACATTAACAGAAAAGCAGTTTGAAAGAGGGGGAAAAGAGAAATGTTTGGGAAATATATCCACATTTCAGTCATCAAAAGACCCACGGTGCTAAGCTGCCACCTTGACTTACCCAGATTTCTCATCTTTGCAGTGATCTGTCCTTGCTACATGGGCAGATTTCTTCTTGCTCACTGGGGGCTGGTTTTGTTTCCAAGTTCAAGCTAATTCCCTTCGAGCAACTTTAATTAACCTGCAAACAGTGTTGTGTTGATATAAAAATGTTACCGTGATTTTTTTCCGAGTAGTTGATTCTATGGCCAGAGCAAGAATTTAAAAATTAGGGACTTCCCTGGTGGCTCTGCCTGCAATGCAGGAGACTGGGGTTCGATACCTGGGTCAGGAAGACCCCTTAGAGAAGAAAATGGCAACCTACTCCATTATGGACAGAGGAGCCTAGCCGGCTACAGTCCATGGGGCCTCAAGAGTCAGACACAACTTAGCGTCTACACCACCACCACCACCCCCTGGTGGTCCAGTGGATAAGACTCCATGCTTCCACTGCATGGGGCGCAGGTTCAATCCCTGGTTGGGGAACCAAGATCCCACATACCACATGGTGAGGCCAAAAAATTAGTGACAAATTCTGTATGATTCCACGTATATGAGGGACTTAGAGTAGTTAAATTCATAGAGACAGAAAGGAGAAAGGTGGTTGCCCAGGACTGGGTGGGGGAGGAATGGAGAGTTAGGGTTTAATGGATAAAGAATCTCAATTGGGGAAGATGGGAAAGTTCTGGGCATGGATGGTGGTGATGGTTACAACAGTGTGAATGTACTTAATGCCACGGAATTGCACACATATGAAAAAAGGTGGAAATGATACATTTTATGTTACATATATTATTGCAATAAGATACATGATTGCTAGAAAAAATTAGCTAACTTCTAGGTTGTTTTCCCATTCGCATGTGTTGTACATGTGTGGTATAGAGTGGAGTGTGTTTGAGCTTCATCAGGGGAATCTGAGTACAAACTCAGCTCTACAAGAAACGGTTGGAGACACTAGACAGCCTTCCTAATCTGTCTCAATGACATCTGCCTTCTCTGTAATATGAAGATCAAACACTTCCTTCACTTATACTATAATTAAATAATAACACATGCCAAGGGCTCAGTGAGTAGGAGTCAGTGGAAGCGCATCATAGATAATTAATAAACTCAGAGCAGTATCTACAGTAGCCATGACTCGGGGGGAAAATAAAACCATCCACACGATTAGTTATTTTTCAAACATGGAACATTGGAAGAATCATGCATATCTCTCTAAAGAGAGTAAAACAAATCTTTTTTTTAATTTGTTTTTTGATTTGTTCAACTTCTGTTGAACACACATTTCTCTACCATCTACTCTGTGCCGAGTGCTGACTGACGAGGAGCTTGTCTAATGATCAGGTGAGTCACAGTGGCAATATGGAAGCCTTGGGACTCTCAGTGCCAGATGTGCGTTGGGCCAAACCAGCCCCTTTACCTTCCAGCTTTGGAGCTCTTGGATAAATATGTTGTCTGTAGAGTAAGTAGATACCACAGTCATGTGAATGCATCCTCCAAAAACAGCATTGCGCTAGACAGATCACTCAGGTGAAAACAGTGATTCGGAGATCACAGACAATAACAGCTTGCTTAGGGAAAATGGGAGGAAAACCACAGTATGGTGCAGCATTTCCAAAATATACTCTGCAGAAACTACTTTCTTGAAGTCCTCATGGTTGTCCCACCAGGAAATGACTCTGTTGTCCCAACAAGTTTGGGAAGCTGCCTTAAACAAAGGTCTGTGAATTTCCTTTACTTAGATGTTTCTCAGATCCATTAACATTCTACGATAGCTTTGAGTCTTTAAGAGGGAGATGTCAAGTTTCCTTAACTTATTTGACAATGGAGCCCTTTTCTTTCCAGAACTCTTATTAAGATCCCATGGAAAAGCATATTGTAGGTCACCGCACTGAGAACATCTGTACCTTGGAGCCACATGGAGCAGATTGTAATGGTCATTCACTAGAAAAATTAACTAGTTGACACTAGCAAAGGGTGAGATAGCCAAAATAGAAAGCTGCCCATCTTCTGGCCATAAGAATTTTTCTTGTTTCTTAGCTCAAGGGACCAAGGAAGGTGTGAGGAATACCAGGAGGGGTTTCTTTTCCCTATGAGGTCTGAACACCTATGAACACTGGGCAGGAGAGACAGGCGTGTGGGTGTCTGGGTGGCCCAGTGGCTGTACTTGGGGAGGGAGTGCTCCACTCCAAGTTGGCTCAGCTCCCACTCGTGAGTGCCTCTTTCCAAGGCATTAATAATGGAAATGGATTGAGGGCAACACCGAAGTGCAGATCAAGAACAGCTCCCATGGTGATGCTCTTGCACTAGAAGCAGAAACTATCCTGGGATCTAAGGAAATCGCTTAAGAAGAAAATACTTTATCTTCATTGAGCCTCAGGAAAGCTACATTAGTAGAATCCTGAACAATGGTTCACACTCTCACTTAGAAAATGGAGTTGATTAAGTGGAAGGAAAATTTTAAAATGTGACAAAGATGATGAGGTGATTAAGGGGTAGGGTTTAAGTACAAGATGTGGAGAATTTAAGATGTATGACTGAGTAGCGATGACAGTGGGGTATATGATAGCTGCCTATAAATACCCAATTAATTGCCTAATGTGGCAAATGAGAAGAAACAGACTTTAAGCACCAAAAGGAAACCTGGATTTGAACTCTATTAGGGAAACAGTATTTACCACTAAGGGTGATTTGACTGCCATCAAAGGGAAGTCAGTGGAGTTATTTGGATAAAGATTCAGGATGAAACTTTTCTTTCCTATATCCTGGTGTCAACCAAATTTTTCTTTTTCCTTTAAAAAGGATGCACACATTTTCATGTTTCTTAGGAGCAGAAATTGAAGAATAGAGCACAATTATTCAATTTGCTCCAGGATGTTGTGAGCTGGTCACAACATTTAGGATTGCTTCAAGACTCTACACGTGTTTTCCCTTAAACTGAATTATAGCAATATCCTTGCTGGTTAGAATCACAGAAAATCTATGCATTATGTTAACACTGTGTGTGGAGATATACTTTGTGATGTAAAATGTAATAAGGATTGTTGTTCCGTTGCTAAGTCATGTCCAACTTTCTTCAACCCCATGGAGTGCCGCACGCCAGGCTTCCCTGTTCTTCACTATCCTCTGGAGTTTGCTCAAACTCATGTCCATTGAGTCAGTGATGCCATCCAACCATTTTCTCCTCTGTTGTCTTCTTCTGCCCTCAGTCTTTCTCAGCAGCAGGGTCTTTTCTAATGAGTAATAAGAATAGTTACCATCAAGAGCAGGAGATGAAACTTGCTAACACTTTTGACTCTGCATTAGGTGCTTTTCATAAAACAGATTCTAATCTTTCTATTGTCACTCAGAGAGATGTTGGTATCCCCATTTTACAGATGAGCAAACTGAGCCTCAGAGAAATTAAATAGCATGACCGAGGTCACACAACCAGTACGTAGCAGTGAGTTTGCATTCAATTGTGAGTGACTCAAAAATCCATGCCCTCTTATTGCGATGCTATGCTGCCTCCTGAAGGCATTTTTGATCATCACTTTTATAAACTTGAAACCAATGGTTTAGTATATAGGAAGCACCCCTGAGCATGAGACAGTTTGCTTGTGTTTGAGAGCATTATCCATGCTTAACCCAGGCAGGGCCGTGGCTCAGCTTCAGCAAACAGCTTGGCCGGGGCTACGCAGGGGATGGAGCAGACAGGGCTGGAAGGTAGTTAGTTGGTCCTAGCTCCCGGCATATGCAGCGCTGGTGTATGGAGGAGCTCCGTCAGATCTCAGAAACAGCATCCAGGTTTGATTATAACTTCTCTGTGTTGTCTTTGAAGCTTTTTTATTATTTCTTCCCTTGCCTTGCAGAGTTCAGATCTATTTTCACGTAAACAGAAATGATTCCTCCTCTCTGAGCACTTCATTGTTGGTGGCATTGTGGAATGTCCCAGGAAAGGGGAAACGGGGCCAATTAGAAAGGAGAAATTTCTCTTCGACTTGCATGTTTATATGAAAATGCCAAAGCCACCAGCTGTTACAATAGCAGGCCTCGTGTAAGCCCTCTTCCAACTGTCCTGCTGCACACGTACAGCAGGGGGAGATAAATCCAGTAGATTTGTCTGCTCCCCCACCAAAGAGTCATCCTGCCTCCAGTAGATTTGTCTGCTCCCCCCACCAAAGAGTCATCCTGCATTCAGGAGTTTTACAGGAAATATGCACCTTTGTATCCTGTTTGTTTCTGTTAAGAAGTTCCCAAATTACAAACCTGGAAATGACAATTCAGATGTTAATTTTTCTCTATTGAACACCTTACCTCAGCTTACTGCAAGAGTATTTTCCTTCAACAGAGAGAATGTAGGCTGAAAAAAAATTAATTTCACATTCCTATTTATAGGACATTTGAGACAAACAGCCATCAGTGTTACTGTTACCTCATTCTCCTTTTTTAGCCATCAGGACTGACTGCTTATGTCTTTTACATTCATGGAACGCACTTCAAACTTAAGGAATTCAGTTCCATAGCAGGACCTTAGCAGAGATGATATATATCATCTTGTTTGGCTATCTTTATAATGCTTTCTTCTTTTCTTAAAAAAATATAAATGGTGTATTAGGACTGATGGAAAAACCAGCTCTGACAGGAAGGTTTTAAAAAAGTAAGTTACCTAAACAATTCTTCTGGAATCATTCAAGAGAGTAGGGTGGAGTAGGCTTTAAAAGCAAAACAATATAATCCTGAAGATTGTATTTTTAAATGAAATTTAATTGGAGTCGTTTCGCTGAATTGAATCTGTTAAGGCATCCACCCTGTCAGTGCTTCCCGTGAAGGCAGCCCCAGGTCTGTTTCCTTCCTCTGTGGCCTGGAGTCCAAGGTGAGCTGCCAGTTTCATGGGCAGGAGCATGGCCACTGCGCGGACTCTTGCCCACCTCTCCAGAGCAGACCGCAGGCTGTGGCAGCATGCTCTTTCAGAGGAGAGAACTTCTCCTTGGTGGTGCTGCAGGCTCATCTTTCTATATTGTTCCAATTTTATTTGTTTTTTAATTTCTGTTGGAGTGTAGTTGATTTACAGCGCTGTTAGTTTCAGGTGTACGGTGTGCTGTGTGCTGAGTTGTGTCAGTCGTGTCTGACTCTTCGTGACCCCCTGGACTGTAGCCCGCCAGGCTCCTCTGTCCTTGGGATTTTCCAGGCAAGAACACTGGAGTGGGTTGCCATTCCCTCCTCCAGGGGATCTTTCCAACCCAGGGATCAAACTGCATCTTTGGCATCTCCTGCTTTGACAGGCCGGCTCTTACCCACTGGTGGCCCCTGTAGGGTAGAATGAATCCTATGGGTACACATACGCAGTCTTTTTAAGATTCTTTTCCCAGGTGGATCGTTACAGAACGTTGAGAAGACTTCCCTATGCTCCACAGTAGGTCCTTATTGCTTACCTATATACTTTATATCCAGTAGTGTGTTTATATGTCATTCTCACAATTGTCTCACAGTTATTCTCACAATTCTCCTTCCCCCCTTCCCCTTGGTAAACATGTTTGTTTTCTACATGGATGACTCCATTTCTGTTTTGTAAATATATTATTCAAATTTTAGAAGTTCTTTGTTCTCATGATAGCTCAAATTATAATCAAAATGGCACCAAGGTGTTTCTCAGTCTTCTTTTGCCTGCATATAGCAGTGGGATCTCTGAGTCTTCAGAAAGTATGACCGCTTACTCCATATTTGGCAGTGGAGATCCAACGAGTTTTAATAATGAATGCCTCTTCATTTGCACTGAATGACAAACAATATTCTTCCTGATCTATTTTCCTGCATCTTGAATTGTGAAATTATCTAGTAAGACCAAAAAAAAAAAAAAAGGTGTTATTTAAAACACATTAGTCTTAAAGCTATAGCAACTCCAAACCAAAGGTAGTTATTCTAGTTGAAATAACAAGATATTTTCTATGACACTGGATTCTTTTCACAAAACAAAACAAAACACTGAACCAAACTTTGCTTGAAGATAATTCTTGAGCTCTTAGCATTCAGTCATTCCCCAAACCCTCTGCCTGGGATCCAGATGCTTTTGAGGACAGGATGTTTTTATAAAAAAAAAAAAAAAAAACTAACCCCTAAAACTGTGCGTTTCCCTTGAAATAAAAAGTAACCAACTTACTTTTAGGCCTTCACATTATCTATTTAAATATTTGAGACCAAAGAAAAATGAACTTTAGAATCAGAAGCTTCTGAACTGATAGAAAAAGCAAATTTAACTTCTCTTTATCATTAGCTTCCATTGTCTTTATTTAAAGGGATATGGGGATAATAACAAAGAAAACTAAAGGAAGGCAAATAAAGAGGGAAAAACTGGAATTTGTGGTGAAAAAATAGAATAAATGCATTTATTTGAATAGTTTCTGAAATGATTTAAATCTTCCGCTTCTGTCAACCAATGCGCCTTCTCTCATACACGGGGAAATGCTCTGACAACTCAGCTTCTTCCTGTGCTTTTCTTGAATATCTAGCGTCACCCTCTAAGTTTTCAGCCATGTATTTTCTTTGGACCACTCTTCTTTGCGCTTATTAAATACTTCACATATATGAAAGGAAATGTCAATATTTAAACTTCCCTGTGAGGTGGGAGAAAGAAAAAAGTTTATTTCCATGCTCTTCTACTTAAACATGTGGAACTCTGTTATAACATCATTTTTTATTTTTCCAATGGAATATATGGTTGACATCTAAAATGTGGTTGAAAACATGACCTGCTCCCCTCCCCCCAAAAAGGTAGAAAAAGCCATCTCTACTGTCCACAGGCAAAGCCTGGTGTTACCACAAAATTCAATTTTGTCTGTTTCTATTATAGGTGTTATGCCTGTTATCACACCCACCCGAATCTATGTTCCTGCAAATCCTAATGCCAATTTATTTTTGTTTTCTAATAAGAATGTCAATTTCAGTATGTTAGTGAGAATTAAGCCTTTGAAATATACTTTTTTCTTCTACAACACTCTGTTAAGACTGCTGGATTATTTGAAAATATGTCAGCTTTTTTATCTCTTTAAAATTTTTTTAAATTTTTAAAATTTTATATTGGAGTATATTTGATTTATAGTGTTGTGTTAGTTTCAGGTGTACCACAGAGTGAGTTAGTTATACACACACATGTATAACTTTTCCCATACAGGTTATTGCAGAATATTGAATGAAGTTTCCCATACTATACAATAGGTCCTTGCTGATTATATTACATATATAGCAGTGAATATGTTAATCCCAACCTCCTAATTGTTTCTTCCTTCCGCATTTTCTGTTTGGTAACCATAGTTAGTTTCAAAGTCTGTGAGTCTGTTTCTGTTTTATAAATAAATTTCTTTGTATCATTTTCTTAGATACCATATATAAGTAATATCATATGATATTTTTCTTTCTCTGCCTGGAAAATCTGTCAGTTTTAGACTTTAGCAGATACATATATTTTGAGCGGATGTACAAAAATACATATACATATTTTTATTAACATAAGTAATCCAATCCTATACTTATGGCTTATATATCCCATTTGAAGTGTGTGAGCATTTATGTGACCCATTTTAAAATGTTGTGTCAGATATTTTAAGTATTACACAAATGTCAGTTATGTTTGTTATATATGTGAGGTCTACTTTGTGCTGGGGGAAGTTCAGTGATATTGGCTGGAGGCAAGAGACTGAATAAAGTAGTATAGGCTGAGAACTGGATTCCATACTTAAGGGAAACCTTATTTTAATTATGATGATTCTATAATAGCACTAGCAATATCTCTACCTCTAAGTGAGAAATGTTTTAATATGTATTTTCTGCCTTATTTACTTATTAAATGCTTTTGAAAATGTTTCAGTGACTTAAGACTTCTAAGTCTGTATTTCACAAAGAGAAAAATTCACCTAAACTGTAAGACTAAAAACAGTTTAGTAGAAATTAACCTAACTTTTTTCTTTTTAATAACATAGATGGTCTCTTCATAGAATTCACTAATAAAAAGTATAGTATTAATTTCTGTACTTGGGAAAAAACCCTCCTTATATACTTCCATGCACACAAGCTATGTCTATAGAATGTAAATTGTGTGATAAGAAAAAGATAACTATGCTATTCCTAAACCTTAGCACCCCAAAAACTATCTTAATGGTGTATTTTGAAAAATGCCATTAGTCCAAAAGATCTTTCCTTGATCCCTGGATCTTACATCAAACCACAGAGCAGCCTAGCAGGATTGGTTGCTGTAGCAGGATGGAGCATCCCAGTGATGTAAGAACTTGGACCTTGACCCATCATACATGGGTGTGGATCAGAGGAATGGCAGGGGACAGCCTGTGCATGGGCTATGGAGAGGATGCCAACCCACCAAGATGGGCATGATGACTGGTAAGTACAGTGTGACTCAGCAGTTAAGAATCTGCCTGCCAATGCAGGAGACGTGGGGTCAGTCCCTGGGGTGGGAAGATCCCAAGAGGAGGAAATGGCAATCCACTTCAGTGTTCTTGCCTGGGAAGTCCTATGGACAGAGGAACCTGATGGACTATGGTCTATGTTTGTGTTAGTTGCTCAGTCATATCCTTCTCTTTACGACCCCATGGACTGCAACCCACCAGGCTCCTCTGTCCATGGAATTCTCTAAACAAGAGTACTGGAGTGGGTAGCCATTCCCTTCTCCAGATGATCTTCTCGACCCAGGAATCGAACCCAGGTCTCCTGCATTGAGGGCAGATTCTTTACTGTCTGAGCCACCAGGGAATTCTTTACCATCTGAGCCCCCAGGGAAGCCATATCTTGAGAGCCCCAAATCCTGTGGGCAGAGGAACCTGGTGGGCTATAGTCTCTGGAGTTGCAAAAGAGTAGGATATGACTTAGTGACTAAACAACAGCAACAATATTTACCAAGAGATGGCAAGGGGTCCTGAAAGAAAATGCAAATAGAAATGGTAGGTTCAAGGAGCATCACAGAACCCTAACAAAAAGTATGCAGTGGATCCCATGTACATCCTTCTGCTTGGCAAGGCCTCAGTCACAGGGTTGGTATTCAGAAACAGAACTCAGATCTTGGCATAGGAAAGAAGAAGGCAAGAACAAGATGGAATCATTGATTTTTCCCATATCCTGTGAGAACAAGCTTGTCAGCATGGTTTTAAGGACAGAACAAAGCTCCCAGGGAGAAGACAGAAACTACTCTTCAAAACTTGGGCAAAAGGTGAGACTTGGCTTCAGGAAAAACTCAGCTTTACTCTGGTGAGGCTCATTTCAGACTTCTGACCTCCAGAAACGTAATAAAATAAATTTGGGTTGTTTTAAGTCACTAACTTTGAGATCATTTGTTACAGTGGCAACAGGAAACTAAACCTTTCTCTAGACTTTGTCTGGAATTTTGTTTGAATCCCAAACAAGCTAGGCCAGGCCCAGAATGAACAAGTCAATGAAAGAAATACAGCGGTCCACTCCCTTCCCCCAGTACCAGCTGTAGATTCCTGGATTGAGCCTTATGTAAAGTTGCTCCTTTATAATGGAATTTTTCCTTTTTAATTTACATATGTTTTGGAATGACTTTTATGTATGCATGTCTGCATGCTAAGTCCCTTCAGTCATGTCTGACTCTTTGTGACCGTTATGGACTGTAGCCCTCCAGGCTCCTCTGTCCATGGGGTTCTCCAGGCAAGAATACTGGAGTGAGTAGCCACTCCCTCCTCCAGGGATCTTCCTGACCCTGGGATCAAACCTGCATCTCCAGCATTGCAAGTGGATTCTTTACTGCTGAGCCACCAAGGAAGCCTTTCTGCTTGGGTAATTAAATCCAAACTTCTTAGCATGCTGATCAAGCCTACTACTTGCCCATCTACTTCCTTCCTCAACCCCTGTCATGCTGAACTTAGCAAGTTTCCTTAAAGCGTCATTCTACTTTGCCTCTATTATTTTGCATGTGCTTCCTCTGGAGTGAACAGCTTTTATTTTCTGTCTTTCTTGGATAACTTCTACTCAGCTGCATCAGGATTATGTTTAGCTGTATCAGAGACCCCAAATAACAAAGTTCTTAAATAGAAGTTTAATTCTTTTTCCTGTGACAATTCAGAAGTTGACAGTTTGGCACTGGTGTGGTATATCATCTCTGGGATGTCCACAGGAAATCAGGTTTCTTCCAGCTCATTGCCCTGCCTCCCCTGGGGTATGTCTTTGTCTTCATAGTACAAGATAGTGTTTGGAGCTCCAGGCATCACATCTATGTTCCAGACAGAAAAATGGAGGGAAGCACAAACAGGAAAAGGAACACATCTCAGTTTATCTTCTAGGGGAAGGTTCCTGAAATGTAGCAAATTATACCTCTGCCTACATATATGAACAAGTACTTAGTCACTTGGAAAGAGACTGAGTAATGTAGTTTTCATCTTGCAGTGAGGGGTGGCATTGGCTTTACTATATATCAGATGTTATTAATTCTGTGGAGGAATTAATGGACAATGAGCCATATCCATCACACTATCACTTAAAATTCAAATTACAGTGTTTCTGTTTTGGGAAGACATTCCTAACCCCGACTGTGATAGCTGTCCCTGCTCTGTGCTCGCAGACATCCTGTGAATACCTTACCTAACTCTGTCAAGTGCCTTTATTACTCTGGCTTGCTCTCACTCAGGAATGTGAACCATTTGAGGCAGGAACTCTGTTTTTATCACTGTATTGCCTAGCAAAGTAGCTATAAAAACTTATTTATATTGAATGAATAGATAAGTTAACTCAAAAGTTTTCAGATGGCTGCATCCCAGAAATTTTGAGATTGAGGGGATATTTTAATGTCAGCTGTACTGTATTTTGTGTTGTTAAAATAGTTTCGTTTCTAGGCAATTCCTAAGCAATTAATACAGTGTACATTCAAATATATAGCCCATGTAGTTGTGTGTGTATGTGCATATTTTATGGTTCTAAAAGTTAGAATTCTGTGTATGACAAGACATACAGGAATCCTCCTTTATCTGTGGTTTCATTTTCCACAGTTTTAGTTACTGGCAGTCAACTGAAGTATGAAAATGCTAAATAAGAAAGTCTAGAAATAAACAATTCATAAGTTTTAAACTGTGTGCTATTCTGAGTGGCATGATGAAATCTTGTTCCATCCTGCTCCATCCTGCCTGGGGTGTGCCTTACCCCTTTGTCCAGCATATCCTGCCCCATACTTGGAAGCCGTCTTTGTTATAGGATCCACTGTTCTTGCATGATAGTGCTTGTGTTCAGGTGATCCTTATTTTAACTTAATAATGGCCCCAAAACACAAAAGTAGTGATGCTGACAATTTGGATATGCCTAAGATAAACTCTAAAGTGCTTCTGTTAAGTGAAAAGTTGAAAGTTCTGGCATTAATAAGAAAAGTTTGTTGAGGTTGCTGAGATCTACAGTAAGAATAAATGTTTTATCAATGAAATTGTGAAGGTTGAAAAATAAATTTGTGCTAGTTTTACTGTCATCTCGCAGACTGCAAAAGTTATGGCTGTAGTGGATGATAAGTGTGTAGTTAAGGTGGAAAAGTTACTAAATTGGTACAATAAAATATTTTGAGAAAACATTCACATAACTTTTATTACAGTATATCATAATATTTATTCTATTTTATTATTGTTGTTAATATCTTATTGTGCCCAGTTTATAAATTAAACTTTATCATTGGTATGTATGCATAGAAAAAACATAGTATGCACAGGATTTGGTACTATCCAAGGTTTCAGGCATCCACTGGGTTCTTAGAACTCATCCCTCACAGATAAAGGAATGCTCTGCACTTAGATTTCCTTCACGTTCTCCCTCCACTTTTCCCTCTAAAGACAGTTTAGAAAAAATGGTGATCAAGGAAGGTTTATGTCAGTTTAATCCACTTAAATGCAGCAGATTGCATGTGAACCCTAATCTGTATTAATGCAACTGACTCATGTAGGTAATTATAACACTATACAGTTAAGTAAACTAATAAATCTATTGACTAATAAAAAATACATAATTTTGTTTCTAGCAATTTTTGTTCTGATATGCCTCTTTTATGAAATGTGTTTTAACAGTGCTGTGATACTACAAACATTAGAAAAATAAGTACTATGATGTGGAGAAATCCAGACTCTTATAGCATTCTTTTAGTTTAAACAACTAGTTTGATCCTAGTAAGATTAATTTAAGATTGGGTGGGACAATAAAAGTGTCATTATTGTTTTCAATGTGTAGGTATTTTTTTCTTAAGGACACTCTGGTGGTCATTAACAGATATTTATCATCTACTAAAGGAATAAAATACACAAGACATGAAAATTAATGTAACAACAGTAATAATAAAAAGACTTGATACCTCCTCTTAAAAACTTATAATCGAGGAGGGCACAATTTTTTTTTTTTTAATTAAAAATGGTAATGTGTTACAGGAGCTGTCACCTGAGGTGACACTGATTGAATCACTGATTATAAGAATTAGGGAGACCATTTCTTGTGAATCTTCTATGGGATTCTCTCCTGAATTACCTGGTGGCATCCTCTACCTCAAGAATTGTTAGAGAACAATTAATTAGCAGAGTATTTTTCAACTTGCTTCTTAAATGTAGGGGAGGGGGGATCGGGATGGGGAATACATGTAACTCCATGGCTGATTCATGTCAATGTATGACAAAAGCCACTGAAATGTTGTGAAGTAATTAGCCTCCAACTAATAAAAAAAAAAAAAAAAGTAGGGTGACTGTACATTCTAGTTCACCCAGGACTGTCTCAGTCTATGCCTGTTGTCCCAGTGTAATTACTAGTAGTGTTCAACTACTTCCCTAGAGTCACCGTATGCAGTGTGCGCCTTCATCCTCAGCAGGATGCATTCATTGCTCCCTTCTTCCCCACTTTTCACACCAAAGCATGTAAGTCTACGAAAGAGGGCAACTTAGTCTTCTTGAAAGCTTGGTTTCTGGCTGTGGTTCCGATTTTCCTGTTACCACCTGCTGAGTATCAGCCCATTCTCAAACCTTGCAGATTGTTTCAAGTTCCTGTGGTTTGTAGATAAAAGCCTTTATTCTTGGAGGAAATGTACTTTTTTTTCTTCTTTCTTTTAGGATTCCCATGTTTGAGTTCACAAAAATCATTTCTTTAAATTACTGTTAGATCATGCAGCACAGGATAGATATGCTTTCTCAAATTCAGTCATTCAATCTACTGTAATTAATTTAGCTTTTGGCCTTTAAACATCTTTCTTTTTTTTCCTGAGGGAGTGAGTTATTCTACAGAAGTGGATATCTTGTGTATATTTTTGAATCAATCTATACATGATAGGTGAATCACCAGAGCTTATCATTTTTGATAATCCTTTTGAAGTGTTTGTCTTATTTGATGAAATTTTATAAATTGACTTAAATACATTTTGGCTTTCTTAATATGGCTGGAATGAAACACAACCTTTTCTGTTTTTATAATCATTAAGATTGCTAATTCTCTTTTTTCAATTAGTGATGTCTTCATGGATTTATGAGACATAGATTGTGTCCTTTTAATGTGATCTTTGAAATAGTGTCTTTTTTTTATAGCATTTTGTCCTTACTTTATTGCTTCAAGTGCTCCTTCTTTTGCCCTTGTGCATGCATGCATGCGTGCTAAGTTGCTTTCAGTTCAGTTCAGTCGCTCAGTGGTGTCCGACTCTTTGCGACCCCATATATCGCAGCACGCCAGGCCTCCCTGTCCATCACCAACTCCTGGAGTTTACTCAAACTCATGTCCATCGAGTTGGTGATGCCATCGAGCCATCTCATCCTCTGTCGTCCCCTTCTCCTCCTGCCCCCAATCCCTCCCAGCATCAGGGTCTTTTCCAATGAGTCAATTCTTTGCATGAGGTGGCCAAAGTATTGGAGTTTCAGCTTCAGCATCAGTCCTTCCAATGAACACCCAGGACTGATCTCCTTTAGGATGGACTGGTTGGATCTCCTTGCAGTCCAAGGGACTCTCACGAATCTTTTCCAACACCACAGTTCAAAAGCATCAATTCTTCGGCACTCAGTCATGTCCAATTCTGTGCAATGCTATGGACTGTAGCCTGCCAGGCTCCTCTGTCCATAGAATTCTCCAGGTAAGAACACTGGAATGGGTTGCCATTTTCTCCTCCAGGGAATCTCCCCAACCCAGGGAAAGAACCCTCATCTTTCACATCTCCTGCATTGGCAGGTGGGTTCTTTACCACTAAAGCCACCTGGGAAGCCCCTTTTGCCCTTATGAATTATTTATTTTTATCTGCTGTAGTTCAGAAACAATATCAGTATAATAATCAGAATTGTTAATAAAATCAAGGTAAACTTGCTCTAAATGATTAGCAACTCTGATGGGGAAAATCTATGGGTTTTTATGACATCACTTTTGGCTGCACAGATAATTTTTTGCTTGCTTTTTGCTTGTGTTCCAAGTAGCTGGGTGTGTAGAATAGTTGACCTCTTGGTAAGTAAAGTGTTTGTGTAATTCCATTTGAAAATGAGTGTAGAAAATTGAAGTGTGCACCCCTATGGAGAAAGTTGAGGTCAAGTAATTCATTCCTGAAGCTGTGTGGTCATAAAGATTCACATACCGGGCTCAGAACTAGTATTAACCAATCAAACTGCTCCCCAAGGGGTGCTCACTTCCTAGGTCAACTCTTAAAACACTCCACGTAGCCATTGAGGCTT
This sequence comes from Muntiacus reevesi, assembly GCF_963930625.1. Classification (NCBI taxonomy): domain Eukaryota; kingdom Metazoa; phylum Chordata; class Mammalia; order Artiodactyla; family Cervidae; genus Muntiacus; species Muntiacus reevesi. The sequence continues at coordinate 76,116,808 of NC_089254.1, read as the reverse complement.
TCACATACTTGCTTGGTGAATGGACAGAGAAACAGGAAATCAGAGTGAAAATGGATGCTATAAATCTGTTTTGTACAGAAATGTGTTGAACAACTTTTAGTGAGGGCAAATGCACTGCATTAGATTTTAGGATTTCACAATACTGCCTAATTCATCTGGGAAACTGAATCTTTCTTTTGTTACAATTCTCCCCCCCCCCCCCCATTTAAGACTCACCAAAATTGTTAACACTTGTAATTATTTCAGAGTTTTGGAAATCAGTTTTCCTTCTGTTTTATCAAAGGTTACAAAACAATCATTCTACAAGTCACAGGGAAGATAAGCAATTCTACAAAGTAATTTTAATAGCTTATCTAGTGAAAGACCAAGCATTCTTATTGCCAAAAGAATGCCTTCAAAAATAGTAGGCAAAATAAAAACTGATAGATTTGCTCTCCAATAAGTTACAGAAACATATTATTATTATATATTTTATATAACATATAAAGTTATAAGTATATAACATATAAAGTAAAAAGTATATGAATTTAAGTAAAATGATTCACAAATATTATATAATTATACTATATACATATATATAGTATATACACATATATATACACACATATATACATGTATATAGTATAATAATATATGTACACATGTGTCTGTTGTTCTTCAGGAATAGATGTTAAACATTAACCCTAAAAGGTTCCCGGTTATCAATGTTTCAGGAAATTGTCATTTTCTCATCTTAGAGATTGAGAGACAGCCAATCATGTGGATGTTTGCTACATTTTGGATTTTAGATGCTCACATAGAACCTGTAGGTCAAAGACACTCTGTCTTGCCCAAATGCAATTACATTTCCTGACAAAATTACTTCTGGTGCTGATGGAATTTAAATATAGATTGTAAAACCTTGAATAAACTTCTGGGTTTTCATTTTATGTTGGTTTTTCCCACAAATTTCAGACTTTCAAGCTATCCCAAATACTGCAACTGTGAAATATAATGACTAAGGTACTTTGACAAAAAAAACCAAAACAAAACAAAACATAGTTTTATCCTGATCTTCAAGATCTAAAGTATCTTGAATTTTCATGGTCATTAAGTGTTCTCCCACTAGTAATATACAGGAAAGAAGGGAGGAAAAAGTTAAATGAAATGGCTCACTTCTTTTTAATTGCAAATCAACAGTAAAACCCTTTAAATGGACCAAAAGCTTGTTTTGGAAAATGCATACTTCACAGTAATATTTGATACTTATTTTTGGTAGCTGCTTACTATACCATGCAACTTCAACTGTGGTATTCCTGGGATTTGTTTCTGCACAGAAGAGATAGCAAAAAAAAAAAAATTAAAATTAAAAAAAAAAAAAACAACCAGATTTATTTGAGAGCCAGTAGAGTTACCTCAATACCTCTGAAGGTTTTGAAAACAGCCCTAATTTACCAAGTGTAGCCATTAATGTAACTTGTACTGAAAGGAGGTGGTCTTAAGGGCCAGCACATCCTAATGAGCTCTGCTGTTAGTGAGTGTCCTTGGTCCAGTTACATACGCTGACCCACAATAGGTGTATTTTATTTCTGGACTCAACCACTGACTATACCTGAGGTCTTTGGCAGGACATGATGCTCCCACTTTGTCTACCAGAAAAGCAAACATCCAGAGCATTCTCAGTTAACAATACTAAGAGGTATACATGCTAAGTCATTTCAGTCGTGTCTGACTCTTTGCAACCCTATGGACTACAGCCTACCAGGCTCCTCTGTCCATTGTATTCTCTAGGCAAGAATACTGGAGTGGGTTGCCATGCCCTGCTCCAGGGGATCTTCCTGACCCAGGGATCGAACCTGTGTCTCTTACATCTCCTGCACTGCCAGGCGGGTTACTTACCACCAGTGCCACCTGGGAAGCCCCACTAGGAGGTAAATCTATATGCTAATAGTTACTATGCATTGAGCATTCTCTGCCAGACCCTGGATCAGGTGCCTAACATACACTATTTAAAAAGATTCTTCCATCTCGCAAGGTGGATACTATTTTCTTTGCTTTAGAGATTTGGAAACCAAGATTCAGGTTAAGGATGTGTTTAACGGCACAAAGCAAGTGAGATGCAAGTCCCGTGTTCCAACTGATGTGAGTCTGATTCTACAGTCACTGCACTGTATTCCCTTTTTGCTTTCCTTCTTTAGTGGAGAGAATCTGGTCTGATTTTAGACAGATGCACTTTATTCTTTTAGAGGGCAAGCCCAAAATATTAAACTGTCTCTGGCTGAAGTGTAAAGTGAGTGGATTATTTCTATACTTCATCCCTTCTCATGAAAGTATAAATAAGTCAATATAGGTACAGTCTTCCCAATTCCTTTAAAGAAGCAGCAACATAAAATCAAATCATCATATAATGTCAGAGGGGGTACAGGATACGTATTTTTAAAAATTTTGTGTATTTATTCATTCTTTGGCCATGGGAGATGTGGGATTTTAGCTCCCCGACCAGGGATAGAAACTGCGCCTCCTGAATTGTAAGCACGGAGTCTTAACCACTGGACCACCAGGGAATTGCTTGATACATGCTTTGAACACAGATGAGGCTTTCAGAAATGGTTCAGGTTTTGGAACTGTTATTGCGCTTTTTCTCCTGTTTGTAAAGTTTCTGTTTATAAGACTATTCGGTTGAGATATATTGTTCTTCAGTGCCAGCTAATCTCCTGACCTCTCACCTGTGCTCTGCCATCGTGAACTTTTGCCAGTCTCCTGCTGAGCCACACTGCAGTTTGCAAGGAGGTGCCCAGCGGTAGCCTTCATCCTGTGCTATGAGAGTCATCCAGGTGTCTGTGAGCTAGAACAAGTCAGCCCCAAATCGAGTCATATTCTGTGCTTAGAATCTGCTACTGATTCACAAAGGGGCCTTTGAATCGGTTTTTCTTTTTCACTACGCCTCAGTTTCTCAATTATCAAAATAAGGAAAAAAGACCGGGGGAGCACATATATTTTGAAGGGAGAGCTTCACCTTTAGTGTGAAAGAATTTTTGTGTTTTTTTAGGACTTCAGTCAGTTCAGCTGCTCGGTCATGTCCGACTCTGTGACCCCATTGACTGCAGCACGCCAGGCCTCCCTGTCCATCACCAACTCCTGGAGTTTACCCAAACTCATGTCCATTGAGTCTGTGATGCCATCCAACCATCTCGTCCTCTGTTGTCCCCTTCTCCTCCTGCCTTCAATCTTTCCCAGCATGAGGGTCTTTTCCAATGAGTCAGTTCTTCACATCAGGTGGCCAAAGGATTGGAGTTTCAGCTTCAACATCAGTCCCTCCAATGAACACCCAGGACTGATCTCCTTTAGGATGGACTGGTTGGATCTCCTTGCAGTCCAAGGGACTCTCAAGAGTCTTTTCCAACACCACAGTTCAAAAGCATCAATTCTTCTGCACTCATCTTTCTTTATAGTCAAACTTTCACATCCTTATATGACTACTGGAAAAACCATAGCCTTGACTAGACGCCGGACCTTTGTTGGCAAAGTAATGTCTCTGCTTTTTAATATGCTGTCTAGGTTGGTCATAACTTTCCTTCCAAGGAGTAAGCATCTTTTAATTTCATGGCTGCAGTCACCATCTGCAGTGATTTTGGAGCTCAGAAAAATAAAGTCAGCTGCTGCTTCCACTGTTTCCCCATTTATTTGCCGTGAGGTGATGGGACCACATGCCATGATCTTAGTTTTCTGAATATTGAGCTTTAAGCCAACTTTTTCACTCTCCTCTTTCATGTTCATCAAGAGGCTCTTTAGTTCTTCTTTACTTTCTGCCATAAGGGTGGTGTCTTCTGCATATCTGAGGTTATTGATGTTTCTCCCGGCAATTTTGATTCCAGCTTGTGCCTCGTCCAGCCCAGGTTTCTCATGATGTACTCTGCATATAAGTTAAATAAGCAGGGTGACAATATGCAGCCTTGACGTACTCCTTTTCCTATTTGGAGCCAGTCTGTTGATCCATGTCTAGTTCTAACTGTTGCTTCCTGACCTGCATACAGGTTTCTCAAGAAGCAGGTCAGGTGGTCTGGTATTCCCATCTCTTTCAGAATTTTCCACAGTTTATTGTGATCCACACAGTCAAAGGCTTTGGCATAGTAAACCCAAGTATATTACATCATTACTTTTTATTTTTCTCATTTTTATGATTATTTCTCTTTAACTGGCGTATGGACCTTGCAAATCATGAGAAAAACCTTACTACCTAGGTCTGAGTTTTAATATTCTTCTGGAAGTTTCGATTGTTAACTAGTTACTGTTACTTTTTTAGAACTTAGAGGCAACATTTTATATCAGTGTTGTTTTCTGTGTATTATTTTAATTTTGAATGTCAGCACTTCTCTCTGGAAGGGATATTTGAAGCAGAAAATTTTTGCGCTTAGCTCAAAAATGCAATGTGCTAAATCAAACACTTGCCGATACACTAAAGGTATAAACTAAAGCTGACCAGTCCCTAGTAGGCTGGCTCTTTTTAATCCCATGCCTGTGTCAGACATTGCTGATCGACCCTGGGTTCTTTCTTACCAAGCATATGGGTCATTTGACTTTAAAGAACCCTTCCTGACACAGAGTTCAAACCGTCATTTGGAATGGGCATGCAGGATAAAACCAATTTGTCATTCATGAAACAATGCCCTGTGTAATAAAAACCAAAACAAAAATAGATTTTTTATCCTCAGGGAGCACTCTGCAACCTTAATGAAAAGATACTTTGTAGTAGAGTGGAACCTATAGAGAAGATCCTAAAATTCTTACAGATTCTGTAATGAGGATCTCATCTATGGAAACTACTTTGTAAAGAAATGAAGCTTTGTGTTAAAAAAAAAAAAATCCCACTAGCAGAGGCAAGGATGAGAGAATTTGCTTTTCCACTATAGGTGGCTTTTTGTAACAGTTCATCTGGAGAGGTTGCCTGGATTCATGCTCACCAAACACTGGCAGAGCTCATATCCTTGTGCCTGGACCCAGATATTAGTCTCAGGATAGGTCCTACTTATTTTTTTCTCCTTAGCTTGAACACAAAGGCACTTATGGAGGTAGCCTCGGATGGGACACTGTTATCTTTTTCCATGAACCTCAGGATTACTCCTCAGGAAGCGATAAGATAATATATTTTTTTTAAGGGTTAGAGTAAAAAGACATCAGATCCAAACTGAATAGCTCTACCCCTACTGGTGTTCCCTGTGTTCCCTTGGTGGGGTTTCTTTTTGTATCGGTTGGCTTTGTTTTTGTCATCTTTTTTCTGTTTAATTTTGTTTTTGTCATCTTTTAATCGAAATATGAGTGACATATTTTATTGCCTAGTCGCTCTGTTGTGTCCGACTCTGCGAACCCATGGACTGTAGCCCACTAGGCTAAAATCCTTGGGGATTCTCCAGGCAAGAATACTAGAGTGGATTGCCATGCCCTCCTCCAGAGGATTTTCCCAACCCAGGGATCGAACCCAGGTCTTCCACACTGCGGGCGGATTCTTTACCAGCTGACCTAACAGGGAAGCCCAGTTTTGGTGAGGCGTGATGTGAACTTGAGAGGAAGAATCAAGTGGCTTGCAGTTTGCTAAGTGACCAGAAGCTGTACGAGGGGGTGCCTTCCTCCAGGAGTCCTGACGTTGCCAGGGGTCTGGAGAGAGTTGTATGTGTGCGTGGTGCTGGATACACTAGTTGGACTATCCCAGAAGGTCTTTAATCATTTCCTTGGGGGCCTTTGTTCTTCTCAAGGCTCTTTGGGTTACAAGAAACAGACATGCACTTAAGTTGCCTCACGGAAGCAGGATTTATTGAAAGTTCGTGCATGGGAGAAGCTGAATGACCAGCTTCAGCAAGGACAGAAGCTCAGTGTCACTGCCCTGGCATCTTGGTCTCTCTGAACTATCCTGCATTGCCTCACTCTCCTCTCCCTTCCCACCTGGCTTCCTCTGTAGATCTGTAGTCACTCCCTGCTCATAAATCCAGCAGGTGTTTGACCTACTCTGGGTATCCCAGCTCTGCCTACCACTCCTTGTTAGCTGCAAGCCCCAACTAACTAGCTCAGTGGCTTAACTCCCCACTTCTTGAGTCCACCCAGAGGATTTGGGCGCTGCTTATCTTTCCAAGTCAACCCATTAATCATAATGTCACACAGACCGAGACCCAGGGGTTAGGTGCCCTTGAGTCAGGGCTTTCTTGGTTTAATCAGCTATGGCCAGAGGTTGCAGAATCAGACTGTATACATCGTGGCTGCCTTGGCAGTCTCTTCTGTAGACCTGTTCTCCCAGTGCCCTTACAGATATGAGGATACAATGATCCAGCCTGGAATTAGAATTGTAAGAATAAGCTGGATTTGCCTGGGAAAGAGTATAGCAGTGCAGGATCCACTTCCAAAATTGGCTCCAGAGAGTCTCAGGTTGTGTTTAGAAATTGAGATCATGTGAAATTTGCATCCATCTTCACTATTTTTTTCCTCTGAGATAGAATCATTTCAGAAGCATTCATTTTTCCTCTAAGTATCATCTTTGGCTTATATCATAACTTAATGATCTAGGATTGCTCTCTGTTACCCACAGGGAAACAAAGACCACAAAGAAAGGACTCTACAGAATCAGAGTGGATCGGAGGCATGGAGGCTGTGCATGGAGGCGAGGAATATTAATTAAGATTGTACACCTGCTTGGTACCAAGCTTATGCTTTTCTTACCCTGACCTTTCAAATTAATGACATATGGTGTTAGTAGTAGCTAGGGATCAGACCTAAGAGCTGTGAAGTAATTTTTTTTTTGTAGAAATGTACTTCTGTGGTAGGTAATGTGAGGCTGAGAGTCTTGGATAAGGAGGAGATTTTCCACTCCATTGTTATTTTCTGGATGGCTTTTACCAAGTACAAGTCAAGCCATGATTAGAGACCATTTATCCAGCCCCTTTGGCCTCCTTCCAGCCTCTAAGAAATGTTAACATGTACATTGACCAACACTCCCACCCCCACCTTGAGAAGAGGAGGTAAGTATCACTGTGAACAGCACCCTTGGAGAAACAGATAGGCAGGATGGCTCAGGGGTCTGAGATCCTGTTGGGTGTTCCTGCTTGTCTGTCTGTTTCTGTCCTTGCTTTTGAAAAAAGTCACCCAACCTCTTTCTGCGTCTCAATTTTTTCATCTGCAAAATGGGAATCCATTCCTCTCAATGACCTCTAAGGACTTTTGTGAAGCTTGCTTATTCATGATGCTAGGAATGCTTGGAACTTGTAAATACTTCCTGAGAAGAGCTGGTATCTTTCCTCTTGCTGTAAGACGAGAGGAAGCATGCAGCATCTTTTCTGTTCATCTGTAATTTAGTCAGCTTGTGTACAGACTGCATTGAATCAAACGCTGAACTCCAATCCTAGTGTTTAAACATATTAAATACAAAATATGAGTAGTATAAATTGTGTGAAACACTTTGGTCTCCTACTTGGAGGCCTAACAAGATTTTGATGCAGGGTCACCGCAAACATTATACAGATGCTGCTGAGAGTAAGTGGAAGTCTCTTAGTTGGTGGCTGGAAAATAGTCTCACAGCAAAAGTACTGGAAGCCCATCACTGGGGGATTTATAAGTGGGCCAGGGAAAATTGAGGGGAACCAGTCTGCACTGCTCATGGGTGGGCAAGGCCTGGAGGTATTTGTTTATTTTATTTGCACATTAACTTTTATAATGCTATTTCTCTAAAGAGCACACAAAAGCTTTACAGATAACAGACTCCAAACTTTAAACTCTTCATCTCCCAGCAGCTTTGTAGGGGTTTGCTGCCACAATTAATCAAAAAGAACATCCACCTATTTCTCCGTTTAGAAAAATAAAACTTTAAGACAAGGAGATTTTCCATCAGTGTTTAGGGATAGAGGAAACCACTCCATGTCTCTTTTTCCTGAGCTCTCAGTTCAGGATTTTCATTAATAAAAATGCAATGGGTTTCACATGATGGAGGAGTAAGGAGAAGCAGACATCTGTGGGGGAATTATGGACAAAACCACGAGGATGAGTGTCATCTTCCATGTGGAATTGTAACTCTCATGGTTCTTGTTATTCACAGGTTCTTTAAATTATGCATTTTCCTTTCTTCCTTTTTTCCAGAAGAAGTAGTCCTTTTTGGCCCTTCTTTGCTCTGATGTTTGAGTAGTGACTTGTAATCTCTACACCACCATGATCGTATTTCTCCAAAGTTACATGGGATATGAACAGGGTACGTAGTGAATATTTACGGCCTAAGAGAAGTTTGGGGACAGAGTGAGTACATGTATGGCTGAGTCCGTCTGCTGTCTGCCTGAAGCTATCGATTGACCATACTCCAATGCAAAATAAAATGTTTAAAAAAATAAAAAGAAGGAAATGTGAAACTCTTTGACCTTTTCCTTTTTCATCATGCTGTTTTCTGTTTCATCCTGGCCTGTATTTTTAATTTTACTATAAAAACCTAAAGTCTTTCATATTTTTCTCTGGGGCAAAGCTCAAGAAGAAAAGAAACTCTGAAGTGTGATAGAAACTGTTGACCAGGAAAGTTTGAAAATGATCATGTTTTGTTGCAGTTTTTAGAAACTGTAAGCTGACACAGAGAAACCTCGGCAATTACACATATCAGCAAACTCCTCTGTCTGAGAAGAAGGGAGAGATTTATGGAATCCACAGGGGCTGGGGCCACATAACCCAGTTTGAGCTTAGAAGGCTCTAGCTCCTTAATGCCAAGTCAATTTTGGAAATGATTCTCTTTTGCTGACAGTACCCTCATTACTGATTGTGTAGAGTAATTTATCAGGCATTTCTTAAAATAAACCCTTCATTTATACTAATAGGACTTGGCAGGAAGGAAAAATTGGCAGGACTTGGAGTTCTGAGGGTGGGTTTTTTCTTTTCTTTTTTAAATTTTTTCTGTCTTTAAAAAATTTAAAAACACCAACGTGGAAGAGTTTTAAACATTTTGAGGAAACAGTTTTAGGGGCCAGCTTGAAGTTCATTAAAGCATAAAGAATTACATTATAAATCTTCAAAATGGAAGAAGGGACATATTTCCAAGGATGAAGTTCACCAAAAGAGGAAAATAAGTACAATGTCACTGATTTTATCTTTCTGCATTCTTGGGGCATTGGGTTCCTCATGTTGAAGACTTTGTTACTTATTTTTGGTGTCACATGGGGTTTTGAAGGAGCTCATGTCAGTTTTTCTTCTCCGTGTATAGTTATAGTCTCATTCTCCTTGAAGTTGGTATCAGCTAGCTGTTTCTCTTTAGTTATGCACATAATGTAGCAGTGTTGTTTATATATACCAAGATAGTTATTCTCAAGGCTTTCTGATTATCTGCATATTCTTAGCCTTGGGCTTCCAACAATACATTTCCATTTTACATTCCCTTGGAATTAAATGGACGTCACCAGAATTGATAACCTTGCCTCCAGAATAAAATGATAGCCATGTTATCATAATAATACTTATGTAACAACTGAATTTTCAGGCTAAGAAAAAATGCTTCTGCCCTTCTTCAGCACTAAGAATGATTAAGAACTAAGAAACAAACTCTGGCAAATGTTCTAGTACAAGGGATACACACACACACACACACACACACACACCCACCCCACTATACCTAGACATGTATACCTACTACATGCACACATGTACGTATAACATATGTACTCATACACACATTGGTACACACATATTTGTGTGTGGTATATACAGATATATATTATAATGGAGTGTAAAGTTACAGCATGGGTTGAGGCTTTGGCATACCAGTCGTTACTTAAGTTCAGACCAAAACAAAAAAATAAATATTTTTGAGAATGAATGGAATTCTTTAAAAGTTCAGGGGTAATGTGGGTCAAGTGGAACTTACAATAATGGGTTAACAATTGTTTTCCGGCCATTGAATTAGCAACTCTACCAGCTTCTCAGGCAAGACACTTCCTTAGCTGACTTTTCAACATTGAATGGGAATTAATCACTTTATTTTTATCTTCTTTCCTATGAAGACATTAGAGTTTATTTGTCAAAAGCTCAATTTTTAAATTGTTATGTAATGTTCAAGCTTTGGCATAATTGATATAATGAGGTTTATGCATGCTTCCTCCCCAGAAGTGTCTAGAAGAAAATACATCAAAATATTAATAATAATAATGTTATGATGTTAAGGATAACAATTCTTTATGGGTAGCAAGAATTTTTAACTTCTCAATTTTATTTAGTATTTTTTCTAAATATTATAACTATTTTAATATTTATAAAAAATATTCCATGAAACAAGGTAAAAAGGCATATACCTTATCTTTTAGAAGTATAGTATAGATAAACAGAACATTGTTTTTCATATAAAGTTTAAAGTATTATTTTTTCTCAATCAACATTATCAGGGTTTTACATAGTTCTAGTGTATCCTTGATATCCTTATTTTTATTTTTTTATATCTATGTTTTTTAAATGTGCTTCACTTCTACTTCACTTGTCTACTTCTTTACTTTTCTCATACTTTTATTGCCAATGTAAATATTTTCACTTTGTTTCCTTTCTTTTCGCTTTCAGACTGTCCAGTATGATAAGAATACGCAAAATTTTCAGGTATCATCACCAGTTTTTTTGGTTATTGTCTGTGGTCTATGAAGAAGACATGTAGTAAATATATGACACTTTTAGGTTTCCTTTTTTTCCTAACCAAAGGTTTCAAACAAAATCTTTATCAGAACTGCTTCTAGAGCCTCCAGATTTTGATCATTGCCTTTAATTTCAAGCTAAGGGACTAGAAAAGGTCTAGAAAAGTTCGAGGGAAGCATGTATGTGAATTGGCACACAAATTCATTGTGCCTGAAAATAAGAAGGAGAATCCAGAAAGAAATTTCATTTTTGTTAAGGTTTAAAGGAGGGCGATAGGTCTAATGCTTTGCCCCTTTCCTGATTAAATCCACCTCATGAAATTGCCACATTCTTGTTGAGCAAAAGCAACAGGAGACTGGAAGAATACAGTTATTTCATGATGAAGATTCTTTTTATCCTAGTAGCCTAGGATACCCAAAAACTCAGGAACGTTCACTACACTCCTTTAATTAATCTTTCTGACACCCAATTGCTTTTTCCTTTCCTTCCATACCTTTGTGGAAAAGGGAAACGGTGAATAGGAATGCGTGAGGGGACACCTTCCCACGTGTAGTTCTTCCCGTATGTGTGCTGTGTGGTTACAGAGTTGTGGTAGGATATTGGGGTTTGGTTGATTATGCCCTGAGGATATTTCATCTTGATCATGGTATCACTGATGAGTTAGACTTCCAGTCAGAAACTGGAATGGAAATTGGGACTTTTATAAAAACTCTGCATACTGACAACATTCTGAAGCTTGTCTTGTGGAAGCCAGCTGGTGCTAGGAAGGGGACATATTTTACTCCTTGTGGTCTCACAGTCAAGTCACCACTTTTTGGGGAATCCCACTTAAAAAGAGACAGAACTTTCAGTCCCTATAGGCCAACTGACTTTAACAGGGTCAGAAAGCTTTTCCTAATTAGCTTGCCTGTGTATATCAACTGTACTTCAGTTTAAAAAAAAAGAAAAAGAGAAAGCTAAAAATAATAAAAACAAAAAAAATGAAAAATAAAGTATTTTCCAAGGAACTTGGTAAGAAGTTTTGGATGTTTGATATTCTTATTTCTCCTTTGTTTTTCTTTATTATTGAGGAAGGAAACTTTTCAGACAGGTTCAGTCAATTTCATCTGAAACTAATGAGCAAAACTAATTGGTTCATGTTAACTTTAAGGCAGGAAAGAGGCAGTGGGGGTTGCCCAGGAGGGGGAGAAACACTCCACTTCTGTGTGGTAGAGTCTCAGTCCAGTGCTCATCTCGGAAGGCCTCTCGCGGAAATGGCCCTCGCTAAGTTATTGAGAAAACGTACTGATGCTGAGGTAGATATGACTGAATGTTGGTATAGTTAGACTGGGATTCTGGATTTGCTCTGAACTTCTCAATTTTCTCAATTATCTTACCTGGATCACAATGATTTACTCACCCAGGAGGTTTTGGGTCCAGAGAAAATTAAGTCATGCCTTTTAAAATCATATACAACTAATTTGCACCAAAAAACCAATCAGAGTCTAAGCTTGTACAGGGCAGTGTTATCTGAATTATTTTTGATGCCTCAGTGCTGAGCATGGGAGTGTGATTCAATCTGTGCTCGCTAAATGAATAGGTATTAAATTGTTGAGTGGGAAAGGCCTTTGACAATGCCTAGATATATCTATCCATGTCTTTAGCACCTTCTTCTTGGTCTAAAAACCTAGCATGACAAGAGACTTCGCTGGTGGTCCTCTGGTTGCGATTCTGCACTTCCACTGGAGAGAGGGCAAGTTCAGTCCCTTGTCGGGGAACTAAGTTCCCTCAATGCCCCTGTGGCCCAAAATGATTAAATAAATAAATAAAGCCTAGTATGCAAGTTGATATTAGCAGGATGGTTTGAGCCTGATTTTCAAACAAATAGAACCAGGTAGTTTAGAGCAGTCATGGGAGATGAGTGATCTCAGAAGCTTGTGAAGGATTATTTCTGTTCCACTCATCGGCATATCTTTGTAGTTATCTGAGACTTAAGCTCCCCTGCTGATGTCCCCCTGAGACAGACCTAAGAGCATTCTTATCATTCTCATTTTCAGTGTTTCAAGTGGACCATTCAGAGCTGCTTAGGTCATCCTCTTGTCACAGCTATTTTCTAACACTTTTATATCATTAAAATCCTACAATACTGAAGATTAAATTCAGAGGACCAGAGTCACTTGCTTTGGGGAGGAACTCTCATAGACTAATCCCTTATTAATACCCTGGGAATTCCTGATCGCTTGGGCCAGAGGGTGCCCCTTCTTTGACCTCTGTCTAGTTCACCTTTTCTGTAAAAAGGACTAAGGAAAAAAAAGTTTAAAACCATTATGAATATAATGCTAACATGACTTAAAATTTCCTTGTTAATTATTGGCATGGCATTATTAGACTTGATTAGAATATATGCAGGTTTTACTCAGACTATGGTCAGATAGAAAGGGCACTGAACTAGGAGTTAGAATCTGGCTTTCCTACTTATGTGTTTGATTCCCTTGAGCCAGTCACTAATTATGCTGAGCCTCCATTTCCTCAAATAAACTTCCAGTTCATCCCACCCACCCTTTCCCCTGTGGTGTCCATACATTTGTTCTCTACATCTATGTCTCTATTTCTGTTTTGCAAATAAAATCATTTATGCCATTTTTCCAGATTCCATATATATGAGTTAATATATGATATTTGTTTTTCTCTTTCTGTCTTACTTCACTCTATATAAGTCTTTACTGTAAAGCAAAAACAAAAAATTAGTTAAAAAATAAAAATAAAATGAGACTTTACTTACTGTCAGAAATCAATAATATTAACATATGTCCATCTATAGGACCTATAAAGGCAGGGTAATATTGCATGTTACATCTTGATAGCAAAGTATTCTTGCAGAGACCAATTAGAAGAGAACATTCACATTCTAATCATGGCCAAAAGCTAGTTGGTTTTAGTCTGGTGACCTTGCCATCACCATGCTAATAACTGATAAATTTTTCATTTTCTACATACATTTTATCAACTGAAAACTGCCTCTCAAAGTGAGTCAGAATGTGTACAGAATTGATATGAACTGTTTTGTCTATAAGGAAATATAAACTGCTGCTTTGTCCATGGACAAGAGGGCTGTCCTTGGATTAACTTGGTCTGACTACCTATTTTTCACTAATTCTTTAAAGACAGGAAGCATGACTAAGTTAGCTCAATGATATGAATTCCAACCAGGTAATAGTCCTCCTACAGCTGGTAACCCAGTCCTTACAGTAACTTCAGAATTGTCAGTTGCAAAGAAGTTTAGTTCTAGTTAGACAGGATAAATTTGATATTGAGATTTCTTTGCACCCAATTAGTAACCAGGAACTTGAGGTAGATGCAAGAAAAGCCTCCAAGGCTTTTTACACAATGGCAGGGCACTAGTAGTATACATATTAGCACCTTGCGTCTTACTTGAAGTGCATGGCACCATTTCCAAAGTCACATATGAAGAAAAATAAAAAGTTGCACCAGATTCTACTGTACAGCTAAACGAATCAGCTGTATGTTTACATATATCCCCTCTTGTTTGGATTCCTTTTCCGTTTAGGTCACCACAGAGCACTGAGTAGAGTTCCCCAGTGCTATACAGTTGGTTCTCATTAGTTATCTGTCTTATATATAGCATCGATAATGTGATATGTCAATTCCCAGTCTCCCAATTCATCCCACACCCTCCTCTTCTCCTTGGTATCCATACACTTGTTCTCTACATTAGTGTCTCTATTTCTGCTTTGCAAATTAGACCATCAACATTGTAAAGGAAGTATACTCCAATAAAAATTAATTAAAAAAAATTAAGACATTAAAAAATTGCTTGTAATAGCCTCTAAATTGGTCAATTTCAGAGAGAAAAATAGGAGGGAGCAGAGATTTTGCCACTGCATTACAATTTAGCAAAATCATTACTTAGGCTTCTGCTTGCATTTTAGTTAAAAGAAAAACAATTTAGCATAATGAATGGCTTGATTTGCCCTATAGAAAGTTAATAAGTAGAATATTGATTAAGGCTGGTAGGAAACATAATACAAAATTCTCATACGTTCTTGTAAAACTTGAGCACATTATCTCAGAAACATAAGGACAATAATGCACCGAGAGCACAGTTTGAGAAGTAGGTAATTACAGTGAATTACAGAAAAATAAAGATGGCAGCTATTCATGAATTTGCAATGATTATTGTCTGAAATACGTGTTATAGAGTATTCTTATATTCATGTGTTCAGCACAACATTTTTGATTAACAAGAAAAAAAATATTGTCTCAACTGTGAGGTTGGCCTTATCAGAAGTTATTTGGCTTAACCTGGCAATTGTGTTAGTTATTAAAATACATTCATAGACTAGAAATAAAGAGAGTTCATTTTTAGAAACATTTCTGAATATTTTGGCAATTATATTGTTGCATATTATTCAAATAAATGAAAAAGTCATGCCAAACAATTCTGTGTGGAAATAACCAAGAGGAAAATAGAATTAATCCCTATAATAAAAGAAAAAAACAATCTGAGATATACATGGCTCATGTGGACACAGGAATGGTTTTTAAGATACTTAACAACAGCTAAGCCTGGGACCTCACCAAAAATGGTGGGATGGTGGTCCTTGACATTGGAGCGGTACTATTGAAGGTACATCCTGACCTGGTGTCAGATCTTTATATTTTGGATCATTAGCAATTTCAGTGGGATCCCAAGGATGGCATAGAGCATAGAGAGCAGCAATTATTAAGTAATTAATATATTGAGATTTTAGTAACCAGTATTGATGTACCAGTGCATACAAGCTTAATGTCAGCCATAAGAAATACCTACTAGCCCAATAGTAAACATCTTATTAATTTCTCAGTAAACTTTCCAAATAGAATCTGTCCTGATCATGGCCTTCACCATCAGTAATAATCTATAAGCCCAGGACAGGTGTGAACAAAGAAAATATCAGATACATTGCTATATATACCCTTTGGAGATACCTGAGTTCCATTTCTGGTTATAAGAAGACTAGCTTGTAGCTTCCCAACCCTACACTGAATAATAAAAACAATGAAAAAATCTTTTGTTAATTGAAAAAAAAAATCTATCTGAAATACTGAGGAACTACCAAGATAACTAGGACTTCAAAGGTCAACATCCGAAAGGGAAGGAGAACGTATTAAACTGAGAGCTATATGTACTCCTTCAATTTCCTCACCTAAGAACAATAGCATTTTTAATGCATGGTATAGGGCATTGATGCTTTTGAGCTGTGGTTGTTGGAGAAGACTTTTGAGAGTCCCCTGGACAGCAAGGAGATCCAACCAGTTAATCCTAAAGGAAATCAACCCTGACTATTCATTAGAAGGACTGATGCTGAAGCTGACACTCCAATACTTGGCCACCTGATTTGAAGAGCCAACTTACTGGAAAAGACCCTGATGCTGGGAAGGAGTGAAGGTGAAAGGAGAAGGGAGCAACAGAGGATAAGATGATTGGATGACATCACTGACTCAATGGACATGAGTTTGAGCAGACTCTGGGGGATAGTGAAGGAAAGGGAAGACTGACTTGCTGTAATCCATGGGGTCATGGAGAGTCAGACACAGTTTAGCAACTGAACAACATAGAGGTCCACCAGCAAGTGATGGCTTAGAGCTTTCACCAGGTTTATTGGGTTTGAGTTTAGAGATATTTAAGGTGATCTGGATTAAGGGGCCAAAATCTCAGAGAAAAATGAATATTAGAGATAACATAAGAAGACTCAAGGGTGGAAAGTAGCTAGAGATCTAGGGACCCAAAGATGGACACAGCAGTGAGTTCCTGGGATTTCAGTTTGCCTCATATATCCCCAACTGGGTGTTGAAGAAGCTGGCAACCCAAAACTTATGAGACAAAAAAAAAAGCCCCAAGAAATACCTATTTTCTAGTACTGAAGAACTGAAAAGTTGCAGATTAGAATGACAGAAGATATTTTAGACTTTTCGATAAAGTTTAAACTTCACTCAAACACTGCACACACACATACACACACACACACACACACACACACACACACACACACACACCTTGTAGTCCCACTCTCACCTGCCAGCAAAGATGGAGTAGGGGCTCTAGAGTTCTGCCTTACCCAACTGAAATGAGACCCTTTCCAAAACACACATCCATAATAGGGTGGTGTCAGAAAAGCCCAGGTTGGGAATTGAGTTAGGTTTTGTGTTTAGTCATTGTGTCTTAACGTGGGTGAAGTGAAAGTTGCTCAGTCGTGTCTGACTCTTTGCAACCCCATGGAATAGGCCATGGAGTTCTCCAGGCCAGAATACTGGAGTGGGTATCCTTTCACTTCTCCAGGGGATCTTCCCAACCCAGGGGTCAAACCCAGGTCTCCTGCATTGCAGACGGATTCTTTACCAGTTGAGCCACCAGGGAAGCCCAGTGTCTTAAAAAGTCCCCCTCCCCCAAAATAGAGAATTTGAAAGAGAAAAAAGTCTTTTATATTATAGTTCTATTGATTAAAATATATTAATAGAAACTGATTTTTATCATGTACCTTTTCTTTCAAAACATTGCACTAGGTTTTATACTGATCAGCTCATCTAATCACCATAAAATTCAACGTGGTAAATGTGGTTTCCAAATTTAACGAATGAGTAAAGAACAAGGCAGGTCTTCCCTGGTGGCTCAGTAGTAAAGAATCTGCCTGCTAATGCTGGAGATGCAGGTTCAATCCCTGGGTCAAGAAGATCCTCTGAAGAAAGAAATGGCAACCCTCCCAGTATTCTTGCCAGGGAATTCCCATGGAGAAAGGAACCTGGCAGGCTACAGTCTATGGGGTCACAAAAGAGTTGGACATGACTTGGTAACGAAACAACAACAACAAAGAACAAGGCTCAGAAAGGTTAGGAAAGTGTTCAAGTTTCTTTGATTACTAAATGCCAGGGGTAAAATTCAAGATCAGAAATGGTTGATCCCACAGACTGCCTTCAAATAAGGTTTATCTGTATGTATATATGTGTTAATGTACTACAAATGGTTTCTCCATCACTTAATTTTCATTACTGTTGGGTGATTTTTAGGTATATACTAGTATAAAAAACTAAATGCTTAATTTTAAGCCGACATATAAAGAGGAGAGTTTTATTAAAATATATTTTCTCTGAAGTTCTGATTCAGATTTGAAGAACAATTCCAGTGGATAATAAAACAAAAGGACAGTCTAAATTATTTTCAGACAAAGAAAACTATTAATAAATTCAATGCAATAATGAAAGAATCGAAGAATATTATGTCATTGAATCTTATGTGCACAACTCTGATCACTTTACCTTGGGAAAATATAAATTTGAGATATTATTGGTGATTTTTTTAGGAACACTCTTTAAATTATAGGGTGCTGAATAAATATTTGAGTGTGATCTATTTTAGATAGAATATTCTATTCTGTCCTTAGACGATGACTGATGGTCATTACATCCATCTGTAAGCAATGAGTTAAACTGCTTATTTGATGCTGTCCTTTTATTTGCTAGTCAAAGGATATTACAAATGATTGAAAGGATTTATAAAATGAGGTGGCTAAGATTTGTTCTTATTTGTTTCCAGCTGAAAGCCTAATATACTTAATGTTTCCAGGATATGGAGGAGCTAACAGATGTCAAAAGAGCAGAGAAAGCTATTTTGCAAAGATCATTCAAAAACCAAACAAAAATCTTTTCTCTTACAAAATTCATAAACTTTATTTATAAGACATTAATTATATTTGACAGAAAATGCATTTGCTGTTTACACAAAATGTATCCTTTTCCTTTTCAATTAAGAAAATAAAAGTTGTTATGATAAAGGTAAGACCACTGGATTAAAATCAGTGTAACATAAGTTTGTCTTCATCAAATAACCATTACTGTAAACTATTTGTGTAACTCTTTACTGTCTATAAGTAAAGTATTTTGCTTAAAGATGGAAACAAAATAATTAAAAATCAAAGAATGTTTTTACTCGCTAGTTTGCTTAACCATATTCTAACTGATCTAAGCTTCCAAGAACTAACATTTCGGGCTAGATGTTTTATGCCATAAATATAGAGAGTGTGGATTTACTTTAGTGATCAGCGGTCTGTAAGGCTTGCTAACTGGGTCAACTTGGTATGCTCGAAAGAATAACCATAATATTGCACATTAGAATTTTAAGAACAAGATGGTAGTTGGAAGGAATAAATTTCTTAATGCTGTTTCCATAGGTCCCATATAAACAAATAGTAGAATGTTGGCAATTTTTTGCAGTCAAGGCCAATGTTTAATAAAGGCAGGAAAGCATAAAAAATGGAAATATTATTCCTGGATTTACATTTTATCTTACCTCTATCCAAATTCTTACTGTTAAAACAATCTAAAAATACATTTAAGATCTCACCTAGCTGCCACCCTGCTCTTATAAACATGCTACTTTAATGAATTGGTTTGTTTCTGACAGCTACTCCCTTTGGAATTAATAAAAAATACTATGAATACAGCACCTAATTAGCCTTACATGCTTCTGTATTACTTACCTCTTTTGTTGGTCTAATCTCTCATTTTTCTGGGAAAATTCCTCCCATATACTTGGAGATTGAAAAAAACCAATCTGATCCTGCCCCTCTGGCCACTCTTGATTGGCTAAGGGTTGACCTATGATGGATAAATATGAGGTATTACCACAGAAATTTTGCAAATATAATGGAAGAAAGAGTTCCTATCAGGTGGCCAAAATAGCATTGATTTAATTTTTTAAGTCATATTAAATCTATATATCTATCTTAAGACACATCATGACTAGAAATATGAACATGTGCTCATGCCTTAGAATAGAAAGGAGTAATGTATATTAAAGAAGTTTTAATCTGTAACAAGGCAAGAGTGGTTAGCTAAAGAGTTTTACAGAGGCATTATCATCTGTGCCTGTTCCAATCCTGTCCAGATCTGTCAACCTCATCGTCAGGAGGCTCTGAGACCAATGAACTCGTCCTCAAAACTGGTCATTGTCACTAGACTTGTATATTATGAGTTTGTATTGAAAACCATCTCTTCGGTGAGAAGAATGCTTCAAGAAAAATCTTCAACTGACCTAACTCCTCTTGTTCCAATTCCACATTCACTGGCAACCTGTCAATTCACCCAAAGAAAATATGCTGATAGAATGTATTGGATTTAAGGTAGCCATTTGGTTCATGTGACTGTGGTTACTGATGCAAATTGATAAATCCTCTTCTTGTAATTATGTTTCCATGTAGTTGGCTATGGGCTTCCCCACTGGCTTGGTGGTAAAGAAATCTGCCTGCAATGAGAGGAGCCTGGCAGGCTACAGTCCATAGGGTTGCAAAGAGTTGGACACCATGAAGCAACTGAGCATGCATGCACATAGTTTTCAATTATGAAAACATGAATATCTGTGCTCCATGTGACAGCTATATACATTAAGGAGTTGCAGCCTGGTGTCTATTTCAGCCCTATAGGCAGTTTTATTTTGAGTATATCTGCTTTCTTGGGACAGAGAGATAAGAACCACATGGATGGAACCCCAGGTCTTTTTCTGGGTCTTTGAAGCACAAGGCTGGGTCTAGTTGGAATTCCCTTAGACCAACGATTTTCAAACCTGTCTGTATAAAGATCACATAGAGTTTGTTGAAAGTATGCTTCCTGTACTTGGGATTCTGATTCAGCAGCTCAGGTACAGTACAGCTAGCCATATTTTAAAAAAACACTTCCAGGATGGTTCTGCTGTATAGCCATGTTTGGGAATGACCACCTTAAACTTAATCTTTCTATGATATTCAAATGTGCTTCTTTTTACTGATTTTTAAAAAACAATAATTAGATTTACTGAGTTACCACAACTGTAGGTCAATAAGCATTGGCAAATATTATTGGGGCAGCAGCTGGCTTCTGAATTTACTTTTTATGATTTTCCCTGTTTGTTGGGTCCTCCTCCCTCCCGCAGTCTCTCCCTACCCCTCTGCCAAAGGATTTCTTTTACTTTCTTGTAAACTCAACCATGAGGCTTCCCTGATGGCTCAGGCAGTAAAGAATCTGCCTGCAATACAGTGAGATCCAGGTTTGATCTCTGATTCAGGAAGATACCCTGGAGAAGGGAATGGCTACCCACTCCAGTAGTCTTACCTGGAAAATCCCATGGACAGAGGAGCTTAGTGGGCTACAGTCCATGGGCAAGGAGTTGGACATGAATGAGCACACACACATACAAATTCAGCCACACATGTAAACTATTTTAAAAAGACAGTCAAAAATATCTTTTATCGAGATGGTTTTACATGATAGTTAATCCATCTGATTTCCATAAACAGAAATTCCATGTTCTTCTTAAAATTTAATTAAAACCTTTTTTTCATTCTCCAATTTTATGCTGCAGACATTCAAGAAATACAAAAGTTTACAGCAATCTTAATATATGGGCATACATTGGAGATACTGCAGGTTTACTTCCAGACCCCTCCAATAAAGCAAATCTCACAGTAAATCAAGTCATATAGATTTTTTTGTTTATTAGTGCATGTTAAAATTATGTTTACACTGTATAGTAGCCTATTAAAGGTGCAATAGCTTTATATCTAAAAAACAATATAAATAGTTTAATTAAAAATACTTTATTGCTAAAAATTGCTGCCCATTATCTGATAATGCAGGGTTGCCATAGCTTCCATTTCTGAAAAATGCATTATCTTCAAAGTGCAGCAGAGCAGAAAGCAATGAAAAGAGGTATGCCTGTATATCTTTTCCAATACCCTTATTATTATTTTTTTTTACTGGCGAGTAAATATATACCTTGTTATTTAGTCATTAAGTTGTGTCTGACCCTTTTGTGACTCAATGGACACACTCAATGGCCTGCCAACCTTCTCTGTCCATGGGATTTCCCAAGCAAGAAAACTGAAGTGGGTTGCCATTTCTTTTTCCAGGGAATCTTCCTGACTCAGAGATTGAACCCACATCTCCTGCATTGGCAAGCAGATTCTTTACCACTGAGCCAGCAGGGAAGCCCAAATACATACCTACAGTAATACTTTCCAAAGTGAGTTCTATAGAACACTAATTTGTAGTTATATGGTCAAACAAGCCTGGGAAGCACTGAGTTAAGCAAAAATCACAGATTTACTTGGTGAAGAAATTGTGTGGCCTGTAATATGCTTGTGCATCTTTGAGAATAGGGTAATTTAGGATGGGTGTAGTTCCTGAGCCACTTGAGGAAAGCTGGCCTGAAGTGAAAATGACCTCCCTAGGACCCAAGAAGTAGTTGACAGCAGAATCAAGATCAGAACCCAGTTCTTCCAATCCCTTCCTCTTCCTTGTGACAGTGGGACATTCTGTAAGTAGCTGCTTGTGAAACAATTTTCAGTAGTGCCCCATCCTCAAGCTGAAATGCTTTTAGAGCCTGTCTTCTTTCACTAAGTGAAAGAAACATTGGCTTGCCTCCCAACACCAGCTAAACAGTAATGCTCCAGAAGTTCCTTAAGGAAAATAAAATCTGAAGTAGAAAAGCAGCGTTCAAGATATTGAGCTGAAGTAGAAAATCGTTATTTCCGTAGTATTTCCATTCAAATCAGTGAAGAGACATTGTTATCTTGTCTGATTTTTAAGAGAGTTTCTGCTTTCTGAAAAATCATAGTTTTTAGTTGGCAGGGAACAAACTCCCAAGAACAAGTTGTGACAGAAAACTTTTTTAAAAACTGCTTTTGGACTTCAACCAGTAGAATGTGCACAGTTTCTTTCTTGACTGTTAGTGTAGCCTTCCTTCTATTACCCAGAAAATGGACTGTGGGAACTAGGGAAGGTGAAGTGCAATATTATTTACATTTTTGTGCCAAAACATTATGAAATGAAATGGTCAAGCATTCTGAGTGAGTGCAGCCTATGAAAATTAATAGGAACACTTTGAATATGTGATCTTTTACTTGAAGCAGTAGAAATGAAAAGAGTCTTGCTAAGGTAATTTTTCGTCCTCTTTTAAATGTTTCTTCTTCTTTCTTTTTTTTTTTTTTTAACACTCTCAGTTGTTTATAATAACCCCTTTGGATCTTAGACCTCAAAGTTCTTTCCTTTCAGAATTTCCTTTTCTCTGTTTGTCTGTGTACCAAAAATACTTTCAGGGAAAAAAAAGACGATGACTTGAGTCCAGTAAATACTAAATGATGTCTAATGGCATTGAAATAGGACAATGAGGGTGAGTATTGGGTTTGGAATCTATTGGTTGGTGTCCCAGTTAGTCATAAATCCATGAAAACAAGGTGATATATAAAAGATATTCCAATGGAATGAGCACATTCTAGATATTTTAAGGATAGAACGTCTAATTGAAAGGTAAGGATGACATCAGTATTTCTGAGAAGGCATTTTGTAAGGTGGAAACTTGGTAGATTTCTGCATTAACAGGAAGCATATTCTGGAGAACTCATAATAATGAGAAAACTGAAGAAGAAGACAAAAAGAAATATTGAACTTTTATTCTCTGTTAAGTTCCAAGTTAAGCACTGGGCATGTATCATTCATTGTTTTATTGTATTTGTACCTCAAAAGCTGAGAGACTGCTTCTGTCCTATTTCATAATTGATGCTGAGAGAACTAACAAGCTTGAGTAACATGTTCAAATTTTATACCCTAAATGCAGGTATATGCATTCTTTTTTCTGACACCACAGCCCTGGTCTTCATCACAAAGCTGTATTGACCCGTACATCAGGTGTGACTACACGTTATAAATATTTTTTTTATATCTTTGCCATCTGGGGGGAAGGGTTTGACTTTATACAGTGAAACAAAACCAGTGAGCCAATGAAAGTCTGGAGCCAACTAGAAACCCTCTGGAGTTTGAGCGTGAAGTAGGTGCTAAGATAAAGGATGGCAGCAAAGGATGAGCCCGTGACCAGTCCCTGGGGATGAGCTCAGGCCTTCCTGGAAGTCGAACCTCCAAAAAGCAAGTAAGGGTAGATCCAGGGTGGACTGGGATAGGAGCAAAATCATAAGTGAATAAGGACATTTCTGAAAAAGCATTTTCTACTGGTCATAACTAAGTTTCCTCAATTTGTAGGGCAAACTGAGGGGGTCTCCCTTAAGTCCTTTGATAACTTTTCCTATGTCTGATAGGATAGAGAACAGAGTTGGTGATACACAATTTAATTCTGTGCATTTTAGGCAGGATAGAGAACAGAGTTGGTGATACACAATTTAATTCTGTGCATTTTAGGCTAGTTTTATGAAATAACACAACATGAACAGATTTTGTAAACTATAAAACCGATCTTTGCTTATTAGTATTTAAAGTACACAGCAGTGGGTTATCATAACAGCCCAAGTTGAAATGTATACCTGTCCTATTTTCTCACACACAAAAAAGCCCTGCATCCTGGGTAAGTTCTAATAAACCAATTTTTCATTTGGAAAATATGACCACTCTCTTTATAATACACAACTCAGTTATTTCAGTTTCCTAACTCAGGATCTCTCAGATTACACTGGTTATCTATCCTCTGAAGTCTTTTCCTCTTTTTATACTTATTCTCTGAATTACTGACTGCATCAATCGCCAAGCTGCTTCTTCACCCTCATGCCCTACATCCATCTGGTCAACAGGATACTCAGTTCCAAGTCCTATACACCTCTCAAATTTATCCCTTCAACTGCATCCCTAAATTTCCCATCCTGTCTACCTGGTAGGCTAATAGACTTTCTCATGTCCACTGTTTGGGTTAGGTGCTGATTCCCAGCCCAGTTTATTGTTTTTAAGCTTCCAGCATTGCATGATAAAAAACATGGATCCCAGAAGAAATGGCCAGGGGTTGCTTTGCTTAGAAGAGGTGATACAAGTAAATGGGAAGTATTTTTAGGATCCCCTGCCTTTCAGTATTAGACTGGTTCCCTGTATACCCTTTACTTACTGAACAGAATTCAAATCCTATAGCCTGGAATGCGAAGATTTCATAAGCGAGACCCCACCTCTCCTCCCTGCCTGTCTTGCCCCACACTCAAACTCTTGCTGCACGCATTAGCCCCTTAGACATATTTGTTATTATTGTACAGATGTCTGATTTCATGTTATTTCATCTGCTCAGAGTCCCTACTTCAAAATACAAGCATCAGCAACTTTGGTGGAATCCCCAGGCACACACAGATTCTCCATGCTACCTTATACCCTTTATACTTCCTCGCACTTATCAAATTGTGTTGTAATAATAACATGCTATTATGTCTTCCTCTCTATCCAGTGACTTTCTTGAGTCACTGGACATGAATCCCATATTCTATTTATCTTTTATCCCAAGTTCTTTGCATAAAACTTGGATCAATAAATGCATATGTTGAATGAATGATTTACTAGTATTAATGAATTACAATGAATGACTCTGGCCCCTTTGATACAAATTCTGTTGTTTTTATGTGGTGTCCTCCTTTAGCAAAAATTTCGAGATCTCTACAAGTGATTAAATAAAAGAAAGCAATCTATTTAGGATTGCTAAGGTGGAATATTAAGATGCTGAGAAGATACAGGGAAAAAAAAATTAAGTTAACCATAATAAAAGGTAAAGGCAGAATTCGTTGCTTGCTGACAAAGCTTTAATTAAAATAAGTGAATCCTAATCTGTGTTAGCAAATATTACCTCCTAGTACTAAAGGGTAGCATTTCAAAGTGTTTTGGTGTCTTGGATTTTAGACAAAAATACATTATTTCCTCTAAAGCTATACGGTTATAATCCCATCATTTATTTTCTCTTTATCTTACATGCCTTGTGAATGCTACTTAATCTCTCTGGGCATCCTAATTCTTACCTTAAAGTGAGAGAAATGAAACCTACCTCACAAAATTATCACAATTATCATATGTAGATCCAAGGAGGTAAAATGTCTGAGTTCCTCAAATCCTGGCTGCCATAGTTAGCACTTACTAGTAAATGATGCTACTTTCTTTTGTTTAAAAAAAAAAATTGTGACATGGAATCTACCCCCAGGGTATTAGGTTCATATATGGATAATAGCTTACCATTCCTTATTACAAAGTACCTAGCAAATCTTGCAAATCTCTAGCACCCTTGCAAATCTTGGCAGATCTTTGCTGTAGGAAGATGACTGTTAACTCTGTGGATGTCAGAGTGTCCACTCTAGTGGAGTGGTTTTGCTCCGCTAGAGGCCAAGACTGTAGGCTGAAGAAATCCATAGCCACCTTGGACAAAGGGACTTCTATGAGCCATAGTGGATCCTAGACCCAAACAAATCTTCAATCACATCTCCAAAATCCTAAAAGATTGCCAGAACTGCCTCTCCATGCAGGGAGTAAGGAGCCAACTCCGACCTTCTCTTTGTCACCGTAAGGCCCTCTGGATCTCCTAGAGCTGGTCTCCTGACTCATCCTCACACTCAAACCAAAATGTTTGCATCTTAACCGGCATCAAGGCTATTGCCACATTTTGATAGATATGCTTAGGAATAGCATGCTACTTTTCAAAACTTCTAAAGAAAGGGTATGAAAAATATCCTGTGTGCTTTGTTTGAAATATTGACAGAGCATGTTTTCTTAAAGAAAATTATCCAAACAACCAGAAGAAAAGATAGGGGAAAGGGACAGACAAGGGTGGGTTGGCTGATGGTTGACATGTGAAACCCTTTACCATTCATAAAATATTTAGGTTATTTGAGCTAAGGAGGAAATTGCAAAGGATTAGGTTTATAGCACTTGACCACATCTCAGAAGTGCTACTCTGTAAAACTTGTCA
Organism: Muntiacus reevesi; assembly: GCF_963930625.1. Taxonomy (NCBI): domain Eukaryota; kingdom Metazoa; phylum Chordata; class Mammalia; order Artiodactyla; family Cervidae; genus Muntiacus; species Muntiacus reevesi. Next base: position 76,090,488 of record NC_089254.1, on the reverse strand, counting down.
AAGACCAAAAAAAAAAAGAAAGAAAGCAATCCCATTAGGAAACCTGGGCTTTGTATCCTGTCGTTTATTACATTTGTCAGTTGAAGCAGTAAGGATTATGGCAGTAGATTTATTAATTTTTCAGAAAACCTGGCATGGAGAAGCTTTACCCTTGGCACTAGCCTGGGAAATGTGGTGAAGGTAGTTTGTGAAACAAGCAGAATACTGAGTCCCCGCCGCGAAAAAGTCATTACCACTGCAAACCTGTCAGAGGCAAAGCCAGGTAACAAATTTAGAAAGGGCTCTCTTCCTGAAAATCAGCAAGATTTTATTCAGAATCTTTTTGTCTCAAGGAGCATTCTTTCTTAGCACATGTGTGAAGGTGGCTGTAGTCACTGTGGCCCCAGAAAATGACATTGTGCTCCTGGAAAATACTGGTTTTCACGTCTAACATTCAAGAATCACTGTCATGAGTGTTCAAACATTCACTCTTGGACTTACTCCTTTCGTTTCCATGATGGTGGGGGCTGAGTTCTCTGACAACCTGACACCCTCTTGCTAATGTCCCCTGTCCTGATCAGTAGGGGTGGCTTTGTCAGGGTGTCTGTGATAGGGGGCATTACACTCCTGGCTTTTAAGATCTTTGCTGCTCCTGCTGGATTCCACAGAGACCAAAGTTTCTCCTTTTTTCTGCCTCTGCTCACCATAGGTCTAATTTTCTCCATTTCTTTATTTTCTACCCAAGAACGTGCACAGGTTATACAGAGGATGCCATACTGTGTACAGAAGTTGAGACTACAGTGTCCTAAATTTACAGAATCTGCAGCTATAGAATATTCTTTACTGTATTTCAGACATTATTTTAAGCCCTTTACAAATATTAATTAAGTGAATCATATAGTCTCTACACTTTATGAGGTAGATGCCATTACCACTACAACTTAAAGAGATGTGGAAACCGAGACAAAGGTTGTTAGACAGCTTGGCTAAGGTAACACAGCCTGTAAGTGGAAGCTGGCTTCAGATTCAATGAGTGGCAGCTGGCTTTGTGTTCCGGACTCTCCTGCTACCTTATCTAGAGCAGTCCCAAGGTGCTGGTCATATGCGTTTCAGATGAACCAGACCTACTGTCCACATGGAGGATGTTTATGTTGTGAGTATAAACAGGTGAAAAGGGGAAGACAACACATCTAAGGAAGTGCACAAATATCAAAAATGTCTAAACACTCTCCTGGATGGAGTCAAAAAGATTTAAACATTTGGTCCTTATACTTGGGCATGCATACACATCAGTCTTTGTACTTGGACATGCATAAACAAATTTATTAATTTTTCCCCCACTTGCAGAAGTTTCTTATTCAGCATGTCTTGGATCCTGGGGTCATCTACATTAATGTAAGCACTCTCAAACAATTCAGAGCATCTTGAGGGTGTTTGAGATATATTTCATTTGAGACCTGTGCCTTGTACTCACAGGCTTGGTTTCATTCAAGGAGGATGGAAAGAAATTAAATTTCATCCTAAACATCTCCCATGTCTTGTTGGAGTGTCCTAGATAAGAAACTCTATAGAACACAAATTCATCTTCCTAGGCAGGTTTTTCTTGGACAGTGAAGAAGGGGTTTGGAGAAGCTGGCAACAGTGAGATAGTCTAAAATCTTAACCATGAGAATGAAGACTTTTTTCAGCAGAGATTGCCCCTTCTTCTGGGAGGTACAGCAGAGGGCAGTGTGCTCCTCTCAGGAGAGGAGAAATGAAAGCTTATGGACATTTCAAATTGGGCTGAACTTTAAAATCTTTTTTATTGTATATGTTCTGGACATAAGAATGTGCTAAGTCACTTCAGTCGTGTCTGACTCTTTGCGACCCCATGGACTGTAAGCCCACCAGGCTCCTCTGTCCATGGAATTCTCCAGGCAAGAATACTGGACTGGGTTGCCATTCCTTCTTCAGGACATAGGAATAGGGGGAAAAAAATAACCCCAAGGATGTTATGTAACGTATAGTTTATCAGATTTCTTTAAGCCAGGATAGATATAGTGAAAAATGCCCTCACAGTTGAACTGGATAAAGATTTGACCTCACACATGAGCCAATATAGCTCATTTGAACAAGAAAAGAATCAACTTATAGTCTTGTATCCCTTCTAGCAAATGTAGACATAGTCTCAGAGAAACCCAATCATTAAAGTGAAAAGAAAACAGAAACTATTTCCTATGACATGAATTTAAAGAACAAGCTTACTCCTGCCACCCTGCCTGACCCCTTGAATAGAAACAGTGAATTGAAGTGGAGTAAAATTAAGCTAAATAAGAGGAAACAGTGAAATTTTGTAGACTGTGGAATAGTCTCTTTGGGAACATTTTGGAAGCCCCATCACTTAGTCATTTCAAACTAGACCAGACAAATGACTTGAAGATATACTGTGAGAGGCAGTGTTGTAGGGAATGGATGAATGAATTTTTTTCTCTATCCCCTGTGGAAATTTCCTCAGTGGTGTCAGCACTCGCTCCCTCTCTCTCTCTCTCTTACACACACACACACCCCACCACTAACTTTCAGATTGTCTCCTTTCTGCCTTTTCAATTTGATCATCACCAAAATAGCATTTTAAAACCCCAAAAGCCTCTTTCTATTTCTGACTCTATGTTTACTGTCTATTCGAGTCCCCCTTTTCTTCATCAAGGATCAGGTTTTCTGTTCAGACTGTAAAATCTTTCCAGGTTTCCTATTGTCATCTTTAAAGTGGTATAAACACCTTCCCCCAATATGTCCTAGTGATTCCAAGGAGCAAGCAGTAGGGCTTCCTTTCTGAGACCCACTGGGGAATCAAGAGGATGACCCAAGTCCTGTCAAGTGTGGATATGCATAAGCTGTACATTTCACCAGACTCATTTAAAATACCCACCAAAAAATCACTGAGCCTCCCTGGCATCCCTTGAGTAGTATATGCTTTCATGGCTAGGTGGTCTAGGAAGCACAGTATTGAAGAGCCAGCTTCTTGCAAATTCGGAGCTCAAAGTAGGGTATTCAGTGTAATCATTTCCCCTATTTCTATTCAGAGTTTAGCCCACTTTGTACCAAAAAGTATATAAATGACTGGATTTTATTTACTTTTTTGTCCCATTTTGTGTTTGCTACAATAAGAAATTTGAATGAACGTAAAAGATTACTGATGGCTTTCCATTTAAACACGTGAATTTGCACTCCCTGATTCTGGGAGGGTAGAAATTGGTTCATGTTTCTTAAAAAAAGATATTTAGTCCAGTTTGTTGATCACAATGAAACAGAATTAAAAATGTCAGTTTTGTATTTTCAATGGTAATTTTTTTTGGAAAGCAAAACTTTTCTGTTCTACTTCATTCTTTTCCTTTTTCTTCTTCTTGCTGCTTGTGGTCAAGGTTAAGCAAGACTCTCCACTTGGTCTTCCGACATATAATAGGAAAATAAAATAATTATAATTATAATCATGATAGTAATAACAAAAAGCAAGTGCATATAAGGTACTTATAGACATGCCAAGTACGTCCTTCATTGGTATTGTTCCATTTTATCCTCACAATGATTCTATAATGAAAAATATTCTCATTTTACCCATGGGAAGATTGATCTTAGAGAGTTTCAACTGCTTAAAATTATACAACTAGTATAGCAGGAATCAAGCCAATTTTTTCTGACTCCAAAGCCTGTGTCTTTAACTACCTGCCATATGCCTCAGAAAGACACATTTTCATTTAAATCTTAATGAAATCATTATATTTCCTGTGGTCCCCTCTTCCTTAATGTTGTATCTTCCTATTCCATCCTCAAGCAGGAAACAAGAGTGTCTTCCAAAATAATATTTTTGAACTTTTAAAAATAGCAGACACTTCTTATGACTTTTTGCCAAATGTTAAAATTGTCACACACATAATATAATCATGCAAATAGGGGGGGGAGTTTAGGTGGCCTAAAGAAATCAAGCAGTGGTTCTAAAGAAAATCAGGTGGTGTATTGAAAGCCATTTGTAGTATATTCATGCTATTGCATTTGATATTTAAAAAATTACTAAAGCGTAGTTGATTTACAGGGTTGTGTTAGTTTCAGGTGTTCAGCAAAGCGTTTGATATTTGTTAAATACTAGTTTTATTTGAGAGTATAAAGCATACTATTACAATCCATAGAGAGAAGGATAGTACACTGATTACATTTGTTTTTGGAAGATGAAGAAAAGAGTGATTCCTATGACTTTTTATACCTAGTCATTTAGAAAGATCAACTTCACTGCGTGAAATGTATTCACTTTCCATGTGAAAAGTCCATATAGTAGAGTGATTAAATGATATATAAGATTTTGAGACAATAGTCTTTTATTCATTCTTTCAAATTTGCTGATCATAATCATTTAGGAATTGATGATTGTCTGGGAAAGAAAGGCACCTTAGACCTCATCTTGCTTCGAAAAGGTTACACATTTTGACAGCAGTACACACCTTGGACTTAAAATTAGAAAAGAGGTGCTGAGCAACAATTTAAGCAAATGTTGAATTGAACAATCAAGTATTGATGTATTTGTTTTTTTCTGCTTGCCAAATAGAGTGTAGACTCCATGAGAGCAGACACTTGATGATTTTTAATTACTTGCTATCTTTCTCTGGAGAAGGAAATGGCAACTCACTCCAGTACTCTTGCCTAGAGAATTCCATGGACAGAGTCCATGGGGTCGCACAGAATCGGACACGACTGAAGCGACTTAGCATGCATGCATGCACTGGAGAAGGAAGTGGCAACCCACTTCAGTATTCTTGCCTGGAGAATTCCAGGGATAGAGGAGCCTGGTGGGCTGCCATCTGTGGGGTCGCACAGTCAGACACGACTGAAGCGACTTAGCAGCAGCAGCAGCAGCAACAGCTATCTTTCTAGCATCTAGAAAAGTACACGGCACATAAAAGATCCTTAATAACTATTTCTTAGATAATGTGAACTTTAAGAGAAGGAATTCAGGTGATTCTGCACCTTTCCTTGTATCTATTTCTTATTTATGAGGGGTAAGAGCAGGGTTGTCTACCTTATTCAGCTTAAGAATATCACTGTCCAGGCAGTTGCCCTTCTCAGACAAAAAAAGGAAAAAAAAAAAACTTTCGTGAAATCAGCATTGTGGATAATTCAAGGACTGAATATCTTAAGTGAAAGCATCTGTTAGAAAACCTGATAAGGTATTCAGGAACTAAGTCCTTGTCGTTTATATGTTCTGAATAATGCCCAGCTTCCCATGGGTAAACACCAAGTCCTAAATTGCCATAATAAAAGATCAGTGCCTTTGTCATGCAAGTGCAGTGTTTCTCCCAGCTTGAGTGCAGAAAACAAATGTTGGCACCAAGGAACTGATTCTGCACCCATGTGGAATAATTTAATTCCATTAATAATGCTAAAAATGTTAAGAAAACTGTTTTGGGGAAAAAAGGCAAATATGGGGGCATACAGAATGAGCCTTTTTATCTAAACTCCAGGATCCATTTGTTTTCCATTGTTTGCTGTACTCATTCTGAATCTGTTTTCACTTTTATTTGTGGTCAGCTTCAATATGTCTACACGAAAGCACACATCAGAAGTAAAATGACTCTGTCTTTTTATAGTATGACTTCAGACAGTTGGACAGTTTTAGGGTTCACTGGCTCCTGGATCAGTTTTCCCATGTCTGCATGAAGCATGCTAGTTAATAGACTGCAAAGAAAAATGACATATTCTTTAAAGGTACATGCATCCAACCCATTGAGCTAAGGTCTGGGCTCAAACCCTGTCTGTCCATGGATCCTCATACATAGCTTTCCAGCTGAACTCTGCCCCTCAGAAATTCTCATGTACTTTTCACTGGCCATAGTGGAACTCATCCTGGTGTGTCAACGGGTAGAAAACAGCTGGCTGCATATAATATACTGTTTGGGTAGGGGCACAAAGCCAAAAAGACATTGTTTACTATTTATATGGGCCTTTACCAATTTCTGGACGTCAAAAGACATGAACTCACTGCTTCTAAATAACTCATTCATCAAAACAGACATGAACATTTTTCTTTCTTGGGCTTAGTTGGGGGGAAAAAAAAACATTTTCTGGTTTCCTCTCTGGAGGCCAAAGTATGTTTGGGATTCTCCACTTCGGCCCAAGCTGACCACACCTTAAAGCAATGTGACTTGTTTTTATGTAGAGAGGAGTATATGCAAGTTCTTGTGGCCATGAGGGTATGACAGAGGCACTGAGACTGGCTTGAGCCTTCTCGAAGATTTCCTTACAAACTTCAGGTTCTTGGAAACCATTTGGTGTACAATCGCTTTGGTATCCTCCAAATGCAAATCCAGTCTAGGAAACTGTTAATGCCTCCACTGTCAGGAGTCAATAGTTTTTCTGTGCAGTTGACTTAATGGCAGTTGTCATTTGTTTTATGGCCTTGTGAAAAGAGCACATATTCCTTTGGGGTTGTTTTTAATATAAAAAGCCTAGTGCTTTGCTTTTGAACATATTAAATGGTTCCATGTGTATTATCAGGCTGTTGTAGTAGCGTAAAATGAGGGTGTTGGTTTGACTTGGTCTGAAATCATAGTGTGTGTGTGTGTGTGTGTGTGTGTCTGTGTGAAATGTCATCTAAGGAGACTCAGAGACAAACACCAGAAGTGTAGAGCAGTGAGAGAAGGCTCCTTGAGACAGTGCATGCATCATGGAAAGCACTTGGGGAGAAACAACTTCTGAGAAATAATGGGTATATATACTTCCAAATCCTCAAAAATATTAAGTATCCTAGCAAAAACCATTAAGTTTAATGAGATCTTTTATCTATAAAATAAAGTTAAAAGCTTAAAGAAACTTTAAGTATACAAGTATCTAGGGCTAGAGATTTTGGACTCAATTTCACCTTTTAAGAAGAAGGATGTCTAAACCCTACAGTATTGACAGGGTTTGGTTCTCAAAGGATTCCAGGTGGTCCTGAAGAGTCAGTTTCAGGGTTTCATCAGACTTGTGGTCAGGACTTACTGATGTTCACCCCAAAGTCTACCCTGTTTTAAATCTATTTTATTCTGTCCATGCTTCTGTGAATGTTGAAAGTAATTTCCTCTGAGAAACTCTTTGAGCACTGAGATTCTATTCATGACAGGTTTAGCATTCTCTTTTCAACCATTGTCATTGTAACCTCCCTCTTCAACCTCATTTTCCTGTCTTTTCCGGCCTTTGTCAGTCTTTTCTTTCAATTTTACGGAATTACTGAGACTGTGGTGATTCTGATTAATCTTGCTTTCTTATATCCATCCCAGGGGTATTATATACTCCTGGTTTTGTTAATCTGTCTTCTTTTGTTTGTTTTGCTAGGACTAAATTCATTATGAATGTTGGTTTTGAGCTCATGTTCTAACTCCCACAGATTTGAATTCAGATTGGCTCTACCACTTAACCAAGTTGCTTAAGCTAGGACTTCACAACATTTTTAATGTCATGGAATACATTTAAAAATGATAATATTTGTACAAATGCTGGGATAAAAACCCTGGAGTAAACGAATGGGGCTGCTTGAGGCAGAGGCCTGAAAATCTGGCCCAGCTGCCTTAAGGGATAAGATGATGAATAGCTCAGAAAAATCCTAACCTATTCTCTGTGAAGAACCACTTGAACTTTCTATATGTCAGTTTCCTGATCTATCAAATGGAAATAAGAGGGACATCTACTACCAACCTCTTAAAGTTATAAAGATTAAATGAGATCATACCTATAAAGCACTTAGTACAATGCCCATCGCCCAAAGGATGCTAATTAGTAATGGGAGTAGTAGAAGTCATGGGAGCTTAGTTGCAGTAACTCAGTTTATAATCTCACAAATTAGAATCATTGACAACCCACAGGCCATTCTATTTGCATTTTCAGAGAACAAGTCTATTATTTGAGGCTTAATGTTATAAATAGTAAATCTTAATGTGAGGCCTCATTTGGTAGATTTTCAATAAATCAAGACCACTGTAAAGGAGGACTCTGTGGAAAGAATGATGTCAAGGCAGGTAGAGTCTGGAGGAAATTATTCATTTTCTCAGCAGAAATAAGCAGACTACCCAAGGACTAGGTCATGAAACTAAAACTTAGTCAGTGAGCTGAGATTTAGGAAAGGATGGTAGCCATTGAGAAGGGGTCTATGGAAGGAAGCTGGTCAGCCAGACAGAATCTCAGTACCATGAATAGGCTAACTTGGGGGGCAGCTTGAGTTTTGAGCGAAGGGCTACATACCTATATGGAACATGTCCCTGGGTCACCCTGTCCTTACCCTGTTTGCCAGCAAGGGGAAACACTGGAGTATGCTTAGCAGTGGATTCCAAACCCAGGAGAACCACTTAATTCCTGGGAGCATTTGAAGGACTCTTTTCTTAAAGAGGGTGAGGTGGTTGGATGGCATCATTGACTCAATGGCCATGAGTTTGAGCAAACTCTGGGTGATAGTGAAGGACTGGGAATTCTGGCATGCTGCAGGTCATGCGGTCACAAAGAGTCGGGCACGACTGAGTGACTGAACAACAACATCCATTGCTTAAAGACCGGCCTCCAGCCTCATCTGCAGATGGAGGGCATCAGAGAGCCAGTGACAGAAGCCTGGGCCTCTTGACAAGTGGGAGGGGCCATCTGAAAAGCTAAGAAGCCTTAGATTTGCAAGGATTGTATTCAGCCACGTCTGAATACAGATGCATCCATGTGTTTGGGCAGTGTCTCCTCCCTCACTGCCCAAACCGTCTACTTCCAGCCATGCTCCCTGGGGACATTGCCTCCATTCCCCAAGTCTTACTCTTATGCAGCTTCACAAAGCCTAGTTGGTTTAAATTCTTTGCCCTTCCATTGTTCAAGCCTAATAAGGAAGTCAGTCAGCTGTGTTTTGGGATAAGGAGTTGGTGGTGAGGAAGAACATTCTTGCAAGGGCCTTTTGATCTTTAAGAGGCTGTAAGTGGCCCAATTTCCTGCTTTTATGTAAAAATTTCTCTTGTATGTGTCATTCAAACAGACTGTTTTCCTTCATGAGTATAATTGTTGTCTCTTGGAGATTTTATAGGAAACAGAATGCAGGCCATCCCAAAGTTAGGCAGAAGAGGAAAGCATATGACTGTATTTTGCTCACCTCCCAGACTTTTCTTTCTTATTCACTGATATCTGTCTTCAGGAATTGCATATTTCAATGGTAAGACAAGCTGCTCCTAGGTAGTTCATGCCTAATCCTGACTGTCCCTGACCGACTATGTGACCTTGGGCAAGCTGCTTCACACCTTTGGACCTCAGTTTTGTTATTTGGGAACTTAGCAAGTTGGACTTGATAAGATAAATTTGATCAGTAGTGTATTATAGGTGGTGAAACATGATTTGAAGATGATGAATCCACCTTATTTTAAATCTTTGTTCTGATACTTTGCTAAGTGACTCCATTACATCAAAGCCTCTATATTCTTACCTTTAAGCAAGGATCTTATACGGATTTTTAAAAATAATCCTTGTAAAGTTCTTAACAGTGCCTGAGTATTGCAAGGGCTAAATAAATTTCAGCTCATATTATTTTTCCCACCTATAGTTTTCCATATATAATTTTATATAAACCTATTATTCTCTACCATATATGCTAATAACCTATTGCATTGAAGTGAAGAAGTGAAGTGAAGTCAGTCATGTCCGACTCTGCGACCCTATGGACTGTAGCCCACCAGGCTCCTCGGTCCATGGGATTTTCCAGGCATGAATACTGGAGTGGGTTGCTGTTTCCTTCTCCAGGGGATTTTCCCGACCCAGGGATCGAACCCAGGTCTCCCGCATTGTAGGCAGACGCTTTACCGTCTGAGCTACCAGGAAAGTCCAACCTATTGCATTAGTGTGGGCAAATCAAAATGGGTAATAGTGACACTGTATTTTGTTCTACACATATAAGTACACTTGTGAATATACATGTATTCTATCTCCATTCTTTTCATTATTTTTTTCTCTCTTTCTCTTTCTTTTCCTCTCTCTTTTGCTGTCTCTCTCATACACATAGACATACACACAGATGCATACACACATACACACACACACTCTAAAAAGGTAGCTGAATTTCTCACCATCAACAGAACCTAGGATTAATTCAGGTAAAGAGATATTATACCAGTATTTGGTTTCATGAGCTCTTTCACAAATCCTTCATTTCAAACCAATGGCCCATGAAAACAACAGGTCAAATTTTAAGGCTAAGGAGGTTGTTAAGGCCATTCCTCAGCAATTCCACTGTGTGCAAAAGTAAAGGTCCTCCCTACATATGGAATGAACAGAACCTTGATGAGTGAGGGCATCACAGCTCTACTGCAATAGTTATGGCCTTTGCTCTCAGAGCCACGCCTTGTTTGGTTGTTGTTTTTGTGGTTCAGTCATCAAGTCATGTCTGACTTTCTGTGACCCCCATGGACCGCAGCATGCCAGCCTCTCTGTCCCTCACCATCTCCTGGAGTTTGCCCAAGTTCATATCCATTGAATTGGTGATGCCATCCAACCGTCTCATTCTCTGTTGCCCTCTTTTCCTTCTGCCTTCAATCTTTCCCAGCATCAGGGTCTTTTTCCAATGAGTTGGTAGGGGTTTCCAAACAAGTAAAAGAAGGAGTCTGAGAAAAGGTGAGACTGGAATCAGAGAGAAATGTTTGTCTCTAGCATCTTTTGTGAAGAGAGGCTCTTTTGATAGAGGTTTGGAGATTATGAACTGCAGATGAATTGTGTTATCTACCATACAAGCCCTCAGTCACTAAGCCACCCACAGTGATGGCCCTGAGGGGACACAGAATGGGAAGGGACAGGATACTGGCTTTAGATAGTTAAGGTTAATGTCAAAGGAATGATTTCAGTGATCCCAGACTTGCATCTTCCCGTACATAGAAAAGCACTAAAGTCCGTGAGATACCTGTTTATCTTTAACAGTAATCGTGTGATGTTCTGACTACCTGGGCTTTGTTTCAAAACCTCCCATATATCCTGGCTCCTCCAGAGTAACCCCTCAGAGCAGTCCTGGAGGCTGCCTCACCGGCTCGAAGTCCTCAGGAAGCCCATCAAATAAAACAGAATTCTCAACTTTTAGGTTGTGCTTTTTTTTTTTTTCAGTCGACAGACCAACTCCTCTGTTCAATATTACACTTCCCAGTTGCACGTGAGTGAGCTGTTCTTGTTTTTGCTGAGTGGATTTTGCTGCAATTAGAAGTTGGGACTTTTTTTTGTTTTTCTGCAGAGAGTAGGTAACTCTGACCTTTCATTTGTTTATTCACTTATTTATTATCTACTCAAAAACCATTAACGTGTTCCAACAAACTGTGGAAAATTCTTAAAGAGATGGGAATACCAGACCACCTGACCTGCCTCCTGAGAAATCTGTATGCAAGTCAAGAAGCAATAGTTAGAACTGGACATGGGACAACAGACTAGTTCCAAATTGAGAAAGGAGTATGTCAAGGCTGCATATCATCACCCTGCTTGTTTAACTTATGTTCAGAGTACACCATGTGAAATGCTAGGTTGGATGAAGCACAAGCTGGAATCAAGATTGCTGGGAGAAATATCAGTAACCTCAGATGCCCAGATGACACCACCCTTATGGCAGAAAGCAAAGAGGAACTGAAGAGCCTCTTGAGGAGAGTGAAAAAGATGGCTTAAAACTCAGCATTCAAAAAATGAAGATCATGGTGTCTGGGCCCATCACTCATGGCAAATAGATGGGGAAACAATGGAAATAGTGAGAGATTTTATTTTCTTGGGTTGCAAAATCACTTTAGATGATCACTGCAGCCATAAAATTAAAAGACGCTTGCTCCTTGGAAGGAAAGCTATGGTTAATCTAGACAGCATATTAAAAAGCAGAGACATTACTTTGCCAACAAAGATCTGCCTAGTCCAAGTCATGATTTTTTTCAGTAGTCTTTTATGGATGTGAGAGTTGGACCATAAAGAAAGCTGAGTGCCAAAGAATTGATACTTTTGAACTGTGGTGTTGGAGAAGACTCTTGAGAGTCCCTTGGACTGTGAGGAGATCCAACCAGTCTATCCTAAAGGAAATCAGTTCTGAATATTCATTGGAAGGACTGAAGCTGAAACTCCAACACTTCGGCCACCTGATTCAAATAAATGACTCATTTGAAAAGACCCTGATGCCGGAGAAGATTGAAGGTGGGAGGAGAAGGGGATGACAGAGGATAAGATGATTGGATAGCCTCTCTGACTCAATATACATGAGTTTGAGTAAGCTCTGGGAGTTGGTAATTTACAGGGAGGCCTGGCTTGCTGCAGTCCATGGGGTTGCAAAGAGTGGGACATGACTGAGCGACTGAACTGACCTGAACTGTAGCTTATTAGCATTGTGCTAGGTGAAAGTGAAGGTCGCTCAGTCATGTCCAATTCTTTGGACTATACAGTCTATGGAATTCTCCAGGTCAGAATACTGGAGTGGGTGACTTTTCCCTTCTCCAGGGGATCTTCCCAACCCTGGGATCGAACCCAGGTCTCCCTCATTGAAGGCAGATTCTTTACCAGCTGAGCCACAAGGGAAGCCTAAAAATACTAGAGTGGGTGGCCTATCCCTTTTCCAGTGAATCTTCCTGACCCAGGAATCAAACTGGGGTCACCTGCATTACAGGCAGATTCTTTACCAACTGAGCTATGAGGGAAGCTCTCATTGTGTTAGGTGGTAGACATACAAATGTAACTAAACCTAAATTTCTTCATACAAGCAACTTGCAGTCTTAATAGAGGCAGATGAGAAAGCCAGCAACTGTCAGGATTGCAGTTAGATGCTGTGGAAGGTGTCTTTGGAAGGTATCTTCCAAAGAAGGCACAATGGGAACACAAAGGAGAAACGTTGACCCCAGGGGGCTCAGGGGAAGAGAACTGGAACAAGGGAGCAATGCAGGAGGGCAAGGGTAAAGATCTATTGAAAAGAAATTAACACACCGAGTAACTGAATGTAAAGAGCCTGTATTTGGAATTGTGTTAGTAGCTAGGGCTCTTAGGATAACAATGATATCATTTGTTAATGGAAGGAATACAAGACAAGGAGCTATTTTGTGCAAAATCATGGTGGCTTTGGTTTTCTCCACGCAAAATTTGAAGATCTGTGTTATGCCATGAAAATAAGTTTTCCAGCAAACCACTGTCATTTGGATTTAAATGGAGGCCGAAGCCATGAGTGTGTATGTATGCGCTCTTTTTTCAAGTTTTACTTAATCTTTTTTAATTGAACTATAATTTACATTGTTGTGCTAGTTTCAAGTGTACAGCAAAATGATTTAGTTATACATACACACATATGTGTGTGAATATATATATATATATATATATATATATTCTTTTTCAGGTTCTTTTCCATTATAGATTATCATAAGTAATTAAATATAGTTCCCTGTGCTATAGAGTAGGTCCTTGTTGTTTATCTATTTTATATATAGTAGTGTGTGTATGATAATCCCAAACACCTAATTTATCTCCTCTCCTTCAGCTAACACTTTGGTAACCATAAATTTGTTTCCTACATGAGTTTATTTCTGTTTTGTAAATAAGTTCATTTGTGTCATATTTTCGTTCCCATGTATAAGTGATATCATGTGGTATTTTTCTTTCTCTATCTGACTTACTTCATTTAGTATAATAATCTCTAGGTCCATCCATACAAATGGCATTATGTCATTCTTTTTTATGGCTGAATAATGTGTGTGCTTATTTAGAGAGATAGTCTATAGATTTGAGAAAAGTATATCACAACATGCCTGAGGAATAACCATATTTAAGGGTTGAAATGAAAGAAATAGAGATAGTGAAGAAAGAAAAAACAGAACTATATAATTCGAATACCAAGAAGGATTGTATCATATCAGCTAAGAGAAAAAGAACTTCTAGAATGAGGTAGTGATCAACGGAGTCAAATACCACAGATATAAGATAATGTCTGCTGGGTGTCTCTATTTACTTATTTGGGCTTTTTGCTACCAAAGACTGTTCATTCACGTTTCATGAAGTAATAATGGCTTGGTTGTAAGTACACACTCAGAAAATACAGTAGATAAGAACCCTAGTTATGTAATCAGGTTTGTGGAGAATAGGAACTATAGCAAAGTCAGGCCTCAGAGTATGGAATACAGTTGAGAAACTAGAAGTTCATTCAAGATACAACAAAATCATGCACTCAGGATATCTTGTGGCCTCCTGAAGGAACTATGGGAACAGGGAGGATGTCCCATGACCCCTCTGTATAGGAGGTGCTCTGTGATCTCTCTTTAGTCTGCCAAGTCTTTGGTTCTGTATAGAGATCTGTATGCTTTGGCTTCACTGCCATATTGCCATTTCTAGACCATGCTTTCAAGGACAGAATCCAATTGGGCTAGTTATCCCCCATGTTTCTAATTAGAGAGGGATCTCTTAGTCTATAAATTGGTAGTCTTTCGGTCATTTATATATGCCCACGCTCTGGGGTCATCTGTAGCCAGTAGGCAAGGTAATATGTATGTGCCTACATCTTCATAAAGAGCCACCAAGAATTGCTTCCTTCCACAAAAAGTAGTGGGTCTGAAAGATACTTCCTGTTTTAAGTATCTTCCTCTTCTTTAGTACCATGGACATTGGTAATGTGGAAATATTGGTCTACCATGAGCTGATGCTGAAGCTGAAATTCTAATACTTCGGCCACCTCATGAGAAGAGTTAACTCATTGGAAAAGACCCTGATGGTGGGAGGGATTGGAGGCAGGAGGAGAAGGGGATGACAGAGGATGAGATGGCTGGACGGCATATCCGACTCGATGGACATGAGTTTGAGTAAACTCCAGGAGCTGGTGATGGACAGGGAGGCCTGGAGTGCTATGATTCATGGGATTGCTAAGAGTCGGACACGACTGGGCAACTGGACTGAACTGAACTGATGAGCCACAGTATTGGTCTATCATTCCATTTCAATAGAATAGTGGAGACAGAAGCCAGATTTTGGATTTTAGTAGATTGAGGAGTTAATATGGACCAGTCTTTGTGGGAAAAAATGTAGGAAGATACAGCCTCAGAGCTAATAAGCCATATCCTTCCAATACAAGATTGTCTTTTAAGATAAAAATTCTTGTAATAGGAAAAATAGAGAGAAGTAAAGGGTGCACATGTAGAGGAGGAAATGACTGATAGACTGGGTCCCTAAAGAGCTGGAAGAGAATCTGACAAAGCACCGTTGTTCACTTGATCCATATTTACAGGCCCCAGTGGGCAGTCAGGTATTACTGGGTGTGGAGAAATTCTGAGAGCGATATGGAGAAGGACTGAAATAAAAGTGAGAGTCTTAAAAGAAATGGAGAAATACCATGCCAGTGGGCAGCCAGAAAGACTAAAGGGAATAGGAAAAGAAGAAAAATAGGAGACTGAAGAATCTGTAGGCAGGAATTTGACCAAATATCCCCAAGGGACAGCTTATGAATCCCTGAGGATGTTCTGATGACTCTCAGGGTTGTGCTTATTTCTCTGGCTGCAAGAAGAAAAACAAAAGCAGGCCTTGGTTGTGATATCTCTCATAACTCACTACTATAGCAGGCAAGTCCCTAGGTAGCCCAGAGCTTCTTATTTTGCATCAATAAATATTTACTGTTGTTGTATCACCTTAGTGATGATTTTTACCATACATCCTGCCTGAATTTCTTGGAACCATCTCTTTTTAAAAATTTTGATACCAGAAATAGTCCCTCTGGATAAGTCAATTAGGTCTTAAAAATAGAACCTTTGTTAAAAAGCCATTACAATTTCTCTTCTGGTGTTGGGCTCTGTCATTGATAAATTTCCCCCAGGCTCCTCTCTTAATGTCTTAGGTTAAGACTGTCTCTAGTACATACATATACCAGAAGCACTAAGATTTTTTTTCATTTAAAAATAGATCCAAAGGCAAACATATTTCAAGTGGATTTCCTACTACGGAGATTTCAAAAGCGTAACACTGGAGAATGAAGGTGTAAACTGGACTTTTGCATTTGTACTCAGCAAACGGAGTTTCTATTGCTGTAGTTTTTCATTTCTTCCACCTAGCTCTATTGCACTGCTAACTATAAATGTGAGTTGAAAGTGGTAGATTTTGTGAGCATTTGAGACCTCCATTTTCTGCTTGGAGAAGACTATGAGCTTCTTCGATGTTTCCTCCTTTTCTTTCTTTTCTTCCTCTTCCTCCTCCTTCTCTTTCTTTTGAAAGAAGAGGAAAAGAAAGAGAAGTTATTTGAAGGTGAATTAAAAGGTTATATTGAAGAACTTGACAGTCCAGTGGTTAGGACTCCACGCATCCACTGCAAGGGGTATGGGTTTAATCCCTGGTCAGGGAACTAACATCCTGCATGCCATACAGCCAAAAAAAGTGGTATTTATAATTAGATTTTCATTTCCTTTAAGTTTCAGATCTGAGATTCAAATAACTCTGGAGTATGAGAAGAGCCAGACAGCTATCCTTGTCCCATGAAGTTGTCTCAGTTCCTCCTGATAAACTTAAAACTGATTTGTTTCTTGGTTTATAATCTGATCACTAAATAATAACCATCATTTATTGAGCATATAGTAGGTGGCTCAGAGAGTAAAGAATCTGCTTCCAATGCAGGAAACCTGGTTTTCTTCCCTGGGTCAGGAAGATCTGCTGGAGAAGGAAATGGCTACCCACTCCAGAATTCTTGCCTGGAGAATTCCATGGACAGAGGAGCCTGGTGGGCTATAGTCCATGCGGTCGCAAAGAGTTGGACATGACGGAACAACTAGCAGTTTCGCTTTTCACATTTTCACTGAGGATAAAAGGGGAGTAAACATTGGTCCCTTTCCTAAAAGACTTCACTATCCAGTAGGGACCATTGGGTAATTGTGAAATTAATCAACAGTTCTGGGGAAGTGGAAACTAGAAAGAGCAAATGACGGTAAGCCAAGGATAGAACATTTCACCCTTATTCAGGGTCATAACAAGTAGTTAACTACATCTTTAACTTTGCTCTGACTGAAGAAAGCAAAATATATTCCTCGCTTTAAAACAGTATTCCCTAAGGAAAAAACTTTGCCTATAGCTATGAAGCTGATTGATGTTCTTAAAGCCCAAGGAGTCTTTGCTGACAAACCTGATTGCCAATTCAAAACTGAAAAGCGTGCATGTGTGTGTTTAGAGGTAAGGACTAATGAAAAGGAAAGAGAAAAAGCTTCAGGTAGGGAGAAGCACTTGTGTGGATGAAATAATTTTACTATTTTTTTTTTTAATCTTAAAATGACGACTATGGGAGAGGATGGTATAAACAACACAGAGAACATGCATGATGGAATATGGTATACATTAGTTGGGTAATGATGCTAGCCACTATAACAAACAACTCCTCATCTTGAGTTATTTCTTGTTTGCCCCTGTTATAGTCCAGTGTAATCATGAGGGAAAAGGACATCATCACATGCAGTCTTTTAGGAATCCAGGCTCTTCCTACCTGGTAATGTCTCCATCTTCAATAGTTAGTCTCCAGGTTACTGCAAAATGAGCAGAGAAGGAGAAGGATGGTAGCCAAGTCTGGAAATGGGCATACAAAACCCTCAGCTGGATCCCATTGGATAGAATTCAGACTCATGGCCCAAAGCTAAATGCAAAAGAAACTGAGAAATGTAGTCTTCTTTTATACCCAGGAGGAAAATGCATGATTTTGGTGAACATATGGCATTGTCTCTAACTTGTGGACATATTTGTGTGTGTGTGTGCTCGTGCATGTGTGTGCATGTTCAGTCATGTCTGACTCTTTGCGACCCCATGAATTGTAGCCCACAGGCTCCTCTGTCCATGGAATTCTCTAGGCAAGAATACTGGAGTGGGTTGCCATTTCCTTCTTAGTCAAACTAAAATGGACAGTGATAAGAATCATGAACTGACTGGTTTGTTTTTAGCATTACTTAGAAGAGTCCCTTATGACTATACAGTAGAAGCGAGAAATAGATTTAAGGGACTATATCTGATAGACAGAGTGCCTGATGAACTATGGATGGAGGTTTGTGACATCGTACAGGCGATAGGAATCAAGACCATCCCCAAGAAAAAGAAATGCAAAAAAGCAAAATGGCTGTCTGAGGAGGCCTTACAAATAGCTGTGAAAAGAAGGGAAGCAAAAAGCAAAGGAGAAAAGGAAAGATATACCCATTTTTGAATGCAGAGTTCCAAAGAATAGCAAGGAGAGATAAGAAAACCTTCCTCAGTGATCAATGCAAAGAAACAGAGGAAAACAATAGAATGGGAAAGAGTAGAGATCTCTTCAAGAAAATCAGAGATACCAAGGGAACATTTCATGCAAAGATGGGCTCAGTAAAGGACAGAAATGGTAGGGACCTAACAGAAGCAGAAGATATTAAAAAGAGGTGGCAAAAATACACAGAAGAACTGTACAAAACAGATCTTCACGACCCAGATAATCATGATGATGTGATCACTCACCTAGAGCCAGACATCCTGGAGTGTGAAGTCAAGTGGGCCTTAGGAAGCATCACTACAAACAAAGCTAGTGGAGGTAACGGAATTCCAGGTGAGCTATTTCAAATCCTGAAAGATGATGCTATGAAAGTGCTGCACTCATTATGCCAGCAAATATGGAAAATTCAGCAGTAGCCACAGGACTGGAAAAGGTCAGTTTTCATTCCAATCCCAAAGAAAGGCAATGCCAAGAATGCTCAAATTACCGCACAATTGTACTCATCTCACAGGCTAGTAAAGTAATGCTTAAAATTCTCCAAGCCAGGCTTCAGCAATACATGAATTGTGAGCTTCCAGATGTTCAAGCTGGTTTTAGAAAAGGCGAGGAACCAGAGATCAGATTGCCAACATCCGATGGATAATCAAAAAAAGCAAGAGAGTTCCAGAAAAACATCTATTTCTGCTTTATTGACTATGCCAAAGCCTTTGGCTGTGTGGATCACAATAAACTGTGGAAAATTCTGAAAGAGATAGACATACCAGACCGCCTGACCTGCCTCTTAAGAAACCTGTATGCAGGTCAGGAAGCAACAGTTAGAACTGGACATGGAACAACAGACTGGTTCCAGATAGGAAAAGGAGTATGTCAAGGCTGTATATTGTCACCCTGCTTATTTAACTTATATGCAGAGTACATCATGAGAAACTCTGGGCTGGACAAAGCACAAGCTGGAATGAAGATTGCTGGGAGAAATATCAATAACCTCAGATATGCAGATGACACCACTCTTAAGGCAGAAAGTGAAGAACTAAAGAGCCTCTTAATGAAAGTGAAAGAGGAGAGTGAAAAAGTTGGCTTAAAGCTTAACATTCAGAAAGCTAAGATCATGGCATTTGGTCCCATCACTTCATGGAAGATAGATAGGGAAACAGTGGAAACAGTGGCTGACTATTTTTCTGGGCTCCAAAATCACTGCAGATGGTGACTGCAGCCATGAAATTAAAAGATGCTTACTCCTTGGAAGGAAAGTTATGACCAACATAGATAGCATATTTAAAAGCAGAGACATTACTTTGTCAACAAAGGTCTGTCTAGTCAAGGCTATGGTTTTTCCAGTGGTAATGTATGGATGTGAGAGTTGGACTATAAAGAAAGCTGAGCACCAAAGAATTGATGCTTTTGAACTGTGGTGTTGGAGAAGACCTTGAGAGTCCCTTGGACTGCAAGGAGATCCAACCAGTCCATCCTAAAGGAGATCAGTCCTGGGTTTTCACTGGAAGGACTGGTGTTGAAGCTGAAACTCCAATCCTTTGGCCACCTGATGTGAAGAGCTGACTCATTTGAAAAGACCCTGATGCTGGGAAAGATTGAGGGCAGGAGGAGAAGGGGACGACAGAGGATGAGAAAGTTGGATGGCATCGTAGACTTGATGGACATGGGTTTGGGTGGACCCCAGGAGTTGGTGATGGACAGGGAGGCCTGCTGGGCTGGGGTTCATAGGGTGGTAAAGAGTTGGACACGACTGAGTGACTGAACTGAACTGAGAAGAGTTTGAATCTATATACTTATTATTTATATCTCTCTACACCTTGAGTGAAAAAAATATTTTTAAAGTTTCAGATTTGAGGAAACCTAATTTGAACTGAATAACAAGCTGAGGATTCCTTTGTTTCTTTTGCCTCCCCCAATCTTTCTTTATCTTCCTTCCTTTCCTCCCTCCCTCTTTGTTTCTTTCATGTTACATATATTCAGCATGCCAATTACATCCCATTAATAAAGGAAAATGGTGTGTGAAATTTAATGTGTGTTCACTTCGAAGGAGATATCTCCTCCCAGATCTGACTGTCAGAGTTGACTCAGCTCACTGAGTAAGCTAGGATGGTACCTCAGATAGTCAGTCCTTCAGTCCTATCAGATAGTCCTTCCCAGCTATCTGATGGTCAGAACAGACACTCTTCCAGTCCGAAGGAGCTGTCTCCTTGGATTAGGACTACAGGGCTTCTTACATTGCCAGTTATAACTTACAGCAAACTCCCATGGCAGAGAAACCAGCCTTTCAATTTTAGCATTGCTGTAGAGATAAATCATTGAGTGTGGTAGAAAAAATAAGGATAAATAAACTATTCACAAGTTCCAATATTTTGTATATGTATTTCTTTCTTTTCCGTAGAAGTTCATTTATTAAGTGCTCTGAATCACATAATTAAGAAGGAAACTCATGCTCAAACTGTAAAACCATAGTAAGTAATCCAAATGCTGTGTATTCTTAAACCCTCAGATTGCTCAACTAGCTGTCTCTAAGTTTTAAATGGTAGATGCTAAAGCATACCACCAAAGATTACTTTTAGCAACAATAGCAGCTGGCTTTGAAATTAATTTGAAAATGAATATAATTTATAACAGGTCCATGGACACAAGGTGAAGTCATTCCTGGCATCCTTCAACTGATACACTTTCTTAAAGTTTAGGGCAAAGCACTTAGTAGTCAGGAAAATTACACATAAGATTGTATTTTATGATTTTTTTTTCCCTAGGAGTGTATGAACAAGCATTACAAACATGCCGTACACCTGTAAGACCTAGTATTACGGGTGGGTAACTAGGGAATATCCACTACACTAGGAAGAAATCTGCACAATGAATCAGGCAGAGAACAGCTGGCGGAGAAATCAGACAGAGAATCAGAGTAATCTATGGAAGGTATCTGAGTTTTCTATAAACATTTTGCAAGGCTTGGGTGAAGAAGTTAGACCTCTGGGCCCCACAACCAAAGCCTGGGCCTGCTGTGGGCCAGAGAAATGGTTTTCAGAAATCACACAGCTCAAGAGAAAGAATTATCCTTTGAACAGTATGTGGGGAATGCAGTTGGTTTGGACTTGGGTTGTTTTTGAATCACTCACAAGGCGTCCATCTTCAGAAGAATCATCGCCAGGTTTCTAGACTTTGCCTCTTGGGTACCCTGACTTTGCACTGCTGGCAGCAAGTGCATCACCAGACAAGGGAAGGGTATTTCTTTAAGCATTAAGTACATGCTGAGCAGGAAGGAGTCTTTGCCTATCCCTTAAGGCACATCTCAGTGGTGAGGAACTAAGAATGTGGCCAAGAAAAGAAATATGTTTTAGGTTTAGGAAAGTGGGATGGAAGTTTGCTTTCCTTCACACCCTAACCCAATTCCACTAGACTGTCCTATCTTAGTTTTCTTATTTTTCTTTTGGACATATCTTTGTGTCATACATAATTATAAAACAATAAGTGGCTTAAAGGAACTCCTGCTTCATACAAACAAAGGAAGAAGCTGTATTAGCTTGGGCCACAGTAAACAGGAGCATTGGGGAGGGAAAGAAAAGCATAGGAAAGGAAAACACAAAGAGACATACTCTGTAGCAAAGTCAGAGTGCAAGGTCAGATGAAGCCCTCAAGAGCAAATGGAAGAGGACCAAAGGTGATAAGGTGCGTAGGAGGAAGGTGCTTCTCGGCTCTGAGAAATTCTGCCGTGGGAAGATCCCACTGGAAACAGGCACCTGTTGTTTTAAGATTGGAGCCTCAAGAAAGTAAACCAACATTGTAAAGCAATTATCCTTCAATTAAAAATAAATTAAAAAAATTAAAACAGTAAGATTGGAACCTCAGGAAACAGGCAAAAGTCTTAAGTGGCTTAGAGAAGAGGGAGGGAGCGAAGAGGCTGAGACGATCAGAAGCGAGGGGCCTATGGAGCTGCCCACAGTTAGAGGCCAAAGTGCTGATCCTCTGCTCACCAGCTTCAACCTGATTCTGATTGGTGGCCCCCAGGTTCTTGTCTAGTCAACTGTAATGTGAAAAACTCTCACTTCAATGAAGTTTGGACAGAGGGAGCTTGGGCCTGATACTGACCCGAGGGTCATTCCTCCGCCAGGCTGTTTCCAAGCCTGAAACTTCAGGCCTGACCCTTCCTCCTCACTGTGCCCAGTAGACTTGAACTGTAAGGCCCTTGACCATCCTCAGGGGAGTCTTTACCATCAAACTCTCCTTGGGTTCTAAGCTGAGATCACCAAAGGGAAAAAGCCACAAGAACTTCAACTTCGCAAGAGCAACAGCAACAGAACTCCCTGACACCATCAATACCATCTAGTCACAGAGGGGCCTACTGTCTCTTGGTGTGGCTTTGATCCCCCCAACATGGAGGTTGCCATTTCAACACACGCTGGCAGCAAGGTCTTGGAAACCTCTCCTGTCCTCCTTGACTCCATGATGACAGGGGTCAAATGGCCACTTGGAAATTCATGCCTGGATCCTTATGTGGAATATGCCCTCTGTCTCACCCGCCCATCTCTTTGGAGCTGAAATCCAAACATTGCCTGTTTCTGTTAGGACTCCAAAATAAAAAATAAAGCAGATAATTGGAATATGAGAGAACAGGGAAATAGCAGTAACCAGAAAGGATAGCATCTATGTTCAGGTTTATTTTGCTGGTAAAAGTAAGTGTGTTCATCAATTCATGAATAAAATGAAGCTCTCCAAGAGCCAGAAACCTGCTTGGGGTGAAGACTCTTTCATCTACTATATGTCTCGTTGTTGGGGCTCAAGCAGTGAAGTGGGGTGAGGATTATGGACCACATGGTCTTTAGGGTTCCTTCCTGGCTTGAGTGCCTGTGAAGCTAGCATTTGATATGTTTTCAACATTGAGTGAGATCTCCTCCCCCTGAAATAACTGCACAGTTGAGGAGAGATGAAAAGGATGAAGGCATGGACAGAGGTGCCAGGAGCTGGTGCATACATCAGGATTTCCAAAGCTCCCTCAGGTTGCTCTCTGCAGTTTGTTTCCTCCTCTTCCTGCTCTTAGTTCCTGTGTCTGACTCAGTAGATTTAATGTGTATTTGATGTGTGTGACTTAGTAGACTAGTACTCAGATTTAGCAGTCTTGGGACTTCCCTGTGGTCCAGTGGCTAAGATTCTGTGCTTCCATTGCAACAGGCATGGGTTTGACTCCTAGTCTGGGAACTAAGGTCTCTCATGTTGCAGCTCACAAACAGAAAAGACATCTCAAGAACACAATATTGAGTGAAAAAAGGCAGGGACCAAAGAATATAGTGCAAAAATCAACCACTTATGTTCATTTCAAAAACTGCACCAAACTGTACTGTACCTTGTCATGAAGCTGTATTTAGGTAATAAAAGCTAGAAAACACATGAGAAGCATACACATCAGTATCGTTATTAGGGAAACAACCAGGTCACCCTCCACCAGCATCACTGTACCTCACCTTCATTAATGAGAACTTTTCATCTGCCAAACTCATGGGCTCACTGAAGCCTCTGGAAAGGAAAGGAGGGGGTTGGGCTGGAGGGGACCCTGACTTTTGCTGTATTTGAAATGAATATAGCAATAGGCTTGCCAGATGGCACAGTGGTAAAGAATCCCCCTGCCAATGCAGAAGACTCGAGAGATATGAGTTCGATCCCTAGGTTAGGAAGATTCCCTGAGGAGGAAATGGCAGCTCACTCCAGTGTTCTTGCCTGGAGAATCCTATGGACAGAGGACATTGGGGGGCTACAGTCCATGGGGTTGCAGACTTGGACACAACTGAGCAGACACACACAAATAGCAAAGTGACACAATGTTGACAAATTACAAATTGGAGGATAGTGTCAGTCATTATAATTTTGGTATTCAGTGTGTTTGAAATGCTTCAATAATTTTTTTTTTTTTTTGGTTGAAAGAAGAAAACAAAAGCAATAACCAAAATAAACATGCAGACCTTTAGTTATAAATGGTCCCTTCTGCTGATTTCCACTGATGAAGTGTATTCTCCCCAGACCTTTAATGGTGCTGCTGGATGGCTCAGTCCTCTTCCCTTTTCTCTATTTCCAATCCCCAGACAACCTTGTCTGGTCCCTGCCTGTCAGACCACCAACCAGCTGAGGCCTCCACATCCTCTATTCCAGACTCGGGCTATTCCTCACCCTCCAGAGCCTGCCTCAGCTCCCCACAGAGATCCCCAAAAGGTACATCAAACCCAACCTGCTTAAAATAGGACACCAATCCCCCAAACTATGTCTCCCCATCACAGTAAATAGCATCTATTTACTATTTATTTACTATATAATATTATAGTATATAGTAATATTACTATATACTATTTATATATAGTATACATACTATATATATTTACTATATACTATACTATATACTATTTATAGTATACTATAAATAGCATCTATTTACTGTATACTATTGAAAACAACTATTTAATTCTGTCTTCTTTCTGTCACTCTCAAAACCAACTCATTAGCAAGTCTTACTGGCTCTGATTTTAAAATCCACATTCAACCCAGAGCACATCCGGGCCTCCTGCTTCCACCCTGCTCCAACACCGCCATCTCTGACTTTCACTACTGATGGTCATCACCTCCCAGTTCTAGGCCACACCATCTTGTCTTCAGATGGCTTCTTTGAAACCTTCCCAGGGCTCCCTTGTGATCGGAACTAAGTAAAGTCCTTTCTGTGTCGGCAGAGGGCACATCCCTGGGCCACCAGGGCCTCCAGCGCCCATCGTTCCCCTCTCCCTCCCCTACAGTCACCATGACCTGCTGAGGCCTTCTGGCTGGTTCTCTCTCTCTCTCTTTTTTTGGATTTTTTTTTAAAACTTTTTATTTTGTATTAGGGTATAGCCAATTAACAATGTTGTGATAGTTTCAAGTGAACAACAAAGGGACTCAGCCATACATATACATGTATCCATTCTCCCCTAAACCCTTCTCCCATCTAGGCTGCCCTGTAACATTGAGCAGAGTTCCATGTGCTATGCAGTAAGTCCTTGTTCCTTATCCATTTCAAATACAGTAGAGCGTACATGACCATCCCAAACTCCTTAACTATCCTGCCCTCCCAGCAACCACAAGTTCATTTTCTGTCTGTGAGTTTCTGTTTTGTAAGTAAGTTCATTTGTATAATTTCTTTTTAAATTCCACACAAAAGGGATGTCATATGATATTTCTCATTCTCTGTCTGTTTACTTCATTCAGCATGACGTTCTCTATGTCCATCCATGTTGCTGCAAATGGCATTATTTCATTATTTTTAATGGGTGAGTAGTATTCCATTGTATATATGTACCACATTTTGTTTATCCATTCCTTGGACTTTTCAGGTGCCACTATTGGTAAAGAATCCACCTGCCAATGCAGGAGATGCAAGAGGCACAGATTCAATCCCTGGGTAGAGAAGATCCCCTGGAGGAGGGAATGTTAATCTTCTCACTGTTTCTCAAACAGGCCCATGCATGTCCAAGGGGCTGGACCTGTAGCTTGCTCATCCCTCTGCCTGGATACCTCTTTACCTAGAGTTTTAAAAAATCTGATTTTTTTCCTTTCTTTCTTTCCTGGCTGCATCGCTTGGCATGTGGGATCTTAGTTCCTCAACCGTGGATTGAACCCTTGTCTGCAAAATTAGAAGCATGGAGTCTTAACCATCGGGCCCTCAGGGAAGTCCCTTTATCTAGATATTTTTATGGCCGTCTCTCCTTCTTTTTATCTCTCTCTCACTCTCCATTCAGGTCTCTGCTCAAATCTCATCTATTCAAAGAAACTTACCAAACCACCCATCCAACATAACAGGTTGTGGCTTTCTTTCCCCTTGCCTGAAGTCATTTTCCTAGAGCACTCTAGAGCCTATAATTTGACACACAGTTCTTGAAATATTGAACTAATACTATTGCTCAAGCACCAGCTGGTGGCAGGCGTCCACACATTCATTAACTCACTAGCCGCCATAGCTCTATCTAAGCAAGTCCTGTCAGAGCAGAACAGAGGACTGAGAACAGAACAGAGGATGTCCACAGGCTCTCATGGTGCCAACTCCACGATCAGAAGTTACAAAGTTATTTTGATCTTCAGAGAAACAAACATTATCTCCATTTTAGAGATGAGAAAACTGAACCTCCTGAGAGGTTAAATATTTAGCTTCAAGTGACCATTCTCCTCAGTGAAAGAACATACCTGGGGCCTGCCTCATCCACAGCCTTCGCTTCCTTAATGACATCCATCCTACTTGCCGAATGAAAAGTTCCATTTGAATTCCCATAAAAGGCCCTCCCTGCGTCCTGTCGACATCCCAGGCTGGCCAGTCGATGGTTGCTGTCTTGTGAAAGCGTCCAGCTCTCTCTTCTCCCCTTTCCTCACCCCCTCCCCCTGCCGCGGAGATCTCTCCCCAGAACTTTCACCTTCTACTCATTGCTTACGCCTGCTATGGCCTCGAAGGAGCAATAGTTTCCGTGGGCCACCCAGGAGTTGGACATGAGAACACAGGTTAGGTCGAGGGGAGCAAGGAGGAGAACAGCCAGTGCTGGAAGACAGACAGCCCGACTTGCAAATGGGTTTATTTGCTAGAACTTCTTTGGAGGGGTGTCATGTGAAACTCAAAACACATTTCCCCATGGAAACAATGTTATCAATGATGGATAGGGTCTTGGGGTCATCCATGGACTCTGTGTAATGTAAATGTCCAATCGAGATACCACCAGATCCTCCCAGAATTATTGAAGCTCGTTAGCCTGTTAGCATCTGTCACACCAGTTCTGTGGGGAAATAGGCTTTTGAGTTCCAAATGGGGACACCAAGCATGCTTCTCTGCACATCACTCAGCTTGTGCTCCTGTCTGGGTGAGATTCTCCTTACCGCTGCCCCCTACCCCAGCTGGAATCTAACAATGGCTGCTGGTCTGTTGGCTTCGGGGGGTGGGTGGAAGGTCTGGGCATTTGAAGTGGCCAGGGGGCAGTAAAGGGCTCCGAGAGCAAAGGAGGCTTCCCAGAGCAGGCTCCTCTGGTGGGTTGGTAGGCTGTGCTTCGCACCTGTGTAGAGTAGTGGCTCCAATTTCAGGGCCAGGGCATGCTGAGTGCTCTTCGGTGAGGTGGTACAGTGACCTGAGTCAGAATGTGAACAGTGAGTAGGGAGGTGCCCACCACATGGGCGGCACATGCTTGTGCGTGTCCTAACATCTCTCTGGAGAATTATGATGGATGGGTGGTGATGCAGAGTCATAAAAAGTACTCAGAACAGTAATCCGAAGGTCCCAGTCATTGCTCTGCTTCCTTAATTGAGGACTCTAGGCAACACATAGCCTCTCAGACCCTTATTTTCCTTTTATATTAAGCGGGAAAAGTAATAATCCCTTTAACTCCACAGGGTCATTGTGAGCATCTTTTGTTTTGATATGTATGTGAAAACACTTTCTATCCCATTCAATACTATCTTAGTGTCATATCTGGTATGACACAATAGGCCACATGGTCTTGTAATAGGCCATGTAAATCCTCTACTTACAAGCAAGTTCCATTCCAAGAGCACATTTCTAAGTCCAACTTGTTTGTAAGTCCAACAAAGTTGGCCTAGGTACCCGATTAACACAATAGGCTATGCAGTGCGCTTAGCTGCTCAGTCGTGTCTGACTCTTTGAGGCCCCATGAACTGTAGCCTGGCAGGCTCCTCTGTTCGTGGAATTTTCTAGGCAAGAATACTGGCATGGATAGCCATTTCCTCCTCCAGGGGATCTTTCTGATCCAGAGATCAATCCCATGTCTCTTACATCTACTGCATTGGCAGGTAGGTTATTTACCACTAGCACCACGTGGCAAGTATAGTACTGCACTATAATAGGTTTAAATAATACATAAAAAAAAAAACACAAAAAATAAAGAACACATTTTTAATATTACAGTTACAGTACCTTGAAGTGTAAAGTTGTACGAGTTACATCACCACTGCTTTTACACTTGTTTCCGGACATCATGGGCTTGAAATAAAGATTCTGTTCTGCAGTACTGAAATGTACGCTCTGCGTACTGTGCAGTAAAGTACACAAAGACGCGACCACTTGTAGAGGATGCATGCCTGTGATTTGACATGTGAGCACATGTTTGCATCTTTGAAAGTTTGCAACTTGAAGGTTTATATGTAGGGGACTTACTGTATTCCAATATTCTTTGGTGTTCTGTCACGAAACATCTAAGGGAGGGACATTTACAAACTTGCATCCATTCACTATTTTTTTTAAGCACTCCTAGTAATAGAGAATTATCTGATGAGGAAGATTTTGGCCTTGACACACATTTTGTTCCAAGCCATCCCCATTTCCAGCCACTCCTACCTCCTAGTCCTCCATATCTGTTTGCGGTTGCTTCAGATCATGCAACTTTGTGCTCTGTTGGCTGCATGTTCTCCTTTTATCAGAATCTATGTTTCCAGAAGTGCATTTTTTCTCTTTTGTCCTGCTAGAGGAGAATCTAACACATAGTCCTTTTTGTTTTTAATCCTCCAAATAATTATCAAATAGATCATATTTTAGTTGCAGATTCTTGGAGGAAGGACAAATCTTTATCCAAACTCCAAATGTAGGAATGTTAAATTGAAATAGTTTGTATTTCAAGACTCTGGACATAGCAAGTCACACAACTCATGGAAGTTTCCTATTTGGAAGGCATTTTTTTTCCTACCTGTGGAATTATTTCTCTCCTAGTTCGTGGCACAAAGTTCTGTGTGGAAAGTGAACATTGACCTGATTGACTTCTTTTAAAATGACTATTCTCTGCAGGAGAAGTCAACCTAGTTAGAGCTTTGCCCTTTCAACATGTGTTCATAAACTTATTAGTTACTTAACCACATTCTGTTTTAAAGTCCCACACTGCATTATATCTTTTGAAATTGAAGTTGTGGACACAAACCATTTTCACATTGGAGAGATGTTAAAAATAATGGTGTCCTACAATGTCTCTCTAGAACCTTGCCTTAAAGGAGCTTGGCACAGGCTCCATCATTACTGTACAGTCACCTACTTTGAGATCAGCTGCTACAAGTTTTCCTCTATTTGTTTCTAGACTGAATGAGTCAATAAGAGGGTTGATTCTAAAACATCCCAGCTGGACACTGGTGAAGGTAGAATTTAAAATACTGAGTTCTCTGCCAAAGCCAATTCAGATAGTTTTCTCCAAGAGGTGAGTTTGTGGAGAATTGTGGCGAATATTGAACTCCTTAGAATTCAGTTAAGTAGGACCTCACCTTTATTAATGTTTGAAAATCAGTAGAAATTGATAGAAATTGTTCTCGAAATTTTTGGAACATAAAATGCCCACTGTGAAGTGCCAAGACTCTGCATCCTTTGTTCCCCAGGGTTGATGAGTTGTTTCTTGGGCTGTAAAAGCCTCCCTATTTATCTTAAATTAATCTTCACTTGTGGCTCAGCTGGTAAGGAATCTGCCTGCAACACGGGAGACTTGGGTTCGATTCCTGGGTTGGGAAGATTGCCTGGAGAAGGGAAAGGCTATGCACTCCAGTTTTCTGGCCTAGAGACTTCCATGGACCCCATAGTCCATGGGGTCACAAAGAATCAGACACGATTGAGTGACTTTCACTTTCATTCATCTTAAATTAAAAAAAAAAATTCAACATCTGCTTTTAGCTTTCTGGGAAAGGTAAGGGATATTGTATGAAGTCCAATAAAAAGTCTTGATTACCAGGAATGTCTTTGTGGATTAAACAGAGAAGCATGGGCTTGGACACTACTCCATTCCAGCTGAGTTGAGGATAGTTGGATCCAAACTGGGATGATTTCGGGGCTGGGGGTGGGTGATGGTGACCCACCATTAGTTTCCCAAGGATGTGTCTATCACTGGTACCTGTTGTCAACATTTTTATCAGTCATGCCAGGAAAGATGTAGGAGGCCATACATTTGCATCTGTTACAAAACCAATGACATTAATTGAATTAGCCACCTTAAGTATTAAAAGCATGCAGGTGGTTCACTTCATGGGGATGTTATTAGAATTAGAATACCAAAAAGTTTCAGTTAGCGAAAGCAATGGCCATATTAACCCTATTACAGTGTTTTCTTTAACTGTAAACTCATTGCAAATATACTGATTGATGATGTGTGTGTGTGTGTATGTGTGTGTGTGTGTGTGTGTGTGTGTGTGAAAGTCACTCAGTCTTGCCAGACTCTTTGCAACCCCATGGACTATACAGTCCATGGAATTCTCCAGGCTAGAATACTGGTAGCCATTCCCTTCTCCAGGGGATCTTCCCAACCCAGGGATTGAACCCAGGTCTCCTGCATTGCAGGCAGATGCTTTACCAGCTGAGCCATCAGGGAAGCCCAAACTGATTGATGGGATTACTAAAAGGTACCATATGATTTTCATCTGTAAAAATAAAGGTATAATATCTAGAATAAGGAAAAAGACATGTCTTTTATATTCTGAGCATCTAAAACATGTATTTAATTTTGATATTAAGTGTCTGATTAGTGGTGATGGTTTAGTTGCTAGGTCGTATCTGACTCTTGTGATCCCCATGGACTGTAGCCCACCATGCTTCTATGTCCATGGATTTTCCCAGGCAAGAATACTGGAAAGAGTTGGCATTTCCTTCTCCAGGTGATCTTCCCAACCCAGAGCTGGAACCCCGGTCTCCTGCATTGCAGGCAGATTCTTTACCAACTGAGCCACCAGGAGATGCAGCTAAATTGGAATTCAGGTTGGAATCCAGCAGTGAAGGGCCAGGATGATGAAAGATTTAAAGCCCTAGAATAATTTTAAAGGACAGGAATGTTTATTTTCATTTAAAGAAGAAAGAATAAAATAATAATTATTTACTATAGAAAAAGATGTTGGAATATAAGCTGAACAGCCAGAAGGATTTAAGCATATGAAAGGTGTTTTGACATGGTATTGTATTAAGGTCCTTTCTAATTTTCCTCTTCTTGGAAGTCATGTATATGCTTTTGGGGGTGTAATTTTATAAAATGGTGTCTTTTTAACTTTTTAAAAAAAGATTTGGAACTTTGTAGTATTTTCTTTAATAACCTAAATTGCGACTGCTTGATAATTTATTGAGAAGATGAAAATGTTTAGTGTACTGTCCAGTATGTTAGCTACCAGCCACATGTAACTACTGAGCCCTAGAAATCTGCCATTCCAATAACAGAACTGGAGCTTAATTTCATTTTATTTTAAATTTAATTTAAATACTCACATGGAGCTGCTGGTTATGATACTGGGTAGTATTGGTTAAAATATTGTCCTTTTCTTCCATTTCTCCTTGCTAACAGCTTTAGGATTTGGTCCTTTGTCTCTTCCAGATTCACTGAGAAATTTAAAAGCAAATGTGTAATATAATTAATCTCTAATTTTCAGATTACTAAATGTGGAATATTATTTTGTAGATTACTTCTGGATATTTCCTGAGTTCCTCATGTTTCTTTTTATCTTCTGCTTCAAAACACATTCACCCATTTCTTACATGTTGAAATATTGATTGTAGAAATTAAGTTCTTTCAGTACTTTCCTTCTGACAGCACCCACATTCTCCTGCCAGAGCTCTAGAAACAGTGTTTCCAAAAAAGGACCTGTGTTAATTGCCCCCAACTGGAGTTAACAGGTTTGTATGACATGGTAGGCAGTCCCCCAACACTTGCCAGTTACTTGGCAGAAGAACATATTTGATAGTTTTATTGTATATTCTCATTTGATTTCAAAACTTTCAAAAAGATAAACATCTTTTTGGGTTCAAAGTAAAGTTTATTCTTGGTTTGATATAAATCTTCATTAATCTATTATTAAGCCTTCTGGTCTAGAAAAATTACTTCTGTATGCCCCAATTTCATGATTCATCCAGTTAAGTTAGAGAAATATTTAATATCTTTTATTGGGAAAAAAATCATTAGTATCTTCCATTTTCTTGAGATGAGATGTTATATAGGAAATGATTTGTAGTGAAAAACATGAAAATCACTAATCAAATGTAAGTTATTGCTCTTTTTGGTTTCCCTTTTATTTTTATTTTATTTAGTTATTTATTTTGGTCATGTCAAATCTTAGCTGTGGCCATGGGGTCTTTTGCTGCAGTGCACAGACTCTTTAACTGTGACAGTCAGGCTTAGTAGCTCTGTGGCATGCAGGATTTTCACTTTCTAACCAGGGACAAACCCGCGCATTGCATTGCAAGGAGGACTCCCTGGACCACCAGGGAAGACTCTTTATAGCTTTTAAAAAAGTTTTTATTTTGAGATAATTATCTACTTATATGAAATTGCAAGAAATAATTTCTTCACCCAGTTTCCCTCAATAGTAACACCTTACATAACTATGGTGCAAAATCGTGGACAGGAAACTAACACTGATAGAATCCACTGATCTTATTCAGATTTCACTAGCTTACACGACTCATTAGTATGTGCGTGTATTCAGTTCTATACAGATTTATCACACATGTAGATTTGTGCTAACACAACCATGCCTCAAAGAACAGTTTAATCACCAGGATCCCTCATGCTACTCCTTACAGGTATTGCTACTCTCCACCCTCTTCACTTTTATAATCCTTATCAACCACTAATAGTTCTCCATCTATATAAGTTTGTCTTTTCAAGAATGTTCTATAAATGGAGGCATACAGTATATAACTTTTGGATTTTGGCTTTTTTTTTACTCTGCATAAATTCCTTGAGATCCATCCAAGTTCATTTTATTGCTGAATAGTAGTCCATGATATGAATGTAACAAAGTTTAACTCTTCACCTGTTGAAGGATATTTGGGTTGTTTCCAGCCTTTGCTATTACAAATAAAGCTGTGTTGAACATTTGCGAACAGATTTCTGGGTGAACATCAATTGTAATTTTTCTGGGATAAATGTCCAGGAGTACAATAGTACAATAGCTAGATCATATGGTAAAGTGTATATAGTTTTGAAATATAGTTTTGAAAGAAACTGTCATACTTTTTTCCAGAGTGATTGTAACACTTTACATTCAGCCAGCAGTGTGTGAATGATTCAATTTTTTTGTTGTTACATCATCACCAGGATTTGGTACTATCACTGTTCTTTATTTCAGTCATTTAGAGGCAGTTTTAATTTACATCTCCATGATAGCTGGTTATATTGAACATCTTTGCATGTGCTTATTAGCCACCTGTGTATTGTCTTCTGTGAAAAATGTCTTTCAGTTTTGCTCATTTTCTGATTGAATTGTTTGATATTTCTTGTTTTTGACTTTGTCAATATTTGATTCGCAACTGTTTTCTTCAAGTCCATCGTTTGTTTCTTCATCCTCTTAATGTAGTCTTTCACAGTAAAAAAAAAAAAAAAAAATGAGGCCCAATTTATTAGTTTTTCCTTTTGGGGATTTTGCTTTTGGTGTCAAGTTGAAGAACTATTCACCTAGTCCTAGCTTCAAGAGATTTTTTTTACAAGTGTTTATTCTGAGTTTTGTAGTTTTACATTTATTTCTATGATCTGTCTTAATTTTTTTATAGAGTGTGGGACTTGGGTTGAGGTTAGGCTGCCTAAAATGACCAGTTACTCTAGAATCATTTGTTGAAAAGGCTTTCTTTTTCCTATTTAATTGATTTTTCACCCTTGCCAAACATCGATTGGTCGTATTTATATGAATCTATTTCCAGATTCTCTGTTTCCATTGACTTGTGCTTCTATCTGCCCACTAACACCACACTGTCTTAATTATTACAGCTATTTGTAGTACTTAAGAATAGATAGGTTCCTCTCACTTCATTCTTTTTCATAATTAATTTTAGCTAGTCTAGATATTTTACTTTTCCTTATAAAAGTTGACTGTGTTTATAAAAAAGATGTCTTTCTTGGATTTTGATAGCAATCGCATGAGACGTGTATCAGTTTAAGGAAAGTTGACACATCTTTACTGTTGATTTTTTAAAAATGCACAACATAAGAGTTGCAAGTTAAGTTTTGTTTGGGGCAAAATGAGGACTGCAGCCTGGGAGACAGCACCTCAGACAGTTCCGAGAAACTGCTCCAAAGAGGCAGAGGGGAAGATCAGTAAGCACGTGACTTCAGTAAAGGTGTATTTGCATGCTACATATTTTTCCAAAATTTTACTTTCAACTTCTGTTACTAAATTTGAAATGAGTTTCTAGTAGTCAATTACTTTTAATCCTTTCTGCCAATCTCTGTCTTTTAAGTGGTGAGTTCAGATCATCTACATTTCAGTAATTGGGAAATGATATAGCTTAAGAATTTTCCCTCTGTTTTTGCTGTTTGTCTTCTCTTGCCTTTCTATGAGTTGTTGAAACATTTCAGAATTGCACTTTCATTGATTTAGAGTGTATATTTTTGTTTACAATTTTTAAACTGGTTGCTTCAGTTATTATGTTATATATACGTGTGTGTGTGTGTGTGTGTGTGTGTGTGTATACACACATGCATAACTTATGACAGTCTACTGGTATTGACATTTTCCCAGTTCAAGTGAAATATAGAGACCTTAACTCCACTTAGGTTCTTTTACTGATTCATCATATAATTTTCCTAAATATTTGCCCTATGTACCTTGAGCACCACATCAGATGCTCAGGTAT
Organism: Muntiacus reevesi; assembly: GCF_963930625.1. Lineage (NCBI taxonomy): Eukaryota > Metazoa > Chordata > Mammalia > Artiodactyla > Cervidae > Muntiacus > Muntiacus reevesi. Next base: position 76,055,734 of record NC_089254.1, on the reverse strand, counting down.
TATAATTTTGCTTCAATCATCAAATACAATTTTTAGAACTCATGACAAGAATGATAGTCTTACAGATCTTTCTCGACTTATGACAGGGTTACTTTTCAATAAACTCATCATAAATTGAAAATATCATGACTCGAAAATATGTTTAATACACTTAACCTACCTTAAACACACCCAGAACACTTAGATTAGCCTACAGTTGGGCAGAGTCATTTATCATAATACTTACTTTATAGAAGGTTGAATATTTCATGTAATTTATTGAATACTGTACTGAAAGTGAAAGTCAGAATGGTTGTGTGGTTACAGAATGATTGTACGTATCTTGATTGTTCACCTTCATGATTCTGTGATTGACTGGGAGCTGTGACTTGCTGCCACTACCTGGCATCACAAATGAGTATTGTATCATGTATTTCTAGCCATGAAAAAGATCAAAATTCACAGTACAGTTTAACTGAATATGTTTCACTTTAACACCATTGTAAAGTTGAAAAATCATAAGTTACTCCATAGTAAGTTGGTGACTGTCTGTGTATTTACCCCTATTTTTACCCATTCTGATATTCTTCCATTTTGAAGCTTAAAATCCTCATTCATTATTATTTCCTTTCTGTTAAAGGAATTTCCTTTAACCATTTTTGAAGAATAGGTTTGTCTTGATTTTCCCTTTATTTCTAAAGGCTATTTTTTTTTTGGTGCCAGATATAGAATCCACAGTTGACAGTTCTTTTCTTTCAGTAATTTTTAAAAGTGCTACTTTCTCCTGTCCTCCATGGTTTTGGATGATACATCTCCTGTCTTTCTAATTGTTTTCCCCTTGTAGGTAATCTGCTTTTTTTTTTTTTTTTTTCTGATTGCTTTCAAGATTTTTTCTTTGCCTTTTGTTTTCAGAAGTTTAATTATGATTTGTCTTGGCATGCATTTCTATGAGTTTGTCCTATTTGGAGTTTGTTCAAATTCTTGCAGCTATAAATTTGTATCTTTCACCAAATTTGGAAAGTTTTGTCCATTATTTGTTCAAATACTTTTTCAAAAAGTTCCACACTTTCCCTCTCTTCTTCTGAGGCTTCAGTGATAGAAATGTTAACTCTTTTATTATTGTCCTCATTGTCTCTTCATTTTTTTTTTTTTTTTTTTTTTGGGTCAAATACATTCTCTCTCTGTTGTTAGATTGATAAATTCTATTGATCTGGTTTCCAGTTCACTGACTCTGTCCTCTCAGCTCTACTCTGCTGTTAAGCCCATCAGTACATTTTTATTTTGATTATTGTATCTTCCACGTCTACAATCTGAATTGGGTTCTCTTCAAAGATTTCTACTTTTGCTGAGTTTTGTATTTTTCATTTGTTTCAAGAGAATCCATGACTATTTATGAAGCACTTTTATGATGTCTACTTTATGATCCTTGTCTGATAATTTCAACAGCTAGTTTATCTTGTCATTAGCACCTGGTGGTTACCTTCTTTCATTCAAGTTATGATTTTGCTGGTTGTCATTATAATGCAAGATTTTTGGTTGTATCCAGGACATTTTGAACATTATATCATGAGATTTTTGCATTCTATTCAATTTTCTCTTTTTAAGCAGGCTATCCTTCTGTTGAGGTGTAGCATGAAAGTCAAGTTAGTGTGTATGATCAGTTTCCCACTGCTCTCTCTGACCCCACTCAACTCATTTCCAGATTTCCATGACACTCTCCTGGAGGAAAAATTAGATTGTCATCTGTCCCACTGGGTGAGGAATAAAAATCTGCTCACTCTTGGTCTAAGCGACATTACACAGCTGGAAAATCAGAGAGCCACTGCCTGCTTCTGTGGAATTGGGGTGAAAGTGGTGGGATAGATCAGTTCTCAGCCTGGCCCCAGGCATGGTGGTACCACAAGACAGGGTGATAGAAGGGTCTCTGTCTTTGCTGTAGGCCAGAATACCACCGATATTGACAACAATATTTAGGGTTCGTTCAGTCCAGTCGCTCAGTCGTGTCCAACTCTTTGTGACCCCATGAATGGCAGCACGCCAGACCTTCCTGTCCATCACCAACTCTTGGGGTTTACTCAAACTCATGCCCATTGAGTCGGTGATGCCATCCAACCATCTCATCCTCTGTCATCCCCTTCTCCTCCTGCCCCCAATCCCTCCCAGCATCAGGGTTATTTCCAATGAGTCAACTCTTCACATGAGGTGGCCAAAGTATTGGAGTTTCAGCTTCAGCATCAGTCTTTCCAATGAACACCCAGGACTGATCTCCTTTAGGATGGACTGGTTGGATCTCCTTGCAGTCCAAGGGACTCTCAAGAGTCTTCTCCAACACCATAGTTCAAAAGCATCAATTTTTTGGTGCTCAACTTTCTTCACAGTCCAACTCTCACATCCATACATGACCACTGGAAAAACCATAGCCTTGACCAGACGGACCTTTGTTGGCAAAGTAATATCTCTGCTTTTTAATATGCTATCTATGTTGGTCATAACTTTCCTTCCAAGGAGTAAGCGTCTTTTAATTTCATGGCTGCAAGCACCATCTGCAGTGATTTGGGAGCCCCAAAAAATAAAGTCTGACACTGCTTCCACTGTCTCCTCATCTATTTGCCATGAGGTGATTGGACCAGATGCCATGATCTTAGTTTTCTGAATGTTAAGCTATAAGCCAACTTTTTCACTCTCCTCTTTCACGTTCATCAAGAGGCTTTTTAGTTCCTCTTTACTTTCTGCCATAAGAGTGGTGTCATCTGCATATCTGAGGTTATTGATATTTCTTCTGTCAATCTTGATTCCAGCTTGTACTTCTTCCAGCCCAGCATTTCTCATGATGTACTCTGCATATAAGTTAAATAAGCAGGGTGACAATATACAGCCTTGACATACTCCTTTTCCTATCTGGAACCAGTCTGTTTTTCCATGTCCAGTTCTAACTGTTGCTTCCTGACCTGCATACAGGTTTCTCAAGAGGCAGGTCAGGTGGTCTGGTATGTCTATCTCTTTCAGAATTTTCCACAGTTTATTGTGATCCACACAGTCAAAGGCTTTAGCATAGTCAATAAAGCAGAAATAGATGTTTTTCTGGAACTCTCTTGCTTTTTCGATGATCCAGCAGATATTGGCAATCTGGTCTCTGGTTCCTCTGCCTTTTCTAAAACCAGCTTGAACATCTGGAAGTTCATGGTTCACGTATTGCTGAAGTCTGGCTTGGAGAATTTTGAGCATTACTTTACTAGCGTGTGAGATGAGTGAAATTGTACAGTAGTTTGAACATTCTTTGGGATTGCCTTTCTTAGGGATTGGAATGAAAACTGACCTTTTCCAGTCCTGTGGCCACTAGGGTTCATTAGGCTACCCTTTTCCTAGTCTTTTGGCTAGGAGGAATAGACTTTTTCTTGGCTTTTTTTTTGTCTGTGTTTGTTAGTGGTTTGGGACTGATGGCATCTGTAGTGTCCTGTCCAGAATGCATAGGAGGCTACAAGGAAAATCAGAAGAATCTCCTTGGTGTTTTTCTTCAAGTCTCAAGGTCTCAGCAGTCATCTGCTTGTTTCCACTGGTCAGAATTTTTCTGTACTTTTTGTTGCCTTATGTCGAGAGATTTTAGTTGCCAGAGGAAAGACGTGGGAGGAAAGTGATCAGAAATGGAAATCTAAGGTATTGTTTTTTATGTAATGAGTTCTTAAGATTTCACTGTCCATTTCCTTAAGGGTAAAATAAACAATATCCCTTCAGAAAGCTTTTTTGTACTAGATTTAGACTAGATCCTAAACATGAGTTTGAATCCCTGTTGGCCATTGTGAAGCAGAAGCTCAATTCTCATTGCCCCTGCACCTCAGACCCTGCAATGTTAATTACAAGACAAATTAGAAGAACTAACAATTTGCAAGGGTTAATTAGTGCCAGGTCTTGGGCTATGTCCTTGGCAAGCATTTTCTCATTTAATTTTCCAAACTAACTTATGAACTAGATACTATTATCATTCTCAGTGTTATGGATGAGGACACTGATGCTAAAAGAGGTTAAGTTTAAGTAATTTGCCCAAATTCACAAAGCTAGGAAGTAGTAAGACTTTTCTAATTTAGTGATTCAAGTTTAATGCTTATTCAGATTTAGATAGCAAGCCCTATTCACAAAGATTCTGATGTAGTAGGTGTAAGGCCAAGCCCAGCAATATACATTGTGACTTGTCAAGCTGGAAAATTGACATAGAAAGACCTTTATTCACACTTTGACAAATATCCAAGGCACGGAGGCACCTGTCTTGTCTTTGACAAAATGTCTCTGACCAACAAAGGGTGGAGTAAACAAGCACACCTCTTCTTTCTAAAGAAAACAGGGATTTGGAGATGTTTCTTTCTCCTGGATTTTGCCCAAAAAGATGCCCAGAACTTTCTCAAACATGCTCTGTGGGGTTTACTGCACATTCACTGTCATACCACTGGGCTGGGCAATGAGATTCACTTTATTCATTTATTTTAAAAAATGTTTATTTGTTTATTTGGCTGCATCAGATCTTAGTTGTGATGAGTGGGATCTAGTTCCCTGACCAGGAATCAAACCCAGGCCTCTTGCATTGGGAACATGGAATCTTAGCCATTGGACCACCAGGGAAGTTTTAGGGTGGTCACTTCAATGTTTCCTGAATGTTCTGTTTCATAGAAAACAGGATTATGGTTATCTTTAAAATTTGTATTATGTATTTGCATGTTTTCAACATTCTGTAACATTCTTTACATAGAGTGTCAACCACCCAATCCTTTTCTAGTGAAGAAAAGGAGTCTCTTTCCTAACATAAACAGTTTTATACTTCTTCATGTAATTTTAAAGTATAAAAATGTTCAGAGAAATTTTAGTCCAGGAAGGATTCTTATACTTATTATTCCTTAGACTTTTTCTTTCATGGGAGTCAAGGAAGGGATCATGTATAGGAACCTTTTCATTGGAGTATTTCTTACTTTTTTAAAGGATACAGAAGATAAAGTATCTCTGTATCATCACTCAGCAAGGACTTTCTTACTCATGATAATCTACGAATCATTATCTGGGACCGAGTCTGATTTTATGAACCTTGTGAACTTAGAGACTTAAGAACAGTAACGTTTTAAATTTGTTTCTCATTTGGGATCTATGGCCACTAAGATATTTAGATGATCATTTTGAGGTTTATCTTTGTGCTATCTTTAAAAAAAAATCCATGAATGAATTGTTGGCTTAATTATGATTACACAGGAAATATTTTCAACTGCTCCTAAAAATAAGCACACTGACACACAGGAGAAGTACTTTTTGTGGCAAGAATTGATTTACTAATTATAATCCACTTGTGTGTATTATTAAGGCACTTTTACTATAGATTTACAAGACATCTCTGGCCTAGTTTAATTTATTTGTAAGAACCGATATGTTTCATATTTTTCATTTACTTAAGGTTGGTTGTTACTTAGGCAAAATTAATGAGGTTCTGATGTGGTAAGAACATCTTCTCATTCAGCATCTCCTGAATATGTTAGGAGGATGTCCTAACATATTTCACAGACATTAGCCAACCCCACCCTTAGGGGAAAAATAGAACCAAGTTTCTATTCTTGGAAACTGCAAAGAGTTCCATGAGGGGAAAGAATATTGTGCATTTAACTTATATATACTTGTGCATTTAATTTATATATAAAGTAGTATGGGACTTGCCTGGTGGGCCAGTAGTTAAGAATCCACCTTGCAATGCAGGGGACATAGGTTCTATCCCTGGTCCAGGAAATAAAATCCCTCATGCCAGGGAGCAACTAGAGAGCCACAACTCGAGAGTCAGCGCACTGCAATGAAAGATCCTACATGCTATAACTAAGACCTGACACCGCCAAATAAAGAAATACATATTTAAAAAGTCTTCACATTTGCAATGTCTTCACATTTACAATGACACTATAAAAAGGCAAAACAACATTTTAGATATTCAGTAGTTATTCCTTTTTATTATGTGTATTAAATACTTTAATTCAGAAGATTCTAGGAAAGCATAACCACAGATTTCATTTGTAAGAGTCAGCATGATATTTTATAAGTAGAAATCTAAAGAGCTAATAAGGAGAATGTGGGAAAGGGGAAACAATCAATAGGAAAGTCTTTGTACACCACAGTAGAGCTGTGCTATTATTATGTGAAATTCACAACACCCACTAGCAAAGAGAAACATGGAAAACAAAATTATATTAATGTGCAATTGTAAAAATTATAAGTAAGTGAGTGAAGTCACTCAGTCATGTCTGACTCTTTGAGACCCCATGGATTGTAGCCTACCAGGCTCCTCTGTCCATGGTATTTCCCAGGCAAGAATACTGGAGTGGGTTGCCAAAAAATTATAGTCTCATATAAATAAAAACCAAGACTTGTTTTCCAAATAGAAAAGTAGTCATTAAAAATCCAAAAGAAGTTATGTCCTTCCAAAAAGGAATAAGAAACAATTTTTTAAAGTCTGACCATGTTTTTACTGAGCTATTTTACACTGTTCATAGAATCCCACATATTATTGTCATAATGAAAAGTTAACTTCTAAGCAAATTAAATTAAGGTAAAATTTGGCATCATTTTATCAACATCCAGGTAGTAAAACCTTCCTTTGTGTGAATAACAAAATTGCTTTTTATTGCCTTATTTATTTCTGAAAGTAATAGAAATCCTTTCTCTTCCATCCTATATTCATGTAACAAATATGTTTTGAGCATCCCAATTTACTGGCTTCTAGACGGCTCAAGGGGCTTCCCTGGTGGCTCAGTGGTAAAGAAACTGCCTGCTGATGAAGGAGATGTAGGTTCAATCCCCGGATTGGGAAGATCCTCTGGAGAAGGAAATGGCAACCCACTCCAGTATTCTTTCCTGGGAAATCCCAAGGACAGAGGAGCCTGGTGGGCTACAGTTCAAGGGGTTCATGGACCCCGACACAACTGAAGCAACTAAACAACAAGAAAGTGCAAACAAAGCAGATATGATTCCTGCCCTCATTGAGCTTAAAAATACTCCTGAATACCTGTTTTCATGAGCTCTATGAGTCTCTGTACTCAAAAATGACACACAGCTCCTGGAACTTTTCATCTTCAGAACATTGCAAGTGTTTGTCCTCATGAGTAGCATAAGTGGTTTCATAGTCAGTAATACTGCTTCAACTTGCTTTTGGTTCCATTTGACAAGATTTGTTTTTCTAGAGTCTTGAGGTCTGAGTGTACGAACACTTTGAGTTTCGTTCTTTTAGAAACTTGAGAACTGAATTCAAAGCCCTATTACACTACGTCACAGATTTATACACACATTCATATTCAACAAATATTTGTTGAGGAAAACAGACACAGTTCCCTGCCTCTGTGAAGCTTACATTCTAGCAGAGGGAGTGAAAGAATGGTAGATATATTTGATAAGTACAGTGGAAGAAAGGGAAAGTTGAACAGAGTAAGAGGAATTGGAAGTGGCAAGGTCAGAATGGCAGCTGAGGGTATACTTCATTGAGAAAGACTTGAAGGATTTGAGGAAATGATCTATGTAAATATCAGAAAGAAGAATGTTCCATGCAGAAAGAAGAGCTGGAGTGAAGTCCCCAAAGGATGAGCCTGCCTGGTAAAGAAAACCATGCAGTGGAGCAGAGTAAGGGGAGGAGGTCAGGAGGAGAGGTCACAGGGGTAACCTCATAGTGGGAAGGTTAGTGGATTATATGGAATCTAAGAGCCCATTGTCAACACTCAAACAGGGGAAGCTTTGCAGAGTGTAGAGTTTTTCTTTTCCTTTATTTTTTATGTTTGTATACCGAAGTTCCATTGAAATGGTACATAAGTAGACAAGTCGTAAAGTCTGATGTGTATCCATAAGTGCTTACAAGGAAATAGGTGATGCAGAATGAAAAAGTCAATTGGATTCATTATTCCATTTGAGATTAAAAGGTAGGATGAAAATATTTTTGCTATTAGGGAGCTGGAGATGGCTATCCTTTAACAAAATTATGAGCCATCAAAAATTACAAAGGTATAGCTTTGAAGAATTTTGAGCAGAGGAGTGGCTTGATCTGAATCATGTTTTAAAAGGGTGACTCCGGCTACCCTGTTTGAGAAAATATTGCAGGGAAGCTTTGCAGGCAGGGAGAGCTGATAGGAGCCCTCACAGAAATCCAAGTAAGACATGATGGTGGCCAAGGCTAAGCTGGTTGTAAAAAGTGATTGGATTCTGTATGTATTTTGAGGGTAAAACCAAAAGGATTTGTTGATGGGTTGGACATGGGATGTCAGTGGAAGAGAAGAGTCAAGATGACTCCATTTAGATAGCTATGGCAAAATATATTAATTTGCATGTCTCTTTCATTCTGTATTTCATGTTTCTAGTATTCTTACTAATCTAAGAGTATATTAGGTCTTTTTTTGTCTAATACTTCCTGCTGTATTGTATTTTTTTATACTTGTAACTTGGGTTACTGTATTAGTCGCTCAGTTGTGTCTGACTCTTTGCAACCCCATGGACTATATGGCCCACCAGGAGCTTCAGTCTATGGAATTCTCCAGGCAAGAATATTGGAATGGATTGCCATTCCCTTCTCCAGGGGATCTTTCTGACCTAGGGATTGAATGCAGGTCTCTTGCATTGCAGGCAGATTCTTTACCATCTAAGCCATATTGGGTTTTTTTTTTTTTTTTTTTGGTCTAATAATTCTAGTAGCTATTTATTGAACACTTAGTGTGGTAGGTGCAGTGTGGAGTTGAAGATGAGCAAAACATTGATTCTGGTCTCAAAAAGGACGCCAAGAGGCAACACTATTAAACATGAAGATAAACTATAAAGGAGAAGTAGATCAAATGTTATGGAGAGTCAGAGAAGAGAGATGTTCCTTTGCACTGTGAAAAAAAGAAGGAAAGCTCAACATCAAGTTACCCTGAACAGAATTTTCAGAATAATGTGGGCTTGAAGGTCACCAAACCGATATACATTCTAGGTGGGCACAAGGACCCACACAGCAGCTAGTCCAGGGCGGGGTGTCTGGAGGGAACAGCTGGGGGAAAAGATTGGACAAGTGGTCCCTCTATTTCAGAGTGCTTTGGACCAAGGAGGTGGCAGAAAAGATCAAAAGCGTGGGGAGGTGTGAGGGATAGTTCAGAGACAGGACTGCTGGTGTAGCAATGTCTCAAAGGCAAGACTGAGGACTAGGATGTTATTGGGAGGCTGTTGTTTAGTCGCTAAGGTGTGTCCCACTCTGTGACCTCATGGGCTATAGCCCACCAGGCTCCTCTGTCCAGGGAGCTTCTCAGGCAAGAATACATTCCCTTCTCCAGGGCATCTTCCTCACCCAGGGTATGAACCGTGTCTCCTGCATTGGCAGGCAGGATCTTTACCACTGAGCCACCTGAGAGGCTGGTGATACCAAAATGGAAATAGGGACATAGAGGGAAAGGATCTTCGCCTAAAATCTTCCCATCTGGACTACAGAGGGAAAGTGAATGAGAAAAGCTAAGATCAAGTCTTGCAATAAATCCTGAGCAACCTGTTTTCTCAGCAGCAGATTTGAGGACCTAATTTTCTTGATCCGTTATTTGCTTGGACTGTGACTGTGATTTGTGTGCTCTCAGAGACCTGGATAAGACAAGAATATTGTTGATATGACTGATTCCTTTAAGATAGGTTAAAAAGCACAAGCAATTTTTATTAAATTACAAGACTTTCCAAGGTTTACAGAAGAACTTTTCAAAGCTCATTTGAGGGAAGAGCCACAAATAACCACCTGCTTCAGCTCTGTTCAGTTCCTCCTCTCAAAATTGAACCGAAATGCAATCTGGCTGCTCTGCCTGGAAACTTCTTCCGGTATTTTCCTTAATGGAGCGCAGAAGTAGTGGAGGTGAGGAGGAGGTCACCACTTTGAAGGTCTATGAAGCTTAAAATGTTCTGGCTACAGACTTCAGCTGAACCAATTTTGTTTTCCATGAAGTCGAACCAAACAAAATCTTGGGAATGTGCCCAAAGAGCTTGTATTGAATATTAGAATTTTAGAAGGCGAGAGAAGCTAGAGGATTGATTATTTTGGCAAAGAGCACATTGTCAGCAAGGTGTTTCTTCACCCTCCCTAGCGTTTTCAGAAGTGTTGAAAATAATTAGAAGCAAACACAAATGTTGGAAAAAATCATTCCGGGGGGAGTTTCTTCAAGCCTGACGTTTTTCTGAGACCTTAGCTGAAAGTTTGGGTAGCTCACTTTGAGGGGAGATGGGTGTTTGCTAATGAATATGAATAGCATTTCCTTATGGGCCATATATTTTTTCCAGCAGGAAATGGATAATCTACTATGACATTTCAGTGGGTTGGAACAAGATAGATAAATCAAATACAAGTTGCCCTGTTTCTTTTTCAAATGAAAGATAAATGCCTTAATGGATTAGCAATCATGAAATATATAAGTATTTATAATACAGTACTGCTTTATAACACCATCTGCCAAAGAATGGTATTTATTCAGCCACTGATATGAGAACAGATTTTCTCCCACATTATGCAGAGAGGAAATATATCCTAGTGTTAACGAGCATGCACTTTGTATTTAGCCAGCCTAAATTCTAACAGAATTCTTTAGTTGACTGGCTGTGTCATTTTGATAACGTTACTTAACCCCTCTTTCCTTTGTTGATAAAATGGTATAATAAGCATCCTACTTTTTAAAGTCATTCAGTATATCAAACAAGGTAATATATGAAAAGCATTCCACCAAATGCCTAACACATGTAAGTACTCAATAAATAATAGCTGTTCTCATCATTTCACTGGTCAAAATTGACTCCACACAAAATGAGAGTTTAGAAGTATTTGGAACATCTGAACTGAATACTTTTGAAAGGAGTGCTGAAGGACTAGATAATGAGTCTCTGCTCTGGTCCAGGCAAATAAGTCTCTGTATTAAAATTGAGACATAGAATCAGTCTCCACAGGCTATGTCATATATAATTGTCATATAGTGTAGTGACAATTCCTGAATAACACCAGTTTAAAATAATGCAAGTAGATTCCCTGCTAATATCCCATGTTCATCATGGTTTACAAGGGCTGGTAGGCAGTCACTATCTCACACATTGCTGTGCTGTTATACCAGAGAGACCAGGATAGTCTTATGTCAGCAACTGGGTTTTATGACCTGGAGGTGGGGCATACACATCCCTCCTATTCATAGTTTGTTGGCCAACACATGACCTCACTCAGCATCAAAGGGATCAGGACATCTCACACTTTCATGGTCCTAGAACAAGGAAGCTGGACATCTGAACAATGATGACAACCACAGAACCACAGAGAGTTGAAAACATAATCTTACCTCATAGGTAGTGGGACTTTAGGTATCTTTACAGAGTCCCAAAATGAATTCTGTTATAGCAGTAGTGATCCATGGTGCCTCTGAACTCTGGGTAAGACGGGGGGCTCGTCTTAGTTGGTGGTACATAGCACATGTTGCCTGGAGTTTCTGGGATGCCTGGCCACATAAGCAGTGTCATCGATTGAGTCCTTCTGTTCAAGATATCCAGAGCCATTTTTATTCTCTATGGCCTTTTTCCACCATTCCATGCTAGCTGAAATGGCTTTATCTGTTTTTATCTCACATCTAATGGGTTTAATGTGTTCTAACTGTATGGTTCCATTTGGCGCCTTGGATGCTATGGCTGAGAGGCGCCATATAAAAAAATATTGTTATTGTTATGATGATGAGTTCAAGCAGTGGAGGGGAAATTGTGAAATAACTTGGTACTGGAGCTATCATTATTTTCAGAAAAATGAAATTTGGCTTCTTGTTGCACTAGTAAGCCTTGAAGATTAAATGATATCTACAGCATGTATCTTAGCAATGGGCCAAAGAAGTCAAAATAAAAACTTTTGATATAGCATTTCATATATTATAAAACAGATGTTTGCTTTTAAGTATTCTTGATTCTTTAAAAAAAAAGTTGACACCCATATCAGACATTAAAGAAGAACAACAGATGAAAAGACCCACACAGTTAGTTTTAATTGTATTCATTCTTGCTTCCATCATGAGTGGACTGGCCAGCTATGTTAATGAATTTAACCCTTAGTGTTGATCCTTGGCCAGTTTGCTGTGAAGTTGAGCAATATGTTGTTTCATTGCTTTAGAAATACATCATGGAGATGTGAGGTGCATCGAGTTCTGGAAAAAAAAAAGGAATGTTGAGGTCCCTTCCCTCATGATGATGTGATATTATGTTCCCATTACTTGAATATTCATTATGGTTTCCCACATGTTTTTGGCTACCTCTGTTTCCTGCAACTGTTTACATTATTAAGTTGGTCTGGCTTATAGAAATGTAGCTCAAATGCTGTGTGTAGTTAAAGTAGCTTGTGATGTTTGCATGGAATGGGTAGATTCCGTTTTTAGCCTCAGAGAGTTGTGGAAGGTTTCTAAGAGGAGATGAGATGAAATAGTCAGGGTCTTATTTCTGAAGGGCCTCAAACCACAGACGGAAAACACGACGCAGGGCTCGTCAGAGGAATTTTCTGGCACAGCAGGAGCTGGGCCTTCCCGGTGCCTTCAACCAGATAACTTTCCACAGAGAACACAGTGAAGGCTTCATTCCTTTCTGGCCGGGTAGGGAAGAAAGATTTGGAGAGCCCTGCCTGGCTCAGAGACATGAGGAATCAGAATATATTCATGGCTCTATGTTTCCAGGACCTCCTACAAGGAAAGAGGCGGTCTATGACAAATTCACGTGAAAAGATGAGGTAGTAACGAGTACATATTGCATAAGAAATCTGATAGCACTGTGATCTAGAAAGACAGAGGGCACAGACTGTCAGAAGATGAAATCTGAAACTGTCCTTGGCATGTTCTACTCCAAGACCCGTGAGTTTATTTTTCAACTTACATAATTTTCTTTTTTGCTTTTTACTTTTTACTGGGAAACAGCATGGCCCATTGGCAAAGGTTCAGGATTTGGAGCAAGTCTCTCTGGCTTTAAATCCTGGCTTCTTTTAGCTCTGTGACCCATTTAGCTCAGTGACTTCCCTGCTGTGTCGCTCAGTTTTCCCCACTTGTAAAATGGGGACCATGACCTTCTGACCGTGTCCTAAGGGCTGAATGAATCAAATGTGCAAAGCGCATATGACAGTGTTTGGCACATAGGAAGTGTTTGTTGAGTAAGTAAATAAGTCTCGTGTTTCCAAAGTTCCTTTTAACATATCTAGTAAAAAGTTAGTTTCTGGTGTACATTATGATACTGTCGGATATAGTGAGTATGTACTTATCTGGTGACTTGATAATCTTTCAAACTCCCTCAGCCTCCCTTTTGCTATTTGTAGGAAAAGGAAAACATATTTATCTCCCTACCTATTTATTTGAAAAGTGCTTGTTATGTCCCATGTGCTTAAAAAAAGTTTCCTTCCATATAGCACAGGGTACTCTGCTCAGTGTTCTGTGATAACCTAAATGGGAAATGAATTTGAAAAAGAATAGCTACATGTATGATGAATTCACTTTGTTGTACACCTGAGACTGACATAATATTGTTAATCAACTATGCTCCAATATAAAATGAAAATTACAAAAAGAATTAGTATTTGAAAAAAAAACTCTCCTTAATTAAAATGAAGAATAGAATTTATTTGTTTTAAAAAAGAGTTCATCCCTTTTCCTTTTCCTTTAAATAATCTTATCTTTGATTGTTAAAGAGTTTTAAAAGTTAAGACTTTTGTTCCCAGCTTGCTGTCATGAATCTAAAATGAAGTTCATTTGTTCATGTTCTGGGAAGTTTGGGATGGAAATGAACGGGTGACAATCTACCTGAGGAATCTGGGTTGCTGAGGTCAGCACTGCGCAAAGAAGGAAAGGTAACAGCAGTAGGTGGTGTGTACTGAGGCTTGCTGTGTGCCTGTTTCTGTTCTAAGAAATTTTAAAATCCTCACAACTTTAGATGATAGGGACCATTACCATCCCCATTTCACAGAGAAACATTGAGACACAGGTGATGAAGTAAATCACCCAAGGAGATCAACTCAGTTCATAACAGAACAAGGATGTCAACCTAGACCCTCTGGCTTGCTAGCCTCACTCTTAACCTCCTTACTGTGTCACTCCTCAAAAACAATGATTTGAAGTCAGCACATCTATAAGTGTGTCTGCTGTGTGTCCTTTACACATTTCATAACCTCTCTGAGCTCCATGCACCTCTTCTGTGATATAAGGATAAAAGGCAGTAATAAATGCAAAAAAAAAAAAAACCCCACAAAAATACAACCAAAAAACCCTGTCTAGATTATTGTGAGGTTGCCATGTAGATAGCCCCAAGCCTGGCATATAGTAAGTTCTCACTAAGTAGAGGTTGTGGGTGTCAGATGTCATCATGTATGACTAGAGCCTGGGGCAGATTCCTCCTCTTCTAGCTCTGCATTTTGTCGGCCTCTGGCTGGTTTATCAGTTCAGCCTCCCAGGAAGGGGCAGAAGTTGAGGTCAAAGGCATTGTCACTTTCCTAGAATCAGATATACTGTCCATGAGGGGACCAAGGTCAGTTCACACACAGTCCGAAGGAGAGGTGGGCCTAACCCACAAGCTGTGCCATCCAGTCCCCTTCCTGGTAAGGGCTTTGACCTCCAGTTGTTAGAGTAAGTAGGCTCCTCACAAGGACAGCACTTGGGGTTCCAGGTTTGGTACCACCGGTGTTCTGGAGACTGCTGTGGTGTGCATTTTTCCTGAGCATTTTTCAGTTTGATTCCCTTTATAAATGCAGAGGAAAAACATCCACACCTTCATTAATCCCTACATGGCTATGACTCAGTCTCAGAGAGCTCTGCATTTCTTTCTCTGCCTCTTTCTGCGGGGCACAGAGTCCACATTTCTTTTAAAAGTAAAACTGCCCTAATTCCTACTCTCAGATAAATAGAGATGTGTTTGTTTAAGGCCAAGAATTCCTCATTGCAAGAAATGCATTTATCTCCAAACTTATGAGCTATACAGGTTAATTTTTCATTCATTTAATTTGTTTCCTTTGGACATAAAACATTTTGATGCAATAGATTTTTGATATAGAACTTAGATAATAGAAGAGTCTGCCTAAACAACTGATTGAAAACCTCAGCATCAGAGAGGTTGAAATGAATATAACTATCTTGGAAATATATTGCTTTGAAATGAAGACGCTTAGATGGAAATGACCTCTAAATTTACATATCCTGGCCCAAATTCTTCCCTGAATTCCAGACTTGCATAGCTAAAGGCTTCTCTCCTTGGATACCTCACTGGCATCTCAAACAGCTTTTTAAATGCGCTTACCCAGTGGCTCAGTGAGTAAAGCATCCTCCTGTAATGCAAGAGATGCAGACAAAGCAGGTGCTATCCCTGGTCAGGAAGATCCCCCGGGGAAGGAAATGGACTTGTATAGCTAAAGGCTTCTCTCCTTCGATATCTCATTGGCATCTCAAACAGCATTTTCAAAAACGAATTTGACTTCTGGGACTTCCTTGACTGCCTGGTCCAGTGGTTAAGACTTTGCCTTCTAATGCAGTGGGTGCAGGCTCAATCCCTGCTCAGGGAACTAAGATCCCACATGCCTCAGGGGGCAGTCAAAAAAAAAGTGAAGAAAAGAAAAAAAGAATTTGACTTCTGCTTCTAACCAGCTTTGTCCATGAATCCATTCAGCCTTTCTCATCAGGTAAATGGCCCACCAGTTATTCAATTCAGAAACAGGAGTTTTCCTTTGATCTTTCTCCCTCCCCAGCCACCTTGGGTCTTGCACTCCATCGGCAAGCCCTCTCATTCTATCAGGAGAAAAGCTCTCAAATACACCCACTTTTCTCGAATTCTGTAGGCACCATCCTAGTAGGCCACCACCATCTCCTCCAATATCCTCCAAACACAGCCTCCAAGCTCATTTTATTGCACGCTCTGCCCAGCTACGGGAGTGCTGAAGTCTTGTCACTGCTCTGCTTAAAGCCCCAGCGGCTTCCCGGTGAACTCAGAATAAGATGCGCTTTACTGCCATAGCTTGTAAATCCCTGTGCCTCTCCTTCCAGTTTCATCTAGAAACTACCAAATAATATTCTAGCCACACTGCAACTTTTTTCAGTTCTTGGACATGAAGCCTGTTCTCACTGCCTGGAGTCTTCTTTCTTTTAAAGTTAATAGCTTTTGTTTTAATACTAATAGCTCAGCTTTGGGACTTCCCTGGTGGTCCAGTTGTTAAGACTCTGCCTTCCAATGTAGGGGATTTAGGTTCAATCCCTGGTCTGGAAATTAAGGGCAACATGCCACAGAACAACTAAGCCCATGTGCTGCAAGTAAGACCCAGCACAGCCAAATAGATAAATAAAATAAATATATATTAAAAAAAAAGAAGAAACATACTTAGTAAACTTAATCTTGGCAGTTTGAAAATGCCTTCATATTTGATTAACCATTTGACTAGGTATACAATTCTAGGTTTGGGGCTTCCCGGGTGGTGCTCATGGTAGAGAACCCGCTTGCCAATGCAGGAGACTAAGAGACCCAGGTTCAATCCCTGGGTCGGGAAGATCCCCTGGAGGAGGGCATGGCAACCCACTCCAGCATCGTTGCCTGGAGAATCCCCATAGACAGAAGAGCCTGGCAGGCTATGGTTCGCAAAGAGCTAGACACGACTGAAGTCACTTAGCATGTGTACACACACAATTCTAGGTTTAACATCATTCCCATTTAGAAATTTGAAAGCAAGCTTCACCTTCTTCTAGTTTTTAGTAGAAATTAGTGAGACTAGTATATATTGCAACATTTGATCTTTCAGCTTTTGTCCTACTTCTATTCTAAGATCTGTCTCTCTCTTAACCATTGATTTTTAAGAAAAGAGGCTTGGAAATTCGATGGTTGTCAAGTGGTTAAGACTTGGCACTTTCACTGCCAAGGGTTTCGGTTTGATCCCTGGTTGAGGAGCTAAGATCCCACAAGCTGCCTATAGTGTGCTCAAAAAGTTAAAAAAATAAATAAATTAAAAAAAATTTTAAACAGTCTTTAAAAAGACTCTTGGGGAGGTGAAATGGACCCATTGGCATCCACTTCCTCTCAGTGTCTTTGTAGAATATCCTGTGCTTCAGCTTTCTTGACCTCTTTCCCCATCAACATGATCCCATTGGTGTCATTCTTAAATTTGTTGAAATATCTCACGCACTAGGGATGCTCCCTCCCGTCCTTTTCACTCATATGAAGTTTTCTGTTTGTTTGCTTAACTTCTATACCTTTACTTCAGTGGTTTATCAGGGGATAGTGAAGGCAATATATATATATTCAAAGTCCCAAAATACACCACTTGAAAGTATAGTCATTTGCCATCATTTAGATGTACTGTAATTTATTTGACCAGCGCAAAAGAAAATGGCAACCTACTCCAGTATTCTTTCCTGGAGAATCCCATGGACAGAGGAGCCTGGCAGGCTGAAGTTCATAGGGTCACACAGAGTCAGACACTACTGAAGCAACTTAGCATGCACACATGCCCAAGTTTGGAGCATATTTTTCTAATTTTATCAATATTACAACTATTTGACCTCTTTATCTGGAAGGAAGGGGTTTAGGATAGACCTATGAGGACACTGCATGAGAGAATGATTGCTAAAAACCTGCTCCTAATAAGGTACACTTTGGAAGCTAACAACAGATGAAAATTTTCTTTCTTTCTTTTTTTTAAATACAGAATCCCACACCAAAGGGTTTATTGAGTATTAGATTTAGAAATTTCTATAGATCCTTGCCTACCACATTTGTTGATATTGTTGATTACATTCATAGGGAAAAAATTTTGTTTTATTAAAGCAGGATTTCTCCATTCAAGTATGTGAACACTTAAAACTCTTGATATCAAGTTGAAAATTTTCCTTCCAGGAGGATTGTACCATTTTCCACTCCCTCTGGTCACAGACTTCTTAAACACATACTGTGATATCTATAAGATTCACTAGTTTTGTAAACAAAGTTGTATCGCATCATCTTCATACTCTCTGATTATTACTGATGTTGAGTATTACCCACATTATATTCCCCAAATGCTCAAACCAATCCTACATAGGTATTGCCAACCTCATTTTAAAAATCTGTAGACTGAGACTCAGGGACTTTTAAGAATTCTCAGGATCACACAGCTTTCAAGTGTTTGAAAGCATATGCGAATGTAGATGTTGCTTTGCCAAAAAGTAATTTAAGAACATGTGACTTATCTGCTCATCTTTTTTTTTAAACGGAAAATCAGATTATTCATTCTTTCTGGACCTTGGATATAAATAATTATGTCAAACATGTTCTACTTCTTGAAACAAATACATTTGAGGAATATATTTTGCGCAAAGCCTAGACTGAGGAATGTTGCAGGTATATAGGATCATTGCACAGGGTTGCAAGAACAGATTTCAATTGACTCAGGGAAATTTTGCTTTCTCTGGGATCTGGATATGTCACTTTATTTGTCCTGTTTCACATAGAGATGTATATTTTAAGGGGCTATAAATTTTTGTTTTTTCATAAGCTACATGGCCAAGCAAAACAGTAGCACCTCTGTCCCCCTTATCCATGGGTTCACTTTCCAAGGTTTCAGTTACGTGTGGTCAACCATAGTCTGAAAATATTAGAAAATTCTAGAAATAAATAGTTCATACATTTTCAATTGTGTGCTGTTCTGAGAAGAGTGATGAAATCTCCTGTCATCCCCTTTTGTCTCTTGAATTATCTCTTTGTCCAGTGTATTCATTTGTTAACCACTTAGTAACCATCTAGTTTATCAGACTGATTGTCCGTCAGTGTCAAAGTGACTCTTCTTTTACTTTGTAATGGCACCAAAGCACAAGAGTAGTGATGCTGGCCATTTAGGTATGCCAGAGAGAAGTCGTAAAGAACTTCTTTTGAGTGAGAAGATGAAAGTTCCCAGCTTATTAAGGAAAGAAGAATTAACTGTATGCTGAGGTTGCTGAAACCTATAGTAAGAGCAAATTTCCTATCCCTGAAACTGTGAAGAAGGAAAAAGAAATTCTTACTAGTTTTGCTGTCACACTTCAGTCCACGAAAGTTAAGGCCACCGTGCATCTTAGATGCTTAGTTAAGTTGGAAAAGACATCAAATATGCATAGTAAGATATTTCAAGAGAGACCACTTTCAAGTCACTTTTATTACAGTATATTGTTGTCATGTCATGTTCTATGTTAGTAGTAGTTATAGTGGTTTACTTACTGTGCTTCATTTATGAATTCAACTTTGTCATATGGATGTATGGATAAGAAAATAGGGTTCAGCATCATCTGTGGTTTTAAGGATCCAAGTGGGGTCTTGGAAAGTATCCCCCACAGATAAGGGGACACTGCTGTGTTTAAGGAACTTTTAAGAAATTGCAATTTGAAAACTGCCAGTACAGTTCAGGTAACTATACCATACTTTGATATTATTATATGGACAAATCTCAGCTTCAGAATCTTTCTAAAATCAATCATATGCAAAATACCTGGTTTCTGAAGGGGCATATGGAAAAGTATATACAATTTTGTCAACTGCGATATGGCTTACTTAGTAACATATATTTGTTTAAAGAAGCCTAAGCTTTCCAAATATATCATATCCTCCAGGTGTCTTTATCCTAGCAAGTCTAAAAATTACCAAGTAATACCATCCCACCAACCTAAATTCTTTAAGATATTTTTGTGCAAGGTGTTATATGCCCTTCATCCTAAACTGGTAGCATAGTATTCAGTGTGGATCTGGAAGTACCCAGGAAAGGATAGGAGTGGCACAGCTTGGCCTGCCCTTTCCTATGGCTGGACCTGAAAAATTCCCTCATAGCATCCTTGCTGGGAGTTAGAAATCCAAGTTCTATGTCCAATAGCACAATACTCCAAAGTAGATAAGTCTCAAAAACATAATAAGTGAAGGATGTCAGACAGTAAAGGCCACATAGTGTATGGTTTCATTGATATGGAATATCCAGAAAAATCCATAGAGGCAGAAGGAAGTTAGAGGTTGCCAGGGGATGGGGAAAGGGGAGAACTGAGAGAAACTGCTTAAAGGATGAGGGTTTTAGTGGGAGCGATGGAAATATTTTGGAACTAGATAGAGGTGGTAGTTGCACAGCATTGCAAATGTACTAAATGTCACAGAACAGTTCACTTGAAAATAGTGGATCTTATGTGAATTTCACCTCAATTAATTCTTTTTTTTAAAATAAAAGTCCAAGTTCCTGAACCTAACATACCTGGACTTGGAAACTGATACTTTCTAGCTGTGTGATGTTTGGCAAGTTATTCTCATAGCCTAACCTGGATCCTAACTTTAACTCTTTTACCTTAAAGCTCCATCAGTATCCATACAGGATTGCCGTGAGGATATATAGGAGCTGATGTGTGGTCTTTGGTACAGTGGCCAGCACAGCCTAGGTTCTTAGGAAATGGTAGTTACCACTGCTAAGGCACTGGGATCAGTAGTGATAAATGGTAACCCTGTTTTATCCCAGATTCTTCAAGAGTCAAATTACTGTTTCCCAGTTGATTGGTTTACTTTAGGTCATCTAGTTAGGAAAAAAGCCACGTGACTTTGACTTCAGCCTGTATTTTTTGGCAGAGTCCTTCTTTTGAAAGACAAACTTTAGATGAAAACTATGGTTAATGTCAAAATGGCACACATCCCTAAAACACTGATTTATCAGCTTTCTCGGGAGCATAGGGACACTACCTCCCAATGTGTATAGTTCTTTCTTGAAAAGGGATCAACCCATGAAAGAAAATGGTCATACTCTGGAGCATTTAAAGGAAGTGTGAGAAGGAAAAAAAAAAAGAATTTCCCTGAGCTTCAGAGAAGGAAAACTTTGGACATCAGTTGGAAATTGCCATTTATCTGGTGTGGATGGTATGTGTGACCCAAATGTGCCATTTGACGGATTTAGGAGGTCTGTGTCCTCTCTCCATCCACAATGGCTTCCTCACCATTATCTTTTCTGAATGGAATTCTCCTAGATCCTAAGGCACATTTCTGCTTTATTGACTGACATTCTGTTACCCACATGTGCTTGGGTTTTATCTGTTCTTCCTATGGGCTCCCCAAATCCAGAGGAGACTGGAAAAATCTTTATGAGATGGAAACGTACTGTTCTGTAGTCTTCCTGTGACTCTCTAATTTGTTTTCCCAAAGGCTCATCAAGTGAGACGTAAAGGACAGCCAACATAAATATCATTTATTGAATGAGGCAGCAAAGGTAAAATCTGTTGAAACAGCATGTTCCTCAGTGTCCATCAAGCCTGTGCATGGGAGAGTGAGAAGATGAGGCTGCTAAGGTTCTGGAAAGTACGTGACCTTCAATGTGAGATGGTTCAGGTGGATGAGGATTTGCATCCTGTTGCTATTAGTTATTAGCCGTGTGTTCGTGCTGTGATTAGTCGTGTCTACTTCTTTGTGATGTCATGGACTGCAGTCCACTAGGCTCCTCTGTCCATGGAATTTTCCAGGCAAGAATATTGGAGTGGGTTGCCATTTCCCTCTCCAGGGGATCTTCTTGACCCAGGGATCAAACCCCATCTCTTGTATTTCCTGCATTGGCAAGCTGGTTCTTTACCAGCTGAGCCACTGGTGAAGTCCGTGACCTTGAACAAAACCTTAGCATTTGGAACTTTAGTGTCATTATGTGAAGAGTTAGGATGAGGGACTTCCCTGGTAGTCCAGTGGTTAAGTCTCCGAGCTCCCACTGCAGAGGGCATGGGTTTGAACCCTGGTCAGGGAACTAAGATCCCACATGCAGCATGGTGGAGCCAAAAAGTTGGGGGAAAAAATGAATGAGGATGATAAAATCCATTCCCAGCAGTTGTTGAAATCCTTGCTTTAGGTATCCTGTTTGAGGTGGCTCAGTGCTCAGCAAAGAGCTGGCAGTATATATCCATTTCCCATTGCACTGCAAGTGTCAAAGAAGGTGATGGGGCAGCTTTTGTCGTCATAGTGGCTGGCAGGTTTTGTGCATTATGTGGATTAAGGGATGCTTACTTCATGCTTTCTGTTCATTACATCATGTAAACCCTTTCATCAAGATTGTATGGTAAACATCATACCCAGTTTAGTTGTGGAACACGAGGCTCACAGGAGTTATACAATTTGTCCAAGATAGCTCTTCTTGAAAGTGAAAGAGCTGATACCCAAACAGAAGTCTCTCTGACAGTGAAGCTTGCACCCATAACCTCTTCTTCCACCCAGAATCTGGCTGAGGTTTAGTTGATCTGCAGTCTGTTGAACGAAATCTTGGAACTTTACACTGGATGCTGAGTGGTAAACACTTGGGTTACCTTCACCTGGGGTCAGATTGCCAGAGAGACACTATGTCCCTGTGCCACTGTTCTCTGGGACCAAGAGGGTCAGCTCAGCTGAGGGACTTACCCCTGCGAGTCTTTGTGACGGGCCTGGCACACACCAGGCACATCTGTGGAGCCCCCAGCATGGTGGGTGACCACTGCACAGTCGTCTGAAGCAAAGTCAAGGAAAGCCACATGTGCAAATACATTTCTTTCCAAAGCGATGGTCCATCTGCAAGGGTGTAACGGGCAGTGATATTCTTGGCATTCGTTGCAAACACCCCAGGCTGCTTGGGTAATGAATTTCCGAGGGTTAGTCATTAACAGGCTTCCTGCTTTCCTCCCGCTCTGACAGGCCCAGCTGTGAGATACAGTAAGTTCAAGATGTCAGAGGCCAGGCCGCCTCCCCTTCTCGGGCAGCACACGACGCACATCCTGAAGGAGGTCCTCCGATACGATGACAGGGCCATCGGGGAGCTGCTCAGCACTGGAGTGGTGACCCAACATGAGGTTGAGTGACAAAGGAAAAATGCTTTTCTGCAAAATCACATCTGAATGCATTTTGCTAGCGAAGACAAAACAGCCTTTCTGGACCCTTCTCCCCAAATCTAGTGCCTGCCACTGAAGAGTTAGAGGAATTCCAGATTTCCTGCCTGGCGTCTCCAGAATGGCTCTGGTATCAGTGAATCTAGTGCTTTCTAAATGTACCCCACCTTTCATTCCTCACTGTTTTCCCCCAGATAATAGATTAATTGCAGATTTTTCTTTTTTTTTTGGTGAAGATTTTTTTTTTCTGGAAAAATGCATTCCTCATTCTAATTACGTTAATAGCCTAAACGTTTGCCCCTCCAGCCCACGCAGGTCTGAAAAAGAGCAGATCTCTTGATGTTCTTTACTTGCACATAAAGTCCTCATTTAAACCTTTGTTAGGAAGTCAAAGCAATAAGCAGAATGACAGTCTCGGTGATTGATTTTAAACAGAATAACTTAATTTGAGCTCATGAACCCTTTGTTAATCTGTAATTTAAACCATGGAATTTGTTAATGTCCCTTATAAAACTGAACTTCATTCTCCCCTGTGGGGGTAAATATTTGCTTTATGTTGTGTTTCTTTGACACACATGTCTATTTCCTGAGACATGCAGAAAATCAACCCCCACCAATGAATTTTGGGATGTGTAGGTATCTGCATGACAGTGTGAAGAGTGGTTCTTTAATTGGTACCTTATTCTGAGCCAAGTGCAAATGCAACACATTTTGAAATGAATGTCAGATGAGTATCTAGGTATTAAATAATGTCTGTGTGTGTGTGCTCAGTCATATCCTACTCTTTGCAAACCCATGGACTGTAGCCTGCCAGGCTCCTCTGTCCATGGGATTTTCCAGGTAAGAAAACTGGAGTGGATTGCCATTTCCTTCTCCGGGGGATCTTCCTGCCATGGGGATTGAACTAGCATCTCTTATGTATCCTGCATTGGCAAGCAGATTCTGTACCAACTCTACCACCTGGGAAGCCCCAAATAATGTTGAAATAATGACAAATAGGAAAATGAAAGGAAAATATTTCTTTATATTCTGAGTATCCACTGAGTAGAAGAATATAGCATGTCTTAATATTAAGTATTTGCATTTAAGTATTTGTCAGTGAATTAGAAGTATAGAAACATCTTCTGTCCAGAAGGTGGTAACTGATTTGCATCTATGTTTCAAGATGAATTGTCACTCAGATTGCCAGTTACTCAAGCCCAGGTACAGACCAAGAAATTAGATGACCCGTGATCTATATCCTGATATGATGACAATTCACTCTGTTAGGCACATATATACAGCCATGTCATTACATGCCAAGCGGTCATTGAAAGTTAAATTACAGATGTTCATTTTTCAAATTGTGATTTAGAGCTAGTTTTCTTATTGTGTTCTTTTTCATTGGAAGGATTCGAGACATTTATCCATGCTGTAAGCCTCAGTGTGTTTCTAGAATTAAGGATTCCAAATAACTAGGACATTTGTCTGCTCACAAACTCTTATGGGATTTTATAGAATAATGCCTACTAATTCTAGAAACAGTTATTGCCTTCTCTGCTTTCCTCTTTGTAGACATCTTGTTCTGAAGAACTCCTGCTGTTATCCTACTAGTTAGAATTCCATCATGCAAGGGTAATTTGATACCTTCTGCAGTACTTTTCCCCCAATGGCTAATTCGTAGATAGATATTTGGAGACGCTCACTTCAGGCCAGACATCTAAATGAAATTCCTCCATGTATATACAATTAGTAATGAAAATGGTAAAAGGCTGGATGACAGCGATTTGGCAAAACCACGTATCCTGAAAGATGTTTCTCCACCATTATTCCCCCAGTGATCCAAGTTGATGTCTTGAAATGCAAATTACTTGGTTCCTAAGCAGTAATCCTAAAGATCTGGGTCATCATATGTAGCAGGACATTGATCATTCAGAGAGGATCACAAAATGCCTCAGAAACCTTGAAATCAATCAAAACTGTAGTCTTGATCCATAGCAGAGTCACCATTGGAGACTATCTCCAGTGTAAATGTGTATGTAGCTGTTCAGATTTCTGCCTACACAACTCAAAATGATCCAGAAGAACTTTGAACCTCTTCATCCCTCAACAGATATCATTTACTCGACTGATTTAGTGAGAGAAATAATTTAGAATATATCTCAAATTTAGGTAGAGAATTAGTCCTGGAAGAAACATTGTGTTTGCTGAAATTTGTAACATGTCCCAGATCAAGTTATGCCTATAGACAATGTGTTGTTTTAACAACCAGGATGTATTATACATTTCCAAAGCTGTACATATTGTTACATTACCATATGCTCCCAGTTCACTTTGTGTCAAGGCCTGCCTTCTGACAGGTTGATGTCTGAAGTTATTCTTCAGATTTTTTAGCAACTTCCAGGTTTTATCATCATGGAATTGAGAGAGTATCCACGAGCAATCAAGTTTCCTTTCCTTGATTTTTTTGCTTAAACTTTCTGCTGCTATGGTTTTCTGGTTAACAGAGCTTATTTTCCAGCTTGTGGTCTCATATGCTAAATGTTTCCTCAGAAGAGAAATGAGCATTGTTTTGTGGGACTCCTCCGGTTACTTGGTGTTCTTTCCATGTTCAGTCCATCTACTAGGAGTTAGAAGCACAATCATGATTTTAAAACAAACAAACAATTAAAAAAAAAAAAAAACTACAACAAAGGAGGTTTCACACAGGCTATTACATACGAATTCCTAGCTTGTTAGGCTATAACCTAGATAACCCCATAGAGGGGGGCTTTTGCATAAGACTTCAACACCCCTGTTTTCTACCTTTTTCAGGGAAATTCACACCCACTAGTATCTATTTCACCTGAGTTTGATGTCTTACCACCAGCTCTTTGGTCCCATGATATTGGTGTGTTGTCTACTTTTATGGATGTGAGTGTTGCTTATTACTCTCCCAACTGGCTCAGGGCTGCCTTCATGCACAGGAAACGTTCTCCAGGTCCTGGACCAACAGGCACCGAGAAACGACATCACCAGAACTGAACAGATTGGTCAGACCATCTGCCCCTGCTCTGATGGCTCATATGGCGAAGGTGGGAAAAAAGGCACTTTCCTCAACCTCCATTCCCTGACCCTGGGCTATTCGTTTTCAAACACATCCTCCAGGATTAAGAGATTCTTCTGGCATTTGCTTCTATTTGTGGGAGAATATCCACTGCTGTGAGTCCCTAAATTCTTGAGTTTCTTCAGACACAACGTGCTGGGAAAAGTGGTTATTCATTTTGACAATAGTGTCAAATGAGCCTTAGAAGGTGAGACTGTCAAGCTCATTTCTTTTCCTCTCAATTTGGAGTACAATCATTATTTTGATAAAGAGGATGAAAAAGTTTGGGGAAAAAATGTACATAATTCTATTTCAAGCATCTGTTGGAGAAAAGAACAACAACAAAACATTTATTTATTTTTACAGCAGTGACTTTTTATTGTATATTTGGGAGTGATACTGAGCTGGAAAAAATGAACCTAGTTCTGAACTACTTCTGAGAACCCAGCTTTTGCTAGTCTTACTACTTTTTTATTGGAATATAACTGCTTTGCGAAGTTGTGTTGGTTTCTGCTATACAACAACGTGAAGCAGCCATGTGTATACATACAACCCCTCCCTCTCGAGTCCCTCCCGCCCCTGCTCCCATTCCACCCTTCTAGGTCATCACAGAGCTCTGAGCTGAGCTCTCTGTGTTATATAGCAGCTTCCTGCCAGCTATCTATTTTCCACATGGTAGTGTATATATGTCAATGCTACTCTCTCAATTCACTGCCCCCCATGTGTCCATAAGTATCTATTTTAAATATAGCAGTGTGCACATGTCAATCCCAAACTCCCAATCTATCCCTCCCAGCCACTCTTCACTCCTGGTAACCATAAATTTATTCTCTAAGACTGTGTGTCTGTTTCTGTTTAGTAAATAAGTTCATTTGTATCTTTTTTTTTCTTTTTCTTTTAAATAAGAGGCTGTGGTGGGCAGGATAATGGCTCATGTCCTAATCAAAGAGGCCCATGTCCTAATCCCGAGAACCTGTGGCTATGTTACATTCCATGGCAAGAGGGAATTAAGATTGCTGATCATCTGACTTTAGAATAAGGAGTTTATCCTGGATTGCCCTGGTGGGCCCAACATAATCACCAGGTCTTTAAGTGTGGAAGAGTCAGTGTCAGAGTGATGGGATGTGAGAAAGACTTTCCCGATTATTGTGGGATTTGAAAATGAAAATGAATGAGGAGTGTAGGCATTTTCTAGAAGATGAAGAATGCAGGAAAATTGGACTCTCCCTTAGAGCCCCTGGAAAGAATGTAGGCTTGCTTGACTTTAGCCCAGTGAGACCTATTTTGGACTCATTTTGGACTTCCGATCTCCAGAACTGTAAGGTAATAAATTTGTGTTGTTTTAAGCCATGACATTTGTGATATATTGTTATAGCACCAATAGAACATGAATACAGAGGCTGTTCTTCCTTAGTTTAAAAGTCTAAAGCAACAGGAAAATCACTGGCTTGCAAAGTGACTAATTGATACCTCCCTGTTTTTCCATTTTTTCTTCTTTCTCTTTTTTATCCCTACTTCCTTTTCAACTTTTCATTTTTTCCCCCGTCCTTTCTCTGTGGCCATATTTATTTTCTCCCTCACCTTTTATCTCCTTTCCTTTCTTCCTCTTCTTTCTTTTTGTCCATGTTACCTAAGTGTGGACTCCAAAAGCTGTCACTGACCTCAAGAAAAATAGGACTTGCTCAGTGATCTGGAAGCTAACTAGTAGTAATTCTGGCCATGACTTCAGCTTCACATGCAATTTTGGCTTAATCTCTGGGTGGGGTGAGCCCTAAATAACTGGCTGCCTCTTCTTCTCCCTCAGCACTCAGGGAAAGAAATGAAGGGGTGTTCCAGGTGTCATCCCAGGTTGAGGCAGAGCCTTCAGGCCTGCCTGTCACATGCCCTCACTGCTAGGAAAAGCATAAATAAAATGGAATACAGAGCAGAGACGAGACTCTTTGACAGTGGGGTCTTGCTGTTGTGATGGACCTTCCATCGGAGAAAGAGGAGGGAGGGCTAGATGGCCAGTAGTTTTGTTCCAGCGCTTGGCCTTGCCCTTGTTTCTTGCTTTTTCTTGGAGAAGTCAAGGCTACCAGCCTTCATAGGAGACTGGTATTTTGCTCTTAGTCATTGCAGTCTAAGGGCCTCCAGAAGAGTGGCACTTTGGGGCATTCCTAACGGTCCAGTGGCTAAGATTTTGTGCTCCCAATGTCGGGGGCCCAGGTTCAATCCCTGGCCAGAGAACTAGATCCCACAGACTGTGACTAAAGATCTTGCATGCAGTGAAGGTCACGGGCAGTTAGATAAATAAGTAAAAGAGAAAAAAGGAGAGTGGTGCCTTCTCCTCTGCCGTGGTTTTGCCATCTGTCAAACAGAGCACAAAGATCCTCACAACCCCCTTCGCTTTTTCCTTTCAAGAAGATGAAAAACATTCAGATACATCGAGTCTTTTCTCTCCCCATCCCTTTCTTTGCAAATGAAGCCCACGTCAGTCTGTTCAGTTCACATTGGTTTCTTCATCTCCTGACCACAGAGGTTGGAGGAGTACTTCCTGCTGCTCGTCTGCATCTGCATCCTTTCCTCTGGCCCAGAACTTGTACACAAATGCTCTGCCCATGAAGCAAGACACTCAGCTTCAGAACACACAGCCGAGATGCTGAGAGAACAGAAACTAATGTTAAATGACCACAGGGAAATATCTTTCTTTCTACCCCTTTACCTCTTTGAGAACGCTAAAGAAAAATTTGGAATTCCAAAGCATCTCTTGGTAGGAGACATGGCAACACACATTCATCCCAATAGATTTGGATTTATGCTTTTAGATTTTACACAGAACTTCCTAGCTGTTCTTGACTGAAGCTTTGAAATATACTACAATTGAACATCAATGTGTTCTTTCTTTGCAGAGGGTCAAGAAAATCATAGCATCCATTTTAGGGGGACTGTTAAAGATTTACTATTTCAGGGGATAGAAAATAAACTATTTCCAGTATTGTTATAGATAGCCAAACACGCTTGCAATGGCACTGACACAGATGAGGAGGCAGAACAGAAATACAATGACCTACAGGTCCCTTCTGGAAGAAGTGTCCAGTGAACAGGACCCTGAATCTTCTCAGCCTGATTTGCTGAACTTTGCAGATGGAAAAATATGACAGAGTTAGAAATATCCAGTTACTAGAATTTCCTTCTCTGGGCCCATGTTTCCCATCTTTTTTTTTTTTTTAAATTTTCACTGGAGTATAGTTGCTTTGCAATGTGAAGCTAGTTTCTGCTGCACAACTGAGCGAATCAGCTTTATGTATACATGTATCCCCTCTTTGTTGGATTTCCTTCCCATTTAGATCACCACAGAGCATTGAGTAGAGTTCCCTGTGTTATACAGTAGGTTCTCACTAGTTATCTATTTTAGACCTAGTATCAACAGTGTATATATGTCAGTCCTGATCTCCCAATTCATCCCACCACTGCTTCCCCACCTTGATGTCCATACCTTTGTTCTCTATGTCTGTGCCTCTGTTTCCCATCTTCTGAATCCCAAACATGTGTTTGGTTCTCCAACTTTGCTTTGAGCGAAAACCTAAGTGAAAGGGTATGGGCCCAGCATGCGAGCAGAGGTGGTGCTCAGGCCTTGATAAGTGATTCGCTGAGCTGATGTCACCCACAAAACCCTGCAGGGATGACAGTGATCAAAACTCTTCCTTTTTTCATATACTCACATGACCCAGGTGACATGAGGTGAAATGAGTAGCTTGGTGAGCCTCTGTGTGGGTACATTTCTGGGGGAAGGTTTTTTTAACTTGGGAGAATGAACAGTCAGAGCTAGAATAGGCCTGGCTGGGGGAGGAAGAAGATTCTGCTGGTAGTCAGAGTTAGTACCTTTCATTTCCTGAGCACAGTGGAAGTAGATTTTCTCTACTCATCCCATGAAATAAGAGCTCTTATATTCCCTCTCCCTTTCTTTCAGGATGCATAATAGATATAGTTCAACAATGGTGGAAGATCTTCTCATGAGTTTTATGACTGGGGTTAAATTTAATGCTTTATAATAATAATAACACCAGCAACAGTGTCTGTTAAAGTCTTATGTAAAAAGCACTGTCCTGGGACTTCCCTGGTCGTCCAGTGGTTTAGACTCCATGTTTCCACTGTCGGGAGCACAGGTTCGATCCATGGTTAGGAAACTAAGTAAGATCCCACATACCTCACAGCATGATCAAAAGGGAAAAATAAAGAAAGAAATAAAGCACTGTCCTAACTGATATATGTGTACCAACACAACCTGCCTAGGAAAGCCTTAAGGCTACTGCCTGAAGAGAGTAGCAATGGACACACACTCACTTCATGTCACAATGAACACACTCACACTGTGTGTCACTGAGCGTGTCACAGTGGACACACTCAGGTCCTCTGCTCCACCAGTGTACGTGACACCCCTGCCTTCCTTATCTTAGACACTACCTTCAGATCATGTCCCTAGAACTCATGCACCCTAGGACACTTTGGGATGTTCAGAGGGATAAAGGGCAAGACATGTCAGGAGCAGAAAGACCGTAATCCATTCATTTCAACCTTTGCAAATGCTCTAGAAACAACAGGATTCATAAGAGGATCAGCTTAACTCAAACACTGTCAGCAAGACCCTCAAGAAAGTCTCTTCCGGCTGCCACCTCAGGGAGATAGCAGTTTTTCAATTGTTAAAAGTCCTAAGAACATATACTTCTACTGAAGAGGACCTTAAAATGTTCACCCCACTCCAGAAGATTTTTCTGTGTATGAATTTATAGATACAGCCTATCATTTGTGATTCTTTTTAAAGGTTGAGTGAAGCCATAAGATTGCTGATGAAATAGGTTAAAAGTAGCTCTCCCAAAGACCACTGCTGGGAAAAATGAGAGAGGCTGAACACTTGGACTTAACCACTTAGGGAGGCACCGTTTATTGTCCTAGAGAACAACCAGCACACTGCTGAAATCGAGACATGGAGAAAGACATCCAGTGGAAACAAATGCTGGCTTATCAGAGATACTGAACAACATCAGGAAATGAGGGACACCCATTTCCAGTGAAATTTCAGCTACTCCTTGGAGAGAGAAAAGAAGTATAACAGATATCTAGGATGATATATATGACTCTAGCAGGAGTTGCAATTTTTATTAGTAGGAAAATATTTGTATAAAAATCTACCCTATAAGTAAATTCAATGAAACATGAAAGCCCCTCAAATAGAAAATACAGTAGTAAACCATACAGATAACTTCTTTCAATTTGTGGGAGCAATTTCAAAGTATTGGAGTGGAAGGGAGAAGGAAATACTTGATGTTTGTCTGTTAACCCACAAACAATGCATTTTCTGACCTCCACAAATGGAAGTGATTTCTACATCTCATTTGCTATCTCAGTCCTCTGTATTTATCTGGCCATAACACTTATCACACCCTGAGTTGTAATTACTGGTCACCAATTGCTATCTCCCATTAAACTATAATATTGTGGGTATCTTAGGCATGCTTGCATCTCCTGTGATTACCATGATGTCTACTCTGTAGGAGACACAGTAAATATCAGTCCAATAGACATTCTCTCACTCACCAGATTACATGTTTGATGAGAGAACTGATTATGTTCATTTTTTTTTTTAACTCATAGAGCCTGTGATAAATGATTTTCAAAGATGGCCATCATCAGTACCTCCCCCCCGTTATACACACGTCTCTCTTTCCATCAAAAGATGCACTTTGTTTTCCTTGCCCTGGAACCTGGACTGGTCTGGTGTCTTGCTTTTTTTTTTTTAAGCTTTGTATTTTAAATAATTTTACATTTATAAACATTATTAAAATAATATTTTAGAATTCCCATATATTGGTTTCCCTGAATGTTGACATTTTGCATAACCAATGTACAATTACCTATGCCATAAAATTAACATTGATACAATATTATCAGTTAATATACAAAAAATTCTACCAGTTGTCTCACATTGGTAGGCAGAATTCTGTAGTCCCCAAGATTTCCAGCCCTTCATGTACCACTCACTTTCTCCTAGTTATTCAATCAAACACTAATCTAAGTGCTGCTAGGGAAGGATTTTGCAGCTGTAATTAAAGTCCAAAATCAGGTGACTTTAAGACAGGAAGAACTTCCCTGATGGCTCAGGTGGTAAAGAATCTGACTGCAATGCAGGAGACCTAGATTCAATCCCTGGGTCAGGAAAATCCCCTGGAGAAGGAAATGGCAACCCACTCCAGTATTCTTGCCTGGAGAATCCCATGGACAGAGGAGACTGAAGGGCTACAGTCCACAGGGTCGCACGGACACTACAGAGCAACTTCACTTTCCCTTTTCACTTTCAATCTTAAAATAGGAAGATTAACACGTAAGATAGGAAGATTAGAATCTGGGTGGGGCTGACCTGATCACACGAGTCCTTTAAGGTTGAGTCTAGAGGTCAGAGACATTAGGCCAAAGATTTTAAGCACAAAGAGGGTTTGATATGAGGGAGCTTTTCGAAAGTGACTCACTTGGACCAACAGAAAGGGGTAGACATGATACTATGCCAATTCATTGCCAAGCCTTGAAGAAGCTTAGCATCTTCTTTTGCTTTTGGAAATTAACCATTGTGGATGACATCTGACTGGTATCCATTGAGGAATCCTGTGATATTTCATGCCTACTATTTTCAGAGAGAGAGAAAGGAACCGCTTGGAGAAGCACAAAAACCCTACACATGTGAGTGAATCTTCCTGAATCTCTAACCCACCTCTGCAACCTTGTGAGTATGACTAAGTGACACCAGCCCCTGCCCAGTGGAGCAGAATGGCCCAGCTGAGACTTACCCCCATTTCTTACCCACATAAACTAAGATTGTTTTATTTCACTGTTGTGAGGTGGTTCATTATCAGCAAAGGTCTAACTTAGAAAGAAAGTGCAATATTAAATATAGTTTGATGAAGAGTTCACAGCATCTTGGCTGACTGAAACAGTGAATTATATATGCTATGGCTTATTAATTATTTTTTTCCTATTGAAAAATGCCAATCAAAGACCTGCTTTTGTTGAAAATTCTTCTATAATGACCTGGCCTCCTATTGTCACCTAAGAAATGGAACAGGTTCCATTGGACAGCGTAGTGCCCAGGGACATCACTGACCAGATGCGTATTCCTTCCCACCCTAATGAAATTGAGGACACTTGGGGTCAGAAATTGTCATGTTCTCAATACAGAAAGAGGTTAAATTCAGGAAGGTTCGAGTTATTGATGGGTCTTCAGGGTAGGCAGCCTCTAAACTGGCACCCCAATGAGCCTCACCCTTGCTTCACACCGTTTTAGTCTTCCTTCCCAAAAGTTGATCTGTGGACACAACAGCATGGAGCAGAGTGGCTGGTACATCACTTCCCACATCAAGTTATAAAAAATCTAGAGTCTGTTTTTTCTGTCTCTGTCTCTCTCTGCCACTCACTCTGGGAAAAGCCAATTGCCATGGAATGAGACATCCCTACACAGGAGCCCACATGATAAAGAACTAAAGCTCTAGCGAACAACCAATGAGGATGTGAATCCAAGAATCACAGAAATGAC
Source organism: Muntiacus reevesi (assembly GCF_963930625.1). Taxonomy (NCBI): domain Eukaryota; kingdom Metazoa; phylum Chordata; class Mammalia; order Artiodactyla; family Cervidae; genus Muntiacus; species Muntiacus reevesi. Next base: position 76,022,304 of record NC_089254.1, on the reverse strand, counting down.
TTTGGAAGCAGATTCTACAGCCTCAGGACTGCCTGGCCATGACTGCAGCCCCAGCCAGCAGCTTACTAACCTCTCAAAACTGTGCAGCTTACCCAGACTCCTGACCTTCAGAAACTGTGTGAAATAATACATATTTGATATTTTAGCTTTATGTTTAATGGATTACGTTAGCTTTATTTTGAAGCAATTTATGACACAGCAATAGAACACAAATATATTTCCCCATTAGATTATGGCAAAAAGTCATTTTCAATAGGTGACTTTCAATTTCAACCTTAACGTTATGATTTTCATCAGTCATGCCCACTGTTAAGTGTGATACAACCCCGAGTGGAGGCATTATGAAGAGAAAGGGACAGAGTTGCTTGCTGCATGTTGGCCTCTGTGCAGGAGTCTAGGGTGGAAATGATGGCAGTGATGTCAGAGTTGGTGGGTGGGAGCCTGTGGAACAAAAATACTGATAAGAAACTTCTGAAAGATCCCCTCGGAGTAATCTCTGCATTCACAGGATGTTCTAGACCCAGTGGTTCTCAGGAAGGATGGGAGCAGTCTTTCCCCCAAGGGACATTTGGCAACATCCAGAGACATATTAGCAAAGGTTAATAAAGTTTTGCCAAGAGAACACACTGGTCATGATAAACACCCTCTTCCAACAACACAAGAGAAGACTCTACACGTGGGCATTGCCAGATGGTCAATACTGAAATCAGATTGATTATATTTTTTGCAGTCAAACAAGGAGAAGCTCTACACAGTCAGCAAAAACAAGCCAGGGTACTGATTGTTGCTCAGATCATGAACTCCTTATTGCCAAATTCAGACTTAAATTGAAGAAACTGGGAAAAACCACTAGACCATTCAGGTATGACCTAAATCAAATCCCTTATGATTATACAGTAGAAGTGAGAAATAGATTCAATGGATTAGATCTGATAGACAGAATGCCTGAACAACTATGGACAGAGGTTCCTGACATTGTACAGGAGGCAGGGATCAAGATCATCTGCAAGAAAAAGAAATGCAAAAAGGCAAAATGGTTGTCTGAGGAGGCCTTACAAATAGCTGTGAAAAGAAGAGAAATGAAAGGCAAAGGAGAATAGGAAAGATATATCTACTTGAATGCAGAGTTCCAAAGAATAGCAAGGAGAGATAAGAAAGCTTTCCTCAGTGATCAATGCGAAGAAATTTAGGAAAACAACAGAATGGGAAAGACTAGAGATCTCTTCAAGAAATTAGAGATACCAAAGAAACATTTCATGCAAAGATGTGCACAATAAGGGACAGAAATGGTAAGGACTTAACAGAAGCAAAAGATATTAAGAAGAGGTGGCAAGAATACACAGAGGAACTATACAAAAAAGATCTTCATGACCCAAATAATCACGATGGTATGATCACTCACCTAAAGCCACACATCCTGGAATGTGAAGTCAAGTGGGCATCAGGAAGCATCACTATGAACAAAGCTAGTGGAGGTGATGGAATTCTAGTGGAGCTATTTCGGATCCTAAAAGATGATGGTGTGAAAGTGCTGCACTCAATATGCCAACAAATTTGGAAAACTCAGCAGTGGCCACAGAACTGGGAAATGTCAGTTTTCATTCCAATCCCAAAGAAAGGCAATACCAAAGAATGTTCAAACTACTGCACAATCACACTCATCTCACAAGCTAGCAAAGTAATGCTCAAAATTCTTCAAGCCAGGCTTCAGCAGTTCAAGCTGGATTTAGCAAAGGCAGAGGAACCAGAGATCCATCCATTGGATCATCAAAAAAGCAAGAGAGTTCCAGAAACACATCTACTTCTGTCTTACTGACTATGCCAAAGCCTTTGACTGTGTGCATCACAACAAACTGGAAAATTCTGAAGAAGATGGGAATACCAGACCACCTGACCTGTCTCTTGAGAAATCTGTATGCAGATCAGGAAGCAAGGGTTAGAACTGGACATGGAACAACAGACTGGTTCCAAATAGGGAAAGGAGTACATCAAGGCAGTATATTGTCACCCTGCTTATTTAACTTATATGCAGAGTATACCATGGAAACGCTGGGCTGGATGAAGCACAAGCTGGAATCAAGATTGCTGGGAGAAATATCAATAACCTCAGATATGCAGATGACACCACTCTTATGGCAGAAAGTGAAGAAGTAAAGAGCCTCTTGATGAAAGTTAAAGAGGAGAGTGGAAAAATTGGCTTAAAATTCAACATTCAGAAAACTAAGATCATGGCATCTGGTCCCGTTACTTCATGGAAAATAGACAGGGAAACAGCGACAGACTATTTTTTTTTGGTCTCCAAAATCACTGCAGATGGCGACTGTAGTCATGAAATTAAAAGACACTTGTTCCTTGAAAGAAAAGTTATGACCAACATAGACAGCACATTAAAAAGCAGAGATGTTACTTTGCCGACAAAGATCCATCTAGTCAAAGCTATGGTTTTTCCAGTAGTCATGTAAGGATGTGAGAGTTGGACTATAAAGAAAGCTGAGCATGGAAAAATTGATGTTTTTGAACTGTGGTGTTGGAGAAGACTCTTGAGAGTCCCTTGGACTGCAAGGAGATCCAACCAGTCCATCCTCAAGGAAATTGGTCCTGAATATTCATTGGAAGGACTGATACTGAAGCTAAACTCCAATAGTTTGGCCACCTGATACAAAGGATTGACTCATTTTAAAAAGACCTTGATGCTGGGAAAGATTGAGGGCAGGATAAGGGGATGACAGAGGATGAGATGATTTGATGGCATCACCAACTCAATGGACATGAGCTTCAGTAAACTCTTGGAGTTGGTGATGGACAAGGAGGCCTGGCATGCTGCAGTCCATTGGGTCGCAAAGAGTTGGACACTACTGAGCGACTGAACTGAACTGAACTGAACAGGGACAGCAAGGGGGACTGTGTGCTTCTGGCAAGGGAGTGAGTAGAGGCCAGAGTGGTGATAAACATGAGCATAGGACAGCTCCCAACAAAGAACAGTTCTCCTAAAATACCAATAGCAATGCTGTTGAGAAATGTTCTAGAGGAAGCTGTTCCTTGACAGATGAGCAGGTACCTGACTCATCACCTCTGTGTCCTTTTAGAAAGTTTTTTCTTTTTACATTATGTAAGTTTTAGGGAGGAGGGAAGTGGGTTCACCGAGCTATAATGTGATCTCCAGGTAAAACCTACACGTGTAGTTTTTATCTTTTTTTTTTTTAATGGAAATGTGAAATCCTTATTTTGACTTCTTGCAGTAAGTGTGTTTCTAAAGTAGAGAGAGCTGGAAGTTTCCTAACAGCCCAGTGGTTAAGAATCTACCTTCCAATGCAGGATACATGGGTTTGATCCATGGTCATGGAAATAAGATCCCACATGCCACAGGGCAACTAAGCCTGCTCACCCCAACTAGAGAAAGCCTGTATACCACAACGAAGACTCAGTGAAGCCAAAAATAAAAATAAAGTGAAGGGATACAAAGCATTTTCATTAATGGAGGGAGCTCAGTTTTTCTTCACAATAGCAGTTATATTAAGGACACAAGTCAAATTGCAGGGAAAAAAATCTTAGTTCTTAATACTATCAGAGAACTGTAATACATTTAGATAGCAATGGCCAGGCCACATTCCCCTCCTGGGCCATAGATAACTGAAGAGTCTGGGGCTTTGATGAAATGATTTCTGAGATCCTTATGAGATTTCAAGTTCTTTTATTCAATGATTCTTTTATTTAGGGTCATACTATGGATGCTCAGAGAATGCCATATATATAGACATAACTAATGGACATGTTTGAACAATAATGCTTAAAGAAGAAAAAACACTTTAAATGAGGAATTAAGAGTAGCCCCTTTGGGGTATCTGGTGATCCAGAACTGTAGAGAAGTAGAAAGTTAGCAAAGTTAACAAATAATAAGTGGGATAATCCACACATCACTTGGCATATCTTCCTAACTCTTTGCTGGATGGACCCAGTACATGGCTTACTCTGGGAAGAGTTGAGGTGTAATTGAGGCTGAAGTATCTGGCATGGGAAGGGTCTAAGGTCAGAGCTTGGAGACTGGATCTCAACTGCAGCTTCAGCAGAACTCAGCTGACCTCTTGATCAGCACACACCTCATGATATTCCCCCCAGTATCTCTGAAAACCTACAGATATGGATGTCACAGAATCTCTGCTGTAATGTGTAAGTTTTTGAAGGGGACCTGCGGACATGAAAACCAGGGTAAGTACTTGTGTAAAACATTAATCTACATTTGCAATTCAGCCCAATTGTTCTGACAAGGTAAAAATGAGGGCCAAACAACTCACCAACGAGCTTCCCATTGGAGAAAATTTACCTCACCCAAGGAAATAATATTTCAAAGAATTAAATGGAAGAAGCACATTTAAAGGTCATGCGATAGAATTTAAGTCTAGATGATGACTTTTCCTTGGCCCTAATTGTCAACTCCATGGACCTAAACAAGTTACACCTAGAAGATATGCAAAGGGCATTTGGCCACCAGACTTCCGTACCAATCTGTTGATTTTATTCAACTATCAGAACATGGTCAGGTTCCCAGATCCACCCATTACTTCCCATGTCTACCATCTTTATTTTAACCCATGCACTTCTTACTAGCCCTTCTGCCATTCTTGTACTTTCCTCCAAACCCAGTTTAAAAAGTCACCAGCTTAGTAAGCTTTTTAAAATTAATTCTCGTCCATTCTGATTGTATCTCATTATTCCTTTGCTCCATAGTCAATGACCAGCTTTATTTTTCCATCAACAGCATTCCTGAAGATCACTTTAGAGGTGTTTGTTAAGTTTTAGACAGATAGAATTGAAATAAGGTGCTCAACATCCAGGAACTGCAAATCAAGATGGGAAGACAAGGGACTTCTCAGGTGGTTCAGTGGTTAAGACTTCGCTTTCCAATGCAGGGGGTGCAGGTTTGATCCACAGTCAAGGAGCTAAGAACCCACATGCCTTGTGGCCAAAAAAAAAAAAAAACCAAAACATAAAACAGAAACAATATAGTAACAAATTCAATAAGAAAATGATGGGGAGGCAAGGCCTTTATATAACATTAATGCAGAATGACTCACTGTGCTGCTTAAGAAATATCAGTGGTATTGGAGTTCAGGGGAGGGAATGATCTCTGTAATCTGGTGTGTTTAGGAAAATAATTATGTAGGAAACACACATTCCTCTTCAAAGAAGAATGAGATTTAAATAAGCAGGGGCAGGAAGAGTATTACAGGCATAGGTGAGCAAGCTGGGGAGGCTGGACAGCCATGACCAATTTGGAAACAGAGCTTTTGAGTAAACAGATTTAGTGAAAGAGGGCTGCTCTGTTGGAAACAGATCAGAAGACTAGAGAGGGACAAATTTTAGAGGGTACTTGAAGGTAAAGAGGGTAATTTTTTGTTGGGCACTGGGTGCTGCATAAATATTCCAGCAAGGAAGTGACTCACTCACTGCTGTACTTTGGAAAGATGGCCCTAGTGGATGCAATAGAGCACATGGGATTATAGAAGGAGTGGTTCCAATGCAGCTGTGAGTCAATAAGGAGCTGGACCAGAGATGGTCATCTTATATGTTACTTCGTACACATTATGCCATATATCTAAGTCATATCAGCTTTACTAGATAATGAATTTCTTGTAAACCAGAAATACATTTCCCTTAATTTAGAGCATGTCCCTTCTTGTCTATCCAGTGCTCAGAATTCATTGTCTGTTGATGAGTCAATGTTGGGGCTTCCCAGCTGGTGCTAGTGGTAAGGAATGCACCTGTCAATGCAGGAAACATAAGAGTCATGGGTTTGATCCCTGGGTCAAGAAGATCCCCTGGAGGAGGGCATGGCAACCCACTCCAGGATTCTTGCCTGGAGAATCCCATGGACAGAAGAGCCTGACAGCTTACAGTCCATAGGGCTGCACAAGAGTCAGACATGACTGAAACAACTTAGGGTGCATGCATGAGTCAATGTTATTGTTATAATTATTCTGTACATTTTTATCAGATTTACCTGCTCCAAATAGGTTATAAACACACAGCATTGGAATGGGCAATCGTAAGAATTTGGAATCTCCAATATATTCTCTAGGGCCAAGTGTACAAAGCTATTAAATTAGATCAATCATATTCAAGCTGTCAATCCTGAGGGCTTGTTAGAAGATGGAGCCTTGAAAAACCACAGCCACACTTTCAGAGCTCTAGAAACTTACTACCTCCTCAAGCTTCAAGATTCAGCCTTCTCTGGAAGAAGATGTATTTATACAAAGTCATGGTTGTGGTTACGGCTAGTGCATGGGAGACATTGACACAAAGTCTGAAAAACTCTGAGGCCATCTGTCTGCCTGCTCTGTGGAAAGTACCAGTCCCTATTACAGACTGAGGCCGAGCCCATATGCCAATTTGCAAAATGGCACCGCAGTTAATTATGGAATTCTCCCTGGTCAGTTTAGTCATGGCCAATTAAAATGGCTCTAGCAGTCTCCTTGGACCCTAAATTCTACGCTGCCTTGTTCTACTGTTTAACACTTGACTGTCCACATGCTTTCTTTCCCAAGAGAGACTGGACATTTCTTAAGGACAGAGTTTGTGTCTTGTACCTCTTGGACCTGGCACAAAATAGCAAGATGGATTAGTGTTCAGTAAGTAGTAGTTGAATTGGTCTGTAGAGGAAGCTCACGCTCTCAGAAATCTGAAAGACCAGCTATTCTGTCAAACTCATTCTTCACTGATAAAGATGCACTCCTGGTTTTAGTCTGAAAGGCTTGAAAACATAGTTCTGTGCGTTCTAAAAGTTCAAAAGTGGCACAGAGGAAGAGTGCAAATGGACATGCCCAGCTGTTCAGTTCTACCCTTGGCATTGATGAAGCCATAGCTTGCACCCTTGGCTGATTCCTATAACTGATTTTTTTACTTCCCTTCCCTGGCATAGGTGAAGCCCCAGAATCTTTCTTAAGTACCACTTTAGACAACCACTGGAAATAAACCTGAAGTGACACAAAAAATAAAATCCATTTGCCACTTTAAGACCACTGAAGCAACAGTCAGTTCCATCTTTGGAAAAATTTCCTGTAGGGGCAACATAATGTGGACAAAAATGTTAGCAGGAGGTAAACTTTACTGGGTATTTAAGTGATCTTTCCCTACATCCATTTCTCCTCCAAAGATAACTTTATCCCAGTCATGGTGACCCTATTCTACTTACAAGGATAATTTTAGGATGGACTTGTGATGCAGTTCTCACTAATGGGATCAAAGAAATCTACTGGAAGCTTCTGGAAGGTTAACCTCATCCTTTCTTACTGAATATGAACAAGAATAATGTAGTCTTGGTTGCCATAGGAAGCCAAAATGTGACCAGGAGAGGAAGCAGCTTTGGGATGAACCAATGCCAAGAATAGCATACGGCAGAGGGAAAGAACCTAGGTTTTTGACAATCCATCAAGTTGTCAATCATTCTGTGCTGGAAGCCTGCTCTTCTGGATTCCAGCCTACATGAAACACACATTTAGTTATTGTTTTAGCCAGTTTGAGTTACTATTTCCGTTGTTTGCAGCCATAATACCTCTGGGCAGGGGAATTTTTAAACTTGATGAAGTTTTTCTCAATTAATCCTCATAGTAATTCTTTAAGGTTGGTACGACCTTCATCCCCATTTCTCAGGGGAGGAAACTGAGAATTAGATTCCTGAAGCAAATTTCCAAAAGTCATGGACCATTTATACATTGGAGCTGTCATTCGTACTCAGGAACCCACTCTCTTAAACATTATGCTAGAGTCAAGCTGTCTGTCAATTTATTCCACAGGGGAAAAAGGAAAAAAATGAAAAATGTAAAGACTGGGCATGTTTGAATTTCTAGGAAGTCTTTTTTAACACATTAAAGGGAAAGAGATCATGTGTCTGTACCAAGTTGAAGACATAACGAAGCACCCAATGCCACCTGTGACTTAGAAGTCTGCATACAGAAAGTGTTTTATTTGGCTTCTTTCCTCCCAGCAGCCTGGAGTTCTATTTGAGAAGGAAGGAAAGCTTCACCACCATAAATCAGAGGTTCCTCTGCAAACTCCACATAGTGTGTCTCAGGCCTGTGGAAAGTGGAGTTCACTTGCTGGGATAGTCAAGTCCTTTGGGTTGGGTTATCGAGTCATTGGGAGGGATGAATTTGTGAGCATGCATCTCTCCCAGGGCTGCCACTCTTGACAAATGCTGCACTCAGCACTCAGGTCCCCACTGTGGATAGACACTGTCTGTGCCTCTCCTGGAGGGGCCTGTGCAGCCTGGAGCTGTTCCAGTAGTCCACATCGTCAGCCTTCTAACTTCCCCGGGGTCAGCCATTCCTTTTTGGACAGTACCCTTCCCCAGAATTCATACATACAAAACCTTTCTATTCTTCAATATATTACATGTTCTTCCCTCCGCCCCCCGCTCTGCCCACTCCTTTTAATTAGACCCTGGATGGAGTTCCAAAACATTTAAAATCAAGGGCTACTTGTGATTTTTTTTTTTTCAAGGAATATCTTTCTTTTGTGTTATCGATCACTTTAACCAGCTTGAAGCCTCTTTTGGCCAGAGGATGGTCTCAGATGAACGAAGTTTCTCTTGTGTTATGGCTTGTCATCAAAACTTGAAAGAGTCTTTGGATAAAATGGAATAAACAATTAAACAAAACTTCTGGAAAATATCTTTTGTGTCATATCCATGTGTACATATGTTGACTAGAAATCACGTTCATTATTGGATCTTATCTCCCCAAACATTACCAAAAGGGTTCTAACACTTTGATAAGCAATTTTAGACAAAGCCTGTGTGGAAGCAATTTTGACATGTTCTGTGGATTTTCAATAACATGCTGCAGACACGAATGTACATACTCCATGGTGGGGGGTGGTGGTGTGAGTAAAGTTTTCCTCAATATATATAACCTTTTTCTTTTTACAAAAATTTCAAGCATAACTCTTATCCAAAAATGGCAACCTTTAAAAACTAAGGTCATAGAAATTTTTCTAGCAAATTGGCTTCACTGTAAGAGAATTTTAGGTTTTTTTTGAAACTTAACTTTTCTACACCAAGTGCTAACTATTAACATAGAGGCTAGACTTTGAGATTTTGGGGTCTGGAAATAAAAGCCTGGCTGAGTTATTAGATACTTGAGGATTCACTTTTTATGATACTGACTTTTGTTTGATTTAACATTTCTACAATACGCTCATCATGTTAAATTGTTTCTGCACATGTGTATGCCATATATTCTGAAAATGCACTGTGACAAACCAGACGTGATAAAAACGCCGAAGAGCTAAACAAAGCTCTGGTGTCCTTTGTTCTCCCAGATAAATGGCTATTTCCACCCTTCTCTATTTGTTTAGCTTTATTCCTCTTTTTCTGTGTGTCCCTATACTTCCTTCACCTTCCCAGTGATGGAGAGTATCCTATTTCTCTATTTTTTTTTTTTCCTGGTAAAGCCTACATTATCTTCCTTTATCTTTTCTTCTTTGCTCAGATTGGACAGAGTGAGGGTTAGAATAGAATTTTAATTTCTAACAGTACCTTCTTTGTCTCTGATTTTCCCTTTTTCATTCAAACCTGGATTGTTTCCTGGATGTCATTTCTTTTCAAATCTCTGAGACTGTTCACCAAAAGTTTTTCCTTCATTTAAAATAATTGTCTTCTGTTTCCTGATTTAGGTGCCTACTTCCTGTCACACTACCTCTGAAGCCACAATACAGTTGAAAACCACTTGTACTAAGGGTGAATTTGACCAATGGCTCAGTTGGTGTCAGCCTAACCCTTCTGTTGAAAAGTTCCCCATCAACCTTCCCTCTTACATTTTCAGCATCCATTTCCAATTATTGCCAAATCCATTGTTTCATTGGTGATTGTAAAATGGTGATTTTTCCTTAATTAAATCCATTTTTATTTGGTAAGAATTTTTTAAAAGTTATGATCAAGCTTCCATTTTGAATTATAGCTTCTATATTTATTTTATAGTTCCAAGTGTAAGTAAAATTTCATTTGAAAAAAATTTTTTTTACTAAAAGCAATTTAGAAATCATTGAGCCACGATCCCTTGGGTACCTTCTAGCTCTAAAGGCTTATGATTCTTTGACTTGTGCTGAACCAATGTTTCATGACAAGACAAAGAAGTCCAGCTGATAGAGGTTCTGTTGTGATGGCACACAGGTAGCTGGCTAGATTCTCCTTCTGCTCTGGAGGAGACTGAATTTTAATGAAGCCATGGACAGTCCCTTTGGGCAACAGCTGCTTGTTGACTCAAGGGAGAATGACCTTCCTGCCTTCAGTTCTTAGAAGTCATGCAGAATGATTTTTATGTCAAGTTGTACAAGTATGTAAGATATAAAACTGGGATTAAAAAGCATAACAATTATAACTTATACCTTTTTCTTCCCCTTATCATTTGCTATGGGATCTTTAGTTTCTTCTAAAGTGTCCTGCAACTGCTCCTATGGTTTATGGGATTACAGGCTTTCCCGTGGTCTTAGAAAATGGCAGCATCCATCATTAACCTCTTCTCATGACCTATCACCCAACACCTTGGCTTCTCTGAAACCATAACCTGCAAGAACCATTCCTGAAGAACACAGCTCTGCTATATGCTCTGAACTCCCTGATGGGCTTCTCTGATCTCCTTCAAAGTGGGGAGAATTCCCTTCCTCCACACTGATGCTCCATTTCATTACCTGAGTAGAAAGGCTATTCTCTTGTGCACCCAGTGATTTATGGAGAGTTGAAGAGCAGCCCTCTCCAGCTGAAGCCACTGCCTCCTCTCTGGTGACTCCGGCACCTGTTTATGGTGCTTAGGAGACTGGGTCATCTGAATGACAGCCGACTTCATTGCCTGTCAAATGCTCCTTCTCTTGCTTTAGCTTGGACATGCAGGTGGCCTTGTGTCCTAATATGAAAGAGGATATTATTGTTCCCTTTTTCAACATGAGAGTTGCAATGACTCCAGTCATGCCAAGTAAAGCAACGGGCTGGAAGATAACGTCAGACATCTTTTCCAGACACCCTTTTCCATGTGGAAGTTGACACTGGCTTCTCCCACATAGGGTGGTCCTGGAGAGGACTGAGATGAAACCTTGTTGTTAAAAGGATTGTGTTTATTCTGAGGTCCTTGCTCTCACTTCAGGGAAAACTGACTGCAGAAGTAACAGCAGGAAAAACCGAATTGGGAAGCCTTGGGAAGTGTCACAGTCTAAGACGATATTTAAGAGTTAATATAAAAAAAATGTACCTGCAAAAGCCAACAAAGAAAGTGAGTCACTTGGTTTGCCAAGTAAACAAATGTTAGCTCTTAATTATCGTCTAAATCTCTGAGAAAAGTTATTTTCCTCACACCTTTGCTTGGTTCCAAGTTTTCTTTTAGACAACATCTTGGAGTTATGAGACATCCTTGTAGAGATTAAAGCAACTGACTAGACCTGCCACCAATAGAAAGTTCTCCTGTTACCCTCCAGGCATCAGGGGATGATCCATCAGGTTGAAATTGTGGGGAAGTAGAACTCATTAATTTATGAAGATTATGAAATGTCAAACACTAAACTTTAAGTTCTTAAAGTTTGGTTAATAGAAACAATTTTACATAAAATTCTATTTACTCCTAATCCAAAGTAGTCAAAAAGACCCACTTGTTCTGTGGAGTAGGGGGCCCTGTATCTATATCATCAGTGGATGGGATTTCTTTATGGTTGTATTATAGACAGAACCATCTTAACTCCTTAGCCACTTCCTCCAGTTCAAATTGATCCTCTTTTTTCCTATGGAAGGCAATATCCAATGTCAAGGTAGAATGTCTATTATTTGTAGCACACATCAAGGATGTGTGTGTGTGTGTGTGTGAGCTCTCAAGATCTCCAGTGCCATTAACAGAAGAAGAACATAGATGTGCTCAGTATTAGAACAAACAATAAGGCTCTTAGAGGGATGGTCACACCAAAATCTGCTTCCTGATGAATTTGGGTTAACATTAATTTAAAGATAATAAAGATGTTACAAGGGAACATTGGCCTTTTTGAAAGTTGTGTCCATTTAGCTGAATAAACAGAACAATAAATTCACTGATTTCTTGGCCTAATTTTAATGAGGAGAAAAAGGAGTTATCAGAATTAGTATTTTAGCATAACCAGTTTCATCTTATTTCATTTATTCTAGAAGCACTCACTTGCCCTCGTCTATTTCTAAGAAAGATTCCCCACAGTTCAGGGCCGCGTGTCCCTGGCTATTTTCCACTCTCCTAGGTTATGTGGATCATTTGATTTCTCCTGCTTAGCAGAGCTTTTTTTACTGCCTAGCCCTTAGCTCTGACAACAGAGTACCCAGTGAAAATTATCTTCACGGTTCACTCTCCAACTCTCCTCTTCATGGCTCAGCCATCCTGTCTAACTGCAGGCAAGAGATTACACCAAGGCAATCAGAACTTGGCGTCCCCAACTGGAGTTTGTGTGGTCAGTTCACTACCCTTTGTATGTTTGCTTGTTCATAGCACAGGCTTGTTAATTAGGTATCCATCCAGCTCATGAGATGCAAGAGGTGAAGACCTTTCCCATGTGTATTTGCAATCAAAGCAGTGTGCCTTGGTGGTTTGGGACTTTGGATCCAATCACTCAGCTGCTTTTAATTCCTCGAATCACCCCCATGTGTGACTTGAGGACCTTGAGGATGTGGGAGCAGCAATTCCACTGAATCAGTTTCTTTTATTTGATCCATAGGTAACATTGTTTGTTGTTTAGTTGCTTGTTCACATCTGACTCTTTGCGACCCTATGGACTGTTGCCCACCAGGCTCCTCTGCACATGGGATTTTCCAGGTAAGAATACTGGAGTGGGTAGCCATTTTTACTTTTCCAGGGGATCTTTCCAACCCAAGGATTGAACCTGTGTCTCCTGCTTTGGCAGACAGATTCCTTACCTCAGTTACCTAGGAAGCCCATAGGTAACATTCACATGGAAGTTAATCACATAAGCCCTGAAGTCCAGCTGCCTTAAGGGCACATCTTTGTTCTGACAAATATTCTGTGTGATCTTAAAAAAGTTTCTTAACCTCTCTGTGCCAGTTTTGTCTATAAAAGAGAAATAATATGTCTGTTTACCTCATAGGATTGTCATGAGTTTTTAGTGAGATAATGGTGTAAATGCTTAGGACAGAGTAAAGTGAAAGTGAAGTCGCTCAGTCGTGCCCGACTCTGCGACTCCATGGACTGTAGCCCACCAGGCTCCTCAGTCCATGGAATTTTCTAGGCAAGAGTACTGGAGTGAGTTGCCATTTCCTTCTCCAGGGGATCTTCCCAACCCAGGAATCAAAGCCGGGTCTCCCGCATTGCAGGCAGACGCTTTACCATCTGAGCCACCAGGGAAGCCCAGGACAGAGTAAGGTATTCTTAAAAGTTAATTGCCCAGAGGAATCGGGTGGAGAGGGAGGTGGGAGGGGGGATCGGGATGGGGAATACGTGTAACTCTATGACTGATTCATATCAATGTATGACAAAACCCACTGGAAAAAAAAAAAGTTAATTGCAATAATTATTATAAACAATCTAAGATTGACTTTCTAGAAGTTAAGGATGGGGCTTCCCAGATGTACTTTACTTGTTTCAGTGTTTCAGAATGCTGGAAAAGTGAAAGTGTTAGTTGCACCAGTCAGTCAGTTCAGTTCAGTCGCTCAGTCGTGTCCGACTTTTGGTAACCCCATGAATCGCAGCACGCCAGGCCTCCCTCTCCATCACCAACTCCCAGAGTTTACTCAGACTCATGCCCATCGAGTTGGTGATGCCATCCAGCCATCTCATCCTCTGTCGTCCCCTTCTCCTCCTGCCCCCAATCCCTCTCAGCATCAGGGTCTTTTCCAATGAGTCAACTCTTCGCATGAGGTGGCCAAAGTATTGGAGTTTTGGCTTCAGCATCAGTCCTTCCAATGAACACCCAGGACTGATCTCCTTTAGGATGGACTGGTTGGATCTCCTTGCAGTCCAAGGGACTCTCAAGAGTCTTCTCCAACAACACAGTTCAAAAGCATCAATTTTTTGGCACTCAGCTTTCTTCAGAGTCCAACTCTCACATCCATACATGACCACTGGAAAAACCATAGCCTTGACCAGACGGACCTTTGTTGGCAAAGTAATGTCTCTGCTCTTTAATATGCTGTCTAGGTTGGTAAAAACTTTCCTTCCAAGGAGTAAGTGTCTTTTAATTTCATGGCTGCAATCACCATCTGCAGTGATTTTGGAGCCCCCAAAAATAAAGTCTGACACTGTTTCCACTGTCTCCCCATCTATTTCCCATGAGGTGATGGGACCACATGCCATGATCTTAGTTTTCTGAATGTTAAGCTTTAAGCCAACTTTTTCACTCTCCTCTTTCACTTTCATCAAGAGGCCTTTTAGTTCCTCTTCCCTTTCTGCTGTTGTGTCCAACTGTGAGACCCCATAGACTATAGCCTGCCAGGCTCCTCTGTCCATGGGATTCTCCAGGCAAGAATACTGGAGTGGGTTGCCATTCCCTTCTCCAGAGGATCTTCCTGACCCAGTGATTGAACCTAGGTCTCCTGCATTGCGGGCAGATGCTTTACCATCTGAGCCACCATGGGATCATAATACAAAGTACGGCTTAATTTCCTGTTTGTTTTCCTATAAGGCAGTTGATATATCAATAGCTCATCCTCAGTCCTGGAGGTACTGAAAACCTTGCTTGCCTACTCCAGGGAGAGTCCTACTGATCCAGCACCTTACTGGGGGAGCAGGACCCACACACAACCACGGACATGGTCTCCAATCTGTCCAGGGTCCAGGAGCTTCAGTCACAGAAAAGTTCTGTGTTCCAGAAAGAGGAATACTATGATTATGACTCATCAAATCAGACTGGATTTTCTTTCACTTTGTCTCTCTTGTAACCCTAGTGGGAAAAAAAAAAAAAAAAAAAAACAGATGACACACAGCTAACCTGCAGGGTAGTAAGTCAGAAAGGCAAGTGAAGGGACACGATATTTGTCCAAGTTACACTAGGAAATCAAACTGAGTGTCCAGCAGCCAAGTCATTCAGTGGCATTATAGGGTAGCTGGGCTTCCCTGGTGGCTCAGCGGTAAAGAATCCTCCTGCAAAGAATCCGAGGAGACTCGAGTTCAATCCCTGGGTCAGGAAGATCTCCTAGAGGAGGGCTTGGCAACCCACTCCAATATTCTTGCCTAGAAAATCCCATAGACAGAGGAGCCTGGTGGACTATATAGCCCATGGGGTCACAAAGAGTCAGACATGACTGAAGGGACTGAATGCACAACACACAGCAACATAAGGTAGCTAGTGGTAGTGATGGTGGTTTGGTGGTGGTGCAGGTGGTGATGAGGGTGTTGAGGTGGTGGTGATGGTGATAGTGGAAGAAGCAGCAGTAATATGAATAAGCTCTAGATTTTTCTTCAAGAGTGCCATAGCAGATATACTGGCTTGGAGAAGAACCAAAGTTTGTTGGACTCACTCCTCTATGGTCTTTTCCAGAGTATGCTTTTCCACCACTTCTGCCTGCTTTTTTCTTTTTCATGGAACCATACCTACACATGGCAAAAAAATAAGAAGGATCAATATTCCCACACCTGTCTCACCTGAGTTCCTTGGAGACCTGGCAGTGAAGTTTCCCTAAGAACCCTGTCTAAACACTTGTCTTTGAGTTTTCCTCTCTGGGGATTCCTATTTCCCTTCCTGGATCCCCAGCCAGACAAGGCCAGGTGGTTTTCCATGCCATCACACTGAGGTCAGATTCAACCTCAGTCCTCCAAGGGAAAGGTACCATTTCCTTTCTTCAATCCCCTGGAGCCAACCTTCCTCCTGTGATGATTGGCCTTCTCCCAGGGTGACTCATCAGCCCAGAGCCTGGCCTGGTGCTGACCCCTGACGTCTTCCTGAGACAGGGTGAGAGCTTCTGGGAGGGAAGGCAATCATTATATCATTCCCGAGACGAGGCTACATAAACACTTCCCTCCTCTAATGAATGGGCTCCAAAGGGCAGGCTGACTAGTCTTGGTGTGGCCCACCTCAGCCAAGGGTGTGGATGAGAACTTAAACTAATGTCGGCATTGGGAACATTTAGATATCAATTTCCCAACTTTTTCTCATTACCACAAAATGTTAATACTGGTGTGGAAGGATCTTCACCTTTTATTTTTTTCCTTTTAAAAGACTTTATGGAAGCACAATAAGAAACCACCCATTAGCAGTGCACTGTCCAAAAAGTGTCAGTGTATCATATGCCTTGGAGCCTAGGATATGTGAAGATGAGTCTTAAAGGACACAGCAGAGACAGGCCTGCTTGTAAATGAGGTAAAATAATGCAACAGCTAAGACAGTATGTGATAGCTTTGAACAGAGGTAGGCTTAAATTGTGACCTTGAGGTGGGAAAGAGGACCACAGGAGATCAGGCATAATCAGTGGTGGGAAGAGTGGCTTAGGGGTGAAGTTCAAGGGCAAAGAAAAGGTTGGATGCTATGGAGCATCATGAGTCCTGCAGAGTAATTTGAAATGAATTCCATGCAAAATGAGGAAGTGATCAGAGGACTGATGTGGCTGAATGACATGATCTGACTTTTGAGTTGGAAAGACCACATGTATTTGGAAGATGAGTGGGGTGGAAACACAACCAGAAGCTAGAAACCTGCTGGGAAGGTATTGTGATGGTTGGAACTAGAGGTGGTGATCAGCTCACTTGCTGGGAGGGGTGTTGGGGCGGGATAGTGGGGGCAGGATGTGGAGTCAAATTTATTTTAGGTATATAACCACAAAGTTCAGTAATGGATTAGAAGAGTGGTAAAAACAGAGAGACAAGAAAACCTGTTAAATTTCCAGCTGTAGCCATCAGGCTCTGAGGATTATGACTGACTGAAGTGGAATATACAGGCATGAGGATCTGCTTTGGCAGGAGAATCACGAGTTCTGTTTTTGAGACATTCCAATGGAGTCTCAAGGAGGCATTTGTTTATCCATGACCTTTTGGTGTCTCGTGAGCCTGTGGGCTGGAGACACAAAAGTAGGAAGGCTGAGCTTCCACAGGGAGAGAAAAGGGACAGGACTAACTCCTAGAATCTCCATTATTTTGTGTTTCAGAGGAGGAGGCAAAGGACACTGAAAAGAGGTATCCAGAGAGTTTTGATGAAAAGCAGCAGTGTGGTACCCAGAAGTGGGAGGGGCCACCTGGGAGGTCAGCTCCCTGGGCCAGGTGCCCTAAAGGCTCACTGTGGCAAGCATAGCACTAAGCATTTGGTGCCAAACATCTTATTTGATCCCTGACGTGGCAGAGCTGGACTGGAAACCAGGGCTTCCCCTTTCCTAAACCCATGTGTACTGGCCCATGGCAGCCATCCTCCCCAACTCTGCCCCCAGTGTGGACTGAGAGACTCCAGGAAGAGATGGACATGGCTACCCGTGAAGACTGAACTGCAAAGCGGAGAGAGGCCTAATGCGACGGTTGAAGCAGAAAAGCTTGATTTTCATAGGAAGCAATAATGAATGACATTCTCAGCCGTGTGCTTTATAGCAGGGACAGGTTTTTTAAAAAGCCGATCACAGAATGTTGAAGGTCAGGTCCCCTTTGGGGATGGCAGCCAGGGACATCCAAGCAGAGACCCGATAGATGGATGGATTGGGTGACCTGTGAATTCTCAGACCTCAGAGGGGAGAAGGTAGAGCCAGCACCGCCGGGCCTGCTCACTGCCGGGGTTGGGAAGGTTCAGGTGGGGGGAGGTACCTGGAGGAAGCTGGACACACACCAGCCTCTGTGTGTGTCCAGGGCAGGGAGGTGGCCCTCTGCTCCTGGACCCCGAGCCTCGGTGCTGCTCTGAGGGACGCTCTGCTGCTTTCCTCCCAGAGCTGTCAGAGTCAGTTAGGTTGAGACAAACAGCCTGTGGCCTGATGCCGTGTGATTGTGTTTTGTTTGACTGATTTTATTTTGGCACAAAGGCTCCAGGAAAATGCAGACACGCTGGAGCTTGACTGTGACGGATGGAGCCGGAGGGAATCGGGAGTTAAGCTGTGCCCTGAGGTAGGTCCACAGGCCTGGCTGGCAGTACAGAGCGGGCAAGGATGTGGGCCCTGCCTGACCTATAGGTGGGTTGACGGGCTGCCATGGCTCCCGGGGGGACTTCTGGAAAGCTGGGGACATCGACCTGTGGCTTCTGGCTGGGCTTGGTGGTCTGGAAGCACATGGTCTGCAGGGCTCCCTGGGAGAACAGCTAGTTTGAGACTTGAGGTCTGTGTCCTCTGTGGGGCCACTGAGGGGAGTGGGCTTGGCAATGGGCCGTGGAGTGTTCATGCCTCATGTCTCATCTCTAAACACCCTCATCCCAGCAAGGGGGTCCCCCAGGGGTCCTCACGCTGTCTGAGCCTTCACTGTCTGCAGAAGCAGAAACAGAGTGATGGCCAGGCCTCACATCCCCCTCCTCACACTCCCTGGGGGTGGGGAGTAAACTCTGTGCTCATAGATTCAGACCCCTCGCTGTGGAAGCCCGCATGTCGCACGGTAAATCCCACCATCATCAATATCTCCTGCAACCATGAAATAAGTGAATGGACCTCCTTTGACTCTCTGTTTGCCTGCTAGCCATAGTCTTAGTTCCCTGGGCCTTTCTTCAGCAAAACTTCAGAAAAGGTCTGTCTTCTCATTCTTACTTCCCATTCATTTCTGAGTCCAAGCTCCTCTCTTCTGAAATCACCAGTGGGCAGAGGTAGAAAGAAAGGTGGGCTCTGAAGGACCTCCCCATGTCACCTCCTGGGAGATGGCAGTTCCTTTCCCTGGGTACACAGACCTCAGACTGGGACTAGAGAGTCCCTCCCCCATCCTCCTCTATCACCACAATCCACACAGCATCTGGGTGCAAGGAGGAGGGTATCTCTGAAAAATGACGATTAGGTCATACTCTCCACTTGTTTCCAAAGCTCCCATTGTTGTTCAATCACTAAGTTGTGTCTGACTCTTTGCAACCCCATGGCCTGTGGCATGCCAGGCTTCCCTGTCCTTCACTATCTCCCAGTTTGCTCAAATTAATGTTCACCAAGTTGATGATGTCATCCAACCATCTTATCCTCTGCTGTCTCCTTCTCCTCTTGCCCTTAGTCTTTCCCAGCATCAGGGTCTTTTCCAATGAGTCAGCTCTTTGCATCAGGTGGCCAAAGTATTGGAGCTCCAGCTTTAGCATCAGTCCTTCCAATGAATATTCAGGGTTGACTTTCTTCAGGATTGACTGGTTTGATCTCCTTGCTGTCCAAGGGATTCTCAAGCATCTTCTCCAGCACCACAGTTTGAATGCAATATCTCCCATAGTTTCCTTTTATAATCAGACAAAATCCCAACTGTCATCCTGGTTCTGACCCTGCCTACCTTTCTGGCTTCATCTCCTGCTTCTGGGCCCCCAGAACACCACCTCCTCCGACCCTGTCCTAGCTGCTCACCTGTCAGGTCTCTGGTCACAGGTTACCTGCCCAGAGTCCTATTCTCACAACCTGTACAAAGTGGCCCCACTTTTCTCCCTGAGCTTGCTTTCTGTTAAATACCTGCCAACTGTATCATTTGTGTGGTTGCATTTCTACCCATTCTCTCCTGTGGAAGCCCAGTTTCACAAGGGCAGGCATTTTTGCATTTCTCATAAAGCATAGACAGCATGCTAGGCATGACATGAGAATTGCTCAGTATATACTTATCAATCACTGAGTCAATAAAGGGTCTGTGTGGTTGCCATAAGAGGGGTGATGGGGAGGCAGGAGAGTTGCTGGAAAGGTGAGCAACTCAGAGAGCGCAGATCCTTGGGTCTGTGTTGAATATGATTGGTCTTGACCTTCTAGGAAGTGAGTGAGCCACGGAAATGCTTTACCCAGTTTAAACCAAAGTTAGGTGGTCCGATGATGACTCCGGTCACTGGTGAGAGTGCCTTGTGTCTCCTGGCAACAGAAATCCCATGTGAAACATTGCAGTGGGTCACCAGAGCCTTCAGTGAGGGACAAAGCCTGGAGGAGGTCAAGTACACGAAGGGTCAGAGAGCAACTTTGGCCCTAAGAGACCCAAAGATGGCTCGTGTGTTAGGAGAGGAGAGTTCCCACAGATGAGGGACAGACTTTTTAGGTAAATGAAGAAGGCATATGTGTACTGCCGTGCTGCCATGTGTAAAATAGATAGCTGACAGGAAGCTGCTATATAGCGCAGCGAGCTCAGCTTGGTGCTCTGTGATGACTTAGATGGGTGGGAGGGGAGGGAGGAACAAGAGGGAAGAGACATATGTATACACATGGCTGACCCACACTGTTCCTCAGCAGAAGCTCAGACACCATTGTAAAGCTACTATACCCCAATTTAAAGGAAAAAAAAAAGCTTTCTTCAAACTCATATTCAGAACTCCCACAAAGATTCAGTAGAAGTGGAGTGGCTCTCCTGGGCCCTGCCCCTCCACTCGGCCTCCCTTCTGCTCCTCCCAGCAGTGACGTTCCAGTTACTCTGACACCATCCCAGGCCCCCAGGGGCTGGGCAGGAGAACGGGATGCTGTACCGCATTGCCCTTCCCTCTGCAGACAGACTGGTGCCCTCCCAGCCTGATGGACAGGATAGGGGCTCTGTGCGGGGCCCTCCCTACCAGTCCTGAAGACAGGCCCTCCAGGCCCTCCACCCCTGCTTTGGCACCTTGGCTGCTATAAATACACCCTGTGAAGGTAATGACGTGATGGAACAAAAGTGGCTCCAAAGCCTGCTGGCTCGGGGCTATTGTGTCACAGCACACCACGGAGAAGCACATAAAAAGACAAGCGACTCGGGAGGTAACTCACGCACAGACCAAAAAGGAGAGAAAAAAATAAAGTCAGAAAATGCAACAACAAACAAAACTCTTTAAGACTCCATTATGAGTGTTCCCGAGAGAATGAACAGGCTCCAAAGAGGTAACCTCAGTCCCTGGAGCACAGAACATGGTTTTTATAAACTTCCACAATTCCCTGCTCCATTTCTTTTTTTTTTTCCATTTCACCCCCACAATACACTTTTTTCTTAAGGAAATTAAACACAAAACACCTACTGTACATTTAATTTAAAGAGGGAGGGGAAAAAAAAAACAAAACAGAAACCCTCTCAATGTTGAAATGTCATTAAACAGGGTGACGCAAAGTGGAGAAGCCAGGAAATTGAGTCTTTAACCTGCCACCCCGTCCCTGAGCCTGGCTGTGTGCACCTTCATTATACATTGTCTGCCCCAAAGCAGAAATGAAGCTTGATTCTGAAGTCAAAGAGCAGAGAGCCAAGGAGGACCTACCACTACAGCGGGGCAGGGCCTGAAGCTGCCCTCCAGGGCTAGGGACACAGGTAGCCTGAGGACACAGCCTCTGTCACATGGGAGCTGCTGGGCCTCTGCGAGGAGGAAAGAGCCCACACAGGACAGTCTGTGCTTTCGAGGTCTACAAACTGGGTTTGTGCATCTCCTTAAATCTCTTCCGCTTTTTCTGCTCATCTCAAATCTTTCTGTCCTACAGGGCCCAGGGCATGCACCATGGTCTCTGTGAAGCCATCTCCAAGCTCCCAGGCTTTTTCTTTTTTTCCGGACCTTCTCTGCTCATGTGCAAAGCAGTAGTTCACACTTTGAATTCTGAGTTCATGGCCACAATCCACCAGGTTGGACAAATTACTAGGCTTCTTTATGTGTCCTTGTCTGTGTAGACTTAAAGAATATTCACAATGGAAAAGTTGAGAGTTATGCAACTTTTCGGACTTCGAGTCCAGGAGGCAATATCTCAAATAACAATTAGAGAACTGCTCTAAGGAGACAAGGGGAGTAAGAGGTTATTTAGAAATTTTGTAGGGGATATAGTTTGAACTTCAAAAGATTATTGTTAATTAAAGAAAAACCAAGTATCCCAAGTAAAGGAATTTAGCACTTTTCTGTGTATGGGAAGATAACAAGAGTTTGGGCTCACTGAAATCATTCCTTTGATATCTATCTTGGTTAGCTGTGGCTAGCATCCTGTGTTCTCACATCCTGAGTTTCCTCAGGGCTCATCATGGGGAGTGGCTGCAGTCTGATGGCTGCTAGATGGCAGGTATTCTTTCCCTCCTGAGTGCCCTCAGGGCTCACCAGCTCAGTGGCTACAATTGCTGATGACTGTGATATCCTTGTTTACTGATATGGCAGGACATATTTCACTTCTCATCTGTAAGGTGAGCTAGTTGTGTGATGAGTGAGATTGTGCCCATGAAGCACTGAGGCTGGGGTGAGGCCCATGGAAGGTTCTAAGCCATTGTCATCTGCCTGGGTCCCTTCCTTGCCAGGCATCCGTTCAAGCACCCAAGGACAGAAATACACACAATAGTCAGGGACCTGGATTTCATGGGCCCCCAGCTCGTGGGAAAGCTCATCACATATTTGCATTTCTTTCTTGGTACCTATCACCTCTCTTTGTTATATTGGGATTGTATCTCTTCTCTCCTGCCAAGAGGGTTGCCTTCATTTTTCCCATTTGGCAGGTGAGAAAATCAGGCCCCTGAGAGGTGAACTTGTCAAGATTCCTGCACTGAGGACAAGGGTAGTCTGTGTTCACCCCAAGTCCATCAGTCGCCAAAGCCTCAGCCTCTGCTGCCCAGTCTTAGTGATTTGCAGACAGAATTTGGATCCTGAAACCATCAGGTGGTAAAGGGCTATTGAGCGTGCATTTGGTTAGCATTTTATCTGAAATTAGAGCAAGTAATGCTAGTTTGTATTTTCATCTTTCCCAGGTTTCAGTAATGTGTTTTCACAGTAAAGGAGAGATTTGGGGTTTCATGAAGAAATTATTCAGTAAGTTGTTCTCCATGTCTGGGTATATGTGTGCCCTGCTGGGGATGAATGTGGACAGCTGCTTTGTTCATCGAAAAACTGAAGAGGAAGTGAGGGACCAAAGCTCATCTGGGCAATGGTCATGGAGTTGATTAGAGCATCTGCCTCCTACTCAGCTCTGAGGGCACTGGGCTTGGGGTGGAGATGTCATCTTCCTGGGATGGCAGGACGTTCCAGCCTTCTCTTTATCTTTCACCAGTGTTGCTGGGAAAACCTGGCTTAGAATCAGGCAGGGGGCTTGCAAATCCTGCAGACTGCTCAACCCAGCAAGGGCCTTCTGCATCAGGCCCTGAGGGAAGCTGGGAATTCCCATACTTAATGAGTCCCTTGGTGGCCCAGGACATTGCAAAGAACACTGTTTTCTCTGGGAGGAAGGTGGCCTTTGTGAATCAGGCTGCCTAAACTGGTGCTAGTGTCTGTCACTCATCACCACCTTCTTCAAATACACTCACTTAGTCACTCGATGACTATTACTTAAACCAAGACCATGAGCCTAGCAGATATGAAAGAAATCTAATTTTTGCTGCTATTAATCTCCAGAGGTCAGTCTACAAAGCTAGGTGGCTAAAGCAACAGCTCTTGTTTGTTATCAAATGAATATTCCTGGTCCAGGCCTGGGCTGGATGTGTGCCAATGGACACTGAGAAAAATGGAAGAAATACATACAAGGAGTTTCACCCAGGAAGAGCAGGGAGTCCTCTCAGGAAACTACCTGTGTGAATGAAACGATGGGCAACAGAGAAGCTGTGCTTCTAGAGGGAGCTGAAAGAATTCAGAACAGGGTGAGAAACACTGAGAGGGGTGAGAGTGGGCTTCATCATTAAAAATGGTACCTCATTGATTTTCGTTTCTGAAGTGATTGATCTGTGCATGATTTTTTCTCAAAGGATTTTAGGTGGTTTACAAAGGCACATGCAATTCAACATATAAGATAAATGAGAGCAAATATGCATATAATAATAAGTCCAGAGATTATATTTGGCCCATTGGGCTTAAAGAAATATATATATTTGGCAGGGTGTGTGTATGTGTTTGTGTGTGTGTGTGTGTTGGAGTGAAGAGTGTGTCTGACTCTGACCTTCCTGTTTTAGGTGTTTCATCTTGTGATTCATACTCTATTTGGCTTTGGGAAGCTTGAAGTACATTATACAGTAGGTATTCCAAATGACTTCCAGCTCTGACATGAATTATAAGCAAAACTTGGTTACAAAGAATTGGGAAAGTCACCCAGAGACCTTAGTGACCAATGACTGGGAAGGTCACTAGGGAGAAATGGCTAGTGAGGGAGAAGGTGATGGCTTGGCTCATTCTGAGTCTGCTGCTTCCTTGCCAAGATCCTCCGGTCCCCTCTGGCCAGCAAAGCTCCCCTTCCTGTTTGTTTCATCTTATTGGTAGTTCTCCACAAGCCCGGTCCCTGAATCTCTGTCTCAAGTTGGTGTAACTCTTTAATTCCATGAATCTCCACAATCCACACTGTTTAAAATTAAAATTGCTTTAGAATCCTAGACAGAACAGTTGGTGTGCTTCTGTTTAGAAGTCATCCTTGATGTGTCCTGGAAGTTTAGGGCTTGCTGAATGGGGCTTCCAATTCCTGTGCCCTATTCTTCTCTGGCCTCATCTTCCTGAAAGGGTAGCAAACCAGAGATGGCTTAAAAATCAACTGTAAGAGCTAGAAAAGACCTCAGAAAAATGCATATAATACCCCCGTGTTACCAAGGGAGAGCCAAGCCCAGACAGGTAAAATTATTTTCCAAAGTTCAGAGCTCCTGACTCTAAATCAGGGTCCTTTCTGTCAACCTAGGGACTGGACCACTCACTGGCAAAGCCAGGGTGAGGCAGCTTCTTTCTCTGGTCAAACTCTCCTCCTCTGAAGTGCTGTGCAGGTGTATCTGGGGTGAGAAGTAAGTCTATCTGGGCCTCAGTCAGAACGAGGTCACCTGAAGAACAGCTCCCAATGCAGGGGACCCCAAGTCCACACTGTCTTCTGGATAAAGACTCATAGAAAGTGAGAGAGAGAGAGAGAGAGAGTTCTCGGGGAAAGAAGAGAGGCGGGTGGTCTTGGTGAGACTGTAGCTCTGATCAGACTCTTGTCTGTTGAGCCAGATGTTCCACGTGAGAATTTTCTCGGACATCAGTTCCCATGGCAGATACAGTCCTACTGTGACCAGGTCGCTCTGGTCCTCAAGTATCTTCTGAAACAACCCATACTTTGGTTATATGCCTCACTCCCTACCTCAGAATGAATATAAGTAACCCCTTTTCTTGGCTAAACCTTCCTCTATCAATCCCTGGAGGAAGGAAAAGAGCTCTTTCATCACACACAAAGTGAAGGATGACATCTAGACTACCAACCAGAGCTGTTTGGGGGCGTGAAATGGCCTCCATCTCTAGCCTTCATTTCCAGATGTTGCTCCTCATCCCTTTGTCAAAAAGAGAAAGATTAGCATTGTTTAAAGGACTTGAGGGTCTTGAAGGGAGCCTCTGTCCACCCAATAGGGCTGGTGCTGTTGACTCATCTGGCCAATGACCTTCAACTCTTCTGCACTTGATGTGTTTGGACATTGAAGATCACGGGAAAGGTGAACCTCTCTAAGGGCAATACTTGGTGTCTGTCACCCACGATTCACCCAGCTTCCAGCAGGCATACCATGCTTCTTGGCCAGCCAACCATCCAGGGCCTCTCTGATGGTGCTTGCACCAGCAATCATTATGACTTTATTATAGCTCCTTTCAGCAAGTCGTGAATTTTTACAGCCAAATTACAAGTCTGTTTACAGTTAAGTGGCAGCAAGTACTTTTAAAGCAAGTACTGTAGATATTTTTTACGACTGAGTTTGCACATCAGAAACACAAAGTGTATAGGCAGAACCCAGAACGCCAGTCAGACTGCTTAGGGTTCAACTAAATAGGGTAAATAAAGGGGCTTTGTGTTTGCCTGATGGAGGCAGGTCCCCATCAGATCAAGGGTTAGATTCCATTGCCAAACCGTGAGGTCTTTGTATATACACCAAAGATGGGCTGATCCTACAGTTTAAAGCACAGAATTTGCTTGATTAACTACACTAAAATTAAGATAATTACACTGCAACTTAAAACATTGTTTGCTATTGTATGATTCCACTTGAACAAGATACATACAATACTCAAATTCATAGAAACAGGGGTAGATGGTGTTTGCCAGGATAAAGTGGAAGGATGAATGGGGAGTTACTGTTTAAAGGGTACAATGTTTCAGTTTGAAAAGATAAAAAAGTTTGGATATGGTGGTGATGGTTGCATGACAATATGAATACTGCTAAATTTAAAAATGGTTTAAATGATGGGATTTCCATAGTAGTTCAGTGGTTAAGACTGCACTACCAACACAAGGAGCATGGCTTTGATTCCTGATTCAGTTCAGTTCAGTCACTAAGACGTGTCCAACTCTTTGTGACCCCATGGACTGAACACACCAGGCTTCTCTGTCCATCACCAACTCCCGGAGCTTACTCAAACTCATGCCCATTGAGGTGGCAATGCCATCCAACCATCTCATCCCCTGTCATCCCCTTCTCCCACTTTCAATCTTTCCCAGCATCAGGGTCTTTTCCAATGAGTCAGTTCTTCGCATGTGGTGGCCATAGTATTGGAGTTTGAGCTTCAGCATCAGTCTTTCCAATAAATATTCAGGATTGATTTCCTTTTTTTCATTGTGATGCACACAGTCAAAGGCTTTGGCATACTCAATAAAGCAGAAATAGATGTTTTTCTGGAACTCTCTTGCTTTTTCCATGATCCAGCGAATGTTGGCAATTTGGTCTCTGATTCCTCTGCCTTTTCTAAAACCAGCTTGAACATCTGGAAGTTCATGGTTCACGTATTGCTGAAGCCTGGCTTGGAGAATTTTGAGCATTACTTTACTTGAGTGTGAGATGAATGCAATTGTGAGGTAGTTTGAGCATTCTTTGACATTGCCTTTCTTTGGGATTGGAATGAAAACTGACATTTTCCAGTCCTATGGCCACTGCTGAGTTTTCCAAATTTGCTGACATATTGAGTGCAGCACTTTCACACCATCATCTTTTAGGATTTGAAATAGCTCCACTGGAATTCCATCACCTCCGTTAGCTTTGTTCATAGTGATACTTCCTAAGGCCCACTTGACTTCACATTCCAGGATATCTGGCTCTACATGAGTGATCATACCATCGTGATTATTTGGGTCATGAAGATCTTTTTTGTACGGTTCTTCTGTGTATTCTTGCCACCTCTTAATATCTTCTGCTTCTGTTGGTTCCATACCATTTCTGTCCATTATTGAACCCATCTTTGCATGAAATGTTCCCTTTGTATCTCTAATTTTCTTGAAGAGATTTCTAGTCTTTCCCATTTTATTGTTTTCCTAGATTTCTTTGCATTGATCACTGAGGAAGGCTTTCTTATCTCTCCTTGCTATTCTTTGGAACTCTGCATTCAAGTGGATATATCTTTCCTATTCTCCTTTGCTTTTCTCTTCTCTTCTTTTCACAGTTATTTGTAAGGCCTCCTCAGCCAGGCATTTTGCTCTTTTGCATTTCTTTTTCTTGGGGATGGTCTTCATCCCTGTCTCCTGTACAATGTCAGGAACCTCCGTCCATAGTTCATCAGGCACTCTGTCTATCAGATCTAATCCCTTAAATCTATTTCTCACTTCCACTGTATAATCATAAGGGATTTGATTTAGGTCATACTTGAATGGCCTAGTGGTTTTCCCTACTTTCTTCAACTTAAGTCTGAATTTGGCAATAAGGAATTCATGATCTGAGCAACAATCAGTACCCTGGCTTATTTTTACTGACAGTATAGAGCTTCTCCATGTTTGGCTGCAAAGAATATAATCAATCTGATTTCAGTGTTGACCATCTGATAATGTCCACGTGTAGAGTCTTCTCTTGTGCTGTTGAAAGAGGGTGTTTGTTATGACCAGTGCGTTCTCTTGGAAAAACTCTATAAGCCTTTGCCCTGCTTCATTCTGTACTGCAAGGCCAAATTTGTCTGTTGCTCTAAATATCTCTTGACATCCTACTTTTGCATTCCAGTCCCCTGTAATGAAAAGACATCTTTTTTGGGTGTTAGTTTTAAAAGGTCTTGTAGGTCTTCATAGAACAGTTCAACTTCAGCTTCTTCAGCGTTACTGGTCAGGGCATAAACTTGGATCACTGTGATATTGAATGATTTGCCTTGGAAATGAACAGAGACCATTCTGTCATTTTTGAGATTGCATCCAAGTACTGCATTTCAGACTCTTTTGTTCACTATGATGGCTACTCCATTTCTTCTAAGGGATTCCTGCCCATAGTAGTAGATATAATGTTCATCTGAGTTAAATTTACCCATTCCAGTCCATCTTAGTTCACTGATTCCTAGAATGTTGATGTTCAGTCTTGCCATCTCTTGTTTGACCACTTCTAATTTGCCTTGATTCATGGACCTAACATTCCAGGTTCCTATGCAATATTGGTCTTTACAGCATCAGACCTTGCTTCTATAACCAGCCACATCCACAACTGGGTGTTGTTTTTGCTTTGGCTCCATCCTTCATTATTTCTGGAATTATTTCTCCTCCACTGATCTCCAGTAGTGTATTGGGCACCTACCAACCTGGGGAGTTCATCTTTCAGTGTCCTATCCTTTTGCCTTTTCATGCTGTTCATGGGGTTCTCAAGGCAAGAATACTAAAGTGGTTTCCCATTCCCTTATCCAGTGGACCACATTCTGTCAAACCTCTCCACCCTGACCCATCCATCTTGAAAGAAAGCTGAGCACAGAAGAATTGATGCTTTTGAACTATGGTGTTGGAGAAGACTCTTGAGAGTCCCTTGGACTGCAAGAAATCCAACCAGTCCATCCTAAAGGAGATCAGTCCTGGGTGTTCATTGCAAGGACTGGTGTTGAAGCTGAAACTCCAATACTTTGGCCACCTGATGCGAAGAGCTGACTCATTTGAAAAGACCCTGTTGTTGGGAAAGTTTGAAGGTAGGAGGAGAAGGGGACGACAGGGGATGAGATGGTTAAATGGCATCACCGACTCAATGAATGTCAGTTGGGTTAAACTCTGGAACTGGTAAACTCTGGTAAACCCTGGAAGCTGGATAGGGAGGCCTGGCGTGCTGTGATTCATGCAGTCGCAAAGAGTCGAACACGACTGAGCAACTGAACTGAACTGATTTCCTTTAGGATGGACTGGTTGGATCTCCTTACAGTCCAAGGGACTCTCAAGGTCTTCTTAAACACCATAGTTCAAAAGCACCAATTCTTCAGTGCTCAGTTTTCTTTATAGTCCAACTCTCACATCCATACATGACTACTAGAAAAACCATAGCCTTGAGTTGACAGACCTTTGTTGGCAAAGTAATGTCTCTGCTTTTTAATATGTTGTCTAGGTTGGTCATAGCTTTTCTTCCAAGGAGCAAGCATCTTTTAATTTCATGGCTGCAGTCACCATCTGCAGTGATTTTGGAGCCCCCAAAAATAAAGTCTCTCATTGTTTCCATTGCTTCCTCATCTATTTGCCATGAAATGATAGGACCAGATGCTATGAACTTAGTTTTCTGAATGCTGAGTTTTAAGCCACTTTTTTCCCTCTCCTCTTTCACTTTCATCAAGAGGCTCTTTAGTTCTTCCTCACTTTCTGTCCTAAGGATGGTGTCATCTGCATATCTGAGGCTATTGAAATTTCTCCTGGCAATCTTGATTCCAGCTGTGCTTCCTCCAGCCCAGCATTTCTCATGATGTACTCTGCATAGAAGTTAAATAAGCAGGGTGACAATATACAGCCTTTCCCTATTTGGAACCAGTCTGTTTTTCCATGTCCAGTTGTAACTGTTCCTTCTTGACAAGCATACAGAGTTCTCAGGAGGCAGGTAAGGTGGTCTGGTACTCCCATCTCTTTAAGAATTTTCCCACAGTTTATTGTGATCCATACAGCCAAAGGGTTTGGCATAAGCCATAAAGCAGAAGTAGATGTTTTTCTGGTATTCTCTTGCTTTTTAGATGATCCAACGGATGTTGGCAATTTGATCTCTGGTTCCTCTGTCTTTTTTCACAGTTTATGTACTGTTGAAACCTAACTTGAATAATTTTGAGCATTACTTTGCTAGTGTGTGAGATGAGTGCTACTGTGCAGTAGTTTGAGCATTCTTTGGCCTCACCTTTCTTTGGGATTGGAATGAAAACTGACCTTTTCCAGTCCTGTGGCCACTGATGAGTTTTCCAAATTTGCTGGCATATTGAATGCAGAACTTTCACAGCATCTTCTTTTAGGATTTGAAATAGCTCCACTGGAATTCCATCACCCCCACTAGCTCTGTTCATAGTGATGCTTCCTAAGGCCCACTTGACTTCACATTCCAAGATGTCTGGCTCTAGGTGAGTGATCACACCATCATGATTATCTGGGTCGTGAAGATCTTTTTTGTATAGTTCTTCTGTGTATTCTTGCCACCTCTTCTTAATAACTTCTGCTTCTGTTAGATCCATACCATTTCAATTCTTTATTGAACCCATCTTTGCATGAAATGTTCCCTTTGTATCTTTAATTTTCTTGAAGAGATCTCTAGTCTTTCCCATTCTATTGTCTTCCTCTATTTCTTTGCATTGTTTACTGAGGAAAGCTTTCTTTCCTTGCTATTCTTTGGAACTGGGCATTTTCAAATGGGTATATCTTTCCTTTTCTTCTTTGCCTTTCACTTGTCTTCTTTTCTCATCTATTTGTAAGACCTCCTCAGACAATCATTTTGCCCTCTTGCTTTTCTTTTTCTTGGGGATGATCTTGATCACTGCCTCCTGTACAATGTCACAAACCTCTGTCCATAGTTCCTCAGGCACTCTGTCAGATCTAATCCCTTGAATCTATGTGTCACTTCCACTGTAATATCATAAGGGATTTGATTTAGGTCATACCTGAATGATCTAGTGGTTTTCCCCACTTTCTTCAATTTAAGTCTGAATTTGGCAATAAGGAGTTCATGATCTGAGCCACAGTCAGTTCTTGGTCTAGTTTTTGCTGACCGTATAGAGCATCTCCTTCTTTGGCTGCAAAAAATAATCAATCTGACTTTGGTATTGACCAAAGTGTGTTCTCTGGGAAAATTCTAGTAGCCTTTTTCCTGCTTCATTTTATACCCCAAAGCCAAATTTGCCTGTTACTCCAGATATCTCTTGACATCCTACTTTTGCATTCCAGTCCCCTATAATGAAAAAGACATCTTTTTTGGGTGTTAGTTCTAGAAGGTCTTATAGGTCTTCATAGAACCATTCAATTTCAGTTTCTTCAGCTGGTTGGGGCATAGATTTGGATTACTGTGACACTGAATGGTTTGCCTTGGAAACGAGTAGAGACTGTTCTGTCAGTTTTGCGATTGCATCCAAGTACTGCATTTTGGACTCTTTTGTTGACTATCAGGGCTACTCCATTTCTTCTAAGGGATTTTTGCCCACAGTAATAGATATAATGTGCATCTGAGTTAAATTCACCCATTCCAGTCCATCTTAGTTCACTGATTTCTAAAATGTTGATGTTCACTCTTGCCATCTCCTGTTTGACCACTTCCAATTTGCCTTAATTCATGGACCTATGTGATATTCCAGGTTCCTATGTGATATTGTTCTTTACAGTATTGGACTTCCATCACCCATCACATCCACAACAGAGTGTTGTTTTTGCTTTGGTTCCATCTTCATTCTTTCTGGAGTTATTGCTCTATTTTTCTCCAGTAGCATATTGGGCACCTGCTGACCTGGGGAGTTCGTCCTTCTGTGTCCTATCTTTTTGCCTTTTAATATTGTTCATTGAGTTCTCAAGGCAGGAATACTGAACTGGTTTGCCGTTCGCTTCTCCAGTGGACCACATTTTGTCAGAACTCTCCATCATGACCCGTCGATCTTGGGTGGTCTTACATGGCATAGTTCATGGTTTCATTGAGTTAAACACGGCTGTGGTCCATGTGATCAGTTTGATTAGTTTTCTGTGATTGTGGTTTTCATTCTGTCTGCCCTCTGATGGCTAAGGATAAAAGGCTTATGGAAGATTCCTTATTGAGGAACTATTAATAAGATTCCACCTGCTGTATGGCATGACCAAGAAAAAAAAAGGGGGAAATTATCAATTTCATGTTAGATGTATTCTACCACAACAAAATATTATTTGGAAGCTGAAGACATATATTATTGCCTTCAGGTACAGGATAGGTATTTTGGATTGGAAAAATATATAGAGAGAGAGCAATCCCTTTCTTAAAACAAATATTTAGCTTCATATTCTAGTCTTGGATAACACTGATATCCAGGGTTAGTATTGCTATTCAGTCGCTCAGTCATGTCCGACTCTGCAAACCCATGGACTGCAACATGCCAGTCTTCCCTATCCTTCACCATCTCCCAGAATTTGCTCACATTCTTGTCCATTGAGTTGAGGATGCCATCCAACCATCTCATCCTCTGTCATCCCTTTTTCCTCCTGCCTTCAATCTTTCCCTACATCAGGGTCTTTTCTAGTGAGTCTGCTTTTTGCATCAGGTGACCAAAGTATTGGAGCTTCAACTTCAGCATTTGTCCTTCCAATGAATATTCAAGGTTGATTTCAAAAATTTAATCATGATTATTATTTTTGTTTAGTAATAAGCATTGTTAAATGCTTATTATTTAATATACTAATCTTATGATTAATACAAGATATTAAAATATTTTAGGTTTATCATTTCAGCCAGATTTGCCGGAGTAACAATGGAAGATGGTATTTTTATTTTACATTTCAACCTTTAATAATGCTTGAAAATGAAAGTGAAAGTCAGTCAGTTGTGTCCGACTCATTGCAACCCCATGGACCATACAGTCCATGGAATTCTCCAGACCAGAATACTGGAGTGGGTAGCCTTTTCCTTCTCCAGGGGATCTTCCTTCCCAACCCAGGGATCGAACCCAGGTGTCCCACATTGCAGGCGGTTTCTTTACCAGCTGAGCCATAAGGGAAGCCCATAATAATGGTTATTATTAAACAGACAAACAAAAAACCCTGTAACTAAATTTTAACTTTGTTTTAAAATTTATAATTAAATAAATGCAATTAAGTAGAATTGATGAATGTTAAATGATATAGGTAGATAGATAATTGTTTAATATAAAATGGAATAAAAGTAGAATCACTAAACTTAAAAGTTTTTAAGATTTTATTTTTTTTCCAGTGATCTTATTCAAAAGAGAAAGATGAAAACAAAGTTATACATACTTAGAAGTACTAAACATTTTGACTATAAATAAAAACAATTTTACATGCTGTATTCCAAAACCAGATAAGTGCTCAGATATTTCCTCTTAGGGACTTGGCCAGATATTTAGATACTATGGTTTGTGGGCTTTTTTTGTTTTTTTGGCTTCTAGCAAGAAAGGGGTAAGTTTCAGTCTAAGTTTATTCATTTGAAAGCAAAAATGAGACTTTGCTTTTTTTAAGGGAGTCCTTTCTGCCCATGGATTGCTATCTAAGAACAAAAATTTCAAAGTAAAATTAATTAAACAAAACTTCCTACCAGGTGTTAAAAATAAAGCTCAACGTAACGGAAAGGAAGAAAAAGGGTAGAAATAAATTTTAGATCTGTATGAGTTAGCTTTATTTTGGTGTTTTCTAGCTTTATTAAGATATAATGGACATATAACATTCTGTAAGTTTAAGGTGTACAACTTGATTTGTTGCACATATAAATTGTGAAATGATTGCCGTATTGTTTAGTTAGCACATTCATCAGTTCATGTAATTACAATTTTTTGTGTGTGGTTAGAACATTTAAGATCTCTTCTCTTAGCATCTTCCAAGCATATGATACAAATATTATTAACTGTAGTCACCTTGCTAGATATCAGATCCCCAAAACTTACTTGTCTTATAACTGGAAGTTTTTATTCTTTGACCAACCTCTCCCCATTCTCCCTATGCCCCAGCCCCTGGCAATCTACTAATTTTCTATGAGCTTTTTAAAAACAATATTCCACATAGAAATGAGATCATACAGTATTTGTTTTTCTATACCTAACTTATTTCACTGAGCATTCTGTGCTTCAAATCTTGGATCATAGTCTTTTTCTGTGTGATAATTTCATCATTTTCAACTTCAGTCCTTTAAAATGGTAAATTCAGAAGTTCAGTTATAAAAGGAACTTCTAATAGGAATACAATTATTAAATAGTCTCTTCGTTGGAAGTAAGGATTTATTCATCAGGAGAAATATTTGACCTAAGTGTAAGTGTGTGTGTGTGTGTGTGTGTGTGTGTGTGTGTGCGTGCATGTGTGTGTGTAGACTTGTGAGAGGGGGACTTGGTTTTCTGATGTGTGATCGTGAACTTTCCTGGCTTCTGCACTCCTTCCTGAGAACCCTGATGATTAGATTTTCTCAGCTCAGAACTGCAATCTCTGCACCCTGACCTGGTCTCCTTCTAGCATGTTCTGTGTTGTACTCCCAAACAGAAACCAACATTACTGAGACGAAGTTCTATAGCAGGTGGTGTTTAAAATCTATTCCTTACCTCCCTGGGCTCAGAATTTCCATTCTAATTGTTACAGCCTGTGAAGAACAGGTGTAATAATCCTAATGTAATATAGCCACCACTTATTAAGTTGTCATTCCGTGTCAGGAGTTATGCCTGTAAAACAGTGCCTAAATGAAGCTGTTATGTAGCTTTTATTATTTTTATGTGTGTTGCCTCATCTAATGCTTGCAAAAGACCCTGTGAAGTTGGCGTTATTACTCTTCCCATTTCACAGCTGAAACAACTGAAACTGAGATGAAGCACATTATATTGCCAGTGTCACAATTGGTTGCCCAAAGAGCTTGAATCCAGATTTGTTTAACATCACAGCCCATTCACTTCACCACAGTGTTATTTCAGGATGGGGTCTTTGCCTCTGAATTTTGTAGAGATGAGAGGGTGTGTGGACAATACCTGAGACACTCTGCATTTTATAGCTATAATCTGAGACAAAAATCTAGCATTATCCTCACCACAAGTGAAACAGTAAAGCAATGAAAGTTTGCTAATTGATTTATCTTAGTTTTATTTATCTTATCTTACTTATCTTACTTTTAATTCCTAACACTAATGAATAGAAATCTAGTTTCATTACTTTATATTTTCAAAATGCTCAAAAGTAACTTTTTTTTTTTTGGTACGGTAAATATATAAATCAGTAAGAAAAAAAAAATCACACTCAGCTCAGCCTCAATCTAATAGAAAAATGGAAAAGTCATTTTTAAAATATTTGCCAGAAGTTGGGTAGGTAAATTTTGGAAGATCCTTACAGTTAAATACCAAGTGACTGTTAAAATGCAGTGAATTATTTGTAGCTGCAGAAACCACAGTGAATTACTAAAAAAGGGAGAATTTGCAAGATAATAGTGATTTTATTGAGGAGTACGCTTTTCTGTAGATACGTTCTATTTCAGTACAGTCGCTCAGTCATGTCTGACTCTTTGCAACCCCATGAACCGCAGCACGCCGGGCCTCCCTGTCTATCACCAACTCCTGGAGTCCACCCAAACCCATGTCCATTGAGTCGGTGATCCCATCCACCCATCTCATCCTCTGTCATCCCCTTCTCCTCCTGCCTTCAATCTTTCCCAGCATCAGGGTCTTTTCAAATGAGTTAGCTCTTCGCATCAGGTGGCCAAAGTATTGGAGTTTCAGCTTCAACATCAGTCCATCCAATGAACATGCAGGACTGATCTCCTTTAAAAAATGATCCTGGATAGTATGGTTCCACTTTTGGAGAATATACACTGGTATATCATATGCAGAAGAAAATCTTTGGAATGAGACAGCCTAAAATACCCAAAAACTACCTCCGGTGGTCACTTATTTTTAAATTTTTCTTTATTCTCAGTTGCTTTTTCTAAACTGAACCTATACTGCAAGCAGAGTAATAAAATTTTTATTAAGTAAAAGAGAGTGGAGACCCAATCTTTTGTTCTGGCAGATATATAGCCTCAGCCTTTTCCAAAATCAACAGTTCCTCCTCAGGTCACCTGGGCCAGAGCTCTGCCAAGGGTGGGCTGAGGTCTGAAAAGCCATAGATCACTTGGGAGAAAGGCCACTGGACACTCGGCTTGGTTTCCACGTGTGACTTGGACAAACAGGGTGTCCCTCCACCTGCCTGTCTGACTTACTACCCCACAGGGCAGCTGCGTGTCACCCCAGGTTCACTCACTTCTGCTCACGGGCCATGGGCCAATGTGCACTTGCTGAGTGTTGTTTTATTTTATGACAGTCAGAGCCGGTCACTAGGTGCAATGAAGCATGAAGACAGCAGAGGTGTGAGCTGCTGATTTCTCCCACCGTATCCCAGGGAGGGGAGTACAGGAGGGAGAGTTATCCTGAAGCATCCAGTCCTCTGGCACATGGTTGCCTTTGCCTGGCTTGACTTTCTGCATAACTTCATCTGGAATTCTGTTTTCTCCTTTTTACCTGCTTCCAGATATTTCATGAAAGATTTTGATGGGCCCACTTGTCTGGTTATTTTGGCACCTTCCAGACAGGCTGGCTCCAAGGTTATGAGGCAGTCTGGACTCATCTAGTGCCTTTATCAGGGAGGTTTTCAGAAGAGCGACTTCGTCTGTATGAAATTCCTATGGAGTGGCGGCTTTCAGAGCCAACGTGTCTGAGTCTAAAAACAGCAACCTGGTTAGACAGGACCCACCCCAGGGTGTCTTCCGGGGATATGCTCACATTACCAACTGCCTCTTTAAGTCAGGTTTCAAGGGCCTAACTCACTTTTCAGTTTCCTTGTTGGAAGTTGGTGACAGGAGGGGGAGCCTCCAGAGTTGGAAAGTTTCAACCTATTCCATCTGTTCCCGTATTAGCCTGGATTTAAGGTGCTTTGATTTTTGTTGGTTGTTGTTTTGGGGCTTTTGTGTATAGTCAACATGGAATGTGCTTTTCCAAGGCCTGTGAAGGGCCCATTGAGTAGATGAAGTGTCTGAGACAGGAAGTAATCATAGGCTTAACCAGAAATATATCTCAAGCTGTAGACAGAAGATTAAGACCAAGGATGATGGATGTTAGGTCAAAATATGAGAAAGATGGCAAAATGCCCAGTCTGAGAAGAATGAACTTTTACAGGAGGGTAGCAAGAATTGTAAACTTAGGTTGGTATTTTCTATCTATGGAAAAAGAGTTAACTTATCATGTGTTGGGTTTAACACTGAGTTGCCTGCCTATAGATGCCTGTAAAAATATGGACCATTTTTATAATGAGATATGAACTTGACAGTTGATTCATGTTTTTAAAGTGTTGTTGGAATGCAAACTAAGAGGGAATATAAGGATATTTAGAAGGGATGAGAAGTAAGAATGCCTATCTGTGCGCCTAATGTTGATCAAGAGTTTTAGTGTTCTGTTTGACGAATGGCATTCTTTTGGTGAATTTGACCAATCTGATCAGCCTGTGCTGTATCTATCGCCTTGTAATTTTGCTCATTTGCTCTTACAACTGTGGGTCAGTGCTTCATTATTTATGGTAATCCATGTTTCCCTTCACAAGAAGCATCCTTTATCTTTCTGGGTCCAGTACCCAGTAGAGCAAATGGCACACAAAATACATTCACTACTTTAGCCTTTATTTTATGATTGACTTTTACACATAGAAACTGTGGTAGACCCTGAACAAAGTCAAAATGCCTTTACAGAGAAACTCGTAGGCTTTTGTTTATTAGTCTTTGGTTGTTTTCTTGTAACAGAGACCCTGCTGACACAGGACTGTGATTTAGGGAAAGAAGATAGAAAAAGTTATAGTAATAGGTGTTAAAATAAGCCCGGGTTTATTAATACATATCACTGTGCCTCCCTGCCCTTTCCAGCTCCTTCCCTGTGACCATGCTGGCAGGCATTACTTTCCATCTTTCCTGTAGACATCCAGCAAAGTAGCCAGAGTAATGCGATTGCCCTAAGATATTGCTTAGGGCTGGGGAGAGACCATAAAACCGAAGAAGATAACCAACAAACAAAGTAAAACAATGCAAAGCAACCTGCTAAGAACTTGAACGAAGTCCTAGGTTTTTTATTGCTCTTTTGAAAATAATCTAAATTATGAATACTGTTGAAAGTCAATGTCAATATTTAAAAATCCGATTCGTGAGTTGCTACAAGAACCAGGATGGTAAAGAAATGCAAAAAAGCAAAATGGCTGTCTGAGGAGGCCTTACAAATAGCTGTGAAAAGAAGAGAAGTGAAAAGCAAAGGAGAAAAGGAAAGATACTCCCATTTGAATGCAGAGTTCCAAAGAATAGCAAGGAGAGATAAGAAAGCCTTCCTCAGCGATCAATGCAAAGAAATAGAGGAAAACAACAGAATGGAAAAGACTAGGGATCTCTTCAAGAAAATTAGAGATACAAAGGGAACATTTCATGCAAAGATGGGCTCAATAAAGGATAGAAATGGTATAGACCTAAAAGAAGCAGAAGATATTAAGAAGAGGTGGCAAGAATACACAGAAGAACCGTACAAAAAAGATCTTCATGACCCAGATAGTCATGATGGTGTGATCACTCACCTAGAGCCAGACATCCTGGAATGTGAAATCAAGTGGGCCTTAGGAAGCATCACTATGAACTAAGCTAGTGGAGGTAATGGAATTCCAGCGGAGCTATTTCATATCCTGAAAGATGATGCTGTGAAAGTGCTGCACTCAATATGCCAGCAAATTTGGAAAACTCATCAGTGGCCACAGGACTGGAAAAGGTCAGTTTTCATTCCAATCCCAAAGAAAGGCAATGCCAAAGAATGCTCAAACTATTGCACAATTGCACTCATCTCACATGCTAGTCAAGTAATGCTCAAAATTCTCCAAGCCTGGCTTCAGCAATATGTGAACCATGAACTCCCAGATGTTCAAGCTGGTTTTCGAAAAGGCAGAGGAGCCAGAAATCAAATTGTCAACATCCACTGGATCATCAGAAAAACAAAAGAGTTCCAGAAAAACATCTATTTCTGCTTTATTGACTATGCCAGAGCCTTTGACTGTGTAGATCACAATAAACTGGAAAATTCTGAAATAGATGGGAATACCAGACCACCTGACCTGCCTCCTGAGAAACATATATGTAGGTCAGGAAGCAACAGTTAGAACTGGACATGGAACAACAGACTGGTTCCAAATAGGAAAAGGAGTACGTCAAGGCAGTATATTGTCACCCTGCTTATTTAACTTATATGCAGAGTACATCATGAGAAACGCTGGGCTGGGGGAAGCACAAGCTGGAATCAAGATTGCTGGGAGAAATATCAATAACCTCAGATATGCAGATGACACCACTCTTATGGCAGAAATTGAAGAACTAAAGAGCCTCTTGATGAAAGTGAAAGAGAGAGTGAAAAAGTTGGCTTAAAGCTCAACATTCAGAAAACTAAGATCATGGCATCTGGTCCCATCATTTCATGGGAAATAGATGGAGAAACAGTGGAAACAGTGGCTGACTTTATTTTTCTGGGCTCCAAAATCACTGCAGATGGTGATTGCAGCCGTTAAATTAAAAGACGCTTACTCCTTGGAAGGAAAGT
This sequence comes from Muntiacus reevesi, assembly GCF_963930625.1. NCBI lineage: Eukaryota > Metazoa > Chordata > Mammalia > Artiodactyla > Cervidae > Muntiacus > Muntiacus reevesi. Next base: position 75,982,926 of record NC_089254.1, on the reverse strand, counting down.
TATGACCAACATAAATAGCATATTAAAAAGCAGAGACATTACTTTGCCAACAAAGGTCCATCTAGTCAAGGCTATGGTTTTTCCAGTGGTCATGTATGGATGTTAGAGTTGGACTGTGAAGAAAGCTGAGCACTGAAGAATTGATGCTTTTGAACTATGGTGTTGGAGAAGACTCTTGAGAGTCCCTTGGACTGCAAGGAGATCCAACCAGTCCATCCTAAAAGAGATCAGTCCTGGGTTTTCATTGGAAGGACTGATGCTGAGGCTGAAACTCCAGTACTTTGGCCACCTCATGGGAAGCGTTGATTCATTGGGAAAGACTCTGATGCTGGGAGGAATTGCCGGCAGGAGGAGAGTGGGACAACAGAGGATGAGCTGGCTGGGTGGCATCACCGACTCAATAGGCATGAATTTGAGTAAACTCTGGGAGTTGGTGATGGACAGGGAGGTCTGGCGTGCTGCGATTCATGGGGTCGCAAAGAGTCGGACATGACTGAGTGACTGAACTAAACTGAACAAGAACCAGTGAGTTCTTGGTGCCTCAGTGGTAAAGAATTCGCCTGCCAATGCTGAAGACGAATTTGATCCCTGGGTCAGGAAGATCCCCTGGAGAAGGAAATGACAATCCACCCCAGTATTCTTGCCTGAGAAATCCCATGGACAGAGGGGACTGGCAGGCTACAGTCCATGGGATCACAAAGAGTCAGACACAACTTAACAACTAAACAACAACAATAAAAACCAGTGTATAGTGATTTTCAATAACAGATCTTTTATGACTATTAACACAATCAGTTGAATACAATAAGCTACTAGTGGCAGTAATTAATAAACAATCACTATTAGATTAACCTGTGCCTACTGATTTTCTGGAAGACAGTAAAGGAAAAGGAAGCAAGTTCACCAAAATCAAGCCAACTTTGACCCTAACACCATCCACTTCCTTTTTCCCCCATTCTTCCTTTCTTCTCTGTCCATTTACTCCTTTACTTAACAAATATTCATTAAACCACCTTAATGTGCCAAGCTGAGATCACTAAGATGAACAAGATAATCAAGTTTCCTGCTTTCTTTGCAGGTTTACTGTGAGAGGGCTACTGATGAGTGGCACTGAGCAATAAGATAGAAGGTCATGAATTATCCACGAAAGCTGACTGGCTGAATCTACTTGTTTTCTACAATACGAATATTTGTAAAGCAGGGTCTTTCAACTTTGGCTACGCTGACATTTAGAGCCAGAGAAGTCCTTGTTGTAGGGGACTGCCCGTGTGTGGTGTGATATTTGGCAGTGTCCCTGGTCTCTACCAACTAGACACCCATAGAAACATCCAGTTTTGCCAACCAAAAATGTGTCCAGATATGGTCAACATCAAGAGAATTCATGTTAACTAAGAACTGCTAGTGTAAAGGAACCATGAAAATGAGCTTTCTTGATGTTGTTTCTCACATTTCAGTGTTTAGAGATGGACACTAAAGGAATTATGGAGGAAGGAGGGTGTGTGTATGTGTTTGTGTGTTGGGTGTGGGGAGGGTACACATGCATATGCACACACTCATGCACCCAGGAGTCAGCTAATTTTATATGGAGATAGATGGACATATCAACAATTTAAATTTAAGATCTGTTGGTGTTTTGTCCTAAACAGTCTTCTCCAAGGTCTTGCATTTCAAGAAACAATATTGGCTTTTATTTGACATATTTACAGCAGCAGAATTTACTGAGGAATAAAGAATGCATCAGTTAAACTTGCTGTGACAGATTGCTTTTGTTTCCTAGAAGACCCAGGCCATACACATTATCCTACAAAAGTCTTAATTCAATGTTTACAATAGCTATCTTTCTATTAGTTTCACATTGGCCAAATTTATGACACATTAGGCCTGCATTTTATGTTATTTGTAAATTCCTGCCCATTTTATGTGTCTGAGATCATAATTTTACTAATTCAAATGATTCTGAAGGTTTCTGGTTGTTATATCTTGCTAGTATGACATATTGTTGGTCATATCTATGATTTATTTGCTGATGAGTCCTTGGTCGGGAACACAACTTCCAATTATCCAACTAATTATAACATTATTCTGTGGGAAAACTTCAGCAGCTGAAACTGTTGACTTAGCTAGAATCAAAAAGAGCAGCTTAATAGCAGATAAACTAAAATGAAAATTGTGTTTCGGTTGACAATCTCCAATGTTCAAGAGACAAGAACTAAGTAACTCCATCTATCATGGATTGATACAGTGCAGTTTCCCATGGTGGATGGGGCCACACTTGTAGCTTTTACTGTCAAGATGGCCAATTGGGAAGAATTGTTCTGAAAAATTTCCAAATTGAAAATATAATTGCTTTGTTACTACATGATGCAGTAACCCGGGTTTGAAAGACTACACACTCAGGCCATTAAGCATATACAAAAAAAGCTGACTTCACCATGCTTCAGTGTGGGCTTTTGTTCTCACAACAGAACACTCCTAGACTTTCAGGTAACTTATACTCTATGCAAGGTCCTACTGTATTGCACAGGGAGCTTGGCCCAATGTCCCATAATAACCTAAATGGGAAAAGAACAAACACATGCATATGTATGACTGAATCACCTTGCCGTCCACCTGAAACAAACACAGCATTGTTAATCAGCTATACTCCAATATATAAAATAAACATTAAAAGGAGTTGAGACCTGGGTAGCCTGGATCTTTGTGGGGTTAGTAAAGTTTATTCTCTGCCTGGATCAAAATGTAGTGCAACGTAAATCAGAAAGGTAGAAAAGTCGTATCAGAAGTTATTAGAATATGGGGCAAAGTTATTTTTATATCATTGCCAAGCTCTTCCTGTTATATGCTTCCTATACAACAAAGAGGATGATTACTCATATTGTGTGGTTGCTATCTGGTGAAGAGGAGCCTTCTTCACTTGTCATTTTTTCAAATTGTTCTGGGGCAGTGCAAAGATGAAGATCACTAAAGGAGGACTTCAGGGGTGGAAAGCATACCTGTCCTATTTCCTGAGAGACAGAAATTCTCTAGCAGGGAACTTCCCTGGTGATCCAGTGATTAAGACTCCACGCTTCCAATGCAGGCGTCTTGGGTTCGATCTTTGATTGGAGAACTAAGGTCCCGCATGCTGCATGGTGTGGCCATAAAAGAAGAAAGAAAGAGAAAGAAATCCTTCTGCAGGATTCCAATTTAAAGGAATGACCCAATAAGATTTCTGACTTTGAATACTAGCCTACACAGTTGTATTTGTATAAAACATAAAACATTTCTAAAAGAGGAGCTAGAACCATTGTTTATGAATATTTAGTTTCTAAGAAAGCCCTCAGACCTGAGAAATATCAACAAAAAAGTGGGCTAATATGGGGGCATTTTCATTAAAGCCATTCCAAAATACGGCTACAAAGGACAATAGATCAGGCAGATTCTATCAAAGAGCAGAGAACTGGCCACAAAAGCAAACGGTCAGAGGGTCAGAGTGATTCTGAGAAAGAACAGGGGCAGCTTGACTCGCTGAGCAAGTCCTCATTCCACGACTTGCTGTTCCTGTTCAGCTGCACATTCATTCATTTATTTAATCATTCATTCAACAAGCACTGTTACTTATAGTGTCCCAATGTTACAAAATTACATGAGTGAATAGAACCAAAGTTTATATGTGCAATGATGTAGTGATTATTAATGCTTCCCACCCACTCTGCTTTTCTGTTCTTTCTCCCCATCAGATTGTGTATGTTGGGTGTGTGGCTGTGAGGCGTGCCCATCGCCTCATAACCCCAAACCTGAAGTGGGGTTCAACCTTCAAGTGAGATTTTAGTTTCTCTTGCTGGGGACTGAGTATGTTCATGTAGACATCAAAGAAGGAAAAAACATATACTCATAGTAGTACTAAGACCCCATCTTCATGGTGTGGTCTGAGTGGCATCCATGCCCAGGCTCTACCTGTAGGGGGAAGGGGCAGGGCAGAAGAAGCCTGTCCACAGCCTAGATGGTCTGCATGCAGGAGTGGCAGGCACTCTTCACTGGAAAGAAACTAGTCAGATGATCATTGCCCAGGGAAGTGGAAAGTGTTGCTCAACCATGAGCCTAAAGAGAAGAGAATGAAATTGGATGAAAAACAATAGCCTCCGCCAGCCACTTAACCCCACTCTCCTGAAATCTTTAGTAAGAAGGAGAAAAATATAGAAACTGTATTAGCTTATTTTAACAACAAGGCTGTGCTTACCAGAGGCGACCCAAATTAGCACAGGAATAATTTGCTTGTGTTAAAGACACTTTCCACTGATAGACCTTGCTGCCATTCTTCAGGGTAAAATGTGTAGCACCCGCTGAATAAGACCAGAACCCCAGAAGAAGATGGTTGGAATAAAAGGATGGGGCAAGAATTGGAGAGGAGAGGGAATGTACCACTTGCTGCCCATCTTGGCTTCAAAAATCTCTGTTTAAACCTGACATTTTATTCTTGGTGGTTCATTCCATGGTGTTAAAACACTCGACAATCCATAGTCCCTTAGAGTCTAAATGTCACAGGGAGGGTTAATGCTTTTAATCTCTTACACCATTGATGCAAAAATATTTTTGCATTGTCAGAAAGATCTGGGGCCTGGGGAGTTCTGAACAGATGAAAAAGTCCCACTAAAATTGGTGATGGGAGAAAAGTGGCCCTGAACATTCTGTCTGATGCCAGAGGAATGGAGAGCCATCTACTTCACTGAGGAGGTTTTCCAGAGATTTTTCTTTCCCCTCTCCTCATTCCTGTGTGAGTCATCGAATTGCACACCCTTATTTATCCCCCTCTTAGGTATAGATGACTCACACATTTATTTTTGTAACTATGATCTCCCTTCAAGCCCCACACTCATGTCCCTGTGCTACCAGTCATGTCCACTGGGATGTTCCCTGGGAAATTCCCACACAACCTTATTTCCCTCAAAATCAGCTTCCATCTACCTTCTCTATGTTATTTCTTGGGCCATCATACACTCAGTCCCTCACTCAGGAGTTCCTTTTGTGTCCTCCGTCTCTTCCATTTTCCGTTTAATCACTTAAAAAGTCCTATTTATTTTACCTCATAAATAACCCCACCCCTAGGGGTTCTTAAATCACTTTTCATTCCCTCTTAGCCATAAATACTGTAATAACTGATTGACAGGTCTCCTTGTCCCAGTGTTCTTGACCACCAGCTGAACCCCCAGATTTATTTTCCAGATTCCTGCTGTAAGGATCTATTTGACCATCTCACTTCCTCATGAAAAACCTCTCAGTGACTCCTTGTGACCAAACTCACAAAATTGTATTCTTCCAGAATCCTCTCCACAGTCTGACTTTCCTTGAGTCTTTGAATTTGTCTCCCTCAGTTCCTCTCCCAGCCCCTCTGCCCCTTCTGTTCACCTCTAATTCCCTTGAACACACCTTGCTGGCCAACTGTCTTTGTTCCTGCTTTTATCTTTTTCCATAGTTTTTCTTATGATGTCCCCTACTTGTGCTATACAGCTCAGCCTAGGAGCTTCTCTGGTGCTTGACTTTGTTCTCTTCTCTTGACTCCTCTCCTCAGTTAAGGTTCCTTCTATGTGACCCTACAGTCTCCTAGGCATTCCAGAGTTCAGCAACTTATGGTTTGGCATTGAAATGATGTATGTGTCCTCCTCACCTGGTAGACTATTTTTTTCAGGGGAAGGAACTATGTCTTGGTCACTCTTCATTCATAAGTGTCTGGACCTGGCACATCCCCTGCTGTGACAAATGCTTCTTTCTTTCATGTGGCCTCACCTGTGAGGAAAGCATGTCATGGGCAGGACAAAGGGTGACTGTGAATGAGACAAGAAGATCATGAGAAGCCTTAGAAAGTTCAACATTGGATGCCACTTGCCTTCAACCTGTTGAAACTGTCCAAAGGAAAGGGCTGTGGAACTTCCCTGGTGGTCCACTTTCCAATGCAGGGGATGTGGGTTTGATCCCTGATTTGGGGAAATAAGATTCCAAGTGCCTTTCTGGCCAAAAAATAAAAAAGAGAAGCAATATTATAACAAACCCAATAAAGACTCTAAATATGGTCTACATTAAAATAAAAAAAAAAACTTCTTAAGAAAGAGAGAGTTAGCAACCTTCTGATAACAGTGGGTAGTTGATTTTGCAGCAAAATGAACACGTGGATGCTCAGTTTGGTCTAACTCTCTGTTACCCCATGGGCTATAGCCCACCAGGCTCCTCTCACTGTGGAGTCTTCCAGACAAGAAATACTGGGGTGGGTTGCCATTTCCTTCTCCGGGGATCTTCTCGATTCAGGGTTCGAACCCACATCTCTTGGGTCTCCTGCACTGCCAGGAAGATTCTTTACCACTTGCACTTAATCCAAAGAGGAAGAAAATATTTGCTATAATTTCTAGCTTGAGAAAAAAGTCCAAAGGCTACTCAATCTGCCCTTTTCCTAGATGTGAGCACTGACCAGCCAAGATTCTTCTTTGGGACCATAAATGTCTTCTGTAAATCCACAATTTTCTCTGGTCCAACACTGTTGCCTACATCCTTGACAACTTTTGCATTTTTTTTTTTCATTTATCTCAGAAGTATTTTCTAATTTCTCATGTGATGTCTTCTTTGCCCCATTGGATGTTTAAGATGCTGCTATTTTATGTCCATATATTTATATATTTTTCAAATGTACTTCTATTATTGATTTCTAATTTTATTTCATTGCATGGGATGCTATGTTTTAGTTGATTTCAATCCTTTTACATTTTCTATGACTCCTTTCATTGCCTAACATGATCTATCCTACAGAATTTTCTATGTGCTCTTGAGTATAATATGTGCTCTGCTCATGTTGAGTGACATCTAGAGTTGTGTGTTAGATCTAGTCAGTTTCTAGTGCTTTTGAAATCTTCTATATCCTCATTATTCTTTGCAATTATTTTAACCATTATTGAAAGTGTTGTATCAAAGTCTCCAACTATTATTGATGAATGGTATATTCTTCCCTTTCATTATGTTAGTTTTTGTTTTATGTATTCTAAGGCTCTGATTGTATGTGCACATGTGTTTATAACTGCTATGTCTTCTTGCTTATGTAGAGCAACAGGTTCTACAGCAGACTCTTGCTGGAATAAAGAATAGCAGCAGGAATGTGAACTTTTATCCTAACCAGTATGCAGCAGGACAGCCTCTTGTCCTTTAGCCAGTGAAGCCGCCATTGCCATTTTGAAGACCACAAAGAAATGACTAATGTTCTCCTATTCTGTGTTTGGCAAACTGCAGACATACCCTTAGGCTGGTTTACTTCTACAAAGCAACCCCAAGGATGTCTTGGAGGTCCTGTGACATTGCACAAGTCTGAATGCCAAACAGAAAATAATTTTTATAGTTTATCTATTTGTTATAGTCATGCCATTCCTTCTACACAGGAAATTACCTGTGTGGCTATATCTTAAAAAAAATTGCCACCCATGATTGTGTTCCAAGGTAGTTGCAAGATGGATCACTAATGCAATATTTAGCAGATAACTTTCTCCCTCAGTCTATGATTCATGTCACTCACACTGGAATGTACCCCGCAAACAGATTTAGTGTCAAATCTGGCAGTCAGTCACTCTGCTCTGCCAGAGACCTTTGATGTGCCATTGCCCAATCGCTAGTGATGACCACTAGGTTCTAAGCCATTAGATTCGTGAGGTGGAAGAAAACAACTACCCACAAAAGGGCATAGCACCTCATCTGCACTCCCTGCTTCAAAGGTTGCTTCTCATAGTGATCTTGGCTATTTCTTTGGAAGCTGAGACTTGAGGTATGTAGATTTTGTGTTCATGTCAGTCTTTTGTTCCTGTATGAATTTATTCTTGCAGCAGTCATTGTACATAATGGCATCAGTATTTGCAAGGAGGATCCCATTAGTGCCATCAAAAGGATGCTCCATTTTGCTTCCAGGTCCAGAAAATAATGTTTGAAACAAGAGAAAGTCTTGCACAATACACAAGCATTCCAGATACTGCAAATACTTTTCAAGTACCCATGAATCTAAGAGATGTTGGAAATTCCGAGGACTGAACTTTAATGGCACTAAAAACAGTTTTTTAAGAGAAACATTGCAAATATATGGTGCATCAAGTTGAAGAAATTTGGGATGTCTTTTCCCACTTGTTCTTCTTCTAATCTTTCTCATGCCTCTAGATATTTTCTCTTTTTTATTTTATCTTAATTTGGAGGGCCATACTTCACGGGCTGTGGGATCTTAGTTCCAAATCTAGGGGTCAAACCCGTACCCTCTTCAGTGGAAGCATGGAGTCCTAATCACTGGACCACCAAGGGATTTCCTTATTTTTTCTTAAAAGAAAATTTCAGTATTGCATTTCATTCTGTATGTATATATATTCGTCCTACCACACTAGCACATTGTTTCTCCTCCAGAGCTTTAATGCATCAGTTCACAAACACATATATGTATTTGAGTGAGTATTCACCAGTCATATATATATCAATGGCGATATGACAAGTCATCTGAGCTGGCAGATCAAAAAAGTACTAACTTACCCTAAGGATTTTTGAAGTTGAATGTTTATTCTTGGAAGATTGGGATATTTTCTTAAGAAGGGAAAAATACTATGTACTCAGATGATACAAGGAAATAGCAATCTCATGGTTTACTGTAACTGAATATGAACTCTCCCCACACCCCCCATACTCAGGTCACTTTCAATTACCTAGTGAAAAAGCATTTAGAAATACTTGAAAAATCTTGAATTGCAGAAGTTCCCTGGTGGACTAGTGGTTAGGATTTTAGGCTTTTACTGCTGTGGCCAGTATTCAATCCCTGGGGTGAACGAGACCCAACAAGCCATGTGGAGTGCTCCCCCCACCCCCCCACAAAAGATAAGTTTCAAATGGCTTCAAGCTAGAGTAAAGTTTACCAAGTCTGAGGTGACATTTTTCAAAAGCTAAACTTTTTGTCTACAAATTGACCATGGACTCCCTCACTGAGGACTCCATTATTCCTATAGAACCTTGTCATCTGTCTCTTGTTTTTCTCCCTTGTTGTGTCATCCCATTTCTTGGCTTTGTCTTCTGCTATGATAACCTTCATTTCCACATTTTATTGCTGAAGAGGCAGTGGGGGGCCTCAGAAAGCCTGGCCCTTCTACATTTGCTTCAAATGCAATCAAATCTAAGACAGAACTGAGCTGGGAGCTTGCTGTCCCCTTTCCTCCAGTGGACAGTTGGTGTCTCCAGATCTTTCAAGTTGAGTGACACCCTGTTCAATAGCCTCCTGCTCAAGAATTTCCAGCCTGTACCCAGTGGACCCCTTCAAAGATATATCATACACATCTACACACACAGCGATATATACATATACACACATACAGATATACACAGACACACATACAGATACACACAGACACACATACAGATATACACATGCACACATACAGATATACACATATACACACATACAGATATACACAGATACACACATATAGATACACACAGACACACATACAGATATACACATATACACACATACAGATATACACAGATACACATACAGATATACACATGCACACATACAGATATACACATATACACACATACAGATATACACAGATACACACATACAGATACACACAGACACACATACAGATATACACATATATACACATACAGATATACACATATATACACATACAGATATACACAGATACACACATACAGATACACACAGACACACACACAGATACACACAAACACACATACAGATATACAGATATACACACATACAGATATACACATGCACACATACAGATACACACATGCACACATACAGATACACACATGCACACAGCAACGCTAACAAACGAACTCAAGAAAACAGCAAGTTTTGCCTGAGTGGCAGCAACTTGCATGGCTGCTGAGGAGTTACAAGTTGAAAAGTCCATCATCAGTGTCATGAAAACAGTGTGCTCTTCAATGGGAAATAGGTGGGTGACTTGGCCCTTCCTGGGCAGATCACACAATGGCTCCAGGTTGACTTTTGATAAGGAACATGGCAGAGTTCAGTGTGCTTGTTAGATAGAAATGCCACAGATCAGCTCCTGGAAACTTTTCTACCCTAATCAGCCTCAGTCTGTTTATTTTCAAATCTATGTGTCGCTCTTTTAGGCAGGTTTCCAGAGGGATCATCTGGAGGTAAGTGTATTTCCAGCTTCCTCCCCTCCTAATAATGGCCAAGAAGAAACTGACCTAACCAAAGGAGTTGTACTTTAAGCCTCTATGGCACCTTTGCTGGAATTTTCCACAAGTACCTTATTCTAAGTTATACTATTTCAAATTGTACCTAATTCTTAATTATTTGAATGATTTCCACATGTATGGATCACACTTGTTTCATTTTCAAGTATTTTGGTTTGTGCACCCAGAAGTAAGAGATGTTTTTAGCAGATATATATAAATATATTGTTGGCTGCCCAAGTTCAGGCTGTCACCAGGCTGCTCAGCCCACTGAGCATAAATGTGTCCTTTCAGAAATCAGCTTCTGATTTGTGAGATGGAGATGTTCCTCGTTGATTTTTACTTTTCCAAATGCAAGTAATGCATGGTCTACTCTAATATTAGGCTCTAATCAGATAGCTTTTTGACATCAACTTTTTTCTGCACTTTTAGGGATATGTCTCTGGAATATGTCTCCAGAAACCTGAACAGCAGGATACACTTTCATGCCTTACCTGGAGCAAATTTGTGCTGGGGAAAATTGTGTTGTTCTCCTTACAGGAGGGCTGTGTTAAATTAAATGGAACACTCTTTTCCAAATGTATTTATATACACAATTTAATAATGCTAAATGGCACTCTACAGGATAAATATGGGGAGGTATTACTTGCATATATTGATAGCCTAGTAGAGCTTCTTCTGGTTCTGTGTGATCCTTGGTGTATACTGGCTCTTTTCATTCTGGTAGGACATATGCATCCAGGTGATCTAGAAAGTGTTCCAAATCATCAGGATAGCAGTTTAAAATAAGTGAGGTCAAACCCAACAGCATTTTATGGTGTTCAATATTTTGACCCTTTGAAGAGATGTCAAGTATAAATTTAGCTCACAATTATATGAAACTGACTTACTCACCTATCCTGAGGAGCACCAGGAGAGATTTCCTGGACTTATTGAGAGCAACCTTGAAGCAATGTCTCCCAGCCCATTGAATGACAAATTGAACAAGGAGTGTTAGGAATTCTGAGCAAGGTTTTCATATTCTATGTAGTATTTCTCATTGTGAAGATATTGAAAAGTCTTTTTAACTTTCCTATTTGCTTCCTATCAGTGAACCATCAAAAAATTGAAAAATATTTGACTCACCATGTTTGAATGATTATGGATCATTCTTGGTTGGGAAGGTCTTTGAGGGTGAAAAGAAAGTTCCATTTAGGTCAAAAGAATAGTGAATGAAGGGAAACAGAAAGAAACTTGCTAAAATTTAAACTTAATCTTAAACATTGTATTATATCCTATAATCGGGTATATAGCCAATCATTGTAGGGACTTCTAGGTTGACTGTGCTGACCAGTGAGAGGGCAGGTTCTGAGACACAGATCCTGGAGAGGGGTTGAGGAAGTCACCCTTTATCATAGGCACCACTCTCCCTCTGCTTGGGACCCAGCCATCCCACATAACAAAGCTCACATTGTAAAACGTCATCAACAGTGAGCAGCACTGGGTGAGCATGCTTTTTCCTAGAGGGATATCCCAATATCAGTCTCTGCAAATCCACAGAGATGATCGCAACTCATAGGCCCCAAGAATATACTCTTCTGTGATTGCAGAAGGTGCAAACTTAAGCCTTAATATACTGGAAATAACTTCCAATGAGAAGTTGTGTACAATGTACCCCTAGGGCCTAACTCCATGGGTAGGGGGAGAGTCCATGGATGAGGAGTGGAACAGCTGTCCCCCTGCAGCTGGGTTGTGGTGGTTAAATTTTTGTGGTCTAGAAAACGAATCTGCTTTCAACTACTTCATCACACTTTTGGTCCTCCATGGCCCCCACTGAAAAGGCTACAGCAAACCACCTGTGATCTAGTCTTAATAAGAGTGTCTAAAGGGTAAGCATTCTATCTGTGCTTCCACTCAAGCTGGGAAGACAGAATGCTTCACACCTGAGTTTTAAAATGTCCTAAATTAGATTGTGTTTTAATGCTATGCCCTTGATTTTTAAGGGGACTCTGTGTGGCACCTTTCTCTGTAGCTCCCATCACTCAGTGTTCCCCAGAAGAGACTCTACCAGCAGGATTGCCTTGAGAAACTAATACAAGAAAAATACATTTGCTTCCCTGTAGAACTAGTGCCTTTCTTCTTTGTTGTTCAGCCTCTCAGTCATGTTCAACCTTTGCAACCCCATGGACATACCAGGTTTCTCTGTCCTTCACCATCTTCCAGAGCTTGCTTAAACTCATGCCCACTGAGTCGGTGATGCCATCCAACCATCTCATCCTCTGTCATCCCCTTCTCCTCCAGCCTTCAATCTTTCCCAGCAACAGGGTCTTTTCTAATGAGTCAGTCCTTTGCATCAGGTGGCCAAAGTATTGGAGTTTCAGCTTCAGCATCAGTCCTTCCAATGAATAATCAGGACTGATTTTCTTTAGGATTGACTGGTTTGATCTCCTTGTAGTCCAAGGGATTCTCAAGAGTCTTCTCCAACACCACAGTTCAAAAGTATTAAGTCTTTGGCACTCAGCCTTCTCAATGGTCCAACTCTCACATCCATGCATGACTACTGGAAAAATCATAGCTTTGACTAGACAGAACTTTGTCGGCAAAGTACTGTCTCTGCTTTTTAATAAGCTGTCTAAGTTGGTCATAGCTTTTCTTCCAAGGAGCAAGCATCTTTCATGGCTGCAGTCACCATCTTCAGTGATTTTGGAGCCCAAGAAAACAAAGTCTCTCACTGTTTCCTTTGTTTCCCCATCTATTTGCTAAGAAGTGATGGGACTGGATGCCATGATCTTAGCTTTTTGAATGCTGAGTTTTAAGCCAACTTTTTCATTCTCCTCTTACACTTTCATCAAGAAGCTCTTTAGTTCCTCTTCACTTTCTGCCATAAGGGTGGTGTCATCTGCATATTTGAGGTTATTGATATTTCTCCCGGCAATCTTGATTCCAGCTTGTGCTTCATTCACCCTGGCATTTCACATGATGTTACTCTGCATATAAGTTAAATAAGCCAGGTGATAATATACAGCATTAACGTACTTGTTTCCCAATTTGGATCTAGTCTGTTGTTCCATTTCTGGTTCTAACTGTTGCTTCTTGACCTGCATACAGATTTTTCAGGAGGCAGGTAAGGTGTTCTGGTATTTCCATCTCTTTTAAGAATTTTCCACACTTTGTTGTGATCTACACAGTCAAAGGCTTTGGTGTAATCAATAAAGCATAAGTTGATTATCTGCATATCTAAGGTTATTGATATTTCTCCTGGCAATCTTGATTCCAGCTTCTGATTCATCCAGTCTTTCTCCTTATGGAATGATAAAGCTGTACCTCTCACTTTTTGCTTTGACTGCCTTGGGACTTAGAGCCTAATTTTTATGTGTGTAGCTGTACGAGTCCATAAAGCCTGTGTATTTACATTTTTTGTCATCTTTCCTTCTTTCCTTTCTCTTTTTCCTTCATGAATTTGTTTTAGTCCTACTCTCATCAATTACTCTGAGAAAGAGATGGAGGGACATCAAAAATGACTAAAAGATAGAACAGTGTTCAGCAATTTTCAAAGTAAAGATTGTTTCACCTCAGCATGACTATTGGCCAATTTCTAATGACAACACTGTAAATCATATTCATTGGTTATTGAATTAATTATGAATTGAGCTGCATATGGTGTTTCTTTTCAAGTATTATATGTGTGTGTGTGTGTGTGTGTGTGTGTGTGTGTGTATACACATTAAAACACAGAAAACAAATTCAAAAATACTTTTGTGATTTGATTTATTTCAGGAATTTGTCAATTCTACTTCTTAAAGACAGATTAGACCCTTTGGAAAGAACTGATGTTGGAAAGAGATCCATGGTTTGGTGAAAGAGTTTCTGAAAGAAACAATGGAGAGAAAACATATGAAACCATTGTAGAAACTGTTTCAGTCAGTCTAGAGATGTTTATTGTAGCTGCTTATCTATAATCCAGAAAGATGAACTTGTGCATCCCGCAGATCTGGTAGTTCTTCCCTTCTGCCATCTTTTGGAAAGTTTGATGTTTACCATCCCATGATCCTGGACATGACCAAACACATCCTTCTCCAAGCGCAGTGTCTATGAAGCACAACTTAGGAGTTACTCAGACAATCTGTGTGTTGCCCAAAGAGGGTAAAAATGAACATGCCTTGGCCAATCTCTCCTGTGACTGCCCAGTCCTGCGCTCCTTTTTCCTGTAACCACTGCTTCTGCACAGGTCAGAGCACAGCCTCATTGGCAGGGAAAATGTGCTGCCAGGCCTCCCAGGGGTGGGGATGTTATCCTTGTCACAGCTGGAAAAGAGCAAGTTGAGGTTGGATCACAAAGTGTTATTGTAAGCCACCAAGTTCATGTGTAAGAAATGAGAGAATTGCAGAATCTCCACTGAGTGACTAAGACAAGCACAGAGCCCGAGTGCAGAGTGCCTCTCATAAGAAACTGATAACCAGATCTGCCCACACCCACGTACTTAAAACAAAATCACCTCTTCCCCACTTCCCAATCTCATATTAATACAATCCCACCCTCAATCAAAATGAAGTCAATGATATACATGTATAAATTCTGGCTTTGCAGCTTTGACTATCCTTTCCCAAATGATGAGAATTGCTGGAAAAAACAGTGATTTCTCAACTAGAAATACACTAAGTAAATACAAAATGTCACTCCCCCACTATTTCTTCCCTAATATAGAGGCTCAGACTGAAATCAAATGAAGAAAAATAAATATGATGCTTATTTCTAATCTGTGGGGTGCAGTTTTAATAATTTCAGTAGATTTCTATAGAGCCTACCCATTTTTTTTCTCTTTCATTAACCTAATGAAAGTTCCAAGTGAAAAACACACTATTCTGTGAATAATGGATATGATAAGGGCTGGAACAAATTCTTCTTTCTGTCCATATCTTTGAGTCTTATTTACCTAATTCTGTGAAACTAGAATGAATGAAATAGGATAAGATAGATATCTCTGACATTTATGAAATAAACTCTTCTACAACAAATCATTTATAATACTCATAGACTAGGTCACAGACTGATCCATCCTCTTTATTGTCTCATAATTTTGGATCAAGCAATGAAACTGAGTTTGCTGAGTCAGCTGTGAGAAGTGCTTCAAGGTCAGTCTCCAGCTGTTGTCATGGCTGAGCTCAAACCTGGATGGCAGTTAGTCACCATCAGTTAACTATGCTCCTGCCATATGTGTGATCTGGCCAGTGGTTCTGGCTCAGGGTAGCTGAGGAACTGACCCAGAGTGGAGTCAAGACTTGTTAGTTTCCAACCTTAACAAGGCCACCTCAGAGGTGACGGGCAGATCCTGAGGCCAAAAGAGACATCAAGTAACAGACCAAAGTCCTCCAGGACTTGTGAAGAAGAAAAGTAGTGCTGATCATAAGACAAAAGGCTGGGCTGGCTAAATGTAGCAAGAGGATGCATGATTCAAGGTTTGATAAATCAAGATGAAGGAATACAAAGCAAGGTGAGCAAAAGTGTTCTCAGAAGCAAAATCTCAAGTAACAAGAAGGCTGCTGCTGCTCCATCTTGGAGGGCTGTCTGCCACAGACCCGCTGCAGTACGTGGGAAGATTCCCACAACTAAGAGCTGCCAACATCTGAAAGGCCTAAGGGAGTTTAAAGCCCTCCTTGTGAGCCTCTCTGGTGGCCTGCTTGTGATTCTGTGGGTCCTGAGTGACCCCTAGAGACCCAGTCCCTTCCAGAAGCACCCCTGTTATGTCTTCCTTCCTGCTCTAACCAGTAGAGGACAGCTCAGGGCAATGCCGGTGTCAAGAGGGCTTGTTCTGCTTCTGACTTAAGAGAAAGCCCTGTAAATACCACTGGTGCTGGGCTGTTGCAGAGCCTTTCTTGGCAAAAATCCTTGTGCTAGAAATGGTTCATCAAGTCTTATCACAGGATCTGTCTCAATGTTTTAACATATGTATACCTATGGCTGAATCATGTTGATGTTTGGCAGAAAATAACAAAATTCTATAAAGCAATTATTCTTCAAGTAAAAAATTTAAAAAATACATAGCAACAAAAAACCTTAAAAAACAGAAAACAACTTATTGGGAAACACTATTATGCAATGCCCTGCTTCAGATAAGGGATCATCCCAAAGAAATAAAACTGCAAAGCGTTAGTCATTCAGTCATGTCCAACTCTTTGGGACTCCGTGGACCGTAGCCCACCAGGCTCCTCTGTCCATGGAATTTTCCAGGCAAGAATACAAGAGTGGTTTGCCATTCCATTCTCCAGGGGATCTTCCCTACTTAGGAATCGAACATGGGTCTCCTGCACTGCAGACAGATTCTTTACCGCCTGAGCCACCAGGGAAGCCCCTTTAGAAGCCAATCCCAAGTAATAAATCTTCAGTAGAATCTAGAAACCTGTTGCCCGGTTTCAGGTCCACATCTTATTGGATCAGTCATTCTGTCTAAAGGTTTTTGTTTGCTCCATTTTCTGCATCTGCTTTGATTTGCCTGAGTTAACACTGATTTCTGTCTTTGATTGTTTTCAGTAATATTACTGAAAAGGCTTAAAGCACTTTAGTATGCCCAGTTCCTAAGATAATATTATAAAGCCTAGTTATGCTGTTATAGGGTTAGTTATTCCTGATGGCTTTTGATCCAGGGATATGGACTTAACAGCTTTCTCCCTCCAATGGTGGCAGAGGGGTGCAGCTCTGTGTCAGACAGAAACAAGTATTTCCAGAGCACCATCCTTTGTAGGTAAGAATCACCTGATTCATTCCTTTCTGGGCAACAAAATATTGATGGCAACACACTGAGTCTGTCAGGTGGGGTTCTTAATTTAGAACTTTTCAGAATTAAGATTTGACAGTGGGATCTTCCCTGGTGGCTCAGTGGTAAAGAATCCAGTTGCCAATGCAGGAGACACAGGTTCAATCCCTGATCTGGGAAGATCCCCCACACTGCTGAGCAACTGAGCCCGTGGGCCACAATGACAGCCTGAGCTCCAGAGCCTGGCTGCTGCAATTCCTGAAGACCCTGTGCCCTAGAGCCCATGCTCTGCAGCAAGAGACGTCACCTCAATGAGAAGGCCTAACACTGCGACTAGAGAAAGCCCACTCAGCAAGGACAACCCAGCATAGCCCCAAATAATTAAATTTTTATAATTATTTTTAAAAAAAGATTTGATAGTATGAGTGAACTCAGGCATTGAGTTTTAACTGTATTTTTTTTTTTCCTTTATGTATAGGTACTCTTTTTGTGCCCAGTGTAGACTAGATGTGGATGATACAAATATGAAATGTGGTTTCTGTCCTCGTGGAACTCACAAGCTACTGGTGGAGGAAGTCTCAGATAAAACCACAGGATGGTAAGTATTTTGATGAATTTGCCTACGATGGCATTGGATTCTGAGGAAGCGGTTCTGACACACTTCCCGGAGGAGCTGAATCTCGAAATAAGCATTCACCTGATGGGTTTCGGGTAGTGGATTCCATAAAGAAGGGCAAGGGATCAAAAGTAACAAATCAGGAGGGCTGGTTGAGGGGGACAACATCAAAGAAGCTTGGTGGCGCTGCAGGAGCTGACGATGCTGCCTTTTGTCAGTATTTGAGAGGCTCTAAAGTATTTGAAGCAAAGGAGTGACATGCTCTGATCTGTGGGCTTTAAAAAAAATTTTTTTTAAGAAAAAATAATGTGGCAGCAGAGTTATAGATGGGTTCAGAGATGTGGAAGGGAGACAGAGACCAGTCTAAAGATCAGTGCAATCTCCAGAAAGATGCTGGGGAGGACCAAGATCAGGCCAAAGCAGGGAAACAAGCTGGAAGGGAGGCATCCAAGAGATTTAAAAAGGTTTCATGTAGACATGAGTCAGCAAGGCTGAAGGCTAACTCTCAGACTTTGTGGATGAATTATGATATAACTCATAGTAGTGGCAGATCATCTTTTTAAATTTCAGCTTTATTGAGGTATAATTGACATATAAAATTATAAGATATTTAATGTGTACATTGTGATTTGAATCATGTGTACATTGTGCAAGGGCTCCCCTCATCTTGTTAATGCACACACCCATCACTTCTTTTTTTGTGTGAGAACATGATACAGTGATATCCACCAGATATCCTCAGACCTTATTCATCTTATAGCTCAAGTCCTACCAGCCTCTCTCTATTTCTTGCAAACTCCTAGCCCCTGCAACCACTTTTCTACTGTCTGTTTCTATGAGTTTGACTTTATTTATTTATTTATTTTGAGTTTGACTTTTTAAAAATTCCACACACAGGTGATATCATGCAGCATTTGCTTTTTCCTGTCTGGATTATTTCACTTAGCATAATCTGCTGAGGAATTGATGCTTTCAAATTGTGGTGCTGGAGAAGACTCTTGAGAGTCCCTAGGGCTGCATGGAGATCAAACTGGCTAGTCCTAAAGGAAATCAACCCTGAATGCTCATTGGAAGGACTGATGCTTTGGGCACTTGATGCAAAGAGCTGACTCATTGGAAAAGAACCTGTGCTGGGAAAGATTGAAAGCAAAAGGAGTAGGGGGCAGCAGAGGATAAGATGGCTGGATGGCATCACTGACTCAATGGACATGAATCTGAGCAAACCCTGGGAAACAGTGAAGGACAGGGGAACCTGGTGTGCTGCAGTTCACGGGGTCGCAAAGAGATGGACACGACTTAGTGACTGAACAACAACAACGAATGCCCTCAAGTGCTCTTTTCACTCAAAAATATACTGTTATATTATTTTCATGTCAATCAACATGCACCCTGAAGTCATTTAAAATGCCTGCACCATTCTTTGGGTACATGTATACCATAAATAATCTAATCATTTTCTACTTGGAGGTCATTTAGCTTCATAGCTTTTACTAAACAATGCTGTCTTAAGTGTCAGGTTTGGAACTTGACTTTACTCACTTACCAGCTCAGAAGTAAACCTGTTGCTGTGTTGTGGATGCTGGCAGAAGACACAAGATACCTGGATCAGAGACAAGAGACTTTATCACCTATATCCACCAGTGGCAGGAGCATCAGCATGCCACTGGTTCCGTTGGCCCCAGGAATGCTCAGAAAAGCAGTAATTCCATGGACCCAGATGGATACTATGAGTGCAGTAGGTTGGCTTTGCAGCTGAGGAACATCGGGTTTGGGGAATCTACTTCTGCTGTGTAAGCAGTAGGCAAGCCCTCTCTGCCACAGGAGGAGACATTACCTCATCCTTCAAGGTCACTTGGTGCTTTAAGCACCATTCTGAGACAGGGCCTGGGTAAAGAAATAGGATGCTGCATTCTTGGCATATCCAACAAAGTGTGTAGGAACATAAGAGAACCATGAAGGACTATCTCTGAACAATAACTGTTCTTTCCTATACATTTGAAAATATCTTTAGGAGGAAATTCCCTGGAGCAAAGTGGTTATCACTGGGTGCTTTCACTGCTGAAGGCCCCAGGCTCAATCCTTTGTTGGAGAACTAAGATCCCACAAGCCATATGGCCAAAAAGAAGAAAAAAGAAAAAATATCTTTAGGATAAATTCAAAGGACTGGAGTTACCCAACCAAAGAGTTTACACTGCTGTAGACCTTCTGTACCTGTTACTAGATGACTTTCTAGAAACTTTCTTTGGCAGGTTTGCTTTCTCAGTTATGTTCTAGAAAATGACTATTGTTGTTCCTTTGCTGGTCCAGGAATGACATTTCTCATGTGAGCTTGCAGGCCCATGGTGGTGTTCTCTGCTTTTCTGGGGATATGTCTCATTTGAGCCAACAGGGTATTTTAACAGAGCCATTTCCTGATTGGTGGCAAGCTGAAAACATATCGCTTGCTTCAGGTTGGTGGGAACAGGAATGCTAAGATAAGCAACAGCATGGCCTCCCCACCCACCCTCCCCGCCTACAGCAGGTCATGTCTCTTCCTTTTCTGGAGGCCCGGGTGCTTGTTTTCTCATTTGATCTCACACTACGGGCAGGTGGTATGTTGTGTCTGTGTGCTTGTAGGTGAATTTTAATGATATTTCAAGGCATCCTGGAAAAACAAAATACTTCTTTGGATTGCTTTTGTCAAATAATAAAATTATTTGACATAAGTCTCATTGAAACCAGATGTGGAAATATGCAGTTCTTACTTTTTTACTATCCTTCCCTGGGGGCTCTTGGCTTATGCCAATCTGAATTTTGATGTTGAAAGCCTCAGGGCTCTCTTTTTTCCAGGTGTGTTGTCTTTTATATATAAGAAAACTGCAGGAGAGGACCCTTGAGCAGTAGCTAACACTGTTAAAATCAAGACTGAACCATCAGAGATTTAAATCAGGAGGGGAGATTGGTTCTTGGATCAAGTCCTCTCCTGCACTGGGACTTGTGCAGGCATCCTGATAGTGGCAGGAAGCAGTGGTTCAGGGCTTGGGAGACTCTTTTTTTTTTTTTTTTTTAATAGATTTATTCATTTATTCATGGCTGTGCTGAGTCTTCATTGCTATGTGAGGGCTTTCTCAAGTTGCAACAAGCAGGGGCTGTTTTTGGTTGAGGCGCAGGGGCTTCTTACTGCAGTGGCTTCTCTTGTTGTGGAGCACGGGTGCTAGGGCATGTGGGCCTCAGTAGCTGTGGCCCATGGACTCAGTGAGTGTGGGACACGGGCTTAGTTTCCCTGTGGAATGTAGGATCCTAGTTCCCAGGCCGGGGATTGAAACTGTGTCCCCTGCATTGGCAGTCCAATACTTAACCACTGGACCACCAGAGAAGTCCCTGAAACTCTGCTTTTATCACAGACTTTTCCTATGACTTTGGTGTATTCGCTTCTTTTGAGTTTCCTCTTCTGTTAAACAATGCCCCGATGGTTCAGCAGTAAAAAAATCCACCTGCAGTGCATGAGACACGGGTTCAATGCCTAGGTCAGGAAGATCCCCTGGAAGAGGAAATGGCAAACCCCTCCAGTATTCTTGCCTGGAAAACCCCATGGACAGAGGAGTCTGGTGGGCTACATTCGATGGGGTCGCAAAGAGTCGGATACGACTGAGCACTCACACCCTTCTGTTAAATGAGAATGCAAATCTCTGACTCTGACCTCAGTTAGAGAACCACCTGAAAAGCCCTGGCTTTTACTTGCATGTGTGAGACGCAGGCACATCTACAAGTAGATCCCCAGCCACATTTTATATTCCACGGAAGCCTCTCTCCTTTATCCACACCCCTTACCCCAACCAGTGGCTCTCCATTTTTTGCACGCACATCCTGGTGTTGGGAGCACATTCTCTGAAATACCCATTGGCCAGATGTGAAGTCTGCGTGATGTGGATAAGCTGAGTGCTCTGCAGGGGGAGACCCTGAGTGCTGTGCCCTCTAGGTGGTTTAATTTTGCTGCCTACCAGGGAAGCACATCCTTTTCTACTGGGGTGTTTGAAGGAAACGTCCGTGGTACCTAAAGAGCCGTGTTTGAAGACCACTGGCCCTAATTTTCTTCTGATTTTGTGATGTCTGTAAGCAGTGTCCTGCAGGCAGGAAGATTCAGTCATTGTCATGGTCTCAGTGTTCATGTCTCCCAGCCCCCAGTACTCATACATGAAATCCCCAACTCCCAATGTGACTGGGTTTGGAAACAGGGCCTGAGAGGGGGTGACAAAGGTTGAATGAGTTCAAACAGCAGGGCCCTAGTCTGACAAGGTTGGTGCCTTCATAAGAAGAGGAGGATACACCAGCCTTTTCTCTCTCCACCACGTGAGGCCACGGCAGAAAGGCATCTGTCACAAGGTTCTAGCAGGACTCTAACCTGCTGGACCTTGACCTTGGACTTCTAGCATTCAGAACTGTGAGAACAGACATTTCCATTGTTGAAGCCACACAGGCTGTGGTATTTTGTTATGGCAGCTGGAGCAGATAGACAGGCTGTGTAAGCACTCCAGAAGCAGCCGCCATGACTGGGCAGGAGGGAATCCAGTCACCTTCCAAGACTGGCATTTCAGCCTGACTGGTTTCAAACCAGTCTTCTCAGATATCTTCTTGGGAGAGCACAAATGCTAGGAGAACCAAAAAAAAAAAAAAAAAAAAAGCTGAAGATGTGGGCTTGGATTTTTTATTCTTGGCTGTGCTGAGGTATTTTTCCATCTTTCTATGAAATGTGTGCAGATCCCAACAATCCAAATGCTCATCACATTTTATAGGCAGCACTTGCTGAATCATCTGCCTCAAGATCTCTACATTAAAGTTTTCTGAAAGCAGATAAATTATATTTACCATGAATCCATGCACCCGGCATGAGTATTTGTGGCCAGTAAAAAGATGAGTTGCAGGATGAATAAATTCACAAATGAATGAACGAGTAGTAA
Source organism: Muntiacus reevesi (assembly GCF_963930625.1). Taxonomy (NCBI): domain Eukaryota; kingdom Metazoa; phylum Chordata; class Mammalia; order Artiodactyla; family Cervidae; genus Muntiacus; species Muntiacus reevesi. The sequence continues at coordinate 75,960,434 of NC_089254.1, read as the reverse complement.
ATGGAATGTTGCTGTTGTCCAGTTGCTCAGTCATGTCTGACTCTTTGTGACCCCGTGGACTGTACCAAACCAGGCTTACCTTTCCTTCGCTATCTCCCAGAGTTTGCTCAGACTCCCATCTGTTGAGTCTGTGATGTCATCCTTCCATCTTATTCTGTCACTCCCTTCTCCTCTTGCCCTCAATCTTTTCCAGCATCAGGGTCTTTTCCAATAACTCTTGACTATAACATGTGGTCAGTTTTCCAGATCATTCCATGTTTCTTCTAATCTTGCAATAATCTTCTTCACCTTCTTCAAGGTTTTCTATATGTTTCTTTTCAAATAACCTAAAGAAGCTGACCGGGATACTTTTATTGAGTTCCAGTCTGTAAAGGAGTGAAAATTTAGAAGTAGCAACTCAAGGACCATCCTTCTTAAATATAAAGTTTGTTCCTCTGGATATTTATACATAGATGGCTTCCTTGGGCTCCATGCCAAAGTTGAGATGTTCAGATCATTTAAATCTGTTTCACAGGCTTAAAAGAAGTCAAGTTCCCATTAGTTCTAAGCTCAAGAAGATGCTTCTTCTGTCTGCAAATATCAGAATACCCAACTCACAGGGTGGTGAACCAATAGTTGTATTTTCCTTTCTCTGTACATTACAAAGTCTAAGGTGGGATGTCCAGGGTTGATATCCTAGTTCAATGATCTTTTAGCTCTGTAGCTTTTTAAAAAAATGTTTTCCAGATGGTTTCAGCCCCTCCAGGCATAACATCTGCTTTCCAGTCAGCGAGAAGTTGGAAGAGCACATCTTTGCCTCTTTATTTTGGATCCTGTAATCAGGCCCAGGGAGTGGTACTTTCACCTCCTTGGCCAGAACTCCAGTGTGCGGCTCCCCTTAGACACCAGGGCGAGAGGCAGGCAAGGAAGGACTTGGTGGAGGGAGTGTGTTGACTGAACCAACCTCCCCTGTATTCTACACCATCTCGAGGAAGAAGAGGGAGCTTTCTGAGAATCCCAGACAAGACTGAGAGATAGGGAAACAGGAGTGGTTTCTGAGTGTCAACAACCAAAGCTTCTGGGCATTCCCTTCTCAGGCTTAAATAAACTCCATGGAGGCCCAAGTCTGTGTCACCTTGTTCCAGTCTAAATAGCCAATCCAGGATGAGGCCTCCTTCCCAATGCAGGCCAATTGACTGAAGGTCAGGTTTGAATAGTTCATTGATGGAGGTGAGGAGTTATGCAATGAATTGATGGCTATTTTCAGAGATGGAAGGTCATGTTGAATCAGGAAGCCAGGAGGTCTACCTAACCTTGAGGGGTTGAATGGAAACGGCAAGCAGACTCTTCTAAGATTTCCTCCTGTCAGCCCTCATTATCCCCCTGAGATAGTTTTAGGGACCTTGAAGAACAGAGCTCTGGTCTTAGCACCACAAAACAAGCTCACATCCTAGCTCTGGCCAATGACTTTGGGCAAATTATTCCTTTGACCTCTGTTACCTCCCCTGTGAAGTAAGTTATAGCCTAGAAATAACCTTGGATAGGAATGGCATAATCACACTCTGACAAGCCTAAAGCTTTGTGGGCAGAGAAGGTGTTCTGATTTCTAGAACTGTACACTCCTCACCAGCCATGTCCTCTTTCAGGAATGGTTGGGGAGAGATACGTGTGTGTACAGAGCAGGCATCTGCTGGAACCAAGAGCCAGGTCTCATTGCTTGTAACATATGTGAATAGAGAAGGTAAAACCTCATGTATCCTGGCTCACTGGAGATCACACAGAACCCAAAGGGTTAAAGCAATTTTCCAAGGAGCTACACACAAAAGTCTCTAAGAGGCTGTCCAGTAAGATAGTCAGTCGACCACACTATATTCAATGAGGTCATGGTCCCACGTGCATCCTCTTCTCCTTGGGAGAAGGTATATAAAATATAAATAAATGATCAGGTTACAGAATGAACTCTGAATGACCAATTTTGGTTCAAGTAAAGGCCTTCTCCTGCCTCACCATTCTCCGACGATAAATCTTTCAGCAGCAGGTTGATCCCTCTCAGAAACAGACCGTCTAGCAATGTTTCCACCTCCTGCCCCTGTTAGGATGGAGTGAGCGCGAGGTGAGGGCCTGGACCCACTCACAACCCTCCGCAGACTCATGCCTGGAACAGCTTTCCTCTTTCAAGGGCTGACTGGTTGATACTCTGGCTGCTGCTGGGAGTGAGAGAAAAGAGAACAGGTTACAACATCACTGTTAACAGCAATTGCAAGAAACATCTACAGAAGGGAGCCATGGATCTGACTTCCAGGGGATGAAGCTCTGAGGTTGGAGGGACCAGGCTGAGCTCTACTATCAGAAAGACTGGCAATGTCCTTGCTAAGGCTTCCATCCTCTTAGTTTTCCCTGGAGGTAGATGATTTAAAGGTTGTCCTGAGTCTTCGCAAATCCATAACACAAAGTGAATGTGTTCGTTTCTCCCAGGTCCATCTGTGCCCACAGGAAAAGGAATATGAGGGAAGGAGGGCATCATTGTTTCTCAAGGGATGCTGTGGTGACAAGATGCTCAGGGTTGAAGGGGAGGGCAGAGGAGGACCCAAATTTATTAAAGTGCTACTCTGACCAGACATAGAAGCCACTCCTCCCAGTGGGGATGCTGTTTTTGATCAAAAACTAGGAAAAGATTATTTTCCTTTGTCTTGTCTCTCTGGATCCCTTGGTGTATGCCTTTCCCTCCAAGTTACATAGGGCCAGGTCATGTTAAAGTGACCAGTGCATCTCGACAAAGCGCCACTGACTCCCTCCTCTGTGCGAGGCTTCAGGGTTGGCTGATGCACTTCTGTGATACAGAGGCTGCCTCTGTGGCCTAATGAGCTGGCCACTTAAGCTTTAAACCTCAGCCATCCCGAGACTCAATTTCTTTCATGTCCCTGCCCCTGTCCCGCCATCCTTGGCTTGCTGGTCTGCACTCTTTGCGTTATTGACAAGGTCCTGGATGGCCCCTACTGTGTCTTTGTATGAATTACCAAAGGCTCCCAGCTCTTGGCAGACCAACTAGAAAGCATCCCTCTTCAGACTGAGGCAGTTGAGGGGGGCACGCGGCGGGCACATGGCATGCAGACTGGTCCTCAGCCCCCAGGTGCATCCCTCCACTGCATGTGGATGCATGCCGTGACTCTGATTGGCAGCAACACCTTTCTGTTTGCCTCCAGCCAGAGTGTCACAGAGGGAGTGGCCATGGGGCAAGCCAGACTGCGCTCACTCTCCAGGCTCCTTTGGTTCTGGCCTCAGGGGACTGCCGGATCCTGGCATGAACAGGGACAGCTCAGCTCTTGCCACAGAGATTTTCATCTCATTTTATTCACTTAACAAATACTCAGTGAACATCTTCTAAGAGCCAGACATATGTAATGTGCTGTGGGCATCAGGGAGACACCAGAACAAATGTGGTCCCTGTGCTCATGGACCTCAGAGTCTAGGTGGGTGACTCGGAATGCAATCTTACCATGCACCCATGCAGAGGAATTTATGGCTGCAGTGCTGAGCGAAGCAAGGAGTGAGACTTGGGTTGGGGCATTCGCAGTGACACCAGAAGGATATGACTAAACCAAGGTCCAGAGGAGGAGCTGCCCAGTCTGGAAAAAAGAAAATTATATATATCAAGACTGTGAGGCAGGGTAGATACCCTCCAGGAACCAACGGGAGAGGGTGTAGAAGGTAGAAAGCTAGAGAAGGGGAGAAGTCATGAGATGAGGGTATTGAAATGCACACGAGACAGACATGGCCGGCAGGTAGAGGCTTTCCAGCCGTAGTCTTCATGTAGAGGCAAGGACTGAAAGACTTTAAGCAGGAAAATGAGGTGGCTCAGTTTGGGATTTATGAAGATGGTGTGACAGACATTTCTTGCTGCTGGAAGCCGTGCTACCTGCCTGGTTTGGCCCCATGATAAATGCCTGCCCCTTGACTGGTGGTGCACACCTCTCCTTCAATGCCCCTCACCCCACCACGCATTTTCCATTATGGTCCTTCACCCCTGTCTCCACAAAATATTAAACTCGACATCTGCATGGGCACCTTCTTGACTTGATCTCCCCCTCGGCACTTCCCATGTTCAACCTGTAAACATTCTTGGGACCCTTTTGTCCTCTTGTAAGAAGTGTGGTTCCAGTCACACCATCTTGTAACCATATGCCAACTCCTTACCAAGATTCAAATCTGGCTGCCACATACCTGTGAACCTGATCTATTGTACCTGTTAATCTAAAGACCAGGAATACTGTTGCAGATCCTTTACCTTACACATAAACATGTGTTTGTGTTTTCTCCAAGTGCCTCCTACTTAGCAGACCACAGAAGGTCAGAGTACGGTGGGCTGATGAGCTGCGTGGAGTGTGCGTCATCAATGGACCCTCCTGGATTTGCAGCAGCCCTGTGGTCCCCTCGGGGGCCAGGCTGCATCTGGTGAAACCTCATTTCAGGATAGGTGTTGGTGACATGGTCGAGTCCTGTAGTGAGAGATTCAGTTGCTCCTTCTCTTGGTGGCCTGTCTACACTGCTTCATGCGGGGAAAGGTAGGGGGATTTCTGTCCAGCCACTTAGAGACAGAAGGAAAAATAAATTCTAGCACCTGGAACCTTCAATTAAGTCACACTTTTCTCTATCCCTTGGTATAAATGAAAAGTTGGAGACAGAAATATACTTTAAGAAAGGATCAGGCTTGCTTCCTAGAGATCTTTTGGCAAAAAGGGCTATTGAAAGTGTAGTGTAGTTGGTCAAGGGAAAAATCCTCCAATCAGACTTCTGGGTTCAAATTCCAACCTTATCATTTCCTAGGTATGTGTCTTAGTCTGCTGGAGCAGCCTTATCAAAATAGTATTGACCTGATAGTAATATATGGTAAATAGCAACAATATATTTCTTACAGTTCTGAGATCAGAGTGTCAGTGTGGACAGGTTTGGTGAAGGTCTTCTTCCTGGCTTTTAGGTGGCTGCCTTCTCTTTGTGTCCTCACAAGAAAGAGAGAGAGAGAGAGAGAGAGAGAGAGAGAGAGAGAGAGAGAGAGAGACAGAACATGTGCTGTGATGTCTCTTCTTACAAGGGCACTAATTCCATCATAAGGGCCTTACCCTCATGACCTCATATAACCCCAACTGCCTACCAAAGACCCTATCTCCAAACACCATCACATTGGGGTTAAGGCTTTAACATGTGAATTTTAGGGGGACACATTCAGTCTGTGATGTTCTGTCCCAGCCCTTCAAAATAGCCACTTTCACCTGCAAAATACCTTGTTTCTACCTCAATAGTCCCCTTAACTTTTTACAGTGTCAACTTCAAAGTCTTATATCCAAAGTCTCATCTAAATGTCAGTTAAACCAGATACAGGTGAGATGCCAGGTTCGATTCATAGTGACACAAAATTCTGCCGTGTGAACCTGTGAAACCAGACAAATTCTGTGCATCCACAATACAAGGTGGGACAGGAAAAGCTAAACATTCCCAATTCAAAAGGAAGAAATTAGAATGAAGAAAGGTATGACAGGTCCCAAACAAGTTCAAAACCCAGCAAGGCCAATCCATCAGATCTTAAAGCTCAAGAATAATCCTTTTTGGTTTGGTGCTTCACTCCCCAGCCCACTGGAGAAGCAGCATCTATGTGGATCAGGAGGGTAGCCCCATTCATGTGGCAGTCTGTGAGGGCATGGGTGGGTGGCCATCCTGATCTTTGAAACCGACACGGAACCAGCCTTTCTCCCCGTCGGACAATGTGGTGTGACATTGTACGTGTTGAAATTAAGCAGCCTCATTGGGCTCAACTGCAATGGAGCAAGTCATGCTACCTGCATTAGAAGCACATTTGCAATCAGAAATAAAGAATTGGGATTGACGTACATACACTGTTGATACTATGTATACAAGACATAACTAATGAGAACCTACTGTGTAGCTTAGGGAACACAACGCAATGCTCTGTGATGACCTAAATGGAAAGGAAATCCAAAAAAGAGGGGAGTTTTATATATGTGGACTTTCCAGGTGGCTCAGTGGTAAAGAATCTACCTGCCAGTGGAGGAGACAGGAGACACAGGTTTGATCCCTCGGTCAGGAAGATCCCCTGGAAAAGGAAATGGCAACCCACTCCAGTATCCTTGCCTGGAAAATCAGGTGGACAGAGGAGCCCAGAGGGCTACAGTCCATTGGGTTGCAGAGTCTAACTTGATTGAGCACGCGCACACACACACACACACGTATGCATGTATGTATAGCTGATTCATTTTGCTCTACAGTAGAAACTAACACAGTATTGTAAAACAACTCTACCCCAATAAAAAATTTTTTTAGAGAAAAAAAATACATATTCCAGGCCCCTGCAAAAAACACCAGAGCAGCTCCAACTGGGCAAGAGGCCCAGGGATCTGCATTTTTAACTAGAGCTTCAGATCCTTCTGATGTACCCTGGATGCTGAGAATCACTGCAGCCAGGGAACTCGGCACAGGATACTGAGTCATTATTTCCCTCCCTTCGTTTCATTAAATTTATTTGTATGCGCTTTAATGTTATTACCCATTTGAGTTTCTGTTAGCATTTTACCCCTTGGAGTTCCTCTGGTTGTATATCTTTTTCCTTCAGGGTGGGGTTCAGGGCAGTTTTCTGCTTTGGCTGGTGCTTGTGGCCCAAGACTTCCTCCCCCCCTCCAGCTTGTTTACTGCTGCTGACCACATCACCCCCTCGCTACCCTCAACCATAACAGACAGTCCTGCCCACTCCCTCCTGATTTAGCCTGTATTCTGTTACCTTCTTGCCCTCCCCCACCTCGCCCGCCACCCTCCCCGACCCCGCTTTTTGGCGATTTAAGGAGCTGTTTTTATTGTTTCTAGAGCCAACACATCTGTCATATATTTCCCTCAAACTTAAAAACATTGGAAAATCACTGGTTACTTAACACAAAGTGATGCCTGTGCTAGATGACCATCTCTTCTGTAGCTGGTTGCCCTGTGCTACACAGCAGGTCCTTATGAGTTATATATTTTATATATAGTAGTGTATATATGTCAATCCCAGTCTCTCATTTGTGTAGACTAAGCTTTCTCCACAAACACAAAAAATTAAACTGTGATTATAATTGAGGAAACGGCATAACACGAAGGGTGTTAAGGGCGGATGGTAAGTAGATTGGAAAGCATTGGTCTGCTGCTATTGGAATTATAGTGATAATGAAAGTCTTACTATTTAGAAATAGAAATCAAGTTGATTTAACCTAAACAAATGAAGGATTAGCTGGAAAAAGTCAGAGAGCTCCCAGAAACATCAAACTCAGAGCATATGCAGGAACCAAAGGGGCCTGGGCAGTTGAGCCTCCTGCAGAAAGTGGGCAGGGCAGGAGCCTGGTCGGGGGCGGGGTGGTGTCCCTGCAACCGGCCACTTCCAGATTCAGAGCCTCAGGCAGAAGTTCTGATTGACTGAGTTCTATCCTGTGTCCCGTGTCCACTCCTCCCTTCCCCCAGCAGGGAGGGACCCGCCCTTAGAACCTCCATACTGGAAGGTGAGCCTTCCTCCTCTCCCCCATGGTTCCTCCAAAATACTAAGATGATTTGGATGTTATGTAGCTTTATGACAAAAGTTCACTCCAAATATGATTCATATTCCCCTATTTCCACTGCAACAGTCCATCAGTTATTGAGGACATCTGTTTTTTTCAGGCACTGGTCTAGAGGCTCCAGTTGTAGAATCTCTAGTCCTTACCACAACCCTCTAAAGTATCTAGCAAGATGTACTTTTTCCCAGGTGGTGCAGTGGGAAAGACTCTGCCTGCCAATGCAGGAGACGCCAGAGAGGCGGGATCAATCCCTAGGTTCCAGAAGATCCACTGGAATAGGAAATGGCAACCCACTCAGTATTCTTGCCTGGAAAATTCCACCAGGCAGAGGAGCCTGGCAGGCTGCTGTCCATGAGCTCACAAAGAGTTGGACATGACTGAGCATGCTTGCACTTTATACAGTTGAAAAAACCCAGCCTTGAAGACGCTAAGTAACTTTCTTATGGCCAGACAGGTGATAAGGGATGAACCTAGAATGGTCTGCCCCCAGAACTGGTGGCCTGTCCACTCCAATACCCTGCTGCCTCTATGAACTATTTTCACCTGAATTTTTTCTTGGTATCCCAAGTTGGTTATGCAAATCGAACTTGTTCTGTCTGAGCTATTACATCCTCATTTGACTAATAAAGGGTATTAGCAAGGTTCCTTCCCTCTGTGTCTTTCTATGTTTTTATAACTGTATTCTGATGGCTGCCATTTTGAAATGGCCCTGAGTGTTGAACTGAAGAACAGATTAGGATGAATTTGGTGAAACCAGCATCAAGTGTGACACCATTTTCTTTGGCCTTATGTAGCCATCCCTGGACGATTGTACCTCCCCTCCCAAATCAGATCCCTGGAATCTGGCTGGAAATTAACCACAGGCCTGAATCCTTGTGGAAATGGCTGCTGAACATACAATCCCTGCCGTAGGGCTGGAGATATGCTAATCACCTTTTATTCTTCTGAATGAATATGTCTCAGCAGAGAATCAAAAGGGCTTTTTCAAAGGAGAAAGTGTATTTGTTCACATCACTTTTATGTGGACAAAGTGAGGGGGGTTCTTATTTAAGTAACCACTCCCGATGCTATCTCAGGCATATGTGGTTTTATCTAGATACTAAAGCTCCTTGGCCACTGTTTAGAGCCATATTCCTGACTTTTGTTTGGAACTCCCATTTGAAATTACAACTAGCATCAGGGCATTAAAAGGAATCCACTTTGGGTGTGTTCCTCCTTCATGAGGGGTTGTTTGTGATTCATTCAATTGAATTGTAAATGGACATTTATATAGCACCTGCTTGGGGCTAGGAATTGTATCTGTATTGAGCTCTTACTTACAAAACAGACAAACTCCTCAGCCAGGGGTGTGGAGGTGTGAGTGAGAGCAGGTAGACATTAAAACATAATGAAGACGCGTGCTTGCTAAGTTGCTTCAGCTGTGTCTGGTGCTTTGCAACCCTACGGACCGTAGCCTGCCAGGCCCCTCTGTCCATGGGGATTCTCCAGGCAACGATACTGGAGTGGGTTGCCATGCCCTCCTCCAGGGGATCTTCCTAACCCAGGAATTGAACCCATGTCTCTTGTGTCTCCTGCATTGGCAGGCAGGTTCTTTACCGCTGGAGCCACCAGGGAAGCCCAGGCTGATATAAAGGTCATGTTTTGAATGCCTAGAGAGGAGCACAGAGAAGGGAATCACTAGATGTTTGTGGGTAAATTAAAAAAAAAATCATAGAAGTTGCATTTGAGTGAGGTTGTAATAAAAACAACTTAACCCTGAACATTAAGTAAGAGGTTATTTGTAGACTGAAAGACAAAAGTCTGCAAGTTTTAGAACATACAAAGTACAGGATGACTGTGAATTATATAGGAGGGGAGTAATAACAGAATGAAAGGAGAATTTTAAAAGGAGCTAAAAGAGGCCATGATATGAATAGTCATATATGTCCTGCAAAGGGGCTTGAATTTATGTTAACAGGAAACCGTTGAAGGTTTCACCCAGAGAGGGGTATGATTAGATTGTATTTGTGTTTTATTGGAGTGTAATTGCTTTACAATGTTGTATTAGTTTTTGCCGTACGATGAACTGAGTAACCACTTATGTCATTGTTCAGTCACTCAGTCATGTCTGACTCTTTGAGACCCCATGGACTGCAGCATGCCAGGCTTCTCTGCCCTTCACCATCTTCCAGAGCTTGCTCAGACTCATGTCTATTGAGTTGGTGTTGCCACCCAACCATCTGGTCCAGCCTTCAATCTTTCCCAGCATCAGGTTCTTTTCTAATGAGTCTGTTCTTAGCATCAGGTGGCCAAAGTATTGGAGCTTCAGCTTCAGCATCAGTCCTTCCAGTGAATATTCAGGACTGATTTTGTTTAGGATAGACTGGTTTGATCTCCTTGCTGCCCAAGAGACTCTCAAGAGTCTTCCCCTATAACACAGTTCAAAGCATCAATTCTTTGGCACTCAGCCTTCTTTATGGTCCAACTCTCACATCCATACATAACTACTGGAAAAATCATAGCTTTGACCATATCGACCTTTGTTGGCAAAGTAATGTCTCTGTTTTTTAAAATGCTGTCTAAGTTTGTCATAGCTTTTCTTCCAAGGAGCAAGCATCTTTTAATTTCATGGCTATACGTATACATATATCCACTCTCTTGAACCTCTCTCCTCCCCCACCCCACTGCTGATTGTATTTTAGAAAGACCACTCTGTTGACAGAATGAATTAGAACAAGGCAGGGATTAGGAGACTTTACAAGTCAGATTACAGGTATGATTTTACCATTTTGGTAAGTGTTTATGGAAGAATGAGAAGACTCATTGTCTTTCATAGTTTCTCTTAAAGTATAACAGCCAAAAGGATCTGATAGGAAAATGTGTAGCATTTTCAGTAGGAAATAATTGTGCTTATTTTCTTCTACTGGTTTGCAATCTTAAAAAAAAAAAAGACAGTAAGTCAGTGTAGTATATCTTGACTTTTTAGAACATAAATTTTATATAACATATGTCAAATTTTATCCTCTGACCCATAAAATGGAATCCTCGGTTACGGATAATTAATAAGATGTGAAAGAATGCTATTTGTTAATTGAAACTTTCACACTAGCTGTTCACCCCCTGGAAGTACTTATTTCCCATTCATTGCTATACTTAAGGACCACTTTCAAACATCTATCATGTATCATTGAATGAGATGGGAAGATGTGGACTGCTTTAAGACATGTCAAAATGAATAAGAGTTTTAGTAAGCTGTTCTATTTCTAATAGAAGCCAGTGAAAAAAACAATGAGCTAGTCTCCAGTGTTAAGATGGGAAAATATGAAAACCATCCCAGCTTACTCCACTCATCACCATGGTTTCATCATCTATTACACAGTAAAACAAACATAGCCACTGACTATAACCCTTAATGAGCATATGTGACTCTGATAATATTTATCGGGTTTATTTGTTTGAGGCTAACTGAAATGAAAAGAAAACAGTGCAGCATTGGGTCATTAGTCTCTTCTGACGTGTGCTGGAGCTCTAAGGAAAACATTAGTAACCTATTTTTAGCAAGTACCTTCATCCACTGAAATGATAATGGCCCATGGAATAATCCTTGGGATGGAAAACAGAAATTCCCAGAATTAAACGTTCTTGCTCATCTGTTCTATGGTCACAGGAAATCTATCAGCACCGTCATTTCTCATCAACATTGAGAAGTGTTTTTACATCAAACCATTATGCAATCTTCCCCCAACTAGGCTGCCTTTCACCTTCATCTATGCTAAGCCAAGGTCTTCCCAGCCAAAAGAAACGAAAAACACCACCTCCTCCAGGAAGACTTTCTTTCTTTGGTAAACGTTATCACTTGTACTTTACATTATTTTCACTTACAAAATCTGTTTATTCTATGTTCTTTCCCTAACTCAAAAATGTTATTCAAAAAACTCATACAGAAATAATAGGAATGAGACATTATTCTAGACACCACAGGGGTGTGTCTGTGGGAGGTGGCAGACGGATGAAAAAGTTTCTTTCCTGCAGGGGTGCAGACCCAGCAGGAGGGATAAGGCAGAGAAGTAGGATCGAAAAGTAGCCTTCATGTTGTTTCCGCTCAGTCTAAGAAGGAGGGAGCCCCCTGCCACCAAACCCTGGTACTCACTGGTTGACCAGATTGTGAACATGGTGTGGTGGCCACAGTCCAGGCTCGCGGGGTGGAAGGAGAGGAGGCCTGAGAGGGGTTTGGAAACTATCCAGAGGCATTGGTGATTCAAAGCAGGGCCTTCTGAATAAATCAAACAGATATGAATTAAACAGGGGACGTTCTCTCTGCACGATTTTGATAAGTTACATAATCACTTTGAAACATAGAAGATGTTATAACTAAATGAGATACTATGAAAAGACTTATTATATTACTCGGGCTATAAGTTCTCAATAAAGGGCATTTATTATCCTCATTGCTATAATTTTATGCTCCTCAGAGAGTATGTTCCCCTTGTTCTTCACCCAGTGAAGAATCATAGTAATAAATTATGAAATGTCTCCCAAGACAAATGCTGTATATGGAACAGGAGTGGGATTCAGAAGAAATGAAACTCTATGATTTGTGAGGAAGAGATCAGAGAAGGCTTCATGGAAGAGAGGCCATTTCAGCTGGTTTGTAAGGGTCAGGTATGATTTGAGGAAGCAGTAATTCAGGGGACAGACCATCCAACTGTGACTCAAGTGACAAATGGAGAACATTTCTGCACCTCTTCCTTGGGACTCCAATATGAATTCCAGGCATTTGTTGGATATTCCACTGGAAATGGTAAGCTTCTTAGAGCAGCAACAATGATTTTACATTTTATTTACTTATCCCCACAGAGAAGCCAATAAAAATAGAATGAAAACTTTTGTTGATCACCTGGGTTTATGTGGAAACCATTCTTATAACTGAAAGCTTAATCATACACTTAAAAAACAGAAAAGGAAGCTTGGTGAAAGCTGGGGTGGATCCAAGGAGCAGGATGCAGCCCTGTTTTTGTAGACGGTTTAATTTGCGTAAGCTCGATCTTTACTCCCTAAAGAGCCTGGTATGTGTAATAGAATCATGGTGCTTTGGGTTTGTTCATTTTTTTGGTAATTTCTCATTCATTGGTAAATTATTTTATTTGTAAAATTTCCAACATGTTTTCAGCTATGCAAAGAGGCAACCATGTGAAGTTGTTTAGTTTGAACATGAGCAGAAGTATTAAAAGCCCAAGAGCACCATGGATCACATGGCTGGGCTTAGAGTGAGGGCAAGTCCCAGGGAAGGGAAGGGGGACTTACTGCCTCATTATCCTTTCCCCTGAGAAGTTTCTCCTTTTAGGGTTACCAGGTTTAGGGGTTCATTTTGCTAAAAGAAGCTGTGCTTTCCTTGAGGGGATCTTTTGTAGAAGGGAATAAGCTACTGAGATAATAATATCACAAAAAGGTGTTTGAACAAAACTAATTTTATTTGTATAGCACCCCGTTTTTCAGATTCCATTTGTAAGTGATGTGATATTTGTCTTTCTTTGTCTAATGTACTTCACTCAGATGGACTCTCTAGGTCCATCCACGTTGCTGCAAATGGACCTAGCAGCAAGAAGTTTGTTCTTTTTTATGACTGTATAATATTCCATTATATATATGTATATGTACAGCATCTTCTTTATTCGTTCCTCTGTTGATGGACCTTTAGGTTGCTTTCACGTCCTGGCCATTGTAAATTGTGCAGCAATGAACATTGTGGTGCATGCATCTTTTTGAATTATGGTTTTCTCTGAGTGTATGTCTCAAAACAGACATAGAGTCACAAATGTAGAAAACAAACTTATGGTAACTGTGGGAGGGATAAATTGGAAGACTTATCTTCCAATTGACATATACACACTGCTATATACAAAATAGAGAACTACTAAGGACCTACTGTTAGCACAGGGAAGTTTACTCTGTACTCTGTAATGGTCTATATCAGAAAAAAATCTATGAAAGAGTGAATGTATGTGTATGTATAATTGATTCACTTTACTGTACAACTGAAACTTTGTAAGTCAACTATATTCCAATGAATAATTTTTTAGAAACTCAAAATAATAAATAAAATTATGCAACCTCCCCCCAAACTAACTTTATGCTATACTATATAACTAGATAGGACCAAAAATATAGATACTGATGTTGAGGATAATAATGATGCTAAAGAAATAAATTTGTGTTTAAAAATATGCTTTAAATATGTATTCCACATGCTTTTTATAGAGAAAAGTGAAAGACTGAGCTTTCCCTATAAAAGAATTTCTCTTTCTCAAGAATAAAATAGAAATCTCCCGTAAGTCTATCATTCTTAGTATTATTTTATATGCCCTTATTTTATAGATAGATAGTTTTAAAAAGCAGAAGAATGCTGAATATCCTGTTTTACAACTGGACTTTTTTTTTCTTCCAGTTAATATGTGACCTTGTCCATAAGTATGTGTTTAGCACAGTTTTAAATTCTGTAGATTTTAAGTTTCCTCCTCAGTATACATTCTCACTTCACCTTCAGTATCTGATTGGTTTGGAGTGTGGACTGAGGTTGGAGGGTTTACTTCCACTTGTTGAGTCCTGAGATTGGGTAGAAAGAGCCACTTATCACGAATTGGTTTAAATCTGTCTTTGTTTCTACCTTCAGCCACATGATCAGTATAATAATGAGAATGAAACACTTTGGGCTGATAAGCAATAATGGATCCCGAGACAAGCAGATATCAAAAGGGCCTTGCTTTCTTTGGGAATAATGTGGTAAAGCCTGAAGCTCCCTCAGTCATTCCGTGACATGGAGGGAAGCCCTGGCCTGCTGGAGAAAGGCTTCCTCCTGTGGGCTGATGGGATGGGCAACAGCTGCTGTTGGTCTGTTCTGAAGAGGCATCCTGGGAAAGAGTGGAGCAGAGAGGCCTTGTATGGAAGAGTTCTGGTTATCGTGGGAAGGGTTGGCTCTGGAGCCAGCCACACAGGCATAATCACACCTAACTGCAGTTTTACCTAGTGAAGTGCTATCTGCTGGGGAAAGATAGTATCCGCAAGTTGCAAGAATTCCACAAGTGTATTCCAAAGCAAGAGTGCTGTGAGATGTGGGTGTTGTGAGATAAACAGACAGCAAGATAAAGAGGAGTCGAGGGACAGAGAGAAAGTGAGGGAGACAGGGGACAGAAAGGGGAGGCAGAGTTTGGGGATATTGTTAAAATGCAGATTCTAATTCCAGGGGTCTCAGAGGAGGCCTGAGTTGTGGCCTTCCTAGCCCCTACCTCCTGGTGATGTTGATGTGCTGGTTTGTGGATCACTTGGATAGCCAGGTTTTAGGTCACAAACGAAGCTGGATCTCATCATCCTTACTTTCACCGCCTAGAAGCCCTCCCTACCATCCGTGACATGGCACTCTTGGATGTGTGTGGTATTCTATGTGCTATGCTTGCTCACAGCATAGAGGACAAAACTGAACCATGAGAGGCGAAGGAGATGGCCCGTCATCTCTGCTTATCCTGTGTAGCTTAACTGGAAATTCCCCTGCCGCTGGAGCTGAGCTTCTGAATCAGAAAGCACCGGTGGAATCAGGGCCAAGGCTTCTGGCGAGGGGAGGTGGGGAATGAAAGGCTCTTGGTGTCACCACTTCTCATCCTTGTTGGCTGTTCACGTCTCACTGCACAGGAAACAGCTTCATCTGCAGTTTCCTTCATGAGTTCAGGAGATCAAATCACTCCCCAGTAGAAGGCAGATAAGAAGGTGACTTGCTTCCCATTGGCAAGAATTTCACCTGTGGCCCGAATCCAATTGCAGGATTCTGCACATTAGAGATGCAATTGAAGAGCAACAGATTCGGAGCCAGAAGAGCTAAATGTCACACAGTTTCCAAGTGATCTGTTCATGTCCTTGAACTAGCAACCTAGCCTTCCTGAGACCAGAGTTTTCATCTGTAAAAAAGAGATTATCAAATAGCACAAGCTTTCTAACAACCTCACTATGAAGAAGAAGTGAAAAAATATGAGAGAGAACTTTGAAAAACAAAACTTTATGAAGTTATAAAGGATTATAGAGACAAGGGTTCTAAGCCAGCTCAGCTACCCATTTGCTGGACTACAGAATTATGTCCTAGACTCTAAAATCCTATTAAGTGGGACCTAAGTAAACCCAAGGAAGGACAAAGCAGAGAGAAAGATGCATAAGCTCTCAGGAAATCTGTCCTGTGCCTACCTCTTCCACATGGTGTAGTCACTCCTGCTGCCAAGGCTGGCTTGCTAGTCAGGACAGGGACAGCCAAGGCCAGACTCCAAATGGTGTGAGTATGCATTTAGCTTAAAGGTAAAGACATCTACCTGCTTTAACAAGGCACATTCGAATAAGAGAATGGAGTCCTATTTCCTCCGTATCATTGATACTAAAATGAAACCACCCCCTCCTCCCAAATCCAAAGTAAGGAGGGAAAAGAACAAAGAAAGTATTCACGGCCCACTTCTCCCGAAGAGTTACACCCACTCTGGAAAACTGCCAGCTTCCTACCATTATTCTTTTCAGCTCCTTGACTTGAATTAACAACCCCCATGCCCTCGTTTAGAAGAGATTGGTGCACAAGCCCTGTATAGGTTTCTTGATGTATTGGGAAGAAGCAGAAATAGCTCAGAAACTGTGGACCATACAGAGCAGATCAGGGAGGTGCCCGGAGGAGGGCGCAGAAGGTAGGCGCTGGTTGTAAACGTTCCCTGTGCTTCTGTCCACCGGTCCCTCCACCGGAAGATGTTCCTGTGAAACTGAGTGTCCTGAGAATGAAGGGTACACCCAATCAGCTGGGAAGAGAAGCAATGAGAAAGTCAAAGAATTAGCTCTGTTTGCTCAAAGAAAGACTCTTCCCTTTAGCCATTGGAATCTGCCAAGATGTTATCTTTCAGGGTTTCTTTCTTCAACACCCAGTAAGCAAATTAACAGCCTATACACATATTGCCTTCCTCTTACCTCCTCCCCCATCACAGCACTCAGCATTCTGTGTTTTAGCTTGCTTTCTTCCATTTTCTCTCTTTCATCATCATAGTGAAAATTTCACGAAAGTCTGCTTTCTTTGTTTCTTATTATATTCCCTCCACCTAGCATGGCCTGAAAATAATAGATGCTCAATAAATATCCCTGAATGAATGGTACCCTGGTACCAATGTCCATGAACACTGCCCTCACTTTATCATTTTAGGTTAGTCTTGTGCTTTTTTCTCATTATTAACTGCTTCAATATTTTCTTTAGCCTGTTCAACCATTATCATCATCACCACCACAGTAAGCATCACTTAAAATTGTATTTTGTTTGTGGAAAATTTGAAGGCCTGTGGCTCTCTATGGCAAAGGCTCCTGGCAATTATTCATCAGGCACAGGGTATTGAACTTGCACTTCAAGTTGAACATTTCCCAGCCTCCTTCAGGCAGGCTGCTTCCTTCACGACGCCCACTTTTCAGGGCATGTTTCTCTCCAGGGCTTTTATGAGAAGTGACTAGGTTAGTTAGGTACAAGAAAGAGTCATAAAATCACTTTCCTGGTGATGGCATAAATCAGAAGCAAATGGTATGCTGATATTCTAACTCCCTGAATTACAGTGATTTCTAAGCGGCAAGAAACAAATTTCTTAGTATAAGCAATTTCGTCACAGGCAGAAAAGTATCTTTGGAAAATGTCTGACATATAGTAAACACTGCACATTTTTGGAATGAATGTGTGGATGAAATCCCCTGCCTGCTTCTTTTTTCCCTCCTATGTTGGTGGCTCGAACGTTGGGATTTGTGGTAGAGTTAACTACATGTCCATACTTTTTTTCTCCAAAGCCCAGCTGTCCCCGTATAGCCTCTGTCTTCCTGTACATAAAGCATTCCCGCTGCATCTGGAGACTCAAAGAAAGGACCCCGCCAGTCTGCACATGAAATTTGCAGTGCTACATGGCTGCACCTGTGGGCTGTGTGATCTGGAATATATTTGCGTTTCCCGGTCACACTTGGAGCAGTGAGATTTGACCTTTAGAAAGCAGTGGTTTGTTGAGAGCCTGTCCTTCGTTCTTTTTAAATCATGTACACATTGCAAGAGTCAGACACCTCTGCCTACTGAAAGCTGAAGGAATGTGCCTCAAAGCCAAGTCTAGACAGGATTCCAAGGCAGGGGAGTCAGTGGACAAGGAAATCACCGCAGGGTCCATGCCAATTTTCTGTCCTGCAACTTTATACCATTTTCGTATTTCTGGGTTTGAGCCAATGGGGGAGGCCTCTGGTGCCAAGAATGACCATAACAAGTGGGTTGGGGTTTCCACTGGAGGTTAATTTAAATGTTCTATCTTCCTTCAGCTCCTCTTTTAAAGTGCGTTATGTTTCCTGAGGCAACCCCAAGATTTTCCAGGCCTCTGGTTTGCTGAGGGAAGGAGCAAGGGGGAGGCCAAGCAATCCTCCATCATTTCTGAGTTTATAGCCACCTGTAATCAATCATCAGATGAATGGGGATTTACAAAAACAATTGAATTAGGAAAAGACTAATCCCAACTGTCAAGGTGATGAGTAAACTACAGAACCAAAGAGAAGGAGACAGGCGCACTTTCCGCCTCACCCAGTGCAGATGCCCGATTCAGTGGAACCACTCAAGACTGCGCCAGCCTGAGCCGCATGGCTGGCACCCCATTATAATCTGACACCCCTAACCCTCATGTGGTTCAGAGCTTTTGTCTTAGACTGCCCATCTCCACCCATTTCAAAATCCATGTCTTAAAGGCAATGTTCTCCCAGTGTCTGACTCTTCTTATTTACAGTCTTCTTATTTACTCTATCCCACTTTTTCCCTTAGCCCACACATCCACCCAGTCCTGTGGACTTAACTGCTCATTCACACCAACCTTCACTGCTAAAGCACTGGTCCAGTCCTGCTCTCACCACCCCTTACTTGGCCCATTGCATGGTCTTGTGCTCACCCACTCACGATCACATTTTCGACCCCAGTCCCACTCAACCCCACTCTCCACGTTGCACTGTATATCTACCATGTGCATCTGGCCTTGCTCTTTTCAGCCTAACTTTCTAATTTTTGATCACACCAGAGAGTTTACGGTTTATTGACTTTGCTGGATCATGATCTGCTTTGATCCTTGCTTTGTCCGCTTCCTGAACATCCTTAACTTGCTTCACCATCATTTACTTCTCAATGATCGCACAAGGTTGCATGTTCTAGAAGTCTACTCACAGGCATCACCTTGGGCCAAATATCCTTTCTCACTCTGCTCATAACTTCCCGTGTAATTTTGAAATTGTTTGCTGACATCTCCTCCTTACACTCTCATCTCCTAGACAGTAGGATGGTATCTACAATGCCTGACCCAATATCTAAAACACAGCAGGTCCTCAAGAATTCTTTATTGGGCTGAAATGATAATCCTCATTTTGTGCTCAGGCCCATTTTCTTGGCACTGATCCCACGACTTGATTTATTTCCTGCCCTGACAAGGGTGCAGACTGTCTTCTGGTGATGCCGCTGCTGGGGTTTGGTGTGTGACCCCTTCAATCCTGACTCCAAGGGGACCTCTAGTTGCCCTGAGATCCAGCCCTGAGCTCACACTTGCCTTTCTGCAGTTCTAAGAAAGCTTTTCATTGAGGAATTAATTCCTGAAAGACTTTGAAACTAGGACTAGTGAGCTGAGTATATAATCACCTTAAATTAAAAAATCATACCAGAAACATGGAAGAGGTCACAGCTCCGTAGATACAAAGGGCTGGGGCTCTAATCTGGAAATGTTAGTAGTCCTAGTGCTCACTTGCTATGAAACCAGTGGGTTTTTCATTCTTGCTTGTTTTTTCCCCTGTGCTATGCAGTAAGTCCTTATTAGCTATCTATGTTATATATAGCAGTGTATGTCAATGCAACCTCCCAATTTATTTCCTACCCCTTTTCCCCATTGGTAACCATAAATTTGTTTTCTATGTTTACGACTCTATTTCTGTTTGGGGGCATATATCTGGAAAAAGTCATAATTCAAAAATATACATGTACCCCAATATTCATTGCAACACTATTTACAAAAGCCAGGACATGGAAGCAACCTAAATGCCCACTGACAGATGAATGGACAAAGAAGATGTGGTATACACACACACATACACAAGGGAATGTTAGTTAGCCACAAAAAATAAGTAATGACATTTGCAGCAATATGGATGGACTTAGAGATCACCATACTGAGTGAAGCAAATCAGAGGGAGAAAGACAAGTATCATGTGATATCACTTATATATGGAATACAAAAAAAAAAAAAAAAAGGTACAAATGAACTTATTTACAAAATCCGTGTTTTATTTTTCTAAATTCTGGCTGCATATCAGCATAACCTATGGAACTTTTAAAAAAAAGCTGATGCCCAGGTACAATTCCGAAGATTCTGATTTAGTTTATCTGGGTAGAACCTCAGTGTTAGGATCTTCTAGAAAGCCCCCTGGGATTTTGAGTATCCATGATTGAGATGAGATGGTTTACAGAGAGTTTCTTCCCATCAGGTTCTTTTGCCAGAGCAAAACTTGTCTACTGTGGATTTCACAAAATTTCAGGTGATCTCTCTTTAGCACAACTTCAACTGATGCTTCAACTTGAAATTTCACTATGTGAGGAATTCATTGAGAGGAAAACACTGCGAAAGGCTCATATTTATGTTTTTGTAGCATAATTTAAGCCCTGATGGGCACTGGCACATGTAAAGATACACCCGAAGCAAATATAACACGTTCTGTGCAGACCTCCGCAGAATGCAGGCTGATAGGCATTATCGTGCTGTGACCTGCTGAAGTGACACCCCTTTAACTTGATTGCATATTTGGGGAAATCCTGGAGACTGACCTTCATGAAATTAGGTCGGAAGACATCTTCAAGAGTGAGGGGGCTGTCTGAAAGACACAGGACACTCTGTGATTGCTCACAGCTCACCCTTCCTTTCCTCCTCTGTCCCTCTCTCCTTTCTCCTTTCTTTCTTTCTTTCTTTCTTCTTTTCTTTCATTTTTCTGAAGCAAGATGAACATCATGTATATCAACCCCTGGCACTATAACTTAAACTTAAAAATTTTTTTTCCTTGTTTTTTTTCAGCTATTTCAAGCCTGCTAAATTGCAGTTACAAGTTCAAAATTCTGTGCTGTATTCCTGTGGGTCCTAGAAGAACATCCACCCTGAGAAGGAAGTAGCCTAGCAGAGGTTAAGTGAAGGTGTTTGATACTCACTTGGTATTCACCTAGGAGACAGTAGATTACATGACTCGGTGGTTACAAAGCAATTAGAATAGTGCCTTGAATCCAGTGAGTTTTAAATAAGTGTCTGTTAAACAGAAGCAAAATAAATGTAGTGGAAAGCTGGTATGTCCCCAATCAATGAAATTCAAGTGGGACCAGAAATCCTGAAACCTCCTTCCCCAATCTTTCCTGCAGACAGCAAGGCTTCCAGGAACAGGGCTGTAGTAAGACCTTCATGGGGGGTTTTTTAGCAATTTTGTCTTCAGTGACCCCTTCCTCCACAGAAAATGATAAAAATTACAGTTTATGACTGCTTTCGTATAAGTGAGGTGAAAGTTGCTCATTGGTGTCTGACTCTTTGTGACCCCATTGACTATACAGTCCATGGAGTTCTCCAGGCCAGAATACTGGAGTGGGTAGCCTTTCCCTTCTTCAGGGGTTCTTCTCAACCCAGGGATCGAACCCAGGCCTCCCACACTGCAGGTGGATTCTTTACCAGTTGAGCAACCAGGGAAGCCATCAGGGAAGCTGTCAGGGAAGTTTTTGTCTAAAGATGGATATAATACAAGTTGTATTCATTATTATTATATTATGTTTTTCTTCTGATTAAAAAAAAAAGTAAAACACTTTTGTGGCTCCTAAAAGTATCAAGAGCCGTAAGCACTGTGCCTTGTAGATAAGTTGAACTTGTCCTCTGGTCTCATAGTAAAGACCTTTACTTTGACATTTCTTTTCCTCTTTAGGACAAGATGGAAGTGTTTTGTTTTGTTTTTGAGTTTTGGGAGAAGGTAGATTTCATGGAGAAATTATAAGTCAAATTCAAAGCAGCTCAAATTCTTAAGTATTATTATGTCTGTGTGTGCCTATGAATTTCTTATTATACTTCACACATACACACACAATTGGTCTCTGATGGAAGGAGTTTGCAATCTGGTTGATAGGTCCTTAACTTATCCATATCCCAAACATTTTCCTATGAAGACCCAGACAGTAAATGTCATTCTAGTCTTATGCTATATAATTATGGTCCTTTGACTGTAAGCAACTACCTTAAACTCTGCTTAACTTAGGCTTTAAAAAAAGGAGTTTGTTGGAAAGTTACTGGAGAATTCTCAGAATTAAGGAAAAACGTCATATCATTTTTCTGAAAGATGCTATGCTACAAGGTATTTCAAAGCCAGGATGAGCAAACTGGGCTAAGTTAAAATGTGAAAGGAAGCCATTGGATGGTTGAAGGAGGGAAGTGGTGAAAGTGCTCTGAGTTACATTCTCATGCAACGTCTGCAGCTGCTGTGCGGTCAGTGGATTGTAGATGTGTGGGGTGAGATCAGGAAAGTTTAGGAGACACATTTTGGGGGTCATATAAAGAATGATGGGGTTGTGCAGTCATCAGCGGGAAATGTCCATGCAGAGAGCTAAGGATGGAGGCAGAGCAGATTTTCAAGACTGAGAAAGGAAAAGAGGTATCCAAATTCCTTCTGGAGGTTCCTGTGCTGTTGGCATGACAAACTGGTCAACAGTTATGCTGCCTACCAATAAAAAGGACCAAAAAACAGATTAAAAAAAACACAACAAAATAAAACTAGACAAGGACTGTGTTTGAGAATGGTACCAAAATTATTGTGGTGGCAATTTGAGGTACCAGTATATTCCCATATGGCAGTGACAAGTCAAGAGGAAGCATCTGAATCTGGAGTTTCAGGAAAAGTCCAGGGAGGTCTCTTTTCAACTTTTATGCAGATGATATTTAAGGTGATGGATCTGAATGAATTTTGTAAGTTAAAGATATAGATAGTAGAAGTAGGCCAAGATGGAGCTCTCAGGTAAGCCCATTCAGGTGTAATGTTTCCTCAAGAGAGGCAGGTAGAGGGAAAGTTGAAGCAGGATAGCAGGCTTGGTGTCCCGGCAACTCAGGGAAAATGCATTTAACCTGCAGAGAAGTAAAGCCAGGAGAGAGAGAGGCTACCCACAGCCTCATTTGGGTGACCTTGACCAAGGCAACCTGAAGAGTATGGTAGAAATAGTATTCGTGTCAATGTATGACAAAACCCACTGAAATGTTGTGAAGTAATTGGCCTCCAACTAATAAAATAAAATTAAAAAAAAAAAAAAAGAAATAGAAGTCTTACTAGAATAAGTTGTTTCTTTCCTCATTCTACCTAGAACGATGGGGAGCAGAGAATGGGTGTTAACTGGAGGGCTGTTTGTATGCTAATGGCAGTGATCCAGGAGAAAGGGAAATTGTGATGATTTAGCAAGACTGGAACCAAGTCTTTGAAGAGACCAGAGGGCAGGAGATCCAAGTGTGTAATGGGAACAATTACCATTTAATGGGAAAGGGAACTTCATCCTTATCAGAGACAGAGGGTGGAGAATAGGTAGGTCAGCAGATACAGTTGGGAAGGGATGAAAAAGCTCCTGGCTAATTGTTTTCTCAATAATGAGGCAAGTTCATCAACCAAGGTCATGGTCATGATGTCAATGTATGAGGACAGAGGGGTAGGAAGAAGTTGTTTGGGGAAATTAAAAAAGAAAAAAAAAGAACATGAAAAAGAAATACATGTAGGATGGCCTGGCACTAGTGAGTGTCCATCTGATTTATCGACTAGTCATGATGTTGGAGTTTTTGTCTAGCAATGTTTAGTTGCACTGAAGCAGTAGCTGTGGCTGCTATTATTAATAGTACTAGTTGGTATATATTGAATGCTTAATATGTGTCAGACACTTTTAAAAACACTTTACAAGTGCTTCTTTTATGATGTATGTACTATTACTATAGGCACAGAGAGGTTAAGTAAATCGTTCAAAATCACACAGCAAGGAGGGGCTAGAGTCCATTACAGAACCAAGGAATTAGACTCAAAAGACCACATAATTCACATATCACACAGTTGTTACTAGGAAAAACCAGGCATGGTGTATGAAGCATCTAGACTAGCCCAGTCCCCTGCCCATAGGAAATTTTAGGTAACATGAATAACAGCATTTAGAGAATATTATCTATTCCATAGAATTTTAGTAGTTTTAAAAAAGCTGAACTATGTGAATTCTGAGCCTAGCACCTGAAATATATAAACGCCGGTGCCCATCTGCTCTGCCCCCTCCCACCCCAGCTAATCTGACTAAATTCTGTCCTTTGATTCCTGAGACTGTGTTTCCATGGGAGGTCACTAGGTGGCGCCAGCAAAGAACAAGTCTTTGACTTACCTTCAGATGCAGGTGGGCCCAGTTGCAGGTGGTTACCTTGATAACCAAAAGAAGTGTTGTTGTAAGTAAAGAAAGAGAGAGAGAGAGAAAGAAAGAGAGAGAGAGAGGGATAGAGTTACATATATTTGGGCCAGCAGATAAAACAGAGTGTGTGTATCCACAGAAACTGTTATGGGATAGACAGGCAACAGGGCCAATGCAAATTTCTTGGGCTTGAAAGCTAAATAATGAGACAGAAATCTTGCCTATTCTTTCAAAGCCAAGCTACACTCCAAAACTGTTTAATCCACAGGTCAGACAAAATTTCAAACAGTGGCATGGATGCGCCCTTATTTCCTTCACGTGCCGCCAGCACAGGTAACTGAGTTGTAACTCAGGAAATCCCGCACTCCTGCCCCCGCCTTCAGTCCTGCCCAGCCTCTCATTTGATAGCCATCTCTGGAGCTGCCAATTCCATCCAAGGTCACCAAATGAAAACATCTAGTATTCCAAGGAGTGTTGCCTCGTCAGGAGATTATTCTGGGCATCTTCCTTTCGGCAGTACCTGCATTCCAGTCATTTCTCTCTGAATGGTGATAGCCAGCCACAGGAACAGCCCTGTATGCTTTTCTTATCTCTATTTCCCTCCAAACAGTGATGTAATGAGATTAAAATCTCTGCCTGTTTACTGTATCATCACCAATAGCTCAATGACTCTATGATGTTCTGGAAAAGGTATACATACAATTAAAATGTTAAGTAAAAAAAATTTTTTTTTTAAACCCAAAAAACTCCCACCCTGCCACATTATCATGGTCTGTGGGTACATTTTCCAAGTTCACCCTCCCCCCAGCCCTGGCCATCTTCATGCCTTTCTATTGTTTCCTGGATCACCCCACTAGGGCCATATGTATCTGCTTGTAGCCAGTGCAACTGAACTCCCCAAACACAGATTCCCATGAAAACTGAACAAAAGAGGAGGGAGAGGCAGAGCATGTTAAATGTCTCATTAGGCCTTCTGTCTGATTCTCATTAGATTCGCTGACTGCTTCTCATTAGGCCCATTGCCTCAACTTCTTTCAGGCTCTGAATATGTAGGCCAGTGTTTATTGTCATGGTTGGTCGAGAAGATCCATTTCATTTATTCATAAATTGAATGTGGCTTCTGAAAAGTCCCAGACATTGTCTTTTGGCAAATTTAAGACAGGCTTACTGTTCTTTGCTTTTTTTTTTTTTTTTTTTTTGAGCAATCGAAAGCAGGGTGGGCAGAAGAAATAATTTAAAAGACCCAGCATGAAAACTTCAAACCCTGCTGCAGAACTGGGGCACAGGAAGGTATTTCTTGCAGCCAAGAGGCTGGCCTGATGTGCAGACATCAGTAACGGGTGACATCATGGGCAAAGTCACAAATACCACTGGGTTCAGAAAGTAACCATTGCGGATATAACGAGATGCCCAGCGGGCAGGCTGTAGAGGAGGGTAGCTGTCAGAGCACATCAGAGAGTTGCAAGTAGTCTTCCCTGCCCTCTGGGGATGTTTGCCCATTGTGTTGAGTTAAGAGCCAGATAATAACACAGACAAGTCACCACGAAGTTGAGTATTTCACAAGTTATGTGTGTAGTGCATTGCCCTTGTGAAAAGAAATCACTTACATCTCAATGCGCTTCTGAATATAAATCAAGTGCTTGATCTTGAAACTGAGCAGGACCCAGTAGGGGTTCCTGGACTTGGGGAACCTTTCTGCTCAGCCTCCAGGACTTTCCTTGAGTTCCAAAAGGAGGATTAGTACAGTTGCTAATCCAGGAAGGGAAGACCATGCAGCGTCTTGGGAGGAGTAGCAAAGAAATGATAGTACAGCCCTGGGGCAGGGTCCTGGTTCCACCTCAAGGATTACTCATAACAAGACCTTTAAGCCCTTTTATAGAATTAAAAAAACCCAACAAATGGGACTTCCCTAGTGACACAGTGGATAAGAATCCGCCTGCCAAGGCAGGAGATATGGGTTCAATTCCT
Organism: Muntiacus reevesi; assembly: GCF_963930625.1. Taxonomy (NCBI): domain Eukaryota; kingdom Metazoa; phylum Chordata; class Mammalia; order Artiodactyla; family Cervidae; genus Muntiacus; species Muntiacus reevesi. Next base: position 75,934,436 of record NC_089254.1, on the reverse strand, counting down.
GGTCCGGGAAGATTCCACATGCTGCAGAGTAACTAAGCCCGAGAACTGCAACTCCCAAAGCATAGCCCCTGATCACCTTAACTAGAGAAAGCTCTTGAAAAAGCAATGAAGACTCAGCCAAAAAAAAAAAAAAAAGAAGAATCTGTCTTCCAGTGTAGGGGACACAGGTTCAATCCCTGGTTAGGGAACTAAGGAAAAAAATCGAACAAATGGAAGATGTCAGCGTTCTCCACACTGGAGAAGAACTGAGTCCAGACTAAAGAAACTAGAGAAGCTCATCAGGAAGATTAGAGAAGGAAGATTAAAGGAGGGCAGGCCCTGCACACACTCTAATCTTAGCAGCAACCCCACCTTGAACTTTGCCATAAAACTCCTCCCCAGACTTCACTGGGTTGGGACACAGAGTTTTTGGCCTGGCAAAGCAATAATAATAATTATTTTATAAAGAATAATATTAACTAATAATAAAATAGAGTTAATTTTATTGGAGTTCCCTGGTGGCTTAGATGGTAAAGAATCTGCCTGCAATTCAGGAGACCAGGGTTCAATCCCTGGGTCTGGAAGATTCCCTGGAGGAGGAAATGGCAACCCACTCCAGTATTCCTGCCTGGGAAATTCCACAGACAGAGAAGCCTGGTGTGCTATAGTCCGTGGAGTCACAGAGTCTGACACGAATGAGTGACTTTCATTTCACTTCAATAATAAAATGAATAATAATAATTCTCTACTTCACCCAAAACTCTGTCTCCAAGATTCAGTTTGGCAACAGTGTACAGAGGCTGAACGATCTTCCACTGGAAAGAAAGCTCCCAAGATATGGCAGACTGGGAATAGAACTTACAGATGACAAGATGTTTGTTGACATCAGTGGACTTGGCCTTGATGGTTCCAAAAAACACAGATCTCCAGTGGGAGAAACAGAAATTGATGAACATTTTCTCCAAAAGTGGTAAACAAATGCGTTTGTCCTCTGTGTTCTCTCTGATCTTGTTTTCTGTCTTGATGTTTGAATTTCTCATTTGGTGAGCATGATATGGTCCCAAGATGGTTTTGAGTCATCTGGCACCTCAAATCAGAGAAATGATACTCCCAAGGAATTACTTAAAAAAAAATTTTTTTTTTTTTTTCTATTGGAGTAGAGTTGATTTACAATGCTGTGTTAGTTTCTGCTGTAGAGCAAAGTGGATCAGTCATACATATACACACATCCACTCTTTTTAGGTTCTTTTCCCATGTAGGTCATTACAGAGTACTGAGTGGAGTTCCCAGTGCTCCATATAGGTTCTTATTATTCGTCTATTTTATATACTGCAGGGTGTACATGTCAGTCCCATTCTCCCAACTTCTTCCTCCCACTCTATATCCCCTGGTAACTGTAAGTTTATTTTCTACATCTGTAACTCTATTGATTCTATTTCTTTTCAAAGTTCATTTGTACCTTTTTTTTTTTCAGTCCAGGAATTACCTTTCCCCCCCGACATTCAAGTTCAAAGGAGGTAACCTTTAGAAAGTAAATACTTCCCCCTCCACTGAATGTGTGATATGAATGTTAGCTAGAGGCCTCTAGAGGAAAATCAGACTACCCAAGAGAGACATGAATGAAATTAGTTATCACCCTAAAATTGGACACCTTCTCCCTGCCCCGTGCCTCCAAGCAGAGGGTAGAGCTGAGGGCGGAGAAGAGGTGCCTCTGCATGAAACCTTCTCCCGGTCAGGAAGTGAAGCGGGTATTCCCTGAGGAGGGAGGCGGGCGATGACTCAGTGAGGAGGCAGCGGGTGTGGTTCCTTCCAGACGAGCTCCAGCTGCTCCATGAGCCGGAAAGACATGGTCACTTCTCCTTTGTGGGTTTTGCCCGAATTTGCAATGTCCCATTTTTTTGAGATAAAACTGGAATCCTGTTTTTATCCTGTGCCATATGAAGAATTTCCGTCTCAGGACAAGGCCGTATCAATGAAGTTACATAGTTTTAAGGTTATTTATCGCCTTTGTATCAGACTATGTGGTCAGTTGTAGAGGACCTACATGGAGTTTAGAGAAAAGAAATTTCTGCTATGAAAGGGCATGGTCATTCCAAAGATGCTTCTTTGAAAGTTTTTATTTTTTTCTTTTTTCCTCCTCCTCCAACATTGACTTCTAAGTGAATATCAACATCCTCAGTGAGCCGCTTTCATCTTGCTGTAAGCACTCTTGCTTTGCAGGATTCGACTTCTGAGCATTTCAGGGAATCTGTATCCCAGACTGCTCATTCACGAACATTCCCAAACAAAAAATTGTTTTTCTCCCAACTGGCTCAAGGAGTACAATGTTTCTTGAAGTCCTTCTAAGATGGCAGGTCCCTGTGCATTAATGTCTGAAAGAGAGATTCTTATTGGTGTCATGATTGTGGAGATGACATAAAAATTTTGGCTCCAAAGCTCTTTAGCAAAAATCCCAGCTCAGAGACAGGCTAGAACAATGGGCTGAAAATGATCTTGGCCTTTCAAAGTGCTTTATCCTATCCAAAGTTCCAGTGTGAGAACTTGATCTCCCAGAAAGTATTTCTTTTATTGCCAACCACAGAGAATCACTGACAAAACTAATTAAAGAATTTGAACCTCATTCTGTCTTTCGTTAGCTGACCCTCAACCAGGGGCTGGACTCGAAACAAAGACACTCTGAACCAACAAGATATAGAATGTGAGGCTCTCACCAGGGTAAAGAGGGCTGCACACTCTCATTCTCTGCTTAGAAAGAGCTACTTGAGCGCAAAATACCTCATCTTTCCACCCTGCCCACTTTTTTTTTACAATGGAAAACGCATTGGGTTGCCATCAGAAACAATAAAGTTTGAAGTTCCTAAAAGTCATTCATTTACTGGACTGAACTTTCCACCGTTTTCTTGAATTCCAGGAGCCAGGTCAAGGCAGTGAGTTCTCATGGAAAATTAAGCACTTTTGCAAAGGTACTTAAAGAAATCAGCTTGTTTCAGGTTTCAGATTCTCAAGGGGATGATGGTGGGTCTTTGATTCCAAACTTAAGTCAATGAAATAGACTTCCAGATATGAATGGAGTTATGTAGAATCTGACCAGTCTACTGAAAATCTCCTGCTTCCAAATTTCTGGTCTTATCCTGGATATTTACCTTACTTGCTCTTTATTTTTTTTCCCCCTAGATTTTAAGATTTCATAGTTTGGCAGTCATAGGAATAATCACATGGAATGCCATTTATTGATTATCTTGGCTGTTTGAAGAATGACTATTTTAAGACTGTGGAATGATTTCTGAAAGTTACATAATCATTCAATGAAGTGAAGGGATCCATTCTAACATGCAACTTTATTAATTTGTTAGACCGTTGCCATAAATTTAAAGAAGAGGGGCCTCAGTGAGGCTCCTGGAATAAAAAATTATTTTACTGATCTGGAAAAATATTAGGCTTAGAGATTCATAATTTAGGCTTAAAAAGCAGAAAAACAAATACTTTTTCATTTTCAAACATATTGTCTTTTCCATTTTAACTTTGGTGGCAATAAAACGAAGATTTTGGTGCAAGAGTCATCACATAAAAATAAAGGTGTGGAGGCTTCTGTCTCGAGTTGTGCACTAACCAGAGTTACTGTTATTCTACCGATTGGTCTGCGCAATCTGGTTTGATCACTAGAGATTGCTCTCGTTGAAAAAGGCTTTTCTAAGAGTATTCTACATCAAGCGAAGGCCTCCTTAATCCAGAATAAAGCTGAGTATATACAAGAGTGACTAAATATAAACAGAGGTCAGCTCATGCATGTGCTCAGAATGGAGGCTGCGCCGCTCTAAGTCTGGCGGAAGCATCCTTCCTGCTGTGTGCAGGCCTCAGGCTGTCACCCAGGGAACCAGATGCAATGCTTTGGTGTGTCATCTAATCCCTTCACTCTGGAGATCTAGCCTTCACTGCCAGATAGATTCTCTTGCAAATGACCAAATACTTGACTTTGAACTTTTAGGGAAAGATTTAATATGGGGTGATCAATGAGTGAAACTACATTATGCAATCCCAGAAGTATGCAAAATGTAAGGAAAAGAAAAGGGAAATTAACATTCTTGGATTATTTGACCATGAGAGCATGAAAATTGTTTTCAATAAAAACCTCTATGACAAAGGGGTCTTGAAGGAACTACAGCTGAAAATCCAAAGAGAAATGAAATAGCCGTTATGTTTTTTTTTTTTTTTTAATGTGTGTTCAATTGTGCTATGTAGAAGCCACTATTTTCTCCTCCCTTAACAAAATCTTGGGTGTATTCCATAACTTCCTGGTCACATTTGGTAATTAAAACTTAGTGTGGCTTAATTTAAACCCTTAATTGCATATCCAATTTACAGCTAGTGCTGTGACTCTGACTGTTTAGAAAGAGGATTGGGGCCAAGATCTGGCTCTGGATCAATGCTGTCCTGTTTCTCCTCTAGACCTCACTACTTGGGGGCCTGGAGGAGAGCTGGGGGACTTAAGAAACCTTCCTTAACTGTCTACTTGCTTCTGGAAAGGAGGTACCTCTGGACTATGTTTTGATTTTTCCTGATTCCACCTATTATTTGGTGTTCTCCCATAGGTGTTCTATGGGGGCTTTTAAGTTTCCCCCACCCTCCCCAATCCAGCCTCATCTGCCATCAGTTCTCTGTGCACATCCCAGACCCTGACTTGGTGGCTCCTGAGGGAATCCCCTGGCTCCAGCATCCAGCTCCTCCACTAATGTCTGGGCTCCCATAGGTGGAGCCAGTGAAAGGCTGGGGTCCTCTTTCACATCATTCAAGCATGGAAGAAAACTAGGCAGGCTAGAGATCGTCCTGCCTTTCCTAGGTATTTCTATCATAGTCCCTCCAAGTTCTGATACTCAAGCCTTCAAAAATTTCTAGACTGAATGAAGGTATAGGTTGCATATTCCTACAAGCTTTGCCACACCTCAGGGCTAATGCATCAAGCTCTTCTAAAAACTCTGGCATTCACCCCTCTAGGGAAACATCCTAGGAAGGGTCTGACAGCTTTGGGAGTTCAGAAGACCTCCAATTAAAGAACAAGATGCTGACTTCCCTTCAATGCAAGTACCCCAGTCATTGCAAATGATTCTTCTGGAGCCCCCTCACTTTGTTTTGGAAGAGAAAACACACTCTTCTTGGCTCCTTGAGAGCAGACTAGTACCAGGGTACTGAATTTCCCACACGGCCCTGACTGAGCTCTCTTCTCTAGCGGGGGACAGAGGGCCTGGTAAGATAGTGCTTGATGGCAGTGGGACCATCCTGCTACTTCTTAGACACCCTAAAGGGTAGTGTCTGGTCTCATGTATGATGATGTCTTATGGATCTTGTTAGAATAGAAAGATACCTCTGATTCCAATGGTATTAAATATCTTGTTATACTAGCAAAGTTGGACATGCCTTAAAAGTGACTTTTCTGAGGGGAAATGCGGTTCCAAAAAATGCAAGTTCTGTGGTAAGCAAGGGGCAACTGAATGAAAGATTATGTTTCATGCAACCTGTTTTCCCCAGTCTTGAAATAACTTTATATGTAGGGCTTAAAGAATGAGCATTTTCTTCATGAAAATTAGAGGAAGGAGACCGAGTTGAGCTCAGTTTCCCAGATCACAGGTGATGAGCCACAGGACAGATCAAGATTGAGTCATGGAGTATCTGTTGTATCACACACCACTTGTTTAGAATCCTCTTGTGAATTCAGCTACTAACAGAGGCTGAAGACCTCTGGGTCATCTGTGCATCCATTCTTCCTCCATCCTTCTGCCCATCCTTCGGTCCATCTCAGTGTCTTGACAGTTATTAATAAAACTGTTATAGCACAACTGTTTAATTATGTGGTCCTAAAAGGTCAACAGCAGCAGAATTATCTGGAGTATTAACAAGTACCCAAGATAAATCCAATTAAAGTTTGAGAAACTAATGAGAAATTCAAGTTTGTGAAACTCTGGGCTATGCTGAAAACTATGGTATTCTCACCAATGAAATCAGTGGTTAGTCTTCTTAGTGACATTTCCCAGGCCTGAATAACCTCATGAAGAACCTTCCCTTGAGACCTAGTCCAACATGTTTTATTCACATACAAACTTTAATGTGTACATCTATATAAAGTGAGTCTGCAAGTGTTTGCTCAGTATGTGAAAGACTTTTTTATTTTTTAAGTTCAGAGAGGTCAAATCAAAAGTAAGCTGACTTCCTATCTGATCTCCTTATATTGCCTAATAGCAAGGACTTTTCACCATCTGAAATTATTGTTTACTTACTTGTTTTCAGTTGATTCTCCACCTTTGCAAATTTGAAGGTAAATTCTTTGATATTAAGAATCCTGCCTGTTTGTTCACTATGATCCCAGTACCTGGATTCAGTTCAGTTCAGTTCAGTCGCTCAGTCATTTCCGAATGTTTGCAACCTCATGAACCGCAGCACACCAGGCCTTCCTGTCCATCACCAACTCCCAGAGTCCACCCAAACTCATGTCCATTGCGGTAATGCCATCCAACCATCTCATCCTCTGTTGTCCCCTTCTTCTCCTGCCCTCAATCTTTTCCAGCATCAGGGTCTTTTCAAATGAGTCAGCTCTTTGCATCAAGTGGCCAAAGTATTGGAGTTTCAGCTTCAACATCAGTCCTTCCAATGAACACCCACGACTGATCCCCTTTAGGATGCACTGGTTGGATCTCCTTGCAGTCCAACGGACTCTTAAGGTCTTCTCCAACACCACAGTTCAAAAGCATCAATTCTTCAGTGTTCAGCTTTCTTTGTAGTCCAGCTCTCACATCCATACATGATCACTGGAAAGACCATAGCCTTAACTAGATAGACCTTTGTTGGCAAAGTAATGTCTCTGCTTTTTAATATCCTGTCTATGTTGGTCATAACTTTTCTTCCAAGGACTAAGTGTCTTTTTATTTCATGGCTGCAGTCACAATCTGCAGTGATTTTGGAGCCCAAAAAAATAAAGTCTGCCACTATTTCCACTGTTTCCCCATCTATTTCCCATGAAGTGAAGGGACCAGATGCCATGATCTTAGTTTTCTGAATGTTAAGCTTGAAACCAATTTTTTCACTCTCCTCTTTCACTTTCATCAAGAGGCTTTTTAGTTCCTCTTCACTTTCTGCCATAAGAGTGGTGTCATCTGCAAATCTGAGGTTATTGATATTTCTTCTGGCAATCTTGATTCCAGCTTGTGTTTCCTCCAGCCCAGCATTTCTCATGATGTGCTCTGCATATAAGTTAAATAAGCAGGGTGACAATATACTGCCTTGACGTCTTCCTTTCCCGATTTGGAACCAGTCTGTTGTTCCATGTCCAGTTCTAACTGTTGCTTCCTGACCTACATACAGGTTTCTCAAGAGGCAGGTCAGGTGGTCTGGTATTCCTATCTCTTTCAGATTAGATTAGATTAGTACCTGGATTAGAACCCAGTATATTTGAAGCCTGCAGTTAACTTTTGTTACTGACTCAACAAGCCACATAAATATACATGAGTAAAAGTGGAAACAGTGGCTGACTTTATTTTTGGCGGCTCCAATATCACTGCAGATGGTGATTGCAGCCATGAAATTAAAAGACACTTACTCCTTGGAAGGAAAGTTATGACCAACCTAGACAGCATATTAAAAAGCAGAGATATTACTTGGTGAACAAAGGTCCAACTAGTCAAGGCTATGGTTTTTCCAGTGGTCACGTATGGATGTGAGAGTGGGACTATAAAGAAAGCTCAGCACCAAAGAATTGTTCCTTTTGAACTGTGGTGTTGGAGAAGACCTTGAGAGTTCCTTGGACTGCAAGGAGATCCAACCAGTGCATCCTAAAGGAGATCAGTTGTGGGTATTCATTGGAAAGACTGATGTTGAAGCTGAAACTCCAAAACTTTGGCCACTTGATGCAAAGAGCTGACTCATTTGAAACAACCCTGATGCTGGGAAAGATTGAGGGCAGGAGGAAAAGGAAACAACAGAGGTTGAGATGGTTGGATGACATCACCGACTCAATGGACATGAGTCTGGGTGAAGTCCGGGAGTTGCTGATGGACAAGGAGACCTGGTATGCTACAGTTCATGGGGTTTCAAAGACTTGGACAGGACTGAGCGACTGAACTGACTGAAAACAGAAATTTTGCTAAAATAATCAGAATGCTCTGAAGTGGACTAGGAGGTCACAGAGGACTGAGTGGACAGGGTTAATTTTGGAAATATTCCTAGAGGTATCAACCTTGAGCTGAAATCTGAAAACACTTCTGAAAGGTGTCAAGAATGGAAAGCGGAAACTCTCTCCTCATCTGTGTTCAGGCAGAGGCCTTGAGGCAGAAATTGAGAAATGGGCTCTGAAAAATCAGAAGCCCAGCTTCACTGTAGCAGAGAAACCCTGGAGAGAAAGAATACATGAGATGGGCACAGAGGTGGGGCAGGTGGAGGGGAGTTGGAATCAATGGTCAGAAGTTTCTATTTAGTCCAGATGGTAATAGAAGGCCACTGGAGGGCCATGTTTACACATTTTCAAAATCCAATTAGGATACCACATGTTTTTATGGTCTAATCACCCATTTTGGACCCATTAAATAAATTAGTTGAAAGAGAAAAACAAAGGGAAAAATAAAATGATGTGTCATTCAAGAGCATTAGGAAATCATGGGATAAAAGTGCGAAGTTGGAGTGTTTGACCTGGAACCAAATTAATCCAAATGTGGTCTTGATGACTGAGTCTCCAACTGAACCAGGTGCATGCTGATGTTTGAAAATATGAATGGTTAAGAAGAAAAAGAAAAAAAGATGGTGGTTCGGGGGTGAAAAATAGGCATCTCTCTCCCTTTGGATGGTTTAGATATCCCCCAGCTGAGGGTGGAAGGTTAGGCCCAGCTGATTTCTCATGCTCCATTCCAAGCTCTAGAGTCTAACTGTTCTGTAAGAGCACTGGTTGAGATGCAGGAGGAGGAAGCAGCTGCTGGAGAGGAATTCCCTCTGGAGATTAAGGAAAGCCAGCCATCCAGATGGGCTCAGACAGAGACAGAAGGATGGAGAGAAAGCGGCCTCAGGAAGAGCCTAGGACTGTGGTACCTACTGTCCATCCTTTCCTCTGCCTTCGCCACAAATTAGAACCTACAGAAAACAATGTGTAATGACCCAACAAGAGTGGGAAGACAGAGAGACGGCTGTTTTCTTGAGACAGTTACCATCCTTGTTCTCCTGTGCTAAGATAACTTTAGGGTTTAGAACCCCATGACTCAAAGTGTGGTTCCCCTGTGAGGGCACCCACCACCCCCAGGGCCTTGTGAGAAACATGGAGACTTAGACCTCACCCCAGGGTTACTAAAGAAGAATCTGCACTTTCACAATCTCCCCCGTGTGATTCATAAGCATATTAAAGTTTGAAAAGCACGGTGTTTAGAGGATCTGGAGCAAACTAGATAAGATAAAATGAGAGGTGAGGAAAGTGAGTGAATTGTAATCCCATGGGACAGGAAGCAGAGTAAGTGGTCTCACCCCACCCCCCATCCCAATTAAACTTGGACAGGTTACGGGAACTGCTCCAGACCCACCCACATATAACCAACCACGGAGACTAGGACTCACAGATGTACAATTGTGTACACAAATACAAGTCGCTGGGAATTGCATCGGTGGGAGAATTTCTGCTCTTTCCAACCTCAGATCAGCTAGTTTTGTTCTTTACAACGTGACTTCAGAGCTACTGTCTCTTCCCTGCATTACACCCAGTTCCTTTCATCAATTATATTTTATGTTCTTTCCCTGTTTTCCTTCATACTTCACTCTGGTCTCTTTCTTGAGTGCAGCCCCAGGTCAACCAATAACCGGCGAGGCCAAATCAAGACAGTTAGAACCGTAGTTATTTGCCATTCAGCTGGAAAAATAATGATTCCCCAGCTTCTCAAGTGTGGAAATTTCCCGGAACCAGCCTCTTTCCAGGGCCTGGGGACCCTCCTGCATTAGCTCCAGTGAACTTTCCCTCACTCTTAAGTGTTTACTTACACTCCTCTTGAGGGTCCAGACTCGCTGAGCTCACACTCCACCGTGTTTCTTCCCATCACCTCAAAAGTTCCTTATTGCCTTTCCATGTTGTTTTTTAGTCTCGGTAAAGGGGAGGGCGTTAGCCTGACTTAGGGCAGCGGCTTGACCCCGTTCCATGACTCTGTGGCCCTGGTCAAGCTCTTCAGTCTTCAGGAGCTGCCAGTTCTTTACCTGTAGAATGGGAATAATGATATATGCACAGCTGCTATTATTATGTGAAACTTGTTATTATCAAAGAGGCACTGTATCCTTAAGTTCTCAGCATGGCACCTGCATGTAGCAAGTACTTAAAAAATGATAAATGACATCAATCCGGGGACTTTGATGATAAATTCATTAGATAATCATGACTTGTAAGAAGCATGAGTCTATCCAAATGCCTCATTTACATTGTGATTACTTCAATTCTCTCTTGGCAGGGTTATGCTAAGATTTATGCAGGTTTTAGGTAAGAAGATTGTCTATTCAATCACACTAATCTTATACCCAGAGAAATTAAATTAAAAATGAAATAAGGCAAAAGTATTCAAAATCAGGAAATGTATTCTGATCAAGCTATAGGTGTACTTTAGGACTCTCGGGATCTATGACAAAAATTCTAAATAAAAGGCAAAAGAACTGGACCTTGTTTAAATATTTCCACATTCAGAAAGCTTGTACATATCTGTGTGAGTTGCGTGGCTGCCAGCACACTAAGGCCATCTGCAAGCCACCATCGGTAGTCCAAGTAAAGAATGTCTGATAAAATTTTATACTGGGATTTTTTTTTTAAATAAAAAGTCACTTCTGTGATTGCAGAAAGTTTTGTCCCACGCAATCGACTGTGCTGTTTTAGAACAATGATAAACACAAATGGCATTTCACTTCAAACTGCGGAAATACTGCATGATTTCTGCTCCTTTGGCTGACCAGCCATTTATCACAGGTCATTTACATAGGGCCGGACGGCTTGGTAAACTAATCACTCAGATCCTTCATGTGGTACTGTGTTCTTCTTAGTACATCATGTGAAATTAGTTTGATGATTTCAGTTCCTCCTCTTGGGATCCACAATCCCGTTCATAGACAAACCAAAAACAGTTTGGCTGAACCTACCAGTCTGGGCTTCCATCAGGGGATGCTAGTGTCTCAATGCTGGATTCACGCACAGTCAGTCAGTCAACTTTGACTTCTGAGAGGATGCTTTGGCTGAGGACAGAGATAAAAATACAGTAATTTATAAAGAAAAAAGTGATGTCCATGTGTGCATAGGTGTACGTATGCATGTATTATTTTAGAACTTCGAGACAAGTTTTTATTTTTTAATTTATTTTTAATTGTAGTATAATTGCTTTACAATATTGTGTTTGTTTCTGTTGTACAATGAGTCAGCTGTAAGTATACACGTCTCCTCCCTCCGGAACCTCACTCCCACCTCCCCCATCTCAAGCCTCTGGGTGATCAAAGTTTTTATTTTTGCTTTATATCTATCACAGTGTTTGAAACTTAAAGAAATGAATTTCCTCTTCAAATTTGGATGTGTATATAAATATCATTTGTCTGGACTGAGCACGCTCAATGCCGTGGCTTCTTGGTCTCTATCTGCTCTGAAATCACCGAGCTTCATCTGTTTGTACACACGTGCAGACGTGTGACTTCACGAGTGGATGTGTGTGTGGCTGTGGTGGTGTGCTAACGTAGGAGGGCAAATATTCTGACAGAATTTCAAAGGGCTACTTAATAAAATTTTGATCATGATGTATTTTAGCGGCTTTGAAAAAAAGAGAAACATTCCTTCAGTTTTTTCCCACTGGTTTATCTTCCTAATCTCTCACAGCAATATTTCTTGTCTCACACACTCTTCCCAAACTTTGCAACTTGTCCACAAAAAGGTGGGGTTTAAATCCCCTGTCTTTGAAACTGTGCCTTTTGGTAACTACCCTGGTAAATAATATATTGTGGACCTAAGGCCACGTGCCTTCTGAGGCTGGGCCATAAAGAGCTTGTAGTGTGTCTCTCTCTCTTAGCCTCTCCCATGTGTGTTGGGAGCTCTGAGCTGATAGGTAAGAAGTACGCCCTCCCTGAAGCAGCCATGATGGCGGCAACCTGAGGAGACAGCACATCACAGAGGCAGTTGTGCCTGAGAAGACTCAGTTCTCTGTCTTCTTGGCTGAGGCCAAGGGAGCTTTCAGAAGACCCCACACCCACCCTCATGCTGCCCTCGCCTGAGCCAAGGACTGCCAGGTTTGAGCCCCCACAGCTGAGATGGAGTGATCCAGATGGGCAGTCATTAACTGTCCCCTCAAACCATATCCAAATCGCCGATCTGTGGGCAAAATAAATGTGATTAAGCTACTCCATTTGGAAGTGGTTTCTTATACAGCAGCAGATAACTGAAAACTATTAATACATCATGTGAAATTAGCTTGATGATTTTTTTTTTCCCCCTTGGGGAATTTTTTAAAATTCGAATACAAACCAAAACATTTGACTGAATCCACTAGCCTGGGCTCACACTGGAGGGCTGTTGTGACTTGATGTTGATTTGGTGAAAGTCAGTGGCTTCTGAGAAGGAGGCTTTGCCTAGAGAAGCAGATTTTTTTTTTTTTTTTAAGTGTGGATAATAACATTGTGCTAATGCAGTTTCCTGGTTTTAATATTGAAATAGAGTTACATAAAATGAAGACATTGAGGCAAACTGGATGAAGGGTACATGGGATGGCTCTGTGAGTTTTTCCAACTGCATGTGAATCTAATTATTTAAAAAAAATTGTAAGTGGTAAATATGAGTACATTTGTGTGTGTGTGTTGGGGTGGAGTGGAGGATGTGGTGAATGGATTGATTTGGAATGATAAACATTCTGGTGGAACTTCTGGTGACTCAATAAAAGTTTGATCATCATGTATAGTAGCTACTTGAAAACAAAAAAGAAACATCAAATTTAGATATTTTTATTAATTCATTCATCACCACCCCCTCAGTTTAATGTCAAATTTAAGAAGTGAGAAAGGGCATTTTACTTTTCAGTCAACTCATGTGATGTCCATACTGGAAAACCATTAAATGTGTTAATAAAATGGATCTGAAGACTGTAAAAGAATCCCCACCTCTCTGGGTGGGTTCCAGGTTCTTCCAGGCTACTGAGAGGACTTGGAGATATGACTGCCAGGCTGGAGGTGATGACCTCTGAAGAGAAAAGCTACCAAACTTGGCCTTCATCCCAGGAATCAGTTTGAATGGATGACTAAGGAGATGATTTTTTCAACAAGGGAAGAGGAAATAAGGCAGAGTTGCACAGCCACACAGCCTCCCTAAGAAAATTGTTACTCAACTTTCTGAATTCCCTTTCTGGTTTAATTATTAGATTGATTTTACTGGTAGTTGGCAGAAGGTGGCAGACATAATGCGTTAGAGGTCTGACACAGAATTCACAGGACCCATAGAGCAGGTGGGAGAAATTGGGAAAGACCAAATGAAAGTATATAGCATACAGTTAGTCACTGTATGGAGTGTACCGGAAATCTATTCATTTCTCAATAACATACCTAAGAATTGTGCTTTTATAAAATTAAAACAAAAAATTGTTTTCATTTTTGGCCTCACAGTTTGCAGGATCTTTGTTGCCCGACTAGGGACTGCCTGCTGCAGTGGAAGCATAGAGTCCTAACCACTGGACTGTCAGGGAATTTCCAGAATTGTTACTTTAAAAAACAAAAAACAAAAAGGTATCATTGCAGGCAGAGACTTTTAATTGAAGAAGAGAGAATTACAGGCAGGAGATACTGCTGTGGATCCTAAACATTGAGAAGACTTTTTCTCCACAACAGTCCGATGGTCACTGAAGGAGTCAGGAGTGAAAAGATGGATTATAAATTCGAGATGGACCTCAAATAAGAGGCTCTTGTCTCAGAGAGAAGACCGATTAATTGATAGTGGCGTGAATGGAGGCTTTTTAGATTGCATGGATTGATGGCATGTACATGCTTGTGTGTGTGTGTGTGTGTGTGTGGGTGTGTGTGGGTGGGTGGGTAGGTAGGTGGGTGTACACGCTGATTTTAAGCAACTGATGCAGTGAAATAAATTAGTGTAGATTGCTGGAAATGGTTGTGACTAGACACTTTCAAACTTGGATGATCATTAGAGCCTGTAGTGTTTTTAAAGTGTAGATTCCCAGGCCTGACTCCAGACCTCATGAGTCAGAATCTTTGAAAGCAGAGCCCTAAATTCTAGATTTTTAAGTTCTCCCCAGGTGATTCTTTATATCACTCAGCTTTGGAGAACTAGGTAGGAATGAATGGATGTTTCAGTTTCCCATCCTTCAGGTGACACTGGCATTTAGCCATTTCTATTCAACCGCGCTGAGGTAACAAGACAGTCCATGGGCAGTTCCTGATGGAGCCTTTCAGACAATGAACTCCGGAGATAACAGCAGACCTGGTGTGAACTCTCCACCGGGTGGGAAACATAGTCACAGAGACTTTATTACCAGATTTGTCTATTTTAACCCAAGAATCCATTTACACATATCCCCCAAATCTCTTTCCTGCTTCCTCCCTTGACACAAAAGGTCTCCAGGCTCTGAGTGGCAGTAGGAGTTGGGGTGTGCCAGGAGGGATGCCCTCAGGAAAGACTCCCTTCTCAGCACGATGTCTGCATTCAGTTAGATTGACTTCAAAGATCTGGTGTTGTTAGGGAGTCCTCCAGACTGGGAGAACTTGTTGTTAAAAGGAATGGGTGCTTATAAAATTGGTTTTTTATGAAAACACTCTGTCTGGCCAGATTGACAAAGGGAAAAGGGCTTTACTCAAAAATGGATTCTTCTGTCTTGTGATCAGCATAGAGTTTTACCTTGATTGTTTCCATCTCATTCAGGGAGGGTTAACTTCTGTTCCTTATAAGCCCCAAACCTGAATAGATTGACAAGGTTAACTTTTTCTTCCCATTTCCGTGCACTGGAGGCCACTTGGGTTTGTGTTCTACAGGGTTACTCAGAGACCCAGCATCTTTCCTTCTTGTTGTTTTGCCACTTTCCAGGGTCTCAGACTACTCCACTCAAGCCTTTGCATTAGGTCAGCATGTGAGGAATGAGGAAATATTATGGAATATCCAAGGGAGGTTTGTTGTGATTACAGAATAGGGATTTTGTGAGCTAGAACTCAGGTTAAAGGCCTCAGGTTAACTGCAAGGGAGACTACAAAATGTAGGCTAGCTATATACTTAGGTAAAAGTAGAAACAGGCTTTGGTGAACACACAGTCTTTGCCACCATCTCTTTGACAGCTTAGAAAATATGACGTGATGAGAATATATTCATCTGTGTGGTTTCCTTCCCCCAAACCCATAACCCCCAGCTACTCATGAGAGAGATACCACCCCAATCCCCACTGAGGGACAGTCTACAGAATGCCTGAGTACAGTCCTCAAAGCTGCCAGAGTCCGTCATCAGAAACAAAGAAAGCCTGAGGAACTGTCACGACCTAGAGGAGCCCAAAGAAACCTGTAAGTAATGTAATGTGGTGTCCTGGGTGGGATCCTGAGAAAGGAAAAAGGGTTTTAAATAGAAAGGAAGGGAATTTGAGTACACTGTTGCTGCTGCTGCTGCTAAGCCCGTGTCCGACTCTGTGCGACCCCATAGATGGCAGCCCACCAGGCTCCCCCGCCCCTGGGATTCTCCAGGCAAGAACACTGGAGTGGGTTGCCATTTCCTTCTCCAATGCATGAAAGTGGAAAGTGAAAGTGAAGTCGCTCAGTCTTGTCCGACTCTTAGCGACCCCATGGACCGCAGCCTACCAGGCTCCTCTGCCCATGGGATTTTCCAGGCAAGAGTACTGGAGTGGGGTGCCATTGCCTTCTCCATTGAGTACACTAGGAACTCTGATTAATAACAAGGTGTCAGTACTTGTCCATTAGTTGTGAAAAGTGTGTCATAGTAGTGCCGGATGATAATAATAGTGGAATCTGGGCTTGGGGTACTTGGGGACTCTCTGTACCACTACCACAACTTTTCTATAAAACTAAAACTGTTTCAAACTTTTTGAAAGGTTAAAAATTTTTTAAAGTGAAGTGCCCTGAAACCCTACTATAGCTATTTTCCTGCCAGAGCCATGAAAAACCACTTTGTCTACTGAGAAATGAAAACTCTGATCTCCCCGTTAAACTTGTTTTTTTAACTTATACTTGTTCCTTCCACCTTTCCTTACCTCCACATGGTCATTTCTCAAGAACAATTCTTAATACCATGCTTCATGCTCCTCTAAGACCATGGACCGAAACAATAAATAATGTAAAAAATTAAAAGCTCTTATGTTTCTGTTTTAAAACACACAAACACATCCTTAGACACACTTGTGTACACACACACACACACACACACACACACGACTCAGGAAACCTCTCACCTGGTTTTCACTGGGATCATTACTTTTAGACTTTTCCTATCACAAACTCTGTTATTAACAATAACTTACACAGAAACTTATTTTCATTAATTTTTGCCCCTTTTCCATGTCATCTCAAAATGTTTTGTACAGAGTTTATCAAATATGTTTAAAAATTTCACCAAAAGTTAGTAGAGTAGAACTTCAGAATAATATTAATACAGAAGTAGTTCTCATTAAAAAAAAGATTTCCTATTTAAAAGTTCTCCCAGATTAATTTGGAAAATACAGTATTCCATAATACAATTCTAGATATCTACATAGGCATGTAGAAAAGTCTGAGAACTCCCACGATAAATAGATTTATCTTGTTTGGTTTAATCCAACATTTCTCAAACTGCTTTGACCTGGAAATTTGTTTTGTTTTCATTTTTCTTTTTCCCTGTGTTATCTATTATGCACTAACCTCTTATGGAACTAGTGATTCTTTAACTGCATTTAGATAATGTTACATTCAAAAGTGATGTTAAATAATTTTTTACTTCTTTCACACATAAGAGAGAAGGGAAAAGAAGCTGTCTTTTTCCAGTCATAGGCTAATACTAAATCCTGTTTGGGGAGCTTATTGGGTGGATTAAAGGACAAATGTGGCCTACATAATTATCCTTCTTCTTGGCTGGTGAAGACCAGTGCAAAATGTCTGGGTGACCCGGCAGCTTAGTGTTGATGAAACAGGCAAAACCTGATGACTTTCTTTATATCAAGAACTCCAATCTCAGACAAGAAGTAGGAAGACTGGTGCCTGGTTGTTAACAAGGGAGGCTCTAGGAAGGAAAGTCAGTTAGGAAGTGGGTGGAGGCCTTGACAGCCCAGCCACAAGCCTTAATACCTGTCCTTAGGGCTGACATCTATCAGTCATTTATTGTGTGCTGAGCCCTGTGGTAAGCACTTTACCCAAGAAAGTTTATTTAATGTTCACAATAACCTCTGAGACAGGCTCCCAATGATCCTTACTTCACAAATTAGGATGGTTAAGAAACATGTTCTTGGTTAGTAAGTCGTGAGGTCATGACTCAGATTCAAACAGTCAGGCTGTAGAGCCCAAGCTTGTACCACTGTGTTATCTGGTGTCACGTCTATCAATTTTTTTTTAAAATTATTAGACTGAACTGGTGATAGCTCTTCACTATTCTCCTCCTGCCCTCTCTCTCTCTTCCTTTTCTTTTTCTCTCCATCTGTTAGTATACCCTACTTGTCTGACCCACAGCCCTTTTCTGGAAGGAGTCAGGGCATGTCCCCTCCAAAGTCTATATTTCTGATAGAGGTGGGGGGTATGGTCTTTCCTCACACTGGGCAAGACGTACCTCTTCTCTCCAAGTGTGGTTACTTGGTGATCACTCTTGTTGACAAGCGACACTAGCTTTGCAAACAACTCCATCCATTAGCACCCACAGCCTTGGCTACCAGCTGCCATGATCATTAGAAAACCCGCTCTCTAAGTAACCACCCTCCCCGACTGCCACTGTACCACTGAGGAAAGGCTAGACACCTGAGGAAGATTCTGTGAAAATCAAAAAACAGTTGACAGGCTGGAACCTGAGGATAAGCCCCATCATGATGCCTAGTGTTGTTCTTAGGGGCCAAAATATTCCCACCTTCCCAACACCCACCAGGATATCTCTTAGGAAAGGTGGTGTTTTGCTATCCAATGGCCCCATAAGGGAACATTTTCCTTATTGAAGTCACTACAGTTTGATGTTTGTTCCTTAGCTTTCTTGGCTCTTAAGGGAAATACATTTTTGAAAATTATTGTTTTCATTTTTTATTATTTGATCAGGGTGGATGCCTGTTACCTAATCTCAGAGAGCAATGCACATATCAAACAAAATAGAAATATACTGTTTTCCATTTAAAAGTGTAATGGCCTACAGGTCATTACATTGAGGATGGACTCGCCAATGTAGAGCCCGTGGATTCCTGTCGCCTTGACTCACCTGGTTCTGATTCATATTTTTTCTTTTCTTTTCTTTGCCCTTTAAACTCCAATTTGCTTTTTTTCTAATTACAAAAACATGGTAGAAGAATCTAAGAAACATATATTAGTGGGGGAAAATGAAGAAGAAAATAATGATTTTTTATAATCCCACCATTCTGCAATAACCACGGTTAACATCTTCCAGACATTTTAATATGTATACTTCCATGCATAAGCCAGATGTCAACTGGGTCTCTCTGCTCTTTATTATCTAGATAAGATGCCTTGGTCCTTCATTTCATTGCTTTTCTCGGGATTTTGGCAACTTCCCAGGATCTCACATTCTAATGATCACCTGTGACTCTAACTTCCTGCTTCTTCTGAATTCCTTTCTCTACTCTTTAGCTTACAGCTGTTTCTTTATTTTGCTTTGGCCATAGACCCAAATGTGGAAATAAGGCTCTTTCCTTGATTGGATAGTAACAACAAATCATCCAAACAAGGAGTTTTTGATGCGTAGCCGACTTCAAGTTCAGGATGTGAAGGCCATTACACTTGAATATTAGACATATTTTTCCTTAGAGATCTTGGTCTTTAAGCTATGTTAGTCAGCCATGCACTTTCTCCCCTCTTTCCAATCTGTGTTTGCTTTCTCCCTCTCGCAAGCAGAAATCATATTCTTCACTCCCCACCCCCACCAACAAAGCATTCAGTTGTCTAAAGACCTTGCTCACAAACTTAACTTTGGGATTTCCTTTTCTATACACAAAAGCCTCCCCCAAAACTTCTACACCGACATTATCAAGAGGGCTGGAGTTATTGGATAAGGACCGTTCACGTCCCCAGGTGTGGCATGAAGTTTCCACTGAGATATGGAGATGCAGCACGTGGCGAAGTCAAGGGCGGGGAAACTAAGACATTCCACATGGTGGGGATTTCAAAGGAAATGCTAAAAAACTGAGTTTCATAGTTCTTAGGCTCATCCCTCACATCATAAAAAGACAAGAATTAAAACTGAGAAAGGCTTTAGAAAAACTTCACTGGGACTTCCCTGGGGGTCCAGTGGTTAAGAATCCACCTACCAATGCAGGGGACCAGGGTTCGATCCCTGGTCAGGGAACTAAGAGGCCATGCACTGCAGGGCAACTAAGCCTGAGAGTCACAATTAGAATCCTGAGTCCACATGCCTCAGCTAAGGAAGCCCGTGTGCCACAATGAAAGATCCCGCATGCTGCAATGAGGATCACATGTGCCACAACTAAGACTGATGCAGCCAAAGAAATAAGTAGAGATTAAAAGTAAAAAAAGGAAAGAAAGACTTTACTGAATAGAGCAGGTAGTGAGCTGTGAGAATTCCCATCTCAGTATGGGGACTGGATGCTTTCCATTCCACATCAAGTTCTTGGTTAAAAGAGCGAAGCTTCAAGGACCACTCAGAATTGATTTGATATGTGTTCTCCTCCATCAGGGAGATACAATAGACTGATGTCTGACTTGTGCTTATAAAACTTCAAAGTGGAGTTGGGCTAGATGCACTAGGCTGAGACTACCTGCCCTTGGAACAAAGGAAGATACATATTTCTTATGGACCAGAGGTGGCCTCACAGTTAGGGAGAGCTGATCAGACCATCTTAAATGCAGCCTGAGAAGATAACCTGGGGGCCTGGGGACTTAGAGAGTCCCTGTCTGATGGGCTGCTGTGAGGAGGGTGACTGGTTGGCAGGAATATATGACAAAGTCTTGGGAGATGCATTCAAATGAGTCCAGTGGAGTAGGGGGCTTGGGAGAGGTCAACAGAGGGCCAACCAGATAAAGAGAGCTTCGGCCTCCAAACAAACTTCAAGATCAAGGCTCCTCTCATTACAGAACCAGTCAAAACTTTTCCTGCCCCCCTCCCCTATACCTTACCCCCAAGAATCCTAATCAGGTCAGAAAACACAGTTCACAAAGCAGGAAAATGGGGGAAAAGTGAGGGAACAGAGTAGAGAATGAGGAAGAATCAGTAACCCTTCCAGACATTTTGCCTGTAAAGGGTCTGAGTCAGAGAAGTTTTATCTTAAAACCAGGTTCTAAGATTTGAGAATTAAGTGCTAAAATGAATGTGTGTGTGTATGCTAAGTTGCTTCAGTCATGTCTGACTCTTTGCAACCCCATGGACTGTAGCCTGCCAGGCTCCTCTGTCCGTGAGATTCTCCAGGCAAGAATACTGGAAAGGGTTGCCACACCCTCCTCTGGGGGATTTTTTTCAACTCAGGGACTGAACCCACATCTCTTACATGCCTCCTGCATTTTCAGGTGGGTTCTTTACTACTAGTGCCACCTGGGAAGCCTGCTAAAATGATTAAAGCAAAGCAAAACATGGGGCTCCCTAAGTTTCCATCTGGAGAATTCCCCCTGCCTAATAAAGTTGGAAGAAGTGGTGAAAAACAAAGATGCTAACTGATGAATTTCCCTGGATTGTGTGAACTATATCATAACATGATTTTGAAATTATTAATAATTACAAATAATTGTTAGCAAGTATTAACAATTCTGTAACTGAAGAATTTTGGTTATTTTGGGGAACGTCCCTGGTTATTCAGTGGTTAAGACTCTGTGCTTCCAATGCAGATGTTGTGGGTTCAATGCCTGGTCAAGGAACTAAGATCCTATGTGCCTTGCTGCATGGCCAAAAAACAAACAAAAAATAACACCCCAAAACATTGGTCATTTCTTACTTTTCTCTATAAGCAACACTGATATGATCACTTTGTGTAAGCAAAGAATCTATTTAGAACAACTTATAAGGTTGCTGGATCAAGGCTTAGACTATGATGAAAGCAATCAATAAATTGCCAAATCACAACAATTTACATTTCATTCATGCATACACTTGTCATAGAATATTAGAACCTTTAAGTTTTGCCATCTTCAAAAATTTTTATTTATTAGTTAGTTGCAGCACACAGGATCTGTTAGTTGTGGCATGTGAGATCTATTTCCTTGACCAGGGATTGAACTTGGGCCCTCTGCACTGGGAGCAGAGTCTCAGCTATTGGGCCACCAGGGAAGTTCCATATTCTGCCATCTTAAAGTGACTTTGTCCTGCTGACTCTGATCCCTTGTGGGTTGATTTATCATGTGACTGTCAAAGGACTAAATTGTTGCCTCGTTTTTGAGCTGGTGTTTTCCTTCATTCTCGCTTCTATATTTATGAATGCATTTTAGAAATTCAACATGTTCATATATTAGAAGCTACCTTAATATTGTTTTTGTAGTTCTTAGGATTACAATAGAGAACCATAAATGCACTGTTATTTGTATGTCTTGGATAAATCACCTATACTTAGGGTGGGGAAACAAATTCAGCAGATCAAAATTTCCAGCCTCATATTTTTCTTTCTTTAAATTTTTTAAAGATGAATTTATTTATTTTAATTGGAGGATAATTACTTTACAATATTGTGTTGGTTTTTGCCATACATCAACATGAATTGGCCACAGGGATATATGTGTCCCCCCCATCCTGAACCCACCTCCCTTGTCCCAGAGCACTGACTTTGGATGCCCTGCTTCATGCATCAAACTTGCACTGGTCATCTATTTTGCATATGGTAATGTACACCTTTCAGTGCTATTCTGTCATATTTTTCTTCTGAGAAAGATGTGACTGCTTCTCTTGACCTCACAGCCTCAGCTAATGCTGTAATTAGGGTTGATTCAGTAAATATAGTGTCCAACTGAGGGGATATTGGTGGGAAATGTTCTGGTCTTGAACTGTGCAAGGAATACAAGTGCTATGGGGTTTTGGGGGCTTTGGCTACAGGAAAACAAACATATCTCTTAACCATCTTTAGAAATATTTGAAAATAGGATTTCAATGAGCAGCAATCCCCTCTGTCTATATTTGGCTATGAAGTACCTTCACATGAAATATAATTCCTAGCTGGCTGTCACTTGTCATTCTCCCTGTGTTCAATATTCACCAACATAAAGGTCCTATTTTGCCAACTCCCAGCACTTAATTTTCATTCTCATTCATTTTACGTTTCTCTTAGAGGGAAAATAACACTCAATTGTCAAGGGGATTGAATGAATTGTAAATAACAAATGTTATCTTACTCCCTGGAACTTATCTCAGGCTATGTTATGGATTTACCAGGTCCCACAAGATATCAAAGATATGAGTCTTAAAGGGGAAAAGTCTCCATACTAGTATATGAAAAAATTCCTAAATTCCAGAAGGGTGAATGAACAGATGGATACTTCTGGGACATGTGTGTGTGTCATTTTTGTTTTACATTTCTTTGGCTCTGCAAGAGAACGCGTTTTCTACAAAGTATGGTAGCTGAAGTGAAGGATAATATTAAACTAAACCTGGAAACAAGAAATGAGAAGTAAATAGTTTAGTAAAAGTGTGGTTCCATATGTTAATTTTGAAGAGTTTCGTTATTGAAACACAGATTTAAAACAATGTGGCCACGGACTAAGACACACAAAAAAGTAAATAGTGATTGATGTGGTGGAGGACACTTGTCTTACCTAGAGGTGTAGATGCCATCTGACACACTCACATGTGTATTTCCAGGTTTTACTCTTTACAAAAATCTAATGTTTTTTATAAACTTCTATAAATGTAATGATAGGTTAGTGGTTTTTTTTTTTCCCCCTGAATGGTGATTTCTTACATAGAAAATAGAGCACCAAGTGGTTCTACCAATGTGGAGCACTTAGCTATTGCACCTCTTGCCACAACATAAGAATTCCAGATAATCCTGGTGACTCAGAAGATAAAGAATCTGCCTACAATGCAGGAGACTTAGGTTGGATCCCTGGGTCAGGAAGATCCCCTGGAGAAGGGAATGGCAGCCCACTCCAGTATTCTTGCCTGGAGAATTCCATAGATAGAGGAGCCTGGTGGGCTACACGGGGTTGCAAAGAGTCAGACACAACTAAGCAACTAGCACTATTACTGTTTATAACAACACAGCAGTTTCTAAAACTTACCAAAGGGAATAAATAAATAAAAGGAATCTCTAGTTGTCAAAAATGAAAAGAGAAGTCCCAGAGTTACCATAGAGGCAGCCTGATCTGAGGGTGGTAATTACATTTAGAAAGGTTTCCTACAGTTCTTGAGGAGAAGTACTGATGCTCACATGTAGAGAGGAAATGTGGACTTTGACCCCATGAGGCATGGTGCTTGAATTGAGACTAGCATTGAACCCTAGAAGGTTACTCACTCTGTGAACGACCTTCATAGACAAGCCACCAGGACCAACTTGAAAAGCAGCACCACGCCTGCTCTGCCCAGGGCTCAGGGAAGAGCAGAAAAAGAAATAAATACGTCTCCAGCCTGCCACAGGGGCAGTGACAGTCAAATGAACACTTCTAGCTAGAGCAGAATCTCAGCTCAGAAATTAACACGAACACGGCTCTCACACAGGTGAAATGCTTTGGTATTTTAGAAAAACATAACCATTAAGGATTCAGAGCGAAAGGGACTTACAGAGAATAAAAGAGGGACCCTTTATTCTTTCCTATCAGATCGGTTTTTAAAACTGTGATGTTGTTATATATATATATATGTTTATCCAACATGTTCGTTTGTTTGTAGTTGACGATGAGTCTGTGATACTTTTGGTCTACATATAGCTAGAATTGAACAATGAGTAACCGTCTATGTGAGAAATCACCATTTGGCCAAAAAAAAAAAAAAATGCTGATCTGAAAAATGTTAAGATGTACTTGAAAGAAAAGCATTGCACTTATGATAAATAATTATTCACTACAGGAAAGTCAACAGGCACATTTAATAATATACCCTCAATGTCTCCCCTCCCTGCAAGAACTAGAAGTGATAGAGCAATCTGAAAGATTCTAGAAAGCAAGATTATCCATGATAATTAGGCATTCTATTTAAAAGAAATGTAAAACATGATGGAAGACATGGTGCTGTGTAATAGAATAATCTAATTAAACGAAAGAACTAAACTTAGTTTCTTTTTACAAATGAAAAAATTATAATTAAAAATTCAAAGGATAAAGATCACACTAAACATGGTAGAAGGGAGAATCAACAAACAAAAATATAACATCTGGGAAATTACCTTCAGTGTAGCACCTGGAATTATCTGAAAGGTAAAAGAGAATTTAATCAAGAAGCAGGATAGACTTAGGCAGTCTAAAATACATCAAAGTAAAATTTCAGAAAGGAAAAGTACAGTGAAAAGAGCCAATATTAAAAGGATAATGGCAGAGGATTTGCCAGAATTGGTTATGCGTGTTAATTCTCAGATGTAGGAATCCCAGTGATCCTACGTATATGTTAGTCACTTAGTCGTGTTCAACTCTTTGAGACCCCATGGACATGGTAGCACTGGGCTCCTCTGTCCATTCCATTCTCCAGGCAAGAATAGTGGAATGGGTTGCAATTCCCTTCCCCAGGGGATCTTGCCTACCCAGGGACTGAACCTGGGTCTCCTCCATTGCAGGCGGTTCTTTACCCTCTAAGCTAACAGGGAAGCCCATAGATTAAAACAGAATCCTCACTTAGAGACAGGACAGTGGAGTTATGGGACACCAAAGACAAGGAGAAGGTATTATTAATATTAGCTAGGAAATAAAAAAAGGTATTTTAAATAAAAGAATGATAATTCGACTGATAATGAACTTCTTCTTACCAAAAATAAAGATCTGAAGACCATGGGATAATATCTTCAAAGTGCTGGATCACTTTTTGTTGCAAGCAGCTGTCAGGGTGGGATTCTACAAGTAGCTAAACTTCTGTTCAAGAGAAAAGGCAAAGCAAAGATATTTTTATTTCTCTAATAGCTAGTAATGTTGAGCATCTTTTAATGTGCCTCTTGGCTATTATACGTCTTTCTTGGAGAAATGACTGTTTAGGTCTTCCACCCATTTTTTCTTTTTTTTTGATTGGATTTTACTTTTTTCCTGATATTGTACTACATGAATGTTAACATATTTTGGAGGTTAATCCCTTGTCAGCTGCTTCATTCCCAAATATTTTCTCCCATTCTGAGGGTTGTCTTTTGTCTTGTTTATGGTTTCTTTGAAACTAAAACAGTATTGTAAAGCAACTATACCCTAATAAACAAAAATGACATTTTCAGACAAACAATGAGTGGGAGTTATTTCTTGAAAGTCTTTGATGAGGTAACTACCTAAGTGTGTGGTCAAATTAGAAGAAAATTAACCTTGGAGGGAGGAGTAGATACAAAAAGCTGTGGTGAGCAAATGATTGTTAATACAAGAGGAAAATTGAAAGAGTATTGACTATTAAAAATATTTTTTAAACTATTTTGAGAGAGATTTAAAAGCCAGATAGAACTAAAATGCTAGAAAATAACACCACAGAGGGTGGGAGATGCTCCATACAACGACTGTATTTTGAGTTCCTTATAATGTTTGGGACAAAAGTAAAAAATGAATTTGCTGCATTAAATATACTTACTAAAATTTTAAGATAAATTTGTGAAAATGAAATAGAATATGTAGTTTTTTAATTCCAATAAGTGAGAGGAAAGGAAATGTACAAGAAAAAAATAAAGGAAAGGGAAATAAATAAAAAACACAAATTAGCCCATATGCTAACATTCATAGTATCAATATAAATAAACTTATCAATGGAGAACAGTGTGGAGATTTCTTAAAATACTGGAAATAGAACTGCCATATGACCCAGCAATCCCACTTCTGGGCATACACACTGAGGAAACCAGATCTGAAAGAGACACGTGCACCCCAATGTTCATTGCAGCACTGTTTATAATAGCCAGGACATGGAAGCAACCTAGATGCCCATCAGCAGACGAATGGATAAGGAAGTCATGGTACATATACACAATGGAATATTACTCAGCCATTAAAAAGAATTCATTTGAATCAGTTCTAATGAGATGGATAAAACTGGAGCCCATTATACAGAGTGAAGTAAGCCAGAAAGATAAAGACCAATACAGTATACTAACACATATATATGGAATTTAGAAAGATGGTAACGATAACCCTATATGCAAAACAGAAAAAGAGACACAGATGTACAGAACAGACTTTTGGACTCTGTGGGAGAAGGCAAGGGTGGGATGTTTCGAGAGAACAGCATCAAAACATGTATATTATCTAGGGTGAAACAGATTACCAGCCCAGGTTGGATGCATGAGACAAATTCTCAGACCTGGTGCACTGGGAAGACCCAGAGGGATTGGGTAAAGAGGGAGGTGGGAGGGGGGATTGGGATGGGGAATACGTGTAACTCTATGGCTGATTCATGTCAATGTATGACAAAAACCACTACAATGTCATGAAGTAATTAGCCTCCAACTAATAAAAATAAATGGAAAAAAAACTTATCAATGCATACAGTCTCTCACATTGTATTTTACTTTAACGATTCTAATACTAGTTATGATAGTTATTAATGCTGTTCACTAAAAATTTCTCTTTTATTGTTATTGATTTACATTGGATTGGTCATAAAGTTTGTTCTAATTTTTCCATAACATCTTATGGAAAAACCCAAATGAACTTTTTGGCCAACCCAATAGAAACACATACATTATGTACATACATATGTAAATATAGAGAGATTGATTCCAGAATTCCAGATATAATATAAATCTAAAAGTGGATTTCACCTGCCTGCCCCCTAGGAATGAGAAATAGCAGTTGGTTGTGACTGGTAACTCATAAGCTGGAGTAATGTGTGCCACACAGCGTTGGAAACCTTCACACTCAGGGCAAGATGTGTCAACTCTCCCCCTTCTGCGGCTGCAGAGAGTGATTGTGCTAAACCACAGGGTAAGGACAAACTGGAACAGAGCTCCCCATGCTGCCTTGAGAGACTTGCAGCTTGAAAGAGAGAGAGAAATCGTCCTTGTTTTAAGCTGTTGAAATGTTAGAACTATTTATTATCACAGCTTGACATAGCCCATCCTCTCTGATATATATGAGAGAAATATATGAAATTAAAGTAAAAGAGATGAAAGTAGAGAGATGAGGAAAGAGATATCGGAAAACATTAATCAAAAGAAACCAGCATATTAATATTAATGTTAGGTAAAATATTCTTTAAGACAATAATGAATTATTAAGGGAAAAGAAATGAAGAGAAAATATAAAATATATTGTTGTACCAGAATAAAAGGAAAAATCTGCCAGGAAGATAACCATCCTAAATCTTTAAACATCTAATGCCATAGCCTCAATATATATGAAGTCAAAAAGGGCAACAGAATTAAAAGGAGAGATGAACAAGTCCACAGGAATATGCCAATTCTTGCAGTCCTGTTTCCCTTTGCCAGGCAATGGTGGATGGCTCCCAACATCACCTAGAGCTGAGCAACGGCATGTAAAAAGCAATCCTCATTAGGGCTCCTGGCAAAGGATAACTTTTTTTCCTAATGAAAATCAAGGGATGCCTTTTAAGCCTCCACCCCCTATTCTGTCTTTGAACAGGACTTCATGAGAAATTCATGGTTGGAAGTAGCACTAGCCTTCAGGCTCATTAGTTATATTTGTTGCTCTTGTTCAGTCGCTAAGTCGTGTCTGACTCTTTGTGATCCCATGGACTCTAGTTCACTAGGCTCCTCTGTCCACGGGATTTCCCAGACAAGAATACTGGAGTGGGTTGCCATTTCCTTCTCCAGGGGATCTTCCTGACTCAGGGATCGAACGCGCATTTGATGGTTGGCAGGCAGATTCTTTACCACTGAGCTACCTGAGAAATCTCCTCAAATGAAACTTGCTCAGTCATGTCTGACTCTTTGCGACCCCATGGACTCTACAGTCCATGGAATTCTCCAGGCCAGAATACTGGAGTGGGTAGCCGTTCCCTTCTCCAGGGGATCTTCCCAACCCAGGGATTGAACCCAGGTCTCCCGCATTGCAGGCAGATTCTTTACCAGCTGAGCCACAAGGGAAGCCCAAGAATACTGGTGGGTAGCCTATTCCTTCTCCAGTGGATCTTCCTGACCCAGGAATAGAACTGGGGTCTCTTGCATTGCAGGCAGATTCTTTATTAACTGAGCTATCAGGGAAGCCCCATTATTATATGGTATTTTATACAACTCCATTTCTTTGGCCAGTGTCAGTGCAGACCAAGGCATCCTAATACAAAGATGAACTTGCCTTATTTGCTATCAATAATTATGATCAAGTTATGACAATTAAAACAACAAGATATTAGTGAAGAAACACAAGTTTACCAATGAAAGACAACATACAGATGTGTGCACTTGATATATGACAGAAGTAGCCTTACAAGTAAGTGAAGACAGAATGTGCTGTTAAATGGATAATCCTGAGATAACTCCATTTTGAAAAATAAATGCTAAAAATACTACCTCTGAAATATTATATCTTACCTAATAAAAAATATTATCTATTTCTGTAATACAGAAAATTACATTCCAGAAGGATTTTTAAAGATATAAATATGGAGAGCAAAATTTTTAAATATTTCAAGGAATATATTGGAGAGATGTTAGATTTTCTATTGTGTGTACTTTACAACAAGTTTTGAAAAAATACATGCTTATAGATAAAGACTTAATAATCCATATAAAATTATAAAGTTAAGTTTTAAAAAGGAATGCATTATATTCTTTATAAATATTCTTTATCTTTATAAATTTGAATTAGAAAAGAATTCCTGAAACAAGACACATAAACCACAAATGGTAAAAACAAAGAATGATAAATTTAGCGACATTAAAATTAAAATCTTTTGTATAACAAGGCAATTCAAAGTGAAAAAGCAAACCACAGACCAGGAAAAGATATTTGCTTATACTTGCAACCAACAAAGAATCCATATTCAGAATATATAAAGAACTTCCTCATAGTAATAAAAGAAAGAAAACAATGTACTTTTTAAAAAAATGACAAAGGATATAAATAAGTGGTGAACAGAAGAGAAAACTCTAGTGACCAGTAAACATGTGGAAATACATATTGATCCCAACAGTGACAGGGAAATGGAGATTCAGTCAACAACGAAAAGTCTCTTCACACCCACCAGTTGGGCAAAAATAGTCTCATCATAATAAGCGCAGATGAAGATGTGGGGTTTAGGGACTCTCAGATCGCCTGTGGGGTGCAAATTGGAACAGCCCTGGGTTGGATATCACCAAGCTGATCCCAACTTGCACATGCTCAGACTCTACAACCAGGTACAGATCCTTGAGAAATGTACTTGCTTCCACAGGACCCGGAGAGCAAGACCTTCACTTCACCCTGTTTACAACAACAAAAGATCAGAAGGAAACAGAAAGACTCATACATGAGGCATGAGCAAATTATCCTTCTTACAGGGGCTTGTGTGCATGCTCGCTTAGTTGCTCAATCTTGTCTGATTCTTGTGACCCCATGGACTGTATGTAGCTGGCCAGGCTCTTCTGTTCATGAGATTTTCCTGGCAAGAATACTGGAGTGTGTTGCCTTTGCCTTCAGGAGACCTTCCTGACCCAGAGATCAAACCTGTATCTCCTGCATCTCCTGCATTGCTGGCAGAACCACTGGGGAAGCCCCTAACTAAACTTAATATAGTAGCTTACTAAGCAGCAGTTAAAGTGAATATTCCTTGATCAATGATAGCAACATAGATCTATGTAGAGGAAATAAAAAAAACAAGTTGCAAGTGTATTAAATAATTTTGGTGAATTTAAAAGAAAAAACAAATAATACTACATGTTTACTTAAGTGTCACAACATAAAATAATGGATGGGGAAGTTACAAAAACTTCAAGACTGGTGAATTCTGCATAAAAGAGAAAGAAGTATGTGCAGCATTTCAAACATATCTGCCAGATTTCTTTCTGTAAAAGAAAAAATGGGTCTGAAAGGAATATGTTAAATACTATGTGTGTGCTTGCTAAATTGCTTCAGTCATGTCTAACTCTTTTCCACCCTATGGACCATAACTTGCCAGGCTCCTCTGTCCATGGGATTCTCCAGGCAAGAATATTGGAGTGGGTTGCCATGCCCTGCTCCAGGGAATCTTCTACACCCAGGGATCAAAACCATGTCTCCTGCGGCTCCTGCATTGCAGGTGGATTCTTCACTGCTGAGCCACTGGGGAAGCCCATCTTAAATGCTTACATTCATTAAATCTTAAGTATACTTGGATGTCTGTACAATCTATTTGAAATGTAATTAATTATTTTGCATGTTTAAAATAGAATCAGGGTACAAAAAGTTAAAAATGAAAAATAAGAAACAAATTATAACATAAAGAAAAAGTTAAAATTAAATTAGTTGTAAAAAATGGTGACAAAATTTAAAATAATATAGTTGGAAGGAAGACATCCATTCTGTTTCAGAATGCAAGGGTGAGAAACAAAGATGTGTTAGGTGTCTACCCTTCATCGACCTTTGTGCTTGCAGCTTTTGAAAAAGCTCTGGGCCAGGTTATCAAGGACTCAGGGGCAGCTGAGCTCAGGAACTCTGAATGAATTTGAACCTGTAAGTCTGGAAGCAGATGGAGATGGTGGAGGGGTAGACCCCAGGAAAGGAAGCAGAAAGTGGGGTCCTTGAACCTTGACGCCTCAGCAGGACAGGCCACCTCCCACAACACCCCTGCTGGGCCTTGCTCTCGTTTAAAGTCCTCGAGAAGTGAGCACGCTCTGGTCTCTCTGCTGCTCTTGTCAACCTGGCCTGACATCCTCTCCTGCCCGGGGCTGGTTTCATGGGCCGCTGACCCACATGGCCAGACACAGTTGCACACTCAGAAGGGCCCCGTGCTTGGTTCTGTGTTCCACTGTTGCTGTCTTGACAAAGGCCCTGCCTTTTCATCAGCCCCTGGGTCCTTCATATCATGTAGCCGGTCCTGCCTGTGGCACCCACAGTGGCATCAGCCCTTGGTGAAAGACTTTCGCATCTTTCCTGGTCAACGCTACTCCCGATGTGCACATGGCATCTCCCGTTTATATTACTTGCCAGGCCTCTGCAGGCATCTGCCCTGGCTGCCTCTGGTTTACAGCTTTTGTCTTGTGGATCCATCTCTGCAGCACTAAAGAATGTTCAAAGTGGGGTTGCCCTTCAACCAAGGAGCTCTGGGAAGCTTTAGGGTCTGAGGCCAAAGGTCACATTCAACTTGATTTTGATGTACAAATTCTATTTATTGTCAGTGAAACTAATGACAAGACTGTAAAGGAAAAGTGGAATAAGAAATGAAGTTATGTTATTGCAGAAGTGATCATTTGGGGTGTGTTTAGATTAACACAGTCCGATTGTACACGGCAGAGTCTTACATAGTCCATATCCACGTCAAAGTCACCTGCCTAATGCTGGCTCTCACAGATACTGATTATCTGATTCTTAGGTTGTATACTTCAAAAATGTGTCTGAAAATAAAAGACCAATAGTATTTCCAAAACCCAGACAGAGATAATTAATTGAGACATCTACTTTTGGAATGGCAATTCTGGAAAAAGAAGTTCAGGCCCTCCACCTAGGACCTTAAGGGCTGGTCCTAAAATCTCCAGGCCTCATACTGAGCTGTTAGCTTCCATAGACTCCTCAGGGAGTTTTAAGGCAAGAATCCCAGGGAAAGGAGGAAAGGATAGCTCTGAGCTCCATGAGTGGAGGAACCAGTTCTGGAAGGAAGACCTCTCCCAGGGCAGGGCTGGGGATGGGCCCAGCGCTGTGGTGCTCCTGTTCCTGGTGGCTCCGTCATGTTTGTGAGCAGAAAAATGTTAACCATGCCTTGTGGTTGACTAGGTTTGAAGCTTATATTATATTGGGGGAGGGGGAATTCCCTTATGTAGACTCATTAATTCCTGGATATGCATAACACTCTGTGGTACAAGAAGCATGCCTGGAATGGAGGGGACAAATATACAGGAAGTTTGTCCGTGCATTTTATACATACTGTGCTCTGTGGTTAGGAGGCAGTAGCACCCTCACTCATCACATGTCACTAGGCTCCTGGGGAATATAAACCAGTTGTCTCCAGTGGCAAAGACTCAAGCTCTCACTGGGAAAACAGTAGAAGAAAATAGACATAACAGGGACATATTTGATTTTTTTAATGTCATGTGAAGATGACAGGGGTTTCCCTGGGAGCTCATCTGGTAAACAATCCGCCTGCAGTGCAGGAGGCCTGGGTTCGGCCCCTGGGTTGGGAAGATCCCTGGAGGAGGGCATGGCAACCACTCCAGTATTCTGGCCTGGAGCACCGCCATGGACAGAGGAGCCTGGTGGGCTGCAGTCCATAGGGTAACAAAGAGTCAGACATGACTGAGTGATTTAGCATGCACACACGAAGATGACAGAGAGTCTGTGATATGAAGACTGAAATTCCTCCTTGGTCCACTTATGCAGAGCAGATAGATAGCATCATATCAGGCAGGTCTCAAGAGTCTGGAACAGAGCAGCTGTCATCTCAGTGCTGCCACAACTTGTGCCCCATGCAAGGCAATACACCTCTGTAAGCCTCACTTTGCACACCTGCAAAATGGGGGTAATGTTGGGCTCTTCATCTTAAGGCTTTTGGGATTAGACGGGGTCCTGTATGAAAAAATGCTTAGTATAGAATCCCACACTCAGGAAACCTTTGGTGGATGATTACAAGCACAGGCTGCAAGGTAGTCAGGTGGGGCCTCCAGTGCCCAAACCCTATCTCCTGTCCTTAGATTCATTGTGGGGGTGCCCATGTTACAGCAGTGGATCTAGAAGCCAAGAGAAAGGAGATATTCTTTGGTTCTTCTGAGGCTGGGAAACTAGCATGGGATGAAGGAGGCAGAGGAGGTCTGAGAAAGGCCTCCAGGAAAAGAAAAGCATTAGGATTTCCTGTTTCCACTGAACACTAAATGATCCCTTGGAGAATTAGTCATCCCTAGCCACTCTGGGTTACTAATTTGAAAATCAATGTATCTAATCCACTCAGTTCTCCAACTCTGGAGACAAGCACCTTCAGCAGGCTCTGGCTGGTGCTGGAGACTATCCCTTCACTTCTGGAAGCCCAGGTGGGCACCTCAGACCTGTCCCTTCACCTCTCTGAGCCCAGGTTGGAAACTTGGACATGTTCTTCAACCTTCTGAGCCTGGGTAGGTGTTTTAGGAATATCGCTTCACCTCTTGTAAACCCAGGTCTCCTCACCTATAAAATTGGGTTATCACTCATGCCTTTCTTGTGGGCTTATTGAAGTGCTGAATGTTCAGTCTTCAGTAGGGTTAGCCTGTATTCTGTTTAATATGTCCCCAGAGAAGAGCTATGTTTAGAGGATGCAGTGACATCACAAATCACATTTTTTGGCATGTCTTTCAGATGATGGATCAAAGAGTTAGCTTTTCTGACTGTTTGCAGCCTGGCTCCATCAGCCTTTCCTCCTCCTCTCCTCCCCCGGCGTCCCCAGAGACATGGGAGCCCTCGTGAGGACTCCTCAGCCAGCCAGCCTCCATGCTGTGTGATGACCTGAAAATCCAGTCATCTGAAGACTCTGACGTGAGCATGAGTCACCTCACTCAAAATGTTATACTTAGGAGGATAGTGCTACGTGTTTGCACAGACAATGGGATCATGTCTCCTTGAGACTTTCTAGTCACATGTTAGTCAGAAGAGTCCCAAGTTAGAGGGCAGAACTTACCTCCAGATTCTGCAGAGGACTTACTGACCCTCCCGAGAAGGAGTGTTAGTAGCGTATATATGTCAATCCCAATCTCCCAGTTCATCCCACCATCATTTCCCCCCGTGGTGTCCATACGTTTGTCTCTACATCTGTATCTCTGTTTCCTTTTTGCACATAGGCTCACCTGTACCATTTTGTACAGTTTCCACATATAGATGTTAATATATGATATTTGTTTTTTTCTCCCTTCATTTTTTCTCCTGCTGAGAAATTCAGAAAAGTAGGTTTCCAGATGCTCTTCTGCTTAAATTTTCATTCAGTATCTGAGGGTTTTCAAAGCCACCCCGATTTCCACCCTAGATCAATTACACATTATAACTTCTGAGTATCAGACCAACATTTCTGTTTGGGCCCTGCGTTTATGATGAAAAGGGAACAATTCCAAGGCAAGTCTTCACTGGCCTGAAGTAACTAGTTGCCTATTGAACTGAGGGAGGGGCTTGGGAGTTGGGGGTGAGGGGACAGGAAGGCGGAGTGGGAGAGTGCTGTAGTGATGTCTTACAGGAGAGGATGCTTAGTAGGTTCTATGCCAACAGTTTATGCTAAGTCTTGATGGCTCAGTGATGTCACAGGCCAGTGGGCACACTAGCAGTGTGATCTGGTCTGTCTTATTCATAAATTTTAGAAGCTGTGTCCACATGGACCTACCATCAGAGACTGAAAAATAAAGTAGCCTGTTCTCTACCCAGTTGCTTTACCAAGTGAGAGGGACACTGTTTAGTATGGAGTTATCTGAACTGACTGATTAAAGGCAATGATAACGGTCCTTCCCAGACCGGCTATCAGAATTGACAGTGATCTCAGTGTGACCTTCTGTGACCTTCTGTGACTTCTGCTTCAAGCCCTTCATCAGGTCTCGGGGCTGCCCTGACAAGGCCAACATGATCTGATCCTTGCCTACCTCTCCCCTGATTGCCTGCCCTTGTTTTTACAGGCTCTACTTCAGATGTTCTGAACTTGAAAAGCTCCCAGAAAGCCAATATTCATCCCCCACATCCTTTAGAAGATGCTGGCTAGCCCACCTAGAATAATCCACCCTTTTGTCTCCATCACCCTCTATACTACTCTCTGAGCAGCTCCCTCACCTCCCATGGGCTGGATGCCCCGTGGTATTGTACGTCCTCACCGCATGATTTACTTCCCTTGCCACGGTACCACTCTCTCTGTGTTGTAAACACCTGACCTCGTGTCTCCCTCCCTCTGTTGCAATGTAAGCTCCATGAGAACAGAAGTCAGCTTCAGTCCATCATGCCCACAGGGTGAGGCCTTAAGCCTGACACCAAGTAGGGTCTCAACAAAATAACAAACCGAATGAACCTCAGATTAGACTAGGGAAGACTGAGGCATGTGTCAAAAGCTGGGAGACTCTGTAAAGAGGAAAGGAGTTTAATACCCCTGCCACTCAGGTCACAGCCATGAGGACAAGTAAGCATACATCCCAAGAGAATCATCTTCCCTAGATAAGCCTTGTCTCTAGGCCTGAGGCACACACTGCTGCTTACCTACCCAGCATCCGGGGGTCTCTTCTCCCTTATGAAAGCATCCCAATGTTGTTCAAGGAGACAGTATTCCAGATTTTTAAAATAAAAGCTACCTTTATCACAACCTCGCAACCGAGATAGCCATTGCAGGAAGTTCTCATCAGTGAGAAGCAGAAATTCCTAGGGATTCAGGGAAAGTGGAGTTTTCCTGATCCAAGTGTCACCATTCCTCCTTGAGGCATCCATTTTCCTCTTTTTGCCTAGAAAACAGAGGGGGAAGTGAGAGTGTAATCACCGTAAAGAAGATGCTGCAGTCTAAGGAAGGCAGGTCAGAAAGATAAGGAGCCTTGGACTTTGAAAGTGTGGCAGTGCCTACTTGCAGCTGTATCATCGAACAAAGAAAAGAATCTGGTTAAGCCACAGCAGACTGATTTGTTTCATGAAGAATCTAATTTCTAAATGACTCAGGCCTTCATCTCCAAGCTCCTGGAGTGAATGTATCTGAATAGAGGTGGGGAAAGGAGGAAGCCCTAGGTTTGAGCTCCTGTTTTACGTGGCTTATTGCACAAGGGTCAAAGGAAAGGGGGAGGGTCCAAAGGTTTGGACATTCAATGCTCAACCCGCAGGCCCCATTAGTCCCACCACTGTGGGGACATCCTAGTAATACATGTTCAGGAATTGTAGGAAATCAGATCAACAAGTACAAACCTTCCCCCCCCCACCCTTTCTGTGACATCTCCCTTGCCAGTGTCCCTTCCACCTCCCACTCTTACCACACAAGCTGCCTTTTCTGGCCTTTGTGTGATGACGTACGGCCACTTGAACGTCTTCGCTCCTCTGTTGACCTTCTGTGGAGAACCGGAAGTGAGAAGCTCACGTCCACAGCAGGATCTCTATTATCCAGGCATGTTTATATTATCCAGACATGTCTCCCAGCTGAGATCAACTCTGGGAGTGTTGTCCTTGTGTCCCTTTAATGGTTTACAAACTTCTCCTATGGCCCTGGGAGGCCAAATACTATATCTTAGTGATTGTGAGTATGTGTGTGTGTGTCTGTGTGTATATGCTATAGAAATAACCTGGGGAACATTTAAAATACTTATTTCAATTTCCCCCTCCTGGAAATTATGATTCAGTGGGTGGAACTTAGGATTTGAACTGTTACGAAGCACAGCGTGCTTCAGCGGCAGATGGTCCTGGATCAGACCGGAGGAAATTGTGACCCGTGATGGGCCTAAGGTGGGTCTGTGTGGGTGAGCTGCTCCCCACCTGACAACAAGATTTGAGGAAGACAAAACTGAGATTGGGTAGGGGTGAAAGTGGGGGCTGGGGATAAGGGATAAGGGAATAGAAAACTGGCAGGAGGACAGGGAATGATACCAAATGAAAGGATGAAGTTGTCAGAAGACAAGTCCGTCTCCACAGAGGTCTGGACCTGTCAATGCTTTCCTTGTCCCTTCCAGGGACAGGATGTTAGTACTGAATTGTTTGCTTGGTTTAATGACTGCCAACTTCTTATTGTAGGTGTTAAACCAATAGAACACAGGAGGCATAGGCAATTTAATGATACTATTCATTTTGCGAAAAGCATTTAAATTCAGCTATGTTGACTTGGTCAAGCTTCTCACTCAGAATTAGATTATTTGTACTCAGGAGACTGAGTGTATAAATGTGTGCAAGGGAGAGGGGAGTGTGGCATGTCTTAATTCATGTCACATCTGTGCAGTTGAGAGAATTCTTATTTTAGAGAGAAATGAGACAGATTTAGAAAGAAAAGTTCATTACGTCTGGGCTATGGGCTCTTTTTTATTGGGCAGGGCGAGGGTGGGGGGTCAAACCAGCAAGAGTTTTAAAGCCAAATGTGAATTTTGTGAGAAAACAAGGTTCACAGTGGGGCGTTTGGACCCAGGACCACAACCCGAGGTGGAGCTGGCCAGCCGGAGTGCTTAGAGCGCTGCCGAATTTGAGCTAATGAGGATTAATTGGGCCTTCCTGTGCACCAAGCAGAGGGTAATTGGGCCCCTGGACTCGCTGACCTTTTTCATTCACCCCGCATGTAGCAGGGGCTCTTGGTTACCATGTTTGGAACTTCAAGAGTGCCACATTTAAAGCAGCAGCCACATTCTTCCTCCTGTCCATCCATGCTTCTTTGCTGCTTTTCTTTCTTCCTTCTTCCTTCCATCTGTCCTTCTCGCCTTTTAAGGGGGGCAGAGTGGCCTGTGAGTGGACTTGTTCTGCCAGTGGAAGACAAACATCACTTGTTGTCTGTCTCTCTGGGGATGCTGAGGGCATCACTTAATGAGGCTCTAGGCTCAGCAGTGGAGCTGAGGGTCTGAATAGCAGGGCTCTGCTCCTGGTTGGTAGTGGCAGCAGCCCCCTCCCAACCTCTTAGCTCTGGCCAGCTGAGTCCCTACCTCCTGGCTTCTGCCTAGGGGCAGTGGCCCTGTCTCTGCACCTTGGTGACTTGCTGGGATTTTTTTAATTTTTTTTTTTTTTGCCAGTAGCTGCCTGCTTGGGCTGACTCAGTCTTTGCTTTAGCCAGCAGAGGGCTGAAGTCCCCATAGACACAGGCCAAGGCTGATTTTGCATTTGGCCTGGACCTTTATGGCTGCTGTTTTCCTGTTGCTAAGATGATAAGATTTCTGAAATGATACCTCTGAGTGCAACCAGGTGGCCTCCTGGGATCCAAATAAGATGAATAGCAGGTGGACTCACCTTTATTCTTTTAGGATTTAACATGAGCATTCACATTGCGTCCCGACTACTCCTACAGCCGGGCACCCTGTCCTCTCATCCAGGAACCTCTGCAGCCCCCCCTTTTTTTTTAAGATTTTTTTTTTTTTTAATGTGGACCATTTTTTAAATTCTCTATTGAATTTGTTACAATATTGCTTCTGTTTTATGTTTTGGTTTCCTGGCTGTAAGGCACGTGGGATCTTAGTCCCCCAATAAGGGATTAAACCAGCACTGCCTGCATTGGAAGGCCGTCTTAACCACTGAGAGGCCAGGGCAGTGCCGCCAACCCCTGCCTCTTTCTTAGATAACACATAAAATACCACCAGTGAGGATGTCAGCCAGTGCCCTCAGGGTTACCTAGAGAAGTTCCCTAGTTCCCTTTACTCTCCAAATGCTGTCTGAGCCCTGAAAGTTTAAGACACCCCAATCTGGACTCTCACCTCTATGCTCTCAAAGGGGATTCACACTTTGTTATGCATATGACAGATGATTTGTACGATACCCCAATGGATATTTTTTATTTTCCTGTCTCAGGAAAAAATAACCACTGATCAAAACAGCAATTTTGTGGATTTTTAAATTGGAAGCTAGATGATTTTTAAATAGTTGGTACAGATAAATATATCCCTCAAATAATTGCACAGGTGCATGCTGGTATATTAAAAATCAGGAAGGAGGCAACCTCTTGATACTCCAGAACTCACTCTAGCCACCTGGGCTTTTTGTAGTTCCACACACCGCACCGATCATGGCCTTGAGCATCGCCTCCGGGACTGCCCCGCCTGCCCTGATCTCGGCCCCAGCCCCATGGGGAGTCCATTCAATGCCCATTCACCTCCTAGATCCAGCTGCTCCCTGTTTGAATCTTTTATGACCGTCAGGAGGAGCAAACCTTTGCCCTTGGTGCCCCTGGGTGTCTGCGTGGTATTCCCTTGCACCGCCTGGCACAGAGGAGTACAGGTCTTGTCAGTGAAGGTTTGTTCTGGGGCTAAAAGGTCCTTCAGGGAGGAGTCAGGTCTCCTTCACACGGGGATCTTTGCTGACTTGTCTGCTGCCAGGCTCATTATAATGCTCAAAAAATACATGTCTGTGGAATGAGTGAATGAACGAATGAGTGGTTTAATGAACAAGTGATGGAGGAAGAGCTCCTGTCCATCTCATCAGAAGGGTAATCACAGTAAGCCTCTTTCTAGAAAGTTTTTGTAAATATCAAAGCTTTGGGGACAATTTATGTCAGAAATCTCTCTACACCAGGAAAAGCATAATATTTAAGAGGATGTTGTAATAAGACAGACAGACCTGCATTCTAAATCTGGTTCTGACAAACTAGATTGATGATCTCAGACAAGATTCTTAACTAATCCTCAGTTTCCTCATTTGTAAACTGGATGTAACACCAACAACAATTCATATTGAGAAAATGAAAATAGCCCATATATACATAGATGGGCTTCCCTGAGGGCTCAGCAGGTAAAAATTTGCCTGCAATGTAGGAGACATAGGAAATGAGGGTTCAATCCCTAGGTTGGGAAGATCTGGAGTAGAGCATGGCAACTGACTCCAGTATTCTTGCCTGGAGAATTCCCAAAGACAGAGAAGCCTGGTGGGTACAGTCCTTAGGGTCTCAGAGTTAGACATGACTGTGCTTATGACTGAGTACACATATATACATACATAACTATTAGCATGGCATGGGGCACATAGAAAGTGCTTGAAAAAATTATCTACTTAAATGTCTTCTTTTCTTAGCATGTATAGTCCTGTCTTCATCCACAGAGGACACTGGGTATAATGTAAAATACACTTAATTACTTGATATTTTCATTGGGAGCATCCCATACTGACCGGCACAGAAACTGACTTCTCTGTGTTGGCGTTCGCTGTCTTCCCCACTGCTATCAGGACACCAGATGCTATTCTTCCTAGGTCCCTTCCACGTCTAACAGCCTCCTACCACATTTCTTCACTCCTGTAGGTCCCCTTCTGCTGGTTTTCCATCTTCTTCTGTAGCTTCATGCCTCATGGATCCTATAAGACTCTTTATAGACTCCCAACACCTACTTCACAGAGGAAATGAGGGACAAAAAGCAGGGCTGCTCCCATAGCCTTGAGTGCCCCTTTGCACTTGCTTGTATCATCTCGTATCTCAGACTGACTTCTATGGCGTTCTCTTTGGGGTTCTGTTCCTTCTCTAACCTTCTGCCTCTACCTTATCCCAGAACCCTTTCTTCACTGATGTCCTCCCTTCTGCATGCCAACTTTCTTAAAAATCCCCCCCCCTTGAAACAGACTCAAATAAAGCAGAGCCTTCCTTTCTTGAATCCCTTAAAAGTTCAAGGACTGGTAACTCTCCCTGCTTTCACCGTAAGCTTTCTGGACAAGTGCTGCTTTCTTGTTGCCAGTTTCCTCTTGCCAGGCCCTCACCTGTCATCTTCCCTCCCTTGGTAATCTACTGAAAGTCCTGCCTCTAAAGTCTTTGGGATTTCCCTGGTGGTCCAGTGCCTGAGACTCTGCACTCGCAATGCAGGGGCTGCAGGTTCAATCCCTGGTCAAAGAACTAGATCCCACATGCCACAGCTAAGACCTGACACAGTCAAATAAATAAATAAATAATAAATAAATATTTTAAAAAACTTATTAAAAGAATCAAGTCACCAACAAACTTGCAATTGCCAAGTCGAACGGCTGCTCTTCTCTGGTGTAAGCTCTTGGCAGCATTTATGGCATTTACTGGCCCTGCTCATTCCTTAAGACTCTCCTTTGTCTTTGGTGTCCATGGCTTTGCCTCTCTTTTGATGTTTCAGCCACTCCCCCACTTTCCCTGTTCATCCTCTGACTCTTCCTGTTACCCTAGGGTTCTCCCTTCCAAGTACTAACCAGGCCCGACCCTGCTTAGCTTCCGAGATCAGACGAGATCGGGCGCGTTCAGGGTGGTATGGCCGTAGACTACCCTAGGGTTCTATCTTCAGCTGCTTTTCTCACTGCATACCTGTCCTGGACAATTTCCCCACTCTTGC
The DNA here is from genome assembly GCF_963930625.1 of Muntiacus reevesi. Classification (NCBI taxonomy): domain Eukaryota; kingdom Metazoa; phylum Chordata; class Mammalia; order Artiodactyla; family Cervidae; genus Muntiacus; species Muntiacus reevesi. The sequence goes on along the minus strand of NC_089254.1, from coordinate 75,893,232 downwards.
ACATACCCCAGCTGTCACCAATTTCCCCAGGCCCCCAGTTTTTATCCCTACCTCTCTTCTAATCCCAGACCTTATTTCTGGCTAATCTACTCCCACATGTACCTAGAGCTTGACATATTCAGAGCATAATTCATTACTCTCGGTTCATTTCACTTGCTCAGTTGTGTCCAACTTTTTGTGACCCCATTAACTGCAGCACGCCAGGCCTTCCTGTCCATCACCAACTCCCGGAGCTTGCTCAAACTCATGTCCATCAAGTCAGTGATGCCATTCAACTATCTCATCCTCTGTCATCCCCTTATCTTCCCACCTTCAATCTTTCCCAACATCAGGGTCTTTTCCAATGAGTCAGCTCTTTGCATCAGGTGGCCAAAGTATTGGAGTTTCAGCTTCAGCATCAGTCCTTCCAATGAATATTCAGGACTGATTTCCTTTAGGATTGACTGATGTGATCTCCTTGCAGTCCAAGGGACTCCCAAGAATCTTCTCCAATACCACAGTTCAAAAGCATCAGTTCTTTGGTGGTCATTACTCTTAACCCTGACCAAAGCCTATTGGCCTCCATTTGGAGCACACTTTGATCTAACTCACAGACTGTGTTTTGGATGCCTGACCAAGCCATGGTTTACCATTTTGTCATACTGGACAAGTAACTTTGACTCTTGTTGCCTCAATTTCCTCACTTATAATATAGAAAGACTAATTCTGTAAGACCTGAAGCTCATCAGTAGGTATATGGATGAATTGAGGTGAAGTATGTAAAACTGGGAGCACAAAGGAAGTCTTTTTGCTAAGACTTGCCTCCTTCCTCCTGCCAGTCATGGGCTTTCATCTTCATCCTTTTTCTCCACTCAGTCCTGACCCTCTGAAGCAGACTCATTTTTTCCCCACATAGATGCCCCCTTCCTTGAAGCATGAATTTCATACCTCCACAGATCTCTATTTGCAGCCTGTTTTCCCCTCTCAATTGCAAGCTCCTGAATCTGCACTGAATTTCTGAATTTTCACATTAGGTAGCCAACAAACCAGGAACACTCTGACATTCAACAAACATTAGGTGAATTGCATTGAGTCGAACAAAGCTTTTTAAAAATGACACTATAGAGGGACTTCCCTGGTGGTCCAGTGGTTAAGAATCTGCCTTCTAATGCAGGGGAAGTGGGTTCAAACCTTGGTCGGGGAACTGAAATACCACATGCTTTGGGGCAATTAATCCCATGTGCCACAACTAGAGAAACCGGTGCTGCAATGGACATCCAGCACAGCCAAAAGAAAAAAAAATAAAAGTAAGTAAATAAAAATGACACAGTACACATTTTCAATAAGATTCTAGAAAGAAGGAAATAAAGTCCACAATCTTAGGTCTCTTTTTGTTGCAAAGTGTTGAAGTCCAGAAAATTGAGTTTACTGACAAGAGAACTGTGCAAACTCCTTAACCAACCTGGAAAAGTTCACTAATCAAATGGTATTTCTACTGCAATCCCAGGAAATTTTCTGGAGTCGACTTCGGTGTTCTTGGCAAATCCCTAGTCAGGCCCTCCTATCCAACGCGTAATTGGTGGAAATGCCTTAGTTATCAGTTCATTGCCGTGTGTGCACTTTTTTTTTTTTTTTTTTTTGGAAAGGTAGGTTGGAGTCTCCCTCCAACTTTTCTTGAGAAAAGCTGAAAAGATGGAAACTTCTTAAGTAATTGATTTAGCTTCCCTGAAGTTGCTGGTTCTTGGCAGGTCAGATATTGGAAACTGCAGTAAGATTCCTTTTACTGTTGTGTTTTCAGCATTTTATTCTTAATCCACATAAAAGTGCAGTTGCTATGAAAGAATGTTGTCAGGTCACTCAGAACACAGGAAAAGAAAAGGATGATCTTCTAAGATACACACACTCTGCAAAGGAGGTGGACAGTTCTCCTTATCCTTGCATTTTTCTTCCTGAGAAATCCTGAACTAGGGGCCCAGGGAAGGGCTGGAGGAAGACTTTGGGAATTATCCAGCCCAGGTCACCAGGATGCCTGCCCGTTGCTGGGACAGGAGGAAAGAGAGGTGTCCCTCTTCTGTCCCTGCCTCCTCTTCTGTTGGTCTGGGGTGCAAACAGAGGGATGTTACAGAACTGTGTGGTGTGTGTGTGTGTGTGTGTGTGTGTGTGTGTTGGAGGGAGACTCTCTGCAGACTTCCCTTTGATGCCTCCTGGATGTTGCTTTTCCCTTTCTCTTCCTTTCCCTCCACCATGCTGCAGGGTCTCAGCAAACCCTGAGAAGTTAACCCTCAAAAATGACACCTTGGCCAAAAGCTTGGTTGAGGCTTTTTTCTCAGATCCCTCAGGGTACACCCTCATGCCTATTCAAACCTGGGATATGAATGACACCACTCCAAACAGACCAAGCTGGCACATTTTACTCACTCGGTGTGGACCCATCCCTTCTGTGATTAGTGAAGGTTTCAGAAAGAGGAGGGTGAGGAGTCGCCTCTCTCAACAGCGCCAGAGCACTGTGCAGGATGACTGTGCATCATTAACCCAGGCTGAGCTCCCCTAAAGCTGGTTCTTTCCACAGAAGGAGAACAGGTTAATAGAGGAAGTCAGATCTCACTGCTTAGACCCAACTTCAGAGTTTCCATAAAAGAGAGCTTATGGGACTCTCTCCTCTTTTCTCTTCAGTTTCATCTTTAACAAACTGAAGATGGTAGCATTTACCTTGCAGTGCAGATATCAGAATTAACTAACATAGCACATGGGGCCCATGTGAGGAAGAGCCAGGGAAATACAAAGCATGCTTTCTTTTGCATATGTTTTATTATTTGTTTTACCTCTATTGTTTTGCTCACTTCTCTGTTGGCCACTCTTTCTCTGCCAAAGACTCCTATTCTAATTCAAAGCCTCCTGCACTTCTCAGGCTTGTCCAAGTGAAGGCATCATGAGGCCACCTCTCTACCAAGTGTTTGCCATTGACAGCCAGTGTCTCAGCATCCTCTGAGTGAGGGACAGCTGGGGAGCAGGTGCTTGTGAGACCCAGGCTGAAGGCAGGAAAAGAGGGTCCTGTGTGTGTGGTGTGTGTTTTTATATGTTATATTTGGCACACACTCTAGAGTTTGTTAAGGGTTGAGGTACAGGGCTTCCCAGCTTGTGCTAGTGGTAAAAATCAGTCTGCCAACACAGGAGACATAAGAGACATGAGACTCCATTTCGATCCCTGGATCAGGAGAAGATCCCCTGGAGGAGGAAATGGCGACCCGCTCCAGTGTTTTTGCCGGGAGAATCCCATGGGCAGAGGAACCTGATGGGCTACAGTCCATGGGGTTGCAAGAGTCAAAGAGTCGAACATGACCGAAGCGACTTACCATGTACGAATGAGACATGGGGACTTAGGGCTGGACAGCGAGGGCTCATTTTGAAAACAAGGATATTTTGGAAGGAGAGACCACAGTGATGATGACCAGCAAATACTAGAGAAGGAGAGAGCTTCCCGGGGTGTGTGAGTTACAGAGAGGAGTGTGGGAAGAAGGACTCTGTTCCTCCCTCAACGTTGGCCTCAGACTGCCTTAGGAAGCCTGCTGGCGCCTCAGGACAGCCCTTAGGGCTAGCTTGGGGACCATGAAAACATCTCTGTAGTCACCACCTGGGTTTCTTTTATTCTCATCACTGGTGTTCTTGTCTTTTTGCTCATGTTTCCTTAGCTCTGGCATTACGACTGGTCTCCAGACTCCCTTGGACCTCTCATCACTCTCTTCCAATACACTAACAATATTGTCTTTTCTATATTTCTTGTTGACTATATTTTTTCTTTTCAAGGAATGAAAAAATGTTTCCATCTCCTCTCCACATATCCAGCCACAATGCCTTGGATAGAAAGAGCTATTTCCTACAGAATTTGGTGTTTTTGTTCTGTCAGGCTTTAACTCTTTGCCACTAAACTGAAAACTTGAGAGGGAACTCACTTCTCTGCATGACTTCAACCGTCTTTGGAGCTTCCATAAATCTCATTCTGTTTACTACTGTTCTCCTTTGCTACTACTGCTCTTGGACTCTTGATTTTGAGGCTGGGAATATAGTACAACTTTCTATCCAGAGAAGCTCAACTAACAGGAGATTCAGTCAGGACCCTTAATGGCTAGGAGGGTGGGGATAAGACAGGGCACAATACCAGGCAAATTCCACAATCAGTTGACCTGACTTATGAAGGAGGGCTCAAACTCATGCCCCCTGCAGGGGAAGTTCGGAGTCCTAACTCTGAGGAATTCCCCAGATTTTTAATTCTTAAAAAGCGTGGAAAACTGTTCTGGCATCTATATTCATTGTTCCTAAGCACCCCAAAAACTTCATATGTTTAAGAGCTCCGTTTCTTTTCTGGACTTTTAACAGTCATTATTATTATCTCTTTTAAATAGATCTTTTGATAGACAAAGCAATCTTGACCTTGAACAAAATTGGAGGTCTCACACTTCCTGACTTCAAAACTTATTACAAAGTTACAGTGATCAAAACAGTGTGGTACTGGAATAAAGACAGACATGTTGAGCAGTGGAATAGAATAGGGACCCTAGAAATAAATCCTTTCATATATGTCAAATAATTTTCTATATGAATGCCAAGACCATCCAATAGGGAAAGGACAGGAATTTCAACAACTTGTGCTGGGAAAATTGGATGGGCACATGAAAAAGAATGAAGCTGGGCCCTTTATGCCATATGTAAAAATTAACTGAAAAATGGATCAAAGACTTAAACATAAGACCTAAAGCTATAAAGTATAGGGGAAGAGCTGTATGACATTGGATTTGACAATGATTTCTTGGATGCAACTTTCAAAGCACAATAGGAATAAAAAAATTGGTAAAATGGACTACATAGATAAAAGCATCAAAATTAAACATTTCTTTGCACCAAAGGACACAATCAACAGAGTGAAAATAGCCTATGGAATGAGAGAAAATATTTCCAAATCATATATTTGATAAGGGATTGATATCAAGAATATGTTAATATAAATAATTTCTACAATGAAACAACAAAAAAACACATAACCTGATTTATAAAATGGATAATGAATTTGAATAGGCATTTATCCAAAGAATATGAAAAGATGTTTAGCATCACTACTTTATTAGGGAAATGCAAATCAAAACCACAACCAGACAACACCTCATACCATTAGAAAATAGCAAGCATTGTCAAAAACATGGATAAATTGGAAACTTCTGCACTGTTTATGAGAATGTGAAATGTTGTAACCTCTATGAGAAACAGTAGTTTATGTTCCTTAGAAAAATTAAAAATAGAATCATCAAATGACCCAGAAGTTTCACTTTTGGATATATATCCCAAACACATTTAGATCTGGATCTGGAAGATCTTTTTGCTTGTAAATGTTTACAGTAGCTTTAATCATGATAGTCAAAAGAGGAAGGAAACATGAATGTCCATTGGTAGATTAATTGATAAATGTAATGTAATATGTATATATGATAGAACATCATTCAGCATTAAGAAGGAAAGAAATCCTGATACATGTTAACATGTGGATGAAATTTGTGGACATTATGCTAACTGGAATAAGCCTGTCACAAAAGACAATGATTATGTGATTTCACTTATAAGAAGTTCCTAGAGTAGTCAAAAATCACAGAGACAAAGCGTAGAATGGTGGATGCCAGGGCGTCAGGGAGGGAGAATGGGGAGTTGTTTATGGGAGGAAAGTTTCAGTTTCGCAAGATGAAATAGTTCTGGAGATTGATTGCCAACCATGTGAATATATTTAATACTACTAAACACTTAAACATGGTAGAGATGGTAAATTTTATGTTCTATGTATTTTAATCACAATTTTAAAAAACAAATGGAAAATCAAGGCTTTGGCTGAAAGCAATGGTTGGGTGCCATTCTTCTATAGCAGTTCTGGGACTGAATCCTATCTATCACATCATTAATGTTAAGCAGGTGGCTGGACCTTGGTTAAGCCTCTGTTTATTCATTTATGAACATAGGACACACATTTCCTCACAAGGCTGGAGTGAGAATTAAATAAGAAATCACTGTGTGTAATATGCCTAACATAAAGTTTAGTACATAGAATATGCTCAATAAATACTGCCTCCTTTACCTAATATTCATAAACACACATCAGTGAGGGCCCATTGGAAATGCGATCTATGAGCACAGGTCAGGATCCATTGGAAATGAGGACAGTGGAGGAAATGTGGAAGGTCTCTTGCTAGTAAGCAATGACATACATGTACTTTGCAGAGAGTTCCTCACAATTGTTCTACTTGAGAGAAAGGATTGGTACATCTTTCACTCCAGATTCTAAAACCAGTGATATGTTGAAGCTGTGTTTCTAGTGTTTCTGTGGGACTCTCCTAACTGCCTTGGCTCCTGACCAATGCTCATAAGGAAACAATGCCCCACACAGATATGCATATTTTCCACTGGAGATGAAGGTTGGGTGAAGAAGTGAAGTGAAATGAAGTGAAGTGAAATTCACTTGGTAGTATCCGACTCTTTGTGGTCCTATGTACTGTAGCCCCCTCAGGCTCCTCTGTCCATGGAGATTCTCCAGGCAAGGATACTGGAATGGGTTACTATGCCCTCCTCCAGGGGATTTTTCCAAATCTAGGGATTGAATCCAGGTGCCCCACATTGCAGGCAGACTCTTTACCAACTGAGCCACTAGGGAAGCCCAAGAATACTGAGTGGGTAGCCTGTCCCTTCTCCAGATCTTCCCCACCCAGGAATAGAACTGGGGTCTCCTGCATTGCAGCCAGATTCTTTACCAACTAAGCTACAAGACTAATCAAGGTTGGGTGGGGGCAGGAAATTATTTACATATATGGTCAGCATACATGGACTTTCCTGGTGGCTCCACTGGTAAAGAATCCACCTGCAATGTTGGAGACCTGGATTCAATCCCTGGGTTGGGAAGGTCCCCTGGAGAAGGGGACCACTACCCACTCCGCTATTCTGGCCTGGAGAATTCCATGGACAGTATAGTCCTTGGGGTTGTAAAGAGTTGGACACGACTGAGCAGCTTTCACTTTTACTTTTCATGGCCAACATGCTGTCATTTTTCTTTCCATAACTGGTATTTCCCAGTTTTACTTGGAAGTTCTCACTATGCTGTGACTTTTGCTGAAACACTAGTGGTTTCTCAGAAAAATCTCTGCTTGTTTTCTAAACCTCCACTAGACAATCTCACCATCTTTGAGTGGCAGACTGGGGTTAGGGTTTTCTGCTCTTTAACCTTAATATGTAGACCTTCAAGAGAAAGCCTCAGAGTTTGCAGAATGTGTTTGATCTACCGTGAGTGCCAGCTTGTGCATCCTGGGTTGAATGTCATAATAACTGATACTTTGTCTATTGCAAAAATGCCAGTTGAAGCTGTTTCTGGGTGCTTAGGGAAGCACTCTCTTAGGTAATAGGGTGGGGAGCAAGAAAGGAGAACAGATGAAAAAAGTACCTGAATTCTACGCTATTTATGGCCCAGTTGACGGCAGTGACCTTTTTGCTATGTAGGAGTCTAACTTCATCTTATTAGTGAAGAAATCCTCAGATGTCCAAAGTCACCTCACCTATAGGAGGGGTATAATTTCAAAAGCATTATCAACCCTTTCTTCCTCGAAATCTTTTCCCCCTTCATGACCTAAAGTATCTGAAATAATTTCTAAATTCCACTGGATTTTTCTCATTTACAGTAAGGAAAGAAAGTGTGAAAGTGTTAGTCATTCAGTCATATCCAACTCTTCGGTGGTGGTTGTTTAGTCACTAAGTTGTGTCCTACTGTTGTGATCCCAAGGTCTGCAGCCTGCTAGGCTCCTCTGTCCATGGGATTTTCCAGGCAAGAACACTGGAGTGGGTTGCCATTTTCTTCTCCAGGGGATCTTCCCAACCTAGGAATCAAACTTGGGTCTCTTGCACTGCAGGCAGATTCTTTACCATGTGAGCCACCAGGAAACTCATATATTAAGGAACAGCTAGTAAATTAATGGCTTGTCTAAAACTTTTCCCTAGATGAGTTTATCAAGTCTGTCACTCTGAGTCTGAAGTTGCTGAGAAGTCCCTGGCAGGAGGGAAAAAAGGCTCAAAGTGTGTGTGTCATGTGACATAACATAGGAAGGCAGATTGGTCCAGTGAGGGGGCCCCACAGAGTGATCCTTGAACCAGTAGCATCACCCAAGGATGCCAATGCCCTGGCCCTATCCAGACCTGTGGAATCAGAAACTCTGGATGTTGGCCTGCAACCTGTTTTAAGAAGCCCCCAGGTGAACCAGATGCACCAACAAAGTTCAAAACGCTCCATAATGTCCACTGGAGAAGGAAGTGGCAATCCACTCCAGTATTCTTGCCTGGGAAACCCATGATCAGAGAAGCTTGTCAGGCTGCAGTTCTTGGGGTCACAAACAGTCAGACCTGACAGGGTGACTAACAGTTACTATCCACAATCCACAATTCCTGTGCTCTGAGTACAGACTGGGCTCTTAGGTTTTGCACTTTATTTTATCATATATTTTACTCTACTAATCACAGCAGTCCTGTGAGGTTGGGATGTCTGGTCTATACTCTTCCTGTCCAAGGATGGAAGGACAGCCTTGTGCTGAGCCAGTGGTTAGGGCTTTTCTCCCAGGACCAAATAGATGAGTAATGAGGAAGCTCTTTTGGGCCATGATTCTCATAACCTCTGTTTCCTAAAAATGTATGGGATGAGGAGGGAGGTGGGAGGGGGGGATCAGGATGGGGAACATATATAAATCCATGGCTGATTCATGTCAATGTATGGCAAAAACCGCTACAATATTGTAGAGTAATTAGCCTCCAACTAATAAAAACAAATGAAAAAAAAATGTCACTTATTTTTCTTAAGGCCTTAAAGTATGAAGATAGGAGCATATTGTCTGCTGAGTCTTCTACTGATTGACACCACATGTGATTAAGAGACCATTCAGTGAAAAACGCCCAGGATGCATTCAGCACAGAGCATATTCTGGACACTCTAAAATCTTCCTTCAAATTCCCCTCCCTTCAAGTTTTTATTTCTAGCCCTTTTTTATCAGGTTGCTTTTTCCTCTGTCATTTCTCTACAATTCCTTCCTGTGTAAACGTATCCCATGTTTTCAAGTGCAGCTCAATTTTACACCCTCTGGAGCTGTCTTCCATGCTCATGTCAGAAGGCTCACACGCTTCCCTCTGAATTCCTGTTGTCCTTCATCCTCACAACTCCACCAATCTCTCCTCACCCTCAGAAACCCCAACACCTTACAGACAATCCAAATCATTTGTTCAATGGGGAAACGAACACCACACTGAAAAAAGTACAGTCATTCTAGAACTATATGTCTCTTATTTCTGTCATCATACACGAAATGTGACCAACATGGAGACATTCTACCTCATACTCTTTCTCCAGGTACATTCAAAGATGCTGTATGGAGAAAATATTCTCATCTCTAATATTTATTTATTTTACTCTTCACTATCAAGTCTCTATTTTTTAATAGCTTTTAAAGTTAGTTAATTTATTTATTCATTTTTAGCTGCCCTGGGTCTTTGTTGCTGTGTGCAGGCTTTCTCTTGTGGTTAAGAGAGTGGGGCAGGATGTGGGCTTCTCATTGGGGTGGTTTCTCTTGTTTCGAAGCATAAGCTCTAGGGTGCGTGGGCTCAGCAGTTTTGGTTCATGGGCTTAGAAGCCCGATGGCATGTGGGATCTTCCTGGACAAGTGATGGAACCCATGTCCCCGGCATTGGCAGGCAGATTCTTAACCACTGGACCACCAGGGACGTCCCCACTGTCAAGTTTCCCGTACAAACAGTCCACAAAGGTAAATGGCAAATAGGTTCAGTTTGAGTGCCCACCAAGCACTCTGCTGGGCAGAACTGAGCCTTTTGCCATCTAAATGCAACTAGAAAACTTCTGTCCTCCTTGATGATGTCCTTCATGGGCAAGAACTCCAGGGATAGCTATTTACACACCATGTGTTCACTGAGCTGATCTTTAGTTGCCTCCACTTCCTTTGGTTTACTGCATCTTTAACAACTTCTTTCCTTTAACTACTCAATTTCATTAATTTATTCATAACTTCCTCAGTGGGCCTACAGTAGCTGCCTACTCTGTGCCAGAAGTTTCCTTGATGCTGGGTTTGGGGATTCTAGGCAGACAAAAACCCAGGAGTAAAGGCAGAGGCACAAGACAGTTCCAAGGGTGCCTGCTGCCTGCTTTGCCTTTGCTCACACAGGTGCCCAGAAATACCTGCTCATCCAGTCTTGGGAACCTCCCTAACGCCTGCAGGTGGCACTGACCATCTGTACTATGTCCCTGCCCTGTGTTTCAGAAGCCCTAGGTTGTGGTGCCAACATATTTGTGCATGTTTGCTTGCCCATCTCTCTCTACCACTTGGCCAGCCCATCAGCGCCTGGGACTGTCTTTTTCATGTCTGTGCCCTGGGTCTCACCATGTCCCGCAGATCCTGCACTTAACGTATCTTCGAATGAATGGACAGATTGTTGGAGAGAGGAGTAAAGGCATCTTAGTTCTGGCCAATGAAGGCTAATATCACATCTATATAATTTCAACTTAATGTGCTCATTTACTTGAAAACAATAGAGCTGAAGCATTATGAGTTGGTGAAAATACATGCCTTTCATTTGCTATAGATTTACTAATACTAAATCTATCTTATTTCAACAACAGACATTCTAAGGGTTTTCAGGAACATGAGTGGCTGGGGAAGCTATTTCTGTCCATTGGTCATAGAGTCCAAGAATGGCCCAGAGTAGCGCCTTCCGGTGCCAGGTGGTTGGCATGGATGCAGCCAGAGGCAGGATTTGATTTCAAGTAGCAGCCGAACCTCAGCAATGGCCCCTGGCTCTCTGTGCCGGGAGGGAGTCTAAGGGCTTACAGAGAGCCATGGGCTCAGAGAGTGAGTCATTTCCTCCTTCTGGCCCTCTGCGGGGTTGGCCTGCAAGACTGATTTGGAATGGATTTGGAGTGACCCCCTGATGTATTCTTACCCCCCACCAAGTAGCCTTAAAAAATATCTTTGTGCCTAACCGGATGTGAGTTAAACTAAAAAATGACTCTGCGCTCGCCAGTATCGTAGGTCATCTAGCGGAGGGGTGGGGGTGCAGCTGGTGAGAGATGTTTGTGTTGTCTCACCAGAAGTGTCTCCTGGGGCAGAGGGGGATGTCGGGGGCGGGGGGGACATCCTCGGAAGAGGGACAAGCTTAGCCTTTGGCCGGAGTTTTCATAGAACAGCTACTGCACAAGGCCACGTCACTTCAACTCCTGCCCCAGCAGGACCCTCGGGAAACAGTGGAATCTTGCAGGAGAGTGGGACACACAGGCACAAGCACACGCACTCACACACTCGGACACCGTGGGCTGGGTGCATTCTGTGAAGGGATTCCTTCGCTGTCAGCGCCTGACAAGTGCTGAACCTGGAGATTAGCAGGTCAGCAGGGCTGGAGTTGGGGGGGTGATGGGTAGAAAGCACCTGCCCCAACACATTTCCTTGGTGACAACAGGCCTTGGTGACAAGGCACAGGCTTCCTAATCAGCTGAGCGCATCGATAGACACTGAGAGCGCCCTGGGGAGAAAAAGCCAGAGGAAGTGAGGGAGTCAGCTCCAGTTTGCTAAAAGAGAGATTAAATTTCAGCCCCTGGAGGAAAACAAAAAGTGAAAACGAAAAGTGAGAAATACTAAATGCTGGGTTGATTTTTCGTGCATATTTTGTCTTCTTAAATGCATCCCCATCTTCTGATTGCTCGCGAATGACAGGCATCCTATTTTCAACCAGTGCTGCCAAGATGCTGCCTGGTGTGGCGGGCATCTCCCTGACTTCTCTTTTCTGGATGGTGTGGGGAAGGGAGAAGGAAGCCTGACCCTGCACCTTCTGTCTGATCCAGCGCAGCTGCATTTTCTCATTCCTGAGAACCGGACGAGCTCGCTGAGCCCTGGGCTGATATTCTGTACCATCTTTGGTGCAGCTGTGATTTTTAGCTGGGGGAGCCGACTTGAACCTCTCTAATCCTTACTCCAGACACCTCGAACCCCTGAGACTGGTGTGCATGCGTGCGTGAGTTTTTAAGGGTTTTTCAGCTGTGCTGCTGAGAAAGTAGTTCCAACCAAAGTTTAAAAAACAACAACAACACACACACAAGAAAAGAAAAGAAAAACTGGGTGGGGGTTAGTGACACAACTGTCTGATTCTGGTCACAAAGTATTTCTGTCACTTTAACATTTACAATAGCAAAAATAATATTATCCTATGCTCACCTACATACGTCTTTGAATTCCTCTTTCCTTTTCGGTGCTTGAATGATGGATACCATGTGTCTCTGTCTTCTATGAACTGTGGAACAATTAACCCAGAATTAAAGTCTAAGACACTTGCAGGGTCAGGGGTAAGGCAGGGGTGAGGTTTCAAAATCAATTGCAACTAGTCTCAGAAATACACATCCAACTTTGAATTTTTTTTTTTCTGTAGACTTGAATTTGGGGAATGGAGGGAGTTGTTTTATGAATGGATATAGGCCTGACACATGAAACTCGTGGGATCTGTCTGAGGGCCTCCTTTGGGTCAGCTGTGACATCTGGCTCTGACGAATCTGGCATATTGTGACTCACCGATACGCAAATAGTAATTCTTGATAGTGACCACTTGTGATGCCGACAAACAATGTCAAATGCCAGGGAATCGCTGTGGCCGCCCCAGCTGCTGTCAGAGTTACCAGGCTCCAGGGCTTGTGTCCCACTAGGACCTCAGACCCCACGTCATTGGCTAGACAGTTCACAAACTGGCAGACGCTGAGCTCTCCTCTTAGGAGAGCCGGGTCGAGGGCATGTGACTCTGATGGCAGATGGTCTGAATTTGAACCTGGCTCAGCTACACCTCAGCTGAGAATGTGACAAGTTATTTAACTTCTCTGGGTCTCAGTTTCTTCATCTATTTAAAAAAAATAGATACAATTACAGTAAAACTTCTAGTTATTAAAGTAGTTAATGTATATTGAAACTTCCTTTGGGGCAGGCATGTTCTAAGCATGACACAGAAATTACTACAGTAAATTTTAAAACACATTACATGGTGGGTACATTTGCCCATGAGGAAACTAGCACACAGCCATAGAAATTGTTAAGAGTTGGATCTAGAATTCTCTGTGCTTTTTCTGAAACTCTAGAGCAGTGATTCTCCACCAGTGGTAAATTTGCTCCCCAGGGGACCTTGGACAATGTCTAGAGACATTTTTGTTTGTCACGACTGGGACAGGGGAGGGTTGTTACTGGTATTTACAGGGTTGAGTAAGGGATATTGCTTAACATCCTACAATGTGCAGGATGCCCCCCGCCCCCACCAAGAATTACCCAGCTCCAAATGTCAACAGTGTTGAGGTTGAGAAATCCCGCCCTAGAACCTATCTTCTCAGCTACCACACTAACTCGCTGGATAACATCCACCAGGAGGAGTTTAGGAGGATAAAGTGGAATGATGCATATAAAGCACTAAATGTAATGCCTGGCACACAGTAGGTGCTCAATACATCAAGCAGTTTCATTCAAGAATGCGTAATGCCAGTCGTTGGAGGGGTGAGGAAACTGGTTTCATAAATGAAGAAAGTTTCATAAATGAAGACTCAGATGAAAGACATTGTCTTCTTCCTATGTGTCTTACTCTTGCTCAATTCTAGAACATCTCTGAATTTTTTCCCCTGGAAGTTGAGTGGGTCAGGAGATGGTAATTAAAAAACTCAAAGGTCAGCAGCGGGAAGAATGATTTGAATTTTCTTCTATTTGTTCCTCCTTTCAGTCAGGAGAGCCATTCTCAGCCCCAAGCGAACATTTGTCTTTACTGAAAGTTGCCTGAGAACCTGTGGCTAAAAGGGTGTGTTGTCCTGTCGGGGATGTCAGAGAGGCCAGCTAATGCTCAGTCCCAGGCTCCTCAGAGCTTCTTCACTGGCCACTCCATGGGGTCAGAAATGGGGAACTGAAGCTGCTTAAGCCAGTAGGTAATAGCAATCCTAACACTGCAACTAGTGCATCCCGTTACTGTCTGCCACATGCTTGACACTCTTCCGGCCTCATAACAAATATTAACTGATTTAATCTTCATAATAATGAGATGAAAGGTTCTGTTTTTAGCCCCACTTTATATCTGGGGAAATCAGGACACAGAGAGGCTATACAAATTGCCAGAAGGACTAAGACAAAAAGTGGCAGAGCTAGGAAGCAACCCACGAAGTGCAGGGTCAGAGGCCACGTTCTTGTCCACTAAGATGAGCGGCCCCTGCCTAGAAGGGTTCAGAGGTCATCTTGCAAAGGTAGGCAAAGGTTCCAAAGCTCAACAAATCAAGGTCAAGAGACATCAGTAACTGAAACACACAATTAAGTCACCTGTAGCTTTATCAGCTTTTAAATATTTCCTGTGAGGGGCAGAAATTAGAGAGTACTGCTAGTCATTGGCGGAGAAGATGATGGCACCCCACTCCAGTACCCTTGCCTGGAAAATCCCATGGACGGAGGAGCCTGGTAGGCTGCAGTCCATGGGGTCATGAAGAATCAGACACAGCTGAGCGACTTCACTTTCACTTTTCACTTTGATGCACTGGAGAAGGAAATGGCAATCCACTCCAGTGTCCTTGCCTGGATAATCCCAGGGACGTCAGAGCCTAGTGGGCTGCCTTCTATGGGATTGCACAGAGTCGGACACGACTGAAGCGACTTAGCAGCAGCAGCAGCTAGTCTTTGGTGGGCTTCCCTGGCGGCTCAGATGGCAAAGAGTCTGCCTGCAGTGCAGGAGACCCAGGTTTGATCTCTAGGTCAAGAATATCCCCTGGAGAAGGAAATGGCAACCCACTCCAGTATTCTTGCCTGGAAAATCCCATGGATGGAGGAGCCTGGCAGGCTACAGTCCATGGGGTCACAAAGAGTCAGACATGACTGAGCGACTTCACTTTCTTCTTTCTTCTAGTCATCGGCAGAGGAGACTTACACAGGTGTGGTTTCAGGTGAGAGGAGAACTAATCAGAAGCTGTCATCCTGACCAGGGTGTGGAGAGGGAATCTGGGGTTCCAGAGAAAGTCTGAAATATTGATCTACAGCTGTGTAGATCTATCCCTTACCCTAGCCAGGGATTCACAAATGCACACTTTCCATGAACCACTAGACACGTTTTCTCAGTGTCTGCCATGAGTCCAGGGAACTGGCCAGTGCATGTGGGTATATCAACACAGAGGCATCACCACTGCTACAGGAAGAACTAACCATACACTCTCTGAATATAAAGGTCAGCCTATTCAGAGAGATGCTTTTAAATACAGAGTTGCTCTATGATTCTGTCATATGTTAGAACTGTTTAGTCTACATTTTAAAGGATTCAAGGATCCAGAGGGACTGAGTTTGGTAGAGAAACTGAGTTGAATCCCTGAAAATCTCCTTGCAAACACATAAGGCTCTGGAGTTCTGCCATCTCTGAACATCACATGTGATGCCTCTTAACTGTAAATAACAGATATCTGACCATTCAGTTACATCATCTGTCAGCTGAAAATGCTGGCATTAATTATCTACCCACCTGCTACCCAATAGGCAGGAATGGTGGTGAGAAAGGTTTGTAAATGCATTGATGTTTGTAGGATCAATCATGTATATTGATCTTTAAAGTTCTCACCTTTTTATGTTGAAAAGAATCTGAGTTCTTTCATGTTCTCGGGGTAGCATACATATCTGGCCATGTACGTGTGGCTTGGACTGAGACTTAGGATGAGACCAGAGACTAGAATGATGCTCTGTACTCTGTGCACCTCCGAGGAATTCATATGGATTTGTTCCTACACAACCTCCCAAGCTTTTCTAATCCTCTTGTAACTAAAGGCCATGCAGTTGCAGAATAAATACCAGGATTACTGTGACAATCTGTGTGGCTACAGTCACTGCCATTTGCTTGACAGCCTTCTACCAACCCCCAAGCCCTCCTGTGCTGCCCCCTTACCCAAAGGGTTGCTGCACCTGCCTGGTGAGAACCACCATTTTGCCAAATCTAGTGGCTGTGTCCCAATCCCTGTCTTTACCGTACACCCACGTTGGTCTGCATAGTCGTCCACTCACCTCCCTTCTTCCTCACTCTGAATTTGACTGGCATGATTTTAGCCACCTCTCTGACTGGTCATTCTTTTGCTTTTCAGCAGTGATTCCTTCTTTTGGTTTCAGACTCCTCTACATATACCGGGACTAGCTGGATCTGTCTACTTGAAATTCTCAAAGTAATCTCAAATGTAATTTGTCCCACACTCCTTTCATTCTATTTCCATGCCATACCTGTTCCATTCCATGAGTTCTCTATCTCCATGAACATCAATACCATCTTCCTAACAATCCTGTCAGATAAAAGAGAGTGAATGGAGACTCAAAATTATCCTTATTTTCCCACAAATTTGCTTTTGAATATAGTTTGACTACATTTCCTTCCCACAATCATTTTCTTGTTTAGCTCATTGTCATTTCACCCTTGCACAACTGCAAGTGTCCTTTGCAGCTCTTCCTGGCACCAGCATCTCTCCCTTTGGAAACTATCTGTGCCGTGGTCAGTTACATCTGGGCTACATATGGTCTTTAGGTCAAAGGCTCTCTCATTTTAGATTCCAAAAAATGTTGTTATTGTTGAAAGTAAAGCATGATTACAACATAGACTGGTATTAGCATAGATGCCACAACAGTAGACACATAGATCAATGGAACAGAACAAGAGCCCAGAAATAAACCCATGAATATATGGCCAATGAATTTACAACAAAAGAGCCAAGTATATAATGGGGAAAAGAAATTCTTTTCAATAAATGGCCTTTGAGAAACTGGACAGTCACATAAAAAAAAAAATAAAATGGGACTACTATCTTTACACCATACTCCAAAATTAACTCAAAATGTATTAAAGACTTGAATATAAGACTTAAAATCATTGAACTCCTAGAGAAAAAGGAGGCAATAAGCACCCTGACATAGGTCTTGGCAATGATTTTTTTAATATGACACCAGAAACGAAAGCAACAAAAGCAAAAATAAATAAGTGGGCCACATCATACTAAAAAGTTTCTGCACAGCAAAGGAAACCATCAACAAAATGAAAATGCAGCATAATGAGTGGGAAAAAATGTTTAAAAATCGTTTATATGTTAAGGGGCTAATATCCAATATACAAGAAATTGTACAACTTAGTAGCAAAAAGATGAAAAAAATCCAATAAAAGATAGAAGATATGAATAGATATTTTCTCCAAAGAAGACATACACAAGGCTAACAGGTACATGAAAAGATGCTCAACAAAAATCACAATGAGATGCTACCTTATACTGTCTAGAATGGTTATTATAAAAAAGACAAGAATTAACTAACTTTTGTTAGGATGTAGAGAAAAGGAAACCATTATGTACTGTTGGTGAGAATGTAAAACAGGACAATCATGATCAAAAACAGTATAAAGGTGCCTTAAAAAATTGAAAATAGGTCTACTATATGTTCTAGCAATTCCACTTTTGGGTATTTATCCAAAGAAAATGAAAACACTAAGTTGAAATGGTAATATACTCCCATGTTTATTGCAGCATTATTTACAATAGTTAAGATATAAAACAGCCTAAGTATCCACTGATGAATGAACGGATAAACAAAACATGGTGTGTGTGTCTGTATACATATACATATATTGCTGTTGTTCAGTCATTAAGTTGTCTCTGACTCTCTGTGACCCCCTGGACTGCAGCAGGCCAGGCACCTCTGTCTTCCACTATCATCCAGTGAGTGAAGTTGCTCAGTCATGTTCGACTCTTTGCGATCCCTTGGACTGTAGCCTACCAGGCTCCTCTGCCCATGGAATTTTCCAGGCAAGAGTACTGGAGTGGTTTGCCATTTCCTTCTCCAGGGGATCTTCCCAACCCAGGGATTGAACCCGGGTCTCCCGCATTGCAGGCAGATGCTTTACCATTTGAGCCACCAGGGAAGCCTATCTTCCAGAGTTTGCTCAAATTCTTGTCCAATGAGTCAGTGATGCTATTTAACCATCTCAGTTCTCTGTTGCACCCTTCTCTGTGCATGCACGCGAAGTTGCTTCAGTTGGGCTTTCTGTTTCTTTTAAACCCCGTGGACTATAGCCTGCCAGGTTCCTCCATCCATGGAGATTTTCCAGGCAAGAATACTGGAATGGGTTGCCACCTGCTTCAGGTGATCTTCCCAACCCAGGGATAGAACCCATGATCTTATGTCTCCTGCTTTGACAGGTGGGTTCTTTACCAGTAGTTTGCCACTTGGGAGGCCCCAGGAGTCTTCTCTAGCACCACAATTTGAAAGCATCAATTATTTATCACTCAGCCTTCCTTATGATCCAACTCACACAGCTGTATATGACTACTGGGAAAACCATAACTTTGATTATATGGACTTCTGTTGGCAAAGTGATGTCTCTGCTTTTTGATATGCAGTCTAGGTTTGTCATAGCTTTCCTTCAAAGGAGCAGACATCTTATAATTTCAGGGCTTCAGTCACTGTCCATAGTAATATATATATATATATATATATATATATATATATATGCATGCAATAGAATATTATTCAGCCATAAAAAAGAAAAAATCTTGCCATTTGTGATAGTGTGGATGGACTTGGTGTACATTATGCTAAGTGAAATAAGTCAGACAAAGAAAGACAAATACAATTTGATCTCTGTTATTTCTGGAATCTTAAAAAAAAAAACAAGCAAACCTTATAAAACATAGACACAAAAAAAGCACACACACTAAAGTCAAGCTCATAGGTACAGAAAACTGTGGTTAGGGGTTTTCTTGGTGTGTGGTCGGAGAAACAGGAGAAGGGAGTATTAGAAAAAAAAGATACAACCTATTCATTCACTCAGTTAACTGCAAAGTACTATTTCAAGGAAAGTGCTGCTCAGCATTTCCTAGCTAAAAATTTTATGATTACAACATAAAATCTGATGTTATTTTGGATGTCTTTGTATCTTTTTTGTGTGTGTGTTTGTGTGTGCACATAGACACATGTATTCCCCATATCAACTTCACAAGAGCTGAAGTGTCAGTTTGCAAGTTTCTAGAAACATTTGGTTTTTTTTTTTGAGTGGGTAATCTACAGTAGAAATTGAGAAAATCAGACAGGCAGTTACATGGAAATTAAATTAAAGTTAAATTACGTTAAATTAAAATGTAAGCTCCTTTAAGACAGCTGTTCATGATCCCCTGTTACGCCTGAGAACACTTAGCAAAGTACCCTGTATAATGTGATTGGGTTCAAATCCAGGAAAGAGGGAACTTGCATTAATCAAAAGCAGAGGAGGGCAGTCGAACCTCTATAGGTTAAAATATGCCAGTTGTTGAGAAGAAAATGGAATGGATGTCAGAAGCAAAATATTTGTGTGTGATGAGTTGGAGTTTGAGAGTTTTTATTTTCTGATTTTTTTTTTTTTGACTGGAAAGAAAGGAAGCTTAGAGAAGCCAAGAAGACACTCATGGATGAAATGCTTTGCACATATGGGATGGAAAATTGTGCTATATTAAGTCAAAAAGCAGCTTCTGAAGAATGTATTATGGCTGCAGCTTCACAGGTGCCTGGCCCGCTGGCCGCTCTGTATCACTGCACCATGTGTGTGACCCTGGTCCTCCACTCCAGCCGCCGTGCGGGTAGATCACATTCAGGGAGGGAGAAGTTTCTAGAACTGCTGGAGCCACTGCTCAGCCCAAAGACGGTCCCCTCCTTCTCACCCTTTCATCCACACACAGGAGCACAAAGAACTAAACAGCTCTCATCTCAACTTCCTCCCAACCTCATTCTTTTGGCTCATCCTCCTCTGAGAAGCAGCTGTTTTTCAGCTGATGTCTAAGCTCACACACTCTGAGTGAAATAACGGGATTTCTTTATAAAGGAAAGCATTCCTTTGCTCTGGTTTGTTTTAATTTCTCCCAAATATCATTCCTACAGGGGTACCTCACTTTACACAGTTTTAATTCTCCTCAGGAACATATGGTTTACTCACAGTTATATAAATCCAATATTTGCAAATTGAAGCAGGGTTGAAATTCACCAAGAAAGGATGCCATTTAAACAGACCATGTGGCGAATCCTTTTAAATTTTTTTTAGTGTGTTTTTTTTCTTTTTCTTTGTGGTTTCTTTTCCCCATGAAGCAAAGGATCCTTTGATAATGCTAGTGATTGATTCTCTTCACCCCTTTCCCAGAAATCTATGCTCTGCTTTTTACAGATTTAGTAAGTTTTGATTGATGTGCACTGGGATTTCTCAGAACTGTACACCCCTTGTTTGCAGGCGGGCAGTGACTCTTAGGCCTGGGGCTAGCTTTCTGGGTCTCTCTTCATTTTCTCAGCTTGTTCTTAACCCTTCAAAAAGTGGTGGCTGGGTAGGAATGTAATATTTAATAAAGATATTTGAGTAAGAGAGCTTCTCTAGTAGCTCAGACGGTAAAGAACCCACCTCCAAGGCAGGAGACCCACGTTCAAGCCCTGGGTCTGGAAGATCCTTTGGAGACAGAAATGGCACCCCACTCCAGTATTCTTGCCTGGGAAATCCCATGGACAGAGGAGCCTGACAGGCTATCGTCCATGAGGTTGCAAAGAGTCAGACATGACTAAGTGACTAACACACACACACACACACACGTGCTACCTCCTTAAAGTCATCACATTGAGATAGCCTAGAATTTTCTGGCACAGTACTTTGGAAGTTGTTCTTAGTTCAGGTTTGGAAATGACACTAGAAGGACGGCCTACCAAAGCTATAGTCATAGCTTGCCAGTTTCAGGGATAGCTGTGGTCCTGCTGTGTTCTCAGGCCTGGTCTTCAGAAAAGCTGGTCTTCAGTGACAGGACCAGAGATGTACTCCCTCCCTTGTCTCTGCCTTTCCTCTACTGTAGAAGTACCAGCAGCTTAACTGAGATGGTACCTATTAGATGCCAGGCACGATTACCACCACTTTACACATACCAGCTCATTCCATCTGCCCAGTAACTCGGTTCAGGAGGTGCATGATCAGAATCCGTCTTCGTTTTGCATGAAGGGAAGCTCAGGCACAGAGGGGGTACAGGCCACACACTGGGGAGCTGGGACCCCAAGGCTAAACCGGCATACAACATGGACTGGGCTAGGAAGGTGCCAGGTCTGACTCCACCCCTGAGTGGGAGCGGTATCAGTTTGTCAGCATTTTGCACAGTGACAGTTGACTTTGCGCTCAGTAGATGGGAGGCTTTGCTGTCTTGTGTTATTTAATCCTTACAATACTTCTGCAGTCCTTGCAATTACCCTTACTGACACGTGAGGAAGCCCGGTATATAACCCACCCAAGGTCACAGAACCGTCTAATTGAGGGTCAAGTCCATCCACTGACTTCTCCCACTGTGGTGTATGGTTTTCTTTCTAGCAAGAGTCAGGTCACCATGAAAGAGATTTCAGAGTAGCGGGATGGGTGAGGGGTGTTTGCGGGCAGGGTTAGGATTCTGAGACACCTTATCTTGCAAATTTGACTCTTCTTCCTGGTCCACTGCCTCCCCAAACTTAAAGGCACAAATACATGCACTTGTGCTGATGCCCATACGTACACACATATTCTAGCTCATGCATGTCATGTACGGGCCAGGCACACATGCATACACATGTGCACATATACCATAATTATTTGCTTCATGAAATAAGACTTTCCATTTTACAATGCAGGACATTAACAGTGAGATAGAATAAGCTGAGCAAACTTCTGGCCCACAAAGTGCCTGCTGGGGTTCCCTCGATCCGGGAGGCAGGGCTTGACTGGCTCTGTGGTTGTTCAGTTGCTCAGTCATGTCCGAAACTTTATGAACCCAGGGACTGCAGCATGCCAGGCTCCCCTATCCTTCACCATCTCTCGGAGCTTGTTCAAACTCATGTCCATAGAGTTGGTGATGCCATCCAACCATATCATCCTCGGTCATCCATTTCTCCTCCTGCCTTCAATCTTTCCCAGCATCAGGGTCTTTTCCAGTGAGTCAACTCTTTGCATGAGGTAGCCAAAGTATTGAAGCTTCAGCTTCAGCATCAGTCCTTCCAATGAATATTCAGGACAGATTTCCTTTAGGATGGACTGGTTGGATCTCCTTGCAGTCCAAGGGACTCTCAAGAGTCTTCTCCAACACCACAGTTCAAAAGAATCAATTATTTGGTGCTCAGCTTTCTTTATAGTTCAACTCTCACATCCATGCATGACTACTGGAAAAACCAAAGCTTTGACTAGACGGACCTTTGTTGGCAAAGTAATATCTCTGCTTTTTTATATGCTGTCTAAGTTGGTCATAGCTTTTCTTCCAAGGAGCAAGTGTCTTTTAATTTCAAGGCTGCAGTCACCATCTGCAGTGATTTTGGAGCCCAAGGAATAAAGTCTGTCACTGTTTCCATTGTTTCTCCATCTATTTGCCATGAAGTGATGGGACCAGATGCCATGATCTTAGTTTTCTGAATGTTGAGTTTTAAGCCAACTTTTTCACTCTCCTCTTTCACCTTCATCAAGAGGCTCCTTTGTTCCTCTTCACTTTCTGCCATAAGAGTGGTGTCATCTGCATATCTGAGGTTATTGATATTTCTCCCAGCAATCTTGATTCCAACTTGTGCTTCATCCTACCCAGCATTTGCCATGATGTAACCTGCATATAAGTTAAATAAGCAGAGTGACAATATACAGCCTTGATGTACTCCTTTCCTGATTTGGAACCAGTCCATTGTTTTATGTCTGGTTCTGTTTCTTCTTGACCTGCATACATGTTTCTCAGGAGTCAGGTCAGGTGGTCTGGTATTAAATCTCAGGTCTCATCCCTGTTGCTGGTGGGAGACATGGCTTGTTCAAGTACAGATAAAGGAAAGGCCCTGCTCCCTGCCTTTGAGCTCCTCAGGAGTCCCTTACAGGGACCCTGAACTAGGTCAGCTCCCAGGGAAGTCCCACTGATCCTCATCCTCCTGTGTCCCCTAAGCAAGCAGAGGGGTCTCCCTCCTCCCACGTGCCTAGACCCTGAACCTCACTTACGCTTCCCTTTGAACTTCTCGCTGACCCCTGCAGCCCTCTGATAATGGCCCAGTTCACTCATCTGCACTCTGTTGCCATGGATCAGAACTTTGCCTCGACTTGCTGATAGGAGTTTTCCCATGCTTTTTGCCATTTCAATCTTCCAAACTGCCTGCTCCTATGGTTTTTAAAAATATGAATGTATTTAGGTTATTTTCTTAGAAACTTACCAAGGCTTCCCACTCCTTATAGAAACACATCCTCAATCCTCAGTTTATCAGTTCAGTTCAGCTCAGTCACTCAGTTGTGTTGACTGTTTGTGATCCCATGGACTGCAGAATGCCAGGCTTCCCTGTCCATCACCAATTACTGGAGCTTACTCAAACTCATGTCCATTGAGTTGGTGATGCCATCCAACCATCTCATCCTCCGTCTTCCCCTTCTCCTCCTGCCTTCAATCTTTCCCAGCATTGTGGTCTTTTCCAAGGGGTCAGTTCATCAGGTAGCCAAAGTATTAGAGTTTCAGCTTCTGCATCAATCATTCCAATGAATATTTAGGACTGATTTCCTTCAAGACTGACTGGTTTGATCTTCTTGCTCTCCAAGGGACTCTCAAGAGTCTTCTCCAACATCACAGTTCAAAAGTATCAATTCTTTGGTGCTCAGCTTTCTTTATAGTCCAATTTTCACATTCATACATAACTACTGGAAAAACCATTGCCTTTTTTCATTTTGTTTTTTTGAACCATCATTTTGACTAGAAGTATTTTTGTTACAAAGTAATGTCTCTCCTTTTTAATATGCTCCCTAGGTTGGTCATGGCTTTTCTTCCAAGGAAGAAAACTTCCAAGTATCTTTTCATGGCTGAAGTCACCATCTGCAGTGATTTTGGAACCCAAAACAGTAAAGTTTGACACTGTTTCTATTGTTTCCCCATCTATTTGCCATGAAGTGATGGGACTGGATGCCTTGATCTTAGTTTTCTGAATGTTGAATTTTAAGCCAGCTTTTTCACTCTCCTGTTTTATTTTCATCAATAGGCTTTTTAGCTCTTCTTTGCTTTCTGCCATAAGGGTGGTGTCATCTGCATATCTAAGGTGACTGATATTTTGTCTTACTCTATATGCCTCAGTTTATCATTCAGGGCCTTTTCTAATCTATTTCAAGTGTAATTCCCCTGCTCAATCTAACCCCTTTCCTGCCACCATGTACACTGCCCTCTGTCCCCTGAGTGACTTTATTAACTTGGAATACATCAAGAACTCTTATTCCTTCATTACTTTTTCCTTGAGCTTTCTGTGGCTTTCTCTCCAACTCTTGAATTCCCTTGTCCGAGGTATAGAGCACCTATACATCTCTGGTGCCTTCCTTCCCTGGTATTCTACCCAGACCTCATCACATGAAATCCCTTTCCGATAGAGGAGTAGAAAAAAAGCAACATCAATATTTCACTTAGCATGATCAGGGCCTGTTCTAAACACTTCACGCCCATCAGCTCCTTTAATTCTCTCATAGGCGCTATCCTCCTTGTAAATGAGGAAACTGAGGCCCAAACAAGTCATGGACCTTGAGATCACGTGCATCGAAAGTGACAGAGCCAAGAACTGAAGCCAGATAGACCGATTCTGACTCAATCTCTTTTTTTAAGTGCTTCCCCCAGGATCAGGCAGCATGAAGTCTGAGGAGGCAGGAAATGGCCCACATTAAATTTTGTATCTCAGAGCACCTCAGATGAGGTGCTTTGGTGCCTGCTTACAACTGAGGGAGCATGTGCTGATGCCTAATACAAATTTAGGAAAAAATGAAGAAAGCTTTCTTGATGAGTCAGATCATTCCAGCTCCTGCTGTCTCAGGATGGTAGTGAAAAACCAGAGAATGGAACATATTCTCAATGATAGCTTTTGTCTGACATTCACTTTAAACCAAAGAACGCTGATGGAAGAAATGATGTCTCTTAGAGTCTTTATCGAGGCAGATCTAAGAGTCATCCTGAGCTACATGGGGCATCTTTAAGCCTCATGACCTAACTTTAATGTAGACTTCACTCTCAAAGCCCCGCAGGACCCAAGTGACTTCTCAATTTTCCCTTACACACCATGTTCACCTTGGCATTCCAGGTGGCCAGGGTCGCAGCCAGAGCTCTGAGGTTCCCCCGGGCCTTCCTGGGAGGTTATGCACTCGGCTACACCGCAGAGGTGAGCACCACGTGGGGCTGAAGTGACGGTGGGCCCCAAGGGGATTTCATCAGTCCTCAGCTCACTGCATAGAGATAATCAGGCCAGAATATTAATACCGTGGTAATTGCTTTCCCCTTTCGTGTTTACAGGGAGAGAGAAACAGCTGGGGTGGTTGACATCTGAAACAGGAGCGGCTGATCGTTCCTTGCGCAGCAGATGGGCTTGGGTTATGAATAAGCAGCAAATGTGAAAAAGAGATTCTCAGGGTTGAGCCAGGCTTGCTTCATGCAAAGCCAGTTAACCCCTGATGCTTGCCACAGGTCCAAGGTCTGGGTTGCGAGGCTCTTTCTCACCATCAGAGACCTTATAGCACTGATGGTAATGAGTCCTTAAGCAAAACTGCCCTGGGGGAAATGCACGAGAAGAGCTGGTGCACATCTGAAGAGTTAAGTGTGCTTTCAAGACACTTTCCCTGTAAGGGACATGGGTTTTGGTCCCTGGTTGAGGAACTAAGATCCCACATGCCTCGCAGCCAAATACACACACAAATGTGTTATTTTATGGTTCTATAAGTCATATCTGCAGACTCACTGAGTTAAAATCAAGGTGTTGGCAAGGCTGCGTTTCTTTCCAGAAATTTTAGGGGCGGGCTCATTTTCTTGTTCATCCAGTTAATGGCAGAGTTCAGTTCTATGTGACCCTCCCATGCATGGCTGGAAATGAAGACCACAGCCTGTATTCCAGCTCCTAGCAGGTGTGTAAACCAACACCTTTCAGGTGGGGTGACGTCCTGAGGAATAGGGAGTTCATCAAATGGGGATCCTGGACATGATGTGATTTGACGGATGTCAGAATGCTCCCATTTTCTACTAATATCTCTTCCCTGGCCAAATTCTCACTGATGCCTCCAATTTTATATTTGGGAAAATATTCCTTCAAGTTATATAACTGAATGAAGCTCATTAAAATGCTGTCCTTGAGAGGGGTGACATGTTGAAATGGATCAGCATTGAATATTAACATATGCAAATTAGTTTGTCAGATGCTCTCCAAGCTTCATCATTCCCAGCTTTCAGAGAGCAGCTCCTTCTGGAACTGGACACATGCTGGGGAAGAGGAAGGTCCTTGAGCACTATGAACACGTTGAGGATCTGCTTTTCCTCGGCTCTGCCTCTTACTAGCCCCATGCCCTTGGGCCAAGTCGTGACCTTGGGATGACAAGTAACCTTCAAAATCTTCCTTTGAAAAAAGAGTAATAACAGGTACTATGAATAGGTCATAGGAAGTCATGCAGATCAAACAGGGTAAAAGATCATGAAAGTACCTTGAAAACTGTGAAGCAGTATACAAGTGTAGTAGCAGGGTGTTATGATGATGGTTGGAGTGAGATCTGTGGCCTTAGCCCTTATCATGGGAAGTATGGCACGTTTCACTAACTACATATAATATTGGGGGGATGAGTGGGTAGAAGAGCTTGGACCTCTTTATGGCTCAAATAACTGACATGTTCACCAAAGGTGACATAAAGTCGCTCAACAGAAACAATTCCTGAGTGGCAGTTATGGAGGGGATTCCTGCCAGCATTATACAGAAAGGTGCATAAAGTTCCTGTTTCTGTGTAGTATCAAGGGATGCTCTAACCTAACCCAAGATGGAGAATTTAACTTCTTCCATGGCCACCAGGGCAAAGAACACAAAGCAGGGAACTCAGGGCTAATTTGTAACCACACAGAAAGAGGAAGAGCTAGACGGGAAATGGAGTGAATGCCAATTCTTGGGTCCCAGGCAGAATAGATTGTCAATATTTCCAGATGGGGTTGGCAGGAAGCAAAAAATTGTTAGCCATGTCTGATGGAGACTCTTCTAACATCAACTTAGAGCAACTTCATCAGCAGGAACTATGAGAAAAAGCCATGACACAATAAAACGGGCTCTTGAGAAAAGATCTGCTTGTTCAGAGAAGCATCACACAGGCGGAGGAAAGTCAGCAGAGCTTGATAGCAAGCCTGAGCTGTCCCCATCCCCAGCCTGAGCTCCCAAGAGCTCCTAAATGAAGAAAAATGGCAAATTTGTAATAGTGCCATTTAAAAAAATAATTTGTAGTATATATTAATTGCATTGACATATGTATTACAATATGTTTTTCCACTTTCAATAAATCTCTTCTTTTACTGTCATAAGACCTAAAGTTAAGGACTCTTGCAGGTATATTTACAAGTAAACACATGGCCCGGTAGATAGGTTGGCTTGGTGATTATAATCAAGGTGTTAATGTCTAGAGTGTACCATTGCAGGCCAGCAGCTTGTGAAATAGAATATGATTTCAGCTGGGCTGGCAACTTGGTTTGCTTGACAAGACACAAGATTTTAATCTGAGTTCTCTGCCAGTTCCAACTCTAAAACTCCATTTTTAACCCCAAGCCTTCACTTGATAGCACCTTCTTATAACTTCATGTACATTGTCTCCCCACTTGGCATGATATACATATGACCACTTGAGTCCCTTCACTGTTCTAAGAGTGACAGTAATTCCTCTTGGGCAGGGCTTTATTTTGGATCTCTTCCTAAACTCCTGAGTGAACGAAACCTCAGAATTGCCTGCTGATTCCTACACAGTACAAAGCTGAGGTTCTGACCCTTAATTTGATTAATTTTTCTCTCTTTCTCTACTTCTTTCCTCAGGACTTTTTCTGGTCCCTTTCTTTATCATAGCACATGGTTTAGTGGTTCCTCTCACATCTGCCAGTTTAGGGCTGCAGTCTTTTCCAAAAGGCCCCAGTCAAGTCTTAGGGTCATCACAGGGATTCCATTGTGTTCTCACAGTCCATTCACATGGAATCCCTGTGATGACCCTAAGACTTGACTGGGGCCTTTTGGAAAAGGCTGTAGCCCTAAACTGGCAGGTGTGACAGGAACCACTAAACCATGTCCATGTGTTCTCAGTCCACGTGGGCTTCCCCTGTGACTCAGCTGGTAAAGCATCTGGCCACAATGCGGGAGACCTGGGTTTGATCCCTGGGTTGGGTAGATCCCCAGGAGAAGGGAAAGGCTACCCACTCCAGTATTCTGGTCTGGAGAATTCCATGGATTGTGTAGCCCCTGGGGTTGCAAAGAGTTGGATATGACTGAGCAACTTTCACTTTCACAGTCCATTCTCTTTGAGTTTCTTTTTTTTTTTTTTTTTCCTCCCTTAACTTTTATTTTTTTTCCTTTACTTTTAAATTTTTTTTCCTTTTACTTTTGTTAGTTGGAGGCTAATTATTTTACAATATTGTAGTGGTTTTTGTCATACATTGACATGAATCAGCCATGGATTTACATGTATTCCCCATCCCGATTCCCCCTCCCACCTCCCTCTCCACCCGATTCCTCTGGGTCTTCCCAGTGCACCAGGCCCGAGCACTTGTCTCGTGCATCCAGCCTGGGCTGGTGATCTGTTTCACCCTAGATAACATACATGTTTTGATGGTATTCTCTCGACACATCCCACCCTTGCCTTCTCCCAGAGTCCAAAAGTCTGTTCTATACATCAGTGTCTCTTTTTCTGTTTTGCATATAGGGTTATCGTTATCATCTTTCTAAATTCAATATATATGTGTTAGTATACTGTATTGGTCTTTATCTTTCTGGCTTACTTCACTCTATATAATGGGCTCCAGTTTCATCCATCTCATTAGAACTGATTCAAATGAATTCTTTTTAATATCTTTGAGTTTCAACCATTCAGTATGCTAGCCATCTCCTGCTTTGGTCCCTCCAGGGTTCCAAATTTCACTCCGTCTGATCCCTCATATGGGCCACATTCTTCTTGAGGTGCTGACATTCTTGAAGTTCTAAAGCACAACTCAAGTAAATTCCCCATATGCCAAAGCTGCCAAGAGTCTCTCCCTGGAATTGAAAAAAAAAATGCTCTTCATCTTACATTTGAGTGGACATAAGAGAACCAAAACCAAACTTTTGGTGCCACAAATTATTCAGAGTATTTAGAATCAACCACCTTCACTCATAACTCTTACCCCAACTTCCCACCTCAAAAGCCCCTGCAGAACTAGGCAAAATATGATATGAGTGGCCACACCCATGGCCCCCATCCAAGGCCATAAGCCATGGCAATCCTTCATGCACAAATGAAGCATACCATGTGGTCCCATTAGCTGGTCACACCTGTGGGCCAGGGATGGGCACTGTGGCCAAAGGCAGTCATCTAGAAGGTCAGCAAACTGGCAGATTGAGGAGAAGCTCTGGTCAACAGGGCACTCTATATTAGATGATGACTAACCAGATCATTCCTTGTGGAGCTTGAACCCAAGCTACACAGTAACTTGAGGACTTGACTACTGTGATAGTGAGGCAACAGAGCACCCCAGTGGCTGAACCCTGGAGTAGAGAAAATCACAGGCAACAAGGTCTGTGTTTTGTCCTATATGGCATTTCAATCCTGGTAAAGAAAGGACCCTTTCCACACCTTCTTTACTCATTCATCTGTTGATGGACATATATACCGTGGAACATTACTCAGTCATGAAAAAGAATGAAATATTGTCATTTGCAGCAACACTGATGGACCTAGAGATAATCATACTAAGTGAAGTAAGTCAGACAGAAAAAGATAAATATCCTGATATCACTCATATGTGGAATCTAAAAAATAGATACAAATGAACTTGTTTACAAAGCAGAAACAGATTCACAGACATAGAAAACAAACTTACGGTTACCAAAGAGGAAGGGGGTGGGTAGGGATAATTTGGGAGTTTGGGATTAGCAGATATACGCTTCTATATATAAATTAGACAGCCAACAAGGACCTACTGTTTAGAATAAGAAATTCTGCTCAATACTCTATGATAACCTATAAGAGAAAAGAACTGAGGTCTTCCCAGGTGGCACTAGCGGTAAAGAACCTGCCTGCCAATGCAGGAGACATAAGAGATGTAGATTCGATTCCTGGTTTGGGAAGATCCCCTTGAGGAGGACATGGCAATCCACTCCAGGATTCTTGTCTGGAGAATCCTGTAGACAGAGGAGCTTGACATGCTACAGTCCATGGGGTCGCAAAGAGTCAGAAACAACTGAAGCAACTTAGCATGTAGGCACAAATATATAACTGAATCACTTTGCTGAACACCTGAGACTAACACAATGTTGTAAGTCAACTATGATCTAATATAAATAAAATTATTTTTAAAAAATTAAAAGAGAAAAGAATGGCCCCTTCCTTTTGCATCCTTATAAGAAGTAGCTTCCATTCAAAAGAACTGGAGTACCTCTGCCCTCATCTGAAAGATTCAAAAGGCCTGCTTCTTATTCCATTATCATTGCTGATCAGTGTCCTCTTCCCCACCCTCCTGCTTGAGTAACATAGGATTTATGTGTCCTCAATTGGGCCACTCCTGGAAAAGAGAGGTTGCTTCCTTAATCCCTTTGATGCCAGAAATCAGTACTCACAGAGGAAAAAGAGCCTCAGACACACCTAACACAAAGCCAATCCCTGCCAAGGTTCTGTCCCTATCCTCTATGTGGGCAAACTCCCCACCAAAGCCAGGGAACCAGGAACTGTGGGTTTAAGTAATGACAGCAGAATTGGGCCTGAGCTGAGTCAGCCGCAGCCCTTGGCAGGGCCCCAAGAGAAAGGAAGAGCAAGTTGAGGGTTACTTAAGATAGGGACTTTTAAAACAGTCTCCCGTTGGGGATGCTTTGACAAGCCAGCCAAGGTGCCTCCTTTCCCCTGCCCCGCCTCATCCCAACAAACGACAAAGTGCAGGCTGTTGCCTCCAGGTGAGCGCAGTCTGGGGAAACAAGGAAAGCAAACAAACACTCGGTGTGGTTGATGGGTTCCCAGGCTCTGTTTCAAAGACAGGCCCTTATGGCTTTGTTCGCTCCTGTTTTTCCCAGCATAGGTGTTTGATATCACACAGATCTATTCTGAGGTTTCCAAGGAGAGAAGTATTTAGTTTACAGCAGGTAGCCAAGAGTTTCCTAGTTTGAAAAAGGGAATAAATTACCCATCCACCAGGTATAATTAACAGCCCCCAACTGTGCTGGTATCAAGACACTCATGGCACATGAGACAGTTCAAATCAGGTATCTTGCAAAAAAGCACTGATTGCAATGGCCTTTTCTGGACAGCTTAGCAGCACTATCTGACCTTGGCTGAAGGGTAGCCTCCTCTCTGGGAAGTCACTCACCTTTCCCAGCCTCCCATGTGGTGGCAGAAGGTCAAGCCATGAGGTGATTGTCTAGGCAGGTAAGTTTGGAAAAGATTAAATTTTAGAGAAAATAGAAAGTGAAATAGAAGAAATAGACTATAATAATGGGACTTGCAATGTTTGGAACTCACCAAAATCTTCTCTACTTTACCTCTAACCCAGATGTGATGAAAGGGTCAGGGGAGCTTTTATTTTGTTTCCTCTACTCTAGCTTGGGTAGGTACCAAAATGTGCACATGTTAGCTTTTATGAAGGAAATAAGAAAATGTCTTCAACCATGAGGAAGAACATACAAACATCCATAGGGCTTGCTGTGGGTCATGAAGGGACAGAGATGAAAAGGGTGGAGCCCAGAGAGGGGGTGCAGGCAGAGGGGGCTACACCTGTGCTGCAAGATGTGGCCTGTGGCAGCCGCAGGGAATGAAAGGCAAGGTCTTCAGTCTTCTCTCAATGTCCCTCACCAGTGGTGGGCTATATTCCTCTTGTCCAGAGACCAGCACTTCTCACCCTAGCAAGCCTGCCCTCAGAAATCATCTTTTGGAAGATGGGAACAATAGACAAGATATAGTATGTCTTTTGATCCCACCTTGTGTATTTGCATTTTAACAGAGGAAATGGTTTTATTTCTGACTTATTGAAAACAGTGCCTCTTTTGGAGATCTTAAAAAGGGACCTGAAGGAAAATAAACAGAACATGGGCAATGACGCCTGTCTAAAAGTTAGCTTAATACTGGCACTTCATTCCTGGAATATAAGGTGACATTGTTAGCAAAAGCTTTCTTTAAAATCTAATCAGCTATGTGGAATCTGGAAAAATTATATAGATGATCATATTTAAAAAGCAGAAATAGAGACATAGGTGCAGAGAACAAAAGTAAGGATACCAAGGGGGAAAGGAGGGAGGGATAAATTGGGAAACTGTGATTGATACATACACTCTGTTCTGTTCTGTTTAGTCGTTAGGTCGTGTCCAACTCTTTGCAACGTTATGGACTGTAGCCCACCAGGCTCCTCTGTCTATTGGGATTCCCCAGGCAAGCATACTGGAGTGGGTTGCCATTTCCATCTTCAGGGGTCTTCCTAACCCAGGGATTGAACTGATGTCTCCTGCTTGGCAGGCGAATTCTTTAGCACCGAGTTGCCTGGGAAGCCCCATATATAGAGTATTATGTATAAAATAGGTAACTAATGAAAACCTACTGTGTATCAGAGAGAACTCTGCTCTGTGCTCTGTGGTGGCCTAAATGGGAAGGAAACCCAAAAAAGAGAGGATATTTGTAAATATAGAGTTGATTCACTTTGCTGTAGAACAGAAATTAACACAGCATGGTAAAGCAACTATACTCCAATAAAATGTAGTATTTTTATCACTTTAATGATAATTTAATACTAATAAAAAAGAGAAGTGAAAAGAGATCTAAGACAACAACAACAAAAGAAAAAAGAAAGCAAATCTAAACTTAGCTTAGATTTTTCTAAACTTCAGGGATATTAAGAAGCAAGACTGACAAGGGCAACCAGGGTGTGAATTGTCTTCACATACACTAGCCTTGTGTTTGAGTGACAGACAATACCTGAGCATCAAGCGTGGGAATTCCTTTCCTACTCCTGCTATCAGTGAATGGTTCACAAGGCCTACAAAAGAATACATTTCTAACCAT
Source organism: Muntiacus reevesi (assembly GCF_963930625.1). Taxonomy (NCBI): domain Eukaryota; kingdom Metazoa; phylum Chordata; class Mammalia; order Artiodactyla; family Cervidae; genus Muntiacus; species Muntiacus reevesi. The sequence goes on along the minus strand of NC_089254.1, from coordinate 75,860,172 downwards.
AGGGCCAACCATCAGAGCCACTTGGACAGATGCCTCTGCCCTGGGTGTGTCCAGGTCATGTTCTCCTGAAATGAAACACAGCCTGGGCGCACGGAGAAGATCTGGGACAGGGGCCCAGCCACAGAGTTGGCACCATCTCCTCTATCCCTTTGACCTGTAGGGTGGCACTGCTGTTGGCCAGGGATGCCAGTGAGAGTCAACAGAGCTTACATCCTCAGTGCTCGCCGTGAGCAGGCACGCTCTTAGATAGTATCACATAATCCCCATCATACAGATGGTGAAACTGAGGCTTAGAAAGGTTAAAACATTTGCGTAGCATACACCCACAGATTGACTGAATGGAGACCCAGTAGGGTACTGTTTCTTCTGAGAGAATTAAAAATTGAGTGACACTTAATTTCAAAGTTTTAAATCTTTCATTTCCCTCCCCTGTAAGATATTGTCTAAGTATGGTTATCAGGAGACACATGGAAGAAGAGTGATTCCTTCCCTCCCTCCTTCATAGCTCAGGTAACAGGAATAACCCACATAGACAATTCATGCATAACTGACCTGGGTGAGCCTATCTCAAATTATGTCTCTAAAAACGATGCTTTTAATTTGAGGTTGACATTAAGTAAAATATATAAAAGTACAACTATCTATATGTTTAATAAATCCCATTTATTAAAAGCAAAAAGTATTCCATAAAAATTCACACATTTTATGTATATTCAAAGTATAACTTGATTAAGGAAATAAAAAATTCTGACATTTTTAGGTTGTTATATTAATAGGAGATGATTTAAAATGACCAACTATAATTTTACATTTTACTTTCCTTCCTGACCTTCTTTTAACAAAAAAATCAAACTAAACTATTTTTAATTGAGTTATGATCAACATACAATATATTACATTAATTTCAGGTATATGAAATAGTGATTTGATACTTTTATACATTATGAAATGATCACTCTAATAAAAACACTTATAATTGAAACTGAGTAGGACCCTGTGAGGTTCCTGGGCACAGTAGGCTTTAAAATAGTTTCTAATCAGGGAATGGAGGGAATTCAGAGATAATGGAGAAGCAGTCAAGAAACAGTGGTGCAGCTTTGGGTTCTGTCCGGAGTAACACATAGAACAATATCTTTGGGTTTTTTACAGAACTAAAATCCCCAACAAATGGAAGATATCAGTATCCTTTATTCCAGATTAGAGGAACCAGAGTGCCTCAAGAACTATGGATGGAGGTTCGTGACATTGTACAGGAGACAATTGTTCAAGACCATCCCAAAAGAAAGAGAAATGAAAAAGGCAAAATGGTTGTCTGAGGCCTTACAAATAGTTGAGAAAAGAAGAGACGCTAAAGGCAAAGGAGAAAAGGAAAGATATACCCATTTAAATGCAGAGTTCCAAAGTATAGCAAGGAGAGATAAGAAAGCCTTCTAAGTGATCAGTGCAAAGAAATAGAGGAAAACAATAGAATGGGAAAGGCTAGAGATCTCTTCAAGAAAATTAGAAATACCAAGGGAACATTTCATGCAAAGATGGGCTCAATAAAGGACAAAAATGGTATGGACCTAACAGAAGCAGAAGATATTAAGAAGAGAAGGCAAGAATACACAGAAGAACTATACAAAAAAGATCTTCATGACTCAGATAACTATGATGGTGGTGTGATCACTCACCTAGAGCCGGACATTCTGGAATGTGAAGTCAAGTGGGCCTTAGGAAGCTTTACTATGATCAAAACTAGTGAAGGTGATGGAATTCCAGCTGAGATATTTCAAATCTAAAAGATGATGCTGTTAAAATGCTGCACTCAATATGCCAGCAAATTTGGAAAACTCAACAGTGGCCACAGGATTGGAAAATGTCAGTTTTCACTCCAATTCCAAAGAAGGGCAATGCCAAAGAATGTTCAAAGTACTGCACAATTGTACTCATCTCACACACTAGCAAAGTAATGCTCAAAATTCTCCAAGCCAGGCTTAAATACTACCTGAACCAAGAACTTCCAGCTGTTCAAGCTGGATTTAGAAAACGCAGAGGAACCAGAGATCAAATTGCCAACATCCACTGGATCAGAGAAAAAGCAAGAGAATACCAGAAAAACATCTATTTCTGCTTTATTGATTATCGCAAAGCCTTTGACTATGTGGATCACAATAAACTGTGGAAAATTCTTAAGAGATGGGAATATCAGACCACCTGACCTGCCTCCTGAGAATTCTGGAAGCAGGTCAAGAAGCAACAGTTAGAACTGGACATGGAACAACAGACTGGTTCCAAATCGGGAAAGGAGTACTTCAAGGCTGTATATTGTCACCCTGCTTATTTAACTTCTATGCAGAGTACATCATGAGAAATGCTGGGCTGGTTGAAGCACAAGCTGGAATCAAGATTTCTGGGAGAAATATCAATAACCTCAGATATGCAGATGACATCACTCTTATGGCAGAAAGTGAAGAAGAACTAAAGAGCCTTTGATGAAAGTAAAACAAGAGAGTGAAAAAGCTGGCTTAAAAATCAACATTCAGAAAACTAAGATCATGGCATCCAGTCCCGTCATTTCATGGCAAGTAGATGGGGAAACATTTGCAACAGTGAGAAACTTTATTTTGTGGGGCTCCAAAATCACTGTAGATGGTGACTACAGCCATGAAATTCAAAGATACTTGCTCCTTGGAAGAAAAGCTATGGCCAACCTAGACAGCAAATTAAAAAGCAAAGAGATTACTTTGACAACAAAGATCCATCTAGTCCAATCTATGGTTTTTCCACTAGTCATTTATGGTTGTGAGAGTTGGACTATAAGCACAGCTGAGCACTGAAGAATTGATGCTTTTGAACCATGGTGTTGGAGAAGACTCTTGAGAGTCCCCTGGACTGCAAGAAGATCAAACCAGTCAATCCTAAAGGAAATTTGTCCTGAATATTCATTGTAAGGACTAATGCTGAAGCTGAAACTTCAGTACTTTGGACACCTGATGCAAAGAACTGACTCCTTGGAAAAGACCCCGATGCTGGGAAAGATTGAAGGCAGGAGGAGAAGGGGAAGACAGAGGATGAGATGGTTGAATGGCATCACCGACTCGATGGTTGTGAGTTTGAGCAAGCTCGGAGTGTTGGTGATGGACAGGGATGCCTGGCATGCTACAGTCCATGGGTTCACAAACAGACGAACATGACTGAGCGACTGAACTGAGTGGCTGAACTGAAAGGAACCAGAGAAACTCTTCAAGAGACCACCTGATACTAGATGAAAGGAATTCAGGCTCTTTGCACAACCTAATTGTTATCAGCAACCCCACCCTTGAGTCATTGCAATAAAAATCCTCACCAAATCCTCCTGGGTTGCAAAATACAGTTTTTTTTTTTTTTTTTTGAGGCAGGAGCCTTCAGTGTCCCCCTTTGCCTGGCAAAGCAATAAAGTTCTTTTCTGTTTCACCTAAAACTCTGTCTCCATGGTTCCATTTGGTACTGGTGCACAAAGGCCGAGTTTTTGGCAACACTATGCATCGTCATACAAAGTTTTTATCAACTATATTTCCTGTGTGTACATTACATCCCCGTGACTTATTTATTTATAACTGGAAGCTTATACCCCTTAATCCTCTTCACCTATTTTGTCCATCCTCCCACCACCCCCTCCTCTGGCAAACATCTTTGTTCTTTGTATACATGTGTCTCTTTCTGTCTTGTTTGTTCATTTGCACAGCAAAGAAAACCACCAACAAAATGAAAAGGCATCCTATTGAACAGAAGAGGATATTTGCAAATATCTGATAGATTGATTTCCAAAATATACAAGGAACTCATACAACTCAATTACACTGCAAAAAAAGCTCCTAAAAACCCAGTTAAAAAATGGGCAGAGAAGATGAGTAGACCCTTTTTTTTTTCAATGAAGACACACAAATGGCCAACTGTTACTTGAAAAGGTACCCATCATCATCAATAATCAGTTAAATGCAAATCAAAGCCACAGTGAGATATCACTTCACACATGTTAGGATGGATATTATCAAAAAGACAGAAGAGGAAAAGTGTTAGAAAGGATACTGAGAAAAGGAAACCCTGTTCTCTATTGGTAGAAATGTAAATTGGGGCATCCATTAGGGAAAACAGTATGGAGATTCCTCAAAAGATTAAAAATAGGATTACTATATAATCCAGCAATCTCACTTATGAGTATCTATCCAAAGGAAGTGAAAAGAGGATATTGAATATATATCTACATCCCCATGTTCATTGCAGTAATATTCACAGTAAAAAACAACCTAATGAATGGATAAAGAAGTGTGTGTGAGAGACAGAATATACATTAAATGGAATATTATTCAGCCATGAGAAGGGAGGAAATCCTGCCATTTGCCATACAGATAGAACTTGAGGACATTATGCTAAATGAAATAAGCCAAACAGAAAAAGATAAATACTGCATGCTATGACTTATATTTGAATTCTAAAAACAAAAAGCAAAGAACTCAAACTTAAAAATAGAGAGTATAAAAATAGTTACCAGGGGTGAGAGATTGTAGAAATACAGACAGGCTGGTAAAAATGTACAAATTCTCAGCTATAAAATGAATAAAGTCAGAGGATCAAGTGTTGGTGGAGATGTAGAGAAAAGGAAAACCTCATGTACTGTTGGTGGGAATGTAAATTGATGCAGCCACTCTGGAAAACAGTATGGAGATTCTTTGAAAAATTAAAAATAAAACTAACATAAGATCTAGCAATTCCACTCCTGGGTTTTTATCCAAAGAAAAGAAAAAACACTAATTAGAAAAGAGATAGGCACCCTTACGTTTGCTGCAGCGTTATTTTCAGTAGCCAAGATAAGGAAACAGCCTAGGTGACCATCAACAGGTGAACGGATAAAGAAGACAGGATACGTATATATAGTGGAATATTCTGTGCCGTGCTTAGTTGATCAGATCATGTATGACTCTTTGTGACCCTATGGACTGTTCCTCTATCCACCTAGCTCCTCTATCCATGGGGATTCTACAGGCAGGAATACTGGAATGGTTGCCATGCCCTCCTCCAAAGGAATTTCCCAACCCAGGGATAGAACCCAGGTCTCCTGGTTTGCAGCTGGATTCTTTGCTTTTTGAGCCACCAGGGAAGCTCAAGAATATTGAAGTGGGTATCCTATCCCTTCTCCAGGGGATCTTCCTGACCCAGGAATCGAGCAGGGGTCTCCCACTTTGCAGGCGAATTCTTTACCAGTTGAGCTACCAGGGAAACCCACAATGAAATATTACTCAGCCATAAAAGAACATGAAACAATGCCATTTCCAGCAATACTGATGGACCTCAAGGGCATTATGCTAAGTATATAAGACAGAGAAAAACAAATACCATATGATCCCACTTATATGTGGAATCTGAAGAAAACTTTCATAAGTATTAAAAATAATGTATAATTATGCCATTCACATTGAACAAGTAATCTCTATAATGTTCAAAATTATACAACTTTCAATAATTGTTAGAAAACATCCTTGTGATTTTTAAAATATATATATATTAAAAATTGAATCAGTTGGGTCTACTTTGGCTGTTTTACATGAAGGTGCTCTGAACTATTTTGTTCTTATTGGTATGTTTAGACTTTTGATTGCATCCTCAGTATGTATCCCAGAGCAGAATTGTTGGGTCAAAAAGGCTGACCTCTTTACAGTTCTTAACATTCAGGACCTAATTGCTTTTCAGGAAGGTTTAAACAGTTTTCTTTTCCATTAGCAGATTGCTGGAGTCCCTGTTTACTGTGTTGATCATTTGTAATTTATCTCTTGCCCTGAGAATGATCAACTTATCTCCTTTAGTTAAGGTTCTGTTAATAAATAAGTATTTTCTATGCTGAATTAGGGGAAAATGTTTACATGTGAAAAATATTAAGCTTCAGATATTTGCCAATTTATTTTCCTGAGTCTGATGTTTATGTTTTCCTAGAATATGTTAAATATATACCAAGTAACTTAATAATCACTTCCTTTGCAATGCCTTTTTATATCTTCTATACCTTTTATACCTTCTCATCTTTTCTATTTCTTTGAACTATAGAAAGCTTGTACTCATTCCAAGCTCAGTTAAATATTAAATATTTAATAAATAAAAATCAATTTCCTGCCAAATCTTCAATTTCATAAACCACATTTATTGAACAATTCCATTGATTCATTGGTCAATTTTTATATGAATAATATACCATTTGTATTGTTGTTGTACTAAAATATATTTTAATATCTTTTAGAGTAAGTCTTAGCTGTTCTCATCTGCTTTTTCTTCCATGAACTTTAAACCCATCTGGTCAAGTTCCAAGGACAAAAGAAGGAAAATAATTATTTCAGGAATTTGTGAAGATATCAAATCTATAAATTGTTGGTCTATCTATCTACCTCATTTTGTGGCAAATTTTAATTAGATGACTTTGCTGTTTCATCACTAAGTATGATGTTTAAAATAGATGTCCCTGATTATGATAAGGAAGTAGCCATCCATTTCTTCTTGTCTTTTGTTTAAAAAATATCACATATGGTGTTGGAGTCTGTCCAAGTCATTTTCAACATCTATTGAGATGATCATATGGTTTTCTCATTATTCCCCTATATGGACTCTCACTTTAGTTAAATTAATCTGCTTGCTCATTTTTTAATTTTATGCTTTTGTACTAGTGCCCCCTCCCCCCCTTTTTAAACTTGATGCTATTCTGTATTAGTATCTCTAGGTACAAGTAATGGAAAGCCAAAGAGCAAGCAGCTGAAACAGAAAAGGAGCTATATCTGATTACCTAACTGGAAAGTCCAGGAATAGAGTCAATTCAGGAACCCTAAGGATTTCAGAAACCCTAAGGATGTCAGGAGGCTTCAGTTTTGCCTTGCCCTAGTCTCTGAAACTTCAGACTTTCAGCCTCACAAGGTAGAAGTCCAAGGGGAACAGAACTTTTCTTTGCCAACAGCTGACACAGTCTTAAGCAATTCTCTCTTTGATCACAAATTGCTCACACGCTCGAGCCTGTACCAATAACGGTGGCCAAGAAGCATTAGTTGACTGAAGCTTAGGGTACCTGTCTACACTGAGACTGTGAGTAGGGTGGGCTGAGAATAGGGGATAGGTTCCCCAGGAAAAATAAAGGTGCTATTGCCATAAGGACAAGGATGGATTCCAGATGGACATACACATCAAGTGTCTGTATATATACCTTTAATGGCCTGAAACCTCCCAGGGCTGTTGAACTGAAATAATTTGTTTTTTTCTGACCATGTTGTTTCTCCACATATCCCACCCCACTGGGCTTTTACCTCCTTTTGGTGTGATAGCAACTCTGCACCAGCCATACTGTAAAACTAAGGGTTCTAGAACCTCACAGCTCAGTCTGCTTTTAGCCTGAGTTGCTTCTCTGGCTCAGGGCTGACTTAGCATTCCCTTTAGAAGTTGTCCAGTTTGAGGGGAACCTTGGTGTGTGCTACTGCTAAGCATAGGCCTGTGGGCTGGGGCATGGTCTCCCCATCCTCCTGACTTGGTGACGGGGTCTTCTGCAGGACAAGGACTCAACTGACGATCCTGATACGAGCACAAGGGACTGAAAACCGAAGATGTTGCACTGGTTCCCAGGTTTCATAAAATTTTCCCACTATGCTTTCTGATTGACAGTGCTGTTTCCTTGTTGAGAAAGGAGCTTGCAGCTCCCTTGTGTTTCCTGAGCGAAGAACTCCTCAGACCTTTCTCCTTCCGCCACTCCTTCTCCACCTCCACCATTCTCCACAAAGGTCCCTCTTCTTTGGTGAGCCTCAAAAAAGAACTAGAGCTGACATTAAATGTGGTGCCTCCCAGTTTAGAATGGTAATTGGCCTTAACAGGAGCCTCTCTCCAGGGACATTCCATCTCAGTGGAGCGGGAGATATTCCATCCTTCTCATCACTACTGGGGCATTTTGGAGGATTAAAAAGGGAAACCACGCAAGGTTGAGGGGAAACCACTTCTAATCACCTTTAAAATGTGAAAAATTCAATTAGAGGGAAATACTTCCAATCTCCCTACCTCACAGAAATGTTGCAAAACTTAGAAAATTAAATTTTGAAAGCTGAAACTGCCCTTTGAAAGACATAGGTGTATGATTGCCAATTGTGATAGTACTGACGCACTACCAAAGGTTTACCAGGGACATGGTGATGCGGAGAAGGCTGCTTTGTGTGGCTTCAGGTATGGCTGAGGCCAGCTGCTCAGAAGCAGCTTAGTACCTGGAGGCTGTGGGTGGAGAAGGAGGTGGATAGGGCTGGTGAAGTAAGCCAGGTAAGTTTGCCAAGATTCTGAGCAGGGTTTGACGGCACAGGCTAAGACTGCCTTAGTCCACTGCTCAGTACAATTCCTTCCTTGTGAATCTGTTTGTGTTGCACTGAAACCAGGAGAGGGATTTGGTGACTCTCACCAGCTAAGAAACCAGTTCACGTTCTTTATTTACTTGGTTTCCCTTCTCCCTTTCATCTTTTGTCTCTGCTTTAATTTTCCTGAAGGCTCACTGCATGCGTGTCTGCTAAGTCGCTTCAGTCGTGTCCCGCTCTTTGCGACCCTATGGACCATAACCCAGCAGGCTCCTCTGTCTATGAGATTCTCGAGGCAAGAACACTGGAATGGGTTGCAATGTCCTCCTCCAGGGAATCTTCCTCACCCAGGGATTGAACCCATGTCTCTCGTGTCTCCTGCATCGGCAGGTGAGTTCTTTACCACTAGTTTGTTATACTTCAGCAAATTCCCACACCCACCAGGATGAATTGAGGGTTGTAGGCAAGGCATAATTTCCGTGAAGGCCCATTGAAGATTCACTACTGGAGTTTCCAAATATAAAAGTATACAGTGTGGGGAAATGAACATCATTTGATAAAAGCCCCACCTGCAGAAAATGATCCTATGTTGTTTAGAAACCTGTGAGTCTTGCTCCATCTTGAATGTAAAAAGATGTATAGAGTCCTTTCCTGTGAAGGGGGAAAAACACACTGTTGTTTTTGTGTACAAGTCAAGAATCTTCAGACATTTGGCCTAAGATGCTATGCATTTTAAAAGACAGTTATTTAATATTTTACATTAATATCTGATTGCCCAATCTGATTGTTATTCATCTATGTCATCAGATTTTCTAATCAACAGACATCATAATTGTTGGTGCACTCTTGAAATGCTAGGGAATGTGGCCTATGATAACATTAATCTGGGCCAACTTGACTTGGCTCCACTGGGCTTTGTCGTTCATGGCACGACTGTCCATCCTCACTGAAAACTGAGAATCCAGCATCTGTGAATCTGGGAATCCCATCTGACATATCACCCTGTGCTATTCTTTCCCCTTTCAGTTTCTACAAAATGAGAATATGAAGATAAAAACCCTGCTGAGGCTTCTCTAATACCTGAAATGTATTTGGTTGTTAGATGCCCTCAGATCCTTCAAGGTATTAGGTGCTATTGGTACAAGACATTTGAATGGATTTGTAAATAGGCCATGAATTCTCTCTCTTTATTTTCAAAAACTCCAAACACAGATGTTAAAACACAGAGAATATTAAAATCACATATTGCCCTGAAATATGGCTTTTGTTTAAAAGTACATAGAAGCTGGTCATCTTGAATCTATAACATTTTAATATTTAAGAAAAATGAAAGGGGAGGGACTATAATACTATTCTAGTATAATATTCTTTTCATTGAGCGTCTCTCCTCTGCAATATTCCAAGCAGTGAATGCATGAGGATTCTTAACCTGTAGGGAACAGCCCCCTAGGAAGGCATAAATCATCTCAGAGAAGGGGAGGTTTAGTTTGGAAAAAATCATATTCAGTAATAGAATATTGGGCTTCCCCAGTAGCCCATTGGCTGACTCCATGCTGCCAACGCTGGGGCCACAGTTTCAATCTGTAGTCAGGGAAGTTCTGCATGACATGTGACATGACTCTCCCCCAAAAAACTATTAAGAATGAATATAATTTCATTTTATATTGGGGAAAATGTTTCATAATACAAACTAAGAAAAATTGATTAAAATTATGTGACCAAATAGAATTACACAGAAGGTAAAAGGATTCTCAGCCTGTGGTCTGGTGGAGTCCCAGTGTTATGCAATGACAGAGGAAGAGACAGAAAGGAGAAGACAGATAGAAAAGAGTCTGCAAGGACTGAAAAAGCTGCTAAAATAGGTGGAACCCTCTATTTCCTTCTTAGAGTTGTTAACTTTTCTGGAACTGATGATCAGAAAGACAAGACCAGATGCTGTGATATTTCTCTGGGAAAGGGCATATATTTATTGTATGTATTCTTGTATGTGTCCCATACAGTCCTAAGTAGTTTCTTTTACCATGACAGTGTTGGAGGGTAAATTACTCCTCTAAGATTATTTATAGATAGTGGTCTGAACCAGAGGATTTCTTTTCTTTGTTTGGGTGATAGACCCTTGGATATCAAATTTCCTCCGTCTGCACTGTTGTCCCATGAAACTACTTGATTCTGGTGAACATGGAGCTTGGCAGTACTTGGTGAAGCATATTTATGAGTTAAGTCCAAATGAATCCAAAACATATGGATTAAATTTCCCTTGAAATATCTAAATTAAAGGTGGAAAGCACTTCGAAGAATGCACTGGGGATCTGCTGTTCCTCAGGCCAATTTTAAAGTTGAAGTTATTTTTTCCCCATCAAGAGAGTTGCAGTTTTGCCCATGTGGCCCAGTACTTGAAGGTCTCCATTTTGGCTCTCCCATGCTACTGCTATCCCAGGGCAGAGGGACCTTGATATTCTAACAGTGACCCCACCAAGATCCAGAGGGCCATGCATCAGGCTGAACAGAGAACGCTTTATTGAGTGATACAGCTTAATGTCCCTTCTGGGTTCCTGCCTGATCCAAAACCTTAAGCACAATTAATGCCAAATGTATAGTAGTAAAGAGGGAGTTAGGAAGTCATCCAAAAAGCATTTCGAGGCAGAACAAGGATCACATTGGCTCTCCATTCCGTAAGCCAAAGTTATAGTGCATATAGCTCAGTAATGTTTCAGAAGAAAAATAAAACAAAACAAAACAAGAAAAGCTATACAGTCCTCACATTTCTTCCTTTATAGAGAAGCCAATCTCTCTTAATATTTGGGACAATTCTATAATCGATGAACTTTATGTTGAATTTTTCTCTTTTGGCATTTGACATCTTGAATTGTAATAGTAATAACTTTAAATAAAGGTGCTTCAAACAGCTCCTGAAGTTTATTTCCTCCTTTCTTTTTTTCCTTTGTACATACTAAGGGTCATCCAAGGATCTCCAACCAACATGAGTCTGAATAAGGTTACTTCTAAACTCACCACACTTCTGCATATCTGTTTGCTTTTGTTTGTTATCTGCTATTTGTTTTCAAAAGATTTCCCTCTGGTCTTCAGCCTTAACAGAATGTTCTAATGAAGTTCAGGCCTGTCCACAAATAAGTTGAAATCTGGAAATCCATATCTGGTTATTTGCTCTATCAATGATCAAAAAGATTGATTATATTTTCACTGGAAAGAGTCTGATTTTCTTCAGGTTAATGCCTCCTTCACTGAGGCTAGTGAATTATCAGAATTCAGTATTCTTAAAACCTGAGCATTGTGCACATTTTATTAGAGTCTTGGCTTGTAATAGTCTTTGGAATCAAGTAGAATTAGGCATTTAGGGCACCAGAAGTGTTTTTCTGATCAGTGATTGGTTCATGAGATTGCACCTGGGTCAAAGCAAGTGGCGATTATTTTAACATACCTAAAGGGAAGTAGTTCTCTCCCTCTCACCTGAAGGAAATGAGAGAAAATGCCTGTATTTAAGGACATTTTAAAACCCAAGTGAGTCTGAATTTTTTATTCTTTTATAGTTAGCACTCATTACAAGTAAATATCCTCATCAAAATAAACTTGCGCTGAATAAGTTCCAGTTGTCAAGAACTATAAAGTTGTCACTGTTTTACTCTTTTTCAAAATTCAACGTTCTTATAAACCTACATAGATGAACTTGGAGGTGAATTTTTCATAACCTGACATTGTGGGGAGAACAAATTTAGAAAATTTCAATCAGAAGGCATGTTTGTGGAGAGAAATAACTGATACAGTTGTTTATATCCAACAAATGAGCAAGGGAATAGCTAACTTGTTCCCTTCTCTATGTGGTCATTACCTTTCTGTCTGGATTTTATCCTGGTCAGTCTTCCATAGGGGGGAAATTATGAAAACATTGGAACAGATGACACCCTTGTAATGTATTGGCAATGACCCTCAAGTAACAGTTCAGACTTTGGTCTAGAACAAAGTAATACCTCTCCTGAGTCTATGAGCTTCCCCTGAGAGCCTGAGTATTTTAATAAGAGATCATCCCAAATAGAGAATCTAAATGTATGATGACTGCTTTAGGGTGTATCTGTTCTGTGCAGATACTTCCTCCATCCTGTCATCATCCTCCAGGCTCCTTGGGCCAGACCTCCCTGTGCCTTGACCCCCTGGTTCTCTCCCACAGGCTTTAAATCTGGCTCAAACTTACTCTCTGACTGGAGTGAACAGTGGGATTCTCCATTAAGTATTCAAGACTCCACATCTGGTTTTTCTTCCATGTTTCTCTAATCAAGTTATTGGAAGCCAACTTTTCATGGCAACCCACTCTCAAAGAGAGTACTGAAATTTCTGTTTCTCCTTGTCACAGATTGAGCATTCTCCTTTTAGAGAGAGGAGGCAAGATAAAAGTCAATTCACTTCCTACAAATTAAGGGAGATTTTACATGTAAAGGTGTACATGTAAAGGATTTTACATGTAGAGGTGGTCCTGAAGAAGAGTGAAACTTCATTTTTACCTTGTGTCCTTTGTTCCAAGCATAATGGTAGGTGCACGTGTATTTGTTATGGACACAACTTTTATTTTTGCACCAATAGACCAAAATTACCTTAACTTGACTAACATTTGAATAATTCAGTTTTTTAAAGCAGTAAATTTTATGAATAAGATCAATTATATTTAATGGAGAAAGTTCAGTTCAGTTCAGTTGCTCCATCATGTCCGATTCTTTGTGACCCCATGGACTGCAGCATGCCAGGCTTCCCTGTCAATCACCAACTCCTGGAGTTTGCTCAAACTCATGTCCACTGAGTCGGTGATGCCATCCAACCATCTCGTCCTCTGTCATCCTCTTCTCCTCCTGCCTTCAATCTTTTCCTGCATCAGGGTCTTTTCCAATGAGTCAGTTCTTTGCATCAGGTGGCCAAAGTATGGAAGTTTCAGGTTCAGCATCAGTCTTTCCAATGGATATTCAGGATAGATGTCCTTTAGGATGGACTGGTTGGATCTCCTTGCAGTCCAAGGGACTCTCAAGAGTCTTCTCCAACACCACAGTTCAAAAGCATCAATTCTTTGGCACTCAGCTTTCTTTATGGTCTAACTCTCACATCCATGCATGACTAGTGGAAAAACCATTGCTTTGACTAGACAGATCTTTGTCAGCAAAGTAATGTCTCTGCTTTTTAATATGCTGCCTAGGTTGATCATAGCTTTTCTTCCAAGGAGCAAGTGTATTTTAATTTCTTGAATGTAGTCACCATCTGCAGTGATTTTGGAGCCCAAGGAATAAAGTCTGTCACTATTTCCATTGTTTTGCCATCTATTTGCCATGAAATGATGGGACCAGATGCCATGATCTTAGTTTTCTGGATATTGAGTTTTAAGCCAGCTTTTTCACTCTCCTCTTTCACTTTCATCAAGAGACTCTTCAGTTCCTCTTCCCTTTCTGCTGTCAGGGTGGTGTCATCTGCATATCTGAGGTCATTGATATTTCTCCCGGCAATCTTGATTCTAGTTTGTGCTTCATCCATCCCGGCATTTTGCATGATGTACTCTGCATATAACTTAAATAAGCAGGATGACAATATACAGCCTTGACATACTCCTTTCCCAAATTAGAACCAGTCCATTCTTCCATGTCCATTTCTAACTGTTGCTTCTTGACCTACATACAGATTTCTCAGGAGTCAGGTAAGGTGATCTGGTATTCCATCTTTTGAAGAATTTTCCATAGTTTGTTGTGATCTCTACAGTGAAAGGTTTTGGTGTAGTCAATAAAGCTGAAGTAGATGTTTTTCTGGAACTCTCTTGCTTTTTCTATGTTCCAAGGATGCTGGCAATAAAATAACACAATAAAGGATTTTTAAAATTTTGTTTCTTTTCTTTTTACACCCACTTCTTCAGACTGGCACTTGACCTAAATATTCACATAGGATTCTTCTGGGAATTTCCATAACGTTAAGTGCATGGCAGAGAAGTAAGCATGCTTTAGGCATTGACAAATGATGCAAAGTTTTTCTTTTGGTTAGTTCCGAGGCCTTTGTAAAGATTCTGTGAGTATAGGAAAACAAGGTTATGAGGTCAATTATCCTTGTCCTTTGTCATTAAAATGGACAACTGCTAACTGCTTTTTATCCCCTTGATAGCTTCCAGATAGCATCTAAAGAACATGTTCCAACTATAGTGGCCTTAGGTCTGGCTATCTATGGCCACATGGACAAGAACTAAGTAATTCACCCTCCTTTTTAAAAATAATCTTCACTCTTTATTTATTTATTTTTGGCCACGTAGCATGCAGGATCTTAGGCCCACGACCAGGGATTGAATCCATGCCCCTTACAGTAGAAGCGCAGAGTATTAACCACTAGAGCATCAGAGAAGCCCCAATAATTCATTCTTTCTTTCTTAATTTGACTGTGCTGGGTCTTTGTTGCTGCATGGGCTGTTTTTTGTTGCCGCAAAGGGGGCTACTCTGCAGTTGCAGTGTGCAGGCTTTCCATTGTGGTGGCTTCTCTTGTTGCGGAGCACAGGCCCTAGAGCACTCAGGCTTCAGTAGTTGTGGCATGTGGGCTCGGTAGCTGTGGCTCTCGGGCTCTAGGGCACAGGATCAGTAGTTGCGGTGCACAGGCTTAGTTGTCCTGTGGCATGTGAGATCTTCCCAGATCAGGGATCAAACCAGTGACTCCTGCTTTGGCAGGCAGATTCTTTAACAGTGAGCCAACAGGGAAGCCCCCAAGTAATTCATTCTTGACAGTAATTGCAGCTTCCAACGATGGAATATTCTTGACTGCTTGGGGAAGCATTATGCAACAACTGAAAGTGTTCAGATTTAGACCATCTGAATTTAGCCTCCATCCGCTGTTAGCCTCTGTGATCTATAGTAAGTTCCACCACTTCTCTGAGCCTCCATTTCCATACTAGTCAAGTGGGGATCATAAAACCTACATCTCAATGTTTTCATGATAATTAAATCTGATAAGGTATGTAGAGATTCACTGAAAGAAGGTCACAACATATCTTGACCACACTTCTCAGCATTGGTGGACTAATTTCAAATCCGATTGCTTATCGCTTTATTCTCTTCCAGTTTAAGACTTCAGTACAAAATTTCTGTTGTTGTAGAATTTGTTTGATCTGCCCAAGTTCACTAGGTACCGAGGATTATTCAGGGTAATGCTTACAGGTCTTGTCTGCCTTGATAGCAACAGGAACTAGCATCTTTAGGTTTTCAGTTCCTCAAAGAACTTGCAAATTGCTCAAGAGAAACAGAATGGAGAGAATTGTCGCAAGTGTTTACTTACATCTTGTAAATGCATAATTGTGTTTTTGTCATATCAATAACCTTAGACAGGCAGGTAATTTTTTTTTTTTTTTTTTTTTTGCCACTCTAATGGCAAAAAGCTAAGAGGAACTAAAGAGCCTCTTTTGGAGGGGGAAAGAGAAGAGTGAAAAAGCTGACTTAAAACTCAATATTCAAAAACTAAGATTGTGACATCCGGTCTCATCACTTCATGGCAAATAGAAGAGGGAAAAGTGGAAAGAGTGACAGATTTTCTTTTATAGCGCTCCAAAATCACTGTGAATGATGACTGCAGTCATGAAATTAAAAGACGCTTGCTCCTTTGAAAGAAAGCTGTGACAAACCTAGACAGCATATTAAAAAGCAGAGACATCACTTTGCTGACAAATCTGCATAGTCAAAGCTATAGTTCTTCCAGTAGTCATGTATGAATGTGAGAGTTGGACCATTAAGAAGGCTGAACAAAACAATATCATAAAGTAATTAGCCTCCAACTAATAAAAATGAATGAAAAAAAAAAAAGAAGACGGAGCACTGAGGAACTGATGCTTTTGTATTCTGGTGCTGGGGAAGACTGAAGAGTACACTGGATAACAAGGAAATAGAATGAGTCAGTTCTAAAGGAAATCAACCCTGAGTAATCATTGGAAGGACTGATGCTGAAACTCCAATACTTTGGCCACATGTTGTGAAGCTCTGACTCATTGGAAAAGACCCTGATGGTGGGAACGATTGAAGGCAAGAGGAGAAGGGGGTGACAGGGGTGAGGTGGTTGGATAGCATCACTGGCTGGATGGACTTGAGTTTGAGTAAACTCTGGGAGATAGTGGAGGGCAGCCTGGCGTGCTGCAGTCCATGGGGTCACAAAGAGTCAGACAGGATTTAGGGAATGAGCAACAATAAAAACAACTTTTGACAAAAATATCACTTGATGTATATATGTGCATTTCAAGGGTAGCAGATACTAGATTGATAGTTTTCCATGTTATATAAAATAACTGAATTCAATTCCTAATATCCTATCATACATTGTTAATGAACTATTGTTTCCTTCACTGAAAAATCCCAAGCCAACTTGAATTTCATAGTAACTTGAAAGGCTTTTTTGAACTAAAGCCAGTCAGTATGCATTTAACGAGAAGCCACATTTCTTCTTTCACTAGATCAGTCCTATTTGAGTCAATAGAGAATAGTAAGAAAAATACTCATCCACTTCTATATTACATACCCAATAACATTTTTAATATCATATCTTATTTTTCTTTGACGAGTGTAATAAAAAATGGGGCCAGAAGGAAGAGATTTCAGAAAACATGGAAAAGAGAGAAAAGATCATATGATATGTATTTTCTAAAATGTAATACAATGAACACTAAGTGGGTATACAGCATCAAACATACACAAAACCTTACAGAAAAAAAGGCACAACTTTAGATCATAATCCTTGCAAAGTTATGGATGAGGAAAGAGAAAAACAGACAATCAATTGTAGAAATTGATGTAACTCTTAATCATGATTCTCAGGGTCAGTCTGGGGAAAAGAATTGGAAAAATCCAGAATAAAACTTCATGAATACCTCCCAATTGAGGGAGACTTAAACAAAAGAGATTGTGTAGGATCTTGGGCAGATGATGAGAAATAGGGAAAGCTCTGAAATATTAGAAAACCCTCGTTAGCAGTCCAAAACCTCACATGAGATCAAAAAGCAAAAGGCTGGGCAAGACTCCTCAATTTGCTCAGAGTGGGAAGGGGACAGTTGCTTGAGAGTTGTGGATAAAGCTGGGGAAGGGAACACGGGGAGTAGATTACATAACTTTCTAAGGATCTGTCCTGAATCGGTGTGGAAGAAGAGATTTCTGTACTGGAAGGTAGCCAAACAGGATGAAGAGATGCCCTGGGCCAGGTGATGTGAACCCCTTAACCAAATTGTTGGAAGTAGAACTATCAGGCCACCAGACACAATGCCTTTTTTGAGATAGAAAAGCACTGCTTTCCCTTATTCTGTCCAAGCTCTTGGAGAAAAGAAGTAAGGTTCAAGAAAACACACACTATCCCAACTCCAAACTGAAGCTCTAAAGATAAAGTCAAGAAAAGGTGGCAGAATATCCAGAAGAATTCATCTGCACGTTATCAGAACAAAGATCTAATAGACATTATAGACTTACCCATGATAAAGAGGTGAAAAGAAATATTATGGTAACTGGTTACCTGGAATTAATGCTATCTTATGATAACTATGATAATGTTGTTAAATGTTTTAATAATAGGCTTACTGGGGGGAAAAAATAAGCAATTTGTAACTTTAGCCAACTGCCATGGGGTAAATACTCCCACTACAGTCAATTCAACCTGCCAAAGTGATATCACTGAATGTGAAGTTGAGAAGAGATGTAAAGATTTGACACTCATGAATCAGCTTCACATACCACTGATGGTAACTATGCAAAATTCCATTGCAGTTAGAGTGGAGGAAAAGAAAAGCAAGCATAAAACAGATACTGCTTTGCTTTCTGTAAGGAGATACCAGCCAGGAAATGGATGGAAATTCCCTTCAGTGAGTGTATTTCTTTCAAGAACTTAAACAGAAATAAATTTTTTTCAAAAGAAAGACATCAAGAACAAAGCATTAGGGAATTCCCTGGTGGTCCAGTGATTAAGGCTTTGCCTTCTAAAGCAGGGGCTGTGGGTTTGATCCCTGGTTGGGGAGCTAAGATACCACACGCCTGGCTACCAAGAAACCAAAACATAAAACAGAAGCAATATTTTAACAAATTTAATAAGTACTTTAAAAATGGTCCACATCAAAAAATATAAAAGAACAAAGCATTAAAACAATAGAGTATAGTTTCAAAACTAAGGAAACAGATTCAGGATCAGAATCAAATAATTACAGAGCAACTAAATAAATCAGAAATACCAAGAACTCAGTTGACACCATTGAAAACTAGTAAACAAGGAAAAAGTCTATACCAATGAAAGAGTGCAGAAAAAATGAAATTAAAACAACTTTAGAAATCAATACTATCTAATATAAAGATAAGTGATACATTTGAAATCAAACACTCAACAAATGGTAGAGAAAATATATTCTCTGGATCAATTTCATTTATAAATGTAAGTTTAAGAATCTTAAAACATTGGCAAAAAGAATTCAACAGCAACTTGAAAGAAAAATACTGCATAATCAAATATGTTTATCTTAAGAATAAATCATATAATTCGCTATATAAATAAAAGGTAAAAGCATATTTATTTCAAATATGTCAAAATATAATTAAATAAAATTCAACATTAATTGCTAGCAAAAAAGTCTTGATGTACAAATCAATGGATACGCATGTGACATTCTGTGTGTGTACATGTATATGGGTATTTTTATATGTATATGTGTAAATACATGCAATGAAAAGCCATCACCAAGTTAAGGATGAAATATGAGAAGCATTCTCATTAACAATCAAGACAGGAATGCCCTCTATAACTACTGTATTAAACATTTTATGTAAATAATAGACAAAGCAATTAAGGAACATGTTTAAATCAGGTATAATAATTGCAATGCAGATGCAAAAGTTATTATTATTTGCATAATATACTATTGATATCTAGAAAATAAGAGAATCAATTGAAAATAATTAGAAAGAATGATATCATTTAATAAGGAGTTAGTTACAAAATTAAAACTTAAAAGGCCAGTAGCCTTTCTATGTGCAAAATCTATCCAATTAAAAATAGTTTGGAAAAACATTTCCTTTACAATAGAAAAATAGAAATTACATATTTTATGTAAATTATCTGTATATGAAGGACTTGAAAGAAAACTCAAGTGTTAAACCATATCATGGCTTGGATAGGGATGTTTAATTTTGAAAGATTCATTCTTTATTCATTCACTTACTTAAAAATATTTGTTGAGGACCTGATACATAGCAAGCACTGTTCTAGGGCTAGGGGAGTAACAGACAAAATAGATGAAGGTCCCTGACCTCATGGAGGGGGATATAGTGAGGGGAGACAGACAATATAACATAAGTGATATCTTATGAGTGCTGTAAAAGAAATGTAAAGCAAGGCAAAGAGATAAAGTGCCAAGATTTGCCTAAAAGTGTGTTCTTTCAAACAGCATGGCTGGAAAATTAGGGAGGGCCTAACTAACTGATGGCATATTTAAAGCTGCAACCAAAGGAAGCAAGGATGCAAGTCATGTGCAAAATCCTTAAAGTGAGAGAGGATTCAGGTGTTTAAATACAGCAAGCAGGCCCATGTGATTGGTGTGGAGTAAGAGAGAAAGTAACCAGAGATGAGTTGAGAGAGAAAGCCAGGACTGAGCCACATCAGGTCCCTTGGCCAAGTACAACTCTGGATTGCTCTGAGATGTGGGTCCTAGAAAGGTTCTGATCAGAGACATGCTCAGGCTATATTTTATAAGGATCAGACGTGTCAGTAATCTTAATACCAAACCTATACAATCTGATTTATTTAAATGACTCACAGCTTGATGTGTTTCTTTTTCTGCTAGGGAAATTAAGAAAATGATATTAAGGTTCATCTGGAAAAATCCAATGTGTAAGAACAGTTACTAAAATTATGATGGAAAAGAGAAAGAAGGTAATATGCATCAGACCAGGTATGAATTATATCATGAAGCTGTTATAATTAATACATTTTGATACTGAAGATCTTATAAACATATGGATTTCAGTATTTGATAATTCTAAATCTAATTAGGTTGAAATCCTAAACCAGTATTAAAAAAGTAGTCAATGAATAATGTTAAGAACAGGCTGGACATATCAAACAAACAAAATACTTGTGAAGAAGGTTTGTGAGGCCTTACGTAATTGTTATTTAGTCGCTGAGTTGAGTCTAACTCTGTGACCCCATGGACTGCAGTGCACCAGTCTTCTTGTCCTTCACTAGCTCCCAGAGTTTGCTCAAACTCTATTCAACCATCTCATCCTCTGTTGCTCACTTCTCCTTTGACCTTCAATCTTTCTGAGCATCAGAGTCTTTTCCAATGACTTGCTGCTGCTGCTGCTGCTAAGTCACTTCAGTCGTGTCCGACTCTGTGTGACCCCACAGATGGCAGCCCACCAGGCTCCCCCGTCCCTGGGATTCTCCAGGCAAGAACACTGGAGTGGGTTGCCATTTCCTTCTCCAATGCATGGAAGTGAAAAGCGAAAGTGAAGTCACTCAGTCGTGTCCGACTCTTCGTGACCCCATGGACTGCAGCCTACCAGGCTCCTCTGTCCATGGGATTTTCCAGGCAAGAGTACTGGAGTGGGTTGCCATTGCCTTCTCAGTTCCAATGACTTAGCTCTTTACAATAGGTGGCCAAAGTATTGGAGCTTCATCTTCAACATCAATCCTTCCAATGAACCTTCAGAGTTGATTTCCTTTAGGATTGACTGGTTGGATCTCCTTGCAGTCCAAGGGACCCTCAAGAGTCTTCCCCAGCCCTACAGTTTGAAAGCATCACTTCTTCAGGGCTTAGCCTTCTTTATGGTCCAACTCCCACATGCATACATGACTACAGGAAGAACCACAGCTTTGACTATACGGACCTTTGTTGGCAAATTGATGTCTCTGCTTTTTAATACATTGCCTATGTTTGTCATAGCCTTCCTTCCAAGGAGCAAGCATCTTTTAAGTTCATGGCTGCTATCACTGTCTGCAGTGATCTTGGAGCCCAAGAAAAGAAAATATGTCACTGTTTCCATTTTTCCCCCTTCTATTTGCCATGAAGTAATGGGACCAGATGCCATGATTTTCGTTTTTTGAATATTGAGTTTTAAGTCCTTTTTCACTCTTCTCTTTCACCCTCACCAAGAAACTCTTTCATTCCTCTTTGCTTTCTGCCATTAGAGTAGTATCATCTGCATATCAGAGGTTGTTGACAATCCTCCTGGGAATCTTGATTCCAGCTTGTGAGTCATCCAGCCTGGCATTTCACATGATGTACTCCACATAGAAGTTAAATAAGCAGGGTGACAATATACAGCTTTGACATACTCCTTTTCCGATTTTAAACCAGTCAGTTATTCCATGTCTGGTTCTCACTGTTGCTTCTTAACTTATATACAAGTTTCTCAGGAGACAGGAAAGGTGGTCTGGTATTCCCATTTCTTTAAGAATTTTCCACAGTTTGTTGTGATCTACACAGTCAAAGGCTTTGGCATAGTCAATGAAGGAGAAGTAGATTTTTTTTTTTTTTTTTTTGAATTCCCTTGTTTTCTTTATGATGCAGCACATGTTGCCAATTTGATCTCTGGTTCCTCTGACTTTTCTAAATCCAGCTTGAACATCTGGAAGGTTTTGGTTCACATACTGCTGAAGCCTAACTTGAAGGATATTGAGCATTACCCTACTTGTATGTGAAATAAGCACAGTTGTGCAATAGTATGGCATTGCCTTTCTTAGGGATTGGAATGAAAACTGACCTTTTCCAGTCCTGTGGCCACTGCTGAGTTTTCCAAATTTGCTGGCATGTTGAGTGCAGCACTTTAACAGAATCTTCTTTTAGGATTTGAAATATCTCAGTTGGAATTCCATTGCTTCCACTAGCTTTGTTTGTAGTAACACATCCTAAGGCCAAATTGGCTTCACAGTCCTGGATGTCTGGCTCAGGGTGAGTGACCACATCATTTTGGTTATCTGGGTCATTAAGATCTTTTATTTATTTATTTATATTTTTGTATTGTTCTTCGGTATATTCTTGCCATGTCTTCTTAATCTCTTCTGCTTCTGTTATGTCTTTGCCGTTTCTGTCCTTTATCATGTCCATCTTGCATGAAATTTTCACTTGATATCTCCAGTTTTCTTGAACCATCTCTAGTCTTTCCTATTCTATTGATTTCCTCTAGTTCTTTGCATTGTTCACGTAAGAAGGTTTTCTTTTCTCTCCTTGCTATTTTCTGGAACTCTGCATTCAGTTGAGTTTATCTTTCCCTTTTTCCCCTTCCTTTTGCTTCTCCTCTTTTCTCAATTGTAAATTTTCCTCAGACAAGTACTTTATCTTCTTGGATTTCTTTTTCTTGGGGAAGTTTTGATCACCTCCTCCTGTACAATATTATGAACCCCTGTCCATAGTTTTTCAGGCACTCTGTCTACCAGATCTAAATCCTTGAATCTATTCATCACCTCGACTGTATAATCATAAGGGATTTGGTTTAGGTCATACCTGAATGGTCTAGTGGTTTTCCCTCCTTTCTTCAGTTTAATCCTGGATTTTGCAATAATGAGCTCATGATCTGAGCCAGAGTCAGCACCAGGTCTTGTTTTTGCTGATTGTACAGAGCTTCACCATCTTCAGCTGCAAAGGATATAATCAATCTGACTTCAGTATTGACCATCTGGTGATGTCCATGTGTAAAGTCATCTCTTGTGTTGTTGGAAGAGGATGCTTCCTATGACCAGTGCGTTCTCTTGACAAAACTCTGTTAGCCTTTGCCCTGCTTCATTTTGTTCTCCAAAGCCAAACTTGACTGTTATGCCAGGGATCTTTTTACATTACAATCCTCTATGATGAAAAGAATACCAGAAGAAATTTCAGTTATTTAAAAATATGTGCATACAACAATAAATTCACAAAAGATTGAAGAGATAGTTTGGGGAGATGTATATGTCCATACATATGTTATTTTGCCAACAAAGGTCCATGTAGTCAAAGCTGTGGTTTTTTCAATAGTCATTGGACTACTAGTCATCATCAGACAGCCACTGGAAAAGACCCAGATGCTGGGAAAGATTGAAACCAATAGGAGAAGGGGGCAGCAGAGTATGAGATGCTTAGATAGCATCACCAACTCAATGGAAATGAATCTTAGCAAACTCCAGGAGATAGTAAAGGACAAGGGAGCCTGGTGTACTATAGTCCATGGGGACACAAAGGGTCAGAAACAACTTAGAGTCTGAACAGCAACAATAATATGTATCTATAATGTGTGTGTGTGTGTGTGTATTAGAGTGCCATTGATCTTTGGAAGCAGAAATTCAAATACTGACCCTATCAAGGAAAATAGTAAATAATATATAAAATACTAGTATAATATAGATACAAAATTCAAACAAAAATAAAAATATAGAAAATATAATTTAAAAAACAACATCAAAACACACATTATTGAATAAAGGCTAACTTACTGAAATAGAACAAACACCTTAAAGTAAATTTGAAAAATAGCAACCTGATAGAAACAAAGACACAAATGTAAAATCTGTAAAAATTTGTACAGGCTACTTTTGAGTTATTCAATTAAAAAAACAAGATAATATTTTCCAGCTACTATATTCACAAAATTAATTAAAATTTGATTGATAATATCCAGACCTGGTCATGTATGTCAAAATGAAAGTTGTGCATTGATCCAGCATTTCCATAAGATATGTCAGCATAACTTATAAACATTTTAAATATCATTACCATCTGATGAGAATCATGTATAAGAATAACAATATAGATCATTGAACAACACAGATCTATATTGTTCAGGAATAAAGATTAAAAATAGACCTAGATATTGATTATCACTAATTTTTAAGGAAATATAAGCCAGAACCACAATGATTTGCATCATCTGACATTGTTGGAATGGCTATTATTGAAAAGACACAAAAATGTTGAAGAGGTTGTATAGAAAAGGGAACACTCATACACTGTCAGTGGGAGTGCAAATTGGTAAAACCACTATGAAAAACAGTATGGAAAGTTCTCAGAAAGTTCATCATATGACACTGTTATTAATATTTCACTTCTGCAAATTTATCCAAAGAACACAACACTGACTTGAAAAAGATAGATGCATCCCTATATTCATTGCAGCATTACATGCAATAGTTAAACTATGGAATCAGCCTAAGTGTCCACTGATGGATGAATGGGTAAAGAAGATGTGGTATATATACAATAATGGAATACAACTCAACCATAAAAAAACAATGAGATGATGTCTTTTGCAACTACATGGATAGACCTTGAAGGCGTCATGCTAAGTGAAATAAGTTAGAAGGGAAAAGACAAATAAATATTATATGATACCACTCATATATGGAATCTGAAACCCCAAACAAACAAACAAAATAAAATAAAAACAAACTTTACAGAAATCAGATTAGTGAGGGAAAAGGTAGAGGTATGGATGAAATAGGTGAGGGGGGTTAATTGTATGGTGATAGATGGTAAGTAGATTTGTGATAATGAGATTTGTAGTGTATACAGATGTCAAATTTTAATGCTGTATAATGGTAAAACATATAGCTTTTAAACATAAAAGAATTGAATACATAACAAAGAGGCTTTCAATTCAGTGAGAAAGGGATGCTTTCTGTAATACAATTTGCATAATTGATCATCAATCTGGAAGAAAATAAGTCTGAATCTCTACCTTACAGTTTATCAAAAATAAATTCCAAATAGATTAAAGTTTCAAATGCCAAAAGTGAGCAAGTCATTTAAAAAGTGCATTTATTCTCTGACCATATGATCCCACTGCTAGAAATTTACCAAGATACATTAATAATTTTCCAAACATTATCTATAAAAGAAACAACAACAACAACCTGGAAACAGCATGTCAGTCAATAGAACTCTAATTAAATTTTTTAAATGTGCATTCATACAATAAAATGCCATGTAGCTATTTAAAAAGAATAAAGCAGATCTTTGTTTACATGGAAAGAGCTTGTAGTTATTTCACTTGAGGAAAAAATAAAGCAAAGTTAAAAATTACTGTGTTTAGTATGTTTGTGTAAATTTTTAAAAGAAGTTCTACATAAATAATAATTATATTCATTACATCAACAATAAAAAATAATAATGCCCAGCACTTATTTAATTATGACTATGTGCCAGGTGCTATTTTAAGCACTTCACATACTTAAGCAACTCTAAAGGATATGCCATCTGTGAGTCAGAAAGCAAAGTCAATTACCCATGGTCTTAGCATGTTATGGAGACGGTATTCAAAACCAGGCAGTACAAGCCCTAACTCTGCACTGTTGGCTGTTAATCACAGTGTTGTAGACACACACACGTACACACATGCGTGCATGCACACATCCACACACAGTTATTTTCTAGATACAAAGAATTATTAGTTTTAGTTACAAGGGGGTAGAAAAATAATTGGGTATTGGAATATGGACTATTTTCAGTCACTTTATAACTTTTTGTACTTGTTTGATTTCTTTAAAACCGTAAGCAGATTTTAATTTTTCTTGCTCAAACAAGGAAAAAAAAGAAAAAGGGAGGGATCCCAAGCGTCCTCAGGAACTCGAGGGAAAATCAACCCCAGCTGGCTTAAATCTCTCGCTATGGCACAGAACAATGAAACTTGAAGTCACTGACCCCAAGAGCAGCGGGTCCTTAGCTTTGCACCCCCATTCCTGAGCCTGGGCTGACTTGCTGGAGCAGAACATGGGCGCCGCTGTGTTGCACTTCCTATCAGCAGAGAGATCAGAGAAGGATGCTGCCCTCTCTATCATGTCTCTCCTATCGATTGATCGAATTCTCTCCTTTTTTGTGTGCCTGACACAGTGATACCCGGGAATCCAGAGAGGGCTGCTGGATGCAGAACAAACAGCAGTGCCGGCGGGTGCTCACTTATCTTCCCCTGGGAAAGCAGGCCTGAGGAGCCAGCACTGGTTGGCTAAGTTCCTGGCACAGGGCTTGTTTCTTTGGCAGGGGAGAAGTCACCATATGTCTCCGGGCCCCAGCTAGTTGGCCACCTCCAAAGGAGGACTCACTGTATCCATCACTAGAGGACTCAGGTGTCAAGCATGCTGGCAGGCTCCTAGCTGCTACCTGACACCTCCAGAATGCTATACTGTTCTCTCCCTGGTTCTGAGAGAGGGCAAGAGAAGCGACCAGGCCATTATCCTTGGGCCACAGAGACAGAAAACCAGCCCTCCTGCAAATCCCCAGTTGGTGTGAACTGATAAACTGGAGAAAATGGCAAAAATGAAAGGACTTTGTAGTGCTCCAGATCTCTTCCTCCATGCACTGTTTTTATTTTCCCCCCATCAAATCTTGTCTTCTTTTCCCCAGTGGTATGTGGAAAGAGTGCACGCCAAGTCCTAACAATGAACCCTTGACTCACAGAGCTGAGTGGTCAGAAAGCTGACAGGAGAAAAATACCCAATTATGTTTCTAAGGGTGTTGGTATGTGTGCAAAGAAATTTCTTTCTTCCCCAATTATGTTTCTAAGGATGTGGGTATGTGTGCAAAGAAATTTCTTTCTTTCAACAGTGAGGAATCACTTCCAACAGTGAGGAATGTGTATATTTACAAGGGTGGAGTTTAGGAAAGTGTGAAAGCAGTTTGCAGAATCTCAAGAGGAAGTATTTGGAAGGTGGGGGTGGGGACAGGAGTAGGTTTTCCGGATATCACTGTTCTGGCTGCTTCATGAATAAGATTCCTTTAAAAAAAAAAAGATTAATCAGACTCATATCAGGATTTTGGCTTCTTCCTTAATAAGAACCTATTTACCTTGGTCTAAATCAGTGGTTCTCAAATTCTTTGGTCTCAGTTTGCTCTCTTTAAAAGAGTTTTTGTTTATATGAATTATGTTTATCTGTAGTTAACATATTAGAAATTAAGCTAAAGAAATTAAAAAAAAATTTTAAATTTATTAAAATGATAATAAACTTATATAATATTAATATAAATAACATCCTATTTTTAAAAATAGACATTCCAAAATAAAAACAGAATTATTTTACATTTTTCCTATCTCTTTAATGTCTTCCTTAATAGAAAACTGCTAGATTCTTGCATCTGCTTCCATATTCAATCTGTTTTGTTATTGGTGTTATAGGGTCTCTAGAAAACTCCACTGTAAACTCTTCAGAAAATAAGAATTTAAAGACAGATAATGCCTTAATACTACTAGTGCTTTGAAAATAGTTTTGATTGCCAAGATCTATAGAATCTCAGTGACCCACAGGTACCCCCGGGTCACACTGGAGAACTACTAGTCTGATTATCAAGCAGGAAATTGAGTAACTTGTGGAGGTATGGAAAAATCACTGGGATGATTGGAGTGAATAAAGTATTACCAGCACTATTATTTCCATTGCTAAAAAAGCTACACATTAGAAGATGAGTGCTCTGGGTTTCAGTTCAGTTCATTTCAGTTCAGTTGCTCAGTCGTGTTTGACTCTTTGCAACTCCATGAACCACAGCACACCAGGCCTCCCTGTCCATCACCAACTCCCGGAGTCCACCCAAACCCATGTCCATTGAGTCGGTGATGCCATCCAACCATCTCATCCTCTGTCATCCATTTCTCCTCCTGCCTTCAATCTTTCCCAGTATCAGGGTCTTTTCAAATGAGTCAGCTCTTCACATCAGGTGGCCAAAATATTGGAGTTTCAGCTTCAACATCAGTCTTTCCAATGAACACCCAGGACTGATTTCCTTTAGGATGGACTGGTTGGATCTCCTTGTAGTCCAAGGGACTCTCAAGAGTCTTCTCCAACACCACAGTTCAAAAGCATCAATTCTTTGGTGCTCGGCTTTCTTTATAGTCCAACTCTCACATCCATACATGACTACTGGAAAAACCATAGCCTTGACTAGATGAACCTTTGAGGAAGGCCAATTATAATTTTGGAAATCAAGCCACATCAGATTGTGATTTGAGAAAAGCTTGTAGAAAAGACACATTCAGTTAAACAACAGCCCAGCTTCTCTCATGCCAAAGGCCATGATTTCATGACTGGGTGATCTGGGGTTTCTGATGAATTCAGTAATTGAGAGCTTGGGAACTTTTAGAAATTAGAAACCCAGTGGCTTTTCCCCCCTTAAAATATCTTGTGTTTAGAACTCTGTGCCAAGTTTGTTTTGCATAAATGGCAACCTAATTGTAATTCAAACTGCAGGTAAAAATGGACAGGGCATGTTTTTGTCTTTTGGTTGGGAGCTCCTATTTATCTCTCAAGAATTTGTGGGGCGCCCATGAAAAAATAGATGGAAAAGCTTGCTGAGAAGTTAGTGCAATAAAATATAAGATTTATTTGCTTGTTTCTATGTTTGTTCGATTTTTGGAAAGGTCTATGTGGGATAGCTGCCATGTTAAAGTCCAAGGTCTGACCATTGGGGAATATATGGACCACACAGAAATCTGACCTTCAGGGAATATATATTCACCACACAGACAGTTAAAAATGGGAATGCACAGTAAGATGTTTAATACATTCAAATTCAATAATAATTACTCACAAGGTCATGAATCCTGAAAAACACAAATTGGCTCTTGGCAAATAGACTCAAATAAGCTTTCTGAAATACTAGATTACATGTAAAAGAAATTTCTTCCCCCAGCAACTAGGCAGATTAGTATATATTTAGAGAACTGTGGGTTTGTAGCCGAGAATCCCGAAGAACAAGAACATGCACCACACTTCTTGGGTTTGGGTGTTCTTGCTTTGTGGGTTTATTCAACCCTAGTCTTGCTTCTAGATTCAGAATCCTGAGATAACATCATAAATATTTAATCTTATGGATAAGCATATTCTCTCTAGCTGTAAAATCTTTGGCAAGTGAAATAACCTATAAAGGAATTATTTTATCATAAAATAGATATAATGGTAGATTCTTTGCACAGTTGTGAGGATTCAATGAGATAAAACATGCACTGAGCCTCATTCATTGCCTGTTACTTAGAAAACACTCAGAAAATTTGTTCTACTGCCACCCACCCCCACCTAGTTCAAAAAGACAGGGAAATGGATAATTTTAAGGACCTCAGAACTTTGTATTTTGACCTGCTAGAGACATACCTTGTCAGGAGAAATGTGAAACTGTCCTATAGCTTAGGGATGGGTGTGTGTGTGTGCTAAGTCTCTTCGGTCATGTTTAACTCTTTGCAACCCAATGGACTGTAGCCCACCAGGCTCCTCTGTCCATTTGATTCTCCAGGCAAGAATGCCGGAGTGGGTTCCTATGCCCACCTCCAGGGGATCTTCCTGACCCAGGGATCGAACTCGCATCTCAAGTCTCCTGCTTTGGCAGGTGGATTGTTTATCACTGGTGCCACCTGGGAATCCCATAGCTTAGGGATGGCTAGAATGCTGCAACTGTGCACGGCCTTGTGTAATCAGTGTGAAATGTGATAAGGTAACTATGTGAAAGCAAACCAGACAAGAGTTATTATTCAGTGTAATCAGTTAAGCAAAAATCTGCTTTTCTGGGTCTTAATAGCCTGCAAAGAGAAGTGTGTAGAATCTAGAAAAATGGTACTGATGAACCTATTTGCAAGGCAGTAATAGAGATGCAGGCATACAGAACAAACTTGTGGATGGGGATGGAGTGGGGTGGGATGAATTGGGAGAATGGGGTTGACATATGTTCACTGCCATGTGTAAAATAGTTAGCTAGTGGGAAGCTGCTCAACTAACTGCTCTTTTGCGACCCTAGAAGGGTGGGATGGAGGTGGGTTGGAGGTAGAGGATATATGTATGTATACATATAACTGATTCACTTCGTTGTTCAGCAGAAACTAACACAACTTAGGAAAGCAACTATACCCCCAGTAAAATAAATGAATAAAATCGGAGGGGTCAAACCTCCTCAATTTAAGAGAAAATAAAAGACAAAATAAAAACTTACTTAAGTTTGGGAAACATAAGCAGAGGAGCCAATCAGGTAGATTCTGTTTTGGGATTACACAAGTTTACAAATAGCACCGTCTCCAGTTGCATCAACCACAGCGAGATGACATTATCAGGTGTAGCAGGCCCTACACTGTACAGACTGCAGACCAGGCCCTCTGGGGTTAGTCAGCAAAGAGTGCTTCCCATGGCTTAGCACAGTGCATGGGGAAGAGCAACAACAAAAAGTGATACAGCAACACTTTAACTTGAAGACCAGAATTGAAGACAGAATTGAAGACACTACTGGTGACAAGGTAAAAATATTCTTATGCAATTTGCTGATGAATTTTCTTTTTGTGTACCATAGATTAATTTAAGCACAGGCAATATTTATCATCCTTGACTAGCGAAGGTATGCCTACTGCAAAAGGAATTTTCTTTTCTTTATTGGAGGTTGAGATTTCTTTCCTATGAGGGAAGGACGCACTGTCATTTGGATAAAACTGGTAGCTTTTGAGTCTGTTTAGTATTTGATGAGGAAGCTGTGGGTGAAGAGCCAGACTTTACCTTTAGACTTGTTTTCCCTCCCATGGTCACCTCTGCTTCAGTGCAAACAAGGGTGACTCCCCTGGGGGCTGTGGTGTTTATGTGGTTGTAGCAGGCAGAGTAGACACTCGAGTTAAGGAGGAGAGCAGTCTGACACTGTGCCTAACCACTCATTAGCAGATGCTTCACATGGCCAAGGGTGTCATGGCCAGCACAGCACCAGGGTTGGGCTTCTAAAACTAATCTTAAATTCCCAGAGGTGCTCCCCTATCTCAGCTTCATCTTTCTCATTATTTAGTTTTCTCGATTCTAATAGAGCCTCTCCCTCCCTGTGTGCATGCGTGCTAAGTCACTTCAGTTGTGTCTGACTCTTTCGCGACCCTGTGGACTATAGCCCACCAGGCTCCTCTGACCATGGGATTCTCCAGGCAGGAATACTGGAGTGGGTTGCCATGCCCTCCTGCAGGGGATCTTCCTGACCCAAGGACCGAACCCACATCTCTTATCTCTCTTGCATTGGCAGGCGGGTTTTTTACCGCTAACACACCTGGGAAGCCCATCTCTCTCTCTGCTACTATCCAATTCTTTCTTCATCTTTTTATCTTCCTCAGTATTTCCTGTGTCCTCTTCTCTTCCCCAGTTTCCTTACTTTTTGTATTAACAGATCATAGCATGAACAAATATTTAAAATGGATCTATCTTAATAGGATAAATATGTCATTTTCCCTCAATCTAACTTGACACCAGTATGTTTGAAAACAGCCTCTCTATAGCCTGTATACTTTCAACATTGTAGCTTTCTCTTCCTTGAACTTTGAGTACATATTCATACATTTGAATATTCTGCCACTGCCATAAATTTCCTTCCTGACCTCTCTGCCTACTGATAAATTATCAGTATTTCACACCTCAGTTTAGATGTCGCTTCCTACATGAAGTTCTTGAAATCTTCACAGGTTCCCTTCTTCAGACGGTCTTCATATTTCCTCATTTGGTGATCTGATCCAACCTCATAACTTTATTCACTACCTTTGATATGATATGTAGAACTCCGATCTACAATCCTAGATCTAACTTTAATTCTGATATGTCTATCAATTACTCAATGGATATCTCCTCATGGGTGGCCAGTTTATCCTGGAGGACAAGAAATTTCTAATAATATATTGCTATTTTCTGAGCTTTTCCTCATTCCTTGCCTTGTGTGAAGTAATCGCCCTCTGACTAAGGCATGGTTGATCCATGGTGCCATCGTTTGACCATTCCCTGAAGTCCTTGTCCTCCTCAGCCTTCGAGGAACTTCTAGTGGACATCCCTGAGAGTCTTGCACTACATACATCTTTTGAAGGATGTGAATCTTATAAGGGACCATGAAGTGTGGGATGCTCTGGGATTCTTCTAACCCTCTAATCATCTGTCTGGAGAGAAACCTGTAGCCCACTTTAAAAACGTTTCTCATAAGTCAAACTATTATAAGTACCACAGCCATAACACGTATGGGAGTTTGTTCCAAGCCCAGCTATGCAGGATACTAAAGAAAGAGGCCAGACTGACATGTATTCTAGTGCCTTCCAGATACAATAGAGAAAATGCATCTCTGCTGAAAATTGCCATGGTAGTCTCCACAAAGAGGGTTTGTGCATTCCTAAGTTGTCTGTCTGTCAGTAGGCTGTTTATGTTTTAAGAGGATTTAGAAGTCAAAAGGAAGCTAAGGTACTCTGTTATGTACTTCTCCTTTGTCAAATAGACAAAGTGAACTATAAGTGGATTACGTATTGACCATTTAACAAAGGCATTCAATTATGTAATTAAATCTGAAGCCTAAATAGAAGACTTGGATTTTCTATACTGTGTCCATGCTCTGTAAATTTAAAGTTAACTATGAGAAGGTTATTTTCTTTGATTTTATTAAAAATCAAGTAAACATACACATTCTGAGTTCCAATAACATATAACAATACAAAAGCAATTATTTAAAGATTTGTTAATTGGACCAGTGAATATCAAACTTGTAAGACAACAACTTATTCAGAAGGAAGACAATTTTTAAGAAATAGCCCACGATGGATTTGCATTATTAAAATATATGGAGAAAACAGCATCAGGGAAGTTCAGGATGAGAAGTTTCATCAATTCTTGTCGAAGGTCCTCACTACTACTTTCAACCTACTTTTCAGATTTCTGAAAGATCCATCTCTTTCTTTCACTAACTCCCTATATAAACTGAACCCTGACCGAGACCCACTAGATACAACTGATTATTCTTCTAAATGAAAATTTTAAAGCCGCCAGTCTATGTAAAAATTTATAGCTACAGAATAAAATAATGGCTTTATTCTCAGTTTCCTTTCCTTTACAAAGCAGAGAAGCCAGTTTTATGAGTAACTCCTAGCAATGCCCAAGTTAAAATCTTCTGGTGTGTTGGAAGCTAAAACCACTGATGAATCATCATATTGATGAATGGCCACACAAATTCAGACCACACAAGACTTCAAACCAGGCCTAAAGTAACTGAATCGTCAAGCATTTCAATTTCCTTGTGAAAAAAATTGATTGTTGAATTAATATTTTAAACTTACAATCTGGGAGAATTGAGATGACATAAATGTCTCTTCATGATCCCTTTCCTCTCCTTGACTCGATTAATAGCTTCAGTTAAATGACTGGTATTAGTTACTACAGAGTTGCTTAAATTGCTATATAAATTTATTCAAGTTTTTTTTCCTCAAAGAACACTTGTTTAAAAATGTTGTTTGAATTTTGTATTTGTTTTAATTCATTTTTTCATTAAATGATTTACAGACTTTGACAATCCTAAAATAAATTGTACATTAAAAACATCCATAATGCTGTAAAGTAAAAGAAGGATTTTAAAAATGAATGACCAAGCTATTGAGACCCAAATAGTCATTTCTTACACACATTTGGGGCCTTTATTATTTATTATTGTTACTGTTGTGAACTATTGTTTGGATACTACTACTTCCAAACTGGAAAACACTATTTCCAAATTGTATTCTATGTTTATTGTATATGTTTAACTATAACTTTTATTTTTTTAAGGGTTTGTGAGTCAGATTATTGATTCCAATAAATCATGTAGATTGATTTCTATCGTCATTTACAGTTGTTCATGGTTCAATCAGAGCTTCTTAACTGCTGTTGGTTATTGCCTTCTCTATGGCATCGTTCTCCTGTAACCTGGACTCCAAATTTGACAGTAGGGCAAGTAGACACTTTCCAGAATTGAAGGGGGGATGAGAATGAATCTGATTTCTCCTGACTCATGTAAGTAACATATAACTTTTCTGAAACAGTCTTTATTTTTTAGAGCAGTTTTAAGTTTACAGAAGAATTGAACAGAAGATACAAATTTCCCATATGCTTCCTACCTCCACATATGCACAGCTTTAACCACCAACAGCATCCCGCACTAGAATTCCATGTTTGTACAATCAATGAACCTATATTGCTACATCATTATTATGCAAAGTTTATAGTTTACATTAAGAGTCACTCTTGGTGGCCTGCATTCTATGGGTTTCAACAAATGTAAAATGACATGTATACACCATTGTCATGCCCTACAGAATAGTTTCATTGCACTAAACATCCTCTGTGCTCTGCCTATTCATTTCTCCCTCCTCCCCAACTCCTGGAAACCACTGATTCTTTTACTATCTCTATAATTTTGCCTTTTACAGAATATTGTATAGTTGGAATTGTACAATATATAGACTTTTCCGATTGACATCTTTCGCTTGGCAATATATATTTAAGGATCCTCCAGGTCTCCTAATGGTTTGATAGCTCATTTCCAAGTAGTGGTGAATAGTATTCCATTATCTGGATGTACTGCACTTTACCCATTCACCTGCTGAAGGACATTTTGGTTGCTTCCAAGTATTGGCAATTATAAATAAAGCCAATATAAATATTCATGTGCAGGCTTTTCTGTGGATATAAGTTTTCAAATCATTTGCATAAATACCAAAGGAACATGCTTGGTAAATCATATGGTAAGAGTATGTTTAGTTTTGTAATAGACTGCCAAAATGTCTTCAAAAGTGGCAGTGCATTTTGAATTCCCACTAACAACGACTGAGAGTTCTTGTTGCTCCACATCCTTGTCAGCTTTTGGCATTTTCAGTGTTTTGGATTTTGGCCATTTTAATAGGTGTATAACAGGATCTTATTTTAATTTTAAATTCCCTGAGATATGATGTTGAGAATCTTACCATATTTTTATTTTCCATCTGTATATTTTCTATGATGAGGTGTCTATTCAGATATTTTGCCCATTTTAATTGGGTTGTTCATATTCTTATTGTTGAGTTATAAGAATTTTTTTGTGTGTTTTGGATAAAGTCCTTTACAAGCTGTGTCTCTTACAAATATTTTCTCCCAGTCTGTGATTTGTCTTCATATTCTCTTTACTATGTATTTCACAATGTGAGATTTTTCTTTAATAAAGTCTATCTTATCAACTATTTCTTTTATGGATTGTGCCTTTGGTGCATATTTTAAAAGTCCTCACCATCCTTATTGTCATCTGGATTTTCTTCTGTGATATCTTCTAGGAGTTTTATAGTTTTGCATTTTATGTTTAGGTCTGGGATCAATTTTGAGTAAATTTTTGTGAGGGCTATGTGTTGGGATAATTTTTTTCTTTTCTTGTGTGTGGATTGCCTTTGATCATTGACTGTATTTAATTGGGTCTATTTATGGACTCTGTTCTATTGATCTATTTACCTATTCTTTTGTGAATACCACACTATCTTGATTATTTTAGCCTTATATTAAGTCTTGGGCTTCCCTGGTGTCTCAGCAGTAAAGAATCTGCTTGCAGTGTAGGAGACATCAGTTCAGTTCAGTTCAGTCGCTCAGTCGTGTCTGACTCTTTATGACCCCATGGACTGCAGCATGCCAGGCTTTCCTGTCCATCACCAATTCCTGGAGCTTCCTCAAACTCATGTCCATCGAGTTGGAGATACCATTCAACCGTTTCATCCTCTGTCATCCCCTTCTCTTCCTGTCTTCATTCTTTCCCAGAATCACGGTCTTTTCCAAAGTGTCAGTTTTTCACATCAGGTGGCCAAAGTATTAGAGCTTCAGCTTCAGCATCAGTCCTTCCAAAGAATATTCAGGACTGATTTTCTTCAGGATTGATTGGTTTGATCTCCTTGAAGTCCAAGGGACTCTCAAGAGTCTTCTCCAACACGACAATTCAAAAGCATCAATTCTTTAGCACTCAGCTTTCTTTAGGTCTCACATCCATATATGACTACTGGGAAAACCAAGGATGTGACATTTTGAAAATATTAAGTATTCCTACTCATGAACATAGAGTATTTCTCCATTTGTTTAGGTCTTTCTCCATTTCTTTCATCAGAGTTCTATAGTTTTTGTCAAATAGATCTTATATATATATATGTTATGTTTATACATAAATATTTCACATTGTGGGTGCTGTGTTTTAATTCCAAATTCCACTTTTTCATTAGTGGTATATTGGAAAACAATTGACTTTTACATATTAACCTTGTATCATACAACTTTGCTATAGTGACTTGGTAATTTCAGGAGTTTTGTTTTTAACTCTTTCAGATTTTCTACGTAGATTATTATCTCATATGAACAAGGACAGTTTTCTTTTTCTCAATAGGTATATTTTTTATTTTCTTTCCTTATGTTATTACATTAGGTAGGACTTTGATTACAATGTTGAAAGAGTGGTAAGAAGGGGAATTCTTGCTTTGTTCCTGATCTTAATAGGAAAATTTCTAATTTCTTACCATTAAGTATGATGCTAGCTGTAAATTTTTTATAGATATTCTTTATCAACTTGAGGAAATTCCCTTCTATTCCTGGTTTGTTGAAAGTTTTTATTATGAATGGATGGTGGATTTTTGTCAAATTCTATTTCTGTATCTACTCACATCATTGTGTGGCTTTTCTTCTTGTATAACATTGTGATAAGTGCTAATAGAAAGAACAGGGCAATCATTGAACATTCTTTAAGGAAATAATATCCGAGTTAAGACCTGAAATATGAAAATTACTCATTCATTGGAAGGTTTACAGGAAGAGTTTTCCAGGAAAGGGGGAATTACAGGAGAAGGGGGTTAAGAGGTATAAACTACTAGGTATAAAATAAATAAGAAACAAGAATGTAATGTACAGCACTGGGAATACAGTCAATATTTTATAATAATTTTAAATGGGCTATAATTTGTAAAAATATTGAATCACTATATTATACAACTAAAACTATTATACTATTATAAATTTATTATACTTCAATGAAAAAATATATATATACATATGTATGAAAAAGTGAAAATGTGAAAGTGTTAGTTGCTCAGTCATTTCTGACTCTTTGCAGTCCCATGGACTGTAGCTCACCAGGCTTCTCTGCCCATGGAATTCTCCATGCAAGAATACTTGAGTGGGTAGCCATTCCCTTTTCCAGGGGATCTTCCTAACCCAGGGATCAAACTCAGGTCTCTTGCATTGCAGGCAGATTCTTTATTGTCTAAGCTACCAGGGAAGCCCATACATATGTACACATATATATGTCTGAAGATCAGTGAAGCAATTCAGACATTAACTTGACAGTTACCATCAAATGGATGGTATCTAAGGCTATGAGATAAGATGAAAGCATCAAGGGGAAAAATGTGGGTAGAAAATTGGGTCCAGACCTAAGGTTCGAGAACTTCTCATTCAAATTAAATAGAGAAGAAAGAACCATCAAGAGATAAGAAAGAGAGGATGAAAGGTACGAGGACTAGTAGATGTCTTTGGTGTTAAAGAAGTCAAGGCCAGTGTTCAACTGTGTCACAGGTTGCTAAGGGGTTAGAGAGGGTATCAGAGCTTTTTAATTAATCAAAAAAGGAGATAATGCTTTGATAAAAAGTAGGGGTACCTGTGAATGAATAAATTACTGAAAAGTTATAATAAAATATTCAAGGGAAAGAGACAATTTTTGATCACTCTTTTAAAAAATGGTATCTTCAAAGACACTCTTTTAAATTTTGTCCTTTAGGAGAATGATGCCTGGGGATAGCAAATACATCTAAGGAGCAATGTTTGCATTTGCACATAAATATATAGAATATGCTATTGTCTGTGGAGGAGGTTAATTTTCTGCTGACTTTTCTAAATATAGAGAGAAAGATGGAAAGTGATTGCTAGGAGGAACAAGAGCCTGTTTAAATGTGTTCTTTCTGAAAAATTTTGTCCCCCCAAGTTATTTGTAATAAGGTGATGAAAGTAAAGAATTAGATTCCGACAAAGGATGTATTGATGAAATGGTACCAATGGACTAGTACTAAAATTCAGGATGATGTGAAAAGACAAACAGAAACATATTCTGATAACTGGCTGATGAAATTCCAGGGAAGAAATGTCAAATAATGAAGACAATGAAGACAAAGTCAAAGTTCCTGAAAAATAAACTATATAAAGCCTAATGGTATTAGGAGGGATAAAGTTCTGAGGGACTGGAAAAATAAATTCTGAAGTCTTCAGTACAGATTGAGAATAAATAGAAGACTGGAAACCAGAAAGAGAGAGTTTGAGTGAGTGTAAATGGAAGGAAATTACTTGAGGCCTGTATAAGGGATTGATGGGGCTCCATATAAATTATGGTTAGCGCCTCTTGTCACATGATGATTAAAAGTGTGTGAAGATGGCCAGGGATGAAAAAGGGGTCTGAGGACTGTGAAGTATTTGGTTGGGTCAGAGAAAGTACAACATTCTCCTGACAGGGCTAGATCACATTCCTTGCCCTGGGTAACATGCAAGTATAGTGAGCAATGCCAAGTGATGATGTCATCTACTGTGGAGCATTTCCACTGTCTTTTGGAAATTTCTATCTGGGGAGGGGTCAGAGGGCCATATAATTATAAAGCATGACATGGAGACCACAGGTGGTTGGTTTGGAAAATAATTGCCTGACCCTTTTAGAAATTTTGTGGTACTGTCTTACCTGCCTCCCTGTCACCCCACCCCACCTTGGAATTTAGCATAAAATGTCTTTCTTTGTAACTGTGTTCATCCAGACTGTGTTTACCCAACTCTATTGTTAAGTTCCTTGAGGACCAGAGAGTCTGTATTAGTCATCTTAATGTCCACACAGTTATAGCTTAGGATCTTAAGCTTAGAAGAAAATAAGCAGAATTTGTAGGCTTATCCTTCACCAAAATGTGAGTGGTTTTTCACTGACGAGGGTTTCAACAGCCTGGAAAAAGTCATTTGAGGTTTTGGATGTGCTGAATCTTCATTTTTTAGGCACTAAAAAAGCACAAGGTCAGTCTATTTTAAGCACTACTCAAGATGTAGTCATTATTATGAGACATGTGTTTAAAAAGATATTTTCTAACATTTCTTTCTGAACATCCATTTCAGAGGTGTGTGTCATTGTGGCTAACCAGTATCAATGCAACTGATGATTACTGTTATTTTGTGTATGTCTGTCCTTATATGACTGTGGAGAGGAGTCTGTAGACTGCTTAACTAATGCATTTGAAAAGCTATTTCTCCAAAGACAAGAACAAACTTGTTGAAAATTACAAAAGAAATGATCTTCAGATATGAGTACCAGCATTCCTTCCTTGAGCTCACTTAAAGAATACATATCTAAGACTGTGTGCTATAAGTTCAGTTCAGTTCAGTCGCTCAGTCGTGTCCGACTCTTTGCGACCCCATGAACCACAGCACGCCAGGCCTCCCTGTCCATCACCAACTCCTGGAGTCCACTCAAACCTGTGTCCATCAAGTCAGTGATGCCATCCAACCATCTCATCATCCCCTTTTCCTCCTTCCCTCAAGCTTTCCCAGCATCAGGGTCTTTTCAAATGAGTCAGCTCTTCGTATCAGGTGGCCAAAGTACTGGAGGTTCAGCTTCAGCATCAGTCCTTCCAATGAACCCCAGGACCAATCTCATTTAGGATGAACTGGTTGGATCTCCTTGCAGTCCAAGGGATTCTCAAGAGTCTTCTCCAACACCAGAGTTCAAAGGCATCAATCTTTGGCTCTCAGCTTTCTTTATAGTCCAACTCTGACATCCATACATGACTACTGGATAAACCATAGCCTTAACTAGACGGACATTTGTTGACAAAGTAATATCTCTAATTTTAATATTAAAGTGACCATTT
Organism: Muntiacus reevesi; assembly: GCF_963930625.1. NCBI lineage: Eukaryota > Metazoa > Chordata > Mammalia > Artiodactyla > Cervidae > Muntiacus > Muntiacus reevesi. The sequence goes on along the minus strand of NC_089254.1, from coordinate 75,820,256 downwards.
AATGTACTTTCCAAGTGCAGGAAAGTTATTAGTCTTTCCACTATCCCATTCAGGCCTCAAAATAATCTCAAATTATTTTCATCAGTCAACAGATGAAGAAACTGAGGCTTAGAGAGTTCAGGTTCCTTGGGACAATACTGTGAGGTAGGTGAAAGTCTAGCATTTAATGGCAGGTTTTCTGGCCAGAAAGCACATACTATTTTTTTTTTTAACTAAACAATATTCATTTTCCTTGTAGTAAGAGCTTAATAAATATTCACTGAATTAAATTTAACAGTCCTAATATAATATGTAAAAAGTCATGACCAAAATGCAACCAAAATTTAATCAAATGCAACTTTGCTTTGTCTCCCTTTGTTCTTTTAAAATTTATATGGGGGTTGGGGGTTGTTTTTCCCACCACCAAGACTTTTCCAGTCAATCTTGGGTCACTGGCAGACTTAAAATCATTTCATTTTTTTCAAGGTCTCTTACTTATCCCACTATGTTCTGCTCTCCAGAGGTAACCCTTAAAAAAAAAAATATATATATATATATATACACACACACATATATTTATATATATTTGACTGCTTCAGGTCTTAGTTGCAGCACAAGGGATCTCCTAGTTACAGGGTGCAGAATCTTTTTTAGGTGTGACATGTGGGATCTAGTTCTCTGACCATAGATCCAACCTAAAATCATTTTAAATTGCAAACTGGCCAATTGAGAAATCAGAATGTCCAGGTTAAGATAACAATTATAATTTCAATTTCATTCTAAGATTAGATGCCCCCATCCCATCCTCCTGTTGAAGTCTGTATTGAACAGTCACCCACAAACCTGGAAGGGGTGTGTTTAGCCTTTCTTTCTTTTCCCCCCAATTTTTATTCAGCCAATGGCTCCTTCCCACTCAGATGCTGTTTCTCAGGGGCTTCTTTCCATGCCCATTGTTTTCTGATGAACCTCCTTCCTTCCAAGTACCCTCTCAAGTAAGACTTAAATAGCTCCAGACCTTTTCTTCTCTGGGTGGCATATGAGAAACTCTCACATCCTTTACCCTGCCATGAATGAGAGATTAATTACTTCTCCAATGCAGTTCTCTATTCTCTCTCTCTCTCTTTTTTTTTTTTTTTTGCCATAAACCATTTTAAACCACTTGTTTCAGCAGCCTTCTCAGGCATGAATAAAGGCTGCAATCCAAGATGAACCCATATTCTGAGAACACACTTCAAGCTCTCCATCTGGCTCTAAACTTGAGGCAGAGAAAGTAGCAATTCACTCCCAGACTGCCCTGCCCCGCCCCCAAACCCCCTTGAGGTAGGAAATGGCTCAGCAACAAAACAATTCTCTTGAGAGATAAGGCCTTCCAACTCCTTCATTACACTTTCTGATTTCCCCTTTCTGGCACTAGTTTGATGAAGGTCTTGTGGGATTGATTGTCCATCATTTATTTCCTTTGTGAAATCTGCATTTTGATTTAGCCCTTCATTTTGAGTTTCAAGATCAAATCTTGCTACTTCAGAAGAAATCTTAATTTTAACATTCTATTCTACAAAGGATGTTTATATTTTATTCTGGAAATGAACTATATTAATAAGAAAAGGCTGTTGACCTATTGATATTAAAGTAGAATTTAAATGAAAAGAAATGATTAATTATGTTTATGGGATCATCAGTTCTAAGAATTGAGGAAGAAATCAGTGGGCAATTGAATTGAACTGACATTTTATTTGGTCAGTCATCCAAATCTACCCAATAATTTGTTGATTCATGTCCAGAGTTTACAGATACAAACAGGGGTGATTTGATTGACTTGATAAGCCATATCACTGAGCTTTTGTAAGTTGTAACCAATCTCTCAAGACAAAGTTCCTATGTTTTTTATTTGCTTTTAAGTATTTATTTATTATTTGGCTCTGCTGGGTTGCAGAGTACAGGATCTTTTAGTTGCAGTATGTGGAATCTGGGCTTCCACTGGTGGGTCAGTGGTAAAGAGTCTGCCTGCAATGTAGGAAACCCAGGTTTGATCCCTGGGTCAGGAAGATCCCCTGGAGGAGGAAACACAACCCATTCCAGTATTCTTGCCTAGAAAATCTCATGGACAGAAGAACCTGGTGCGGCTCCACTCCATGGGGTCACAAAAAAAGAGTTGGATACAACTTAGCAACTAAACAATATGTGGAATCTAGTTCCTTATCCAAGAATCAAATCTGGGCCCCCTGCATTGGGAGAACAGTCTTAGCCAGTGGACTACCAGGGAAGTCCCAAGACTTCTATGTTTTCATATTTTCTAAAGATATGCCATTTACTGGTATGGCAAGGTAGGATTGAAGGAAGGAAAGAGATACAATTTCTAGAAGAAGGTACAGAATTTTCTTCCTTACTTTAAAGTAAAGTGCAAGGGCATTTTGAAGAGTAAAACTGAGAAACATGTGCACTCCTGTTGCCTCTCATCAATTCTGAGGAAGTTGAAAGTTTGGACATTTCTTTGGTGAAAAGTATTCCATGGTAAAACAAGGTGATTTCTTCTGTTTTAATGTTGTGGAATAAAAGCAAACCTCAAGTTTCTGCAAATAATAAGCTAATCTATTCTCATTGGGGGGAAAAAAGCTGTTTGATTGTTGTATGAATATGGGGCTAATTTAAAAAAACTAGAATCGAGGTTTTCTTATTCCTCACAGAGACCCTGAGACTGTATGTCTAGTTCTTTGTCAATGTATAGGTCAATGAAGACCCATCAATTTAGATTTTGGGGGTTTGAATAGTGCCTTAGGCCACCAACACAATCAGCTTAGGTGCATTAAGTCTAAATTATCATGAACTAGTCATTAAGATATTTGGAGAAAAGGGACAAAGTTAATTTTGGGAACAGTTGCATATGTAATATTTCCTCTATGGAAATGTGGACAGAGATATTTACTATGATTTATTCCAAATTATAATTTCTTAGAACACTAGAGATTTCCAAAGCTTTTAATGGAACCTACCCAGAGATGCCCAATCAGCTTTAAGCACATAATTCCAATTTTACTGTTTTATGTTTTGATTTCAAATGACAGTTTTTAAAGAAAGAGTTCCTCTGCTTTTTAAAAAATGTTCTGTCAAAACCACTTCTGTATTTGCCATGCATGCAAGATGTTTCTGTATGTACACTTGGGAATCAAGCTCTTATCTTGATTCTGAAATTTCAGTATGAGTGTCATATGTTTTCTCCATCAGAGGTGACCAAATGAGCTAATCATGGGTACCAAGTTCACAGGTAAGAGACCTAATGAAGAACTGCAACTCTCTTCCAACCTGATCTGCAGCAGAGTTTCATGGGCCAAGTTATTTCATTGGAGGTAGTGAACCACCTAACTCTGCTTATATGACTTCTGCTTCAGGTGCTATAAAAAGAGGCAAAAATTAATAGTATCCTTTTGGTTAGAGATTTACTTCTGATGAAGCTGACTTAGCTGGAAGTTTGCCACTTACAAGGGTCTCCAAATATCTCTGGAACTCTTTTAAGAAGGAACTGTACAGCTCTGGTAGAAGGCTCTTTGCACCCTTAATATTCCTCTTGCTCTAGGATCCAATGGAAAGAAGATGAGAAAAGTATATTCTTGACTTTCAAATATGGGTAAATTACATGGGAAACCCTGAAAGTCTCTTGCCATCCTTTGTAAGTTTCTGAGTTGTACTCAGACAAACAAGATCTAACATGCATCAAGGTGGCAAGTGGAGGCATAGATTGTATCCAAAGAACTACATTTTGTTTGCCTAGTAACACAGTATAAGAAACATTTGTATAGTAGAAGGGCAAAGTAAAGATCAGTGGTATGCCTAGCACTGAACTAGGGTGGATATAAAAATTAGAAGCAAGTGTAAAGCTAAGTTCAGAAACTGCAAGAGGTCAGGGGAGCAGGAAGACTTTGCCGAACCCTGAGAGACAGTAATTTACTGGCATCTGACTATTTATAAAACATAAACAAAACAAAACAAAACACTCGCCTTCCTACCAGTACTAAAGGCTATATTATAAGTGCCACTTGGTGGCCAAAAGGATTAGGAATTATCAAAATAAACAAAGAAGAGAGATATTATGAAGTTAAAATTTGCAAGACTTAGCAATAGATTGTTTGGGGACAATCTGCTTGGTGAGAGAACAGAATGAATGAAAATGGATGGTAACCTGAATGTTGGTGGACTGATTAATTTGAGTGGGGAATTGTGGGGTCTTGGTGACTTAGGAAGGGAAATATAGTTTGGGATATGATAAATGACAGGACATATAGAGATAGAAATTAAATATTAGAAATCAGAAAAAAGGATACATTTGAGAGCCCCTGTGTAAAGGTGAGACCTGAAGCTATAGCTTTGGTTGAAGTGACCACAGGAAAGGACACCGGGATTGGGTGGATGGAGCAAAGAAAAAGATGGAAATTGAGGAGAAGTCAAGAAGCAGGCAAACTCCCAACTTTTTCTACCATTATGCAATACAACACTGTCCCTTTGTGTTGTATTAATTATAAAATAAAGTTAAATAGAAAGTAAAACATAAAATAAAATTAAACTTTCACAAATCCAAATATTTGATGCCATAATTTTTAGACAATCTTGAATGTGTTTATAAGTATGATTCAATGAAGCTTGTTTTGTGGGCAGACTTAACAGATTTTTTATTGTTTTGCATATTTAGAAGAACATAATCCAGTTTTCAACTCAATTTTACATGTTTTCATATACTTCCATTAAGAGTTCTAGTTATACAGTGGCCAGCAATCAGTTTTCCAGGGCTGTCCTAGTTTTATCAGTGAAATACATATTCTGAGAAATCTCTTGGTTACAAGCAAACCAAGATGATTGCTAACCATAGTTCTGGATACTAATATGTCCTATAGAAACTCTGGAGTAAAGGAAAGCAGAATACTATTGCTATTGTTCTTGTTCAGTCTCTTAGGTTGTGTCCAACTCTTAGTGACTATTATTAGCTTTTCATTTTTAGATATAAACTTTTCTTCTTTTCAAAGCATTCTTATGGTAGAAAACTTGCTAAGTAAATGATGAAACATATAAAAAAGCATGAAAGTCACTCATAATCCTACTATTTAGACATAACTCCATCTATGCATATTTTCTGGCTTTGTTTAGATCCTGTTATAATTTACACTGTTCTCTTCATATTAATTATAACGTAAGCATCTGTTTTGATGTAACATTTCTTTGTAGACATAATAGTTAATGATTATGTAGTATTTCACTGGAACTTTTTTAAAGTTCTTCTTAGTTGATTGATCACTGAGAACATAGACTTTGACAGTTTTTCAAAATGACTACACTGCAATGAACATAGTCATTGTTTAAGTTTTAATCTGTCCTTTTTAGTTTTTCTAAAGGTTTATTTTGAAAATGGAAGTTGAGATGAAAAGATTTATGATCATGCATAAAACTGAAAGAATGTATGCTTTAAAAGAAATGTTCTATCTAAGCAACCAAAAATAACTGTAGGAATATTAGCATACTTGGGTTTTCCAAAAGAAGTGAAGCTCAAAGTCAACATGATTCCACATACACTCTGAGAATGTAATTATTTTATTAGGTTTTCACTTTTATCACGAGCAAGAAACCCAAATACTATCAAACAACCGAGGAAGCACTTACCATAAAGAATAAAAGCAACTTGGAAGAAACAGATGATACAGTGTGAAGCAAACTATATTAATACACATGTACACATATATACATGTATATTATATATATAGTAGACTCTCATTGTTTTTAGTAGCTATATTCTGTAATGTCACTATAATATGAATTAGGGAATACTGAATCATTGTTCTTATGGGAAAATACAGGCTTAGATTCTTCTGAGCCTCTGGTGATATTTTCATCAACTGATCGATACATAAGCAACATAAAACAAGCCAATGTGGAAAATGAAGCACTAAATTTACCATGAAAAGGATACTTGTTTACAGTATAGAGCTAAAAAAAAGAAGGCAGTGTATCACCTTGTTTGACCTTAGCTTGGAATGTGACATCACTTGACTCAATTTTTTTTTGCAGTTCTACATGTCTGTGAATGATCATGAAAGTGCCACTACAAAATCTGAGGATAAGTAGGATCATCCCTGTGTGTGTGCTGTGTGTGTATTCATAGAACAAAAAGTATTTCTTGGAAGTTAAAAACATTGGGAAAATCAGAAATGGAAAAATCTCAATAGTGGGTTAGAAAATAAAGTTAAGGAACCCTTCCAGAAAACAAACAAACAACAATAACAAAAAGCAGCAAGTTTAGAAACCTCCAGAGAGAAAAAAAAGCAAAATACATATAAAGGATCAATTATTAAAATGGAAACTGACTTTTCTAGGTCAGACTGAAAGCGAGAGAGTGATGGAGTAATTTCTTTTAACATTTGAAGGAAAAGGAATTCCATGTTAGGATTCTATACCTAGCCAAACTATCAGTCAATTGTATGGATAAAAATGAAAGTCATTTTCAAACATTCAAGGTCTCAAAGGTGCAGATCTCCCTTGCAAATTTTTTTCAGGAAGCTAACGGAAGAAGTTCTTCACCAGAAGAGGTAGTAATCTAGAAACAGGAAGAAAGAGCATTCAGACAGACATGGCAACACAGAAGAGAAGCAAGGAAGGATTCATGATGATGAAGAAGGGAAATTCCAGGATGACAAAGGGTCCTCGGAGTTGAAAAAAATCAGTACAAATGAGAACCCTGTGACTCAAAAGACAGGTATGTAAAGGGCATGTTATCGCCATGATACCTGCTCTAACAGTATATATTTAATCTGACGGAATGGCTAAAAGAATTGCTTCTTCAAAACAAAGGAGCATGTCATTACAGAGGGAGTCATGAGACACAAGGAATAGGAAACCCAAATAAGGAGAAAAGCAAAGGGAATTCTAAGGATGAAGGACAAAGGGAAATCCCAGGATGACAGTTATTAAACAGACCTAGAGATGTATCAAGACAAAACAGAAACAAGGAATTGAAAGGCAGCTGATATGATTTATCTAGTGAAAAATTAGTTCTCACAGATAGGTTTTTGTAAGATGTTTAAACAACAATACATACATACAAAGAAAATAAGTGTGTATATTAAGGAAAAACAAAAGTATCAAATCATAGTACACCATATTTTCAAGGGCATAATAATACTAACATTGAATATTGATTTAACCTCAAGAGCATGGGAGAGTAGGCCTAGAGGGAATGTTAGTGTTAGAGATTGAAACTTAATCTATCAATATGGGACGTCAACAGCCAATATCTAAAAGGGATGGGTCCATGGAGTGTAGCATAGCACTATTTAATAAATATGAAAATGTGTAAATACCAGAATGTAATAGATAAAACAGTCAAAAGTGTTTGCTTTGGGGCAGAAGGACTAGAGCAAATGAAAAGGAATAAGACAAAGAACCTCTATGTTTTAAAAATAAGCTTCTTAGAATGATTTAACGTTAAAACTTGTACATTTATTTTTAGATCAATTAATAATTCAGTTGAAAATATTGTGCTGAATTCATACTTCTTCCAGCAGATAAATCATTTAGAATTAACTACTGATAACAGTAATCTGGACTGGGTGGATCATCCGCTGCAGCAATTTTGACCCGATTGATTACTTACTCCCCAGGTACTGCAGTGGTGCATATACGAAGGGTATGAATGGAAAGGAAATTCCATTCATATGGAAGGGTATGAGAGGCAATTCTGTGGAACTGATCTCCAGCTACCCAGACCTCCCAGTATTTTGGCTAAGAATGTCTTTCGCTTAACAAAGAATTATGACCAGAATTGGACTGCAATAAGTTAACCTTTCATTTAATTTAGTTCCTAATGTTAGATTGGTACTAAAATCTATTTATGGACTTTTCCCTTTTCTATTTTCTTCCAGGAACATTATCTGGCATTCTAAACTTGGGGAAAGTCTGTATAAGAAACCTCTAAATCTTGGCAGAAAATTAAGTTGTTAGAGGTCTCATGAGTAAGACCAAGCTGTGGGATGTTTCGAGACTGACCTTCAAGATCATCTTTTCCAACCTCCACATTTTACATGTTATAAGAAACTACAGCCAAAAAGGACTAAATGATTTAGCCAAGTCCATACAATTATTAATGGCATAGAAAAGATGAGAACTAAGTTTTCTTGACTTCCAGCTCAGTGGTTCTTTCACTATATTGCATTACAGTCTGCTACAACAAACTACAGCACACAACATAAGGAAAACACTATGTTGCTGCTCTACACTACATCACATCACATCACACCACATCACACCTCATTACTCTGTGCTGTGCTATCTCTCAATAAACTGCACCACAGCACAATACTACATCATACCAAACACTGCTGTACGGCTCTGTCGTCGCTGTTTTGCATACAGTGTACTACACTATACTTCCCTGGTGGCTCAGACGATAAAGAGTCTGTCTGCAATGCAGGAGACCTGGGTTCAATCCCAGGGTTGGGAAGATCCCTTGGAGGAGGGCATGACAACCCCCTCCAGTATTCTTGCCTGGAGAATTCCACGGACAGGGGAGCCTGGTAGGCTACAGTCCACAGGGTTGCAAAGAGTCAGACACAACTGAGCAACTAACATTCTACACTACAGTGACCTACACTAAATTGCACAACATTGTATTATTAAAGAAATAGCCTGAACAAATTTTAATGTTCAATCATTTAGATTTAATCCACAGGAGTCCACTAATATCCCCAAACTGCAAGCTCAGTTTAGCTCTAGTTCTTGAGCTGATACTGACCCTATTATTGCACACTTTTCCAGTGCCTCCTGCTCTGGGCATTAGGATTCATTTACTTTCCATGCAATGGCTGTCCTTTGCTAATTTCCTTGATTGTGTTGGATGATCCAGGGTCACTGCCCCAGGGTTGGTCCCTGGACTCCTCCTTTGCTACTTGCCTACTTCCATGGAGTCCCATTTTGAAGACTTGTTTCTATTGATGGCTCTTAGTGCTCAAGTCTCTTCTGTGTGCTAAAGTATATAGGATTAAAGTTTGGTTTTTGGTGCCCTTTCAAGCAATCTGAGCAGGACCCCAGCTCTTAACCCCCTGGATTAAGAAGAAGACCACAGCATTACTATCATCGTTCCCTCTCTCCCACACCAAGGACTGGAGTTGTACAATAGGAACTTGGACTGGGAACATTGTCCCTATCCCCTACAGCAGTGATAGGGAAGTTAGATTTTTGAGAGCATTTGGCTAAAATCTTGGTCCTTGAAGTCAAATCTGAATTTATCACTTACCAGCTGGTGACCTGAGTATTACTTCCCTCACATATGAGATGGAGACAATAGTGACATTTATCCCATAGGTTTGCCATGGGGATTAAATGTAATTATGCATAGCAGGCTCCTTGCATACTACCTAACATACAGTTAGTGCTGAATAAATATTAGATATTTTTATTACTTCATTTCACCCTTAAAAAAAAGCCTTAGTCACATTATTTGAAACTGAGGTACAGAAAGTTTGTCCACAATCACATAGTTAGAAGGGAGGCAAATGACACCAGGAGTCTGTGTTCTAACTCCTTCCATATCCTGTCTTTTTAATAATCAAGCCCCCGGCCAGTCTGAATTTCTGAGCAATGCTCTGCCCACCTGTTGGGTGGCTCCAGTTTGGAACCCCCTGGTGCCAGGCGTCTGTCTGAATCGTGACGGGAACATGTTGATCCCTGTTGGACCCGTGCCTAGCCCACCCAGCAGTAACTTCCCCGCCAGCCTCTGCTGCAAGGACAGCTCTCTCAGCTCCCGTTCCAACCTACAGAGCAGGGCTGTGCCAGCTCTGCTCCCTGCCCCGGGCCTGTCTGGCTGCAGGTAGGCTGCTCTGACTCACTGGAGAATCCTGAGCTCTGACTAATCCTTTGTCTAATGTCTTTTGCAGGGTCAACGTGATAGCCACAAATGGAAGGGCAGCAGGGAAGAAAGGAAAGAGGAAAAGGAAGAAAGCTTGTTTTCCTTATAGGCTCCATGAAGTCAACAGGAAATGGCTCATTGTAGATCAACCACCTTACTGTCCTGAGTAAAAGGCAAGAGTGATATCTTCCTGAGTGACTGAAGAGTTAATCACGACCTAGGTAAGACTTTATCACCTAGAGTCCCACGATCAAAGTTTGGAGAATCCCCTTTGTCTCATAGCAGCGCATGCACTTCATTGCCTGTGTCTATTTTAATAGCCTGGAATGTAATTCCTTTTGCCCAGTATTCTTTTTCACTATGGGTTTTTCCGCCCCTTGGGGTGGATTTATGCTTCTAGCTGAATGATTACTCAGTGAATCTTCGCCAAGGGATGTTCTGTTCCAAGAATGACACATCTCTTTGGGGATGCTGTCTACCTAACAGGGGTGGGTGGGAGGTCAGGGGAAGCCCCTACCCAGGATAAAATAGTTTCTTTGTGTGCTTGGAGAAAAACACTCAGATGATGAACAGCCTGACTTGGGGGCTGTGAGTGGGTGAACCACTCCAGTGAAGTCGTCCTCAACGCTCCCTCATAAGGAGAGATTATGAATTTAATGAGCAGAAGAATTCTGACAAATCTTAAAGCCAAAGGCAGTTAACAAAGGCTGAATTCCCTGCAGCTATGAAATGATTCAATCTTAATGAAATTATACATCCATATATCTTTATATTTAAGACTGTATTGCTTTCTTTCATTTTCTTATACGGGTATTTCTTACTACGCACGTCCCCCCATCCCCAGTCCCCAGGAGATGCTACATGAAAGAAAACTGCTGTGGTCCAATCTGATTGGAAATGCTGCAGGCCAGAGCCCCCTCCCTCATTGCTATGAGGTAACTCAGTCTTTAGAAACTGCCTTCCCTCAACCCTAAGTCTGTTCAATGTGGTGACTGATTACACTGGGCCATTGTAAGTCAACAGCAAAATATCTTCATATGACTGAAAAAAATTTAAGTTTTGAGGTTTTCATTTCTTAACTATATTATTATACCAACTCTGGCCTAGATGCCCCAACTCTGCCTTTTTCCTGCTTTATTCCACATTACTGCCAGACCGACTTTCTAAGTCCAACAATAAGTGGTCACTCTCCTTAATCAAACAAGGGGTGGTACCCCAGGGTAAATCTTTTCTGAATCACTTCATTTTAAAGATCTTCCAGAATTCCCATCTATCCAACCTTATTTTCCTCCATTCTCCTAATCCCTGACATTGCCCACTAGTGTTCTTAAAATCTCATAATTTCAAATCTCTCTTGTTCTGACTGCCTGAAATATTCAACTTTTGCCCTTGAACCATTTGAATTAATCAGTAATTCTTTAAGTTCCAATTTATTTCTTATCTCCCTTGAACCTTTTACTAAATGTGCACATCTTCATGAATGTAATTGTTCTCTAGATGCTTTCAAGATTTCTAAGTTATATTAATGGTGATTACATTTTCTAATCTAAAAAATTAAAATATTCAGTCTCATGAAATGGCACCTATGAAAGAATGAAATAAAATGTTAAAGATCATTATAATTCTGGGATATATGAGATATCCTGGAATACCTGAGATAGTTTCAATTATATACAACATGTTCTCATGTGACACAATTTATCAAATAATTATTTACCCCCATAAGATGTTCATATTGCTAATTCTCAACAGCATTTTAGGTCATTAGATGCCATGACTCATATGTTCTAGTTCTTCTGACTTCCCCTTTCATATAGTACATGTATGCTGCTGCTGCTGCGGTCGTGTCCGACTCTGTGTGACCCCATAGATGGCAGCCCACCAGGCTCTGCCATCCCTGGGATTCTCCAGGCAAGAACACTGGAGTGGGTTGCCATTGCCTTCTCCAATGCATGAAAGTGAAAAGTGAAAGTGAAGTCGCTCAGTCGTGTCCAACTCTTAGCGACCCCATGGACTGCGGCCTACTAGGCTCCTCCGTCCATGGGATTTTCCAGGCAAGAGTACTGGAGTGGGGTGCCATTGCCTTCTCCAACAGTACATGTATACGGTTCCCCAAATCTTTTTTAGTATAAAAAAGAAAACAAAATAAATGTAAACACTTTCCAAAAATGTATTGATCATTTTATACTGGAGAGCTGAGATGGGAGCTAGATAGTTTCTGCTTAGGTTAATTTTTTGATAATTTCTCCATTTCCACATTCTATCTTATCATGAACACTTTCTCATTTATATATTCCATCCATTAGGAAGAGACACAGGATGTCTTGTGCAATTCAAGAGTCCACTTAAATAGTACTTTCCCTAAAATGATGATACAGGATGATGTAAAGAAATAAAGCCCTCATCCCTGTCTGGCCCCACACATGGCTATATTGTTCCTATACATTCACAATATTGCTCTTAGGGTATAAGCCATGACTCCTGCCTAGAAAATTCAGTATTGTGTAATGTGTGACTGAGCTCCTGACAAATACTCTAGATTCAGAGTTAGACCAGTACTCTGTGGATCATGAAATGACAGCCACCTTTTCTGTCCATATTTCCATTGTAAGCTTGTTAGTAAAATAACTCTTAATAATAATTACAAGATTCCTGTAGACTGCCATAGCATAATGGTAGACCCTAGATTTTTCACAATTGCCTTACATATTCAGAAACATTTTAAAATTGGAACAGACTTGTCGATTGTCTCTTTATGAATCCCATATTTCCCATCAAAGACCAGAATATATAGAACTTGAGTAACTTCACCAGGACCAAATAAACAAACAAAAATCCCACAAAAATGAAACAAACAAACAAAACTCTGGAGCTTATAACAGACCAAAACCTACATGTGTGTTAAGATTAGAAATGAGCAAAATATTCACTAAAATAGAAGAAGGTCCTTAGCCCTACTGCATACAGTCTTACATGAAAGAATACTTATTATTATTATCATTATTGTTGGGATGTCCACAGGATCCTCATATGTTGCAGTGACCATAAAGCCTTTACTCCGAAAGTGTTTCTTCAAAGATTTCTTATGTTTTGGAGGCATGCATGCAGAACTGGAAGTGAAGGAAGAAGAGGAAAGCCACCAGTCTAGTCTCAGCAGTCATCTATAATACAACAATCAGCAGAACACTAGAGGGCAAAGCCACATTGATCTCTTACCCTGGTGAAAAGCAAAAGATCACTTAGCTGGTCTTCCAAACTTGTAGAAATGTGAAGGAGCCTATATGATTTGAAATGTCATCTATTTGTATCCATCCATCACTAAATCCAGTAATATAAAAAAAATGTAATCAGAAAAATAATGCACTGTGTTTTGCTTTTTTTCCTGGACAGAGAATCTTTATATTTTGGGTCACAACAGAATTTATCTTCCAAGTCAGGCCAATTTTAAAAGAGAAAGGGGCCTTTGCTAATACTTCTCTGGAAGAACACATGTAAATTGGGACATAATGCTAAATTGGGATTCAGAATGTATCCTTAAAGGTTAAAATTCAGATGGTGCTTAAAAGGATGCATGGATTATAATAAGAGATGCAAAATAAAATAACAAACAGATCCCCCAAAGTGCATATCAGTCTTGGATATTAAAAAATGACCCCCTATCTTTGAATCTCAAGATAGTCAAAATTTCCCAAATGCTTCTTGTTGGGAAGCAAAGTTGAGAAGGGCGGTCCTGGGACACAGGCCAGGTGCACACAAATCAGAGCTGCAGCGTTTCTCCCCAGTGGGGTGGAGGAGGACCCCAACTTTGACTCCTCTAGGACCTTCTTTTCCTCCTCACTGGCGATTAGTCATGCTGTGGTGTTTAAAACTGAAACGTTCATTTTAAATACTACAAAAATGTGGCACAGAGCGCAGGCAAGGCATCTGTTCCAGCAAAATGTTATGTTTTGATCATTTTCAAAAATGATTTTTCTGTTTTTAAAGAAAGTGTGTGGACATGGAGATGAGTCAGTCAATCTGAGGGGTACTGTATGCTGGGTTATTTTGAAAGCTGTAAAATTTAAAAATACATGGAAAGAAAATAATTTTCCTTAAATATTATTTCAATTTTATTCTTTGACTTAGTATTTTTTTTTTCTTTTTTAATCTTTCCATAGCATCACATTCTTTGCCAGGAGAAAAAAAAAGTCATCTTGAAGGCAGCTATAGAACCATCATCATATGGAAACCTAGATGCAGGCCTACAAAAATGGTTATACTCAAACTTGTAGATCTAGGTGATCTTAACTGAAAAGATGGTGATAGAAAGCAAAGGTAATTTACTTAGGTATATAATTGCATTTCTTTTTAAAATACTTCCTGGTTATGTAAATTTTACCCCAAAATTAATCTATACCCTGACTAGGGCTTCTACCACTTTAATACTAGCCCTAGTATTACTCAAGTGAAATTGTATATAAATTGCATTGTAACGTCAATATTTTCTATTCTGATCTACATGCCCCTTACTTTTCTAAATGAAATGCATTTAGTGTATTAACATTGATAGCCTGAAAAATGTAGGCTATCCCTCAGAATTAGAATATTTGGAAACTCCAACATAATATACTGTAAAACAGAATTTCAATATGCTTTCTCTTACTTCTCTATCTTTTTTTTTAGTCTTGCAGTAATTTTATTCCTCAGAGCCTCAGAAGTCAACTGCAGTGTGCTGTCTGTGAATACTCATATGTAGTTTGGTCTCATTTGTACAGTTTGAGTCCCACAGAGAGAGGAACATACAAGTTCTAGTAGAGAATGAACACACTGACTTGTGTTTTTCCCAAAGAAAATCATGTTATTTCTGTGCCACTTCTTTATCTGGAGAACTGGAGAGAAATGACAATTATCTACCTTCTGATAGATTATTGAATTCTGAGATGTCAGAAATCATTTGCATTTGTAAAGCAATTAGCTAGAGTTCACAATACAAGTATATCAATTGAAATAAATCAGAACAGCCACCTAACCATTTTTATCTTGATCTGTTCATTTTGGCCATGTAAAGCAGAACAATCAATTGGTCCAACCATTCTGAGATACAAAGTGGCTGTTAAGAAAGCCAAAACACCAGATTGGCTGCTTTTTTTAATTGGTGTTTTTCACGATATGAAAATATTGGGTGAAAATGAAAAAACTGAGTCAAAGATCCAGATGTTTGATCCTCCCATTGCCAAATAGCCACACATTTTGTAGCATTCGGATTTGCAACTGAATTTCTCAGCTTTCACCAGAAAGCCTGTCATCATATAGATATAGCCTTCTAAGGAGCTATAAACATGAAACTGATATGGTCCCAAGAAAAGCATCTCTTTTACCCAAGATAACAGTTGCTTGTGCATCTGCTGTTTTCTCCTCACTAGGCAGCTTCCTGGACAGGAAGGGCACAGGATCCATTGTTCAAAATCCTATAGTGTTCTTTTCTTTATTTAGGCCTGAATCTGCTTAGAAAGGAGAATACCTGTGTAAGCCAAGTAAGGACCATGACAAGAAAAACTTCTTTTCTAAATTGGTCCATTTAGTAATTCAGATATAGATGCAGGAGCTGTCATGGCAGCATCAGGAGGGACATGAACTGGACCCATATTTTCTGGATTGATTTGTCTTATTATATCCTAACTAGGGCTTCTATTAGACAGCAAAATTTTATACATCAAACCACTCTAGCTGTCCTAAATTCAGTCTGCTAACAACACTTATATCAAGGGAGCTTAGCAAAACTAAATAATAGTAGCCTTAAAGGTGTGTGTCGAGGAAGGTGGGGTGGAAAAGGTTACAAGTTAAATGTACTGTTTTTTTGCCTATTTTTAATGGCTGACATTTGTTTGCACTGCTTCTTCTGCACCCGGGCACATATTAATTCAAAGCCACAACCACAGTATGCATTATCTGCAATTTTTCTTTTTTTTCCTCCTTGGATTCACTCCTCTTGAAATATCACATTTTAATTATGTGCATAGCAATGACTTCATTGCTTCTTAACTCAGCAGCAGCCAACTCATTTTCCCCTGATGGTATGATGACCTGTCCTTGTGGGAGAAACCCATCTGTTTATATTCTTTAAGCTGTATCTACACAAGGAACAGGTTTTGTATGTTTTGAAACCATCTTTCCTCATTTCACTACTCACTGCTTGCCTAGAAAGGAGAAACTAAGAAAATAGGAGGAAATCACTGGGTTCAATAAGTATTTCTAGCAAAACCAATAAACCATGAACATACTTTACATAAAGTACATGGCCTGAAAATTATTGAAGATCATGGATTTTAAATCATTTAAGTATTTGATCTCAGTGTCAAATACAAGCATAAATCACTTAACATAGGCTCTGGTACATGGCATAAAAAATAATAGTTAAATTTTTCACTGGGATTATATTGAATATATGGAGGGACTGGGAGATAAAATATTTGTCTCTTGGTAATGTGCAAATGCTAATGAAAACTCTTTTAGCAGCCTGCTTGTCTATTTGATGCTAATAATAGGTTTACAAAGGAAAATGATTCTACCTGTCTGGCATAAATTCCTGGCTTGACAGTAAACAATGGTTGAGATATACTTAATAGAGTATCTTAAAAAGAAATTTTGTACTGTCAATTTACTTTTACAAGTAATTGGGGAAGATTGTTATCACCTGTCACAAGAAATCTTTCCATGAGAAGGGTTTATTCCAGGAAGAATGCAATGTTCATGTGTAGAGATTTTTGCCCCTCTATACAGCTTCTAGATTCTACTATGAGGAGAATGGTCTTTGGTAATGATGGTTTGGCCCATAGTCAATTAGGGGGATTCCATATAAATGAGATACTATCTCAGATTTCATCCAGACCAAATTTAATTTCAATCCTGGAACAGAGCTGGTAAAAGCTTAGAAAAGTCTTCTCAATCCATAGGGAAGGCAGATCTTCAAAGGAAAGAATGAATTCCTTTGCACAGTCACTTATTAAAGAGCTAGGTTAAGACTCATGAGGGTACAAAGCGTTGTCTAGTCTACCTGTGGTGGTTTAGTCACTAAGTCATGTCCAACTCTTTGTGACCCCATGAACAGTAGCCTGACAGGTTCCTCTGTCCATGGGATTCTCCAAGCAAGAACTAGAGTGGGTTGCCATTTCCTTCTCCAGGCGATCTTCCCAACCCAGGAATTGAACCTGGGTCTCCTACACTGCAGGCAGATTCTTTACCAACTGAGCTATGAGGGGAGCCCTGAGGGTCTAGTCTAAGCAATGTCAAATTTAGCCCAGCTCCAGAAGCCCATAATACTCAAGCACAGGCTTAAACATAATCAGTCCTGGAATTAAAGCAAACTTAAATTGCCAGGATAGCCTTAGATCTTTCCTCCTGAAGAGTTTGGAGCTGGAGATAGCTTATTAATGTCTTAAACTTAAGGTCAAGAGCCTGGGGATAAACAGGCAGTCGGTACTAGTGAGAGTGGACTGCTTCAGCTTTACTTCCTAGTCCCACCACGGGATGCAGACTGCATAGTGCATCTGTCCAGGTCACAAGTTTTCCCACCAATTCCTTCACATTCCCTTCCAATTTTTTTTTTTTCTCTAGTTCAGAGAGATCTGAGCTTGGCTATGGACCCCAGTCACATTACAAAGTATATCACCATTACTTGGAAAAAGAAGGAAAAACATAGAAAACATACTAGGAACTAAGAGGGCAGAAAAATCACTTTAGGTTGGAAAATGTTCCCAAAGGGAAAAGAATATGTGTTGGGTTTAAAGATAGACAACAGCTGAAAAAGACATTCTATGAAGGCAAATGATGAAAGAGAAAGGCAAATCTGAATTGCAGGGAACAGACTGGAAGTGAATAATTACACAGCTAGAGTTTGGGAAGTGGCTCTACTGGCATCACATTGATCTAATGGAGACAAATGACTAGTGTTTCCAGGGGAGGAGCAAGACCTCGGCACCTCTAACATTGCCTCCAGCAGCCTCATGAGGCACAATTTGCACTGGAAGAAGGGACACGGCTTTTATTAAACAACTACTCCTTTTCAGGAAATGTTCTAGGCAGATGTCAGTAATACGCCCCATATCCTGCTGACGTATATTTCATTATCTTCGTAATGAAATTATTATTTCATTATTATTATTAGCCAATAATTGAAAAGTGAAAGAGTGTCACTCAGTTGTGTCTGCCTTTGCAGCTGCATGGACTGTATGTAGCCCACCAGGCTCCTCTGTCCACGGAATTCCCCAAGCAAGAACACTGAGGTGGGTTGCCATTCCCTTCTCCAGGGAGCCAACTATTATTATTAGCTAATTATTAATCTGTTGTCTCTCAGCTTCAAATCCATTTTTGTTGTCAGCTTTATGTTCAGGGCCTGGGACCCTGAAATTACATTTCTGTCCGTCAGTGGGTTCCATATGAGGCCCTGCCGATAGAGGAAGCTAGAGTAGGACTGCAAGTCTGGAGGGCTTGTTTCTCCCTGTCTGTGAGTGTCACTGGAGCAAGGCTTCTTCCCCCCGGCAGGACAGTGCACTCAAGCAGCACCTGAATCTCAGTTCAGTCGCTCAGTCGTGACTCTTCGCGACCCCATGAACCGCAGCACGCCAGGCCTCCCTGTCCATCACCAACTCCCAGAGTTTACCCAAACTGATGTCCATTGAGTCGGTGATGCCATCCAACCATCTCATCCTCTGTCGTCCCCTTCTCCTTCTGCCCTCAATCTTTCCCAGCATCAGGGTCTTTTCAAATGAGTCAGCTCTTCGCATCAAGTGGCCAAAGTATTGGAGTTTCAGCTTCAACATCAGTCCTTTCAATGAACACCCAGGACCGATCTCCTTTAGGATGGACTGGTTTGATCTCCTTGCAGTCCAGGGGACTCTCAAGAGTCTTCTCCAACACCACAGTTCAAAAGCATCAACTCTTCGGTGCTCAGCTTTCTTTATAGCAGCTGAATCTAGTTGGCAGTTTTTCCTACACTGACAGAGTGGGTCTCAGGAAGCCCCCTCAGAGGCACCAGCACTTGTGGAGTGACGCCTTCTCATAGGCCTGGCTCCTGGCTCTAACTAGGCTGTTCCTCCAAGCTTGGAAGTGTGAGCAGTCGCCTCCTCTTCCCTTGGTTCCCCCATAGTTGTGGGTGGTGGCTCTTTGCTGCACTGGCCACCTCCATGATACCTTAGAATTCTTTTACTCTTCTAGTTCTTCTACACATAACTAACAACACTTCATACTGGAATCTCTCCATTAAAATAACTGGGATGGCTTCTATCTCTTGACTGAACATAAGGCTCACGTAGATTAATTAATCTATTTGACTTTTTAAAGTTTCCACATCTAACTTGGAACTTAAACACTAGTTTATCTGAAGAAACCTTTTATTCTTTTATCTCTCATCATGATAGCCTTCAGTTAGATACTTGCAGAGACAGAATTATTATTTTTTTTACTAAGTATAACTCACTTGAACTAGTAGCAACTACTACGGTTTTGGGTGATAGAAATCCAAATAGAACTAGTTTAGGCCAAAGGGAGAATTCCTTGACTCACACCCACACAAGGTGAAAGGCAGAGGATTCAGTTGGGTGCAGAACCAGGTTTCAGATGTACTATGCTTGGGATGAAGAAGTCTTGCTATCACTGCCCTGACCCCCAGCACAGTGTATACACATGGCCACACCTTTGCTTCCTATTTCATTTTCTCAGATTAAAGACAATCCACCTGCTGCTTTGCATGTTCTAATTTCAGCATCAGAGGGAGTTAAAACTTGCTTTTTCTCTGTCTTACCTCATGCCCAAAAGTTCCAGGAGAGGGCTTTATTGGTATGACATGGATTGGGAGTCCATACCTGTGCAGAAAAGCTGAGGGTGACAAGAATATTATTCCAGCTTGGATTATATGCTTTCTCCTGCAACAATAAACAGTTGGCAAAGGAGAAGGATTTATAAACCAAGGGATACTCCTGTTTACACCCCAAAGTTAAAGTGGAAGAAAGATTTCCCAGCAGAAGGGTGCATACTAGCCTATGCAAATGAAACCATAGACGTCCCACTCTTAAAATAGACTTTACATTCACACTTTGTGTGTCTACAGTGCATAATAGTTCACACCCCTATGCTTTGCAGAAATATGCAGTCAATCATTATTTAAAAAATTGGTCAGTTGTTTTGGTAAATGTTAGTCCTACCCAGGTCTGCCTCATTGCAGGCAGATTCTTGATCATCTGAGCCACCAGGGAAATCCAGTCCTATAAATACTAGATTTTGAAATGCCTTCCTTTAAAAAATAATATTGCCATAAAGTCTTTCCTAATAGTTTAAATGTTAAAAAGTGAAATTTACAATCATAAATTTCAACCTTCAATGATCTTTCAGTCAGTACTTCGGGGGCTAACTGTGGCATTCTTTAGGATGCAAAAACTTCATTTTAAAACAAATTAAACTTTAAGCACCATGTCCCAGGCCCTAATTTAATTTTACAAACATTCTATTTAACCCCACAGTGACACCAAGAAGTGATCATTGTCATTCTTTTTTATAGGAGAAAGCTAGGACTTGGTGAGAGTAAACAGATTAGTCAAATTTGTGAAATTATGAAGTGGTGGATTCAGGATTACAACACCAATCTAAATGAATCATACTCCCCTCTTCTAGTCACTATGTTTGGAGTTTTCAGCTGAGCTCTGTGGAGTACCGGGTTTGGCAGAGCCCACTTGGGGCCACCTCATGCCCCAGTCAGCATGTCTCATGCATCTGACTCCACCTTGTTCCCTCCTCTACATTAGACGGAAGCTGTCTGTATACCGTGCTCATTCCAGGCTTCGCAAAAGTCTCTTTATAATTAATTACTTCATAACAACTTAACATTGGCAGCATCTTTAGTCTCTACTCATGAGATGCCAGTAGCATTCCCTTCCCCAGGGGCAACAGTCAGATATGTCTCTAGATATTGGCAAATGTCCCCTGGATGACAAAATCACCCCCAGTGGAGAAATACTGTTTGTTTGCTTTTTAACTTTTTATTTTATATTGAAGTGGGTTTCCCTGATGTCTCAGACAGTAAAAAATCCATCTGCAATTTAGGAGACCTGCGTTAGATCTCTGGGTTGGGAAGATCCTCTCCAGTATTCTTGTCTAAAGAATTTCATGGACAGAGGAGCTTGGCAAGTTACAGTCCATGGAATCACAGAGTTAAGATATGACTGAAGCGACTTAGCACACATGCATAGCTGATTAACAATGTTGAACTAGTTTCAGATGGACAGCAAAGGGACTCAGCCATACATATACAATTATCCATTCTTCCCTAAGTTCCCCTCCCATCCAGACTGCCATATAACATTGAGCAGAATTCCCTGTGCTATCCAGTAGGTCCTGCTGGTTATCCATTTTACATACAGCAGTGTGTACATGTTGATCTTCAACTCCCTAACTAACCCTTCCCCCAGTCCTTCTCCACCAGCAACCATAAGTTCAGAGAACTATGTACCTCATTGGGACAGAGGCCAAGGATGCTGTTAATGAGTTCTAAAAATATCTTTTTAAAAAATGAATTTTACAAAATGGAACCGTGGTTTTACAACATGCTGTGACCTGTACCAACATGTACCTAAGTACAAGATGATGCTAAATGCTGGTGCTTTTATTGCAACTTTTATCTGGGTCATTACATTTTCAAGGTTAAATGAACTTTGACATATGAAGAGGAGTCCTTCTGGTAGAGAATGGAAAAGGGGAAGCCTTGCGGCACTGGGAATTGCAATGGCAAAGGCATTAGATGAGCTTAACGATCTAAAGAGTGGTCCTATTTGCAGGATTAGGGAATGAAGAACAGGAAGGGCATGAGGTTCTGAAAGCTGAGTTAAACTCAGGTTGCAAACTGGAAAATGAATAAGTGAATAGATTAGTGAAATAGTGTTATAAGAGTTGGAACTATGACAACAGATAGAAAGTGTAGCGACTTTCTAATAATGGTTAGAAACTTCTTTCTAGCAATTCTGAAATGAAATTGAATTGAATTGAGATTCAGTCATTAGGACTTTATTTTTGATTGGATAGCTCAAGCATCAAAGAAAGTTTTTTGTTTCAGAGTTTGGCTAATTGGGTTTTTGTGATGTCATTGCTTTGTCTCAGCTTCAGCCCTCTACCCCCTCTGTCACTGCCAGGCTTCTCAGCTATATCCCCTTCACCATCTCCCACTCAACCTGCCCTACTGCTGACCTGTATCTCCCTCCAGCCTGTATTCCTCCACATTTTCACTGAAACTTTTGCTGATACAATTGGAGACCTGCATGATGTCAAATTTCATGTCAAGAGATGTCTTGGCAGCACTGGAGGTACTGATCCCTCTTTTCTTTGTGAAACACTTCCTTCTCTTGGTTTTTGTAACACAATCCACTTTCTTTTTTCTTCTGTCACCCACCCTTCTTACTCATCATTATATAACAAATATTTATTGAGTCTATACTCTACATTATATTCCAAGAGCTGTTATATAGTTGTAAACAAAACTGACAAAACACTCCAGCCTCATAGAGCTTATATTTTAGCATGGGGAGTGAAGTGATAAAATAGATAAAAAAATAGGCAGTATATTAGATAAGGATAAATGTAAAGAAGAAAAAAACTAGGAAGAGGTGTTAAGGGCTTCAACCTTGAGAAGGGAGATTAGGGAGGACTTCACTGAGGTGACATCTGAGCAAGAAAGTTGAAGGAGGGGCCTCATGAATGAAAGGTGGGAGATCTGTTCAAGCCAAGGGAATAGCCAGAGCAGATGCCCAACGTCAGGAGCATTCCACTTGTTTGAGGATCAGCAAAGAGAAGAAGTTGAAGCTTAAGCTCCAATACTTGGCCACCTGATGCAAAGAACTGACTCATTAGAAATGACCCTGATGCTGGGAAAGACTGAAGACAGGAGGAGAAGGGGATGACAGAGGATGAGATGGATGAATGGCATCACCGACTTTGGACATAAGTTTGAGCAAGTTCTGGGAGTCAGTGATGGACAGGGAAGCCTGGCATGCTGTAGTCTATGGGGTCACAAAGAATTGGACATGACTGAGTGACTGAATGAAGTGAAAGAGAAGAAGGCTGAGAAGGTAAAATCATGGATGAAGACTAGCTGGTGAGAAGAAACATTGCTTAGGGACTTGGTAGACTTTGTTAGGAGTTTGGCGTTGTAGTCTGAGATAGAACTCTGGATAAGTTTGAGAAAATTGACAAGATTCAACTTGTTTGACAGAATTACTCTGGCTTTTGAATTAAGAAGTGTACCTGGGGACAAGGATAGGAGCAAGGAGGTTCAGTCTTTGAACCAGGGTGATCATTGCAGTTGTGTTAAGAAGCATCTGGATTCTGAAAATACCTAGAGGTACAGATGCTATTATTTTCTTGAGGGGTTTGATGCGGTTGTGAAAAAGAGAGAAAAAGAAGTTAAGGATGACTCCAAGCTTTTTGAACTGTACAAAAGCAGGATTGAGTTGTATTAACTGAAATGGGAAAGATTACAAAACAAGTTTGGAGAGGATATTCAGAGCTTTGGTTGTAGGATGGTTTACCAGTGTAACTGAATATTTGTGTTTAGCGAGATTTTCAAACTGGAGAGGTATATTTGAGAGAAGCTGGATACACAGGTGGGTTTGAAAGTGATAATATTGGATGAGATCACCAAGAAAATGGGTTTTGATGGAGAAGAAACTGAATCTGAGCCCTGGGGCTCTCCAAAGTGAAGTGGCTTGGTTGATGAAAGAAACAATGTGGGAGACTGAGAACTGACAGTGAGGCAGGAAGAAAACTAGAAGTGGTGCATTGAAAGCCAAGTAAGATGCATGCATAAAGCCGGGAGTGAAAACCTGTGTCTACTGCTGCTGATAGCGAGGATGGCTACAGGTCATGGTTTTCCCAGCACCGTCTTAAGCTATCACACCTGTTGTCTTAGCATAATTATTAACAGTACTACCTTTCATTTTCATAACTGAAGTGGTCAACCAACTGGGTAGGTCAAGTAATGTCAACTGAGGATTGATTTATATTAAGAAATGTCAAAGTTATTAAGGATTTTGACATAATCAGTTGTGGTGGAGATCCTAGGTGTCAGAGCCTGGGCAGAGAGAGCTCAGGATAGAATGTGAGTATAGGAATAGGACGTAGTGAGTACGGACAACAGAATAAAGAAGTTCTGCTAATAAAAGGGATCAGGAAAGTCGATGGTGGCTAGAAGGCATGTTACTGTCAACAATGAGAGGGTTTTTTATTTGTTTTGGTAAGACGGGCCTCTCCATCTCTTTTTCTATTCCTCCTCTTTTCTCTGTCCTCCAAATGATAG
Source organism: Muntiacus reevesi (assembly GCF_963930625.1). Lineage (NCBI taxonomy): Eukaryota > Metazoa > Chordata > Mammalia > Artiodactyla > Cervidae > Muntiacus > Muntiacus reevesi. The sequence continues at coordinate 75,796,083 of NC_089254.1, read as the reverse complement.
GCTTCATAGAGGTTAGTCCAAGCCATCTTTCTATTTTAAATTCTCTTCCTTAGTGACCTATTGATTTACATAGCTGTAAATACAACCTAAATGTTAACAACTTCCAAACCTAAAGCTCTGGCTTCTTCTCTTTTGCTCAAGATATATAAATTCAACTTCCTGATTTAGATGACTTCTTGAAAATACCTCTAATGGGCATCTTACACTTGATCCCTCCCAAACTGAATTTTTTATACTCTTCCTTACCAAATCTACATTTGTGTACATTTTCCTCATCCTGCACATGGTACCAGCTGCTCATGCCAAAAACCTAGTGATTATTCTTGACATTTATTTCCCCACTCATCTCCCTACTCCTTGTTATTGCTATTGTTCAGTCACTAAGTCACGTTTAACTCTTTGTGTCCCCAAGAACTGCAGCATGTCAGGTTTCCTTGTTCTTTATTATCTCCCTGAGTTTGCTCAAACTCATGTCCACTGAGTCAGTGATGCCATCAAACCATCTCATCCTCTGTTACCCCCTTCTCCTCCTGCCCTCAATATTTTCCAGAATCAGGGTCTTTTCCAATGAGTCGGCTCTTCATATCATGGTGGCCAAAGCATTGGAGCTTCACCTTCAGCATCAGTGTTTCCAATGAATATTCAGGATTGATTTCCTTTAGGATTGACTGGTTTGATCTCCTTGGCATCCAATGGACTCTCAAGAGTCTCCTCCAGTACCCGTTACTCTTCACTAAGTCATGTCAATTCTACCTTAATATACAAATAGCATATTATATCATTCCTGGGTCTATTTTTTATGCAGAGTCACTCTTTATCTTTTATCTTCTCTATTCTATAACAAAGGGGATTTATCCCTGAAAATTATGTTTACAGACCCCCATGGCAGATGGCTTCTGTCTTCCTTAAATGAAGGACACTGACAGGATCATGGAGAACAGGAGGAAAGGAGAGAAAAGAGCATTTCTTTTTCCACTCCATGATACGTGGCATCTATGCAATGGTTCCAGCTTTTGAGCAGGTAACTCTAGCCCAGGAGCTCCAGTGGTGCCTTCTTCTCTCCTAGTTCCTCCAGCTGAGAAGGATGAAATTATCTGTTGTTTAAGGTCAAGGATGTCTCACTCTCCTCTATTGGTTTAGCTCTTCCATTGCCTGAAGAGCAACTCCAGAGATTATATTTCTTTTAGTTTTCCTCTATTCTAAATAGAATGCTTTCTAGTTGCCTTTTCCAATTGGAGCCTTAGAAATACTCATACTCACCCACTTTTCTCCTTTTCAAGAACAACTATTTTCTAAGCTATCATTATCTCTTCCCTAGACCACTGCCCTCTAACTGGTATTCTCCATCTCTAATCTTTTCTTCTTTTGATCCATTTACACAGTTGTCAGAATGATCTTTTAAAAACTTAGGGTCTCCTTTAATGGTTTTCAATTCCATGGAGAATAATTGACTATCTCCTTAAGCTGCCCACAAGTCCATGCCTACTTTGGTTCTCACTATTTCTCCAACATCATCTCACTCATTTCCATCACACACCCTTCTCCCTCCACCTCCTACAACCTTACCCTTTTTATGAAACTCCTACTCACATATCATGTAAAACCAGTCCTCTCCTCTACCCTGTTATTTTCTCTTTTGGTTTTCTGGTCTTTGCCTTCCTCTGATATATCCTGATTTACAATTATGTATTTACTTACATATTTATTCTTTTTCCCTTTTCAATGAAAGTTTCAGGAAGTCACAAAACAGGATTGTAGTGTTCTTCATCATTTAACCAGTGCCAGGCACAGTGCTTGACCTGTAGAATGTGTTCTCAGAGTTTGTGTTTGAATATATGAATAGTAATTATTCACACTGGAGCTTCCCTTGTGCCTCAGTGGTAAAGAATCTGCCTTCTAGTACCTGCCAGTGCAGGAGACTTGGGTTCTATCCCTGAGTCAGGAGGATCCCCTGGAGTAGGAAATGATAATCTACCCCAATATTCTTGTCTGGAAAATCCCATGGGCAGAGGAGCCTGGTGGACTACAGTCCATTGGGTCTATAAGAGTTGAACACAACTTAGCGACTCAACACCATCACCACCAATTATTCACATTAGCATTGTCTTCACTCTTTGGTTATAGTGGTCCTTCTCTGAAGCATAACTAATAACAAAATAAGCTGTGATTTATATTTAGAGTCAGTAATGGATCAAGTCCCACTCTACAAGGTATTTATTGGCTGTATGCTTGGAGGGAAACTAAAGAAACTGTAGTTTGGGGAACCAGAACTTAAACACTCACTAATCCTTTCTCTGCCTATCTTCTCCTACCCTCTATTAAGTAAGCTTATCAGTTTATATTACCAACTCTTCCAAACATGCTGTAATATGAAAGGAAAATCCAAGGTTCTCAGAATAACATGTGAGGCTGCTATGAGTCTGCTTCCTTATTCCTGAATGACCACTTCCAGCTCCCATAGCCTGATCTCAGTCAGTACCACTGTCTCAGAAATACCACTCTCTCACACACCAGGGGGGCCTTCCAGCCTTCAATCCATGCCATTGTCTTGTCACTGCCTTTGCTGAGAGTGTTCTCTTCTCCTTGTCACCTGAGACACTCTGATCAATTTCATGATCCAGGACAAGGAAGTTCTCTACTGTTGAGCTTCCTTCACCTACCAAGTCGCTCCTCCTTCTGTGTTTCTTTAGCACTTGATGTTTTTCCTTAGGCACTTTATTGCACTATATTTCAATTCTCTTTTAAAGGTCTCACCTATGTAACAGACTCAGAGTAAGACCATGTCCAACACACAGTGCAAGCAGAAAGGTGCTTCACAAGCTTTGAATGGATGATTGGGTGGATTGAAATTTGGCTCTTATAACTTTCATCATCTCAATTATTTTTTTTTTTGCCACAGAATCTTCTGTTTGTTTCCTCTTTCATATCAGTTCCCAAGTTGGTCTTCTTAGTGGGTTGTTCCCCTTTCCTAAAACTCTTCCCTTTGTAGCTTGAGCTCAGTCACCACCTACCCATCAGTTCCCCACGCCACCTGGCCTATTGACTCTGCCTCCTGTTCTCATTCTGCCTTCCTCCCTGCTTGGTGGAAAATCTGGTCCCAGTGCCTCTACTTTCCAAAGAAGGGGAAGGAAGAGGCTGTGTCAGGGCTGTGATCTTGCTTCTGAGGGTGGAAAAGCACAGAATGGCCCTGCCACCCACTGCCCTCCCCTCCACCTCATCTTCCTCAAGGCTAGGAGCAGTCCCAGGGCTTGATGATCTAATCCATTCTGCCTCAACGAGGAGGGTACAGTGGGAGGAGACATTCTGCAAATCAAAGAAATAATCAGAGGCTCATTTGCATGCACTATTGATTTTGGTTCCAGGACTTGTTATTAGCAGCAGAGAGTGAGACCTCATACCTGTTTATGCTGTGAAGCAACCTTTCTACCTTTTCCATTCCAGCAATATTAGGGAATGATTCTGGCATTTAACTAGTGAGAATCTGCAAGGCCACGTTCCTCTTTGTGGATTAATCGTGATGAACTCTAACCTTTCCTAATGAAACAGCCTTTTCGCTTCTTCAAAATCATTTCTTTTAAGAAGGCAGACAAAAAGCAGTGGTACTTCTGTATATGTATTGCTCTGTTTCTATGACTGGTACCAGAAATTGTTTGGTTTTCTTTCCCCAGTGTTCTTCCTCAGATGAAAAGACTAGGAGAAAGCCCTGCAACCCCACAAGTCCGCCCGTTTGTTGAAATCAGTTCAAGATCATCCAGGTCTGCAAAACTCGGCTGAAGCAGCTTGTTGCATAATTTACCAGAGAAAAGAGGGCCATCTGGAGAGCCAATCTGGAGAACTAAGCAAAGGCAGAGTCTTTTTTTTTTTTCCCTCTTAAGTTCTTCTGATTGACTCCCTGCCTATATTAGGCCTCAGCAATACTTGGCCTGTAGCCTGAAAGATGGTGGTCCAGGTCAAAAGTCTTGGCCTTCTGGCTTTGAACCCTAGCAAAGAACGACCTGGCCCACAACTACTAGTAGTCCCCACCCACCATCACTGTGCAAGGTTCTCAGTCAACTCCCACCAGTCTTAGCCCATGACACTGTGGGGGCCTGTGTCATTATGAAGGACAGCTGGTTTACGCATATGCAGAGGAGGCAGCTACCCACGAGGGATGTGGGAAAGCTCTACCAAATTAAAAAAATAATAATAATAAAAGGAAAGAAAGAAAACTGCCTTAACCTCTAGTCAAGGAGTAACTCATTTCTTCCACAGAGATTAAATTCTTTGTGTTAAAGCAATCTATTTCCTTTGAATCTAGAGCCTGTGAATGATTCTATGGAACAGTTAACATAATAAACTGTTATCAGAGGATGATATCTTCTTAATAATTTAGGTGATCTTTCAAGGAGTGCACAGTGTTTGTATAGAACTGCCCCTGCATGGAGCCTGGGGACAAGGCTAGAGATCAGAGGCTCCATCAGTCAGCCCCTGGCTATCTCCCTGAGAATTTCACCCTGCCCACTGCTCCTGGCAATCCTGGTGGTAGGTGTTACCTCTGCGCTAACTCCAGTTGGTCTCTAGTGATTTCCTTGAATATTTCATTGGGCAGGTTTCTGGGTTGGAAAGGAAAAAGACCAAAACAAAAAACAAAAAAACAAAAAAACACACAATTGTTGATTCATGAGGTCTGCCTCAGGTGTGGGTTGAAAGGATGTGCCAGGAATTTTCCAGTGCTGTTTTCAACACTTTTCTCAGTCTGCATGTTCTAATATGATCATATATAGATGTAGTCAATGTCCATAGTATAATTTAGCCAGTAAACATAAAATATATTTGAATCTGACATGGACAAGTTATATAACTAGGCCTAATTTCTCACCTATAGGATAGAAATAAAATTTATTTCATTAGAGCTTTTAAAAGTCTACTATCTAGGGACTACTTCATAAATCCTGCCACATGTTCAATTAAACATGTTTGTTTTCCTTTCCTTTCTTATGTGGTTCAAAATATATAAACAAACTGATTTTGCAGGTCCAGCAGTGTAGAATTTCTTCCCAGTGTGCCTCAAGGGTCCTAAAGTTCAGACTTCAGGACTCGGTTTCTTGAATGGCAGCGCACCTTTGGCTTCCTTTCCTGCCAAAACCTTGAATTTGGCCGTGTGGGGTAGTGGAGGATTTGTGCAGTCTTGCATGAACCTCTAGCGTGCCTCTGCTGAACAATGTTCTAATTATGGCCTTTCAGTTTCAACTGCACCTGCCCATTTTGCTATCAGAAAGAAAAATCTCTCTTTTCTTCCTCGCTTCACTGTTATACTTTAGACCCATGATTGTTTGGCTGTAATAGATATTGACTGGAGAAGAACAAACCTCAAAGGGTTTGGATTAAGTTCTCTCTCTGATAAACATGATGGAGTTCAAATGCTCCAGGGAATCCTATTCAAACTATCTTGACTTTGGGAGCCCGTGAAAACTAGAATAAAAATGCCTTTTTGGTCACTTTCTTTAGTTTGCTACTATCAGAGGAGACCAAATTGCAAGCCTGTGTTACTCCGAGTCTTTAACTGCAATAGTCTCATAACGTGTTTTGAGATCCTAGGAAGACAATGTTTATGTACATGTAAAATATGAATAGCAGACTTGTCTTTGGTGTATCAAGCATCCTTAACTTTTTTCCTTAAACTCCTCTGGACTATCTAAATGACAGTCTGGTGACATTTATAATCCCCTTTTCTAAGTAAATATATTTTAGCTGTATATGTTAAAATACATAGGATTTAAAAGACACCAACAGTACTAAAATATAATTTTCTCTGTGAACAGATTAGTTTCTCTTGGGATGCAGAAAGGTCTTTAAAAGTAACATTTGTTGAGTTTTTATTATTAAAAATATCCATGTTTGATTTTCAGTAAAGACATAAAATTTAGAAGTTCTAATAAAAGTATTAAAAATTAAAAATCAGCTACAGCTTTAATTAAAAGAACTCTTTGAACATTGATTTATATCTGAGAGGTGGTTACTTTACAAAAGAGAATAGCTTGCTCATTTTAAACACAAAACATAGTAAAAGTACAGATGAAAAGTGAGCACAATCTTTGAGAATCTTCCAATCAATACTTAATCTTGGAGTTTTCCAGTTAAATGGGATACAGAAGTTCATCTAAGCCTGGAGTATGGAATCTGGTCTGAGGATCAGATTCACCTGGGAAAATTTTTTTTTTTAAATTTAGATTCTCAGGTTCTATCATAGGCCTCCCAGCAAAGAATCTCCAGAGACAGAGCCAAGGAAACTGTACTTTTAAACGCTGCTTAGCGACATCCGATTATCAGCAAGAATGGGAAGCACTGATAACACAACAATCTCCACCCCTCAATGCAGCATGCTCTCTGATGAGATCTTTAAATGCTTCTTCTAAAGCATTTTTGGTTTGGAGATTCAGTTCTCATGCCCCAGTACAGACTTAAACTGATAGCATCATGGTCTGTGACAGCTACCAAAAAAACAGGTTAACACTTCAGGTTCTAAAATCATGCTTTCTAGTGAGTTATGTCCTCATGGACAGCTTCCTTCTACCCCCTGTACTCAAGTGCCCAGCACAGGGGTGGGCTGGCCCTGGTCCAGCACGTGCTGGCCAGGGTGAGAGTGACATCTGGGGGGCGACCGGCGTGGGGGGCTGATACTTGGAGTGCCTCTCTGGATCTGGATTGTAGGCTTTTTCATCCTCTTGAAGTCTACATGCTGCGTTTTATTCATTAGCACCTACGAGGGACTAATTGCCATCAGGCATGTAGGTGGAATTCCTGGCAGGGAGCAAGAAATGGAATAGGTTTGATGACAACCAATGATCTGCCAAAGCCCTGTCAGAAGGAGAACAGAGTCTTGCTGTCACTCATCCACCCCTTTAAATTCAAATGAAGATGCTTCTGGGTGGGGAGGGGGGAGGGGGCTGGCACGCGTCCAACTTTGCATTGAAGATACTGTACATTTTTACTGTATATGCGAGCGTCCCTGCTCCTGGTGGTGCTGTTTCTAAAATGAGAGAGAGAAAGAAAGAAAGAAAAAGAAAATGTGAGGTCTTCAGTTTGGCCAGTTGCACTTGCTGCTTTCTGTAATGTTAGTGGCCTGAGGTGACTCAGACATTCACCAGTGGGCTGAAATCCAGGGGTCTGTACACCTCCTGGAACTATCTGCCTAGTTTTCTGTGTACTATATACATACATAATAGTGTTCTTCATTTTCACGGGGAGGCTGTGCTCCAAAAAAAGACTATGAAATCTTGCATTCCAGTATTGAGGCTGTCGTGGGCCACTCAGAGGTCATGGTCACAGAAATGGAACCAAGATCTCCTTGTAGGAAGCATTTCAAGCTCTCAGTAAAGCCCCACTGATCCAAACTGCAGTTTTTAGTAATTTCACAAAATCATAAACAACAGGCATGAGCTGCTGGGGTGTGGAACCACATCCCCCAATGACAGTGGGTAGTAGTAACAGTGGGTGGCAGTGCTCATATATTTAAATCAGATCAAGTGATCCCTGATAAATGCCACGCATGTTCTTAACTCTCCCAAGTAACAAACTTCAGCAGCTCAAGTCAAACTCAGCCTTTTCCGCAGGTTTAGCCCCACCTCGCCTTCTCCTTCTTGCAGCTCATTCTCCTCCCTGTTATTTTCTGTGGCTGGGAGGGAGCAGACCGGTTCTAACCTCTGCAGTGCAGATCCACTGCTATTCACTCAAGTCAAGGAATGACTCAGCCCCCTCACAATGTTTTACTAAAGGAAAACTGCAGAATCTCTGGTCTCAAATGTTTAGCAGAATGCTAGCAAACTAGCTATCTTGGGTACGTCTATGGGTGAAGAGAAGGAGTTCAATTAGATGACCCCATAAAAGTCTTTTGGAAGCTAAGAAGTCTGCGATTGTTTAAAATTATGCCAGGTTATGACTAAATTCTATGTAACATTATGAAATTTTTCAGCAAATGTGTCTTTAAGAATTTTATCATGTTAAATTACTTTGTATTTAATTTTGCTTTTCCATGCTTGGAATGGTTACATTTTGTTAAAGTGAAGTGAAGTGTTAGTCACTTCAGTCATGTCCAACTCTATGACCCCACAGACTGTTGTCCACTAAGCTCCTCTGTCCATGGAATTCTACAAGCAAGAATATTGGAGTGGGTAGACATTCCCTTCTCCAAAGGATCTTCCTGACCCGGGGATTGAACCCAGGTCTCCTGCATTGCAGGCAGATTCTTTACTGTCTGACTGCAAATGTTATGCCAGTGCCATTTGCAGGTGGGATTAAAACAGCATTAATTAGCTTTATTGAATTGCTCCCTGACTTTAGTCAGGGAGTCAGTAACAAAGACACCGTATATTTCCCTTGGCTCTTCTGGATAACTGGTCCTTCATGTCTTAACATGATACCTTAAACATTCCTGCCTCAAACCAAAGGAACACACCAGTTACAGAGATGCCATGTGGGTACATGCTTCTAAGAGAATTGGTGGTTAACAAGCCAGTTTATCCTTATTGTGTTGAATAATCATATTTTTAGCCCGTCCCAAAGTGGTATCCATGAGCTCTACTTTAATTATATTAATCAGTTGAAGTTTACATATTAGTATTTTCAAGAAATATCAGATGTCAGTAAGCCTCCTGCTAAAGCCACAGGGTTACTATAAATGACTAAAGGATAAAGAGGAACTCAGGGTGTGAGGCTAGGAGAGGGGCAAGTTTGAAACTAGAACTGTTTCTCTACATACCATCTTATGCCCTGATATTTGGAAAGCGCAGCTTCACATTGCGTGCTGTCCAATAGGCACTATTGTGAAGTGGAGGGAGATTGAGGGAAAAGAAAATGGGAATGAAAGGGCAGAGAGGAGAAATGCAGATATAGGGTACACCATAGACTCAGTGTGGGTTTATCTGCCAGACTGTAGAGAAAGGGCAATATCATGTAGAAATGATCCTTCAGAAACACACTCTGAACTCTTTTAATCCATTTCCACTGAGTGGATGAACTAGTCCGCTTATTTTCAACCAGGTGAATGGTGGATGGGGGTCCAAGCAGGGCCTCCCAGTCTCACATGGGCTGGCAGGAAGTGAGAGGGCCTTGACAAAATGTGATTTCCCCAGTGCCTGTCTGTGGTTGCCCAATCCCATACACCTCTCCTTTCAACCTCTCCAGGTACAAGCTATATTCCAGGACTGAATAACATCCCATCAGAATTTGGACAATATCCAGGCATTCTCATGTCTTTAAACTGGATACAACAATCTCTGATCAAATGCCAAATTGCTCGTAAGTCAGAATTTACTAATTCAGGCTAAAAATTGGCCATTTTCACACATCACTCAAGGACTGGGTGGATGGACAGAGAGGAGTATGTATTTTTGGGTAGTCTTTAAGTGTCTCAAGTGGAAATGGCAACCCACTCCAGTATTCTTGCCTGGGAAATCCCATGGACAGAGGAGTCTGGTGGGCTACAGTCAGTCCATGGGGTCGCAAACAATCAGACATGACTGAACGGCTTTCACTTTACTTAAATATCTCAAAAGCTTTAACAGATCCTCTCCCTTCTTGTGGGGTCAGTAAAAGCTTTCTCCAAGCAAAGTTGATCCCCTACTGCTATTGATGCTTCAAAGGATATATACAGACCTGCTCTTTAAGCCAACCCTTTCTGTCTTGTGTAGAATCTGTAGCCAGGATGATTGCTCATTGAGCTTCAGCTTTGGATTTGTTCTTATGTTTTGCTTCCCAATGTAGACAAGATATTTCATTTACTTCATCTCTGCATCACAGTTGCCTAGTCTTGACTCTTTCTGACCATGATTTCTGAAATTCCAACTTATTGGGATTGGGTGATTATAGAGCTAAGAGTTTATTCATCACTCCGCAAATTACATCATGTAGAAAGGGATTGATAGATCTGGAGAAGGAAACAATATTTAGCACCTACTAGGTGCTGTACATTTTGCATGAATCATTTCAGAATCTATACAACCACACCATCAGGGAAGTTATTATCATCCCTATTTTGAACATGAAGAAACTAAAAGTTTAGATAAATTAAATAATTCCCCAAACTTACACAAATAAGAACTAACAGAGCTGGGATTCAAACCCAGATCTGACTTAAAAATATCTGCTATCTTTGAATACATTAACTGAAGACTTACAGAAGTCACCAGCCTACCTTCTTACCTAGAACCATGTATTCGAACCAATATATATTCCATTGTTATTAGATTAAGCAAATTCATTACTGTTTCAAGAAACACCTGATATAAGCGTTCTACAGATATTATACAAGATCTAAAGAATCAGAAAGATGTAGTCCTGTCTCTTAAAATTCTCTCAGTCTGAGGAAAGTTAAATAAATACATAACTATGATATAATATAACATAATCATATTTGTTCATTAAAATACTAAGGGGCTAGGACATGGCTAAGGAAAGTTTATTTTGAAAGTTAGGATGGGATTTGTTCAAGGAACATTTAAAAAAGGCAGAAAACTCTTCTGATCTAGACCCAATGCTTTAGTAAGGATTCTCAAGGGAAGTGAGATGGGGCAAGGGTTCCAAACAGAAGGAGCTTCTGAGCAAAGGTACAGAGGCAGGCAAGTAACTGGAATGTTCTGGAATCTGTGAATAACCTGGTGTAGCTAACGAAGTACTTCTCAGATATCTGCTTCTAAATACCCCTAAAGAATAGAGTGAAGGTTTTTAATGTGAGATTAGGGTCAGGATGGAAATAATCTTACCAAAGTAGAATTTATCTGATATTTTTTGCTTTATTTTAAAAATTAGCAAAAATTACTATTTGGAATTCTAGTCCAAACTTTACCTGTATTTGTTTATAAATAATGTTTTAAAATTGCTTGCCGTGTGAATTAGCATTTTCATGGGGGAATATTTGAAGCTCTGGGAAGATGTATCAAGCATATCCCATGGGCTTTATGTGTGTCCTGGTTACTTCATAAACTTAGTGTTGTCTTGGCTACCTCATAAACCTCAGAGTTTATGCCATTCTGTCTCACTTGAGAAGCATGGACTCAAATAAACATGTACAACTAAACTGTCCAGAAGTGAGGCTGAACATTGAAACTGGGCTTAGTTTATGAAAAATTCAGATCAGTGAAGTAACAGGATCATATCCAGATCTTTATAAATTTATCAAAGTAATCTTTTCATGTAATATGTGTTTTAAATTACAGTCTAATTATGCAAAGCGGTTGATTATATCAAGAAAAATAGATTATTTGATCAACATTTTCCTAAGGATGATGATATCATTTTCTCCTTCAGCCATTATTTTTTTCCTCACTGATCTCTGTCGCACACACATAACCACACTTGTCTCAGGGATTTGTATAAACCCTCTCTGACCAGTGTTCTTACTACAGATATAGCCCAATGATGGGCAGGTGCATAGGATGGCAAATCTCACCTTGAAAACATAGAAATGCTGGGTGGTTTGCAAAATAATTTGCGTGAATAAAACTAATATCTGTAGCAGGAAAGAAATTAGCATCTGACTTGGAACCTGCCAATTTCAGTACAATAAATTCCATAAAAAAATAATCCGTTCTACCAGACTCATTAGCATTTGATAAGGTTGGTTCAGATTTCTTTCTTTTTCATTTTTTTCCCCTTGGACTACCTGAGTTCCTGACATCAAGGCTGACCTTAACCCTAGGTCACTGGAGAAGGCCCTCTGCCCCCTCTTCCACCCTCAGTGATGCCTGAAATACTTTAAGTAGGAGACCAATCAATCAATTTTGCCTCCACAATATGAGTAACACCTAGACCTAAATTCATACAAAGAGATGAAAGCTGAAATCAGACGTTTCCTAAGGCAACAAGTATGGGTCGATAGAAGGAAGGACAGCACACAGGGGTGCTCGAGGCCAGAAGGAATACCAGCTGTACCAAGTTTCAGAGAAAGCAAAAAAACAAAATAAAATAAATAAAGATGAGATTATGAGTAACAGAGCCAAATGTCACCTATTCCAGTTTTACCCAAGGCTTGTACTAATGAAACTACAATCTACTCAGTGACCCCGTGATGTAAAAACATGCTTCTTATGCTGGCAGCTTGTACTGTTAAAGGTGAAAGACATTAGGATTATAATAAAATATGAAATTTATAAAAATTCTAATGAGAAAGTATCATTTGAACTTCCTGCAATCAAATTTAAACCATCTCCAACAAATCGGTTGTAAATGCATAAAAAATCCTTAATTTTAATCCAAAACAATGAAAAGTCCCATAAGCAAGAAATATGACAGAGTAAGCAAAACACAAATAAAAATTATCTTTTAGAATGCAGGTGAATATGGTGAGACTATATGTCATAGTTTTCACAGTTTACATGATTTTTTGTGTTTTCTCCAAATACATTCAAAATGGCAATAGGGAAATGATGTATGATTATCATGTTTGAACAAGTATCAAAAGGTTAGCTTGATGAGTCTTGTGAAGGAGCAAGTAATTTGATGTAGGATAATATTAACAACCATAAATAAACTCAGTGATGAATCAAGTACTTTAAGTTATTTTCCTATATCGAGGTAAGAATTATTTAAAATTTTACCAAGCAAAATGAGTTTATTCTGTCTACTGAAGTTCATTTGTGCTCTTATAGCCATAACTGACTCTAGGGAAGAAATACTACTTAGATGTAATAAGGATACTGGTGAGAAGTTAGAACAATGATAAGCTGGACAGGATACTTGAATCCATAATTAATTTGCATTATTTTGCTCCTGAACTTTTTGTCGTGAAATTTGCAAAATGAACAGAGGTGGAAGACATATGTATTACTTGTACCAGTTTGCGATAAGTTGGCAACTGAATTTCCAGAGTTTTCCTCAGCCATGCAAAAATTGGGCATTTTAGTACCTATCTATATTTTTGAGGCATATCTTTGAAATCTGTTTTCAGCTGGTAAATGTTCCACACTGTTATCATATCATTCACATCATTCTTTCTGGCATATTCTAGGAATGGGATTCCTTTTTAGCTCCCATGCTTCTAGAGTTCTCTGAACTTAAGAGGCACATTTTCAAGTTTTTGTTCTATCAATGTAAACCTAGGGGAAGAATGAAGTATACACAGAACCTCTCAACTGCAGGTAGCCCTCTGGATGTGCAGGCTCCATATCCTTGAATTCAACTGACCAAGGATAGACAATTTTCAGAAAAAAAATTCCAGCAAGTTCAAAAAAGAAAACTTGAACTTTCTGTGCACCAGAAACTATTACATAACATTTATATTGTGTTTACAACTGTTTACATAGCATTTATATTAAGCATTATATGTAATCTAGAAATTAAAGTATATGGGAAGGTATGCATAGGTTGGGCTTTCCAGGTGGCTCAAGTGGTAAAGTATCCACCTGCCAATGCAAGAGACACCAGAGATGCGGGTTCAATCCCTGGGTCAGGGAGATGTCCTGGAGGAGGAAATGGCAACCCGCTCCAGTATTCTTGCCTGGGAAAACTCATGGACACAGAAGCCTGGCGGGCTACAGTCCATGGGGTTGCAAAGAGTCAAACACGACTGAGTTATTGAGCACAAGCACATAAGCACATGTGTAGGTTAAATGCAAGCACTGTGCCATTTTTATGTAAAGGATTGAGCATCCATGGGTTTTGGTTTCTGCAGAGTTCCTGGAAACAATCACTCAGGATACTGAGTGATGTCTATATGTATTAGTTGCAAAATGAATAAGGTGGTAGAGGAGGAGAAAGAAAGATCAATGTTCATCTTCTTGCTTTCTTTTGTGACACTGAAAATAGGTAAAATTCTAGATAAACAAAGACTTTCTAAAATAACTGCATGAACTCTTAGACTAGAATTCAGCTTGTTCTACATGATATAGATCTTATTCCTAAATCTTTTGATTTAAAAATAAGGATAAAATACTAGGAAACATTAGATGATTATGTTTTACGATGTTTCTTGGTTAGAGCTACAGATACATGATGGCCACAGAGAATGAGCTGTTGAATGTAAGCAGATTTTTCAGTTATAGGAGTTTTCCAATTTAACCATTCCCTCCACCCCCCCACACAATATTTTTAAAAGAAAACTTCCTAAAATATGTTAAAATAACCTTTTTCTAATAACTCAAAATATTTGTTCAGTATTCTGTAGCATATTCTATAGTATTATTGAAGTATACATAGCTACTTACCCTTAAATTCAATAACCTCACACTTTTTTGTGAGATGCTGAATCTATTTTTTATGGTTTTCCTGCATTGCCAAAGTTAACCAGGTGATGACCTAACTACACTTATGTCTTCTGGCCTTATCCTCCTAAAACACACAAATTATAATCTACATAGGATAAAAAATCAGGCTCTCAAACTTGTAGGAACTAGATTCAAAGTAGAACTAAATGGGGACCTGAAAAAACCTTGTTAAGTCTGTGGTCATTATTGGTCACCTTTTTGTGCCATTTCATCTGTGATCATATTCCAAAAATCTAAACTGTTTAATAAATGACTTGTGGATAAGTGAGTTAATAAAAAATGTTTTAGCTATAATTTAGATGAAGCATTCATTATTTTGCAAAAAATAACATGTTATTTCATTTATGTTTCAAGTGTAAAACATATCCTGCTTGATTTTATAACAATGATCTGCTGAAAAGGATTACCAAACGCACAAATCTCATAATTTAAGTCTTTGGCTTTCCTACAGAGGCCACCTTGTCTAGGGTACAATAGTTCTTCTAGTCTTTTGGATCCCTGAAGCAATTAAAGGAAACAGTGTTTGAATTTGCTAATGCTGCTCATTTATTTCCTTGGTGTTGTCATCCCATCGTGGCTACTGGGAGGGGTCAACAATGGGATTTTAAAAAATGCAAAGTAGTTTTTAGTTTTAGTGAAAGAGGATGATCAAATGTCTGACAGAATCTCTTGAGGTTAACAAAATGGGACGATGTCCAGTTTCAGGCCACAAAACAATATAGAAGAATGAATGTGATACGCTATTTCTAATGGGGTAGGACTTTTGAAAACAGTCTACTTTTTTTTAAATCCTGGTGTTGATTATAAACAGGAACTGCCACTTGCCAGACTTATATATGTCTCGGTACTTATTCACAGAAGCCCAGAGACTACAGCCTTATGTAACACTATGAAAACATCTGCATTTACATTTGTACAATTAGCTTAAAAACTATTATGGGAAAAACTGTCAGAGGGTACTCAGTTATGTGTTTTTAAATAAAACATCACAGCTATATTGTATTCTAATTTGAAAAATATTCAGGTATATACAAGGAAACTAAAATAAAACTATAGAAAAGCAATATCTTATTTATTAGGTAACTAAGATGTTAGATATTTTAATCCCGATGAAACAAATCTAGTTTCTAGAGACAGGACAGTTCAACCACTGACATACTTGATCAAGGTTGATATGCCACTGGCTTCCTGAGATTTCATTTTATTTACAAACACTTAAATGGCACTTACTATGAACAATAGATTATTCTAAGCACTTTATAAATAATAAGTCACTCAATCCTCTTCAGAGTCTTAGAAAATATGCAATATTAGTATCCTCATATTACAGATCAATCAACTGAGGTACAGACAAGTAACTTGCCCGAAGTGGATTTTGAGGTCAGCAATCTGGCTGAGGACTCTATGCACTTAATCACTACTGTATGTTACCTCAGTAATTTACATCCCATGGCACCTGGAGCTATGCCACAGCTGCCAAACGTACCCACATTGCCACATTGCTGGATTACAGGAGAGGTCAGGACTCAAACACATGCCACATTCAGACCAACCTCCTCACTCAACAGACAAGGTAGGCTCTGGCTTTGAGCCCAGTCTTCGTTCACACTCCTCTCCTTCCATCGTAAGACCTTCGCTGGTCATTCTCTTAGATGGGGGAGGGGTGAGGCAAATGGGAAAGAGATCATTTCCTGTCAAGGAATTTTACTTGCATACACCGAAATCATTCAGAAAATATAGAAACTCAAAATAAAAGGAGTTGCAGTCTCAATCCATTTGTTCCTGGGAGGTTCCTTGGCCCCTATGCAAATTCACACCCACCTCATCCCAGTAACCGCTTGCATAAAAGGAGTATTGAGAAGGAAGCCATTTGTCAAGCTATGACACCTGTGTATTAAAGCAATGCAAAACAACTTGCCTGCGGTTCTCTTAATTTAGAAAGGCCACTCAAGTGATGCTTCCAGATCTAGCATTATGTGGCAAATTACATAATTTCAGTTTCAATTGTTCAGTGACAGAAATTTTAAATCGGCTTAACCAGATAACTCTACCCACTCCAAAATACTCAAAATCCAACAAGCCCCAGGTACCATGGGATGTATCAGGACATCTTCAATTCCCATAGCTATTCATTCCTGGGCCACTAGAAAGCAAACAGCTCATGGGCTCACCGTCAAGTTATACCTACCTCTACTTATAACGTGACTATCATTTATTAATCCTTAGAGGATTATTTTAGGAGGATAAAAACAACAAAAATAATTAATTTGATTTGGGCCATTTTGATCTTAAAGTGTTTGGAAGAGACGTCCACAAGGAACAGCTCTAGGGCATTTGGAAATGTTGGTCTTGAACTCACAGGATGGAGTTGCTTAGGGATATACTTTAAGTGTTTTGAGTTATTTCATATACATAAAATTTTTCATTGGCAAAAGTTAATTTGTGGCCAGACTGTGAAAGATTTTATATATTAATAGCAAAAAACTTGTAATTATTTTATAAGCAAGGACATGAGACATCCCCCTTTCCCCCAAGGAGTCTGTGAGTATATCTATACTTAAGAAACACATCCGGTCATATTCAGTTCAGTTCAGTCACTCAGCCAAGTTCAGCTCTTTGTGACCCCATGAACTGCAGCACACCAGGCCTCCCTGTCCATCACCAACTCCCAGAGTTTATCCAAACCCATGTCCATTGAGTTGGTGATGCCATCCAACCATCTTATCTTCTGTTGTCCCCTTCTCTTCCTGCCCTCAATCTTTTCCAGGATCAGGGTCTTTTCCAAGGAGTCACCTGGTCATATTAAAAGACTGTAAATAAGAGATTATAGGAAAATCTTAAAAGAAATTATGGTCTAGAACCAGCACCATGTAAATGGAAATTTCTGTATAAGAAAAGTTAAGAACAAAGAGAAAATATAATGTTTATTAAAAAATGGAAACAAAAAAAACTTTTGGTTTTCATGAGAGAAAGTTTTACTGTTCTATTTAATTTACTCTAGGTAGAAAGGCAGAAGAAAGAAATCTAGGCAGCAAATCAGGATGCTGGACTTAATTTGAAGAAACAGGAATTTTATGAGCATGGGGATATCTAATATTTACTGTTATGTGGTTCATTTTGCTGTTTGACAAAGGAAGAGCATATAGAGTATAGCAATGATAATTCCTAAATCCAAATGAATTATCAAAATCCAAGCTTCTTCTGCATATAGATTAGGGTTTGAGTCCATTTCACCCTGCATCTCAAAGGGCAGGTTTCTTTGGAATACCTGGGTTGCTTGAGTTTGGGAGCAGCAGAACTGTGTGTACTCTTGGCTTGAGCAGGGACAAATATATATTCTCCATAGAGTCCTAGAGCTCTCCAGCTAAGTTTTCCAAGCTGAGTACATAAACATCACCTATAGGGAAGACTTAGATTCCATCCCTGGGTCGAAAACATCCTCTGGAGAAGGAAACAGCTACCCACTCCAGTATTCTTGCCTGGAGAATTCCATGGACAGAAAACCCTGGTGAGCTACAGACCATGGAGTTGCAAAGAGTTGGATGTGACTGAGCAACTAAAACACAACAACAGAGAGAATTTACACTTGATACTAAACATTAACCTTCTGCTAAATCTCCAAACACTGTCTGTTCTCAGTCCCGTGACAAGCCATGACTTCCTTCTACCAATCTTCAGGCTGTAGGCACAACACTGTCAAGGTACCAGGTGACTTCAAGCCAGATGGTGTTCAACAAGAGTGCCGGGTCTGCACAAGAGGACGTAGGGGTGAATAACACATGGTCCCTGTCCCTGTCCCTGTAAAACACATGGCCTAGTGAGAGGGGAGCTATTTTTCCATATAATTAAAAATCAGGACAAGAGTTTATAAACAGTGAAGATGAACGATGAAGAGCACTAGAGGACTCTTTGACTCTTTAGAGGGTCACTCATCATTTCTCTTTACACTTCCAAGGCTTCTTCTTCCACCTAGGGCACTCAAGAGATGAAGTTTCTGGCTCCCAAAATTTCAGACATCAAACAACTATGGAGGTTATTTTTGCAGACACTTCATACATATTAAGGCCAGCACCATCCTAAAAGGAAAGGGGATTGTAGAATTCGGCCAGTCATACTAGAAATGCTATCTTAATGTAATTCTTCTAACAGCTATATGGGGCTGGTATTATTATTGTCACCTAAGAAATGAGGAAACAAGAACACAGAGGTCTATACAACTTGTCAGAATACAAACCCTTATCTGCCCAATTCCAAAGTTCTCATTTTTTCCACAATGTCACGCTCAGTCTCCCAAGGTGGGGGTTATGAAATATTTCCTCATTGTGTAAAACAGTATGGGCATTGTAACATGCATATATAACATCATTATACCTAGACACATACACATATAAAGCATCATTAGTCACTGGGCAAATTTAATCAAAACCACAAAGAGATATAGCTACATAAACAGAATCATAAAGAAAAAACAAACAATGCCCCCCCCCCCCCCTTTCCAAACATGACAATACCAAGCACTGGTGAAGATTTGGAGCAGTTGGAATGCTCATATCTTGCAGGGGTAATGCAATCACCAGCAAGGTTTAGCCACAGTGGAAAAATTTGACAGACTATTATAATACTAAATATACAATTACACAATCTATAAACCCCACTTCTAGGTATTTTATAGAAGGCACAGGAAAACTTTTGGGCACACAAAGACCTGTATGTGAATGGTTAAAGTAATTTTCTTCATAATAACCCAAAACTAGAAATAACTCAAAAGTTCATCTATTATTATAGTTACTAAATTGTAGTACATTCACATAAAAAAAGTATGTATGTAAATATATATCCATAAAATGGAATGATATTCAAAAGAAATAAGGAACAAACTATTGACACATGAATCCCTTAGAAGAAATGGAGTAACCCTCATAGTCAACAAAAGAGTCCAAAATGCAGTACTTGGGTGCAATCTCAAAAAGACAAATCATCTCTGCTCATTTCCAAGGCAAATCATTAAATATCACAGTAATCCAAGTCAATGCCCCAAACGCTAATGCCAAAGAAGCTGAAATTGAAAAATTCATTGAAGACCTACAAGACCTTCTAAAACTAACACCAAAAAATGATGTCCTTTTCATCATAGGGGACTGGAATGCAAAAGTAGGAAGTCAAGAGATACCTGGAGTAACAGGAAAGTTTGGCCTTGGAGCACAGAATGAAGCAGGGCGAAGGCTCACAGAGTTTTGCCAGGAGAACGCACTGAACATAGCAAGCATCCTCTTCCAACAACACGAGAGACGACTCTACACATGGACATCACCAGATGGTCAACACCAAAATCAGACTGATTCTATTCTTTGCAGCCAAAGACAGAGAAGCTCTATACGTTCAGCAAAAACAAGACTGAGAGCTGACTGTAGCTCAAACCATCAGCTCCTTATTGCAAAATTCAGACTTAAATTGAAGAAAGTAGGGAAAACCACTAGACCAGTCAGGTATGACCTAAATCAAATCCCTTATGATTATACAATGGAAGAAACAAATAGATTAGATCTGGCAGACAGAGTGCCTGAAGAACTATGGACAGAGGTTCATAACATTGTATAGGAGGTGGTGATGAAAACCATCCCCAAGAAAAAGAAATGCAAAAAGGCAAAATGATTGTCTAAGGAGGCCTTACAAATACCTGAGAAAAGAAGAAAAGTGAAAGGCAAAGGAGAAAAGGAAAGACATAACCATCTGAATGCAGAGTTCCAAAGAATAGCAGAGAGAAATTTAAAAAAAAAAGTCTTCCTCAGTGATCAGTGCAAAGAAATAGAGGAAAACAATAGAATGGGAAAGACTAAAGATCTCTTCAAGAAAATTAGAGCAACCAAGGGAACTATTCATGCAAAGATGGGCTTGATAAAGGACAGAAATGGTATGGACCTAACAGAAGCAGAAGATAGTAAGAAGAAGTGGCAAGAATACACAGAAGAACTGTATGAAACACATTGTAATGACCCAGATAACCACAATGCTGATATAATCACTCACCTAGAGCCAGACATCCTGGAATGTAAAGTCAACTGGGCCTTAGGAAGCATCACTATGAACAAAGCTAGTGGAGGTGATGGAATTCCAGTTGAACTGTTTCAAATCCTGAAAGATGGTGCTGAGAAAGTGCCACACTCAGTATGTCAGCAAATTTGGAAAACTTGGCAGTGGCCACAGGACTGGAAAAGGTCAATTTTTATTTCAATCCCAAAGAAAGGCAATGCCAAAGAAGGTTCATACTACTGCACAATTGCACTCATCTCACACACTAGCAAAGTGATGCTTAAAATTCTTCAAGCTAGACTTCAACAGTACATGAATTGAGAACTTGCAAATGTTTAAGCTGGATTTAGAAAAGGGAGAAGAACCAGAAATCAAATTGCCAAAATCTGTTGGAGCATCTAAAAAGCAAGAGAATACCAGAAGAACATCTACTTCTGCTTCATTGACTATGCTAAACCCTTTGACTGTGTGGATCACAACAAACTGTGGAAAATTCTTAAAGAGATGGGAATACTGGACCACCTTACCTGCCTCTTGAGAAATCTATATACAGGTCAAGAAGCAACAGATAGAAATGGACATGGAACAACGGACTGGTTCCAAATTGAGAAAGGAGTATGTCAAGGCTGTATACTGTCACCCTGTCTATTTAACTTCTATGCAGAGTACAACATACAAAATGGTGGGCTGGATAAAGCACAAGCTGGAATCAAGATTGCTGGGAGAAATATCAATAACCTCAGATATGCAGATGACACCACCCTTATGGTACAAAGTGAAGAGGAACTAAAGAGTCTCTTGAAAGTGAAAGAGGAGAGTGAAAAAGCTGGCTTAAAATTCAATATTCAAAAAATGAAGATTATCCGGCCCCATCGCTTCATGGCAAATAGATGTGGACACAATGGAAACAGTGACAGACTTTAGTTTCTTGGGCTTCAAAATCACTGCAGATGGTGACTGCAGCCATGAAATTAAAAGATGCTTGTTTCTTGGAAGAAAAGCTATGACAAACCTAGACTGCATATTAAAAAGCAGAGACATTGCTTTGCTGAGAAAGGTCCATATAGTCAAAGCTATGATTTTTCCAGTAGTCATGTATAGATGTGAGAGTTGGACCGCAAAGAAAGCTAATCACTGAAGAATCAATGCTTCTGAACTGTGGTGCTAGAGAAGACTCTTGAGAGTCCCTTGTACTGCAAGATCAAACCAGTTAATCATAAAGGAAATCAGGCCTGAAGATTCATTGGAAGGACTGATGCTGAAGCTGAAGCTCCAATACTTTGGCCAACTGATGCAATACTTTTCATTGGAAAAGACCCTGATGATGGGAAAGATTGAAGGCAGGATGAGAAGGGGACAACAGAGGATGAGATGGTTAGATGGCATCACTGACTAGATGGACATGAGATTGAGCAAGCTCTGGGATTGGTGATGGACAGGGAAGCCTGGTGTGCTGCAATCCGTGGGGTTGCAAAGAGTCAGACACGACTGAGCGACTGAACTGAACCGATTTACACGTGAAAGGAACATGGAGGAATCTCAAAAGAATTATGCTAAGTGAAAGAAGCCAGACATGAAGGCTATATATATGTTGGATTCATTTATAGGACTTTCTGGAAAAAGCAAAACTGTGGGGGCAAAATCAGATCAGTGGTTGATAGGGGCTAGGGTAAGTGAAGAGAATTTATTACAAAGGAGAATAAGAAAACTTTTTGGAGTTATAGAAATATTCTATAGTTTGATATCAGAGGTGCTGCATGGCTGTTCATGTTTGTAAAAACTTGTATATGCACTAGTCACTAAAATGGACTATTTTGTTCTACATAATGTTAACTTTATTCTAAAATGCCTGGAACTATATCCCAATAAAGGGTGAATGCCTCTAATCTAAATTAACTTCAATTATCCTTAAGTTAACACCTTACCCCCCCCCACACACACATGCACAAAGATCTTTCCAGAAAAATATATTTTAAAAGAAAAATCTCTCTAAACCATTCTTATTTTGTTCTTTTTAATAAATCCCACCCACAAGGTGACATCTTTTATGGAATATTTTGTAATGAGCAAGGATACCAGAAAACAATAATAATAATTTGTTCCATCCACCATCATCCTGCTGCAGATGCAGACAAAGCATGAGTGTGAAAGGATTCGAGCCTCTTACCAAGATTAATGGAAACCCAGATGGAGGGACTCCTAAGGAACTAACAGCTTCATCTGAAATCTAGTGGAAAACAATTGTCTTAGAGTCATGTGAAATGCTATAAAAGTTATAACCAAGTCCTACTGCCCTCCAGCACTGCTTGAGAGCCCTGTGGGGTCTGAAAGCAGAGGCCTGAGAACAGAGATTTATCCCACAAACTAAGCTCCTAATATCCCAGTGGAATATTTTGTTAGCCCCTTGGCCATATGTAACTGTACTGCTAACTGTCACTGCAAGAGAACATTCTAAAAATGAGGTGGAAAGGGGTGCAGGACAGGGAGTATTTAATTGAAAAGAAAAACCCACCAAGACTTTGTACAAATAAAAATAAAAATTTAAGAGCTGATTTTGCAATTCCTTTAAACTTGCCTCATGTTCCAATGTCTAAACATGCTTGGGGCCATCTTTTAAATTATTTTTCTCAACCAGTGGGGTGTACTTTTTAAATTACTGAAGATGTCCAAAGATAGTCATGTTTTTAATCTATGAAAAATGCAGGACTTTTTCTGAGAATTTCTACTTGCCCTACCTATTACTCATTTTCTAAGTTTGCTAAGACCTTTGAGGGAAAGGGGTATAAACAACATAAATAATGACACATTGTTAAGTTTCCTTAACAATGGAGAATAAGACAGAACCAGAAATTTTGTCCCAAAAGTGTCTGAATAAAACCATATATGGTATTAAACATTATTGAACAGTTCATGCGTTTTCAATTCACTGTAATGCTCTCCTCTGTGCTCACCAGCTCTTCAAGCAAGGTTAAGTCAACCAGCAAGAGGAAACACTTATTTAGAGCCCATCTGAAGAGGAAGAATCATGAACAGTGAATAAACATGTGGAAGCAGGTACATTATCATCTATGTATTTTGGAAGTCCATATCCTTCTCTCTCTAATCCAAGGGGCAGGATTTCAAAATATATTCTTTACTGGAATATTTATCTAATTTCTCATCATCTGACTAAAGCCAAATGCTAACCACAATAAATAATTGTTTCATCAAAAAATTGGTTGTAACAGCTCCAGAAGATGAATCATTCAGCTATATGCACACACATGTATGCCCCTTCTGGCTACTCATATGCAAAGCAAACAAACAAAACAAAGGCTAATCAAAACACAGAGAAAGCAGGATGAGTCTAACAAATTCTCACTATAACTGGTCCCTAACTCTCCATCCTTAGTAAATACCGTGGAGTAAATTCTTAGAGATTGCTGTGCAAATGTCCCCTGAATATACCCTGCAGAAAGACTAGTGTTTCCATTGGGGTGTAAGCAAAGAGCTGTAGAGAAAGCTGGGAGAGGTACTTTTCTTTATGCTATTTATTTCTTGGACTGTCAATACTGCTAACTTTTGCTTAACTGCTTCCTTAAACTTGAAGGATACCCTTTTCTTTCCAATCGTTTTCATTTCTTCTCCAATTTTTATATCCACATCCCCTCAGGAAGACTGGGGTGTTATGACCGAGAAGTACCAAGTGCTTTACAAGATAGATCACTAGTATTTTCCAAAAGAGCTCATGCAGAGGATAGACATATGTACAGAGGCGGTGGAGCCAAGGCCTAGGTAACTGCACAGTCTGGGTGGTTCTTTTGTCACTGTTGCTCAGCTGACAATATCCTATGACTGATCAATTATTTCTTTCCCAAGCAGTGAAGCTAGTGTCATCCAAGGGCTTCCAGAAGAGACAGAAAATATTTCCTCCCAGGGACCATGGACCCAAGCAGGATATGGAGCAGCGCTTGTTCCAGGGTTCCGAGCAATTTGCTTTCAGCAGGGCTGATGAGAGCTTTGAGATCCCTGCAGTCAACTCCAGAAAGGACTCAGGGATACTCGCAGGAAACTGAGAACCAAGTGCCCAGACATCAAAACTTCATTCCGCAGTGGTCCACCACAGTGCCGCTGCCGTCACGGTCCCCACCCAGGGCAGGGCTGCTCCTAACGCCAATGGACTCAGTGCTGCAGTGAAGATGCAAAGCTTCCGCTCCCTGTACCCATACCTGGGCCGTTCCAGCTGACCTGGAGCAAAGGAGGCTCTTCTGGGCACTGATTCCCCATGAAAGCCAACAGGCGGAGCTCATCCCAGCAGGCCTGCTCGCACCCTCACCTCTGTCCTGGCCGGATGCAGAGATCCGCCCCGCCTCGCCCGCGGGGGCTGCTGGGTAGGGCCTCTGCTTCCCGTGGACCCTGGTGCACTTCCCCGCGGCCTCACCAAGTGTTGTGGGTTGAGTTTCGGTAGGGCGCTCAAGTCTTCCAAACGAAGGCCCCGCTAGCGTCTTGGAAGCTGCAAAATAAAGGTTTGTGTCTTTCTCCTCCTTGCCCAGCTCTGCCAGCTTGGCCTCCATTCTTTCCTTCTTTTTTTTTAAATTTTATTGTAGTATAGTTGCAATGTTGTATTAATTTCTGCTGTCCAGCAAAGTGATTCAGTTAAATACATTCTTTTTCATGTTCTTTCCTATTATGATTTAAAATAGAATATTGACTATTGTTCCTTGTGCTATATAGTAGGACCTTGTTTATCCAGTTTGTGTCATATTAATAGTTTGTGTCTGCTAATGGCAAACTCCCAGTCCAGCCCTCCTCCATGGTTTCTGTAGCTTTTTAAAAAATTTAGACCCTGGGTTACCTTGATTTAGACAGGATCTTAATTTAGAGTGCCAGTGAGCATACCTGATTGTTTCAAAATGATGCAGTTTGTGATCTGAATTAAAGCAAGAATAAGACCTTAATTTTCCTCGCACCGGAGAAACAAGCCCCATTGTCTAGGACTGAATGCAGTGCCATTACATTCATTCCAATCTCACCTCATTACTCTAACATAAGAAAGCAGGCCAGACTGTAAGTGAGCAAGTGCTCAATAGTGTATTTTATTCACATCTTTAAATATTTATAAATTGCTTGTGCTTTACTTGTGAAAGCAAATGCAAAATGAGACTGGAAAATTCTGCTTAACAATGACAAGCCTCTGTGGAATCACCATACCATCAATAAAAATCTTAATGTATTGTCATCTGTTGCATCAGTAATGGTTAATTCACAATGATTACACAAGAATAGTTTTACTTAGGTTAAAACAACTAAAAATTTAAAGATTTTTCTCTTAAATTATTCCTCCACAAGAAATAAATGTGTTTCTCTAGAGAGGGTAATAATATAAATACATTTTATAAGACAGTGTGTCTTACCTTTGAAAGGGATTACAAATCCTAGGTGTTAAAATTTCTTATTCAGTGTGGGCTCTTTTTATATAATTTTTGATATGTAGTTTCCTTTCTTCTACTTGAATGCCAGATGCCAATTGAAGGGGAGCAGTGACAGAGTTGATGGGTCAAACTTGGAAGAGACTGAGGGAAGACTAATCATTTTGTCCCGGAGAGGGAAAATGTAGCTAGGAAGAAATACCCAAAACAAGGCAAGTCAAGAATTAAAATGATTGTTGAGAGTAAAGGTAATGAGGGTTGGTAACTAGGAATCAGAATGTCTATTTTTAGTGCAGCACCTGTCCTCTTTTGAAGGCATGTATAAGAACTTTAAGGAGTGATATTGAGCTGAAAGCTACATTGAGAATGCACATTATTTCAAGGGACCTTGCTTTGTTGGATAGATCTGATATCTGTATCGCTATGTAAATCTCTAATCTCCTTTATTATAATGTTCATCCTTTCTTGCCCCATTCTAAAAATCTATTGTGTTATATATATATTCTAAAAATCTATTCTGTTAACATGTTAATATCCCAAATATTCTATTTGGAGTAAATATGTTCTATTAGCATGTGAATATTGCAAATATCAAGATCAGCTAGCATCTTTCCTTTTAGTATTTTCAGTAAAAAACAGGTCCATCAAACATTTCAATTATAAAATAATTTGGAATGTGGAAAAGAGATCTGATGTACAAAGAGGATTGGCATGAAAAGTACATTGATATGTTAGACAATATTCTAAAGGAATACTGCAGACTCGAATTTGAACCTCGGTAATTTAACAGTAGACCTCACCATCTTACTTTTCACATTAAACCAAAACATGCTAACTTAGGAAGGCCAAGGGAAAAAGTGGTGGGCTGCTCTCACTCTAGACTTTGTCTCATTTTTCTTTGAGCATTCATCTTTTCCTGTTGGCACCTAGAACTCTGAAGAGACTTCTGGGCTGAACAGACATACTCTAACCTTATGCATACTGAAGTATTAAGGGTCTTTTGATAGATCTTCCCCAGATACTTGTATTTTCAGAAGAGAATTTCAAGGAGAGGGTGATGTCTAACACACAAAAGAGTCTTTATAATGAAAATCTAAGACATGAGAGAGAGAGAGTTTTGTGGAATATAAAGCGTGTGGCTCATTCTCCTAGGAATAAAAATCAACTTTCCTACTTGAGAGTGGTCAGTAGAGTAGAAAAATTTTGTGTGTTGTGGAGGGGATATTTAAGAGATCCTGCTTTAAAAGATAAGCTTTGAAACAGGTCATGAAAGAAGCAATAGATTTGAATTCTTAAAAGAGGAGGGCTGGGAGTCATCATAACCACAGGGGGAGCAAGAACAAAGTGAACAGAGAGGAGGGTGTCTCTAACACAGACTTAGCTCTAATGAGCCCAAACAATCCTGGAGTCAGTGAGTACATTCTGAAATATATTTTCTGAAGGTACAATGGCTAAATACTTAGTTCTCTCCACTATCTTACCTTTTATCTTTTTGACCAATTGATTAAAAAAAAAACTTATTTGGCTGCATCCGGTCTTAGTTGCTACTTAGTTGCTTTCTTGCTAGCATGTGGGATCTTAGTTACCTGACCAGAGATTGAATCCACATCCCTTGTATTGCAAGACAGATTCTTTACAATTGAAACACTAGGGAAGTCCTTCCACTAGCTTACCTTTTAAATACAAATTGAAGTTAACACAGGGGTCACATAAAGTCTTTCAATATTTTGCCCTGGAAATTTAATTTTCTTTCAACTTTGACTCATATTTCATGTAGAAAGCATATACCAGACTGTATTCAAGGGAGCTTTACCTTTAAAATCCCAAAGTTTCTATCAGTTTAATTTATGATAAATTACTTTACATTAACATGACCAGTGACATTTTAATGTTATATATTTCTAGAATTTCATAGCCTCACAAAATAATTATAATGTGTACTTGACTTGAAAAATGGCTCGGCTGGTAAAGAATCTGCCTGCAATGCAGGAGAACTGGGTTCGATCCCTGGATTGGGACGATCCCCTGGAGAAGGGAAAGGCTACCCACTCCAGTATTCTGGCCTGGAGAATTCCATGGACTGTATAGTTCATGGGGTCGCAAAGATTCTGACACAACTGAGTGACTTTGAGTTTCAAGTTTTCAACTTGAAAAATAGAATAGTCCATGAGAACTGCATATATATATATATATATATATATATATATATATATATATATATATATATATGTTGCAGTGATTTTCCAAATTCTTTATTCAATCTCCCTCTTAGTAAAAGGGTAAGACCCTCTTGTGACTCATTCTTTCTCCCTATTTTTTAATTCTTTAACTTCCTAGAAGCTTCTTTGTTTTGGTGGTCGGGTAGAGAAGCACTCACCCAGAAAATGAACTCAAAAGACTCTCCCATGAGTTCTGGGTTCACTGTTTTGTTTTTCCCATGTAGTTTGCCTTCCAAGAAAGTCTGGAATGAACAAGACAAGCAACAGATAAATCAAACTTAATTTTTTTCTGTTGTTTGTCTAGAACATAATAGGCAAGAAGATTAGTAAGTAAAATGATAGTTTTTTAAAAATTTTTCTAGAATTGTTCTTGAAGCATGTGTTTGCATATCATTCTAAATGTTTGTGGTAGATTTGGGAAAGAAGAATGCTCTTCCATTTAATCAAAGAAGTAATACCAGTATATCAGTGTTTTCTGCCAACAAAGTAAAAACTTGATTAGAGCTATAGGAAGTGTTCTAATATTCATGTGGATAAAAAATGAAATGTCTGTTTTCCTAGGTCAAAACTAGTTGGGTATTGGAAATTTCATATAGTCCAATCCATGGATGAATTAACTGGTTAATTCTTTCAGTATTCAAGGAATAGCTATATGTGGTCATGGCTTTTATTCCTGGATGAACATGTAACAATTTATTAAAAAGAATATTCTATAATAAATGTGAGAAAATAGAGATTGATTTCTCTCATAAAGGGTTTCCCTTATGGCTCAGATGGTAGAATCTGCCTGAGATACAGGAGACCTGGGTTCAATTGCTGGGTCAGGAAGATCCCCTGGAGAAGGGAATGGCTATCCAGTCTGATATTCTTGCCTGGAGTATTCCATGGACAGAGGGGAAAACGTAGATGGTAAAAATATAAAATAATTTGAAAAAGAAAAAATATAGTTGTAACATAAAAATTCTATGAACAGTTCTATGAAAATATATAGTCCATGGGGTCACAAAGAGTCAGACACAACTGAACCAGTAACACTAAAACTTTTCACTCATAAAAGTAGATAATAAAGACAAATGAAACATGTAAAAGTAAATAATGCAAAGAATTATCTACCATAATAAAATAAAATATACCCAGTAATGATGATGTTTAGATATGAGACCCTCTCCGTATAATACAGTCTGCATAAAGTTACTATAGATGCCTTGACAAGTTATATATGCACTCCTAAAAAAGAACATTGATTTCAGGTAATTACAAAAGCATGTTAATGCATTTTTAAATAAAAGAAACACTATCTTTTCTAAACTAATAGCCAAAATTATTTGTAGTGGACAAATATTAAAGATTTTCGACATGGATGGAAATACACCTATCAGAAATACTTGGGAATAGGTTTTAGTCTCTGGCAAAATAGCAAACAGATATAATCCTCTGATTCCCTTCTTGCCAATGCTGCAAATAATACTAATACTGTAAAACCAAGAGCCATGTTGCTACATCCTGATAAACCCCTGGAGAGAGAAAGTGGGACTGAATAAAGGATGATACAGACACCCAGAAGGGGGAAAGTCTAGGAGCCAAGGGCAGGGTAAGACCTTTTCATTGCATGTGTGTGTGTGTATGTGTGTGTGTTTTCAAACCACTTTCTTACACATATCACTGGGCAAACACTGTCCTTTATGATTCTACTTTGAGACAGAGAACAGGCCATACTTCTTAAGGGCAGTCCAGGGATTGTTCCCTACAATGTTAGGATTGTCCCCACACTGGATTATAATAATTAGCCCAGGCAGTTCATGAGTATTCCTTCTTTTGTTTCTCCCCATCCACCCCAAAGTCTTAAGTGATTATAAGCAAGGGGTGTAGCTTTGGGAAGGAAGCAGTTTCTAGATGGAGTTTTCTGTGGGGCAGAGTCATCTACTGAGGTTTACTAAGGTCAGTAAAGAACAATGAACCCATACTTTGATGACAGAGGCTTTTTTCAATGAGCGCTAACACACACACACACACACACACACACCCTCCCTCTAAACTTATTGGAAGGGGCACAAGTTAGGGTCTGAACTTCCATCCCTCCCTATGGGTGTATATTGCCAGGTACGGATGAGATCCTAGGGAATAATAATAAATCCTCTGAGTAATATAACTCCTTTGAGACACAAAAAGCTAAACAACTTATCCCCATGAAGAATTGTCTACAGAGAATAACTTTTTAAAGTCGGAACAGTAGGTTTTTTTAAAGAGGTAAGAATGGATATTGATGAACAGAAATAGAAGTAAATAATTATCAAGAGGCAATTGTGAAAATTAAGTATGAAATGGCATAGCAGATTAAAAACTATAAAAAAGTATTGAACAGTAGATTTGATAGAGCCACAGAATGAAGAAGTTTCTCTAAAATCAAATGAGTAAATTATGTAGGAAGGAGCCAAAAAGAAAGGAAAAAGTGGTGGAAATTTTTAAGTAAAATTTGAGTGATATGAAGGATAAAGGCAGAATTGTAAGCATAAGTCTTAAAATGAGATAAAAATAAGTAGAAGGAAGGAAATAATTGTCAAACTAATTATAGAGATTTTACCATAAATTAAGAAAAATTAAATGCCTCAGGTCAAAATGACTTAAGAGAGTAAAAGAGTATTTCTAAAGGGGGATGGGAAATAGTGTCCAGATCTATTAAAATGAAATTTAAAAATATCAAAAACAAAAATCAAAAGTACAAAAAAGTAAGCATAGGATAGAAAAACAGAATAATATATTTTAACTGATAAATATAAATATATGGGGAGATTTATATTCAATAAACAGAGGTTTCATATTATTTTTGAACATACATGTAATACACAAACTGTGATGTGTAATATCAACATCATACAGTTTTCTAATCTTAATGCAATGAAATTATATGTCAATAATGAAATAGTGGCTTAAAAGCTAAAATTTATACCATTTAATAACATTTTGTTGAAGGTATAATACCATTAAAAATGACAAAATTATTTTTCTGAATGAGAAGAAAACTCAAAATTTCCTAGATACAGCTGAAGAGGCACATAGGGGAAATTAAAAATTTTAAATACACTTCTCTAAAAGGAAGAAATATGGAAAGTAAATGAGCAAAGCTTTCAACTCAGCAGGAGGAAGTGTTTCAGAATTAACCCAAAGATATCAGAAATAATATTAAATATAATAGCAGAAATTAATGATACACAGAATTAAAACAATAGGAAATAGTAGCTAAAGAAAAATCTGGAGTTTTTTTAAAGATAGATAAGATGGGAAAATCTGGCATTAAGGGGAAAAGGTAGATGGGAAAAATATAAAATAATTTGAAAAAGAAAAAATATAGTTGTAACATAAAAATTCTATGAACAGTTCTATGAAAATATATTTTATACTCTTGTTAATCTTTTTCCTATCATAATATTGCCAACATGGCACAAGAAACAAGAGAAAAGCCATTAAATAAGCCAAAATACAGTTCAACATCCTTTGTTCTTAACGCAGAAGCTCAGATGTTATTTTATATATGTTCTTTCAAATTTCTAAGAAATAGATAATATTTATTTTATGCAAGTGGTTTTTAAAAAACACATAGGGAGAATTTATCAACTTATTTTATGTGATTTGTATTACTTTCATACCAACATAATATAGGGAAACAGATATAAAGTCCATTTCCCTTCTTAAAGTACATATAAAATCCTACATAAGAATAGTTTATTATATCTGTATTGTATTTTATACATTCTATATAATACATATCCCATATATTATATATATAAATTGTAACATATTGTTATAACTATATATGTATATAGTTATAATTATATATAATACTACAATATATCACCTTCAGGTTTATCCAAAGAAGGCAAGTATGTTTGGCCATCAAAAGTTAGTCAACATGATTTGCCACACTAATGGTCTATGAAAGAACACATATTTGTCATAAAAATTAAGGAAAAAAATTTAATAAAATTTGAGTAAATAACTGATATTTATAATAAAAATTAGAGACAAAAAGCATCCTTTAAGTTATACAGTGGAAGTGATAAATAGATTTAAGGGAGTAGATCTGATAGAGTGCCTGATGAATTATGGATGAAGGTTCATGACTTTGTACAGGAGATAGGGATCAGGACCATCCCCAAGAAAAAGAAATGCAAAAAAGCAAAATGGCTGTCTGAGGAGGCCATACAAATAGCTGTGGAAAGAAGAGAAGTGAAAAGCAAAGGAGAAAAGAAAAAATATACCCATTTGAATACAGTGTTCCAGAGAACAGCAAGGAGAGATAAGAAAGCCTTCCTTAGTGATCAATGCAAAGAAATAGAGGAAAACAATAGAATGGGAAAGACTAGAGATCTCTTCAAGAAAATTAGAGATACCAAGGGAACATTTCATGCAAAGATGGGCTCAGTAAAGGACAGAAGTGGTATGGACCTAACAGAAGCAGAAGATATTAAGAAGGGGAGGCAAGAATACACAGAAGAACTGTACAAAAAAGATCTTCATGACCCAGATAATCATGATGATGTGATCACTCACCTAGAGCCAGACATCCTGGAATGTGAAGTCAAGTGGGCCTTAGGATGCATCACTACGAACAAAGCTAGTGGAGGTGATAGAATTCCAGTTGAGCTATTTCAAATCCTGAAAGATGATGCTGTGAAAGTACTGCACTCAATATGCTGACAAATTTGGAAAACTCAGCAGTGACCACAGGACTGGAAAAGGTCAGTTTTCATTCCAATCCCTAAGAAAGGCAATGGCAAAGAATGCTCAAATTACCACACAATTGCACTCATCTCACATGCTAGCAAAGTAATGCTCAAAATTCTCCAAGCCAGGCTTCAACAATACATGAATCGTGAAATTCCAGATGTTCATGCTGGCTTTAGAAAAGGCAGAGGAACCAGAGATCAAATTGCCAACATCTGCTGGATCATCGAAAAAGCGAGAGAGTTCCAGAAAAACATCTATTTCTACTTTATTGACTATGCCAAAGCCTTTAACTGTGTAGATCACAATAAACTGTAGAAAATTCTGAAAGAGATGGGAATACCAGACCACCTGACCTGCCTCTTGAGATATCTGTGTTCAGGTCAGGAAGCAACAGCTAGAACTGGACATGGAACAACAGACTGGTTCCAAATCGGGAAAAGAGTATGTCAAGGCTGTATATTATCACCCTGCTTATTTAACTTATATGCAGAGTATATCATGAGAAACGCTGGGCTAGATGAAGCACAAGCTGGAATCAAGATTGCTGGGAGAAATAGCAATAACCTCAGATATACAGATGACAGCACCCTTATGGCAGAAAGTGAAGAAGAACTAAACAGCCTCTTGATGAAAGTGAAAGAGGAGAGTGAAAAAGTTGGCTTAAAGCTCAACATTCAGAAAACTAAAGATCATGGCATCGGGTTCCATCACTTCATGGCAAATAGATGGGGAAACAATGGAAACAGTGGCTGACTTTATTTTTGGGGGCTTCAAAATCACTGCAGATGGTAACTGCAGCCATGAAATTAAAGACGCTTACTCCTTGGAAGGAGAGTTATGACCGAAACTAGATAGCATATTAAAATGCAGAGACATTACTTTGTCAGCAAAGGTCCGTCTAGTCAAGGCTATGGTTTTTTCAGTAGTCATGTATGGATGTGAGAGTTGGACTATAAAGAAAGCTGAGTGTCAAAGAATTGATGCTTTTTGAACTGTGGTGTTGGAGAAGTCTCTTGAGAGTCCCCTGGACTGCAAGGAGATCCAACCAGTTCACCCTAAAGGAGATCAGTTCTGAGTGTTCATTGGAAGGACTGATGTTGAAGCTGAAACTCCAAGACTTTGGCCACTGTTGCGAAGAGCTGACTCATTTGAAAAGACCCTGATGCTGGGAAAGATTGAAGGCTGGAGGAGAAGGGGACAACAGAGGATGAGATGGTTGGATGGCATCACCAACTCAATGGACATTAGTTTGGGTAAACTCCCGGAGTTGTTGGTGGATAGGGAAGCCTGGCGTGCTGCAGTCCATAGAGTTACAAAGAGTCAGACACGACTGTGCAACTGAACTGAACTGAAGTTAGTAAAAGCTTTTGTCAGAAGCTTGGGTCAGACGTTTAACTTCAGAAAGTTTTAATAAACTTATTTTATAATGTGAGACCAGATGAAGATGCCCATGTAATCACTTTCACTCAGGACGTTTTCAAAAGTCCTGGACAAGGCAGTAAGATGAGAAAAAGGAACAAGAGGTAAATATCTGAAAGCATGATGCAAACTGTAACCATGCCTAGATTATTTGATCTTTTACCAAAGAAAATTCCTCAAAACCAACAGACAACCTTTAGAAATAATAGGTCAGCAAAATAACCATATAAATGAGATTAATTTAGAAACACTGTGTTCCCCTTCTCCAGCAATAGTATCATAATAAATGGAAAATATATCATATCATACCTCATGTGTAAAGCAAGTAAGGAATAAGCTTAAAAATACATTGAGCAACAGAAATAATAAATAAATGAAAAGGGATAACATGTTCATTTATGGAATGAATGAATACTGATTCATCTGTAAATTCATGTCAGCTCTGATAAAAATTAGGATAGAATGTTTTTAAGAATTCTACCAACTCACTGTAAAATTAATGTAATGATACAAATCACAAATCACTAGATCAGTTTTTAAAAGTAGTATAGAGAAAGATCACTTGCACCACAAGGATTTAAGACACATTGTAAAGTCTCGTTAATAAAATGTTGGCCAAGAAACACACAGCTCAATGATGAAATAGGTCTATGTACATGTGGAAACCTAGTATATGAAGTAGATAGCACAAAATTCAGTAGAGAAGGCAAGGCTTATTTAGTGTTGTTGAAACTACCTCACTTTATAGAGAGAAGGAAAATAAGATCATTTCATTAAGCGGAAGAAAAGGAAAAGGACCAGAGAAATAAATATTTAAAGATGATGTATACAAATCTAAAGAATATACTAAGCTAATGGCTTTATATCTTTATGTGAAGAAAAGCTTTTTAAACACATCAGTGAAATCAAATGCATAAACAATATGGGAAGAAAAGGATGCTTTTGTCACAATACTTAGAATTACTGTTTAATAAAGTCATTATAGGCAAAGCAAACAGAAATGGCATACTAAAATGGTATTTGCAACATCAAAAACTAACAGTTTCACATGTACAAAGAGATTTTATTCTTTAAAATGTGATGTATACATATAATAGAATATTATTTAGCCTTAAAAACGGAAGTCCTGCCATTTCCAACATCATAGGTGAACTCGGAGGTCATTCTGGTAAGTGAAGTAAGCCAGATATAGAAGGACAGATACTGCATGATACCATTTACATGAGACATCTAAAATAGTTGAACTCATAGAAATAGAGAATAGTGTGGTAGTTGCCAGAGACTGGTTTGTATGTGGGGGGAATGGGTAGGTATTAATGAAAGGGTACAGTGTTTTAGTCATAGAAGAGGAATAAATCCTAGAGATCTCCTGTATAGCATAGAGCCTAGTATGCTCTATTAATAACACTACTGTATTGTACACTTAAATTTTTGCTAAGAGGTAGATTTTATGTTAAATGTCCTTGTCAGAAAAATGGTAATAAATTAAAAGGGCAGAGGATGTTTGGGTGTGATAAATAAGTTTGTGGTATTGGTTTCATGTATATTTATCTCCAAATACATCAAGTTGTACACATTAAATATTACAGCTTGTTTGTATGTCAGTTATAACTTCAGTAAAATGGTTTTAAAAAATAAAATCAGAAAGACAAAGAGAAAAATACATGATTTAATAGAATAGTGGTCCACATATGTGGATAGGCAAATCATTAGAGGGGAGTCTTGAGTAACAAACAAGTCCATGAAGAAGTGCTCAATGTTACTTGCTAATAGATATAGGAAGCTCATGCAGCCAGTAATTTGGCAGTTCTAGGAGAAACTGAGTAGGAAAATTTTCACAACTCAGCATATTACCCAGAGAAATGCTTGTTTCTATTTGTTTATGGTGACAGGGCATTAGAAGCAGCCTAGACGTCATTCCATAGGGAAATGGACAAATGAAATGTGTTTAATACGAATACATCTGCACTCCAGACTTGCTAAGTTAGAATTGCTGTGATTGGGAGACAGGAATCTGTATTGACTCGTGGAATTTTTATGTCCTTAATGCTAGAGAAAGCAACTAGCTTATGCTCAGTGGCTGAGATTTAGTATAGTAGAAAGACAAAATAGATATTTTAAATTTATCTGGGGACATAGTATTCTCTGTGTGTGTGTGTGTGTGTGTGTGTGTATAGGAGGTGGTTGTTCTCTAGAAAAACAGAAATGCAGTGTCATTCTTGCGTGGTTGTGGCAGGGAAGATATTTTGTGAAGGCTTTATGGGATGGAAAACTGTTCCTTATGTCATTGTTGTTGATAATCTGGGGTTGCTAGTTTAGTTTGCTTATGTATATGTTTGTGTGTGTGTGGTGGGAGCTATCTCCTGGAGAAGTGTCTTAGCAGATGAGTTTGTATATGGGAGGTAAAACTGTGGAACTTTGAGCCTTAAGTTCTGTCATTTTGAGCCCTAAGAGGCAACGACTGATTCAGAACAGTGAGTAGAAGGGCCCCCTCCCACTCTTCCGTCACGCTGAGCTCCATGGGGCCTGAGCAATGGAAATACGAGGACATAAACCCCTAGACACTCATCCTTTGGGAACATAAGCAGTAAAAGGTTCAGAGAAGCTTTATGTGTGTGAGTGGAGGCCTAGAAATCTAGTGCCTAATATGTCAGAGAGGTCAGTTTTGAGGTGACTAATCAGAGAGCCCCAACCAGACAAGAGGCATTACTGGTGGGGTCATTAAAATATGACTAAGCAGACAACTCAGCAAAAGCAAATGGGTAATTCAGGAAATGGAGAAAAAGGTTGTGTGATCTATAATCAGCTCACCCTCAGAGAAAATAAGAATGTTTGAGGTCCCAGAGGTGTTGGGTCAAGATCCACAGGATATGACTGGGCTCATTAGAAGCTGAGGCTGTTGGAATGGAAGGTCAAAAAAGTGGAGAAAGGTGAACAGCAGTGAGTCAGAATATCCACTGTAATATTTAAGTCACTAGTGATGACAAAAGAAAAGGGGCCAAAGGTGATGAATCAAGCGAAGAAATGCTTGAGGAAGGTGATACTGAGTTGCGCAGGATGATAAATGATGGTGAAGACGCTGATAAAAATAAATCATGTGGACTTCCAGTGTAGAATTGATCAGTAATCAGGAAATTTCACTGGGAAGTGAGACCCAGACTTTTAGTACATTAAGCAGAGTAGAGGAGTACAAGTAACCAGAAGAACATTGATGAGGTTACTAGGTCATCAGGGGAAAGGCCAGGTTTTACAATGTAGATGATGGTTTGAAGGGAGACAGTGAAAAAAAATTACAGATAAAAATAAACTTGCTCATAAATGAATAAAACTTTGAAGAAACTTAAAATAAAAGGTACTAGCAGTTGAGTCAAAGTTGGTTTTTTTGCTTTATTGTGTTGTATTTTGTTTCTCCCTCTATCCTTAAAGCATACAACTCTAAAGTGACTTACTATCTCTAACAAAAACTCGTGTAGGCTGGGGGATATAATCTCGTTCCGGTTAGACTTTCTGTGGTTTAACACAGATGGGGAAAGTATTTTAAGAAGCTTAGCTATTTTGCTAAATGTTTATGACTTGTAAATTCCCAGCCTTTTAGGATTATCCAAATGTGTTGACATTGATGGTGAATTTGAAGGGAAATTAGCCAAATATGTTTGTCTAATTAGCCAGCAGGGTCTAATAATAGCTGTCTGGGTTGGCGTGTAAGTCATGGCTACTTATTTAATGCATGGGGGTATGTTCATACTCTTTCCCTTTGAAGTTTAGATTTCAAATTCTTTGCCCACCAATTTCTAGAGAGTAACTAAAAGAGTTGTCAGTGAACAAATCCCCATTCTCTTCTTTGTACAAAGAAAAAACAAAACAAAACAAAAACGTAGCCTACTAGTTCCACTTCACCTAAAGTCTGACTCTTCCAAACTTCTATTTCTGTGCTTCTCATAAGATACAGAAAGGAAATCACCCTCTCTACTTTTGGCTACGTGGTCTTGAGAGATGATAAGTTTGACTTTCTCGTGATGGTTTTTAGTCTCTTGGGCTGCATAGTTTTATAATTCAGCAATTATATATCATCCTTGTTTAAGTAACTGTAGCAGTTGTATGTAAAGTTTTAATAATTCTGTCAGATCAAAATGGTAATATTTAGCCAGTTACCACAGGACCTCCTGTAGGGAGTAACATAGGAGAATGAATGCTGTCATTTAAGTGAATATTACTTCAGATACTCTCCAGGTATTTTGTATTCAATGTCATTCATCTTCACAGACTGTACTGTATTATCTTTTATTATAAATTTGTTTGACACATAAGAAAAAATATTCATGAGCCCATAGGCTATATTGGAAAGCATTTTCTTTAGACCTGAATATTTCAGACTCTGAAGTCTATACTTTTTCCCCAGTTGATCATTGTTGACTTACCTATTACTTAAATAAAATAGACGTAAGTGAAAAAATTCTCACAGTCCTGGTCATCTGTGTATCAGGCATACTGGTTTGTAGCAAAATGTATTTTCTATTGTAAAGATATAATTGAAAAATATGATGATGATTGGTTGTCACTTGCTCATAGTTCTCCACCCAGTGGATGGGTAAAATAGCAAAATAATTACATATGGGTGTTGCTACTTATATAGTGGGCCTTAGGGTGAAATATTTATATATTGGATTTCTCAGCCTATGAGTAATATAAAAAGCAGATGTACTATAAATGTAATCTGTTTTTTTATATCAAACTTATTAGTGATCCCGACCCCCGCTCCAACAGTCACCTGAAATCAAGTCACTTATTGGAACTCACTCACCACGAAGATTGGTTAAGGCACTTATAAGTGCCTTATAAGTGTTTCTGTACTGATTCTGCCACTAATGTACACCTGACTTTCCAGACTTCATTTTTTATCTATAACATAAAGGAATTTTTAAGTCTTTTTTAACCATAAATTTCTTTTATTTGTCCCTTTTAAATATCATCTTGTAGTTTAAGCAGGATGGGGTAAAACATTAGTATTTTTATTTAAAATATAATGCCATTTCTTCCTCTTATTTTTATATAGTGCTTAAATATCTTTATGTTTGAAATTCATGCAAAAGAGTATTACTTCTGTATTTTTTTTTGCTTCAACATTTTCAGCTGTTTAGCAAATTTTACTTAAGAAAAACTGCTGAATAATAAATATAATGAGATAGTTTCTTTATTTTAACTTTAGTGTATTTTTAAATCTGTAGGTCACTTTTTTGTGTGCATTTTTGGTTTTGTATTTAGTATTGTTGACAGTGCTACATCAACTTGGCCCCAGGATAGTAATTAACAACCCAGTCAGAGGTTGCTAGTAATTTCCCACTTATTTGAAAAGAAGATTTTATTAAGTTGGAATCATGAGTATTAGGTAGAGACAACTTTTGAAATTACATTCGCATAATAGTATATATAAAAAAGTAAACAAAATTAAATTAAAATTCAAGTCTAGAAGTTAAGAAAACAGGAGTTTTGAAAATAAGACAGTCTTTTTATAAAAAAGGCTATTGTTGACCTCCCAGTATGTGTGAGAATGTGTTTCAGGTCTTTAGTTAGAAAAAAAATCAGGATAAAATTTAAACTCCACAATGATAGCTGAAAAAGAGTAGAATGTCCTTATTTTTAAAATTTGAATGCTTTAGAATTATAAGTTTGTGTTTAATGGCCTTCTCTGATCTTGACTGTGCAATAAAGGAAATATGAAAAGAAATATAAAATGTAGGGGAGGCAATAATAGTAACAATATTATATATAGCATATATAATAAAATGTATATATTAATAGTATGCAAATACCAAAGCATAATGTTTAGGTATTTCAGAAATGTGAAATATATATTGTTCCCAAATTCAGAGCCCTGTTGAGATTGATGCCCAATCACAGTAATATATGCTGACCTAGAAACATGAGTCACATAGTAGATGGTAAGGTGGTGAATGGTGGTCATCGGGTGATAGCAACTGATGTTTGGGAGAAGCCTCATAGTGATCACCTAGTAGGTCTCTAAGAAGCTTTTGCTTTTGTTACTTATTCATCCACTTTAATATGCATAGAAAGAAGTTAAGTGTTAACTAAAGTTAGTAGATTTGTGGAAATAAGTATTGTTCTAACTTAGAACATAACTGCAATTTAGGTATTAATAGAATCTTTTTTAAATAGTTTAAAAATTAATAAAGATTAATTGTTCTTTTTTTAAAAAAATAGCATGACTAGAATATTTTCAAATTAAAAGTTTTGTTGACCTGTTTTGTTGAAATAAAATTCAGTAGAAATTTACTTGAAAATCTTCAGCATTTTTTTTAAAGTAGATCGATGGGCAATAAGCTAAAATATCACTCACTATGTTTGCCTTCATTTATATATGTTTTTTTCACATGTATGACCCATGTTGTAGGGATTTTACCTTAGAAATTATCACTATTATGTCTGTGTTTTGTATGCTGAATTGTGCAGGTCCTGATATTATGTTATAAAAAGATATAAAAGAGTCATAGAGTGTTATACTAATGTCCTACTCTAGGGAATGTATAGCAGAAAGTCTTTGACTCATGGCATATTAGAAATGCAAGGGCCTTTAGCCATTATTTAGATGAGAATTGGCAGACTACCACCTGGGACCACATCCAGCCTAATGCCTGTTTATTTATGCCAAAGAGCTAATAATAGTTTTTCTGTTTTTAAATAGTTGAAAAAATAAAAAACAATACTTCACTAAATGGGAAAATTATATAAAATTCAAACTTCACTATCCATAAATAAAGTTTTATTAGAATAGAGTCATTCATTTCTGTTTACGTATTACCTATAATGACTTTCTTGATTCATTGGCAAATAGAGTTGTGACAAAGAGCGTATGACCCACAACACCTAAAATGTTTACTATCTGGCCTTTTATAGAAAACATTTGTAGACCCCTGATCTAGACAGCAAATAGGTTTCCTCTCTGGGACTGATCCTCAGGGATTGCTAAGACCCTGTTTGTGAATGATTCTTTTTGTGAACTTCATAGAAAAGACCACAGTGATTGAGAGTCAGTGTTGACAGTCAGTTTCTATCTCAGATAAGGGAGGGGGACAGTGGTAAAGGTTTAGCATTTTCTAGTCAAATTTCTAGTGTGTATGTTCCATTGTTACTGAGTTTGTATTAAAGCTCAGTGGAACACAAAGTTATTACCCTTCCAAGTTTCATTTCCATTATTCCTGGTATCAGACCAAACATCTGAGGCAAACTTAGTGCACATTAAGAATCATGGAAAGAACTTTTCAAAAATGCACCCCCCCTCCATGCCAACACATACAAGATTATGATTTTATAAGTTTAGTGTGAAGCCTTGGACTTCTGATTGAAACTTAAGATGTTGAAACTTAAATGATGTTTATCTAGGACTGAACTAGTCCACTGACTGCTCAGTGTATGTGACTATTTAAATTCAAATGAAATAAAATCTAAAATTCAGTCTCTCAGTTGCATGAGTCACATTTCAGGTGCTCAATAACTATATGAGCCTAGTGGCTTCTGAATTGAACAGATCAGAAGATTTCCTTTGTTGCAGAAAGTTCTGTTGGACAGGGCTGATCTAGGTGATTTCAGGATCCCAATTTAATCTCAGAAGCTCACTAATCAGGTTTAGAAAACAATATCAGTTTGTTTTCATTCTGTCAGAAATGAGCAACAAAAAAAAGAGAGAGAAGGAAGAAACTCAGGCTAAAGATGGAAATCTTCATCTACTATCTAACTCATCTACCTAACCATTAAGATGACTGAAAAGATACATAAATTGTGTACATTTTCATGTCAGATACTTGGAAGAATTTTCATAGAACATAGTGAGGGTAGACAGGATTAAGAGAGAACTGATCGATCTGTGAGTCAGTGGATACAATAGAGAATTTTGCCTGAAGAATAAGACTCTGAGAGGTTGGGAGAACCCCACAGGCTTCAGGAAATTTGCAGTTGATGCCTGAGTGCAAGTGAGCCACTGTCAAGTCAGTGGGCAGCACTGACAGCGCTGATAAAGTGCAGGGATACTAGCTCCCTAATGCAGGAGCAGTGTTCTCTCCCTGAAGAGTATGCCATTGACATCATGCTTTGTAACACACGCTGCTTTGTCCAGAACCTAATGGATGTAGACTTGCCACTTAGAGGAAAGGTGAATCACAGTGAACTCTGAAATAGTGTTGACTGGCATGGTTGACCTTGCTTGGCTTCACTTATTAAAGTAGCCTTTATATCACAGTCAAAAAAGTCTGAAGTCACAAAAAAATATCTACTGCAAGCCCGTACTTTTCTTTTCCCACTAATTTGGTGTATGAGAGTAGCACAGTGTATTTAATGTTACTATCTTACTGTCTTTGTACTGAAAAATTGAACAAAATAGAAATAAACAACAAACTGTAAAGATGAGCAAAGAGGAAGGTCACCAGATATACAATATATAGTCAGTAATCCAAGAGCAGAAAGCTTATGGAAGACTAAATGCTTCTGCAGATCTACGGAACAGATTTATTGCAAGAAATCTGAGAAA
This sequence comes from Muntiacus reevesi, assembly GCF_963930625.1. Taxonomy (NCBI): domain Eukaryota; kingdom Metazoa; phylum Chordata; class Mammalia; order Artiodactyla; family Cervidae; genus Muntiacus; species Muntiacus reevesi. The sequence goes on along the minus strand of NC_089254.1, from coordinate 75,753,506 downwards.
ATGTTTAAAACCTTTTTGTGATTCAGGGAGCAATTGTGTCTCCAAACAAGGCACCTATCAGAAAAGATAGCTTTCAGATGAAAGATGATGAACAAAGTTTTATTATGGCGTGAAGGCAAAAATGTATGTTGAAAATTCCAGGAAACCAAATCAGACAATGACTATACCAGATTGAGAAAATGTCCTAGAATTTAGAGTAAAAGAATTAAGGAGACAAATGTACTAATCAAAAGTACAAAATACATCCCTAAGAAGTCAAAGATACATACAGGAAAATACAGAGCAGTTATGGGAAAAGCAATTCCCAAAGAAATAATGGTAGAATATTTTCTTGGTGGTAGGGACTTAAAGCTCAGGAAAAACCATTTGTCCAAAACTGTGATGATGAAAATGCTGAATTAAAGAAAAACTAAAGCATGAAGATGACATGGGGGAAGAACTTTGTTTATAAAAGGAAAAAATTCAAGTTGACATCAGACTCTCCACAATTTGAGAAATACAGAAGAGAAATGAACACAAGACTCTTGAGAGAAATATATTGAAACCCAAGAATGCTATAGCCAGACAGGCTATCACTCATATTTGAGACCAATAGAGTGATATTAATAGACATAAAATGACTCCAAATGTTTTTACCTACATTTCTTTTCTGAAAAAATAAGATTAAAAAAAAAAAAAAAAACCTTGAAAAAGTATTCCAGCTGATTGAGGAATGAATCAAACTAAAAACCTAAATAATGAGAATTATGTGTTATAAAAGAAAATGTGGTGAATAATTAAAACCAAAGGGGAATAGATTATGTCCTAAAAAGAAGGGTAATGAGTAAGAAACCAAAGAATCTCTGTTGTTAATATAGTGAGACATTAACAATAGAAAAAAAATTTAATTCTTCCAAGAGAAACTAAAAATGTTAAAAAAATGATAATATTCTGTGTGTGAAATCAGAAATTACACCAACAAAATCTTAAAGTAGGAGTGTGAATAATTGCTTGCAAAATATTTCATTTTATGTGTGTGGGTAGGGGATTCTCAAATACATGTATTTTATTTTTGAAGTGATAAAGATAGAATTAAATAACATATAAAGGTATTTTACATGTAAATTAACTGTTCAGTTCAGTCGCTCAGTCATGTCCGACTCTTTGTGACCCCATGGACTGCAGCACGCCAGGCCTCCCTGTCTGTCACCAACTCCCAGAGTTTACCCAAACTTATGTCCATTGAGTCAGTGATGCCATCCAACCACCTCATCCTCTGTCATCCCCTTCCCTTCCCGCCTTCAATCTTTCCCAGCATCAGGGTCTTTTCAAATGAGTCAGCTCTTTGCATCAGGTGGCCAAAGTGTTGGAGTTTCAACTTCAACATCAGTCCTTCCAATGAACACTCAGCACTGATCTCCTTTAGGATGGACTGGTTGGATCTCCACGCAGTCCAAGGAACTCTCAAGAGTCTTCTCCAACATCACAATTCAAAAGCATTAATTATTCGGCGCTCAGCTTTCTTTATAGTTCAGCTCTCACATCCATACATGACTACTGGAAAAACCATAGCAACTTTGTTGGCAAAGTAATGTCTCTGCTTTTTAATATGCTGTCTAGTAGGAAAAAAGTTATTTTTAATTTATAGAAAGTAAAAGAAACAAAGAAAATGTGTGTACATAAGAAACAGATCTGAAAACATACAAATAACAAGGAAACAAAAAAAATTTAATGAAATCATTAAAATAAAAATGAAAATCATAAGTAAATAAACATGATTTTTTACTTCTGGCCCAAACTCACTGCCTTTCCAAAAACTAAACACCATAATCTTGTCCCCTTAATATGGTAGCAACTATTCATCTTTATTTCAAGTTTGATCCTTTTATGTTTTGTTTGGAAAGCTTCTTGAAGAAAACAGAAATACATTCCTGTTGCATGGTTATCCATAATTTTAGTTCCACTACCAGTAGTAGTCAAAAAGTTATATAGATTTTGGGAAGGGTTTTTCTGACTTCATTTGTTTTGTTTTTAATTTAATTGGATGATAATTGCTTTACAATGTTGTGTTGGTTTCTGCTGTGTAACATCATGATTCAGCTATAGGTGTGTGTGTGTGTGTGCATACATATATGTATCACCTTCGTCTTGAGCCTCCATCCCACCCTGCCCCCATCACAGAGTACCAAGCTGAGCTCCGGGTGCTCTATAGCGGTTTCCCAGTAACTATCTATTTTACGCTTGGTAGTGTATGTATGTCAATGCTACTTTTGAAGTTCTTGGTGATCTTTTAGTCAGTGGTCCTATCTCATCTTGTGAACTTCTACTTGTCTTCTTTGTGCCTTGTCCTCTATGTACAAGGCGCTATGTAAGAAATATTGAATATTTATTTGTTCAGTCATTCATCTGGTGAATATTAAATAAGACCTACCTTTTGCATAGGATTGAGAGTAAAATCCAGCCCTCATGGAATTTAGAGACTATCCAAAGTAATGTGCCAAGACATCACTGAAGCCCCTGTAGCAACTGGGCTAGCCTGCACATCCCAAATGTGTGCCTCCCTCCTATATCCTTACCAATGTGAAACCTTTCCTCCAGTCATTTTAAGCTCTTCTACTCTCTCACTTTTTTATATTCTATTTGCTCCACTTGTTGCATGTCTTTACTTTTATCATGTTGGTCACTCTGTTTTTCTTACAATCATTTCCCATGGTTAACCTGGAGTCAGTCAGTTCAGTCAGTTCAGTTGCTCAGTTGTGTCCGACTCTTTGCAACCCCATGAATTGCAGCAGGCCCGGCCTCCCTGTCCATCACAAACTCCCGGAGTTTACTCAAACTCATGTCTGTCGAGTCGGTGATGCCATCCAGCCATCTCATCCTCTGTCATGCCCTTCTCCTCCTGCCCCCAATCCCTCCCAGCATCAGGGTCTTTTCCAATGAGTCAACTCTTCACATGAGGTGGCCAAAGTATTGGACTTTCAGGTTCAGCATCAGTCCTTCCAATGAACACCCAGGACTGATCTCCTTTAGGATGGACTGGTTGGATCTCCTTGCAGTCCAAGGGACTCTCAAGAGTCTTCTCCAACACCACAGTTCGAAAGCATCAATTTGTAACCTGGAGTAGTAACTCCTTAAATCACCATTCTGGAACTTTTGCTTCCACTGTCACCAGTATGAATGATAAATAGCTGTTCCTGAATTTTAGCTTCATTCCATCTAGATCTGAAATCCGTGGAATGAGCTTTTGATTGAATGAACCTCAGTCACTTGAGCACATTGGGTGCTCTCAGTTTACTTGCCAAGGGATAGAGAGAGACACTGTCAGCTTTAATCTTCTGATTTGCTTCCTCCCAAATAGAGTTTGGATGATGAAAAAACAGCAAGGGTTCTTTGGAGTGCCTGTACGCATGTATTCATGGGAATGTTTTAAGTGTGTGTGTATTGGATAGATGTGTATGGATAGAGAATCTTCTGAATTCATTTATTGATATTTAAACTCTCCTGAGTCACTCTTTCCTTATGATTGAAAGAAGTTTCTCGAAGTCAGTGCATCTCATATCATGTTCCACAGACTTAAAAATCTTCCATGAAAAAAAAATCTTCCATGGAAGGTTCTAGAAAATGACTTAAAAGGCCCTGGGGGCTGTAAGAGTACTGCCAGGGCTCTGGATCCCCCCTGTTCCTTCGTGTGTGTGCACAGGTGTGCTTCTAGTTGTTTTATCAGATTTTATTAAGAAAGTGCCCTGCCACTCAAAAGCTTTGACTACCACTGTGATAGATTCTTGCATCTCAAAGGTGTACAGTACCACACACTGTGAAACTTCCAAGTCAGAATCTGTCTTTTATAAGATCATTAGCTCTCAAATTTAAGGATCATTGTCCTATTTGATCCCCAGAGTCACTTTTAGCTAGAGCACTGTGCTGTAATATACATTTATGCAGTATATAGTTTATATTTCTTTGCTTTTCTCTGTCCTGGGCAGTTTGGTCAGAGAAAAAGAAACCCATCATGGGTATACAGCATCAAATTTTGATTGACTATAGATGGGCATGTGAATTGAATAAGGTTCCAACTTTATTTTATTTCTAGTAATCATAACTAGAGCAAATGAAAGTTACCTGGCCTGATTTGATTATACATCTTGTTCTTCCTGTGAGAAAAATATGAAGCCAAATATCCTGTAATTAGTGAAAAAAAAGAATCTTCCAAAAATTGTTCAAAGGAGATTGGGAGAGTGAAAGAAAAGCCCATTAAATATTGATAATGGTAAAAATCAAGCGTGGTGAGCCCTTACAGTGGTATAATGTTTTAGAGCTTACTGAGTATCTGAATATTCAGCAACTCATTGAAGTCATTAACAATTCAGGGAAGAAAGCAAATTAAATATTTTCAACCACAGTTTACAAATAAGACCTGAACCAGTAGTCTATGATAACCAAGGCTGGTACATATCATTTCTCTCCCTTTTCCTCTAATTTCATTCTAAAACAATGCTGCTCAAGCATAAATGGACTTGGAGAATGATGTTTTTACAATATTCACAATGTCTGGGGTTGATATTTTTTCAGTTGTAGAAATGTCTCTTTTTTTTTGGTTTCCATTTTTCTTACACTTCCCTGTAATTTTTTTTTTTTTTACCTTTTTATTTTCTCCTTCCACTTTTCCCCATCAGCTTCTTCCTTCCTCTCTAACTTCAGCAGCATCTGAGGCAGACTCTGCTGATTTGCATAGTGGATTCTGTTTCTTCCTCCCCACCTCTGCCCTCACAGAGGCTTCATCCTTTCCTATGGCCACCTGCCTCTTCATCATCCTTGCTGGAACCCAGGGTGGCTCAGCTCTGTTCTACCTCCTCCTCTCCACCTGGCCCAACCACTGCTCTGCCAGGCCTCCCTTGATTGCCGAATGTCGTTATGGCAACCGACAGTCAGTGGGCAGAGGAGACACCATGCTGAGCCAAAACCAGCAAGAAGAGACATTATGCAGCATCTGTGGGGGCTGATAAGGCCAAAGTGTTGGGTCGGGCCCCTCCCCTGTGAGGAAGAGGGAGGAAAATGTGAAAATCATGTCAGTGGTGGTAGATCTCCCAGGAATGATTTCTGACCCAATAGAATGGTTGGAAGACTGTTACAGACTTTGGTTGAATTATTCATGTAACTTCTTTGTATGCCCAAACTAACATCTTTTGATTCAGCATCTCCATTTCCAGTGCTAATCCCACAACCATCAGAGAGAGAGATGAACACGATTCTATGTTGTGGGTGTAAAAGTGCAGGAGAAAATATTGTTTACTCTGTTGAGTACAACATATTACTACATCCCAGCTTTATCTGTATTGTTAGCTCTGATGATTATGGAGAGTGGTAAATGATAATTTTACACTGTAAAGTGCACACACTAGGATTTAATGGGAAAGTTCTTCTTTGCAGCAAAACAGACAAACATAAACACCCAATGAGGCCATTAAAGGTGATTGCCTCATATTTTCAAAATATGTTCAGTGACTCAAAATGATGGAAGTATTGATGCGGGTTTGATCTCTGGACTGAGAAGATTCCCTTGAGAAGAAAATGGCAACCCACTCCAGTATTCTTGCTTGGAAAGTCACATGGACAGAGGAGCCTGGTGGGATGCAGTCCATGGGGTCATACAGAGTCGGACACAACTGAAGTGACTAAGCACAGCACTTTGGGAAGAATATGTCTTTATCAATTAGGATCACTTAGAAAAGTAGAATTAAAAATAGGGATTGTTAGAATACTGGCTGCAGTATCATTGTACCTGCAACAGATTTCTATGTAATATTCAATAATTTAGAATATTAAAATGCTGAAGCTAGCAAAGGAACACTAGTTTATCTCAGTCTACAAATGAGAACAAGACCCAGAAAGCAAGAGGGCTTACCTGTGGGTCACACACCTTCTGAGCTGTGTCATCTTTTCATTAAACCTGAATGCCCTCCAGAAAGCTACAACAAACTTACAGAAGAGTCCTTTGGACTTTAAATATTTGGAAACATTGTGTGCATGCACAAAAGATCAGATTCTCATTCTCATGGGCCCATCACACCACATGTTGTTGTTGTTGTTCAGTCACTAAGTCATGTCTGACTCTGTGACACCATGAACTGCAGCATGCCAGATTTCCCTGTCCACCATCTCCCTGAACTTGCTCAAACTCATGTCCATTGAGTCACTGATGTCATCTAACCGTCTCATCCTCTATCGTCCCCTTCTCCCCTTGCCCTCAATCTTTCCCAGTATCAGAGTCTTTCCCAAAGAGTCGGCTCTTTGCATCAGTTGGCCAAAGTATTGGAGCTTCAGTTCCAGCATCAGTCCTTTCAGTGAATATTCAGGGTTGATTTCCTTTATGGCTCTGCAGAAAATTATCCACACTCAGTCATAGTTCCCACAGACACTAGCTCACTGCCTTTGGATCTTAGACTTACTTTAGACATTGGCAGGAAAGACTTCACTGTGTTTATCAAAACATATAAAAGTTACAAGATTTAGCAATATAAAAAATAATAAAATGAAAACAAAAGGGAAGGGGAAGTAAAGCAAGGGGATAGTGGTAAGTATGCTAAATTATTCATTTTAATTAAAGAAAATTAACAAACACTGTGTCAAAGAACATATCAAGTTATACATTTGTTTATTGTTTAAAAATCGTAATGCTAATCATCAAAAGTCTAAAAAGAAAAGAAATCCCAGAAACTGTTTAAAATTGATTATCTTTTAGAGAAGGAACAAGAGGGCCTCATTTTTTTTTTAGACCATTTCATGTGGTATGACTTCTAAATGTACATGTTTACTTTTTTAAGTGTAAAACTGACATTCTCATTAATAGGGATTTTGTTAAATAAACCCTGAAATGGAATACTTGCCCTCCATTAAGAGAAATGAAGTTACTCTGTTTATTCTGATAGAGAAGAATGTCCATGATGAAAGGATAAAAGAAGAAGTTGAGTTACAGAATCATATATAAAGCATTGTCTACAAAAATACATACCCCTATCTGTGTGCATTTCTATAGATTTCTATATTATAAAAAAAGATGTGGAAAGACACACACCCAACTCTTAGATTTGAGAAGAGAAGAAATGAAAGAAACTTAAAAAAAAAACCCAAAAACTTCTATATCATTTGAATGTTTAAATGCTAACATATTAATCTTTAAGTATTTTAAGATATTAAAACAAATTATAGAACTTAAAAAGTCATAAAAATGTATGGCTTATTTTGATGATATGTTTCACAAATATAATTTTATCTAAATTTAACACAAACTCATTTAAGTATAATATTAAAGAGAAAAAAAGCTTTCTAAATTATTTATTTGAGTATGTTTATGACTTTTTTCTGGTGGGTTATAAAATAATTAAGTGTATTAAGAAAAAATGTAGAGCAGTTGGATTCAATTTGGAAATAAACAGTATAATGAAGATTCCTCCTTGGTAACTAGTCAATTCTGAAATATAATAATTTAAAAATCTTGCTTTCAAATAGGTAAAATTTGTCTAACCTACACATTAAATGAGATAATTATGTGATTTTATTTTTCCCATCCCCATTAATCCATTTTACTATATATTTACTATGAGAAGTTTAGTGAATAAATATAAAGTCATAATGAAAGCTATGATGGTGACTATTGTCTTCCATG